>NC_090938.1:104075742-114075742 GCF_040938575.1 Ambystoma mexicanum | reverse complement strand
GGGACATTAATATATCACTGTTGCATTTAGAATATTCTTAGGAATAGGTCAAAGGAAAAGGTTATTTAGAACAAACAAGAGATCACAAATTTTCTTAAGCACGCAAATACTTTTGGATCCTCCAAGGTGAGTCCTTCAGTGGAACATGCTAGGCCAAAGTCAATGCACCTCTGGTAGGTAAGTAAGAAACATCTTTGCAAATGTTTTAGAAGTGTTTGAAGAAGAATCAATGTAGGGCCACGAGGTGTTAGACTTGAGTACTAGAAGATGAAAGCAACTCTAAAGTAAGACGTAAGTTCTCTCAGACTTTACAGTATCTTTAGATTGAAGAAAAGTGCAGCAGATGACTTCTGTTCCTGTGCAGCTCTGCAGATATCACTGTTCCTTAGTTGTGGGGGCAAGAGGGAGGACCACTTTGGTGTTTCATCTCCTCACGACTATCGCAAGTAGTAACACCACGGTTGTTGGCTGTTGAGACTGGCCTTCTTCCTGCCTTCAGGTCACGAAATCCCTTATATGGCTATGCATTCGCCCGGGAAAGCAGCTGCTTTTGTCTCCTTCTCCAGCATTGGATCTTTCATGGATTCACATACTTAGAATATTCCCTGTCGTCAGTCTGGGAACCCTCTGTATATTTATAAAGACGTTTCCTATAGGAAAATGTTTGACACTTGTGTCCGATCTGTCTTTTTCGGGCTGCGTACGCCTGACCCAATAGGACGTAGGGGTATAAATAGCCCCGCCCCCGTGGCTCCCTTCAGATTTCAACCGCCTCCAAAGTAGCGGGAGCACCTCGCGTTTGTTTCTACTTCGGTACAAGGTTGAATTCTACCCTTGAGAGTTTTTTCGTAAAAATGTCTGGAAAGGCATTGTTCCGTCCGTGTGCCACGTGCGGACTGAGTCTATGAATGAGATGGGCACATTGATTCCTTGTACTGTCTACACCCACATCACTCGGTGGACAGTTGTGAGATCTGCAAAGGTTTCTCACAGAAAACGCTAAAGGATCGGAACAGACGTCTGGTGACGTGGCTGAATGAAGTAACCTATCCTTCATCGGAGGTAGGATCGGCGCGCAGCCTAGCGTCCAGGCCTAAATCATCCGAGGCAGAATCCCATCGCCGGTCGGTGTCGGCAGAGCCTCTGCCAAAAAAAGCGATCTATGGAAAAACGCCCCTCGAAAAACACCAGGCAAAGGAGTCCTCGTCAAAAGATGGGCAGAATCGCCATCAAGGAAAGTCTTCTTAATCCTCGTCGAAAAAAGGGAAAGATCCTTTGAAGACCTCCTCAGGAGACCATCACAGGTCGTCCCCGAGTAGAGACGCGACTAGGCATAAATCGTGCTCAAAAAAGGCGGGCTCGCCAAAGGAAGCTGCGTCACAGCTTGCACCATCGTCGACAGACTCGGTCGTTGACGAGATAGATTCCCCCGGTGAATACGACAGCGACGATGGACGTCGCCACATTGACATTGTCGACAGGGGAGCCTTCAAGGGCGTGGCAGCCGGAGATGTACAATGCGGTTCTGCCAGAGATCTTACTACAGCCGGATGTGGCCTTCTCAATATCATCCATGGAGGAGGATCGAGAGCAGATCGTGGGTCCAGCAGATCTGGGATTGCAAGCGATTGGGTCGTCGACAATTGTGGGGGGGGGGGGGCAAAGTGTCCCAGTTTCGTCGTTATTGAACCCTCAATCTGTATTATCCTTGCGAGTATTGTCCACGCTAGTCTCATCTGAAGCAGTTGGATGAAGTTACCCCTCGTAGGCGCACCTTTGGGGATCCTGGCGAGACCTGCCGACGTCGAACCGGGTCCTTCTAGGCAGGTCAGAGAATCCAACCTCCCATCCGGTGAGTGAAGAACCACCATGCTCATACCCGGAGGAAGGAGAGTTGCAAGATTCAGAGTCGGAGCCTAGAGACTTTTTTTTTCATTTTTTTTTTTTTTTTTTTTTTTTTTTTTCTTCGAGGTTTCCTCATCCCCTTCGAGGGATCCTATATGGGAGTCGGAAGCGGAAATGGAAGCACCTAGCCCGGCTCAACCGTCACCGCCGGACGACATCAGCGCTTTTCACGCGATGGGCAAATCCTGTATTGAGTTTGGTCTGAGCCCCGAAGAAAGGGAGTGCTTCTTGTTCGACTATATGGGGAAAAGGAGGTGGTCCGTATTTTCAGTTCCTATTCTAGACCATGTCTGGCAAGAAGGGTTGACGACATGCGCCATCCATTTTCAGAACCAGCAATAAAGAGCAGGTTGAAAAAGAAATTCAAAGCTCCAGACTCGAGCCTAAATGCTTGACCGCTCAACGGTCTCCAGAGTTGTTAGTCCGCGGCAGCAGCTAGGAAGGCCAGATCGCAACACAAGTGTTCTACCCCTCCGGATAATGAGGCTAGAAGACAGGACACGTTTGGCAAGAAGGTTCTATCCGTAGGAGCGACAACGGTAAAAGGAGCCAACTCGCTGGCAATTATGGCATGGTACGACAGATGTGGCATCGTTTGGCCCCTATCCTAGAACACCTTCCTGAGGAGCATAGAAAGTCGGCCATGTTGCTGGTCCGTGAGGGAGAAGCGGCATCGAACCACTCGATTAACATCGCTGTGGACTTAGCGGAATCCGTGTTCAAGCAAATTAACAATGGAGTGGTTTTAAGAAGACAAGCCTGGCTAAAATGTACTAACTTCAGACCGGTGGTCGAGTATAAGGTGCTCGATATGCCGTGTGAGGGAGGATAACTGTTCAGAGAGAAGGTGGACGAGGCCTTGAAAGGTATGAAAGAGGATACGGACACGGCCAGGTCGTTAGGAGCCCTGCAAAGTGGAAGAGCTTTTCGATCCTTTGTCCCTTCCGTGGAGCATCAGGAAATTCCTGCTTTACCGCATCTAGAGATCGAAACTTCAGCAGGCCTTCATACTCCTCCCAAGGTTATAGGCCTGCGGTCCAGGCAAAGCAAAGATGCCGAAACTACCAGGCTTCGAGGAGAAGGGTATATTCCTAGTCAGCAAAAGACAGGCAGTCAAAGTCCCAACAGTGACAGTTTTCAGGACGTCCTGGGAGGAATGGTGGCCCGTCTCGTTGATGAGTGGGAAAGTATAACAACGGACCGATGGGCATTGGATACAATAAAACTAGGCTACTCTTTGCAGCTTAAGGAAACACCGTCACAAATTCCACCTGTATACTCGGCACAACCCCATCTTCGCATATTACAACAGGAGGTGGATCTTATGCTGCACAACTGGGCTATAGAATTCGTTCTGGCGGCCGAGAAGGGCCTGGGAGTTTACTCTAGTTACTTCGTGGTCAAAAAACCCAACGGCAAGTGGCGACCCATTCTGGACCTTCGGGCTCTCAAGACCCTAAAAAGTTTGAAGTTCAAAATGCTTACGCTTCAGGTCATCCGATCCGTACAGCTGGGAGATTTTCTGGCGTTGTTAGACCTACAAGATGCATATTTTCACATACCGGTGCGTCGACGACAGTTTCTGAGGTTCGTAGCCGATCTGAGCCATTACCAGTTCAACTTCCTTTCGGACTAAAGTCGTCTCCCAGGACGTTCACAAAGTGTTTGGCTCCAGTGGCAGCGTGGCTACAAAGAAAAGGTCAGCATGTTTACCCTTACCTGGGCGATTGGCTGATAAGGGGCGCCTAAAGGCCACCATGCAACTTCTGAAACACTAGGGGTTTGCGATCAACTTCGAGGAATCCTCGTTAACGCCCTCAATGAACTTGGTGTTTCTGGGTGCGGAGTTTCAAAATCAATCTGGGTTAGTGAAGCCCTCAGTGGAAAGAATTCAGAAACTGACTCAAAAGGCAAAAGAATGGAAAGTGAGCACCAGGGTGTCAGTCAGAAAATACATGTCACTGCTAGGGGCCTTGGCGTCCTGTACTCCATTGGTGAACAATTGCTGTCTCTTCATGAGACCGGTACAGGAGTTTCTGGCAGACCAATGGTCCCAGGGTTGAGGTTTATGGTCAGACAAGTTGAGCATCAGCAACAAACTTTTGCGGGCACTTCAGTGGTGGCAGCTCTTGGACAATCTGACGAGGGGAATGCCCCTGCAGGAACTGGATTTTCAGACAACGGTGGTGACGGATGCATCGTTGAAAGGATGGGCAGCCCATGTAGGGTCCCTGCAAGTTCAAGGTCAATGGTCCCCAGTGGAGTCTACTCTTCACATCAACATGCTGGAGTTAAGGGCAGTACGTTGGGCTCTGAAGTCTTTTCTCTCACACATATGAGCATCGGTCGTCAGAATACTAACGGACAATACAACAACAATGTTCTATCTCAAGAAGCAAGGGGGGGCACGCTCCAGGGTGCTCTCGATTGAAGCTCAAATATGGCATTGGGCCCTCGAACACAATGTGAGCATAATGGCTTACCATCTTCCAAGGGTAAAGAATATACAAGCAGGCTCACTCAGCAGGGAAATGAATCGACTGCACGAATGGGAGCTGGACGATCGTCAACTAGCAAATGTCTTCAGAAAATGGGGTCATCCATCCCTGGATCTGTTTGGAACCCAAGAGAATAAGAAGTGTGCACGGTTCGCGAGCAGGTGGCCACAGCCCGGATCGATGAGGGAGGCAGTTTCCTTCCCGTGGACGAACAAGTTTGCTTGTGCGTTTCCACTCATCCGGTGGACACTCCAATGGATTCACAAGTACCCATGTCGGTAATTGTGGTGGCTCCTTACTGGGCGAGACAGTCGTGGTTCTCATGCATTCTACAACTGTTGATAGCGGAGCCAATGAGGTTCCAGAAAATTCTGAACCTTCTATCTCAAGACAAAGGAGCAGTTTGGCATCACGATCCAGAATCCCTCAACCTGACTGCTTGGCTCCTGACTTCTCCAAGTTCGGGGATTTGAACATTCCCTCAGTGTCTACGAATTTTACAGGCAGCACGAGCTCTGTCCACAAACGCTTCATATGCAAGTAAATGGAAAAGGTTGTATGTGTGGTGCAGGGATCATCAGGGGATAGACACCTTAAACGTCGGAGCCGAAAAGATTCTTCCATATTTGTTACACTTGGCAGAGCAAGGATTGGCCTTTTCCTCCATTAAAGTCCATTTGGCGGCCATCTCGAGATTTACTCGAAAAAGACATTCAACGCCTCTTTTCAGCGATCGACTGGTGAAACATTTCCTGAAAGGCCTGTTTCGGACTTTCCCGCCAGCTAAAAAGCTTCCACCAAACTGGAGTCTCACTCTAGTACTGTCGGCACTAATGAAGGCTCCGTTTGAGTCAATGTTATCGTCGTTGTTCTTGTAATGGAAAATGGCCTTTTTAGTAGCCATTACGTCAGCCAGAAGGCTTTCGGAATTACAGGCATTGGTCATTGATCCGCCATACTTGCGGTTTTTCAAAGACAAGGTAGTATTAGCAACTAATCCTCACTTCATTCCAAAAGTCCTGACGACATTTCACAAACATTCTTCTATTTTTCTACCAACATTCTTCGCAATGGCTTCTTCTGTAGCAGAGAAAACTCTCCCCACGTTGGATGTAAAAAGAGCTTTGAAGTTCTATCTCAGTCGTACTAAAGGTATTAGACGTTCAAGGCAACTGTTTGTAGTTTATGGACCTTCGGTGAAGGGAAAACAGACCTCGAAACAAGGACCGGTCCGCTGGGTGTCGACTATTGCTTTTTGTCACTCTAAAGCAGCAAAGCCTTTGGAAAGACGCCCGAAAGCTCATTCAACAAGATCCATCTCGGCAGCGTTATGGTCTGGAATTCCATTGGTGGACATCTGTCAAGCGGCATCATGGTCGGTGCCACACACGTGTACTTGGCATTATTGCCTAGAGCAACAGCATGCGGCGGACATGGAGATGGGACGGGCGGTCCTTTGGCATCTGTTTCAGTATGGTAAGCCCCACCAAGGGGTGTATACTCTTGTCAATATGCCATATGTTTAGTTATTGTCAATGTACCTTGATTTTTTTTTTTCGTATAGCCAAATACATATGTGGCTTGGATAGTCCTGGTTTGCACTGCACACCTCCATGTTATGGGTACTGCTGTATAATCTATTCTAAGCATGTGAATCCATGAAGGATCCAATGCTGGAGAAGGGAGTAGTCTCTTACCTGCAACTCCATTTCGAATGGATTGTCCTCGCACGTATTCCACATTTTAGATGTATCCTTACCTTTAGATTTCACCTCTGAAAATGTTTTCTCTCTCCAGCGGACTCTCCACTAGAGGCCGCTGCGTCTATGTTCCTCGGCGGCATCCGTCGAGCACCGACGTCATCCACTGTATAAGAGCCTCGAGCGCGCCCATTGGCTTCAGTTCCGTTTTTCCGTTAGCTTCGCTTAGAGTTAAACAGCGCTTCAGTCTTTTCTGTGAAAAAAGCTGTCGTCTTCTTTGAACCCTTCCACACCGAAGACGGGTTTTGAAAAAATGCCTAAAATGTGGAAAGATGTCTGACAGATCCACACAAATTGTCTATGGTGCCTTGGTTCCGACCACCGTACTGAAGATTGTGGTTCGTGCCAGTCCATGACCCACAAAGCCTTAAGAGCGTAGAGGTAAACTGGCATTGGGGGGCAGGGTTTATCGAAGTCTACTTTGCAAAAGAAAGACTCGGCCGAGTCTTCAAAAAAGTATTATAAAAAATATCATTCGAGGAGTAGATCAAGAGTCTTCTTCGTCATCAAAAAAGGCTAAGACGGCATCGATCTCCCTCATCCTCTTCGACTACTTCGGAGGAGGTTATAGCATGTCCATCAAAGCATGACTCTCAGAGTAAATGGGAAGCTTTTCGAGTTTCCATGCTAAACCTTTTTGAAAACGCGTCCCAGACCCCTTCAAAAAAAAGCTAGACCACGCTCCTGTTAACAAGAAAAGTGACAGAGGGGAAGGTCCAAAACAAGAAAAGCTGATGAAGACGTCAAGCGTCATCGAGAGACTTCTCGATCACCTCGTAAGGCGGATCCTTTGGTGCATAAATCGAAAGCAGAGGGAAACAAATGGCATCGAAAGAACAGGCCATCGAAGTCGACATAGTCGTCGAAGACTTGGAAGGTCCTTGAGTCGACAACTCCCTTGAAGGAAGCAATGTCGAGTTCACGCTCGAACCACGAAAGCTCTTCAACGGTTTCCACGACTCCCTCGACGATTGCATCGAGGTCGTCGAAAGTTCCCTCAACTACGTCGAAGGATGCGATTAAAACTTCGGCGCCATCTACGTTTTTGTCGACGCCCAAGCCTTTTCTAAGGGAAAAATCTGTATTGCCTGAAAAGGTTTTTCAACCTGAGCGTCAACATGATTTTTTCAGAACCGTGTCACCCATCTATGAGAGAGAAGTCACCTCTGCTGGTGTCAAATTTAGCACAAGATCTGTTCCCGATGAGTTGACCTTCAATCAGGAATTCAAGATCTGCAAGAATGTTTGCACACAGCAAGTGGCCTGGACACTTCTCCAGTGTATGAATTTGACAAACCAGACCCATCAAAACAGGTTACGAGTTATAGAAAACTCATGAGCAGGGTTATAGAATTTATGGGGTGGGGTAGGAGTTCACCAGTCTGTCAAGATGATGACCTGATGGATATAATATCTGGAACACCCCAACAAGACCCCATTTTACCCTTTCATATTGCCTTACAGAGAAGTGTTAATTCTGCATGCGAACATCCCGAAGCATTAGGGAGCAGTAAATAGAAAGTTTGTTGCAAAATATAGACCCTGCACATCTGATCCAGAATATCTCCGCAAACACCCAACTCCGGAAAGTTTGGTAGTACAGGCATCCACTTCCACAAAGAATGCAGCATACCCTACAATCCCTTCAGATGGGGACGATAAAAAGGTGGATGCATGGTCTAGAAAAATCTTTACATCTGGCAGTATGGCTTTGAAGTCTACTAATGTAACTTGTAACTTGGCAATGTTCACATATTCCCTGTGAGACTGCATGTCGGCGGCAGCTGAACACATCCTGGAAGGTGAAGAACGTGATGGCTTTCTAGCTATAAGGGATGGAAAAGAGGCGTCGGGAGAATGCCTTCAATCAGGTTTGGGCACAGCTGACCGTGTCAGCAGGTCCATGGCAACTAGCAGAGTGCTACGTAGATTTGCGTGGCTAAGAAAGTCTGGGTTTGCTCCTGATGTGCAATCCAGGCTTCTTAATATGCCCTTTGATGGCTCGAGGTTGTTCGGTAGCAAGGCAGATGAAAGTTTGGAAAGGCTACAGACCTCCAAAGCGGCGCAAAATCTCAGTGCCGCTATAAGACAACCTCAGCAACGCCCCTACACAGGCTAGTCTTCCTGGAGGGGTCGTCCTTTTCGCTATTATTCCTCAATTGGAAAAGGAAGAGGGCAGGCCAATCAGAGGTAAAAAAAAAGTCCTCATGGTTGAGGAAAAGCTGCTAGATCTGCCCCAGCAACGGTATCTGTACCTTCAGCCGCTGCTGCAGCTGTCGCAAAACCACTCTGAGGTTTTGACCCACAAGACCCTGGTGGGAGGCAGGGTCTTACAGCATCTAGAAGAATGGCGGGTCATTACTTCAGATGCTTGGGCACTGGAAACAGTATCCCAAGATTACTGCCTTCCTTTTTCTAAAGAGACCTCAGATTCTCCAGCATGGGGTCTGGCATGTATTCACATGCTCATGAATATTCCCCGTCAGGCTGGGAATCCTCGGTAAAGAAAAATCAGTATCAGTTTTGTTTCTGATCTGTCTTTCGTAGTAGTAACCAATCACTGATCTCTGCGTCATACTGACCACAGCCAATGACTGCCATCTCCCTAAGCCCCGCCTCTGGCAGCCATCTTCAGATTTTTACCGCACATTCATGTGTTGGGATCCTCGTGCTATTGCTCTCGAGCCGTAGTGCGTTTTCGCGCTTCTTCATAAGAAAATGCTCTTTTTTTGGTCAAAAGAGCCTCAAGCTCCACCGTTTCTTTATCCGATCAACAGGGACCCGTGTCGGATTCCTCTACGCCCCTCAAGGGTGAAGATTTCGTCGAGCCACGCTTTTGGAGGACTCCAGAAGTTTCTCAGGCCCATCTCGGACATGGCCCAGGAGAAGGGAAGCTCGACGCCCGGAAAGCTGTTCAGGGTCTGCCCTGGACGCCAGCTTCAGAATGTCTTTAAGGAGGACGAACACTCCCTTTGCCTCTACTGCCTGCATGAGGACAAGACGCACGTGGAGAAGGACTGTGCGTTTTGCGGCAATATGTCGGAGCGGACCATGAAGGACCGCCATCTGCGTCTCGCCAACTGGCTGGAAGGGAAGAGCCCGTCAGGCGAGAAGAAGTCTGAGCGGTCTTCTAAGACCTTTGAGGGCGCCCCGGCGACGGGGGTCCAACAGAAGGCCAAGCACCGTGAGTCCGCTGGCATCGGAAGCGCCGAACGGTCGGGCTCTACGGTTGCCAGACAGGGCTCATCCTCCCGGCGCAATCAACCACGAGCCAACGCTCTGACTCGGGTAAGAGGAAGGCCGAGCACCCGGCGAAGCTCCTGGAGAGACCCCGGTCGAGCTCGAAGGCCCCATCGGAGGGGGAGCGAGGCGGTGATAACCCCCCCCCCCCTTCCCCAAGGAGAAGGCAGTGAGCACACGTAAGGTGGTGAAAGCCTTAATCCATCCGGCCAAGGCCTCTATCGAGACAGTCGCGGCGGCCCTGGCACAGCCTGTGGAGGCTACACCAGTGGAGACGACTTCGGGGCTCAGTCTCCCTGCCACTGCGGAGGGAGTCCTCTTTCAAGCCCATCGACAGGACCCCCGTGAAACCTCCGACGGAGAAGAAAAAGGGGGGCAGGAGGTCGTCGTGGATTCGGCCTCAACCTCTGAAGAGGAGCTGATCGAAGTCTTAAGCCACGGCATTGGTGTGGAAGAAGACCAGCACGTTGGGAGGGATCCTGACGTAGGAGACAACGAGAACGTCGAGGGTGCCGACGAGGCTCCTGACCGCCCGTTGGAATCCCCTCAACCAGTGCCGCAAGACAACTTGGCGGCCATTTTGTTGGCTATACAGTCCTTATGCTCGGAGGTAAAGACGAGATTGCCGTTACCAACGGAGGAACCGCTCCCGACGGGGGACCCGGAGCAAGGCCCTAATGGGAGCCCTCCTCCTAAGAGAAGGATTCATCCTCCACCTCCTTTTCAACCATCGCGCCCTACTCAGCCCTCCTCCCCATCCACGACCCTTGGGGATGATACGGGGACAGACACGGCCGCGACGGGTACAGACGACTAGGTTTACGACGAGGATCTTCCGTCACCTCCTCCCCGGGCTTCCCCGCCCGACGAGATTGGATCATTTCATGCCATGATCGCCAGGGCGTCCGAGCTTTTCCAGCTCTGCCCGGAAGAGAAGGAAGGTTTCCTTTATCAACGGCACGAGACCCAGAGGAAGACGGTCCTCGCTGTACCTCTACTGGACGATATCTGGGATGAGGGTCTCGCCCTCCTCAAGAACCCATCCACAACGCCTGCGAGAAGAGATCGGTACGAGAAGTACCGGGTCCGGGACGCGGCCCCCTTGTGCCTTTGGGCACAGCCGACCCCGGACTCGGTCATCTCCACGGTGGCCAGGAAGAAAGCGGGGGGGGGCTTCGGCCTCTACGTCAACCTCCCCACCGGACGGCGAGGGAAAGAAATTGGACACGATGGGACGCAGGGTCATCTCATCGGCAGCGACGACGATTAAGGCTGCCAACGCCTTAGCCATCATAGCCCGCTATGACAGGGAGTTGTGGTACAAGATCGCCCCCCCCTGCTGGACTTCCTACCGGATGACAAGAGGGCGGAGGCCCTAGAGATCTTGCAGGAAGAAGTGGCGTTGGACCACGCCATTACGATAGTGACCGACATCGCTGACACTGGTTTTCGCCAGTTGGGCAACAGCGTGTACCTTAGACGGCGTGGATGGCTCAAGGCAACGGACTTCCGACAGGACGTGCCGACCGGAGTTTTGGCCATGGCATTTGACGGGAGCAACCTGTTTGGGAAAACAGTGGACGATTCCCTACAAGCCATCAAGACGGACACGGAGACGGCCCGGGCTCTTGGTGTTCTCCAGCAACGACGGCCACCCTTTTGGAGCGCCGGAGGCAAGCAGGGTGCCTCCAAAGGTTCCGGCGCCGGGTACTCCAGCTACCGTCAAGCGGCCCGTTCGTCGTCACAGGAAGCCTACAGGGGACGAGGCAAGTCG
This sequence comes from Ambystoma mexicanum, assembly GCF_040938575.1. Lineage (NCBI taxonomy): Eukaryota > Metazoa > Chordata > Amphibia > Caudata > Ambystomatidae > Ambystoma > Ambystoma mexicanum. Next base: position 114,064,565 of record NC_090938.1, on the reverse strand, counting down.
GGCAGACCCCGCCGTCATCGCCAGGGAGGACAAGGCGGCAAAGCTTCGACGAAGCAGGACTGAACCGGCCGTGGGGTCGGGCCCCCACCGAAGCATCCCGGTGGGAGGCCGGCTGGCGAACTTCGTCAGCGTGTGGGAGTCCATCTCCACCGACCGTTGGGTGCTGGACGCCCTGGCCCAGGGTCACACGCTCGAGTTTCTAAAGAAGTGCCCGCGCGTCCCCCCCCCCCCTGTGGCAAGGAACGAACATCACGTCCCTCAACTTCTCTTAGAGGTAAAGGCGATGCTCAAAGGCGCCATCAAGCTCGTCCCAAAGAGGCTTCGGGGCTCCGGAGTTTACTCGAGATACTTCCTCGTGAAGAAGACGGGAGGATGGTGTCCTATCCTGGACCTACGACGACTGAACAAATTAATCAAGGCACAGAAGTTCCGGATGGTCACCCTCCAGCACGTCCTGGGTCAGCTGGAGGAGGGCGATTTCCTGTCGTTGGATTTGGAGGATGCCCACTTCCATATCCCCATCCTAAAGGGACACCAAATAATTCTCAGATTCGTGGTCCAAGGGCGTCCCTACCAGTTCAGAGCCCTTCCCTTCGGATTGAGGTCGGCACCCAGGGTGTTCACCAAGTGCCTTGCACCGGTGGCGGCGCGGCTGTGCCTGGAGGGGATCCACGTCTACCCCTACCTGGACGACTGGCTCATCCGAGCAAAGACAAAGGAGCTCGCCGCAGAGCACACGGCGAGGACCGTCCACTACTCACAGACCTGGGATTCTCCATAAACTACGCCAAGTCCAACCTGGTGCCTGCGCAAGACGCACTGTTTCTGGGAGCGAAACTCGACAGTGGCGCTTCTGGCCTCTCCGTCGGAGGAAAGGACGAGGGCCATCTTGGGCAAGGTGCAGCGGATGCTGGTTGCGGACGCGGCCTGGGTGAGGTCCATCAAATCCCTCCTCGGAATGATGTCTTGCATTTATCTCATCCGCTTGTGCAGGCTTCGGATGCGCCCGTTACAGGAGTTCCTGGACGCTCGCTGGATCCAGACGGGCAACTTTGAGGACCGGATCACACTCGAGAGCTTCCGACGAGCGATCCGGTGGTGGGGCACCCACGCGCATCTGACGGCGGGCATGGACTTCCAGACCCCGGGCCACCAGAAGACAGTGACAACGTATGCCTCCCTGGAAGGGTGGGGAGCGCACACCGAAAATCTGCACGCGAGGGGCCTTTGGCATCCGACGGAGAAGTCCTTCCATATCACCGTCCTGGAACTCCGTGCAGTGTTTTGGGCCCTCAGGTCCTTTCTTCCGTCCCTCAAGGGCAAGGTGGTGAGGATCTTCACCGACACCACCACCATGTTCTACATCAGGAAGCAGGGCGGTACCGGATCCCCAGCCCTGTCCAAGGAGGCGCAGGGTCTGTGGCATTGGGCCGTCGCCCAAGGGATATTTCTGGTGCCATTTCATCTGGCAGGAATAAAAAACACCATCGCCGAGTCGCTCAGCAGAGAGCTGCGCTCGTGCCACGAGTGGGAACTATGACAGGATCTAGTGGACCGCCTCTTCCGACGGTGGGGCACACCCCAGATCGATCTGTTCGCGACGGCGACGAACTCCAAGTGCCGGAGGTTCGCCCGCAGGTTTCCCCAGCCGAGGAGCATGGGCGATGCTTTCTCGTTCCCCTGGGAGGGCCTGTTCCTATACGCGTTCCCTCCATTGCCGCTGCTGATCCGGCTCATCAACCAGCTCAAGAGGTCACGGTGCAGGATGATCCTCGTCGCACCCGAGTGGCTGAGGCTGATATGGTTCCCGGACCTTCTGGACTTGTCAGCGTCCCTGTCAATCAAGCTGCCAGTGGACGCGGATCTTCTCTCCAGGGAAGGAGGCGCCATCCTCCATCACGACCCGAAGTCGCTGAACTTGGAGGCCTGGCTCCTGCAGCGTTAGAGTTTGGAGGTTACGACATACCGGCCGACTGCAGAGACGTTCTTGCAAAGGCCAGGGCGTCCTCAACTCTTAAATGCTACGGACACAAATGGAAGAGGTTCTCTGTCTGGTGCCATGCACAGAATATTAACCCTCTACGGATTACGGCTCCTCGTACTGCCGTACCTGCTGACGCTGGCCAAGGCTGGACTGGCGCACGCTTCCATCAAGATTCATCTTGCTGCGATCTCCCGATATACCAGAACCACGGGACGGACGTCTTTGTGGTCTCATCGTCTGGTGAAAGAATTCATGAAGGGACTGTTCAGATCGTTCCCGCCGGTGAAGGCTCCGGCCCCGGCGTGGGAGCTCAACGTGGTGCTGACCAAGCTCATGGGACCTCCGTTCGAGCCTCTGCACTCAGCTCCGTTGAAGTTCTTGTCGCGGAAAACAGCGTTTCTTGTGGCCATCACCTCTGCACGATGGGTGGGAGAGACCCAGGCCCTTTCCTGCAAGCCCCCGTAATTGACTTTTCACGACACAAGGGTAGTGCTCAGGACGCACCCCTCCTTCATGCCCAAGGTGCCGTCGGACTTCCACCTCAACGAACCCTTGGTGTTGCCTGTTTTCTTCCCGTCGCCGGCTGAAAGGACTTTGCACTCGCTGGATGTGGCTAGAGCGCTGAAGTTCTAACTGGACCGCACGAAGAGTTTTCAGAAGACGTCACAACTTTTTGTGAACTTTGGACCTGTCAATCAAGGGAAGGCTCTCTCGAAGGCTTCCATTTCCAGATGGCTCTCCGGCTGTATCATGTACTGTCATCGGTTGGCAAACCGACCGCTGCCTGGCCGTCCGAGAGCCCATTCCACCAGAGCGATCGCAGCTACCACGGCGTTCCTATCTGGTGTGCCCTTGCTGGACATCTGCAGGGCTGCTACGTGGAGGTCGACGCACACCTTAAGGAAATTCTACTGCGTCGATCGGGATTCCAGGGAGGAGTCCAGAGTCGGCCAAGCAGTGCTGCGCAACCTGTTTGCCTAAGGTGAGCCTGGTGAGGAGGGATGTAATGCTTAATGTTGAGCCTTTGCCACCTCCCGTGGTTGTGCATGTGTGTACTGCTATGTATTTTTATTCATGAGCATGTGAATCCATGCCAGACCCCATGCTGGAGAAGGAACAAGTTACTTACCTGTAACTGTTGTTCTCCAGAATGGGTGTGGCATGGATTCACATGCGAACCCTCCCGCCTACCCCTCTGCGACTCTTCACTTGGTCATACTGCCACTTCACGTGCTACCAAATCTGAAGATGGCTGCCAGGGGCGGGGCTTAGGGAGATGGCAGTCATTGGCTGTGGTCAGTATGACGCAGAGATCAGTGATTGGTTACTTCTACGAAAGACAGATCAGAAACGAAACTGATAGTGATTTTTCTTTACCGAGGATTCCCAGCCTGGCGACGGGGAATATTCATGAGCATGTGAATCCATGCCAGACCCATGCTGGAGAACAACAGTTGCAGGTAAGTAACTTGTTCCATCACCCCCTGGAATACAACTCTGCAAACATCCTGATCCGCTCTTGTTGCAGGAAGTTTTGACCCTGCTACAGAAAGGTGCAATAGAACATGTACCTGTAGCGGAAAGGAACAAGGGTTGGTATTCCCCATATTTCCTTATTCCAAAGAAAGACTGAGGACTGAGACCCATCTAGGACTTGAGAAACTTGAACAAGTTCCCAAGGAAGGACAAATTCAAGGATTGGTATCATTGGACCTTCAGGATGCTTACGTTCATGTGCCAATCCATCTCAAGCACAAAGTACCTGAGGTTTGCGATTGGCAATTCTCATTTTCAGTTTCGGGTTCTGCCATTCGGGTTAACCTCCGCCCCAAGAGTTTTCACCAAGTTGATGGGGGTGGTGACAGCGAGTCTCAAGAGGGGAGATTCATGTCTACCCCTATCTGGACGATTGGATGATCGGAGCACGTTCTCCAGAACAAGCCCTGGATCGTCTGTCCTCGCCTCCCGAAGAGAGCTCACCACATTCTGCAGATGGTAACAAAATTCCAGAATGCCCAGTATCTTCCGGCCTTCGAATTTCTCAGGTTGCTCGGTCTGATGGCATCCTGCATTTTTCTGGTGCCAGAAGCCAATTTGAGAATGAGATCTCTTCAATGGGCTCTCAGAACTCAATGGTCTCAATTCTCAGGGGAAATGTCAGATCTGCTGCAGGTCCCAGCCAAGGTAGCACAGGATCTACATTGATGGGCTTGCAGACATTATATCCTCGGAGGAGAATCTTTTTGGCAGCCATGGCCGGAGAAAACCGTAGTGACGGACGCCTCACTAATGGGGTGGGGAGCCCATATCAACGATCTGACAATCAGCGGACATTGGTCTCCATCGGAGTCCAAACTACACATCAATCTTTTGGAGTTGAGGGCAATCAGACTAGTGCTGAAGGCCTTCCTGCCCTCTGTACGGGGAAAGAATGTTCTGAAAATGACGGACAACACAGTGGCCATGAACTACCTCAAGAGGAGTGGGGGTCACTGCTGCTGTACAGAGAGGAAATGCAACTCTGGTTCTGGGCAATACAAGAAGGGATCTCTCTATCGGCAATTCATCTAGCCAGAGGGCCAAACACAACAGCGGATGCTCTGAGCAGGCAGAGCAGTCTCTCACGAGTGGGAGATAGCTCAGGAAGTCCTTCAAGAGATCTTCGACCTTTGGGGAACCCCTCAAGTGGATCTGTTCGCGACCGGGGCCAACCGGAAGTGCAAACTGTACTGCTAAAGGGCATTTCCCCTGAAAGGAGCTCTAGGAGACAGGTTTGTGGTGGAATGGGAGTTTCCACTTCTGTATGCGTTCCCTCCAATCCATGTGATCCCTCAAGTAATCAGGAGTTTGAGAAAATTCGGGAAAACCATGATCCTAATTGCCCCGGATTGGGCCAGGAGAGCGTGGTACCCGGACCTTCTGGACATGTCCATCTACCCTCCAATACGTCTTCCAAGAATAGAGGACTTCTCTCGCGGCAGGAAGGTCATGTTCCCCTTTCGGAGGTCAACACACTCAACCTTCACGCATGGCTTCTGAAAGGCTGAGATACAAGGATTGGGATCTTCCGGATGACGTGATGGAGATTTTGCTTTCGGCCAGGAGGCCAGCAACCAAATCTCTGTATCAGTGTCGTTGGAACAAGTTCAGGAACTGGTGCAGAGAAAAGAATGTGGACCCATGTCAATGTAATATCCCCACAATCTTATCTTTTCTGTTACATTTGGCCAATCTAGGGCTCCAGGTTGGGACGATAAAGGGATACTTAGCAACGCTATCCATCTTTAAGCGCTCTTCTGAAGAATCTTACTTCAGAATACCCTTGATAATTCAATTCTTAAAAAGTTTAAATGTGTTTCCTCCAGTACCTTTCCAGGTTCCAGTGTGGGATCTGAATTTGCTTCTAGAATTTCTCACATGCATTCCATTTGAGCCTTTACATTCTTGTCCACTAAGGCTCCTTACCTCGAAAACAATACTTCTTGTAGCATTGACATCAGCCCGCAGGGTAAGTGAATTGCAGGTGCTTTCAAGCGGTCCGCCTCACACCATCTTTTATAAGGACAAGGTAGTTGTAAGGGTTAAACCTTCTTTTTTGCCAACGATTGTTTTGGATTTTCATCTCACAGAAAATAACTTTACCTACTTTTTACCCTCCTTCTCATGCAAGCAAAGAAGAGGAGCGGCTTCATAGACTAGATCCCAGGAGAGCTCTTAGGTTTTACATCTCAAGATTGGCAAAAATGTCAGTGTGATCAACTTTTCGTGGGATACAGTGGACGCAAACTGGTACTTCCGGTAACTAAACAAACATTATCCAGATGGATAATTTTAGCCATAGCAGAATGTTACAGATTGGCTGGGAAAGAACCACCTGATAGACTGAGCTAATTCAACCAGGGGCATGGCAACTTCAACAGCACTAAAAAGGGGTGTCCCTGTACAAGAGATTTGTGCAGCAGCCACATGGTCATCCATGCACACCTTAACAAAACATTATGCATTGGACTCGACTTCTTCTCAAGGAAGTCTGTTTGCTAAATCTCTACTCCATTCTGTACATGATTAAAAAAGATACTGTACTCCCACCTCCAATACAAAACTGCTTTGGGAGTCTAAAATGAGGAATACGTGGGAGGACACGATCCATTCGAAGAACAAGTTACTTACCAACTGTAACGTTCTTTCGATTGGATGTTCCTCCCACGTATTCCTTATCGACCCTCCCAACCAACCCCGCAGTACAGTTTACGTGAATTACACTCTAAACTCTTTAAAGGCTCGGGTCAAAAGAGGCATGCCATTAACTAATTAAAACCATGGACTATAATATACGAAAAAACAGAACTGAAGCCAATGGGCGTGCTCGAGGCTTATACAGTGGATGACGTCGGTGCTCGACAGATGCCGCCAAGGGATATCGACGCCACGGCCTCGAGTGGAGCACCCTCTGCTGGAGAGAGAACATTTTCCGAGGCGAAACCTAAAGGTAAGGATATATCTAAGATGAGGCATACGTGGGAGGAACATCCAATCAAAAGAACGTTACAGTTGGTAAGTAACTTGTTCTTCTCCAGCGTTGGTATCTTTCATGGATTCACATGCACCCGCCGGCTTCCCCTGAATGCAAACTCTATATGTCCCCTCTACTTTGGGGGTTAAAATCTGAAGAGGGCTGCGGGGGCGGGGTCAGGCGTACGCAGCCCGAAAAATGAAGTAGATGGGACACAAGTGTCAACATTTTTCCTATAGGAAACGTCTTTATAAATATACCGAGGGTTCCCAGCCTGACGGGGAATATTCTAAGCATGTGAAAGATACCAACGCTGGAGAAATGGAGTTACAGGTAAGAAACTACCCCTTACTGCTGGTGTATGTGGACCCAGGATGTGGGTTGGACTGTCTGGTCTCACTCCATCTGCTGTGCCTGAAAGTCTGAGGGTGGGACATGAGTGAAACCCACAGTGGTCCTTGATTGGACCACTGCTGGCTGCGATTGGCTTGGACTTGCTTTCAGCCATCATTTAGGATAAGAGAATTTATTGATCCGCGTTGGAGCCATCTATCCTTTGAAGATCAGCCGACTGAAGATCTGTGCAGGATTCCTGAAGAGCCCCAGCATCCTTTCCTGTGATTGGCCCGATGAAGCCCTGCTGAACTATCTGATCTGCGAAGGCGGACCAACTAGTCTCGCTACAGTCTCAAGGATCCCACTGTCCTCAGTCTTTGAAAGTGTCCCTGGACCCCTGTTCGCCTTTAGACTTTGGTTATTCCAATCCATTGCTTTTTGATTGTCTGATCTAAAAGCTTATCTAAAAGATAGGAATATAATTCCTGTAACCTTGTTCAATACCTTCTGGAACTTTCCACCACCACAAAAACTCTTCCTAAATCAGTTCCCTCTCCTAAGAAGCTTTTCTGACTTTTGGGCTCAAGAACATCATGTATTGCTTGATATTACTACCTGCTTATTTCATTTTAGTGTGTTTTGGGGCCTATAATATAGTATTTTTGTTCTTGCCTGTTTAAATCGAATTGTGTGCTTCACTGTGTGGACTAAAGTGGACCCCTTAATCCCCCACTCACTTGCTCCTGAGAATAAGCTTTGACCACTCTTCACACTTAACTTGATTGGGTCTTGCTAGCCTCTGAGTTACCCTATTCACTGTAACTAGGATGACTTCCAAAAATCTGTTCACCAGGCAGGATACTAGAAATCGATCAACCGTTGCGGCTCAACCTTTGACTCAAGGCACCTTCGACAGCTCATTTGAGAAAGGGGCGTTTCAGACTTTGCACCGTCCAAAACGGGCAAGGATCGCTCTAAAGACTACAAGGGCTCTAAGAAGATTTAGTCTAACTAGGTTTACTCTGGTCGAGTAGAACTCTTTCGAGGGTCCAGTGCACCATGATGTTCATCAGCAGTTCCTATACTGATTATCTTTGTACCAGCAAAATAAAAACATGCCAAATCTATGAAAACCCGTAAGAGGAAGGACCAGAGACCACATTTGGCAACAGCCTCTATCAAAAGCTGTCTGATCGCAAGCACTCTTCTCAGAAGGGTGTGCATAAATTTCCCTCACAATCTTTTCAGGTTTCTGACTGAGACTGATCATTTCTATCCACCTCTGGAATTATTTGGTACTGCAGTACGAAATAATTCTCCCACTGCATTTTTTTTTCAGGGAGAAATGTTTTCCCCTCTGCTTCTCAGCCTTTGGTAGCGATTTTCCTCACAAAGTCCAGGTCCCAAAACCTGCAGTTTACCATGTGTACCACAACATGGTTGATACATCTTTAGCACCTTCTTTGACTAGAGCAGAGTAACCAACTTGGTGGACACTTGTACTCCAACTGCTTCCTTTAGAAGAAGAGCTTCTGGGCCCATCTGCGGAAGTTGAGTCATTTTTAAAAGTGTGCAGTCATGCAGTCAGTCATGTATTCTTGTTTGTCTAGGCCAACATGGTGTTAGTTTTCCGGGTGATCCTTTGTTTCCGGTACTTGCAGATTTACCAGTCGACCTGCCTCCCTCAAAGGTAACCAGTTTATGAAATCATTCTTCCTCTGAGACAAACCACCTATTCATTCCTCAGAACAGTTGCATTTGTTTAATGTCAAAGGCTATGAGGAGGCATCAGATTAATTGCTGTCTGAAAATCCTGCATCTTTCTAACCTTTTTTTTTTTTGAAGACTTTATTCTTTAACATCAGACAACTCCGTTGGCATTGGAGGCTTCATTGATGAAACCGGCAATAAGCAATTGGTCATGGCCTCACTCGGAGGAACCTATTCTTTCCAAATACTTAAACTCTAAATATGAGGATGAGCCTTTTATTGTCATGGGAAACTTCCCTGCACAGCCTGTAGTTGTCTCTGCAGCCCTTAGTAAAGGGATAAGGGTACTGTCAAGAATTTGACTTGTCCTTGACACAAATTACAAATTGTGCAGTCTTAGTGCAAAAAGGCTTTATCAGAATGCTTCTCTTTCCCGAAGACCGATTAATGCATTATCCGCACTGGCTGGATACAACTTAGTAATCTTTAGAAAAGTTTGGAGATCTGATACCCAGAAGAATAAAATCATCCTGAGCATCAGCAGAAGGCAGATGACTAGCTATGCAACAGTAGTAGGTCCATAAATACTTGCACCTACATCAGAGCTATGAACCCTTGTGTGTGCAGGAGTATCAAATCCTATTCTCTTCACGATTATATGCAAGAGAAAGGAATAGAATTTACCTTTTTTGATTATTTTTTTTTTCTTTCTACTAAAGGGAATGAGCTACTTCAAAGTGCCATTTAGATACCAACCAAGTCTGGTTTATAACTCTCGGTGTCTAGGGCTTTTAAACTGAGACTCTGCCAAGGGGAAGTATTCGGTTTCCTTAATTTTTCAAATGTTACCAAAAAGAACACATTTTTGTTTGACATAAGTCAGCAGGTTCCTGCTCTATCATACAGGCATTTGCTCCCAAATCTGGTTGACGTCAAAGTGGGGTTGCATGCTCTTCCTTTGTCTCCCAGGCATCTCGCATCCCCATTCGAAGATGAGCTTTTGTCATTTCTGAAGCCTGGTTCGTATGTTCTGTGCATAAACAGGCCAATCTTGACTGACCTTTTAGAAATCCTCCCCATTGATTGTGCAGGGGATTCAAAATCTTCTCCTAAAAGCAATATACTTGGTTGCAGAGAGAGAAAGCTGGGATTTTACTCTGCCTACATTCAAATCTTCAAAACATTTTTGGTACACCCGGTTCATACTGGACGGTATGACGTTCATACATCGCCAATTTTCTTTTTTCTGTGAGTTTTGCTGAAATATTTTGGATGAAAAAACTCCAACGAAAGGTATGGGCGGGGGTGGGGAAGTGCATATGAGCGTTGTGGGGGAGAATGGGGAGTAATGGGGGAGTGTGGCCTTGTGGAAGGAACCCCAAATTTAAAGTGTTCTTTTTTCCCAGGCAAAAACTTTCAGGAAGGAAACAAAAATAAATGTAAAAATAAAACCTGTAGATGAATCCACATGGGACATCCCTGGATGGTCTACACTTCCAGTATATGGTCCTTTCAGTTTAAATGCAACCTTGAGGGTTCTCACTAATGTGCTTTAGGTGGCAGCTGCCCTAAAGATCCACGTTTACCAGTACCAGGACGATTGGTTGATTAGTGCCTCCTTCTTTCGGGAGGCAAATCTAAACCACATTAGTCGTGTGCAATACCATCAAAGTCCTCTTTTAGGGCAGATTCTGGGCACCTTGTTAGGTATGTCTTTTCCCCCTGCCTACAGGATTGAGCCCTTGAAATTCTCCTCCACCTCGCCATCAGGCTTCCAACATCTGACTAGGTGTTGCAAAGGCTTCTGGGGTGGATGGCCTTGTGCAGTGTAATTGTACCCATCGCTCAGACCCTTATTTGCGAGTGAATTGTGACCAACTGTCAGGCCCTCAATCCATCAAGATTCATTTCTTGAGTGGTAAACTGTTGGAATTGATTTCTAAACTCTGACCTGGGTGCAGAGTTTAGGCCACTCTAGTTTTAGTGAACAGAGAGGAACTTCAAGGTAATATACAGAGTATCCAGAAGAGGGGAATGGGTTTTCGGGGTCCACACAGTGAAGCAGTCAAGGATTATACTTGGCCAAGAAGTTGAGAACATATTTATTTTAGGCCCAGAAACACACTTGGAAAATGACTTGTAACAGGAAATATCACACAATACATGAAACATATAGACAATCAGTGCAGAATAATCAATTCACCCCCACAATATCTGACGGGGAAAGTCAAGTAATTAGTTACAGCACTGACAATACCACAGGAACTACAACCCCATCTTGGAAAGTCCAACCCTAAGTTGATTAGAAACTTGAACTTTGGGCACAAGGCACCAAAGAGTTTTAGGAATTCAGGGGATGGCTCCTGAGGATGTGGAGATTGGTCCAAAAGGTTGTCCAAGGAGTTAACAAGTAAAATGCTTTTTGCCTAGCTTTTGGAAGGTTTTCGTAACAAGACAATGGGTAATAAAAGAAATCTAATTTCTTCAAGCTTTAAAGGTGTGGAGATAGGGGTACAGGTAAGTATAACCTGCCAACCGTACTCCAATTTTTCGTCGGACTTAACAGGTTGTTGGAGGGTGGCCTGAGGTATGTTTTTCTGTTAAAATCCAAGAGCGCTGCAGGTGCAAGAAAAGTTCTGTCAGTTACAGGAGCTGTGTGCAACCTCTTCTTGTAGAAAAATGCAGCCGGATTCTAATCTTGATGCAGGAAAGTTGGTTTCAGTCATTGCCACTGATGCACAGCAAAGCAGGCTCCGCAGATGTACTTGAAGACCACCTATATCGGGACACGCTGATGGTGGGATGCCAAAATCTTGCAGAAAGGCTACTGTAAACCCCTAAAGTTCAGATTTGAAACATGAAATGGCGACTCTTCTACTGCTGTAGCACAAACTGGAGTTGGTCATCCCTCTGGATGGCCTAGGGACGTTTCCAAATACTTGAATTTGCAGGGCACCAAGAAGACGTCACGACTGGTTGTCCAGAGGGTCAAAGCACCAACGAGGGTCTTCCAAGAGAAGTAGTCAGGGTACCACCGGGACTGCTTCAAGAATTGTTTGCCAGGCCACTTCAGGGATCGTCCTCTGGTCTTCATAGCTGCACAGGATACTTGGCACCTTCAGATATGCCGGAATGGCTGCAAGACACTTTATCCCAAAGTCAGGTGAGTGATCAGACTCCAGACTGGCAAAGGAAAGATCTGCCTGACAGGCACACCAACAGTGGTCCAATCGGGGACAACTGCGAGTCTGACTCGTGCCTGCACATTAAACATACTGGCACGAGTATGTGGATTGGGACCGGACTGCGTCAATCCGCTTCCTAACGCACTTGCCTGCGAAAAGCAAGGATTTCCTGGGCAGGTACATGACCATAAAAATAATTTCCTGGCAAGGTAGGAAGGTCAAATAACAAAATGGTTATAGAAAAAGTGAAAAACCTTGTGGCATGACCATATTGGGACACTAGCCACAGTGGGTAGCCAAACACAAGAAGGCCAACTAAAAATACTGTAAAATTGTAACTTTTGCCACCAGCCTGTCTCTAGGCACATTTTAAAAGTAACAAAAATCCTTCTTTGTAGTTTAGGGTGATATAAATGTATTCCCATTGCCCTGCATTGGAAGTTGCAGTGTGCAATATGTTACCCAAAATGGATAACATTTAAAGACTAGGGCAAACAGTTTCACAGTACTGACAGTCTGAAGAGTTCCCTGGAAGAGCTCTCCTTTAAGAATTAAATTGTAAAGCAGCATTTTGTGGGACGACTTAATCTTCAACCCAGTTTCAAGGAACCTTCGCCTTCGTTGGACTTTAATGTGGTTCTGTCAAATATCTTGCTTGGGCACTTTGAAACTCTACATTCTTGCAACCTGGACCTTTTCATGTGGAAAACTGCCATTTTAATGGCCACGTCCACGAAAAGGGTACGTGATCCTCAAGCACTTTTTAGAAGACCCTTTCATTGCCTTCCATAGGGACAAGGTGGTTCTGCAGACGGTGCCATGTTTTACTCGTAAAATCTTATTTGATTCCAATTTACATTTGAAGGCTCTTGTGCAGGTCTTCTATCCTAGAATTCGCACATCCTCCGTAGAGGAGACTTGCCATAGGCTCGATCTGGCAAGAACCTAATCCTCTTCCTGGAAAGGACAGACCTTGTAGAAAATTAGACTTCCTGCTAATTATATACAGGGGGTTTTCCCCTTGAAATAAATCGAGTAGATCATTTATTGCATTTATAAATCTTACAAACTTCCCTGCCTCAATACTGCAGAAAGTTTACATGCCCCCTCTGCTAGAATGCTAGAGGTAAAGCAACAGCTGTGGCCTTCCAGAGAAATGTCCCTGTAGCGGACATCTGCATGTCCTCTACAAGGACTACTCCTCATGGCTTTGTGAGACACTATTTAAATTCCTTAGACGAAAGGGATGCTCTTTGGCCTACTCTGCAACCGCTTTGCTTGAAATGTGTCCGGGCATTTGCAGTGTCCTCCACCTTTTTCATGGATCTACACAGTTGAGCTCCCAACCAGTTGGGTTGGGGTGGTGTGGGAAGGCTGGAGAGCAGGCTGGTGGGGGAAGGATGGAGAGCAAGGTGCTGGAATAAAAATAAAATTACCTTCGTTGGGATTCATTTATTCCTAGTCCTTGTTCTGCCTCCTTCACAGCACTCTTTCAGCCTTCCCCACTAGGTGCGTATGCTGTATTACAACTTCTACGGTATAAGTTGGAAATTGACGGTTATTGGTTGCTGACCCAGTGGAGGGAGTGGGGCTGGATGTGTGGAGCGATGTGGGCACCTACTGACCCCCGGCCTAAGGTTTTGGTGACAGCACAATCTTTTAGAGAAATGTTTTCCTGTCCCGCCGGATATCCGTTGTGAATCATTGTTTTGAATTTGCACAATGTGCTTTCTACATGGTAAATGAAAACCTTTATGCAGTCTTGAACCCACATTCACCAAAGCAAGGGAGATTCTAAATTAGTGTAAAGCTAACCAGAAGAAAAGATTACACTTAAGCACTCTTTCCGCTATAACAAAAGTAATCGATCTAGATGTTAAAACAAGGACCAGGTGATGGAGGCATACTTGGGATGTACACCCTTCAAAGACTTGCTATGTGGATATTACTTACTGTGACTAGTTGATATGAAGGTTGTTTTCAGATTGCGTCCCAAAAATCGGTCTTGGTTCATGGCTTCACCAAACATGCCAATTTCAACTTTGTCTGATCAGGTCCACACTTTGCAAACTTGCTACCTTAATTTACTGATTTCTTTTTTTTTATTTTGATTTCCTCATGAATATTGATCATTAAACAGGAATGTCTGACTTGTATGTGGCCATTTAGTAAGCCTTATAATCAAGTGAGAAACTGCTTCTCTTTTATGATATTGGATGGTAACAAATTTGCTTATAGCTTTGCTGAATTGTATTTAAAATATCAGTCTTTATCAATGACAAGTGATGGGTTGGGTTTCAAATCCATGAATCTAGTTGGTTGTCATGAGCTGTGACCAATTTCAAGCTTTCCGATAATTTGATGGTTTACATGTATTACTGGTAGTTAAATGAATTTCTATGCACCTGGCACAGCCAATAACCCCTAATGCTTTTTTGTAAGTGCCCTGCTAGGACACCTTTTGAGATATGGCTGAGACAGCTAAACATGTTACCTGGTTTATGTGCTCCTGATGTAATGTTCATGCTGTGCCCTTTACCAGTGTATTAGTCTAACCAGAGCCGCAAATTGCCTGCGCTATGTATATTGGCCATTTGCCAGAGATTTCCAGACCAGAGTTTGAAAGAAACTTGAGTGGGGTTAATGGGGGGGGTTTGGGTTAGGTTAGCAGGAATAGTCGACGCACCAAGTGATTAGAGGAGTACCTTGTGTTCAAGCATATATCTTGTGGTCCTGCTCGTTTGTGCTGTGTACGTCTAGGACCGCAAAGCTTTAACTGGTCTGTTGGCTGTAGTGTAAATGCACTATTTAAAAAAGGTGGATGTGGGATGCAAGAATTGTGAGAGTGGTGAGAAAACAAATAGTCCCTTGTGTAGATTTGTACAACATACTAGTATAACCACCTTGTTTAAATAGGATCAAGTGAAGTTGCTTTTCCCGGCAATCAGTGCTTCATGGCACACTTGCTTTCCTATAAGTTGGAAAGCATTTCCCTCTATATCCAACTTGACTGTTTTAGTGGTGGAATTGAACCTCTGGGATTCCTTATTTTGTGTTTTGCCCAGCTTTTGTGGGTACCCTAAAGTTTTTGCTGACTGTTTAGAGGGACTTCTATTACTGAACTCTCCCTGACACCAACTCTTATTTTGGTGTGATGTCCTGTAGTGGGAAACCATTTAATAAGTAGCTTAACAATAAAAGTAACCGTGCTGCTCAGTAACACATGGTGAAGCAATTCTATACCAACCGGCACAGAACAGATGCATTCCGATATTGCTTTACTTTTCAATTGTCAAATTAAAATGACACACTTAACAGATCAAACCAGTTAAGCTCACAAAGCCTGTTTGTGCATTACAAAGATACCGTTTGACAGTCACGTTTCAGTCATTCCTTCGCTGAATCAGTGTTTAGGGGCGGTTCCATCAAATAGTATTTGCGCAATGGATCAGGCATGTATTTTTCGAGCATGCATCAATCGTAAAAATTCCAATGCGATTTTACCAGAGTTTTTCCGCACATGTGAAAAAGACTGGTCGGGTACCGCTGTTAAGCAGCGTTTGTATGCAGTACTCTTGGGGACCACTACACCCAACTAAGACTACAGATGCAAGCAAAACCAACCTTTTGGTGTAAGTCTGTACTGCAGTTTTTGGTAGCAGAGCTGAGCAGCCAGGCTTATCTCAAGAGGGAATGTGAGCTGAAATGTTTCAGACGGTCTACAATCGCAGGTGTTCAAATAAACTCTTGCACTCAAGGTTCTTGGTTAAACACTTATTAATTTAGTCAACAGTCAGTTATAAAACATTCACTAGAAGGAGGTAGTTAAATATCATGCACAAATATACTTCAGAACTATACACTTTATGTTTCTG
Organism: Ambystoma mexicanum; assembly: GCF_040938575.1. Taxonomy (NCBI): domain Eukaryota; kingdom Metazoa; phylum Chordata; class Amphibia; order Caudata; family Ambystomatidae; genus Ambystoma; species Ambystoma mexicanum. The sequence goes on along the minus strand of NC_090938.1, from coordinate 114,048,962 downwards.
TGGCATTCAGACTACTTTGGAGGAGCAAAAAGGCATAGGTTATGTAGAACATGAAAGGTTAAAAGTTATTCTTAGACAGTGAAAATATTTAGTTCACCAGAAGATTCAATTCAATGCAATGGGTTAGGCCAAAGTTGGCTAGGATAAAGTAGTTCTGGTAGTGAAACTGAAAAGTCTTGGCACAAGTTCTTACGAGTAGTTTGTAGCAAGAAGAATATGCTGGGTCACAGCGAGTTGGGAAAGATTCAAGCACTTTCCCCGCGAGAGGCAAGTACTCTGTCTGGTTTTACAGTACCTTTACAAATGAAGAAAAAGATGCGGCTGATGACTTCTGTTCCTGGTTCTCAGTCGTGGGGACAAGAGGGAGGACTTCGGGCGACTCCTGTACTGGGACTAGTCAAAAAGCTGGCAAATATTTGATTCCGGTAGCTTTAGTCAAGCACACAAACTGGTGTCTCCCTCCCTGGTTGAACGGTTTCCTGCAGCACTCTGAGGAAAGTCGGCCAGCTCTGAGGTGAGTATCCAGGTGGTTTACGGTTTGAGTTGATTGGTCCAACCAACTGAAAGGGAGAAGTTCTCCTTGTGGGGGCTTCTGTCGAAATGAACTTGACGATTCGGACCTGGTCCAGGAGTTGCAGCAGCCGTCCTCTTCAAGCTCATCTTCGTTTCTTTCGTTCCAGTGGTCGACTCTACCTCCCAAGCGAAGACTCGCCTTTTAAACAGTTTTCGCCCTTTCATTCCAGCCTAGCTGCCACTCAACCAGCAGGGTGGCTGTCCTTGCTGGACAGCCAGCCAATCACGCCAGAGTGCATTTGTGTCTCCTAGGAGACAAAGCACGGAGTTTCGGGCACCTCCCTCACTTCCTGCCCACCCCAGACACTCTAGCACCAGAGGCGGTCTTCATTCCTGAAGCCCGTCAAAGGTGATGGAACAAAGGGACCAAACCTGGTTTGCCGTGCAGGGACAAACTCTAGAAGGACCTTTCCAAAAAGAAACGGTGAAAAAAAAGAAGACCCGGACCTGTTTAAACAAAGGGGGCTCAGATGCCATCTTGAAAAATATGGCTCCACAATTTAATGCTACCGGTGTTCGCGGGCGGGAAAGTCATTGTAGTGTGTTGTAAAACCACTGCCACCAGCCATTCTGAGAGGAAAGGTTAGCCTTTGACTGCTACGTGAGTATCTAGGGGATACCAAGTAACCCCTCCAGCACTCTGTTGTAAGATGGGGTGTGCTGGGTCTAGGAATTTGGAAAGACTAAAGTCAATTTCACTTTACTTCCTCTGGGAAACAGTAGTTTATCCCAGAGAAGGTATTTAAATCTTGGTGAAGCCTGAAAGGCTTCCCTGTGCCACTGCACTGAGGGTGCTGTGTGACACAAATGAAAATATGACTATGAAGTTATCTAAAACTCCATAACCGAAAGGAAATGCATACAGAAAACAATTAAGTTCAAAGTTCCAAGTTTAGCATGAGATCTGGAGGGCTCTAAGGTGGGAGGAATTTGAGAATTCTCCCTACCAACCGTCATCTTATGCTAATTTTATTCGCTGATCCATCGCTTTAGTCCAGGTGCCCTTGCGACAACAATTAAGATCACTACATCAACACATAAGCCGCATCAAATGCACACAAGGACTGACATCGATCCGATACTCACACCAAAGCTCAGCACCCAGTGTATACCGAGTTGAAGCTGCCAACAGAACGCCACTCCTCTCACTATCCTACTCCTGCTTCACTTACTAACCCATCCCACCTTCTCGTTTGCAGATCCGACAGAGCTCCTGGGGACCAACTCCGTTGGTGACGGTGCGCGGTACAAATACATTTAACATTTAACCTGCCCCTAACACTTGCATCACTAGACTCTCGCGGCAAGCTCCACCTAGATAATGACCTTAGTGGGCAATCTCGCCACACCGTAGCCGGGCACCATCATAACGTTATGTAACGCTGAAACAGGAACATAAACGCACATATGCAAAACAGTTTTCTTTTTTATTAACGTGCTATATGACTATACAGTTTTTAGCACACAATACAAAAATATTAATTGACCCCCCACATTTCTTAGCAATCCAGAAAATCTCTTTGCCACTTCCTCCCACCCATCATTAGATAACCTGTAACCCATCTAAAATTAGCATTAACTTTCTCAACAGAATAGTTAATTTTGAAGAAAACTGCAGTAGTCTTGAGCGTAATAATTACTTTTAATTTTGACATAACACTGAAAAGGGGTAATTAAGTCCACAAAAACATGGGTAACTTTTTCCAATAGAGGTTATAGCTAACTAACATCGCACAGTTCTAATTTTTTTTTGTTCAACTGTGAATGGTGATCCTATAATGCCGACTCGTTCATCAATTTTATTAATCCCAGTCTTTGCATTCTTCACAGAAAGTAATCTTCACGTATCTTCCTCACACTTGCCGTTCCATTAGAGAGAAGAAATTAGTGGTTTAAATTTAAAATGCAACACTTTCACATCGGCACGTTTTCACAACTTGTAGTCTGTTATGTTGCTACTTATGACTGTAACTGCGAAAGGACAGATTGGTGTATGGTGATTGTCCCAGATAATGGTTGTCCCAGATGCGTTGTTGAGGATTATGGTCCAATATCAGTTTAAGTCGCTGTCCGGTAGATTGTGCCCATGATGGGTGCACATCGGTATAACATAACTATGTAAAATCGAGAATGCAAAAAATGTTTCATTACCTATTTTGTAATTGAATTTCGAGGGGATTGGGTCCTCCGACGTATTCTATATCTGTGACAGTAATCGCCACAGCTGTGCTGCTTCGGAAAATCTTTCTGCGTTGATAGGCCGTCCTCTAGGTCCTCCGCCGACGTCACCAGATTTTATAAGTAGGACGCACGGCACCCGTAGCCTCAGTTCTGTTTTTTCCGCGAACGTGTTCGCTTCGGGAATCTCTGCGCGCCTCGACTCTTTAGAGTTTCTATTATTTCTCGGTTCTTCAAACCTGTTCGTCTTGTGAAGTTTCTTCTCCGTGAAGGATGTCTACCTAGTCTTCCACCCAGCGTCCGGGCTTTAAGAAGTGTGGGGACTGTGGGTCCAAGATGTCGGTGACGGACTCGCACGACGCCTGACTCTGGTGCCTCGGGGAGGCCCATGACACGGATGACTGTCGACTGCCAGTCGCTCGTGTCCAAAGCCTTGCGGGAGCGCAACAAGTCGTTGTCGGTAGGTAAGGTGTCCAAGCCACGGAAGTTGAGGTCTGCGGGGCTTTCGACGGACGATTCGAGGGGCGACTGTCGTCGGAAGTCCAGTGGGTCTCGGTCCCGGAGTCAGTCCCACCACTCCTCTGCCTCTTCGAGGCACTCCCGGAAGCGCCGTCATCGGTCGCCTTCCCCGTCCTCCGAGGACTCGACCCGTCGGCGGGTCGCTTATCCCACCAAGCATGCGACGCCCGAGGAATGGGCTTCCTTTGGGAAGAAAATGTTAGCAATGCTCGAATCGCAGGGCACCGGTCCGTCCGTGCCTCAGAGTGGGGTCAGTCGTGATCGGTCGAGACACCACTCGCACGCCTTCGGGCTCGGGTGGTCGGCACGATTCGCGGGAGTGGTCCCGCTCGGACAAAGGGAATCGTTCTCGTCATGCCCGGTCCAGGTCCCGGTCCTCGACGTGCTCAAGACAGTGTGAACCTGTGGTGTCTTTGAGGAAGATGGCGACGCTGAGGTCGTCAACGTACTCTTTCGAGGCCCCGCCTCTGAAGAAGTTGTCTGCGCCCAGGCTGTCGAGGGACACGCTCGGGGCTCCGGCCTCGAGGCCTGTGTCGACGCCTTCGATGCTGTCGGCGCCGCGTTCGACGCCGATGTCCTCGACGCCTTTCGAGGCTGTCGATGGGGGGAGGTGGGGTACCCCAGGGATCGGTGGAACCCCCTAGAAAGGCTCTGGCCAAGGTCAAGCATGGCCTTGGTTCACCTTCTGCGCCTTCTTACCGCCATCTTTAGTTTTTCAGAGGTGGATGAGGGCTCTGATGATGGCATGGTTCCTGATGCAGTGTCAGACGAGATTCTCTTGGGCCATAGCCAATTTGAGGACCCGAGGCAGTCCCTGCACGATGCTAGTGGGCTGCACACCTCTCTGGAGGTAGAGTTTTGTAGGCCTGAGCCTGGCACAAATGCCGATTCCTCGTACTGGCGCCTAATGTCTAGGGTCACGGAGTACTTGGGATGGTCTGCTCCCCCAGGGGAGTTTCTTCAGGATGACCTTATGGATATCCTCGACCTTGGTCCACCAACTGACCCAGTACTGCCGTTTCATATGCTCTACAGAGCAGGGTGGCGGTGGCTTGGACTGCTCCGGAGAGTCTCCCGGCAGTGGGCAAGTCATTGCCGCGAAAATAACGCCTAGCCAGTAGCGACCTGTGCTACCTGTCCAAGCACCCCCTTCCAGAGAGTTTGGTGGTGCGGGCGGCTACGGCCCCGGCAAAGCAGGCGTCGTATCCTACCATCCCTCCTGATGGGGACGACAAGTGTTTTGACGGCTGGCGAAGAAAGTGTTTTCTTCAGGGGGTATGGCGCTTCAGGCGGCCAATTCCGTATGTGCTTTGTCACGTTTCACGCACACTGTGGAACTGTTTCCTTAGCGGCTGAACATATTCCCGAAAGGGATGAACCGGATAGTTTCCTTGTCATGGTTCAGGATGGTAAGGACGGCATGTGTGAGGCCGTTCAGTCGAGTTTGGACATGGCAGATTGCGTCAGCCGGTCCATGGCGGCGAGCACCGTGATACGCAGGTTTCCGTGTTTGCGGAAGTTGGGGTTTGCTCCTGATGTGCAGGCCCGGCTCCTCAACATGCCCTTTGACGGGGAACACCTTTTTGGCAGCAAGGCTGATGAGAGCCTTGAGAGGTTGCAGACCTCAAAAGCTGCAGCAAAGTCGTTGGGCGCTGCAGTTCGTCAACCTCTGCCTTTTCGTCCTAGGGGACAGCAATGGAGGGGAGGTTCCTTTCATTATTACTCCTTTGGTAAAGCGAGAGGAGCTGCCAGTGAAAGGGGCCACTGTAGGAGTGCCAGAGGTGGAAAGCAAGGTACTTGAGGTGCCAAAGCCGCTCGGGCTGTTGCCTCTTTGCCCTCAGGCAACGCCGCAGCCACTTCAGCTCAGGCATGAGGCCATGTCCCATGGTTCGCCGGTTGGGGGAAGGCTGGCGCAGCATCTTGCAGAGTGGCGCACCATTACTTCAGATATGTGGGTTCTGGAGATCATTACCCACAGTTAATGTCTTCCTTTCCGGCGGAGGCCTCGAGACAATCCACCGGGGAATCTCTTTGAAGAGTCCGGATCCACTCCGTGCGCAGGAAAGTTCAAGATGGTTACACTCTCTCAAGGCCTCCAGGCCCTTCAACTTCAGGACTGGTTGGTGTCTCTCGACCTCAAGGATGCTTATTTTTCATGTGCCGATACATCCAAAGCACAAGAAGTACCTGAGGTTGGCGACTCGCACTTTCAGTTTCGGGTCCTGCCGTTCGGATTGACCTCCACCCGAGGGTCTTCACCAAGCTCATGGTAGTGGTGGCAGCGCACCTCAGGAAAGGGTGGATTCACATCTACCCCTATCTGGACGATTGGTTGATCAGGGCGCGCTCTCCTGAGCAAGTCCTGGATCATCTGTCAGTCACCTGCCACTCCCTCCACAAGCTGGGCTTCTCCCTCAACTTGAAGTCCCATTTGACACCAACTCAGAGGCTCCAGTACATCGGTGCCGTGCTCGACACGTACCTGGGGCAGTGTTTTCCTCCCCAGGTGAGGGCTCATCACATTCAGCAGATGGTGCACAAGTTTCAGCTTGCCCAGAGTGTCCCTGCGTTCGAGTTTTTGATATCGCTCGGCCTCATGGCATACTGCTTTCTTCTGGTGCCAGAGGCCAGGTTGCGGATGAGATCTTTGCAATGGGCGCTCAAGCTCCAGTGGTCTGTCATCCGTCAGGATGTTGGAACCTGTTCAGGTGCCGGCCTCGGTCGCCCAGGACCTTCTGTGGTGGGCTGTCAAAGGCAATCTGAAGGGGGTTCCGTTTTGGCTATCCTGGCCGGAGGTGACAATCGTGACGGACTGTTGGGCAGAAACCCGTGCAGTTCCCTTAGGGACCACTGCAAAAAGTTTAAGACCACAGGTGTTAGCAGTAAACCCAATTGGTAGCAGTCTGTACCACCCAGATTTACCTGGTAGCTGTGGCTGAGCAGTAGGACTTCTCTCAAGAAGAGTTAGGCAGTATATAGAGTATACACAATAGGGCTAAACATACAGTAGCACAAGAAAACACTGACCAGAACTTTGGTATGAAAGTATATAATTATTTAAAAACACACTTGTAAAAATACACTGGCACTAATGTCAAGCAATTTCAAACAGTCACTAGAAATATATACACCCTAATTAATTATTTGACAAGTCTAGGTTAGTACACCACTTATTTAGCAAAACAGAGGTGAGCGCGTAACCATAGATGGCACTCGAATAATTATTTAAAAAGGGAGAGAAGGCAGAAATAGGAAAAACACACAATACCAACACTTTTAAAAGTACCACAGCAAGTCAAGGAAGGCAGGATTTACTGTAGAGCCAAAAGTTCATAGGCCAGGCCCACTCTTGGAGGGAGCAAGGCGTAATGTGCCCAAGATCACACAGTAGAAATGCACTAAAAGTCTTTTCAGAAAAGTCAAAAAGAGGTTGGTCACCCCAGGATAGAGAGTCAAGGATTTACGGGACACCTTGAACAGTCTGTTGCAAGGGAGACCAGGCGGGACACAGTACCTGAAATGGTGAGAAAGCTCCAGCGGGGGCAGTTGTTCCTGGCAGTGGGTGCAAGTCGGTGCTTCGTCCAGGGGAAGAGAAGGTCTTGACGTGGAGGAAAGCTGGAGGCCGTTGCACTGCCAGGGAAGAAACCAGCCACGGAGTTTCCCGGTTAAAAGGTACTACCCTTTTATTCGCGGTAGTGGTGAAGCGTGGCTATCCGGCGCCGGGGTGCTTGGCACGGGCGATTCGACCACGAGACGATCCAGGAAGGCGAAAAAAGGCGAACTGGTTGGTCTCGCCAGCTCAAAGGGAAGAAGACTCTACTGGAAGAAGATCTTCTCTGTCGTCGGGAAAGTGGTGAGTTTCGTCAAGCAGGGTTCCACCGGTGGTGTCGTAGCTGGCTCAGCTTCTCCCCCTTCGGATTCTTTACGTCCTGTGGCGACTTCTGAAGTTCCAGTCCCCAAAGCCCTGCTTCTATGCAGAAACCCCCCATTCATCAGCCTAGCTGTCATTCAAACATGCTAAGTGGTGAGCCGGGCGGCTCACCACTGGGCCAATCGCACAAGAGTGCGACTTGAGTTGCCAAGGCAACTCAGTCCAGGGTACCTATTGCCCCCCCCCCAATATCCTGTAGACTCAGACGAAGTGGCACCACTTTTGCGGGCTTCTGTGCAGAAGCCCGCCAAAAGTGGAACAAAGGGCACGACTTGGGTTGGAGTTACAGAGGCGAACACAAACAGCCTTTTTAAAACCGAGTCCTGGCAAAAAGACCCAACCGGGAAATAAATATTAAAAAACCTGGCGGTATCTTTAACATTGCACCAAAAAGTGGTGCGTTTAAAATGAATGGGAAAATCCCATAGGAAATATTCAGGTGGAATATTTTGTGTGGGTAACCACTGCCACCAGCCAGAAACTCTACAAGGGGGGACTGGACAGTGCCCCCTTGAAAAACAGACTCGGGGGCAATTGAATTACCCCTACCAGTACTTCAACAATATGATGGTTTGTACTGGTTCTGGTCACAATTTAGGACTAGTAAAGTCAATGGTGACTTTACATGCCCTGGGAGACAGTAGTCAGTCCCAGGGTATCGAGTTTGTTTGGGGGGTCACTATGACACCCCTGTTACTGCACTGAGGGTGCTGTGTAATACATACCAAAAACACATGAAGCCCTATGGAGTAAAAGACCCCATAGCCCATAAAACACATTACAAAGTCAAAGGACCTTCTCAAATCATGCCTAAGAGTGGGAGAAAAAGTCTCACTCTTAGCAGGAGAAAAAATTAAATCCCAAAAAATCCAGCAAAGCTGCTGGGGACTCACTAGGTTTGGGAAATTAGCCTATACAGAGAATTCTCCCTAACACGGATGCATCCCTCACGGGATGGTGAGCTCATGCCAACGAGTTGACAGTCAGTGGTCATTGGTCTCCGTCAGTCCAGACTCAATATCAGTGTTGGAGCTGAGGGCCGTCAGGCTAGCCCTGAAGGCTTTTCTGCTGACTGTGCGAGGGGAAGAATGTTCTGATCCTGATGGATAACATGGTGGCCATGCACTACCTCAACAAAAAAGGGGGGAGGGGCGCAGGGTCATTTCCTCTGTGCAGGGAGGCAATGCAGCTTTGGTTCTGGGCAATCCAGCAGGAAGTTTCGATCTAGGCAGTTCATCTGGCTGGAGACAAATTAGACGGCGGACGCTCTGAGCAGGCAGAGCGCGTTCTCACAAGTGGGAGTTGGCTCAGGAGATTCTCCTGGAGATCTTCGCCCTTTGGGGGACCCCTCAAGTGGATCTCTTCGCCTCCAGTGTCAACTGGAAGTGCGAGAGGTTCTGCTTGCGGGAATTTCCTCCAAAAGGAGCCTTAGACGCGTTCGTGGTGGACTGGTCATTCCCACTGCTGTGTGCGTTTCCTCCAGTCCCAGTCCCGCAAGTACTGCAGAGGTTACGGAGGTTCGGTTCCTGGATAATCTTCATTGCTCAGGCGTGGGCCCGGAGGACGTGGTACCCGGACCTTCACGACTTGTCCATCTGTCCACCACGTTGTCTTCCCTACCGAGACGATCTGCTGTCGGGGGAGGCTGGGGGGGGTCAGGTACTCCATCCAGAGGTCAGATCCCTCAACCTTCACGCTTGGTTTCTGGAAGGTTGAGGTATAAGGATTGTGACCTCCCTGAAGACGTGATGGAGGTGTTGCTCTCGGCCAGAGGGCCCGCAACAAAGTCCCTGTACCATTGCCGTAAGTTCTGCGACTGGTGCAGAGTTAAGAATGTGGATCCTTTTACATGTGACATTCCCATGGTTCTGTCTTTTTTGCTTTCTTTGGCCCACAGGGGCCTTCATGTGTGTACCATTAAAGGTTACCTGGCGGCGCTGTCCATATTTAAGCGCTCGTCTGAAGGGTGTTCCTATTTTAAAATTCTTTTAATTTCTCAGTTTCTGAAAGGGCTCACTAATGTGTTCCCTCCGTCACCTTTCCAGGTGCACGGTTGGGATTTGAACCTTGTTAAGTTTCTAATGGGTGCTCCGTTTGAGCCTTTGCATTCATGCCCTTTGAGACTGTTAACTCTTAACTGTATTTTTGGTTGCGGTCACTTCCGCTCGCAGAGTGAGTTACAGGCACTTTCAGTTAAGCCACCCTTCACTGTGTTTCATAAGGACATGGTTGTCCTTAGAGATCGTCCTTCCTTTCTTCCGAAGGTGGTGTCGGAATTTCATTTAGGCCAGAAGGTTGTTCTTCCGGCATTTTATCCTCCTCCACATCCTGATAAGGAAGAGGAGAGGCTCCATAGGCTTGATCCTAGAAGAGCGTTAAGCTTTTATATTTCACGCATGTCCCGGGTCAGAGTGGACGATCAACTCTTCATTGGTTACGCTGGAAAGAGTTTGGGACAAGCTGTGATGAAACACTGTCTCGCTGGATTATTTTGGCTATCTGAGTGTTACCGCTTGGCGGGTAAGGACCCACCGGTCAGCTTGCGGGCCCCTTCTACCAGGGGTATGTCTGCCTCTACTGCCCTACAGAGGGGTGTTCCTATTCGTAACATCTGTGATGCAGCCACCTGGGCTTCGGTACATACGTTTGTACGTCACTACTCCCTTGATTCCATCCGTGGGCAGGATCTGGCCTTTGGCAAGGCAGTCCTTTACTCCGCAATTTGATTGGGCATTCTATATTTCTGTTTTCTAAATTCTTTTCCCACCTCCTTGCTTGGTACTGCTTTGGGAGTCTGTCCTAGATGTGGAATACGTCGGAGGCCCCAATCCCCTCGAAGAACAAGTTACTCTTAACTGGTAGTGTTCTTTCGATGGGATGGTCCAACAACGTATTCCATATCGCTACCTCCCTGCTACAGAATTTCTTATGCGATTGCAGCTTACGTTTCCGCATGGCTTTGTGTGACAGACTGGCAGAAGACTGGTACCACATGTTCTGGGGGAAAAAAAACTACAACTGAGGCTATGGGCGTCATGCATCCTACTTGTAACATCTGGTGATGTCGGCCGTCGGAGGAGGTCCTCGAGGACGGCGCATCAACGTCATCGACTCAGACGCTGAAATATTTTCCGAAGCAGCACAGCTGTGGTGATGGATATGGAATACCTCGTCGGACCAATCTAATCGAAAGAAAGTTACCAGGTAAGAGTAACTTGTTCTTCTGATGCTTGTTAATGTGCTTGGAATCGCTTGCTGTGCATATAGTCCGACATCCAGTGCTAATCGCAGAGTATTAAGGTGACGTCGACATGGGTCGGACTGTAACACTATCCCGTAATGTTTAGTGTACTCAAAATCCCTTGCGCCTCGAGGTCCCTCAGATTGTTTTTTTCCGACCAACTTGTTGGTTGCCTTATGTGGAGCTAGTCAATTGATATTGCTAAAGTAGTTATTTGTTGTCCCACAACCAATGGTAGTTTAGTCTTTGACTCGTCTCCGACTACTTCATAGACCCCGACAACATCTAGCTGCTGTTCGGTGACTGGTGCATCTATCGACGTCCAGCAACCCTGTCCCTCGGGCACCTCCCAGAGATCTGTCGCAGGATATTCTCTCGACCCTCCACACACTGGTGTCAGATTCAGGAGAGGATGCCAATAGCACCACCAACGGCTCCACCAGTGATGACCCAGTTGACACCAGGGCCACCACCGCTGAAGAAAAGGAGGCATCCTACACCTCCATTCCAACCATCACTGTCCCTCCCACCCCCCTTAGGGACGTTGGACTCTCCGCCACCGAGGGCTTTTCAGCCCGACTAAGTGGGATCTTTCCACTCCATGATAGCCCTTGCGTTTAACTTTTTTTGCTCACCCAGGAAGAGAAGAAAAAGGAGGGCTTCCTGCACCAATGCCGGGAGGCGAAAAGTAAGACAATTCTGAATGTACAGCTCCTAGACGAGGTCTGGGATGAGGGGCTGGCACTTGTGAAAAACCCCTCAGCCGTGGCGAAGAGGGACTGGCTAGAGAAGAAATATCAAGCGCTGTAGTCTGTGCCCAAATGTCGGCGGTCACAACCATCAGCGGACTCTGGTCTCGGCTGCGGCAAAGAAGTCATTCAACCCATGTAACCTCTGTTCCCCCCCGGGCGGCGAGGTGAAGAAATTGGATGTCCTGGGACAGAAGGTCATTTACTCTGTGCCGACGGTCAAGGCTGCCAACGCCTTAGCGATCCTGGCCAGGTACGACCCATGAGCTATGGTACAAGATGGCCCCGAGCCTGGATTTCCTCCCCGAGGACAAGCTGTAGAGGCAATGGAGATCCTTCAAGAGGGTGAGGTGGCCTCCAAGCAGGACTGAACTGCTTGGAGGCCAAGTGAAGGAGCCGATCAAAGAACTGTTCTGTTCGTTCCAGCTGGTGAAGGCGCCTACCCTGGCGTGGGAACGCAACGTGGTGGTCCCATTCGAGCTGATGCATCAAGCTCTGCTAAAGTTCCTGTCTTGGTAGATGACTTCCCTCATGGCTACAACCTCCGCCAGGAGAGTAGGTGAGATAAAGGCCCTGTCCTGCAAGCAGCCTTACTTTACTGTCCACATGACGAGGGTGATGCTGCAGACGCACACCTCCTTCATGCCCAAGGTTCCGTTTGAAATTCATCACAAGCCCTTGGTGTTACCTGTATTTTTTTTCCATCGCTGGCTGAATGGCCTTTGCACTCGCTGGATGTGGCTCGAGCGCTGAACTTATGTGGCCCGCATGAAGAGCTTCTCGAAGACTTCTCAGCTTTTTGTTAACTTTGCTCCTGTGAACCATGGGAAGGCCTTGTCCAAGCTTCCATCTCCAGGTGGCTTTCTGGCTGCATCACTCATTCTCACCAGTTGGCACACCGACCGCTGCCTGGCCGTCCGAGAGCCCATTCTACCAGAGCGATTGCTGCGACAACAGCGTTCCTGTCTGGTGTTCCCCTGCTGGACATCTGCAGGGATGGTACGTGAAACCCTCCCTCCTGCCCCTCTGCGGCTCTTCTTGGTCTGAACCCACGTGATCATGCCTGCTGGCGGTGGTTTCTGAAGGAAGTCAGGTGACACGCAACATTCTTTAAAAAATACTAGACACTGCGGAGACATTGGGGTGCATTCTGGCACACGGAACTCCCCTCAAGAGACACATGCCTGGCTAAAGACTTCAGGTTTCAAGCCGAAGACTCGGGCCTCCTTGATTAATCAGGCCGTGGAAGAGTAACCTGTTTGGTAAGGATGTAGAATGAAGCCTTGGAAACAGCAAGAAGAGCATGAGAGACAAAAATATCTCCATCAAATCACAGCCAAACCTTTTCATCAGCGGGAAGGTGCAAACTCTCACTGTTTTTGGGGTCAGTCCTTTTCCTGATCTCTACACAGCAGTGTGGCACAGGACGGTACTGGGTTGGACACGATTGTATGCAGCACCCTTTGGGTGCACTACAATAACCTTGACCTCCTGGCAGTAGGGACCCAACCTTTGGTATAAGTCTGAACTACACAGGTTTTTATTGTGGTTGAGCAGCTAGGCTTATCTCAAGACTGGTCAATGTGAGCCCCAATGTGGGCCCGCCAGCCTTGGTTCTACAATGTCAAGGGGAGCTGAAGATCTTCTTTGCAGGTAGGTAAAAACCCCCAATGTGGGCCCGCCACCCTTGGTTCTCCCTTCTCATGGCAATGTCAGACTCCCCTCCCAGGAATCTGCCATGTCCCTACAACATGCTGTAGCACTACAGGGGGGCAAACACTTCATCCATGCTCCTGAGGTCAGTTTGGGCACCTCCAACTCCCTCAAAGATGTATGGACATACTCTGGGAAGCACGGAAACCCAACACCAGACATTGCTAATCCAACAAATGGAAGTGCATTGTCATTGGTGCAATAGCATCAATCCGATTGAATGCACACCTACACATATTGTCCTATACCTAACTCCCCTGCTAGATTCAATTCCCTGAAAGTCCACTTAGCTGCACTTTCAGCATACACCACGTCCCAGAAGTAAGTGTTGTGGTGGAAAATTCCAGTAATAAAGGCCTTTATGGAGGGGGTAAGGGAATTCATCCACCTATTTCTAACCCAGCTCCCGGATGGGGCCTGAACATTGCATTTACTAGACTAATGGGGCCTCCCTTTGAACCTATGCAGAAGGCTAGCCTTAAAGCACTCCCCTACAAGACTGTCTTTTTGGTGGCAATCGCATCAATAAGGAGAGTTGGTGAACTGCAAGCCCGTTCAGTTCAGCTCAAGAAGGAACATAAATAACTTACAACTTTGCGCTCTGTATTCGCTCATGGTAGTCATAAGGCGCCCTCATTGCAGAAAACACAACCAGAGGTACTTCGATACGTGAGGGATTTTGGGTACACAAGTCACTTTATGGATATTAGTCACGCCGATGTCCCCTTTCGATCCTCGAAAGAAGATGATATACTCTGCGATTACCACTAGATGTTGGGCTATAGGCACAGCATGTGACTCTAAGCAGATACAATCATCAGAAATGCTATTACGGTGAGTAATGCATGTCATACACTGTATATATGATCAATCAAAGTTCCAGTTAACACGTACAATGTCTGTTCCTTGGGTCAAATTGGACATTCATCCGTCACAATGTTAATCTTATAGCATACAGCACTTTCCATCCTCACTTGCATAAATATTTAAAGCTTTGCTTTCATTGTCTTGCATTTCCATTCTCACTATGTGACAGATCAACTGCTTCGAAAGACGAATCTCAGTAATAAGAACTTTCCAAAGTAAGCTTTCAATATAGTGAATCTTATCAATTCTTTGTGTATATACAACACATTTTGTCCTTCAAATTGTTAGTGCGGTGGATTCAAGGACAAATAACAATGGGACCCTTCATCCTGCGTGCCATATTGAGTGTTTTTGGGAAAATGTGCCACAAAAAAAACATTAATGGCAAGCTGTGCCGTGCAATGCAACAAAATATTTCAAGTATCCCACATATGAAAATATTTACTTCCATTTCAACGGGCCTGGTCACAGATGCACATGTTCTTTCAAAGATGACAATATGTGAGGTGCAGACCGGCTTGGATTTATCTATATTTCAATCTGGCAATGCCCGAAAAAGCCAAAATAATAGTGTGGGGCATTTTTCTGAAATCAACATTATTCGAATACACATCTGGAAAACAGGCATTTGCATCTTGAGCCCAATGCGATGACTTCTGCAACTCAGCTAACTGGTTAAATAATATAATTGTTGGGGGAATATGCAAACTATTTCAACAGTGCACCTAGTACCAACGCCTGATAAGTATGTATTGCTGTTAGCTAAGTAGCCATTCGCTACCAACCATCGGTGCAGATTGAAAACACTAATTTCATTAATCATACTTCACATATAGAGATGGTTACAGCATGAAATACAGATTAATTTATCTAGATTAATAAAAAGCAGTGTTAATATAGACGGCATGCTGGACTGGGGGGGAGGAGGGCAGGGAGGTTTCATTTCGCACCAGACTGAGTGGACTGTTGCACCCAGTGCAACTCATACAATGAACAATAACACAAAAAGAAATGACATCACTAAAATGCCAACATGCCTTGAATGAGTGCAGTTTTGAAAGACTTACTAGCTTCTGTATAGATCTATTCTAGCAATCCAATTGATTTCTGCATTGATGCAGTCGCGCCTGGTTGTCCTCCACATGTGGGCCTCCACAGTAAGATGTAAATGTGCATAGACCACAGGCGCATATTCATAGTGCACATTGGCAAGACCTATTCCTTAGCCAGTTATTTCAATGTTGGCTAACACTGCAGCACATAAACCTTTGGTGTATTACAATCTGAAGCTGCTTATGATTCCTACTTTACAGCGAGTTTAAACTTAATGTATTTATTGGTTATTTGTAAAGCGGCTAAACATCAAATGGTATTGGAAGGCTCCACAAGACAAAAAGGGTGGGGGGGTGTGCAGAGAAGGAAACAACGGTCCTACTAGGCCTTCTGTCATTCGGATCGTGCAAGTGCAGTAACAAGAAGTGCAGGGCAGTGCGGGGAGGTGTAGGTCAGATGGATGGGGAAAATGCTGAGCAAGGGGGCAGATGTGGGGCAAGCGGAGGTAAACCAGTGCGGGGGGAGGAGGGGAAGATGAGGGCTAAGGGGAGACCAGGCGGGAAGGTGCCAGGGGAAGCAGTGAGTGAGGACCCCATGCTAAGCGCAAGCGCTGGGATGGACCAGGCTCGTTGGGGATGCACACTACACCAGGCTTGTCAGAGGAAAGGCTCCCGGAAGTGCAAGTTGTGGGAGAGGGCAGGAAGAAGTGGTGCTCGGGTTTACTTTGGGAGGTGGGTCTGGTGCCCTGTGTTGCTCAGAAGGGTCCAGACAGTCAATGCGATGGAGGGGGGGATTAGCATGGGGGGAGGCGGCGGGGGGGGGTGGTGGTGGTGGTGGTGTTGGTGGTGTGAAAATGTGGATCTCAAGAAGCTTACGGAACTTAAGGAGATCAGGCAGAAGCCTGCGAGTGGCAGGGAGGCCATTACAGAGGGAGGCTCCTGCTGGGGAAAGATCTACCCCACATACTCTACTTGGAATAGCATCTGATCTGCAGAGAATTGCAGCTAGATGACGGAAGGCCTCCAAGTGGGAGGTATTTAGGGAAATGGTTGGATGTACTGCCCCCAGAAAGCCTTGTGAATGATGCAGATGGTTTTTAACTTGATCCTCGCAACCACTGTGAGCCAGTGGGGAGATTTTGGGTCTGGAGAGATGCGGTCCCTGGGTTTGAGGCAAAGCACGCCTCAGACCTAGTCTGATTAGCTGAAGGGAAAAAGGGGAGGATAAAGGCAGATTGAGGAAGAGGCTGTTTCAGGAGTCCAGCCTGGAGAGGGGCAAAGCTCTGGAGCCATTGAATTTCTGTATGCCTGCTGCTCCAATTTTCTGCTTGGATTCTTCAAATATTGGGAGTTCATTAAAAACAGGGCTCAAAATAAGGATTGGATAAGCAGGAGTTGCATGCCACTCCTGGGTATCCAGCAGTAACTGTCACCTGGAGCTGCCACTAGGGAACAAGGAGCTAGTCTATAACATTACATTAGTTGGCCTGGAGAGCCAAAAGTAGCTCCTTGTAACTGTTGGTTTTAAGCTCACCAGACTCTTCTACATTTGATTTGAGTCACATACTTGAAATAATCAGACTGACATGCGTTATTGTAATAATTACCAATTATGATGGTAATACAAAAAGCAATACAAAATGGAAATTATAAGACCTTTCTATTGACATTACTTCAAACAGTAATTCATTAAACACATTATTTAACTATACTTCTCGAGTCAAATTCTATTACATTTTTTGTGCAATGAAATCAGTTTCCAAACAATGTGCAGAAGCTTGTAATTGGCTCTTTGAAACATTCTAAACACATCATTTGAATCCAAGTCAAACTTACCACAAGTTGAAGTTTGGGAGGGCAAACCTCTACCTCTTTTTCATTGTTCTGTGGCATAGACTGTGCCCTAGAAACAAATTCTGGATCAATTACATGTGTTTGCATGGCCAGCACATTCAGTGTCAGATCTTTCACAAATTCAAAATCCATCTGCTGGAAGATTGGCTTTGCCACTCACTGTTTGCTTCTTTTAGTGAACTCCTTGTTGTAGCGAGGCATCCCAAAGATTCCTGCAGTTTTTGCTTGTTCCCATCTAATGTTCTCGTTCTGTGCAAGTACAGCCAGTCTTGTTCTCGCCTTTATACTGTCTTTGCCGGCATGCAACCTTTTAAGCCTGTACTTCAGGCACATATAATGGAACACCTCCAAATCTCCAGTGTGGCAGAATTTGGGAAGTGCTCTTCTCTTGAAGGTGTTTTGTCGCACACATCCTCAAGTGCTCTGTGAGGAGGGGAATCTGGAACAAATAACCTTTTCTAGGGCTACAGCTCCTTGCACAATAGTACATGTGCACTTTCGTGGAAATGTCATTTTTATTTCCCAATAGTGCATTGTGTTGGGTAAGATTTTCATATTGATGCTAAATCTTCCTGACCTGTCAACATCAGAACTTTTAGCTTTGACTAACAATTTGACTTTGTCCCTATGTGAAGGGGAATCTTGTTCCCCTCTCACTTAGTCTTTTAACCTTTTTATGTTGCTTCATAGTGTATGGTTCAAGTTCTAGTTTCCTACAACTTTTGGGCTTAGGCCGGGTTGCCCCTTTGGGCTCCCCTGTTAAATGAAAGAAAAATTACTTGGATGAACTACAGAGCCCCAGTAGTGAAGGGGGATTTTCATCCCACTTTACATTTTATGTAGTGAGCCAGAACACCCCACCTTATGTGGAGGGCTTGGGGGATATAATGTATCCCCTTTATTACTTGCCTGGTAACATTTTGTTACAATTGCAAGTTTTACATTAATGGCTGGTGGCAGGAGTTTTACCTTTATGATTTTCAGTCTTTAATATTCGCAGTCTGTTAATTCAGCCTCTGTAATGCAGAGAAGGGCCATTATTTTTGTAAAATAGCGGGTGCCTTCTTTCGTCGCAATTTCTTGTGTGCTTGCTGTTTGAGGTCTTGCCCTGCAATTCTACCTCAGTGGCTGTTTTGTCTTCAGCGGGATTTCTGTGGATTCCCTGCCCAGGCTCCTGAGTGTCTGGAAAGGCAGGTAGCGAGGGAGGAATCTAAAACTCTTCAGCCCTTTGTCTTCCACTTTGCCTGAAAGGGAACAACTCCCAGTGGTGCGGGGGAGCTGGCTGTCCCAATTGGACACCGACTGCTGCTTGCTGCAAAATACGGGGAGAGAATGCGCAGGTTGTGCTGTAGTTTCAGGTTCAGAGTTTTTATCAGGAAGCTGCTAACAAGTCTACCAATGGAGTTGAAACCAAAGAGGAAGATGAAGAAACTAAGGCCATAGTTTATTTCCAGCGACCAGAGAGCCTGCTGGGTAACCATTTTGCTGTAACCCTTCCTTCAAATCGACCTGGGGATCCCGAAACGGATGACCTTGACCCTGGTGAGATTCACTAGACTCGAGAAGACATGCATTTTGTGCCATCCCACGCTGTGCTGCGACCTTGCGGGCTGCCATACCCTGGGACCGCAAGCCATTGTATGGGGCACAGTCTTCCCAATCAAGCTGAAACGTTGGTGGCATCCTGTTGGACCCCCAGAGACACGATTGAGACCTAAACGTCCCCTCATCAGAGTGCTGGACCTTGTAAACGACAAGAATCCAACCAGCGATTTTTCAGTCTCTGGCTCCTGAAAAGGGCACCAAAATCGCAGCCATATCCAGCAGCGAGGAAAATCTTGCCTAGAGTCTTCTCCGTTGATCCCTGCTGCAGAAGCCCTTCCAGAGGCTTGTGTTCAGTCTCCATGACAAAAGAATCCATCAACCAGGTTTTTGGCTGCAGATCCTGAAGTCTTCCCGCTGCAACTCTTCTCCTGTGCTGAGGTACTGTTGGCTGTGGTGTTACTTACCTTGCACTAGGGGTGTCACGGTATTAGTTTTATGGCGGTACGATAACCTTCTTGCCAAATGACGGTATATCATGGTTATCGCGGTATAGCAGGTGGAGTTTACCAATCTTAGCAAATATTTTCTAAAAGGTCATATATTGTCAGATTTATCATCACAAACAAAACCAGGCACCCAGGGACAGAAGTGGGCTTTTCAACATACTTTCCACTGAAATGCCACCTATTGCTTCCACCAAACACACGTGTGGAGAGGAGGAGGGGGGGGCCTGCTGCGACTGGTAATGCAAACTGGATAGCTTTTCTTAAGTGGTCATTTAGGCTTTTAGCTCCCCACTGGCTACTAGTGAAGATGAACATGTTGCCATCTTTATAACCTGCATGCCACAGATCAATGGGTGCTGATGGTAGCATACGCTTGTGTGCATACACACGCACACTCTTTACGTTACAGCCTTTAGTTTACTTGCGGGCCAAAAGGTGTTCAGTAATTACAGCCATCTTACCCTTTGGTATGGCAGCAGGGAATAACCGCAGAGATGAGTGAATTTCGCAGTGTGACTTATTATATGTAAATTCAATGATGGAACCAGGGAAATCCCCCATTGTCATATGTTTAGCAAACATTATCCATTATAAATATTATAAATATATAAAGCCAAAAGCCACCAACCCAAAGTAAGCCCTTTTTCCTTCTTGGCACTGTATTTATTCTTCCTATTGCTAACATACTGATTTTGTGTCTGGTCAGACACGTGTGGTTTATGGAATGGCATTAAAAACTGCTCCAACTGAAACTACTTGGCAGATGGCACATCCAACAGTGCAAGACCAAGACTGCGCAGCAATTGCTTACTGCAGCCTTTCCAAATCAGATTGCAAAGCACCGTTAACGGTATAAACGGTATACCGGTATAAAAAGTGTGACGGTTATTATTGTTCAAGTGGTTCACGGTATCTTTAACGGTATACCGTTATACCGTTACATCCCTACCTTGCACTTGTGATTTCTGTAAAGCTTTTGAGATGTTTTCTGTGATTGGAAGTGTCCTCATCCAGGTCACCCAGGCCCACTGCTTGAATCTTCTTAGGGTGCCTTCTCTGAAGTCCCTGGACCCTAACTAACTTTAAAGGGAGCTACTTACTTGTTTGAACAGACTTACACCGGAACTCTGACTTTTGCCTGCAACAGAACCCAAGCCCACCCTGCCTACAACTGGCAAATAGACCAGGGTCCCCTCTTCTTCCTCCGAGTGAACTCATGCAATAGACTATGAAGGACTGGATAAGTAAAGGAGTAGAACACTAGTCTAAAAGTACTTGTGAAAGAATTGGTAGTGCAACTCTGAGTGAACAGTTACACAAGTTCTTACTTGCCTTGAATGCGTGTTGTGCCATTCTGAAATGTATATATAAAATGTATTTACTCACCTGGTTATTGGTTGTGCCTCTTTCCCAAAAGTAATGCTTTTAATAATATTGTGATATAGTTTAAATTACAAACTTTACACAAGCCTTTAAAATAACAAAATAGTAATACATAATCCAATTACAAATATAGAAAAAATACATGTCATAAGAAAAAACACATAGAATCCATCAGCATATATGTTCAACTGTTATCTGTACAGAAATAAAATAACATTTCTGGATCAGCAACCTAAAGTGTTATGCCCAGGCTAACTTCAACTCTCAGCCAGATGGTATATAAGGCTGTCAAGAGGCGCATACTATTGGAATTAATACAATGATGCCAAAAGAGGTCATCCTTGATGTACTTGTTATCATGAACGTAGCTACCAAGGAGAAGATTAAATGTACTAGCGATTTCTGGACATTCAGTCAAAAGGTGCTTTGCTGTCTCCAGCTGATCTTGAGCTTTACATAAGCCTGTTCGCAGCTCAACAGCAATCTTATCTTTTATCCCTGTGATCATAATAGTGGGTGGTTGCTCCAATCTGAGCAATAAAATAAACCGTCTAAGTCTGGCTGATGGGCAGATGTTCAAATATCTCTGGTTTCTTAAACTCGTACAATCTGTGCCGCACAAATTGATAGCTCTTAAAACTCCTTAGATGTTCGTAGTTTTCTAACCAATCCCAGAGTTCTATTTGTTTACTCGGAGCCCTTTGTGCTTCTTCTGAATAGCAACTGTCCCTAGATTGCCAGCCTATTTCATCAAACAGTTTAGCCATCTGACCAATGGTTGTACATACAGAATTCTCCCTAGCCATTTCTTGGACAGCTGTTAACAATCCATTGTGTGTCTCGAGTCATTTTTAGGTATAACACGGACCGCTTCTTCAATACTAAGGCCTTTTCGAGAGATCAAGCCAAGCTCTAATCTGATTATGGCCATTGGAATACTGGGGGGTAGGCCAAGAATACAACGCCAGAATCTACCTTCAATCACCTGTAGCCACTTTAGATCAATCTCAAGAAGGGCTTCCAGCCCGTATATTATGGCCGGAGAGACAGCTTGTACGTAAAGTTGGTGAGTACCCCATAGAGTAAAACCGCCCTGTTCAACAGTAAACCTATAGAACAGGGTAGTCAGTTGTACCGCTCTAATACTGGGCGTTTGTTTACAGGCCACATAATCACCAGTGACTTTAAAATCAATGCCCAGATATCGATATTGGGGAACGTAGGAGATGCTCACCAAGCCTACCATAAGCTGCACACAAGATACTTTATTTGTGTATCTCACGACCTTCGTTTTTCCTAAATTGATGCTAAGGCTATTCACATCTGCGTACTCCCACAGGGCATCCGCCGATCTACGTATCCCACTAATGGTGTAGTCAAATATCGCCAGATCGTCTGCATACGCTAATAAGGGACAAATGGCTTTACCAATTTTAGGGGGGCAGTTTCTTGCAGCAGATAATGCTTCAGGGATGTCAAACATATAGGTTGTAAAATAAAGACGCTGTGACACAGCCTTGTTTTATTGCCCTGTTTTGGGGAACTATAACTGTTGTATGGCCTTCTTGGTCTAACTTAAATTTTACTGAATTATCTTGATGTAAAAGTCTAAGATAATATAGTAAACCTTCAGGGCAGCCCACTAGTTTCAATTTCCGCCACAAGCGGCTTCTAGGAATGGAATCGGAGGCCTCCGTGAAATCTATATAGAAGGCATAAAGTGGGTCAGCCCCCCCTCTCTTTGCTCTAGATCGTTAAATGTCCATAACATTATGGGAGGTGGCATATCCCTGTCTAAACCCACTTTGAAATTTGGACAATACACCAGAACCCTCTGCCCATAGTTGTAGCTCGTTTAAGAAAAGTGAGGCAAATATCTTCCCCGTGGCATCTAACATTGAGAGCAACCTATAGTTGCTTGGGTCAAGTCTATTTCCCTTTTTGAACACAGGGATTAATATTGCAGTTTGCCATGAACGGGATATTTTACCTGATTTTAAGATCTTTTCAAATATGCCCAGCAGGCTGGCTCAGAACTCGGGGTACGATTTAATAACAATATTGGCCAATCCGTTAGGGCCCGGTGCTCGTGAACATTTTCTCTCTTTGATCTTATTCAGTGTGAGTTTGTGTGATCATAACAATCGGTGCCACTAGTGGGGGACTACCCAATGCTGTTGGTTTATCGTCCTCGGACTCTGCATTCCGTTTTTCCAGGAATTTTATCCACACCCTAGCTTCAATGGGGTTGGCTAGTGCTACATTCTGAACACCTAGGGCCCCACCCAAGAGGGACCAGATGTTACGTGCCTGTCCTTCGCATATGGTCTTCACCAGTTTTTGCCAGGAGAGAACCTTGTCCGCCCTTCTTTTTGCCTTAATGGCCGCTCTATATCTGTTTTTGATTCCCCCCCCCCCCCTCTGACCTTTGCATAATATCCCTCCCCAGGGGCCATTGAATTCTTGGCCTTACGAAGCGCAGCTCTGAGATTCCTTTTTTCGCGTCTGATTGTCTTATCATAGGGCAGTTCTTTCCCCTCAGGTCCTATCATAGCTCCCATAGGTGCTGCTGCATGCTTTCCCGCGAAAGCATGGATCCAGTCCTCTATAGAGTAGATTGACATCTCATTAAAGTCAGGGAACTTATTGGGTCCTACCACCCCCAGAGCTTCGATGGCGAGTGTTATGTTTTTATCAGACCAGGAAATCCTGGTACCCGCTTTATCAGTTTTCACATACCCATATTACTGGGTAAAGACTGCTCTCTAGGAATATTGATCTCACATTTCAGGGCAGCATGGTCACTCCATTCATTGGGGATAACTATGATGTCCTCCACCCGTTGTTGGATCCTAGGACACACAAATATATAGTCCAACGTACTATGAGAGCTACCATTTGACAATGTATGATGCCCAGGATGATCACGAATTGTTCTACTGTTTAGCATTTCCATATCCTAGGACTCAAACAGATATTCCCATGCTACGCCCTCAAGGTCTTTTTTTGTGATCCATGGCTCCCATATCTTTTAATCTAGGGTTCTGCATTTTACACCCATGCCCTGTTATGACAGTTAAAGTCACCAACAACTATTATTCCTGTGTCACTGGATATTGACAGCCAATTCGTCAATAGGTCCTGGAGAGAGTCTTGCAATCGTTCACTTAGCATCGCCCCAGGTGGATTATATAGGCTCACCAGAAGAAATGAACCCTTAGGGTCCTTACTGTCAATCACTTTGACTGATTGTAACCTTGAAAGTAACATGATAGCAATCTGTCTCGAGACCAAGGCATTAGCCACCCCTATGGCCAATCCACCATATAGCCTGCCCTTTTCTCCTCTTTTGGCTGCCAAATGGTATATCACATAGCCATCTAATATTAGAGGGTCCATAGCCCATGTCTCTTGTAAGCAGAAGTAACTAGGTTTGTCGAGTAGTTTCGTAGAGCCGTCTGATGATGAAAGATGTGGGAAGATAGTATGGAAAGATCTCATTGTTTGGATAGGATCTCAGGAAGTGCATCTAGCAAACCATTTTAATACTTGGACATCTGATGCCTCAACCTTCTTTCCCTTTGGTGAGCTTGAACAATCTACTGTTACCAGAGGGATATCTGCCGCTCCAATCGGGCAGCTCAGGTCTATTTCATTTAGATCGGCATCAACTTCAATATCCACTGCTTTTAGTTCCCCTTTATAGCTTCTTAATAATTCGGCTGTGGATAGAAACTTGGAATGTAGTGCTGATACTTTAGGGTTTGGGCCTTTCAGGGGATCCACAAATTGAAAGTCATCAGATTTAAGGACCTGCAATTGTGGAACAGAGTATAGTCTCGTCAGAAATTCGGAGCGCGATAGCCATTTGTTGTCCCTGCTCTGAGGCAAATTAATGATCAGACATATAAGACTTCCTCTCGCCTCCCCTTTATTTTCTGTGGTGGCAGTTAATGTGGTTCCTGGTTTTTCCAGCACAGTAGATTGGCTTAATGCCTTGTCCATATTGCTGACGTCCCTGTCGCACACCACCTCCACGGTATCATCTCCTTTTCCAGTTCGTTTTCAACGGCTTGTTCCAGTAGCAGCCAACTAGTGAAGTAGAAGAAGAAAAGGGCCTCTGTAATAGTTCCCAAGATGCTGCTCAGGATCGAAATCCTCTTCCTGGTTTCCAGGCTGCTTCTGGCTGCTCCGGTTCTATTCACAATCCTAAGCAGCAGAACCCGAAAGCAAGCCATTACCCCACTCTACGAGGTCCGCACTACGCGGCGACACCTTTCCCCTTCCCCCGGCAACCCAACACTGCTCTACAGGTGTGCCCCTCAGAGCCTCAGGTTTCCCAGGTATTTTCTGCCCCTCAGCCCGAAGCGCAACCGCCTGAGCTCCACTCTCTCTCAGCAGTCTCTGTTGTCCCAAGGCTAAGGAAATGACCTTACGTGAGTCACGGGTTGTCAAGCTGCACTGTGTACGCCACGCTGTGTTCGCAACAGCCGCTTCCGACAATCCCGAACAATGTGCTATTGTGCAATAAAAAGCCTGTCTTAGGTTAAGTAATGCTTTTGGCTTCACTAACCATTTAATTTGGAGAATAGGTGTAGAGGTCTCCCAACTGGGTCTTGCCTGCTCTAACTTGCTGTATAGCTTGTTCAGACTGAGTCGGCCCTAGGTTTTACCTAATTAGAATAACTGAGTCATTGATGAAGTGTAACATTGGGTATAGCTTTCTCTGGTTATTTTTACTCAGATGCTCAGTCTTGGGTCTATACATAACTTTAAGTGGCTGATGGCTCCTTTAAAAAGTATATAGGTGTTAGTTAACTTGTGTGCCATCCTAAAATAAGTTGGTTGTTGCATACCTGTCTGTGTTCCACTGACCTAAAAAGCAACTGTAATAGTATATCACATTTTTAGGTTTTACCTGCCTAGAAGAACTGTGCCATTCTTGGAAAGTGTTTTGGTCTGCATAGTGCATTCCTAAATTAGTATAAAGAGTTCCTAAATTAGTATAAAGAGTTCTCGCTTATCTTAGACTGTGTTCCACTGATATGAAAAGCAACTGCCCATTTTATATAACACCAAAAAGTTCTTGCTCACCTAAAATAAATGTTATCCTCACAGTAGTTATAGGTATAGACTGTTCCTTGAATTAGTGGATTATGTGATTTATTTGCTGAGTATCACTGCATAATGGGCAGGGTCCACTACCCTTGTATTACTGAAAGTAATTTGACATTTATTTATGGTTTTAATCCCCATGAATAGGTGTGGCCTATACTAAATTTATTTAAGGTCTGACCTTCCTAGAAATACTGTTTTCTAAATAAGGTCTGTTTATTCATTTGTATTGCGCACCAGACCCAAGGGTATCAGGGCGCATGAAATTATACAACACTTTCAGCATAGGTTACAAAGGAATATACAGAGGTATATGCTTTAGTCTGTGTACTTTTAATGCATAGTGTTTTTGTGTTTATATGATCTGTGATGGTACTTATTACCCCCAGGATTTATCTGGGCCTACTTGTCTTTAAACAATTTATTTTTACAATACTCAGTATTTCAGTGTTGTGTGCTACAATTTCTTTGGACTGATTTACATCCCTCTCTCCTCCCTAAAATAAGCCTGTCTGCTCGGTTTATGCTACCATAAACTCTGGTGGTATAGCCTTGTACTAAGATTGGAGTTCAGTGCTGTCTCAGTTGAATGGTTTTACTAAGCCCTTAGTTGGACTTCAGAAAAACTGCCCTAACCATTAATGAGCGCCATTTTTCGAGCGAAATATCAACAGATCGTTCAAGTGTTGGAGCTCTACCAAAGATAGCTGCTGGCAGATTGTGACCGATTTTTAAATGTTTTCTGTAGCCTTTATTTTCTCCGGCAGCTGTAATTTGGGATGTGCCTTACATCCTATTGATGCTTTGTCTGGAAACTGCTCTTGCATGGCCTTAGCTATTGAAATGTCTGTCAGTGACTATCTGGTCTATTTGCTTTCCTCTGGATTGCAGAATTTGAATGGATTTATTGAAACCATCTTTTTTTCCATGGCAACGAACATGTACATTCATATACTTGCACAATGACTGAACTCACTATTTTTTGTTTCCATGTCTTGCAAGTGGTAAGTGCAGTATTTAGCAGAAATACCTGGATTGTCTCAGATCATCACCAGCAAGCCAGAACACTTTGCCAGCGAGAGCATTGTCCATTGACATTTGTTTGACTGCCCATGCCCGACTAATAGCGGGTTACAAGAAATCCTTCTCATATTTGTAGTTTTGGGTTTTTTAAAGGAACTAGTCAGTTAGAAAAACCTGCAATTGTACTAAACATTGATTCGCTAAACAAAGCAGTTGAACAATGTAAATTTCCACCAGGCACTTTTCGAAGTATAGGTTGAGCAGACCTTGAAAAAGAGTTATGGTGTTCAGCTACTCTTGATCTTCAATTTGGTGCCTTTGACTAGACAAGTAAACTTAACCAATGGCTGCCCAAGAATCCTCTTATAAAATGTATAACATTTATTCATTTTGATAATCTCGATCAGGCAGCAGTCGAATACAATGTATTTTGGTTCCTTTATTACCAATTGTCCAGAAGTGTAGTTTACGATGCCATGGTTAAGTCATCAACATTAGGGAGAGTGAAGTTCACATCACGAGCACAATCGTCAATCAGTAGCAAAGGTGCTTCAGTTATTTCTGTGTGATATTTTCGATTTGTCCACATGTATTGGGGAACTGGGGAACAATTGTCTGTTTCTTGGAATAGTTTTTAGAGGGTGTTGATTGTTAGCGGTTCTGCAAGCAAATCTGAAATCTTCTGGATGACATTGTGTGCTGTAACTATGATCCAGGGTACTTTCCGGGGGGACACTGCTGACATTCAATTCAAATTCCGTCCACTGGACAGCTGCATCACGACACAATCTTGAAAGGATCATGCTGAACCTCAAACTGCAGTTGCTCCCAAGTGACAACGGCTTGGCACCCATCATAATTAGCTTGTGTAGTTGTCTGAGTCTTTATGCTCCTTGTCTACCTAGGTCTCTAAATTAAGATAATAAAAACATGCCTTATTTATAGGGCATGAATTACAGCATGAAAATGTAATATCAGTTAACGTCTTATTTTTAAAAAACCTTTTTTATTATATAGCATGGTTTTCCATTTTTTTCATCAAACGTTCAATTTGGATTTGCAGATTGTTTAAACCTTGAGATTTGCTCTTCCACTTAAATAATCCTATACTTTTTTGGAGCTTGTGGATCTACTTAATTCACATGCTTGCATAGTCTGACATCTAGTTGAAGTTGTGGAGTATTACAAGATTTGTTTTAAAAACTCAAACGGACGTCGACAGGGCGTGATTCGTATACTCTCACTAGTGCGACGTGTAGTGTACCCATGGTCCTTCACACGTCAAGGTCCCTCAGATTGGTTTTTCCACCACCAAAGTCTGTCGCAAATGCAGAGTTTGCTTCTAGTCTGAGGCCTTTGATTTACTAAAGTTATTTTGGTAGAATTTATTCTTTTCCTTTATTGTTCGCCTCGCTGCACGACTGCTCATCCACTCGATGGCTCCTGTCGAACACTCACACAGCGTTGAAGACTGATCGATACCCAGACGTGGCCTTACGGGCATCTTCGAGCTTCGGCCCAGTACAGTAGGTAGAGGTTCTCTATACTGGCTCCTTTTAGAAAATGTTTACCCTATTAGCCCCTTCTGTTTTGATCCCACTGCCCTGTTTATAGATAATGGACAAAACCCCATTTAAATGTTGTTCCTCTTGCTGTCTAAAATTTCAGTGTAAAGACGCGCACCACATGTGCAACCACTGTCTCCCGAAGGATCACGCCGTAAACTACTGTAAATCCTGTTGGGTTGTCCAGCCGAAAAGCCTAAAAGATTGGCGGATGAAACGCTGGGCACTCACCCTTTGCAGGCAGATACTTCCATAGATGTGATGGAAGACAGCAGCGAGGGCAGTTACTTAGTAGAGTGAGACGCAGAGGGCGATTGGGATCCATCCGGACCCCAAGTGTAGGCCCCCGACTCCGAGAAGCAGTCTGGCAGTCCTGTGATGGAGAATACACCTGGCTGCCATGGTACACACAAGCACAAACAAGCTAGACATACCCCCATGGTCGACTTTCAAAGACCCCATAGACAGTTGAGGCCCATGCAGTGACCGTGGGTAAAGCCTCAGGTTCTTCACTGTCCTCTGGGCCTTTGCGTACTCTTTTGCTTGACAGCTTCTGAAAACCGAAAGAAGGTTGGTTCGGACAACGCATATAGAAAGTTCCTCCTTTCGCGCGTCGAAGAACTGGCATCTTGGCGTCTCCTTAAAAAATAATTTAAAAAAGCGTTGAATATACAGGCACCAATTCTAAACATGTTGGCGCATCTTTTAAAGGCACGGTTACCGGAATAAAACAAATTTCTCCAGCATGGGGTCTGGCATGGATTCACATGCTCATGATTATTCCCCGTTGTCAGGCCGGGAATCCTCGGTACTGAAAAAAATCAGTATCAGTTTCGTTTCTGATCTGTCTTTCATAGTAGTAACCAATCGCTGATCTCTGGGTCATACTGCCCCCAGCCAATGACTGCCCTCTACCTAAGCCCCTGCCCTGGCAGCCATCCTCAGATTTTTACCGCACGTTCAAGTGTTGGGAGTCCTTGTGTTTAGCTCTCGAGCTTTTACTGCGTTCATGTTTTTCAGGAGATTTTCCTCATTTTTTCAGTTAATCGAGCTTCAAGCTCCACCGTTTCTACTTCGGATAACGGGGACCCGTTTCGGAATTCTTCTACGCCCCTCATGGGTGAAGTTTTCATCGAGTTACGCTTCTTGGAGGATTCCAGAAGATCTGTGGCCTACCTCAACGGACATGGCCCAGGACAAGGGAAGCTCGACGCCAGGATCCAAGCTGTTCAGGAGCTGCCCAGGATGCGGATTGCAAAATGTTTTCAAGGACGACGAGCATTTGAGATGTCTACTGTCTTCATGAGGACAAGACACACGTGGAGAAGGACTGCGTTCTGCAAGAACCTGTCTGAACAGACCAAGCAAGATCGCCGTTCCCGCCTCGCCGCCTGGCTGGAGAAGGGCACAGCAGGTGAGAAGGACGAAGAAAAAGTCTGAGCGGTCTAAGTCCTGTGAGGGTGCCCCGGCGATGGGGGTCCAACAGAAGGCCAAGCACTGCGAGTCCGCGGGCACCAGGAGCGCCGAAAGGTCGGGCTCCTAGGCTGCGAGGCAGGGCGTGACTTCCACGGCACGAGCCAGCGCTCTGGTTCGGGGAAGAGGAAGTCGGAGAACCCGGGTAAGCTTCTGGAGAGGCCCCGGTCGATCTCGAAAGGAGCCGAGGGGGCGCGAGGCGATGACCACCCCCCAAAACAAAGGCCCAGGACGCACCTAAGGTGGTGAGGGCCTTGATCCACCTGGCAAAGGCCTCTATCGAGGTTGTCGCAGCGGCCCTGGTGGCCTCGGGGCCCAGAGTTTCCCTGCCGCCGTGGAGGGAATCCTCTTTCCAGACCATCTTTAAGACCCCCGTGAAGACCCTGGTGGAAAAAGAGGGGAGGGGGTGGTGGCCATTACAGACTCGGATTCAGCCTCCGAGGCGATCCGGTGGAAACCGTGAAAGGCCTCAACGAGAGGTTCATGGGCCTCAACGAGAGGTTCGATCCCAGGGGGAAGTTTCCCGCTGATGTGATCTAAGATAGTGACGAGGGCCCAGTGGAGCAGCCATTACCCGAGCCCCAGGATAGCTCGGCGGCCATTTTGCTGGCGATTAAATCCTTATGTACTGAGATAAGAACGAGGTTACCACGGACCCCGATGGAGGATCCAGAAACAGGCCCGTCGGGAAGCCCTCCGAACAAGCGGAGGAGTGTCCACCCCGCTCTGCCCTTCTTGCCCGCAAGGCCTGTGGACCCTTCATCCCCCCTCGCCGGACCCTAGGGAGGATACGGCGATGGATACAGCGACGGGGACGAACGACGGCTGCAGCGATGACACAACGGACATCCCATCACCCCCCCCCCCCCCCCCTCACGAAATTGGTTCTTTTCACTCCATGATAGCCAGGGCATCCAAGCGCTTCCAGCTCTGCCCTGAGGAACAGAAAAAGGAAGGTTTTCTTTACCAACGACGAGAGGCCAAGAGAAAGACGGTCCTCGCGGTGCCGTTGCTCGACATGTGGGACGAGGGTCTGGCTATCCTGAACCCTTCCACGACACCCGCCAAAAGGGACAGGTATGAGAAGTACCGGGTCCCCGATGCCGCCCCCTTGGGCCTCGGGCCCAGTCCACGCCGGATTCGGTCGTCTCGGCGGCGGCCAAGAAGAAATCGGCGGGTGCGGCGGCTTCCACTTCCCCGGTGGACAGCGAGGCCAAGAAGTTTGGACTCCATGGGACGACGATTAAGGCGGTCAATGCCTTGGCGATTGTGGCCCGTTACGACAGGGAGCTTTGGTTAAAGATAGCTTCCTTTGCTAGACTTCCTACCGGATGACAAGAGGGCGTAGGCCTTACAGATTCTGCAGGAAGGAGGGGTGGCATCGGATCACGCCATTCGGTGGCAACGGACATTGCCGATGCCGGATTTCTCCAACTGTGCAACAGGGTTTGCCTCCGACGACGAGGATAGCTCAAGGCGACGGGACTTTTGCCCGGACGTCCAGACCAGAGTGTTGGACATGCCTTTCGGTAACACCCTGTTTGGAAAGACGGTGGATGAGTCCCTCCAGGCCATCAAGACAAACACGGAAACAGCCTGAGCCCTAGGAGTCCTTCAGCAACGGCGGCCTTTTCGGAGCTCTGGAGGCAGACAGGGAGCCTCCAAGGGATCCAGCGACGGCTCTTCTACTTACCGCCAGGCGGCCCGCTCCTCTTCCCAGGAGGCCTACAGAGGCCGCGGCAAGCAAGGAGGGTCTCGCCGCTGTCGGCAAGGAGGCCAAGGTGGCAAGGCCTCTTCCAAGCAAGACTGAACCGGCCGTAGCGTCGGGACCCCACCGAAGCACCCCAGTGGGAGGCCGGCTGACGGAGTTAGTCAGCGTGTGGGAGTCCATCTCCACCGACCGTTGGGTGCTGGACACCCTGGCCCGCGGACACTCGCTGGAATTTCAAGTGTCCTCGCATTCCTCCAGTGGCCAGGAAGGAGAATCGCGTCCCTCAACTGCTGTTGGAGGTAAGGGCGATGCTCAGGAAGGGTGCCATCGAGCTCGTCCCCAAGATGCTCTGGGGCTCCGGAGTATACTCCAGATACTTCCTCGTCCGAAAGAAGACAGGCGGTTGGCGCCCCATCCTGGACCTGCGTCGGTTGACAAGTACATCAAGGCACAAATTCAGGATGGTCACCCTCCAGCATGTGCTGGGACAGCTGGAGGAGGGCGACTTCCTATCGTCACTGGACATGGAGGATGCTTACTTCCACATCTCTATTCTAAAAGGTCACAAAGTTCCTCAGATTCGTAGTCCAGGGGCGTCGCTACCAATTCAGAGCCCTGCCATTCGGATTAAAGTCGGCACCCAGGTGTCAGGCTAGAAAAATGGATACCTCTCATATTTGACAGCAAACGTATTTTGGTGGCTGTGGGCCAACCGTCTCATGCACGATATGACGGACATATAGGTTTCCGAGTTTGCCAATGAACTACCATTTTGATGCAACAAGGATCACCATTTTGTTTTCTAACCATTGCTCATTGCTTTGTTCTTATTGCTTCGCTTACACTGCTCGACTGTAAAACATTGTTGTCTGCACGTGAAAGGACAAGGCCGCAGGGCCGCGAGGATAACAAGAGTTTGTTGAAACACAACGTAGGCAGCGCCAGGAAAGAATGCCCAGCTCCCTCCGAATGTAGCCTTGAAGCAGAGCTGCAGGGCATTTTAATCATTTTGCAGCTGCCAGCCAGTTTCGTTATATGGTAGAATGTTAGAATAAAGCAACTAAAGGCTTGAATTATGCTCTTCTTACGGCCCCCCTTTACTGAGCCCTGGAGAGTCGGCTCCCAGGACACGAATAGCACCATATAGATGGCAAGGTCTGGAATGCGACTCTTCCCCCCTTCCCCCCCACCCCTGTATGTAGCTCGCTTCCAAGAACAGAAGCACTGTGTTCTGTTCAACAACTGAAAGATGCCTCCGCAGTTGCAAATTGCATATTGTTACTAGAATAGATATTTGAAGGTGTCATAATTGTCGAAAGTGTCCATCACGCCGAGTTCAAAGAAATCCAATAAAGGAGGGTGTTAAACATGTCATAGCTGATTGATTGATATGCATTTTGTATATAAGTAACTGATGTACGTAATTCACTCTCTTGCGTCCCTCGAGGTCTAGAGATGCACGTCGCGGGGCGTGAGACCGAGTTGGCCAACTGACTATTTGCTTTGCAATAAACCCTAGCTTTGGGAATACAACCTCGTGTCTGGCGTATCTATCGTGTGTGGTGACTCGCCTTGTTTCCATAGACGTAAGGGACCCCTAGGGGCCCCTTTCACAGGGTGTTCACCAAGTGCCTCGCACCTGTGGCAGCGCGGCTGCGCCTGCAAGGGATCCACGTCTACCCCTACCTGGACGACTGGCTAATCTGTGCAAGGTCAAGAGAACTCGCCGTCGAACACACAGCGAGGGCCGTCCGCCTGCTCACGGAGCTGGGATTCGCCATCAACTACCCCAAATCCCATCTGGTCCCGTCTTGCCATTTTAGGCAATTCATTTTTTCTTTGGATGGGACTGTAATC
Organism: Ambystoma mexicanum; assembly: GCF_040938575.1. NCBI lineage: Eukaryota > Metazoa > Chordata > Amphibia > Caudata > Ambystomatidae > Ambystoma > Ambystoma mexicanum. The sequence goes on along the minus strand of NC_090938.1, from coordinate 114,016,107 downwards.
AAGTACTATAACTGTATTGTAATGTGTATGTTAACCAACCTCGGCATCAATCATTGTAATATGTTAATTCATGGGCATGTAACCGTGGAGTTATCCGGGCGTGTTGACATGGTGTTTTCTTTGTACATTTTTTGGTTTATGATGTAATTTAATATAGAACACCACAGCCTCAGAAGAGTTGTTGCTCGAAACATGTCAGTCTGTTTCAGAACGGAATTGAATTTGTGTACCAGCATTAAATGAGAGTTTGGACAGATGCGCAGTGTGTATGTGTGTATGTGTGTATGTGTGTATGTGTGTATGTGTGTATGTGTGTATGTGTGTATGTGTGTACGTGTGTATATATGTATATATGTATATATATATTTTATATCTGAGGCTTGTGGAATCTGCTTAGATCGCATGCTGTGCATAGGCCGACATCTGGTGGAGGCTGCGGAGTATTAGTTTGTTTTTCGAAACTCGAAAATGGGCGGCGATACAGGGCGTGCCAGTAATACTATCCCTAGTGACGTCCACTGTACCCAAGATCCCTCACGCGTCTAGGATCCTCAGATTGTTTTTTTCCGCCATACTGGTCGGAAGCATTTTGCGGAGTCCCCTGGCCTTAACCATACTTTTGCTAAAATTTAAAATAATAATCTATTGACATCCTTTCCCAGTCCCAACGTCGAATTTCGACACTCGACGCCGGCTGGAGAAGAAATCGACCGTCTGCTGCTGCACGACGGATTTGGGCCTCGGAAGGCCGCTGGCCTGGGCCTGGTAGGCCGCTGGCCTCGGCCCTGCAAGTAGGGAGAGTGGGGGGGTGGTACATACTCTACACTCTTGGTATATAGGTACACCTTATACATTTCCTACACTTAACAGCCCGCTGCCTCAAGGTGCGTATGGAGGGTACCCCTTTTCAATTCTGCCCCAAGTGCAATCGCAAATACCCTTGGGTCGACAGTCACGCCACATGCAATCTCTGCTTGCCGAGGGACCACCCCGAAGCGAACTGCAGAGCGTGTAGTAGGTTTAAACCTAAGACACTTAAGGACCGTTCGAAGCTTTGGGCCCACCACGCCAGGCAGGCGGCCATGGTAGCGGAGGGCGCCTTCAGCGATGGCAGCGACGCCGTACTTTCGGACGGCGAGGGCATCACGGCGTCGAAAGACAGCCGAGCGCAGGTCCCCGACCTCGGAAGGTCGTCCGGCAGGGCGGCTATGGGGAAGACCCCCGGCGACACAAGCGCTTCACATACTATACACACTAAACACACGAAGTCCAACCGAGACTCGAGGTCGAGTTCTCGGAAAGAGGCAGAGACAGAAAGGTCCGATTCGGTGTCCTCTGGGCGCTCTCGATCAAGATCGCTGCATGACTCCAGGCAATCATCCACTCTTGCCAAGAGTGCCTCGCTCCCGGGAGACGAAGACGACTTCCACCCCCAGGCCGCGCTCCAGGAGTCGGAGCCCGCATTTAAAGCCAGCGAGGCCCCACGCTCGAAGGACAGGGACACCTCTCCCGATCCTCGACGCCAGGCGTCGAAAAACTCCGGAGCCACTAAGGGACAGGGAAAACATTTTTCTGCGCACGGGGAGGGGGAAAAACAGTAGAAGAAACTACCTGTACATTCTTCCACACCTGTGAAACACTCCACCCCCCCTAAACAGACAGACAAGCCCAGGTCTGCTGATAGGTCCACAACCAGCAAAGCTACTCAAGATAAATCCCATAGACTTGCTGAGAGTCATTCCCAGTTCCAAAAAATGGTCCAGTGAAGACATAGATAGGGTCATGTCAAGAATGTCGCATTTGGCTGATTTGTATGATATAAAAATCCAGAACATTTCCTCTCGTATGATCCACAAGGGGCCACACCCTCAGGCTCTACTGATCCTATCCCCCCGAGTAAGAAGGCCCGGTTTGAAACTCCAATGAGGTCCGAACCCTTCGAGGTACAACATTACGCAAGACCATACTCACGGTATCAAGAAGAGGCTTCTTTTTGTGAAGACCAAGATTTTGGGTTGATAGAAGAGCAAACCGGGACGGCCTACTATGGGGATGATGAGGACCAGGAGGAAGAAGAGGATGACCCGGAAACATACAGAGTAGATTCCCCGGTAGAGAACGAAGCCCCGGTTACCGACTCCCCGGTCGATAACCAACCCCTCCTAAATGAGGTTCTCGCTCGCGCAGGTGAACATTTCCACATTGACACCCACGGTGTACAGGAGGAAAGGGACTTCGCAGAAGAGTTAATGGGAGAAAGGAGGCCTGTTGCCCAGACCATCCCTATCCTTAAATCCATTCAGCGGAGAATAGATCCGTCCCTGGTGAACCCAAACCTCACCAGAGCAGTCAATCCCAGGGTTGAAAAGCTTTTCAGGGCAGCTCAGTCTGACCCTCTCTATATAAGAGGACATCTGAAGCCAGACTCCCTAGTTGTCACCAACACTCGTAAGAGGGCTGGGACACCCTTGTCTTCGTCAGAAGCTCCTCCCGACAAGGAGAGCAAAAAACTATACGGTTTCGGCAGGAAGGTAGCCTCAACGTCCGCCTATCAAGCAAGGATTGCTAATTCCACCACCCTGTTGGCCAGCTACAACTGCCATCAGTGGGAAGAAGTCGCGGCTCTCATAGCCTCTGCTCCTGAACCGTTAAAGGGCCAATTAGCTCGGATTTCCGCAGAAGTTAAAGCCGTGCCTGGTTGCATTTTGAAAGCAACTTTCGACGCCGCGGACAACACAGGCAGATTGATAGCAGAAGGTACTGTTATCAAGAGACATGCGTGGTTACGGCAGTCTGGTTTTAAGGCAGAAACACAGGCATCATTGTTAGACAAACCGGTGGAAGCCGATCTGTTTGGTAAGGCGGTCGAAGACGCACTGAAAAATGCCAAGGACGAATACGAGACACTCAAATCCCTTGGTCAGTTAACCAATAAACCCCCTAACCAGAGAGGGAATAGTAATTTTCGTCGCCCACGCGGCCAAAATTCCCAGAGAGGATCTAACTATTCCCAGGGGCTGGGTACACAGTGGAACAACCAACAGTCTACCCAGGGTTACGGCAGAGGTAATAGGAGAGGTCGTGGTAAAGGCAGAGGCAGCCCCAGCAAGGGAGGCGGCACGCCTCCACCAAAGCAGTGACGCTCAGTTCAGGGTCCCTACTCACGCAACCCCAGTAGGGGGACGCATTTCAAACTTCACCCAAGCTTGGGAAGGGATCACATCAGACAGATGGGTGCTGTCAACAGTATCCACGGGATATTGTATAGAGCTACTGCAGCGTCCCCGGAACCACCCTCCACGACAAAGAGTACACTCCTTAGAACATCAGAAGATTCTCCTCGAGGAGATCGCCATTCAACTCCATTCAACTTACTTCCTTGTGCCAAAGAAAGACTTGACAATGCACCCAGTATTGGACTTACGGCCTGCCAACAAGTATGTCAAGCCCCAAAAATTTCGTATGACCACGCTACAAGAGGTAATCCCCTCCTAAAAAAGGGGGATTACATGGCAACCTTGGATATGAAAGATGCTTATTTTCATATTTCCATGTTCCCAGCGCACAGAAAGTACTTGCGCTTCAAGGTGGACAGTCGGCACTACCAATTCAAGGTACTGCCCTTCGGGATAGCTTCTGCTCCAAGGGTATTCACCAAGGTACTGGCGGTGGCGGCTGCACACCTACGCAGGGAGGCAATCCCAGTGTACCCTTATCTGGACGACTGGCTCATAACAGGGGAAACCCCAGGAATTTGCAGGACAAACATTCAAAGGACTATCGACCTCCTCCACGAGTTAGGCTTCTCAATCAACGAGAAGAAGTCAAGCCTGGTGCCAAGCACCTCAAAACAATTCCTAGGAGCAATCCTAGATACCCAGGAGGGGTTGACCTTTACTTCAAAAGAGAGAATTTGGAATATACTACTGCAAATGCCGCATTATCTGTCCGGTCAACAATTAACGGTACGCAAAGCAATGCGTTTACTGGGCATGATGGCGTCATGCATTTACCTGGTCCCCCACGCGTGCCTGCGCATGCGTCCCATGCAAGAATGGTTGGCGAAACAGTGGTCTCAGGCAAGTGGTCAGTGGGAAGATCTAGTGGTCGTTTCGCCAACACTGGTACAACACTGGTACAAAGCCTTCACTGGTGGACAAGAGAGAATCTCGCACAGGGGAAACCCTTTTACGATCCCGAAGTACAGGCAGTAGTCACTACCGATGCATGTCTGACTGGGTGGGGAGCTCACCATCTCCACCACACAGCTTAGGGTCTCTGGTCTCACTCAGTGGCCAAGAACCACATCAACCTGCTAGAGCTTCTGGCAGTATTCAGAGCGCTTCAGGCGTTCGAGCCCCACCTACTAAACCTGTCAGTGCAAATCCGGACGGACAGCACTACAGCCATTTTCTACCTGAACAAGCAAGGAGGGACTTGCTCGCCAAATCTGTCCAAGCTTGCCCAGAAAATCTGGATATGGGCACTCAGACGGAACATCTTCCTGTCATCACAACATGTTCCAGGGGAGCTCAATTCCCTAGCGGATGCTCTGAGCAGAGACTCCCTCCCAGAGGAACACGAATGGGTTCTTCACAGAGAGGTCGTAGAAGATCTCTTCTCTCAGTGGGGTTTCCCCACTATAGACTTATTCGCCAAAAGCGAAAACAGAAAATGCCCAGGATTTGCATCCAGGTTCCCCCAACCAGACTCCCAGGGGAACGCCCTGTGGATGAACTGGTCAGGGATGTTTGCGTACGCTTTTCCACCAACTCCTCTCCAGGAAGGTGGTGAACAAGATGAACAGGGAGTCGATGACGCTCGTCCTAGTTGCTCTCATGTGGGCAAGACAACCGTGGTTCCCACACCTATGCAGGATGGCGGTGTGCAAACCCATCAAACTTCCAGCCTGGTACAATCTACTGTCCCAGCACCAAGGTCAAACAGTGCACCAGCAACCCAACTCGATGAACCTGGCAGCATGGCTCCTGAGGTCATAGAGTTTGGACACCTCAATTTACCACAGAGGTGTATGGACATCCTAAAGGAATCTAGGAAACCAAACACAAGGCACTGTTACTTTGACAAGTGGAAGAGGTTCGTTATCTGGTGCCAGAGTAGACAAATCAACCCAGTTGATTGCACTCCTTCCACTATTGTTACATACATGCTCCACCTGCTAGATGCAGGATTGGTTTTTAACTCACTGAAAGTACACCTGGCAGCCCTCTCGGCTTACCACTTCCCATAGCAAGGTTTCGTGGTGGAAAGTACCAGTAGTTAAAGCCTTCATGGAAGGAGTAAAGAGACTTCACCCTCCTATTTCAAACCCACCACCATGGTGGGACCTTAATGTGGTGCTAGCCAAGCTCATGGGCCCCCCCTTTCGAACCCATGCATAAAAGCAGTCTCAAACACCTGACTTATAAAACGGCCTTCTTAGTAGCTATTACTTCTATAAGAATGGTCAGTGAAATTCAGGCTCTGTCAGTGCAGGATCCCTTTGTCATGATCTCTGCTTCCAAAAGATCAGGACTTGCCCGACTCCCTTGGAAGCAGACCCATAACCCCGGTTCCGAGTGCCAGCCAGTCCCAATTGGGACCTTTTGGACCCTGTCCTGGCGCCAGTGGCACCAGGCTCATAAAGATGCCCAGTCCCAGCGCTGGAAGCGCCGGCTCATAATGCTTGGGTGGACTTACCTGCAGCAGACCATGCTGCTTACTTATCTGCCAGTTGAACCCCTGATCCTCTTCTGTTTGGGACTACTTTTCCTGTTGGGTGGGGCAGGAGCCACTCCCTAGGTTCAGAACACTGGAACTCTTCTGGAAAGCAGGAACTCTTTTCTTACCTAGGCGTGGCTGTGGAAGGAGACACCTAAGCACTACAGGAGGCTATTTAAACCACACCCGATGGATGAATCTTGCTTTGCGTTATTCTGCATTCTCTGCAGCAGAACGCTCATCGTGTCTTCTGCTTCTGATCCTGGGCCTAAGGGAACAAAGGCTTACCATCCTGGAATCCAGTCTTCAGCAGCACCTGTAAAGACAAAGAAGGAACAGGTTAGCACTACGGTCTTCAGTGGCAGCGCATCTCTTACCTGGTCCATCGGCTGTCACCAACGCCTCGCGCTGCATTCCGGCATCTGAAAGACAAAGGCTTACCTACTCTTCGCATGCTCCGGAGGTCTTCGCACTGCATTCCGGCATCTGAAAGACAAAAGCTTACCAGCTCTTCGCACGCTCCGGAGGCCTTCGGCGCTGCATCCCGCATCTGAAAGACAAAAGAAGGTGCGTTTAAAGACATTGGGCAACTTTATTACTCACGTGCCATTACTCCTTCCCACGCCGAATCCAGTGGGTATTCCAGCACCCTTCAGCTTCTCTAAAGCTCCGAACTTGTACCTGCAAGATAAAAGGGACAGTTAGTGCGCATCGTGAAGCAGGCTACAAGCGCTTACTTACGTGCTTCCAGGCGCTTCTATTCCTCACGCGGGTTCGATCCTCAACTCTCATCAGCCCGCCATCCGCCATCTCCGGAACCCTGCAAAACAAGAGATATCATTACAAAAGACTTTTAAGACATTTGAAGTGCCCAGAACTTACCGTTCGTGCAGTTAACGACGGACAGCAGTCCTCTGAGGTCAAGAGGCCTGCACCCTTATCCAGTGAAGAAACTGGTTACGGCACCCTGCCCCGAGGCAGATGGAGAGCTTGGCGTTCACTTACCTAAGGTGAGGGCGTTAACCTTTGGGGTTCTACAGGAGAAGAGAAAGGGAAGAGGAGAGAGGCACCCAATAACCCCAGTTCATTAATCCCATATTTTCTATCTGCAGACATCTTACTCTTCGAGTCAGACATACAGTGCACAGAGGTCCAGCCCAAAGAGCCAACCGTGTGTTACACATCACCTTTGAAGATACGGCATTCACCCAGTCAAGACCAGCGCCTCTGCGGGAATCAGGTGAGCGTTACACCCTTCTTTACTATCCATAAAGACAAACTGGTTTTACGCACACACCCTAGGTTTTCGCTTAAATTTATATCAAAATTCCATGTAAACCAGTCCATCGAGCTTCTGGCTTTCTTCCAGAACCCGCAAAGCTCGGCTGAGGTGAAACTACACACCTTAGATGTGCGTAGGGCGGTCCTCTACTATGTAAATAAAACCAGACCGCTAAGGAAAACAGATCAACTGTTCGTCTCCGTAGCTACAGAGAGAGAGGGGGATCGCGTCTCTAAAGGTGCCATCTCGAAGTGGATTATTAACTGTATCCAGCTGTGTTACTCACTCTCTGAAAAGAGACTGCCTTTTACGCCAAGGGCCCACTCTACTAGAGGCATTGGGGCCACTCTGGCTTTCATTGCAAATGTACTCCTTGACACCATTTGCAAAGCAGCTACTTGGAGCTCTATTCACACTTTTACTCAGCATTACTGCATTGACACCCATTCCAAGGCAGATACACAAGTGGGACAAGCGGTTCTAAGACACTTATTTGCTCATGACCCTTCTCACATCCCACCTCCTTCTGGTACTGCTCGCTAATCTATGCACAGCATGTGATCTAAGCAGATTCCACAAGCCTCAGAAGGGATACATTACTCACTGTAATCGTATTTCTTATGCTTGTATCTGCTTAAATTCACATGCGACCCACCCTTCCTCCCCTCCGAGAGAAGGTGCATGATTGCTTGTAGTCTTACCTTATGTCTATCTGCTTGTTTATCTGTACTCGCGCTACTCCTCATGCTACCTCATGTCAGAAAAAATACAATCTGAGGATCCTAGACGCGTGAGGGATCTTGGTTACAGTGGACGTCACACTAGGGATAGTATTACTGGCACGCCCTGTGTCGATGCCCATTTTCGAGTTTGGAAAACCAAACTGTAATACTACGCAGCTTCCACTAGATGTCGGCCTATGCACAGCATGTGAATCTAAGCAGATACAAGCATCAGAAATACGATTACGGTGAGTAATGTATCCCTTCTGAGGCTTGTGGAATCTGCTTAGAATCACATGCTGTGCATAGGTCCGACATCCAGTGGTCACTGCGGAGTATTGCATTTTGGTTTTCTTAGTCAAAAAGGGGACGTCGACAAGGCGTGTCTTTAACACTATCCCTATAGTGACGTGCGTCGTACCCACAATCCCTCACGCGTCGAGGTCCCTCAGATTGTTTTTTTCCGCCCAGCTTCTGGTCGCCTTACGCGGAGCTCCTAGAGAGACATTGCAAAATACTTACTACGGACCTCGGTCCTTAATTATACTTATTATATTGTTAAAGATCCCTCCACTCGACGTTAGCTGTGAAGCTGTTTCTCCGCCGAACAAGTTTTCGACGGAGCGGAAGAGACGGAGGGGATCCTTCGGCGCTGCCGAACACGTGGCCTGGCCTCACCGGCCAACATACAGTAGGGAGAGTGGGGGTTCTAACTTTTATCTTCTCTTTGAGAATGTCTTTCTTTCTCCCCTATCTTTCCCTTGGGGTTGTTATCACCAGTTATTATTGCCTCAGCTATGGAGAGGACACCTTTTAAATTTTGCCCACGCTGCAGGGGCAAATACACTTGGAAGGATAAACACAAGCTCTGTAATCGTTGCTTGCCCCTCGATCATAAGGAGGACAGCTGCGCGGCCTGTAAGCTCTTGAAACCAAGAACTCTTAAAGAACGGAAAGTTAAGAGGTGGGCGGACTACGCTATGTCGAAGTCAGTTTCCTCACCCGCCGCCGCTGTTACAGAAAGTGACGAGGAGGGTGATTCTCCAGCATTGGATCTTTCATGGATTCACATGCTTAGAATATTCCCCGTCGTCAGGCTGGGAATCCCCGGTACATTATATAGACCCTTTCCCGTAGGAAAACTTTTTCGAAGCTTATGCGTCCTATCCACCTCGTTTTGTATCATGCGTCATGATATAAATACAGGCCCCGCCCCCGCGCTCCCTCAGATTTCAACCGTCTTTCAAAGTAGTGGGATCCTCGTGTTTTACTACTAGTGAAAACTAGGTTGTTTTTGTCTGTTTCGCTTCGGCGAAGTTCAAATTCTGGCGAATTATGTCTGGAAAAGCGTTATTTCGCCCGTTTGCAACCTGTGGCCTCAAAAAGGTTTATGAAGGTGATGGCCACATGGACTGTATCTACTGTCTCCACCCGCACCACTCGGCGGATACATGTGAAATTTGTCAGGGTTTCTCCCAAAAAACCCTTAAGGACCGAAAAAGAAGGCTGGTCGACTGGCTTAATGACGGAGCAGGGGCCTACCCGGCTTCGGAAGTTGGCTCCACGGCCTCCAGGGGTAGGTCGGAACCTCCATCGAAGAAGGTACGGCCAGCTGAAATGCGCTCTGAGGACAAGCATAAGAGGAAACAGGATGGTTCCTCCTCATCACATAAAAAGTCCTCCTCCTCCTCATCATCTAAGACGGAGAGGCTAGCGCTGTCGAAATCCTCCTCAGGGGACCGTCCCAGGTCTTCCATGAGTCGGGAAGCCTCAGCCGGGAAGTCGGCATCCAAATCAACGACGAAGTCTAAGGGCTCGACGACGACGACGACTTGCTCGTCGACCTCGATGTCATTGACGATGCCTATTACCGTTCAAGCAGCAGCGGTGGGGATTCCCCCGTCGACGGAGACTCAGTCCATGGCTTGGCTGCCCGAGGTCTATGACCCGATCTGCCCGGAGGTCTTACTGCAGCCAGACACGGCTGGCTCGGCGGAAGGAGAAGGTGATCTGGTTCTGCAACCATCGGATTTAGGCTTACGGCCTTCCACGTCGACTACGACGGCGACGAGTGCAAACGGGGGTGTGGTACCGATATCGTCTACGTTATTGACCCCCCAGACGGTTTTGTCTCTGGATGTGCTTAATACTCTTCAGAAGCTCCTGCAGCGGCTGGATACGCAGTTCCCTCAGCCCGGGACGTCATCGTCACTTCTGTCTGTACCTTCCGTCGACGAGCAAACTTGCACGGCTCGATCGACGACGAAACACCCATCGGCTCCCCAGGCAGTGAAAGATCGTCCTCGAGCGCAGGAGGAGGGTGAGTTGTCGGGAGTCCGATTCTGTACTGGGTGACTCAGGGTCAGACATCTCCCTGTCACCTTCGAGGGACCCGACATGGAATTCGGATGTAGAGGTAGAGTCTACGAGGAGCCAGTCACAGCCATCTCCCCCGGATGATGTGGGAGCCTTCCATGCAATGATGGGGAAAGCTTGTTCCGAATTCGGCTTGATTCCGGAGGAGCAGAAGAAAGACTGTTTCCTTTTTGACCATATGGGTCAAAGGAGAAAATCGGTTTTTGCCATCCCAATCCTGGACCACGTGTGGCAAGAAGGTCTCAAAACGATGCGCCATCCGTTCTCGGAGCCTGCCATAAAGGGACGGATCGAGAAAAAGTTTAAAGCTCCGGAGTCCACTCCAAAATGTCTAACATCACAGCCTGTCTGACTCGGTGGTGTCGGCGGCAGCGGCTAGGAAGGCCAGGGTCCAGCAAAAATGTTCAACGCCACCTGAAAGCGAGGCTAGGAGACAGGACGCCTTTGGAAAGAAGGTGCTCTCGGTCGGAGCGACGACCGTAAGAGCAGCCAATTCCTTAGCAATCGTGTCACGATATGATAGGGAAATGTGGCACAAATTAGCCCCTATCCTAGAGCACCTGCCAGACGAACACCGGAAAGCATCTATGTTACTGGTGCGGGATGGCGAAGAGGCCTCGAACCATGCTATCAATATCGCAGTTGACCTAGCAGAATCTGGGTTCAAACAAATCAACCATGGAGTAGTGCTTCGTCGGCAAGCGTGGCTCAAATGTACTACTTTCCGTCCTGAAGTACAGTACAAAGTCCTTGACATGCCATGCGAAAGGGAACACCTGTTTGGCGAAAAGGTTGATGAAGCGCTGAAAGGGATGAAAGAAGACACGGATACTGCTAGGTCCCTCGGCGCCCTGCAAACGGGTAGAAATTTTCGTTCTTTTCGCCCCTTTAGGGGTGCGTCTGGAAACTCCCGCTTTGGAGCCTCGAGGGACCGTGAATTCAACAGGCCCTCTTACTCTTCACAAGGGTTCAGACGAGCGTCCCAGTCGGCTCGTAGAAGCAGGGATTATCAAGCCTCCAGACGGCGAGGCTCAGGTCAGTCGTCGACGAAGACCAAGCAAACCAACAACCAATGACGGCCTTCGGAACGTCCTGGGGGGGAGTCTCATCACTTCGACCGATGGAAATGCATCACCACAGATCGATGGGTCCTAGACACGATTCGCATGGGTCATGCGCTGCAATTCAAAGACAAGCCTCCGTGTCTTCCTCCTTTATTCTCGACACAGCCCCACCTCCGAGTCCTACGACAAGAGACGGTGCTTATGTTGCAAAAAGGGGCGGTAGAGAGAGTTCCTGTAGCACAGGAAGGACAAGGAGTTTATTCCAGGTTCTTTGTTGTAAAAAAGCCAAACGGCAAATGGAGGCCCATTCTCGACCTAAGGGTACTCAACAAGTGGCTAAAGAGCCTAAAATTCAAAATGCTAAAGCTCCAAGAGGTTATCAGGTCGGTGCAACCCATGGATTATCTATCACTAGACCTTCAAGATGCGTATTTTCACATTCCAATACGCCCACGACACAGATATTTAAGATTCGTTGTCGGGGAAAAAGCATTTTCAGTTCAAGGTCCTCCCTTTCGGGCTCAAGTCCTCCCCCAGGACGTTCACCAAGTGCTTGGCCCCTATTGCGGCCCATTTAAGGAAGGACGGTCATCATGTCTATCCATATCTAGACGACTGGCTGGTCAGAGGTTCATCCAAGGAACAAACACGAGACAGTCTACGAGCCACAATGTCCCTCTTACAGGAACTGGGCTTCGCAATCAACTTCAACAAGTCCTCCTTAGAGCCTTCGAGGACCTTGGTCTTCCTAGGAGCGGAGTTTCATACACACACAAGCCTGGTGAGACCATCCAGCGAAAGAATTCAGAAACTTCAAAACAAGGCTTCGGAATGGAGAGGCGGTACCAAGGTCTCAGTGCGCAAGTACATGTCCCTGCTAGGGACCATGTCGTCCTGCATTCCGCTAATAAACGCCGTCTGTTTATGAGGCCTTGCCAGGAATTTCTAGCGGACCGTTGGGCGCAGAGCCGAGGTCGCTGGTCCGACAGACTGGTCGTCGACGAACAACTAGTTCAAGCTCTCGGCTGGTGGAGAGTGTCTACTCATCTAACGAAAGGGATGCCTCTTCTGGAACCAGAGTTTCAAAAGACGGTGGTGACAGATGCATCGCTGAGCGGATGGGGAGCTCATCTGGATATGTTACAGGTACAAGGCCGGTGGTCCTTGCAGGAGTCCTCCCTGCATATCAACCTGCTAGAACTGAGAGCAGTGCGATGGGCTCTAAAATCTTTTCTTCCGCAACTGAGGGACTCGGTGGTGCGTGTCATGACGGACAACACCACTACGATGTTCTACTTGAGAAAACAAGGAGGGACCCGTTCCAGATCCCTATCGACGGAGGCACAGAAAATCTGGCATTGGGCCATCCAACACAACATGAAAATCTTGGCGTTCCACCTACCAGGCGTGAGAAACGTGGAAGCAGATGCCCTCAGCAGAGAAATGAACGAAGTTCACGAGTGGGTACTGAACGACCAGCAACTACAACAAGTATTCAAGAAATGGGGACACCCGTCCATAGACCTGTTTGCAACGAAGAACAAAAAATGGCATCAGTACGCAAGCAGATGGCCTCAGAAGGGCTCTCTGGGGGATGCGTTCTCCTTCCCATTGACGAACAATTTCATGTACGCATTCCCTCCATTTCCCCTGGTCCGGAGGACATTGCAATGGATCCTCAGGTACCCATGTCATGTAATTCTGGTGGCCCCATACTGGCCCAGACAGGTGTGGTTTTCAGACCTGCTACACTTAGCGGCGGCGGAACCGATGAGATTCAAGAAGACCCCCGACCTTCTGTCTCGACAGGACGGTGTTTGGCATCACGACCCGGACAGCCTCCAGTTGACGGCCTGGCTCCTGACTTTGCCGAATTTGGTCGGCTAACGATTCCGGAGGACTGTCGGCGTATCCTACAAGCGGCAAGAGCACCTTCCACAAACGCCTCATACGCGTACAAATGGAAAAGTTTCTGTCAATGGTGTGAGGATCAACCAGGCTTGGCCCCGCAATCGATTAAGCCAGAACAGCTCCTTCCATACTTGCTGCTCTTAGCCCAAAAAGGCCTGTCGGTATCTTCAATAAAAGTACACCTAGCAGCCATTTCCAGGTTTACTCGTCGACGGCACTCTGCACCTTTGTTCAGCGACCGCCTGATTAAACACTTCCTTAAAGGCCTCTTTCGGAGTTTCCCGCCAGAGAAGAAATTTCCGCCGGAGTGGAGCCTCAATCTGGTCTTAACATCTCTTATGAAGCCTCCTTTTGAGCCAATGTCATCATCGTCTCTAAAGTTTCTGTCGTGGAAATTGGCCTTCCTAGTGGCCATCACTTCAGCACGACTTATTTCAGAAGTTCAGGCTCTAATGGTAGACCCGCCATACTTACGATTTTTCAAGAACAAGGTAGTCCTAGCCACTAACCCGCAGTTTATACCAAAAGCTCCTTCGGTGTTCCAAAAACACTCCTCTATTGTGTTGCCTACGTTTTTTCCGGAGCATGCTCGGGAGCGGAAAACATGCTACACACATTGGATGTAAAAAGGGCCCTTAAGTTTTATCTCCATCGTACGCAACCGTTCAGAGAAACAAGACAGCTGTTCGTGGCCTATGGTTTGGGTGCTAAAGGAAAAGCCATTTCGAAACAAGGACTGTCAAGATGGGTGTCATCTACCATTTCGTACTGCCATTCTAGGGCAGGGAAACCTCTTCTACGACGGCCAAGAGCTCACTCAACTAGAGCAGCGGCATCGACGACGGCACTGTGGGCCGGAGTCCCTCTGGGGGACATTTGCATGGCGGCTACCTGGGCGGCTACACACACCTTTACCCGCCATTACTGCCTGTCGCAGCAACATGCTGAAGATACCCGGATGGGGCAGGCGGTGCTTCGACACCTATTCCAGTAAGGTAAGCCCCGGCTGAGGGGTTGCATCCTATGGAATTTGTGACTGTATGTGGTTCGTTTTCCTGTGTTAACTATTACTGATGTATACATGATCATAGGGAACGGGCTCTGCGAACAAAGTATATGGGTTTGCATGCACGCCTCCTCTTTGGGGGTGGTACTGCTGTGTGATCTATTCTAAGCATGTGAATCCATGAAAGATCCAATGCTGGAGAAGGGAATAGTTTCTTACCTGTAACTCCATTTCTCCAGCATTAGTATCTTTCATGGATTCACATGCGCCCACCTGCCTCCCCTGAACATGCAAACCGGTTCCCCCACTACTTTGGGGGCTGAAATCTGAGGCAGCGCGGGGGTGGGGCCTGTATTTATATCATGACGCCCTGACGGCGCGGGCACGCATGATACAAAACGAGGTGGATAGGACGCATAAGCGTCGAAAAAGTTTTCCTACGGGAAAGGGTCTATATAATGTACCGGGGATTCCCAGCCTGACGACGGGGAATATTCTAAGCATGTGAATCCATGAAAGATACCAATGCTGGAGAAATGGAGTTACAGGTAAGAAACTATTCCCTAACTCGACGTCCGTTACGGAAGTCATTAACCCCCAGAAGGAGCGCTCGCGCTCCTCGACGTCCGTCCCCGGCCCCGATGGGCTCGGCTCACGCCCTGCTTATGGGGATGAACACCCCGGCGACAAGGACGCACATAGACCCTATAGGCCTAAGCACACAACCCACTGCTCTTCTTCGTCGAAGATGAAGGATCCATCAGCGCCGAAGGGGATGCAGGGCACTCCGGCGTCTACCTCAGACCGTAAGGGTCTCAAGCCCCACCCGCAAACGCAGCCGCGACCAGCGATTGGGCTTTCATCAAACACGGGCGCTACCTCAAAAACATCCGACGTAACGCTCCATAGAGCGGCCGTCGAGAAACAACGCGTAACGCAGGCAACGTCGACACCAGAGCCCTCTACTGACAAACTCGTTGTCGAGAGCCTGGCGAGAATTGTTTCCGAAGACAAACGTAAGCGGACGACGAAACAGACGTCGATTACCGCACCAAGAGCTATAGAAACGCCGAAAAAGCACAAGAGTAGCCAAGAACTGCCCCCTTCATCTAAGGGCACTTCTGAACTACCGGAGGGCTTTTCTGAGGGCGACGGAAACCTTTCTTCGACGTTGTGGGAGCGTTCTAAGCGTTTGGAAGGTGAAAACACTGATTTCCCCCCTCTAGACTATTCAGGGGTCCCCCATGAGACCCTTGAAAGACTCCATTCTTGTATGGAGAAAATGGAAAGGTTTTTGGGAAGCCAAAACCCACCCACCCACACACAAGACCAGGAGAATGGCCCCAGGATGACCCTAGGGTCAAGATCCCTAGGCTGTTTCCCCTTTCTACAGACATATATAACCTCACTGAAGAGGAGAAATACCTCCAGGAAGATGAGGAGGGTTTGGGTGGAGAGGAAGAACATGAGGAAGAGGGGTTTGAAGAAGATCCTTACACTAGTGCAGGAGTTTTTGAAGAAGATACAGCTACCGCGCAGCCCTGGCAATCCCCATCAGTGCAGCCTTGGCAATCCCCATCTGTGCACTCAGACCCTGATGCCTTTCACCCTTCTCCCAAGGATTCACCTATTGGAAACACCTCTCCCATAGATGACCAACCTTCACTTAATGCACTATTGCGCAAGGCAGCAGCGCATTTTGAAATAGACACAGGGGAAACTCTTCCTGACATAGACTTTGTACAAAAAGTTATTAAAGAAAAAGCCCCCGTTAGTCAGTCTATTCCGCTCCTGGCTTCTATAAAGAGAAGAATAACTCCTTCCCTTTCCAATCCTGCATTAGTTAGAGTGGTCAACCCTCGGATAGAAAAGCTCTTCAGCCCTTCGTCCTCTGACCCCTTGTACATCAGAGGACATTCTATTCCGGACTTCCTTGTAGTTACTAATACAAGAAAAAGAGCGGGGGTACCACTATCCACTAGTGCGGCACCACCTGACAAAGAGGGCAAGAAGCTCTATGCACTTGGGAAGAGAATCCCGACCTCCGCAGCCTTCTCAACTAGGATTGCAAATAACAATTCCCTACTAGCTAGCTACGCAGATGCACAGTGGAGCAAGCTGCGCAGCGAAGCAGAGGACGCACCAGAACCCCTGCGTTCACGCCTGTTAGCTATCATCTCAGAGGGAACTCTTGTAAACCAGGGCATCGTAAAGAACTCCTTAGATGCCGCAGAGACGGCTGGCCGTTCCCTGGTTCAGGGAATACTTCTCAAACGCCATGTCTGGCTGCGCAATTCGGGATTTAAGCCGGAAACCCAGGCTTCCCTGATAAATAAGCCCATAGAACAAACACATCTGTTTGGGAAAGCAGTTGATGAGGCCCTAGAACATGCGAAGGAGTTTGATACCATCAAGACTCTTGACCAAATTTCTAGGCCCCCTAACAGACGCGGCTATGGCAATAGACGCTCTTTTCGTGGCCAACGCCAGCAAAACCAACAGCAATTTTACTCTGCTACCAACTGGCCCTCTAACCAGGGTAACAGCCAGTTCAGTCAAAGAGGCCAATGCTGTGGCAAAGGAAGAGGTCGCGGCTCCAGCCCCAAAGGGTCCACGCCCAATACCAGCAAATGACCCAAAGATTCGGGTCCCCTCCCATGCATCACCGTTCGGGGGCCGGCTAACATCGTTCCTATCAGCATGGGAGGAAATATCGTCAGACCGCTGGGTTTTATCCACCATAGCCCACGGATACTGCATCGAATTCAACGGTTCACCTAAGTACAGACTCCCACGGAACCGACGCATGACACCGGAACACCTCACCATTCTTCTTCAAGAAGTAGAAGAGCTACTGAAAAAAGAAGCTATAGAGGCTGTCCCCCTATCTCAGGTAACAGAAGGTATTTATTCATTATACTTCCTTGTACCCACAAAGGACTTAACCATGAGCCCTGTATTAGATCTGCGCCCAGCAAACAAGTTTGTCAAACCCCAAAGTTTCGTATGGTGACCTTGCAGGAAGTAATCCCACTGTTATCACAAGGGGATTACATGACAACACTAGACATGACAGATGCATACTTTCATATTTTAATGTTGCCAGCGCACAGAAAATACCTCAGGTTCAAGATAGAGAACAAGCACTACCAGTTCAGAGTACTACCCTTTGGGATAGCATCTGCACCAAGGGTATTCACGAAAGTACTGGCAGTGGCAGCGGTCCACCTACGCAGGTTATCCATCCCGGTATACCTTTACCTCGACGACTGGCCCATAACAGGGGATTCTTACGAAACATGCTTCTCCAATACCCAAAAGACCGTAGACCTTTTGTCCCAACTGGGCTTCTCCATCAACAAAAAGAAGTCCAGCTTAGACCGCAGCCAAATCAAACCATTCCTAGGGGCTCTAATTCGAACAAAGGACGGCCTCGTCTTCCCCTCCAACGAGAGGGTCCAAAACATGCTGTTTCAGATCCCTCATTATGTGGCAGGTCGAGAGGTGACGGTACGCAAAGCAATGCGCTTGCTAGGGATGATGGCGTCATGTATTTATTTGGTACCTCACGCGCGCCTGCGCATGCGCCCAATGCAAGAGTGGCGCTACAGCCAGTGGTGTCAGACCAGCGGACAATGGGACGATCTAGTGGTGGTCTCGCAGGCCTTGGTTCTCTTGCTACGGTGGTGGACAAAAGAAAACCTGTTATTAGGGAAAACTTTTGCCACACCCGCAGTGGAAGCCACTCTAACCACAGACTCATCCCTTACAGGATGGGGGGCTCACCTATCCCATCAGACTGCTCACGGAGCGTGGACTCCGAGCTTAGCATCCAAGCATATAAACCTGATGGAACTACTAGCGGTGTTCAAAGCACTGAAAGCCTTTCAGGAACACCTACAAGGAAAGACAGTGATGGTCCTCACAGACAGCACCACAGCCATGTACTACCTCAACAAGCAAGGGGGCACTCCCTCTCCAGGACTGTCCAAGCTGTCCCAGAATATATGGAAGAGGGCTCTCACTCAGGACAAGTCGCAGCAGGTATCGATTTGCAGGGTTGCTGCAAGGAATCGATACCTGCTGCGACTTGTCCTGAGTATATGAATACCTAATTGGTTGATTATCTTGGTGTATCAGCGCTTGAGTTTCCAGTATTTCTGCTCTTTTTAGTCTAATTTAGACCACATCAAAAATGTAATTTGTGTGCAAGTCGCTTGGCCTCAACATTTGGATGTTGGAGGGGTCTGTGGTTTCATCCCTGTTAACGGTCTGTACTTCCATCAGTGTGGTCTCTGTAAAGACAGACCTGGTCATTTAACTAAAAATGGCTCCCATTGCACATAACTTTTAGAATATCCCTAAAGTAGGGCTGCACAATGTAACCTAAATCTACACATTTATAGACCACAGTACATTGTGTCAGGAAGAAAACTTGTGTAATAAAAAATCAATGGAAATATTCCCCAAAAACTGAAAACCGTTCATGGTTACCTGTTCAGAATATTTCAATATATTGAGTGGTCATTCATAAGACATATTATACACGCAAATTTAGAAAATGGTCAAATACATTCAAAAATTCAGTGTCCACTACTCACTGGGTCAGTGTGCTGAAATTTTGTCGGAACCGCACTAGGAAATGTGTGAAGGAGTCTGGGGTTTCGCTTTTTAGTGTACTGTGATTGTTTGTACAGATCTTCTGCAAAGTACATGCTGCAAGTGCGGAATCGATTGGTGTTCACGTCATCCAAGGCATTCTTGGCTCTGCTTTCAATTTCAGACACTGGCAATCCCACAGCTCAAGAGCCATTTTCTTATTAAATTTAAATCCTTTGGAAAAACATGCAGGACTGTACTTGGACTTTTAGCATGGCTGTTATTAGTGCAACCGAAACTATCCAAGAAGGCATTGTTTAGTTGATTTGTATTGCGCAGCCAAACCCTGGGGTAACTGGGTGCTTTGACTTGAAGAGCAACATAGGTTACAGAAAGTAGCACAGACGAAAGACAGCAGGGTATAATGCAGTACAAAAAGATATGTGGACTGGGTTACAGAAAGTTCTGTGATAACAATGGCAAGGAGAGTTAAACGGACCAGGTTACAGGTTGGTTGCAGCAGTATCGGCACACATTTTAGCAGGACATACGATAATGCTAAAGGCAGTTAACATTTATTGCTGAGATATGAGCAATTCCTTTACCTTGGCTCTGAATGACCAGAACAATCAAGTTGGCTCGAATTGCTGTGGGTAGCGTTTTCCAGCATTTCGCTGCTAGCACAGAGAAACTAGCTCCCCCTGTCATTTTCAAGTTGAACCTAGGGATGTTAAGTTGGTGTAAGTGTGGGGATCTAGTGGGTCTGGTAGAATTGTCTGGTAAATTTGTCTGATGGGTAATGTGGGGCTGTCGGAGGCATTTGTGTGACTCACGGATAGGGAGCCAGTTGGACTCCTTTCTGATCGTGGCGATTTGGGCCTTGCTGGGGAGATTGAGGGCACATTTGAGGGCGTTGTTTTGAAGTATCTGTAGTCTGTTCAGGTTGTCATTAGTGGAGCCAAGGAACAGTTTGTTGCAGTAATCTAATTTGGACAATATCGGGGCTGTAGCCAGTGTAAGGCATCTGTCAGTGGGTAAGAAGGGTTTACAGGCGTTAAGTTTATTGGTGTAAATCGTGGATTAGATGGTGGCGTTAATTTGTTTTTGGAGTGAGTGTAGAGTTGAGATACACACCCAACGTTTTGACTTCTTTTGAGACTTTTATGATGTTGCCATCAATGGTGAAGGATTGATATCTGGGGTCAAGTTTGTTGAGACGGGCTTGGGAACCAACGAGCAGTTCTGTCCTGTCGTTTAAGCAGAGGCTATGGGTGGCCATCCATGCTTGTATTTCAAGGTAGATCGCATTTAGTTTTGCAACATCGTCGTCCTAGCTCCCAGTGAGCCAAATGAGGATCTGCGTGTCATCAGCATAGTTGGTGTATATGTGACAACCAGGTCATCAAGACGGTCGAAGAGGAGCTTGGTGAAGATGTTGTAAAGCTTTGGGGAGATGCAAGAACCTTGGGGCACTCCACATTGGATTGGATTGGGACAGGGACCACAGCAGCTCTGCCTGAGGGGGGCAAAGACCCTGGTTGTTCTATCAGACAGGAAAGACTGAATTCAATTGGTGGCATTCTGGGAGAATGCAGCAGCCGAGGAGAGGTGTCTGGTAATTATTTGGTGGTCTATTAGGTCGAAGGCTGCAGACAGATCCAAACAGGCGCAGGATGGCCAGATTGCCCTTGTCTTTAGCTTCATCCGTTTGGATTTTTAGGTCCAGAAGGGCCGTTTCTGTCCCATGCCTGGGTCTAAAGCCAGATAGTTGCAGGCCTAGAAGGTGGTTGTCTTCCAAATGACATTGGCCCTCATTCCGAGGTTGGTGGTATTCATTGCAACCAATAATGGTACCGTGTCTGGTTTGGTTCAATGGGGACTTACTGGTCTAGTTAGACCTTGGCGGGACCAGTAAGTCCCCATTCACCAAACCATTCCCCATTTGAGCCCCCATAGGGCTCAATGGGAATGGGGAGAGCGCAAAAAATGGGCCGGTGTATGCCAAGCCCGTTATTTGCGCCCAGGTCCCTTAACGGGTCTCGTCCTTAACACCTGGTCAGATCAGGCGTTAAGGAAGGGACCCGCTAAGGGACCTCGTAGTAGGGCAGTAAGGGATTATCGCACTGGTCTCCTTACCGGTGCCTGGTATCCCTTACTGCCCTACTCGGAATGAGGGCCATTGTATCTGGAGGTACGCTACTGTCTAGTATCTTCAGGAGAAAGGGGACAGTCGTAATGGGCCTATAGTTAGTCGGTGTATTAGAGTCTAGGTTGGGTTTTTTAAGAGGTAGGACCCATGCCTCTTTGAGGTTATTCGGGACAGAGGAATTCTTGAATGAGAAGTTGATTAAGGTAGTGATGAAGGGCGCAAAGTCTTTAGCCCCATCCTTGATGACTTAGGGAGGGCATAGGTCGCCTAGACAATTGGACTGTTTTAGACTAGCAATTATGTTGATAACTTGCTACTCTGTGACTGGAGAGAAGTGTAAGAGGGGGCAGACCGGATGGGGGAGGGCTATGTGTATTGCTGAAGTGTTATTTGGCTGCAAGGCTAGATTTTTAGATTCTATCTTGGCTTGCAGGAGAGCTATTTTATTAGAGAGCTTGTTGGATGATGCATCAGGCTTTGTCCTTGACGCAGTCATCAGAGGGGGGCACAGGTGATTACAATTCTTAGAATGGTGAATAGGTTTTTCGTGCCAGATTTAGCATTGTGTATTCTTGTGTTAAAAATGTCTTTTTTGGCATTTGTTATAGCAGCTTAGTATGTGGCTGCAGCCTAGGTGAATTTTTCTTTGGTAGGGATAGAGGGGGCTTTTCTCCAGCTGGTTTCAACTGTTCTATTGAGATTGCGAAGGGCTTTTAATTCTGCCGAAAACCATGTGTTCACATGTGCAGGTGGTTTGACCTTTCCTAATTTAAGTGGTGCTATTTGGTTCAGTGCTTGTTCCAGTGTGCCGTTAAAGAGTTAATCTAGTTATGTAGAATTGGGGTTGGCGATGGTGAGATCAGCACAGGTGATAGGCTGTAGTAGGCGGTCTAAGATTCTCAATGGTAATGTTACGTTTGTTCCTGGCTTGGATTTTCGGTTCAGCAGTAGTGGGTTCGCTTTTTTGAGTAACTTTGGGTATGTTGAAGGTGATAAGATGGTGGTCTGACCAGGCGCATGGTGTGATGTCCATCAAGGAGATGCCACAATTGACGTCGGCCAGCCAGTACGTTTGTTGATGCATTGTTAGGCCTAGTTGAGTGATGGTATCATTAATCAAGGAGGCGTTTGCATCGTTAGGGTTCTGATGGCATAGGTTGCAGTCACCCAATAGAGTAATTTGGGAGCCCGGTTTTGTATTGGATGTCAGATGGGGAGATGGCCTCCTTAAGGGAAGTAATTACACCTGGGGTCTGTATATGAGGTGAAACAGTATAATTCGAGAGTTAGTGGGATTGTTGGATTGTCCTTATGATCTGCTTAAGAAATATAAATAAATATTACTATTAAAGTATCACAGTAAGTAAACCAAACCTTTTCCTTTGATAATAAAACCGTTTGCTTTAGGTGCCATTTTTTTTAAGTTAACATGCACTATGATAGATTACATTTGGAAACCATACTCAGTAATGTTATGTGCTAATTACAGAGTTAAAATTGCATAGGATGGTTGATAATGGTGTCGACTTTGTGAATACAGCAATAGAAAGTGGCTTAGCAGAGAATGTTGACACGACAGAAAACAGCAGTAAAAGTTGACTAACCCATACTTCGAACCGATGAGCCAATTCAGTGAGCAAGGTAAAAAGTGGAGAGATGGTATCTGTCAATTTCACAGATGTTTTTGATGGTAACTTCTAAAGTGTTTATAAAGGCTTACAAAAGTGGGTATGTATGTAAATGTGTGTTCATATACACCCACCAGGCCTCTGGCAATATTTGACCTCAATACGGCCAGTGCGTCACACTTGCGAGCGCACAGCCACAGGTGCTAACTGCCATCGACGGCAGAGGGGGGATGGATCTGGATGAGGCGCGTGCCATAGGCCAGTAAACTTGTTAAAGCACACCAATCTTTTACCATACTCTTAGATGTTTGAATATGTTGTGGACTCGTTTATAAGATTAACTGATGTTATCTTTTTGTAGTTTGCTAAAGTGCAGGGCAGTGATGCTACAAATTACACTGCTGCTTCGATGTACTGTCTGTATAAATCGACTGTATTGTCTGTGGTCACTGGGGAATTCATCACAAATGGCTCGAACCACACATCCACGTATTACACGTTGAACGCGAAATCCCAGTCTTCCATGAATTGACCATGTAAATGCACAATATGCCACAAGCCTGCACCACCTGTGTAAGAGTTTACTTGGACCCAATCATTTCATATTTTGTTTGCACTACCTTGTACAATGGAAGGCATTGTTATGCTTCAAAAAGTACCTTTTGTGCAAAGTACTGAGTAGAATGGATTAAATGGAAATGTGAAGCCACATTCCAGCAAAGTCACATTCCAGTAAAAAGTTTGGGAGATACTTTCAAGTGAAAAACTTAATTGTTGGGACGATAAATCTAAAGATGAACCCTTTGGTTTCATATTAGGAGTCATTTATTCAATTTACAGAAAAATGGAGTCCATGATCCATCAAAGCTATATTTCTATTAAAAAGCTATGAAAAAAAAGCTGTTGATGTAGGCGAGCAACATATTATGTAAGCATCTTGGTTGTCAAACACAACCTATATAGCGTCAACTTACTTGTTACTTGGATTACAAGGGCGAGCCATAGCACGAAGTTCGTGCATACAGACCATCATTTGCAACACAGATCTTGTAAGGCAGGTGGCCCTGAAGTCATGCAGCTTAACTCATAGCGGTAGCATCTCTTCAGCAATGTAGGCCAAGCAGCTAGAGTTTTCTCTGCAACAGCAGTTCTCCAAAGTTAGTGTAAGCTCAGAACGATGGCAGGTACAACAGGTAGAAATGTGTTGCTTGCGACTGGGTTCAGGCTCTGTCGATTATCCTCATGACTCATCTGATTCCACATCGTCTCGACTTTTCTCTTTGAAGGATTTCCTCTTCTGAATATTTGGGCTCGTACAGGTTTGGCTGAATTGGTGCCTTAGTTACTGAATAGTGAAGTAGCACAGAATCAACAATCTGGTCAATAAAAACGTTTGTATACAGTAAAAGAGGTTTCCCATTAACATTGAATATTAAAGAAAGAGAAACGAAGAAACAGCCATGTTGCAAAAACGCAGTGAAAAGATTAATAGCTTTTAACTTTACAGTTTTGCAAGGACACGTTTAAATGTGCAAAACAGGGCGGGGGGTCTGGGAAACTCTACCAGCACGAACACAGCCCATTGAATTGTTCTTGGGTGGATGGCCCCTCAGAGTCTCAACCAAGTCTTTGGCTCATGTTTAAATATGGTTTAGTAAAGACATTTGTATATTATATGAGAAATGAAAAGCAACTGAGTTAATTGATTTTAGGCAGTATAATTCTGGTCCGCCGTGTGTCGTACTTGGCAGATGGCTGAAGAGATCAGAAGCAAGTCAAGGAAGTGCAAAAGGAACTAGTTAAATGAAGGAAAAAACTGATCAGAAAGGGCTTGTTCACACTTGTCACAGGAACGAGCTATCTTCGCCTTCCCATGGAGATAGAGGATGTTGACCTGAGACGTGCATTGGTGTTGTGAAATAGGGTGTGAGCGTCCAGTGATGTCCGCATTGGCGGCGTTTAATCTGAATTTTGTGCCGCAAGGGCACTTTAAATCGATGGATCAGTGGATAAGATTAGCATAAAATGGCAGTACTAGTCGTTTTCGCATGTGTTTAAAGTGGTAAATTGCATTGGATTTTTTTTTTACGATCAATGTATGCTCTGCAGTACATGCCTGATAGATTGGGCCAATACAATTTCTGAAAGAACTACCCCTTTAGGTTAAGGCTCTCTTGCTCCCTGTTGCCGCCTACCCTGCCCCCTTCCCACTCCTCAATATCCAGTGGACACCCCCCTTAGTCCCTGTCCTTATCCTCTTTCCCCACCTCTCCTTTGGGGTGGGAACACTACAGCCCCCCTCTTCCTCCCACTCCTTGGTAAATGTGTGCAGCCACACAATATATAGCTGAAGGATCTGACAAGGCCACAGTCCCCCTAACTTCATTCATAAAATTGAGATAAATGTGGGTGGTGTTAGAAATTTAGTGACAGTTGATTTTTCTAGCTTTTTTTTTTCTTTTTCCTCAGTGTTCCAACATAGATCTATTCAAAAAGAATAGTGCAGTAGTTTGCCTGGATCCTTTTCCCAGTTCACCAAACGGGACAACCGTAAAGACCGGATTGGACAAAGACCAGTGAGGGTAGATGGAGGTGTTCTTGGCGAGACTGTATCCTCTAAATGGCAACTCAGTTTTAGCTCACTGTATGCTACAAAGAAAGCACATTAAAGTCCTTCCCTTAACACCACAATAAACTGGATATTTTGGGTTGCATTTTCTTACCTGGAGGATACTGGTCATATGCGTCTTTGGTTGCTTATGCTGGTACTGTAATATAGTGCCCGTCTCGCTTCATTTAGTTACTTTCACTTGGTTTTGGGGTCAGCTAAATTCTCTCCAGTTCCCTACTCTTTGGTTCTCTGCATCGATGGTGCCGCGTCGTCTCCCAGTTGCCCAAGCCTGGGTCTTCTTGTAGGACTTTGGTTGTGTAGTGCTTTGTGGCAGCGCTGGCCATTTTTCCCCTTTTCTGGATACCGGAGCATACATCTGCTTGGTCTGAGGACTTCTCCCTCTTTACCTGCTAGTTCACCTCCTTTTGATATAGCTGTTGGCCTATGGTTGCTGGTGATTAGTTAAAGTTTTCGTGGCTTACTGACACATGTGATTAGTTTGAGTAAAGGTGGTAATGAGTGCATTGTCTTTGTGGATTTTAATTTCGTCTGGGTTGTGGAGCCACTGTGTACCAAGATTGAGTATTCACTTACCTTTTTCCTTGAGACGGTCTACCTCCTCAAAAGGTCAGGCACTGCATTTTCTGAAGTTGCTTGTCGACTGAGGACTTGCGTGGTCTGTGGGACCTCCATGCTCTTGAGTCTAGAAGGCCATGCACCAAAGGAGTTCAGCTGCGTTGTGGGTAATTGGTGCTGTTGTTGACTTT
Organism: Ambystoma mexicanum; assembly: GCF_040938575.1. Taxonomy (NCBI): domain Eukaryota; kingdom Metazoa; phylum Chordata; class Amphibia; order Caudata; family Ambystomatidae; genus Ambystoma; species Ambystoma mexicanum. Next base: position 113,990,271 of record NC_090938.1, on the reverse strand, counting down.
AATGGGGTTCAGCAAACTGGGCGCAAGTAAACAAATTGTGAGTTGACCTGAGGTAAGGGGTACCAAAGGATGGCTGTGCGCAAAGTTTTGAGGCTGCTGGTTGTTAGGCAAAAAAATTGATGTACTAACCCAGTGGGAGACTGCACAACCCTTTTCCTCTTGGCATTAGGTAACCCACCTTTTGGTATATGCCTGTAGTACACAAGTTGGTAGTGTGACTGAGCAGCCAGGCTTATCTCAAGAGGGGTAAATGTGAGCTGTAGCAAAGACATCCACAAATACAAGTAGCTAAGTAACACTTACACTCAAGGTTTGTAGTTATAAATAATTATTTAACAGCCGTTTTTAAAATAAGCATTCATTAAAAAGGGCAATGTATGTAACTACATATACTTTAAAAAAAAATCCAGAATCGACACAAAACTAGTAGATGCTCTTTAGAGATGCTTCTTACACACCCCTACACCCCGAGGTGACTTCACGAACTAGGGCAATAATGGCATTTATATATCTCTAGTACACTTTGTAGATTCTGAGGTTGGTAGAAAGGAAAGGTTAAGGGAAGGAAAAAGGTTAAACCGGTTCCTGGAGTATGTGAGCACTTACATCTTCCAATGAAGTCTAGACAACCTTTCCCAGCAATAATAGTTAAAAACCAAGTTATCACCTCTGAGGGACAGTATCAGTCAAATGCACTAGAAGAGTCTACAGGGAGCCAGGACAGCCAAAATCAATAGGGACAGAGTCTATGGAGCTGAAGCACTTCTTAGATAGCAAAGCCTTGCACAAGGTTAGTTTGTAGAAAAATCACTTGTAGGGTCACAAGCTGTTACACTTGTGTAGGGTAGAGCTGAAATCAATTATTGGCAAAGTAGCTACTGCAAGTCTCAACTAAGAGCAAAGCTAAAGACACTGAGGTAAGTACCCCAAGTAAGAACAGTACCTTTTTGGTTAGAAGTGGTCCAGCTAACTTCTGTCTGGTTGCAGTGATGCAGATCCTGGCTTCTTGGGCCTCAGTCGTGGGGGCAAGAGGGAGGATGTCTGGAGGACTTGTGCGGCAGAAATTCGGAGGTGATGGCAGCTGTGTGCTCTTTTCAGGTCAGCAGCACTTTGCGATTTCAGCGCTCTGCAACAGCACCACGTGGATCTTGGACACTGGTTGGGCTTTCTTCTCTCCGAGTCCTGCACCCTGTTGAGGGGACTCGGGCGCTGGTCGTCCTATTTCTGAAGGGTCCTGGGGAGACTCGTGGCCGGCATGTAAACGTTGCACTGGACTACGGATTTCTCGACCCCTGGCACTTGGTTCCTGCAGCAGCAAAGAAGTACAGCCAGTTGTGGAAGATGGTCCAGTGGAGTTCGCCTGGGGATGAGTTGGTTCCACTAACCCAAGGGAAGAAGTTGTCCATCCTGGAGCTTCGTTTGTAGATCAGAAAAAGGAGTTTCATTACAGCAGCAGGGCTTCACTGGACAATTCAAAGGTCCAGGAGGATGCAGCAAGCTTCGTTCACGGTTTCTTCGGGTTCTTCTTCTCAGTGGTCTACTGTCTTCAGTCTGAAAACCCTTGCCTTTTAAGCAGGTGTCTCCCATTCATACTCAAATAGCAGGCAGCCAATCAGGACTGGGTGCATTCAGGCATTCCTAAAGACAAAGGACGGGGGTTTCAGGAACCTCCCTCACTTCCTGCTCTTCCAGACCCACTGGAGCGGGTTTTAGTACTGAAGCCCGCCAAAGGCATCTCCACCTTCGCCAGGTACTTCTAGCTTAAAGCATGTGTACCTTAGCAGATTTACAAGCTTCAGATTGAAAGCATTGCTTACCCAATAATCTGCTTTCTGTGGTATGGATCAGTTAGAATCTCCTGTGCCAACGCATCTTCCCCACAAGGGAGCTGAGGCTCACTACAAAAATAGAAGTTGCACTCACAGCTCACTTACGTCCTAATCAGAAAAACAATCTGCGAATGTCTGTGTGAAGGATCATGGGCACCTGCACGCATCCGATGGGTATAGTGTGACTGTAAGGTCCGTGTTGAGGCCCTCTTTTTGAATTTGGGGAAAAAAGCAAGGTTTAATAATCAAAGAAAACCATTAGATGGTTGCCTATGCAAACCATGAGATTCTAAGCAGTTACTGACAACAGATGAACAATTGGTGGCTAAGTAATGGTTGCCATATTTTTGGGTTCTAATCTTTGCTTTGTGTGGCGTTACCTAATATATAAGCCCCAGGTTAGGACATTAAGTCCTACTAAGGGCTTAGTAAAACCATACAACTGAGACCGTACAAAACTCCACTCTTAGTATAAGGCTGTACCAGCTGAGTATATGGTAACTTGGACCGAGCAGCCGGCTTTTCTTAAGAGGGGAGAGGGTTGTAGCTTGATACAAAGAAAGTGTTTCTTTGGACAATGTCGATTGTAAAAAATAAATGGTTTATTTAAATACAAGTAGATCAAGATACTTCGTGGGTAAATAAGTACTATCACATTATAAAAACAATTATAAATGCCAACTTATACCTTAAGGTATACAGCGCGGAGTAGAACATTAAGAAGAATACAATAAGTAGTCCAGGTGAGTAAAACCTTTTACACTTTAAGACTGCAATCAGCTATTCTTTGGCAGCTATTCTTGGTCAGTAAAGCCAGGTTATATATACTTTTTTGAATAGTCAATATTTCAAGGGTAGTAAACCCTGTCAATCATGCAGTGACGGTTATGAAATCACGTAACAAACCAACTCTATTAAGCTACTTGGTTGCACGTATTAACACCAACTATTTTAGAATGCGCTAACCAAATTGGAAAGTAAACCCTTATTACACTTTTTAATAGACAGCAGTATTTCATGGTAAGTAATGGACCCTGACTATTTTGGAAATGCTCGAAGCAGATTCAGGGAGGCACAACCCAGTGTTGCAAGTATATAGTGGAACACAAATGTATGGAACCGTATGACCCTATAACTGCGTTTAAGATAACCTGCAGTTATACTAGTTGAGTAAGACCTAATGTTGTAATAAACTATTAGTTTCTTTTCAGATCAGTGGAACACAGACTAAGGTAAGCAAGAACTCTTTATTCTTGGATTGCACAAGGCAGACCAAGGTTAGTAAAAACCACATTACACTTTTTTGAATTGCACACTGCTATTCAAGTGAAGACCTAAGGCAGACTTAATCTAAACAGACTATACAGCAAGTTGGAGCGGGTTGGGAGGGGCAGAAGACCCAGTTGGGGAACATGTACATTCATTTCATAATGGAAATGGTAACAGGAAGCCAACAGCATTACTTTTGGGAAGTGGGGGTACAAATTAACGGGTGAGTAAAATAACCTTATACTTTTCAGAATTGCAAAACTCATTCAAATGATGGTAAGAACTTTTGTAACGCCTCATATTTCAGACGCACAGTTACCAACCAATTCTTTGTCAAGTAACATTTAAACACTGGTTATACTTTTCAAGGCAGAATACTTGTCTTATCCTGTCCTTTCCTAGTCTATTGCATAAGTTCTCTGAGGCAGAAGAGGGACCCTATTGGTCATATGCCTGCTGTAGGCAGGGTGAGATGGGGTTTGGTTGCAGAAAGTCGTTCCTGAGGAAGTCTCTTCCAAACAAATAAGTAGTTCACTTTAGAGTTAGCTAGGGTCCAGGGATTTCAGAGAATACATGCTAGGATTCCAGTAGTGGGCCTGGGTGAACTGGATGGAAGGACTCAGAATCGCGTGTAACGCCCCCAAAGCTTCACAGGAATCGCACAAGGCTTAAGGTTGGTAATACCCCAGCCAACACAGTACCTTGGCACAGAAAGTTTGCAGCAGGTGGTCTTTGGGATCTGCAGCCAAAAACCTGGTCGATGAATTCCTTGTCATGAAGACTGGACACTCGATGCGATTTTGCAGCAGGGATCAATGGGGAAGGCTCCAAGCAAGAGTTACTTACGTCCTGTCCCCTTTCCTCCCTACTGTTCGGGAGACAACCTTTTTCACCAGAAAAAAAATCTTCTTCCCCTTTAAATTCAGAGGCGTGAAGGGGGGGCAGGAGCATGCGCTAGCCTGACTCTGCCCATCGGCACCACTCTTCAGTCCACTTTTCTGCATCGAAGGGAACAGGCCGAATTCACTAGCGCTTCTGGGTTTGGCTTTGGCCATGTAATTCCATGTGCAAATACTTCTCTTCTGTCTTTTTGTCTTTATCATTCATGGAACTCAGTCCTCAGGCGTCACGCTTCTCCGCGGCGCATGTTGATTTCTACTGGGTTCTTTCCAACTTCAGACCCCCTGCCTACGTTGCCTTGGCCCAGACCACAGCTGGCAAGCTTGTACCGCTTGCGTCACGCTTTCCTCGGTCTCTGAGGAACAGACTAGCCGGGTAAAGGGAGCTCTTCCTTCAGGTCCTGAGGAGGCGATCTCTGGATTTCGTCGATCCAGGCCCAACGTAGGGCCACTCTTTTCCATCACACCCTGCAACAGAGACGCCAGTGGGCGGAACTACATAGGGTCTCATACCAGCACTGAGGCTAGGGTAGCTACCGGCCGGCAGGCCGAGGGGTTAGTGGATCCTCAGGTGACAGTGCTGAAGGACCGGAAGGTTTTTACTGGGACCTGGTGTGTTCTAGTGCCAGCACACATACCGAGGCTAGTCCAGCTACTGGCATCACAGCCGGGGGCGGACTCAGTTCCTTCCAGTATCCGTGCTGAGGGACCACAAGGTTCTTTTACCGGGGTTACTCCCTAGGGGCAGTGTCCTAGTACTGGCATCATATTCGAGGGGCGCCTTCACGCAGCACTACTGGCAGCTCTGCCAAAGGCAATACACCTTCCAGGTCACTGCCTGAGGTGCGGGATAGGCCTTTTGTTCCAACACTAAGCGTCTTGGTACGGGGCCGGGCCGCTCATCCGATAGCCCCCACCCCTGGCCCCCTTACGCAGCAGGTGGAGGGCAGAGGCACAAGGGGAGACTGGCGTCGACCAGGTGTGTGCCCTAGTCTATCCATCAACAGTGCAGGGCAGGTTTCCCCTGCACCCTGGGCAGTGTGCCCTGGCCCCAGCTGCCCTGGGCCTCTGTCAAGATCACTTGCCGTGTCTACAGCCTCTGAGGACTGGCTCTTAGAGAGGTTCCTGGGGCTGATGCAAACTCAGGGACATGCTCCCTCCAGACCCCTCCCCGAAACCCCACCTGCACAATCATTCCTCTGGTGCTTCGGGGCCCAGCGCAGACGCTGATGCCCCAGCCGGCTCCTCGGATTCCGGCTCCCCTGCCTCGCACCATACAGGCGGTTCCACACCAGCCTCCGCAGCAGCTGCTAGCTCCTTTCTCCACTCCGCAGCCAATCTCGCCTGGCACTGCTCCACTAGCTCTGGGACCCCCTGAGCCCGGTGGACATGGATGGGGAGGAGGGACCTGACACGCCATCTTCAGCTGGGGTCTTCCTCGAACACCTCACAGGTTTGACAGTATTTGGGCCTTCCTCGGCCCGAGGTAGAGCAGCCCCAGGAGGGGTGGTCTTAGCAGAAGCACGCTCACCCTAAGGCAGTGGTCTTCAAAATGTTTTGGCGTGAATGTCCCCCCACCCCCTCGAGCAAAGTTTGGGCAGGCTGGGCCCCCCCAAAAGTGCCAGATGGACAGTATGTAGAAATCGCTATGAACTTTTGCACGCCCTCACCGCACCCTATTCCCCGTACAGACCCTGGGCTCTGCGCACCCGACTCCCACCACTATCGAGTGCTGCCGCCCATCCTGCTCCCATTACACAAGCATAAACAAATCCATACACATTTAAATAAAAAATAAATCACCATAAACGTACCTTCTGCAGTGGCCTGCGCGTGGTTGCTAAAATGCCCCGCTCCAGGTTGCTCTGCCCGTATGTGCGAGGGGGTGCAGGAGTCCCCCTCGCACATACATACATGCAGTTCCCCAGACAGCATTTCCAATGAGCTATGCATGGCTGGGTAAGCAAAACACCCTCAGCATTGCATAGCTCAGTGATCATGTCAGCTGGGTAAATGAACTGTCAAAGGCAAACAGTCTTTCCCTTTGACAGTTCAGCCAGCCCAGGAGCACTCCCTCACCTGGAAAAAGCAGCTGAGGGTTGTGCTCAGTATTTTACTGGGCTTGTTCCTCGGCTCCTCCATAATGGGTGAGGTTGCCAGTGGGTGGACGCCCCCTCACCCATTATGGATGAGCCGGCAGGCTTGGACTGGCCTATAGGGCGATGACTGTACCAAAAATGCTAGTGTAGGCCATTCAAAATGGGACACTTTACTTCCCTATGCAGCTAGTAGTTTTGACCATTGTTTATGAATAAATATTCTTTAAACATCACTATTTGTTTACATTTTGAACAAAAAACAACCCCTTGGGTACTATTCAAACAGTCTGTGACTGAAGGACTGAATATCCATTTGCAACTGCTGGCCATTTTTGCATTGGTGCCTAAGACCGTTTTATGGTCCAGTCTGACCATGTGAGCTGCCCCTTCTCATTTCGGCCAATCTACATTTCTTGCGGTTCTCTGGCGCCCCCCCCCCCATTCCCTGGGGGGGCGCGCCCCACACTTTGAAGACATCTACCCTAAGGCCGCCTACCAGAAACAGATCCCGATGCAGAAGGATGTTGTTGCCCTGGCCAACAAGGGGTGGCTCACGCCGCACTCGGCCCAGCCTGTCCCTCAGCGCCTCGTCGCCAGGTATTGGCAGATGGAGGGGAACACTCTTGCTTTCTGTGCTCTACAGAGCCAAGCGTGCCTCAAGGCGGGACTCTGATTCCAAGTTGGTAGCACAGGACATTATGGAGTCCTTGATGCCTCTGCCCGGGCCATTCGCATTGCCACGGACATGAGGACTGCCTGGCACCGGGCTACGAAGTTAATCCCGGGGGCCAGGAAATGCATATTGGACCTTCCCTTCGAGGGCAGCGACCTATTTCCACTCCACCATGGCGGAGGAATTATTTAAAAGGAGGAACTACTCGTACACCGTGAGGTCTTTGTCTCTTCTTACGTAGGTCACGTCCAGGACCTCACCCAGTCGCAGCCATACTCAGACAGGGGCGGGCATTTGGCGGGTTCCGAGGCTTTCTGGGCCTGAGTGCTGTCATTTTGTCGCTGTTTCCACCGGCACCTCTTGTAGTTTGCAGGTTGTCTGGTCTGCGGGTCCCGCGGCACTAGGTTCAGGGCAGGAGTGGTCCCTCTTGTTCATGGGCACATGGTATCCGCCGCCTGTTGAACAGTTTTCCCCACTGCTGTTGGTTCTCCGGCAGGCCCCGTCCTCCAACTAGAGCACACGCAAGCCGCCACAGGATGTTTGTCATATCTCCATAGTTCCAAGGAGTCTTGACTCAGAGCGTTGACGATTGATGGCAGGGTATTTCCGACGTAGATGAGTTCAGCTCCCATCTTTACTGCCGAAATACAGATTTAATTACAAAATTGCTGTTAGCGCATACAAGTGCTCAAAGTTGCGGCCATCTTGTGACTGCTCAACAGCGCCCCCAAACCCCAGCTTCTCATTCTTCCCATTGTTTCTGCCTTTTTCTTATGGGGGCCTGGTATCCTGCTGTCTTGAATGGGCACTTGTTCTGTTCCGGTTGTTGCAAGGTGTGGTTTAAGAGTGATACTCCTACATCCTGACCCCTTTCTTCCATACTGTGTGGGTGTCCCTCGCTAGGGTTGCAGACGGAATCTTTTTCACCAGAACAATCTTCTTTCCCTTTAAATTTAGAGGCGTGCGCCCCTGGGAGCATGCGCTCTCCTGACTCTGCCCACTGGCGCTACTCCCCAGTCTTTTCTGCGTTGATGGGAAAGGATTGCTTTCACCAGCGCTCCTGGGTTTGGCTTCTGCCTTGTAATTCCACACACTTTCCCCGGATACTGTCTTTTGGCTTTTGTCTTTAATTGGGTACTCTGTCCTCTGGCGCCACGCTCCTTCCCGGCGCATGTCAACATAATCGGGCTTCAGCCGTTGTCCAGCCTGTGTGGGGCTCTTCCCTACGTCTGACCTCCATGCTCTTTTTCAGCCCTGAACACAGCGGGGAGGGTTGTGACACTGCGTGCTCTGGAAAAACGGTTCGCTCGGTGGAGGGAGCTCTTCGAGAAGTTGCCTCCAGATGAATTGAAGAACTTCGTCAAACACAAGTCAAGGTGCAGGGTAGGCCTCAAGCTCCACCGCCAAGAGTCCAGGAGGAGGCAGGGCCCAGTGAGGCAAGCACAATGACTCGGCACGTGACATGCAGCCCGACAAAATGGCCGCCGTGCGAGACCCAATGTCTGCTTGCCCGACACCACCCCCATTCAGTGCGCAGGCAGGAGATCGAGTGTCCAGGTGGGACTGGTGTCGTCTGGCAACATGGCTTTCCATCATATCCTTCAGCATCACAGGGCAGATATACCCCGCAACCAACAAGGCAGGGTACGCATCAGCCACCCGCTACTCAATCCTACCTGCCACCCCACCAGCCTGTGAAGACCGGTTTTTGGAGAAATTCCTCTCATGAGGTCCCCTCCAATGGGTGCCATCCTGCGGCATGTGATCGGGGCCATTCCCCCAGTCCCTGCACCTAGTCTTTCCTCCTATGGCTCCAGTGCCTCGGGCCCCCATGAAGCCCCAGCTGCCCATGCAGGGTCCTTTGATTCTGGCTTCCCTGCCTCCTACAGTTCAGGTGGTTCCACAGCAGGCTCTGGTCTCCACCCTGCAGCCTTCGGCACCAAGCACGCCTTCTCCGGCGCTAGACCAGTCAGACACCCTGGTGCACACCGAGGAGGAGGATCCCGACGCACCATCTTCCTCCAAGGCTTTCCATGAACGACTTACAGGTTTGGGCGAATACTTGGGACTTCCACAACCGGAAGTTGAACCTGAGTCTGGGGTCCTGGCTGAGGACCTCGCTCTATGCCCCGTGGCCAGAAGAGGGATCCTGATGCAAAAGGACTTGGTCGCCTTGGCCAAAAAGGATGGCTTGAACCCGATTTGGCGCAGCCTACCAATCTGGGCCTTAACACGAAGTACAGGCAATTGGAGGTGGGGGTCCACTCTTGCTGCCGGCACACCCTCAGCCACACTGATTAACACGGCCTCACTACTCCACGCCCCAGCCATCTTCAGCTACCATATCTTCCGTGCATCTAGGCAAGGAGAAGATCTTCGAGGCTTATGGAAAGATGTATTCCAACACCTCACTGCACCTTCATCAGTCTAATGCAGATGGATTGCTTGCAGCTATTTAATCCGAGTCTTTGGCGTAAAATAGCAGACTTCCTTCCAGAAATTCCAGTGCACAGTCGGGCACGTTTCAAGGCTGGGCTGACAGAAGTTAAAATGGTGGCGCAGTAAATCATGCAGTCCACCGTTGCGCATATAGACGACTCTGGCCGTGCCATCTTCATCGCCATGGACATGCGGACGACGGCCTGGCTAGGGGCGACCAAGTTCATCCAGGAACGCATATTTGACCTTCCATTTGAGGGTGGCAACCTTTTTCATTACACCGATTAGGAGATGGATAAGAAAAACTGTTCCCAAACTGCAAAGTCCTTATCTATCCTCACGAAGTCCATGCCCAAGATGTACAGCCTGACGCATCAGTGTTCTGACAAGGGGTGGGGATTCAGTGGGTTCCGGGGCTTCCAGGAACGAAGGGCCAGGCAGACGGACCATTCACTGGGTCTGCATCGCTCCAAACACAAGGCGGGGAAGGAGTGGTTCTTTCAGACAGCCTCAGAGGGAAATGAGGCATGATGGTCCCCTCCGGGTTCACGTGTCTCCGTTGGGGGGGGGGGGCGCAGGGTTGCCCTGCACACACATAATTGGTGTATGAGGTTCATGGAACCCTGGATCCTATCCGTAGTGTCCATGGGTTACCGCCTACCAGTTCTCACTCTCCTCCACTCCCACAGATTGGTAGAGCAACTGTTAGCGGTAATTCGATCGCTCGTAGAGAGTCAGGCAGCGGTAGAAGTCTCAGCCTCCCAGCGGGGCTTCGGCTTCTACTCCAGGACTTTCCCCATACACACGAACCAGGCTGGCCAGAGAGTTGTGTTAGACCTTTGCACCCTGACCCTTTACCTTTCTCTTCAAAAGTTCAAGATGGTTTGCCAAGACACTGTGCAGGGGATACTGACTTGCCCCATGGATCTGAAGGATGCGTACCTATACGTCCTGATTTGGCAGCCTCCTAGATCCTTCCTGAGGTTCGGCATCATGGGCTTCAATTTCCAATACGAGGTTCTACCCTTTTCCCCTCAATTCAGCCCCCAGGGTCTTTACCAGGCTGATGAATGTATTGGCAGCCCTCCTCAGGGCCACCATGTCTACCCGTACTTGGACAACTGGATCATCAGGGCACGTTCCCCTGAGGCGGTTCTCCACGCTCATGAACACGCTACACGAATAGGGATTTTACATCAATCTCAAGAAGTCTCCGCTGCAGCAGACAGTCTGGCATTACTGGGCCTCATCTGGGACACAAGCTGAGTTCCCCCCTCCCCCCCTCGGAGGACAAGATCACATCCATCAAGAGGTGTACGAGTGATTTTTCTCAGCAGAGCGTCAACCTCAGTATGGTGATACCAGCACCTCCTGGGTATCATGGTGGCATGTCTAATGGCAGGGCCTTACACAAGGCTCAAAGATTACAGTAGCACTTTGCAGCCTCATGGAGTCGGGAGCGGGGTTCCCAGGCAGAACTTGTCAACATTCCTCCCTTTCTCCACAAGGACCTTGTCTGGTGGAGCAGACTGCAACTTGAGAATAGGCAGACCATTCTGTCAACCAGCACTGCAGGTTACCATCACCACAGAATTTTCTTTGGAGGGCTGGGGAGCTACCCTGGACAGCCACAGCGTCCAGAGTTTGGTCTCTTCAGGAACAAGACGCCCATATCAATTAGCTAGAGCTGAAGGCCATCTGGCTGGCTCTCAAAGCCTTTCTGCTGCTCATCCGCAGCAAGACGAACCTTATTCAGACAGTCAACTCCACCAGTATGTATTACATCAACAAGCAGGGTGGCACAAGATCTCTTCTATGCACCCTGGCGATCAGCATGTGGGAATGGGCTCTGATCAACATACATTTGACGGCGACCCACCTCCTGGGGGAGTCATACCTGGAGGCAGACAGGCTCAGCAGGTTTGGGGCGGACAATTATGAGTGGCAATTGAACGACCAAGTCCTTCAGGGGATCTTCAGCAGATGGGGGCAGCATCAGGTGGATCTGTTCGCCACCTGGCACAACAGGAAGTGCCCTCAGTTTGTGTCCTGGCAGGGACATGGCCCAAGATCCCTGGGCTACGTCGTACAGCTACAGTGAAACAGCATGAATGCATGTGCATTTCCTCCCACTCCCCTGGCCCACATAGTGATCTGCAAGTTAAGACAGTCCCGACACCTCACCACCATTCTGATAGCTCCCTGGTGGCCTGCGAGACCATAGTTCTCGGAAATGCTCAGCCTCTCGGACCAGGCGCCTATTCACCTTCCATTGGACCCAGCTCATCTTCTATCACAGCAGGGAGGTAGCGTCATCTACCTTGCTCTGCAGAAGTTAGCCCTCACAGCGTGGTTCCTGGGCAGTTGACATTAAAGCATCTGCGTCTGTCGCAGGCTAACCTAGACATCATGCAGGGCGCTAGAAGCGATGCTACTTGGAGCCAGTACAAGAGCAAATGGACTAGGTTTTGCCACTGGGGGAAACTCAAAGGAGGTTGATCCTCTTACATGCACGTTGGATAATGTGCTATCCTTCTCTGCGCACCTCACACACTCGGGTGCAGATACACATGCTGCACCTATGCGGCAGCCATCGGAGCTTAACCGAACTCTGAGGTCTTTTCATCCTCCAACCTGATAAGACATCTGGCGTTCCTCACCAGGCTCTACCAACCTATCAAGAAGCCACACCCTGTGTGGGACCTCAGCGTAGTGTTGGGCCCCTCGGCACACTAGCCTTTTGAGCCAATGGCATCTGCCGACATCAGGCTAGTCCCCATTAAGACAGCCCTATTGGTGGGTCTTGGGTCTGCACGCAGGGTCAGCAAAATCCAGTCACTTGTGTCTTTAAAACCTTACACTACCTTTCATGGAGACGTGGTGGCCCTAAGAATGCATCCTGCGTTTTGCTTTTTACCATCTAAATGTGGAGATAGTGTTGCCTAACTTCTTCGCTGACCCTAAGGACGATGCTCAGAGGGTCTTGCACTGTCTGGATGTCAGGCGTGCTCTGAAATTCTATCTGGACAGGACTAAGCTTCCGCAAATCGGAGGCTTTGTCACCATTGGTGTGTCAAGGCCAGGATATCGGGCTTCCAAGGCCTCTATAGCAAGGTGCATGGTTTAAGCCTCAAGGAGGCTTATGAGGGGCAGCACAAACCGCTACTGGCGAACATGCATGCCCAGGCTATTAGATCAAAGGCCACGGCAGTTGCGTTCCAGAGGCATGTTCCATGGCCGGTCATCAGCAGGGCGGCCACATGGGCCACTCCTTCAGCCTTCTGCAACCACTACTGTTTGGATTCCGGCTCCAGGTGGAGCATGGCATTTGGGCAGGCAGTATTCAGGAACTTGTTTTTTTTTTAAGGAGGTTCACCTCTCCACCCTCGGGCAACATTCAATTGTAATCGACCATAAAGTATGGAGGAAAAGGGACGGCATGTAGAAGTATTTATAAGTTACTCACTGTAGTGACTAACGCATTTCTGGTCCATAGTGTCCTTTCCTCCATACGTCCTCCCCTCCCCCAATAACTAGTGTCATTAGGCAATGTTAATATTGTTGATGTGTCAATGGGGGACTGAGTGCCGGTGGGTGGAGTCAGGGGTGAATGGTCCCATGGCAGCGCCTGGCGCACCTCTAAACCTAAAGTTTTTTTTTTTCTCTGGTGAAAAAGGTTGTCTCCCGTCCCTAGCGATGGACGCCCATACAGTATTGAGGAAAGGGGAATATGGACTAGGAGTAAATTAGTCACTACAGTGAGTAACTTAATTTATAGTATTGTTTTCGGGTTGGCTCTTATTCCTGTGATGGTCGTGGCTGTGCGTTGTGGAGTATGTCGGGTCAGGGTCTGTTGTGGTTCCCTTTTTGAATATCCTTTCTTGTTAGTTTCTTTCGTGTCTGCTGATTCTGGGACGTGGCATGGTCTGGTCTTCTGTTTCTCCAGCATGGGGTCTGGCATGGATTCACATGCTCATGAATATTCCCCGTCGTCAGGCTGGGAATCCTCGGTAAAGAAAAATCAGTATCAGTTTTGTTTCTGATCTGTCTTTCGTAGTAGTAACCAATCACTGATCTCTGCGTCATACTGACCACAGCCAATGACTGCCATCTCACTAAGGCCCGCCTCTGGCAGCCATCTTCAGATTTGTACCGCACGTTCAAGTGTTGGGATCCTCGTGCTATTGCTCTCGACCTCTAGTGCTTTTTTCGCGCTTTTTCTTAGGAAAGTTTTCTCTTTCGGTCAAAAGAGCCTCAAGCTCCAAGAGGAAGGCCGAGTCCCCGGTCGAGCTCGAAGGCCCCATTGGAGGGGGAGCGAGGCGGTGACTATTCCCCCCCCCCCCCCCCCCCCCCCCCCCAAGGAGAAGGCGGCGAGCGCACCTAAGGTGGTGAAAGCCTTAATCCATCCGGCCAAGGCCTCTATCGAGAGTCACGGCGGCCCTGGCTCAGCCTGTGGAGGCTACACCAGTGGTGGCGACCTCGGGGCCCAGTCTCTCCCTGCCACCGCGGAGGGAGTCCTCTTTCATGCCCATGGACAGGACCCCCGTGAAACCTCCGACGGAGAAGAAAAGGGGGGGGGGGGCAGGAGGTCGTCATGGATTCGGCCTCAACCTCTGAGGAGGAGCTGATCGAAGTCTTAAGCCACGGCGTTGTCGTGGAAGACCAGCCCGTCGGGAGGGACCCCGACGGAGACGATGAGAACGTTGAGGGTGCCGACGGGGCTCCTGACCGCCCGTCTGACTCCCCTCGACCAGTGCCGCAAGACAACTCGGCGGCCATTTTATTGGCTATACAGTCCTTATGCTCGGAGATAAGGACGAGATTGCCGTTACCACCAACGGAGGAACCTCTCCCGACGGGGGACATGGAGCCAGGCCCTTCTCGGAGCCCTCCTCCTAAGAGAAGGATTCATCCTCCACCTACTTTTCAACCATCGCGCCCTGCTCAGCCCTCCTCCCCGTCCACGACCCGTGGGGATGATACGGGGACTGACACGGCCGCGACGGGCACAGACGACGAGGTTTACGACAATGATCTCCCGTCACCTCCTCCCCGGGCTTCCCCGCCCGACGAGATTGGATCGTTTCATGCCATGATCGCCAGGACATCCAAGCTTTTCCAGCTCTGCCCGGAAGAGAAGGAAGGTTTCCTTTATCAACGGCGCGAGCCCAAGAGGAAGAGGGTCCTCGCTGTACCTCGACTGGACGATATCTGGGATGAGGGTCTTGCCCTCCTCAAGAACCCATCCACAACGCCTGCGAGAAGGGATCGGTACGAGAAGTACTGGGTCCCAGACGCGGCCCCCTTGTGCCTTCGGGCACAGCCGACCCCGGACTCGGTCGTCTCCGCGGCAGCCAGGAAGAAAGCGGGGGTGTGGCCTCAGCCTCTACGTCACTCTCCCCTCCGGACGGCGAGGGAAAGAAATTGGACACAATGGGACGCAGAGTCACCTCATTGGCAGCGACGACGATTAAGGCTGCTAACGCCTTGGCTATCGTAGCCCGCTACGACAGGGAGTTGTGGTACAAAATCGCCCCCCTGCTGGATTTCCTACCAGACAAGAGGGCAGAGGCCCTAGAGATCTTGCAGGAAGGAGAAGTGGCGTCGGACCACGCCATTACGATAGCGACTGACATCGCTGACACTGGATTTCGCCAGTTGGGCAATGGCGTGTGCCTTAGACGGCGTGGATGGCTCAAGGCAACTGACTTCCGTCAGGACGTGCAGACCAGAGTCTTGGACATGCCGTTCGACGGGAGCAACCTGTTTGGGAAAACGGTGGACGATTCCCTACAAGCCATCAAGAAGGACACGGAGACGGCCCGGGCTCTTGGTGTTCTCCAGCAACGACGGCCACCCTTTTGGAGCGGCGGAGGCAAGCAGGGTGCCTCCAAAGGTTCCGGCGGCGGATTTTCCACCTATCGTCAAGCGGCCCGTTCGTCGTCACAGGAAGCCTACAGGGGACGAAGCAAGTCGGGTGGACCCCGCCGTCGTCGCCAAGGAGGACTGAACCGGCCGTGGGGTCGAGCCCCCACCGAAGCACCCCGGTGGGAGGCCGGCTGCCGAACTTCGTCAGCGTGTGGGAGTCCATCTCCACCGAACGTTGGGTGCTGGACGCCCTGGCCCAGGGTCACGCGCTCGAGTTTCTAAAGAAGTGCCCGCGCGCCCCCCCCCGTGGCAAGGAAGGAACATCACGTCCCTCAACTTCTCCTGGAGGTAAGGGCGATGCTCAGGAAAGGCGCCATGGAGCTCGTCCCAAAGAGGCTTCGGGGCTCCGGTTTACTCAAGATACTTCCTCGTGAAGAAGACGACGGGAGGATGGCGTCCCATCCTGGACCTACGACGACTGAACAAATTCATCAAGGCATAGAAGTTCCGGATGGTCACCCTCCAGCACGTCCTGGGTCAACTGGAGGAGGGCGATTTCCTGTCGTCGTTGGATTTGGAGGATGCCTACTTCCATATCCCCATCCTAAAGGGACACCGAAAGTTTCTCAGATTCGTGGTCCAAGGGCATCGCTACCAGTTCAGAGCCCTTCCCTTCGGATTGAGGTCGGCACCCAGGGTGTTCACCAAGTGCCTCGCACCGGTGGCGGCGCGGCTGCGCCTGGAGGGGATCCATGTCTACCCCTACCTGGACGACTGGCTCATCCGAGCAAAGACAAAGGAGCTCGCCGCGCAGCACACAGCGAGGACCGTCCAACTACTCACGGACCTGGGATTCTCCATAAACTACGCCAAGTCCCACCTGGTGCCCGCGCAAGACACACTGTTTCTGGGAGCGAAACTCGACAGTGGCGCTTCTGGCCTCTCCGTCGGAGGAAAGGACGAGGACCATCTTGGGCAAGGTGCAGCGGATGCTGGTTGCGGACGCGGCCAGGGTGAGGTCCATCAAATCCCTCCTCGGAATGTCTTCTTGCATTTCTCATCCGCCTGTGCAGGCTTCGTATGCGCCCGTTACAGGAGTTCCTGGACGCTCGCTGGATCCAGACGACGGGCAGCTTCGAGGACAGGATCGCACTCGAGAGCTTCCGGTGGTGGGGCACCCGCGCGCATCTGACGGCGGGCATGGACTTCCAGACCCCGGGCCACCAGAAGACAGTGACCACGGATGCCTCCCTGGAAGGGTGGGGAGCGCACACCGAAAATCTGCACGCGAGAGGCCTTTGGCATCCGACGGAGAAGTCCCTCCATATCAACGTCCTGGAGCTCCATGGTGTTTTGGGCCCTCGGGTCCTTTCTTCCGTCCCTCAAGGGCAAGGTGGTGAGGATCTTCACCGACACCACCACCATGTTCTACATCAGGAAGCAGGGCGGTACCAGATCCCCAGCCCTATCCAAGGAGGCGCAGGATCTGTGGCATTGGGCTGTCGCCCAAGGGATGTTTCTGGTGCCGTTTCATCTGGCAGGAATAAAAAACACCATAGCCGACTCGCTCAGCAGAGAGCTGCGCTCGTGCCACGAGTGGGAACTGCGACAGAATCTAGTGGACCGCCTCTTCCGATGTGGTTCCTTTCCAATGTTCCATTCTTGTGGTTTTGTCTTTTTTGCTTTCTTTAGCCCACAAGGGTTGTAAGTGGGTACCATTAAGGGTTACCTGTTGGCGCTGTCCATATTTAAGCGCTCTTCTGAGGAATGTTCTTATTTTAGGATCCCTTTGATTTCTCAGTTTATAAAGGGGCTAACTAATGTTTCCACAGTCACCTTTTCAGGTGCCGGGATGGGATTTTAATTTGGTTTTAAAGTTCCTAATAGGAGCGCCGTTTGAGCCCTTACATTCTTGTCCGTTGCGACTGTTGCCCTTTAAAACTATTTTTGGTTGCGGTTACTTCCGCACGCAGAGTGAGCAAGTTACAGGCACTTTCCGCCAAGCCAACCGTTACTGTGTTCCATAAGGACAGGGTTGTCCAGCGGGTGTGGCCTTTTTATCCGAAGGTTGTCAGAATTCCATTTAGGTGATCCTTCTGGTTTTATCCTCCTCCACATCCTTGTAAGGAAGAGGAGAGGCTCCTTAGAAACTCAATGCCCTTCTAGGATTCAACCTATCTTTCGCCACAGTCCCGGCTCAGAGTGGACGATCCGCTCTTTGTTGGTTATGCTGGAAGTTGCTTCGGTCAAGCTGTTTCCAACAGACCTTGTCTAGATGGATGATTTTGACGATCTGAGTGTTACCGTTTTGCGGGAAAGGACCCTCCAGAAGGCTTATGGGCTCACTGTACTATGGGTTTGGCTGCCACCACTGCTCTACATAGGGGTGTTCCGATTCGTAATATTTACGAAGCAGCCACATGGGCCTCTGTCCATATTTTTGTGAGACACTATTACTTGGACTCCATCCATGGGCAGGATTTGTCCTTTGGTAAGGCAGTCCTTTATTCAGCAATATTAATTGGGCTTTGTAAGTTCTTTTCCGACCTCCGTATGTTCGCACTGCTTTGGGAGTCTGTCTTAGATGTGGAATTCGTCGAGGACACAATCCCCTCGAAAAAGTTACTTACCTTATCTAGTAACTTTCTTTCGATGGGATGTTCCTCTGACGTATTCCACATCGAACCCTCCCAGCCTGCCCCACTACTAACAATATCATATGCTATTGCAGCTTAGGTGAGGCTACAGACTGCCTCCCTGATTGCAAGAGGCAAGAAAGCGGTAGGAGGAGATCAACTGGACTGTGGAAAGGTACACCTAGCTGGGAACCAGAGTGCGCCCCTCACCCCCTTTTCTGTCAAATATATATTTCTGATGTTTGTTAATCTGGTTAGAATCACATGCTGTGCATAGTCCGACATCCAGTGGTCACTGCGGAGTATTGCATTTTGTTTTTCGTAGTCGAAAAGGGGACGCCGACAAGGCGTGTCTATAATACTACCCCTATAGTGACGTGCAGTGTACCCACAATCCCTCTCGTCGAGATCCCTCAGATTTTTTTTTTCCGCCCAGATATTAGACGCCTTTACACGGAGCTCCATGAGAGACATTGCAAAAACATGTATTCGACCTTTGGTCGTTATTAACTTATAACTAGATTATTACTTTACACCCCTCCTTCGGTGTCGTAGCTGCGAAGCTGTTCACCGCCGATCAAGATCTCCGGCGGCGGTGCCTCAGACGGAGGAGGTTGTTCGCCGAACACGTGGCCTGGCCTTGCCGGCCAAATACAGTAGGGAGAGTGGGGTCGTGGGACATTTATTGTTTCTCTTTGAGAATGCCTTTCCCCTCCCTTTCCTTCGGCGTTGTTGTCACATGCAATCGGTTCCTCAGCTATGGAGAGGACACCCTTTAGGTTTTGCCCGCGTTGCAAGGGCAAGTCTACCTGGAAAGACTAGCATAAACGGTGTAACCGTTGCTTGCCCCTCTACCACAAAGACAGCTGTGCGGCCTGTCGTCGTCTTAAGCCGAAGACGTTTAGACCACAGGGTCAAAAGGTGGGCAGCCTACGCCATGTCCAGTTTTGATTCATCACCCGCCGCAGCCAAAAGTGACGAGGAATGTGATAACCCGATGTCCGTTTGGGAACTCGTAGACCTCTCTAAGGAGCGTTCATGCTCCTCGTCTGTCCCTGGCCCTGACAAGCTCGGCTCACGCCCTGCTTATGGGGATGAACACCCCGGTGACACTGACGCACACAAAAAACACTCCCATGAACACACGACCCACAGCTCTTCCTCGACTTAGACGAAGAGAGCATTAGCGCCAACGTAGACGCAGGTCCTACCAGCGGCCTCCTCAGACCATAAGATTCTTAAGCCCCCCTCGCAACCGCGACTAGCGGTTGGGCTACCCCCAGATAAGGGCGCTTACACTAAACCGCCAGACGACGCGCACCGTCCGAGTGCTCATCGGCGTAGAGCAAGCAACGCCTGTAACGTCAAAGCCGGAGGTACCCTCGACAGGCGGTTTAGTTGTCGAGAGCCTGGCGCAGATGGACCTCGGGAAGATCCCAGGGCCAAGTACCCTAGGCTGTTTGATCCCCTCCAAGAGGATGTAGATTTATGACCTCACTGGAGAGGTCCCCCACTTTCCAGAGGATGACGAATTCTTAGGCAATGAAGGGGAACAAAACCTAGAGGAGGAAGGTTTTGAAGATAACCCAGATATGGGTGATGGGAGCTTCGGAGAAGACCCGAATGAGGGCGCTTCACAGCCCTGGCAGTCCCCATCAGCGTTTTCAGACCCTGATGCCCTTAACCTGTTCCCCCCCGCCCCCCCAGTTCTCCCCACCCCCCCCTCCAAGGACTCGCCTATTAGGAATACGTCACCTATAGACGATCAACCTACCTTTAATGCACTACTACGCAAGGCAGCAGCGCATTTCGAAATAGAGACCAGGGACATTTCTCCCGACATAGACTTTGTAGAAAAGATCATCAAGGAGAAACCCCCTGTCAGCCAAACCATTCCCCTTCTCGCCTCAGTAAAGAGAGAAATTATTCCTTTACTATCTACACCCGCGTTGATCAGAGGGGTCAACCCAAGGATAGAAAAATGTAGTCCTTCCCCATTGGACCCGTTATACATCAGGGGCCTCAGCTGCCTTTTCCGCAAGTTTTGCAACAACTCTTTGCTGGCAAGTTATGCACAATGGAGCAAACTACGTAAGGACATTGAGGAGGTACCGGAACCCCTACTTACTCGCCTTCTTGCCAGGGTGACTGAAGGGACCTTAGTCGACCAAAGCATCATTAAAAATACTCTGGATGCTGCAGAAACGGCTGGGCGTTCCCTAGTCCATGGAATCCTCCTCAAACACCATGTATGGCTGCGTAATTCAGGCTTTAAACCTGAAACACAAGCATCTCTAATTAACAAACCTATAGAAGATGCCAACCTCTTTGGTAAGGCGGTGGATGAGGCACTAGAGACCGCAAAGAAGGAATTTGACACCATCAAGACACTAGACTAAATTTCAAGGCCTCCCAACAAACGTGGTTATGGCAGCAGGCGCCTTTTTCGAGGCCAACGCCAGTAGCAACAGCAGCAGCAATACTCTGCAGGTAACTGGTCCTCTAACCAAGGCACCAGTGGACAATACAACCAAAGAGGACAACGTTGTGGCAAGGGAAGAGGTCGGGGTCCCATCCCTAGAGGTTCCCAAGCCACCAACACCAAATGATTCAAAGATTTGGGTCCCCTCCCATGCATAGCCGTTTGGGGGCCGGTTAACATCCTGTCTTCCAGCATGGGAGGGTATAACATCAGACCGCTGGGTACTATCAACCATAGCCCGCGGTTACTGTATAGAATTCAACAGTTCCTCCACGTACAGACCCCCAAGGGGACAACGCATGTCACCAGAACACCTCGCCATCCTTCAAGAAGTGGATCAACTACTAGAAAAAGGATCTATAGTGGTCATGCCTCTATCTCAGGTAACGGAAGGTATTTATTCAGTGTACTTCCTTGTACCCAAAAAGGACTTAACCATGCGCCCTGTACTAGATCTGCACCCAGCGAACAAATGTGTCAAACCTCAAAAGTTTCGTATGGTGACTCTACAGGAGGTAATTCCCCCTGCTTTCACAGGGAGATTACATGACCACACTGGACATGAAAGATGCATACTTTCATATTTTAATGTTGCCAGCGCACAGGAAATACCTCAGGTTCATGATGGAGGGCAAACACTACTAGTTCAGAGTGCTACCCTTCGGCATAGCATCAGCGCCGAGTATTCACGAAGGTACTGGCAGCGGCCCACCTGCGCAGGTTGTCCATCCCAGTATAACCTTACCTCGACGATTGGCTCATAACAGGGGATTCATGCGAAACCTGCTTCTCAAATACCCAAAAGACTGTAGACCTTTTGTTTAAACTGGTCTTCTCCATCAACGAGAAGAAGTCCACTTTAGACCCCAGCCAGATCAAACAATTCCTAGGGGCTCGAATTTGAACAAAGGACGGCCTTGTCTTCCCCTCCAACGAGAGGGTCCAAAACATGCTGTTTCAGATCCATCAATATGTGGCCGGTCGAGAGGTGACGGTACGCAAAGCACTGCTCTTACTAGGAATGATGGCATCATGTATTTATTTGGTACCTCACACGCGCCTGTGCCCAATGCAAGAGTGGCTCAACAGCCAGTGGTGTCAGGCCAGCTGACAATGGGACGATCTAGTGGTGGTCTCACAGGCCTTGGTTCTCTCGCTACGGTGGTGGTCGAAGGAAAACCTGGTAATAGGGAAACCATTCGCCACCCCCGCAGTGGAAGCCACTCTAACCACAGACGCATCCCTCACAGGATGGGGGCCTCACCTATCCCATCAGGCTGCTCACGGTGTTTGGACTCCGAGCATAGCATCCAAGCACATAAACTTACTGGAGGTACTAGCTGTGTTCAAGGCACTGAAAACCTTCCAGGCACACCTGCAAGGGAAGACAGTAATGGTCCTCACGGACAGCACCACAGCCATGTACTACTTCAACAAAGAAGGGGGCACTCACTCTCCAGGACTGTCCAAGCTGTCCCAGAACATCTGGAAGTGGGCTCTGAAACACATGTTCCTACTGTCACAACATGTACCAGGGGAACTCAATCTGCTAGCAGACGAACTCAGCAGAGACTTCCCTCTGCCCTAGGAGTACAAATGGCGGTTACACGAAGACATTGTCTTCACACAATGGGGATTCCCAGAAATAGATCTGTTCACAACTCTTGAGAACTCCCAATGCCAAGATTACGCCTCCAGGTACCCCAGAACCAATCCAAGGGGAACGGTCTATCGATACCATGGTCAGGGAAATTTGTTAACGCTTTTCCCCCCTGACTCCCCTTCTCAATAAGATAGTGCACAAGATGCACCAGGAACAAGTTGCCATGATACTGGTGGCCCCTATGTGGGCCAGACAGCCTTGGTTCGCTCACTTGATGGAGATGTCCCTAACTCCTCCAGTGAAACTTCCCTGCCCGTACAACATGCTGTCACAGGACAAGGGCAGGACACTACATCCATGCCCTCAGACCATGAACTTAAGCAGCCTGGCTCCTGAGATCATAGAATGTGGACATTTACAACTCCCACAGAGATGCATGGACAATCTCAGGGAGGCTAGAAAGCCTAACACTCGTCACTGTTATTCTAGCAAATAGAAAAGATGTGTCATCTGGTGTAGGGGAAGGAGCATCAACCCAGTTGACTGCTCTCCCATACAAATTGTTCTGTACCTGGCTCACCTACTAGACTCGGGCTTGGTGTTTAACTCTAAAGCCCATTTAGCTGCACTTTCCGCATACACCACTTCCCAACTTAGTTTCATGGTGGAAAGTCCCAATTATTAAAGCCTTCATGGAAGGAGTGAGGAGGATCCACCCTCCCATAGCTAACCTCGCTCCTGGATGGGACCTAAATGTGGTACTAACCAGGCACATGGGGGTCATCCTTTGAACCCATGCACAAAGCAACACTTAAAGACCTCCCTCTTAAGACTGCTTTTCAAATAGCTATCCCTTCATTAGGAGAGTAAGTGAACTACAAGCGCTCTCTGTACTAGACCCCTTTGTAACAGTTCACAAGGATAAGGTGGTTCTACGCACACATCCTAGGTTTGCACCAAAATGTATCTCTAAATTCCATGTCAACCAGTCAATCGAATTACCAACGTTCTTTCAAAATTCTTCAAACTTAGGTGAGAAGAGCCTTCATACACTGGATGCTCGCAGAGCTGTGATGTTTTATATGGAAAGAACTAGACCATTGAGGGAGACTAATCAGTTCTTTGTCTCAGTGGCAGCAGGAAGAGAAGGAGATGCAGTTTCGTAATCCACTATTTCTAGATGGATTGTACAATGCATCACTCTGTTTCTCTCTTGCTAAGAGAGAACTGCCCTTCAAACCAAAAGCACTCCACTCGAGGCACCGGGGCTTCCATAGCTTTCATTGCAAATGTCCCTCTTGAGTCCATTTGCAAAGCGGCAACCTGGAGTTCTGTACACACCTTTACAAAACACTATTGCCTAGACACTCATTCTAGGTCTGATTCTCAGGTGGGACAAGCAGTACGAAGACATCTTTTCTCTACTGTTCCTTCTCACAACCCACCTCCAACTCCGGGTACTGCTCGCTAGTCTATGCACAGCGTGTGATTCTAAGCAGATTAACAAACATCAGAAGACAATGCATTATTTACCGTAAAAGCATTTCTGATGGTTGTATCTGCTTAGATTCACATGTGCCCACCCTTCCTCCCCGTTCGGATGGAAGGAACATAGACTTTCTTCTATATCTCTTTTCTGTACTCACTCACGTCTAATAGGCTCCCTCAGGGCAGAAAAAATACAAACCGAGGGACCTCTGCGCGTGAGGGATTGTGGGTACACTGCACGTCACTATAGGGATAATGTTACAGACACGCCTTGTCGACGTCCCTTTTTCGACTACGAAAAACAAAATGCAATACTCCGCAGTGACCACTGGATGCCAGACTATGCACAGCATGTGAATGTAAGCAGATATAACCATCAGAAATGCTTTTACGGTAAGTAATGCATTGTGTTTTATATATATATTTCTGCTTACATACTGAACTAGATGTGTCTTCAGTACTAAATGCACATTTAAACCTTGTCACCAAAAGCACGTACATAACTCAAAAATTGTAGTTTGCATGTTCAGGTATGTTGGGAGCCTTTCCGCTAAACTTTCGGTGTGCTGCCTGGAGTTTGAGTTAATTTCCTCAGACATCCATGGATCATTGCTGACTTGCCATATAAACCGATATTGAAACCTAATTTGTCCTAAATGCCCTTTATTTTACATACGAAACAGAGTTCAGTTTCAGTTACTGAAGACATGAACAAGCTTTTTAAAAACAAATATGTCAAAAAGATGGAATTAAGTACATTTTTCATTGTAATAGTTTTTGATCGACTGATTTTTAAACTATTGTTTCATTATAGGAAGTATTTTATCTAACGTACACTCCTGATGATGTTGATGGCAACTCGCACCTGGAAACGGGAGACAAAATAAATTTCATAATTGATACAAACAAGCAGTAAGTTACTTCTCGGTTTATGTTTTTGGTTTAAACTGCTTAAACTGTTCTGATATGCAATTAATCATGTTTAATTTTATATTTGTTATATTGTAATTCTATACAGCATAAGAGTATAATCTGAACATTGCATTTGAAAACGTCATACAAGTCCGGAAAGTAATTCCATTGCATAATGCTAAGGAACATATATTTTTTAATCTGGTTCATTTTATAGGACTGAAATTCTTCCATCCGGTATTAAGGTATCAAAGTTTGCACAAACATAAACCTGAGTTTCTTTAGTCACCCAAACAGATCCAAGAAATGCGCCTAGTATGGATACACATCTGAATACATACCTCTGATTCAAACAGTATCATGTGTCTTGAGCCTCCTTATCTTCATTTCGGAGGCAATCTTTTTTTAAACCAGACAACATGGCCAGTTTATTTCTTGTTGGGTCTTCAGTTGGGTCTTCAGTTACAATAGTCTTATACCTTCCACAGTTGCTCAATCTTGCTCAAATGTTTGTTTTTTTAAAATCCTCAACATTGGCAGCTCATCAGAATTGCTGTAGACCAATGTCGAAGGGGCCATGCTCAATGTTCTACGTCTTGAATGTTTTCCTTTTACGTCTTGAATGTTTTCCTTATGGCTGTGTCTACCTCCTATGGATGAAATCTTCATCAAGAGTATACACTTGCTAAAAGCTGTTGTGTCGGGGGGAAGAACACATCAGTTTTAACAGAATACCTTTTACCACATTAGTTTCACCTTGTGACAGACCTAGAACAAATGGCCAGTCGTTACCAGGGTTTGAGAGCAATGTCAGCACATGGGAGAATCCCTCAAACCCATTCTGTTTAGTGTGACCAGTCTGAGGATGTCGTCCCTTCTCCCCTAGAGCAGACCTTTCCTATGGGGCCAGGGCGGTGCCGCCACTGTACAGTCCCCCGGGGTTGGTGCCCAGACGAAGGATCACATGGGGGAAGGAATTCCCCCTAGGGATTGGGGGACAATGGGGGAAAGGCGGTATCGCCTTGCTTTTTCAGCCAACTCATTTTCGAAAATCAAGTCCTAATATTCACTCTTTCAATACAGCGAATATGTATTACTGTCAAGTTAGTAAAATTAAACCCATATGATAAAATTGAAGACATGGACAATAAAAATATTGTGTATAGCCAAACCAACCGGCATAACACTGAAAATGCATATAGCCAAATGAACATGCATAACAAGACTTGATAATAGGAAATATTGTGCAGGTAGCTTGACAGACAATACTGTGACTGGGAAGATGGCCAGGAGTACAAAGATCCAATGCAAGCAATCAAGCAAGCAGTCTAGTGTTCAAAGGCCCCCGATTGTCTAAAAGGAAGTTATCAGTACAACGCCGAGTTCTTAGCTCAACTGAAAGTGTCAGACACACAAAAAAGGGAGAGCAATCCTCCAAAGAGGAAAAGCAGAAGGCAGAACCAGAAGAGAGACTACACATGGAAGAAATTGAACATGTGACTGGGAAGAAGCCTTTTTCTGTAGTGAGGCTGCAAAGCCTGCTGGATGCCCAAACGCTGCTGCAGCTCCAGGTTGGAGACGGCTGCTGGGGACAGTGGAGACTGCCACAAAGCTGGCAAGCGGGTACGCAGGCTGCCTGGGAGCTGTAGGGCATCTCAGGAAGCATTGGGGTGCGCTAAAGAGCTTGAGGGAGGGTCTGGACCCTACAACAACCAAGAGACAGTGGCATGTTTGGCAGGAGAGTGAGCCAAACTAAAATAAAGTACCTATGTGAGTCTGGGCGCCATACCCAAAACAAGGGTCTGGGACCCCGAAGCAAAATTGGTTGCTAACTTGGTAGTAGGGTGAACCAAGTGGATGCAAGACAACGTTGCGAGTCTGACTTGCACCCACAAGTGAAACCGAAGTTCAAAGCCAAGAGGGTCTGTGACCGGATGTAGACAAATACATATTTGAAGAAAGGGCCAAGAGCCCCAAGGTTGAAGACAGATAAATCCAAAACTGGTTGGACACGTGAGCAAAAACAGTTCCTCCAATGTCATTCGGAGACTTAATGTAATACAGAAGCTAGAGGAAAGCAGTTAATCCCTAAGATTGGAACTTTGGTTTTTGAACATTATTTTTACAACACTTTGTTTCAGCGAAAATGTGGATTTTTCCATTTTTTGGGGAAAATGGAGAACTTTTTCCTTAGAGGGGTTACCCCTGCACACTTATACTAGTTTGTTAGTGTTGGGGACAGAGGTACAGTTTTGGGACACGACTGTCAGACTTATTAGTTTCTGGACTTCTGACAACTTCATTAGCTTTCTTTGAGGGAGGGATACTCCTTTTATCCTTGGGGATAGAGCGGCATACTCCTACATCCCGTCCCCTTTCCTCCATACTTATAGGACATTCCTCCGTCCTGTGGGACGGGACCGGAGCACTTTGTAAAAAGCATCACATTTTTCAAAAATGTGTCCTTCCTCGCTTTTTTACGTGGGGTACCGCATATGGCTGTAATCCCGCCCTGCTTGGCTCGGCCCAGCGCATCGCCCATCAGTCCTTTTCTCCGCTCAATCGGGACTGGACCTTCTGAAGATTTTTTCCTTCCATTGTCCTCTCCTGCTCTGTTTTCGCGATCGCAAGTCTGTCTATGCCTTTTCAGTTCGATTTTCCTACTTGTTCTTGTCAGCGACGGTTCGCTAGGGCGGATCCCCATCCTCTTTGTTTAGAGTGCTTGGTCCGGACCACCGGTGGGACTCGTGCTTTTACTGCGACTCCCTTTCGGTCCGGGCGGTGGGAGGAGGTTTTTTGACGCGCTCCTCCATCGCATTTTCATACTTTCATCGACGAAAAGAAGAAACGCCCAGTGAGTTCTTTACTTTTTAGAGCACCCTACCAGGGGAATCCTTCCCAGGGTCTTCCCCGTCCGGGAGGAGCGTTAAAAGCTCAATTGTCGGGGTTTGCCCTGAGGTGCCTTCTAGGCCTGAACTGAAAAGTGTACCAGAGTTTTCTCAGAGGGCCTTCATAAGGGGTCTATTGACGCCGGATTACAATCAGAGGCCCCTCCTGTGGGGGCTATTTGTGAGCCCAGTTCTACTGTGGCAGCGGGTACCGGAGCTTGCCGTAAAAAGACTGAGGTACGCCCTGAGGCCTCAGTTGAGACTTTTGGTACCAACGAAAGTTCAAGGCCTGTTGTGAAGGGGGTTTAGATACCGGGCTTGGGTCCAAGGCCTCTTGTTTGGAGGCTAGGGTGACCAAAAGTTCTGAGAGGCCTGTTAAGGTATTGTTGGTGAGGTTTGTTCCTCATCGCTGCCATTCAAGCAGTGACACCAGACCTGTTGAGGGGGCACAGAGTGAGGTCTTGGACCGGAATTCCTCCGTTACAGGCGGTGCCGAGGTCCTTCCGTTGAAGGCTTTTCTGGCTGATAGCATGTCTCAAAAACATTCTAGGCCACGCAGAACTGGCTAGGCCAAGGTTCCTTGTATGAAGGCTAAGATGAAGACCCATGACCCACCTGTGGAGACCCCTGTCATTTCAACAATTGTCGCAGTTCTCTCTTCAGGTGCTGACAAAATGGCAGCCACTCCTGCCAAGACTAAGGTGGCCATTTTGGATACCTCCCTTACAACTACGCCATCGGCCCTAGGTGTGGGGAGTTGGTTTTCAGGTGAACATCGACTTACTTATGCACATTCTTTTCGACCAGTTTGACTCGAACGCTCAGATGCCCCTTCCGCACAATGTCTGGCTTCCTGCGGATTCAGCGCCCTTGATTTACGTGGACACCAGTGGGGAAGGGCCCTCTTGGCAACCCTCTCCCTTGCGTCCCTGGAATCACTCTGCTCATGAGAGGCTTCCTCCAGTCGTGCCTAAATCATCGGCGGAGGACGTCTTTTTCTTCAGCAAGTTTCAAAGACTTATGCACTCTGACCCCATGAAGGAGTATTTTCGAGGCTCGTTTAGGGAGATATGCCCACTTACGGTCCCAGCTGCGGCACCTGTGGTTCCGCCGGCACCGTCTTTACCGGCTGGACATCCCCCCTGACTCTTCCTCCCTTGCCTCCGTTATCCCCGGTTGACCAGTCTATAATGGTGCCTGATGCAACTCAACCTGATCCGGATCTTTTGAACGATGCACAAGGGGATCAGGACAGCGATGACGAGCCCCGCTCTGTCAGAGCCTTTCATGACCGGGTGCTGGACAGGATGTATCTCTTGGATGTTCCAGTACCCGAGGCACCCGCTCCGCAGGAGGGAGTGCTTTCGGGGGCATTCACCTTGTCTCCTTCGGAGCATACCGGCTTGTTCTTGCAGGATATTTTGGCCGAGGTCAGTAAAGTTTGGGAAAAAACACACTATGGACTGTTTATCAACAAGAAGATTGACGCGCGTTATAGGCTCCATTCTTCGTAGGAGGTGGCTTTAGCGTCGTGTCCGCCCCCCCTCCTCCACGGTAGTGGCTGCTGCCACTTTACAATCCAGGCCTGCTGCATCGTCTTCTGCAACGACTACAAAGGTTCTGGCCAAGGAGGACAAGCTTCTTTACTCCTTAGAAAGGAGGATTTTCGCTAATTCAGCCCTGCAGTTACATCAAGCGAATGCAGAACTGGTGTTAGCAGGGACAAATATGAAAATGTGGAAAGGTCTGTCGGAATTTGAGGAATTCATTCCTGCTGAAAAGCTAGAGGATGTCAGAGCGGGATTGTCAGATACTAGGGTCCTGGCACCAGATATGCTGGAGGCCGCGGCTCATCATGTTGAAACCTCGGCCCGGGGCTTCATGCTTGGCGTGGACACCTCTGGTCAGGCTTGGCTGCACGCCACCAAGTTCTCTAAGGTGCAGTGTCAGGTTTTGGACCTGCCCTTTGATGGCAAGGAGCTTTTTCATTCCACAACGGATGTTGAACTGACCAACTAAGGATAGCACTCAGACCGCTAACACTTTGTCGGTCCTGGTGAAACTGCCTTTCAGGGCACAGAGAATGGCCTCGCAGCCATGGCCTTCCACTGGTTTCAGGAGTTTTCTGGACCGTAAATTCCGCAGGGTTGATGCCCCATCTGGAAATTCCCACCGAAGGCAGCAACAGAGCCGGTTTTTCTCCCATTCCTTGGCCTCCTCCTCAGGTTCAGATGGCACTGCCACCAAAAAACAGCTAAATGAAGTTTCTCTGCGCTCGCACCAGACCCTGGTGGGAGGTCTCATTGGGAGGCGTGGCAGACCATCACCAAGGACCGGTGGGTCTCGTCAGTCGCTCGGATGGGCTTCCGCTTAGCCCCCCCACCCCACCCATCAGTCCTCCCTTCCAGCAGTCGGGGTCGCCCTCCCTCAGAACTGAGATTCAGAAGTTACTGGATCTCAGGACGGTGGAACCGGTTCCGCTAGGGGAGCAAGAGGAGGGCTTCTATTCCCGGCTGTTTACAGTGCCCAAACCCAACCAGGCTGGCCTGCACACCATCCTAGACTTTTCCAAGTTCAATCTCTCTACCAGAAGAGAAAATCAAGATGATTACGCCCTGTCAAAGTCCTCTTTACAGAAGGGCGATTGGCTCAGCGTGGTGGACCTCCAGGATGCATATAATCCGCATCGGAGATACCTACGTTTTTCTGTGGGGGAGGAGCACTTCCATTTCCGAGTGCTCCCTTTTGGCCTCAGCTCAGCACCGCGTGTTTTTACGAAGATGTCTGTTATCGCAGCTTATCTTCGGCTTCAGGGTATCAACGTGTATCCGTATTTGGATGATTGGCTGCTGTGCAGTCCTTGTCCGTTGAAAGCCTCAAGCAACCTTCAGTCTCTCCGCCATCTCCTGTTGCACCTTAGGCTGTCTGTGAACTGGCGGAAATCCTCCATGACAGTCTCTCAGGACATGACTTTCCTGAGTTTTCGTTGGAACATGATCGACAGCAGAGTATACCAGACCGGGGACAGAATGGCGTATCTGGTGGCCATGTGTCAGGTCTTTGTGCATTTGGGGAGCATGTCGGCCTAGTGGTTCCAGAGGCTTCTGGGCCTCGTGTGTATTGGCTCTTCCTCTTGCTCGGCTCAAGATGAGGCGGACGCAGATGGCTCTTTGGAGTTCTTGGCGTCAAGCTGTGGATCCGGACTCCAAAATGATAGATTCCAGCTTTCATGAGAGCGGGACTTTTGTGGTGGTAGACCCCGCTCTGCTGGTGACAATCGCGACTGACTTTTCCCTTCTGGGGTGGGGTGTGACGTTGGACCTTCAAGTTTCTGATCTCCGGTCGCCCCAAGACAAGCTCCTCCATATAAATCACCTGGAGCTCCTGGCGATCTGAGCTCTGGGCGTTCAGGCCGGTCATTGTCAACCAAGTGGTCAGTGTCTGCACGGACAGTGTGGTGTCTGTTTTATATCAACAAGCTGGGGGGAGGTACCAAGTCCCCTCCTCTTGTGGATCTTGCCATTCAGATTTGGGAATGGGCGGTGCAGCATGGCATCTGGTTGGTGGCAGTACACATCCGGGGCCAGCTGAATGTTACTGTGATGCCCTCAGCCGACAAACGATGGTCCGCTACGAGTGGGAATTAAAAGTGGAGGTCCTCTTACAAATCTTCCAGTGTTGGGACACTCCAGAAGTGGACTTCTTCGCAACGTCGGCAAACAGGTAACTTCCTCTGTATACCTCCAGGAACGGGCTGGGAGCCTCGTCTCTGGGAGATGCTCTCAAGATTCCCTGGCAAAATATGTGGGCCTATGCTTTTCCGCCTCTGCCTCTGATTCATCAGACAATTTGCAAACTGAGGAACAGAATGAACTGTTCTCTTCTGCTCATAGCCCCGTGGTGTCCAGCCAGGTTCTGGTTTTCAGAGCTTCAACATCTGTCGGTGTGTGCACGGATCAGGCTTCCGTTGGTTCCCGACCTGCTTCACCAGAGAGATCGGCAGCTGTGGCACCCCTCCCCACAATTGTTCAGCTTGGCGGCATGGTGCCTGAGTTCAGAGCTTTAGAACATCTCAACCTGTCTGCTGATAACATGCGCATTATTCAGGCAGCCAGAAAGCCCTCGATGAGATCTCAATAGAGGAGCAAATGGCTTTGGTTCCGCCACTGGTGCTTAGCCAAAGAATTTAACCCCAGGGTGGCTATGATCGACACAGTGCTGTCCTTCGTCTCACACCTAGCAGGACTTATCTTTCGACTGTTGCTGCCTACTTGTCCACGGACCAGTGCTCTTTTTCGCCATCAAATACAATGGATAAGAGGCACTTTGCGGATCCGAGTCTATACCCTCCTGTTCGCAAACTGCATCCGACGTGGGATCTAAACGTGGTCCTTACGGCCTTGTGCCATAAGCCATTTCAGCCAATGGCTACGGTAGATCTTAAGCACCTTTCGTGGAAAATGTCTGTGGTCGCCGTGACTTCAGCAAAACGCGTGAGTGAGCGCCAGGCTTTGTCGGTGGAGCATCCCTTCTTGGTTTTCCAAAAGGTTAAGGTTGTCCTGAGGATGAATCCTTCTTTCTGCTAAAAGTGGTCTCTGATTTTCATCTAAATCCGTCAATCTCCTTGCCCGTCTTTTTCCCAAACATGGCTTTGGAAGCCGAAAGGGTTTTGCATTGCCTGGATGTTAGAGCTCTTAAGTTCTATCTGGACAGAACATGTGAATTTAGATGTTTTTCTCAACTATTGGTGACCTTTGGTAATCCGCAGGGTAAACAGGCCTCCAAAGTGACTATCTTCAGATGGGTTGCTGCCTGTATTATGGAGTCTTGCATTGTTCAGGGCCTCAAACCTCCTAAAGGGATTCACGTTCACCTGGTACAGGGCAAGGCAACTGCTTGTGCCTTTCAAAAGTATGCCCCCTGGGAGTCCATCGCGAAAGAGGCTACCTGGGCCTCCATCTGCTTTTTGTAAACGTTACTGTTTGGACCTGAGCTCCAGATCTGATGCTCAGTTTGGCCACGCTGTGCTACAAAACCTTTTTCAGTAGTGGTTTCCATCCACCCGTAGTTCCTGTGAGGAGTGCTTGGGAAGCTCCCATAAGTATGGAGGAAACCGTAGTGACCACCTTACTCCTAGTCCATAGTCCCCTTTCCTCCATACGCCCGCCGTCCCCTCTAATAAGGTTCCTCTATAATTGCTTGAAGGTCTCTGGCCTGGCGATAGAAAAGGGCTGATGGGCGATTCGCTGGGTGGAGCTGGGGGGGGGGCGGGGTTACGGCTGCGTGCGGTGCCCCACGTAAAAAGAGAGGAAGGACAACTTTTTTAAATATTTGATGCTTTTTACAAAGTGCTCCGGTCCCGTCCCACAGGATGGAGGAATGTCCCATACGTATGGAGGAAAGGGGACTATGGACTAGGAGTAAGGTGGTCACTACGGTGAGTAACCTTATTATTTTCTAACCCATTTATTAATTCTATATCCAAAATCATGCTACCACTGTGTCCGAGTCTTAGTTCTTCACCCTTGAAGTACTTTATTTAGAGTATAATAAATGCTCTGTAGAAGTTGTCTGTGTTTCTCCAAGTTTAAAGGAGATGCGCACATCTGGGATCAAATCCCCTAGGGTGGAAAACTACATCGTTTTTGTTTTAATGCATAGAACACCGAGACCAGGCGCACACCAGAGATACAGCCCACATTTCCGGAATCGATATAAAAAAATCAGTTGGTTTGATCTGTTTTGTCTGGTACCTGGATTTCACACTGGCTCCGCCAAACGTGTTAACCCACTGGCCATAGTGGCAGGATCTGGTTTTTGTTGTAAATCCTGCTGCGTACCACCATAGAATAGCCATTTAGTTTTTTGCCGAATGCCCTTCTAACATAGCATCCCAAATCTCAACATGTCTAGCTTATTATATAGAGCTTCAACAGCCACATAGTTTGTAGCTATATATGTCGGTATATTCCTGCCATTAACTCAGTGTTACATTAATTCCGGAATTTCACTAGTATGTCACAAAGTGGTTGTTGAAATGGTGCACTCCAATTATGTAGTGGTTCTCTCTATGCCATCAATGCATAATCAATTGCTGATGCAATTTCGAATGTTTGGGAATCCCGTTAAATGGTAGGTATTGGTACCTTGGGTAAACACGTGTGTACGTGATACATTCCATTCTGGTGCTTCAAAGGGATTGTGTCCTCCGATGTATTCCTTAACTTGATCATCTCCAGCTTGCTGGGCTCGGAAATGTTTTTTTCAGTAGAGGGCGCTGCGCGTCGCTCGAGCCGATGTCCCTCGACAGCCTCCGTATCGGCGCCGACGTCATGCGTATAAATACTTGAGCAGCGTCCGTTGCTCAGTTCAGTTTTTCCACGCTTCGTGGGCCTCGGAATCGCGTTGCTCAGTTCGTTACTACAGAGAATATATTCTTCATTATTCCTTGAGAATAAACCAACTCTTGCTCGATGGCTTCCTCATCCGAACCGACGACTCCACGGTCCGGCTTCAAAAAATGTCGAGACTGTGGAAAGAAAATGTCATTGACAGATCCTCACAGGATCTGTTTGTGGTGCCTGGTATTGGAGCACCAATGTTCGGAGTGCGAGGACTGCATGTCCATGACGGCGAAAGCCTTGAAGGAGCGTAAGGGGAAGCTTGAGAGGTAAGACAGTTAAAACTCCTTCGAAGGTTTCCTCGCCAGAATCGAGACATTTGTCTCCTCGCCGACACAAGAAACATTCTCGGTCTAGGTCTCGAAGCAGCTCCCACCACTCTTCGAGATCCAAGCATTCAAGTAAGAGACGTCGAAGATCCCCTTCCTCTTTTCTTTCTCCGGAAAGAGTCACCTGCCCCACAAAACATAGCTCTCAGGCTGAGTGGGAGGAATTCTGTAAAAGGATGCTTAGCGTCTTCGAGAAAGCTGCCTCGACCCCCTCGAAGACAGCTGAGGGTGATACCCTGGGTGAAAGACCCGAAAAATCTAAATGCCGCGAGTCGTTGCACCCGGCGAAAGAAACTACTCGAGCGTCACAAACCCTCGAGAAAAGGCACTGTGCCATCGTCAAAGGTCCCTTCGACGCATAAATCTGCGTCATCGACGCCATTATCGAAGGGCTCATCGACGCATCGGTCGATCGAATCGACGCCGTCTTGGATGTCGATGCCGAAAAAAGAGCAAACCCACGGCCGTCACTACCTCACAGCCAGTGGTCATACCCAGAGCCTCTAACATGACTGAGGTCATCGACAACCTAGAGTAGGATCCCGATCCTCTCGAGTTCTTTGAGGCCACTTCCAATCTTCTCGACGCCTTTTTCTGTTTTTTCGAAGCCTTTAACGTCAGCGTTTTCCCAACCGATTACGACAAATTTAGCCCCTTCTGCTCTGGAAATGGGATTTAAGCCATTTCCAAGGTCTGATCATTTCAGACCTTTGCCTTCAATCTATGAGGAAGGGGAGGATTCAGATCAAGAAAGACCCTTTGGGGTGCAGAGATCTGCAACACCAGAACCAGAGGAATTTACCTCTGAGGAAAATAAGTTGAAGGACCTTAGAGAATCCCTACTTGAGGCAAGTGGGTTAGATACTTCCCCAGAAATGGAATTTGCCAAACCAGACCCAGGGGAACATGCTGAGACCCTTTACAGAATTTTAATGGCAAGAATTATAGAATTCATGGGTTGGTCTACACCTTCACCTGCATTCCAACAGGATGACCTTACAGACATCTTAGTCAAAGGCCCACAGGAGGATCTGTGGTTCCATTTCACGCTGCATTACAAAGAAAAATATTGGCTAACTCAAACTGCTGTGGTTATCCCGGCGGTTAACAAAATGTTATCAGCCAAATATAGGGTATCTACTACTGACACAGGATTTTTGTCTGAACATCCAACTCCAGTCTCGTTGTCCAAGCAGCAACTGCATCAGTCAGTAGATCGGCATACCCTACTGTTCTACAGGACAGGGATGACAAAAGCTACAACACTAAGAAAAGTTTTTTTCTACATGTAGCATGGCGTTGAAATCTACTAAAGCTACTTGTACGCTCGCAAGGTTCAGCCATACACTTTGGGAGTGTGCTTCATCAGCGGCTGACTGCCTCCCAGAGGGAGAAGAAGGGGAAGCATTTCTAAACATTAAGGATGGTAAAGACGCAATGTGCGAATCCCTTCAAACTGCCATTGATTCTGCTGACACCATCAGTAGGGCCATGTACTACAACCCGCAGAGTTGCATGGTTGAGAGTCTGGGTTTGGATGGCGGATGACAGCCTAGAAAAGTTCCATTGGAACAAATTTTGCAGCTGGTGTAGAGAAAAGATCGACCCCCTTTTCATGTGTTACACCAACGGTATTCTCTTCATTTGGCAAATTCGGGCCTTCAGGTTGGCACTATCAAGGGCTATCTCGTAGCGCTATCGATCTTCAAGCACACTGCAGAGGAACCATCGTATTTCAAGTTACCCTTAGTAATACAATTTCTGAAGGGATTAACCAATGTCTATCCTCCAAGACCATGCCAAGTTCCCTTATGGGACTTAAATTTAGTCTTAAATTTCATGATGGGTACTCCTTTTGAACCTCTCCACTCTTGTTTACTAAGGTTTCTCACCCTTAAAACTGTCTTATTAGTGGCACCGACATCTGCTAGGAGGGTGAGCGAATTACAGGCTCTATCTTGTAAACCCCCACATACAATTTTTCATAAAGATAAAGTTGTCCTACAAGTGAAGCCTAATTTTCTCCCAAAGGTGGTTTCTGAATTCCACATCACTCAGAAGATTACCTTGCCTTAATTTTATCCCCCTCCCCATCCGGGGGAAGGGGGAAGAAAGGCTGCATAGGCTGGACCCAAGGCGGGCTTTGAGCTTTTACATCAGCAGACTTGCTAGGATTAGGCAAGCAGACCAACTGTTCGTAGGTTACTCGGGGCACAAATTGGGATTACCGATAACAAAACAAACTATTTCCAGATGGATTATTTTAGCCATTTTGGAATGTTACAAACTGGCAGGGAAAGAGCCTCCTCAAAATCTTAGGGCTCATTCAACCAGGGGTATCGCAGCCTCTTCGGCCCTCCAAAGAGGGGTACCGATTCGAGACATATGTGCGGCTGCCACATGGTCGTCTGCACATACCTTCACAAGATTTTACAACCTGGATTCCTCCTCTAGCCAAGAGAATAGGTTTGGCAAAGCTGTGTTGCACTTTGCCATGTTTCCCTTCAAGAGTGAACAATTTGACTCCCACCGCCAGTTACACACCACTGCTATGGGAGTCTATCAAGATAAGGAATACGTCGGACACAATCCCTTCGAAGAACAAGTTACTTCTTACCTGGTGACGTTCTTTCGATGAGATGTTCCTCCGACGTATTCCCTATCGCCCCTCCCATCCATCCATCCCCTCAGTAAAACTTCCCTTGTGGTTACAGCTTACGCTCCTTCTGGGTCACGAACCAATTCATGTAAAACTGTTAACGTCAAAACGGAATTGAGCAACGGACGCTGCGCGAGTCTATTTATACGCATGATGACGTCGGCGCTGATACGGAGGCTGTCGAGGGACATCGGCTCGAGGGACATCGACGCGCAGCGCCCTCTACTGAAAAAAATATTTCCGAGGCCATCAAGCTGGAGATGATCTATCAAGATAAGGAATACGTCGGAGGAACATACCATCGAAAGAACGTTACCAGGTAAGAAATAACTTCATCTTTCACTTTCAGCCATCTTCGAATGATGCTAGACTATGCAGCCCTGTGATCTGATCTCGAGGCGAGGCCACCATTATTTTTAGTTGCTTTAATAGTTTGCCTGATTTGTTTTATATTTTGTTTTATATTTTTTTTTTACTTTCTCAATATACATCGCAAACCAATCATTTGGTCTCTGAAGCTAGATGCTTGGATACATATTGGGAGAATTTGTGAAAGATATAAAAGTTTTGGCATGGAATATTGTTTAATACAATTCAATTTAACTGTTAAAATGGTAACATATTCCATCTTGAAAGGCAAGTCTTCATTTGTCGAAGAACAGGCCTATCATTAAAAACTACAATGGTTTTGGTTACAAAGCGATTACCTCCCGCCTTCCACTCCAAGCATATGAAGTTTACTGTTGGACCATAAACTGACCTTCCGACTGTTCCTTTATCCCCTCCCCCACATGCTAACAGAATATTTTCGGACTAATTGATGACTTTATACCTAGCCGCTGATCCATATTCTTGTATATCCGGTAGAACAGATATTGCTTGGGCTGTTCGATATACATTGGGACATCATCTGCATTTAGTGAGATTTGATGCTCCCTTGGGTCAGCTTTAATTCGCTTGTACCACATGGATTATCTAACAAGTTCCACCAGTGGTTCAATAGTCAATCCGTACAGCAGGGCTGGATGGGGCGTCAAAAGGCTGTCTGATGCCTGAAAACAAACTCACTGTTATGTAAATTAGGCAGTTAATTGTGTAGTGTTCTTTTACCCACATAGGAGAATTCCCCTTTATTCCCATATTTTTAATTATATCAAACAAATTCCCTTGTCAGTCAATGGCTTTTCGGCATCAAGAGGATTGCACATTCCTTAACCCATGGGTCTCCTATGATGCTTAGCAGTAGTCTTTATCAACCGAATGCCTGCCTTTTAGGAACCCCGTTTAGTCTTCATGCAGTAGCTTGGGAAGTACTTTTTCTACTATTGCCAGGCATTGATCAAAGGTGGTTTGGAAGAATGTTGGAAGGAGTTCCCCTTAAAATATCCCATCAGTTTTTGGGGATTTCCGTCCTGCTTTAATATTATTTGTGTGCCCAGGGGACTGTCCTGGGACCACCTGGACCCAGTCAAAGTCCCCTCTTGCCAGAAAGTCTGGTGCTGGGCAGATGTAAAAACTAGTTGTCGTCCAGAATTGGACAACCTCTGGCTGTTAAAATGGTTGTATACTAATTGACCTTTTCACCCCCCCCTGCAAACTCCCACCCAATCCCCTTACATTTACAATCCAAAACCAACCCAATACATATATATAAAATAACTAAAATATAAAGGTCAATTGTGCAGAAGGCCAATTGGGACCACTATAATTAGGTCAATTGTGCAAAAGGTCAATTTGGGTAATACCGTTTAAAATGTAGCAGATCCTTACCATTGGCGGGCTACAACTTTCTTGCAGCCCTAAATCGGGATAAATGGATGACACCTGCAGCCATTCTTCAGATCCACGTTGGAGCCAAGATTCCTGTGAAGACGAGCCTGCTGATGACGTGGACTCCTTCAGCTGCTGACTATCATCCACGGTGAAGCGCTGTTCATCAACGCTTGTAGTAGTGCGACCAACTAGTCTTGATGTATGCTTGAGGATCTGGGCCTGCAGAGCCTTTGGAAGTGTCCCTGGACTCTGGTCGACTTAGCTTCCTTGCTGCAGGG
Source organism: Ambystoma mexicanum (assembly GCF_040938575.1). Lineage (NCBI taxonomy): Eukaryota > Metazoa > Chordata > Amphibia > Caudata > Ambystomatidae > Ambystoma > Ambystoma mexicanum. Next base: position 113,951,746 of record NC_090938.1, on the reverse strand, counting down.
GTCGTGGTTCTGAGTTGAGCATTGGAACTTAGTGCGTCCTCACCTCGTGCCATAAGCTGCTGCCTTCCACAATTTCAGGGAGGCTTTGCTTCAGGTGCTTGTATTTCTCCCTGAAAGATTGCCTGTCGGTCTGGTCACGGTGACATTCACTGGAAGCCATCTATCTGTCCTGTGAGGTGGCCCAAGGGAGTCTCTCCCTGTGGAGATCTGTTCTTCATGGTTTTGACCTCCACCTGGAAGCTTTACTGGCACCATAAGAAATTGCACCTGCATCCCCTGGGCGCCTCGCCCAAAGAAATAACAGATTGTGTCCCCATCTAATTCCTGACAACTCATGGGGTCACCTTGACAATGAGTCATGAGGGAGGGGGGGGGCTTTAAGTAAACCTAGATGGTCCTGCTCCCTGCCCCGGTCCGCCATAGCAGAACATTGAGTGCAAAGCCCCCTAACTCCCTCTGGCTTGACATTTTGCTGTCGCCCTTAAGTCAAGTATCCTACGCTAGAGCTCACCTAGATCCTGTCCCTGAGCTAATACTTGCCTAATTTGGGTGTATGCAGATTTCATTTTGAAATACTTTGGAAACATTTTGAACTCGTGCAGTAGGCTGTTGTGGTAATTTTTCTATCTTTCTTGAAATTCACTACTGTAATGGGAACCTGTAACCTTTGGGCACTGTACCCCATACATAGAAGGGCTGACCTCTTATAGAGGGAGCCTGACAAAGTTTTTTTCTTGCATTGTATTACTTACCTTATAATTAGTAAGTGATATCTATAAAGGTGAATGTATACACGTGATATTTGATTGCAATACCTTGCTGTGATTTCGATCTCCTAGTGTGTTATTAAAGGTCTAATTTTTTTTAAGATTTATGGTTTAATACAAGCCTTTACCATTGAAATCACGTAAAATACATCATGAATAAATTTTAAGATTTCATATCGGCATATAATTTTCCACTCTTGATTTCACACAATAAAAAAGCCAGAAGCAAAAGACCTAATCATTCGTCTTCATACAAAAGAAAATCCATAATGCACTAGAGTGCAATTATTGTAGAAGGAACCGCTGAGTTTCTTCCAGTATGCTAATCTGAAGACTATCTATTCTAGATGTTTTCCTGATCGAAAACTTCATTTGAAAAACTTTAACAAGTTAAAGGTTATCTAAGTTTTCACCAAGTGAGAATAAAACCCAGAGTTCTTCTGTGTATAGTTCATAGGTCAGTGAAACAAGTAGAAAACGGTGTAATATGTTTTTAAAGTTCTGCTCTTCACCTCCAAGGCACATCTGCATCTAGGCTTAACCTCCTAGTATACCATCAGAAATTGTTTTGTTGGATATGTATTCGGACGGAATTGCATAAAGCGATATCTAAACCATGGCTAGGAAATCTGGTAAAATATTTTGGGAGACAGTTCTACGCTGTGTTTTCATTTCTCAGATTAGTGTGCAGGCAGTGTTTATTTTGAAGCTCGACCATCTGAATCCAATCCTGTTGATAGCTTCCTTTTTAACCACTGTGATTTCAATTAGTGTTTCCTGTTTAATTACTAGATGTTCTTAAAATCGCCAGAGACCCATTGCCCCAGAAGATTGGTATCTCGCTTCACTATTTCCGTGGCTAATATTTTATATGGAAGGGCAGGAATACGCATGAATAAGGAAAGCGCCTTCCATACCGTTCTTGCATAGATGCTAAGCCTAATTCAGATCTGATAACTGAGGTAGGCACTTCTCTAGGAAATCTCAATATTCTTCTCCAAAAGGTCCCCTATAGTGAAGGACAGATTTTCCAGGGAGTAAATAAAGCCTCCCTGCCGTAGGTTAAGGTTGTCATGACTTTTGTTTAGATAAAGTCAGCACGGGAAGAATTGAAAATTGAGCTTACTTTTTGGGAAACCATTAATCCCTGGGCGGTCACATTTTTGTTTTGAAGTCCAGTTGACTGGGACTATTGCAAAACTAGTGTTAATATACGCACCCAGATAGGTCATAGATGAAACTTGGGTGAGGACTTAATGTACCAGTTGCCTTTTTAAAAGGGTATTTCTCGTAACCAAGATGTTAGTTTTAGATTTGTTTATATCTAGCCCATTTTTGACCATATACAGCTGTATACTGATCTTCCTATGCTTAAGGCCTATAGGTGTCTGGTAAATCAGGACTCGATAGTCTGCATACAAGATCCATGCTAAATTGTGGTCACGAAGCTGGTTGGGGGGGGGGGGGGGGGGATCTTTCGTGTCCCAAAGTATTATGAAGATCAGATACAAATAAATTAAACTGAGTGGGAGCAAACGGGTATCCCTGTTTGAACCCTCTGTGGGTGCTGATTTACTTGGTCAGCAGGCCCTGAGCATTTAATCTCATTTGCACTTTGTTGATATCTACAAAGCCTTGATTGCCAAGAAAAGATTTATAGGACAATCCCATTCCTCAATTGTAGACCATGGTCTGTCAACACTATCCAAGACTTAAAGTCAACCAAGGCCAAATAGGTTTTTGTTTCACTTTTTAATGCTTTGCCTTTAAGGATATTCAGGAGAAACCAGTTCAGATCAGTGCCCACCCCCGTTACAAAGCCAGTTTGGCAGGGATCTCCCCCATTAGTTTCGATTACCCATTTCTGGCGGTGTCTCAGAAGTAAAGCTGCAAATAGCTTACCCAACACATCCAAGAGGGCAATAGGGTGATCATTGGTGGGATCAGTTCTATTGCTCCCCTTGAATACGGGGAACTTTGCTCACCTAGGTTGATCAGCCGAGTAAAGAGCTTAAAATACACGCAAGAGGCCTTTGGCTCACAGAGAAGTCGTTGTTGCACAGCAACGTCCTGGAGCTGCAGGCCGTGTTCTGGGCCCTCAAGTCATTCCGTCCGTCCCTCAAGGGCAAGGTGGTGCGACTCTTCACCAACACCACCACGACTATGTTCTACATTCGGAAGCAGGAGGCACCAGATCCCCTGCCCTCTCCAAGGAAGCGCAGGACCTATGGCACTCGGCCGTCGCTCAAAGGATGTTCCTGGTACCCTTTCATCTGACAGGAGTGAACGCAGTCGCCGACTCGCTCAGGAGGGAGCTGCACTCTTGCCAAGAGTGGGAACTTCGGCAGGATCAGGTGGACCTACTATTTCGACAATGGGGCAATCCCCAGATCGATCTGTTTGCGACAGCGATGAACACCAAATGCCAGCAGGTTTCCCCAGCCGGGGAGCATGGGGGAGGTGTTCTCATTCCCCTGGGACAGCCTGTTTCTCTATGCGTTCCCGCCGTTGCTTCTACGACTTATCAGTCAACTCAGACGGTCCTGGTGCAGTATGATCCTCGTCGCACCTGCGTGGCCGTGGCAAATATGGTACCTGGACCTTCTGGCGGACGCAGATCTTCTCGCCAGGGAAGGAGGCGCGATACTGCACCACGACCCGTCAGCGCTGACCCTGCAGGCCTGGCTCCTGCAGCACTAGAGTTCGGTGGATACGAGATCCCGGCGGACTGCAAGGAGGTGCTTGCCACAGCCAGGGCTGCTTCGACGCTTAAGTGCTACGGACATAAATGGAAGAGGTTCACCGTCTGGTGCCGTGCACAGAAGATAAACCCTTCATGGATTACAGCCCCTTAAGTTCTTCCGTACTTGCTGTCGCTGGCCAAGGCGGGTCTGCCGCACACCTATCAAGATCCATCTGGCGGCTATCTCCCGCTACACCAGAACTCCAGGGCGATCGTTGCTGTGGTCGCATCGCCAGGTTAAGGAGTTCATGAAATGACTTTTCCGCTCGTTCCTGCCAGCGAATGCCCCGGCGTGGGAGCTCAATGTGCTGCTGACCAGGCCCATGAGTCCCCCGTTCGAGCCTCTGCATTCGGCACCTCTGAAATTCCTATCGTGGAAGACTGCGTTCCTGGTGGCCATCAGCTCCGCACACCGAGTGGGAGAGATCCAGGCACTCTCCTGTAAGCTTCCGTACTTCACTTTCCACGCAGCGAGGGTTGTGCTGAGGACTCACCCCTCCTTCATGCCCAAGGTGCCGTCGGACTTCCATCTCAACGAGCCCTTGGTGTTAACTGTTTACTTCCCATCGCCTTCATCGGCGGCCGAGAGAATTTAGCACTCGCTGGATGTGGCTAGAGTGCTCAAGTTATACATGGACCGCACAAAGAGTTTTCGAAGATGTCACAGCTGTTTGTGAAATTTGGCCCTGTGAATCAAGGGAAGGCCCTCACCAAGGCCTCCATTTCCAGGTGGCTCTCCGGCTGCATCACACACTGTCACCGGTTGGCAAAATGACAGTTGCCTGGCCGTCCGAGCCCATTAGACCAGAGGGATCACTGCAATTACAGCGTTCCTGTCTGGTGTGCCCCTGCTGGACATCTGCAGGGCTGCTACGTGGAGGTCGACGCACACCTTCACAAGATTCTACTGCGTCGACTGGGATTCCAGGGAGGAGTCCAGAGTCGGCCAAGCAGTGCTGCGCAAACCTGTTCACGTGAAGGTGAGCCGGGTGAGGAGGTAAGAGATGCTTAATGTTGTTGAAATGCTTAATGTTGAGCTTTGCCACCTCCCGTGGTTGTGCATGTATATTGCTATGTATTCTTTATTCATGCGCATGTGAATCCATGCCAGACCCCATGCTGGAGAAGGAACAAATTGCTTACCTTGACTGTTAGCATGGGTCTGGCATGAATTCACATGCAAACCATTCCCTCCCCGGCTACCCCTCTGCGGCTCTTCTCTTGGTCCTACTGCCACTTTACGTGCTACCAAATCTGAAGATGGCTGCCGGAGGAGGGGCTTATGTAGAGGGCAGTCATTGGCTGGGGGCTGTATGACCCAGAGCTTGGTGATTGCTTGTTAGGAGGAAGACGGTTCAGAAACAGATTTTTTCTTTACCGCGGATTCCCAGCCTGACTGGGATTATTCATGAGCATGTGAATCCATGCCAGACCCATGCTGGAGAACAGTAGTTACAGGCAACTAACTTGTTCTATATTTCTGATGCACTTCTTGGATAAAGTCTTTCACAAAGTCAGTTCAAGAAAATCACTGAAGGAACACCAGCTGTTAAGTCTGTACAAGGGGAGTTGAAATCAACTCAAAAAAGGTAAGCCAGTACACTTCTCAAGTGAGAAAGCACAACCTATGGCAATAAGGCCAATACCCCAAGCCTCCACAGTACCTCTGGTTTGAATAAAGTGTTCCTGCTGGATTCCTCCTTGCTACAGCCAAGCAGACCCTTGTTCCTGGGCCTCAGTCGTGGGGCCAAGAGGGAGGACGTATGGCTGGCTCCTGCGGTAGTATTCGGGAAGGCTACTTAGTCGGCTCCGGATTTTGTTAGATTAGCGACTCTTTGTGGTTTCAGTGCCTCGCAATGGGCGCTGACACAGTAAGAATATCCCTGGTTGGACTTTCCTTGCTCCCTCGGTCCTGCACTCTCGCGAGGGGACTCTGGATCGGGATTTCCTACTTCTGGGGTGTCCTTAGGAGGCTCCTGGAGCTTTTGGCTGGATTTGATCTGCGGAATACATTGCACTCCATGGACACTCGACCCCTGGCATAGGTCTTCTGCAGCATTGGAGAGGCACAGTAAGTTGGGGGTTGCGCCAAAGTGGAGTTAGCCATTTAAAGTAGTAAGAGTAACACAAAATGTTACATGAGGAAGTAGCATAAGGGGCTAATAGGCAACTCCCCAGCACTTAACATAAGATGGTGTGTGCTGGACCTACAAAGTAAAAAATTTAGTAAAGTCACTTTCACATTACTATTCTTGGGAACAATAGTTCACCCCAAGAAATGTTTCTTAAACCTTAAGAGAAATCCAAGGGATATCTGTTATGCTGCACTGAGGGTGCTCTGTCACTATACAAAAAGCAGATGCTCATGGAGTTTGTCAGACTCCAAAAACAGTGAAAGCATAAAATATTAGTCAAGGAAAAACACCTGAGGGAGTGGGGAAAAAGGTCCCACTCACTCAGGAGTTAAAATTGAAAATCCTAAGTCCAGCAAAAGAGTTGGGAATCTCCAAGGTGGGAGGAAATTAGCACAGAAATGAATTCTCCCTAACCTGCCCCTCCCCAGGTCCCAGCGTGCATACACAGATACAGAGAGATGTACACATTCACTCACCAGTCTCGCACCCACACCTTTCATTCACAGGAGCATCCATGACATTTAGACTGTGCGCTCATTAACACGCAGTCTACAACAGTCACACTGCATTCATTCCTAGTTGTGCACTTGCAGACTCCTCCTAGCATACAAACATGCACCCACATGCATGCATACAATCCCAGCATGCACACAAATGCACATTTATTTAGTTAATGGTAATTATTGAAAGCATGAACCATGCAAAAGTCGAGCCAGCAGCTAAGCCTTTAGCAGCAACATTGGAGGTGGGGACCATGAGGGGGGAAATCTACTGCGTCTGATATTCTCATAGCAGGCTTTTGCCCTCTGCCTCCAATTTCACCTCAATGCATGTTTTCTCACCTCGGAGAGCTGTGTATTTGCTTAAGTAAATAAAGTAAGGCTGGTGGAACCAACTAGCCTTGAGACCAGGTATAGATGGAGAAACCAGAGTCCTAAGCGCTGTGGATTAGTAAGTTAACGAAAAAGGGGGTTGGTCCTCATTATAATAACCATATAATGAATTGACATGCCACACTTGTTTCAAACCCTGAGTAAGACACCAATTAGGGTCTATATAACTCAATCTGTTGGCTGAAATCTCTGGATAATTGATGCTAATAAGGATATTTTTTAAATACTCCATCTAAGCATCTGCCATACAATTTAGAAGACGTTTTTTTAGACCAATAGCTGATTTTATGATGATACCTTTGTATTAACTTGTGCATTACACAGACCCATTGAGGGAACAGTGATTCAGATATATGAAAACAATGCAAATGCTTGGATCAGAAGACTATACATTTCGAGACCATATGCAAGTTTTGGATAACCTCAAAAGCCAAGTAGGGCGAAACAATGGCACGCGCTGTCCAATGAGGTATTGTTGGGTTTCTTTGAATTGGGTAATTGAAGTTGTACACATTATGGATTTTGATTTATTTAGGTTATAAAATATAGACCCTAATTGGTGTCTTACTCCAGGGTTTGAAACACGCATTGCATGTGAATTCATTATATGGTTATTATGAGGACCAACCCCCCTTTTTCCTTAACTTACTAATCCACAGCGCTTGGGCCTCCTCTTTCTCGATCTATACCAGTTTTCTAACAGTTTGGGTTAAGTTTCCCAATCACCAGACGTTGCATCCACTTAAGCTGCAAGATCTCTTGGGTAATTTTTGGGTTAAATGTAACAATTTTAGGAGTGTGCAGTGTCCCTTTTACTTAACACTTCCCTTATTTAATAGCCTTGAGACTAGCTTCATTTTTGCACAACCCCCGACTTGCTGTGAATTTCCAAGGCTGCAGAATCCCAATGCCCGAGGACCCCCTGACCACCATCGAGTGCATTGTCTTCGGAAGGGCAAATGCAGCCAAAACATTGTGGGCATCTAGTGACCCTACAGAAGCAGGAAATCTTTAACCGGAGTCCAGGACCAAGGGATCAACTAACTTCCGACCAGAGCTGTTCATTCTTCATTGTCGCTGAGAAAGGCACCAAAACTGAACTGAATCCGAATTCTTAAAGTAATGTTACTATTAGTTGTTGCTTTTTAAAGATGGTCTAACCTTGTTTGTGTATATATACATAAATATTTATACTATAACTAGTGTGTAAGTGTTTACTTCGATACCTGTAGTTACTGATTTAATTGTACAGCTCTACAACTCACATTACCCCTCTTTAGATAAGCCTGGCTGCTCAGTCACTCTACCAACGTCTGCAGTATAGGCCTATATTAAAAGGTGGGTTACCGAATACCAAGAGATGTCTTGTAAAGTCCCACACCAGTTCGAGACTACAAATTCTTCCCAACATTTCTCACCTCACCAAGCTCTTCATCTCTCTCCTTCACTCTCTCATTGCATTGTTCACAATGTGTAAATGTCTTGTGCAGCTGATTCCCATTACAACTACTTCACACGTTTGGTTTGAGCTGTTGTTGGGAAAGATTTCTTTACTGCACCTTTCCTTCTCTGCCATTTTCATGGCCCCTCATACTTTTTGTCTTTAATTTTTTGCTCCTGGTTTGTACTTTTTGCAGTGAAGCCTTAAGCTTCTGTACACTGCCTTGCTCATTTGTTAGGGGGAAACCGACATGTCCCTCAGGCTGTCAGCACTGGGAAATCTTGTTTCCCTTAGTCTAGTTACTTTGCTACTACTTTTAGTAACTTGTTATCACTTGTGGTAACTTATCAATTTCAACAAAACTTTATTCGGCCATCACAATTTACAAACCAAACCCAACATATGCTACACATCAAGAGTGACAATATAGGGGGAAAAAACGTTGAGGGAGCCCGGTCTTTATCAAGGTAACGCCAGCGCTGGGGCCTAACCACATAATGCCCCACTAAACCCCTTCCTAAAGGTTTAAGATTTGCGCCATTTAGGAGAGTATTCCTCAGGGATTGCCTAAATATAGGCCATCAAGACCAGTGCAGTGGTACGGGTTGATTAGAATCCCACTCTTGTGCGAAAAGCTCCCCCCTCCCCCGCACCTCTCCCAGGACAACTCCAGCCACTCTCCAGTCCCAAAAAGACAGTTCAACAATGTCAGAGGTTATCGCCTTTACTTGGAACTCTGACACCCCACCATGGCTTACCTGGAAACGGTCACAACCTCTGGCCATTCGCAACCAATGCAGGCTTTTATTCAGCAAGGCGTTGCTAGTTTGGGTACCCCATGGTAGATTGTGGCACATAGGAGCACTCTTTGGGCTTTGTGCTTATCCCTGCCCGTTCTTTGCTGTGTGGCTTGACCCCTGGTTGCCCCTAGGCTAGTACATTTTGTTGGATTTGATGCATGACCCCCGAGCAGGGTGTGCTTTGGCTTGGATTTAAACACCCCTTTGGACTCTCCAGCCTTGATACTTTCTTAAGGGGCTGCAATGTTAGCAGTACTCTGTTTCCCAAGATCCGAATTGCAGTGATCAAAGGTACCTGTGCATTAGGGTTTTCCATGGATGGGTTAGGCGGCCCCTTGCCAGCACTGGGAGGGGTGCAGGGCCCCCTTCCCCCCCCTGCAGCTTTGCTCCTCCCCTCCCCATAGCCTCCATCAGGGCTGCAAGTATTTTCTTGAGTACCAACTCAGCAAGTGCTTCATTGCTCTTGAACCCTCTGGTTGAGCAGTCATCCCCATGGGATGGGTCAGTGGCTTTCCCAACACCCAGATTGGTTGCATGTTGTGGGCCCCGAGTGGGGTTAAGCGAAGAAAAGAGACGACCCCGGAGCAAGTAGACAGATGCTCACTCCAGGCACTGATGGAGGAACCAGAGAAGTAAGTAACCATGTAGCCGGTGATCCCTCTGCCGGCTTACTCGTTGGAAGGGTCTGGGGGGGGGGGGCAGGAGTTGATGAAGCAATGCCAGGTCATTTGCTAGCGTGAAAGCAGGGTCTAGGCTAGGAATTGGAGATCAAGCTTGGGGCCATACAGTTGCTTGTGGGTGCAGCTGGAATAGCATCCTCCTTCGCAGTGGAACCTGACTTTGTTGACCCAGGATATGGGGTTCAGGTAACTTGTGCTCCAAGATGGTAGCTCTCGGGACGTGGGGCCTAGTGGGGTCAGTAAAGGTTGGGGGAGTGACAATCGAGCCACCCTGGTTGTAAACCTTGTCTATAGCACTGCATATGGTGTTCCTTCCGGTGTTCCCTCTGGGCATTGGCAAATTTCCTGATACCTAGGTGGTCTTGTGTCGAGTTGGTACAGACCTCCCCACGGCATGTAACAAACAGGCCCTCTAGGTTTCAGTACTTTGCTCGGTTGGCAAGTGTTGGGGATTCTCTGTGCGCCCTGCCATGGCCCCTTCAAGGACAACCTTGCCCACCCCCCCCCTGAAATTGGATCTCATCGATCAGTAAATGCACTTCCCCCATGGGATTTTATGGGGTAGCGAGGGGGGTGTCCCCTTTGACCCCCATCGTCCCCCCAGGGGCAGGGGGTCACTGGCGGTGTTTTGGGGTGGGCCTCTGTGTTGCTGCAGCAGTCCTATTGTCCACATCCTGCTCTTGGGCGGGGGGGGGGTGGTGGCCGGGCGCGGCTGGGATCCAAGGTGAACTTTGTGGGCCTCAAGTTGGGTGCAGAAGAGAATTGGGGGGGGGGGGTGTGAGGTAGATCGTGAGGGCTCATGTGCTGGGCTTAAGGATGACATTTGGGGGTAGCACCTAGCCAATGTGCCTGAGTACAGTTCCAACAAGGCCCTCCACCACCACCCTGTCCCGTCTTAGTTCCTCGCACGGCCTTCGCTCCCTCTCCGAACCAGGGACCTCACTTGTCCTGTGCTTGCCTCCACCATCTGGCGCCGAACACCTCCGGCACCAAACGCTGCGCCCTTATCCCTGCTGCAGGCTCATCATTGTACAATGCAGTACACTTTTGTTTTTGCCCTAGACTAACACTCAGAGGATTTTTGGTTACTCTAGGTGTGCTAAATGGACAAGGTGGTAGCAGCAGTGACATTTTTCCATTTTTGTTGATGATTTTAGTTTTAGCATTACCGCATTTGGCTACCAACTATGGCTAGTGACCAACATGGCCATGCCACAAGGTTTTTCGCTTGTCCTTTGACCATCTTGTCTTTTAGCCTTCTTCCTGGCCTGTGAGGCCAGGAAAATCTTTATATGGACTTCCAGTGCCGGGGAAAGCAGAGGCTTTTGGTGGGCTACTGGAGGGCTATGTATGTGGCCTGGGACTATGGTTCCAATCCACAAACTAGTTTCAGTGTGTGTTCCCACCAGTGGTTCTGGTTGGACTACTGCTGGGTTGTGTGGGGCAAGTTCTACTACTGGCTAGTGGGAATTTCTGCCCTTACCTGGCGTTTAGGATAAGAGCACCCTTGCACCCACTCTGGAGAGATCCTGGAGAAACCTGAAGGAGCCAAGACTCTTGTCCAGCTGTGAGACCTGTGAGGAGACCGGTGACCCATCTGAAGTAGATCCACTTCTGCTGTCCTGTAAGAGCCTGGTCTTGCTTTTGATCTTCAGCAGTCCTGCGCTGCAACCCAATGAGGGGAAATCCATTCCTGATGTCTGTTTGGTACCTTGCGAAGAAGGTCCTTTGGAAGTGCCCCGGGACTGCCCTGTGGCTGACCCGCTGAGTTTGCTGCTGACGTCACTGTTCGGAGTTAAGGCCTGGAATCCTAGGAATACTCGTGTCCTACAAGACTTACTTCAGAAAAATTTCGGAGTCATTGCGTTAAAGGGACCTGAGATGGGAGGGAAATCCTGACCGCGGCAAGCAAGTCCGTTTGCGTCGCCGTTCTGCGGTGACCACTGTCAGAAACAGCTCACCTGAGTCTAGCTCAGTCCTGAGAGGGGTCCTGCATCGTGTTTTGCTGCATTAGGTCACCGATGGTCCTTGCACCAGCCAAAGAAAAGAAGCCGAGATCAGCTTGAACATGCAACCCCTGCGAAACAAGGGCTGAGGTTGATGCAGGACAAGCTACCTCGGACCTTCCATCGACCTGCCAAGTCCTGTGAGGAATCTGGAGTATGGTGGGTGAATTAGTGGTTCTTACCTGCCCCTAAACGCCCTTTTAAATGTGTTTTACCAACTTTTGCAAACGTTTATAACACTTCAGCTTTGTCTTTGCTTGCTTGTGCAAGCCTTCCAAAAGTTGGACACTTTAATTGACTAGTGTAACTTGTCCTCTAACTCTTGGAATCGTACACAGGACCCCAGAGACTCTACCTTAATTTGTTTGAGCGTTAAAAACAAACCTTTCCTGAACTATTGGGCATAAGGCCCCAGGCAACTTGGTGAATGACTTTTGAAGCTAGGGCTAATTCTCTGTGGACCTTTTGTGCATAATCTAATCTGTATTTCACTTTACCGGGGTTTGATCTGTATTATTGCCTAATCTAGTGACTATATATGTTTCTGATGCTTGTGAATCTGCTTAGTCGCGTGCTGTGCATATAGTCCAACATCTAGTGGTAATAGTGGAGTATTGCATCTTGGCTTTTGAGGATCGAAAGGGGATGTAGACATTGACGTCCTTGTAATACTATCCCTAACGTGATGTGTAGTGTACCCAAGATCCCTTCCGCGTTGAGGTCCCTCAGATTGTTTTTTTTCCACCCAGCTATCTGGTCACCTTATGCAGAGCTCGAAGTTGCTTTTATAATACCTTTGCTCACGACCGCCGTGTTTTTTTTATACTCGTCCCCTTTATCGACGACTACTTCACAGCCTATGCCGAAGGCTGCGGAAGATGACGCTAGACTTCGGCGGCTGGTGCTCCGGTCAACACTGTCGACCGCATGGCTTAGGCCCTGAGGCCAGACCTACACAGTAGGGAGAGTGGGATCCGGGGGCTCTGTTTCTTTAAAGAATGCATTTCCTTCTCCCCACTTTTCCCTTCTGGTTTTTCTGTCGCTAATAACCTGAGCTATGGACAATACACCTTTTTTTAAACGTTGCCCTTCTTGCAGCGGCAAGTACCCTTGGAAAGACTCACACAGGAGGTGTATTAAGTGTACCTTGAGATCACCAAGAGGAGTCCTGTCGGTCTTGCAAGCTTTTACGTCCTAAGATGTTAAAAGATCGGCAAGTGAAACGGTGGGCGGCCTATGCCATGCAGCAGGCCGAGGGTAGCTCCCCCGCCGCCACAGACTCCTCGTGACGAGGAAGTGAGTGACAGATGTGGCTCCGATATGGAAGCCATTGACTTATCTTCGGAGCAGCCACGCTCAGGCATCCAGGCAGGCCACCAGTCCTACTTTGGGGAGTGTACACTCCGGCGACAGGGACGCGCACACACCACACAAAGGAAAAAGCACAACCCCCTGGGCCGCCTCGACTGAGTCGGCGGGATGGCCAAAGACACCAACAGGTACGCCGATTTCTACGATGGAACCTACCTATCCTCAGGGTCAGCCGCCCTCACCGCAACAATCTAGGCGGCATGCGTCTGGGCACTGGAGTCACAAGGGCGTCAGCACCAAATCTCATAAAACGGCCGAGGCGCCTAGAAGAGCACGTTGCCACCTAATATTTTGGCGGTGCTGAAGACGGCGACTAAGCCGCAAGGCCCACCAATCTCTCCCAGACACGCCAGAGATCTGCAAGAGTCTCGCAAACCTAATCATCTCAGCGGCAAACAAACCTAGAGACCCGTCAAGAAGTCTCGAGAGTCGGGAAGAATATACTGATGGTTCCCATCCCCTGTCCAAGACTGTCGGACAAGGCTAGACAACCTAAGAACACAAGGCCCCAAGAGGAGTCCTTTCTACCTCCAAGCCCCTCATGGTCATCCTTATGGGCCAGGGACATGTTTGAGAGGTATATGAATAAACTTTCTAAATCTGGATTTTTCAGAAAGATTTATCACCCTAAAAGGCCAAGAGAGGAAGACTACTATCCTACTATGGTTAAACTTCAGAGAACATCCAGCGACACACCTCATGAGGAGTTGTTTGATCTAACAGAACCAGAGGTGACACCTCAGGACCCTCATGATCAGGGTGAGGATCCCTTTGAGGAACCTATAGACCACTCCCCAGATTGGGATGATGAACAACCTGTGGGTGAGGCACCATGGCTCTCACCATCCACTACCGCGGATCCAGACACTGTGCATAGATCCTCCCGCTTCACCTCATCAGACGAGCATCCCTCATTGATGCCCACATGGCATTTAGTGCTATCCTTAAAGCAGCTGAACACTTTCAGATTGCCACTCAGGAAGCGATGCAAGACACCAACTTCGTAGAGGATATTTTGAAGGCGAAACCACCTGCAAGCCAGGCGATACCTCTGTTAAACTCCAAGGCGCATATCTGCCTCTTTGCTGACTCATGACAAATTAGGGCTGTGATCCCATGGGTCGAATTTTTTTTCGCCCCTTGCCTACAGAGCCTCTATATATTCTGGGACATGCCACTCCCGATTTCCTATTGGTAATGACTAGGAAAAGGCAGGAGTACCCTAGTCAACGGCCGAGGCATCGCTGGACAAGGACTGCAAGAAGTTGTAATGCAGATCCCCAGGGCATACAACAGCAGCAGCTTATTCCACCAGGATAGCTAACAATACCACATTGTTAACTAGGTATAGCGACGTCCAGTGGAATCTGATCCAGCCAACACGATCACCTCTGCTGGCGGTTGTGTCGGAGGGGAGGCATGTGAATCAAAACATTCTGAAAAAAAATAACCACCCTGGATGCTGCAGAGATGGCAAGACAAACACTGGCCCAAGGTACCTTATTGAAAAGGCATGCATGGTTGAAGAATTTGGATTCAAACCGGACACACAGCCACCCCTCATTAACAAGCCGGTAGAAGTATCTAACCTGTTTGGAAAAGCGGTGGATGAGGCTTTATAGACGGCAAAAAAGGAACATGAGACCTTGAAGTCACTCTGCTAGATAAAAGACCCTATCGGCAGCGAGGGGTAGCTCTCGCCGCTCCTTTTGCGACAGTCTTTCTAGCCCCCACTCCCCCTATAATCGGTACGGAATGGGAAATGCATAATGGTCCTCCGGACAGGGGGCAGCTGCTTCAATTCAATATTAGCCAAGAGAACAGCAGCGTGGCAAAGGAAGGGGTGGGTTGAAGCATCACCCAAGAGGCTTCTTGGCCTCAAATCAAAAATGACTTCCGATCCAGGTTCCCTCCCATGCCTCCCCGGTCGAGGGAGGGATATCAGTCTTCTATGCATGGGAGGGAATTGTCACAGACCAGCGGGTGCTCAAGACAGTCATCCTTGGTTACTGTAAAGAGTTCAGCCGACCACCCCGATACCGTCAAGATGATTGTCACCAGTACATCTGAAGATCCTACTGCAAGAGATGGAGATCCTGCAAGAAAATGGCGAGATCGAAGTCATACCCATTCTACAGGTAAACAAGGGGATTTATTCAATGTACTTCCTTCTACCCCAAAAAGGATCTCCCCATACGCCCTGTGCTAGACTTGCGCCCAGTGAAGAAATTTGTCAAACCAGAAAAGTTTCATATGGCAAAACTGCTAGAGGTAATCCCTCTACTAAAACAGGGGATTATATGGCAACATTGGACATGAGAGATGCATACTTTGATATTTCAATGCTGCCAGCGCACAGAAAATACCCAAGGTTCATGATAGAGGACAACTAGTATCAGTTCAAGGTCCTCACCTTCGGCATTGCCTCAGCCCCAGAGATATTTGCGGCTCACCTGCCAGGCAGTCCATCCCAGTTTATCCTTATCTCGATGACTGGCTAATAACAGGGGATTCGCACTGAACAGCTCCATCAAACGCCCAAAAGACAGTAGATCTACTCTTCAGTCTGCGATTCTCAATAAGCGAGAAGAAATCCAGCCTAGACCCCAGCCAAGTCAAACAATTTCTGGAAGTTCTAATTTGGACAGAAGACAGCCTAGTCTTCTCCAACGGGAGGGTTCAAAACATGCTGTTCCAGATCCTTCAATATGTTGCCAGTCGTGAGGTGACTGTATGCAAAGTAATGCCACTGTTAGGGATGATGGCTTCCTGCATTTACTTAGTCCTTCATGCACGTTTGAACATGGGCCCCATGCAAGAGTGGCTCAACAGCCAGTGGAGTCAGGCAAGCGGACAATGGGACAATATGGTAGTTGTCTCGCCAGCCCTTGTTCTCTCTGTAGTGGTGGTTGAGGGAATACCTCTTGAAGGGTAAAAACCTTCAACACCCCTGCAGAGGAAGCCACTCTATGGACGCATCTCTTACTGGGTGGGGGGGGGGGGGCTCACCTCCTTCATTGCCCGGCACACAACGTGTGGTCCCCAGCAGTAGAATCAAACCACATAAACTTGTTGGAGTTGTTGGCAGTGTTCAAGGTCCTAAAAGCTTTTCAAACACAACTTCAGGGGAAGACGGTACTGGTCCTCACGGACAGCACCACGGCCATGTATTACCTGAACAAACACGGGGGTCACACTCTCCAGGGCTATCCAAACTGTCCCAAAACATTTGAAAGTGGGCTCTCAAACAGGGGATGTTCGTCCTGTCTCAACACGTTCCAGGGAAATCAATCTTCTGGCAGACATGCCCACAGAGTAGGAATGGCAATTACACAAAGACATAGTCTCCAATGTCTTTGCGGAATGGGGCTTCCCAGAGATCGACTTGTTTGCAACTCTGGAGAACGCCCAATGCCAAGATTACGCCTCCGGGTACCCCCAGAACCGCTACCAAGTGCAACGGTCTATGGATAACCTGGTCAGGGAAATTTGTTTACGCTTTTCTTTCAACTCCCCTACTCAACAAGATAGAGCACAAGATGCACCAGGAACCAGTCACAATGATTCTGATAGCCCCCATGTGGGCCAGCCAACCCTGCTTCTCATCTGATGGCAATCTCTCCTCTGAGGAAGCTGCCTTGCCCATACAACATGCTCTCACGACAAGGGGGAAACACTCCATTCTTGCCCTAAAACTCTCAACTTGGCGGTGTGGCTCCTGAGGTCATAGTTTGGTGCACCGCCAACTCCCTCAGATGTATGGGTATTCTTAAAGAGGCAAAGCCTAACAGACATTGCTATTCCAATAAATGGAAACACTTCATTATCTGGTGCCCTTCTAAGAGCATCAATCCCATTGACTACTCGGCTACCCACATTGTTTTATACCTGGCTCATCTACTGGACTCTGGTCTGGTTTTTAATTCTCTGAAGGTCCACATGGCTGCACTTTCAGCATACACTACATCCCATAAGAAGGTGTTGTGGTGGAAAATCCCAGTGATCAAGCCATTTATGGAAGGGGTTAAAAGACTTCCTTTTCCAACCCAGCTCCCGGATGGGACCTAAATGTGGTATTAACTAGGCTAATGGATCTCCCTTTGAGCCTGTGCATAAGGCTAGCCTTAAGGCTCTCACTTACAAGACTTCCTTTATAGTGGCAGTCACTTCAATTAGGAGTCATTGAATTGCAGGCCCTTTCCGTTCAAGACCTATGTGTCACAATTCAAAGATGAGGTGTTTTTGCACACACCCCAGGTTTGCGCTGAAATTAATTTCCAAGTTCCATGTGAACCAATCAATTGAACTACCCACATTCTTCCAGAACCCTACTAATGTGGCAGAAAGAAGCCTTCACACTCTTGATGTGTGCAGGGCTGTCCTATATTATCTGGAAAAGACAAAACCACTAAAAGACAAACCAGTTGTTCAGTGGCAGCTGGGCGAGAAGGGGACCCGGTCTCTAAAATCAGCCATCTCAAAGTGGATTGTAAACTGCATCACACTCTGCTACACTATTGCCTAGACAGATCTGCCTTTCAAGCCTCGAGCACACTCTCCTATGGGCACTGGGGCCTTCATAGCATTCATTGCAAATGTTCTCCTCTAATCCATTTGCAAAGCAGCAACCTGGACTTCTATTCACACCTTTACAAAACATGTAGGGGAGGAGTGGTCCAAAAGACCCTCCCTGGCCTACATCTCCACCCCAGGTGAGGGCCATGGCTCATCGGGCGTCCCCTCCTTGCCACCCGGGCCCAGGTGGTGGATGGCTCACCTGCTGAAGACATTGCCCACACGTATTGAATTTAGCTAGGCCTCTGAAACCATTTTGTCTAATGAAGACGGTGTGAGCGTAGCGCACTGTAGCGCGGCCCCCACCCTCGGAGAGTTTCAATTATCCCTGTTGCCGCAGCACCCTGGCAGATCCGCTGAGAGCACGTTCCCACGAACAGGACGGACATGAGCTAGCATAAGATACTAACACTGTAACATTTCACCGTCCGCAGTGTATCACTGCTCCCAGAATGACCCGGTCAGCAAGGCCTGGGTGATGGGAAGATCTGTAGAATGGTCATCTGATGAAGGCAGAAAGGTACCCAAATATGAATGTCAAAAACCACTTCTAACACATGTATCCTTTCCATACAACCACGTTTACTAAAGAAACCTGTAAAATTGTGTAGTTATTGTACATGACCCCAGCCATGAAGGACCCGCACCCCTGCAGGGGTGTGCAAATAATAAAAGCATTCCGGGGGAGTGTTCCTTATATGTATCATTGAAAACCGTACACCCCGCGGTCCTGCGCCATAACTGAACTAATACTGCTAGAGTACACAAGAAAACGAATGTAACCATACAGGGGGCCCCTGTGAAGGGTGGGCGAGAATGCACTCGTCGCGCGTGTATGTTCAAAGCCCCTTGCGTGCCACCACTGTCACATACGGTGGCGGTTCATTTTCTATGTACTACACCAACCGCAATGCTACCTCACTTACTGCAAGATGTATATGCATATAGCTAAATACGGTAGTTGTCAAAACATAGTGTACGAATAAGGTGCTCAGACTGGATATAATTGAAATGCCTTCAGCGAAGTGAAATGTATGTTCTTCAAACAAATATTATAAAGTATTCTAATGATTGTGATGTTTTCGCCTCCAAAAACCGGCAACACGCGAGGAAGATATCTTTGTAAATATGTGCAAGGCCTTTTCCCCTCCCACCCTCCAGAGACTGCCAAACATGAGAGCAGAGGCCCGCGCCGCGCTGCCCCGCCTCCCCCAACTAGACTGGAGCCGCTTCAAAGATGTGTAGCCCCCTCCGCAGCACCCAAGGCCACGGGCCGCCACCTGCATTATTTACAGCACAGTAGTAAACCTCTGCCTGAACCCACACTTCCAAAGGCGCCCCCTCGTAAACCCCACAAGCCACCAGATCATCTCAGACTTATGGCCCTGTGCAATCCGGACACCCAACACTGTGGCAACACACAAGCGGCACATTTATAACTACATCTAACAAGACAGGGAGGCTTGTACCGTCCGTCCCATGCCCTGATGCTTAGCCCCTCAACCTATGGCTCCGGTCAACAGGACGCTGGTAACCATGCCCTGACGAATGACCATTAGACCCCTCACAAGGTGCATTCCTCCTGTGTTGCATTAACCTGTAGAATAACCTATTGGAAGATTTACTAAAGGAGATAATATTGCAATGACTGACTGACTGCGGTGTGCATGGCCTAGGGCAAATAAGTCAGGAAAAGACATTCATCTCTGACACTGGCCGCGATGGCACAACAACACCGTCCGATGAACTCTGCCAACCTGCCAGGCCCAGCCCAACCCACGAGGCTGACCAGTGACGTTCTCCAGCCACGGCCAACCACATCGCAGAGGCACCTATAGTTAGTCATCGCCACCCAATCCCATTGAACTTGTGCCCCCTATAGTATGTAGGTTCTTATGACGTTTTTTATAAATATATACGCCTGTCTTTGCTATTGTCAGAGCGCTCTCGGAGTTTGCAGAGTTCTTTGCATGCCATATTCTGATTGATAAACTCCCATTTAAGATCACCCGCACTCTGTCTTGGCCTTATTCCCTACTTGGGAGAGTCCTTCATTGTCTCTCATTGCGGGGAGGATCGTGCTGGCTGGGGACGCTTGCCTTCAAACACTACAGCCTAGATAATCATTCTAGGTCAGATTGTCAGGTGGGACAAGCAGTACCAAGACATCTCTTTACTACTGTTCCTTATCACACCCCACCTCCAACTCTGGTCACTGCTCACTAGTCTATGCACTGCATGTGACTCTAAGCAGATTCACAAGCATCAGAAGACATGCATTACATACCGTAATAGCATTTCTGATTGTATCTGCTTAGCTTCACATGCGCCCAACCTGCCTCCACACTCGAAGGAACATAGACGCCTTACTTTTCTCTCTCCATCTGTACTCCACGTTATTCATAAGGCTCCCTCACGGCAGAAAAAACACGACCAGAGGGACCTCGACACGAGGGATCTCGGGTACACTACACGTCACGTTTGGTTTAATGTTACAAGCACGCCTATGTAGACATCCCCCTTTGATCCTCGAAAGACCAGATTAAATACTGTGATTACCACTAGATTTCAGACTATATGCACAGCATGTGAATCTAAGCAGACAGAATCAACCGAAATGCTACTACGGTAAGTCATGCATGTCATTCTATTAGTATTGTGTAATACTTCTACCTGAAAGTCGTATTTCATAGTGCTGTATGACTATAATTAAATAACAATTTTTATGCAAATTGTGTAATCTGTGACTCCTATTGTGATTACTTATTGTGGTCCTGTTCAAGCTTGCCACCTTTTGAGACTTAGCTTACACCACTCGTCGCTGCTACCTTGAATTGGATTGGCTACAGCTCCCACAGTTGTCACTGTCAACTATAGGTTTGCTTTCTACACATCTGTCCCCCAGGTCAGAGTATAGAAAATAAGTTCTAACAGGTTTCTTTCCATCCACACGGACGCCTTGCTCTTCCTCGTCTCAGTACTTGAGGCTTTATC
Organism: Ambystoma mexicanum; assembly: GCF_040938575.1. Lineage (NCBI taxonomy): Eukaryota > Metazoa > Chordata > Amphibia > Caudata > Ambystomatidae > Ambystoma > Ambystoma mexicanum. Next base: position 113,931,341 of record NC_090938.1, on the reverse strand, counting down.
GGAGTTTAGTCCATAGGAATTTAATTTACATGGTGTTGGGTCTTTGTATAAATCAAAACCACCAGAGACTGGAGCTGTGAAGTGAGTATTGTGTGCAGGAAGTAAAAATGGTGTTCTGTTTGGATTGTTCTACAAGAAGGGGTTTTTGGGGTTTACAATGCGGGATTTTTAAAGTGACAACATGCCATCAGTCATTTAGGAACTGGGCCTTCATGTGTAAGGGAAAATACCACGTCACTCCTGATGGTGTCACCACATCACATCCCCCTAATGGCCATCTCTTCCCGTGTGATCCTACCTCATGATACCACCCCAAGGGTCAGGCTGCCTTCCCCTGGCTAAATCGGAGATTACCTTGGGCCAAGGGTCAGTGATGACTCCACAGGATTCACCACAACACAGCTAAACTATACACCTGAAAGGAAGGTACGTGGTTAATTGAATAACCAATCCACCGGATAAGAATACCTCACTTTCAGTTCAACTCTAAGTTAAATGGGTGCTTGTGCCCAAAAAGTTCAAAAGTTCCTGAGGAAAGGGGATAAAGTTTGTTAATGTTCCTGTGGGGATGAACGAGGTTCCAGAAGACTTCTCAGGACTTTTACAGTTAAAGTACTTTACTTTTTAGAACAGCTTTTAAAATAAACATTCAAAAAGCAAATGGAGGAGAGCAGGTAAGACACAGCAGCAGAAAAGGTAAGGTTCCATAGGAATGTAAAATTACAAGGAAGTAGAATGCTTTTGTATGTTAGGTTTTCAGGGACCTTGGGAAAGGCTCCCAATAGGCTCATAAGCATTAGGCCCAGGTGAACGATATGGCTGAACACCGGAATCAGCACTCCAACACAGGAGCAACAAAATAGCATGAGTGAAGTACTACCCAGAGTCCCACAGTATTTTAGGAGTGGTGAAGAAGATGCAGCTGGATTCTCTCACTGCAACAGCGGCAGACCCAGTTTTCTGTTCCTTGGTCGTGTTGACGAAAGGAGAGCTGTCACAGCAGCAGTCAAGAGAAAGGACACTGCAAAGGATTCCTTGTACTCACGTCGGTCTCCAGTTTTGCCACCTTTTAACTGGCTCCAAGGTTGAAGGTTTACCACCCTGTCAATCCGCCTTGATTCTTCGGTCCCGCACTCCGCTGAGGGTACTTTGAGAGGGATCTGGCCTCTGGAGCTCACCAAAGTTCTTAGAGGATTCGTCCATGTGGAGATTATGGACTGCAGTTGAGTTGAAGGTCCCCTTTATTGGCTGTTTGCCACCCAGTAAGGTCACAGCACAGCCAGGTGGGTGTGGGGGTGGGGGGCAGGTTGGCTTGTTCTGCAGCTCGTCTTATGGCTAGTTGGTCCCAGCAGCTAAAGGGAAGGAGTCGTCCGCTTCGGAGCTCCTCTTGTCGATTCTCATACTAGGTCATGAGAGCAGTAGTCTCTGCAGTTTCTGCAAGGGGCTGCAGGTTTCTCTGCTAGTCGTCTTCTGATCCATTCCAGTAGTTGACTGGTCTGCCTCGGGAACCTCACATCAGGATTTCATTCGTCCTCTGCAAACTTTCTCTGTAGTTTGCAGAAAGGGGCTGGTGGCAGGCAAATCTGGACCCCCACCCGTGGGAACTTCCCTTTACCAGAAGATAATGGATAGTGAATTTGTGGTATGCTTGCATGCCTTCTGTCCTCGCAGACAGATGCCTCAGTGGGCTACTGTAAGGGTTCCTGCTGAAAAGCACTCAAATACGAACCACCTCCTTCCAGGGTTGTAGAAGGACCAAGAAAGAACCACACAAATGGCGATAAAAGAAAGGAGCCACCATGTTGTAACAAAGGTGGCCCTTCTGTGCGTAGCCAGAGCTGTGAATACAGCCTGCAAGCAGAAATGGCACAAGTCGGTACAACACGTCCACTGCAACCAGCCTTTCAGTTATGCTTGTCGCTGTAACAGAACTCCTACAGGAGTTGAGAGAAAGGATACCAAGTAACCCCTCAGCACTGTCCATTCTCAAGCCACATGCTGGTGCCAGTATGTCTGTTGTGCATGCATGAGTTCGTCCCACAGTTATCTCCGATCGGACCACCACCGCTGGTGTACATGTGTGGCTCAGACTATTCCATTGGAGGGCGGAGTCTGATCACTCACCAGAATTTAGGATGTCTTCCTGCAGACATTCCAACAGATAAGAGGAGCCCAAGTATCCTTTGTAGCTGTACAAATGACAACTCCCTGCCCCCCCCCCCCTTCTCCCGAAGAGGCCTGGCAACAAACTCTTACCATTGTCCCGGTGTAACCTGTCTGGCTACTGATCTCAGAAGACCCTTGCTGACCGGTGGGTGAACCAACTCCATTTTGGGCTTCTGCGGCAGAAGCATTGTTGTACCAGTTTTCGTCCAGAACTTCAGTGGTCTCCAACTAGTTCCATAAGTTGCCTTCCTGCGAAGTTTCAAAGTCCCAGTATCAAATGGTGCGTAACTGGATGCCTTTATTTGACCCAGACTACTGAGACGCCTGCTGCCACCATGCATCATTGGCTTATACTGGAACTGCCCCCCCTGCCCAAAATTTGCTTGAGTCCTTGGTCCTGCATCAGTGCCTGCTGCATTTCTCCACTGGAAATGGTTGCACCCGTAGCTCCTGGGCATCTTCAATCGGAAGCAACGGTGGGAAAACCTACCTCTAGCGAAGCTCCCGTGCTTCGACCTGCCAAGTCTGGGGGGGAAAATCAGAGTATGCGTTGAGTAGTCTCCATACTTACCGAAGCCCCTCTCCTCCTTCATAAAGTTTAAAGAACTTTGATTTCTTCTAACAATATTTTGCTTAGCCACTCCAAAAGATTGAACAGTAATTCTCACTAGTAAACTAGTTTGAAAGCCTTCTGGACTGTTCTTCAAATCCATTTGAACGTTTCCATAACTTTTTCCCCAATTTACAAAAGTACTTGTGAACTTTTGGGCAGAAAGCCCCATTCATCTTTGGGTTGTACTTTACAAGTTAGTGTTCCTATTCCTGTGGACTGTTGGCGCAATTATTTACTACTTTCCATCCAGGTATTTGGGGAGTGAACTGAACACTTTGCTCTAACTGGGACTGTATAGAAGTTTCATCCGGAAGTGTGCTGAAGTGTAGGACTGTTGGACTGGACTCCCTGCTCTACTTCGCATTTGGACTTGAAGCGGGCCGACTGTGAGGAGGTTTATGGCCATAGAAACTTTGCCTAACAAGTTTGCTTCAATCATCAAATTTAATATAGCGCACGGTGGGGACTTGTGGTTGTGTATTTGTGCTGGCGCAGCGTGCCGCTGCAACTTTGTCTGCCGTATTGTGATTTTACTCTCCCTTGATTGCAGCTCTGCCCTGTTTCCCGCCCACCGTCGTGCAGCCAGTCCCATAAAACTCGGTCTCGCGCACGCATCCGGAAGTGTGCTGAAGTGTCGGACTGTTAGGCTGGGTGGCGACGGTGGTGCGGGTGACCAAACTGTGAGTAAAGTACTGAATTTGTCTTGGAAGTTGTAGTTCTCAAAATGTGGACACTGTATGGGAACAAGGTAAGGAACCTAATTCATACGTGCTCTAATTTGAACATTCAAATTGGGTTAACATTGAAAGATCATGGCGGGAGCTTGCGCAGTGGTAAGAGCCCAATGGATACAAACCTACACACAGGGCTAAATATAACTGCGGCCATTCAATTGCACAACTCCAGTGCTGACCATATTGCACCTATCTCACAGGCTTCACTTTATGGTGAACAGGCCATGGATGCAAATACAGTCCCCTATAGTGAGCAATATTTGGCACTTGAACCGAACAACACTGATCAACTGCGATTAACCGAAATAAAATCAAAACTAGGGGCATCGTTTGACAAGAGTCATACCTCTCAACCACCACATGCATTTGATGACTTGCCCTTGGGGGAAGCCTTTCACCAAACACACGAGGCATGGAAATGTTTAACTGCATGAATGATGTTTCAATCATGGCCCTACGTTAATAAACGAATGGGAAAAACGTTGTTGGATTTCCCTAGGCCCTGCATCGCCTGCAGTCTATCTGCCCTCTGAGGTAGAGAGAATCTCACTACATAATCCCCATGGAGTCAACTTTTTTGATATGGGTCTGGGACATGGTAATCACTACGATGCAAGGCCAATGCGGCCGTCAACTAGTTTCCCCACTCAGCATATTTTTTGGGTACAGGTGCGGGGGGGGGGGGGGGGGATTATTCAGCAAAGAGTCGGGACAATGAATTTTCTGCCCTTGATAATGTTAGTTATGATAAAGGAACGATGAATAAAAGAGCTGAAATAACATACGAAAACGCGTATTACCCCTCAAATGTGAACGAGGAAAATACAAAATTTCCTGTCGTAGCCTCATTGCTGAATTAACTAGATAAAGCCCATGAACTAACACATTTACACTTGAACTCTGTAAAAGACATGATAGGCATGTCTGGGAAAATATGCAAACTTGAGAGATTTATGCTTGCACACGCGATCAGCCAATCGGAGAAATGGGGTTTGCTGGACTCATGCCTTTTGAAAATGTGGTGCCTGATGGTGAGAAGTCCTCTGTTTCTCCCTCAGTGTCAATGTCGTCCCCCCTACTAGATGCCATCCAGTTAGATTCACTAAAATGAGGCGATCTTTCGATACCTTATAACCCTACAGTGAAGGATACCAGCGGGAGGTGAGATCGGCACTCTTAGCTGAAACGGAGAAAACCTTGATGGGAAATACTGACACTTCCCCTAATAGTCCATCTCCTCTGGTTAAAATCATTGAGAGCACAGCGGCCCTTCAAGCCGACTTGCTGGAAAGTGCCAAGAGGCAACAAGAATTGGGGACCAAAGGTGATGAGGAGACGAGTGCTCTCAATGATGTCAACGGATCACATGATGCCGACACAATATTTTACTCCCGAAAAATGAGACGTGCGCATGCCAAGGTAATGAAAAAAGAAAAAAATAACTCAAAAAATAAGACCAAGTCTGGCAAACCAGAAAAATAAGAATGAAAAAATAAAAGGGAATGCTACTGTGGAAAGTGGGGCGCCCAATAAATGTGTAAAAAAATCTTCTGACGTGTCGGGCAAGGAGTTGTTAATTGATCTGACACAACTTAATGAAGAATCCAAAGCGGTGCTTAACATATCTTTTCTGAACCATCAGTGAGTAGCAAATAACATAAGTTATATGTAAGGGAAAATGAGGTGTACTATCCTGATGGCAGTGACTCGCAGGCAGCAGGATTACAAAAGCAAGGTCGCCGATTTGCATTTTAACCCCTGGCTGCAAACAAATTAACCGGTGTTGTGGCTCGAGGGAATACAAAAGTAGCAAGATGTAAGGGGGCTTCCCCACAGAATGGGCGAAGCAATGATGGACCTGGCCATATTAGCCTGCCCCCAGTATCCGATCAATGTTCCCCACTGAGAAGGTGACCAACAGAATAAATGTGGGAAATGTCGAGCCAACTCAGGATGTACCACAATTGTCGTCCCTTGATGGGAAGCCCATTATGGATACATCTAGAACAGACTTATCTGCCCAGGGGGAAATGTTTCCCTGGAATAGTTCAAATGACGATGTGTCTCATAAGGGTGTAACAAATAAGTTGTGAGGAGATACTGAGTTGGAGAGAGAATTTGTTTTCAAGGCATACTATTTGGGGTGGCGAAAGTGACCCTAAGATTAATGGGCAACGGAGACTGAACAGATCTTTTTTGTTTAATGTATTCAGAGGTAGCTCACAGTTGAGAACACTTCATTCAGATGATAGACTGGATAAGGTTGGCAAATCACATCAACCATCATATGATCTGTGCACCGCAATCAGTTATCACACTGAAGTTGTTGTGGGATCACCCTTAATGAAACCTCAAGGAGTCTGGTAATATATCTATTGCAGGAAACCATGTGTTTGAACCACGTGGTGGTGGAGGGTTACTCGAGTTTTTGTGTTCCAGTGGTGCAGGGTAGTGCTGGTCGGCCTGCAGGAGGGATAGCTATCCTGATTAGCAATGCCCATAATCACGAATTACATGTGGGCCTAGCAACTAATGGTATCCTAATAGTTGAATACAAACCAGATGGTGTTGCCTCGCTCCTACATACTGTTATGTATATATTTTAATCCTGCTGTAACCACTCTTGATGCAACTTTAGACCACCTGAATGCAGTCTTTGAAGAAACATTGCTGAGTAACCCCGAAAGAGTATTTATAATGGGGGGTGATTTTAATTCAGTATGTACAGGGCAAACATCCTTGGGTATGAGAAACCTTAGGCTAGCTCAAACGTACCCTAGGGGCAATAGCCGGAATCGTTACTTCTAGAACTGGAATATCAACCGGGTAGAATATGAAGCTGGTACACATTTAGGCACGTGGCCAAGGGGCGATGCTACATCTTACATAACTTTTTTGTCTCAACTTGTTTGCTGGGATCGGTGGATAAGGTAGTTATGGAACCTCCATTTAGTGATCATGCGCCAATTAAGATGATCTTGCGTCAGAAGTTTGAACCTCTATGTACTGATCCTATCTTAGCACTTATAAAATTGGATCGTATGCATATTTCAATTAGCTGGCATCCTAGGATATGTAGGGAACTGACATATTTGGTGCGTAGGGACGTATGGGGAAAGTCCCGTTGGTTGTGAGACCAGCCAGAGAGAGGAATGGAACTCTATGGTAATAAAAAAAAACACATTCATACATTGCTGAAGCGTTCAATGCCACGAGCTAATACCAATGCGATCTCTTTTAATTACATAATTGCCAATCTTAAACGAGAGAGGAATTGAACTGAGAGCTATAATGCGATTAAATCCATCTGCCTAGAAGTACGATGAATTGAAACGTAGGATGTGCTTGAAATACAGAAATATGATCAAATCAATCCGCCATACCCACAATCTGTTGGATAACCAACAGAGGCCTTTTAATTAAGAGAAACACTCGAAGTATATGGTCTATATTAAATGGCCAGCATCAAGCAGTCTCAGGTTCTAGGAACTTCGATCTCTGCAGAGTCCTGGCAAACTTTTATTGGTGAAAAGTTTGTTACCGGACACATTTCAACATGTCGACTGGGGAATCCTGTGACTGAGATGTGTGCATAATATATCATTTTCAGTAGCCTATAAAGTACTGGCGATCCAGGAGCTCAAATCATAGGGGGTGGTGGGACCTGATGGTTTGCCGGCATGTATCGAGGATGATTCTTAATTTTTGGGCTGCAATACTGCATACTAAATTTGCTAATATTTTGTCATTGTATTCTATGCCCAAATCATGGCTTAATGCGATAATTAATTATCCCTATTCTTAAAAAGGGGGACCCAAATAATCCAGCTAACTTTAGGCCAATAGCCTTAATGGCTGCATCGGCAAAAGTATTTGGAATATTATTGCTAAAACATATTCAAGACTGAAGAACATAACATTTTCTTAAAATACCAAATAGGATTTCGTAAGAACATGGGGACCTCATTGAATGCCATAATAGCTCATATTTTTGCCAAATCCAGGAGTACCAATACTGGACCGATTTATATTGCACTGCTAGATCTCACAAGCTCTTTCGATTCAATAATTGGAGAATTGCTATGGACAACATTATTAGCCCTAGGCTTTCCGAAGAGGTTGGTGCAGTTGATCGCTTTTACACTCGCACCACTTTTCAGGTGAGAGTTACTATATCCGGGGCTCTTACCTCACCGACCCGCACCATGACCGGGGTTAAACAGGGATGAAACCTCGCAGCGACTTTAATTTATATCTTTGTGACATGGATCATCTATGGGACGGGACCAAGATGTATCCTGCCAAACTGGTGGTTTAAAAATACATTGGTTATGTTTTGCTGACAACATCGTCCTGTTCGATAGAACTCCATATGGTTTTCAAAATAAACACATTTTTTGAATATGCGAGATCATTTGGTGGCAAATTCTCTAAAATCTCAAGTTATCATATTTCACAATAATAGTCAAAGCTTACTCTTGGAACATGGCGGGCGATGGAATGGAGTACGCAAGCACTATCCGCTACCTCTGTTGTCATCTAGCAGATGTAAATGCACTTCAATCCTGGGAGGCGTGGCTAAAAACGAAAGCAAGATCTTTTGGCATCTATGATGGTTATACTCAGGAAATATTGCACATTTTCTTTGCTTCCACTTTTTGAATTTTATACACTAAAGGTAGAACTGATATTTGGCTTGGACATTTGTTTCTTGGATGTAGATACTATATTAAATAGGATTCAAGTTATCCTTTGAAAGGGGACATTGGGACTGCCTACATCAATTCCAAACTCAATAGTACGCCAAGAAATGGGGCTTCCTCCTTTGGCTGCAAGGTGGAAATGGCAGAAGCTAGCAAGATATGCAAAAATATCACCTGCGCGACTCTTCTGCGATTTAAATGCAATCCTGATGGAGGACTCTTTGCCATCCATGGATCTACAGTTGGGTCTACCTAAAGTTTTTTTTGTTTTGCTGTAAAACTTATTATTTTGCAAACACACCAAACTTTACCAACGTTTAGGACATTCACGTATAGGCTTCACATCATTGTATTCACATATGTGTCAGTCCCCCCCACCCTCTTAACTCGAGCCCCTACTTCAATACCTCAGATTTCATTCCTCAGGGTTTGTCTCCCTCATTGTTCCCAAGCGTGTCATCTTTACTGAGTTCAGCATGGGAGGGTCCCACCATCCTGGCCACCAGTTGTCTCCACGCTATCAGGGCTCCCGCTTCCTCCTCCCCTACCCTGATTGCTTCATACCAGGCTGCCGTCTCCGCTCCTGCCCACTTCAGGAGGTCAGCCCACCACATCTCTATTCTGGGTCTTTGGGCTGCTTTCCAGCCCAATGCAATTCTCCGTTTGGCCAAGATGTAGGCCTGGTCTTTCATCTTACTAATGTGCTTCAGGTTGAGTGGTCTGTCAATACCCCCAGCATACATGCCCATACTGACTCCACCTCCATCTTAATCCCTATTTGGGACAGACGTAGTTTAACCTCCGTCCAGAATCTGCCTACCTCAGCACATGCCCAGAACATGTGTATCATCCCAGCGTCCACCTCCCTGCACCTGGGGCATTTCTGTCTCACTGGGCTTCCAAAACTGGCAATTTTGCTAGGGGTCATATATGCCCTGTGGGTAACGTATAACTGGATCTGCTGTAGCTTCGCATTTCGGGACACTTTCTTATGATACCTTTGATCCCTGTGCCATTGTCCGTCTTGCATATGTTCTAATCCCGCCTCAGTTGGAGTAACTCCTTGCCCACCCTGGGCATCAGTAGTTCATAAATGCGGGATATTTCGTGCCCACCCTCCGAGATATCGTATATCGTCTCAATGACTATCGGGTTGTTCCGCTAGCTCTACCATAGGTCCCATTTCTCGCACTCGCATATTGACCTTAATGTACCCCGGTGTCCTCCATTATCCTCTGGAAATCTAGTACCTCCCCCTCTTGCCATATGTCTGAGGGTCGCGAGGCTCATCGGTTCCCAGTATTTGCAGATCCCTTTTATCATTTGCGTGTCCTCGCTGCATAGTGCCACTAGCGGCACCTGCTGGGAGCATGGGATCGGGTTTCCCACTATTTGGCATGCTCTGCTCCATATTTTCCAGCCCAGTTCCAGCAATCTCGCACTTCCTTGCATCGGGTCTACCTAAAGTTAAGCTTAACTTATGACCTGGATTGGTCTATAACGTTAGATCTAAATAAAATCTATAAATCCTATGCTGATTATGCATTGACAGCAAGGAAGAGACAGTTGCGTGCGCCCTTTTTAATTCAATGTCTCTGTAATAAAATAATAACTATTTACATGAGATTGAAGCTCAATCAGTTTTAAATTTTAGAATGCAGGTTCAGTTGGCATAAGGCTTTATTGCATAAAGATATGAATTTACGTTTCTGTATGAATGCTACTAAGACTGAAACGTTAAAACATCTTGTGGTGTATTGTGTATATTTTGAAGAGGATAGGGTTAAACTACTGGGAAATTACTACCTGCAGGCAACTGAAATAGCAAGAGTTAAATATTGGGAAAGATGTGTAGATGGTAATAGTATGTGTTTTGGCATTATCGTGAGTTATTTTTAAAATCTAACAAGCTTTAACAAAAAACAACTTTGAGGTCTAAATGAAGTTTGACTTTAGATTAATGCAATATACAACCTAAACAATATGTTCATTTATGACTAAGTTGTGTAACGTGCTTTGGCTCAATGTCCATCTTAACTTCAGTTGAGGGTGCTGGAAAGAATGGTGATAGTTAAGACGCATTATTTCGATTTCGAATCATACTGTAAGATGACACTACCTAATTGAACTGTCAGTGCTTTTATATATTGCTTATTGAAATATTGGCTTCGCTTGTTTGCTAAAATGTAAATGTTTCGTATTTTTAGTATTGTGTGATAAAATTACCTGTTTTTTTTTTTTGTGGTTTTGGGCCTATTGTATTTTTTATACTGAAGTGTAATACTTGTGTACCCCTGACCTCACTCACCTCTCAGACTGGGCCTTGACCACTCTCTGCTACCTTGATTAGTTTGGCTGACTCCCAGAAGTTTCCCTCTGTCCACTAGAACTAGTGGCCTCCTAAACTCTGTCCCCCAGGCCGGTGTTTAGGAATCCATCTCAACAATGACCATAAGGGAATTCCTGACCTGAGGCAGGAAGCCCAGAGAACACTGCCATTTTAGGACACTAGCCACTGTTCGTAGAACACGGTAATGTGAATAAGGACACTAAATATATAGCAAAAATGGTAAAACATTTTAACTGCTGCCACCAGCTTGTCTCTAGGTACATTGAAAAGTAACCAAAATCCTTTTGGTAAAAGTCTAGCATTATTCCAAAGTATTGCCATTGCGCTCTGCATTGGAAGATGCGGTGCAATATGGAAAAAAGCTACCCAAACAGGTAACCAGTACAAATCAAAAGGTAAACAGTTTCCCAGTACTGATAGTCTGCAGGACTAGTCAGTTTCCCCATAACAAACGACCAAAAAGGCCAGGGAAGTGAAGCTGAAGGATTCATGACTCTGTAAAAAGTCAGGACCCTGCATAAAACAAAAGCAAAGAGTGTTGGGGTGCATAGAATATGGAGGCAAAGTTGCCTAAAAGTCTCTCGTTCCCCACAACCCTTCTGGACTACTATAGCCTCATACCTAAAGGTGAGCAACTAAGACAGTGATTCTGCAAGATTTTCCTTAAGAAAAAAAAACGGTCACAGCACAGGGATTGCAGTCCACACCATGTAGAGGACGACGGCTCAGTAAGCGCTTCTAGCAGCCAAAACAAATACCGAACAATAGATCCTGCACTTCCTCATGTGCGTTAGGAGCATGGCTTGGTGAGCAGACACTTGCAGGCATTGGTATTTGGCCTGTTTGCCCATGTACAGTAGATACGGGCAATAGACCTAAAATTGAGAGATGCATGTAAACCAACTACACAAGCCTACTTTAATATGTTGAAGCGCTTTTTGATTTGGAATTAAAATCAAGCCTTCATAGAAGTAGTCTCGCCTGCGCATCCACTAATGGCCAGACCAGCACCTAGTTGGGACTTAACACTTTTACAGACTTGCGCTTCTATCCTTTGAACCCATTCATAATTGCTCTTAAATGTTTTACATAAAAGGTGGTTTTCCTAATTGCGATTAAAGGAGAGTTTGTGAACTGCAAGTCTTGCCATTAGACCAACCATTTGTCACTATTAACAGACCAGGGGATGTTCAGATGCTTCTCTAAAATGCATTTAAAAGTTCTATGTTAATCAAATTGGTGATTTTATTTAAAAAGCTGAAATAAGGGCAGAAAAATCCTTCCTCGATGTGAGAAGGGCAGAAATGTCTATGAACAGAACTAAGGCCACATGAGAAGTCTTTTTTTTTTCTCCATAGTACAAGAGGGCAATCTTAAGTCTAGCTAGCATAGCCAGGCGGTTTGTGTTGCATTCAGGAATGCTACAACCTTGCTAAGAAGACAATAGTTGAAACGCAAATGCTACGTACCAATGCCTGAATGGCGACCTATGCATAGAAATCTTTTCTAAAACGGCTACACGTTGTTCAAACTATTACTGGCTAGTTAGTAGCTGTTGCACTCAACCCATGAAAAGTCTTGTAAATCTTGAAACCAATTTGGCCCCCATAGGTTCCCTTATCTTGATGTTCAACTCCATATAACAAGAAGTTTTAAGTCAAAACTAGCATTTCTATCATCTTGTTAGTGGTAGTTTGCTGTTTTTTTTTTTCTTAAAACGATGCAGTGTCTTACAAGCAGAGGATGTATGTTTACAAACCAATTGTAACTGTCAAATGTTTCTGCATTGTACCTTTTATTTTGACTATAGTGTGACCTAAAAGGTGTTTTTTCTCATGTTTTACTTTTCTTACTGCAATTTGTAGTAGAATTGCCCTTTCCTTCCTTGTGTATGAAGTCTGCTCATAAAATTTCACTTCTTTCTCTCCCATCAGTACTGGTGCTGTAAGTGCTCGCAATATTATGCTGTTGAAAAAGAAACAAATGCGCTGCCAGGGAGTTGTTTGTGCCATGAAGGTAAGAATAACACTTAAATGAATTCTTTCTTAAGAACATGTTTGGTATTGTTCTAAATAAGCACCGTTTTCCACCAGCTACATTTGGCCTGCAAGGATGTGTTATATACTTTAGAAATTCAAAACTGTAAACCTCAATGCTGTTAATGTCTACAATCTTCCCAGTGCATGCCCGTTTTGTCGTCATTGGTACACATGTGAAAGTACAACCAGCACACTTAACTTGCATTAATGGGATCATTGTGTGTATATTTCTGCAGCAAAGAAGTCTGTTTCAAATTTGCATACATTGTATTTCTCTTTGGTCCCTGCTCTCCCTCCCAACTGGTTGGGACACCTGCATCTGGAGGTGGGCCGGAAAAGCTGGCTGCAAAAGATAGAAGTTTCTTTAAGAATTTTAGACTGTGTGCCGGGTCCACACCTTGCCCCTACGTCACGGTTTCACACCCAGTTCTTGGTTTTCCGCCTGCAGGATGGATCAGAATCTTTGCTGCGCTGCAATTCCCTCCTTTTGGGGCTATTCTTTTTGCTGTCATCACTTTCTTCTTAGTGATCATTTTAATTTTTTTATTTGTGGTGCCTTCCTCTGCGCATGCCTTATGCAACAGGATTCAAGCAGTGCATCCGTTGCCGGAAGCATTTCTCTGCAGCCGATGCCAATCATGCCTCCGTCCGCTGTTTGGGTGTACATCACTCGGTGAGCACCTGTGTCTTTTTCTGTGGGATTCACCCAAGGTCTCCGCAGACTAGTCTTCTCTCCATGGCACGGCTGGGACCGGTACTGAAGACGACCAGAGACTTCGTTCGGAACAGGAGGGAGTGTAAAAGTGGGACTGTCCCTTCAGGTGAGGTACTAGTTTCGGCACCAGCCTTCAGTACCCAGGGGAAGACTGCCTCCTCGGTTCCGGGTTCTTCTTGGGAACATTATGGGGGAAAGCCAGGGCATATTCACCTGAAAGTACCTCTGGATGGGAATGCACTAGTACCTCCTTGTAGAAAAGTGTTAGTACTTCGATGTGGGGAATGGTCTGACAAGACCCACCTTGTACTGGAAGAGTTATTCACACCAGACAAAATGATGGTACCCGCAAAACCCTTAATTGCCTCCGTAAGCTGAACAAGCAAGGGTTCATGCAAAGAGGCTTGCGCCTCAGGGGTTGTTTCGGTCCATTTCCAATTCATTTGTATCGGATAAAGCCAAGTCGGCTTCCGTATGTGTAAAACCTTCGGTACCGAATGAAAAAACGTTAACCTCTACTGCCGCAGTTGAGTTTTTAAGCTCTTCATCAGCAAGGAAAGGCGTAGTCCACTTGCAATAGGCATAAGCACTCCCATTCGAGTCTCACTCTGTGCCGGAGAGTCAGAAGGATAATTCTACTCTAATTTTTGACTATGTAGACTTTGATGCTTCCAAATCTTTTACGGTTCCTCGAACAATTTTTCAGCACTCCTGTGAGTTCAGTCACCTCACATTTTGCCACAATTTCTTCTCAGTCTGAGGATAATTTGGGTCAACCTTCTCGGGTACCAACACAACCTGGACCACAGCTGGTTCTAAGCAATATCCAGGTGCCTAGAATTGTTTTTTTAATATCTATTCTCCTAACCAGCTGTCTAACAGGGCTGACACTTCTACTGCTCCTTTCAGACTAGAAGACCCTCAACCTAGCCCTTCCCAAATGGCGAACGACATTACCAATACTGTACTGGAAACCATGCTTTCTGAGCCCTTCCTAGAAGCTTTGGCTCAATGCATTAAAGACAAAATGTCACTTTTTACCTCAGGAATCGGTACCCATCGGTCCTGAGCCAATCACGGTATCGGTGGACAATGAGGACTCTGCTGCGCCACCCAAGAAACAGATTTCCAAAGAGACTGACTCGCAAGATGACACCACTCAGTCTCCCTCAAAGAGGTTTCATGACACCGTGAGTAAAGCCATGCAGGCACTAGGTATCCTCCCGAAGGATAAGCCCGAAAAGACTGGTGTTTTTGGGAAACTGTCATCTTAGCAGCCAAAAGTCCCACTTCCCATGGAATTGTCTGTTCTAGTACAAGTTCTAGCTCGTTGGGGTAAGCCTCATTCTCCGCATGGGGTCTGGCATGGATTCACATGCTCATGAATATTCCCCTTTGTCAGGCTGGGAATCCTTGGTAAAGAGAAAAATCTGTTTGTTTAATTTCTGAACCAATCGCTGGTCTCTGGGTCATACTGCCCCCAGCCAATGACTGCCCTCTACCTAAGCCCCTTCTCTGGCAGCCATCTTCAGATTTTTACTTCACGTTCAAGTGTTGGGGTTCTCGTGCTTAGCTCTCGAGCTTTTTCTGCATTTTTTTGCTTTTTGGTGAGTTTTACTCTATTTATTTCGGTCATTCAAGCCTTGTGCTCAATCTACCTTCCGATTAATGTTGACCCATTTTCGAATTCTTCAGCACCCTTCAAGGGTGAATTTTGTCATTTTATTTTTTTTTTGTGGAGGATTGCAGAAGTTTCTTCAAGGCCTATGCCGTGTGGACATGTCATAGGAGTATTCGGCCCCCCTTTTCAAGATTTGTTCTGACTGCGGCTTGCGGAATGTCTTCTCGGACGACAGGCATTCCCAATGTGTCTACTGCCTGTACCCGGACCCAAAGCATGTGGAGGAAAATTGCGTTTTGCCAGCAGATGGTGCCCTGCATGCTGAAGGATCGGCATAGGTGGCTGAAGGAATGGTTACAGGCCAAGGCCCCTGCTCTGGGTCGGTTCCAGCAGCATGCCTCCCTTTTTCTAAGAAAGCTGAGCGGTCTTCTAAGAACTTTTGAGGGCGCTCCTCCCACGGGGCCCAACAAAAGGCTAAGTGCCGCAAGTCCACTGTCGCCGGGTGCGCCGTTGCGGCGACTCCTCGGCGGCCAGGGCAAATGTAGCATCTCCATCGGCTTCGATCACCAGCCAGCGCTCTGGATCTTCATCAAAGAGTAAGTCGGACCATCCGGGCAAACTCGAGGAGAAGCCCAAGCCCGGCCTGCTGGAGAAGGCCATGGGGGAGCGGGTGCTGACCCCCCCACCCCCCACCCCCCCCCTCCCAGGAGAAGGCTGCGGGGTTGACCAAGGCCAAGTACAACCAGGGATCAGTCCTGTCCGTGAAGGCCCAGGTACATCCTGCTAAGGCCCAGCCTTCGATCGAGGGGGTGGTGGTGTCCTCACGAATGCTGCTGAAGCGGATCCTCAAGATGCAGCCCCAAAGGCGAGAGTATACAGGCCTTCCAGGAGAGGGGGGAGCCCTTTCAGCCCATAGAGAAGGCACGGGAGAAGATGCCAGTCATTTCCCCGAAACTGTCCCCTCTGGTCACAGAGGGGCTGGGGGTGGAGGCCCAGTAGCCCTCCAGGGCACTGATTTCTCCTCAGAGGATGTGCTTGCCTGCCTTCAGACCATCCTGGAGGAGAGGCGCGTCAGGTGTGGGCCCTACGGTGAGGATTCCAACAAGGAGACGGAGGAGCAGCAGGGCATTGAGGGCCTAGGCGACCAACCTAGGCCGCAGGCACCGGTTTCACCTCCGTTGCCACAGCCGCCACCTGGACATAACTCAGTGGACATTCTCTCTGCTTTGCATACTCTGGTCTCAGAGATCCGGATGAGGATGCCTGTTGCACCAGCAGCCCTGCCCGTGGCGCTGGTGCCGACGGCGGAACTGCCATCCAAGAAGAGGAAAGTTCACCCTCCACCTCCTTGCACCCTTCACCCCCCGCCCCCCCCCCCCCCCCCCCAAGGGATAGGGATGAGTCGGATCCTGGTATGGTGACGATGGGCACTGGCATGGTCGACGGTGGGCTAGACCACCTGTCGCCACCTCCCATATCTTCACCACTTGATGAGATAGGCTTCTTTCACGCCATGATCTCTAGGGCTTCGGTGATCTTACAGCTCGTTCCTCAGGAGGAGGTTTTCCTATAGCAGCGCTGTGAGGCAAAGAGGAAGACTGTCCTTTCGGTCCTGGTTCTGGATGATATTTGGGATGTGGGATTGTCCTTCATGAAGAACCCTTCCACGGCCCTGGCGAAGAGGGACTGCTACGAGAAGAAATTCAGGGTGCCAGACTCTGCACGAAGTGCTTGCGGACCCAGCTGTCACTGGACTCGGTGTCGGCAGCAGCCACGAAAACTTTGGGCTCGTCTTCGGCGGCCTCCGAACGATCTCCCACACCCCCTGGGGACAGGGAGCTGTGGTTCAAGATCGCTCCCATTTTGGATTTCCTCCCTGACCACAAGAGTTCGGAAGCTTTGGAGATTCTGCAGGACGGGTAGGTGGCGTCGGACCCCACCATCATGGTGGCCACGGACATCGCTGACACGGGGTTCCGCCAAATGGGCAACCGCGTTTGCCTTCATAGGCAGGGCTGGCTTAGGTCCACCAATTTTCGTCAAGACGTTCAGTCAAGGGTGTTGGACATGCCCTTCGACAGGGACAATTTTTTCAGGAATCAGTAACGGCTCGTGCCTTGGGCAGGCATCAACAGCGACGGCCGTCCTTTCGGACCTCAGGCAGCAAATCCCAAGGATCCTTCAAAGGTTTCAGTGGAGGAGCCTCGTCTTGCCGTCAGCCCTCCCGCTCTTCGGCCCAGGAAAACACAGGCTGTGCCAAGTCTGGAGGAGGGTGTCGTTCCAGTGCCCCCAGGGCGGCCCTTCAACGTCCAAGCAGGATTGAACCGGCCATGGTGTCGGGGGGGCCCCCACCCGTGCACCCCGGTGTGAGGCTGACTGGCAAGCTTTGTCAGCGTATGGAAGACCATCTCCACCAACTGCTGGGTGTTGGACGCTCTCGGACACACACTGGGATTTCAACTGAAGTGTTCCCCTATACCACCGTTAGCCCGGCAGGAAAACTGTGCCTCAGCTGCTGCTGGAGGTGCGGCCATGTTGAAGGGCACAATGGAGCTCGTCCCAAAGGGACTCTGCAGTGTACTCCAGGTACTTCCTCATGAAAGACTGGCAGTTGGAGGCCATCCTAGAGAGCCGTGGTATAAACAAATACATCAAGTCACAAAAGGTCTGGATGGTGTCTGTTCAGACAGCTATAAGAGAGACTTTCTGTCATCGCTGGACTTGGAGGATGCTTACTTCCCATTCACAAGGGACACCAAGTTTCTTCGCTTCGTGGTTCAAGGGCAGCATTACCAATTCAAGGCCCTTCCCTTCGGATTGAAGTTGACACCAAGGGTTTTCACCTGGTGCCGGTGGCGACACAGCTGCGTCTGTAAAGGAATCCACGTCTACCCTTAATTGGACTGGCTCATTCGGCCAGCTCAAATGACATCGCCGTCTACCACACAGTGAGGGCCATCCGCCTTCTGACAGATCTGGGGTTCTCTGTGAACTATGCAAAGTCCTGCTTGACTCCATCGCAGGAGGTTTTTTTTCTGGGATCCCGAATCAACACAGTGTCGTGCCTGGCATCTCCGGAGGAGAGGATAGTGGCCATCTTGGGCAAGGTGCAACAGCTGTTAAGGTTGCCACGGTGGGGACCAACAAGTCTCTGCTCGGCATGTCGTCATGCATCTACCTCATCCGACTATGCAGACTAAAGATGTGTCCACTACAGGAGTTCCTCGATGACCGTTGGATACAAGTGTCGGGAAGTTTCCAGGACAAGATCATGCTCGACGAGTGGTACGGAGTGAGCACACCTGTTCCGAGGCATGGATTTCCAGATTTGACCGCACCAGGAGACGGTCACGACGGACGCCTCTCTGGAAGGTTGGGGTGCTCACACCGGAAGCCTTCAAACAAGAGGCCTGTGGCTGCCAGAGAAGACGTTGCACATCAACGTTTTGGAGCTGCGAGCAGTGTTTTGGGCCCTCAAGTCCTTCCTTCCCTCCCTCAAGGGCAAGGTGGTGCAAGTCTTCACAGACAATACCACCATGCGGTTTTACATCAGGAAGTAGGGGGGGCGGGGCACCAGATCCCCAGCGCTCTCCAAAGATGCACAGGATATATAGCACTGGGATGTAGCCCAGGGGATGTTCCTCATCCTGTTTAATCTGGCAGGAGGGAAGAACACAGTCGCTGATTCTCAGCAGGGAGCTGCGCTCTTGACACGAGTGGGAACTTCGGCAGGGTCAAGTGCATCTCCTGTTTCGCAGATCGGGCTATCCCCAGATCGATCTGTTTGCGATGGCGACGAACACCAAGTGCCGGAGGTACGCTAGCCGGTTTCCCCAGCCGGGAAGCATAGGGGATGCAGTCGCATTCCCCTGGGACAGCCTGTTTCTGTATGCGTTCCCTCCGCTGCCATTGCTGCTTCGACTCAGCAATCCACTCAAACTGTCCTGGTGCAGGATGCTCCTTGTTGCACCGGCGTGGGTGAGGCAGATGGGGGTATCCGGATCTTGTCAGCGTCTTCTCTGGTCAATCTTCCAGTGGTCGCTTGTCTTCTCGCCAGGGAACGAGGTGCAATTCTGCACCACGACCCAGGATCGCTGAACCTGAAGGCCTGGCTCCTGCAGCGTTAGAGTTCGGGGGATACGATCTCCCAGCGGACTGCAAGGAGGCAAGGCCAGTGCATGATCTACTCAAAAATGCTATGGACATAAATGGAAGAGGCTCGTTGTTTGGTGCCGTGCACAGAAGATCGACCCTGTACGAGGCACGGCTCTGCAGGTACTTCTGTATTTGCTGTCATTGGCCAAAGGAGGACTGGCCCATACCTCCAAAGGTCATCTGGTGGCTCTCACGCAACACCCGATATCCGGGACAGTCGTTATGGTCACACCATCTGCTTAAGGAATTAGTCCAAGGATTGTCCCGTTCGTTCCTGACGGTGAACTCTCCAGCACTGGTGTGGGAACTTGATGTGGTGCCGACTAGGCTCATGGGTCCTCCATTCGAACCTCTGCATACAGTGCCGCTGAAGTTTGTCTTGGAAGACTGTTACTGGTGGCCATCGCCTGTTCATGATGGGTGGGTGAGATTCAGGCCCTGTCAAGTAAGCCACCTTACTTGACTTTTCATGACATGAGGGTGGTGCTGAGGACGCACCCCTCCTTCATGCCCAAGGTGCCATCAGACTCATCTAAACTAGCCATTGGTGTTACCCGTGTTTTTTCCGACGCCTTTGTCGCCGGCTGAAAGGACATTTCACTCGCTGGATGTGGCTAGAGCGCTGACGTTCTGTGTGGACCGTACGAAGAGTTACCGGAAGACGTTGCAACTTTTTGTAAACTTTGGCCCTGTGAACCATGGGAAGGCACTCCAAGGCTTCCATTTCCAGGTGGATCTACGGCTGCATCACCCATTGTCACCATTTGGCGAACCGACTGTTGCCGGACTGTCCGAGAACCCATTCGACCAGAGCGATTGCTGCCACTACGGTGTTGCTGTCTGGTGTGCCCCTGCTGGACATCTGCAGGGCTGCTACGTGGAGGTCGATGCAGACCTTCACAAAATTCTACTGCGTCGATAGGGATTCCAGGGAGGAGTCCAGAGACGGCCAAGCAGTGCTTCGCAACCTGTTCACTTGAAGGAGAGCTTGGTGAGGAGCTAAGAGATGCTTCTGTTGAGCCTCGTCACCTGCCGGATTGTGCAAGTGTGTACTTCTATGTATTCTTTATTCATGAGCATGGGAATCTATGCCAGACCCCATGATGGAGAAGGAACAAGTTGCTTACCTGTAACTGTTGTTCTCCAGCATGGGTATGGCATGGATTCACATGCAAACCCTCCCGAATACCCCTCTGCGGCTCTTCTCTTGGTCCTGCTGCCACTTTATGTGCTACCAAATCTGAAGATGGCTGCCAGAGGAGGGGCTTAAGTAGAGGGCAGTCATTGGCTGGGAGCAGTATGACCCAGAGACCAGTGATTGATTAGTTGACAGTTCAGAAACTGATTTTTTTTTTTTACTAGGATTCAAAGACTGACGGGGAATATTCATGAGCATGTGAATCCATGCCAGACCCCATGCTGGAGAACAGTTACAGGTAAGTAACTTGTTCCTTGCCCTAGGGGCTCCCCTTTTAACTTTTGCCGACAAAGCTTGTGAGAACTACAGTTCCCAATGGTAGAAAGGATCTTTGGATCCCTTTTTTAAAATTTTATCAGGTGAGACCAGCACCCCCACCTTCTGTTGAGTGCTGGAGATGCTGCATATCCCCCTTCTCATTTTAAATGTGACATTTGTTACAAGGACTAAATTAACTTAAATTGCTGGTGGCAGTGAACCTTTTTATTCGGTGCACCACTGCGGGTTGTTCCCACAGCCCCGAGAAGGCACCCATTGGTGCTCATTTTACCATGTTAGGCAGAATTGTATGCAGTACCATCTGGGACCACCACACACACTTAAGACTACATGTGTAAGCAAGACACACTTTTGGTATAAGTCTGTACCACACAGTTTGTTCTTAGCGAGCTGAGCTGCCAGGCTTCTCAAGAGTGAATGTGAGCAGTAGAAGTAGTTACACAGAAGACTTATAATTATTTATAACGTGCTTAATAACCAGAGCTTTCTAAGCGCGGACCCGGGGATCGAACCTGTGTTGCTCCACGTCGTCTTGCTTCCAAGGTGAGCATGTTGCCCCTCGCCTATCCTCCTGATACTTTCAATCACAGTGGTTCAAGTAGACATTTATACTCAAGTTTTCTTGGTAAAAACACTAAGTAATTTATTACACAATCATTTAGAAAACATTTCACTAGAAGGAGGCAACTTGATGTTCTATACCAATACACTACAATACAAAACTCTTAAGCTTTTGAGACAGCTTGAGCTCCGTAGGGTATTTTGTATAAACTTGGTGCTTGGCGGTATTTTCTTACCGCCAAAAACAATGGTAATTTGACAATGACCATTCCTTACATTCAGATTGGGTTTGGCGTTATAGTGGAATACATTTTGTTGGTGGTATTTTGGTGAGCATAATTTCTTTGTTTTATTTGTGGCCCTAACATACAAAACCCCATTTTGTTTAGACTGTTCTTGTGATCTCTAAATGCCTCGGGCTTCTACATTATTCAGAAACACCACATTTTCATATGGAGTGCCACCTAGGGCTGTTATCACTTATTTATCTACCAGTGAGCTATGTTTCCATAAATTATTCACAATAACATGTGGTATGATCACTAATTTATTTACATTAGTGAGACTGTTCCCATAGGCCTCTCTCTGCTGATTCATATACGCTCAGCAGACTATTGCATTATATTCCACTCAGAAGCCACACATACATACCCTGAGTGGAATCACGCGCACAACTATTTATAATGGCTCATGACATTGCTTCATCTGTATAGGAAACTTGGCACATTAAACATCATTCCCTCCCCTACAGAGTTTTCTTTTTTTTTTTTTAAAGGCACCAAATGAAGAACAGAAGCAAGAACACTCTTAGGCAGACTGTGTGTTATCACAATTTCATTTCAAAATGATACATTACCATTCTGGTGAGACAATCCTTTCTGAAATAAACATAAGAGAAACACATGCAATAATACCACAAATTTCTTTTTACATTTTCAAAAAGAAAGATTACATCATTTTTCTTGCAACATTATAACGTGGTTGTTAAACACAGGAGAATAAAGATTTTCCATAATAACTTACTAGAACGTCTTAATTCTATTAAAGACTCGGAGGCAAGCATTATGCTTCTTTCTTTTATTCGACAATAAAGAAAAGAGCTCAGCAGCAAGATATTTGTGTGCCATGAGTAATGTGCAGAAAACAGGTGCACCAAATATATATAATAAACATAGCAATGTAACAGTAATATAACAGTAATATCTTAACATAAAAGTTAAGAGTCTCTGAAGAAACTACATTTCCCAGGGAGCTTGGCTTCAGTTCATTTTGAGGCCATCAACACGTGACCTAGTCCACCAATAGTAGTTCAGATCCCCTGCATAAACAGTCCTAAACATGACACTTCCTCTTTCTGGGCTGCGTACTTGGCTGTCCATAGTAGGAGATAATTGTAGCTAACTTGAAGACTTGTGTCGGGCCGAGATCAGGCTGACTTGTCTGCAGGCGCTGTCAAGAAAAAACATTTTAGTCTCTTGTATATGACAACCCTAGATCCCTTATCAGGGTGGGAGAAAATCTTGAAGTTATTCCGATAGAGTACATGTAAATTTCAGAACATGAATCTTTTCTTTACATCTTTAATTAACATCAGGTAACATGTTATTTTCTCGCCGGGTGGGATAATGCTTGCCTCCGAGTCTTTAATAGAATTAAGACTTTCTAGTAAGTTATTGAAAATCTTTATTCTATGTCAAGACCGGAGGCTCCCATTATGCTTGTTTAAAGCTCCATTACCGCAATGGATGCCGGCTGGTCTACTGGCTTTAGGTAGAATTGTTTGAAAACTGATTCACTAGCCCAGTCTGCCATCCTCATGATACCTTCGAGGTAAACTCCTGCCTGAAATGCTTTAGAGGCCATGGCTCCTCTGAGTGGGCTCCAAAATGCTTGGTGTCTATCCCTGCTTGAGCTAGCGTCCACCGGACCCAACGTGCTAAGGTCGGTGCTGATGCTGCTTTGTGCGGTTTATGTAGAGCGATCAGTAGCTGCCCGTTAGGGGAGGTTCTGAGTGGAGCAGTCTTTTCTTCGTAGACTCAAGCATTTAACCAAGCAGAGCTTTGGTTGATCTCTAAAGGCGGGGTAGGAAATCACCCTGGAATTGCACTTTGTTCTTCTATGAATATGGAATACAATGCCATCAGGAGAAAAGGCTCTGCCTGCTAGATCTAGAGCTCGGATGTCTGAGACTCTCCTGCAGGAGACTAAGAAGAGTAGAGTGGTGAGTTTGCCAGATAGGGCTGTACGCGATAGTTTTGTTATTGGGCCATGCCAGAAAAAGGTTCAGTACTTTATTAACGTTCCAAAGCTTGTCATAGCGAGCTGGAGGTGGGACGGTAAGCCTTACACCCTTGAGCAACCTGCAGACGAGGTGGTGTTCTCCTGCTGGTACTCCTTGGATAAGGTCATGACCTGCGGAAATTGCTGAACGGTAGGCGTTCAGACCTGAAGGCGAACCCTTTTTCCACTAGAGATGCTAGAAAATTCAAAATCTGTTCTATAGGTGCTGAAATTGGATGTAATCCTTTCTCACGACACAGGAGCTCCAGATGCTCGAAGAGTTGGAGTATCTCTTCCGGGTACTAGGGGCCCAGCTCTCTTCAATAAGGTTGATCGCTTTGTGAGACATGCCTGGGACTCTCCATCTTGACCTGAAATCCTCCAGGTTGCTAAGGTCAGATCTGTTGAGGAGAGGATGACGTTGACCTGATCGATCCAGTAGGAGATCCGGAAACTGGGGTAGTAGGATTGGAGAATCCATAGAAAGTTTCAGAAGAACTGGATACCAAGTCTGAGATGTCCAGACCGGCGCTATAAGGATCAGATTTGCATGCTCCTGACGGGCCTTCGCAGGGTCCTCGCTATCATAGTGAAAGGAGGAAAGGCATACAGTATTCCCTGGGACCATGACTGTAGAAATGTGTCTGTTGCAGCTGCTGCTGGGTCCGGCCTCCAGCTGTAGAAAGCTGGGAGTTGAGTCTGGAAGCAAAGAGGTCTATGGACATCGGACCCCAGATCTCCTGAAGGCGGAGGAAAATCTCTGTTGATTCGCCAATCGCCGTAATCTGTCGAGTGGTGCGAGTACCAGTCCGCTACTGCATTTGAGAGGCCGGGAAGGTACTCCGCTGTAACTGAAATCTGGTGATCCAGACAGAAATGCCAGAAGTCTTTGGCTAATTCTGCTAGGGGTCTCGACTTGGTGCCGCCCAGATGGTTGATGTATCTTACCGCTGAGATGTTGGCCATCTTTAGTAAAATACAGCAACTCTCTTTGCCTTTGGCAAAAGAGCGCACTGCAAAGGAACCTGAAAGAAGCTCTAGACAATTGATATGAACGTCCAGCTCCTGGGGGGACCAAGTCCCTCCCGTGGCTATGGGACCGCTTCTCGCTCCCCAACCGGAGTGACTGGCATCCGACTCGATAATATCTGGAGTGGAGCTGAAGATGGCTCTGCCGTTCCAGGCTTCCATGCGAGAGCCACCAGTTGAGCTCTGTCCTTGCTTGAGGAGACAGTGTCAGGAGTTGAGAATAAGAAAGGTTTCTTCGTAAGTGTTGGCCTTTTAATCTTTGCAGCTCTCGATAGTGAAGAGGGCCGGGAAATATCGCTTGGATGGAGATGAAAGTAGCCCAAAGGGAGAACATGTTCTTCTGTAAGAGTCTGCGTATTTCTCTTTTGGTAGAGTGAATCTTGGCTGATGGGAGTCCAAGCTGCGAATTCTGTGTATCTGCTATGAATCCTAGAAATTCCATATTTCTGGATGGAAGTAGAACTGACTTCTCCCAGTTTATAAGAAAACCTAGGCTGTGCAGAAGGTTTGCCAGTTCGGTTTGTTTCCGAACTAACTCCTGTGATTGGGCCATGAAAATAATGTCGTCTAGATAAATTGAGACTGACACCTTGCTCTCTTAATCGAGCTACTACAGGTTTTAAGAGTTTGGTGAATACCCAAGGCGCCAAAGAGTCCGAATGGGAGACTTGTAAATTCCCAATCTCGGTTTCTCCAGGAGAATCTGAGGTAACTGATGTGTTTGATGGATCGGTACTGCGAGGTAAGCGTCTTTTAAGTCTAGGTGCATAAGCCAGTCGTTCGGACTGAGAAGATCTGAGCATGTGTATACCTTCCATTTTGAAATGGCGGTAAAGGATGAACTCGTTGAGCGCTCTGAGGTTTATGGCTGGGTGCACTTTTTGCTTCCTGCATACCAGAAAAATGGGACTGAAGAAGCCTCCCTGACTTGAGCAGGGGCGAATCGCGTGCTTCTGCTGGAGACTGAGTATTTCGCTGTCTAAGGCGGTTTGGTCTGATAGACATTACAATGGGAGTGGGGGGACATGACTGAACGGGCTGTGTAAAAAAAAAAACTCTAGGTGTAGACCCCGAGCTGTGTCCCTGACCCAGGCATCTCCCGACAGGGTATCCCAAGCATTTGAAAACATCCTTAACCTCCCTCCTATAGGTGTTAGTGGCGCTGGCGCAGTTATCAGTACACTGACCTGTGGATTGTTGCTGGGCTGGGTATCTGGCCGCTCTCCTCCAGGGACGCCCTCTACCACGACCTCTCGAGGGGAAGAAAGTGTTGGGGCGTTCTTGCCAGGAATTATGCTGACCTCGAGATTGTTGAGGTCTCTTGTCGAGGAAGTAACGGCCGGAAGAGCGACCTATTCCGGCCCTGGAGAAAACCTTGGTTGCAAATACTCTTTTTATTGAAGCCTGTGCTTTGTCTAACGCTGTGAATGTCCCGGCGACTTTTGTCATCTCCTTCATAAAAGGGTCTCAAAAAAGCTGGCCTTGCGCCGTTGGGCCGGATTCTGTGTCTGCCACTTCGGTTAATTTGGCATCTATCTTGTATAGGATGCCTTTCCGTCGCTCTGAGATGGCGCAACTGGCGTTGCCCAAGAGGCAAATAGCCCTCTGGACCCAACCGGACAGTATCACTGGTTCGATGGGGTCTGATGAGATGGCTGCATTCGCAAGATCGGAGATTTTTGCTAGTGGACCTGCTATGTCCAATACTTTGTCCTGGCAGGCTTTCCAGGCGCGATCAATACCCTTCCTGGGGTCTTTAACGTTTTTACCCAAAAAGGTAATCATTTTAGAATCGAGCTCTGGAGTCAGAGCTACTTTATCTGCAATGTTTGGTCGTGGACATTTGGCACGTAGTCTGGCGCGAACTTCTGTATCAAGCGGCTTGCGCAGCCCAAGGTGGATGTAATTAGATGTCTTGGAAGATGGTTCCCAGTCGGTGGACCTGGGGTATATTAAGTCTTCCGGGGTAAATGTACCTTCAGTAGAAGGTTTGGTCCCGGTTGTGTCATTAGGGATGGGGACTGCCGCAATCCCTGATGCAGAGGGTCTTGAATCCTCGAAATGAAATTCCTCCTCTGAAGAGGAGTGAGAAAGATCAGCGTCGTAGATGTTTTTGTTATGACCTTCTTCTTCCGAGCCCTGTCCGTGTCCCTCCGGGCTTGAGGGTCTAGTTCCCCTGGTTTCCTCCTCGGGGTAAGAGGGTAGATGGGAAGGGGTTACCTTCCTATTCATGAAGGCTTGTTTCAGCCTTGAGAAGGCGTCTGTTACGGCAGCTGTGGCATTAGATGGATGGCTCGGGGGGGGGGTCGTAGAGCTTTTACTCTTGCGAGCCGGTATACATCCCCCTTCTGTAAGGTGCTTCCTTTTCTGTGTTCTCTTCCTCCCAGGAGGGGAGGTCCCTCTGAAATGCTCCTCCATAGTATCTAGATGATTTTGTATGGGAATGAGCATATCCGTTACAGCTTTCTTCACACTGGTTTCCACAGAGGATCCCAGAACCTTCTGAAAACTATTAGCCATTGCCACTTCATCTATGTAACAGTGATCTGCCTCAGCCTCAGACCAAGCCTGATCTCATTGAGGCGAGTACTGTTCTGCCATTATAAAATAAATGCACCTTACTTTTTTTTTCTGGGCTTCCGAACACCTTCTCTCACTGCCCAGTAATGTTATTTCAGTTCAGCTTGTAATTGTTCTTAAATGCTGAATATAGAATTTCTTTGCTATATGCGCAATTAAAAATCAGCGAGGAAAAAACGGTCGCTCTTGTCTGAGGAAAGATTCCGGTGCTCAAGCTGCAAGGACCGTTATATTATAACGGGCATGCGCGCTCGAGCGCCGGAATGTAAAGGAAAGGACCCGGAGAGCATGAGCTCCCCTGGCGGCCTGCATGCGGTGCAGCGTGGTCCGACTAGGCCGCGCCGGATTCCCAGTACCTTTGAAGCACAACGACGTTGCGGCAAAGCCGGCGCGAGCCGACGACGAATCTGCTGGACGAGCGGAATAAATAACTGATCAGTTGTGAACGTGTGAAGCGGTCTCCGAGGTCAGAGGACTGACGTCGGAGCCCAACATAAAGGTACAATTATATATATATATATTTCTGATGTTTGTTAATCTGCTTAGAATCACATGCTGTGCATAGGTCCGACATCCAGTGGTCACTGCGGAGTATTGCATTTTGTTTTTCGTAGTCGAAAAGGGGACGTCGACAAGGCGTGTCTGTAACACTATCCCTATAGTGACGTGCGTTGTACCCACAATCCCTCACGCGTCGAGGTCCCTCAGATTGTTTTTTTCCGCCCAGCTTATGGTCGCCTTACGCGGAGCTCCTAGAGAGTCATTGCTAAACAATTACTACGGACCTCGGTCCTTAATATATACTTATTGTTAAAGATCCCTCCCCTCGACGTTAGCTGTGAAGCTGTTTCTCCGCCGAGCAAGTTTTCGACGGAGGAGAAGAGACGGAGGAGATCCTTCGGCGCTGCCGAACACGTGGCCAGGCCTCGCCGGCCAACATACAGTAGGGAGAGTGGGGGTTTCGAACTTTTACCTTCTCGTTGAGAATGTCTTTCTTTCTCCCCTATCTTTCCCTTGGGGTTGTTATCACCAGTTTTTATTGCCTCAGCTATGGAGAGGACACCTTTTAAGTTTTGCCCACGCTGTAGGGGCAAATACACTTGGAAGGATAAACACAAGCTCTGTAATCGTTGCTTCCCCATCGATCATAAAGAGGACAGCTGCGCGGCCGGTAAGCTCTTGAAACCAAGAACTCTTAAAGAACGGAAAGTTAAGAGGTGGGCGGACTACGCGATGTCGAAGTCAGTTTCCTTTTTAATGCATACTTTCATATTTTAATGTTGCCAGCGCACAGAAAATACCTCAGGTTCAAGATAGAGAACAAACACTATCAGTTCAGAGTACTACCCTTCGGGATAGCATCAGCACCAAGGGTATTCACGAAGGTACTGGCAGTGGCAGCGGCCCACCTGCGCAGGTTGTCCATCCCAGTTTACCCTTACCTCGACGACTGGCTCATAACAGGGGATTCTTACGAAACATGCTTCTCCAATACCCAAAAGACTGTAGACCTTTTGTTCCAGTTGGGCTTCTCCATCAACGAAAAGAAGTCCAGCCTAGACCCCAGCCAAATCAAACAATTCCTAGGGGCTCTAATTCAAACAAAGGATGGCCTCGTCTTCCCCTCCAACGAGAGGGTCCAAAACATGCTGTTTCAGATCCCTCAATATGTGGCCGGTCGAGAGGTGACGGTACGCAAAGCAATGCGCTTGCTAGGCATGATGGCGGCGTGTATTTATTTGGTACCTCACGCGCGCCTGCGCCCTATGCAAGAGTGGCTCAACAGCCAGTGGTGTCAGGCCAGCGGATTATTGGACGATCCAGTGGTGGTCTCGCAGGCCTTGGTTCTCTCGCTACGATGGTGGACAAAGGAAAACCTGGAAAAAGGGAAACCCTTTGCCACACCCGCGGCGGAAGCCACTCTAACCACAGACGCATCCCTAACAGGATGGGGGGCTCACCTATCCCATCAGACTGCTCACGGAGTGTGGACTCCGAACGTAGCATCCAAACACATAAATCTACTGGAGCTACTAGCTGTGTTCAAGGCGCTAAAAGCCTTCCAGGAACACCTACAAGGCAAAACTGTGTTGGTCCTTACAGACAGCACCACAGCCATGTAGTACATCAACAAGCAGGGGGGCACCCACTCTCCAGGACTGTCCAAACTAGCCCAAAATATATGGAATTGGGCTCTCAAACAAAACATGTTCCTACTGTCACATGTACCAGGGGAACTCAATCTGCTGGCGGACAAACTCAGCAGTGATTTCCCCCTGCCCGAAGAGTACGAATGGCGACTGCACGAAGACCTCGTCTTCGACGTCTTCACACAATGGGGATTCCTAGAAATAGACCTATTCGCAACCCTGGAGAACTCACAATGCCCACGTTACGCCTCCAGGTACCCCCAGAACCAATCCAAGGGGAGCGGTCTGTCGATGCAATGGTCAGGGAAATTTGTTTACGCTTTTCCCCCGACTCCCCTTCTCAACAAGGTGGTGCACAAGATGCACCAGGAACAAGTAACCATGATACTGGTGGCCCCAATGTGGGCCCGACAGCCATGGTTCGCTCACTTGATGGAGATGTCTCTATCTCCCCCAGTGAAACTCCCCTGCCCGTACAACATGCTGTCACAAAACAAGGGCAGGACTCTGCATCCATGCCCCCAGAACATGAACTTAGCTTGGCTCCTGAGATCATAGAATTCGGACATCTACTGCTCCCGCAGAGATGTATGGACATTCTCAGGGAAGCCAGAAAACCTAACACTCGCCACTGCTACTCTAGCAGGAGGAGATTTGTCATCTGGTGCAGAGGGGAAGGCATCAACCCAATTGACTGCTATCCCACACATATTGTTCTATACCTGACCCACTTGTTGGATTCAGGTCTAGTGTTCAATTCCATTAAAGTCCACCTGGCGGCACTTTCTGCATACACCACTTCCCAACTCAAGGTGTCGTGGTGGAAGATCCCTGTTATAAAGGCCTTCATGGAGGGAATAAAGAGAATACACCCCCCCGATAGCTGACCCAGCTCCCGGATGGGACCTTAACGTGGTACTTACCAGACTCATGGGCTCACCTTTCGAACCCATGCACAAAGCATCTCTTAAAGACCTCACTCTTAAGACTGCTTTTTTAATAGCTATCACCTCCATCAGGAGGGTAAGTGAACTACAGGCTCTTTCTGTTCTAGACCCCTTCGTTACAGTTCAGAGATAAGGTGGTTCTACGCACGCACCCAAGGTTTGCTCCGAAGTTCATATCGAAATTCCATGTAAACCAGTCTATAGAACTGCCAACGTTCTTTCAAAATCCTTCCAACTTGGGAGAAAAAACTCTGCACACACTAGATGTGCGCAGAGCGGTCATGTTCTAGATGGAAAGAACCAGACCACTGAGGAAGACTAATCAGTTCTTCGTCTCGGTGGCAGCAGGAAGAGAAGGGGATGCAGTTTCAAAGTCCACTATTTCTAGATGGATTGTTCAATGCATCACTCTCTGCTATACTCTTGCTAAGAGAGAACTGCCCTTTAAGCCTAGAGCACACTCTACTCGAGGCACGGGGGCGTCCATAGCATTCATTGCAAATGTTCCCCTTGAGTCCATCTGCAAAGTGGCTACCTGGAGTTCTGTGCACACCTTTACAAAACACTACTGTCTAGATGCACACTCGAGATCTGACTCCCAGGTGGGTCAGGCAGTACTAAGACATCTTTTCTCTACTGTTCCTTCTCATAACCCACCGACAACTCCGGGGACCGCTCGCTAGTCTTTGCACAGCGTGTGATTCTAAGCAGATTAACAAGCATCAGAAGACAATGCATTACTTACCGTAAAAGCATTTCTGATGATTATCTGCTTAGATTCACATGCGCCCACCCTTCCTCCCCGCTCGGATGGAAGGAACATAGACTTCCTTTTATATCTCTCTTTTCTGTACTCGCTCACGTCTAGAAGGCTCCCTCAGGGCAGAAAAATAAAAACGGAGGGACCTAGACGCGTGAGGGATTGTGGGTACAACACACGTCACTATAGGGATAGTATTTCAGACACGTCCGGTCGACGTCCCTTTTCGACTACGAAAAACAAGATGCAATACTCCGCAGTGACCACTGGATGTCGGACCTATGCACAGCATGTGTATCTAAGCAGATACAATCAGAAATGCTTTTACGGTAAGTAATGCATTGTCATATATATATATATATATATTTTTTTTTTTAAATGAATATTGAAAGTAAAATTCGTATAAGTCTAGAACTATGCAATAAACATGACATTTTGTAATGTTATCTTTTAAATTATAAAATCATTACGTAAGGAGTGCTAAACATGAAGTACTTATCTCTTGCTTTGAGCAGCAAAGAAAGAGGAAGTGTCATCATGTTTAGGACTGTTTATGCAGGGGATCTGAATTACTATTGGTGGACTAGGTCACGTGTTGATGGCCTCAAAATGAACTGGAGCCAAGCTGAGATATTACAGTTAAATTGCTGTTATATTGCTATGTTTATTATATATATTTGGTGCACCTGTTTTCTGCACATTACTCTTGGCACACTTACTCTTGGTGCACAAATATCTTGCTGCTGAGCTCTTTTCTTTATTGTCGAATAAAAGAAAGAGATGCATAATGGGAGCCTCCGGTCTTGACATAGAATTCCCTATCACTACACTGCCTGCCTAATAGTAGATCATTCGTCCGGCAGTCACAGCAATCTCACTCCATTTGTATGTTTACCAGCTATTTGTAGCTCTCTCACACGCTAACTCCCTTGGCTAGCCGCCTTTGATGAATGAGCCCAGGGTTTTCTTTGTGTTTGAAGTTTGAAGTGCACAGCGAGAACACGGAATTCTCAAGCCGGTGCCAAGTGACTAGGAAACCCCAGTCTCTGAAGGTCAGCAATGCAACTGGGACGACCCCTCCCAGCAGCCCAGCCAGGCGATCTCACAGCAGCTCCAGCCAAGTGACCTCACTGTAGCTCTGCAAAATGTCTTCTCCCCGTAAATCTGTCAAAGCTATTCCAAAAAACCTGTTACCTCCCCTAAGATTACGTAGCACCAATCAAAATTCATAGTATGCCTCCTCCTTCCTCAACAATAGCTCACTTTTACAGAAAGCAACTGTATCTAACTGATTTCCTGGATTCAAATTTTGCTTCCTGCAAAGACAGTGAACAGGGCAATGAAAAATTGCACGTTTAAACAATGAATCTCAGCCTGCCTCATTTTGCACATGGAGAACACCTAATGTTAAGGAGTTAGAATCGTGTTCGTATTTGTTGGGTAAGTTAATCAAGTATCTAATGTGTCTCCTGTAAGTGAGGCATTTCAAGTGAGAGAAATTTGTTTTTGTGCTTTTAAATGGGTATTGAGAAAAAAAATGGTGTGCTTTTAAAAGATAGCCTGTCTTCATATACATGTCCTTATGTTACCCTGGCAACACATGGCTTGCAGTACCACATCACAGTAATAATGTGATCTCATGCAGTGGCGCTGCACTCCATAGTACGCTAAATTATACTACAGATCCCCTGAAATAAGAGCCAAATGGCAGTTCAATTACTTAGCAGTGAGCAAAAAAGACAAAAGTAAGTAGAACAGATTGCGTTTACTTTCTAGGCAATGCAAATAGTTTCAGTTCACCACAGTAGTTCAAATCAAGTCAATGGGCTAGTGTTCTGGATAGGAAAGAGCAACTCTGGTATCAAACGGTAAAGTCTTTGCAAAAGTTCTCAAGTAGTTTAGGCGAAAAAGAATCCTGTCGGGTCACAAGCTGATTAGGCCTGCAAGTTGGGAAAGTTTCACAAACTTTGACCGCGAGAGTGGCATTCTCTCAATCCGGTTGGCACAGTAGCTTTCTATGAAGAAACGAATGTTGCTGAAGTCGTGGTTCCTGGCAGTTCCTCCAGTTCTCGCTGTTCCTGAGCTTCAGTCGTGGGGACAAGAGGGAGGACGTCGGGGGACTCATGCATTGCACGGGGACTGGTCCAAAAAGCTGGCAAATGGAAGATCTTCGGTTTCAGTAGCTGTCGTGAAGCACAGAAACATGTGTCCCTCTCCTTGGTTAAACCTAACCGGCTCTGAGAATGGTATCCAGGTGGCTTACGGGTTGATTGGTCCCACCAACTAAAGCCCTTCAAGGGGCTTCTCTGTCGAGGTGAACATGGCAATTCAGACCTGCAGCAGGGCTTCACTGTGCAAACCAACGGTCCAGAAGTGGCAGCAGCCGTCTTTTTCCAGCTCGTCTTCGTTCTTTCGTTCCAGTGGTCGACTCTGCCTTCCAAGCCAAGAGACTTGCCTTTTAAACAGTTGTCTCCCTTCCATTCCAGCCTAGCTGTCACTCACCCAGCAAGGTGGCTGTCCTTGCCGGACAGTCAGCCATCCAATAACGCCACGGTGCATTTGGGTCTCCTATGAGACTAAGCACAGGGAGTTTCGGGCATCTCACTCACTTCCTGCCCACCCCAGACAGTCAGGCGCCAAGGGTGGTCTTCAGTCTTGAAGCCTGCGAAAGGCATAGAAACAAAGGGACCAAACCTAGTTTGGCGCTCAGAGATAAACACTAGAAGGACCTTTCTTAAAAGAATGGCGAAAAAGACTGGGACCTGTTTAAGCAAAGGGGCTTAAGGTGCCATCTTGAAAAACAATGGCTCCTGCGATTTTTAGCTACCAGTTTTTGCGGTAGGGGAACATCATGGTAGTTTGTTGTAAAACCACTTCCACCAGCCATTTTGATAGGAAAGGGTACCATTTGACGGCTACATGAGTTTTAAGACACGGGGGATACTATGTAACCCCTCCAGCACTCCATTGTAAGATGGTGTGGGTTGGGTATGGGAATTTGGAAAGACTCCCATACCGTCGGGGCGTCCCTCGCTAGGTACGGGAGACGGGACCTTTTTCACCAGAAAAATCATTGTCCCTTTAAATTCAGATGCTCGTGGCGGCGCAGCCCTGGGAGCATGCACTCCACTCACACTGCCCACCGGATTCACTCCTCCGTCCTCTTTTCCTCGTCGAAGGCAATGGACTGCTTTCACCAGCACTCCTGGGTTAGGCCTCTGCCCTAGTAATTCCACGCACTGTTCCCCGGAGAAGTACTTTTGTCTTATTTATTCTCGTCTTTAATCGGGTACTGCTGTCCTCTGGCGACATGCTCCTCCCCGGCGCATGTTGACTTAAGCAGGCTTCAGCAGGTGTCCAGCCTGCGAGGGGCTCTTCCCTACATCCGACCCCCACGCTTTCTGCCTCCGCTGCCTTGGCCCCGACCATGGCTGGGAAGGCTGCTCCGCGTGCGATGTGCTGACGCCACGCGCTCTGAACAGACTAGCTACGTGGAGGGAGCTTTTCGGAAGGTCGCCTCCAGAGGACTTGAAGGAATTCGTCAAGCACAAGTCCATGCCCAAGGTAGGGGCACGGTGTTCATCCGCACCCCGCAAAGGCGACTCCTTTCCCCAGGAAGCTCACAAGTTGGAGGGACTTATTGTATCCTAGTACCAGTGCAGGCACCGAGGCTGCTTCAGCTACCAGACCGAGGGGTCGCGAGATCCTACCAGTGATTATGCTGAGGGACCACAAGGTTCTACTACCGGGTCTCAACCTGTGGGGCTATGCCCTAATACTGGACAGATGTCTGAGGAGGCGCCTATATGCAGAACTTCAGAGCCACAGCTGAGGGCCCTCCTCCTACCAGGCCTCGTCCTTGGGTGCAGGGTAGGCTTCAACTTCCACCGGCAAGAGTCCTGTTGGAATCCAGGCCCAGCGCGGCAAGCGTCGTGATACCCGCACGTGGCACACAGCCTGATAAAATGGCTGCCTGGCCAGAGAAGATGGCAGCTTGTCAAACACCATCCCCCTTTGGGGACCAGGAAGGGGAACGAGTTTCCAGGTGGGACTGGTCATCGCCTGACATGTGGCCCACGGCATATCCTTCAGCATCACAGGGCAGATACACCCAGCATACAGCATGACAGTGTGCGCCCAGGTCTCAGCAGCCTCAGGGCCCCACACCACCAAGCGCTCTGCTGGCTTGTGAAGACATGGGTCTCAGCAGATGGGCATCATCCTCAAGGATGTTATCAGGGACAATGCTCCCTCCGCTACTGCCTCTAGCACCCACGTCCAACCCTGCCATTGGTCCAGCGCTTCTGGTTACAATAAAACCCCAACTGCCTGCGCCAGTCCCTATGACGCTAGCTCCCATGCCTCTGCCAGTCACAGCAGCCATGTATCCACTGCCTCAGCAACCTCCAGCGCCTGTCAGTATGCCACAGCCAACTGCTCCCAGCCCGCCTCCAGCTGCACCGGACCAACAGGACACTTTGGTGGACATGGATGAGGAGGAGGACCCTGACATGCCCTCATCAGCCAAGGCTTATAATGAACGACTTGCAGAATTGACGGAGTATCTGAGGCTCAAGCAGCCTGAGGTTGAACAACCAGAGACGTATATATTGGCAGAATTCCTCACCCTCTGCCCCACAGCCAGAACAGGTATTCCAATGCAAAAGGACGTGGCGGCTTTTGCCAACAAAGGATGTCTCGAACCACACTGCACAGCCTACCAATAGGCGCCTCACTGGCAAAGTTTAGGCAGTTGGAGAGTGACCCCTTCCTGTTGGCATACGCCCAGCCACACTCCACATTGATCTCTGCGGCTTCGCTCTATTCCAAGCCACAATAGTCGTTGGCTACAACAGCCTCTGCACTCCTGGGTAAGGAGGCGAAGATCTTGGAAGCATATGGAAAAGAAATCTATTCCAACTCTTTTCTCTAACTGACCCAGTCAAATGCTGATGCCATGCTGGCTGCTGTCAATCAAAGGCTCTGGTGAGAGATCATTGATTTCCTTCCTGAGCTCCCTGTGCAGAGCCAGGCGAACTTCAAGGCTGGGCTGGCTGAAGCAAAAATAGTGGCGCAGGATATAATGGAGACCACAGTGGCTCACATTGACACTTCAGGCTCTGCCATATGTATCGCTTCCGACATGAGAAGGAAGGCCTGGCTACAGGCAATCAATTTTAACTCGGAGGTTGCGGAGCTTATACTGGACCTCCCTTTCGAGGGTGGTGATCTGTTACATTCTACCACAGATGAGCAACTCGATAAGAATAGTTCAGACTGTAAAATCATTATGGATCCTCACAATGTTTACCCCAAAGGCATAGAGCCAGATATAACCGTGCACAGACAAAGGTCTGTCTTTTGGCGGCTTCAGGGGCTTCCTGGAGAGACAGTCCAGACTACCAGACAGATCCCCGAGCCAGCACATGCACAATCAATCAGCACAAGGCTGCCCACATAGGCTTTTTCCAGTCCTCAGCCTCAGCTTCTGAGGGCAAAAAGGCATGACTGAGCCATCTGGACCAACAAGTCTCTGGTGGGGGGCAGGCTTGCCCTTCACTCAGCGCTGGCGGACAAGGTTCTCGGACCCATGGATCCTCTCAGTAGTAGCCACGGACTTCCGGCACCCTATCCCTCTCTCTCCTCCACTCCCACAGATTGGGACAGCAACTCTGTTGGTGGAAATACACTCGCTCGTAGAGTCATGCAGTGGAAGAAGTCCCAGCAGGGTCTGGGTCTCTATTCACGTATTTTCACCATACATACGAACAACCAGGCTGGCTTGAGAGTTGTTGGACCTTTCCAACTTGAACCCTTTTCTCGCATTTCAAAAGTTCGATGGTTACCCCAGCAGTTATAGTGGAGACCTTGTGCAAGGGAGACTGGATGAGCTCCCTGGATCTGAAGGATGCTTACCTACACTTTCCAATCTGACAGCCCCATTGGTCCTTTCTCAGGTTCAGGATCATGGTTTTCCATTTCCAATACAAGGTTCTAGCCTTTGGCCTAAATTCGGCCCCCAGGGTCTTTACAAGACTGAACGCGGTGGCAGCCCTCTCCAGGGCCCAAGGTCACCATGTCTACCCATACCTAGACGCTTTGCTTGGCTCGTCAGGGCATGGTCTCCGGAGGCAGTGCTCAACAGCGCCTCGGCCCTCATGACTACACTTTTCGAGCTGGGATTCTCCATCAATCTCGAAGTCACAGCTGGAGCCCAGGCTGAGTCTTACCTTCCTGGGCCTCATCTGGAGTACAAGCTCAGAGGTGTTTCCCCTTCAGAGAACATCACAGCCATCAAGAAGGCCTCGGGGCATTTTCTCAGCCGAGCAGTGACCTCTGCATGGTGGCACCAACACATCCTGGGCATCATGGCGGCATGTCTCCTCGCTGTGTTGCATACAAGTCTCAATATGCGGCACTTGCAGCTACACTTAGAAGCTTCCTGTAACCAGGACAAGGGTTCCTAGACAGATGGTCAGCATCCCACCTCCCCTCCACAAGGACCTAGTCTCGTGGACCAGAAACAGCAACCTGTGGATAGGCAGGCCCTTCCGTCAACCAGCGCCTCGGGGTCACCATCACCAAGGACTCGTCCCTAGAAGGCTGGGGTGCTTTCTTGGGCAGCCACAACATCCATGGGGTCTGGTCCCGTCCGGAGCAGGCAGCTCACATCAACTGGCTCAAGGTGATGGCCATCTGGCTTGCCCTCAAAGCCTTCCTCCCTACGATCAATGGCAAGGCAATACTTATTCAGCAGACTGCTCCACCAGCATGTATTACATCAACAAGCGGGGTGACATCAGGTACCCTCCCCTATGCACTAGAGCGGTCGACATGTGGGAGTGGGCTCTGGTAAACATGTACCTATCGGCTATTCACCTTCCCGGGGGACTCCAACTTCGTGGCGGACCAGCTGAAGAAAGGCTGCGTGTGAACATCTACGAATGGCAGTTGATCATACAAGTCCTTCGGGGATCTTCGAAAGGTGGGGGTTATCCTCAGGTGGACCTCTTCGCCACCTGGTACAACAGGAAGTGCCGTCTATTGCCGTCCTGGCAGGGACAGGTCACAAGCTCCCTGGACGACGAAATGCAGATCCAGGGGAACATGAATGCATATGCCTTCCCTCTGAAACCCCCCCCCCCTCCCCCCTGGCTCACAGGTTAATCTGCAAGATCCGGGAGGCCTGGTTCCTCCATAGTATCCTAATAGCTCCGTGGTGGCCAGCAAGACCATGGTTCTCGGAACTACTCGGCATGTTGGATCAGCCTCAGTGCAACTTACGCTGGGTCCAGCACACCTGCTCTCGCATCAGGGAGGCACCCCCAGAAATTATCCATTGCAGAGTGGTTCCTGAACAAATCCCACTGAGGCATATGCAGCTGTCTCAAGCCAACCTAGACCTTATACAAGGGGCTATGAGTAATGCTACCAGGAGCCAATACAATAGCAAGTTGACTAGGTTTTGTCACTTGGCAGAATCAAAAGGAGGTTAATCCCTCAGCAGACCTCACACATTCGGGGTACAGGTACACATGCTGCACCTATCGGGCAGCTATTGGAGCCTACAGGAACTTGGAGATGTTGGGTGCGCTCTTATATTCTACCTGGACAGGACAAAGAGGTTCTGCAAATCAGATGCTCTTTGTCACCTTTGGTGGGTCAAAGCCGGGTTGTCAGGCCTCCAAGGCTTCTATAGCTAGGTGGATGGTGTCGGCCATCAAGAAGACTTATGAGGGGCAGCACAAACCTCTTCCAGCGAACATGCATGCTCATGCAATCAGTTTGGCCACGGCTGTCGCGTTCCAAATGCACGTGCCCTGACAGGTTATCAGCAATGTGGCTACATGGGCTGCACCCTCGGCCTTCTGCAAGCACTACTGCTTGGATGCTGGCTCCAGGTCTGACGCAGCATTTGGTAAGCCAGTCTTAAGGAACTAGTTTTCTTAGGAGAGGCAACTCTCCACCCTGTGGTTACATTCATTTGTAATCGCCCATACAGTATGGATGAAAGGGAATGCGACGTAGGAGTAATTAGAAGTTAGTCACCATAGTGACTAAAGTACTTCTAGTCCCCTTTCCTCCTTACGTCCCCCCCCGTGTCATTGGGCAATGTTAATATTGTCGACGCCGGTGGGCGGAGTGAGGGGAGCGCATGCTCCCAGAGCCGTGCCCCAGCACGCATCAAAACTTAAAGGGGAAGATGATTTTTCTGGTGAAAATGGTTGTCTCCCGTCCCGAGCGAGGGACGGTGTCCAGTCATAATCTCAAACAAAATGTCGAATTACAATAATGTCTAAGCAATAATGTCAAACAAAAATGTCGATTTTTTTATTTTTTTAATTTACATATTTTTTTGGGGTTCGGTGGTAAAAAAAGGGGTAAAACGTTAAAAAAAAACAAAAAAAGGGGGTTGGGGGGAACCCCCCCATTTCGAATAAAAATCAACAAAAAATCGACATTTATGTTTTAGACTTTATTTTTTCGACATTATGACTTTCGACATATTTGTATTCGAGTTTATGACTATAAACCGCGAGGGACACCCATACAATATGGAGGAAAGGGCACTATGGACTAGGACTGCGTTAGTCACTACAGTGAGTAACTTAAAATTTTCCTTAAATCTGTTTACTTGCCTGTACTGTACTAGTAATTTATTCATAAGCAATTCTCATTCTCCTATTGGGTAATATGTATAGATGTACTATTCAAACTATACTATGATCTCGGACTCCCAGATTACCAAATTCAAAGTTTTTAAAATGCAGTAGCAAGATTACTTCTCAGTGAAGCAATTGCAACACCTCACACCAGCATTACGTATTCTCCAGTGGCTAACCATCAAAAATGGTTCATTTCAAAACGTGCATTGCTCCTCATTCATTCCACGCTGCACTCCTTCCAGAACATTTGGGTCCAGCAATGCTGCACTAGTACTAGTCCCCAACTTCAACAACCAAACAAAGGAAGATTCTCTTTTTCCATTCATGCCAACAAACTATGGAACCACCCTACCCAAAACCTCTCCACCTGGCGGAGAACCCACCTGAATTTCCGGAAACCGTTCAAGTCTTGGCTTTTCAACCCACCACTTTGAGAGAAAAGAAAAATAGCAACCGACTAAACTGCACCAGAAACCTAGGCTAATTCACTTGATTGGCACTACCATCTGCAAGACGCCAAGCTGACTCATGGAACCTCTAATGCTTGGCACTGGTGTGCACCTTTGATCTCTGAAATCTACCATGTGTCAGGAAGTGACATCCTCACCCCACTCATCCCTCAACCAACTCCTTACTATTAAAATCTTGCATCCTTACACCCCACACTCCAAAAGATGGCCTCTGTACTTAACAGATTCCGACTATATCCATCTTCTTTCAGCAACCATGCTGTTTTTACACTCCACAATCCAGGGGTTGCCAATGGGGCTAACCTGCCTCGTCGGTACCAAACGGAGGGTTTTCATATTGACACACAGGTTGTGTACTTTAAACCTACATCCATCAACACCAAATGTTTCTGCATCGGCCTTCCCACTTAACAAGTAACTGCCTCGCCATCCATTCTTACAGAGCCACGTGTAGCAAGGCCAACATTTTTTCTCTCTCCTTGGAGCCTGTGCTGGCTGTCTCCTGCTGCAGATCACTCAACACTACAGATGGCCCACCTTCTGGCCATGATTCTCCTTCGCACATGAGGTAGAAATCCTGAAATACTGAAA
This sequence comes from Ambystoma mexicanum, assembly GCF_040938575.1. Taxonomy (NCBI): domain Eukaryota; kingdom Metazoa; phylum Chordata; class Amphibia; order Caudata; family Ambystomatidae; genus Ambystoma; species Ambystoma mexicanum. The sequence continues at coordinate 113,890,734 of NC_090938.1, read as the reverse complement.
GGTGTTTTTGTGAATAAAAGGCGGATCCCTTTGACATTTTTGATTCATCTCTTCATCACCATCCTGCCAGCTGCCCACTGTGCTCCATTCTGGGATGAGCCACATCTGGAGGCCTTTCTTTCGGTTGGGTGATATTGTATGTACATATGTGCTCTGTAAACCGCTTTGGATAAAGACACTATATAAATAACACATTGTTATCATTCTTTGCAGCCTTGTGACACTGTAAAGATGGCTGCAGCTTTTTCCAAGCAGTGGAGGCTCACTGTGCTCCACATAATCTATCTCCTTGGCTGCTGATTGGCTAGGCACACCTCTTATGGGCCTTTAGTGGACCAACATGCTTTAGCTGGCCCACCCCCTTCTAAGGCCCACTTTCCAGGGCCCTGTCTGTTCCTCTGTCCGTGGCCTGGCCGGGTCTGTGGGTCTTCTACCCCCCCCAAACCCCCCACAATCTGTACATGGAGGCTGAGGAAAACTCCATGTTCTTCGAACACACAATCAATGGGCAACCTAACATTTCTTTGAAGGTCTGTTCCCTATCCTCTAGATTCCCTTCCTTCACACATGGAACTGTTTGACCCTCACTTCACCTCATCTGGTCTTCCACTAACTTAGCCTGCCCAGTTGCTGCCTGTATTTCTGCCATCCTGCTGAAAATCATTTTTAGGCTTCCTAGTTGCTACATGTTTTCCTCGTGAAAAATCGAATGTAGTGGTGCCTTCTGGTGCTGTGCTCATTACTAGACTGCACACATTCCTCCATCTCCCCCCCCCTCTTCCCTTGTGCCCTCCACCTCTCCCTACCTCCAAGTGCATCTGCATATCTCCTTTCCTCTCCAACTGCTTCACTATCTCCTATCACTAAATGTGGCTGGAAGAAACCTAAGGCCACTCTGGCCTCCAACCTAGGCCTTCCTATTGCAGACACCTATGTCATGGCCTCTGCCAGAGAGACTATCACTGACATCCTCTTCGTTAACTCTCCTGATTTATGGGCTCGCTACATGGTCGGCTTTCTCTCGCCTATCGCCTCGTTGCCCATTAATGGTGGCACTTGCTGGTAGGTTCTCCTTGACCTCTTAGCCTTTTCCAGAGTCATTGTTAATGTTTATCTCATTGGAACCATCATGGTTCAGGGTTGTCAACCCAACATTCTCCTCTTCGACAGGTTTCTCCCTCGCCTCTCTAACCTCACCTGTCCCTCCGTCCAGACTCCCTTGCCTTCTGCGCCTTCCTCCTCCTCTGCAAAGGCTCCCCTTCCTTGCTGTACTGTCCCGGCTCCCTTGCTGGCTTTGGCTCCTTAGCCAAACTCCACTTTCCCCGTGGCCTTTTTGCCACCCTCTGAGGGGGGCGGGGACCCTCCATCCCCTGTTGTTCCCCTCCCCCCCCGAGGAAGATCCTCAAAGATGGCAAGCTGCTCCACATTGCCACTCTCCACGCGCCTTGCCGTCAAGCACTCGACTGACATCTGCAACCGCCTCAAACTCATGGATTTCGAAGTGCTCTCCATCACTGAGACTTGGCTCAAGTAGCGCTCTGTCACATGCTTTGACACATTCCTCCCTGAATTCTACAAAATCCTCTCTGCACCCAGGCCTAACGAGACAGGTGGGGATGTGGTGCTCATCTTCCCTGAATGGATGTGTCCATCATCCCATCTCAGGCCTACTCCTCCTTAGAGTGCCTAGTTTGCAGATTCTGACCATCTCCAAAATCTTCTCACTATGGCCACCTTCTATTGGCCACCAGGTCAGTCCACACTCCTCCTCATGAATGGGCTGACCTGGACTCCCTACTCTCCTCTCAGCTCCTGATGAGTGATCTTAACATCCATATGGACTCTCCTTACGCCTCGGGTCCTTTCTGCAACCTTTGCGACACCATCTCCCTTTCTATCCTTCCCTTTGGCCCCATGCAGGCCACACCTTGGATGGTCTCATCTGACATCCCTCTCTACCTGCCTGTCTTTGACTGACCACTCTCTTCTGTACACATCTTTAGCTCTCCTCTCCTCTTGCAGTAATACATCTGGCACAGCCACTGGGCTTCAAAGTTACCAGACCCATGAAAAAAGGGACAGTGCTTACTTTTGCTTCCTCCTAATCTTCTCCACCTACTCCTTCGGCCGACTCCCACCCTGACGGCCCTCGCTAACCTCAATCTCTCCATCTTCAACACCCTTGACACTCTTGCCCCTGTTATGAGGGTGGGACTGAAGCCTTCCAAAAAGTGCAACTCTTGGCACGACTCCGACCTGGCTGCCCTTAAACCCAAGTGTAGGGCAGCTGATTGGAAATGGATTGCATCGGGCGAACCATCTGAGAAACTGGCCTGCCGCCTCCTTCCAAGGCATTATCAACTCTGCATCTGCACCAAGAAAAGTCTTTATTCAAGCCCTTTTCTCCGCGGCATCAATTAACACAGCCAAACTCTTCAAAGTCTGCATGGATCTGGCCAATCCTGTAGGTGCATCTTCTATCACACCCACCCAGGACCTTTGTTTGGCCCGGCTGCACACTTCACCACAAAAACCAAAGACATAATTTCCACCATCTCTTCCACACCTCAGCATACACCAACTTCGGAGCCTTGGTTGAACCCCTCCACCCCCCTCTTTACCGTCCCATCTATCTCACCTGTCAACATTTGAGGTTACTAGACTGGGCCAATCTATGAAGGCCTCATCTAAACAGGTGGACTCCTGCCCCTCCATAAACCATTAAAGACTATTGACTCCCTCGCCTCAGCCTTGGCTGATCTATGCAATTTCTCCTTCGCACTGGTGTTTTCACAACTGCCCTGAAGCACTCCCTTGTGCACCCTCTGCTCAAAAAACCTTTTGCCGACCCCCTCCATTCTGGCAAACTCCTGGAGATACTGGCTATCTCACAGTGGACCCTAAACACAATCTTTTGGTTGCGTCCAAGACCATTAATCTGGCTTTAGAGCCTCCGGAGGCACGGAAACCGCTCTGCTGAACCCTCGTCGAGACCTACCTGCTTTCAAATCTTGACACCAACACCCCATCTATCCTCATTCTGCTTGACCTCTCGTCTGCATTCGACACGGTTAACCACAACATCCTGATCGCACGTATCCGTGACACTGTGTGAATCTCTGGTCAGGCTCTGACATGGTTAATCTCCTTACTCTCCGACCGCACATCCCAGGTGGAACTCGGAGCCTTTCACTCTCTCAACTTGTGGTTTTCCCCAAGGATCTAACCTATCCCCCTGGTTCTTCAACAGTCCTATGGCTGCCCTGGCATGGGTGATTGCTACCTTCACCTTTAACTTCCAGTGCTATGTGGATGACTCGCAACTATCTTTCAGGCTATCTCAGCCGCCTCCTCGCTCATATCGGACTGTCCGCTATTCAGTCATGGTGTGCTGCAAACGACCTCTGCCTCAACGCCACAAAGACCTCGATCGGTCGCATTGGGACCCCTGCTTCCGCTTCCCACTTTCACTCTGGCTGGCCTCCCTTAGCCCTATACCCACCTGCGAAGCAAGAAACCTTGGGGTCATCTTTGATTCCACTCCTTCTCCTCTCACATTTCAGACATCTCTAAAACATCCAACTATCAGCCACACCTCCTCAGGTGTACTCCAACTTTGCTCACTTTCCCCCAAAGGCTCAGTCTCCAGAGCCCTAGTACTCTTCATGCTGGACTACCTCCAACCTTCTGCGAGTAGAGCCGGTTCTCCAAGCAGAGATTTGGTTGGAGATCTTTGTCCTCAGTAGGTGCATCCCTCTGGAATAGCCTCCCTGCCGCCCTATGTTTTGAGCCAGATCTCCTGAAATTCCAGAAACTCCAAGACCTTCCTAGTCTTCTTTTCTCTCCCTCCACCCTGCGAACCTACTAGTTATCTGCTCTTTCCCTCTCTCCCTCCTATTCCGTACAGCATGCTGACTGGCCACCTGGTGTACCTCAAAGTCTCACTGGTCCCCGGCACCCCCGCCAGTCCTCTCCCACTTACCTCGGGGCTCTACACCCCACCCACACAACGCATTGAGAAATTAACCCAAGTGCCTCTCTTTCAACTTACCCCAGTTGAAACCGACCAGGTGCACTTGACACTCCCCTCCCTGTGACCCTCTGTGCACTTGCTCGATCTGTAGGCACCACGCCTAAAGATAGTCTGTCTGTTTCCCCCTTGTCTTCACCCTTAATTGTACTGTTAAATTGCAGAATTGCCCATTTGCTATATCCCATGCTGTTAAATGTATTTTATGCACTTACTCTGCTGTTATCGTCTCAGCTTTTCAAGGGCTCTGAGCCACTTATGTTCCCCGTGTTCCCACCCTCCTTGAGCGCTTTGAAACACTTGCCTGTGTATAGGCGCTACATAAGTACCATACCATTATTGGCAGAAGGGCACTATATAAGACCTACATTTGCTTTATAAGGATTTGTTGGATAATACTCGAGATTTTTATTTATAAATCAGCGCACAGGTCAACATATACCTTAACATTTGCTTGCAGCCCCCCGAGATGCATATAAATTGACATTTCCCTTGGCCCTCCCTCGTTCTCCCCAGATGGATCTTGTCTCCCAGTCTCATTGGGCCAGACCAGGCGATGAGTACTTGCTGGTTAGTGGAGGGCTCTCGCGATTAAGCGTGGCTTATAGGTCCGGGCTGGATATTTCTGGTCATAGTCCAACATCAGTGCCCAAATGTTTGTAAAACGATGGAGAAGGTCCTCTTTGGCTGCCGTAACCTTTTTGGCTATTAGTATGTCCCACATTTGAACCTACCAAAGGGTCATCAAGGGACCTTCTGCGGACTTCCAAGTGCATGCCACAGTAATTTTGGCCGCCAGCAGGAGTTATCAGCGCTGCCTTCCTTACTGTTCTCGGGTAAGAGCCTGGGATCGGGATCCCCAGGAGGACATGCTCAGGGGCCAGCTGTATTGTCACTTGGGTAATATCCTTTATAGTGGCGAGACATTGGGACCAGAACTCTTACCTTAGGGCATGTCCACCACATGTGGCGATAGGATCCTGGGAGGCCGCAGAGGCGCCAGCAGTGTGGGTCCAATGCCTGCTGGAAGTGGTGAAGACGGAGGGCGGTTGGAGGTGGAGGAGGGGATGGAGGTGAGGGGGGGGGTGAGTAGAAGCAGTTTGTGGGTGCATTCCCGATGGGTGATGCAGGGGTAGGTCGTGCGCATTCTCGACCAGATGTCCATCCAGGTTTGGTCCTCTATAACGTTACTCGGATCTGCCTCCCATTTGGGTCATATAAGGGGGCATAATGCATAAGGGGTCTTCCTGCAATAGTTTATAAAGAGCCGAGATCTTCCCTCGGGCCGGTAGGTCCCTTACTGTGAGCTCTAGAGGAGCGGGGGCTCATGTTACTGCAGCTCAGGTCTGGGGGTGGGAGCACCAGTGTCTCAATTGGGCGTAGGTGAACCTGTTTCCGCAAGTTGAAAGGTTATTTTGCATTGTTCGAAGGTGCAAGGTGCGCCCCCTTCGAAGAGCTGCCCCAGCGATTTGTGACATCCCGCCACCCAGTTCCTAAAGTTCGTTGGGCAGGAGCCTGGGGAGAAGGCTGGGTTAAGAAAGATGGGGGAAAATGTGCTTGGGTCACCTGGGATACCTTTGTGTCTGCAGGCCCAATCCCAGGCTCTCATTGATTGTTTAGTGGAGGTCAGCATGCTTAGCCAAGACTGGCGCAGTGTGGAGTGAATAAACTGGAGAAAGGGGAGGGGGAGAGAGACGAGATTGTTCGATCTCCACCCATTTCGAGTGCCACAAAGCGATTCCCCATGATTGAAAGTGAGTCAGCTGTGCTGCGATTTGATATTTGCGGAGGTCTGGAATCCCTAATCCTCCAAATGTTTCACTGCCCATCATGGTTTTTCAGGGGATACGCCCTTTCTTGCCCCTCCAGATAGTAAATAATTTTCCTTTGCAGCTGCTGCAGCGGCGGGGAGGAGATGGGAGCGTAATGAGGTGGATAGGGAGGAGCAGGCGTAGAGTAACTGTGGGAGGTGGTTCATTTTGCATGCTGTAATGCAGCCCAAAAGATGGATCTCTTGCGACAGCCAGCGGTTGAGGTCCTTTTCCAATTCCTTGAAGAGGGGGGGGGGGGGGAGTTCGTCTGGTATACTTTTGCTGGATGGACTGGTATCTGGACCCCCAAGTATGGAATAGATTTAACGCTCCATTGGAATGGACTTTGTTTCTCTAGGGCTTCCCATTCGCCAGTCCCACCCCTAGGGCCACCGATTTTCCGAAATTGATGGTGAAACCTGATACTCTCCCGAAACTTTGAATTTCCGCCACGGCCGCCTTCAAGCAAGCCTTGATGTCAGTGATGGTCAACACATTGTCGCTGTAGAGGGCAATCTTCTGTTGGGCGGGGCCCATCTGCGGGCCTTTGATCCGAGGGTGTCGTCGAAAGCGTTGGGCCAGGGGTTCCATGGCCAAAGCTAAGAGTAGGGGGGGGGACAATGGGTATCCTTGTCTCGTTCCACACATAAGAGGGATCGGCTCCGACAAGAGGCCATTGACGCTAAGCCCTGTATTGGGGGATTGATAATTTGCCAGGACCACTTTCTGAAAAGTCGGGCCAAAGCTGAAGGCCTCAAGGCTGAGGCGTAGATGAGTCCAATCCACTTTGTCAAAGGCTTTGGTTGCATCTAGGACCAGCAGGGCGAGTTGTTGCGCTTCCTGATTGGCGACCTCTGTTAGGTCTAGTGCTCTGCAGATGTTGCCTCTCGTCGACCTGTGGGTTATGAACCCAGTCTGGTCCGGGTCTATAATGCTAGGGACGATGGGCGCATGGCGGTTGGCCAGAATCTTGGAGTATATGTTGGCGTCTAGGTTTAATAGTGATGGGTCTATACAAACTATTGTCCTTAAGATCTTTTCTGGGCTTGAGGATGAGGGCTGTGATGGACTCCTGCATAGTTGGGGTGATATTCCCAGTGGCTGCAAACGAGTGAAGAGCCGGGTTAAGGGGGCCACCAGTTGAGGACGTAAGAGTTTGTAGAATCGGGTGGATAACCCATCTGGTCCTGGGGCTCTGGATTTCAGGCATTTTTGTGGCTTCCTCGATCTCCTTGCTTGTTATGGGCACTTCGAGTCCTTCCCTTGCCACAGGCGTAAGGAGTGGGAGAGCTGCCTCTCGGATATAAGACTGTTAGTTTAGGTTTCTCGGGACTGCCGTCATTATCTCCGATTGGTGGGCTACCACAAGGCGTAGCTTCTCACCTTCCGCGAATTGGACCACCCCTGTGGGTCACAAAGGCCCAGTATGGTATTTCTTTTCTTCACTTTGGCTAATTTATTTACCAGCAACTTGTTAGCTTTGTTATTGACATAGTACATTTGTTTTGTTCTGGTTAGTAAATTTGCTGTAACATCGGCGTAATGCGGCTCCAGTCTTTCTTGCCACCTGTAGGGCCCTATAGGATTTCGGGGACCAGCCCTTCTGTTTGTGAGTGGCTTCTGCCTCCCGGATCTCGGCTTACAGGACAGCACTGGCTGCCTGTTTTAGTTTGTGGAAGGCTGTGTCTTGGGCGATCAGTTCCCCTCTGAGCACCGCCTTCATGGCATCCCATATGTTGGCTGGGGAGGTATCCTCGTTGTGATTCTCCATGAAACATTTTTTTTTTTATTGTTCTGGCAATGGAGTTCCCTCACTGCCTTGTCGCCCAGGATAGGGTCAGATAGGTTCCATTGACGGCGAGGGAGGGGGGTGGTCTGGGTTATGAGCTCGCAGGATCAGAGAGACTGCAGCATGGTCTGAGAGGATCCGGGGGCCTATGGTGATGTCCGTGAAGGCTAGCATCTGGGGGGAGGCTAGCAGAAAGTCAATTCTGGAGAAGGTGCAGAAAATGGCACCCTCCAGGTGCCCATGGCATTCAGCGTTCGAAAAAGGTGGAGCAGGTCTTTTGCCAATTTTAGGTCCCTGGATGATTGGGGGGGGGGGGGTAAGGTGCGATCTGTCTTTGAGTGGGTCTGGAGCTCCGTTAAAGTCTCCCTCGATGACGACTTGCCCCTCAATGAACCGGAGGAGAGACTCATCGAAGTCTCGGTAGAACCCTTCCTGATGCTTGTTCGGCGCATAAGCTGAGATAAGGGTGTAGAGTTGGTCAAAAATTATGCATTTGATTGCGATAAAGCAGCCCTCCTGGCATAGTAGTGAGTCTAGGACCTGCGGTTTCAGCTCTTTTGCAAAAACAATGTCGGTGCCTCCCTTCTTGGTGCCATTAGAAGCCAAGAATTGAAGGGGAAAAAGTCTGCTGCAAAGGGCGGGAGAAGTCTGCCGGGATCAGGTGAGTCTCTTTCAGGAAAGCTACTGAGGTTCCCTCGTCTTAAAGCCTTTGCAGGATAGATTTCTTTTTCAGAGGGGAATTTAGGCCCCTGACACTTAGGGTGGTGAAGTTCAGTTTTAGGTGTGTGGGTTGGGCCTCTAAGTTCTCTTGCTGCAGGAGGGGGGAGTTTGGGGGGCAGGGGGATCAAGTCAGCCATAGTTGTGGGGGGCAAGCTGCTTTGGGTTCTCCTGAGGCTGAGTTTTTTCAAGTAGTTTCCAACGGGAGGTACAAACTTCGAACCCCCAACGGGGGGCCTGAACCGTGGCCAGGGGGACCAGTTTTAACTTATCGGTACATCCCCTCGCCACCCAGGCTTTCATCAGCCAAAGTGGCCGAGTTTCACTCCAGGGTTAAAACGGTGACATCCACCTTGGCGAGGGTATGAACCGCATGGAGCCTGCAGCAGGCTTAAGTAAGCCGGGTTCCAATGCTGTGTATTCTTTGAGGATTTCATTGATCTTTTAGGTTTGTGGTTTCTCTTCACCCTTGTCCAGGGAGCGTGCCGAGGCTTGGAGGAAGCTGTGTCCGATTTGGAAATCTTTCGGCTGGGAGAGGACCCTGTGCCCCCCCCCCCCCCCCCCCCCCACGGAGCCGGGGCGTTGGATTGATGCTGCATCGTCGAGGTGGCTGATGGTTCACGGGGTGCCATTGTGTGAGAATTGTAGAGCCGTCGGAAACGGCCACCGATGGCGGATCTGTTGGTCTCGGAGGAAGAGCGTGAGTGTGTGCAACACTCTGCACTTCTGCAGGGTCAGGGGGGAGAGGTCCTGGAAATTTTGGAGAGGGGAGCCCTGGAATGATCGTTCGTGAGTGCGTCCTATCGTTGAGATGGCCTCTTTGGTGGTGTAGAAATGGACTCTTGTGATTACATCCGGGGGGAGTCAGAGTTGGTTCCTTGACATGGGCGCAGTCTGTGGGTGCGATCCAGTAGAAGCTGAGTTTCATCCAGGTTCGGCAGCAGTGACTGGAAAAAATTGCCCTCGTACTCTGGTAGCTCCTTGTCGGGGATTGAGGGAACGCCTCGGATGCGCCGGTTATTGCTGTGGGTGCGATTTTCCAGATCTTCCTGCTTGTATTCGAGGATCTCAGTTCTGTCCATTAGGATCTGAATTGTGCGTTGCACTTAAACTAGTGAGTTGGAGTGGTGTTCAGCTAGGTCTTCAGATTCCCCCATCCTGTGTTAGATGTCACTGACCGGTTGCTCAGTTTGTTAGAGCTTTGCGGTAAGTTCCGACATGCTTGGAGGTCTTCCTTGGTTGTGAGGGTCTTTTTCTCATCTGTTTTTTGTGGCGTGAGTTTTGCCCTGTCTTTCTTCCCTTTTTCCGCTGCCAGGAGCATGGTGGAAATATCTGCTGATTTAGTAGTTTTCAGAGATTTCGCCATGGTTCCGTTGTGTGAGGCGACCCCCAGCGAGGTTAATGCAAGGTTATGGTCGTTAGCTGAAGGGTGAGATGCTAGTTGAGTTGTGGAGGGTCCCAGGGTACTAGCGGGGGACTGCGCTGCCTTGCTTTGGTGGCAGCGGGGGATTGGAGTGGGCCGGAGCGCCCCATGAAGGGAGCAGGTGTGATGGGCTCGTCGGGTCCTTTGGTATGGTAGAGAAGTGAATAGCACGCAGAAGGGGGAGTGAGAGGAACTCCCAAGCTTATGATAGCCGTTGGTGCTCTACTCACCGATTGCTGAGGGCTCCTGGAGTGAAAGCGGGGAAGACGGGCCCTCCTTTCTCTTGATGTGGGGGTGGGCAGGGGCACCCCAGGAATCTGAGAGGTGTTGTCAGTCCGGCTGCTGTGGAAGTTCTGGGGGTCCAGGACTCCTAGGAAGGAAAAGCTTAGGCTCTGGGGGGAGCGGGAAGCAGGTCCGGTAGTCGAAGATGGAGAAGTCCACTTCTTTTGATGGCGAAGGTCCCCTGGGGGGGGTCGCGGCTCGGTGGCTCCTGGAAGGGTCTGGGGGGCTCAGGGTCAAGGAGGTAGCCTTCTTAGGCGAGTTCTGGGCCCCTCGTGGTTTGCCTCACCACCCTTGGCAGTTGGGGTGAGCAAGCCGCCCCGGAAGGTGCGGATGGAAGGCTCTTTACTTTTAAGTCACAATGAGGGGGGAACAGCAGTAGTGGAGGCCGCCATGAAGCTGCAGCGGAGGCGGGGGGGTAGAGGCGGATGGAATACCCCTACACTTGGGTGAGCGGTAAGGAGGGAGGACCCCGGGTGGCTCTCACCTTGCATTGGGTGGGTGGAGGGGGTTACAGCTTTGTATACAGTGCCGGTGCTCCATGGGAGCAATGAGTCCTTACTGTGGTGGCGTGAGGGCCCAGCGCCGTCCAGGCCCACCAAAGAACGGTGAAAACAATCCAATGCCCCTGGCAGTACCCAGCACGCCGAGGGTGGGACCGCAGAGGTAGGGCGCCACTGCAGCCCTTTGAGGCATCCTTTCCCAGACACTGGGACTGTTGCAGGAGTTTGGGGGGGGGGGTGTCCTGTGCTACTTCGCTGCGCTCACCCCCCCCATGTATCCAGTGGAGGAGACCAGATGCACCGCTGGCCAAGATCGCACCATGCAGCTGAAGAAAAGCTCTGGGGGTCTAGCTCCGGAGAGGCGGGAGGCAGTCACCGGCGCCCTCGGTCGATTGAGGATACAACTCCCGGGAGGAGTTGGCAGGTGAGTCGGAGGGTGCAGGGGGGGCACCGGTGGGGCTAAGGTAAGCTGGAGGCACCGAGACGGGGGCTCAGCTTCGTAAGATCCGATCCACGTGGGCCAGGCTCCCCGCCAGGTTTCAAACTGGGCCGTGGTCAAGGCACAGCCTGCTAGAATGGCGCTGTCGGGCACCGCGGGCTAGCCTGGAAAGACTCTGGCAGACAGGGGCAATCCTGGGGCCAATGCGGGCAGCTAGCTGGTCGCAGAGACTGGGCCGGAGCGGCGCCCCGCCATTTTTGGAGCTATCTGGTGGTCGCCGTCGGCAGACACCCCTTCTGCATTTTCGGGGTTCCCGTTCGCGTCAGTCCAGATGGCAGTCAATAAGGCTTGCAGCATTCCTCTAGTATTCTGAAGGGTACCTGGTTACTGCCTTGCTCTACCCAGGTTGGTACAATAATATCAAAAAACGAATGAGCAAGGTCAGGTCAATCTCTGCTGAAGAGTAACAACTGCTACACCCTGAGTGGGTGACCCCTTGTGTGGGTGGTCACAGAATTCTCATGAAACTGTTCTTCTGCACAAAATGGTTTTATTTTGAAGTGCAGTGGTGTAGTAATCGTAACAGGACATTCACATTTGAGGACATACAAAGTGTAGTACCTAAGTACGAATGATCAAGTAGTCAATATTTGAGACATCTACTTTACAGTTTGTTCATTCTCTATAGGTTCCTTGGGAAGGAAGCTTAGAGAATTCAGTGGAATCATAAACCGGTGGGGGGGCCATAGAGTGTGGGCACAATCAAGAGTTGAACAACATATAATACGTGTCAACACGACAGTGTTTCGGCCATTTTGCGTGGAGCTAGGTGAGTTCTAATGGTGTAGGCCTTCACCAGGACAGGGGTTTCTTTACGAGTGGAGGGTCCTATGTGGTCTGTAGGAGTGAAACAGACAAAGAACTTGTCAGGATGTACGTGGTCAGCAAAGATCTAGCAGAGAAGTTATGAATACTATGTACAGCGGATGCCGGTGCTTACCGAATCCGAGGAGCTTAGTGGCTCAGATTAAGAGGTGGAAGGATCCACTTTAGGATGCAGTCGTCGATCTTGTCAACAGGCGCGGTCACGTCTGTAAGGGGATGAGGAAGTAGGATTACTAAATGGCGCAGCAGGGGTGCGGTTCCTCTCTAGCCCATAGTTAGTGTCGGACTAGGGAAGTGGTGGTGTAGGTTTTAGAAGATTTGGTAAGAGTAGACCTAGTGGTGGTCCCATTAAACGTGGAGTGCGCTTAAATGGGATAAAAAGGGCTTCTGTGGAATAACAAAAGGCCATTTATCAAATGCACGGAAAACTTAGTGCAAATCTGTATTTAATACAATGTGATTAAAGAGTGCCCCTTCTCATCGGTCCTGGGGGAACGGTGGACTGTGATCTATGTGGGCTGTGCAAGTTCTGGATTACGGTGCCACAACACGTAACATGCAGCCTATGGTGTAGGTGGCATGAAGGGCTATGGGTGTTTAAATGTGCAGAGCCATGCTGTTTAGAGATTCCTTACAGTGAGGGTAGGCCTACCAGTTTCTGTGCATGAAGCCGCGTGCAGTAAAGCTTACCTATTGTCAGTGCATTCAGCTGCCAAGATCGTTGAAGCAGCAGTGTGACGTCTCGGATATCGAGGATGCAAGTGTTAAGTGCAGGTCAGGGCCATGTTAAAGAACAGGGGCCCTGTGGTGGGGTGACTATCTAAATGCCTGTTTGGAGTTGAGGCAAGCAGTCAGTTGGGCCAAAATGCAAGTCATGCAAGGTGTGGCTCATGATGTCAGCCACTGTCAATCCCATTGGGTGTTAGCTGTTTAGCTGTCATGTAGTATAGAATCAGGCCTGTGTTACTTCATTCCCACATGCTGTTCATGACAGGTCTGACATCAATGGTTTATATCCATTTACAGATGTAATTACTTTAAATGAAGATTTGACAGAAAATCAAAAAACAAATTGTTACACAGTGCAAATTCTTGTTTTTAGAAAATGGAAAGGATCTGTATGAAAGTCTGGTCGGATGCAAGGTGGATGTGGTTTCTCAGAGCATCTGCAGCCATATTGTATTTTTTTAAACCAATTTATTAAATATTAACAGAGGAAATCAGTGTAACAGAGATACAATAGACAATTATCCATACAATAATAATGAAAAATATATTGAGAAGAAAAAACAATAATAAAATTCATTGCTATAGACGGGTGTTCTGCCATAGGACATACACACTGTCGCCATATTTTACAGGAAATGCTTCCACTCTGCAGTTATGTTCAAACCTTCTTTGACAGTTCATAGTTTGTGGACCCATTTCTGGTTGGGTTTTGTCAATGACTCCACCTCTACGCGTGATGTTCACTTTCTGTAAGACACACCACTTTATATCCATGTTGGTGTGGTTCTTCTTAACATAGTGTTCCACTAGTGGTTTGTCCAGTACCTTGTTTTTTATACATGACCGGTGCTCACCAATTCGAGTCTTCACAGCTCTCATGGTTTTCCCAACATAGAGAAGTCCACATGGGCATTCAATGTTGTAAATAACTTGTTTGGTATTAGTTTGTGTGATTCTGTAAGGTCCACGAGATCTTTGTGTGTGAATACTTTGGTTGTCTTGGTGAACTGGCACGCCATGCATTTGCCACATTGGTAGTGTCCTTGGACAGGTGGTAAGTTCCATAGGTATTTAAAAATACCTGTGTATTACTACACCACTGCACTTCAAAATAAAACCCTTTTGTGCAGAAGAACAGTTTCATGAGAATTCTGTGACCACCCACACAAGGGGTCACCCACTCAGGGTGTAGCAGTGGTTACTCTTCAGCAGAGATTGACCTGACCTTGCTCATTCGTTTTTTGATGTTATTGCAGCATTCCTCTACCCAGATCAAGCGTTCAGGAGGTTGGGCCATAGCAGGAACTTGTGTTAGAGAATGCTGCGGTTCCCATGCTGAGGCCGTTAGAGGAGTTGCCACATCGCTGGCACTCCAGGCTACGCCCTTCCTCACTTGAGATTTTTAAATTCTTAATGTGTAACTGAAGGTCGAATAAATAATTGTTTTTATACTTACCGTCCAACTGAAATTACTGGTGTTGCTCTGTGTGGGATCTCTGTAGCCCTAGACCACTTGCACTTTTCCTGAGACTAAGCAGTGACTGCTCGGTTACCTAGCTGGGTTTTGGCTAATCGGTCTCTTCCCTGTTCACCATATTCTGGGGACCTCCCAAAATACTTCCACCAGGGCTCATTTTGGAAATCCATCTTCAATCTACGTATTCACACCATTTTGCAGCCATCAATGGTCAGTTTATACCATTTATCAAAGTGCCTGGCAATTTTCTTTCCAATGGCTACAGAAAAGCCAGAACTGTTTGCCTTGCTAATGCTAGTTTATATCGCTCCATGGATTTGTTTGCTAGATTTTTGATTTTTGTTTTCTTTATTTGTTGCATTTCCCCCGTTGAACATCTTTTGTAGATGATAAAAATGCCCTCATTTCCCACTGGGAGTGGGTGTTTTCTTGACAAGTATGGCCACTCCAGTTGGTTTTGCTCTTATAATGCTTTGAAGTTCTATTTGAGTGTAGATTGCTTCCTGGAGGAGATAAAGTTGCTCATCTTATAAAAGTATTTCTTAATCAAGAATATGATGCCTACATTTATAAAGAACACTTGTGCATCCTATTTAGAGGTACGGATTGGACTTCTTCAAAAGTATGTATGGAGGGCATTCTGCAGATGGGTTCATGTGTGAAATACAAGTGCTTAGGGCTCTGTTGGTACACTTATGCTTGAACTTTTATGAGACACTTAAACTATCCTTTTTGTTGGTCGATCTGAAAATTGCATGTGAAGTACTGAGCAAATTTTTCTTTCTTATTTTAGGAAGCCTTTGGATTCATAGAGAGAGGTGATGTGGTTAAGGAAATATTCTTTCACTACAGTGAATTTAAAGGGGACCTTGATTCCCTACAGCCTGGAGACGATGTGGAGTTTACAATCAAAGATAGAAATGTAAGTCAATTTAGTGTGTTACTACTTAAAGCGTTGTAAATGTGGTGAAATTTGGAGTCCCTATTTGAAACCTTTGTTTTTTCAGGGTAAAGAGGTTGCAACAGATGTAAGACTGCTGCCTCAAGGAACGGTTATTTTTGAAGATATCAGCATTGAATATTTTGAAGGCACTGTAACCAAAGTCATCCCAAAAGTGCCAAGCAAAAATCAGGTAAGGCCCATGTTCTTTTTCAATCACTGAACCTGTAAGGACAATATTTTCTCACAATGCATAATAAAATTAATCTCATTTGGTTAGTAGCTTTTCTTTGCACCACATGTTGAAATGAAACTTAACTTCACAGTTTAGCATTCATAATCGAGCAGATGGCAGCACATATGAAAGTTGTATTGTCCAGCATGGGGTTTTGCATGGATCCACAAGCTTGTGCATATTCTGACTGGGAATCTGCAGTAAAACAGAAAGCAGTTTAGCTTTAACTAAATCTGCTAGCCTGCTCTATAGCTGATCAGTGTCCTTTGGGTTATACTGCCCCAGCCAATGACATTTGTCCTCCTAAACTCATCCCCAGGGCCGTTTTCAGATTTTACTGCACGTTTCTAGTTTTGAGAATCCTCATGCTTTGCTCCTCAAATGGTTTGTTTTTTTGCTGCTTGTTAGGGTGAATTCTCGGAAATTTGCCAATTCCCTCTACCTTAGAGACCCCTAGCAACTTTGCTGGATTTTGAGGACTTAGAACCTGGAGAGAGTGAGACCCTTTATCCCACTCGTATTTTAATGTGATTTCTGAACTGTCTCTCTCTTGGTTGTGGAGTCTGACTAACTCCATAGGCATCATCTTTTACATAGTGGCACACAGCACCTTTATTGCAGTGACACAGGGAAGTCTCTTGACATTTACACCTTGGGGAAATATGTCTCTGGGATAAACTGTTTCCCAGGGCAGTAAAGTGAAATTGACTTTACTTATAATTATAACTTTCTAGACCCAGCTCACACTATCTTACACCAGGGTGCTGGAGGGGTTACTTAGTATCCCCTTTGTCTAACTGCTCATGTAACAAGTGTGTTACTCTTTCCCTCACTGAATGGCTGGTGGCAGTGGTTTCATTTTTACTACTGCGTTGTGCATTTACTGCGGACTACGTTCGCAGCTGCAGTAAAACACCCATTTTGTCAAAATGGCCAGGTCTTCTTTTTTGCCATTTCTTTGTGGAAAGGTCTTTGAGATTTACTCTGTGTGCCAAACCAGGTTTGGTCCCTTTGTTTTGCCTTTGGCAGGATTCACGAGTAAAGCCCACTTCTGGCTCCAGGGTGTCTGGGGTAGGCAGGAAGTGAAGGAGGTGCCCAAAACTCTGTGCTTGGTCTCCTAGGAGACCCAAATGCACTCTGATAATTGGCTGGCTGACTGTCGGGCAAGGACAGCCACCCTGGTAGGTGATCGACAGCTAGGCTGGAATGAATGGGAGATAACTGTATAAAAGGAGAGTCTTTTGGCTTGGAAGGCAGATTCGACCACTGGACGAAGGAACCGAAAAAGAGCTTGAAGAGGAGGCCTGCTGCAACTCCTGGACCGTTGATTTGCCTGGTGAAACCCTGCTGCAGTGCCGAAACGCCAAGTTTGTATCGACTAATAAGCCCCTGCAAGGACGACTTCTCTCCTTTAGTTGGTAGGACCAATCGACTCCAAAGTAAGCCACCTGGATATCCATCTCAGAGCTGGTTGAATTTCCACAGAGTTGCTGCTGGAAACCGTAGAGCCAGGGAGAGGAACACAAGTGTGTGTGTATGTGTTGCTTTTAAGTTGGCCAAGAGCTCCAGGAAGATGCTCTGGACTCCCAGGAAGCAGGACCGAGCCTAAGCCCCCTCAACAGAGTGCGGGACCCTAGAAGCAAGGAAAGTCCATCTCGGCAGCCAGGAACCGCAGTGTTGCTATTTGTGGTAGACGCGAGGAGCTGAAACACTGAACAGCTACTGATTTGAAGATTGCCGGTTGGGAGCAGTGACCGTCCCATTGCAGTGCATGAGTCCCCAGAAGTCCTCCCTCTTGTCCCCCCGACTGAGGCCCAAGAACAGTGAGATCTGCAGAGCTGCACAGGAACAGAAGTCATCTGCTGTACTTTTTTCAATTCAAACGTACTGTACAAAGTCTGAGAGAACTTATCTCTTGCTGTAGAGTTGCTTGCATCTTCTACCACTCACAAGTCTAACCGCTTGTGGCCCTGCTTTGACTTCTAAAACATTGTGCAAAGACTTTTCTACTTACCTACCAGAAGTACTCCATCCTATATAAGACTTTTGCCCATTGACTTTGGCCTAGCCTATTATACTGAATGACTCTGCCTAGGGGATCCAAAAGTATGTGCCTGCTTAAGAATATTTGTGGTCTCTTGTTGTCCTAATCATCTTTTCCTTTTACCAAACTTTTAACAGTATTCTAAATGCAAACAGTAATATATTAATGTCCCCCAGCACCTTAGCTATTGAAGTCACCTGAGGCCATCCCTAAAGGATCTTCACTGATTTAGAAACTAAGAGTGCACAGTATTGAAGTGTATTTGTGTGTTACTATTATATTGCCCCCTTCTGAAGAAGGATTAGTCTAACTGACTGATGAATAAATTAATAATTGTTTATTCAAGAAACCTTGAGTATGTTTATTTCAATAATTGTCACTGTGAAATCTGTGTAACTCCCCTACAGCTCACATTGACCCCTCTTGAGATAAGCCTGGCTGCTCAACACGCTACCAAAACTGTAGGACAAGCTTATATCAAAGGTTGGGTTTCCTATGCCTGCAGTCAGTTGTTTGTAGTGTTCCCAGAGGGTACTACATACAAACTTTGCCTAACAGTGAACATCCAAGATTCTTCCACTGGCTCCTGGCTTGTCTGCAGTGTGTCTTGCTGTTGCAGTGTTCCTCTGCGTCCTCGTTGGCTATCCGCTCTGCCACACAGATTCATGCTTCCAAGCTTCTTAAGCTTTGCAGAGAGGCGCGACTACTTCGAATGAATTGTGTCCTCCCACGTATTCCTCATCTTGTGGTAATTCGTTATCTCCAGCTTCGCTGCTTCGGAAAAAAAAATTCTCGGCAGAGGGCGCTGTGCTCAAGGTCGTGGCGTCAATTGTCCCTCGACGGACTCCGTACTCTGTCGACGTCACTGATGGTTTAAATAGCTCGAGCCGCGCCCGTTGCTTCAGTTCCGTTTTTTTCGATCGCTTCGCTATTGAACGGCGCACTTTTGTTTTCTGTGAAGAAAATGTCATCTTCAACGCCTTCGACACCCAGGACTGGGTTCAAGAAGTGTGCAGTTTGTGGGTCTAAGATGTCGATCACCGATCCCCACCGGATTTGTCTCGGTTCCAGTCACCGAACCGACGACTGCGGGTCCTGCCAATCAATGACTGAGAAAGCTCTTCGTGAGAGGAGAGGTAAACTGTCGGTGGGGAAGGAGGCCTCAAAAAAGGTTACGTCAAAAACACACAAAGCAACTGATTCTAAGGAATCTGATCGCCATAGGCACTCAAGGAGCTCTCGATCTAGGAGTAGATCGAGACATTCTTAGTCATCGAAAAAAATGAATAGGAGACATAGATCTCCATCTTCTTCAGAGTCGACTGAAGAAATTTGTTGTCCGACTAAATCGGATTCTCCCAGTAAGTGGGAGGAATTCCGCAAAAAGATGGAGGTCTTCGAGAACGCGGCCCGACCCCCTCGAAAAAGCCATACCCCTAAAGTAGCTCCATTGGACGACAAAGAGAAGTCCAAGACTACCATGGCAAAGACCGGTAGCGTCAAATCCAAAAAAAAACTTGAGTCGATGTAAAACCGTCGAAGACTCTTCGAGAGTCGAGCACATCTCCAGTGCCATGCAAGAAACACTAGTCGTCGAAGACTTCGCCGACGCCCTCGGCGTCGATAATTTCGACTCCAAAGCCAAAAACATCCTCGACGCCATTATCGAAGTCCTCTTCGAAGACCCCTTCGACAATTTCGAAGGATTTGCCAATTCCTTCGAAGCAGATGGAAGAGGAAGAAAGGAGATTCACTCCTTTGCCCAGGTCAGACTTTTTCAAATCTGTCAGCAATTTATGAAGAGTCTGCTTCAGAAGAAGACTAGGTTACTACTTTGGGAGTTACTTATGGTACAAGACAAGTTCCTGAGTAACTTATTGACCAGGAATCTAGAATGAGAGACCTGAGTGATACTCTACATTCTGCCAGTGGAATTGACACATCCCCAGAATTAGAGTTCGCCAAACCTGATCCTGCCGAGCATGCAGATGCTGGGTAAGGGGTCTTATGACCAGGGTAGTTGAATATATGGGTTGGGGTAATACTTCACCCATTTTTGAACAAGATGACATGACGGATATAATCGTCAAGGGACCTCAAAGATCCTGTTCTCCCTTTCCACATAGCCCTTCAAAGGACTGTGGAGGAAAAACTGGGAGAAACCAGAGACTATTGCTGCTGCAGGTAGTACTTTTCCCAAAAAATATAGACCAGCTGGAATGGATCCTGAATATTTGAATAAACATCCGACTCCAGAGTTGTCTCATTCAGGCAGCATCTACTTCAAAACAAACTGCTTATCCAACTATCCCTCCAGATAGAGGATAAAGTTGATGCCTGGGCACGTAAAGTTTTCATGTCGGGCAGTATGGCACTTAAGTCGGCAAATGTCACCTGTACCCTAGCCAGGTTTACTCATACCCTGTGGGACTGTATTTCGGCGGCGGCTGATCATATTCCGGAAGGCGATGAAAGGGAAGGATTCATGAATATAGTCAAAGACGGGAAGGAGGCAATGGGGGAATGTCTCCAGTCTGGACTGGATACTGCTGATAGTATCAGCAGATCCATGGCTGCAAGCGTTGTGCTACGCAGATTTGCGTGGTTGAGGAAGTCGGGGGTTTGCACCAGACGTGCAAGCTAGACTCCGCAACATGCCCTTTGATGGCTCGAGGCTCTTTGGCAGAAAGGCTGATGAAAGCCTAGAAAAACTTCAGACCTCGAAAGCGGCAGCTAAATCACTTGGCGCCTCTTTGCGCCAGCCTCTAAAACCCTATTCCGGCTTATCTTCCTGGAGGGGTCGTTCTTTTCGATACAACTCCTCTTTTGGTAGAGGAAGCGTACCGGCTTCTCAAAGTGCCAGAATAAACTTCCCTCGTGGAGCACGAGGAAGAGGTGCAAAATCAGCCTCAGGAGCGGCATCTGTACCCTCAGCCACTCCTGCAGCCGCCTCCAAATCCCTCTGAGACCTTGTTACACAAAACACCAGTGGGAGGCAGGATACTGTCTGCCCTTTCTAAAAAGGCCTCCGAATCATCCAACGGGAGCCAACTCCGCCGAAATTCCAGATCCGCTCCTGTTGTAGGAAATTTTAACCCTGCTAGAGAAAGATGCCATAGAACTGGTACCTGTGGCGGAGAGGAACAAGGGTTGGTTCTCCCCATATTTTCGCATCCCAAAAAAGGACGGAGGACTGAGGCCCATCTTGGACTTGAGAAACTTGAACAAGTTCCTCAGGAAGGACAAGTTCAAGATGGTGACCCTTTCTCAGATCCTTCAGGCTCTCCAACTCCATGATTGGTTGGTATCATTGGACCTTCAGGATGCTTACTTTCATGTGCCAATCCATCCAAAGCACAGAGTACCTGAGGTTCGCGATTGGCAATTCTCATTATCAGTTTCGAGTTCTGCCATTCGGGTTAACCTCTGCCCGAGGGTTTTCACCAAACTGTTGGCGGTTGTGGCAGCAAGTCTCAGAGGAGTTATTCCCATATATCCCTACCTGGACGACTGGTTGATAGAGCAAGTTCTCCAGAACAAGCTCGGGAACATCTTTCGATCACCTGCCACTTCCTCCACAAATTGGGCTTCTCCCTCAATTGCAAGAAGTCCCTCATGATGCCATCCCAGAAGCTCCAGTTTATCGGAGCAGTCTTGGACACTTCCTCGGGAAAAGCCTCGCCTCCCGAAGTGAGAGCTCTCCACATCCAGCAGATGGTAACGAAGTTTCAGAATGCCCAACGTCTACCGTCCTTCTATTTTCTCAGGTTGCTCGGCCTCATGGCATCCTCCATTTTCCTAGTACCAGAGGCCAGGTTGAGAATGTGATCCCTTCAATGGGCACTCAGAACTCAGTGGTCCCAGTTCTCAGGGAATATGTCGGATCTTCTGCAAGTCCCGAGCGCAGTTGCTCAGGATCTTCTATGGTGGGCTTGCAACGACAATTTTCAAGGGAGTCTTTTTGGCAACCATGGCCGGAGACAACGGTAGTGACGGACGCCTCACTCACGGGGTGGGGAGCACACACCAACGATCTGACAATCAGCGGTCGTTGGTCTCCATCAGAGTCCAAACTACACATCAACCTGTTGGAGCTGAGGGCAATCGGACTAGCTCTGAAGGCCTTTTGGCCCTCTGTACAGGGAAAGCATGTCCTGATAATGACGGACAACACGGTGGCCATGTACTACCTCTACAACAGAGGTGGTGTAGGGTCACTACCACTGTGCAGAGAGGCAATGCAGCTATGGTTCTGGGCAATACAAGAAGGAATCTCTATCGGCAATTCACCTAGCCGGAGAGAAGAACACGGTGGCGGACGCTCTGAGCAGGCAGAGCACGGTCTCGCACGAGTGGGAGATAGCTCAGGAAGTCCTTCTGGAGATCTTCGCCCTTTGAGGAACCCCTCAAGTGGATCTGTTCGCCACCGCGATCAACCGGAAGTGCGATCAGTACTGTTCAAGGGAATTTCCTCAGAGGAGCTCTGGGAGAAGCATTCGTAGTGGAGTGGAAATTTCCACTGCTGTACGAGTTTCCCCCAGTCCCCGTGATTCCTCAAGTAATCGGGAGGTTGAGAAAGTTCAGGAAAACCATGATCCTAATTGCCCCGGATTGGGCCAGGAGGACGTGGTACTAGGACCTTCTGGACATGTCCATCTGCCCTCCAATACGTCTTCCGCAAAGAGAGGATCTTCTTTCGCAAGAGGAAGGTCGGGTTCTCCATCCAGAGGTCAAGACACTCAACCTTCACGCATGGTTTCTGAGAGGTTGGGATCTTCCAGATGATGTAATGGAAATCTTGCTTTCGGCCAGAAGACCAGCAACAAAATCTTTGTACCGATGTCGCTGGAACAGGTTTAGTAACTGGTGCAAAGACAAGGATGTGGACCCTTTTCATTGTGGCACCCCAATGGTGCTTTCTTTTCTGCTACATCTAGCTAATCTGGGGCTCCAGAAAGGAACAATCAAAGGATACCTTGCTGCGCTGTCCATTTTCAAGCGCTCCTCGGAAGAGGTTTCATATTTCAATATACCGTTAATCATTCAATTCTTAAAAGGGCTTACTAATGTATACCCTCCAGTACCTTTCCATGTACCAACTTGGGATTTAAATTTAGTACCAACATTCTTGACTTGCATACCTTTTGAGCCTCTGCATTCATGTCCATTGAGGCTTTTAACTCTAAAAACTGTCCTTGTGGCCCTGTCATCAGCCCGCAGGGTTAGCGAACTTCAGGCTCTCTCATGCAAACCACCATATACTATTTTTTATAAGGACAAGGTAGTCCTTAAAGTTAAACCTTCTTTCTTGCCAAAAGTAGTCTCGGACTTCCATTTGTCACAAAAAATAGTACTACCAACTTTTTATCCTCATCTGGGCAAGGAAGAGGAGAGATTACACAGACTAGATCCCAAGAGGGCTCTTAGTTTTTACATCTCAAGGATGGCTAAATTGAGACAAGATGACCAACTATTCGTGGGTTATACTGGTCATAAATTAGGCTGATCTGTAACAAAACAGACCATTTCCTGCTGTATCATATTAGCCATAGTTTAATGCTACAGATTAGCGGGAAAAGAACCACCAGATGGGCTTCGTGCCCATTCTACAAGGGGAATGGCTACTTCTGCGGCTCTAAAGAGGGGTCCCGGCAGCAGATATTTGTGCAGCTGCAACCTGGAAAACAATGCATACTTTGTTAAACATTGTTTGGATACTGCCTCCTCTAATGAGTGTTTATTTGCCAAGGCAGTTCTGCATTCTGTCCACGAAAACTGAAATTAGTACTGCCGCATCCAAAATTGCTACTGCTATGGGAGCCCATCACAAGATGAGGAATACGTGGGAGGACACAATCCATTTGAAGAACAAGTTACTTACCAACTGTAACGTTCTTTCGACTGGATGTTCCTCCCACGTATTCCTCATCGGCCCTCCCATCCTACCCCACAGTACAGTTTTACGTTTTCTTACACTTTCCTCTCATGGAGAATGTATCGGTCATGGGGCACGCCTGGGTGTTCCTCCTGTGTTTCATCGAAAAAACTGAACTGAAGCAACGGGCGCGGCTCGAGCCATTTATGCCATTGGTGGAAAATCACTCAACATTTCTGAATGATGCGTCACTTCTATAAAATGGATAATTAGAACTTATAATGTTAAGTTTGGAGCTTTTTACATTTTAGCCCAGGGATGTAAGTTTGACCTATGAGTTCTTGGGGAGGGGGGGCTTTTCCCTAAAAGGGGAGGGGGTGGAGGAGGGGGGTTTTTCCCTAAAATTGTGTGGGGGCAGGAATAGACCTATGGCAGTAGGCCATTGGGGTATTTGGTATCAAAAGATCTTTTTCATGGGCAAATGAGGGTTACCATGTTGCATCCAATGAAGCAATACATCTCCCTGGAGGCTTTCTCCTCCCATGTGAGCTTCCCTCAAATAGCTGTCCCCAGGGCCAGGTATCGGCTGCTGTCCCCCTGGGGGTTACCACTGGGTAATCTGTGATGACTCATTGGATTAATCACAGGACGAAAACGCCAGTCCTTTTGGTCTGGAAAATCCTGTTTCTGCAGGACTTTACAGGAAAACCGTTGTCCTACCAGTCTCAGTCCTATAAGGCTCTGGGTGCCCAGTCTTCACACCTATGGGCATAAATCCCAGTCCTATAGTGCCAAACTGTTAGGCAAAGTTTGTATTCAGTACCCTCTGGGAACACTACACCTATGGTCATAGTTGTGTGTAAACAAACCAACCTTTGGTATAAGTATGGACTACACATTTTTGGTATCATGTTGAGCAAGCAGGCTTATCTCAAGAGGGGATTACACAGAGGTCTACAATCGCAGGTGTTCAAATAAACCTACACTCAGGGTTTCTTGGATAAATACTTATTAACTTATCAGTCAGTTATAAAACATTCATTAGAAGGAGGCAATCATATATAACACACAAATGTACTTGAATACTGTACACTCGAAGTTTCTGAATCTGACAGTCCCTTTTGGGATGGCCCACCGAAACAACCTACACCCACAGGTTAATTTAGTAGCAAGGGTGCTGGGGACATTAATATCTTACTGTTGGCATTCAGAATACTTTTCAAGAGGAGTTAAAGGCAAAGGTTATCGGAATATAAAAGACTACAATTATTCTTAGACGGTGCAAATACTTGAAGATCACCACAAGAGTCTATTGAATAGGCTAGGCTAAAGTCAATGGGCTAAAGTCTTGGATAGGATAAAGCGGTTCTGGCAAGTAAACAAAAAAGTCTCTGCATAAGTTTTTAGAAGTAGTTTTTAAAAAGAAGAATCCTATGTTGGGACACAAGCTGATTATGCCTGCGAGTTGCAAAAGTTTCAAGCACTTTCACCGCGAGAGAGATGAAGCTGAAAACTTCTGTTCCTGGCAGCTCCTGCAGATCTCGCGGTTCCTGGGCCACAGTCATGGGGACAAGAGGGAGGACGTCAGGGTACTGCTGCCCTGCACTAGGATGGTCAAAAGCTTGCAACTGGCAAACTTTAATTTCAGTGGCTGTTTTGCGTTTCAGCTACCACACTGGTAACAACCCTGGTCCTGGCTGTCAAGGTGGACTGTCCTTGCCTCTGAGGGCCTGTACTCAACTGAGGGGGGGGGTGTCGGGCTTGGTTGGTCCGACGTTGTGGGAGTCCAGAGGATCGTTCAAACACTTTAGGACAGCTTAAAAGTAACGCACACAATCTGGTGTTGTCCTCCCTGTTTCTACTGTTTCCTGCAGCAACTTTGAGGAAATACAACCAGCTCTCAGAGGAGTGTCCAGGTGTCTTACTTTGGAGTTGATTGGTCCCACCAACTCAAAGGGAGAAGTTGTCCTTGCAGGGGCTTCTCTGTCAATTCGAACTTCGCAAGCAGGCTCTGCAGCAGGGCTTCACCGGGCAAACCAACGGTCCAGGAGTTGCAGCAGGCGTCCTCTTCAAGCTAGTCTTCGGTTCCTTCATCCAGTGGTCGACTCTGCCTTCCAAGCCAAGAGACTCGCCTTTTTATTCAGTTCTCTCCCATTCATTCCAGCCTAGCTGCCACTCAACTAGCAGGGTGGCTGTCCTTGCCAGCCGGACAGTCAGCCAGCCGATCATCACAGAGTGCATTTGCGTCTCCTAGGAGACTAAGCACAGGGAGTTTCGGCCACCTCCCACACTTCCTGCCTACTCCAGACACTCTGGAGCTAGAGGCAGGTTTTACTCCAGAAGCCGGCAAAGGCGAAATGAACAAAGACCAAACCTGGTTTGGCGTGCAGAGAAAAACTTGAGTGGGACCTTTCCACAAAGAAATGGTGAGAAAAGACCGGGACCCGTTTTAACAAAGGAGGCTTCAGCACCATCTTGAAAAACATGGCTCCCATGATTTAACATTACCGGAGCTACGACTAGTTTGCGGTTGGGGGAAAAATCATGGTAGTTTGTTGTAAAATCACTACCACCAGCCATTCTGATAGGAAAGGTTAACATTTGAATGCTACATGAGTATCTAGACGCAGGGGATACTAAGTAACCCCTCCAGCACTCTATTGTAAGATAGGGTGTGCTGGGTCTAGGAATTTAAAGACTAGTAAAGTCAATTACACTTTACTTGCTCTGGGACACAGCAGTTTATCCCATAGAAGGTAGTTAAACCTTGGGAAAGCCTTAAAGGCTTCCCTGTGTCACTTCACTGAGGGTGCTGGGTGACACGAATGGAAAGGATGATGCCTATGGAGTTGGTTAGACTCCATAACCAAAGGAAACACAAAGGTAAACGCACATCAAAATACATGAGTGGGGGAAAAAGGGTCACTCTCTCTAGGTAAAATCAAGTCCTCAAAATCCAGCAAAGTCGCTGGGGATCTCTAAGGTGAAGGGAATTGGCACATTTTTGAGAATTCTCCCCAACACAAACCACGCCACTTCAGCTCCTGACAATCCAGGGGCCAATCATACAAACAGCCCTGACTTGACCAGGGGCATGCCCTCCCCCTTTAGTACCCCAGTGGGAGCACTACTATCACTATTCTTCCAGTAGTGCAGAAACATCACCAGCGACGAATGGGTGCTATCCCTCATTCATTTGGTGACATACACTGGAGTTTTTCAAGCGACCGCCCACCATCCCCGGTCAAGAAAGCAGACTATCTACATAATCTGCTACAACAGGAAGTCCGGTTGCTGCTATCAAAGGGAGCCATACAGCGAGTCTGGCACGCACTGCAAAGTCAAGGAGTGTACTCCAGATACTTCTTGGTAAGAAAAGACTGTGGGTTGGAGACCCATTTTAGGTCTCAGGGTCTTAAACAAATACTTGAAAGTTCAAACCTTCCTGCTGGTCATATTACAAGAGGTGCTATCACAGCTGCAGCACCTATACTACCTGGCACGTCTAGACCTGGAGGAAGTCTATTTTCACATTCCTTTTTATAGGTCACACTGCCATTACCTATGCTTTGTTGACACCGGCCAGCAATACCAATGCTGTTCGGCTGCGATCTGCCCCATGAGTATTTATCAAATGCCTCGACCCACCGGTAGCACATCTCTGCAGAGGGGGCACATGTCTACCCCTATCTCGACTGGTTGGTGAGGGCAACGACATTCACCAAGGCAGCACACTG
The DNA here is from genome assembly GCF_040938575.1 of Ambystoma mexicanum. Classification (NCBI taxonomy): domain Eukaryota; kingdom Metazoa; phylum Chordata; class Amphibia; order Caudata; family Ambystomatidae; genus Ambystoma; species Ambystoma mexicanum. The sequence continues at coordinate 113,863,821 of NC_090938.1, read as the reverse complement.
CATTTCTCTGACCAGTCGCTGTCTGCAATCCCTAGGTTACTCCAACTGTCTGTAGTTATTTTGCCTCCCAGCAGACGCTGTACCTGGGGGGCACATCTTGACACTGTCCTGCACAGCAACTCTGTTACAGGAGGATATCTACCCTCCTCGCCAAAGTACAACACCTTTGTGTCCCCTGCAGTATCTGTCTGTAGTTACAAGTCCCTGTTGGGCATGATGTCATCCTGCATTTCTCTACTACTTCCCTGCAAGCTCCACATGTGGCCCCTGCAAGAGTTCCTCAACGCTCGCTGGAAGCAGAGGAGTCCTGGCAAGACCACATCAAGCTGAATAAATGCTTGAGAACACAATTGCGCTGGTGGTCAATCAAAGCTCACCTGGTTCATTATGTCCCCTTTTGTCTCCCCATTCACCAAGTCACTGACAACACTCTTCCCTAGAAGGCTGGAGCGCATATTCAGTCTGCCTGGATGCCAGAGGCCTTTGGACAGAGGTGGAGAAAACACTGCAGATCAATCGCCGGCAACGGCACACTGTCTTTTGGACGCTGAAATCGTTCCTTTCAAGAGTCAACAGTAAAGTGGTGCAAATCTTCACGGACAACAGCACCAGTGTTCTACATATGCAAGCAGAGAGGGTTATGGGGGGGGGGGGGAACGAGATCTCTCTACCTATTTCGTTGGAAACACAGACCTTGTGGCACTGGGCTTTGCAGCATTGAATGTTTCCCATACATTAACCTCCCAGGACGACAGAATACCATGGTGGATTCCCTCAGCAGGGAACTTCGCTCCTGTCATGAGTGGGAGTTAAAGGTGAATCCGCTCAAACAGATTTTGTCCCCTGTGCTGCTGTTATATACACTGTATCAGTACTTTTCTTCCCTACAGGATTCTCAAACTTAGGTGGTTCCCCGCATGTTGCATTACGCACTGTATCAGTAGAATATTAGGCCTTTTTCCTCCCCTACAGGATTCTCTAACTCAGGTGGCCTCTCACTGGTTCTAATGTTGCGCAGTTGTGAGCTCTCAAACCCTTCCAGTCTGTCCTTTTGGGCTACCTGCCTGCTCAAATGGGACTGTCTTGGTCCAAGTCCCTCAGGCCAACCTTCACCTCTTTGATAGACGCTTCCTGCGCCTTATCAACTTCCTTTCCTCTCTGGCTGTCCCCCCTCTCCTTTCCTTGGCTACCTTGCCTTCCCCCTCTCTCACTGCCCCCTCTCAGGCTCCCTCTACACCTTCTACACCTCAGCAGGGCGTACCTCTGATCTGTACCACTCCCCGGAAGTCCTTTAAGGATGGCAACCTTCTCCACATTGCTACTCTTAACTCTCGCTCTGCTGTTAAACATTCATCTGATATGTGCCGCCTTCTTGAAGAATTTGACCTTGATGTCCTTGGTCTCACCGAGACATGGTTCACAGCCAGCTCTGTCACCAGCTTTGACACGCTCCTACCGGACGGCTACAAAATCCCCTCTGCGCCCAGGCCCAACCGCTCTGGCGGGGGTGTAGCCCTGATCTTCCCTGAGTGGATTCCTGCCTCTGTTACTCTGACGCAGACCTACTCTACTTTTGAATGCCTTGTCTGCAGGCTCTCCCTTTCCCCTAGCCATTCCCTTACTGTGACTATCCATCGGCCACCTGGTCAGATTTCTTCCTTCCTCTCTGGTTGGGCAGACCTCTCCCTCTCTGCTGGCCTCAACCACTCAACTCCTCCTTCTTGGAGACTTCAACATCCACCTGGATGCCTCCAGCCCCACCCCCTTCTTCCCCCCCCCCGCCCCGGCCCCTGCCGGGACTCTTTTGCGACCTCTGCGACTCTCACCGTTCTCCCTTCTGGCCTGACTCATTCTGCAGGGCACACTCGATGTTCTGACCTTCCCCTCTCTCTCTCCCTCTCCACGCCACTCTCCTGGAGTGATCACTTTCTCCTATCTTCCCACTTCAACCTCCCTAGCCCTCAGGCCAAGCCACCTCCATCACCGCCACCTACCTTCTCGGTCATCCGACCCATGAAGCGCGTGTCAGTTGAGGCTTTCGCCGCCACCTTCTCACCCCCCCGCCCCCTCCACCACCTTTGGCTGACTCTCATCCTGACACAGCCCTCGCCACACTCCATTCTTCTATATCTGACATTCTTGATATCCTTGCCCCTGTCATGAGAATCCACCTGAAGCCCAAAGCCAAGTGTAACTCCTGGTATGACTCAGACTGCGTCACCCTAAAATCAAGTGCAGGGTGGTCGAGAGGAAATGACGTGCTTCTTGCTCATCCTCTGACAAACTGGCCTGCCGCCTGCTGCAAAGGCAATACCGGTTCTCCGTCCTCACCAAGAAGAGAGCTCATATCCAAGCCCGCATCTCTGCGGCATCTAACAAACCGGCCGAACTCTTCAAAATCTGCAAGGAACTGGCCAATCCTGCTGCAGTCTCTACTTCTCCTGTCCCTTCCCAGGCCCTCTGCACGGCACTGGCCTCTCAGTTCATTTAAAAAAACTCAGGACATCCTTTCCTCACTCTCCTATGACCTCCCTCCCTCTACTCTCTGCTCATCCTCTAGCCCATCTTCAGCCACCCCCTCCTTCTCTGCCTTTTCCCTTTTCTCTGCAGATGAGGTTTCTAGACAAGTCTGATCTATGAAAGTCATTGACACAGGTTCACCCCTGTTCCTCAAACTATCAAGGACCACATGGACTCCTTGGCTCCTGCCCTGGCTAATTTTTGCAACCACTCCTTCGCCACTGGAGTCTTCCCATCCCCCCTGAAGCACTCCCTTGTGCACCCTCTGAAGCAACCCTCTGCTGACCCCTCCTGCCCGGCCAACTATAGCCCAATCTCCATCACTCCCTTCCTGGGCAAGCTCCTGGAGAAACTGGCCATCTCCCAGCTTAACCTCCACACTGAATCTGTTTGTCTTCATGACCATCAGTCTGGCTTCAGAGCTGCCAGAAGCACGGAAACTGCTCTCCTGAACATCCGTGAAGACCTGCTCTCCAACCTTGACTCCAATAACCCGTTCGTCGTCCTGCTTGATCTCTCTTCTGCCTTTGACACTGTCAACCATGCCATCCTGCTCAACCATATCCGTAATAACCTGGGTATCACTGGTCAGGCTCTGGCGTGGCTGACTTCTTTCCTCACCGACCCTCCCAGGTCCAACTTGGGTCCTTCCTCTCTAATAGCTTTTTTGATCTAACCTCTCTCCCTGGCTTTTCAATTAGTACCTGGCACTCCTTGCCAACCGCATTGCTGCTCTCTGCCCCAACTTTCAGTGCCATGAGGATGATACACAGCTCCTTTTCAGGCTACCCTCGGCCGCCTCCTCCCTTTCCCACATCTCTGACTGTCTATCCAGGATTGGTGTGCCGCCAATTACCTTTGCCTTAACTCCAGTAAGACTCAGATCCTACTCATTGGCACACCCACTCCCTCCTTCCCTGCAGCTCTATGGCAGGCCTCTTGGCCCACTTCCTGTCCCCACCTACAAGACAAAAAAATCTTGCTCATCTTCCACTCTACCCTATCCTTCTCTCTTCACATCTCAGACATCTCTAAGAAGTCACACTACCAGCTGCACCTCCTCAGAGGGATTCTTACTTTCCTCTCCTTCCCCCAGAAGCTCACCGTCTCCAGAGCCCTGGTTCTCTCTAGGCTGGACTACTGTAACAGCCGCTATCTAAATCTGCCTATTCTCTCCGCCCTCTGCAACTTATCCAGAACAGGACTGCGAGACTTGTCCTTGGCCTCAAGTCCAGGGATCATATCTCTCCATCACTGCACTGGCTCCCAGTGGCTGCGAGGATTAAGTTCAAAACCCTCTGCATTGTCCGCAACGCCTACTGGGGACTTGGGCCGAAATACCTTCAACGCTCTTCCCAAATAACTTCCTTCTCGAGCTCTTCGCTCATCTGCCTCCAACTCCCTCGGTGCCAGTCGCTTCTCTAAGCAACGAGTTGGCGGTAGATCTCTCTCTTCGGCAGGGGCCTCCCTCTGGACAACAGTCCTGCCTCCCTGAAACTTGAGAACGATCTCCGGTTCCGTAAGCACCTCAAAACTTTCCTCTTTGCTTATGCTTTCTCTCCCTCTCTCCCCAGCTGAATTCCTGGCTGAATCTGCACTGGTCAAAACTACCTGCCCACCCTGTCTGATCCGGGCGCAGGCACTGCCAGTTGCACACCTGCACTGCCTTCCCTGGCAACCCTGCACCTAGGGACTGTTTCTCTCGCCCTACAGTCCCCTAACAGCACTTATGTCTGCACTTATCTTGCACGCATCTGCCTGTTTATATTATCGTATTTATTCTACTACCCCTTGTACTGCACTTTCCCCCTCGCACTTCTCCCCTTTCCCCATCCTATGCACTTGCACGATCTGAATGCCACCGGGCCTAGTAGGATCGTTGTCTGTCGTCCCTTTGTCACCCCCACCCCCTTGCCCGCCTTGAAATACTTGTGTATAGGCGCGTTATAAATGCCATCTATCATATATCATAAAATTTTCCACTTCTCGGGAACCCCAGACATGGGCCTATTTGTCACCTTCCAAAACAAACGGTGCAGAAGAGCATTCGCCAGCATGTTTCCCCAACCAGAGAGCTTGGGGGATGCATTCTCGTTCCCATGGAAGGGGAATTCACTTCATGCCTTCCCACTATTTCCTGTAGGGGTCTTCAGACTAAGTTGGTGCAAATGGATCTTTGTGGCCCTTGCATGGCCGAGGCAGTGCTGGTACTTGAACCTCCTGCCGATTTCCTCGGCCCCAATAAGAATCTACTCTCATCACGATTTACTGTCCAGGAACAAAGATATTCATCCCCATGATCCAGCCTCCCACAGCCTGCCTGCCTCCTGTGTTCCTAGAATTTGGCTCTGTCCCCTTACCCAAGGACTGCAGGGATGTTCTGGTGCAGGCTTGCACTCTCTACACTTGCTTGGTACACCAGGAAATGAAAGCGGTTTATGATCTGGTGCAAATCCAAGAAACTAGAACCTTTTACCATTCACCCGGCCACCATCTTGCTGCATGTTGTGTCTGGCACTCTCCAGTTTGGCTCATTCCTTCATTAACCCCTTACATGCCCAGGTCGAGATGGCTCATCCTTTTTGGCACTTCATTTTGTGTGATCCCTGCAAAGCAGGGATCACACAACAGTAATCCAGCCCCTGGGCTATGTGAGGGGGAGGTCCCTCCTCACTGCCAGAGGGCTGGATCACCTTCAGTTTCACGTCAGTGCGTGAAACTGAAATTAAATTCACTCCAGCAGCCATTTTCGGCTGCTGCGGTGAAGAGATGAGTGCCCTTCTCCGGCTGTCTTTCAAGCCGGAGATTGAGGCAGGGATCGTTGGAAAGGGGAGATTCTCCCCTTTCCAACGATACCCTTTGTGTGGCATAGCTGCTAACGGATCGGGCGCAGGGCGCGCGATCCATGGGCAGCAATGTCACGATCAGTAGAGATCCGTTCGTGACACGGGATTAGGGGGGCTACTTACTAGGTAAGCGGCCCCCTCATCCCCCCGCCCCAAAGCATGGGGCCACATGCATGGAGACCCCTGGAGGCGGATGGGTGACCATCTGCATCCAGGGCTGGGGGAAAAAAGAAAAATGATCATGGCTGGTGCTGGGGGGAGTGCCCCCCCCATTGGACCACCAGGGATTTTTTTATGGAAAGGGTTGGTTCCTACCCCCCTCCCCACACCCCCACAAAATGGACTTCGGGTCATGTCATGCAGCCCTCCCTGGGGGCAGTTCTCTGCTCTTAGGCAGGGGCAAGTATCCCCAGGGAGGGCTGAATGAGATGCCCCCTCCTGCATTTGTTGTGGGGGGGGGGGGGAGTGGGTCAACCCCCAGTGCATTAGAAAATTATCTGGGGGTGTAGGTGGCACCTCAGCCCCCGCTAATGGGTAGCCTGCCATTTTGAAGTATTTTCTTTGTTTACTAAACCTCCCTTGGCGCAGAGGGTCACATTGGTGTGCCAATCTGGCCCCGGGGTGTCCAAACCTCACTGCCCCACCCACTGGGGGGCCAGTCCCACAATTTCTGGGGGCCCTCTCCCCCAACACAAATGGAGGGGTGTGTACTTCACGCAGCTGTTTCTAGGAAGCCTGCATGAGGTGCCCCAGCCACCCTTTTGGAGTGAGGGGGAGAGGGCCCCCTAAATGGTGGGACAGGCCCCCCAGTGGGTGGGGCTCTAAGGTTTGGGCACCCGGGGCCAGATTGGCACACCAATGTGCCCCTCTGCGCCAAGGTGAGTTGGGTTACCAAAGGAAAAAAGGGAAAATGGTGGAACACATTTTAGGGGGGCTGTGGGGCTTCTGGCTAATACATTCTAGGCTGATTCGCGCAAATTATACCTCTGCGGATTCCCACGGGTGTCCTCTTTTCAGAAATGCATGGGGTTCCCTGTTTTCCTTGGTGGCTTGGACACCCGAGGCACATATCTGTATGGTGTGCCCGTCTGGACAAAGTGTGAAATTCAGGTGTCAAAACAGACTTGGGGTTACCTGTGTTTTAGGCTTTTCCCCTTGGCGCCCAGGTAGGTGCATCCACCCATGTGAGGTACCGTTTTCATCGGGACACCTGTGGGAACGGGGGAAGGTATAACATTTGTTGTGTTTGTGTGGTTTTCATAACATTTTGACCCATTTGCTGGTGCCCTTTGTCACACAACCCTTTCATTTCCCAAATGTGCCCTACATTTAGTCGCTGCTTTATGCACCATACACTTTTGTAACCTGCACAAGTCACCTACACTTGAAAAGGTCTGCCTGTGCTCTTTCAAAAAAAGTATGCTTGCCGTTCCTCTCCACATTGGTTTTCCTGATTTACACATGCCAAGTGCCTCTGTTCTGGCCGTAAGCATAACACTCCTGTGTACCATGGCTCAATGTTTGGCTTGTGGTATTGCTTGTTTTGTAAAACACTACAAAAAGTGTGCTTTCCTAACTGCAAGAGTCGGGAATTTAGCGGAGCATTGCTTTTTTCAAAATTTATGAAAGCAATTGCCGTACCAAGCCAACCATATCCACCACATACCCTTTTTTTCGGTCATTTTCCCGCTTTTCCCCCAATCCATGGCATTTTCCCCTACCTTGTTGTTGCCTGACCTATGCAAATCACCCCTTCCTAAACTTGGAATTTTGTCTACTTTTCAGAAATGTATGCCTTTCTGTCCTCCAATTCGGCTTTCCTTCCATTCCGTCCATGCATGTCCAATTGGCAAAAATGGCCGAAATCGCCTACCTCTCACAAACCAGTGGATAACTACAAAAATTTGTTTCCACTCAACCTGTTCTTAAAAGCCAGGAAATTGGGGAATCCAGCACAGTATGGAGAACGGATGGGTGGGAAACGTGGAAAGCAGATAAGCATGGAGAGCGGATGAGTGTGGAGAGCGGATGAGTGTGGAGAGCGGATGAGTGTGGAGAGCGACTGAATGCAGAAAGCACAGAGCAAGTGTGGAGAGCGGATGAGTGTTGGGGAGCGGATGAGTGTTGGGGAGCGGATGAGTGCGAGAGCGGAGAAATGTGGAGTGCGGATGAGTGCGAGGAGCGGATGAGTGCGGGGAGCGGATGAGTGCGGATGAGTGCGGGGAGCGGATGAGTGCGGGGAGCGGATGAGTGCGGGGAGCGGATGAGTGCGGGGAGCGGATGAGTGCGGGGTGCGGATGAGTGTATAGAAAGCGTTTGAGTATACAAAGCGGATGAGTGCGTAGGCAGACAGGAGTTCATGCACTGGGTAGACTGGAATGCATGCACAAGAAAGACAGGAGTGCACACTTATGGAACACATGAGAGCATGCGTGAGGCACACTGGAGAAGAATAGGTCAAGCAACCATGAATGTGTAGTACAATCCCGAACGCCTGAAATGAACAAAATGAATAGAACGGACCTGCCCGCTCGGTACTGCATGACATACATAATATGTTTTGGAATGCAGTGAACATTTGAAAGAGTACTTATCATAACACACCTCACGCCTACTCTCTCCCTTACATCACCACTCAACTAGAACACAGAGATACTATGACACCATTCGGTATAACTGTTCTCATATCTACATCTCCCACTCACTCCACAACACTCTAAGTAAACACTGCTGGTTTCAAACCCCCCAGCCAGGCGTTCTCCTCAGGCCTAACGCAGCCACATTCGTCCTGGATAAAGCCAGCCAGAGCGAACACATACTCCTGATCTCTCAACCACCACACCTACCGCTAAGAAGCAGCTACCACCTGAATTCCGCATCAGCTGCACACATACCTGGTGCACACACGCACTTTTGACTCTCTTCTCTCTCTACTGACCCGAACTTCGGTTCCCGAGGGCGTTCAACCTACCAGCGCCTTCAGACCATACCAATGGTATATAAGGCGCTATATAAATGCAAAATAACATAACATAACAGCAAACAATTCATTCCTAGCGCTTACAAGGAAATAACCACAGGCTTCTTTGTACATCATTTTATTCGCATTTCTTTGAAAAAACACAACATTTTCGCCCTTTCTGGTTATTTTCTCAGCCCCCTACAGCAACCTAGGATTTTTGGGTGGCATTACGACCGCCTACATGTGGGGGGGGGGAGAAAGGAGCCAAATTTGGCCTAGATATCTCATTTAACAAAAATGTTACAAGGAATTGAATGGCCACATAGCGAAATCACCAAATAAGGCCTTGGCACTGGGGGGGAAATACCCATGGCACTTAAAGGGTTAAAATGCATTCATCATCATTCTCAAGATATACCTGTTCTCCTGCAACACCTTCACTATGGTCCCAACGGTTGATCAGAGTTCCTCAAAGACAACTTGGTTCTTTTCCATCATTATAACCACCACCACCAGCCAGGGCACTCGGCGTTGTCCTTCCTAATTTAGCCACCTTTTTGAAGTGATGCACAAGGCCCTACTCTGGAAGACCGCTTTCCTAGTGGCCATCACCACTGCCTGTCCCGAGAAATAAAAGCACTCATCCAAAGCAGCCTATCTAATGTTCCACGAATCAAAGCTGGTTCTACGCAAAAAAACCACCTGTCTGTGCCCAAGATGTAATCTACATTTCATTGAAATGAACCTATTGTGTTGCCAGATTTTTGGATAGCCTGGTACTTCAGTATAGCAATCTTTACACACACTAGCTGCTGTGCAAGCTTTAAAATAATAGGTTCAACTCCCCAATCCGTCTATTGCCAGATGGATTTGCTCCTGCATCTTTCTGCCAGCAGCATGCAGACCTCTCCCTGGCAAGCCCACGGCTCACTCCACCAGATGTTGGGGGATGTTTTGCTGAAGTCCACTAAGATTTGATCAAACTATCCCTTGGCATGATAACTGTCCCCAACTCTTCGTGTAAGTCTGTAATAACCAAAGGATCTTGGTAGAATCCAGAGCAGCCAGGCTCATAGGAGGAAGATGTGAGCTGTAGGGAAGTACACTGAACCCAGTAAATGCAATAGTCCAAAGAAACTTCCACAGTAAATGTTAATCTAAAAATATACATTTATTCTGATCTACACAAGGAAGGTAGATACTTATTTTACTAACCAACAAGCACATTAATTAATACTTTGAGAGGTGATTACTTCAATGATAGTTGCTTGCACTTGAGTACTACCACACACTCTCTTTACTTTACAGGCTAACAGTAATTGTATTTAGTTACCAAAACCACATTGATAGTCTTTTGGATGGAACACACAGCATCAAGACTTAACACTAAAGCCACTTTTCAGAGCTAGTAATGCTTTTGCAAGACCAATCCTAACTATGTGAAGAAGTCGGTGTAGGAGTTGAGCCGAAATCTTACCAAGTAGCAGAATAAGCATAGCTCCTCAGGATGCTTTCAGCCACTATGAATGGGATGCCCAAGAATATAACACAAGTTAGGGGGGGGGCCCTACAGAAGACTCCTAAGGGAACACGGTCAGGTCAGAGGAAGGGCCGAAACCCAGACACCTTAATCTTCTCCAGTGACGGTGGAGCGACTCTTCGGCTTAAGCCCCACAGTAGTTACATCAGAAGTAAACTTAGCTGGATTCTCCTCTGTGCAGCAGCGATGGACCTGGTCTCCTGATGCCTCGGTCTGGTGACGAAAGGTGTTGGGTGAGAATTGGTGCAGTCAGGCTGTGTGAGACTGCACAATACATATCTTTGTTATTAGGTACCCATCTTTTGGTATAGGTCTGTACTACACAAGTTGGTTGTGTGACTGAGCAGCCAGGCCTATCTCAAGAGGGGTAAATGTGAGCTGTACAATTAAAAATCGTAAATATATGTAGCCAAGTAACACTTGCACTCAAGGTTTCAGTTATAAATGGTTATTTGTCAGTTTAAACATTCTTTTAAAAAGGCATTTCGTTTTAACAATTCAAATGCACTTAAAAATTAGTTTCCAGAGTCAAAGTTAGTGGTTAGTCTTTGGATATGCTTCATACACTACTCCTACACCTTGCGGTGACTTCAATCACAAGGATACTATTTGTATTTATCACACTAATAGGCCAGGTTTGGTCCCTTTGTTCGTGTGCCTTTTCCATGCTTCAGGACTGAAGTCCGCGCTTGGCATTGGAGTCTCTGGGGTGGGCAGGAAGTGAGGGGGATGCCTGAAACTCCCTGTGCTTAGTCTCCTCGGAGACCCAAATGCACTCTGGCGTTATTAGCTGGCTGACTGTCAGGCAAGGACAGCCACCCTGCTGTGAGTGTGGCAGGTAGGCTGGAATGAATGGGAGGAAACTGGAAAAAAGGTAAGTCTCTTGGCTTGAAAGGCAGAGTCGACCACTGGAACGAAAGAACCGGAGACGAGCTTGAAGAGGATGGCTGCTGCAACTTCTGGACCGTTGGTTTGCCCGGTGAAGCCCTGCTGCATGTCAGAATCGCCAAGTTCATCTCAACAGAGAAGCCCCCACACGGACGACTTCTCCCTTTGAGTTGGTGGGACCAATCAGCTCGAACCGTAAGCCACCTGGATACTCACCTCAGAGCTTGTTGACTTTACTCAGTGCTGCAGGAAACTGTAGAACCAGGGAGGGAGATAACAGTTTGCTTACACCTGTAGTCTTAGTTGTCTTAGTTGTCCCCAAGGGTACTGCATTCAAACTCTAACAGAAACTGGTTCCATTCAGGCACTCTGGCAAACAAAGGGCGCACTGGATTGTGTGAAACTCTTGCACTGCCTGCCTTAGCAGACACAATGGAGCATAGGGCAGGCGCACCCAAGCGTTCCCACCAAAGGCAAAACACATACAGACCTACCCCTCCCAGAATGATAGAACAAGGGCTAACAAAGAACAACCATGATGGAAATGTCGAAAAAAAGACAGGAGCAACCATGTTGGAACATAGGTGACCCTATTGTGCACAACCGAGACTGTGATTAGTCTGCGGTAGAAAATGGCAAAATAGTTGGTAGAACACGTCCACTGCCACCAGCCATAACTATAGGGTTGTCTGTGACTAAAGAGTCACAGGTGCAGAGAGAAGGGGAAGTTACTAGGTGTCCCCTTAGCACTACAAATAAGGTGGTGTGTGCTAATCTTAGTTTCTGATGCTTGTTAATCTGCGAAGAATCACATGCTGTGCATATGGTCCGACATCCAGTGGTAACCACCGAGTATTGCATCATGTCTTTCGGGGACTGAAGGGAGACGTCGGCATAGGCGGTGTCTGTAACGCTATCCCTATCGTGATGTGTAGTATACCCAAAATCCCTCACGCACCAAGGTCACTCAGATTGTTTTTTTCCGCCCAGATAACTGTTCGCCCTATAGCGGAACTCTTCATAAGAGACATTGTTTCTTTATTCCTTCTTTGTCGGTTATTTCCCCTTAAGTCACTTCAGCGATTCAAGCAACCTCGGCTAAGACTGTTGGAAGTTTCGACATCGGTGGATTTCAGTGCCCAAGATCCGGCGTCTCAGCCATCCACGTGGCCGGGCCATCTGGCCGGCCTACACAGTAGGGAGTGTGGGGGTCAGGGTGGCCATATCTTTGTCTATCCCCCGCTTTACCCTCTAGGCCTAGTCATCTTTGTTTATACCTTTTGCTATGGAAAGGACACCATTTATTTTCTGTCCTAAGTGTAGGGTCAGGTACCTGTGGAAAGACTAGCACAGAACATGTAATTCTTGTCTCCCCTTAGATCGCAACGAGAAGCGGTGTGTGGCTTGTAAGCTCCTTCGTCCTGAGACCCTTGAGGAGCGCTGTGTAAAGCGGTGGGCTGCGTACAGTATGTCGCGGGCTAAAACCCCCTCCACTACCCCCACCGCCACCACACCTGCCGAAAATGGCGGGGGCACCTCTGATGACGAAATATCAATGTCCTACACCTTGAGGCGGACACTTCTAGGTCCGCCACGCCTGTCCCCGACCCCTCAAGGCCTGACGCAGTTGGGCTGGTACCTTAAACACTGGCGAAGCGCATGGAGCGTGCCGCAGACAAGCCTAAAGACACGCCATGGGGTCCCGATGCTCGTGATAACTAGGAGGACAATCGAGAGCCTCTGTCCAGCACCCTGGGAGACAGATTTCGATGCTAAAGAGCAGAGAACGATGTTTATTTCCACCTTTGGGCCCTTCTGGTCCCTCTAAATGGACAAGGGAGGTTAGAAGGGTGCATGGACCGTCTTGAAAGGATTCTCACTTTCTAAGCATCCTTCCCCTAAGATTTCGAGAAGACCCTCTTTTGAGAAGATTCACATTTGCAGGAAAATCTTGACTCAGCCTTCGGCTTCTGTACACCATGACAATGTGGTCCAGATGGACACTTAGCAGGACATTTACAGCAAAGGAGGAGACCCTGCCTTCCTGCAGGACTACACTGAGGACCAGGCCGATGCCATGGACAACTGGGAGGAAACCCAGCAAGTGGAAACGGAGCCATGGACGCTCCCCACACAAGATCACGATACTGATGTTCTATGCCTAGATTTTCCTCCAACCACCCCGGCTCGCCAGGCCTCACCTGTAGATGACCAAAATGGCCTTCAATGCCATTTTTAAGGAAGGCAGCAGAGCATTTTCAAATCGCTACTCAGGAGGCGGTACCCAAACAAGACTTTGTGGAGGGCATTCTCAAGGAGAAAACCCCCATAAAAAAATTTGAAAATCTAAATTCTTGTTGTTTTACATTCCCATTGATTGGGCAACCACCTACATGCAGAGAATGTCGAGCCATCAGGGTTATAAAAAATTGCTACAAATCCTGATGTCTCTAGTTCCCACATGCCAACAAATCAGTTTGGTTCATGGCTACGAGATCTTATCCCCCTCTTACTCACCCACAACACTGTTGGTTGCCCCCCACCCCCCGTTTGTTAGGCTGTTGGTTACAGAATTGAGTGTGTTGTATAGATAACCACATTCTTTGTAGAGAGCCAGGGACAGTCTCTCCTCCTATCCCTCTTAGATAGGCGTTGCACCATCCGCTGTCTAGGGACAGGCACTGCCCCCGCAGGGATAGGGTGTTCTTCCTGAGGGCCAGAACAGCTCACCATCTTGTCTCAATTCCTCAATCATCACAACCACTCCTTTTTGCCTTTCACTGCAATTAGACCTTTGTTCTCTGAACCCCCCCCCCCCCACCCCAAGCCATCCATTCCCCTCCTAAAATCTATCAAAAGAAGATTGCCCCCCTCCCTGGTCACGCCAACTCAGACCTGGGCAGTGAATCCAAGAGTGGAAAAACTATTTTGGCCAGCTCCTTCGGACCCTCAATATATTAAAGGCCACGCCACCCCGACTCCTTGTTAGTCACTACCACTCTGAAACGGGAAGGGGTACCCCATGCTACTGTGGAGGCACCTCCGGATAAGGAATCCAAAAGGTTGTACGCCCTAGGTAAGCGTGTTATCTCTGCAGCTGCATACACCACACGCATGGCGAGTAACACCACGCTGCTTGCCAGTTATGCAGATGCGCAATGGAACCTTGGACAAGAAGGTCTCCAAGAGGTTCCTGAACCAGCTATGTCCAGCCTTATCGTTGCCGAGTGCAGACACATCAATCGGAATATAATCAAGAACACTCTGGACACTGCTGAAACAGGCAAGTTGCTGGTCCAGGGCACTCTAGTCAAGCGTCATACTTGCCATTGCAACTCTGGGTTCAATCCTGAAACACAGACCGCTCTAATCAACAAACTCATAGAAGAGACCAACCTCTTCGGGAAACCAGTCGACGATGCCCTGGAGATGGCCAAGAAAGAGCATGAGACTCTTAAATCCTTGCAACAAATAACTCAAAAACTCCCCCCCCCCCCCCCCCCCCCAAAAGGGAGGCGGTTCTCGTCGGTCCTTTCGAGGGCAATCCTGTGGTAGTCAAAACTACTACAATACAGGAAGCTGGAATCCTGGACTAACATCCGGAAGCCTCACCAACTACCCACCTACGGGTCAACGACGAGGCAGAGGCCCCAACCCCAGAGGAGCCACACTCTCTGGTGAGATTACCAACGGATCCAGGTCCCCTCCCATGTCACTCCAGTCGGGGGGCATTTAACATCTTTCCTCACGGCATGGGAGGGGATAACTTCAGACCAGTGGGTTATAAAGACGGTCACCCACAGGTGCTGCATGGAATTTGCCCCACGACCACAGTTCAGACCGCCACGATCACGCCTGTCGCCGGACCATCTGCAGATCCTGAGTCAAGAGGTGGAAGCGCTGTTGGGAAAGGATGCCATAGAAGCCGTCCCTATTCTTCAGGTAAACCAGGTTATTTATTCAGTGTACTTCCATGTACCCAAAAAAGACATCACCATGCGCCCTGATCTAGATCTGCTCCCAGCGAACAAGTTTATAAAACCTCAAAAGTTTTGTATGGTAACACTATAGGAAGTGATCCCACTGTTGAAACGGGGGAGATCACATGGCAAATTTGGACATGAAAGGTGCAAACTTTCATATTTCAATGTTGCCCGCGCATAGGAAATACCCAAGTTGCAGCATAGAGGACAGGCATTACCAATTCAAGGTACTTCCCTTTGGCATCACCTCAGCACCAAGGGTGTTCACAAAGGTCCTGGCAGTGGCAGCACACCTGTGCAGACTATCCGTTCCGGTTTACCCTTACCTCGACGACTGGCTCTTAACAGGGGATTCGTACGACGAATGCTTTTTGAACACTCGGAAGACTGTAGACCTTCTGTTCAGTCTGGGATTCTCTATCAACGAAAAGAAATCCAGCCTAGTCCCCAGTCAGTAAAACAATTTCGAGGGGATTGGGTCCTCCGATGTATTCCATATCTATGACACAGGTAATCACCACAGCTGTGCTGCTTTGGAACATTTTCGGCTCCTGCGTCGATGACGTCGACACGCTGTCCTCGAGGGCCTCTGTCGAGCCGACGTCACCGGATGTTATAAGTAGGACGCACGGCACCTGTATCCTCAATTCCGTTTTTTCTGCGAACGTGTTCGCTTCGGAGATCTCGGCGCGCCTCGGTTCTTCGGAGTTATTCTATCGGTTCTTCGAACCAGTTTGTGAAGATTTCCATGTCTTTGTCTTCTACCCCGCGGCCAGGTTTCAAGACGTGTTTGGACTGCGGTTCCAAGATGTCGCTGACGGACCCGCACGACGTCTGCCTCTGGTGCCTCGGTGAGGACCACGCCACGGTCGATTGTGATTGCCAGGCGTTAACATCGAAGGCATTGCGGGAGCGTAAGAAGCTTTGTCAGTAAGGTGTCTAAGCCCCGGAAGTCTAAATCCACTGGGCTTTCGACTGACGATTCGAGGGGCGACTCTCCGCATGGTCGGCATTAGTCCAGGGGGTCTCTGTCCCAGACCAGGTCCCGCCATTCCTCTGCCTCTTTGAGGCACTCACGGAAGCGCCATCATCAGTCGCCTTCCTCGTCCAAGGACTCTGCCCGTTGGTGGGTTTCTTGTCCCACCAAGCATTACACTGCTGTGGAATGGGATTCATTCCGTAAGGAGATGATTGCGATTTTTCAGTCGCAGGTCTCCATCCGTCCGCCATCGAAAGACGCTGGCAGGGAACGTGCTAGACACACTGTTCACACGCCTTTGGGCTCGAGCGGTCGTCGCGATCACCGGGGAACTTTGAGGTCCTGGTCGGACAAGGTGGATCCCTCTGCCATCCCGATCCAGGTCCCGGTCCTCGACGCTATCGAGACCTGTGAGGTCTTCGGGGAAGACGTCTGCGCCAAGACTGTCGAAGGACTCTCTCGAGGCTCCGCCTCCAAGGAAGCCATCGACTCAATGAGCGCAGAGGCTGTCGAAGGACACGCTTGAGGCTCCGCCCTCGAGGCCTGTGTTGAAGCCATCGGCACCACGCTCGACGCCGAGTCACTCAACGCCTTTCGAGGAGGATTTTTCTGAGGTGCCCCGGAGACAGGTGGAAGCCCCGAGGAAGGCTCTGGCTAAGTCCAAACACGTGCCCTCATCCAGGGATTTATTCCAGCCTCTTGACTATATTTCTGAGGTGGATGAAGGGTCTGATGATGGTATGGTTCCTGAGGAGGTTCCTGATGACCTATTATCTGGTCATGGCCAGTTAGAAGACGTGCGTAAGTCGTTGCATGACACCAGTGGTCTGGACACCTCCCCGGAGGTTGAGTTTGGCAGGCCTGAGCCGGGTACACAAGCTGAATCCTCATACCGGCGCCTCATGTCGAGGGTCACGGAATACTTAGGGTGGTCTACGCCACCAGGAGATTTTCTGCAGGATGACCTGACGGACATCTTAGACCAAGGTCCACCAACTGACCCGGTACTGCCATTCCATATGCCCTTGCAAAGAAGGGTGCCTGCGGCTTGGACTGCTCCGGAGAGTCTCCCGGCAGTGGGGAAGTCTTTGCCGAAAAAATACTGTCCTGCCAGTGGCGACCCCAGCTGCTTGACTACGCACCCCACTCCGGAGAGTTTGGTGCAGGTGGCTACAGCCCCGGCAAAACAGGCGTCATACCCTACCATCCCTCCCGATGGGGACGACAAACATTTTGATGGCTGGGTGAAGAAAGTATCTTCTTCAGGGGGTATGGCTTTACAGGCAGCCAACTCTGTGTGTGCCTTAGCGCGTTTCACTCATACTCTGTGTGGAATTGTCTCTGGCGGCTGAACAAATTCCCAAAGGGGAGGAACGGGATGGCTTTCTTGTTCAGGATGGCAAGGATGCCATGTGTGAATCCGTTCAGTCGGTTCTGGACGTGGCAGATTGTATCAGCCGGTCCAATGGCGGCGAGCACCATAATACGCAGATTTGCGTGGTTGCGGAAGTCTGGGTTTGCTCCTGATGTGCAAGCCCGGCTTCTCGACATGCCATTTGATGGTGAATATCTTTTTGCAGCATGGCTGACGAGAGCCTTCAGAGGTTGCAAACCTCCAAAGCTGCAGCAAAGTTGTTGAGTGCTGCAGTTCGCCAACCTCCGACTTTTTGTCCTAGGAGACAGCTTTCCTTTCGGTACTACGCTTCCTTTGGTAGCTCGAGAGGGGCTGCAAGTCAAAGGGGCCACCGTAGGAGTGCCAGAGGTGGAAAACAAGGTACTCGAGGTGCCAGAGCCGCTCGGGCAGTTGCCTCTTTACCCTCAGGCACTGCCGCAGCAGCTCAGTCATGAGGCCATGTCCCATGGTTCGCTGGTTTGGGGAAGGCTGGTGCAGCATCTTGTAGAATGGCGTGCCATTACTTCAGCGTTGTGGGTTCTGGAGATCATAGCCTACGGCTACGGTCTTCCTTTCCGGCAGAGGCCTCATGGCAATCCACCAAGGAATCTCTTTGAAGAGTCTGGATCCACTCCTTGCGCAGGAAATCAAATCCCTGCTGGAGAAAGCCGCCATAGAACTGGTGCCTGTAGTGGAGATGAACAAGGGATGGTATTCCCCTTATATTTTGATTTCGAAGAAAGACCGGTGGGATTGAGACCCATCATGGACTTGCGTGGTTTGAACAAGCTCCTCAGGAAGGTCAAGTTCAAGATGGTTACTCTCAAGTCCTCCAGGCCCTTCAACTTCAGGACTGGTTGGTGTCTCTTGACCTCAAGGACGCTTACTTTCATGTGCCGATCCATCCCAAGCACAAGAAGTACCTGAGGTTCACGGTTGGCGACTCGCACTTTCAGTTTTGGGTCCTGCCATTCGGAATTGACCTCCGCCCAAGGGTTTTCACCAAGCTCATGGTGGCGGTGGCAGCGTATCTCAGGAAAGGGGGGAATCGCGTCTACCCCTACCTGGACAATTGGTTGATCAGGGCGTGCTCTCCCGGGCAAGTCCTGGATCATCTGTCAGTCACCTGCCACTCCCTTCACAAGCTGGGCTTCTCCCTCAACTTAAAGAAGTCCCACTTGACGCCAACTCAGCGGCTCCAGTAAATCAGAGCAGTGCTTGACACGTCCCTGGGGCAGTGTTTCCCTCCCAGGTGAGGACTCATCACATTCTGCAGATGGTGCACAAGTTTCAACATGCCCAGAGTCTCCCGGCATTAGAGTTCTCGAGGTTGCTCGGCCACATAGCATCCTGCATTCTTCTGGTGCCAGAGGCCAGGTTGCAGATGAGATCTCTGCAATGGGCCCTCAAGATGCAGTGGTCACAGTCCTCCGGCAGAATGTCAGACCCCGTTCAGGTGCTGCCCTCGGTCGCCCAAGACCTTCTCTGGTGGGCAGTCAAAGGCAATCTGATGAAGGGGGCTCCTTTTTGGCTACCCTGGCCGGAAGGGATGATCGTGACGGATGCATCCCTCGCGGGATGGGGAGCTCATGCCAACGAGTTGACAGTCAGCGGTCGTTGGTCTCCGTCGGAGTCCAGACTCCATATCAATCTGTTGGAGCTGAGGGCCGTCAGGCTTGCCTCAACGGCTTTTCTGCCAACTGCGCAAGGGAAGAATGTCCTGATTCTGACAGACAACAGTGGCCATGCACTACCTCAACAAAAAGGCGTGGGGGAGGGGCAGGGTCACTTCCTCTATGCAGGGAGGTGATGCAGCTCTGGTTCTGGGCCATCCATCAGGAAATTTCGATCTCTGCAGTTCATCTCAGATCTCTCACGAGTGGGAGCTGGCTCAGGAGTTTCTCCTGGAGATCTTCTCCCTTTGGGGGACCCCACAAGT
Source organism: Ambystoma mexicanum (assembly GCF_040938575.1). Classification (NCBI taxonomy): domain Eukaryota; kingdom Metazoa; phylum Chordata; class Amphibia; order Caudata; family Ambystomatidae; genus Ambystoma; species Ambystoma mexicanum. Next base: position 113,844,771 of record NC_090938.1, on the reverse strand, counting down.
GGATCTCTTTGCCTCCAGTGTCAACCGCAAGTGCGAAAAGTTCTGCTCAAGGGAATTTCCTCCAAGAGGAGCCTTAAGGGACGTGTTCCCGGTGGAGTGGTCCTTCCCACTGCTGTACGCATTTCCTCCAGTCCCCGTCATCCCGCAAGTGCTGCGGAGGTTATGGAGGTTTGGTTCCTGGATGATCCTCATTGCTCCGGCATGGGCCCGGAGAACGTGGTACCTGGACCTTTGTGACTTGTCCATCTGCACTCCACGCCGTCTTCCCTCCCGAGACGATCTGCTGTCACGGGAGGGGGGTCTGGTTCTCCATCCAGAGGTCGGATCCCTCAACCTTCATGCTTGGCTTCTGAAAGGTTGAGGTATAAGGATTGGGACCTCCCTGAAGACGTGATGGAGGTGTTGCTTTCAGCCAGACGGCCTGCAACAAAGTCCCTGTACTGTTGACATTGGAGAAAGTTCTGCGACTGGTGCAGGGTTAAGAATGTGGATCCTTTTTCATGTGACATTCCTATGGTTCTGTCTTTTTTTTGCTTTCGTTAGACCACAAGGGCCTGCAAGTGGGTACCATTAAGTTACCTGGCGGCGCTGTCCATATTTAAGCGCTTGTCTGAGTGTTCTTTTCTCAGTTTCTGAAAGGGCTCACTAATGTGTATCCACAGTCACCTTTCCAGGTGCCCGGTTGGGATTTGAACCTTGTTCTAAAATTCCTAATGGGTGCTCCATTTGAGCTTTTACCTTCTTGTCCTTTGAGACTGTTAACCCTTAAAACTGTATTTTTAGTTGGGGTTGCTTCCGCTCGCAGAGTGACTGAGTTGCAGGCACTTTCAGTTAAGCCACCCTTCACAGTGTTTCATAAGGACAGGGTTGTCCTCAGGGTTCGTCCTTCCTAAAGTGGTGTCGGAATTTCATTTAAGCCAGAAGGTCATTCTTCCGGCATTTTATCCTCTTCCGCATCCTGGTAAGGAAGAGGAGAGGCTCCATAGGTTGGATCCTAGGAGAGCTTTAAGTTTCTACATTTCGCACATGTCCCGGGTCAGAGTGAACCATCAGCTCTTTATAGGTTACGCTGGAAGGCGTTTGGGACAGGCTGTTAAGACTTTTCTAGATGGATTATCTTGGCAATTTCTGAATGTTACAGCTTGGTGGGTAAGGACCCTCCGGTAGGCTTGCAGGCCCATTCTGCTAGGGGTATGGCTGCCTCTACTGCCCTGCAGAGGGGTTTTCCTATTTGTAACATCTGTGAAGCAGCCACATGGGCTTCGGTCCATACTTTTGTAAGACGCTACTCCCTAGATTCTACCCATGGGCAGGATCTGGCATTTGGCAAGGCGGTCCTTTACTCTGCAATTTAATTGGGCATTCTAAGTTTCTATATTCTAAATTTTTTTCCCTCCTCCATACGTTGGTACTGCTTTGGGAGTCTGTTATAGATATGGAATACGTCGGAGGACCCAATCCCCTCGAAGAACAAGTTACTTTCTTGCCTGGTAACGTTCTTTCGATGGGATGGTCAGACGTATTCCATATCGCTCCCTCCCTACCTGCCCCGCTACAGAATTTCTTAGGTGATTGCAGCTCACATTTCCGCAAGGCTTTCTGTGGTCATATTGGCAGAAGATTGGTGTCACGTTCTGGGAAAAAACTATAACTGAGGCTATGGGTGTCATGCGTCCTACCTATAACATCCGGTGACGTAGACTCTACGGAGTCCCTCGAGGACAGCGCATCAACGTCATCGACGCAGGAAGCAGACGCCGAACATTTTCTGAAGCAGCACAGCTATGGTGATTATCTGTGTCAGATATGGAATATCGGACCATCCCATCGAAAGAACGATACCAGTTAAGAAAGTAACTTGTTCTTCTGAGGGCTTTAATACGGACAAAGGACGGCCTCATCTTCCCCGCCAATGAGAGGGTTCAAAACATGTTTTTTCAGATCCCTCAATATCTAGCTAGCCGCACGGTGACGGTACACAAGGCCATGCGGTCGGTTGCTAGGAATGATGGCGTCATGCATATACTTGGTTCTCCACGTGCACCTGCGCATGCGTCCAATGTAAGAGTGACTCAACAGCCAGTGGTGTCAGGCCAACAGCAAATGGGAAGATCTGGTATTTGTCTCGCCAGCCCTCGGTCTCTCTCTGCAGTGGTGGTCGATGGAAAACCTCTTGAAGTGTAAGTCCTTCACCCCCCCCCCCCCACACCCCTCCTGCAGTGGAAGCCACTCTCACGACAGACGCATCTCTCAAGGGGTGGGAGGGGTTGGGGGTGCTCACCTGCTTCATCAGACAGCGCATGGTATGTGGTCCTCATAGGTAGCATCCAACCATATAAATCTGTTAGAACTGCTAGCTGTTCAAGGCACTAAAGGCCTTTTAAACGCAGCTACAGGGGAAGACTGTCCTGGTCCTGACAGACAGCACCACAGCCATGTAGTACCTAAACAAACAGGGGGGGTGGGGGCACACACACTCTCCATATTTGGATATGGGCTACCAAACATGATGTTTCTGCTGTCCCAAAATTTGCCAGGTGAACTCAATCTTCTGGCAGATGTGCTCAGCAGTGATTTCCCACTGCCCGAAGAATACTAATGGCGTCTGCACGAAGACCTAATCTCCAATGTTTTTGCAGAATGGGGCTTCCCAGAGATTGACCTGCTCGCTATTGAGGAGAATGCTCATTGCCAAGACTATGCCTCCAGGTACTCGCAGAACCAAAGAGAAACGGGCTCTGGATAACATGGTCAGGGAAATTTGTCTACGCTTACCCAACCCCCCCCCCCTGACTCCCTACTCAGCAAGATGGTGCACAAGGAAACAGTCAGCATGATATTGGTAGCCCCCATGTGGGCCCGCCAACCCTGGTTTGCTCATCTAATGGAAATGTCCCTCTCCCCACCGGTGAAACTGCCTGTACAACATGTTGCAGGGCAGGGGTGGGGGGGACCCTACACCCATTCCCACAAACTCTGAATTTAGCAGCCTGTCTCCTGAGGTCAGAGTTTGGACACATACAGCTCCCTCAGAGATGCAAGGACATACTCAGGGAAGCTAGAAAACCTAACATGATATTGCTATTCCAGTAAATGGAAATGCTTTGTCATCTGATGTAATGCCAAGGGCGTCAATCCCATTGATTGCTCACCCCCACACTTTGTGCTGTACCTAACCCATTTGTTAGACACAGGGCTGGTCTTCAATTCTCTAAAGGTTCATCTGGCGGCTCTCTCAGCCTACACCATGTCACAGCAGAAAGTGTCATGGTGGAAAATACCGGTTATTCAGGCCTTCATGGAAGGGGTTAAGAGAATCCATCTCCCCCATTTCTCACCCAGCTCCTGGATGGGATCTTAATGTCATGTTAAGTTAAAGGTACTTGTATTGCGCACCGTCACCAACGGAATTGGTCCCCAGGTGCTCTGGCTGATCTGTAAACAGCAAGGACTGGGTTGGGTTAGTCGGGACGAGGAGAGTGGGAGAAGTGGTGTGCTGTTGGCAGCTTCAGCTCGGTATACAGAGTGCTAGTATCGGATCGGGCGAGGCCTCGGGTGCTGTGGGTGATTATGTGGTGTTGGTGTGGTAAAGTGTGTGCGGATTGCTGGGAAGAATGATGGTTGTGTGGCTTTGTGTGGGTTAAGTATGCAGAAGATTGAGGGTTGGGTTAGTGGGGTCTGTATCCTGATTCAGGTACTTCTGGTTCCGTTACAGATTTATACCTGTTGGGTTGTTGCTGGTTCCTCGTGGGACGACTCTTTGGTGGTGCTGCGCTGATCCAGCTGTATCGTAGTCCGTATTGCTTGGATTGGTAGGTGCGTCTGAACCTTTTCCTCGGGTGTAGGACTGGATATGTCATATATATTCTCAGGTTATCTAGTGAGACACTAGTCAGTTGAGGCTTTGAATGGTTCAGGGTCGCAGTGGTGCTGATGTGGTGTCCTAGTGCATCCGTCTTGGTGAGCCTGTGTATTCAGTCGTTCGTTTCCTTCTGTCCTGACTGTTTTCCCGTTTGTTCTTTGGTTTTCGTGCGGTGAATATTCTTGGGGCTATTGTTTAATTGTAGTTTTTTGTGTGGTGGGGCGTTGTGCTTCCTGCTGTGTAGTGGTGGACAGTGTGTAGTGATGAAACATTCTATTTCTCACCCCCTGGGTTGGGGCTCGTTTTGCGGTGCTTCATTTCCCTCTATGTTGTCCTTGGTGCTGTTGGGAATAGTTATAGTTTAAGGTCATGGTCCTCTTGATTCATCCTAGTGTTTCTGTCTTGGTCTTGCTATGTTTGCGGTCTTTGGTCGTATTGCGGCTGTTTCCGGGTTAGTCGTTTAGTATGTCGTGGGATATTTACCTTGGGGTTTCCCCCATTGATTGCTAGGTGTGGATCAGGGTCTCTACGTTCATTGATGTTTTAGTTGTGTGTGCGACCCTGTGGCCGGTCTTTCTAGTTATGACGTGAAGAGCCAGGTTTTGAGTAATTTCCTGAATAATATATGGTTTCTTGTGTTACGCATGTACTTGGGAAGGTCGTTCCACGTTTTTGGGGCTTGGTGCGAGTAGTAGGATCCTCCAAGTTTTCTTTTGTTGTAGGGTTTCGGTGCAGGCGAATGTCCATGCTTGATCTGAGCGTTTTTCTTGGTTGGTGTAGGCGCAGTCTGTCTCTTAGGAACTCAGCACCTTTGTTGTGTACTTCTCTGTGCATAATGCACATTGTTTTGAATTTTATTTGTTGTTTTATTGGTAGCCAATTTAGTGTTTTCAGCGCTGGTGCAGTGTTCTCTTCGGGGTAGTTTTAGAAGTAGTCTGGCTGCCACATTTTGAATGCGTTTTTTTAAGAGTTCAGGCATGCCTAGGTATAGGCTATTGGCGTAGTCTACTTTGGACATGACGAGGGCGATGATGGTGGTGTTTTTGTTGGCGAATGATGGGAAAGGTAAGATCCTCGTTGCCGCTCGCAGGAGGAAGAAGCATTTCTTGAGTAGAGCGTTTACTTGTGGCTCTAGCGTGAGATTATTGCCATCAGAAACCCCAGGTTTTTTACAATCTGTGAGGGTGCTGGGGCTGTCCAGAGTCCCTTGGCCACGGGATGAATTGTTTTCTCCTCCATTTTTTGTGACAATCATTATTTCAGTTTTGCCTGGGTTGATTTTGAGGGAGTTGGAGTTCATCCAGGAGAATACATGGCAGAGGCAGTTTTCTAGTATTGAGTTTATTTCCGGGTTGTCTTGTATTTTGAAGATTATTTGTGTATGGTCAGCGTAGTTGTAGCAGGTGAGGCCATGGCTTTTGATGATTCTGATAAGTAGATGCAGGTTGATGTTGAATAGTAGGGGGGGGGTGATCCTTGTGGTACTCCACCAGTGGAATCTTGGAATCTCTCGGGCTGGATTTGAAGGGTTTCATCCATACGGTTTCCGTTCTGTCTGTTAGGAAGGATTTGATCCATAGTAGGACGGTGTGTTATTCCAAGTCCTGCTAATCTCGTTATGAGGGTGTCATGGTTAACTGTCGAATGCTGCTGATAAGTCTAGGAGTATTAAGTCAGTGCTGTTGTCCGAGTCTGCGTTCATTTTTAGATTGTCGCATATTGAGAGTAGAGCAAATTTCTGTTCCTCTCAGTGGTTTTAAGCCAACTTGTGCCTGGTCTAGTAGGCTGTGCTCTTCTATGAAGTCTTGGGTTGTTTTGTATATGTACGTTTCAAGCAGTTTGGCTGTATGTTATGTTGGAGATGGGTCTGTAGTTGAAGAGGTTCTCTACGTTTCCCGCTGTATCTTTGAGTAGTGGCCTGATGTATGCATTTTTGAAGGCTTGTGGCACTTTTCCAGTTGCGATGGAAAGGTTGAGGAGGTTCCTGTGATATTCCATGGGCGTTCCTAGTTTAATAATCGATTTGTATATGTCTGGTGGGCAGGGGCTTTGGGAGACCCCGAGTTACTGCTTTCAACCTCCATTTTGACGAATGTCTCCAATGATATTTCTGGAAAGCTTCGTAGTTCGTTTAGGTGCTCCTGGGTGTAGGTGGGGGATCGTGGTCAAATCAGACGGTCTGCTTTGTATGGTTTGTCGGATGATGGTGATTTTATTTTTGTTTTTGAAGTGGTCTGCAAGGTCATTGCAAAGGTTCGTGGACGGAGTTAGTGTGTTACATCCCGGAGGGTTTTTGATTTCGTTTATGATTTTGAAGTGTTTTTTGGGTGTTTGGTGCTTTGACGATACGGTTGTTGTAGTGTTTCCTTTTTGCTTTTTGTATTTCCTTTTTGTATGCCCGGTTGTGTTGTAGGAATTTCAGTTTGTTCGCCGCATTTTTTTTTCTCTAATCAAGTTCTAGTCTTAGGTTTTTCCATTTCATGGTGCTAAGTAGTGGGGTGAACCATTTTGCCATTGCCCGTTTATGAGAAGAAGCGAAGGGTTTTTCTTTGGCAATGTTGTCTATAGTAGTTTTAATCCAGGAATGCAGCAGGGTTACTTTTTTTGTCCAGGTCCTCTTCCATGAATATTGGGTGTGGTTTGCTTAGCTCCAGGAGTTCATTCATGTTGGAGTTTTTTATGGTTCTCCAATTTCTTTTCATGGTTTTCGTTGTTTTGTCCGGTTGATTGTTTGTTGGGGTGGTCATTTTGATTACGAAGGGGGAGTTGGGGGGGGGGGGGGGGGGGTAATGATGAGGTGGTCGCTCCAGGGTATTTGAATTGGGGGTGCCGTGGTAAGGAGTAGTTTGTTTGCGAAGATTGCGTCAAGTGTATGCCCTGCTGAGTGGGTTGCTCCTTTGACTAGTTGTAGGTTCATTGCTGCTAGTTGGCTGGTTGGCAATTTTTTGTATGGGCATGGTTTCTCCTTCGAACCAGATGTTGAAGTCTCCGAGGACTATCAGGTGATTGTGTTTGATCGCTAGGACGGTGATTGTTTCTGTGAAGGCGTCTACAAAGGTTGCATCATAGGTTGATGGTCTATATATTAGTATGAATTTCAGGTTTGTTTTGAGGCTTACTGCTAGACGTATGATTAGGGATTCACATTTATCGATGTTTAGTGGGTCTTCCAATTTGATATCCAGGTGTTCCTTGTGAATGATTGCCAGTCCTCCCCCTCTTTTGGTTTTTCAGTTTGCTTGGATGCATTTGCAGTATTCAGGCAGGCAGTTGAGGGTGATCTTGTATCTAGCCAGGTTACTGTTACAAACAGGATGTCGATCCCTCCTTTGGAGAGCAGATCGTTTATCTCGGTGGCATGTTTGGACTTTGACCTTGCATTGATGAGGTTGCAGTGGATCTTTTTGGTGTGGTTTTTCTTGTTAGTTTTGGTTTGTGGTTTTCTGATTGCGGTGCATCGTTCTTGGCGTTTATTGGGGGTGGATGAGGATCAGCGAAGGCTGCATCTTCATTGAAGCTGTCTGCTAGATTGAAAGCTTGGCTGTTCAGTGGCGTTGCTTCTCTGTTAATGCCAGTTAGGTGAAGGTCCGTGAAGGCTTCTTTGAATTGGTCAGTTAGGTTGATGTTTGGGTTGCTGGTTGTTAGAGCTTCGTCTTAGTTACTTCTGGTGTGGCGTAAGTGTTGATGGTGTCCTTCTGTTCTTGTGATGGGGGCGGCCTCTATCCACATTCTTCTTGGGTGCTCCCGACTTTTTCCTGGTTGTCTCGGGCTGTTCTTTTTGTGTCCTGATGTCTGTTTCCTTGGGGTATCCTGGTTCTTGGGTTGTTGCGAGGTATGGTGTGAGATGTAACGATTTTTCCCTTTAGAAGTTTGATCTGGTCGTTTTGGTTTTTGGCGTAGTTTCCTCCATTTGTGGTTGTTGCTTCGGTGGTAGGTTGGATTTGTGTGTCTGTGTCCAGTGTGGCCTTGTCTTGTGCCCTTTCTCGGCGTCCCTTCCTGGTCCGGGGCATTTTGGTGCTCGGGTGAGTGGTTGGCTGCTGTCTTGTGATGGGAGTGCTGGTATTTCTTCTTGTTTCGGTAGGCTTGGGTGCTTTTTTGTGCTGTCGTTCTTCGGGTGGGTTGGTTTATGTATCCTCAGAGCGCTGTCCGGTGGGGTTGTGGTGCTGGGCGTATAGTTGTCAGGGGTGTAGTTCAAAGTTCAGTGCCGTCTATGTAGGTCTCTCGGAAGAGGTGAGGGTGGTAGAAACTATTCTATCACGGTCTGCTCCTCACTAGGAGTATGTTAAGGTGGTTAAGCTAAGTTTGTTCTTGAGACTAAGTCTAACTATGTTCTAGAGTCTCGTATGGTAGGAGGGACTCTGAGTATTGTAATCCAATCAATGCAATCTGAATATCACATATCAATAACACTGTTTTTATGTCTGGTTAAGTGGCTAGGATTATAGGGTAGAGTGGTTGATCTACTCTTAACCCAGGCCACTCCTACCTTACTGGTCCTTGTAGTTGATGGTTGACTGCTGACACTTGGGTGTGGCGAGCCAATCAAGGGTGATAGGTGGGGCTAGGAGGGAAGGTCAGTAGGTCCCGCTGTGATGTTGCGGGGGCCAATCAGAGCCTGTGTTATGGAGCAGGCGGCCAATCGGAGCTGGCAGGAGGCGGGACGTGGAGAAACACGGAAGAAGCGAGGGGGGGTGGGGTTTGGGGAGGGAGCAGCTGGGGAGTGCTGCCGGGCCTAGGGCAGCAAATGCAGGCTAGAAAAACACCAAAATCAGGGCCTCACTGCACCAGTGGGGAAACGCACACTCACCTCTTCCCATGTTGGAAATGCGGAGAGAGCGAAAATCGCAGGTCAGTAGGCCTGGCTGTGATGCTGCAGTGGCCAATCGGAGCCTGTGTTGTGGAGCAGGCTACCAATCAGAGCTGGCAGGAGGCGGGACATGGAGAAACACGGAAGAAGCGAGGGGGGGTTTGGGGCGGGAGCATGTTAAATGTGGTTTTAACCAGACTCATGGGATCTCCCGTTTGAGCCAAGGCAAGTCTAAAATACCTTATTTACAAGATATCCTTCCTAGCGGCTATCACTTCTATTAGAAGGGTTAGCGAGCTACAGACCCTTTTTGTTAGTGCACAGGGATAAGGTAGTTCTGCGCACTTATCTTAGATTTGAGCCTAAATTCATCTCGAAGTTCCATGTGAACCAATCGATCGAACTACCCACTTTCTTCCAGAATCCCACGAGCATGGCCAAAAGCCTGCACACACTAGATGTGCGCAGGGCAGTCATGGTCTACCTGGAAAGAACAAAATCACTGAGGAAAACAAACCAATTTTACGTTTCAGTGGCAGCTGGTTGAGAAGGGGATCCTGTCTCTAAATCAGCTATCTCAAGGTGGATTCTTAAATGCATCAGTGTTGCTCTTGCTAAGAGAACTGCCCTTCAAGCCTAGAGCACACTAGTCGGGGCACTGGGGCTTCCAAAGCATTAATTGCAAATGTTCCCCTAGAGACGATTTGCAATGCAGCAACCTGGAGTTCTGTTCACACCTGCCTAGACACTCACTCTAGATCTGGCCCTCAGGTGGGACAAGCAGTATTAAGACATCTGTTCCTTCTCACAACCCAACTCCGGGTACTGCTCCCTAGTCTTTGCACGGCATGTGATTCTAAGCAGATTAACAAGCATCAGACATTAACATGCATTACTCACCCTAATAGGATTTCTGATGATTGTATCTGCTTAGATTCACATGCGCCCACCCTACATCCCCGCTCGGGGTGGAAGGAACATAGACATCTTACTACTTTCTCTCTTCATGTACTCACTCACAATAGCCTTGGGCTCCCTCATGGCAGAAAAAAATACCATCGGAGGGACCTCGGCAGTTGAGGGATTTTGGGTACACTACACGTCACAATAGGGATAGTTAGACACGCCTATGCCGACATCCCCTTTCGGTCCCCGAAAAGACAAGATGCAATACTCTTGCGGTTACCACTTGATGTCGGACCATATGCACAGCATGTAAATCTAAGCAGATACATTCATCAGAAATGCTGTTATGGTGAGTAATGCATGTCATACAGTTGGACACACAGGATCCCTCTTATACTGGAGAACTGTAGTTACGAAGGATGGTGAAAATCTAAGAGAACCCAAAAGGTTCCCAGCAACACTGCACATAGGGTGTTGTGTGCTGCGAAAGTTAAACACAGATGCCTTTAAAGAGATGTGGAGGAATGTAGACTCAATAGTAAAGATAAAACACAGAGAACAGAGTTCCTAAAGAAGGAGCAAATGAGAATGAATGAGCGGGAAAAAGGCTCCTCATTCACGATAGAAAGAAAGGACCAGAAGTCCAGCAAAACGTGCTGGTGGTCTCACTACAAGTGGTGATGAAGCATAAAAATGGTCTCCCCAATAACAGATTAGTGACTGATACTACAATATTCCTTATTGGTGTCACACTTTTGGACATCTGCAGAGCAGCGACATCGAGGTGGCACACACGTTCACAAATTTCTACTTGGTTGACAGATTCTGCTGCAGAGTCGGCCAAGCAGTACTCTGTAACCTGTTTGCGTGAGGTTAGTGTATCCTGTGCAAATTGTTAGCTGCATGGAGCTTCCTCTGCCATTTATTTGGAGCACAGAAGTAGCAGAGTCTGCTCAGCTTCTGCAGAAGCTACTGCACTATCTGTTATATATGGGATACCACAAAGGGCAAGCATGTTGCCTTGTCTCTATAATATGTTCATGCCGGTGGTCGGTGATTTTTTCGAAAAAAAAGTCGAATTCCGTTTTTTTAATTATATATTTATTTTGGGGTTCGGGATAAAAAAAGGGTAAAACAAAAAAAATTACAAAAAGGGGTTTGGGGGGAGAACCCCCATTTTTAAAAAAAATGCATTCAAAAAATTATGACTATAAACCGTTCATGCCACCTTCATTTTGGAGGAGGAGGTTGTGTTTTCAAACTGTGCAGATGATACCCAATGTGTCATCTCATTAACTGGACAGCATGAGAAAGATGAGTTGGAGGTTAATAGAATCTTCTCACTGATTGAAAGGTGGATGCTGGATAACTTCCTAGCTCTGAATTAAAGTAAGACAGAGCTGTTGATTTTAGGTAGCTCAAAGGCACTAAATAACTTAAATAAAGCCTATAGCTCCTTAAACTGGGAGATGATTTTATGTCTCCTTTAACTAAAACAAAAATTCTAGGAGTGACTTTGGACCCCACCCGGAGTATGAAGGCACATGTTTCAACTATGGTGGCGGGGATAGCATATTATATCAAATTGTTCTCTCATTTGAGGCCCATGATTTCCCAAGAAGGCGCAGAGACGATTGCCAGGGCAATAATTGGAGCAAAACAGGATTATTGCTGCAGCCTATACAGTGAGAATTGCGTAGGCTGCAGGTTGCTCAGAACTGGGCAGTCAGAGTAGTTCTCAGACTTCCTAGACATAGTCCTGTAACAGAGGCCATGCGTTCTCTTCATTGGTGTCCTATTGAATCCCGGATCAATTTCAGAGTGCTAGTCATTGCATTCAAATGCAGGCTACAAATGATGCCTGCATATCTACAATGCCATATAAAAGAGGTGCAATCAAAGAACTCTTAGCTCAGGAAATCAAAATTTGATAATACAGCCAAGATGCAAGACCTCAAAGGCAGAAAATGGGGCGCTCCATGTGCCTTTCCTTTGGAACAAATTTTCTGCAAGACTGAGGAGTCACAATTCCCTCCAAGCCTTCAAGGAAGAACGGAAAACTCCTATTCTCCTGAGCTTATTACGCTATGGATGATCTGGTTACAGAAATTGCACCATTCTGACCTCTGGCCAGTCAATTTTGATGCTATCACCTGCATGCTCTTTTTTGCTGGGGTCCCAGTAAACCCTCCTTGTGGGTCCTTTGCTCTTTTTCTGTTTTCTGTTTGTTTCTCTTTCCAGTCCGCCCCTTTATGCCTAAGGGCCAATAGTGCGCATAACAAATGTTATGTAATTTATTGTACTGCTTTGTAATCTATTCACAGTATGTGTATCTATTAAGTATCCAATGCTGGAGAAGTAACTAGTTAATTACCTTTAACTGGCAATAAGTTACGTATTCTGACACAATCTGAAGATGGCCTGCAGGGTTTGGAGCCAAGGAATCTTGTTTGATTGGCTGTGGGTAGTATGACCCAAAATAACTGTTGGAGCACTAAAGTGACTGAAGTTTTCAGTCTGTAACTGAGTCTGTAACTGAGGATTCCCAGCCTAATGACAGGGAATATTCACAGCATATGCATCTATTAAAGATACTAATGAACATGAGTTAAAGTTAAGTAACTAGTTCTTTCCCGCCGTTTGTTCCAACGAAAGGTGCCCAGAAGCTGCAGGTATAAATTCTTCCAGTCTGTTCTATGAGCAGAGTGCAACCCTCACAGGCACGGGGGAGAGGCGGGTTCCAGCGACTGCTACCGCACGCAGGCGACAGCAGGCATACTTCCAGTTGCCTTTGGAGGTAGCCCACTAGAGGGCTGCTCAGTCCACTGGGTGGTCATGGGACACTTCTGAGAGCTCGGGATGGCCGGATCCTCAAATGCCGTGACTGGTTGGTCCCATCAGTCCAAGGGCTGAAGCACTGTTCAGGCCCTTCGCAGATCAGGAAATCTAGCAGGGCTCCACTGGGCAACTCTCTAAGAGTCATCCATGGATCTTTAGTTGCCTATTCATTTACGCAGGATATTGGCTCTGATGCTGATCTGAAAACATGGCTGCAGGAGTACTTCTTATCCTAAATCCTGGCTATAAGCAAGTACAAGCCGACCAGTGGTAACGATCTGCAGAATTCATACAGCAAGCAGTTTTCCAATTAGGGGCCACTATGGGTTTCACTCATCCCACACACCAACTTTCAGCAGTCATGGATGTGGAGTCGGACCAGACAGCCCCTGCCATTTCAGGGCAAAGCACACAAAGGCAACACTAGCCCACGAAAGTAGCAGCTTTCCTGAGCAAGTGCATGACCTTGTATTGGATTTCGTTCTTGAGAAGGCTATAAGGCCATACAATATGGGCAATGAACGAGCACAAATCTTCCTTCCCAATGTCAAGTGTTCGAAAAGGAATGAAGGAAATGTGACCTTTTTCTATCCCATCTGCCTGTAAAAAGGTTAAGCCCTACAATCCCTCTTCTAAAAACATCAAGGGAGGTAAAGTCACTTATAGTAAAGAAAGAGGAAACCCGAATTTTCTTAAAGGCCTAAATGTCCCACAATCCTTCAGGGGCTATGACAAAGAAGATGGTGGAAGAGGCATGTAGAGTTAAAGGACAGTCGGGGATAACGGCTTTTTGCAGGGTCAGGCAATTGGTACTAAGGACCTGCACCTGAGGCCAATTAACCCATCTGAGTATAAAAAAAACTGAAGTAGATGGGGAGCAGTAGAAAGTAGCTGGAGCAGGGGCTGGAAGGTCGGCAGCAGAAGTTTGACCACAGAAGCTACGCTGGAGCGAAGGAAAAGCGGATTCAACATGCAGGCTCTGACTTGGTCCTGTGCTCACAAACCTTGTTTGGTTGTGGCTGCATTGGAACAGACTGGTAAAAGCTAGCAGTCTGTCTTTGCGTGTCTAATTGCTGTGAATGCAGAGCTGAAGTTGTGCATTTAACCAAGGCCCGTGTGTAGAAGCAAGCCGAGGGAAGCTGGAGAAAATAACTCTCCATTGTAGTGGCCAGATCCGAGACACCCGTACTGCAGAGGGGTGTGTCCCAATAGAGCCTGTAGCAGAAGCGAGAAATTAGAGGTGTAAGCTGCCTGCAACTGTTGTGATTCCGCAGCCGTTCAGGGAAGCTGGTGTTGGGTAAGAATTGATGTAGTAACACTGTGTGAGACTACATAACTTATCTGCTTTTTATTAGGTAACCAACCTATTTGGTATAGATCTGTACTACACAAGTTGGTAGAGTGACTGAGCAGCCAGGCCTATCTCAAGTGCGGTAAATGTGCGCTGTAGAAATGACATTCGCTAATACAAGTAACCAAGAAACACTTGCACTCAAGGTTTCTGTTATAAATATTTAACATCAATTTTTAAATGAGCGTTCTTTAAAAAGGGTGTTGGGCAAGATTTTATGCAGTACCCTGTGGGAGACTGCACCAGCCTTGTCCTCTTGGCAATAGGTTGGGATGACACAAAGATACTTCCTACACCCTGAGATGACTTGAATAACTAGGACAATGTGGACATTGATATCACTGGCAGATTTAGAGCAATACTGAGATTGTCAAAGAAAAGATGAGGGAATAAAACAATGGTAAACAATATTAAACAGGTAAGTACTTTTTGAACCCTCCAATGCTAAATAAATTAACCCTTTCCTGAGGGATAGTTAAGCCACAAAGTCAGAGTTCAGTCTTTCAGGGAGCCAGCACAGCAGATGTTGGTTTGGCACAATTCTAGGTGAGCAGAAGCACTTCATGCAGGCAGGTAAAAAGTCTTGCACAATGTTTTAGAAGTCTTTGTAGAAAACAAAATCACTGTAGGGTCACAAGCTGGGAGGCTCCTGAGGGGCAAAGCTGCAAGCAAATTCTTAAGTCCCCTTACTTTTACCGTACTTTTGGTTTGAAGAAATTGGCTCCAACTGGCGTCTGCTGCTGTGTAGGTCTGCAGATCCTGTTCCTCAATCGTGGGGACAAGAGGGAGGAAGTCTAGGGACTCTTGCACTATGAATTGAAGGTTGGCGGCAGCAATGGGCAAACTTCAGATCAGCAGCACTTTGTGGTTTCAGCTTGTCACTGCTCTTGCAAATATCACCACTGCGGTTCTCGGATACCTTTATGGACTTTACTCGCATCTGATGTCCAGCACTCTATTGAGCTGGCTCAAGCTTGGTCAGTCCTGTTTCATGGGAGTCCGGAGGATCTTTCTGTAGCTCGGGTCTGACTTAAAAGCGAGACATTCGATTCTGGTGTTCCCATCCCTGGCAATCGATTCCTGCAACAGCAATGGAAGTACAGCCAGCTCCAATATGATGTCCAGACAAGTTCGCTTTTGGGTTGATGGGTCCCACCAAACCAAGGGGATAAGTCGTCTGTTGCAGGGCTCTTCTAGTCAAGGTGAATTCAGAGCTTCTGCAATGCAGCAGGGCTTCACCGAGCAAACCAACGTTCCAGGAGTTGCAGCAAGCATATCTTCCAAGTTCTTCAGATTCCTTCGTCCAGTGTTCGCCTCTGCCTTCCAAGCCAAAAGCCTCACCTTTTTTGCAGGTTTCTCCCATTCATTCGCAGCTTAGCTGTCACTCGCACAGCACAGTGGCTGTCCTCCAAGGACAGCCAGCCAATCAATCACCTTTGGGTGCATTCCTGTAACCAAGGGGATTAAGCACAGAGTTTCTGGCACCTCCCTCCCTGTCCTGCCAGACACGCTGGAGCCCCAGAGGTGGGCTTCACCAGTGAATCTCGCCAAACTCAAAACGAACAAAGGGACCAAACCTGATTTGGCACGCGGAGTAAATCGCAAGAAGGACCTTTCAAATAAGAAATGGCAAAAAAAGACAACAGGGCCATTTTGACAAAATGGGCACCCATGGGTGCTTTACTGCAGCTGCAATTGCGGCCCGCGGTGTAAACACACAATGGTAGGAAAAAGTAAACCCCTGCCACCAGACATTAATTGTAGAAAGGGTAACCTAAAAATGTTAAATGAGAAACTAGACAGAGGCGATACTAGTAAACCCTCCAGCACTCTACGGTAAGCTAGTGTGTGCTGGGTCTCGAAAGTTACATAATGTAAGTAAAGTCAATTTTACTTCACTGCTCTTGGAGACAGTAGTTTAACCAAGACAAAGTATTTAAACCTTGGGGAAATCTGGAAAACTTCCCTGTGCCACTGCACTGAAGGTGCTGTGTGACAAAATGTAAAAAGATGATGCGTATGGAGTTTTTCAGACTCCAAAAACAGAAAACACATAGAATTTAAAGTACAAAGTACCAAAGTTCAGCGAAAGAGCTGGGGGTCTCTAAGGTGGGCGGAATTTAGAACCAAACTGAACTTTCTCCCTAAAAAAGGGCAAGATATGGAACACTAAATACTTCAAAATACTTTTCAGAATCAAACCAGTTAGTGGGTACTCTTTGGATATGCTTTTTACACACTTCCTACACCCACAAGTGATTTCATTCACAAGGACATTACTGGCATTTATATATCACTAGTTCTACTTTGCAGATTCTGAGGTCGCAGAAAGGAAAGCTTTAAGGAAGGAAAAAGGTTTAACAGGTTCTCAGTATATGTGAGGACAAATATCTTCCAATGAAATCTAGACCCTCCTTTTCCCAGCAGTAACGGTCTAAAACAAGTTACCACCTATGAGGGACAAACAATGTCAGTCAATGGGCTAGAAGAGTCTGCAGGGAGCCAGGACAGCCAAAGTCAATTGGAGCAGTCTATGGAGCTGAGGCACTTATTAGATAAAGTCTTGCACAGCGTTAGAGAGTTTGTAGAAAAATCACTTGTAGGGTCACAAGTTAAGCCTATGAAAAGCAGAGTTGGAATCCACTCTAAGGGTAAGCCACTGCAAGTCTCAACTGAGAAAAGCACAGCTCAAAGACACTGAGGTAAGTGCCCCAAGTCTAAACAGTGCCTTTTCGTTTGAAGAAGTGGTCCAGCTGAATTCTTTCCTGTTGCAGCAATGCAGACCCTGGGTTCCTGTGCCTCTTGTCATGGGGACAAGAAGGAGGATGTCTGGAGGGCTCCTACGGCAGCAGTTTGGAGGTCGTTGGCAGCTACGGGCTCTTTTCAGTACAGCGTCACTTTGCGGCTTCAGTGCTTTACGAATAGCACTGTGGCAGTTATTGTATACCAGTTGGGCTTCTGCACTCTGGTGAGGGGACTCGAGCTTTGGTCATCCTGCTTCTGGCAGGTTCTTAGGAGACTGGGTGGATTTCAGACGTTGCACACGAATATTCATTTCTCGACCCCTTGGCACTCTGTTCTTGTAGCACCGAAGAAGTACAGCCAGTCGGGGAAGATAGTCCAACGGCGATGGTCTCTGGGTTAATTGGTGCCACTAACTCATGGGCGGAGCTTTTCTGTCGAATTGAAAAAGGAGTTTCAGCACAGCAGCAGGGTTTCAACGGGCATTAAAGGTCCTTGAGGCCGCAGCAAGCTTGTTCATGGTTTCTTCTTCGGGTGTTTCTCCCAGTGGTCGACTCTGACTCTAGTCCCAAAACCATTGCCTTTTAAGCAGGTTTCTGTCAATCACACAGCAGGGTGGGTGTCCTGAACGGGCAGCCAGCCAATCCGGACTGGTTACATTCAGGCATGCGTAGAGACAAATGACAAGGGAATTTCCGGAACCTTCCTTACATCCTGCCTTTCCAGACGCACTGGTGCCAGAGGTGGGCTTCAGTGCTGAAGGCCGCCGAAGGCAAAATTAACAAAGTGCTCAAATCTGCTTTGCTGAACTGAGTAAAACCCAAGAAAGACCTCACAAACAGAATGTCGAAAAAAGACGACCAGGGCCATTTTGACAATAGTCACCCGTGCGCACCTAGCGAGTACCACGAGTACTGTTGGCTGTGAGGACCGGCTGCCTGGGAATTCTCCGCCTCGTGACAATTCGGCTGGAGGACGTCTCTACTGGCAACACTTGCCTGCCTGACTTCGCCTCAGGAAGTTGAAAGAGTGCCCTCCCCGATTTGGCCGCACCTCTTCCTGTTTTCTTTAAAAACTGCCACTACTGCGCACCCGCGCTGCGCACCTAGCGAGTACCACGAGTACTGTTGGCTGTGAGGACCGGCTGCCTGGGAATTCTCCGCCTCGTGACAATTCGGCTGGAGGACGTCTCTACTGGCAACACTTGCCTGCCTGACTTCGCCTCAGGAAGTTGAAAGGTGATTACAGAGACACTTGCAAAGACATTACCACCACGTGTTGGGCATATTTCCAATATTGGACTATTCTAGTTGGTGACTGCTTGGACTTCCTTAGTTGGTGACTGCTGTATAGTACGCCCCTAACGAGCGTCATAGATACTTGTATAGTACGCCCACAAAACGCCCATAACGCATTAGACACCATACTTACCACCCTTGTTTGTGTTTATTTTTCAGAGTGCCCGCCCCGATTTGGCCGCACCTCTTCCTGTTTTCTTTAAAAACTGCCACTACTGCGCACCCGCGCTGCGCACCTAGCGAGTACCACGAGTACTGTTGGCTGTTCGCTGTACGCGGTGCGCTGCGGCTGGGGCGGCCCTGATTAATTGTCTTACGCGAGATCGTGTGTCATAATTCAAACTTGTCCATACAAAGTGAATTTTGAGTTGGAGGTTTTGACATCCACCTCCAATAAATTATGGCATATCGGCTCACGACTAACATGCCCCCGCAAATTGCAAACACGTATATTCCATCCACAGTCTGCACAAATTCGATTTTGGACGATAGAATTAACATATGTCCACAAGAACTCCTCTCTGCCCATTCTGTCACAGGTAAAATTACATCAGTAACACCTAAGTTTTGTTTTGAAGTGAATACAGACGATTCTATTGTATCTATATCCTCAATGTCTACCTCTCATTTGAAGGTTTCAAAAGAAGGGGCCCTTTCCAATTTAAAGAGCAACTCTCTTGCTCTCAACACTCCGAACGCAGCGGCGAATGCGCGTCCATTATCAGACATTACAATGTTAGCGTCAACGAGAAATTGTCCTCGCTTATCCTCACCACGGCTTGGCACTTCTCCAATTTTCTTTCCCTCCTTGTTGCAAGATCATACAAACTCTACTGCAGAGTCTAATTTAAGTGAGTCTCCAATTGCATGGAGTATGTCAATATACCCACCCGTAGATCAGCAACATAGTCAACTGTGTATGAATGATCAGTCTCAATCGTTGTCTCAATCACACACCTCTGTTTCTATGCTACATTCATTTGCATTGCCTACACCGAGACCTCCAAAAATAGCTGAGACTGACTTACTTTCACAACACGCAGCTATGATACAACCGGCTATGTTAGCCATTAATACAACTATTATGAGCCTTTGTAAGTTATTTGAGTCCTTAGACACAAAGGTGTCACAACAATCAAGACAATTAAAGGATCTAATGAAATGGCTATCAGCCCATTATGTTTCAGCTGTAGAAAAAAACATAGTATTACCATCAAGTGCTATAACGAACCCTGACCACACAGGGAAGAGCGAAACATCGAAGTCGGCAATGCCTGAGTCTACCCCTACTCATGTGTCGGTCTCAGACAACGTAAAATACACTGCATTGCCTTTTATTACTGGCATCATTCGCCCAATTGAAAAAGAGACTGGTGGCCCATTAGTGCAACCTAATTTGACGGTTCAAACAGACACTCCACCAGTTGTTGAAGTGATACCTCTGTTACTTGAGTCGTCTCACAATAAAAAAAAAAAAAATACACAATGTGTGGGCCATTTGGATGCATTAAAAGCTAGGAACCCTAAGGTTGCTTCAAAGAAACCGCTGGCCTTAAAAAAGACTAAGAATATGGTCAATGTAAAACAAACAAAAAAAACCTTGAACTCATCCTTCAAAGTTCTGGATAAGTCATCTACATTACAAGGTAAAGAAATACCACATACAAACCCTCCTTCCAAGGATGGGCAACCCCTGATGTTTTCAGGTGCCTCACGCACTGATTATTCTCTGAAAAAAATCAATGAGGAGGCACAGTTGATTCTTGCAAATTCGGCATCTCTGGCAGATCAGACTGCTAAATCTAAATTAATTACACAACAAAATTTGCTCTATTCTGATCTTGTGAAATCCTCTGTAGAATACACACATGGACCTGTGATATTAGCGACACAGTCTAATGACAAAACATGGGAAGACTCTTCGTCACCTTTGTCAAAGTTGGTATCCTCCATAGAGCGGAACATTGAGGCCGATAAGCAATATTTGGTCCTAAAATCACAAAATGATGCACATAGAAAACATTTTGAGAAAAGTTGCACTCCTGGCATAAGGAATATCAGAGAAGGAGATAATGAGCAGAGTCAAGGTACATTGAATATCAAAAGTGGCCTGAGATCAATGATGCCTCCAACTAGTACCGTACCATACTCAGACGTGCAAAATAAACCAAAGCTTAAATTAACTCCAACTGATTCTGTATTGCCCACACAGTTAGCAAATTTTAAACAAACAATTGATGACTATCTGGCCACTAGTCTCGCTCAGGCGAAAAATGCCTTGATTAAGTCCTCTGGTGCTATGGAAGACAGAAAGCTTCCATTTTTGGCCTCTACTCAAAATCAAAAGAGAGAAGATGACGAGGATTACCGCGAGCATAAATTTCAAGGTATGCCCAGCTTGCAATGGGCGCCCCCGAAAAACATTAGGGAGACGGTGTCACGTCATCTCAATCCACGACGAGAACATTTTCATACACTTATTCTAAAATGCAGAGAGGGAAACTTTCCTACTTATGATCTGAACCGTGAAAGCGTTCTTAACATCTTCCGAGACATCAACGATCTTAAAAAACTTGTGTCTAATGACATTGAACAAATAGAATTCATTTCCGAACTATCCACATCAATTGTTAGGCTATGGATTCCCTCAGGATTGGTTAGAGATGTAATTTGGCAATGCAGAATGCAATTGTTCAACATGGGCTTTCTACTAGCGGAAGAACCTAAAAAAAAAATTTCTGAACAAACCCAATACCTAAGACCTAAATCGAATATTTATGGTGGTGTGAAGTATGAGCTGAATGATGCCCCGATTGATGATTATATGCAACAGTAACCACCAATAGTGGATGAGGCAAGTACCATTTCTCTATTAAGTTGGAACACAAGGGGCTATCATCATCTTCCGCGCACCTTTGCGGATTTTAATGATAAATATCAGTTGATAGCTCTCCAAGAGACTTGGCTCCTTGCCCCTCCAATCTGGGATGGCTATGATATCGTTCTACTTCCTGCGCTTCCGAGTGGAGGCCGTCCCTCGTCAGGTTTATTAGTGGGAGTTCACAGTGCCAGTGGGTTTTCCATTGCTCCGTGGGCTACGGTAGGCGCTCAGATCCAATTAGTACTTATTAAGGGCAATACACAAGAATTAGCTCTATTGAACATCTATCGCAATCCCCTCACCATGAGTGATGTAGTCTTTTTTGATGGTATGGAAGAAGTATTGAATCTAATTTCTGCTCGAACATCGATTATTCATACCATCGTAGCTGGAGACCTCAATCTGGATTGCCGTGATGGTATCAATCTTTCCCCTGCGGCCCACAAATGGGCAACTTTGATGGCAGACAGAAATCTACATAAACTAAATGGGTCAGTAGAAGGGGATACACATTGCAATTTCACCTGGCATCGGGGAGCTAGCTCAAGTACGCTAGACTACATCTACGTAAGCACAATGTTGTTTCAAAGTGTCCACTATTTCTCAATCATGCCCCATCCGAACAGCGATCATTGTCTTTTAGTTGCACAACTGGCATGGTTTTGTAAACACAGCCCACCACATCAGATGCACACTGCTGTTTCATTGATTAACAATGCTAGAAATCGACTTAAGTGGAGTGCTCGGGGGATGGAGACTTTTACAACCATTTTGGAAGATGATGTATGGCGTACCAATGGGGTGTCATATTCAGACCTTTTAAAACCATTTACCCGCACTATTGCCATTGTAAAACATAATCATGTCAGCCATCCGCATAGTTACGATTCTGCCATCAAGATCATCAAAGCGGAATATCGAAGAATAAGAAAAAACATACTCTTCCAGAATGGTCCACATTGTCGACAACTTCTGAACACTGCCAAGTGCCGATATAAGAATTGGCTCAGACAAAGGAAATCCCTTAGATTTCAACGTGATAGTCTTACCATGTTGGCAGCCATGAAGCATAAAAACTCATCACAAATGTGGCAAATGATCAACAATCAGCATGACACTCTACAAGGTGACGCCCAAATCAATGGCGTCTCCGAAAAAGACTGGTGCATGCATTTTTCTAACCTATATGATGACCCAGCCTTTGCTAATTTTGAATATAAACCGGCTAGAAATGTTCCCTGGCAACTTGATGTGTCTGAAGAGCTGATTTTGTCGATTATAGCAAAACTCAGCTCATCAAAAGCTCAAGGTCCAGATGGACTATCGAATGCCATGTTTAAATCAGACCCAAAATCATGGGCATATATTTTGCATCTCATATTTAAAAATATACTGGATACCCATAAAATACCATCAACTTGGAAAACATCAATCATAATACCAATTTTCAAGAAGGGAAATCGGTGTTCACCTGCTAGTTACCGACCGATAGCCCTCCTCGATGCACCGGGGAAGGTATTCGCAAAGATCATTCTATCCCAATTTAATGCTTGGACACTCCGCTCAAATTTACGCGATCCCCATCAAATGGGCTTCGTGGCGGGTATGGGAACTTCAATAAACCTTTTTTGCTTAAATGCAATTAAAATGCAGTGTTTACATGAGGAGCAGTCAGTTTTTATTGCATTCATTGATCTCCATGCAGCCTTTGACTCTGTCAGTCGGGTACTCCTAATGAATAAGCTACGCGGAGATCATTGTCCTTTAATGCTTATGGATAATACATGCCCTTCATTCAGATACATCAATCAGAGTACGATTGACTCTGGGGGGCCTCCTGTCACAAAAAATCTTGACCGCAAGAGGGCTCAAACAAGGATGCTTATTAGCATCTGCAATATTTAATTACTATATTCAGGATGTAAGATTTGCACTGCAGAATGTTGTCTCGGATTCACCAAAACTGAATGGTTATCCCATACAAACTCTCCTTTATGCTGACGATCTAGTGCTAATTGCTAGGACACAAGTGGGACTCCAGCGCCTTTTAAATGCTTTTATGACATACACTGTTTCGAATGAACTGAAAGTGAATTTCACCAAAACACAAATTGTTGTGTATTGTCCCAAAAGACGTGGAACCTCATATGTATGGTCCATGAATAACATACCAATCATGCGAGTGCCACAGTATGACTATTTGGGTGTTGTATTTGAGACAGGTAAACACACAAGGGGTCACATTTTGCGCATTGAAATGAGACTAACATCCTTCACATCACAAGCTACCATATTGATGCATAAATATGGCAAATTTTCGGTCCTACCAGCTTGGCACTTCTGGACATCAAAAGCCATCCCAGCACTCATATATGGGCTAGACACCTTACAAGATATTCCATCTAACTTGTTAACAAAATGGGAGGGGAGATACTGGCGCCGTATCTTGCATTTGCCAAACTGTATTCCAGTTCCCTGGCTGAGATATGAGCTTGGATTAATCTCACTACAAGCTATCATGAATTGGCGAAAATGTGCTTTTCTTAGAAAATGTCTAGTTTCCACCACTACTGAAGCATTCTTGAAACTTATTTCATCATATTTATTTTCAAGTAAGCATCAGTTTATTACATCATGGCTATCATCTGTCTATTATGTGTTAATCGAAGCAGAGGTATCATTAAACCTCTTGATATATAATCCAGATAAAGCGAAATCAAAAATATATCAAACAGACTGGATTGCTAATAGGCAGAGATGTCTCGCATATGTTGATGCTGATGTTATTCGATTTCCTCACAAAAAAATGCGCATATTGCCTGCATACTTAATACGTTGTCCCTCAGCCAAATGCCGACGCCTCATTATGAAATTGCGTCTTAACCTATGGGACACCAAAGATCTGTTGGCAAAAAGAAAATTAATAACTCAAGCAGAAAACTTTTGTCGTTTTTGCTTGTTGGCGGAGGTACGAGAGACCATGAGGCATCTAATTACAGAATGCCCTGTTCTCCGTCCACTTCGTGAAATACATTTCGCACGACATTGCAACTATCTACAGCTTGCATCCGAAGATCTAACTTGGTCCTTAATCATAGGATCAAACTACCTCCCTTTACAGATTGCTGCTATAAACTTTCTGCAAGGTTTACATTTAGAATTGGAATCAGAATGAACTAATGCTGTGACACTTTGGTTCACTTCTTTGGCACTTAATGGTTAACCAAACCTGTGATGCGTTGGATCAATTAATTTTGATTTTATGGTATTGTATATTCCTGCTATGTATGTCTTATGTATTACAATTGTTTTAAAATGTGTTAATATTGATGTATTTATACTTAGATTTGTTTTGAAAGGTTGATTAATTTCAACTATAACAAATAAAAAAAAAAAAAAAAAAAAAAAATAGTCACCCGTGGGTACTGTGCTGCAGCCGATTGTTCGGCCTGCAGTAGAAAAGCACAAAGGTAGGAACATTTAATGACTGCCACCATCCATTTAAAGTAATAAGAGTAACATATAAAAAATGTTACCTGCAAATGTAGGAGAAGGGGCTAATGGGTAAAGCCCCCCTCAGCAACCCACATGATGCTGTGTGCTGGACCTACAACGAGAAATGGGAAGTAAAGTCAATTTCACGTTACTATTCTTGGGAACAGTAGTTAACACAAGAAATGTTACTTAAACCTTAGGCGAAATCCAAAGGACTTCTCAGTGACTCTGTACTGAAGGTGCTGTGTGTCACCATACACAAAGTAGATGCCTATGGAGTTTGTCAGACTCCAAAAAGAAAGGAAACACATAATCCAAATCAGGTCAAAACACGAGAATGAGAAAAAAAGGCTTACTCAAGGGTTAAAATTAAAAAGTCCTAAAGTCCAGAAATGAGAATTCTCCGTAACAACCACTGCTGGGTTGTCTGGGGGGCTAGTTCTGCTATTGGCTAGTGGGAGATTCAGCACTTACCTGGCTTTTGGGATAAGGGGACCCCTGCATCCACTTTGGAGAGATCCTGAAGAAACCTGAAGGACCCAAGACTCTTGTCCAGCTTTGAGACCCGTGAGGATACCAGTGACCCGTCTGAAGGAGGCCTGGTGACCAGCTTTTGCTGATTGTGGGCTACTGTGCTTCTGACACCACTGTTCCGTGTTGAAGCCTGTAACTTGGGGGAGGGAGTGTTCCTCAGTTTATCCTACAAGACTGATCAGAGTCCTAGCATCAAGGGGACCCGAGATGGGAGGGAAAGTCTGACTGCGACAAGTGAGTCCCTTTGCTTCACCGTGCTGCAGTGACCACCGTCCGAAACAGCAAACCCAAGTCAAATCCAGACCCGAGAGGGATCCTGCATCGTGTTTTTCTGCATTCTGACAGAGTCCTTGCACCAGCCCAAGACCCCATCCGGAGAGCTGCTCGAACCTGCAACCCCTCCGAATCGAGGACTGAGGCTGACTGCAGGAAAAGCATCCTCGGACATTCTTCCATTGACCTGCCAAGTCCTGTGATGAATCGGAGTACGGGGGTGAGTTACAGTGGTTCTTACGTGCCCCTAAACTCCCTTTAAAGATTTTGCTAACTTTTACAAAACTTTGGCTGTCACTGCTTGCTCGTGGAAGCCTTCCGTAAGTTGGTGACACTTTTGCTAATTAGAATAACTTGTCCTCTAACGCTTGGAATCATTCACTGGACCCTAGAGACCCTTCCTTCATTTTGTTTTTTTCCAGCATTACAAACTGTCGATCTTTTCCTGAACCTTTGGGCATAAGGCCCTATTCAACGTAGGGAAGGATTTTTGAAGTTAATGTTAATTCTCTGTGGACCTGTAGTGTTAACTAATCTGTACTTTCTTTTACAGGGGTTTGATTTTTATTATGCCCTACTCTAGTTACTGTATATATGTATTATACTCTTAATGTTGTGTGATGTCTACCTGTTGGTAATGTTTCAGTGATATTTGGCCATAAGTAACTATTTGTATTCATACTGTCGGTGTAATTTGTGACTCCCATTGTGTGTACTCATTGTGGACACTTTACAAGCTCACCAACTCTCGAGACTTGGCCTAGACCCCTCATCACTGCTAGCTTGAACTGGTTTGGCTACATCTACCAGAGTTGTCCCTGTCACAATATAGTTTGGCCTTGTATACATCTGTCCCCGAGGCCATAGTGGCATGAACAGTCTTCATGTACACTTCTTGGAACACACATTTTGACTACAAAGACACCATAGAAATGTGTTTGGAAATGCTACTGCGTACTATTGGTGACCTGGCAGCTATTTAATTTTTTTCATGGATTACCCTACAAAACGAGTGATACATTGAACACCAAGCTGTAAAATTAAGTGTGCAGTAAAAGGCCCCATTTTAACTCCATAGTTTTAAATAAACATTTCTCAGGGGGAAATGTCGTAAGGCATGAACACGCCTTGGTTGGGTCGGACCCCCCTGCTATGCTCGGCAGCTCTTGCTAATTTCTGGGAAATATTTATGCCCCTCTAATTAATACAAATCACCAGTCATCCCTGCTTTTGACTTCAAATTCCCTGTGATTGTTTTTACGTCATGAGGTGGATTTCCACCAAATTATTTTGGCCAATAGCAATTTCGAACCTGAGGCCTAGAAATGTGCTTATGCAAATCATGTCAAGCTGCAAAATATGGTGTTAAGTAACGTTCTCACCAAATGGGTTATGGCATTAGTTAAGTGTGATCACCTTTTTCTCCCTTGATACGTATTTCTTAATGTTAAATTTTCATTCCTTTTATTCGTCCAGAATGATCCTTTACCAGGGCGTATCAAAGTTGACTTTGTAATTCCTAAAGAACTTCCATTTGGCGATAAAGATGCAAAATCCAAAGTGACGCTCCTGGAAGGTGACCATGTCCGCTTTAATATCTCTACGGATCGACGGGACAAATTGGAACGCGCTACCAACATTGAAGTTCTGTCAGATAGTTTTCACTACACTGATGAATCCAGAGAAATGGCAAGTTGTTTAATTCCGTTTGTTTTGGGTTCTTGTTGCCTAGCTTCTATTGTTATTTTGGGAGTTTGTGGGTTTAACACTAGATCTAGCTGCGATGTGGTTGTATTTAATGCTTAAGTGTACTGACTCTGATTTACAATATTAGTTTCTGAAAAATCTTTTTTGATGCTCTGAAGTATGTTTGCCTTACAAATGTTATCTTTGGCAATTTGATATGTGCAGATACGATTGAGATAGTGTTTGTTTGTAAACAGTGTGTGTGCAGTCTAGTATACTATGTATAACATCTATAGTTAACGGCTGACCTGTTTCTGTGGAGTTCAGCAAGCCTAATTGAAAGATAATAACTGGAATGCCTGGTTAATTTTATGGTAATGTTATGGGCCGATGGCACCTAAGGCCAGCTCTGTTTGACCATTAAGATATGTTTGGTTTCAATTACTATTCAGTTGGTTATTTTTAATAAATCATTTTCTTGGTTGGTGATATTCAGAGTTAAATGGGAAATCATTGATTGCTAAGATGGTTCTGTTTTGCAGTTCCATAAATCATGATCTCAATTTAGTCCTAAAACCTTCTTACCGGACTGCAAAAGCAGGTACTTAAAATCTACAAATAAATACTATACATTAATTGTCAGATGAATAAAAGATCTGAGACATATCAAACCAGAAATACGCTTTTTAAACTGTGGAAAATTGAATTGCTTGCAAAGTCACATTTTGGCTTTAAACATTTTTTTTGTGCTAACTTAATCATGCCATACATCAAACTGCATGGAGTGCTAGTGAAGATTCTATGGATTGCTGTTTGAACCTGCTTTCTGAATGAAGTACGAATATCAGTAGTTGTCCTCGCCATTGCTATGTATTGCATACATTTCTCTGCAAACCCCTAGTTCAGCTTAGCAAAAGAAGTACTTTGACACAACAGTAGACCTTCTCTCTGACCTTCATGAACGCCCAACACATTCCCAATAAGGTGTAAGACTGAAGGCTGTGATGCAGTCTTCCAGTGACATACAAAATTGTTAAATGGGAATACACGTATAGCATGCCCACGGGCCTCTTTTCTGTGTGGACAACAAGTAAAATTGCTATGTAGTGATACCTCCCTAACACATTTATTTTGATTGCAGCTATAAACTGATAATCTTAAGTAATTACAGATTGCGCTGACCTACTGAATCGTGCATTAGTCTTAGCAATAGCAGTGAAATTGAGGCAAGGTTTTTGCCATGTATCTGCAGCAAAGGTTAATGGCGATGGTGATTACTAAATTTTAAAAAGGTCTATACTGGTTAACCATTTTTGTAACAGTTGTGTATCGGCTTGCAATAATGGGGGTGTTTTCATAGCTTCATTTTGAGTTTACTGGGTTTGTTTATTGCATTTATAAGGCGTAGCAGGGTGCAGACGGATATGCAAAGCTTACATATGTTACAAATATACAGGCAATATGCGAAATGTCAACATTACAACTGAAAATACAATATAATACAGAATACAAGACTTAAGTTGCATGAGGAGGCATAATAATTTACATCTAGGTAGTAGAAACTATACACAATTTACAAACTAGCAGCAGGTCGTGCTAACGTACCAAAGTTTCAGGTAAAACTGGATCAGTTCAAATGGACCACATCTTCTCTAAAGACACTGCGTGCATTGTCGACAGGCTTCCGGAGAGTATCAATTTGTCATCCTGCATTATCTTCTGCACGCTCCTTGAATATAGTCTCTTGACTGTTAGAACAGAAAGCAGCTTTTCCATTTGTTCTGTATTAAAACATATTGATTCATCTGAAAATAAGATTGTACTGGTGGTCGGGGATGCATTTTATGTTAAAGCTTAATTGGCAAGTAATTACTTTATTGTGGGACGTGCCAAGGTAGAGCCCTAGTTTCCTGGATTAAATTGTTGCTCTTCGCTGTGAATTCCATTCTTGATATACAGGTTAATGTTTAGCATGATTGTGCCAGGATGTGATCCTGTTCTTCAGATTGTTTTTTTTTTGTTCTGATCCGTTAATGTAGTTTACACATACATTTTTTCTGCCGCAAGTTTAGGAAGTGTTTTCTTTTTGCAGCTTTTCTGTTAACTTGAATGCTCCCCCATAATACATGCAGATTTTTGTTGTAATCTTGGACTGATTTTTGGGATTGGTCTTTTTCAACCTCATTCCCTGGCCTACTTGAAAGACTGGATTTTGAATCTCGGGCCTGGTGGACAGAGGTTAGGAGAACAACCTATCTATAGTGAACATGGACAGCTCTGGGAGCTGTAATCCAGCAAATCAAGGTAGCTTGGAGAGTGGTAAAATCAGTCTCAGGAGTGAGTCTGGTAAGGGGTCCACAAGTAATTGATGGCCAAGCGCGCACACTATTTAAATGACTATAAGCGAGTAATACTATCTCACAAACTCATATACATTTCTGAGGCTTGTGAATCTGCTAAGAATCCCATTTTGTGCATAGGCCAACATCTGGTGTTAGGTGCTGGGTATTGCGTTCCTTTTTTGAACTTTGAAAAGGGACGTCGACTGGCTGGATTTGTAATAGTATCACTGTGACTTGTGTTGTATCCATTATCCTTCTTGCGTTGAGGTCCCTCAATGTTTTTTCCACCGTCGTGGTCTGTTGCATATGCAGAGTTGGTAGCTTTGATACTAGATATGTTTCAGTTTAAATATATTGTTTCATATCTTTTTTTTTTATTTAAATGTTTTATTGGTTACAAGTCGATCATACAGTTAAACACGTCAACTAAAAACCTTTAACATTCACATCATTAAATACAATTTTCCTCATAAGAGCTCACATTTCCAGATTCTCTATAATCCTCCACCTTCAAATATCTTCATGTATGAACAATACTGCAGCCAACTTTTTCATAACGGCAATGATCAACCTGGTCTGATCGCCTATCAGCACCCATTCCCACCATTCACTTTTAGTCAAGGTTTCCCCCATGTGTCTAAATTCCTCTAAAAAGAAGGATCTAGTTGCCGATAGGGCATCACAATGCTTTATTAAATGCTCCCTGGTCTCGATCGAAAGTCAAACTGCAGTACTGACAAGCTGCAGTATCTACTCCAGGCATTTTCCCTCTGCATTGTACTTCTCTGGTCTTTAAAATATTTAGGCCACATCTAAGCAGGATGTCCTGGTATTTTGGCGAGGGAAATTTCTTCAGATACATTTGCAATTCATTAACCATCCCCATA
The DNA here is from genome assembly GCF_040938575.1 of Ambystoma mexicanum. Taxonomy (NCBI): domain Eukaryota; kingdom Metazoa; phylum Chordata; class Amphibia; order Caudata; family Ambystomatidae; genus Ambystoma; species Ambystoma mexicanum. The sequence continues at coordinate 113,814,869 of NC_090938.1, read as the reverse complement.
TCAACCCGCACACATTTTCACGATTTCATGTCATTCCATTGCTCAACCGTAGTAATCCAGTCACTAATCAGCAATTTCTTCTTAACCACCATTGCATTGTTCAGTAGGGTCTTTATCTGCACCACCTTATCCTGCAAAAAGGCTTCCACCTTCATCCTCCACCTTTCTAATGGCTCCTTTACATGTCCTTTATCCAGAGCCAAGATCTCAGAGCTTCATGTCCTCTGACGGGAAGCATTTCCTGTATAAGGTCATGATTTTCCAAGCCACCATCGATTCCAACGATTGTAACCTTAATTCCAACCTTATTAAACAAGCAGGTAGACTATCGGGGAGATTCAGTACCTTACGCCAAAAATGGCCCTCCATTTTCTCTCCCAGCAATCACAGGACAGGCATTAGCCCCATACGTGAGTATTTGTGCAATCTTTTGCTTATAAAACGTTATGGGAAAATTCACCCTCATACCTATATCGACGCTGAAACACTCTACTCTGATTTACCAGAGGGTTAATTCTCGACCACAGATCAATTGGGCCGAGTCATTTTGTTTCTTACTTAGTGTAACTCCCAAGTATACTATTGATTCAACCCTTTCTGGAGTGGAACCTCCCAGTTTCAAAGTAAAATCAGCCCTGACTTTTTCCGCCTTTTCCATGGCAAGAATTTTAGATTTTTTTTTTTGTTGCATTTATCTTCTTAGGCTTGAAAGGCCATTAGGCGGCGCTTGAGTCCAATCGGCGTAAGATCTAGAAAAACTAGGTCAGCAAAGAGAATCCAGGGAACCACACTTCCATGGATTTTAGGCGGGAAAGCTTGCACCTCTAACTGGGAAGATGCTAGATCTGCCATATACAGACAAAAAAGTAGCGGTGCCAAGGCACATCCTTGCTTTTAACCCCCTAAATGTAAGGATTTATGAGTTCGTGTGCCCTTCCCAGACAATCTAATCCATACAGGAGTACCCGTATATAGGACCTCTATAGCCTCCACTAAGTCCCCTGGACATCCCCATGCCCTGAGTTTAGCCCAAAGACACCCCCTGATGACCCCGTCAAAGGCCTGTTAAAGGTCCATAAATCCCAAGAACAGGTTAGATCCCACCTCAAGTCTTTCTTCCTTTTTAACAAGATTATAATAAACAGATTAAGGGCCATGCCCACTCACCTTACAAACCCTGTTTGTCTCGGGTCTGAGATCTTTCTTCACAGCCCACTTTCTCAGGTCCCGCAAGAGTACGGAGGCAAATAACTTAACAATAGAATCCAAATGGGCGATAGGGCAGTAATTTGTAGGATCTGCCCTATTGCCCTTTTTAAAGATTAGCACAATCAATGCCTCTCTCAATGACAGGGGATCACCTTATTTTTCATAATACGCTCGAACATGATCACAAGGATTTTACACCAAAGATCTTTTTTTTCATTTCTTGATTTGCCATCTGGTCCAGCCACCTCGGAGGCACTCAAATTACCGGTCATTGAGCTTGCATCATGTTCGTCAAATGAAAAAAATCCACCTGGGCGCATCCACTACCATGTTCTCAATCAGATCTCCTTCAGGATCGGCGTGTTTGGCAATCTTTAATCCAATCACTCTCTCCTACCATGACTAACATATTAGCCTCCCTAAACACTCCACCATTATTGATCAACTCCCAGGTGCTTTTTGAATTTTTGTCACACTCCTTGTAGGATGCGCTCTGCATCCTTTTGGGCCCTCAAATATTTTGAGCGCCTACACCAATTTTTATACACTTGCCAGAGTTTCCTGATCCTTTCCAATTTATCGAGTTTAGCATCCCCTATAATCAGTTTAACCGCCTTTCTCAGGCCTTTTCATCCCTTTACTAATTCCAAATCAGACATGCTGTTGTAACCATTGGGACTTTTGACCCCTACCAATTGGTCTGGAAAATTCTTTTAGAAGACCCTTCTAGTCAATGTTGGTAGGATCTTCCCTTAACTGATCCCGGAGTCCTTCATCAATAATTTTTACCTATCGTGCTTTTAAGCATAGGCGAATGCCACAATTCCCCAGGGCCACACTCTTCTCTTGCATCACCCTCCAACCTTCCCATCTAAGACAGATGTCTAACAAATCGTGGTCACTAACCTTCTGAGGTCTAATAGCAAATCTCACCATCTTTTCCTTCAAGTTTTCAGAGATGAAACAATAGTCAATACATGACGACCTGATTCAGCTTTGCCACGTTGGGCGACCCGGAGTGTCACCTTCAGTTTGCCCATTGCCCATATGCATCTGCTTAGGCTTCATACTCATCCATTCCCTCGCCCTTTCATTCCACTTTTAACCAGGACACATCCCCTTATCCATCAACCTGATATTCAAACCCCCCGCAACCAACATCTTCACCTCTCCCACTTCACAAATGGCATATTCATCACCTTTGTGATTGAACTCAGTGTTTCTTCCCCCATATTCCCTCGCCAGTATATATTTATCACCACTGGCGAGAATTCCTTAACATCTTGAGCCTGTTTTAAATAAACCGCTTGAACATAGGGGTTATGGCATTCAGACTTGACAAGCCACCATCCCTGGTCATTTTTAATCTGAATCAAAAGACCAGAAAAGGGGCGACCCAACAGCCCCTTAGGGGCCAAATTTAGGAGGGCTAAATATCCATCACACTGCAGAGAAGATCTTAACCAGCTCTCCTGGAATAGTAGGATGTCAAACCCATATAGATCTCACACATTCTCACAAAACGAGGCTTGAAATCCCCTAGCATTCCAAATGCCAATCCTCAAATATTTCTGTTCTTCACCCTTTGGGATCGAACGCCCCTCAGGACCACTCAACACACCTGCCAACCAAGACCATGAGTTTTCACTCTCAAGCTCTGAGTTGGACAAGGGATTCACTGCTTCCTTAAAAGGTTTCTAATTATCAATTGTGAACTTCAGTAAGTTCAAATCCTTGCCAAATTCCCTCTGCTCTTCCCTACTTTTCTGATTCTTAATCAGGTTTTGCAGTCCATCATTCCTCAGTGGGATTTTAACAATCCTTTTCCCATTAGCGGCCTCATTCCTGGTATTAGCCTCAATCCGGTTGGCAGGCCACCAGGCCTGATAGTCTGACAATTCATACCCCAACGATAGGAATTTCTTTTGCAGCAACAGCAATAGGGCCTTCTTTGTCTGGGAGAAAAGATGCGAAAGTACCCAGTCAGTCTTTTTCTCCACCACAAATTCCACAATCTTAATATTTGAAGAAAATTTGAGATCAAGAATTATGCAATTTAACAATCACATAACATTACCTCAATTTAGCATCAGCATACAAGAGTCCTCCTTTACCCTTTCCAAGGAAACCATAAACCTCTGCTCTTTTAGATTCTTCGGTTATACCTCCCGACCCCTTACCCATCTCTCCTCAACTGCCCTACCCTTATCCTGCAATGTTTTTTTTTTTTAGATCTTTCACTGGAAGGGTCAGACATCTTTGGTTGAATACTCAAGCCTCTGTTCCTCTTCTCCTTCATGGTCATAAAACCCAAATGGGCTTCCTTTACGTTAACTGACTTGCTTCCCATCTTAGGGTTCTGTTTACCGGCCAATGTCATCGGCCTAGCGAATCCTCTTCGCTCATCCCGTTTCACACCACACCTCCTTTTTTTTGCTGTTTTCCGACCCCAATCCTATGGGAGGATCCTACTTCATGGGTCATTTTTTAATTTTCCTTCACACTTATTCTTCGATGCCGCTCTCTCACCATAGATATCTGGGCATTTATACTTTTACTTTCATTATTGGAAACTGTCACCTTACCCAGGTGGCCCTCCATACCTTCCATGTTTTCCCAATCCGAATTGCTAACATCTTTCCATCTAGCCTCATCCTCGGCCCATTCAATCTCTTCCACTAACATACTCAAGTCAACCATAATGGGAGACCCAACTCTTTCCTTTGCGGCAGTGCACCACCTTCTGATGATTCTACTTCCAAATCCAGTAGTGTGGGGAAGTTCATTCCTTGATTTTGTTTTTATAGAAGCCGACAAACTTAATCTCTGGAGGAGATCTAATATTCCTTTAAAAATGCCTGAGCGCCCTTTGCTTTCCTTCTTGTATTTGCTGGCAGATTTTTGGACTTTTTCCCCTTGCTTGACTTTACCTAGGGCTACCCCACCGGTTTGTGAGCCCACCACAAGATCATTCATCGGTGCAATCCTCCCCGCTCCACTATCTGGGTCATGATTTTCACATCTTTTTTTGCATTGAAGACGGAAAATATGTTCTTATCCTGTGGGGGATTTATGCTCTTTACCATACCCTTCGTTGGATCTACCACAAATTCCAGGTTGGACAGAGCTAAACTAGGTCTCCTTGGATTTTCACTCTTACATCCATGGGCTCAACAGACCTAGTCGAACTTTTGAAATTAGACCTCATCCATTTACAGTCGGATAGAAGAGCCTCCATTACTGATTTGTCCTGGAATTCCCGCCTGGCCAGATCACATAGGCGGTTTTGCCAAGAATTTGAAGTTTCTGCTTCTTTATCCAGCCTTTTTTTCAACTCTTGCCACAAAAGATTCAAATTTTGAGACTTTCTCTGTCGCACCCAGAATCAGGGACAGCTGATTAGACAGGGAATCATTGAGGCTCTCATAGTTTTGTGAACGGCACCAAGGATGTAACGAGTGAAGCCATCACTAGCTGTTGTAATTGTGCCCAATCATCCACCTGGCCCATGAGCTGCCTTATTTTCCTCCCCTTCCTGACTGGCGGTCTTGGGGGACAAGTGGGCAGTGAAGTACCAGAGGAGGATGATGAATAGTCTGGTGTGTCGAATACCTCCACTCTCCCCCCCCCCCTTGCCACTACTCAAGGGTGAATATGCAGGACTTCACTAATTCCACAGCTTCTTCCGTGCCCTGCCCCTCCATTGGGGCCCCCTTCTCTTTCCGTCAGGGTGGTTCCTGTCGCCACTTGATTATCCACTACCATTTGGGCCGGTATAGAAATAGCTTCACTCTCCACCATTTCATCTGCGTTAAGGAGGGATTGGTCCAACAGCCACAGGCATCCAGTGACCCTGGACATACTTAGTCGTTGTTTTTGTCTGGTGATTTTAATTGTCAATTCCATCATATCCTTTGCCAGTTTATTTACTAAGACCTCCTTTCCCCCTGTTTGTTCAGTTGATTTCCTCCCACATCCGGTTCTTTAAGGGGTGCAGATATCCCCATGCTCGGGTCGACCCCACCAGCGAGAACCTCCAGCTCATCCTCATTCATGGCACCACACTGGAGCTCCTGTCCCTGCCCCGTGGAGCCATTCCATCCTTTATTGGAAAGGGAGTCCGTGGGTATGGGTCAGGGTTTAGGCCAGAGATCTCCTTATTTGTGGGAACCTGTTTCCATGTCCAAGCCACCGCTCTACCCCTAAGGAGTCTGTTAAGGGCCCCTCCCCTCTCGAGCCCGGGCTCCGTCACTGCACCCTTCCTCCAGCTGTAGTTCTCCTCTCCATTCCATTGGGAAGGGCTTCCCCTATTTGGGATACACAGCCTTCTCTGGGCACTCCGCTCCCCCGCTCACCCTTCCTTACCTGCTGCCTTGTTCTTACGCTGATCACTTGTAGCGGTCGCAGTTTATCCGACATCTTCACAGAGGCCACACCGCTGCACCGCCAGCAAACTCCAGCCAACTCCACTTGCCCCCGCTTTGCGGAAGAAGGGAGTTGAAGTAGAGTGACTACTTCCTGGCAGGGGGGTGGGAGGGGCGGGGCTTATGGCTCAAAGCGCTCCAAAGTTTTAAAGCTGCAGAACAGCAGATTAGCAGAGCTTACACGGCAGAAAGTAACGTTCTGCTTAGTCAGCGAAATTAACTCCACAGGTTTCTCGCAACCACCCTACCAACACAGGAGAGTAGCAGAGTCCTTCCTCCAGCTAACTCCACTTGCCACCACTTCGCCTCATATCGTTACCTTTTCGACAGCAGTCTTGACTAATGATTCAACATCGGGTGACTACCGTCTGAAGCGTCCGACTTCTTCTCGACTGCTGGCTGTGGCCTTGACCAGGCTTAGTCTTTTGCACTGGGGAGAGCGACGGGGGGGGGGGGGGGGACAGGGGGAGGGATCGAGGGATTGTCTACATGTATTCCTTTTTTATATAATGCTTGGGGGTGTTGCTAGTTCTGGCAAAGATCCGGGACTACACTAATGTCGGGACTCTGGGCTAGCAAGCCTTTTGGTTGTAGCCCCCAAGATGGCCCCAAGGGTCTACAACCAAAAGAACCGGGGCTATAGCCCCCACGCTCCCCCCTAGCAACGCCTTTGTTTAAGCTTCATCCCCTGCTGGACTTCTGGAACTTGTGGGCTGTCTTTTGGCACTCTCCTTTTTGTTTTTTTACTGTCATATGGAGTCTTTCCTCCCTTTCTCCTATAAGGCATATGTATTGTTTTTTTTTTTTTGTCAATCTTTTTATTGAAACATCAGTGCACATTGAGATCTTAATATAAACAGTGGCAACGTTGTTTGATTGCAGATCAACAGTTTCATCAACATTCGTCAGCTTAATAAACCTCAGCAATTGTCGCTGTGACCACTTGATTTAACATTAGATTGACATTTCATTTTAACAACTATAGTTCTGTTAGTGATATCGCAATTACTCTTGGGGATGTATTATTGCAGTTGTATGCCTAAGAAAGAAAAGGAGAAGAGGGGGGGGAAAAAGAGAAAGGGAAAAAAAGGGGGGAAAAAAGGGGGGAGACTTTCACCAGCACACTCTACGGTCCGGGCATTGCCCTTGGTGCCCAGTATCTCTCCGCCTCCCGTTCTGGTTCCAGTTCGATAGGGTCCTTTCTTCACTCCAAACTCTTCAGGGCTGAAGGAGACATTTGACCAGTCTTGGTTGGAAGAAAATGTGTTCCTTTTCTTCCACGTAGTCTAAAAATGGGCCCCAAATTTGACGGAATTTGTCTGTTCGCTTCACTATTGCGGCTGTCAGTTTCTCCATTCCCAGGAGTTCCCAGACCCTGACCCACCAATGTGCAATGTGGGGGCCCTCAGATTCTTTTCAGAATCGCGCCCGCGTAAGGTGGGCCGCCATCAGTATTTGAGTGATTAGTTGCGCTCTGGGACCAGATTGTGGATATGATCCATCCTCCGGGGAATCGCCCAACACCATCACTAACTGGTCCATGGGAAGGAGAAAGCCACAAATGTCCTTAATCTTGGAGCAAATCTCCAACCAGAAGGACTGAATAATCTGGCAGTGCCACCACATGTGTCCCAAGTCTCCTTTAGCCCCACACCCATGCCAGCAAGTATCAGGGTAATCTACATTGATAGCATGCAACCTCTGCGGCGTGAAATACCATCTATAACATATTTTAATTGCACATTCCCTCACCGTTGTGCATATAGAAGATTTGTGTGCTCTGGCCCAGATTCTTTGCCATGATTCAGGAGCAATCTCCCTCCCCAGCTCCCTCTCTTCCATATAAGGCAGTTTTTCTTCTTCTGGGGCTATTGCTATGAGTCGATAGCATGTTCCTACTTTGTGGGTCCGTAGTCCTTCCGCAGCAGTTAGCTCTAAGCCTATAGGAGGCCTGATAGCGGGTTTTTTAACGGACGGGTTGGTGTCCCAGTGCCTAAGTTGTATGTATTTAAACCTTTCTGTTTCTGAAAGATTCAATTTCTCCTTACATTGAATAAAGGTCAAAGGGGGGGGGGGGGGGTACTGTCGGCATACATCTCCTGCAGCCTCAAGGTCTTTGTTCCTGACCAGTTATGGAAAGATCTGGGATGGAGCCCTGGAGTGAAGACAGGGTTCTGGGTAATCTGGGTCATGGGGCCCATACCCGGGGTCAACCCCCTTAGGGTGATCTGCCTATCCCAGCATCTGAGCGAGGAGCTCGTAGTTGGGAGAAGTGGAGTTTGAGAGGCCCGTATTTCCCACGGCAAGAAAGGGAGGTGAGAAAGGGGGGCCCCGGCGAATAACCGTTCAATGTCCTGCCATTTGGGGGGGTCCTCCTGGATAGCCCAACCCAGGATGGGGCGATTTGAGATGCTCGATAGTATCTCACAATAGAGGGGAGCCCTAAGCCTCGAAGCTGCCTATTTCTGAGAAGTATCTTGCGCTGAATTCTGGGTGTTTTGCTCTGCCAGATAAATCGGCATATCTTTCTGCAAGTCTTGTAGATCTCGCTCTGGGATATGGACTGGGAGCGCCTGGAACACAGAGGAGTCAGGGTAGCAGGGTCATTTTAACAGCTGTCATTCGCCCCAGCCATGAGATCTCCTGGGGAGCCCATTTTAATAGACTCCTTAGCTCCTTTTAGTAGCGGGGGAATATTGGCCTTCACCAACCCAGAGTAGTCCGGAGTCAAATATACCCCCAGATATGTTATTTTAGAGGTTACCCACCTGGGGGAATATTTATTTTGTAAGGCATTTGGTACATCGGGTGTTTCGGATAAATTCAACCCCTTTGATTTGGCCGCGTTAATTGAGAAATTCGAGATCTGTGCAAATCCGTCAAGCAGGGCCATGAGCGGGGGGGCCGAGACCTGAGCCTCTCTCAGAAAGCAGAGCACGTCATCTGCATATAAAGCGACTTTATGATTCTCATCTTTTACTTCGAACCCCTGGATTTCGGGATGTGAGCGGATATGTTGGACTGTGGAGTCCAATGGGCATTGACTCGAATTTGGGTGGAGAGGATCTGGAAGTTGGCCAGGATCAGCTTGGAGAAGTGCGAGCCAAAACCAAAGCCCTTCAGGACTGAGTGTAGGTAGTCCCATGACATGCTATCGAAGGCCCGATGGGCGTCTAATGATAACAGGGAAAGAGGGCCTGATATGGGGGGGGGCCAGGGCTATTAGGTCAATTGCTTTACGAATTTATCATGGGTCGATTGGCCCTGGATGAAGCCCGTCTGGTCTCGGTCTATTAATATAGGTAATACCTCCCCCAGGCGACGCGCTGTGATTTTGCTGAACAGCTTGGCGTCTGTATTAAGCAGAGCTATGGGCCTATAGGACCCACAGTCTGCCGGATCTTTTCCAGGTTTTAGAATTAGGGTGGTATATGATTCGGCCATAGATCGTGTAACTGATCCTGATTCCCATAGAGTATTAAATAGTTTAGTTAGATGTGGTGTGAGTTCTTTAGCAAAGGTTTTATAGAATTTGTTTGTGAAACCGTCTGGACCCGGGGCCTTCCCAATGGAGAGGGATTTGATAGCAAATTCTACTTCTTCCCCGATGTTGGAGCTTCTAGGATTTCTCTTTGGGATTGGGCTAACTGTGGGAGCTCCGCTTCGTCTATAAACTCTTTAGAGCGCTGTGGGTTTCCAGCATGCGGGGTCGCATGTTCCTTGAAAAATTCTTCTATAATGTGACATTCGCCCTCCTCCGAGTATGTGCCTTTGCCTGACTTGTCTCTCAGGAAGTCTATTCTATTTTGCTTGGTCTGCTTTCCTGTTTTGGCTGCTAGTAGTCTGTTCGCTTTATTCCCTTTCGAGTAGAAAAATTGTTTGATGCGCATCATGCCATAGGCCGCCTTCCCCACACGATGCGCTTCCAACGCACTTTTAGCCACCCTCAGGTCTCTTAATATGCGCTGAGAGGTTTGTTTGTGCCCCTTCAAATCTGAGAACCTCCCCCTCTAATTGCTCTCGCAACAGTTTCCTAGCTCTCCCGAGTTGTGCTGCCTCTTCTATTTATTTATTTTTAAATCTGTTTATTGGCATTTGTTATTTGTTACAAGCACAGAAAAATTGTCAAATCTGTTATCAAGCAGTAAATCAGATTGCGGCTCAGGTTATTAACATTTATAACTTAACAACTTTACATAGAAACTTTAACTATCTCCAGGTGTCTGCTTCTTGAGGGGTCGGTACCAAGTGGGGCTCAGGGAGGGTCAGGATTTACAGGAGGTGAGGGGACTTCCTTTAGGAGGGTTCACATGAAGGTATGGCTGGACTTTCTCGAGGACTCTGCTCCTGTCCTCGGGGCCTTCTACTGCATGCTTGTGGTGATTCATGGGGGCTTATCATCAGAGGGGTAAAACAGGGGGTCTGTAAGCCCTCTCCAGGCATCTAGGGTCATACTCGATGCATCCGTGGATCTGGCTACACTTTCTTCCCAAGCTTTCGTTTCAGCTCGCACCCATCGTTTCAGTTCTCTGTGCCAGATTTTTGGTTGTGGTCCCGATGGTTTCTTCCAGGACATTGCAATTGTCCTCTTAGCCAGAATGCTCATAATGTCCATTAATCTAATGAGGTGTTTTAGTTTTGCTGGTCTGGGGTATGTGCCGAGTAGGCACTCCTTAGGAGTCCATTCATATCTGGTCAGCCCCAGAGTTTCGCTTGTCTGCTGTATGAAGGACCACAATGAGTGTGTCTTGGCACACCGCCAGAACATGTGGAACAGGTCCGCATTGTCCATTTCGCACCAGGGGCATCTGGAGCTCTGAGTATTATGGAGCTTGGCAAGCCTGAATGGGGTTAGGTATGTACGATGTAGAAGGTTCAATTGTATTTGCCTAAATCTATGGTTTCTGGATACTGTTTTAGGAAATATGAGGGCCCTTTCCCATTCACAGTCTGTTAACTCTCGACCTATGTCTGCTTCCCATTTGGATTTTAGCCCAGCACTGCGTGGATTGGGGGTGTCGTTTAAGTGGCTGTAGATCTGTGACACTGGTCTCCCTCCCTCTCCTAGTTCGTATAGCAATGTGATCAGGGGGTTCGTGTCCGGTTCCTCCGGCCATGTCGACCATCTGGCGCGTGCCGTGGATCTAAGTTTCTGGTACCATAGAAACTGGCCAGTGTGGACATCATTTTGTTCTTGAAGTGTTTCGAATTCCATGAATTCCCCCTCCATGTACAAGTCCCCCCATGAGTAAATCCCCTTCTGTTCCCAGTGCCTGAGGTGTTGCAGATCTGCAGGAGAATTGCATAGGTCTGAGATAAGCGGTATGTTTGGGGAGTACTGGTGTCTGACGTGTGCGAGGGATTCTGCCCTATGCCAGATTTTGCGTCCAAGCGAGACCAATAGGGGGGAATTTCTTATCAAATGGGTGGGGGCCCAGGGAAGTTCTTTCAAGTATAACGGGGAGACCAGCGGCTGCAGGAGTGGCGTCTCCGATGTGGCATCGTCTGCTAGCCACTTGGTGACAAAGCCAAGCTGCGCTGCTAGGAAGTACTTTTCGAAGTTTGGAAGTTGGATTCCCCCTTGAGTGTACGGTAGTGACAACGTGGCAAGCGCTATCTTTCGTCTTCCCTTCCCCCACAGGAAGTCTCTCAGGATAGTTTCCAATAGGCGAAAGAAGGGCGCTTTGATGTAGAAGTGTACGTTTTGAAATCCGTACAGGAATCTGGGAAGGACAATCATTTTAGTTATGGAGGCCCTGCCCATCATGGATAGGGGGAGTTTCGCCCAGAAGGCCATGGATTTCCTCAGGGCCGGGAGAGCAGCTTTAGTGTTACGCTCATGCATTTGTTCCGGGGAATGCATTATGTGTATGCCCAAGTATTTGAACGAGGTGTGTTCCCACCTTATTCCCACCAAAGGAAGCTCCGATGGTTCTTTTCCCTTAAGACTTGCCAGGGGGAAGAGGCAGGATTTGGCTCTGCTGAATTTTATTCCAGAGACCTTCGCAAAATTATCTAGGACCTCCAGCATCGTGGGCACATTATAATATGGGTCCTTGACAAATAATAGGACATCATCCGCATAGAGAGAAATGATGTGGTCAGTGTCTCCCAGTCGGATCCCAGCATCAAAAAATTGCTTTCGAAAATAGATTGCAATGGGTTCCAGGCCCAGTACGTAGAGCATGGGGGAAAGGGGGCAGCCCTGTCTGGTCCCTCTGCATATGTTCCAGACCTCCGATACATGCTTCCCAGTTTTTACTCTGGCTCTAGGCTTCGTGTAGAGTATCTTGATCCACCTTATGAACCTCGGGCCAAAACCAAACCCCTCCAGAACCGCCAATAGCCATTCCCAAAAGATCGAATCGAACGCCTTGATGGCGTCTAGGGATAACAATGCGAACGCTTCTGTGCCATCCCCAGTTTGGGCGATGACATGTTGCACTCGGCGCAAATTCATGGTTGTGTTTCGGGCAGGTATGAATCCGCATTGGTCCTCATGTACTAATTCCCCTATAATTCTGGCCAGTCTATTTGCTAATACTGTTGTCAGAATTTTCGCGTCGTAATTAAGCATTGCTATCGGGCGATAAGAGTCGCATCTATCGGGGGGTTTATTAGGCTTGATAATCGGGATCAGGAGGGTCTCTCTCATGCTATCGGGTAGTATCCCTGTCTCATATGCTTCGAGAAAGACCTCATGTAGCAGGGGCGTTAGTGTGGGCTCATACGTCTTGTAAAACTCTGTGGGTAGGCCATCGCTCCCAGGGGTCTTGCAAGTGGCTAGTGATCTAATAGCGTCCGTGATTTCCTCAGTTGTGATTTCTGTGTCTAGGGCCTCTGACTGCTCTGGGGGCATCCTGGGGAGTCCTATCTCTTCAAGGGTGTCCGTGATTTTTTCTAGGGGGACCTGGTCATCATGTGAGTAAAGGTGTTCATAGAAGCCCTTAAACGTTTCGTTAATAGCTTGTTGTGTTTGTACCACCTCCCCCTCTTCGGTGTGTAATCCTGTAATAGTGTGCCTGGGGTGTTCTTTTTTGCAGAGCCAGGCAAGCATTCTGCCTGGTTTGTCAGCCTCCGTGTGTATACGATTGGTTTTGGTGGCATAATCAAATTTGGCGAGCCTATTCCATGCCGAGGTGGAATTAGTTCTAAGTGCTCTGAGGTTGTCTTCCCTGTGTTCCGTGTCGACCGGGGCTGCTTCCAGTTGTTCTATTTCCCGCTCCCAGTGGGCCAGTTCACCCCTAAGTTGTCTCCTGATGCCCCCTGCTTTTGCTATTATTTCTCCTCTCGTCACTACTTTCAGGGCGTCCCACATTGTGCTTAGGCGGTCTACGCTCCCAGTGTTTCTTTCTATGAAGTTTTCTATGAATTCGTGTAGGTCCTCCCTAAATGCCGGGTCTCCCAGGGCGTCTATCGGCATTCTCCACATTGGGATAGGAGGTCTGGGGCCAGTGTGATTCCAGCCCACCAGGAGGGGTGAGTGGTCCGAAATGGTTCTGCCCAGATATTGGGCTTCTTCTATCTGTGGAAGGTGCTCATCGCTTATAAAAACATAGTCCAGTCTGGTGTGGAGGCCATGTGGAGTGGAGAAATATGAATACTCCCGAGCGTCGGGATGGCACTCCCTCCAGGTATCTGCCAAGTGTAACCTATTGACTAGTAGGGAGAGGGCTGTGGTCGCTGCTGAGGGCCCTTTCGGGTGTGGGAGGGACCTATCTAGTATCGGATCATGGACACAGTTAAAATCTCCCCCCCAAAACAGGATTTCATGCCTGTTTAGTGCAATCTTAGTGTACATGGAGTTTAAGTGTGATGGGATGTTAGTATTGGGGAGATAAGAGTTCACTATGCAAATATCCGATTGTTCTAGCCTGCCCCAGATTATTACAAATCTTCCCTCTGGGTCGGACTCGGTCTTAGTTATCCGGAAAGGGAGTTGTGGGTGAATCCAAGTATATACCCCTCTTGCATACTTGGAGTACGAAGATCCGGCTCCCTGGCCTCCCCAGTGTTCACTTAGTTTCGCTAAGGATTCAGCCGTGCAATGTGTCTCTTGGAGTAACGCTATCTGTACTTTCTTTCTATTTAAATAGGACTTGACCCTATTCCGGCGTAGGTATGATCCCAAACCTCTCACATTCCAGGTCAATATCTTTATATTCATCTTAGCCGCCATTACAGAGTAATTGAGTCACACTCACAGTTGTCAGACCCCTGTTACCTTCATATGTCCTGCCACACCGTCCTGGTCTTCTCCTCGCCCGCCCTCTCGCTCCGGCCCCAGGTCTTTCGCTGGTTGGAGATTTTTTAACTTGTGTACATCCCATTTTGGTGAACGGGAGGAAAACTAAACTAAACTTTCCAAACTGACCCTAGCAGCCGCTTTTAACTTGCAGCGCTCAGGGGCTCCTGAGCCTTCCAGGCCACTCCTGGCCTTCCGGATCAGGTTGTGTGTGAGCAAACTGCTTACACCTTTGTTGGTGGGGTGGGTTGTTTGTCCGCCGCTTGTGTGCTCCTTGGGTCTCGCGTCCGATGTAGCGGGTTTAATGATAGAACTTTCCTGATGGTTCGTTTAACTACGATTCGTGTTGCTTCCCTTTCAATTGCTGCAGGGATTGCCGTCGCTCACATTCATCCGGGGGTGGGTGGTCATCCCCGATCTGAGTTCGGTGGGTCTTCCTTGTCGTCCGCCAGGTTGTTATGCTCAAGCCACATATTGGCTGCGGCTGGGGTCTCCAGGAACGTTGCTTTTCCTTTATATAGAACCTTGAGTCGTGACGGGTATAAGAGCATATATTTTAAGTTGAGCTTTCTCAGCCGGGCTTTTATCGGAATGTAAGAGTTCCTGGCTCGCTGTACTGCAGGGGTGTAATCTGGGTATATGACTATTGTGGAGCCATTTCTTTTAATCTCCCCGCCTTCTCTGGAGAACCGGAGTATGATTTCGCGGTCTCTGAAGTTTAGGATCTTAGCTATGATTGGGCGTGGATGTGATCCAGGTGGGGGACGTCTCTGGAGAGACCTGTGAGCCCTTTCAACGGAGAACCCCTGGGAGAGTTTTGCCGCCCCTATTTCCTGCTGTAGGAGCGTTTCGATGAAGGTTGTCGGGTCCGGGCCTTCCAAATCTTCAGGGACCCCCAGTATACGAATGTTATTACGGCGCGCCCGACCTTCAGCGTCCTCAGAGCGGGCTTCTAGCCTTGCTACCTTCTGTTCCAAGTCTCTAACCGTCATCTCCAAATCTCGGGTGTTCTCAACATTTTCCTGCAGGGCTGTCTCAGTCACCGTGACTCTTTCCGTTAGATTGCGGGCGTCCTGCCGCATCAGTTGCATGTCAGATTTCACTTCTTCAAGCCGTCCCTCGAGTGATGAGCGGAGGGCCGCTATCGCCTGGAGGACTTGCGTGTGTTTAAGGTCTTCCTCTTGTTGAGGCGGGTCCTCAGGGGTTTCTTGGTCTTGTTGTGTTGACTGTCGTTGGGGCCTGACTGTCGTGAAGGAATCCATCGTGACTAGTTTCGGCTTGGACCTGGGGGGAGACATCCTCTGATTAATGATCTGTAAGTGCTGCCCCCGGCAGGGTGAAGATCCGTCGGCGATCCCTGTGTTGGGATACTAGGGAACTTGGTCCAAAGGATCCTACCTCGGGTACTCGGTTGCTTCTGGTTGCCGGTGTTTCCCGCCGTTTGGTTCAGAGAGTATGGAGGGCCCTGCTCAGGGAGTGGTTAGGCCCAGGGCCACAGGTTGCGTCCGGTATTTTCGGCTTCCTGCCGGTTTCTCCAACGGGATACCGGCCTGTAGGTGTCAGGCTATTGGCCACCCGTGGTGTGAGTGGGTTCTGCCCGCTGGGGTCTTCGTCTCGCGGGTTTACCCGCGTATCAGGCAGCCTCTAGAGCAAACGGGCCAGTCCTCTTCGCAGGAGTCAGTATTGGGCCCCAGGCCTCGCTCCCCCAGGCTGCTGGGACTGCGTGAGGTAAACTGCGGGTGGTCCCGCTGGGGAGTGTTGTAAAGGGGACCCAATCTCACTTCAAGCGTTTTCTCACCGCCGGAACTGCTCCGTGTTCCCCGCTCCAGCGTCCGCGGCAAATGCGACCTCCTCCCGGCCGTGCCCGCGCCGCGATTTCATCCACCTCCGCAGCCGACACTGGCAATCGCTGGCGCCGGCCTCCCGCTCTCAGATGTCCGCCGGCGACAGGCTCCTCCGCAGCAGCCGCCCCCTTCTGCAACAGTTCGTGGTGGGACCCAGGGGGCCGAGGCTGGCCTTTTCCTACTCTGCGGCGGGCGCCGCCATCTTGGAATCCCGGGGGGACTCGAGTTCGGGCTTCCCGTTCTCCGCCGTTCGGTCTCCGATTCCACCCAAAGTCGTTGTCGGGTGCTGGCGATCGGTTCCCCCACACTATTCTGGCCTTAGTAAGTCTCGTAGACCCGGTTTCAGCGTAAGTTGTGCGATAGTTTCAGGATCGCGGACGGAGCTCCGTGGAGGTCTGTCTTTACGGCATGCGCGCTGGCCACGCCCCTACTGCCTCTTCTATTAGAAGGCCCCCGAGTACCGCTTTACCTGCGTCCCATATAGTCCCCCAGCCCAGCTCTCCCGTGTTGTTTTCGCTGTAATGGAACTCCATAGTTTCTCTAATGTGAGCACGAATCATTGGATCATCTAGTAGAAAGTCATTTAGCCTCCAGGGTTTTTTTTTTTATAGGGGGGGGGATGTTTTGGGGGGCGGGGGGATGGACAGCAGGACCGGGGAGTGATCCGCTAATGCCTCTGGGAGAATTTCAACCTCCACTACATTTGGGATCAGCGAGTCGGCTATAAAAAATATCTAGTCTTGAGAATCCTCCATGTACCGCAGAAAAATATGTATAATTCCTTTCGTCCTGATGACAGTAGCTCCACACCTCGATCAGAGAGTGATCTTTCAGCACGGAGGTGAAAACCTTGAAGTTTTCCCCATCATTTACTGTTGGCAGTAGTGTTTTGTTCAACCAAGGGGTTGATTACAGCATTAAAATCTCCTCTGTGAATCACCTCCCCTTCGGCGTGGTCGAGTAGGGCTTTAAACAACATTGTGAAAAACTGACTTTGATTAGTGTTTGGGCCATAGATGGAGACCAAGGTGACTTTGCGGCCATCTAGTGTGGCGTTAACCAGCAAAAACCTCCCCTCCTCACCTCGAAACTCTCCGTTGGACTTCAGAGATCCCCTTGCGCACCAAAATGGCAACCCGCCACTTCTTCAGACCACTCGATGCAAAAAATCTAAAGGGGTAGGCGGAATTCATCTGCCGGGCGTAGGTGGGTCTTTTGGAGAAACAAAAAGGATGCATCTAAGGACTTCAATCTGTGGAGGAGTGCTTTGTGTTTCAGGGGGTGTTCAGACCCTGCACATTAAGTGAGATGAATTTATAGCTAGGGGTTGCCATGGTTCGGTCGCTCAGGTTTCTGGAGCAATTTGGGCCTCCCGGCCAGCGCTGGAGTGATACATTTTCTTAAGTAGAATACAGCGAAGCAATCAGAATGAGGGCTGTGGTGAAACAAAACAGTCTCTCTCTGTCAACATCAGAGAAGAGCAATACATAAAAAACTCATGAAGGAACTTATAAGAAAGGCATACAATCACAAATAAACTAGTTATTTCCATCAATAGTTGCAACATTCGTAGTCCCCAGGGTAATTTAACCAAATAAACTTTGCCGGGCGCCATCCAAACCGGCGCCCAAGTCAGCTTCTAACAGTGAATTTCCAGTACCCAAAAAACACTTAACTCAGGATTTGCAGATAACAGGTAAGTACCGTAGGTAGGCAGAGGCTTAACATAGAGATTGGACCCTGTTTGCAGACTTATTTTAGGTCTTAGGTAAAGTCTTCTAAGAAGTCATTCTGGGACAGAAAGGGAAACGTTCAGTGCGAACTATGTTCCCCACTTCACCGACACGTCTGCTTCATTGGGTCATGTCCGGGATCCGGTGGTGTCCTCGCAGGGTATCCTCCCCCGAATAAAGTGAAAAAACTTCAACCTGTGCAAATCTTGGCCCAACTTTTCTCTTCCGAGGATGCTGGTGATGGAGCCTCATCGGGGGCATTAGTAGTTTTCTTTTGCTGAGTAGCCGCTCAAGACCATGTCCGGTTGCGGCCTGCAATGGGATCTCCCCCTCCTAGGCTTCGGCACATGACGTGAGACCGAGCCATTCTCGTTCGGGGACTGTGGATTGTGGTCCACGCCGTCAGGTGTCTCCTCCATCAGGCTTTTCGCTTCTTCCTCCGAGGAGATTATGTGGTGTTGATTGCGGTGTTCAAACATCAGCTTACACGGGAACCCCCAATGATAACGAATCTTCCGTTCTCTCAGCCAGGCTGTCACTCTGTGCAGACGCCGTCTATGTGCCATGGTGTACGGGGCTAGATCCTGAAATAGGTGTATCTCAGAGCCCTGAAATCGAATTGAGTCTGAGTCCCTGGCTGCCGCCATGATGTCCTCCTGGCGGTAAAAATGCCCCTGGATGAGCACATCTGCAGGTAAGTTGTTCTTCATTTGAGCTGAAGAGTACACACGGTGGGTTCTGTCCAATTTTAAATCTTCGTTTGGTGGCAGTTCCAAGAGGGCCCTGAAGGGCGTCTCAACATATTCTGCCAGATCCCGGTCAGGAATTTTCCGGGGCACCCCACAGAGATGTATATTCAGTCTCGACCTATTTTCCAGGTCCGCTTGTTTTGTCCAAATGTCCTCCAGGACCTTTACTCTTCCTGCCAGGGCGTCAGCATCATGCAGGTAACATTCTCCAAGTCATTGACTCTGGATTCTAGCCCCCCCCCCCCCCCCCACGGTGAGATGTAAGTTCTGCAAGCGACTGGGCCAGAGATTCCTTGGAGGTTTTGATCTCCTTAATTTCCCGGGTAATGTCTTGCTTAAAGAACTTAAACAAGTTTTCCAAATCCTCCCTGGACACAGCCATCTTGGTAAGCATCTCCGGGGTTGAAGGCGGGACAATTTCTGCTGTGGTAGTGTTCGCAGTGGGTGGCTCTCTAGGCTGTGGCGTTAGATAGGCTTGTATGCTGTGTATTTTCTTTCTGTTCCCCGTTTTTGGGCATCCCCCAGCAGTACTGCAGATGTCGCTTGCTTGGCTTCGCGTGGTAAGCCAAAGTGCCTGTCCAGGTTCCTTTCCATGTCTGTTGTCTTGCGTCCACGGGAGCCGTGTGGATCTGCCCAAATTCACTGCAGGTTTCGGGAAGCAGGTTGGGGCCCCCGATATTCTTGGCTTGATCCCTCGAGGGAGTGCCGCAAGTACGTCGGGGCCAATGAGGTAGGGTAGGCCCTTCTCTGCGGAGTCCTCTAAACAAATCCTCCCAGTGCAGACACGGCAGGCGCAGCACCCGCCCCAGAACCGGAGGGCCAGTGAGGTCCCCCCGCGGAGTGTCCTCTTTGTTCTGGCTGTGTGGGGGTGAGCGGTGACCTGTGGCGGCCTGTGCGAGCAGGGGATAGTGGGGGCCCCTCGGAGTACTATCCGCCTCGCACAGCGCCACCCCGCGCAACGCTCTCAGGGGCAGTCAGAGCAAACTCCACGACGTTGGTGGGGCCGGAGGCCGTGGAGACCTGCTTGCCGGTGTTGCTCTTCCGACCGCCAGCCGGGGGGGGGCGGGCGCGGGGACTTAGCCAGGCTCACCTGTCGGAACCCAGAGCGGAGCTCCCAGGGGTCGACGGGCCTCGCGCCGCGGTACTGCAGGGTGCCGGGGACCCGGTGAAGAGCCCCCGTCCCCTTCGATGATCTATCAGAGGCAGCCGGAGAGTCAGATGCCGTTCCGCTTCAGGAGGGAGGCTTCCACCGGGTGTCGCCGCCCCACACCTGAGCCACGCCGAGCTCACAAGGGCGGGCAGGGCTGTTGCCACAAAGTCGGGTGGGCCGAGGAAACAGTGGGCTCCCCACGCGCCGCCCCTCCGCCGGGGCTTCGCTACTGCCAAAGCAATTCAAATTCTTTTACCCTCAGGCGTAGCGCTCCTTCAATGCTTTTCGACGTCTGTGTGTGCACTCCATCTGTGCTCAGCGGCTGTCGCAGAGGCAGGGGCCATCCAGCAGGATCCCGAATCCAGCTCGGCTCGTATGAGGAGGTCCT
This sequence comes from Ambystoma mexicanum, assembly GCF_040938575.1. Classification (NCBI taxonomy): domain Eukaryota; kingdom Metazoa; phylum Chordata; class Amphibia; order Caudata; family Ambystomatidae; genus Ambystoma; species Ambystoma mexicanum. The sequence goes on along the minus strand of NC_090938.1, from coordinate 113,795,127 downwards.
CCCTCAGGGGTTGCCCGAAATGGCACGCTCCGCCATTTTGGATTGCTCAGTGCTAGGATCTGCAGCTCCAAAAATGCCCTAAACAAGCGTCTTCAGCCCTCCAACCTCACTGGTGGCCTTGACAGCACATCTTTTCCGATCCATCTTCATGTGGGGCAGGAATTCAACCTAAAAACGGGCTAAATTGATCGACTTGGGCGCTTCGGGTCGGAGCTCAAAGGAGACCGGTCCGCATGGTGTGCCGCCTAGCTACGCCCCCGTATTTTATTTTTACTATTACAGCACATGGCTCCTTATGGGCAGTGTTGCTGGGGACTCGTTGGGTCCTCCTTTGAGATTCTTTTCTATATCCTAGAGTAACTACAGTTCATAGTTTAGTCTGAGAGATTGGCACACACCACCTTCAATGGAGTGCCACAGGGATAGTTGGTATTCTCCTTCTCTCTGCTACTGTGACTTGTATGTCACATAGACAATCTCCTAGTTATGGCTGGTGGCAGTGGACGTTTTCTAAAGACTAATGTATGAATTTTCTACCGCCGGCTATGTCCATTTCCCCGGTTATACACAATAGGGTCACCCCAAGTATTAACTTGGTGAGTACTTTATTTTTCTCGCCTTTACTAGAGTAGTTGTTCTGTCAGCCCTTCTACCCTCCTGGGTGGGGGAGGCCTTTGTGTGTGTTGTACCTCTGGTGGGAATTCTTGGGTGTCACCGTCTAGGTTTCAGTGTGTCTGGGCAGGCAGGAAGTGCAGGAGGAGTTTTTCACTCCCATGCCCTTTGTCCGCCCGAGTGCCTGAATAGAACTTGCTCCCACTGGGGGTCTGACTGTCCTGATTGGACAGCCACCTGCCCCTTTCTGTAAATTGAGAGATTGCAGAGGAGTCTATGCTGGAACTTTATAGAAGGTGAGGCTCCTGAGGTGAGTGAAGTCGACCACTGGAAATTGAAATAACCAAAAGGTGACCCGAGACACCTGCCGACCCTTTTAACAATGTGAAGCGACTACGGTTTTCCTGGCCCTGTTTTCTGTGCGGCAGAGGAACTCCAAAGAGGACCACTCCTTCCCTTTAACCGGTGGGAGCAACCAGTCCCAAGACAAACTTGGTTTTGAGCCATCTCCCGAGGTCCTGTGAGCTGCCAGAGCTGCGAAAACCCCAATACCAGGAGTCCTGCTGCCCATTCCGAGTGCATCGTCGTGGAAAGGATGAATTCTTAGTCTTTGCACAGCCCTCAAGGACACTCCAGAGATCCGATGCAACTCGTCCCTAATCCCTCAGCAGAGTGTGGGACTTTATGAAGTGAAGATTGACCGGGCGGATCGTGTCCTTTGTTGGAGCTGCAGAAAAGAAAAGGCGCCAAAACTGCAGTGACCAGAGACAATTTAAAAGTTTTATTGTGATTTAGTTTACATAAAACTTTACACCATTAAAATCCAAGTTCTGAAATCCATTTCATAAACCTCACACAATTTAGGTACACTCAAGAAGTATTAAAAATCGAACAAGAGCTACATTCCCCCCACTTCAATCTTACCCACAAAAGCAATTTAGAACTAGTGGGGGTGGGGAGAGGAACCCCCATCTTTTATAAAACGCATCCGTCTGATGTGAGTTAGAGAAGGGCAATCCAGTACCCAATGTCTTGTTTCCAAACACGTAGTACAAAAGCGACAAGAAGCAGAGCAGTCCTCTGTCACAATATTGAGTCTGTTCTTTGGACTTAATTTGGTTGAGCCTGAATCTCATGTAAATGTTGCAGACTTTCAGACATGGAAATATTTCAGGTAATCAGATCTGTGACCAAACGTACGCGGAAACCTTGCACATTCCTGCTATGAGTAAGATTACAGGCCCTCAGTGGTCAATTGCCAATCCTCCCTGAATATCTGGACTTGCACTGCCACCGGATTGGTAGCCAATTCCAATTCAGATGATCCAATACGATCCAGCAAATCAACCATCTTACCCCTAAAACGCAAAGATTTAACAGAGTGGGTGGTCTGGATCTGTTTAAAGTCCCCGTGGATGAAATTGTGTCGAAGAACGAAGTTTGTGAAAGTCTGACAGTTGCTTCCATTGAAAACAAGCATTGAGAGAAATCAAATTCAGTTCATGTCTAACTGTTACACAAAAGATAGCACAAGACAAGCCCAATTACTTTTTCCATACTGTAACCTGTATAGAATCCAGGAAAGGACCAAGGTTTGGCGATACAATGTCTAAATCGTACAGCAGAATAGGCTCAATAGTGCCCAAATGATATTTAATCACAGGGAGGCATGAGCAATCACATAGCTTGCTGATTATCCTCTTCATCACAAGTATGGAAAATGTACTCTCCCCCCCCCCCCTTTGATAATGTATTACAAACAGGTTGTCCCAATTTTGATTTATCGTGCCAAAACAAGGGTGTGGAAAAAGATGGCCTGCTGGTTACACCTGGAAGTCTTGTTCTGGAAACGGGTGCTTTGTTTGCCAGCAAGTCAACCCATGTGATTTGTCAGACTTGAAAGGGGGTTTCCTTCTCTTGGTACTTCCTATGTATGGAATCTGTGTATTCTAAGAAAGTGCCTATTGGCTGATCCGAATGTTCTCTTTAGCCTAGCTTCTTGTTAAAACTGCAGAGGATCAATTTGTGCAATCATGGAAGCAACATCTGATTTAAATATTGAAGGATGCAGCCATTTCAATACAGCTATTGACGATGAACACTGTTTCTGCCAAAATCAAACTATGGCGCTACGATTGGCTATTCGCCCGACAAAAGTGCATACTTACTCAACACTTCGCTCACAGCAATTATAGAATCAAAAACCTCTCAGAACCTGACCCCTATATTGTTGGATTCCCTTGTCGACTCTGTAGTAATGTATTTTTCTGATGCTTGTTAATCTTCTTAGAATCGCATGCTGTGCATGTAGTCGGACATCTAGTGGTAATCGCAGAGTGTTGCATCTTTTGAGGATTGAAAGGGAATGTGGACATGGGCGTCCCTGTAACACTATCCCTAACGTGTGACGTGTAGTGTAACCAAAATCCCTCATGCGTCGAGGTCTCTCAGATTGTTTTTCTCTACCCAGCTAGCTGGTCGCCTTATGCGGAGCTCTTACTGCAAAAAATTATGCTTCCTGGCCTCTGGTCGTTTATATATTGGTCCCCTTTGCAACGATTGCTTCCTAACCACCGCCAAAGACAGTGAAAGAACAGACTTTGACGGCTGGTGCTCCGTTCGACGCTGCCAACGGTGTGGCCAAGCTTTCCGGCCGGTCTATACAGTAGGGAGAGTGAGGTCTGGGGGTTTCTCTTTCTTTTCAAGAATGCCTTTCCTTCTCCCCTCTTGGTTTTACAATCTCTTACACACACATGTGCTACGGACAGGACACAATTTAAATTTGGCCCTTCCTGTAAGGGGAAAATACCCCTGGAAAGACCAGCACCGGCAGTGAAATAAGGGTCTTCCCCCCTCAATCGCAACGTGGCTTCCTGTCGGTGCTGCCGTCTCCTACATCCTAAGACGATCAAGGAGCATAGTGAAGCGGTGGGCGACCTACGCCATGTCGCAGGCCGAGGGTAGCTCCCCCACCGCCGAAAGAGATGAGTATCTAAGCGGCGCCAATGACTCCAATCCAGCTGCCATTTACCTCCATCAGAGCGCTTGCGCTCCACGACGTCAGTCATCGGCCCCACCAGGCACAACCTCGGCGGATCAGTCGAAGTGGGCCAAGGTGCCAACGGGTACCTAGAGTTCCTCGACGGCACCTGCTGATTCGGGTAATCTGCAGCCCTCCCCGCAACTGCGTCAGTGGCATGCGCCTGGGCATTGTACAAGTAAGGGCGCCAGCACCAAAACTCACAAGTTCGTCTAAACGCCTCCTAAGAGCGCACGGACTCATAAAGCTCTGGTTGCGTCAAGTCTATGGCGCAACTGTCTGAACAGCCTAAACCCCTCCCGGTGACGCCAAACATCAGTGAGTGTTTTGCTAAGATCGTTGCGGTGGACAGTAAACAAAGGGACAGGTCTAAAGGTACGTCGAAAGACACGTCTAACCACCCAGAAGAGCGGGAGGGTTATTCTGAAAGTCCCCAGTCCTTATCTAGGATACTCCTTGACACATCTCGGCGTTCTAGGCTGCTAAATCCCTGGGAGGAGCCCTTTCCACCTCTGGACCCCTCTGGTTCATCTCCATGGACCAGGGAAAAATGTGAAGGGTGTATGGACAGGCTGGATAAATATGTGGACGTCTCGGAGAGATTCACTCTTAAACGGCCTAGGGAAGACTACCTTTATCCTGCAGTGGCCAAATTCCAGAAACTTCTTGGCCACTTCATGACGAGTTCTTTGACCTTACAGATCAAGAAGAACCTCTTGACCCTTATTTACAGGATGATCCCTTTGAGGATCCCACTGATCTGACCCAGGATTGGCGGGGAGGGGGTGACCACGGTGGATAACCCGTCTTGGCTGTCCCCTACCCATACCCCGGACCCTGGTACCATATGTATGGACCCACCCTCCTCCCCACCTCTGTGTAAGGCATCACCTGTAGATGACCAGATGGCATTTAACGCCATTCTGAAAAAGGCAGCGGACCACTCCCAGATAGCCACGCAAGAGGCAGTACTAGATTCAGATTTCGTGGAGTACGTTTTAAAGAAGCCTCCTGCCAGCCAGGCTATCCCTTTACTTAATTCCATCAAGAGGCGCATTGTCCCTTCCTTGACTCCTTCACAAACCAGGGCTGTAAACCCACGGGTGGAAACTTTTTCGTCCCTCCCCTTCTGACCCCCTCTATATTAGGGGCCATGCCAACCCAGATTCTCTTGTGGTCACAACGACCAGGAAAAGGGAAGGGGTCCCCTTGTCCACAGGCAAGGCCCCACCGGACAAATGTAAAAAATGGTATGCTCTTGGGAAGAGAATCAATATTGCGGCAGCATATTCCACCCGACTAGGCAACATCACCACGCTCTTGGCCAGCTGTTCACATGGCCAATGGAACCTGCTGCAGGAGGGCCTACAGGAGGTGTCTGTACCAATGCGTTCTCACCTGCCTACAATTGTTTCAGAGGGTAAGCAAGTAAACCAGAACATCCTCAAAAACAGCTTAGATGCTGCTGAGACAGCAGGTAGGACCTTAGCCCAGGGTACCCTTTTGAAACACCACGCCTGGCTAAAGAACTCTGGGCTCAAACCAGAGACACAAGAATTAATCAACAAACCTGTGGAAGAATCTAACATTTTTGGCAAGGCTGTTGATGAGGCGCTGGAGACGGCCAAGAAGGAACACTAGACATTGAAAACTTAGAATCAAATCCCTCTGACCCTTTCAACAGCGGGGGTTTGTGAGGGGGAGGGGAGTTCTCGTTGCTCCTTTCGTGGGCAGTCCTAGTCTCGTTCCCCACACAACCAATATGGCTCAGGTAACAATTGGACCTCAGGACAGGGTCTGCCTCCTCAAACCCATATCCACCCACAGGACAACGCCGTGGGAAAGGAAGCGGTCACAATGCCACCCCCAGATGTTCTCAAACCTCCAGTCAGAAATGACTCTTGAATCCGGGTCCCCTCCCATGCCTCCCCAGTCGAGTTCTGCCCACTCACCCTCAGTTTGCGGCCAAATTTATTTCTAAGTTCCATGTGAACCAGTCAATTAAACTATCAACTTTCTTCCAGAACACTACTAAGGTGGCGGAAAGAAGCCTGCACACACTAGATGTGTGCAGGGCAGTCATGTACTCTACATACCTTTACAAAACCCTGTTGCCTAAAACACTCTAGATCTGATTCTCAGGCGGGACAAGCAGTACTAAGACATATTTTCACTACTGTTCCTTCTCACATCCCACCTCCAACTCCGGGTACTGCTTGCTAGTCTATGCACAGCATGTGATTCTAAGCAGATTAACAAGCATCAGAATGCATGCATTACTTAACGTAATAGCATTTCTGATGATTGTATCTGGTTATATTCACATGCGCCCACTCTTCCTCCCCACTTGGATGCTAGGAACATAGACATCTTACTACTTCTTCTCTTTCTGTACTAGCTCACAATAGTCATAAGGCTCCCTCATGGCAGAAAAAGTACAATTGGAGGGACCTTGACACGTGAGAGATTCTGGGTACACTACACGTCACGCTGGGGATGGTTACAGGCACGCCCATGTCGACGTTCCCTTTTGATCCTCGAAAGACGAGATGCAGTGCTCAGCTTTTGCCACTAGGTGTCCGACTATGTACACAACATGTGAATCTAAGCCGATACAATCATCGGAAATGCTGTTGCGGTAAGTAATGCATGTCTTCCGCTTTCGTCTGAACCTTTGGCTCACAAGGTGTTCTATCGTCAGAAGGCTGTTTACCAGAGGGACTCGATCATGTCGATTCTGTCAAAAGTGGGATGAACCTGAAACCTTAAAACAGTTTAGTTATTTGTCCCTCCTTATCTCAGAGACGCAAAGATTTTCTTAGCTCCTACTTCCTCGACTATGTAAATTTAACATGCAAAGATTTGTGGTTCAAGAGCTTAAATGCTGAGCGTGATCCTGCATTATTACGCTGAATTGATTGAGCAATGATGATTTACTGTCCTAAAAACTATCTGGTTATTGATTCATTATTTTGATGCTTAGTAATTAACTTTTTCAATCTCCTATTGATATTTTTGAAATATATCAAATCCAACCTGAATTTGTCAGTGTACCCCTTTTAATAGACCAGTTGAATCATTCGTAATTTTATCATACACCTGTTCCAAACGTGTTTCATTCAAGTGTTTTATTAATTAATTTTGTGATAACCTAAATTGAATGTTTTCTTTGTTTTTCTCATTTAAATAAATGTATAAAAGCTTTTAATCTTTGTCTATTCACGGACCGGTAGAAACTGCATTTGTGTTTTATCCAATGTTTTGAGTTGAATATTTTTTGCCTTTTTTAGTTTATTTCTTGTATATTGAAATGTTGTACTTTTCAACCGTATCCATAAAACAAATATCCCCTTCATAAGGGATAAGGGAGCCATCTTGGTTTTCAACATAGCGCACCACATCTGGACGGATGATACATTGTTTAAGTTATAGCCTAGGTAGCGTATCGAAGACGCCTGCTCCACACTTTAGTTGCCCAAAAACCACCATGTTTTTGGCCTTTCTTTTGGATGTAAAGATCGCCACCTTTGATTTCAAATCATTCACCTTTAGATTATTCTCCAGGGTGTACCTAAAGAAAGTTCCTAATTTCTTTTGGAGGCCCAGCGGAGTACTGTTAAGAATGTTCTCATCCACGAAGGCCAACCATTGTAGTTTCATATGTCCCAGTTTTACTGGAATTACATCCTCAGCCAACCTCTGATCTTCAGTACCACTTAGGTAGAGGTTCAACAAAGTAGGGCCCATGGTGCATCCGTGTTGCAGCCCTGCATTGGTCAAAACCACTTTGGATACTGCCCCTTCCTTGGTCAACCTAACCCTCAACCGTGAACTTGTGTCTATTAGGGCAATTGGCTGTTCCAGTTTCCTCGGTAGCCCCAAAATTAGTAGTTTATTCCACAGCCGTTATCGATTCACACAATCAAATGCCGAAGGAAAGTTCGGGGAGGCCATATAAATATAACCCCCCTGGAAAAGTCCTCACCTTATGCATTAGATGTTTCAATGTAGTTGCTTTTTAGTAAAGTACCCATTGATTTGCGGTATCCCACCTGAAATCGGGAGAAAGTGTTTTCTGTCAGAGCATTGAGATCTTTTAGTAACAGGATCGAGAATACTTTGCTCATGGAATCGAATTAAGGCAATAGGTCTGTAATTCCCTTCGTCCATACGGTCACTCTTTTTGAATATAGGGATAATATACTCCACCCAGAATGTGGGCAGTATGTATATCACATCAAAATGAGGTTCAAGGAAATGGGCCCATGCAATCGCATCTTTCTTTAGTAATAATGGTGGAAGGCCATCAGGTCCCTGAGACCTACATGGTTTCAATTGATTTGATCCATATGTCCTCAGTTCCTCAGGGACATAGACCGCCGCCACTTGAACTATTCAACCCCTCCACATGCTGGAGATGCTCCTTCGTTAGGATGTTACATTTCTTGGAATAAAAGTACACCCAAGTGTGTTCCTTGAATGGGATTGTCCAGTTTTGGCTCCCCGGATATTGTGTTAATTTGGGTCCAAAGTTCCCTGCAGTCTGTTAATCAGAGTACGCAGCATAGCTTGGTTGTCTCAACAGAAGTTTTACTTTCAGAGATTTCACCAAGTTTCTATGCCTTTGATATTCTCGTCTCTTCAGCAGGGTGTACTGGCTAATTGTCCGCTCCCTTTTAAGCAGTGACTCAATAGCCTGATTATAAAACAAAATTGTGTTGGAATGTTTTTTTTTAGTTAAAGAAATGAGGGTATACTGTCCTCCCACCACCCACCACACTTGGATGAAACTGTGATTGCTGGTAAGTGCAACACTTGATTGGAATCGTGATCACTAGCCTGCCTCCTCACATCTAGACAGAATAGTGAAAATTAGCAACGATGGAATAGTGAATGATGGCAAACATCAGACATAGACATAACTGCAACGACACAATGCCAACTAACCAATCCACTAACAATTTCATCCCTCTGCATACACTTCTCAAACTCTAACCAAACACAACCATAAGCCTAAAACGCAGCAATCTGCACTAACTTCACTACACCAACAACAAAACAAACCCCACATAGACTTGCACAACAGCACATGACTACCGACCGTAAAACACCCTAAGCCCAGCTGAGGCTGCCATCAGCACATCACTGCTCTCTTGCACTTGTCCAGCTTATTCCCACTACCTCACCCCCCCGCCCCCTCTTTCAGAGGCGCCAGGGGACCACTCCGGTGGTGATAGTGCGTGGTACAGATATCCTTTAACATTAACATCTTATAATACATCTCCAGCTCCTTCAGTATTATTTTTCAACGGGGGTCCCTGCGTGCCGTCTCATCTGTTCTCCGTTAGACTGTCGATGTCCTCATCCGTACAGGTAGCGCATGCTGTGGCCGTTGTCTTCAGTTCTGTTTTTCAGAGCTAATGCTTCTAGAATTACGGTGTCCATCGGGTCTTCCTTCGAATTCACTAGTATTTTTGTCCGAAAATGTTTTCGCCAGCTCCATCGACAGCGAAGAAGGGCTTCAAGAAGTGCCAAGACTGTGGATCGAAGATGTCGATCAACGACCCCCAGCGCATAGATCTGTGTCTTGGTACCGGTCACCATACCTCCGACTGTGACCCCGGTCAGGCGATGACCGAATAGGCTCTCAGGGAGCGTAAAGGGTAAATTGGCAGTCAGGAAGTTGCCTTTGAAGTCTTCTTTGAAGAGTTCAATGAACAAGATTGAGTCGAGAGATTTTTTGTTAAAAATCCCAACGGCCTTGATCGAGAAGTCGATCATGCCATTCTTATTCTTCCTTGAAGAAAGCCAAGAAACTGCGTCGTTGGTCACCTTCGACCTCCAGTGATTCCTTGGCTGAGGTAATAGTGTGCAACTAGATCGGACTCCCCAGCAAAGTGAGATGCGTTTAGTAATTAAATGCTTAAGATCTTCGAGAATGCGACCTCGACCCCTTTGAAGGAGAAGCAGACAGCCCATGCCCCTGTCTATCTGCAAAAAGAGGAAGTCGAAGACAAAATCTTAGAAACCGAGCTTTTAGCTGGTTCTACATTGAGAAACCTCTCGATCTGACGAGAAATCGTCGAGGGCTTCGACTCGGGAACCCAGCCCATTGAGGGTTCCGTCGAAAAAACACGAAATGGAAAACGTTGACTCCTTTGCTGACACCGTTGGAGCCATCAACACCAAAACCGAAGCAGACGCTGACTAAGGCGATCCCGACTTTTAAGCCATTGTCGACAATTAGCTCGAAATTGTCGAAGTCCGTTGTAGTCCAGGAAAAGGTTTCTAGACCTTTGCCTAAAAAATACTTTTTAAAGTCTTTATCGGGCATCCATAAAGAACAACCTTCTGATAGCACTAGATCATTTGAGTTACATTTCGGCACCCTTAATGTGCCAAAAGAAATCATCTCTGATGAATTAAGATTAAAGGACTTGTATGACACCCTTCAGTCAGCAAGTGGGTTAGATACCTCTCCCGGGTTAGTTTGGCAAACTAGATCCAACTGAACATGCAGAGTCCTCCTATAGAAAACTGAGTAAGGTCATAGATTTTTTTAGGCTGGAGCATGCCGACTCCTCCTTTTGAACAAGATGACATGACCATCTTGGACCGGGGTCCCCAGTTAGATCCAATTTTCAGTTTTGCACTGCATGACAAAAAAGGGTCTGCAAACTGGGAGACACCAGAAACTGCGGCTGCAGTGAATACACATTTTTTTTTTTAAAAAACCATCCAGCAGCGAACCAGAGTATCTCACTAAACATGCGACACCAGAAAGTTTGGTGGTTGTCTGCTAAATCTACCAAGCAGTCAGCCTACCCATCCATCCCTCTTGATAGGGATGATAAGAGTGGATGCCTGGGCGAGAGGTTTTTACTGATGGCAGTATGGCATTAAAATCAACCAATGTGACTTGTACCTTGTCCGGGTTTACGTTTACCCTGTTGGACTGAGTAGCTATGGCGGCTGTCCAAATCCCAGAAAGAGACAGCTTCCTGGCAATCATCAATGATAAGAAGGCAATGGGTGAATGTTTCCAGTCAGGTCTGAATACTGCAGACAGCATCTGCAGATCCATGGCAGCTAGCAGAGTGTTGCGCAGATTTGCGTGGTTGAGGAAGCCCGGGTTTGCACCAGATGTGCAAGCTAGACTACTCAACATGTCTTTTGATGGTTCGAGGTTGTTTGGCAGCAAGGCGGGTGAATTTTTGATAAGCTAAATCCCTTAGCGCCATCATTAGACAACCGCTACTCTGGCTCATGTTCCTGGAGGGGTAAGTCCTTTCCAATTCTACTCAATTGGATGAGTACAAGCCTCTCCAAGAGATCAGAAAAGATTCCCTTGTGGTGGACGAGGGAGAGGTGCCAAGCCAGCCCAAGCAATGGCAGTTTTATCTGCTGCCACTTCAGCGGCCTCAAAACCACTTGAGGCCTTGACTCACATGACCCCAGTTGGAGACAGAATTACTCAGCAGCTGAATGAATGGCGAGGTATTACTTCAGATGCTTAAGCACTGGAAACTGTAGCCCAAGGTTACTGCCTTTCTTTCCCAAACAGGCCTCCAGATCATCCACCGGGGAACAACTCTTTGAAAATTCTGATCCACTCCTTGTGCAGGAAAATATGAACCTGCTAGTGCAATAGAACATGTATCTGTAGCGTAAAGGTACAAGGGTTTGTATAACACTTGGATTGCCAAAAAGGACGCAGGATTGAGAAAGATCTTGGACTTAAACAAGATTCTCAGGAAGGGCAAGTTCAAGATGGTTACACTTTCCCAAATTCTTCAGACTCTCCAATTCCAAGATTGCATTGTATCATTGGACCTTCAGGATGCTTAGTTTCATCTGCCTATCCATCCCAAGCACAGAGTACCTGAGGTTTGTGGTTGACTGTTCTCGTGATCATTTTGCTTCTGCCATTCGGGCTGACCTCCACACAAGGGTTTTCACCAAGTTGATGGCAGCGAGTCTCAGGAGGGTGGGGGGAGGAGGGGGGGTTATGTCTACCCCTACCTAGACAATTGGCTGATCCGCGTTTGTTCACCCAGACAAGCCCTGGAACATCTTTTTTTTAAACAATTTTTATTGATTCCAACTTAAAACCTTAAAATGTAACAAGTATGCATTCCAATCTTCATGTACAGTTTCATGTTTCCTTCCCCCACCTCATTTCACCACTTTCCACAACTTCTTCTAGGGGCTCCTCTCTCGCTCTCTTCTCCCCCTGAAGAGCTATCTGGACCAGATAGCATGGCTATTTTCTTCTAGGCCATCATTGTGTTCGCTTCTTCCCCCTCTGTTTACTGCTTCATTCCACACCACAGTTTCGGCGTCCGCCCAGGAGAATCTCCCTAACATGCATACCAAAAGGGAGCCTACATCCAGGCTTTCTCTTTCTCTGCCATGAGGTGGGCCACCTCCTCACAGAATCTCCTTATTTCAGGGCAGTCCCAAAACATGTGCATCATCCCTGCATTCACCTCTCCACATTGGTGACATGCTTGTATGCTCACATTTTTAAACTTGGCGATCTTCTTGGGAGTCATGTATGTTCTGTGGATGACATATAATTGAATCTGTTGCAGGCTCACTTTTCTTGATACTTTCTTGTGGTATCCCTGTACCCTCGCCCACAGCCCATCTTCCATTGTTTCCCCAGCTTCCTCCTCCCACTCTCTCCTCGTCTGGATCACCACCTTCCCCACCTTAGACATCAACAGTTCATATATCCAGGAGACCTCATGGCCCCATTAAACACATCATAAAATGTTTCTATGGCAATGTCAGGCTAACAGGTCAGCACTGTCTCCGACCATGTACCTTTTATCATCTTCACCAGCCTAGCGTATATAATATATTGTCCCCGATGTAAACCTATGTCTGCCTCCAGTGTTTTTAACTCAACCATCTTCCCATCTAGCCACACATCCCCCAAGGTAGCTATACCAATCGGTTACCTTTTGTCTCCTGATCACCTTCCTCATTTGTGTGTTGACCCCATTCAGTGCCACTAGCGGCATGTATGGGGAACACTGGGTCGGGTTCTCCATTCTTCAGCATGGGGTCTGGCATGGATTCACATGCTCATGAATATTCCCCGTCAGGCTGAGAATCCTCGGTAAAGAAAAAATCAGTATCGGTTTCTGATCTCTTTCTTAGTAGTAACCAATCACTGGTCTCTGGGTCATACTGCCCCCAGCCAATGACTGCCCTCTCCGTAAGCCCTGTCTCTGGCAGCCATCATCAGATTTTTACCGCACGTTCAAGTGTTGGGAGTCCTCGTGCTATAGTTCTCGAGCTTTTACTGCGTTTTTGCGCTTTTTTCAAGAGATTTTCTAATTTTTTTCGGTTAAATCGAGCCTCAAGCTCCACCGTTTCTACTTCCGATCAAAGGGCACCCGTTTTGGAAATTACGTCGAGTTACACTTCTTGGAGGATTCCAGAAGATCTGAGGCCTTCCTCATGTACATGGCCCAGGACAAGGGGAGCTCGACGCCCGGATCCAAGCTGTTCAAGAACTGCCCTGGATGCAGACTATAAAATGTTTTCAAGGAGGACGAGCATTCGAGATGTCTACTGCCTTCATGCGGACAAGACTCATGTGGAGAAGGACTGTGCGTTCTGCAAGAACCTTTCGGAATTGACCATGAAGGATACTCGTTCCCGCCTCGCCAGCTGGCTGGAGAAGGGCCCAGCAGGTGAGAAGAAAAGGTCGGAGTGCTCTTCTAAGACCTGTGAGGGCGCCCGGGTGACGGGGGCCCGAAATAAGGCTAAGCACCGTGAGTCCGCGGGCACTGGGAGCGCCGAAAGGTCGGGCTCTTCAGCTGCCAGGCAGGGCGCACCTTCTCCGGTACCATCAACCACGAGCCAACGCTCTAGTTCGGGGAAGAGGAAATCCGAGAACCCGGGTGAGCTTCTGGAGAGGTCCCAGTCGATCTCGAAAGGATCCACCGAGGGGGAGCGAGGCGGTGACCCTCCCCCCAAGGTGAAGGCCTTGGACACTTCCAAGGTGGTGAGGGCCCTGATTCACCCGGCGAAGGCCTCTATCGAGGGAGTCGCAGCGGCCTTGGCGAAGCCTGTGGAGGCTACGCCAGTGGAGGCGACCTCGGGGCTCAGTCTCTTTGCCTCCGTGGTGGGAGTCCTCTTTTTAACCTATTGACAAGACCCCCGTGGGAAAAGGGGGGGGGGGCGGTGGCTATTACAGACACGGATTCAGCCTCTGAGGAGGAACTGGTGGAAGCCGTGAAGAGTCTCGACGGAAGGTTCGAGAAGGTACGATCCTACGTGAGAGATCCTGAAGACGTGATCGAAGAAAGCGACGGTGGCGCCGACGAGGCCCCAGTGGAGGAGCAGCCTTCCCTCCCGTCGCAGCCATTACCCGACCCTCAGGACAGCTCGGCGGCCATTTTGATGGCAATCCAATCCTTATGTACGGAGATAAGGACGAGGTTACCACGAGCCCCGACGGATGTTCCAGAGCCAGGCCCGTCGGGAAGCCCTCCGAGCAAGCGGAGGAGAGTTCATCCACCCCCTCCCTTCATGCCCACACGACCTGTGGAACCTTCATCCCCATCGCCGGAACCCGGAGAGGACACAGCGACGGATGTGACCACGGGGACGGATGACGAATGAACGGACCTTCCATCTCCACCTCTTCGGGCTTAGCCCGCCCGACGAAATCGGCTCCTTTCATGCCATGATCGCCAAGGCATCCGAGCTCTTCCAGCTCTGCCCAGAGGAACAGAAAAAGGAAGGTTTCCTCTATCAACGGCGAGAGGCCAAGAGGAAAACTGTGCTTGCGGTGCCGTTGCTCGACGATATATGGGACGAGGGGCTTGCCGTCCTGAAGAACCCCCTCCATGACGCCCGCCAAGAGGGACAGGTACGAGAAGTAGTACCGGGTCCCCGACGCCGCCCCCTTGTGCCTCAGGGCTCAGCCGACGCCGGATTCCGTTGTCAGCAGCGGCCAAGAAGGCGGCAGGGGTATCTGCTTCAACCTCCACTTCCCCGCCACACAGCGAGGGAAAGAATTTGGACGCCATTGGACGACGGGTCATTTTGTCGGCAGCGGCGACGATTAAGACGGCCAAGAAGAGGGCGGAGGCCCTAGGGATTCTGCAGGAAGGTGGTGGCGTCGGACCACACCATAACGGTGGCAACGGACATTGCCGATACTGGTTTTCGCCAGTTGGGCAACAGAGTTTCTCCAGCATGGGGTCTGGCATGGAACCTGTTTGGGAAGACGCTGGATGAGTCATTTCAGGCCATCAAGATCGACACAAACGTCCCGAGCCCTGGGGGTCCTTCAGCAACGATGGCCCTTTTGGAGTGCCGGAGGCAGACGGGTGGCCTCCAAAGGATCCGGCGGTGGCCCCTCTACGTACCGTCAGGTGGCCCGCTCCTCGTCCCAGGAGGCCTACAGAGGTCGCGGCAAGCGAGGAGGTTCTCGTCGCCGTCAAGGAGGCCAAGGCGGCAAGGCCACTTCCAAACAGGACTGAACCGGCCATAGCGTCGGGCCCCCACCGAGCACCCCAGTGGGAGGCCGGCTGACGAGGTTCGTCAGCGTGTGGGAGTCCATCTCCACCGACCGTTGGGTGCTCGATGCCCTGGCCCGCGGGCACACGCTCGAACTTCCAAAAGAAGTGCCCCCGCTTTTCCCCGTGGCCAGGAAGGAAAAACACGTCCCTCAAATGCTGTTGGAGGTAAAGGCGATACTCAAGAAAGGTGCCATCGAGCTAGTCCCCAAGAGGCTCCGGGGCTCCCGAGTATACTCAAGGTACTTCTTCGTCAGAAAGAAGACCGGCGGTTGGCGCCCCATCCTGGACCTGCGTTGGTTGAACAGGTACATCAAGGCACAGAAATTCAGGATGGTCACCCATTAGCACATGCTGGGACAGCTGGAGGAGGGCGACTTCCTATCGTCGTTGGACCTGGAGGATGCTTACTTCCACATCCCCATTCTAAAAGGACACAAAGTTCCTCAGATTCGTAGCCCAGGGGCGTCGCTACCAATTTAGAGCCCTGCCGTTCGGATTGAAGTTGGCACCCGGGGTGTTCACCAAGTGCCTCGCACCAGTGGCGGCGCGGCTGCGCCTGCAGGGGATCCACGTTTACCCCTACCTGGACGACTGGCTAATCCGTGCAAGGTCAAGAGAACTCGCCGTCGAACACACGGCGAGGACCGTCCGCCTGCTCTCGGAACTGGGATTCGCCATCAACTACCCCAAATCCCACCTGGCCCCTTTGCAGGTGGCACTGTTTTTGGGAGCGTTGCTCGATACAGTGGAGCGATTGGCATCTCCATCGGAAGAAAGGGCGAAGGCCATTTTGGGCAAGGTGCAGCGCCTGTTAGCCACGGACGTGGCCAGGGTGAGGTCCATCAAGTCCCTCCTCGGGATGATGGTCCTCATGCATCTACCTTGTGCCCCTTTGCAGTCTTCAGATGCGTCCGCTACAAGAGTTCCTCGACGCCCGCTGGATTCAAGCGGCGGGCAGCTTCGAAGACAGGATCCTGCTCGACGAGGAGTTCCGTCGGGCAATTCTATGGCGGGGTACCCGTGCGCACCTCACGGCAGGCACGGCCTTCCAGACCCCGGCGTATCAGGAGACGGTGACGACGGAGGCCTCCCTGGAGGGATGGGGGGGGGCACACCGGAGATCTCCACGCAAGAGGCCTCTGGCTCCCGGAGGAGAGGTCTCTCCACATAAACATCCTGGAGCTACGAGCCGTGTTCTGGGTAGTCAAATCGTTCCTTGCGTCCCTCAAGAACAAAGTGGTGATTATCTTCACCGACAACACCACCACGATGTTCTACATCCGGAAGCAGGGAGGCACCAGATCCCCAGCCCTATCCAAGGAGGCCCAGGATCTGTGGCACTGGGCCGTCGCCCAGGGGATGTTTCTGGTTCTCTTCCACCTGGCAGGGATAAAAAACGGCATTGCCGACTCACTCAGCAGGGAGCTGTGCTCGTGCCATGAGTGGGAACTACGCCAGGACCAGGTGGATCGGCTCTTTCAACGATGGGGCAAACCCCAGATCGACCTGTTCGCAACGGCGACGAACTCCAAGTGTCAGAGGTTCGCCAGCAGGTTCACACAGCCGAGGAGCATGGGCGATGCTTTCTCGTTCCCTTGGGACGGCCTGTTCCTGTACGCGTTCCCTTCGTTGCTGTTGCTGCGCCGTCTCATCAACCAGCTCAAGGGGTCCAGGTGCAGGATGATCCTCATCGCACTGGCGTGGCCGAGACAGATTTGGTTCCCGGACCTTCTGGAATTGTCAACGTCCCCACCTATCAAGCTGGCAACGGACGCGGATCTTCTCTCCAGAGGAGGAGGCGCCATTCTTCATCACGACCCGGAGTCGCTGAACTTGCAGGCTTGGCTCCTTCAGCACTAGAGTTTGGAGGATACGATATCCCGTCTGATTGCAGAGAGGTTCTTGCAAAAGCCAGGGCGTCCTCAACCCTCAATGCTATGGACATAAGTGGAAGAGGTTCTCTGTCTGGTGCCGTGCACAGAAGATTAACCCTCTGCAGATTACGGCCCCTCAAGTATTGCTGTACCTACTGTCGCTGGCCAAAGCTGGACTGGCTCATGCCTCCATCATACATCTGGCTTCCATCTCCCGATACACCAGAACTACAGGACGGGCGTCCTTGTGGTCTCATCGCCTGGTGAAGGAATTTATGAAGGGACTTTTCCGGTCGTTCCCACCGGTGAAGGCCCCTGCCCTATTGTGGGAGCTCAACGTGGTGCTGACCAGGCTCATGGGGGCCCCATTCGAGCCTATGCATTCGGCGCTGTTGAAGTTCCTGTCGTAGAAGACGGCATTTGTCGTGGCCATCACCTGCGCATGACGAGTGGGAGAGATCCAGGCCCTATCTTGCAAGCCTCCATACTGGACTTTTCACGAAATAAGGGTGGTGTTGAGGACGCACCCCTCCTTTATGCCCAAGGTGCCATCGGACTTCCACCTCAATGAGCCCTTGGTGTTGCCAGTTTTCTTCCGGTCGCTTTAGTCTCCGGCCGAGAGGACTTTGCACTCGCTGGATGTGGCTAGAGCGCTGAAGTTCTATATGGACCGCATGAAGAGTTTTCGGAAGACATCACAGCTGTTTGTGTACTTTGGACCTGTGAATCAAGGGAAGGCTCTCTCGAAGGCTTCCATTTCCAGATGGCTCTCCAGATGCATCATGCACTGTCACCGGTTGGCAAACCCACCGCTGCCCGGCAGTCCGAGAGCTCATTCGACCAGAGCGATCACTGCTACCACGGCGTTCCTGTCTGGTGTGCCCCTGCTGGACATCTGTAGGGCTGCTACGTGGAGGTCGACGCATACCTTGACAAGATGCTACTGCGTCGATCGGGACTCCAGGGAGGAGTCCAGGGTCGGCCAAGCAGTGCTGCGCAACCTGTTCGCTTAAGGTGAGTCTGGTGAGGAGGTAAGAGATGCTTAATGTTGAGCCTTACCACCTCCCATGGTTGTGCATGTGTGTACTGCTATGTATTGTATTCATGGGCATGCAAATCCATGCCAGACCCCATGCTAGAGAAGGAACATGTTACTTACCTGTAACTGTTGTTCTCCAGCATGGGTCTGGCATGCATTCACATGCGAACCATCCCCCCTACCCCTCTGCGGCTCTTCACTTGGTCATACTGCCACTTTACGTGCTACCAAATCTGAGGATGGCTGCCAATAGGCAGGGCTTGGGGAGAGGGCAGTCATTGGCTGGGGGCAGTATGACCCAGAGACCAGTGATTGGTTACTACTAAGAAAGACAGATCAGAAACGAAACTGATAATGATTTTTTTTCTTTACCGAGGATTCCCAGCCTGACGACGGGGAATATTCATGAGCATGTGAATCCATGCCAGACCCATGCTGGAGAACAGTTACAGGTAGGTAACTTGTTCCTTACTTGACAGGCTCTTTGCCACATTTTCCAACACAAATCTACCATTCTGGTCCCTCCTTTACGCTGCGATTTTGGCAGCCATATCCATTTGTTAAGAAAATATGGGGCACATTCAGACCTTAACAGTTTGGGCTCTGGTGTTGGGATCTTGTGATAGCCACTTTGCTACGTATTGGAGTTGGCTAGCCAGGTAACACATCAAAATTGGTTAATCTAATGCCTCCTAGGTCATATGAGTTCTGCAGTTTCCATAATGCTATTCTATTCTGGAGTTGTGCCATATGAACCCCTTACATATACTCTGAACTTTAGCAAAGAATCATTTGGGTATCGTGTTTGGTATGTTCGCAAAGTAGTGTAGTAGCCTGGGCAATACCACCATCTTCAACAGTGCCAATCGCCCCATCATGGTTAAGTGGAGCTTGGCCAAAAACGCCATGCTATTTTCAATCCTAGAAATCACCTTCTGTCTCGTGCTCCTCTTCCACACTGTGGTGTACGTCTATCCCCAAGTATCTAAAAATCCTAATTTCCCATTGTATCTGCAGTACTGGCGGTTCATCCCGTGGTATCCCCACATACATACCAAGGGGAATATACACGATTTGTTGGGGCTCACTGTTATGCCAGACAGCACTGCGTATCACTCCATTACCTCCAGAATATACTGGAGGTTTTCCTCAGGGAATTTCAAGTACAGCAGCATGCCATCCGCATACAGTGATATCGGGTGTTGCCCTTCCTTCGTGCTGATCCTGGTTTCTCCATATTGCTGCCTCAAGTATATTGCCAGGGGTTCAAGTGCTAACATAAAAAGCATCGGGGACCATGGGCATCCCTGTTTAGTTCCCCTGCTAAGTTGCCACTGTTCTGAGATGGTCCTCCCGTCCTGACTCTAGCTAATGGTCTGCTATACATTAGTTGGACCCACTTCAATGTGTGGGCCCTATACCATATTCCTCCAAAGCCGCCATTAGCCAGGGCCATTTACCCGAATCAAAAGCGTTTACTGCGTCTGAGACTACTGCTACCTCTTGGGAGCCCCCTTCTGTCTGTTCTACGACATGGTGTAGTCTCCTAAGGTTGTCTGATATACTTCTGTGCGGGACATATCCCGTTAGATCAAGGTTTGAGTTTGATGACTGGTCTCAACCGGTTAGCCATCACTGCTGTAAGTAGCTTACTGTCTTGGTTGAGCATTGAGTGGTCTGTATAACCCACAGTCTGTGCTCAGTTTATTAGGTTTAAGTAGCGGGATGATGATGATGATCGCTTCCCTGGGGACTCTGGCAGCGTGAAGCCCTGGAACATCTCATTGTAACCAGCCACTCACTCCACAGACTGGGCTTCTCCCTCAATTACAGTAAGTCCCACATAATGCCAGCTCAAAAACTTCAATTTATTGGAACAGTCCTGGATACCCACCCGAGGTGAGAGCTCAAAACATTCTGCTGATGGTTACCAAATTCCAGAGTGCCCAGCATCTTCCGGCCTTCAGGGTTTTTTCTTCATTTTTTTTTGTTGAGGTTGCTCGGTCTCATGGCATCCTGCATTTTCCTGGTGCCAGAGGCTCACCTGAGAATGAGATCCCTCCAATGGGCTCTCAGGACTCAATGGTCCCAGTTTTCAGGCAGAACGTCAGACCACCTGAAAGTTCCGAGCAGTCTCTCAGGACCTTCTGCAGTGGGCTTGCAAGGACAACATTCTCAAGGGAGAATCTTTTTGGCAGCCATGGCTGTAGAGAACGGTAGTGACAAACGCCTCACTCACGGGGTGGGGAGCCCACACCGATCTGGCAATCAGCAGTCGTTGGTAGCCATTGGAGTCCAAACTACATATCAACCTTTTTGGAGCTGAGGGCAATCAGACTAACGCTCGAGTTAAGGCCTTTCTGCCCTCTGTACTGGGAAAGAATGTCCTGATAATGACGGCCAACACAGTGACCATGTACTACCTCAACAATAGAGGTGGTGTAGGGTCACTACCAATGTGCAGAGAGGCAATGCAGCTCTGATTCTGGGCAATTTAAGAGGGAATCTCCCGATCGGCAGTTCACCTAGCTGGAGAGAACACAGTAGGGGATGGTCTGAGCAGGCAGAGCAGTCTCAGAATGCAACCCCTAGCGAAGAATGCAAGCAGGATTCACTGATGCAGGAGGCTTCTGCACACATCACAGGACTCAGTGAAGCGGCTTCCACTGACCAGGGCCAGTGAAAGGATGTGTCCTGCCCTAGTCGCAAGGTCATTTTGCCACCCCAACCTAGACCCTGGCCAGCTCAACACTTATGTAATGTATGAGGTCCCAATTGTTATCCATCTGTGACATACCAAAGGAAGAGCAAGGCCCTCAGAAGTGCAGGCTTCCTTTACATATAACAGGCCTTGCATGGGCCTTGGCACAGCAGTGCACATTTTCCTCAACACTGGCTTCCAATCACCCTCCATAGGTCAGGCTTTCTTTAAAGGCCACAGTTCACTGCACTCACATGGAACAGGTTCTGCATAGTTCTCAGCTGTGCAAGCCGCTCACCTGTCACATATAGCAAGAGCTTCCCTCACTTTTGTCTAGATACAAGATGGCTCTTAAAAGAGGGGCAGCCGTGTTCTATAGAGAATCTGGTATGTGGACAGCCCTCAGTTTCAAGAGTCTGGCCATGCACTGCTCTGTCCTTGCAGAAGGCAAGTGCTGAAAAATAGCCTGTGTGCCACCGTTCTGTACAATTCGATGATGATGGTGGTACTAGAACAAGGACAATAGCATTGCATATTTGACATCTCCATATGCTGCAGTGTAGGCAACCAAGGACAATTATGAATGGAAAGTGTGCTTAATATGAGGGGGGGGAGAGTCTCACATGCTCATAGCAGCATACAGCTCCACAAATTGCCAACACATTCAGTACAAGTATATATGCACCCAACTCCATAGTGCCCCAGCCCCAAATCTGCCGTAATGTCTCAATTTACCATAGTTCTGGCACCCAGGCCCTTTCATTCATACCTCGAGGGTTTGTTCAGGCCTCTTCCACCCTATCTCAGTCCTTATTACAGGGCCACCACAGTCCTGTTCACGAGGAGGTAGTTTTTCCACTCGCTGAAACCACAGCTACAGCGACTTGAATAAGGGAAAGATTTGGGGAGTGTAATGGACAAGGTCAGTAGGTCAGATAACCTACTTCACCCACGCATGGGAGGGGCTTACTTAAGACAGGTGGGTGCTCAAGACAGTGGGCGAGGGATAATGTATCTGGTTTCTCCAGTCACCTCGGTACAACCCGCCAAAGACGAGAAGAATGTCTCCAGACCATCTCCTTATTCTTCAAGCAGAAGTGGATGCCCTGCTGCTAAAGGGAGCAACAGAACTAGTCCCAGATCAGGTAAACAAGGGTCTCTATTCAATGGACTTCCTTGTACCAAAAAAGATCGAACCATGAGCTCTATATTGGATCTCAGTCCTGTAAAGAAGTATGAAAACAACTCTGCAGGAGGCAATTCCACTTCTGAAGCACAGGGATTACATGACAACTTTGGATATGGAAGATGGAGTCTTTTTTCAATGTTGCCAATGCACAGAAAACACTGAAAGTTCAATATAGGGGATATTCGCTATCTATATAAAGCACTCCCCTTCACCATTGCCTCAGCCCCAAAGGGTTTTTACCAAGATTCTGGCAGTGGCAGCAGCTCACGGACGCAGACAGCCTTTCCGGTGTACCCTTATCTGGACTGACTTGTAACAGGAGACACTTCAGGCGTGTTTAGAGAACACTGAATCGACTGTAGACCGATTTCAACTGGGGTTCTTTATCAACTGAAAAAGTTGAGCCTTGTCCACAGCCAAGTAAAATAATTTCGAGGGGATTGGGTCCTCCACCGTATTCCATATCTTTGACAGTATCACCACAGCTGTGCTGATTACTGTCAAAGATATGGAATACGTCGTCGGACCATCCCATCGAAAGAACGTTACCAGGTAAGAGTAACTTGTTCTTCTTGGAGCCCTAAATTGAACAGAAGACTTTTGTCTTACCCGCCAACCAGAGGGTCCAAAACATGTTGCAAATCCCTCAATATGTAGCTGGTCATCAGATAACGGTACGAAGAGCCATGCGGCTATTAGGCATGATGGCTTACTGCTCTTTTCTGGTACCACATGCCCATCTCTGCATGTTTCCTATGCAAGAGTGGCTCTTGAGCCAATGGTGTCAAGCAAGCGGTCAGTGGGGTGATCTAGTGGTTGTCTCGAATGCCTTTGTTATATCACTGCATTGGTGTACAAGGGAATCTTCTTAAAGGAGAATCGCTCACCACCCTTGCAATAGAGGACACTCTAACCACAGGCTCATACCCATCAGGGTGGGGAACTCCTTCTCCACCAGACAGCACACAGCACATTGTCACAATCCGTAGCAGGCAAACACATCAATCTGTTCAAAGCTCTACGTTTTTCAACTGCAAGGGAAGACTCTTCCAGTCCTAACAGAAGGCACCACAGCCATGTTTTTCATAACCATCCCAGGAGAAACCTAGGGCTGTCGGAGCTGGCACAACGCATCCGGAAGTGGCCATTCATGCACGAGTTCCTCCCATGGAACATGCTGTGACAGGAACACAATGTTCTTGCCGATGTGCTAAGTAGTGACATTCAACTACCTGTAGAACACGAGTGGCATGTACACGAGCAGATTTTGCACAGCGTCTTTGCAGAATGGAGACTTTCAGACATCAACCTCTTTGCAGCACTGGAGAAGGCACAATGCTCAGGCTACACCTCCAGATATACCCAAAAGATGTCCAAGGGGAGCACTCGGGATCAAATGGTCAGGGAAATTGGCATATGGCCACCCCTGACCCCACCAACTGCTCCCCTCCTCAACAGAATAATTCACTAGATGCACCAGGAACAAGCTATACTAATTCTGATGGCACTGATGTGTGCTCAATAGCTGTTGTTCTTGCATCTCATGAAACTTTCCCTCCAGTGAGACTCTTGCCCCTACAACATGCTGTCCCAGGTTCAAGGGACAACACTGCATCCATGCCCTCAACTCACAACTTGGTTGAGACTCTCCCAGGGGCCACCCACCTAAGAACAAATTAATGGGCTGTTTGTGCTGGTAGTTTCCCAGACCCCGCCCCCCTCTTTTTTGCATACCAAGTAACTTTGGGTCTCACCCTAAGTTACCAGGGGAATCCAGACGTGGACCCCTTGCTCACTGCTCTTAGAGGCACAGCTTCACCTCACTGATGATGCCCCAACTAGACTGAAACATGTGTATGGGGTTGCTGTGTTACTCTTGTTCAGAGGAGAATTGCCTAGCATTTCGGTTCTGGATTGCCCCTGGGCAGGACAAAGACTGATATGCGGGGACATTTCTTCTCTGTGAAAAGAACAGTGAGCTAAAGACTTGGTTTAGACTCTCACAGGGGCCACCCATCCAAGAACAAGTGTTAGTGCTGGTAGAGAGATTCCCAGATCCCCCTCTGTTTTGCAACTCACAACTTAGCAGCTGGGCTCCGGTCTTCAGTTCAGTCATCTTCAACTGCCTGGTTTACATGCCTCTTTAAGAATGTCCATTCATCTTTCAAATACCAGACACTGTTATTACAGTAAATGGCGATGCTTTGTCATTTGGTGTGCTACTCAAAACATCATCCCAACTGATTGATCATCCAGTCACTTGTTTAACTCCTCTATTACTGAGGACTAGTTCTTAACTTGGTAAAAGTCCACCGTGCTACACTTTCTGCTTTCACCACCTCTCAAAGCATGGTTTCCTGGTTGAAAGTCCCTGTAGTCAAGGCTTTCATGGAAGGGGTGAAGACTTCACCCACCCATTACTAATCCAACGCCCGGATGGGACTTGAATGTCCTTAGTAAACTTATGGGACCTCCTTTTGAACCAATGCACAAAGCTAGTCTTGAGGTTCTCACCTATAAGACTGCTTTTCTGGTGGCTATTATTTCCATTAGGAGGGTAAGTTAACTGCAGGCGCTCTCAGTTCAAGACCCATTTGTTACCATTAATAAGGACAAAGAGGTTTTGCCTTCACATGCACACTTTGCACCTAAATTCATCTCCAAGTTTAATGTAAAGCAATCAATAAAAATGTTTTTCAAAATCCCAGTAATCCGACTGAAAGAAGCCTCGATACACTGGATGTACTCCTAAATCCTGTCCACTTTCCTCAATACTATATATGCGTCCCTCACTAGGGACGGTAAACGGAACCCTTTTCACCTGAAAAATGGTCTTCCCCTTCGATGCGGGCGCCACCTTGGGAGCATGTGCTCCCCTACTATGCCCACCAGCGCCACTCCCCTTTTCCACAGGAATGGGCCACTTCACCAGCGCTCCTGGCTTAGTCCTCCGGCATTGTAATTCCCCACTCTTCCCTGAAAGATGTCAATTTTTCTTCTGTTTTTCTCCTAGATTGTCAGAGAAGACCCTGTCCTCTGGTGCCACGCTCCTCCCCGACACATGTCTACGATGGCTGGTTTTAGCAAGTGTCTGGCCTGCAAGGGTTCCTGCCCCACGTCTGATCCCCACACGTTCTGCCTCCGATGCCTCGGTCTGACCACAGCAGGGACAGCTGTTCTGCGTGCAACACGTTGACCCAGCGAGGTGGAGGTAGCTGATCGAGAGATCACCTCCAGAGGACGTCGACTTATATCAGGAGGAAGACTAGGCCCAAGGTAGGTGCCCTGTTCTCCTCCGCACCCGGCAAGGGCGACTCCTTCCCAGAGAAGGGCCCGAGTGGGAGGGGCTTCCCAGGTCCTAAAACCAGCAATGAGAACAAGGCTCCCAGAGCTACCGGCCAACAAGCCGAGGGATTTCAGAACTCTCCTGGCCCCTACCGATGAGGGGCTGCAAGGCTCTTGTACAGGGGACATCCCTGAGGGGCTTTGCTCTACTACCGGGGGCACCTACATGCAGCACTACCAGCGTCATGGCTGAGGGCACTCCGCCTTCCAGGTCTCTACCTGAGGTGCAGGGAAGGTTCAAGCCTTCTCTTCTAAGCATCCAGGCGGAGACTGGGTCCGGCTCTTCAAGCACCACGCAGCAGGCACGTGGCTTGTGGCATGACAAAATGGGCGCCAGGCCCACCAAGAGGGTGGCTCGCCCTGAGCTGCCGCCTCCTGCAGAGCAGGCATGGGAACACACATCTAGGTGGGGACTGAATCACTCTCGTGACCCGGACCACGTTACACTGGACCACATCTGCACAGGGAAGGTACACCGCTCCCAGCGGTCTGCCGCAAGGACCGCCAAGACCACATGGCACAGCTCCAACGCCTCCAGGCCCTTCCCCTGCCCCTCCTTGGGGAGGTCATCAAGACATGCTACCCCCAGCACTTCCTCAGGCTCCGACGGTTTTGCAGACCCCAGAACCGGTTCAAACCTTGGTTCCGTGCACACACCAGTCCCACATTCTCTGCCTCCGGCACTGCCGGTCAGCATGCGACAGCTGCCCGCCCCAGCACACCTCTGATTGATCCGGACCTGCAATACACAGGCAACACAGACGGCACGACCACCGTGGTACCACCTTCGCCCCCCTGCCCCTAATCAGCAAAGGCTTTCCATGAGAGGCTGGCGGCAGTAGCAGAATACCTGGGTATTACGCAGCCTTAAGTCAATTAGCCTCAGGGCGGGGGGTTCTGGCGGAAGTACTGACCATCCGTCCGACCACAAGAATGGGCATTCCTCTGCAAAAGGATGTGGAATCCCTTGCCAAGAAGGGATGGGTGAAACCACACTTCTATGCAGCCTACCAATAAACAGCTGAATGTCCAGTCCAGTATAGGCTGGCAGAGGGAGACTCCCTCATGATGGCGCTGCACCCAAAACCGCATTCATCAGTTATAGCTGCGGCCTCAGTTTACTCCAAGCCAGTCTTCGTCGGCTGCTCCAATGTCAGAGGAAAAGCTGTTGGAATCACAATGCAAAAAGATCTACCCTAATGCCAGACTCAATCTATGCCATGCCAATGCAATGATGGCAGCTGTGAATCAGAAGCTGTGGAGGGAGATTGCGCTCTTCCTCCCAGAGCACCCCATGCAGAGTCTGGCGCGCTTCAAGGCCAGATTGGTAGAGGCCAAAATTGTGGCCCAAGATGATATGGAGTCTACAGTGGCTCACATTGACACAGCAGGTCTGTATCGCCACTGTTATGAGGACGGCTTGGTTCAAGGCAACCAAGTTTAACCCTGATGTGCAGGAGCGTTTTAGACCTGCCATTTGAGGTGTGGGGGACTTGTTCCACTCGACCACGGACAAGGAACTTGACAAAAAATAGCTCTCAGCTAAATCCTTGAAAATCCTGACAGTTGGCGCCCAAGGCCTATAGCTAGAGTCTCAAGCTCTTGGATGAAGCTCGTACCTTCAGTGGCTTTAGGAGTTTTCAGGAGCGACGCCCTAGACCGGTTTTGTAGCCTACACGGGTGCAAGCAGCACAGATCCTCCCCCAAGAGGTTTTTCCAATCCCCCTCACCGCCCAGCCTCAAGAGGACAAAAAAAAGTTGTGATGATGTCATCTGGACCCATGAGTCTCTGGTGGAGGGGCAGGCTTGCCTTGCGCTTCGGTTCATGGCAGGCAAGGTTTGCGGACCCATTGAACCTATCTGTAGTCTCCACGGGCGTCTGCCTGCCAATCCCTCCCATTTCCTCTTTCCTCCCCTCCGCTCCCACAGAGTGGGACTGCAACTCTCTTGGCGGAAATCTGCTCGCTCATCACTAGTCTGGTGGTGGAGGAGCAGGTCCCACCATTGCAACTAGGCATGGGCCTCTATTCCTGAACATTCACCATTCAGGAGAACCACCAGGCTGGCCTGCAAGTTCTAGACCTTTCTTCCTTGAACCTTTCCCTACCACTTCAAAAGTTCAAGATGGTTGCTCCAGCTCTTATTGCAGAGACTCTGTGGGGGAGAGTGGATGTGCTCTGTTAGGGAGAATTCTCAGAAATGTGCTAATTCCCTCCACCGTAGAGACCCCCAGCAGCGTTTCTGGATTTTGAGAACTTGAATATTTAACCCGGAGGGAGTGAGACTCTTTTTTCCCACAGTCTCATGTATTTTAATGTGATTTTGATCTGTTTCTTTTGGTTGGGGAGTCTGACAAACTCCATAGGCATCATCTTTTACATTGTCACACAGCACCTTCAGTGCAGTGGCACAGCAAAGTCTTTAGATTTCCCCAAGGTTTAAACACCTTCTTTGGGATACACTACTGGACTTTACTTACATTTATAACTTTCTAGACCTAGCACACACTATCTTACAATAGGGTGCTGGATGGGTACTTAATATCCCCTTTGTCTAATTTCTCATGTAACATTTTTGTTCCCCTTTCCTCACTGAATGGCTAGTGGCAGTGGTTTACTTTTAACTACCATTGTGTGTTTAAAGCACCCATGGGTGCCATTTTTGTCAAAATGGCCCCAGTCTTCTTTTTTCAACATTTCTTTGTGGAGAGGTCCTTCTTGAGATTTACTCTGCGTGCAAAACCAGGTTTGGTTCCTTTGTTCGTTTTTGCCTTTAGCGGGATTCACAAGTGAAGCCTGCATCTGACTCCAAGGTGTCTGGCTGGGGCAGGAAGCGAGGGAGGTGCCCTAAACTCCCTATGCTTGGTCTCCTAGGAGACAGGAATGCGCTCTTAGGCGATTGGCTGGCTGGTTGTCTGGCAAGGACAGCCACCCTGCTGGGTGACTGACAGCTAGGCTGGAATGAATGGGAGAAACCTTCATGCATAAAAGGCGAGGCTTTTTGGCTTGGAAGGCAGAGTCGACCACTGGACGAAGGAATCCGAAGAAGAACTTGGAAGAGACGCCTGCTGGAACTCCTGGGCCGTTGGTTTTCCCTGTGAAACCTTGCTGCTGTGCTGAAGCTCCAAATTCGTATCGACGGAGAAGCCCCTGCAAGGACGACTTCTCCCTTTGAGTTGGTGGGACCAATCAATTCCAAAGTCGGTCACCTGGATATCCTCTCCGAGCTACTTGAAATTCCACTGCAGTTGGTGCTGGAACCGAATAGCCAGGCAGAGGAACACCAAATCGTGTTGCTTTTAAGCTGTCCAAGAGTGACCGAGCCTGAGCCCCCTCAGAGTGCAGGACCTCAGACACACGGAAAGCCCACCTTGACAGCCTGGAACTGCGTTGTTGCTACTTGCTGTAGACTCGAGCTGAAACACTGAAGTGCTACTTGTTTCAAGATTTCCGGTTGCGAGTAGACGGTCCCATTGTAGTGCAGGAGTCCCCAGAAGTCATCCTTCTCCCCACGACTGAGGCCCAGGAACACCAGGATCTGCAGAGCTGCACAGGAACAGAAGTCATCTGCTGTACTTTTCTTCAACCCAAAGGTATTGTACAGTCTGAGAGAACTTACCTCTTGTTGTGCTACCTTGCTTGTCCTTGTTGCAGACTTTTCTTGGTTGCTCTTGTAGAGTTGCTTGCAGCTTCTTTACCTCACAAGCCTAATCAGCTTGTGGCCCTACTTTGATTTCTTCTATTCTACAAAGACATTTTAAACATTGGAAAATACTTACTACTTAGATGCATGAAGTGCTTCAGTTCACCTTGACTTGTGCAAACTTTGGCTGGCCTGGCTCCCTGAATGACTCTTCTCTCTTCTGCTTATGTGTTTTGCCTTCCTTCCAGGAAATAGTTAACTGACTTTGCATTGGAGGGGTTGTTTTGAAAGTACTTACCTACTTAGGAATACCTGTGTGAATACTTCTTTTATTCTGAACTCTCTTCTCTTTAACACTACGCCCAAGAATATTCTAAATGAAATGGTGATACATTAATGCCAACAGCACCCTAGCTATTGAAGTCACGTGAGGGTGTAGGTAGTGCCTGTGTCATCCCAAATGGATATTTACTGATTTAGAAAACTAAGTGTATTTTTGGAGTGTATTTGCGTGTTGCTTTATATTGCTCACTTCTGAAGGCTTATTCTAACTGACTGATGGATACATTAATAATTGTTTAATCAAGAAACCTTGTGTGTAAGAGTCCAGTCGAATACCTTTCACTGTGAATCTCTGTGTAACTCCCCTGCAGCTCACATTGACCCCTCTTGAGGTGAGCCTGGCTGCTGAACACGCTACCTACCTGTATAGTACAGACTTAAACCAAAGGTTGGGTTCCTGTTGCCAGCTGGTCAGGTTTGTTGTAGTGCACCCAAAGGGCACTGCATACAATCTTGCCTAACGTTCTCCTTGGCTCTTAAGGATGCTTATCTGCACATCCCTACTTGGGATCCCCATTGTGCCTTCCTGAGGTTCAGGATAATGGGCTTCCTTTTTCAGTACAAGGTTTTTCCCTTTGGCCTCAACTCGGCCAAAAGGGTATTTACAAGGTTAATGAACTCGGTAGCAGCCCTGCTCAGGGCAGAAGGCCACCACCTTTATCCATAACTCGACGACTGGCTCATCTGAGTAGTGTCTCCAGAGGCAGTATGTCACAGAGCTTCAGCACTCGGGCACATGCTATACGATCTGGGGTTCTCAATCAACCTCAATGTCGGTTACTCCCCACCCATTCTTTAACTTTCCTGGTGCTGATTTGGGATGCGAAGGCAGAGGGGATGTTGCCCTCAGCAGACAAGATCACAGCGATTTAGAAGACCACAAGGCATTTTCTCAGTAGACCAGTGTCCTCAGCACGGTGGTACCTGCTTGGAATAATGGTGGATTGTCTCCTGGCTGTGACGCACAACACTCAAAATGAGGACACTGCTGCTGCATTTCTCAGCCTCTTGGAATCAGGAGACGGGCTCCCAAGCAGCCCTAGTCGGCATACCACAGAACCTACACCTGGACCTTAAGTGGTGGCGTGCCGAGAGACCTACCTGGTAACGGGCAGACAGTTCAGGCAACCCTCTCCGGAGATCCGTTACCACAGATTTGTCCATTGAGGGATGGAGGGGGGGGGCTACAGGATGGAGGGGGGGGGCTACACTGGGCAATCGGGGTCCATGGCATATGGTCATGGTAGGAGCAGCTTGGAACACCAACTGGCTTGAGATGATGGCCATGTGGCTGACTCAAGGCATTCCTCCCCATTATCAGCAGCAAGTCTGACCGCTCCACCTGTATGTATTACATCAACCAGCAGGGAGGTACCAAGTCCCCTCCTCTCTGCAGGCTGTCAAACAACATTTGTGAGTGGGCAATGACAAACGGCTATTATTTGTCAACAGTCCATCTTCCGGGGGACACCAACTTGAAAGCAGGCCGGCTCAGCAGCCTGGGGGTCGACCACTACAAGTGGCTGTTGAACGGGGAGGTCCTGAACGGGATCCCCTCGGGTAGACCTATTTGCGAACATGAGCGAACAATATGAATGCATACCCCCCCCCCCCTCTCAAACCCCCCACTCCGTTGATTCACAGGGCCATCTGCAAGGTCAGGGAGTCACAGGGCCTTTGGCTCATCCTGCTAGCCCCCTGGTGGCTGGCAAGACCTTAGTTCTCAGATCTTCTGTCTGAAGGATCAGCCCCCAGTATGCCCCCCGTTGAGGCCAGCCTACCTAATATCCCAGCAGGGGGGGCACAGTGATTCACCCAGCTCCACACAAGTTATCTCTTGCAGCTTGGTTCCTGAACAGATCACTCAAGCATTTGCACTTGTCACAGGGCAATCTGGCTAGCATACAGGGGGCAAGAAGTGACTCAAGTCACAGGAGCAAGTGGATGAGGTTCTGTCACTGGGCCAAGACCAACAAGATTGACCCCCTGACGTGCTCACTGGAGGATGTGCTGTCCTCATTGGTGCATCTGGCCCACTCGGGTATGCTGGTGGACACCTGCTGCTCGTATATGGCGGCCATAGGCGCCTACAAGAATTGAGGACGACATCTTCTCTTCCAATCTGGTGGTTAAAAGGCATTTGGCAGGTCTGACAAGATGATATCCTTATGTGAAACGGCCACATCCGTCATGGGACCTTAATGTGGTACTGGGTGCCCTGGCACACCCTTCGAGCCCATGGCATGGGCGGACATCAGCCTGGTCACTATCAAGACTGCCCTACTGGTTGGCCTTCAATCTGCATACTGGATCAGTGAAATTCAGGCCCTGGTGGCTTCAGAGCTATACGCAACATTTCACCGGGACAAGGCGGTGCTCAGGACGCAGCCTGCCTTTCTCCTTAAGGTCCTTTCCTCCTTCCACATTAATGAGATGATACTCCCAACATTCTCTGCAGTCCCAAAGGATGAGGCTCAAAAGTATTGCACTGTCTGGATGTCAGGCGTGCTCTGAGATTTTACTTGGACAGGAAGAGTTTCCGTAAATCGGATGCCTTGTTCATCACCTTTGGCAGGTCAAAACAGACTGTCGCTTCCAACACTTCCATAGCAAGGTTCATGGTGATGGCGATCAAGGAGGTTTATGAGGGGGCAGCACAGGCTTTTGCCAGCAAACATGCACGCCCATGCCGTCAGAGCCAAGGCCACAGCTGTGGCTTTCAAAAGACAATTTCCGGGGACGGGACGTGGGAGTAATAAGTTACTCACCGTAGTGACTTACATACTCCTAGTCCATAGTACCCTTTCCTCCATACGTCCCGGTAATAAACCTGTCATTAGGCAATTGTAACATTGGTGATGTGTCAAAGGGGACTGAGTGGTGCCTGTGGGAGCAGTCAGCGGAGTGCATGCTTGAGTTGCAGGAGTACGTTAGTCACAAAGGTGAGTAACTTATAATTTATGAGAGCAGTAATGTACCAACTAACTCAATAATACAAAACAACTTCGGAAGACAGATCAATTCTTTGTCTTCATTGCCCCTCATAGAGAAGGAGATCCTGTCTCCAAGTCAGAAATCTCTAAATGGATTGTTAAATGTATCAACATGTCTCTGTCAAAGAGATTTCCCTTTTAGGTGCAGAGCAGATTCTTCTCGAGGCACAGCAGCTACTGTAGCTTTAATTGCAAAGATTTCTCTAGATGCTATTTTCAAAGATGCTACCTGAGTTTTATTCACTTTTACACATTAATGCTTAGATACACATTCTGAGAATGATTCTCAGCTAGGTCTGGTGGTGTAAAGACATCTTTGCAGCTGGTCTTTCAAACGTCCCTACCCCATCTCCTGGTGACTTGACCTTCCCCCTCTCCTGGGGTTGCTCAGCTGGATTCTCTTCTTATCTGGGTCACTTGATTTCACTTCACAATAGTCTGTATAGAATACTCTGGTTTCCTCCACTCTTTACTTTGTAAACCATGGGGTACTTTCCTCTCTTCCCAGGGTATTTGTGCCCAGTTTTCCATTACTTTTCTTTCAGTCTTATTAGTTCTTTTTTTCTTGCATTAACACAATTCCACATAAATAGCTCTGTTCAGTATCTCGTTAATTTCACTGGGACTGCGGCCTCCCATTCTCCTTGTTGCCTCGATCTGTAGGGGAACACTATTGGCTTGGCGCTCTGTAGGGTTCTCTTCCTCCACTTTGGATCTTGTGTTTCTCATTGTTTTCTGTGTCCTGCTCTCTCGCTGCAACCAACTACTGTTGCGGTTATCGGGGCATCTCGTCGACTCCCCCGCTCGGTACTGTTCGGGCGCACGGCCTACCACAAAGTCGGTATGGTCACGCCACCACCGGGATTAGGAATCACTGCTACTGCTTATCTCTGCCCCTAAATGCTGGGTCTCCAGTGTTTCTCTGGTGTTTAGGACTGCTGAGTCGTGGGCTCAATGGCTCTCCTCTGCCTCATCCAGGCATCACGTCATCAGGGGGCTTACCCTGCTTACGCTCTTCTGTCTTGGTGCTTCGCCTGTCATTGGCTTACTCTTCCCTTTCGGCCTCCTAGTCTATTAAATGTAAGTCTCTTCTTAGAGACCGATGCTCCTCCTTGGTCATAATGGGGTATTTTATTTTTGTCTTCAGCCAAGTCTCTGGATCTTAAATTTTTTATATGATAGTCCCATATATGCTACCATGGTGGATGGTCTAGGGAGTTCTTTACAGGGACGGGAGTCCTCGTTTTACAAGGGGGAGTCTCTCCCAGTGTGTTCCCACTTGCCTAGAAAGTGTCTCGCGGAGCAGGCTCAACTCCCTAGCCTCAAAAGGGGAGGGTTCCCCCTTGGGGAGAAGGGACAAATTCCCTCGATTCGTCACTCCACATA
This sequence comes from Ambystoma mexicanum, assembly GCF_040938575.1. Classification (NCBI taxonomy): domain Eukaryota; kingdom Metazoa; phylum Chordata; class Amphibia; order Caudata; family Ambystomatidae; genus Ambystoma; species Ambystoma mexicanum. Next base: position 113,761,418 of record NC_090938.1, on the reverse strand, counting down.
TAAAACTAAGTAAAAATCCCAAGTGTAAAAGACTAGGGTGATTGCACTGCATTTTAAGATGCTCTGTGCACTGTCAAAATGTTAATAAAAAGTTAGACAAAAAGGGAAACCTAGTTTAAAGTACTGATAGTCTGAAGGGCTGATCAGTTTTCCCATATCAAAATAAGCAGCTTCACTCCGTGTTCAGTTAAGACGGTTGCAAAAAGCTTTCCCCCATATATCCATAGAATATGGGGGGGGTTGCTTAAAGAGATCTTTCCTAGCAGCTACGGGCAGGTGTCTTTCTAAACCTTCCATTTCCACATGGATCTCTGCATGTACTGCTTTTTTGCAATCAACTCCATGAGAGCAGTCTTAACCTTCCACCACTCTTTTTGGAGTGCTTTTGGCGAACCTCTCCAGAGCGGCCAAAGGAGGTCTACACACTACTTTTCCAAACTACTGCAATGAGAGTTCTGCGGAGGAGTCCAGGTTTGTAAAGAGCAGTCAATCTAATACTGTTGGTCTAAAGAGAGACATCTGCCTGCTCCCTGCCATGTGTGTGCATGTACATGCATTTTAATGCTTTCTGATCTATTCAAACATCTGAATCTGAGAAGGATCCAGTGCTGCAGATAGAGAGTGTTTCTGCTTGTTAATCTGCTTAGAATCGCATGCTGTTTATATGGTCCGACATCCAGTGGTAACTGCAGAGTATTGCATCTTGTCTTTCGGGGACCGAAAGGGAACATCTGCATAGGCGTGTCTAACACTATTCCTATAGTGACGTGTGTAGTACCCAAAATCCCTCACGCGCCTAGGTCCCTCCGATTGTTTTTTTTTTCTGCCCAGATAACTGGTCGCCCTACAGCAGAGCTCTTACTAGAGACATTGTTTATCTTTACCGAAGTTTCGGTTTATCCCCCGTTAAGTCACTTCGCCTAATAAGAACATCTTCGACGAAGACTACGGAGGAATCGTCTACGGCTGTGGTCTCTGCGCCTAAGATCTGGCAGCCGGATTTCCACGTGGTCGGGCCTTCTGGCCGACCTATACAGTAAGGAGAGTGGGTCGGGGTGGCCATATTGTTATGTCGTTCCTCCTTTCCACTTCTTTCCCTTTCGGTCTGGTCATCCTTCCCTTTGGCTATTGGAAGGACTCCTTTTAGATTCTGCCCTAAGTGTAGGGTCAGATATCCTTGGAAGGACGAGCACAGGACGTGTAACGCCTGTCTCCCCCTAGAGCACGACGAGAAGCGGTGTTCGGCGTGCAAGCTCCTTAAGCCTAAGACACTTAAGGATCGCCTGTTAAAGCGGTGGGCCGCGTACGGCATGTCACGCGTGGAGCCTCCCTCCCCTACCGCGACACAGCCGAAAGTGACGGGGGTACTTCGGATGACCAAACGTCCAATGCGGATGTTATAGACCTTGAGGTGGACACTTGTAGGTCCGCCACGCCCGTCCCCGACCCTTTCAGGCTCGACTCTGGTCTTGCTACAGGGACTACACCCGGCGACAGGGGCGTACAAAAACATCGCACTAAACACACAACCCCTACGCCATCTTAGACGCCTTTGTCGAAGAAGGCAAAAGCTCCAACGGGTCCGTGAAAAGATTCAATGGTTCCCTTGGATCGCGTAGATCCAAAGCCTTCCCCGCATCCTCAGCAGCACATGACTGGGCAAACTAAAACTAATAAGGGCGCTACTCCCCAATCTACACGTGCTGAAGTTTTGGATTCCGAAATTTCGACCATTTACAAGGCCTCTATAGGCCCAAAAGTTACGACTAGGCAGTCACAGGGAACCAGCTTGATTGGATCATCACAAAAAACTCTAAAGTGTCTATGCTAGGAACTCACCCATGTATTTGGTCAGATCACTACAAGATTGAAATCTCCCTGACTCTGAAACAAAAAAAAGTACCTAAATCGGTACTTGATAGGAACCTGAAAAAAAATCACCAGCAATATGCTTTCAGAAGGAATGAATAAAATCATGACTAACACTAAAGACAATGACTCAAGGGAACTCATCATATTGATGTACAATCCAGGCATGAAAGAATTACTTGATCTTCATGCCCCTTTAAAAAACAAAAAAGTTAGACCTAACACTAATCACCAAAAATGGTTCAATGCTGAAGCTATTGATCTTAAAAAAGAAAAACGGAAACTCGAAAGGAAATGGTTAAAAGAACCCGCAGAAACAAATAAAATGTATTGGAAGAATGCAAACCGCAGGTACAAATCCAAACTCATTGACCTCAAGAAAAACTACAACAAGCTTATCAGCACTGCGGCTAACTCCACTGGAAAGCTCTTTCAGATCCACTCCACCTTTCCAGCCCACAGAAACAGATTGTGAGAAAGTCCAAATGGCCTTCCATAACAAAATCAGTAAAGCCAGAGACCATTCTTAACTGTCAGACCGTAAGCACACCGACTAAGATTAAACCAACAGAAAAGATTGATTTAGGAAATACGAAGTTTCAATTCAGGCCCATTACTTTGGAAGAAATGAAGAAAACACTCTCAAACATGAGATGTGCTTCATGCTCGGAAAACGTACCATCACAAAAACTTATCTTAGAAAACTGTCTCTTTGCTCCCTTCTTTTGAAGAATGGTTAATGCTTCATTTAGGGACCAAACTGTGGCAACAATCACGGTCGCTCCTTTACCTAAGAAATCCGACCTAGACCAACAAGACCCGGCAAATTTAAGACCTGTAACAAACTGCAGTTTTCTGTTGAAAATTCTAGATAAAATAGCCACCGAATAACTCCAAAACTACGTGGATGACGACAACCTGTTACACTCCCAACAGTCTGGATTCAGGACTGGTCACGGTACCGAGTCGGCTCTCCTAGACCTTCAGACTGAAATGTCCATTTTGGACAAGGGCAGATCAGGCTTATTAATCTTATTGGACCTCTCGGCAGCATTCGATCTGCTAGATCACACAAGACTCCGAGAGGCCCTCAAACTCAGGAAACTGCTCACGAGAGGCAACTGAGTGGATAGCCTTGTTTCTACATGACAGGCAATCCAGGATTGTCTGGGGAAATAAGGCCTCAAACACCAAACTTGTGGACTGCTGAGTTCCACAGGGAGCTAGCTTCTCCCCACTGCTATTCAACTTGTATATGCATTGCCTTTGTACCATGCTGTCCCAAATGGGTATATTCTTTACCAACTTTGCCGACGATACCCAGCTGGTCTTCGAGCTCAGTGGGGATTACAAACAGGACAGCGACAAACTTACCTTATATAACACCATTGAGAGTTGGATGAAGGACAATTGGATGTGTCTCAACAGCACTAAGACAGAGCTGATGATCTTTGGGTCACCACAGGCCAGAAAGAAACTGAATCCCCAATAATCTTCAGTATCAAAAACACACAAAACCTAATATCCGAGAAAGTGAAGACTCAGAGTCCACCTACAAGCCTCCCTAGGAGCAGAGGCGCACACAGCCTACTTAATAAGAAACTGCCAGTACCATCAAATACTTCAGAAAAAATGTAGACCTTTGTTCGATCATAAGAACAGTACCATCATTGCCAGAGCAACAATACTGTCCAGACTTGATTACGGAAACTCCTTGCTCCTAGGAGCAAACAGTAAATGTCTGAAACAATGTCAGGCGATACAAAATAACGCCATCAGGACAATCATACACAGGTCAAGAAGGGAACACATCACAGGAGATAGAAAAAGATCTTCACTGGTTGGCCATGGAAGAATTATTTTTAAGTCTCTCACCATGGTCCATCAATGCCTATATGGCAAAGCCCCAGCTTATCTAAAGTAACAGTTTAAGTGGCACGTGCCACCTAGGTGCCTTAGGTCTTCCAATAAAGGCCGCCTACAAACTATCTCAACGAAAAAGCAAAATGCCTAGGCAAGGCTTTTCCGACTAGAAGTATCCAAAAATGGAATGAACTACCAATATCTCTGAAACTTGAAACCAACTATATTCTGTTCAGACAGAAATTGAAAACACTGTTATTCAAATAAATCTTTGAATTATGACAATCTTAGCACTGTGAAACGACCGTTTGCCCACTCTGCTGTCCCGTCTTTGTTCCTCTCGTCTTGTCTCTTTGGAATGCGCTCCGATGCCTGCGGGCTTTAGCCCTATATAAATAAATAAAATAAACCTAGTCCTGACCAGACTTATGCGGGGGCACCTTTCGAACCTATGCATCAAGCCCCACTCAAGTTTCTCTCGTGGAAGACACTGTTCCTCGTGGCCATCACCTCAGCCAGACAAGTGGGTGCGATCAGGACCTGTCCTGCAAGCAACGTATCTGACTTGGCACTATTATTGCATCTCTCTAAGACTGAGGCACATTCCATAACTCAGCGATACTATCAAACACCCGCTTGACCAAGGGGCCCCAGACTGGGTTGATTCACTCACTGTCCGGCCCAGATGCTTTGCCCCACCCAGACTGTTAATGACCTCCTTCATCTCATTAACAGTGAAAGTGGAGTGCGTTCCTCTTTTTCCCCGGTTTCACTGCATTCATTACAATCTAGAGATGCATTGTGGCCAATTTCATAAAGGGTACTAAAATACTGAAACCATTCAAACTGGGGGATATGGGTTAGCAAATGATTAACCTGCTTATTTTCCTCGCCCGCAATGGACTACCAAATGTTTACCTGATCACCTTACTTTCAATGGCCTAACAGGTCCTCCCATTTTTTCCCCTATAAACTGAGCCTTTTTAGCATCTACTAGCAATTTGTTAGAGGTTCTTAGTTTTATTTAGGTGTGACCTTTCAATCTTGGTTACGGCCCTTAGGTAAAATAGTAGCACATTCTTTGCCTTATGGCATTCACTGTCAAACCATCCCTTATTGCCCAGCACCTGCTTACTTGTATTCCCAGCTGGTTTGCTAAAAGAAAAGAGTGCAATACCTTTGTCATATTCAAATATAATTCTTCAATTTCACAAGTGGTTTCACATCTCGAACAGATTCCGCCAATATGTTGTTCGATACTGGCGTATATCCTCGGTTTGTTTAGGGGGAGATCAAGTGACAACCCATTTAATGGCCTTTCTAGAGTTACCTGTTACCGGGGTGAAGTTCCCCAACCTCAGTCCTCCTTGGCTGCTTTCCCCAAGTTTTGCCATATTCATATTACAGGTCAGGGGCTAATGGTCACTTACACTACGTATTATCACCTCCATACTTTCAACCCTTGCCCAATCTGACATACTTAATAGTAAAACCTAATCAATCCGGGAATCTGCTTGGTGACTTACAAAGGTAAAATGTCCAGGTTTGTCAGGAAGCATTCCGCGCCACCTCTACTGCGACTGGATGGCATCTAGCTGGTCTGAATATCACCATTGCTGGAATACTAGAGACTGCGTCTCGTTCATCCCAAATAACCTCCAATACCTCCAGGGATTCATACTGCATATTAAAATCCCCCATAACTAGTGTAATTGAAGGGTTTTTGGATGATGACTGTCCTCTGGATCAGTGAGCTCATGGCTTTTAGGCTTTCTAGGCTGCCCTTACCGCCAACTCTATTAAAAATGTTAACCAGCAAAAGTGTCCCTTTGCTACTCAGATGGAGACACATGAGGTCAGCAGAGCTTGTGAGGATCAACTTGGAGGAAATATCCAGAGTGGGGCTGATGAAAATTGCCAGTCCTCCCTTTGTCCTACCCTTCAGGCCATTAGTTGCGTAAAGGTTGAAAGTACTAAACCCCAGTACCTCAAGGAATTCCATTGCCCAAGTCTCCTGTAGACCGACAAAGTCAAAACTGTGTAGCAAGCGGATCCATTTGAGGTTTGGCAGTAATCTATTGGCCCTTGCCACGTTCCAAGAAAGGACCCTTACAGGTCGCTTCCCATACTCTCCCTCAGCTTGGAGATCTGCAAGGGGTCTTCAGGTTCACCATCACTGCTAGCCAGTCATTCAACCCCATCCCTCCCATCCCTAATTGCGGTCTCTGGTACAGATGACATGTGGGGCTGATTTGATTTGGCTATGTTCTCTATGGCTAAACTGAGAGGCTCCTGTGCGAATGGAAACCAGGCTATTTATTGGCAGGTAGGATATCATCTCTATTGATAGGAGGCCCTCCACGAGGACTGAAACATTCAGTGTAATTTCAATGAATTCCATATCCCCTTTGGCATTGTACCCCGCTCACAGTGCTGTATGTCCTCCCAGATTATGGATTTACATCCCCTTATGATCCCCAACCAATGAGTGCATTTATTAACTAAGGCCGATTGCACTTCATAAGCACTTTGCTTTCCCTTACCCAAAGGACGTCATGTAGGTATACATCCCCACTGTTCCTCCTATTTGGCACCTCCCTAAATGCTACTGAGGTTCACATCCTGCCCTGCGTGAGGTAGTTGTAATTATTAAGGGCCATGCTTCTGTTCTGGACATTCCCCGTATTTGTAATCCTATAAATGAGTGGTGATTGCTGAGAAACGGTAATAAAGGTCCTACATTTTGTTCTTCCCGGGTAGTGTCCATTATTTTCAGAGTAAAAATGATTTTTCTCCTTCACAAGCGAGCAAAACATATGCCACATCCAGCTGACGCGTGCAAAAATGTCACTCTAAAGACATCATGTTGTCTACATCATGACAGAAAAGCAGATTTCTCTCACGGGTGACAGATAATGCAGTGTGCCGAAGCACAAGCACTTGCAAATGGAACACGAACACTGAGCTTTCCTTGCATGCAAAGAATGGGTTAACAGCAGCATAAGCTGCTTAATGCTGCCCTTCCACAGAAGGTCTGCTTTGAGTAGGAGCCGTTAAGGCTTCCCTCACAGAGAAGGGAATTCAGGAAAATGGCAAAGCAAACCTTCCTCATGTAGAATTGATAGAGTTAATCCATGCAAGGCAAAGTGTGGAAGATGCCAACACAACAGATAAAGAATGTGTCTCAGTGGTAGGAGCTCGCCTCATTAAACTGGTACAGCACCTTCTTCAGGAGTGCACGCTCCCTAATATAGAAAGGGTATGCCATTGGACTTAGTAGATCTTTCTTTGCTCACATGGAACAGGAATGGCGTGGGTTTCAACTGGACAAGATTTGTACAGAAAAGGTCATGGCTGTTGAAGTTTCTCTCATATAGATTACACTACGTGGGAGAGGACTGTGCAAGCACCTCCATGCTGAACTGGTATATGAAGGGCCTCAAATGCAAGCTCGGCTTGCATAGAAAGTGAACAGCATAGGCCTCAGCAGTACAAATTCCCATCACAAAACATGCCCAGCAGTGGAGACAGGCGATCCAAACTCCTCTCTCAAAGAATTGGAATAGCTTACTGGCAGTGGGAGCACCACCCACATAGAACAGTTAATTGCCTCTGCAGTACAACCTCCTTACAGATGAAATTAATATACCATTGATAGCTACTAGTTCAAATAAGGTTAACTGTTCAGCTACAGAACAAATGTGTGCACCAATTCTCAGCCACTATTGAGCTGGTTCATTTCCTCAAGTATTTTGCAGACGGTGATGTGTTAATGTTGCAGGACGATAAGTTACTCAATACGACTTGGATTTTTCCTGCACATTTGCTCTATTCTGTATACATTTTAATTTTTAAGACTCGCCAAACGTGGCCAATTACACAGTAATACACACTTGTATTCTGTGCTTTCAGGCTTCATGGCAGAATTGTCTGATTGTGAAATGCATAATTTCCATGAACTTCTACAGCTCTAAAACGCAACAGAATTTGAACAGACTCTTCATCCTCTCATCTCACTGTGCTGTTTTGATGGGCTCTGTGCATTCAGTGCAGACATTTCTGAACTGCTCCTACATGGCCTGCAATTTCATCCATGCAGATATGAATCATGAGGTGTTCTGGTTTCCATCAAGTCACTTGCCCTTTGCATTGCACACATTGTGGTGTCAGATTTACAAGATTTTAATGCGTATAAACACCCAGTGCGACACTTATCTGGAGGCCTGCTTCCAGTAATTGTAGATGGGCATTCATTTGGGAATTCTGCTCTCCTATAGCAATTTTAAACACTGGATTATGCATATTGAGATCCTGTTTGTCATTTTTATGAATTTCACTCATTACTTGTAGTTCTTGTACCTTTTTGTATTTTGCCAGATTGTATTAACTTTTTCGTTTATGAAATTTGTTTCGGATTCATAAAATATCAACAGCAGAAAGCAAAACCTGATTTGAATAAAAGCACAGCAAAATATAAAATGACAAAGCACTGATCATAATTTCACATCACATAGTTAGAAATACGTTCTCCTTACTCTTACGTCCTGTCCCCTTTCCTCTATACTGGATGGGCGTCCCTTCCAAGGGACGGCAGACAGTTTTTCACCAGAAAAAAAACGACTTCCCGTTTAAATTTAGAAGCGCACCGGGTGTGGTCCAGGGAGCATGTGCTGCCCTGACTCTGCCCTCTGGCGCCACACCCCAGTCACCTTTTCACCGTCGACTGGAACGGGCGGAATTCGCCAACGTTCCTGGGTTTGGCTTTGGCCATTTAATTCCACGCGCGGATAGTTCTTTGTCTTTTTTCTCATTCAGGTACTCGGTCCTCGGGCGTCACGCTCTTCCCGGGCGCATGTCGACTTCTACAGGGTTCAGCAGGTGTCCATCCTGCAACGGGCTCTTCCCAACTTCAGACCCCCACACCCTCTGCCTGCGTTGCCTTGGCCCAGACCACGGTTGCCAATCACATTCCACAAAGGCGCTTAAGAACAGAGGTGGAGGGAGCTCTTCCTGAAGTTGCCTCCAGAGAACTTGGTGAAACATCAAACTAGTCCCAAGGTAGGGCCGATATTCTCCATCGCATCCCGCAAGGGAGACTCCTTCCCCACGGACTCTCCCGCACTGGAGGGACAGATCAAGTCCTTCTACCAGCACGTGCACTGAGGCTGCTTCAGATAGCGGCCTCCGGGTTGAGGGATCCTCAAATCCTACCAGTCGCAATGTTGAGGGACCGGAAGGTTCTTTAACCGGGTCTCCACACAAGGGGCTCGCCCCTTCTACTGGCATCATGGCCGAGAGGCTACACCCGAATACCGGCAATACATTCGAGAGGGCACCTAAATGTAGCTCTACAGACCCCGAGTTGAGGGAGTCACACCTACTGGGCCTAGGCTCGAGGAGCAGGGTAGGCCTCGTGATCCACACGCAAAAGTCTTGGTGGAGGCTGGTCCCAGCGGGCCGAGCAACACGTTGCAGGCACGTGGCAGGCAGCTCGACAAAATGGCCGCCATGGCAGAAAGAGGCGCCCGTCCGACGCCATTCCAGGAATACGGCGAAGAACGAGTGTCAAGGTGGGACTGGCCTCAACCAGGTACGTGGCGTACAGTCTACCACTCATTTCCGCAGGGCAGCTTTCCTATGCATCCTTATGGACAGGGTACGCAGTGACTCCAGCAGCTCCTCGCTACCCCGTCAGCACCCCTTGCCACCTCTTTGGCCAGTGAGGAGGTGTTCTTCGATAAGTTCCTCGGCCTCATGAAGTCACCTCAGATGGGGGTTATCGGAGACTCCATCAGGGAAGTCATTCCAACCATGCTAGCGACGCCACAGACTCCTCCATCGGGCCCCCAGACCCCATTGCAGCCGCCGCCTCCTCTGCCTGCACAGCCCACTCGCTACCTCCGCCGGCTCCTTCCTTCCTTCCTTCCTTCCTTCCTTCCTTCCTTCCTTCCTTCCTTCCTTCCTTCCTTCCTTCCTTCCGGATAAGGACGATCCGGGCACACCATCCTCAGCCAGGGCCTTCCACGAATGTCTTGCTGGGCTGGTGAAATACCTGGGCCTACCCCAACCCGAGGTCAAGCAGCCGGCGGGGGGGGGGGGGTTTGGCTGATGTCCCTCTGCCAAATCAGGGATTCCTATGCAGACCGATGTAGTCTCCCTGGCCAAGAAGGGCTGGCTCAAACCCCACTCAGCCCAGCCGTTCAATCGACGCCTGGACGCAGAGTACGGGCAGATGAAGGGAGATGCACTTTTGCTTTCGGCCCATCCTCATCCACACTCCTCGGTGATCGCTGCAGCATCACTATACTCAAAGCCTCAGTCGTCCTTAGCGTCCTCCTGCGGTGCTGCTATACAAGGAGATAATCTTGGAGGCGTATGGCAAGAAACTCTATTCCAACGCCTCTTTACGTTTACGTCCGGCCTACGCCATGCTGGCAGTCCCCAAAAGATTATGGCGGGAAAATGCCGACTTCCTCACGGAACTCCCCACCCAGAGCCAATCACGCTTTAAGGCGGGGCTAGCTGAGGCCAAGCTGGTTGTTCATGACCTCATGGAATCCACAGTGGCCCATCTTGACACCTCAGGTCGTGCCATCTGTATTGCCACGGACATGACAGCCTGGCTCCGGGCAACAAAATGTAATCAGGATGTCCAGGAACTCATACTAGATCTACCATTCTAGGGGGGGTGTTTGGGGGGGGGGGGGGGGGCTTCCACTAGCTCTACGGACCAAGAGCTGGACAAGACCAGCTCACAAACAGCGAAGTCTTTGTCCATCCTTACAAAGACCACGCTCCAATCGTACACCATCTCAGCAGCGCTCAAAAAGAGGTCTTACATACGCAGGGTTCCGTTCCTTCCAGGAACGCAGACTGACTGCTCGCTGTCTCAGAATCGGCGCAAGCAACAAAAAGGGGCAGGGGGAGGTAAGGTCTTTTTCCAGTTCTCTCCCCTTCCCCCTCCCCCCCCGGAACCGCCTTTAGAGGGAAAGAAGGCATGACCCGCCCCTTCAGGTCCTCGTATCTCCGGTGGGGGGCAGACTTGCTCTCCGTGCACATTTCTGCCAGCAGAATTTTGCGGACCCCTGGATCCTCTCTGTAGTATCCACGGGGTACCGCCATCCTATTCCAGCCTCTCCGCCCTCCTCCCCTCCATTCCCAGAGGTTGGGGACAGCAACTCTGAGGGATGCGGTCGCTCGTAGAGATCCAGGCAGTGGAGGAAGTCCCAGCCTCCCAGCGAGGCTTTGGCTTTTACTCCAGGATTTTCGCCATTCAGAACCACCAGGCAGGCCTGAGAGTTGTGCTTGGGACCGTTCCATCCTCAACCTCTCCTTACACCTGCAAAAATTCAAGATGGTTACACCAGCCTTTATTGTAGAGACATTGTGCAGGGGAGACTGGATGTGCTCCCTGGATCTGAAGTACAGGTACCTACATGTCCCTATTTGGCAGCCCCATCGTTCTTTCCTCCGGTTCAGGGTCATGGACTCCATTTTCAATACAAGGTCCTTCCTTTTGGCCTCAACTCGGCCCCCAGGTTCTTCACCAGGCTCATGAATGTGGTGGCGACCCTCCTCAGAGCGCGGGGCCTCCACAACTACCCATACCTTGACGACTGGCTTGTCAGGGCTACATCTCCAGAAGCGGTTCACCACTCTTCCTATGCCCTTATGAACACACTGCACGATCTGAGCTTCTCGCTCAATCAAAGAAGTCACAGCTGCAGCCCATGTACTCTGACATTCTTGGGCCTCATCTGGGACACGTGCTCCGAGAAAGTATATCCGTCGGAGGACAAAATCCCGGCCATCAAGAGCTCCACCGCCCACTTCCTCAGCAGAGAAGGGACCTCAGCATGGTGGTACCAACACCTCCTAGGTCTACTGGGAGCTGTCTTGTTGGCAGTTCAGCACATGAGACTAAGGATGAGGAGGATTCAGCTGCACTTTGCGGCCTCATGGAACCAGGAGCGGGGCTCTCAATCCGAGATGATACGTTTTCCTCCATCGCTCCACCCGGACCTCACTTGGTGGTCCAGAACCTGCAACATGCAGATGGGTAAGCTCTTCTGGCCACCCTATCCGCGGGCCACCATCGCCACAGATTCCTCGCTCGAGGGCTGGGGAGCCAACCCGGACGACCTCTCGGTCCACAGCACCTGGACTCGTTGGGAGGAGGAATACCACAACAATTGGCTAGAGCTGAACGCCATCTGGCTGGTGCTCAGGGCATTCCTACCACTTCTCAGGGGCAAGCTTGTCCTCATCCAGACGGACAACTCGACCAGCTTGTACAAATTCAACAAGCAGGGAGGCCCCAGATCCCCTCCTCTGTGCGGACTGGCTAGCAGCATGTGGGAATGGACCCTGGAAAACATTTGCCTCACAGCAGTCCACCATCTTAAGTATAAGGAGCAGCCCTCCTTATACCTAAGATCTACCCTCTTCTTATTCCCTTCTTAACTTCCTTCTTCAGCACCTGCCTTTCCTCAGCTATCTTCCCCTCTGCTTTCAAACATGCCACTATCATTCCTTTTCTAAAGAAACCTTCTGCTGATCCCCTACTCGCCTCCAACTTCTGCCCTACCTCGCTTCTCCCATTCCCCTCTAAGCTTCTCAAGCGCCGTGCCTACTCGCAGCTCTCAACCTTTGTCACTAATCTCTCTCTCCTTCCTCCCTCTCAATGTGGCTTCCATCCTAAACACTCTTGAAACTGCCCGCACTTACATCCTTAACTCCCCCCTCTCTGCTCGACACTCTAAGCAATCCTCTGGCCTTATTCTTCTAGACCTCTCTGCTGCCTTCGACACTGTGGATCACCCCCTTCTCAACACTTTCTTCCTTTGGATTCAAAGGCTCTGTTCTTAACTGGCTTTCCTCTTACATCTCCTCCTGCTCTTTTACTGTTTCCTGCGGAGGCCGCTCCTCTCCTACCCAGCCTCTGGTATACGGAGTACCCCAAGGTTCGGTGCTTGGCCCTTTTCTTTTCTCACTCTACACCTCCCTCGTTGACCCTGTTATCGCCTCATTTGGCATTTCACACCATTTCTATGCCGACAATACTCAGCTCTTCCTTTCCTTCTCTTCCTTCTCTACCGACCTCCACCTTAAACTCTCTTCCTGTCTTTCTGCAATTAAAAACTGGATGTCTTCTCACTTGCTTTCCCTTAACACTGATAAAACTGAAGTAATTTTCTTCCCCTCCAACCCTCTTCCTCCTCCCTCTCCTCCTTTCATTCATTTTCCTCCTTCTGATCTCCCCATCTCTGACCCACTCGCAATTTAGGCATTCACTTTGACTCATCTCTCCTCTCGTGCCTGTCGTTTCCACCTCTTTAATATTTGCAAAGTCTGCCCCTCTCACTTTCCATGCTACTAAACGTTTAATCTCCTCCCTTATCTTCTCTTGCCTCTTCTACTGCTCCTCCTTATTCTTTGGACTTCATTCTTCTCATCTCGCCCCCATTAAATCTACCACTCTGCCGTCTGTACTGTCTACTGTCCTCCCGTGACTCCATCTCTGCTTCCCTTTCCTCCGTTGGCTGGCTTCCCTTTCACTCCCAACTTAAAAATTTCATTTTCTCTGCCTAGTCTTTAAATCTGTTCACGGTCTTGCTCCCCCTTATCACTCCTCCCTCCTCTTTCTACACTCCCTCCCGCTCTCTTCACTCTGCTGACCACTTCCTTCTCACTGTTCCTCCCTCCCCTTGTGCCGCATCCCGTTTCCGCTCCTTCCAACTCCTAGCCCCCATGCACTGGAACTCCTTACCTCTCACTCCGCTCTTATTTCTACCTTTTCCTCATTCCGCACATCCCTTAAATCTCTCCTCCATTCGCGGCCATGAAACCCCTCCCCCTTCTTGCCCCCTCCCCCTTACCTCATTACCTTGATCTCCCGCCCCTCCACCCTCACCCCCCATTCTCACCCTTTACCCCATCAGTTTCCCTCCTCCTCTTCCCCTCCCTCTCAGTTCTAATGCACTACTTTCCTCTTCCCTTCAGTTTAATTGCTCTACTTACTGTTTTGTTGGTCTGCTTCACAATTGTAAATTGCTTCTACTGTTATAATGTTAATTGTTTTATGTATCCTGTTAAAATGTGCAGCGCTTTGGAGTAAAGCACTAAATACAAATGCCTCCCGGGGGAATCCCAACTGGAAGTGGACAGGCTCAGCAGGCTGGGAGTGGACAATTACGAGTGGCAGCTAAACAACCTTGTTACGCAGGAGATCTTCAACAGGTGGGGTCTCCCCCAGGCGGATCTCTTTGCCACCTGGCACAACAAGTGCCCCAGTTCGCATCCTGGCAAGGTCAGTGCCCCGGCATCTGGGCGACGCATTTCACCTCCAGTGGACTGGTATGAAGGACTACGCCTTTCCACTCACTCCCCTGATCCACAGGGTAATTTGCAAAATCAAGGAGTCTCGGCAACTCCTCACTCTAATAGCTCCATGGTGGCCGGCCAGGCCATGGTTTTTTGAGCTGCTAAGTCTTTTGCAGGTGCCCCCTATGTACCTCTTGACGGGCCCAGCACATCTTCTGGCCCAGGAAAGGGTCAGAGTCATCCACCCGACGCCAGGGAAAATGGCCATCACAGCGTGGTACCTGAGCAGGTAACGCTTCGGCACCTTAGCCTCTCACAGGCCAATCTGGAAATCGTGCAGGGCGCCAGGAGCAGGGCTACCGGGGTCTAGTACGAAAGCAAATTTACCAGATTCTGCCACTGGGCAGACTCCAAGGGAATCACATACCCCTCCTCCCCATCCCCCTAGCATGCACCTTGGACAACATGCTCTCTTTCGGCGCACTTCACCCACTGCCCTAATATGGAGGGGTCTTAGTCTGGCTGATTCGGGTCAGTAAGGACTGATGATATTAGTGACCTGTATAAGGTACCTGGCTGCCCCAAAGGATTTGGAGAAAGGAGCCATTTCCTTATAGAAACCATCATAAGATTGAGAGCCACCATCTTACTGCCCCAAACCATCAGCAGATTTCTTTTTGAAACTTTCATACGGCCTTCCAATACCATGGTTCCAAGGGACGTTTTGATAGATGCCAGCCATTCTATTTTTTGCCATTTTCCCAGAGACCGTAAATTAACAAAGAATTTTGCTAAATTATTCCTTTGGCTGACCACAGTGAAAACCAAAACAGCATAGGCTTAAACGTCAAGATATCTGAGATGTGGCCAAGTCCTGTTTAAAGGTGCATACTATTTGATGCTGTGGTCGAAGGCAAACCCAAAATACTGTTGAGGAAGACGTTTTTCTCAGTTTGTAGCCCATCCAGATTAGTTGTACCCCTTAATTCACTGCTATAGTCTCCTGTAGCCACACGTTCCTCTATATATAGTAAGCATATGGCTTGCATAAGATTGTGACAAGTTCTTTGCAAACTAAAAATACTGCCTGTAGCTTACTTAATTTTCTGACCTCGAGTGATGAAGTTTTCCTTCCATGTAAGGCAACTATTATTGAAAGTTATTCCGTAGTACTGGAAGGTCTGGGCCTATTTTAATATTTCAATTCAAGTAGATCAGTGGATCATGGGATCGGTGAGTCATAACGCACATTACGTAGCATATGTTGGTATTATTCAATTCTTTTTTTTTTTATTGTACATATCAAACTTTTCACTATTTTTAATCCTCTAAAATGACTTCAATTAGCTATTGGTGATAAAACTAACATAGCCCTGAAGAGTTTGAAGAGACCTTTTTGCAATGACAGCCTCTTTGTCTGCTGAAGATAAAATGGTCAGTTTCCTCGCAAGCACACACCACCGTGTCACCTCTTTTCCACTCCGATGCTATTGCTTGCTTCTTGCCTATGAACACACCGAAAACTACCAGAATGTAGTCATTCTAGGACTCTAAATGATTTGGTTTTCATTTTGGATATTTCTTATGCGCACCAGGCAGAATGAACTGCATTCAGGCGCAGATGTTAACTATAGTTCACACATTACTTGAAGCTTAGCAGGTATAGCACATCACTTAAATTCACTTGAACAGAAAGGTTTTAGTGCTTTTCTAAAACTTTCCAGCGATGAAAATGAACAGATAGTAGATGGTAACTGGTTCCATAACTTCAGACCAAAGACCGAGAACCTCCCATCTCCCTTTGAGATTTGTTTAGTCCGGGGTACAGTCATCAGCAGTTTCTCCCGAGCGAAATTCTCTGGTTGGTTGGGGGCGTTGAATCCTGGCACTCAAATATTTTTGTGCATGGTCATAAAAGCATTTGTGCATAAGGCACGCCATCTTAAACTTCACCCGATCCTCTACCATCAACCAGTGGAAAGATCTACGGGAGGCTGAAACATGGTCTCTTTTTACCAGGTGAGCGATTAGCCTAACCGCAGCATTCTGGGCCCTCTGAAGTCTCATCTGTTTTTCTGGGATCCTTGCCATTAGGCTGTTGCAATAGACAAGGTAGGGGCGCTAACCAACTTCCACAACCACTGGGTGAGCTTCAGTTGACACAAAGGGAAGCACATTCCTCAGCATGCGCAAGGAAGAGTACACAGCCTTTACTTTAGCACCTACCTGGGCTTCACTGCCATATACATCCAAGGTTCTTTACTTTCCTTGAAAACTGGACCTCGTCGCCCAGGATCCATGCGACTATTTTTGTTTTTCAGTCCTAATCTTACTTCCTGGTCCGACTAGAATTACCTCAGCTACAGCTTAATGCAGCTAAATCTGATTACATGCCATCCATATTTTACTCTCTTGCATGCACTGGTCAATTTTTTCAAATATCTCCACTATGTTCTGTTTCCACGTAGATCTGGGTATCATCAGCGTAGGAGTAGAATCTTAATCCATACTTCCTTCATATATCAAATAGTGGTTGAATATATATATTAAAGATCAGTGGTGACAATGCTGATCCCTGTGGGACTCCATCTTAGCCAAAGTAATGCTGAGAGAAAACCACCTAGTGTTACCCGCTGGGTCCTATCTTTTCAAAAAGGAACTAAACCAGGTTCTCCCGATTTTTCCCAATACGTTGAGGGATATTCTTGTGATCTATCGTATCAAAAGCTGCAGATAGGTCCAGCATCAACAATATTGTGGAGCCTCCCCTATCCGCAGCTTCTAGCAGATCATCCTGGACCGCCAATAAGGCGGTCTCAGTTCCATGAATGGGTCGAAACCCCGACTGACATTCATCCAGGAGACTCTTGCTTTCCACAAAATCCTGAAATTGACCACAGACCACTTTCTCTAAGATTTTGGTGGGCAAGCAGAGATTGGCTACTGGGCGATAGTTTTTAAAACTGTAGGATCTAAATTGGGCTTCTTCAATAGGGGTTTCACCAAGGCTCCTTTCAGGGCACTTGGTCTCTAATCACCCATATCATTGGGGTGCTCCACAGGAGACAGTTTACATGATCAAAGGCTGAGATCTATAAATGCACATAGACATGTCCCCCATTATAAAAATACTGTTTGCTATTGCCAAATGTTCAGGCATTCCCAACCAATTATGAAGGTGGGGGACCGAAAACCAGGATTACCCAAATCGTTATATGGGGTCTTGTCCTTTTTCCTTTTACCTAAAACTAGGGGTGTAAAGTTTTTTTAGATTGGTTCCACTTTTACGTCCCCCCGGCCCCCCTCAACTTTACCTAATCTGCTCTATTTGCACTGTTCACATGCTGCTGCAAGATCCAGTGTCCCGGATTTAAATCGAAGATGATTCTACCCTGCTAGCACCCTACTTAGCTTTTCTGCTGTATTTGGTGATTTGAAGTGCCCAATTTGTCCGTTTTTAAATGCAGATCCAAGACAAAATCCCAATGAATATAGGATATGTTTAGTGTTGAGCTCTTATAGCAAATTACCCCGTTATGTGGAGAAAAGCACAAAATAAATTGCGGTATTACACTGAGAAAGCTAAGTGTTCATGTGTGTGTACCTTGAGTCATGTCGTCCTGGTTAATGCATAGAATTCTCATCCCTTATGGTAGGTATGATTTGGAATGTGGCATGTGAAATTAACCTTTTCCTAAAACACGCAGGACGGGCTCTGACGCAATTGAGAACTTTTTTGCTACATTTTGACTAATTTACGTTCTGCTTTGAGAGTTTGTGGTCAACTAAAATATTTCAGTGCATGGCTTGTGGTGTGCTTGAATCTGCACTTGCTTGTATTGCTTGCTTTGTGATTCTGCTACATATATTTTCAAAACTTTTCTGGTTTTATTGTCACGCAAAATACGAACTCTTTGAATGTTAATCGCTTCCACCCATTTCAAATGAAACTTGGCACAAGAAAATGTTTAATTTTATTTCAACAAATTTAAATCACTTATTTTTCCAGGTATTAAGCAGTCCACTAAATGAAATTCATTAAAACCTTTTAAATTAATAGAATGTAATCTGACAAACGGCATAGGTTGCAGAAAATAACGTGCCTCCGTTGGGCATTTAAAGGGAAATAGTTTAGGAGCATCCAGTTGGAGAGTAAAAAGTTGACACTTGGTGCAGCTTGTTTAAACGTCTTAAATATTCATGCATATAATAGTTTCCCTAAAGTTAAACTGGGCTAATTTGGATCATGTACTCTTGCGGGTTGAGTAAAAGCATGCTGAAAAAACCTATTCAAATAGACTATGACCCATCACGAATAGTATAGATTGGTGCTGTTTGAGCATAAAATGTCCAAAGTTGGAAAAAGTTGGAAAAACTTGCTGTAAAGTCAACCTAAAATGGATTGATATTCCAAACATTGGGTGTCTAAACCAGTGCCACTTGTTGATTTTGTATGCACGCTGTGCTAAAGATTTATTCTGGAGTGAAGTGTTGACCGGGAATGTGTATTTATTGAGCTGTTTCCCTTTCACAGGGTGTGATTGCAGCAATGAGGGATGGGTTTGGTTTTATTAAATGTGTTGATCGGGATGCCCGAATGTTCTTTCACTTCAGTGAAATCCTGGACGGAAACCAGCTCCACATTTCTGATGAAGTAGAATTTACTGTTGTCCCAGTGAGTAAAACCAACTTCTTTGTAAAAACAAAAAATATATATGAAATATAACTATATAGAAATTAAACAAAAGTGAATTATGCTACTGATGCATCTGGGCCCCTTCTCCAGATTCCCGAGGTGTGTAGGCCGCATGATAGCTGAACACTATTTGCACAGCAAAAATAGAAATGGTAAAGGTGAGCCTGCCAGACTTGCTAAGTTAAAGGGTCTGAATAAGCTACATGCTTTAATTCTTGGTATCCACTGCTGCTGGCTGGATGTTCGTTCGGTTTGAATTTTCCCAGCCTATGTCATTAGGGTTCTCTCCTGGTCCCAGTTTATGCTGTTTACTATAGTATTCGAGTGTCATTCACAAACGTCAGTCATCCACCTCTCGGTGCATGTGGCCTGTACAGCCTAAGGGCACTGACCATCATCCACAAGAGCTAGCCTGCAAATGCAGTAAGCATGGGAGAAGTCAATCATAAAGACTGGCACATGCTCTCAAGCAAGTTTTACTTGTTGGTGGTTCGGGTGATGCCCAAAATGGATAAATTAGCTAGATTAAAGCTACAAAAAGTTTGCTCTTCCTCAGCAGTCACTTTTGATATCACAGGTAGCCAAAAACCAGCTACCGAGTCATTTATCGGGACCTGTGGGAAAATGTCTTCAGATTTGTGGTGCACAGTTCATTGCTTCCGACTTATTTTGTCACATTTCAAGCCTAAACCTTTCTTTGAAGTTAGTTTCAGATACGTTATTCAGAAAATTTACAGCCTTCCAGTTGAGCATCAGAGTTTTACACGCAGCGACTAGCATTGTGCATTATCCTGTGCTGCATGGGATCAGAGTGCCAGTCTTCTTTGTCCCCCTAGTAATAGTGGGCCCGTGACCATCTCTATCTTGATGTGCGAGATCTGTCTGTGTACCCTGCCCCCCAACATTTCTTAAACTTGATAGATCGGGGAAGATGTCAATCAGGGTTCACTCGCCAATGTTGAGATGTGGATCAGTCAATCGCGTCACAGGAACTCTTCTCAATCTGTCAATTGGCACCTTTGCGGCACAGCTGTGCAGACTGCTGAGACTACGCCACTGTGCGTCTCACACTGCGAAGAAAATCTGGTTTTGGACAGTGCTCTGCCTTAAATAGAAAAGAGGGTAGACACTCTCTGGGTTGCTGCTTAGACTGCACTGCCTAGTACACACGATTCATTAGTTCCTATCACAACTTGTAAAGAGGTGGAACAATCTGCTCAAGAATATACCCCAGGCACGGAAAGTAAAAAATGTATGCTCTCTGAAGGAAAATGTCCACCTTTTCAGCCTACCTGGCACAGGTTGCTAATGCAATTGCGCTAATGGCTAGATAGAGTACAGTGGGACCAAATGTACAACTTTTTGAAAGTGCCAGTGTCCTTAAGGTCCACTGTGGGCAAAATCCTAAATGAGGGGGAAGTAATCTGCTAATGTAGTAATCATTCCCTGGATGCAACTGATACAGCGGGCAGATTGAAAGCAGAAGACCGTTATCAAGAGGCATTCATGGTTAGTGGGCTCTGGTTTCAGGCCAGAAACTCAGGCAACGCTGATAGATCTACCCATAGAAGATGCACAACTTTTTAGCAAAGCCTTGGCTGATCTCATGAAAAAGCAAAAATAAGCATGAAACGATCAACTTTCAAGCCAACCTTACCAGCAGAGGAACATCAACAAACTATATAGAACTTTAACGCCCCAATCAATCTAACCGCTCAATGCAAACTTAGTACATTTCAAATACCAGCACATGGTACTCCATCAAAGTTCCCCACATCAGGTACCCAATGCCATTGTAGACATGACGGAGGTCAAATTCGGAGGCAGCTTCTTCCACAGAGCAATGGCTTTCCTTCCATGTCTCCCCAGTAGGTGGGCACTTGCCATACACCCATGGGAGGGAATAACATTGCACAAGTGGGTGTTGTCTGCAATCACAAACTGTGCAGTGTTTGTCGGAACGCTGCAATATCAATCAACCACCAAGACATGCACGCTACCCGCATAACATCTTCCGCTACTAAAGGAAGAAATTCAAATGTTGGTGAAAGAAGCAATCAAGGAAGCGTCTTAGCAGCAGTTAATTGTTCTTTTATTTATTTTTTCTCTCTTCTACTTCTTGGTTTCCAAAAAGACAAGGCATAAAGACCCAGTTCTAGACTTTAGAGCAGCAAACAAGAATGTCAAACCACTAAGGGTCAGGATGACATTGCTAAAAGAAGTAATACCCCTACTAAGAGAGGGCGATTGCATGGCGACAATAGATATGAAAAATGCATACTTGCATATTTCAATTTTCCCAGGCCATCAAAATTATGCACGCATCAAGGCGGGTCATAGGCATTTCCAGTTCAGTGCTACCTTTTTGGATTGCCTCGTCACTTTTTGTATTCACCAAGGTACTCCCAGCTGTGGTGTAAAATGTACAGAACAGGTTAACACCAGTTTATCCTTCTCTATACTGTCTAAAAACCAGAAGAGCGCAAAGCTGTGTCAAGATGCATAGCAGAAAGGTGCGGTGGGGGACACTCAGTCCCACCACATATGGAGAGGTGGTCAGCACAACAGGTAACTCACCTTAACGTACTAGAACTACTGGCATTCAAGATGGTGTTGCTTGTTTCAGAATAGACTGATAAACCAGTGTTCTCATCAACATTTTTTTGGGAATATTTTTAAAATGTTATAACACACCAAGCATTACAAATAATTAGGACTTCCATGTTCAAGTTTCACCACATAACATCACAGAATACTCTACCGTACCCCCCCTCCACCCCATTAACTTGAGCCCCTGTGACCATGTCATCAGCCTGTTCACCTTCAGGCGGTAGTGTTGCCATTCTCTTCTGTCGTTATCACTATAGTCGACCTGGGAGGAGCCCACCATTGAAGCCACCAGTTGCCTCCATTCTATTAGGGGTCCCACCTCCCCATCCCCCCTGCTGACTGCTTCAAACATGGCAGCCGTTTCCGCTTCAGCCCACTTCATGAGGTCAGCCCACCACAACTCTACCCTAGGCCTATGGGCTGCCTTTCAGCACATTGCAATTCTCTGTTTAGCCAGGATGTAGGCCAGGTCTTTCATCTTGCTAATCAGGTTACGTGGTCTAGGAAAAACCCCCAAGCATGCATGCCCAAGCTGACTCCACCTCCAGCGTAATGCCTTTACCTGCCAAGCGTGTCTTCAGTTCTGTCCAAAACCTCCCCACCTCCGGGCAGGCCCGGAACATATGTAACATCCCTGCTTCCTCCTCCCCACACCTGGGGCATCTTTGTGTCAAGAGGCCACCAAACCTGGCAATTTTACTGGGTGGTCAAGTATGCTCTGTGTGACATATAGTTGGATCTGCTGGAGCCTTGTGTTCCGGGAGACCTTCTTATACCTTTGGACTCTCTCCCACAACCCATCCGACATGGGTACTCCCACCTCTTCTTCCCAAACTCGCCGCAGTTGGAGCAATTCCTTCCCCACCTTGGTCCCCAGTAGCTCCTATATGCGGGACACCTCATGCCCACCCTCTGAGACGTCCTACATCGTCTCGATGGTGGCATCAGGCTGCTCCGCAAGCACCGCCGCCGGCCACCTGTCTCGCACTCGTTTAACGATTCTAGAATCGGTAATGTGTTGACCTTTATGTACCCCAGTGTCCTCTACTAGCCTCTGGAATTCCAGCGCCTCCCCCTCCTGCCATATATCTCCTAGGGTAGCCAGGCCCATCGGTTCCCAAGATCTACGGACCACTTATCAGTTAGGGATCCTCTCTGCATAGCACCACTAGCGACACCTGCAAGGAGAACGGAGACGGATATCCCACCATCTGCCATGCTCTGTGCCACACCTCCCAGCCAAGCACCAACAGCCTCGCCATTCCCCTTATCTTTGTTTTAGATAACCCCACTGTCTCTCTAAGGAAGTAGGGAGCGGCATCCATACACAACAGCCTGGTTTCAACTGTTTTTTTTCTTCAGGCAGCCACCTAGCCACATATTGCAGCTGTCCCGCCAAATAGTATAACTCAAAATTCGGCAGGTTTATACCTCCCCTGTCACATGAATTCTGTAATTTCCAGAGGGCCACCCTGTTCCTGGAGTTATGCCATATAAAACCCCTGCACAGGCTGTGGAGACTGGTGAAGAAGCGGCTAGGGATCACATATGGGATATTTACAAAAGAATTTAACAGTCTGGGCAGCAGCCCTCCCCATCATGGCCAGGGGTAACCTGGTCCAAAATGCCATGCTATTTGTAATGCTTCCAACTGCCTTTTCTGTGTTTGTGTTCCTAGTTGGTCGTGTGGTATGTCAATTCAAAGATATCTGAACGTCTCGGTTCGCCAGGGTATTGGCAATACCGGTAAGCTCTTTAGCAGGGCACGTCTGTATCGCCCCAGAGAAACTTACTGGAATTCTTAGGGTTCACAGCTATGCCGGAGAGGGTAGCGTATCGTTCCATCACCTCCAGGGTGTATTGTAGGTTCTGCGGGAAGCGCAGATACAAGAGTAGATCCGCATCTCATCATTATATGCTGATCACCCGCAGTGTGGATCCCTATCTCTCCATATTGTTGTCTAAGACAAACTGCCAATGGCTCCAACGCTAGAATATACAACATAGGCGACCAGGGGCAGCCCTGTCTAGTGCCCCTGCTAAGTTGCCATTTATCTGTGATAGTGGCGCCTGTTTTGACTCTCGCAATTGGGGAGCTGTACAACATTTTGACCCACCTAAGATACCCAGGCCCCATTCCGTATTCTCTGTCGCTAGCAGCCAGGGCCATCTTACTGAGTCGAAAGCCTTAACCGCATCTAGCGAAACAATTGCCAGTTCACCCGGGTCCTTCTCTGTTTGGTCAATAATATGGTGCAGACTCCTGTGATTATCTGTTATATTTCTACCAGGGACATAGCCCGTTTGGTCGGGGTGTATAAGTCTGCCGATGACTCGCTTAAGCCTGTTTGCTAGCACTGCCGTGAGGATATTGCTGTCCTGATTAAGCGTCGATGGGGGTCTATATGACCCACAGTCTGTGCTAGGCTTACCTGGTTTTAGAAGAGGGGTGATCACTGCCTCCCGAAGGAATTCCGGCAACCTACTGTGCTCAAACGCCTCGTTAAGCATAGCCAGCAGCGAGGGGGATCAACTCTAGTTTATAGGTTTTGTAGAATTTGCTGGGGAGCCCATCTGACCCCGGGACTTTACATGTGGGCAGGTGCTGAATCACTATCTCTAGTTCTTCTGAAGTGATTGGGGCATCCAGATCTGCCCGTTCTAAATAGTCTAAGGTGGGCAAGCCTATGTCTTCTAGTTTTTCCTGGATTTCTTGGTCTTTCCTCACCTGGATCCTTATACAGACGTTTATAATATCTAAGGAACTCCTCATTTACTCCCTCCTTGGTATCTAGGATCTGGCCTTCCTCCCCCCTAATTTCCCTGATCACCGGCTGTGATGCTTTGCTCTTATGTAGCCATGCCAGCAATCTGCCCGGCTTGTCTCCCCCCGCATGCTGTCTCTCCACATATTTCTTGTAGCTTAATTTACATAATCTGTCCCAGTACTCACTGCTAGCTTGTTGCAACAGTCTCGTCCTGACCCCATCCTCCTGAGAGGTGCCTCCCCTGCGC
This sequence comes from Ambystoma mexicanum, assembly GCF_040938575.1. NCBI lineage: Eukaryota > Metazoa > Chordata > Amphibia > Caudata > Ambystomatidae > Ambystoma > Ambystoma mexicanum. Next base: position 113,737,042 of record NC_090938.1, on the reverse strand, counting down.
ATTGTGTCTTTTAACTCCCTCTGTTTCCTGCAGCTCTCGTTTTATTCCACCCTGAAGTCCTCTGGATTTTGATATGGCTACGCCCCGCACCACCACTCTAAATGCCTCCCACACAGTTCCCATAGATCGAACACTCCTGGTATTAATATCAAAGTACTTTGTGATCGCCTCCCTCATTTCCTCCCGGAATCCCGAGTCATGCAAGGCCTCCGCTCTGAGTTTGCACGTCGGGATTTGTGCTCTAGGGGGTTGGTGTTGCCACTCTAGGACCAGGGGGGAGTGGTCCGAAAGCACTCTGGCCTTATATTCTGCGCCCCTCATCTCGCCTACTATCTCAGCAGCGGCAAACATAGTCTAGCCTTGTGTGCAGGTCATGTGGTGCCGCATAGTAGTACTGCCTGTCTGCAACTGCCTCCAGATATCTAAGAGTTCAAAATCTCTCAGCAGTGCCTGTAATACCTTTGCAGCCGGGGAGGGTTTGTCTAGTTTACCATCTGATCTGTCCATCCTAGGATTCAGTGTGCAGTTAAAGTCCCCTCCCCATATGATCATGCCACCCAGTAGGGGGCTAATTTTGTCATATAGGGTCAGAAAATAAGCTGCTGTATCTTGGTTAGGGGCATACAAATTTATAATGCTCACTTCCCAGTTTTCCAGCATCCCCCGCACTACTACCATTCTGCCTTCTGGGTCCCCCGTAGACTGAAACAATTGGAATGGCACATTAGGTGCTACCCCTTTGATAACTCCTCTAGCGTAAGCAGAGTATGTGGCTCCCGTAACGCTCCACCTCCAGTTTCTCCCTGGTAAGGTGGGTCTCCTGTAATAGTGCTATGTCGAGCCTCATCCTTCTTAGGTACATCATTACTTTATTACGCTTCAGGTAGCTATTGAGGCCCCTCACATTCCAGGTGACCACTCTAAGGCAACCCGACACCATTTATACAATATCCCGCCTCCTCGCTCTGTGCTCCATCCCGCCTGATATGACTCCATTTGGCTCGTTCCCCACCCTCTTCCCACAAACTCCCCACCCCCCTTTCCCAACAACAAACCCCAACACACCACCCCGTCTCCCCCTCACCCCACCCCAACAAATGCCTAGCTCCATCCCTGGATCTCAGGCAACCCCGCTTTTGGTCCTGCCTCGGAATGCCGAGGACAGGAACCCAGCAGGAGGTCACCGGACAACCGGTGACCGAACTAAGGTTCTCCTTATGGGGGTATGAGGGATTGCTCCATAAGGCTCCTGCGCTTTTATCAAAGATCACAGTGCTAACTGATAAACACACTTATACCCCTAGCCAAGCACGCCCATAGGCTATGTCACACACTATAATCAAGTCCCAGTGTCTTAGGCTGCGACCTACATGGTGCCACATATACATATTACTTATTTTCTCCTTCTTCCGTCTGGATGCCCGACTTTTGGGGGCAGCTCAAGCCACCCCATGGCGTCTTCTGGGGTTTAAAAAAACAAAGTTCTGCTCTTGTGGAACACCTTCAGCTTTGCCGGGTAGAGCAGCATGTACTTGTGGCCAGCCTCACGCAATCTTCTCTTCACAGTCCCAAAGTTCATGCGACTACGCTGTACCCGCAGGGTATAATCTGGGTATGCAGTTATGTCTGCCAACCCCCTTTGTATTGTTCCACACTTCCGAAAGTGTTCGAGGATTTTTTCTCGATCTCGGTAGTTTAGGATCTTGGCGATCACGGGCCTAGGAGGGGTTCCCGGCAGCGGCCTTCTCATCAGAGCCCTATGCACCCTTTCCACTGCAAATCCCTGTGTCAGCACTCCTCCGGTTATCTCCTGTAGCAGCATGGATTCAATTAACTCCGTAGGGTTTGATCCCTCAACTCCCTCTGACAAACAAACAATGCAAATGTTATTCCTCCGGGCGCGTCCTTCCGCCTCCTCTGCCCTACTTTCCAGATTACCCATGCGTTGTACTAGGGCGTGAAGTTCCGATTTATGAGTTGCACAGTCCGCTGTGTTCGTGGCCACCTCTTTTTCTGAGTTCCCCGTGCGTTCTGCCAGTGACCTGACATCTTGCCGGAGAAGATTCACCTCCTCTTGCACCGGCCCAACTTTGAGCTCTAGTGTCGCTTTCAATTCGGTCATAGCCAGTCCAAGTTTGGTCTCCCAGGCAACTTTCAGGTCAGCAATTGCAGCAAGGGTCTCCTGGTTTGTGCCCATGGTGACTGCGCCCCCGACGGGGGTTTTGTCCTTGCTCCTAGCACCTTCCGCACCTGGTGATCTGGCGTTTTCATCCAGCGTGGGTTGCTTGCCCTTTGTTCTTAGAGGTTTGTTAGACATTGTCATGCCAGCAACATGTAGGCGAGCCCCGCTGTTTGTGGCTTCTGGCCCCGGCGAGGTAAAACTGCTATTAGCGTCCGGGCCACGTAAGGGCTGCCTTAAAGCTGCTTGCTGCTTCAAGGAGTGGGCTGTGTCCTCCCACGAATTGGTGTAAGTTTATTCAGGCTTCCCGAACTCTGTGCTCCAGCCCCAATTGGACCGGGCCTTTGGGCGTCTCTCCACAGCTTACACAGCCCCCCTGGTGTTTCGCTGGCCCAGCATGCATCACCACAGGACTGCACAGGATACAGTCGCTTCCTGCCCCATGGAGGTCACCTTTCTCGGACAACCTGTATCGTGGGTATCCACGAGCCCCCATACCAGCCCATGAAGCGGGCCTTGTCATACCACATAATTCGAGCTATTCTAATCTCTTAAAGCTGGAGCCCCATCGGCTCTATTTGCCTGCGTGCTTACTGTGGCGTTCAATGTGGAGGCCACAGCGCAGCGCCCTAGCCAACAATGTCACCAGGCGCTGGAGGCCAGATCATTAGCCCCGTCCAGACTTCCTGCCCGCAGTATCACCAACCACAGTGCGGCATGTTCGTATGATTGGGCCATGACACTTGTGTCCCCCACTCAGCCGGAGCAATCCGAAAGAAATATGCAGCTCAGTAGCCCTGTGTGCTGCAATGGTTCGAGCCCCTGTTCTTCAGATCAATTCGTAGCTGCGGGTGCCTGCTGGGGATCAATTGCGCTCTGTTTGTCCAGCGCTGCCCCCACCTCCTCGGGCCTCTCATTGCCGACCAGGGCCCCGGGCATCCGCAGGCTCCCCAGCGGCATCACCAAACGCCACCACCCGCAGCGCGCCAGTCAGGGCCTCTCCCACAGCCGGCTTCGCCCACTGGGCCACAACGCTTCTGGGGGCCCCCGCCCGATCAGCAACGCCGCTGCCAGCTAACCAGCACCGGGCACGGAGCTTGGAAGGCTCCGTCGTCCCACGCGTAGACGTCGCCACAGTCCGGGGGGCAAGCCACCTCCGCTGCACTCCTCCACGACCTAGCTCACCAGCACCCCTCGCGGGCTCCGGCGCCAACCACCTGACACGGCAGTGTACTATCCCGCCAGCAAGGGTCCTCCGCTGGCGTCCACGCCAAGCTCCACTCGTCCTTCCAGGCATGGTCTCAGCTACGCCTGGTCTGCCATCTCTCAACAGACGCTGCAGCCAGATTTTATGGCCCATTGTGTGCCATATGCCATTTTGGCGAGTCCCGAGACGCACACATCACAATTATTCTAGTGTCTGTACCATGCTCGCTCGGCAACGGCCCTTATTACACTCCGATTGTGCCCCATATATTCATGCTTCCTTGGGTGTGCGGCAGGCACATGCAGCACAGTTTAAGCACCTACATGTCCCAGGATCAATGTCGGATACGTAGGAGCCCTAGCAGAACGCGTCCACTCAAGCGGCCATGTAGCCACGCCCCCCTTAAACACATCATTTATGTTTTAGACAAGGCAGGCAGAGAAACACTCCATGGTGTACTAAAACATTTGGCAGTGGTGCCTCAAAATTCAACCTATTCAGACATAACATATTTCAGTGGCGCACAACTCGGGCAGACAGCCTAAGCAGAGTATTGGTGCAGGAACAGGAGTGGGAATTAAGGAGTGGGAATTGGACCAGAACACTCAAACATATGTATTCACTATGCAGTCAGTGCAGTGTCTCTCTTTTGCAACGGCAAAGAACGCACAATGCCCAAGCTATGCATCCAGATGGGATCTCTAGCCAATGCATAATGAGCTGGCCAGAAATGTGTTATCTCCGCGCCCCCCCACCTCCCAGCTGCACAAAGTTGTACACAAGTTGCACCAGGAACAAGTGGCTATGACACTAATTGCACCAATGTTGGCAAGGTAGCCATGGTTTACTCATCTGCAGGACATGTCACTATGCCCACCATTGAAACTACCAATCTCACACTATCTGTTAACCCAACAGAATCAATTAACAAGTCAACGACTCATTCAACCAACTTGGCAGCTGGGCTCCTGAAGTCATAGCTTGGTAATTATTTTTTTTTATTTGGTTTAAATACTTATGGTTTCGAGACACCTTTGCAATAACAATTGAAATCAGAAATTAAAAACAGTTACAAATAGTACAAATTACACATTAGTAAAATCATGCAGTGGAATTAACAATCATTTCACTTGATTAAGATACCAATTCAGTTGGTGAGGAGTACATTAGCAATACGTCTTTGAACTGATAATGTCTAGCGAGGGTTCATTACTGCTAAGTATTCTTGATTCAAAAAATTAGGGCTCCTGGTTGGGAGCCTATTCCACCCAGGAGGATTACTAGGAAACAAAAGTTACAATTGAATAGGTCCAAGAGAAAAAGTGCTCACAGAATACTCCTGATTTTTTATGAACCGCTGCATAAAGAAAGAATTACTTATTCATACTGTGTAGAATCAATCTTGCTCTTTATCTAAAGTTGTACAGTTCAGCATAAAATAGACACTCAAGAGATGAACATCAAAAACAGTATTCGACCGGAAGTACAGAAAATATTTACAACACACAAAACCAAAAGTTTCTTGGCACAACAACCACTTTGTGTAAGACAAACTCAACCTCAGGTGTCGTTGGCCATGAAGTTCACATAAAACTAGCAAACACAAACAGTTAGACATTTGTAATATCGCATATAAATTTCAAGGACACAAATAGTTTTCTCTGTTAGGCAGTGTGAATATACTGCAGTTGGGGGTAATGTGTCTACACCGCGGTGTTTCAGCCGGTTCTAGGTGGGCTTGATGTGCCACATCTGGTGTATGGCCTTCATCAGGATGGGGGTCTGTACTGTATGTCTGTGCTATGGGTATATTCATGTCCCTGCAAAAATGTCTCCTGACAAGTTGCTTTTTTTGAGGAGACATTACATTGAGTATGCGGGGGACACCCCGCAACCCCTGAATTTCTTTTATACATTTTTATTTAATAGGGGATATGGGGTCCTCCCGCAGCCCGTCACATATGTTGCCAGTGGCTTTTCCTTGTGACATTATGTATGGGGACATTTCCTGATAGCAAACTTATTTGGTCGGGAGCAGATTTAGTTTAAAGCGCAGCATATCAAATCTATGCTTTCTGGAGGGATGGGGTTTGAAAGAGCTTTTATTTCATACCATAGGTGATAAATATGGTAATTAAAAGATGAGCCTCTATTCCTTATCCAATCAGATTCACTGAGTAGCTTTTTGCAATTAATCCAGGAAACCATAAGGTCTTGTGCGTCTAGATTATAGGTTACCAAAATCTTCAAAGAATCCTGCACCCAGTTTCTCAAAACTTTACAAGTTTTTTTAAGCAGAACATGGCGTAATTCAAGCATCAAACTGTTTTCTGGAGGTTGCACCATTACTTTCAGTAGTTGCAACCTCTTCCAATCTACATGACCTGTAGGGAAATTGGGTCGATCTTTTGTTGGATTATTGCTATGGGAGATCCCTTGGGTGACGAGAGCAACCTCTTTCCCAATGATTGCAGTCTATCCCATTGATTTGTTAATAGACCGGAATTTGCTCAGTAAAGTAAGCATGGGATTGTTGTTTGATGGTAATATTACAGTGCAGAGAATCTTCAAAATGTTATATCAAAGACGATAGTTCAAATTCATTAGTTTGGTCATTCAAATGCTATTTCAATAAAGGGAAATAATTCTTCATCTGGTGTGCAAAGGGTATCAGTCCCATGACTGATCTCAAGCTAACATACCTTCTCCTTCTGCTAGACTCTGGTCTGTTCTAGAATTCACTTAAGGTGAACTTAATGGCACGATAAGTATGCACAACACAAGATTTCTTGGTGGAGCGTTCCAGTTACCAAAGCATTTGAGAGGGCTAAAAGCATGTACTCACCAGTAGCTCATCCACCACCAGACTGGGATCTAAACATTGTGTTAAGTAAAAGTATGGATCTACCTTTGGCATCTATACATTAAGCTTCTTTATAGGACCTTACCTACAAGGTGGCATTCCTTGTTGCCATTATTTCCATCAGAAGGATAAGTGAATTACAGACCGCATCTGTGTCAGAATCCTTTGTATCCATACACAATGGTTTTAAGGACGCACTGTATATTTTTACCAAGATTAATTTCAAAATGGCATGTCTTTCACGCCATATAACTGTTTGTTTTCTTTCAAAAACCCACAGAACGGAGTGGTGGGTGGCGGAGCACTTCATAAACTTGATGAACAAAGGGCCATTATTTACTGCCTTAATAAAACCGAGGTGTTCAGGAAAATAGACCAGTTATTTGTCTCGATGGCAACAGGAATGAAGGGGGAATCCTGTCACTAACGCTACAATTGTCAGATGGCTCTTTGGATGCATACAACAATGTTGGACATTGTCCAATAAAACTTTCTTTCATCCCAAAAGCTCATTCTACACATTAAAAGCGAAACACTTGCATTCATTGCTAATGTACCGTTGCAAGTAATTTGGAAAGTGGTCACATGGAGCTTAGTTCACACAACTCTATTGGGTTGATCCTCTTTGCCACGCTTCGATTCTCAAGTGGAACATGCCGTATCAAAACATTTGCACCTGCCCCTCGAGTGCCTCACTGCTTTCCGGTACTGCTTTCTATTCTATGCATAGAATAAGACTCCACCAAGCAGATTCAGAAACCTTTAGAAAACAAACATTACTTAACCAGTCATCTTTTTTTTCTTTTGCGTCTTATCTGCTTAGTCATATGCACCTACTCATCATCCCCTATTGGAAGCAAAGGGCACAGTTCATAAAACAAGAGTATACTAGTTTACTCCCTCATGACACACAGAATTCTTAGATTATTGACGTGTGATAGAGCATGGGTAACTGTACACGTAGGCTACAGATAGTGTTACAGGAACACCCATATTGCAGCCTTTCGAGTTCAAAAACAAAACCAGATGTAATACTCGGCACAAATAACTGGATGTCGGCCTATGCATATCATGCAACTCTAAGCAGATAAAAGCCACAGAATATTCTTTTTGATAAAAATCAAGGAATTCAGGGAGCTTGATCCAGAGACCAGGGCCAGGCATTGAGAATAGTTGACTCCTTTTTTGGAACATCGTGTTGAAGGAACAAAAGACACTGATTAGAGGACCACACAACGATTTGTAAAGTAAAATGTGATTTTTAGCAGATACTTCAGTGGCAGTCCATGGACAAATTTTAAAACCAAGCTCAAGGTTTTGGAGGTTCTTGTTGAGAAATGGAAAGCCAGTGTAGCAAACATCTGGCCATGGAGGAAAGAGAATTTCAGAACGTTATAGATCCTGACTGCTGAATTTTGGGTGGTTTATGCAGTCATCGGGCAATCCAGTATTCAAACATTGCCATATTCAAACTGAGAATTAACCAGGAAACCCACCAACAATGTATGAGTCGTAGGTGGAAGAAAGATAAGAATCTACCAGCGCATATGCAAGCAGTAGAAATCCCTAACTATATCCTTAACTTGAGAGGTTGTTTTTGTTTCTGGGTTCTGGATGACTTAGATTCTTAACCTTTGTTGCAGGCATGGTACAGAGGTCCAATATAGGTCGTTCGGTTCATCTGATAGAGGATCCTTTCGAAGGTGAGAAGGGCCAAATAACAGTATCTTAGATGGATTTAGTTGACTTGTATTTCTCCGCCACAGTTAAACGTGGAGAAAACAGGACTCAAGCCGAGAGATTCTCCTGAGGGCCAGACACCTTGGGAAGCATTTGGAGATAAGAAAGTGGATGGATGTCAAATTTATGAATGATGGCCAACCAAGGAGAGATGTAAATATTAAAAAGCAGAGGAAATGGTGTGGAACCCTGAGGGACTCCACATTTAATCATAGAAGAAAAGCTAAAGTAAAAGGGCTGAGCTCACCTGCTTGGAATCTGTAAAAGGAAAATACAAAACCAGCACAGAGTGGAACCTAAAATGCTTAAGACTTGGAAGTCTAGAAAGAAGGATACACTATATCAAATATGGCCGATAAATCCAGCATCATTAGTAATGACGAATGGCCATAATCAGAAGGATAGTAAGTCATCCCATGTGGAGACTAAGCGGTTTTTGTACCATGCCTCGGACGAAAATTATATTGCAGTGAATCTAGAATCTTATTCTCTTCAACAATGGTAACTAATTGCTGAGTCACCACCTTTTCATCTTGGCGATCCAAATGAGACTGCAATTGGTAGATGATTAACAATTTTCACTGTCTGAGGAGAGGCTCTTAAGTAGAGGTTCAAATAGAGAAGATTTAAGACTATGTGGAATCACTCGCTGTTGAAGAGAAATATTGACCAAATGTGTGATCCACTTAGGCTTCCTGACCTGGTGCAAATCTCATCTATCTGAACTGGAATGTAAATGCTTAAACCTCTATAGCATGTGAATACCCTATTCCTAAAGTACTGTATTGAATTCAAATGTGGGTTTCGTCTGAGCTCTGTATTGGATTCTGTTAAGGGTTGCGACTCGCTCTCCTGAAAGCTTTCATGGATCCAGTAAACCTTCCCAAGAAGGAAGGCATTTATTAATTGGCTAAATGGACTGAGGGTGCCATTCTTCTGGGATAAGCAGATGAGGCTAGTAAAATGTTTAACAATAGAGAAACTTTTTCAGGCAACCTAGATTCACATGCTTTGCATAGGCTACCATCTAGTGACTGTGTCTTAGTATTAAGTTTTTTTTTCTCATTAATTGAAATGCTAGGCCAGGGTTGCTAGGGCGGGGCAGGTAAAATGGAGGAGTTCCCGTTGCACTATTCCCTACCGTATATGGGGACACCTATGAACCCTCACGGTTCTTTACTCAGATTTATTTTTTTCTTTTTCCACCTTTGGTTGGTCATATGCAAGCAGAGTAAAACGCCCACTGTACTCTCAACTGCTTCCTTGTTTTGTGAATCAATCCTGAAAAATCACTAGTGTTAAAAAGTGGAAGAAGCAGAGAGTTGCAACAGGCATACAGTATGGAATGTGGGGGAGAGCATTGTTAATTTATAGTAGAATGACTCTAAATCCCATTTCCTTAGCAATCCAGGCTGCACTTGATTACCAGACCACCCATGAAGAACACTGTTTTGCTGAGTGTAAATCGAAGTTCCCTTGGAAGTACACAGTGTGCAATCACTACCTTCCAAGGGATCATGCTGAAATCGAGTGTCCAGTGTGCAGTGCAGGGGCTTTAAGCCCAAAACATGTAAAGCACAGAGTTTAGCGCCATCTGGGCAAGCTATGCAGTTCATGTCTGGTCTGGTTGAAACCTCTTCCCCGTTTGATACCCAAGTCGAGTGAGTGCCAAGGTAGAAGTCTACCAACAGCCAACAAGAGGTACCAGTGAATAAAAGTCAGCCCCCCATTCCCCCCCCACCCCCTCCCCCCTGCTCCAAAGGACCAGAGTTGAGCTTGTCTACAGAGATGTTTTTGACCGCTTGCGTGCGCACTGACCTATCAAAGCACTGAACGTTCAGGTTTGACTTCACTTTATGCATTGGGCTACGGTATTGAGTACCCTCTACACTGTTGCCAAAATACATAAATACCATCCATGTGTTAAATCACGTAAAGGAAAAAGCCACCTCAGTGGATAAGAGGACTTCCCACAGTAAAGGACTCTGCAGGCACATATGTTGGAGCAAGGTGAACCCTCTTTATGAATTCCCAAAAAAAGCCTTTTTATAATTTTCAGCCTCGGACTGGGAGGAGGAAGAGGATGAAGAAGAGGTGGTCAGCAAAGGGAAATTCCCTTTCTCTTCCTGTCTTGATGCTGAATGTTTGCACTGCACAACCCCAACAAGTTTGCGACACTCATTTTATTGCAACTGTGCCAAAAGTAGGATTTTCCAAAAGACAAAATGTGTTGCTCGAGCAGCAGGAAAACCCAGATGCTGAATTTGTGAAATAAAAAATTGAAACCCATACAACACCTTCATATCTTTTTAGATGTGAATGACCAAGACTGATTGTGTAGATATCCCGTAGAAGTATCCCAAGAAGAAAGACAGAGGAAATCTAGAGGAGTACCAAGTGAACTTGCCCACAGATGTGGGACCTCAAATTATCACCTACCGTATAGAGTATCAAACTGAATACACTTCGGTGCTAAAAAGAGCAGGGGCGTGCTTACTAGCCAGGTGCAGGAATCAGACAAAGATATCTATTTCATAGAATATGTCCTTGATACAAACAATTTCTCAATACATTTCACTAATGAAGTGAGTAAAAATGTACTTGGCGCCCTCTGTGCTTTGGCTGTCCGCTACTAAAGCAGTAAATACACGTATTGAAAATGCGAATGCAAGCGTTGATTGAACTGAACACTCAACTTTGATATTTTTTTGATAGTCCTAATACGGTCACCCTATGGCAGGGGTCTTCAAAGTGTGGGGCTAGCTCTGCTAGAGGGCACAGATATCTGGTGTGGGGGCTTCTGCCTCCTTCAAATAGAAAGGCACTAACTGGGTTTGCTAGAAATGTAAAGCATTTCTTGCATGGGGTTGGGGGTGTGATAGTGTGATAATGTTTTAGCTACTCCTATTAGTTATGAAACTACTGCCCTATGGTCTTGTCTGCCTGTACCCCTCCTAAGCCAGGATTGCTCAAACACAAATGTCACTAGGGGAGCCAAGGAAAGGTTATGTAATGGCAGTTTGCCAAAGCGGGCGATAATTCCACACCCCAAATGCTTGTAGATGCCTCCTAAAAGACTTGTGTCTTTTTGTATCCTCTGCCAGGGATCTCATTACCTCTGTATGCTGTTCTCTTTACGTATGAAATTGGTGCCATTTCATGGTAGGTTTGCCTGTGATCTGATTCTGTTCAAATAGTTTGTTTCTAAAATTGTCTCCGATCGTCTCATTGGATACCACTTCCGTCTAGGTTAGGAAAGAATTACTCTCCAGCTTCTGTAAGGGATCAAGAGTAAGACTGACACAGAAGTATGTTAAGTGTTATAGACTTTATTTTCAAAATAAGAGGGTTGGGGTGGGGGAATCCTATGTATCCCCAACTCGAAAGGGATTTCCCTGCCTTAACAAAACTAAGCAACGTCTGTGTTGGGATGTTAACAAAAAGATCGTCCTCTGACCACACCCTAAACTAGCCCTTACACTCTAAACTCAATATAATGTTCACCAGGGGATTCACAAGCTATCACTAGTAGCTTTTCTTCCAAGTCCCAAAGCACATACACTTAACATGTCAAAAGGAAAAGAATAGCAAAGTTCCACCAGGAAAGGGTTTTTCCCCTTCATCTAGATTTCTTCTGGTAATCAAAATGTCACTAAATCGTGGTTAACCAACACTTCCTCAAACTGTTTCCATTGGGTTAAGAGTTCCTCTTGGACTTCTGGTATACTCTTACCAAGATATGTGTGACTTACTCATTTACCCTCCAAAAGGGGTATGCCTCCTTCTCTCAATACTTGTTTACAATTTTACATTTCCAAGTGTTCTTTGCTTGCCACTGTTGGTGTACTCTCCTGCCAGGATGTTACTATTTAACACGGTTCAAGTCTGGTTTCTTTCTCACTCCTGGTGTACTCTTCTATGTGAGTCCAGCCTCACTGTTTGCCTGGTTCACTAACCTGCTAGGCCTTTTGTCCTCAGATTCTTTTATCCACAATATTATTTGTCGAATATTGGGTCGCTGATCCCCCTTTTACCAAAGTTCATAGCACTCAAGTTTTGGGCTATTGGCCCTTTTTTTTACCATTATTGGAGTTCACATTAACTTTTTTGTTTTTAATGCAGTGCGTCGCCAACCTTTTCTCAGTATTTGTAAAGATACCAATTTTATCGAAGTTCGCACTTTGCCTTCCTTGCGCTACGTCTGTGACACGACATTCACTTGCTGGTGCTCTGGTAACCCATTTGGCTTCCCTGGGCTCACCAGACGTCTTTCGTGTCTCTTGCACCCGTTTCTGTGTTCGCTGGTTTGCTGACTTTGTGCATCCTGTCAGCTGAGCGGCCCTCACGTTGACTCTTCCTGCAGCGTACGGCTTTCACTGCTGTTGGCAATCGAGCAGTGGGCTTCTTTCGCTCTGCTTTTCCCACAAGCCTCTTGTGTCATCCACAATTCTTCTTTGGCTTTGCTGGCATTCAACATTCTCATCCGCAGCAGCACCCTTCACCAGCTCCATTGGTTTCTGCCTCTCTCGCTGATCTCTCAGCTTTGGCAGATTTAAGCCTCCTGGCTTTGCTGAACAATTTCCATAGACTAGTCCGCTGTGTTGGTTTACTGGTTTACCGGTCTCATCTTCATTGCTCCATTGCTTTTCCTTGCCTCCAGTACAAAAATGCGGGGCGAGGGGAGGAGGGGTTAGGAGGGTGTTTACAGTGATTGGGCATACCTATATATATTCATCTATATGACTGTAGGCCATATAGGTATGTTGTATAAGTGCATGCATGTCAGAAATGATGGTTGGGTTATTTCAATTGCGTGTTCTTGTCCCTCTGGTCTTTCTTTTGCCACGTGGTCCTCCTGCGGATAGCCACCCCCCAGTGGCAAGGTTGCTAGATTTGTCACACTTCCCTCTGCACCTCAACCCCACAAAGATTGCCTAAGGTTCGATTGGATTTCTCCGGTTTTGTATCAGCTTTGTTAGCTCCCATTGATTATCGGGAGTTAGTTCTAGCTGACTTGTCTAGCTATTAGTGGTTCACCCACAGACTCCAATCTATCTCGACAATAAAACTGATATCTGTGGGTCTTCGCATTGGAGTATTTGAAGTTCAAAGTTCATTGTTTTTCTCTTTTTTTTTTTAAATTTTTTTTTCTGTTGCAGCGGTTGTGCTGGAATTCTCTTCCATCTTATTTGTCCATTTTTTTTAAATTTAGAAAAGGTGATATTCTGTTACTGCAATAAAAATGTACATTTAATGGCACATTTTTCGGTTTTGTACATCTTTGTATAGGTGCATATGGTTTAAATCAACCTTTCACACTACACACTTAAAATGAACAAATTATACACACATGTTCCAATATCAATTAATTTTAGTGTGATTCGTTCTCTAAATATCAACATTGAGACTTAAACTAAAATCATTGCTATAAAATCAGTAAAAATTTCAGTTCACATGTAATCAAGGGATTATCAATTTATCTTTCACAAATTGCCAAATATGAAACACTGCAGCAGTTATGACCAATGATTCCACACACAAAACTGCACTCCAAAATGTATCGGATTTGTAGCCTCTTGTATGAGGGCATGGCACACAGTTTCCACATGTTTTTCACAATATATGAAAAGTCTCATCGCAAGGTAAACCCCTCCAAGCACCAGTATTTCCCAATACAGGTAAGATTTCAAATCTTAAGTACAATATAAAATGTATCAACACTGGTGATGGGGTTTTGGTTAGATAACTGTGGCATCTTTTTAAACTGAACTTGATGTGTATAAAGTATATATTTTCGCCACTCAGCTAGGTGAAATAAGGATTGTATATGATCAGAATATCGAGATTATTTCTCAAACCCAGACACACAAATCGGCAGCAAGCTCAGGCAGACCAGAGTCCTATGTCTTCAAAGTGGTTAAGCACCACAATCCCCATATCTTTAAACCAAATACTCCTCGTTCTCCTATGAAAGTGTCCCAATATAAGGCTTGTGACGTTAGCTTAGAATTTGCAGAGTCCAACTGGTGTAGGATTTTACCAGATTTATCTCTTGGTATTAGGTAAACTACCTTTTAATATAGGCCTGTACTACACAAGTTGGTAGTGACTCAGGAGACAGGCCTATCTTAAGATGGGTAATGTGAGCTGTACAATGAAATCAGTAAATGCAGGTGTCCAAGTAAACACTTACACTTAAAGTTATAACATACATACATACACCCACAAGCATAATGAGAATCTTTAAGAAGCTGCAACTGATATTAACATTAATCCCAAAGTTAGGATTCTATTCCACGAGGGCACTAAAGCAAGGGAGTACATTTTTCAAACGTTGTACATATTTCAGAACATTTGAGGTCGGAAATAACTTTTTGTGATCACTGTGTTATAAGGAGGAACGTTTTTCCGATGAGAACTTAATTTGTAATTAGAAAAACTGATTTTGCCAGAGGGATGTAGGCAGTCTTTTATCCCAGCAATAATGGTGTTCAGCAATTAAAACATGTAAGGGAACAAGCACTGCCAAAGCCAATAGGTTCTGAAGGGGGCGTTTAGGGAGCCAGGTCCGCTCTCTGATGCTCTTAGAAAATGTTTTTAAAATAATTCAATAGAAAATCACAAGCTCAAGAGGAGCCACCTTGAAGCACAAGCTGGAAGGCCCGTGCAAGTGAGTTGAGGTTAACTCAAAAAGGCTTAAAATGGTACTCCCCAAGCTATGAAGCACTACAATTGGCAAATGGTAGATGTAGCCCAAGCCCCACAGTACATGTGACCTGTAGAATTTGTTGGAGCTGGATGCCTTCCTGTTGCAATGTAGTAGACTCTTGTTTCCGGTCCTTGGTTGTGGTGACGAACAGGGAGGACGTCTGGTCGGATTCTGCGGCAGTACTCGTGAGAGAGGGGCTCTGCAGCAATGGATTCTCCTTGATTCAGCTGCCTTTTGTGGTTTTTGGCACCTTTTTCTCAGTGCCAAAAAAGAACACACCTCTACGGTTAGAAGATACTTGATCCATCCGTCATGGACTCTAGTGAGGGTACTCTGGCTGAAGATTTCCTACTTCTGTAGGGTCCTCTGGATGCCCACGAAGCTTTGACCAGATCCGCTCTTCCGAAGACAATGCAATCGATTATGGTTAGGGGTCCCCGGGCATTGGGATGCTGCAGCCTTGAAAAGTTACAGCAAGTCGGGCGTTGCACCAAAATGGAGTTTGTCCCAAGGCTAGTTGGTCCCACCATCCTAAAGTAGAAAGTCATCCCTTGCGGGTCTTCCCAGTCGAAACAAAAAGTGGTCAGCACAGCTGCAAGGCTTCACCAGGCACTTTGCTGCCAAGGAGGGTGCTGCTTGCGTCGCTTCATGCCTTCGTCAGACGTTGTCCTCCAGTGGTCGACTCTGCCTCTAGTCCCAAAAACCTCTCCTTTTAAGCAGGTTCCCATTCATTCAGAGCTCTAGGCTGTCGATCCGGCCAATCAGAAGTGGTTTCAATCGGGCACACCTAGAGACAAAGGATGGGGAAGTTTTGGGACCCTCCCTCACATCTGCCTTTCCAGACACACTGGAGCCTGGGCGGGCTTCAGGGCTGAAGCCCAGCAAAGGCAAAATGCACAAAAGACTCAAACCCACTTCAGACAGAGTAAAAG
This sequence comes from Ambystoma mexicanum, assembly GCF_040938575.1. Taxonomy (NCBI): domain Eukaryota; kingdom Metazoa; phylum Chordata; class Amphibia; order Caudata; family Ambystomatidae; genus Ambystoma; species Ambystoma mexicanum. The sequence goes on along the minus strand of NC_090938.1, from coordinate 113,721,412 downwards.
CCCAGCAGGAACTAAATGACCAGAAATGGCAGAAAAAGAAGACTGGGACAGTTTTGAGAAAATGGTCCCCCTTTGTTGCTGTACTGCCGCTGAGAAATTGGCCTGCAGATACATGGCACAAGTTAGTACAACAGAAACCGCTGCCACCAGCCATTCAAGTTAGTATAACAGTATGTTATATGAGAAGTGGGTTAAAGGAATTACTATGTAACCCTCCCCCCCCCGCACTCCACATAGGGTGGTGTGCTGGAACCACAAAAGAAAAGGTAAAGACGGGACCTATCTTACTATTCTTGGGAACAGTAGTTCACCCAAGAAAATGTAAAACATTTAGAGAAGTCCAAGGGACTCCTCAGTGGCACTGCACAAAAGGTGCTGTATCAAAATGCAAAAAGCAAATGACTCCAAACAGTAAGAAATGCAACAAATCCTAGTCAGAAAAAACACGAGTGAGAAAAAAAGCTCTCTCCCACTCGGGAGTTAAAATAACAAAAAAGCCCTGAGTCCAGCAAAAGAGCTGGTGGTCGCTAAGGTTAAAGTGAATTGGCACAGAAATGAAATTATCTCAGTCAACAATCTGATCTTACCCCGACCCTACAGACGGATATCTTCCACTCCAATCGTTGCTTAGGCTACTGGGTTGTGGTACCCGTACAAGCGATCAAATAATTTTACCTTCCAGATTTGTTAGCCAAGAAACCGCTTTTGCTGGGAGGACTTCCAGGGCATACATGATGCCAGGTATTATAGAAGTACTGATCTTGGCCTCAATAGAACGACCACTTGGGCCATCTGTAACCCTCCTAATGGGCAACCATTTCAGCCAAGTCTTAGAAGGAACTATGTCAGCCAAATAAGTAAAAGAAGACTTAGCTCTAATACTCATTCCCAGATACTTGTACTCCTTTATCTGCTCTATCCAGGAAGGACCCAGTCTCCAAATGAATGCCGGACTACCATCAACTAGTTTATTTTAGTTTATTATTTGATAATGCGCTCAAAACCCTGGGGTAGCCGGGCGCAGCGGTAACAAGAATACTAGCTTGGTTACATACAGTGAATGCATTACATGTTAGTCTTTACAGTACAAGTATATGAGCAGAGTACATCAGATCACACTAGCCTATAGTACAAGTTTCAAGGTAATCTAGGTTTCAAATTATTTACATGCAGAAATCCAGTGTCTAGTGCCGGGGAACAATTTGGTAGGTGTCTTTAGACCAGAGACAAGTTTTCACTTTACATCTGAATCTAGAGTAGGTCTGGTCATCTCTTCGTGCAGAAAGGAGTGCGTTCCAGGCACAGGTAGCTCTAACCGGGGAACTAGCACCGCCCGATTTTTTGAGTCTGAATCTGGGGTTCTCTAGCAGAAGATGGTTAGAGGTTCTTGTGTGGTGGCTGGTAGATTTTCTGGTCAGTCTAGCCGAGATGTATGGTGGCGTGGTATTCAGTCCTTTGTAGGTGATAGAGCGTCTTGAGGAGTATTCTGTCACTAATTTTTAGCTAGTGGTGGTCTTTCCTGATATTAGATATATGCTCTCTTCGGGGTATGTCCAAGGCAGCTCTAAGAGCATTGTTCTGTAGTATTTGCATTTTGTTTATGATGTTTTTATTGGTGCCTGCATATCGGGCGTTGCAATAATCTAATTTAGACATTATTAAGGCGTTGTCTAGCATGATAGTTGGTTTTGGAGAGGTAAGGTCTACAGGCCCTGATTAATTTGCAGGTGTAGGCTGTGGATGAGGCCAGAGAGTTGACTTGTTTTTTGGGAGAAAATGTGGAATCAAGGTAGAAACCTAGTATTTTTATCTCGGTTACCACCTTGATTATGTTGCCATCTATATTAAAGTCTGTGTAGCTAGGGCTGAGGTTTTTTTTTGAGGTTTGAGTCAGAGCCCAGGATCAGTATCTTTGTTTTGTCGTCGTTTAGGCAGAGGCCGTGGAAGGCCATCCATGCCTGAATGAGAAGGTAAATCTTGTTCACTAGAGCGGAGTTTGCAACAAAGTTGCCAGATTGTACATTGTGGGAGAGACACAACGTCATAGGTGATATGTATTGGATCCGCTGAAGCTAAGGGGAGAACACTCTGATTGTACGGTTGGCTAGGAAGGATTGTACCCAGGCTATAGCTTCCCTTGAGAAATGGGCGGCAGACGCTAGATGCTTACATAACACTGCATGGTCAACCAGGTCGAAGGCCGCCGATAAATCGAGGAGGAGCATAGCTGTTTTACCTTTATCCTTCAACTTGTCGATTTGTGTCTTAAGGTCAATTGAGACCGTTTCAGTACCATGTTGTGGTCTGAATCTAGATTGGCGTGACCCTAGCAGTTAGTTCGTCTCCAGGTAGTTTTGGATCTGGAGGTAGGCTACTCTGTCAATGATTTTAAGAAGCAACGGGACCGTAGTATTGGGCCTATAGTTAGTGGGGATAGCTGGGTCAAGGGTCTGCTTTTTGAGGAGAGGCAGTACCCATGATTCTTTGAGGTTGGAGGGCACAGTGCTTCATCTAAAGGAGGCATTGATTAGCTTAGAGATGAAGGGTGCTAAATCTCTAGCTGCGTTTTATTACTTGTGCTGGGCAACTGTCGCCCTGGCAGTTCGATGGTTTCAGAGATAAAATAACCTTTTCAGTTTTCAGTATGGAAATGTTGGTGAAACTAAAAGGTTTGCAGCTGCTTGGTACATCTGTACTTGGTGTCTGTCAGAGGGGTGGTCTGAGTTCCTGTGGAGCTCAGGGTAGCCTTTTTCTTTACAATTTTGGACTGTAGTTATTATTTTGTTTGCTAATGCATTCTGGATGCTAGCGCACCATTGTTTGTCCTTGGGGACATTGTCCGTGGGAGCTATTGGTTTTTCCATTTCCCGGAGGATGGAGAAGAGTTCTTTAGAATTAGAGTTGGCTTTGCTAATTCTCTCATTAAACTTATTTTTTTTTAGTTTGGATTATTTCTTCCTTGTGTTTGTTAGCAAAGTTGGTGAGTAGGGTTTTATTCTCTACTGATGGTGAGTGCCTCCAGATAGCTTGGAGTTTACGTTTTTGGATTCGTAGTTCTTTGAGGTCGGGGGTGAACCAAGAATTAAGGTGTGCTTCTTGTTTACTTTTACGTAATTTGATAAGGGCAATGATATCCAGGGCTTTAGACATGGAGATGTTAAATGTATCAACTAATGTATTAGGGTCAGAGTTGTTGGCGCTAGCAGTGAGAGCTGGTAGGAGGAGGAGGAGGGGAGTAGTTTTTCAGCAGTGATTTCTTTTTTGCTGCTGGTTGGCAGAGGTGGTGCTATTTTACGAGTAACTACTTTAGGGGGTTCTATGATAGATGAGAAACAGATGAGATGGTGGTCGGTCCAGGTTTGAGGTGTAATATTAGAGATAGTGGTGGCGCAGTTCAGATTGGTTGTCCAATCTAGTGTGCGTCCTTTTGTATGTGTTGGAGCTAGGACTTTTTGGATAAGGCCATGTTCGACTAAGATTGATTGGATAGATTGTGCTTGTTTGTCCTCAACTTTGTTAAATCCCAGGTTGAAGCCACCTGGTAATAGGAGTTGGGTAGAGTCTTTGATGTTGTTGGTGAGGAGGCTGGAAAGGTCTTCCTCAAAATTCCCTAAAGGGCCTGGTGGTCTGTACACCAGGAAAATAGTGTGCTATTGTTAGAAATGGGTAGTTTAGCTGAGAGAAGTTACAAGATGTGATAGTTGGAGGTGGGGTGAGTCTTAGTTCTAAATTGGTTTTGGCGATAGTCATGACTTTGTTCTTATATGTGTTGACCCGGAGACAATTTGCACCAGCAACGGAAAGTTACAATGCTACTGCTATGCGATTGAATATCACAAAGCTCTGCGTAGGTAAAGCAGTAGATATCCTTGCTGCCAAAACGAGGGGGGAAATTAATAATTTCAACGTTGAAACAAAATCTGAAACATAAAAGTTGTAAAGCACGGGGAGAGAACACACCCCTGCATTAGGCTTCTACTAGTAGGAAAGGGCCCAATTAAATTTCCCTCTTGAGAAATTCGTACCCGGACATGTGTTGCTATTTAGCAATTTGAGAATTTAGAATAGATACCCCAACTCCTTAATTTGTCCCAAAGTTTGGGTTGGTTAACGCAGAACTAGAATCTACAAAACCGATATACAGTACTGACTCTAGGTCCTGAAACGTATCCGAAATTACGGTAAGTAAAACCCAAATGGAGTGCGATGGACTGCAATGCTTCCTGAAACCAGTCTGACAGGTTCAGCAGGCCTTTGTTTTCTTTCCGTACAGATAGCAACTTCAAAAGCAACTTTGTGAAAATCTTTGAGCTGCTGTCGAACATCGCTAATTGTCTGTAATTTGCTGCCAACTGGCGTGGGTCTTTCTTGAAAATAGGGGTCAGAATTGACTGTTGCCAAGATCATGGTGTGCTGCCAGTCTCTCATGCATGTAAAAATAAAGATTGTAATATTACAGCCCAATACCCGTGACCATTCTTAATGACCCTGCACAAGCCATCTAATCCAACCGCTCTAGAGTTTTTGCTCTTATGATCACTACCAAATCTGCACCTTTAACCAGGTTCCATACAGCCAAGCGGATCATAGGCTTATGTTGTGGTCTTTCCCGGGATCTCTTGCCTACCCCAATATGCCTCTTCAATGAAAGAAGCCCATACTACTTCAGCAATGCTACATATTTACACAGCCATTGAGCCCGCTCTATACGTGCAAATTATGTGCCAGAATGTTTGTTCCCCCGTTTTAGCAGACCATTTATAAAATTGCAGCCAATACTGGCTTTGTTAAAACTATGATTGCATATCTTCTATAGTGTGAGTTCATTTTAGCCTTTTTGTTCTTTCTTTACCGCTTCATGTGTAGTATGGCTTCTCGTTAATCTCTGCAATGCTGCTTTTAGCTACTTTTTCTTCATTGCTATACTCATAACGTATAAATTCCTAGTGTTTGTGACTATGTATCTGGGGTAGGTGGCCGATACCATTTTATAGTCCTATCCAAATTCCTATTACAAATCCTCAACAGGTTCACACCCGAATGGATTATGGTTACCAATTTAGCATTGAAGTTGATTGATTTATTTATAGCAGTCTAGCGCAGCCGGTTTCCCTGTAGATTGACAGTCGGGTTACGTGCTAATTTACCCTGGGCTTCATTTGGAGCCACCTGTAACTCAAGTTCGAGCATTGCATGATCACTTGTACTAACAGAAGATACAGTAAGTTCTAACAAATGGTCTAATCTAGCAGTGTTGACAAGTTATGAAGTTTATATAACTGTTGTGTAGTGAATTTGACTAAGTACTTTGAGCTTCTTTATTGCTAGCATTTAGTAATTATAGGTCAAACTCCGCCAACGCAGCGTGTCATTCTTTACCATCAGTGATAGTTTTAGCCTTAGCTTGTCCCTTATATGACCTGGTTGTATTATCTGCAATTGACATTAAAATCCCCAGTCACTATAGACCCATCCTTGGGGTGTTGAGAGTGTTATGTTCGAAAGTGTCTATCAAGTTGTCTAAGTGCAGAAGTTACATTCCCACCCACCCGCAGGGTCATATAGTGGAATGGCCAGCATATTCCCATTCCCAAAAGGAAATTTGGTCAATAAAGCACCCGGACAGTTCTATCAAATCATGCGCAGCTTTGGCACCAGTACATAAAACACCCTTTAGGCGTCCTGCCTTTGGGATTGGGATAAACAAAATATTAGGGAATAGCCATCCAGGTCAAAAGTAGTTGGCCATGTCTCCTGCATAAAGAACAGATAGTACATTCATTAATTTCTCTAAAGTTATTCAGTAAAGACTTGTGACCACATGTTCTAGGATATCACACAAAGTGGTGTTTGTAGCAGTGCATTCATTTGAATGTGTTATTTGGGTCACACTTGACCAAGACCCTGGGATCCGCTGAGGCTCCTGCTTTGTTTCATACTACTTGGCTACTTGGACTATTGGCTGAAGTTTTTGTCCAATTGATTGCAGGGTCGAAATACAAAAAGTTCAAAGCCCAGGACCGAAAATTCCCTGACATGTTTGCATATGCGCTCAACAACCATGGGAGATAGAAATAATGCTAATGCCCAGTTCGTAACCCTGAACACGGGACTTAACTCTAAACCCTCTTTCAATGTGATTGTACACAAATCTGGGATAGCATGAAATGGGTCAAGTAACCATGTCTAATTAAGGAATGGGCTGACATCAGAGGGGTTTTTCTCTATGAACTTCATGTGTTTCGAATGTGCAAACCACGCTGAATCGGGAGGGAGGGGCAAATGATCTTGCCCAGTAGTTAGACTGGCTTCCTCGTAATTAAGCCAATATTTGTGACTAGATTTGGCAACAGGAAACGGATCCAGTGTTAGTAAGGATTGAGTACTGCTAACATTGTTTTACAATTGATCACTGACTGGCGCTGTTCCACAAGCTGTGTACCATTACATAACCACTGCCTGTTTAAAGATTCCTGCCAGTTACCTTCCTGGATAACAATTAGTTGTCTCGGCTTATTAAGGGGAATCGAAATTGCTCTGGGTTCACTGGACACAGACAGACATTACTCTAGATCCCAAAGTATTAGATCCCAATAAGTCTCTGGGAATGGGTGATCTGTGCTTGTCTAACCGTTTGTCTACAGGGCCTTGTAGCAAGACTTGTTGGAACGAGCCATCTCCCATTTTGTTGTTAATGGTTTAATAATCCACCAACATGGGGGTGGCTCTCTGCTAAATGGTTGGTCCGACTCCAGTTTCGTGGTAGCAGTTATTTTATTAATTGCTGCTTGTGCAACTGGCCAGTCCGACCTTTGATGCTGGCGTCTTTTCTTCTTTGTTTTTAGGCACAATGGCGATGAGTTAAGCATTGAAAGTTCAGTGCACAGTGCTTCCAAGGCATGCTCCTCTGAGGTTGTGATGTTTACTGCACCCTGTTGATCCCGGTCTGTCTGTAGTCTTTTGCATGGTTTGTTTCCCCCCCCCCCCCACCCCCCCCACACCCTCCCTTCCAGACACCCTCTGAGACTCTGCTTCTGGCAAGGTATATTTCTTTGCGTATTGTAGTGGTATGCTAGCCAGAGCTGCCCGATTTAAGACCGTAGCCGTGCTCACAAATCTCCCATTACGTGAGCCGTTTTCTAGAGTATCGACCACTTTAGCTAAAAAAAATTTAATGTCCGATTGTTCAGCTGCCAGGGTTGTGAACACAGAAAAGAGGGCTTCTAGTTTGGATTCGAGGAGTTCATTGCGACTGTGTTTGGCAACCTCTTTTTAGAGACCTAAGCAGAGATAGAACTGGGTATTAGCATCACTATCACTAGAAGAGGACTGGAAGGGAGTGTTTTAAGGTTTGGAGAGGCTGAGCGATTTGTACCAATAATTTTATTATAACTTGAATTAATTGGCCCAATTTAAGATTCAAACAGATGTTTAATAGTAAACCGTTATCTATGGTAGGGGAAGCGCAGAGCATATTAGCATTGGGAGGAGTTTGTATCGATGAGATGCATTTCCCCAACCGTCACTGCAAAGGTTAGGTTAAAGGTATTTGTACCGCGTACCGTGCATCGTCCCCACCGGAAGTGGCTCCAGGTGCTCTGGCGGATCTGAAAGAGGATGGGTGGGGTTAGTAGGGTTTAGTGTGAGTTGGATAGTGAGAGCTGCGATTCCCTGTTGGCAGCTTCAGTTTGGTTTTCACTGTGCGCTGATCTTGAGTGCGGTAATTGGATCAGTGAGAATTCCCATGTGCTGTTGAAGACTGTTTGTGTTTGTTGCGGTTTGGTGAAGTACGTGTGGATTGCTGCGCGGAGAAGTGGTTGTGTGGGTTTCCGCCTGAGAAGTGTATGGGGAAAGTTGAGATTTTCTAGTTTTGGATTAGTAGGGTTTCCTTTCTCTTTTTTCAAATCTCAATCTTTGCCTTTTTGTTCTTTGTACCACATCTGCGTTCATCAAGAGTTTGGCATTCTAGGAAGGTATAATGCGGTGGCAGTTTTCCTCTGTTACTTTATTAATTTGTGTACATGGTTAAAGCATTTGTGTTCCCCCATTATGGTAGCAGGATATGAAGATTGCAGGATTCAGCTCCCTTCATGCTTTTTTCTTTGTTGGTTGTCCTAATCTGCCTATGATTCCTCTGTAGACTAGCGGTATGTGGGTATTCCGTACTCCCTCTGCCCTCAATGTCCCTCCTTGCCAGTTCTGAAGCGAGATCCTAGTCTACCTACATTTCCGCTTTGGCGTAATGAGATGCGTCAGTAGTATTCTCCCCCTCTACCCCCCACCCCCGCCTTCTGGTTAGGGAGGATAAAGGTAGGAAGTTGGGGACGGTGTGTTCCCTCTGAGATTCTTGTTTCCCTGTGTGTATGTACTTTCTAGTCATTTCCTTTTTCTGCATTAACGAGCCAAGTTCTGAGTAGTTTTCTGAATAGAAGAGGCTCTCTTGTGTTGCGTATGTTTCTTGGTAGCTCATTCCAGTATTTTGGTGCCAGGTGAGAGAATGATTATCCTCCAAAAAAGAAATTGTTGCACGATTTTGGTTCTATGCGGATGTTGCTTGAGCGGAGTAGTCTTGTTGGGTGGTAGATGTTTATTTTCTCTCTTAAGAACTCTGCTCCTTGGCCGTGGACCGCTATTCATCCTTTTATTAGTCAGTATAACTTTTTCAGTGCTGGTGTAATGTGTTCCGTTTGTGGTAGTTTGATCAAGAGTCAGTCTGCAGTGTTTTGGATGCCATGCAGTTTTTGTCGTTCGGGCATTCTTAGGTATAGGCTGTTGGCGTAGTGTACTCTGGCCATGAGTGATGATGATCGTTTTGTGGGCAAAAGAGGGGAATGGTAGGATCCTTTTTACTGTGCGTAGGAGGAAGCATTGCTTGATTATAGCGTTTTTTGTGGCTCTTGCATTGGTTCGTTGTCCATCAAAACTCCCAGGTTGTTAACATCGTCGATGTAGCTGCCGATGCACCAATTTCAATTGGCGATGGGATGTAGTGGTTGTTTTCCCCTCTTTTTGATATGATCATTATTTTGGTTTTGCCCAGGTTAAGAGGTTAAGTGTGAGGTGGTTTGAGTTCAAGTCGTAGATGTTTTTGAGGCATCCCTCCAGTGATGTTTTCTTCCTCTGTCTTGTATTTTGAAAACTGTGTGTAGTTGTAACATGTGTGGCTGTCTCTTTTAATGAGCTTGATTAGTGGAGCCTGGTATATATTTAAGAGCAATTGAGAGAAAGATGGCCCTTGTGGTACTCTGCATGTGGATTTGAAAGGTTTGATCTATATGGGTTCTGTTCTGTTTGTTAGAAAATATTTAATCCATAGAGACGGGGGGGGGGGTACTGGCAATCATTCACAAGGAACACCTGGATATCAACTTGGAAGACCCACTAAACATCGATAAATGCCAATCCCAAATCATACGTCTAGCAGTAAGCCCCAAAATAAACCTGAAATTCATACTAATATATAGACCACCCTACAATGCAACCTTCGTAGACGCCTTCACAGAAGCAATCACCGTCCTAGTCATCAAACACAATCCCCTGATAGTCCTCGGGGATTTCAACATCTGGTTCGAAGAAGAAACCACGACCATACAAAAATAGCTAACCAGCCAACTAGCGGCAATGAATCTACAACTAGTCAAAGGTGCAACCCACTCGGCAGGGCATACACTTGATGCATTCTTCCCGAACAAACTACTCCTTACCACAGCACCCCCAATTCAAATACCCTGGAGCGACCATCTCATCATCCCCTTCGTAATCAAAATGACCACCCCAACAGTCAACCGGACAAAATAATGAACACCATGTAAAGAAATTGGAGAACCATCAAAAACTCCAACCTGATTGAACTCCTGGAGCTAAGCAAACCACACCCAACATTCATGGAAGATGACCTCGACAAAAAAGTATCCCTGCTGCATTCCTGGATTATAACTATTATAGATAACATCGCCAAAGAAAAACCCTTCACTTCTCATAAACGGGCAATGGCAAAATGGTTCACCCCACTACTTAGCACCATGAAAAGGAAAAACCGAAGACTAGAACTTGATTGGACAAAACAAATTGAAATTCCTACAACACAACCGGGCATACAAAAAGGAAATACAAAAAGCGAAGAGGAAACGCTACAACAACCGTATCTTCAAAGCACCAAACACCCAAAAAACTCTTCAAAATCATATAAAGGAAATGAAAAACCCTCCGGGATGTAACGCACTAACTCTGTCCACAAAGCTTTGCAATGACCTTGCAGACCACTTCAAAAACAAAAAATCACCATCATCCGACAAACCATACAAAGCAGACCGTCTGATCTGACCACGATCCCCCACCTACACCCAGGAGCACCTAAACGAACTACGAAGCTTTCCAGAAATATCAGTGGAGACATTCATCAAAATGGTGATTGAAAGCAGTAACTCGGGGTCTCCCAAAGCCCCTGCCCACCAGACATATACAAATCGATTATTAAACTAGGAACGCCCATGGAATATCACAGGAACCTCCTCAACCTTTCCATCGCAACTGGGAAAGTGCCACAAGCCTTCAAAACTGCATACATCAGGCCACTACTCAAAGATACAGCGGGAAACGGAGAGAACCTCTCCAACTACAGACCCATCTCCAACATCACATATACAGCCAAACTGCGGGAAACGTACATATACAAAACAACCCAAGACTTCATAAAAGAGCACAGCCTACTAGACCAGGCACAAGTTGGCTTCAGACCACTGAGGAACAGAAATGTGCCCTACTCTCAATATGCGGCAATCTAAAAATGAACGCAGACTCGGACAACAGCACTGCCTTAATACTCCTAGACTTATCGGCAGCATTCGACAGTTAACCATGACACCCTCATAACGAGATTAGCAGGACTTGGAATAACACACCGCCCTACTATGGATCAAATCTTTCCTAACCAACAGAACGGAAACCGTATGGATGAAACCCTTCAAATCCAGCCCGAGATTTTCCACCTGTGGGGTTCCACAAGGATCATCCTTCTCCCTGCTACTATTCAACATCTACCTGTATTTACTTATCAGAATCATCCAAAGCCACGGCCTCACCTGCTACAACTATGCTGACGATACACAAATCTTCAAAATAGAAGCCAACCCGGAAATAAACAATGCTAGAAAACTGCCTCTGCAAAGTATTCTTCTGGATGAACTCCAACTGCCTCAGAATCAACCCAGGCAAAACAGAAATGATGGTCACAAAAAAATGGAGAAAACCATTTCATCCCTTGGCCAACGGAGCTCTGGACAACCCCAGCACCCTTGCCGATTGTAAAAAATAAAAAAAAAACATTGGGGTTCTGATGGACAATAATCTCATGCTAGAGCCACAAGTAAACGCTCTCCTCAACAAATGCTTCTTCCTCCTGCGAGCGGCAAAGAGGATCTTAGTTTCTATCGTTCGCCAACAAACCACCATCATCGCCCTAGTCCTTTCCAGAGTAGACTATGGCAATAGCCTTTACCTAGGCATGCCTGAACGACTCTTAAAAAAACACAGCAGCCATACTACTTCAGAAACTATCCCGAAGAGAACACACCACACCAGCGCTGAAAACACTACATTGGCTGCCAATACAACAAATACAATTCAGAAAATGTGCATTACGCACAGAGCAGTACACAACGAAGGTGCGGAGTTCCTGAGAGACACAACCAACAAGAACTCTCAGATCAAGCATCGACATCTGCCTGGAACCGAAACCCTACAACAAAAGAACCTGGAGATTCCTCCTCTCACCAAGCCCCGAAAACCTTGAACGACCTTCCAAAGTACATACATAACACAAGAAACCACCTACTATTCAGGAAACTACTCCAAACCTGGCTCTTCACGTCATAACTAGAAAGACCGGCCACAGGGGCACACATACGACTAAAACATCAATGAATGTAGAAAGACCCTAATCCACACCAAGCAATCAATGGGAAAAACCCTAAGGTAAATATACCACGACATACAAAACGACTAACCGGGAGACAGCCGCAATACGACCAAAGACTGTAAACCTAGCAAGACAAAGACAAACACTAGGACAAGGATCATGACCCTAAACTATAACCATTCCCAAAAGACCTAAGGACAACAGATGGAGACGGAAAGGAAGCACTGCACCAAGAGCCCCAATTCAGTGGGTGAGAAACAGAATGTTTAATCATTACACTGTCCACCAATACACAGCGGGAAGCACAATGCCCCATCACACAAACTACAACTAAACAATAGCCCGAAGGATGTTCACCCCACAGAAACCAAAACACCAACAGAAAGACAGTCATGACAGAAGGAAACGGACGACTGAATACACAGGCTCACCAAGACTGATGCACTAGGACGCCACATAAACACCACTCCGACCCTGAACCATTCCAAGCCTCAACTGACCAGTGTCACACTAGATAACCAGATAATGGATATTATCCACCCAGTCCCACACCCAAAGAAAAGGTTCAGACGCACCTATCCATCCAAACAATAATCACTATGATACATACTGGATCAGTGCAGCACCACCAAAGTGTGTCGGCCCATGAGCAACCAGCAACAGCCCAGCCCACAGGTATACAACTCTAACGGAACCAGAAGTACCTGAATCAGGATACAGACCCCACTAACCCAACCCTCAATCTTCAGCATACTTAACCCACACAAAGCCACACAACCATCACTCTCCCAGCAATCCGCACGCACGTTACCACACCGCAGCAACAACACTTAAACATCACCTACAGCACTCTCTCTTCTGATGCGATACTAGCACCAAAGCCCAGCACTCGGTGTATACCGAGCTGAAGCTGCCAACAGCACACCACTTGGCCCACTCTCCTTCTCCCCCCCCCCCTCCTTCCCGACCCTACCCCTTGTTCCTCTTTGCAGATCCACCAGAGCGCTTGGGGACCAAGTCCGTTGATGATGGTGCACTATAAGTACCTATAACCTAGTAGAGCTAGGATGGTGATTCCTATTACTTCCAATCTCCCGATGAGGATGCCATGGTCCACTGTGTCATATGCTGTGGAGAGATCAAGAAGTATCAGAGCTGTGCTTTTGTCTGCGTCTGCATTAGTCTTTCAATCATCCCAGATTGAAAGCCGTGCCGTTTCTGTTCCCCTCATTGGTCTGAAGCTTACTTGTGCTTGATCCAGCAGTAGGTGTTCTATGAATGCCTGTTCTGTAGATTTATGTTTTGAGTAGTTTTGCTGGGTATGGGAAGTTGGAGATGGGTTTGTAGTTTGAGAGGTCCTCCACGTTGCCTGATGTCTTTAAGGAGCGGTTTGATGTATGTGGATTTCAAACATTGTGGTAGTGAAACTGATTGGTTGAGAAGGTTTCTGTAGTATTTCATGGTAGTTTCTTGTGGTTCCTGTTCCTCCTTCAGCACATGTGCAGACTGTCTGGTGCTTGTGCTGTTTGTGGGCGTCAACATGTTGGTGGGAGACTTGTGAGCAGCTGCTTTGGCGGTCGGTGCTGCTTGCTGCTGTAGTCGGGGAGATTGCGTGGTTTCTACTTCTGTAGCTGTCGCCTGGTCTCAGCATTGTTTGGTGTTCAGGCGGATGGGTTGGAGGTCAAGAAGTGGGGTCCTCTCATACCACAGTATGTGGGTGGTGTTTGGGGTTAAGGTTTGGTGGAAGTGAATGGCGAACAAGCCTTAATTGACTGTCCCGCTTCCCCTGCTCACAGCTGCAGAAACCTCTTGGGGCTGCATGTAGGGGCTGCTCTTTGCCTTGGGGCATTTGCCGCCGGGGCTGCAATGGGCAGAGGGCTGCCCTAGCACTGTGATGTACATGGCACCTGTTCGCCAATCTAGGTGGGTGGGAGGGACGGGAGGCAGGCAGAAGGCATGGAAAAGAGGGGCTGCGACCGGAGGTGACCCAGTGCTTGCGTAGGGCTGAGGGAGTGGGGGGGTGCACCAAATTTACCTTTTTAAAGGCCAAAAGTGGGTTGGAGGGGTGGGCACAATGCACTCGCCTTCACCTGCTGCCTAAAAGGTGTTGCCTGTATTCCCTTCTCCAGTTGCCGGTATCTGTCTAGATGGCCAGTCATTTTCAACTGTGACTCAGCTTTTTCCTTCTCCTCCTTCACACCTGATATTCATCACACTTTCTTCCTGCCGCTCTATTAAATCCTGGATGACCTCATTTCCTCACTTTAAATGCCGGAAAGACAAAAATCTTATTCTTTCCTGCCAACACTCTCCTGTCACTCTCTCCCTTTCATTTCCTTTCCTCCTAGTCTTTCTATTTCTCCCACCGCCCCTAATCTTGGTCTTACTTGGACTATCTTTCCTTTGCCCATCATATCTCCCTTACATCGCATGCCTGCCGATTTCCTCTCTACAACATACGCAAAGTTCGCCCATTTCACGCCACAAAACTTCTTGTATCTTTGTTAGTTTTCAACCCAACTCTTTTACTGTTCTGTTCTTTGGTCTTCCCTGCTCACGTCTCGCTCCTCTTAAATCAAGCAATCATTCTTCTATTGCTTCACTCTGCCTTCTCTTATAGACACTCCATTTCTTCTTGTCTTGCTTCACTTGGATGGCTGTCTTTCTACTCTCCGCTCAAATAGAACTTCGTTGGTCTTGTTTTCAAATGTCTTTATGGCCTCACCCCTGACTACCTTGCAACTTTGCTTTCATTCCATTCTCCTTCTCGCCCTCTCCGCTCTGGTCTTTTTAGTCTTAATGTTTCCCGTCCCCTGCACTCAATCACGCTTTCGTTCTTTTCAGCTCCTCTCCACTGGAACCTTGTTCCTCAGTCTCTTAATTCCATCACTACTTATCCTCTGTTACGCTCTTCTTTTAAACTCATTTGCTTCAGTTGTCTGATACTGGCTGATTCTGAACACTGATTTGCAGCGCTGATTTGATTGTACTGTTGACTGTATTATGTAAAGCGCGTTGAACAAAGGCGCTATATAAAGTATCATAAAAATACAAACTACACATTTCCCCTGTCAACCTTATCCCTTTTATATTTTTTTTGTACAGGGGAAAGGTTTTTTCTCCAGCATGGGGTCTGGCATGGATTCACATGCTCATGAATATTCCCCGTCGTCAGGCTGGGAATCCTCGGTAAAGAAAAAACCAGTATCAGTTTCGTTTCTGATCTGTCTTTCGTAGTAATAACCAATCACTGGTCTCTGCGTCATACTGACCACAGCCAATGACTGCCCTCTACCTAAGCACCGCCTCTGGCAGCCATCTTCAGATTTTTACCGCACGTTCATGTGTTGGGATCCTCGTGCTATTGCTCTCGAGCGTTAGTGCTATTTTTTTCACGTTTTTTCTCAAAAACTTCGTTTTTTCGGTCAAAAGAGCCTCAAGCTCCACCGACTCACCATCCGATCAACGGGGACCCATGTCGGATTCGTCTGCGCCCCTCAAGGGTGAAGATTTCGTCGAGCTACGCTTTTGGAGGACTCCAGAAGTTTCTCAGGCCCGGTCATGGCCTAGGAGAAGGGAAGCTAGACGCCCGGAAAGCTGTTCAGGGTCTGCCCTGGATGCCAGCTACAGAACGTCTTCAAGGAGGACGAACACTCTTTTTGTCTTTACTGCCTACATGAGGACAAGACGCACGTGGAGAAGGACACTGCGTTTTGCGGCAACATGTCGGAGCGGACCATGAAGGACCGCCATCAACGTCTCGCCAACTGGCTGGAAGGGAAGAGCCCGTCCGGCGAGAAGAAGAGGAAAAAATCCGAGCGGTCTTCTAAGACCTTTGAGGACGCCCCGGCGACGGGGGTCCAACATAAGGCCAAGCGCCGCGAGTCCGCTGGCACCGGGAGCGCCGAACAGTCGGGCTCTACGGGCGCCATGCTGGGCGCACCCTCCCCGGCACCATCAACCACGAGCCAACGCTCTGGGTCGGGTAAGAGGAAGGCCGAGCACCCGGCGAGGCTCCTGGAGAGGCCCCGGTCGAGCTCGAAGGCGGAGGGGGGAGCGAGGCAGTGTCCCCCCCCCCTCAAGGATAAGGCGGTGAGCGCACCTTAAGGTGGTGAAGGCCTTAATCCATCCGGCCAGGCCCTCTATCGAAACTGTCGCGGCGGCCCTGGCTCAGCCTGTGGAGGCTACACCAGTGGTGGCGACCTCGGGGCTCAGTCTCCCTGCCACTCGGAGGGAGTCCTCTTTTGTGCCCATCGATAGGACCCCCGTGAAATCCCCCGTGGGGAAGAAAAAGGGGGGGTAGGGTGTCGTCGTAGATTCGGCATCAACCTCGGAGGAGGAGCTGGTCGAGGTCTTAAGCCACGGCCTCGGCGTGGAAGAAGACCGGCCCGTCGGGATGGATCCCGACGCAGGTAACGACGACATCGTCGAGGGTACCGACGGGGCCCCTGATCGCCCGTCGGATTCCCCTCTGCCAGCGCCGCGAGACAACTCTGCGGCCATTTTGTTGGCTATACAGTCCTTATGCTCAGAAATAAGGACGAGACTACCGTTGCCGACGGAACCTCTCCCGTCGGGGGACCCAGAACCGGGACCTTCTGGTGTTCCCCCTACCAAGAAAAGAAGGATCCACCCTCCGCCTCCTTTTCAGCCGTCGCGCCCCTTCCAGCCCTCCTCCCCGTCCACCCGAGGGGATGATACGGGGACTGACACGGCAGCGACGGGTACGGACGACGAGGTATACGACGAGGATGTACCGTCGTCGCCTCCCACCAGGGCTTCTCCGCCCGACGAGATTGGATCGTTACACTCCATGATCACCAGGGCATCCGAGCTTTTCCAACTCTGCCCTGAGGAGAAGAAGGAAGGTTTCCTTTATCAGCGGTCCTCGCAGTGCCTCTACCCCAGACTCCGTCGTCTCCGCGGCGGCCAGGAAAAAAGCGGGGGGGGGGGGGGGTGCGGCCTCCATCGACTTCCCCACCGGACGGCGAGGGAAAGAAATGGGACGCAGAGTCATCTCGTCTGCAGCGACGACGATTAAAGCGGCCAACGCCTTGGCTATCGTGGCCCGCTACGACAGGGAGCTCTGGTACAAACTGGCTCCCCTGCTGGACTTCTTGCCGGACGACAAGAGGGCAGAGGCCCTGGAGATCCTGCAGGAAGTTGAGGTGGCTTCGGACCACGCCATTACCGTTGCGACGGACATCGCCGACACTGGGTTCCGCTAGTTGGGCAACGCCGTTTGCCTTAGGCGGCGTGGATGGCTCAAGGCTACGGACTTCCGTCAAGACGTACAGACCAGAGTCCTGGACATGCCCTTCGATGGGAACAACCTGTTTGGGAAAACAGTGGACGATTCCCTTCAGGCCATTAAAGCGGACACCGAGACGGCCCGGGCCGTTGGAGTTCTGCAACAACGACGGACGCCCTTTCGGAGCAGCGGAGGCAAGGGCGCCTCCAAAGGTTCCGGCGGCGGTTTCTCCACCTACCGTCAAGCGGCCCGCTCGTCGTCTCAGGAGGCCTACAGAGGACGAGGCAAGTCTGGCGGACCCCGCCGTCGTCGCCAAGGAGGTAAAGGCGGCAAAGCCTCATCGAAGCAGGATTGAACCGGCCGTGGGGTCGGGCCCCCACCGGAGCACCCCGGTGGGAGGCCAGCTGGCGAGCTTCGTCAGCGTGTGGGAGTCCATCTCCTCCGACCGTTGGGTGCTGGACGCCTTGGGCCCGGGGCCAAGCGCTCGAGTTTCAAAGAAGGTGTCCGCGCGTCCCCCCCGTGGCCAGGAAAGAACTTCACGTCCCTCAACTTCTCCTGGAGGTAAAGGCGATGCTCAGGAAGGGCGCCATCGAACTCGTCCCAAAGAGGCTTCGGGGCTCCGGAGTTTACTCGAGATACTTCCTCGTGAAGAAGACGGGGGGATGGCGCCCCATCCTGGACCTGCGACGTCTGAACAAGTTCATCAAGGCGCAAAAGTCCCAGTTCAAAGCCCTCCCCTTCGGACTACGGTCGGCACCCAGGGAGTTCACCAAGTGCCTCGCACCGGTGGTGGCGCAGCTGCGCCGCGAAGGGATCCACGTCTACCCCTACCTGGACGACTGGCTCATCCGAGCCAAGACGAGGGAGCTCGCCGTGGTTCACACGGCAAGGACCGTCCAACTTCTCACGGACTTGGGATTCTCCGTGAACTACGCCAAATCCCACCTGGTACCCGCGCAAGACGCTCTGTTTCTGGGAGCGAGGCTCAGCACAATGTCCCTTCTGGCCTCCCCGTCGGAGGGGAGGACCAGGACCATTCTGGGCGAGGTTCAGCGGATGTTGGTGGCCGACGCAGCCAAGGTGAGGTCCATCAAGTCCCTCCTCGGAATGATGTCTTCCTGCATCTACCTCATTCCCATGTGCAGGCTCCGGATGCGCCCGTTGCAGGAGTTCCCGGACGCGCGCTGGATCCAAACGACGGGCAGCTTCGAGGAAAGGATCACACTCGACGAGAGTTTCCGACGAGCGATCCGGTGGTGGGGCACCCGCGCGAATCTGACGGCGGGCATGGACTTCCAGACCCCAGCCCACCAGGAGACAGTGACCACGGATGCTTCCCTGGAAGGGTGGGGAGCGCACACCGAAAATCTGCACGCAAGAGGCCTTTGGCTCCCGACGGAGAAATCCCTACATATCAACGTCCTGGAGCTCCGTGCAGTGTTTTGGGCCCTCAGGTCCTTCCTTCCGTCCCTCAAGGGCAAGGTGGTGAGGATCTTCACCGACAACACCACCACCATGTTGTACATCAGGAAACAGGGCGGAACCAGGTCCCCAGCACTGTCCAAGGAGGCGCAGGACCTGTGGCATTGGGCCGTCGCCCAAAGGATGTTTCTGGTGCCGTTTCATCTGGCAGGGATAAAAAACACCGTCGCCGACTCGCTCAGCAGGGAGCTGCGCTCGTGCCACGAGTGGGAGCTACGGCAGGATCTAGTGGATCGCCTCTTCCGACGGTGGGGCACACCCCAGATCGACCTGTTCGCGACGGCGACGAACTTCAAGTGCCTGAGGTTCGCCAGCAGGTTTCCCCAGGCGAGGAGCATGGGCGATGCTTTCTCGTTCCCCTGGGAGGGCCTGTTCCTCTACGCGTTCCCTCCTTTGCCGCTGCTAATCTGGCTCGTCAACCAGCTCAAGAGGTCACGGTGCAGGATGATCCTCGTCGCACCTGCGTGGCCGAGGCAGATATGGTTCCCGGACCTTCTGGACTTGTCAGCGTCCCCACCAATCAAGCTGCCGGTGGACGCGTATCTACTCTCCAGGGAAGGAGGCGCCATCCTCCACCACGACCCGAAATCGCTGAACTTGCAGGCCTGGCTCCTGCAGCGCTAGAGTTTGGAGGATACGACATACCGGCCGACTGCAGAGAGGTTCTTGCAAAGGCCAGGGCGTCCTCGACTCTTAAATGCTACGGACACAAATGGAAGAGGTTCTCTGTCTGGTGCCACACACAGAAGATTAACCCTCTACGGATTACGGCTCCCCAAGTACTGCCGTACCTGCTGACGCTGGCCAAAGCTGGACTGGCACACGCGTCCATCAAGATTCATCTTGCTGCAATCTCCCGATACACCAGAACCACGGGCCGGACGTCCTTGTGGTCTCATCGTCTGGTGAAAGAGTTCATTAAGGGACTGTTCAGATCGTTCCCGCCGGTGAAGGCTCCGGCCCCGGCGTGGGAGCTCAACGTGGTGCTGACCAAGCTCATGGGACCTCCGTTCGAGCCTCTGCACTCGGCCCCGTTGAAGTTTCTGTCGTGGAAAACAGCGTTGCTTGTGGCCATCACCTCCGCACGACGGGTGTGAGAGATCCAGGCCCTTTCCTGCAAGGCCCCGTACTTGACTTTTCACGACACAAGGGTAGTGCTCAGGACGCACCCCTCCTTCATGCCCAAGGTACCGTCGGACTTCCATCTCAACAAACCCTTGGTGTTGCCTGTGTTCTTCCCGTCGCCTTCGTCGCCGGCTGAGAGGACTTTGCACTCGCTGGATGTGGCTAGAGCGCTTAAGTTCTATGTAGACCGCACGAAGTGTTTTCGGAAGACGTCACAACTCTCTGTGAACTTTGGACCTGTCAATCAGGGGAAGGCTCTCTCGAAGGCTTCCATTTCCAGATGGCTCTCCGGCTGTATCATGTACTGTCACCGGTTGGCAAACCGACCGCTGCCTGGCCGTCCGAGAGCCCACTCCACCAGAGCGATCGCAGCTACCACGGCGTTCCTATCTGGTGTGCCCCTGCTGGACATATGCAGGGCTGCTACGTGGAGGTCGACGCACACCTTCACGAAATTCTACTGCGTCGACCGGGATTCCAGGGAGGAGTCCAGGGTCGGCCAAGCAGTGCTGCGCAACCTGTTCGCCTGAGGTGAGCCTGGTGAGGAGGTAAGGTGCTTAATGTTGAGTTTGATGTAATGCTTAATGTTGAGCCTTTGCCACCTCCCGTGGTTGTGCATGTGTGTACTGCTATGTATTCTTTATTCATGAGCATGTGAATCCATGCCAGACCCCATGCTGGAGAAGGAACAAGTTACTTACCTGTAACTGTTGTTCTCCAGCATGGGTCTGGCATGGATTCACATGCGAACCCTCCCGCCTACCCCTCTGCGGCTCTTCACTTGGTCATACTGCCACTTCACGTGCTTCCAAATCTGAAGATGGCTGCCAGAGGCGGTGCTTAGGTAGAGGGCAGTCATTGGCTGTGGTCAGTATGACGCAGAGACCAGTGATTGGTTATTACTACGAAAGACAGATCAGAAACGAAACTGATACTGGTTTTTTCTTTACCGAGGATTCCCAGCCTGACGACGGGGAATATTCATGAGCATGTGAATCCATGCCAGACCCATGCTGGAGAACAACAGTTACAGGTAAGTAACTTGTTCCTTATTTTACATACTGCGAGTGGGACTGCGCTCTAGTTGCCCCATCTGATTAATCCGACTTCATAGGCATCTAACAATGCTGCTTG
Organism: Ambystoma mexicanum; assembly: GCF_040938575.1. Taxonomy (NCBI): domain Eukaryota; kingdom Metazoa; phylum Chordata; class Amphibia; order Caudata; family Ambystomatidae; genus Ambystoma; species Ambystoma mexicanum. The sequence continues at coordinate 113,700,503 of NC_090938.1, read as the reverse complement.
CCATTGTGGAGCAAATGTTTACAGTCAGGAGGATGGGTGGTGGAGGCAGGTTTCCAGTTACAACATACATTTCTAGGAGGCGTGAAAAAAAGCGTACCTGTATTTGTGCAATTTTATGTCCATACGGTCCAAGACAGTTGGAAGGATGGTGATCTCCTGCTTACTGTTAATCTGCACTCATCCAAGCACTCGACAAATGCACACGCGTCCTTATGCCTCTTATACCGCTTCCTGTCAAGAGGACAGGTCTTCGTCCACACTGGCCAATAGGTTGAGTGAGTGTCGTAGTTGGCGTTTTTGCTGTTTAGGGATTTCCTACAAGCCCGATACTGCCAATCTGCACTCAGCCATGCACTCGCCAAATGCGCGCCTTTTCTTTTTATGATGCTGATAATACTTATGACTGTTCTTGTTGATTGCACGTTTTGGTCTTTAGAGCACTGTTATGCACTTCTGCCTTCATTGTGCCTATTAAAAATGAAAAAACAAATACTGTCTCATGGCGCGACTTGCTGTCAATAGCTTTTTGATTTATTTTTGGGAGCACTTGCTGTTGATGAACTACCTCTACCACCAATGGGAGAGTCTTTCAGCAAACTTGTACCTTTAAGGTGATCCTACCCAGTCAAACGGGTCTCGAAAGCCCTTGTTGCCTGTTAGTGCTGTATGTAGGTTTCTTGTATGTCTCTTAATGCTGCCTTCTGGCTGCTGAAAAACCCATTATGGAAATTGGCAACGGTGTAATGAAGGGCGTAGAGGATATGGTGAGGGAATGGCCAGGAAATAGGCAACGGTGTAATGAAGGGCGTAGAGGATATGGTGAGGGAATGGCCAGGTAATGGTGGTTCAGTGGTTATTGGTGACAGATAAAAGGAACTGGAGCTCATAGTGAGTTTACGGTGAGAACGGAAGCTCCAATCTGCCACTTTTTTCCTGATGAGACCTTTCTACAGCCGCCTCCAATATACAGACTGTGCCCCTGACATACGTTAAGTACCTAACTTGTGGAGTTTCCTATTTCAACATTTGAGTTTTCGGTTGTTGTAGTGTGCTACTGGTTGACACCTTTGGAAATCCCATAGAGTTCAAAGCTGGACATTGTTCTTAAGAGTGAATGGGATATGAATGTGGCCATTTCTTGTCCAGGCTGCTGCCTGCTGCCTGCCGCCGGCTTTGTGGAGTGAGATTTGCCAGAACCAGATTTTGCGGTCGTCTAGTAATCTAGCCCGATCTACAATTCTGAGGGCCTGCAAGTAGTTGGGTGTTTTATGTTGGTGTTCTCCACTTTGATGGTGGCCACCAGAATGTATGAATGGAGGTTCCTCGGATATGGATTAGACGTTATCTCGCTAGCCTCAGTACACCTTAAGGGATGTTCTGCTATCTTACCTTGGTAATTGGTGGGATGAGTCCTGGAAGAAACCAATCTGCAGACTCATTGGCTGGCACTGTGTTAATAAGTTCAAGAATGCACTCCACAACTGTTAATTCTGAGTTGAGAGATTTATTGAGAAATACTTCCAAGAGAACGTCCCCCAGCACTGAGCCACGATGTCTGCTTCTGTCCTTCTCTCAACCTCTCTCCTGGAATCTGGAACCCTTGCTCAATAATCAAAGCAAGGATTCCTTTGTAACTAGGTTACAATGCAAGGAATATCAATGATGGTAAAACTAGACCTCTTCTAACACACTGCCAGATAAAGAAGGTGCCCTTGAACTAACTGTGTTGGACCTCCCAGTTAACTGTACGACCAGTAGAATGAGCCAAATGGCAAGTTCCCGAGCATATGCTCATCAGAAAGCTCTCCTGACCTGTCCTGTTGTGTTCCCAGCAGGAAGAAGCCGAAGCACTGGCGGCAGAGTGCACCGGCAACTGACAGCTTGTGCCCTTCTGCTTCTTTAGATTAAGAAGGCAAGCAACAATCCCTGTAAACAAATATAACCTGACTTAAAACCGTAAATCTCTTGCTTGAGTTGCCTTTGGTGTGGAAAATGTGTGTGCCTCCGAACAAGGATGCTGGACAGTTGCACCACAAAGTACAGCAGTTCTGCATTTCATTGGTGTACAAATGCAATGCATGGCTTTTGATGACCAACACACTGGAACAGCCACTGTTGATACTTTACCTTGTGAGGACAAACTTAGTTGACTACAAGCAGTGACATTACAAACACCAGGTGTTTGCTACTTGCCGCACTTTGTAGTGCTGAAGCCATGTCTGATCTTTGACATTGCCTACACCACTTACCATTTGTAATCACACAGCATCTGGACCAAACCTGCTCCCGTTAGACTTTATCTACGAGTACTGGCCCTATATACACTTGCAGCACCCCTGATAATCAACTTGGTACCTGGTTAACTGGAGGAATTTGGACTTACGTTTGATTCTTACTGACATGAAGACTTAAACACTAACATCTAGATACTTTCCAAGATTTAGTTAACTAACCTGCACCAACCCTCTACTTATCGCGTATGGATATAAAGTATGTGTCGCTTTACTCCTGTATGGAAGTTTACTTTACGCCTACACCACCCGTCCTTTAATTGGCCTAAAGGAAATTATTGCTGGTTTACTCGGATAGCGCTACTCTAAGAGCAAAGCGTGAATAAAGGGGCCTAGGACAGACTCCCTGGCCCCCTCCTTGTCCATGGCATCTACAGAAAGGCTCTGCCTGCTTGGTTTTCGGTGAGGGTGGAGGGGCGCGGTGTCTGTGCACTGTTGGGTGCTCATCCCTTCAGTTTTCTTAGGCAGGTGAAGCTTAATTATAGTCTGGCTGTGCTAATTAGTCCAAAACGATGCTTCATAATCCTAGTTTATGTACGTGACTGCAATTTAGTGAGACTAATATAGGGATATGTTAGTGTCTTGCACACAAAATATTAATAATTTCTTCTGAGTGTGCCCGTGCTCGTTCAGTCATGGCCAAGGTAGATGCTGTAGATTTCCTGCACTCTGCCCCTGTGGATGTAGTATGTACATCCACAAAGGCTGCTCTTCCAAGTGCTTCTCCGGTGTTTCTTGCTTAAGGTAATATTCTCCTTTGGTGAAGTTATGAAAAATGTATGCAGAGGAGATGTTGCTATAAATGTGTTGCACAAAAACAAATCTTTAGTGTTGAGGGAGTGGGACTGAACATACTAGTAAAACAATTTACTGTAGTGACACTGCCTGTCTTGCCATATTTAGAAAAGTATTCCATTGTGGGTAGAAAAGGCATTTTACATTTGTTGGGGTTCTATTTTTCCATTTTTTGTTTTGCTGTGCAAATAATATTGTATACGCTTTCTCAAGCCTAGGATATATATTCTCTGGAGGAATGGGGACTAGAGGTTGCTTGTACAAGTAACTACATGGAGTATATTGTTTCAAAGATTAACTGAAATGTGCCAACACAGCTGAATCTGACCATTGCCCACCAGGTTCAGGCTTCAGTTAGTTACATAATGAAGTGCAGCGTTACCAATTTCCCAGCGTTTTTCATGTTTTCCTTTCAAACCCGCCCAGCACTTTGTTCTTCTCATTGAGATTATTAGTTGCCATGTTTTGTGTTTTCTTGAGCTGTTTTCAATGTGCCCTCATAAACAAGGGATATTGTTGATTGTTGCATGGTTTGGCCACTTAACGTTTAGTGTTTATTAAATGTAACGTGTGGGTGATAAATTGATTTTCATATGTCCAGACCCGACCCCTTTTGACTGTAGTGTATACTGAACAAACAGGAAATTAATTATATTTTTAGCATCTGTGCTTCTTTGTCGCACAAATATTAACATTTGTAATTTATGGTATTTTCCAGGACATGTTATCTGCCCAGCGAAATCATGCTATAAGAATTAAAAAACTTCCCAAGGGTACAGTCTCCTTTCAAACCCAGTCAGATCATTGTTTTGTGGGTACAGTCGAAAAGGAAGCTACTCTTTCTAGTCCAAAAGCCAGCAGTCCAAACAAAAGCAAGGAAAAGGTAACCTCTTTCTAGTCTTTCTTTCTAACAAAGTTGTTTTTTGTAGATGTGTAATGTTTGTTCATTTTCTCCCTTCTGAAATGCACTTGCTGGATGAATTCTGCGTACTTGTCTAGAAAAAAGAGAAGGTATGCTGTTTTGATATTGCACGCAGGATGAATTTCTTTAACCGTAGATCTAACACTACTAACCTGATTGCTCTACTTTTGAGTGCAGTGAATAATCTTGCATAGTAGCGTAAAAATAGTGACAATCCTCCCATCATTTTAATGAGGACTTAAATTCTGCATGTATGTGGAAAATAGTTTTATCACAAAGGATTGAGAAGCTCCCACGAGTGCTCTTAACTGACTGAAGATTCTCAAACAGCCGTTTTCTGATGGGGAGCTGATGACAGCACCTCACGAACCATCAAGACTGAGAAGGGGGTAAGCCAGAGGTGCGGTCTGGCACCCAATTTATTCTGCATTTTCATCAAAGGGGTGACTGAGGTGCTGTTGGGATCCCAGTCGGATTCCCCCACACTAGTAGAAGGGAAGATTCTGGCCCTTCTTTTTTGGGTGACGCTGTTTTACAGTTAACACCATCTGGCGCACACAAGCAGTTGTATTTGTGGACTTCTGCAAGCGCAACAGCTTGTCCCTAAATGTCTCCCAAGACAGCAGTGATATTTAGTTCCAAAACCAGGAGGAAGCCCAAAGTTCTGAGACCTAGAGGTGGACCAGGGTCTGATTGAGCAGGTTGACTTTTAAGATAACCTGAGGGTACGGGTAATGTCGTCCTGTAGCTGCAGCATGCCTCTGGATAAGGCCAGAGTCACATTAGCAAGGTATAGTGATGCCCTTGCAAGGCTTACCACTGAGCAGGGAGATGGTGCAGTTTGCGTCTCTCTCGAGGCAACAGAGCCCAAGCAAGGTAGACTGCAACCTATGGGGCAGAACTACGGGGGCAGGCAAACATTAGCAAGTTATCCAATGTAGAAAACAAGTACATAAAGAACATCTCTGCATTGCCGTTAGCCACATCTAATTTACTGGTATTTCTAATGACAGGTATGCAATGTATTTAACCCATCTGCCGATTGCGGCATTTTTACTATTGGGATTGGTTCTGGTCGCATGGCTCCCTCCTTAAATGCAAAGAAGCTGTGAGGGAAGTTATCGCTCGGGCAGGGGTCCCGACCCTACCCTGGTTTGCCCACGTAAACTATTTGCTTGACGTGCTGGGCCTTGGCGAATGTTGGTCTAATGCAAGTAACATGGTCAACTCCACCAAGGCCACGATCAAGGCGGCAGCGTTGGTAAAGATCAACTGTGATAACCGCTCTAAGATAGCAGGATTGTTGGTCCTGACACTATTGGAGCTTGAAAGCGAATGTGGGCTATGAATATTCTTTAGAATATGTGATTCTGAAACAGGAAAGAAAGTTGTATATCAAGCTGTGCATAGGGATCCTACCGATTACAAGTCTCTGCCACAAGTGGAACATCAATGTGCCCTCTGTGTGCCTGCTCTGTGGTTACACAAACGAAACCGTGATTCATACTCTTAAGTCACGTCCCCTTTCCTCCATACTGTATGGGCGTCCCTTCTAAGGGACGGGAGACGGAACCTTTTTCACCAGAAAAAACCTTTTGCCCCCTTTAAATTTAGAGGCACGCGGGTGGTGCGGCCCTGGGAGAATGCGCTGCCCTGACTCTGCCCTCTGGCACCACACCCCAGTCCCCTTTTCCATATCGACTGGAACAGGCCGAATTCACCAGCGCTCCTGGGTTTGGCTTCGGCCATGTAATTCCATGCGCTGATACTTCTTCTTTGTCTTTTTTCTTTTCTATCATTCAGGTACTCCGTCCTCGGGCGTCACGCTCCTCCCCGGCGTATGTCGACTTCCACATGGTTCAGCAGGTGCCCATCCTGCAACAGGCTCTTCCCAACTTAAGACCCCCACTCCCTCTGCCTACATTGCCTTGGCCCAGACCATGGTTGGCAATCATGTTCGGCGTGTGACTCGCTGTCCTTGAAGGTGCTGAAGAACAGACTAGCCAGGTGGAGGGAGATCTTCCAGAAGTCGCCTCCAGAGGATCTCTAGAACTTTCTGAAGCATCGTCCCAGGTCCAATGGTAGGGCTAATATTTTCCAGCGCACCCCGCAAGGGAGACTCCTTCGCAGGGACTCTCCCGCGTGGGAGGGACCGGCCAGGTCCTTCTACTGGAACGTGCACCGAGGCTACTACAGCTACCGGCCCTCGGGTCAAGGGCTCCTCGGATCCTGCTAGATGCAGTGTCAAGGGACCGGAAGGTTCTTGTACCGGGCTTACATCCGAGGGGCTCTGCCCTTTTACTGGCGCGATGGCTGAGGGGCTATGCCCTAACACCGGCAATATGTCCGAGGGGGGGAAACCTATACGTAGCTCTACTGACCCCCGGGTCGAGGGTGTCACACCTACCGGGCCGAGACCTGAGGAGCAGGCTAGGCCCAGTGATCCACACGCGAGTGTCTTGGACGAGGCAGTACCCAGCGGGCTGGGCATCACGTTGCAGGCAGCTCGACAAAATGGCCGGCGCGCCATTCAAGAACACCCGTCCGCCATTCCACGAATTCAGTGAATGAGTGTCAAGGTGGGACTGGTCGCAGCCAGGTACGTGGCCTACAGTCTACCCTTCATATGCGCAGGGCAGCTTTCCCATGCGTCCATAGGCACTAGGTATGCAGCAGCTCCAGCTGTCCTCCCGCTACAGTCTGTACCCCCACCACCTCTTCGGCCAGTGAGGAGGTGCTCTTCGACAAATTCCTCGACCTCATGAGGTCTCCGCAGATGGGGGCCATCATCAAGGACACAGTCAGGAAAGCCCTCCCCGCCATGTGGCACCACAGACTCCTCCATCGGGCTCGCTGACCCCAGTGCAGCCGCCTCCTCCAGCTCCACAGCCAACTCCACAACCTCCGCCGCCGCCTCAACCTCCGGCTGCGGTCTCGGTACCCCAGCCTCAGGCTCAATCTACCCCTCCTTCGCAAGATCCTCCGGATCCGCAGGACACTGATGAAGAGGAGGATACGGACACGCCATCCTCAGCTAGGTCCTCACGCGACACCCCTCTGCCAAAACGGGGATTCCTCTGCAGACTGATGTAGTCTCCCTGGCCAAGAAGGGTTGGCTCAAGCCCCACTCGATCCAGGTGGTCAATCGACGCCTGGAAGCCAAAAACAGGCAGATGGAGGGGGGGATACACTCTTGCTCTCGGCCCATCCTCAGCCACACTCCTTGGTCGCTGCGGCATCATTGTACTCCAAGCCTCAGTCGTCCTCAGCCGCCTCCTCTGCGGCTCTACTAGGCATGGAGAAGATCTTGGAGGCATACGGGAAGAATCTCTCTTCCAACGCGTCCTTGCATCTTCGTCAGGCCAACGCTGATGCCATGTTGGCTGCTGCTAACCAAAGGTTATGGCAGGAAATTGCGGACTTCCTCCCAGAACTCCCTATGCAGAGCCAATCACGTTTTAAGGTGGGGCTAGCAGAGGCCAAGCTGGTGGCGCAGGACCTCATGGAATCCACTGTGGCCCATATTGACTCCTCTGGCTGTGCCATCTGTATCGCCACAGACATGAGGACAGCCTGGCTCCGGACCACAAAATTCGACCCTCACATCCAGGAACGCACATTAGATCTACTGTTTGAAGGGGGGGGCGGTATTTAGGAGGGGGTAGGGGGAGACCCCCTTCCACTCCTCCACAGACGAAGAGCTGGGCAAGAAGAAAATCAGCTCACAAACGGCCAATTATTTTTCAATCATGACCAAGACCACGCCCAAGTCGTGCACCCAGTCATAGCTGTGCTCCGACAGGGGGCGTATGTATGGAGGATTCCATGGCTTCCAGGAACAGAGATCCAGGCAGCTGGACTGCTCGCCGTCTCTACTGTTTCAGAACCGGTGCAAGCAACAAAATAGAGGGTTTGGGAGGGGGGTTAAGGGTTTTTTCCAGTCCCCCCTCCTCCGCGACAGCCTCCGAGGGGAAAGAAGGCATGACCCACCCCTTCGGGTCCACCTGTCTCCGGGAGGATTGGGGGCAGCAGGCTTACACTCATGCACATTTCTGGTGCCAGAATTTTGGGCTTTTACTCCAGGAGTTTCGCCATTTGGAAGAAAAACCAGGCAGGTCTAAGAGTTGTGCTTGATCTTTCCACCCTCAACCTCTCCTTACACCTGCAAAAATTCAAGATTGTTACGCCAGCTTTTATAGCAGAGACATTGTGCAAGGGAGACTGGATGTCCCCCTTGGATCTGAAGGATGTGTACCTACACGTCCCGATTTGGCAGTCCATCGTTCTTTCCTATGGTTCAGGATCATGGGCTACCATTTTCAATACAAGGACTTTCCCTTTGCCCTCAATTCGGCCCCCAGGGTCTTGCCCAGGCTCATGAATACGGTGGTGACACCCCTCAGAGCGCAGGGCCTCCACATCTACCCATACCTCGACGACTGGCTCGTTAAGGCTACTTCTCCGGAAGCGGTGCACCATTCTTCCCATGCACTTATGAACACACTGCACGATCTGGGCTACTCACTCAATCTCCAGAAGTCGCAGCTGCAGCCCACGCAGACTGACATTCTTGAGCCTCATCTGGGACACGTGCTCCGAGAAGGTATTTCCGTCAGAGGACAAGATCTCGGCCACCACACACTTCCTCAGTAGAGAGGTGACCTCAGCTTGGTGGTACCAGCATCTCCTGGGTCTCTTGGCGGCGGTCCTATTAGCTGTTCCACACACGACTGAAGATGAAGAGGATTCAGCTGCACTTCGTGGTCTCGTGGAACCAGAAGTAGGGCTCCCAATCCGAGATGATCAACGTTCCTCCATCTCTCCACCCGGACCTAGCATTGTGGTCCAGGACTGCAACCTGCCAACGGGCAAGCCTTCGGATGTCCACCACACAGGCCACCATCACCACAGACTGTTCCCTCGAGGGCTGGGGAGCCACCCTGGATGATTTCTTGGTCCATGGCACCTGGACTCGACAGGAGCAGGAATACCACATCAATTGGTTAGAGCCGAGTGCCATCTGGCAAGCGCTCCGAGCATTCCTCCCACTTCTCAGGGGCAAGGTTGGCCTCATCCAGACAGCTCAACCAGCATGTACTACGTCAACAAGCAAGGAGGCACCAGATCCCCTTCGCTGTGCAGACTGTTGGGGAGCAGACGATTACGAGTGGCAGGCTAAACAACCTCGTTTTCAGGAGATCTTCAAGAGTGGGGTCATCCCAAGGTGGATCTCTTTGCCACCTGGTACAACAAGAAGTGCCCTCAGGGTCCCCGCTCCTTGGGCAATGCATTTCGCTTCAGTGGGACGGCATGACGGCTTATGCCTTCCCGCCCGCCCACTCCACTGATTCAGTGATTTGCAAGATCAAGGAGTCTCGCCAACTCAACATCCTTCTAATAGCTCGTTGGTGGTGCATGGTTTTCGGAGCTGCTCAGCCTCTGGGGAGATCCCTCTGATCCACCTCCCGACGAGCCCAGCACATCTGCTGCAGCAGTGGGGCAGGGTCATCCACCCCACGCCTCAGAAACTAGCCCTCACAGCGTGGTGCCTGAGCAGGTAACCCTGCGGCACCTCCGCTTCTCCCAGACTAATCTGGAAATCTTACATGGCGCAAGGAGCAAGGCTACCAGGGCCCAGTATAAAAGTAAATGGACCAGGTTCTGCCACTTAGCAGACTCAAAGGAAATCGACCCCCTGGCATGTAGGTTGGACGACTTGCTCGCCTTCTCGGCGCACATCGCCCATTCTGGTGTGCAGTTTAAACCTGCCGTACGTACCTCCCAGCCATTGGGGCTTACAGGAACTCTGAGGGGGATTTTCTCCTCCTCCAATCATCAAACATTTGACGGGGCTCGCAAGGCTTTACTCGCCCGTCAAGAGGCAGCACCCCGTGTGGGACCTCAACTTAGTCTTGGGTGCCCTGGCGCACAATCCGTTTGAGCCAATGGCATCCGCGAACATCAGGCTGGTCACCATCAAGACAGACTTGCTAGTCGGCCTCACCTCGGCTCGTAGAGTCAGCAAAATCCAGGCCATATAGTACCTTTCACAGGGACAAAGTAGTCCTGCAGACACACCCACCATGCCTGCCCAAGATGCCATCTGCTTTCCCCTTGAACGAGGAAATAGTCCTTCCTAAGTTCTTTGCCGATCCTAAGGACGAAGCACAGAGTGCTGCACTGCCTGGATGTCAGGCGTAACTGAAATTCTTTTGGACAGGACCAGGGGCTTCCGCAAATCGGATGCCCTGTTAGTCTTTTGGAGGCTCAAGACCAGGCTATCAGGCCTCTAAGGCCTCCATATCCCGCTGGATGGTCTCGGCCATGATAAAAGCCTACGAGGGCCAGCACAAGCCACTGCCAGCCAACGTGCATGCCCACGCAGTCAGGGCCAAGTCAACGACCATCGCATTCCAGCGCCATGTCCCTTGGCAAGTCATAAGCAGTTACTTGTGGATGACATCGTGTTTGGATGACTGCTCTCGATGTGACGCAGCTTTCGGCCAGGCGGTTCTCGGGAACCTATTTGCTTAAGGAGGGTCTCCTGTCCACCCTGGTGCTACATTCATTTGTAATCGCCCATGCAGTATGGAGGAAAGGGGACGGGACGTTTTAGTAATAAGTTACTCACCGTAGTGACTGTTAGGCAGAATTATATGCAGTACCCTTTGGGAACACCACACACAATTAAGACTACAAGTGACAGTACGGATTCACCTTTGGTACAAGCCTGTACTACACAAAGTGGTAGCGATGCCTGAGCAGCCAGACTTACCTCAAGAGTAAGTGAGCAGTATCAAATAGTTGCACAAACGACAGCAATTACTATGATTCAGGCAAACAGGACTCAAGGTTTTCAAGTAAAAGGATATACATTTTACTCTTCAGTTGTATAACATTGCACTATTATAAGCAGATTAAAAATCACTCTTAATACACCACACCACTTCAATCCCAGATAAGTTAAGCTCACAAAATGAAGTGGGAGCAAAATGGCACTCCACCAATTTAAAAGGGAGGGAAAGACAAAGTTAATAGAAATTGAACCACACCAACAGGTAAGTACTCGGGGGCAATTGAGCAAGAGGAACTACAGTGATAGAATCAGGTAGAAAAGGCTTAGGGCCAAAGTCAATGGGTCAAAAGTATTTTGCTCAAGATCGCACGGTTCAGGGTAGTTCATGCCACGATTTCCGGACGAGGTTGGTTGGCAAACAAGTTAGTTCAAAGAGAAGGACAAGCCCTCGGTTTGGAGGAAGATTTCAAACACTTTCACCGCAGTTGAACAAAACGAACAACCCAATTTGCACAGTACCTTTAAAACGGCGAGGAAGCTGTAGCTGAGGCAGACGTTCCTAGTAGTTCCTGCACGCTCACGGTTCCTGCACGCTCACGGTTCCTGAAGCGACTGTCTGACTGACAAGAAATATGAAAACTGGAGGGTCCTTCACTACCTAAGGAGGAAACCAGCAGCAGATCAAAAGGTGCCTTCCTTAAAACCCAAGCAGGGTCCCACCTTCCCTGCTATCCGGCCCACTGTAGCTCTGTACAGCGACTTCGACCATAGGAGGTGTCCTGGCTTGCAGTTTGAGCGAACTGGTTGGTCCCACCAGCTCAAGGGAAGAAGTTTCCTGGAGGATCTTCAGTCATCCGATTCTGAAGATTCGGACCTGCAGCAGGGCTTCACCAGGTGATTCAGTCGTGGTAGGGGTCCTCTTCCATCAGTTCCTCGTTGGTTCTTTCGTTCAAGTGGCGACTCTGCCTTTCCAGTCTCAGAGACTTGCTTTTTATGCCGTTTTCTCCCCATTCATACAGCCTGGCTGTCAATCGCATTCCCCTTAGCCAATCAAAAAGGAGTGCAACTTGGATTACCAAGGGAACCCGTGGCAGGGGTCCCAAGACCCCTCTCTCACATCCTGCCTACCCAGACTTTCAGGCGCCTTAAGGAGGGCTTCTGTGCAGAAACCCGCGAAAAGATGGCGAACAAAGCAATCGACCCCGGTTTGGCGTGCAGAGTAAAACACGAGAAAGACTTTAACAAAAAGAAATGGTGAATAAACCTAGCTGGAGCCAAAATAAAATGTATTTGGCCAAGCGGGTTTATGTTTGACGCTAATATAATAGCCTAAAACAATACCATGGTTATATAAGATAACCGCGGTAGGAAAATTAGGGTAGTTACCACTGCCACCAGCCAAGTCTTGATGAAAAGGGAGCGAAACAGTGCTTCAATAGAAACAGACAAAAAGGGATAGGAATTAACCCTTTCCAATACTCCATGTAAGATGAGGTGTATTGGGTCTGTGGTTTAGAGACTTCATAAAGTTGATGGCAACTTTACATGTTTCTGGGAGACAGTAATTGGTCCCAGAAAAATGGAGTCAGTGGGAAGTCTAAGACAACCCTGTGTCACTGCACTGAAGGTGCTGTGTAACGCACACAAATGGATGCTCATGGAGTAGGTGAGGCTCCAGAGCTCAAGATCACACACATGGTAAAAATACACACAGCAAAACATATGTCAAAGTAGGAAAAAGGCTCAAACTCTTACCAGGTGAAAAAATAAACCCTAGAAATCCAGCAAAGCTGCTTAGGGACTCATTAGGTAAGGGAAATTAGCCATTTATGAGAATTCTCCCTAACACTAACGTACTCTTAATCCATAGTCCCCTTTCCTCCATACGTGCCACCAACTTCCTCCCATAATAATACTGGTGTAATTAGGCAATGTTAAATCTGTTGTCGAATGTGTCATTGGGGACTGAGATGTTGCGCTAGAGGGCGAAGTCAGGGCAGCGCATGCTCCCTGGGCCGCACCCCAGATATTTTCTAGTGAAAAAGGTTGTCTCCCGTCCCTTGGAAGGGAAGCCCATGCACTATGGAGGAACGGGGACTATGGACTAAGAGGTAGTCACTACGGTGTGTAACTTATAATTACTTCCTTGTAAAAAAGACCGCGGCTGGAGGCCCAGCCTAGTCCTCCGTCGTCTAAACAATTACATCAAGTCCCAGAAACTCTGGATGTTGACTCTTCAGCACGTGCTTGGACAGCTGGAAGAAGGGGACTTTCTGCTGTCGCTGGACTTGGAGGATTCTTAGTTCCACAACCCGATTCACAAAGGGCATCGCAGTTTTCTGCGCTTCGTGGTTCAAGAGTAGCATTACAAGTTCAAGGCCCTTCCCTTCGGATTGAAGTCGGCGCCAAGGGTTTTCACCAAGTGCCTGGCGCTTGTGGCGGCGCAGCTGCGTCTACAAGGGATCCACGTCTACCCCTACTTGGTCGACTGGCTCATTCGGGCCAGCTCAAAGGACATCGCCGTCGTCCACATGGCACGAACCATCCGCCTTCTGACGGATCTGGGATTCTCGGGGGAACTATGCAAAGTCCTGCTTGATTACATCGCAGGATGCGCTGTTTCTGGAATCCCGACTCAACAGTGTCGTGCCTGGCGTCTCCGTCCGAGGCGAGGATAGCAGCCATCTTGGGGAAGGTACTACAGCTGTTGGCCCTGAAGATCGCACGGGTGAGGTCCATCAAGTCTCTGCTCGGCATGATGTAATCATTCAGCTGTGCAGGCTACGGATGCGTCCACTACAGGTGTTCCTTGATAACCGTTGGATACAAGTGTCGGGAAGCTTCGAGGACCAGATCACAAGCGATGAGTTTCCATCAAGCGATAGTGTTGGGGAGTTTGCGCACATCTCTCTGCTTCACTGGTGCAGTACACCTTCCATGGGCCCAGGCTTGCTGTGACCTCGAATCTTGGTAGGCAGGTAGGTTTGTTAATTATAATTCTTTGTTCTGTTTTTATTGTCGGAATTCCTTAATGTCTTGATCTCCTTTTCTGGTGCGAAGGTCTTGATGCTGACGTGCCGGATGGAGAGGAATGTTTCTAGGTAAGAGGAAGCGCAGCGCTTTTATTGTGTTTTAAAGCTAACTTGTGTGGTGTTCTTGTTCTCTCAGGCCGCTGTGGTGCTGCAAGTGGATGAGAGCGCGATGAAAAACAGGCCCCCGGAATCCGTTAAGGTAAGTACAGCACTGTGCGGTTGTTTAGTATTGAAAGCGAACCTGAATGTCGCTTTTCCTTTGCATGTTGCTGTGGTGCTCCAAATGGAAGCGTGGCATAGCGCGATGGAATTCAGGTAAGACTGATGGAATTCAGTGTTTTGGAAGCACGCGTTCAAATATAATTTTTCCCTTTCTCATTATTGCAGGTCGCAATGTTCGAACAGCAGCTGTGGTAGCGGTTTGCTGGAAGTCCTTAAGCTAGTACTCACAGGTGAGTGATGTTTGTTCTTCTCTCGGTTTCCACAGATTGCAGCCCAGTTGAGATGCTAAGTGCTGCATGGGGTTTTCTCAGGTAAAACAGAATAATCTTTTTCTTGCAGGATTACAGGAAGATGCTGAAGACCAGGAGTTGGACACAATAAGCGTCACGCTGCTGGTTGCAGAATAAGACGAAGAGTGTTCTGCAGTCAGGATGTGGTTTATATAGCCCAGGTAAAGTAGTACCAGGGAAAGTAGTTCCAGACCTGCCACACCCAAAACACCAGACTGCATGGCTTGGTTCTTAGAACTAGACTGTGTGGGTGCTTCCATGTTGGATTTAAAGGCCCATGTACATAAATGGGACCTAGTTTGAACAGCCCTTCCTTCCTACATATGAGCCTGGTGCCAAAAGCGCCAGGACTGGCTCCAAGTGCCCTGTTGCAGTGGTTTTAAGGCCTTCATGGCTCTGGTGGGGGCCTGCTTTTGGCACAACTTGTACCTCCTCACAGTGGTCATGACGGGCCTTCCTGGAAGAATGGGGGAGCTTACACCGGAAGTCCGCGAGAGGCCTGTGGCTACCACAGGAGAAGACGTCCAGAGAAGACCTTGCACATCGTGTTGGAGCTGCAGACATTGTTTTGGGCCGTCAAGTCTTTCCTTTCGCCCCTCAAGGGCAAGGTGGTGCGGGTCTTCACAGACAAAACCACCACAGTTTTACATCAGGAAGCAGGGGGGCACCAGGTCCCCGGCGCTCTTCAAAGAAGCGCAGGACCTGTGGCACTGGGCAGTCGCCCAGGGGATGTTCCTCATCCCGTTTCATCTGGCGGGAGAGAAGAACACAGTTGCAGACTCGCTGCAGGGAACTGCGTTCTTGTCACGAGTGGGCACGTCGTCAGGACCAAGTGGATTACATGTTCCGCAGATGGGGCAATCCCCAGATCGATCTATTTGCGACGGCGATGAACTCCCAAGTAGGGGAGGTTCGCCAGCAGTTTTTCTGCAGTCGGGAGCATGGGGGGGGGGGCACGTTCTCATTCCCCTGTGTTCACCCCGCTGCCGTTGCTGGTTCGACTCATCAACCTACTCAAACGGTCCCAGTGCAGGATGATCCTCGTTGCACCACCTTGGCAAGGCAGATGGGATTACCCGGACCTTCTCAGCATGCCAGTGGCCCCTCCAGTCAAGCTTCCAGTGCTCGCAGATATTCTCGACAGGGAAGGAGGCGCAATTCTGCATCATGATCCAGGATCGCTGAACCTGAAGGCCTGGCTCCTGCAGTGTTAGTTTGGGGGCTAGGATTTCCCAGTGGGCCGCAAGAAGGTGCTTTCCAAGGCCAGAGCATCGTCCACTCTAAAATGCTATGGGCCTAATTGGAAGAGGTACGCCCTTTGGTGCTGTGCACAGTAGATCGACTCTCTACGAATCACGGCTCCACAGATACTGTAGTATTTGCTGTCTTTGGGCAAAGCAGGACTGGCCCATGCCTCCATCGTTCATCTGGCGGCTATCTCCCGCTACACCAGATCTCTGGGACGGTAGTTATGGTCACACCATCTGGTTAAGGAGTTTGTCAAAGGACTGTTGCGTTCGTTCCCGCCAGTGAAGGCACCGGCCCCGGTGTGGGAAATCAATGTGGTGCTGACTAGGCTTATAATTCTGCTGTTTCAGCCTATGCATTTGGCCCCGCTGAAATACTTTTTGTAGAAAACTGCTTTTCTGATGTTTGTTAATCTTAGATTCACATGCTGTGCATAGTCCGACATCGAGTGGTCTCTGCGGAGTATTGCATTTTGTTTTTCGTAGTCGAAAAGGGGACGTCGACAAGGCGTGTCTGTAACACTATCCCTATAGTGACGTGCAGTGTTCCCACAATCCCTCACGCGTCAAGGTCCCTCAGATTGTTTTTTTCCGCCCCAGATATTGGTCGCCTATACGCGGAGCTACTCGAGAGACATTGCAAAAAACTTTATTCGACCTTTGGTCGGCCTTAACTTCTATTACTTGCATCCCTCTTTCGGCGTCGTAGCTGCAAAGCTGTTCACCGCCGATCAAGATCTCTGACGGCGGTGCCTTCGACGGAGGTTCGGCGTTCACCGAACACGTGGTCTGGCCTCGACGGCCAAATACAGTAGGAAGAGTGGGGTTGTGGGACATTTTGTTTCTCTTAGAGCATGCCTTTCCCTTTGCCCTCCCTTTCCTTCGGGGTTGTTGTCACATGCAATCTGTTCCTCCGCTATGGAGAGGACACTCTTTAGGTTTTGCCCGCGTTGCAAAGGCAAGTTTACCTGTTAAGACCAGCATAAACGGTGTAACGGTTGCTTGCCCTTCGACCACAAAGAAGACGGCTGTGCGGCCTGTCAATTCCTTAAGCCGTAGATTTTAAAAGACCGTAGGGTCAAGAGGTGGGGAGCCTATGCCATGTCTAGGTCTGATTCATCACCCACCGCTGCTGCCGAAAGTGACGAGGAATGTGACAACCCGACATCCGTTTCGGTACTCGTAGACCTTTCTACGGAGCGTTCATGCTCCTCGTCTGTCCCCGACCGCGACAAGCTCGGCTCACGCCCTGCTTATGGGGATGAACACCTCGGCGACAAGGATGCACACAGAAAACACTCCCATAAACACACAACCCACGGCTCTTCCTCGACGAAGAGCGCATTAGCGCCAATGGAGCCGCAGGTCCTACCGGCGGCGGCCTCAGACCGTAAGAGTCTGAAGCCCCACTCGCAACCGCGACTAGCGACTGGGCTACCCCCCAATAAGGGCGCTATCACTAAACCGCCAGACGAAGTGCACCGCCAGTGAGCGCCCGTCGGCGTAGAGCAAGCAACGCCTGTAACTTCGATGCCGGAGGTACCCTCGACAGTTTAGTTGTCGAGAGCCTGGCGCAGATTATTTCCAACGATGGCCAGAGACGGACGGCGGAAGAGATGTCTGTTACCGCTCATAAGGCCCGGGAGATGCCGAAAAGGTCAGAAGGAAGGCAGGAACCGCCCGCTCCGTCGAGAGGGACTCCTAGCCTACCAGAAGGCCTTTTCAGAAGGCGAGGGAACCTCTCTTCGACGTTATGGTATAGGTCAAAGTGTTTTCTAATGGAAGGCCCTCCCTTTTCTCCCCCCGACCGCTCCGGGGTACCTCACGAAACCCTAGAGAGACACACCAGTTGTGTGGCCAAAATGGAGAGGTTTATGGAGACTCGGAACCTTCCAACACCCAAGAGATCAAGAGAGGGACCTCGGGAAGATCTCAGGGCCAAGTACCCCAGGCTGTTTGATCCCATCCCCCCCCCCCCTAAGAGGATGTAGATTTATGACCTCACTGGAGAGGACCCCCACTTTCAGGAGGATGATGAATTCTTAGGCAATGAAGGGGAACAAAACCTAGAGGAGGAAGGTTTTGAAGACAACCAGGATATGGGTGATGGGGGGCTTCGGAGGAGACCCAGAAGAAGGCGCTTCACAGCCCTGGCAGTCCCTATCACCGTTTTCAGACCCTGAAGCCATAAACCTGCCCCCACCCAAAGACTCACCTATTAGGAATACATCACCTATAGACGATCAACATACCTTTAATGCACTCCTACGCAAGGCAGCAGCGCATTTCGAGATCGATACCGGGGAAACCTGACATAGACTTTGTAGAAAAGATCATTAAGAAGAAACCCCCTGTCAGCCAAACCATTCCCCTCCTCGCCTCAGTAAAGAGACAAATTATTCCTTCACTATCCACTCCCGTGTTGATCAGAGGGGTCAACCCGAGGATAGAAAAATTTAGTCCTTCTCCTTCGGACCCGTTATACATCAGGGGCCACTCTGTACCAGACTCCTTAGTGGTGACAAATACCAGGAAGAGAGCAGGGGTCCCGCTGTCAACTAGCGAGGCACCATCAGATAAAGAGGGTAAAAAATGGTATGCCCTAGGAAAGAGGATTACAGCCTCAGCTGCCTTTTCCGCAAGTTTTGCCAACAACTCTTTGCTGGCAAGTTATGCAGATGCACAATGGAGCAAACTACGTAAGGATATTGAGGAGGTACCGGAACCCCTACTTACTCGCCTTCTAGCCACGGTGACTGAAGGGACCTTAGTCAACCAAAGCATCATTAAAAATACTCTGGATGCTGCAGAAACGGCTGGGCGTTCCCTAGTCCAAGGAATCCTACTCAAACGCCATGTATGGCTACGTAATTCAGGCTTTAAACCTGAAACACAAGCATCTCTTATTAACAAGCCTATAGAAGATGCAAACCTTTTTGGTAAGGCGGTGGATGAGGCACTAGAGACCGCAAAGAAGGAATTTGACACAATCAAGACACTAGACCAAATTTCAAGGCCTTCCAACAAACGTGGTTATGGCAACAGACGCTTTTTTCGAGGCCAACGCCAGCAGCAACAGCAGCAGCAATACTCTGCAGGTAACTGCTCCTCTAACCAAGGCACCAGTGGACAATATAACCAAAGAGGACAACGTCGTGGCAAGAGAAGAGGCCAGGGTCCCACCCCTAGGGGTTTCCAAGCCACCAACACCAAATGACTCAAAGATTCGGGTCCCCTCCCATGCTTCGCCGGTCGGGCGCCGGTTAACGTCCTTTCTTCCAGCATCGGAGGGTATAACATCAGATCGCTGGGTACTATCAACCATAGTCCGTGGCTACTGTATAGAATTCAATTGTTCCCCTACGTACAGACCCCCAATGGGGGGACGACGCATGTCGCCAGAACACCTCGCCATCCTTCTTCAAGAAGTGGACCAACTACTAGAAAAAGGAGCTATAGAGGTCGTGCCTCTATCCCAGGTAACGGAAAGTATTTATTCAGTGTACTTCCTTGTACCCAAAAAGGACTTAACCATGTGCCCTGTACTAGATTTGCGCCCAGCGAACAAATTTGTCAAACCTCAGTTTCTTATGGTGACTCTACAGGAGGTAATCCCCCTGCTTTCACAGGGAGATTACATGACCACACTGGACATGAAAGATGTATACTTTCATATTTTAATGTTGCCAGCGCACAGGGAAATACCTCAGGTTCATGATAGAGGGCAAACACTACCAGTTCAGAGTGCTACCCTTCGGTATAGCATCAGCGCCGAGAGTATTCATGAAAGTAGTGGCAGCGGCCCACCTGCGCAGGTTGTCCATCCCAGTTTACCCTTACCTCGACGATTGGCTCATAACAGGGGATTCTTACGAAACATGCTTCTCAAATAACCAAGAGACTGTAGACCTTTTGTTTCAACTGGGCTTCTCCATCAACAAGAAGTCAAGCTTTAGACCCCAGCCAGATCAAACAATTCCTAGGGGCTTTAATTCGAACAAAGGACGGCTTTGTCTTCCCCTCCAGCAAGTGTCCAAAACATGCTGTTTCAAATCCCTCTATGTGCCCGGTCGACAGGTGACTGTACGCAAAGCAATGCGCTTACTAGGATTGATGGCGTCATGTATTTATTTGGTACCTCACGCGCGCCTGCGCCCAATGCAAGAGTGGCTCAATAACCAGTGGTGTCAGGCCAGCGGACAATGTGACGATCTAGTGGTGGTCTCGCAGGCCTTGGTTCTCTCGCTACGGTGGTGGTCGAAGGAAAACCTGGTAATGGGGAAACCATTAGCCACCCCGCAGTGGAAGCCACTCTAACCACAGACTCATCTCTCACAGGATGGGGGGCTCACCTATCCCATCAGACTGCTCAGAGTCTGGACTCCGAGCATAGCATCCAAGCACATAAACTTGCTGGAGCTACTAGCTGTGTTCAAGGCACTGAAAGCCTTCCAGGCACCCCTGCAAGGGAAGACAGTGATGGGCCTCACGGACAGCACCACAGCCATGTACTACCTCAACAAGCAGGGGGGCACTAACTCTCCAGGACTGTCCAAGCTGTCCAAAACATCTGGAAGTGGGCTCTCAAACACAACATATTCCTACTGTCACAACATGTACCAGGGGAACTCAATCTGCTAGCAGACGAACTCAGCAGAGACTTCCCTCTGCCCTTAGAGTACGAATGGCGGTTACACGAAGAAAGTCTTCGACGTCTTCACACAATGGGGATTCCCAGAAATAGATCTGTTCGCAACTCTGGAGATCTCACAATGCCAAGATTAAGCCTCCAGGTACCCCCCAGAACCAATCCAAGGGTAACGGTCTATCGATACCATGGTCAGGGAAATTTGTTTACGCCTGGCTCCTGAGATCATAGAATTTGGACATTTACAACTCCCGCAAAGATGCATGGACATTCTCAGGGAGGCTAGAAAGCCTAACACTCGTCACTGTTATTCTAGCAAATGGAAAAGATTCTTCATCTGGTGTAGAGGAAGGAGCATCAACCCAGTTGACTGCTCTCCCACATAAATTGTTCTGTACCTGACTCACCTGCTAGACTCAGGCTTGGTGTTTAACTCTATTAAAGTCCATTTAGCTGCACTTTCTGCATACACCACTTCCCAACTTAGTGTCATGGTGGAAAGTCCCAGATATTAAAGCCTTCAAGGAAGGAGTGAAGAGGATCCACCCTCCCATAGCTAACCCCGCTCCCGGATGGGACCTAAATGTGGTACTAACCAGGCTCATGGGGTCACCCTTTGAACCCATGCACAAAGCAACACTTAAAGACCTCACTCTTAAAACTGCTTTTCTAATAGCTATCACCTCCATTAGGAGAGTAAGTGAACTACAAGCTTTCTCTGTACTAGACCCCTTTGTAACAGTTCACAAGGATAAGGTGGTTCTACGCACACATCCTAGGTTTGCACCAAAATGTATCTCTAAATTCCATGTCAACCAGTCAATAGAACTACCAACGTTCTTTCAAAATCCTTCAAACTTAGGTGAGAAGAGCCTGCGTACACTGGATGTTCGCAGAGCCGTAATGTTTTATATGGAAAGAACCAGACCATTGAGAAAGACTGATCAGTTCTTTGTCTCAGTGGCAGCAGAAAGAGTGCAGTTTCAAAATTCACTATCTCTAGATGGATTGTACAATGCATCACTCTGTTACACTCTTGCTAAGGGAACACTACCCTTCATGCCAAGAGCACACTCCACTCGAGGCACCGGGGCTTCCATAGCAAATGTCCCTCTTCAGTCCATTTGCAAAGCGGCAACCTGGAGTTCTGTTTACACCTTTACAAAACACTGTCTAGGTGCCCACTCTAGATCTGATTCCCAGGTGGGACAAGCAGTACTAAGACATCTTTTCTCTACTGTTCCTTCTCACAACCCACCTCCAACTCTGGGTACTGCTCGCTAGTCTGTGCACAGCATGTGACTCTAACCAGATTAACAAACATCAGAAGACAATGCATTACTTACAGTAAAAGCATTTCTGATGGTTGCATCTGCTTAGATTCACATGCGCCCACCCTTCCTCCCCGCTCGGATGGAAGGAACATACTTTCTTCTATATCTCTTTTCTGTACTCACTCACGTCTAATAGGCTCCCTCAGGGCAGAAAAAATTCAAACGGAGGGACATTGACGCGTGAGGGATTGTGGGTACACTGCACGACACTATAGGGATAGTGTTACAGACACGCCTTGTCGACGTCCCCTTTTCGACTACGAAAAACAAAATGCAATACTCCGCAGTGACCACTGGATGTCGGACTATGCACAGCATGTGAATCTAAGCAGATACAACCATCAGAAATGCTTTTATGGTAAGTAATGCATTGTCTTCTTGTGGGTATCATCTCCGCATGACGAGTGGGAGAGATCAGGCCCCCTCATGTAAACCGCCTTATTTAACATACCACGAGACGAGGGTAGCGCTACGGACGCACCCCTCCTTCATTCCCAAGGTGCCATTGGACTTTCATCTAAACGAGCCCTTGGTGTTACCTGTGTTTTTTCTGATGCCTTTGTCGCCAGCTGAGACTGTTGACCTTGCTGGATGTGGCTAGAGCGCTAAAGTTCTATGTGGACCGTATGAAGAGTTTCGGGAAGATGCTGCAACTTTTTGTGTACTTTGGCCCTGTGAATCATGGGAAGGCCCTCTTCAAGGCTTCCATTTCCAGGTGGCTCTCCGACTGCATCACCTATTGTCACCGGTTGGCAAATCGACTGTTGCCTGGCTGCCCCAGAGCCCATTCAACCAGAAGGATCGCTGCAACTTCGGCAGTCCTGTCTGGTGTGCCCCTGCTGGACATCTGCAGGGCTGCTACATGGATGTCGACGCACAACTTCATGAGATTCCACTGCATCAACAGGGATTCCGGGGAGGAGTCCAGAGTCGGCCAAGCAGTGCTGCGCAACCTGTTTGGTTGAAGATGAGCCTGGTGGGTAGGTAAGAGATGCTTATGTTGAGCCTTACCACCACCCATGGTTGTGCATGTGTACTGCTATGTATTCTGTATTCTTTATTCATGAGGATGTGATTCGAATGTATTGTGTTCTCCAACATATTCCACATAATTGACATGTAATGTCCACAGCTGTTTTCTTCGGAAACTTGTTCGGCAGAGGGTGTCCTGCTTCGGTTCGATGTCCCTCTAAAGCCTCCGTCGAGGGTGACGTCACCAGATGTTATAAATGGGACGCACGGCGCCCGTGGCATCAGTTCTGTTCTTTTCCCACAAACATGTTTGCTTCGGAGACTCAGTGTGCCTAGTGTATTCCTCGTGAATGTCTTCTTCGACCCCTCAGACTCTGCAGTCTGGCTTTAAGACTTGCCGGGACTGCAAGTCTAAGATGTCGATTACGAACCCGCATTGCATTTGTTTGTGGTGCCTGGGTGAGAGTCATGACACCGACGACTGTTCCAAATGCTAGTCGCTGACTACTAAGGCCTTGCGGGAGCGTAAGGGGAGGTTACAGGTAGGGGTTCCAAATACAGTAAGTCACGTAAAGTTGCTAAGGGGATGTCCACTGAAGATTCGAGGGGCGACTCTCCTTGTCAGAAGAAATCCCAGGGATTTCGTTCCCAGAGTGGTTCCCGCTATTCGTCGTCCTTGTCTCGGCATTCCAGGAAGCGCAGTCACCGGTTACCATCCACATCCTCCTCAGAGGATGGCGCAGTGAGGAAAGTGGCTTGTCCTAAGTCCTAGACTCTGGAGAAATGAGCAGCCTTCAGGGAGCAGATGCTGACGATTTTTCAGTCCCAGGGCACAGTTCCGTCTGTACCTTCGGGAGAAGCCGGCAAGGAACGGTCTCTGGCTCGTTCGCCTTCGGGCTCTGGTCATCGCCGCGATTCTCATCGGGAACCTTTAAGGTCCCGTTCGGACAAGGTTCAGGTTGATCGCCAGAGACGTGCTTCAAGACCGCAAAAGTGTGGGAAGGGTTCATGGTTGTGTCAACTCCATCGGCACTGTCTGATACGGATGTCGAAACTTTGCCTTCACACCAGCCCTCGGCGCTGTTGTCGACTCCATCGGCGCCCTCGCGCCTTTTGGTCAGAATTTGCTGATGGAGGTCCCTGGTATTTTGGATCCTCCAAGGAAGGCTACTTCCAAGTTTGAGAGGCCTGTTAAGGATTCCAGACCCTCTTCTGTCCCAAGGCAGGAGTTTTTTCTCCCTCTGGATGACATCTGAGGAAAGGTCAGATTTGGAAGTTGAGCCTGATGTGGCTCTTGTCTTTTCCGGGGATAGTCAATTCGAAGTTACGTTAATCACTTCATGCCAGTGGTTTGGACACTTCTCCTGAGGTGGAGTTTGGCAGGCCTGAGCCTGGGGCTCATGCGGAGTCGTCTTACAGGAGAATGATGGCTAGGGTCACTGAGTATCTTGGTTGGTCTAGTCCTCCAGAGGTTTTTTGTTCAGGATGTTACCTTTTCATTTGACGCTGCTGAAAAGGGTGGCGGCTGCTTGGTAGACACCAGATTCTCTTCCGGCGGTTAACAAATCATGAACTAAAAGATACTGCCCTTCCAGTAGCGACCCCAGCTACCTATCCACTCACCCCACTCCCGAGAGTTTGGTGGTTGAGGCGGCTATGGCCACCTCGAGACAGGCGGCGTACCCTACCTTCCCTCCTGATAGGGAAGACAAACGCTTCAATGGTTGGGCACGCAAGGTGTTTTCTGCGGTATGGCGCTGAAGTCCGCCAACGCCACTTGTGCCTTGGCACGATTTTCACATGCTCTTGTTGAATTGTTTCTCTAGCGGCTGAGCATATTCCCAAAGGGGAAGAAAGGGAGGGGTTCCTTGCTCTCGTGCAAGATGGCAAGGATGCCATGTGTGAATTCCTTCAGTTGGGGTTAAACACGGCCGACAGTGTTAGCCAGTCCATGGCTGCGAGCACCGTTGTATGCAGATTTGCGGGGTTGCGTAAGTCGGGTTTTGCTCCGGATGTGCAAGCCCATCTTTTGAACATGCCCTTTGATGGCGTGCATTTGTTGGTTAGCAAGGCTGACGAGAGCCTAAATCTTTGAGCGCAGCTGTGCATCAACATCCGCCTTTTCGTCCTAGGGGACAGCAGTGGAGGGGAGGTTCCTTTTGTTACTTCTCCTTTGGTAGGACTAGAGGAGTCGCATGTCAAAGGGGGTCAGCGTAAAAGTACCCGTGGTGGTCGGGCAAATGGGGGTGCCAAAGCAGCTCAGGCAGCTGCCTCTTTGCCTTCAGGCGCTGCTGCAGCCGCTCCAAATCAATCATGAGGCCATGTTCCATTGTTCGCCGGTTGGGGGCAGACTGTCTCAGCATCTTGAAGAATTGCAGGCTACTACTTCGGATGCATGGGTTCTGGATACAAAAGCCCACAGCTACTGCCCTCCCTTCCTAAAGCGGCCTCACGACAATCCACCGATGAATCTCTTTGAAGCTTCTAGATCTGCTCCTTGTGCAGGAAATCTTGTCCCTGCTATAGAAAGGCGCTGTAGAACTGGTGCCTGTAACTGAAAGGAACAAGGGATGGTATGCCCCATATTTTTTGATTCCAAAGAACGACTGGGGACTGAGACCCA
Organism: Ambystoma mexicanum; assembly: GCF_040938575.1. Classification (NCBI taxonomy): domain Eukaryota; kingdom Metazoa; phylum Chordata; class Amphibia; order Caudata; family Ambystomatidae; genus Ambystoma; species Ambystoma mexicanum. The sequence goes on along the minus strand of NC_090938.1, from coordinate 113,675,331 downwards.
TCTTGGACTTGCATTGGTTGAAACTTCTCAGGAAGGACAAGTTCAAGATGGCCACTCTTTCTCAGGTCCTCCAGGCCCTTCGACTTCAGGATTGGTTGGTGTATCTGGACCTACAGGATGCTTATTTTCATGTGCCGATTCATCCAAAGCACAGAAAATTCCTGAGGATTGCGGCTGGCAACTTACACTTCCAGTTTCGGGTCCTGCCATTCGGATTGACCCCCGCCCTGAGGGTCTTCAAGCTAATGGTGGTGGTGGCAGTGTATCTCTGGCGAGGGGCGAGGGGCGGGGGGGGGGTGGTTATTCACGTTTACTCCTACCTGGACGACTGGCTGATCCGTGCGTGGTCTCCCGAGCAAGCGATGGATTCTCAGTCTCTCACCTGGGACTCACTCCACAAGCTGGGCTTCTCCCTCAATTTCAAGAAGTCGCATCCAACACCTTCCCAACAGCTCCAGTCCATCGGGGCTGTTTTAGACACGTCCTTGCCGGAAGTGCTCGCCTCCCAAGCTGAGGGCTCATCATTGTGCAGGTAGTGGACAAGTTTCAACATGTCCAGCGTCTCCCGGCCTTCGAATTCTTAAGGTTGCTTGGCCTCATGGCATCCTGCATTTTTCTGGTGCCAGAGGCCAGGCTGAGGATGAGATCCGTGCAATATGTCCTCAAGATGCAGTGGTCCCAATTCTCAGGCAAGATGTTGGATCCCATTCAGATTCCACTCTCGGTCTCACATGATCTTCTGTGGTGGGCCAACGAGGGAAACCTGATGAAGGGGGAGCCGTTTTGGCAACAGTGGCTGGGGGTGACTTTAGTGGCAGACGTTCCCCTCAGAGGATGGGGAGCTCATGCCGAAGAATTGACTGCCAGCGGTTGTTGGTCTCCGTTGGAGTCCAAACTCCACATCAACCTGTTGGAGCTGAGGGCCATCAGACTGGCCCTGAAGGCTTTTCTGCCATCTGTGGTGTGTGTCCTGATCATGATAACACAGTGGCCATGCATTACTGCAACAAAAAAGGGGGTGGGGTAGGGTCACTCCCGTTGTGCAGAGAGGCGATGCAGCTCTGGTTCTGGGCAATCTAGCAGGGAATATCGCTCGGCAGTTCATCTGCCGGAGAGGAGAATGCGGCGGCAGACAGTCTGAGTAGTCTTACGAGTGAGAGTTGGCTCAGGAAGTCCTTCTGGAGTTATTCGCCCTTTGGGGATCCCCACAAGTGGATCTCTTCGCGACCAGTGCCAACCGGAATTGCGAGAGATTCTGCTCAAGGGAATGTCCTCTGAGAGGAGCCCTAGGAGACGCATTCATAGTGGATTGGTCATTCCCACTTCTGTACGAGTTTCCTCTGGTCCCCGTCATTCCTCAAGTGTTAAGGAGGTTGTGGTGTTTCGGATCCCACATGATACTCATTGCTCCAGATTGGACCAGGAAAGCGTGGTACCCGGACCTTCTAGAAATGTCCATTTGCCCTCGACATCTTCCCTACGGAGGGGGAGGGGAGGGAAGAGGGGGGTGAGTAGTGGGGTTTTTGTTGTGTGGGGCGGCGGGGTTCTCCATCCAGAGGTCAAGGCTCTCAACCTTCACGATTTGATGTCTAAAATGGTTTTTCTTTCGGCCAGGCGGCCAGCAACCAAATCCCTGTACCGTTGGTGTATGTTTTGCGACTGGTGCAGAGGAAAAAATGTTGATCCTTTTCAGTGTTCCATTCGCATGGTTCGTTCTTGCTTTCTTTGGCCCACAGGGACCTTCAAGTACGTACCATTTAAAGGTTACCTGGCGACGCGGTCTACCTTCAAGCGCTCGTCTGAAGAATGTTCTTATTTTAAGATTCTTGATTTTCTCAATTTCTTAAAGTGTTCAATGTGTTCCACCGTCCGCTTTGCAGGTGCCGGTTTAGGATCGGAATTTGGTCTTGAAATTCCTTATGGGTGCTCCATTTGAACCCTTGCACTCTTGTCCTCTGAGATTCTTTCAGGACTGTGTTCTTGGTTGCGGTTACATACGCTCGCAGAGTGAGTGAATTGCAGGCACTTTCATCTAAGCGGCCCTTTACTGTGTTCCACAAGGGTAGGGTTGCACTTGGGGTACGTCCTTCCTTTCTACCTAAGGTAGTGTCTGAATTTCATTTAAGCGAGGAACTGGTTCTTCCTTCTCTTCCTTACCAGGATGAGGAGAATAAAATGGAGTGACTCCATGGGTTGGACCCTAGGAGAGCCCTAAACATTTATATTTCTAGGATGTCCAGGGTCCGAGTGGACGATCAACTCTTTGTGGGATATGCTGGACCACTTATTGGGCCAGGCTGTTGACAAACAGACCTTGTCCAGGTGGATTATCCTCACCATTACTGAATGTTATCGATTGGCGGGCAAGGACCCTCATGAAGGGCTTAGAGCTCATACCACTAGGGGCGTGGCTACTTCCACTGCCCTGCAGCGAGGAGTTCCTTTCAGGAATGTGACGCTGCCACATGGGCTTCTATCCACACCTTTGTCCAACATTACTCACTGGATACGCTCCATGGTCAAGATATGGCCTTTGGTAAGGCAGTTCTTTATTCTGCCATCTGATTGGGTATTCTAAGTTCTTTTCCCTCCCTCCATTTTCTGGTAGTGCTTTGGGAGTCTATCGAAGATGTGGAATACGTTGGAGGAACATCCAGTCGAAAGAATGTTACCAGTTGGTAAGCAACTTGTTCATCCATGCCAGACCCCATCCTGGAGAAGGAACAAGTTACTTGTAACTGTTCTCCAGCATGGGTCTGGCATGGAGTCACAAGCAAACCCTTCCGCCTACCCCTCTGCGGCTCTTCTCTTGGTCCTTTTGCCACTTTATGTGCTACCAAATATCTGAAAATCGCTGCCAGAGGAGGGGTTTAGGTAGAGGGCAGGCATTGGATGGGGCGGTATGACCAGAGCTCAGTGATTGGTTACTAGGAGAAAGACAGTTCAGAAATAATACTGAGACTGATTTTATCTTTACTGAGGATTCCCAGCCTGAAGACTGGGAATATTCATGAGCATGTAAACCCATTCCAGATCCATGCTGGAGAACAACAGTTGGAGGTAAGTAACTTATTCCTTATCGACACTTAAAAACCTTATTCTTTAAATAGTCCATATTCCTTGGGGAAATTGACAAAATCTGGGCTAAAGTTGGAATCTATAACCATCGCGAAAACCGCTTTGGTAGAGTGGATCCTGGGGTATGGACAAGATCTGTTCATGTATGGAGAAGCATCTCTTTGACTTAATCCAGGGTTGTAATCTGATTACAAAATGCTAAACTGAGAAGTTGGGCTAACAGGTATTCTAAAAATTGAAAATGTTTGGAAACCTGAGAAAATGATTTCCTTTGCAAGGTTGGTGGAGAGGTGGGGCTTTAGAAAAAGTGATGGTTGAAAGACAACAGATGCTAAATGAGCCAATGATTGATTGGGCCCAAAATTTGTGAAATTTTTGATACCGCACCCCGTGTGGTGACCCCTTTTGTCAAGTTGATGCCTGTAGTGAAACTCATGAATGAGTCATGGCAGAAACTACAATAGGCTAGGTCTGTGGGATTGGGGAGAGATGTCTCAGTGAAAGTATGAGAGTATTTGGAAGGTGGCAGTGAAAGCTAAGATGGATCTGAAGTTGCATTATAGTCATCAATCTTGATTTAGGTCGTTTATATCGGTCTCCGGAGCAGATGATTTTGATGGGTCTGACAGATGATTCATGTTAGGGTTGTCAACAAATGAGGGGAACTTTATTGCATATGCTTTGGGAATGTAAGAGTGACGGATTTCTGGAGGGATGTATTAGACAGAAATATTAGTTGAGAATATTTCCTTTCTGCGTACCTTTCTGGCAGTGAGTCTTATCAACTGAGTAGATGCGAGAAGGCTTTTGATTCTTCAAACTGGATTTATAACGCTTTATTGATGGTAATTAAGCAAATTATGGAAGACCAGAAAGAAGCTTCAGAGAGTTGGTTGGTGGATATGCAAACACTCTCAGGCTTTGAAAAAATTCATTTAGTTAAACAAAATCGTAAGGGAGAGTACTTTGGGGCCTTTTAATGATCTGTATCGTTAAGTGTAGGTTGGGACATTTAAATATGAATATGTAGTAGTTATGTTGGGGTTAAGGTTGTGGGGGTGTTGTGTGGTTTGTGTTTCGTCTTGTGGTTTGTTGTCCAAGTTTCCATTTTTCTTTTTCATTGGGCTTCATGGGTGGATATCAGTTGTATTTATTCTTTGTACAGTTTGCTATGTATGAAAAGTAGTTTTCTTGGTATTTATAATCACTCAACTTTATGTAATGTTGAATAAATCAAAATAAAGAGAAAAAATATTCGAAGTACGTAGCTAATGTTAAACACTCCTATTTTCAAACACTATATTTGAGGCAATGCCCCTGTCCGGCAATGCAAGTGTTCCGATTGAAATTGCACACAATCTGCCTTTATATTTTTTTGGGTGCTAGAATAAAGGTCCCTGAAGCAAACAGGAAATGTTGGTTATGTAATATAATCGGCGTACTAGAAACCCCTCGCCATGTCCTTACCAGTGTAAAATATTAGGCACTGCCTGCATGACAATCTTAGGTGTTAAGGTCTACGACTATGATGCATTAAAACATGACGTTTTTTGGAATTATTGTGTTCACTCTGAATCTGAAAGGGTTAACATTGCGTTGCTTCGTATATGGTGCCTTCTGGAGAAATGCCTTGCCGAAGTAAATGGTGTAAGGGCAGCGGAAGACCCATAAGTTGATACGATTAGTGCTATACATGGAGGCTTTCCCTGGGGTGGCTTATGCATATGATTAGAGAAAATAACCACCTGTTTATATGACCTTTTTGTGAGGGAATAATCCTCCCTGGATCCCCGTTTGGTTGCCTCACACTTTGTTTTTAATATTTGTTTATTAAGAGACCACAGATTAGTGATCATTTTGGTTTTATTGGTGAAATGACGGTAGAGGTAAAATTGGCGCTACCTTACTGAGCCTTAATTCTGGGTACCTTGAACGGTGGACACATGGGGGTTGGCTATGTGTTTTGCTCTCTGGGTAAAGCTGGGCTGGGACTATGCAATTGATGTTTGTCTGTGTTGGGGAGAATTCTCATAAATGTGCTAATTCCCTTCACCTTACAGACCCCCAAATACTTTGCTACGTTTTGAGGACTTCATTTATTTTTACCTGGAGAGTGCAAGCCTTTTTTCCCCACCCCCTCGTGTATTTTGATGTGTGTTTTACTCTTGTGTTCTTTGATTATGGTTTTTAAGGTAACTCCATGGGCATCATCATTTCATGTCACACATCACCCTCACTGCAGTGACACAGGGAAGCTTTTAGGCTGTCCCGAGGTTTAAACACCTTCTCTGAGATAAACTACTGTTTCCCAGAGAAAGTAAAGTTTAAATTGACTTTACTAGTATTTTTAAATTTCTAGACCCAGCCCACACTAGCTTCCTATAGAGGGTTGGAGGGGTTATCTAGCATCTCCTGTGTCTAGAAACTCATGCGGCAGTCCTCTGCTACCCTTTTTTCTCAATGGCTGGTGGCAGTGGTTTTACAATGAACTAACATGATTTTATCTGACTGCAAACAACGGTAGCATTAAATCGCGGGAGCCATGTTTTTCAAGATGGTGTCAGAACCCTCTCAGTAAAAATAGGTCCTGGTCGTCTTTTCTCGCCGTTTCTTTTTGGAAAGGTCCTTCTAGAGTTTCTCTGCGTGACAAACTAGGTTTGGTCCCTTGGTTACTATGCCTTTGGCGGGCTTCAGGACTGAAGACAGCCTCTGGTGCCAGAGTGTCTGGGGTGGGCTGCAAGTGAGGGAGGTGCCCGAACCTCCCTCTGCTTAGTCTCCTAGGAGACCCAAATGCACTCTGGCGTGATTGGCTGGCTGACTGTGAAAACTGTTTAAAAGGCGAGTCTCTTGACTTGGAGGGCAGAGTCGACCACTGGAACGAAAGAACCGAAGAGGATGGCTGCTGCAACTACTGGACTGTTGGTTTGCCCGGTGGAGCCCTGCTGCAGGTCCAAATCACCAAGTTCATCTCGACCGAGAACCCCCTTCAACGACGACGTCTTAGTAGGGCTAATCAACTCGTAAGGCGCCTGGACACCATTCTCGGAGCTGGTTGTGCTGCAGGAAACAAAATAACCAGGGTGGACACCATCTTGTGTGCTTGAAGACAGCTACTGGAATCGAAGAATTGCCAGTTTTGCCAACTTTGTGACCAGTCTTCGTGCAGTGCAGAAGTCCCCCGATGTCCTCCCTCTTGTCCCCACGACTGAGGCTCAGGAACAGCGAGATCGGCAGGAACTGCCAGGAACAGAAGTCTTCAGCTGCATCTTATTCTTCAATATAAGGTTCTGTGAAAACCCGACCGAGAGAATTTACCCACAAACTTTCGCAGTGAGCGGTATTTGGCAACTTGCAGGCTTAGTCAGCTTGTGACCCGACATATGAACCTTTCTTCCGTGAACTACTTCTAAGAACCGTGGCAAAAACTTCTGTTTAAATACCAGAACCGTTTTTACCTATACAAGACTCCAGACCATTGACTTTGGACTTCCTATTGCATTGAATCAACTCCCCTGGTGAACTCCAACTATTTTCACTGTTTTAAAGTAACTGTAATATTAATTTTATTAACTTATGCATTTTTGCTCCTACTTCAAAGTAGCTTAAATGTTGCAGAACCGGTTAGTGTTAAGTATTGGAGTGTATTTTTGTGTGATATTGATTGCCTCCTTTTAGTGAATGTTTTCTAAATGACTGTAATAAATTAAGTTTTACCAAGAAACCTTGAGTATAAGTGTCTATCTGAATACTTGTGATTGTTGACCAATGTGTAACATCATTACAGCTCGCATTCCCTCTTGAGATAAGCCTGGCTGCTCAGCACGCTACCAGAATCTGTGTGGTACGGACTTATACCAAAGGTTGGTTTTGCTAACACCTGTAGTCCTAGTTGTGTGTAGTGGTCCCAAAGGGTATTGCATACAAACTTTACCTAACAATTTGTATAGTATGGTACTGGTACCTGCACATGATTTAGCCTCGTACCATTAGGTCAATATGTTTTTCTTATTTTTTTTTATAGATTTCCATTTTGAATGGCATGTCTATGAATGTGTATAGTGATCTGTATGTTTGAAGTATAACAATATTTCTCCAGCATGGGGTCTGGCATGGATTCACATGCTCATCAATATTCCCCGTCAGGCTGGGAATCCTCGGTAAAGAAGAAATCAGTATCAGTTTCGTTTCTGATCTGTCTTTCGTAGTAGTAACCAGTCACTTATCTCTGCGTCATACTGACCACAGCCAATGACTGCCCTCTACCTAAGCCCCGCCTCTGGCAGCCATCTTCAGATTTTTACCGCACGTTTAAGTGTTGGGAGTCCTCGTTCTTAGCTCTCGAGCTTTTACTGCGTGTTTCGCGCTTTTTCAGGTGAATTTTCACTTTTTTCGGTTAATAGAGCCTCAAGCTCCACAGTTTCTACTCCCGTTAACGGCTACCCATTGCGGGATTTTCCTACGCCCCTCAAGGGTGAAGATTTTGTCGAATCAACTTCTTGGAGGATTCCAGAAGATTCGCGGCCTACTTAGAGATGGCCCAGGATGCGAGTTTGTCGCCCGGACCCAAGCTGTTTCGCAGCTGCCCTGGATGCGGGCTGCAGAATGTGTTTAAGGAAGACGAACATTTGCGATGCCTCTACTGTCTTCATGGGACAAGACTCATGTAGAGAAGGACTGCCAGTTCTGCAAGAACTTGTCGGAGCGGACCATGAGGGACCGTCGATCCCGTCTCGCAAGCTGGTTGGAGAAGGGCTCGACAGGTGAGAAGAAGAAAGGGTCCGAGCGGGCTTCTAAGTCCTGTGCAGGTGCCCCGGCGATAGGGGTCCAACACCAGGCCAAGCGCCGCGAGTCCGCTGGCTCCGGGAGCGCCGAAAGGTCAGGCTCTTCGGTCACCTTCCCCTGCGCCGTCAACCACAAGCCAACGCTCCGGTTCGGGGAAGAGAAAGTCCGAGACCCCGGGTAAGCTTCGGGAGAAGCCCTGTCCAATCTCGGAGCGAGGCGACGCCCCTCCCCCAAAGGAGAAGGCCCGGGACGCACCTAAGGTGGTGAAGGCCCCTACCCAGCAGGCGAAGGCCTCAATCGAGGCTATCGCGGCGACTCTTGCCAAGCCGGCAGAGACACCGCCAGCGGAGACTGCCTCCGGGGCTAGAGTTTCCCTGCCGCCAAGGAGGGAATCCTCTTTTCAGCCCATCGTCGTGGCCGCCATGATGGAAGAAGCGAGGGGGGAGGGGGCACGGTGCCCTCCTCGAGCTCGGAGTCAGCCTCGGAGGAGGAACTGACCGAGGCCGTGAGGAATCTCGAAGTCCAACGGGCGCCTTTCGAGACTGTTCGATCCCGTCAGGAAGATCCTCGGGAGATAACCGAGGAAGACGACGAAGAGCGGCCTTCCCTTTCGGCGCAGCCGGATCCTAGGCCTCAGGATGGCTCGGCGGCCATTTTGTCTGCCATCCAGTCCTTATGCTCTGAGATGGACGAGATTCCCGCGGCCCAGGCCGGAGGACCCGCAACCTGGCCCGTCGGGAAGTCCTCAGAACAAATGACGGAGGACCCAACCCTCTTGCTCGCCCCGTAACGCCTACAGTTCCCTCCTCGTCCTCCCGCGAGTCGGGAGATGACGGTGCGTTGGGCTCGACGACGGGTTCTGAGGGCGACGACGGAACGGGTCTCCCGGGCCTCGCCGCCCGACGAGATTGGCTCATTCCACGCCATGATCGCCAGGGCGTCCGAATTGTTCCAGCTCTGCCCGGAGGAGCAGAAAAAGGAAGGTTCCTCTATCAGCGCCGGGAGGCCAAGAGGAAGATGGTCATCGCGGTGCCCCTAATCGATGACATCTGGGAGGAGGGCCTGTCGGTTCTCAAAAACCCCTCCACGGCACCAGCCAAACGGGACCCGTACGAGAAGTAGTACCGGGTCCTCGAAACCACTCCACTGTGCCTCAGGGCCCAGCCAACGCCAGACTCGGTCGTCGCGGCGGCGAAGAAGAAAGCAGCGGGGTCGGGAGCCTCGACGTCGAATTCCCCGCCGGACGGCGAGGGAAAGGTTGGACGCCATGGGGCGGCGGGTCATTTCGTCGGCGGCGACGACAATCAAAGCGGCCAACGCCCTGGCGATCGTGGCCCGTTACGACAGGGAGCTCTGGTTTAAGCTGGCCCCCATATTGGACTTCCTGCCGGACGACAAGAGGTCCGAGGCCCTGGAAATACTGCAAGAGTGCGAGGTGGCGTCGGACCATGCCATAACGGTGGCAACCGATATTGCCGATACCAGGTTCCACCAGCTGGGCAACAGTGTTTGCCTACAACGGGGTTGGCTCCGGGCGACCGACTTCCGTCAGGACGTCCAGACCAGGGTGTTGGACATGCCGTTCGACGGCAGCAACTTGTTCGGCAAGGCGGTGGACGAATCCCTCCAAGCCATAAAAAACGGACACGGAGACGGCCCGCGCCCTAGGAGCCCTTCAGCAACGACGGCCCTTTCGGAGCTCCGGAGGCAGACAGGGTGCCTCCAAGGGATCCAGCGGTGGCTCGTCCTACCGCCAGGCGGCACGCTCCTCGTCTCAGGAGGCCTACAGGGGTCGCGGCAAGCAGGGAGCGCCTTGCCGCCGTCGGCAAGGTGGCCAGGGCAGCAAGCCCTCCACCTCCAAGCAGGACTGAACCGGCCGTGGTCTCGGGGCCCCCACCGAAGCACCCCGGTGGGAGGCCGGCTGCCGAATTTCGTCGGCGTGTGGAAGTCCATCTCCACCGACCGTTGGGTGCTGGATACCCTGGCAAGAGGACACTATCGAATTCCTGAAGAAGTGCCCTCACGTTCCACCTGTGGCCAGGAAGGAAAATCACGTCCCGCAACTGCTGTTGGAAGTACGGGCGATGCTCAGGAAAGGCGCCATCGAGCTTGTCTCGAAGAGGCTCCGGGGTGTACTCAAGGTACTTCCTTGTCAGGAAGAAGACGGGCGGCTGGCGCCCCATCCTGGACCTTCGTCGTTTGAACAAATAAATCAGATCACAAAAGTTCAGGATGGTCACCCTCCAGCATGTACTGGGACAGCTGGAGGAAGGCGACTTTCTATCGTCGTTGGACCTGGAGGATGCTTACTTCCACATTCCCATCCTCAAAAGTCACCGAAAGTTCCTCAGGTTCATCGTCCAGGGACGCCACTACCAATTCAGAGCAGTGCCGTTCGGATTGAAGTCGGCCCCCAGGGTCTTTACCAAGTGCCTAGCACCAGTGGCAGCGCGGCTGCGCCTGCAGGAGATTCACGTCTACCCCTACCTGGACAACTGGCTCATCCGCTCAAGGACGAGGGAACTCGCCGTCGAACACACCGCGAGGACCGTCCAGCTACTCACAGACCTGGGATTCGCCATAAACTACCCGAAGTCCCACCTGGTGCCGTCGCAGGTGGCCCTGTTTCTGGGAGCGAAGCTCGATACAGTGAGGCACCTGGCGACCCCGTTTGAAGAACGGACGAAGACCATTCTAGGCAAAGTGCAGCGCCTGCTAGCCACGGACGTGGCCAGGGTGAGGTCCATCAAGTCCCTCCTTGGGATGATGTCCTCTTGCATCTACCTGGTGCGCCTCTGCAGACTACGGATGCGCCCTCTTCAAGAATTTCTCGATGCCCGTTGGATGCAGGCGACGGGCACCTTCGAAGACAGGGTCCCACTCAACGAGGTGTTCCGGCGGGCGATTCAGTGGAGGGGCGTTCGAGCGCACCTCACGGCGGGCAAGGACTTTCAGACGCTGGCGTACCAGGAGACTGTGACGACGGACGCCTCCCTGGAAGGTTGGGGCGCCCACACCGGAGATCTCCACGCAAGAGGCCTCAGGCTCCCGGAGGAGAGGCTCCTGCACATCAACGTCCTGGAACTCCGAGCCGTGTTCTGGGCTCTCAAATCGTTCCTCCCGTCGCTCAAGGGCAAAGTGGTGCGGATCTTCACGGACAACACCACAACAATGTTTTACATACGGAAGCAGGGAGGCACCAGATCCCCAGCCCTATCTAAGGAGGCACAGGATCTGTGGCACTGGGCGGTCGCCCAGGGGATGTTCCTGGTTCCCTTCCACCTGGCAGGAGAAAGCAACACCATCGCCGACTCGCTCAGCAGGGAGCTCCGTGCGTGTCACGAGTGGGAACTGCGCCAGGATCAGGTGGATCAACTCTTCCAACGATGGGGCAAACCCCAAATCGACCTGTTCGCAACAGCGACAAACTCGGAAGTGCAAGAGGTTCGCCAGCAGGTTTCCCCAGCCGAGAAGCATGGGCGATGCGTTCTCGTTCCCCTGGGACGGCCTATACCTGTATGCGTTCCCTCCGTTGCTGTTGCTGCTTCGACTCATCAGCCAGCTCAAGAGGTCCCGGTGCAGGATGATCCTCGTCGCACCGGCGTGGCCGAGGCAGATCTGGTTCCCGGACCTTCTGGACTTGTCAACGTCCCCTCCCATCAAGCTGTCGGCGGACGCGGACCTTCTCTCCAGAGAAGGAGGCGCCATCTTCCACCACGACCCGGCGTCGCTGAACCTGCAGGCTTGGCTCCTGCAGCGCTAGAGTTTGGAGGCTACGATATACTGGCCGATTGCAGAGAGGTTCTTGCAAAGGCCAGGGCGTCCTCGACTCTCAAATGCTACGGTCATAAGTGGAAGAGGTTCTCTATCTGGTGCCGAGCACAGAAGATCAACCCCCTACGGATTACGGCCCCTCAAGTGCTGCCGTACCTGTTATCGCTGGCGAAGGCTGGGCTAGCCCATGCCTCCATTAAGATTCATCTGGCGGCGATCTCCAGATATACCAGAACCACAGGACGGGCGTCCCTGTGGTCCCATCGACTGGTAAAAGAGTTTATGAAAGGACTGTTCCGGTCGTTCCCGCCGGTGAAGGCCCCGGCCCCGGCGTGGGAACTTAACGTGGTGCTGACCAGGCTCATGGGGCCCCCATTCGAGCCGATGCACTCCGCACCGATGAAGTTTGTGTCGTGGAAGACTGTATTCCTGGTGGCCATTACCTCCGCATAACGAGTGGGAGAGATCCAGGCCCTATCCTGCAAAGCACCGTACTTGACTTTCCATGCCTTGAGATTGGTGCTTAGGACGCACCCCTCATTTATGCTCAAGGTGCCGTCGGACTTCCATCTTAACGAGCCCTTGGTGTTGGCTGTTTTCTTCCCGTCTCCTTCGTCGCCGGCCGAGAGGACTTTGCACTCGCTGGATGTGGCTAGAGCGCTGAAGTTCTACGTGGACCGCACAAAGAGTTTCCGGAGGACATCACAGCTGTTTGTGAACTTTGGACCTGTGAATCAAGGGAAGGCTCTCTCGAAGTCTTCTATTTCCAGATGGCTCTCCGGCTGCATCATGCACTGTCACCGGTTGGCTAACCGACCGCTGCCAGGCCATCCGAGAGCCCATTCGACCAGACCGATCGCTGCTACTACGGTGTTGCTTTCTGGTGTGCCCCTGCTGGACATCTGCAGGGCTGCTACGTGGAGGTTGACGCACACCTTCACGAGATTCTACTGCGTCGATCTGGATTCCAGGGAGGAGTCCAGGGTCGGCCAAGCAGTGCTGCGCAACCTGTTCGCTTAAGGTGAGCCTGGTGAGGAGGTAAGAGATGCTTAATGTTGAGTTTTTGTATTGCTTAATGTTGAGCCTTTTACCACCCCCCGTGGTTGTGCATGTGTACTGCTATTTATTCTTATATTCATGAGCATGTGAATCCATGCCAGACCCATGCTGGAGAACAACAGTTACAGGTAAGTAACTTGTTCCTTCTCCAGCATGGGGTCTGGCATGGATTCACATGCTCATGAATATTCCCCGTCGTCAGGCTGGGAATCCTCGGTAAAGAAAAAACCAGTATCAGTTTCGTTTCTGATCTGTCTTTCGTAGTAATAACCAATCACTGGTCTCTGCGTCATACTGACCACAGCCAATGACTGCCCTCTACCTAAGCACCGCCTCTGGCAGCCATCTTCAGATTTTTACCGCACGTTCATGTGTTGGGATCCTCGTGCTATTGCTCTCGAGCGTTAGTGCTAATTTTTCGCGCTTTTTCACAAAAACTTCGATTCTTTCGGTCAAAAGAGCCTCAAGCTCCACCGATCCTACATCCGATCAACGGGGACCCGTGTCGGATTCATCTGTGCCCCTCAAGGGTGAAGATTTCGTCGAGCTACACTTCGGAGGACTCCAGAAGCTTCTCGGGCCCGGTCTCGGAGATGGCCCAGGAGAAGGGAAGCTCGACGCCCGGAAAGCTGTTCAGGGCCTGCCCTGGATGCCAGCTGCAGAACGTCTTCAAGGAGGACGAACACTCTTTCTGCCTTTACTGCCTTCATGGGGACAAGACGCACGTGGAGAAGGACTGTGCGTTTTGCGGCAACATGTCGGAACGGACCATGAAGGACCGCCATCAACGTCTCGCCAGCTGGCTGGAGGGTAAGAGCCCGTCTGGCGAGAAGAAGAAGAAATCTGAGCGGTCTTCTAAGACCTTTGAGGGCGCCCTGGCGACGGGGGCCCAACATAAGGCCAAGCACCGCGAGTCCGCTGGCACCGGGAGCGCCGAACGGTCGGGCTCTACGGGCGCCAGGCAGGGCGCACCCTCCCCGGCACCATCAACCACGAGCCAACGCTCTGGGTCGGGTAAGAGGAAGGCCGAGCACCCGGCGAAGCTCCTGGAGAGACCCCGGTCGAGCTCTAAGGCAGAGGAGGAGCGTGGCAGTGCCCCCTCCCTCAAGGATAAGGCGGTGAGCGCACCTAAGGTGGTGAAGGCCTTGATCCATTCGACCAAGCCCTCTATCGAAACGGTCGCGGCGGCCCTGGCCCAGCCTGTGGAGGCTGCACCAGTGGTGGCGGCCTCGGGGCCCAGAATCTCCCTGCCTCCTCGGAGGGAGTCTTCTTTCGTGCCCATCGATAGGACCCCCGTGAAACCCTCCGTGGGGAAGAAGGGGGGGCAGGGCGTCGTCGTAGATTCGGCCTCAACCTCAGAAGAGGAACTGATCGAGGTCTTAAGCCACGGCCTAGGCGTGGAACAAGACCAGCCCGTCGGAATGGGCCCCGACGCAGGTGACGACGACATCGTCGAGGATACCGACGGGGCCCCTGCTCGCCCGTCGGATTCCCCTCTGCCAGCGCCGCAAGACAACTCAGCGGCCATTTTGTTGGCTATACAGTCCTTATGCTCCGAGATAAGGACGAGACTACCGTTACCGACGGAGGAACCTCTCCCGTCGGGGGATCCAGAACCGGGACCTTCTGGTGTTCCCCCTACCAAGAAAAGAAGGATCCATCCACCGCCTCCTTTTCAACCGTCGCGCCCCGTCCAGCCCTCCTCCCCGTCCACCCGAGGGGATGATACGGGGACTGACACGGCAGCGACGGGTACGGACGACGAGGCATACGACGAGGATTTTCCGTCGTCGCCTCCCACCAGGGCTTCTCCGCCCGACGAGATTGGATCGTTCCACTCAATGATCGCCAGGGCATCCGAGCTTTTCCAACTCTGCCCTGAGGAGAAGAAAAAGGAAGGCTTCCTTTACCAACGGCGCGAGACCAAGAGGAAGACGGTCCTCGCAGTGCCTCTGTTGGACGACATTTGGGATGAGGGCCTTTCCCTCCTCAAGAACCCTTCCACGACGCCAGCGAAAAGAGACCGGTACGAGAAAAAGTACCGGGTCCCGGACTCGGCCCCCCTATGCCTCCGGGCGCAGCCTACCCCGGACTCCGTCGTCTCCGCGGCAGCCAGGAAGAAAGCGGGGGGGGGTGCGGCCTCCACGTCGACTTCCCCGCCGGACGGCGAGGGAAAGAAATTGGATGCCATGGGACGCAGAGTCATCTCGTCGGCGGCGACGACGATTAAAGCGGCCAACGCCTTGGCTATCGTGGCCCGCTACGACAGGGAACTCTGGTACAAGATAGCTCCCCTGCTGGATTTTCTGCCGGACGACAAGAGGGCGGAGGCCCTTGAGATCCTGCAGGAAGGTGAGGTGGCCTCGGACCACGCCATCACCGTGGCGACGGACATCGCCGACACTGGGTTCCGCCAGATGGGCAACGGCGTTTGCCTTGGACGTCGCGGATGGCTCAAGGCTACGGACTTTCGGCAGGACGTCCAGACCAGGGTCCTGGACATGCCCTTCGACGGGAACAACCTGTTTGGGAAGACAGTGGACGATTCCCTTCAGGCCATCAAGGCGGATACTGAGACGGCCCGGGCCCTTGGAGTACTGCAGCAATGGCGGACGCCCTTTCGGAGCGGCGGAGGCAAGGGCGCCTCCAAAGGTTCCGGCGGCGGTTTCGCTTCCTACCGTCAAGCGGCCCGCTCGTCGTCGCAAGAGGCCTACAGAGGACGAGGCAAGTCTGGCGGACCCCGCCGTCGTCGCCAAGGAGGCCAAGGCGGCAAGGCCGCGTCCAAGCAGGATTGAACCGGCCGTGGGGTCGGGCCCCCACCGAAGCACCCCGGTGGGAGGCCGGCTGGCGGGCTTCGTCAGCGTGTGGGAGTCCATCTCCACCGACCGTTGGGTGCTGGACGCCCTGGCCCGGGGCCACGCGCTCGAGTTTCAAAGAAGGTGCCCGCGCGTCCCCCCCGTGGCCAGGAAAGAACTTCACGCCCCTCAACTTCTCCTGGAGGTAAAGGCGATGCTCAGAAAGGGCGCCATCGAACTCGTCCCAAAGAGGCTTCGGGGCTCCGGAGTCTACTCGCGTTACTTCCTCGTGAAGAAGAAGACGGGAGGATGGCGCCCCATCCTGGACCTGCGACGCCTGAACAAGTTCATCAAGGCGCAGAAGTTCCGGATGGTCACCCTCCAGCACGTCCTGGGTCAGCTGGAGGAAGGAGACTTCCTATCGTCGTTGGATTTGGAGGATGCCTACTTCCACATTCCCATCCTAAAGGGGCACCGAAAATTCCTCAGATTCGTGGTCCAAGGGCGTCATTACCAGTTCAAAGCCCTTCCCTTCGGACTGCGGTCGGCACCCAGGGTTTTCACCAAGTGCCTCGCACCGGTGGCGGCGCAGCTGCGCCGCGAGGGGATTCACGTCTACCCCTACCTGGACGACTGGCTCATCCGCGCCAAGACGAGGGAGCTCGCCGTGGTCCACACGGCAAGGACCGTCCAACTCCTCACGGACCTGGGATTCTCCGTGAACTACGCCAAATCCCACCTGGTGCCCGCGCAAGTCGCACTGTTTCTGGGAGCGAGGCTCGACACAGTGTCCCTTCTGGCCTCCCCGTCGGAGGAGAGGACCAGGACCATCTTGGGCAAGGTGCAACGGATGTTGGTGGCCGACGCGGCCAAGGTGAGGTCCATCAAGTCCCTCCTCGGGATGATGTCTTCCTGCATCTACCTCATTCCCATGTGCAGGCTCCGGATGCGCCCGTTGCAAGAGTTCCTGGATGCGCGCTGGATCCAGACGACGGGCAGCTTCGAGGAAAGGATCAAGCTCGACGAGAGTTTCCGACGAGCGATACGGTGGTGGGGCACCCGCGCGCATCTGACGGCGGGCATGGACTTCCAGACCCCAGCCCACCAGGTGACTGTGACCACGGATGCCTCCCTAGAAGGGTGGGGAGCGCACACCGAAAATCTGCACGCAAGGGGACTCTGGCTCCCGACGGAGAAGTCCCTGCATATCAACGTCCTGGAGCTCCGTGCAGTGTTTTGGGCCCTCAGGTCCTTCCTTCCGTCCCTCAAGGGCAAGGTGGTGAGGATCTTCACCGACAACACCACCACCATGTTTTACATCAGGAAACAGGGCGGAACCAGGTCCCCAGCGCTGTCCAAGGAGGCGCAGGACCTGTGGCATTGGGCCGTCGCCCAAGGGATTCTTCTGGTGCCGTTTCATCTGGCAGGGATAAAAAACACCATCGCCGACTCACTCAGCAGGGAGCTGCGCTCGTGCCACGAGTGGGAACTACGGCAGGATCTGGTGGATCGCCTCTTCCGACGGTGGGGCACACCCCAGATCGACCTGTTCGCGACGGCGACGAACACCAAGTGCCGGAGGTTCGCCAGCAGGTTTCCCCAGACGAGGAGCATGGGCGATGCTTTCTCGTTCCCCTGGGAGGGCCTGTTCCTCTACGCGTTCCCTCCCTTGCCTCTGCTAATCCGGCTCGTCAACCAGCTCAAGAGGTCACGGTGCAGGATGATCCTCGTCGCACCTGCGTGGCCGAGGCAGATATGGTTCCCGGACCTTCTGGACTTGTCGGCGTCCCCGCCAATCAAGCTGCCGGCGGACGCGGATCTACTCTCCAGGGAAGGAGGCGCCATCCTCCACCACGACCCGAAGTCGCTGAACTTGCAGGCCTGGCTCCTGCAGCGCTAGAGTTTGGAGGATACGACATACCGGCCGATTGCAGAGAGGTTCTTGCAAAGGCCAGGGCGTCCTCGACTCTTAAATGCTACGGACACAAATGGAAGAGGTTCTCTGTCTGGTGCCACGCACAGAAGATTAACCCTCTACGGATTACGGCTCCCCAAGTGCTGCCGTACCTGCTGACGCTGGCCAAAGCTGGTCTGGCACACGCGTCCATCAAGATTCATCTTGCTGCGATCTCCCGATACACCAGAACCACGGGCCGGACGTCCTTGTGGTCTCATCGTCTGGTGAAAGAGTTCATGAAGGGACTGTTCAGATCGTTCCCGCCGGTTAAGGCTCCGGCCCCGGCGTGGGAGCTCAACGTGGTACTGACCAAACTCATGGGACCTCCGTTCGAGCCTCTGCACTCGGCCCCGTTGAAGTTTCTATCGTGGAAAACAGCTTTTCTCGTGGCCATCACCTCCGCACGACGAGTGGGAGAGATCCAGGCCCTTTCCTGCAAGGCCCCGTACTTGACTTTCCACGACACGAGGGTAGTGCTCAGGACGCACCCCTCCTTCATGCCCAAGGTACCGTCGGACTTTCATCTCAACGAACCCTTGGTGTTACCTGTGTTCTTCCCGTCGCCTTCGTCGCCGGCTGAGAGGACTTTGCACTCGCTGGATGTAGCTAGAGCGCTGAAGTTCTACGTGGACCGCACGAAAGGTTTTCGGAAGACGTCACAACTCTTTGTGAACTTTGGACCTGTCAATCAGGGGAAGGCTCTCTCGAAGGCTTCCATCTCCAGATGGCTCTCCGGCTGTATCATGTACTGTCACCGGTTGGCAAACCGACCGCTGCCTGGCCGTCCGAGAGCCCATTCCACCAGAGCGATCGCAGCTACCACGGCGTTCCTATCTGGTGTGCCCCTGCTGGACATATGCAGGGCTGCTACGTGGAGGTCGACGCACACCTTCACGAAATTCTACTGCGTCGACCGGGATTCCAGGGAGGAGTCCAGGGTCGGCCAAGCAGTGCTGCGCAACCTGTTCGCCTGAGGTGAGCCTGGTGAGGAGGTAAGATGCTTAATGTTGAGTTGATGTGATGCTTAATGTTGAGCCTTTGCCACCTCCCGTGGTTGTGCATGTGTGTACTGCTATGTATTCTTTATTCATGAGCATGTGAATCCATGCCAGACCCCATGCTGGAGAAGGAACAAGTTACTTACCTGTAACTGTTGTTCTCCAGCATGGGTCTGGCATGGATTCACATGCGAACCCTCCCGCCTACCCCTCTGCGGCTCTTCACGTGCTTCCAAATCTGAAGATGGCTGCCAGAGGCGGTGCTTAGGTAGAGGGCAGTCATTGGCTGTGGTCAGTATGACGCAGAGACCAGTGATTGGTTATTACTACGAAAGACAGATCAGAAACGAAACTGATACTGGTTTTTTCTTTACCGAGGATTCCCAGCCTGACGACGGGGAATATTCATGAGCATGTGAATCCATGCCAGACCCATGCTGGAGAACAACAGTTACAGGTAAGTAACTTGTTCCTTATGGGTTTTCGACTGAGTCGTAACCTGGTATCCCGGAGGAATATTGTTGGCCAACCCAGCGGCTCTGTGATTAATGGAATGGCCACCGAGTTGTATAGTTGAAATGAGCATGATAGTCTAATTATCCTGAGATTGCACAATGTTAAACAAGGCTTATGAATGACGTCACATGCTCATTCCATGGATTTGAGAGCCAGTGCATATGTGTCGACCTTTACATCTACTCATGAGGCTATTCAAGATCTGAATTTTGTGTCAGTAACTCCATCCCACTCATATGTACAATCTGAATCATTAAGCCTGATATCGTGAATTTCTATATACAAGAAGAAAGTCCTATATTTTTATCGGGTGTCAACTTACTCTTCCCACATCTAGTGGAGTTCTTTATCACAAACTTTGTTAAACATCAATACATTTCATAAAAACAATCATAAAAATGATCATGATACATAAAACAAATACAATATGTTAAAACCACACAAGTAGAAACACCATAAGTGAGTAATGTTGCAATAATTTCTCGAGGATCACAATTGTGTGTACACATCACACTGATTACCATGCTTCAACCCGAAGTCCTCCAACCCGCCCACATCCCCCGATTGGTGCATCCACCTGGTCATAACTGGCCTTCCCAGGGCAGCCCTCTGCCCGGCAGCTCCCTCGGCTAAGGGCCCCGAGGCAAAGGGCGGATCCAAGGGGTGTCTACAGGTGTCTACAGGTGTCTACAGGTGTCTACAGGTGTCTACAGGTGTCTACAGGTGTCTACAGGTGTCTACAGGTGTCTACAGGTGTCTACAGGTGTCTACAGGTGTCTACAGGTGTCTACAGGTGTCTACAGGTGTCTACAGGTGTCTACAGGTGTCTACAGGTGTCTACAGGTGTCTACAGGTGTCTACAGGTGTCTACAGGTGTCTACAGGTGTCTACAGGTGTCTACAGGTGTCTACAGGTGTCTACAGGTGTCTACAGGTGTCTACAGGTGTCTACAGGTGTCTACAGGTGTCTACAGGTGTCCGCAGGGGAAGCAAAGGAAGCCAGCAGCCAACAGACGCCAACAAAACTAAGTGTGGCATGGGTGGGGTGTAGAGCAATTACTCTACTTCAGAAAGCCCTCGCCACTCTACCTCACCACTCCATAACAGACTGCCATAGAATTATGCCATGCATTCATAGAGATTTGTGACCACCAGCCTAATTCCATTCGTGGCCTGGCTGTAAATGTTGCCTTGCATTACGCACTAACACACTAGCCAATGTTAACTAGTACCACACCTATACAGAAATGTTAAGATTAGCACGTGTCATCTTTATACAGGTGTAACAATGTTAACATGTGCCACACCTGGATGGAATTCTTAACTTTAGCCTGCGTCGCATCTTGATAGAAATGTGAATGTAAGCTTGCGCCACACTTGGATGAAACTGTGAATGATGGTAAGTGCAACACTTGATTGGAATCGTGATCACTAGCCTGCCTTACATCTAGACAGAATATTGAAAATTAGCAACGATGGAATAGTGAATGATAGCAAACATCAGACAGACATAACTGCAAGGACAGCAATGCCAACTAACCAATCCACTAACAATTTTATCCCTCTGCGTACACTTCTCAAACTCTAACCAAAGAACCACAAGCCTAAAACGCAGCAATCCACACTAATTTCACTACACTGCAACAACAAAACGAACCCCACAGACTCGCACAACAGCACATGAGGACTACCGACCGTAAAACACCCCAAGCCCAGCCAAAGGACCCACCGGCTGAGGCTGCCATCAGCACATCATTGCTCCCTTGCACTTTTCCCGCTACTTCCCACTAACTTGCCCCCCCCTCTTTCAGAGCCGCCAGAGCGCCAGGGGACCACTCCGGTGCTGGTAGTGCGCGGTACAAATATCCTCTAACATTAACATGAAGGAGGGGCGCGTCCTCCGCACTACCCTAGTCTTGTGAATGGCCGATATGGAGGCTTACAGGAGAGGTCCTCGATCTCTCCGACTCATCGTGCGGAGTTGATGGCCACAAGAAAAGCCGTCTTCCACGATAGGAACTTTAGCAGCGCCGAATGAAAGGGCTCGAATGGCGGACCCATGAGCCTGGTCAGCACTATGTTGATCTCCCACGCCGGGGCCGGGGCTTTCACCGGTGGGAACGAGCGGAACAGTCCCTTTTTATAAACTCCTTCACCAGGCGATGTGACCACAGCGACGACCGCCCCGGAGTTCTGGTGTAGCGGGAGATAGCCGCCAGATGGATCTTGATGGAAGCATGCATGTGCCAGCGACATACAGTACGGCAGCACTTGAGGGGCCGTGATCCGTAGAGGGTTGATCTTCTGTGCACGGCACCAGACAGAGAATCTCTTCCACTTATGTCCATAGCACTTAAAGAGTCGCCTTTGCAAGAAGCTCCTTGCAGTCCGCCGGGATGTCGTAGCCTCCCAACTCTAGTGCCACAGGAGCCAAGCCTGCAGGTTCAGCGATCCCGGGTCGTGATATAGTATGGCGCCTCCTTCCCTGGCGAGAAGATCCGCGTCCGCCGGCAGTTTGACCGGGGAGAGCCGACATGTCCATAAGGTCCAGGAACCATATCTGCCTGGCCCAAGCCGGTTCAACAAGGATCATCCTGCCCTAGGACTGTCTGAGTTGACTGAGTCGCAGAAGCAAAGGCAACGGTGGGAAAGCATACTGGAACAGGCCGTCCCAGGGGAAGGAGAATGCATCGCCCATGCTCCCCTGCTGGGGAAACCTGCTGGCGAACCTCTGGCACATGGTGTTAGTCGCCGCCGCGAACAGGTCGATCTGGGGATTGCCCCATCGTCGGAATAGGAGATCCACTTGATCCTGCTGAAGTTCCCACTCGTGATAAGAGCACAGCTCCCTGCTGAGTGAGTCGGCGACAGTGTTTTTCACTCCTGCCAGATGAAAGGGTACCAGGAACATCCCCTGGGCGACGGCCCAGTGCCACATATCCTGCGCTTCCTTGGATGGGGCTGGGGATCTGGTACCTTCCTGCTTCCGGATGTAGAACATCGTGGTAGTGTTGTCGGTGAAGACCCGTACCACTTTGCCCTTGAAGGATGGAAGGAAATACCCTAGGGCCCGGAGCTCCAGGACGTTGAAGTGCAGGGACCTCTCCTCCCGGAGCCAAAGGCCTCTTGAGTGGAGATCTCCGATGTGTGCTCCCCCATCCCTCCAGGGAGGCGTTCGTCATCACCGTCTCCTGGTGTCCAGGGTCCGGAACTCCATGCCCGCCTCGAGACGTGCGCGGATGCCCCACCACCAGATTGCTTGACGGAAAGTCTCGTTGAGTGGGATCTCGTCTTCGAAGCTTCCCGTCGCTTGCATCCAACTGGCGTCGAGGAGCTCCTGCAGTGGCCGCATCCTCAACCTGCACAGACGCACGAGGTAGATGCAAGATGACATCATGCCGAGCAGGGACTTGATGGATGTCACCCTGGCCAATTCCATGTTAAATGGCCCTCGTCCTTTCCTCCAAAAGCGAGGCCAACCGCGCCACTGTGTCGAGTCTGGCTCCCAGGAACAGGGCGTCCTGCGACGGTGCCAGGTGGGACTTCGCAAAGTTGATCGAGAATCCCAGCTCCGTGAGCAGGCGGCTGGTCTATGCTGTGTGGTCGACGGCAAGTTCTCTTGACTTTGCTCAGATGAGCCAATTGTCCAGGTAGGGGTATACGTGGATCCCCTGCAGGTGCACCCGCGCCGCTACTGGTGCCACGCACTTGGTAAAGACCCTTGGACCAGACTTCAACTCGAAGGGCTGGGCCTTGAACCGGTAGTGCCGCCCTTTGACCATAAACCGTAGGAACTTTTGATGTCCCTGGTGTATGGGGATGTGGAAGTAAGCATCCTCCAAGTCCAGCGAGGATAGAAAGTCGTCTTCCTCCAGTTGTCCCAGCACTTGCTGAAGGGTAACCATCCGTAACTTCTGTGCTTTGATGTATTTGTTGAGGCATCGAAGGTTCAGGATGGGCCGCCAGCCGCCGGTCTTGTTTCTTCACCTCAGAGTGCTGGACCCCAGATGCGAGGAATGTCTGAAGTGGTATCTGAAAACAGCGGTGTTGCTATTTGCGGTCAGACGCGAAGAGCTGAAACACTGAAGTGCCACTGAATTGAAGTTTGCCCACTGCTGCTGCTGACCTTCCCATTACAGGAGTCCCCTGACGTCATCCCTCTTGTCTCCACGATTCAGGCCCAGGAACTCCAGGATCTGCAGAGCTGGACTTGAACAGAAGCCAGCTGGAACCATTTGTTCTAACCAAAGGTACTGTAAAGTCTAAGAACATACCTCTTATGGTGTAGCCTTATTTGTTCTCAGTTGAGACTTGTCTTGGTTAACCTTGCTGAGTTGCTTGCATCTTTGCCCCTCACAAGCCTCCCAGCATGTGGGCTTTCAAGTGACTTATTTCTACTAACTTTTCTAAAAAATATTGTGAAATACTTTTACCTACCTGCAAAGAAGATTTTCAGCTCTCCTAGACTTTGTTCAACTAATATTGACTGTCCTGGCTCCCTGCGAGACTCTTCTTACATTTGACTGTCCCTTTACCTTTCGCCCAGGAACGGGTTAAATTTACTTGACATTGGAAGGTTCAAAAAGTACTTGCCCGTTTATAGATTCGTTAACCTTTGTATTATTCGCATATCTAACCTTTGCACCAAACCCAGTATTGCTTTAAATGCACCAGTGATAAATCAATGTCGAGTGCTCTAGCTATTTGTCACCTGAGGGTGTAGGAAGTGTGTGTCATCCCCAATGGCTATTATCTGATTTAGAGAAACAAGTGTTATGAAGTGTATTATAAGTGTTATGTTTTGCTCCCTTCTGAAGAAGGCTTATATAATTGACTGTTAAGGTTTCATGATTAAACAATTATTAATTTGAGTGCGTGTTTATTTGAATAACTGTCACTGTGAAGCTCCTTGTTACAACCCTACTGCTCACATTAACCCCTCTTGGGATAAGCCTTGCTGCTCAGCCATACTAACCTGTGTAGTACAGACTTAAAATAAAGGTTGGGTTCCTATTGCCAGGAGGTCAAGGTTGCTGTAGTGCACCCGAAGGGTACTGCACCCTATCTTGCTTAACAGTAGCTAAAAAGTATCTAAAAATGCATGTCTTGAGTAATAGTAGCTTACCACGTGTCCCAATCGCCACTACTAGATGAGTGTTGTAAGATATCCATCCTCCTCATGAAATATCTGAACCAAAAGGCCATTTATATACGGATTACTTTCAGATTTGTATTTTGGATTACCAAATTTACCAGGATCATTTGTAAGTTTACAGTGACAAGTTTACATCTGCCTCAACTTTCCAAACTAATTAGTTCATGCAATTTGTTTTATTATATAGGATGTTGAAGAAGGAATTATCGCTTATGAAGACTGTGGGGTTAAACTGACTATCCCGTATCACACAAAGTACTTGGATGGACCAGCTCCTCAGATTGGTGATAAGGCAAGCTTATTCTAAATAACGTGTTAGCTTGCTTATATTCAGAGGTTCTGCTTTTTTAGACAAGTGTTAAATATAAGTGTATGTGCAGATGAATGCATTTCAACATGTTTCTATAATTGTCCACTATTTTCCTTTTTGCTATACGCTCAATTTCCATAATGTGGTATGCATATTCTCATTGAGCTTGTTGCATACCTTCGACAGGACAGATAAATTGGTAGAATAAACATTTACAGCCAACCCAAATGAACAGTGTTACTCATACATCCCAATCCCTTTTCCTCCCTACTGTCTGGTCATTACCTCCCACTGCCTTCCATAATTTCTGGATGGGACCAGAGCGTCCTTTTCCCTTTAAATTGTGCTCTACCCCGCTAGTGTTACCATTTGGCGCAACCTGGCAGTCCCTTTTTCAATGCAGACGGGAACCATTGCCTTTACATTGGTGCTTCTTTTTTGGCACAATTTCTTCATGTGATTTTTCTCATTTAATTGTTAATACAAGCCTTTGGCACTCCTGGTCACCTGGCATATGTTGGTGGCTGCTGGGATATTCAGATGCACATTCTGAGAGTCCCATTCCGGGTTTGGACTTGCATGCACTGTTTGGAGTGCCTTAGTGCTGATCACCAGTGAGAAGTGTTTTGGTTGTGATGCACTTACTCCCAGGGCACTTGGTAAGATCGATTTCTAAAATCGGACCTGGTGGCCAGATTTTAGGAAGCCACCCTAGTTAAAGTGAACCGGGGAACTCTGAGCGGTTAGCCAAAACCCAATCAAGGTAGCCATGGAGAGAGTCCAGGCTATTCTCAGGAGAGTGCGAGTGGGGTCAGGTGTCCCCAATGAGCCTGCACAGTGGAGCGCACACACTGATTCATTTAGACACAAATGTAAAAAAAAAACTATGTTCTAGGCCCAAAATGCACACTAAAATTAAACAAGCAGGTGATCTTGCAACGCTCAATAATACACATTTCTGATGCTTGTGAAATCTGCTTAGATCACATGCAATGCATAGGCCGACATCTAGTAGAAGCTGAGGAGTATTACAATCGAGTTTTGAAATTCGAAAATGGATATGCCATTAATACTATCACTATTGTGACGTCCCCTGCATCCATGATCCCTCACGTGTGTATGTCCCCAGATTGTTTTTTTCCGCCATCGTGAGCGGTCGCTTATTTGCGGAGTGCATTTCGGCTTACGCCATTGACCTTTATAATATAAGTTATTATACTTGAGGAACACTACGAAGCTGACCGTTGTTCGAAGATTTCGACAGAGCCACCCGGCCTTGGAAGGCGCTTTCGGGCTCGGCCTTACAGTAGGGAGAGTGGGCGGTGGTCATAAACAAGTATATTTCCACCATTTCCCATTAGCTGTTTGCCAACAAAAATGAGCGTACTCCCTTTAAATTCTGCCCATCCTGCAATAAAAAATATACGTGGTTTGACAAACACAGGGTGTGTAACCTTTGTTTGCAGAGAGACCACGGCGAGGCTCATTGTCGGGCCTGTAAACTGCTCCGACCCAAGACCCTCAAGGACAGGCAAACAAAGCGTTGGGCCCATCACGCCATGCAGGCAGAGGCTGCCATGGATGTTGAAAGGGCGGCCAGCGAAGACCGCGACGCCGTCCCTTCGAACGGCGAGGGTGACGGGGAACCTCGACGTTCCCCAGTGCCAGCCCCCAACCCTAACAGACAGGCCGCCGGTCCTGTTACGGGGAAGACACCCAGCGGCAAAGGCACAGCACTCCCCCACACTAAGCACACTCCCCACGGCAGTGCGAGCGAAGTCGCACGCCGAGAGTCGACTAAGGGCAGATCCTCTGAGCGCCCCATACAGCTGTCTCGAGACAAGCCCGCTAAAACAAGATGTCAGACTCAAAACACCCCGCGGCGTGGGAAAAAACCGGGGGGGCGGGAGGGGGAAATAAGAAAGACAGACCTAGAGAGCAGTCATCCACCCCAGGAACCTGTGGTTCTTCCTGCCCAAGACACCCATGAGGAGCCTGATCAAGTAGAGCAGCCTGAGCCTATCTGTGTAGATAAGGAAGTGCTATTTGAGGAATAGCTATATCCTACCTATACTTCTAGCCCTGCCTACCCAGGGGCTAGCCCCAGTTCCGCCTCATGGTCCACAAAGGATATTGATAGTCATGAGTCGTATGACTAATTTATTTCGACGAAAATCCACATGTTCTCACAAATCTTGCCAACACGCCACCTAGGCGTCTGGCTCAAACACAAGAGACACAGCCTCTCAGTCCCAAATACCAGCGCAACCGGCTAAGAAAAGATCTCTTCCCCCAGTGGAATTGTCGGTAGAACCAGTCCCCAAAACTCTCTGCCTCTCCTCGGCCCTGTATGACCTGGATGCAGGGGGTGATGTATACATGGATGAGGATGACCCTTATTATGACGTCAATGAGTATGACGCTGGGGGGAGAATCGATCAGGATCCAGATGGCACTGAGTCAGTAGTTTTTGCAATGGACTCTCGGGTCCCGCAAGACCCTTCTTTAACCGACTCCCCTGTGGACAACCAGCACCTGTTCAATGATATACTCCTAAGGGCTGCCGAGAGTTTCGGGATCGAAATGCAAGAAATCCAAAAGGAAAAAGATTTTGCAGAAAATATCTTGGGCGACAAGAAACCTGCAGCCCAATGTTTTCCAATGCTGAAGTCAATCCAAAAAAGGATTCAGCCTTCCTTAGAAAGGCCTAATAAAACCAGGGCAGTAAACACCAGAATTGAGGCTTTTCTGCCCAGCGCCTTCCAACCCTCTATATATACAAGGGGACAACTTCGGCCAGACTCTTTGGTGGTCACCACTACCAGGAACAGAGCTGGTACCCCCTTGGCATCCTCCGAATCTCCTCTGGACAAGGAGAGAAAAAGACTGTATGCCATGGGTAGAAAGATAGCGTCATCAGCGGCATACCAAGCGCGGATAGAAAATGCCACCTTACTATCCAGCTACGACTGCACCAAATGGCATGAGGTGATGGCCCTGGCAGAGTCTGCACCAGAGCCACTTAAATCCAAACTGTCCATTCTGGCTGCTGAAGGCAGAGCTACAGCTGACGTTCTTTTAAAAACAACTTTGACGCAGCGGATAACGCTGGCCACGTGGTCGTGAAGCCACAATTTTTAAACGCCACACCTGCCTTAGACAGTCTGGTTTTAAATTGGAAACTCAAGCTACCTTACTCAACATGCCTGTTGAGCAGAATGTTTGGTAAAGCAGTTGAAGACGCTCTAAAGTCTGCCAAGGAAGAATGAGACACTAAAAAGCCTTAGCCAACTGACACCCATGCCAAAGAGATGGCACTAATTTTCATCGCTTTCAAGGTCAAAATACAGAGGCACTGGATATAATCGGAGCCAAGGTTCCTCATGGAACACCAACCAACAGGCTACCCAGGGTTACCCCAGAGGTCAGCGCAGGGCTCGTGGAAGAGGGAGGTTCCCCCACCACAGGTGGAGGGACACCCTCCAAGCAATGACTCCCTGCTACAGGTCCCATCCCATGCCTTCCGAGTCGGGGGGACGCATATCTTTTTTCACCTACGCATGGGAGGGTATAACTTCAGAGAAGACAATCAAGCCTCCCTCCGCGCCAGAGAAAACCATCACAGGAAGAGCAAATCATCCTGCTGGAGGAAATCGAGGCTCTACTTCTCAAGGACGCCATCGAAGTCGTGCCGTACAACGAGGTAAACAAGGGTATTTAACGTACTTCCTTGTTCCAAAAAAGGATCTGACCATGCGCCCGGTACTAGACCTGCGCCCTGCAAACAAGTTTGTCAAGCCACAAAGTTTGCATGACAACGCTACAAGAAGTAATCCCTCTGTTAAAACGGGGGGATTACATGGCAACATTCGACATGAAAGATGCCTACTTTCATATTTCAATGTTCCCAGCTCACAGAAGATTTTTGCTTTAAAGTAGCAGACCAACACTTCAAGGTGCTGCCTTTTGGGATAGCCTCAGCTCCAAGGGTGTTCTCCAAGGGTATTCTCCAAGGTACTGGCGGTGGTGGCAGCGCACCTACACAGGGAGTCAATCCCAGTGTACCCTTCTGGACGACTGGCTGATCACGGGAGAAACTTGGAATCTTTGCAAGCTGAACACGCAAAGAACTACAGACCTTCTCTTCCAGTTGGGCTTCTCAATAAACGAGAAAGTCAAGTCTAATACCAAACACATCGAAACAGTTCCTAGGAGCTGGATTAGATACAAAAACAGACTTGGCCTTCCCATCCATGGAAAGAGTACAAAACTTGCTTCAGCAAATACCCTAGTATCAAGCCGGACTCCGGATAAGCGTAGGCAAACCTATGCGTCTGCTAGGTATGATGGCATTGTGCATTTACCTGGACCCCATGCGCGCCTGCGCATGCGACCAATGCAGGAGTGTTTGGCAAAACAATGGTCTCGGGCAAGTGGCCAGTGGGACGATCAAGTGGTTGTTTCGCCAACACTGGTTCAGAACTTACGCTGTTGGTCAAGGGAGAATCTGCCCAAGGGGAAACCTTTCCACGAACCGGAAGCGCAGGTGATCGTCACTAGACGTGTCACTTTCCGGGTGGGGGGGACGGGCACTACCTTCACCACACAGCACACGGCCTGTGGTCACAAAAGACTGCACAAAGGCACATAAACATGCTAGAGTTGTCAATCCTCAAAGCACTTACAAGCCTTTGAAGAACATCTGACAAACCAATCGGTACAAGTCCTAACAGACAGCACTACCGCTATGTTCTATGTCAACCAACAGGGAGGTACATACTCTACAAATCTGGCGCAGAAAATATGGAAGTGGGTACTCGGATGAGGGATGTCCCCATCCTCCCAACATGTTCCAGGGGTACTCAACACTCTAGCGGACTGCCTCAGCAGAGATCCTCTGCCAAGCGAGCACGAGTGGCAACTGCACACGGACGTAGTAGACCACATCTTCTCTTTGGGGCTACCCCTCTCTAGAATTGTTCGCTACAAGAGAGAACAAGCAATGCCCAGACTTTGCGTCCAGATTCCCCCTACCAGATTCCAAGTGGAACGCCCTATGGATGAATTGGTCACGGAGATTTGCTTGCGCTATTCCCCCTGACTCCATTAATCAGCAGGGTAGTGAACAAGATACACAGGGATGGGAGGACTCATCCTAGTTGCTCTTATGTGGGTGAGACAACCATGGTAGCCACATCTGCGCAAACTGACGATGTGCGACCCCATCAAACTTGTGTACCAAGTCAACCTGTTGACTCAACATGGGGGTGGGGGGGTGTCAACAATACATCCACAACCGCTCTTTGAACCTGCCGGCATGGCTCCTGAAGTCATAGTTCGAACACCTTAATCTTCCACAACGGTGTATGGACATCCTGAAAGCAGCACGGAAGGCAAACATCAGACACTGCTATTTCCACAAGTGGAAGAGATTCGTCATTTGGTGTCAATCTAGGCAGATAAAACCCTTAGTGTACTCATCACACATTCCTTCTTACTTGCTACACCTGTTGGATTCAGGGTTGGTCTTTAATTCTCAAAGTCCACCTAGCAGCTTTATCAGCATACACCACCTCTCAAAGTAAGATTTCATGGTGGAAAGTGCCAGTCATTAAGGCATTCATGGAAGGAATAAAGAGACTACACCCTCCGGTCTCTAATCCCCCACCTGGTTGGGATCTAAATGTATTACTAGCAAAACTCATGGGACCCCCCCCCCCCCCCCCCCCCCTTCGAGCCTTTGCATCAGGCTACTCTTAGACACATAACCTATAAAACTGCCTTCTTAGTGGCAATTACCTCCATAAGAAGAGTTGGCCAACTCCAAGCCTTGGCAGTACAGGACCCTTTCTTTATAATTCATAAAGACAAATTGGTTTTACGGACGCACCCTAAGTTCTCACCTAAATTAATTTCCAAGTTTCACATAAACCAGTCCATCGAGCTCCCGGCCTTCTTCCAGAAGCCATAAAGCTCAGCTGAGGTCAAACTCCATACACTAGATGTGAGGAGGGCGGTTCTTTCTCCAGCATTGGATCTTTCATGGATTCACATGCTTAGAATATTCCCCGTCGTCAGATTGGGACCCCTCGGTACACATATATAGCCTTTTCCAATAGGAAAACTTCCGACACTTTTGTGTCCTATCTACGTCCTTTTAGGACCCGCCTACGCATGCAAAAAACTTTGTATTTGGAGTATAACACCTTCATTTGTGAAATAAGTGGAATTACCTTTAAAGTTAACAAATTCTTCCACATAGATAAAGAGTTTGAATCACACAGTTTGTAGCCCAAATACCTTGTTTTTATCACACGCTGAATCACCATGTTGTTAATTTTCAATGTACATCTTCAAACCTTTTTCCTATTGGCGAATACCATTATGTTGGATTTAGTGGCATTTATTGCAAGATTGTTACATTTTGCATATTCATGAAACACATTTAATTTAGTTTGCAGCCAAATGGTGTGCGATCGCATAGAATGATATTGTCGGCAAAGGCCAACCAATTTATGCGGGTATCTCCCAATTTTACTGGGAAGACAACCGATTCATCCCACAAATTACCTACATCACATATGTAAAGATTAAACAGAATGGCTGCCAATTGACAGCCCTGTTTAACACCTATCTCTGTGTGTATGGCTTCAGTAGTGGCACCATCCTGCTTAATCCTCACCATATATGATGTTACAATGCAAAAGTGCTTTAAGCGCCACCAAGTGAGCAGGGACTCCAAAGTCCAATAACTTTTTCCACAACCTGTCCCTGATAACGCTATCAAAGGCAGAGGAGAGGTCTAGTGATGCCATGTAGACCGCCCCTGATTTAGAGGCGAGTGTCGATTCTTGCAGATGGGCAAGGATTGTTGCATTAAGAGAGGTTCCCATAGACTTACGGAAACCTACTTGAAATTTTGATAGCATATTATTGTTAGCAACACACACCTCCTAGGTCCCTTAACAGCAATCTTGCAAAAACCTTTGCTGACACGTCAATCAAAGAGATGGGACGGAAATTGGTGGGATTGTCGATAGGCCCTTTTTTGTGAATAGGTATAATTATGGCACATAGCCATGATTTGGGTATAGTTTTAGACTCAAATCAATTCAAAAGATGGTTTAATGATTTTGGCCCAAAAAAAAGGGATCGTCCAAGAGTACACATGCAGGAATTCTGTCGGGGCCTGCCACTTTGGAGTAAGAATTTTTTTTTTTTTTTAAAGGTATTATTATTGATTTTACAACAAGAAACATTCAAACTGTTTCCCACTAACCTGCCGCCCCCCACCGGGATAGTCCTTATTGCCGCTCTGCACTCCGAGTGTCTCTGGTTCATTTTAACTAAACATGTCCAGTATCTTTATTTTGTGTGGGCACTGCTGCTCCATATAGTCACTTTGCAAATATTCCAAGGTCACTGCCCAATCCTCCCTGAATTTCAGATGGTTCCCTTGAAGATTGTAAGTTGTGTTCCATCGTTATATGGGACCATACCCTTCTTATCCAGTCTAGTGCCATTGGTGGGTGTTTCTGCTTCCATTTTTGGGCTATTTCCAGCCAAACTCCAATTAGTAGGCCCATAAAGTTTCTTTTCTGGGTTTTGGTGAGGGTTCTGTCTTTTGGGTCCCAAATCCCACATAGCCACACCTCCTCCCCTGGATCCCCCATGTCTGGGAACATTAACTTCATGTGCGCCTTAACATCACTCCAATATTGTTGTAGGGTAGGGCAGTCCCACCATATATGCCGCCAGTTGCCTTCTGCCCCACAGTCCCTCCAACATGCATTGGAAACTCCCCTGAACATGGTGTGATCTTTCTGGTGTGTAGTGCCATTGGAGGAGAATTTTCATCCACATTTCTTTTGAGTGTATTGGTTTCGTTAATTTGGGTATCAGCTCCCATGTGTATTCCCACGGTTCCCTAGGTATCGTTTTCCTCAGTCTTTTCCCATCTCTTAATGTCTAGCCATTGTACTTCCTCCTCAAGCGAATTTATAAATCTGTATATGTTTGAGACCAGCTTCCTAGAACCATCGTTTGTCATAATGTATTTTTCAAATGGGGTTAATTCTCTCGCGGCAGCTTCTCTTATTTTGGATGAGTCTAGCCAGTGATATAGTTGGTCGTATCTGTACTTATCTGTGGCGTTGAGCTTCAATAGAGTGGTACAGTCTTCAAATGTTATCTGTCCTCCCTGGAACATATCCCCCACCATTTTGCAACCCGCTTCCTCCCATTTTAGGTATGCATTCTTCTCAAGTCCTGGGGGAAATCGGGGTTTTTGAATAGGGGCATGAAGGGTGCTGGGTTTTTTGTTAATGTGCCCATCTTGGTTGCTCTGTCCCATATTTCTAGTGCCGTCTGCATAATTTC
Source organism: Ambystoma mexicanum (assembly GCF_040938575.1). Lineage (NCBI taxonomy): Eukaryota > Metazoa > Chordata > Amphibia > Caudata > Ambystomatidae > Ambystoma > Ambystoma mexicanum. Next base: position 113,642,529 of record NC_090938.1, on the reverse strand, counting down.
ACTTATTCGTAAATTGGGGTGCCTATGTTTCCTCCCCGCCCATAGCAGGTGCCTCGTGGTTGTGGTTGCAACTGCCCTATCTTGGGCTGCCCAAAGCTTCTGGGAGTTTTCTGGTATCCATTCTTTCAATATCCAGAGTTGGGCCGCCTCATAATATTTTTTAAAGTGCTGTAGTGCACATCCCCCATCTTTTCTAGCAGCTGTGAGAACTGTTAGATGCTCTCAGTGTTTTCCCCTGCCATATGTATTCCGTGACCGCTTTCGTTAGGGATTTGAAGAATTTCGGGGTGGGTCTTATTGGTAGGGCTTGAAACAGGTACGTGAGTTTGGGAAGGAGGGTCATCTTGATCATCCGCCGCCACCATGTTATTGCTAATGGGTTCCACTTCTCCAGGTCCCTTTTTATTTTTCTTAATATCGAGGGGTAGTTTTGGGCGTATAGATGTTGTATTTTGTGTGTCAGGGTAATTCCCAGATATTTGACTCCCTGCCGTGCAATTTTTAATTGGAGATCCTTTGCAATTGATTGAATCTGCTCGGAGTCTCCCGCCAGTATCGGTGTTTCTGGTTTCTGTCTGTTGATCTTAAGGCCTGACAATGTGCCGAATGTTTCTATTTCCTGCATAAGACTTGGGAGGGAGTTTTCTGGGTCCCCCAGCATCACTAGCATATCAACTGCATATGCAGCTATTTTATGTTTGGTTCCTCCCATGTCTATGCCCTTTATTTCCTTATTACTTCTAATCCGCGATAGTAGGGTTTCCAGAAAAAGTGCGTATAGTAGGGGGGACAAAGGGCATCCTTGTTTTGTCCCCCTCTCAATTTGAATTTTCTCGTTGAGAACTCCATTCACTGCAACCCTGATGGTGGGTGATCTGTAAGTAGCTTTGTTCATCTTAATGAAGGGCTCCCCCATCCCCATTTTCCTCAACGTATGAGGGTTTGTGGTATACCTATTTTTTCCACAATGTGTAGGACCCTCCTCATATTGTCGTGCGTTTGTCTACTGGGGACAAAACCCGCCTGGTCCTGATGGGCCAGGCTCGGGAGTATTTGCGTAAGTCTCGTGGCTAGAATTTTAGTATACAACTTCGCATCCAGGTTTATTAATGCTATAGGGGGATATGATGTTGGAAGTTCAGGGTCTTTTCCCTGTTTGTGTATCACCAGCATTTTTGCCTCATTCATCGATGGGGTGATATCGTCTTTTTCTTTAAATGAGTTAGAGATCCGATAGGACCGGGGCCAATATATCGCTATAAGTTTTATAAAATTGAGCGGTGTAGCCGTCAGGGCCCGGGGCCTTATTCCTGGGTAGATCTTTAATTGCTTTGATGACCTCCTCTTGGGATATATCCTTATCTAACGTCTGCCTCTCTACTTCCGTTAGTGACGGAAGCGTTACCCATCTATATAGGTCTTTTGGAGGGTGTTGTCTAGGTGATCCTTCGAATATAGTTGCCGATAAAAGTGCTAAAATATGGCCCCAATTTCTGTCGTTTGTGTTTTCCTAATCCCTTTCTCGTCCTGCAGTGCCTTTACTGTCCTATCTTGATTTTTCCCCTTCCGCTGTCTGGCCAGGAGCTTGTCTGCTTTGTTGGCCTTTATGTAATACCAATGTTTCAATCTTATTAAATGACTTTCTGCTTTTTTTGTACGAATGGAATCTAATTGGCTTTGTACGTGTCTGTGATCTTTGCAGCTTCATGGTTGGGTTCTTTATAATTTCTGGGTGTATTTTGCGAATATTTGCCTCCTACTCCCTTTCCCATTGGAGGTTAAGCCTCTTCCTTTGGGCTTTTTGTGCGATTATATGACCCCTAGTAACTGCCTTCAGAGCTTCCCATTGGGTTTCTATCGAAATGTCTAGGAGGTTATCATTAAGGTCTTGTTTCAGGAAGTGCTCCACTTTTTTCCGTTTGACTGGAGAGTTAAGGCCTCGAAGGTTATATGTTAGGATTTTAGTCCCCATCCCGTTCTTGGATGTTGGTCCTTCAATGTATGTCTCGGAGCATTCCTTGAGTGAAGCGCTGAGTCCCGGTGTTCCGCCCCCCCCCCACCCCTATTAGGCAACCCCCAACTTGCCCTATTCCTCCCCCCCCCCCCCCCTAAACTGCCCTGAGATGGGCTCTGGTTCCTAAGGTCGCTCTGGCATTGCGCCATACGCGCCATGCCCGACTGTTCTCAGGGATAACTTGCAGGGTATTCTAAAACCCTTTGGATTCCAAGTGCCCTCCTCCCCCTTCTCCGCACCTTGTTCATGATTCTGGAAAAGACTCGTCCTGTTTCTCTAGCGTTGTCGAATTGGGTTACTCGTTCTCTCCGGTGTGGATTTTGATAGTTCCTTCTGATGCCTTTGTTGTTCTGATGCCTTGGTTGTGGTTACCTATCTGTTGGCGGGGGACCTTTCCCTTTTCTTCCGGTATTTTTCTAGTAGGAATCCACTTTATTCTTGGTCTGGTTATCTCTCCTCCTCCTTTAAGGTTCTTCCTCTTGTTCGTGAATGCCCAATATTTGTCTACCCTCTTCGCAGGTAGTTATCCTCCTTTGTCCTCCCACGTGAAAAGGAGCCCAAAGGGGAATGTCCATTTATATCTTATTTGCCTTGACGTTAGATATCTTACAACTGGGCCCATGTCTCTGCGCTTCTGTAGTGTGATCTGTGCCAGGTCCTGATACAGCTGAACCTCCTCCCCGTTCATTCTAATGTGGTCCATTGTCCTGGCTTTCCTCAGGATCTGTTTTTTTTTTTGGGGGGATAAGAGGAGAGGGCTACCAAACATCTTTAGGCCTTGCGCCCGGTTCCCCCGCTCTTTTTGGGCCCACCCGGTGTACTCTGTCTATGGATACGTCTTCTTCCTTTGCGCCTATGATCTCCTTGAATACCTGTTGGACGGCGTCGTTCAGGTCTCTCTCCTCTATTGACTCCGCCATATTTACTTTAATTCTCAAAGTCCACCTAGCAGCTTTATCAGCATACACCACCTCTCAAAGTAAGATTTCATGGTGGAAAGTGCCAGTCATTAAGGCATTCATGGAAGGAATAAAGAGACTACACCCTCCGGTCTCTAATCCCCCACCTGGTTGGGATCTAAATGTATTACTAGCAAAACTCATGGGACCCCCCCCCCCCCCCCCCCCCCTTCGAGCCTTTGCATCAGGCTACTCTTAGACACATAACCTATAAAACTGCCTTCTTAGTGGCAATTACCTCCATAAGAAGAGTTGGCCAACTCCAAGCCTTGGCAGTACAGGACCCTTTCTTTATAATTCATAAAGACAAATTGGTTTTACGGACGCACCCTAAGTTCTCACCTAAATTAATTTCCAAGTTTCACATAAACCAGTCCATCGAGCTCCCGGCCTTCTTCCAGAAGCCATAAAGCTCAGCTGAGGTCAAACTCCATACACTAGATGTGAGGAGGGCGGTTCTTTCTCCAGCATTGGATCTTTCATGGATTCACATGCTTAGAATATTCCCCGTCGTCAGATTGGGACCCCTCGGTACACATATATAGCCTTTTCCAATAGGAAAACTTCCGACACTTTTGTGTCCTATCTACGTCCTTTTAGGACCCGCCTACGCATGCAAAAAACTTTGTATTTGGAGTATAACACCTTCATTTGTGAAATAAGTGGAATTACCTTTAAAGTTAACAAATTCTTCCACATAGATAAAGAGTTTGAATCACACAGTTTGTAGCCCAAATACCTTGTTTTTATCACACGCTGAATCACCATGTTGTTAATTTTCAATGTACATCTTCAAACCTTTTTCCTATTGGCGAATACCATTATGTTGGATTTAGTGGCATTTATTGCAAGATTGTTACATTTTGCATATTCATGAAACACATTTAATTTAGTTTGCAGCCAAATGGTGTGCGATCGCATAGAATGATATTGTCGGCAAAGGCCAACCAATTTATGCGGGTATCTCCCAATTTTACTGGGAAGACAACCGATTCATCCCACAAATTACCTACATCACATATGTAAAGATTAAACAGAATGGCTGCCAATTGACAGCCCTGTTTAACACCTATCTCTGTGTGTATGGCTTCAGTAGTGGCACCATCCTGCTTAATCCTCACCATATATGATGTTACAATGCAAAAGTGCTTTAAGCGCCACCAAGTGAGCAGGGACTCCAAAGTCCAATAACTTTTTCCACAACCTGTCCCTGATAACGCTATCAAAGGCAGAGGAGAGGTCTAGTGATGCCATGTAGACCGCCCCTGATTTAGAGGCGAGTGTCGATTCTTGCAGATGGGCAAGGATTGTTGCATTAAGAGAGGTTCCCATAGACTTACGGAAACCTACTTGAAATTTTGATAGCATATTATTGTTAGCAACACACACCTCCTAGGTCCCTTAACAGCAATCTTGCAAAAACCTTTGCTGACACGTCAATCAAAGAGATGGGACGGAAATTGGTGGGATTGTCGATAGGCCCTTTTTTGTGAATAGGTATAATTATGGCACATAGCCATGATTTGGGTATAGTTTTAGACTCAAATCAATTCAAAAGATGGTTTAATGATTTTGGCCCAAAAAAAAGGGATCGTCCAAGAGTACACATGCAGGAATTCTGTCGGGGCCTGCCACTTTGGAGTAAGAATTTTTTTTTTTTTTTAAAGGTATTATTATTGATTTTACAACAAGAAACATTCAAACTGTTTCCCACTAACCTGCCGCCCCCCACCGGGATAGTCCTTATTGCCGCTCTGCACTCCGAGTGTCTCTGGTTCATTTTAACTAAACATGTCCAGTATCTTTATTTTGTGTGGGCACTGCTGCTCCATATAGTCACTTTGCAAATATTCCAAGGTCACTGCCCAATCCTCCCTGAATTTCAGATGGTTCCCTTGAAGATTGTAAGTTGTGTTCCATCGTTATATGGGACCATACCCTTCTTATCCAGTCTAGTGCCATTGGTGGGTGTTTCTGCTTCCATTTTTGGGCTATTTCCAGCCAAACTCCAATTAGTAGGCCCATAAAGTTTCTTTTCTGGGTTTTGGTGAGGGTTCTGTCTTTTGGGTCCCAAATCCCACATAGCCACACCTCCTCCCCTGGATCCCCCATGTCTGGGAACATTAACTTCATGTGCGCCTTAACATCACTCCAATATTGTTGTAGGGTAGGGCAGTCCCACCATATATGCCGCCAGTTGCCTTCTGCCCCACAGTCCCTCCAACATGCATTGGAAACTCCCCTGAACATGGTGTGATCTTTCTGGTGTGTAGTGCCATTGGAGGAGAATTTTCATCCACATTTCTTTTGAGTGTATTGGTTTCGTTAATTTGGGTATCAGCTCCCATGTGTATTCCCACGGTTCCCTAGGTATCGTTTTCCTCAGTCTTTTCCCATCTCTTAATGTCTAGCCATTGTACTTCCTCCTCAAGCGAATTTATAAATCTGTATATGTTTGAGACCAGCTTCCTAGAACCATCGTTTGTCATAATGTATTTTTCAAATGGGGTTAATTCTCTCGCGGCAGCTTCTCTTATTTTGGATGAGTCTAGCCAGTGATATAGTTGGTCGTATCTGTACTTATCTGTGGCGTTGAGCTTCAATAGAGTGGTACAGTCTTCAAATGTTATCTGTCCTCCCTGGAACATATCCCCCACCATTTTGCAACCCGCTTCCTCCCATTTTAGGTATGCATTCTTCTCAAGTCCTGGGGGAAATCGGGGTTTTTGAATAGGGGCATGAAGGGTGCTGGGTTTTTTGTTAATGTGCCCATCTTGGTTGCTCTGTCCCATATTTCTAGTGCCGTCTGCATAATTTCACTTATTCGTAAATTGGGGTGCCTATGTTTCCTCCCCGCCCATAGCAGGTGCCTCGTGGTTGTGGTTGCAACTGCCCTATCTTGGGCTGCCCAAAGCTTCTGGGAGTTTTCTGGTATCCATTCTTTCAATATCCAGAGTTGGGCCGCCTCATAATATTTTTTAAAGTGCTGTAGTGCACATCCCCCATCTTTTCTAGCAGCTGTGAGAACTGTTAGATGCTCTCAGTGTTTTCCCCTGCCATATGTATTCCGTGACCGCTTTCGTTAGGGATTTGAAGAATTTCGGGGTGGGTCTTATTGGTAGGGCTTGAAACAGGTACGTGAGTTTGGGAAGGAGGGTCATCTTGATCATCCGCCGCCACCATGTTATTGCTAATGGGTTCCACTTCTCCAGGTCCCTTTTTATTTTTCTTAATATCGAGGGGTAGTTTTGGGCGTATAGATGTTGTATTTTGTGTGTCAGGGTAATTCCCAGATATTTGACTCCCTGCCGTGCAATTTTTAATTGGAGATCCTTTGCAATTGATTGAATCTGCTCGGAGTCTCCCGCCAGTATCGGTGTTTCTGGTTTCTGTCTGTTGATCTTAAGGCCTGACAATGTGCCGAATGTTTCTATTTCCTGCATAAGACTTGGGAGGGAGTTTTCTGGGTCCCCCAGCATCACTAGCATATCAACTGCATATGCAGCTATTTTATGTTTGGTTCCTCCCATGTCTATGCCCTTTATTTCCTTATTACTTCTAATCCGCGATAGTAGGGTTTCCAGAAAAAGTGCGTATAGTAGGGGGGACAAAGGGCATCCTTGTTTTGTCCCCCTCTCAATTTGAATTTTCTCGTTGAGAACTCCATTCACTGCAACCCTGATGGTGGGTGATCTGTAAGTAGCTTTGTTCATCTTAATGAAGGGCTCCCCCATCCCCATTTTCCTCAACGTATGAGGGTTTGTGGTATACCTATTTTTTCCACAATGTGTAGGACCCTCCTCATATTGTCGTGCGTTTGTCTACTGGGGACAAAACCCGCCTGGTCCTGATGGGCCAGGCTCGGGAGTATTTGCGTAAGTCTCGTGGCTAGAATTTTAGTATACAACTTCGCATCCAGGTTTATTAATGCTATAGGGGGATATGATGTTGGAAGTTCAGGGTCTTTTCCCTGTTTGTGTATCACCAGCATTTTTGCCTCATTCATCGATGGGGTGATATCGTCTTTTTCTTTAAATGAGTTAGAGATCCGATAGGACCGGGGCCAATATATCGCTATAAGTTTTATAAAATTGAGCGGTGTAGCCGTCAGGGCCCGGGGCCTTATTCCTGGGTAGATCTTTAATTGCTTTGATGACCTCCTCTTGGGATATATCCTTATCTAACGTCTGCCTCTCTACTTCCGTTAGTGACGGAAGCGTTACCCATCTATATAGGTCTTTTGGAGGGTGTTGTCTAGGTGATCCTTCGAATATAGTTGCCGATAAAAGTGCTAAAATATGGCCCCAATTTCTGTCGTTTGTGTTTTCCTAATCCCTTTCTCGTCCTGCAGTGCCTTTACTGTCCTATCTTGATTTTTCCCCTTCCGCTGTCTGGCCAGGAGCTTGTCTGCTTTGTTGGCCTTTATGTAATACCAATGTTTCAATCTTATTAAATGACTTTCTGCTTTTTTTGTACGAATGGAATCTAATTGGCTTTGTACGTGTCTGTGATCTTTGCAGCTTCATGGTTGGGTTCTTTATAATTTCTGGGTGTATTTTGCGAATATTTGCCTCCTACTCCCTTTCCCATTGGAGGTTAAGCCTCTTCCTTTGGGCTTTTTGTGCGATTATATGACCCCTAGTAACTGCCTTCAGAGCTTCCCATTGGGTTTCTATCGAAATGTCTAGGAGGTTATCATTAAGGTCTTGTTTCAGGAAGTGCTCCACTTTTTTCCGTTTGACTGGAGAGTTAAGGCCTCGAAGGTTATATGTTAGGATTTTAGTCCCCATCCCGTTCTTGGATGTTGGTCCTTCAATGTATGTCTCGGAGCATTCCTTGAGTGAAGCGCTGAGTCCCGGTGTTCCGCCCCCCCCCCACCCCTATTAGGCAACCCCCAACTTGCCCTATTCCTCCCCCCCCCCCCCCTAAACTGCCCTGAGATGGGCTCTGGTTCCTAAGGTCGCTCTGGCATTGCGCCATACGCGCCATGCCCGACTGTTCTCAGGGATAACTTGCAGGGTATTCTAAAACCCTTTGGATTCCAAGTGCCCTCCTCCCCCTTCTCCGCACCTTGTTCATGATTCTGGAAAAGACTCGTCCTGTTTCTCTAGCGTTGTCGAATTGGGTTACTCGTTCTCTCCGGTGTGGATTTTGATAGTTCCTTCTGATGCCTTTGTTGTTCTGATGCCTTGGTTGTGGTTACCTATCTGTTGGCGGGGGACCTTTCCCTTTTCTTCCGGTATTTTTCTAGTAGGAATCCACTTTATTCTTGGTCTGGTTATCTCTCCTCCTCCTTTAAGGTTCTTCCTCTTGTTCGTGAATGCCCAATATTTGTCTACCCTCTTCGCAGGTAGTTATCCTCCTTTGTCCTCCCACGTGAAAAGGAGCCCAAAGGGGAATGTCCATTTATATCTTATTTGCCTTGACGTTAGATATCTTACAACTGGGCCCATGTCTCTGCGCTTCTGTAGTGTGATCTGTGCCAGGTCCTGATACAGCTGAACCTCCTCCCCGTTCATTCTAATGTGGTCCATTGTCCTGGCTTTCCTCAGGATCTGTTTTTTTTTTGGGGGGGATAAGAGGAGAGGGCTACCAAACATCTTTAGGCCTTGCGCCCGGTTCCCCCGCTCTTTTTGGGCCCACCCGGTGTACTCTGTCTATGGATACGTCTTCTTCCTTTGCGCCTATGATCTCCTTGAATACCTGTTGGACGGCGTCGTTCAGGTCTCTCTCCTCTATTGACTCCGCCATATTTTTAATTCTTATGTTCGACCTTCGTGATGGATTTTCAAGGTCCTCACACTGTATTTCAAGATTGTGGGTCCTTCTCAGCAGTTGTTCCTGGACCTCTGCATATTGTTGCGTCTCTTCATGTCATTTTTCATGGATACAAATTGCGTCTCCGTTTTGGCCATGAACTGTTTGAAATTCCCCAAACCACATTTTCATATCCTCTTTAGATGCCATTTCGGGGTCTGATATTCCTGTGGCTGCTTTCAAGAGATGTCCTTGAGTTTTTTTTCTTGTGGAGCTAGAGGGGGTAGTCTGTTCGGACCCCCACAGTTGTGGGAGGCTCTGAACCTGTTTCTTCTGGGGGCGCTGGTGATTTGATTGCGCTGTCCTCCCCCTGGATTTTGACACATGTGCTGATGTTTATTTTCGAATTGTAGGCGCTTCGTTCGGTGTCCTGCTCTCTACCACTATGAAGCGTTCTGGATCCGGGGAGGGTATGCGTCTTTCACGGATTCCCCTGATTAGGTTCCCCGTAGGGGTCGTCCCGCTGGTTTGCCGATGTTTATGCACCCCCTGAGCTCCTCCTCAACCCCCAAGGGGGGGGCCCCCCATAGGGCTGGGGGTTTGCGTAACTCTGGATGTTCTCCTGGAGGGGGCGGGGGGGGCGTCTGGGTTCAGGCCCTCCGCTGCTGCCTCTGTACTGGCGCCGATGGGATCTCCCCCTATTGTCTGCTGGGGGTTAATTGTTGCCCCCCCCCCCCCTGTGGGTTCCGATGACACTGTATTCTGAGTCTCTGCAAAGCCCGCGGGGATCTGTGCTGCAGGTCGGGGGGGGGGGGGGATTTTTCCCCTCCCAGGCCAAGGATTAGGGAAGCGAGTCCAGTGGCGTGAGTCTTCTCCCCCAGGGTCGCGTACCTGTTTTATTTGCGTGCCCCCCCCCCCCGGCAACTCCTCTGTGTCTGGGATCACCTCTAGTCTCCCGTCCTCTCTGCTGCTGGCTCCAGCGTCGTCCTGCAGTCCTCGCCAATACCGCCCTTCGATCCGTTGTCGTCTGGCGGCTGTTGTTGAGGGGCAGGGCTGCTCCTGCTTCTCTTCCCCTCGCAGGTTCCTGTCCTCGCTGCTTCCCGAAGTCGCGCAGGAGTGGGGGGTGGGGCACGAGTCGTTGCACGCCGCACACCTCAGGGGAGCCTCGGCTCCGTTCTCCGGGTCCCTCGGGCTCTCCCGACAGCGAGGGCGATTCTCTCCTCGGGTGTCGTCTCAGGCGTGCGCAGGAGCTTCACGGCAGTCCCGGCTGTCCACCACCCGTATATCTCCAGCTCTAGGTGATGTGAGAGTTTTCCGCTATTTTGATGGGCTCTTTGGCGGTGCGGCCCGGTTGGGGGACGGAGCGACGCTCAAGACATGTCCTCCTTCCATCGCCGCCATCTTGGAATCGGTGTAAGATAACTTTTGAATAGCCCATACAATGTCTGTGATAGACCGGGGACATTCTCCAACCACCTTGTCAGAAGGATCATACATATTTGTTACCTTTAAATTCTGAAGGTAATTGCTATCTCTGAGTCATATACTCAGACCATGTAGATGCGGAGATGGCAGAGTGGAAAATCGGTTGCATCTTTTTCCCCTTTGAGTGTAAAATACCCCAAGTGTCCTTTGTTTTATGCTTACATAGAAGTGCTATAAGGTCTTGATTTTCTTCCAGGTGTTGAGAACTCTTAATCATTTTAATCTTTTGTTTGCTACATAGCTGTATTTTTTTCTTTGCTATTGCAAATTCATCATAATCTGCAAGAAGAGATTTGGCTCTTCTAATGTCAGTATTTCTAATGCGTTTAATTACCACAATCTGATCAGTAAATTTACAAGAACGTGGGGTCGCATGATTTATTTGTGCGATAACCATAGCTGACAGGTGAGATTTCATCATGTTTCTATTTAAGGTCATGATCATGAATCTATTTCCGAAAAAATCTGGAATATTATGCTTAAACAAATTCACGATTCACAAGACATTACAGGTCGATCTATTTCAATTAGTGCAAGATGTCTAATTTTTCACTTCTAACTCTGTGGTAGTGTGAAGCAAGCTTTCCGACACAACAAAGTAATCTATCCTCGAGCATGATGTACCTCTAGTCCAAGTATATTCCCGATTGCTAGCATTAGAAATAATGTGCATATTCCAGCTACTCAGAAACTTTGACCATATGAACCCTTGATCAGCTACACAAACAGAATATTTTTTTCTTAATTGATAGTTAGAACAAGTATGGCTAGTAAGGGCCACATTAAAATCACCTCCCAAAATAACATCATAAACATTTGACCTCTGGATTAAACCTTGAAACAAAGAATCCAGTTCATTAATGGTACTCATACATGACCCTGCACCAGGTTTGCAATATAAATTGATCAATATAGTAGAAGTGGTACCAACTAGACATTTGATGATTAATAAAGCATCAGAGGCATAGAGCATGGTTTGTAAAGCTAGAGCTGGGTGCGAGCATATTATTCAAAACACATTTTTCTAAATTTTTGAAGCCGCAACAATTCCAACTCACAAATGAGGACAAAGATTGTTACAAATGTGCTTTTAAAGAATGCGATGGACCAACTTCTTGAGGATAGATTCAAGGCCTGCCAATCCCTTAATAGCATTAACAGAAGTGAGCTGAGCTATAAATTTTGTGTATTGCATGAGTCACCACTTGAATTCGCCCCTAACCATGGGGCAACTGTTTGCTCTTTCTGGTATTCTATAAAATTAGTAATCTCGTCCTTGTTTCTAAACCCATGCATTTCATAACCCAACATTGCAAAACTTTCATTTTGTTCCCATAGAATTGTTTGAATTAGGGTAGATTGAACCTTACATACCATTAGGTGGTTATTAGGTATGGAAAGTTTAATCCATTCAATATCGTGAGTATTCAAGTTTCTTAGGGTGGGTATTTTTTGCTACATGTGTAGGAGATGTGAACGATTGATTCTGTCATTTCCCAAAGTCTGTGAGTCACTACTCCATCCAATAATTAACTGCATTTCATTCGTAGTCCCTGCACATGCCCGGGAGTCCATCACTTCTCTTTGCTTCCGATTTAGTTTTAGTGGCAGGGCTCGATTTGTCACCCTCTTTGAGTACTGCATACTGTTGGTCCCCTCCCAAACTCTGAGGATTGATTTTTCAACACATCACTTGTGGGTTCCACTGAGTCCCCTTTATCTAGGTTAACAGATGAGTTATCATTGGTCTCTTGAATTTCATCAGTTTCAGATCCAAATGTCTGTGGACAGGGAGGCTTCACAAGAGTTTTCACACTATTTACGTCCACAATTAATTGGGGACCTTTAAGGTTGATTATTTCATGTCTTTCAAATTAGCGACCTGCGCCTTGTTCTCTTGTGTTTGAGAGACCGTTTTATTTAGAGGCTGTTTACCTCATACAGTCTCTAGGCCCTTGTCCTGTTGTCGTGTGATCTTACCCTTCTTTGACTGTTCCTGTGGTGGATCCACTTCAAGAAAGACCGGAGATTCAGCATCCAACTGACTGAAGTCTAGGTCAGTTGCATGCGGCAACTGTTCTGATATTTTGAATGTTTTTTCTGTGACAATTTAGCATTTGCGTTCACTTCACTAGTGTTTGGTGATTTATTAATAGTTTTTTTTATTTTTTCTTCTTTTTATCGCTCTTTGGTGTAGTTTTTTTGCTTTTTTTTTTTTTTTTACATGAAGCACTTCCAGCCTTGGTCAGATTGTCTGCCCTTCGACCTCGATACAGTATTCTCCTCCACCTTAGTTTTTTCTTGTTGGTCAATAATCTGAAGTAGATCAGATGAACTATCAGGTGTCGATATTTCTCTATTATTGGGAGCTAAGGCAATTTCACTAGACTCTGTGTTCTGGACATTTTGCGATGCCTCGCTAGGTAGTTTTGGTATCATTGCTTTTGTTATCATCAATTTCTCTAACACCTTCAATCTCTCATGATGTGATTTAGCCAATTTGATAAGGTCAATTTTCTCGGTCTCATCTTGAGTCGGATAACCGGCGTCAGACGAAGCTCTATTTTTGTCATGTTTCTCACAGATACAAGCTGGTGTACATGATAACGTCATGGTCTGTGTGGCTTGACATGACCTTTAACAGAGGGACACTGGGTCGGAATAGGGATTGTCTTAATAACATTGCGGATGAACGGAGGAGGTAAAATGCCTTCATATGCAAACATAAACCCTTTGATTTTTTTCATTTTCCTACAGTGTCAGACAAGGCAGATTTCACCTCTTTAATTGCATGATGTGTATATTTGTGGCCTTTGTCCAAGAGGTTTAATATCCTCGATGACAGGGAATGTGAGACAGTTTTGTTCATTAAGGTCTAACATAGTTTCATCAGTTAAGTTTTGCTAAATTTTGTCTTTCCCTGGAGAGTTACTGGGATGATCTTTATTACCAGAGTTTGGATTAAGTAGGGGATCGAACTCATATACTTTTTGCGCCCATTCTTTTGGACTCTTCAGAAAAGGAGGCGCATGAACAGTAACTTCTGCCACTACAGACTTTCCTGACACTAGTTTAACTTCCAGATCAGTATTGCCACCTATATCCACATCTTTTTTAGTGTGAAGATGTACAAAGTCTGTCTTCTAGGGGTAGAAACTGGAGTAGAGGGTCCTGTGGATAAGCAGACTCACCTATCTAATTCGGCCATTATCGCAGGGGCCAACATCGAGATGTCGGCAATCTCAGCTTTTCCCGACTGTTCAACTTAGGGGGTCTCATGTATGTGGTCATTGTCGTTTTTCATCACATTACCAGAACATTCATACGGCCTGTTTAAGTCACTTAAATATAACACGTGTGCTTCCTCTTTAACAGCAGATGGAGACGAATGTGGGATCAAGCATGCTTTACTCTCCAATATGGGCAACAGAGGCATTCTAGGGTAATTTCGGTAGAAATGGTATAATCGATGGAATTTTAAAAGAAAGCTCTCTTGGCACTTTCAGTGTTTGTATCTCAGGGCATTATTTCACCTTCTCCAGCATGGGATCTGGCATGGATTCACATGCTCATGAATATTCCCCGTCGTCAGGCTGGGAATCCTCGGTAAAGAAAAAACCAGTATCAGTTTCGTTTCTGATCTGTCTTTCGTAGTAATAACCAATCACTGGTCTCTGCGTCATACTGACCACAGCCAATGACTGCCCTCTACCTAAGCACCGCCTCTGGCAGCCATCTTCAGATTTTACCGCACGTTCATGTGTTGGGATCCTCGTGCTATTGCTCTCGAGCGTTAGTGCTATTTTTTTCACGTTTTTTCTCAAAAACTTCGTTTTTTCGGTCAAAAGAGCCTCAAGCTCCAACTCTCCATCCGATCAACGGGGACCCGTGTCGGATTCGTCTGCGCCCCTCAAGGGTGAAGATTTCGTGGAGCTACGCTTTTGGAGGACTCCAGAAGTTTCTCAGGCCCGGACATGGCCCAGGAGAAGGGAAGCTCGACGCCCGGAAAGCTGTTCAGGATCTGCCCTGGATGCCAGCTGCAGAACGTTTTTTAAGGAGGACGAACACTCCTTTTGTCTCTACTGCTTACATGAGGACAAGACGCACGTGGAGAAGGACTGTGCGTTTTGCGGCAACATGTCGGAGCGGACCATGAAGGACCGCCATCAACGTCTCGCCAACTGGCTGGATGGGAAGAGCCCGTCAGGCGAGAAGAAGAGGAAGAAATCCGAGCGGTCTTCTAAGACCTTTGAGGACGCCCCGGCGACGGGGGTCCAACACAAGGCCAAGCACCGCGAGTCCGCTGGCACCGGGAGCGCCGAACGGTCGGGCTCTACGGGCGCCAGGCAGGGCGCACCCTCCCCGGCACCTTCAGCCACGAGCCAACGCTCTGGGTCGGGTAAGAGGAAGGGCGAGCACCCGGCGAAGCTCCTGGAGAGGCCCCGGTCGAGCTCGAAGGCCCCATCGGAGGGGGAGCGAGGCAGTGTCCCCCCCCCCCCCCCTCAAGGATAAGGCGGTGAGCGCACCTAAGGTGGTAAAGGCCTTAATCCATCCGGCCAAGCCCTCTATCGATACTGTCGCGGCGGCCCTGGCTCAGCCTGTGGAGGCTACACCAGTGGTGGCGACCTCGGGGCTCAGAGTCTCCCTGCCACCTCGGAGGGAGTCCTCTTTTGTGCCCATCGATAGGACCCCCGTGAAACCCCCGGCGGAGAAGAAAAAGGGGGGGCAGGGCGTCGTCGTAGATTCGGCCTCAACCTCAGAGGAAGAACTGATTGAGGTCTTAAGCCACGGCCTTGGCGTGGAAGAAGACCGACCCGTCGGGATGGATCCCGACGCAGGTGATGACGACATTGTCGAGGGTGCCGACGGGGCCCCTGATCGCCCGTCGGATTCCCCTCTGCCAGTGCCGCAAGACAACTCGGCGGCCATTTTGTTGGCTATACAGTCCTTATGTTCAGAGATAAGGACGAGACTACCGTTGCCGACGGAGGAACCTTTCCCGTCGGGGGATCCGGAACCGGGACCTTCTGGTGCTCCCCCGCCCAAGAAAAGGATTCACCCTCCACCTCCTTTTCAGCCGTCGCGCCCCGTCCAGCCCTCCTCCCCGTCCACCCGAGGGGATAATACGGGGACTGATACGGCAGCGACGGGTACGGACGACGAGGTATACGACGAGGATCTACCGTCGTCACCTCCCACCAGGGCTTCTCCGCCTGACGAGATTGGATCGTTCCACTCCATGATTGCCAGGGCATCCGAGCTTTTCCAACTCTGCCCTGAGGAGAAGAAAAAGGAAGGATTCCTTTATCAACGGGGCGAGGCCAAGAGGAAGACAGTCCTCGCGGTGCCTCTACTGGACGACATTTGGGATGAGGGCCTCGCCCTCCTCAAGAACCCTTCCACGACGCCAGCTAGAAGAGACCGGTACGAGAAGAAGTACCGGGTCCCGGACGCGGCCCCCCTGTGCCTCCGGGCGCAGCCTACCCCGGACTCCGTCGTCTCCGCGGCGGCCAGGAAGAAAGCGGGGGGGGGTGCGGCCTCCACATCGACTTCCCCACCGGACGCCGAGGGAAAGAAATTGGACGCTATGGGACGCAGGGTCATCTCGTCTGCAGCGACGACGATTAAAGCGGCCAACGCCTTGGCTATCGTGGCCCGCTACGACAGGGAGCTATGGTACAAACTGGCTCCCCTGCTGGACTTCCAACCGGACGACTAGAGGGTGGATGCCCTGGAGATCCTACAGGAAGGCGAGGTGGCGTCGGACCACGCCATCACTATTGCGACGGACATCGCCGACACTGGGTTTCGCCAGTTGGGCAACAGCGTTTGCCTTAGGCGGCGTGGATGGCTCAAGGCTACGGACTTCCGTCAAGACGTACAGACCAGAGTCCTGGACATGCCGTTCGATGGGAACAACCTGTTTGGGAAAACAGTGGACGATTCCATTCAGGCCATTAAAGCGGACACTGAGACGGCCCGGGCCCTTGGGGTTCTGCAGCAACGACGGACGCCCTTTCGGAGCAGCGGAGGCAAGGGCGCCTCCAAAGGTTCCGGCGGCGGTTTCTCCACCTACCGTCAAGCGGCCCGCTCGTCGTCTCAGGAGGCCTACAGAGGACGAGGCAAGTCTGGCGGACCCTGCCGTCGTCGCCAAGGAGGTCAAGGCGGCAAAGCCTCGTCGAAACAGGATTGAACCGGCCGTGGGGTCGGGCCCCCACCGAAGCACCCCGGTGGGAGGCCGGCTGGCGAGCTTCGTCAGCGTGTGGGAGTCCATCTCCACCGACCGTTGGGTGCTGGACGCCTTAGCCCGCGGCCACGCGCTCGAGTTTCAAAGAAGGTGCCCGCGTGTCCTCCCCGTGGCCAGGAAAGAGCTTCACGTCCCTCAGCTTCTCCTGGAGGTAAAGGCGATGCTCAGGAAGGGCGTCATCGAACTCGTCCCAAAGAGGCTTCGGGGCTCCGGAGTTTACTCGAGATACTTCCTCGTGAGGAAGAAGACGGGAGGATGGCGCCCCATCCTAGACCTGCGACGTCTGAACAAGTTCATCAAGGCGCAGAAGTTCCGGATGGTCACCCTCCAGCACGTCCTGGGGCAGCTGGAGGAAGGAGACTTCCTGTCGTCGTTGGATTTGGAGGATGCCTACTTCCATATTCCCATCCTAAAGGGGCACCGAAAATTCCTCAGGTTTGTGGTCCAAGGGCGTCACTACCAGTTCAAAGCCCTCCCCTTCGGACTACGGTCGGCACCCAGGGTATTCACCAGGTGCCTTGCACCGGTGGCGGCGCAGCTGCGCCGCGAGGGGATCCACGTCTACCCCTACCTGGACGACTGGCTCATCCGAGCCAAGACGAGGGAGCTCGCCGTGGAGCACACGGCAAGGACCGTCCAACTTCTCACGGACCTGGGATTCTCCGTGAACTACGCCAAGTCCCACCTGGTACCCGCGCAAGGCGCACTGTTTCTGGGAGCGAAGCTCGACACAGTGTCCCTTCTGGCCTCCCCGTCGGAGGAAAGGACCAGGTCCATTCTGGGCAAGGTACAGCGGATGTTGGTTTCCGACGCGGCCAAGGTGAGGTCCATCAAGTCCCTCCTCGGAATGATGTCTTCTTGCATCTACCTCATTCCCATGTGCAGGCTCCGGATGCGCCCGTTGCCGGAGTTCCTGGACGCGCGCTGGATCCAAACGACGGGCGGCTTCGAGGAGAGGATCACACTCGACGAGAGTTTCCGCCGAGCGGTCCGGTGGTGGGGCAACCGCGCACATCTGACGGCGGGCATGGACTTCCAGAACCCGGACCACCAGGAGACAGTGACCACGGACGCCTCCCTTGAAGGGTGGGGAGCGCACACCGAAAATCTGCACGCGAGAGGCCTTTGGCTCCCGACGGAGAAGTCCCTTCATATCAACGTCCTGGAGCTCCGTGCAGTGTTCTGGGCCCTCAGGTCCTTCCTTCCGTCCCTCAAGGGCAAGGTGGTGAGGATCTTCATCGACAACACCACCACCGTGTTTTACATCAGGAAACAGGGCGGAACCAGGTCCCCAGCGCTGTCCAAGGAGGCGCAGGACCTGTGGCATTGGGCCGTCGCCCAAAGGATGTTTCTGGTGCCGTTTCATCTGGCAGGGATAAAAAACACCATCGCCGACTCACTCAGCAGGGAGCTGCGCTCGTGCCACGAGTGGGGAACTACGGCAGGATCTAGTGGATCGCCTCTTCCGACGGTGGGGCACACCCCAGATCGACCTGTTCGCGACGGCGACGAACTCCAAGTGCCGGAGGTTCGCCAGCAGGTTTCCCCAGACGAGGAGCATGGGCGATGCCTTCTCGTTCCCCTGGGAGGGCCTGTTCCTCTACGCGTTCCCTCCTTTGCCACTGCTAATCCGGCTCGTCAACCAGCTCAAGAGGTTGCGGTGCAGGATGATCCTCGTTGCACCTGCGTGGCCGAGGCAGATATGGTTCCCGGACCTTCTGGACTTGTCAGCGTCCCCGCCAATCAAGCTGCCGGTGGACGCGGATCTACTCTCCAGGGAAGGAGGCGCCATCCTCCACCACGACCCGAAATCGCTGAACTTGCAGGCCTGGCTCCTGCGGCGCTAGAGTTTGGAGGATACGACATAACGGCCGACTGCAGAGAGGTTCTTGCAAAGGCCAGGGCGTCCTCGACTCTTAAATGCTACGGACACAAATGGAAGAGGTTCTCTGTCTGGTGCCACGCACAGAAGATTAACCCTCTACGGATTACGGCTCCCCAAGTACTGCCGTACCTGCTGACGCTGGCCAAAGCTGGACTGGCACATGGGTCCATCAAGATTCATCTTGCTGCGATCTCCCGATACACCAGAACCACGGGCCGGACGTCCTTGTGCTCTCATCGTCTGGTGAAAGAGTTCATGAAGGGACTGTTCAGATCGTTCCCGCCGGTGAAGGCGCCGGCCCCGGCGTGGGAGCTCAACGTGGTGCTGACCAAGCTCATGGGACCTCCGTTCGAGCCTCTGCACTCGGCCCCGTTGAAGTTTCTGTCGTGGAAAACAGCGTTTCTTGTGGCCATCACCTCCGCACGACGGGTGGGAGAGATCCAGGCCCTTTCCTGCAAGGCCCCGTACTTGACTTTCCACGACACGAGGGTAGTGCTCAGGACGCACCCCTCCTTCATGCCCAAGGTACCGTCGGACTTCCATCTCAACGAACCCTTGGTGTTGCCTGTGTTCTTCCCGTCGCCTTCGTCGCCGGCTGAGAGGACTTTGCACTCGCTGGATGTGGCTAGAGCGCTGAAGTTCTACGTGGACCGCACAAAGTGTTTTCGGAAGACGTCACAACTCTTTGTGAATTTTGGACCTGTCAATCAGGGGAAGGCTCTCTCGAAGGCTTCCATTTCCAGATGGCTCTCCGGCTGTATCATGTACTGTCATCGGTTGGCAAACCGACCGCTGCCTGGCCGTCCGAGAGCCCATTCCACCAGAGCGATCGCAGCTACCACGGCGTTCCTTTCTGGTGTGCCCCTGCTGGACATATGCAGGGCTGCTACGTGGAGGTCGACGCACACCTTCACGAAATTCTACTGCATCGATCGGGATTCCAGGGAGGAGTCCAGGGTCGGCCAAGCAGTGCTGCGCAACCTGTTCGCCTGAGGTGAGCCTGGTGAGGAGGTAAGATGCTTAATGTTGAGTTTGATGTAATGCTTAATGTTGAGCCTTTGCCACCTCCCGTGGTTGTGCATGTGTGTACTGCTATGTATTCTTTATTCATGAGCATGTGAATCCATGCCAGACCCCATGCTGGAGAAGGAACAAGTTACTTACCTGTAACTGTTGTTCTCCAGCATGGGTCTGGCATGGATTCACATGCGAACCCTCCCGCCTACCCCTCTGCGGCTCTTCACTTGGTCATACTGCCACTTCACGTGCTTCCAAATCTGAAGATGGCTGCCAGAGGCGGTGCTTAGGTAGAGGGCAGTCATTGGCTGTGGTCAGTATGACGCAGAGACCAGTGATTGGTTATTACTACGAAAGACAGATCAGAAATGAAACTGATACTGGTTTTTTCTTTACAGAGGATTCCCAGTCTGACGACGGGGAATATTCATGAGCATGTGAATCCATGCCAGACCCATGCTGGAGAACAACAGTTACAGGTAAGTAACTTGTTCCTTCCCACACCTCTATTTTTGTTCTTTAACATAACATTGGATTTTCTTTCCACTGGAGCCTTTAGCCGCTTGCCATTTCTCAGACTTGTCTCAATTTTAAAGCAATTAAATGCTTACACACACCAACAATGCAACAGCTAACTGTCAAGGAGCACAAAGTTATCGAATTGAAAGGAATGTAAGATGAGAATTGGTCATTCAGCAACTTTTGACCCAAAAATATGTCTGTTAATCATATATCGCATACTTTACAAAAAAAAATGGAGAAGGAAGAAATCGAGGTTCAAAGGAACTTCGCCTGTAATCTCCCTTTATTCAACTAATTCTTTGGAGAGCGTGCCACACTTCAAAAGAAATATATCAAGTCAGGCTCCAAGGCTATTATGCCAATCGGTCACCTTCAACAGTACGTGTCGTAAGGCTACGCTTATGAATTAATTCCTTCTTTGGTATACAATGGATCAAGGTTCAAAGGCAAAAGCCCGCAGTTGCCCTTGATCCGAAAGTACCTTCGAGAAGAGAAAGGACAATATTTTAAGTCCGTATTAGATGTTTTTAAGATGAGGGTTCAATGGCAGGAGGCCCACAGTCACCCTTGCTTAAATTCTACCTTCAGAGTATGTATATGCTGTAACGCGGTATAACCATATGTGGAATCCGGGTTCAAAGGCAAACGCCTACAGTTACCCTTAATATGGTAATACCTCGAATTGAAGAAATACTAAAGAGCAATATACATCATGTCATTGTGGAGAGCTCTGCAGGGCTGTTGTGCCAACTCAATCTCTTTCGTGCACCCATTATATAATGTTATTGCCATACAAAGTGATTTGAATAGAAGTGTACCAAGAGTGTATAGACCTACAAACGCCAAGTCAGGAAAATCCCACAGCACACGTGGTCTCAGACACGATCAAACTTTAAACATAGCACAATCCCCAATCAGTAGTGGAGATGCATCTATACCAATTTTTATGACGGCATTTCGAAGGGATTGTGTCCTCCGACATATTCCTTATCTTAGATATCTCCTTCCAGCTTTGCTTGCCTCGGAACATTTTTCTCTAGAGGGCGCTGCGCGTCGACGTCCGCCGAGTCGATGTCCCTCGACAGCTGCCATATCGACGTCGACGTCATCCTGCCTATAAAGGCCGCGCACAGCGTCCGTTGCTCAGTTCGGTTTTTCCGCGCTTACTCAGTGCCTCGGAATACCGTTGCTCAGTTTCGTAGACTATTTATCCTATTTACCTCGAGATATTCGATCCGTACTCGATGGCTTCCTCGTCGGAACCAACGACCCCTCGGTCCGGCTTCAAAAAATGCTGAGATTGTGGGAAAAAGATGTCGCTGACTGACCCTCACAGAGTTTGTCTGTGGTGTTTGGGAGCTGAACACCATTGTTCGGAGTGCGAGGACTGTATGTCCATGACAGCTAAGGCCCTGAAGGAGCGTAGGGGGAAGCTGGAGAAAGGTAAGACTTCAAAAGCTGCTTCTTCCTCGACAAAGTGGAGACATTCGTCTCCTCGTCACTATTTGCGCTCCAGGTCTCAGAGTGGGTCCCATCCCTCCTCGAGATCGAAGCACTCGAAGAGGAGACGTTGAAAATCCCCTTCTCCGTCGTCCTCTTCCTCTGTTTCTCCTAAGAGAATCCCTTGCCCCACGAAACATAGTTCCCGGGCTGAATGGGAGGAATTCCGCAAAAATATGATGAGCGTCTTCGAGAAAGCGGCCTCGACCCCCTCGAAGACTGTCGAGAGCGATGCTCTGGTCGAAAGACCTGAAGGTCAAAAACGCTGCGAGTCGCAGTACCCGGCGAAGGAAGCTTCTCGAGCGCGTCACGAACCCTCGAGTAAAACTATGACCTCAAAACCTTCTTCGAAGGTTCTGTCGACGCCATCGACTAAGGTTCCGTTGACGCCGAGGTCGGTGTCTTCGACGCCGTTGTCGAAGGGACCTTCGACACACGGGTCTGTCGACTCGACGCCATCTTCGACACCGGCGTCGACGCCAAGGAAAGTCACGGTTACGACGCACCCAGTGGCTATCCCCAGATCCTCGATGACGATGGCGTCGAGATTGTCGACTTCCTCAAGCAGAATCACAATTCTATCGAGGACCTCGAGGCCTCCGCCTTTGTTTTTGACGCCACGCCCGAAGCCTTCGGCGTCGACGACATCGATGTTTTCGGGGCCGATTACGAGTTTGGCACCCTCTGCCTTGGAGATGGGTTTTACACCCTTTGTGAGTTCAGAACAATTGAGAACTATGTCCTCAATTATGGAAGAGGGAGAACTATCTGAACAGGAAGACACTTTTGAGTTGCAGGGACCTGCAACCCCAGTTCAAGAGGAGTTCTCCTCAGAAGAACGCAGGTTAAAGGATCTCCATGATTCCTTACATGAGGCAAGTGGGTTACACTTCCCCTGAGGTGGAGTTTGCTAGGCCAGACCCGGGGGAGCATGCTGAAACCCCCTATAGAGCCTTAATGGCCAGAATCACAGAATTTATGGGGTGGTCAAAACCTTCACAGGCTTTCCAACAAGATGACCTCACGGATATTCTTGACAAAGGTCCACAGGAGGATCCTGTAGTGCCCTTTCATAAAGCTCTTCAGAGGAAAATTATGACGAACTGGGAAACCCCAGATGTCGTCCTGGCAGTAAATAAAAACTGTCTACTAAATACAGGGTATCTTCTGCAGACCCGGAGTTTTTGTCAAAACACCCATCCCCAGAAAGTCTGGTGGTACAGGCAGCATCTTCTACTGACGTCAAGACTGCTTACCCTACCGTCCCACAGGACAGGTACGATAAGAAATATGATGCTAAAACAAAAAGTTTTTTCGGCATGTAGCATGGCGTTAAAATCTGTTAATGCTACTTGCACCCTTGCTAGATTCAGCCATACACTTTGGGAGTGTGCTTCTACAGCGGCTGACTGCATACCTGAGGGAGAAGAAAGGGAGGCGTTCCTAAATATCATACAGGACGGTAAAGACGCTATGTGCGAATCCCTCCAGACGGGCATTGATTCGGCTGACAGTATCAGCAGAGCAATGGCGGCAAGTACAACAACCAGGAGATTCGCTTGGTTGAGAGTCTGGTTTTGCCCCAGATGTGCAAGCCTGGCTCTTGAACATGCCATTCGATGGCTCTTCTTTGTTTGGGAAAAAGGCGGATGACAGTTTAGAAAAACTGCAAACATCAAAAGCAGCAGCAAAATCCCTAGACGCTGCAATCAGTCAGACACCTTTTCGTCCCACAGGAACCTCTGCGAGGGGCAAGTCCTTTCGCTTCTACTCCGCATTTGGAAAAGGTAGAGGACGACCGGCTCAAAGGGGACAAACAACTACCCGAGGTGGACGGGCTAGATATTCAAAAGCCGCAGCAACAGCAGGTGCCTCTTTACCATCGGCATCTGCATCAGCCGCCCCAAAACCACTCTGAGGACTTCCCTCACAGGACACCTGTAGGAGGCAGGTTAACTCAACATCTGGCGGAATGGCAGGGAATCACGTCGGATGCTTGGGCATTGGAAACAGTTGCCCAAGGTTACTGCCTGCTCTCCTACGCATACCTCAGTCATCCACCGGGGATCAGCTCTCAGAAAGCTCCAGATCCGCTCCTCTTGCAGGAAATTTTAGACCTGCTAGAGAAAGGTGCCATAGAACCGGTACCTGTAGCGGAGAGGAACAAGGGCTGGTACTCCCCTTACTTTCTCATTCCAAAGAAAGACGGAGGACTGAGCCCCATCTTGGACTTGCAGGAATTGAACAAATTCCTCAGGAAAGACAAATTCAAGATGGTAACTCTTTCTCAGATCCTTCAGGCCCTTCAGTTCAAGGACTGGTTGGTATCTCTGGACCTTCAGGACGCTTATTTCCATGTGCCTATCCATCTCAAACACAGGAAATACCTGAGGTTCGCAATTGGCAACTCTCATTATCAATTTCGAGTGCTGCCATTTGGGCTGACCTCCGCCCGAGGCTCTTCACCAAGTTAATGTCGGTAGTGGCGGCAAGTCTGAGGGAAGGGATTCACGTCTACCCCTACCTGGACGATTGGTTGATCAGGGCTGTATCTTCGGAACAAGCTCAGATCCAGCTAAATCACGTTTGCCACTCCCTTCACAGACTGGGCTTCTCCCTCAATTTAAAGAAGTCACAAATGATACCATCGCAGAGACTCCAGTTAATCAGAGCGATCCTGGACCCTTCCCTGGGAAAAGCCTCGCCACCAGAGGTGAGTGCTCAAGATATTCTACAGATGGTTACCAAGTTCCAAAATGCCCAACGTCTCCCAGCCTTCGACTTTTTGAAGTTCCTAGGCCTCATGGCATCCTGCATTTTCCTAGTGCCAGAGGCTCGCCTGAGAATGAGATCCCTCCAGTGGGCACTGAGGACTCGGTGGTCACAATTCTCAGGAAGAATGACAGATCTTCTTCAGGTTCTCGACAGGGTGGCTCGAGACCTTCAGTGGTGGGCCTGTCAGGAGAACATTCTGAAAGGAGAACAGTTTTGGCAACCCTGGCCCGAGATAACAGTAGTCACGGATGCCTCACTCACGGGTTGGGGAGCCCACGCCAACGACTTGACCATCAGCAGTCGTTGGTCTCCATCGGAGTCCAGACTACATATCAACCTGTTAGAGCTGAGGGCCATCAGACTTGCGCTGAAGGCGTTCCTGCCCGGTGTACAAGGGAAGAATGTCCTGATAATGACAGACAACACAGTGGCCATGCATTGAGGAGGCGTAGGATCACTACCCCTATGCAGAGAGGCGATGCAGCTCTGGTTTTGGGCAATCCAAGAAGGAATCTCTATCGGCAGTTCACCTAGCCGGAGAGAAGAACTTGACAGCGGACGCTCTGAGCAGGCAGAGCAGTCTCCCATGAGTGGGAACTAGCTCAGGAAGTCCTTCAAGAGATCTTCGCCCTTTGGGGAACCCCTCAGGTGGATCTGATCGCCACCAATGTCAACAGGAAGTGCGATCTGTTCTGCTCAAGGGAATTTCCCCCGAGAGGAGCTCTGGGATACGCGTTCATAGTGGACTGGGAGTTTCCGCTTCTGTACGTGTTCCCACCGGTCCCTGTCATTCCTCAAATGATCAGAAGGTTGAGAAGATTCCGGAAAACCATGATCCTAATTGCCCCGGATTGGGCCAGGAGAACGTGGTACCCGGACCTTCTAGACTTGTCCATTTGCCCTCCAATTCGACTTCCACTCAGAGAGAACCTACTCTCACAGAAGGGAAGTCAGGTTCTCTATCCAGACATCAAAACCCTCAACCTTAACGCTTGGCTTCTGAAAGGCTGAGGTACAAGGATTGGGACCTCCCTGATGATGTTATGGAGGTGTTGCTTTCGGCAAGGAGGCCAGCAACAAAGTCTTTATACCGCTGCCGTTCGAACAGATTTTGCAGCTGGTGTAGAGAACAGAATATCGACCCTTTTTCATGTGGTACACCAATGGTTTTGTCCTTCCCACTATATTTGGCAAATTCAGGCCTTCAAGTTGGCACCATTAAGGGCTATCTCGCAGCGCTATCCATCTTTAAGCGCACTGCGGAAGAACCATCCTATTTCAAGTTACCCTTGGTAATACAGTTTCTAAAGGGGTTAACTAATGTTTATCCCCCAAGACCATTCCAGGTTCCCCTATGGGATTTAAACTTAGTCCTAACTTTCCTGATGGGCACACCTTTCGAACCACTCCATTCTTGTTTAAGATTTCTTACCCTTAAAACTGTTTTATTAATAGCACTTACATCTGGTAGAAGGGTGGGCGAGTTACAAGCTCTTTCTTGTAAACCCCCTCATACAATCTTTCACAAAGACAAAGTTGTCCTGCAAATGAAGCCTAATTTCCTCCCAAAGGTGGTTTCTGAATTCCATATGACTCAGAAGATTACCCTGCCATCTTTCTATCCTCCTCCTCATCCGGGGAAGGAGGAAGAGAGGTTACACAGGCTGGACCATAGAAGGGCTTTAAGTTTTTACATCAGTAGACTGGCCAGGATAAGACCAGCAGACCAGCTGTTTGTAGGCTACACAGGTCACAAGCTGGGGTTACCGATAACTAAGCAGACAATTTCCAGATGGATCATTCTAGCCATTTTAGAATGTTATAAACTGGCAGGAAAAGAGCCCCCTCAAAACCTTAGGGCTCATTCGACCAGAGGTATTGCAGCTTCATCGGCCCTCAAAAGAGGAGTGCCGGTTAAAGACATTTGTGCGGCCGCCACATGGTCGTCCGTCCATACCTTTACACGATTTTACAACTTGGATTCCTCCTCCAGTCAAGAGACTAGGTTTGGAAGGGCAGTATTGCACTCTATTCATCAATAAAAGGCAGCATGAAGTCAGTACTCCCAACTCCAATAAAATACTGCTATGGGAGCCTATCTAAGATTAGGAATACGTCGGAGGACACAATCCCTTCGAAGAACAAGTTACTTCTTACCTTGTAACGTTCTTTCTATGGGATGTTCCTCCGACGTATTCCTTATCGACCCTCCCATCCATCCCTGCAGTTCTACTTACTTTGTTGTTGCAGCTTACGCTCCTTCAGGGTGATTAGTCTAGTCCAGACAGAAATACTGTGGGCTACAAAACGTAACTGAGCAACGGACGCTGCGCGTGGCCTTTATAGGCAGGATGACGTCAAAACAGCGGCTGTCGAGGGACATCGACTCGGCGGACGTCGACGGGCAGCGCCCTCTAGAGAAATTTTTTTCTAGAGAAAAAGCTGGAAGGAGATATCTAAGATAAGGAATACGTCGGAGGAACATCCCATCGAAAGAACGTTACAAGGTAAGAAGTAACTTGTTCTTCTCACGATCTACTAGATTGCACAGTTTACAGATTCAATAAAGCTCGTGCCACGTCCAAAGTGCCGTGTGAGAAATAAAGAAAAAAAGTACGATCACTTCAACAATTGGCTAGAATGTTTCAACCAATCATCAGTACGAGCGAAACAGTGAGCGCTTTGCACAAGTTCCAAGAAGAAAGTCATACAACCGAAAAGGTTAACAGCCACCTGTGTGTGAACACACAAACCTCTGAAGTGGCTGTCGACTGAAGAGGATCAAAAAGTACGTATCCAGGCATATAGGTGCAGGTTGATTAAATAATGCGTCTGGGACTGCTCTTTCGGGTTGCCTTACCGTTGAACTTGAACGTAGTAGTGCCGAGGATAATAGAGAGCTACTGCACTGATGCTCCGCAAAACGAAAACACGTTAACAAGCAGCTGGCACACCGTGCAGCGCTCCGCACATGCGTGGTGTATTTCACTTCCTGGATCGAAAATGTAGAAATGAAGGTAGGACACAAATAACAGTCCGTATCTTCTCAGGACAGAACCTCCTCACAGGACTCACGATAACACACAGCTGGCACACTTCTCAAGTAATATTTTTGTTACCCTGTCCTCACTGAATGGGTGGTGGCAGTGGTTTTGTTTTTACTACTGTGGTGTGCATTTACTGCGGGCTGCGTTCGCAGCTGCAGTAAAGCCCCCAAGGGTGCCATTTTTGTCAAAATTGCCCAATGTTCTTTTTTCGCCATTTTGTGGAAAGGTCCTTCTTGATATTTACTCTGCGCGCCAAACCAGGTTTGGCCCCTTGGTTCGTTTTGCGGGATTCACAAGTGAAGCCTACCTCTGGTTCCTGGGTGTCTGGGCTAGGCAGGAAGTGAGGTAGGTGTCCGAAACTCCCTGTGCTTCGTCTCCTAGTAGGAGACCCAAATGCACTTTGTGATTGGCCGGCTGACTGGCAAGGACAGCCACCCTGCTGGGGGACTGACAGCTAGGCTGGAATGAAAGGGAGAGAACTGTATAAAAGGCAAGTCATTTGGCTTGGAAGGCAGTCGACCACTGGACGAAGGAACCAAAGAACAACTTGAAGAGGACACCTGCTGCGGCAACTCCTGGACCATTGATTTGCCCGGTGAAGTCCTGCTGCAGTGCCGAAAGACAAAGTTTGCTTCGACTGATAAGCCCCTGCAAGGACCACTCCCCCCCACCCCCTGATTTGGGACCAATCAACTCCAAATTAAGCCACCTGGACATCCATCGCAGAGCTGGTTGAATTTCCACAGAATTGCTGCTGGAAACCGTAGATCCAGGGAGAGGAACACCAGTTTTTGTGCATTGCTTTTAAGTTTGCTGAGAGCTTCAGGAAGGTCTTCTGGACTCCCAGGAAGCAGTACTGACCGAGCCTGAGCCCCCTCAACAGAGTGCGGGACCTCAGACGCAAGGAAAGTCCATCTCGACAGCCAGGAACCAGTGTTGCTATTTGCGGTAGACGCGAGGAGCTGAAACACTGAACAGCCACTGAAAGTGAAGTTTGCCGGTTGCAAGTTTTGACCGTCCCAGTGCAGTGCAAATGTCCCCCGACGTCCTCCCTCTTGTCCACACGACTGAGGCCCAGGAGCAGTGAGATCTGCAGAGCTACACATGAACCATCTGCTGCATCTTTTCTTCATTTTAAAGGTACTGTACAACAGAGAACTTACCTATTGCTGTATAGTTGCTTGCATCTTTTACCACTCACAAGTCTAACATCTTGTGGCCCTACAGTCATTGATCTTTTTCTTCAAAGACTTCTGAAACATTGTGCAAAGACTTTTCTACTTACCTTCCAAGACGTGCTTCAGCACATATAAACTCTTGCCTATTGACTTTGCCCTAGCTTGTTTTAACTGAATGACTTATTGGGGGATCTGAAGGTATTTGCTTGCTTAAGAAATATTTGTGGTAACTTGTTTGCGCTAATCTTTTCCTTTTTACTTGCTCTTAACTAATTCTGAAGGCCAACAGTAATTGTTAGGGAGAATTCTCCGTAAAGGCTAATTTCCCAAACCTAGTGAGTCACCCAGCAGCTTTGCTGGATTTTTGGGGTTTATTTTTTTCTCCTGCTAAGAGTGAGACTTTTACTCCCACTCTTACATATGATTTGAGGTGTTCCTTTTTATTTCCATGTGTTTTATGGGCTATGGGGTCTCTTACTCCATAGGGTCTCGTGTGTTTTGATGTGGGTTACACAGCACCCTCTGTGCCGTAACCCAGGGGTGTCGTAGCGACCCCCAACATAGACTCCATACCCTGGGACTGACTACTGTCTCCCAGGGCATGTAAAGTCACCATTGGCTTTACTAGTTCCAAATTATGAACGGAAACCAGTACCAACCATCATATTGTGGATGTACTGGTCGGGCAATTCGATTGCCCCGGGGTCTGTTCGAGGGGGCACGTCTCCGTCCCCCCTGATCGAGTTTTGGCTGGTGGCAGTGGATACTACTTTTTATATTCGTCCGCGAATATATCTCTATGGGATTTTCCCATTGTTCGAGGCTACCAACTTTAATTATTTAATTCTTATAGCTTCGAACATACCGCCGGTTTATTTAATATTCACCGGTTGGTATTTTTTGCCAGAACTCGATTCTAAAATGGCGTTTGTTTTCTCTTCTGTGACTCCAACCCAAGTCGAGTCCTTTGTTCCACTTTTTGGCGGGCTTCTCCACAGAAGCCTCCAAAAGTGGTGCCACTCTGTCTGGGTAACACAGGGGGTGTGGGAGGGGGTTTAGGCACCCTGGACGGAGTTAACTTGGCAACTCAAGTCGCACTCTTGTGTGATTGGGCCGGCTCACCACTTAGAATGTTTGATTGACAGCTAGGCTGAATGAATGGGGGTTTTCTGCATAAAAGCAGGGCTTTGGGGACTGGAACTTCAGAAGTCGCCACAGGACCTAAGAATCCGAGGAGGGAGAAGCTGAGCCGACCTGCAACGACACCACTGGTGGAGCCAGGCTGAACCGTCTCACCACTTTTCCCGACGACAGAGATCTCCAGTCCGGAGAGTCTTCTTACTTTGACTGGTGGGGATAACCAGTTTTGCCTTCTTTTCACCTTCCTGGAGCATCTCGTGGCCGCCTTGCCCGTGCCAAGCACCCCGGCAACCGGAATAATACGGTTTACCACTACCGCGAAGAGAAGGGTAGTACCTTTTAACCGAAGAACTTCGCCGCTGGTTTCTTCCCTGGCAGTGGAACGACCTTCATCTTTCCTCCGCGGCGAGACCTCCTCTTCCTCAGGACGCAACACCGACTTGCACCCGCTGCCAGGAACAACTGCCCCCGCTGGAGCTTCCTTCACACTTAAGGTACTGTGTCCCACCTGGCTTCCCTTGCGACAGATCGTTCGGGGTGACAGTAAAGCCTCAACTTTCTAACCTGGGCTAGCCTGGGACAACCTAGCTAACTTTTCCTGACTTTAATTTCATCCTTTTTGTGCGAACTATCTACAAGACTCTTTGGGCATAACCCCACTGTGTGAACCTGGACCCCTTCTGCTTGCTCTCTCCAAGAGTGGGCCTTGCAATTGACTTCCTTGCTCTCCAGTAGAACTCTGCCTATCCTGCCTTACTGTAGTTCTGGTAAAAGTATTGAAACTTGTGTGCTTCCGTAACTCTGCCTTTTTCCCTCCCTTTTTTATAACTTAATAGAGTGCCATCTTATGTCAAGCGCTCACCTCTGTCCGAAAATAAGTGGTGTTTCTCACTAAGACTTGTCTAATAAGTAACGAGGGTTGTATATATATTTCGAAGGGATTGTGTCCTCCGACGTATTCCTTATCTTAGATAGAAATCCTTCAGCTTTGCTGGCCTCGGAAAATTTTTTCGCCAGAGGGCGCTGCGCGTCGATGATCGCCGAGTCGATGACCCTCGACGGCCTCCGTGCCGACGTCGACGTCATCCTGCCTATAAAGGCCGCGCGCAGCGTCCGTTGCTCAGTTCCGTTTTTCCGCGCTTCGTTGTGCCTCGGAACACCGTTGCTCAGTTCTCGTCAAGATAACGTATATAATAACTACTATTTACCTCGATATCGATGGCATCCTCCTCCGACCCGACGACCCCTCGGTCCGGTTTCAAAAAGTGCCGAGACTGCGGGAAGAAAATGTCGTTGACGGACCCTCACAGGGTCTGTTTGTGGTGTCTGGGAATCACGCACCAGAGTTCGGAGTGTGAGGAATGCCTTTCCATGACGGCGAAAGCCTTGAAGGAGCGTAGGGGGAAGCTCGAGAGAGGTAGGTCAACTTTAACTTCCTCGAAAGCTTCTTCGGTAGAGTCGAGACGTTCGTCTCCTCACCATAAAAAACACTCTCGATCTAGATCACGAAGTGGCTCCCACCACTCGTCGACATCGAGACACTCGAAGAAGAGACGTAGGAGATCCCCTTCGTCATCTTCGTCGAGTTCTCCTGAGAGAGTTCATTGCCCCACAAAACGCAGCTCGCAAGCTGAGTGGGAGGAATTCAGGAAAAAGATGCTAAGCGTCTTCGAGAAAGCGGCCTCGTCCCCCTCGAAGACAGCTGAGGGTGATACCCCGGGTAAAAAACCCAAAAAATCTAAACGCCGCGAGTCGCAGTACCCGGCGGAAAAGTCAACCCGAAAGCGCCTCGAGCCATCGGGAGATAAAGCATCATCGACGCCATCGTCGAAAACTCCTTCGAAACAGAGGTCGGCGCCATCGACGCCGTTGTCGAAGGATTCATCGGCGCATCAGTCGATCGAGTCGACGCCGACGTCGACGCCGATATCGACGCCGGTGAAGGAAAGAACCACGGCTACTCCACAGCCAACGGTTAGACAAAAGACCTCCGACTCGACGCCGAGAACGTCGACGTCGTTCTCGAGCAAGACTCCGATCCTTTCGAGTTCTTCGAGGCCTAGTACACATTTCTCGACGCTTTTCACGGCGCCTTCGAGTACTTTCACGTCGGTGTCGACGACATCGACGTTTTCAAGGCCTGTGATGATGGCTCCTTCTGCATTGGAAATGGGGTTTATACCATTCCAAAAACCAATGTATCCCCCTTTAACCTCGATTTTTGAGGAAAGGGAGGATTCAGACCAAGATATTGATTTACAGAGGACCACATCACCAGAGCCAGAGACTTTCGCCTCTGAGGAAGGAAGATTAAAAAATCTTCAGGATGCACTTCAGGAAGCTAGTGGCTTGGACACTTCTCCTGAAGCAGAATTTATCAAACCAGACCCAGGAGAACATGCGGAGACTCCATATAGAGCTCTGATGTCTAGAATCATAGAATTTATGGGTTGGTCTGCACCTTCTCCTGCCTTTCAGCAGGATGACCTCACTGACATACTGGACAAGGGCCCACAGGAGGATCCTGTGGTTCCATTTCACTCTGCTCTACAGAGAAGGATTTTGACAAACTGGGAAACGCCAGAAATTATCCCGGCAGTAAATAAAAAACTGTCAACAAAATACAGGGTGGCTAGTTCTGACCCTGAATATTTGTCAAAACACCCTACTCCTGAGAGCTTGGTTGTACAGGCTGCAACCTCATCAGGCAGCACATCTGCATACCCCACTGCTCCGCAGGATAGGGATGACAAAAAGTATGATGCCATGGCTAAGAAGGTTTTTTTCTGCCTGTAGCATGGCGTTAAAGTCTATTAACGCGACCTGTACGCTCGCTAGGTTCAGCCACACCCTTTGGGAGTGCGCTTCATCAGCGGCTGACTGCCTCCAAGAAGGAGAGGAAAGGGACGCATTTTTAAACATCATCAGGGATGGTAAAGATGCGATGTGCGAGACCCTACAAACTGGCCTAGATTCTGCTGACAGTATCAGCAGGGCCATGGCGGCAAGTACCACAATCCGCAGGCATGCGTGGTTGAGGAAGTCTGGTTTTGCCTCTGACGTGCAGACCAGGCTTTTGAATATGCCCTTTGACGGTTCTACCCTCTTTGGAAAGAAGGCGGATGACAGTTTGGAGAAACTGCAAACGTCCAAGGCAGCAGCCAAGTCATTGGGAGCTGCTATCCGTCAGAATACCTTTCGTCCTTCGGGATCATCGTGGAGAGGACGGTCCTTTCGTTACTATTCCTCATATGGAAGGGGCAGGGGACGACCGGCTCAAAGAGGCCAAGGAAGATTTACCCGTGGTGGACGGGGTAGGGGAAAGAAAGCCGCACCCGCAGGAGCAGGAGCCACTTTACCTTCGGCAACTGCATCAGCCGCTTCAAAACCACTCTGAGGTCTCCCCTCACAGAACACCAGTAGGGGGCAGGTTAACTCACCATCTGACGGAATGGCAGGCTATTACGTCAGATGCTTGGGCTCTGGAGACAGTGGCCCAAGGTTACTGCCTGCCCTTCCTACATATCCCTCAGAGTCATCCACCGGGGAACAACCCTTTGAAGCTTCCAGATCCGCTCCTCTTGCAGGAGGTTTTAGACCTGCTAGAGAAAGGTGCCATAGAACTGGTACCTGTAGCGGAAAGGAACAAGGGTTGGTACTCCCCCTACTTCATAATACCGAAGAAGGACGGAGGACTGAGACCCATCTTAGACTTACGGGAATTGAACAAATTCCTCCGAAAGGACAAGTTCAAGATGGTGACTCTCTCTCAG
Organism: Ambystoma mexicanum; assembly: GCF_040938575.1. NCBI lineage: Eukaryota > Metazoa > Chordata > Amphibia > Caudata > Ambystomatidae > Ambystoma > Ambystoma mexicanum. The sequence continues at coordinate 113,609,230 of NC_090938.1, read as the reverse complement.
ATCCTTCAGGCCCTCCAGCTTCAGGACTGGTTGGTATCTCTAGACCTCCAGGACGCTTATTTCCATGTGCCGATCCATCCCAGGCACAGGAGATACCTGAGGTTCGCAATTGGCAGCTCTCATTATCAATTTCGAGTTCTGCCATTTGGGCTAACCTCCGCCCCGAGGGTCTTTACCAAGCTAATGTCGGTTGTGGCTGCAAGTCTAAGGAGGGAAGGGATTCATGTCTACCCTTACCTAGACGATTGGTTGATCAGAGCTGTATCTTCGGAACAGGCTCAGAGACAACTAGATTATGTTTGCCACTTCCTTCACAAGCTGGGCTTCTCCCTCAATTTAAAGAAGTCACAGATGATACCATCACAGAGACTCCAATTCATTGGAGCAGTCCTGGACACTTCCCTGGGAAAAGCCTTGCCACCAGAGGTGAGGGCTCGAGATATTCTGCAGATGGTCATCAGATTTCAGAATGCCCAATATCTCCCAGCCTACGACTTTCTGAGGTTGCTAGGCCTCATGGCATCCTGCATATTCCTCGTGCCGGAGGCTCGCCTGAGAATGAGATCCCTCCAGTGGGCACTGAGAACTCAGTGGTCACAGTTCTCAGGAAGGATGACAGATCTCCTTCGGATCCCGGTCAAAGTAGCCCGAGACCTTCAGTGGTGGGCCTGTCGGGAGAACATCCTGAAAGGAGAAATGTTTTGGCAACCATGGCCGGAGATAACAGTAGTCACGGATGCCTCACTCACGGGGTGGGGAGCTCACGCCAACGACTTGACCATCAGCGGTCGTTGGTCTCCATCGGAGTCCAGACTACATATCAACCTGTTGGAGCTGAGAGCCATCAGACTAGCGCTGAAGGCTTTTCTGCCGTCTGTACGGGGAAGAAACGTCCTAATAATGACGGACAATACAGTGGCCATGCACTACCTCAACAAAAGAGGAGGCGTAGGCTCACTACCACTGTGCAGAGAGGCGATGCAGCTCTGGTTTTGGGCAATTCAGGAAGGAATCTCTCTATCGGCAATTCACCTAGCCGGAGAGAAGAACTTGACAGCGGACGCTCTGAGCAGGCAGAGCACAGTCTCTCACGAGTGGGAGATAGCTCAGGAAGTCCTTCAAGAGATCTTCGCCCTTTGGGGAACCCCTCAAGTGGATCTGTTCGCCACCAGTATCAACAGGAAGTGCGACAGATTTTGCTCAAGGGAATTTCCCCCGAGAGGAGCTCTAGGAGATGCGTTCGTAGTGGACTGGGAGTTCCCACTTCTGTACGCGTTCCCTCCGGTCCCTGTCATTCCTCAAATGATCAGGAGGTTGAGAAGGTTTCGGAAGACCATGATCCTAATTGCCCCGGATTGGGCCAGGAGAACGTGGTACCCGGACCTTCTAGACATGTCCATCTGCCCTCCAATTCGACTGCCATACAGAGAGGATCTTCTCTCGCAGAAGGAAGGTCAGGTTCTCCATCCAGCCATCAAGACCCTCAACCTTCACGCTTGGTGTCTGAAAGGTTGAGGTACAAGGATTGGGACCTTCCGGATGATGTTATGGAGGTGTTGCTTTCGGCCAGAAGGCCGGCAACTAAAACTCTATACCGCTGCCGTTGGAACAAATTTTGCAGCTGGTGCAGAGAAAAGAATATTGAACCCTTTTCTTGTGGTACACCTATGGTGTTGTCATTCTTACTTTACCTGGCTAATTCAGGCCTACAGGTTGGCACAATTAAGGGCTATCTCGCAGCGCTATCAATCTTTAAGCGCACTGCAGAGGAGCCTTCATACTTCAAAATTCCATTGGTAATACAATACCTAAAAGGATTAACTAATGTTTATCCCCCGAAACCTTTTCAAGTTCCCTTATGGGATTTAAACCTAATTTTAAACTTCCTAAAGGGTGCCCCTTTTGAACCACTACACTCTTGTTCATTGAAGCTTCTCACCCTCAAAACTGTTTTGCTAATAGCATTGACATCTGCTAGAAGGGTTAGCGAGTTGCAAGCCTTATCGTGTAAACCTCCACATACAATCTTTTACAAGGACAAAGTTGTTCTTCAGGTGAAGCCTAACTTCCTCCCGAAGGTAGTCTCGGAGTTTCACATCACTCAGAAGATTATATTACCTTCTTTCTACCCTCCTCCTCATCCGGGGAAGGAGGAAGAGAGACTGCACAGGCTGGACCCTAAGCGAGCCTTGAGCTTCTATATCAGCAGATTGGCTAAGATCAGACAAGCAGACCAACTCTTTGTAGGTTATGCAGGACATAAGTTGGGCCTTCCAATAACAAAACAAACCATCTCCAGATGGATTATTTTAGCCATTCTGGAGTGCTACAAATTGGCAGGAAAGGAGCCTCCTCAAAATCTAAGGGCTCATTCTACCAGGGGTATCGCAACATCCTCAGCCCTTCAAAGAGGGGTGCCAATTCGAGATATATGTGCGGCTGCCACATGGTCGTCCGCACATACATTTACCAAATTCTATAGCCTGGATTCCTCCTCTAGTCAAGAAACTAGATTCGGCAAGGCTGTGTTACACTCTGTCCATTCTGGAAGGGTAACATAACTTTTATTACTCCCGCCTCCAGTCACAATACCACTGCTATGGGAGTCTATCTAAGATAAGGAATACGTCGGAGGACACAATCCCTTCGAAGAACTAGTTACTCTTACCTTGTAACGTTCTTTCGATGGGATGTTCCTCCGACGTATTCCTTATCGACCCTCCCATCCATCCCCGCAGTATGACTTCCTGTGGGTTTGCAGCCTATGCTCCTTCAAGGTGATTAGTCTAATCCAAAAACATTACTGGGGACTACAAAACGGAACTGAGCAACGGACGCTGCGCGCGGCCTTTATAGGCAGGATGACGTCGACGTCGGCACGGAGGCCGTCGAGGGTCATCGACTCGGCGATCATCGACGCGCAGCGCCCTCTGGCGAAAAAATTTTCCGAGGCCAGCAAAGCTGAAGGATTTCTATCTAAGATAAGGAATACGTCGGAGGAACATCCCATCGAAAGAACGTTACAAGGTAAGAGTAACTAGTTCTTCTGAGGCTTGTGGAATCTGCTTAGATCACATGCTGTGCATAGGCCGACATCTAGTGGAAGCTGCGGAGTATTACAGTTTGTTTTTCGAAAGTCGAAAATGGGCGTCGACACAGGCGTGCCAGTAATACTATCCCTAGTGTGACGTCCACTGTACCCAAGATCCCTCACGCGTGTAGGATCCTCAGATTGTTTTTTTCCGCCATACTGGTCGGAAGCATCTTGCGGAGTTCCCTGGCCTTAGCCATACTTTTGCTGTTATTATAATTTTAATTCTTATTCATTCCCTTCCCCACCCCAACGTCGACCCTCAACCTCGACGACGGCTGGAGAAGTCATCGACCGTCGACTGCTGCACGACGGATCTGGGCCTCGGTAGGCCGCTGGCCTCGGCCCGGGCCTAGTAGGCCGCTGGCCTCGGCCCTTACAAGTAGGGAGAGTGGGGGGTGGTACATACTCTTCACTCTTGATATATAGTTACATTTATATATATTCCTACACTTAGCAGCCCGCTGCCTTAAGGTGCGTATGGAGGGTACCCCTTTTCAATTCTGCCCCAAGTGCAATCGCAAATACCCTTGGGTCGACAGGCACGCCACGTGCAATCTCTGCTTGCCGAGGGATCACCCCGAAGCGAACTGCAGAGCGTGTAGTAGGTTTAAACCTAAGACACTTAAGGACCGTTCGACAAAGCGTTGGGCCCACCACGCCAGGCAGGAGGCCATGGCAGCGGAGGGCGCCTTCAGCGATGGCAGCGACGCCGTACTTTCGGACGGCGAGGGCATTACGGCGTCGAAAGACAGCCGACGAGCGCAGGTCCCCGACCTCGGAAGGTCGTCCGGCAAGGCGGCTATGGGGAAGACCCCCGGCGACGCAAGCGCTACACACCTAACACACACTAAACACACTAAGACCAACCGGACCTCGACGACGTCGACTTCCCGGAAAGAGGCACAAAAAGAACGGTCCGACTCGGTGTCCTCTGGGCGCTCTCGATCGAGATCGCCTCACGACGCAAGGCAATCATCCACTCTTGCCAAGAGTGCCTCGCTACACACACTAACGGAAGTTCGATCGTCGGGAGACTAAGACGACTTCCACCCCCAGGCCGCGCTCCAAGATACCGAGACCGCGGTTAACATCAGTGAGGCCCCACGCCCGAAGCACACAGATACCTTTCCAGACCCTCGACGCCAGGCGTCGAAAGTCTCTGGGGCCCCCAAGGGACAGGGAAAACATTTTTCCACGCACGGAGAAGGGGGGAAACAGCGGAAAGCACAGCCTTCCACCCCTGTAAAGCCTAAGCAGACAAGCAAACACAAGTCTACCCTTGAAAATAAATCACCTGCTAAAGTAATACCCTGTTCCAGGGAATGGTCCAGTGAAGACATAGACAGGGTTATGTCTAGGATGTCTTCCTTGGCTGATTTTTATGATAAGAACCCAGAACACTTTCTTTCATATAACCCTTAAGGGGCCACACCCTCAGGCTCCTCCGATCCTATCCCGCTAAGTAAAAAGCCCCGGGTCGAAAGACCTGAACCCTTCAAGGTTCAGCCTTACTCCACTCCATATTCTACTCCACTCCCCAGTTATCAGGGACAAGTTTTCCCTGAAGAGGACCAGGAGTTTGCAATTATGGAAGAACAAACCGGGACAGATTACTATGCAGAGGATGAGGACCTGGAGGAGGGAGAAGATGAGCAGGAAATTTACAGAGTAGATTCCCCAGTACAAAGCGAAGCCCCAGTTACTGACTCTCCAGTTGATAACCAGCCCCTCCTTAACGAGGTTCTCGCTCGAGCAGCGGAACACTTCCACATCGACACCCACGGTGTACAGGAGGAAAGGGACTTCGCGGAGGAGTTTGTAGGAGAGAGAAGACCGGTCGCTCAGACCATCCCTATCCTCAAATCCATCCAACGAAGAATAGATCCTTCCCTGGTGAATCCTAACCTCACCAGAGCTGTCAACCCCAGAATTGAAAAGATTTTCCGGGCAGCCCAGTCTGACCCTCTGTATATAAAGGGACATCTTAAACCAGATTCCCTAGTGGTGACCAACACTAGAAAGAGGGCTGGCACGCCCTTATCTTCATCAGAAGCTCCTCCCGACAAGGAGAGCAAAAAACTTTACGGGTTTGGCAGAAAGGTAGCCTCAACGTCCGCCTACCAAGCAAGGATTGCAAATTCCACCACCCTGTTGGCTAGTTACAATTGCCATCAATGGGAAGAAGTCGCGGCGCTCATTGCCTCTGCTCCAGAACCGTTAAAGGGCCAGCTGGCTCGGATCTCGGCAGAGGGGAGAGCCGTGTCTGGTTGCATTTTAAAAGCAACTTTCGACGCCGCTGACAACGCAGGGAGATTGATAGCAGAAGGTACTGTTATCAAGAGACATGCGTGGTTACGGCAGTCGGGATTCAAGACAGAAACCCAGGCTTCTTTAATAGACAAGCCAGTGGAACCCGACCTATTGTTTGGGAAAGCGGTCGAAGACGCACTTAAAAATGCCAAAGATGAATATGAGACTCTCAAATCCCTTGGCCAGCTTACCAACAAACCCCCTAACCAGAGGGGGAACAATAATTTTCGTCGCCCACGCGGCCAAAATTCACAAAGAGGCAACTATGCCCAGGGACAAGGTACACAATGGAATAACAACCAGCAGTCTACCCAGAGTTACGGCAGGGGTAACAAGAGAGGTCGTGGAAGAGGCAGAGGCAGCCCCAACAAGGGCGGTGGCACGCCTCCACCAAAACAGTGACGCTCAGTTCAGGGTCCCTTGCCACGCAACCCCAGTAGGGGGACGCATTTCCACCTTCACCCAGGCTTGGGAAGGGATCACCTCAGACAGATGGGTGCTGTCAACAGTATCCGCAGGATATTGTATAGAACTACTGCAGCGTCCCCGGAATCATCCTCCACGACAAAGAGTGCACTCCCTAGAGCATCAAAGGATCCTTCTCGAGGAGATCGCCATTCTGCTAGAAAAGGACGCGATAGAACTCGTCCCAGGACACCAGGTAAACAAGGGTATCTATTCAACTTACTTCCTTGTGCCAAAGAAAGATTTGACAATGCGCCCAGTATTGGACTTACGGCCTGCCAACAAATATGTCAAGCCCCAAAAATTCCGTATGACCACGCTACAAGAGGTAATCCCCCTCCTAAAAAAGGGGGATTACATGGCAACCTTGGATATGAAAGATGCTTATTTTCATATTTCCATGCTCCCAGCGCACAAAAAGTACTTGCGCTTCAAGGTGGACAGTCGCCACTACCGATTCAAGGTACTGCCCTTCGGGATAGCTTCAGCACCAAGGGTATTCACCAAGGTACTGGCGGTGGCGGCTGCACACCTACGCAGGGAAGCAATCCCGGTGTACCCTTATCTGGACGACTGGCTCATAACGGGGGAAACCCCAGGAATTTGCAGGTCAAACATTCAGAGGACTATCGACCTCCTCCACGAATTAGGCTTCTCCATCAACGAGAAAAAGTCAAGTCTGGTGCCAAGCACCTCAAAACAGTTTCTAGGAGCTATCCTAGATACTCAGAAAGGATTGACCTTCCCTTCGGAAGAGAGAATTCGGAATATACTTCTGCAAATTCCGCTATCAGTCAGGTCAACAGATAACAGTACGCAAAGCTATGCGGTTACTGGGCATGATGGCGTCATGCATTTACCTGGTCCCCCACGCGCGTCTGCGCATGCGTCCCATGCAGGAATGGTTGGCGAAACAGTGGTCTCAGGCAAGTGGTCATTGGGACGATCTAGTGGTCGTTTCGCCAACACTCGTACAGAGCCTACACTGGTGGACAAGAGAGAATCTCGCAAAGGGGAAACCCTTTTACGATCCCGAAGTACAAGCCGTGGTGACTACAGATGCATGCCTGACTGGGTGGGGAGCTCACCATCTCCACCACACAGCTCAGGGTCTCTGGTCTCACTCAGTAGCCAAGAACCACATCAATCTGCTAGAGCTTCTGGCAGTATTCCGAGCGCTAAAGGCGTTCGAGCCCCATCTACTGAACTTGTCGGTGCAGATCAGGACGGACAGCACGACAGCCATGTTCTATCTGAACAAGCAAGGGGGGACTCGTTCGCCAAATCTGTCCAAGCTTGCCCAGAAAATATGGATATGGGCACTCAGACGGAACATCTTCCTGTCATCGCAACATGTTCCAGGGGAGCTCAATTCCCTAGCGGATGCTCTAAGCAGAAACTCCCTCCCAGAAGAACACGAATGGGTCCTTCACAGAGACGTAGTAGAAGATCTCTTCTCTCAGTGGGGTTTCCCCACTATAGACCTATTCGCCACAAGCGAAAACAAACAATGCCCAGGATTTGCATCCAGGTTCCCCCAGCCGGACTCCCAAGGGAATGCCCTGTGGATGAACTGGTCAGGGATGTTTGCGTACGCTTTTCCACCAACTCCTCTCATCAGGAAGGTGGTGTACAAGATGAACAAGGAATCTATGACGCTCATCCTAGTTGCTCCCATGTGGGCGAGACAACCATGGTTTCCACACCTACGCAGGATGGCGGTGTGCGAACCCATCAGACTCCCAGCCTGGTACAACCTACTGTCCCAGCAACAGGGTCAAACAGTGCATCAGGAACCCAACTCTATGAACCTAGCAGCATGGCTCCTGAAGTCATAGAGTTTGGACATCTCAAATTACCACAGAGGTGTATGGACATTCTAAAGGAGTCCAGGAAACCAAATACAAGGCACTGTTACTTTGATAAGTGGAAAAGATTCGTTATCTGGTGCCAGAATAAACAAATCAACCCGGTTGATTGCACTCCTTCCAACGTTGTGACATACATGCTCCACCTGCTGGATGCAGGGTTGGTTTTTAACTCGCTGAAAGTACACCTGGCAGCCCTCTCGGCTTACACCACATCCCATAACAAGGTCTCGTGGTGGAAAGTACCAGTGGTTAAAGCCTTCATGGAAGGAGTAAAGAGACTTCACCCTCCTATTTCGAACCCACCGCCAGGATGGGACCTCAACGTGGTGCTAGCTAAGCTCATGGGACCCCCATTCGAACCCATGCATAAAAGTAGTCTCAAACACCTGACTTATAAAACGGCCTTCTTAGTAGCCATTACCTCCATAAGAAGGGTCAGTGAAATTCAGGCTCTGTCAGTGCAGGATCCTTTCTTTACTATCCACAAGGACAAACTGGTTTTACGCACACACCCTAGGTTCTCACCTAAATTCATATCCAAGTTCCATGTAAACCAGTCCATCGAGCTTCCGGCTTTCTTCCAGAACCCGCAAAGCTCGGCTGAGGTGAAACTACACACCCTAGATGTGCGTAGGGCGGTCCTATACTATGTAAATAAAACCAGACCGCTAAGGAAAACAGATCAACTGTTTGTCTCCGTAGCTACAGGCAGAGAGGGGGATCGCGTCTCTAAGGGCGCTATCTCGAAGTGGATTATCAACTGTATACAGCTGTGTTACTCTCTTTCTGACAAGACTCTGCCTTTTACGCCAAGGGCCCACTCTACTAGAGGCATTGGTGCCACTCTGGCTTTCATTGCAAATGTTCCCCTCGACACCATTTGCAAAGCGGCTACTTGGAGCTCTATTCACACTTTTACTCAGCATTACTGCATTGACACTCATTCCAAGACAGATACACAAGTGGGACAAGCGGTTCTAAGACACCTGTTTGCTCATGACCCTTCTCACATCCCACCTCCTTCTTCTGGTACTGCTCGCTAATCTATGCACAGCATGTGATCTAAGCAGATTCCACAAGCCTCAGAAGGGATACATTACTCACCGTAATCGTATTTCTGATGCTTGTATCTGCTTAGATTCACATGCGACCCACCCTTCCTCCCCTCCGAGAGAAGGCGCATGATTGCTTGTAGTCTTACCTTTTCTGTCTATCTGCTTGGATTATCTGTACTCACGCTACTCCTCATGCTTCCTCATGTCAGAAAAAATACAATCTGAGGATCCTACACGCGTGAGGGATCTTGGGTACAGTGGACGTCACACTAGGGATAGTATTACTGGCACGCCTGTGTCGACGCCCATTTTCGACTTTCGAAAAACAAACTGTAATACTCCGCAGCTTCCACTAGATGTCGGCCTATGCACAGCATGTGAATCTAAGCAGATACAAGCATCAGAAATACGATTACGGTGAGTAATGTATCCCATATATATATATAATAGTGACTGTGTGCTGAATTTACTTTTCTCTTTATGCTAGTGTAATTTACAAGTGTCTTTAAATAATTATATACTTTTACACCAAAGCTCTGGTCAGTGTTTGTGCTACTGTGTCTCTGTACCTATTGTGTATACTCTATATACTGCCTAACTCTTCTTGAGGGAAGTCTGACTGCTCAGCCACAGCTACCAAGTGAATCTGTGTGGTACAGACTGCTACCAAGTGGGTTTACTGCCAAACACCTGTAGTCTTAAATCTTTTGCAGTGGTCCCCAAGGGAACTGCACAGGTTTCTGCCTAACAGTAATACGTTAATGTCAACAGCACCCTAGCAATTGAAGTCTCCTGTGGATGTAGGTCTCTGCCGTGTGCCTTCCCAAATGGGTATTTACTGATTCAGAAGGTTGAATTTTGAAGTATATTTGTGGTTTTACAGTGCTCGCTTCTGAAGAAGGCTTACATTAACTGACTGGTAAATAAATTCATAAATGTTTTATCAAGAAACCCTGTGTGTAAGTGTTTGCTTGGATACTTTTCACTGTGAAACTCGAACTCCCCTACAGCTCACATTGACCCCTCTTTAGGTAAGCCTGGCTACTCGTCCACACTACCAACCTGTGTTTTACAGACCTATACCAACAAGAGCAATTGCTATGCGACACTGCTTATTTTATGCCTAGTGTCCCAATGCATTTAGTGGGTTACCATGCCTCTCCTGCAAAACACCCACGTTCCCACTTCAGCAATTCTATAATGGTAATCCCACATTTTAAACAATTGCTGACAGTTCTTGTTGGAGATTTTTCATTGTTTTGCCAAATCACCTTCACGTGAGACACACCAGCACTTTTTTCAGTACTTCTCGATTTCTTGGACCGTCTCCTGAGTGGGAATCTTTTGTACCCCTTCTTATACTTTCCTTGGAGTCACTTTCCTCCAAGTGTCTATGGCAACAGTAACTTACTTTTGCAGCACACAGCACTTTCTCTGCAGTGTTAGTGGAGAACCCATTGGTTTTCCCTTTTTTAATTATATTTTGTTCTGCGTGAGAACACATGTTCCTCAAAGTAGAGGGATACTATTTATCCTTTCAATGTTTTTGTATTCTGAGATCAGCACACACCACTTTATGTGGAATGCTGAGGGGGTTACACTGTATCCTGTAACCTTTTGTAGTGGCAAGCATACCTGAATGGCTGGTGGTAGTGTCCTGACTTTTATGTAATTCCTACCCGCAGACTGCTCTCACAGCCACGACAATGTACAGAAGGGTCACCATTGACCCAAATGGTGACTGTATTCTTTTTTTTGCCATTTCTTGTGTGCTTGTCCTTTCTTGGTCCTTCTGCCATGCTGGTTTGGGGAGGTCCTGATTTGACTTTTGTTTTTGGCAAGAATACTTGGTGAACCCTGCTAAGGCTCCAGAGTGTTTGTGAGGACGCAGGGGATGAGTCCGAACATTCTGCTGTTCTTAGTCTTCTGGCATTACTGCCTGTGACCAGTTCCAACTAGGAGGCTAGCTGTCCTGAAGGGACAACACCCCCTCACCCCTAAAGTTTGGATGTAGCAGTGCAGATTGGCTGGGTTCCTGGTGCACAGTTGACCACTGGAACGAAATCCGAAGAGAAGATGCCTGCAGCTGCTTTGAGTGACCTGAGATGCCTGTTGAATGGCTGCTGCTGTGCTGACCCTTTCTTCCATGCGACGAGAAGCTCCGAAGAGGACCCCTTCATTTGGTCTCTTGTGAACAACCATTGATATGACCTGCAGTTTGAGCCATCCCATGAAGACTTCGTTTTTTCTCTTTGCCCTAAAGTCCACATGAGGTAAGACTTCATAAAACTATCCCAATGGTATACAGGTCCCCAACTCTTCGTATCGGTCTGTACTACCCATTGAACCTTGGTAGAGTGGCAGAGCAGTTAAGCTTATCATAAGATGTGAGCTGTAGGGAAGGACACTGAACATAGCTAGTAAATCAGTTCAAAGAAACACTTACACAAATAAATGTATATTAAAATCTATATATTTACACAAGGGATGTTTCAAGATATTTAGATAAACCAACATACAGGCAAATACTTTTAGATACTTTTGAAAGGCCACTGCCTAGTTGGTAGTTGCTTGTGGTTACAATTGTTAGTTTGACACTAATGACAGGTCTACAGTCTTATCTTTAATACCACACACTCGCGCACGGACAAAGATATACAGTAATTGTATTTAGTTAGCAAAACCACCTGAGATAGTCTTTTGGGAAAGAAAACAGTTGGTTAGTCAAAAAGTGACAGAGCCTAAGGTTCTAGAGGCAGTTTAAGTGTCTGATCCCTAACTATATGCAAAAGTCAGTTTGGAGAGGGCTCAGTCTCAAGAAGCAGCAGAACAGCAAATGTTCCTGTGGATACTTTCAGTCGCTAAGTAAGAATATTAGAAGTAAAACAGTGGAGACACTATTAAAGGACTCTCAAAAGGGGGACAAGTTGGCAGCTTGGGGCAGAGGTAAAAGTGGACACCTCTTTGTGCACTGCAACACTCTAAAGCGATTTCTTGGATTAAGGTAAGCAATATCTTTACTCTTACGTCCCGTCTCCTCCATTCTGCATGGGCGTCCCTTGCTAAGGACGTGAGATGGAACCACCTTCTTCCCCTTTAAATTTAGAGGTGCGCCCACTGGTGCCACTCCTTTGACCCCTTTTCTGCGCCAACGGAAAAGAGCCGATTTCACTAGCGCTCCTGGGTTTGGCATTGTAATACCACGCGCTCTCCCCCGGATACTTTGTCTTCTTTTTATCATTCAGGTACTCAGTCCTCTGTTGCCAGGGTCCTCCCTGGCTCATGTCGACGTCAACTAGCTTCATCAGGTGTCCAGCCTGAGAGGGGCTCTTCGCTACGTCTGATCCCCCACACTCTTTGCCTCCGCTGCCTTGGCCCCGACTACGACTGGGAGGGTTGTATTGCGTGTGTCGCTCCTTGAAACACTTGTGTATAGGCGTGTTATAAATGCCATATCTTACACCGCATGCTCTGAAAAACAGACTAGCCCGGTGGAGGGAGCTCTTCAAGAAGTTGCCTCCAGAGGACTTGAAGGACCTAGTCAGACAGAAGTCACGGCCCAAGGTAGGGGTTCTTTTTTCCATTGCACCCCGCAAGGGCGACTCCTTCCCAAAAATGCCAAAGTGGGAAAATACTTTCAGGTTCTCGCAGCAGCACTGATATCAAGGCTATTTCAGCTACTGGCCGCCAGGCCGAGGGTGGTCATTAGATCCTTCCCGGCGATATTGCTGAGGGACCGCAAGGTTCTTTTACTTGGGTGTACACCAGAGAGGCTACACCCTAGTACTGGCCAGATGTCTGATGGGGCGCCTGCACGCAACACTACCGGCGATACCGCAGAGGGCAACATGCCTACCACGTGCCGCCAAGAGTCCTGGAGGAGGCTGGGCCCAGTGAGCAAAGCACCACGACTTTGGCACGTGGTATGTAGCTCGACAAGATGGCCGCCGTGCCAGACAAAATGGCTGCTCATCTGATACCGCACCTTGAAGCAGAGCAGGTGAGAGAAAGGGTTACAAGGTGGGACTGGTGTCAAATGGGTATGTGGCCCAAAGTTCATCAATCGGCATTGCAGGGCAGGTTAACTCTGCAACTGGCTAGATGGAGTATGCACCGGCCCCAGCAGCCACCTGCTACCATGTCAACTTTACCTGCCACCCCACTGGCCTGTGAGGACAGGTTTTTTGAAAAGGTCCTAACTCATGAGATCTCCTCAGGTGGCGAGGGGGGGGGGGTGCCATCCTTCGGGATATGATCAGGGACATGCTCCTTCCTGCGCCTATAGTCATTCCTCATATGGCTCCAGCGCCACAGGCCCCGGTGCAGCACGTTCTGCCCTTTCCGGTGCCTTTAATTCCGGCTCCCCTGCCTCCCACAGTTCAGGCAGTTCCACACCAGCCTCTGGCTCCGGTCCCAGCACCGCAGCCCTCGGCACCCAGCACTCCTCCACCTGCTCCGGACAAGCCTGACACACTGGTGACCACTGACTAGGAAGAGGACCCTGACACACTGTCGTCAGCCAAGGCCTTCATTGAACGGCTCACAGGTTTGGAAGAGTACTTGGGGCTTCCTCAACCCAAGGTCTAACAACCGGAGGCAGGGCTCCTGGCCAAGGTCCTCGTTTTACGCTCCGTGGCTAGAACAGGGATCCCGATGCAGAAGGACATAGTCTCTTTGGCCAAAAAGGGATTGCTTAAGCCTCACTTGGACCAGCCTGTCAATCGACGCCAAGTATAGGCAAATGGAGGAGGATCCACTCTTGCTGCCGGCACACCCTCAACCACTCTCTTCGGTGATCGCTGCAGCATCACTCTACTCAAAGCCTCAATCGTCGTCGGCCACCTCATCCTTGGTGCTGTTAGGAAAGGAGGAGACTATCTTGGAGGCTTACGGAAAGAAGCTTTATTCCAAACCCTCACTGCACCTTTGTCAATCCAACGCTGATGCCATGCTGGCAGCCGTTAACCACATGCTTTGGCAGGAAATAGTCGACTTACTTCCAGAACTTCCGGTGCAGAGCCAGGCATATTTTAAGACAGGACTGGTGGAGGCTAAAGTGGTGGCAGAAGACATCATGGAGTCCACTGTGGCTCGCATTGACATCTCTGACTGGGATACGCATCACCAGGGACATGAAAAGGACTGCCTGAGTTCTGGCGACTAAATTCAACCCAGACATCCAGGAACACATATTGGACCTTCCATTCTAGGGTGGTGACCTTTCACTCCACCACAGACTAGGAGCTAGATAAAAAGAAACAGTTTGCAAACTGTGAAGTCTTTATCCTAATGAAGGCCACGCCCAAGGCATACACCCAGTCACTTCAATGCTCTGGCAAGGGGCGGGCTTTCGGAGGGATCTGTGGCTTCCAAGAACCAAGGTCTAGGCAACCTGACAATTCTGTCAGCTCTGGCGCAAACAATAAAAAGGGGGATGGGCAAGGGATTTTTTCAGTCCCCCTCCGCAGCAGCCTCAGAGGGAAAGAAGGCATGATGCGTCCCTTTGGGTCCACGTGTCTCCAGTGGTGGGCAAGCTTGCCCTTCACACACAGTTTTGGCATCTGAAGTTCACGTACCCCTGGATCTGATCAGTAATGTCCATGGGATACAGTCTACTGAATCCCCCCTTTTGCCCGTCCTCCCCTTCACTCCCATAGATTGGGAGAACAACTCTGGAAATTCAGTCACTCGTCGAGAGCCAGGCAGTGGAAGAAGTCCTGGCCTCCCAGCGAGGCTTGGACTTCTACGCCTGAATTTTTGCCATACCAAAGAACCAGGCTAGCCTGAGAGTTGTGCTGGACATCTTCACCCCTAAACCTCTACCTCCCTCTTCAAAAATTCAAGATGGTTACGCCAGCACTCATAGGGGAGACACTGTGCAGTGGAGACTGGATGTGCTCCCTGGATTGAAGGATGCTTATCTACACCTCCCTATTTGGCAGCCTCATCGATCTTGTCTGCAGTTCAGGTTCATGGGCTGCTATTTCCAGTACAAGGTACTTCAGCCTCAACTCAGCCCCCAGGGTATCTACCAGACTAATGAATGCAGTGGCGGCCCTCCTCAGGGCAGCCACGTCTACCCATACCTGGACAACTGGCTCGTCAAGGCGAGATCTCTGGTGGAGGTGCATCGCATTTCCTCCGCTCTTATGACCATGCTCCATGAGCTGATATTTTCCATCGACCTCAAGAAGTCTCAGCTGCAGCCTACTAGGAGCCTGAACTTTTCTGGGCCTTATATGAGACACGTGCTCCAAGAGTTCCCCCCCTCGGAGGGCTAGCTCATGGTCATCAAGAGGGCCATAAGTCACTTCCTCAGGCGAGAGTTGACCTCGGCCTGGTGGTACCAGTATTTACTGGGGATCATGGCAGCGGTCCTACTGGCCATACCCCACTCAAGATGAGATTACAGCTGCACTTCGCTGCCTCATCAAATCTGGAGTGGGGCACCCAAGCGGAGCTTGTCAGCATTCCTCCTTCTCTCCACCTGGACCTCACCTGGTGGTCCAGGGACTAAAGCCTGCGGACTGGCAGCCCCTTCCGGCATGCACCCCCTCAGGGCACCATCACCACAGATTACTACCTGGAAGGCGGGGGGGGGGCTGCGCTGGTTAACCAGTGTCCATGGAGTCTAATCCTTGCAGGAGCAGCAATCTCATATCCACAAGCTGGAGCTGAAGTCTATCTGGTTAGCTCTCAAGGCTTTTCTGCTCTTTGAGGGCAAGGTAGTCCTTGTCCAGACAGACCACTCCACCAGCATGTATTGTATTATGTCAACAAGCTGGATGGCACCAGGTACCCTCTACTGTGCAGCCTAGTGGCCAGCATGTGGCAATGGGTCCCGGAGAACATAATTCCTGATGTTTGTTAATCTGCTTAGAATCACATGCTGTGCATAGTTCCGACATCCAGTGGTCACTGCGGAGTATTGTATTTTGTTTTTCGTAGTCGAAAAGGGACGTCGACAAGGCGTGTCTGAAACACTATCCCTATAGTGACGTGTGTTGTACCCACAATCCCTCACGCGTCGAGGTCCCTCAGATTGTTTTTTTCTGCCCAGCTACTGGTCGCCTTTACGCGGAGCTCCTCGAGAGACATTGCAGATTTCATCTCCTCGACCTTTGGTCGTTTTCCTATTTAATATATAACGCATCGATCCCTCCCTCGACGCAGTTGTGAAGCTGTCTCCGCCGAGCAAGATCTTCGACGGAGGGGACGAGCGGAGGAGATCCTTCGGCGTTGCCGAACACGTGGCCTGGCCTCGCATGCCAAATTCAGTAGGGAGAGTGGGGTCGTGGACATCTCTGGTTCTTTTCTGAGAATGCCGTTGCTTTTCCCCCTTCCTTTCCCTTGGGGTCGTTATCACGATTTATTGCCTCGGCTATGGAGAGGACACCCTTTAGGTTTTGCCCGCGTTGCAAGGGCAAGTTTACTTGGAAGGACAAGCATTCACGGTGTAACCGCTACTTGCCCCTCGATCACAAAGAGGAGGGTTGCACGGCTTGTCGGCTTCTTAAGCCAAAGACTCTAAAAGACCGTAGGGTCAAGAGGTGGGCAGCCTACACTATGTCGAAGGCCGATTCTTCACCCGCCGCTGCTACCACCGACAGTGACGAGGAACGTGATAACACGACCTCCGCTACGGAAGTCGTAGACCCCTCTAAAGAGCGCTCGCGCTCTTCGTCGTCTGTCCCCGGCCCCATCGGGCTCGGCTCACGCCCTGCTTATGGGGATGAACACCCCGGCGACACTGACGCACACGATACCCCACATAAGCACACAACCCACGGCTCTTCTTCGTCGAAGACGAAGAAAGCACCAGCTCCCAAGGAGACGCAGGTTCCACCGGCGGCCTCCTCGGACCGTTCAGGTTCGAAGCCCCAACCGCAGCCGCAACCAGCGACTGGGCTTTCGGCAAATAAGGGCGCCGCCCCCAAACCATCGGCCGGCACGCACCAGCAGAGAGCGCACGCCGCCGTAGAATGATCGACACCCGTAACGTCGAAACCACAGCCCTCCGCTGACAAACGAGTCGCAGAGAGCTTGGCGAGGATCGTTGTAGCCGACGCCCAGAAGCGTACGCCGAAAAACACGTCTAGCGCTACGCAAAGGTCGAAAGACACGCCACAAAAGCCCGAAGAAAGACCGGGACGACCCCCTTCAGTCGGGGGGGACCCCCCAGCACACCGGAAGGCTTTTCAGCTAGGAGACACTAATTTTCCCCCGCTAGACCTCTCAGGGGTACCCCATGAGACCATGGAAAGGCTCCATCTCTGCATGGAGAGGTTTATGAAGACCCAGAACCCTCCCACTCCCAAGAGAACAAGAGAAGGGCCTCAGGAGGACCCCAGGGCCAAATATCCGAGACTATTCAATCCCCAGCAGGACACAGCCTCAGATTTCCATAATGTGTATGACCTCACTGGTGAGGAACAATACTTGGAGGAGGAGGATGAATTTGTGGACGATGAAGAGGGACAGAACCAGGAGGAAGGTCTGGAAGACAGCCCAAACATGGTAGGAGAAGGCTTTGGAGAAAATCCAGAAGGACCTTCTCAACTCTGGCAATCCCCATCAGTATATTCGGACACTGATTTCCTGAACCTAAATCCTCCTGACAATTCACCTGTTAGAAACGCGTCTCCCATTGACGATCAGCCCACATTCAATGCCCTGCTGCGCAGAGCAGCAGCACATTTCGAACTGGACACCGGGGAGATCTCTCCTGAAATAGACTTTGTGGATCTCTCCTGAAATAGACTTTGTGGAAAGAGTAATTAAGGAGAAATCCCCGGTCAGCCAGACCATTCCCCTCCTCGCTTCAGTGAAGAGAAGAATCATCCCTTCGCTATCCACACCCGCACTAATCGGAGGCGTTAATCCAAGAATTGAAAAACTTTTCACTCCTTCACCCTCAGACCCACTGTACATCAGGGGACATTCTATTCCGGACTCCCTTGTAGTAACTAATACAAGGAAGAGGGCAGGGGTGCCGCTGTCCACCAGCGAGGCACCACCTGACAAGGAGGGCAAGAGATTATATGCCCTTGCAAAGAGAGTCACATCCTCGGCTGCCTTTTCGGCAAGAATTGCGAACAACAATTCTTTACTAGCTAGCTACGCGGACGCGCAGTGGGCCAAACTGCGCAAAGACGCCGAAGAAGCGCCGGAACCACTAAGGACACGCCTGCTATCAACTATTGGCGAAGGAACCCAGGTCAACCAGAGCATTGTAAAGAACTCTCTGGATGCTGCAGAGACAGCGGGACGTTCCCTGGTGCAGGGAATACTCCTAAAACGCCATGTATGGCTGCGCAACTCAGGGTTCAAACCGGAGACACAGGCATCTTTAATAAATAAACCTATTGAAGACTCAAACCTCTTCGGGAAAGCGGTGGATGAGGCTCTGGAGATGGCTAAAAAAGAGTTTGATACTATCAAAACTCTTGACCAGATCTCTAAGCCCACTACCAGACGCGGCTATGGCAACAAACGCTTTTTTTGTGGCCAACGCCAACAGCAGAATCAGCAGCAACAGTACCCTGGCACTGATTACCAGACCAATAGTGGGCAGTACAGCCAAAGAGGCCAGCGCCGTGGCAAAGGGAGAGGTCGGGGGTCCACCCCCAGAGGCTCCCAAGCCCCCAACAACACCAAGTGACGCGAAGATTTGCGTCCCCTCCCATGCAACACCGGTCGGGGGCTGGATAACATCCTTTCTTCCAGCATGGGAGGGAATAACGTCAGACCGCTGGGTACTTTCCACCGTAGCCCACGGATACTGCATCGAATTCAACGGTTCCCCAACATACAGACCCCCGAGGGGACGACGCATGACACCGGAACACCTTGCCATCCTTCTCCAAGAAGTAGAACAACTGCTGGAAAAAGGAGCCATAGAGGTCGTGCCTCTATCTCAGGTAACGGAAGGTATTTATTCAGTGTACTTCCTTGTACCCAAAAAGGATCTAACCATGCGCCCTGTATTAGATCTGCGCCCAGCGAACAAGTTTGTCAAACCCCAGAAGTTTCGTATGATGACCTTAGAGGACGTGATCCCACTGCTATCACAGGGAGATTACATGACAACACTGGACATGAAAGATGCATACTTTCATATTTTAATGTTGCCAGCGCACACAAGATACCTCAGGTTCATGATAGAGGGCAAACACTACCAGTTCAGAGTGATACCCTTCGGCATAGCATCTGCACCAAGGGTATTCACGAAGGTACTGGCAGTGGCAGCGGCCCACCTGCGCAGGTTGTCCATCCCAGTTTACCCTTACCTCGACGACTGGCTCATAACGGGGGATTCTTACGAAACATGCTTCTCCAATACCCAAAAGACTGTAGACCTTTTGTTCCAGTTGGGCTTCTCCATCAACGAAAAGAAGTCCAGCCTAGACCCCAGCCAAATCAAACAATTTGTAGGGGCTCTAATTCAAACAAAGGACGGCCTTGTCTTCCCCTCCAACGAGAGGGTCCAAAACATGCTGTTTCAGATCCCTCAATATGTGACCGGTCGAGAAGTGACGGTACGCAAAGCAATGCGCTTGCTAGGCATGATGGCTTTGTGTATTTATTTGGTACCTCATGCGCGCCTGCGCCCTATGCAAGAGTGGCTCAACAGCCAGTGGTGTCAGGCCAGAGGACTATGGGACGATCTATTGGTGGTCTCGCAGGCCTTGGTTCTCTCGCGACGGTGGTGGACAAAGGAAAACCTGGAAAGAGGGAAACCCTTTGCCACACCCGCGGCAGAAGCCACTCTAACCACAGACGCATCCCTCACAGGATGGGGGGCTCACCTATCCCATCAGACTGCTCACGGAGTGTGGACTCCGAACGTAGCATCCAAACACATAAATCTACTGGAGCTACTAGCTGTGTTCAAGGCGCTAAAAGCCTTCCAGGAACACCTACAAGGCAAGACTGTGATGGTCCTTACAGACAGCACCACAGCCATGTACTACATCAACAAGCAGGGGGGCACCCACTCTCCAGGACTGTCCAAACTGGCCCAAAATATATGGAAGTGGTCTCTCAAACAAAACATATTCCTACTGTCACATGTACCAGGGGAACTCAATCTGCTGGCAGACAAACTCAGCAGAGATTTCCCCCTGCCCGAAGAGTACGAATGGCGACTGCACGAAGACATCATCTTCGACGTCTTCATACAATGGGGATTCCCAGAAATAGACCTGTTCGCAACCCTGGAGAACTCACAATGCCAAAGTTACGCCTCCAGGTACCCCCAGAACCAATCCAAAGGGAACGGTCTGTCGATGCAATGGTCGGGGAAATTTGTTTACGCTTTTCCCCCGACTCCCCTTCTCAACAAGGTGGTGCACCAGGAACAAGTGACCATGATACTGGTGGCCCCAATGTGGGCCCGACAGCCATGGTTCGCTCACTTGATGGAGATGACTGTATCTCCCCCACTGAAACTCCCCTGCCCGTACAACATGCTGTCACAAGACAAGGGCAGGACTCTGCATCCATGCCCCCAGAACATGAACTTAGCAGCTTGGCTCCTGAGATCATAGAATTTGGACATCTACAGCTCCCGCAGAGATGCATGGACATCCTCAGGGAAGCCAGAAAACCTAACACTCGCCACTGCTATTCTAGCAAGTGGAAGAGATTTGTCATCTGGTGCACATATTGTTCTATACCTGACCCACTTATTGGATTCAGGTCTAGTGTTCAATTCCATTAAAGTCCACCTAGCGGCACTTTCTGCATACACCACTTCCCAACTCAGTGTCGTGGTGGAAGATCCCTGTTATAAAGGCCTTCATGGAGGGAGTAAAGAGAATACACCCCCCGATAGCTGACCCAGCTCCCGGATGGGACCTTAACGTGGTACTTACCAGACTCATGGGCTCACCATTCGAACCCATGCACAAAGCATCTCTTAAACATCTCACTCTTAAGACTGCTTTTCTAATAGCTATCACCTCCATCAGGAGAGTAAGTGAACTACAGGCTCTTTCTGTTCTAGACCCCTTCGTTACAATTCACAGAGATAAGGTGGTTCTACGCACGCACCCAAGGTTTGCTCCGAAATTCATCTCGAAATTCCACGTAAACCAGTCTATAGAACTGCCAACGTTCTTTCA
This sequence comes from Ambystoma mexicanum, assembly GCF_040938575.1. Classification (NCBI taxonomy): domain Eukaryota; kingdom Metazoa; phylum Chordata; class Amphibia; order Caudata; family Ambystomatidae; genus Ambystoma; species Ambystoma mexicanum. Next base: position 113,588,310 of record NC_090938.1, on the reverse strand, counting down.
AAATCCTTCCAACTTGGGAGAAAAAAGTCTGCACACACTAGATGTGCGCAGAGCGGTCATGTTCTACATGGAAAGAACCAGACCACTGAGGAAGACTAATCAGTTCTTAGTCTCGGTGGCAGCAGGAAGAGAAGGGGGATGCAGTTTCAAAGTCCACTATTTCTAGATGGATTGTTCAATGCATCACTCTCTGCTGTACTCTTGCTAAGAGAGAACTGCCCTCTAAGCCAAGAGCACACTCTACTCGAGGCACAGGGGCGTCCATAGCATTCATTGCAAATGTTCCCCTTGAGTCCATCTGCAAAGCGGCTACCTGGAGTTCTGTGCACACCTTTACAAAACACTACTGTCTAGATGCACACTCGAGATCTGACTCCCAGGTGGGACAGGCAGTATTAAGACATCTTTTCTCTACTGTTCCTTCTCATAACCCACCGCCAACTCCGGGTACTGCTCGCTAGTCTATGCACAGCATGTGATTCTAAGCAGATTAACAAACATCAGAAGACAATGCATTACTTACCGTAAAAGCATTTCTGATGGTTGTATCTGCTTAGATTCACATGCGCCCTCCCTTCCTCCCCGCTCGGATGGAAGGAACATAGACTTCCTTTTATATCTCGCTTTTCTGTACTCACTCACGTCTAGAAGGCTCCCTCAGGGCAGAAAAATACAAACAGAGGGACCTCGACGCGTGAGGGATTGTGGGTACAACGCACGTCACTATAGGGATAGTGTTTCAGACATGCCTTGTCGACGTCCCTTTTCGACTACGAAAAACAAAATGCAATACTCCGCAGTGACCACTGGTTGTCGGACCTATGCACAGCATGTGAATCTAAGCAGATACAACAATCAAATGCTTTACGGTAAGTAATGCATTGTCATACCTGACTGCAGCCCTCCTGGGGGAGTCTGACCTGGAAGCGGACTGGGAGAGGACAATTATGAATGGCAATTGAATGATCAGGTCCTGCTCGGATTCTTCAGCAGATGGGGGGCATCCTCACGTGGACTTATTTGCCTCTTGATACAACAGGAAGTGCCAGCAGTTTGCATCCTGGTAGGGGCAAGACCCCGGCTCCCTGGGCGACTCATTCCAGATCCAGTGGAATGGCATGACGGCCTATGCATTCCCTCCCACACCCCTGATCCACAGGGTGATCTGCAAGATAAGGGAATCGTGTTACCTCCTCAGTCCGATAGCTCGGAGGTGGTCAGTTCTCCGTCATGGGGTCTGGCATGGATTCACATGCTCCTGAATATTCCCTGTCAGGCCGGGAATCCTCAGTAAAGAAAAAAATCTGTTTGTTTCACTTTTCAACTGTCTTTCTCCTAACAACCAATCACTGGACTCTGGGGTCATATTGCCCCCACCCAATGACTGCCCTCTACCTAAGCCCCTCCTCTGGCAGCCATCTTTAGATTTTTACTGCACGTTCAAGTGTTGGGAGTCCTCGTGCTACAGTTCTCGAGCTTTTACTGCGTTTTGCAATTTTTCTAAGAGTTATACTCTATTTTTCCGGTCAGTCGAGCCTCAAGCTCCATCAATCCATCTTCCGATTATGGGGACCCGTTTTCGGATTCTTCAGCGCCATTCAAGGGTGATAATTCATTGCGTTTCTTCTTGGAGGGTTCCAGAAGCTTCTTCAAGGCCTACCCCGTGTGGAGATGGCATAGGAGAAGTAAGACTAGACACCTCTGTTCAGGATTTGTCCAGAATGCAGCCTGTGGAACATCTACTTGGACACTGGGCATTCTGTGTGCCTGCATTCCGACCAATCGCACGTGGAGGATATCTGTGCGTTTTGCCAGGAGATATTCCCCTGCACCATGAAGGATCGGCGCAGGCGTCTCACTGAGTGGCTTCAGGCTAAGGCTCTTGCCACGGGTGAGTCCCGGCAGCATGCCTCCCCCGACCACAAGAAGAAATCTGAGCGGTCTTCCAAGACCTTTGAGGGCGCTCTGGCGATGGGGGCCCAACATAAGGCCAAGCACCGCAAGTACTGGGGCACCGGGAGCGCTGTTGCGACGGGCTCCCCGGTGTCCAGGGCAGGTACAGTGTCCCCAGCACCTTCAACCACGAGCCAACACGCCGGTTCGGCTAAGAGGAAGTCTGACCACCCGGTAAGCTTCTGGAGAAGCCCCGGAAGAACCAGTCAGAGAAGGCCAACGGGGAGCAGGGTGCTGACCCTCCCCCCCCCCCCCCCCCCCCACCCCCCCAGATTCACCCGGCGAAGCCTTCCATTGAAGAGAGTGGCGACGAGACTGATGAAGAGCAGAGAACTAGGAGAACCCTACACCTCTGCCTCCGTCGCTTCCACCTCTACCACCTCAGCAACCACCTCAACCCCCAGCGGACATTTCAGTGGACATTCTCCGGGCACTCCACACCTTGTGTTTGGAGATTCGGACGAGGATGCGCTGGCGGAAGATCCCACGGCACCAGAAGATCCTGCTGCCACCAGGGCCATTGGGTGTGCCCCATACCAGGAAGAGGTGAGTGCACCCGCCTTTTCACCCGTCACCCATCCCCCCCCCCCCATCCATCCATCCATCCCATCCACCAAGGGCAGATACGGACCAGACACTGCGGTGACGAGAACAGACACGTACGACGGCGGGTTAGGAGACCTTCAGTCTCCGCCGCCCAGAGTCTCCCTTCCCGACGAGATAGGCTCATTACATGCCATGATCGCGAGGGCCTCGGACCTGTTTCATCTGACCCATGAGGAAAAGAGGGTTTCCTGTACCAACGCCGCCTGTTGAAGAGGAAGACTGTGCTTTCGATTCCTCTGTTGGAAGACATTTGGGATGAGGGGCTGTCCCTTATGAAGAACCTGTCCTTGGCCCTGGCGAAGAGGGACTGGTGCGAAAAGAAGTACAGGGTGCTGGACTTTGCACCCAAGTGTTTGAGGTCCCAGCCTTCCCCGGACTCAGTAGTCGCGGCGGCAGCGAGGAAGAAATCCTCTGGCTCTGCAGCATCAATGACCTCCTCTCCCCCGGACAGCGAGGGGAAGAAGTTATCACATTGGCAGCAACGACCAAGGCGGCCCTCGCCATCGTGGCGCGCCATGACAGGAGCTCTGGTTTAAGATCGCTTCCCCTCCTGGACTTCCTTCCCGAGGAAAAGAGCAGAAGCTCTGGAGATCCTGCAGGAGGGCGAGGTGGCATCGGACCATGCCACCACAGTGGCCACGGACATTGCTGATGCAAGTTTCCGCCAAATGGGCAACAGCATTTGCCTTCGCCGGCGGGGATGGTTGAAGGCCACCAACTTTCGCCAGGAGGTGCAGTTGATGGTATTGGACATGCCCTTCGAGGATAATTGTTCGGAAAGACAGTGAACGAGTCCCTCCAGGCCATCAAAGTGGATACCAAGATGGCTCGTGCCTTGGGCACCCTGCAACAGCGACTGCCGTCCTTTCGGACCTCTGGAGGAAAGTACCATGGTTCCTTCAAGGGCTTCGGCGGAAGCTCATAGTCTTACCGTCAATCGTCCCTCTCTTTGGCCCAGGAGGCCTATAGGGGCCGCAGCAAGTCCGGAGGAGGTCGTCGCCAAGGTCCCCAAGGCAGCGCCTCTGAGGCAAAGCAAGATTGAACCGGCCGTGACGTCTGCCCCCCACCTGTGCACCCCGGTGGGAGGCCGGCTGGCGATCTTCGTCAGCGTATGGAAGTCCATCTGCACCGACTGTTGGGTGCTGGACGCTCTGGCCCATGGACACACCCTGGAATTCCATTGTAAGTGTCCTTGCATACCACCCGTGGCCATGCAGGAAAACCACGTCCCTCAGCTTCTGCTGGAGGTGCGGGCCATGCTGAAAAAGGGCGCGATGGAGCTTGTCTCAGAGGCTCCGTGGTGTACTCTCAGTACTCCCTCGTCAAGAAGACTGGCGGTTGGAGGCCCATCCTGGACCTCTGCTTTCTGAACCAGTACATCAGATCCCAGAAGTTTTGGATGGTCACCCTTCAGCACGTGGTAGGACAGCTGGAAGAAGGGGGGGGGTGGGGAGGATTTCCTGTTGTCGCTGGACTTTGAGGATGCCTACTTTCACATTCCCATTCACAAGGGACACCGCAGGTTTCTGTGCTTCGTGTTTCAAGGGCAACATTACCAGTTCAAGGCCCTTCCCTTCGGACTGAAATCGGCGCCAAGGGTTTTCACCAAGTGCCTGGCGCCAGTGGCAGCGCAGCTGCGTCTACGGGGATCCACAGTTTCCCCTACCTGGATGACTGGCTCATCTGAGCGAAATCGCTGTTGCGCACACGGCAGAAACCGTCCAGCTGCTGACAGAGCTGGGGTTCTCGGTGAAATGTGCGTAGTCTTGCTTGGCGCCATCGCAAGACGCACTGTTTCTGGTGGCTAGACTAAAGTGTCATGCCTGGCGTCTCTGTCGGAGTAGAGGATAGCGGCCATCCTGGGCAAGGTGCAACGGATGTTGTCCCTGAAGATCGCACAGGTAAGGTCCATAAAGTCCCTTCTCGGCATGTCATCATGCATATACCTCGTTCCACTGTGCAGGCTGCTGATGCAGTCGCTGCAAAAGTTCCTCAACGCTTGTTGGATCCAGGTATCGGGAAGCTTCAAGGACAAGATCTCTCTCGACAGATTACCTTGAGCTTCTTACTATGCTCTGCCAGACCTGTTCCATTAGCTCCTTTTGGCCATTTGCGTATGACCTACCCCATACCGTCTAACAACATTCCTACTATCAAGCAGCCAATGACACCTTGTGCCCAATCCCAAGCACTTACTGCACAACAGATTTTAGGAATTCCCGACTGCAAGCCAGACTAGCCAAAATACAAAAACCACCCATTAGATTGGTATCTACCTCCAACCTGATCTCTATTCCGCAGAGGCTGCCACTCCAAACTCCTACTAACAATAAGCCATCAATCAACTGCTCAACTAGTACCAAATACCGGACTGCTCGGCACCCTAAACTCAAAGAATGCACAACACCCCACCCATCAGCCACAGACATTACCAGCCTGCTTATCAAAGGAGCATTAATAAATGCTAGTTCTCTGGTAGCTCATGCTACAAAGATTGTCGATTTTGATTTTGAGTGACAATCTAGACTTTCTCGCCATCACTGAGACATAGATACACGCTGCAGCAGGCCCTATGCTTATGCTAGCAGTTCCAGACTATACAATTTTAAGACAAGATGGACAAGGGACAAGAGGCGAGGTATCGCCGTTATATGATCTACAATCCTGTTATTGTTAAGTCTTCTCACTCAAACTACCTTTGACCAATTCCCAGTTCGTTAATATCCACCTGATCTACCGCCCCCCAGGTCCAATTGGGACTTTTGAGAACGATATCTATACAATATTATCCAACAACCTCAAAAGGTCATTGCAAGTATTAGTTCTAGGTGACCTTAATTTGGGCTTTAATGACCCCTCGGATAAACCTGCCTCGACAACGGCTAACATCTTAAAAGAACTCGGCCTTACGCAAAGAATTAAAACTGCCACTCACAACAAAGGGAGCATACTTGATTGGATTGCAGATTACAGCTACCATGCCAGCATCCTCTCCATCTCCCCTCTAGCCTGAATACGCTCGCCACCAATAGATCCCCATCCATACCGGCCCCCATCACACCACCTACACTAACCAGAATTAAAAAAAATTAGAGTGGAGACTCATCCCCGCTATTCTCCCCAGCCTCAACTCTATCACACAGAGCACTAACCATGAAACATTGGTTGAGAAATATAATAAAATTATGGCTTCCTCCCTAGATCAGATCGCCCCCCTCAAATTGAAACCAAGTAAACCTAAACAACATTTGAACAAGTGGTTCACACCTTTCCTAAAAAACCTAAGACAACAGAAGAGAAATTGTGAGGCCTCATGGAGACTACTTTCCTCTGAAGCTGATAAACTGAAGTTTACTAATAGTTCATCTCTTTATATAAAAAATAAATCTGCCTTGCTAAACGGGAATCCTATGACCACGGTATTTCCCAAGCTAACTTATTATGAAAGAATTGTTCACCATACTCCAAGAACTGGAGACTCCATTGCTATACCAGACACTTGTACCAAAGACAAAAACCGGTGTTCAGATATCCAACATGCACTCGCTAATAAAGTATCGACTTCAAGCTGCCCGTTTCAACTTCGCTAAAAACATTCATTATCGAGGTTGAAAAAAATGATCCGGTCTATTAAACCATCCAATTGCCAGGGCCATCTTTGCCCAACACAACTCATCAAGAATGCAGCGCACGGCCAATCGCCCTTCATTTCAAAACGTAACGCTTCCTTTGCCATCAGTACTATTCCCACTAACCTCAAAGAATCATGGGTGCTTCCATTATTTAAAAAAACCCTAGACCCCAGACACCAACCAATTAACAGGCCAATCACAACAGTTCCCTTTCTCTTAAAAATATTAAGACAAAGTGGCGTACACACACATTCAAAAATACCTGGAACTACATCACCTTTTAGGAGTGAGACAGTCTGGTTTCCATCCTCAACATGGCACAGAGACCGCCCTTATCGATCTAAAGGCCCAAGTTGATTAAATCAGAGACAGTGAGAAAACAGACTTACTTCTCCTCCTTGACCTCTCAGCTTCTTTTGATTTGGTGGATCATAAGGTATTCTCCAGCATGGGGTCTGGCATGGATTCACATGCTCATGAATATTCCCCGTCAGGCCGGGAATCCTCGGTATAGAAAAAAATCAGTATCAGTTTTGTTTCTGATCGTCTTTCTTAGTAGTAACCAATCACTGGTCTCTGGGTCATACTGCCCCCAGCCAATGACTGCCCTCTCCCTAAACCCCGCCTCCGGCAGCCATGCTCAGATTTTTACCGCACGTTCAAGTGTTGGGAGTGCTCGTGCTACAGTTTTTCTCGAGCTTTTGCTGCGTTTTCGTGCTTTTTCAGGTTTTTCTCATTTTTCGGTTAAATGGAGCCTCAAGCTCCACCCTTTCTACATCCGATCAACGGGGATCCGTTTCGGAGTTTTCTACGCCCCTCAAGGGGGAAGATTTCGTCGAGTTACGCTTTTGGAGGATTCCAGAAGTTCCGAGGCCTACCCCGGACATGGCCCAGGAGAAAGGAAGCTCGACGCCCGGGAAGCTGTTCAGGACCTGCCCTGGATGCCAGCTTCAGAATGTTTTCAAGGAGGACAAGCATTCGTTATGCCTCTACTGTCTCCATGAGGACAAGACGCACAAGGAGAAGGACTGTGCATTTTGTGGGAACATGTCGGAGCGGACCATGAAGGATCGCCACCTCCGTCTCTCCAACTGGCTGGAAGGGAAGAGCCCGTTGGGCGAGAAGAAGAAAAAGAAGTCCGAGCGGTCTTCTAAGTCCTGTGAGGGTGCCCCGGCGACAGGGGCCCAACAAAAGGCTAAGCACCGCGAGTCCGCGGGCACCGGGAGCGCCCAACGGTCGGGCTCCTTGGCTGCCAGGCAGGGCGCATCCTCCCCGGCACCATCAACCACGAGCCAACGCTCTGGCTCGGGTAAGAGGAAGTCCGAGAACCCGGCGAAGCTTCTGGAGAGGCCCCGGTTGATCTCGAAGATTCCGGCAGAGGGGGAGCGAGGCGCCGACCCCCCCCCCCCCCCCAAGGTGAAGGCCCCAGGCGTCCAGAATGTGACGATGGCCTTGATTCACCCTGCTAAGACCTCGATTGAGGATGTCGCAGCGGCCCTGGCTCAGCCTGTGGAGGCTACACCAGTGGAGGCACCCTCAGGACCCAGAGTCTCCCTGCCACCACTTAGGGAGTTGTCTTTCAGGCCCATTGAGAAGACCCCCATGAAGTCCGTGTTGGAAAAGGTGTGGGAGGGGCTGGTGGCCATCGTGGATACGGACACGACCTCTGAAGAAGAGCTCATCGAAGTCATGGAAGAGGCCCAGCCCATCGGGAGGGATCCCGACGAGGGCGACGACGAGAACGACGGTGTCGCCGACAAGGCTCCTCAAGGGCCCTCGCCCTGTAGTTTCCGGCGCCGCAGGACACCTCGGCGGCCATTTTGTCAGCGATTCAGTCCTTATGCTCGGAGATGAGGACAAGGTTGCCCCTTCCCCCGACGGAGGTACCGGAGCCAGACCCGACGGGGGAACCGGAGCCAGGACCTTCGGAGAGTCCACTGCATAAGAGGAGGAGGACGCATCCTACACCACCTCTCCCACCTCTGCGGCCTGCTTTGCCTTCCCCCCGGTCTACTACCCACGGGGATGATACAGGCACGGACACAGCTACGACAGGTACAGATGATGACGGAGGCGGCGACGGGACGTGTCCCCTGTCGCCCCCTGCTCGGGCGTCCCCGCCCGACGAGATTGGTTCCTTTCATGCCATGATTTCCAGGGCATCCGAGCTTTTTCAGCTCTGCCCAGAAGAAAAGAAAGAAGGGTTCCTTTACCAACGGCGCAAGGCTAAAAGGAAGACGGTCCTCGCCGTACCGCTTCTTGATGACATCTGGGATGAGGGGCTCGCCCTCCTCAAGAACCTTGCGCCGGCAAAGAGGGACCGGTACGAGAAGTAGTACCGGGTCCCCGACGCTGCCCCCTTGTGCCTTCGGGCACAACCTACCCCGGATTCGGTCGTCTCGGCGGCGGCAAAGAAGAAAGCTGGGGCGGGGGCATCAGCCTCAACATCAACTTCCCTGCCGGATGGCGAGGGCAGGAAGTTGGACACGATGGGACGACGGATCATCTCATCCGCAGCGACGACTATCAAGGCGACCAACGCCCTGGCTATCGTAGCCCGCTACGACAGGGAGTTGTGGTTCAAAATGGCCCCTCTGTTAGACTTCCTTCCGCATGCCAAAAGGGCTGAGGCCCTTCAAATCCTACAGGAGGGGGAGATTGCTTCGGACCACGCCATCACGGTGGCAACGGACATTGCCGACACCGGTTTCCGTCAGTTGGGCAACAGCGTTTGCTTGAGACGACGAGAATGGCTCAAGGCCACAGACTTCTGCCAGGACGTACAAACCAAGGTTTTGGACATGCCCTTCGACGGGAACAACCTGTTTGGGAAGGCGGTTGATGAGTCCCTTCAGGCCATCGACAGACACTGCCCGGGCACTGGGAGTGCTCCAACGACAGCCGTCCTTTCGGAGCTCCGGAGGCAGTCAAGGTGCCTGCAAAGGATCCAGCAGTGGCTCCTCCACTTAGCGCCAAGCATCAAGATCTTCGTCCCAGGAAGCCTACATGGGACGCGGCAAGTCAGGTGGTGCCCGTCATCGTCAAGGAGGCAAGGCGGCCTCCAAACAAGATTGAACCGACCGTGGGGTCGGGCCCCCACCGAAGCACCCCGGTGGGAGGCCGGCTGGCGAGGTTCGTCAGCGTGTGGGAGTCCATCTCCACCGACCGTAGGGTGCTGGACGCCCTGGCCCAAGGGCACGCCCTCTAGTTTCAGAAGTGCCCTCGCATTCCACCCATGGCCAGGAAGGAAAATCACGTCCCTCAACTACTGTTGGAAGTAAGGGTGATGCTCAAGAAGGGTGCCATCGAGCTCGTCCCAAAGAGGCTTCGGGGCTCCGGAGTTTACTCAAGGTACTTCCTCGTAAAAAAGAAGACGGGAGGATGGCGCCTCATCCTGGACCTACGACGACTGAACAAGTACATCAAGGCACAGAAGTTCCGTATGGTCACCCTCCAGCATGTGCTGGGACAGCTGGAGGAGGGCGATTTCCTGTCGTCGTTGGACTTGGAGGATGCGTACTTCCACATCCCCATTCTAAAGACACCGAAAGTTCCTCAGGTTTGTGGTCCATGGGCGGCACTACCAGTTCAAGGCCCTCCCGTTCGGATTGAAGTCGGCACCCAGGGTGTTCACCAAGTGCCTCACACCGGTGGCAGCGCGGCTGCGCCTAAAGGGGATCCACGTCTACCCCTATCTGGACGACTGGCTCATCCGGGCAAGGACAAGGGAGCTCGCCGTGGAGCACACTGCGAAGACCGTCCAGCTGCTCACGGACCTGGGATTCTCCATTAACTTTCCAAAATCCCACCTGGTTCTGTTGCAAGTCGCCCTGTTTCTTGGAGCCAAGCTCGACACAGTGGCGCGGCTGGCCTCGTCGTGGGAGTAAAGGACCAGGACCATTCTGGGCAAGGTGCAGCGTCTGCTTGCCACGGACATGGCCAGGGTAAGATCTATCAAGTCCTTACTCGGGATGATGTCCTCCTGCATTTATGTGGTGCGCCTTTGCAGGCTTCGGATGAGACCCTTACAGGAGTTCCTCGACGCCCTCTGGATCCAGTAGACGGGCAGCTTCGAGGACAGGATCCCTGAACGAGACGTTCCGTCAGGCGATCTGGTGGTGGGGTACCCACTCCCATCTGTCGGCAGGCACAGACTTTCAGACCCCAGCTCATCAGGTGACGGTGACAGTGGACGCCTCCCTAGAAGGTTGGGGAGCACACTCCGGAGATCTTCACGCGAGAGGCCTTTGGCTCCCGGAGGAGAAGTCTTTCCACATCAACATCTTGGAGCTCCGTGCGGTGTTCTGGGCCCTCAGGTCCTTTCTTCCGTCCTTCAAGGGCAAGGTGGTGAGGATCTTCACCGACATCACCACCACGATGTTCTACATCCGGAAGCAGGGCGGTACCAGGTCCCCGGCCCTGTCCAAGGAAGCCCAGGATTTGTGGCATTGGGCCGTCGCCGAAGGGAGGTTTCTGGTGCTTCATCTGGCAGGAATAAAAAACACGATCGCCGACTCACTCAGCAGGGAGCTGCGCTCATGCCACGAGTGGGAACTACGCCAGGATCAAGTGGATCGACTCGTTCGACGTTGGGGCGAACCCCAAATCGATCCCTTTGCGGCGGGGATGAATTCCAAGTGCCGGAGGTTCGCCAGCAGGTTCCCCCAGCCGAGGAGCATGGGCGATGCTTTCTCGTTCCCCTGGGACGGCCTATTTCTTTATGCGTTCCCTCCGCTACCGTTGCTGCTCCGGCTCATCAACCAGCTCAAGAGGTCCCGTTGCAGGATGATCCTCGTCGCACCGGCCTGGCCGAGGAAGATCTGGTTCCCGGACCTTTTGGACTAGTCCACGTCCCCACCAGTCAAGCTGCCGACGGACGCAGACCTTCTCTCCAGAGAAGGAGGCGCCATTCTTCACCACGACCCGGATTCGCTGAACTTGCAGGCCTGTCTCCTGGAGCGCTAGAGTTTGGAGGGTACGACATTCCGGCCGACTGCAGAGAGATTCTTGCAAAGGCCAGGGCGTCCGCAACTCTCAAGTGCTACGGACATAAATGGAAGAGGTTCTCTGTCTGGTGCCGTGCACAGAAGATTAACCCTCTGCGGATTACGGCCCCTCAAGTATTGCCGTACCTACTGTCGCTGGCCAAAGCTGGACTGGCTCCCGCCTCCATCAAAATATGTCTGGCTGCAATCTCCCGATATACCAGGACGACGGGACGGGCGTCCTTGTGGTCTCATCGCCTGGTGAAAGAATTCATGAAGGGACTATTCCGATCATTCCCGCCGGTGAAGCCTCCTGCCCCGGTATGGGAGCTTAATGTGGTGCTGACCAACCTCACGGGGGGGGCCCCCATTCGATCCTATGTATTTGGCGCCTTTGAAGTTCCTGTCATGGAAGACGGCTTTCCTCGTGGCCATCACCTCTGCACGACGAGTGGGAGAGATCCAGGCCCTATCTTGCAAGCCTCCATACTTGACTTTTCATAACACAAGGGTGGTGCTGAGGACACACCCATCCTTTATGCCCAAGGTGCCGTCGGACTTCCACCCCTCGGTGTTGCCAGTTTTCTTCCCGTCGCCTTTGTCGCCGGCTGAGAGGACTTTGCACTCGCTGGATGTAGCTAGAACGCTGAAGAGTTTTCGTAAGACGTCAACTGTTTGTGAACTTTGGGACTGTGAATCAAGGGAAGGCTCTCTCGAAGACTTCCATTTCCAGATGGCTCTCCGGCTGCATCATGCACTGTCACCGGTTGGCAAACCGACAGCTGCCCGGCCGTCCGAGAGCCCATTCGACAAGAGCGATCGCTGCTACCATGGCGTTCCTGTCTGGTGTGCCCCTGATGGACATCTGCAGGGCTGCGACGTGGAGGTCGACGCACACCCTTCACAAGATTCTACTGCGTCGATCGGGACTCCAGGGTCGGCCAAGCAGTGCTGCGCAGCTTGTTCGTCTAAAGTGAGCCTGGTGAGGAGGTAAGAGTTGCTTAATGTTGAGTTGTTGTATTGCTCAATGTTGAGCCTGTTGCCACCTCCCGTGGTTGTGCATGTGTGTACTGCTATGTATTCTCTTATTCATGAGCATGTGAATCCATGCCAGACCCCATGCTGGAGAAGGAACAAGTTACTTACCTGTAACTGTTGTTCTCCAGCATGGGTCTGGCATGGATTCACATGCGAACCCTCCCGCCTACCCCTCTGCGGCTCTTCACTTGGTCATACTGCCACTTTACGTGCTACCAAATCTGAGGATGGCTGCCGGAGGCGGGGCTTAGGGAGAGGGCAGTCATTGGCTGGGGGCTGTATGACCCAGAGACCAGTGATTGGTTACTACTAAGAAAGACAGATCAGAAATGAAACTGATACTGATTTTTTTTCTATACCGAGGATTCCCGGCATGACGACGGGGATTATTCATGAGCATGTGAATCCATGCCAGACCCATGCTGGAGAACAACAGTTACAGGTAAGTAACTTGTTCCTTATGCAACCATCTCGATTCAGCAGCACATTTCTCCAGAGGCCATAATGTGGATTACATCATTCTTAAGCAACAGAATTATGAGGGTCTTCTTGCCATCAGTGGCGGCAGACCCTATACCCATCACCTGTGGGGTTCCACAGGGGTCCTGTGTCTTCCCTACGTTGTACAACATCTTCGCCAAGCCCCTTTTCGACGATCTGGACCATCTTGGTATCACCTACACTAATTATGCAGATGATACTCTTATTCTCCTCCCACTTTCAGGGGATTATGACACGGTGTATGCCTGAAAGCTGATCAAACCGAACTCATCTTGGGTACCCGCACCAACCTAAAAAAACGAGGCCCTGAATACTCCTACTTTATAATTGACGGCAATCTCATCAAGGGTAGCCAAGGCGGTAAAGACATTGGGATTCGATCTCAACTCTACCTTGTCCTTCTCTAAACAGGTTAACACACTAGTGTCCACTACCGCGTACACGTGTAAACTTATTTGAACTGGTAAACCCTTTCTCTCAATAGCTGCATCATCCGGGCCAGAGCCCTCATTCTGTCCCGCAAAATAATGCCTTACGAGCAGTCCTAGGCATTTGCCAGAAGAGATCATATCTCTGAGTAGGTGACAAAATAACTGGCTCTCGACCAACGATAAATTCCTTCTGAAAACTGCGTCACTCACCCGCAAATCACTAAACAATGCCGCACCTACTTACCTCTGCAAGATTCCCCAGACTGACATCCTTAAGACCGTCCAGAATAGTTAACCTGAACTGTTTGTCCGTTCCCAGATTCAAACTATCCAAGATTGGAGGTTGCAGTTTCCCCGTCAAAGCAGCCCAACTCTGGAACTCCTTACCCCCATCGCTCAGGGAAGACCAATCCTACCTGAACTTCAGATCAAACACTATCACATGGCTCAGATCCTCTGACCTGTAAACCTGTCTGTGTAACTCCCACCCTGGGATGACCCTGTGCCTCTGTGACCGAAGATTTAGCTTAGCACTATCTACTTCTGATCCTTTTTAAAAACTCTGATTCATGTATTGTTTGTCATATCTATAAATCTGCCTTTAGTTCCTCTAGCCTATCGACCCATATATGTACTGTGTTTCACTCTATGTAATTGTAGTTCACTCTATGTAACATTGTAACTAAGCTTTGCATATTCTTACAACTGTTGCGCCCTGATACCCCTGGGTCTGATGCGCATTACAAATAATAAAACAAACAATAAGCAGGGGGGCCACTTGGGCCTCTCTTTCGGCTTTCTGCAAGCATTACTGTTTGGCTGCTGCTTTCTGACAGGCGGTTCTCAGGAACCTCTTTGCTTAAGGAGGGTCTCCTCTCCACCATGGGGCTACTTTCAGATGTAATCGTGCATATAGTATGGAGGAAAGGGGACGGGACGTAAGAGCAATTATACGTTACTCACCGTAGTGACCAACATACTTAGTCTATAGTCCCCTTTCCTCCATACATCCCACCAACCTCCACCCTAATAATACTGGTGTCATTAGGCAATGTTAATTCTATTGTCAATGGGGACTGAGGTGTGGTGCCGGAGGGCGGAGTCAGGGCAGCGCATGCTACCTGGGTCGCACCCCTGTGTGCCTCTAAATTTAAGGGGAAGATTCTTTTCTCGTGAAAAAGCTTCTGTTTCATGTCCGTTGGAAGGGATGCCCCATACAGTATGGAGGTAAGGGGACTATGCACTAAGAGTACGTTAGTCACTACGGTGAGTAACTTATAATTTCTCCAGCAGGGATCTGGCATGGATTCACATGCGAACCCTCCCGCCTACCCCTCTGCGGCTCTTCTCTTGGTCCTACTGCCACTTAACATGCTGCCAAATCTGAAGATGGCTCCAGAGGGGCTTAGGTAGAGGGCAGTCATTGGCTGGGGGCAGTATGACCCAGAGACCAATGATTGGTTGTTAGGAGAGACAGTTCAGAAGTGAAACAAACAGATTTTTCTTTTCTTTAGTGAGGATTCCTGGCCTGACGAGGAATATTCATCAGCATGTGAATCCATGCCAGACCCATGCTGGAGAACAGTTACAGGTAAGCAAGGTGTTCCTTCCTTGGACAAGGCACCCATTCACCTGCCGCTGGGCCCAGCTCACCTCCTCACGCAGCAGGGGGGCAGGGTCATCCACCCCGCTTCACAGAAATTAACCCTTGCAGCATGGATCCTGAACAGGTCACACTGAAGCATCTAAGCCTGTCTCTGGCTAACCTGGACATCATTCATGATGCTAGGGGCAGGCCTACTAGGAGCCAGTACAAGAGTAAATGGGGCCAGGTTCTGTCACTGGGCAGACTCTCAGGAGATGAAACCCCTTACTTGCAAATTGGACTGTGTACTCCTATTCTCTGCACACCTCGCTCACTCGGGGGTGCAAATAGACACCTGCCACACCTGCTTGGCATCCCTCGGGGCCTACAGGAATTCTGAGGTCTGTTAAGGAGAATTCTCATTCAATGGCTAATTTCCCTTACCTAGTAAGTCCCCCAGCAGCTTTGCTGGATTTCTGGAGATTTTTTTCCACTTGGTGAGGGTGTGAGCTTTTCCCCCCACCCTCCCCTGGGTTTTGCCATGTGTTTATGGTTGTGGGCTCTGGAGTACACCACTTCAGTAGCCCCACTCTTTTGTGTCTTACACAGCACCTTCAGTGCAGTGACACAGGGTTGTATTTTAGGCTTCCCACCGACTCCATTTCTGGGGCTGACTACTGTCCCCAAGAAAAGGATAAAGTTGCCATTAACTTTACATAGTCATTTAACCACAGATCCAGTACACCCCATCTTACATGGAGTATTGGAAAGGGTTTATTCTTACCCCTTTTTTATCTGTACCTCCTAGAGCGTTGTTTTGCTCTTAACATTTAGACTTGGCTGATGGCGGTGGTATCTACCCTAACTTTTCTACCGCCTTTATACTATATAAACGTGGTACTGGTTTAGGCTATTATAGTAGCCTCGAACATAAACCCGCTTGACCAAATACTTTTTCTTTTGGCTCTGGTCGGGATTATTCGCCATTTATTTTTGTTAAAGTCCTTCTTGTGTTTTACTTTACGCGGCAAACCAGGTTTGCCTTCTCTGTTCAGTCTTTTGGCAGGCTTCTGCCAAGAAGCCCTCCTGTTGGCGCCTGGGCGTCTAGGTGGGCTGAATGTGAGGGAGGGGTGTAGTCACCCCTTGCACAGGGTATCCTAGGAAACCCAAGTTGCACTTTGCCATGATTGGCTGAGGGGCTTGCCCGGGCTGGACAACCCCCCTGCTGCATGATTTGACAACCAGGCTGTGTGAATGGGGGATTTTCGCATAAAAGTCAGGACTCTTGGGCTGGAAGTCAGTCGCCACTGGAACTACAAGGAACCGAGGAGAAGCAGAGAAGAAGACGGTGAAGCCCTGCTGCAATCTTGAGATATCTACCCTTCGACGACCAGAGAAGATCCATTCCGGAGTCTTCTTCCCTTGAGCTTGGTGGGGTCAACCAGCTCATCTTCCACAGCCAGAGGATCCTCTTTGTGGTCGGAATTGCTGCACCCTGCTGTCATCTGAAGAGCCTCTCCTGTTTTTTAAGGAGCGCACCTTTTATTCACCGTCGGTGCTTTGGTCGTGGTGACGAGGAGTAGTGCAGACGTCCTCCTCGTCACCACGACCAAAGCACCAGGAACCTTGGGCTGCAGGAAACTACCAGGAACAACTGCCGTGGCAACAGCTTCTTCATTGAATAAGGTAATGTGTTCTGCTTCGAGGAGCTAGGGTGAATCCCTTTTCTCTTCATCCAAGGCTTGCCCTTGTCTTACCTCCTTATAACTTTTGCTTCCTCTGTTGACAATATCCAACTACTACTGGCAACGTTGAATCTTTAACTGTCTGACTGTGTGATCCTTGACAACAGGAACCCGGTTCCACTTGACACTGGCTCTGGCCTCTTGACTTTTGTATATCTGTCAGCGAGTGTTCTCTTATTCTGTCTGCCCTGACAAAAGTATTGCCTATGATTTTTGCCCCCCAACTCTCTCTGGTTAACTCAGGTGCTAAGTGTGTTTTTGCCCCGGTAACATTTCTTTCTGCGGATACGCTTATCTTTCGTAAGACCGAAGTGTCATTACTGTCAAAAAGTGATTGCGTATGTATTCCCGGTAACGTCTTTTGTTTCACAACACTTGTCTGTTAAAACATAGGCTACTTACCTTGAGCTATACTGTACCAAGTGAATTGGTTGGTTGTAGTGTATTTTACGTGTGGTTTTGAATTTATAGGAGTGTTGTGTTTTTTTTAAAAAGTTTTTATTCAATTTTTGAACAAACAGTACATGTTCAACAGTTTAATTATACTTTTTAAGTTTCCTAACCACCACTCCCACTACCCCACCCCCCTTGCGAGTCTATCACCTTGAGTCATCAGATTCCACACCCTGTGGTTCGGTCTCCTCCTCAAAAGGTTCAGTCGGGTCATCTAATGACCCAAACAGTCCGGCTATCAGTTATTTCCAGGCCATCGGGGACTCCTTCTCTGCCCCCCCCCCCTCCGTTGCTGCACGCCTCTTGCCATGCTATGGTTTCGGCTTCTGCCCATTTTTGCAAGTCTTTCCACTACACCGCTATCCTCGGCACATGGCATGACTTCCATCCCATAGCAATCCTTCTCTTTGCAAGCAAATAAGCCAGGTCCCTTAGTTTGCTTACATGCCTGAGTTTCCGTGGTCTGGGGAACCCCCCCAGCAGGCAGGCCCGTACCGTGTTCACTACTATCTTGACACCTCTTCCTTCTAGTTTCTTTTTTACACCCCTCCAGAACCTCTCTATGATCGGGCAAGACCAAAACATATGCTCCATGCCTGCGTTCGCTTCGTCGCACTTGGGGCATGCTTGCCGACCTGCATTCTCGAACCTCGATATCCTCCAAGGTGTCACATAAGCCCTGTGTTATGTAAAGCTGTATCTGTTTCAGTCTTGCGTTTCTAGACACCTTCTTATGATACCTTTGCACCCCTCCCCACATCCCATCTCCCATTTGGGCCACAACCTCCGTTTCCCAGTCCAATCTCAGCTGTGTGACCACCTTCCCCAGTTTAGACAACATCTCTTACAGTCTGGAGATCTCATGGCCCCCCTCAGCTATATCATAAATAACGTCTATGGTGGCTTCCAGTTCTTCCTCCAACACAGTTTTGGGCCACATTCTCTTTAACCTCTGTACCATTCTGTGGTACGTGATGTACTGGCCTTCGTGATACCCAGCCTCCTCCCGCAGCCCCTCAAAGGTAACACAAGAGCCCACCCTGCCAAATATCCCCCATCGTTGCCACCCCAGCCGGCTCCCATTGGGTCCGGAGTATGTCGCAGCTGAGCATCTGCCCCAGTCAATACCACCAATGGCATCTGCGGTGAGCATGGGGACGGGTTCCCCATCAGTTGGCATGCCCTGCGCCACACCTTCCACCCCAGCAGCATCATTTTAGGGCGCCCCACCATCTCTGCCCTGGGTGCCCACATAACTTCTTTCAAATAAAAGGGTGCACAATCCCACCCAAACAGCCTAAATTTGGAGGTCTCTTCATCAGATAGTCATTTGGCAACATATTGCAACTGGCTCGCCACATAGTACGCCTCGTAATTGGGCAGCTTTATACCCCCTTTGTCATGGAAGTTCTGGAGCTTCCATAACGCCACTCTGTTTCACGTGCCATGCCACTGAAAGTCCCTACACATGCTATTCAGTTTGGTAAAGAACCCTTTAGGAATCAGTTACGGTATATTCCCGAAGTAAAGTAGGAACCTTGGCAGAACCACCATCTTTAGCATCGCTCCCCGCCCCATCATCGCCAAAGGCAGCTTTGCCCAAAACCGCATGCATTTCTCAATTTTTTGGATTGCCACCTCTGTATTACACCTATGCTCCTCCCCCACGGTGTGATGTATATCTATCCCCAGGTACCGAAAAGTACTAACCGCCCACGGTACTCCTCCGGATACCGCACATACAGCAACATGTCATCCGCATATAGGGAGACCAAATGCTGCTCCCCGTTCACCTTGATGCCTATGGTGTCATATTTCTGCCTCAAATAGATCGTGAGAGGCTCCAGGGCCAAAATGTAGAGCATAGGGGACCACGGGCATCCTTGTCTAGTACCCCTACTAAGCTGCCACCTCTGATATCACAGATCCCTTCTTTACTCTGGCCAGCGGTTCAATATACAAAATCTCCGCCCACCTTACATAGCCAGGCCCTAACCCATAGTGTTGCAGTGCCGCCAGCAGCCACGGCCACTTGACGGAGATTGCCATTTCCTCCTCACTCCCGCTGCCAAACTCTGATTGTTGGTGATGTTCCTATGGGGGACATAGCCCGTTTGATCAGGATGTATTAACTTACCAATTACCTTTTTCAGTCTATTCGCCAAGACCGCAGTTAATATCTTTCCGTCTTGGTTCAACATTGACACAGGTCTGAAGGAACCACAGCTGCGCCCTGGTTTATTTGGTTTAGGGAGAGGTACTATAACAGCCTCTCTGAGACTCCGGCAGGCGGCCTGTCTCGAACGCCTCATTTATCATATCTAGCAGCGGGGGAGGACCATATATATATATATCTGATGTTTGTTAATCTGCTTAGAATCACATGCTGTGCATAGGTCCGACATCCAGTGGTCACTGCGGAGTATTGCATTTAGTTTTTCGTAGTCCAAAAGGGACGTCGACAAGGCGTGTCTGAAACATTATCCCTATAGTGACGTGCGTTGTACCCACAATCCCTCACGCGTCGAGGTCCCTCAGATTGTTTTTTTCCGCCCAGCTACTGGTCGCCTTTACGCGGAGCTCCTCGAGAGACATTACAAATTTCATCTCCTCGACCTTTGGTCGTTTCTCATCAATATTAAACACATAATCCCTCCCTCGACGCAGTTGTAAAGCTGTTCTCCGCCGAGCAAGATCTTCGACGGAGGGTACGAGCGGAGGAAATCCTTCGGCGTTGCTGAACACGTGGCCTGGCCTCGCAGGCCATATACAGTAGGGAGAGTGGGGTCGTGGGACATCTCTGGTTCTTTTCTGAGAATGCCTTTCCTTTTCCCCTTCCTTTCCCTTGGGGTGGTTATCACGATTTATTGCCTCGGCTATGGAGAGGACACCCTTTAGATTTTGCCCGCTTTGCAAAGGCAAATTTACTTGGAAGGACAAGCATTCACGGTGTAACCGCTGCTTGCCCCTCGATCACAAGGAGGAAGGTTGCGCGGCTTGTCGGCTTCTTAAGCCTAAAACTCTAAAAGACCGTAGGGTTAAAAGGTGGGCGGCCTACGCGATGTCGAAGGCCGAAGGTTCACCCGCTGCTGCTACCACCGACAGTGACGAGGAACGCAATAACACGACCTCCGCTACGGAAGTCGAAAACCCCTCTAAGGAGCGCTCGCGCGCTTCGTCGTCTGTCCCTGGCCCCGACGGGCTCGGCTCACGCCCTGCTTATGGAGATGAACACCCCGGCGACATTGACGCACACAAACTCACTTAAGCACACAACCCACGGCTCTTCTTCGTCAAAGACGAAGAGAGCATCAGCGCCCAAGGAGACGCAGGTTCCACTGGCGGCCTCCTCGGACCGTTCGGGTTCGAAGCCCCTCTCGCAACCGCTGCCGCGACCAGCGACTGGGCTTTCGGCAAATAAGGGCGCCGCCCCCAAACCATCGGCTGGCGCGCATCAACAAAAGGCGCATGCCGCCGTAGAGCGATCGACACCCGTAGCGTCAAACGCAGGCCTCCGCTGACAATCGAGTCGCCGACAAACGAGTCGCCGAGAGCTTGGCGAGGATCGCTGTAGCCGACGCCCAGAAGGGTACGCCGAAGGACACGTCGAGCGCTACGCAAAAGTCGAAAGACACGCCGAAAAAGCCCGAAGAAAGGCAGGGACTACCCCCTTCAGTCGGGGGGTCACCCAGCACACCTGAAGGCTTTTCGGAGGGCGACGGGACACTTTCCTCGACGCTTTGGGAAAGGTCGAGCCGTTTTCAGCTAGATGACTCTATTTTTCCCCCGCCAGACCGCTCAGAGGTACCCCATGAAACCATGGAAAGACTCCACCTCTGTATGGAGAGGATGGAAAGGTTTTTTAATACCCAGACCTCTCAAACTCCCAAGAGAACTAGAGAAGGGTCTCAGGAGGACCCCAGGGCTGTAAATTCCGAGGCTAGTCAATCCCCAGCAGGACACAGCCTCAGACTTCCATGATGTGTACGACCTCACTGGGGAGGAACAATACTTGGAGGAGGAGGATGATTTTATGGACGATGAAGAGGGACAGAACCAGGAGGAAGGTCTAGAAGACAGGCCAGACATTATAGGAGAAGGCTTCGGAGAAAACCCAGAAGAAGGACCTTCGCACCCCTGGCAATCCCCATCAGTATATTCCGACACTGATGTCCTAAACCTAAATCCTCCTGACAATTCACCGGTTAGGAACACGTCTCCAATTGACGATAAGCCCACTTTCAATGCCCTGTTGCGCAGAGCAGCAGCACATTTCGAACTGGACACTGGGGAGCTCTCTCCAGAATTAGACTTTGTGGAAAGAGTAATTAAAGAGAAACCCCTGGTCAGCCAGACCATTCCCCTCCTCGCTTCAGTGAAGAGAAGAATCATCCCTTCGCTGTCTACTCCCGCATTGATCAGAGGGGTCAATCCAAGAATTGAAAAACTTTTCACTCCTTGACCCTCAGACCCGCTCTACATTAGGGGACATTCCATTCCGGATTCCCTGGTAGTATCTAATACTAGAAAGAGGGCAGGGGTACCACTTTCCACCAGTGAGGCACCCCCTGACAAGGAGGGCAAGAGGCTATATGCCCTTGCTAAAAGAGTAACTTCCTCGGCTGCCTTCTCAGCAAGAATTGCGAACAACAATTCTTTGCTTGCTAGCTATGCAGACGCGCAGTGGGCCAAACTGCGCAAGGACGCCGAGGAAGCACCGGAGCCATTACGTACACGCCTGCTTTCAACTATTGGCGAAGGAACCCAGGTGAACCAGAGCATTGTCAAAAACTCTCTGGACGCGGCAGAAACAGCGGGACGTTCCCTGGTGCAGGGAATACTCCTAAAACGCCATGTATGGCTGCGCAACTCAGGGTTTAAACCGGAGACACAGGCGTCTTTAATAAATAAACCTGTGGAAGACTCTAACCTCTTCGGAAAAGCGGTGGATGAAGCTCTAGAGATGGCTAAAAAAGAGTTCGATACTATCAAGACTCTTGACCAAATCTCTAAGCCCACTACCAGACGCGGCTATGGCAACAAACGCTTTTTTCGTGGCCAACGCCAACAACAACAAAGTCAGCATCAACAGTACCCTGCCACCAATTACCAGACCAATAGTGGGCAGTACAGCCAAAGAGGCCAGCGCCGGGGTAAAGGGAGAGGTCGGGGATCCACCCCCAGAGGCTCCCAAGCCCCCAACAACTCCAAGTGACGCGAAGATTCGTGTCCCCTCCCAAGCAACACCGGTCGGGGGCCGGATAACATCCTTTCTTCCTGCATGGGAGGGTATAACGTCAGACCGTTGGGTACTTTCCACCGTAGCCCACGGATACTGTATCGAATTCAACAGTTCCCCATCCTACAGACCCCCGAGGGGACGTGGCATGACACCGGAACATCTTGCCATCCTTCTCCAAGAAGTACAACAACTGCTGGAAAAAGGAGCCATAGAGGTCGTGCCTTTATCTCAGGTAACGGAAGGTATTTATTCAGTGTACTTCCTTGTACCCAAAAAGGATCTAACCATGCGCCCTGTATTAGATCTGCGCCCAGCGAACAAGTTTATCAAACCCCAAAAGTTTCGTATGGTAACCTTACAGGAAGTGATCCCACTGCTTTCACAGGGAGATTACATGACAACATTGGACATGAAAGATGCATACTTTCATATTTTAATGTTGCCAGCGCACAGAAGATACCTCCGGTTCATGATAGAAGGCAAACACTACCAGTTCAGAGTGCTACCCTTCGGCATAGCATCAGCACCAAGGGTATTCACGAAGGTGCTGGCAGTGGCAGCGGCCCACCTGCGCAGGTTGTCCATCCCAGTTTACCCTTACCTCGACGACTGGCTCATAACAGGGGATTCTTACGAAACATGCTTCTCCAATACCCAAAAGACGGTAGACCTTTTGTTCCAGTTGGGCTTCTCCATCAACGAAAAGAAGTCCAGTTTAGACCCCAGTCAAATCAAGCAATTCCTAGGGGCTCTAATTCAAACAAGGGACGGCCTCGTCTTCCCCTCCAAAGAGAGGGTCCAAAACATGCTGTTTCAGATCCCTCAATATGTGACCGGTCGAGAGGTGACGGTACGGAAAGCAATGCGCTTACTAGGAATGATGGCGTTGTGTATTTATTTGGTACCTCACGCGCGCCTGCGCCCAATGCAAGAGTGGCTCAACAGCCAGTGGTGTCAGGCCAGCGGACTATGGGAGGATCTAGTAGTGGTCTCGCAAGCCTTGGTTCTCTCGCTACGGTGGTGGACAAAGGAAAACATGGAAAAAGGGAAACCCTTTGCCACACCCGCGGCGGAAGCCACTCTAACCACAGACGCATCCCTCACAGGATGGGGGGGCGCACCTATCCCATCAGACTGCTCACGGAGTGTGGACTCCGAACGTAGCATCCAAACACATAAATCTACTGGAGCTACTAGCTGTGTTCAAGGCGCTAAAAGCCTTCCAGGAACACCTACAAGGCAAGACAGTAATGGTCCTTACAGACAGCACCACAGCCATGTACTACATCAACAAGCAGGGGGGCACCCACTCTCCAGGCCTGTCCAAACTGGCCCAGAATATATGGAAGTGGGCTCTCAAACAAGACATGTTCCTACTGTCACTACATGTACCCGGGGAACTCAATCTGCTGGCAGACAGACTCAGCAGAGATTTCCCCCTGCCCGAAGAGTACGAATGGCGCCTGCACGAAGACATCGTCTTCGACGTCTTCACACAATGGGGATTCCCAGAAATAGACCTGTTCGCAACCCTGGAGAACTCACAATGCCTAAGTTACGCCTCCAGGTACCCCCAGAACCAATCCAAGGGGAACGGTCTGTCGATGCAATGGTCAGGGAAATTTGTTTACGCTTTTCCCCCCCGACTCCCCTTCTCAACAGGGTGGTGCACAAGATGCACCAGGAACAAGCGACCATGATACTAGTGGCCCCAATGTGGGCTCGACAGCCATGGTTCGCTCACTTGATGGAGATGTCTCTATCTCCCCCAGTGAGACTCCCCTGCCCGTACAACATGCTGTCTCAGGACAAGGGCAGGACTCTGCATCCATGCCCCCAGAACATGAACTTAGCAGCTTGGCTCCTGAAATCATAGAGTTCGGACATCTACAACTCCCGCAAAGATGCATGGACATCCTCAGGGAAGCCAGAAAACCTAACACTCGCCACTGCTATTCTAGCAAGTGGAAAAGATTTGTCATCTGGTGCAGGAGTAAAAGCATCAACCCTATTGACTGCTCTCCCACACATGTTGTGCTATACCTGACCCACCTATTAGATTCAGGTCTAGTGTTTAACTCCATTAAAGTCCACCTAGCGGCACTTTCTGCATACACCACTTCCCAACTCAAGGTGTCGTGGTGGAGGATCCCTGTTATAAAGGCCTTCATGGAGGGAGTAAAGAGAATACACCCCCCGATAGCTGACCCAGCTCCCGGATGGGACCTTAATGTGGTACTTACAAGACTCATGGGCTCACCATTCGAACCCATGCACAAAGCATCTCTTTAACACCTCAGTCTTAAGACTGCTTTTTTAATAGCTATCACCTCCATTAGGAGAGTAAGTGAACTTCAGGCTCTTTCTATTCTAGACCCCTTCCTTACAGTTCACAAAGATAAGGTGGTTCTACGCACGTGGTTTTGCGCCCTGATGCCCCTGGGCCTGTGGGTTTGCGCGTTATAAATAAACAAATACAAATACTCACCCTAGGTTTGCTCCGAAATTTATTTCAAAATTCCACGTAAACCAATCTATAGAACTAGTTTTACAAAGGTAGCGGGCGCCCCTCTCTCGCAAGAACAGACATGATAACCTGTTCAGTGGTTGTTAACCACTTGAGAGTTCGCAGCCACTGCTTTTACTCACTGTGCCTTTCACAGATGGGAAATATCCATTTGCACATCAGTCTTTGTCCTGCCCAGGGGCAGTCCAGCACCGAAATACAATGGCAATTCCAATCTGAACGAGAGTACCACCAGCAACCCCATACACGTGTTGCACCCTTGTTGGGGATCATCAGTGAGGTGAAGCTGATGCCTCTCTGTTCGCTGATGCATGTCTGTTCTTGCGAGAGAGGGGAGCCCGCTACCTTTGTAAAACTATTTGTTAAGGAACCTGGGATTGGTAACCCTAGGTCTCCTGGGGGCAACCAGACGTGGTCTCCCTCTCACTGTGCTTAGAGAGGCATCAGCTTCACCTCACTGATGATCCCCAACAAGGGTGAAACACGTGTATGGGGTTGCTGGTGGTACTCTCGTTCAGATTGGAATTGCCATTGTATTTCGGTGCTGGACTGCCCCTGGGCAGGACAAAGACTGATATGCAAATGGATATTTCCCATCTGTGAAAGGCACAGTGAGTAAAAGCAGTGGCTGCGAACTCTCAAGTGGTTAATAACCACTGAACAGGTTATCATGTCTGTTCTTGCGAGAGAGGGGCGCCCGCTACCTTTGTAAAACAATCTATAGAACTACCAACGTTCTTTCAAAATCCTTCCAATTTGGGAGAAAGGACTCTGCACACACTAGATGTACGCAGAGCGGTCATGTTCTACATGGAAAGAACCAGACCACTGAGGAAGACTAATCAGTTCTTCGTCTCGGTGGCAGCAGGAAGAGAAGGGGGATGCAGTTTCAAAGTCCACTATTTCTAGATGGATTGTTCAATGCATCACTCTCTGCTATACTCTTGCTAAGAGAGAACTGCCTTTTAGGCCAAGAGCACACTCTACTCGACGCACGGGGGCATCCATAGCATTCATTGCAAATGTTCCCCTTGAGTCCATCTGCAAAGCGGCTACCTGGAGTTCTGTGCACACCTTTACAAAACACTACTGTCTAGATGCACACTCTAGATCTGACTCCCAGGTGGAACAGGCAGTATTACGACACCTTTTCTCTACTGTTCCTTCTCATAACCCACCGCCAACTCCGGGTACTGCTCGCTAGTCTATGCACAGCATGTGATTCTAAGCAGATTAACAAACATCAGAAGACAATGCATTACTTACCGTAAAAGCATTTCTGATGGTTGTATCTGCTTAGATTCACATGCGCCCACCCTTCCTCCCCGCTCGGATGGAAGGAACATAGACATCTTTCTATATTTCTCTCTTTTCTGTACTCTCACGTCTAGAAGGCTCCCTCAGGGCAGAAAAATACAAACAGAGGGACCTCGACGCGTGAGGGATTGTGGGTACAACGCACGTCACTATAGGGATAGTGTTTCAGACACGCCTTGTCGACGTCCCTTTTCGACTACGAAAAACAAAATGCAATACTCCGCAGTGACCACTGGATGTCGGACCTATGCACAGCATGTGAATCTAAGCAGATACAACCATCAGAAATGCTTTTACGGTAAGTAATAAGTAATGCATTGTCATATATATATATGCAACTGCCTCACCACCTCCCCCAGTTCTTCCAGGGTTATCGGGGAGTCCAATTCCTCTTTCCTCCTCACTTATCTTGGGCAGCCCCATATCCTCAAGCCTTTCTTCCATCATTGCCCGGCTACTTTCCCCGTCCTCTCCGTATAGCACTTTATTATAATTCACAAATGCTTGATTAACCCCCTCCTGGGTGTCCTCTACGCTACCATCTTCCCTCTCTATAGTTCTGTTTGTGGCTCTGGGGGTCTTGCTCTTATATAACCACATCAAAAGTCTCCCCGGTTTGTCACCGCCCGCATGCTGTCTCTCTATGTACCTTTTATAGTTAAGGTTGCACAACCTCGCCCAGTAATCCGTACATTTTTGCTGCAGCTTAAGTATCAAATCTAGTTTCTCTGCTGTCTCGTCGCCGGCTTTTAAGGCCTTTTCCAATTTTGCTTCCATCTCCCTCAGTTCTGTTGAAACCCCACCCTGTAGGCCCTTGGATTTCGCCATGGCTGCCCCCTCTCATAACAACTTTAAAGACCTCCCATAGTGTCCCAGCCGAGTCCACACTCCCAGTATTGGTTTCAAAATAATTTACTATCTCCTCCCGTAAATCTTCTCTAAAGAAGGGGTCTCAACGCCTCCGCTCGTAAGTGCCATGTCAGGATCCTCGCCCTCGGGGGGGGGGGGGGGGGGGGCAATATTGCCATGCTAGAATCGGGGGCGAGTCGTCCGAGAGAAACCCTGGCCCTGTACTCTGTGCGCAATCTCCGCTATCATTTCAGGTGATGCGAAGACATAGTCCAGCCTTGTTGATGACTGCTGTGTGGCAGAATAATGTGAATATTGCCTTTCCCCAGGGTGCCACACTCTCCATGCATCTTCCAACCCAAAGTCATCAAGCAGTGTCTGTAGCGCCCTGGCTGCAGGGGCCGGTCTATCCAATTTCCCGTCCGATCTATCCACCCTCGGGTTCAATACACACTTGAAGTCCCCTCCCCAGATCACTGCGCTTCCCACACACACACACACGCTCAGGTTCGCACTCGGTGTAATGTACGCCGCCGTGTTCTGGTTCGGGGCGTACGTGTTAACAATACTTATCTCCCTGTTCGAGGGCATTGGGGTCCTCCGACGTATTCCATATCTATGACAGGTAATCACCACAGCTGTGCTGCTTCGGAAACTTTTTTCCTGCGTCGATGACGTCGATGCGCCGCCGTCGAGGACCTCCGACGTCATCCAATGTGATGAGTAGGACGCACGACGCCCGTAGCCTCAGTACCGTTTTTTCGTCAACGTGTTGCTTCGTGAAACTCGGTTACGCCTCGACTCTTTGGAGTTCTGTTCTTCTCGGTTCTTCGAACCTGTTCGTATTTTGTGTGAAAATCCTTCGTGAGAAGATGTCTTCTACTTCATCTTCGACCCCGCGTCCGGGCTTCGGGGAGTGTGGGTCCAAGATGTCGGTGACGGACTCGCACGACGCCTGCCTCGGGGAGGCCCACGACACAGATGACTGTATCGACTGCCAGTCGCTCACGTCCAAAGCCTTACGGGAACGTAAGAAGTTGTTGTCGGTAGGTCGGATGTCCAAGCCCCGGAAGTTGAAGTCTGCGGGGCTTTCGACGGATGATTCTAGAGGTGACTCTCCGCGTCGTCGTCGGAAGTCTCGTGGGTCTCCTTCTAGGAGTCGGTCTCGCCACTCCTCGGCCTCTTCGAGGCTTTCTCGGAAGCGCCGACAGCGGTCGTCTTCCAGGTCCTCTTCTGAGGACGCTGCCCGGCACGTCGTTTACCCCACCAGCGGTGCAACGCCGGAGGAATGGGCTTCCTTCGGGAAGAAAATGCTGGCGATTCTCGAGTCGCAGGGTACTAAACCGTCCGCGCCCCCGAGTGGGGTCGGCTGTGAGAGGTCAAGAGACGCCGCTCGCAAGAGTGGTCTGCACGAGTCACGGGAGAGGTCCCGTTCGGACAAGTGGACTCGTTCTCGACGTACCCCTTCCAGGTCCTCGACGCGTTCGAGACCGTGTGCACCTGTGATGTCTTCGAGGAAGACATCGACGCCTGAGGCGTCGAGGGCGTCGACAGGCTTTCTCGAGGCTCCGGCTCTGAGGAAGTTGTCGAAGCAGTCTACGCTCAGGTCGTCTAAGGACACGCTCGGAGCTCCGGCTTCGAGGACTGTCGATGCTGGCAGCGCTGCATCTGACGTCGGCGCCGATGCCTGTTCTCTCGGCGCCGATGCCTGTTCTCTCGGCGCCGATGCCTGTTCTCTCGGCGCCGATGCCTGTTCTCTCGGCGCCGATGCCTGTTCTCTCGGCGCCGATGCCTGTTCTCTCGACGCCGATGCCTGTTCTCTCGGCGCCGATGCCTGTTCTCTCGGCGCCGATGCCTGTTCTCTCGGCGCCGATTCACTCGACTCCCTCAACGCCTTTCGAGGCCAGGGTGTCAGAGGTACCCCGTGGCAAGGGGGAACCCCCTAGAAAGGCTCTTGTTAAGAGCAAGCACTCTCGGGTGCCTTCATTTCATCACCTGGAATATATTTCAGAGGTGGATGGGGATTCTGATGGCCTGGTTCCTAGTCGGGTTCCAGATGAGATGGTCTCGGGCCATAGTCAATTTGACAATTTGAGGCTTCCCTGCATGATGCCAGTGGACTAGACACCTCTCCGGAGGTGGAGTTTTGTAGGCCTGAGCCTGGCTCTCATGCCGATTCCTCGTACCGGCGCCTTATGGCTAGGGTCTCCGAGTACTTGGGATGGTCTGCTTCCCCAGGGGAGTTTGTGCAGGATGATCTCACGGACATCCTTGATGTTGGTCCCCCAACTGACCCGGTACTGCCGTTTCATATGGCTCTACAGAGAAGGGTGGCGGCGGCTTGGACTGCTCCAGAGAGTCTCCCGGCGGTAGGCAGGTCCTTATCGCGAAAATACCGTCCAGCCAGTAGCGACCCCTGCTACTTGACCCGGCACCCCACTCCAGAGAGTTTGGTGGTGCAGGCGGCCACGGCCCCGGCAAAGCAGGCGTCGTACCCTACCATCCCTCCTGATAGGGACGACAAACGTTTTGATGGCTGGGCGAAGAAAGTGTTTTCTTCTGGGGGTATGGCGCTTCAGGCAGCCAACTCCATATGTGCCTTGTCGCGTTTCACACACACTCTGTGGAACTGTGTTGCGTTAGCGGCTTAACATATTCCCAAAGGGGACGAACGGGATGGTTTCCTTGCTATGATCCAGGATGGTAAGGATGCCATGTGTGAGTCCGTTCAGTCGGGTTTGGACATGGCTGAATGCGTCAGCAGGTCCATGGCGGGGAGCACCGTGATGCACAGGTTTGCGTTGTTGCGGAAGTAGGGGTTTGCTCCTGATTTGCAGTCCCGGCTCCTCAACATGCCCTTTGACGGTGAACACCTTTTTGGCATCAAGGCTGACGAGAGCCTTGAGAGGTTGCAGACCTCCAGAGTTGCAGCGAAGTCGTTGGGAGCTGCAGTTCGCCAACCTCCGCCTTTTCGTCCTAGGGGACAGCAAAGGAGGGGTGGTTCCTTTCGCTATTACTCGTCCTTCAGTAAAGCGAGAGGAGCTGGCAGTCAAAGAGGACAACGCAGGGGTACCAGAGGTGGACGACAGGGTACCCGTGGCGCCAAGGCCACTCGGGCAGTTGCCTCTTAGCCCTCAGGCAACGCCGCAGCCGCTACCACTCAGTCATGAGGCCAGGCCCCATGGTTCGCCGGTTGGGGGAAGGCTGGCGCAGCATCTTGTAGAGTGGCAAGCCATTACTTCAGATGTGTGGGTTCTGGAGATCATAACCCACGGCTACTGTCTTCCCTTTCGGCAGAGGCCTCACGACAATCCACCAGGGAACCTCTCTTTGAAGAGTCGGATCCGCTCCTTGCGCAGGAAATTCAAGCCCTCCTGGAGAAAGGCGCCATAGAACTGGTGGCTGTAGCGGAGAGGAACAAGGGATGGTATTCCCCTTATTTTTTGATTTCGAAGAAAGACGGGGGATTGAGACCCATCATGGACTTGCGCGGTTTGGACAAACTCCTCAGGAAGGACAAGTTCAAGATGGTTACTCTCAAGTCCTCCAGGCCCTTCAGCTTCAGGACTGGTTGGTGTCTCTCGACCTCAAGGATGCTTGCATCCATGTGCCGATCCATCCCAAGCACAAGAAGTACCTGAGGTTCGCGGTTGGCGACTTGCACTTTCAGTTTCGGGTCCTGCTGTTTGGATGGACCTCCGCCCGAGCGTTTTCACCAAGCTCATGGTGGTGGTGGCAGCGCATCTCGGGCAAGGGGGGATTCAAGTCTACCCCTACCTGGACGATTGGTAATCAGGGGGAGCTCTCCCGAGCAGGTCCTGGATCATCTGTCCGTCACCTGCCACTCCCTTCACAGGCTGGGCTTCTCCCTCAATTTAAAGAAGTCCCATTTGACGCCAACACAGCGGCTCCAGTACATCGGAGCAGTGCTCGACACTTCCCTGGGGCAGTGTTTTCCTCCCCAGATGAGGGCTTTTCACATTCAGCAGATGGTGCACAAGTTTCGGCATGCCCAGACGCACCCAGCGTCCAAGTTCTTGAGGTTGCTCGGCCTCATGGCATCTTGCATTCTTCTGGTGCCAGAGGCTCGCCTGCGGATGAGATCTTTGCAGTGGGGACTCAAGATGCAATGGTCGCAGTCCTCCGGCAGGATGTCGGACCTGGTTCAGGTGCCGCCCTCGGTCGCCCAGGACCTTCTGTGGTGGGCCGTCGAAGGCAACTTGATGAAGGGGGCTCTGTTTTGGCTTCCCTGGCCGGAGGTGACGATCGTGACGGATGCATGGGGAGCTCATGCCAACGAGCTGACAGTCAGCAGTCGTTGGTCTCCGTCGGAGTCCAGACTCCATATCAATCTGTTGGAGCTGAGGGCCGTCAGGCTAGCCCTGAAGGCCTTTCTGCTGACTGTGCGAGGAAAGACTGTCCTGATCCTGACGGACAACACAGTGGCCATGCACTACCTCAACAAAAAGGGGGGGGCAGGGTCACCTCCTCTGTGCAGGGAGGCGATGCAGCTCGAGTTCTGGGCCATCCAGCAGGAAGTTTCGATCTCGGCAGTTCATCTGGCCGGAGACTAAAACGTGACGGCGAACGCTCTGAGCAGGCAGAGCACGATCTCTCACGAGTGGGAGTTGGCTCAGGAGATTCTCCTGGAGATCTTCGCCCTTTGGGGGACCCCTCAAGTGGATCTCTTCGACCTCCAGTCAACCGGAAGTGCGAGAGGTTCTGCTCGCCGGAATTTCCTCCAAAAGGAGCCTTAGGAGACGCATTCGTGGTGGAGTGGTCATTCCCAATGCTGTACACGTTTCCTCCAGTCTCAGTCATCCCGCAAGTGCTGCAGAGGTTATGGAAGTTTGGTTCCCAGATGATCCTCATTGCTCCGGCGTGGGCTCGGAGCACGTGGTATCCGGACCTTCTCGACTTGTCCATCTGGCCTCCACGTCGTCTTCCCTACCGAGACGATCTGCTCTCATGGGAGGGGGGGCTCAGGTTCTCCATCCAGAGGTCAGATCCCTCAAACTTCACGCTTGGCTTCTGAAAGGTTGAGGTATAAGGATTGGGACCTCCCTGAAGACGTGATGGAGGTATTGCTCTCGGCCCGACGGCCAGCAACAAAGTCTCTGTACCGTTGGCGTAAGTTCTGCGACTGGTGCAGAGTTCAGAATGTGGATCCTTTTGCATGTGACATCCCCATGGTTCTGTCCTTTTTACTTTCTTTGGCCCACAGGGGCTTGCAAGTGGGTACCATTAAAGGTTACCTCGCGGCGCTGTCCATCTTTAAGCGCTCGTCTGAAGAGTGTTCCTACTTTAAAATCCCTTTGATTTCACAGTTTCTGAAAGGGCTCATTAATGTGTTCCCTCTGTCACCTTTCCTGGTGCCCGGTTGGGATTTAAACCTTGTTCTTAAGTTTCTTATGGGTTCTCCGTTTGAGCCTTTACTTTCTTGCTCTTTCAGGCTGTTAACTCTGAAAACTGTTTTTAGTTGCGGTTACTTCCGCTCGCAGAGTGAGTGAGTTACAGGCATTTTCAGTTAAGCCACCCTTCACTGTATTTCGCAAGGATAGGGTTGTCCTTGGAGTTCGTCCTTCTTTTCTTCCGAAGGTGGTTTCGGAATTTCATTTGAGCCAGAAGGTTGTTCTTCCGGCGTTCTATCCTACTCCACATCCTGGTAAGGAAGAGGAGAGGCTACATAGGCTTGATCCTAGGAGAGCTTTAAGCTTTTATGTTTCACGCATGTCCCGGGTCAGAGTGGACGATCAACTCTTTATTGGTTACGCTGGTAAGCGTTTGGGACAAGATGTGAAGAAACAGACTGTCTCGCTGGATTATTTTGGCCATCTCGGAGTGTTGCCGCTTGGCGGGTAAGGACCCACCGGCTGGCTTGCGGGCCCATTCTACCAGGGGTATGGCTGCATCTACTGCCCTGCAGAGGGGTGTTCCTATTCGCAACATCTGTGATGCAGCCACCTGGGCTTCAGTACATACATTTGTACGTCACTATTCCCTCGATTCCATCCGAGGACAGGATCTGGCCTTTGGCAAGGCGGCCCTTTCCTCTGCTATTTGAATGGCAATTCTAAATTTTGAGTTTAAATTCTTTCCCTTCTCCTTGCTCTGGTACTGCTTTGGGAGTCTGTCATAGATATGGAATACGTCAGAGGACCCAATCCCCTCGAAGAACAAGTTACTTTCTTACCTGGTAACGTTCTTTCGATGGGATGGTCCGACGACGTATTCCATATCGCTCCCTCCCTACCCCGCTGCAGAATTTCTTTTGCGATTGCAGCTTACGTTCCGCAAGGCTTTGTTTTGTGTCTGACTGGCAGTAGACTAATGTCACACTTTCTGGGGGAAAAAAACTACAACTACAACTGGGGCGGCGTGCGTCCTACTTATCACATCGGATGACATCGGAGGTCGTCCTCGACGGCGGCGCATCGACGCAGGACGCAGACGCCGAAAAAAGTTTCCGAAGCAGCACAGCTGTGGTGATTACCTGTCATAGATATGGAATACGTCGTTGGACCATCCCATCGAAAGAAGGTTACCAGGTAAGAAAGTAACTTGTTCTTCTCTACCAATCCCCTCAGCATAACCATCCTCCCGTCTCTCAGCCACGACTTGCAACCGCTGAAACTGGACATGTGGCGCCACCCATATTAGTACTCCTCTTGGGTAGGCCGAGTACGAAGAGCATACCAACACCCCCTTCCACTTTCCCGCAATCGTGTCCATCTTCTCACATGTAAGGTGGGTTTCCTGTAGCAATGCAATATCTGTTTTCTGCCTGCGCAGATGCAGCATAACCTTGTTCCTTTTTAAATAGCTATTAAGCCCCCGCACATTCCATGTGAGTATTTTAAGGTCCCCCATGGCCTGGTATGATCCC
Source organism: Ambystoma mexicanum (assembly GCF_040938575.1). Taxonomy (NCBI): domain Eukaryota; kingdom Metazoa; phylum Chordata; class Amphibia; order Caudata; family Ambystomatidae; genus Ambystoma; species Ambystoma mexicanum. Next base: position 113,554,560 of record NC_090938.1, on the reverse strand, counting down.
ATTCCCTCCCCCCCCCAGGTGCAGTGTAACCTTGAGTTCCATTCCAATCTATATAGGCTTGCATCCCCTTCTAAAACCCTGTTAATCAAAAACACACCGAACTTCCCACTCTCCCCCCCCCCCCCACTGTTGCCCAGCTCGATCCCTGGATCTCAGGCTTCCCCGCATATAGCTCTTTCCGGCTTTCGCCTGTACTACCGCAGGGTGAGGCCGCCCTAGTGGCCAACCTACTATAACTACAATTCCGGGGGTAGGGTGCTACCGCCCTGCCGCTCAAATAGCACATCAAAGAACTACACATTTCTATACAGTTTAAATCTATGTAACCGCCACTATATTCAAGTCCATCAAGTCTCTCAAAATCCGCAATATGTTATTGAATATCCGCCTCCTACAGCCAGGCCCATCGTTCTCAGCCTTCGGCTAGGATGTTCGCTCGCCACCATAGCAAAATGCATACCGTGTCTGAGACCCTTTTCATGTCCATTCTGTGTCTCCTCCGTGTCTTGATCCGGGCACCCCTGCAGATCCAACCACGTTGTCGCTTCTTCTGGAGTGTCAAAAAAATGCATTTTGCCCTTATACACGACCTTCATTTTCGCAGGGTACAGCAGCATATATTTTATCCCAGCCGACCGCAGCCTCCTTTTGTTGGTTACATAGCTGTACCGCTGCCTCTGGACCAGCATAGTGTAATCCGGGTATGCCGTGATAGTGCTTGAGGCCCTCTCGATTGATCCGCCTTTCCGAAAATACTCCAATATTTTTTCCCGGTCTTTGTAGTTCAGTATTTTGGCAATTATCGCTTGTGGAGGGGCCCCCGGTCTCGGCTTCCGCATGAGGGCTCTATGTGCACGCTCGACCACAAATCCTTGGGAGTGTGTACCGGCACCGATTCCTTGTAGGAGTAAGTTCTCGATTATAATCAGTCGGGTCCTGGCCCCTCCTCGCCTTCCGGCAGACCCACCACACAAATGTTTCTCCTTGCTCTCCCTTCTGCTTCTTCTGCTCGAGACACCAAGTTGGCCACCTGTTGCTTGAGGACATAGATCTCTTTTTTATTGTTGGCGCTGGTGTCCGTATTAGATTTCACCGCGCCCTCCAGGCTGCTTGTGCGTTCCGCCAGTCCCCTGACATCCTGTCTCAGCAGGGAGACTTCGATGCCCACTGCTTCAATTTTAGCTTCCAGGGAAGTGCGTAAGTCAATCATCGCAACCCCCCATGATTCCTTCAGCTCCGTAATGGCTTCCAAAATCTGACGATTATCAGCCGCTGTCGCGCCCTCAGCCTGCGCCATCGGGCCTTTGGCAGGTGGCCACAGGAGACAGTTGTGCTTTCGCAAAAATGTCCATCGTGGGTTGTTTGTTCTTATTCTTGCCCACAGCCCCTCGCGCCGCCATTTTCTGGTTACAGTTGGGTCTCCCTATCACGATTCAGCGACCGAGTGTCTCCCCAGCCGCAATTTCCGCTCTTTACCGACTGTCGCAGTGGTCTCCAGGCAGTCGCAACCTCCACCTCCTCTCGCCGCTGCTAGTCCAATGCCGAGCGAGCGCTTCTCGTGCTGGTCGTGGTGCAGCCTGCATTTTCACACCTCTGCTGCCCTCGGGCCCCTGCCGTCCGGGCCAGCACCCAAGCTTTCACGACTCAAGACCTACGGCCCCCGGGGGGTTTTGTATTCCGCCTTCATCTCACCATTGTCGTTCTTTCCCCGTGGCCGCCGCCTCTATTCATCCTCTTCGGTTACCCTGGTTTTGTTTCTTTTGTTGTCGGCCATCTTGTGACAATGGACCGAGCCGCTGCCGTCGTTCGTCGAGCAATTCCTCCAGACTCCCGCTTACGATTTTTCTCGATCTTTCTACAATGAGCGAAGCATCCATTCCCATGCGTATGTGATCGAATGTGGAACCAGTGGTGCACTTTTAAAGGTAGTTTGTATGGATAATCTGTCGGATCCTCCGGAGCTCCACGGGAAGCACGTCCTACTCCATGGCTTCTCAAGCCACGCCCCGAGTGTTGTGTTTTATAAGATGGTTTAAAAATAAATGTACTTATATTTTTTTACCTGAAACCTTGAGTCAGTGTTTGCTTGAGTCACAGTAATTGTGGTCCCTTTGTGTAATCTCTGCTACTGGTCATATGCTCTTGAGATGAGCCTGGCTGCTCCGCTACTGCTACCACTTTAACATGGTAGTACAGGCTTGTACCAAAGGTGAACTTGTATTACCACTTGTAGTCTTAATTGTGTGTAGTGGTTCCTAGGGGCACTGCACAGGATTCTGCCTAACGGTCTCCCCTCCAACCCGGTGGTTAAGCAGCATCTGGTGTGCCACTCCAGGATCTACCCACCCATCAAGAAGCCACACCCTGTGTGGGATCTCAATGTAGTGTTGGGCGCCCTAGCGCACACACCTTACAAACCAATGACATCTGCGGACATCAGATTGGACACAACTAAAACAGCTTTGTTGGTGGGTCTCACCTCTGCTTGCAGAGTCTGGGAGATCCAGGGTCTGGTGGCATCAGAAAGCTATAATACTTTTCACAAAGATAAGGTGGTCCTGAGAACGCACCCCACGTTTCTACCTAAGGTAGTCTCCGCTTTCCATCTAAACGAGAAGATAGTTTTACCTATGTACTCTTACGTCCCGTCCCCTTTCCTCCATACTGCATGGGTGTCCCTCACGAGGGACGAGAGACAGAACTTTTTTCACCAAAAAAAATCTTCTTTCCCCTCTAAATTTAGAGGTGCGGCCTTGGGAGCATGTGCTGACCTAACTCCGCCCTCCGGCGCCACAACCCAATCCTCTTTTCTGCATAGACGAGAACGGGCCAAATTCACCAGCGCTCATGGGTTTGGCTTCGGCCATATAATTGCACACGTGGATTCTTCCTCTATTTCTTTTGTCTTTTTTTCAATAGGTACTCGGTCCTCAGACGCCACAGCTCCTCCCCAGCACATGTCGACTTTGACAGGGTTCAGCAGGTGCCCATCCTGCAAAGGGCCCTTCCCAACTTCAGACCCCCCCCCCCCCCCCCACGCCCTCTGCCTATGTTGCCTTGGCCCATACCACGGTTGGCAAGCCTGTGCGGCTCGCTGTCCTCGAAAGGGCTGAACAGACTAGCCAGGCGGAGGAAGCTTTCAGCGGTCTCCTTAGGATCTCAAGAGTTTCGTGAAACAATGCCCCCCCCTCCCCTCTAGCAGCACCACAGATGCCTCGGGCACCGGCGCAGCCGCCACCTCCTCAACTTTCTCCGCAGGCGCTCCATACCAGCCTCCTCCTTCCTCAGCCCCCGGCGGCGGTCCCTGTGCCCCAGCCTCCAGCTCCATATACCCCTCCTCCACAGGATCCTCCAGACCCTCAGGAAACTGATGAGGAGGAGGATCATGACACGCCATCATTGGCCAGGGCCTTCCACGAACATCTCTGGCCTGGCGGAATACCTGGGCCTCCCCCAGCCCCAGGTAGAACAGCCGGCAGAGGGCATCCTTGCAGAAGTCCTCACGAAGCACCTGTCTGCCAGAATGGGGATTCCACTACAGACCGTCGTGGTGTCCCTCGCCAAGAAGGGTTGGCTGAATCACCACTCTGTCCAGCCAGTCAACTGCCGCCTGGACGCAAAGTACATGCAGATGGAGGGGGATACACTTGCTCTCCTCCCATCCTCATTCACATTCCTCGGTTTCTCGATGCATCATCGATGTACTCCACGCCTCAGTCGGCCTCATCTTCGTCATCGATGGCGCTGTTAGGCAAGGAGGAGAAAATCTTGGAGGCATACGGTAAGAAGCTGTATTCCAGTGCTTCCTTGCACCTGCGACAAGCCAACGCAGAGGCAGTGCTGGCAGCCGCTAACAAGAGTTTATGGCGAGAAATTGCCGACTTCCTCCCGGAACTCCCCACCCATAGCCAATCAGGATTCAAGGCGGAGCCAACTGAAGCCAAGCTCGTGGCTCAGGATATCATGGAGTCCAATCTGGCGCACCTTGATACCTCTGGACGTGCCATCTGTATTGCCATAGACATGACGAGGATGTCCAGGAACGTATTCTAGTGACCTCTTTCACTGCAGCACAGACAAAGAGCTGGACAAGAAGGAATAGCTCTGACATCTAATTCTTTAAATGCCCAAAATGTACTCCGTCTCAGCAACGCTCGGATAAGGGTCGCTCCTCTGGAGGCTTCTGCGGCTTCCAGGAGCGGAGGTCTAGACAGCCGGAACATTCCCCGACCCCTAGTCGGCGCAAGCATCATCAAAAAGGGGGTCGGGGGGCAAGGGCTTTTTCCAGTCCCCCTGCTCCGCCTCTGCCTCCGAGGGTAAGAAGCCATGACAGACCCACTCAGGACAATGTGTCGCTAGTGGGGGGCAGGCTTGCTCTTCACGCACACTTTTGACGACCGAACTTTGCGGACCCCTGGATCCTGTCAGAGGTATCCTCTGGGTACCGTCTACCTATTCCTACCTCTTCTCCCTCCTCTTCCACAAGTTGGGACAGCAACTCTTTTGGTGGAGATTTGGTCGCTCGTCCTGAGCCAGGCCGTGGAGGAAGTCCCAGGATCCCAGCGAGGATCAGACTTCTACTCCAGGATCTTCGCCACTTCAGAAAAAGAACCAGGCGGGCCTGAGAGTTGTCCTGGACCTTTCCACCCTCAACCTCTCCTTACCTCTCCAGAGGTTCAAGATGGTGATGCCAGCTTTTATTGCGGAGACATTATGCAGGGGAGACTGGATGTGCTCCCTGGATCTAAAAGACGCCTATCTGCACATCCCGATCTTGCAACCCCATCGTTCTTTCCTCCTGTTCAGGATCATGGGCTGCCATTTTCAGTACAAGATCCTCCCTTTTGGCCTCAACTCGACCCCCAGGGTCTTTACCAGACTCATGAATGCAGTGGCAGCCCTCCTTTGGGCTCAGGGCCTCCATATATACCCCTACCTAGATGACTGGCTCGTCAGGGCTACATCTCAAGAAGCAGGAGAGCCACGTCCCACTTACTCAGCCAAGGCGCTACTTCGGCTGTGTGGTACCAGCATCTACTGGACCTTTTTTGCAGCGGTACTGTTGGCCGTCCCCCACACAAGACTCATGATGAGGAGGATGCAACTCCACTTCGCAGCGTCATGGAACCAGCAGAGGGACTCGCAGGCTGAAATTATCAAGATCCCCCATCTCTCTCTCTCTCTCTCTCTCTCTCTCTCCACCTGGACCTCGCATGGTGGTCCAGGGACTGCAACCTGCGGACGGGCACGCTCTTACGCCCCCCCCCCGTCCAACAGGTGACTATTACCACAGACTCCTCCCTAGAGGGCTGGGGAGCCTTCCTGGAGGACCTCTCGGTTCACGGCACGTGGGACCGTAAAGAACAGGAATACCACATCAATTGGCTAGAACTGAACGCCATCTGGATAGCGCTCGGAGCATTCCTCCCACGTCTCAAAGGAAGGATTGTCCTCATCCAGACCGACAACTCGACCAGTATGTACTACATCAACAAGCAAGGGGGGGTGGGTGCCAGGTCCCCTTCCCTGTGCAGACTGGCCATCAACATGTGGGAATGGGCCTTGGAGAACGAGATTTTCCTCGCGGCACTCCACCTTCCGGGGAATCCAACCTGGAAGCGTACAGGCTCGGCAGGTTGGGAGCGGACAACTGAGTGGAAGCTGAACGACCTTATTGCACAGATCTTCCACAGATGGTTGGGGGGGGGGCTCCCCCAGGTGGATCGCTTTGCCACTAGGCGGATCACTTTGCAACCAGGCACAACAAGAAGGGCTCCCAGTTTGCCTTGTGGCAGGGGCAGGGCCTAGGCTCCCTGGGCGATGCCTTATGGATCCAGTGGAACGTCATGTCAGCATACGCCTTCCCTCCCACTCCACTGATTCGGAGTGCTTTGCAAGTTCAAGGAGTCTCTCCAGCTCAACGTCATTCTGATAGCTCCGTGGTGGTCAGCCAGGCTATGGTTCTCGAAGCTGCTCAGCCTCTCGACGGTCCCTCCAATCTACCTCCCGACGGGCCCAGCACATCTGACACAGCAGGGGGGCAAGGGTCATTCATCCCCGCCACTCAGAAGCTAGCTCTCACAGCGTGGTTCCTGAGCAAGTGACGCTCAGCCACCTCAACCTATCCCAAGCCAATCTGGAAATCATACAGGGTGCTAGGAGAAAGGCTACCAGAACCCAGTACAAAAGTAAATGGACAAGGTTCTGCCACTGGGCGCACTTCCGGGATATCGACCTGCTGGGTTGTTCATTGGATGACGTGCTGTCCTTCTCAGCGCACCTCGCTAACTCTGGCGTGCAGGTGGACACCTGCTGAACACACCTTTCAGCCATTGGGGCCTACAGGAATTCGAAGGAGGGGGTCTTCTCCTCCAACCCGATCGTCGGGAGACATTTGGCCGGACTCTCCAGACTACCTGCCCATCAGGAAGCCACACCCCATGTGCGATTTGAACCTAGTTTTGGGCGCCCTCGCGCACAAGTTATTTGAGCCTATGGCGACCGCGAACATCAGGCTGGTCACCATCAAGACGACTCTGCTAGTCGGCCTCACATCGGCGCGCAGGGTCAGCGAGATCCAGGCCATACACTACCTTTCACAAGGATAAGGTGGTCCTGCGGACCCATCTGGCATTTCTACCCAAGGTACCATCAGCCTTTCACTTAAACGAGGAGATCATCCTTCCTACATTCTTTGCTGCTCCGAAGGGAGAGCCTCGGAGTTCTCACTGCCTGGATGTCCGGCGGGCCCTGAAATTCTACCCGGACAGGACCAAGGGTTTCTGCAAGTCAGATGCCCTATTCATCACTTTTGGAGGCGCCAAGCCAGGCTATCGGGCCTCCAAAACCTCCATTTCCTGCTGGATGGCCTCGCCATCAAGCAAGCCTACTAGGGCTAGCATAGACCCCTTCCGGCGAACATGCATGCCCACGCGGTCATGGCCAAGGCAACGGCCATCGCCTTTCAATGCCCTTTCCCCTGGCAGGTCATAAGCAGGGCGGCCACATGGGGCCCCCCATCGGCTTTCTGCAAGCATTACTGTTTGGATGCCGGTTCCAGGTCGGATGAGGCTTTCGGATAGGCGGTTCTCAGGAACCTATTTGCTTAATGAAGGTCTCCTCTCCACAATGGGGCTACTTTCAGTTGTAATCGCTCATGCAGTATGGAGTAAAGGGGACGGGACGTAAGAGTAATTATAAGTTACTCACCGTAGTGACTAACCTACTCTGTCTATAGTCCCCTTTCCTCCATACGTCCCACCATCCTACACCCTAATGATCTGGTGTCATTAGGCAATGGTATATCTATTGTCAACACGTCTTTGGGGACTGAGGTGTGGCACCGGAGGGCGGAGTCAGGGTAACGCATGCTCCAAGGGCCACGCCTCTAAATTTAGAGGGAAAAAGATTTTTCTGGTGAAAAAGGTTGTCTCCCGTCCCTCGCAAGGGACACCCATGCAGTATGGAGGAAAGGGGATTATGGAATTAGAGTACGTTAGTCACTATGGTGAGTAACTTAAAATTGTTTTGCTGATCCGAAGGATGATGCTCAGAGGCTCTTGCACTGTCTGGATGTCAGTCAGGACAAAGAGCTTAAGTAAAGTTGTGTGCCCTGTTTGTCACCTTCGGGGGGGGGGGGGTCATGGCCAGGTTATCAGGCATCCAAGGCCTCCATAGCAAGGTGGATGGTTTCGGCCATCAAGGAGGCCTATGAGGGGCAACACAATCCACTTCCAGCTAACATGCGCCCCCACACTGTCGGAACCAAGGCCACGGCCGTCGCATTTCAGCGGCAGGTCATCAGCAGGGCGGCCACCCCTTTGGCTTTCTGTAATCACTACTGTTTTGACGCCGGCTCTAAATCAGATGCGGCTTTCGGGCAGGCGGTTCTAAGAAACTTGTTCGCTTAAGGAGTCACCTCTCCACCCTGTGGCTACATTCAGTTTTAATTGTCCATGCAGTATGCAAGAAAGGGGACGGAACGTATGAGTAATTAATAGCTACTCACCGTAGTGACTAACGTACTCCTAGTCCATAGTCCCCTTTTCTCCATATGTCCCACCATCCTCCACCCCTAATACTGGTGTAATTAGGCCATATATGTCGACGCGACAATAGGGACTGAGGCGTAGCGCTGGTGGGGGGAGTCAGGGGAGCCATGCGCACATCTAAATTTAAAGGGGAAGGTTTTTTTTCTGGTGAAAAAGGCTGTCTCCTGTCCCTAACGAGGGACGCCCATGCAGTATGGAGGAAAGGGGAGCATGGACTAGGAGTACCTTAGTCACTACAGTGAGTAACTATTAATTTCTCCCACAGTACCTTAGGTTAGAAAAACATTTTGTGGCTGGATTCTCCTCTGGATAGCAGCAATGGACCTGGTCTCTTGATTCCTTAGTCTGGTGACGAAATGCAGGACTATGATCAGGAATTCTCGGCAGCAGCCTTGAGGGGGAGGACCTCCAATATGGATTTCTTCAGCGTCTCTGGTCAGTCTGTAGTTTTGGTGCCATTTCTGCAGCTCCAACAAAGTACATGATTCACACAGTCCATCTTTTTTCAATTCCTGGCGTCCTGCACTCAGGTAAGGGGACTTGGATGAGTTGGATTGTTTTTCTAGAGGTTCACCTGAAGCTCAACAAAGACTTGGACGGATTTGGCCTTGACAAGATGCACTACGATTGGGTTGGTGGTCTCCTGGTATTTGCAGGTTGCTGCTCTGGAACCACACAGCACCTTGGGAGATGGCTTAGATTGTAGTTCGTCTCAAGGGATGGAGTCCTCTTTGGAGTGCCCCTGTCACTTAGAAAACTGGGCCAGGACAGCAGTGGTCGCTTCACCATGTTGCAAAGGGTCCGCAGGCGTCTCTGCTAGTCCTCTTCTTTGGTTATTTCAGTTTCCAGTGGTCGACTTGCCTTTCACCTCGAATTTTATCGGTGGTTCAGTTTCAGCACACTTCTGCAATCAGTCTCAGCAGTTTACCGAAAGGGACGGGTGGATGTCCATTTGGATCAGCCAGACCCCCTGTGGAACTGGTTCCATTTAGGCACTCGGGCAGACAGAGCAGTGTAGTGAAAAACTCCTCCCTCATGTACTGCCTGCCCAGAGACACTGGAGCCTAGGCAGGGATTCAAGTGGTCCCGCCAAAGTCAAAAAAACACACTGTCCTCCCTTTCCTCCCCCTCCCCAAGAGTGGTAGAAGGGCTAACCAAGAACAACCACACTAGAAATTACTCAAAAAGAAAGGAGCCACCAAATCAGTACTCGGGTGAACCTATTGGGCATAACCAGGACTAAGAATAGTCTGTGACAAAATACAGCAATAGTTGGGAGAACACATCCACTGCCACCAGCCTTAACTAGAAGGTTGTCATTTTGACTAAAAGGTTAATGGAGCAGAGAGGAGGGGGGTGCTGGGTTTCCACATGGCACTCCACATAAGGTGGTGTGTGCCATTCTCTCAGAATATGAAGTTACAGGAGGTGCAAAGTCCTTAGTAACTGTAGTTACTCAAGGATAACTCCGGGTATGCCTAAGGGAGGAAGTTGTCCTAGGTGGGTATTCCCTGTCGATGGGAAAACTGGGTCAGCACAGCTACAAGGCTTCAGCAATGTTTTGAATTTCAGGAAGGTGCTGCTGGTATCTCTGCCAGTCTTTGGATTCCTTGTGCCAGTGGTCGACTCAGTCTGTAGTCCCAAAATCCTCTCTTTTTATGCATGATGCCATTCAGTCATGCAGCTGTCAATCACCTGGTGTGTGGCTGTCCTCCTGGACAGCCAGCCGCCGAGTTAGAACTGGTTTCAGCCAGGCATTACTACAGACAAAGGACAGCGATTATTTTTTGCTCCTCCCTCCATTCCTTCCCAGACACATTGGAGCCTGGGCGGGCTTCACGGCTGAAGCCTGCCAAAGGCAAAACACACAAAGGACCCATACCTATTCTAAAGGATAGAGTAAAATCCCAGAAGGAACTGACAAATTAAAAATAGCAAAAAAGAAGTTGCTATTTTTGAGAAATGGTCACCCATTGGTGCTGTACTGCAGCTGAGCAATCCGCCTGCTAGTAACTGCACAAAAGGTAGTACAAAGTAACCACTGCCACCAGCCATTTGTTAGTGAGTGTAACAAAAAGTTACAAGAGAAGTGGGCTAAGGAGTTGCTAAGTAAACCCCTGGCACTCCACATAAGGTGGTGTGTGCTGGACCCCAAAAAGGAAATGTTAAGTAAGATAAGTTATCCTACTGTTATTGGGAACTGTAGTTCTCACACGTAAATGTATTTAAACACTTGGAGCATTCCAAGGGACTCCTCAGTGAAACTGCACAGAGGGTGATGTCTGTCACCAAGCAAAAATTTGATACAGTATGAACAAAAAAATCCCAGTCAGAGAAAATGCTAAAAGTTCCACTCACACACCGGAGATTAAAATTAAAAAGAATCCAGAGTCCAGCAAAAGTGCTGGGGTCTCTAAGGTTTAAGGGAATTACTACAGAACTGATCATTGTCCCTAACATACCGCATGAATGCACACAGCTTCATCTTAATCACTCTGCAGGTACTGTAAGACTCGAGGTCATTCTTAACTGGTGTCGTTTTGCCACTCCTGTTTCTACAGTGGTAATTTGTGCGTTTGGGTGTTCGCCCATACACGTTCTCGCAGGCGTAACGCTGATGTGCATGCAGGGAGCCTTGATTGAAGTCACTGAACACTTTTGACCTATAAAAAACTTGGTGCTTACATGTTACAGAAGAATCCTCTGGAACTCAAACTTTTCTACAGCTTGCACCGTATTCTGTTTTGCTGGCCACTGATGCCCAGTGTCCCATCTTACTATCGCATACCTAGATAAAGTAAGCACTTCTAAAGCCTAAGGCCTTGCTAAAGAAATGATTACAAGTGTTGGAAAAATGCTTAACTGCTTATGTTGGTCTTGTAACATCATTTAATTTCTGACCGGAATATTCTACAAAGTTTACTACAAAGTGGCGTTTTACTTAAATTGAATTGCATACTGCCATTCTAGAAGTCTTTTTTACACTGTGGTGTACTTACCTGAGGTATTGCATTGGTTTTCTAATGTGCGCTGATTATAAATAGAACTTAACCTTCCTGAAGAATTCTTTGCCTGTGAATATATACGTTAAACTAGTATTTATATATAACTCTAGAGATTAGAAGTGTTTCTTTCGACCATATGGATGCTACAAGTTCTTTGTACCTTCCCACAGCCCTCTCTGCCTCCTAAAATAAGCCTGGCTGCTCTGCCATTGCTACCATTACCTTCAGTCGTACAGGCCTATACTAGAAGTTGGAGTTCTGTATTGCCAGCTAGAGTCTTATACATTCCTAAATAGCTGGTCCTTAACAGTTCTTTTCCTTTGAGTGGGCAGCAAGCCATAAGAGCGGGTGGGTGCGCATCTTGAAAGAATCCAAATACAGTATTTGCTGTGACTGTTTACTGCCAAGCTAGTGCCATGGTTTAAACTGTCCAATCATACAATACTTGCTTCCACTTTTGTGAGGTGGTGTAATTCATTTTTCTGATATCTGCATTCAAAGACTTGTAAAAGTTAATATTTTTAGCAATTAGCTTGTTCGAAGTGTTGAATGGGGGGGGCAAGGTCATGTGGCGACAGATGGCTGCATAGGCGTAGAGCTCAGTGAGCCGAGAGACTTTAATCAACATGAGCTTTAAATTTGGTCTGCATATTTTCTTAAAAACCACTTCTCCAGCATTGGATCTTTCATAGATGCAGATGCTTGAATATTCCCCGTCGTCAGACTGGGAATCCTCGGTGATAAATTTAATAATTTTTTTTTTTTTTAAATATACACACATTGCTACCTAGCAGTGCATGTACATAGCCCATTATGGCCTATGAGCCATTTCATTGTGTAGTCCCTCCACCTCACTTTGGTCCTTTATGGCCCCAGCCAATGAGGTGGCAGGGCTTAAGCTCCGCCCCCGGCAGCCATCTTTCGATTTTTCACCGCAGTCTAACAGACACAGGGAATCCTCAAGCTCTCTGAGCTTTTTCAAATTCTTTCTACTTTTGTGTGGAATATATTTGGTAAATATATTCCATTTTGTTCCCCTTCTCAGGGGCTTTGTTTCCATTTAACCTGGGAGACAAAACTTGTTGGTTTCCTCTCAAAATCGTCGACTGAACTTCTCTTCAGAAATGGAGGCACCTCAGGCTGTCAGGAAGCCTTCCCTGTTCAGGGACTGCACGAGGTGCAAAAAGAAATTGGTTTACAACAAAGACCCCCATGAGCATTGCATTTATTGTCTGTACCCACATGACATTAAAAAATGCGAGATTTGTAGAACCTTTTCCACCAAGACCCTTCATGACAGGCATAGAAGACTCCTTTCTTACCTGGAATCCAGGGATCAATCTTCGGACGAAGAGTCTGTCAGAACAGCTCCTGTCCAATCCAGCACTCCATCTGAGAGACAAACTTCAAAGAGAAGGGCCTCTTCAGTGGAAAGGAGTTCCTCTCCCAAGTCCAAAAAGAGGAAGCTGGAATTGATACCCTTTCTGCCTCCAGTTGACTTAGCAAGCCAGAAAAAGTCAGCAAAATCTGCCTCCAGAGGTAAGGAGGAGTTTGCAAAAAACGGGGGGGGGGCAGTCGTCGGCGGGGAAACCGCCCATGAATGAAGGGAAAGGTAAAGGCCCGTCATCGGCCATACCGTCGACGAAACCAGCAACGACGACGACCACGCTTAAGACATCGTCGACAATAAGATCATCGTCATCGGACACGTCGACCGCGAAGCAATAGTCGACGAGCAAGAAACACCACTCGTCCACGAAGCATTCATCCATGACGCAGTCGTCCACGGAACGCATTCCACATTCGTCAACGAAGCCCTCGTCGACGGCGAAGCCCTCGTCGACGGGAAAACCTCAGTCGTCGACAATCTCATACGGGATGCTTGTCGACGAAGATAGCATCGTCCGTAACACCTTCAGCGGCACCACAAATTTCGGCAGTTACGGAGGAATTGCTGCCTTCCACATTTGAAACTCCTGTCATTGAAAGCAATGTCATTGAGAAGAATACTGAGACTGAACCACTGGTACAGCAATTTTCACCTTTGGGTCACATGGCAGAACTTCCGGATGTAATTCTTCAGGAAGAATTCTCTGCGGAAGTGGTGGAAGAGTCCACCGGTCCCTTACCGAAACAATACAGCCCTCCTTGGCAACCGTCCACGGGAGAATCCGAATACCCTCATGACCCGATACTCATGTTATCCGTGCAGAGGATTGTAGAAGAATTTTACAGGCGGCAAAAGGAAAAGCAAATCCCGATTGATCCCATAGAATCAGGAATTATTCCGAGAGTCATCTCCGACTCCAGGCACATCTGGTTGTTCTCCTCACAGGAGTAGACCGCAAAAACGGATGAGATCACCGGAACCTGCTCGAAGACCAAGGAGCAGCACCCACAGTGCTTCACCTACAAGAGTCCCGTCGCCACAGTCATCGCACAGACCGCGATCTCCGGATGTGGACCCTACTATGGTACCGTCCACCATCTCGGTATCAGACTGGCAGGAGGATCCTTTTAGAGAATTCTCTGAACCAGAAGGAGAAATAACACAGGAGCCAGACGCATCCAGTGAGTGGGATGACTACGTAGTCGAGAAGCCCAGGAGGAGAGACTCGCCGGGCAAGGCCTCACCGCCGGATGATCTCGTCTCTTTCCACACCATTATAGGTAAAGCCGCAGAATTGTTTAAAATTCAGGTTTCTTCTGAGGAAAGGAAATCAGTGCTCTATGAGCACAGGGACAAACGAAGGAGGACAGTGACCACAATTCCTCTCCTCGATACCATCTGGGATTCCGGATCCAAGATCCTATCCACACCCTTATCGACTCCGGCGCTGGTGTCCAGGCCAGAAAAGAAATATAAAGCTCCGGATTCGGCACCACTTTGTTTGAGAGGTCATACGAAACCAGACTCGGTTATTACAGTGGCGGCCAGAAAGAAACTCGCCAACCCCTCATCACCGTTGTCGGCACCACCGGATAAGGACGGACGTAAACTGGAAGCCATGGGCAGGAAAGTATCATCTTCTGCATCGCTTACAATCAGAGCGGGCAATGCGCTGGCCATGACCGCAAGGTTCGATCGCGAGCTTTGGCTCCATGTCTAAATTGGCGAAACAATTACCAGAGCTCCAGGAGGAGGCAAAATCGATAATCGCGGATGGTGAAGCAACATCGGATCACATGATCGACGCAGCGGTTGATGTGGCCGAATCAGGCTTCAGGCAGATGGCGCACGGCACAGTGCTCAGAAGGCAGGCCTGGATGAAGGCTACTAACTTTAGACCTGAAGTCCAGGCGCAGATATTAGACATGCCGTTTGATGGACAAGATCTCTTTGGAAAGAAGATAGATGATCATTTGAAGGGAATCAAGACAGACACAGACACAGCCATCAGTTCTTTAAAGGACAAAAGTAAGGACCATCGGTCTTTTCGTCCCTTTAGAGGCTCATCTTCCAAGTTCAGAGGATACGGTCGTTCCTCGTATAGTCAAAAAGCACAAGGCGGCACGTACCAAGATAATAAATATCAGTCATCCAACAGATATGCCCATAGAGGCAGACGTGGCTCCGCCCAAGGGAAGTCACAAGGCAAGCAAAACTGACGACCAATTTTTTTCCCCTCTTCACCACACCCCGGTGGGGGGAAGGGTGAGCCAGTTATTCCAGCGCTGGCAATCAATTACATCGGACAAATGGGTGTTGCAGGTGATCCGAAAGGGTCACACCTTAGAATTTCTGGACCAACCGCCTTCCCTGCCTCCAACATCTAGCAGAGTGCATATGCTAAGACAGGTCATGTCCGAAGTGCAAAAACTGCTCCAGAAGGCAGCAGTAGAACCAGTTCCTTATTCTCAGAGGGGAAAAGGTTTCTACTCCCGATTCTTCCTCGTCAGAAAGAAAAACGGTCAATGGAGACCCATCTTGGACCTGAGGGCACTCAACAAATTTATCAAGCGCATAACATTCAAGATGGTAGCTTTACAAGGGGTGCTACCTTGGTTAAACAAGCACAACTTCTTAGCCACTTTAGACTTGGAGGACGCATACTTCCATATACCGATCCATCCAGCGCACAGGCAGTTCCTTAGGTTCACGGTGGGAGAGCTTCAGTTTTAAGTGCTCCCGTTCGGGCTAAAACCGGCTCCGAGAGTTTTCACAAAATGCTTGGCGCCGGTAGCGGCAAGTCTCAGGAGGGCAGGAACGGACGTTTTTCCATACCTGGACGATTGGCTGATAAAGGGAAGTTCCGCTGCAAAGGCTCGCTCGGCAGTGTCGAGGACTGTCAACCTCCTAAAAGAGTTAGGTTTCTCCATAAACCAGACAAAGTCCTGCCCCGTTCCCAGCAAGGTAGCTCTCTTCCTGGGAGCCGAACTCGATACCAGCATTCCCAGAGTGAGGCCATCCGCAGAAAGAATAGCAGCGATTCTACGCTCAACTTCGAACTTCCTACAGAAAGAGACAACATCCGTACGCTCTTACAAATCCCTATTGGGCATGATGTCATCATGCATATTCCTCATACCGAACTGCAGGCTTCGCATGAGACCGGTGCAGGAAGCTCTGGACCACCAATGGAAACAAGCTTTCGGAGGCTGGGAAGACATGGTCCAGATTCCATCGACGTTGCACAAGGCACTTCGATGGTGGAATGTTCCGAGGAATCTTCTGCAGGGGATGCCGTTTCAAGCACCGACATCGACCCTTCTGCTGAGGACGGACGCTTCCTTATCAGGTTGGGGCGCTCATCTTGCGGACCTCCAAACCAAGGGCTCTTGGTCGACACGAGAGTCCCAGCTCCACATCAACGTGTTAGAGCTCAGGGCCGTAAGGTTGGCGCTGAAAGCCTTCCTACCGGTGATAGCTGGTCAAGTTCTTACAGTCCAGACAGACAACATGACCTCCATGCACTATACAAACAAGCAGGGAGGCACGAGGTCACAGATCCTGTCGCAAGAAGCCCAACAGCTTTGGGCATGGGCCTTGCACTACGGGGTGCAGATCAGGGCAGAGCATCTTCCAGGAGTGGACAATGTCCTAGCGGACAGGCTAAGCCGAGAATACACAGCTTCCCACGAGTGGGAGCTGGACGAAAAAGAAACCCAACGGATATTTGCCTATTGGGGCCATCCGCAGATCGACCATTTTGCCACCAGGAACAACAAAAAATGCAAGAGATTTGCTTCAAGATACCCGGAGCACCAATCACTGGGAGACGCGTTCTCAGTGAATTGGTCGGGGAAGTTCCTCTATGCCTTCCCACCCATTCCCCTCATGTCGAGGGTACTTCGCAGGGTAAAAGAACAGGATTGTTCTTTGATTCTAATTGCGCCGGATTGGGCACGGCAAGTCTGGTACCCGACGCTGAGGCATCTATCCTGTCAACCCCCGATTCGTCTCAAGACACATCAATATCTACTGACACAACAAAACCGCAAGGTCCTCCACCACGACCCGAGGAGCCTGTCTCTCAAAGCATGGTTCCTGAGCAGCGCAAACTGATGCACCTAAAGTTACCATCAGAAAGCTGGGATATCATCAGGGCCGCTAGAGCCCCATCCACGCAAGTCACCTACACCAGGAAATGGACCAGGTTTTCCAAATGGTGCGAGACCTCTGCAATCGATCCCCTCACAGCCTTGGTTAATCAGATTCTGCCCTACTTGTTGCACCTGGCTAAGTCAGGGCTCTCACTGTCCTCTATCAAGGTCCATCTGTCAGCCATAGCGGCTTACACAGTAACCGCGGAGACGCAAGCCTTACTTTCCTTACCAGCGGTTAAAATCTTCCTGAAAGGACTGATGCGTACTTATCCGCCTACACCTACACCAGTTCCGGACTGGAGCCTCAACACCGTCTTAACAGCCCTCATGCAACCTCCCTTCGAACCCATACACAGATGCGAAATGAAATTCTTGTCCTGGAAGACATCTTTCCTGATAGCCATCACATCAGCCAGAAGGATCAGTGAGTTACAAGCTTTGTCTTCTGAACCCCCGTTTACTTTGTTCCAGAAGGACCGCGTCATCTTAAGGCCTCACCCGAAGTTCCTCCCCAAGGTACTTTCGGAGATGTCGTTCACGGAGCGCATTGTTTTACCAACCTTTTTCCAGAATCACGCTTCTGAAGCGGAAAGAACATTACATTCTCTAGACGTTGCTAGAGTGTTGAAGTTTTACTTGCAAAGAACCAAGGAGTTCCGCTCCTCAAACCGGCTATTCATTTCTTTCTCTGGCCGTACCAAGGGTCAGCATATATCTAAACAAAGTCTGGCACGCTGGGTATCGTCCTGCATCACCCACTGCCATCAGTTGAAAGGCGACCCTTTAACTAGACCGCCGTCTGCGCACTCCACCAGAGGAAGGGCGGCGTCAACAGCATTCCACGCAGGGGTGGCATTGAAGGACATATGCAGAGCCGCCACGTGGAGCACTCGGCATACTTTCGCCAAACACTACTGCCTGACTGAAGATACCAACAAAGAAGCTGCAGTTGGACAGGCAGTGCTCCGCCATCTCTTTGTATAAGGTAGGACCAGCCTCCTTTCCCACCTTTCCCGAAGTATGTAACCGTTGTGTTGCTGCATGGTAAAGGTTTGATCAGAAATATGTTTTTTCTGTATTTATGCATATATATATATAATGGTGGCATGTTTTAACTGCTTGGTATTCTATTCAAGCATCTGAATCTATGAAAGATCCAATGCTGGAGAAGTCTTAGTTACTTACCTGTAACTGTATTTCTCCAGCATTGGTATCTTTCATAGATTCACATGCGCCCGCCCGCCCCCCCCCCCCCCCCCCCCCGAGAGGCTGCTCCTATGCTCGGCATCCATCATACTGTAATCTCTACGGTTCAAAAGCTAAAGATGGCTGCCAGGGGCGGAGCTTAAGCCCTGCCACCTCATTGGCTGGGGCCATAAAGGACCAAAGTGAGGTGGAGGGACTACACAATGAAATGGCTCATAGGCCATAATGGGCTATGTACATGCACTGCTAGGTAGCAATGTGTGTATATTTAAAAAAAATATATATATATTATTAAATTTATCACCGAGGATTCCCAGTCTGACGGGGAATATTCAAGCATCTGAATCTATGAAAGATACCAATGCTGGAGAAATACAGTTACAGGTAAGTAACTAAGACTTCTTAATGTCGCTAGTAGCAGGGTTCTGTTTCTGAAGTTTTTCCGCGGCCTCTGCCGCAATGAAAAGGAACTAAACTTTCTTAATGTATCGCAGCCTACTCTACAATAAGGTTACCCGGTACTCGCGTCTCTCCAGAAGCCTTTGGAATCGGAATTTCTACATTTGTTGCAGTTGGGCTTGCCGGAAGGTCGTGAGGAAGAGCATTACGGACACCAGACTCCTCCACGGTTTCTCCCATGACAGTGATTGTGCCACCTTCACTCTGAGGTGTCCCTAGTTCAAAGTGGTGCTTGTCTGCCGTTTTATGCCAGAATAATCGTTTGGTTCCTTTCAAGCGAGCGCACTGAGGTCAAACTACCTCCCGCTTCCAGCTTTGGCCATGTTTCACATACACAGTTAACCTATTGTTTCCTCTGTGGGACCCTCCTTATTTCCTCTTATGTGGAAGCTCTCATCACGTAGCCCGGCCCATCAATCGCGTTCCCTCCTGGCTGCAACTGTGAATCGTGGCCTACTCGCTACTGGCTCCCGGTGGCTAAAGTATATATTTCACTTCTTATTTTGCTTGAATTTTTTGTGGATTCTATTCAGCTGCTAACTTACTACTGCTATCTTTTACCTCTAAACATGACTGACTCCACCAAAACCTCACCAATACTTGATAACTCACCTTTTAATTCCTGCTTGGAATTCCTTTTTAGAGGAACTTGGCAATATTCGTTCCTCCATATCTACGCTGAACTCCCGCTCCTCCAGTATATAAGAATTTAAAGGCTTTAAGAATATAAAAAAAATTGACATTAGCTGAAGAAAGAGTTGGTATTGTGGAAGATAGGGTGGAGGGTCTTGAGAACATGCAAATAAAACTTGTACAACTGGAAGGTGAAGTCACAGAATTGGAGACAGAAACCGTAGGTACAACCTTCACTTTCATGTGATCCTTGAAAAAATTGAAGGGGATGGCCCAATCAATTTCCTTACTGATTGGATCCCCTCGGAATCACTTTTTCACTACTACTGGAACTACAGCATGCTCACAGGGTAAGGCCCCGCTTCTCTAGCAACAACACTCAAAGTCCCTTCATAGCTTGCTTTTTAAGACATCAACAAGCACGCCAAATGCTAATAACTGCCAGAAAGAATTCCCCCATCCTTTTTCAGGGCAACGCAATCTTTAGCTCCCCAGACTTTTCCAATCTGAGACACAAATCAAGATCTCCTATCAAATCCACTGGTCCCTCTCTCTACTTTTCAAACCTGACCAAAACCATACTATGGCTGTACTTTGCCTTCAATCTGTCTGGTATACAATGTTCCCTTTATCCAACGATCTTGCTTACTGCACAATAGCTCAATTGGCCATTATTTGTTCATGCTCATACAACTTTTGGATGTATCTTCATCTCCTGCTCTTTGCTTCTCTTCGCTTTTTTTATTGCGTCTCTGTGCTCCGGTATCCCCCTTGATACTCTTGCTTACATACTTTCAAACTAATCTTACTTTAGACCTCATTCCATTACTTATTATCATAACTTCTCTTCTATGTATCTTATCTACTCTTAGGTGTTTTTTCCTCTTGCCGTGCCCCATTCTCGGGTGTTAACACAAGTTATTTTTATCCAATGGTTTATTACACCTCTTGGAATCACATACATTGCATTTTGTTAACAATGTATTCCACACTGCTTTATTTGTCTTTGCCATTATCTTCATTGTCATTGCAGATGTCTATTAAGTTTGTTACTTGGATTGACAAATGGTTGAATCACCTCTCAAATTTAGCAAGATAATCCCCCAATTTGCCAAGTTTAAACCTGATAGTTTGTCTCCAAGAGACTCATTGGAGTTGAGATAGTGATAACCTTAAAATCAGAGCTTCATGGGTCAGTCATACTCTTCTCCAATGCTCTAGATAGAAAAGGTTGTGTTTCTATTTTGGCCAATAAACATGTTTTACTTTAGTTAATGAAAACGATCATGGAGGCCGATGGATCATTGTAGAAGCAATCACTAATAACCTACCTACCTGTTACTATTATCAATATTTATGTAACTAACGCCCCTAACTTCTCTTTTGTTAGAGTTTTGAGGTAAAATTGGATCTAAAAGTGTCCAGATAGACTTGTTTGCAGAGATATATATCAGATTTTTGACTTGACTGCAAATCCTCCTAATTTTATCAGTTCCAAATCTCGTAACAGTTTCCTAAACTTAATACAAAACCTCAATCTTGTTGACGCTTGGTGCTTCTGTCACCCATATTCTAAAGATTATACATTTTAGTCGCCTTCCCACCAATCCTTTTCTAGACTGGACTATATATTTGATGCTTCAGTAACTTCCACTATTTTGAACTCTGAATTTGGCTCCATAACCATTTCTGGTCCTGCACCTGTCTCTACCACTTTAAAATGGATACCTATTTCTAAATTCTCACCTAGTTGGAAATGTAACTCTTTGCCTTAATGACAAGTCCTTTATCAAAAAACTAAATATTTTATTGAAAATTTATTTTTCTCAACCGTCCTGAACACGCCTCCATAAATAACTGGGATGCCTTCAAAACCGACCTCCGTGGGTTCATAATTCAGTTTGCTGCCATTAAGAAACGACAATCGGAACGCACTCATAACAGTTTATCCTCACTCAAACTTCAATGGTCGTACTATGCTAACCCGGATTCCAACACTATGAAAGCTCATGTCTAAACGTATTAAATTTAATAAACTCTGCACAGAGCTGCACATTCGATACATGGATCTAGAACTAAGTTATACAGTGTATCAAACAGCTGGAAAATGTTTAGCTTCCTAAGTAAAGGAAAAGTCCCTCATTACCCATATCCTTTCTCCTGATGGCAACAAAGTAACCAATCAATATATAAATTATGCCTTTCTTGACTTTTACTCCAATCTTTATTCCTCTGATTATTCTATTAATACTCGTTCAGAAAAGTTTATTTCGGATTCAAAATCCATAAAACACATAAATCCAGACAATACATAAACTTTATAAAACCTTTCCCTTAAGAACATCCATAAAAACCACATTATAAATCTGCAAAAACATTCACATAATGAAATATAAAATAAAGTACAATATAAACTGCCATTACCGCAACAATATCAAATTTAAAATGTGAGTACTCTTCCCAATGTAGCTAGATGGGGGAGGCAACAGCACTCCTTACCCTGTAACCTCAATAACCCTTTTCTAAAATACATCGCTCTTTTCAAAAAGGTAAGTAAAGCCCATGCAACAAAAACAGAGTGTGCACTTGAAAGAAATGAAATGGCCTCTCTGTAATGGCGAATCTTAGTTTCCCTAAGGACTGGAATTATTGTCGCTCTCTGTATCCCTATATACCCCGGGCAAAATAGTAACAAATGCACCAAATTATCAGTAATGTACCCCCAAACCGGACAAACAGTGGTATCCGGATAACCTTTCCATCACTGTGTTCCCCCGCAAACGGAGCCCATCGAACCTTGCCCGAGTGATTAGCCAACAATCTGTTTTATAGGAACCCCAAATTAAGTAGGGTTGAATCTCCAAAGGCCAACTAATCATTGTGTGCAATTTAACAGTATTATTTTCGTACTCTTAAGTAGTTTCTTCCTGGCAAACATGTTGCCCAAAACAGGTTTATAATCATTCACCTCTGTTTTAGTGAAAAGGGCAGCTGGAGGAAAAAGTACTTAGATTGGCCTCTCCTAGGGCTTTATATAATCAAGCCATGTAATTATTTGCCACCCCCTCCTCCCCGGTACAGATCTAATCATAAAATGGCAGAGGGAGGCATGTACATTCGCCCACATCCGGACCCAGAAGAATACTGGGGCAAACGCCCACTGATCCTCCCAAAATTCCAGACCCATTTCTTTGTGGATAGAAATACTCGCTGAAGAATTAGGGCGTCCCAGTAGTCTCCTGAGAAATTGGTTCTCCTTGACTTGTAGCTCATCCGCCTTCGGGAAACCCCACAAAGGTGCCCCATATAGTCTAACCGTCTTTGCTTGTGCTACATGTATCTTGGCTACCACATCAAGCAGTTGACCCTCACAGTGGGACATAAAACAAAAAATGCCCCCTATTTGTTGGCTCAGTTTGGCCGATAGTTTGATTAGATGCAAGTTCCCAGTGAGAGCTTCCGAGAATCTGGTCCTTAGGTAATCGAAAACCTTCACCCAGGGGATGACTTCTCCATCACATATCATGGGTCGCATTAATCCTGGCCGTTTTCTACTGGCCGATTTTTAACCCCAAATTGCTCATAAAGGCTGCATATGCGTTAATCAGGATCTGCAATGCTCTCGGGGTCCTGACTAACAGTACGGTATCATCCGCATATGCTAGCACAGAAAAACATTTGACAGCCCCAACCCACCCCACCCCACCCATATCAAAAAGTCAGCCAAAATATTTAGCAAATCCTTCAAGAGGCTGTTAATATAGAGGCAAAAAACGTGTTGGGGCCAGGAACAGCCCTGTCTCACCCTGCACCCGACCTTAAAGCAAGCTGTGAAATGCCCCCCCGGACCACGGCGCACACATGCCTCATTGTCGCTGTGAATTTCCATCAAAACCCTCTGTTTCCCTGGACAGCCCATGGACTTTGATATGATTTCATTTGACCTGTCTACTTTGTCAAACGCAGTGCCCAGGTCTATAAACGCGAAATACATCACCGCTCTCCTACAAAAGACTGAGTTGGCCACAAAGAGATATAAATTGAGACTGCTCCATGGTTCCTACTCCTGGGCGGAAACCAAACTGGATGTCGGAAAAAACGACTGCTCCGTCAACCAGGATTCGATATGCCCTAGTAGTACTCTCCCAAAGATCTTAAGACGTGTCCAATAGTGGCATTGGCCTATAGGCACTTGGGCTTGATGATCCACCCCCCCTTCTTGAATATAGGAAATATAATATCCCTTTTCCAAGGTGGAGGATATCTACCTGATTCCATGCAAGCATTGAACACCACAGTCGGGAGAGGAGCCCACAAGTCCAGGGGGTCCTGAAAGAGGTCTGATGGTATCACATCAGGGCCCAGCTCACGATTATGGGTTTGCGGACTTATACTCATCCAGCCCAAACTTTAGCCAGGAAGAAATTGGGTCTACACATCCCCTCATATTCTCTCCCCTAAACAGATTCCCAAAGTGCTCCAACCAGGCTGTTTACACCACATGAGTACCACTATCCTCATGAATCAAACAACCCTCAGGTCCCCCCTTCACAAACTCCCAGAAGGCCTTCTGGTCATTCATTTTTGCTGAGTTCAGGAAGCCCTCCCAAGATGCCCCTTCTATTGCCAATTTCCTTCTCTTTAACTCTGCTTGATAATGTGCCCTGGTTTGAGCGATCTCTCTTCTACTAGAGGCCGAGGCATTTAATATCTGCAATAGTTCTCTTTTTGCGCTTCTACAGGCCTCATCAAACCAACCCTTGCTTGACACTAGGCCCTTACCTTTATTTACTAACGTGAATTTTTCTGAAAAGGCTCCAGCCAATTCAACAAACTGATCCACTATTTGCCCCGGCGATAAACTGCCCTCCAGTATGCCATGTAATAGAGCTGCATTCATTGAGATGGTTTCTAAAGACAGGTGGTTCTCCTTTATTGTCCCCCATTTAGGTCTTCTTGAACCGGGAACCATCACCTTGATTGGACAGGGTACAGAATGCATATGGGCCCCCAACATCCTCTTTAAACAAAGACGAATGGGATGGTGGTCACTATTCACATCGAGGATCACTTGAAAACTTAAGGCCCAAAAATTCAGAGTCAATTATCGAGCCCAAATAAGTCACAAGGCCGGGAATATATGGGGCCAAGCAACCATTAACAGTCCATAACCCCCATTCAGTCAACCAAAAACACAATTGGAGTCCCTTATTACAGGCCCTTCCATCCCTCAAAATTGGGGTAGGAATATTCAGACAAATCCTCCAAGGGGTCTAGTAGGTCTTTGGCCATACTCTGTCCCATTGTAAGATTAAAATCGTCGCCTCATATATACAATTCATTACTACTCCTTCCTGAAGACGACAAATCCTAAAAATCTCTTAACACCGCCTAGTGTGTCCAGCTACTTTATGAGGGCTATTATAGAAGCTAATAATACAAATCGATTAGCCCCTTGAGGAAGAGGTGGACCACCTGCAGGGAATCCATAGACATTTGAACCACCTTAAGTCTGCAATCGAGTGAGGTCTTCATCAAATTAGACAGGCCCCCATAGCATCTTCCCCTCGATTTCTTTTTTTGATTTTTTTTCCCTTAGCTGGGATCCCAAATGAAACAAAACCGTCTAGTTTCGGGGTCTCCAGTGCCCAAGTTTCCTGAAGGAGAAACGCTTCATTTGCTTGAAGCAACTCAGCAATGTCTCTCCTATCTATCTTCCCCTTAGACCCTGCTATATTCCAAGAAAGCACACAGAACTCTAAGGGTGTACTAGTCGGTTGGTTACTAGCTGAGAAAGGAGCGGTGGATGGGGCTTGCACCCCCTCCCCTACCTCCGGAGCAACCCTGCTCAGAGGGGCACCTGACTGTCAATCAAGGTCTTCACACGAGGTGAGAACCTCAAATCAATTAGCCAACTCTGGAACCCCAATAGGAGCACTTTCTCTAGTGTGTTTGGACCCTCTCTTTGTGGTGATCGAACTCCAATCTCCCTCCTTGGTAAGTGTAAATGATGGATACCAAGATGTTTGCCCCCTCCCCTCACAAGGTCCACCAGCTCCAGCAGCCCTTCTACCCTGCATGACTCCCGTGGCTACCTGGTCAACCGCCCTCTCATAAAAATAATCCAGAGAAGTCTACTAAAGAGCCTACTACCATTTGGTTTAAGGCCACGTGCAAGATTAGAGCTAAGAAGATAGCCAGCCAACGTTGCGTCCGAGAAGGTCACCACTACAGTCACCATCCACATTCTTATGCTTAGTGCCAACCTGACCGACTCTTCTAGCCATAAAAATAATGGTGGGTTATACTTTAGGCTGCATCAGATTTGTATCAATCCAATGTGTCGCTTTAATAAGGGAAATGGTTGACTCAAAGCTGCCCTTCGTAAGGCTAGGCAGACATGTGATAACCCCCACAACAGGTACTGCTTCTGGGGGCAAATTTAGAATAGTTTGCTCCCCCGCCCCCTGTGGGGGAACATTCCCCCGTACTACTGGCCCCACCATATGCTTGGACTCGCTTCCCCACCCTGGGTTGCAGTTAGCCCTGTTCCCTAACACCTTTGGGACTGGTCCTTCCTCTGCAACAACCGGCAGCACCCAGCTACGCCCTCCCTTAGCCAAATCAGAGTTTGCAAAATGTCCACCCTTCAGTGGTGCACATGGAGCACTAGGCGCGGCATCCCCAACCTCTACCACCTGAGCTTTAGCCAGATCTGACCCCTTCGACAATAGTTTTCATTTTCTCCCCCTCAACTCTGAAAAAACTGAAGTCTTATTCTTCCCCTCTAACACGCTTCCCCCTCAATCTCCCCCTTCTTTATTCTTTCCCCCTACCAATCTCCCCATCTATTCCTCTGCTCGCACCCTAGGCCTCGACTCCTCCCTCTCCCTTACACACCACATGTCTTACCTCCCGCGCCTGTCGCTACGACTTTTTCAATGTGCGCAAAATCCGTTCCTCCCTCACCTTCCATGCTACTAAACTCTTTCTCTTACCTCATCTTCTCCCGTCTTTTCTATTGTTCCTCTCCTTTTTGTTCACCCTGCCTCTCATCATGCCCCCCCTCAAATCCCTCTACCGCTCTGCTATTCACACCCTTTGTCTTCTTGCCCCCACATGATTCCATCTCCTCTTCGCTTTCTTATCTTGGCTGGCTCCCCTTTCACTCACAACTTAAATTTAACTTCCTCTGCCTCGTTTTTCAATCTCTTCATGATCTTGCTCCCCCTGCCTCTCCTCTCATTTCTTTCTACACTCTTCGCTCCCTTCAGTCTGCTGATCTTCCTACTCACTGTTCCTCCATCTCCTTGTGCCTCTTCTTGCTTCCGATCCTTTCAGCTCCTTGCCCCTCTGCACTGGAAATCTCTTCCTCTCTATCAGCTCCATTTTCTCTTACTCCTCCTTCCGCGCCTCCTTAATCTTTTCTTCACCCCCGTCCTGACATCCCTCTTTAATTTCCCATATCTCCCTCCATCACTCTTTCTGTCTTTCCTACAACTCCCTCCCCATTCCTCCTTCCCCTCCCCTTGAAATCTCATCTTCCTCCCCTGCCCGGATTTCCCTTACTTCATCCCTCTTTTCTTCCTCTGTTCCATTTCTTATATTGTCCTTGGTAAATTGTTCTACATACTGTTTTTGATGGTTTGTTTCATGTCTTGTAATTTTATTCTATTTTATCCCATGTTTTGTTGGTGTAATATAAAGCACTTTGGCGTACTGCCCTATATAAACTTAATAAAAGCAATAAATACAATAGAGCTCTTATGGAATCATCCATTATTGCTAAAGTACTCAAGACCCCAGCCTTTAGTGCCTGTAAGAATTACAAAATCAGCTGGAGAGGCTTCAGTTTTGCGTCTAGCAGGGATTCCAGCCAGATCTTATCCTCAGCTCGTTACACTGCTTGACTGTATGTCATCCAACGTATTCACTACCAAATCTGCTACTAGGGTGACCCCCTTCCCCCCACCCCCGACCTCCCCTCGGGCGGGTTCTCAGAGGCTATTGGGACTGTCAAAAAGCCTTTCCCCATTAACCTTCCCTGTTATTTCTACTACTCCCGCCACTAGTTTGGCTAAGGTGCTGCTCTAACATGGGAGCTACCTCTCTAGAGGCTTGCTCAGCAGCATTAAGGCAACTCATTTTCTTATTGGCCATCACATCCATGTAGGAATCTAGGGACCTCTGAGAGGAATTAAATATACATATGGGGGGTGGGGAGGGGGGACAGTTTACATTTTTACCAATTTTGGGTTTCTTGGCTCCCTTAGCTGCTGCCTCCATAAACCCTCTTCTCCCTCATCCCCAGCTTTCCTTTTCCCCATAGTTGGCAATTTGTAAAGACACTTCAAACCGGATTGCAGGGGACAGATACAAACAAATACAACAAATTAGGCTTAGGTTTCAAAAATGCTAAGTGCACAGGATTTGTGAAGCTAAAAAGCAAAAAAAAAGAAATCTATAAAAACAAAGGGAGAGGGGAAACCCTTAGTCCCCTCCAACCCTATTAACAAAGGCGGTGGGAGGGAGAGGGGGGGGACTCGCAACCTCACCTTAACTAAACAACTAACTTAAACCAGAAAAAATGCCAAAATGCAGACTTTTACATATGCAGAAATATGGAAGTAAAAATGTTCAAAATGTTTGAAAATAGTCCACTGTTAATCTATGAGTTAGTGTGTTTAATGATCACTGGGCCCACTGCAAACCAACTAGTCTACCGTTGCAATGCAGTTGTAGGCTAACTGCTTTAACTCCACACCGACTTTCAAACTGACATTCACTGAGTTTTCACAAGGTTGCCAATGTTCCAAAGCTTTCCAGCTACATTTGTATTGCACACTGCTAAGTACTAATAGGCAGCACTGCAGACCTCCCCTATGCAGGGTGCATGGTTCCAGAGGCACCCATAAGCTCAGAGGAGAAAACAAAGAGCCCAAATATAGCCACTTATAAAACACACAATGTAAACGCCACAGTCAGCATGCGGAAAGGCAGCCTTAAAGCTGCCCAATCTGGCAAGCATAAAACGCAGAAGCAGGGAGGTGGGGAACGCCCGACAGCTCAAGGAGCTGCCCAAGTCAGACTCTTCCCCCTCTCACCCCCCTTGCCTCCACCTGCTCTCCACTGCGCTCCTTCTGAAATCCAATCTTTCTTCAAAAAAAACAAAAAGAAAAAAAACCCCTGTCGACCTTTCCTCCCTCAAAACACCTATCTCCCGATCAGAATCTAACAAGCCATATCGGACCTCTAATGAGGCCCCTGGCCCTGACTGGTTTTCTGTAGATTTTTATGAAACTTTTATCGATTCCGTTGCGCCAAAACTTTTACAATTATAATCTTATTTTGTTGCCATTGATCAAAGCACTGACTCCTTTGGTGAGGTGCTCCTCATACTTTTCCCTACACCAGATAAAGATCCCTCTCTAAAAACTTCAGACCCATCTCCTATGATTTTGATTCTAGGATATTTGCCAACATACTAGCTAAGCTCTTAGAGCAATGTCTTACAAAAGTATACACTCTGACCAATCTAGTTTTATCAAAGATTTCCATGCTTCATCTAATAGACTTTTATTTAATACGCTTTCTCATTATCAAAATTCTGATTACCCTCTAGCCCACTTGGCCCTCGACACATTGAAAGCCTTTGATTGTGTCTCCTGGTCTTATGTTCCACTCAATTTTTTATGGCTTCTCTCCTTACTTTATAAATCTGATCAATGTCCTTTACTCGTCTCCTATCACCAGAATTCTTAACAACTCTCTCTCTCGTCTCTTCAAATTAAGAGGGACCCGTCAAGGTTGTCCCCTCTATCCCTTATTTAACCTTGCACTAGAACCCCTCCTACATAGCATTAGAACAAATGCCAACATCAAAGGTATCCTTGTTAACATAGAAATAAAACTATTCGCTTCTGCAGGTGACCTCCTACTTTCTTTCTAACCCTGCTGCCTCTATCCAGCATTTAATAACTACTATAAATAACGTTCTGCTTGTGAATCTGCTAGATTCACATGCTGTGCATATGGTCTGACATCTAGTGGTAATCGCAGAGTATTGCATGTTGTCTTTCGAAGGATCAAACGGGGGCGTCGACATGGGAGTGCATGTAACACTATCTCTAACGTGACGTGTAGTGTATCCAAAATCCCTCATGCGTCGAGGTCCCTCAGATTGTTTTTTTCCACCCAGCTAGCCGGTCGCCTTATGCGGAGCTCTTACAAATTGTAAATTAAAATCTTTGTCCACTTAATCGACTACTTATCTGCCACTGCGGAAGACAACTCCAGACTTAAACTGCTGGTGCTCAGGTCGACACAGTCGACCACGTGCCCGGGCCTTCTGGCCGGCCTATACAGTAGGGAGAGTGGGATCCGGGGGTTTTCCATTTCTTTTCAAGAATGTATTTCCTTCTCACCTTTTTGCCCCACTGGTTTTGCTGTTGCTATAAACCTGAGCTTTGGACAGGCCACCTTTTTAAATGTTGCCCTTCTAGTAAAGGCTAGTACTCTTGGAAGGACATGCACCTCTGGTGTAATAATTGTCTACTTCGCAATCACTACGAGACGTCCTGTCGGTCTTGTCACCTCTTGCGTCCTAAATCTATTAAAGAGCGTTGAGTTAAACGGTTAGCGACCTCTGCCATGATGCAGGCTGAGGGTAGCTCCCCCACCGTCCCCAGGTGCCAAGAGTGATGGATTTGAACGCCGGCGCTGGCTCCCGATACGGATGCCATCGACCTATCATCGGAGCGACCATGCTCTGAGCTGTCCGGCCCCGTCAGGCAGGACCGGCTCTGCTATGCTGAGTGTACATCCCGGTGACAGGGACGCACCCACTACTTAAAAAGGTAAACTCTCAACCCCTTTGTACCGCCTCAACGGATTCGCTGGGACGGTCCAAGACGCCAGCAGGTACGCAGATTTCTTAGACAAAACCTGCCGATCCACGGGGTCAGCAGCCCTCCCTGCAACTGCGTAAGCGGCATGCCTCGAGGCACTACACTGACAAGTGCGTCGGCACCAAAATTCATAAGGACGTCAAGACAGCTCAAGAGCGCGCTGACGCTAAAGGTTCCGGTAAAGTCATACTACGGCGAAGCGGCTAGAACAGCCGAAACCCCTCGGGCGCCGAACATCGAGAGTCTTGCAAAGATTGTTTTGACTGCCAATAAACCCAAAGACAGGTCGAAAGACAAGGCCACACGCCGAGAAAGGCAGGAAAACTATTCTGAGTTCCCCCAGCCACTAGCTAAGAGATTCAGATAAATCTCCACGGGCTAAGCAGGTAGATGCCCCAAGAGCAGCCCTTTCACCCTCTAGACCCCTCTGACTCCCTTATGGACCAGGGATAGGTTTGAGGGGTGTATGAATAGGCTTGCAATATTCGTGGATTTTTCAGAAAGGTTTACCATGCCTAAAAGGCCTAATGAGGAGGACCTTTACCCCACTCTATCAACATTTCAGAGGACCTCCTGGCCTCTTCATGAGGAGGTGCTTGACCTGACGGATCAGGAAGAGGTTCCTCACCTACCAGGCCCCAGATTGGGAGGGGGGGGGAATGAGTCACCAGTGGATAACACCCACCAATACCCCAGAAACACTATGCATGGATCCTCCCGCATATCCCCCTCTTAGACCTGCATCTCCCATAGATGACCAAATGGCTTTCTGAAAAAAGTGGCCTAACATTTCCAGATTGCCACGCAAGAAGCAGTGCAAGACTCTGACTTTGTGGAGGATATTCTGAAGGAGAAGCCACCGGGCAGTCCGGCTATACCTTTAATGAACTCCATTAAAAGGCACATCGCCCCTTCTTTACTGACACCATCTCAAACCAGGGCTGTGAACCCACGGGTGGAGAAACCTTTTCACCCCTCCCCTACAGACCCTCTCTACATTTGGGGACGCCATCCCAGATTCCCTCGTCACTACAACTAGAAAGAGAGCGGGGGTACCTTTTGTCCACGGGTGAGACACCACCGGACAAGGACTGCAAAAAACTGTATGCACTGTGAAGCGCGTCACTACTGCGGCAGCCTATTCCACCAGAATTGCCAACAATACCACACTGGTGGCCAGCTATTGCGATG
Source organism: Ambystoma mexicanum (assembly GCF_040938575.1). Taxonomy (NCBI): domain Eukaryota; kingdom Metazoa; phylum Chordata; class Amphibia; order Caudata; family Ambystomatidae; genus Ambystoma; species Ambystoma mexicanum. The sequence continues at coordinate 113,523,561 of NC_090938.1, read as the reverse complement.
GTCAGTGGAACATGCTGGTCCCCGAACCAGTACGTTAATGTTTGCTCACGGTTGTGGGGAGGCAGGTAAATCATAATATCCTTCAGAACACCCTAGATGCTGCAGAGACACCAGGGAGAACTCTGGCCCAAGGTGCCCTTTTGAAGAGGCGTGCATGGTTAAAGAACTCCGGGGGTGGGGGGGGGGGGTTTCAAGCCAGAAACCCAAGCAAACTGGTGGAAGAAGCTATCCTGTTTGGTAAAGCTGTAGATGAGGCGCTAGAAACTACGAAAAAAGGACTTTGCAATCATTAAACCGATAACTTGAAGGCCCTTTCAGCAGCAAGGTGGGAGTTCTCGCTGCTCCTTTCGCATACAATCCTACCCACGTTCCCCACACTACCAATACGGAACGGGTAACGCATGGTCCTCCGGAGCTGCCTCAAACTAGTATCCGCCTAGAGCACAGCGCCGTGGCAAAGGGGTCGCAGTGCCACCCCTAGAGTAGAGGCTCCCTGCTCTCCAATCAGAAATGACTTGCAGATCCGGGTACCCTCCCATGCCACCCCGGTCGGGGGACGTATAACCTCATTCTAGCACGCATGGGAGGGGATTACCACAGACTAGTGAGTGCTCAAGACCGTCGCCCATGGTTATTGCATAGAGTTCAGCCGGCCACCTCGATTCAGACCACCAAAGTCCAGGCATCGATCACCAGAACACCTGACAATCCTGCTGCAAGAGGTTGAGATCCTGCAGGAAAAGGGTACAATCAAAGGCGTCCACATTCTACAGGTAAACGAGGGTATTTATTCAGTATACTTCCTTGTACCCAAAGAGGATCGCACCATGCGCCCTGTGCTAGACTTGCGCCCAGCGAACAAATTTGTCAAACCACAAGCATTTTGCATTGATAACTCTGCAGGAGGTAATACCTCTACTAACACAGGGGGATTGCATGGCAACATTGGACATGAAAGATGCATACTTTCATATTTCGATGTTGCCAGCACAAAGAATTTTCATGATCAGAACAAAATCTATCAGTTCAAGATCCTTCCCTTCGGCATTGCCTCAGCCTCAAAGGTATTTACAAAGGTGCTGGCAGTAGCAGCTCACCTGCACAGGCAATACATCCCAGTTTATCCTTACCATAACAGGATTCATATGGATCATGCCTGTCAAACAACGAAAGGATGATGGCCCAACTCTTCAGTAGGGATTCCCCATAAATGAGACGTCCAGCCACGACCCCAGTCAAGTCGTTTCTAGGGGCCCTAATTCAGACAGAAGACTCCCCTCCGAGAGTTCAAAACATGCGGTTTCAAATCCCTCAATATGTAGCCAGTCGAGAGGTATTGCGACTGGCCTCTACCATGATATTGGTGACCCCGATGTGGGCCTGACAGCCTTGGTTCTCCCATTTGATGGAGATGTCGAATTTATCTCCAATGAAACTGCCTTGCCGATGCATGTTATTGCAGGACGAGGGGGAAACACTCATCCATGCCTGCAAACTCAACTTGACGGCCTGTCTCCTGAGGTCAGAGTTCGGGCAGCTCCACCTTCCGCAGCGATGCATGAACATACTTGGAGAAGCAAGAAAGCCTAACCGACATTGCTACTCGAATAAGTGGAAACGCTTTGTCATCTGGTGTAATTCCATGAGCTTCAATGCCATAGACTGCTCTCCTACTCATATTGTACTATACATGACTCAACTTCCTGACTCCAGTCTGGTTTTTAATTCCCTTAAGTCCATGTAGCTGCACTTTCAGCCTATACCACATCCCAGCAGAAAGTTTTATGCTGGAAGATCCCGTAATTAAAGCTTTCATGGAAGGGGTTAAAAGACTTCATCCCCCATTTCAAACCCAGCTCCTGCATGGGACCTAAATGTGGTACTAACCAGACTTAGTGAATCCATGCATAAGGCTCGCCTTAAAGCGCACTCCTGCAAGACAGCCTTCCTGGTGGCTGTTGCTTCTATAAGAGTTGAATTACAGGCCCTTTCAGTTCTAGACCGGTTTGTCACTAGCCACAAAGACAAGGTTGTTCTGTGCACTCACCCACTGTTTGCGCCCAAATTAATTTAAAAGTTCCATGTGAACCAATCAATAGAACTGCCCACTTTTTTCCAGATCCCCACTAACATGGCAGAAAGAAGCCTACACACAGCAATCCCTCCTCTAAGGCTGCCAATTTCTATGCAGTCCTAAACGATTCCCCCCCCCCCCCCCGCTCCCTCCAACCTGTTAAATCACAGCATACTCTTACGTCCCGTCCCCTTTCCTCCATACTGTATGGGCGTCCCTTCCAAGGGACAGGAGACAACCTTTTTCACCAGAAAAAAACCTTCTTCTCCTTTTAAATTTAGAGAGGCGTGTCCCAGGCAGCATGCGCTGCCCTGACTCTGCCCTCCAGCGCAACACCTTGGTCCCCTTTTCCACATCGACAGGAACATGGCGAATTCACCAGTGCTCTATATGGCGTTGGCCATATAATTCCACGCACGGATGCTCCTTTGTCTTTTGGCTCATCATTCAGGTACTTGGTCCGCGGGCATCAAGCTCCTCCCCGGCGCATGTGGACTTCTTCAGGGTTCAGCAGGTGTCGATCCTGCAACAGGATCTTCCCAACTTCATGCGCTCTGCCTACGTTGCCTTGGCTCAGACCACAGTTGGCAATCCTGTTCGGCGTGTGACTCGCTGTCCTCGAAGGCACTGAAGAACAGACTAGCTAGGTGGAGGGAGCTCTTACGGAGGTCGCCTCCAGAGGATCTCAAGAACTTCGAAGCATCGACCAGGCCCAAGGTAGGGCCGATATTTTGCAGCACACCCTGCAAGGGAGACTCCTTCCCAGGGACTTTCTTGTGTGGGAGGGACCGGAGAGGTCCTTCTACCAGCACGTGCACTGAGGCTGCTATAGCTACCAGCCTTTGGGACGATTGATCCTCAGATCCTCCCGGGTGCAGTGTTGAGGGGCCGGAAGGTTGTTTTACCGAGTCTACACCGAAGGGCTCCACCCTTTTACTGGCACCATGGCCGAAGGCCGAGGGGGCGCCTAAACGCAGCCCTACCGACCCCTGGGTCGAGGATGTCGCACCTAGCGGGCCGAGGTGCAGTGTATTGTGATCCACACCCAAGAGTCTTGAACGAGGCCGGGCCCAGCAGGCCAAGCACCACGTCACAGGCACATGGCAGGCAGCTTGACAAAATGGCCACCACGCCAGAAAGGGGCACCCGTCCGATGCCATTGCTGAAATTCGGCAAAGAAAAAGTGTCCAGGTGGGACTGGCCTCAACCAGGGACGTGTCCTACAGCCTACCTTATTTGCGCATGGCAGCTTTCCTTTGCATCCATATGGACAGGGTATGCAGCGGCTCCATCAGCCCCCAACTACCCTGTCGGCACCTCCTGCCTCCTCTTTGGCCAGTGAGGAGGTGCTCTTCGAGAGGTTCCTCGGCCTCATGAGGTCTCCTCAGATGGGGGTTATCATCAAAAACGCCATCAGGGAAGTCCTCCCTGCCATGCTAGCGGCACCACAGATGCCTCCATCGGGCCCCCAGTCCCTGGTGCAGCCTTAGGCTCCACAGCCAACTCTGCGACCTCTGCCGCCACCTCAGCCTCTGGCTTGTGTCCCTGTACCCCAGCCTCCGGCGCCATCTACTCCTCCTCCACAGGATCCTCCAGATACGCAGGATACGGACGAGGAGGAGGATCCGGACACGCCATTTTCAGCCAGGGCCTTCCACAAACGTCTTGCTGGCCAGGCGGAGTACCTGGGCCTCCCCCAACCCGAGGTCAAACAGCCAGCAGAGGGGGTTCTGGCTGAATATCTCACGCGATGCCCCTCTGCCAACACAGGGATTCCACTGCAAAAACGATGTAGTCTCCCTGGCCAAGAAGGGTTGGCTCAAGCCCCACTCGGCCCAGCTGGTCAAACGACGCCTGGACGCCAAGTATAGGCAGATGGAGCAGGATACACTCTTGCTCTCGACCCATCCTCAGCCTCCTCCTCTGCGGCGCTGCTGGGCAAGGAGGATATCTTGGAGGCATGCAGCAAGAAAATCTACTCCAACGCATCCTTGCACCTTCATCAGACCAACGCAGATGGCATGCTGGCTGCCGCCAACCAAAGATTATGGCAGGAAATTGTGGAATTCCTCCCGGAACTCCCCACCCAGTGCCAATCACGCTTTAAGGCGGGGCTAGCTGAAGCCAAGCTGGTGGCGCATGACCTCATGGAATCCACAGTGGCTCATATTGATACCTCAAGGCTGTGCCATCTGTATTGCCACAGACCTGAGAAGAACAGCCTGGCTCCAGGCAACGAAAATTCAACCCGGATGTCCAGGAGCGCATTCTAGATCTAAGTTCAGGGGGGGTGGCGGGGGCCTCTTCCACTCCTCTACGGACAAAGAGCTGGACAAAAAGAAAAACGGCTCACAAACGGCAAAGTCTCCATTCTTACAAAGACAATGCCCAAATCGTACACCCAATTTCAGCAGCGCTTGGAAAAGGGTTGTACTTATGGAGGGTTCCACAGATCCAGGCAGTCGGACTGCTTGCTGCCTCAGAACTGGTGAAAATAACAAGGGGGCGGGGGGAATAAGGGCTTTTTCTAGTCCCCCCCCCTCCCTCCTCAGCGTCTTCCTCCGAAGGAAGGAATGACACGCCCCTTTGTGTCCACATGTCTCCGGTGGGGGGCAGGCTTGCTCTCCATGCACATTTCTGGCTCCAGAATTTCGCGGACCCCTGGATCCTCTCTGTAGTATCCACGAGGACCGCCTTCCTATCCCAGCCTCTCCTCTCTCCTGCCCTCCACTCCCACAGGTTGGGACAGCAACTCTTTTGGCGGAGATCCGGTTGCTCGTAGAGAGCCAGGCAGTGAAGGAAGTTCCAGCCTCCCAGCAAGGCTTTGGCTTTTACTCCAGGATTTTCGCCATTCAGAAGAACCAGGCGGGCCTGAGAGTTGTGCTGGACCTTTCCACCCTCAACCTCTCACTGCAAAAATTCAAGATGGTTACGCCAGCTTTTATAGTGGTGACATTGAACAGGGGAGACTGGATATGCTCCGTAGACCTGAAGGACGCGTACCTACACGTCCCGATTTAGCAGCCCCATCGTTCCTTCCTACGGTTCAGGATCATGGGCTACCATTTACAATACAAAGTCCTTCCATTTGGCCTCAACTCAGCCCCCAGGGTCTTTACCAGACTCATGAACGCTGCGACGGCCCTCCTCAGAGCGCAGGGTCTCCACTAGGGGTGTCACGGTATTAGTTTTATGACTGTACGATAACCTTCTTGCCAAATGACGGTATATCAGGGTTATCGCGGTATAGCAGGTGGAGTTAAATAATCTTAACAAATATTTTCTAAAAGGTCATACATTAACAGATTTAGCATCGCAAACAAAACCAGGCACCCAGGGCCAGAATTGGGCTTTTCAACATACTTTCCACTGAAATGCCTTGCTTCCACCAAACACACGTGTGGAGAGGAGGAGGGGGGGGAAGCCCTGCTGCAACTGGCAAAGCAAACTGAATAGCTTTTCTTAAGTGGTCATTTAGGCTTTATGCTCCCCCACTGGCTACTGTTGAAGATGAACAAGTGCATGCCACCGATCAATGGAGGCTGATGGTAGTATATGCTTGTGCACACACACACGCACTCGCACTCTCTTTACGTTACAGCCTTTAGTTTACTTGCGGGCCAAAAGGTGTTCAGTAATCACGGACATGTTACCCTTTGGTATGGCAGCAGCGAATACCCACAGAGATGAGTGAATTTCGCAGTATGACTTATTATATGTAAATTCAATGATAGAACCAGGGAAATCCCCCATTGCCATATGTTTAGAGAACATTATCCATTATAAATATATAAACCCCAAAGCCGCCAACCCAAAGTAAACCCTTTTCCTTCTTGGCACTGTATCTATTCTTCCTGTTGCTAACATATTGATTTTGTGTCAGGCACGTGTGGTTTATGGAATGGCATTAAAAACTGCTCCAACTGAAACTACTTGGCAGACGGCACATCCAACAGTGCAAGACCAAGACTGTGCAGCACTTGCTTACTGCAGCCTTTCCAAATCCGATTGAAAAGCACACTTTACGGTATGAATGGTATAACGGTATAAACAATGTGACGGTTATTATTGTTCAATTAAGTGGTTCACGGTATCTTTAACGGTATACCGTTACATCCCTAGTCTCCACATCTACCCACACCTCGACTGGCTTGTCGGGGGTTTCATGTCCGGAAGTGGTTCGCTGCTTTTCCCATGCCCTTATGAACACACTGCATGATCTGGGCTTCTCGCTCAACCTTAAGTCACAGCTGCAGCCTACGCAGACTGACATTCCTGGGACTCATTTGGGACACATGCTCTGAGAAGGTCTTTCACGTCGGAAGACAAATTCTCGGCCATCAAGAGGGCCAATGCCCACTTAGTCAGCAGAGAGGTGACCTCGGCATGGTGGTACCAACATCTCCTGGGTCTACTGGCAGCAGTCCTATTAGCTGTACTGCACACCAGACTGAGGATGAGAAGGATTCGGCTGCACTTCGCGGCCTCATGGAATCAGGAGCGGGGCTCACAATCCGAGATCAACGACGTTCCTCCATCTCTCCACCCGGACATAACATGGTGGTCCATGGTCTGAAACCTACGGACCGGCAAGCCCTTTTGGCCGCCCTCTCCGCAGGCCACCATCATCAGACTCCTCGCTCGAGGGCTGGGAAGCCACCCTGAATGCTCTCTTGGTCCACGGCACCTGGACACAACAGGAATACCACATCAATTGGTTTGAGCTGAACGCCATCTGGCTAGCGCTTGGAGCATTCCTACCACTTCTCGGGGGCAAGGTTATCCTCATCCAGACAGACAAATAGACCAGCATGTACTACGTCAACAAGCAGGGAGGCGCCAGATCCCCTTCTCTGTGCAGACTGGCAATCGGCATGTGAGAATGGGCCCTGGAAAATGATTTACCTCTCGGCAGTCCACCTCCCGGGGGAATCCAACCTGGAAGGGGACAGGCTCAGCAGGCTGGGAACGGACAATTGCGAGTGGCAGCTAAACGGCCTCGTGATTCAGGAGATCTTCGACAGGTGGGGTCACCCCCACATGGATCTCTTTGCCACCTGGCACAACAAGAAGTATCCCCAGTTTGCATCCTGGCAATGTCAGGGCCCCGGCTCTCTGGGCGACGCATTTCACCTCCAGTGGACGAAAGCCTACGCCTTTCCGCCCACTCCTCTTGATCTTGCAAATTACCCTATGGATCAGGAGTCTCGCCGACTGCATCATTCTGAGAGCTCCCTGGTGGCCGGCCAGGCCATGGTTTTCGGAGCTACTCAGCCTATCGGAGGTTCCCCCGATACACCTTCTGACAGGGCCAGCACATCTTCATGCACAGCAGGGGGGCAGGGTCATCCACCCTGCGCCAGGGAAATTAGCCCTCACACCGTGGTACCTGAGCAGGTAACGCTTCAGCACCTTAGCCTCTCACAGGCCAATCTGATGATCATACAAGGCGCCAGGAGCAAAGCTACCAGGACCCAATACAAAAGCAAATGGACCAGATTCTGCCACTGGGCAGACTCCAAGGGAATTGACCCCTTGGCTTGCACTTTGGACAACGTGCTCTCCTTTTAGGCGCACCTCGTTCATTCAGATGTACAAGTGGATACCTGCGCACATACCTTGCAGCCATTGGGGCTTACAAGAACTCTGAGGAAGGAATCTTTTCCTCCTCCAATCATATCAAGAAGCATCTGACGGGACTTGCAAGGCTCTACCCGACTGTCAAGAGGCCACACCCTGTGTGGGACCTTAACATAGTCTTGGGTGCCCTGGCGCACAAACCGTTCGAGCCACTTGGGCCTCTCCCTCGGCTTTCTGCAAGCATTACTGTTTGGATCCCAGCTCTAGATCTGATGCGGCTTTTGGACAGGCGGTTCTCGGGCACCTATCTGCTTAAGGAGGGTCTCCTCTCCACCCTGGGGCTACATTCAGTTGTGATCGCCCATGCAGTATGGAGGAAAGGGGACAGGACGTAAGAGTAATTAGAAGTTACTCACCGTAGTGACTAACGTGCTTAGTCCATAGTCCTCATTCCTCCATTCGTCCCACCAACCTCCCCCCTAATTATACTGGTGTCATTAGGTAATGTTAAATCTTCTGTCGATGCGTCAATGGGGACTGAAGTGTGGCGCTTGAGGGTGGAGTCTGAGCAGCGCATGCTCCCTGGGCCGCACGCCTCCAATTTCTTTTTTTTAAACTTGTCTTTATTAGTTTTCAGATATCAACATTCACCAAACATTGTAACAACTCCCCCCCCGACCCCCCTCCCCTACATCCACCTCTGGGGGCGCACCTGATTTGATTTCAGGGATTACATTATGCACTAAAAATGTCTGTTACTTTAATGTTGTGTGGGCACCATTGTTCCATAAAGTCTAACTGGAGATCCTCTAGGACTCCTCCCCATTCTTTTGCAAACCTGTCCCTCGTTCCTTGGATTGTGTGGGTGACTCTTTCCATCGCCAGCTGCGCCCAGACTTTTTGTAGCCACGTGAAAATCAGTGGGGTGTCTTTCTTTTTCCAATTCTGGGCTATTGTTGTCCATGCCACAAAGTCCCATGAAGCTTCTCCATTGTGCTTTTTTGTATCTTCTAGCTGTTTCAGCTCTTATTCCACACATCCAAACTCCCTCTCCCATTTGTCCCACATCTGGGAATATTTTCCCCATCTCTCCCTTAACTTCTTCCCAAAACGGTTCTACTCCTTTGCAGGCCCACCAGGTGGTTCTCCACGTCCCCACCTCTCCGCATTCCCTCCAGCATAGATTTGACGTTTTTGGGAACATTGTGTGGAGTCTTTCGGGGGTATAGTGCCACTGTGTAACTATTTTAAGAAGTCCACCCACTGTTTCCTTGTCGGTTCCTCCCCTAGAATTCTGCCCCATTTGGTCATGTAAGTCCACTTAATTTCCGCCTCCTTGTGTGTTGATAAAGGAATATAGAGTCGAGACCCATTTCTTTGCCCCTGAGTTGGCTATACCATATTTTTCAAACAGAGTGAGGGTTCTCATTGCTGCCTTCTCAATTTCCGGGGATTTTAGCCAGTGTTTGAGTTGTTTGTGTCTAAATTTATCCCGGTTGGACTGTGATGAGCGTGGGTGGCAGGATTCGTATGTTCTAATTTCATTGTTAATGAACATTTCCCCAATTTTCGTTATTCCTGCTTCCTCCCAACTTTCATATGACCCCTGCTCCATCCCCGGTGGGAACTGCGGATTCCTACAAATGGGTGTGAATGGGCCTAGCGTGGTGGTCATTAAACCTTTTCGTGTTTGGCAGTCCCACGCCTCCATAGTTGTTTTCATTATTTCACTAATCCCTAAATTGGGGTGTCTGTGTTTCTGTTTCCAGAGTAGCTCCACAAGCGGGGTTCTTGCTATTGCTCTGTCTGGTGTTGACCATATCACGCCTCTAATTTTAAAGGGAAGGATTTTTCTGCTGAAAAAGGTTCGGTCTCCCGTCCCTTGGAAGGGATGGCCATACAGTATGGATCAAAGGGGACTATGGACTAAGTATGGATCAAAGGGGACTATGGACTAAGAGTACATTAGTCAGTACGGTGAATAACTTCTAAAATGTTTTCTGTGTTTCTTGCCCACAGTAAGCTCCTGTTCGAACAGGGGTGGTGTGAAAGTTTTTAGCAACTCAGAGCTGCGCCATTTTGTTTGCTAGGCGTCTTCTGTCCGTTTCACCGTTGCAGCGCCACTACCTGCCAGGTTTGGCGCCAATTGTATTATAGCCAAATCGTGCAGGGCCTGGCGGGTGGCTTATGTCTCCCTTGCCCACCGGTGGAGCTTCCCCGGTTCGTGGCTCCAGTTTTGTTGCACCGTTCCGCGGCTCCAATTTAGCTTCAGGGCTCTGCTCCTCGTTTGGTGTCCTGCATCGGGCTCCCGCTTCAGGCCTCTGCATCACCACTCCGGTTCGATTGGGAGTCATATGGGGTCTTTCAAGTCGTGTTGTAAGCCTGCCTGCATCCGCTCGTTTCCTTTGTTTGCTCCAGGCCCCCGAATTGTGCTGCCCAACTTTTCAACACTTGGATATTCCCGCGGTTCCAATTCTGTCGGGTGGGCTGCAAGTGTCCCTGGGGCCAGAGAGTCCCTCTGGAGTGTTCGCTTCTGCTCGTTGGGGCTCTCTGCCGTCACACTTTACCTTGGTCAGTGTGGCGCCTCAACAGCTGGCAGCAATGGTCCTTGCCCAGTGGGGGGAGGGGCAGCTCCTTTCTATGTCAGTTTCATCTACTTTTGGCCAGATATTTTGAGCACCTTTGCTTTCTCTTATGTTTACCCATGCTGATTCTCTATTTTTCTTGTGAAATACTTGCTGGGATTATCTTTTTGTCATCTCTTTTGTTCCCGCTGAGAGAGGAGCCGTGCTTCAGGCAGCCATTGCCATGCGCTCCCCCTAGTGGTCCCTTCATTTAATTTTTAAATGCAAATATGTTTTTGCTTTCTGAACTAGGATTTGGTCTTGCTTGCAATCAATCATTTATGGAACCTTTATTGCTCTCTAACCTTATGGTTGGCTCCATTGTTAATCCAACTTTACGTCAAATTGAATCTCCTACTTTAATTTGTTTCAGTATTGCGTTTCATAACATTAGATGTATATTTCCAATTATAAGTAATTTATCCTATAACAGTTGGTGGAATTCTATCTGTTCTACACATCGTGTTTAAAAAATGTTATGCTTCCTCTTTTGATTGCACAAATTTAACAAATTGTGTTTATTCATTACCTCAACATTCTTGATTAAAAATAATGAATGTTTTAATAATTTCTGTCCCCTTCCTATCCTTCGCCATTGTTTTATGTCTTGTTTCCTTTTTCCTGTCTCCCCCCTGTCTGTCTTAGTACCTACTTGGTAAAATAATTAAATTGAATCTATTTAGTTTAACTTGTTCTATAATTTGTTTTGAATATTTTACTCGTAGTATACTTGTTAAATTGTTCAAAATGTCTTTCTTGTATTACCTGCATCTATTCATCTAATAAATTATTAAACCCAAACAAAAATAAATGTTGAATAGATTTCTTGTTTGTACTTTAAGGTGGAGTTCAGCATTTGTGAAGTGAAAAGATCTGGATTGCAAAGTGCAGTTTCACTCAAAGTAATGGGACGCAATTCCAATGCCAAGAGATATGTGGGTTATGTGGCCACTCTGAAAGATAGCTTTGGCTTCATTGAAACTGCCAACCATGACAAGGAAATATTCTTCCATTACAGGTATGTCATTTTAGTAATGAGCGAATGCTCACTTTTCTATGTGATTTGTATGCAACATCACATTAATCCTTGCATGAATTTGCTATGCATATCAGAACATAGAAAAGCACAGCTTTGTAACGAAATCCAGAACTAGATCAATGCCAACAATGATGAAAATGTCCTTGCCGGAAAAGTTTTTTCAATTCTAGCCATGCCACCTTTGTGTCTTGTGGATCTGTTTCAATCACGTGTGGCTGTGATATCCCAGCTTGTTTACTGAAAATTAAATGGAAGTGATTAACAGTGGTGCTCTTGTAACTTATTACTGTACTTCCTCCTTACTCCTAAAGTCGACATCCTCTGACGTTTTTCTACTATTGGTTCTGTCCCCGAGGGGGGAGGAAAGGAACGCTGCAATGACACCAGTGTTAAGGCTTCAGCTTGGACAAACCTGTGGAGTGTCAGAGCTGGCAATTGGAGACGTGTTGTAAGGAGTGCCACATTTTCTTTATATATTCATGGTCTCAAAGCCCAAATGGCTCTGCGTCTTTAGCATCCTGACAGTGTAGATGCATTTGCTTGTGGGTCTGTGGATGCAGGCACTGTTGGAAGCTTCTTGGAGGTTTAGGCTTCAAGCAAGAGCTGTGATCCACATGTCCCCCACCACATCGGGGGAAGGCAGTGTTCAGTAAGATTTTCATAGTAATGGTATATCTTCTTGACCCGTCAACCCCAGAACTTTTTTGATTTACTGGTGTATTATTTTTCCTTATACCGCTGTGTGGGGGAGCCTTTTTCCACACTCGCAGAATAGTTTACACTTTTCATAGGTGTCATTTTCTAGACTCTACATAGTCTTTTAAAGCAAGGTTATCCTCTTAAACAACTTTTGGGCAAGAAGTGCCTGTTGTTGCTGGGTTCCTCTAGGGGCCCCCCTTTAACTTTCTCCGGCTAACCTTGATTTGATGGAACTAAATTTCCCATGGGTAGTAAGGATCTTTGGATCTCTTTTACATTTTATTTGGTGAAACCAGCATGCGGATTGCTGGGGAGATGCAATGTATCGCCTTTCACACTAAAACTAACAATTCTGATAACAGGGACAAGCTTACCTTTAATGGCTGGTGGTAGTGATACCTTTTTACTAATTCCGTGCACCTTTACCGCAGACTGTGTTCACAGCTGCAGTAAAGGCACCCAAGGGTGCTCATTTTACCAAAATGGCCCTCGTCTTTTGTTGTTTTGCCATTTTAGCATTTCATTTCATTCCTCCTTCCTTCCCCTGACATCCAGGGTGGGAAACGTTTTTGTGATTTTTATCTTTGGCGGGAGTTCCCTGGACTCCCCACCCGGCTCCAGTCTGTCTAGGCAGGAAGCGAGGGAGGAGTCCAAAACTCCACAGGCCATTGTCTTGCTCATTGCCTGAATGGGTACAAATCCCAGTGCGGGGTAGGGCGGGGCTTGTTGTCCTGATTGACTGCCCTTTGTTGTAAAATGCAGGCAGAGAATACAGAAGATGTGCGGTAGTTCCTGTTAAATACTCTTGGTTAGGCAAGATTGTGTGCAGTACCTTTTGGGACACTACAGCAACCATTTATAAGTCTGTACAACACAGGCTGTTAGTGTGGCTGAGCAGCCAGGCTTAGCTCTAAAGGGGTCAATGTGAGCTCTAAGGTTGTAACAGAGTTTCACAGTTACAGCTATTCAAATTAACACTTAAACTGAAGGTTTCTTGATTAAACAATTATTAAATTATTTAAACAATTATTAATTCAAGTCAGTTATGTCTTCTTCAGAAGGGAGCAAAACATGTAACAATTATAATACACTTCAAAACTCACTTTGTTTCTCTAATCCGATGATGCCCATTGGGGATGGCACACACACTTCCTACACCTTCAGGTGACTTAAATAGCTAGGACACTGTGGACATTGATTTATCAGTGGTACATTTGGAGCAATACTGAGTTTGGGTTCAAAGGGTTAGATAGGCGAATAAAACAAAGGTTAACAAATACTTCCAAAACTGGTAAGTAATTTCAAAACGCTCCAATGCAAAGTAAATGAACCCTTTCCTGGAGGAAAGGCAAAAGCACAAAGTGTTGAAAAGAAATGGTTCCAGCTTGTTTGCCCTCATCGGGTCATCTCAGGCTAGTTGGAAGAGCTGGTGTTCTGGCAGGGACTAGTGGCCACAGACGGGTGGGGGGGGAGACCCGAATCTCTCAGCGGCTGACTCCGGTGGTGGGAGTGGAGCGGGGCCTCCTGCAGGGGCTCCCGACCTGGCTCCCTCCTGTCCAACAACACCTTCAGCAGCAGTAACTCCTCCGACTCCAGGACTATCCTGGGGGAGCCGCCATGCCGCGCCGTAACGGCATCACCTGTGGGCTGCCATGTCTGAGCTGGAAGCCGGAGGCAGAAGGGTGGCTCCTGGCTTCCTAATCCTGGCAGGGGCGCTTTGAGCCCCAAGAACTTTCTTGGGTCACACCGCTGGACAAGGTGGGGGGGGGGAAGGATTCTGGCCACTACCCCATACGAAGACTCACCAAAGCGGAATAGGACCCCTCCGGACGGTACTTTTCGATCCTTCTGAGGTGGGGGACTTATCCACAGCCCCACCTCCAGAGCTCAGTCCTGTTCCACAGCCAGGGGAGAGACACGGAGCGGCCCTAGCTCCGGGCGGGAGGGTTCTGTGCCCTGGGAACTCTGCAGGCCCATACTGGTGGACAAGGTAGGGTGCCAACTGCCACAACCCTACGCAATCGCTCCCCAAGAGTGGCCGGTAACGTTGTAATACCCTGGCCCAATCCTTTTCGCCCATCAGCGGTGGGGGACAGATCTACAGCCCCAACCTAGCTCCAGCGGCCTCAACTAGAGTAACTGCGAGAAGGAAGCAGTGGAGCAAGGTAGGCCAGCACTCTGCCATACCTCTAACAGCTCACCCATAGGGACTGCTGCGGTGCATTCCCCCCACCCCCCTCAGCCTGCCCTGGGAACTCCTGCCCACGTGGCTGCATGCCTGGTATCTGCTGGGGGAGCTCCCCTGCCACAAGAACCACTCGGCACCTCCTTTCCAGGCCCTTCTCTCTGCGGGGGAGTGCTGGAAGCACACATGAGATCCTCGGGTGGGGGGGGGTCCTCCCTCCCACCTGCGCCCTACTTCTCCAGCATGGGGTCTGGCATGGATTCACATGCTCATGAATATTCCCCGTCGTCAGGCTGGGAATGTGAATCCATGCCAGACCCATGCTGGAGAACAACAGTTACAGGTAAGTAACTTGTTCCTTCTGGCCCTAAAAGACGGTGGGGGCCTGATCCACCCCTCCAACCCACATGCTCGGCAGTTGCTGGGGGCCAGACAGCGGCTGCACTTTCCCAGAAGCGCCGACCCATCTCCTGAGGTGGGAGACCCCGCTAGCCCCACGCCCTGGTAAAAACCGTGTTGGCCTGGTCTAGCGCTGGCACGGTGGGAGGGGTCCATAAAGGCCTATTGAAGGGGAAACCTGGAGCTCCACTCCATTAGACTAGTTCATGACACTAGAACCCTGGTTCCCTCCCAAGGGGCAAATCCATAACCCGCTAAACGCAATGTCCATAGCCCCCAGACCGACATCACCACCCTGCTCTCGGCCACCATGGCGGAGAAACCAAAGAGCAGAACGCAATGAAAACATATCCCCGAGCCCACTGAACCCAACCCTGAACATTCGGTGCAAGCGGTCACAAAAGGTGATCTTCAAGACGTACTAGCTGCCATCACCAAGGAATACCAGAATGGGTCTGAAGAACTGAAAGGCAAGATCTCAACCTTAGAGAAGGGGGTGGGGGAAAATGAGAACAGAAGAAATAGAAACCACCTTGTTCGAATAATATTTTGAAATTGGGGAGGGGGCGGACAGACTAGCAGCACTCGAAGCCAGATGCGAGGCCCTGGAGCTCAAACAATAAGATGTGGAAAACCAATCCAGGCGCAATAATATACGCCTGCGAAGAATCCCCAACGCCATCCCCGACGAAGAACCAGGGGCCTACGTCAATGATCTTTTCCGATTCATCATAACTCTGCTGGACGGAGCCCCGCTAGAACTTGACGGGGTCCACCGAATAAGAACCGAGCAAAGCACAGCCTCTCCTCCAGACGTCCTAGTTCGGATCCACTTCTATAAAATCAATGAAGAGATCATGCGCCAAGCCAGAGGTTCAGCCCGCATACACTTCCGGGATTCCACCATATCCCTATACCAGGACCTTGCAGCAATCACCCTAGCTGAGAGAAAAGCCCTGAAACCAATGACTTGGTGGCTCTGTGAAAGAAAAGTCGCTTCTGATGTTTGTTAATCTGCTTAGAATCACATGCTGTGCATATGGTCCGACATCCCATGGTAACCGTACAGTATTGCATCTTGTCTTTCGAGAATCGAAAGGGGACGTCGACATGAGCATACCTGTAACACTATCCCTACGTGACGTGTAGTGTACCCAAGATCCCTCAGGCGTCGAGGTCCCTCAGATTATTTTTTTTCGCCCAGCATAGTGGACGCCTTGATGCAGGCTTGTCAAAGACATTGCTTATTGTCCCCTCGACCTTTGGTCGAATAGTTACATAAAATAATCAGATCACCCTGTCTGTCCTTTATTTCTACGGCTCTTACAGACCTCCGCCGAAGGCCTTCATAACTCGATGGACGGTGATCCAGTCGGCGCTGCCGACCATGTGGACAACCCTTCCGCCGGCCTGTAAAGTAGGAAGAGTGGGGTCGGGGTGGACATTTCTATACAAACTGAGAATGCCTTTCCTTCCTCTTTCCCTTTGATCTTGGTCACTCTAGCCCTCTTCTGCTATGGAGAGGACTCCATTCAGGTTTTGCCCTATTTGTAAGAGCAAATTCTCTTTGAAAGATGAGCATAGACGGTGTAACCGGTGCTTGCCCCTCGATCACAAGGAAGCCGGAACCCACCCATAAGTCGAAAGATGAGCACAGATGTTGCGCATCTCTTGGTCCCTCAGGAGGAGTTCTGAGGGTGAAGGGCTGTCTTCGACGTTGAGACAAAAATCTCTACGCTTTTTGATGGATGAACATGTTCACCCTTTAACACCTCTAGACAATTCTAGGTCTTCGGTTTGGACTAGAGAAAACTTTGAGAACTGCATGGAAAGGCTGGACAGGTTTATTTCCTGTTCAGAACAACCCACACCGAGGAAGCCAAGGGATGAGAGCCCTGTGGACCCCAAAGCTAAATTTCCAAGGCTTTTTGACCTCTTTGGAAGCAGATATATACAACTAGGACTTAACTGAGGAAGACCTTCTTGCTGACACTCTGGATGAGTAATTCATCAACCCTGAGGACATGCATGATCCCATAGTATGCATGATCCCATAGCACCATATGGTGCTATTAGCACCATAGCTGCCTCCAAACTCGTAAATGACCCCCATAGTCCGTTTTCGCAGAATGGGGCTTCCCAGAGAGAGATTTGTTTGTAGCTCTGGAGAATGCTCAATGCCAAGATTATGCCTCCAGGTACCCCCAGAACCGTTCCAAGGGGAACGGACTATGGATAACATGGTCAGGGAAATTTGTCTACGCTTTCCCCACCTGACTCCCCTTCTCAACAAGATTGTGCACAAGATGCACCAGGAACCAGTCAGGATGATACTGGTGTCCCCCATGTGGCCCCGCCAACCCTGGTTCGCCCATCTGATGAAGATGTTCCTATCGCCTCTGTCGACTTGCCTTGTCCGTACAACATGTTGTCGCAAGACGGGGGACAAGCTTCACCCATGCCTGCAGACATTGATTTTAGCGGCCTGGCTCCCGAGTTTGGACACCTGCAACTACATCAGAGATGTATGGACATTCTCAGAGACCAGAAAACAGAACACCAGATACTGCTATTCCAGTGAATGGAAACGTTTTGTCATCTGGTGCAACTCAAAGAGCATTAACCCGATTAACTGCTCTCGCACACACATTGTTTTATACCCAACTCATTTACTTGACTCAGGCCTGGTCTTTAACTCCATAAAGGTGCACTTAGCTGCACTTTCAGCGTACACTACATCACAACAGAAAGTGTCATGGTGGAAGATACCAGTTATTAGAGAATTCACCCTCCCATTTATAACCCGGATCCCGGATGGGACCTAAACGTGGTGTTGACTAGGCTTATGGGGGCTCCTTTCGAGCCCGTGCACAAAGCAAGTCTTAAAGACCTCACCTATAAGACTGCTTTTTTGATAGCTATTACCTCGTGGTTCTGCCCACTCACCCTAGGTTTGCGCCTAAATTAATTTCCAAGTTCCATGTGAACCAGTCGATAGAACTACCAACGTTCTTTCACAATCCTTCAAGTCTGGGAGATAGAACCCTGCACACACTGGATGTATGCAGAGTTGTCATGTTCTACATGGAAAGAACTCAATCACTTAGAAAGACTAATCAGTTTTTTGTTTCGGTGGCGGCAGGAAGAGGAAGAGACGCAGTCTCCAAATCCACGATCTCTAAGTGGATTGTCAAATGCATCCCACTCTGCTTCACTCTTGCTAAGAGAGAGCTGCCCTTCAAGCCTAGAGCACATTCCACTCGAGGCACTGGGGCATCCATAGCGTTAATTGCAAATGTTCCCCTTGAATCCATTTGCAGAGTGGCAACCTGGAGTTCTGTAAACACCTTTACAAAACACTATTGCCTATACACTCATTCTAGGTTGGATTCTCGGGTGTGACCAGCAGTACTAAGGCATGTTTTCACTACTGTTCCTTCTCACAACCCACCTCCAGCTCCAGGTAATGCTCGTTAGTCTATGCACAGCATGTGATTCTAAGCAAATCAACAAGCATCAGAAGACCTGCATTACTTACCGGAAAAGCATTTCTGATGGTTGTATCTGCTTAGATTCACATGCGCCCACCCTTCCTCCCCGCTCGGATGTAAGGAGCATTACTACTTGTCTTTCTGTACTCATAATAGTCATACGGCTCCCTCTCGGCAGAAGAAATACAATTGGAGGGACTGCGACGTGTGTGGGATCTTCGGTGCACTACACGTCACTTAGGGATAGTGTTACAGGAATGCCCATGTCGGCGTCCCCTTTCGATTCTCGAAAGACGAGATGCCGTATTCTGCGGTTACCACTGGTTGTCTGACCATATGCTCAGAATGTGAATCTAAGCAGCTACAACAATCAGAAATGCTTTTATGTTAAGTAATGCATGTCATACCATTGGAGTTTCCCCACTGCCCTCTCCTTTGCGTGGGAAAGGAAAACCAGACACATCCTCTCCCCAAATGAAGCAGAGGGCTTCGTGAACCCTGAAGAGGTGCCAGATGAACCCGATAAAGCCAGACATCAGGGGTACGGAGGGGGTTGCAGTGGCCCTCAAATCCCTGGACCCGAGTTGAAAGGTGCCGTAGACGCCGCTCCCCCCACCCCCCATCAAGAACAAGAAAAACTGAAGCAAGTACCTCTCCCTCCTGGGCACCTAGTTCCACTGAGCCCTGTGGCTTCCTACAATTTTGTTTTTGACTTGCATAAAATGAGTGGCCCCACAAATGTATAGGGATTCACCATAAGATCATGAGGCTCCGTAGTGCCGTCACGGGCACCTTCTCCATCATGGGGTCTGGCATGGATTCGCATGCTCATGAATATTCCCTGTCAGGCCGGGAATCCTCGGTAAAGAAAAAAAATAGTTATCAGTTTTGTTTCTGATCTGTCTGTCTTAGTAACCAATCACTGATCACTGGGTCATACTGCCCCCAGCCAATGACTGCCCTCCACCTAAGCCCCTCCCCTGGCAGCCATCAGATTTTTACCGCACGTTCAAGTGTTGGGAGTCCTCGTGTTTTAGCTCTCGAGCTTTTACTGCGTTTTCCATGCGATTTTTCTCATTTTTTCGGTTAATCGAGCCTTAAGCTCCACCGTTTCTACTTCCGATAACGGGGACCCATTTCCGAATTCTTCTACGCCCCTCAGGGGTGAAGTTTTCGTCGAGTTACGCTGCTTGGAAGATTCCAGAAGATCTGTGGCCTACCTCAACGGACATGGCCCAGGACAAGAGACGCATGTGGAGACGGACTGTGCTTTCTGCAAGAACCTGTTGGAACGGACCAAGCAAGATCGTCGTTCCCACCTCGCCGCCTGGCTGGAGAAAGGCACAGCAGGTGAGAAGGCGAAGAAAAAGTCTGAGCGGTCTTCTAAGTCCTGTGAGGGCGCCCCGGCGACGGGGGCCCAACAGAAGGCCAAGCACTGCGAGTCCGCGGGCACCGGGATCGCCGAAAGGTTGGGCTCCTCGGCTTCCAGGCAGGGCGCAACTTCCCTGGCACGATCAACCACGAGCCAGCGCTCTGGTTCGGGGAAGAGGAAGTCCGAGAACCCGGGTAAGCTTCTGGAGAGGCCCCGGTCGATCTCGAAGGGAGCAGAGGGGAGCGAGGCAATGACCCTCCCCCCAAAGCGAAGGACCAGGACGCACCTAAGGAGGTGAGGGCCTTGATCCACCCGGCAAAGGCCTCTATCAAGGTTGTCGCAGCGGCCCTGGCGAAGCCGGCAGAGGCTACGCCAGTGGAGGCGGCCTTGGGGGCCCAGAGTTTCCCTGCCGCCGCGGAGGGAATCCTCTTTCCAGACCATTGTTAAGACCCCACCGGAAAAAGGGGACAACAAGGACAAGAAGTTGCACTCCATGGGACGACGAGTCATCTCGGCGGCGGCAACGACGATTAAGGCGGCCAATGCCTTAGCGATTGTGGCCCGTTACGACGGGGAGCTCTGGTTCAAGATAGCTCCTCTGCTGGACTTCCTACCGGACGACAAGAGGGCGCAGGCCCTACAGATTCTGCAGGAAGGAGGTGGCATCGGATTTCGCCAACTTGGCAACAGGGTTTGCCTCCGACGACGAGGATGGCTCAAGGCAACGGACTTTCGCCAGGATGTCCAGACCAGAGTGTTGGACATGCTTTTCGACGGCAACAACCTGTTTGGAAAGACGGTGGATGAGTCCCTCCAGGCCATCAAGACAGACACGGAAACAGCCCGAGCCCTAGGAGTCCTTCAGCAACGGCAGCCCTTTCAGAGCTCTGGAGGCAGACGGGGAGCCTCCAAGGGGTCCAGCGGCGGCTCTTCTACTTACCGCCAGGCGGCCCGCTCCTCGTCCCAGGAGGCCTACAGAGGCCGCGGCAAGCAAGGAGGGTCTCGCCGCCGTCGGCAAGGAGGCCAAGGCGGCAAGGCCTCTTCCAAGCAGGACAAACGGCCGTAGTGTCTGGCCCCCACCGAAGCACCCCGGTGGGAGGCCGGCTGACGAAGTTTGTCAGCGTGTGGGAGTCCATCTCCACCGACCGTTGGGTGCTGGACACCCTGGCCCGCGGACACTCGCTGGAATTTCAAGTGTCCTTGCATTCCTCCCGTGGCCAGGAAGGAGAATCGCGTCCCTCAACTGCTGTTGGAGTTAAGGGCGATGCTCAAGAAGGGTTCCATCGAGCTCGTCCTCAAGAGGCTCCGGTGCTACGGAGTATACTCAAGATACTTCCTCGTCAGAAAGAAGACAGGCGGATGGCGCCCCATCCTGGATCTGCGTCGGTTGAACAAGTACATCAAGGCACAGAAATTCAGGATGGTCACCCTCCAGCACGTGCTGGGACAGCTGGAGGAGGGTGACTTCTTATTGTCACTGGACCTGGAGGATGCTTACTTCCACATCCCCATTCTAAAAGGACACAAAGTTCCTCAGATTCGTAGTCCAGGGGCGTCCCTACCAATTCAGAGCCCTGCCGTTCGGATTAAAGTCGGCACCCAGGGTGTTCACCAAGTGCCTTGCACCTGTGGTGGCGCGGCTGCGCCTGCAACGGATCTACGTCTACCCCCTACCTGGACGACTGGCTAATCCGTGCAAGGTCAAGAGAACTCTCCGTCGAACACACAAGGACCGTCCGCCTGCTCACGGAGCTGGGATTCGCCATCAACTACCCCAAATCCCATCTGGTCCCGTTGCAGGTTGCACTGTTTCTGGGAGCGAAGCTCGATGCAGTGAAGCGACTGGCATCTCCGTCTGAAGAAAGGACGAAGGCCATTTTGAGCAAGGTGCAGCGCCTGTTAGCCACGGATGTGGCCAGAGTGAAGTCCATCAAGTCCCTCCTCGGGACGATGTCCTCATGCATCTACCTTGTGTCCC
This sequence comes from Ambystoma mexicanum, assembly GCF_040938575.1. Classification (NCBI taxonomy): domain Eukaryota; kingdom Metazoa; phylum Chordata; class Amphibia; order Caudata; family Ambystomatidae; genus Ambystoma; species Ambystoma mexicanum. The sequence continues at coordinate 113,502,120 of NC_090938.1, read as the reverse complement.
TTTGCAGACTTCGGATGCGTCCGCTACAAGAGTTCCTTGACGCCCGCTGGATTCAAGCAGCGGGCAGCTTCGAAGACAGGATCCCGCTCGACGAGGAGTTCCGTCGGGCGATTCCATGGTGGGGTGCCCGTGCGCACCTCTCGGCAGGCATGGACTTTCAGGCCCCTGCGTATCGGGAGATGGTAACGACGGATGCCTCCCTGGAGGGATGGGGGGCCCACACCGGAGATCTCCACGCAAGAGGCCTCTGGCTCCCGGAGGAGAGGTCTCTTCACATCAACATCCTGGAGCTACGAGCCGTGTTCTGGGCGCTCAAATCGTTCCTTCCGTCCCTCAAGGACAAGGTGGTGAGGATCTTCACCGACAACACCACCACGATGGTCTACATCCGGAAGCAGGGAGGCACCAGATCCCCAGCCCTATCCAAGGAGGCCCAGGATCTGTGGCCCTGGGCCGTCGCCCAGGGGATGTTTCTGGTTCCCTTCGACCTGGCAGTAATAAACACCATCGCCGACTCACTCAGCAGGGAGCTGCGCTTGTGCCACGAGTGGGAACTACGCCAGGACCAGGTGGATCTGAAGTTCAACGGTGGGGCAAACCCCAGATCGACCTGTTCACGAAGACGACGAACTCCAAGTGCCAGAGGTTCGCGCAGCCGAGGAGCATGGACAATGTTTTCTCGTTCCCTTGGGACGGCCTGTTCCTGTACGCGTTCCCTCCGTTGCCGTTCCGTCTCATCAACCAGCTCAAGAGGTCCAGATGCAACATGATCCTCGTCGCACCGGCGTGGCCGAGACAGATCTGGTTCCCGGACCTTCTGGACTTGTCGGCGTCCCCACCTATCAAGCTGGCCACGGACGCGGATCTTCTCTCCAGAGAAGGAGGTGCCATTCTCCATCACGACCCGGAGTCGCTGAACTTGCAGGCTTGGCTCCTGCAGCAGTAGAGTTTTGAGGATACGATATACCGGCTGACTGCAGAGGTGTTCTTGCAAAAGCCAGGGCGTCCGCCACTCTCAAATGCTATGGACATAAGTTGAAGAGGTTCTCTGTCTGGTGCCGTGCACAGAAGATTAACCCTCTGCGGATTACGACCCCTCAAGTATTGCCGTACCTACTGCCGCTGGCCAAAGCTGGACTGGCTCACGCCTCCAAGATACATCTGGCTGCCATTTTCCGATACACCTGAACTACAGGACGGGTGTCCTTGTGGTCTCATCGCCTGGTGAAGGAATTTATGAAGGGACTAGTCTGATCGTTCCCGCCGGTGAAGGCCCCTGCCCTGGCGTGGGAGCTCAACGTGGTGCTGACCAGGCTCATGGGGGGAGGCGGCCCCATTCGAGCCTATGCATTCGGCGCTGTTGAAGTTCCTGTCGTGGAAGACAGCATTTCTTGTGGCCATCACCTCCGCACGACGAGTGGGAGAGATCCAGGCCCTATCTTGCAAGCCTCCATACTTGACTTTTCACGACACGAGGGTGGTGCTGAGGACGTACCCCTCCTTTATGCCCAAGGTGCCGTCGGACTTCCACCTCAACGAGCCCTTGGTGTTGCCAGTTTTCTTCCCTTTACCTTTGTCTCCGGCCGAGAGGACTTTGTGCTCGCTGGATGTGGCTAGAGCGCTGAAGTTCTACGTGAACCGCACGAAGAGTTTTCGGAAGACATCACAGGTGTTTGTGAACTTTGGACCTGTGAATCAAGGGAAGGCTCTCTCGAAGGCTTCCATTTCCAGATGGCTCTCCGGCTGCATCATACACTGTCACCGGTTGGCAAGCAGACCGCTGCCCGGCCGTCCGAGAGCCCAGTCAAACAGAGCGATCGCTGCTACCACGGCGTTCCTGTCTGGTGTGCCCCTGCTGGACATCTGCAGGGCTGCTACATGGAGGTTGACGCACACCTTCACGAGATTCTACTGCGTCGATCGAGACTCCAGGGAGAAGTCCAGGGTCGGCCAAGCAGTGCTGCGCAACCGGTTCGCTTAAGGTGAGCCTAGTGAGGAGGTAAGAGATGCTTAATGTTGAGTTGTTGTATTGCTTAATGTTGAGCCTGTTGCCACCTCCCGTGGTTGTGCATGTGTATACTGCTATGTATTCTTATATTCATGAGCATGTGAATCCATGCCAGACCCCATGCTGGAGAAGGAACAAGTTACTTTCCTTTAACGGTTGTTCTCCAGCATGGGTCTGGCATGGATTCACATGCAAACCCTCCCTCCTTCCCCTCTGCGGCTCTTCACTTGGTTATACTGCCACTTTACGTGCTACCAAATCTGAGGATGGCTGACAGGGGAGGGGCTTAGGTAGAAGGCAGTCATTGGCTGGGGGCAGTATGACCCAGATATCAGTGATTGGTTACTACTAAGAAAGACGGATCAGAAACGAAACTGATACTGATTTTTTTCTTTACCGAGGATTCCCGGCCTGACGGGGAATATTCATGAGCATGTGAATCCATGCCAGAACCATGCTGGAGAACAACAGTTACAGGTAAGTAACTTGTTCCTTCTCACCACATCAGCAAAGTGCCCTCGCTCCCATCGGCACTCATGAGGCCTCGGTAGTGGGAGCAACCCGAGCCACAGTCTGATTCTACTTCACTGGAAAAATAGGAGGCACTGTATCCTCCATCAGAGTTGGAGTGTTGGTCAGGCTGCCTGCCCTGTTGGCTGAAGGCTGGTCCGGAAGTTTGTTTGGGAGGGGAGGGATGGAGGGTAGGGGCCATGGGGCGGTGTGCCAGGAAGAAGGGCGGAAAACCAGAAGGGAGGGGGGGGGGGCAGAAGAAAATTGGACAAGGTGAGGCAATGCCATCCACAGGGGAGACACCAGATCAACTTGCTATATAGCCACCTGATGGGTTCCCAAGATAAAACACTCAAAATAACGACCTGGAATGTGCAGGGTCTGAATGCCCCTAGGAAGCGAAAACTAGTGGAACACAGACTGACCCAGCTTGGCACCAACATAGTATGCCTCCAGGAAAACCTACCTCATAGAGCCGGACGGGAAACAGAGAAACTTCTGACGCTACCCGAAACGCTACTTCGCCTCAGCAAATTAAGAACTGTCGCCATCTTACTGTTTGGCAACCTGCCGCTAACTCGGGTCACGGTAAAAAGGGACCCAGAAGGGTGCTACCTGCTCCTAAGGTCCCAATAAAGAGCAAGTCCTTTTTCTCCGCAAGCTACTCCGTCATTGCCTCATTCGCCAAAGGTCACCTACTGATGGGGGGGCGACTTTAACAAAGGGACCCAGAAGGGTGCTACCTGCTCCTAAGGTCCCAATAAAGAGCAAGGCCTTTTTCTCCGCAAGCTACTCCGTCATTGCCTCATTCGCCAAAGGTCACCTACTGATGGGGGGGCGACTTTAACCTCTCCCCGGACCCAAACGCGGACAAAACTCTCCCGCCAGCTAGGGAAGACTTCACCAAAGCCCTGATAATGGCCGAATTCCTGAGAGAAACAGAAACCATTATGTGGAGATTCCGGAATCGGGGAGCGAGAGACTATACTTTCTTTGCACATGTCCACAAAGGCTACTCGAGGATCGATCTGGTTCTAGCAGCTAACACCCTTGCCCCTTGTGTGTAAAACGTCCAAATTGAGCATATCACCATCTCGGACCATGCGCCAGTCACCCTGAGCTTGAGTGCGCAAGGATTCCTGAAGTTCGTCCAAAGTCAATGGAAAATTTAGGACCAGATCCTAACAGACATAGCTATCCGATCAGAACTTGTGGAAGCACACTCAAACTATTTTACGGAGAACCTGACCCAGGGGACCTCTTTGGCTACCTTGTGGCACGCGATGAAGCCAGTGATCCGGCCGGGTGGGGTGGGGTGGGGAGGGGGGGTAGTGGGAGAGGGGTCATGATGGATGTCACGGCTAGACTCCGCCGGCTGAACCAATTGCAACAATCTAAGCTGGAGCAGAAAGTGGTGGAACTGGAGAGTCTCAAACGCCCCAATAAAACCATCGGGCGTGAACTGAAAAGAGCAAAATTGGCGCTGGAGATTCACCAGGCGGACCATGCAGCCAGCGCTCTAACCTACACCAAACAGTTCTACTACATCAACAGCAACAAGGCAAACCGCCTCTTAGCGCACAAACTGAAGAAGTTGCACACAAGGAACTACATCCAATGTCTGGCTGATGAGGCTGGGAAACTGCACCACACAGAGGCAGAGAAGCTCGACTTAATGGCCCAGCACCACAAGGAGGTTGTGTCTGGAACCCTACAGAGGCGACAGCCATACTACAATTCCTAGCCTCAATTCCAAATCTACCGCCAAACCCATCAATAGAAGCCCTGGAACGCCCGATCACGGCGCAAGATGTAGGAGACACGATCCGCTCCTTGAAAAACACAGCCCCGGGGCCAGATAGGTTCTTAACACAATTCTACAAGTTGTTCACCCAGATCCTGGCACCACACCTGGCAAATCTATTCAACTCGTTCCTGGAAACATGCTCCACTACGGCCTCCATGGAAGGGTCGGTAACAATCCTGATCCCGAAACCAGGAAAAGGCAGGGTGCAATGGTCATCATATAGACCCATCACGCTACTAAACAATGACGCCAAGATATTCGCAAAAATCCTAGCAAACAGATTAGCCCCGATCCTCCCAGACATCATCCACCCGGACCAAACTCGTTTCATCCCTGGCCGGAACACCCAGGACAACACCTGAAGAACCATGAACATCGAAACGGCAAACAGAATGGGCACAGCGTTGGTAGTCCTTTCGTTGGACGCGCACAAGGCTTTAGACATGCTGGACTGGGGCCACTTAAGAGAGACCCTTCTCCACTACGGATTCGGGCCTAACTTGGTAAAATGGGCGCTAGCAAATTATCAGCACCCTTACACCCACCTGAAACTGAATAGGGCCAGGTCTGGCAAAATCAACCTCTCCAGAGGTACCAGACAAGGATGCCCGTTCTCCCCACTGGTGTTTGCGCTTTACCATGGAGCCGTTCGCCAGCAGAATCCGCTGCAACCCAGCTATCCATGTCCTTGAACTCAAGGGCAAATCGTACAAAACGGCCTTATATGCAGATGACGTACTGCTAATGCTATCCCACGCAGAAGAGTCCATGGCAGCCCTGTGGCAGGAGCTGAAGTAGTTCAGCGAAGCTTCTGGGTTGAAGGTAAATCCTGCAAAGTCCTCAGCTATGGGAATCAACATCCCGGACACGCTCCAGGCGGACCTGCAAGCAACATACCCAATCCCTTGGGTTAAATCATAGTTCAGCTACCTGGAAGTTCCGATCCCCAGCACATCCGGACAAATATACAAAGCAAACTCCCCCCCCCCCGTCTCCCCCCATACTCCCCCTCCACTGCTCATAGACCTAAGAGGCGATCTGGTGCACTGGCACAAGCAAATCTCTTGGTTCAGCCGTATCCCGGCATTGAAGATTAATCTAATGCCAAGGCTTCTGTACTGCTGCCTGGCCCTGCCTATAACCCCACGTAAGGCAACGATACAGACTACAGGGAGACATCTTAAAATGTCTGGGAAGGCAAAGCGCGTATACCAAGGCGCATTATGCTCTGGTACCCAGCGGGCTTGGCTAGGTACTGCCTAGCAGCTCAGCTCTCCCACGCCTTCACTTGGAGAATAGCCACTAACCGGGCCAGACGGCTGAGAATAGAAGACTGGTGTAAAGGTCCAATCGGGGGGCTACCACACATGAGACTCTGACCACTGCCGGCGACAATTAACATGGTGACATGCTGTAAAAAGGCAGCACGCTTTTGGAAGTGCAGGAGTGCATTAGGCCCACTTACGCCTGTCTGGGCCAACCAGGACTTCTCTCCCGGCATGACTCCAACTTTGCCACATGGCAGGAGGGTGGACTGAACGATGCGAGACTTCTTCGAGGGCAGCACCTTGTTGAACTTCGAAGCCTGCAAAGCCAAATTCCAGGTACCAGAAATAGAGAGAGTCCAATACACGCAACTTAGGCACTGGCTGTCTAGTGTGCCCGCCAAGAATCACTGCAGCGGGGAACTAACAGCCCTGGAACTAACACTCACTGCGAGCCCCCCAAAGGAAAAAACAGTGACGCTTTACAAACTACTAGACAGAACGGACCTGACCAAAAAAGAGCCCTACATGCTAAAGTGGTAACTGGATGTGGATGTTGGGTAATGTTCCTTACTTGTTCTAACTCCTTTTTTGTGGCAATTTTTGGACAAAGCATCTAAAGGGAGCCACTCGCGTTACTCATACATGTGAAACCTCAATCATATGAGGAATAAAACTCGAAGAAAAAATGATTTTAGTATTTGTTATGAATAGAAAGATAATATATTAAAGAGAACACATTGAGAAACACATACAATACAAGCATTATTCTGTGTTGTGTGAAATTGGTGAGATATAAGAAAAAACAATTCGTTCAAGTATACATCAAATCTTGTACATCTTCTTTGAACCTTAATCAAAATCTTGATTTCATTACAATCCATTGTTGACATAAACTACATACCCAATTCATGCATATAACTGTTCCAAGGTATAAAGTCCTTGGTAGTTGATCCAGGGGTTACTAAGCTGACCTGCTGGTTTTATAGTATAGGACTCTTGTGTCTGAGTCTTTAAAGTACAAGATATCTTTGTGGGAAGAAGACCTCAGCAGAGCCATCGAGCCAGAGGAATGCAGCCATATCTGGACCCAAGCGCACAAAATGTACGACGAATAAAGAAGGTGCATATAAAGTGTGCTACAGATGGTACTGCACACCAGAGATCTTGAGCAAATAAAACCCAGCCATCCCCCCACAGTGCTGGAGAGGTTGCCCAGACAGGGGCACACTATTTCATCTGCTCTGGTCCTGCCCGAAAGCCACGCAGTTCTGGAAGGAGGTCTTGGGGCAAAAAAAAGCAATAACTGGCCTCACGATCCCTTGGGACTATGGGAATTGTCCTGCTAGGATCGACTGGGGAGTGTCTATTCCCACTAACAGTTTGTATGGCGGATTTATGCTCTCACCTAACGGTTGCGAAGATATTAATCGCCAGACTCTGGAAAAACCCTGAAAGGCCCGCCACCCAAATGTGATGGGCTAAGTGCTGGGAAATAGTGGTTGCAGAAAAAATTACAGCCATCAGATTTGGAAACATCCCTAAGTTCAACCAAACGTTTGCCCCCTTCATGGACTACATGTGACAATTCCCGGGGGTGTCGAGACAACCTCCCACGCTGCGCTGGATGGAGCACCAAGACTGAAGAGCCAGCCCAAGAAGTTAACAGCGGTTAAACTCTTACCTTAAGACACTGAGCACCCCACTCCCCTGCCTTCCTCTCCCAATTCTCACCCCGGTCCAAAGCTGCACTCAAAGATGGGTGGTGACACTCCCCTCTGACCTAACGAAAGTGGACCCCCTAATTCTCCCTGCCTGCCCTTGCCTCACTCGACCTTCTCCCCAAAGACATTTTCTGTTATTTCAAGTTCCTAAGTTCTGTTTTCCTTTATGTTGCTGGTTCTTTCTTTTCTTTTTCTTAACTCCATGCAAGCTCCAAGAAATGCCTTGATATGCTTTGTTTAAGCTTTTACGTAGAAAACTCAACGATTTGGGGGGAAACCATGCACTTGATCTGGTGTTCCTCTACCTGGCACTTCGGTTCCAGCAGCAGTGGAAGTACAGCTAGCTCCGAGATGATGTCCAGACGAGTTCACTTTGGGGTTCATTGGTCCCACCAACCCAAGGGGAGAAGTCGTCCTTGCAGGGTTTCACTAGTCGAAAAAAAATTTGGAGCTTCAGCACAGCAGCAGGGCTTCACCGGGCAAACCAACGGTCCAGGAGTTGCAGCAGGCGTCTCTTCCAAGTTCTTCGGATTCCTTCGTCCAGTGGTCGACTCTGCCTTCCAAGCCAAAAAGCCTCGCTTTTATGCAGGTTTCTCCCATTCCGTCATTTGCAGCATAGCTGTCAATCACACAGCAGGGTGGCTGTCCTCCAAGGACAGCCAGCCTACCAATCACCTTTGGATGCATTCCTGTAACCAAGTGTATTAAGGACTGGAAGTTTCAGGCACCTGCCTCACTTCCTGCCCCCTTATAGACATGCTGGAGCCAGAGGTGGGCTTCACTCGTGCATCCTGGCAAATACATTGTGCATCCTGCCAAAGACAAAACTAACAAAGGGACCAAATCCGGTTTGGCGCACAGAGTAAATCTCAAAAAGGACCGTTCCAGCAAGAAATAGTTAAGAAACGAGACGTGGGGCCATTTTGACACAATGGGCACCCATGGGTGCCTTACTGCAGCTACGAACGCAGCCCACGGTAAAAACACGCAATGGTAGTAGAACGCAAACTAGTGCCACCAGCCATTAATTGTAGAAAGGGTAACTTAAAATGTTATGCGAAACTAGACAAAGGGGATAATAGGTAACCCCTCCAGCACCCTATGGTAAGATACTGTGTGCTGGGTCTAGAAAGTTACAAAATGTAAGTAAAGTCAATTTCACTTCATTGCTCTTGGAACCAGTAGTTTAACCAAGATAATGTATTTAAACCTTTGGGAAATCAGACTTCCCTGTGTCACTGCACTGAAGGTGTTTTGTGTCAGTGTAAAATGGAGTTTGTCAGACTCCAAAGTCAAAAGAAACGGTCCAAATCTTAGAAAAATACATGAGTGGGGAAAGGGGTCTCTCTCCAGGGTTAAAATTAAAATTCCAGCAACAGAGCTTGGGGTCTCTAAGGTAGAAGGGAATTAGCACATTTCTGAGAATTCTCCCTAACCAGATGCAACCTCTTCAGGAGTTCCTGGACGCCTGCTGGATACAAGCGTCGGCAACTTTGCAGACAAAATCACTCTGGACGACGAGTTCCGTCGGGCGCCAAGGTGGTGGGGCGTCCACTCCAACATTGCCTGGGGTTTCAAAACCCTCCATTCTATGAAACAGTCACCACTGATGCTTGACTGGAAGGCTGGGGAGCCCACACTTGGCATCTCCGCGCCAGAGGCCTGTGGCTGCCGGAGGAGAAGGATCTCCATATCAACATTCTGGCGCTACGTGCTGTGTTCTGGGCTCTCAAGTTATTGCTTCTATCTCTAAAGAACAAGGTGGTGAGGATCTTCAGACACCACCCTGTTCTACATCAGGAAACAGGGAGGCACTGGATCGCCGGCTCTCCACTGGCAAGCGCAGGACTTGTGGCGGCTTGTCAGTCGAACAAGAGATGTTCCTCGTCCCCCTTTGACTAGTGGGAGTCGAACACTAACATGGACTCTCTCAGCAGGGAGTTGCGCTCCTGCCGCGAGTGGGTACTTCAGCAGGACCAGTTGGACCGCTGTTTCGCCAATTGGGGCAGGCCGCAGATCGATCTGTTTGACGGCGGTGAACTCCAAATTCTTGAGGTTCACCAGCAGATTCCACCAGCCTGGGAGATGCGTTCTCCTTCCCGTGGGACGGGATGTTTCTATATGCGTTTCCTCCGTTGCCTCTCCTGCTAAGAGTCCTCAACACACTCGTGTCAGTGTAGGACAATATTAATCGCCCTGCCGTGGCTGAGACAGATTTGGTACCTGGACCTTCTCAGCCGGTCTGTGTTGCCTCCCATCAAGCTACCAGCGGTTCTGGGTCTTCTCACCAGAGAAGGTGCAATCCTGCTCCACAAAACCAGGATCGTTCAACCGGAGTGCTTGGCTCCTGCAGCCATAGTTTGGTGGATGAGTTGCCAGTGGACTGCTTGGAGGTCCTCGCCAAGGCCCGGGCGCCTACTCTGAATTGCTACGGAAACAAGTGGAAGCGTTTTGCGAAGTGGTGCCGGTCACAGAAGATTACTCCTGAGGGTCACGGCACTGCAAATTCTTCCATAGTTGATATCCTGCGCCAAGGGCGGACTGGCGCACCCCTAGATCAAGGTACATATGGCAGCGATCTACCGCTACACCAGGTCTCCAGGAATGTTTTTACTTTGGTCTCGTCAAGGAGTTCCGCAAAGGACTTTTTCGATCTTTACCACCGGTGAAGGCACATTGAGTTACACGTGGTTCTGACCAAGGTCACGGGGGTCCCCCCTTCGAGCCTACGCATCTGCCCCCTCAAGTTCCTCTCGTGGAAAACTGCTTTCCTTGTGGCCATCACCTCTGCCAGGAGGGTGGGTGAAATACAGCCCCTATTCTGCAAACAGCCATATCTCACTTTCCACAAATCGAGGGTTGTGCTGTGGATTCAACCCTCATTTAAGGAGAAGGTTCCTGGTTGGAATTCCACCTCAACGAACCTTTGTCTGTGTTTTTTTTTTTTTTTTTTTTTTTTTTTTTCAAAGCCTTCGGTACCAGCTGAAAGGGCCTTGCACTCGCTGGACGTTGCTTGTGCCCTGACGTTGTTCTTCAAGGCTTCCATCTCAAGGTGGCTCTCCAGCTGCATCATGCACGGTCATCGGTTGGCGAACCGACCACTGCCTGGCCGTCCGAGAGCCAACTCCACCAGACCGATCGCTGCGACTACAGTGTTCCTAGCTTGTTTGCCCCTGCTGGATATTTGCAGGGCTGCTACGTGGAGGTCTACTCGCACCTTCACGAAGTTCTACTGCGTTGACTGGGATTCCAAGGAGGAGACCAGAGTCGGCCAAGCAGTGCTACGCAACCTGTTTGCTTGAGGTGAGTCTGTTCCAGAGGTAAGAGTTGATTGCTTCAGTTCATATTGTACTGCTGTGTATTCGTTACTCATGAGCATGTGAATCCATGCCAGACCCCATGCTGGAGGAGGAACAAGTTACTTACCTGGTAACTATTGTTCTCCAGCAAAGGGTCTTGCATGGATTCAAATGCGAACCCGTCCTCCGTCCCCTCCGCGGTTCGTGGTCATACTGCCACTCTTTGTGCTTACCAAATCTGAAGATGGGTGCCACAGGAAGGGGTTAGGGAGAGTACTGTCATTGAATGAGGGCAGTATTGCCCAGAGGACAGTGATTTGTTTAGAGAAGAAATACGGTTTGTAAGTGAAAATGAAACTGTCTTTTATCTTTTACTGAGTATCCCGAGCCGGATGACCAGCAATATTCATGAGCATGTGAATCCATGCCAGAACCATGCTGGAGAATAGTTATAGCTAAGTAACTTGTTCCTTTTTCATGAACATTACACCACACCATTTGTAAAATAGCAGTAAGGTTTGGCAATAGTTTTTTTTTTGGTCTTGGCCCTTTTATTTTGACAGGCTCCAATAGGACTGCATTCTTTATTATTTGATGGTCGTAGCATGCTCCCATCGTAGCTTTAGGTAGTTTTGAACCTCTTTGAAAGTTCAATAAACACCCTTAAACTGGGTTCACTTGTGTCAATCTTACCTCGATGTCATGCCTTCCTTACAGTACTAAACAAAGTATCTTGGTAGAATGGCAGAGCAGCCAGGCTTTCCTTAGGAGGATGTGAGCTGTAGATAAGTACACTGAACCCAGTAAATGCAATAGTCCAAAAACTCTTGCACAGTAAATGTTATATTAAAATGTGTTTCTGATGCTTGTGGATCTGCTTAGAATCACATGCTGTGCATATAGTCGGACATCTAGTGGTAATCGTCGAGTATTGCATCTTTCTTTCAAAGATCAAAAGGGACGTTGACATGGGCATGACTGTAACACTATCCCGAACATGTGTAGTATGCCCAAAATCCCTCAAGCGTTGAAGTACCACCAGATTTTTTTTCCTGCCAACTTAGTTGGTCGCCTATGCAGAGCTTGTAAGAATTTATATTGCTAAATCATTCCCACGGCCTTCAGTAGTCTACTCAACTTCAGACCACCTTCTCGACAACTGTAGGTTTCCTGCCGCTGACATCTACGACTGCTCAGCAACTGTTCACTGCGTGGCCTAAGACCTCAAGCCTGGCCCTTACGGTAGGGAAAGTGGGCCCTGTTTTTTTTCCTTCTCTCTGAGAATGTATTTCCATCACCCCTCTTTCTTCTCTTGGTCTTGCAACTGCTAACCTCTGCTATGGAGAGGACTTCTTTTAAATTCTGCCTGTCTTGCAGCGTCAAATTTCCCTGGAAGGACACCCATCGCCGATGCAGTAAGTGTCTTCCTTGTGACCTAACAAGCACTGGTGCAAAGCCTGGAAACTTTCTGCCGAAAAAGCTGAAAGACAGGTGGTCTAAGCAGTGTGCGGCCTACGCTATGCAGGCTGAAAACCTTTCTGTCGCATTGGGCGAGGAATCCGTCGGTAGCCATGGACTTGTCAGCTGAGACTACGTGTTCCCATGTGCCCGGCCCCGATAGACAGGCCGCTGGTGCTGTTATGGGGAGGTCACACCCGGCAACAAGGACACCCACTCTCCTTGAGAGGACTAGTCAGAGGCCCCCCCCCAGCCTCTTTATAATGCCTTACGTGGAAGTTCTTTCCCTTCTAAGCAGCCCTTCCCTCCACCTGACCCTCCAGCTTCCTCAGAATGGACTAGGGGTGAGGGTTGAACACTGTATGGCCAAGATGGCTGAGTTCATTAACTTTTCTAACTAAAATGATAAATCCTTGCAGAGACCCAGGGAAGTGGACTCTTGCCCCATCCCCTCGAAGGTTCAGAAACTCCCCTTCCCTGGTGCCCAGTTCTCCTCATTGTAGGAAGCAGAGGGACACTAAGAGGGTATCTTTGGGGACGTCCTTGATGACCCGACCCAGGAGGTTTCTTATAAAGTGGTTAACCTTTGACCAAAACAGTCTATCAAGATCCAGACTGGGACCAGGTGGAGGACCAGGATTTGTGGCATACACTGCCATGTTCCACTGTCCCGGATGTAATCTATCTAGATCCCCCTACTATTCCTCTGCTAATAGATCCGTCAGCAGTTGACGACTAGATGCTGTTCAATTTCCTTTAAAAAAGAGCAGCCGATCAATATAAAATTGTTATGCACAAGGTCACTAGAGACAGACTTCATGGAAGACATCCTCAAGGAAGACTCTGGTTAGCCAAGCCATCCCTTTACTAAATTCTATTAAAAGGTGCCTGGCCCCTTTTTGCTGTCCCAGTCTTACACGGGCAGTCAACCCTCAGGTCGAGAAATCATTCTGCCCAGCCCTCTTTTACCCCCTCTACATTGAGTCATGCCACACCGGGCTCCTTGGTCTTTATAACCACTTGCAAAAGGGCAGGGGTACCACTATCCTCAGCAGAATCCCCTCTGAACAAGGACTGCAAAAAACTTTACGCCCTGGGTAAACAGGTCACTGCCTCTGCAGCCTATTCAACTATCGCCAAATAACACCACGCTCCTGGCAAGCTACAGTGATATTCAGTAGGGCCTAGTACAAGATGGTCTTCAGGTAGTTCCAGAGCCTAGCCGATCACGCCTGCTGGCGGTCGTGGCTGAAGGCAGACAAGTGACCCAGAATATACTGGAGAACATGCTGGACTCGGATGAAACCGCTGGGCGCAACCTCGCCCAGGGAAGCCTACTTAAGCAGCATGCATGGTTAAAAAATTCTGGGTTCAAACCTGAGACTCAAGCCTCTCTAACAAGCCAGTGGAGGAATCAAACCTTTTTAGGAAAACAGTTGACGACGGCCTAGAGACAGCAAAGAAAACACAAGCCTCTAAAGTCTTTTAGCCAGATTATGGCTTAACAGTTTCACCAGCGTGGAGGCTCTAACGCAAGCAGGTCCTTCTCCCGCTAGCACCAAGGTCAATATCCCTTGGGGGGGGGGGGGGGGAAGGGGGCTACCCCTGGTCGTCCTGTCGAAGCTCTTCAGGTAACTTCCAGTACCAGCAAAGAGGCTCTCATGGGGGCAAGGGTAGAGGCAGAAACTATACTCCCAGAGGCTCCCCGGCCTCCTCCTCAAAGTGACTCGCTGGTATGGGTCCCCTCCCATGTTTCCTCGTTTGGGGGGTCGCCTGTCTTCATTCATCCACACATGGGAGGGGATCACTTCAGAACAGTGGGTACTAAATACCGTTGCCCGCGAGAATTGTATCGAGTTTATCTGACCACCTCGCTACCACCCACCAAGAAGCAGACGCCTGTCGCCAGAACTGTGCATCCTGCTTGAAGTTCAGGTCCTGCTGGAAAAGGGCACCATCGAAGTCATCCCCATTTTCCAGGTAATTGAGGGAATCTATTCAGTGTACTTCATTTTAACCAAAAAGAATCTCATGATGCATCCTTTTTTAGACCTGCCCCCTGCGAACAAATGTCAAAACTCAAAAGTTCAGGATGACAAAACTTCAGGAAGTAATCCCACTGCTGCAGCAGGGGGATTACATGGCCACATTGGACATGAAAGATGCATACTTTTATATTTCAATGATGCCAGCGCACAGAGTAAAAGGTTCTCCCCTTCGTCATTACTTCAACCCCAAGGGTGTTCAGAAAGGTACTGGCGGTAGTGGTGGAACACCTGCACAGGCAGTCCATCCCAGTCTTTCCCTACCTCAACGACTGGCTCCTAACAGGGGATTCGTACAGAACATGCCAGACAAATACCCAGAAGGTTGATCTCCTCTACAACCTAGGTTTTTCTGTCGATGAGAAGAAATCCAGGCTAATCCCCAGCCACGCCAAACAGTTACTGGGGCTCTAATTCGGACAGAAGATGGGCTAGTATTTCCCTCCGACGAGAGGGTCCAAAACATGCTGTTCCAGATTCCTCACTATGTAGCCAGTCACCAGGTGACTGTACGCAAAGCCGTGCGACTGATGAGAATGGCTTCCTGCATCTAACTAGTTCCTAACGCTCATTTGCGCATGCAAGAGTGGTTCTCGGGCCAATGGTGTCAGGCCCGCGTGACAATCTAGTGGTTGTCTTGGCAGCCCTTGTTCAGTCTCTGCAGTGGTGGTCAAGGAAAAACCTTCTGCAGGTGAAAACCTTCACCATCCCCACACTAGAAGCCACTCTCCACACACATTCCTGACTGGGTGGGGAGCTCACCTCCAACAAACTGCACGGCGTGTGGTCTCAAGCAGTAGCGTCCAATCGTTAACCTGTTGGAACTGCTAGCAGCGTTCAAAGCCCTGAAGGCTTTCCAGACTCACCTCCAAGGGAAGACGGTTCTAGTCCTCACGGAAAGTACCACGGCTATGTACTACTTAAACCAGGGGGCACTCCTTCTCTAGGGCTGTCCAAACTGTCAACATCTGGAAGTGGGCACTCAAACACATGTTCCTTCTCAACATGTTCCATCTTCTGGCAGATGTACTCAGCAGAGACTTCACCCCTACCTGTAGAGCACGAGTGGCGGCCACAAGAGGACATTTTACTCAATGTCTTTGCAGAATGGGGCTTCCCAGAGATCGACTTATTCACCACTCTGCAAAACGCCCAATGCCCAGATTATGCCTCCAGATCCCCCCCGGGCCTGCTCCAAGCAGAGCGGTCTATGAATAACCTGTAATCCTACCTGTATGGGCGGCCCTTGCTAGGGACGGAAGACGGAACCTTTTTCACCAGAAAAATCAGTTTCCCTTTAAATTTAGATGCACGCGGGGGCGTGGCCCTGGCAGCATGCGCTCCCCTGACTCTGACCACTGGCGCCAGTCCCCATTTCCACGTCGACTGGAACTGACCACTTTCACTAGAGTTCCTGCGTTAGGCCTCCGGACTAGTAATTCCACGTACTGTTCCCTGGAGAAGTACCTTTGTCTTCTTTCTCTTCTTTTTTCAATCGGATACCACAATGGCGCCACTCTCCTCCCTGGCATATGTCGATGTCGTCTGGCTTGAGCAGGTGCCCAGCCTGTGAGGGACTCTTCCTGAAATCTGACCCACACGCCCTCTGTTTTGGCCCTGACCACGGTTGGCAAGGTTGTACTGCATGCAACGTGCTCACACCGTGTGCACTCAACAGGAAGCCAGGTGGATTCAGTAGCTTGCCTCCAGAGGACCTAAAGAATGTCATTAAACAGAAGACCAGGCCCAAGGCAGGTGCACTGTTCTCCTCCGCACCCCGGAAAGGTGACTCCTTCCCCAGGAAGCGCACGACTGGGGGGGGTGGCCTAGCAGGTCCTACCAGCATGAGTACCAAGGATGCTTCAGCTACCGGCCGCCAGGCAGAGGGGGGGTCCTACCGGTGACACCGCTGAGTGACCGCAAGGTTCTGTTACCAGGCCTTGACCCGAGGGGCTATGCCCTAACACCAGACTGATTTCTGAGGGGGCGCCTGTACTTGGCACTACCGGTGCTACAGCCAACGACACTCCTGAGGTGCAGGGTAGGCCTCAACCTCCACCGCTCAACGTACTGGAGGAAGCTGGGCGGTTGCAGCGGAAACCACAATGCAGGCACGTGACATGAAGCAACACAAGATGGCCCCCAGGCCAGACAAAATGGCGGCTCGCCTGACACCACCCTCATTTGGGGAACAGGTAGGGGAATGAGTCTCCAGGTGGGACTGGACAACTCCTGTCACTTGGCCCACAGCATATCACTCTACTTCTCAGGGCCCATACAGTGAGACTGGGCGTGCCCTGGCCTCAGCAGCCCATGGGCACCAGTTCCGTCAGGCACCACCAGGCCCCCATTGGCCTGTGAAGACAGGTTTTTTTTGGAGTAATTTCTCACGCTCATGAGGTCCCGACAGATGGGCAACATCCTCAGGGATGTCATCAGGGACATGCTCCCGCCGATGCAGCCGCTTGCTCCCAAGATCTTGCAGACCTTGGGGCCAGCTCCTCTGGGCCCAATGCAGCCTCCACACCCTGCGCCAGTCCCTACTACACCGGCTCCCATGCCTGTCCTGGTCACAGCAAACACGTCTATGCTGCATCATTAGCCTCCGGCGCTGATAATCAGTACGCCACAGCTTTCTGCGCCCAGCACTCCTCCGGCTGCTCCTGATCAGCATCACACAATGGTCGACATAGATGAGGACCAGGCAACCCCCTCACCAGCCAAGCCTTCCGCAAATGGTTGGCTGGTCTTGCTGAATAATTGGCCATCCCACAGCCACAACAACCAGAGGCGGGGGTATTGGCA
Source organism: Ambystoma mexicanum (assembly GCF_040938575.1). NCBI lineage: Eukaryota > Metazoa > Chordata > Amphibia > Caudata > Ambystomatidae > Ambystoma > Ambystoma mexicanum. Next base: position 113,485,199 of record NC_090938.1, on the reverse strand, counting down.
GAAGTCCTCACTCTATGCCCCACGGATAAAACAGGAATCCCAATGCAAAAGGATGTGGTGGTCCTTGCCAAAAAAGGTGGTCTGAAGACTCATCCTACTTAGGCTACCAATTGGCGCCTCAATGCCAAATTTAGGCAAATGGAAGTTGACCCCCCCCTTTACTGTCGGCACCCTCCACACACACACACACTCATCCCCCCCCCTCCAACCACACTCCACAGTGATCACCGCTGCATCTCTATACTCTTGAGCCGCAATCGTCCTCGGCTACATCAACCTTTGTACTCCTAGGCAAGGAAGAGCAGATTCTGGAAGCATTCGTAAAGATCTATTCCAACGCTACTCTAAATCTGCGTCAGTCCAATGAAGATGCCATGCTTACAGTGGTCAACCAGAGGCTCTGGCAAGAGATTGCAGACTTTCTACCGGAACTCCCTGTGCAGAGCCAGGCTCGGTTCAAGACTGGCGGAAGCGAAAAAAGGGGGGCAGGACATACTGGAGTCCATAGTGACTCACATTGATACCTCGGGTTGTGCCATCTGTATTGTGACACATGAGGACTGCCTGGTTCAGGGCCACGAAGTTCAACCCCGACGTCCAGGAGATTTTTCTGGGCTTTCCTTTTGAGGGGGATGATCTGTTTCATTCAACCATGGACAAGGAACTCGATAAGAATAGTTCAGACTGCGAAATCCTTATCAATCCTCACCAAGTCCACCCCCAAGGCATATAGCCAGCAGCAAAAGCGCTCAAAGGTTAGTCCCTCAGGGGCTTCCAAGAGAGGCAACCGGACAGATTCCGAGCCAGCATAGGAGCAAGCAGTACAAGGTGGGGCACATGGTGTTTTTTTTTTTTTGTTTTTTTTTTCTCCCTCTGCCCCAGCCTCGGAGGATAAGAAAGCATGACTCCCCCATCCAGATCCACAAGTGTCCGGTGGGGTGCAGGCTTGCTCTTAAAGCGCACCGGTGGCGGACAAGGTTCACAGACGCATGGATCCTATCTGTAGTATCCACGGGCTTCCGGCTACCTATCCCAGCTTCTCCTTTCTGCTCCCACAGATTGGTCTCTAATGGCGGACATTTGCTCGCTTGTAGAGTCGCGCAGAGGAGGAAGTCCCAGTCGCACAACAAGGCTTGGGCTTCTATTCACGGATGAAGCCCGAACACGAAAAGGACAAACCCGACTTTTTTTAAGCTGTTTTGCTGTACTACTGTGGTGAGAGCTGTACGGAGCGTTTGGTTTGAAGTGGATTAAGACTCTGCACTCACTGTGCATAGCGAATAGTGCATGTGAATTATGATAATCACACTGGAGACGGTTCCCTGTAAGCTTTCCATCAAATAGCTGCCTGCATCTTTAATAGAAGCCTGTGGGGGAAGAGACGCCCACCAGGAAGTGGAGGATTCAAGCCACGCCCCCAGCCCTTGCAACAAGCCCGAACGCTAAAAGGACAAAAATGACTTTTTTTAAACTGTTTTGCTGTTTTGCTGTTGTGCTGTTGTGCTGCGGTGCGTGGGTGAGTGGGGCAGCGGCACTATAACTTTGAAGCCGCCGGGTCATTAGCTGCGCCAGATCTGCGGTAAGGAACTTGACCAATTTGCACCTCATATTCGTTCATTGGCATCTCTCAGCCCGAGGCGGCGCAAGAGACTGTTGGAGGTTCCCTCCTTTGATCTCGCCGCGTCATCTCCATCAACGGGGCCCAAACGTGATATAATCCTAATAACACTGGGGTGCTTGACGGCTTTTGAAGGGTAAATCCCTGTCATTCTTATTAAGGGGACCTAGGCTTTAGCAGGGGTTCCTTCAAAAACTTGCACATTGAAATCTTAATCAACTGAACTCATCGGGAGACTGTTGGGCTTATTGCCCTTTGATCCCGCTGCCAGCAAGAGACTTTTCTTGGGAACACATGTATTGGGGAAGACTTTAACCCACGTTAATGTCAGAGAATACAAGGAAATAGAATAGAATCTTTGGTGCTTTCTGACGGGCTGCATTAAGACTTGTCCTTTAGAGTTGCTTATACATAACACAGGTGAAAGTATTTCTATAAAGTAAACGAGATTCAGAATTTGGCCCATTAGCCAACTAAGTTAAACTCAAACAATGAAACTGCGGAGCAACCCGATCCTGGACGACATAAGAGCTCCAGAATGAGAAGAGCCGAGGGTCGTCAGCAGCCCACGAGTTGATTGTACTGAAGATCTCCCTGATCCAACTGAGGGGGCCACGGCAGATGTCACAAAGACACCACATACAAGTTCAGGTCGATGTGAAGCCGGTGGCTCAGACGCCTGTAAGAAATAATGATCTGCAGGAAAATGGCAACACATTGTCAGAGAATTGGAAAAGAGGATTAGAATTTACCATAACGAGCAAGTTAAAAAAGAAAATGAGGATCACTTTGGAAAAAACTGTTAAGTGAAGAAGAGCCTACTCCGAGCAAGAGCAACAGGCCAAATACAAATAAGACACAAAAGAAATGGTGATTCTGCAAGTACAATAATAGACCTGGATAAAATATTGTCAGTTGAGAAACAGAATCTCTCTGGATTGGAGGAAAATCACAAGTCACTTATCCATGGCCAGGAAAAGAGTCTGGCAGAACAGGCCGTATTCTTGGAAACCAGTGACCACCAAACAGAAAAAGCATTTGATAAGGACCAACCACATAACACATTAAGTGCTCTAAATTGTGTACTTAACTCGCTGGTCTCAATGTTTGAAATACTGAAGCATGAAGTTCAACTGCAAACTGGCTGCTTAATAGAAATGACAAATGAGGTGGCAGCTTTGGATGAGGCAGTAGTTGGCTGCAGTAATTCTATCAATACAAATGTTATACAAAAACTACAAGATCTGAAGATGGAATCAGTAAAGCAAGGATTAGATCTCAGCAATTCAATGGTCACTGGCGGCACAAAATAAATGAAGACGCAGACATGACCGTGAAACAAGAGATTTTGACACAACTGTATATTCTGAACCTAAAAAAAACAGGACACGGTCCAGAAAGACGTGGAGGAGGTGCAACACTCACAGAAGTACGATACCCCCCCCTCTCTCTGAGTCGGTCCTAGAGGAGTTCCGCAGACTGGCTAACGTAGGGGGAAGGTTTTCAAGAGGATGACTTGGACCAAGAAAGTACAGTAGGTAATTTTCCTTGCCAAATGGAAAACCCTGTGGAGGGTAAGAAAGAAGCAGCTGTACAAAGTGACCCTCCTGGTGGGGGAAAAAGAGAGAAAGAAGGAAGTAAGGAGTTAAAAGACAAAGAAAAAGCCTCTCAAAAGAAATTGGGAGGTGGGGGGCAAAGAATCAGATGAAAGGAAAAAATAAGAAGTGACACTAATTCCTAAAGAAAATGTTGAATGTACAAGCCTCATCGACAGTAGGGGGGGGGGGGGGGGAGATCAGGAGACTATTGAAATTGACTCAATGGATGGCCCGCAGGTGAGAGGTGCAAGAAGGAAGACAAAAGAACAGACTAAAGGAAGTAATAGAAGCCCAAGAAGGCTTAAGTATGTCAAGTACACCGAAGGAGCCTAATCCAACTATGACCTCAAGAAGCTCACAAACGGAAAAAGTAAAGATGGTTGCTGTAGGGGACATGGGAGCACCTAATTCAAATAGAGCGCTCACAATAGCCCTGTTTTCCTTGAATGCTAAGACTTAAGGCAGGGACTGTGAAACAATCGGTGAAGGATCTAAATCCTGGAGCAGTGAAAACAAACCAGAGGATTGCACCGATCTTTCTAAAAATTACACATGCACAGAAAAAAATCACTAAATCCTGTGGAAGAAATAAAAATCGGCGAAGGCAAATGTAGATTGAAGAACCCGGGATTGGAGGGGGGAAAACCTAAGGAAATGGAAGAGGCAATAAAGACAGACCTAGGCATTACAGCATCAAAGGACAATTCAGGCGCACAAGATGAAAGCGAAATTGGAACTGTATCCCCGTTTGCAATGCCGATAATCTGGTTATCACTGACTACAAATAACAAGCAAGCAGAATTTTAAAATCTGGGGGTGGTGATTCTTTCAGTGCTAAAGAAAATACCAAGAATTTTCTTAATCAAAAGCAATGATAGTTTGTAAGATTTCCTGACCCAAATTAACCCCTGGTTGCGGAAGTGGGCTGTGCTTCAAGAGAGGTGTATGTGGCTATAGAAAAAGCAAACTCGGATTTGAAGAAGTGGGAAATGCTAGTGTCAGAAACACAACCAGAACCACTCCAACCAAAGAGGCAAGCGGGCCCATGTGTTCTCAAAATCAGGGGTTTGGGGGGTGGATCGTTAACTAACCCTGCCTCAAACCTCGACAAGTCCTGGTATGTCTTCAAGAGAGATTAATAAGGATAGCACCCTGGCTCTACTCCTGAGCATCCTCACTGAAGTTTTGCAGAAATTGGGGTTAGGTCAACAACCTCTTTAAAAATGGAGGCTTGAAGGTTATTTGTTGGAACACAAGGAGGCCCAATAATGTTTTCATCTAGGGCAATGAAAAACTATCTGTTTGATGAGGGGGATGTCCTCATGCTGCAAGAGACGTGGACAATACATAAAATTGCAGTAGTGGGTTACCATATAGAGGTGCAGGGTGCCTCCCAGAAAGCAAGAAGGAGGCTGAGTGGGGGGGATACTTATATCATTTAAATGTGCAAAATTTAAGGATATCGGCACCGTAGAATCGCATATGCAGAGCTTTTAATGGTGTAGAGCAACATTGAAGAATGACAAATGTGACGCAGTGCTATTGTTTTGTAACATTTATTGGAACCCCACTTGCACAGACCTTAATTTCTTCTTGGATCAGTTGGCCAAATGTTTGTGTCATATGAAATCCCTTTACTCGGGTGCTGACATAATTTTGGGAGGGGATTGGAACACACAATGGGCCTCATTACGACCCAGGCGGTAACAATGGCGCTTTGTGCCATGGTTGCCTCCAAAACCTTACTGATTCCACCATGGTGAATGGAGCAATTACCGCCCCATTCCAAGGTTGGCGGGAGCGGTAATTCCCATTCACCATGGCCCTTCCCAATTCCCATTTGAGCCCCCATAGGGGCTCAATGGGAATTGGGAAGGCGCTAATAACGGTACCGCAAATTGCAGTCCCGTTATTAGCGCCAAAGTCCCTTTGCGGGTCCTGTCCTTAACGCCTGGTAAAACCAGGCATTAAGGGAGGACCCGCAAAGGGACCTCTGAATAGGGCGGTAAGGGATTACCGGCACCAGTGCCCTTACCGGTACCAGTAATCCCTTACTGCCCGGGTCGTAATGAGGCCCAATGTATTTGTCAAGGGATCAAACAATGTCAAACGGGAAGAGGATTTCGGAGAATGGTAATCTATGGGTAGAGTTCCTAAATTAATGGGACCTTAACATGTCTAATGGAAATCTGCCAGGAGATACCCCAGCCAAACCCTCCAGAATACAAGGCAGTTCCATATCAACACTGGAATATTTGTTTCTCTGTGGCATGCTCTTCGAACAAAGCCACTCTGAATATCATAAAAGGGGGTGGGAGTGACCACCTTCGCTTAAAACTCGGTTTCCGAGAAATATCAGGAACGCAAGTAATAAACAGCCAGCGTTTGGAAGTGAGGAAGGGAAAAGTTCGGCAACTTGAATATAAAGGAGGGGGAAGAGCTCTTAATGAGAGGTTATCAGCACTGGCTGAACATATTAAAATAGAGAGCTGTTCGCCATCAGGCTTTGTAAAGTTTATTTGGCTGACTCCGCCAAAGACTAATAGCGGGGGAGTGAAACATGTTCGACACATGTATGATGAGGAAACCATGGAAAAGAAAAAGATACTTAATAAGAACTTAAGACAGATAAACAAAAAAGCAGTATGGGAAAGGAGGAGGCTGAAAAGATTAAAACAAAAAAAAGTCATACAAGGAATGGTCAGTGTTGAGGTATATGAAAAGATACCAACAGGACGGGGAGCATATATTAGAGTTACTGGTGAAGAGAGATGTGAAGGGCTTTTGGTCCGTAATAAATGAGTCGGAAGGTAAAAATACACACCAACAATGCAATCTGGTACCAGAGAAAGACTGGATTGTTTGTCTAACCTCAGCATTTGGTAAGCCAGGAAAAAACGGTCAATACAACACACAGGCAGCTTGGCACCTGACTTTCAATGAACCAGACATTGAAGATCTAATCTTAAAAGGGTTCACTTTGAAAGCAGCCGGACCAAATGGTCTGGCCTATGAGGTCTTAAGGAATAACCAGTCTGTGGGTAAAATTGCTCAATTGGCTCTTCAGAGAGATCCTGTCAAAGAAGCAACTCCCATCATCTTGGCAAACTGCTACTGTCATTCCCCTATTCAAGGGAGGCGACGGGGTGTTGGCCTCGAACTACCGCCCTATCTGGATAGAACGGCAATTGGGTTACATCTACTCAGTGGCCTGCACCAATATGCTGCTGAAACCCAAACAAATCCAAGGTAATTATCTTTAGGCAAAAAAACAAAAAAAATCACCTTTACCTGTTGGTCAATGGGGAGGGGGGGTAATAAGAAAGGTGGAGGACCTGGTTTACTTGGGTTATAAAATCTATGCACACCCGGCAATCTGCAAGGTAGAGTCGGACATTGAATTGAAAATGAAGCCCCTTGCAGCACAGATGAAGAAAATCCTGTGGAAATTTTCCATCATCCCTGTTTTGATGGGTGGGGGTGGCGTGGGGGGGTTGGGGTGGGGGTTGGGGCAGGGGGGGGTGGTCCTTCACGGCACCGTGGTATGTGAACACCTCGCATTGGACGGTTAACGTTGAGCGAAGCGAGCACGCCCCACCCGTGCATGCTGGTGCGTTGCTGGACCGGAGTGGGTACCTGCGGTGATGCTATCCTCGAAGAGGATGAGAGACCGCCGCGGTCTGCACCAGAAGGGGCCAGGCTGTCCCCACCTCCCCTCCCCCCCCCCCCCCAGGACACCGGTGACTGGAGGGGAGTGCACCAAGCAGGCGATCCCGAGAGGGGACACTTTGGGGGACTGTGTCGAGTCCCCCGCACCACAGATTGCCACGGAAACCGCCAACGTGCCGAAGGAGCCACTAAAGAACAGCCTGGAGGTGAGTGCAGGAGAATGGTGGATGCACACCCCGGTCCGGCATCACCCATGCCGTGCGTGGGGGTAGGGGCAGCATAAGCCCACGGGGACAACCGTTGACTCTGAGGTGTGGGTAGACCCGGGGGCCCAGAACTATAAAACTCAACGCCTGGCCCAACCCCCAATGTGGAGCACTGAGACTGGGTTAAGCAAGCACCACACAGCCGCATGCACTCCCGCCAAGCCCGGGTGCCCATTGGCTGCCAAAATACTACAACCCACAGGACCTGAAAGCCTCCAACGGAACTGTCCCGAAGGACTCGCCCAGCTACAGTGGGAACAAACGGGTGAACAATTGCTGCCAGGCCCGGCTCTCCACTGCAGATAGCAACAGATTCCTGAAATAACAGCGTTGCTGGAGCCCTGGCGGAAATGAATCTCTATTGCCCTTGGTGGGCTTGAGAGGGCAATAGTTTGGGACCATCCCGCCACCCTCCCGAGACGCACTTCGGCAGCAGTGTGCCCAGCCCAGCCTGCATGAACAAGGGGGAGGAAGGAACCCCACATATACAGGTCTCAACCGACGCTGCACCATAGAGAGGAAAGCGAAATAGAATGAGGGGCACCGACTTCCAGCAAACCTACCCCCGGCCTCATATCACCCCTTGGCATTGGTGTCAATATCGCCACAGCACCGGCGAAAAGGCCGCCCACTCTCAGAGGATGGGCAAAGACAAACAAAAAAAGGCAACACAAAGCAAGATGGACCAGTTTGCAGTAGCAACCGCTCAAGTACCAGCCAGCCACTCGCCAAAACCGACCTCCCCACCCCCCCCACCAATGAGGATGCCCTCTCCCTGAGTGATGTAATGTCAGCCATTGCTAATTCCTGCTCCTCAATGGAGATGAAAATGGACAGCATAGCGGCAGACTTCTCTTTTCTCCGCCACGATCTACAAAAGCTCATGGCACGCACGGGAGAGGCAGAGCAACGCATCTCGGGAAATGAAGACCACATAAGAGGCATAAATCAACAGCTTGCACAAGCACCGAACCGCTTGAAGATGCTGGAAACCTGAGTGGACGAGGGAGAAGGTAGATCACGCCGCAACAACGTACGCATCCTTGGCTTCCCGGAGGGAAAGGAGGGACCCAGCATGGAGCTATTCTTGGAACAATGGCTAGTGGACATCTTTGCACCCCTTCTTTTTCTAAGTTCTTCTCCGTTGTGAGAGCGCACAGAATGACGTCGGGCAGGCCTAAACCAGGCGCGCCACCCAGAACGGTAATAGCCAAATTACTTAACTACCAAGACAGGGATGCGCTCCTCCAGATGGCGTGCTCCAAAGGGACAATCGTCCATAATGGCTCCCGGATCGCGTTCTTTCCCGACTACACCCGGGAGGTACAGAGGGCAAGACAGTCCTTTGAACTGTTGAAAAGACAACCCTAATGAATGTGAAATATGGACTACTTCCTGCCCATCTCAAAATCTACCATAAAGGAACTACAGTTCACTTCACTGACCCAAAAGAGGCCTGGACATGGGTGGAATCACATGTCGCTCGGGACTGGACAGCAAGACCAACAGAGGAAGGTCCCGGCCTAGACCAGCCCGCGACCCACTGGAAGACAGCCAGAGGCTCAGGAACCAGCAATCCTAGAACAGGTGGCAGAACTCGCCGAGTGAGTGACGACGACCTAGCCATCGAACAATGCAACTGAAAAACAATGTGCCGGAGGGCAGCGGACACCCTTTGCAAACTGAAGGACCACGGAATGAGCAGAAAGGCGGCAAGTGTTATGCAGTCGGAGAACCTGTTACTCCCCACTCCCCTGCCAGTTTTGTTCCTTTGTGGACTGATCTAATCAGCTGTGATTGTTGAATGTTCGGGCGACAGATGCTTCAGGTTGGGTGGAGTATAGGGTGGGGGATGGGAAGTTTAGTTCTTGATAAGAAATGGGTCCAGAGGTCAGCTAATACATATCCACTAAAAGCACCACACCACACACAGCGCCACGTCCAAGTGTGCAATGCAATGCACTGTCAAATGTTTTCTGGTGCTTGCTGTATGACCCCCACTAACGCTGATGTCGGGGCCCTACGGCTCCTAACATGGAACGTCAGCGGGATGGGAGGGGGGGGATCAAGATGCGGCTAATAACACAGCTCCTGAACAGGCACGCACCGGATGTGGCCTTCCTAACTGACACACCTGGCGGGCACCACATGCACCCTATTCAAATGCACCAACTACAGGTTGGCAATAGACGCGGGTTTCACCACTGGCTCCAGAGGAGTACTAATCCTGATACATAAACTGCCCCTGCACTTGTAAGTGTTGCACAAGATACGAGTGGTAGGTTTGCATACTTTACAGGGGCCGTTTGGAACCAGACCATTGCAATGCTAGTGGTGTACTCGCCCCCCCCCTGCGCTGATAACAGCATTAATACAGGACATTACGCCCATAATTGCAGGGGACAAGTCAGATCTGCTGATAATTGGGGGGGGGGCGACTTCAGTGAAGTCATGGACGTGGGGATGGACCGCTCACACCTACGAAGAAGAAACCTTGCCACATTTACTACGGCACTGGGTCTGCGGGATGTGTGGCGGGACTTGCACCCTGACACAAGGGCATACTCGTTTCACTCGGGAGTGCATGCCTCACTATCACAAATGGATTACTTCTTTCTCCCAGCACTGGAAATCCATAGGGCCTCCACGGCAACCCTGCTGCCCCGCAGCATCTCGGACTATTCCCCCCTGCTAATTGAGCTAAACACAACCAGACCGAGACCCCCTTCCCTCGTTGCGCCTGAACACATACTACCTAGGCTTCCCAGAACGCCTAGAAAAAATAGTTAGCAACAACATAATACTTTGAGCTAAAGATGGGCTTGGTAGACAACCTGGGAGTGTTGTGGGAGGCTTACAAACCAGTACTACGAGGTGAGATCATCTCATGGTCCGCTGCATATAAGAAAAAACACCAGAAATTGGTTGAGGTCGAGCAACAAGTAATGCAGGCTGAGACGAATCACCTAACCCTAGACCAACCAGGAACACATCTTTCACTGATGCTGGCCCAGAAAAGGCTTCAGAACATTGCAATAGACTGTGCACAGCAGGCCCACAGAATGATGAGAGCCAGGTTACATGAAACCGGTGACAAAGCGGGTAAAATGTTGGCGTGGTGTGAGACTCGGGTGGTAACTAAGTCGGGGCAATAAGACCAGAGGGAAGGGACCCGCTACTGACCGATCAGGACATAACTGAAGGTTTTGCATCCTACTATGCAGACCTATATAAACCACCTGCAGCGCCCATTGATAACTCCATTTGAAGTGAAATTGCCCTTCCCCCCCCCTCAGAGCAGACCAGCAAGCCCTGCTGGAAAAAGATATCACAGATGAAGAACTGACGACTGCAATGTCGCATCTCCAGACAGGAAAAACACCTGGGTTGAACGGTTTTCCAATTGAGTTGTGGCGCAAAATAGGTACAAACGTGATTGCTCCACACTTGTTGAAAATGTTCCAACACTCGAAGAGGCAGGGCTGCTTAACAGTAGATCTGAGAAAAGCCACGGTGATGGTGATCCCCAAGAAAGACGAGCCACCAGATAGCTGCAGCTCATACAGACCTATCTCATCAACAGCAAGACTAAGATACTGGCAAAGGTGTTAGCTAATCGACTACAACAGGTTATAACAACACTAATACACCCTGACCGATGCGGCTTCATGCCACAGCGGTCCACCCGCATGAACATACGCAGACTTCATGCAGCGATTGGAAAAAGCACACACCATACGAGGTCCCCTAGCTCTGCTGGCAGTAGACTTTGAGAAAGCATTTGACTCTGTATATTGGGAGCCAATCTGGGACATAATGCGACTTATGGGGTTTGGTCCCCTTTATACTGGCTGGGTGCAACTCCTGTACGAATCCCCTGAGGCACAAAGAGTTAACGGGTGGCCCTCCACACCCTTTAGATTGGGAAAGGGTACCAAGCAAGGGTTCCCCCTGTCGGCCATGATCTTTGCACTAGCCATAGAACCATTGGCTGTACTGCTCAGAGCGTCACCGACATGGAGCGGCTTCCGATGGGCGGACAGACAAGAGGATAGAATCTCCCTGTATGCAGATGATCTGCTGATCTACCTGCATGACCCGCTCAACTCCTGCCCAACGGTAACAAACCTGCTGAACATATATGGAGACTTTAGCTGACTCTACGTAAACTGGTCCAAATTAATATTATTCCCAGTAGGCAACACAAGGCTGCTGGAGCCAGAAAATTGCCCATTACAGATTGCGACTTGTCAGTTTAAATACCTCTGTATACAAATAACTAACACCCTAAACGATTACAGGGCCAACAATTACACCCAATCACAGCCAGATTCACGGAAGATGTCCGCCACTGGGTCTCTCTCACACTCACTTTGTTGGGTAGAGCAGTGCTATTCAAGATGTTCGCCCTGCCACGCTTATGTTTTACAAAACGCCCCACTACATGCTCCATGGAGTGAATTTAAAAAGCTTGATAGCGCACTTAGAAAACTTCTATGGTGCAGGGGTCGCTCATGCATAGCGCTGAACACCCTCCATTGTTCCATATGGGAGGGGGGAATAGGACTACCACGCCTACAGTCCTACTACAGGGCCAGCCAAATGGCCGTGGTCAACAATATGTTACAGGGAGATAGTACGCTGCCACACCTATATAGGTCAACGTACCACGCAACCCCCAGAGCATGCTATTACACACTGCACTGATCTGGAAAGAATCACATAAATACATAGGATGGGATAATAGAATCGCCCCTATACAGCTGCTTTGGGACAATGAGAATCTGCTTGAAGTGAAGAAACATCCGAGGTGGCACAGCTGGCTACAGCATGAGATAAAGACAGTTGGGGACATTATTGAAAATGGACAGCTGGTGCCCTTCGAATCTCTAGAATCCCGTTTCCACCTCCCAACCAACGAACAGTATCACTATTTCTGATGTTTGTTAATCTGCTTAGAATCACATGCTGTGCATAGTCCGACATCCAGTGGTCACTGCGGAGTATTGCATTTTGGTTTTCGTAGTCGAAAAGGGGACGTCGACAAGGCGTGTCTGTAACACTATCCCTATAGTGACGTGCAGTGTACCCACAATCCCTCACGCGTCGAGGTCCCTCAGATTGTTTTTTTCCTCCCAGTTATTGGTCGCCTTTATGCAGAGCTCTTCGAGAGACATTGCGAAATCATTTCCTCGACCCTTGGTCGTTTACTATTATTTATAACCATACACATAGACCCCCTCCCTCGACGCAGAAGCTGTTCTCCGCCGAGCAAGATCTTCGACGGATGGACGGGCGGAGGAGATCCTTCGGCGCTGCTGAACACGTGGCCTGGCCTCGCCGGCCTAATACAGTAGGGAGAGTGGGGTTGTGTGGTCATTTCTTTGCTTCACTCTAAGAATGCCTTTCTCTTTCCCCTCCCTCTCTCACATTTCATACCCTCAGCTATGGAGAGGACACCCTTTAGGTTTGCCCGCGCTGCAAGGGCAAATTTACCTGGAAGGATAAGCACAAACGGTGTAACCATTGCTTGTCCCTCGATCACAAAGAGGACGGCTGTGCGGCCTGTAAGTTACTTAAACCCAAAACCTTAAAAGACCGCAGGGTCAAAAGGTGGGCAGCCTATGCGATGTCTAGGTCTGACTCCTCGCCAGCTGCCGCCGTCACCGAATGTGACAAGGAAAGTGATTACACGGCCTCTGCAACAGAGGTTGTAGACCTCTCGAAGGAGCGTTCCTGCTCCTCAGCGTCCGTCCCCGGCCCCGACAAGCCCGGCTCACGCCCCGCTTATGAGGACGAACACAGGAAAAAACATAAGCACATACCCCACGGCACGCATTTGTCGAACAAAGGCAGCCATAGCGTCAACGGAGGCGCCGGGTCCACCGGCGCCTTCCGCCGACCATAAGGGTTGCAAGCCCTCCCCGCCACCGCTTCCGCGGCCGGCCTTTCTGTAAATAAGGGCGCTAACCCCAAATCATCAGGTGACGCGCCTCGCAAGAGTGCGTACGTCGCCAGTAAAGACTCTGCACTGCCTACAGCGACGGCTAGCGATCCCTCGCCGGAGAAGCTGCTCTCCGAAAGCCTTGCGCGTATAGCTTCGAAAGACGGACAGCGGGTAACATGTCGATAACCGCTCACAAGGCCAAAGGAACGCCGAGGACGCCGGAGGGTAGGCTGGGACAGCTCCCACTGTCGACAGAAGACCCTAGCCAGCGAGAAGGTTTCTCAGAAGGCGAAGGGATGCTATCTTCGACGCTTTGGGACAGAACTAAGCAACTGCAAAGAGAAGAACCTCCCGTTTCACTCCCAGACTGCTGTGACCTACGTTACTGGACTGTAGATGGGTTCCAGTCATGTATGGACAAGCTAGACAGGTTCATGGCCATCCCAGAAAATAGGACACCCAAGAGGCCAAGGGAGATACCCCAGGAAGGGCCAAGGGCTAAATACCCGAAGCACTTTAACCCCCTACAGGAAGACATGCACTCTTACGACCTCACTGAAGAGGATTATCACTTCCAGGAAGAGGATGAGTTTGTGTATAATGAAGACCAACAAGAGGAAGAAGGTTTTCATGAAAGTGAAGAGGGCTACGAGGAGGACCCAGGTGAAGGTGGCTCACAGCCCTGGCAGTCACCATCAGGGTCTACAGACCCCAACATTATAGACATTTCTTCTCCTCAGACCACGCCGATCAGGAACCCATCTCCAGTAGACAATCAGCCCACCTTCAATGCGCTACTGAGGAAGGCAGCAGTGCATTTTGAAGGTGAAACTGGGGAGGTCACCCCAGATACTGATTTCGACGAAAGGATTATTAAGGAAAAACCTCCCACTAGTCAAACTATTCCTATCCTCGCCTCGGTTAAGAGACGACTCACCCCATCGCTGTCCACCCCCGCGCTGGTAAGAGGGGTCAATCCAAGAATAGACAAATTGTTCTCCAGCATGGTGTCTGGCATGGATTCACATGCTCATGAATATTCCCCGTCGTCAGGCTGGGAATCCTCGGTAAAGAAAAAACCAGTATCAGTTTCGTTTCTGATCTGTCTTTCGTAGTAATAACCAATCACTGGTCTCTGCGTCATACTGACCACAGCCAATGACTGCCCTCTACCTAAGCACCGCCTCTGGCAGCCATCTTCAGATTTTTACCGCACGTTCATGTGTTGGGATCCTCGTGCTATTGCTCTCGAGCGTTAGTGCTATTTTTTCATGTTTTTTTTCTCAAAAAACTTCGTTTTTTCGGTCAAAAGAGCCTCAAGCTCCACCGACTCTCCATCCGATCAACGGGGACCCGTGTCTGATTCGTCTGCGCCCCTCAAGGGTGAAGATTTCGTCGAGCTACGCTTTTGGAGGACTCCAGAAGTTTCTCAGGCCCGGACATGGCCCAGGAGAAGGGAAGCTCGACGCCCGGAAAGCTGTTCAGGATCTGCCCTGGATGCCAGCTGCAGAACGTCTTTAAGGAGGACGAACACTCCTTTTGTCTCTACTGCTTACATGAGGACAAGACGCACGTGGAGAAGGACTGTGCGTTTTGCGGCAACATGTCGGAGCGGACCATAAAGGACCGCCATCAACGTCTCGCCAACTGGCTGGAAGGGAAGAGCCCGTCGGGCGAGAAGAAGAGGAAGAAATCCGAGCGGTCTTCTAAGACCTTTGAGGACGCCCCGGCGACGGGGGTCCAACACAAGGCCAAGCACCGCGAGTCCGCTGGCACCGGGAGCGCCGAACGGTCGGGCTCTACGGGCGCCAGGCAGGGCGCACCCTCCCCGGCACCTTCAGCCACGAGCCAACGCTCTGGGTCGGGTAAGAGGAAGGGCGAGCACCCGGCGAAGCTCCTGGAGAGGCCCCGGTCGAGCTCGAAGGCCCCATCGGAGGGGGAGCGAGGCAGTGTCCCCCCCCCCCCCCTCAAGGATAAGGCGGTGAGCGCACCTAAGGTGGTGAAGGCCTTAATCCATCCGGCCAAGCCCTCTATCGATACTGTCGCGGCGGCGCTGGCTCAGCCTGTGGAGGCTACACCAGTGGTGGCGACCTCGGGGCTCAGAGTCTCCCTGCCACCTCGGAGGGAGTCCTCTTTTGTGCCCATCGATAGGACCCCCGTGAAACCCCCGGCGGGGAAGAAAAAGGGGGGGCAGGGCGTCGTCGTAGATTCGGCCTCAACCTCAGAGGAAGAGCTGATTGAGGTCTTAAGCCACGGCCAAAGCGTGGAAGAAGACCGGCCGGTCGGGATGGATCCCGACGCAGGTGACGACATCGTCGAGGGTGCCGACGGGGCCCCTGATCGCCCGTCGGATTCCCCTCTGCCAGTGCCGCAAGACAACTCGGCGGCCATTGTGTTGGCTATACAGTCCTTATGTTCAGAGATAAGGACGAGACTACCGTTGCCGACGGAGGAACCTTTCCCGTCGGGGGATCCGGAACCGGAACCTTCTGGTGCTCCCCCGCCCAAGAAAAGGATTCACCCTCCACCTCCTTTTCAGCCGTCGCGCCCCGTCCAGCCCTCCTCCCCGTCCACCCGAGGGGATGATACGGGGACTGACACGGCAGCGACGGGTACGGACGACGAGGTATACGAGGATCTACCGTCGTCACCTCCCACCAGGGCTTCTCCGCCTGACGAGATTGGATCGTTCCACTCCATGATCACCAGGGCATCCGAGCTTTTCCAACTCTGCCCTGAGGAGAAGAAAAAGGAAGGATTCCTTTATCAACGGCGCGGGGCCAAGAGGAAGACGGTCCTAGCGGTGCCTCTACTGGACGACATTTGGGATGAGGGCCTCGCCCTCCTCAAGAACCCTTCCATGACGCCAGCTAGAAGAGACCGGTACGAGAAGAAGTACCGGGTCCCGGACGCGGCCCCCCTGTGCCTCCGGGCGCAGCCTACCCCGGACTCTGTCGTCTCCGCTGCGGCCAGGAAGAAAGCGGGGGGGGGGGTGCGGCCTCCACATCGACTTCCCCACCGGACGGCGAGGGAAAGAAATTGGACGCTATGGGACGCAGGGTCATCTCGTCTGCAGCGACGACGATTAAAGCGGCCAACGCCTTGGCTATCGTGGCCTGCTACGACAGGGAGCTATGGTACAAACTGGCTCCCCTGCTGGACTTCCTACCGGACGACAAGAGGGCGGATGCCCTGGAGATCCTACAGGAAGGCGAGGTGGCGTCGGACCACTCCATCACTATTGCGACAGACATCGCCGACACTGGGTTTCGCCAGTTGGGCAACGGCGTTTGCCTTAGGCGGCGTGGATGGCTCAAGGCTACGGACTTCCGTCAAGACGTACAGACCAGAGTCCTGGACATGCCGTTCGATGGGAACAACCTGTTTGGGAAAACAGTGGACGATTCCCTTCAGGCCATTAAAGCAGACACTGAGACGGCCCGGGCCCTTGGGGTTCTGCAGCAACGACGGACGCCCTTTCGGAGCAGCGGAGGCAAGGGCGCCTCCAAAGGTTCCGGCGGCGGTTTCTCCACCTACCGTCAAGCGGCCCGCTCGTCGTCTCAGGAGGCCTACAGAGGACGAGGCAAGTCTGGCGGACCCCGCCGTCGTCGCCAAGGAGGTCAAGGCGGCAAAGCCTCGTCGAAACAGGATTGAACCGGCCGTGGGGTCGGGCCCCCACCGAAGCACCCCGGTGGGAGGCCGGCTGGCGAGCTTCGTCAGCGTGTGGGAGTCCATCTCCACCGACCGTTGGGTGCTGGACGCCTTAGCCCGGGGCCACGCGCTCGAGTTTCAAAGGTGCCCGCGCGTCCCCCCCGTGGCCAGGAAAGAGCTTCACGTCCCTCAGCTTCTCCTGGAGGTAAAGGCGATGCTCAGGAAGGGCGTCATCGAACTCGTCCCAAAGAGGCTTCGGGGCTCCGGAGTTTACTCGAGATACTTCCTCGTGAAGAAGAAGCCGGGAGGATGGCGCCCCATCCTAGACCTGCGACGTCTGAACAAGTTCATCAAGGCGCAGAAGTTCCGGATGGTCACCCTCCAGCACGTCCTGGGGCAGCTGGAGGAAGTAGACTTCCTGTCGTCGTTGGATTTGGAGGATGCCTACTTCCATATTCCCATCCTAAAGGGGCACCGAAAATTCCTCAGGTTTGTGGTCCAAGGGCGTCACTACCAGTTCAAAGCCCTCCCCTTCGGACTACGGTCGGCACCCAGGGTATTCACCAAGTGCCTTGCACCGGTGGCGGCGCAGCTGCGCCGCGAGGGGATCCACGTCTACCCCTACCTGGACGACTGGCTCATCCGAGCCAAGACGAGGGAGCTTGCCATGGAGCACACGGCAAGGACCGTCCAACTTCTCACGGACCTGGGATTCTCCGTGAACTACGCCAAGTCCCACCTGGTACCCGCGCAAAACGCACTGTTTCTGGGAGCGAGGCTCGACAGTGTCCCTTCTGGCCTCCCCGTCGGAGGAAAGGACCAGGTCCATTCTGGGCAAGGTACAGCGGATGTTGGTTTCCGACGCGGCCAAGGAGAGGTCCATCAAGTCCCTCCTCGGAATGATGTCTTCTTGCATCTACCTCATTCCCATGTGCAGGCTCCGGATGCGCCCGTTGCAGGAATTCCTGGACGCGCGCTTGATCCAAACGACGGGCGGCTTCGAGGAGAGGATCACACTCGACGAGAGTTTCCGCCGAGCGCTCCGGTGGTGGGGCAACCTTGCACATCTGACGGCGGGCATGGACTTCCAGACCACCAGGAGACAGTGACCACGGATGCCTCCCTGGAAGGGTGGGGAGCGCACACCGAAAATCTGCACGCGAGAGGCCTTTGGCTCCCGACGGAGAAGTCCCTCCATATCAACGTCCTGGAGCTCCGTGCAGTGTTCTGGGCCCTCAGGTCCTTCCTTCCGTCCCTCAAGGGCAAGGTGGTGAGGATCTTCACCGACAACACCACCACCATGTTTTACATCAGGAAACAGGGCGGAACCAGGTCTCCAGCGCTGTCCAAAGAGGCGCAGGACCTGTGGCATTGGGCCGTCGCCCAAAGGATGTTTCTGGTGCCGTTTCATCTGGCAGGGATAAACACCATCGCCGACTCACTCAGCAGGGAGCTGCGCTCGTGCCACGAGTGGGAACTACGGCAGGATCTAGTGGATCGCCTCTTCCGACGGTGGGGCACACCCCAGATCGACCTGTACGCGACGGCGACGAACTCCAAGTGCCGGAGGTTCGCCAGCAGGTTTCCCCAGGCGAGGAGCATGGCCGATGCCTTCTCATTCCCCTGGGAGGGCCTGTTCCTCTACGCGTTCCCTCCTTTGCCACTGCTAATCCGGCTCGTCAACCAGCTCAAGAGGTCGCGGTGCAGGATGATCCTCGTCGCACCTGCGTGGCCGAGGCAGATATGGTTCCCGGACCTTCTGGACTTGTCAGCGTCCCCGCCAAACAAGCTGCCGGTGGACGCGGATCTACTCTCCAGGGAAGGAGGCGCCATCCTCCACCACGACCGGAAATGGCTGAACTTGCAGGCCTGGCTCCTGCGGCGCTAGAGTTTGGAGGATACGACATACTGGCCGACTGCAGAGAGGTTCTTGCAAAGGCCAGGGCGTCCTCGACTCTTAAATGCTGCGGACACAAATGGAAGAGGTTCTCTGTCTGGTGCCACGCACAGAAGATTAACCCTCTACGGATTACGGCTCCCCAAGTACTGCCGTACCTGCTGACGCTGGCCAAAGCTGGACTGGCACACGCGTCCATCAAGATTCATCTTGCTGCGATCTCCGATACACCAGAACCACGGGCCGGACGTCCTTGTGGTCTCATCGTCTGGTGAAAGAGTTCATGAAGGGACTGTTCAGATCGTTCCCGCCGGTGAAGGCGCCGGCCCCGGCGTGGGAGCTCAACGTGGTGCTGACCAAGCTCATGGGACCTCCGTTCGAGCCTCTGCACTCGGCCCCGTTGAAGTTTCTGTCGTGGAAAACAGCGTTTCTTGTGGCCATCACCTCCGCACGACGGGTGGGAGAGATCCAGGCCCTTTCCTGCAAGGCCCCGTACTTGACTTTTCACGACACGAGGGTAGTGCTCAGGACGCACCCCTCCTTCATGCCCAAGGTACCGTCGGACTTCCATCTCAACGAACCCTTGGTGTTGCCTGTGTTCTTCCCGTCGCCTTCGTCGCCGGCTGAGAGGACTTTGCACTCGCTGGATGTGGCTAGAGCGCTGAAGTTCTACGTGGACCGCACAAAGTGTTTTCGGAAGACGTCACAACTTTGTGAATTTTGGACCTGTCAATCAGGGGAAGGCTCTCTCGAAGGCTTCCATTTCCAGATGGCTCTCCGGCTGTATCATGTACTGTCATCGGTTGGCAAACCGACCGCTGCCTGGCCGTCCGAGAGCCCATTCCACCAGAGCGATCGCAGCTACCACGGCGTTCCTTTCTGGTGTGCCCCTGCTGGACATCAGCAGGGCTGCTACGTGGAGGTCGACGCACACCTTCACGAAATTCTACTGCGTCGAACGGGATTCCAGGGAGTAGTCCAGGGTCGGCCAAGCAGTGCTGCGCAACCTGTTTGCCTGAGGTGAGCCTGGTGAGGAGGTAAGATGCTTAATGTTCAGTTTTGATGTAATGCTTAATGTTGAGCCTTTGCCACCTCCCGTGGTTGTGCATGTGGGTACTGCTATGTATTCTTTATTCATGAGCATGTGAATCCATGCCAGACCCCATGCTGGAGAAGGAACAAGTTACTTACCTGTAACTGTTGTTCTCCAGCATGGGTCTGGCATGGATTCACATGCGAACCCTCCCGCCTACCCCTCTGCGGCTTTTCACTTGGTCATACTGCCACTTCACGTGCTTCCAAATCTGAAGATGGCTGCCAGAGGCGGTGCTTAGGTAGAGGGCAGTCATTGGCTGTGGTCAGTATGACGCAGAGACCAGTGATTGGTTATTACTACGAAAGACAGATCAGAAACGAAACTGATACTGGTTTTTTCTTTACCGAGGATTCCCAGCCTGACGACGGGGAATATTCATGAGCATGTGAATCCATGCCAGACCCATGCTGGAGAACAACAGTTACAGGTAAGTAACTTGTTCCTTCTCACCCTCTCAGTCAGACCCATTATATATCAGGGGTCACTCAGTCCCGGACTCCTTAGTGGTAACTAACACAAGGAAGAGGGCTGGGGTTCCACTGTCCACCAGTGAGGCACCCCCGACAAAGAAGGGAAAAAATGTTATGCCTTGGGCAAAAGAATTTCCGCCGCGGCAGCGTTTTCAATTAGGATTTCCAATAATACATTGTTGGCAAGCTATGCCGATGCTCAATGGGGAAAGCTTAAGCAGGACATCGAAGAAACCCCTGAACTTCTAAGAACACGCTTATTGGCTACAGTTAGA
Organism: Ambystoma mexicanum; assembly: GCF_040938575.1. Classification (NCBI taxonomy): domain Eukaryota; kingdom Metazoa; phylum Chordata; class Amphibia; order Caudata; family Ambystomatidae; genus Ambystoma; species Ambystoma mexicanum. Next base: position 113,464,712 of record NC_090938.1, on the reverse strand, counting down.
GAAGGAGCTCTGGTCAACCAGAGCATCATTAAGAACACTCTTGATGCGGCAGAAACTGCTGGCCGTTCTTTGGTGCAGGGAATTCTGCTGAAGCATCACGTCTGGCTTCGCAATTCCGGTTTCAAGGCAGAAACACAGGTGTCACTCATTAATAAGCCAATAGAAGAGTCAAATCTCTTTGGAAGGGCAGTGGACGATGCACTGGAAAATGCGAAGAAAGAATTCGACACCATAAAGACCTTAGACCAAATCTCAAAGCCTCCAAACAGGCGGGGGTTTGGGAACAAGTGCTTTTTTCGTGGCCAACGCCAGCAGCAGCAGCAAGAGCATTACACTGCGGGCAACTGGCCCTCTAATCAGGGTACCCGTAACCAGTATAACCAAAGAGGACACTGCCGTGGCAAGGGCAGAGGCCGAGGCTCCAGCCCCAGAGGCACCCCGGCAAACATCGTTCCTTTCAGCATGGGAGGGAATAACATCAGACCGGTGGGTATTGTCAACCGTAGCCCACGGGTACTGTATAGAGTTCAATCGGTCCCCCACCTACAGACCTCCAAGGGGACGACGCCTGTCACAAAAACACCTTGTCATCCTCCTGCAAGAAGTAGAACAGCTGCTACAGAAAGGAGCAATAGAGGTCGTGCCCCTATCTCAGGTAATGGAAGGTATTTATTCAGTGTACTTCCTTGTACCCAAAAATGACCTAACCATGCGCCCTGTACTAGATCTGCGCCCAGCGAACAAATTTGTAAAACCACAAAAATTTCGTATGGTAACATTACAGGAGGTAATTCCCTGCTATCTCAGGGGGACTACATGACAACACTAGACATGAAAGATGCATACTTTCATATGTTGATGTTGCCAGTGCACAGCAAATACCTCAGGTTCATGATAGAGGGCAAACACTACCAGTTCAGAGTGCTACCCTTCGGCATAGCGTCTGCACCGAGGGTATTCACGAAGGTAGTGGCAGCGGCCCACCTGCGCAGGTTGTCCATACCGGTATACCCTTACCTCCACGTTTGGCTCATAACAGGCGAGTCCTACGAGACATGCTTCTCAAACACCCAGAAGACAGTAGACCTTTTGTTCCAACTGGGCTTCTCCATTAACGAGAAGAAGTCCAGCTTAGACCCCAGCCAAATCAAACAATTCCTAGGGGCTCTAATTCGAACAAAGGACGGCCTTGTCTTCCCCTCAAACGATAGGGTCCAAAATACGCTGTTTCAGATCCCTCAATATGTGGCCGGTCAAGAGGTGAAGGTACGCAAAGCAATGCGCTTGCTAGGAATGATGGTGTCATGTATTTATTTGGTACCTCACGCGCGCCTGCACCCAATGCAAGAGTGGCTCAACAGCCAGTAGTGTCAGGCCAGCGGACAACGGGACGATCTAGTGGTGGTCTCGCAGGTCTTGGTTCTCTCGCTACGGTGGTGGTCGAAGGAAAACCTGGTAATAGGGAAACCATTCGCCACCCCCGCAGTGGAAGCCACTCTAACCACAGACGCATCCCTCACAGGATGGGGGGGCTCACCTATCCCATCAGACTGCTCACGGAGTCTGGACTCCGAGCTTAGCGTCCAAACACATAAACTTATTAGAGCTACTTGCGGTGTTCGAGGCACTAAAAGCCTTCCAGACACACCTACAAGGGAAGACAGTGATGGTCCTCATGGACAGCACCACAGCCATGTACTACCTCAAAAAGCAAGGGGGCACTCACTCTCCAGGACTGTCCAAGCTGTCCCAGCAAAAACAAAGAGGTGATGGCTGGAAGGTTTAGACTGAATCTTAACCACTGGCGTTGCTCTGGGCAACCTTCCAGACCATCGTTCTTCGCCTGCCAAGCCATTACAGAAGGGGAAAAACCATATGCAAATCAGGCTTGGTCCTACCCCAAAAGGTGCAGTCCAGCCCGAACTGCTAGGTTACATCCCTTCTGCACGAGACCACAAACATCCCCAAACATGTTTCTGCCTTGTTGGGCCTCATCAGTGAGGAGTACCATGGGTCTCTAGGTTGTCCAGAACATCTGGAAGTGGGCTCAGACACATGTTCCTATTGTCACAACATGTACCAGGGGAACTCAATCTGCTAGCAGACGAACTCGGCAGAGACTTCCCTCTGCCCTCAGAGTACGAATGGCGGTTACACGAAGACATCGTCTTCGATGTCTTCACACAATGGGGCTTCCCAGAAATAGACCTGTTCGCAACTCTGGAGAACTCTCAATGCCTAGATTACGCCTCCAGATACCCACAGAACCGCTCCAAGGGGAACGGTCTCTGGATATCCATGGTCAGGGAAATTTGTTTACGCTTTTCCCCGACTCCTCTGCTGAACAAGATGGTGCACAAGATGCACCTGGAACCAGTCACCATGATACTGATAGCCCCGATGCGGGCCCGCCAACCATGGTTTGCGCACCTGATGGAGATGTCCCTGTCCCCTCCAGTGAAACTGCCCTGCCCGTACAACTTGCTGTCACAAGACAAGGGCAAGACACTACACCCATGCCCACAGAACATGAACTTAGCAGCCTGGCTCCGGAGGTCATAGAATTTGGCCATTTACAACTCCCTCAGAGATGCATGGACATTCTCAAAGAAGCTAGAAAACCCAACAGTCGCCACTGCTATTCTAGCAAGTGGAAGAGATTTGTCATCTGGTGTACAGGTAAGAGCATCAACCCAGTCCACTGCTCTCCAACACAAATTGTCCTGTACCTGACCCATTTACTGGATTCAGGTCTAGTGTTCAATTCTATTAAAGTCCATCTAGCGGCACTTTCTGCATACACCACCTCTCAACTTAAGGTGTCATGGTGGAAAGTCCCAGTTATCAAAGCCTTCATGGAGGGGGTAAAGAGAATACACCCTCTGATAGTAAACCCAGCTCCTGGCTGGGACCTTAATGTGGTACTTACCAGGCTCATGGGCTCACCCTTTGAACCCAAGCACAAGGCAACTCTTAAAGACCGCACCCTTAAGACTGCTTTCCTAATAGCTGTCACCTCCGGAGAGGAAGTGAACTACGGGCTCTTTCTATTCTAGACCCCTTCGTAACAGTGAGATAAAGACAGTTGGGGACATTGAAAATGGCCAGCTGGTGCACTTCGAATCTCTAGAATCCCGTTTCCACCTCCCAACCAACGAACAGTATCACTATATACAGATGCACCATGCAATACAGACTCCTCTCCCAGAACTACCATTGCCATCCACTTAGTCTACAGATCCCCGGATCCCAGCTCTGATTTCCATGATGCCTTGCTGCACGCCCTCTCACATAATCTGAAAAAAACTTCTAAGGTTCTGCTCCTAGGCGACTTGAACCTTGAACTTCATGACCCTAACAACTCCCAGGCCACTGCCTTGGGCAAAGCCCTATCCACACTTGGGTTCGCCTATGTCAACTCAGGACCTACCCACGTCAAAGGTCGTACTCTCGACTGGGTTAGCCACCACAACTGCTCGGCAACACTCCCATCCCTTGGTCTGACCACCATTACTTACGGTTTGACCTTAACACCCTTAAAGGGTCTCCCGGTCCTATGATCCCACTCCCCGCTGCCCTCAGCAGAAGCTCGCGTCCACTAACTGCAGAAAAGATCTCCCCACTCTGAGAAGTGCCCACACTGCAGCCTCCCTTCTCAATGGCCCCTGATATCCTCTCCACGGCCTTCAAAACCGCTGTTGCCCAGGCCGTAGACGCCATCGCTCCTCTTACTGTGAGGAAAGCTAAGAAAGTAAAACACTCCAATACCTGGTTCTCTCAAGAGCTGCTAAAACTTTTCTCTAAGAAGAGAAGAGATGTGCACACTCTGCATGGAAAACAAACCCCAATGAGATCTCTAAAAAGGCTTTCGATGCCATATTTAGGGAATACAAATCTAGCATCATCCAAGCCAAAGCAGCGTCCTTCAATACGAGGATATCCATTGCTAAATCAGAGACCAAAGAAATCTTCAGCATCTTTCGGGAGCTTGAAAAGCCGTCATGCCCACCGCCTGCATTCTTGATAGATGACAAATGGTGCAACAACATCCAATCTGCCATGCTCGACAAACTTAATACCCTTCAATCAAAAATCCTTGCCCATCAAAAAGCACTTCCTCATCTTCTCATTGAGCTTCAAAATGACCCTCCTGAAACCATGCAAACCAAATCACCAATTCTCTTTGAATTCAAGGAAATGAGTGAAACTGAAGTCGCTGCCCTCCTCCAAACCATTAAACCCTCTAATTGTTAAGGTGATGCGTGTCCAGCACAGCTCATTGAAGACTGTGCCCCCACCTTAGTACCCTTTATCACAGCGTTCATTAACGCCACCTTTCAATCCGGCCATCTCCCTTCTGACCTTAAGGAAGCCTGGGTCCGCCCGCTCCTTAAAAAAAAACATCCTTCGACCCACTGGTCCCAGGGAACTACAGGCCCATCACCACAGTCCCCTTCCTCCTAAAAATTCTGGACAAAGCAGCCTATCTGCAAGTTAAGAAATACCTTGAGGATAACTGCCTTTTAGGTCTTCGGCAGTCTGGATTCCGTCCTCGCCATGGCACTGAAACGGCTCTCCTTGACCTTAAGAATCAAATGGACGACCTAAGAGACGCTGACAAACCTGCTCTTCTTCTCCTCGATCTGTCGGAGGCGTTTGACTTGGTGGATCACAACACACTTTGTCACCACCTTGCCAAATCTGCAAACTTCTCCCCCAAAGTGAGTGAATTGATCACCTCATTCTTGCAAGATAGGGCTGTGACAGTCTTTTCCAGCTCAGCCTGTGCCACACCGAGCCTCATCAAGTGCAGAGTTCCACAGGGGTCCTGCATAGAGCACCCACCTTGTACAACCTGTTTACCAGGCCACTATTCAAATTGCTGAACGCCCTGGGCATCTCATATACAAATTATGCAGATGATACACAGGTACTCATGCCCCTCTCTGGTAACTACCAGGCCGATAGCATCACCCTCAATTCTATCTACTCTAAGATCCAATCTTGGATGGGCCAGAACTGGCTATGCATCAACAGCAAAAAAACTGAACTTCTAATGATTGGATCCCCCTCCATCCTCCGCAAACTAGGCAATCAATACTCCACCTTCGCTGTTGACAACATTCCCATTGCCGTCTCCCAAACAATCAAAACACTTGGAGTCTACCTTGACTCAGACCTGACCATGGATAGACAAATCAGCGCCATTGTTTCATCATCTGCTTATTTCTCCAAACTACTTAATGCAGCAAGACCTTTCCTTTCGCTGCCCAATTGCCTCACCATAGCTAGGGCACTCATCGGCTCACGACCTGACTATTGTAATGCCCTCCTGGCTGGGACCTCCAGCAAAAACATTGCCAAACTACAGGTGGTCCAGAACAACGCACTTGGGGCCGCCACTGGGATCTCCAGGAGGGACCACATCTCCACTACAAGAAGGCAGGTGCACTGGCTGCCAGTTAAAGAATAATCTTCAAAACCCACTCACTCGCCCATAAGTGCCTCCATGACCTAGCACCTCCCTACCTGGCTTCCAGAATTCAGAAACTCTCCTCTCAAAGGCCTACTAGAATGGCTTACACCAACATGATCTCCACTCCCAAAAGCAGGAGAGTGTACGCAGGTGGCACCAGCTTCCCCTCCATGGCCGCCTCATTCTGGAACTCCCTTCCCGCCCACCTCAGGATGATTGACTCCCATCTGGCATTCCATAAAGCTATTAAAACCAGACTATTTGTTTTGATTTGCCAATCCTAAGCCTCGGCCTATCACCTGCTACTTAACATGCCTGTAACTAAGTCTATCACTGTATTAACAATTTAGCTTCCTTTCATCGACTTGCAAGCGCTGTGATGCCTGTCGGCTGTATTGTGCGCTCTACAAATACAAATAAATAAAATAAATCTAGAAAACAAGGCTGAAAGCACCCCTCTTGAACGGAACATAGTACAGGTGAAAATCGATATTGAAATCGCGTCTATGTACAACGTAATAACCTGCTTTGCCACGGCTGAGTTAACCAGCTTGAAATCCAAATGGCAGAGGGACATCAGGGTCATACAATCGGAGGATTGGACGACAGCCCTCATGTTTCCCTGCAAAGTAGCCATCTCAGCTAGTCTCCGACTCATACAGCTCAAAATACTGCACAGAATATATTCTCCTAGAGTAGCACTGTACCGATGCGGGAATGCGGGGGGGGGGGGGGGGGGAGAGCTACAGACCTACAGACCCACGCTGTCTTCGCTGCAAAAGAGAAGAGGGAACTTTCCTCCACATACTATGGGAATGTGATTGTATACAACAATACTGGCAGCAATGCTGCAACTAACTTTCACGGGTACTGGAGAAAGAAATACACCGAGACCCAAAACTGATGTTACTTGGGGTGGAGGAGGAGGGAGAATTATTTAAACACGAGAAAGCGTTCTTAACAACCACTGCCTTAATTAAAAGGAACATTGCAAAACTGTGGGGCTCTGAAACGACTCCATAATATGAACAATGGATCACAGATGTAAACATTTGCATTGCAATGGAGCGAAGGGTATACACGGCTAGGGGATGCCCTAGAAAAGCTAATAGGATATTGAACAGATGGGCCGAGGCGCAGTAGCCATCTCAATGCACACAAAGCAAGGAAATGTGAGGTGCGGACAAATCCCAGACAGATGTATTGTGGAAAATAAGGTGGACATATTAAGACCAGAATTTATTTTGTATGAGTGAGAGTGATGTGGATGGTCCTGTTGGGCCACGTGTTTTGATTGCTGTAATGTTTGTTCCTAAAAGATAAAACAATAAAATGTTAATTAAAGAAAAATCTAATGATGGATTGTGAAGGAACTAGAAGGACCAGATAACAATTCTTTGGCAAATTTGTATCCTAATCAACATTCTGGGTACAAAATCTATGGAAAATTTTGATAGTTGGGCAGTCTCAACAAAAGATAATAGCAGTGATACAAATGCTGGAGTGTTGTAAGCTGGGGCTTTAGGCCCTCGGTATGATGGGTGAACATGTATCTTGGTAACTGAGAAACTGCTGACATGAAATCTGTAATTTTGTATCCCATCTAAGGTTAAAATCTGCTGGTTTGTTTGCTGTCTCCTACGGTTATGATTATCTGGATCTTCTGTCTTCCTGCCTTTGTTTTTCATTACTGTCGCTTATTTATCTATTGTCCTTTTCCCCCCTCTTCACCTTGTACTATTTAGTTTCCATGTGGATTGTTAAGTATCTGAAATGGGACATTGAAAGAAAATGATATTGTTTAATTGTGTTTTGTATAGATGGGGAAATTGACTGTTTTCTAAGCTGATTGAAGGAAAAACATTTTTTTGTTTTACTTATGCGTTTATGAAAGATGAAACTTGTTAATTGTGAAAGGTTTTTTTATAACAATATACAAAACAAAAAAAAAATTGGATTTTCGCCATGCACAAAAAGAACCAGGCGGCCCTGAGAGGAGTTTGACCTTTCCAGCTTGAACCTTTCCCTTCCTCTCCAAAAGTTCAAGATGGGTTACCCTGGCGCTAATAGCGGAGACATTGTGTGTGGGAGACTAGATTTGCTCCCTGGATCTGAAGGATGCTTACCTATACGTTCCAATCTGGCAGGCCCATCTGTCCTTGCTGAGGTTCAGGATCATGGGATTTATTTTTCCAGTATGAGGTTCTACCTGTTGGCCGGAATTCGGCTCCCAGGGTTTTTTACAAGACTGATGAACTTGGTGGCAGCCCAACTCGGGGTGCAAGGCCACCACATCTATTCATATATAGACTGGCTAGTCAGGGCAAGGTCTCCGGAGGCAGTAATGCACTCTGCATCCGCCTTTGAGTACACTACACAAACTGGGATTTTCCATCGATCTCAAGTCAGAGCTGGTGCACACGCAGAGTCTAACCTTCCTGGGCCTTACCTGGAATAGGAGTTCCGAGAGGATTTTCTCCTCAGCTGGCAAGATTGCATCCATAAAGAGGGCCACAGGGCATTTTCTCAGCAGAGCAGTGACCTCCGCATGGTGGTACCAACACCTCCTGAGCATCATGGCGACATGTCTTCTGGCAGTTCCCCATGCAAGACTCAAAATGAGGAGGCTGCACTTCGCAGCCTTCTGGAGTCAAGAGCAGGGTTCCCAAGCAGAGCAGGTCTCCATACCACATCTCCGCCAAGACCTAGTCTGATGGAGCACGGACAGCAACCTGTGGATAGGCCAGCCCTTCCATCAACCAGCACCTCGGGTCACCATCACCACAGGTTCCTCCTTAAAGGTCTCGTGAGCTACCTTGTACGGCCAGTGTCCATGGGGTATGGTCCCGCCTGGAGCAGGCGGCCCACATAAACTGGCGCGAGTTGAGGTCCATCTGGCTTGCTCTCAAAGCCTTCCTTCCGATCAGCGGCAGGGCCATTCTCATTCAAACTGACAGCTGTACCAGCATGTATTACATCAACAAGCAGGGTGGCACCAGGTCCCCCATCCCCTCTGCACCATGGCAGTCCAGATTGGAGAGTGGGCTCTGGAGAACATGCACCTGATGGCAATCCACCTCCCGGGGGATGCCAACCTAGAGGTGAACAGGCTCAGCCGGCTGGGTGCGGACAACTATGAATGGAAGTTGAAGAAAAAGGTGCTCCAGGAGATTTTAACAGGTGGGGTCATCCTCAGGTGGATCACTTCGCTACCTGGTCCAACAGGAGGTGCCCCCAGTTAGCGTCCTGACAGGGCTAGGGCTCTCTGGGCGGCTCGATGCAGATCTAGTGGAGCAACATGAACGCGTATGACTTCCCTCCCACTCCTCTGGTCCACAGGGTAATCTGCAAAATCAGGGAGGCCTGGCACCTTTGTATCATACTGATGGCTCCATGGTGACCAGCAAGGCCATGGTTCTTGGACTACTCAGCCTATTGGATCAGGCCACAGTGCAACTTCCACTTGGCCCAGCACATCTACTGTCTCGGCAGGGAGGCACGGTCTTCCACCCGCAACCCCCAAAGTGAGCCCCTGCAGCGTGGTCCCTGAACAGGTCATACTGAGGCATCTGTCACAGGCCAATTTATACAGGGGGCTAGGAGCGATGCTACCAGGAGCCAGTACAAATGCAAGTGGATTAGGTTCTGTCACTGGGCTAAAATAAAAGGATATCGATCCCTTCACTTTCGCGTTGGAAGATGTGCCATCCTTCTCGGCGCACATCACTTACTTGGGGGGTGAAGGTAGACACATGCAGCAAATATTTAGCAGCCATTGGAGCCTACAGGAACTCGGAGGAAGAGGTATTTTCATCCTCTAATCCAGTGGTTAAGACATTTGGAGGGCCTTCCCTGGCTGTATCCACCTATCAAGAAGCCACTCCCAGTGTGGGACCTCAATGTGGTCTTGGGCACCCTTGCGCATAAGCCATTTAAGCCTATGGCGTCCGCAGACATTAGACTAGTCCCCATTAAGACGGCCCTCCTGGTGGGCCTTACCTTGCACACTGGATCAGTGAAATCCAGGCACTGGTAGCTTCAGAGCCTTACACTACTTTCCACAAGGACATGGTGGTGCTTAGAACTCACTCCGCATTCCTAACTGAGGTCTCCTCGTTTCACCTAAACAAGGAGATAGTGTTAACAACCTTCTTCACGGATGCCAGGGATGTCCCTCAGAGGGTGTTGCACTGTCTGGATGTGAGACGGGCGTTGAGATACTACCTGGACAGGACCAATAGCTTCTGCAAATCGGACGCTCTTCGTCACCTTGGGTGGGGTCAAAGCCTTGCTGTCAAGCCTCCAAGGCTTAAAATCAATTATGGTGTAGAAACCCTCTTTTTTTTTTTTTTTTTTTTTCGAGGAGCCTGTGTCATGAGGGATTAAGTCAAATGTATAGATGAAATGGACACAGGCTACCCCTCCCTTTACCCCCGCAGGTATTTTGTACACTGTTAAGGATTTCAATCGGGCGACACACACGTTGGTTTCAGCCCAGTATGTAGCGCACAACTGAGATGCCTTTCTGCTTTTTATGCAAATTCTATTTGAGATGGTACACAACTCGTATCGCACCGCCTTTTTTAAAATACCCGGGTAACAATGGACCATGAACCAGGCCAGTTGGTGAAAATAGAATATTTTTATAATTCAAAGGAAATCATTCAATTTTTAATATGGGGCAAAAGGTTAAAATAACACTCGAATTTTACAAATAATTGTGTGGTTAAATTATAATATACTTAGGTTTTGTCACAATAGCAGGTATGTTATATCACTGGCAATCACAAGGGAATGGATCAGCAAAAGGCATACAATTCGAAAATGAGTGGAAAGTTTTAAGCATGCTGCAGCCAAATGACACATTGGAAAACTTTCAATTTTCTCAATTACCGCTTTAAATTACCCAAACTGTTTTTATTAAAAACAGTTGAAATAATCTGTTTTGGAGTGTGGGTTTTGGGCTGGGGAATAGATGTTTCTGATGCTTGTTAATCTGCTTGGAATCACATGCTGTGCATATGGTCCGACATCCAGTGGTAACCGCGGGGTATTGCATCTTGTCTTTCGGGGACTGAAAGGGGACGTCGGCATAGGCGTGTCTGAAACACTATCCCTATCGTGACGTGTAGTACCCAAAATCCTCACGCGCCGAGGTCCCTCAGATTGTTTTTTTACGCCCAGATAACTGGTCACCCTATAGCGGAGCTCTTCATGAGACATGGTTTATCTTATCGAATTGTCGGTTTTATTCCCCATTAAGTCACTTCGCCCATCAAGAGCATCTTCGATGACTACGGGGGAATCGTCTACGGCTGTGGGTTCCGGCGCCCAAGATCCGGCGTTCAGACTTCCATGTGGTCGGGCCTTCTGGCCGGCCTACACAGTAGGAAGAGTGGGCTTGGGGTTTGCCATACTGTTATGTCGTTCCTCTTTTCCACTGCTTTCCTTTTTGGTCTGGTGACCCTTCCCTTCTGCTATGGAAAGGACTCCATTTAGATTCTGCCCTGTGTGTAGGGTCCGATATCTGTGGAAAGATGAGCACACGTCGTTTAACGCTTGTCTCCCCCTAGAGCACGACGAAAAGCTGCGTTCGGCGTGTAAACTCCTTAAACCTAAAACCCTTAGGGAGCGCCGGTTGAAGCGGTGGGCCGCATACAGAATGTCACGCATGGAGCCTCCCTCCCCTGCCGCGACACCAGCTGAAAGTGACGGGGCTACATCGGATGACCAGACTTCCAACGCGGACGTTGTAGACGTTGAGGCGGACTATTCTAGGGCCGCCACGCCCGTCCCTGACCCTTCCAGGCTCGACTCTGGTCTTGCTACAGGGATCACACCCGGTGACAGGGGCGTACAATCGCACCGCACAAAGCACAAAACCCAAGCGCCCTCCTCGACTTCGTCGAAGAAGGTGAAAGCGCCAACGGGTCCGCCGGAAATTTCGGTTGTGCCCACGGATCGGTCTTATCCGAAGCCTTCCCCGCATCCGCAGCAGCGCATGACTGGGCATGGCAAACATAACAAGGGCGCTACTCCCCAAATTACACTCGCCGAATTTTCTGTACAAGAAACTTCGACGGTTTCCAAGGCCCGTACAGGCCCGAAGACTACCAATGGGCCTCTACCTGAGGAGCTATCCGCAGGCCCTTGTGTAGCCGCGGAAGAAGTTTCCACTGCCGACATCTTCAGAAGCTTTGTCTCCCGAAGATTCCATGTCTATCCGTAAGAGTATCAATAGGATTGCTACAGCGATGGGCCTAGTACCGGTTCCGCCCAGAGTCATGGGCCAATCCGCCGAGAAGTTTTCCATGGATTTGGAAAGACGATCCTGAAGAATCTTACGAAGAAAGCCAGGTACCTCTCTCAAGCACCCTGAGTAGATCCTCCCAACGCCTTAGGGCGGAGACCACGGTCCCTACTCAGTTAGGCCCATTTGGATCATCCAAGTGGACCACGGAACAGTTCGAGGGGTGCATGGATCGACTGGAGCAATTTTTCAGAGCTTCTGACCAACCAAAAAGGCTTGGGTAGACCCTAACTCTCTAATAAATAATACATGAAGATATCCAACACCAAGTTGACTATCAAGAAGATGTCCAGATGGACACGTATAGGGACATCTGTGCAGAAGAAGAGTCCTCTTTTCTGGACGACTATGGGGAAGATCAAGGAGCACCTGACAACTGGGAGGACACCCAGCAGAACGATCATAACTCATATCGTTTGCCTTGACTCTTCCCCCGTCCACCCCGATTCGACAAGCTTCCCCCGGTGGATGATCAAATGGCTTTCAACAACATGTTGAAGAAAGCATCAGAATTTTTTAAAAATTGCTACGCTTGAAGCCTTGCCCGAACAAGATTTTGCTGAGGACCTTATTAATGAAAAACCTCCGGCAAGCCAGTCTATCCCTCTTTTGAGCTCTGTTAAGACTGCTGGCTCCTTCTTTGCTCACACCTGCTCAGACTAGGGCTGTGAACCCGAGGGTCGAATAACTTTTCCGACCCTCCCCCACTGACCCGCTATATATCAAAGGACATGCAATCCCAGACTCGCTGGTGGTGACCAACACTCCAAAAGAGCAGGGGTTCCCCTTGCCACGGGAGAGTCACCCCCGGAAAAGGAGTCTAAAAGGCTGTATGCCTTAGGCAAACAGGTTACCTCAGCAGCGGCCTATACCATCCGGATTGCCAATAACACGACGTTGCTAGCAAGCTACGTCGACGCCCAATGGAAGCTACTCCAGGACAGCCTTCAAGAGGTTCCGGAACCAACCAGAGCCAAGCTTCTCGCCATTGTCTCGGAGGGCAAACTTGCCAATCAGAATGTGGTAAAGAATACCCTGGACACCGCAGAGACAGCAGACAGGTCTCTCGCACAGGGTACTCTCCTAAAGAGGCAGCACGCGTGGCTGCGCACGTCGGGCTTCAGGCCTGAGACCCAGGCATCCATTATCAACAAACCCATCGAAGAGGCCAACCTCTTCGGGAAGGCGGTAGACGATGTGTTGGAGACAGCCAAGAAGGAGCACGAGACTATTAAGTCGCTGCACCAAATGTCCCAGAAACCCTCTTCACAGAGGGGCAGTTATTCTCGGCGGTCCTTTCGAGGACAAGCCTGCACCGCTCAAAACAATTTGGGCACTGGCAACTTCAACTCCAGTCAACCTGCTGCAAGCCCCACTTACTACCCCCAGAGGGGTCAGAAGCGCGGAAAGAATAGAGGCAGATGCTCCAATTCCAGAGGAGCGTCAACTTCGGGTCAGAAATGACCACCAAGTCCAGGTCCCCTCCCATGTCTCCCCGGTCGGGGGGCGATTAACATCTTTCCTCAAGGCATGGCAGGGGATAACTTCAGACCAGTGTGTCTTAAATACGGTCGCCCACTGTTACTGCGTGGAATTCGCCCGACCTCCACAGTTCAGACCGCCGAAACATAGACTCCTTTCACCAGAACATCTGCAGATCCTGATCCAAGAGGTGGAAGCGCTGCTGGGAAAGGACGCCATAGAAGCCGTCTTGATTCTTCAGGTAAACGAGGGTATCTATTCAGTGTACTTCCTTGTACCCAAAAAGGATCTCGCCATGCGTCCTGTTCTAGACCTGCGCCCAGCGAACAAGTTCATAAAGCCCCAGAAGTTTTGCATGGTAACACTGCAAGAGGTGATCCCATTGCTAAAACAGGGGGACTTCATGACAACATTGGATATGAAAGATGCATACTTTCATATTTCAATGCTGCCAGCGCACAGAGAATTCCTAAGATTCGTGATTTAGGACAAACACTACCAGTTCAAGGTACTCCCCTTCGGCATAGCCTCAGCTCCAAGGGTGTTTACCAAGGTCCTGGCAGTGGCAGCGGTACACCTGGGCAGACTTTCAGTTCAAGTTTACCCTTACCTCGACAATTGGCTCATCATGGGGGACTCGTTCGACGTTTGTTTTTCGAACACCCAAAAAACAGTAGACCTACTGTTTCAGCCTGGGATTTTCTATCAACAAAAAGAAATCCAGCTTAGTCCCCAGCCAAGTAAGAGTTCCTGGGGGCTCTAATTCGTACCGAAGACGGTCTAGTCTTCCCTTCCAGCGAGAGGGTTCAGAACATGCTCTCTCAGGTTCCTCAGTATGTAGCCAGTCGAGAGGCGACGGTACGCAAAGCTATGCGTTTGCTAGGGATGATGGCGTCATGCATATACTGCGCATGCGTCCCATGCAAGAGTGGCTCAACAGCCAGTGGTGTCAGGCCAGAGGACAATGGGAAGATCTGTTGTCTCGCCAGCCCTCGTTCTCTCTGCAGTGGTGGTCAAGGGAGAACCTCTTGAAGGGGAATACCTTCACCACCCCTGCAGTGGAAGCCACTCTCACGACAGACGCATCTCTCGTGGGGTGGGACCTCACCTGCTTCAACAGACAGCGCACGGAGTGTGGTTGCCTCAGGTAGCGTCCAACCATACAAACCTACTGGAGCTACTAGCAGTGTTCAAAGCATTGAAAGCCTTTCAGGAGCAACTGCAAGGGAAGACAGTGCTGGTCCTACCCGACAGCACAACAGCAATGTATTACCTGAACAAACAGGGGACCACTCATTCTCCAGGGCTATCCAAGCTGTCCCAAAACATCTGGATATGGGCTCTCAAACACAAGATGTTCCTGATATCCCAACATGTTCCAGGGGAACTCAAATCTTCTGGCAGACGTACTCCGCAGAGATTTTCCTCTGCCAGAAGAGTACGAATGGCGACTGCACGAAGACATTGTATCTGTCTTCGCAGAATTGGGGTTTCCAGAGATCGGCCTGTTGCTACTCAGAACTCCCAGTGCCAAGATTATGCCTCTAGAATCGATCCAAGGGGAACGGTCTCTGGATAACTTGGTCAGGGAAATTTGTCTACGCTTCCGCCCCTCACCCCCTCCTGCAACTCCCTCAAAGATGCATGGACATACTGAGTGAGGCAAGAAAGCCTAATGCACGTTATTGCTATGCCAGCAAATGGAAACATTCCAAAGGCGTCAATCCCACCGATTGCTCGCCTTAACACATTGTGTTATATCTAACCCATCTGTTGGACTCTGGGTTAGTCTTCAATTCCTTTAAGGTTCACCTAGCGGCGTTGTAGGCCTACACCACGTCACAGAAGGTGTTGTGGTGGAAAATACCTGTGATTAAAGCCTTTATGGAAGGGGTTAAAGGAATGTATCCCCCCGTCACTCACCCAGCCCCTGGGTGGGATCTAAATGTGGTTTTAACTAGGCTCATGGGACCCCCTTTTGGGCCTATGCATAAAGCTAGTCTGAAAGACCTGACTTACAAGACAGCCTTTCTAGTAGCTATCACTTCTATCAGAAGAGTTAGCGAACTACAGGCCCTCTTGGTTTTGGACCCCTTTGTTACAGTCCACAAAGATAAGGTAGTTCTGCGCACACATCCCAGATTTGCGCCGAAATGTATTTCAAAGTTCGATGTGAACCAGTCAATCGAACTACCCATGTTCTTCCAGAGACCTACTAACATGGCCGAAAGAAGCCTTCACACACTAGATGTGCGCAGGGCAGTCATGTTCTACATGGATAGAACTAAACCACTGAGGAAAACTAAACCATTCTTTGTTTCAGTGGCAGCTGGTAGAGAAGGGGACCCTGTCTCTAAATCGGCAACATCAAGGTGGATTGTCAAATGCATCACACTATGTTACACTCTTGCTAAGAGAGAACTGCCCTTCAAGCCTAGAGCACATTCTACTCGAGGCACTGGTCCATTCATTGCAAATGTTCCCCTAGAGTCCATTTGCAAAGCGGTAACCTGGAGTTCTGTACACCTTTTACAAAAAACTATTGCCTAGACACTCATTCTAGGTCTGATTCTCAGGTGGGACAAGCAGTATTAAGACATCTTTTCTCTACTGTTCCTTCTCACAACCCACCTCCAACTCTGGGTACTGTTCGCTAGTCTATGCACAGCATGTGATTCTAAGCAGATTAACAAGCATCAGAAGACATGCATTACTTACCGTAAAAGCATTTCTGATGATTGTATCTGCTTAGATTCACATGCACCCTCCCTCCCCGCTCGGGGTGGAAGGAACATAGACTTCTTACTACTTTCTCTCTTCATGTACTCACTCACTATAGCCTTGGGCTCCCTCATGGCAGAAAAAATACAATCGGAGGGACCTTGGTGCGTGAGGGATTTTGGGTACTACACACATCACGATAGGGATAGTGTTTCAGACACGCCTATGCCGACGTCCCCTTTCGATCCCCGAAAGACAAGATGCAATACTCTGCGGTTACCACTGAATGTCGGACCATATGCACAGCATCTGAATCTAAGCAGATTTACAAGCATCAGAAATGCTTTCACTGTAAGTAATGCATGCCATATCAACGGGACAATAGAGGTGAAAATAGGTCTGTAGATGAATTGAGAGATATTTTGAAGGTAGAGAGGTTCGTTCTTAGGAAAATAGAGCAGTTAAAAGTGAGAACATTGGTTTTGAAAGAAAGGAAAATGTTACTTACACTTAATTATCTAGGCTATATTGTTGAGGAACACAGTAAGCTCCAAGGTTGATTTGTGAGGTCAACCGTGTCACCCCAGTGCTCAACCCCAACAATAAAATATATGGAAATTAGTTTGACAACCAAATATAACTAAGGGCTTATAATTTACACCAGACAAAATGGAAAAGAGATGGCGCTAGCAATTAAACATTAAGGACAGAATACAAGGATAATTCTAAGTTTCAACAAGTTACCAGGTTGTAAATATGACTACTTGGAGCGTGGGATAAGGACAAAGGCAGGACAAGACAGGCTATGTGTCTCTATGGGGTGATGATTTTACTCGCGGTCCACTTTTTAGTTTTGGGATTTTTGGAAAGTCAACAGGGCTTGTCACCACACGGCGGCACGCCTGGCAAAAGTCAGCAGGGCGTGGTTTGGTCACCGGGCAGCAAACAGCTGGGCAATTCGGGACACTGGATGGCTCGGGTACCGGTGGATGCAGTTAATGGGAAAGCAGTTAGTGGGCAGCAAGCCGGTCTGATTTCGGGATGCAAAAGGTACCACAGCTTTCCCCTTTTTAATGGGTTGATTCTGGATCGACGGCCTTGCTGGGAATAGGATCAGCAATGCTTTGGCCTTGCAGTGGGGTCTGGAATCTGGCAGGATGAATGCAGAAGATCAGGAACGCTGGAGCAGGAAATTCAGCAACAGTGTCAAGAGTCCTGTCATGGACTCTTATTTATAATGCATAGTGACATCATAGAAGTATATGGCTCGGCCTGCTTAGCTAAGCACACCTCTAAACCACTGGGTTGGTCAGGAGTGATAGTCCCCGCCTCGCTCTCAGCTGGTTGGATTTCAAGGTCTGGATGTCAGATTTGTGATGTGAGTTTTACAATGTTCAAACCTCCCAGTTATTTAGCTAAAATCCGATTTTGCCACAAATGGTACATTTATACAGTTGAAGTCTTAGCAAATTACATAAACAGGTTACATATTTTATGCAGACCATTTCAGTCCAACTCTGCAATCTGTGAGACATTATTTTGTACGTTTAATAATCTTTGGTAATTTTCAGTGTGAAATGTTCTCCCAAAATTCTAGGACTTAACACGTGCGTACACACTATCATGGGGCCCTTTTTCTGTTAATTTTTATCATGTGTCCTTTCCACATGAATCATTCTTCTGGCGTTTTTGTGTCCCATACATGCTATTGACAGCCAAGACCTCTTATTTGAAAGCCACAAAAATCACATTTAAACTACTAAATATTTAAATTTTTGCAAAGTCCTATTGTAAAGATAAGTCTTCAAAGTTTCTTAAAATAGTCTTTTGAAACAAATGGGCATCCTTTGTCATACACTGGCCCATTTTTTTTTCTTTTCAGCTACCACCAACTGTCACTTCCCCCAGAGAGAGGATGGGGTTTTCTCAGCTTGATTGAAGGTTTATTGCCCCTTCTCCACTTTACACATCCGTACCTTGGAAATTCCATTGTAGAGTGCTCAGCCCAGACCAGATTCTGTCTAATCTAGTAATTATCACTGGGGTGTTAGTATCTACTGACAGGGCACCTTTTGTTTCTGTCATCCTCTCAGCAGAAACCTGTCTTGGGCCGATTCCTCTCCCCCCCCCCCCCCCTCACAATGCAGCCGCTGAAGATTGATTTAATTCTATTTATTTTTGCTCTCAATTGGAAGAAAACCTGCTGAATAGAACCATTTCACACATTGTATGTTCACATTCAACCTAGTACTCTCGAACAAGCATTTTTCACCTTTTGTTTGTAAAGCCCATTTTTACACATGCGGTGCAAGCTGCTAGCACTTTGCTTTCAAATTCGGTTTTTGACTTTCCATCTGGATTCCCACACTGTTTTGGAGCTATAGTTATTTTCTTTTAGGTATTACTTTATTTGAACCACCCATGCACTGAAATTGACATAGCCCAGAGTTGGAGTTTCTTTGAATTACTGATCCTTGACAATTTGAGCCTCATTACGAGTATGGAGGTAGCCATGCCGCTTTTAGCAGCATGGCTACCCCCATAGTGGGTAGCGGGTCCGGGTTCCTGGAATGGGGAAATACCGGGCCATTATGACCTTGGAGGGCCCGGTCTATCCCAATCCCAGGAACCCGGACCCGGTACATCCCCATTCCCATTGAGCCCCTATAGGGCTCAATGGGAATGGGGAGGATGCTAACAATGGGCCCATTAATGACTGGCCCGTTAGCAGACCTTGTAATGAGGTGGTAGAGTTAACGGCGCCGGCAGCTCTACCGGCGCCGTTAACCCTCTACCGCTTCCTCGTAATGACGCCCTTTGTAACTTAAAAGTGAAGCTTTTTCCTGTGCAGCGGAAAATGAAGGTTTTTTTGTTGATTTTTCTCAATTTGGTATAACAGAGCCTGTCATTCAGGGGTCATGCTTGGTTTTGCTGAATCAAAATGGGGGTATGAATGGGCAAGGCAGGGCCTTATTACTAACTGTAGTTTGAGGAAGAACAGATACAAATAGCATCAGAGCAGCATCATTTTAAAGTAAAATACCCCCTTTTCAATGGTAAAGAGGGTAGGACCTTGGTGTTATCCTTCTCATCCAAAAACCCTCTTGGTCTGGTTCTGTGTATAAAAAAATATTAAAATAATGGCATTGGGGATAAGTGTATCTGCATGCGTATGTTAATTGGCTAAGGCGTGTGTGTACTACTCATACCTGTTTTTGTACCTCTGGTGTTTTGGGCTGTATTGCTTGCGAAAAATGTCTTGCATACACCCAAACCATGTCTGTGTCTTGTCTGTTAGGATCAATCTTCCATCTTGATGGCGACTTTTCTTTTCGTCATCAAAAATGAATCTGTAAAGATAACATCATAAACTAATCATTTATCTACTGCTTGCGTTGTGCATGTATTTCCTCTGAATGGCCACCATTTGTAGCTCGGTCTACTGTTATAAGGCAAGATGCCTGTTATTGATTAAAGGAGCTTAACTACGTGTATTGCATACTGTTGGGCAGAATTGCATGCAGTACCCTCTGAGACCACCACACACAATTAGGACTACAGGTGTAAGCTAGACCAATCTTTGGTATAAGTTTGTACCATACAGTTTGTTGGTAGCGAGCTGAGTAACCAGGCTTATCTCTAGTGAATGTGAACAGTACAAGTCGTTTTTTATGATACCCTCACTACAATTAATGGCTGGTGGCAGTGGTTTACTTTTCCTATCATTGTGCGTTTTTACCGCAGACTGAATCCTCAGCTGCTGTATTGCGCCCATGGGTGCCCATTTTGTTAAAATGACCCTGGTCCTCTTCTTTTTTTCGCCAATTTGTTGCTTATGGGGTCTTTCTTAGGTTTTACTCTGCGCGCCAAACCAGGTTTGGTCCCTTGGTTTGTTTTTTCTTTGGCGGGATTGTTAGGCAAAGTTTGAATGCAGTACCTTCTGGGAACACTACAAACAACTGACTACAGGTATAGGAAACCCAACCTTTGGTATAAGCTTGTACTACAGTTTTGGTAGCGTGTTGAGCAGCCAGGCTTATCTCAAGAGGGGAAATGTGAGCTGTAGTGGAGTTACACAAAGATTCAGTTACAGGTATTCAAATAAACGTACTCAAGGTTTCTTATTAATAATGTATCAGTCAGTTATGAAGCCGCCTTCAGAAGGGAGAAACAGAATAAATATACTTCAATTCTGTACACTCGGAGTTTATGGATCAGACAAGGCCCTTTTGGGAGGGCCCACAGACACCACCTACAATCACAGGTGACTTCAGTAACAAGTGTGCTGGGCACATTAATACCTTACTGTTGGCATAAATAATGCTCTTTAAAAAGTAAGTTAAGGAAAAAGTTATTAGAACACAAGAAATACAAATAGTCATGAGCAGGGCAAATACTTTCAGATAGCTTTTAGAAGAGTCATTCAATTCAATAGGCTAAGCCAATAGCCCAAAGTCTTTGAATAGGATGCAGCACTTCAGGTAAGTAAATGGTAAAGTCTTTGTACAAGTTCTTAGGAGTCTTTTGAGAACAAAAAGAATCAAATGTAGGACCACAAGCTGATTAGGCTTGTGAGTTGCAGAAGTTACAAGCGCTTCCACACTAAGAGGTAAGTTCTCTTAGGCTTGTTTTACAGTACCTAAGTAAAGAAGAAAAAGATACAGCTGAAGACTTCTGTTCCTGTACAGCTCTGCAGATCTCGCTGTTCCTGGGCCTCAGTCATGGGGACAAGAGGGAGGACATTGGGGGTCTTCTGCACTGTATTGGCACCGTCAAAGCTGGCAACCGGCAAACTTTATTTTCAGTGGCTGTTTTGCGTTTCAGCTCCTTGCGTTACAGCAAATAGCAATACGCGCGGTTCCTGGCTGTCAAGGTGGACTCTACTCACATCTGAGGTCCCACTCGACTGAGTGGGGTGGGGGAATGTCAGGCTTGGTCAATCCTGCTTCGTGGGAGTCCGGAGGATCTTTCAAACGCTTTCAGGCAGCTTGCAAGCAACGCACACAATCTGTTGTCCCTCTCCCTGGCTCTACAGTTTCCTGCAGCACTCTGAGGAAATGCAACCAGCTCCGTGTTAGGCAGAATTGCAGACAGTACCCTCTGGGACCACTACACACAATTAGGACTACAGGTGTTCGCCAAACCAACCTTTGGTATAAGTCTGTACCACACAGTTTGTTGGTAGCGAGCTGAGCAGCCAGGCTTATCTCAAGAGTGAATGTGAGCAGTACAAGTAGTTACACAAAGGAGTTTCAATCACAGTGGTTCAAGTAGACACTTATACTCAAGGTTTTTTGGTAAAACACTTATTTACACAATCATTTATAAAACATGTCACTAGAAGAAAACTTACTATTATAGACCAATACACTTCAATACAAAACTCCAAGTTTTTTAGACAGTTTGAGCTCACTTGAAAAAGGAGCCAAATGGCAGTTCAGTTACTTAGCAGTGAGCGAAAAGGAACAAGTAGAGTAGAATAGATTCTATATACTTTCTAGGCAGTGCAAATAGTTTCAGTTCACCAGAATAGGCCTGGCCAAAGTCAATGGGCTACTGTTCTAGATAGGAAAGAGCAGTTCTGCTATCAAACAGTAAAGTCTTTGCAAAAGTTCTCAGAAGTAGTTTAGGCCAAAAAGAATCATTTGTGGGGTCACAAGCCGATTAGGCCTGCAAGTTGGGAAAGTTTCACGAACTTTCACCACCAGAGTGGCATTCTCTCAATTGGGTTCGCACAGTACCTTTGTGCGAAGAAGCAAATGCTGCTGAAGTCGTGGTCCCTGGCAGTTCCTGCAGATCTCGCTGTTCCTGAGCCTCAGTCGTGGGGACAAGAGGTAGGATGTCGGGGGACTCCTGCACTGTATGGGATTTTTGAAGAAAGCAAACAAAATGGAGTCACTTCAGTTCCAGTAGCTGTAGATTCAAGAACACAAAGTGGTGTCCCTCTCCTTGGTTAAACCGAACCAGTCTTGAGAAAGGTATCCACGTGTCTTATGAGTTAATTGGTCCCACCAACTCAAAGGAAGAAGCTGTCCTTGATGGAGCTTCACTGTTGAATGGAGTTTGGCAATTTGGACCTGCAGCAATGCTTCACCAGGCAAACCAACGGTCCAGTGGTTGCAGCAGTCGTTCTCTTCCAGCTCGTCTTCGTTTCTTTCGTTCCAGTGGTCGACTCTGCCTTCCAGTCCTGGAGATTCGGCTTTTTGAACAGTTTTCTCCCTTTCATTCCAGTCTAGCTGTCAATCACCCAGCAGGGTGGTTGTCCTTGCCGGACAGTCAGCCAGCCAATCACGCCAGAGTGCATTTGGGTCTCCTAGGAGACTAAACACTGAGTTTTGGGCCCCTCCCTCACTTCCTGCCCACCCCAGACACTCAGATGCCAAGGGTGGACTTCAGTCCAGAAACTTACCAAAGGCACACGAACAAAGGGACCAAAGCTGGTTTTGGCTCGCAGAGGCGAACACTAGAAGGACCTTTCCAAAAAGAAATGGCGAAAAAAGACGACCGGGACCCGTTTAAACAAAGGGGCATAAGGCGCCATCTTGAAAAACATGGCTCCCGTGATTTTTAGCTACTGGTGTTGGCGGTCGAGAAAATCATGGTAGTTCATTGTAAAACCACTGCCACCAGGCTTTTCAATAGGAAAGTGTAGCATTTGACTGCTAAATGAGTATTTAGACACGGGGGATACTATGTAATCCCACCAGCACTCCGTTGTAAGATGGTGTGTGCTGGGTCTAGGAATTTGGAAAAGACTAGTAAAGTCAATTTCACTTTACATTCTCTGGGAAACAGTATTTTATCCCAGAGCAGGTATTTAAACCTTTGGGAAGTCTAAAAGACATCCCTGTGTCACTGCACTGAGGGTGCTGTGTAACGCACATCAAAAGATGATGCCTATGGAGTTATCTAAAACTCCATAATCGGAGAACACAAACGTAAAACACGCATCAAAACACATGAATGAGTGGGGAAAAAAGACTCACTCTTTCCAGGTAAAAAAAAAATGAGGTCTTCAAAATCCAACAAAGTTGCTGGTGGTCTCTAAGGAGAAGGGAATTAGCAAATTTCTGAGATTTCTCCCTAACACGGCTCCTTAGCGTGTATTAATCTCTCTGCTCATGGCACTATGTGCGTGCAGTATGGGTATTTGCCTATAGATGCACAGAGATACGTGGGTCGTCTGTGTATTTAAAAATGCTATGGAGCGTTTAAACACTGGCTAAAGAACATGTTGCTAAGCAATGTGTCTCTCTGTGGCGACGTGTTGTAGTGTCTGTACCATGTCGATACGTTTAGTATCTCCGCATTTGTTGTTCAGTGTGCTTGTCTTGTACTTGTAATACTCTTAATAATCTCCGATTAATGTCACTAAAGGGTAAGGTTGTAGTTACTCAATTACACAATGGCGTTAAGCACTTCATCAATCAAAACTGCCCGGTTGTAATAACATGGATGTCTTTCTTGGTGCAGTAATGTTAAGAGTCTTAAAAGTAAAAGCCAAGCACACTGAACAAATCCTGAGATAGTAGCTATTAACATGTCAATCACTGTTTTAGCGTTATGCTAGATGACCGACTAAGGAAAAAAACCTGTGCAAAGTGGCTCTGTAAAAGATGTATAGGCACACATGCGTCACATTTATGGTTTTGTGTAATTGGAGTCCGTTTTGCAATCAGATTAGTTGTTGAAGATTGTAACACACATAGACACGAGGACCGCCCAGACCGGCACTTTATGTGAGTATTCATAAGTTAGGCGAAGCGCAAGTAAATTTGCAACTGCACAGTAGATACTGGCAGGCCATACACACTGTAGCTGAATGCATAGTTTCGATCTAACCACGCCAAGTCTCCATCACAACGAGGCGTAGAGTATACGAACAACCAATGAATATTTGAAGAGCCGTGCCTGCGTCCCGAGTGTGCATGTGTGAAACTAGAGTAAGAAATCGGCGTTCGAAATCTTTCTAAACATATTGGGTTCCAATGTAAGTACAGACCCAAAGCGATGTATGTATTTGGGCTAAGGAGTCTCTGACCCAGTAGAGTTCTTCTGACACATTGCCAACACGATAATAAACGTATTAACATGGTACGGACACTACACCGCCTCACCACACAGGGATCCATTGCTTAGCAACGCGTTCTTGAGCCAGCCTTTAAACGCTCAATAGCATTTTTAAATACACTGACAACCCACATATCTCTGAATCTATAGGCAAACACCCATACTGCACGCACAGAGGGCCATGAGCAGAGAGATTAAGACACGCTAAGGAGCCGTGTAAGCAATACACGTAGCTGAGCTCTTTTAATCAACGACGGGCATCTTGCCTTATAACAGTTGACCAAGCTACAAATGGTGGGCACTCAGAGGAAATGCATGCACAACGCAAGCAGTAGATACATGAGGATTAGTTTATGATGTTACCTTTACAGAATCATTTTTGATGACGAAAAGAAAAGTCGCCATCAAGATGGAAGATTGATCCTAACAGACAAGACCCAAACGGTTTTGGTGTATGCAAGACACCTTTCGCAAGCAATACAGCCCAATTTTGCATTTTTAAAGCACTCGCACAGCCCGCGGCCATCGAGGCGCTGTTACAGTAATTTTGTTTTTTAGTTGCATAATGTTTTTGTCTTAGTTGCGCATTTATAGCCAGGCGCGCACATTGCCGCTGAGCTATCCTCCTGGGATAATGCACCGGAAGTACAAGAACAGGTATGAGTAGTACCTACACGCCTTAGCCAATTAACATACGCATGCAAATACACTGAGCCCTAATGTCATTATTTTAATATTCTTTATACATCGTACTAGACGCTGAGGGTTTTTGGATGAGAAAGTTAACACCAAGGTCCCACCTTCTTTGCCAGTCCTGAGGAAAGCATGAGAACACCTACCGCAACAACTGTAGAGACTCTACTCATGCTGGAAACACCAACAGTGGCGACTTGAAATGTGTATTGAAATAAGAGCAACACAATGAGTCACTATATACTAACCCCTCACTGCGTGTTTAAGCACCCTATAATGGCACTATATGAATGCAAATAGTGTTTTTAGGTGCCCAGAAAATTGAATGTAGAAAAATGTGCATATGTTAAAATTGAGAGCCTGCAAAGGGGCCCTTTGCAGTTTTTTATAGTGTATGATGACAAATAAAATTATATATTTTTTGTAATAACAAATAGTGGTGAGCTGCTAAATGAGAAATACAGAATAACGGAGTAATCTGTTAGAGTGGTGTACAGCATACCTGCAGGTGTAAAAGGGAGGGGTAGCCTGTGTCCATTTCATATATACATTTCAGCCTCCAAGGCTGCCATAGTAAGGTGGATGGTTATGGCTACAAAGGAAGCGTATGAGGGGCAGCACAAACAGCTTCCAGCAAATATGCATACCCACGCTATCGGAGTCAAAGCCACGGCTGCTGCGTTCCAGAGACCCGTTCCATGGCAGGTTATCGGCAAGGCAGCTACATGGGCTACGCCCTCTGCCTACTACAAGCACTACTGCTTGGATGCCAGCTACAGGTCGGATGCCACGTTTGGTCAGGCAGTGTTAAGGAACTTTGTTTTCCTAAGAGAGCACTGCTCCGCCCTGGGGCTACATTCAGTTGTACTCACCCATACAGTATGGAGGAAATAGGATGGGACGTAGGAGTAATTAGAAGTTACTCACCGTAGTGACTAACATACTCCTAGTTCATAGTCCCCTTTCCTCCATATGTCCCACCATCACTCCTCCCCCATAATAAAACTTGTCATTAGGCACTGTTAATATTGTGGACGTGCCAAAGGGGACTGAGGAGTGGCGGCAGCGGGCGTAGTCAGGGGTGCGCATGCTCCCAGGGCTGCGCCCCCCTGCGCAGCTAAATTTAAAGGGGAAACATTATTTTTCTGCTGAAGAAGGTTGTCTTCCCATCCCTAGCGAGGGATGCCCATACTGTATAGAGGAAAGGGGACAATGGACTAGGAGTACCTTAGTCACTACTGTGAGTAACTTACAATGTCCAGGAAATTTGTTTTTGCTTTCTATGCCTCCCCCCCTCCATGATTCCCCTTCTCAACAGTATAGTGCACAAGATGCACCAGAAACCAGTTACAATGATACTGGTGGCCCCTATCCTATGTGGGCCCACCAGCCCTGGTTCTCCCATCTCATGGCAATGTCAGTCGCACTGTTAGGGAGAATTCTTATAAATGTGCTAATTCCCTTAACCTTAGAGACCCCCAGCAACTTTGCTGGATTTTGAGGACCTGATTTTTTTATCTGGAAATAGTGAGCCTTTTTTTCCCACTCATGTATTTTGATTTTGTTTTTTACCCTTTTGTCCTTTGATTATGGAGTTTTAGATAACTCCATAGGCATCATCTTTTCATATGTTACACAGCACCCTCAGTGCAGTTACACAGGGATGTCTTTTAGACTTCCCAAAGGTTTAAATACCTTCTCTGGGATCAACTGTTTCCCAGAGAATGTTTTACTGGCACGCCCTGTCGACTTCCCTTTTCGAGTTTCAAAACCAACTGTAATACTCTGCAGCTTCTACTAGATGGCGGTCTATGAATAGCATGTGATTATAAGCAGATACAAGCCTCAGAAATAAGATTACCGTGAGTAATGTATTTCTTCTAACTGACTGTATAAATTGAATGATTGTGTTCTGTTCTGTGTGGGCTCATTTGAGGGCCCATGACCCCACTCGCACTATCTTGTTACTAAGCATTGAATGATCATCCATATACCTTGATTGGGTTTTAGCTAAACTCTCGGAGCTCACTTTTCATCATAACTGGGGTGGCCTCCTAAAACTAATTGCCAGACCAGATTATCGCTGGTGTTGCTTTGAGTGGGCTCATTGTAAAACTAGACCACTCGCCCCTTCCTGAGACGAAGCCTTCGCTGCTCTGCTACCTTGCCTTGATTGGGTTTGGCCAGCCTCTTTCTCATCTTCCCTGTTCACCCTAATAGGGTGGCCTCCCAAAATCCTCCCACACGTGCTGATTTTGGGAATGATTACCGAATTGTAGTAACTAGGGCTGTCTTCTGAAGATCAGTTCTTGTAATCTTAAGTCTCAAACACATTTCGTAGACAACAAACTTTGTAATTTAAATCTTTTTGTGGGTGGGAGAGCACATATTAAATGATTATGTAGCTTTTTAGTCTGATACATGTCTCCATGACTTTAGTATCTTTTTTTTTTTCTTCTAGTGAATTCTGCGGGGATTCTGATAGCTTAAATTTAGGCGATGTGGTGGAATACAACTTATCAAAAGGCAAAGGAAATAAAGTCAGCGCTGAGAGGGTTAACAAAACCAATGCAGGTAAGAGTATGTGTTCATATGTGACATGACTGAATTGCAAAGAAATCCTAGCTTGTTAGAATCCTCCTCCAGGCTGTGGTTTATATTTGATCTAATTTCATATGTTTTGCATTATTTGTGTTACGGAGAATTCTTATAAATGTGCCAATTCCCTTCACCTTAGAGACCTGCAGCAACTTTGGGTTTTGAGGTCTTGATTTTTTTTTTTTTTTTACCAGGAGTGTGTGAGCCTTTTTTCCCCACTCTCTTGTGTATTTTGATGTGCGTTTTACTCTTGTGTTATTTGAATATGGGGTTTTAGATGACTCCATAGGCATCATCCTCTCCAGCATGGGGTCTGGCATGGATTCACATGCTCATGAATATTCCCCGTCGTCAGGCCGGGAATCCTCGGTATAGAAAAAATCAGTATCAGTTTAGTTTCTGATCTTTCTCAGTAGTAACCAATCACTGGTCTCTGGGTCATACTGCCCTCTTCCTAAGCCCCGCCCCTGGCAGCCATCCTCAGATTTGGTAGCACGTGAAGTGGCAGTATGACCAAGTGAAGAGCCGCAGAGGGGTAGGCGGGAGGGTTTGCATGTGAATCCATGCCAGACCCATGCTGGAGAACAACAGTTACAGGTAAGTAACATGTTCCTTCACCAGCATGGGGTCTGGCATGGATTCACATGCTCATGAATATAAGAATACATAGCAGTATACACATGCACAACCACGGGAGGTGGCAAAAGGCTCAATATCAAGCAATACAACAACTCAACATTAAGCAACTCTTACCTCCTCATCAGGCTCACCTTTGGCGAACAGGTTGCGCAGCACTGCCTGGCCGACTCTGGACTCCTCCCTGGAATCCCGGTCGACGCAGTAGAATCTCGTGAAGGTGTGCGTCGACCTCCACGTAGCAGCCCTGCAGATGTCGAGCAGGGGCACACCAGACAGGAACGCTGTAGTAGCAGCGATCGCTCTGGTCGAATGGGCCCTTGGACGGCCTGGCAACGGTCGGTTTGCCAACCAGTGACAGTGCATGATGCAGCCGGAGAGCCATCTGGAAATGGAAGTCTTCGAGAGAGCCTTCCCTTGATTCACAGGTCCAAAGTTCACAAACAGCTGTGATGTCTTCCGAAAACTTTGTGCGGGCCACGTATAACTTCAGCGCTCTAGCTACATCCAGCGAGTGCAGAGTCCTCTCAGCGGGCGACGAAGGCGACGGGAAGAAAACTGGCAACACCAAGGGCTCGTTGAGGTGGAAGTCGGACGGCACCTTGGGCATGAAGGAGGGGTGCGTCCTCAGCACCACCCTCGTGTCGTGAAAAGTCAAGTATGGAGGCTTGCAAGACAGGGCCTGGATCTCTCCCACTCGTCGTGCAGAGGTGATGGCCACGAGGAATGCTGTCTTCCACGACAAACTTCAACGGCACTGAATGCATAGGCTCGAATGGGGCCCCCATGAGCCTAGTCAGCACCACGTTGAGCTCCCACGCCGGGGCAAGGGCCTTCACCGGTGGGAATGATCGGAACAGTCCTTTCATAAATTCCTTCACCAGTCAATGAGACCACAAGGACGCCCGTCCTGTAGTTCTGGTGTAACGTGAGACGGCAGCCAGATACCTTGATGGAAGCATGAGATAAGCCAGCCTTGGCCAAGGACAATAGGTACGACAATACTTGAGGGGTCGTAATCAGCAGAGGGTTAATCTTCTGTGCACGGCACCAGACAGAGAACCTCTTCCATTTGTGTCCGTAGCACTTGAGAGTTGAGGATGCCCTGGCCTTCGCGAGAACCCCTCTGCAGTCGGCCGGGATATCGTATCCTTCAAACTCTAGTGCTGCAGGAGCCAGGCCTGCAAGTTCAGCGACTCTGGTTCGTGATGAAGAATGGCGCCTCCTTCTCTGGAGAGAAGATCCGCGTCCGTTGGCAGCTTGACTGGTGTGGACGCTGACAAGTCCAGAAGGTCCGGGAACCGGATCTGCCTCGGCCACGCCGTTGCGACGAGGATCATCCTGCACCGGGACCTCTTGAGCTGGTTGACGAGCCGGAGTAGCAACGGCGGGAATGCATAAAGGAACAGGCCGTCCAAGGGGAACGAGAAAGCAGCGCCCATGCTAACCGAGGTACAAGGTTCAATAACGGAGGAATGGGTACTCCTCCCATTCCTCCATCGGAACCCCATCGGCACCTGTCCCAGGGCCCTGATCTCCCATTGGTGTGTAAAAAAAAAAAAAAAAAAAAAAACACAAATAAGGGGTGGGGACACTACAATGACGCCCAGGGCGATGAACCCTCATCTGTTCATGCCTTTTATGAAGTTGGACAGCAGCTTCAGGCTGACGGATGGGGAGCCAATTCTTCTACCATCACACCCGCATTCTTAAGTGGTGGCTGCAGTCACCTTATGTTCTAAACCATAGTCTTCCTCCACGTCAGCCACCTCCAGTTGTCTCTCCAAGGATGACGGGGTCCTCGAGTCATTATGAAAGCGCTGCTTTTTTCTTTTTTTTAATTTGGTTTAATTGATCAAAATGTTTACAAATTTACGAAACAAAATACTCGCATCCATTTACAGTCTCTATTAAAACATTGTAAGCTTTACCATCCCAGTCGTCAAAGTTCCATTGAAGTCAAAAATCAAGGCCCGACCTAGAAATGAAGGCTAAGAAGGAATTAAGGACTCCAGTTGATTTTGGGATTAGTGAATTTGGTTTGGAACGCTGTTCCATATTGGCATGGGGCACCTCTGTTCGTTCTCAGTTTGTTGTACTTCATGATCCAAGCGTTAATGATCCCTGGGGGGAAAGGCTTTGTATAAATGAGACTGCGCTATCAACCATGCTTTTCCCCATTAATCCGGTGCCCCCACCATTCATCCGCGTCATGTGTTTGGAACTTAAGTCACCAGAGGTACCAAGAACTTTTTCCATTCCTTGACGGGGCAAAAGACTAGTAATGCTTGATGGTTTCACCTTTTAAAAGTGCAGACCATTTGCACTATTTCTGGTTATTCTAATCCCAGTCATCCAAAAGTGCTTAATTGCATTATACAAACGTAGAACTTGTGTTTAAACTCGGCACCATTAGCAACCACAAGGGTTCCTACACCATAAAATGGCCGCCGTATGATTTGAAGTCCTCCCCCTTCATGCTGCAAATGAGATGTTGCTGATTGTCTACACCTTTCAACAAGGACCAATCAAAATCGCCGGTAGGCGAAGCCGGCCAACGCAACGAAGGCCTGCAACGAAGGCTACACCTATCGGAGCCGGGATAGTTGGAGGTCTACCCGAGCTGACTGACTACACCTCACGCTCCCTCTACTCGCATCAGAAGTGACCACGACCCGCTGATCTGCCGTAGGCTCTAGCCTGATTTGAATTCGCGATAAGACATTGTCAGCCCTGGATCCTACTGTGCCATGCACTGGAGTAACAATTATGACTAACTACCCCATATCACATGCCGTTAGTTGAGTATCCTGCATGAGCATTAATATGGCGGTACGGCTCTGATTCACTGCATGGTGCACCTGCCAATATGCACCTTATGTAATCAGTGTTTATTGCACCTGAATAATCAGCTCCCATTCTGTATTGCTTTCTGTTGCATGTCCTACCCACCATGCCTACCTATTTGCACCCTATTGCCAAACCGACATTGTATTGTAAACCTGATTATCTCCCTACATGCCGCACTGTGATATTATCATGCTCCATGTATTTGCACACCTACTACAATGATTGTTACAAATGACTATCCTACGTAGTCCAGCTCTTTTAATTCCCTTATGTATACTGCAAGGCAGTATCGATCTTTACCACATTGTCTGAGAATGCTAATGTATGCGGCATATTCCCATTAGCCACCCTAAGAACCTAAAAGTCGGTATAATAGCTTGCCCTGTGTACTGAAGCCACACAAAGTGAAGATAACTGATTGAAAAGTGTCTAACAAATATTCACTTGTCTGCCCACGTATCCTATGCTATTCTGAACCATTTTGAACTCGTTTTATATTCTAATTTGAGCATTTGTGTGCGTGTTTATATTACTGCAAAATATCCATTTGGTTGCACAAATGTATTTCACCTCCGCTTGTGCTTTTGATTGATAAAGGTGTATTTTACGCAAAACTATACCGCCCATCTCCAGTTGACCTCACATCTGCGCAGAACAATTTGACCTACGCATTTTATGCCAACCTGACCCCTTTTTTGTACAGGTGTATGAGATTCTAATTTGCGCAGTTGTTTGCATATCGGTAGACTGCTGCATAATATTAATTTGGTTGCATTAATGTCTTTCACGCTAGCTTGAGCATTTGAATGTATAAGGTGTTCTTTGCCTAAACTATACGCCGTTCCCCAGCTGCCCTCACAGCTGTGCAGAATAATTGAGTGCCCCATCGTTCTCATACTACAGTCCCACTACCTATAGTCTAGCCTAACGTTTCATGTTAACTGTGCACACTTAGCTATACTGTTCAACTCTAATTCCATGTCCATGCATTTTTCTCACCGAACAATAGCCATCATCACAAAGAGCCTTGTCTGCTTGAACTTGTCTATACTAGTACTCGGTATAGTCAGTCCTCCTATGATGGACCCACACACTAATCCCAGAGCGTGCCTTACTCACTTGACCATGGCGCCTAGCCTCCCACCATCATCCCTTATACCACCATTAAGATTCCTACCACCATGTCTTCATATCGAACCTACCAGCCAACAAAGGTTACTCCCTGCAGGTACACGTACTGAACCTAAAGCCCGGTACTTGGTCAAGACCTATCCCTACGACACCACAGCAGCACCATACATAATCACTCCTCCCTGTTATACAAATGACCAGCTACATCAACCACACCAGCACTACTGTCCCCCTCACCGTGCCCCACGCTATACAGAAATCAGACTAAGCTCTAGATTCCTAAAGAGAAACCACGCCCCATCTTAAGACATTACTTCTGGAACCTGCATTCTAGCTAACCCTGCTATC
Source organism: Ambystoma mexicanum (assembly GCF_040938575.1). Lineage (NCBI taxonomy): Eukaryota > Metazoa > Chordata > Amphibia > Caudata > Ambystomatidae > Ambystoma > Ambystoma mexicanum. The sequence goes on along the minus strand of NC_090938.1, from coordinate 113,432,397 downwards.
CTACCCCATGCTTCAGAACATAACCAGAGGCCGCTTAATGGTAATAAGAACACCACATTATTTTATTCATTTATTTATTTGTATTTGGTTCATGTACAAAAATAAAATACCTTTGCAGAACCTTTACAAAACATCGTAAAAAGAGGGAGACATCAACAATCTTTAAAATATCTACATAAAATAAAAAACTTTTTTTTTTTAACCTCAAAGGCATATCATTTTAAACACATGAGATTGTAAATTATTGAGGCGTACATGTCATTTCGAAGGGATTGTGTCCTCCGACGTATTCCTCATCTTAGATATCTCCTTCCAGCTCTGCTGGCCTCTGAAAATTTTTTCTCTAGAGGGCGCTGCGCGAACAACGTCCTCCGAGTCGATGTCCCTCGACAGCCGCCGTATCGACGTCGACGTCCTCCTGCCTATAAAGGCCGCGCGCAGCGTCCGTTGCTCAGTTCTGTTTTTCCGCGCTTACTCAGTGCCTCGGAATACCGTTGCTCAGTTCTTAGTCAGATTAACCCTATTTACCTCGAGTCATTCGATCCGTACTCGATGGCTTCCTCGTCGGAACCGACAACTCCTCGATCCGGCTTCAAGAAATGTCGAGATTGTGGGAAAAAGATGTCGTTGACTGACCCTCGCAGAGTTTGTCTGTGGTGTTTGGGAGCTGAACACCATTGTTCGGAATGCGAGGACTGTATGTCCATGACAGCTAAGGCCCTGAAGGAGCGTAGGGGGAAGCTGGAGAAAGGTAAGACTTTTAAAGCTTCTTCTTCGTCGACTAAGTCGAGACATTCGTCTCCTCGTCACCATTCGCGCTTCAGGTCTCGGAGTGGGTCTCATCACTCCTCGAGATCGAAGCACTCGAAGAGGAGACGTCGAAGATCCCCTTCTCCGTCTTCCTCTTCCTCTGTTTCGCCAAAAAGAATCCCTTGCCCCACGAAATATAGTTCCCGGGCTGAATGGGAGGAATTCCGCAAAAATATGAGCGTCTTCGAGAAAGCGGCCTCGACCCCCTCGAAGACTGCCGAGAGCGATGCTCTGGTCGAAAGACCCAAAGGTCAAAAACGCCACGAGTCGCAGTACCTGGCGAAGGAAACCTCTTGAACGCGTCTCGAACCCTCGAGTAGGACTATGACCTCCAAACCTTCCTCGAAGGTTCCGTCGACGCCGTCGACGAGGGTTCCGTTGAGGTCGATGTCTTCGACGCCGTTGTCGAAGGGACCTTCGACACACGGGTCTGTCACGGTTACGACACACCCAGTGACTATCCCCAGGTCCTCGACGTCGATGGCTTCGAGGTTGTCGAGTAGAATTCCAATTCTGTCGAGGTCTTCGAGGCCTCCGCCTATGTTTTCGACGCCACGCTCGAAGCCGTCGACGTTTTCGAGGCCGATAATGACAAGTTCGGCACCCTTTGCCTTGGAAATGGGATTTACTCCCTTTATGAGTTCAGAACAATTGAGAATTATGTCCTCAATTTTGGAAGAGGGTGAATTGTCTGAACAGGAAGACACATTTGAGTTGCAGGGACCTGTAACCCCAATTAGAGAGGAATTTTCCTCTGAAGAGCGCAGGTTAAAGGATCTTCATGATTCCTTACATGAGGCAAGTGGGTTAGACACTTCCCCTGAGGTGGAGTTTGCTAAGCCAGACCCGGGGGAGCATGCTGAAACCCCCGATAGAGCCTTAATGGCCAGGATCACAGAGTTCATGGGGTGGTCTGCACCTTCACAATCTTTCCAACAAGATGACCTCACGGATATTCTTGACAAAGGCCCACAGGAGGATCCTGTGGTGCCTTTTCATAAAGCTCTTCAGAGAAAGATCATGACAAACTAGGAAACCCCAGATGTAGTACCAGCAGTAAATAAACTGTCTACAAAGAAGTACAGGGTATCTTCTACAGACCCAGAGTTTTTGTCTAAACACCCATCCCCAGAAAGTCTGGTGGTACAGGCAGCATCCTCTACCGATGTCAAGACGGCTTATCCTACCGTCCCACAGGACAGGGACGATAAAAAATATGATGCTATGGCAAAGAGTCGTTTCAGCATGTAGCATGGCGTTAAAATCTGTTAATGCTACTTGCGCCCTTGCTAGGTTCAGCCATACACTTTGGGAGTGTGCTTCTACAGCGGCTGACTGCATCCCGGAGGGAGAAGAAAGGGATGCGTTCCTGAATATTATACAGGACGGTAAAGACGCTATGTGCGAATCCCTCCAGACGGGCATTGATTCGGCTGACAGTATCAGCAGAGCAATGGCGGCAAGTACATCAACCAGGAGATTCGCTTGGTTGAGAGTCTGGTTTTGCCCCAGATGTGCCATTCGATGGCTCTTCTTTGTTCGGGAAAAAGGCGGATGACAGTTTAGAGAAACTGCAAACTTCAAAAGCAGCAGCAAAATCCCTAGGAGCTGCAATCCGTCAGACTCCTTTTCGTCCCACAGGAACCTCTGCGAGGGGCAAGTCCTTTCGCTTCTACTCCGCATTCGGAAGAGGTAGAGGACGACAGGCTCAAAGGGGACAAAGAAGAACTACCCGAGGTGGACGGGGTAGATATTCAAAAGCCGCAGCAACTGTAGGTGCCTCTTTACCATCGGCATCTGCATCAGCCGCCCCAAAACCACTCTGAGGACTTCCCTCACAGGACACCTGTAGGAGGCAGGTTGATTCAACATCTGGCGGTATGGCAGGCTATCACGTCAGATGCTTGGGCATTGGAAACATTTGCCCAAGGTTACTGCCTGCCTTTCCTACCTCAGTCATCCACCGGGGATCAGCTCTCAGAAAGCTCCAGATCCGCTCCTCTTGCGGGAAATTTGGGACCTGCTAGAGAAAGGTGCCATAGAACCGGTACCTGTAGCGGAGAGCAACAAGGGCTGGTACTCCCCTTACTTTCTCATTCCAAAGAAAGACGGAGGACTGAGACCCATCTTGGACTTGCGAGAATTGAACAAATTCCTCAGAAAAGACAAATTCAAGATAGTCACTCTTTCTCAGATCCTCCAGGCCCTTCAGTTCCAGGACTGGTTGGTATCTCTGGACCTTCAGGACGCTTATTTCCATGTGCCTATCCATCTCAAACACAGGAAATACCTGAGGTTCGCAATTGGCAACTCTCACTATCAATTTCGAGTGCTGCCATTTGGGCTGACCTCCGCCCCGAGGGTCTTCACCAAGTTAATGTCGGTAGTGGCGGCAAGTCTAAGGAGGGAAGGGATTCACGTCTACCCCTACCTGGACGATTGGTTGATCAGGGCTGTTTCTCCGGAACAAGCTCAGATCCAGCTAAATCCCGTGTGCCACTTCCTTCAGACTGGGCTTCTCCCTCAATTTAAAGAAGTCACAAATGATACCATCGCAGAGACTCCAGTTCATAGGAGCGATCCTGGACACTTCCCTGGGAAAAGCCTCGCCACCAGAGGTGAGGGCTCAAGATATTCTACAGATGGTTACCAAGTTCCAACATGCCCAACGTCTCCCAGCCTTCGACTTTTTGAGGTTGCTAGGCCTCATGGCATCCTGCATTTTCCTAGTGCCAGAGGCTCGCCTGAGAATGAGATCCCTCCAGTGGGCACTGAGGACTCAGTGGTCACAATTCTCAGGGAGAATGACAGATCTTCTTCAGGTTCCCGGCAGGGTGGCTCGAGACCTTCAGTGGTGGGCCTGTCAGGAGAACATTCTGAAAGGAGAACAGTTTTGGCAACCCTGGCCGGAGATAACAGTAGTCACGGATGCCTCACTCACGGGTGGGGAGCCCACGCCAACGACTTGACCATCTGCGGTCGTTGGTCTCCATCGGAGTCCAGACTACATATCAACCTGTTAGAGCTGAGAGCCATCAGACTTGTGCTGAAGGCGTTCCTGCCAGCTGTACAAGGGAAGAACGTCCTGATAATGACGGACAACACGGTGGCCATGCATTACCTCAACAAAAGAGGAGGCGTAGGATCACTACCCCTGTGCAGAGAGGCGATGCAGTTCTGGTTTTGGGCAATCCAAGAAGGAATCTCTCTATCGGCAGTTCACCTAGCCGGAGAGAAGAACTTGACAGCGGACGCTGTGAGCAGGCAGAACAGTCTCCCACGAGTGGGAGCTAGCTCAGGAAGTCCTTCAAGAGATCTTCGCCCTTTGGGGAACCCCTCAGGTAGATCTGTTCGCCACCAGCCTAAACAGGTAATGCGACCTGTTCTGCTCAAGGGAATTTCCCCCGAGAGGAGCTCTGGGAGACGCGTTCATAGTGGACTGGGAGTTTCCGCTTCTGTACGCGTTCCCACCGGTCCCTGTCATTCCTCAAATGATCAGGAGGTTGAGAAGATTCAGGAGAACCATGATCCTAATTGCCCCGGATTGGGCCAGGAGAACGTGGTACCCGGACCTTCTAGACTTGTCCATCTGCCCTCAAATTCGACTTCCACTCAGAGAGAACCTACTCTCACAGAAGGGAGGTCAGGTTCTCCATCCAGACATCAAAACCCTCAACCTTCACGCTTGGCTTCTGAAAGGCTGAGGTACAAGGATTGGGACCTCCCTGATGATGATATGGAGGTGTTGCTTTCGGCAAGGAGGCCAGCAGCAAAGTCTTTATACCGCTGCCGTTGGAACAGATTTTGCAGCTGGTGTAGAGAACAGAATATCGACCCTTTTTCATGTGGTACACCAATGGTTTTGTGCTTCCTACTATATTTGGCAAATTCAGGCCTTCAAGTTGGCACCATTAAGGGCTATCTCGCAGCGCTATCCATCTTTAAGCGTATTGCGGAAGAACCATCCTATTTCAAATTACCCTTGGTAATACAGTTTCTAAAGGGGTTAACCAATGTTTATCCTCCAAGACCATTCCAAATTCCCCTATGGGATTTAAACTTAGTACTAACTTTCCTGATGGGTACACCTTTCGAACCTCTCCATTCTTGTTCGTTAAGATTCCTTACCCTTAAAACTGTTTTATTAATAGCACTTACATCTGCTAGAAGGGTGAGCGAATTACAAGCTTTCTTGTAAACCCCCTCACACAATATTTCACAAAGACAAAGTTGTCCTGCAAGTGAAGCCTAATTTCCTCCCAAAGGTGGTTTCTGAATTCCATATCACTCAGAAGATTACCCTACCATCTTTCTATCCTCCTCCTGACCCGGGGAAAGAGGAAGAGAGGTTACACAGGCTAGACCCTAGGAGGGCTTTAAGTTTTTACATCAGTAGACTAGCCAGGATAAGACGGGCAGACCAGCTGTTTGTAGGTTACGCAGGTCACAAGCTGGGGTTACCAATAACTAAGCAGACCATTTCCAGATGGATCATTCTAGCCATTCTGGAATGTTATAAACTGGCAGGGAAAGAACCCCCTCAAAACCTTAGGGCTCATTCGACCAGAGGTATTGCAGCTTCATCGGCCCTCAAAAGAGGCGTGCCAGTTAAAGACATATGTGCGGCCGCTACATGGTCGTCTGTCCATACCTTTTCACGATTTTACAATTTGGATTCCTCCTCCAGTCAAGAGGCTAGGTTTGGAAGGGCTGTACTGCATTCTATTCATCAATAGAAGACAGCGTGAAGTCAGTACTCCCTCCTCCGATAATAGAATGCTGCTATGGGAGCCTATACGTCGGAGGACACATTCCCTTCGAAGAACAAGTTACTTCTTACCTTGTAACGTTCTTTCGACGGGATGTTCCTCCGACGTATTCCTCATCGACCCTCCCATCCATCCCTGCAGTTCTACTTCCCTTGTTGTTGCAGCTTACGCTCCTTCAGGGTGATTAGTTAGTCCATAAAGTATTATTGTGGGCTACAAAACGGAACTGAGCAACGGACGCTGCGCGCGGCCTTTATAGGCAGGATGACGTCGATACGGCGGCTGTCGAGGGACATCGACTCGGAGGACGTCGACGCGCAGCGCCCTCTAGAGAAAAATTTTCCGAGGCCAGCAGAGCTGGAAGGAGATATCTAAGATGAGGAATACGTCGGAGGAACATCCTGTCGAAAGAACGTTACAAGGTAAGAAGTAACTTGTTCTTCTACTTAAACTGTAACAACTCCTTTTCAATGTGTTTACAAAAGCTTACCAATTCATATATCAAAGGTTTGTGCATGGCCTGCATCATGCGTGCCCACAATAATTGCAAACGGTCTTCAAAGTCCACATCTACAAACTTGTAGAGTCGCTTAGTCCTCACAAGTTTGAAGTGTGGACATTCTTTGAAATAAGGGCATTTTCTTCAATAAATGCTTCAAGTTCATATAAGAGAAGAATGGCGAACAGTTTTGCATCAGTGTCAATTAGTGCAATTGGTCTGTAATTCTGTGGGAGAGCAGGATCGCCCTTTTTAAATATAGGAATGATGTTCGCGGTAGTCCAAGATGAAGGGATCCTACCCGTGTCAATATCATCAAATTTGATTTCTAGAATTTCCACCCAAAACTGTGGGTCAGCCTTATAAAGGCATGGAGGAATGCCGTCTGGGCCTGCTGATCTAGAATATATCTTTGATATAGCCCATATAAGATCATATTGTGTCCATTTAAATTGGGCGATCCTACTATAACACAGCTGTGTGTTTGGGATTGGATCGAATTTAGTTGGGATGTGATATTTTTTAAATTTATATAATCGCACCATATATTGTCCGATATACAGCAGACTGGAGTTAGGACAGTTTTCTTATCGTCCTTTCTTATCTACCATATAGTTCTTGTGTCATGGTGAATTATCGCTTGTATGAGGTCACAATTATCCTTATTAAACTTTAGTATACGTGTATGTTGTATGTTTTATATTCCTTTTAAATTCATTCAAAATTAGAGGCCTCATATAGCGATACTGTTCTCCTTCATAGCCAGCTGTTTTAAGTTGACGAATTGCCTTATGTTTTACTCTCTTGTTTCTTACATTTCACATCATAAGGATGCAAGTGATAGGTTTTAGTATACTTTTTACTAAAAGTCAAGATTGTATTTTCAATTAACTTGGCATAGTAATTGGGATTTAGTGTCACCAGTTTGTTTTTAGAGAGTTAAGACATTTTTATCTGTGATGATACATGATTAACAAATTGTTGGCATAGTCCTTTACTCCATCTAATGGAGATTTGTGGACGGTCAAACTCAATTAGGTCCAGTGCTGGACTACTGGCTAGGTATCTGAATTCCCAATTCAAATGACAGACAATTTGTGCATGATCGCTAATCTGTACAAAACCTGAATCGAGAGGATGAAATAAGCCTGGACAATAATCGAGAAACAAAAATGAAATCAATTGATGATGATTTTGGGCCTCTAGACCATGTTGCTGGAGAATTAGGGTTTTTGTGTGTTACTATATCCAAGTCCCAGTTCTCCAACAATTCTCTAAATTGCGCACACCTATCTCGTGATAGATGTGATGGTTTAAGAGCGCCATATTCAGTCAGTTCTCTGCAATCGCAGTTGAAGTCGCCTCCAATCATGATTTCTGAGAATTCAAATTTCATTTTTAGATTTTCTAGACATGCGTCCAATTCATCTAACATTTCTTCGAGCGTAGAGCTTGCTGGATTTCAATAAGACAATCAATATAGAAGGCAACTTTTTAGGCAAACTATTTTGGACTACTAGAACAACACATTACCTCTTATTAAAGCTAGCCTCATTAACACCAGAGACATGGCTTCACACAGCCTCAGGTCCATCTCGTGCTCTTGCTATACCAAACTATTCATTCATCCGAACTGACAGATGCCAATATTTGGTGTCGCATTCATTTATAAAACCTCACTAGGCCTAAGAAATGTCAATAACCAACCCCTACCCTCAGCAGAGCTTCTATCAAACTATCCACCTAATTTACCGTCCACCAGGACCAACCACCACCTTCGAAAATGAGATCTCACACCAATACCAAAAACAACTCACAAATCATCATCTTGGGTAATTTCAACTTAGGTTTCCAAGACTCCAAAGCTTGTACCTTGTACCCTTCAGAACACAATAACCGAACTAGAGTTCACTCACCGCATAACCAAACCTACCCATATTAAAGGTAGAACCCTTGATTGGTTAGCTGACCTAAATTGTAACAGACATGCTATCTAGCACTCCTTGCACCTGGACCGACCACCACATAATTTCGTTCAACATTAAAGAATCCTCGCCACCTACTCCACAAAATCAAGTACCAGCCATGATGACTAGAAATAAACGTAATCTGACCATTGAGAAATTAATACCATTACTTCAACCGATCATTAACCCTACCACGATGCTATCAGACCCCACGGACCTAGTCGACCTGTACAATCACACCATCCTCAAAGCTATCAACACAATAGCACCACTTAAACTACGTAAATCTAAACCTTGAGCACATCTCAACAATTGGTATACCCCTCACCTCAAGTCTCTTAGGAAATTGAAAAGAACCTCTGAGGCATTATGGAAGAGCACCCCATATTTAGCAAATAAGGACAACTACGCTGCAGCTTCATTCAACTACAAAGTAGCCATTGTCCAAGCAAAAAAGTCAACTATAATGACCGCGTAGCTAAAGCGAAGTCTAACACTAAGGAACTCTTCAACATTTTGAAAGAGTTAGAATCACCGGCCCCACCTCCAGATACCTGCACCAAAGTTATTCTGTGGTGCACTAATCTACAGAATGCACTCCCAAGACAAAATGACCTTGCTCGAAAGCAAAATAGTAACTAAGCAAACTCTTATTACTAGTGTTGAGCACATTCAGAACCCAACATCCTGTTCTAGGAACGTACAGCCCCAATTTAACTTCACTCCCCATCGAAGAGGTTGAGACCATCATTCTTAAGCTCAAACCGTCAAACTGTCGGGGCGACACATGCCCTGCTCCTCTTATTAAGGAGGCTGTGAAGGAACTGGCCCCTTTCCTTCTGTCATTAACGCTTCATTCAAATTAGCACAGTAGGCAACAATCTTAGACGCGTGGGTACTCCAATTCCTAAAAAAACAAACATCCCTAGATCCCAAAAATCCATCAAACTACAGACCCATCCCGACGGTACCATTCCTGCTGAAAATTCTGGACCGAGCGGCTTATCTGCAGATACAGCAATACCTTGAATCTAACAACTTGTTAGGCCTTAGACAATCAGGATTCAGACCCAAACATGGGACAAACTGAGTTGATCGACCTTAAGACTCAAATCCAGACCGTGAAAAACGAGGGAAAATTGGCTTTACTACTTCTGCTAGACTTATGGTTCACTAGATCAAATGCCGCTAATAACATTTTACACAAGCACCTTTCATCTTCTGCACACTTTCCCGACCAAGCAAACTCTTGGATTGAGTCCCTCCAACAATAGATCCGTGAGGGTCTTTGCGCCCTGAGCCTCTGCCACACCAGTCACCTGCAGCGTCCGTCAGAGGTTTTGCGTGTCTCCTACTCTCTACAGTGTGTTCACCGAGCCACTTTTTGATGATGTCGACTCATCTGGGTGTCACTTAAACGAACCATGCGGATGACACCCAGATACTCATCCCCATCACTGGTGACTACACTGTAGACAGTAAGACGCTCAATGACATTTACCTCACTATACAAGCCTGGATGGCGAAGCATGGGCTCTGTCTTAAGGATAAGACAGAGCTGCTCCTCCTTGGCTTACCAGCCAATTTGAACAAATTGGACGTGCTATTCCCTTCCTTCAATATTGACAGCAATATAATTAGTCTCCAAGGTTGTGAAAACCTTAGGAATCTACAGAGATTCCGCTTTAATCTTAACAAGACAAACTAACGCCTTGGCCTCCTCATCCGCTTACACTTGTAAGCTCATCACTGCCTGCCACCCCTACCTGACAACAGCCAACTGCATCACAGTAACAAGAGCACTTGGCCTCTCCAAGCTCGACTATTGTAATGGGCTCTATCTTGGCAATTCCCAACAAAACATCAATAAAATGCAAGTTCCGATGCTTGTTTATTTTCTTAGAATCACATGCTGTGCATATGGTCCGACATCCAACGGTAACCGCGGAGTATTGCATCTTGTCTTTCGGGGACCAAAAGGGGACGTCGGCATAGGTGTCTAACACTATCCCTATCGTGATGTGTAATGTACCCAAAATCCCTCACATGCTGAGGTCCCTCCGATTGTTTTTTTCCGCCCTGATAACTGGTTGCCCTATAGCGGAGCTCGTGCATAAGAGACATTGTTTATCTTGAACCGACTTGTCGGTTATTCCCCTTTTAAGTCACTTCGCCGGCAGGAACAACTTCTACGACTGCAGGGGGTTTGTCTATGGCGGTGGTTTCGGCACCTAAGATCCGGCGGCTAAAGCATCCACATGGCCGTGCCCTCTGGCCGGACTTAACAGTAGGAGTGGGGTCGGGGTGGCCATATCTTTGTCTTCCTCTTTCCCCCCTCTTTGTCCTCTAGGTCTGGTCATCTTTGTTTACACCTTTCGCTATGGAAAGGACTCCATTTGGGTTCTGCCCTAAGTGTAGGGTCAGATCCCCTGGAAGGACGAGCACAGAACGTGTAATTCTTGTCTCCCCTTAGATCACAACGAGAAGCTGTGTGCAGCTTGTAAACTCCTTCGGCCTAAGACCTTTAAGGAGCGCCGTGTAAAACGGTGGGCCGCGTACGGTATGTCGCGGGCAGAACCCTCTTCCCCCACCGCTACACCCGCTGAAAGTGATGGGGGCACCTCCGATGACCAAACATCTGTTGCGGATGTTATAGACCTAGGCGGACACTTCTAGGTCTGCCACGCCCGTCCCCGACCCTTCAAGGCCTGACGCTAGTCTTGCTTCAGGGACAACACCGTGTTAGGGAGAATTCTCGTAAATGGCTGATTTCCCTTACCTAATGAGTCACTCGGCAGATTTGCTGGATTTCTAGAATTTATTTTTCTCACCTGGTCAGAATTTGTTTCCCCACTCTTGTATTTTGCTCTGTATGTCACTTTTTCTGTGATCTTGAGCACTGGAGCCTCGCCTACTCATGGCCTCATGTTTTTCATGTGTTAAACAGCACCTTCAGTGCAGTGACAAAGGGTTGTCTTTGTGATTTCCTTTAAACCCCCCCCCCCCCACCACCACCCCGCCCCGACTCCATTTTCTTGGACTGACTAATGTACCCCAGAAAAGGTAAAGTTGCCATTAACATTACTTTTGTCACTTTAAACCACAGACCCAGTACACACTATCTTACATGGAGTATTGTCAAGGGTTAATTCTTATCCCTTTTTGTCTGTCTCTCTTGGCGCATTGTTTCGCTCCCTTAACATCGAGACTTGGCTGGTAGCAGTGGTAACTACCATAACTTTTCTACTGCAGTTATCTTGTATAACCATGGTATTGTTTCAGGCTATTATATTAGCCTCGAACATAAACCCGCTTGACCAAATACATTTTATTTTGGCTCCGGCTGGGTTAATCGACGTTTCTTTTTGTTAGTCTTTCTCATTTTTTTCTCTGCGTGCCAAACCGGGGATGATTGCTTTGTTCGCCGTCTTTTCACGGGCTTCTGCACAGAAGCTTTCCTTAAGGCGCCTGAAAGTCTAGGCAGGCAGGATGTGAGGGAGGGATCTTCGGACCCCTGCCATGGGTTCCCTTGGTAACACAAGTCACACTCCCGTTTCATTGGCTGAGGGGGCTGTCCTTGCCAGGACAGCCACCCTGCTGTGTGATTGACAGCCAGGCTGTATGAATGGGGGAACACTGCATAAAAAGCCAGACTCCGGGACTGGAAAGGCAGAGTCGCCACTGGAACGAACGAAAGAACGAAGAGCTGGCAGAAGAGGACCCCTACAACGACTCAACCGCCCAGTGAAGCTGCAGGTCTGAATCTCCAGAATCCGACGACAGAAGATCCTCCAGGAAACTTGTTCCCTTGAGCTGGTGGGACCAACCAGTTCGCCCAAACGGCAAGCCAGGACCCCTCCTCTGGTCGAATTCGCTGTACCGAGCTACAGTGGGCCGGATAGCCAGAAAGGTTGGACCCTGCTTGGGTTTTAAGGAGCGCACCTTTTATTAGTTGTGCTCTGCTGCTGGTTTCTTCCCTGTGTAGCGCAGGACCCTCCAGTCTTCCTACTTCTTGTCAGTGCGACAGTCACTTCAGGAACCGTGAGCCTGCAGGAACTACCAGGAAACATCCGCCTCAGCTACAGCTTCCTCTCCGTTTTAAGGTACTGTGCAAATTTGGTTTCTCTTCTCGTCCAACCGCGGTGAAAGTGTCTGAAATCTTTCTCCAAGCCGAGGGCTTGTCCTTCTCTTCTTTTTACACTAACTTTTCTATCAACCAACCTCGTCCGGAAACCGTGCCACATACTTTACTGCGAACTACCCTGAACTGTGTAATCTTGAGCAAAAGACTTTTGACCCATTGACTTTGTCCCCTAGCCTCTGCCACCTGATTCTATCTCTGTAGTTACTCTTGTTCAATTGCCATGAGTACTTACCTGCTGGTTTTATTTACTTTCTAATAACTCTTTACCTCCCTTTTAAGTTGCTGCAGTGCCATTTTACTCCCACTTCATTTTGTGAGCTTAACTTGTCTGAAATTTAATGGAAGTGGTGTATTAAGTGTGATTTTTAGACTGCTTATAATGGTGTAATGTTATACAACTGAAGAGTGAAATAAATGTATATTCTTTTACTTGAAAACCTTGAGTCATTGTGTGCCTGAATCATAGTTATTGCTGTCCTTTGTGTAACTATCTGATACTGCTCACTTACTCTTGAGATGGCTGCTCATCCATCGCTACCGCTTTATCTGTGTAGTACAGGCTGTACCAAAGGTGATTTTGTACTGTCACTTGTAGTCTTAATTGTATGTGGTATTCCCAAAGGGTTCTGCATATAATTCTGCCCAACAAACCCTGTGACGGGGGCGTACAAAGAACTCATCACACTAAACACACAACCCCTCCACCTATTTTGATGGGTACGTCAAAAAAAGTGAAAACGCCAGCAGGGCCGTCAAATTTCGGGGGATTCCTCTGATTGTTCAGATCAACTGCCTTCCCCAAACCCGCAGCAGCGTTTTGCGACTGGACATTCCAAAACAAGGGCGCTACCCCTAAATCAGGTTTGTACGTCGCAGCGCAGACTTTGGATGCTCAGACGGTCCCTAAAGGCCCGATAGGCCCAAAATCTACCACTAGGCCTCAAGGCGCGAAACCTACCGCCAGGCCCTCTAACGCTGCGGTAGGTGGCAAATCTACCGACAGGCCTTCAGACCCACTAACTCACGCCGATTCGGCGGTGTTTGAACACAGTATCGCTAGAATCACTTCGGCGGTTGGGCTGATACCTACTCCGTCGAAAAACATGGGGCAGGCCGCAGGCAAATCTATAGATACGCCACGGTGCCCCGATTCTCGCGAGACTTACAAGGACAGTCCGTAGCCTCTTTCCAATACCCTGAGTGACAAATTTCGGCGCCAAGGGGCCCAAGACGTTTTTCCACCCGTAGGCCCTTGTGGTTACTCTTAAGTGGACAAGGGAGAAATTTGAAGGGTGCATGGATCGTCTTGAAGAAAATATCAATTTTTCTGAACATCATTCCTGAAAAGATCTCGTGGAGAACCCAATCTTGAATCTGCTCCACGTTTCAAAGATCAGCCCTCTGTCCCTGTCCATCATGAAGACATCATCCAGATGGATACTTATCAGGACTTTTACAGTGAAGATGAAGAACCTTCCTTCCTGCAGGGCTACAATGAGGACCAGGCGGATGCCACAAACAATTGTGAAGAAACCCAGCCAGTGGAGACGGAGCCATGAACGCTTCCCCAACAAGATCAGGACACTGATGTTCTGTGCCTGGATTCTCCTCCGTCCACCCCGGCACGCCAGGCCTCGCCTGTCGACGACCAAATGGCCTTCAATGCCATTTTAAGTGGACAGCAGATCACTTCCAAATCACTACTCCAGAAGCAGTAACCAAGCCAGGCCATTCACCTCCTTAATTCTTAAAAGATTGGCCCCCTCCCTGGTGTTGCCAGCTCAGACCGGGCAGTGAACCCAAGAGTGGAAACGCTGTTTCAGCCAGCTCCTTCGGACCCTCAATACATTAAAGGGCATGCCACTCTGACTCCCTGGTAGTGACTACCACCCGGAAACGGGCAGGAGTACCCCTTGCTACGGGGGAGGCGCCTCCGGATAAAGAATCTGAGGTTGTATGCCTTAGGTAAGCAGGTTACCTCGGCTGCTGCATATACCACACGCCTAGCGAATAACACTACGCTGCTGGCGAGTTATGCAGACGCTCAATGGAACCTAGTACAGGAAGGTCTCCAAGTCCCAGAACCCGTCAAGTCCAGGCTTCTCACCATTGTGGCCAAAGGCAGGCAAGTAAACCAGAATGTAGTAAAGAACACTCTGGACACTGCTGAGACAGCAGGCAGGTCTCTGTCCCAGGGCACTTTACTTAAGCGGCACGCTTCGTAACTCTGGTTTCAAGCCTGAGATACAGGCTGCTCTCATCAAAAAACCCATTGAAGAAACTGACCTCTTCGGAAAGGCTGTCGATGAGGACCTTGAAACGGCCAAAAAAAGAGCACGAGACTCTTAAATCCCTGCAACAGATTGCTCTAAAACCTTCCCTGCAAAGGGGAGGTAATTATCGTCGGTCCTTTCGAGGGCAGTCTATAGCACGGGAACCTTTAATGCTGGACAAACATAAGGAAGCCCCGCATACTACCCACCAAGGGGTCATCGACATGGCAAAGCCAGAGGTAGAGGCCCCAATCCTAGAGGAGCCGCAGCCTTTGGTCAGAAATGACCATCAGATCCAGGTCCCCTCCCAGGTCACCCCGGTTGGGGGGGGGGGGGGGGCGCTTAACATCTTACCTCACGGGTAACTTCAGACCAGTGGGTTATGAAGATGGTCGCCCACGGGTACTGCATGGAATTCGCCCGACCTCCACAGTTCAGACCACCGTGCCTCTCACTGGACCATCTGGAGATCCTGAATCAAGAGGTGGAAGCGCTGTTGGGAAAGGGCGCCATAGAAGCCAAGCCGTCCCTATTCTTCAGGTAAACAAGGGTATTTATTCAGTGTACTTCCTTGTACCCAAAAAGGACCTCACCATGCGCCCTGTTCTAGAACTGCGCCCAGCGAACAAGTTCATAAAACCTCAAAAGGTTTGCATGGTAACTCTACAGGAGGTGATCCCACTGTTGAAACCGGGAGACTACATGGCACCATTGGACATGAAAGATGCATACTTTCATATTTCAATGTTGCCAGTGCAAAGGAAATATCTAAGGTTCATGATAGAGGACAGGCATTACCAATTCAAGGTGCTCCCCTTTGGCATCGCCTCAGCGCCAAGGGTGTTTACAAAGGTCCTGGGAGTAGCAGCAGCACACCTGCGCAGACTATCTGTCGCAGTTTATCCTTACCTCGACGACTGGCTCATAACAGGGGACTCGTACGACGCATGTTTTTTTTTAACACACAAAAGACCGTAGACCTTCTGTTTAGTCTGGATTTATCTATCAGCAAGAAAAAATCCAGTCTAGTCCCTAGTCAAATAAAACAATCCAACGAGAGGGTTTAGAACATGCTTATTCCGATCCTTCGATATGTGGCCAGTTGGGAGGTGACAGTGCACAAAGCCATACCTTTGCTAGGAACAATGGTGTCATGCATATACTTGGTACCCCACACGTGGCTGCGCATGCGTCCCATGCAAGATTGGCTCAACAGCCAGCGGTGTCAGGCCAGCGGACATTGGGAAGATCTGGTAGTTCTCACCAGCCCCTTTTCTCTCTCTGCAGTCGTGTTCAGGGGAAGACTCTTGAAGAGGAAAACCTTCACCACCCCTTCAGAGGAAGCCACTCTCTCATGACAGACGCAGCTCTCACAGGGAGAGGGGGGGCCGCACCTGCTTCAGCAGACAGCGCATGGCGTGTGGTCCCCACAAGTAGCGTCCAACCATATAAATTTGCTGGAGCTATTGGCGGTCTTCAAGGCATTAAAGGCCTTTCAGGTGCAATTACAAGGGAAGACAGTTCTGATTCTAACACAGCACTACAGCCATGTATTACCTGAACAAACAGGGGGGCACTCACTCTGCAGGACTATCCAAGCTGTTCAAAACATTTGGTTGTGGGCTCTCAAACATCAGATGTTTTGTTGTCCCAACATGTTCCAGGGGAACTCAATCTTCTGGCAGACGTGCTCAGCAGAGATTTCCCTCTGCCCATAGAATATGAATGGCATCTGCACAAAGACATCATGTCCAACGTCTTCGCAGAATGGGGCTTCCCAGAGATCGACCTGTTCGCGACTCAGGAGAATGCCCAATGCCAAGACTACACCTCCAGGTTCCCCCAGAACCACTCCAATGGGAACGGTCTCTGGATAACATGGTCAGGGAGATTTGTCTACGCTTCTCCCCCAGCCCCCGACTCCCTTTCTCAACAAGATAGTGTACAAGATGCACCAGGAACCAGTTACCATGATACTGATGGCCCGCCATCCCTGGTTCGCTCATCTAATGGAAATGTCCCTCTCCCTACCAGTAAAACAACCCTGCCTGTACAGCATGTTGTCTCGGGACATAGCAGCCTGGCTCCTGAGGTCATAGTTTGGACCCCTACAGCTCCCTCGGAGGTGCATGGACGTAATCGGGGAAGCTAGAAAACCGAACACCAGTTATTGCTATGCCAGCAAATGGAAACATTTTGTCATCCTGGTGTAATAACAAGAGCTTCCATCCCATCGATTGCTCACCCACACTCATTGTGTTGTACCTAACCCATTTGTTGGACACAGGGTTGGTCTTCAATTCCCTAAAGGTTCATCTGGCTGCTCTTTCAGCCTACACCACATCACAACAAAATGTGTTGTGGTGGAAGATACCCTTGATTAAGGCCTTTATGGAAGGGTTTAAGAGGATGTATCCTCCCATTTGTCACCCAGCTCCTGGATGGGGATCTAAATGTGGTTTTAACCAGGCTCATGGGATCTCCCTTTGAGCCAATGCATAAAGCAAGTCTAAAAGACCCTACTTATAAGACGGCCTTCCTAATGGCTATCACTTCTATCAGAAGGGTTAGAGAACTACAGGCCCTTTCTGTTCTAGACCCCTTTGTTACAGTCCACAGGGATAAGGTAGTTCTGCGCACTCATCGCAGATTTGTGCCTAAATTTATCTTGGAAGTTGCATGTGAACCAATCGATTGAACTACCTACCTTTTTCCAGAATCCCACTAGCATGGCCGAAAGAAGCTTACACACACTAGATGTGTGCAGGGCAGTCATGTTCTACCTGGAAAGAACGAAACCACTGAGAAAAACGAACCAATTTTTCGTTTCAGTGGCAGCTGGCAATGAGGGGATCCGGTCTCTAAATCGGCTATCTGAAGGTGAATTGTCAAATGCATCACACTCATGCTAAGAGAGAACTGCCCTTCAAGCCTAGAGCCATTCTACTCGGGGCACTGGGGCGTCCATAGCATTCATTGCAAATGTTCCCCTAGAGTCAATTTGCAAAGCGGCAACCTGGAGTTCTGTACACACCTTTACAAAACACTATTGCCTAGACACTCATTCTAGGTCTGATTCTCAGGTGGGGCAAGCAGGACAAAGACATCTTTTTTCTACTGTTACTTCTCACAACCCACCTCCAACTCTAGGTACTGCTCACTAGTCTATGCACAGCATGTGATTCAAAGCAGATTAACAAGCATCAGCAGACATGCATTACTTACCGTAATAGCATTTCTGATGATTGTATCTGCTTACAGTCACATGCGCCCTCCTTACCTCCCCCCTCGGGGTAGAAGGAACATGGACATCTTACTACTTTCTCTCTTCATGTACTCACTCACAATAACCTTGGGCTCCCTCATGGCAGAAATAATGCAATCGGAGGGACCTCGGCGCATGAGGGATTTTGGGTACACTACACGTCACGATAGGGATAGTGTTCGACACGCCTATGCCGACGTCCCCCTTTCATTCCCCGAAAGACAAGATACCATACTCTGCGGTTACCACTGGATGTCGGACCATATGCACAGCATGTGAATCTAAGCAGATACAATCATCAAATGCAATTACAGTAAGTAATGCATGTTTTATGCAAAATAATGCCGTCGGAGCAGCCTTGAACCGCCCTAGAAATTAACACATTTCGGAAACCAGACACACATTAAAATGACTTAACATTAAACAAAGAGTTGCTTTCAAAACATTGTCCCGCACTCCTAGGTGCTTATTCTAGTCAGGCTCCCTCTTACTTGTCCAATACTATCTCCCGCCACACTTCTACATGGCCTACTGGGACAGCCCAGACACTGTGTCAACATCCCACGCTTCAAGCAACGAGAGGTTGGGGTTAGTTTCCCAGTCCTCGCTGCAAAGAATTGGAATGCCCTACCTCTATCTCTGAGAGGAACCTTCTGATCTCCTTTTACGTAAAAAGGTCAAAGTATGGCTCCATGAGCAAGACCTCATCTCGGTCGCATAATCGCGACCTGCCATGTACATATGTATGTAAATTCTTGACACAGTAAATTCTTGTCGGCTGTATAAATGTAAAGATGTATGATACTACGATTCTTGGGTATATATGTAACCCTTTTGTATCATTCAGCTGTACTCCTTTGTTGTTATACTTTGTTGGAACTTTTAAGCATAGCGCTCAGATGCCTCCGGGCTTGGTGCACGTTAGAAATAAACTAAACTAAATCCAGTATTAAGCCAAATCTACAAGCGTTTTCCTCTAGTTTTCCTCTAGTTTGCCACGTATTGCGTTACCCTTGTTGGTAGGGAGCCAGTTTAATTGTTTTCTTAGAAGGGTCTCTCTGTACATTCTGCTCGGGATTTTTAGCAAATAACCCCAAAGTTGATTTTAACTTTTTGGTATTCAGAGGTAGGTCGCTGGTGAGTTTGCAAGAGGCTACCTTGTCCAGGGTACAAATCCAATCACTGTCCACAAGCTTCCTCTTTACTCTGGTTGGATTTGACCTCCGTTCTAATTCAGAGCAGCCAATTTCTTCAGTTTTTTTTCTGATTTTAGTTGACCACTGGGTTAGTAGTTTGCTCGATCTGCTCAATAGTTCTTGGTTTATGATCTGAAAGATTGTTGGGCTTGACGGTATAGTGATTTTACAGAATAACTCCAGGCTAGGCTATTCCATTCCACTGCGACGTACAGCGATGAAAGGCTTAATTCTCTACGTATGATTGATATTGCCGTAGAGTTAGAGAGGTTAAGTATTTTCCTCCAAAATAACCCTTCGAGCCCTGGCCATAGGTTGCAAGGAATTTCTGGCATGGCCTCCGCCACGTAAGTTAAGGCAGGCACTACTTTAGCGTTATAAAAGTGGACTACTACAACCAAGGAAAAGCGGCCATATCTTCTATCCATTAACATAGCTTGAGTGGCCCAAGTTTTTGCTTTCTCCAGGAGTACCTTCTGCATTGGGCTCTCAATGGAGCTATTGTTAAGAGTTGACTCCCAAGTATTTAAACTTTTTTACTTGCTCAATCACGTTTTGCCCCAGAGACCATTTAAAAGACTCTCTGCAGATGTTTGTTTTTTCAAAGCACATAACTTTGGTTTTGTCTTGGTTTATCTCCAGGCAATTTTGGTTGGTATATCTCTGGAGACTATCCAGTTGGCGTCCAATTTCCATTTCATCAATCAAGATCAGATTGTCCGCTTTTAAGAGGCGTGGCACTCTAGTTTCACCAATATTTAGAGGAATATTCTTAGAAGCGCCTCTAAGTGCTTTAGGGCGCCAAGGATGAGCCCTTCTGAACCCCTCTTGATGTCGGGATCATGGATAATAGGCCTGCATGGTTTAAGTGCCCTCTAATGGAGGTGTTGGAGTGGAGAGCGATTAGGGGCTCTATTAATACACCTTTCTGCTAGTTCTTTCCACAGGAGATCACGATTGACCCGGTCAAAGCTTGGACCAGGTAAACTGTTATGAAAATCATGGGTCTTCCTTCCTGGATCTTGCCTTTTTAGAATGCTTAACGGCATAATTTTGGCCAATGTCTTTAACAAAACCTGTTTGCAACGGATTGGTCCAACCTGCTGTCCTTGTCCAATCCTGAAATTGCATCAGCAGAAGGGAACCAAACATTTTGTCCAACGCGATGGGGTGGTCGTTTTTGGGTTCTTTTCTCCCTTTCTTGAAAATGGGCACTACCGTCGCTGTCGTCCATGATTTTGGAATTAGCCGAGTAAGCAATGCTTTTTTAATTACCACATGTACAAAGTGGTCCCATTCCTCCGGGTGTTCGTTCAGCATGGCATTTGTCAAGCCGTCGGGGCCTGGTGCCCTTGATGAATTCCATGTTAGGGCTGCATCTGCAGCAAGCCAACGCAGATGCCCTCTTGGCAGGGGCTAAGAAGAAGCTGTGGTGTGAGCTCTTGGCATTTCTGCCCGAACTCCCTTGGAACAAGCAAGCCTCCTTCAAGGCTGTTCTGGCAGACGCCAGAGCCGTTGCGCAGGACCTCATGGTGTCTTTGATCTCCCTCATCGTCACAGCCAGCAGAGGACACTGCCTTAGTGTCGAGATAAGGACGTCATGGATGCACGCCACTACCATTTCATCTGACATGCGGGAGTGGATCCTTGATCTGCCCTTCGAGGGCATGGACCTTTTTCAATCGATGAGGTGACAAAAAAGAAAACCAACTCAACCTGCCAAGTCCTTGGTCATACTGATAAAACCTGGACAGAGATCCTTACCTTAGTCCCAGGGCAGGACTGAGTTTGAACCCTGCACTTAAAGGAGTTTCAGAACCGTGGTACACGGATGCCTGACAGGTCGCCCAGCGACAACAGGAGGAAGTAGCAGAGGACTGTGCACAGGTATACCTCTTATATCCCATCCCCTTTCCTCCACACTGTAGGAGCGTCCCTCGCGAGGGACATGAGATGGAACCTTTTTCACCAGAAAAATCTTCTTCCCCTTTAAATTTAAAGGTGCGTGGGGGTGCGGTCCTGGAAGCATGCGCTCGCCTGACTCTGCCCACCAGTGCCACTCCCCAGTCCCCTTTTCCGCGCCGACGGGAACGGGCCGATTTCACCAGCACTCCTGTGTTTGGCTTTGGTCATCTAATAACACGCGCTCTTCCCCGGATTCTTCTTCTTGTCTTTTCTTTTTCCTCTAGATACTTGGTCCTCCGATGCCACGCTCCTCATTGGCGCATGTCGACTTAAACGGGCTTCAACAGGTGTCATCCTGTGGGGGGGGCTTTTACCCACACCAGACCTCCACGCCCTTTGGCCCAGACCACGGCCGGGAAGGTTGCTCAGCGTGAGACTCCTTGACACCTTGGGCACTGATGTGAAGGATTCCAATCGGGCATCACACACCGGACCCGGACCCTTGGTTTTAGCCTAGGATGTAGCGCTCAATGAGAATACTTTTTCTTTATTTTCTATAAATTCCAATTGAGCTGATGCCCAACCCGTCTCACACCCCCTTTTTACAAATACCCTGGATCACAATGGACCATGAACCAGGCCGGTGGGTAATATTTATTTTAATTTCAAAAGACATCACACAATTTTTATATTGGGTAGCAGTCACAAGTGGGGTGATAATTACAATGAAAACTACTGAAATACACTTGGTTAACTTTCTAAAAGAACATAACCAAAGCACACATGAATAGGACCACTTTGTACTTTTTTTTCAATTAGGATAGATAGCAGCCGAGTTGAGTTTTACCCCAGCAATTTTCCCTCAAACCCAATGCATAGATTTTTGAGTGGATAGAAAGGAGCAGCAAGGAGTTGGGGATATTAGGCAGAAAACAGAATCAAATTCGGACCTTCCCTCACAAATAAGAGGCAAACATTTCAAAACCCTTTGCAATTGCATAAAATGACACTCGGAATTTGACAAATAATTGTGTGGTGAAATGATTATTAATGTTTTATCACAGTATCAGGGTGGTCGTATCACTAGCAACTGTAAGGCAAGATATCACAAAAGGCATATAGTTCAAAAGCAATTTGCAAGTGAGAACCCAGTGCGGTCAAAATCACACGTGGGATAGTTGCATTTTACACTTTTTTAAAGTTTTAAAATGTCAAAACTGTTTTTAAAAAAAATGGGTGAAATAAATAGAATGCGGTTTTTGGGCTGGGGAAGAGATGCACATCACAGGGATAATATAGCAGTGAAATTGACTCTAGCTGAATAACTGGATGAGATTTTCAAGGTGGAAGTAGACTAGGTTTTAGGAAAATAAAGCAGTTAAAAAGCAGAAATCTGTTGGGAAAGAAAGACGAATTTCACTTGCACTAGATTTAATGGCTAGAAAAGGGGAACGCCGCCCATAAATAGAAAAGTTACGCTGCAGTTGTAACCCTTCACATAGTGTGCCTCTTTATTTAGGGAGAATTAATGTGTTTAATCAACATATTGCTAAGAAGTTACAAGATGGGGTGAATTAAAGGATGCCGCAAACACTAGGAAATCAAGACAGGATGCGGAAAGAATTCTAACGGTCTTAAACAAGTTACCAGAATATGGATAGGATCACTTGGAGGGTAAGACAAAGAGTCAAGATGGGATAGGCTATCTGATGCTATGCGACGGGGAAATACAATCTGCACTTGAGTTTGGGATTTGGGACAGCCAACCGGGTTCTGGACTCAAAGGCTTCTGGTGACAGGATGGCAGCTTTCCTAACACCAAGCGGCTGGGCACGTCGGGCCACTGGATGACAAGTCTACAGCGGGCATGCAGGTAGTTGGCAAAAAGCTGGTCTGGTCCCAGTATACTCCCAAAAGGTACCACAGCTTTCCCCCCTTCTTGGGATTTTTAGTGGGATTTCTGGATCAATGACCTTGCTGAGATAGAGTCAGCTATGCTTTGGCCTGGCAGTAGAGTCTGGAATCTTGCAAAGGTGGATCTTTAATGTCTGGATACGCAGGCGCTGGAAGTTCAGGAGTGGCCTGTCCATGTGAGCTCCCACCTCTTATATAAAGTGGGTGACATTACCGGGTTTATTGTTGGGAAAAACTAAGCTAGACCTACCCCCGAGATCCGGATAGGTCAGCCTATGTTAGTCTCCTCCTCCAGGACGGGACTCAGATATGGGGTTGTGTTTTATGATCTGCAAAGCCATCCCACAGTCCTTTTTGCCAAAAATAAATCTTAACATAAATCACACATTTGTACAGTTGTGGCCTTTTTGCAACTTACATAGGCAGGTTACATATTTCACACAGAGCATGGCAGTCAAATTCTCACATTTCTAGGACTTTATTTTGTCCATCTAATAATTTTTCCTCATTTTCAGCGAAATTATTTTGCCTAAAATTCTATAACTTTATACAAGTGTATATATTATCATAAGGCATGTAAGTATTGTATTTCAGAGTGGCATCATACACACTTTACTCAGAATATCCAATTTGCTGCCATTTCTGTCCCCAATATGCCAGTGAAGGCTACCACGTCTTAAAATAAAGCCACCAAAATTGCATCTAGATTGCAAAACTTTTGCATTACTGCATTGACCAATTTCGGGGATAGTCTTGAAATGTATTAATAAAATAGCCTTTGGAGTCAGATGGCCAGCATTGCCTACCAAATAAGGGCAGACCTTCCAAGGCTGCTCTGGAGTTGGCTTTGACGCTCCCCAGTAGAAGTTGAGGGGAGGTGATTTTCCAAAAGTCACACGTAGGTGTCCCTGAAACTATTGTCACTCCGGAGCACAGACAGAAGTCTGACGAGCGTGTGATATTCTGCCTCATGGTCCATTCAGCGTTTCAAAGGGCACAATTAACACGAAGGTGTCCCAGAAATCCATTGTCGCTTCCTTTGGGGGAGGCCACTCCTGTTGTCGGCACCCAAATGTCCCTTGAGCCATGGCAGAAAACTTGTTTGGGCTGATTTCCCACTACAGCCAATACATCTATATGTCTTTATTTTATTATGAATCAAAAGCAAGCCTGTTGGACTAAAACATCCTATATGTTTCCCAGCAAAACCACCTTTCTCCAGCATGGGGTCTGGCATGGATTCACATGCTCACTAATATTCCCTGTCGTCAGGCTGGGAATCCTCAGTATCGGTTTTGTTTCTGATATATCTTTTAGTAGTAACCAATCACTGGTCTCTGAGTCATACTGCCCCCAGCCAATGACTGCCCTCTCCCTAAGCCCCGCCCCTGGCAGCCATCCTCAGATTTTTACTGCACGTTTAAGTGTTGGGAGGCCTCGTGCTATAGCTCTCGAGCTTTTACTGCATTTGGCGCTTTTTCAAAGAGATTTATCAAATTTTTAGGTTTAATCGAGCCTCAAGCTCCACCGTTTCTACTTCCGATCAACGGTGACTCGTTTCGGATATATCTACGCCCCTCAAGGGTGACGTTTTTGTTGAGTTGCGCTTCTTGGAGGATTCCAGAAGTTTCTGAGGCCTACCTCGCGGACGAGAGGAACATGGCCCAGGAGAAGGGAAGCTCGACTCCTGGCAAACTGTTCAGGATCTGCCCTGGGTGCACCCTACAGAATGTGTTCGAGGACGAGCATTCGAAATGCCTTTACTGCCTCCACGAGGACAACAATCACGTGGAGAAGGACTGTGCGTTTTGTATGAACATGTCGTATCGGACTATGAGGGATCGTCTGACCAGTCTCTCCAACTGGCTGGAAGGCAAGAGCCCAGCAGGTGAGAAGAAGTCCAAGCGGTCTTCTAAGTTCTGTGAGTGCGCCCCGGCGATGGGGGCCCACCAGAAGGCGAAGCACCTCAAGTCCGCAAGCACCAGGAGCGCCGAACGGTCGTGCTCCTCGGCTGCCAGGCAGGGCGCACCTTTACCGACGCTATCAACAGCGAGCCAACGCTCTGGTTCGGGGAAGAGAAAATCTGAGAACCCGGCTAAGCTTCTGGAGAGGCCCCAGTCTCAAAGGAGCAGGCCGAAGGGGAGCGGGGCGGTGACCATTCCCCTAAGGTGAAGCCCTCAAGTGCGCCCAAGGTGGTGAAGGCCTTGATTCCGGCCAAGGCCTCAATTGAGGGAGTCGCTGCGGCCCTGGCGAAGCCTGTGGAGGCGACCTCGGGACCCAGAGTTTCCCCTGCCTCCGCGGAGGGAATCCTCTTTTAAGCCCATCGAGAAGACCCCCGTGAAGACCCCGGTGGAAAAAGAGGAGGGGGCTAGTGGCTGTTACAGACATGACCTCCGAGGAGGAACTGACCGAGAATTTGGAAGAGGCCCGGTCCCACGGGAGGAATCCAGACGAGGGGGACGACGAGAGCGAGGATGGTGACAACCAGGTTCCCGTGGAGGAGGAACAACCATCGCTCCCGGCACGCCCGTCACAGCCCGAGCCGCAAGACAATGCGGCGGCCATTTTGATGGCAATCCAAGCCTTATGCACGGAGATAAGGACGAGACTGCCCCTACCCCCAACGGACGACCCAGCTGAACCGGGTCCGTCGGGAAGCCCTCCAAACAAGAGGAGGATTCATCCGGCACCCCTTCAGCCCTCACAGCCTTCTCAGCATTTGTCGCCTTTCCCGGTCCCAAGGGATGACACGAGAACAGACACGGCCACGACGGGGACGGATGACGACGACGGCAACGACGGGACTAACCTTCCCTTGCCGATTCCTCGGGCTTCCCCGCCCGACGAAATTGGCTCCTTCCACGCCATGATTGCCAAGGCGTCCGAGCTCTTTCAGCTCTGCCCCGAAGAAAAGGAAGGCTTCCTCTACCAACGGCGCAATGCCAAGAGGAAGGCGGTCCTCGCTGTGTCGTTGATGGATGACATCTGGGACGAGGGACTTGCTCTCCTGAAGAACCCATCCACGACACCTGCCAAAAGGGACCGGTACGAGAAGTAGTAGAAGGGTCTCCGACGGCACCCCTTTGTGCCTGAGAGCACAACCGACCCCGGATTCGGTCTTCTCGGCAGCTGCCAAGAAGAAAGTAGGGGGGTGGGCTTCGGCTTCAACTTCCCCACCGGACGGCGAGGGAAAGAAACTAGGTGCCATGGGACGAGTCATCTTGTCTGCGACGACTACGATTAAGGCGGCCAATGCCCTAGCTATTGTGGCCCACTACGACAGAGTTGTGGTACAAGATAGCCCCCCTGTTGGACTTCCTCCCGGACGACAAGAGGGCAGAGGCCCTGGCGAACCTACAGGATGGTGAGGTGGGGTTGGACCAGGCCATACCAGTGGCCACGGACATTGCCGACACCGGTTTCCACCAGTTGGGCAACAGCATTTGCCTTCGACAGTGGGGGTGGCTCAAGGTGACAGATTTCTGCCAAGGTTTTGGACATGCCCTTCGGGAATAATCTGTTTGGAAAGACAGTGGATGAGTCGCTGCAGGACATCAAGACCGACACAGACACGGCTCGGGCCTTGGGAGTTCTGCAGCAACGGCGACCGCCCTTTCGGAACTCCGGAGGCAAGCAAGGTGCCTCCAAAGGATTCGGCAGCAGCTCCTCGAGGTACCGTCGGGCGGCCCGCTCCTTGTCGCCAGAAGCTTACAGGGGACGAGGCAAGTCAGGTGGATCTCGCTGTCGTCGCCAAGGCGGTAAGGCAGCTTCCAAGCAAGACTGAACCTGCTGTCGCGTCGGGCCCCCACCGAAGCACCCCTGTGGGAGGACGGCTGACTAAGTTCGTCAGCGTGTGGGAGTCCATCTCCACCGACCGTTGGGTGCTGGATGCCCTGCTCACGGGCACACTCTGGAATTTCTAAAGTGCCCCCCGAATAACTCCCGTGGCCAGGAAGGAAAACCACGTCCCTCAACTGCTGTTAGAGGTAAGGGCGATGCTCAAGAAAGGAGCCATCGAGCTCGTCCCAAAGACTCCGGGACTCCGGGGCTCCGGAGTATAGTCAAGATACTTCCTCGTCAGAAAGAAGACGTGAGGTTGGCGTCCCATCCTGGACTTGCGTCAGCTAAACAAATACATCAAGGCACCGAAGTTCCGGATGGTTACCCTCCAGCACGCGCTGGGCCAGCTGGAGGAAGGCGACTTTCCATCGTCGTTGGATTTGGAGGATGCGTACTTTCACATCCCCATCCCCAAAGGACACCGAAAGTTTCTCAGGTTCGTAGTCCAAGGACGGCACTACCAGTTCAAGGCCCTCCCATTCGGATTGAAGTAGGCGCCCAGAGTGTTCACTAAGTGCCTAGCACCAGTGGCGGCGCGGCTGCGTCTGCAGGGGATCCACGTCTACCCCTACCTGGATGACTGGCTCATCCGAGCAGCGACAAGGGAACTCGCCGTCGAACACACAGCGATGACTGTCCCGCTGCTCACGGACCTGGGATTCTCCATCAACTTCCCCAAATCCCACCTGATTCCGTCGCAGGTCTCGCTGTTTCTCTGAGCCAAACTCGATACAGTAGCGCAGTTGGCCTCGCCGTCGGAGCAAAGGACGCAGGCCATCCTTGGCAAGGTAAAGCGCCTGCTGGCCACGGACATGGCCAGGGTAAGGTGCATCAAGTCCCTTCTTGGGATGATGTCCTCTTGCATCTATCTCGTGCGCCTGTGCAGGCTTCGGATGCGTCCTCTGCAGGAGTTCCTCAACGCCCGTTGGATGCAAGCAATGGGCAGCTTCGAGGACAAGATTTCGCTCAACGAGGTATTCCGCCAAGCAATTCGATGGTGGGGCACCCACGCGCATCTCTCAGCGGGCACGGACTTTCAGACCCCAGCATACCAGGTGACGACGGTTGCCTCCCTGGAGGCGTGGGAGCGCACACCAGAGATCTTCACGCGGGAGGCCTTTGGCTCCTGGAGGAGAGGCCGCTCAACATCAACATACTGGAGCTCCGAGCGGTGTTCTGGGCCCTCAGGTCATTCCTCCCGTCACTCAAAGGCAAGGTGGTGAGGATCTTCACCAACAAACACCACCACGATGTTCTACATCCGGAAGCAGGGAGGAACCAGATCCCCAGCTCTGTCCAAGGAAGCCCAGGTTCTGTGGCACTGGGCCGTTGCCCAGCGGATGTTTCTGGTACCTTTTCATCTAGCAGGGATAAACACAATCGCCGACTCACTCAGCAGGGAGCTGCGCTCGTGCCACGAGTGGGTACTGCGCCATGATCAAGTGGTTCGACTCTTCCAGCGATGGGGCAAACCCCAAATCGACCTGTTCGCGACGGCGACGAACTCCAAGTGCCAGAGGTTCGCCAGCAGGTTCCCCCAGCTGAGGAGCATGGGCGATGCTTTCTCGTTCCCCTAGGACGGCCTGTTCCTTATGCGTTCCCTCCGTTGCCGTTGCTGCTCAGACTCCTCAACCAACTCAAGAGGTCACCGTGCAGGATGATACTCGTCGCACCGGCGTGGCCGAGACAGATATGGTTCCCGGACCTTCTGGACTTGTCAGCGTCCCAGTCAAACTGTCGACGGACGCAGATCTTCTCTCCAAAGGAGGTGCCATTCTTCATCACGACCCGGAGTCACTGAACTTGCAGGCCTGGATCCTGCAGCACTAGAGTTTAGAGGGTATGATATCCCGGCTGACTGCAGAGAGGTTCTTGCAAAGGCCAGGGCGTCCTCAACTCTTAAATGCTACGGACACAAGTGGAAGAGGTTCTCTGTCTGTCTGGTGCTGTGCACAGAAGATTAACCCTCTACGGATTACAGCCCCTCAAGTGCTACCATACTCAGTCGCTGGCCAAAGCTGGACTAGCTCATGCTTACATCAAGATACATCTGGCAGCGATTTCCCGATAAACCATAACTGCACGACGGTCGTCCCTGTGGTCTCATCGCCTGGTGAAGGAGTTTATGAAAGGACTGTTTGGGTCGATCCCGCCAGTAAAGGCTCCGGCCCCAGCGTGGGAACTCAACGTGGTGCTGACCAGGCTCCTGGGCCCGCCATTCGAGCCTTTGCATTCAGCTCCATTGAAGTTCCTGTCGTGGAAGACAGTGTTCCTTGTGGCCATCTCCTCTGCACGACGCGTGGGAGAGATTCAGGCCCTATCCTGCAAGCCTCCATACTTGACTTTCCACGAGACGAGGGTGGTGCTGAGGACGCACCCCTCCTTCATGCCCAAGGTGCCGTTCGAGTTCCATCTCAACGAGCCCTTGGTGCTACCCGTTTTCTTCCCGTCGCCTTCGTCGTCGGCAGAGAGGACTTTGCACTCGCTGGATGTAGCTAGAGCGCTGAAGTTCTACGTGGACCGAACGAAGAGTTTTCGGAAGACATCACAGCTGTTTGTGAACTTTGGACCTGTGAACCAAGGCAAGGCTCTCTCGAAGGCTTCCATTTCCAGATGGCTCTCCGGCTGCATCATGCACTGTCATCGGTTGGCAAACCGACCGTTGCCCGGCCGTCCGAGAGCCCATTCGACCAGAGCAATCGTTGCTACCA
Source organism: Ambystoma mexicanum (assembly GCF_040938575.1). Classification (NCBI taxonomy): domain Eukaryota; kingdom Metazoa; phylum Chordata; class Amphibia; order Caudata; family Ambystomatidae; genus Ambystoma; species Ambystoma mexicanum. The sequence goes on along the minus strand of NC_090938.1, from coordinate 113,403,104 downwards.
TGGCGTTCTTGTCTGGTGTGCCCCTGCCGGACTTCTGCAGGGCTGCTATGTGGAGGTCGATGCACACCTTCACGAGATTCTACTGCGTCGACCGGGATTCCAGGGAGTCGGCCAGGCAGTGCTGCGCAACCTGTTCGCTTAAGATGAGCCTGGTGGGGAGGTAAGAGGTGCTTAATGTTGAGTTTTATGTAATGCTTAATGTTGAGCCTTGCCACCTCCCGTGGTTGTCCATGTGTACTGCTATGTACGCACGTCACTATAGGGATAGTGTTACAGACACGCCTTGTCGACGTCCCCTTTTTTCGACTACGAAAAACAAAATGCAATACTCCGCAGTGACCACTGGATGTCGGACCTAGGCACAGCATGTGAATCTAAGCAGATAACCATCAGAAATGCTTTTACGGTAAGTAATGCATTGTCATTCATGAGCATGTGAATCCATGCCAGACCCATGCTGGAGAACAACAGTTACAGGTAAGTAACTTGTTCCTTACATTGCTAGGCAATGACGGGGCCTTATTCAACATTACACTTTAAAAACAGGTATTTTTCTTATTTGCAAAAGCTCATTTCAACACGTGGTGAAGTCTGCTGGGATGTCCCTTTCAAAAGGTTTTCTCTTCCATCTGAATGCCCAACGTTGTTTTGCAGCCCTAGTCAGTTTCTCTTATGCAGCAGTCTGTTAAAGACACAGGTCCACTGAAATTGACATAATGCCGATAGAGCTAGGGTTTCTTTTGAAGCATTGATTTTTGATATTTTGTAGCCCAAAAAGTCAAGCGTTTTCCGTGTGGCTGAGAGTAAAGTTTCTGTTGATTTCCCCAATCTCGTTGGACACAGCCTGTCATTAAGGGGTAATGGTCTCTTCTGCTGGAGCACAATTTGTATATGGATGGGCAGGGGCAGGGTCTCCTGATGAAAGCAATGTGATGTTGAACAGATGAGTCAGGGCAGCATCCTTTTCAATGTAAAATATTCCCTTTTCAAGGGGAATTTTTTAGCAAGCAGCATTGCTTTTCAATTTGCTTCTTTGGTGCACACATAGCACACACTGGCAGCCTTTCTTGGTGTGCCCCCTGTTCCAACTTGCCCAATAGGTTTTGTAGCTTCAAGCAGTTTTTTATGCGGAGCAATAGTACTCAAAGGAGCCAGCGCAGCCATTTTAATGTTTATTGCTGATATGCAGCTTGGTTATGGATGGGAATTCTGCTGAGTGGGTCAATGTATCCCACACTGAAGAACAGGCTAGCTAGGTGGAGAGAGCTCTTCCAGACGTCGCCTCCTAAGGACTTAAAGGACTTAGTCAAACTTCTTTCGTGGCCTAAGGTAAGGCCTCTATTCACCACCGCATCCCACAAGGACAACTCCTTTCCGAAGAAGTGACCGACAGGGAGGTGCCGGTCTGGCTCTAGTACCAGCACATGGACCGAGGTTAGTCCAGCTACCGGCCTTGGGGTCGAGGGGTCTCTGGATCCTCCCGGTATAGTTACTGAGGCACCGCAAGTTTCTTGTACCGGGGTTACTGCCGAAGGGGAACGCCCTATTACCTGCATCATGTCCGAGGGTGTGCCTTCACGCAGCACTACCGGCAGTTCTGCCGAGGGCTCTACGCCTTCCAGGTCTAGGGTGCGAGATAAGCCTTATGATCCAACACCAATCGTCTTGGACAAGGCTGGTTCCAGCGAGCCAGGCACCACAACTTCGGCTCGCAGCTACACAAAATGGCCGCCGCGCCAGACATAATGACTGCTCGTCCGATGCCACCTCTAGCAGAGCAGGGCGAGGAATGAGTCACAAGGTGGGACTGTGCTCAACTAGATACAAGGCCTACAGCGTATCCATCAGCAGCGCAGGTTCCTCCTGCATCCCAGACAGTGTGCCCTGGCACCAGCAGCCCATGGTCACTCCATCAATATCGCCTGCCACCTACTCAGCCTCCGCAGACTGGTTCTTCGAAAGGTTTCTGGCGCTGATGCGAACACCTCAGATTCGATATATCCTTCGGGATGCCGTCAGCGACCTACTCCCGCCGATCACCCCACTGGTAGCATTCATTCCTCCAATGGCTCCGGTGCCTCAGGCCCCAGCGCTTCCTTTGCCGGGCCCCACGCCACCGGCAGTTCAGGGGGTTCCACAAGCTCCTCTGTGATCACTGCAGTGTTACTCTATTCTAAGCCTCAGTTGTCCTCGGCCACCTCGTCCTCGGCTCTGCTAGGCATGGAGGAGAAGATCTTGGAGGTGTACAGGGAAAAAGCTCCTTTCACCTGCGTCATGCTGGCAGCTGCTAACCAAAGGCTCTGGCGGGGAATCGCAGATTTCCTCCCGGAACTCCCGCCCTAAAGCCTGGCTCACTTCAAAGCGGGACTAGGAGAAGCCAGGCTGGTAGCATCCGACATCATGGAGTCCTCAGTGGCCTATATTGATACCCCTCATGTCCGTGGCGATGAAGATGGCCCGGCCAGAAGGATGGCCTGGCTCCGGGCTACAAAGTGGAAGTCCTGAAACACATATTGGACCTTCCATTCGAGGGTAGTGACCTTTCACTCCTCCACTAATGAAGAATTAGATAAAAACAACTCAGACTGCTAAGTCTTTATTCTTACGAAGGCCACACTCAAGGTGTACACCCAGTCCAACCCACGCCCCCAAAAGGGGCAAGTGCCGGAGGGTTCCGAGGCTTCCAGGAACCGAGGTCCAGGCAACCTGACCGTTCCCAGAGTTAGCATTGGCGGAAACAACAAATGGGGTGGGAGGGGGTTGGGGGTTTAATGGTTTTTTCAAATCCCCCCCTTCCGCTGCAGGGGAAAAAAGGCATGACACGCCCCTTTGGGTCCATGTGTTGGGGGTCAGGCTTGCGCCTCAAGTGTAATTTTGGCACCAAGATTTTTCAGACCCCTGGATCCTATCTGTAATCTCCACGGGGTACGCCTACCGGTCCCTTCCCTTCCCTCTCCTCCCTCCTCCCCCCTCTCCCAAAGATTGGCACAGCAACTCTGTTGGCGGAAGTCCGGTCGCTTGTCGAGAGCCAGGCAGTGGAAGAAGTCCCAGCCTCCCAGAGAGGATTCGGCTTCTATTCCAGGATTTTCGCCATACAGAACCACCACCAGGCTGGCCTGAGAGTTGTGTGGACCTTTCCACAATCAACCTCTCCTTACCTCTGCAAAAATTCAACATGGTTACGCCAGCTCTAATTGGCTGAGACACTGAGCAGGGGAGACTGGATGTGCTCCTTGGATCTGAAGGACGCTTATCTACCAATTTGGCAGACTCATCGGTCCTTTCTGTGCTTCAGGATTATGGGCTGCCATTTCCAGTACAAAGTTCTACCCTTCGGCCTCAACTCCGCTCCCAGAGGTTTCACCAGACTGACAATGCAGTGGTGGCTCTCCTCGGGGCCACCACATCTACCCATACCTCGAGGACTGGTTCGTCAGGGCCTCATCTCCAGAGGTGGTTCTTCATACCTCCGCTCTTATGAACCCACTACAACCTGGGGATTGCCTATCGGTCTCAAGAAGTCTCAGCTGCAAACTCGCAGAAGCTGATCTTGGGCCTCATCTAGGACACCACCTCCGGCAGGGTGTTTTCCCCTCAAAGGACAAGATCACGGCCATCAAGAGATCTACTATTCACTGCCTCTCCAGGACTGTGACTTTGGCCTGATGGTACCAACACCTACTGGGCATTATGGCAGCGGTCCTTCTGGCCGTCCACCACATGACTCAGGGTGAGGAGGCTACCGCTGCACTTCGCAGCTTCCTAGAACCAGCAGAGGGGCTCACAATCGGACCCTGTGGACATTCCCACGTCTCTCCACCCATACCTCCTCTGGTGGTCCAGACTTAAACCTTTGGCGGGGCAAGCCCTTCCGGCAGCCTCTCCCTCAGGTCACAGTCACAACGGACTCCTCCCTCGAGGGCTGGGGAGCCACTCTGGACAACCACAGCGTCCATGGAGTGTGAACCCGGCAGGAACCGGAGTCCCACATCAACTGGAATGCCATATGGCTGACCCTCACAGCCTTACTCCCTCTCATAGAGGGCAAGACAGTACTTATCCAGACGGACTACTCCACCAGCATGTACTATGTGAACAAGCAGGGTGGTACCAGATCTCCTCTACTCTGCAACCTCGCAATCAGCATGTGGGAGTGGGCACTGGAGATCATGATCTACCTCATGACAATCCACCTTCCGGAGGAAGATCAACTGGCGGTGGACAGACTCAGCCGACTTTGGGCAGACAATTACGAGTGGCAATTGAACGACCTGATACTAGAGGAAATCTTAAGCAGATGGGGGGCCTCCTTCCCAGCCCCCACCCCCTCCCCCCCAAAGCGGATCTGTTTGCCTCCCGCGTCAACAAGAAATGCCAGCAGTTCGCCTCCTGGCAAGGGCAGGGCCCCGGCTCCCTCGTCGATGCCTTCCAGCTACAGTGGAACTACATGAGGGCGTACGCTTTCCCGGCCACCCCCCTCGTCCACAGGGTGAACTGCCGAATAAAGCAATTGTAACGCTCACCTGACTCCCAAGGGGGCGCTGGCCTGGTTCGCGCTGCTGTGACCTCGTGTAAGGTGATGCGCAGGGTTCGGAAGACGGACTGGACCGGGCCCCAGATCTGGCTTGTCTGACTCGCAGAAGTATCCTTCTGTAGGTGAGAATAGGGGGTTAACTGTCTGCGGGGTAATGCAATCGACCTCCCACTTACCCCTCTCACCCTCCTCAAAACTCTTCTGTGCTTCCCCGTAGCGTCTCACCTTAGGGTCTGGAAGGACGAGCTCTCCATCCTGCTTCTGATGCAGGGGCGCGTTGGTATCCAGTTACGTCACTGGATTTTCGGATGGGTGAGAACCAAACTTGCTTGGCTTCCAGGTAAGTTTTTCTATAAGTGGTTCCCCTTGTGTCCATGCATTAATGTTCTAATGCTAGTGTCTTTTTCCCCATAGGGGCCGGGGTACAGAATGCCGGGGAACAGGCACCGGCCTGAGGTGAGCAGTGAAATCCTTGTGGAAATCAGGTAAGTCTTTAATGAGTGTTTTGGTAATGTCTTTTCATTCACTCATTAACGCTGATGTCTTTTTCCCCTTAAGGGCCGGGGTCCGAAAATGCCTGGATGCGGCGCGGACCCGAAATGAAAAGGGAATGACCCAACAGGCAAGTCTTGACATGGAGTTTTAGCTTCCCTTTTCCCTTCTTTCTCTCACCTTTGTTCTTGTCTTTTTCTCCCTAGGCGGGGGGCGCGACTGCGAATCCGGATGGTCGCTGCTGAACATGGAGGCGCCCTGTAAAGGTGAGTAGAATGCGGCGCTGCAGCGATCGATGTGCTTTTAAAAATAAATGTCTTCCTTTTCAGGATTGTCGGCGAAATGTCTCTGGGATGCAGATTTAGCAGGTGAGGCCTTTTCCTTCTTCTGTTCTCTTGTTCCCTTCCTTTACAGGTGATTCAGGATGCTGGCAGGTGTGGCAGAAGTCAAGATTCAGGAGCAGACACGGTGAGCGTCCAGCTGCTAGATGCAGGAGGGTTTGGTTTAAATAGCCTTGGAAGAAGTTCCTAGAATGTGTCCTTCCTCCAATCAGGTATGTATCCTTCCCCGACCACGCCTGGGTGGTAAATGAGTCCCACAGGTAAAGTAGTTCCTTTCAGGCCTCAAGGAGGCTGGGGTTCTGCAGCATGGTCTGCATCAGGTAAGTGCACCCAAACACTTTCATAATGAGCCTGGCGCCTATGGCGCCAGGTCTGATGCTTTCTATGAGCCTGGCGCCACAGGCGCCAGGACGCTGTCTAAAGGGCCTCTATAAGGGGTTGCTGGGACCTTCCCCGGGGACTTGATGTCCGCTTTCGGGGACGCAGGGCCTGAGCCGGCTCCCCGGGAGCGGGCATCGTGACAGCAATCGTGTCACTTCATCATTTTGATAGCTCCCCGGTGGCCAGCAAGACCATGGTTCTCAGAGTTGCTCATATTGGACATGCCTCCCATTCACCTACTGCTGGGCCTAGCACTGCTCCTCACGCAGCAGGGGGGCAGGGTCCTCCACCCTACTCCTCACAAGCTAGCCCTCGCAGCGTGGTTCCTGAACAGGTCACTCTGAAACCCCAGAACCTATCGCAGGCTAACCTGGAGATCATACAGGGCGCCAGGAGCAAAGCTACCATGAGCCAATACAAGAACAAATGGTCTAGATTCTGTCACTGGGCCAGCCTGAGATCGACACCCTGTTCTCTGCAGAGGTATTGGGGCACGGTTGCAGCCCTCCCGGGAGTGAGATCACTCGGGTCCGACTTTAGCGCAGAGGACAATGTGGTGACTGGTGGTAATTGGTGATGCTGCTCGGGACTGCTCCTGTTGATTAGTTTTGGCGAGCACTCCATCATGCTGCGTCTAGCAGGGGCGCTTGTATGATCTGGACCGAGTTCCTTCACTGGTCCCATTCACGTGGTAGTCCAGTCGCGACTGAGCCACTATACTTCCGGTAAGCGTTCCTGTTTGCCTTTGTCTTTCCCTGTCTGTTTTTGTTGTATTGTAAAGTTTGTTGTCTTGTATTGCTGTCCGTTCCACTTTTGAGGTTTGCTCTTTTGCTTTCTTCCCTTGCAGGTGATGTTGCTGGCCCAGCAGAAGCTGTGGAGCTCGAGGCGACAGCCAGAGGGAATGAGGAACAAAGCTGCAGCGGTACAGTAGCTGGTAAGTTAACTAGAGGGCGCGCAGGGTTCAAATGCAGCATGACCCTAGGACGGATGTTCTAACCTTGTCTTTCTTCTTCACAGGGTCTGAGTGGATGCGGAGTACAGTGCTGCAGCGTCGGGATCAAGATCACTGGATGTCAGGAGATGAGTCTGCAGATGAAGCAATGAAGCACGGTTTCCTGGAGGTGAGTATGCAGGATAACACCTGGTTTCAAAGGTAAGTAAACTGGTCCAAGCGGCAGTGAGCGTCACGTTGCACGCGAGTGCACAGTAACACGAAGCACCGGCCTTAAGGATGGAGCAGCTTATATAGCTGAGCTTCAGAAGCCACGCCCACCAGGTTTAGCCTGCCACACCCGATGTCAGCACATGAGGATGTTCTCTGGAATAAAGGCTTTCAGCTCCTGGAAAGTTCTTGTAAAATAAAAGCACACCTGCACTGAAATAGTGTTCCTGCTCACATCTCTGTATGAGCTTTGCACCAAAGGCGCCAGGACTGAGTCCAGCCAGGGCCCCTGTGTTTATAGGTCCCAAAGGGACGTAAGTGAGTCAAGTGACCCATTGCCTCCATCACTAGATGGTGTGGTTTTTGTGTTTTCTGGCCATGACTCCCCCTCAAGTGCTCTTTGAATGATGTCCTCTCCTTTTCGGCGCACTCCAGAGTGCAAGTTGACACATGCTGCAGTTACCTGGCAGCCATAGATGCCTACAGGAATACAGAGGAGGATCCATTTACCACTGCTAACCCGGTAGTCGGGCGGTACCTGGCGGGCCTCCACAAACTCTACCCACCCTTGTGGATTTCTATAGAGTACGGGTTTGAATTTGTTTTTCGTTCTGGTGCCTGTGTTTTTTTACTTTCTAAGATAGACGCACCACCATATCCTCATTAGCTGCCTTGTGCTGGCTTCTGGTCTTCCCCTCCCATTGGTTGCACTGGTCTTCATAGACCATTCACAGCAACCGGGAGGCGGGGGCTGGCCCAGCATACCAAGGCCCACTACGAAGGCCCTTGTCTGCTTCTGTCCGTTCTACGGTGAGTCATGGTCCCCTTTGTGCCCACATGATTGACTCTTGCATCTCTGTTGCTGCAACTTTGCAACATGGGGCGGGTGGATTGTACCCAATTGAATGATTGACATTTCTCCTTTTCCTGCACTTTACTTGTGTTGTAACTTACATCTGTATGCTTCTCTTGGATTTAAATACTTCCCACCTTTCCACTCTGTAACTAGAAGCACTGTAACCACTCTTAAGCGCCTAGATACCTCTGGGTTTTGCGCGCTATATAAGCCTGGGAGCTCAACTTGGTATTGGGAGTATTGGCCCACACACCATTTGAGCCAATGGCGTCTGCTGAGATCAAGTGGGTAACCCTAAAGACCGCTCTGCTCGTGGGCCTCACCTCAGCACGCAGGGTCAGCAAGATCCAGGCCCTCGTGGCCTCCGAGCCCTACACCACTTTACACAAGGACAAGGTGGTCCTCCGGACGCACCCTGCCTTCCTACCCAAGGTATCATCCGCCTTCCGCCTTAACTAGGAGATTGTTCTACCTACTTTCTTTTCCGATCCCAAGGATGAACATCGGAGTGTTGCATTGCCTCAATGTCAGACACTTTCTAAGGATTTCTGCAAGTCGCATGCCCTTTTCGTAATTTTCAGAGGTGCAAGGTCAGGGTATCAGGCTTCCCAGGCCTCCATCTCTAGGTGGATGGTTGCGGCCATCAAGGAGGCCTCTGAGGGGCATCACAAGCCAGTTCTGGCTAATTGGCATGCTCATGCGATCAGGGCCAAGAGCACGGCCATTGTGTTCCAATGGTAGGTCATGAGTAGGGCGGCCACCTGGGCCACTTCCTCTGCTTTTGGCAAGCATTACTGTCTAGATGTTGCCTATAGGTTAGACGCGACTTTCGATCAGGCATTACTGTCTGAACGCCGGTGCGAAGTCTGATGCGGCCTTCGGACAGGCGGTTCTAAGGAACCTGTTTGCTTAAGGAGGTTCTCCTCTCCACCTTGGGGCTACATTCAGTAGTAATCACCCATGCAGTATGGAGGAAAGGGGACATAAATGTAATGGCTAATCACTGTAGTGACTAAAGTACTCTTAGTCCATAGTGCCCTTTCCTCCATACGTCCCACCATCCTCCCCCACCCCTAATTAGTCGTGCTTAAAGCAAGCCCGTCTGTGCCAGTCAGTGCAGCGGATTTGCAGGATGAGAAGATACTATATTCTAGAGAAACACTTTTGTGCCTGGCTCCCTTGAATACTGTTTCCTGCCGGCTGGAGGGTTGTGTCCAAACTAGTTATGCCATTTTATTTGTGGGTAATTGATTCAGTTTATAACGCATATACATTTGTCTTGCTTTAGAACGGGGGAATTTCATTATGTACATTGGTCTTTCACCCCATTTCCTAAGGAATTACGATATTCAGAAAAGGACTTGTAGCCGAAGACTATCAATCAGCACACACCATTGGTATCTTTGAAATCTGCGCTTGCAGCTAGGCAGTCTAGCACATAGGCCTTCAATGGTTACCATACTAGCCTCTAATATACTATTGATCTTTTTCATAATCTTTACCATAGAGGGCACTTTAGCATCAATGACCATGAGGTAAAGCTCCTTGTACATTGAATTTCTAGCCGGCTCTATGATTTAGGCGTAAGGAAAGTGGTAGAAGACTTATGCCATTGTGCTTACAGCAGCAGGCTCTACAGGTACAAAGGCCTAGTGATCTCACTATGTTGCTCAACACTAGATCCTTGCTGGCACACATGGCCAACATTTACCATCTTCTGTCTGACTGCTGTCCTGCTTTGCTCTGCCTTATTGAGACATGGCTCGAGGAGGGATCAGCTCCGGCTTTGGTGCAGGAAATTCCTGAGGATTATAGAATTATTTGGACCGCCCTTCTCCCCAAGTAGGTAGTGGGGTTTCAGTGATTTTTAAATCTGATTTCTCGGTTACACAACTTAGCTGTCCCTGTTCCTTGGCGATGGAGGTTTTGCTGCTTAGATGTGTTCTTTGTTTGTAACATGTCATTTTCTGCTTATTTACCGCCACCCAGATTCCTATGTTGGCTTTCTGGAACCCTTAGTTGATCTGGTGGCTGATCTTCACTTGAAATACTCAACTTGTGTTGCTGGGTGATTTTAACTTGAAATGTAAGTGTCCTAGGGGCCCTGCACTAGATCTGTTTGATGCTTGTCTGATGGACCTTTAGCTTCAATAACTGGTGCTGGGGCCTACTCACAGTATGGGTAATACTTTGGATCTGGTACTAGCTAATGAATCTCTGCTAGCCGTTCAATCGGTTGAGCCAGTACTTTGGTCCGACCATTATTTAGTGGCATGTACATTCAAAATGAGTCTGGTTCAGGCTAGGGCTCTCCCGCCCCGGTGTGGCTGGCGCTCTGCGGACCTGTGGGGCTTTGTCACACTTGTTAAAGCAAAGTGATGGGCGGCTTTTGCCACTCCTTTCTCTGCGCTGTCTGGCTCTCTACTACAAGTAGCTGATGTAATGACTCCAAGCGGCTTATTCAACCTTGTCAGCTTCCTTCGGGACCATGGTTTTCCGAACAGCTAAAAGTAGCTTGCCTCAAGCTCAGACGGGCGCAGCGCAAATGACTTATTACATATGATTCCAATCTTGGAGCCAAGTATAAAGCAAACTCAGCAGCATACTTTTCAATTACTGCAGCTAAGAAATCTCATCTAGTCCAGAAAATTGAGGCTGCCTTATCCCAGCCTAAAGCTCTTTGCGGCTGTTAAATCTCTGTCCTCTTCGGACAAATATACTTCTACAGTGATCCCTTCTCAGGATCGCTGTGATTGTATGGGCCAGTTCTTTGCATCGAAAAATTGAGGCTATTTACACCACCATTCTTGTGTCTGCCTCGGTACGTGCTCCAAGGAGGGAACTGAGTGGCCTGACGGAATTGAAAGAATGGTCTTCTTTTCCACTCTTCACTGAGTCACTGCTATCTACCGCAATCAACACATCAAGTCTGGTTCTCCACTAGATGTGAGTTCCCATTAGTTATCATGAAAGATCTCCCAGGATCTATCAGTATTCACGACGGCCATAAATATCTCTTGCCAGTCGGGGGTTATCCTGTCAGTATTGGACTGCCACAGTGATTCCTCTTCTGAAAAAACCTTCACTGGACCCATCTCTCCTTTTCAATTTTTTTCCTCCTTTCTCTTCTACCTTTCTCTATGAAGCTTCTGGAATGTTTGGTCTCTCCTTCTATCCTCTTTTCTGGAATCTTCCAAACTGCTCGACCCTGCTGAATCTGGTTTTAGGCCTGGTCGGGGCACCAAAAGTGTTCTTGTATAGGTCCTGGATGACCTGGCCAGACTGGTTGTTGCAGGCGGGGTGGGCGCCCTGATTTTCTTAGATCTGTCAGCGGCGTTTGACACCGTAGACCATCCCACCTTGCTGACACACCTGACTCAGATTGATATCTCTGGGTCAGGTACTAGCCTGGTTTTCGTTGTTCTTAGCCAACCGCACTCAGGTGCTTTCTGTCTTTCTTTTCTGACTCTTGCCAGCTCACCTGTGGGATTCCGCAGGCCTCTGCCTTCTCTCCCATTCTCCAACATTTACATTTGGCCTTTAACCTGTCTCATCTGCTCCCTTGGGGTCAGGTGCTATTCTTATGCCAACGACACTTGGATCCTAGTCCGTTTTAGAACTTGATCAGACGATGTTGTGCCTCCTTTAGTGCCTGACTCTGTAGGTGAGTGGATGAGTCGTAACTGGATGAAGTTGAATGGAGACAAGCCGGAGGTGATGGTGGTAGGCACAACCCCCCCCCCAACTCTCTGCCCCCCCCCACCCCCCCAATCCTCCACTTTGTGTCTTCTTTCTGACCCTCCTCTCTTGGCTCTCTCCCTGTTCAGGTGTCCAAGATGAAGAATCTGAGTGATTCTTTCGGCGCCTCTCTCCTTGAATGATCAAGTATGTGCAGTGTGTAGAGCAGGTCATTTCCATCTTAAAAAATTAAAGGTGCTTCCAATGCTAGCGGCCACCCTCTGTTCGATGGTTGCGACCTTGGTGCTAAGCAGATTGGATTATTGTAACTCCATATACCTTGCTCAGCCAAAGGGTTTCATCCAATGCCTTCAGTGCCTTCAAAACCTGGCGGCCCGGGTGGCAACGGGGTCTCCCTATGGGTCCCATATTTCTCCAGTGCTGTGCGCCCTTTATTGGCTTCCAGTGGCGCAGCAGATCAAGTTTAAGGTACTTTGCATTGTCCATCGGGTGTTTCATGGACAGGGGGCAGAATACATAGTCCAAATTCACCTGGTACCTTCCTACCCGCGCTCTGCCTCGGCCGGTCTGCAGTGTGTGCCTACTTTTCGTCGACCATTCATCGGTGGGCGGGCTTTTTCATTTGTGGCTGCAAACATGTGGAATGATCTGCTATTGACAGTAGAAAAAATTGTCAAATCATTTGGCATTCAGGAAGGTGCTAAAACAACTGTTTTAGTTTGACTGCTGCTTTTGGATGATGGCTCCTGTACCTCCCACACTAGCGCCATACCACCTCTGGGTGACCGTGCGCTGTATACATTTCATTAACATAACAATAATATTGGTGTCATTAGGCAATGTTAAATATTGTTGCTGTCTATGGGGACTGAGGAGTGGCGCCGGTGGCTGTGGAATCACGATTGCATGCTCCCAGGGGCGTGTGTTTGGGTTCCTGTCACCGAACCGAGGACTGCGGGTCCTGTCAGTCTGAGAGCTCTCTGTGAATGCAAAGGTAAATTTGCGGTGGAGAGGGAAGCTTTTGAAGGTTTCTTCGAAGAAATATAAAAAGTCCAGGGAGTCCAAGAACTCTACCCGACATAGACATTCAAAGAGGTCCCGGTCGAGGAGTCGATCCAGACAGTCCTCATCGTCTTCTTCCAAGAAGGCGATAAAGTGACACCACAGGTCTCCCTCTTCATTATCGGGTGCCTCTCCTGAGGTTATAAAATGTCGGACTAGGTCGGATTCTTTCAGTAAATGGGAAGCCTTTAGGCAAGAGTTGATGCGGATCCTTGAGAATGCAACCTCGACCCGCTAAAAAGAGTCTAGCAAGAGCCAGACCCCGGTCGCTCCTTTGTATGACGCAGGAAGGTCAGAAACTACTTTGAGCAAGAAGTGTAGTAAATAGGAGGCGCGACATGCTCGACCCGACAAAAAGGTGTCGCAGGCATAGGCGCGCGAGTAACTCTGCCACTGGCAAAGAAACAAAGGATGTCAAAGCCTTGGATGATTGTCGACTCAAACTGAGAGATTTCTCGAAGACTCCTTTGAAGCAGTCATGTGTCTTCGATTCCATCGAAGCATTTAACGGTGCAAGAGAAAATATTCAAACCTGTACCAAAAAAAGACTTTTACGTCCATGTCCTCCATTTATGAGGAGGATAGCGCTTCAAATTAGGATGTTTCTCCATTAGGAGTGAGGTTTGGCACTAGAGTAGTGCCTGAAGAGCTAATTGATCCTGAGTCTAAGTTGAAAGATCTATGTGACTCGCTCCACTCTGCTAGCGGTCTTGATAAATCCCCAGAGTTGGAGTTGGGTAAACCTAACCCATCAGGCCATGCTGATTCTGGATATAGAAATCTGAACAGGGTCCCTGAGAACATGGGCTGGAGTAGAGTTTCACCAACTTTCGAACAGCATGACATGACGGACATCCTGGACCAAGGTCCCCAAAAAAGACCCTTTCTTGCGTTTTCACAAGGCCCTTCAAAGGAAGGTGGTAGCTAACTGGGAAGCCCCAGGGTCTGGCCCTGCTGTCAACAGGCTTGTGACAAGGGTCTGGACCCTGTCCTCTGGACAACATACTGTTTTTTTCAGCAGACCTGGCTCATTCTGGAGTTCAGGTAGATACTTACTGCACTTATTTGGCGGGCATTTGGGGCTGACAAGAAGTCGCTTGAAGATGTTTTCTGCGGCCAAACTGATGGTTGAGGCCTACATTGAGGGGTTGTTGGGAAGAATTCTCAGAAATGTGTTAATTACTCTCTACCTTAGAGACCCTCAGCAACTTTGCTGGATTTTGAGGACTTTCATTTTTAACCTGGAGAGAGCGAGACCCTTTTTCCCACTCTCTCATGCATTTTTTAATGTGATTTGAACACTGTTTATTTTGTTTGTGGAGTCTGACAAACTCCATAGGCATCATCTTTTACATTGTCACACAGCACCTTCAGTGCAGCGACATAGGGAAGTCTTTTTAGATTTCCCAAGGTTTAAATACCTTCTCTTGGATAAACTACTGTTTCCAAGAGCAGTGAATTAAATTGACTTGACTTACTGTTAGCGAGAATTCTCATTCTATGGCTAATTTCCCTTACCTAGTGAGTCCCTCAGCAGCTTTGCTGGATTTCTGGAGTTTATTTTTTCCACTTGGTAAGAGTGAGCTTTTCCCCTCACTCTTGCATGTTTATTTAATCTGTGTTTGTGTACTCTGGAGTGCACCACTTCAGTACCCCCACACTTTTGTGTTACACTGCACCTTCAGTGCAGTGACACAAGGTTGTTGTTTCGACTTCCCAACGACTCCATTTCTGGGGCTGACTACTGTCACCCAGAAAAGGGTAAAGTTGCCATTAACTTTACATAGTCATTTAATCACAGACCCAGTACACCCCATCTTATATGGAGTATTGGAAAGGGTTAATTCTGAACCCTTTTGATCTGTACCGCTTGGAGCATTGTTTTGCTCCCTTAACATTAATACTTGGCTGGTGGCAGTGGTATCTACCCTAATTTTCCTACCGTGATTATATTACATAACGTGGTATTGTTTTAGGCTATTTTAGTAGCCTCGAACTTTAAACCTGCCAGCCCAAATACTTTTTATTTCTGCTCCGGTTGGGTTTAATCGCCATTTCTTTTTGTTAAACATCCTTCTTGGGTCTGTCTTTGCGCGGCAAACCAGGTTTGCCTCCTTTGTTTGCTGACCTTTGGTGGGCTTCTGACCAGAAGCCCTCCTCTGGCGTCTGGATGTCTAGGTGGGCTGAATGTGAGTGAGGGGTGTAGTCACCCCCTGCACAGGGTCTCCTTGGAGACCTAAGTCGTCACTTTGTACTGCTTGGCTGAGGTGGTTGTCCGGGTTGGACAACCCCCCTGCTGAGTGATTGACAGGCTGTGTGAATGGGGGATTTTGGCATAAAAGGCAGGACTCTTGAGCTAGAAGCCAGTCGCCTCTGGAACTACAAGAAACCAAAGAGAAGCGGAGAAGATGGTTGCTGCAACTCCGAGTCCCGGTGAAGCCCTGCTGCAGTCCTGAGCTATCTACCCCTGCAACGACTAAGAGAAGATCCAGTCCGGAGTCTTCCCTTGAGCCTGGTGGGATCAACCAGCCTGTCTTTACTTCAGTCAGAGAATCCTCTCTTGGGTCGAAATCACTGCTGTGCTGTAGTGGTCCGGATAGCCATCAGAAGAGCCCTCTCCAGATTTAAAGGAGCGCACCTTTTATTCATTGTCTTTTTCGCTGCTGCTGGCCTCATCCCTGGGTAGTGCAGATCGGTCCAGGCGTTGTCCTTGTCACCACGACTGAAGCTGCAGGAACCGTGAGTCTGCAGGAACTACCAGGAACTGCTGTGGCACCCGCTTTTCTCCAACGGCATAAGGTACTGTGCATACTTGGTCTTTCTCTCCATCTGATCAGCCGGAATCGGGGTGAACCCTTTTCCTCCACAAAGATTTGTTCTTTCTTCCCTCCTTCTTATAACCTTTCTTTCCATTTGACAATCTTTACGAACTCTTGGCGTCTCGAATACTGTTCACCGTGTGATCCTCGGCAACTGAGCATCTTCTACATTGACACTGGCGCAGTCCTATTGACAGTATCTGTGAACGGTTCCTCGAATCTCCTTGCCTTGAAAAAGTATTGCCTTTGATTTTTATTCACTTTTCCCTTGTTTTAAATTAAGTACAAAATGTGTTTTAACTTCGTGAGTATTTCTATCCACGGTTACGCGTTAGTATCGCAACACCGGTCTGTCAAATCCTAATGTACTTACCTTGAATTAACTGGCACAAGTGGAATTGGTTGTGTGTGGTGTATTTTATGTGTGATTTCCCATCTATAGAAATTAAGTGTTTTATAACAGATGGTTTAAAAATAAATGTACTTATATATTTACCTGAAACCTTGAGTCCGTGTTTGCTTGAGTCAGAGTAATTGTGGTCCCTTTGTGTCATCTCTGCTACTGCTCATATACTCTTGAGATAAGCCTGGCTGCTCCGCTACTGCTACCACTTTAACATATTAGTACAGGCTTGTACCAAAGGTGAACTTGTGTTACCACTTGTAGTCTTAAATGTGTGTAGTGGTCCCTAAGGGCACTGCACATGATTCTGCCTAACACTTACACTTTAAACGTTCTAAACCCAGCACACAATAGGGTGCTGGAGGGGTTACTTAGATCCCCTTTGTCTATCTTCTCCTGTAACAATTTTGTTGCCCTTTCCTCGATGAATGGCTGGTGGCAGTGGTTTACTTTTAACTACCATGGTGTGTGTTAACAGCGAACTGCGTGTGCATCTGCAGTAAAGCACCCAAGGATGACATTTTGACAAAAAAGGGCCTTTTTTATTTATTTATTTTTTTGCCATTTCTTTGTGGAAAGGTCCTTCTTGATTTACTCTGCGCGCCAAACCAGGTTTGCTGCCTTTGTTCTTTTTGTCTTTGGCAGGATTCACGAGTGAAGCATGCCTCTGGCTCCAGGGTGTCTGGCAGGGGCAGAAAGTGAGGGCGGTGCCTTAAACCCGTTGTGCTGAGTCTCCTAGGAGACAGGAATGCACTCTTAGGTAATTGGCTGGATGGCTGTCCGGCAAGGACAGCCACCCTGCTGGGTGACTGACAGCTAGGTTGGAATGAATGGGAGAAACCTGCATCAAAGACTAGGCTTTTTGGCTTGGAAGGCAATCGACCACTGGACAAAGGAATCTGAAGAAGAACTTGGAAGAGACCCCTGCTGCAAACTCCTGAACCGTGGGTTTGCCCGGTGAAGCACTGCTGCTGTGCTGAGGCTCTGAATTTGCCTCGACTAGAGAAGCCCTTTGTGGACGACTTCTCCCCTTGAGTTGGTGGCACCAATCAACGCCAAAGTATGTCACCTGGGTATCCTCACAGAGCTGGTTGAAATGCCACTGCAGTTGCTGCTGGAACAGAATTGCCAGGGAGAGGAACACCAGATTGTGTGTTGATTTTAAGTTTTCCAAGAGCTTCAGGAAGATCCTCCGGACTCCCAGAAAGCAGGACTGACTTGGCCTGAGCCACCTCAGCAGAGTGCTTGACCCCAGATACAAGGAAAGCCCATCTCGTCAGCCAAGAGTCTGCAGTGTTGCTGTTTGCTTAGACACAAGGAGCTGAAATCGTGAAGTGCCACTGAATATAAGTTGGTCCTTTTTTGTCGCAGACAGTCCTGTTGCAGTGCAGGAGTCCTCCAGACATCCTTCCTCTTCTCCCCACGACTGAGGCCCAAGAACACAGGATCTGCAGAACTGCACAGGAACAGAAGTCCGCCTCAGCCAAAGCCTTTTTTTCTAACCAAAGGTACTGTAAAGTTTAGAACTTAGCTCTTGTTGTGTAACCTCACTTGTTCTCAGTTGAGACTTGTCGTTGCTGCTTCTGTAGAGTTGCTGACACCTTCTTTACCTCACAAGCCTAATCAGCTTTTGGCCTTGCTTTGATTTCTTCTTTTCTACAAATGCTTCTAAAACATTGTGCAAGACCTTTACCTACTTGTAAGAAGTGCTTCGGCTCACCTAGACTTATGCCCAATTGTCTTTGGCCTAGCCTGGCTCCCTGAATGACTCTTCTTCCCTCGAACATGGCGTTTGGTCTTCCTTCCAGGATGGGGTTAACTAACTTTGCATTGGGAGGTGGGGCGGTTCAAAAGTACTGGGTTGGAGTGGAGAAGAGTTAGGAAGAGCAGTATGTGCAGTCGACTGTAGCCAGTTTTTTCTCAGTGTGCTAAAGTCTTTTTTCAGTCGAACAGAACTAAGGAGGAGCTATTTACATAAACTCCTAGGACCGCGGAACGGAGTGGGGAAGAGCAGTCTGTGCAGTCCGTGCACGCCTGCCGCAATTGGCGGTACCTTTTTAAAGGTAAAAACATTTCAAATGGATTGTGTCCTCCAACATATTCCACATCTTTGACATGTAATGTCCACAGCTGTGCACTTCGGAAACTTTTTCAGGGCATCCTGCGTTGTGGATGTCCCTCGAAGGCCTCAGTCGAGGGCGACGTCACTGGATGCTATAAATAAAATGCACGCCACCCGCAGCCTCAGTTCCGTTTTTTCTGCGAACGTGTTACTTCGTGAAACTCGCCGCGCCTCGTGTGTTCATCATTGAGATGTCTTTTTCTTAGACCCCTCCGACTCTGAGGTCTGGCTTCAAGACTTGCCCGGACTGCAAGTCGAAAATGCCGATCACCGATCTGCATCGCATTTGTTTGTGGTGCTTGGGTGACTCGCATGACACCGGCGACTGTTCGAAATGCCTTGCGGGAGCGTAAGGGGAAGCTCCAGGTAGGTAGGGGCTCTAAGCCTAGTAAGCCCCGAAAATCTAAATCGTCCAAGGGGGTTTCCACCGACGACTCGAGGGGCAACTCTCCACGTCGGGAGGTGGCCTGGGGATCTCGGTCCCAGAGTGGTTCCCGCCAGTAGCCTTCCCCGTCCTCCTCGAGGATGGTGCCTCAAGGAAAGTGGCATGCCCAACGCAGTCCTCGACTCCAGAGGAATGGGCTGCCTTCAAGGAGCAGATGTTGGCGATATTGCAGGGCACGGTTCCGGTCGTGCCTTCGAACGAAGCCAGCAAGGAACGGTCTCGTACCGCGGCTAGCACGCCTTTGGGCTCGGGTCCGTGACACGACTCGCACAGGGAACCTTCGAGGTTCCGTTCGGCCAAGGCTCGGGGAAATCGCCAGAGACGTGGCTCCAGGTCTCGGTCCTCGTCGCCAGCGAGACCGCTGCAACCTGCGAAGGGCTTGAAGCAGGTGTTCACTAGGTCGGTGCCGTGTCCGGCCGACTCGGACGTCAACGCTTTGCTTTCTTATCAGCCCACAGCGCCATCGGCACCTGTGCCGACGTCGATGCCAAAGCCTTCAGCGATCACGACGTAGAGATTGGTGACCCTCTCCACGTCGAAGCCTTCGGCGCCCTTGGGTATTTCTGCCCGCAATTTGCCTGTGAAGTACCCGGATCTTGTGGATCCTCCTAGGAAGGCTACTGGGAAGTCTGTGAGGCCAGTCTTGTACAGGATGCTCTAACGGACATCTTAGATCAAGGTCCATCATCTGACCCGGTGTTACTGATTCATCTCACCATACAGAAAAGGGTGGCAGCTGCTTGGCAGTCCCCAGAATATCTTGTGGCTGTTAATAAATCTTTGGCAAAGAAGTACTGCCCTTCCGTTAGCGATCCCAGCTATTTATTTACTCACCCTACTCCTGAAAGTTTGGTTCAGGCGGCTACGGCCACCTCGAGGCAGGCGGTGTACCCTATCATCCCTACTGATGGGGATGACAAGCGACCTCAACAGCTGCGGCTAAATCTTTGAGCGCAGCTGTGCGTCAACCTCCCCCTTTCTTTCCTAGGGGAAAGCAATGGAGGGAAGGTTCTTTTCATTACTACTCCTCTTTTGGTTGAACGAGGGGGGCCGCCAGTCAAAAAAAGTACCCGTGGTGGTATGGGAAATCGTGGTGCCAAAGCCGCTGAGGCAACTGCCTTTTTGCCTTCATGCACTGCCGCAGCTGCTTCCAAACAGTCATGAAGAATGTTCTTACTTTAAGATTCCTTTGATTTCTTAAAGGACTTGGTGTTTTTCCGCCATCCCCTTTCGAGGTGCCGGTTTGGGGTTTGGGTTTGGTTTTGAAATTTCTCATGAGTGCTCAGTTTTAACCTTTGCATGCTTTTCCTGAGATTACTGTCTTTCAAGACTGTGTTCTTGGTTGGTTACTTCAGCTCGCAGAGTGAGTGAATTGCATTGCAGGCACTTTCATCTAAGCCACCCTTTACTGTGTTTCACAAGGACAGGGTTGTACTGCGTGTACGTCATCGCCTTTCTACCCAAGGTATTAGCTGAATATCATTTGAGTCGGAAGGTGGTTCTTCCATCTTTCTACCCTCTTCCTCCTGGTAAGGAAGAGGAGCGACTCCATCGGTTGGATCCTAGGAGAGCTCTGAGCTTTTACATTTCTAAGATGTCCAGGGTCAGAGTGGACGATTAACTCTTTGTTGGATGTGCTGGGGACCGATTGGGCCAGGCTGCTAGACCTTGCCCAGGTGGGTTATCCTCACCATTACGCAGTGTTACAGATTGGCAGTTAAGGACCCTCCTGAATGGTTGCGAGCTCATTCCACTAGTGGCGTGGCTACTTCCAGAGCCCTCCAGCGGGGGGGATTCCTATTAGGAATATTTGTTATGCAGCTACATGGGCTTCATTCCACATCTTTGTTAAACATTAGTCCATGGATACAATCCATGATCAGGATATGGCCTTTGGAAAGGCGGTTCTTTATTCCACAATCTGAGTACTCTATTCTTTTCCCTCCTCCATTTACTGGTACTGCTTTGGGAGTCTGTCAAAGATTTGGAATACGTTGGAGGGGACAATTCATTTGAAGAACAAGTAACTCACCAACTGGTTACGTTGTTTTGACTGGATGTTCCTCCAATTTATCCACATCGCCCTCGCAGCCTGCCCCTCTGGAGAATTTCCTATGCGATTGCAGCTTACGTTTCCGCAAGGCTATGTGCAGTCAAGCAGACATGAGACTGGTGCCTCGTGTTCTGGGGGGAAAAACTTAAACTGAGGCTGCTGGCACCGTGTGTCCTATTTATAACATCCGGTGACGTCTCACTTGACGGAGGCCTTCGAGGGGCATTGACCTGACATCTTTGACGCAGAACGACCGCTGTTGAATAAGTTTCTGAAGTGCACAGCTGTTGACATTACATGTCAAAGATGTGGAATACGTTGGAGGAACATCCAGCCGAAAGAACGTTACCAGTTGGTAAGTAGCTTGTTCTTTCCTCTGTCTCCCCCTCTGCGTCTGTCCTATTTGAAATGTTATTAGCCAAACACGAATTCTTGTGTACGGCTTCCCCGCCGGTCCCTATCAATTGTACTATAATCACTGTTTGAGAGTGACTTTGGTGTGTTTTACACCTATTCCGAGGAGGGATATCGATTGGAGCCCTCTGGGAGCGGAGTTACTCTCTGCTGTTTATTCCCTCGACACCCTGCTGGAGGCTACAAATCATCAGAGGGGTTCCTTTCATGCAGTACTTCTTCTTCTTCAGCATTGGATCATTCATGGATTCACATGCTTAGAATATTCCCTGTCGACAGACTGGGAACCCTCGGTAAGAAGCCGTTTCCCATAGGAAAACGTTTGACACTTTCGTGTCCTACCTACGTCGTTTTGGGCCGCACACGCATGCCCCACTAGGACGTAGCGGTATAAATGCCCCACCCCCGCGGCTCCCTTCAGATTTCAACCGTCTCCAAAGTGGGGGAGCACCTCGTGTAGTCTATTGTTCGGTTCTGCTGTTGCAGTTTTTCTCCAGATGTCTGGAAAAGCGCTGTTCCGCACGTGCGGTTTGAAGGTGTACGAGGGGGACCGACATAAAATGGCAGCGGTGGCCGCAGGAAGGTTCGCTGGGGGAAGCGTTCTCCTTCCCGTGGACAGACCAGTTCCTTTACGCCTCCCCTCCGTTTCCTCTGATACGGAGAACTCTGCAGTGGATACGCAGGTACAGGTGCCGAGTCATCCTGGTGGCACCGTGTTGGCCGAGGCAGCCGTGGTTTTTCGACCTGCTTCACCTGTCAGCGGATCATCCGATAACGTTCCCGAAGGTTCCCAACCTCCTGTCCCGGGACGAGGGAACAGTGTGGCATCACAATCCAGACAGTCTCAATCTCATAGCTTGGCTCCTGACTTTTCAGAATTTGGTGCCTTGAGCATTTCCTCGGACTGTCGGAGGATCTTACAAGCTGCGCGAGCCCTTTCCACCAATACGTCCTACAGGTGTAAGTGGAGAAGATTCTGTGCGTGGTGTCAAGGACAGACGGGAGTGCAACCTCTGAGGGTTACTCCGGAACAGCTTCTTCCGTATCTGCTGCACCTAGCAAAAAGCGGATTGTCCTTTTCATCACTAAAGGTTCACCTAGCGGCCATCTCTAGGTTCACAAGAAGGAAGTCATCTCTCTTGTTTAGCGACAGGTTAGTGAAGCACTTCATGAGAGGTTTGGTCCGGACATTCCCTCCGGTTAAACGTCTTCCACCTACGTGGAGCCTGAATATAGTGCTAGCAGGGTTAATGAAACCACCCTTTGAGCCAATGGCCATATCGTCGATGAGTTGCAAGCGTTGGTCATAGACCCTCCGTACCTAAGATTCTTCAAGGACAAAGTAATTGTCAACAAGTCCTCGTCTCATCCCAAAAGTTGCTACAACTTATCATAAGCACTCATCGATTGTCCTGCCCACCTTCTTCGCGACCCCCTCATCGGCTGCGGAAAAGATCCTACATACCTTGGATGTCAAGAGCACTCTAAAATGTGACCTTCATCGAACTCAACAACTTCGATCTACGCAGCAACTCTTCGTTTCATATGGCCCTTCGGCAAAAGGGAAGACAATTTCAAAACAGGGACTGGCCCCATTGGTCTCGACGATTGCCTTCTGTCATTCAAAAGCGGGAAAACCGCTAGAAGGACGTCCGTGAGCTCATTCAACCAGGGCGACTTCGTCATTGAAGGCATTGTGGGCCGGGGTACCACTGACAGACATTTGCCAGGCGGCAGCATGGTCAGTGCCTCACACATTTACCCGCCACTACTGCCTCGAACGACAGCATGCAGACGAAACACAAATGGGAAGAGCAGTCTTATGACCTCTATTTCAATAAGGTAAGCCCTTTTTCAAGAAGGGTCTATGCTGATTTGGACATATGTATGCATGTTTCTGATGCTTGTTAATCTGCTTAGAATCACATGCTGTGCATAGGTCCGACATCCAGTGGTCACTGCGGGGTATTGCATTTTGTTTTTCGTAGTCGAAAAGGGACGTCGACAAGGCGTGTCTGAAATACTATCCCTATAGTGACGTGTGTTGTACCCACAATCCCTCACGCGTCGAGGTCCCTCAGATTGTTTTTTTCCGCCCAGCTACTGGTCGCCTTTACGCGGAGCTCCTCGCGAGACATTGCAGATTCCATCTCCTCGACCTTTGGTCGTTTTTTTTCCTGTTTAAAGATTTAATATATCGATCCCTCCCTCGACGCAGTTGTGAAGCTGTCTCCCCCGAGCAAGATCTTCAACGGAGGGGACGAGCGGAGGAGATCCTTCGGCGTTGCCGAACACGTGGCCTGGCCTCGCAGGCCAAATACAGTAGGGAGAGTGGGGTCGTGGGACATCTCTGATTCTTTTTCTGAGAATGCCTTTCCCTTTCCCCTTCCTTTCCCTTGGGGTAGTTATCACGGTTTATTGCCTCGGCTATGGAGAGGACACCCTTTAGGTTTTGCCCACTTTGTAAGGGCAAGTTTACTTGGAAGGACAAGCATTCACGGTGTAACCGCTGCTTGCCCCTCGATCACGTAGAGGAGGGTTGCTCGGCTTGTCGGCTTCTAAAGCCAAAGACTCTAAAAGACCGTAGGGTCAAGAGGTGGGCAGCCTACGCTATGTCGAAGGCCGGGTCTTCACCCGCCGCTGCTACCTCCGACAGTGACGAGGAACGTGATAACACGACCTCCGCTACGGAAGTCGTACACCCCTCTAAAGAGCGCTCGCGCTCTTCGTCGTCTGTCCCCGGCCCCGACGGGCTCGGCTCACGCCCTGCTTATGGGGATGAACACCCCAGCGACACTGACGCACACGATACAACACATAAACACACAACCCATAGCTCTTCTTCGTCGAAGACGAAGAAAGCATCAGCGCCCAAGGAGACGCAGGTTACACCGGCGGCCTCCTCGGACCGTTCGGGTTCGAAGCCCCTCTCGCAGCCGCGACCAGCGACTGGGCTTTCGGCAAATAAGGGTGCCGCCCCCAAACCATCGGCCGGCGCGCACCAGCAGAGCGCACGCCGCCGTAGAACGTTCCACACCCGTACCGTCGAAACCACAGCCCTCCACTGACAAACTAGTCACAGAGAGCTTGGCGATGATCGTTGTGGCCGACGCCCAGAAGCGTACGCCGAAAGACACGTCAAGCGCTACGCAAAGGTCGAAAGACACGCCGAAAAAGCCTGAAGAAAAACAGGGACTACCCCCTTCAGTTGGGGGGGACCCCCAGCCCACCGGAAGGCTTTTCGGAGGGCGACGGGACACTTTCCTCGACGTTGTGGGAGAGGTCGAGCCGTTTGCAGCAAGATAACACTAATTTTCCCCAGCTAGACCGCTCAGGGGTACCCCATGAAACCATGGAAAGGCTCCATCTCTGCATGGAGAGAATGTAGAGGTTTATGAACACCCAGAACCCTCACACTCCCAAGAGAACAAGAGAAGGGCCTCAGGAGGACCCCAGGGCCAAATACCCGAGGCAGGACACACCCTTAGACTTCCATAATGTGTATGACCTCACTGGTGAGGAACAATACTTAGAAGAGGAGGATGATTTTGTGGACAATGAAGGACGACAGAACCAAGAGGAAGGTCTGGAAGACAGCCCAGACATGGTAGGAGAAGGCTTCGGAGAAAATCCAGAAGAAGGACCTTCTCATCCCTGGCAATCCCCATCAGTATATTCGGACACTGATGTCCTGAACCTAAATCCTCCGGACAATTCACCTGTTAGAAACACGTCTCCCATTGACGATCAGCCCACATTCAATGCCCTGTTGCGCAGAGCAGCAGCACATTTCGAACTGGACACTGGGGAGATCTCTCCGGAAATAGACTTTGTGGAAAGAGTAATTAAGGAGAAACCCCCAGTCAGCCAGACCATTCCCCTCCTCGCTTCAGTGAAGAGAAGAATCATCCCTTCGCTATCCACACCCGCACTAATCAGAGGAGTCAATCCAAGGATTGAAAAACTTTTCACTCCTTCACCCTCAGACCCGCTGTACATCAGGGGACATTCCATTCCGGATTCCCTTGTAGTAACTAATACAAGGAAGAGGGCAGGGGTGCCGCTGTCCACCAGTGAGGCACCACCTGACAAGGAGGGCAAGAGGTTATATGCCCTTGCTAAAAGAGTCACATCCTCGGCTGCCTTTTCGGCAAGAATTGCGAACAACAATTCTTTGTTAGCTAGCTACGCGGACGCGCAGTGGGCCAAACTGCGCAAGGACGCTGAAGAAGCGCCGGAACCACTACGTACACGCCTGCTTTCAACTATTGGCGAAGGAACCCAGGTCAACCAGAGTATTGTAAAGAACTCTCTGGATGCTGCTGAAACAGCGGGACGTTCCCTGGTTCAGGGAATACTCCTAAAACGCCATGTATGGCTGCGCAACTCAGGGTTCAAACCGGAGACATAGGCGTCTTTAATAAATAAACCTGTTGAAGACTCAAACCTCTTCGGGAAGGCGGTGGATGAGGCTCTGGAAATGGCTAAAAAAGAGTTCGATACTATCAAGACTCTTGACCAGATCTCTAAGCCCACTACCAGACGCGGCTATGGCAACAAACGCTTTTTTCGTGGCCAACGCCAACAGCAGAATCAGCAGCAACAGTACCCTGCCACCAGTTACCACACCAATAGTGGGCAGTACAGCCAAAGAGGACAGCGCAGGGGCAAAGGGAGAGGGCGGGGGTCCACCCCCAGAGGCTCCCAAGCCCCCAACAACACCAAGTGACGCGAAGATTCGCGTCCCCTCCCATGCAACACCGGTCGGGGGCCGGATAACATCCTTTCTTCCAGCATGAGAGGGAATAACGTCAGACCGCTGGGTACTTTCCACCGTAGCCCACAGGTACTGCATCGAATTCAACAGTTCCCCAACATACAGACCCCCGAGGGGACGACGCATGACACGGAACACCTTGCCATCCTTCTCCAAGAAGTACAACTACTGCTGGAAAAAGGAGCTATAGAGGTTGTGCCTTTATCTCAGGTAACGGAAGGTATTTATTCAGTGTACTTCCTTGTACCCAAAAAGGATCTAACCATGCGCCCTGTATTAGATCTGCGCCCAGCAAACAAGTTTATCAAACCCCAGAAGTTTCGTATGGTGACCTTACAGGAAGTGATCCCACTGCTATCACAGGGAGGTTACATGACAACATTGGACATGAAAGATGCATACTTTCATATTTTAATGTTGCCAGCGCACAGAAAATACCTCAGGTTTATGATAGAGGGCAAACACTATCAGTTCAGAGTGCTACCCTTCGGCATAGCATCAGCACCAAGGGTATTCACGAAGGTACTGGCAGTGGCAGCGGCCCACCTGCGCAGGTTGTCCATCATAGTTTACCCTTACCTCGACTACTGGCTCATAACAGGGGATTCTTACGAAACATGATTCTCCAATACCCAAAAGACTGTAGACCTTTTATTCCAGTTGGGCTTCTCCATCAACGAAAAGAAGTCCAGCCTAGACCCCAGCCAAATCAAACAATTCCTAGGGGCTCTAATTCAAACAAAGGACGGCCTCGTCTTCCCCTCCAACGAGAGGGTCCAAAACATGCTTTTTCAGATCCCTCAATATGTGACCGGTCGAGAGGTGACGGTAGGCAAAGCAATGCGCTTGCTAGGAATGATGGCGTCGTGTATTTATTTGGTACCTCACGCGCGCCTGCGCCCTATGCAAGAGTGGCTCAACAGCCAGTGGTGTCAGGCCAGCAGATTATGGGACGTTCCAGTGGTGGTCTCGCAGGCCTTGGTTCTCTCGCTACGATGGTGGACAAAGGAAAACCTGGAAAAGGGGAAACCCTTTGCCACACCCGCGGCGGAAGCCACTCTAACCACAGACGCATCCCTAACAGGATGGGGGGCTCACCTATCCCATCAGACTGCTCACGGAGTGTGGACTCCGAAAGTAGCATCCAAACACATAAATCTACTGGAGCTACTAGCTGTGTTCAAGGCGCTAAAAGCCTTCCAGGAACACCTACGAGGAAAAACTGTGTTGGTCCTTACAGACAGCACCACAGCCATGTACTACATCAACAAGCAGGGGGGCACCCACTCTCCAGGACTGTCCAAACTGGCCTAAAATATATGGAAGTGGGCTCTCAAACAAAACATGTTCCTACTGTCAGAACATGTACCAGGGGAACTCAATCTGCTGGCAGACAAACTCAGCAGAGAGTTCCCCCTGCCCGAAGAGTACGAATGGCGACTGCACGAAGACATCGTCTTCGACGTCTTCACACAATGGGGATTCCCAGAAATATACCTATTCGCAACCCTGGAGAACTCACAATGCCCAAGTTACGCCTCCAGGTACCCCCAGAACCAATCCAAGGGGAACGGTCTGTCGATGCAATGGTCAGGGAAATTTGTTTACGCTTTTCCCCCCCGACTCCCCTTCTCAACAAGGTGGTGCACAAGATGCA
This sequence comes from Ambystoma mexicanum, assembly GCF_040938575.1. NCBI lineage: Eukaryota > Metazoa > Chordata > Amphibia > Caudata > Ambystomatidae > Ambystoma > Ambystoma mexicanum. The sequence goes on along the minus strand of NC_090938.1, from coordinate 113,375,887 downwards.
CCAGGAACAAGTAACCATGATACTGGTGGCCCCAATGTGGGGCCCGACAGCCATGGTTCGCTCACTTGATGGAGATGTCTCTATCTCCCCCAGTGAAACTCCCCTGCTCGTACAACATGCTGTCACAAGACAAGGGCAGGACTCTGCATCCATGCCCCCAGAACATGAACTTAGCAGCTTGGCTCCTCAGATCATAGAATTCGGACATCTACAGCTCCCACAGAGATGCATGGACATCCTCAGGGAAGCCAGAAAACCTAACACTCGCCACTGCTACTCTAGCAAGTGGAGGAGATTTGTCATCTGGTGCAGAGGGAAAAGCATCAACCCGATTGACTGCTCTCCCACACATATTGTTCTATACCTGACCCACTTGTTGGATTCAGGTCTAGTGTTCAATTCCATTAAAGTCCACCTAGCGGCACTTTCTGCATACACCACTTCCCAACTCAAGGTGTCGTGGTGGAAGATCCCTGTTATAAAGGCCTTCATGGAGGGAATAAAGAGAATACACCCCCCGATAGCTGACCCAGCTCCCGGATGGGACCTTAACGTGGTTCTTACCAGACTCATGGGTTCACCCTTCGAACCCATGCACAAAGCATCTCTTAAAGACCTCACTCTTAAGACTGCTTTTTTAATAGCTATCACCTCCATCAGGAGGGTAAGTGAACTACAGGCTCTTTCTGTTCTAGACCCCTTCGTTACAGTTCACAGAGATAAGGTGGTTCTACGCACGCACCCAAGGTTTGCTCCGAAGTTCATATCGAAATTCCACGTAAACCAGTCTATAGAACTGCCAACGTTCTTTCAAAATCCTTCCAACTTGGGAGAAAAAACTCTACACACACTAGATGTGCGCAGAGCGGTCATGTTCTACATGGAAAGAACGAGACCACTGAGGAAGACTAATCAGTTCTTCGTCTCGGTGGCAGCAGCAAGAGAAGGGGATGCAGTTTCAAAGTCCACTATTTCTAGATGGATTGTTCAATGCATCACTCTCTGCTATACTCTTGCTAAGAGAGAACTGCCCTTTAAGCCTAGAGCACACTCTACTCGAGGCACAGGGGCGTCCATAGCATTCATTGCAAATGTTCCCCTTGAGTCCATCTGCAAAGCGGCTACCTGGAGTTCTGTGCACACCTTTACAAAACACTACTGTCTAGATGCACACTCGAGATCTGACTCCCAGGTGGGTCAGGCAGTATTAAGACATCTTTTCTCTACTGTTCCTTCTCATAACCCACCTCCAACTCTGGGTACTGCTCGCTAGTCTATGCACAGCATGTGATTCTAAGCAGATTAACAAGCATCAGAAGACAATGCATTACTTACCGTAAAAGCATTTCTGATGATTGTATCTGCTTAGATTCACATGCGCCCACCCTTCCTCCCCGCTCGGATGGAAGGAACATAGACTTCCTTTTGTATCTCTCTTTTCTGTACTCACTCACGTCTAGAAGGCTCCCTCAGGGCAGAAAAATACAAACAGAGGGACCTCTACGCGTGAGGGATTGTGGGTACAACACACGTCACTATAGGGATAGTATTTCAGACACGCCTTGTCGACGTCCTTTTTCGACTACGAAAAACAAAATGCAATACTCCGCAGTGACCACTGGATGTCGGACCCATGCACAGCATGTGAATCTAAGCAGATACAATCATCAGAAATGCTTTTACGGTAAGTAAATGCATTGTCATATATATGTATATGTATGTATATATATTTCTGAGGCTTGTGGAATCTGCTTAGATCACATGCTGTGCAAAGGCCGACATCTAGTGGAAGCTGCGGAGTATTACAGTTTGTTTTTCGAAACTCGAAAATGGGCGTCGACACAGGCGTGCCAGTAATACTATCCCTAGTGTGACGTCCACTGTACCCAAGATCCCTCACGCGTCTAGGATCCTCAGATTGTTTTTTTCCGCCATACTGGTCGGAAGCATTTGCGGAGTCCCCTGGCCTTAGCCATACTTTTGCTAATAATCAAATTTATAATTCTTATTGACATTCTTCCCCAACCCAACGTCGACCCTCGACGACGGCTGGAGAAGACATCGACCGTCGGCTGCTGCACGACGGATCGGGGCCTCGGAAGGCCGCTGGCCTCGGCCCGGGCCTAGTAGGCCGCTGGCCTCGGCCCTGCAAGTAGGGAGAGTGGGGGGTGGTACATACTCTTCACTCTTGGTATATAGGTACACCTTATATATTTCCTACACTTACCAGCCCGCTGCCTCAAGGTGCGTATGGAGGGTACCCCTTTCCAATTCTGCCCCAAGTGCAACCGCAAATACCCTTGGGTCGACAGGCACGCCACGTGCAATCTCTGCTTGCCGAGGGACCACCCCGAAGCGAACTGCAGAGCGTGTAGTAGGTTTAAACCTAAGACACTTAAGGACCGTTCGACAAAGCGTTGGGCCCACCACGCCAGGCAGGCGGCCATGGCAGCGGAGGGCGCCTTCAGCGATGGCAGCGACGCCGTACTTTCGGACGGCGAGGGCATTACGGCGTCGAAAGACAGCAGAGCGCAGGTCCCCGACCTCGGAAGGTCGTCCGGCAGGGCGGCTATGGGGAAGACCCCCGGCAACGCAAGCGCTACACACCCTACACACACTAAACACACTAAGTCCAACCGAACCCCGACTACGTCGACTTCTCGGAAAGAGGCACAGATAGAACGGTCCGACTCGGTGTCCTCTGGGCGCTCTCGATCGAGATCGCCTCATGACGCAAGGCAATCATCCACTCTTGCCAAGAGTGCCTCGCTCCCTAGACTAACGGAAGTTCGATCGTCGGAGGACGAAGACGACTTCCACCCCCAGGCCGCGCTCCAAGAGACGGAGCCCGCAGTTAACACCAGAGAGGCCCCACGCTCGAAAGACACAGATACCTCTTCCGATCCTCGACGCCAGACGTCGAAAGTCTCCGTGGCCTCCAAGGGACTGGGAAAACACTTTTCCACGCACGGGGAAGGGGGGAAACAGCGGAAAGCACATTCTTCCACTCCTTTAAGGCCATCCTTTCCCCCAAAGCACACAGACAAATACAAATCTACTGCAACATCCAGCAAGGGTACCCTTGATAAGTCCCCAAAATTGCCTACTAAAGTCATCCCCTGTTCCAAAGAATGGTCCAGTGAAGACATAGACAGGGTCATGTCAAGGATGTCTTCCTTGGCAGATTTTTACGACAAGAATCCAGAGCATTTCCTCTCGTATGACCCTCAGGGGGCCACACCCTCAGGTTCCACTGATCCTATCCCCCTAAGTAAAAAGGCTCGGTTTGAAAGACCTGAACCCTTTGAGGTGCAGCCTTACTCTACTCCATACTCTACTCCACACTCTACTCCACACCCCAGGTACCAAGGAGAGCCTTTCCCTGAGGGGGACCAGGAGTTTGAAATGATGGAGGAACAAACCGGGGCGGAATACTATGCGGATGATGAGGACCAGGAGGAGGGAGAAGATGAGCAGGAAATTTACAGAGTAGATTCCCCGGTAGAGAACGAAGCCCCAATTACCGACTCGCCAGTCGATAACCAACCCCTCCTTAATGAGGTTCTCGCTCGCGCGGCAGAACATTTTCACATCGACACCCACGGTGTACAGGAGGAAAGGGACTTCGCAGAAGAGTTGGTGGGAGAGAGGAGGCCGGTCGCTCAGACCATCCCTATCCTTAAATCCATCCAACGAAGAATAGATCCATCCCTGGTGAACCCAAACCTCACCAGAGCAGTCAACCCCAGGGTCGAAAAACTTTTCCGGGCAGCCCAGTCTGACCCTCTCTATATAAGAGGACATCTTAAACCAGACTCCCTAGTTGTTACCAACACTCGGAAAAGGGCTGGAACACCCTTATCTTCGTCAGAAGCTCCTCCCGACAAGGAGAGCAAAAAACTTTACGGGTTTGGCAGGAAGGTAGCCTCAACGTCCGCCTACCAAGCAAGGATTGCTAACTCCACCACCCTGTTGGCCAGCTACAACTGCCATCAATGGGAAGAGGTCGCGGCACTCATAGCCTCTGCTCCTGAACCGTTAAAAGGCCAATTGGCTCTGATCTCGGCAGAAGGGAGAGCCGTGTCTGGTTGCATATTAAAAGCAACTTTCGACGCCGCGGACAACGCAGGGAGATTGATAGCAGAAGGTACTGTTATCAAAAGACATGCGTGGTTACGGCAGTCGGGGTTCAAAACAGAAACTCAGGCTTCATTAATAGATAAGCCGGTGGAACCAGATCTATTGTTTGGGAAAGCGGTCGAAGACGCACTGAAAAACGCCAAGGACGAATACGAAACACTGAAATCCCTTGGCCAACTAACCAACAAACCCCCTAACCAGAGGGGGAACAGTAATTTTCGTCGCCCACGCGGCCAAAATTCACAAAGAGGCAACTGTGCCCAGGGACAGGGTACACAGTGGAACAGCAGCCAGCAGCAGTCTACCCAAAGTTACGGCAGGGGTAACAAAAGAGGTCGTGGGAGAGGCAGAGGCAACCCCAACAAGGGAGGTGGCACGCCTCCACCAAAGCAGTGACGCTCAGTTCAGGGTCCCTTCTCACGCAACCCCAGTAGGGGGACGCATTTCCAACTTCACCCAGGTTTGGGAAGGGATCACCTCAGACAGATGGGTGCTGTCAACAGTGTCCACAGGATATTGTATAGAATTACTGCAGCGTCCCCGGAACCATCCTCCACGACAAAGAGTACACTCCTTAGAACATCAGAAGATCCTTCTCGAGGAGATCGCCATTCTGCTAGAAAAGGACGCGATAGAACTCGTCCCAGGACACCAGGTAAACAAGGGTATCTATTCAACTTACTTCCTTGTGCCAAAGAAAGATTTGACAATGCGCCCAGTATTGGACTTACGGCCTGCCAACAAGTATGTCAAGCCCCAAAAATTCCGTATGACCACGCTACAAGAGGTAATCCCCCTCCTAAAAAAGGGGGATTACATGGCAACCTTGGATATGAAAGATGCTTATTTTCATATTTCCATGCTCCCGGCGCACAGAAAGTACTTGCGCTTCAAGGTGGACAGTCGCCACTACCAATTCAAGGTACTGCCCTTCGGGATAACTTCAGCATCAAGGGTATTCACCAAGGTACTGGCGGTGGCAGCTGCACACCTACGCAGGGAGGCAATCCCAGTGTACCCTTATCTGGACGACTGGCTCATAACGGGGGAAACCCCAGGGATTTGCAGGACAAACATTCAAAGGACTATCGACCTCCTCCACGAATTAGGCTTCTCAATCAACGAGAAGAAGTCAAGCCTGGTGCCAAGCACCTCAAAACAGTTCCTAGGAGCAATCCTAGATACTCAGAAAGGGTTGACCTTCCCTTCGGAAGAAAGAATTCGGAATATACTACTGCAAATTCCACATTATCAGTCCGGTCAACAAATAACGGTACGCAAAGCAATGCGGTTACTGGGCATGATGGCGTCATGCATTTACCTGGTCCCCCACGCGCGACTGCGCATGCGTCCCATGCAGGAATGGTTGGCGAAACAGTGGTCTCAGGCAAGTGGTCAGTGGGACGATCTAGTGGTCGTTTCGCCAACACTTGTACAGAGCCTACACTGGTGGACAAGAGAAAATCTCGCAAGGGGAAAAACCTTTTACGATCCCGAAGTACAAGCAGTGGTGACTACAGATGCATGCCTGACTGGGTGGGGAGCTCACCATCTCCACCACACAGCTCAGGGTCTCTGGTCTCACTCAGTAGCCAAGAACCACATAAACCTGCTAGAGCTTCTAGCAGTATTCAGAGCGCTTCGGGCGTTCGAGCCCCATCTACTAAACTTGTCGGTGCAGATCCTGACGGACAGCACGACAGCCATGTTCTATCTGAACAAGCAAGGAGGGACTCGTTCGCCAAATCTGTCCAAGCTTGCCCAGAAAATCTGGATATGGGCACTCAAACGGAACATCTTCCTGTCATCGCAACATGTTCCAGGGGAGCTCAATTCCCTAGCGGATGCTCTAAGCAGAGACTCCCTCCCAGAAGAACACGAATGGGTCCTTCACAGAAAGATCGTAGAAGATCTCTTCTCTCAGTGGGGTTTCCCCACTATAGACTTATTCGCCACAAGCGAAAACAAACAATGCCCAGGATTTGCATCCAGGTTCCCCCAGCCAGACTCCCAAGGGAACGCCCTGTGGATGAACTGGTCAGGGATGTTTGCGTACGCTTTTCCACCAACTCCTCTCATCAGGAAAGTGGTGTACAAGATGAACAAGGAATCGATGACGCTCATCCTAGTTGCTCCCATGTGGGCGAGACAACCATGGTTTCCACACCTACGCAGGATGGCGGTGTGCGAGCCCATCAAACTTCCAGCCTGGTACAACCTACTGTCCCAGCAACAAGGTCAGACAGTGCACCAGCAACCCAACTCAATGAACCTGGCAGCATGGCTCCTGAGGTCATAGAGTTTGGACATCTCAATTTACCACAGAGGTGTATGGATATCCTAAAAGAATCCAGGAAACCAAACACAAGGCACTGTTACTTTGACAAGTGGAAGAGATTCATTATTTGGTGCCAGAATAAACAAATCAACCCTGTTAATTGCACTCCTTCCACTATTGTGACATACATGCTCCACCTGCTGGATGCAGGATTGGTTTTTAACTCTCTGAAAGTACACCTGGCAGCCCTCTCGGCTTACACCACATCCCATAACAGGGTGTCGTGGTGGAAAGTACCAGTAGTTAAAGCCTTCATGGAAGGAGTAAAGAGACTTCACCCTCCTATTTCGAACCCACCGCCAGGATGGGACCTTAATGTGGTGCTAGCTAAGCTCATGGGCCCCCCTTTCGAACCCATGCATAAAAGTAGTCTCAAACACCTGACGTATAAAACGGCCTTCTTAGTAGCCATTACCTCTATAAGAAGGGTCAGTGAAATTCAGGCTCTGTCAGTGCAGGATCCTTTCTTTACTATCCATAAAGACAAACTGGTTTTACGCACACACCCTAGGTTCTCACCTAAATTTATATCAAAGTTCCATGTAAACCAGTCCATCGAGCTTCCGGCTTTCTTCCAGAACCCGCAAAGCTCGGCTGAGGTGAAACTACACACCCTAGATGTGCGTAGGGCGGTCCTCTACTATGTAAATAAAACCAGACCGCTAAGGAAAACAGATCAACTGTTTGTCTCTGTAGCTACAGGCAGAGAGGGAGATCGCGTCTCTAAAGGCGCTATCTCGAAGTGGATAATCAACTGTATACAGCTGTGTTACTCTCTTTCTGAGAAAACTCTGCCTTTTACGCCAAGAGCCCACTCTACTAGAGGCATTGGGGCCACTCTGGCTTTCATTGCAAATGTTCCCCTCGACACCATTTGCAAAGCAGCTACTTGGAGCTCCATTCACACTTTTACTCAGCATTACTGCATTGACACTCATTCCAAGACAGATACACAAGTGGGACAAGCGGTTCTAAGACACCTGTTTGCTCATGACCCTTCTCACATCCCACCTCCTTCTTGTACTGCTCGCTAATCTATGCACAGCATGTGATCTAAGCAGATTCCACAAGCCTCAGAAGGGATACATTACTCACCGTAATAGTATTTCTGATGCTTGTATCTGCTTAGATTCACATGCGACCCACCCTTCCTCCCCTCCGAGAGAAGGCGCATGATTGCTTGTAATCTTACCTTTGTCTATCTGCTTGGATTATCTGTACTCACGCTACTCCTCATGCTTCCTCATGTCAGAAAAAATACAATCTGAGGATCCTAGACGCGTGAGGGATCTTGGGTACAGTGGACGTCACACTAGGGATAGTATTACTGGCACGCCCTGTGTCGACGCCCATTTTCGAGTTTCGAAAAACAAACTGTAATACTCCGCAGCTTCCACTAGATGTCGGCCTATGCACAGCATGTGAATCTAAGCAGATACAAGCATCAGAAATACGATTACGGTGAGTAATGTATCCCATATGTATACTGTTATAGCTTTATATGGATATTGCTCTGTGCAGTTACTATGGCACACTTTAAATTCGAATCTTATGTAAGCGTGGTTCGCTATACGCAGGATTGGGTGGGTGCTGGATTGCATTCAAACCACCACCTTTATTCAGGATCACTGCTGTGCATTCTGTTCTAAGCATGTGAATCCATGAAAGATCCAATGCTGGAGAAGGGAATAGTTTCTTACCTGCAACTCCATTTCTCCAGCATTGGTATCTTTCATGGATTCACATGCGCCTGCCGGCCTCCCCTAAATGCAATCGTCTTGTAGTTCTTGGTTTCACTCCATTCTGCTTTGGAGGGGTCGAAATCTGAAGGGAGTCGCGGGGGCGGGGCATTTATACCGCTATGTCCTAGTGTGGCATGCGTGCGCAGTCCAACGACGTAGATGGGACACGAAAGTGTCGAACGTTTCCTATGGGAAACTGCTTTATAAGCTTACCGAGGGTTCCCAGTCTGTCGACGGGGAATATTCCAAGCATGTGAATCCATGAAAGATACCAATGCTGTCAGTTACAGGTAAACTATTCCCTTCCTGCAGCGGGTCTCAGAGTGCCATACTTTGAAGTACGGCGTATGTGGGCTAGTGCCTTTTGAGCCATGTTGACGTTCAGAACTATTGCAGTTACATTCTGAGTTGTAGTGGCTTCTGGATTGTGAGCGCTGTATTTTTGCGGCGACTGCGGGCCTAAGGCCTTTGAGCTGCATTGATCATCAGAACTATTAAATGTGTCTTTTGTGCTATAGTAACTTCTGAGCTGTGAGTGCTATACCCTTGCAGCGACTGCGGGCCTAGGGCCTTTGAGCCATATTAACATCCTGGACTAGTTGAATTGTACTTTGTATAGTTTGTGTTAAAGTGCATTCTGATCTTAAGCTCTGCATCTTGTAGTGCGGCAACTGCGGGGGATGTGCCTTTTTGAGCCGTACTATTTTTTCTGAACTTACTGAAAGGAACTCTGCTTTGCATTCTGGATGAGGAAGTGTACCCACAGCTTTAACTTGTGTTTTGTGGGAACTAAGTTGTTTGTGTTAAGCCACTGTAAGTTCTGCCTCTGATGCATATAGGGAATTTGATCTAACGTGGACAGAGGGGGAACTGAAAGTTGGTATTGCTCTTGTCCAGGATCATCGTCTTTAACGACAATAAGGGCAACATCTCGGATCTACTGCCACTGTTATATTCTTTTGTGTATTTCGCATTGGTTTTCCTTTTTTGCTCCCTGTTTTGTTTGGATTTGAGCTTTATTGCCTAATTGTTTAGGTGTGGTATATACTCTGCTTGAGTGAGTTTTGTATGTTTATTTGCTTGTGTTGATATTTTTTTATTACAAAATTTGAAACCGGCTAATGCTCCACCCAGATTGACAGTTATACAAGATAACAAGGGCATAGAGGTTGTGACTAAATATGCCGACATTTGCAGAGTGGAAGCAGCTCCCGAAGAAAGATATCGCAAAAAGTGATTATCTTGACACCGATCACTAAGTGCACATTACTTAATATTTATATTTGTAATTTTTGCTCTGCCCGTCCGGAAATAGAGGTAGAACTAGAGACACGATTACAAACAGCTTCCAAGCTTGGGGAGCGTGATGAAGATCACCGAGAAAATGTTCCAATTGATAATATTTCTATGCTTAAAGATGTCCCGCCGATTACTACTCTTTCCAACAATCTAACTAAACCCAAATCCTCTATGATCATTTTTGATCAAACAATTTTGGATGCATCTCATTCACCATCACCGGCGGTAGCGATTGCATTAGACAGCCCCGCCAAGCACACACTGTGCAATTTCTGATATCGGTTCATGCGAGCGTTGGTGAAATGTCCCATAATATGGGTGTCATCTTCTCCAAATTATGATAGATGTTCCATGGATTCTAGTATTCATTCAATATCCTATGCTAAGCCAGCACCACGGAAGCGCATTTTGTCATAAAATGGAACTCCTTCAACTCATACGAATATGAGTACTATGGTTGAGATGAGGTTGACAGCAGTAAACACCACCATACTGAGATTATTCAAATTATTTGAATCTCCTGACAGTAAAATGATGCCTCCATTTGCTCAAATACAGACAATAGCAGACTGGATCATGAGTCAAGGATTGAATAGTAAATATGACTCAATCCCTAGCATTCAATCCAAAGTATGTCCAATCTCTTCATGTACTCCTACACAAACAATAGCCACAGAGAGAACAGCTCACTTGTACTACCTCAATTTGATCATGTAATTGGACCCATAGGTGTACAAATGCAAAATTATTCGATGGTGAACATAGATGAATCTTGAACTAGCATTGACCCAAATAACACGCAACAGATTGATATCGAATCCCTTGGAGATATGTTGTTAAAAGGGATCTAAAATATGAAAACATCCCGTAAAATCTAAATTGCTGAACCAAAAAATCAAGAAATATGTGAGCTCAGAAATCCACTAATATCAAGATTGCGCAACCGTTTGTGTGTGGTTTGTAAGGTGCTGAGGAGTCCTTTAAAAGAGTTGGGGATTAAAGTGATGGCAAAAGAAACAGCAAGTTCAATTTTACCATTGAACACTCAGTGAACATCCTCCAGTACACAAACCCCTAGATGATTTAATTACGGTAATATAACAAGACTACTCTAGAGAACTAGGAAATTCAGAGCCATCACAACCAAAAAAGAAAGATACAATGTTGGAATAAGAAAGAGCTGTCAGAAATCAGGAAGGCAGTAGATGCCTACCTGAGAGAACGCCAACATAATCAAACTCAGTTTAAACATAGGAGCTCAAAAAGTAGTTGAATCAACATTGACTATTGGTGAGAGTTTACAACAGAGATCAGTAAATTGAGGAGAGGATCATATTATATCTGAACCTAAGTGGACTGCTATTATTTCCGTCCTTAAATCAAACATAAATAAACAAACGGAAATTCTGAAAAAATAAATAAGACTCAAGAAGTGATGCAAGTTACACCAAGTACAAAAGATGATAATCTGCTTCGAAGCCATGCACTGATAATGAAATGCAGTGATCTACCAAATAACAAATGTGATCTCTGCAGGACTGGTATTTTGAACATCTTAGCTGAGGTACCAGCATTGGAGGATGTTACCACGGTGCTATTAGAACAAGTTGAATTTTGGGACAATATAGATTTATTCATAGTTAGGCTCTGGATTCCATCAGGGTTAGTTCTGAATGCTGTTTGGAGGGCGGAGATGGATTTATTTAGACTAGGATTTATCATAGCTCAAAATCCAGAAGGGAAGATAACGCCTACCATCAATTGGGCATGTATCCTGTATAACCTTTTTCGAATCATAGTTATAGAGCGATCACTTCCACTATCATGATGTAAATCATTGATAGTTCCCATCTTTGAGAAAGGTGATCGTTCTTCCCTCCACAACCTACAGGCCCATAGCTTTTCTGGATGCGCCGGGAAAGGTTTCTGCCCACATTGCCTTACGAGATCTAAACGCATGGACCAAAACGCACCATCAGAGTGATCCCAATCAAACGGGGTTTGTAGCGGAAATGGGCACAGAAATTAACCTTTTTATGTCTCAATGCAATAAAAGACCATGCCCTGATAACAAAGCAACCAATTTATTTTTCATTCTTTGACCTACACTCTGCTTTTGACTGTTTCCCGAGTCTTAATAATATCTAAATTAAAAAAAGCAAACTGCCCGTCTGTAATGGGTATCAGGCTGGTAGTTGGGGCAAGCTGGGTGGAGGCTTGGCATAGTCACACAAAGAACCCATAACAAATCCCTCCTTTCATTCCTTCCTACAGTTTGTAGTAACTTCCTGGTTACCACTTCCTGTTGCCAAACAGGAAGTGCATGATAACTCATGAGCTCTCTAGTGTTTGGCTGGCTTTATAAGCCACACCCAAGATTCTTCCAGTGCTTCGTGTTGCTTACTGTGAGCTGTATCAGCAACACACCTGGCGTGCTCTGGATCATCCTGCTTCTGCTTACCTGCTCTGGATCATCCTGCTTCTGCTTACCTGCCTCGGATCATCCTGTTTCTGCTTACCAGCTCTGGATCATTCAGCTTCAGCTTACCTGGTTCTTGCTCCACGCCGCAGCTATCTCCAGTCAAGAGGCGACTTCTACACCAGAACCTGTAAGAACAAAGAAGAACAGCATTAACACGCGCACACCAGTAACGCTGCACATACTCACTGAATCTTCCTGCGACGCTGGAATCCAGGTTAGTTGCACGAGCGCACAAACCCCTGTAAGACAGAAGAGACGACATTCATTGCGCTCGCTCCAATAACACGGCCACTTATTTCACTGCGCTCTCTCTCAACGCAGTGCATACTTACCAAAAGCCTCCGTGCAAACTTACCCAACCACCTAGTCTCCAGTAGCGCTGAACCCGGACTCGAGGCGCTAACATAATTTCTCCTGCAAGGGAAAGGGAGAGACATTACCAGGCGCGCTCGAACTGAAGGCGCTGTGCAAACCTACCAGCAGCTAGCTTCTACACACAGCGCTACTCGCCCACAAAAATACCAGCAAACAGACAATACGGACAATTTTGGACATTCCACATTCTCCGTGCAACGTTCACTTGTGGGAAGGACTTTCTAGCCAGTGAAGAAACTGGCGCCTTGAACTCTCTGCCTCGCTGTGAAGGCATAAAACAGCTTTTGGCATCTGATCTCAGCCTACAGACATTGGCACCATTCACATGAGTGAATTGCTCCCCTGCAAATGCAGGATGAAGTGCATACCCTGTTAAAGATCAAGGTATTCCTCCGGGTAAAACAGGGGAAGTGAAGACTCTGGGTCAAGGGAGGCTCGTCCATCGCTCCTGCAGAGACACACAGGTGAGTGTGACACAGTCAACATTGTGTGATATTCTGGCTTTTCACAATACCTCTGTCTAGATAAGACTAACCACAGAGGGACTGCTCTCCGCTTTGGTGCACAAAGCAAGAGGGCTGAAGCAGGGGTCATCCTTGCTTCAGCCCTCTTCAATTTCTTTATGCATGATGCTGGAGAGGAATTCAGGCTCATTCACTCTTCACCAAAACTGAATGGCGTCCAAATTCAAGCTTTATTTTATGCCGATAATCTGGTGTTCATATCAATCTCAAATAGTGCTCCAGAAACTATTGAATTGGCTAGCCAAATACATTGAATCAATTGGTGATTAACCTAAATAAGGCCCAGGTAGTTGCGTGCACGGCTCGCAATCTCAAAAGGGGGAAAATGACATGGACAATTGATAATGTTCGTCTTGATGTGTTGGATTACACCTGTTTGACGATGATCATAGGATCGGGAGGTTCGTCAAAGTAATCTTCTAAATTTAGAATGTAAACTTTCAACTGCCATATCCCAGACAAAAATCATTTTATATAGAAATGGTAAGTGTTCTCTGAAGCCGGCAGTAATGTTTTATACACAAAGGGATTGCTACTCTGCTCTATGATCAATTGTTCCAAGAGTTGTCTTCAGTAGATTGGAGAGGAAATTCTACTGCTACACTAACTGGGCCTTGTTTCTTTGAATGCCATAGATCAGTGGAGATGATGTGCCTTATGTCGAAAATGTTTAATCTGGAATCAATCCAACACAATACTGAAAACTTTATCTGACTATATTTTCTTCTCAACCCATTTGTTCCCTAAATCATGAACAGTGACCATTTATAAAGTTTTGGCCAATGCAGATATCGCTATTGAAACCCTCTTAAATCCAGACAGAGCCAAAATTAAAATCTATTTTACAGATTGGATTGAAACGAGAACAAGCTGCTTGGCCTATACAAATTTAAGAAATAGTCCATTTGAGATTTAAAAAAAACTGGGAACAGTGGAACCATATTTAAATATATCTCCTACACCTATTATTAGATCAGCAATCCTTCGCTTTAGATTGAACATTTGGCCGACCCGCAACATGATGGCAAATCGAAGATTAATACCTCCACATAGAAGCATTTGTTGGTTTTGCAGTGATGCAGAGTGTAAGGAAACGTTGAAACATCTAATAATGGACTGTGCTGCATTGATAGCAATAAGACAAAAACACTTTGGTAAACATTATGTGAATCTAGGGTTGTTGTGTCCAGCTAATCGTTCGAAGCTATCGTTTTCAACATCCAAAATGAGCATCAGAATAACTCAAATTGAATTTTCTTGCATCATTGAAACTAAATGACTAATATTGTGATCGAATGCACAGATATAATTGATCATATTTTTGAAGAAAACAACCTTTTAATTCAAGATCATTGTATTGCAATATCAGTTTTATTAGGATTCATTAAGCGAATAACAATTTTGTTTTATAATGGTGAATACGAATGACTGTGATGTGGTTAATAACATGTAAATATGTATGTGAAATGTTCAATTTACTGAAATTTGAATTTGTATTGCTAAATTAATTTTACCATTGATAAATTAATATTACTGTTAAAGTTGATTAATCAGCTAATTTAATAAAAAAAATCAAAGTACGTAACTGCTTCAGAATATTTGCCATCTCTTGTTTTGTTCTAATAACCTTTTTCTTTGACCTACTCTTAAGTCTGGTTCTAAAAGCAAACAGTGGTATATTAATGTCCAGTGTCCTAGTTACTAAAGTCACCTGAGGGTGTAGGAATTGTCGGTGTGCCATTCCAAAAGGGTACTTACTGATTTAGAAATATAAAGAGTGTATATTTTGGAGTGTATTTGTGTTACTACTATATTGCCCCCTTCTGAACAAGGCTTACTCAAACTGACTGTTAAATAAATTGATAATTGTTTAATCAAGAAACCTTGTGTATAAGAGTTTATTTAAATACTTGTCACTGGGAATCTGTGTTACTCCCATACAGCTCACATTGACCCCTCTTGAGATGAACTTGGCTGCTCAACCCGCTACCAACCTGTGTAGTACGGACTTACACCAAAGGTTGGGTTCCTATTGCCAGGAGGTCAGGGTTGTTGTAGTGCACCCATAGGGTACTGCCTACAATCTTGCCGAACTGAGGTTGTCTAGGCTTTTTCCATCTGTGCTTAGGCTGCACCCAGTCTGGGTCCACAATGTGGTTATTGCAGCACAGGACTTTCGAGCCAGCATTGTCCATGTGCGAGCCCTTCACCACATTTTAAAACATGGTCATCTTGCGCACTGGCTTAAACTTCCTGCCTAAGTTGGTCTCCCCATTTCATCTGAATCAAGCGATCTGCCCATTGGTGTTCTTCCCAACCCCTCAGTCAGAGGCAGACTGGGCCCTGCATTCCTTGGACCTACAGGGTCCAAGTTTTGCCTCTCCTGGATGAAATCCTTCAGGAAATCTGAGGCATTGTTAGTGACTTTTGGGGGCTCCTCCCCCGGCTCGCAAGCTTCCAAGGTTTCCATCACCTGTTGGATGGTTCAGGGCATTTCGGAGGAATACACGGCGATGGGCAGACCTGTTCCCGAGTGGATTCATGCCCATTAGGTCAGAGCCACGGCCATCACTTTTCAGAGACCTACATCTTGGGATGTCATCAGCAAGGCGGCTACTTGGGCCCCTGAGCTGGCCTTCTGTTAGCACTACTCACTGGACACCAGCTCCAGGCACAATACAGAGTTGGGTCACACGGTTCTGAAGAACCTTTTTGCGTCATCCTAGATATACGGCAGGTTATCACTGCTCCACCCTATGTTTCTTCGGTGGAATTGCCCACAAGGATGGAGGCAAAGGGACAGGACATATGAGTAATTCAAGTTACTCACTATGGTGACTATAGTACTTAAGTCACCTTTCCTCCATATGTCCCACCTGCCTTCCCCAGCTAATATGCCATTTGCTATTAAGTAATGAGTGTAGTCAGGTATCGAAGCGTCATGTGTTGAAAGGGGACTGGGGTGAGGAGCCGGGGGGCGTGGCCTAAGCGGGGCATGGCCTAAGCGGGGCATTCACGAGGCCGCGCCCAATGCACGCTATACTAAATTTAAAGGGGAAGCTACATTTTTTTGCTGCCAAAGGTTCTGGTACCGTCCCCATTTTGGGGGACGCCCACAAGGATGGGGCAAAGGGGACTATGGACTAGGAAGTATTCTAGTCAGTAAAGTGAGTAACTTTAATGTTTATCAATAACTGGGAGGCCGGTAGGGAATACAGTAAAAGGAGCAAAAGCAAAGACCAATCACAGCAGTCCCTAGAGGTACTTATCGTAGTGGACCAGAGGGTGCTCTCCAAAGGCCAGCTGAGGACAGACCAGTTCGACTTGGGTGCGTAAGGAGCGCGCCAGTCAGCCGCACTTCCGTGGTCTAACCTCTCTACATATACACTTGATAATGCTGAAGTCAATTGGCCGCTCCTGTGTAATAGAGCTGAAAAAAGACTGCGTGGCGGGCATGCTTGCAGGGAAGAACATAATAAAACTGAGCATGAGCCCCGGTAAGCTTTTCACGAGGCCAGGCACCCTCCTGCCGTAACAGCATACAAGCAAACCAAAATAAGTGTAGTTTATTTTTTTTATTTTTTTGGTTCAACAATGAAAAGCAATGAATTGTGCAAAATAAAAATACAGGCATCCACTCACCGCTGTGGCACAGGAGTGCCTAAAAGGAAATGAATACAAACAAATGCAAATAAGGAAAAGGAATTGCAACAGAAGTAAACGAACCCAGAAAGACGTGGCTGTACATTTCTGTGCGGGAGGCGTTCTTCCAAGACCGACTGGGGTTGCCCCAGAGGCTGAAAGACTTCTACCAGCCCACAGACAGAGGGCCTCAGATGAGGCCAACCCCATACTGAATTCAAAGTTACTGGTGGCGTCCTCCCCAAAGGGTACACTTGTAACTCCCAGGACGCCAGCCGAGACTCCCTTCGCCAATGCCCAGTCTTTTTGAGGATCCTCTGAGACAGTCATTGAGTGGCTTAACGCCGGCAGCAAAAGGCCCTCTGTTAGATTATTGCCCTCATCAGATGGTTGTGCAAAAGTCCTCTAACCAAATGGAACTCCCCCCCCCCCCCCCCCCAAAATGAAAGACTGTATTCTCCAATGATGGCTGTAGCAGAGTTGTCAGCCTTAACTATGGGAGGAACTTTGGCAGTGGTAAGATTAAACCACACTGGTATACTGAACATATATACACTTAATTTCTATTGTTACACAATATTTATGATGGGGGTACAATTAGTACTCTGGATATGCAGAACAAATAGCACAGCCTAGTGCAAGTAAGAAACAGTATTCTGGTCAGTTCAACACTTTACCCTAAAATGTAAGACCCACACCTGGTGTCACAGTACATATAGACTTTCAGATATAAATGAAAGTGTAGATTCCTAGACAATAGTACGCACAGGTTTACTTTAACATTCTAAAAGCATGGCAACCCACTTTCCAACATAGCCTGCAGTGCTGTCACAGTCCGGATATATTTTAGGTAGGTAGTTCATGGGATCAGAAGTGCATATTACAATCAAAGGATGGAAACCATAGCAACACAGTGATGCATTGTATATCCTAGGCATGGCTGCAATACAATGATTTAAAAATCCCTGATACATCTGGAATGTCTCCACCAGTCCAGAGCTTGGTGGGGGAGTTCCAGGAACTTGAGGTGGACCCTAGAAAAATGCCACAGTCAAGCTATCTACCTTGCAGTGTCACTTATAAGGTTCCAGTGTTATCAATGCCCCATAGGAAACATTACAAAGACTGAAGTCTTTATCCCTAGGTACCCGTTAGGAAAGATTTCAATTTTTGCAACTTTCCCTCCATAGTGTCTATGGATTCCCAATCCATTTGCTTTTTTTTTTTAACCTGTGATGACTTTTTAAGGGGAGGTAAAGCTTCACTTGCCCTGCCTTTTGCTCATTGTTATGGGGAAACTGATCAGTCCTTCACACTATCAATACTGGTGAAATGTTTCCTTCAGGGGCATTGCTAGGGGGCGGGGGGCTGAGGGGGCTATAGCCCTGGGTCTTTTGATTGTAGCCAGAGAGAGAATCTCGGGGGCTGCAACCAAAAGGCAAGCTAGCCCAGAGTCCCAACGGTCCTGACATTAGTGTAGCCCTGATCTTTGCCAGACCCAGCAATACACCTGGTTTCCTTTATTAACTTTGTTAGGGTAGATTTCTCTTCTTGTGTGAAATCTCCATTCACTGTGCGTCCCCAGAACTCTTTGCTGGACATCTGGATTTGTTAACTAATTCTCCTGGATGAGCGGGAAACATTTTCCACACCCATCCCTTTTACTCTATTGTAGGGAACTGTTCTTTTCAGAGTTAACGCTTTCTTCCAATGTTTAGGCATCTACCTTTTTTTAACTAGACGGCACCCTACATGCAGTGTTGTCGGAAGCTCCCAAAGCTTCTCCTTCATTTCTTTCTTTTCCCTGACTAACTGTTCCTGCCTCTCTCCTGGATAAATCCTGAGGTCCTGGAGCAGAAACGGTCGACCAC
Organism: Ambystoma mexicanum; assembly: GCF_040938575.1. Lineage (NCBI taxonomy): Eukaryota > Metazoa > Chordata > Amphibia > Caudata > Ambystomatidae > Ambystoma > Ambystoma mexicanum. Next base: position 113,357,474 of record NC_090938.1, on the reverse strand, counting down.
TGGAACAAGAATATCCGAAAAGGAGGACAAAGGACATTGCCAGGACTTCCAACAAACTCAGGCGGTGGTTGTGTAGCAGCTGCTGTCCATACCTCATACCAATCGATAGCAAAGATCAGAAGAAGAGTACTTCCTCCTTTAGACTGGGGCACGTAATCATTCTTGAGACAAGCTTGACTTTGCACCATCCCCAGAAGAGCTTATACCTCCTGGGTCCCCAAGCCGCCAATAACTGGGGTCCTGTGCTGTATCACTGTGCAACATCCCTGAAAGCACAGTTTTGCTTGTAAATTAAAGGGCATCGTTCCAAGTCTGCATCAACTGGAATTGGCTCCAGAGAGTCCCCCTCCAATTGGCGAGGACCGAGAAACTGAGTATAGTTGACCTCTGCCAACCGCCTGTCCAACAAACCTGCTTCAGGCACCAACAAGCCATCACCCTGAATATTTGTTGCTCGGTGTTAGGCAAGATTGTATGCAGTTCCCCTTTGGAAGATTTTACCAGCCTTGTCCTCTTGGCAATGGTTAGCCCAACCTCTGGTATAAGCATGTACTACACAAGTTGGTAGAGTGACTGAGCAGCCAGGCTTATCTCAAGAGGGGTCAATGTGAGCTGTATGGTTATTACACAGAGAATCAGTGACAAGTATCCAAATAAACACACTCGAGGTTTCTTCATTAAATATTAGTCCGTTGAATAGGCCTTATTCAGAAGGGAACAAAAATATATATATATATATCTCACTGTGGACATTAATATACCACTTGTACATTTAGAGCAATACTGAGGTTAGTTTCAAAAGAAGTTTTAGGGAATAAAACAATGGTCAACAAATATTCTTAAGCAGGTTAGTACTTTTTGAACCCTCTAATGCAAAGTAAGTTAAACCTTTCCTGGGGGAAATGTAAAGCAGAAGGTCTGAGGTAAGGGTCTTTCAGACAGCCAGGACAGCCTATGTTAGTTGGGCAAAAGTCTAGGTGAGCCGAAGCACTTCTTGCAGGTAGGTAAAAGGTCTTGCACAAGGTTTTAGAAGTCTTTGTATAAAAATGAAATCACTAGGGCCACAGGCTGGGAGGCTTGTGTGGGGCAAAGCTGCAAGCAACTCTGCAAGAGCAACCAAGACAAGTCTCAACTGAGAACTAGCAAGGCTACACAACAAGAGTTTAGTACCTTTGGTTAGAAGAAATTGGTTCCAGCTGGCTTCTGTACCTGTGTAGGTCTGCATATCCCGTTGTTCCTGGGACTCCTGCACTACGAATGGAAGGTCAACGGCAGCAATGGGAAAACTTCAGAACAGTGGCACTTTGCGGTTTCAGCTTCTCGCAAATGGCACCACCGCGGTTCTTGGATACCAATATGGACTTTCCTCGCATCTGGGTTCCAGCACTCTGTTGAGGTGGCTCAGGCTTGGTCAGTCCTGCTTCATCTGAGTCCAGTGGATCTTCCTGGAGCTCGGGTCCGACTTAAAAATGATGCACTCAATCTGGTATTCCTCTCCCTGGCAATCGGCAGTGAAAGTACAGCCAGCTCCGAGAAGATGTCCAGGCGAGTTCGCTTTGGGGTTGATTCTTTCCACCAACGCAAGGGGAGAAGTCGTCCGTTGCAGGATTTCTCTAGGGGAGGTGAAATTGGAGCTTTAGTAATGCAGCAGAGCTTCACCGGACAAACCAAAGGTTCAGGAGTTGAAGCAAGCGTCTCTTCCAAGTTCTTCTTCGGATTCCTACGTCCAGTGATCGGCACTGCCCTCCAAACCAAAAGCCTAGCCTTTTATGCACGTTTCTCACATTCATTCACAGCCTCGCTGTCGATCACAAAGCAGGGTGGCTGTCCTCCAAGGACAATCAGCCGCCAATCACCTTTGAGTGCATTCCTGTAACCAAGGGGAGTAAGCTCAGGGAGTTTCAGGCACCTCCCTCACTTTTTGCGCCTGCTAGACACACTAGAGCCAGAGATAGGCTTCACCAGTGAATCCTGCCAAAGACGAAACGAACAAAGGGACCAAACCTGGTTTGGCGTGCAGAGTAAGTTTGAAGAAAACTTTCCAACATGAAATGGCGAAAATATAAGACCAGGGCCATTTTGACAAAATGGGCACTCATGGGTGCTTTACTACAGCTGCAATTGCAGCCCGCGGTAGAAACACACAATGGTAGTAAAAAGTAAATCACTGCCACCAGCCATTCATTGTAGGAAGGGTAACATAAAACATGTTACATGAGAAACTAGACAAAGGGGATACTGGGTAACCCCTCAGCACACTATTGTTAAATGTGTGCTGGGTCTAGAAAGTTACACAATGTAAGTAAAGTCAATTTCACTAGACTGCTCTTGGAAACAGTGGTTTCACCAAGAGAAGGTATTGTCTTTAATTTTTTTATTGTCTTTGGTTAATAAAACCTTTTACAAAACAATCTTTCTACTTCAATTACATAATATAAAAGAATAGCACATTCAATAAACAACTCTTAATCAATTACTCCTCACTCGATTAAAAGGGAAAAAAGGATATATAAAGAAAAGAGAAAAGAATAATCACATAGGAAACCTGTTGAGCATTAAAAAAAGCACATTCTGTCAGAGGGGCACAATTTACCCCATAGCTACTACATACATAATTCAACCTAGTCCAGTCATAATTCCACACTTGATCAATACCTGAACTACAGCTATTGTTGTTTCATAGCACAAAATCAACCTTTCCCGAAAGTGGTCGTACAGAAAACCCTCCGATCCTATTCCATACTTGGCAAAAAAACATTAATCTTGTAGGCCACGTACCTTCACATTCTAGAAGGAGATGCTTAAGGGTTTTCTTCCCCGGATCTGAACAGACCCTTCACAGATTCGGTGCATTATGCCCCTGATCCCTACTGTGCAGGATCTCCCCTGTATGGACTACATTTAGTCTTATTTGCATGAAGTCGGACTGGATTTTCCAGTTCGGAAACTTCACCAAATATCTTTGGAGTGTCCCTAACTTATTATCTACTTGCATAAAGGAGTTATGGAGAGATCGGGAATGCATCAACTGAATAGTGTTGATCCAATCTTTTGTCTCCAAATCCCTTTTTACCTTCAGAGGATTATGGACCAACATCTCAATGGTTGTTTCCACGCCTGCAATTGCACTTTCCGTTCTTTTTGCCAACTCTCCCAACATCTTAGATTTCCCTTAGGCGAGGTGGCTTCTAATGTCACCATATAAAGACTGGTCCTGGCTTGTGATGATGAGCCGATATATCATTTTCCACTCAGCATGGATTCTGTGATTTCAGGCTCAGTTAAAATCTTACTCCTGCTATAGGGATACACATCGGGAGATTGAGGACACTCTTCCAAATCTTTCCTTCAAGTTTTTCCCATTCAACCAACCAAAGTGATGGTTTTGTCTCCAGGCCACAGAGGATAATTGGAACAACTTTGGCTAGAGAGAATTTAATTAGAGGAATGAGTGAGAAACTACAAAACTTCATAAACTTTCCTCATTTGTGCCACTAGCTGTTATTTTCCATTTAAGCTCTTGCTCTAGTTGTCTGATGCAGGGGGCTGAAAAGACCTTATATCCCAGGTACTTGAGTACATCCACCCTTGGGATACTTCGGCCTAACAGTTCCTACTTGGAGCGTATTACCCTTTTATTTACAGTTTTTAAAATCATAATTGATGATTTCGAGGGATTAACTGTTAATCCATTCACTTTTGCATATTCTCCCAATTTGTCTAGGAAGCGTTGCAGCCCCACTGCCGTGTTATCCAGTAGGACCATGTCATCCTCATATGCCAACCAGAAAACATTATTGCCATTAATTGACTGACTGGCTAAGGCTGTCCCCGCTAGAAAGTCTCCCATATGAGCTAAATGGAGGTTAAAAAATAGCGGAGCTCCTAATCAACCCTGCCAAACTCCACATTCAACTTTGATAGAATCTGAGAGATTACCTTCATTATCCAATCTCACCCTAATGGTTGTATCATTATGTAGCGCTATTAGCATAGAGAGACCACCACTGGGATTCCCCACTTCTTAAGTTTGGCCCAAAAATGCCCCCTGTTGACTTAGTCGAAAGCCTATGAAAAATCTACCCATGTATTTTTGCTCAGGATATTCAGTTACCCCATTTACCGCAGTCGACATACCTCTTCTGAAACCAGTTTGGTGTTTGGAAAGGATATTAGATTTAGCCCATCCCTCTAGTCCTCAAGGAGAATTCACATAAAAATGTTACTACCAATATCAAGAAGGGTGATCAGCCGGTAGCTTTCAGGGGAAGACCAATCGTCGTCCCCCCATCCCCCTCCCCCTCTTGAAAAGGGGAATGATTATTGCTAATTTCCATGATGATGGAAGTTAGAATTTTGGCGAGGATGTCTCTAAAAAGCCAGCACAGCCCTTTGGCCCAAAGTGTGCAGTTGTTCTTCAGCACTTGATAAGTGAGACAATTTGGGACTGTGGCTTTGGAGCTTGATGAAGACAGGATCCGATCATCCAGTCTGTTCCTCAATTGGTAGGTCCCATCTGGAATCTTTTTTTTATTATATCCTCAGTCCTCCCCTCCACGGAGGCAAAGTTGGCTGTTAAGTATTTAACCCACACGTCCTCTGCCACCAAATTACTTTGGGCATTACCTGGGTGCGCTTCAAGTTGGTGGATAACGGACGAAAAATTTCTTATGTCCCCATTCCCAATTATTTTTTAACATTGATTCGCTATCCTGCTGAAGGCGGTGAGCTCTTCTACTGGATGACCAGTATTTATGAGCCTGACTCCAGGCTTTCAGGAGGACTGACGCATGAGATTTTTCTTCGGCCATGTCTCCTCATCGAAAGCATGACTATGCACCCTATTTTTAGACATTCCTACACTACTTGGTGGGCAGATAGACCAGATATACCTGACAGTTTTCAGATTAACAATTCAGTTGTCAGATTGATTCCGGGATCTGAGCCAGAGCATCATTTAAATCACAGCCCTCTCGGTTATATTTTACCAGTTTGTTTCCCTTTTCTGGCCATTACTTTAGAAGCTTATTTTGTTGGCTGCCCTTGGGTAATATCTGAGTCTGTCAATTCTAAGCAGGAGTGATCACTCCCCCCTCTCCCCCCTTCTATCCTTAAATTAACTTTTCTAGTGAAACGGTCAGCTGACGAAAAATATCATCTAATGTTGACCTAGAGTTCCCTCGAGACCATGTTGTGGCAGGTTGATGTTTCCCCGTTAGGACCTCATTTGCCATGCGCAGTCTCCAACTACTAAAATTCGTCCCACCTTTTCCCGTTTTTAGATATGTTACAAGATTTCTGGATCTGATGAACTTTGAGTGGAATACACTGAGTTTAGATCCCCTGCCACAATTATATCCCCCCCCACCCTCCCTCCCACCCCAAATGAGTTTGACCTTTTCCAATAGGGGAGAGAGATCTTCCAGGAATGGTTGGATTTTAACACACGTGGAGTTCCAATATATATTTATCACCACCACCTCAAATGCATTTTGCTGCCCCTTGAGTGAAAAAACACATGCTTGAATACCCATGTTATCAGAGGCAATCTTTCACCTTCCCAATGGTTGCATTTTTGAATGCCATTAGGAGTCCCTATACCGGTCTACTTCTGGGTTTTTGAAGAGCTGGTTGTACGAATACTACATATCCTTCTACTGCTACGGGGTTCACTAACCAAGTTTCTTGTAGCATCACCACATCCATTTCTTTGAAACATATTGATTTCATTTTCTTTGATGTAAATGTGTTAGAACCCTGTGTATTCCAGCTCACTAGATGGAGACCTGTCTGACTAAAGGGATTGAGTCCCCATGCCAACTTTCTGAAGGACCTGCGTAATGATTTCTGGTATCAGGGCAATAGTCTCATCCTGAGGCTTTGACCTGATATCCTTCCCGCCAGACCCCACAAGACTTCTGTAGGATGTGCTTACCCTTTCTGAAATGGGGCAAACCCCCCTGCACCGTCCCCTCCCCCAACGCCCTTACGAATTTCCCGCATTTCAGCGGGCGCATACAGGGATACCAACAGACCTTGGTCCATCCATTCTCTTGATGCACCCAGGATAGCATCCAACACATTACGTGAAGTTAAACTTAATTCCACCAAAAACGGAATCTGACCAAAAGGAAATCTGACGAACTCAATATCAGAGGATTCAAACAGGTAGAGATTCGACACCTTTTTGAAGTGAGATCGAATTACGTTTCTACTAAGAGACTTGTAGTTCTGATTTTTGGCTACTGAGGTTAGCCAAACTATTGGGGCTGAGATGGCTTCATCTTTTTTCTCCTGTGGGTGAGGCAGTGGCTGGGTGATTAAGTTCTCCTGAGTAGCTTCCTTTACTTCAGATGACTTGCCAGTCCTATTTGAGTATTGTTCGAGTAGTTAGTTTCCCCTCTCCCTTCTTCACAACTTCTCCCAGTTTTTTCTCTTTTGCCTCCTTATTCAGTTGTTTTAAGAAAATTGGTGCAATATTGCCCTTCAGTCGTCCTGGTATTTTGGGGCCCAAAAGTATTTTTGAGCAAAGGAGTTGGTTGGGTCGTTTATTAAATAAGAAAATTGGTGCTATCTACTTTTTTGGCGGCTTGGACATTGTTTCCCACCAAAGAGTTTGTGTTTTCCATTGGCAAATGTGCTTGGCTTTTCTTATTTTTTTGTCGTGGACTGCACTTTCCTTTCCTGCTTGTCCACCTGAGTATCTGTTTGGAACCCTATGCTGATTTTTGTAATTTTTGGCCTCTTGTCCAGAGCTGGCTGCTTCATGCTTACTTTTCTTCTGCTGGACTTTAGGTCTTAGATCCTGCTTCTGCTCCCCCATTGTGCAGACTGTTGGGCTTTCTGAAAGGGGCAATGAGAGACTGGAGAATTCTGCATCTGCCATATCCCCCTTTCTCCCTGTTTTTGAGAGGGCCCTAAAAAAGGCAATCATGTCAAATTTGTTCACTTTGCCACTCTTTTGATTCTTAGTTTTCTTTTTTATTTTTTTCCTTGATCTTTCTCTTGTGTTGGTTCTTCTCTCTAGCTCTTTCGTCCTTCCCCTAGAGTTTTGGAGGCCTGGATCTAGCCTTATATGTACTTGGCCCTCGACCATGTGGTCCACTTCTGCTCGCACATTCTGTTGGGGGATCTTTCTTTCCCTCCGGAGAGCCCTCCATCACATTCGCCAGCCTTCTAAATTCCTCCAGGACTGAATCCGATAAGGGAGTATCGTCAAACAAGGACCCTGCATCTGGAACTCCCCTTCCCTGGGTCTTTACCCACCAGGCTCTCCGGTTTCCAGCACAATACAAGTTCTTGTAGAAGCGCGGTATTCAATTCTTCTTTTCTTTGTTTTATCAGAGACGTTTGGATTGCAGATATATCCAATCCTTGCTTTGTGACTTCCAATCTCACTTATTTCACAGCGGGACCAACACTGAATTGATAGTGTTGGTTAGCCCGACTAGTGATTGAGTCACAATTGCCAATTTCCTTAGAGAATTCCATCAGTGCCCCTGCTTGAGATTGTACTTCTATTTTCAACAGCTCAGAAACAGTGACTAAAGAATTTAGAACAAAGTGGAGTGCTGAGTGTTTTGTCACTTGCTTTGCTTGTAATACCAACCCGCTAGGTGATTCCTGTGGGTGGGGTTGTAGTTAAATTTAATGAAGACTCTTCAGAGCCTTCCACTTCACTCAAATCCTGCAGGTCAAATTGATTTGACTTTTCCTGTTCGTTCATTCTTCCGTTTTTAACCTTTTGTGTCGGAGAGGTCTTCTGAGTGGGTGGCGTTCTAATTCTTGTACCCCCCCCTTGACTCATTCATGGCGAGTAGCTAGGGAGAACCTCTTCCCAGTCATTAGCACTCTTACTCCGTTTCCTTCCAAAATGAGCTTGTATTCTTTTTGAGATTTTCTCAGTTGTCACTGTAAATTCCAAACCGCATTGTCAGGACTCCCTGATTTGTTGATAAAATTCATTCGCTGCTGCTCCCCACACCCCCATCACACCCCTCTTTGGCGTTTGATGGGCCTTTTCTTTTTGCACTGAATTTGGGTTGGTGAGATCAGCGCTGTGGAATTCTCAAGTGCCAAAAGGGTTTGCAGTTCACTTGATGGCCCCCGTTCACTAATGGAATCGTCCCATTCAGGAGCCCTTTATCATCAAGCAGCAGTCTACTTCTCAGTTACATTCCTGAGGCTCGCGCTTATCTTCCTCTCTCGACCTCATCTTCTGTATTGTCAATTACAATACGTCAAGGCAAATCTGTTGGGCTGTTCCAGTAATTCACTGCCAGGTTATGAGTAGCAGGTAGCACGAACTAAGCAGCCCAACACGAGCCGAATTCCGACACGAGAACCGTGTTCTTCCGAAGAGCCGTGAAGTACCACAGTGCTCTAACTTCCATAGTCAGTGTAGAGTCGCCTCAGTTTTAGAGGCTTCCAAACGCATGGGCGAATGTAACAGACCCCAGCCGCGCTTTTTTACACGCTTTGTAACACAGCTGCAAAGTGAAAGTAGAGTGATATGGGATCGAGAGTGAGCTTGGGTATGGATATTTTCCTGACCCCACAGGATTACCAAAACACCCCGGCTTCCCGCTTACCGCTTGTAATTGTCTGTTCACGTGGTGTTATTTCGCTAACTCCACAACTGCACCCCCAAAAAAGAAAGAGCACAGATTCCCTTTGTCTCCGCTCGAAGACACAAGACTCTGCAGCAGACTCTGCGGCTGCTCCGTGGAGTCAGTCTCTTTGAAGTGAAGTACACCAGACAGCAAAAGACTCCAAACAGTAGCAGTATCACACAAAGTCCCCGACACAAAGACTGCAGCAGAGAAGGTATTAAACCTTTGGGAAATCTAAGACTTAACTGTGCCACTGCACTGAAGGTGCTGTGTCATGACGTAAAGATGAAGCCTATGGAGTTTGTCAGACTCCAAAGTCAAAAGAAACAGAGTCCAAATCACAGAAAAATACATGTTTGGGAAGCTGGTCTGATGCTATCCAGGTTAGACATTAAAAGTCCTAAAGTCCTGCAAATGCTGGGGCTCTCTAAGGTAGAGGGGAATTGGCACATTTCTGAGAATTCTTCTTAACACTCAGACTTTGCGTCCAGGTTTCCCCAACCAAACTCCAAGGGAAACGCCCTATGGATGAGCTGGTCAGGGAAATTTGCTTGCGCCTTCCCCTCCCCCCCGCCCCCGCACCGACCCCCTCCAAACTCCCCTAATGAACAGGGTGGGGTGAACAAGATCCACAGAGAAAAGATGACGTTCATCCTAGTTGCTCCTATGTGGGCAAGACAACCATGGTATTCACATCTGCGCAAACTGGCGATGTGCAATGCCATCAAACCTCTGTGCCAGACCCAACACGGGGAAATAACATTACACCCTCAACCTCACTCCATGAACTTTGCAGCATGGTTCCTGAGGTCCTAGTTGGACATTTGATTCTACCACAGAGTTGTATGGATATCCTCAAGGAGGCCCGTAAACCAAACACCAGACACTGTTATTTCGACAAGTGGAGGAGATTTGTAATTTGGTGGTAGTCTAAAGAAACCCCATAAAATGTACTCCGCCCCACATTCTTCACTATATGCTCAACTTGTTTGACTCTGGGTCAGTATTTAACTCTATAAAGGTTCACCTGGCGGCTTTATCAGCCTTACACCACCTCTCACAAGAAAGTAACATGGTGGAAAGTTCCTGTCATTAAGGCATTTATGGAGGGAGTAAAGCGACTTCACTCCTATTTCAAACCCACCGCCAGACTGGGATCTCAATGTAGTACTTGTAAAGCTCATAGGACCCCCCCAACTCCCTATGAGCCTAAGCATAAGTCAAGTCTTAAACATCTCACATATAAGACTGCCTTCTTGGTGGCTATTACATCCATAAGAAGGGTTAGTGAACTTCAAGCATTGTCGGTGCAGGATCCATTCTTCGTCATACACAAGGACAAATTGGTTCTATGAGGTTTTAGCCTAAATTAATTTCCAAATTTCACGTAAACCAATCCATTTAGCTACCGGCCTTCTTCCAGAACCCAACAAGCTCAGCTGAGAGAAACTCCATACACTAGATGCAAGGAGGGCAGTCCTTTACTATGTAAACCAGACCAGGCTGCTTAGAACAGACCAACTGTTTGCCTCGTAGCATCAGGCAGAGAAGTGGACCGCATTTCCAAGAATGCCTGCTCCAGATGTATAGTGTGATGCATACAGCTCTTTAACACATTGTCAAGAAAAACACTGCCTTTCACACCAGGAGCTCACTCCACAAGGGTAACAGGAGCTACTTTGGCTTTCATCGCAAATGTCCTGCGGGATACCATTTGGAAAGCAGCTACATGGAGCTCAGTACACACTTTCAGATTCTGTTCCTGTGTGGCTCTGCGGATCCTTTTGTCCATGTGTCTCAGTCGTGGGGACAAGAGGGAGGACTTCTGGGGACTCCTGCAACACAATGGTACGGTCGGTGGCAGCAAAGGTCAAACTTCAATTCAGTGGCACTTCGCCGTTTCAGCTCCTCGCGTCTGACAGCAAATGGCAACACTGCGGTTCTCGGATACCACTTCAGACTTTCCTTGCCTCTGGGGTCCAGCGCTCTGAGGTGTCTCAGGCTTGGTCAGTCCTGATTCAGGGAAGTCTGGAGGATCTTCCTGGTGCTCGGGTCCGACTTAAAAGAATTCCACTCGATTTGGAGTTCCTCTCTCCGGCACTTCGGTTCCAGCAGCAGTGGAAGTGCAGCCAGCTTTGAGGGGATGTCCAAGAGATCACTTTGGAGTCGATTCGTCCCACCAACTCAAGGGGAGAAGTCTTCCTTGCAGGGCTTCTCTAGTAGAGGCGAATTCTGAGCTTTAGCACAGCAGCAGGGCTTCACTTGGCAAACCAATGGTCCAGGAATGGAAGCAGGCGTCTCTTCCAAGTTATTCTTCGGAATTCCTTCGTCCAGTGGTCAAGATTGCCTTCCAAACCAAAAAGCCTTGCGATTTATGCAGGTTTCTCCCATTCATTCCAGCCATGCTGTCAATTGCACAGCAGGGTGGCTGTCCTTGCCGGACAGCCAGCCGGCCAATCACCTTTGGGTGCATTCCTGTAACCAAGGGGATTAAGGAAAGGGTGTTTCGGACACCTCCTTCACTTCCTGCCCCTGCCAGACCTACTGGAGCCAGAGGCAGGCTTCACTCGTGAATCTCGCCAAAGACAAACCGAATAAATTGACCAAACCTGGTTTGGCACACACAGTAAATTCCAAGGACCTTTCCAGCAAGAAATGGCCGGGCCATTTTGACAAAATGGGCACCCATGGGTGCTTTACTGCAGCTGCGAATGCAGCCCGCTGTAAAATCTCCCAATTTTCGTTCAAAGTAAATCACTGCCACCAGCCATTAGTTGTAGAAAGGGTAACCAGCACCCTATTGTAAGGTAGTGTGTGCTGGGTCTAGAAAGTTACAAATGTAACTAAAGTCAATTACACTTCACTGCTCTTGGAAACAGTTTATCCAAGAGAAGGTATTTAAACCTTAAGGAAATCTTAGAGCCACTGCACTGAAGGTGCTGTGTGTTAATGTTAATGTTAGTGCGCAGTACAAATGTCCTCTATCACCACCGAAGTGGTCCCTTGGCGCTCTGGCTTTGAAAAGGGGAGGAGAGGGGTGGGTTAGTGGGAATAAGCTGGAAAAGTGCAAGAGCAGTGATGTGCTGTTGGCAGCCTCAGCCCGGTGGGTCCGTTGGCTGGGCTTGGGGTGTTTTATGGTCCGTAGTCGTGTGCTGTTCAAGTCTGTGTGTTTTGTTTTGTTGTTGCATTGTTGTGAGGTTTGTGCAGATTGCTGCGTTTTAGGCCTGTGGTTGTGTTTGGTTATAGTTTGAGAGGTGTATGCAGAGGGATGGAATTGTTGGTTGGTAAGTTAGCATTGCTGTCCTTGCAATTGTGGGATTCCATCTATGTGCGGTACATGCTAGCAGTCACATTTCTATCTAGATGCGACGCAAGCTAGGTTCAGAAGTGTGGTGCATGCTAAGAATCACATATGCTAACAATCACATTTCTGTCTAAATTTGGCACAGGCTTTGTGGTTCTCTCGGGGTATGGTACTAGTTAAAACTATACTGCAGGCAGTGTTGGCTGTCCAGCCATAATAGGTTTAGGCTGGTGGTCACATCTCTAATAATGCATGGTGTAGGTCTGTAGCAGTCTAGGCCATTGAAAGATGAGTTAGAGTGGCATGAGCTTTCTGGAGTAGAGTAATTGCTCTACCCCCCACCCATGCCAACACTTAGTTTTGTCGGTGTCTGGTGGCTTCATTCGCTTCCCCTACGGACACCTGCAGACACCCCGCGGAGTCGCCAATGTCGGAGCCGCCCTTGGCCTTGGGGCCCTTAGCCGCAGGGGCTGCCGGGCAGAGGGCTTCCCTGGGGGTTTCAGTTAGGCCAGAATGTGGACCAATCACGGATGCAGGGAGGATCGGGAGGCGGGCGGAGGTAGGGGAAGAGGAAGGGAGGAGGGTTGGGAAAGGAGGCTGCACGCGGGTCACAGGGAACATGGGGACATGGCCAAAATAAACAGACCCAGAATGAGTCCGGGGGCCACTTCAGCTCACCTGGGAACGCCGCGCTCTTAATGGTGTTGTCCCACGGTGAGGCTGAAGTCCACACACAGTGCTGGCCCATGCGGGTCAATCACGAACGCAGGGAGGATCGGGAGGGGAAGAGGAAGGGAGGAGGGTTGGGAAATGGAGGCTGCACGCGGGTCACAGGGAACATGGGGACACGGCCCAAATAAACAGGCCCAGAATGGGTCGGGGGCCACTTCAGCTCACCTGGGAACGCCGCGCTCTGTCACAATGTAAAGATGATGCCTATGGAGTTTCAGACCCCAAAGTCAAAAGAAAGTTCAAATTAATGAAAAAATATGAGTGGGGGGGGAAGGTCTCACTCACTTCAGGATAAAAATTAGTCCTAAAGTCCAGCAAAAAAAGCTGGGGGTTTCTAAGGTAGAAGCACATTAGTACATGTCTGAGAATTGTCCCTAACAGGGTAGATCCTCAATGCAGAGGCAGCTCAACACCCCCAAGCAATGACCACCTGCTACAGGTTCCCTCCCTTGCTACTCCAGTAGGAGGCCACATTTCATACTTTCCCTCCCATACATGGGTAATCACCATGGACAAGTGGGTACTTTCAACTCTGGCGGCCAGTTATTGCATAGATTTGATACACCAACCAACCACCTGCCAAGACAAAGTTACTCCTTCCAGGAAGAACGTATCCTGTTGGAAAAGATGAAAGCGCTGCTCTTAAAGGACGCTGTAGAAATTTCCAGCGACCCAGGTAAACCAGGTTGCTTATTGAATATACTTCTGTGTACCTAAAAAGGACCTTACAATGTGCCCGGTCTTAGACCTGCGCCCTGCAAACACCTATGTCAGGCTACAGAAATTCCACATGATCATGCTACAGGAAGTAATCCACTGCTAAAGCGGGGGGGACTACATGGCAACCTTGCAATTGAAAGATGCATACTATCATAATTCAATGTTCCCACCGCACAGAAGATTCTTGCGTTTCAAAATCGCAAACCAGCACAACCAATACAAGGTGCTACCCTTCAGTATAGCCTGCGCTCCAAGGGTATTCACCAAGGTACTGCCAGTGATGGCAGCGCATCTACGCAGGGAGTCAATCCCGGTGTACCCTTACCAGGATGACTGGCTGATCACAGTGGAGAACCCCCAAATTTGCAAGCAAAATACCAAACAATCTACTTTTTTAATTGGGTTTCTCAATCAATGAGAAAAGTCAAGCCTTGTACCAAACAGTTCCTAGGAGCTGTCGTATAAAGGGAAGAGGGTTTTGGATTTCCGTCAAACAAGTGTACAAAAAATACTGCTAAAAATACCTCAGTATCTAGCCGGTAGCCAGATAACTGTGCGCAAAGCGCCTGCTCGGGATGATGGCATCATGCATTTACCTGGTCCCCCACACACAGTTGCGCAGGCATCCAGTGCAGGAGTGGTTGGCAAAACAGTGGTCTCGGGCAAGCAGTCATTGGGACGATCTAGTAGTCGTTTCGTCAAACCCTAGTACAAGCTCTACACTGGTGGACAAAGGAGAAAACTGTTAAAGGGAAAACCCTTTCGCGTCATGCTCGTGCAGGCAGTTGTAACGGACGCATCACTCACAATTTATTTGTAGCGTGTGAAGAAATGTTTCCCAGGTGATGTAATTCTAGGATTACCCCATAAGCGACTGTTATTGTACACTGTGGGAAGTTTCTTCACACGCTACAAAGAAATTGAAGGTTAGTGCAAGACATCCACACTATAGGTAATAAAGATAATATATAGGTACAGACCTCTTTTTAATATGCAGCATTGTTCTGTTCGCTTACAGCATGTAACACAAAGTCCACCATGTGTCACTGACAAGAAGTGTCCTGTAAGAGGATTCAATTCAGCACTACAGCTAAGTTAACGCCTGGTCTATAATACTGAATGAAAACCCTTGTTGATATATCTTTATGTCCAGTTCATGCGTTCTGGATGACTACCCCTATATAACACCCCTCTCTTGGAATCCCCCTGACCCCACTGAGCCAAGAAGTAGTTCTGTTTTGCGAGTTAAAAGGTTTATTTGATAAATTAAACAATAGATATATATATCCCACTTTATAATAAATTAATAATTGAATAGCACACTTAATCTGATATGATAAAGATCAACAACGGAGAATCTGGCACTAGCGCACTTCTTTATAATCACTAATGAGTTGACATGAAATGGATAAGGTAGCACACTGGTAAATAGGAACAAAAGTATAATGTGGTAGAGGATGCTTTATGTAAGCTCAGGTGGATGCAATATTCAATGAATGCAGTACAGAAAATACTCAAGATTTCAACCAAACAAGGTAATCACTTGTCTCTGGCAATCCCCTCCCCCCCTTGATGCAAGGCAAGGAAATGGAAGGAAAACACACAGTTCTCAGAAATGCAATCAATGTAAATCAGTTCACCCCGGCAAGCTTAGACAACAGAAGTTTAAAAACACAGGCCCAAATTGCTTTGATATGTGCTGGCAATGAATTAAAAAATATGCTAAATTGCTTTTAATTCCCTTTCAGAGGTTCAGGGTGAGTGGTATCTAGTTAATACTAGTTAATATTAGTCCAGGCTCACACTAGCAATGATGCAGGGATAGTTAGCAGGTTAAACGAATTTCTGGCAAATGGAAGGCAAGCAGCAGCAGTTTTTACATGTGAAGAAATTTGCAAATCGCGGTAAAATTCGCGGATGCGCCGAGCGCTATTACAGAGGAACCACAAGGAAAGCCTAGGATCCCAGCTTCAAAATGAAAGTTACTGCAAGTCTCTAGCACAAACGGTTGCGGAGATATGAACGATTGAATAAAGGTCGTTTTTCAGATTTGAAATTTTAAACGCACACTTTTTCAGCTTTAAAAATGATGGCAGGATAACACAATTGCTAAGCTGCAGTTCTACTTAGGTTAAAATGGATTGAATTATATTATTTTAACTAAGAGATGGGTTCTACACAGTTTTACTATGTACTCACACTATATTCTTGAGTGAAATGGGCCTCGCCATGGATCTGGTCAGGTTTTAAACTTGCCTCTGGTCTCTGCACTTCACAGTGATCTGGGTCAGCTCTCTCTGGTTCTCTGGTCTGGGTCTCTAGTTCTGGATAGATTGAAGTCTCTAGTTTGGCTCTCTGGAGGTTTGATGGAGGTAAAGTATGGATTTTTCCGGCAGAGCGTCCTGCTGCAGATGGAATTGAAGGTCCCTATCTGTCCTGACTGTCTGCTTTTATGTGTTTAGAATGTGGGTGTGTTCTAGCATCACTGACCCTACCTCTCTCTCAGCTTCTAATTGGTCAAACTTCCATTTCTTATTTGATTGGGGAATGAACTGTGAGTCAGAGGGATGTCATTTTATGGCTTGCAGATAGGACACTCCTCTGTCAGATTGCACACATTCTATATTTGATAATAAAAGACATATTTCACAGTTACGCAGTTGCTTGAAATTACATATACATGGTGTGGCTGAATTTAGCCATGTCTCTGTCCAAATCTGCTGTTTCTAAGAGCTTGCATTCAGAAATGGCACATAATTGACTTTTTAACTGATTTTTCACTTTCTGACATTGACCCAACTTTACATACATGTGCGCAGGGAGTAAGGACATTAACTGATGAAGTTTCAGACTTTTAACATGCACACATTTAGAGTAATATCCACTTTTCCGCTAACACCCCCCTGAACATACCACCGGTTCTAAAAACCTCTTAAACTGTGGGCAGAAAAATCACAAGAATTATGGTATCATTTATAAAATTTTCACATGTCCGCTCTATCAGTTATTCATCTTTTTAAAGTTATGTTCTGGCTCCAAAGGGGTGTGGTTTACCCTCAGCAAAAGGTTGAATTTCTGGTTTTTCCAGTTCTGCCAAGCCAGCTTGCTCTCACAGGCAGTGCCCCTCCCCTTTCCTCAGGAGGAAGCCACTTTTTACGACCATTTACGACTCCTGCCAATAAAACCTTTGCCTGAGCCAGGACAGGGCTTTGTTCACTTTCCTGCAGAGCACAGGTAATTCAATTATCAGATAGATGGCATATCCTTAGTGTGAGCAGCAAAAGGGCAGCTAGGCCTGGGAACACAGCTGTGACTCAAGTTTCACTCCTGATGGGGGTAGTTGCCAGGCACATTGGAATCTCTTTAAGCTGTCATTTCTGTTCCCCAGTTTCTGCATTCAAATAAAACTAAACATTTTCACATATGCAGCTAGAAGGCTGATTCTAAGTTTAAAACTATGACATTTAAACAATTGCAACCTATGTGACACTCAAAAGTAGGTCACTCAGTCAATTTAAACATTTAGATTTTTTTTTAGTGTCTTTCAGTCCAAATTTACTTAAACTGCTGCAATCCACAGCTAAGCCAGTCTTGTTATAAACCTTCAAGTCACTTCAGAATATAACTTTACATTGTATCCACCTCTCAGTAAGTCTTTCTTTCGCTTGCTTTGGGTTCATTTATTCAGTTTTGCAAAAAGTAAAATCTGGTGTTTTAAAATGCCGGCTTTTGGATAGTGGTGAGTACTGGTACTGCACCCATTTTTGGGATTTAACAAATGAATTCCCCACAATTCTAAGTTGCATTTGGCAATCAGCATTGCCATTCCCAATGCTTTCAGACTACGGTGCGGGTAGTCCAATGGTGGTTTTAGGCAGTGTCCTTCTGTGCCCATAACATCGGCAAAAATGAGTGGCAGCCTATTCTTCATGCATTTCCCTGTGCATTTTCTGGGAAGCTCTGGCCATCATGAGGTTTTCCATGTCAGTACTGCACCGTTTTGAGGTAGGGCCCGGATGCATGGGTAAATACATCCCACAGTCCTGAAGACTGGTCCAAGGGCGCTCACAAATTTAGATTTATTAATTAGTGTGCTTTTACCCCTGGATCCGAAAACACGACCAAGTGTTGACGAGACAAGTTTGTAATGAAAATAGAGAGGGCAAACATGTTATGTGGCGCTAACAATGCCACTCACCCTTCAATACTAACCTCACCTCCTGCCTTTGCATGAAAAACTAGTTGACTGAAAGAGGTAGACATCTGAATTAGACGTATATTTGTGTTAGTCATTTATTTTTGTTTTTAGTTTTGTAGAAATACTGTGTATATTGATTAGAATATGAAAACGTGTGTTGTAGTGTGTACCATTGTCTAAATGATATAAGAAAGTTCTCTATACTTTGGGTCTGTGGATACGCTCAACTCGGGTGTGTAGAAAGGGGGTAGCCGTAGTGTTGTACAGAGTTCAGTACAGCAAGTTTTTAAATGCAACTCAGGATTTGGGTGGCAGCCTCTTTCTTGTCTGGCTTTTTGTATTGGTATGGCAATCTTATTTGACAATCTGTACATATGTGAGGTATTTTGTGAACTTATTGTTTATATGTTGCTTTTTATATTTTGTGGAAAGCATGTGCCATGAAACTTCAAGCCTACTTTTTGATTTAATGTCTGCCAAACTGAATGCTCACTGCCACACCACAGAATGTACAAAAAAGGTAGCAGGTGCCCCTCTCTCGAAAGAACACGGCATGATAACCTGTTCAGTGGTTTGTAACCACTTTGAGAGTTAGCAGCCATCTGCTTTTTGCTCACTGTAACTTTCACAGATGGGTAATATCCATTTGCATATCAGTCTGTCCTGCCCACATGGGTAGTCCAGCACCGAAATGCTATGGCAATTCCCTTCTGAACAGGAGTACCAACAGCAACCCCATACACATGTTTCAGCCTTGTTGGGCCTCATCAGTGAGGTGAAGCTGTGCCTCTCTAAGCACAGTGAGTAGGGAGTCCACGTCTGGTTTCCCCCAAGTAACTTAGGGTGACCAACCTCAAGTTCCTTTCAAAAGTACAAAAAAGTAGCAGGTTATCATGCCGTGTTCTTTCGAGAGAGGGGCGCCTGCTACCTTTTTGTACACCCCAGAATGTAGTTACTAATGTTGCTGCGTGCAAGAATATGGGGAGTTGATAAATCGATTAATAATCTCCGATGCTGAAATTGGTTGATTTGCTTATGCTTTGTTAAATTTTAATGGGTTTCATTGAACACTTGGATAGTTGTAACATGTTGACGGACATTCTACACCTTTCCTCCACCTTTTTGGTTAATTGTTCAGTTTCTGTCTCAAAAATTGAACCATATCCTTCATGTCCACAACCATACTGTACAACTGTGATATGAGTGTTCATTTCAGCTTTGGCATATAGTGTGTTCGTAGGGATTTACCTGTTTTTAGCTTGTCTAGCAAAGTCTGATTTGATAACGGAATTAGACAAAAACGGGTGATCTTTTCAATAAATGTTAAAGGATTTTGCTATAGTACATGCAAGTCTGCTAAGGCAGGCGAAATGTTTGTGGTCCGTATACGTTTAGATTGACGTACCTAGAAAATGTTCACACCGAATAACCAAATAACCATTCTAGACAAACAATCTATTCTGTACATAAATATCGCTCCCAACAAACATCTTAAAATATGATTCAGAGGGTCTGTTCATAACTTTTGTGACTTGTAGAGGTATCTGGGGAAAGTATGACTTGAGCCAGGGGTGATTGACTTGTGGAAGTGCTAAAAGAATGAGGCGGAATTCAAAGAGCAATTACAGTGCAATAAACAGTTTCTGATGCTTGTTAATCTGCTTAGAATCACATGCTGTGCATATATTCCGACATCCAGTGGTCACAGCAGAGTATTGAATCTGGTTTTTCGGGAATCGAAAGGGGATTAGACATTGGAGTGCCTGTAACATTATCCCTATCGTGACGTGTAGTGTACCCAAAATCCCTCACACGTCGAGGTCCCTCCGATTGTTTTTTTTTCCACCCAGTATACTGGTCGCCTTAAGCAGAGCTCGTTCAGAGACATTGCAAACTGTTCCATCGACCTTTGGTTGAATATATTATAATATTTAAGATCACCCTGACTGTCCTTCCTTTTGTATCTCTGCCGAAACCTCCAACAGACCTTTTGGCGGACGGTGATTCAGTCGGCACTGCCGCCCACATGGCCACGCCTTCCAGCTGGCCTACACAGTAGGGAGAGTGGGGTCAGGGTGGACATTTCTGTAAAATCTGAGAATGCCTTTCCCTTTCCTCCCCAGTCTTCTTCACTTCCCCTATCCTCAGCTATGGAGAGGACTCCATTTAGGTTTTGCCCCTCGATCACAAAGGTGGTGCTGCTTGCAAGCTCCTCCTTCCTAAAACATTGAAGGAACGCTGTGTCAAGCAGTGGGCGGCCTACGGGATGTTGAATGCTAAGTCATCTGCCGCTAAGTGCGACAATGGCAATAGTGACGAGCATACCTCCGACCCGGAGGTCGTTGACCTTTTGACGGAGCGCTCCCGCTCCGCGTAGTCTTTCCCCCCGCCCACTGCTATGGGGAATATACACCCCGGCGACAAAGACTAACATTTGCAAATCACTAAACGCACAACCCCCGGCCAGTCTTCTAGCAAGACCCCAGCGCCAATGGGCACACCGGAGGTTACGGCCATGTCCACCGACCGTCATGATCGGCAGCCCTCCCCGCAGCCGCATCTGCGCCTAGCGACGCGCAGTCGAAACTGAAGGGTGCTACTCCTAATATTCCAAAAACCGGCGAGACGCATCGTAAGAAGGAGTTTGCTGACAAGGCCCCGGCTCTGCCGAAAACTACACAGGCTGAGGCTACGCGCCTCCCTACTGCGGAGGACGTTGCCGAAAGCATTGCAAGAATTTTTTCAGTGGACACTCTGAAGCGGCAGTCAAGGGATTGACCGAAGCTACAGAAAAGGCTAAGGACCCTCCGAAATCCAAAGAGACTAAGGGGAATAATGGAACCCTCCGCCAAGCCGAAGGAGAAGCACAGGGATACGCTGCCACTGTCGGTTCCCCGAGAAGAGTTTTCGGAGGGCGAAGAAGGTATTTCTTCGGCGTTGAGATAAACATCTCGACGTTTGGCGTCAGAGGATAGTTTACAAGAGCCCTTTCCACCTCTAGACCCCTCTGGGTCTTCTGTTCGGACTAGGAAAAAATGTGAGAGTTGCATTGAGAGAGGCTTGGCAAGTTTTGTAACCCTCTCAGAGCAACCCACCTCCAAAAGACCACGGGAAGAAGACCCTTTCAACCCTGTGGCAACATTTCCAAGACTCTTTGATTCCTGTCAAGAAGAGGATATGTACACTTACGACCTCACTGAGGAGTAAATTCCTGCAGACACTCAGAATGATGATCATTTCATTGACCCGGAGGATATGCAGGAACCCATAGAGGGGTGGGGGGAAAACTCTGATATGGGTGACCCTCAGCCTTGGCAGTCTCCAAATCCTGATGCCCTGTGTTTAGATTCCCTGCAGACCACTCCCACTAGACAGCCCTCTCCAGTGGACAATCAAATGACGTTTAGTGCCATGTTGCGCAAAGCAGTGGGAACATTTCAAGATCGCCACTGATGGAGCTGTTCATGAAGCTGACTTTGTGGAGGATATTCTTAAAGAGAAGCCACCGGCCAGCCAGGCTATTCCTCTCTTAAATTCAATTAAAAAGTGTCTGGCTCCCTCATTAGCAATACCTATACTCACAAGAGCAGTTATCACAAGAACAGTTAATCGGAGGATAGAAAAGCTATTTTGGCCTTCCCCCACTGATCCTGTTTATCATAGGTCACTCCACCCCAGACTCACTTGTGGTTACCACTACAAGGAAAAGGGCAGGGGTTCACCTGTCAACCGGGGAGGCACCCCTGACAAAGAATGTAAAAGCTTCTACGCCCTAAGAAAGAGGGTCACAGCACAGCAGCTTTTTCTATGCAAATCGCTAACAATACTCCCTTGTTGGCCAGCTACACAGCCGCTCAATGGGCCATATTACAGGAAGGCCTACAGGAGGTTCGTGAACCATTACGAACTCCTCTTCTGTCCACGTAAGCAAGGGCAGACAAGTAAACCAAAGTATACTCAAAAACACTTTGGATTCTACTGAAGCAGCGGGACGATCTTTGGTTTAGGATACCCTCCTAAAGAGATGCGTGTGACTAAAACTCTGGGTTCAAGCCAGAAACGAAGCATCACTTATTAATAAACCCTTGGAAGAATCCAACCTATTTGGAAGAGTGGTTGACGAGGCTCTCGAGTCTGCAGAGAAGGAGCACGACACCCTGAAGACGCTAGATCAAATCACACAAAGACCCTACACAAGACGAGGCTCTGGGTCCAGGCACTTTTTTGTTGCCAACGCTTCCCTCAACACCATTACACCTCAGGAAACCATTGGTCCTCCACAAGGAACCAGCGAATACACCACCCCGTATCCCCAAAAGGGTCAGCGTCATGGGAAAGGAAGGGGCCGGAACTCTGCCCTCAGAGACTCCCCAGCATCGGGGTCAAAATGAACTCGAAGATCTGGGCCGGATGACATCTTATCTTCAGGCATGGGAGGGGATGACTACAGACCAGCGGGTGCTGAAGACCGTAGCCCACGGGTACTGTATAGAGTTTTGCCAGTCCCCAACGTTGAGACCTCCATGTGCAAGACTGACGGCAGACCATCTGCATAGCCTCCTTCAGGATGTCCGAGACACTACAAGAAATGGAAGCCATAGAGGTTGTACCTATTTCACAGGTAAACAAAGGTATTTATTCAGTGTACTTCCTTGTACCCAAAAAGGATCTCCCCATGCGCCCTGTATTAGATCTGCGCCCAGCAAACAAGTTTATAAAGCTATACAAATTCTGCATGGTCACTCTGCTGGAAGTAATTCCCCTGCTCTCACAGGGTGATTACATGGCAACAATGGACATGAAAGATGCATACTTTCATATTTCAATGTTGCAGGCGCACAGAAAATACTTCAGATTCATGATACAAGACAAACATTATCAATTAAAGGTGTATTATATATTACTTGTAAATACCCTTCCACATAGCATTCGCACCAACGGTATTTAAAAAGGTACTAGCAGTGGCAGCAGCACACTTGGCAGACAATCCATTCCGGTTTATCCTTACCTCGACGACTGGCTCATAACAGGGGACTTAACGAAACCTGTCAAATAACCAAAGAACAGTAGATATATTATTCACTCTGGGATTCTCCATCAACCAGAAGAAATCCAGCCTAGACCCCAGTCAAGTCAAGCAGTTCCTAGGTGGTCTAATTCGAACAAAGGACGGCCTCGTCTTCCCCTCCAACGAGAGGTCCAAAACATCCTGTTTCAAATCCCTCAATATGTAGCCATTCGAGAGGTGACGGTACTCAAGGCTATGCGACTGTTAGGAATGATGGTGTCCTTTATTTGGTTCCTCACACGTGCTTGCGCCTGCGTCCAATGCAGGAGTGGCTCAACTGCCAATAGTGTCAGGCCAGCGGACAATGGGACAATCTAGTGGTTGTCTCGCCAGCCCTCGTTCTCTGGCTGCGGTGGTGGTTGAGGGAAAACCTCTTGAAAGGGAAATCCTTCACCACCCTCGCAGTGCAGGCCACTCTAACTACAGACTCCTCACTCACAGGGTGGGGTGCTCACCTGCTTCAACAGACAGGGCACTGAGTCTGGTCATCGGCCGTAGCATCCAACCACATAAACCTGTTGGAACTATTGGCAGTACTCAAAGCGCTGAAAGCTTTCCAGACACAACTGCAGGGAAAGACTGTTCTGATCCTCACGGATAGCACCATGGCCATGTACTATCTGAACAAACAAGGGGGCACTCACTCTCCAGGGCTGTCCAAACTGTCCCAGAACATTTGGAAGTGGGCTCTCAAACACATGTTCCTGGGGAACTCAATCTTCTGGCAGACTTACACCGCAGAGATTTCCCACTACCCATAGAGTACAAGTGGGGATTACACGAAGACATCGTCCAATGTTTTCGCAGAATGGGGCTTACCAGAGATTTACTTGTTCACAACTCTGGAGAACGCTGAATGCCAAGATTACGCCTCCAGATACCCTGCAGAACTGTTCCAAGGGGAACGGACTCTCGATAACATGGTCAGGGAAATTTGTTTACGCTCTCACCCCCCCACCCCGACTCCCCTTCTAAACACGATGGTGCACAAGATGCACCAGTAACCAGTCACAATGATATTGGTAGCCCCCATGTGGGCCCACCAACCCTGGTTCGCTCATCTGATGGAGATGTCCCTATCCCCTCCGTTGAAACTGCCTTGCCCGTACAACATGTCACAAGACAAAGGGGAGATGCTTCACTATACCCGCAGACATTGAACTTAGTGGCTTGGCTCCTGAAGTCCTAGTTTGGGCACCTACAGCTCCCTCAAAGATGTATGGACATTCTCAGGGAGGCAAGAAAACCTAACACTCGATATTGCTATTCCAGTAAGCGGAAGCGGTTTGTCATCTGGTGCAACTTTGAGCATCAACCCTATTGACTGCTCTCCCACACATGTTTCGTACCAGACTCATTTACTTGACTCAGGCCTGGTCTTTAACTTTCTAAAGGTTCACTTAGCTGCTCTTTCAGCATACACTACATCGCAACAGAAGGTGTCATGGTAGAAGATACCAGTTATTGAGGCTTCCATGGAGGGAGTAAAGAGAATTCACCCTCTCAATTCTAACCCAGCTCCCGGATGGGACCTAAACGTGGTGTTGACTAGACTTATGAGGTCTCCTTTCGAGCCCATGCATGAAACGAGTCTTAAAGACCTCTCCTACAAGACTGCCTTTTTAGTAGCTATTACTTTCATTAGGAGGGTAAGTGAACTACAAGTGCTCTGTCTTGGACCCCTTTGTAACAGTTCAAAGATAAGGTGGTTCCGCGCACTCACCCTAGGTTTGTGCCTAAATTAATTTCAAAGTTCCATGTGAACCAATCCATAAAACTATCAACGTTATTTCAAATCCCATCAAACATGGGAGAAAAAATCCTGCACACAATTGATGTATAATATTTTACCGAGTAATCAATCTGGTTTTAAAGCTAAATCGTCCACTATCCATAATATTGTCAATCTAGTGACTGCAGTAGAATATTCATGGGCGGTGCGGAAATTACCTGTCTGTTTTATTTATCGATCTAAGTGCAGCATTTGATACTATTGATACTTGATACTATTGTAGAGGCAAATTATGGACAAAGCTAAGAAAATGGAGGATACCTCCGGGACTTTTGCATATGATCCAATTGCTATACTCTGATACCTCTGTGCGGATTAGGCTAGATGGAGAAGGTAAACTATAATGAAGCGATAACTACCTGCCGAGGTGTTAAGCAGGGCTGCACCCTAGCTGCAACACTGTTTAACCTTTACCTGGCAGATATCCCTGGTTCAATCAATGGATTAGGAACAGACTATGTAAAGATCTCCTCATTGCAACTGGGTTAGCTTGGGTATGCAGATGACCTAGTGCTACTGGACTACGTCCCTGCAGGACTACAAATTAAACTGAATGCATTGGTTGAATATTTAGAGAAAAATGGTCTTGTTATAAATATTGGTAAAACAAAGGTGATGGCTTTTTTAGGTAACAGTAAATTGAGCCGATCCAACAGCTATAAGTGGTTTGTGGACAATATTCAGCTTCAACTCGTTGAATGGTATAAATATGTAGGAGTCATCATAGACCATAAGCTGTTAAGGAATCAACATTGGTCAGAGACAAAATTGAAATGTAAAAAAAATAGCAGGTGCATTGACCCAATTCATTGGGAAACAGTGTGGGTACTCTGTACAAACGATTGTACTTTTATATTCTGCTAAAATAGATTCTGGTCTTTTATATGGAGCGGAAGTGTGGGGAAGGAATTTTAAAAATGAGCTGAACAAGTTTGAAGGAAAAACTTTAAGACCTTTTAGATTGCCATTTAATGTATCGTGTGAATTTATTTTACTAGAATGTAATTTTAGATATGCCAGCGACATTTTAGAATACAAAATGACTATTTTATTTGTGAAACTATATTCTTTGAGTAATAACACATTTATAGTATATTTGATGAAATTATTCAATGAGAATGTTTGCAAGTTTCACACTATCTATAATATACGAATGAAATATATGAAATGATCTAAAGAAAATGTTAAGCTGGATGATTGTACCACAGGTAAAAGTAAAAAGGCTACTGAAAATGGCAATATGTACTCAAGCAAAAGAGCGAGATATGATACATGTAGCTTCGCTAGCTACGGGTATGCTTTTCCTCGAAAATTGGTCAATAGATGGAGGAATACCCAATTATCAAAAAGCATTTCCCCACCGATGATAGTGAGTCTATCTACTTTTTTAAATTTAACAAAGCTGAAACTATGGAAGTTCTGGGTGCTAGACTTGGAATTACAAGAATGCTGAGGCTATGTACTTATGTGGTAATGAAAAGATAGAAGCAACTAAACATCTGATGAGTAAGTGTGAAAGCCTTAACCATTTGAGAATTAACTATCTGTAGCGATACGATAACGCATGTAAGATGGAACATTTTGAGATAATATGGCAATATCCTGCATGGTAACAATAATAACCTTATATATCATATGATGACATTTTATGAATTAATTTAATCTATTTTAGGAGACTTATCAGCTGGTATTTTATTCTAAAAGGTGATTTATAAACTGTTTTAGTGATTGTAAAAAACTTTATGAAAATGTATATGAATTACTGTGTAATATGTAAAGCCAGTGATGGCTCAGCACATATTTAATAATAAATTGAAATCACTTGATGTAAGCAGAGCAGTCATGTTTTACATGGAAAGAACTCGACCACTAAAAGACAAATCAGTTTTTCATTTCAGTGGCAGCTGGTAGAGGAGAAGACCCGGTCTCCAAATCCACCATCTCTAGGTGGATTGTCAAATTCATCACTCTGTTACACTCTTGCTAAGAGGGAACTGCCCTTCAAGCCTAGAGCACATTCTACTCTAGGCACTGGGGCTTCATTAGCATTGATTGCTAATGTTCCCCTAGAGTCCATTTGCAAAGCAGCAACCTGGAGTTCTGTACACACCTTTACAAAACACAATTGCCTAGACACACATTCTAGGTCTGATTCTCAGGTGGGACAAGCAGTACTAAAACCGCTTTTCACTACTATTTTTTTTTTAATTTGTATATGGTTTTATTAAACATTTACAAAAAGTATATAGAATAGTGAGAATGTTTAGAATACATACAAATATTTCATACACAGTAAAATATACAGCAAGACGATAAAAATATCGGCAATCATATAGGGTTAAGATAGTGCAACTAATAACAAGAGCCTATGTATATACATCAAGCAATTCATCTAGGATTATCCAATTGAAGGTTACGTATAAAGCCAGACCATGCCAATCCCTCACGTACTTAGAATGCATAGGCAACTTTGCCATACCAACTCAGTAGGTAGACCCAAATACAGAACCTTCAGTGCACTCAAACAGGAGTCTCTAAGAGTATTAACTTGCGTACAAAACAAAATGAGGTGTTCGGCCATTTCAGGAACAGAATCTACAAAGGCTATCTTCCACCATAATTTGTTTCCAACACAGTTTAGTGTCCAATGTTGGAAGAATATTCCAACGCAATCTTAGTCATGCATGTCGATGATTTCGATTCGGAAAAGTGCTAAGTATTGGAGAGAGACACCCTCTTTTCTTGTGTTGATGTGCTAGATGGAGCATAGATTTGAGTGGAAGCAGTTGGTGGTAAGGCACCAGTCACAATCCTGCAGTTTCGTTTTAGTTTTCATTGGGTTAGGTAACTGCTCTAGGTCAGAATCAGTGTTGCACAGAATTGTTTCACACAAATTACAGAAATTAGTTAGAAAACCAGAACATGCAATATTGCTTCCAACAAGTTCGTATGGGGTATTGGATAGTGGAACCTTAAGTTTGGCATGGAGCGTAAGCATCTTTCAATAAACCCGAGATTTTAAGGAGACATAACCAAATTGGTATCAAATTGCAGCCAGAGGGACCGCATTTGGTAAAAGAAGAACCGGTCTCCAAATGATGCCTTCAATCAAATCAAGTTTAGAGATTGGTAACCCTTTACATAGTTTCAGGCCATATGTCAATTTATGGGCAATTTTCCCTTCAAAGAGGAGGGCTGGTTTGATGGAGAATCGGCTGTATTTACGGTCAATTTTAAGGATCTGGTTTCCCGAGTTTCCGAGAGCCTTAGCTTTATTTAAAAGCATATATATCTGCCCTCTCGAGTCCCTGCTAGCCCCAACATAATAGCCATTAACAATTTTTCTATGAAGTCCTTTAGATGGAGCAAGGATTTTAGTTTTGGCGGGTTTAATGGTCAGGCCATTTATCTTTAAAACAAAATTAGGACAGTTTTTTTTTTTTTTTAAACCGAGGACAGGACCATGCCCCTCACAAACACCTTTCCAATGAGAGTTTCTCAAATTACCACCATGAGGATTTGCAACATCACATCTAAAACCAAAATACAACTGTCCGTTATTTTAGAAAAAATATATATACATCTGATTTTATTACACCAAATTTCATCCTGTTCTTAAAATTCATGTAACCTAAATAGGTTTACACTTTTTATTTCTTTTAAATGTTTACAACACTAAATAAACCAAAAAAAGAGAACAGCAAGAAAAGAAAGAAAAAAGGGGCAGGAGGAGGGAAAAAGAAAAATGTATAGAACCAAAATAGGAGGAATTAACCTTGACTTAGATTCAATCACTAGTTTTGAATACAAATTTCAGAAACATGATTGCAGAAATGTCAAAGAAAATGCACATTGATTTCATAAAAACACATTAAGAAACCACTGTATACATTTTTTAAAAAAAGCAATTTCTACTACTAGCAGAGCTATCCAGGTGTAATAGTTGGCTGTCTGGTATTTAATCCAGATTTTTATTAATAGGATTTCTTAGTATCTTTGAGTGACTACAAGCTCTAGGTGCTCAGTTATTCCTGTGTCAGCAATCGTACAACATAATTGTCCCAACATGCTTAATTTCCGTAATCTGTAAATCTTGTCAAGGGAAATTCTTCAGGGGATTGCCTCTATACTAGAATGGTGTATCATTAGCCAAACTTGTTTGGTGTAGATTCTCTAAAACATTTTTTGGTTAGACTGGAGTTGCAGACCTCATGGGGTTCTTTCCTGTTATAATTTAACAGTAACCGCACTCCAAACTTTATTTTTGGCGAATGGAGTAGAAGGAGCTTCTTATTAGTAGAGCGCTACTTCTCGTTTTCGTCCCCAGTTGTTAATGTGGCCCACCCAGCCTTGGCATGGCCTTACTGCCAATCTTTAAGTCCACGTAAGGTGGAGTTCACTTCTGTTTTGTTCTCCTGGGATGTCAAATTTGTCAGGCTTCTTTACATAACTTTCCAACAAAAAATGGTCTGCTCGAGCTTATGACGCCCTCTGTGCTCTGCCTTACTTGCGGTAGAGTCTCTATTCAGGCCATTCTTCTTGCCATAGTTGGCGAAGACATCTAAAAGGTGCTGGAGCCTTGGTTGAATCAAATAACAGAAAATCGTCAGCATAGGCCAACCATATAATCTTCGCAGAGCAAAGTCTTGGTGCCAATAGACCCTCCTTATGTAGGTGTTCAGCTGCATCAGACATATTGATTGAACACCCATGGGGTTAGGACGCACCCCTGTCTGACATATCCCCCTTTTGGTTTAAGCGTATTCTTACACCAGAGTTATTGTAGACCCCCTCTAAAAGGCTCAGTAATCCCCTTGGTAAGCCCAAAATGCTAGTTTACGCCACAGCCTATCTTGGTCAACGCAGTCAAAGGCTTCCGAGAGCTCCACTGAGGCCATAAAAGTAGGGCCCCTGTCACAACTCCAGGCAGCATCCTGGATACACTTGACCGTAATTCCATTAATATTTGTAGAATGGAATTTGCGGAAACCAGTTTGGAACAGACTCAAAGGGTGGCATGTTTTTTCCCAGTCCTTGAGATGCAATTGAAGTAGGGCAGAAAGCTTTTACAATATGGGTCTATCAGCGCAATAGGCAGATCGTTTTTTGGATCGGACATGCTGCCACATTTGAAGATCGGGATGACGTTTGCTAATGACCATGAGTTTGGGCAGACTCCAGATTGAAGAATGTCTCTTAACCTCAAGGCATAAAAGATTGGCACATAAATTTGGATCCGCCTTGAATGTGTTAAACCATTTGGGCCTGGAGCTCTTGATCTTTTGCACTTTTTAATTGGATCCAAGACTGCATCGATCTCAGTGGGGGGTGGCCGGGGTTCCCATTTAAGAAAGGGGCCTATGGATAAGTCCAGCCAGCCTTGTTGCAGAATCATATTTAGTAAGACAATAGCTGGGTTAGTATATTGTCCATTAACGATGGTCCAAAATGCACCCACATTCGCCTTCATAAGGACCTGAAGCATCAATTTGGAATCCTGTTGCAAGACGCAATGCTTAATTGTTTTACAAAAGTTTTTATACCCTTGTTTGATCTTTCTAATAAGGCCTGATCGCGTGGTCAAATCAAGATTTGATAGTCTAAGTCTCCTAAGGGCTTTATTCCTAGTAGATTTTGCCAATGCTAGATCAGTGTTATAGCAATGTATATGCCTATCGACAGGGGCTGAGCATACAGAACATTTCCCCAGTTCATCTACCGCTCCCCTTACAAGGGTCATGACAGTTGCAGTATTAAAAGTTGCCATTTTCCAAGCATATGTAGTCTGGTTAAGCCTAGCTCTCAGATTGAGGTTTAGAGTGGCAATGTTTTTTAGTGTCCACTGGACAGCAGAACCAGATGTGTTGGGGATAACCTGTAGCTGCGACTGTTGGATCCCCGAGAATGGCTTATCTTAAAGATTGCCGCTAGAATACCATGATCGCTCCAGATATTCATATGAATTTCAAACAAGCATCTTTTGCATATGTAGTCGGCAAAAATGTAATCCAGCACAGAGGTAGAATTTCCACGCCGCCAGGTAGTATTGTCAATTTGAGATGGTGAGTGGCCTACCAGGGGTTGAAGACCTATATTGCCCAGCCCGCCATATCATATGTAACCTACTTGTTTTTTCTTTGAGCAGCATAGGTTCACCATATTTATCTCACAAATTTCCCATGGAGATTTCTCAAATACGCACTCAGTTTAGATAACCTGCTAATAGGACATGTACAGAATCATTAGCAGAGCCCCAATCAAGGATAATCTGAGACAGTAGTCACAAACGGGTCAGCCACACTCAACCCACTGTGCCAGTAGATGTTAACGATTAATAATTTCAGTTCAGTTCA
Source organism: Ambystoma mexicanum (assembly GCF_040938575.1). Classification (NCBI taxonomy): domain Eukaryota; kingdom Metazoa; phylum Chordata; class Amphibia; order Caudata; family Ambystomatidae; genus Ambystoma; species Ambystoma mexicanum. The sequence continues at coordinate 113,326,695 of NC_090938.1, read as the reverse complement.
CCAGTGCTAGATGTAAGATCGACACCCAATGCCCCAAATGGTAGGCCCGAAAGTGAAATGCCATTTAGACCTATACAGTTATCAACCTATACAATTAGCCATCCTGATGGTCTACCACCCGAATTTTGTCTGGCATGCTGGTCAAAGATTTGATAACCATTTAAATATGGGGTCACGGTCATCCAAATCTCCTGTAAACAAACAATGTTAGCATCTCTCAGCAACAGTAAGCATTCCAGATTTGAGAAGAAGTGTGAATTGCGCCTCGAGTTCCACGATTTGAGGCATACGTTTGAGATGCCAATTGAATCTGTCCTGGAGATAGGAAGCTCAGGTCACAAGTTTTTGCCACAGGGTTGAGATGATGGTAGCCTAGTCAACGTCCAAATCCTGCTGTTTAGATAAGTTCTTTAAGCTTGTCGTGTCTTGAGGGCCATAAGGATGGTCCACAGACGATTTAGAAGGTAGCTGTGCAATAAAAGACCCCGAGGGACTGTTTCCCCAGACAGTCTGGATTCCACCTTAAAGCCCAATTCCCGCAGTGGCTCCATTTGAGTAAAAATCAGTTCCTTGACAAGAGGAGAAGAAAGCACAATAGAGGGCTGGTATTTCTGACCATCTTCTCAGAACATTGCATCTATTCAAACAGATCGGTACTTCCAGCTCCAGAAGACTGTATTTTGATCAGATGCAGTGGTTTCTTGTTGAAGGCATTATGTTCTTGTCTCTGTAGAATGCCTAAAGGTTGGCTTTGGGAGCCTTTTAGATTTACACCTTGTAATGTAGCAATATCTGGTTGCAGAGGCCTGGAAGTTGGTTTATGCAATTGTTGCACCATGTTTCGTATGCCTGCTGAGTTGGATGTGAAGAAACGGTATCCTGTCATTCTTTTGGCGGGGTTGGGAGGAAGCTTCTACACACCAAACTTTCAAATACAAAGTTTAGAAAAGGAAATTCAAATGCTTTTTTTTTTTTTGTTAAAGGGTTTAGTTTTACTAAGTTTTTTTTTTTTTAAATGGGGTTAGGGGTACCGCCCCATTAAAAAGCTTTCAAAACTTTTTTTTTCGATGCTTTGTTGTCGAAACTGTTATGTAGAAGCTTTCACTGTCGAAAATATCACTATAAACAGGAGAAACTGATGAAATGCTATCTGCATGGTACTTCCCCCCACCCTGTTCCTAAGTCTCCAAAGGAGGTACAGGGATCAAGGAGTGATCAGGATGTTTATTTAAAGGAAACTGGGCTGGGGGGAGAGAGGGTTGCCCAGATTAAAAGTAGTTGACCAGACTTTGCATCAGCAGATCGTTTGGGTTTGGGTCACAGTAGGTGGAACGGTGAATTCTTCAAAGGACTTGGACTTTCTGGGACCACACCCCTGATGCATAGCCGAGGTGGATGACAGCACTGCAATCGGCGGGGCTGATAGAACATCTGGGCCAGATTTTTTTAAAGGATCCAGGAGTTTCTGTGAATAGCACATTTGTGGCAAGTCAGGTATAGGTATGTTGAGAGAAGAAAGTATGTCAGTTTGGACAGTGGAATCAACCAGTTTAGATTGAGATGAAATGGCTACAGAAATTCCCTGGCCTTCCGGGATAAGCCCGAAGTTTGATTTAGGTAGAGAAAGTACTGGGGTTTTAGCAAACAATAAATTAGGGTGTTTTGTAACCATTTTCCACTTAATTGATTGCAGTTTGCGTGATGCTAAAATCTTTAAAGGCACTGGTTTTAGATACTCTTCCTGAGTAGAGGCAGTCACAGCAATTAAAGGTTGGCTGACTGCACAGTGCGAGTTGGAGATATTCTGTAGAATGTTGGCTGCAGAGTCAGGGGGAGTAGCCGTGATGATTCTGTAGAATGTTAGTTGCAGAGGGAGGGGGAGTAGCCCTGATGATAGAACAGTCAGGGGTTGTAGCCTGGGGTAGTGCTTGTATTAAGACAGTAGTAGGAACTTCCAAAGTAGGTAGGTTATCCGAGATTTCTATTCTCAGATGTTGTAGGAAGTGATTGCGCGACTGTGGGAGAGGTTACATTGCACAGTGGTGCTAATAACTCACCTTGCACAATCAATTTCTGGGATAGTTTGGTTCCAATCCACTTTATTAATTAGATCTACAAGGATTTTGGTACCGATGCAATCAATTTTTGCATTGAGTTCCGTAATTAATCTTTGAGAACTCTTGAGTTCTGCCCAGATGTTATCGTACAAGTCAACAAAAGAGCGGAGTACCATATTCAGGGCTGAAACTGTTGGATGGGTGAGGCGAATACGTTCGTCCAAGTCTTTCAAAGTATGATGTAATCCTGGAGAATTTGTGTGCCTCTGATTTTCATCCCATGAACTTACCTCCCTTGTAGAATTTACTTTATTTGTATCTATTTCTTCAATGATGATTGTTAGGGCATTTGGAGTATTTTGGGACGAGCCACCCCTGGTCTGTGGAATTGAGTTAGCAAGAATTTCACCAGCAAGGGGAAAATCCATGGCTTTGTCTGCGCATTCAATAATACTAATATCAGTAATGTTATTGTTACCGCCAAAGAAAGCCTGGAAGGTCATAGCTGACTGATCCAGCATAGCGTTTCCTCTAAATGCTTTGGGTAGTTTAATTTCAGTACGTAATTATCCATAACAGTTTGTCCTGAGATGGGCTGGATTGATTTTAGCTGTTTGAGTTTTTTGGTGCAATTTCCCATTAGATGTAGCAGGGTTAGCAAATGCAACTGTAGACTAGAAGTTGTAGATCTGTGCTTTATGCTTGGCTGTAGGAAAGGTAGTTGACAACCCCTCTTTTTGAATCAAAGAAGTTTGCCGAGGCAGTGGCGGAGCACAGAGAAAAGTTCAAGTTGTTAATTGGCCAATGGAAGGTGACCAACACTTGGCGCCTGCTGGGAGTGGCTGGCTACTACCAGCCAAATCCGATAGAATGGCATCCGGAAACATTGAGGATATTTTTTGGCTTCGTAAACCAGACTCATGTTAGTAAGAGTATTACATAAGCCTTGGAGTAGTCCATAAAAACAAGTGTAGAACAAAACCACCAGATCCAAGGGCTCGCAATTGGACGAGGTATAGTATGGGCCCCATAGTCTCTGGAGTAGGTTTGAGTATGACTATAGATGAGGCCAAGATTAATTCACTAGGTGCAAGGGGCGCTAGGAGGTGAATAAATGTTACCGGATCAAAGAGTTTGCAATGATGGCATCTATGCAGACCCCGCAGTCTCCGGTACGAGGAGGTGTGGACAGGCCAAAGTGCTTATCGTGAGCAGGAGCACAGAGCATGTGCAAGGTCGAAGTCAATAGAGTGGCAGGATATTCAGACAAGATATTACAAATCAGATTCAAAATGATTACATGTATGGGCAGCAGTAACCAGATTAATCGGAGGTTAGTAAATTAAGGCTTACTGTGTTCCGGCAGCCGTCCACGCCGAACAGCCAAACAGCACAGCACCAGCCCTTAATCCGCCAGGGCTTAGGCTGCAAGGGAGTTCGTGTCCGGAAGATATGCTTGCTTCCTGGTCACGTGATCAGTCACATGAACTTCGGTGGCTCCTCCCTTCTCTGGGAGCAGGCAGTGGCGGCAAGAGCAAACACTCGCAGTGCAGCCTTTGTGAGTTCAGCGCCGAGAGGTTCCACAAGGTAAAAAGTCAAAGCGCTTTAGCAGTAGCAAGATTCACTCTTTTCACTACTGTTCCTTCTCACAACCCACCTACAAGTCTGGGAACTGCTCGCTAGTCTATGCACAGCATGTGATTGTAAGCAGATTAACTAGCATCAGAAGACATGCATTACTTACTGTAAAAGCATTTCTGGTTATTGTATCTGCTTAGATTCACATGCACCTACCCTTCCACCTCGCTCGGATGGAAGGAACATAGATGTCTTACTACTTCTTTCTATACTCACGATGGTCATAGGCTCCCTCACGGCAGAACAAATACAATCGGAGGGACCTCGACGTGTGAAGGATTTTGGGTACACTACACGTCACTATAGGGATAGTGTTACAGGCACGCCCATGTCGATGTCCCCTTTTCGATTCTTGAAAGACGAGATGCATTTCTCCGCAATGACCACTGGATGTCGGACTATATGCATAGCATGTGAATCTAAACAGATGCAATTATCAGAAATGCGTTTACAGTAAGTAATGCATGTTTTACTATTGAAGTGTTATCAACAAAGCATTTTTTGCTTGACTTTTTTTAAAATTTTGGATTTGGACCCTCTACTTTTTCTACGTGGCAAACTGGCACTTGGCCATTGTATTTATTATTTATGTTAAAACATGAGAAGAATGAGCAGTAATTTTCTGGTTGGTTTTGTTTACTGGTTATTACAATGTGCATACAAAGCCTGACACAGGATGATTATAGTTCTTGGCTCATTCTAGTCTAGCTTGAAGCATCCTTTTTTGTGCTGGGAACTAAATGTATTGCTATTATCCTCTGGTATAGCTTCCACATTCTGGCGTAATGGTTGCAAAATTAAAGCAAGCAGGGAAAAAGCCAGTTGCTGTCTGCAACATTTATCTTTCCAGATATTTTGGACTACGGATCCTATGAGCCCTCCCAATTGATTGTGGTCTAGGACTGATGGGAGTTGTAGTCCAAAACATTGAGAGCCAATGGTTGTTGCAGACCCCTGTTATAGATGAACATGCTCCTTTTTTTTAATGAACGGGTAATTGTCACATTGCGTGCCAGTATTGAAGAGTTACCGTGTTGCTACGAGTATAATTGAGGGTGGATGAGTTGTGGTGGACGAATGAGTTTGATTGTGAGCTTGTGTGGATAGACTGGCGACTGGTTAAGTTAATGTGGCTAGTTTTGTGAGTGTAGTGGGGTAGATTCATATGCATTTGTGCCGTTGAATGGGCTGTATTTTGTGTGAGTAATTGGTTAAATGGGTGGGTGCAGAGTTTGTGGGAGTGTGGTTATATGGGTCTGTTGGTGGGAGTCCAGGGGTTTTCTTGGTTTGCACTTTCTGTCCCCAAAGGGCAGTGGACATTCCCCTTAAATTCTTTTAAAAACATTGGCTGGTCCTTTATGCAAAGGTATGCACACACCCCTGCAAGGAGCTTTGTTCCCCACATAAGCTAATATTATTTATTTTTGAAGAACCAGCTGGGCCAGCCAAGACATACCAAGCCAAATTCAAAGCTGCAGTGGTCCTAAAGGAAGCACTGTCTCCGTAATGGAACAGTTGACTGACCGTGTAGACGGCTATGAAATCTGTCAGAGCTAATGTTGTCCAGGAAGACCTAATTAGCGCTGGTTTTGAAATTGTATTTCGATGTAAACAAAGTGTGTGCGTTTCCCTCGCTGATCACTGCGATTTACATTTTAGACATATTTGCTTTTAATGGACGTAAATGAGAGTTGGTAATGTCTTTATTTTAACTTTTTTCCCTTAGGATGGAGAATGGCGGGAATGTTTATGATCACAAACCCCATATTTTAGCTCCCAATTGCTTTTAAAAAGGGTTGCATGCTCTTAAATTTTCTTTCTAACTTTAATGTATTTAACATGTTTCATGTCTTGCAATTTGATAACCTCATCCTGAGCTTGTTTACTTGTTATGACATGTTCAATGGAAGTCTTCTTGCTGTATCTTAAGCAACATTTTAATAATTTGTGGCCAACTCTGATCAAATACAAATATTCTGCAAATGGTATGGTTAGAAAATGGTTCATGTTGTACCCCCATTTGATAATGGTGGAATGTTAAATGTACATCTCCTTTGACTAATACGTCATGCACGTACTTTAATATAATTGGCGACCGTCCGTCTTAAATCGCAGTCGTTATCTCTCACCTTTTTGTTTTTGCGCAGCGAGCCTTTTTCGCCATCACAATACATTTTCATCACATTGTAGGTGGTTCTCTTCACCAATTAGTGTGCCTCCTTATATATGTTAACCATGAACTGTGGGACCCCTTTCAGCCTTGCCTTTAAAGTATTTCTTTAATCTGTATGTGGTAATGTTTGTGTTATAAACTCAGTCCGTGACTATCCTGGGTATTAAAAGTGCAGTGATTGTGTTGGGATGTTATGGCATGGACCTGGAGCCTTTGGATCATAAATGTTTGGACTCACTCATTAGCCCCAACCAGTGCATTATACTCTTACATCCTGTCCCCTTTCCTCCATACTGTATGGGCGTCCCTTCCAAGGGACGGGAGATGGAACCTTTTTCACCTTTAAATTTAGAGGCGCGTGGGGGTGCAGCACAGGGAGCATGCGCTGCCTTGACTCTGCCCTCCAGCGCCACACCTCAGTCCCCTTTTCCGCATTGACGGGCAGGGCCTGAATTCACCAGCGCTCCTGGGTTTGGCTTCGGCCATGTAATTCCACATGCGGATGATACTTTGTCTTTATATCATTCAGGTACTCTGTCCTCAGGCGTCAAACTCCTCCCTGGCACATTGCAACTTCTACTGGGTTTAGCAGGTGTACATCCTGCAACGGGCTCTGCCCTACTTCAGACCCCCATGCCCTCTGCCTACGTTGCCTTGGCCCAGACCATGGGTGGCAGTCTTGTTCAGCGTGTGACTAGCTGTCATCAAAAGCGCTGAAGAATAGAATAGCCAAGTGGAGGGAGCTTTTCCAGAGGTCGCCTCCAGAGGACTTCAAGAACTTCGTGAAACAGGGAAACAGGCCCAAGGTAGGGCCGATATTCTCCATAGCACCCCGCAAGGGAGACTCCTTCCCAGGGACTCTCCCGTGCGGGAGGGTCCGCTTCGGCCTTTCTACCAGCACGTGCACCGAGGCTTCTGCAGCTACCGGGCCGAGAGATACGTGGATCCTCCCAGTGTTGAGGGACCGGAAGGTTCTTTTACCGGGTCTTCACCTGAGGGGCTCTGGCCTTATACCGGTACCATGGCTGAGGGGCTACGCCCTAATACCAGCAATACGTCCGACATGCCTAAACGCAGCTCTACCGACCCCCGGGTCGAGGTTGTCGCACCTACCGGGCCTAGGCCCGAGGAGCCTTGTGATCCACACGCAAGAGTCTTGGAGGAGGCCGAGCAGCAGGCTGCACCCTACAAAATGGCCGCCACGCCAGAAAGAGGCACCCGTCCAACGCCATTCCAGGAATTCAGCGAAGAACGAGTGTCAAGGCGGGACTGGCTTGAACCAGGTACATGGCCTATTGCTTACCCCTCTTGCGCGCAGGGCAGCTTTCCTTTGCATCCGTATGGACAGGGTATGCAGCGGCCTCAGCAGCCTCCCGCTACCCCGTCCGCACCCCTGCCACTGCTTCAGTCAGTGAGGAGGTTTTCTTTGAGAGGTTCCTCAGCCTCATGAAGTCACCTCGGATGGGCGTTCTCCTCAAAGACTCCATCAGGGAAGACATTCGCACCTGCTAGCGGGACCACAGATGCCTCTGTTGGCACCTCAGTCCCCGGCGCAGCCACCTACTCCGGCTCCACAGCAGATTGCTCAGCCTCCGGCCACGGTCCCTGTACCCAAGCCTCCGGAACCAACTACTCCTCCACAGGATCCTCCAGATCTGCAGGATACGGATGAGGAGGAGGATCCAGATACGCCATCCTCAGCCAGGGCCTTCCACGAACGTCTTGCTGGTCTGGCGGAGTATCTGGGCCTACCCCAACCAGAGGTCGAGCAGCCATCAGAGGGGGTTTTGGCTGAAGTCCTCACACGATGCCCCTCTGCCAAATCGGGGATTCCTATGCAGACCGATGTAGTCTCCCTGGCCAAGAAGGGCTGGCTCAAACCCCACTCAACCCAGCCAGTCAATCGTTGCCTGGACGACAAAGTACAGGCAGATGGAGGGGGATACTCTGGCTTTCGGCCCACCCTCGGCCACACTCCTCGGTGATTGCTGCAGCATCACTATACTCACAGCCTCAGTTGTCCTAAGTTGCCTCCTCTGCGGCACTGCATGGCAAGGCGGAGAAGATCTTGGAGGCATATGGCAAGAAACACTATTCCAACGCCGCTTTACATCTGCGCCCGGCCAACGCCGACAGCCGTCAACCAAAGATTATGGCCGGAAATTGCAGCCGCCTTCCCAGAACTACCCACCCAGAGCCAATCACGCTTTAAGGCGGGGTTAGCCGAGGCCAAGCTGGTGGCACATGACCTCATGGAATTCACAGTGGCCCATATTGACACCTCAGGCTGTGTCATCTGTATTGCCACGGACATGAGAAGGACAGCCTGGCTCCGGGCAACCAAATTAAACCCCTATGTCCAGGAACGCAAACTAGACCTACCCTTCGGAGAGCGGGTGTGGGGGGGGGAGGGGGAGCTCTTCCACTCCTCTACGGACGAAGAGCTGGACAAGAAGAAAAACGGCTCACAAACAGCTAAGTCTTTATCCATCCTTACAAAGCCCACGCCCAAATCATACACTCATTCTCAACAGTGCTCAGAAAGGGGTTGTATGTACGGAATGTTCCGCAGCTTCCAGGAACGCAGATCCAGGCAGCCGGACCGCTTGCCATCTCAGAACCGGCACAAGCAACAAAAGAGGGGTGTGGAGACTAAGGGCTTTTTCCAGTCCCCCTCCTCAGCAACAGCCTACGAGGGAAAGAAGGCATGACATGCCCCTTCGGTTCCATGTGCCTCTGGTGGGGGGAGCAAGCTTGCTGTCCATGCACATTTCTGGCAACAAAATTACGCAGACCGCTGGATCCTATCCGTAGTATCCACAGGGTACCGCCTTCCTATCCCAGCCTCTCCTCCCTCTTCCCCTCCTCTCCCATAGGTTGGGGATAGCAACTCTTTTGGGGGAGATCCGGTCGCTTGTAGAGAGCCAGGCAGTGGAGGAAGTCCCTGCCTCCCAGCGAGGCTTTGGCTTTTACTCCAGGATTTTCGCCATTCAGAAGAACATCCAGGTGGGCCTGAGAGTTGTGCTGGACCTTTCCACCCTCAACCTCTTTACCCCTGCAAAAATTCAAGATTATTACGCCAGCTTTTATAGCGGATACATTGGACAAGGGAGACTGGATGTGCTCCCTGGATCTGAAGGACACGTACCTACACGTCCTGATTTGGCAGCCCCATCGTTCTTTCCTACGGTTTAGGATCATGGGCTACCATTTTCAATACAAGGTCCTTCCTTTTGGTCTCAATCGGCCCCCAGGATCTTTACCAGACTCATGAATGCAGAGGTTGCCGCCCTCAGAGCCTCCACATCTACCCATACCTCGACGAATGGCTCGTCGTGCTACATCTCCGGAATCGGTTCACCACTTTTCCCATGCCCTTATGAACACACTGCATGATCTGGGCTTCTCGATCAATCTCAAGAAGTTGCAGCTGCAGCCAACGCAGAATCTGACGTTCTTGGGCCTTATCTGGGACACGTGCTCCGAGAAGGTCTTCCCTTCGGAGGACAAAATATCGGCCATCAAGAGGGCCACCACCCACTTCCTCAGTAGAGGTGACCTCGGCATGGTGGTACCAACATCTCCTGGGTCTACTGGCAGCAGTCCCATTAGCCGCTCCGCACACAAGACTAAGGATGAGGAGGCTTAAAAAAAAAATGGCTTTGTTAAAAGTTGCTCCGCCAGGCGAATCCTTAGAGTTCTCTCATAAGAAATTGGTAACTATTTGCCAAAAAGTATTTTTCTTGAATGTCGCATCTCACTGGAATAAGCCGGTATTAAAGCCCTAACCGTCAAACAATTGGGTAGCACTAAAAGATAAATCCAGGACTCGGAGCCGAGTATGTATATGCTCGGTTTTAATGATCAATCAAAAATAAGATGCCCTCTCCATGATTACACGTGTTTTGGCTTGTCTGAGCCTTTATCAAATCAGGGCTGAAATAGTGTGTAAGAAAAATCCACGTGACTGTTGTCAGATAAATAATGTAAGGGTTAGATCCCCAATTCCAGTTGTCCTACGGCTGCAATCTCACGCGTCAGCTGAATAAGGATGAGGAAGATGCAGCTGCACTTCGCTGCCTCATGGAACCAGGAGCAGGCCTCTCAATCCGAGATGATCAACGTTCCGCCATCTCTCCACCCGGATCTGACTTCATGGTCCAGAGACTGCAACCTACAGAGGGGGGTAAGCCGCCCTTCCGGCTGCCCACTCTCCGCAGGCCACCATCACCACGGATTCCTTGCTCGATGGCTGGGGAGCCACCCTGGACGATCTCTCGGTCCATGGCACCTGGACTCTACTGGAGCAGGAATACCACATCAAATGTCTAGAGCTGAACGCCATCTGGCTGGCGCTCAAGGCATTCTACCACTTCTCAGGGGCAAGGTTATCCTCATCCAGACGGACAACTCGGCCAGCATGTACTATGTCAACAAGCAGCGGGGCACCAGATCCCCTCCGCTGTGCAGACAGACTATCAGCATGTGGGAGTGGGCCCTGGAAAATGACATTTACCACATGGCAGTCCACCTCCCGGGGGAATCCAACCTGGAAGCGGACAGGCTCAGCAGAATGGGAGCGGACAATTCCAAGTGGCAGCTAAACCACCTTGTTGTTCAGGAGATTTTCAGCAGGTGGTGTCACCCCCAGGTGGTTCTCTTTGCCACCTGGCGCAACAAGAAGTGTCTCCAGATCGTATCCTGGCAAACTCCGTGCCCTGGCTCTCTCGCCAACTCCTCATCATTCTAATAGCTCCATGGTTGCTGGCCAGGCCATGGTTTTTGGTGCTCCTCAGCCTTTCGGAAGTGCCCCTGATTCACCTCCCGACAGACCCAGCACATCTACTGGAACATCAGGGGAGCAGGGTCATCCACCATGCACCAGAGAAACTAGCCCTCACAGCGTGGTATCTGAGCAGCTAATGCATCGGCACCTTAGCCTCTCACAGGCCAATCTGGAGATCATACCGGGCGCAAGGAGCAAATCTCAGGGCCCAGTACAAGAGCAAATGCACCAGATTCTGCCACTGGGAAGACGCCAAAGGAACCGGCCCTCTGAAGTGCACCCTGGACGACGTGCTCTCCTTTTCGGAGCACCTGGCCCACTCAGGTGTGTAGGTGGACACCTGCCGCATATACCTCACAGCCATTGGGGCTTACGGGAATTCTGAGGAAGGCATTCTCTCCTCCAACCCTAGTCAAACATCCGACGGGATTTGCAAGGCTCTACCTGCCCGTCAAGATACTGCACCCTGTGTGGGACCCCAACATAGTCTTGGGCTCCCTCACGCACAAACCGTTTGAGCCAGTGGCGTCTGTGGACATCAGGCTGGACACCATCAAGACAGCCTTACTATTCGGCCTCACCTCGGCGGGTCAGCAAAATCCAGGCGCTGGTCGCCTCGGAACCATATACTACCTTTCACAAGTACAAGGTAATCTTGCGGACAAACTCAGCATTTCTGCCCAAGGTTCTGTCTGCTTTCCACTTGAACGAGGAAATGGTTCTTCCTACATTTTTCTCGATCCCAAGGACAAAGCACAGAGTGCTGCACTGCCTGGATATCAGGCGTGCCCTGAAATTCTACTTGGACAGGACCAAGGGCTTCCATAAATCAGACACCCTGTGTGTCACTTTGGGTGACTCAAGACCAGGCAATCAGGCCTTTAAGGCTTCCATATACCGCTAGATGGTCTCTGCCATCAAACACGCGTAGGAGGGCCAGCACAAGCCACTCCCGGCCAACATGCATGCCCACGCAGTCAGGGCCAAGGCAGCGGCCATCGCATTCCACCACCATGTCCCTTGGCAAGTCATAAGCAGGGCGGCCACTTGGGCCTCTCCCTCGGCTTTCTGCAAGCATTACTGTTTGGATGTCGGCTCTAGATCTGAGGTGGCCTTTGGACAGGCGGTTCTCAGGAACCTATTTGCTTAAGGAGGGTCTCCTCTCCACCCTGGGGGCACAATCAGTTGTAATCGCCCATACAGTAGGGAGGAGAGGGGACAGGCCGTAAGAGTAATTAGAAGTTACTCACCGTAGTGACTAATGTACTTTGTCCATAGTCCCCTTTCCTCCATACGTCCCACCAACCTCCCCAAGTGGGACGAAGGGCCACCTTCAAGACCCTATGCATCACTCGCCGAGCAGTACACAAGACCAGCCCAACCTACTTGCAAGAGAAGATAAAACCCTACCTTCCATCTCACACCTTACGATCAAGCCCTGCCCTCTTTCTAGCGATCCCAACCTCTGTCAGGATCGGAGGAACCGCCTTCTCAACTTTGGCCCCAACTCTGTGGAACTCACCCCCCCCCCCCAATATCCGACACACCCAAGACTATATAGCCTTCTGCAAAGCTCTAAAAACGTATCTTTCTGTAATGTGGACTATGACCATCAGAGGCGACTGACGTTGCAACCAGATGACAAATGCTTATTGAGATCCCAAGCAATGACGCCACTGAATCCGCTTAAGTCACATATTAAGCAAACGCACACATGAAATCCAGAATAGCGAGCTCCTTGGATCATAACTTCACCCAAACACTCACCTGCCATATCACTATGCTTACTCTTTTTCTCCACCAACACACAATTGGAGTGCAGCTACACCCCTCCATCAATTTCGGCCTATTTGCTGACATACGAAATATCACTCCATGAACACCTCATCATGCTAATAAACGCAGCTACACCACATGACAACCGGCCTAGCTGCTCACAAAAGCGTCCTCCACAGGCCCAACGCAGCCAGACCCCAGTCTTGGTGTCCAGCCTCCATACTGCACACAATAAACTGATATCCATACCACCACACCTAATGCTAGGCTGCAGCTACCATCACATAATTGCATCGGCTGCGCACATAATTGGTGCATCCAAGAACCCTATAACACCTTACTCTCTCAACTGACCTTGACTATGATACCCAAGGGCGTTCAACCTACAAGCGCTTTGAGGTCATACCAGCGATATATAGAGCGCTATATAAATGCTAAATAACATAACATTTCAAACCCGCTGCCAGGGTGGGACCTGAATGTAGGACTTTCAAAGCTCATACGGCGCCCCCCCCCCCCCAACCCTTTGAGCCTATACATAAGTCTAGCCTAAAACACATCACATATAATGTGGCTTTTCTGGTGGCTATCACCTCCATAAGGAGAGTGTTTTTTTTCAGTGTGTTAGGCAAGAATTGAAGCAGTAACCCTGTGGGAGACTACACCAGTCTTGTCCTCTTGGTATTAGGTAACCATCTATTGGTATAGGTCTGTACTACACAAGTTGGTAGTGTGGCTGAGCAGCCACAGTGATCTCAAGACGGGTAAATGTGAGCTGTAGCATCGAAATCCACAAATACAAGTATCCAAATAACATTTGCACTCAAGGTTTTCTAGTAAAATAATTAACGGTCAGTTTTAAATAAGCATTCTTTAAAAAGGGCAATGTGCAACAATAAAAATACACTTCACAATACTTTCTCAGAATCAAGGCAATGCAAGTAGACTCTTTAGAGATGCTTCATACACACTTCCTACACCCTGAGGTGACTTCATTAACTAGGACAGTATTGGCATGTATATATAATCACTTTTGTACTTAAAATTCTGAGGTTGGCAAAAAAGAAAGGTAAAGGAAAAAGCTTACCAAGTTATCAAAGCATGTGACAACTTTTAAATATCCCAGTGAAGTCTAGATAAAAACCTTTTCCAGCAATATTAGTTCAAAACCAATGTATCACCAATGAGGGACAGTAAGAATAAAAGTCAATGGATTAGAAGAGTCTGCTGGGAGCCAGGACAGCCAAAGTCAGTTTGGAACAGTCTATGGAGCTGAGGCACTTCTTAGAAAGCAGAATGTCTTGCACAAGTTAGTTGTTGTAGAAAATCACTATTGGGCCACAAGCTGTTATACTTGTGAAAGTTTAGAGCTACAATGAACTCTAGAAAAGCAGCTACTGCAAGTCTCAACTGAGAAAAGAAAGCTACAGACAGAAGTAAGAACCCTTTAGTCAAAACAGTACCTTTTGGTTGGAAGAGGATCCAGCTGGCTTATGTCTTGGTTGCAGATCCTGTGTTTCTGGGCCTCCGTTGTGGGGACAAGCGAGAGGACCACTGGAGTACTCCTGCACAGCAGTTCGGAGGTCAGTGGCAGCTACATGCTTTTTTTCACTTCCGCGGCACTTTGTGGTTTCTGCGTGCGGTAAACAGCAGCACCGCGTACCTTGAATACCGTTTGGGCCACCTTCAATTGAGTCCAGCACTCTGGCGAGGTGACTCGAGCTTGGGTTGTTCTGCTTCGGGAGGGTCCTCAGACTCCTGGAGCCTTTGGCCGGCTTACAGACGTTGCACCAGACTATGGATTTTTCGACTGCTGGCACTCTGTTCTAGCAGCAGCAAAGACATACAGCCAGTTGGGAGAAGATCCTCCAGCAAAGTTCGTCTCGGGGTTAGTTGGTCCCACTAACCCAAGGGAAGAAGTCCCTTCCGGAGCTTCTCTTGTCGATTCGGGGGAAAAAGAGTTTCAGCGCAGCAGCAGGGCTTCACCTGGAAGTTCAATGGTCCAGGACGATGCAGAAAGCTTCTCTTCACGATTCCTTCATCTGATTCTTCCAGTGGTCGACTCTGTCTTCAGTCTAAGAAGCCTTGTCTTTTATGCTGGTTTCTCCCATTCATGCACAGCCTAGCTGCCACTCACACAGCAGGGTGGCTGTCCTGCACGGACAGCCACCCTGCCAATCAGGACTAGTTGCTTTCAGGCATTCCTAGAGACCAAGGACAGGGGAATTTCAGGCACCTCCCTCAGTTCTTGCCCTTCCAGACACACTGGAGCCAGAGGCGGTTTTTAGTATTGAAGCCTGCCAAAGGCAAAACTAACAAAGGGCTCAAACCTGGCTTGGCACGCAGAGTAAAACCCAAGAAAGACCTCACAAAGAGGAAATGGCAGGAACAAAAAAAGACTGGGCCATTTTGACACAATTGTCACCCATGGGTGCTATACTGCAGCTGAGGATTCAGTGTGCGGTAGAAAAGCACAATGGTAGGAAAATTAAACCACTGCCATCAGCCATTTAAAGTAGTGAGGGTAACGAAAAAATGTTACATGAGGAGTTAGGAAAAGGGGCTACTAAGAAACCCCCAGCACTCCACACAAGATGTGGTGTGCCGGACCTACACAGAGAAAAGGTAAGTAAAGTCCATTTCACTTTACTATTCTTGGAAATAGTAGTTCACACAAGAAAACGTATTTAAACCTTATGAGAAATCTAAAGGTTTTCCCTGTGGCTGTCATGATCTGCCGACCATGGAAGTTGTGGAATCAATGGAGGAAGGGTTGAGCCGTATTGTCTCATGGCAGAAGCGAATGCAGCATTCTAGTGTTTCCACTTCCTGTTAGTGATGTGTATTTATGCGTGTCGGCAGCACGTTGCAACCCTCATTGCTTTCGGGTTTACACGCTATCAAGTTCTACTCTGCATACTCTTGCGCTCTTTTCCTTCCTTGCCCTCCTCTCGCGTCTTCCTCTGTTTCCCTTCCTCCCCTACGTTCCACTCCTCGGAACGTATCATTTCCCGTTTGGTTTCACTTTACCTCTCGGGTTTCCGATCCACTTCCCGCGCTTCCCGCGGTCATTCCTTGCAGCAAAGGCAGTTCCGCTCCGGACCCTCAGACGTGCCTGGAACCTTCCTTGCTCTGTCTGTCGGAGCTCCCTACTCTGTTGGATCGCCTTACTCTTCTACACCTTACCGGGATAAAGATCTCACTGGTGCATGCTGGTCCTTGCAGTCCTCCACCAAGACCACCACCACTTTTCTACGTCACCGAATCCAGTTAAAACCTCCGGATTCTGCCAACATCCTTCTACATCAACAGGGTTTTAGAGCACAGCTTTTCCCTGCCTGTGGGGTGGTCTCCCTGGAGGTCCCCACTGCCGAGCAATTGCATCAGGCAGGGTAGCCTCTGGAAGAGCCCATCCTAAATTCTCCAATAAAAAGCCTGCTGCAGCTTGGAGAGAAAGAGACATTCCTTCTGACGAATCATCCGAAAACGAACATTCAGATGAGGAGGAGGAGAAGGGTTGAAAGGGAAATTCAAGCATATTCTGAGAGTGGCACTGCACTGAAGGTGCCGTGTGTCACCATACAAAAAGTAGATGCCTGTGGAGTTTTGCAGACCCTGGAAACAAAGGAAACTTATAATCCAAAATCAGGGCAAAAAACATGAGGGAGAAAAAGGGCTCACTCACTGCAGTTCTAAAATTAAAGTCGTAAAGTCCAGCAAAAGAGCTGGGGGGTCTCTAAGTTTCAAGGGAATTAGCACAGAAATGAGACTTCTCCCTAACACGGCTGCCCTAGGAACACTGCCTGCAGTCAATACAGAGCCACTGGACACAGCGGACCAGGTCGACAGAGTACGAGAAGCAGGACCCCCCCATCCTCTGCAAAGGCATTTCATGACATACTCACGGGCCTTGCTGAATACCTGGGCATGCCTCAGAAGGAGCAACTGGAAGCAGGGTTCCTGCCCATCCATCTTGACCATCCGCGCATCCACCAGATCGGGCATTCTGCTTCAAAAAGATGTGAAGGCCCTGGCAAAAAAACGTTTGGTCCAAACCGCATTCCTTACAACCCACCAACAAGCAGCTGAAAGCCAAGTATAGACATGCAGAAAGCGATCCTCTAATCCTGTCTGTGCAACCGCCGCCTTATTAGTCGGTTATCGCAGCAGCGTCCATGTATGCAAAGCCTCAGGCATCCACCAGCACTGAAGGAAAACGTACTAGAGGCATATGGACAAAAGGTTTACTCCAATGCCTCTCTTCACTTGCGGCAAGCCAACGCCAATGCAATGTTGGCTACCGCAAATCAGAGGCTCTGGAGGGAGTTCGTCAAATTCCTCCCGGACTAGCCAGCTCGCATGCAGGCTTGTTTCAAGGCAGGAATAGCAGAGGCCAAATTGGTTGCGCAGGACCTAATGGAGTCCTCAGTGGATGATAAAGATGCAACCAGTAGGGCCATCTGTGTGGCTGACATGAGGCGTACAGCGTGGCTCAAAGCTACCAGTTTCAATCTAGTCGCGCATCCTCGACCTCCCATTTGACAGAGGAGACCTTTTCCACTCGTCGCTATACTTACAAAGCCAGCACTGAAGAGCTTTCATCAGGTTCAACCATGAGCTGACAGAGGTCGTACCTTTGGCGGGTTTAGGGGTTTTCAGGAGCACCGCTCTAGGCAGCCAGACGGATTCCCCCAGCCAACACTGGCAGAAACCGCTGGAGACCTCACACAAGGGCTTCTTTCAGTCCCCCTCCCAGGCACCTGCGTCAGGGAAAGAAGCAATGACTGGATCAGGATCCACAGTTCTCCAGTGGGGGGGGGGCCAGGCTTGCTCTTTTGTGGACCTTTGGATACTATCTGTGGGCTTGGGGCTACCGCCTTCCTATACCTCATGTTTATCCTACCCACTGCCCCATTTTGCCCCTTTCCGCCCAATCCCCACCCTTCCCCCACTCCTCCCCTCAGCTTGGGACACCATCTCTCCTTGCAGAGATTTGTTCTCTGGTCGAGAGCAAGGCAGTAGAGTAAGTTCCCCCCGCCCCCCTCTCAGAGAAACTTTGGGTTCTTCTCATTGCACTACAGAAGAACCAGGTAGGCCTGTGAGTAGTCCTAGATCTGTCCATAAACCTTTACCTACCCCTTCAAAGGTTCAATATCGTTACGCCAGTACTGATAGCAGAGGCGCTGTGTGGGGGAGACTGGGCGTGCTCCCTGGATCTGAAGGATGCATACCTGAATGTCCCAACTTGGCAGCCTCATTGTTCCTTCCTACGGTTTAGTATCATGGGCTCACACTTCCACTACAAGGTCCTTTCATTTGGCCTCAATTCAGCCCCGAGGGTGTTCACTAGACTAGGCTCATGAATGCGGTGGCTGCACTACTCAGATCAGTGAGCCACCAGGTTTATTCTTACTGAGACTGGTTGGTTCGTGCAGACACGCCAGAGCAAGTAGAGTATACAGCGGCCAGGCTAATGCAAACTCTCTACGAATTGGGGTTCTCCAACCTCAAGAAGTTGTAGCTCCAGCCTAGTCATTGACCTTCCTGGGCCTCATCTGGGATACAAAGGAGAAAATATTTCACACTGCGGACATGGTCACAGAGATCAAAAGGGCTACCAGGCATTTCCTCAGCAGAGGTGACATCTGCATGGTGGTACCAACACCTGATGGGGATTATGGCAGCCTGCCTCCTGGCAGTGCCTCATGCCAGAGTCAAAATGAGGCAGCAGCTAAATTATTCAGCCTCTTGGAGCCAAGAAGCTGGTTCTCGGGCAGCATTAATCACCATATCAATGCATCTTCACCAGGATTTATTATGGTGGAGTATTGATACAAATCTCATGGCGGGCAGACCCTTCAGACAGCCCCGACCTACGTACACTGATGACGGATTCCTCTCGAGGGATGGGGAGTCACGCTGGGCAACCTTGGTGTGCACGGCCGATGGTCAAGAGAGGGCCAGGACAAGCACATCAATTGCCTCAAAATGATGGCCATGTGGCTAGCATTGAAAGCCTTCCTCACGGTTATCAAAAAACAGCCTAGTCTGCATTCGAAAGGACAACTCTACCTCCATGTACAATCTAAACAAACAGGGGAGCACCAGATCACCCCCTCTGTAGGCTAATGATCCATATATGGAAATGGGCCTTGGCGAACAGCATTTGGCTCTCTGCGATCCACCTGCCTGCCGGGCGAGTCCAACCTAGAGGCGGACAGGCACAGACTTGGGGTCGACAACTATGAGTGGAAGTTAAACGAGAGGGTGTTAGACAAGAATTGAAGTAGTAACACTGTAAGACTACACAACACTTGTCTATTTAGTATTAGGTAACCTACCTTTTGGTATATGGCTGTACTACACCTGTTGGTAGTGAGACTCAGCAGCTTGGCCTATCTGAAGAGGGTTAAATGTGAGCTGTAGCAATGAAATGTGTAAATGCAAGTAGCCAAGTAACACTTATACACACTTATACTCAAAGTTTCACTTAAATAGTTATTTAACATCAATTTTTTAATAATTGCTCTTTAAAAAGGGCAAGATATGTAACTATCAAATATACTTTAAAATACTTTTCCAGAATCCGCAATCTGCCTATGTTTTAGTCGATTCTCTTTAGAGAGGCTTTTTACACACTTCCTACATTCAGAGGTGACTTCATTCATAAGGACAGTAATTGCATTTATATATCACTGGTACACTGCAGATTCTGAGGTTGCAGAAAGGAAAGGTTAAACAGGTTCTCAGGGCATGCAAGTATACTTAAATCTTCCAATCAAATCTAGACAAAACCTTTCCCCACAATAACAGTCTTAAAACAAGCTATCGCCTCTGAGGGACAGAAAATATCAGTCAATGGAGTAGAAGAGTCTGCAGCGAGCTAGGACAGCCAAATTCAATTGGAGCACAGTCCATGGAGCTGAGGCACTTCGTAGTTAATAAGTCTTGCACAAAGTTAGTTTTTGTAGACCTCACTTGTAGGGTCGTTAAACTTGTGGAAAGCAGAGTAGCAATCAACTCTAACAAAAGTAGCCACTGCAAGTCTCAACTGAGAAGAGCAGAGCTAAAGACACAGAGGTAAGTAACCCAAGTCTAAACAGTACCTCTGGTTTGAAGAAGAGTGGTCCAGCTGGATTCAGTCCTGTTGCAGCAATGCAGATCCTGGTTTCCTGAGTCTCAATCGTGGGGACAAGAGGGAGGATGTCTGGAGGACTCCTGTGGTAGTAATTTGGAGGTTGTCGGCGGCTACAGGCGCTTTTCGGAACAACAGCAGCACCACCATGGATCTTGGATACCGGTTGGGCTTCTCCAGCATGGGGCCTGGCACGGATTTGCATGCTCATGAATATTCCCTGTAGTCAGGCTGGGAATCCTCGGTAAAAGAAAAGTTTGTTTCGTTTCTAAACTGTCTTTTCAAACCAACCACTGAGCTCTGGTTCTTACTTGCCCCCAGCCAGTCAATGACTGCCCTCTACCTAAGCCCCTCCTATGGCAACCATCTTCGAGCTTTTCTGTGTTTTTCACTTTTGTGATGGATAAATTAGATTTTTTGGTCAAATGGAGCCTGTGTGCTCAACTATTTATCCTTCCGATTAACGGTTTTCAGCTTCTTTTCATGCCTCTCGGGGGCAGAAATTTGTATTCTTGTAATCTTTCAGAAGTTCGTCAGGCCTACACCACGAGGATCATGTCGGTTGAGGAGGCCCGCACTTCCCTCTTCAAGCTGTGCTCCAGCTGCGGTTTGCGTGATGTGTTCATGGACGACAAGCATTACCAGTGCCTGTATTGCTTACACAGACGGATAAAGAAGATTGTGAGATCTGCCGTAGCTTCACTAAGCACACAAAGGATCGACGTGGTTCAGGGCCACTACCCCAGGTGTTTCACAGGGGCATGTCTCTTCTGGATCCAGCCAACCGGAGCGGCCTTCTAAGTCCTTTCAGGGCGCTCCATCTGTGGGGATAACACACACGGCCAAGCACTGCGAGTCAGCTTCTGTCAGGGTCGCCGCTCCTGCGGACCCCGCAATGCTTAGGGCGCGCTCATTGTCTCCATCAGCATCGTTATCCAGCCACTGCTCCAGCTCTTCGTCCAAAACGGAAGTCTGCTACCCCGGGGAAGCTGCGGGAGACGCCGGAGAAGGCCAAGCAGGACAAGGTGCCTGACCTGCCTGTAAAGGAGCAGGCAAAGCAAGACAAGGTGTCTGACCTGCCTGTAAAGGCCAAGCAGGACAAGGGACCCGGCCTTCCCGTGACGGCCCTGGTGCTCCAGGCCGAATTGTCCACCTCAGTGGAGTTGGTGGTGGCCTCCCTCTCGAAGGCAAAAGGGGCAGACCCTGCCCAGGGTGCCCCGACGGCAGCTAGAGACACTCTTCCTCCCAGGAGGGAGGCGTTAGCCAAGCTGGTTCGAAGACTCCGGAGGAAAGGATGCCGGACATCAGCCCTAGACCGACCCCCTCAGGACCTGAAGAAAAAGGGGAGTGGGGCAGTGAAGAACTCCAGGGAACTGACAATTCTTCGTTGGAGGAGATGCTTTCCGTCCAAACCATTCAGGGTGGTGACGACGATAGAAATGTCGGTACTATGCCCCACCGGAGGCGGCGACTGGCGACAGTCGATGGGGATGACATGGGCGCTGGGCCCATTGACCCTGTTTCCCAAGTGCCCCCGAGAGACGTCTCGCAGGATATCCCCTCGGCGCTTCACACGCTGGTGGTACCACCAGCGTCGCCAACCCCGGTGACCCCGTTGACACCGGGGCAGCCAGCTGTAAAGGGGAGACATTCTACACCTTGATTCCAACCATCGCTGGCCCCACCCACCCCCCCTCCCTAGAGGGACGGGTACGGACACAGCGACAATGGACACAGACGGCTGAAATCCGCCATCGCCACAGCCGCCAAGAGCTTCTCCACCAGAAGAAATGGGATCCTTTTATTCCATGACCACCCATGCATCAGAGCTTTTCCAACTCGCCCTGGAAGAGGAGGAGGGCTTCCTGTATTTGCGCCGGGAGGCGAAGAGGAAGATCATCCTGTCGTCCCGCTCCTGAAAAACGTTTTGGATGAGGGGCTGGCCCTGCTGAGGAACCCCACCTCAACCCCTGCAAAGAGAGACCTGCTCAAAGTCTCTGCCGTCGGCAACCACAAGGAAGAAATTGTCGAGTGCGGTGTCTTCTTAGTCAGCCCCTCCGGACAACAAGGGGAAGAAATTGGATTCCATGGGTAGAAAGGTCATCTACTCAGCGGTGACAACGGTCAAGGTGGCCACTGCCCTAGCGATGGTAGCCAGGTATGACCGGGAGCTTTGGTACAAAATGGCTCCTCCTGGATTTCCTCCACGCGGACAAACTGGTTGATGCTTTGGAGATCCAGGAAGGCGAGGTGGCGTCGGACCACGCCATCACATTGGCACTGGACATCGTGGACACGTGTTTCCGCCAGATGGGCAACAGGGTTTGCCTTCGCTGTCGTGGCTGACTCAAGGCCGCAAGGATAGCACAGGCGCAACGTGCGCACCTTGGAAACAAGACACGGAACAGAGGTTTAATCCACGGGTCCGCGCTTAGAAACCTCTCAGTATTAAGCGCGTCATAAGTAACATATCATATCTAATCAACAATGGCCACCAACTTCTGGCAAGAGGTCCAGAGGAGGGTCCTGGGCATGCCGTATCGACGGAGACAACCTGTTAGGGAAGGCCATTGATGAATCCCTCCAGGCCATCAAGACTGACAGACGACCCGTGCCTTGGGCGCCCACCAGCAACACTGGCCGTCCTTTCGTTACTCAAGAGGGAAGTCCAATAGGCGGGGGCTCTTCCTCTGACCACCAACCCTCTCTATCTTCGACCCAGGAAGCCAACGGGGGTCGCTCCAAGACCTTCAGAGGTGGCTGTCATTGTCAAGGGCCCAAGGCGGACAGATTACCTCTAAGCAAGATTGAACCAGGCAGGATGCCGGCCCACCACCCATGAACCCCAGTGGGAGGCCAGCTGACTAATCTCTTCAGTGTGTGGAAGACTATCTCCACCGATCGATGGGTGCTGGATGCTCTCGCCCACTGTCACACCTTGGGATTTCAACAAAAGTGTACGCTAATACTACTGGCGGTCCATGAGTAAAATCCCATTCCCTCCGCTACTGCTGGAGGTTCGGGCCATGTTACGCAAAGGGGCGATCGAGTTGGTTTCACAGTGACTCTGGGGCTCCGAAGTTTACTCAAGATACTTTCTTGTATGAATGAAGACTTGGGGCTGGAGGCCCATTCTTGACCTACGACTGAAGTACATAAAGTCCCACAAGTTTGGGATGGTAAAGCTGCAGCACATGCTCTGCCAGCTGGAGCAAGGAGACTGTTGGATCTAGAGGACGCTTACTTCCACGTCACCATACACAAGAAGCATCACTAGTTCCTGCGTTTTGTCATCCAAGGGAAACATTACCGGTTCTAGGCTCTTCCCTTTGGACTGAAGTCTGCACCCTACCACCAGTGGCAGCCCATCTGCGGCTGCACGGGATCCACGTGTACCCTTACCTGGACGATTGGCTCATCTGGCCCAAGTCAAAGGACCTCGTCTACCACATAGCAAGGACCATCCGGCTGCTGACAGAACTGGGGTTCTCAGTGAATTATGTAAAGTCCTACTTGACTCAATTGCAGCACGCGCTGTTCCTGGGGTACAGGCTCAACACGGTGTCCTGCCTGGCGTCTCTTTCAGAGCAGAGGATAGCCAGCATCTTGGGCAAGGTTCAGTGGCTGTTGGCACTGAAGATCGCCACAGTGTGGACCATCAAGTTGCTGCTTGGCATGTCATGCATATACCTGATTTGGCTCTGCAGGTTGTGGATGCGTCCTCTAAAGGAAGGCTTCAGTACAAGATTGTGCGCAATAAGTTCCATCGAGCGATAAAAGTGGTGGGTCGTATGCTCCAACATTGCCGGGGGCACGGATTTCCAGAGCCCCCGTACCAGGAGGCGGTCACGACAGACACTTCCACAGAAGGATGGGGAGCTCACACCGAATGTCTTCACGCCAGAGACCTGTGGCTGCCAGAAGAGAAGACGGCACACATTAACATACTGGAACTGCGGGCAGTGTTTTGGGCCCTCGGGTCGTTTCTGCCGTCCCTCAAGGGGAAAGTGGTGAGGGTCTTCATGGACAATACCACCACAATGTTTTACATCCAGAAGCAAGGGGGCACCAGATCCCCAGCGCTCTCCAAAGAGGCGCAGGACTTGTCGCCCAAGGGCTGTTACTCTTTCTTTTTCACCTGGCAGGAGTAAATGACAGTTGCTGACTCTCAGCACGGAGCTGCTCTTGCCACGAGTGGGAGCTTCGACGGGATAAAGTGAACAACCTTTTCCTCAAATGGGGGCAGTTCCCAGATCGATCTGTTTGCGACGGCGACCAACACTAAGTGCTGGAGGTTCACCAGCAGATTCCCCCAGCTGGGGAGCATGGGGGACACATTCTCATTACCTTGGGAAGGGCAGTTCCCTCCATTACTGCTACTTCGAGTCATCAGCCAACTCAGACGGTACTGGTGCAGGGTGATCCACGTTGCACCAGTGTGGCTGAGGCAGATCCGGTACCAGGACCTTCTCAGCATGTCATCGTCCCCGTTGCCCCCCATTCAAGCTGCCAGTGGTCGCAGATCTTGTCGCCAGGGAAGGTGGCGCAATTCTGCAGCACGACCACAGATCTCTGAACCTGTAGGCCTGACTTCTGCAGCATTAGTGTGGTGGCTACAATCTTCTGGCGGACTGCAGGGAGGTACTTGCCAAGGCCAGGGCATCGTCTACTTTCAAATGCTACGGACACAAATGGAAGTGCTTTGCGACTTGGTGCAGCTCGCAGAAGATCAACCCTCTGAGTCACGGCTCCTGAAGTACTTCAACATTTACTGTCTTTGGTTAAGTTGGGGGTGACTCACGCCTCCATGAAGGTACATCTGGCGGCTGTCACCAGCTACGCCAGGTCTCCGGGATGGTCTTCACTGTGGTCGCACCGTCTAGTTAAGGAGTTAATCAATGGACTGTTCCGCTCGTTCCCTCCGGTGAAAGCTACGGCCCTGGTGTGGGAACTCAATGTGGTGCAGACTAGGCTCATGGGGGCCCCATTTGAACCTATGCATTCAGTCCCGCTCAAGTTTGTCATTTAAGACCGTGTTCTTCGTGGCCATCACCTCTGCAAGACGAGTGAGAGCCAGGCCCTATCCTGCAAACGGCCTTACTTGACTTTCCATGAGGCGAGGGTGGTGCTGTGGACGCACCCCTCCTTCATGCCCAAGGTTCCGTCGGTATTTCACCTCAACGAGCCCTTGGTGTTACCTGTGTTTTTTCTGACCCCTTTGTCGCTGGCTGAAAGCACTCGCTGGATGTGGCTAGAGCGCTGAAGTCTTACGTGGCCTGCACAAAGAGTTTCCTGGGGAACTCCTCAGCTTTTTGTAAACTTTGGTCCTGTGAACCATGGAAGGGTCCTGTCCAAGGCTTCCATTTCCAGGTGGTTCTCCTGCTGTATCACTGTCATCGGTTGGCAAACTGACCGTTGCCTGGCCGTCCGAGAGCCCATTCTAACAGAGCGATTGCTGCTACAACGTTGTTCCTTTCTGGTGTGCCCAAGCTCGACATTTGTGGGGCTGCTACATGGAGATCTACGCACACCACCACAAAAGTCTACTGCGTCGACAGGGATTCCAGGGAGGAGTCGGCCAAGCAGTGCTGCCTAACCTGTTCGCTTGAAGGTGAGCCTGGAGAGGAGTTAAGAGATTGCTTCTGTTGAGCCTTGCCACTTCCTGTGGTTGTGCATGTGTGTACGGATATTCTTTATTCATGAGCATGTGAATCCATGCCAGACGCCATGCTGGAGAAGGAACAAGTTACTTACCTGTAACTGTTCTCCAGCATGGGTCCGGCATGGATTCACATGCAAACCCTCCTGCTCGTCCCTCTGCAGCTCTTTTCTTGGTCCTACTGCCTCTTTACGTGCTACCAAATCTGAAGATGGCTTCCAGATGAGGGCCTTAGGTAGAGGGTAGTCATTGGCTGGGAGCAGTATGACCCAGAGCTCAGTGATTGGTTTATGGGAGAAAGACTGTTTAGAAACTAAAAAAAACAGATTTTTCTTTTACTGAGAATTCCCAGCCTGACAACAGGGAATATTCATGAGCATGTGAATTCATACCAAATCCATGCTGGAGAACAGGTTACAGGTAAGTAACTTGTTCCTTCCTTCATTCCTTGAGTCCTGCTTCTGGATGGGTCCTTAGACTCCTGGAGCTTCTGGCCGGATTGATATGGCATTTATAACACGCCTATACACGAGTGATTCAAGGCGCGACAAGGCATGGGAGGCGAGACAGAGACCCTACTAGGCCAAGTGCCATGCAGATAGCACATGGTTAGGGGGAGGGAAAAGTGCAGTACATGGGAGGAGGGCAGGGGGGAGAGAATAAATAAGGTAAAAATACGACCGGCTGGTGGCAAGTGCAGACATCAGGTGTTAGTGGGACTATTAGGGATGCAGAAAACAGTCCCCAAGTGCGGGGGTTCCAAGGAAGGCAGTGCAGGGGTGCAACTGGCGGGTGAGGGGACCTGGGTCCGAGATCAGAGGGTGGCCAGGTAACGAGTGCAGAATCAGTTTCAACCAGGAAATCAGCAGGGGAGAGGAGGAGAAAAACCAGAAGCAGAAGGGTTTTGAGGTGCTCCCGGAACCGGAGATGGTTCTCAAGTTTCAGGGAGGCTGTTCCAGAGGGAGGCCCCAAGAGATCTACCACCAACTCGTTGCTTGGAGAAGCGACTGACCCTGAGGAAGTTGGAGGTGGATAAGCAAAGAGTTCGAGAAGGGAGATGTTTAGGAAGTGAGAGTTTAAGGTATTGTGGCCCCAGGCCACAGAAGGCCTTGTGGATAATGCAGAGGGTTTTGAACTTAATCCTCGCAGCCACTGGGAGCCATAGCAGAGATTTCAGTCCTGGAGGGATACAGTTCCTGGGCTTGAGGCCAAGGACAAGTCTTGCGGTCCTGTTCTGGATGAGTTGCCGAGGCCGGAGAGTAGAAGCAGGCAGATTTAGAAAGAGGCTGTTGTAATTGTCCAGCCTAGAGACAACCAGAGCTCTGGAGAGAGTGAGCTTCTGGGGCAAGGAGAGGAAAGGAAGAATCCCTCAGAGGTGCAGCTGGGAGTGTGACTTCTTAGAGATGTCAGAGATGTGAGGAGAAAAAGAGTGTGGAGTCGAAGATGACCCTGAGGTTTTTAGCCTAACATGTGAGAGTAGGAGGAGGGCCAAGAGAAGAGTGCAGACGTTTCACTAGACTATAGATTTCTCCACCCCTGGCACTCAGTTCCTGCAACAGCAAAGTAGTTCAGCCACTCGGGGAAGATGCTCCAGTGGGGTTCGTCTCGGGGTTAGTTGGTGCCACTAACCCAAGGGAAGAAGTAGTCCCTTCCGGAGCTTCTCTTGTCGATCAGAAAAAGGAGATTCAGTACAACAGCAGTCGTTGACTCTGCCTCTAGTCCCAAAACCCTTGTCTTTTCATTGCCTAGCATTTCGGTGCTGTCTCGGGAGGATAGCCCAGGGGCAACGCACTCGACTTGAAAGTAAGACTAAGCGGAGAATTGCAGGTTGGATCCCAATTACAATATATTCTTTATTCATGAGCATGTGAATCCAGGATACCAGGCCTGACGATGGGCAATATTCATGAGCATATGAAACCATGCCGGAGAGCAAGAGTTACAGGTAAGTAACTTGTTCATTCTCGCAGTTCATGTAGCCTGAGAAGAAAACATAGCGTTGGACGCTCTGAGCAGGCAAAGCACAATCTCCCACGAGTGGAAGTTTGGTCAGGAAGTCCTTCTAGAGATAGTCTCCCTTTTGGGAATCCCCCGGGTGGATCTGTTTGCATCCAGTGTCAACAGGAAGTGCAACCATTTTTGCTCCAGGGAATTTCCTCAAAGGAGCTCTGGGAGACGTGTTCGGAGTGGACTGAGAATTTTCACTCCAGTACGTGCTTCCTCCAGTCCCTGTCATTCTTCCTGTCATGAGGAGGTTGAGAAAGTTTGGAAAGTACATGATCCTGATCGCTCTGGATTGGGCCAGGATAACTAGCGGGTGTGGAGGGGGTAGGAGTTCACTAATTTCTTACCAAATGTGGTATCTGAGTTTCATTTAACTCAGAAAATAGTGTTACCTGCTTTTATCCGCCTGTTCATCCATCTAAGGAGGATAGATTGTCGCTTAGACCCAAGAAGGGCCTTGAGCTTCTACGTTTCCAGAATGTCTAACATCAGACAAGACGACCAGCTCTTTGTGGGATATTCAGGGCACACATTGGGACAAGCTGTCACCAAACAAACCATCTCACAATGGATTATTCTGTGCATTTCAGAATGCTATATATTGTCTGGCAAAGATCAGCCCGATGGGTTAAGAGCACATTCCACCCGTGTAGTGGCTACTACTTAATTTCTTCAAAGAGGGGTGCCCTGTACAGGACCTCTATCGTGCGGCTACTTGGTCCTCTCTACACACTTTCTGCCAATACTAATGTCTGGACTTTGTGCCAGGAGGCAGAATTTGGCAAGGCTGTACTTCACAGTATTATTCAACAATACTTGAACTTCCTTCTACATACTGCTTTGGGAGTGTATCGAAGATGAGGAATATGTGGTAGGACACAATAGTTTCGAACAAATTACACCTGGTAGTAATCTTTCAACTGGATGTTCCTCCCATGTATTTCTCATCGCCTTCCCATCCTTGCCCTCTTACTTGCCGAGAATTTCTGTGTTTTTACACCTGCTCTTTCAACGTCTGGGTCACCCCTTTAAGACAGCTACGCATTGGATGGAACTAGAACATAGGCAAGGGTCGCTGTGTGAGCTACTTATACCATCGTCGACATCATGGCCGAGGACCGGATGGAGGCAGTTGAGGTCACCAATCAAACCATGGCGCCTGATACTATGAAAAATGTCTGATGATGCAGGCAGACTTGCGAGTATATCAAAGATGAGGAATACGTCGGAGGAACATCGAGCTGAAAGAACATTAACAGGGGTAAGTAATTAGTTCTTCATGAATGTGATTTATTTCAGCCAAGTATCCAACCTGCACTCTTTGTTTGAATTTTGGCTTTTAAAACACTTATTTAAGGACTATTCCTTCTTGGGTATAAAAAAAAGTAATGAGTGTTTGAGATTGTGGGAGAGGTCATTTAGCTGAATGAGAATTTGATCCACTCATACTGGTTTACGTATTTCTTTTAGTTGTGGATTCCAATGGTGAAATTGATGACCCAGTTTATTGGGGCAAAGTAGTAAGACCACTAAGGAGTGTGGATCCCTCACAGAACGAATACCAAGGAATGATTGAAATCACAGATGAGGGTAAGTATATAATGGTTTTTGCAAGTATGGGAGTGTTATTTCTACTGGTTAACTATTGCTTTGTACATCCCATTGTTTATCTGGCTGCTTCATGCAACTATTGGTGAATCATCTTTTCTCCAGCATGGGGTCTGGCATGGATTCACATGCTCATGAATATTCCCCGTCGTCAGGCTGGGAATCCTCGGTAAAGAAAACAGTATCAGTTTCGTTTCTGATCTGTCTTTCGTAGTAGTAATCAATCACTGATCTCTGCGTCATACTGACCACAGCCACCAATGACTGCCCTCTACCTAAGTCCCGCCTCTGGCAGCCATCTTCAGATTTTTACCGCACGTTCAAGTGTTGGGATCCTCGTGCTATTGCTCTCGAGCGTTAGTGCTATTTTTTCACGTTTTTCTCAAAAAGCTTGATTTTTTTTTCAGTCAAAAAGAGCCTCAAGTTCCACCGATTCTTCATCCGATCAACGGGGACCCGTGTCGGATTCATCTACGCCCCTCAAGGGTGAAGATTTCGTCGAGCTACGCTTTTGGAGGACTCCAGAAGTTTCTCAGGCCCATCTCGGACATGGCCCAGGAGAAGGGAAGCTCGACGCCTGGAAAGCTGTTCAGGGTCTGCCCTGGATGCCAGCTTCAGAATGTCTTTAAGGAGGACGAACACTCCTTTTGTCTTTACTGCCTACATGAGGACAAGACGCACGTGGAGAAGGACTGTGCGTTTTGCGTCAATATGTCGGAGCGGACCATGAAGGACCGCCATCAACGTCTCGCCAACTGGCTGGAAGGGAAGAGTCCGTCAGGCGAGAAGAAGAGGAAGAAATCCGAGCGGTCTTCTAAGACCTTTGCGGACGCCCCGGCGACGGGGGTCCAACACAAGGCCAAGCACCGCGAGTCCGCTGGCACCGGGAGAGCCAAACGGTCAGGCTCTATGGGCGCCAGGCAGGGCGCATCCTCCCCGGCACCATCAACCACGAGCCAACGCTCTGGTTCGGGTAAGAGGAAGGCCGAGCACCCGGCGAAGCTCCTGGAGAGGCCCCGGTCGAGCTCGAAGGCCCCATCGGAGGGAGAGTGAGGCAGTGCCCCCAGCCACCAAGGAGAAGGCGGTGAACGCACCTAAGGTGGTGAAAGCCTTAATCCATCCGGCCAAGGCCTCTATCGAGAGTCGCGGCGGCCCTGGCTCAGCCTGTGGAGGCTACACCAGTGGTGGCGACCTCGGGGCTCAGAGTCTCCCTGCCACCGCGGAGGGAGTCCTCTTTTATGCCCATCGACAGGACCCCCGTGAAACCTCCGGAGAATAAAAAGGGGGGCAGGAGGTCGTCATGGATTCAGCCTCAACCTCTGAGGAAGAGCTGATCGAGGTCTTAAGCCACGGCGTTGGCGTGGAAGAAGACCAGCCCGTCGGGAGGGATCCCGACGTAGGAGACGACGGTATCGTCGAGGGTGCCGATGGGGCCCCTGACCGCCCATCGGACTCCCCTCAACCAGCGCCGCAAGACAACTCGGCGGCCATTTTGTTGGCTATACATTCCTTATGCTAGGAGATAAGGACGAGACTGCCGTTACCACCAGCGGAGGAACCGCTCCCGACGGGGGACCCGGAGCCAGGCCCTTCTGGGAGCCCTCCCCCTAAGAGAAGGATTCACCCTCCACCTCCTTTTCAGCCATCGCGCCCTGTTCAGCCCTCCTCCCCGTCCACTACTCGTGGGGATGACACGGGGACTGACACGGCCGCGACGGGTACGGACGAGGTTTTCGACGAGGATCTGCCGTCGTCACCTCCCACCCGGGCTTCACCGCCCGACGAGATTGGATCGTTTCACTCCATGATCGCCAGGGCATCCGAGCTCTTCCAGCTCTGCCCGGAGGAGAAGAAGGAAGGTTTCCTTGATCAACGGCGCGAGGCCAAGAGGAAGACGGTCCTCTCCGTGCCTCTACCGGACGATATTTGGGATGAGGGCCTCGCCCTCCTCAAGAACCCATCCACAACACCGACTAGAAGGGATCGGTACGAGAAGAAGTACCGGGTCCCGGACGCGGCCCCCTTGTGCCTCCGGGCACAGCCGACCCGCGGCCAGGAAGAAAGCGGGGGGGGCGGCCTCCACGTCGACTTCCCCGCCGGACGGCGAGGGAAAGAAATTGGATACGATGGGACGCAGGGTCATCTCGTCTGCAGCGACGACGATTAAGGCGGCCAACGCCTTGGCTATCGTAGCCCGCTACGACAGGGAGCTGTGGTACAAACTGGCCCCCCTGCTGGACTTCCTACCGGACGACAAGAGGGCGGATGCCCTAGAGATATTGCAGGAAGATGAGGTGGCGTCGGACCACGCCATTACGATTGCGACGTACATCGCAGACACTGGATTTCGCCAGTTGGGCAACGGCGTGTGCCTTAGGCGGCGTGGATGGCTCAAGGCTACTGACTTCCGTCAAGACGTGCAGACCAGAGTCTTGGACATGCCGTTCGATGGAAACCTGTTTGGGAAAACAGTGGACGATTCCCTTCAAGCCATCAAAGCAGACACGGAGACAGCCCGGGCTCTTGGGGTTCTACAGCAACGGCGGCCGCCCTTTCAATTCGGCGGAGGCAAGGGTGCCTCCAAAGGTTCCGGCGGCGGATTTTCCACCTACCGTCAAGCGGCCCGTTCGTCGTCGCAGGAAGCTTACAGGGGACGAGGCAAGCTGGCGGACCCCGCCGTCGTCGCCAAGGAGGTCAAGGCGGCAAAGGCTCGTCGAAGCAGGACTGAACCGGCCGTGGGGTCGGGCCCCCACCAAAGCACCCCGGTGGGAGGCCGGCTGGCGAGCTTCGTCAGCGTGTGGGAGTCCATCTCCACCGACCGTTGGGTGCTGGACCCCCTAGCCCAGGGTCACGCGCTCGAGTTTCAAAGAAGGTGCCCGCGCGTCCCCCCTGTGGCCAGGAAAGAAAATCACGTCCCTCAACTTCTCTTGGAGGTAAAGGCGATGCTCAGGAAGGGCGCCATCGATCTCGTCCCAAAGAGGCTTCGGGGCTCCGGAGTTTACTCAAGATACTTCCTCGTGAAGAAGAAGATGGGAGCATGGCGTCCCATCCTGGACCTACGACGACTGAACAAATTCATCAAGGCACAGAAGTTCCAGAGGGTCACCCTCCAACACGTCCTGGGTCAGCTGGAGGAGGGCGATTTCCTGTCGTCGTTGGATTTAGAGGATGCCTACTTCCATATTCCCATCCTAAAGGGACACCGAAAGTTTCTCAGGTTCGTTGTCCAAGGGCGTCACTATCAGTTCAGAGCCCTTCCCTTCGGACTAAGGTCGGCACCCAGGGTGTTCACCAAGTGCCTTGCACCGGGATCCACGTCTACCCCTACCTGGACGACTGGCTCATCCGAGCCAAGATGAGGGAGCTCGCCGTGGAGCACACGGCAAGGACCGTCCAACTTCTCACGGACCTGGGATTCTCCGTAAACTACGCCAAGTCCCACCTGGTGCCCGCGCAAGATGCACTGTTTCTGGGAGCGAAGCTCGACACAGTGTCACTTCTGGCCTCCCCGTCGGAGGAAAGGACGAGGGCCATTCTGGGCAAGGTGCAGCGGATGCTGGTTGCGGACGCAGCCAGAGTGGGGTCCATCAAGTCCCTCCTAGGAATGATGTCTTCTTGCATTTACCTCATCCCCCTGTGCAGGCTCCGGATGCGCCTGTTGCAGGAGTTCCTGGACGCGCGCTGGATCCAGACGACGGGCAGCTTCGAGGAGAGGATCACACTCGACGAGTTTCCGACGAGCGATCCGGTGGTGGGGCACCCGCGCACATCTGACGGCGGACATGGACTTCCAGACCCCCAGCCACCAGGAGACAGTGACCACGGATGCCTCCCTGGAAGGGTGGGGAGTGCACACCGAGAATCTGCATGCGAGAGGCCTTTGGCTCCAGACGGAGAAGTCCCCCCATATCAACGTCCTGGAGCTCCGTGCAGTGTTTTGGGCCCTCAGGTCCTTCCTTCCGTCCCTCAAGGGCAAGGTGGTGAGGATCTTCACCGACAACACCACCACCATGTTCTACATCAGGAAACAGGGTGGAACCAGGTCCCCAGCCCTGTCCAGGGAGGCGCAGGATCTGTGGCATTGGGCCGTCGCCCAAGGGATGTTTCTGGTGCCGTTTCATCTGGCAGGGATAAAAAACACCATCGCCGACTCACTCAGCAGGGAGCTGCGCTCGTGCCACGAGTGGGAACTACGACAGGATCTAGTGGACCGCCTCTTCCGACGGTGGGGCACACCCCAGATCGATCTGTTCACGACGGCGACGAACTCCAAGTGCCGGAGGTTCGCCAGCAGGTTTCCCCAGCCGAGGAGCATGGGCGATGCTTTCTCGTTCCCCCTGGGAGGGCCTGTTTCTATACGCGTTCCCTCCATTGCCATTGCTGATCCGGCTCATCAACCAGCTCAAGAGGTCACGGTGCAGGATGATCCTCGTCGCACCTGCGTGGCCGAGGCAGATATGGTTCCCGGACCTTCTGGACTTGTCAGCGTCCCCGTCAATCAAGCTGCCAGGGGACGCAGATCTCTCCAGGGAAGGAGGCGCCATCCTCCATCACGACCCGAAGTCGCTGAACTTGCAGGCCTGGCTCCTGCGGCGTTAGAGTTTGGAGGATACGACATACCGGCCAACTGCAGAGAGGTTCTTGCAAAGGCCAGGGCATCCTCAACTCTTAAATGCTACGTACACAAATGGAAGAGGTTCTCTGTCTGGTGCCACGCACAGAAGATTAACCCTCTACTGATTACGGCTCCTCAAGTACTGCCGTACCTACTGACGCTGGCCAAGGCTGGACTGGCGCACGCGTCCATCAAGATTCATCTTGCTGCGATCTCCCGATACACCAGAACCACGTGGCGGACGTCTTTGTGGTCTCATCGTCTGGTGAAAGAGTTCATGAAGGGACTGTTCAGATCGTTCCCGCCGGTGAAGGGCTCCGGCCCCGGCGTGGGAGCTGAACGTGGTGCTGACCAAGCTCATGGGACCTCCGTTCGAGCCTCTGCACTCGGCTCTGTTGAAGTTCTTGTCGTGGAAAACAGCGTTTCTTGTGGCTATCACCTCCGCACGACGGGTGGGAGAGATCCAGGCCCTTTCCTGCAAGGCACCGTACTTGACTTCACGACACGAGGGTAGTGCTCAGGACGCACCCCTCCTTCATGCCCAAGGTGCCGTTGGACTTCCACCTCAACGAACCCTTGGTGTTGCCTGTTTTCTTCCCGTCGCCTTCGTCGCCGGCTGAAAGGACTTTGCACTCGCTGGATGTGGCTAGAGCGCTGAAGTTCTACGTGGACCGCACAAAGTGTTTTCGGAAGACGTCACAACTCTTTGTGAATTTTGGACCTGTCAATCAGGGGAAGGCACTCTCGAAGGCTTCCATTTCCAGATGGCTCTCCGGCTGTATCATGTACTGTCATCGGTTGGCAAACCGACCGCTGCCTGGCCGTCCGAGAGCCCATTCCACCAGAGCGATCGCAGCTACCACGGTGTTCCTATCTGGTGTGCCCTTGCTGGACATCTGCAGGGCTGCTACGTGGAGGTCGACGCACACCTTCTCGAAATTCTACTGCGTTGATCGGGATTCCAGGGAGGAGTCCAGGGTCGGCCAAGCAGTGCTGCGCAACCTGTTCGCCTAAGGTGAGCCTGGTGAGGAGGTAAGATTTGCTTAATGTTGAGTTTGATGCAATGCTTAATGTTGAGCCTTTGCCACCTCCCGTGGTTGTGCATGTGTGTACTGCTATGTATTCTTTATTCATGAGCATGTGAATCCATGCCAGACCCCATGCTGGAGAAGGAACAAGTTACTTACCTGTAACTGTTGTTCTCCAGCATGGGTCTGGCATGGATTCACATGCGAACCCTCCAGCCTACCCCTCTGCGGCTCTTCACTTGGTCATACCGCCACTTCACGTGCTACCAAATCTGAAGATGGCTGCCAGAGGCGGGACTTAGGTAGAGGGCAGTCATTGGCTGTGGTCAGTATGACGCAGAGATCAGTGATTGGTTACTACTACGAAGGACAGATCAGAAACGAAACTGATACTGGTTTTTTCTTTACCGAGGATTCCCAGCCTGACTGGGAATATTCATGAGCATGTGAATCCATGCCAGACCCATGCTGGAGAACAACAGTTACAGGTAAGTAACTTGTTCCTTCCTAAACATGAGGATTTATTTTGTTACTCATGACTAGTCTGTATTTCCATCTCTGCAGCATGTGTCAACCTGTACCAAAACAACCCTCTTTCCTGTAGTATTTAAGAATATTTTATATTGAAAAGCAGCAGTCGGTGCATCATGAATTTTCAGCCATGCCTGCCCTTCAGTTCATTACTCTGACACCAATTTGGTGAATGCAGCTGCCACTAGCTGGTGTTGATAGCTTCAAGTTCCGCTTTTCAACATTTATGGTCCAGATTTGAAGTTTGGAAACCTTTTTCACATGATCCATTTGCTTGTATAGCCATCTAGTCTGCTCTTTCATATTTTGCTTACAAGGCACACAATGTTATCCAGCATTGAATCTCAGATTCATATGCTGTTTGAATATTCCCTGTTTTCAGGCTGGGAATCAAACTCACTTGCTCCACCCCAGGAGGACATCTTCAGATTTTTCACTGCATGTTTAAGTGTTGGGAGTTCTCTTCTTCATTCAGTGATCTGCACATTTCTTTCTACAAATATATTGTGATTTCTTGTGGAATTGGAATGCTTCCTTTGAGCTAATATTGGAAGATGACATTCACAGTGCATTTACTATCTGCATCCACAAAGCATCAATTTCTCAAATTGAACAAGACCCTCCAGGACTGGCATAGATTAGTGACATGGCCTCGGACTCTGCTTCTGTTTGGAGCCACGCTTTGCTGCACCATAGCAGACCCCATGAGCGCACTCCCTTTTCCAAGAGGAAGAGGTCCTATGAGGAGACTGCATCGGAAAAGGGTGAATGAGCATGCCACCTACACTAAATAGACCCAAGATGCAGCAGGTTACCTATCTTAGCCACTATGTAAAAAACCTGAGTCCACAAAGGCTACACTGACTTTGTCGATCCTCTGCATTCAACAGCTACTGCCATGAAGACTACAACAAAATCGTAGACGACCAGGACTTCCACCTCGACGACAAAAACACCTGTCGACTGCTAAAACTTCTATTTCTTCTACTGCTCGTCACAGCGCAAACCACCTCTTACTCCTACGTCCCATCCCCTTTACTCCATACTGCATGGGCATCCCTCGGTAGGTATGGGAACTGAACCTTTTTTCCACTTAAAACATTTCCCCTTTAAATGTAAAGGCGTGGTACCAGGATTGTGCACTCAGCTGACTTCACACTCCAGTGTCTCCCTCAGTCCTCTTTTCCGCATTGACGTGAGCAGACCTACTTCACTGCGCTAGTGGTTGAGGCCTTTTCCCCCTCTTAATCCCACGTGCCTGCAATTGCCCAGTAAAGTTTGTTTCCAATTTTTATTTGTTCACATTATTTTTACAGGTCTCTTGCCTCCCTGGCGAATGCCGGTACAGGTGGGCTTCAGTCAGTGCCTGTCTTGTGAAGGGTTGTTCCTGGTGTCGGAGCCTCATCCTCTCTGCCTCCAGTGCTTGGCAGAGGATCGCTGCTGGAAAGGCTGCTCCACTTGTGACGTGCTCACAGCACGGTCATTGAAGAAGCATCTTGCCAGGTGGAGGGGGCTTTTTTCTAGCCCACTGCCGGATAAGCTAAAAGAATGTGCGTAGGCTGTAAAGGCTAAAGTTAAGTACCTTATTCACCAGGGCACCCCAATGGCAGACCCTCCAACAAGTAGTTCCAGAGGTCCCTCCTCAACCTGTCACACAGCAAGATGCCACAGATCAGGGTTCTGAGCCGAAGACTGTTACCCAGCATAACAGCACTGATCAGAGGATAGCAGATGCCCCAGATATGGATGTCTCCAGTATCCACGTTTGCCAGAGGCTTTCATGACAGGCTGGCAGGTTTGGCTGAATACTTGGGAATAACACAACCTCGGCAGGAGCAGCCAGAAGCAGGGGTCCTGGCGGAGGTGTTGACACTGAGAGCATCAACCAGATCAGGAATCCCCCTTCAAAAGCATGTGGACGCATTGGCCAAAAAGGGCTAAACCAAGCCTCGGACTACTCTAGCCTACAAATGCTAGATTCCAAGTATAGGCAAGTTGTGAGGGGGGGGTGATGTAGGCCATTATCTGCACACCTGAAGCCGCATATATCATTCATTGCAGCGGTCTCGGTGTACTCAAAGCTGAAGGCTTCTACATCCTCAACTGCCACTGTGGCCCTGTTAAGAAGACAGTGTTTCTAAAGTCCTACAAGACTTCATAAAGCCATACTTCGAATGGATTGTGTCCTCCCACGTATTAATCATTTTATATTTGTATCCAGCCTCAGCTGCTTCCGAATATTTTTTTCTTCTCGGCAGTTGGCTCTGCATCGACACTGTCAACCCGATATCTCGGGACAGCCTCTTCCTCGGTTGACATCGTTGAGTACAAATACCACACGCAGCGCCAGCTAGTGAGCAGTTAGCTTCAGTTCTGTTTTTCCGCGAATGCGATTGCTTCGAGAATTACGGCGCACTTCAGTTTTCTTTAGAAAAGTGTTTCAAAATGGCCTCGTCTTCGACTCCATATACTCCGAAAAGTGGTTTCAAAAAGTGCCTAAAATGCGGCATCAAGTTGTCTATTACGGACCCGCATTCAATATGTATTTTGATGCCTGGCCGTTGAACATGAAACCTCAGACTGTCGATCTTGTCAGTCGATGACAGGTAAGGCCCTAAAAGAGTGTACAGCTAAATTGTCCGCGGGTAGATTTGTTCCAAAATCCCCTTCCACACCTTCGAAAATTGGGTCTTCCCATGAGTTGCGAGATTAGACTCCCTATAAATTATAGAAGAAACTATCTCACTCCAGGCACCCCTCCTCCTCTAAAAAGTCGAAGAAAAGGTGTTGTAGATCACCTTCTCCTTAGTTTTCTTCCCTCTTCTCAGGAAAGAAGCATAACCTGCCCGTCTATATCCTCGACGAAGGAGTGGGAACATTTCTGTAAGCAAATGCTTATAATCTCTGAGAATGAGTCCCCATCCTTGTCGAAGCAGAACGCAAGTGGCCATGCTCAAGTCGAAGACCAGCATAAAGCCATGGCAAAAACCTGCGTGCCCTGAATCCCAGGTAGTAAGTCCCAAGCACCTCGAGATACTGAGTACTCGACACAAGAAATCGTCAAACTTCGTCTGGTCGAGTCCCTCGAAGCACAAGTCGAAGAATAAATCGTCGATTCCATCGACTGCTTTGTTAGGCAGAATTGCATGCAGTACGCTCTGGGCCCACCACCACACAATTAGGACTACAGGTGTTAGCAAAACCAACCTTTGGTATAAGTCTGTAATACACAATTTTTGGTAGCGAGCTGAGCAGCCAGTCTGATCTCGAGAGGGAATGTATTTGTGTTTTTATTTATTTTGTTTATATAGCGCTTTCATCCAAAGCGCTGTACATTAAAACAGAATACATAGAACATAACAGTAGAAACAATTTACAATCATGAAACGAACCAATAAAAAAACAGTAAGAGGAATTAATCTGTAGGTGAAGGGGTAAGGAAGGAAGGAGGGGGGAAAAAACAGGAGGGCTAATAGGGTGAAAATGAGGCAGGATAAGGGGAAGGAAGAGAGGATCATAGGGAAGATTCGAGGGAAGGGTAGAGATTGAGAGGTGGGGAAGGTTTCATGGCGGGAAATGGAGAAGGAGAGATTTCAGGGAAGAGCAGGAGGAGAAAAAGGTAGGTATGGAGCGGATTGAGAGGTAAGGCGTTCCGGTGCAGGGGGGGGGGCTAGGAGCTGAAAGGGGCGGAAACAGGGGGAAGCACCTGGGGAAGGGGGGGGAACGGTGAAAAGGAAGTGGTCGGCTGAACGGAGGGAGCGGAAGGTATTATAGAAAGAGAAGAGATAAGGGGGAGTCAGGTCATGGAAAGACTTAAAGACTAGAAAGAGGAAATGAAATTTAAGTTGGGAGTGGAAGGGAAGCAAACCGAGGGAGGACCGCGAAGAAGAAATGGAGCCATGCGGGGCAAGGAGATTGAGGGTACGAACGGCTGAGTGGTAGATATATTTGAGAGGGGCAAGATAAGAAACAGGTAGTCCAAAGAATAGGGAGGAGCAATAGAGGCGAGAGAAGATAAGGGAGGAGATTAAGATTTTGTTGCATGGAAGGTAAGGGAGGAGCAGACTTTGACTTTAGAAGATGTGGTAGCGACAGGTGCGAGAGATCAGAGAAATATGGTGGGAAAAGGAGAGGGAAGATTCAGTGAATGCCTAGATTGCGAACGTGGGCAGAGATAGGAAGATTAGATTGTGAGGGGGGGGGGGCGGGAGTGAAAGAAAGGTGGAGGAGAGGGAGGGGGAAGAGTATTGGAGTTAAAGTGAGCAGTAAACGAAGTTACAGAGCTCTTACAATCAGTGGTTCAAGTAGACACACTCAAGTTTCTTGGTAAAACACTTATACATTTATTACAGTCATTTAGAAAACATTCACTAGGAGGCAACTTAATATTATACACAAACTTCAGTACCAAACCCATAAGTTTGAGTAAATTGGGCTCCCCTGAAGTAGGAGCAAAATGGCATTTCGGACACTTTAAATGGGAGTAAAGAGCAGTTATGGTAGTAAATGGTAAAGTCTTTGCCAAAGTTCTCAGAAGTAGTTTGTATGAAAAAGAATGATATGCTGGTTCACAAGCTGATTCGGCCTGCATTTTGGGAAACTTCCATGAACTTTCACCGCAAGAGGTTAGTGCTCTCAATCGGGTTGGCACAGTACCATAATATGAAGAAAAAGATTCAGCTGAAGACATTGGTTCCTGGCAGTTACTGCAGATCTCCCTGTTCCTGAGCCTCAGTCGTGGGGACGAGGAGGACGGCGTCTGGGGACTCCTGCACGGGGACTGGTCCAAAAAGCTGGCAAATGGAAGATCTTCGGTTCGAGTAGCTGTCGTCAAGCACACAAACTGGTGTCCCTCTCCCTGGTTAAACCTAACCAGCTCTGAGAATGGTATCCAAGTGGCTTATGAGTTGATTGGTCCCACCAACTCAAAGGAAGAAGTCGTCCTTGTAGGGGCTTCTCTGTCGAGGTTAACGTGGCAATTCGGACCTGCAGCAGGGCTTCACCAGGCAAACCAACTGTCCAGAAGTTGCAGCAGCCGTCCTCTTCCAGCTAGTCTTCGCTTCTTTCATTCCAGTGGTATAGTAGGCCTTCCAAGCCAAGAGACTTGCCTTTTAAACCCGTTTTCTCCCTTTCATTCCAGCCTAGCTGTCACTCACCCAGCAGGGTAAACAGTCAGCCAGCCAATCACGCCAGAGTGCATTTGGGTCTCCTAGGAGACTAAGCACAGGGAGTTTTGGGCACCTCCTCACTTCCTGCCCACCCCAGACACTCAGACGCCAGAGGCAGTCTTCAGTCCTGAAGCCCGCCAAAGGACCTTTCCAAAAAGAAATGGCGAAAAAAGACCAGGACCTGTTTAAACAAAGGGGGTTTAGGCGCCATCTTGAAAAACATGGCTACCGTGGTTTTTAGCTACCAATGTTCGGGGGAAAATCATGGTAGTTGTAAAACCACTGCCACCAGCCATTTCGAGAAGAAAGAGTAGCAGGGGACTGCTACTTGAGTTTCTAGACACAGGGGATGCTAGGTAACCCCTCCAGCACTCTATTGTAAGATGGTTTGTGCTGTGTCTAGGAATTTAAAAAGACTAAAGTCCATTTAACTTTACATTCTCAAGGAAACCGTCGTTTATCCCAGAGAATGTGTTTAAACCTTGGGACAGCTTAAAAAGGCTTCCCTGTGTCACTGCACTGAGGGTGCTGCGACACACATGAAAAGATGAAGCATATGGAGTTATCTAAAAAACCATAATGAAAGAACACGAGTAAAGCGCACATCAAAATACACGAGAGAGTGGGGAAAAAGGTTTACGCTCTCCAAGTAAAAAAATCAAGTCCTCAAAATACAGCAAAGTTTCTGGGGGTCTCCAAGGTGAAGGGAATTAGCACATTTATAGGAATTCTCCCTAACAAATGCAAATATAGAAACTGGTTGAGAGCACATCAAGGTCAACTCTATCAATCTGACGAAGCTATGCTTCATTCCATACTAAAAAAAAAATACTGCTCAAATTTAGTGATTAGCTACGTAAACCTAGCTAATCACTTGGCCCAGAAGCAGATGCAAATAAATTGAGTGAATGAGAAACAATGGGTGGCATATTATATTGAAAGGTATGCATTGCCATCTTTAAGTAGATGTCCCAGGACTCCTGAGTCGTCAAATTATAATGGGTTGCAAATCCTCAAAGAGGACATTTTACTTTATATTATTGAATGGAGTACCTCCAGAGCTCCTGGCCGATATGGCTTGAATAAATTATAAGTTACTCACCGTAGTGACTAACATACTTTTCGTTCATAGTCCCCTTTTCTCCATACTGTATGGATGTCCTTTCCAAATGACTGGAGACAGAACCTTTTTCACCAGTAAAAATCTTCCTCTTTAAATGTAGAGGCGCCTGGGGGCGCGGCCCAGGGAGCATGCGCTGCCCTGACTCTGCACTCCGGCGCCACACCTCAGTTCCCATTGACACGTCGACAATATATTTAACATTGCCTAATGACACCAGTATTAGGGGGGAGGTTGGTGGGACGTATGGAGGAAACGGGACTATGGACTAAGAGTATGTTAGTCGTTACGGTGAGTAACTTATAATTACTGTTACATCCCGTCCCCTTTCCTCCATACTTTCTTGGCACCATGCATCTGGCCACCCTCTGTCCTCCGGTCCCAGGTACCTGCTCACCCTGCCTCTTATTATTTATCTTTCTCCTCTGCTTCGCGCTTTCCACTTCTCCCCCTTTCCATGCACTTTTCCCCTCCCCCCCCATGCACACGCGCGTTCTCAATATCACTGGGCCTAGTAAGATCGCTGTTTTGTTCTCTCCTGTTCCCCTACCTTGCGTTGTTGCGCTCTGAAACACTTGTTTACGAGCGCAATAGAAATAAAATATCAATACTGTATGGGCGATTATAACTGAATGTGGCCCTGGGTGGAGAGGAGACCTCCTTAAGCAAATAGGTTCCTGATAACCACATGTCTGAAAGCTGCATCAGATCTAGAGCCGGCATCCAAACAGTAATGCTTGCAGAAAGCCGAGGGAGAGGCCCAAGTGGCAGCCCTGCTTATGACTTGCAAAGGCACATGTCGCTGGAATGCGATGGCCGTTGCATTGCCCCTGACTGCATGTGCATGCATGTTGGCCGGGAGCAGCCTGTGCTGGCCCTCATATGCTGCTTTGATGGCAGAGACCATCCAGCGGGATATGGAAGCCTTAGATGCCTGATAGCCTGGTCTTGAGTCTCCCAAAGTGACAAACATGTCGTCCGATTTGAGGAAGCCCTTGGTCTTGTCCATGTAGAATTTCAGGGCACGCCTGACAACCAGGCAGTGCAGCACTCTGTGCTTCGTCCTTGGGATCGGGAAAAAAACATAGGAATTACGATTTCCTCGTTCAAGTGAAAAGCAGACGAAACCTTGGGCAGAAATAGCGGGTGTGTCCGCAGGACTACTTTGTCCATGTGAACGGTAGTATATGGTTCTGAGGCGACCAGCGCCTGGATTTCACTGACTCGACGAGCCGAGGTGAGGCCGACTAGTAAGGCCGTCTTAATGGTGACCAGCCTGATGTCTATGGATGCCATTGGCTCAAACGGCTTGTGCGCTACGGTGCCCAAGACTATGTTAAGGTCCCACACCAGGTGCAGTCTCTTGACGGGCAGGTAGAGCCTTGCGAGTCTGTTGGATGTTTCTTGAAGATGGGGTTGGAGGAGGAGAAAATGCCTTCCCTAGAGTTCCTGTAAACCCCAATGATTGTGAGGTATGTGCGGCAGGTGTCCACCTGCGCGCCTGAGTGGGCGAGGTGCGCCGAAAAGGAGAGCACGTCGTCCAAGGTGCATGCCATGGGGTCGATTCCCCTGGAGACTGCCCATTGGCAGAATCTGGTCCATTTGCTTTTGTACTGGGCCCTGGTAGCCTTGTTCCTGGTGCCTTGTAAGATTTCCTGATTGGCCTGAGAGGCTAAGGTGCTGAAGCGTTACCTGCTCAAATACCACGCTGTGAGGGCAAGTTTCCATGGCTCAAGGTGGTTGACTCTGCCCTCCTCCTGCTGGGCCAGAAGATGTGCTGGGCCCGTCGGGAGGTGAATCGGGGGCACCTCCGAAAGATTGAGTCACTCTGAAAATCATGACCGGGCCGGCCACTATAGAGCGATTAGAATGATGAGGAGTTGGCGAGACTCCTTGGTTTTGCTAATTACCCTGTGGATCAGGGGAGTGGGTGGAAAGGCGAGGCCTTCATGCCGGTCCACTGGAGGTGAAATGCGTCGCCCAGAGTCGGGACCTGACCTTGCCAGGATGTGAACTGGGGGCACTTCTTGTTGTGCCAGGTGGCAGAGATCCACCTGGGGGTGACCCCACCTGTTGAAGATCTCCTGAGTAACGAGGTTGTTTAGCTGCCACTCGTAATTCTGTTCCCAGCCTGCTGAGCCTGTCTGCTTCCAGGTTGGATTCCCCCGGGAGGTGGACTGCCGTGAGGTAAATGTAATTTTCCAGGGCCCATTCCCACATGCTGATAGCCATTCAGCACAGAGGAGGGGATCTGGTGCCTCCCTGCTTGTTGACGTACATGCTGGTCGAGTTGTCCGTCTGGATGATGACAACCTTGCCCCTGAGAAGTGGTAGGAATGCCCTGAGCGCCAGCCAGATGGCGTTCAGCTCTAGCCAATTGATGTGGTATTCCTTCTCCTGACGAGTCCAGGTGCTGTGGACCGAGAGGTCGTCCAGGTTGGCTCCCCAGCCCTAGAGTGCGGAATCCATGGTGATGGTGGCCTGCGGAGAGGGCAGCCGAATGGCTTGCCCATCCAAAGGTTGCTGTTTCTGGACCACCAAGTGAGGTCCGGGTGGAGAGATGGAGGAATGTTGATTATCTCGGATTGAGAGCCCTGCTCCTGGTTCCATGAGGCCGCAAAGTGCAGCTGAATCCTCCTCATCCTTAGTCTTGTGTGCGGAGCTGCCAAAAGACCGCTGCAAGAATACCTAGAAGGTGTTGGTACCACCATGCCGAGGTCACCCCTCTGCTGAGGAAGTGGGTGGTGGCCCTCTTGATGGCTGAGATTTTGTCCTCCAACGGAAATACATTCTCGGAGCACTTGTCCCAGATGAGGCCCAAGAATGTCAGCCTGCGTGGGCTGCAGCTGTGATTTATTGAGATTGATGGAGAAGCCCAGATCGTGCAGTGTGTTCATAAGGTCACGGGCGTAGTGGTGAACTGCTTCCAAAGATGTAGCCCTGATGAGCCAGTCGTCGAGGTATGGGTAGATGTGGAGGCTCTGCGCTCTGAGAAGGGCCGGCACCGCTTTCATGAGCCCGGTGAAGACCCTGGGGGCCGAGTTGAGGCCAGAACGAAGGACCTTGTATTGAAAATGGAAGCCCATGGTCCTGAACCGTGGGAAAGAAGGATGGGACTGCCATA
This sequence comes from Ambystoma mexicanum, assembly GCF_040938575.1. NCBI lineage: Eukaryota > Metazoa > Chordata > Amphibia > Caudata > Ambystomatidae > Ambystoma > Ambystoma mexicanum. The sequence continues at coordinate 113,282,273 of NC_090938.1, read as the reverse complement.
TCTGGACGTGTAGGTACGTGTCCTTCAGATTCAGGGAGCACATCCAGTCTCCATTGTTCAATGTCTCCGCTATAAAGGCTGGTGTAACCATCTTGAATTTTTGCAGGGGTAAGGAGAGGTTGAGGGTGGAAAGGTACAGCACAAATCTCAGGCCCGCCTGGTTCTTCTGAATGGCGGAAATCCTGGAGTAAAAGCCAAAGCCTCGCTGGGAGGCTGGGATTTTCTCCACTGTCTGGCTCTCTACGATGGACCTGTTCTCCGTCAAGAGTTAATGTCCCAACCTGTGGGAGTGGAGTGGAGGGGCGGAGTGAGGAGAGGCTGGAATAGGAAGGCGGTACCCTGTGGATACTACGTGGAGGATCCAGGGAATCCGCAAAATTCTGGTGCCAGAAATGTGCATGGAGAACAAGCCTGCCCCCACCGGAGACACGTGGACCAGAAGGGATGTCATGCCTTCTTTCCCTCAGAGGCTGTTGTGGAGGAGGGGGACTGGAAAAAGCCCTTACTCCCCACACCCCCCCCCAACCCCACTTTGTTGCTTGTGTTGGTTCTGAGACTGTGACCGGTCTGGCTGCCTTGATCTGCGTTCTTGGAACCACGGAACCCTCCATATGCACAACCTCTTTCTGAGCGTTGTTGAGACGATTTGGGCATGGTCTTAGTAAGGATGGACAACGCGTGATTGGCTCTGGGTGGGGAGTTCCAGGAGGAAGTCCGTGATTTCCCGCCATAATCTTTGCTTGGCGGCTGCCAGCATGGTGTCGGCGTTGGCCTGACGTAGATGTAAAGAGGCGTTGGAATAGTTTGTCATACGCCGCCAAGATCTTCTCCTTGCCTAGCGGTGCTGGCGGATGAGGACTAAGGCTTGGAGTATAGTGATGCTGCAGCAATCACTGAGGAGTGTGGCTGAGGATGGGGCGAAAGCAAGAGTGTATCCCTCTCCATCTGCCTGTACTTGGCATCCAGGCATCGATTGACCGGATCAGCTGAGTGGGGTTTGAGCCAGCCCTTCTTGGCCAGGGAGACATCGGTCTGCTTAGAAATCCCTGATTTGGCAGAGGGGTGTTGTCTGAGGACTTATGCCAAAACCCCCTCAGCTGGCTGCTTGACCTTGGGTTGGGGTAGGCCCAGGTACTCTGCCAGCCCAGCAACACGTGTGTGGAAGGCCCTGGCTGAGGATGGCGTGTCCAGATCCTCCTCCTCGTCCATATCATGTGGGTCTGGCGGATCCTGCGGAGGAGGAGGAGGAGTCGATGTTGCCGGAGGCTAGGGTACGGAGGCTGTTGCGGTGTGGGCTGTGGAGCTGGAGGAGGCGGCTGCACCGAAGCCTGGGGGCCCGATGGAGGAGTCTGTGGTGCCGCTAGCCTGGCGGGAATGACTACCCTGATGGCGTCTCTGATGATAACCCCCATCTGAGGTGACTTCATGAGGCTGAGGAACTTCTCAAAGAGCACCTGCTCACTGGCCAAAGAGGTGGCAGGGGGTGCCGACTGGGTAGCAGGGAGCTGCTGGAGTCGCTGCATACCCTGTCCATAAGGACGCAAAGGAAAGCTGCCCTGCACAAATGAATAGACTGTATGCCACGTACCTAGTTGAGGCCAGTCCCACCTTGGCACTCGTTCTTCGCTGAATTCCTGGAATGGTGTCGGGCGGGTGCCTCTTTCTGGCTCGGCAGCCATTTTGTCGAGCTGCCTGCCACGTGCCTGTGACTTGTTGCTTGGCCCGCTGGGCCCAGCCTCCTCCAAGACTCCTGTGGATCACAAGGCTTACCCTACTCCTCGAGCCTAGGCCCGGTAGGTGAGACGCCCTTGACCCGGGGGTCGGTAGAGCTGCGTTTAGGCGCTCCCTCGGACGTATTGCCGGTATTCGGGCATAGCCCCTCTGCCATGATGCGGGTAGAGTGAAGCCCCTCGGGTGGAGTCCCGTTAAAAGAACCTTTCAGTCCCTCGACCCGGAGGCCAGTAGCTGAAGCAGCCTCAGTGCACGTGCTGGTAAAAGGACTTGATCTGTCCCTCCCGGGAGAGTCCATGGGAAGGAGTCTCCCTTGCGGGGTGCGATGGAGACTAGTGGCCCTACTTTGGGCCTGGTTTTTTGATTCTCAAAGTTCTTGAGCTCCTCTGGAGGCGACTTCTGGAAGAGCTCCCACCACCTGGCTAATCTGTTCTTCAGCGCCTTCGCAGACAGCGAGTCACACGCCGAACATTATTGCCGACCGTGGTCCGGGCCAAGGCAACGTAGGCAGAGGGTGTGGGGGTCTGAAGTTGGGAAGAGCCCGTTGCAGGATGGACACCTGCAGAACCCTGTAGAAGTCGACATGTGCTGGGGAGGAGCGTGACACCTGAGGACCGAGTACCTGAATGACAAAAAAGACAGTGAAGAAGTGCCAATCTCATGAGATGCCACCCAGTCGAGATTTGTACCTCCTAGATGTGTAGGATGCAGGACATGTTCGGTAAGGCATCACAGTTGCTGAGACCAATTAATCAAGGGCGTCCTGAAAACCCAAATTGAATTTTCCAAGTAAAACCACTTTAGATTTTGGTTTGAGTATTGAAGAAATTGCACCATGTAAATTTTCAAGAAAGTCTGGCATCATAGAGGGTGGGCGATACAGAACATACAGATTTAATGTAGCATTAGGATTCAAATTCAGTTTGACTAGCATGATGCCACAATTTGGCATTTCTATCACGTTTGCTTTAAGGATCAGTAGAATGTGCCACCTTTGGCTGTTTGGCGATGTTCCTTGAGGATACTATACCCCTCTGGGGCTGCTAGTAGCAGTGCTGCAGGGGGAAGCCATGATTCAGTCAAGGCGCATATATGGATGTTCTCATCTCTTATATAGTCTGCTGCTTCTATAGAGTGCTTTACTAATTATCTAGTATGAGGAACCAGACATTTCAGTGGCTTTATTTCATTCATAAATCTTAGAGGTTTTTGTGGCGGCATGGTGGGACTACCCACAGTGTAAGCTCACTGAGTGAATTCACTTTTCTGTTTCAATCAAATGCCTAAGAAACTTAAACGTTAGCAAATGCTGTATGTTCATTATATGTAGAAGAATTAAGTCTGGCTGGTTACAATGTGTTATGGGATCCCAGCAACAAAGGCGGAGGACAGAAGTATACTGCGACCAGTAGAAAACTGGTGCCGGACGAGAAACGTCGAAAACCGGCCTCTGTGAACGCGTCAGCGATGATGCACTATTGGGGGAGCTAAGTAGCCGCTAAGGCACAAAGGAAAAGTTGTTTTTTTGAAACTACACGCGAAGCAGCAGGGAGCAATCGGATAGAATGCTCCTTCGCGTACCTCTGATTCTAGATGAAAACAGTAACAAAATGCAACAAGGTCTAATAAGAGTGATGGTAAGCAAACAAACCAGTCTTGTGTCTCTTTAATGCAATGAGTTTACAAGAATTCTACAATATTTTTTAAACTTTTATAATCAGCCCGCACAACCACAAAGTACATTTTGTGCTGAGGTACTGTGCCAGCTTGGGTACTTAAGTCTCTTGTGATTCCTGTGTAGTTTTGGAGTGTTTTCTGTGATTGGGAGTCCTCTCATCCAATGCACCCAGGCCCCTACTGGAATCCTCCTTGGGCGTCTTCTGTGAAGTTCGTGGACCCTTAAACTGTAAAAGTAAAGTACATACTTGTTCTAACAGTATTCCTTAGGAACTCTGACTTTTGCTACATAAGGACCTACCCTGACCTGCCTGTTGGACACTAGACCCTAGTGACCCACTCCTGCCACTCTTCTGCCACTGAAAACACTCATGAGCCAAGGGATAGATTTCTAAGGATTGGGCATTTTGCCTAGAAAAGAGAATAAGTGTTTAAAAGCTACTTACTGGCAAAAGAAGTTGCTTGGTAACTGCAACTCTGAGAGTGAACAGTTATAAAAGTTATTACTTAACTTAAAAATGTTCAGCTATTCTGAAAAGTATATGTAACATCTTTCTTTCCTTTAACTGTTTCGCCATTCTAATAAAGTAGATGTAAGGTTATTTTACTCACCTGCAAATTGGCTGTCCCTCTTTCCCAAAAGTAATGCTGTTGGCTTCACTAACTAGTTCTTTCAAGGAATGGGTGTATACGTTTCCCAACTGGGTCTTGCTTCCTCTGACCTGCTGTTAGCCTGTCCAGAATAGGTCTGCATGAAGTTGTACCTAGCTACAATAGCCTTGAGTCATTCATAAAGTGTTACACTGGGTTTTGCTTTCCCTGGTCTGTTTTAGACTGACACAAGAACAGTCTGAGGTTTATACCTGCCTTTATGTTGTTGATAGCTCCTTTTAAAAAGTGTATAGGTTTTACTTGCATTGAGTAGAACGGTTATATCCTAAAATAAGTTAGTTATTGCTTCCCTTAGTCTGTGAACTGAAAAGCAACTGTAATTGAATGTTACACCACAATGTCCAACTCCCCCAGAATAACTGTTATCCTGAATCATAGTTATAGGTTTATACATTTCCTTTAATCTTTTGCACTAGATCAGAAAAGAATATTGTCTCGTTGATATTAAGTGATTTCGTGCTGAGCATCACGGTACAACTGATAGGGTCTAAAACCCTGGTATTACTAAGTGTTATAAAAGTTACTATTGGTTTTGACTTCCCTAGCACTCCTTTTAGGTGTTCCAAATAATGTTATATGCTTTGATCTGTGAACCTTCAAGCATAGTGTTTTTATAATTCTCCAGCATGGGGTCTGGCATGGATTCACATGCTCATGAATATTCCCCGTCGTCAGGCTGGGAATCCTCGGTAAAGAAAAAACCAGTATCAGTTTCGTTTCTGATCTGTCTTTCGTAGTAATAACCAATCACTGGTCTCTGCGCCATACTGACCACAGCCAATGACTGCCCTCTACCCAAGCACCGCCTCTGGCAGCCATCTTCAGATTTTTACCGCACGTTCATGTGTTGGGATCCTCGTGCTATTGCTCTCGAGTGTTAGTGCTATTTTTTCACGTTTTTTCTCAAAAAACTTCGTTTTTTTCGGTCAAAAGAGCCTCAAGCTCCACCGACTCTCCATCCGATCAACGGGGACCCGTGTCGGATTCGTCTGCGCCCCTCAAGGGTGAAGGTTTCGTCGAGCTACGCTTTTGGAGGACTCCAGAAGTTTCTCAGGCCCGGACATGGCCCAGGAGAAGGGAAGCTCGACGCCCGGAAAGCTGTTCAGGATCTGCCCTGGATGCCAGCTGCAGAACGTCTTTAAGGAGGACGAACACTCCTTTTGTCTCTACTGCTTACATGAGGACAAGACGCACGTGGAGAAGGACTGTGCGTTTTGCAGCAACATGTCGGAGCGGACCATGAAGGACCGCCATCAAAGTCTCGCCAACTGGCTGGAAGGGAAGAGCCCATCAGGCGAGAAGAAGAGGAAGAAATCCGAGCGGTCTTCTAAGACCTTTGAGGACGCCCCGGCGACAGGGGTCCAACACAAGGCCAAGCACCGCGAGTCCGCTGGCACCGGGAGCGCCGAACGGTCGGGCTCTACGGGCGCCAGGCAGGGCGCACCCTCCCCGGCACCTTCAGCCACGAGCCAACGCTCTGGGTCGGGTAAGAGGAAGGGCGAGCACCTGGCGAAGCTCCTGGAGAGGCCCCGGTCGAGCTCGAAGGCCCCATCGGAGGGGGAGCGAGGCAGTGTTCCCCCCCCCCCTCAAGGATAAGGCGGTGAGCGCACCTAAGGTGGTGAAGGCCTTAATCCATCCGGCCAAGCCCTCTATCGATACTGTCGCGGCAGCCCTGGCTCAGCCTGTGGAGGCTACACCAGTGGTGGTGACCTCGGGGCTCAGTCTCCCTGCCACCTCGGAGGGAGTCCTCTTTTGTGCCCATCGATAGCACCCCCGTGAAACCCCCGGCGGGGAAGAAAAAGGGGGGGGCAGGGCGTCGTCGTAGATTCGGCCTCAACCTCAGAGGAAGAGCTGATTGAGGTCTTAAGCCACGGCCTTGGCGTGGAAGAAGACCGGCCCGTCGGGATGGATCCCGACGCAGGTGACGACGACATCGTCGAGGGTGCCGACGGGGCCCCTGATCGCCCGTCGGATTCCCCTCTGCCAGTGCCGCAAGACAACTCGGCGGCCATTTTGTTGGCTATACAGTCCTTATGTTCAGAGATAAGGACGAGACTACCGTTGCCGACGGAGGAACCTTTCCCGTCGGGGGATCCGGGACCTTCTGGTGCTCCCCCGCCCAAGAAAAGAAGGATTCACCCTCCACCTCCTTTTCAGCCGTCGCGCCCCGTCCAGCCCTCCTCCCCGTCCACCCGAGGGGATGATACGGGGACTGACACGGCAGCGACGGGTACGGACGACGAGGTATACGACGAGGATCTACCGTCGTCACCTCCCACCAGGGCTTCTCCGCCTGACGAGATTGGTTCGTTCCACTCCATGATCGCCAGGGCATCCGAGCTTTTCCAACTCTGCCCTGAGGAGAAGAAAAAGGAAGGATTCCTTTATCAACGGCGCGAGGCCAAGAGGAAGACTGTCCTCGCGGTGCCTCTACTGGACGACATTTGGGATGAGGGCCTCGCCCTCCTCAAGAACCCTTCCACGACGCCAGCTAGAAGAGACCGGTACGAGAAGAAGTACCGGGTCCCGGACGCGGCCCCCCTGTGCCTCCGGGCGCAGCCTACCCCGGACTCCGTCGTCTCCGCGGCGGCCAGGAAGAAAGCGGGGGGGGTGCGGCCTCCACATCGACGTCCCCACCGGACGGCGAGGGAAAGAAATTGGACGCTATGGGACGCAGGGTCATCTCGTCTGCAGCGACGACGATTAAAGCGGCCAACGCCTTGGCTATCGTGGCCCGCTACGACAGGGAGCTATGGTACAAACTGGCTCCCCTGATGGACTTCCTACCGGATGACAAGAGGGCGGATGCCCTGGAGATCCTACAGGAAGGCGAGGTGGCGTCGGACCACGCCATCACTATTGTGACGGACATCGCCGACACTGGGTTTCGCCAGTTGGGCAACGGCGTTTGCCTTAGGCGGCGTGGATGGCTCAAGGCTACGGACTTCCGTCAAGACGTACAGACCAGGGTCCTGGACATGCCGTTCGATGGGAACAACCTGTTTGGGAAAACAGTGGACGATTCCCTTCAGGCCATTAAAGCGGACACTGAGACGGCCCGGGCCCTTGGGGTTCTGCAGCAACGACGGACGCCCTTTCGGAGCAGCGGAGGCAAGGGCGCCTCCAAAGGTTCCGGCGGCGGTTTCTCCACCTACCGTCAAGCGGCCCGCTCGTCGTCTCAGGAGGCCTACAGAGGACGAGGCAAGTCTGGCGGACCCCGCCGTCGTCGCCAAGGAGGTCAAGGCGGCAAAGCCTCGTCGAAACAGGATTGAACCGGCTGTGGGGTCGGGCCCCCACCGAAGCACCCCGGTGGGAGGCCGGCAGGCGAGCTTCGTCAGCGTGTGGGAGTCCATCTCCACCGACCGTTGGGTGCTGGACGCCTTAGCCCGGGGCCACGCGCTCGAGTTTCAAAGAAGGTGCCCGCGCGTCCCCCCCCCCCCCCCCCGTGGCCAGGAAAGAGCTTCACGTCCCTCAGCTTCTCCTGGAGGTAAAGGCGATGCTCAGGAAGGGCGTCATCGAACTCGTCCCAAAGAGGCTTCGGGGCTCCGGAGTTTACTCGAGGTACTTCCTTGTGAAGAAGACGGGAGGATGGGGCCCCATCCTAGACCTGCGACGTCTGAACAAGTTCATCAAGGCTCAGAAGTTCCGGATGGTCACCCTCCAGCACGTCCTGGGGCAGCTGGAGGAAGGAGACTTCCTGTCGTCGTTGGATTTGGAGGATGCCTACTTCCATATTCCCATCCTAAAGGGGCACCGAAAATTCCTCAGGTTTGTGGTCCAAGGGCGTCACTAACAGTTCAAAGCCCTCCCCTTCGGACTACGGTCGGCACCCAGGGTATTCACCAAGTGCCTTGCACCGGTGGCGGCGCAGCTGCGCCGCGAGGGGATCCACGTCTACCCCTACCTGGACGACTGGCTCATCCGAGCCAAGACGAGGGAGCTCGCCGTGGAGCACACGGCAAGGACCGTCCAACTTCTCACGGACCTGGGATTCTCCGTGAACTACGCCAAGTCCCACCTGCTACCCGCGCAAAACGCACTGTTTCTGGGAGCGAAGCTCGACACAGTGTCCCTTCTGGCCTCCCCGTCGGAGGAAAGGACCAGGTCCATTCTGTGCAAGGTACAGCGGATGTTGGTTTCCGACGCGGCCAAGGTGAGGTCCATCAAGTCCCTCCTCGGAATGATGTCTTCTTGCATCTACCTTATTCCCATGTGCAGGCTCCGGATGCGCCCGTTGCAGGAGTTCCTGGACGCGCGCTGGATCCAAACGACGGGCGGCTTCGAGGAGAGGATCACACTCGACGAGAGTTTCCGCCGAGCGGTCCGGTGGTGGGGCAACCGCGCACATCTGACGGCGGGCATGGACTTCCAGACCCCAGACCACCAGGAGACAGTGACCACGGATGCCTCCCTGGAAGGGTGGGGAGCGCACACCGAAAATCTGCACGCGAGAGGCCTTTGGCTCCCGACGGAGAAGTCCCTCCATATCAACGTCCTGGAGCTCCGTGCAGTGTTCTGGGCCCTCAGGTCCTTCCTTCCGTCCCTCAAGGGCAAGGTGGTGAGGATCTTCACCGACAACACCACCACCATGTTTTACATCCGGAACCAGGTCTCCAGCGCTGTCCAAGGAGGCGCAGGACCTGTGGCATTGGGCCGTCGCCCCAAAGGATGTTTCTGGTGCCGTTTCATCTGGCAGGGATAAAAAACACCATCGCCGACTCACTCAGCAGGGAGCTGCGCTCGTGCCACAAGTGGGAACTACGGCAGGATCTAGTGGATCGCCTCTTCCGACGGTGGGGCACACCCCAGATCGACCTGTTCGCGACGAACTCCAAGTGCCGGAGGTTCGCCAGCAGGTTTCCCCAGGCGAGGAGCATGGGCGATGCCTTCTCGTTCCCCTGGGAGGGCCTGTTCCTCTACGCGTTCCCTCCTTTGCCACTGCTAATCCGGCTTGTCAACCAGCTCAAGAGGTCGCGGTGCAGGATGATCCTCGTCGCACCTGCGTGGCCGAGGCAGATATGGTTCCCGGACCTTCTGGACCTGTCAGCGTCCCCGCCAATCAAGCTGCCGGTGGACGCGGATCTACTCTCCAGGGAAGGAGGCGCCATCATCCACCACGACCCGAAATCGCTGAACTTGCAGGCCTGGCTCCTGCGGCGCTAGAGTTTGGAGGATACGACATACCGGCCGACTGCAGAGAGGTTCTTGCAAAGGCCAGGGCGTCCTCGACTCTTAAATGCTACGGACACAAATGGAAGAGGTTCTCTGTCTGGTGCCACGCACAGAAGATTAACCCTCTACGGATTACGGCTCCCCAAGTACTGCCTTACCTGCTGACGCTGGCCAAAGCTGGACTGGCACACGCGTCCATCAAGATTCATCTTGCTGCGATCTCCCGATACACCAGAACCACGGGCCGGACGTCCTTTTGGTCTCATCGTCTGGTGAAAGAGTTCATGAAGGGACTGTTCAGATCGTTCCCGCCGGTGAAGGTGCCGGCCCCGGCGTGGGAGCTCAACGTGGTGCTGACCAAGCTCATGGGACCTCCGTTCGAGCCTCTGCAATCGGCCCCGTTGAAGTTTCTGTCGTGGAAAACAGCGTTTCTTGTGGCCATCACCTCCGCACGACGGGTGGGAGAGATCCAGGCCCTTTCCTGCAAGGCCCCGTACTTGACTTTCCACGACACGAGGGTAGTGCTCAGGACGCACCCCTCCTTCATGCCCAAGGTACCGTCGGACTTCCATCTCAACGAACCCTTGGTGTTGCCTGTGTTCTTCCCGTCGCCTTCGTCGCCGGCTGAGAGGACTTTGCACTCGCTGGATGTGGCTAGAGCGCTGAAGTTCTACGTGGACCGCACGAAGTGTTTTCGGAAGACGTCACAACTCTTTGTGAATTTTGGACCTGTCAATCAGGGGAAGGCTCTCTCGAAGGCTTCCATTTCCAGATGGCTCTCCGGCTGTATCATGTACTGTCATCGGTTGGCAAACCGACCGCTGCCTGGCCGTCCGAGAGCCCATTCCACCAGAGCAATCGCAGCTACCACGGCGTTCCTTTCTGGTGTGCCCCTGCTGGACATATGCAGGGCTGCTACGTGGAGGTCGACGCACACCTTCACGAAATTCTACTGCGTCGATCGGGATTCCAGGGAGGAGTCCAGGGTCGGCCAAGCAGTGCTGCGCAACCTGTTCGCCTGAGGTGAGCCTGGTGAGGAGGTAAGATGCTTAATGTTGAGTTTGATGTAATGCTTAATGTTGAGCCTTTGCCACCTCCCGTGGTTGTGCATGTGTGTACTGCTATGTATTCTTTATTCATGAGCATGTGAATCCATGCCAGACCCCATGCTGGAGAAGGAACAAGTTACTTACCTGTAACTGTTGTTCTCCAGCATGGGTCTGGCATGGATTCACATGCGAACCCTCCCGCCTACCCCTCTGCGGCTCTTCACTTGGTCATACTGCCACTTCACGTGCTTCCAAATCTGAAGATGGCTGCCAGAGGCGGTGCTTGGGTAGAGGGCAGTCATTGGCTGTGGTCAGTATGGCGCAGAGACCAGTGATTGGTTATTACTACGAAAGACAGATCAGAAACGAAACTGATACTGGTTTTTTCTTTACCGAGGATTCCCAGCCTGACGACGGGGAATATTCATGAGCATGTGAATCCATGCCAGACCCATGCTGGAGAACAACAGTTACAGGTAAGTAACTTGTTCCTTATGGTTTTATATAATGTGATAGTACTTATTTACCCCAAGTACGATCTGGGCCTACTTGTATTTAAAGAAACTGTTTATTTTTACAATACATAGTGTTTCAATGTTTCTTTGGACCATTTGTATTACAATTTCATGTGTATAATTAATTTCATTGCATTCATTGCATTAATCTAATCCAAGATGTATTCACTGTAAACATGGTAACTCAATGCACTTTTACATCGACTTCAGCCTAATGCATGATGTAATTGATGCAACGAACATCTGTAACCTATTACCCATGCAAGCAAATAATTTAATGTACTCTTACGCCCCGTCCCCTTTCTTCCATACTGCATGGGTGTCCCTCACTAGGGACGGGCGACAACCTTTTTCACCAGAAAAAATCTTGTTCCACTTTAAATTTAGTGGCGCAGCCCAGGGAGCATACGCTCCCCTGACTCCTCCCACCGGCGCTGCCACTCAGTCCCCTTTTCCATGTTGAATGGAACAGGCCGATTACACCAGCGCTCCTCGGTTTGGCTTCGGTGATGTTCTACCACACGCTCTTCCCTGGATACTTTCTTCTGTCATCTTTTATCATTCAGGTACTTGTTCCTCTGGCACCACGCTGCTGCCCGGCTCATGTCGACTTCAGCGGTCTTCAGCAGATGTCCAGCCTGCGAGGGGCTCCTCTCTACATCAGATCCCCACGCTCTTTGCCTCCGCTGCCTTGACCCCGACCACGGATGGGAGGGGTGCACCAGGTGCTACGCACTTTCGTTGCGTGCTTTGAAGAACAGACTAGCTAGGTGGAGGGAGCTCTTCGAGAAGTCACCTCCAGAGGACTTGAAGGACTTCGTCAGACAGAAGTCAATGCCCAAGGGAGGGCCGCTCTTCTCCAACGCACCCCGCAAGGGTGACTCCTTTCCAAGGAAACGTCCAGACGGGAGGAACCTCTCAGCTTCTCGCACCAGCCTGGGAATTGAGGCTAGTTCAGCTATCGGCCGCCAGGCTGAGGCGTCTGTAGGTCCATCCGGAGGCGCTGCTGAGAGACCGCAAGGTTTTTACTGGATGTACACCCGAGGGGCTACGCCCTTGTACTGGCAACATGTTAAAGGGGGGTGCCTGCACGCAGCACTACCAACAGCTCAGCCGAGGGCGACACGCCTACCAGGCCTCGGCCTGAGGCACAGGGTAGGTCTCATGCTCCATCGTTAATAGTCGTGGAGGAGGCCAGGCAGTGAGCCAAGCACCATGACTTCGGCACGTGGGATGCACCTCGAAAAGATGGCCTCCACGCCAGACAAGATGGCTGCTCGTCCGATACCTCCCCGAGGAACGGAGCAGGTGGGAGAATGAGTTACAAGGTAGGACTGGTGTCAACCAGGCCTACAGCTTATCCATCAGCAGCGCAGGGCAGGTTTACACCGCAAACAGCTAGAAAGAGTACGCACTGGCCTCCGCAGCCACCTGCTACCCTGTTGATATCTGCCACCCCACTGGCCTGCAAGGACAGGTTCGAAGTTCCTCACGCTCATGAGATATCCTCAGATGGGGTCCATCCTTAAGGATGTAACCGGGGACATGCTCCCTCCGGCCCCTCCGCCTGTGTCTATAGTCATTCCTCCTATGACTCCAGCACCACAGGCCCCGGTGCAGGCCCTGCTGCCCACGCCTGTCCTTTTCCCTTCCGGCTCCCCTGCCTCCTACAGTTCAGGTGGTTGCGTACCAGCCCCCGCTGCAGCCTCTGGCTCTGGTCTCCATACCTCAGCCCTCGGTGCCCAGCACCCCTCCCCACTCGAGACCATCCGGATGCTCTGGTGGACACAGACGTGGACGAAGACCCCCAACACACCGTCAGCCAAAGCCTTCGACTAACGGCTCGCAGGTCTGGCAGAGTACTTGGGCCTTCCTCAACCCAAAGTCTAACAACCAGAGGTGGGAGTTACTTGTAGAGGTTCTCAGTCTACGGAGAACAGGGATCCCGATGCAGAAGGATGTTTCCTTGGCCAAAAACAGGTGAGTCGAGCCCCATTCGGCTCAGCCTGTCAATCAGTGCCTGGACGCCAAGTATAGGCAAATGGAGTGGATTCCATGCTTGCTGTCGGTCCACCCTCAACCACACTCTTCAGTGATTGCTGCGGCCACTCTATTCAAAGCCGCAGTAGCCCTCGGCCACCTCATCCTCAGAACTGTTAGGCAAGGAGGAGGTGATCTTGGATGTATACGAGAATAAGCTTTATTTCAACGCTTAGCTGCATCTTCGTCAATCCAACGCGGATGCCATGTTGGCAGCCATGAACCAGAGGTGTTGGCGGGAAATAGCCGACTTCTTTCCAGAACTTCCAGTGCAGAACCAGGTGTTATGTTTCAAGGTGGGACTGGCAGTGGCTAAAATGGTGGCGAAAGACATCATGGAGTCCACCGTGGCCCACATTGACACCTCTGGTTGGGCCATATGCATCGCCACGGACATAAGGACTGCCAGGCTTCAGGCTATGAAGTTTAACCCAGACGTCCAGGAACGCTTATTGGACCTTCCATTTGAGGGGGGAGACCGCTTTCACTCCACCAGCGATGAGGAGTTAGAGCAAATCATTTTGCAGACTGCAAAGTCTTTATCTTTACTAAGGCCATGCCCAAGGCGTACACCCAGTCACATCAATGCTCCGACAAGGGGCGGACGTTCGGAGGGTTACGCGGCTTCCATGAACAGGGGTCCAGACAGCCTGACTGTTCAGAGTCAACACCGGTGCAAACAGAGGGGGACTGTGTGGGAGCAAGGGCTTTTTTTCAGTCCCCCCTCCTCCGCAACAGCCTCAGAGGGAAAGGAGGCATGACGCGTCCCTTCTGGTCCACATGTCTCCAGTGGGGGGCAACTTGACCTTCACACACAGTTTTGGCGTCAGGGGTTCAGACCCCTGGATCCTCTTGGTAGTATCCAAGGGGTATCGCCTACTGATCCCTCCCTCACCTTACTCTTCCCCCTCCAATCCCACAGATTGGAACAGCAACTCTGTTGACAGAGGTTCGGTCGCTCGTCCACAACCAGGCCGTGGAGGAAGTCCCAGCCTCACAGCGAGGATTGGCTTCTATTCCAGTTTTTCGCCATACAAAAAAAAGAACCAGGCTGGCCTAAGAGTTGGATTGGACGTTTGCACCATCAACCTCTCCTTCCCTCTTCAAAAATTCAAGACGGTTACGCCAGCACTGATTGCAGAGACATTGTGCAAGGGAGACTGGATGTGCTCCCTGGATCTTAAGGACGCTTATCTACACGTCCCGATTTGGCAGCCGCATCACTCCTTCCTACGATTCAGGATCGTGGGCTGCCACTTCCCATACAAGGTGCTACTCTTCAGACTCAATTCAGCCCACAGTGTATTCACCAGGCTCATGAATGCCGTGACAGCCCTCCTCAGGGTGCAGGGACCACCATGTCTACCTGTACCTGGATGACTGGCTCGTCAAGGCGAGCGCTCCGGAGGCGGTTCATCACATTTCCTCCACCCTTATGATCACACTCCACGAGCTGGGGTTTTCGGTCAACCTCAAGTCTGCACTGCAGCCTATGCAGAGCCTGACCTTTCTGTGCCTCATGTGGGGGACAAACTGAGTTTCCCTCGTAGGACAAGGTCACGGCCATCAAGAGGGCCACTACTCGCTTTGTCACCCGAGAAGTGATCTCGGCCTGGTGGTACCAACACTTATTAGGCATCATGACAGTTGTCCTATTGGCCGTACCCTACACAAGACTCGAGATGAGGAGATTGCAGGTGCACTTTGCAGCCTCATGGAATCAAGAGTGGGGCTGCGCTTTCCATCTGAACGAGGAGATGGTTCTACCTAGGTTTTTTGCCGACCCGAAGGACAATACTCAGAGGGTCTTGCACTGTCTGGATGTCAGACCAGATGCGCGCTGAAATTCTATCTGGACAGGACTAAGGGCTGCTGCAAGTTGAGCGCTCTGTCACCTTCAGAGGTGTCGGGGTGGTGTTAAGGCCTGGTTATCAGGCATCCAAGGCCTCTATAGCAAGGTGGATGGTTTCGGCCATCAAGGAGGCACTAACCATTTCCAGCTAACTTGCACGCCCACGCTGTCAGAGTTAAAGCCATGGACGTCGCATTCCAGCAGCAGGTTCTGTGGCAGGTCATCAGCAGGTTGGCCACCTGGGCCACCCTTTCGGCTTTCTGTAAGCTCTACTCTTTGGATGCCGGCTCTAAACCAGACGCAGCTCTCGGACAGGCAGTTCTAAGGAACTTGCTCGCTTAAAATGGGTCTCCTCTCCATCCTGGGGATACATTCAGTTGTAATCGCCCATGCAGTATGGAGGAAAGGGGACGGGATGTAAGAGTAAAGAATAGTTACTCACTTTAGTACTCTTGGTCCATAGTCCCCTTTCCTCCATACTTCCGACCATCTCCCTCCACCCCTAATACTGGTGTCATTAGGCAATATGAAATATTGTTGACTTGTCTATGGGGACTGAGGAGTGGCGCCAGTGGGTGGAGCCAGGGAAGCGCATGTTCCCAAGGCTGCGCCACGAAGCGCCTCTACATTTTAAAGGGGAAGATTTTTATTCTGGTGAAAAGGGTTTCATCTCCTGCCCCTAGTGAGGGACGCCCATGCAGTATGGATGAAGGGGGACTATGTACTAAGAGTACGTTAGTCACTACGGTGAGTAACTATTCATTTTTGCAGCAGGAGAACTTCAGGATCTACAGTCAAAAGCTTGGTCGTTGAAATCCTTCATCAAGAAGACTGAAGACAGGACACTGGAGTGATTTTGCAGCAAAGATCATGGGGAAGGCTCTAGGCAAGGTTTTCCTCCTGGCTGGATGCGGCTTTGGATTTGGCACCTTATTCAGGAGCACAGTAGACAGAATATTGTTGGTTCGATTCTAGTTTGCAAGGTCCAGCACTCTGGTGAGGGGACATTCCATTCACATCTCTGGAGGTCCAGCCGTATGCAGACAAAGTTTCAGCGAGATTAGTCATTCGGGAGACTGCGCCCCACAATGGCTCGAGGTCCCAAGGTATTACAGCCCGCAAGGTCGCAGCCCGATGTGGGATGGCACAAAATGCAGGTCGTCTTGAGTGTAGTGCGTCTCACCGATCTCTGGGTCGGGGTCGTCGTTTTTAGAGTGCCCAGGTCGATTGGAAGGAAGGGTAACTGCAGGCTCCAGTTACACAGCAGGCTCTCCGGTTGCGGGAAATAGTTTCAGCCGCAAATTATTCATCTTCCTCTTCGGTTTTGGTTCCAATGATAGACTACCTCTCCAGCCTCCGGGATCGGACTTGGTACCCAGCCAGCCAACCAACCGGCTAGCAACATTCAAACTTGGGAGGGGGGAGGTGTTGGGTTGGCAATCCTTTCAGGACAGCCAGCCTCCCAGTTTGAACTGGATTTTCACACTCAGCCTGGAAGACAAAGGGCTGCAAAGTTGTGGACTCAGCTTTTGCTCCCGGCCTTGACAGGCACTTTGGAGCCTGGGAAGGGAATCCACAGGACTCCCGCCGAGGATAAAAATCACACACAGGAATTTCCCGCCCTGGATGTGGGGGGAGGGTGGGAGAGACAAGAGACAAACGCTAAAATGGTGATAAAAGAAGATTGACATTTTTGTAAAATGGGCACCCATGGGTGCCTTTACCGGGCATGTGGTAAAGGTGCACCTAATTAATAAAAAGGTTCACTGCCACCAGCCATTAAAGTGAAGATGTCCTTGTAATATAAGTTATATTTAAAATGAGAATGGGGATACATGGTATCTCTCCCCAGCACTCCCCATACGGTGGGGGTGTTGGTCTCACCTAATAAAATGTAAAAGGGATTCAAATATCCTTTTTACCCTTGTGCACTGTAGTTTTCACAAGGTTAGCCAGAGAAAGTTAAAGGGTGTGCCCCTAGGACAACCCAGAAACAATATTCACTTATTGCCAAAAAGTTGTCGGAGGATAACTCTTAAAAGACTAAAAATGGCACCCATAAAAAGATTAAAATGTGTGGTAAAGGTTCCCACTTGCAGAGGTAAAAGGAAAAATAATCCACCAGTAAAGTGAAATATTCTGGGGTTGACGCAGGTCAGGAAGATTAGTTATTGCTATGAAAATTTTATCTAACATCCACCCTCAATCTTTCAGACACCATGGATGTGGGGTGGGGGGGGGGGGCAGGCCGTTTCCCCCTCCCCTCCCGTCCTCCCCCGCCACGAAGACAGCAACTTTCCCGGGCAAGTGCATGACTTATTAAGTTAGTCTTCATTTTCCCAACAATGAAAGCCCGATTTTAAAAAAGAATGCCCTGAGAACCCTCGTAGCAGTCTTTCTTAAACTTCTGTCACGCCCCTGCCGCATACGGGTGCACGCTGGGGCTGACTGAAATGGGCATGGGAAGACTGGTTTCAGGTGTGTGTGTGTATTTGAATAGGGACAGTGTTTGTGGTGGGAAGGGAGGAGTATATGCATGTGTATTTGTATGTGAGGCAGGGGGCTGTTGAAAAAGTGGGTGGCAGGGTCGGGGTGGGGCTGAGGTTGAAGGCGGTTCGGGGGTGAAACCCTCAATTTCAAAGGATGACTGCGCAATTCATTTATTTGTAATATTAAAAGCCGCACAATCGGCCAAAAAAAACTATTTTTTCTTTTTTTGTGCAGCCTTTAATATTCAACATAATTGCATAGAACCGACCTTGTATGGGATTTCCTGACCTGGAAAGGCAGGAGGAAGGTTAAAGAAAGTGAATTGCGTGGCCAATTTAGGTCAATAGCCATACGCAGTAAAGGCTAATGTACACTCTAAAAAGAACACAAAAATGTTAATAATTGCTGGTCCAACTTGTCTTTAGGCAAATATAAAAGTAAACAAAAAGCTCAAGTGTAAAAGACTAAGGTGATTTGAAAGTATCTCCACTGCACTGCATTGTGAGATGCTTTCTGCAATGTAAAAAAGTTGACAAAAAGACAAAAGGGAAACCTAATTTCCCAGTATTAATAGTTGGAAGGACTGATCAGTTTCCCCATAACAAATGAGCAAAAGGCCTGGTGAGTGAAGCTGAAGGCTGCTCGTACTCGTAAAAAGTCAGGAACAGTGGAAACGCAAAAGTTTGGGGGTCCATAGAGTTGCTAAAAAAGAAGCCTTTCCTAACGGGCGTTTAATTGGATGAAACTGTAAGGTTCTGAGACACAGCCGCTATACTGTATCAAACTTTGGTTGTTAACACTCATGGCTAAAACGATGGAGGAAAATAAAAAACCGGAGGCTATCGATAAACACGTACAGTAGGGATAGATGGCATATATTTCTATAATTTAACACAAATTGCTATTAAACAGTTAATTTTGATAAACATGGTGGAAAACTAGAACTTAGTCAAAAGCACCCGTTCCTCCATTGGTTGCGCACTGATGGTGTTGCAATGTTTTTAGTGTGGGTGTCTGCTCCTGTACACAGCCTAATTTTAAAATATTGTACTGCTGCATCTCAAACTCT
This sequence comes from Ambystoma mexicanum, assembly GCF_040938575.1. Lineage (NCBI taxonomy): Eukaryota > Metazoa > Chordata > Amphibia > Caudata > Ambystomatidae > Ambystoma > Ambystoma mexicanum. The sequence continues at coordinate 113,264,006 of NC_090938.1, read as the reverse complement.
TCTGCCCTTTTCCCACAAATGTCTGTTTATAGAGGAATTGTGCATATGGTTTTAGTTTTATAGTTGCTAGAGTGAATACATTTTACGTCTTCGTTGTTAGTAATTTACTTGAGACTTTGCACATGGTTTGCATGTTGCGAATTAGCCAACAGGACTTTATTTCGATAAATGAATTTAAATGGAAATCTAGATTCCTCTTTATGGATATTTTTTGTATTTTCCTGTAGAAAAACCAAAGTCTGTCGAAGAGATGCCGGACGAGTCCCTTGATGTAAACCTTGACCCAGAGGCATCCACTGATTCCAGCACTGAGCTCTCCAAACAGGAATGTAAGTACTTTGTTTCGGTTCATGTCTGTTTTGAAAGCATGACTGTTGAGAATGTTCATTTCTGTGCTAAAATCCTCCCACCTTAGAGACCCCCAGCACGTTTGCTGGTCTTGGGACTTTTCAATGTGAACTCTTGAGCGAGTGGGACTTTTTTTCCTCACTCCATGTTTTTCCCTGATTTGGATTTTGTGTTGTCACTGTTTTTGGAGTCTGACAAACTCCATAGGCATCTGTTTTTTGTATAGTGACACACAGCACCTTCAGTGCACTGTCATTGAGAAGACCTTTGTATTTCTCTTAAGGTTTAAAAACCTTTTCTTGGATAAACTACAGTTCCCAAGAGTAGTAAGGTGAAATTGATCTTACTTACCTTTTTCTCTTTGTCGCTCCAACACACACCATCTTATGTGCAGTACTGCAGGGGTTACTTAGCAGCCCCTTATCCTACTTTCTCCTGTAATATTTTCTTTTACCCTCACTACTTTAAATGGCTCGTGGCAGTGATTTCATTTTCAATACCATGGTCTTTTTTTTACTGCAGGCTGAACCCTCAGCTGCAGTACATCACCCATGGGTGTCCATTTTGTCAAAATGACCCGGTCTTCTTTTTTTCCCCATTATCTGTTTGTGAGGTCTTTCTTGGGTTTTACTCTGTGCGTTGGGACACATTTTAGCCCTTTGTGTGTTTTTGTTTTTGGCAGGCTTCAGCCCTGAAGCCCACCCCTGTCTCCAGTGTGTCTGGAAGGGCAGGCCGTGATAGAGGATCCCGAAACTCCCCTGTCCTTTGTCTCTAGGAGTCCCTGAACAAAACCAGTCCTGATTGTCTGGCTGGCTGTCTTAAAAGGACAGCAACCCTGCTGGGTGATTGATGCCTAGGCTGTGCATGAATGGGAAAACTTGCTTAAAAGTCAAGGGTTTTGGGACTAGAGGCCCACGACCACTGGAAGAAACCTCCAAAGTAGAAATCGGGAAGAAAAGCCTGCTGCAACCTCCTGGACATCAAAGTACCGGTGAAGCCCTGCTGCTGTGCTGACTTCCTTTTTCGTATCGACCGAGAAGCTTAGGAAGGGTTGACTTCTTCCCTTGGGTTAGTGGGATCAACTAACCCCAAGACTAACTACACTTTGGCGCAATCCCCGACTTGCTGTGCCTCTTTGTTGCTGCAGAAGCCCAATGCCAGGGTTGAAGTGTCCATAACCGAGTGAAACATATGCCGCAGAACAAATCCGGCTAAAAGCTCCAGAAGCCTCCTAAGGACACACCAGAAGGAGGAAATTCAAAGTCCCCTCACCAGAGTGCAGGACCAAGGGAGCAAGGTAAGTCCAACCAAAGTTAACCATTCTACATCAGTGCTGTTTGCGAAGCGCTGAACCCGCCATGTGCCGCTGGATCGAAGAAAGCCCGTAGCTGCCGACGACCTTCCCGAGTTCCACTGCAGGAGCCCTCCAGACATCCTACGACTGAGGTTCAGGAACCAGGGTCTGCTTGGCTGTAGCAAGACGGAATCCAGCTGTACCACTGTCCTTTTAGGGCTTGGGGGTACTTAACATCTTTCCTTAAGTCGTGCTCTCTCACTTGAGATTTGCACTTGTTTGAGTTGATTTCAACTCCTCTTTGCACAGGCCTAACCGCGTGTGTCTTCAATGATTTCCTTTGAAATATCTTTGTGCAAGACTTTATCCAAAAAGTGCATCAGAACTATAGACTTTGTCCAAATGACCTTGGATGTCCTGCCTCCCTAAAGGCACCTTTCTGAATCCATTGACTTTGGCATTGCTTGTCCCTCCATGGGTTGTAGCTTGTTGAATACTGGTACTGCTGGGAAAGGCTTAACGAAGGATTCATTTGTCATCACATTATAAGAAAATGTGCAAACCTTTATAATTTTCCCTAAATCCTTCCTTCCTGAAACTCAGAATCTGAAAAGTATATTGGTGTGATATATTAATGGAGTACTATTCTTGTTATTTAAGTCACTTCAAGGTGTAGGATAAATGTATTGGCATCTCCAAAGAGTATCCACCAGCTTTATTGATTTTGAAAAGGAATTCCAAAGTTTGCTTTAACATTTACAAAAATTGCCTTTTTAAAGAATGATTTCTTAAAACTGATGTTAAATACATAATTATTTGTGACTGAAACCTTGAGTTTAAGTGTTACTTGTTTACTTGCATTGACTGATTTCATCTGTTCAGCTCTAATTTACCCCTCTTGAGATTGGTCTTGCTGCTCAGTCACACTACCAACTTGTGTAGTACAGACCTATGCCAAAAGGTATTGGTCTGCACTGTAGTCTGAAACAGCACACCCCACCTTTATGTGGAATGCTGGGAGATGCAATGTATCCCCTTTCACACTAAAACTGTTAAAATTTTGTTACAGGGCCAAGCTTACCTTCAATGGCTGGTGGCAGCGATACCTTTTACTAATTCGGTTCGCAACTGCAGTAAAGGCACCCAATGGTGCTCATTTTACTAAAATGGCCTGGTCTTGTTTTTTCACCATTTTAGTGTTTCTTGTCGTCCTTCCTTCCCCAGACATCCAGACCGGGAAATTCCCTTGTGTGAATTTTATCTTCAGCGGGAGCGCCCTGAACTCCTGCCCAGGCTCCAGTCTGTCTGTGAAGGAAGGCAGCGAGGAAGGAGTCAAACTCCACAGCCCTTTGTCTTCCTCTTTGCCTAAATGGGGACAAATTCCAGTTGGGGGGAGGGGGAGGCTGCCCCGATTAAACAACCAGACCACCTCTTGTTGCAAAATGCAGGGAGAGAATGCAGATGTTGTGCTGTAGTTGCTGTTAAGTACAATGAAGCTGAAGACAAGTTGACCAATGTTAGGCAGAATTGCATGCAGTACCATCTGGGACCACCACACACAATTAGGACTACAGGTGTAAGCAAGACCAACCTTGGGTATAAGTCTGTACCACAAAGTTTGTTGGTAGCAAGCTGAGCAGCCAGGCTTATCTCAAGAGTAAATGTGAGCAGTACAAGTAGTTACAGAGGACTTTCAATTACAGTGGTTCAAGTAGACACTTCTAATCAAGGTTTCTTGGTAGAAACACTTAGTAATTTATTACACAATCGTTTATAAAACCTTTCACTAGAAGAAGAAAACTTACTATTATATACCAATACACTTCCATACAAAACTCTAAGCTTTTGAGACAGTTTGAGCTCCCCTGAAATAGGAGCCAAATGGCAGTTCAGTTACTTAGCTGTGAGCAAAACAGACAAAAGTAAGTAGAATAGATTACATATACAGTCTAGGCAATGCAAATAGTTTCAGTTCACCAGAAGAGTTCAAGCCAAAAGGCTAGGCCAAAGTCAATGGGCTAGTGTTCTGGACAGGAAAGAGCAGTTCTGGTATCAAACAGTAAAGTTTTAGCAAAAGTTCTCGGAAGTAGTTTAGGCAAAAAAGAATCATTGGTGGGGTCACAAGCTGATTATGCCTGCGAGTTGGGAAAGTTTCACAAACCTTCACCGTGAGAGTGGCGTTCTCTCAATCGGGTTGGCACAGTACCTTTGTATGAAGAAACAAATGTTGCTGAAGTCGTGGTTCCTGGCAGTTCCTGAGCCTCATTTGTGGGAACAAGAGGGAGGATGTCGGGTGACTCCTGCACTGCACGGGATCGTTGAAGAAAAGCAAACCTAATGGAGTCATTTCAGTTCCAGTAGCTGTAGATGCAAGAACACAAATTTGTGTCCCTCTCCCTGGTTAATTCTAACCAGCCTTGAGAATGGTATCCAAGTGTCTTATGAGTTGATTGGTCCCACCAACTCAAAGGAAGAAGCCGTCCTTGAAGGAGCTTCTCTTTCGAATGGAGTTTGGCAATTCGGACCTGCAGCTGAACTTCACCGGGCAACCAACAGTCCAGGGGTTGCAGCAGTCCTCTTCCAGCTCGTCTTCGGTTCTTTCGTTCCAGTGGTGGACTCTGCCTGCCAGTCCACAATATTCGCCTTTTAAACAGTTCTCTCCCTTTCATTCCAGCCTAGCTGTCTCTCCCCCAGCAGGGTGGCTGTCCTTGTCGGACAGTCAGCCAGCCAATCACGCCAGAGATTATTTGGGTGTCCTAGGAGACTAAGCACAGGGAGTTTCGGGCACCTCCTCACTGCCCACCCCAGACACTCAGACGCCAAGGGCGGACTTCAGTCCTCAAGCCCGCCAAAGGCACACGAACAAAGGGACCAAACCTGTCCACGCTAGTGGTGTGAGACCTTAGGCTGCGATGTTGCTCTGCTGAGGCAATATATGGCCATGGTTATACCAGGGGGGCCTGGCTTTCCTAATGTAGTAAGTATCGGCATATATTAAGCCGAGATGGTGGAATTTGAGAGTCCCGTCTAGTGGGAGAGAGGCCTACACCCAACAGTGCAAATTTGGATACAGGCAAAGGACCGCTAGAGTTTAGTCCCGCATAGTGGGTGAGCAGCCCAATCACAATGATTCAATTTGAGCACCAGGCCCTGAGAATCCACAGCAGGACCGGAGAATCCTGTACAGTTGGAGGGAGGCCCACATCCAAAACGTGCAGCCTGGATAAGAGTAGGTACTGCCAAATCTGAGCGTCGTGCAGTGAGGAGATGGTCTACGCCTGACAATGCATTTTGGGTGAATGACTAGAAACGGCCACAACTGAGAGTCCTGCACAGTGGGAGGAAGGGCTGAACCAGTCTACGAGACCAGAGTACCGGACTGAACAGCGCTGGTGCCCACAACTAGTTGACAACGCAAATCGGAGTACACAACTAGACCGAGCCAGACCCTACCTCTGACAGTGCTATTTGTGTACAGGACTAAGCGTGGCTGGAACCTAAACCTAACAATGCATATATAAGTACAAGACCAAACCGATCCTGAGCCTACACCCAACACTGCAAATTGAGTACCGGTCCAAGCAGAGCTGAATTCGAGAATCCTGCACGGTGATGGCGAGGCCCGCACACGACTCAACTCGTATAATAGCAAGAAATTGAGGGTACATCTTGCGATGCTGGCACATGTTCACAATTCTGCCCACGTGGCACATGACAGTATTCACTTATGTCAAAGTGCTGTACCTAACAGCATTCACAACTTTGTTTAAGCGCTGCACCTAGCAGTACTCCCAACTCCATCCGAGTGAGGTACACACTAGTATTCACAATTATGACCATTGGCGACACTTAAGTGTTTACTGTCACATCTAGATGCCAGACAGGATGATGCACACAGTAGTAAGACCTTACAGTACGGACTTAGATTCATAATTCTTGTCCTAATGTGGGACAAGCAAGTAATCCGAGTTCCGGGTTAGGGCAGTGTAGAGGGCCGGGCTTCCCGGAGTCGAGTAGCCGCTCCACTCCGTAACCATGTCCCTCCCGCCCTCATTTTGTTTGCTGCTGGTCGATGAATAAACTGAGGGGGCAACCCCTAGATTTGTGTCGGAGCAGGGGGGGCTATGCTTGATATGCTGAGGGTTTCAGCCTATTGTATAGTAGGTATCCGTAATGGCACAATCATCAATGGTTTTTTTGAGCCTTGCTTTCGGAAATAGGTTTGTGGGGGGCCACTTATCTCATAGTCATGACTCATGTGGTCTTTAGGGCAGGTTCGGAAGAGTAGGATGCAAGTGTAGCCACAGCAAAGGCTGCTGGCTTAGCTCTGGTGCTTGATGGGTTGCCATGTTGTTCCGGGTGGGGTGATGGTGGATCAGGAATGCCACAACGAAAGCTGCTGGCGTACATGGAGTTTTAGTAGGCAGTGTTGTTGAGCGTTAGGTGGTGAGCAGTGATTTTTATTAATAGTGTTTTCATAGGGTTAAGTGGCTTAGGAGGGTATTGGGAAGAGCCAGGTTATAAGGGCCTTCCTGACTTCCAGGTGGTTTTCTATGTTGCAAATGTGTAGGGGGATGGAATTCCAGATGATTGGCGCTTGGACAGAGAAGGAGGAGCCGCCAAGTCTTGTTGAGTTATGCGGTGGGATCACTAGGCGAAATGCGTTGCGAGATCTGAGGTTCCTGGAAAGTCGATAAGGGACAATTTTGTCTCGCAGGAATTCCGGGCCTTTGTTGTGTATTGCGCGATGGGTGATGCACATGGCTTTGAAGGTGGTGCGTCGAGCAGTAGGGAGCCAGTGGAGGAGACTCGGGGTGGGGCTGATGTGCTCCCTGACGGGAAGGTTAATGACAAGGCGTGCTGCTGCTTTTTGGATTCTTTGGACTTTCCGTAGTTGTGTTGCGGGGGCTCCTAGGTAGAGGCAGTTTGCATACTCTAGGTGGGAGAGGATGATGGCTTTGATGGCTGAGAAACGGTGGGTATAGGTGAGGTAGGGGAAATCCTCCGAAGGATACGCAAGTGAACGAAACATGTTTTGGAAATCGCTGGTGGTGTGTTGTTTGAGGGATAGAGCTGAGTCTAGTTAACATCCATTATTTTTAACCATGTTAGAGGGTGCTGGTGCTTGCCCTAGTGATTCGGGCCATGGGATTTGTTGGGGAGAATTCTCTAAAATGTGCTAATTCCCTCTACCTTGGAGACCCCCAGCAACTTGGGATTTTTTTACCTGGAGGGAGTGACCTTTTTTATATCCCCACTCTCAGATTTTTGTTTGAATTTTACTGGTTTCTTTTTGATTATGGAGTCTATCAAACTCCATAGGCATCATCTTTTACAGTTGTGGCACACAGCACCTTCTCTGGGATAAACTATTGTTTCCCAGAGCAGTAGGGTTAAATTGACTCTACTTAGCATTGTACTTGCTAGACCCAGCACACCATATCTTACTAGAGTGCTGGAGGGGTTACTTAGTACCCACTCTGTCTAAATGCTCATGTAACATATTATGTTACCCTTTCCTCTCTGAATTGCTAGTGGCAGTGGTTTTACAATGAACTACCATGATTTACCCCAACCGCGAACTGTTTGCAGCTCCGGTAATGTAAAATTGCGGGAGCCATGGTTTTCAAAATGGCCCTGAGCCTCCTTTGTTAAAATGGTCCCCGGTCTTTTTTTGCCATTTCTTTGTGGAAAGGTCCTTTTAGAGTGTATCTTTGTTTCTGATGCTTGTTAATCTGCTTAGAATCACATGCTGTGCATATGGTCCGACATCCAGTGGTAACCGTGGAGTATTGCATCTTGTCTTTCGGGGACCGAAAGGGGACGTCGGCATAGGCGTGTCTGTAACACTATCCCTATAGTGACATGCGTAGTACCCAAAATCCCTCACGCGCCGAGGTCACTCAGATTGTTTTTTTTCCGCCCAGATAACTGGTCGCCCTACAGCAGAGCTCTGTTTGTTTATCCCCCGTTAAGTCACTTCACCTAATAAGAACATCTTCGACGAAGACTACGGAGGAATAGTCTACGGCTGTGGTCTCGGCGCCTAAGATCCGGCAGCCGGATTTCCACGTGGTCGGGCCTTCTGGCCGACCTATACAGTAGGGAGAGTGGGTCAGGGTGGCTATATTGTTATGTCTTTCCTCCTTTCCACTTCTTTCCCTTTCGGTCTGGTCATCCTTCCCTTTGGCTATGGAAAGAACTCCTTTTAGATTCTGCCCTAAGTGTAGGGTCAGATATCCTTGGAAGGACTAGCACAGGACGTGCAACGCCTGTCTCCCCCTAGAGCACGACGAGAAGCGGTGTTCGGCGTGCAAGCTCCTTAAGCTTAAAACACTTGAGGATCGCCGGTTAAAGTGGTGGGCCGCATACGGCATGTCACGCGTGGAGCCTCCCTCCCCTACCGCGACACCAGCCGAAAGTTATGGAGGGTACTTCGGATGACCAAACGTTCAATGCGGATGTTATAGACCTTGAGGTGGACACTTGTAGGTCCGCCACGCCCGTCCACGACCCTTTCAGGCTCGACTCTGGTCTTGCTACAGGGACTACTCCCGGCGACAGGGGCGTACATAAACCTTGCACTAAACACACAACCCCTACGCCATCTTGGACGCCTTTGTCGAAAAAGGCGAAAGTGCCAACGGGTCAGTGGAAAGATTCAACAGTTCCCTTGGATCGTGTAGATCCAAAGCCTTCCCCGCATCCGCAGCAGCACACGACTGGGCAAACTTAAACTAATAAGGGCGCTACTCCCCAATCTACACATGCCGAAGTTTTGGATTCCGAAACTTCGACCATTTACAAGGCCTCTATAGGCCCAAAAGTTACAACTAATCCTCTAACCGGCAATCCGACCGCTGGGCGTTCTGGTGCCGCGGACGGCGTTTCGGCTACCGCCATATCGTCGGAGGCTTTGTCCAACGACGATTCGGTTACTATCCGGAAGAGCATCGGTAGGATCACAGCGGCGGTGGGCCTTATCCCGGTCCCGCAGAAAGTTATGGGCCAGGCCGCGGAAATGTTTTCGACAGACCTGGGCTGCGATTCCAATGGTTTACGTGGATAGTCAAGAGCCTCTCCGACACCCTGAGAAGCTCCTCAACGCCAAAGGGACGGAGAACGTCGTTTCTCCGCACCTAGGCCCTTTTAGGTCCTCGAAATGGACTACTGAAAAATTTGAGGGATGCATGGACCGGCTGGAGCAGATTATCAGTCGTGCTGACCAGCCTCCACAGAAAGACTCGGGTAGACCCTATTCCTTCAAATACAAGCTGTGCAGCCTCAGGCTTTCCAACAGGAAGACGTGGCCCACATGGACACATACAGGGACATTTATACTGAAGAAGAGGAATACTCTTTTCTGGATAATTATGGAGAAGATCAACAAGAGACTACGGAGAACTGGGAAGAAACCCAGCAAGAAGGACCGAATCCTTGGACACATCAAGATCAGGACTCTGATATTTTGTGCGTCGATTCTCCTCCTTACACTCCGGCTCGCCAGGCCTCCCCTGTGGATGACCAGGTAGCTTTCAACATCATGTTGAAAAATATCAGCAGAATTCTTCAAAATTACCACTCAAGAGGCTTTGCCCGAGTAGGATTTTGTGGAAGACATTAAGGAAAAAGCTCCCGCAAGTCAGTCCATTCCCCTCCTTAACTCTGTTAGGAGGCGGATAGCTCCATCTTTAGTCACACCTGCCCAGACAAGGGCCGTGAAGCAGAGAGTCAAAATTATTTCGGCCTTCTCCTTCCAACTCCCTGTATATCAAGGGGCATGCCATCCCGGACTCACTGGTGGTGACCACTACTCGTAAGAGGGTAGGGGTCCCCCTTGCCACTGGAAAAATCGCCTCCGGACAAGGAGTCTAAAAGATTGTATGCCCTAGGCAAACGTGTCACGTCGGCAACGGCATATACCATTCGGGTTGCTAATAATACTACACTATTAGCAAGCTATGCCGATGCCCAGTGGAACCTGCTCGAGGAAGGCCTTAAAGAGGTCCCAGAGCTGGCCAGGACCAAGCTTCTCTCCATTGTTGTGGAAGGAAAACTGGTTAACCAGAATGTGGTCAAAAATGTCCCGGATACTGCAGAAACTTCTGTCAGATCCCTTGCACAAGGGACTCTTCTGAAGAGACATGCATGGCTGTGTACATCAGGGTTTAGACCTGAGACTCAGGCCTCCCTCATTAATATGTCCATCGAAGAGTCTAACCTCTTTGGGAAGGCAGTGGATGAAGCGTTGGAGACAGCCAAGAAGCAGAATGAGACCAAGTCTCTGCAACAAATTACACAAAAACTCTTGTCCTAGATAGGTAATAACTCTCGGCGGTCCTTTCGAGGACAAGCTCGTGCCAGTCAAAACTACGGCACGGGCAACTTCAACAATAACCAAAATTCTGGAAGCCCTGCTTACTATCCCTCACGGGGTCAAACGTGGCAAGGGTAGAGGCATAGGCCCCAATCCCAGAGGAGCCACGGCCTCGGGTCACAAATGACCACCAAGTCCAGGTCCCCTCCCATGCCTTCCTAGTCGGGGGCCGATTAACATCTTTCCTCAAGGCATGGGAGGGGATAACTTCCGACCAGTGGGTCTTAAAGACGGTCGCCCACGGTTATTGCATGGAATTCTCCCGACCTCCACAGTTCAGACCGCCACGCTCACGGCGCCTTTCACTGGACCATCTAACAATCCTGATTCAAGAGGTGGAAGCACTGCTGGCAAAGGACGCCATAGAAGCTGTCCCTATTCTTGAGGTAAACAAGGGTATTTATTCAGTGTATTTCATGGTACCTAAATAGGATCTCAGCATGCATTTTGTTCTAGATCTGCGCCCAGCGAACAAGTTCATAAAACCCCAGAAGTTTTGCATGGTAACACTACAGGAAGTGATCCCATTGCTAAAACGGGGGGACTTCATGGCAACATTGTATATGAAAGATGCATACTTTCATATTTCAATGTTGCCAGCGCACAGAAAATACCCAAGGTTCATGGTCCAGGACAAACACTACCAGTTCAAAGTACTCCCCTTAGGCATCGCCTCGGCGCCAAGGGTGTTTACCAAAGTCCTGGCAGTGGCAGCAGCACATCTGCGCAGACTATCAGCCCCAGTTTACCCTTGCCTGGACGACTGGCTCATTACGGGGGACTCATTCGACGTTTGTTTTTCGAACACCCAAAAAACAATAGATCTCCTTCAGCCTGGGCTTTTCAATCAACGAAAAGAAGTCCAGCCTAGTCCCCAGTCAAGTAAAACAATTTCTGTTGCCACTAATTCGGACAGAAAGACTGTCTTGTCTTCCCCTACAGCGAGAGGATTCAGAACATGCTCTTTGATTCCTCAATATGTAGCCAGTCGAGAGGTGACGGTACGCAAAGCCATGCGGTTGCTAGGAATGATGGCGTCATGTATATACTTGGTTCCCCACGCGTGGCTACGCATGCGTCCCATGCAAGAGTGGCTCAACAGCCAGTGGTGTCAGGCCAGCGGACAATGGGAAGATCTGGTAGTTGTCTCGCCAGCCCTCATACTCTCTGCAGTGGTGGTCGAGGGAAAACCTCCTGAAGGGGAAAACCTTCACCACCCCTGCAGTTGAAGCCACTCTCACGACACACTCTCACGGGGTGGGGAGCTCACCTGCTTCAGCAGACAGCACACAGTGTGGTCCCCTCAAGTAGCGTGAAATCATAGAAACTTACTGGAGCTATTAGCAGTGTTCGAAGCATTGAAAGCCTTTCAGGTACAACTGCAAGGGAAAACGGTGCTGATCTTAACAGACAGCACTACAGCAATGTATTACCTGAACAAACGGGGGGGCACTCACTCTCCAGAGCTATCCAAGCTGTCCCAAAACATTTGGATATGAGCTCTCAAACGCAAGATGTTTTTGTTGTCCCAACATGTTCTAGGGGAACTCAATCTTCTAGCAGATGTACTCAGCAGAGATTTTCCTCTGCCAGAAGAATACGAATGGCGACTGCACGAAGACATTGTATCCAGCGTCTTCGCAAGAATGGGGTTTCCCAGAGATCGACTTGTTCGCTACTCAGAACGCCCAATGCCAAGATTACGCTTCCAGGTACCCCCAGAACCGGTCCAAGGGGAATGGTCTCTTGATAACTTGGTCGGGGAAATTTGTCTACACTCCCCCCCCCCCCCCCCCCCCAACTCCCCTTCTCAACAAGATGCACCAGGAACCAGTTACCATGATATTAGTGGCCCCTATGTGGGCCCGCCAACCCTGGTTCGCTTACCTGATGGAAATGTCCCTCTCCCCACCAGTGAAGCTGCCCTGCCCGTACAACATGTTGTCTCAGGACAGGGGGGGAAACCCTACACCCGTGCCCCCAAACCCTGAATTTTGCAGCCTGGCTCCTGAGATCATAGTTTGGACACTTGCAACTCCCTCCGAGGTTCATGGACATACTCAGGGAAGCGAGGAAACCTAATACACCTTATTGCTATGCTAGCAAGTGGAAACGTTTCGTCATCTGGTGCAATTCCAAGAGTGGCAATCCTATCGATTGCTCACCCTCACACGTGTTGTATCTAACCCACCTGTTGGACTCTGGGTTAGTCTTTAATTCCCTAAAGGCTCATCTGCCTGCTCTGTCAGCCTACACCACATCGCAGCAAAAGGTATCGTGGTGGAAGATACCGGTGATTAAAGCCTTTATGGAAGGAGTTCAGAGGATTTGTTCTCCCATCTCTCACCCAGCCCCTGAATGGGATCTTAATGTGGTTTTAACCAGGCTCATGGGAGCTCCCTTGAAGCCTATGCATAAAGCAAGTCTAAAAGACCTGACTTATAAGACAGCCTTCCTAGTGGCTATCACTTCTATCAGAAGGGTTAGTGAACTACAGGCTCTTTCTGTTTGTAACCCCTTTGTTACAGTCCACAAAGATAAGGTAGTTCTGCGCACACATCCCAGGTTTGCGCCTAAATTTATCTCTAACTTCCATGTGAACCAGTCAATTGAACTACCCACTTTCTTGCAGAACCCTACTAACATGGCCGAAAGAAGCCTTCACACACTAGACATGCGCAGGGCAGTCATGTTTTACCTGGAGAAAACTAAACCACTAAGAAAGACTAAACAATTCGTTGTTTCAGTGTCAGCTGGTAGAGAAGGGGATCCTGTCTCTAAATATGCTATCTCAAGGTGGATTGTCAAATGCATCACACTATGTTTCTCTCTTGCTAAGAGAGAACTGCCCTTCAAGCCTAGAGCAGTCTACTCGAGGCACTGGGGCATCCATAGCATTCATTGCAAATGTTCCTCTTGAGTCCATTTGCAAAGCGGCAACCTGGAGTTCTGTACACACCTTTACAAAACACTATTGACTAGACACTCAATCTAGGTCTGATTCTCAGGTGGGACAAGCAGTACTAAGACATCTTTTCTCTACTGTTCCTTCTCACAACCCACCTCCAACTCCGGGTACTGCTCGCTAGTCTATGCACAGCATGTGATTCTAAGCAGATTAACAAGCATCAGAAGACATGCATTACTTACCGTAATAGCATTTTTGATGATTGTATCTGCTTACATTCACATGCGCCCTCCCTACCGCCCCGCTCGGGGTGGAAGGAACATAGACTTCTTAATACTTTCTCTCTTTTATGTACTCACTATAGCCTTGGGCTCCCTCATGGCCGAAAAATTACAATCAGAGGGACCTCGGCGCGTGAGGGATTTTGGGTACTACACATGTTACTATAGGGATAGTGTTAGACACGCCTATGCCGACGTCCCCTTTCGGTCCCCGAAAGACAAGATGCAATACTCCGCGGTTACCACTGGATGTCAGACCATATGCACAGCATGTCAATCTAAGCAGATACAATCATCAGAAGTGCTATTACGGTAAGTAATGCATGTCATATCACACCAATATACTTTTCAGCTTGAGTTTCAGGAAGGAAGGATTAAGGAAAAATAGGAAGGTTAGATCAGTTTCTTATAATGTGAGGACAACTGACTACTCCAAGCAATCTAGGTAACCCTTTCCCAGCAGTAACGGTATTCAACAAGCTACAACCTATGGAGGGACAAGTAATGCCAAAGTCAATCGATTCAGAAAGGTTCCTTTAGGGAGCCAGGACAGCCAAAGTCACTTGGACAAAGTCTATAGTTGTGGTGCCCTTCTTGGATGAAATATTTCACAAAGTCAGAATGTTGACAGAAAATCGCTGAAGACACGCAATTTCAAGTGAGATTGCACGACTTAAGGCAAGTACCCCCAAACCCAACCTCTTGTTAGAACAGTGGTCCAGCTGGATTCCGTCATGCTACAGCCAAGAAGACCCTGGTTCCTGAGCCTCCGTCGTGGGGACAAGAGGAAGGACGTCTGGAGGGCTCCTGTGGTGGTATTCGGGAAGGTCGTCGGCAGCTACGGGCTCTCTTCGACTCAGCAGCAGTTCGCTGTTTCAGCACTTCGCTAACAGCACTGATGTAGAACGGTTAACTCTGGACTGGTATTTCCTGCTTCTGGAGTGTCCTTAGTAGGCTCCTGGAGCTTTTAGCCAGATTCGTTCCGCGGCAGACGTTGCACTCTGTTATGGACACTCGACCCCTGGCATTGAGCGTCTGCAACAACGGAGAAGCACAGCAAGTTGGGGATTGCGCCAAGTGGCATTAGTCTCTGTGGTAGTTGGTCCCACCAAACCAAGGGAAGAAGTAGTGGCCTGTGGAGCTTCTCTGTCGATACAAAAAAGGACGTCCGCACAGTAGCAGGGCTTCACTGGTACTTCGAGGTCCAGGAGGTTGCAGCAGGCTTCTCTTCACGATTTGTGCTTAGGATGTTTCTTCCCTTTGTTGACTCTGCCTCCAGTCCCAAAACCCTTGCCTTTTAAACAAGTTTTCTCATTCATGCACAGCCTATGCTGTCAATCACACAGCTGGGTGGGGCCAGCCAGCCAACCAATCGGACTGGTTTTGTGCAGGCGCACCTAGAGACAAAGTATAGGGGAGATTCGGGATCCTCCCTCACTTCCTGCCCTGCCAGACACACTGGAGCCAGGGGCGGCCTTCAGGGCTGAAGCCTGCCAAAGGCAAAACACACAAAGTGCTCAAACCTGTCAATGTACAGAGTAAAAGCCAAGAAAGACCTCACAAACAGAAAATGGTGAAAAAAGACTGAGGGGCGGTAGGGGGGTTGTCATTTTGACAAAATGGACACCCATCTGTGCTGTACTGCAGCTGAGGATCCATCCTGCGGTAGAAAAGCACAATGGTAGTACACATTAAACCACTGCCACCAGTTATTTGAAGTAGTGAGGATAACAGTAGAATGTTACATGAGAACGTAGGATAAAGGACTAATAAGTAACCCCCCAGCACTCCACATCAGATGGTGTGTGCTGGACCTACAAAGAGAAATGTAAAAACAATTTCACCTTAAAACTCTTGGAAACTGTAGTTCACCCAAGATTTAGTATTTCTCATTGACACTGCACTTAAGGTGCTGTGTCACCATTCAAAAAGCAGATGCCTATGGAGTTTGTCACTTAAACAGTGAAAACAAAATCCAATTCAGGGAAAAACAATGAGATAAAGATCCCCCTCACTCAAAAGTTTAAAATTAAAAAAGCCCAAGTCCAGCAAAAGAGCTATAGGTTTCTAAGGTGGGAGGATTTTTAGCACAGAAATGAAAATTCTCCCAAACACCGCGGTTGGCTAACTGGCCTGTGCCCAAACAAGACCAGACTGCCAAAGGATAAGTGAAAAACCTTGTGGCATGGCCATATTTGGTCACTAGCCACAGTTAGCAGCCAAATGCGGTAAACATGTGAAGGCTAAAACAAAAAGCATCAAAAAATGTTAAAACGTTACTGCTGCCACCAGCTAGTCCATTTAGCACACCTAGAATAACCAAAAATCCTTTAAGTCTTGGGCTAAACACAGTGTACCCCATTGTACTGCATTGTAAGCATTGTACAATAAGTTACAAAAGTTAACAAAGTAGTAACATTATCGAGGATAAGGGAAACGATGTTTCCCAGTACGGCCGCCCTGACGGATGTAAGGGAGAATTCTCAGAAATGTGCTAATTCCCTCTACCTTGGAGACCCCCTGCAACGTTGCTGGATTTTGAGGACTTGATTGTTTTAACATGGAGAGTGTGAGACCCTTTTTCCCACTAATGTATTTTAAAGTGATTTTGTAATGTTTCTTTTGGTTGTGCAGTCTGACAAACTACATAGGCATCTTTTACATTGTGTCACACTGCACCTTCAGTGCAGTGACTGTTGAGAAGAATTCTCATAAATGTGCTAATTCCCTTCACCTTAGAGACGCCTAGCTACTTTGCTGGATTTTGAGGACTTGAATTTTTTACCTGGAGAGTGAGCGCCTTTTTTTCCCCTCTTGTTTTTTTCCATTACTTTTTTATTGGCATATTTCCAATGAAAACAAGAGTAACAAGAAATCGGCAACCTTGCC
Source organism: Ambystoma mexicanum (assembly GCF_040938575.1). Classification (NCBI taxonomy): domain Eukaryota; kingdom Metazoa; phylum Chordata; class Amphibia; order Caudata; family Ambystomatidae; genus Ambystoma; species Ambystoma mexicanum. The sequence goes on along the minus strand of NC_090938.1, from coordinate 113,247,909 downwards.
CCCCAGTCCCCTCGACCTCACCCCCCCCCCACCCCCCAATTTCTCCCCCCCTCCCACCCCCCAATTTCTCCCCCCCTCCCGTCCCATTTCTTTTTGCTCTGCACAGAAGCCCTCCTTAAGGCGCCTGATAGTCTAGGTAGGCAGGATGTGAGGGAGGGATCTTCGGACCCCTGCCATGGGTTCCCTTGGTAACCCAAGTCGCACTCCTGTCTGATTGGCTAAGGGGACTGGCCTTGCCAGGCCAGCCACCCTGCTGTGTGATTGACAGCCAGGCTGTATGAATGGGGGAAATCTGCATGAAAAGCAGGTCTCTGGAACTGGAAGAGCAGTCTCGCCACTGGAACGGAAGAACCAACGAGGAACTGGAAGAAGAGTACCTCTACCATGACTGAACCGCCCGGTGAAGCCGTGCTGCAGGTCCGAATCTCTGAATCAGACAGAAAAGATCCTCCAGGAAATGTCTTCCCTTGAGCTGGTGGGACCAACCAGATCGCCCAAACTACAAGCCAGGACCTCTCCTCTGGTCGAATTCGCTGTACAGAGCTACAGTGGGCCGGATAGCCAGGAAGGTCGGGCCCTGCTTGGGTTTTAAGGAGCGCACCTTTTATTTTTTGTTTTACTCTGCTGCTGGTTTCTTCCCTGGGTGGCGCAGGACCCTCCAGTCTTCCTACTTCATGTCAGTCCGACAGTTGCTTCAGGAACCGTGAGCCTGCAGGAACCACCAGGAACGTCCGCCTCAGCTACAGCTCCCGCTCCGTTTTAAGGTACTGTGCAAATCTGGTTGTCTGTTTTGGTCAGCCGCGGTGAAAGTGTTTGAAATCTTTCTCCAATCCGAAGGCTTGTCCTTCTTTTTGAACTAACTTTTCTACCAACCAACCTCGTCCGGAATCTGTGCCATGAACTATACCGCAAACTACCCTGAATTGTGTGAGCTTGAGCAGCAAAAGACTTTTGTCCTATTGACTTTGGCCCTAAGCCTTTGCTACCTGATCTCCTCACTGTAGTCTCCCTTGTTCAAATTGCACCGAGTACGTACCTGTTGGTTTTGCCTAATTTCTAATAACTGTCTTTCCCTCCCTTTTAAATTGCTTGAGGCCCATTTTGCTCCGACTTCATTTTGTGAGCTTAACATGTCTGGAATATAAGGGAAGTGGTGTAGTACAGGCGTGTACCAAAGATGAAATGGTACTGTCACTTGTAGTCCTAATTGTGTATAGTGTTCCCAAAGGGTACTGCATATAATTCTGCCTAACAGGCATGCCTTTGCTGGAGCCGGAGTTCGTAGCAGATGCTTCCCAGGTAGGGTGGGGCGGGGGCACACCCCGACAAGTCTTGGGTGCAGGACCTATGGTCTCTGGTGGAGACTGTTACATATCAATGTGCTTGAGTGAAGGGCGGTGCACTGGGCCCTGAAGTAGTTTCTTCCACGCATCCGTGGATCAGTGGTGAGGTTGTTAACGGAAAATACCACCACTATGTTCTATTTAAGGAAACTGGGGAGCACACATTCCAGAGTCCTCTTGAAGGAGGCGCAGGATGTTTGGCATTGGTCTCTAGCTCAAGGGATCAGCATTGTAGGTTTCCATCTGCCCGGACTTTCTGAATGTTCAAGTGGACGCGCTCAACACGGACGCCATTCAGCTGCACGATTGGAGGCTTAAGGAGCAGCAGGTGACAATCTTCCAGCGTTGGGGGGCATCCTCCGTTGGATCTGTTTGCTACGAGGAAAAACAAGCAGTGTCTGGAGTTTGCCAGCAGTGGAGTTCTTCCCGAGCCATTGGGGGGGTGGTGGTGGGCGCATTTTTCATTCCTGTGGATGGGCCTCTTCACTTATGCGTTTCCCCTGTTCCTCCTCATTCGGAGGACCATCCAGTGGATTCTGAAGTACCAGTGCCGGGTGATTCTGGTGGCCCCGTTCTGGCCCAGGCAGACGTGGTTTTCAGATCTCCTTCATCTGGCCGTGGAAGAGCCATTTCGGTTGGGAGCGGATCTGGATCTCCTGTCTCAGGACGATGGCAGTGTGTGGCATCACGATCCGGCGTGTCTCAGCCTGGTGGGATGGCTCCTGACCACTCAGAGTTCGTTCATCTAGGAATATCCAGAGTGTGTTGACGGATCTTTGAGGCAGCGAGGGCGCCGTCCAGGAATGTCTCGTATGGTCATAAATGGACAAGATTTTGTGAATGGTGTAAGGGTCATCCTGAGATTGAGCCTTTGGACGCTTCTCTGGCTCAGGTTCCCCCATACTTGTTACACCTGGCGGAAGGGGGTCTGACGTAGTCATCTAATAAGGTGCATTTGGCAGCGATTTCTAGGTTCACGAGAAAGCGCCATGCTGCTCCTCTTTTTAGTGATCGCTTGGTAAAACATTTTCTGAAGGGGTTGTTTCGACCATTTCCTGCAGTGAAAAAGTATGTGTCGGTGTGGAGCCTTAATGTGGTCCTTTTGGCTTTGATGAAACCTCCTTTTGAACCCATGTCGACGGCTCCCTTGAAGTTCCTCTCATGGAAGGTGGCTTTTCTGGTGGTGTTTTCCTCGGCCAGGCAGGTGTTAGAATTGCAAGCACTGGTCATTGACCGCCTTTCCTTAGGTTTATGAAGGACAAGGTTCTCCTGGCCACTAACCTGCACTTTTTCCTGAAAGTGCCGTAAGCGTTTCACAAACTTGCCTCCATTGCATTACCCTCGTTCTTTGCTAATGCCCCCAAGCCAGCGGAAAGGGCCCTGCATTCTCTGGCCGTTAAGAGGGCCCTAAAGTTTTATCTGAATCGCACACAGGACTTCAGGAAGTCACAGCATGTGTTCTGTTTGGGCCGTCCAACAAGGGGCAAGCAATCTCCAGGCAAGGACTTTCCCACTGGGTTTCCTTTACAATTTTGTTTTGTCACACAAAAGCTGGCAAGCCTTTGAGAGCTGCTCCGATGTCTCATTCCACCAGGTTCACTGCGACGTGAGCAGCGTTGTGGTCTGGGATACCGCTGGTGGACATTTGCCAGGCGGCCTCCTGGGCGGTGCTGCATACCTTCACCAGGCATTACTGTCGGGGGCAGCAACATGTGGAGGATGTGCAGGTGGGTGCGCGGTCCTCCACTTGTTTCAATAAGAGAGGCTCGACAGCTTCAGGATTTTTTCTATTTGCTATATCACTTGCTGAGTTTGTTGCCTCATATATGTGATTAAATACTGTTACTGTTTGTTGGTTTGCCGGTGACACACCGCCACACATTGCTTGTACTGCTATGTAATCTATTCACACATGTAAATCCATGAAGGATCCAATGCTGGAGAAGGGAGTAGTTTCTTACCTGTAACTTCATTGCTCCAGCGTTTGTATTTTTCTTGATTTCACATGCGCCAGCCGGCCGCCCCTGCAGGCAAACCTGGGTTCGGGCTCCCTCTACTTTGGATGTTAAAATCTGATGGGAATCTGCCACGGTGGCAGGGCTATTTATACCAGACCTCGTATTGTTGGAGCCTAAAGCACCTAAAAAGGATGTTGATGGGACACTAAAGTGTCAGTTTTCCATAGGAAAATGCTAAGTTAGTTAATGAGGTTTCCCAGCCTTACGGGGAAATATTCACAGCATGTGAATCCATGAAAGATACCAACGCTGGAGAAATGGAGTTACAGGTAAGTAACTACTCCCTTCTGACTGATAGATAAATTAATAATTGTTTATGCAAGAAACCTTGAATATAAGAGTTTATTTGAATACCTGTAACTGTGAATCTTTGTAACTCCACTACAGCTCACATTTCCCCTCTTGAGCCTGGCTGCTCAACACGCTACTTAAACTGTGTAGTACGAGTTTATACCAAAGTTTGGGTTGCCTATACCTGTAGTCCTAGTTGTTTGTAGTGTTCCCAGAGGGTACTGCTTACAAACTCTGCTTAACAGGATTAGTTGGGGAATGAGATGTTTTCCCACAAAGTAGGATTTTGGTTTTCCCCGTGTTTAGGATGTGATGGTTGGTCGTCATCCAGTGATCTATATCGGAGAGGCATGATGACGGTGGCCAGGTCCTTCGGGATTTGGGATTTTGCGGATGATCTGGGTATCATCTGCATAGTTGTAGCAGGTAAGGTTGTACGAACGGATGATTCCAGGGATGGGCTGTATGTAGAAATGGAAAATTAGCAGTGACGTGGATGCTCCTTGGGGAACCCCTTTGCAAATTGGACAGTGATATGGATGTGAATTTGTCAAGATGCATGATTTGAGACCGGTTGGAGATGGAGGGGATCCACGGGAGGGCTTTGCTTTTGATTCCTAGTGTTTGTAATTTGTCCAAGAGAATCATGTGATCAATGTTATCAAAAGCTGCAGAGAGGTCTGCGTCAGCTGTTCTTCTTAGGTCATCCCAGATGGAGACGAGGGAGGCTTCTGTTCCCCTTATTGGTCTGCAACCTGATTGTGCTAGGTCTTGGAGGTTATTGGATTCAACAAACTGCCCGAGCTGTTTGTAGGTCACGCGGTCAGTGTTAGTCGATGAAATGCGTATTGGAGATGGGTCGGTAGTTTTGGGGAAGAAGTGGGCCAAACGTCATTTTTTTGAGGTTTGGTGTAGGATGCTTTTAGGGCTTTCGGGAAGGATCCTAAGATGAGTGAGTGGTTAAGGATTGCACAGGCGACTTTACCTGCACAGGTGGCAGTTCGTATTTTCTTGAGCAATGTGGGTGGGCATGGGTTTTCTGGAGAGCCTGACTGGAGGCTGTCTGCTCCCATTGACAGGAATTCTTGGTGTCTGATGGGAGAGGAGGAGTCCAAAGAAGAATGTCATCGGGGTGGGGTTTGTATGGTGTGCTGTGGGTGGTGGTGCTAGGGTTTTTAGTTTGGCGATGATGGCACTGTGTCTTTCATTGGCAGCGTTGTAGAAATGAATCGAGAGGGTATCGCATAAGGCTTTGGAGCTTGAGGTGGTCAGGCGAGCACATGAGGGTGATTTGAATTCTGCTATGACTTTATGTAGTTCCTTACATGGGTTGCAGGCATTTAGGATTCGGTTGCCATAGAATGATTTATTGCTTTTCCTCATTTCTGATCTGTAGGCTCTGGTTGTCATTCCTAGGGTGGTTTTGTTTTGAAGGGTCGGTTCTCTGGGCCGTTGCAGATGGTGCTTGAGAGTTTTGAGGTGTTTGAGATTGGGGGAGAACCACTTCGGCGGTGGTCCACATCTCTGCGAGGAGCGTTTTGACTGGGTGAGGGGTTTGAGGGCATTGATAAGGCAGAGGTGGAAGGAATCAATTGCTGGTGATGCTTCCACTAGGAAGAGAGGGTTGAGGGAGAGTTCAAGATCTGGGGTAATTACCACTTAGTTTCATAATGGGAGATTGGAGGGGGCAGTTTGTTGCGGACGAATTGGGTGCTGGCCGCTGACCACTGAGGTATGGTGAAACAGAGTGCTGTGTGATCAGACCAGGAGAGTGGGCACGGGTTTGGGTGGATATGTTTGTGGTGCTGAATATTGCATCAAGGGTGTGACCTCTCGTGTGGGTGCGAGTGGAGTTTTGATGTTTCAGATTGAGTGGGTCTAGACAATCTGTAAGTGACCTGGTCATAGGGTTTGATGGGGAGTCGATCATATGTTGAAATCTCCTAGGATGGTGAGAGGTGGGTGTTGGGATGAGGTTGGCAGCCAGAGCTTCACCAAATGTGTGTGCAAGATTTTTGTTCTAGTCTGGGGGTCTATAGATCAGTAGGAAGCTGTGTGAGGTAGATGGTGCGAGTTGGAGTTTTACCAGGAGGGATTTGTAGTCAGTGGTGCTGGTGGAGGTGTCCTTGGTTAATATCTTGAATTGGTTTTTGTGTAATATTGTGAGCCCACCTCCCCTCGATCTGTTCTGAACGGTGAGTGTAACCAGATGGGAGGGTCTCGTAAGCGATAGCAAGTACCCATTTGGGATGGCAAACCACCTATACCCTCAGGTGACTTAAATAGCTAGGACACTGTGGACTGTCATGGCCACAGAACACAAAAACCACATCATCTAGTGATGGGGGCAATGGGTCACCTGACTCACTTATGTCCGTTTGGGACCCATAAACACAGGGGCCCTGGCTGGACTCAGTCTAGGAGCTGAAAGCCTTTATTCCAGAGAACATCCTCATGTTCTGACTCATCGGGTATGGCAGGCAGTCTGAACCTGGTGGGCGTGTCTTCTGAAGCTCAGCTATATAAGCTGCTCCTTCCTCGCGGCTGATGCTTCGCGTTACTGTGCACTCGCGTGCAATGTGACGCTCACCGCCGCTTGGACCAGTTTACTTAGCTTTGAAAGCTGGCGTTCTCCTGCATACTCACCTCCAGGAAACCGGTGCTTCATCTGCAGACTCATCTCCTGACATCCAGTGATCTTGACCCCGACGCTGCAGCACTGCACTCCGCATCCACGAACTTGGACCCTGTGAAGAAAAAAAACAAGGTTAGAACATCCGTGCTAGGGCCGTGCCGCATTTGAACCCTGCGCACCCCCTAGTTAAGAAATTACCAACTACTGTACCGCTGCAGCTTCGTTCCTCATTCCCTCCGGCTGTCGCCTCGAGCTCCACAGCTTCTGCCGGGCCGGCAACATCACCTGCAAGGGAAGAAAGCAAAAGAGCAAACCTCAAAAGTGGAACGGACAGCAATACAAGACATCAAACTTTACAAAACAACAGACGAGGAAAGACAAAGGCAAACGGGAACACTTCCCTGAAGTATAGTGGCTTAGTCGCAGCAGGACTGGACTACCATGTTCAAGGGACCAGTGACGTAACTCTGTCCAGATCATACAAGCGCCCTTGCCAGAAGCAGCAGGACAGAGTGCTCGCCAAAACTAATCAACAGTGGAGCTTTCCAGGGACAGCGCATCCCAGGGGTACCACGGTTTGGGAGAACGGGTCTGGAACGGGATCGGGCACATGAGCTGGCATACTCACGCCCCCTATGCTCCAGGCAGGAGCAGTCCCGAGCAGCATCAGCTATTACCACCAGTCACCACATAAGCGCAGAGGGCGAAGTTGGACCCGAGCGACCTCACCACGGGACGGCTGCAACCGTGCCCCAACGCCTCCGCAGAGACCAGCTGAGCGTAACATGGACATTAATATATCACTGTTGCATTTAGAGCAAAACTTAGAAGCATGTCAAAGAAAAAGGTTATTAGAACAAAACATGAGATCTCACAAATATTCTGAAACAAGTAAGTACTTTTGGTAAACCCCAATACAAAGTAAGTTAACCCCTTCCTGGAAGGAAGACAAAACAGTCAGAAGGAAGATGTCATTCAGGGAGCCAGGCCAGGCCAAAGTCAATTGGACAAAAGTCTAGGTGAGCTGAAGCAATTCTTGCAGGTAGGTAAAAGTCTTGCACTATGTAGAAAATAAGAAATCAAAGCAGGGCCACAAGCTGATTAGGCATGTGAGGTAAAGAAGCTGTTAGCAACTCTACAAAACCGCCAAGACAAGTCTCAACTGAGAACAAGGGAGGCGACACAACAAGAGGAAAGTTCTTAGACTTTACAGTACCTTTTGGTTAGAAGAAAAATGGTTCCAGCTGGCTTCTGTTACTGTGCAGCTCTGCAGATCCTGTGTTCCTGGGCCTCAGTCATGGGGACAAGAGGGAGGACCTCTGGAGGACTCCTGCACTGCAACGGGCCGGTCGGCGACAGAAAAGAACCAACTTCTATTCAGTGGCACTTTGCGGTTTCAGCTCCTTGCATCTCAGCAAATGGCAACACTGCAGACTCTTGGCTGTCGAGGTGGGCTTTCCTTCCATCTGGGGTCCAGCACTCTGTTGAAGTGGCTCAGGCTCAGTCAGTCCTGCTTCCTAGGAGTCCGGAGGATCTTCCTGGAGCTCTTGGCCAACTTGAAAGCAACGCACACAATCTGGTGTTCCTCTCCCTGCCTCTTCGGTTCCAGCAGCAACTGCAGTGGAAATTCAACCAGCTTTGATAGGATGTCCAGGTGGCTTACTTTGGAGTTGATTGGTTCAACCAACTCGAGGGGTGAAGTTGTGTTGCAGGGCTTCTCTAGTCGAGGCGAATTCAAAGCTTCAGCACAGCAGCATGGCTTCACTGGGCAAACCAACGGTCCAGGAGTTGCAGCAGCTGTCATCTTTGGTTCCTTGGTTCCAGTGGTCGATGCTGACTTCCAAGCAAAGAGACTCGACTTTTATTCAGTTCTCTCCCATTCATTCCAGCCTAGCTGCCACTCACCCTGCAGGGTGACTGTCCTTGCCGACAATCATCCATCCAATCAGCACATAGTGCATTTGGATCTCCTAGGAGACTAAGCACAGGGAGTGTAGTTTACCTCCCTCACTTCCTGCCTAGCCCAGACACTCTGGAGCCAGAGGCGGTCTTCACTCCTGAAGCCCCCCCAAAGGCTAATGAACAAAGAGACCAGGCTATGTTTGGCGCGCAGAGAAAAACTCTAGAAGGACCTTTCCACAAAGAAATGGCTAAAAAAAAAATAACTGGACCTGTTTTTAGCAACGATGGTTGGGTGCCATCTTGAAAAACATGGCTCCCACGATTTAACGTTACCGGAGCTACAAATAGTTTGCGGTCAAGACAAATCATGGTAGTTTGTTGTAAAACCACTGCCAAATGCCATTTTGAGAGGAAAGGGTAACATTTGACTTTTACATGAGTAAGTAGACGTAGGGGATACTAAGTAACCCCTCCAGCAGTATATTGTAAGATGGAGCTTGCTGGGTCTAGAAATGTACAGGGCTAAGTGAAGTCCATTTCACTCCACTGTTCTGGGAAACAGTAGGTGATCCCAGAGAAGGTATTTAAACCTTGGGAAATCTGAAAGACCTCCTTCTGTCACTGCGCTGAAGGTGCTTTGTGACTCAATTGTAAAAGATGCCCATGGAGTGGGTTAGACTCCATAACCAATGAAAACACGAGTAAAACGCATATCAAAATACATGAAAGAGTGGGGCAAAAGGGTCACACTCTCTCCAGGTAATACAATCAAGTCCTCAAAATCCAGCAAAGTTGCTGGGGTCTCTAAGGTGAAGGGAATTCGCACTTTTTTGAGAATTCTCACCAACACTGGAGAACAGTTGCAGGTTAGTAACTTGTTCCTTATTTTAAATCTGAGAAAGTGTTATGAAGTCACATTTACTCCTTTTGAGAAGTCTGGCTGCTCAGTCACCCTACCAACGTGTGTAGTACAGACCTATACTAATAGGTGAGTTACCTAATACCAAGAGGACAAGACTGGTGTAGTCTCCCACAGGGTTACTGCGTACAGTCTTGCCTAAAAAGGTCCTATTACCAGCACAAGTACCGCGGCTGCTTCAGCTACCGGCCACCAGGCTGAGGGGGGTCGCGAGATCCTACCGGTGACTCTGGTGCGGGACCGCAAGGTTCTGTTAACTGGCCTCTGCCCGAGGGGCTACGCCCCAACACCAGAAAGATGTCAGGGGAGGGGGCGCGCCTGTACGCAGCACTACCGGCGATCCAGCTGAGGGCACTCCGCCTACCAGGCCCCGTCCTGAGGTGCAGGGTCGGCCTCCACCGCCCCGCATACTGGAGGAAGCCCAGCCCGGCGAGTACCACGACGGAGGCATGTGGCATGAAGCAAGACAAAATGGCCACCGGGCTGGCAAAATGGCGGCTTGCCCGATACCATCCCCCTTTGGGGACCAGGTAGGGGAACGAGTCTCCAGGTTGGGACTGGACTACGCCTGGCACCTGGCCCACGGGAAACCCCTTTACTTCACAGGGCAGATACACCTCTCCCCATACGAGACAGGGCGCGCTCAGCAGCCTCGGGGCCCAGCACCTATGCCGGTTCCATCAGGCACTCCTCTGGCCTGTTTATTTGAGAAATTTGTGTTGAGCAAAGTTTGAATGCAGTACCCTCTGGGAACACTACAAACTATGACTACAGGTATAGGCAACACAACTTTTGGTATAAGCTTTTACTACACAGTTTTGGTAGCGTGTTGAGCAGCCAGGCTGATCTCAAGAGGGGAAATGTGAGCTGTAGTGGAGTTACACAAGGATTAACAATTACAGATATTCAAATAAACTTGCACTCAAGGTTTCTTGCATAAACGATTAATAATTTATCAGTCAGTTATAAAGCCTTCTTCAGAAGGGAGCAATTAGAATGGTAAAACACAAATGTACTTCAATACTGTACACTTTGAGTTTCTGTATCAGACAAGGCCCTTTTGGGATGGCCCACAGACACAACCTACACCCACAGGTGACTTCAGTAACAAGGGTGCTGGGAACAATACCTTACTGTTGGCATTCAGAATACTCTTTAAAAGTTGGTAAAAGCAAAGGTAATATTAGAACACAAGAGACCACACATATTCCAAAGCAGTGCAAATACTTTGAGTTCACTAGAAGAGTCATTCAATTCGATAGGCTAAGCCAAAGTCAATGGGTAAAGTGTTGGATAGGATAAAGCACTACTGGTAAGTAATGGAAAAGTCTTTTGCACAAGTTCTTAGGAGTCTTTGATGAAAAGAAGAATCAAAAGAAGGGCCACAAGCTGATTAGACTTGTGGAAGTTACAAGCACTTCTACAGTAAGAGTTAAGTTCTCGTAGACATGTTTTACAGTACCTTGGTAAAGAAGAAAAGTTGCAGCTGAAGACTTCTGTTGCTGTACAGCTCTGCAGATCTCACTGTTCCTGGGCCTCAGTCATAGGGACAAAAGGGAGGACGTCGGGGCTCGTGCACTGGCACGGTCAAAACTGCTGGCTAACTTTACTTTCAGTGGCTATTTCGCATTTCAGCTCCTTGCGGTACAGCAAATAGCAATAAGCGCAGTTCCTGGCTGTCAAGGTGGACTGTCCTTGCTTCTGGGGTCCTGCAGTCTGCTGATGGGGCTCAGGCTTGCTCAGTCTTGCTTCGTGGGACTACGGAGGATCTTCCAAAAGCTTTTAGGCCATCTTAAAAGTAACATACACAATCTGGTGTCCATCTCCCTGGCTATACAGTTCCTGCGGCACTCTGATGAAATTCAATCAGCTCTGAGATGGGTGTCCAGGTGGCTTACTTGGGAGTTGATTGGTCCCACCAATTCAAAGGGAGAAGTCTTCCTTGGTGAGGCTTCTCTGTCGATGCGATCTTGGCAAGTGGTCACTGCAGCAGGGCTCCACCGGGCAAACCAACGGTCCAGGAGTTGCAGCAGGTGTCCTCTTAAAGCTCTTCTTCGGTTCCTTCGTCCAGTGGTCAACTCTGCCTTCCAAGCCAAAAGACTCCTTTTATTCAGTTCTCGCCCATTCATTCCAGCCTAGCTGTCACTCACCCAGAAAGGTGGCTGTCTTTGCCGGACAGTCAGCCAGCCAATCACCACAGAGTGCATTTGGGTCTCCTAGGAGAGTAAGCACAGGGAGTTTCGGGCAACTCCCTCATTTCCTGTCTACCCTAGACACTCTGGAGCAAGAGGCGGGTTTCTCGCAGAAACCCAGCTAAAGGCGAAATGAACAAAGAGGCCCAACCTGGTTTGGCGCGCAGATAAACTCTAGTAGGACCTTTCTACAAAGACCTGCCACCATTTTAGCAAAGATGTCTGGACGCCATTTTGAAAAAGATGGCTCCCGCGGTTACTTTATCGGAGCCGTGAACGGTTGCGCTAAATGCAAACCTAGGTAGTTCAAAACAAAACCACTGCCACCAGCCAGTCAATTGAGGAAAGGGTAACACAAAAAATGTTACATGAGCATTTAGACACAGGGTGATACTAACTAACCCCTCCAGCACTCCATTGTAAGCTAGGGTGTGCTGGGTCTAGCAAGTACAATGCTAAGTAAAGTCAATTTCACTTTACTGCTCTGGGAAACAGTAGTTGATACCAGAGAAGGCATTTAAACCTTGGGAAATCTGAAAGACTTCCCTGTTTCACTGCACTGAAGGTGCTTTGTGACACCATTGTAAAAGATGCCTATGGAGTTGGTTAGACTCCATAACCAAAAGGAAACACAGGGTATAAAATCACATTAAAATACATGAGTGTGAAAAAGGGTCTTGCGCTCTCCAGGTTAAAAAAAAAATCAAGTCCTCAAAATCCAGCGAAGATGCTGGGGGTCTCTAAGGTGGAGGTAATTAGCACATTTTTGAGAATTCTCCTTCCTTATGCGAGGTCCCCACAGATGGGGCAACATCCTTGGGGATGTCATCAGGGACATGGTTATTCCGGTACAGCCGCTAGCACCCAAGCCCATGCCGCATTTGGGGCAAAGTCCTCTGGGTCCAGCACAGCTTCACCTGCCCCTGCCAGTCCCTACTACACCGGCTCCCATGCCCGTCCCAGTCGCCCCGGCTCTGCTTCCGCAGCAGCCTGCGGCACTGGTCATCAGTACGCCATAGCTTCCTGCGCCCAGCACTCCTCTGGCTGCAACTGACCAAGACACAATAGTGGACACATGAGGAAGACCCTGACACTCCCACTAGCCAAAGCCTTTCACGAACGGCTGGCGGGCCTGGCTGAGTGTTTGGGGATCCCACAGGCGGAACAACCTGAGGCGGGGGTATTAACAGATGTTCTCAATCCACACCCCACGCAGGAACGGGAAACCCAATGCAAAAGGACATGGTGGCACTTGCCAAAAAAGGATGGTTCAAGCCACATTCGACCCAACCTACCAATCGGCATCTGCATCTAGCCGCTAAGTTTAGGCAATTGGAAGGGGACCCCCCCCCCCCATTAGTGTTAGCGCACCCGAGCCACACTCAGTGATTGCGACAACATCACTCTATTCTAAGCCGCAATTGTCCTCTGCTCCATCAGCCGCTGCACTCCTGGGTAAGGCGGATAGGAGCCTGGAGGCGTTCGGAAAGAAAATCTACTCCAAAGCTATTCTCAATTTGCGCCAGTCCAATACGAATGCCATGCTAGCGGTGGTCAACCAGAGGCACTGGCGAGAGATCACCGACTTCCTACCTGAACTCCTTGTACAGCGCCAGGCTCACTTCAAGGCCGGGCTGGCGGAAGCCAAAATAGTGGCACCGGATATAATGGAGTCCACGGTGGCTCACATTGATAAATCAGGTTTGTGCATTTGCATTGCTACCGACATGAGGACGGCGGCTTAGCTCAGGTTGAAAAAGTTCAACCCTGATGTCCAGGAGCATATACTAGACTTTCCTTTCGAGGAAGGGTAGGGGGGGAGGGCGATCTGTTCCTTTCGACCACACGACAAGGAACTCGATTAGAATAGTTTGCAAACTGCAAAGTCCTTATCAATCCTTACCAAGTCCACTCACAAGGCATATAGCCAGGCGCACCAGCGTAGGGTCGGTCCTTTTGGAGGCTTCAGGGGCTTCCAAGAGAGACAGTCCAGACAACCGGACAGATCCCCGAGCCAGCACAGGCGCGAACGGCACAAGGTGGCACACAAGGGCTTTTTTCAGTACCCCTCCTCAGCCCCAGTCCCAGAGGGCAAGAAAGCATGACTCATTCATCCAGATCCACCAGTCTCTGGTGGGGGCAGACTTTCCCTTCACGCTCATCGCTCGCAGACAAGGTTCACAGATCCATGGATACTCAGTAGTATCCACAGGCTTCCGGCTACACATCCCTTCTTCTACTCTCCCCTCCCACAGATTGGTACATCAACTCTGTTGGCAGAAATGCACTTGTTTGTAGAGAGTCGGGCAGTGGAGGAAGTCCCAGCCTCTCAGCGGGGTCTGGGCTTCTATTTGCAGATTTTCGCCATACACAAAAAGAACCATGCTGGGCTGAGAGTTGTGTTGGACCTTTCGACCTTGAACCTTTCCCTTCCTCTCCAAAAGTTCAAGATGGTTACCCCAGCGCTAATAGCAGAGACCTTATGTGCGGGAGCCTGGATGTGCTCCCTGGATCTGAAGGATGCCTAATCTACACGTCCCAATCTGGCAACCACATCAGTCTTTTCTGAGGTTCAGGATCATGGGATTTCATTTCCAATACAAGGTTCTACCCTTTGGCCTGAATTCGGCACCCATAGTTTTTACAAGACTGAACGCTGTTGCAGCCCTACTCTGGTCACAGGGGCATCACATCTACCCATATCTAGATGACTGGCTAGTCAAGGCAAGGTCTCCGGAGGCAGTTAGCACACTGCCTCCGCCCTCATGAATACACTACTCGAGCTGGGATTTTCCATCAATCCGAAGCACAGTTGGCACCCCTGCAGAGTCTAACATTCCTTGACCTTATCTGGAGTACAAGCTCTGAGGATCTACTCCTCACAGGACAAGATCACAAAAATCAAAATGGCCACAGCAGAGCAGTGACCTCAGCATGGTGGTACCAACACCTCTTGGGCATCATGGCGGCATGTCTCCTGGCAGTGCTGTATAAAAGACTCAAAAGGAGGCAACTGCAGCTGCACTTTGCAGCCTCCTGGAGTCATGAGAAGGGTTCCCAGGCAGAGCAGGTCAGCATCACACATCTCCACTATGACCTACTCTGGTAGAGCATGGATAGTCCCTGCAGGTAGGCAGACCATTCAGTCAACTGGCACCTCGGGTCACCATCACCCTAGAGGGCTGGGGAGCTACCTTGGGCAGCCAGTGCCCATGGGGTTTGAGCCAGTCAGGAGCAGGCATCCCAAATCAATTGTCTTGAGTTGATGGCCCTCTGGCTCGCTCTCAAAGCCTTCCACCCAATCAGCGGCAAGGCGATCCTCATTCAAACGGGTAGCTCCACCAGCATGTATTACATCAACAAGCAGGGTGGCACCAGGTCTCCTCCCCTCTGCACTCTTCATTTGGAAGTGGGCTCTGGCAAACATGCAGCGTGGTTCCTGAACTGGTCACACTGAGGCATCTGTCACAGGTCAACGTAGACAGTATACAGGGGGCTAGGAGCGATGCACCAGGAGCCAGTACAAAAGCAAGTGGACCAGGTTTGTCATTGGGCGTAATCAAAGGACGTCGATCCGTTAACCTGCACATTGGACAACATGCTATCGTGCTCTGCGCACCTCGTACACTCGGGGGTGCAGGTAGACACATGCCGCACCTATCTGGCGGCTGTGGGAGCCTACAAGATCTGAGTAGGAAGTATTCTCATCCTCTAATCCGGTGGTTAAGACCCTTTTTTTTCTTTTTAATTTATACATTTTCCACAAACATAAAACAACTTGCAGTGAATGTCATAATGTTCCAACATTTTGCATTTATCGTTCAATGCCTACTGCCTATCCCTTGCCCTCCCCCAACTTGAGCCTACTCCACTTCGCGGTCCTCATCTGCTTCTTCTAGAGGGGTTTCTTTTCCTGTATCCTCGGCAGAGTCCTGGTCTGCTGAACTGTCCTGGGTGGGCCCATATAGTGTAGCCACTAATTGTCTCCAAGCCATCAAGGTTACTGCTTCTTCCTCCCCTCCGTTATCACCCGCTTCCTGTCATACTGCTGTTTCCGCTTCTGTCTATTTCTGAAGGTCTCTCCACCAGACTTCTACTCTTGGTCTGTTACATGCCTTCCATCCCATGGCAATTCTACGATTGGCTAGTATATATGCCAAGTCCTTTAACTTGCTGACATGCTTCAGTTGGCGTGGTCTAGGGAACCCTCCTATCCTACATGCCCACACTGATTCCACATTTATCTTAATCCCTATCTCGTCTAGCAGGTTAGCTATTTCCACCCAGACCTTCCCAATTTCCGGACGTGCCCAAAACATATGTCTTATCCCGGTGTTTTCCTCCCCACATTTGGGGCATGTTTGTCGTTCTGTATTCTTGACTTTAGCTATTCTCTGGGGGGGGGGTGTCATATATGCCCTGTGGGTTACTATATTTGTATTTGCTGTAACCTCTTATTCCTAGACACTTTCCTATGGTACCCCTGAGCCCGTTCCCACATTCCAACACTCATGGGTGCCCTGACTACTTTTTCCCAGTCATGTCTTAAATGGGCCACTTCCTTCCCCACTCAGGACCTCAACAGCACATATAGTCCGGACATCTCATGCCCCCCTTCTGCTCTGTCATATATCATTTCTATTGCCATGTCAGGCTGCTCTTCTAGCGTCATTTCAGACCCTCTCTCTGATGTGCCATACCATTCTGTTATATGTGATATATTGCCCCGCATGTAACCCTGTTTCCTCCACCAGCCTCCCAAATTTTTATCTCCCACTCCTGCCATGTCTCCAACTATTGCAACCCCCATCGGTTCCCAGTGCCTACGAATTGTTTTCATTATTTGCCCACCTCTGTCCCAAACAACCCTTCCCCCTCTACCTCCCCCCGGTCTTGCAGAGAACACAGGGTTTTGTTCTCCATAATCTGACAAGCTTTACACCATAATTTCCATCCCAGTATCATCTCTGGGCGCCCCTTCAACTGTGATTTGGGTAGCCATATCACTTCCTTCAGAAAGAATGGAGCACACTCTGGTCTCAATCTCGATTCTGAGGTCAGGTCTTCTGATAACCATTTGACCACATATTGTAGTTGACTGGCCATGTAATAAGATCTCATAGTTAGGCAATTGTATACCCCTTTTGTCATGCGTGTTCTGCAACTTCCAAAGGGCGATTCTATTCCTAGTCCCATGCCATAGAAATTCCCTGCATAAGCACTGTAGCTTGATGAAAAACCGCCTTATCAAGTATGGTATGTTCCCGAAAAAAATTTGGTAATCTCGGCAGCACTACCATTTTTAACATTGCCCCTCTTCCCAACATTGCTAAGGTGAGCTTAGCCCAGAACCTCATACTGTTGTAAATATTCTCTACCGCCTTCTCAGTGTTGTGCTGGTGTTCTGCTTCCACCGTATGATAAATGTCTATCCCCAGATAACTGAACGTATTTATCTCCCGTGGTATTGGTAAGACTGGCAGTTGATCTCTTGTGACCCCTATATACCTCCCCAGGGGGAATATACATGAATTTGTAGGATTCACTCCAATGCCAGATAGCAACGCAAAGTGCTCCATCACTTCCAGGATAAATTGGAGGTTTTCCTCAGGATATCGTAGGTACAGCAGCATATCATCTGCGTATAGCTAAACTAAGTGCGGCTCTTCCTTGATGCTGATCCCTGTTACCCCATACTGCTCTGTCAAGTATATCGCTAGAAGTTCTAGTGCTAAAATATACAGCATCGGAGACCACGAGCATCGTTGTCTAGTGCCTCTGCTTAGTTGCCACCTTTCCGAGATGACGGCTACAGTCTTAACTCTAGCCAGCGGTGCACTATACAGTAATTTAACAAATTTGAGGTATCCTGGTCCTATCCCATAGTTAGTCAGGGCTGCGCTCAGCCAAGGCCATTTGACGGAGTTGAAGGCTTTTTTTGCATCAAGTGATACAATTGCGATCTCGCTCATGTCTCCTTTCGTGTGCTCTATGACCCGATGAAGGCGTCAAATATGTTCCAACACGGGACATATCCAGATTCACCAGGGTGTATCAGTTTGCTTATGACCCGTTTCATCCTATTTGCCAGCACCGCTGTGAGCATTTTGCTGTCTTGATTCAACATCGCCTGTACGATCCGCAATCCTTGCCTGGCTTATTGGGTGTAGGGAGTGGTATGATTATTCCGCTTCTCAGGGATTCTGGTAGCCTCCCTTTTTCGAATGCCTCATTTAACATAGCCAGCAGCGGGGGAAGCACCTCATTTCTATTCATTTTATAAAACTCACTGGGGAGTCCATCCGCCCCCAGGGTCTTACTAGTGGGTAGTTGTACTACCACCGCTTCTAACGTAATTGGGGCATCTAGTTCTTACTGCTCCTCCGCGCTAATTTGTGGCATGCCTATGTCTTCCAATGTGTCCATCTCCCTGTAGTTGCCCCCCCCTCCATCCCCATATAATTGTTTATAATATTCAAGGAACTCCCTGTTTATGCCCTCTTGGGTGTCCACTATTTGCCCATTTTCCCCCCTCTATCGCTCTGATCGGTGATCTGGGGATCTCACTTTTATACAACCATGCCAGCATCCTCCCAGGTTTGTCTCCCCCTGCATGCTCTCTCTACCTATTTTTTATAGTTTAAATTACTTAATCTCTCCCAGTGACTTGCACATTCCTGTTGCAATTGGCTTATGGTTTCCGGTTCCTCCTTGGTGCTGCCTCCCTTGCTCAATACTGTCTCTAATTTGGTCTCCGCCTTTTGCAGTTCCCCGATTATACCTACCTGCAGGCCCTTGGATTTGGCTATAGCTATTCCTCTCACCACCACTTTGAATGCCTTCCATAGTGTACCTGCCGTCTCAACACTTCCAGTACTGTTTTTGAAGTAGCTTATAATTTCTTCTCTTAGGTTCTCCCTGAATATTATATATTTTAGTGCTTCTGCTCTAAGCCGCCAAGTTGGAATCCTAGCCCTTGGGGGTCAGAATTGCCATATTAAAACCAATGGCGAGTGGTCCGATAGGACCCTCGCCTTATATTCTGTCTGTTATCTCCGCCGTAATCTCATGCATAGCAGACATGTAGTCTAGCCTCGTGTGCAAATTCTGTGGGGCTGAGTAATGAGTACTCTGTCTTGCGGGCTGTGTACCCTCCATGTGTCTTCTAGCCGGAAATCTGTCAGCAAGGTTTGCCGGGCTCTGGCCGCAGGGGTGGGTCTGTCTAATTTATATATCCAACCGGTCTACCCTCGGGTCTAAAGTGCAGTTAAAATCGCCACCCCATATCACTGCCTCCCCCAGGTACAGGCTCATTTTATCGTATAGGGTGTTAAAATATGTCACTGTGTCTTGATTCGGGGTATATGTTTATTATGCATATTTCTTTGTTTTCCACCAGCCCCCGTATTGCCACCATCTTCCCATCCGCTTCAATTGTGGACTGTAACAATTGGTATGGGACATGCAGTGCCACCCAAGTGATCACCCCTCTGGCATAGGCTGAATATGTTGCGCCAATGACAGTCCCCTTCCACTTCTTTTGGATCACCTCTAGCTTTTCTCTTGTAAGGTGAGTCTCCTGTATTAAGGCAATATCCACTTTGTCTTTTTAAGTACAGCATGACCTTGTTCCTTTTTAGATGTTGAGCCCCCTGACATTCCAAGAAATTACCTTAAGGTCCCCCATTTTCCAGCCATATCCAGCCTTCCCATTGTGTCTCTCCCCTCGCTGCTTGAAGCACCAGCGCTCGTGTACGTAAGCTCGTTCCCCAACCTAAACTACCCCCAACTCCTGCAACCTTTATCCCTCCCCCCACCCTTCCCAGCCCCAACTCAACCCCCAACTTCTTGCATTACCACCCCCTCCCAACTGTTGCCCAGCTCCATCCCTGGATCTCAGGCACCCCAGCATCTAGCCCTTTTCTTTTCTATTGCCAGTACTTGGGACCCAGCAGGTAGATGCTGCCATATCGGCGCACCTACTACTTCAACTAATGGGGATAGGTAGCATACATCCTGTGTCTCCTATGTTGAACTATAGATCGCAGCGCTCTTACATCTCATATCTAGTTTACTCGCTACTATATTCCAGTCCCAACAAGTCTACCTAGCGAGTATGTATGTTAATTAGTTTCCACGCTTTTCTAACATGTCCCTTTCGCTCCCTTCAAATTTCCCTGTTGTAATATTGCTCGCCCTCATCAACAAGCATGACTTCGGGTCACTTATCCTATACATCTCGCTCCTGGTCATCTTCCTACTCTGGGCAGCCCTGTGTGTCCAACCAGCATGCCGCCTCCTCCAGGGTTTCAAAAAAAGTGTGCTTTGCCTTTGTGCAGGACCTTTTAGTTTCGCCGGGTACAAAAGCATGTATTTGAATCGAGCTTTTCCCAATCTTCTTTTCACTGCCACAAAGCTGTAACGCTGTCTCTGTACTAGCATGGTGTAATCCTGTGTAAGCAGTGATTGTAGCTGACGCCAGAGTTATTGTTCCGCCTTTCCGAAAGAATTCCAGGATCTTTTCCCTGTCTCTGTAGTTCAATATCTTTGCTATAATTGCGCTGGGAGGAGCCCCAGGTTGAGGCCTCCTTGTCTGGGCCCTGTGCACTCATTCAATCGCAAACCCTTGAGTTTGCTAGCCCTGATTTCCTGGATTATCATATTCTCCACATAGTCCATGGGGTCCGAGCCTCCTTCTTCCGGTAGGCCAACCACGCGTATGTTATCGCACCTTGCGCGTCCTTCCCCTTCTGCTCAGTTTTCCAGGTCAGCCACTTGTTGTTTCAGTATATGGACCTCCTTGGCATTGGTGGCGCTTGCATCCATATTTGTTTTAACAGCGCTCTCCAGACCACTTGTCCGCTCTGCCAGCGCCCTCACATCTTGTCTCAATAAGATGACATCTGCCTCCACTGTGTCTATCTTGAATTCCAGTGCCACCTTTAGCTCTGCCATCGCAGTCCCCCACAAGGATTTTAGTTCCCTGATGGCTGCAAGGATCCGTCTCTTGGCGAGGTCATCTCTCCCTGTGCAGTGGTCCTGGCCTGTGCTGGCGTGGTTGGGGACTGCTGCGGGTTGGATAATATGTCCATTGTTGGCTGTTTGCCTTTGCTTCCTTTGAGAGCCATTGCACTGGGTGTCACTGGCACACCCTTCCACTGCTCAAGTTTGCCTCCAGGCGACAGTGTGTTGCTTCTTGTGTCGGTCCGCAGCCCTGCCTTCCCAGATGTGGGGGTTCCTGGTGATGCTTCCTTTTTAACTTTTACTGCTTGGTGTGTGGGTCCATCACACATAGGGTCCGTGTCTCATGTCCTTTGTCCATTCAGATCTGCATGATCTAGATTCACCCATGGGTGCCCCGGCACTTCAGCAGTCCAGTGCTCAAGCTCTGGCTCTTCGCCCTCGAGGAGCCCTACTTGTGTGGTCCGTGCGTGTGGCCTCACCCCGGGCAGCTGTACGTGCCGGCAGTTTTATCTTGTGCCCATTCAGTCCAACCAGGCTGTGGTCCTAGTCTGTCAATGTTGGGCAGGCCAATCGCAAATCAAGTTATCACTATTGCAGTTTGTGGGGCCTCCTACACCGCGCAGTTGTCCGGGGCACTCCTGGGCTTGATCACCGCCTTCCGGTGGTTGCCTTCTGATGCTTCAAGGCTTACCACCTGGCTGTTCCTGTTAGGTGCTTAGTTTCGCTGTCCGCTCCCCCCCCCCCGTGCTGTGACTCACGCTCGGTGCGCCGCACCTTAGTGTCTGTTCACGATGGTTCACTTTCCAGTTTTACCGCACTCTTAATATGATGCACATTGGACCCCAAGGGAGATGCTGCAGCAATAAGTTACATTCCATCTACTGTATAAGGGCTATGGCTGCCTCTTGGTTTTACTATATTTAGCGACTGTTATCTGTGGTGGTGGCTCCGTTGCAGCGATACCGCTTTGCAATGTGGTCAAACAAGGTTCCATCTGGTATCCCCACTGCATCTTTTTATTCGTTAGGTTTGCGTGTCAGCTGCGTTCATACCGTCATGTTCGCCCCTTGCTCCGAGCCGCTGATGGTCTGTCAGCTCTGCTTGAGATCGCAGAGGTCGTCTCAGCTTATGGGGGTTTCCTGCCCATTTTGGCGGATCGCCAGTCCTCCGCAGTGCATTTGTCCGGCGCTTCTGGTGGGGGGGGGTCTCTGCACCTTCTCCGTGCCCCTAAGGCAGTCCCATGCGCCAGCGGTCTCTTAGCGCTCCAGTAAGGACGGCTCTGCTACGCTGCACTCCCAATGTCTCCGCCGGGTATGCTTCCTGCTGCCCAGCTATCGGCCGCGCTCACAAGGACATGCCGGCTCCTCTTTCCTTGGCGGCATTCGCGGTCCTCACTTCAAAGGGCTCCTTTGTTCTGTGGTCGCTGCTATTTTGTGGCCAAATCCGCGGCGTCCGTCGGAGGCAACAAAGTTACATAACTTTTGCTGTACTGCTTCAATCTGCTTGCTGGAACATACGTTCGAGTCCCTATGTGTTCCTATTGTTCTGGTGAACTTTTCGTACTGGAATCAGTATTCAAATTGCATGCGCGTATCCGGATCAGGTTTCGGATCAAGGAGCTCACAGGGTAAGCAGCCTAGTCCATGGTTGCCAAGCCACGCCCCCTCCGGTGGTTAAGACACTTGGCAGGCCTCACCAGGCTTATCCGCTGATCAAGAAACCACACCCAGTGTGGGACCTCAATGTGCTCTTGGGCGCCCTGGCGCATAAACCATTTGATCCTATGTTGTCCACCGACATCAGGCTAGTCACCATTAAGACAGCCCTCATGCTGGGCCTTACATCGGCATGCCGGATCGGTGAAATCCAGGCGCTGGTGGCTTCAGAGCCCTATACTACATTTCCTAAGGACGAGGTAGTGCTGAGAACTCATCCCACATTCTTGCCTAAGCTTGTCTCCTTTCACCTAAACGAGGTGATGTTGTTACCAACTTTCTTTGCGGACCCCAAGGATGATACTCCGAGGGATTCGCACTGTCTGGATGTCAGGCATTTGCTCAGATGCTACCTCGGCAGGACCAA
Source organism: Ambystoma mexicanum (assembly GCF_040938575.1). Classification (NCBI taxonomy): domain Eukaryota; kingdom Metazoa; phylum Chordata; class Amphibia; order Caudata; family Ambystomatidae; genus Ambystoma; species Ambystoma mexicanum. Next base: position 113,225,563 of record NC_090938.1, on the reverse strand, counting down.
GAGCTTCCGCAAATCATAGGCTTCCATAGCAAGGTGGATGGTTATGGCCATCAAGGAGGCTTATGAGGGGCAGCACAAGCCTCTCCCAGCAAATATGCATGCCCACGCCATTGGAGCTAAAACCACCACTGTTGCTTTCCAAAGGCACATTTCGTGGCAGGTAACCAGCAAGGCAGCTACATGGGTGTTAAGGAGAATTCTCATAAATGTGCCAATTCCCTTCACCTTAGAGACCCCCAGCAACTTTGCTGGATTTTGAGGACTTGATTTTTTTTCCTGGAGAGTTCAGGCCTTTTTTTTTCCCCACGCTCTCGTATTTTGATACGCGTTTTACTCTTGTGTTCTTTGATTAGGGGCTTTTAGAGAACTCCATAGGCATCTTTTGATGCGTCACACAGCACCCTCAAGTGCAGTGACACATGGAAGCCTTTTAGGCTGTCCCAAGGTTTAAACACCTTCTCTGGGATAAACTACCGTTTCCCAGATAAAGTAAAGTTAAATTGACTTTACTAGTCTTTTTAAATTCCTAGACCCAGCACACACACCATCTTCCTATAGAGTGCTGGAGGGGTTACCTAGTATCCCCTGTGTCTAGAAACTCATTTAGCAGTCCCCTGCTAGCCTTTCCTCTTGAAATGGCTGGTGTCATTGGATTTACAATGAACTACCATGATTTTTCCCGACTGCAAACACAGGTAGCTAAAAATCGGGCCCGCCATGTTTTTCAATATGGCACCCAAGACCCCTCTGTAAAAACAGTCGGTCATCTTTTTTTTCACCGTTTCTTTGTAGAAAGGTCCTTCTGGTGTTTAACTCTGCGCGCCAAACCAGGTTTGGTACCTTTGTTCGTGAGCCTTTGGCAGGCTTCAGGACTGAAGTCCGCCCCTGGCGTCAGAGTGTCTGGGGTGGACAGGAAGTGAGGGAGGTGCCCGAAACTCCCTGTGCTTGGTCTCCTAGGAGACCCAAATGTACTTTGCCGTGATTGGCTGGCTGGCTGGCTGACTGGCAAGGACAGCCACCCTGCTGGGTGAGTGACATCTAGGCTGGAATGAATGGGAGAAAACTGTTTGGAAGGAGAGTCTCTTGGCTTGGAAGGCAGAGTCGAACACTGAAATGAAAGAACTGAAGAATAGCTGAAAGAGGACGGCTGCGGCAACTACTAGACCATAGGTTTGCCTGGTGGAGCCCTGCTGCAAGTCTGAATCGCCACGTTCATTTTGACAGAGAAGCCCTTCAAGGACGACTTCTTCCTTTGAGTTGGTAGGACCAATCAACTCGTAAGCCACCTAGACCCCATTCTCGGAGCTGGTTAGGATTAACCAGGGAGAAGGACACCAGTTTGTGTGCTTGAAGACGGCTACCGGAATCGAAGAATTGGCAGTTTGCCAGCTTTGCGACCAATCTCTGTGCAGTGCAGGAGTCCCCCGACGTCCTCCCTCTTGTCCCCAAAACTGAGGCTCAGGAACAGCGAGATCTACCAGGAACCGAAGTCTTCAGCTGCATCTTTTTCTTCAATATAAGGTACTGTGAAAACTCGACCGAGATAACTGCGTTCTTCAAACTTTGGCAACTTGCAGGCCTAGTCAGCTTGTGACTCGACATACAAACCTTTATTCCGTGAACTTCTTCTGAGAACCGTGGCAAAGACTTTTACGTTCAAATACCAGAACCGTTTTTACTTATACAAGACTCTAGACCATTGACATTGGCCTACCTGTTGCATTGAATCAACTCCTCTGGTGAACTCAAACTATTTGCACTGTTTTGAAGTAACTGTAATATACGTTTTATTAACTTATGCCCTTTTGCTCCTATTTCAAATGCTCTGAATGCCATTTTGCTCCTCCTTCAAAGTAGCTTAAATGTTTCAGAACCGGTTAGTGTAAAGTATTTTAGTAAATTTGTGTGTGATGTTAATTGCCTCCTTTTAGTGAATCTTTTCTAACTGACTGTGTAATAAATTAAGTAGTGTTTTACCCAGAAAACTTGAGTATAAGTGTCTATCTGAATGCTTGTTATTGTGGACCTCTGTGTAACATCCTTACAAGCTCACATTCCCTCTTGAGATAAGCCTGGCTGCTCAGCTCGCTACCAGGCACTGTGTGGTACAGACGTATACCAAAGGTGGTTTTTGCTTACACCTGTATTCCTCGTTGTGTGCAGTGGGCCCAAAGGGTACTGCATACAAACTTTGCTTAACAATGGACTACTCCCTCTGCCTTCTGCAAGCACTACTCTTTGGATGCTGGCTCCAGATTAGCCGCAGCATTTGGTCACCCAGTGTTAAGGAGCTTGTTTTCTTGAGAGTAGCACCTCTCCACCCTGGGGCTACTTTCAGTTGCAATCGCCCATACAGTATGGAGGAAAGGGGACGGGACGTAGGAGTTATTATAAGTTACTCACCGTAGTGACTAACGTACTCCTAGTCCATAGTCCCCTTTCCTCCATACGTCCCACCATCCTCCACCCAATGAATCAGGAAATGATAATATTGTCGACACGTCAAAGGGGACTGAGGAGTGGCGACGGTTGGCGGAGTCAGGGGAGCGCATGCTCCCAGGGCCGCGCCTCCACGCACATTTCAATTTAAAGGGAAGATGATTTTTCAGGTGAAAAAGATTGTCTCCCGTCCTTAGCGAGGGACGCCAATACAGTATGGAGGAAAGGGCACTATGGACTAGGAGTGCGTTAGTCACTACGGTGAGTAACTTATAATTTTCTCTCAAGGGAACACCCACGTGGTGCCTGACTCCCCTGAATCTGGTTTTCCCCTCTCATATTAAGTTCTTTGTACTTACTTCAAATAGCTGCTTGCTACTTTTGTTTAACAATTCGGTTTCTTATCGACTCTCGCCTCGACTCACCGGCTGTGATGAACCACTTGGCTTTTCTTGTCAAGGCCAGTACCACAGTGGCAAGAGTCTCTCCCCCAGCTTGGTTATCAGCAGAGGAGGGCCCCGTGTACAGTTTAACTGCAGCAGCACACGCTGCCTATTGTTGGCGGTCTTAAGGTTCCTTCTGTGGAGGTTTCACAAGTCTGGCTCAAAGGGCAAGGTTGCTTCTCACCTTGTCACCCTCTCGGTTCGTGCCATCTTTCTCTTGAACTGCTGTGCTGAGTTGGCTGTCATTGTGCGGTCTTCCTTGCTCGTATTGTGCTCTCGTGCTCCACCTTTTATCCCTGTGGGGAAGGCCAAGGGCCATCGCCTGTGTGTGATATTCTGGTCAATTGCCTGGCCCTTCTGGTGGGACATGTCAGCTAAACAGCTCTGGTGTTTGTCGTCTTTCATGGTGTGCAAATGTGTGTCAGAAAAGTTAACGTTGTGGAGTTTGTGACTTGAATAGAGGTGTTTATGGGAACAGTAGTGTTTTGTCAATTCTGATTGGGAATTCGGAAAATGATAGGGAGTGTTCGGGTAGGACACATGAAAAACGGTATTCTGGGAGAGATGGTTTCTGGGTGTAACTGGGTTTGGGATTTGTATACAGAGGGGTTGTTGGATCTGGGCCAGAGAGATTCAATGGAAGGAAGGGAGTCAGATGTAGTAAGGCCTACAAAGGCTTAGGCTTCTCTGGTACCTTACTGGGTCTCCCCTGGGGCTTTCCCCTAAGCATAACCCCGGGTTCTCCAACTCAGGTGATCCTCCCTTGCTTGTTTACCCCCTAGGGTTGGAATCTGAGAGAAACAGTTCTTCTGTGGCCACCTGAATAAGGGATTCCCGGGATCTACTTGGCAGAATACCCTCGGTTTTCTCAGTTACTACTTTTGGTTACACTTGTCACTTGTCACTTGTAACTTTTACCTTTGTACAAAGCAGCTTACACTGCAGTACAATGGGGCACACTTTTTGTTTGCCCTAGACTAACACTCAGAGGATTTTTGGTTACTCTAGGTGTGCTAAAAGGATAAGCTGGTGGCAGCAGTGATCTTTTCCCACTTTTTGGGACATTTTAGCCTGACCGCGTTTTCTGCATTCGGCTAGTGACTGTGGCCAGTGTCCAAACATGGCCGTGACCCATGGTTTTTCCTGTCCTTTGGCCATCTTGTCCTTTACCCTTCTTCCTGACCGGAGAGACAAGGAAAATCCTTATAAGGACTTCAGTGCCTGGGAAAGCAGAAGCTTTTGGCGGGATACTGGAGGCGGTTGTGTTTTTGCTGCAAGATGTGGGCTGGTAACCACAAAAGTGATTGGTGGAAGGTTTTGAATGAATCTGAATGAGACATTACTCTGGACAACCTTCCACACCACCGTTTCTAGTCTGCGCCTTTGCAAAAGGGGTCCAGCCATATGCAAATCAGTCGGGTACTGCCACCAATGATAGCAGCCCTGCCAGATCTGCTAGGCCAGGTCCCCTGTGCACGGAAACACAAGCAACCCCAGACATGTTTCAGCCTTGTTGGGCCTCCTCAGTGATGTGAGGCTTGGTTCAGGTCCCAATCCACAAACTGGTTTTGGTGTGTCTGAGTCATATGCATGAATGTTCCCACCAGTGGTCCTGATTGGACCACTGCTGGGATCTGTGTATGGGGGCTAGTACCGTCATTGGCTAGTCAGGGCAGCAGCTCTTACCTGACTTTTAGGATAAGAGGAGGACCCCTGCACCCATTCCCCAGAGATTCTGGAGAAACCTGAAGGAGCCAAGAATCCTATCCAGCTGCGAGACCTGTGAAGAAACCGGAGACCTGTCGGAAGGAAGGCTGGCTACCAACTTCTGCTTCTGTCCTGAAGGAGCCCTGTCTTGCTGAAGATCTTTAGCAGCCTTGCGAAGGAGCTGTGACCCTTGGAGTGGAGAGAACATCCATTCCTGACGTCTGCTCAGTACCCTGTAAAGGAGAGCCTTTGGAAGTGCCCTAGGACTGTTCTCTGGCTGACCAGCTCCGATTTTGGGCTATTGTGTTGCCGGCGTCACTGTTCCCAGTTGCGACCTGGAACTTGAGGGCTCCTCAGCTGGCCCTACGAGACTAACATCTGCAAAATGTCGGCGTCCTAGCATCAAGGGGACCTGAGATGGGAGGGAAAGTCTGACTGTGGCGGTTGAGTTGATTTGCGTCGCCATGCTGCGGTGACCACTGTCCGAAATCGCTTACCTGACCAGAGTCCAGTACTGAGAGGGGTCCTGCATCGAGTTTTGCTGCATTTTTCCATCGAGAGTCCTTGCAACAGTGAACGACACCAACCAGAGATCAGCTAGAACCTGCAAATCGAGGACTGTGACTTTGAGCGGGAAAAGCAACCTCGGACCATCTTCCTTTGTCCTGCCAAGTCAGGGGGAAAATCTGAGTATGCAGGTAAATTGCAGAGTTTCGTATGTACCCCTATACTCCCGTTATAAGCCTGGGCTTAAAATAAACCTTTAGTCTAATAATAACCCTTCCCTGGACCCCAGAGACCCTACCTGCATTTTATCCTGCTTGATAACGTCTGTGGAACATTTTCCTGAACTATTGGGCAAAAGGCTCCAGACAACTTGGGGCTGGACAATTTTAAGCTAGGGATCATACTCTGTGGACCTTAAGTGCATGATACTAATCTTACCTTTCCTTTGCAGGAGTTTGTGATATGTATTATGCCCTATAATAAGTGAATGTATATATGGATCTATTTTTTAGTGTTGTGTGATAAATCTACTTGCCAATAGTTATTTTGTTTCGTGCGTTTTGGCTAGTACATACTAATTGTATTTGTATGCATCCTGTCAATGTGCAATTGGTGATTCCCATTGTGTGACCTCATTGTAGACCCTTTACAAGCTCACCACCTCTGAAGAACTTGGCCTATACCACCTGTCACTGCTACCTGAACTGATTTGGCTACAGCTCCCCAGAGTTATCCCTGTCACAAAATAGGGTAGTCTTCTATACATCTCTCCACCAGGCCAGACTATAGAAAATACGTCCTAACAGTGGGCTGTGCTGGTTTTCACCTAACCAAATGTAGAAAGATAAAAATATCTTTTCTACCCTTGGGAACTGTAGTTCTCAAGGTTAGCCAGAGAAAGTAAAAGGGGAGCCCAAGGGACAAACCTGTAACAGCAAAAGGTGTATACCCAAAAAGGTGTGAAAAGGAATAAAATTAAAAGGACACTATGGGGAATCTTAAAAATGACAACCATAAAAAGAGCAAAGGTTCCGAGTGTGGAATAAGGTTGCTACTCACTGAGGTATAAGGAAAAATCATTCACCAGGCCAGCAAAAAGTTGTGGAGTTGTCACAAGTAAGGTATTCTCCCCACACTAGACCTTCTTCTTTCACACTCCCAACACGCGCTCCTTCAACCCGAGCCATTCCTCGACCACTAGCGGCCTAGCCCACTTAAGCCCATCAGCATTGACCAACTCACTCAACTACCTGCCACAAAACCCACCTCTGGTGCCTTCCCGAAACACAGATCATTAACCGCCGCCCCTTCGAGAAACCGCACGCGCCTCAAGCATCCGCTGCTTATATTACAAATTCCTGCTGACCACCTTTGCTGCCCACCGCTGTGACATAGAATACCCTCTACAAACACTCCTTACTACGCCACTGCCCTTCCCAAAGGTATGCTGCACACTCAAACACTCATGACCTAGCTCTGAACGCTTCCGAGCACATTCTAATGCATGTGCAAATGTTTTAAAATGCATCTAGCCTAACCTTAAACACTGCTACCCGCTAGGAATATTTGCTGTACACTGCTTAGTAAAATACTTTTCTCTTTTATGTTACGCGGTTTGTGATGCCCTGTACATAATAATTACCACATTCACTGAAACACCTCTACAACGCCAAAGCCCAAGCGTAAACGCATTTATATCTTTGCCTATTGGTTTTAAAGTTTACATATTGCCCATCTATCATACAACGGTGCCCACCTGATACGCATGCTGCATACTATTCTTGAAACTAGCACCCTAGAAAACATACACTGCCCACCGCAAAATACTGCTGCCCATTCACATATACTGCCCACTTTGAAAGTGCACAATGCCACCGATGTTCTGAGGCCTAGCTAATAACTCTACACAGCAAGTCAGGTTAACCTTTTTCTTTAGCACACTACTCCTTGCTACTGCCTGTATTACCCCTACTATTTAGATCTTCCCCTCTTGGAAACATGTCACCCACGCTCCCTTGCTCCAACCTTATACCACCCACACCTTTCCTACCGGCGCTATCCGTAGACACAACCAATACTAATCATAAGGCGGCCCTCTCTGACACCATGCCCAACCACACCATCATCCGTCCTAAACCACTCCATAGTTCACAAGCCAACACCCATCCCATGCCTTCCCACCTGAGAAATCAGAGGCTAGGCTGCCGCACTACTTGCTGCTCAGCCACCACTAAGACCTACCTGCAAAAACATTCCCACCTTCCACCATTGACCACGACACCCATACCTAAAATCTCCAGTAAAACCATCAACCTAAATAGTACCCATGCAACAACCAAAACATTGGACAACCAGAAAACACAGCTCCAATGTGCACTTATCAGTGCACGCTCCCTGCTAGCACATGCTGTAGAGATTCACAACCTTATTACAGATCTAGACCTAGACATACTAGCTGTTACTGAGATCTGGCTACATGAAGCATAAGGTCCTGCCGTCTGCCAAATCTTACCACCAGGGTACATCGTCCTACGCCAAAATAGAACCTCTAGTAAAGGAGTCGTCGTCGCCCTTATTCTCAAGGAAACTCAACGCTAGGCAACTCAAGACAGCGGAAGCTGACAACTTTGACACGCTATCAGCAAAAAAATCTCCTTCACCAAATGACACCATAACAATACACACTGTCTACCGTCCGCCAGGCCCCACTCTTCAAAACCAAACATTACTCACATCCTAGGAGACAAACTTAAAATAAACTCAAGAGCTATTCTCCTAGGAGACTTCAACTTGGGTTTCAAAGACCCAAAAGACAAGAAAAGCAAAGCCCTTGCTAAAGCCCGCCAAGACCTAGGCTTCACCCAACTAGTGAAAGACCCTACCCACTCCAAAGGTTGCCAGTCAATTTGTCGAAAAAAATTGGTCGACCAGACAAATGGTCGAATCAAATTGGTCGAAAACCATTTCGTCGAAATTTTTTTTTTTCTATTTTAACCCCTTTTTTTTTTTTTTTTGGGTGGGTCCCCCCAACCCCCTTTTTTTCTCTAAAAACCCATTTTTTAACAAAACGAAAACCCAAAAAATAAATATATAAATAAATAAAAAATTTCGACCAAATTGCGTCGACCAAATTGCAGTCGACCAGTTTTTTTTCGACGAGTTGACTGGACACCACTCCAAAATCGCATATTAGACTGGATTGCAGATCACAACTGTGAGGCCGGCATCCACTCTTAACACCCCTCGCCCATGGACAGACCACCACCTACTGCACTTGCTTATACCTTTAAAATCAGGAGGGAACCCAAGTCCACCCGCGCCAGCCACTTAGGCAAGATCAAAATAATTGCTCACCATCGACGGGCTACTCCCCCTCCTCGAAACCTCGGCACTGGCCCATCCCACATCTAACGACCCTACCACACTAGTAGAGATCTACAACACCACTCTTAAAGAGGTACTAGATGCTGTAGCTCCACTGGAAATGAAAAAAGCCAAGCACAGACGCCATACGAACTCCTGGTTCACACAAGAACTCCAGGATGCCCGAATCGCAAAACGAGCAGCATTAACTGTCTGGCAAAAAAATCCCTCCACTACCACAAGGGATACTTACCTCACAGTCGCCAAACAATACAAAAAGGCCATATCAAATGCCAAAGCTGCCACGTACAACGCTAGAATTGAGAAGGCGAACTCTCAGTCCAAAGAGCTATTTGACAGCTACTATGAGTTGACCATTCCCCTTACCTCTACACAGCCCACCGAGAAAAGCGAATCCTGGTGTAACAACATCCAACATGCCATGCTGGACAAAATCAAAACACTCCAGAACAAAATCAAAGATCAATCTGACAAACTGCCTAAAGCCAAACCGCCACCACCTAAGCCTCCCATCAACCCACACACAAAAATTGCACCTAAACCCTTCGCATTTAGGGAAGTAACTATTCATGATAATGAAGAATATCAAACCATCGTTATGTAAAGGAGACATTTTCCCAGCCAACTTAGTTAAAGGCTGCAACAGCCTTAGCCCTATTCATCACCACCTTCATCAATGCCTCCTTCGCCAGAAGCATTGTCCCGCTCACCCTTAAGGAAGCTTGGGTTCGGCCGCTAATAAAAAAAAAAACACACTTGACCCTGACTCCCCAAACAATTACCGTCCAATCACTACTGTGCCATTCCTGCTGAAAATTCTGGACAAGGCCGCATATCTACAGATTCAGTCCCACCTCGAAGATCACAACACTCTCGGTAAAAGACAATCTGGCTTCTGCCCTCGCCATGGCACAGTCAGCCCTACTTGACCCTAAGAACCAATTACTCGAAGCCACAGACAAAGGCAAATCCGCGCTCCTCCTACTCCTGGATCTCTCGGCGGCTTTTGACTTGGTCGACCACAAGATCCTATGTAAACATCTCACCGACACAGCTCACTTCTCCCAGGAAGCCACAGTCTGGATCACTTCCTTCCTGGATGGTCGAGCTATGTTTTTTTTTTTTTGACCAAGCATCGGCATCTCCATCACCCATTGGATGTGGAGTCCCACAAGGTTCTTGTACCTCCCCAACGCTCTATAATCTATTCACCCTCCCCCTTTTCAGCGACCTAGACTTCGGCATAGCCTTTACCAACTATGCCAATGGCACACACATTCTTCTCCCTCTAACAGGTAACTATGAGCAAGACCTCAACACCTTCCAGGAGACATATGCACGCATCCAGGCTTGGATGGCTGCAAATGGCCTTGGTCTCAACAGGGAAAAAACAGAAATGCTACTCATGGGCCCCAAAGAATCCCTGCAAAAACTAGACAAATACAGCTCCTTCAGTATTGAGAACACGGTTATTACAACTTCTGCTGCAGTAAAAAGCCTTGGTGTCTACCTAGACTCCACCCTATCAATGGATAGGCAAGTTAGCGCCATATCCTCCTCAGCAGCTCTGACCGCTAAAATCATAAATGCTGTCAAACCCTATCACCAAAATAGCCTCAACATTGCCAGAGCCACAATTGGCGCAAAGCTCGACTACTGTAACATCCTACTCTTAGGCACTTCCGCAAACAACATAAACAGACTGCAAATTGCACAAAACAGCGCCCTCAGAGCTGCACTCAATATCTCGAGGAGAGAGCACATCTCGCAGGCAAGGAAAGACACTCACTGACTCCCAATCAAAGAACGCATCACTTTTAAGGCCGTCACAATCGCCTTGCTCAGACCAGCCTACCTAGCTGAGAAATGCACCAGGCCCCTGCCCACAGACCTAAACGGGACCAGTATTCTCACCTACTCTCAATCCCTTCATTCAACAGAGCAAAAGCTGGCGGAATCAGCTTTGAAGTACTAACTCCCAAAGCTTGGAGCGAGCTTCCGCTCAAACTAAGAAAAGAAGAATTCCTCAACATTTAGAAAAGCACTAAAAACTAAGCTTTTTAATTAAACAGTCTACCACTGTACTGCCTCTAACACTGTTCCTCTGTAACCTCGGAACAGCTTCAACACTGTCATAACAGGCTCCAAGTGAACATACTTGTAACAGATGTCATAACATGCAATAAGTGAATATACTGTAACGGCACCACAATGCCTACGGGCCGCTAGGCGCTATAGAAATCCAAATAAATTAAATTCAGCACTCAAGTTAAATTCTTAACTAACAGTAAGTACCTCTATGTACATGGACATTGGAGAACATCTCTGAAACCTATGGAAGATTCATGATTGCAAATAGCATGTTGGAGTTGCATGTTTGAGAAACCTTCACCGTTTAACTGTGACAATATAAAATGGGTTCATCCCTAGTTAGTAATGTCATTATGCATAACCTTTTTCAGACTAGTGTCTATAAACCTGCTTTCCTTCTTTCTAGCTCCTGTGCTAGTGAACATGGTTGGTCAAGTATTTCCGTTTGGTATAGTTGGGATGTCAAATAAATCAGATTGTCTTCAGAAAGGAGAAACTGTGAAGTTCCAACTTGGTGTCTTTGGTCAGAATAAACAGACCATGGCTTGTAACATTGAGCCTCTTCGCAGAGGTACTGTGGAATGTGTGAAAGATCAGGTCAGTAAACCAATCTTAAATATGTTGTCATATGATTCTCAAACACCTAATGGATTTCTTTAATCTTCTCACTTGCAGATTTTATATCATATGGCTGTACCCCTGTCCGTCTTGGTTATATGCTACTTAACTCAATTAGATGACATTGACTAGGTACACATGTGGTCATTTTAATGAAGTTATAATTTTGTAAAATGTATGAACCAATCCAATATTGGTCTCCTCTCTGCTAACCTCCCATAATTCTCCTGTGACACGTCAACTTGTGCACAGATGTGCCAGTTGCTTCTTGTAGCGCTGAACCTGAGGCCTCTGCAATTGGCTACAAAATTGGGCGAATAGACTTGCCTTGTTTTCAAATCAGCACTTGCTTTCCATTTCTCCCCTTATTTGCATCCTATATTTTTCAAACATCCTAGAACCCGGGACATTATTGCCACAAGCGATTATCTGCCACGTGCCTTCGGTTTTAGCAACTTCATGCCAAATTGCTAAATTTTTGCCTCAATATCCTTTTAGTTCTGGTACTTGATACTTTTAACAAAAATAGAGTATGACTTTAAATATTATGATGTACTCTTGATTTAAAATGCCAGTTGGTGTAATTGTAACAGTCTACATTTTAATGCATCCAGTTGAAAATGTCATCTGCAAGTTTCAAATCTAGATAAGTGGAAAGACCTTGATGCAGGGTAACGCCATACATGTAAACATTTTGTACTTCAGACTGTGCCTAGTATTATAAAAAAAAAAATCCCAGATGCCTTATCTACAATTATGTTGCTGTGAGATTTATTTTGTGTACTTTGCGGATTGTATTGTATGTTTTAGCAGTGGGAAAGTATTTTAAAGTTTTTTTTATGCGAACATGCAAATGTAAAGACGCTTCTTTCTGTTTCTTTCTTTAACCCCAGTTTGGCTTCATTAACTATGAAGTGGGTGACAACAAAAAACTATTTTTCCATGTTAAAGAAGTCCAGGATGGTATTGAACTGCAGGCTGGGGATGAAGTAGAGTTTTCAGTAATCCTCAATCAACGTACTGGAAAATGTAGTGCCTGTAATGTTTGGCGTGTATGGTAAGATATTTAGACTATTTTTTGTTTAATTGCTGTATATAGATTGGTATAAAATGTTAACACTTGGCCCGAGACAGAGATCATTTCTCCAGCATGGGGTCTGGCATGGATTCACATGCTCATGAATATTCCCCGTCAGGCTGGGATTCCTCGGTAAAGAAAAAATCAATATCAGTTTCGTTTCTGATCTGTCTTTCTTAGTAGTAACCAATCACTGATCTCTGGGTCATACTGCCCCCAGCCAATGACTGCCCTCTCCCTAAGCCCCGCCTCTGGCAGCCATCCTCAGATTTTTACCGCACGCTCAAGTGTTGGGAGTCCTCGTGTTTAGCTCTAGAGTTTTTTTACTTCGTTTTCACGTTTTTTCAGGAGAATTTCTCATTTTTTCGGTTTAATCGAGCCTCAAGCTCCACCGTTTCTACTTCCGAAACGGGTCCCCGTTATCGGAATTCTTCTACGCCCCTCAACCTCAAGGGTGAAGTTTTCATCGAGTTTACACTTCTTGGAGGATTCCGGAAGATCTGCGAACTACCTCAACGGACATGGCCCAGGACAAAGGGAGCTCGATACCCGGATCCAAGCTGTTCAAGAACTGCCCTGGATGCAGATTATATAATGTTTTCAAGGAGGACAAGCATTCGCGATGTCTCTACTGCCTCCATGGGGACAAGACGCACGTGGAGGACTGTGCGTTCTGCAAGAACCTTTCGGAACGGACCAAACAAGATCGTCGTTCCCGCCTTGCCTGGAGAAGAGCACAGCAAGTGAGAAGGCGAAGAAGTCTGAGCGGGCTTCTAAGTCCTTTGAGGGCGCCCCGGCGACGGGGGCCCAACAGAAGGCCAAGCACCGCAAGTCTGCGGGCTCCGGGAGCGCCGAAAGGTCGGGCGCTTCCGTTGCCAAGCAGGGCGCTACTTCCCCAGCACGTTCGGCCAAGAGCCAGCGCTCTGATTCGGGGAAGAGGAAGTCCGAGAACCCGGGTAGGCCGCTGGAGCGGACCCGGTCGTTCTCGAAGGGAGAGCAAGGCGTTTTTACCCCCCCTTCCCAAAGGCGAAACCCCAGGACGCACCTAAGGTGGTGAGGGCCTTGATCCACCCAGCTAAGGCTTCTACCGAAATGGTCGCTGCGACCCTGGCGGAGCCGGCTGAGACTATGCCAATGGAAACGGCCTCTGGGCCCAGAGTATCCCTGCCGCCGTGGAGGGAATCCTCTTTCCAGTCCATCGCTAAGACCCCCGTGAAGCCCGGCTGAAAAAGAGGGGGGCGGTGGCCGTTACAGACTCGGAATCAGCCTTTGAGGAGGTACTGGTGGAGACCGAGAAGGGCCTCAATGAAAGGTCCATAGGCCTCAACGAGAGCTTCATAAACCTCAACGAGAGGTTCGAGAAGGTTTGATCCCAGAGGACGGTCCCTGCTGACGTGATCGAAGATAGCAACGACGACTAACGGGGCCCAGTGGAGCGGCCATCCCGTTCGTCGCAGCCATTGCCGAGCCCCAGGATAGCTCTGCGGCCATTTTGTTGGCAATCCAATCCTTATGTACCGAGATAAGGACGAGATTACCACGCACCCCGACGGAGGAGCCAGAACCAGGCCCGTCGGGAAGCCCTCCAAACAAGCGGAGGAGAGTCCACCCCGCTCCGCCCTTCGTGCCTCCGAGACCGGTGGACCCCTCATCCCCCTCGCCGGGAGAGGATATGGCGACGGATACGGTGACGGACGATGACGGAGATGACGCAGCAGACATCCTGTCGTCACCCCCCCCCCCAATACCCCTTTGCCGGCATCTCCAGCCAACGAGGTTGGCTCTTTCCACGTCATAACCAGAGCATCCGAGCTCTTCCAGCTCTGCCCTGAAGAACAGAAAAAGGAGGGGTTTCTGTACCAACGACGAGAGGCTAAGAGGAAGACGGTCCTCGCGGTGCCTTTACTTGATGACATCTGGGACTAGCGGCTTGCTGTCCTCAAGAACCCTGCCACAACACCCGCCAAGAGGGACAGGTAAGAGAAGAAGTACAGAGTCCCTGATGCCGCCCCCTTGTGCCTCAGGGCCCAGCCCACGCTGGACTTGGTCGTCTCGGCAGCGGCTAAGGCAGCGGCCGCGGCGGCTTAAACTTCCACTTCCCCACCGGACAGCGAGGGTAAGAAGTTGGACTCTATGGGATGACAAGTCATCTTGGTGGCAACGACGATTCAGGCGGCCAATGCCTTAGCGAACGTGGCCCGCTACGACAAGGAGCTCTGGTTCAAGATGACTCCCCTGCTAGATTTCCTGCCTGATGACAAAAGGGCGGAGGCCCTAGAAATTCTGCAGGAGGGCGAGGTGGCGTCGGATCACGCCATTACGGTGGCAACGGACATTGCTGATACCGGATTTCGCCAACTGGGCAACAGAGTTTGCCTCCGACGAGGATGGCTCAAGGCGACACTTTCGCCAGGACGTCCAGACCAGAGTGTTGGACATGCCGTTCAACGGCAACAACCTCTTCGGTAAGGCGGTGGATGAGTCTCTACAGGCCATCAAGACCGACTCGGAGACGGCCCGGGCCCTTGGGGTGCTTCAGCAGCGACGGCCCTTTCGGAGCCCTGGAGGCAGACAGGGTGCCTCCAAAGGATCCAGCGGTGGCTCCTCCACCTACCGCCAGGCGGCCTGCTCCTCTTCCCAGGAGGCCTACAGAGGTCGCGGCAAGCAAGGGGGTTCCCGCCGTCAGCGGCAAGGCTGCTTCCAAGCAAGACTGACCCGGCCGGGTTGTCTGCCCCCACCGAAGCACCCCAGTGGGAGGCCGACTCACGAAGTTCGTCAGGGTGTGGGAGTTCATTTCCACCGATCGTTGGGTGTTGGACACCCTGGCCAACGGGCACTCGCTGGAATTACTAAAGAAGTGCTGTCGCATTCCTCCCGTGGCCAGGAAGGAGTATCACGTCCCTCAACTGCTGTTGGAAGTAAAGGCGATGCTCAAGAAAGGTGCCATCGAGCTCATCCCCAGGAGGCTCCGGAGTATACTCAAGGTACTTCCTCGTCAGAAAGAAGACAGGCGGTTGGCGCCCCATCCTAGA
The DNA here is from genome assembly GCF_040938575.1 of Ambystoma mexicanum. Taxonomy (NCBI): domain Eukaryota; kingdom Metazoa; phylum Chordata; class Amphibia; order Caudata; family Ambystomatidae; genus Ambystoma; species Ambystoma mexicanum. The sequence goes on along the minus strand of NC_090938.1, from coordinate 113,210,264 downwards.
CCTGCGTCGGTTAAACAAATACATCAAGGCGCAGAAATTCAGGATGGTCACCCTCCAGCACGTGATGGGACAGCTGGAGGATGGGGACTTCCCCGGGTTGGGACAGCTGGAGGAAGGCGACTTCCTATCGTCGTCGGACCTGGAGGATGCTTACTTCCTGTGCCTTTTTAGAATGGGGATGTGGAAGTTCCTCAGGTTCGTGGTTCAAGGACGCCACTACCAATTCAGAGCCCTACAGGTCGGATTAAATTCGGCACCCAGGGTTTTCACCAAGTGCCTGGTACCAGTGGTGGCGCGGCTGCGCCTGCAGGGGATCCACGTCTACCCCTACCAGGACGACTGGCTAAACCGGGCAAGGTCAAGGGAACTCGCCGTCAATCATACGGCGAGGACCGTCCAGTTGTTCAGAGCTGGGGTTCTCCATCTACCCAAATTCTCACCTGGTTCCATCGCAAGTAGCACTGTTTTTGGGGGCGAAGCTCGATACAGTGGAGCAATTGGCCTCCCCTTCGGAGGAGAGGACCAAGACCATCCTGGGCAAGGTACGGCGCCTGTTAGCCACGGACGTGGCCAGGGTGAGGTCCATCAAGTCCCTTCTCGGGATGATGTCCTCATGCATCTACCTTGTACCCCTTTGCAGACTTCGGATGCGTACGCTACAGGAGTTCCTCGATGCCCGCTGGTTTCAGGCGAGGGGCTGCTTCGAGGACAGGATCCCCCTCGACGAGGAGTTCCGTCGGGCGATCCTATGGTGGGGCACCTGGGCTCACCTCACGACGGGCACGGACTTTCAAACCCCGGCGTTTCAGGAGACGGTGACTACGGACGCCTCTGGAGGGTTGGGGGACCCACACCGGAGATCTCCACGCAAGAGGCCTTTGGCTCCCGGAGGAGAGATCTCTTCACATCAACATCTTGGAGCACCGTGCAGTGTTCTGGAAGCTCAAGTCGTTCCTCCCGTCCCTCAAGGACAAAGTGGTGAAGATCTTCACTGACAACACCACCACAATGTTCTACATACGGAAGCAGGGGGCACCAGATCCCCAGCCCTATCCAAGGAGGCCCAGGATCTGTGGCACTGGGCCGTCGCCCAGTGGATGTTTCTAGTTCCCAGGAATAAAAATAAAAAACACCATCGCAGACTCACTCGGGGAGCTGCGCTCGTGCCACGAGTGGGAACTGCGCCAGGATCAAGTGGATCGACTCTTCAAACGATGAGGCAAACCCCAGATCAACCTGTTCGCGACGGCGATGAACTCCAAGTGCCAGAGGTTCACCAGCAGGTTCCCACAGCCGAGGGGCATGGGTGATGCTTTCTCGTTCCCTTGGGACGGCCTGTTTCTATACGCGTTCCCTCCATTGCGTTGCTGCTCCGCCTCATCAGCCAGCTCAAGAAGTCCAGGTGCAGGATGAGGCAGGTCTGGTGCCCAGACCTTCTGGACTTGTCAACGTCCCCGCCAGTCAGGCTGCCGGCGGACGCGGATCTTCTCTCCAGAGAAAGAGGCGCCATTCTACACCACGACCCACAGTCGCTGAACTTGCAGGCCTGGCTCCTGCAGCACTAGAGTTTGGAGGGTACGATATCCCGGCTGATTGCAGAGAGGTTCTTGCAAAGGCCAGGGCGTCCTCAACTCTCAAGTGTTACGGTCATAAATGGAAGAGTTTCTCTGTCTGGTGCTGTGCACAGAAGATTAATCCTCTGCGGATTACGGCCCCTCAAGTGCTACGGTACCTACCGTCGCTGGCCAAAGCTGGACTGGCTCACACCTCCATAAAATACATCTGACTGCCATCTCCCGATATACCAGGACTACGGGAACGGGCGTCCTTGTGGTCTCATCGCCTGGTAAAGGAATTTATGAAGGGACTATTCCGATCATTCCTGCCAGTGAAGGCCCCTGCCCCGGCATGGGAGCTTAATGTGTTGCTGACCAGGCTCATGGGAGCCCCATTCTAGCCTATGCATTTGGCGCCTTTGAAGTTCCTGTCATGGAAGACAGCATTCCTCGTGGCCATCGCCTCTGCACGACGAGTGGGAGAGATTCGGGCCCTATCTTGCAAGCCTCCATACTTGACTTTTCATGACACGAGGGTGGTGCTGAGGACGCACCCCTCCTTCATGCCCAAGGTGCGGTCGGACTTCCACCTCAACGAGCCCTTGGTGTTGCCAGTTTTCTTCCAGTTGCCTTCGTCGCCGGCCGATAGGACTTTGCACTCGCTGGATGTAGCTAGAGCACTGAAGTTCTACGTGGACCGCATGAAGAGTTTTCGAAAGACGTCACAGCTGTTTGTGAACTTTGGGACTGTGAATCAAGGGAAGGCTCTCTCGAAGACTTGCATTTCCAGATGGCTCTCCGGCTGCATCATGCATTGTCACCGGTTGGCAAACCGACTGCTGCCCGGCTGTCCGAGAGCCCATTCGACCAGAGCGATCGCTGCTACCACGGCGCTCCTGTCTGGTGTGCCCCTGCTGGACATCTGCAGCGCTGCTACGTGGAGGTCGAAGCACACCTTCACAAGATTCTACTGCGTCGATCGGGACTCCAGGGAGGAGTCCAGGGTCAGCCAAGCATTGCTGCGCAACCTGTTCGCTTAAGGTAAGCCTGGTGAGGAGGTAAGAGATGCTTAATGTTGAGTTGTTGTATTGCTTAATGTGGAGCCTGTTGCCACCTCACGTAGTTGTGCATGTGTATACTGCTATATATTCTTTTATTCATCAGCATGTGAATCCATGCCAGACCCCATGCTGGAGAAGGAACAAGTTACTTACCTGTAACTGTTCTCCAGCATGGCTCTGGCATGGATTCACATGCTAACCCTCCCACCTACCCCTCTGCGGCTCTTCACTTGGTCATTCTGCCACTTGGCGTGCTACCAAATCTGAGGATGGCTGCCAGAGGCGGGGCTTAGGGAGAGGGCAGTCATTGGCTGGGGGCAGTATGACCCAGAGATCAGTGATTGGTTACTACTAAGAAAGACAGATCAGAAACAAAACTGATACTAATTTTTTTTTTTACTGAGGATTCCCAGCCTGACGACGGGAATATTCTTGAGCATGTGAATCCATGCCAGACCCATGCTGGAGAACAATTACAGGTAAGTAACTTGTTCCTTATTGGGTTAATATATTTGGGGATTCTCCGGCTGCTCCACTGTTTGGTTTTTTCCCTTTATTTTTCTGGATCATGGACTTTGTATGGTGGCTAGAGGGGCGTCCTCTAAAGTTCCCCTACCTTTGCAACTTTTTTTACTGTACGGTATTGGGTCAAACCTAAGGTGCCCAGTCCGAAAGGAATCCCATTCTGGTGATTATACATCTAGATTTTATTTATTTTGAGTTTATTGTGCATTTGTTCGGCGCTTATACAACAAGTAAATTGTGTTTCAAAGTGCCCACAGGGCAACAGGAAGGGGACATGGGAATGAAGAACAAATACAACAATGAACGATAGAGGCGGACCTGTTGGGCCTTGTGAGCTTTCTGAACGTGCAGAGGGAGAGAAGGTGTTAGGCAAGATTGTGTGCAGTATCCTTTGGAAGACTACAGCAACCTTGACCTCCTGGCAATAGGAACCCAACCTTTGGTATAGGTCTGTACTACACAGATTGGTAGTGTGGCTGAGCACCCAGGCTTATCTCAAGAGGGGTTCAACGTGAACAGTAGGGTTATAACAAAGTTTTACAGTGACAGTTATTCAAATAAACACTTACATTCAATTTAACAGTTATATAAGCCTTCTTCAGAAGGAGTAAAATATGTAACAATTATAATAAACTTCAAAACACACTTTGTTTCTCTAAATCAGATACCCATTGGGGATGGCACACAGACACTTCCTACAGCCTCTGGTGACTTAACAATCTAGGACACTGTGGACATTGATTTATCACTGGTACATTTAGAGCAATACTGAGTTTGGGTGAAAATGGTTAGATGGGGGAATAAAACAAAGGTTAACAAATAATTCATAAACTGATAAGTACTCTTAAAACACTCTAATGCAAAGTAAATTAACCCTTTCCTGGGGGAAAGGCAAAAGCACAAAGTCAGAGGTAGAAGTCTCTCAGGGAGCCAGGACAGTCCGTGTTAGTTGAACAAAGTCCAGGGGAGCTGGATATCTTCTTTGCAGTTAAGTAAAAGTCTTGCACAATGTTTTAGAAAGGTTTGTAGAAATGAGATTGAGTTGAAGGGTCACAAGCTGGGAGGCTTGTGAGGGGCAAAGAAGCAAGCAACACTGCAAGGTTAACCCAAGAAAATTCTCAACTGAGAACAAGTAAGGCTATACCACAAGAGGTAAGTTATCTTATACTTTACAGTACATTTGGTTAGAAGAAATGGTTCCAGCTGGCTTCTGTTCCTGTGTGGCTCTGCAGAAAGATGGAGGACTTCTGGGGACTCCTGCAACGGAACGGTCGGCGGCAGCAATAGGCAAACTTCAATTCAGCTGGTCTTCGGTGTTTCAGCTCCTCGCGTCTGACAGCAAATGGCAACGCTGCGGTTACCACTTCAGACTTTCCTCGCATCTGTGGTCCAGCACTCTGTTGAGATGGCTTAGGCTTGGTCAGTCCTGCTTCAGGGAAGTCCAGAGGATCTTCCTGGCGCTCCGGTCGACTTGAAAGCGATCCACTAGATTTGGTGTTCCTCTCCATGGCACTGTTTCCTGCAGCAGCAGTACACCCAGCTTCGAGAGGATGTCCAGATGAGTTCACTTTGGGGTTGGTCCCACCAACCCAAGGGGAGAAGTCGTCCTTGCAGGACTTCTCTAGTTGAGGCCAATTCGGAGCTTCAGCACAGCAGCGGGGCTTCACCATGCAAACCAATGGTCCAGGAGTTGCAGCAAGCGTCTCTTCCAAGTTCCTCTTTGGATTCCTTCGCCCTGTGGTCGACTGTCCTCTAAGCCAAAAAGCCTCACCTTTTTATGCAGGTTTCTTCCATTCATTCCAGCCTAGATGTCAATCACACAAAAGGGTGGCTGTCCTCCAAGGACAGCCCTCCAGCCAATCACCCTTGGGTGCATTCCTGTAACCAAGGAGACTAAGTTCAGGGAGTTTCGGGCACCTCCCTCCCTCACTTCCGTCACCTGCCAGACACGTTGGAGCCAAAGGTGGGCTTCACTCGTTAATCCTGCAAATATCGCAGGATATCCTCTTGACCCTCCACACGCTGGTGTCGTATATTCAGAGGAGGATTCTGATGCCGCCACCGGCGGCACCTCCAGTATCTACCTGTTGACACCGGGGCAAACGCCAGCAGAGAAGAGACATCCTACACCTCCATTCCAACTGTCCTTGCTCTCCCCACCCTAGGGGGACGGACACGGCGACAACGGATGTGGATGACGACGCAGGGATGGGAGACCCACTTCTCCACTGGACGAAATGGGATCCTTTCATTCCATGATCGATGGGCGTCTGAGCTTTTCCAACTCACCCTGAAGGAGAAAAGGGAGAGCTTCCTGTACCAGTGTCGGAAGGAGAAGAGGAAGACCATTCTGTCCGTCCCGCTCTTGGACGACGTTTGGGATGAGTGGTTGGCTCTACTGAGCCAACCCCGCCTCAGCCCCAGCGAAGAGAGACTGACTTGAAAAGAAGTACCGTGTGCCGGAGTCTGCGCCCAAGTTTCTACAGTCTCAGCTGTCGCCACACTCTGGTCTCGGCGGCCACCATGAAGAAATAGTCTAATTTGTCTTCATCTGCACCTCCTGACAACAAGGGGAAGAAATTGGATTCCATGGGTATTAAGGTCATCTACTCTGCGATGGTCATCGCGGCCAACGCTTTAGCGATCATGGTCAGATATGATGGGGAGCTTTGATACAAGATGACTCTACTCCTGGATTTCCTCCCCGATGACAAACTGATCAAAGCTGCGGAGATCCTCCAGGAAGGTGAGGTGGCGTCAGACTACGCCATCAGTGGCCCTTGACATTGTGGACACGGGGTTCCGCCAGATGCGAAGCTGGGTTTGCCTTCTACGTCGTGGCTGGCTCAAGCCACCAACTTTCGACAGAAGGTGCAGTTGAGGGTCGTGGACATGCCGTTTGGAGATGACCTGTTCGGGAAGGCAGTCTATGAATCCCTCCAGGCCATAAAGACTGACACAGACGGCCCGTGCCTTGGGCACTCTGCAACAACTACTGTCCGAAGTCTAGCAGGTCCTTAAAGGGTTTCTGCGGGCGCTCCCGACCTCCAAGCAGAACTGAACCGGCCAAGACGTTGGTCCCCCACAAGCCCATCTCAACTGATCAATGGGTGCTGGATGCTCTCGCCCACGGACACACTTTGGAATTTCAACAGAAGTGTTTGCGAATACCACTGGTGGCCCAACAGGAACAACACATCCCACATATTCCTTATCTTTGATAAATCCTCTTCCAGCTTGCTGGCCTCGGAAACATTTTTCCACAGTAGAGGGCGTTGCTCAGTTCAGTTTTTCCGTGCTTCGTAAGCCTCGGAGACGCAATGATCGGTTTATCAGTAAAATCTTCAAAAAAAGTTGATTTCCTTGAAAAAGTTTCAATTACTACAATGGAATCTTAGTCCGCTTCATCAACGCCACGATCCGGCTTAAAGTCAGGATTGTGGAAAAAAGATGTCGTTAACAGATCCTCACAGGATCTGCCTCTGGTACCTGGGCTCAGAGCACCAGTGTTCGGAATGTGAGGAGTGTATGTCCCTGACGGCGAAAGGCTTGAGGGAGCGTAGGGAAAAGTTGGAAAAAGGAAGGACTGTTAAATCCTCTACCCCTTCGAAATTGTTCTCGGCCGAGACATTCGTCTCCTCGTCATAGGAGAAAACATTCCCGCTTGAGATCTCGAAGTGGTTCTCACCACTCATCTAGATCGAGACATACTAAGAGGTGTCATAGATCATCTTCCTCTTCATGTTATAACTCTCCAGAAAGGGTCACCTGCTCCACTAAAAACAGCTCTCAAGTTAAGTGGGAGGATTTCGCAAAATAAATGCTAAGGGTCTTCGAGAACGTGGCCTTGTCCCCCTCGACGATGCCTAGAGGCGATACCCTGGGCGAAAGACCCGAAAAAGAAAAATGCTGTGAGTCGACCTCGGCAATTAAAAACCCTCGAGAGCTTCATGAACCCTCGAGTAATAACAAGGACCCTTCGCACAAAACTGCGTCATCGAAGCCACCGTTGAAGGTGACTTCGACTCATAAGCCTGTCATCGACACCGTCGTCGACGCTGATGAGGGAGGCCTTGGAAGCCTCATGTCCCAACCGCACCATCGGTACTCAGGGCATCGAAGGATCCTTCAAAGACGTCGAGTGGCGTCTCATATCGACAACGAGTAGATTCCCGATTCTCTCGACATCGAGACCATACTAGAGTACATCGGTGCCGTTTGTCGAGACCTTTGACGTCTACATTGACAACTACAACCATTTCTCATGCATACTCATACGTCCCGTCTCCTTTATTCATACTGCATGGGCGTCCCTCACGAGGGACGGGAGACGGGACCTTTTTCACCAGAAAAACTTTCTTCCCCTCTAAATTTAGTGGCGTGGCTTTGGAAGCATGCACTGCCTTCACTCCGAAGGCACACCTCGGTCGTCTTCTCCGCAGTGACGGGAACGGGCCAAATTCACCAGCGCGCCTGGGTTTGGTTTCGGCCATGTATTCCAAGCGCAGATTCTTCCTCCATTTCTTCTTTTCTTTTTTCAATAGGTACTCGGTCCTCAGACTCCACAGCTCCTCCCCGGCGCATGTCAACTTCAACAGGGTTCAGGAGGTGCCCATCCTGCAACGGGCCCTGCGCAACTTTAGACCCCCACACCCTCTGCCTACATTACCGTTGCCCAGACCACGGTTGGCAAGCCTGTTCGGCGTGCGGCTGGCTGTCTTTGAAAGTGCTGAAGAACAGACTAGCCAGGTGGAGGGAGCTCTTTCAGCGGTCTCGTTCTGAGGATCTCGAGAGTTTTGTGAAACATGGATCCAGGCCCTGAGGTAGGGCCTATATTTTCATCCGCACCTCGCAAGGGAGACTCCTTATCAGGGACTCTCCTACGCGGGAGGGACCGGTCTGGTCCTTATACCAACACACGCACTAAGGCTGTTACAGCTACCGGGCTGAGGTGTCCTCTGATCCTCCCGGTGCCAAGGTTGAGGGGCTGTTGGGCTCTATTACTGGGCTTGCGCCTGAGGGGCTCCGTGGTTGTACCAGCATCATGGCTGAGCGGCTACACCCTGTTACTGGCAGCACGTCCGAGGGGGCGCCTGAACGCAGCTCTAAAGACCCCCGGGTTGAGGTGGATACACCTACCAGGCACAGACATGTACGCCGCTCACACAGACTTGGCAGAGGCTCGCACCAACGAGCCGAGCAACATGTAGTAGCCACGTGGTAGGCAGCTCAACAAAATAGCCGATGTGCCAGAAAAGGACACCCGTTCGCCTCTGCAGGACTTCGGCAAAGAAAGAGTATCGAGGTGGGACTGGCATCAACCAGATAAGTGGCCTACGGTCTTATGCGCAAGGCTGTTTTCCCTTGCGTCCGTATGTACAGGGTCGGCGAAGACCAGATCTTTGAGAGGTTCCTCGGCCTCATGAAGTCTCCAGATTTGGGGGCTATCAAGGACGCAGTCGGGGGGGGGGTCCTTCTTGCTATGCTAGCGGCACCAAAGACGACTCCGCCGACGCCTATGGTTCCGACGCAGCCGCCTCCTCAGCCTACTCCGCAGTCTGTTCCATACCAGCCTCTTACTCCGGCCTTCTGCCCCAGCCTCTGACTCAGGATGATACTCTTCCACAGGATCCCCCAGACCCTCAGGATACTGATGAGGAGGAGGATCCTGACACGTCCTCATCAGCCATGGCCTTCCACAAACTGATCTCTGGCCTGGCAGAATACCTGGGCCTACCCCAGCCCCAGGTAGACCAGCTGGCAGAGGGCATCCTCGCCGAAGTCCTCACGAGGCGCGTCTGCCAGACTGGGATATCCACTACAGACCGACGTGGTGTCTCTCGCCAAGAAGGGTTGGCTCAAACACCATTCTGTCCAGCCCTAACCGCCGCCTGGACGCCAAGTATAGGCAGATGGAGGGGGATACACTTGCTCTCCTCCCATCCTCCGCCACACTCCTCGGTGATCGTTGCAGCATCACTGTACTCCAAGCCTCAGTCGTCTTCGTCATAAATGCTGCTGTTAGGCAAGGAGAAGAAAACCTTGGGGGCAAACAGTAAGAAGCTGTATTCCAATGCTTCCTTGCACCTGCGACAGGCAAACAGACGCCATGCTGGCAGCCGCTAACCAGAGATTATGGCGTGAAATTGCTGACTTCCTCACGGAACTCCCCATCCACAGCCAATCATGTTTCAAGGCGGGGCTAGCCGAAGCCAAGCTCGTGGCTCAGGAGATCATGGAGTCCACTCTGGCACACATTGATACCCCTGGACGTGCCATCTGTATTGCCACGGACATGAGAAGGATGGCCTGGCTCCGGGCAACCAAGTTCAACCCGGATGTCCAGAAATGTATTCTAGACCTGCCCTCCGAGGGCAATGACCTCTTTCACTCCAGCACAGACGAAGAGCTGGACAAGAAGAATAGCTCGGACGGCTAAGTCTTTATCCATTCTGACAAAGACCACGCCCAAAGCGTACTCCCAGTCTCAGCAACGCTTGGATAAGGGTTGTTCCTTTGGAGGCTTCCGCAGCTTCCAGGAACGGCGGTCTAGACAGCCGGAACACTCGCCGACCTCTCCTCTGCCTCCGAGGGTAAGAAGTCTTGACAGACACACTCGGGTCCACATGTTGCCAGTGGGGGAAATGTTTGCTCTTCACGCACACTTTCGGCGACGGAACTTTGCCGACCCCTGGATCCTGTCAGTAGTATCCTCAAGGTACCATATACCTATTCCTGCCTCGCCGCCTCCTCTCCCGCAAGTTGGGACAGCAACTCTTTTGGCAGAGATTCGGTTGCTTGTCCTGAGCCAGGCCGTGGAGGAAGTCACAGGCTCCCAGCGAGGATCGGGATTCTACTCCAGGATCTTTGCCATTCAGCGAAAGAACCAGCCGGGCCTGAGTTGTACTGGACCTTTCCACCCTCAACCTCTCATTACCTCTCCAGAGGTTCAAGATGGTGACGCCAGCTTTTATTGCAGATACATCATGCAGGGGAGACTGGATGTGCTCCCTGGATCTGAAGGACGCCTATCTGCACTTCCTGATCTGGCAACCCCATCTTTCTTTCCTCCGGTTCAGGATCATGGGCTGTCATTTTCAGTATAAGGTGCTCCCTTTTGGCCTCAACTCGGCCCCCAGGGTCTTTACCAGACTCATGAATGCGGTGGCAGCCCTCCTCCGGGCCTCCATATATACCCCTACCTAGACTCGCTCGTCAGGGCTACATCTCAAGATGCAGTTCACCACTCCTCCCATGCACTGATGAACACGCTACACGACCTGGGCTTTTCGCTCAATCTCAAGAAGTCACAACTGCAACCCACGCAGTCGTTGACTTTCCTGGGCCTCATCTGGGAACACGCGCTCCGAGAGGGTCTTCCCCTCGGAGGTCAAGATCGTGGCCATCAGGAAGGCCATGTCCCACTTCCTCAGCCGAGGCGCTACTTCGGCTTGGTGGTACCAGCATCTACTGGGCCTTTTTGCAGCGGTACTGTTGGCAGTCCCCCACACAAGACTCATGAGGAGGAGGATCCAACTCCACTTCGCAGCATCAGGGAACCAGGAGAGGGGCTCTCGGGCTCAATTTATCAAGATCCCCATTTCTCTCTCCACCCAGACCTCACATGGTGGTCCAGGGTCTGCAACCTGCGGACGGGCAAGCCCTTCCGGCCCCCGTCCCACCGGTGAAGATTACCACAGACTCCTCCCTAGAGGGCTGGGGAGCTACCCTGGAGGACCTCAGTCCACGGCACGTGGACCCGTCAAGAACAGGAATACCTCATCAATTGGCTGGAACTGAACGCCATCTGGTTAGCGCTCAGAGCCTTCCTCCACGTCTCAAGGGAAGGGTTGTTCTCATCCAGACAGACAACTCGACCAGTATGTACTACATCAAAAAGCAAGGGGGGGGACCAGGTCCCCTTCCCTGTGCAGACTGGCCATCAACCTGTGGGAATGGGCCTTGGAGAACAAGATTTTCCTTATGGCTGTCCACCTTCCGGGGGAATCCAACCTGGAAGTGTACAGGCTCACCAGGTTGGGAGCGGACAACTACGAGTGGCAGCTGAACGTCCTTGTTGCACAGGAGATCTTCCACAGATGGGGGCTCCCCAGGTGGATCTCTTTGCCACCAGGCCCAAAAAGAAGTGCTCCCAGTTCGCCTCCGGGCAGGGATAGGCTCCCTGGGCAACGCCTTATGGATCTGGTGGACCGGCATGTCCGCATACGCCTTCCCGCCCACTCCACTGATTCACAGAGTGCTTTGCAAGTTCAAGGAGTCTCTCCAGCTCAGCGTCATTCTGATGGCTTTGTGGTGGCCAGCCAGGCCATGGTTCTCAGAGCTGCTCAGCCTCTCAGCAGTCTCTCCAATCCACCTCCTGATGGGCCCAGCACATCTTCTGAAACAGCAGGGGGCAAGGTCGTACACCCTGCCCCTCAGAAGCTGGCCCTCACAGCGTGGTTCCTCAGCAAGCAATGCTCAGCCACCTCAACCTATCCCAAGCCAATCTGGAAATCATACAGGGGGCTAGGAGCAAGGCTACCAGAGCCCAGTATAAAAGTAAATGGACCAGGTTCTGCCAGTGGGTGCACTCCAGGGATATCGACCCGCTGGCTTCATTGGACGACGTGCTATCCTTCTCAGCGCACCTCTCCAACTCTGGAGTGCAGGTGGACACCTGCCGCAGGTTCCTCTCAGCCATTGGGGCCTACAGGAATTCGGAGGAGGGGGTCTTTTCCTCCAACCCAATCGTCAGACATTTGGCCGGACTCGCTAGACTCTACCCACCCATCGGGAAGCTACACCCCGTGTGGGATTTGAACCTAGTCTTGGGCACCCTCGCGCACAAGCCATTTGAGCCTACGGCATACGCGAACATCAGGCTGGCCACCATCAAGACAGCCCTGCTAGTTGGCCTCACATCGGCGCGCAGGGTCAGCAAGATCCGGGCCCTAGCCGCCTCAGAGCCGTACAATACCTGTCACAAGATTAAGGTGTTCCTGCGGACCCATCCGGCATTTCTACCCAAGGTGCCATCAGCCTTTCACTTAAACGAGGAAATCGTCCTTCCTACATTCTTTGCGGACCCAAAGGACGAGCCTCAGAGTTCTTCACTGCCTAGATGTAAGGCGGGCCCTCAAATTCTACGTGGACAGGACCAAGAGCTACCGCAAGTCAGATGCCCTATTCGTCACTTTTGGAGGCGCCAGGCTATCAGGCCTCCGAAGCCTCCATTTCCTGCTGGATAGTCTCGCCCATCAATGAAGCAGACGAGGGCCTGCATAGACCCCTTCTGGTGAATATGCATGCCCCCGCGGTCAGGGCCAAGGCAACGGCCTTCGCCTTTCATCGCCATGTCCCCTGGCAGGTCCTAGGCAGTGCAGCGACATGGGCCACCCCATCGGCTTTCTGGAAGCATTTCTGTTTGGATGCCGGCTCGAGGTCAGATGGGGCTTCCGGACAGGCGGTTCTCCGGAACCTGTTTGCTTAAGGAGGGTCTCCTCTCCATCCTGGGGCTACATTCAGTTGTAATCGCCCATGCAGTATGGAAGAAAGGGGACGGGACGTAAGAGTAATTATAAGTTACTCACCATAGTGACTGACGTACTCTTAGTCCATAGTCCCCTTTCCTCCATACATCCCACCACCCCCCCCCCCCATATAATCTGGTGTCATTCGGCAATGGTATATCTATTGTCTACGCGTCTTTGGGGACTGAGGTGTGGCGCTGGAGGGCGGAGTCAGGGCAGCGCATGCACCCAGGGCCGCGCCTCTAAATTTAAAGGGGAAGAAGATTTTTCTGGTGAAAAAGGTTCCGACTCCTGTCCCTCACGAGGGACTCCCATGAAGTATGGAGGAAACGGGACTATGGACTAAGAGTACGTTAGTCACTATGGTGAGTAACTTGTAATGTTTCAACCAATTTTGCTCCCTCATCTCTTGAAATGGGGTGTACTCCTTACCCACGCTCCGACTACTGCAGAGCTTTGTCCTACATCTATGAGGAAGGAGACGACTCTGATCATGAGAGGCCTTTTGGCTTACAAACTACAAGGTTTCCGCTTCAAGAGGAACTAATATCTGAGGAAGTTAGATTAAGAGATTTTTCAGAATCTTTACAAGATATATCTCCACAGGCTGACTTTGTCAGACGAGAACCTGGAGAACTTGCAGAGAGGTCTTACAGATCACTTACGGTAAGAATTAAATTTATGGGGTGGTGAACACCTGCACCCTCTTTCCAACAAGATGACCTAACAGACATCTTAGATAAAGGGCCTCAAGAAGACCCTATTGTCCCTTTTCATGCAGCATTGCAGAGGAATATAGCTACAAATTGGGAAACACCAGAGCTTCTCCCTGCTGTAAATAAAAAGTTCTCTGCAAAGTACAGAGTGTCGGCCTCAGACCCTGTATACTTAAGTAAGCATCCAACCCCAGAGAGTTTAGTAGTGCAGGCTGCAACGTCGTCAAGTAGTTAATCGGCATTCTCCAGCATGGGGTCTGGCATGGATTCACATGCTCATGAATATTCCCCGTCGTCAGGCTGGGAATCCTCGTTAAAGAAAAAATCAGTATCAGTTTAGTTTCTGATCTGTCTTTCGTAGTAGTAACCAATCACTGATCTCTGAGTCATACTGACCACAGCCAATGACTGCCCTCTACCTAAGCCCCGCCTCTGGCAGCCATCTTCAGATTTTTACCGCACTTTCAAGTGTTGGGAGTCCTCGTGCTTAGCTCTCGAGCTTTTACTGCGTGTTTCGCGCTTTTTCAGGTGAATTTTCACTTTTTTTCGGTTAATGGAGCCTCAAGCTCCACCGTTTACTCCCATTAACGCCTACCCGTTGCAGGATTTTCCTACCCTTAAGGGTGAAGAATTCGTCGAATCAACTTCTTGGAGGATTCCAGAAGATTCGCGGCCTACTTCGAGATGGCCCAGGATGCGAGTTTGTCGCCCGGACCCAAGCTGTTTCGCAGCTGCCCTGGATGCGGGCTGCAGAATGTGTTTAAGGAAGATGAACATTCGCGATGCCTCTACTGTCTTCATGGGGACAAGACTCATGTAGAGAAGGACTGTCAGTTCTGCAAGAACTTGTCGGAGCGGACCATGAGGGACAGTCGATCCCGTCTCGCAAGCTGGTTGGAGAAGTGCTCGACGGGTGAGAAGAAGAAAGGGTCCGAGCGGGCTTCTAAGTCCTGTGCGGGCACCCTGGCGACAGGGGCTCAACACCAGGCCAAGCGCCGCGAGTCCGCTGGCTCCGGGAGCGCCGAAAGGTCGGGCTCTTCGGTCGCCAGGCAGGGCGCACCTTCCCCGGCGCCGTCAACCACGAGCCAACGCTCAGGTTCGGGGAAGAGAAAGTCCGAGACCCCGGGTAAGCTTCGGGAGAAGCCCCGTCCGATCTCGGAAAAGGGGGAGCGAGGCGTCGCCCCTCCCCGAAGGAGAAGGCCCGGGACGCACCTAAGGTGGTGAAGGCCCCTACCGAGCAGGCGAAGGCCTCTATCAAGGCTATCGTGGCGACTCTTGCCAAGCCGGCGGAGACTGCCTCCGGGACTAGAGTTTCCCTGCCGCCAAGGAGGGAATCCTCTTTTCAGCCCATCGTCGTGGCCGCCATGATGGAAGAAGCGAGGGGGGGGGGGCACGGTGCCCTCCTCGAGCTCGAAGTCCTCCTCGGAGGAGGAACTGACCGAGGCCGTGAGGAACCTCGAAGTCCAACGTGCGACTTTCGAGAAGGTTCGATCCCGTCAGGAAGATCCTCGGGAGATAACCGAGGAAGAGCGGCCTTCCCTTCCGGCGCAGCCGGATCCTAGGCCTCAGGATGGCTCGGCGGCCATTTTGTCTGCCATCCAGTCCTTATGCTCTGAGATAAGGACGAGATTCCCGTGGCCCAGGCCAGGGGACCCGCAACCTGGCCCGTCGGGAAGTCCTCAGAACAAACGACGGAGGACCCAACCCTCTCCTCCGCTCGCCCCCGTAAGGCCTACAGTTCCCTCCTCGTCCTCCCACGAGTCGGGAGATGACGGTGCATTGGGCTCGATGACGACGGAACGGGTCTCCTGTCGCACGGGCCTCGCCGCCCGACGAGATTGGCTCATTCCACGCCATGATCGCCAGGGCGTCCGAATTGTTCCAGCTCTGCCCGGAGGAGCAGAAAAAGGAAGGTTTCCTCTATCAGCGCCGGGAGGCCAAGAGGAAGATGGTCATCGCGGTGCCCCTAATCGATGACATCTGGGAGGAGGGCCTGTCGGTCCTCAAAAACCCCTCCACGGCACCAGCCAAACGGGACCGGTACGAGAAGAAGTACCGGGTCCCCGAAACCGCTCCCCTGTGCCTCAGGGCCCAGCCAACGCCAGACTCGGTCGTCTCGGCGGCGGCGAAGAAGAAAGCGGCGGGGTCGGGAGCCTCAACGTCGAATTCCCCGCCGGACGGCGAGGGAAAGAAGTTGGACGCCATGGGGTGGCGGGTCATTTCGTCGGCGGCGACGACGACGATCAAAGCGGCCAACGCCCTGGCGATCGTGGCCCGTTAAGACAGGGAGCTCTCTGGTTTAAGCTGGCCCCCATATTGGACTTCCTGCCGGACGACAAGAGGTCCGAGGCCCTGGAAATACTGCAAGAGGGCGAGGTGGCGTCGGACCACGCCATAACGGTGGCAACCGATATTGCCGATACCGGGTTCCGCCAGCTGGGCAACGGTGTTTGCCTACGACGACGGGGTTGGCTCCGGGTGACCGACTTCCGTCAGGACATGCCGTTCGACGGCAGCAACTTGTTCGGGAAGGCTGTGGACGAATCCCTCCAAGCCATAAAAACGGACACGGAGATGGCCCGCGCCCTAGGAGCCCTTCAGCAACGACGGCCCTTTCGGAGTTCCGGAGGCAGACAGGGTGCCTCCAAGGGATCCAGCGGTGGCTCGTCCTACCACCAGGCGGCACGCTCCTCGTCTCAGGAGGCCTACAGGGGTCGCAGCAAGCAGGGAGCGCCTCGCCGTCGTCGGCAAGGTGACCAGGGCGGCAAGGCCTCCACCTCCAAGCAGGACTGAACCGGCCGTGGTCTCGGGCCCCCACCGAAGCACCCCGGTGGGAGGCCGGCTGACGAATTTCGTCGGCGTGTGGAAGTCCATCTCCACCGACCGTTGGGTGCTGGATACCCTGGCAAGAGGACACTCTATCGAATTCCTGAAGTGCCCTCACGTTCCACCTGTGCCCAGGAAGGAAAATCACGTCCCGCAACTGCTGTTGGAAGTACGGGCGATGCTCAGGAAAGGTGCCATCGAGCTTGTCCCAAAGAGGCTCCGGGGTGTACTCAAGGTACTTCCTCGTCAGGAAGAAGACGTGCGGCCGGCGCCCCATCCAGGACCTTCGTCGTTTGAACAAATACATCAGATCACAAAAGTTCAGGATGGTCACCCTCCAGCACGTACTGGGACAGCTGGAGGAAGGCGACTTTCTATCGTCGTTGGACCTGGAGGATGCTTACTTCCACGTTCCCATCCTCAAAAGTCACCGAAAGTTCCTCGGGATCGTCGTCCAGGGACGCCACTACCAATTCAGAGCACTGCCGTTCGGATTGAAGTCGGCCCCCAGGGTCTTTACCAAGTGCCTAGCACCAGTGGCAGCGCGGCTGCGCCTGCAGGGGATTCACGTCTACCCCTACCTGGACGACTGGCTCATCTGCTCAAGGACGAGGGAACTCGCCGTCGAACACACCGCGAGGACTGTCCAGCTACTCACAGACCTGGGATTCGCCATAAACTACCTGAAGTCCCACCTGGTGCCGTCGCAGGTGGCCCTGTTTCTGGGAGCGAAGCTCGATACAGTGAGGCGCCTGGCGGCCCCGTCGGAAGAACAGACGAAGACCATTCTAGGCAAAGTGCAGCGCCTGCTAGCCACGGACGTGGCAAGGGTGAGGTCCATCAAGTACCTCCTGGGGATGATGTCCTCTTGCATCTACCTGGTGCGCCTCTGCAGACTACGGATGCGCCCCCTTCAAGAATTTCTCGACGCCCGTTGGATGCAGGCGACGGGCACCTTCGAAGACAGGGTCCCCCTCAACGAGGTGTTCCGGCGGGCGATTCAGTGGTGGGGCGTTCGAGCACACCTCATGGCGGGCAAGGACTTTCAGACGCCGGCGTACCAGGAGACGGTGACGACGGACGCCTCCCTGGAAGGTTGGGGCGCCCACACTGGAGATCTCCACACAAGAGGCCTCAGGCTCCCGGAGGAGAGGCTCCTGCACATCAACGTCCTGGAACTCCGAGCCGTGTTCTGGGCTCTCAAATCGTTCCTCCCGTCGCTCAAGGGCGAGGTGGTGCGGATCTTCACGGACAACACCACGACAATGTTTTACATACGGAAGCAGGGAGGCACCAGATCGCCAGCCCTATCCAAGGAGGCACAGGAACTGTGGCACTGGGCGGTCGCCCAGGGGATGTTCCTGGTTCCCTTCCACCGACTCGCTCAGCAGGGAGCTCCGCGCGTGTCACGAGTGGGAACTGCGCCAGGATCAGGTGGATCAACTCTTCCAACGATGGGGCAAACCCCAAATCGACGTGTTCGCAACAGCGACAAACTCGGAAGTGCAAGAGGTTCGCCAGCAGGTTTCCCCAGCCGAGAAGCATGGGCGATGCGTTCTCGTTCCCCTGGGACGGCCTATACCTGTATGCGTTCCCTCCGTTGCCGTTGCTGCTTCGACTCATCAGCCAGCTCAAGAGGTCCCGTGCAGGATGATCCTCGTCGCACCGGCGTGGCCGAGGCAGATCTGGTTCCCGGACCTTCTGATCTTGTCAACGTCCCCTCCCATCAAGCTGTTGGCGGACGCGGACCTTTTCTCCAGAGAAGGAGGCGCCATCTTCCACCACGACCCGGCGTCGCTGAACCTGCAGGCTTGGCTCCTGCAGCGCTAGGGTTTGGAGGCTACAATATACCGGCCGATTGCAGAGAGGTTCTTGCAAAGGCCAGGGCGTCCTCGACTCTCAAATGCTACGGTCATAAGTGGAAGAGGTTCTCTATCTGGTGCCGAGCACAGACGATGAACCCCCTACGGATTACGGCCCTCAAGTGCTGCCGTACCTGCCATCGCTGGCGAAGGCTGGGCTAGCCCATGCCTCCATTAAGATTCATCTGGCGGCGATCTCCAGATATACCAGAACCACAGGACGGACGTCCCTGTGGTCCCATCGACTGGTAAGAGTTTATGAAAGGACTGTTCCGGTCGTTCCCGCCGGTGAAGGCCCCGGCCCTGGCGTGGGAACTTAACGTGGTGCTGACCAGGCTCATGGGGCCCCCATTCGAGCCGATGCACTCCGCACCAATGAAGTTTGTGTCATGGAAGACTGCATTCCTGGTGGCCATTACCTCCGCACGACGAGTGGGAGAGATCCAGACCCTATCCTGCAAAGCACCGTACTTGACTTTCCATGCCTCAAGGGTGGTGCTTAGGACGCACCCCTCCTTTATGCCCAAGGTGCCGTCGGACTTCCATCTTAACGAGCCCTTGGTGTTACCCGTTTTCTTCCTGTCTCCTTCGTCGCCGGCCGAAAGGACTTTGCACTCACTGGATGTGGCTAGAGCGCTGAAGTTCTACGTGGACCGCACAGAGTTTCCGGAGGACATCACAGCTGTTTGTGAACTTTGGACCTGTGAATCAAGGGAAGGCTCTATCGAAGTCTTCTATTTCCAGATGGCTCTCCGGCTGCATCATGCACTGTCACCGGTTGGCTAACCGACCGCTGCCAGGCCGTCCGAAAGCCCATTCGACCAGAGCGATCGCTGCTACTACGGCGTTCATATCTGGTGTGCCCCTGCTGGACATCTGCAGGGCTGCTACGTGGAGGTCGACGCACACCTTCACGAGATTCTACTGCGTCGATCGGGATTCCAGGGAGGAGTCCAGGCTCGGCCAAGCAGTGCTGCGCAACCTGTTTGCTTAAGGTGAGCCTGGTGAGGGGGTAAGAGATGCTTAATGTTGAGTTTTTGTATTGCTTAATGTTGAGCCTTTTACCACCCCCGTGGTTGTGCATGTGTGTACTGCTATTTATTCTTATATTCATGAGCATGTGAATCCATGCCAGACCCCATGCTGGAGAAGGAACAAGTTACTTACCTGTAACTGTTGTTCTCCAGCATGGGTCTGGCATGGATTCACATGCGAACCCTCCCGCCTACCCCTCTGCGGCTCTTCACTTGGTCATACTGCCTCTTCACGTGCTACCAAATCTGAAGATGGCTGCCAGAGGCGGGGCTTAGGTAGAGGGCAGTCATTGGCTGTGGTCAGTATGACGCAGAGATCAGTGATTGGTTACTACTACGAAAGACAGATCAGAAACGAAACTGATACTGATTTTTTCTTTACCGAGGATTCCCAGCCTGACGGGGAATATTCATGAGCATGTGAATCCATGCCAGACCCATGCTGGAGAACAGTTACAGGTAAGTAACTTGTTCCTACCCCACTATACCACAAGATGGAGACGACAAAAAATTTGATGCCATGTCTAAAATAAAAAAATTTCGCCATGCAGCATGGCACTGAAGTCTTTTATCGCCACTTGCACACTAGCAAGATTCAGCCACACCCTTTGGGAGTGAGCTTCATCAGCGGCTGACCGTCTCCCAGAAGGGGAGGAACGAGGTGCATTCTTGAATATCATCAAGAATGGGAAGGATGTGATGAGTCCCTCCAAACAGGTCTTGACTCTGCTGACCGCATCAGCAGAGCGATGGCGGCGAGTACTACAATCCGTAGATTTGCGTGGTTGTGGAAATATGGTTCTGCTCCTGATGTACAAGCCAGACTTCTGAATCTGCCCTTTGACGTCACCTCACTATTTGGCAAGAAAGCTGATGACAGTTTGGAGGAATTGAAAACCTCCAAATCGGCAACCAAATCCCTTGGGGCTGCAATTCGTCAAACTCCAAATTTCCCCACAGGTTCGTCCAGGAGTGGGGGGAAGCCCTTTCGTTTTTACTCTGCATTCGGAAAAGGCAGAGGGCAGCCAGCTCAAAGGTGCCAGAGACGATTCACCCGTGGTGGACTGGTCAAAGGTACCAAGTCCGCATCAGCAGGTGCTGCTTTACCCTCAGCATCTGTGTCAGCTGCTCCTAAACCCCTCTTTAGGTCTCAACACAGAACAGTAGGAGGCAGGTTAACTCAACATCTGACAGAATGGCAGGCTATTACTTCAGATGCTTGGGCATTGGATACAATTGCCCAAGGTTACTGCCTGCCTTTCCTACATACTCCTCAGACATCCACCGGGGAACAATTATTTGAAGTTTCCAGACCCGCTGCTTATGCAGTAGATCTCATACCTGCTAGAGAAAGGTGCCATAGAACCAGTACCTGTAGCGGAGAGTAACAAGGGTTGGTACTCCCCCCCCCCCCCCCCCCCCCCCCCCCCTCCCTACTTCCTAACACCTATGAAGGATTGAGACCCATCTTGGACTTGCGAGAATTGAACAAATTCCTTGGGAAGGACAAATTCAAGATCGTAACTTTCTCAAATCCTTCAGTCCCTCCAGTTTCAGGATTGGTTGGTATCTCTGGACCTTCAGGGTGCTTACTTTCATGTGCCAATCCATTACAAGCACAGGAAGTACTTAAGGTTAGTCATTGGCAGTTCTCACCATCAATTTTGGGTTCTGCCATTTGGGCTAACCTCTGCCCTGAGGGTCTTCACCAAGTTAATGGGGGTCATAGCAGCAAGTCTAAGGAGGGAAGGGATTCAGGTCTACCCCTACCTGGACGACTGGTTGATCAGGGCAGTGTCCCCGGAACAAGCTCTGCATCAAATACACCGTTTGCCCCTCCCTCCACAAGCTGGGCTTCTCCCTCAACTTAGAAGTCACAGATGATACCATCACAAACTCCAGTTCATTGGAGCAGTCCTGGACACATCTCCGGGAAAAGCCTCGCCACCAGAGGTGAGGGCTCAAGATATTCTTCAGATGGTGACCAGATTTCAAAATGCCCAGCGTCTACCAGCCTTCGACTTTTTGAGGTTGCTCAGCCTCATGTGCATCCTGCATTTTTCTAGTGCCAGAGGCTCGCCTGAGAATGAGATCTCTCCAGTGGGCGTTAAAGACCCACTGGTCGCAATTTTCAGGAAGAATGTCGGTTCTACTACAAATCCCGAACCGAGTAGCTCAAGACCTTCAGTGGTTGGCCTGTCTGGAGAACATCTTGAAAGGAGAACCGTTTTGGCAACCATGGCCAGAGATGATCACGGACGCCTCACTCACGATGTGCGGAGCCCATGCCAACGACTTAACCATCAGTGGTCGATGGTCTCCATCGGAGTCCAGACTAGACATCAACCTATTAGACCTGAGAGCGATCAGGCTAGCACTGAAAGCTTTCCTGCCATCAGTAAAGGGGAAAAATGTTCCGATGACTGACAACACAGTGGCCATGCACTACCTCCACAAAAGGAGGCATGGGGTCACTGCCGCTGTGCAGAGAGGCAATGCAGCTCTGGTTCTGGGCACTATAAGAAGGAATCTGTCTGCAGTTCACCTAGCCGGAGAGAATAACATGGCAGCGGACGCTTTGAGCAGGCAGACCAGTCCCCCACGAGTGGGAACTAGCTCAGGAAGTGCTTCAAGAGATATTTGCCCTTTGGGGACCCCCTCAGGGGGATCTGTTTGCCACCAGTGTCCACCAGAAGTGCGATCAGTATTGCTCATGGGAATTTCCCCCAAGAGGAGCTCTAGGGGATGCATTTGTGGTGGACTGGGAGTTTCCACCTCTGTATGCATTTCCTCCCGTCCCTGTCATTCCTCAAATGATCAGGAGGTTGAGGAGATTCCGGAAACCCATGATTCTAACTGCCCCGGATTGGGCCAGGAGAACGTGGTACCCGGGTCTTCTAGACGTTTCCATCTGCCCTCCTCTCTTCGGGGACGACAAATCGGATCTTCTCTCGCACGAGGAGGGTCAGGTTCTCCATCCGGATATCAGGACTCTCAACCTTCATGCTTGCTTTCTGAAAGGTTGAGATGCAAAGATTGGGACCTTCCAGATGACGTAATGGAGGTGTTGCTTTCAGCCAGAAGGCCAGCAGCTAAATCTTTATACTGCTGCCGTTGGACAAAATTCTGCAGCAGATGTAACGATAAGGATATTGACCCTTATTCATGTAGTACACTGTTATCGTTGCTACTATATTTGGCAAATTCAGGCCTTCAAGTTGGCACAATCAAGGGTCACCTTGCTGCGCTATCTTTAAACACACAGCTGAGGCACCTTCATACTTCAAGTTGCCCCTAGTCATTTAGTTTCACTCCCCTCCCCCCCCAACTCCTTTTCAAGTTCCCCTGTGGGATTTAAATCTAGTCTTAAGATTTTTAATGGGTACTCCATTTGAACCTCTTCATTCCTGTCCATTAAGGTTTCTCACTCTGAAAACAGTCTTCCTAGTGGCTTTAACTTCTGCCAGAAGAGTGAGTGAATTACAAGCTTTATCTTGCTAACCTCCACATAGTCTTTCACAAAGATAAAGTAGTTAAAGTGAACCCAATTTCCTCCCAAAGGTTGACTCGGTTTTCCATATCACACAAAAAAATAACTTTGCCTTTATTTTACCCTCCTCCTCACCTAGGGAAAGATGAAGAGAGATTGCACAGGCTGGATCCAAGGCGTGCCTTGAGTTTTTACATTAACAGACTTGCTAGGATTAGACAAGCAGATCAGTTGTTTGTGGGGTATGCAGGACATAAACTAGGTTTACCAATCACAAAACTGACCATCTCATGATGGATAATACTGACCATCATAGAGTGCTTTAAATTTATAGGAAAAGATGCTCTTCAACACCTCAGGGCTCATTCAACCAGGGGTATCGCAGCATCGTTGGCTCTCCAGAGAGGAGTTGCAATTAAAGACATATGTGCGGCTGCCACATGGTTGTCTGCACATACTTTCACCAAATTCTACAGTCTAGATTCCTCTTCTAGCCAGGAGACGTTATTTGGGAAAGCTGTGTTGCACTCTGCATCTTTAAGACATCATTACGTTTTACTCCCGTCTCCTATTGGACATTACTGCTTTGGGAGTCTTATCAAAGATGAGAAATATGTGGGAGGACACATCCATTCGTTGAACAAGTTACTTACAACTATAACGTTCTTTAGACTGGATGTTCCTCCCACGTATTCCTCATCGCCCCTATGATCCTTACCTGCAGTAAAACTTCCCTTGTAGTTGCAGCCTACGCTCCTTCAAGGGTATTAACGATCTGATACTAGGCAAACAGCACCTCAAAATGGAACTGAGCAACTGACACTGCGCAAGACTATTTATACCTATGGCGACGTTGATACAGAGGCCTTCGAGGGACACCGACTCGCGGGACGTTGACGCGCAGCGCCCTCTGGACATTTTTTGGAAGTGGATTTATCAAAGATAAGGAATATGTGGGAGGAACATCCAGCCGAAAGAACGCTACAGTTTGTAAGTAACTTGTTCATCTATGTTTTAATTAACTTTTTTTGAGGAAGTGTTTCATTGAATTGCATTACTAACTAGGTTCGGTGTACTCAACTACAGCTCGCATCCTCTTATAAGCCTGGCT
This sequence comes from Ambystoma mexicanum, assembly GCF_040938575.1. NCBI lineage: Eukaryota > Metazoa > Chordata > Amphibia > Caudata > Ambystomatidae > Ambystoma > Ambystoma mexicanum. The sequence continues at coordinate 113,186,553 of NC_090938.1, read as the reverse complement.
GCTCTGCCATGCTACCAAGGTTCCATGAGTAGTACAGAATGATGCTAAGAGTTAGGGGGATCTACAAACCATTGGGATAGTTTTGTAAAGTCTACCTCACAGTGGACTTTGGAAAAACTGGGTGGATGCCTTCCACGACTGAGGGTCAGGAACAGCGAGATCTGCAGGAACTGTCAGGAACCACGACTTCAGCAACGTTTGTTTCTTCATGCAAAAGTACTGTGCCAACCCGATTGAGAGAACACCACTCTCACGGTAAAAGTTTGTGAAACTTTCCCAACTCGCAGGCCTAATCAGCTTGTGACCATACAAATGATTCTTTTTCGCCGAAACTACTTCTGAGCACTTTTGCAAAGACTTTACCGTTTGATACCAGAACTGCTCCTTCCTATCCAGAACACTAGCCCATTAACTTTGGCCTGGCCTATTGACTTGAACTCTTCTGGTGAACTGAAACTATTTGCACTGCCTAGAAAGCACATGTAATCTATTCTACTTACTTTTGTCCTTTTTGCTGAACTGCCATTTGGCTCCTATTTCAGGGGAGCTCAAACTGTCTTGAAAGCTTAGTTTTGTATTGTAGTGTATTGGTATATAAGTTGCCTCCTTCTGGTGAAATGTTTTCTAAATGATTGTGTAATAAATTACTAAGTGTTTTTACCAAGAAACCTTGAGTACTGTGATTGAAAGTCCTCTGTGTAACTACATGTGCTGCTCACATTCACTCTTGAGATAAGCCTGCCTCCTCAGCTCACTACCAACAAACTGTATGGTACATACGTATACCAAAGGTTGGCCTAGCTTCCACTTTAGTCCTAATTCGTGTGGTGGTCCGAGAGGGTACTGCATGCTATTCTGCTTAACAATAGCTATTATCGAAATCATCCGGTACTTGCCCTAGAAAAATCTTCTTAAAGACTTTACATCAGGCGAAGGAAGCATGTAAATCAAACGTTGGCAGGAACTAGTTGAGGCAGCCCGAAAATCTAATAAACATGATTTCTGTAAAATTGAACTTTCTTGACCCAGCACACACTATCTTACAATAGAGTGCTGGAGGGGTTACCTACTATCCCCTTTGTCTAGCTTCGCATGTAACATTTTTTGTTACCCTTTCCTCACTGAATGGCTGGTGGCAGTGGTTTACGTTTAACAACCATGGTGTGCATTTACCGCGGGCTGTGTTCGCAGCTGTAGTAAAGCACCCATGGGTGCCATTTTTGTCAAAATGGCCCCGGTCTTCGTTTTTCACCTTTTCTTTGTGGAAAGGTCCTTCTCCATAGATTTACTCTGTGTGCCAAACCAGTTTTGGCCCCTTTGTTCGCTTTGCCTTTGGTGGGATTGAGTGAAGTGATGCCCACCTCTGGCTACAGGGTGTCTGGGGTGGGAAGGAAGTGAGGGAGGTGCCTGAAACTGTGTGCTTAGTCTCCTTGGAGACCCAAGTGCACTCTTAGGTGATTGGTTGGCTGACTGTCTGACAGCTGGGTGACTGACAGCTAAGCTGGAATGAATGGGAGAGAACTGAATAAAAGGTGAGTCTTTTGGCTTGGAAGGCAGAGTTGACCACTGGACGAAGGAACCGAAGAACAATTTTAAGAGGACGCCTGCTGCATCTCCTGGATTGTTGGTTTGCCCGGTGAAGCCCTGCTGCTGTGCTGAAACTCCAAATTCTTATCAACCGAGAAGCTCCTACAAGGACGATTTCTCCTCTTGATTTAGAGGGACCAATCAACTCCAAAGTAAGCCATCTGGACATTCTCGCTGAGCTGGTTGCATTTCAACAGAGTTGCTGCTGGAAACCGAAATGCCAGGGAGAGAAACACCAGTTTGTGTGCATTGCTTTTAAGCTGGCCTAGAGAGTGCGGGACCCCAGAAGCGAGGAAAGCCTATTTCGATAGCCAGGAACTGCTGCATTTGCTATTTGCGGTAGACGTGAGGAGCTGCAACACTGAACAGCCACTTGTTTGAAGATTGCCATTTGCGAGCGGTGACCGTCCAATTGCACTGCAGGAGTCCCCAGAAGTCCTCCCTCTTGTCCCCACGTCTGAGGCCCAGGAACAATGAGATCTGCAGAGCTGCTCAGGAAGTCCTCTGCTGCACTTTTTCTTCTATACAAAGGTACTGTAAAAAGTCTCAGAACTTGCCTCTTGCTGTAGAGTTGCTTGCATCTTCTACTTCTCACAACTCTAACTGCTTGTAGCCCTACATTCATTCTTCTTTTTCTTCAGACTTCTAAAACATTGTGCAAAGACTATCCTACTTACCTACCAAGAAGTGCTTCAGCTCATATAGATTTTTGCCCATTCACGTTTGCCTAGCCTGTTTACACTGAATGACTCTTATTGGGGAATCGAAAGAACATTACAGCGTCTCCATAGAGGGCCTGTAAAAGAGTTTCCAGTTCTCTGACTGGTCCGTTGTGGCGGGAGTAAGTTAATTCCTGGGGATACAATTGGGTACCAATGTGCCTGCAACCCAACCCCCCCCCCCAACCCAGTGTCTTACAGTTTGAGAGTCCAATCCTGATTTTACCAAGCACAACATCAGGGGGCTGGGCTTTCTTAGTAATGCAATCCAGGCCAATTTGTCTGGAAAAAAACACTACTGCAATTGTCCATTGGGTCTTTTCACCACTGATTAATCGAGTCCACCATTCTTGCTCGCAAATGGTTTGGAGGTCCTTGAAGAGGGGAATTAGCCAGGTCGTTCCCACTTCAATAAGTCCCGAACAATGGAGGAGATTTTTTATTGTCTCCACCTGGTTTGGGCTCTTGCAATAGCGACAGTTATTTGAAGGTATCATGCCTCTTTTAGCTAGGATTTCGTTGGTGTGAAGCAGGTTTAGTCTGATCCTTGGGAAGCTTCTCCGAAATCCCTGATTTGGAAATGTTAAGCGGGAAGTTCATTCAGTTTGTCTCGGTGGAAGGTCTTGAGTGAGACTATATGAAGAAGCTTCCTCTTGAGTTTCGATCCAATCGAAAATGAGTAGCTTTTCATTAACCTTTAGAGGGTTTTGTAACCATTCTTCTTCTGAGCTTCCTATTTTGTCTAGAATCGGTCTATTTTTGTCCTTCCAGTTGGTTAGTGGTGCGATGTGGTCACCCTCCATTTTGTCTTAGATCATTTTGAGAAGGGCCTGTTGTAAAGGTAAGATGATTTTTCTGTAGCGCATCAGCCCATTTTGGTTCACTATGGCCTTAAGAGACGACGTGCAGAGTTCTCAACGAATCAAGTCCATAGGAGTTGACTGGGGCAGTGTCGGGACATTCTTCCAAAATCAGCCTTCTAATTTCTTCTGCACTGTTGCTGGTAAAGCCGGAAAAGCCTCCGCACCAAAGTTGGTATGACTTTTGCTCTGAATAAATTCAGTATCGCTTCCAGAGAGAAGCGGACAAACTTTCTGTTCACTGCCTTTGTTTGGGCTATCAAAGATACCATCTTTTCATCTGTGTCTCCGTTTTGCTGATGTTCAGAGATATTTAAAGCTTTTGACCCTCAGAAGCGGAATCCGGTCTGCAAAAAGCTTTGTAGATTTCTTCTCTGTCCCACTTTTGGCGTAGGACATAACCTTAGTTTTTTCTTTCTTTAGCTGTAGGTTGTTTTTAACCAGGTAGGCGATTAAATTCTGCAGCTGACTCTGAAGACCCACCGGCATCTGATCAATGAAGATTGTCGTCTGCGTAGAGTAGACTTGGAATTTTTGTATTTCCTGTCATTGGTGGAAAAGCTCGGACGTTTTCTTGCAAGTCCATGAAGTCAGCTATATAGGAATTATATAGCGCTGGCGCCATCTGACAGCCCTGCTTCACTCCACACACAGTTGGAATTTCCTTAGATAAGAGGCGCGCCCTGTTCAGTCTAATTCTCATGGATGTAGACGAGTAATGACTTTACAGGAGCAAGGATGGAGTTCAGGCATTTCTGCCGGTTAATTTCTCCCAGAGTCGGTCCCGGTTGACTCGATAAAAGGCTTGGACCAAGTCCACAAAGACCAAATAAACCGCGTGGCTTCCCTCCATTGTCTTGGCCTTCAGGATGTTAAGCAATAGAATATTCACTGCGGTGCCCAAGCCTTTGACAAAACCAGCTTGGTAAGGGTCTTGGTAACAGTATTCACTGTCCATTGCTGTAATTCGTCCAGAACAAAGGAACCAAAAAGTTTGCCAATGGTATCCAAAAGGGCAATAGGTCGATAATTGCAAGGATTGTCTTTTGCCCCTTTTTTCAAAATAGGGATGACGTGAGCTTGTTTCCAAGATGGCGGTACCTCTCTGGTTTTCTTACAATTTGAAAAGATAGGGCACACAAACGTTGCCCAGCTTTTTTTAATGTTTCTTTAGCTTGTAGTTGATTTTCTGATGTTTGTTAATCTGCTTAGAATCACATGCTGTGCATAGGTCCGACATCCAGTGGTCACTGCGGAGTATTGCATTTTGTTTTTCGTAGTCGAAAAAGGGGACGTCGACTAGGCGTGTCTGTAACACTATCCCTATAGTGACGTGTGTTGTACCCACAATCCCTCACGCGTCGAGGTCCCTCAGATTGTTTTTTTCCGCCCAGATACTGGTCGCCTTTATGCGGAGCTCCTCGAGAGACATTGCAGATTTCATCTCCTCGACCTTTGGTCGTTTTCCTATATTAATATAGAACATATCGATCCTCCCCTCGACGCTGTTGTGAAGCTTCTCCGTCGAGCAAGATCTTCGACGGAGGGGACGAGCGGAGGAGATCCTTCGGCGTTGCCGAACACGTGGCCTGGCCTCGCAGGCCAAATACAGTAGGGAGAGTGGGGGTCGTGGGACATCTCTAACTTTTTTCTGAGAATGCCTTTCCTTTTCCCCTTCCTTTCCCTTGGGGTGGTTATCACGTTTTATTGCCTCAGCTATGGAGAGGACACCCTTTAGGTTTTGCCCGCTTTGCAAGGGCAAGTTTACTTGGAAGGACAAGCATTCACGGTGTAACCGCTGCTTGCCCCTCGATCACAAGGAGGAAGGTTGCACGGCTTGTCGGCTTCTTAAGCCGAAGACTCTAAAAGACCGTAGGGTCAAAAGGTGGGCGGCCTACGCTATGTCGAAGGCCGACGCTCCACCCACCGTCGCTACCTCCGACAGTGACGAGGAACGTGATACCACGACCTCGCTACGGAAGTCGTAAACCCCCCCTAGAGAGCGCACACGCGCTTCGTCGTCTGTCCCCGGCCCCAACGGGCTCGGCTCACGCCCTGCTTATGGGGATGAACACCCCGGCGACACTGACGCACACAAGACTACACATAAGCACACAACCCATGGCTCTTCTTTGCCGAAGGCAAAGAGAGCATCAGCGCCCAAGGAGACGCAGGTTTCACCGGCGGCCTCCTCGGACCGTTCGTGTTCGAAGCCCCTCTCGCAGCCGCGACCAGCGACTGGGCTTTCGGCAAATAAGGGCGCCGCCCCCAAATCATCGGCCGGAGCGCATCAGCAGAAAGCGCATGCCGCCGTAGAGCGTTCGACACCCATAACGTCGAAACCACAGCTCCCCGCTGACAAACGAGTCGCTGAGAGCTTGGCGAGGACACACCTGAAGGCTTTTCGGAAGGCGAAGGAACACTTTCCTCGACGTTATGGGAGAGGTTGTGCCGTGTTCAGCTACAAGACACCAATTTTCCCCCGCTAGACCGCTCAGAGGGTACCCCATGAAACCATGGAAAGGCTCCATCTCTGCATGGAAAGGATGGAGAGGTTTATGAATGCCCAAAACCCTCCCACTCCAAAGAGAATAAGAGAAGGGCCTCAGGAGGACCCCAGGGCCAAAATTCCAAGATTAGTCAATCCCCACCAGGACACAGTCTCAGACTTCCACAGTGTGTATGACCTCACTGGGGAAGAACATTATTTTGAGGAAGAGGATGATTTTATGGACGAGGAAGACGGACGGAACCAGGAGAAAGGTCTGGAGGACAGCCCAGACTCGGTAGGAGAAGGCTTCGGAGAAAATCCAGAAGAAGGACCTTCTCACCCCTGGCAATCACCATCAATATATTCTGACACTGATGTACTGAATCTAAATCCTCCTGACATTTCACCGGTTAGAAACACGGCTCCCATTGACGATCAACCCACATTTAATGCCCTGTTGCGCAGCGCAGCAGCACACTTCGAACTAGACACTGGGGAGCTCTCTCCTGAATTAGACTTTGTAGAAAGGGTAATTAAGGAGAAACCCCCGGTCAGTCAGACAATTCCCCTCCTCGCTTCGGTGAGGAGAAGAATCATCCCTTCGCTGTCCACACCCGCACTAATCAGAGGGGTCAATCCTAGAATTGAAAAACGTTTCACTCCTTCACCCTCAGACCCGCTGTACATCAGGGGACATTCCATTCCGGATTCCCTGGTAGTAACCAACACAAGAAAGAGGGCAGGGGTACCACTTTCCACCAGTGAGGCACCACCTGACAAGGAGGGCAAGCGGTTATATGCCCTTGCTAAAAGAATTACATCCTCGGCTGCCTTTTCGGCAAGAATTGCTAACAACAATTCTTTGCTCGCTAGCTATGCGGACGCGCAGTGGGCCAAACTGCGCAAAGACGCCGAAGAAGCGCCGGAACCATTACGTACACACCTGCTTTCAACTATTGGCGAAGGAACCCAGGTCAACCAGAGTATTGTGAAGAGCTCTCTGGATGCGGCAGAAACTGCAGGACGTTCCCTAGTTCAGGGAATAGTCCTTAAACGACGCGTATGGCTGCGCAACTCAGGGTTCAAACCGGAGACACAGGCGTCTTTAATAAATAAACCTGTTGAAGACTCCAACCTCTTCGGGAAGGCGGTGGATGAGGCTCTGGAGATGGCTAAAAAAAGAGTTTGATACAATCAAAACTCTTGACCAAATCTCTAAGCCCGCTACCAGGCGCGGATATGGCAATAAACGCTTTTTTCGTGGCCAACGCCAACAACAAAACCAGCAGCAACAGTACCCTGCCACCAATTTCCACAGTACCCTGCCACCAATTTCCAGACCAGTAGTGGCCAGTACAGTCAAAGAGGACAGCGTCGGGGCAAAGGAAGAGGGCGAGGGTCCACCCCCAGAGGTTCCCAAGCCCCTAACAACACCAAGTGACGCGAAGATTCGCGTCCCCTCCCATGCAACGCCGGTCGGGGGCCGGATAACATCCTTTCTTCCAGCATGGGAGGGTATAACGTCAGACCGCTGGGTACTTTCCACCGTAGCCCACGGATACTGCATCGAATTCAACAGTTCCCCAACATACAAACCCCCGAGGGGACGACGCATGTCACCGGAACATCTCGCCATCCTTCTACAAGAAGTACAGCAACTGCTGGAAAAGGGAGCCATAGAGGTCGTGCCTCTATCTCAGGTAACGGAAGGTATTTATTCAGTGTACTTCCTTGTACCCAAAAAGGATCTAACCATGCGCCCTGTATTAGATCTGCGCCCAGCGAACAAGTTTATCAAACCCCAAAAGTTTCGTATGGTGACCCTACAGGAAGTGATCCCACTGCTATCACAGGGAGATTACATGACAACATTGGACATGAAAGATGCATACTTTCATATTTTAATGTTGCCAGCGCACAGAAAATACCTCCGGTTCATGATAGAGGGCAAACACTACCAGTTCAGAGTGCTACCCTTCGGCATAGCATCAGCACCGAGGGTATTCACGAAGGTACTGGCAGTGGCAGCGGCCCACCTGCGCAGGTTGTCCATCCCAGTTTACCCTTACCTCGACGACTGGCTCATAACAGGGGATTCTTACGAAACATGCTTCTCCAATACCCAAAAGACTGTAGACCTTTTGTTCCAGTTGGGCTTCTCCATCAACGAAAAGAAGAAGTCCAGCCTAGGCCCCAGCCAAATCAAACAATTCCTAGGGGCTCTAATTCAAACAAAGGACGGCCTCGTCTTCCCCTCCAAAGAGAGGGTTCAAAACATGTTGTTTCAGATCCCTCAATATGTGTCCGGTCGAGAGGTGACGGTACGCAAAGCAATGCGCTTGCTAGGCATGATGGCGTCGTGTATTTATTTGGTACCTCACGCGCGACTGCGCATGCGCCCTATGCAAGAGTGGCTCAACAGCCAGTGGTGTCAGGCCAGCGGACTATGGGACGATCTAGTAGTGGTCTTGCAGGCCTTAGTTCTCTCGCTACGGTGGTGGACAAAAGAAAACCTAGAAAAAGGGAAACCCTTTGCCACACCCGCGGCGGAAGCCACTCTAACCACAGACGCATCCCTCACAGGATGGGGGGCTCACCTATCCCATCAGACTGCTCACGGAGAGTGGACTCCGAGCGTAGCATCCAAACACATCAATCTTCTGGAGCTACTAGCGGTGTTCAAGGCGCTAAAAGCCTTCCAGGAACACGTACAAGGCAGGACAGTGATGGTCCTTACAGACAGCACAACAGCCATGTATTACATCAACAAGCAGGGGGGAACCCACTCTCCAGGTCTGTCCAAACTGGCCCAAAACATATGGAAGTGGGCTCTCAAACAGAATATGTTCCTCCTGTCACAACATGTACCAGGGGAACTCAATCTGCTGGCAGACAAACTCAGCAGAGATTTCCCCCTGCCCGAAGAGTACGAATGGCGACTGCACGAAGACATCGTCTTCGACGTCTTCACGCAATGGGGATTCCCAGAAATAGACCTGTTTGCAACCCTGGAGAACTCACAATGCAAAAGCTACGCCTCCAGGTACCCCCAAAACCAATCCAAGGGGAACGGTCTGTCGATTCGATGGTCAGGGAAATTTGTTTACGCTTTTCCCCCGACTCCCCTTCTCAACAAGGTGGTGCACAAGATGCACCAGGAACAAGTAACCATGATACTGGTGGCCCCAATGTGGGCCCGACAGCCATGGTTCGCTCACTTGATGGAGATGTCTCTATCTCCCCCAGTGAAACTCCCCTGCCCTTACAACATGCTGTCACAAGACAGGGGCAGGACGCTGCATCCATGCCCCCAGAACATGAACTTAGCAGCCTGGCTCCTGAGGTCGTAGAATTTGGACACCTACAGCTCCCGCAGAGATGCATGGACATCCTCAGGGAAGCCAGAAAACCTAACACTCGCCACTGCTATTCTAGCAAATGGAAGAGATTTGTCATCTGGTGCAGAGGAAAGTACGTCAACCCAATTGACTGCTCTCCCACACATATTGTTCTATACCTGACCCATTTATTGGATTCAGGTCTAGTATTCAATTCCATTAAAGTCCACCTAGCGGCACTTTCTGCATACACCACTTCCCAACTCAAGGTGTCGTGGTGGAAGATCCCTGTTATAAAGGCCTTCATGGAGGGAGTAAAAAGAATACACCCCCCGATAGCTAACCCAGTTCCCGGATGGGACCTTAATGTGGTACTTACAAAACTCATGGGATCACCTTTTGAACCCATGCACAAAACAACTCTTAAAGACCTCACTCTTAAGACTGCTTTTCTAATAGCTATCACCTCCATCAGGAGAGTAAGTGAACTACAGGCTCTTTCTGTTCTAGACCCCTTCGTTACAGTTCACAAAGATAAAGTGGTTCTACGCACTCACCCAAGGTTTGCTCCAAAATTCATCTCAAAATTCCATGTAAACCAGTCTATAGAACTACCAGCGTTCTTTCAAAATCCTTCCAACTTGGGAGAAAGGACTCTGCACACACTAGATGTGCGCAGAGCGGTCATGTTCTACATGGAAAGAACCAGACCACTGAGGAAGACTAATCAGTTCTTCGTCTCGGTGGCAGCAGGAAGAGAAGGGGATGCAGTTTCAAAGTCCACTATTTCTAGATGGATTGTCCAATGCATCACTCTCTGCTATACTCTTGCTAAGAGAGAACTGCCCTTTAGGCCAAGAGCACATTCTACTCGAGGCACGGGGGCGTCCATAGCATTCATTGCAAATGTTCCCCTTGAGTCCATCTGCAAAGCGGCTACCTGGAGTTCTGTGCACACCTTTACAAAACACTACTGTCTAGATGCACACTCGAGATCTGACTCCCAGGTGGGACAGGCAGTATTAAGACATCTTTTCTCTACTGTTCCTTCTCATAACCCACCGCCAACTCCGGGTACTGCTCGCTAGTCTATGCACAGCATGTGATTCTAAGCAGATTAACAAACATCAGAAGACAATGCATTACTTACCGTAAAAGCATTTCTGATGGTTGTATCTGCTTAGATTCACATGCGCCCACCCTTCCTCCCCGCTCGGATGGAAGGAACATAGACATATTTCTATATTTCTCTCTTTTCTGTACTCACTCACGTCTAGAAGGCTCCCTCAGGGCAGAAAAATACAAACAGAGGGACCTCGACGCGTGGGGGATTGTGGGTACAACACACGTCACTATAGGGATAGTGTTACAGACACGCCTAGTCGACGTCCCCTTTTTCGACTACGAAAAACAAAATGCAATACTCCGCAGTGACCACTGGATGTCGGACCTATGCACAGCATGTGAATCTAAGCAGATACAACCATCAGAAATGCTTTTACGGTAAGTAATGCATTGTCATCCCGTCAGGGCCTGCTGTTCTAGTGTTGTTCAATTTCTTAATTTTTCGTCGTTATTAGCTCTATCTTAGTGGGAATGGCCCAATCCAAGTAATGGAGAAACCATGGCCGAGAGTTCATTCGCTGGTGAAATGGGCTATCCAAGTATGTTTGACATTATTTTGTAGAGCGGCGTTAGTCTCCAAGGCTCTTAGTTTAATTAGTATCCAGAAGTCACTGGACCTCTTCCCGCACAGTGTGTGTAACATCGGTTGGTAAAGTTCACAACGCCGATGCCGCAAGCACAATTTTTACGTTTTTTCCATCACTTTAGCATTCGCGAGTAATATTGGGTTGCTTGATAGTTTAGCGATCCTCCGTGCTCGTCTCACCAGCCGTCGCTTCTCCACCAAGGTTTTGTCATAGGTGTGAAGATTGATTTTAGTCGAGTTGGAATATGGAGGCTTCTGTGTCTTATATGCTACCAGTAGCGGATTGTAATCAATTCTGACTTTTTATGTGGTGCGTGGCTGACTTGTAGGTCTGAGAGATCTTCAATGGCTTTTGCTGTCATTCTAAGGCGTTTGTTACCATCACAGCTTTCCACTTCGGCCGTCATAAATAAAGGTATTAAGCCAGGTGCTTTCCAGACTGTTGTCAAGATGTTGTGGTTGCTGTTCTTGGTTATGGTCACTTTGAAAGAGTCGGTTAGGGCCAGGAAGTCGTGCAAGAAGTGTGGTCTAGTGTGTGGCCTGTGCCATTGCGCTCCCATGTAGGACACAAAGGGTCTGCATGATCTTTGATTTGATGTAAATTATGGAGGTCTTTTGCGGACATTAGTTGGTTCCATTTTAAACCCCTTCTGTGTGATGGGTAGTTAATGTCTTTCCAAGATTTCATATCTCCATCAAAGCATGTCATGTTTAAGTCTCCAGTGATAATTATGTGATCAATTTTGTAAGTGTTCTGAGCATCTTCGAGAATTTTGTCCATCTGCTCAATGTAACTCGCTGTGGAAATTGCAGATGGGTTCCAGTATGAGTTGATAAGGAGGATCAACTCCTCTAAGGCCCTTTCATTGGTCTTTTTTGAAAATTCAGTGGAAATTATAGTCGCCAAGTTTCAATCTGATGCAAATAAAGTAGTCTTCAGGTGGAGTCCACTCCCAGATCGTATGGCAGTAAGCAAACAAGATGAAGGACGATCTTTGGGACCTTTCATGGCTGGACAAAGGGCCATTTTGTAGCCATCTAACGTTGGTTGTGAAACCAGCCAGGACTCTTGCAGACAGAGCACGTCGAAGGCTCCCATGTTCATATCGGAGGCCTTGGTGAGGTGTCCAAAACCACGGGTATTCTAAGATCCCAGAGTATACAATGTTTCCTCCAGGTTCCGATGTTGAACTTTCCTGTGTTCCTCCTCCCCCTTGGTCCCAATTGTTCTTGATGGCTACATTTTTGTATGGTCCATATGAACTCTAGAAGTCCAAGTCTCATTTCTTATACACTTCTTGTCTTCGCAAGTTGCTTGAGGATTCCAGATCGCTGTCTGTTGAGGCAGCTTTTTTCCTTTTGGTGTGTCCCGTTTGAATGTTACTTTGAGATTGGTGAGGGGGCCTTTTAAAAGACTGGCCCTTTCGCTGACTCGGGTCTCCTGTACTGTATCCTCAGCTGAACCCTGGCGCCATCTCCTCTTATCAGTCAATTGCGCTTCGTCTGCAGGGGAATCATGCTTCCTGGCTGATTTTGAAAAGAAGACTCCTTGCGTCGCAGGACTGATTTGTCTGAGCAACTCTGTTGTGGGACCTACGATCTGTGATTACCTTACTTGCGTGTGTCGCAGAAAGTGATCTATTGGAGTCTCTCCTTACATGGGTCGTTTTATCAGTGCTTTGGCAAGAGGTACCAAACTCCCCAGGGAGAATTTATTTGCGATTGTAGCCCAGGTACCAAAAGTTCTCCACTGCCTTGTTCAGTAAGAAGTTTACTTTGCGTGAAGAAATGTGACGAAAGGAAGCATTTGAGCAGTCTTCGTATACAGGTTCCACTATTTTGAGATCATTGGGGTGAAGGCCGCTCAGGCCTGGAATTCGATATCAGAGCTTCAGTAGAGTTAGACGGTTCAAAATTAAGTTGTCCGTGTGTGATATTCTCTCCAATTTGAATGATCAAGAGTCTTGTATTGATCCCATTTGCAGGTTGTTTGGTACTGGCTTGTTGCTGCCTGTGGCTTTCGTCTGACCTTCTTTTGGGGTTGAGTTGTGTCTGTGTTTGTAGTTAGTTTTCTCTCTGCTATTGTTCGAAGTACTCCAATTGGTTGAGTGGGCAATTCTGTCTTTGTTCGATGACTCTGGGCATCTGCCATGAATTTTGCGACTAGGGCTGTATACCGCTCTTGTCTCTTTTCTGGACATCCTTAGGGTGAAACTTGGGTGAAGATGAGCACTCTGCCTTGCGATTCCCCTTGTGCCAGAGGGGTATCGCGGCCATGTATCAGATTGCATTTTTCTTCAACTGCCAAGAATGGAGGGGAACAAGGTCTATCTTTCTCTGGTTTCCTTGGAGTTGACTTCTGGCCCTTCTCAAACTCCTGTGACAATTCTTTTGAGGTTGCACCATCAGTTCTGACTCGGAGTCCTCTATCGTGTAGAGACTCATTTTCAAGAGATCAACAGGTGCCTCATCTGATATTGAGGCCTCCTTGTTGTGCTTTTCATTGGCCTTGTAGGATGGAGTGAGTTTTTGACTGGGAAGAGCGTCATTACCAAGTACTTTCAACATAACTGGATCGGGACCATTGTCCCGCTCAGTTAAAGTGCTTGTGTTGGAAGATCTGTTCAGGTCCTTTGTTGTAACGTTCGCTATGGGGTCACCTAAGGTGCCTCGTAGTCTTTTAGAAAAGATTCCTTAGGAGGAGGTGGTTTCTGTCCCTTTCTCCTCCACAACCATGATTTTGCGGGACTCTATTGGTGATAACCCAGAGATTGCCCCAAGAGTAGATGTGGCAGGTATAATGGAGCCTTTGGCCCTGGCTTTCTTCGTCCGAGTCTGGGGTTTTGTTGCAATTGCCGATGGAACCTTTCTCTTTGTCCCTCTAGAGTTGGCTGTATTTTGTTGAGCTTCCTCAGTAATGGGGCCCAGCCCGGTGTTTGGGGCAGACTTAAACGGCAGTGTGGAGTTACTTTCATCTGTCGGACGGGCTGGTTATTTGTCAGGTTGAGATGCCAGTTACCTTTGGTACAGTTAACCCTGTGCAGTCGGTCAGGGCATCTTTGGTTTGGGTACAACTTGTTTCATCCAGTGTAATTTTCCCCTCATTAGCCAGCATATATCCTTCAAGAAAGAATAATTGTGTGCATTTGGGCAAGGAGGGTCGTTTGGTCTTTAAGTGTCTTTCAGAGACTCCTAAAGCTTACAGAAGGGGGCCGGAGCTATCATGATAGTGGACATTATCGTCATCGTATCAAGTTTCTTGGAAGGAGTTTCTTTTATAGCTTGGATAGTTTGGTTACTCCCCCATCTGTTCGGGGTAAACGGCGCCGAATACTCCCTTGGTGTGAAATAATCTGAACTTTCGCAGCTGTAGGTCACGTGCTTTATGGTCTCTCCTCTCCGTCCTCACTCTAGATGGAAAGCAAGGGCTTGCACCTGGATTGTTCGAATGGGTGGGGTGTACAAGGGTCTTGAGGGCTTGGTATGGTCCTTGTCGATTGGGGTGGGGGTAGCCCCCTGCCCTACTGCTCAAAAACTTGTTTGCCGGAGGCTCGGTGCAGGGCTGTAGATCTTGGATTATGCCGTGAGCACTCACTGTTTTCAACCTCTGCTGATGTGGCCTGGGGGTGCGCTCGAATTGCTAGGTCGTCACTCTTCGATGGAGATAGAGTACAAAGACCCTTCTCGTTGTCCCGTAGGGTTGTCTTGTGTGGTTTACCAAAATGCCGCTTCCATATTGGCAGAGATTTATCTAGGCAGTCTTTTTTTGCAGTTCATCTGTTTGAAGATTGCCAGGTGGACACACCCCACCCCCTCCCTTATTAGGTATTTCAGACCTCTCCTCAATGCATGGTGGCTTATTAGGTAGCTGGAGGACGTTCAGGAATTCCGCACCTTCAATCAGCTCGGCATCTGAGATTTCGTCATTTTGTATACAAATTGACATCCATTTAGAGATCACTTGTTTTTTTTTTGTTTGATTAGCACAAGGGTTACTCATTTTGGCCTGGGGTTTACTCAATTTGGAGGCCTTTTTCAATTTTTTCCCTGGCTTTTTAATGTGTTGAGGGTCGTTCAAGATATTGTGGTTGACTTCCACTGTTTGTGGTTTTAGCGGAAGCAGATCCACAAGCTTGCTCAGCAGGGATAGAGCCACCAGCCCCTCCCCCAGGCTGTTGGACTTCAGCTGCCTCTCAGACCCTTCGAGGGCGCCCCTACCTCTGGGTCCGCTACTCGCGTCCCCCAAAGTCAGAGCCCCCACACCCTCCCGCCCCGCTGAAAGGCCGCCTCCAGGGGGCAGAGCCGGACCCTCCCGCTCCGGTGAATCTCAACATCCGTCAAGCTGGGACAGAGGGCAGATCCGCCAGTTAAGAACTGGGAAGTGTACCCGTCGGCAGCATCCGGCTCAGCCGCCGGTATCCCCTGCAGCTCGACTTCAGCGGAGCCGGCATTCCCCCACCAAGAGGGCTGGAGTAACTGCCGGCACCGCCAAGGGAAGATCACACAGTAAGATGTTGTTCAATGTTTGCTGGCCCTCGCCAGCAACTGTGGCCGGCGGGGTTGGGTGAAACATTTCTGAATTGGGCTGGGCGGCAGTAGGAGGCACCTCTGCCACGTGTTTGTTGAACTCGGCCCCCTCCGCCTCTATCTATGGCGGCCCCCACTCTGGGCGGGCAATGTTGCTGGGGGCTCTGGCCCAACTGGTCGAAGATTGGGTCGGGTTGTGGTTCAGAGGTCTCGGTGTGTTAGCGTTTGGCGACTGGTCCACAGCAATAGGTGATTTTCCAGCTGTATCCTTAGAACCCTTGCTCTTTCCCGGGTTCAGTGCGCGTAGCCCGGCCGAGGACGGGTTTCATTTGTAAGTTCATGGGGGGGTAAGCCATGTCCCCATCAGCTCCTCGGAAGCGTCTGCTCCTGAGATGGTGTGTTTCTTCCTCATCAGGACGTCCAAGAACTGCCAAAGACTGCAGAGCACTCAGCAGTGCATTCTGCGGGAGAATGTTAATTTGAAAGAAAGGGGCCAGTCCTCCCACCGAGGCTCAGCTAAGGGTAGGGGGACTGCCAAAGACTGCAGACCACTCAGCAGTCAACTTTGGCTTGCTCTGAATTGGTTCTAAATGCAACAGTGATCTATTAATGTCCCCAGCAGCCTAGCTAAAGAAGTCACCGGAGGGTGTAGGTTGTCTGTGGGCCTTCCAAAAAGGGTACTTACTGATTTAGAAACTAAGTGTATAGTTTTTGAAGTGTATTTATGTTGCTTTGATATTGCTCCCTTCTAAAGAAGGCTTAATCTAACTTGAGTGATAAATTAATAATTGTTTATTCAAGAAACCTTGTGTGCAAGTGTTTATTTGAACACGTGTCACTGAATCTCTTTGCAACTCCCTACAGCTCACATTGTGACCCCTCTTGAGATCAGCATGGCTGCTCAACACGCTACCAAAACTGTGTATTACAAGCTTATACCAAAGGTTGGGTTTCCTATTACCTGTAGCCAGGGTTGTTGTAGTGCACCCAAAGGGTACCGCATACAATCTTACCTAACAACCTGGAAGAGTTGAAAGGTTAACACTCCGGTCGGTGTGCCGGTAACCTTCCATTTACAGAGCGCAAATTGTGTTCAGCTAATTGTTTCAGTAGATATGCTCCTGGTTTGTTTTCCCATCAAGCATTACTGGTGCAGGGATATTTAATGTGGTTTACTTCTTTGCTGGCTTTCTGCATTGTTAAAATCGCCCAGCGTCACATTAAAATCTCCTCCTATTATAACAAATGGAAACAGAGTGCCTTCTTAGTAGTTATCACAGCTAAATGTCTCCAAGTAATTAATCAAGCATGATAGATCTGTTAACAAATATCTGCGCTGCAAGGAATTATAAAAATGTAAGCGTTTTCCATCAAAACATTAACCCTTAGCACCAAATTGGTAGAAAAATCTATAATGCAATTAGAACTTGTAGACATTTTCACATACGTTGTCAGCCCACCATCCTTTCTCCCTTTTTTGTTGCAAGTTGCTGGAATAAAGAACTCTAAAAAACATCAAAACCAGATATATAATCCACAAATTCTGGGCCCTTGAGCTTAGGGTTCAAACCGGAAATAGTCCAGGGCAGCACTTTAATAGGTCCGCCCCCTACATCTGCTGGCGTTGGAACCCCTGCATGCAAGACCTGATCTGAGTTATAGACTGGTTCCTTTGCCTGTGCAGAAAGAATAGGTCTTTAAATTGCATAGGACTCTCTCCGGGGCTAAAGGGGCCATGTCCATGATTTCAGCTGATGCTAGGTGTTGGGGAGATTTATCATTGTGCTTCATCCCCTCTCCTAGTGAGACCCTCTGCACTTTTTTTGGACTTATGGACCTTTTTCTTTTAATCCTGAATGAGTGGGGCCTTTTTCTACTCATATATTCTTGTGGACTCTCTTTTGGAACTCTATTCTTTGTAATAGACTCTGTCTGCTCCATAGCTCTTAAAGGCATATGTGTGTTACTACTGCAGCACACAGCTCCTTATGGGCGTTGTAGCTGAGGCCCCCCTAGGGTGGTCCTTTAAGTTTCTTTTTCTATATCCTTAAGTAACTACAGTTCTTAAGTGTCTCTCCCAAAACTCTATAGTCTGAAAGATTGGCACACACCACCTTCAGTGGAGTGCTAAAGGGATACATATTATACTTAGTATCCCTCTTCTCCTGTGTCTTTTTTAGTCAAAAAAGACAATCTCCTTGTTACGGCGGGTGGCAGTGGACTTGCTATACCAATTATGGTGTCGTTTTTATATCGCAGGCTATGTCCATAGCCTTGGTAGTGCTCAATAGGGGCACCCAAGTCCTCACTGCTGTACTGACCCTATTTTCTGTGACGCGGGAGCTCCGAAGAGGACTCCTCCTTCCCTTTGGCTGGTGGGAACAACTAGTCCCAAGACTAGCATTGAAACAAGCCATCTCCCTAGGTCCTAAGAGCTTCTAGAGCTGCGGAAACCCAATACCAGGAGACCTGCTGCCCACTTCGAGTGCATCGTCATGAAAAGGCCGAATCCAACCAAATCTGTGCCGAGCCTGTAAGGACACTCCAGAGATCAGATCCAAGTCGGCCAGACCCCCACACCAGAGTGTGGGACTGTAGGAAGTGAAGAGTATTGACTGGGCAATCTGTGTCCTTTGGTGCTTCTAATAAGGCGCCAAAACCACAGTGAACCAAGTTGTTGCTGAAAGTCGTGCTACAGGTCCTCCTTTGAGACTGCTGCTGAGACACTGTCCGTTGTCCTGCCTTTTTGTCATCACACCAAGGAATCCAGAGGTTGGATCCAGAGCTGCCACATCGTGGAGAAGCCAACACAAATACTTCCTTCAAACCAAAGGTACTGTGGGGAAAAGCTATTTCTTAGCTGATTCCAAGAAGTCGCTCCAGAGAGTTGGAGTGCACGTAGAGGTGTCCAGGGCAACCCCCTCTTACCTCTGACCCAAGCTACTGCTTGTGTCCACTTCTCAAGTCTGTTTTTAGGTCTCCTTTGTTAGTTGCCAACTTGCTGCTTCAAAAACTTTAGACACTGGAAGAAATCCACAGGAACTCTTCATTATTCTGCCTTTGTCAAGACTTCAAGCCCTCTCCGAACTGCCTTTAGCTAGGGGTCGGCTTTTTTGTACTTAATACTTGCCATGCGAAGAAACAGTCTCTAGAACCTTGATCTAAGCTCATGTTGCACTGACCACTTAATTTCCTCCCTTTAATTGACTTTACTGATAATACGATAACCTTGTCTTATCCCTTTCTAACGTTGCTACAAATGTAACCGCGAACAAACACAAAAGTGAAAGTGCCCATTGAAGTGTATTATCTAGTATTCCTTAGTTTTGGACTGTAATCGTCTGAAGTATTTAAAGTGATTCTGGTGTAAATGAGTCTTTTATATAAATATGTCTAAGTGCTTCTTTGCTGTGCCTGTCTAAAGATTCAGAGTACTTGCCTACAGCTCACATCTTCCTCTTAAGATAAGCCTGACTGCTCTGCCACACTACCAAGGTCCTGAGCTAGTACAGACTGATACTAAGAGTTGGGGATCTACAAACCGCTTGGATAGCTTACTAAAGTCTTACTGCCAGTAGGACTTTAGGAAAACTCTCCTAACACTAGGCAAATCAAATGATCGGAATGATTCTTAAGTTCCTTCTGATTGTTTGTTCCAACCATATTACCCACTTTGATTGTTTGCCTTGTGTGGGAAGATACCAATGTTCATGAAGGTGGCATTGTTGAGTGCCCTTGTCTAGAAAAACCTCTATACCTTGCAGAGATAGTTACACGTTTGTTACAAAATATATTACGTATGCTTGTATCTGCAAATGTTGCTCTTATGCTGCAGCCGCCACAATACATGCAGTCCGGCAATATTGATCTATTTGCATTTATAGAGTGCTCAACTGCCCACGGGCATCGCAGCGCTATGCAAGAAGGCTTACTTGGTTACATAAGTGCTTGTGAAGACATCCCTACATACATGTTGCATAGCCCCATGTAGCAGGGTGCGGCTTATTTAGTTATAGTGCTGGCAAAAAAATACAATTTGCGTAACCCATTTGCAGGTGAGCAGCAGCATACAAATGCAAAAGTCTGATTAGGTGCTATAGACATGTTGCACAACCCCTTATTGTTGGGTGGGAGCAGCATGTAAGTGCAGAAGTAAAATAAGGTGGCATAGTCATGTTGCCCCGCCCCATGTTGCAGGGCGGTAGCAGTGTGCTGATGCTTTGAGACAATTTGGATGTATTTAAACGTAGAGACATTTTAGACGAGTGTGGCTAAGAAAGGATAGGAGCGGTGGGAGGGCGGAGTGTGGGTGGCGAGCTGGGACCAGTGGAGTCAACTTGCAGAAGGGTAACCAAGTGGGCGGGGGAGACTATGCCATGCATACAGATGACCAGGGAGAGGGAGTACACCTTGCATATGGGTGACAAAGGAGTTGGGGGTTCGGGGGCTACACCATACATACAGGTGACTGAGGGGGAGACCAGACAATGTATACAGGCGACCAAGGGGTAGGGGGGAGACTACACCATGCATACGGGCGACCAGGGGGAGGCTACACCATGGATACAGGGGAGACCATGGGGTAGAGGGAGACTACACCTTGCATATCGGTGACCAGAGGGGAGACTACACCATCATGCATATGGGCGAACGGGGGAGGCGGGGGGGTGGAGACTACACCATGCATATGGGAGACCAGGGTGGCGGGGGAGTACACCATGCATACGGGCAACCAGTGGGAGGCAATCTGGTGTCCTTTGCGTAGCTGACAGGGGCCTTAGGATCGGGCCTTTGGAGGAAGGGCGGCCAAGCCTGCCGGCTTCTCATTGGCTCTTTAGAATTGAGCATGAACCAATGGGGTGGCAGTGCCAGCAACTCTGAGCAGAGCACAACAAAGAGTGCGGGCCGCCATCTTGGAATGGTGGCTCGTAGTTCCATAGCATGCTGATAATGTGGTTGCAGGTAAAAATGCACACACGTGCATAAACAAACGTAGTCCATCACACAGTTCTTTAGTGACATGATCTTCAGTGCAAGGATGCAATTGAGTCCATGCAGTGCCGAACTTTGCGTGCATATGAGGGGCCTTATCTGGCAGGATCCGATGTTGAGGGATGGGCGCAGTCTCTCCAACAGCAGCAGCCCTGCCGATGAGCAGGATAGGGATATGCGTAGCAAGTGTCCTCTTATGGGAGTTCCCTATAATTCTGAGGTTATCTTTTAACACCTTATCCAGTCTTCTGTTTCCATGAAAACCCTTAAAGGTGCAAATTAGGTTATTTTTCCTCCAACCTTCTTGTACCAGTGTCTGATTTTCCTTTCTCTTTAGCGGGACAGGAAATGGAGTTTTGATTTCATTTACAATGATGTTTGAGATCTGGCAAGGCCCTTGCAGAGGCAGTTTGGATTCCATTTGATTTATTATCTGATTATCGTAGCAGGAGCCCTGCAATGCTTGTGACTGCTGAAAATTTCTCAAGTTCCTTATATCCCTGTTGACTATCGGGTCAGTGGGATGCTCTAAGGGTCTAGTAGCTAATGCTTCTTTCTTTGTTCTCATTGATGGAAGGCCAGGTTTCTCGTGTGCTGACGTTTTATTTTTGTCCGAATAGGATGGCACAGTTGCAACATGAGCATTTGGACGCCTCAGGGCTGACTTTGATCTTCCTTGAGGGGCACTTTGAGGGGAGCTATGAGAGTAGGTTTTGTTATGTTGGCCTGCCTTGATTTACTAAATCATTGATTAGGTCCACAGTTTTCTCTAATAGAATTTGGTCTTCAATACACTCCTCTCAGTCCTACTGCTGGATTAACATCTTATTTTGAGCCTCCATCTTTGAAAAGCCAGTCCTCATAATCTCAAATCTCTTTTGAAAATCTCATCAGCTGTTGGGATCTTAGCACAACTGTGTGTTTTGAAGCAGACATACGCTTACCATTGCAGCAACATAGGGGCGTTGCTAGGGGGGGCTAAGGGGGCTATAGCCCCTGATCTTTTGGTTGTAGCCCCGGATAGAATCTCAGGAGCTACAGCCAAAAGACTAGCCAGCCCTCAGTCCCAATAGTTCTGACATCAGCTTAGCCCCGGGTCTTTTCCAGACCTAGCAACTCCCCTGCAGCAACATCTCGACAAGGATGCTGGGCCTCAAGGATTGCTGGATTTCAACTGCATCTGATCTTGGAGCTTTGACTGTGATGGTTAAATTATGAACGGCTTGATCAGATTAAAAATGAATTAATTTTGGCCTGTTGTCCCCTTGGATGTAACCTGGGCCTACCGTTGGGGCCAAAGATTCCAAGACCAAAGCCAGAGCCACAGACTGATTATCAAAATGTTCAGATTGATTCTGTTGTGGGGGCAGTTCATCATTTACAATTACATATTTTGATAATTTTGCTACTAAAGTATCTTCTGTGCCTGAAGCCAAAACTGTTGGAGTTTGCTCATGACCATCTCCCTGTTGAAGTAGTGAGTTTCCCAATTTCTGAGAAAAGGAATCCAGTAGCTAGTCCATTCTACGACTAAGCCTATTGATCATCGGATCTTAAGTGTGGGGCTCTTAGGACAACGACAATCTTCATATATGGTGCTTTTCTCATTGATTAGCTTAGAATCAACTAGAGCCTAAAACTCTCCAACAGAGCTAAATGAATCAATGGGATTTGAAGACAGATTTGCTGTGCACAATGCATTTGGGAGTATAAGTCGACCACTGCTAGCAGTAACATTCTGATGTTGATCCCCATCCACCTTTTCTGTTTCAATGTTGGATGCTTGTGGCATTTGAGGCACAAGGAGTTATATGAGGAGGTTGAAGAGCTATGCTGTTAAATCTTGACTCCAGTAGTAGATAATTGCTGTTTCCATTAATGACCTCCATAGGTATCTCGCGCCCTCTGCAGCCGCCAGTCTATAATTCGCCTTCCACATGGGAGGTCGGAGCAGCAGTATTTGTGCAGTCCAGATTGAAATTGCTGCCTTCTCTGGCGTTTATCTGAATACAATGCTATCATTACTTATTTCTGGTTGCGAAGGGCCCACCGCAATATTGGGTGCAACTGAGTAGACGCTGTCCTGTTAAATCCTCTTTAGATTTAGGCAAAACCTGCTCCAAACTAAGTGGAAATGAGCACCAAATGCGTGTCAGCTTCGTGCTGACTTTTGCGGGACTCCCCTGATTTTTGCCTGCTTTGTCAATTTTGATGGTCTTAGTGATTTGGGCTTTGCTGGATTATTTTTTTTTAAATCCCATAATTTTCCTCCTCCTTAGTTTGAGCGCCAGCCCATCAACAGTATTGATAATGGGCTTTGCTGTTAGAATAGTATGGGCTTTGGTGTGGGCTTAGCAGTTAGAATAGCTTGGGTTAGACAAAATACTAGAGGAAAGAAGCAGAATGGCTAGGGGACAGCTAGCATAAAGCTTAGTGAGTTCTGCATGACCCCTCCTTCACCAACTGTTCCCTAACTACTGTTATTCGGTGCTTTGTTTTGCTCCGAGGTGGAGATTTGGACCAGATGGAGGCAATCGGGGGCAGTAACACAACTACAGTGTCAGTGTCTCCGAGCTCTTCACTCCTGCCACCCTGCCCAAAAAGCAAGAGAAAGGAGGGGAGAGCTGCCCCACGCCCTCAAAGCGGTAGCTGGTTTTACTGGTTTTGCTACCTCACTGTATATCGTCGGTACAGTCCGTGCAATGTAGGAGTCGAAGTAAATCTCAAGAGCCCCTTCCAATCCCGTTAGCACACCTTTTTCCAACGGGGCACTAACACTGGTGGCGCCCCCCCCACCCCCAACCCTAGTGGAGGAAGGAGGAAGTGCTTGACTCACTTGCAGTTTCAGTCTTTAGAGGGAAATACTGCACGCACTACGCACTGCTAACATCGATAGTCAAGCCACATTGACTCTGTTGCCAATTGCCAGCCACTTCTGACAATCCGGCTGTTAAAGTGACAAGCTTACCTGAATGGCTGGTGGCAGTGGACGTGTTCTACTGACTTTTGTGAAAGATTTACTCGTGGGTTGTTTTTATAGCCGTGGTAATTCACAGAAGGGTTGTTGGGAAAGATTTCCCTTTATTGCACCTTTCCTTCCATTTTAATTGACCCCCAAACTTTTTTTGCTTTAATTTTTGATCCTGACCTGTACTTCTATTTTTTAAAACCTTTATTAACTCCTTGTCACATATTTCAGTACATGATATTCGCTCTAATCAAGATGAGTTCCATACTTCAGTCAATACAAATAAAGAGGCCCTTAATCAGGCTGAGTGTCATCAGTGACAATGAGTCCATTTTGCATAGTATAAACCAAACAAGAAATAATCCTCATAATAAGACTAACCCCACCCCCTCCCTTCCCTACCTCAACAAGTATGGCGTAATTACAGATCTCAGGGATCAAAAATACCTATTACAGCGCGCTATTTCTGTGTGATACCCCCATTTCCGTTTATCACATTTACGTTTTTAAGCAGGGCCGTTTTATAGAAGTGTTGCTCCTTATCTTTAACATAATTGTGAATAGGGAACCAAACCTTCAGAAACTTTTGGTATGTCCCGGCTCTCGATGCACACACCTTTTCCATGACCAGTACGCCCCATATTTTAACCCACCGCCAGGACAGGTCCCTCTACAGTTTTCCAGCCCTGGGTCAGGGTCATTCGGGCCGCCATCAATAGGTGCGTGATGAGGGTGGCAGTGGCCCCACTCGCAGCATAGACCTCCGCCACCTCTGCTCCCAGCAAGATCACTACTCGGGAGTCGGGTAATTGTACCCCCGTGATCTCGTTTATATGACCCAGGATCTCTTTCCGATCAAATTTGGCCTTAGGCATGACCACATGTTACCTAGGTCTCCCATTGCCCCCACACTGCCTCCGACACAGGGGGGCATTTTTGCGGTTATCCAGTGCAAGCGTTGAGGGGTGAGTGTAACGCTCACCTGGCTCCCACGGAGGCGCTGGTCTGGTCTGGTTTGCTGTGGCCTCTTCAAGCGTGATGCGCAGAATTCGGACCACCGATTGAACAGGACCCTCAAATCTTGCTTGTCTGGCCCGTAGGAATATCCTTCTGCAGATGAGAAAGGGGATTAACTGTCTGCTGAATAGTGTGCTTGCTCTCCCCTTCGTTCTCCTCTGACTTCCTCCAAACCCCCCCCCCCATCCCCCCCTCCCCCGGTTTAAGCTCACCTTATGGTTTAGAAGGATGAACTCTCCATCCTGCTTCTGGTGCAGGGGCATGCGTTCGTCCAGTTACTTCACTGGTTTTCAGAATGGCGCTGGCAAATCCACTTGACTTTTCTGAGCGATACACCGTAAGTATGAAGATGCTAAAGTTCAAGTGTGAGCCTCCTTTTATGTTGTTTCTCCTAACCTGTGATATGTCCTTTACTTCAGGTGCAGAACCAAGGCGATGCGTTGAGGGGTTAAATTGCCGGTGGTAAAATCAGGTGAGTTAGTGATGAGGGCGACCCCTCTAAATGTCTTTATAATTCCCCAGTAATGTCTTTTGTCCTTTCCCCATAAGGGCCGGGGTGCGGTACCTGCCAAAGATGCGGCGCCGAACCGAGATGTGGAATGGTTCACCAAGAAAAGCCGGTAAGTAATATGGCTGAAAATTCGGCCTTCCTCTTGTGTTCCCTTGCTCACCTTTTGTCTCTTCTTCTCTCCCCTAGATGCAGAGATGTGGCGACGGGTGCTGAGAGCCGCGATGGAGCCGGGCGGCGTCTCGGGAACAGGTGAGTGAAGCGTGGCGCTGCAGCGATCAACGCAGTGCTTTTAAATGGAAGTCCTCCTTCAGGAATGCTGGCGTGAAGATTCCGGATGCAGGTAAGAAGGTTGAATAAGTTCTTGGTTTTCACCTTTCTCTTCTCCTTTCCTTACAGGTGTTCCAGGTTCGAGGCGGGCGTGGCTGGAGTCCAGGTGCAGGAGCTGACACAGTGAGCGTTCAGCTGCTGGGATGCAGAACAACGCGAAGCACGTGTGGCTGTCCGGGCGTGGCTTAAATAGCCTTGGAAGAAGTTCCAGGTGAGTATTCTTCCACAGCCCCACCCAAGTAACAAAATAGTTCCCTCAGAAAAATAGTCCCTCCTAAGCCTCATTTGGCTTGGTTCTTTATGCAGCATGGTCTGCATCAGGTGAGTGTGCAGCATGGTCTGCTTCAGGTAAGTGCACCAAACACTTCCCGTTATGAGCCTGGCGCCTATGGCGCCAGGACTGATGTCCAACATGAGCCTGGCGCCAGGGCAGAGTCCAAAGAGCCCCTATTAAGGGCCGCTGGGCTTTTACCCAGGGGTGTGGTGCCTGCTCCCGGGGGTGCTGGGCCTGGCCTGGTACTCCGGGGGTAGGCATTATGACAGTGAGATGCAATCTAATACACATTTTATATGCAGATTCCTTAATGGTCATGCATTTAGATGCCTTATGAGCCCTTCTCCAGATAGGACCCCATTCTTCCTATGAAATGGGAGCACCAAAATCCCTTTCCCACCTAACCATATAGGGGAGCTTATCTTCAGGTTGTGCCCTGTCCAGTCTATATAGTCACGAGATTCCTTTAGCTGCCAGCCCCTCTCAGAGTTAATATTTGAGTCCCAGTGGTGCCCTTGTTGGGCAAGATTGTGTGCAGTACCCTTTGGGAGACTACAGCAACCCTGACCTACTGGCAATGGGAACCCAACCTTTGGTATAATTCTGTACTACACAGGTTGGTAGTGTGGCTGAGCAGCCAGGCTGATCTCAAGAGGGGTCAATGTGAGCGTTAAGGTTGTAACAGTTTAACAATGAGGGAGCAAAACATGTAAAACTTATAGTACACTTCAAAACACACTTGTTTCTCTAAATCAGATGATACCCATTGGGGATGCCACACAGACACTTCATACACCCTCAGGTGACTTAAATAGCTAGGACACTGTGGACATTGATTTATCACTGGTACATTTAGAGCAATACTGAGTTTGGGTGTAAAGTATTAGATATCGGAATAAAACAAACGTTAACAAATGATTCATGAACTGTTAATTACTTTACTCCTACATCCCATCCCATTTCGTCCATACTTTTGGGACATTCTGTCCTGTGTGGCGGGACTGGAGCACTTTTGTAAAAAAGCATCAAATTGAAAAATGTGTCGTCCTCTTTTTACACGGGGTACCGCATGAGGCCGTAACCCAGTCCTACTTAGCTCCACGCATCGCTCTTCAGTCCTTTGCTCCGCACAGTCGGGGCTGGACGCACTAGCATCTCCGGGAAGACCTTTTTTCTTTCCCGGGGGTCCTTCTCTTCTGCTCCGGTTCTGCGGTCACATTGTCCTCAGTCTATGCCGGAACGTCTGGGATTTTCCACTTGTTCCTCTTGCAAGTGTTGCTTCACTTGGGCGGATCCCCATTCTCTCTGCTTGGAGTGTCTGGGACCGGATCACCGTTGGGACTCGTATTTCTTCTGCACCTCCCTTTCGGTCCGGGCACTTCAACGTCGTCTTCGTAGGTGGGAGGAAATCTTCCAGAAGGTTCCATCGCATTTCCAACTCTTCATTGACGGAAAGAAGAGATGCCCGGTAAGTTCTTTACTTTTCAGGGCACCCTGGCCGGGGGACTCCTTCCCGGGGTCCTCCAGGTCCGGGAGGGGCTTCATAAACTCTGCTACCAGGGTTATCCCTGAGGTGCCTCGCAGGCCTAATAGGCGTACCAGGATTTTCCGCGAGGGGCCTGCCTGTACCGGATCGTGATCTGATGTTCACCGATCAGGTGCTAATAGCCAGCATAGTCCTGCTGAGGCGTTGGGTACCGGAGTTTGCGCCGAGGTCTCCTTCTTAGGAGCTTCCGGCATAGACACCGGGGTGCCCCCTGAGGCTTCTGTTGAGGCTTTCTGTACCGAACCACGGTTCAAGGCCCCTCTCGGGGGAGCTATTAAGACCGGATTCTGTTCCGAGGTTCCTCCTAACGAGGCTAAGGTGTGTACCAACAGAACTGAGAGGTCTCTTGAGGTCTTGTCTGTGAGGTGGATTCCTCAACTTTCCCGTGCTCGCGGTGTTACCGGTTCCGTTGAGGGGGCACAGGTCGAGGTCGACCGTAACTCCTGTATTTCCGGCTTTGCCGAGGTTCCTCCTTTTGGAGGCTAATTCAAGGGTCTGGATGTCTAGTAAACATCCAAGGCCCCATAGTACCTGCCCTGCCGAGGTTCCTTGTGTCAAGGCTAAAATTTCAGTCAAGTCCCCTGACCAGTCTGTGGAGTCAACTGCCTCATCACAAGTGACGCAGTTCTCCTCAGATGTTCACAAAATGGCGGGCGTTCCTGCGTGGTCCACAGTGGCCATTTTGGATTCTTCCCTCACACCCACACTATAGTCGGCGGGTGCTGGGAACCTTCTTTTCGGTGGACAACCTTTTCCACGCGATGGTGTGAATCCGTTCCGCCCTTCCTATGACTGGCATGCTCAGATGCCACTACCACATTCAGTCTCGCTTCCTCCTACATCTGCCCCATTGGTCTATGTAGAGCCAGTGGGTGGCGGGCCTTCTTGGCAGCCCTCTTCACTGCGTTTGTGGGGTTATGCCCTTCATAAGAGGCCTCTGTCTACTGCAGCCTCTAAGGTTTCGGCAGAGGATGCCTTTTTTGGGAAATGTCAGTCTAATGAACTCTGATCCCATGAGGGAGTACTTTAAGGGCCTCTTTAGAGAAATCTGCCCTCAGAGTCCATTGCCTGCCCCAACAGTTCCTGTCACAGCACCTGTCGCCCCGGCGGTAGCTCCTTCTCTGCCTCCCGGCCCGCCTCCGGCTCGTCCGCCTCTGCCTGCTTTGTCACCGGTGGGCAAGTTCTCAGCAGAGCGTGATGTCAATCTGACGCCTGTCTCGTCGCAGTCAGGGGAACCGGATGCTCCAGACGACCCCTTGGCAGATCAGGATAGTGAAGACCAGCCCCGATCTGTCGGAGCACTTCACGACCAGGTACTGGACATGTCACTCCTGGACATGCCAGTGCCCGAGGCACCTGCTCCGCCGGAAGGGGCGGCTATCGGGGGCGCTAACCTTGTCTCCACAGGAGCGCACCGGCCCGGTCCTCCAGGGGGACATCCTGGCTGAGGCTTGCAAGGTCTAGGATCAGCCCCACACCGGGCTACACGTAAATAAAAGCATTGACGCCTGTTACAGGCTTCACACCTCCGAGGAAGTAGCCTTGGTGTCATATCCGCTCCCGTCCTCGAGGGTGTTAGCGGCCACCACTCTGCAATCTAAGCTGGCTTCTGTGACTTCCGCAGCTGAATCCCAGGTTCTGTCCAAGGAGGGTAAATTACTTGATTCCTTGGACAAGAAGATTTTTGCCAACTCGGCGCTGCAGTTGCGTGAGACTAACGCAGAGCTCATTTTGGCGGCGGCGAATATGACACACTGGAGATATTTAGCTGACTTCCAAGAGTTAATTCCGGCTGACAGATTGGAAGACTTCAAGGGCGGTCTGTGAGACGCCAGGGTGTTGGCACAGGATATGCTGGAGGCTGCTGCACACCATATCGACACCTCGTCTCGAGGCCTCATGCTGGGTGTAGACACCTCTCGTCAAGCTTAGCTTCATGCAACAAAGTTTTTGAAGGAGGTCCAAGATAAAGTTCTGGACCTGCCTTTTGATGGCAAAGAGCGGTTTCATTCTGAGACGGATGACTAGCTCACCAAGACTAAGGCCGCCAGCACGCAAACTGCCAAGTCTGTCGATGCCAGTGAAAGCCCCAGTCAACGCTCCGAGATCTGGATCCTAGTCTCGGCACTCCTCAGGCTTCAGAGGGTTCCAGGACCGCAGGTCTCGTAGGACTGACCCGCCGGGAGTTAACTCCTGTCGGAGACAGCAACCAGGTCGGTTTTTCTCTTGGTCTTCAGCCTCCACTTCAGGGACTGGTAGTCATTCTGCTGAAAAGTCTGCAAAATTATATTTTTTTGGTGCTAGCACGAGACTCTGGTAGGAGGACGAATCTCATCTGGAGGCGTGGCAAACTTCACCCACCGGTGGATTTCGTCCATCGGGTGGGCTTCTGCTTGCCCCTCCCCACTATCCCACCCTTCAATCCTCCCTTTCAGCAGTCTGGGACGCCCTCCCTCAGAGCCAAGGTCCAGAAGCTTCTAGATCTCAGGGCGATGGAACCCATTCCCCTAAGGGAATGAGGGGAGGGCTTCTACTGCCAAAACCCAACCAGGCTGGTCTGCGCACCATTCTAGACTTTTCCCAGTTAAACCTTTCTCTTCCCTAGAGAGATTCAAGATTACACCCTGCCAAAGAAAGTCCTCTCTTCAGAAGGGTGACTGGCTCAGTGTTGTTGACCTTCAGGATGCTAATATGCATATCCTGATCTGGAGCCTGCATCGGAAATATCTGCGGTTCTCCCTGGGAGAGGAGCACCATCAGTTTCGAGGGCTCCCTTTTGGTCTCAGTTCTGCGCTGCGGGTCTTCACAAAGATGTCAGTCATTGCATTTGTTTTAAGGCTACAGGGTATTCATGTGTATCAATATTTGGACGACTAGCCTCTGCGCAGTCCCTGTCTGGTGAAAGCCTCGAGCAATCTTCAGTCTCTCCTTCAGCTCCTGTTCAGTCTTGGGCTGTCAGTGAACTGGCGGAAGTCCTCCATGATGATCTCTCAGGACCTGACATTCCTGGGTTTCCGTTGGAACACGATCGACTGCAGGGTGTACTTGACGGTGGACAGGATGGCAGACCTGTTAATCACGTGTGAAGTCTTCATTCAGTCGGAGAGCATGTCTGCCTGGTGGTTCCAGAGGCTTCTGGGCCTCTTGGCCTTGTGCGTGCTTGCTCTTCCCCTGGCGCGTCTCAAGATGCGACTTACGCAGTTGGCTCTTCGGAGCTCCTGGCTACAGGCGGTGGACCCGGACACCAAAATAATCCAGGTTCCACCCTACATGTCAGATCTGCTTTGGTGGTCTTCTTCCAGCAATCTGTCGGTGTGTGCGCCCTTTCAGGAGCCCTCCTCCCAGGTGACCATTACGACGGAATCCTCCCTTATCGGGTGGGGCGCGACAATGGATCATCTTCAAGTTTTTGAACTGTGGTCGCCGTTGGACAGACAATTTCACATAAATTATCTGGAACGTCTGGCTATTTTTCTGGCACTCAAAGCGTTCAAGCCCGGGATTGTGAACAAGGTGGTCTGCATCCGCATGGACAATGCGGTATCCATGTTTTACATCAACAGGCAGGGGGGGGGGTATCAGGTCACCTCCCCTTATAGATCTAGCCATTCAGATTTGGGAATGGGCCGTCCAGCAGGGTGTGTGGCTGTTGGCGGTACACATTCCGGGCCAGCTGAATAGAACAGCATACTCTCTCAGCTGGCGAGCGGTGGTCAGCTACAAGTGGGAGCTGAACACGGAGATCCTCTGAACTTTTTCGCCATTGGGGCACTCCAGAAGTGGACCTCTTTTGCAACCTCATTGAACATGAAACTTCCTCTTTATGCTTCCAGGAACAGGGTCTGAGGCTCTACCCTGGGGATGCTCTCATGATTCCGTGGCACAACATGAGGACCTACGCCTTCCTGCCTCTTCCTCTGGTTCACCGGGCGCTATGCAAGCTCAGGAACACGTCGAATTGCACTCTCCTGGACATAGCCCCATGGTGGCCAGCCAGATTCTGGTTTTCGAGCTTCAGCATCTGTCAGTCTGCTCACTGGACAGGCTTCCGCTGATGCCCGACCTGCTTCACCAGAGCGATCAGCAGTTGTGGCACCTCTCCCCACAATCATTCAGCTTGGCGACCTGGTGCCAGAGTTCAAATATTTAGTTTCAATTTGTCGTGGATAATATGCAGATTATCCAAGCGGCTAGAAAACCTTCGGCCAGGTCTCAGTATAGGTGTTTAGCAAAAAAGCTGGACCCCAGAGAAGCTGCCATCGACACAGTGCTGTCTTTCACTTCTGGGGGAAATGGGATCTGAATGTGGTCCTTACTGCTTGGTTATAAACCCTTTGAACCCATGGCTTTGGCAGACTTGAAATTTCCTTTCATGGAAAATGGCCTTTCTGATTGCGCTGACTTCGGCAAGGTGTGTAAGCGAGCTTCAGGCCTTGTCGGTAGAACAGCCATTCCTCACCTTTCACAAGGATACGGTTGTCCTCTGGACCAATCCCTCTTTCCTTCCACAGGTGGTATCTGATTTTCATCTGAACCAGTCTACTTCCTTACCAGTTTTCTTCCCAGAACCGGCTTCAGATGCTGAGGTTTCTGCATAATTTGGATGCAAGGCGAGCTCTTAAGTTTTATTTGGACAGAACATCTAATCTTCAGAGCTCTTCCCAGCTCTTGTTGACCTTCGGGGACCAAAAAGGAAAGCTGGCTTCAAAGGCAACTATCTCCCGATGGATTGCTTCCTGTATCTTTGAAGTGTATTCCGTTCAGGGCCTTCAACCTCCAAAGGGAATTCATGCCCATCTTGTGTGGGGCAAGGCAGCTGCCATTGCCTTCCAAAAATATGTTCCCTGGGAAACCATTGCCAAGACAGCCACGTGGGCTTCCCCATCGGTTTTTGTGAAGCATTACTGCTTAGACCTGAGCTCCAGGGCTGATTCTCAGTTCGGGCAAGCTGTTCTTAAAGGAGTTCCATCCACCCGATATCCTGTAAGGAGTGCTTGGTAATCTCCCAAAAGTATGGCGGAAAGGGGACGGTACATGCAAGTATAATAAAGTTACTCACCGTAGTGACTAGCTTACTCATAGGCCATAGTCCCATTTCCTCTATATGCCCACCTGCCGTTCCCTGTAATAAGTATCCTCTATTATTGCTTAAATGGTCTCAGACCTGGCGATGGACAGTAACTGAAGGGTGATGCGCGGGGCGTAGCTAAGGTGGGCAGGGTTGCAGCCGCGTGCAGTACCCCGCGTAAAAAGAGGACACATTATTCAATTTGATGCTTTTTTACAAAAGTGCTCCGGTCCCGTCCCCACAGGACGGAATGTCCAAAAGGTAGGGAGGAAAGGGGACTATGGACTAGGAATAAGGTAGTCACTACAGTGAGTAACTTTATTAATTAAACCCTCCAATGTAAAGCAAATTAACCATTTCCTGGAGGAAAGGCAAAAGCACAAAATCAGAGGTAAGAGTCTCTCAGGGAGTCAGGACAATCGATGTTAGTGGAGCAAAGTCTAGGGGAGCTGAAGGTGGTCTTGCAGGTAAGTAAGTCTTGCACAATGTTTTTAGAAAAGTTTGTAGAAATGAGGTTCACTTGAATGGCCACAAGCTGGGTGGCTTGTGAGGGGCAACTATGCAATGGCAACCAAGACAAGCCTCATCTGAGAAGAAGTAAGGCTACACAACAGGCGGTACGTCCTCTTAGGTTTACAGTACCTTTGGTTCGAAGAAATGGGTCCAGCTGGCTTCTGTTCCTGTGTAGCTCTGCAGACCCTGTTGTTCCTGGGTCTCAGTTGTAGGGACAAGAGGGAGGATGTCTGGAGACTCCTGCACTACAATTGGAAGGTTGGCGGCAGCAATGGTCAAACTTCAATTCAGCTGCCCTTCGCGGTTTAAGCTCCTCCCGTCTATAGCAAATAGCACCACCGTGGTCTCTCGGATATCACTCTAGACTTTCCTGGTATCTGGAGTCCAGCACCCTGTTGAGGTGTCTCAGGCTTGGTCAGTCCTGCTTTTGGGAAGTCTGGAGAATCTTCCTGGAGTTCGGGTCTGACTTGAAAGTGATACACTCGATCTGGTATTCCTCTCCCTGGCACTTCGGTTCCTGCAGCAGCAATGAAAGTACAGCCAGCTCCGAGAGGATGTCCAGACGAGTTCACTTTGGGGTCGATTGGTCCCACCAACCCAAGGGGAGAAGTCGTCCTTGCAGGGCTTCTCTAGTCGAGGCAAATTCGGGGCTTCAGCACAGCAGCATGGCTTCACCGGGCAAACCAACGGTCCAGGAGTTGCAGCAGGCATCCCTGTAAAGACTGGGGGGGAGGGTGGGTCTGTACTACTGCTCTCTATATGTTAGAGAAGAGGCACAGAGGACCCCAGCCAAGATGCTCTATTGTTGGTATCAATGGATGAGCAATCGGGACCTAGCTTCTCAGGTGGTGATGCAGGCCGGTTCCTAAGTACAGTGTAGTCCCCAAGCACCCACAAAGGAATGGCCACACACTGTATTAGTGAAACAGTGTTTATATAATTAAGGTTCAAGGTTATGTACACAATCACAATAACTCACTTTGTGCTCAGTAAATCTACAATGGCAAATATATACAGTTCTAAATGGTACCACAATTATCAGATTTCATTAAAGTGCATCAACTGTACTCGTATGTCACAATCGCTTAATAAAGGTAACCAACAATAGACATATGAGGGAAGCAGTTGGTTAGAACAATTGGCAGAATACAAGTCTTATTACCTTCTATAATGTTTCTAACATCCCAATGTACCTGGAATAGCAGAGTTTGACGACGAGCCGTCGACTGATTCTTCTTTAGCGGCTCCCTTTAAAGCAAGAGCCACGGATCGTCGAGATCCCTCGAAGAAAGTGCTGTGTCCCAGCAAGGGCGTTAAGTCATCCGGCGTCTCAGGTCTTTGGGTGGCGGGAAACCCACCGGCCCATGCTCCTTGGCTCGTCGACGGCCTGGCCTTCTCCAGCGGGATTAAGCTGGTGGCGGAGCGGACGAGCGCGTCCATGAATCAAAAGTCTTAGGCAAAGGAGCGGGCGGCTCCGGTCATCTGGCTTGGCGTCAAGCAGTCCCCTCTTCTGGGCAACACAGCTTTGGGCCTCCAGCGGTTATGCAAACCTGTGAATCCTGGTCAACAACGGTGGATGGAATGTACGGTGCTATCTTCGTTCTCATCTATAGTCCCTGTCTCTAGTCGGCAGCCTGTCGAGGATCTGACTTCCAGGGAGCTTTGGCAAAGGTTAGCGGTGCTCGATGGTCCCTCGGAGCACGATAAGAGGGCGTCTAACCAGGTCCTCTCTTGGATCAGTCTCGACGGCTCTGAGGCTTTCATATTTCAGCAAAGGGAGACAGCAGTCAACCTTCATCTTCAGGCTCTGTATCAAGATTCAGCTTCAGTTTCAATGTTAGTTTCAACTCCAGCTTCTTTGGGTGGCGGGAAACCCACCGGCCCATGCTCCTTGGCTCGTCGACGGCCTGGCCTTCTCCAGCGGGATTAAGCTGGTGGCGGAGCGGACGAGCGCGTCCATGAATCAAAAGTCTTAGGCAAAGGAGCGTGCGGCTCCGGTCATCTGGCTTAGGCAACTCCAGCTTCTGAACGAATTCTAGCAGTGAGAGGCCCTCAGATATACTAGTTGATCTCTCATTCATTCTGCTGGGTCACACTCGGGCAACCAATCACTCAGAAGGGCAGTCAGCCAATCAGGCATACAGTGCATTCAGGCCATACTCCTCCCTCTCAGACACTCACAAGAAGGAATGTGTATTGGGACAAGTACCCAGCTATTCAACACTACATACTGCATTCATACCAGTTTTGGGCAGGGCTGTCTCAGTCGTCATGTCACACACCAGAAACCAGACATCCACAACAAGAAGTGCATATTGGTCACACACTCCATTCACCCAAGTCACACCCACAGGGTGTACCCACAACAGTCACTGGGAAGGCTCCAGCCAGTGTGACTTGGACTTAACACCAACGTATATGGAACTTCCACTCAACAGCCAGACAGGGGGAAGGGGCAGAGTCGGGGCTTCCCAGGACTTTTGGAAAACAAAGTAACAGGCAATGGAAAGCAAGAGGCCAGAGGGGCCATCTTGTTTCCTATTAGGAATCAACTGATTCCAATGCCAGGGCCTGGGTAGCCCAAAATGGGGGATATTCAGAGCACCTGTCAAATTCAGCATGGAGCTGCCACCACCCCATACCCTGCTCTGTGGGCCCCACACAGGTGCCCAAAAACATACACTAGTGGCACAAGGTTGTGCCCTCACCCATGGGTGCCATAAGGGTATCCCATGGGTCTGTACACCAAACCAAAAACAGGAAGAGCTGCACTGCCAGGAGTCCCACATGGACTCCTGGGCAGAAAACAATACAGAACACAAATGAAAAAGGACTACAGGACAAGGACAGGAAGGCTCTGTCCCTCCAATGCATTTCCAGCATCACACAAAGTAACCCCTCCAGCACCCTATGGTAAGATAGTGTGTGCTGGGTCTAAAAAGTTACAAAATGTAGGTAAAGTCAATTCCACTTCACTGCTCTTGGAAACAGTAGTTTCACCAAGAGAAGGTATTAATATGAGACGCCTCTGTGTCACTGCACTGAAGGTGCTTTGTGTCACAATGTCAAGATGATGCCTGTGGCGTTTGTCAGTGGGTAAAAGGTCTCACTCTCTCCAGGTTAGAAATTAAGTCCTAAAGCCCAGCAGAAGAGCTGGGGGTCTCTAAGGTAGAACAGAGAGTTCTCCCTAACAGCCCATGTGCCCGCTTCTCTTACCTCCCTCTGTGAGATCCAATGCCTGATTTCTATATACGTATACCGTTCTCCCTCTCCTATGTGAAATTTCTGCTTGCGATCCTCGAAGTAGTGGGTTCCCATTGTGTGAAAAATTCACCAACTTTAGGATTGCCCAGCCCTCGCAAGCCCTCCCAATAAGCTGTATTCCAACCCGGGGTAAAGTCAACATTGTAACCCATTGGAGTATAAGGCCCTAAGCCTGGGGTTGTTTTTGTTCATTGTAATGCCTGGTCCCAACCACTAAAGTTGCACTTTATAGTAACTGGCCTCCCGCTCCCCGAGCTCCATTTCTCATGGAATGTAGTGCCCTCAGTGGAATGGATGTAACTTCCTGTTCAATTTTGCGCCAGCCCTTGTATTTCACGTTCTGACCACCTCAACATGGGTCTTATTTGGGCTGCTCTTATGTACCGTTTCACATCTGTGACTCCCAATCCCCCATCAATGTTGAGCGGAGTAGGACTGTCCTATAAATCCTTGTTTTTTTCTTATGCCATATGGGGGGAAAAAACCACAGAACAGGTTATCATGCCATGTTCTTTCTAGAGAGGGGCGCCTGCTACCTTCTTTGTATTTGTGCCATATGAAGGAAATCCTTTCTGCCTGTAGGATTTTAATCATCCGAGCTGGTATCTCAATAGGGAGAGAGCTCACCACTTACAGTAGTCGAGGTAATGTCATTTTAACTGCCGCTATCCGGGCGAAACTAGAGTTCCTTCATATCACACCTATGGAGGTCCTCCAAGTGTTTCCACAGAGGAGGTATGGTGGCCCCATAAAGACCCCTATATATTCTCATTAAAGTTATACCCAAATACTCTATACCCTGGTCTTCCCAGAACAGTGGCTGGCCTTTGCTCAATTCCAATGTTTCATTCGGGTCATCAGTTATGTTAAGGGCTTTAGACGTAGTGTAATTAATAGTGAACCTTAAGACTGCCGCAAATTCCTGTAGTCTTTCCTTCACTCTTGGCAACGTATAATTTGTGTCCCTCAGGAATAGTAATCCATCATCCGCTTATAACGCTATTTTGTGTGCCCCATCTGCACTCTACCAGAATCTCCTGATCTTGTCTGATTATGGCTGCCAGTGGTTCCATGGCCATTGCGAATATTAATAACTGCCATCCCTTTACCTCTCAGGATCTTGACCTGTGCCATAAGTTGCCCATTAACCAGGAATCTCGTTGCGGGTAATTGAAAATTAGCAAGTACCATCTGTGTGAATGCCGGGCTATATTCAAACGCGATCAGAATGCGCCCTAAAAACCCCAATCTAGACTATCAAAAGCTTGCTGCGCATCCAGGGCCGCTATTGAGAATTTCGGCCGTGTTCTAGTTCCCAAGTATATTGTGTCCATCGCCCTTCGTATATTAGCTTGCGTGTCTCTCTAAATGATGAATACTGCTTGATCCTCGTGAATTATCCCCAGTAGGACTTTCGCTAATCTCCCTGCTAGAACCGTGGCATAGATTTAAGTGTCACAATGCAAGCAAGGAGATGGGGCAATAGTTAGCACAATCAGTCAGGTTTTTTCCTGGTTTGGCAATCAATACTGTGGTGGATTTACGCACATCTTCTGTGATCACTTCCTCTTCTCTAGTTCTGTTAAAAAGACATGTCAAAGGATTTATTAGATGGGATCTAAAGGTTTTATAATATCCATTTCTCCAGCATGGGGGTCTGGCATGGATTCACATGCTCATGAATGTTCCCCGTCGTCAGGCTGGGAATCCTCGGCAAAGAAAAATCAGTATCGGTTTAGTTTCTGATCTGTCTTTCGTAGTAACCAATCACTGATCTCTGCGTCATACTGACCACAGCCAATGACTGCCATCTCCCTAAGCCATGCCTCTGGCAGCCATCTTCAGATTTTTACCGCACGTTCAAGTGTTGGGATCCTTGTGCTATTGTTCTCGAGCTTTAGTGCTTTTTTCGCGTTTTTTCCTAGGAAAATGTTCTCTTTTTCGGTCAAAAGAGCCTCAAGCTCCACCGTTTCTTTATCCGATCAACGGGGGACCCGTGTCGGATTCTTCTACGCCCCTCAAGGGTGAAGAGTTCGTCGAGCCACGCTTTTGGAGGACTCCAGAAGTTTCTCAGGCCCATCTCGATCATGGCCCAGGAGAAGGGAAGCTCGACGCCCGGAAAGCTGTTCAGGGTCAGCCCTGGATGCCAGCTTCAGAATGTCTTCAAGGAGGACGAACACTCCCTTTGCCTCTACTGCCTGCATGAGGACAAGACGCACGTGGAGAAGGACTGTGCGTTTTGCGGCAATATGTCGGAGCGGACCATGAAGGACCGCCATCTGCTTCTCGCCAACTGGCTGGAAGGGAAGAGCCCGTCAAGTGAGAAGAAGTAGTCCGAGCGGTCTTCTAAGACCTTTGAGGGCGTCCCGGCGACGGGGGTCCAACAGAAGGCCAAGCACCGCGACTCCGCTGGCACCGGGAGCGCCGAACGGTCGGGCTCTACGGGCGCCAGGCACGGCGCATCCTCCCCAGCGCCATCAACCACGAGCCAACGCTCTGGCTCGGGTAAGAGGAAGGCCGAGCACCCGGCGAAGCTCCTGGAGAGACTCCGGTCGAGCTCGAAGGCCCCATCGGAGGAGGAGCGAGGCGGTGACACCCCAAACCCCCCTCCCCCCCCAGGGAGAAGGCAGTGAGCGCACCTAAGGTGGTGAAAGCCTTAATCCATCCGGCCAAGGCCTCTCTCGAGACAGTCGCGGCGGCCCTGGCTCAGCCTGTGGAGGCTACACCAGTGGTGGCGACCTTGGGGCCCAGGGTCTCCCTGCCACCGCGGAGGGAGTCCTCTTTCATGCCCATCGACGGGACCCCCGTGAAACCTCCGACGGAGAAGAAAAAGGGGGGGCAGGAGGTCGTCGTGGATTCGGCCTCAACCTCTGAGGAGGAGCTGATCGAAATCTTAAGCCACGGCGTTGGCGTGGAAGACCACCAGGCCGTCAGGAGGGACCCCGACGTAGGAGACGACGAAAATGTCGAGGGTGCTGACGGGGCTCCTGACCGCCCGTCGGACTCCCCTCAACCAGTACCGTAAGAAAACTTGGCGGCCATTTTGTTGGCTATACAGTACTTATGCTCGGAGATAAGGACGAGATTGCCGTTACCACCAACGGAGGAACCTCTCTGGGAGCCCTCCTCCTAAGAGAAGGATTCATCCTCCACCTCCTTTTCAACCATCGCGCCCTGCTCAGCCCTCCTCCCCGTCGACGATACGGGGACTGACACAGCCTGCGAGAAGGGATCGGTACGAGAAGAAGTACCGGGTCCCGGACGCGGCCCCCTTGTGCCTTCGGGCACAGCCGACCCCGGACTCGGTCGTCTCTGCGGCGGCCAGGAAGAAAGCGGCGGGGCCTCTGCCTCTAAGTCAACCTCCCCGCCGGACGGCGAGGGAAAGAAGTTGGACACGATTGGACGCAGAGTCATCTCATCGGCAGCGACGACGATTAAGGCTGCGAACGCCTTGGCTATCGTAGCCCGCTACGACAGGGATTTGTGGTACAAAATCGCCCCCCTGCTGGATTTCCTACCAGACAAGAGGGCGGAGGCCCTAGAGATCTTGCAGGAAGGAGAAGTGGCGTCGGGCCATGCCATTACGATAGCGACGGACATCGCTGACACTGGATTTCGCCAGTTGGGCAACGGCGTGTGCCTTAGACGGCGTGGATGGCTCAAGGCAACTGACTTCCGTCAGGACGTGCAGACCAAAGTCTTGGACATGCCGTTCGACGGGAGCAACCTGTTTGGGAAAACAGTGGACGATTCCCTACAAGCCATCAAGACGGACACAGAGACTGCCCGGGCTCTTGGTGTCCTCCAGCAACGACGTCGCCCTTTCGGAGCGGCAGAGGCAAACAGGATGCCTCCAAAGGTTCCGGCGGCGAATTTTCCACCTATCGTCAAGCGGCCCGTTCGTCGTCACAGGAAGCCTACAGGGGACGAGGCAAGTCGGGCGGACCCCGCCGTCGTCGCCAAGGAGGACAAGGCGGCAAAGCCTCGTCGAAGCAGGACTGAACCGGCTGTGGGGTCGGGCCCCCACCGAAGCACCCCGGTGGGAGGCCGGCTGGCGAGCTTCGTCAGCGTGTTGGAGTCCATCTCCACCGACCGTTGGGTGCTGGACGCCCTGGCCCAGGGTCACGCGCTCGTTTCTAAAGAAGTGCCCGCGCGTCCCCCCCGTGGCCAGGAAGGAACATCACGTCCCTCAACTTCTCTTGGAGGTAAAGGCGATGCTCAAAGGCGCCATCGAGCTCGTCCCAAAGAGGCGTCGGGGCTCCGGAGTTTACTCAAGTTAGTTCCTCGTGAAGAAGACGACGGGAGGATGGCGTCCCATCCTGGACCTACGATGACTGAAAAAATTCATCAAGGCACAGAAGTTCCGGATGGTCACCCTCCAGCACGTCCTGGGTCAACTGGAGGAGGACGATTTCCTGTTGTTGGATTTGGAGGATGCCTACTTCCATATCCCCATCCTAAAGGGACACCGAAAGTTTCTCAGATTCGTGGTCCAAGGGCGTCACTACCAGTTCAGAGCCCTTCCCTTCGGATTGAGGTCGGCACCCAGGGTGTTCACCAAGTGCCTCGCACCAGTGGCGGCGCGGCTGCACCTGGAGAGGATCCACGTCTACCCCTACCTGGACGACTGGCTCATCCGAGCAAAGACAAAGGAGCTCGCCGCGGAGCACACGGCGAGGACTGTCCAACTACTCACAGACCTGGGATTCTTCATAAACTACGCCAAGTCCCACCTGGTGCCCGCTCAAGACGCACTGTTTCTGGGAGCGAAGCTCGACACAGTAGCGCTTCTGGCCTCTCCGTCGGAGGAAAGGACGAGGGCCATCTTGGGCAAGGTGCAGCGGATGCTGGTTGCGGACGCGGCCAGGGTGAGGTCCATCAAGTCCCTCCTCGGAATGATGTCTTCTTGCATTTATCTCATCCGCCTGTGCAGGCTTCGGATGCGCCCGTTACAGGAGTTCCTGGACGCTCGCTGGATCCAGACGGGCAGCTTCGAGGAAGGATCACACTTGACGAGCGCTTCCGACGAGCGATCCGGTGGTGGGGCACCCGCGCGCATCTGACGGCGGGCATGGACTTCCAGACCCCGGACCACCAGAAGACAGTGACCACGGATGCCTCCCTGGAAGGGTGGGGAGCGCACACCGAAAATCTGCACGCGAGGGCCTTTGGCTGCCGACGGAGAAGTCCCTCCATATCAACGTCCTGGAACTCCGTGCAGTGTTTTGGGCCCTCAGGTCCTTTCTTCCGTCCCTCAAGGGCAAGGTGGTGAGGATCTTCACCGACAACACCACCACCATGTTCTACATCAGGAAGCAGGGCGGTACCAGATCCCCAGCCCTGTCCACGGAGGCTCAGTATCTGTGGCATTGGGTCGTCGCCCAAGGGATGTTTCTGGTGCCATTTCATCTGGCAGGGATAAAAAACACCATCGCCGACTCGCTCAGCAGGGAGCTGCGCTCGTGCCACGAGTGGGAACTGCAGCAGGATCTAGTGGACCGCCTCTTCCGACGGTGGGGCACACCCCAGATCGATCTGTTCGCGACAGCGTCGAACTCCAAGTGCCGGAGGTTCGCCAGCAGGTTTCCCCAGCCGAGGAGCATGGGCGATGATTTCTCGTTCCCCTGGGAGGGCCTGTTCCTATATGCGT
This sequence comes from Ambystoma mexicanum, assembly GCF_040938575.1. Taxonomy (NCBI): domain Eukaryota; kingdom Metazoa; phylum Chordata; class Amphibia; order Caudata; family Ambystomatidae; genus Ambystoma; species Ambystoma mexicanum. The sequence continues at coordinate 113,145,190 of NC_090938.1, read as the reverse complement.
TTCCTCCATTGCCGCTGCTGATCCGTCTCATCAACCAGCTCAAGAGGTCACGGTGCAGGATGATCCTCGCCGCACCTGCGTGGCCGAGGCCGATATGGTTCCCGGACCTTCTGGACTTGTCAGCGTCCCCGCCAATCAAGCTGCCAGTGGACGCGGATCTTCTCCAGGGAACGAGGCGCCATCCTCCACCACGACCCAAAGTCGCTGAACTTGCAGGCCTGGCTCCTGCAGCGTTAGAGTTTGGAGGTTACGACATACCGGCCGACTGCAGAGAGGTTCTTGCAAAGGCCAGGGCGTCCTCCACTCTTAAATGCTACGGACACAAATGGAAGAGGTTCTCTGTCTGGTGCCACGCACAGAAGATTAACCCTCTACGGATTACGGCTCCTCAAGTACTGCCGTACCTGCTGACGCTGGCCAAGGCTGGGCTGGCGCACGCTTCCATCAAGATTCATCTTGCTGCGATCTCCCGATACACCAGAACCACGGGACGGACGTCTTTGTGGTCTCGTCTGGTGAAAGAATTCATGAAGAGGGACTGTTCAGATCGTTCCCGCCGGTGAAGGCCCCGTCCCTGGCGTGGGAGCTCAACGTAGTGCTGACCAAGCTCATGGGACCTCCGTTCGAGCCTCTGCACTCAGCAGTTGAAGTTCTTGTCGTGGAAAACAGCATTTTTTAGGGCATCACCTCCGCACGACGGGTGGGAGAGATCCAGGCCCTTTCCTGCAAGCCCCCGTACTTGACTTTTCACGACACGAGGGTAGTGCTCAGGACGCACCCCTCCTTCATGCCCAAGGTGCCGTCGGACTTCCACCTCAACGAACCCTTGGTGTTACCTGTTTTCTTCCCGTCACCTTCGTCGCCGGCTGAAAGGACTTTGCACTCGCTGGATGTGGCTAGAGCGCTGAAGTTCTACGTGGACCGCACGAAGAGTTTGCGGAAGACGTCACAACTTTTTGTGAACTTTGGACCTGTCAATCAGGGGAAGGCTCTCTCGAAGGCTTCCATTTCCAGATGGCTCTCCGGCTGTATCATGTACTGTCATCGGTTGGCAAACCAACCGCTGCCTGGCCGTCCGAGAGCCCATTTCACCAGAGCGATCGCAGCTACCACGGCGTTCCTATCTGGTGTGCCCTTGCTGGACATCTGCAGGGCTGCTATGTGGAGGTCGACGCGCACCTTCACGAAATTCCACTGCGTCGATCGGGATTCCAGGGAGGAGTCGAGGGTCGGCCAAGCAGTGCTGCGCAACCTGTTCGCCTAAGGTGAGCCTGGTGAGGAGGGATGTAATGCTTAATGTTGAGCCTTTGCCACCTCCCGTGGTTGTGCATGTGTGTACTGCTATGTATTCTTTTATTCATGAGCATGTGAATCCATGCCAGACCCCATGCTGGAGAAGGAACAAGTTACTTACCTGTAACTGTTGTTCTCCAGCATGGGTCTGGCATGGATTCACATGCGAACCCTCCCGCCTACCCCTCTGCGGCTCTTCACTTGGTCATACTGCCACTTCACGTGCTACCAAATCTGAAGATGGCTGCCAGAGGCGGGGTTTAGGGAGATGGCAGTCATTGGCTGTGGTCAGTATGACGCAGAGATCAGTGATTGGTTACTACTACGAAAGACAGATCAGAAACTAAACTGATACTGATTTTTCTTTACCGAGGATTCCCAGCCTGACGGGGAATATTCATGAGCATGTGAAACCATGCCAGACCCATGCTGGAGAACAACAGTTACAGGTAAGTAACTTGTTCCTTCCAAAGCAATCGGGTCCAGACATTTTATTACCCGGTAGGGCTGTTATGCCGTCGTTTATTTCCTCTGTCGTGATGGGCGTTTCGAAAATGTCCCTTTCTTCACTGGGCATCCGATGCAATCCCAACTTTTCAATAGAAGTTGCTTAGAGATATGGATCCATCTCTTCTTGTTTCAGCAAGCCCACATGAAAGGACTTGTTAGGCAAAGTTTGAATGCAGTACCCTCTGGAAACACTACAAGCAACTATGACTACAGGTATAAGCAAAACCAACCTTTTGTACAAGTCTGTACTACACAGTTTTGGTAGCGTGTGGAGCAGCCAGGCTTATCTCAAGAGGGAATATGAGCTGTAATGTTACACAGAGGGTTAGAATCACAGGTGTTCAAATAAACTATTACACTCAAGGTTTCTTGGTTAAATACGTTTATTAACCAATCAGTTATAAAACATTCAATAGAAGGAGGCAATCAATATAACACACATATACACTTGAATACTCTACGTTCTAAGTTTCTAAATCAGGTAATACCCTTTTGGGATGGCACACAGACACAACCTACAATCACAATTAACTTTAGTAACAAGATTGCTGGGGACATGAATATCTTACTGTTGCATTCAGAATACTTTTTCAAGGGGAGTAAAAGGCAAAGGTATTCAAACAAGAAAGGTTACAATTATTCTCCGTGCAAATATTTTGAGTCCACCAGAAGAGTCAATTCAATTGGCTAGGCCAAAGTCAATGGGCTAAAGTCTTGGATAGGATAAAGCAGTTCTGGTAGTTAAAGGGAAAAGTCTCTGCACAAGTTCTTAGAAGTAGTTTGTAGCAAGAAGAATCATATGTTTTGTCACAAGCTGATTAGGGCTGTGTTGCGAAAGTTGCAAGCACTATCACCGTGAGAGGTAAGTACTCTGTCTGGTTTTACAGTACCTTACAAAGAAAGAGGCAGCTGATGACCTCTGTTCCTGGCAGTTCCTGCAGATCTTGCAGTTCCTGGGCCTCAGTCCTGGGGACAAGAGGGAGGACGTCGGGCGACTCCTGGACTGCACTGGGACAGTCAAAAACTTGCGACTGTCAAACTTCAATTTCGGTGGCTATAAGTAAAGCACACAAACTGGTGTCCCTCTCCCTGGTTCTATGGTTTCATGCAGCAACTCTGAGGAAATTCAACCAGCTCTGAGACGGGTGTCCAGGTAGCTTATTGGTGAGTTGATTGGTCCCACTAACTCAGAGGAGAAGTCCTTGCAGGGGCTTCTCTGTTGATGCGAACTTGGCGATTTGGACCTGCAGCAGGGCTTCACCGGGCAAACCAACGGTCTAGGAGTTGCACAGCTGTCCTCTTCAAGCTCCTCTTCAGTTCCTTCGTTCCAGTGGTCGACGCTGCCTTCCAAGCCAAGAGACTCCCCTTTTATTCAGTTCTCTCCCATTCATTCCAGCCTAGCTGTCACGCACCCAGCAGGGATTGCGGTCCTTGCCGGACAGTCAGCCAGCCAGTCACCAGAGAGTGGATTTGGTTCTCCTAGGAGACAAAGCACAGAATTTTGGGCACCTCCCTTGCTTCCTGCCCACCCCAGACACTCGGGCGCCAGAGGCGGTCTTCACTCTTGAATCCCGCCAAAGGCGAATGATCAAAGAGACCAAACCTGGTTTGGCACGCAGACACAAACTCTAGAAGGACATTTCCACAAAGAAATGGAGAAAAAAGAAGACCAGGACCTGTTTAAACAAAGGAAGCTCAGACGCCATCTTGAAAAACATGGTTCCTCACGATTATCGTTACTGGAAAAATCATGGTAGTTCATTGTAAAACCACTTCCACCAGCCATTCTGAGAGGAAAGGGTAGCATTTGACTGCTACATGAGTATCTAGACACAGGGGATACTAAGTAACCCCTCCAGCACTCTATTGTAAGATAGGGTGTGCTGGGTCTAGGAATTTACAGACTAGTAAAGTCAATTTCACTTTACTTACTCTGGGAGACAGTAGTTTATCCCAGAGAAGGTATTTAAACCTTGGGAAAGCCTGAAAAGGTATCCCTGTGCCACTGCACTGAGGCATAACCAGAGAAAGCACGAGTAAAACATATCAAAATACATGAGAGAGTGGGGAAAAATGCTCTCACTCTCTCTAGGTAAGAACATAAAGTCCTCCTAATCCAGCAAAGTAGCTGGGGGTCTCTAAGGTGAAGGGAATCAGCACATTTTTGAGAATTCTCCCTAACTGGACTCCATACCACCTTAATTTGTCAGTGGTATGTAGCGTGCCCTGATTGTCTTGTAGTTGTGATATAATTACAGGTTCTCTGCTTCCGCAGTTCGGCTGTTAAAAGGCAGTTAGCCTTTCCCACTTGAACATAGTATGTTTGGTTAGTGTTCAGCAAGGTTTGAGCGGAGCTATCTGCCACATCTGCCTCCAACTGCCCTGACCTTTTGCAATGCCCGTAGTGTTTTGTGAGATTGCTTACCTTTGTGCTGTGATTCTGCTGTTTTAACCTCCCTCTCCAGTTCCTTTTGCGGTGCTTCCTTCCCCTCTCATATATGCTGTGGCATGAGAATTAAATTCCAAAGACTGATCTGCAAATGGATTTTCCTCCTTTGTGAAAAGTTCAGTGAGCAAAAAGCGATGGCTGCAGACTCTCAAAGTGGGATAAAAACACAGAACAGGTTATCATGCCATGTTCTTTCTCGAGAGGGGCGCCTGCACCCTTCTTTGGATTCATTTTATGGGATAAAGCTACAAGCCATCTTATGCTTTGTGCATTTTGACATGCATAAGCTACCTTTGGGACCAAACCATAATAAGTGCAACCTTTCTTTGTAAAACTTAATACATTTGTGGACTAAAATATTTAATAGTACTAGTTATACATCTTTATCTTCTTGATCTAGGATGTACATGAATTCTTGCTATTGGTTTTAAACTTGTGAGCTCATCTGGTATTATGCATGCACTAAATCGAAATGTCTGTTTCTTACAGTGAAGGTCCGAAGGCAGTTGCAGCTCCACGTCCAGATAGATTGGTGAACCGTCTCAAAAGCATTACGTTGGATGATGCTAGTGCACCTCGTCTAATGGTTCTTCGTCAGCCAAAGGGACCTGATGACACAAATGTATGTTTAGAACCCTTTGTGAACCAGAATTTCTATGCTGCTCTTGCTCAATGTCCGGTTTAATGTTTTATTTTAGATTCCTTTCTTCTAACTGCTGTAATTTTATACCATGCAACACCCATTCCAATGATACTAAATTTAGTGTCCTAGATGAGAGGAAGGGCTAAGTCGGCCCTGTCATAATTCAAATGAGTTTCCTCCTCTGTGTCAGAACGGATTACCCATAAGCTATGCATTCTAATGGATTCCTTCTTCCCACTGGTTCCTCATCTGATACTCTATTTCCAGCACAGCAGTTTTTTCTGAAACCTTTCTGCCACCACGGGGCTGCAGGGGAGCTCCAAATCTGCTTATCCCGACTTTTATCCCAATGCTTCTATCTGGGTCGCAGCCTCTGGCGTGGGAACGCCCCGCCATGGCCCTGCCCCCTGTCGCCTCACCCCAGTCCCTTTTTCCGCATGGACAGTCTCGGACCTGGCAGCCACCACAGAGACTCTTTTTTTTAAAAGTTCCGCTTGCGCCCCGTTTCTGTTTTTCAAACTTATTTAATCTTCCTTCGGTGCCTCGCCTCCCCAGCGCATGTCGGCTGCAGGAGAATTCACAAGATGTCTCATTCGACCGCTCGTTGCTGGCCTCTGACGCCCATGCACTCTAGCTTGAGTGTCTGGTGTTATGGAGAATTCCCATTTCTGTGCCAATTCCCTTCAACCTTAGAGACCCCCAGCTCTTTTGCTGGACTTTAAGACTTTTCATTTTTACCCTGGAGTGAGCATGACCTTTTTCTCGCTCATGTATTTTTGATCTGATTTGGATTGTTTCCTTTTTTTTTTTTTTTTTTTTTGGAGCCTGACAAACTCCATATGCATCTACTTTTTGTATGGTGACGCACATCACCTTCAGTGCAGTGTGACTGAGAAATCCTTTGGATTTCTCTTAAGGTTTGAATACCTTTTCTTGGGTGTGAACTACAGTTCACAAGAATAGTAAAGTGAAATTGTCTTTACTTTTTCTCTTTGTAGGTCCAGCACACCCCATCTTATGTGGCGTGCTGGTGGGGGGGGGGCATGCAGAGGAGGGGGGTTACTTAGTAGCCCCTTTTCGTACTTACTCATGTAACACTTTTTGTTGCCCTCACTACTTGAAATGGCTGGTGAAAGTGGTTTAATTTTCCTACCATTGTGCTTTTCTTCCGCAGGCTGACTCCTCAGCTGCAGGATAGCACCCATGGGTGACCATTGTGAAAAAAATGGCCTGGTCTTCTTTTATTGCCATTTATGGTTTGTGAGGTCTTTATTGGGTTTTACTCTGGGCGCCAAACCATGTTTAACCCTTTTTGTTCGTTTTGCCTTTGGCAGGCTTCAGTACTGAAACCTGCCTCTGGCTCCAGTGTGTCTGCAAGGGCAGGAAGTGAGGGAGGTGCCCGAAATTCCATCCTTCATCTCGGGAGCAACCTGAATGCACCCAGTCCTAGCTAGCTAGCTGGCTGGCTATCCTTGCAGGAAAGCAACCATGCTGCGTGAGTGGCTGCTAGGCTGTGAATGAATGGTAGAAACCTGCATAAAAGGCGAGGCTTCTTGGACTGAAGACTGAGTCGACCACTGGGAAGAACACCCTGACGAAACAGTGAACAAAGCTTGCTCACTGTCCTGGACCATTGAACTGCCCGGTGAAGCCCTGCTGCTGTGCTGAAACTCATTTTTCTGATTGACTAGAGAAGCTGCGGAAAGGGCGACATCTTCCCTTGGCTAGTGGGACCAACTAACCCAGAGACAAACTTTGCTGGAAGACCTTCCCCAACTGGCTGTACTACTTTGCTGCTGCTGGAATCAAGTGCCAGGGGTCAAGAAATCCGTAATCGAGTGCAACGTCTGTAAGCTGGCCAAAAGCTCCAGGGGTCTCCTGAGGACGCTCCCGAAGCCGGACGACCCAAGCTAGAGTCACCTCAGCAGAGTGCTGGACTGGAGGTGAAGGAAGCCCAACCGAAGTCCAAGAGCCGCAAAGTGCAGCTGATCCAAAGAAAGCCCGTAGATGCTGCGCCAACATTTTGAATTGTTGCTGTGCAGGAGTGCTCCAGATGTCCTCCCTCTTGTCCCCACGACTGAGGCCCAGGAACACAGGATCTGCATCACTGGATCCTCTTCTAACCAAAGGTACTGTTCTGACTTTGGGGTATTTATCTGTAGTTCTGCTCTTCTCCGTTGAGACTTGCAATAGCTGCTTTTCCATAGTTGATTTCAGCTGTAACTTTCACAAGTGTAACAGCTTGTGGCCCAACATTGATTTTCTACAACAAACTCTCTAGCTTTGTGGAAGACTTTTTGCTATCTAAGAAGTGCCTCAGCTCCATAGACTGTGCTCCAATTGACTTTGGCTGTCCGAGCTCCCTGCAGACTCTCCTGGTTCATTGACCGATTCTTACTGTCCCTCGTAGGTGATATATTGGTTCTTCACTAATATTGCTGGGAAAGGTTTTTAACTAGACTTCATTGGGAGATTCACATGCTCTGAGAACCTGTTCAACCTTTTTCCCTCCTTTAACCTTTCCTTTCTACCAACCTCCGAATTTTACAAAGTACACAAGTGATACGTAAATGCCAATACTGTCCTAGTTAGTGAAGTCACCTCAGGGTGTGGGAAGTGAGTATGAAACCTCTCTAAAGAGTAGCTACTAGCTTTGCCTTGATTCTCCGAATGTATTTTGAAGTTTCGTTTTTATTGTTGCACATTGCCATTTTCAAAGAATGCTTATTTAAAACTGACTGTAAAATAATTAATTATTTTACTAGAAAACCTTGAGTGTGTTATTTGGATACTTGTATTGGTGAATTTCAATGCTACAGCCCACATTTACCCCTCTTGAGATGTCTGGCTGCTCAGTCACTCTACCAACTTGTGTAGTACAGACCTGTACCAATAGGTGGGGTTACCAAATACCAAGAGGACAAGGCTGGTGTAGTCTCCCCCACGGTTACTACATCAAATCTTGCTTAACATCTGGGTCCTGACTAACGCTGGGGCGCATGTTCGGCTTGCAGCGCTCTCGGTCACAGGGCATTGACAAATTGGTTGTCGCAGTGGCGGGAGATCTTTCACTCTTCTTCTCCGGCGCACCTTAAGGACTTCAGCTACAGGACCTCTTGTCAAGACTAGGTAGTCCGTCTGTTCAGCACTGCTCCTCAGCTTGGCCACTCCTTCCCCAGGCTTCCCACAGACAAGGGTTCCTTGGATTCAGGTTCTGGCAGGCCCGAGTACAACCAAAGAAGTGGTGGGTGAAAGGTTTTGAATACATCTGAACCACTGGCATTGCTCTGGGCAACCTTTCACATCACCTTTTGCTCCTACGTCCTGTCCCCTTTCCTCCATATTGCATGGGTGTCCCTTGCTAGTGACGGGAGACACAACCTTTTTCAACAGCAAAAATCTTATTCCCCTTTAAATTTAGAGGCATGCTGGGGCACGACCATCGGTGTGTGCACTCCCCTGAGTCCCCCAGCAGCTTTGCTGGATTTTTGGGGTTTATTTTTCTTCTCCTGCCAAGAGTGAGACTCTTTTACCCTCACTCTTGGACATGATTTGAGTGTATTCCTGTGACTTGTAATGTGCTTATGGGCTTTGGGGTACTTTTTTCCCCATAGGCTATCATTGGTTTTTGTATGTGTTACACAGCACCCTCAGTGCAGTAACACAGGGGTGTCATAGTGACCCCCAAACATAGACTCCATACCCTGGGACTGACTACTGTCTCCCTGGGCATGTAAAGTCACCATTGAATTTACTAGTCTTAAATTGTGAACAGGACCAGTACAAACCATCATACTGTGGAATTACTGGTAGGGGCAATTAGATTGCCCCTGGGTCTGTTTGTCGAGGGGGTACTGTCCCGTCCCCCCTCGCCGAGTTTCTGGCTGGTGGCACTGGATACCACGGAAATATTCCACCGGAATATTTCCCAATGGGATTTCCCATTGATTTTAATGCACCACTTTTTGGTGCAATGTTAAAGATACCGCCGGTTTATTTAATAATTCACCGGTTGGGATTTTTTGCCAGAACTCGCCGCCAAAATGGCGTCTGGGTTCACTTCAGTAACCCTGAACCCGGGTCGAGCCTTTGTTCCACTTTTGGCGGGCTTCTGCACAGAAGCCCTCCAAAGTGGTGCCACTGTGTCTGGGTCTACAGGATGTGTGGGAGGGGGATTTAGGCACCCTGGACTGAGTTGCCTTGGCAACTCGTCGCACTCTTGTGTGATTGGCCCAGTGGTGAGCCCCCCGGCTCACCACTTAGCATGTTTGAGTGACAGCTAGGACTGGTGAATGGGGGTTTGCTGCATAAAAGCAGGGCTTTGGGGACTAGAACTTCAGAAGTCGCCACAGGACCTAATAAGCAGAAGAGGGAGAAGCTGAGCCGACCTGCCACGACGACACCACCAGTGGAGCCCTGCGGAACCGTCTCACCACTTCCCGACGACAGAGATGATCTCCAGTCCGGAGAGTCTTCTTCCCTTGACTGGTGGGGACAACCAGTTTTCGCCTTCTTTTCGCCTCCCTGGAGCATCTCGTGGCCGCCTTGCCTGTGCCAAGCACCCCGGCAACCGGAATACCACTTTTTACCTCTACCGCGAAAGAGGGGTAACATCCTTTTAACCGGAAAACTCTGCGGCTGGTTTCTTCCCTGGTAGTGCAACGACCTTCAGCTTTCCTCCACATCGAGATCTTCTCTTCCTCTGGACGACGCCGCAACTTGCACCCACTACCAGGAACTGCCACCGCTGGAGGATCCTTTCCATTTTGAAGGTACTGTGTTCCGCCCGGCTTCCCTTGCCACCGATTGTACGAGGTAGATTTAGGCCTCGGCTTTCGACCCTGGGTTAGCCTGGGATACCCTAACTAAACTTTTCTAAGCTTAACAGAACTTTTCTCTTCACCTGTAAAGACTTTGGAGACTTTGTGACATTGTGTGATCTTGGGCATATTTGGCCTGGCTCTTCCTAAAGTGGGCCTGGCACTGAACTTCCTTGCTCCTCAATAGACTGCCTTCTCTAATACTTACTGTGGTTCTCTGAAAAGTGTTTTGCTGTATTGCTTTCTTAATTCTGCCTTTTCCCTCCCTTTTTAAACAACTTGTTGGAGTGCCATCTAACGTTAAGCGCTCACCTCTGTCTGGAAATAAGTGGTGTTAACTAAGACTTGTCCAACAAATAACTAGGGATGTACATATAGTAATTAGGACTGTGTTTTGAATTTACTTACCTTTTTTATGCTAGTGTAATTTACAAGTGTCTTTTAAATAAATAATGATATACTTTTACACAAGCTCTGGTCAGTGTTTGCTTGTGCTACTGTGCCTCTGTACCTATTATGTATGCTCTGTATACTGCCTAACTCTTCTTGAGGAAAGTCTGACTGCTCAGCCACAGCTAACAAGTGAATCTGTGTGGTGCAGACTGCTACCAAGTGGGTTTACTGCCAAACACCTGTAGTCTTAAATCTTTTGCAGTGGTCCCTAAGGGAACTGCACAGGTTTCTGCCTAACACCTACCAGTCCTGAGGTGCAGGGGAGGCCTCAAGCTCCACCGCCAAGAGTCCTGGAGGGCGGTCCCAGTGCAGCAAGCACCACAGCACAGGCAGGTGGCATGCAGCCTGACAAGATGGCTGCCGCGCCAGACAAAATGGCCGCTCATCCTATACCGCCCCCTATGCGGAGCAGGTGGGAGAACGAGTTTCAAGGCGGGACTAGTCTTCACCAGGTACGTGGCTTAATGCATATTCTTCAGCGTCGCAAGACAGATACAGCCTGCAGGCAACAAAGCAGTGTACGCTCAGCCACCTCAGAGCCCTACTCCTACACACCTAGCGCCCCACCGGCCTGTGAGGACAGATTCTTCATGAAATATTGCACTTATGAGATCCCCTCAGATGGGCACCATCCTTCGGGATGTGATCAGGGACATGCTACCTTCTGTCCGACCCCCTGCGTGCCCATAGTCATTCCTCCTATGGCTCCAGCACCTCAGGCCCCCTGCTCAGCCTCTGCGTCCCACGCTGACCCCCTGAGTTCCGTCTCCTTGGCCTCCTGGACCCGAGGTGGTTCCATACCAGCCTCCGCAGCAACAGCTGTCCCCGGTCGCCACACATCAACCTTTCGGTGCCCAGTACTCAGCACCCTGTCCCTGACCAGCCAGACACCCTGTTGGACACTGATTAGGAGGACCCCCCAACACACCGTCTTCGGGCAGGGCTTTCCATGATCAACTTGCCGGTCTGGCCGAATACTTGGGACTCCCACAACCTGAGGTTGAACAACCAGGGGTGGGGGGTCCTGGCCGAAAGTGTTCACACTACGCCCCACGGCTATAACAGGGATTCCGATGCAGAAGGACGTTGTCGCCTTGGGCAAGAATAGATGGCTCAAACCGCATTTGGTGCAGCCCACCAATCAGCGCCTCAACGTCAAGTATAGGCAATTGAAGGGGGATACTCTTGCTATCGACACACCCTCAACCGCACTCTTCAGTGATTGCCGCAGCTTCCATCTATTCTAAGCCTCAGTCTCCCTCGGCCACCTCGTCCTCAGCCCAGCTAGGCAAGGAGATGATCTTGGAGGCATATGGAAAGGTGGTCTACTCCAGTGCCTCTCTGCACCTTTGGTCTAATGCGGGCGCCATGCTCGCAGCCGTTAACAAGAGGCTTTGGCAGGAAAAACACTTCCTGCCGGAACTTCCAGTACAGTGTCAGGGCTCTTCAAGCAGAATTGGTGTCCCTAGACGACATGGAGTCTACACTGGTGCATATAGACACCTCAGGCTGTGCCATCTGCATCGCCACGGACATGGGAAGGACTGCCTGCGGGCTACCAAGTTGAATCCGGATGTTCGGGAGCCCATATTGGACCTTCCATTCGAGAGTAGCGTCCTCTTCCATTCTACCACCGATGAGGAACTCGATAAGAAGAACAGTTCCCAGACTGTGAAATTCGTATCTATCCTCACCGCGGCTTCCGGGGCTTCCAGGAACGAAGGTCCAGGCAGCCGGACCGATTCCCAACTCGACACCGCCGCAGACACAAGGCGGGGGAATAAGGGATACTTTCAGTCCCCCTCGTCAGCCCCAGCCTCAGAGGGAAAGAAGGCATGACATTCCCCTCTGGGTTCACGTGTCTCTGGTTGGGTGGGCGGGGGATGGGCAGGTACAGGGCAGGCTTGCCCTTCATGCACCGTCTTGGCGCATGGTCCCCCTGGATTCTCTGTAGTGTCCACGGGTTACCGCCTTCCGGTTCCTCTCTCCTCCCCTCCATTCCCACAGATTGGGAAAACAACTGTGTTGGCAGAAATTTGATCGCTCGTAGAGAGCCAGGCAGCGGAGGAAGTTGCAGCGCCCCCCCACCCCCATCCAGCAGGGTACAGGCTTGTATTCCAGGATTTTCGCCATACACAAGAACCAGGCTGGCCTGAGAGTTGTGTTGGACCTTTCCACCCTGAACCTTTACCTCCCTCTTCAAAAGTTGAAGAGGGTTACCCCATCGCTTATTGCAGCAACACTGCAAGTGAAACTGGATGTGCTCCCTGGATCTGAAGGACTCGTACCTGTCACAATTTGGCAGCCTCTTCGGTCCTTTCTGAGGTTCAGGATCATGGGCTTCCATTTCCAATACAAGGTTCTACCCTTTGACATCAATTCAGCACCAAGGGTCACCAGGCTTAGGAATGCAGTAGCAGCCCTTTTCGGGGCCCAGGGTCACCATGTCTATCCATACCTAAATGGCTGGCTCTCCAGCGCGAGACCCCCGGAGGCAGTCCATCACACCTCCCCTGCCCTCGTGAATATGCTATACGAATTGTGATTTTTTTTTTTTTTTTTCCATCAATCTCAGGAAGTCACAGCTGCAGCCAGCGCATTCTCTGGCGGTTCTGCGCTTCATCTAGGACACAAGCTCCGAGTTTTTTACTCGGAGGGCATAAAGAGGGCCACTGGCTATTTTCTCAGCAGAGCGGGGACCTCAGCATGGTAGTACCAGCACCTCTTTGGTATCATGGCGGCATTTCTACTGGCAGTGTCTCACACAAGGCTCAAAATAAAATTACAGCTGCACCTCGCAGCCTCATGGAGTCCGGAGTGGGGTACCCAGGCGGAACTAGTCAGCATTCCTCCCTTTCTCCACCAGGGCCTTGCCTTGTGGAGCGTGGACGGCAACTTGCGGCTAGGGAGACCCTTTCAGCAATCGGCACCACGGCTTAACATCGCCACGGATTCCTCTTTGGAGGTCTGCGGGGCTACCCGGGACAACCACAGCGTCCATGGAGTCTGGTCCCTTCAGGAGTCAGGAGGCCGATATCAATTGGCTAGAGCTCAAGGCGATTCTGGCTCACTCGGGGCCTTTCTGACGCTTATTAGTGGCAGGATGATCCTCATTCAAACAGACAAATCCACCAGTATGTATCACATTAACAAACAGGGTGGCACCAGGTCTCCACCCCTATGCAGCCTGGCCATCAGCATTGGAGGAGGACAGACTCAGCAGATTGGGTGTGGACAATTATGACGGCAATTGAACAATCTGGTCCTTCAGGGGTTCTTCAGCAGATGGGGCAGCCCCAGGTGGATCTCTTCGCCACCTGGTAAAAATAGGAAGTGCCCCAGGTTGCCTCCTCGCAGGGACAGGGCCTAGGCTCCCTGGGCAACACCTTACAGTTGCAGTGGAACAGCATGAACGCATATGCATTTCCGCCCATTTCCCTGGCCCACTGGGTGATCTGCAAGGTAAGAGCGTTCCGACACCTCAGCATCATTCTGATGGCTCTGTGGTGGCCGGCAAGACCAGGGTTCTCATAGCTGCTCAACCTGTCGGACCAGCATCTGATTTACCTGCCATTGGGCCCAGCTCATCTTCTGGCGCAGCAAGGAGGGAAGGGTCATCCACCCCGCTCCACAGAAGTTAGCCCTCGCAGCGTGGTTCCTGAACAGGTCACATTGAAGCATCTGTCGCAGGTGAACCTGGACATCATAAAATGTGCTAGGAGCAATGCTACCAGGAGCCAGTACAAAAGCAAGTGGTCTAGGTTTTGCCACTGGGCTGATTTTAAGGAGGTTGATCCTCACTTGCTCACTGGACGATGTGCTATCTTTCTCTGTGCTCCTAGCACACTCTGGACTACAGGTAGACACATGCCGCACCTATCTAGCGGCAATCGTAGCCTACTGGAATTCCAAGGAGGAATTTTTTTTCTCTTCCTCCAACCTGGCAGTTAAGACATTTGGTGGGCCTCACCAGGCTCTACCTGCCTATCAAGAAGCCACACCTGTGTGGGACCTCCACATAGTGTTGGGCGCTGTGGTGCATAAACCTTTTGAGCCTATGGCATCCGCGGACATCAGGCTGATCACCATGAAGACAGCCCTTTTTGGTGTGTCTTTAATCTACACGTTATGTCGGCGAGATCCAAGCTCTTGTGGCCTCTGAGCCCACACTACCTTTCAGAGGGACAAGGTGGTCCTCCAAACGCATCCCGTGTGCCTTCCTAAGGTGATAGTACTCCCTTCTTTCTTTGTAGACCCCAAGATCGAAGCTCCGAGTCCTGCGCTGTTTAGATGTTAGGAGAGTGCTTAAGTTCTATCTGGACAAGATCAAGAGCTTCTGCAAATCTGTGCCTCTATTTATCACCTTTGGCGGGTCAAGGCCCAGATATCGGGCTTACAAGGCCTCCATACCGAGATGGATGGTGGCAACCACTAAGGAGGCATCTGAGGGGCAGCACAAGCCTGGCAAACATGCATGTTCATGCTGCCAGAGCCAAGGCCACGGCAGTCGCATTCCAGACGCACGTTCCGTGGCAGTTCATTAGCAGGGCAGCCAGGTGGGCCACTCCCTCTGCCTTTTGTAAGCACTACTGTTCGGATGCCGGCTCCAGGTCAGCTGCGGCGTTCAGGCAGCAGTATTAAGGAACTTGTTTTCTTAAGGAGGGTCACCGCCACCCTGGGGCTACATTCAGTTGTAATCGCCCATACTGTATGGAGGAAAGGGGACAGGACGTAAGAGTAATTAGAAGTTACTCACAGTAGTGACTAACATACTCTTAGTCCCCTTTCCTCCATACGTCCTACCATCCTCCACCCTAATGAAACTGGTGTCATTAAGCAATGTTAATCTATTGTCGACGCGTCTATGGGGACGGAGGTGTGGTGCTGGAGGGCTGAATCAGGGCAGCACATCCTCCCAGACCTCTGCGCCTCTAAATTTAAAGAGGAAGACTGTTTTCTGGTGAAAAAGGTTGTTTCCCGTCCATAGGAAGGGACACCCATGCAGTATGGGGGAAAGGAGACTAAGGTAGAGAGAGAGTATGTTAGTCACTACAGTGAGTAACTTGTCACTTCATGCCCTCCTGCAAAGGATTAAAAAATGAGGGAGAGGCCCGTGTCGGCGCCTGCCAGGCTGGCTGCCATCTTGAATTCAACTCTAGGCTCGCCTGTGCTCTCGTCCATCGAGTGGGCTTTGCACAAGATCCCAGCCCCCTTCCCCTCTGGAAGTGGCAGCGGATTCCTTGGTACAGGTACCTGGTCTCCTCGGGGTACATCTACTTATTGCAGCCTTATGGCTAGATGCCTCAGGCATCGCGGCACTTTGACCAGGAACTGAGACCCAGTGCTTCAGCAGGCTGGGTCGTTAGGGGACCCAGTCGCTAGCGAGGACCGCTTCTTTCAGCATTTCCTCATCCTCCAGCGTTCCCCTAAGATGACTGGGTTCCTAAAGGACACAGTGAAGAATGTGGTCCTGCAGGTGATGCCTCCCCGGAAGCCTCCTCTGGGTGGTGGTCCTGTTCCTCCAGCGCTGCTGGTTCCAGTGCCAGGCCCTACCCTTTGAGGATGATGATGATGCCCAGGACAATGAACCCTAGACATCCGTTAAGGCCTTTCATGACTGCCTTCAGGGCCTGGTGGAGGTCTTGGGGGTCCCTCTGCCCGAGGAAGCCCCACAGGAGTCGGTAGTGCTTAGGCAATCGCACCACAGTCCGGTCTGGCATCCCTCTCCAGAAGGATGTCCTGCGGGTAGCAAGAGGTCTGGGAGAAGCCCAGGGCCAATGCCCAGATGAACACAAAGTTGGACAGCAGGTTCAGGCTGACAGATGGGGGAGTCAATCCTACTGGCCTCCCACCCGCAGCTGCATTCTTCAGTGGTGGCTGCGGTCTCAATATATTCTAAAACCTAGTCTGTAGTCTTCCTCCATGCCTCAAAGTCTCCTTCAAGGCCGGTCTGACGGATGCCCGGGCCGTTGCGCAGAACTTCATGGAGTCTTCAGTCTCCCAAATCGACACAGCCAGCAGAGGGCTGTGCCTCGGTGTCGAGATAAGGCAAACTTGGATGCAAGCCACTAAGTTTTTATCTGGTGTGCAAGAGCGGATCCTGGATCTGCCCTCTGAGGCCGTGGACCTCATTCATTCGTCAACCGTTGACGAGTTGAAAAAGAGAACCTCCACTCAAAAAAGCCAGGTCCTTGGTCATCCTGAAAAAGCCTGGGCAGAAGTCCATCCGGCAGTCTCACGGTAGGACCGAATTCCAACCCTTTGATTTCACTGGCTTCAAGGGGTTCCAGGAGTGCGGTACACAGAGGCCGGACAGGTCTTCCAGCGGCAACAGGAAGAAGCAACAGAGAACTTTGCGTGGGTTTTTCTGCTTGCCCTCCTCTGACCCAGCCTCTGCCAAGAAACCATGACGTCCATGTCTGTGAACTTAGTGCTCCAGCGGGGGTGGGGGAATCTGGCTCTTTTCAAGGACACATTGCAGCAGCTTTTCAAGAACCTGTGGATGCGATCTGTGGTCTCCACGGACTCCAGCCTTCCTCTTCCTTTCCCTCCATCATCCTCTCCTCCTTTGTCATATCAATTCCCCCGCTCTTTTTTGGGCGGGCCTTTCACTGTTAGTGGCAGGAGATAGAACCAGAACCTCAGACAGGAGCTCCGGTTTCTACTCCAGGATTTTTGCGGTACCCAAGAACTATGCTAGCCTGAGGGTTGGCCTGGACCAGTCCATTCTAAATCGGTCTTTACCGCTAGAACGCTTCAAGATGATTACCCCTGCGCACATAGTCTCTGCGCAGTGGACTGGATGTGTTGCCTGGATCCAAAGGATGTGTACCTGCATGTGCCCATTTACCAGCTGCATCAGAAGTTTCTGTGGTTCACAATTGT
This sequence comes from Ambystoma mexicanum, assembly GCF_040938575.1. NCBI lineage: Eukaryota > Metazoa > Chordata > Amphibia > Caudata > Ambystomatidae > Ambystoma > Ambystoma mexicanum. Next base: position 113,128,137 of record NC_090938.1, on the reverse strand, counting down.
CATACCACTTTTAGTACAAGGTGCTGCCTTTTGGCTTGAAATCGGCCCCTGTTGTCTTCACAAAGTTGATGAAAGCCATGCCTGGTGGTCTCCACTTAGCATGCCATCACCTATACCCCTATCTGGACGACTGGCTGTGTATGGTCACCCAAATGGGTGCTGCGGTCCTGCCAGAGATTTGTGGGTATTCATCAGCTGGGATTCTCCCTTAACCAAAGGATGTCACAGTTGTGCCCCTCCCACGATCTGGTCTTCCTAGAGGTGCTTTGGAGTACAGCCGTTCAGCGGGTGTTACCCACGCCCAACAGGATCCTCTCCCTTGGCAAGGCGATATGGCACTTACTGGCCAACTCCACCTCTGCATGGTGGTTCCGGCATCTTCTGGACCTGATGGCCTCCTGCGTGCTCACTGTACAGTACACCCGCCTTGAGATGAGGTGCCTCCAGCTTCACCTGGCGGCCAATTGGGATCAGTAGATGGGGTCTCAGTCGGACAGGATCCTAATACCCCTGCTCCTCCTACCCGATCTTTGCTGGTGGACAATTGGTGGCAATGTTTCTGTGGGATTTCCCTTCACCCGGTCGGAGCTTATCCTGGTAGTGACGACTGACTCCTCTTTCGGGCTGCGGGGACTACTCTAGAGCGCTACATGATTCATGGTGCATGGACCAGGGCAGAAGCCCCTCCTACATATCAATCTGCTCAAGCTAAGGGCAGTGAGCCTGCCCCTCAAGGTGTTTCTGCCCCTCATGAGGGACTGGTCAGTTCTGGTCAGGACAGACATTTGGGATTCAACAGGAGTTGCACACCGTCTCCTGGTTGCCCCTGTTCCAGCTTTTGGGGGGGGGGGGGGTTGCAGACCTGGACTTGTTCACAGCTCCCCAGAATTCCAAGGGCCCCCAGTTTGCTTAATTGGCAGGGCGGGGGTCGCTGTGAGACGCTTTCCAGGTCTGTTGGCACAGGCGCAGGTGTTGTTCCCTCCCACCCCTCTGCCCCTGCTGACCTTCCAGGTTCCGGGCTTTGGTGGGCTGCTGCCTCGTCTTGATTGCCCCCTACCCTCCCCCACTGGACCTTGGTTTTTGGCTCTGCTACAGTTGTGCTCCCAGGGTCCCATCCACCTTCCGATTACCAGCAGGGGCTTCCCGACATGCATGGTTTTGGCAGTGGTACACCCATACATGGACAAGCTGACCCTGGCGCGGCCTGGTTCCTAACCAGCTGTATCTTCAGCATGATCCATTTTGGATTACAACTGGGACATCATTCAACAGGCCAGGAGTCCATCTACTTGATCCTGGTATAAAAGCAAAGGACTAGGTTCTGCCACTGAGCTCACCAAGGGTCTGGATCCTGTCCACTGGGTGACGTACAGGCCTTTTCAGCTCACCTGGTTCGTTCTAGAGTTCAGGTGGATACTTGCCGCACTCATTTGGTGTCCATTGAGGCTTACAAGAACTCACTTGAGCATGTGTTTTCGACAGCCAACCCAGTGGTTAAGGCCCACCTTAAGGGGTTGTCTAGGCTTTTTCCTCAGGTGCATAGGACGCACCTGGTCTGGGACCTCAATGTGGCTCTTGCATCTTTGCAGCGCAAGTCTTTCGAACCAATGGCCTCTATGGACATTGTCTGTTTTACAGTAAAGACAGTTCTACTGGTAGCTCTCACCTATGCGCACGTGGTGAGTGAGCTGCAGGCGTTGTCTTCTGTTAAAGTTTTTCAGAAGTCCAACTAAAAGCTTAGCAAAACCATTCAACTGAGACCATTCAACAAGACTCCACTCTTAGTATAAGGCTGTATCACCTGAATATATGGTAGCGTAGACAGAGCAGCCAGGCTTATCTTGGGAGGGGGAGGGGGCTGTAGGAAAGTACACTCCACCAGTAATATACCAAGGATTCAATAGAAACACAACCCGAAGTATTAAATAAAATGAAGGTTTATTATGAATGCAAGTAGGCCAAGTTAAGTCATAAACACATTTATAAAAACACACCACCATTCTTGAAAGTACACAGACCAAAGCATAAAACCTTCTTCAGAATACCTAACAGTAATTCTAGGGACGTCAAACCTCTTCATACACCTTCGGTATAGGTCGCACCTATTCTTGGGGAGTAAAATCATAAGTTACGAAGATTACTTTCTATATACTAGGGTAGCAGTAGACCCTGTTGGTTATGCAGTGACGCTCAACAAAGAAATCGCATAGTAAACCAACCCTGTTACCAGGATGCGTTTCTGAATAGTGAAACATAGATTCAAGGGACAGCGTATACTTAGAACTGCTTTGAGGATAAGTTATTCTAGGCGAGTAAGACCTTTTTTGGTGTAATGTACAATTACATTTGTTTTTCAGATAAGTGGAACACAGATTGAGGTAAGCAATAACTGTTGAGTAAGATTTTCATATCAATGATACATTTTCCTGACCTGTCAGCCCCAGAACTTTTTTGCTTTGTCTAGGTCCCTATTTTACCTTGTCCCTAGGTGAAGGGGAATCTTTTTTCCCCCCTCTCACCTAGTCTTTTATGGAAGACCTTTTTATGTCTCTCCATAGTGTATGGTTGAAGTTAGTTCCTACAACTTTTGGGCTTAGACTGGGTTGCCCCTTGGGCTCCCCTGTTAATTTCTCTTTCATGTACATGGGTGAACTACAGTTCCCAAGTAAGAGGGGATTTTCATCTCCCTTTACATTTTATATAGTGAGCCAGCACACCCCACCTTATGTGGAGTGCTCGTGGGATACAATGTATCCCATTTCTTTCTTGCCTGGTAACGTTTTGTTACAATTGCCAAGTTTCTTAAATGGCTGGTGGAAGTGGTTTACCTTTTGGCTTTTAGTCTTTATTACTCGCAGACTGATAATTCAGCTTCAGTAATACAGATGGGCCACCATTTTTCAGAAATGGTGGGCTCGTTCTTTTGTTGCCATTTCTTGAATGCTTGCTGTTTGAGGTTTTCCCTGCCATTTTAGGTGGGAATGACCTCAGTGGCTGTTTAGTCTTTGGCAGGAATCCTTTAGATTCCCCGCCCAGGCTCCAGAGTGTCTGGAAAGGCAAGGGAGGAATCCAAAATCTGCAGCCCTTTGTCTTTCATCTTGCCTGAAGGTGAACAACTCCCAGGAGGGGGCGGCGGGGGATTGGGTGGGCTGGCTGTCTTGTTGGACAGCCAGACCGCCAATTTCTTTTAAATGCAAGGAGAATGCAGAGGTTGTGCTGTAGTTCCTGATTAAAACTCTGAACCTGCAAGCTGCTGACAAGTCGACCACTGGAGCTGAAAAGAGGAAGATGAAGAATGAAGGCTGTAGCGATTTCCAGCAGCCGGAGAACCTGCTGTGTAACCAGAGCCTGCTGTAACCCTTCCAATGGGCATGGGGAATCCTGAAACGGATGACCGTGACCCAGAGCCTGGTGAGCTCCACTAGACTCAAGAAGACCTGCATTTAGAGCGATCCCATGTAGTGCTACAACCTAGTGGTCTGCAAAATCCAAATACCATGGGACCTCGAGCCATTGTGCGGTGCATAGTCTTCTGAATCGAGCTGAAACTATGATGGCATCCTGCTGGAACTCCAGAGTCCTAAAAGTCCCCTCATATGAGTGTTTTACCTTGCAAACAACGAGAATCTGACTGCGATATTCAGTCTTCTGGTTCCTGAAAAGGGCGACAAAACCAGAGCTGCATCCAGCCGTGAGGAAAATCTTGCCTGTAGCCTTCTCCGTTCAGCTAGGGATCAGCCGAGCGCCCATCTAAACGCCACCACAGGACTCGTAGAATTTGATCTACGCCCTACAAGTGCCTGACGCTGTAAATGCAGGAACTTTCACAAGATTAGCGAGCACACCCCGCTTCCAAAATGACACTGGCTACTTAGCAACTCCCCCAGCATCCTGGATCCGCATTCCACCCTAATTTTACAGAAGCCAGTTTTCCAATAGCTGATAACAGCGACCTATCCTGGGATGCATTTGAACAGGACTACACTGACTAACAAGGGTTTCCCCCCTCCACCCCCTACTGCTACTGGGTTCCTCAATTCATATTCCAGTGCAGTTCATTTTCCTTCCCTACACTTCCAGCCCGGATTTACTTAAAGGCGCATGGTCTAGTAAAAAATTAAACGCACGCGAAAACAAGCACCAGGGAGCCGCCATTTTCTGATAATCCTATCTTTTCCCCCATCGCCCTGGCTGACCTGCTTTTGCGGCACTAAATCAATTCCCCCGCCCCTGAGCCTGACATTATCAAAACATTCATATTCCCCGCCTCTCTCCGTGACGTTACTGTGCTGCGTAGGCAAACGCGCCCAGTCGTCTTCTGCGCGACTCCACACAGAATCCGGAAACCAACACAGATCAACTCACAACACAGCGCGCCACAATTCGGAATATGAAACTGTACTTTAAAATGAAACAGCAACACGGTACATTTGGTAAAGTACATTTATTTGACATTAAATGTTTAGAGAATATTCAGCAATTGCCATATGAACTCCGAAAGCCATTTATTTTCTTTTATCTGTATCCGCAATAACTGTTCCGTTTCATCTTGAGTCACGCGCTGTTCCTTTATGGTACACAGGGTGTTCATTTTCGTAAAAAGAATCACTTTGGAAGCACGGTGAACCGCAAGGCTGTTCCATCAACTAGGCACTAGTCCAGCCTAAAGGTTGATATGTTGCTTCTAGCCACTAGTACAGCGTAAGGGCATGTGGGCCCTTGGCGATCGTCCCATAATATGGTGATCGTGCTCCAGTTGACACGAAGCTGCAGGTGTCTGCTGAAGAATCCATCCGCCAGTGTCTCAAACAGATGGCAGTGGCAGAATGGGATCAAATACCTGTTATGAAAACAAAAAAAATATAATTAGTCTCGCTAGCCGAACTTCATTAATATTACTCATTTTATTTATTACGGCCGATCAGAAACTATTTGCTTGCAAGGATAGTTCAATGGAGTATGTTCGTCTCTAAAATCAATGCGAAAAGTAACGAAATAAATCGAGGCCAACACACAATGATAAACGACAGTCTACATGCGTGAGGAATGATATGATATGGCATTTGTAACGCGCCTATACTCAAGTGTTTCTAGGCGTGACGAGGCAGGTGGGGAACAAGGGCAGACAGACAACGATCCTACTAGGCCAGGTGTCTTTCTGATCGCTCATGGGGAAGGGCTGTACATGATTAGTTGAATACAAATTAAATAGGGCCAGCTGGTGGCAAGTGCAAGGTAAATGCCGGGAGAAGGGGCTGAAGGATACAGAGACAGTCCCGTAGTGCAGGTAGGCAGTGCAGGGGAAAGTGGCTGGGCCAAGCACCGAGATCGGTGAGACCAGTGGACCTGCATGCCCATGTGCCCACTACGAACACGTTTTACTTGCTTTTCCTAGCTCTTCATTCATTCATTTATTCATTTATTCATGCATCCATTCATTAAATCTTCATTCCGGTATAAAAGCGTGTAAAGATTTACTTACATTATATTTGAAATTTCCATTGTCTCTTCATAATGCAGTCTGTAAAACGGACCGTGCTCTTGACAACGATTTTTCGTATACTGAACTAAAATGAAACTCGGTCTAGTTTCTGAATTTTCTTCCTTATCGTCTTACGTTATTGCGCACTCCCTTCAAATGTAGTTCTTTCGGCATGGTCCCTGTCTCAAGGTCAAAAAACAATAGACCCTTATACTTCCAGTGCGACTTGTGGGCCTCATCTGGGCGCTGTCCTTCGCATTCTTTATTTGCAACGTCACGTAGTATAGGCATCTGTGAGAACTTGAAGTTTAGAATCCGTCTATGTAGTGCGCCTCAATGTGCAAATGCGAACTGGCTTCTCTCCCAAATGCCACAGCCCGCTTGGCTGGCGCGTTCGAAGTGCCCCAATTTTGTCCCCGTTGTCTCGAGCTTTGCAGCCCAAATTGAGACATTTCATTTTTGGCGGAAGGTCAGGGAAAGTATGAAGTACCACAGGAGTTGAGTTAAGTGAGATTTATTATTTGTTTTTATTATTTGCAATACGCAAGCCTCCCCTCCGTTAACAGTGCGCAGCATTTACATGAGATGAGACATGAGAAAAATATATACATACACATGTGAGGTGAATAGAGAGAATTCAAAGATGACACCAAGCTTGTTATCCACCCATGATGGTGAAGGTAGGGGTTAGGTTTACAGGTACACTGTACAATAACATTTATTTACAAAAAGACAATCGTATTGCAATTATTTAAACCGGGATTTGTACTTCACAATCAGCAGTGCTTCGGGTGGGCATGGCACAGTCGCAATGTTCGGTGGCAATGGATCACTGCTCTGCACAGAAGCGTCCAAAATTCCATATCTGTGCTAATCTAACACAGCAACAATAAGGCCTTTCACAAAGTCGAACTGCATTTCATCATAGACTGGTTTGATCACCCATTGCTTACTTCGTTTTGAAAACACCTTAGTGTAGCGAGGCATCCTTACTTTACCCCTAGTCCTAGATTGTTCACGTCCGACATTGCTGTTATGGGCCAAGACCGCTAGCAGAGTGCGATGTTTTATGCCCCGAAAGCTAAAATGCAAGCACTTTGGCCTGTACTTTAGGGACATATTGTGGAACACCTCCAAATCTCCTGTGTGACAGAATTCTGTCAGTCCTCTCAAATCTCTTGATAGAGTTTTGTCGAAACAATCTTCTCAATGGCTGTGTGTCGGTGAAGATGGAATCAACCACTTCTTTTTCCGTACCTCCTCTGGGGACAAAGAGCCATGTTCACATTGGTGGAAATGTTCATTTGCTGTCCAGCGGTGAACGTTGGTACAGTGGTGCATCAGTGACCGCCATTTTTCAAGTAGTATTTCCACTGACCCCTCACAAGTTTTTGAGCTCCACCAAAGATGGTGGTGATAGAATGTGACCACTGCAAAATACTTTCAAACCTTTTTTTTTTCCCTGCAGCCGAGATTTTCTTATTGATTGATTTAGCAAGATGCCATACGTCAAATTGATGTTTAATATGTGGGAACTGCTCTCTCATTGTCTTGGCAATTGAAACGTGTCTATCCGTAGCTATGAGGTCGATGTGCATTCCCCTTGATTGTAGATATTCCACTGATTTTATAAATCCTAGTTTCTCCATGGCCACTGACGATGTACATTGTGTTACCTGCACGACCACCAAACTCAATTTTCTTACTATCCATGTCCTGAAAGTGGTAGGTGCAGTACTTGGCAGAAAATCCAGGGCTATCGCACTGTCCATCGCCGGCTAGCCTGAATCGTTTTCCTTCGAATGTACTTGCTAGAGACAATTGTTCAATTTTCCAAGCATCACTAATGGCCAGAAACAGATTGTCACGTTGGTATATGTAGTACAGCGCTTTGGAAATGAAATGGAGTCCCACAAACTGAAAGAAAGCCTCTAACTTTCTAAAACTGGAGCCACTAAAAAGTGATGCAGCTGCACGCAGTAGATTGCCTGCTGGAAGTTTCCCCAGCATCGGTTGTGCAGACCATGAGAACCTATGATTTAATCTACAGGCGGCATTTATTTTGACATTACTGCCTTTTATGTGACGAGTCACATTAATCAATGGCTTCCCACATACTTTCCCTCTAATGGAATGCACACATTTCAGCATACTTATAATTTCCATCAAACAACTGTCGAATACAATGTATTTGGTCTCTTTCATTAGACTGTCATCCTGCGTCAACGTTGTTTCGGCCTGTGACTTTGTGGAGATTTCACCACATTGGAAAGTAATATCGCTGATATCAAGTTCTGATGCGTCTATGGATGCTGCGGCTGGTTCATTCTGTCATTTCGACATCTATTACTTCAACATTGATGGGAGAACACAACAATGTCGACAGGTTTTTTGGTGGCAAATTTTTGGCGGGTGTAGATTGTGTAAATTGATCTGCAACTACTTCAGAGCTATCTTCAATACATTCAATAACATCATCTTGTGGTGGTGCGGTCACACTGTAGCTATGGTCCAATGCAACTTTGCTGTAGTCTCCAAACAGTTAATTCATGTTCTGGCCATTGGACATGAGCATCTCGAGCCTGAACACGCCTCGCCTCAATTAATGGTTCCTCCATAGTGCACACGGTCTGGCAAGCCACATCTCTCATTCGCTTCACTGTCTGTGTGTGTATAGTTCTGACACCCACCGGTAACTGGGGGAGAGATTGGAAAAGGGATGTTCAGTTTAAACACAAGATGGAGTGTAGTAGAATTGACTGGAAAATAACTTTAAAAAAATGTTTGTGCTGGGGACTATTTTAAGTTATGAACTGTTTGTAACTAACCTTTTTTTTGTTTTTTTTTCTTTGCAACTTTTTTTACTCGACCTTCAACATCTGCACGCTGTAGCTCCGATTCGTTTCCGCATGTCCTCCCTTCCTCTTGCGCTGCAACGACTATATTTTCTGTATCTGCATAGACAGCACGGAATGAGGCTCCATCGTCTCCCTGAAACATAGTACTTTTATTACTATGTATCAAAATATTGTTAGCATAAAACACACGTGAGGACGAACACACAGGTACATCTCAATAGCCAAACACGATTTAAACATTGTGTGCAACAATCAAACGACAAGTATTCGACCAGTGATGATCTATTTCGATGGAACTGTCAGTATCCATACCTCTGGCTCTGCATGGACTGCCATGAATGGTTGTATTGGAGAGGAGGCATCCGCATCTCCCTGAAACACAGTACTTGCATTAGTATGCTTTTCAATATTGGAAACACAACACACACTTTGGTTCGACGGCACAGGTACATATAAAGAGATAACCACAAATGATGCATTGTCCAAAAGAATCAAGGAAAATCTAAATATGATCACATTTCATCGACTTATTTCTCCGATTTATTTACATCTGCATCATCTAAATTGGATGTTGTGATTGTAGTGGAAGCTTTGTCGTCCCCTGAAACACAGCACTTGCGTTAATAGGGAAGAAAGTATAGCAAATGGAATCACGTTATATGATCACGCATGATGGAGCTGTCATTATCCATACCTCGTGCTGCTGAAGAATATCTATGGATGTTGCAAATGTAGTGCGCACTTCCGAAAGCTGTTGCGCCGAATTGTATACGCATGGTCCTGCTTCCACTTCCCCTGGAATTACTTGAATGTCAGGCTCTGCATCAAGTGCAGGGGTTGACGCTCCATCAACTGCCTGAAACATAGTACTTGCATTAGTGAGGATTACAATAGTGAAAACATAACACACACCTGGGGTCGACAGCACAGGTACATATCAACGGCTAACCACGAATGAAACATTGTATAGAACAATCAAAGGACAAGAATTCCAGCTCTGATGATGACGCTCGATGGAGCTGTCAGTATCATACCTCCTGCTGTTGAAGAACATCTAGAAATGTTGTAGATGTGGCGGACGCTTCAGCATCTCCCTGAAAGACAGTACTTGCATTAGTATGGATAACACTAATTATAACTGAAAACAAACACCAGTGGACGATAACTAAGGTGTATATCAATTGGAAAGCACTAACCAAACATTCGATAAAATGATTACACGATAAAATATAAAAATATTACTTGACATGCATAAAACAGGTCTGTAGCGGATTAGCCTAATAAGATTACCTGATAGGCGCTAGAAGTGGTTGATAACTGCGACCACGTCAAGGATGTAGAATGTTCTTGCTTCAGATTCAAGGGATAGTCAAGAAGTTGTAAAGGTAAATTAATGATTGATAATGAAATGCCAATATTAAAAATAGCCATGTAAGGCGACAGAATACTTGTAAAATGCTCAATACAGCATAGTTCCCTGTTCCCATATATATACATTGCGTTTGTGGGTTATGAAATCGAAAAAGAATATATTGGTAAATGTCATTATTCAAAAAACTATACACTCATATCAATATCGAAATTATTACAAGGGATAGAACACCTACAATATCAATTAATCCGTTCGGATACCTACACACTACCGCAATGCCTAAAGCCAAATCCGGACACTTGACTCACCGGTGGCGGAATGTGGACGAATAGAGTGGGAATAGCGTTTTCGAGCAATTTCCGTGTCGTTCGCCGTTTATTCTTCTTTGTTACCCAAGATGATGTGTACATGTCCAAGGAAAAGTGTCGGCTGCAGATGCGGTATCGATCACCCCTCTTGTCCTGTAAGACTTGTTGGACTCTACTTTCCAGCTCATCCAGTGGATATCCGCAATGTCTGACCCATTCTCTTATTCGATCAACAGTTTTCGGGAATACATGCATTGTAGTGCCTTCAGATTTAGCATGGGTCTTCGAAGGGCAACCGCTAATCGAACAGGCAGGCATTGTTGAAAAATCTGAAATGTAAATATCGACATTATTATACAATCTTCAAGAATAAAGATTTGATACAAAAGTAAATGAATCATACAATGATCAATGCAAGGTTTGTTTTGGTCACAGGAACTATACCAGTTCATTATGTGCGGCTTAGTATTTGCATAAGTTGCAGAAATGTATAAATGATGTGACTAAAAACTGAACATGTGACTCATCCCCTGGATGTTCTGTATTGCACGAGAAGGAAACATGCTTACATTATAGACTGGACCCCCGAAGGGTGCAATTCGATGGCAATAGACACAGATGAAAATAAATAGATCTATTGATAGCATAGCAATGGAAACTCAAGTCAATAGCAATGAGACCTATGAACCTAGCACTATTGTGTACTCAACTCGCAAATAGATAGAAATTTACAAATCTGCGAAATATGACTAGGATACATGGCCTTACCTTGACCAACAAACAGTTGGATTCAGCAAGCAGAGCAGTATGTTGCAGGAGAATAGGTGGGTGGCTACAGGTAGCACACTGATGGGTTTGCTTTAAGCGGTCACAGAAGTTCACGGATAGCACGACGACGAGCAGATTAGCATAGATCTCAGTGGTTGCCAGGTAACACGTTCAGGAGTTGACTTGCAAAGCACAAAGATGTTCTCATGAGACATATCAAGTGGTTTATAAAGTATTAGAAACAGGGGTGTGTTTGTGAATGAATGACATATGTATATCGTGGTCTTAGGGGGGCGGCCTGCTTCAAGGGGAGGCCTGGCTGGAGACACGGGGTCTGAGGAGGCCATGTGACGATGGCCCCTTGGCGTGGGACACCTTTTGAAGTGTACATGTAGTTTGGCACCTTGGCCTTTCGCGGCCCTGACAGCCCCCCATGCCAGCGCCCATCCACCGGCGCGAACTGCCTTTGATACAGGGGGGTGGGATGGATGGGCCTGGGGCGTGCAGATAAGGCACAGGAAGACTTCTGAATGGAGACTCACTTATGTGGATTGCAGGGGGGCGGCCTGCTTCAAGGGGAGGCCTGGCTGGAGACACGGGGTCTGAGGAGGCCATGTGACCGATGGCCCCTTGGCGTGGGACACCTTTTGAAGTGTACATGTATTTTGGCACCTTGGCCTTTCGCGCCCCTGACAGCCCCCCATGCCAGCGCGCATCCACCGGCACGAACCGCCGTTATATCAATATATAGTATATCGTCTTTAAATCAATGATAGTATATCGTTGCTTATCAATAACAAATGCCACATACCGGCGATTCTTGTGAGCACAGACCCACACTTCAACCGGTGTATTATAGTGTTCAAGACCCAAGGCCTGTATAATCCAATGGTAATTGTTAGTATAGACATGTGTGACTTTTATAGAGACATAACCCACTGAAAGACTTTGAACAAGTGTTATTTAGTGCATGCATTATTGAGAAGATGTTATGTTAGCTTAGATAGATAGTGACCACCCTGCTTCACAGCGACCAGACTTTCACCCATTCGGAGCACAGATGTCTGACGTCCATCCTTGAATGGAGACACACTTGATTCATTTAAAAAATCGAAACAACCGTTGTTAAAATATATGTGGGGTTTTATTTTGTATCTTATTTTGATGACACAAAAATACAAGACTTTAAACATTGTACAGTTCAAGTTGCAGCACAGCTAGAGAAAATCCCCTGTACTGACTGCTGTCACTCGGGAACGTTTCTCTAATGGCACGAACGGCACAGGCGGGTATCACTCTTCGAACGCGGTGTCCAAGCCTCCCGTGGAGCCACCATGTAAAGGAACGATAGGCCACCCGCCTGTACCACCTGTGAAAAGGAATGAAACAAACTGTTTTTAAATGACGAAGATAAGTTTAATAAACGTTTGTTGTCAATGACAATTCTTGTAACTAATGGCATTCTGCACGGACAAATGCTATCTAGACAATGCACACTATTGAACCACTTACATGCGTTACAATGATATGTAGATGTAATTTTGGATATAGTAGAAGAACATGAAATGGGAGTGGCATGACAAGCAGAGTATACTTACTCGTTACTCGGATTACGAGGACGAACAGTTGCGCGAAGTTCGTGCATAAGCACCATCATTATTCTCAACACGGCCCGTGTGAGGCAGGCTGCCCTGAAGTCTGGCAGCTCGGTGATGCATTGCGGTCGTGGCTCGCCTTCCGAAATGTAGGCCAAGCATCCCGAGTTTTCTCGGCAGCAGCAGTTCTCCTCCTCGGTCGGCATTAGCTCGCACCGATTGCATGTGCTCCAGGTGGAGACGCCGTCCATTCGACTAGGCCCAGGCTCTTCATCTGTTGATTCGTCCTGCCAATTGCCGTCCGGATCCCCATCGTTTTCGCATGCTTCCCTTTCCAGTAGTTCCTCCTCGGTATACTCAGGCTCGTACATGTAGGGCATTATTGTAGCCATTGTGTGTTAAACAAACTAAAATAATTTATAGCGGTGGTACTGGTATCTGTTCACACGGGCTACAAGCGGCGAAGCTAGCTGACCAGAGCACTGAAACGAGTCACAGAATGCTCAAAGTAACACAGAGAGGAATGGAATCGAAAATCTGCTGCTGTGTGTTGTGAAACGGTCTGTTTATACTTATTGAGGAAAGAGGAGTCCTGCCATTTCCATGGCGACACGTCATTAGCTGAAGCGCAGCGAATGTTGACACGAGACGTGCTTTGGCGTTGGGAAATGGGCAGTACGAGTCTGCTGATGACAAGCTCAGGGGCGGGGGAATTGATTTAGTGCCGCAAAAGCAGGTCAGCCAGGGGGTTGGGGGAAAAGATGGGATTATCAGAAAATGGCGGCTCCCTGGTGCTTGTTTTCGCGTGCGTTTAATGGACGAAAACTCGGGTAAGGTCCATAGGAAAGTTTTCTAAAATCGAGCCACTTAGGCTTAAAAAAAAAAGGCCGACCCGTAGGGACAATAACATTTTTTACTAGACCATGCCTTTAAGGCTGTCGCAATCCAACTGGCCCAGAAGAAGGCTCTCCATCTATAAGCCGAAACGTCCCTGCAGCAGGTGTCACTATTAACCTGCCGGCTGCTGAATATCCGGAAAGTTTCCTTCCCGACGTAGACCAAGGATTGGCCACTACCCATCTAATGTATAACATTTTACTACAAACAAGGTTTTGCTCCATTTCCAACAAACAACTAGGTTGATGGTCTCTTTGGACAATAGACTTGAAGTACCTCTCATGTCCAGCAAAGTGACATGTTCAAGTTAGCAACTGGGTTTCTCAGCAAAATCATGTTAACCCCTTGTTGTTACTTTACTTGTTTTATCTCATCACAACGATTTGTGCAATACTGGATGTATTGAAGTTTAGCAATGCTCTACAAAAACTATAGAAACAATGAATAGCTCTTTGTTTTTGGTTTGAATGTCAGGATCAGATTGTCTCATGTCAAGAGTAATGTCCTGCCAAATCCAATGCTGTTAGCCCCTCTTATTCTAGGACTCGTGCTTTGTTATGGTGTGGCCACACAAGGATATGAGTAATGTCTCCACTTTTAATTTGCATATTCAAAATGATAATGTCTATCTTAGTTGTTTCTACATCATGTTGACTTGATTCTTATAATACATGTAAATAAACACATATCCCTGGATTTATGGGGCATATAACAGTTTTGAGATCCATTCCAAAGTCCTGTTATCTTTCCGCATGTGAGCACTACTTCAAATATTTGCATGCTGGGTCTCTGGTGATTATCATTAACACCAATACAGTTTCTCTAAAATAGTACAACATTCTACACTTTAGTAATGTTCTAACTTTATCGGCGGCTACCACACCCCTAGTTATACACGCCTTCTCCGTTGATCCCTGCTGCAAATTTCCTTCCAAAGTCCTGTCTTCATGACAAAGGAATCCATTGACCAGGTGTTTGGCTGCAGATCCTGAAGTCTTCCTGCTGCAACTCTTCTGTGCTGAGGGTCTCCAGTTGGCTAGGGTATTTACCTTAATCCTGTGTGATTTCTGTAAAGCTTTTGGGGTGTTCTCTGTGATTGGGTGTCCTCTCTTCCAGTTCACCCAGGCCCGCTGCTGGAATTCTTCTAGGTTGTCTTCTCAGAAGCCCCCGGACCCTAACTAACTTTAAAGTGAACTACTTGTTTTAAGTCTTCCACAGGAACTCTGACTTTTGCCTGCAACAAATCTCACCCTGCATACACCTGACACCTAGACCACTAGGGCCCCTCTACTCATTCAATAGAATAGGGAAGGGTTGGATAAGTAAATGATTCTGTCTTAAAGTATTAAAAGTATTTAAAATGACTTTTGAAGGGGGGGATGCGCAGTTGCACTTGTGGAAGATGGCCGCCTAATCTGGAGCTCCGTGCTGGAGGCACCTTTCTTCTTTTATCCTGCCGAGGGGCCCTGTCCGATCCTGCTCCAACTAACAGAACCTGCAGCGGTGACATCGGTCGAGATCCCGGCCGAGCTCGGGAGCCGAGGTTCGCTCCTGTGCTGTGATACAGCCCACTGAAGTTCGATCGTGTGACCCCGATCGCTCCTTCTCTCCACTGGTGCTGGCCATTGAGCCCGTGGATCTGGGGCCTGGCGTGGGGGAGTGGTGGCGCGTCCCCTCCATTGTGGCTTCCTCTTGCCACCGAGACCTGCGAGGGAGCACTGAACACCGCACCTGTATCCCTGCCGGCCCCCACCTCCGAACATCGAGCTGAAGCCTAACCGCAGAGCCTTCCGCCACCCCTCTCGGGTGGCGTGCTGAGACGAGCGGCCTCATCCACATTCAGGCCACATCTTTCATCAGACACCGTGCAGCTTCCCTGGCGGCCACGGTGAGTCCCTGGGCCCCGGCGGTCTGCGATTATCCTTATCACAGCGGCGCCCCCTCTGGGCAAGACCGCCCTTCCACTCTGTGAACACAATCTCCTGCATCATCTCCCGCACGTTGCGGGGGATCCGGACCTCCAGCTGCCGTGATCGGTGGTGCGCCGGATCTGGACATAATCCTCTGAGTGCTCCTGGGGGGGCGCGGGGACCCTGGATTTGCCGTCCCCAACTACATTGCAGCAGCCCCGGGCAGGGCCTGAGCGCACCTTTGATCTCTCGTGGCCCAGGCCACTGTATATAATAGGATTGCCCACTGCGGAACGGCTGGTCACGCCGGCGCCCCGCGATTGAACCTTCTGGACCCTCCCTTCTCTGGTGCACTTCGCAGGCCACAATCTTAACTCCCTGGGGGGGCGAGAGTGTGTATGCATCGCCCTTTACCGCACCCGCCGAT
Source organism: Ambystoma mexicanum (assembly GCF_040938575.1). Classification (NCBI taxonomy): domain Eukaryota; kingdom Metazoa; phylum Chordata; class Amphibia; order Caudata; family Ambystomatidae; genus Ambystoma; species Ambystoma mexicanum. The sequence continues at coordinate 113,112,520 of NC_090938.1, read as the reverse complement.
GCACATCACTGAAACTCACTGAATCACCCGGCTGTCCGCAGCTCTGCGAGGCGGCCTCCGGTGCACCTTACTGGTTTCTTGGCGGTCACCCCCCTACCGACACACAGGGCACTCACTGCTCACTCCCTGCCTTTTATTGGGACACCTGTCCGCCCTGCATCTGGACATTATACATCTGTCTTCCCTCTCTCAGGTGCTCCTGGTTCAATGCCACTGTGGCCCACACGTCGTTCTGACTGCTCATCACCGGCTTTTCTCGATCGCCAATCAGGAACAGTAAAGACAGCTGCTAACTTTCCAAGCCCCTATCACATGTACCTAATTACCTGCTTGGATCGCCCACTCAACTCTGACTAGAGGATGCTCACCTGAGTTCCTGCGACCCCTTTGCCTACCAGTGCTCTGAACCACTTTAATGCCGTTGGGTTGTGGGGCACCCTGAGTGCCCGACCCAGCTTCTCGACTCTCCGCCTGTGCTGCGCCTCTCGCTTGGCTCGCCTCAGTCCCCCCTCAGTGTGCCCAGGCCTGTGGGTTCGTCCCCGGGTACCATGACCAAAGGAGCTGCGGAAAAAAACAGTGCTCCATCAACATGTTTGCAAAAACTCTGTCTAAATCAGCTGAGGGTGGACCGGAACAGGCGCAGTCTAACAACACCCTCTGACCCTGTCGATTCCCAGAGAATGATGGAATATATCCGCAAAGGCTTCACCACGCCCATCTCCAAACTAGATGATATGAATGGTACTATATCCTCCAAGGCCCACATTGAGAGGACCGATGGCCGGGTGGCAGAGATCGAGACGAGGGTGAGTGCTACCGAAGACTATCTGGGCTCCCTCCGCGCGGAGGTCTCCACGCTTTCCAGTTGTGTCATCGAGGTCGAGAAAAAGAATGAGGGCTTCGAATCCCGCTCTAGGCGGAATAACCTTCGCATCATTGGAGTTTCTGAAGATGGCATCAGGGAACCTATGAAGGACTATGTAGAGCGCACACTATTAACACTTCTGGATTCTCCAAAGCTTTCTCCACAATTTGCGATAGAGAGCCCACCGCGCCCGAACAGCTAAACCTAGGCCGGGCGCACCTCCACTCCCCATCATAGCCAGGGTTCTGAATTTTCGTGATCGAGACGCCCTCCTCAGGGCAGCAAGAGCCAAAGGCAAACTACTGTTAGGAAACGCCAGGATTCATCTATACCCCGATTTCTCGTTGGCTGTCCAGAGGGAACGCAAGACCTTCCTGGCGGTAAAGAAGAGACTGAGACCTGGGAGTCAAATAATCCATGCTATACCCCACCAAGCTAAGAATTGAACACTCCAACCAGGTGTTTTTCTTTACAATCCCAGAGGAGGCTTCCAAGTTCATTGATGCAGCGTCTATCCACTACTGTTAAGTCACTCTGCTAGTTGTTTCTAAGTCAAGACACCTCCTTGTTCTAGCAACATGGGAGACCGTTTCTCCCAACCATGAGTAATTGTTGAACTATTGTGGGGCCGTGCCGTGTCCATTTACATAAGGTCCTACCTAAGATACACACAACCTACTCTTCAGGCCCCATGTTTATCCTCAAACTGCCCCCAGTCCGGAGCATCGCCGCCAGGCCAGCTCACAGGCCCCCCTGCGTTGATGCTACTGGTTTGGATTTGGTTAGTAGTGTATGGGGTTATCATTCCTCTGTTTGGGGGGGATGACGGTGGGTGAAATTGGGTGATATGTTAAAAAAAGCTTGGCGTCCACGGAGGAGGTAGAGCACGAGGCAGTGTCAAGTCAGAGTTGTTTGAGTTGGTGGCAGTCTGCTGCTTTGGGCACAGGGCCCACAGCTATGATGAGTATTAGTGTCTCACGGGTACCCCTATACTGTTGACCATGGATAACTTAAATTTTATGAGCTGGAATGTGCAGGTACTGGGTAACTACAAGAAAATGAGACAACTGCAACTCCAGGTTCAACAACATGGGGGCAAAATCCTTTTTTTACAAGAAATGCACGCTTGTACTGAACACTGATAAGTTTGCCAGAACGTGGGGCTCTCAAAGATACTTCACTAACTACTCTACCCAAAGCCGAGGAGTTATGACACAAATTCATAGGAGGCTTAGGTTTAATTGCATATCATCACAGATTGACCCCCAGGGCAAATGTGTTACTCCATGGCACCCTACAAAATAATGAAGGGGTCCTATTAAATATCTACGGCCCCAACATTGACGATCCAGAGTTTTACTTGCACCTTACGTCCCTTCTAAACACCTTTCCTTTAATACCAATCCTATTGGGGGGGGAGGGGGAGATTGCGACTTCAATACGATATTTGACGTGGACCTAGACAGATCCAGCTCCAGACTCAGTGAACTCTCCAAAGCAGCCTACACTACATTGTCATCCCTTCCCCGACTCGCACTTGTTTATGCATGGAGACTTCTTTATCCCGATTCCCGCTCATACTCCTTCTACTCATCAGTACACGATTCATACTCCCGAATCGATAGATGGCTGTCATCTGACATACTGATGAGGAACGTGGCTTGCTTAAAGATCCTCCCCAGAACACTCTGACCATTCACCCGTGACTATTTCTCTCTGCTGGGGCCCTGACCGAGACCCTATCAGGCAGTGGAGAATGAAACCTCACTCGCCTCGACTCCGCCTTCAGCTCCGAATTGAGACTGCCGTTGAGGAGTTTTTCGAAATTAATGCCGTCTTGGTGTCGTCGTAGGCCACCCTCTGGGAATCTTTTAAAGCTTACATTAGGGGCATTACCCTATCCAAAGAAAATGGCATCCTGAGAGCAATACGAAAGGGTTATAATCGAGAGCGAGGCCACACTTTCCGCATTGACATCTCAGTGTGCATTACATCAAACCCCTGAGACACTGGCATCCATAGGCACGGAACTCGACAATTTTCGCTCCCTCGCAGACCGCGAACTGAAGTTCTTAGATAACCCTGGCCATGCTAGGAAATATGGAGAGGGCGAACGTCCGGGTCGCCTTCTAGCCAGGCTTCTCAGTCGCGAATTCGGCTCCCTGCACATCCCTGGAGTGGAGAGTCCCGATTGCTCCCTCGCCAGAAGACATCAACTCTGAATTTCTAGCTTTTTACAAATCCCTGTATGCAAACGCGGACAGTGTCCCGATAGCGGAGATCGACTCCTACCTAGACAGCCTCCCCCTCTTGATCCTTTCCCCCAAAACCATCGGTTCCTTCGAGAACCCATTCACCCCCGAGGAGTTCTCAGATGCCATAGATTCGCTGTCATCTGGCAAGTCGCCGGGCTCAGATGGCATCCCAATTGAATTTTACAAACGTTTCAAATTGCTCCTCCTTCCTCACCTGATGGCCCTCTGGGACGCATCAGTGCAGGCAGGTAAATTTCCCCCTTACCTTTGTGAAGCCACAATAACTGTCTGTCTTAAGCCCGGCAAGCCCCCCACCCAATGCAGCTCGTACCGCCCATGCTCTCTTATTAACTGCGACGTAAATATCTACGCCAAACTACTAGCCCTACACCTGGCCCCGTTTATGCCGCACATAGTTCATCCAGACCAATCAGGCTTCATCCCGAGACGCTCCACCTCCCTGAACTTGAGGGAGCTTTTCAACATAATAAGTAAGATCAACCCAAACGTTCACGCAGTAGCTGCCACACTAGATATGCAAAAAGCATTTGGCTCTGTATCGTGGAAATACCTCTGGCGGGTCCTTGAAAAATGCAAATTCGGTCTCTCCTTTCTCTCCTGGGTCAAGCTACTAAACTCCGCCCTAGTTTCCAGGGTCCGCACTAAGGACAGGTGCTCCCACCTCTTTCGTATTGCCAGAGGGACGAGACAGGGCTGCCCCTTCTCTCCCTTGGTCTTCGCCATAGCGATGGAACCATTTGCGGACATGTTGAGTCAATCCCATGCACACAGAGGCCTACGAACTGCTGGCCAGTCAGATATAGTTTCCCTATATGCTGATGATGCCCTTCTCTTCCCTCGCTCCCCCGCCACCAAATTTAGCTCTGATAGTGGAAGACGTGGTCCACTTTGGGTGCATCTCCTAACTCAAACTGAACTGCTCTAAATCTACCCTTTTCCCACTCACTGACTGTACATGGGCCCCTCCCCCCACTCCCAATGGGATTCACTTGGGCCCAGACAAAGTTCACCTACCTCAGTATAGAAGTGGCTTGTCGGTCTGAATTGGTCTTTGAGGAAAATTATCAAAAATACCTTACGAACCTCACAGTAAAGACGCTAGGCTGGAGTAGGCTCCCAATTTCCCTCGCGGGCAAGATAGGGATATTAAAGATGGTGGTATTGCCCCAGCTTCTGTATAGATTCACTAATATCCCCCAGTGGCCAGGGGAGGGGTTCTTCCAGACATTAACCCGCACTCTTAACACTTTCCTGTGGCATTCAGGCGCGGTTCGTTTTAAGCTCGGGACTTTAGCCAGCCCGATGGAATACGGTGGGTTCGGTGCTCCCGATTTCCTTAGATACTGGCTTGTAGCACAACTCCAATTTGCTTCACACTGGTTCAACATAGCAGACTCCCCTCCCCATGTCGGGCTTGAAAAGTTGGCGGTCAGTGATCGCGATATCCGCTCCCTAGTTATCACACCCATGCCATTAGTCGTATACTCACTTGGCCCTGTAGCTTGTACGTCCCTGGCCCTATCTAAGACATGGAAACTACTAGGCACTACCTATCCCTTTCATGGTGACCTACCACTTTGGAATTTCCTCCCAGAGGTCCCGCAGGTATCACCACTCATGCGCCGAAGCGGGATATGAACGGATCCGTGACGCCTTTGAACAGGTTATCTTTGTTGAATGGCCAGACCTCCCATCATCCCGAAACCATCCATATGGCTCCAACACTCATCCCTCCGGAAAATGCTTAAACGCAAATATCCCACCTTCCCGGCAATACCACCAGAGGACCTTAGTCGCAGAACTAGCGGCCCCCACTCCGTCGAGTGGTAAGGTGTCCAGACTATATGCCCTGGTCCAATCCAGATCAGTCCCTGCATTTTCTAAACTAAGACACGCATGGGAGGACGACCTGGAGGTGGAGGTGACCAACGAACAATGGGCCCTTATGTGTGCACGCATCCATGCGGTGTCCTTCAATTCCCGCTTCAAGCTGATTCAGTTTAAGGTGCTCCACAGATATCACTACACCCCGAACAGGCTACACCATATGTCGAATGACCACTCCCCAAGATGTCCCAGGTGTGGCTGTGATAATGCTGTCTATATTCAAATGATTTGGTCCTGCCCCCGTCTTTCCCAGTTTTGGAGTGCAGTATGTTGCACCATGTCAACTATTCTCGATAACCCCATCCCCAATGAGGTGCTTATTCCATGACTTTCCTGAGCTTCGCCGGGATTCCAAGAGGTTGTCGGCTTCTGCATGCTACTTGCAGTACGCTGTATCTTACTCTGCTGGTTATGGCCTGCACCACGCACCTACGCGCGGTGGCTCAGGGCGGCTACATGGGCCCTGGCTACTGAAGAATCCTGGGCTGTGCAACAACCAACTCACTCGAGGCCCAGAGACATTTGGTCAAAGTTTCGGTCCTATATGACCTCCATGGACACTCCTTCAGACACTGAATCTCCGGCTCATTCCCCTTCCCGCACCACCTCCTGAATTACTGTCTCTCCACCCCCATCCCGCTCTTTTTATGTTCATCTTGTCCATAATCAAGTTGTATATTGGCTTTCTTTACCTGTGCTACCTGCACTGCTTCTGGGTTGTACTTGCCTTGAATGTTGCTCGCCTTTTCTTGTGCTGCCAAGCTAAATAAATAAAAGTTTTTAAAAAAAATAATTACTTGTGAAAGAGTTAGTTGGTAACTGTTGAGAAAATTCCCTGTAATCTGTCATCACTGCGCTGCCCGTAACTGCGTCCACAAAAAAGTCGACTCCAATCACGGTGCAGTGCAGTGATCAGATAGATCACTTCCCGGAACCCCACCCCACTTGTGTGCGCCGCTGACTCCCTTGCACCCATGCGTCGTCAGTTCTTCCCACTTACATGGGGCGGTGCTGATGCTGCAGGGTCCCTTTTTAAAAATGTTTTCTTTCCTGTCCGCCCCGCCACCCCTGGACCCCACCCCCCCTCCACTTGGGCACAGTAATGGTAGTCGGCATACTCTAAAATGCTGACAGCCCAGTAAAAGCGCAGTCTGCATTTTAGAGTTGCATTTTTTTGTAGGTTTCCATTTCTCTTTACTGTACCGTTCCTTCCCTTTCTATGGACCCCAAAACTTTGTTACTTTTATTTTTGATCCTGACTTGTACTTTGTACAGTGCAGTGAAGCCTTAAGCTTCACTGCTCCTTTGTTCATCTGTTATGGGGAAAGTAACATGTCCTTCAGGCTGTCAGTACAGTGACACATAGTTGCCCTTAGTCTTGCGTTTTTGTTACTACTGTCAGTAACTTGTTATCACTAGTGGTCATTTTTATCATTGTACAAAGCATCTTGCAGTACACTTTGTTTTACCCAAGACTAACACTTTTTGGTTACTCTAAGAAGTGCTAAATGGACAAGCTGGTGGCAGCAGTGACTTTTTACCAGTTTTTGGTGCTTTTCGTTTTAGCCTTACCGCGTGTTAAGTAAAAATTGGTGCAATCACACAAGACTTGTATTGGTTAACCCACCTTTTGGTATAGGTCTGTACTACACAAGTTGGTAGTGTGACTGAGCACCAGGCGTATCTCAAGAGGGGTAAATGTGAGCTGTACAGATGAAATCAATCAATACAAGTAACGCTCACACTCAAGGTTTCAGTTATAACTCATTATTTAAAATCAGGTTTAATAAAGCATTCTTTAAAAAGGGAATTATTTGTAATGGTGCAAACTTGGGAAACACTTTCAAAAATCAATAAAGCAGGTGCATACTCTTTGGAGATGCTAATACATTTCTCCTACAACTTGAAGTGACTTAAATAACGAGGATAGTATTGCATTAATTTCTGATGCTTGGTAATCTGCTTAGAATCACATGCTGTGCATATGGTCCGACATCCAGTGGTAACCGCGGAGTATTGCATCTCGTCTTTCGGGGACCGAAAGGGGACGTCGGCATAGGCGTGTCTGTAACACTATCCCTATAGTGACGTGTGTAGTACACAAAATCCCTCAAGCGCCGAGGTCCCTCAGATTGTTTTTTTTCTGCCCAGATAAATGGTCGCCCTACAGCAGAGCTCTTACTACAGACATTGTTTAACTTTACCGAAGTTTCGGTTTATCCCCCGTTAAGTCACTTCGCCTAATAAGAACATCTTCGACGACTACGGAGGAATCGTCTACGCCTGTGGTCTCGGCGCCTAAGATCCGGCGGCTGGATTTCCACGTGGTCGGGCCTTCTGGCCAACCTATACAGTAGGGAGAGTGGGTCGGGGTGGCCATATTATGTCTTTCCTCCTTTCCACTTCTTTCCCTTTCGGTCTGGTCATCCTTCCCTTTGGCTATGGAAAGGACTCCTTTTAGATTCTCCCTTAAGTGTAGAGTCAGATGTCCTTCCAAGGATGAGCACAGGACGTGTAACGCCTGTCTCCCCCTAGAGCACGAGGAGAAGCGGTGTTTGGCGTGCAAGCTCCTTAAGCCTAAGACACTTAAGGATCGCTGGTTAAAGCGGTGAGCCGTGTATGGCATGTCACGTGTGGAGCCTCCCTCCCCTACCGCGACACCAGCCGAAAGTGACGGGGGTCCTTCGGATGACCAAAAGTCCAATGCGGAGGTTATAGACCTTGAGGTGGACACTTCTGGGTCCGCCACGCCCGTCCCTGACCCTTTCAGGCTTGACTCTGGTCCTGCTACAGGGACTACACCCGGCGACAGCGGCGTACATAAACATCACACTAAACACACAACCCCTGTGCTATCTTCAACGCCTTTGTCGAAGAAGGCGAAGGCGCCAACGGGTCCGTGGAAAGATTCGACGGTTCCCTTGGATCGTGTAGATCCAAAGCCTTCCCCACATCCGCAGCAGCGCATGACTGGGCAAACTGAAACTAATACGGGCGCTACTCCCCAATCTACATGTGCCGAAGTTTTGAATTCCGAAACTTCGACCATTTACAAGGCCTCTATAGGCCCAAAAGTTACGACTAGGCCTCTATCCGGCAATCCGACCGCTGGGCCTTCTGGTGCCGCGGGCGGCGTTTCGGATACCGCCACATCGTCAGAGGCTTTATCCCACGACAATTCGGCTACTATCAGGAAGACCATTGGTAGGATCACAGCGGCGGTGGGCCTTATCCCGGTCCCGCAGAAAGTTATGGGCCAAGCTGCGGAAAAAGTTTAGACGGATCTGGGCCGTGATTCCGATTACTCTTACGTGGATAGTCAAGAGCCTCTCTGACACCCTGAGAAGCTCCTCTCGACACCGAAGGGCGGAGAACGTTGTTTCTCCCCACCTAGGCCCTTTTAGGTCCTCGAAATGGACTACTGAAAAATTCGAGGGATGCATGGACCGACTAGAGCAGATTATCTTTTTTTTTTGGTTTGTTTTTGGTAGTAAAAATTAATTTACATCTTTACAAAATTTTTTATGAAATAACATTTCTAAACACATTCCAAAACCAATATTAAAATAATACTTGTAGTATTTACATAGAGCATAAAACAGAATACAAACAAATATATGCATTCACTACAAATTAAAAGAACGCAACATAACCTAATCAAGCATTACATTGCAATCTTCAACAATTCATCACACAATTCCTCAATATACAATTTAAAACAAAATTCAAACAAAGTTGCGGGTTCAATTTCATTACAATTCCAATGTCGTTTCAAATCCCAACACCACTTCACAAGGTTCATCAGTGGAGGTCTCTCATCCGTATGTTCCATAAACGAATCAAAACACTCAATACATTATGGACCTCACCAAGGCTCAACCATGTTAAACCGAGCTTACTTCAATTTCATAATTACATTCAACCCGGTGCGAACCACAATAAAGACAGTTACAGTTGTTAATAAACACCTACTTCACATATGGGACCTTTTGCAGCATACAGGATATAATTTAAGATTGAGAGATCATCCTCAATCATGTTTACAAGTCTTACTGTTGCCAACATTATTGGGGTGGACTGGCCCCACATACAACGCAGCCAAATCATGTTACGCTCAAACTGAGACTTGGTCACCAAAAAGGAGCCTTTGTTGCTCAAAGTGATCACAATACATGAACAAATGTTCAAGAGTTTCAGACTCCTCACAGTTGGAACAAAACCTGCAATAGTCCCAACATCCCATCTCTTTAACCCCTGACCAGTTCTTAATACGGGATCCCGTATGGATAAGATCCAACCGGAATCTCGTGTATGTCCTTCTGGCATTCTCTTCCGGAAAACACAGGATATAGCGCAGACGTGGGGCAAGGGCATGTCTAAATTTAGCATATGTGCCAAATGATGTGTAGCCTGCGATTAAATCAGAGTTGCGGGCCCAGGCATTCCTATAGAACCTAGTTTTGGCTTTCCCTGTAGAGACAATTAACTCCTGCTGTGACATGGTCAAGGTACTCAGGATTTTGGACATACGTATTTTAAATTTTCGGATCGATTCTGACTGGTCTGCTTGAAGCATTACCCTAAGATCCTCGTAAAGCGAATTTGGCGGCGGGAGAAGCATTTTACAGTATGTATTAACCATGCGCCATTCATGTTTGTCCGCCAAGGGATATAAGCCCAATTCATGTAACAAGATGGCATTCGGCAGGTACCCAGGAAGACCCAGAACTTTTTTCCAAATGTTCCCCTGCAATGAATTCAAAATTGGACCCATGTTCAACAGACAGACATCAAGACTATAAAGTAAAATAGACTCTTCTTTCATAGTAGAAAAGTATAACGGAGGCATAAGAGAATACCTACAGTACCTGGAGAAAATGATTCTCATCTGGGCAGACAAATTATTCAGCTTGCCGGTCAATATACTACGCCACTTTGTGAGAGACTTACTGTTTGATATGTGGTAGCCCAAGTAAGTAATCTCTTCCATGATGACTATAGGTTTGAGATTTATAACATGCATGAACCTGATAGGTTTCTTCTTCTTTGTGAAGGCTATGATATGGGATTTAGCCGAATTGATGGTCAAATTATTGAGCATACAGTAATCTTGAAAGATATTTAATTTATTCTGTAGCCCAAAGGGTACCTTATCAAACAGTATGACATCTGCAAATGCCAACCAGTTCAATCGCAGTTTGCCCAGATTAACCGGGAACATTTTTTTCCCTCCCAAATTTTCTCAATGTCCGCCAGGTAAAGATTGACCGCAGTCAAATTAGAGCCCTGCTTCACTCCAATTTCCGTCGGGATACTATCAGATAATAGACCCTCCAAATTGATAAGCACCCTATACGATATATTTTGGTGGAGTGCGGCAATTATTGCTACCAGCTTAGATGGAATACCATAGGACAGCATCTTCCGCCAAAGGCGGGTACGCAAGACGCTATCAAATGCAGCTGATAAGTCTAAAGATGCCATATAAACTGTTCCATTAGCCTGATTATAATAAGTGGCCAAGAATCGATGTATTAAGCTGCGTGCCCATATCTTTCCGGAAGCCCACCTGAGCTTTGGAAAGAATTCCTGCAGTAGTGACCTACTTATCCAATTCCCACAAAACTAGACGTGCAAATATTGTGGCTGCAGTATCAGGGCAATTGGCCTGAAGTTTACCGGGTCATTGAAAGCACCCTTTTTGTGAATCGGAATCACCATTGCCATAAGCCAAGAGGCAGGTATGTTGCTCGTGCAATATATTAGCTGATAGCGAGGCAATATATAACTGGCCCAAAAAAGTGGGTCATCCTTGTAAACACATGGCGGCAGCTCATCAGGACCTGCTGCTTTAACTAACTTTAATTGAGCAATCGCCCAAATTATGTCACTAAGTTCCCATGGACACTCAGTCGGGATCTTCAAATGTAGATTCTCCAACTCCAACCTTCTATGTGCATCTGGCATTGCATATTTTTCTGTAAAGAAATGCTGCCATACAGGACCAGAAATGGTTGCAGTCATGCACTCATCCACCTTTCCTGACGGATTTCTTAAAGTAAGCCACAGTTCCCTGGTGTTTCTCTTACAAAGATGTTCCAACATCTGTTGGTTTGCAAGGGTACGAGCTGCATGATGCAACAATTTCACTTTGGACTTGAAGCATACCACAATGGAATTGTTTTGTTTTATAGGCTGAATTTGTAATACAGCGTCGTGCCGACTGGAGCTCTCTATTTTTACAAGTTTTTAATATCGCAACCTCTGCCAGATATTTGTGTGCAGCTTTTGGTAAGTTGGTTCCAAGGCAATCCTTAGATAGGCTCACTAGATGCTTGTGAATCATCATTGAATTCAATTTGTTGATTTTCTCCACATTAACAACAAATGGACAGTCATCGTTTGACACCAACAGGTCCCTATTTACCAGGAACACCATTTTGCAACAGATACTTGGTAGGCATCTGACAAAGTATGCCGATCACTTTCCAACAATGTCGCAGACACCGAAAATTCATACGAGTCAACCCCAATATGAAGATTTGTGTGGAGCATCCGATGGTCGCTCAACCCCACATCCGAAATCACGATTGGGTCAAGCAGTCCTGAACATGTCCCTGATGCAAGCATGTAATCGATTAAGGACGAGAATTTTCTACGCTGCCAAGAGGCTTTAATGCTGTGGGGCGCTAATGAAATCGGGTAGATGCCCCACGATTCAAAAAACTCAACCCACACTTTGCCTCTGCTAGAAGCCTGTTGGGCATAAAGATGGGAATGATAGACCCGGGGCTTAGTTCCCTCTATTCCCAGGCAGGCATTTCAGTCTCCACCAATTAAAAGTTCATGCTTAGGGAAATGCAATGAAACCTTCTCCAACATTTGAGTTAGTTCCAATAGGGCTAAATCCATTGGAACTGCACTGGGGTTCCAGTAAATGGACAACAAAATCAAGGCATGTAACTTACTACAGATCGTGTGCAGTTCCACCAGTATACATGTGTCTGACTTGTCCACTAGTCTTGAGGACACCTTCAAACTATTTTTAATAAGAATGGCAATGCACCACATGGGTACCCCGACAAATGTCGTCGCGCATGAACGTTGAATGCAATATAACCATCCAACACAATGTCATACATTGCCATTGTTTCCTGCAACATTATGATGTCAGGTCTAAGATGAACCGCAACACGTTCATGCCAATCCTTAAGATTTCTCACACTGCAGCAATTCCAAGATGCAACGGCGATTCCTGACAGTTATAGGTTTGAGGATTCAGGTTTCATAGCAGCTGCCACTTTGATCAAAGGCTCCAACCATGATAGACCACTTAACACCTGCGTTAGGGAGGCCAATCGTTGTCAATTCATTGGCATGGGACTCGTATCTGGCCGCTGGCAGACCTACGGCCAGATCTTTAGGAGTCGGGAGGATAAAATCTAGAATTGCCTATGCGCTCTCCATATCTGGAAATAGACAAGGAGAGAGCCCTAATAACCTAGTCATCCGAGAAGTCCAGAATCAGCTTGGTGATAATCTGTGATTGGACTCTACATAGCACTCTGTAGTTATTGTGTGGTGCTAGTTTTACCCAGTCCAGGTCCTTAGATGCCAGATTTCTTAGAGAGGGAATCTGGAAAAATATATTCATCAAAAAGGACCTGTTGATCCTGGCTAGACCATTTATCTCTGGATTACTTACCCATCCAAGAATCTGTTTCATGTCCTTTGGGGTCTCAGAAAAGGACAACATGTCTTGGGGTTTACTACAAAAGATGTCCTCCCTGTTATTGCCTCCTCGTGTGTAACATGAACCACCTGGGGCAAGGAAGCAGGCAGTTCCAAAGCCAGTGCTTCTTTCCCCTCATAGGCAGCCAAATCCACAGAGCCAACTTCTTGTATCACCAAGTCATTGTGGCAACCCTCACAATTGACCCCAGTAGACAGAGGGGCTGTGCCCTTTTTAGAGCACTTGGACAATTCACTTCTTCCTGTGGCCGAGCAGCCATTTTTTTGCTTTCAATTGTTAGAAAAAAACTATGAAGCTGGGATTGTGATTTAGTAATAGGAGTCCTAGGTGACTTAACAGATGACACCTGTACGTTGCCACTTTTCAGTGCCTTGATCTGAAGATGTTTTTTGCTTTCCTCATTTAGGTCTAGAAGATCTAATGCTAGATCATCCGAGCTCACGCCAGATTTGCCACTTACGGTGGGCGTGGAATCCTTGAAAGATTGCGGGCCATTTTCCTACGTAACTTTTTTTACTACCTTCTTCTGACTCATTTTGGCTAAATTCAGGCGTTTTTGGGCTCTTAGGAAGGACTGTTTCGCCTTTCGGGAGACAAAGTGCCTTCCCTCTTGCTCTGTAGTGCCCACGACCAGGTCACTTGTCGGCAAATGCGCTTGAGGCTCTGATTGGTTGAGCATCAATGATGTCCGTCCATACACAGGGACTATCCGGTGTTTGGCTATCACCACTGGTGGACTTTGTTCCTCCACAGGGCCCTGTGGTTACTGAGGACTGAGATTTTGTGACCATATTAAAAAGTAGGTCTTCCACCTGAAGCAGCCGATCATGATGGAGTTTGGTCACTTCCAGAAGGTCTATTTCCTCAGTAGAACCATGTTCAGTAACCTCACTGCTCACTCCTTGTAACACATGCGAGTACAGTCTGTGCGGTAGCAGTGTATGTGAAGGCCCATTTTCTGTTTGTGCCTTGAGACCGTGAGGCATGGACAGAAGAAACTGATGGACAATCCCCAGCAAACTTCATCATCATTTTTTCAAATTGGGAAAAATAGAATGCTTTTGATTGCTCCTCCGCAGGTATGAAACCTTCCAATTTGGAGATTTTTCTTTCATAAAGGCCAAGGAGCCCTGCATTTCCCATATGGAGCAATGAGTTAATTCATGGCCTTTATCAAGAAGTTTAAGTATACGCGAAATCACTGGGAAGTTAAAGGGCTCATTCGAAAGGTTGTCAGCCGGAGAATCCTCAGGTGTCGAAGAAGCCCTTCCATTCCCCTTTGATATACCTAAGCCAACATAATCATTCCCCAATGAAAAGGTCCCCAAATCCTGAGGCAAGGAGGCCCCATTAGTATGTACACATCCTTCATGGAAATTTACTTGACCCAAAGGGATACCCCCTCCCATTCCCATCAAGGAAGACCCTGGAAGACTCCTAAGTTCACTATGATCCTTAAAACTAGATTCATTAGAAAGATGGAAGTGAACTTGTTCACGGAAATGGAAGGACCTAGAGGCAGGTAAAGGGCCAAGAGAAAGCCTCACACGTTTACCTAGTTCACTCATAATTGTTGGAGCAAGCATAGATGTGTCAGATACGTGGGCAAAACCCTCTTGTGGATGTAATAGGATACAGTTATGTACGTGGGACAGTTGACAGTCCACCTGCCCATCATTCTCATTGGCATCTTGGACTGTGAAGGTCGGAAGGGGCTGGCCCAAAGCCCCTCCTTCTATCCGAGCTTCTGGGCCAACTACCAGTCCCACCGGTAAATTAGAATCTTGGACTGTAAAGGTGGGAAGTGGCTGATTCAAAGCCCCACCCTCTGTCCGAGCTTCTGGTCCAGCTACCAAACCCACCGTTAAATTGGAGTCAGGTACACCTTCCTGCTCTAAACGCACCGATTCCACATCTGCTGAAGTTGACATTGATGATAACGATTTTTTGTTACATGGCAGCAGCGGTAAGGTACTATTGGCTATTTTATTCCCTGAATTCTTACCAGGGACCTTGGGGAGGTTTGCTAACGTATTGCTGCTTCTCATAGCGCGACTCATGGTCTATTCCTGATCTCCAACTAGTGTAGGATGGAATTTTCACTCACTAGTGATATGATCCCCCCCCCCCCCCCCCCCCGCTAGAGTTGGCACAACTGTATATGTTGAGACAGATTATGCACTAAGTGTTAAGCTTTCACAGACTCCTTTACAAAAGTTCCACCACCACTGCTCTAGAAGTTTCACTACTAAGATACTGTCTAATGTTAGATCAACACAGTATAGTTTGGGAACAGCAAACTCAAAATACAGCGCGAGACAAAGAAGTGAATAGACTCCGCTTTTCACACCTTAATCAGAGTAAATATCCAGCCCTTGATGACACTTTATTACATATACATAGATCTCATTCTCAATACAAGATAAAGGTCAATGCATGGACTTCTGTGTATATTAGCCCCGAAGTCAACCGGGCAAGCGGGCTCACCACAACCTCCTATGCTGTGTGCAGTTCAAGTAAGCCACAATTCAAACCCCACAGACTTGCCTAAAGAGCCCGTCTCTGGCAGGTTCAAAGGCCTAAAGCCACCAGTCACCTGGCAGCGGGGAACACAGACAGCCAGCCAGTGATCTACCGTGAAACAATTTTACAAGCAGAGCCGACCCCTGACAGGTTCAAAGGCCTAAAGCCCGCAGTCACCTGACAACTGGGAATACTGGAAGCTCCAAGTGGGCTGGCGAGGGCAAATTAGCACGTTACCATCTGCACCTTATCCTAAATGCCGAGGGTTCAAAGGCACAAGGCCCGCAGTCACCCTCTGGCCAAGAATGAGTGCACACTAGAATTTACAGTTCTAGCCACACTTTTCCGTTGCGTGTGCGCAAAAAGCAGTACACACACTTGCCCTCCAGTAAAAGAAACCTCAAGCACGCATTACCCTGAGATTTGCTTAATGGAAGCTTTTAAATCAAAGTACAAAAGAAAAAAGAGTTCAAAGGCCTATAGCCCACAGTCGCCCTTTACAAACAGCCTCCAAAATCACAGCTAATTCTCCACAGAGGTTCAAAAGAACAACGCCCAGAGTCACCTTCTAAATGGATTAAAGGCTGGCACTTTTAGAACAGAGTTACAGGCACATAATATCAAAACTCCAACTTGACAAGTGCCACTTAGGCATAACTTAGGGCCAGTGTGTGCTGGACAAACACACGCGTGACAGCCATTGCTCAGCTTTTCCCAACACCCACCAACAAAATGGGAAGACACAGAGCAGGCCTCCCTCAAAACGCGTTCAGAATTGTGAAAGCACAAAGCCCGAGAAATGTCCAATTGCGAAGAAGTCTTTGAAGTAACACTGGTCACAAACGCCGGGGGTAAACAAATGCTATATCCAAGAATGATAAAACAGTATAAGGCTGTATAAGGCTGCCAGAGTGCCAAAGTCCGTTTTCCAAGTTCTTGGGATTTTGGAATCTTACCAGAGTCTTACCAGTGAGTCCTTAGGGCTCCACAGCACCACTCCACCACCAAACACACTGCTGACGCTCCGCGCCTGCGCAGTGTATTTATAGATCACGGGTCCCGATTGGTGGACATAGAAAGAGGACAGCATGTGGAGATGGTCCAAAGTTAATTCACTCCTATGGCAACACAGAAGGCAGGGAATGACGTCCTCTCCCACAAACACGAAACACACTGCTGACACACCGCACAGATGATCAGTTCTGCTGACCAGCCTCCGCCGAAAAAGACTCGGGTAGACCCTAACCTTCAAATACCAGATGTGCAGCCTCAGGCTTTCAAACAGGAAGATGTGGCCCACATGGACACATACAGGGACATTTATACTGAAGAAGAGGAATCCTCTTTTCTGGATAATTATGGAGAAGATCAACAAGAGACTACGGAGAACTGGGAAGAAACCCAGCAATGACGACTGGATCCTTGGTCACATCAAGATCAGGAGTCTGATATTTTGTGCGTCGATTCTCCTCCTTCCACTCCGGCTCGCCAGGCCTCCCCTATGGATGACCAGGTAGCTTTCAACATCATGTTGAAAAAATCAGCAGAATTCTTCAAAATTACCACTCAAGAGTATTTGCCTGAGCAGGATTTTGTGGAAGACATTATTGAAAAAGCTACGGCAAGTCAGTCCATTCCCCTCCTTAACTCTGTTAAGAGGCGGATAGCTCCATCTTTAGTCAAACCTGCCCAGACAAGGGCCGTGAAGCCGAGAGTTCGGCCTTCTCCTTCCGACCCCCTATATATCAAGGGGCATGCCATCCCGGACTCGCTGGTGGTGACCACTACTCACAAGAGGGCTGGTCCCCCTTGCCACTGGAGAATCGGCTCCGGACAAGGAGTCTAAAAGATTGTATGCCCTAGGCAAACGTGTCCCGTCGGCAACGGCATATACCATTCGGGTTGCTAATAATACTACACTATTAGCAAGCTATGCTGATGCCCAGTGGAACCTGCTCCAGGAAGGCCTTCAAGAGGTCCTGGAGCCGGCGGGACCAAGCTTCTCGCCATTGTTGAGGAAGGAAAACTGGTTAACCAGAATGTGGTCAAAAACGTCCTGGATACTGCAGAAACTTCTGGCAGATCCCTTGCACAAGGGACTCTTCTGAAGAGACACGCATGGCTGCGTACATCAGGGTTTAGACCTGAGACTCAGGCCTCCCTCATTAATATGCCTATCAAAGAGTCTAACCTCTTTGGGAAGGCAGTGGATGAAGCGTTGGAGACAGCCAAGAAGCAGCATGAGACCTTAAAGTCTCTGCAACAAATTACACAAAAACCATCATCCCAGAGGGGTAATAACTCTCGGTGGTCCTTTCGAGGACAAGCTCGTGCCGGTCAAAACAACTACGGCACGGGCAACTTCAACAATAACCAAAATTCTGGAAGCCCCGCTTGCTATCCCTCAAGGGGTCAGAAATGCGGCAAGGGTAGAGGCAGAGGCCCCAATCCCAGAGGAGCCACGGCCTCAGGTCAGAAATGACCAAATCCAGGTCCCCTACATTGCCTCCCCAGTCGGGGGGCGATTAACATCATTCCTCAAGGCATGAGAGGGGATAACTTCCGACCAGTGGGTCTTAAAGACGGTCGCCCACGGTTATTGCGTGGAATTCTCCTGACGTCCACATTTCAGACCACCGTGCTCACAGCGCCTTTCACCGGATCATCTAACGATCCTGATTCAAGAGGTGGAAGCACTGCTGGGAAAGGACGCCATAAAAGCCGTCCCTATTTTTCAGGTAAACAAGGGTATTTAGTGTACTTCCTTGTACCCAAAAAGGATCTCAGCATGCCTCCTGTTCTAGATCTGCGCCCAGCGAACAAGTACATCAAACCCCAGAAGTTTCGCATGGTAACACTACAGGAAGTGATCCCATTGCTAAAACGGGGGGACTTCATGGCAAAACT
Source organism: Ambystoma mexicanum (assembly GCF_040938575.1). Lineage (NCBI taxonomy): Eukaryota > Metazoa > Chordata > Amphibia > Caudata > Ambystomatidae > Ambystoma > Ambystoma mexicanum. The sequence goes on along the minus strand of NC_090938.1, from coordinate 113,094,309 downwards.
GGATATGAAAGATGCATACTTTCATATTTCAATGTTGGCAGCGCACCGAAAATACCCAAGGTTCATGGTCCAGGACAAACACTACCAGTTCAAAGTACTCCCCTTCGGCATCGCCTCGACGCCAAGGGTGTTTACCAAAGTCCTGGGAGTGACAGCAGCACATCTGCGCAGACTATCAGTCCCAGTTTACCCTTACCTCGACGACTGGCTCATTACGGGGGACTTGTTTGTTTTTCGAACACCCAAAAAAACAATAGATTATCTCTTCAGCCTGGGCTTTTCAATCACCGAAAAGAAGTCCAGCCTAGTCCCCAGTCAAGTAAAACGATTTCCGGGGGCACTAATTTGGACGGAAGACGGTCTTGTCTTCCCCTCCAGCGAGAGGATTCAGAACATGCTCTCTGATTCCTCAATATGTAGCCAGTCGAGAGGTGATGGTACGCAAAGCCATGCGGTTGCTAGGGATGATGGCATCATGTATATACTTGGTTCCCCGCGCGCGGCTGCGCATGCGTCCCATGCAAGAGTGGCTCAACAGCCAGTGGTGTCAGGCCAGCGGACAATGGGAAGATCTGGTAGTTGGCTCGCCAGCCCTCGTTCTCTCTGCAGTGGTGGTCGAGGGAAAACCTCCTGAAGGGGAAAACCTTCACCACCCCTGCAGTGGAAGCCACTCTCACGACACTCTCTCACGGGGTGGGGAGCTCACCTGCTTCAACAGACAGCACAGTGTGTGGTCCCCTCAAGTAGCGTCAAATCATATAAACTTACTTGAGCTATTAGCAGTGTTCAAAACACTGAAAGCCTTTCAGGTACAACTGCAAGGGAAAACAGTGCTGATCTTAACAGACAGCACTACAGCAATGTATTAGCTGAACAAACAGGGGGGCACTCACTCTCCAGGGCTATCCAAGCTGTCCCAAAAACATTTGGATATGGGCTCTCAAACACAAGATGTTTTTGTTGTCCCAACATGTTCCAGGGGAACTCAATCATCTTGCAGATGTACTCAGCAGAGATTTTCCTCTGCCAGAAGAATACGAATGGCCACTGCACAAAGACATTGTATCCAGCGTCTTCGCAGAATGGGGGTTCCCAGAGATCGACTTGTTCGCGGCTCAGGATAACGCCCAATGCCAAGACTACGCCTCCAGGTACCCCCAGAACCGGTCCAAGGGTAACGGTCTCTGGATAACTTGGTCGGGGAAATGTGTCTACGCTCCCCGTCCCCGTCCCCCCTCCCCCGACTCCTCTTCTCAACAAGATAGTGCACAAGATGCACTAGGAACCAGTTACCATGATAATAGTGGCCCCTATGTCCCTATGTGGGCCCGCCAACCCTGATTCGCTCACCTAATGGAAATGTCCCTCTCCCCACCAGTCTAGCTGCCCTGCCAGTACAACATGTTGTCTCAGGACAGGGGGGGGAAACCCTACAACCGTGCCTCCAAACCCTGAACTTAGCAGCCTGGCTCCTGAGATCATAGAGTTTGGACACCTACAGCTCCCTCAGAGGTGCATGGACATACTCTGGGAAGCAAGGAAACCTAATACAAGTGTTTGCTATGCTAGCAAGTGGAAACTTTTCGTCATCTGGTGCAATTCCAAGAGCGTCGATCCTATTGATCGCTCACCCTCACACATTGTGTTGTATCTAACCCACTTGTTGGGCTCTGGGTTAGTCTTTAATTCCCTAAAGGTTCATCTGGCTGCTCTCAGCCTACACCACATCACAGCAAAAGGTATCGTGGTGGAAGATACTGGTGATTAAATCCTTTATGGAAGGAGTTAAGAGGATTTATCCTCCCATGTCTCACCCAGCCCCTGGATGGGATCCTAATGTGGTTTTAACCAGGCTCATGGGAGCTCCCTTCAAGCCTATGCATAAAGCAAGTCTAAAAGACCTGACTTATAAGACAGCCTTCCTAGTGGCTATCAATTCTATCAGAAGGGTTAGTGAACTACAGGCTCCTTCTGTTTGTAACCCCTTTGTTACAGTCCACAAAGATAAGGTAGTTCTGCGCACACATCCCAGGTTTGTGCCTAAATTTATCTGGAAGTTCCATGTGAACCAGTCAATGGAACTACCCACTTTCTTGCAGAACCCTACTAACATGGCCGAAAGAAGCCTTCACACACTAGACGTGTGCAGGGCAGTCATGTTTTACCTGGAGAAAACTAAACCACTAAGAAAGACTAAACAATTCTTTGTTTCAGTGGCAGCTGGTAGAGAAGGGGATCCTGTCTCTAAATCAGCTATCTCAAGGTGGATTGTCAAATGCATCACACTATCTTACACTCTTGCTAAGAGAGAACTGCCCTTCAAGCCTAGAGCAGTCTACTTGAGGCACTGGGGCATCCATAGCATTCATTGCAAATGTTCCTCTTGAGTCCATTTGCAAAGCGGCAACCTGGAGTTCTGTACACACCTTTACAAAACACTATTGCCTAGACACTCAATCTAGGTCTGATTCTCAGGTGGGACAAGCAGTAGTAAGACATCTTTTCTCTACTGTTCCTTCTCAAAACCCACCTCCAACTCCGGGTACTGCTCGCTAGTCTATGCACAGCATATGATTCTAAGCAGATTAACAAGCATCAGAAGACATGCATTACTTACCGTAATAGCATTTCTGATGATTGTATCTGCTTAGATTCACATGCGCCCTCCCTACCGCCCTGCTCGGGGTGGAAGGAACATAGACTTCTTACTACTTTCTCTCTTTATGTATTCACTCACAATAGCCTTGGGCTCCCTCATGGCAGAAAAATTACAATCAGAGGGACCTCGGCGCGTGAGGGATTTTGGGTACTACACACGTCACTATAGGGATAGTGTTACAGACACGCCTATGCCAACGTCCCCTTTCGGTCCCCGAAAGACCAGATGCAATACTCCGCGGTTACCACTGGATGTCGGACCATATGCACAGCATGTGAATCTAAGCAGATACAATCATCAGAAATGCTATTACGGTAAGTAATGCATGTCATATCACACCAATATACTTTTCAGCTTGAGTTTCAGGAAGGAAGGATTAAGGAAAAATAGGAAGGTTAGATCAGTTTCTTATAACGTGAGGACAACTGACTACTCCAAGAAATCTAGGTAACCCTTTCCCAGCAGTAACAGTATTCAACAAGCTACAACCTATGGAGGGACAAGTAATGCCAAAGTCAATCGATTCAGAAAGGTTCCTTTAGGGAGCCAGGACAGCCAAAGTCTCTTGGACAAAGTCTATAGTTGTGGTACACTTCTTGGATGAAGTATTTCACAAAGTCTGAATGTTGACAGTAAATCGCTGAAGACACGCAAGCTGTTAAGAGTTGAAATCAACTCAATCTCAAGTGAGATTGCACGACTTAAGGCAAGTACCCCCAAGCCCAAACCGTACCTCTTGTTAGAACAACAGTGGTCCAGCTGGATTCTGTCATGCTACAGCCAAAAAGACCCTGGTTCCTGAGCCTCCGTCGTGGGGACAAGAGGGAGGACTTCTGGAGGGCTCCTGTGGTGGTACTCGGTAAGGTCGTCGGCAGCTACGGGCTCTCTTCGACTCAGCAGCAGTTCACTGTTTCAGCACTTCGCAAACAGCACTGATGTAGAACGGTTAACTGTGGACCGGTATTTCCTGCTTGCTTCTGGAGTGTCCTTAGGCTGCTCCTGGAGCTTTTAGCCAGATTGGTTCCGCGGCAGACGTTGCACTCTGTTATGGACACTCAACCCCTGGCATTGAGCTTCTGCAACAACGGAGAAGCACAGCAAGTTGGGGATTGCGCCAAAGTGGCGTTAGTCTCTGTGCTAGTTGATCCCACCAAACCAAGGGAAGAAGTAGTGGCTTGTGGAGCTTCTCTGTCGATACGAAAAAGGATGTCTGCACAGTAGCAGGGCTTCACCGGTACTTCGAGGTCCAGGAGGTTGTAGCAGGCTTCTCTTCACAATTTGTGCTTCGGATGTTTCTTCCCCTTTTTGACTCTGCCTGTAGTCCCAAAACCCTTGCCTTTTAAGCAAGTTTTCCCATTCATGCACAGCCTACGCTGTCAGTCACACAGCTGGGTGGGGACAGCCAGCCAACCAATCGGACTGGTTTTGTGCAGGCTCACCTAGAGACAAAGGATAGGGGAGATTCAGGATCCTCCCTCACTTCCTGCCCTGCCAGACACACTGGAGCCAGGGGCGGCCTTCAGGGCTGAAGCCCGCCAAAGGCAAAACACACAAAGTGCTCAAACCTGTCAATGTACAGAGTAAAAGCCAAGAAAGACTTCTCAAACAGAAAATGGTGAAAAAAGACTGAGGGGCGTTTGGGTGAGGGGTGTTATCATTTTGACAAAATGGACACCCATCTGTGCTGTACTGCAGCTGAGGATTCATCCTGCGGTAGAAAAGCACAATGGTAGTACACATTAAACCACTGCCACCAGTTATTTGAAGTAGTGAGGATAACAGTAGAACGTTACATGAGAACGTAGAATAAGGGACTAATAAGTAACCCCCCAGCACTCCACATCAGATGGTGTGTGCTGGACCTACAAAGAGAAATGTAAAAACAATTTCACCTTAAAACTCTTGGAAACTGTAGTTCACCCAAGATTTAGTATTTCTCATTGACACTGCACTTAAGGTGCTGTGTGTAACCATTCAAAAAGCAGATGCCTGTCGAGTTTGTCAGACTCCAAAAACAGTGAATACAAAATCCAATTCAGGGAATAACAGAATGAGATAAAGATCCCCCTCACTCAAAAGTTTAAAATTAAAAAAACCCAAGTCCAGCAAAAGAGCTATGGGTTTCTAAGGTGGGAGGATTTTTAGCACAGAAATTAAAATTCTCCCAAACACCGCGGTTGGCTACCTGGCCCGTGCCCAAACAAGACCAGACTGCCAAAGGACAAGTGAAAAACCTTGTGGCATGGCCATATTTGGTCACTAGCCACAGTTGGTAGCCAAACGCGGTAAACATGTGAAGGCTAAAACGAAAAGCACCAAAAAATGTTAGTTACTGCTGCCCCCAGCTAGTCCATTTAGCACACCTAGAATAACCAAAAATCCTTTGTTAGTCTTGGGCAAAACAAAGTGTACCCCATTGTACCCCATTGTACTGCATTGTAAGCATTGTACAATAAGTTACTACTTTGTTAACTTTTGAACCACTTTTGTAACAGTATCGAGGATAAGCGAAACAATGTTTCCCAGTACGGTCAGCCTGACGGATGTAAGGGAGAATTCTCAGAAATGTGCTAATTCCCTCTACATTGGAGACCCCCTGCAACGTTGCTGGATTTTGAGGACTTGATTGTTTTAACATGGAGAGTGTGAGACCCTTTTTCCCACTAATGTATTTTAAAGTGATTTTGTAATGTTTCTTTTGGTTGTGCAGTCTGACAAACTACATAGGCATCATCTTTTACATTGTGTCCTAGCACCTTCAGTGCAGTGACTGTTGAGAAGAATTCTCATAAATGTGCTAATTCCCTTCACCTTAGAGACGCCTAGCTACTTTGCTGGATTTTGAGGACTTCAATTTTTTATTAGAGTGTGAGCCTTGCCCCCCCCCCCTCTCGTAACAAGAAATCAACAACCTTGGCCCCCCAGTCCCCTCGTCCTCCCCCCAAATCTTCCCCCCTCTTGCCCCCCCCCCCCCCCTTTCTCGTGTTTTTCGCTGTGCGCCAAACCGGGGATGATTCCTTTTGTTCGCTGTCTTTTCGCGGGCTTCTGCATAGAAGCCCTAGGTAGGCAGGATGTGAGGGAGGGATCTTCGGACCCCTGCCATGGGTTCCCTTGGTAACCCAAGTCGCACTCTTGTCTGATTGGCTAAGGGGACTGCCCTTGCCAGGCCAGCCACCCTGCTGTGTGATTGACAGCCAGGCTGTATGAAAGGGGGAAATCTGCATGAAAAGCAGGTCTCTGGGACTGGAAGAGCAGTCTCGCCACTGGAACGGAAGAACCAACGAGGAACTGGAAGAAGAGTACCTCAACCACGACTGAACCGCCCGGTGAAGCCATGTTGCAGGTCCGAATCTCCGAATCGGACAGAAAAGATCCTTCAGGAAACGTCTTCCCTTGAGCTGGTGGGACCAACCAGTTCGCCCAAACTATAAGCCAGGACCCCTCCTCTGGTCGAATTCGCTGTACAGAGCTACAGTGGGCCGGATAGCCAGGAAGGTCGGGCCCTGCTTGGGTTTTAAGGAGCGCACCTTTTTATTTATTTTTTTACTCTGATGCTGGTTTCTTCCCTGGGTGGCGCAGGACCCTCCAGTCTTCCTACTTCATGTCAGTCCGACAGTTGCTTCAGGAACCGTGAGCCTGCAGGAACCACCAGGAACGTCCACCTCAGCTACAGCTCCCTCTCCGTTTTAAGGTTCTGTGCAAATCTGGTTGTCTGTTTCGGTCAGCCGCGGTCAAAGTGTTTGAAATCTTTCTCCAATCCGAAGGCTTGTCCTTCTCTTCTCTTTGAACTAACTTTTCTACCAACCAACTTCGCCCGGAATCTGTGCCATGAACTATGCCGCAAACTACCCTGAATCGTATGAGCTTGAGCAAAAGACTTTTGTCCTATTTATTTTGGCCTGAAGCCTTTTCTATCTGATCTCCTCACTGTAGTCTCTCTTGTTCAAATTGCCCCGAGTACGTACCTGTTGGTTTTGCCTAATTTCTAATAACTGTTTTTCCCTCCCTTTTAAATTGCTTGAGTGCCATTTTGCTCAGACTTCATTTTTTGACCTTAACATGCCTGGAATATAAGGGAAGTGGTGTGGTGTATTTATGATTGTGATTTTTAACTTGCTTAGAATAGTGAAATGTTATACAACTGTTGAGTAAATAAATATGTATTCTTTTACTCAGAAACCTTGAGTCAATGTTTGCCTGAATCATGGTAATTGCTGTCCCTTTGTGTAACCCCTTGTACTGCTCACTTACTCTTGAGATAAGTCTGGCTGCTCCGCTACTGCTACCACTATAACTGTGTAGTGCAGGCGTGTACCAAAGATGAAATTGTACTTTCACTTGTAGTCCTAATTGTGTGTAGTGTTCCCAAAGGGTACTGCATATAATTCTGCCTAACGGGCATGCCTTTGCTGGAGCCGGAGTTCGTAGCAGATGCTTCCCAGGTAGGGTGGGGGGGGGGCACACCTCGACAAGTCTTGGGTGCAGGACCTATGGTCTCTGGTGGAGACTGTTACATATCAATGTGCTTGAGTGAAGGGCGGTGCACTGGGCCCTGAAGTAGTTTCTTCCACGCATCCGTGGATCAGTGGTGAGGTTGTTAACGGAAAATACCACCACAATGTTCTATTTAAGGAAACAGGGGAGCACACATTACAGAGTCCTGTTGAAGGAGGCGCAGGATGTTTGGCATTGGTCTCTAGCTCAAGGGATCCGCATTGCAGCTTTCCATCTGCCCTTTGTTCTGAATGTTCAAGCGGACGCGCTCAACATGGATGCCATTCAGCTGCACGATTGGAGGCTGAAGGAGCAGCAGGTGACAATCTTCCAGCGTTGGGGGGCATCATCCGTTGGCTCTGTTTGCTACGAGGGAAAACAAGCAGTGTCTGGAGTTTGCCAGCAGTGGAGTTCTTCCCGAGTCATTGGGGGGTGGTGGTGGGCGCATTTTTCATTCCTGTGGATGGGCCTCTTCACGTATGAGTTTCCCCTGTTCTCCAGCATGGGGTCTGGCATGGATTCACATGCTCATGAATATTCCCCGTCGTCAGGCTGGGAATCCTCGGTAAAGAAAAAACCAGTATCAGTTTCGTTTCTGATCTGTCTTTCGTAGTAATAACCAATCACTGGTCTCTGCGTCATACTGACCACAGCCAATGACTGCCCTCTACCTAAGCACCGCCTCTGGCAGCCATCTTCAGATTTTTACCGCACGTTCATGTGTTGGGATCCTCGTGCTATTGCTCTCGAGCGTTAGTGCTATTTTTCGCGCTTTTTCACAAAAAACTTCAATTCTTTCGGTCAAAAGAGCCTCAAGCTCCACCGATCCTACATCCGATCAACGGGGACCCGTGTCGGATTCGTCTGTGCCCCTCAAGGGTGAAGATTTCGTCGAGCTACACTTCGGAGGACTCCAGAAGCTTCTCAGGCCCGGTCTCGGAGATGGCCCAGGAGAAGGGAAGCTCGACGCCCGGAAAGCTGTTCAGGGTCTGCCCTGGATGCCAGCTGCAGAACGTCTTTAAGGAAGACGAACACTCTTTCTGCCTTTACTGCCTTCATGAGGACAAAACGCACGTGGAGAAGGACTGTGCGTTTTGCGGCAACATGTCGGAACGGACCATGAAGGACCGTCATCAACGTCTCGCCAACTGGCTGGAGGGTAAGAGCCCGTCTGGCGAGAAGAAGAAGAAATCCGAGCGGTCTTCTAAGACCTTTGAGGGCGCCCCGGCGACGGGGGCCCAACATAAGGCCAAGCACCGCGAGTCCGCTGGCACCGGGAGCGCCGAACGGTCGGGCTCTACGGGCGCCAGGCAGGGCGCACCCTCCCCGGCACCATCAACCACGAGCCAACGCTCTGGGTCGGGTAAAAGGAAGGCCGAGCACCCGGCCAAGCTCCTGGAGAGGCCCCGGTCGAGCTCTAAGGCAGAGGAGGAGCGTGGCAGTGCCCCCTCCCTCAAGGATAAGGCGGTGAGCGCACCTAAGGTGGTGAAGGCCTTGATCCATCCGACCAAGCCCTCTATCGAAACGGTCGCGGCGGCCCTGGCTCAGCCTGTGGAGGCTGCGCCAGTGGGGGCGACCTCAGGGCCCAGAATCTCCCTGCCTCCTCGGAGGGAGTCTTCTTTTGTGCCCATCGATAGGACCCCCGTGAAACCCTCCGTGGGGAAGAAGGGGGGGCAGGGCGTCGTCGTAGATTCGGCCTCAACCTCAGAAGAGGAGCTGATCGAGGTCTTAAGCCACGGCCTAGGCGTGGAACAAGGCCAGCCCGTCGGAATGGACCCCGACGCGGGTGACGACGACGACATCGTCGAGGATACCGACGGGGCCCCTGCTCGCCCGTCGGATTCCCCTCTGCCAGCGCCGCGAGACAACTCGGCGGCCATTTTGTTGGCCATACAGTCCTTATGCACCGAGATAAGGACGAGGCTACCGTTACCGACGGAGGAACCTCTCCCGTCGGGGGATCCAGAACCGGGACCTTCTGGTGTTCCCCCTGCCAAGAAAAGAAGGATCCATCCTCCACCTCCTTTTCAACCGTCGCGCCCCGTCCAGCCCTCCTCCCCGTCCACCCGAGGGGATGATACGGGGACTGACACGGCAGCGACGGGTACGGACGACGAGGCATACGACGAGGATTTTCCGTCGTCGCCCCCCACCAGGGCTTCTCCGCCCGACGAGATCGGATCTTTCCACTCCATGATCTCCAGGGCTTCCGAGCTTTTCCAACTCTGCCCTGAGGAGAAGAAAAAGGAAGGCTTCCTTTATCAGCGGCGCGAGGCCAAGAGGAAGACGGTCCTCGCAGTGCCTCTGTTGGACGACATTTGGGATGAGGGCCTTTCCCTCCTCAAGAACCCTTCCACTACGCCAGCTAGAAGAGACCGGTACGAGAAAAAGTACCGGGTCCCGGACACGGCCCCCCTATGCCTCCGGGCGCAGCCTACCCCGGACTCCGTCGTCTCCGCGGCAGCCAGGAAGAAAGCGGGGGGGGGTGCGGCCTCCACATCGACTTCCCCGCCGGACGGCGAGGGAAAGAAATTGGATGCTATGGGACGTAGAGTCATCTCGTCGGCAGCGACGACGATTAAAGCGGCCAACGCCTTGGCTATCGTGGCCCGCTACGACAGGGAGCTCTGGTACAAGATAGCTCCCCTGCTGGATTTTCTGCCAGACGACAAGAGGGCGGAGGCCCTTGAGATCCTCCAGGAAGGTGAACTGGCTTCTGACCACGCCATCACCGTGGCGATGGACATCGCCGACACTGGGTTCCGCCAGCTGGGCAACGGCGTTTGCCTTCGACGTCGTGGATGGCTCAAAGCTACGGACTTTCGGCAGGACGTCCAGACCAGAGTCCTGGACATGCCCTTCGACGGGAACAACCTGTTTGGGAAGACAGTGGACGATTCCCTGCAGGCCATCAAGGCGGATACTGAGACGGCCCGGGCCCTTGGAGTCCTGCAGCAACGACGGACGCCCTTTCGGAGCGGCGGAGGCAAGGGCGCCTCCAAAGGTTCCGGCGGCGGTTTCGCTTCCTACCGTCAAGCGGCCCGCTCGTCGTCGCAAGAGGCCTACAGAGGACGAGGCAAGTCTAGCGGACCCCGCCGTCGTCGCCAAGGAGGTCAAGGCGGCAAGGCCGCGTCCAAGCAGGATTGAACCGGCCGTGGGGTCGGGCCCCCACCGAAGCACCCCGGTGGGAGGCCGGCTGGCGGGCTTCGTCAGCGTGTGGGAGTCCATCTCCACCGACTGTTGGGTGCTGGACGCCCTGGCCCGGGGCCACGCGCTCGAGTTTCAAAGAAGGTGCCCGCGCGTCCCCCCCGTGGCCAGGAAAGAACTTCACGTCCCTCAACTTCTCCTGGAGGTAAAGGCGATGCTCAGAAAGGGCGCCATCGAACTCGTCCCAAAGAGGCTTCGGGGCTCCGGAGTCTACTCGCGATACTTCCTCGTGAAGAAGAAGACGGGAGGATGGCGCCCCATCCTGGACCTGCGACGGCTGAACAAGTTCATCAAGGCGCAGAAGTTCCGGATGGTCACCCTCCAGCACGTCCTGGGTCAACTGGAGGAAGGAGACTTCCTATCGTCGTTGGATTTGGAGGATGCCTACTTCCACATTCCCATCCTAAAGGGGCACCGAAAATTCCTCAGGTTCGTGGTCCAAGGGCGTCATTACCAGTTCAAAGCCCTTCCCTTCGGACTACGGTCGGCACCCAGGGTATTCACCAAGTGCCTCGCACCGGTGGCGGCGCAGCTGCGCCGCGAGGGGATTCACGTCTACCCCTACCTGGACGACTGGCTCATCCGCGCCAAGACGAAGGAGCTCGCCGTGGTCCACACGGCAAGGACCGTCCAACTCCTCACGGACCTGGGATTCTCCGTGAACTACGCCAAATCCCACCTGGTGCCCGCGCAAGTCGCACTGTTTCTGGGAGCGAGGCTCGACACAGTGTCCCTTCTGGCCTCCCCGTCGGAGGAGAGGACCAGGACCATCTTGGGCAAGGTGCAACGGATGTTGGTGGCCGACGCGGCCAAAGTGAGATCCATCAAGTCCCTCCTCGGGATGATGTCTTCCTGCATCTACCTCATTCCCATGTGCAGGCTCCGGATGCGCCCGTTGCAAGAATTCCTGGATGCGCGCTGGATCCAGACGACGGGCAGCTTCGAGGAAAGGATCAAGCTCGACGAGAGTTTCCGACGAGCGATACGGTGGTGGGGCACCCGCGCGCATCTGACGGCGGGCATGGACTTCCAGACCCCAGCCCACCAGGAGACTGTGACCACGGATGCCTCCCTGGAAGGGTGGGGAGCGCACACCGAAAATCTGCACGCGAGGGGACTCTGGCTCCCGACGGAGAAGTCCCTGCATATCAACGTCCTGGAGCTCCGTGCAGTGTTTTGGGCCCTCAGGTCCTTCCTTCCGTCCCTCAAGGGCAAGGTGGTGAGGATCTTCACCGACAACACCACCACCATGTTTTACATCAGGAAACAGGGCGGAACCAGGTCCCCAGCGCTGTCCAAGGAGGCGCAGGACCTGTGGCATTGGGCCGTCGCCCAAGGGATTTTTCTGGTGCCGTTTCATCTGGCAGGGATAAAAAACACCATCGCCGACTCACTCAGCAGGGAGCTGCGCTCGTGCCACGAGTGGGAACTACGGCAGGATCTGGTGGATCGCCTCTTCCGACGGTGGGGCACACCCCAGATCGACCTGTTCGCGACGGCGACGAACACCAAGTGCCGGAGGTTCGCCAGCAGGTTTCCCCAGACGAGGAGCATGGGCGATGCTTTCTCGTTCCCCTGGGAGGGCCTGTTCCTCTACGCGTTCCCTCCCTTGCCTCTGCTAATCCGGCTCGTCAACCAGCTCAAGAGGTCACGGTGCAGGATGATCCTCGTCGCACCTGCGTGGCCGAGGCAGATATGGTTCCCGGACCTTCTGGACTTGTCAGCGTCCCCGCCGATCAAGCTGCCGGCGGACGCGGATCTACTCTCCAGGGAAGGAGGCGCCATCCTCCACCACGACCCGAAGTCGCTGAACTTGCAGGCCTGGCTCCTGCAGCGCTAGAGTTTGGAGGATACGACATACCGGCCGATTGCAGAGAGGTTCTTGCAAAGGCCAGGGCGTCCTCGACTCTTAAATGCTACGGACACAAATGGAAGAGGTTCTCTGTCTGGTGCCACGCACAGAAGATTAACCCTCTACGGATTACGGCTCCCCAAGTACTGCCGTACCTGCTGACGCTGGCCAAAGCTGGTTTGGCACACGCGTCCATCAAGATTCATCTTGCTGCGATCTCCCGATACACCAGAACCACGGGGCGGACGTCCTTGTGGTCTCATCGTCTGGTGAAAGAGTTCATGAAGGGACTGTTCAGATCGTTCCCGCCGGTGAAGGCTCCGGCCCCGGCGTGGGAGCTCAACGTGGTGCTGACCAAGCTCATGGGACCTCCGTTCGAGCCTCTGCACTCGGCCCCGTTGAAGTTTCTATCGTGGAAAACAGCTTTTCTTGTGGCCATCACCTCCGCACGACGTGTGGGAGAGATCCAGGCCCTTTCCTGCAAGGCCCCGTACTTGACTTTCCACGACACGAGGGTAGTGCTCAGGACGCACCCCTCCTTCATGCCCAAGGTACCGTCGGACTTCCATCTCAACGAACCCTTGGTGTTACCTGTGTTCTTCCCGTCGCCTTCGTCGCCGGCTGAGAGGACTTTGCACTCGCTGGATGTAGCTAGAGCGCTGAAGTTCTACGTGGACCGCACGAAGGGGTTTCGGAAGACGTCACAACTCTTTGTGAACTTTGGACCTGTCAATCAGGGGAAGGCTCTCTCGAAGGCTTCCATCTCCAGATGGCTCTCCGGCTGTATCATGTACTGTCACCGGTTGGCAAACCGACCGCTGCCTGGCCGTCCGAGAGCCCATTCCACCAGAGCGATCGCAGCTACCACGGCGTTCCTATCTGGTGTGCCCCTGCTGGACATATGCAGGGCTGCTACGTGGAGGTCGACGCACACCTTCACGAAATTCTACTGCGTCGACTGGGATTCCAGGGAGGAGTCCAGGGTCGGCCAAGCAGTGCTGCGCAACCTGTTCGCCTGAGGTGAGCCTGGTGAGGAGGTAAGATGCTTAATGTTGAGTTGATGTGATGCTTAATGTTGAGCCTTTGCCACCTCCCGTGGTTGTGCATGTGTGTACTGCTATGTATTCTTTATTCATGAGCATGTGAATCCATGCCAGACCCCATGCTGGAGAAGGAACAAGTTACTTACCTGTAACTGTTGTTCTCCAGCATGGGTCTGGCATGGATTCACATGCGAACCCTCCCGCCTACCCCTCTGCGGCTCTTCACTTGGTCATACTGCCACTTCACGTGCTTCCAAATCTGAAGATGGCTGCCAGAGGCGGTGCTTAGGTAGAGGGCAGTCATTGGCTGTGGTCAGTATGACGCAGAGACCAGTGATTGGTTATTACTACGAAAGACAGATCAGAAACGAAACTGATACTGGTTTTTTCTTTACCGAGGATTCCCAGCCTGATGACGGGGAATATTCATGAGCATGTGAATCCATGCCAGACCCATGCTGGAGAACAACAGTTACAGGTAAGTAACTTGTTCCTTCCTCCTCATTCGGAGGATCATCCAGTGGATTCTGAAGTACCAGTTCCGGGTGATTCTGGTGGCCCCGTTCTGGCCCAGGCAGACGTGGTTTTCAGATCTCCTTCATCCGGCAGTGGAAGAGCCATTTCGGTTGGGAGCGGATCTGGATCTCCTGTCTCGGGACGATGGCAGTGTGGCATCACGATCCGGCGTGCCTCAGCCTGGTGGCATGGCTCCTGACCACTCAGAGTTCGTTCATCTAGGAATATCCAGAGTGTTGACGGATCTTTGAGGCAACGAGGGCGCCGTCCACGAATGTCTTGTATGGTCATAAATGGACAAGATTTTGTGAATGGTGTAAGGGTCATCCTGAGATTCAGCCTTTGGACGCTTCCCTGGCTCAGATTCCCCCATACTTGTTACACCTGGCGGAAGGGGGTCTGACGTAGTCATCTAATAAGGTGCATTTGGCAGCGATTTCTAGGTTCATGAGAAAACGCCATGCTGTTCCTCTGTTTAGTGATCGCTTGGTAAAACATTTTCTGAAGGGGTTGTTTCGGACATTTCCTGCAGTGAAAAAGTATGTGTCGGTGTGGAGCCTTAATGTAGTCCTTTCAGCTTTGACGAAATCTCCTTTTTGAACCCATGTCGACGGCTCCCTTGAAGTGCCTCTCATGGAAGGTGACTTTTCTGGTGGCGTTTTCCTCAGCCAGACAGGTGTCAGAATTGCAAGCACTGGTCATTGACTGCCTTTCCTTGGGTTTATGAAGGACAAGGTTCTCCTGGCCACTAACCCGCCCTTTATCCCGAAAGTGCCGTAAGCGTTTCACAAACTTGCCTCCATTGCATTACCCTCGTTCTTTGCTAATGCCTCCAAGCCAGCGGAAAGGGCCCTGCATTCTCTGGCCGTTAAGAGGGCCCTAAAGTTTTATCTGAATCGCACACAGGACTTCAGGAAGTCACAGCATGTGTTATGTTTGGGCCGTCCAACAAGGGGCAGGCCATCTCCAGGCAAGGACTTTCCCGCTGGGTTTCCCTTACAATTTCGTTTTGTCACACGAAAGCTGGCAGGCCTTTGAGAGCTGCTCCGATGGCTCATTCTACCGGGTCCACTGCGACGTGAGCAGCGTTGTGGTCTGGGATACCGCTGGTAGACATTTGCCAGGCGGCCTCCTTGGCGGTGCTGCTTACCTTCACCAGGCATTACTGTCTGGGGCAGCAACATGTGGAGGATGTGCAGGTGGGTGCGCAGTCCTCCACTTGTTTCAATAAGAGAGGCTCCACAGCTTCAGGATTTTTTCTATTTGCTATATCACTTGCTGAGTTTGTTGCCTCATGTATGTGATTAAATACTGTTACTGTTTGTTGGTTTGCCGGTGACACACCGCCACACATTGCTTGTACTGCTATGTAATCTATTCACAGCATGTAAATCCATGAAGGATCCAATGCTGGAGAAGGGAGTAGTTTCTTACCTGTAACTCCATTGCTCCAGCGTTGGTATTTTTCTTGATTTCACATGCGCCAGCCGGCCGCCCCTGCAGGCAAACCTGGGTTTGGGCTTCCCTCTACTTTGGAGGTTAAAATCTGAAGGGAAGCTACGGGGGCAGGGCTATTTATACCAGACATCGTATTGTTAGGATGTTGATAGGACACTAAAGTGTCGAAGTTTTCCATAAGAAAATGCTATGTTAGTTAATGAGGTTTCCCAGCCTTACGGGGAAATATTCACAGCATGTGAATCCATGAAAGATACCAACGCTGGAGAAATGGAGTTACAGGTAAGAAACTACTCCCTTCTAACTGACTGATAGATAAATGAATAATTGTTTATGCAAAAAACCTTGAATGTAAGTTTATTTAAATACTTGTAACTGTAATTCGAAGGGATTGTGTCCTCCGACGTATTCCTTAACTTGGATATCACTTTCCAGCTTTGCTGGCCTTGGAAAATGTTTCTCTAGAGGGCGCTGCGCGTCGACGTCCGCCGAGTCGATGTCCCTCGACAGCCGCCGTATCGACGTCATGCTGCCTATAAGGGTTGCGCGCAGCGTCCGTTGCTCAGTTCCGTTTTTCCACGCTTACTCAGTGCCTCGGAATATCGTTGCTCAGTTTCGTAGAGAATTTATCCTATTTCCTTGAGTTATTGGCTTCCTCGTCGGAACCGACGACCACTCGGTCCGGCTTAAAAAAATGCCGAGACTGTGGGAAAAAGATGTCGCTGACTGACCTCACAGAGTTTGTCTGTGGTGTTTGGGAGCTGAACACCATTGTTCGGAGTGCAAGGACTGTATGTCCATGACAGCTAAGGCCCTGAAGGAGCGTAGGGGGAAGCTGGAAAAAGGTAAGACTTCAAAAGCTTCTTCTTCCTCGATGAAGTCGAGACATTCGTCTCCTCGTCACCATTCAGACTCCAGGTCTCGGAGTGGGTCCCATCACTCCTCGAGATCGAAGCACTCGAAGAGGAGACGTCGAAGATCCCCTTCTCCGTCCTCCTCTTCCTCTGTTTCTCCTAAGAGAATCCCTTGCCCCACGAAACATAGTTCCCGGGCTGAATGAGAGGAATTCCGCAAAAATATGATGAGCATCTTCGAGAAAGCGGCCTCGACCCTCTCGAAGACTGCCGAGAGCGATGCTCTGTTCGAAAGACCCGAAGGTCAAAAACGCCGCGAGTCGCAGTACCCGGCGAAGGAAGCTTCTCGAGCGCGTCACGAACCCTCGAGTAAAGCTATGACCTCAAACTTCTTCGAAGGGTCTGTCGTCGACTAAGGTTCCGTCGACGCCGAGGTCGGTGTCTTTGACGCCGTAGTCGAAGGGACCTTCGACACACGGGTCTATCGACTCGATGCCATCTTCGACACCGGCGTCGACGCCAAGGAAAGTCACGGTTGCGGCGCACCCAGTGGCTATCCCCAGGTCCTCGATGACGATGGCGTCGAGATTGTCGACTTCCTCGAGCAGAAACCCAATTCTATCGAGGTCCTTGAGGCCTCCGCCTTTGTTTTCGACGCCACGCTCGAAGCCTTCGGCGTCGACGACATCGACATTTTCGAGGCCGATTACAACAAGTTTGGCACCCTCTGTCTTGGAGATGGGTTTCATACCCTTTGTGAGTTCAGACCAATTGAGAACTATGTCCTCAATTATGGAAGAGCGAGAACTATCTGACCAAGAAGAGACATTTGAGTTGCCGGGACCTGCAACCCCAGTTCAAGAGGAGTTATCCTCAGAAGAACGCAGGTTAAAGGAACTCCATGATTCCTTACATGAGGCAAGTGGGTTAGGCACTTCCCCCTGAGGTGGAGTTTGCTAGGCCAGACCCGGGAGAGCATGCTGAAACCCCCTATAGAGCCTTAATGGCCAGGATCACAGAATTTATGGGGTGGTCAACACCTTCACAGGCTTTCCAACAAGATGACCTCACGGTTATTCTTGATAAAGGTCCACAGGAGGATCCTGTAGGGCCTTTTCATAAAGCTCTTCAAAGGAAAATCATGACGAACTGGGAAAACCCAGATGTCGTCCCGGCAGTAAATAAAAAACTGTCTACTAAATACAGGGTATCTTCTGCAGACCCGGAGTTTTTGTCCAAACACCCATCCCCAGAAAGTCTGGTGGTACAGGCAGCATCTTCTATTGACATCAAGACTGCTTACCCTACCGTCCCACAGGACAGGGACGATAAAAAATATGATGCTATGGCAAAGAAAGTCTTTTCTGCATGTAGCATGGCGTTAAAATCTGTTAATGCTACTTGCGCCCTTGCTAGATTCAGCCATACACTTTGGGAGTGTGCTTCTACAGCGGCTGAATGCATCCCGGAGGGAGAAGAAAGGGAGGCGTTTCTGAATATTATACAGGACGGTAAAGACGCTATGTGCGAATCCCTCCAGACGGGCATTGATTCGGCTGACAGTATCAGCAGAGCAATGGCGGCAAGTACAACAACCAAGGAGATTCGCTTGGTTGAGAGTCTGGTTTTGCCCCAGATGTGCAAGCCAGGCTCTTGAACATGCCATTCGATGGCTCTTCTTTGTTCTGGAAAAAGGCGGATGACAGTTTAGAGAAACTGCAAACTTCAAAAGCAGCAGCAAAATCACTAGGAGCTGCAATCCGTCAGACACCTTTTCGTCCCACAGGAACCTCTGCGAGGGGCAAGTCCTTTCGCTTCTACTCCGCATTCGGAAGAGGTAGAGGACGACCGGCTCAAAGGGGACAAAGAAGAACTACCCCAGGTGGACGAGGTAGATATTCAAAAGCCGCAGCAACAGCAGGTGCCTCTTTACCATCGGCATCTGCATCAGCCGCCCCAAAACCACTCAGAGGACTTCCCTCACAGGACACCTGTAGGAGGCAGGTTGACTCAACATCTGGCGGTATGGCAGGCTATCACGTCAGATGCTTGGGCATTGTAAACAGTTGCCCAAGGTTACTGCCTACCTTTCCTACGTATACCTCAGAGTCATCCACCGGGGATCAGCTCTCAGAAAGCTCCAGATCCGCTCCTCTTGCAGGAAATTTTAGACCTGCTAGAGAAAGGTGCCATAGAACCGGTACCTGTAGCGGAGAGGAACAAGGGCTGGTACTCCCCTTACTTTCTCATTCCGAAGAAAGACGGAGGACTGAGACCCATCTTGGACTTGCGAGAATTGAACAAATTCCTCGGGAAAGACAAATTCAAGATGGTCACTCTTTCTCAGATCCTCCAGGCCCTTCAGTTCCAGGACTGGTTGGTATCTCTGGACCTTCAGGACGCTTATTTCCATGTGCCTATCCATCTCAAACACAGGAAATACCTGAGGTTCGCAATTGGCAACTCTCACTATCAATTTCGAGTGCTGCCATTTGGGCTGACCTCCGCCCCGAGGGTCTTCACCTAGTTAATGTCGGTAGTGGCGGCAAGTCTAAGGAGGGAAGGGATTCACATCTACCCCTACCTGGACGATTGGTTGATCAGGCTTGTTTCTTCGGAACAAGCTCAGATCCAGCTAAATCACGTGTGCCACTCCCTTCACAGACTGGGCTTCTCCCTCAATTTAAAGAAGTCACAAATGATACCATCGCAGAGACTCCAGTTCATAGGAGCGATCCTGGATACTTCCCTGGGAAAAGCCTCGCCACCAGAGGTGAGGGCTCAAGATATTCTACAGATGGTTACCAAGTTCCAACATGCCCAACGTCTCCCAGCCTTCGACTTTTTGAGGTTGCTAGGCCTCATGGCATCCTGTATTTTCCTAGTGCCAGAGGCTCGCCTGAGAATGAGATCCCTCCAGTGGGCACTGAGGACTCAGTGGTCACAATTCTCAGGGAGAATGACAGATCTTCTTCAGGTTCCCGACAGAGTAGCTCAAGACCTTCAGTGGTGGGCCTGTCAGGAGAACATTCTGAAAGGATAACAGTTTTGGCAACCGTGGCCGGAGATAACAGTAGTCACGGATGCCTCACTCACAGGGTGGGGAGCCCACGCCAACGACTTGACCATCAGCGGTCGTTGGTCTCCATCGGAGTCCAGATTACATATCAACCTGTTAGAGCTGAGAGCCATCAGACTTGCGCTGAAGGCGTTCCTGCCAGCTGTACAAGAAAAAAACATCTTGATAATGACGGACAACACGGTGGCCATGCATTACCTCAACAAAAGAGGAGGCGTAGGATCACTATCCCTGTGCAGAGAGGCGATGCAGCTCTGGTTTTGGGCAATCCAAGAAGGAATCTCTCTATCGGCAGTTCACCTAGCCGGAGAGAAGAACTTGACAGCGGACGCTCTGAACAGGCAAAGCAGTCTCCCACGAGTGGGAGCTAGCTCAGGAAGTCCTTCAAGAGATCTTCGCCCTTTGGGGAACCCCTCAGGTAGATCTGTTCGCCACCAGCCTCAACAGGAAATGCGATCTGTTCTGCTCAAGGGAATTTCCCCCGAGAGGAGCTCTGGGAGACGCGTTCATAGTGGACTGGGAGTTTCCGCTTCTGTACGCGTTTCCACCGGTCCCTGTCATTCCTCAAATGATCAGGAGGTTGAGAAGATTCCGGAGAACCATGATCCTAATTGCCCCGGATTGGGCCAGGAGAACGTGGTACCCGGACCTTCTAGACTTGTCCATCTGCCCTCCAATTCGACTTCCTCTCAGAGAGAACCTACTCTCACAGAAGGGAGGTCAGGTTCTCCATCCAGACATCAAAACCCTCAACCTTCACGCTTGGCTTCTGAAAGGCTGAGGTACAAGGATTGGGACCTCCCTGATGATAAGGAGGTGTTGCTTTCAGCAAGGAGGCCAGCAACAAAGTCTTTATACCGCTGCCGTTGGAACAGATTTTGCAGCTGGTGTAGAGAACAGAATATCGACCCTTTTTCATGTGGTACACCAATGGTTTTGTCCTTCCTACTATATTTGGCAAATTCAGGCCTTCAAGTTGGCACCATTAAGGGCTATCTCGCAGCGCTATCCATCTTTAAGCGCACTGCGGAAGAACCATCCTATTTCAGGTTACCCTTGGTAATACAATTTTCTTAAGGGGTTAACCAATGTTTATCCCCCAAGACCATTCCAAGTTCCCCTATGGGATTTAAACTTAGTCCTAACTTTCCTTATGGGCACACCTTTCGAACCACTCCATTCTTGTTCGTTAAGATTCCTTACCCTTAAAACTGTTTTATTAATAGCACTTGCATCTGCTAGAAGGGTGAGCGAATTACAAGCTCTTTCTTGTAAACCCCCTCACACTATATTTCACAAAGACAAAGTTGTCCTGCAGGTGAAGCCTAATTTCCTCCCAAAGGTGGTTTCTGAATTCCATATCACTCAGCCGATTACCCTACCATCTTTCTATCCTCCTCACCCGGGGAAAGAGGAAGAGAGGTTACACAGGCTAGACCCTAGAAGGGCTTTAAGTTTTTACATCAGTAGACTAGCCAGGATAAGACAGGCAGACCAGCTGTTTGTAGGTTACACAGGTCACAAGCTGGGGTTACCAATAACTAAGCAGACCATTTCCAGATGGATCATTCTAGCCATTCTGGAATGTTATAAATTGGCAGGAAAAGAGCCCCCTCAAAACCTTAGGGCTCATTCGACCAGAGGTATTGCAGCTTCATCGGCCCTCAAAAGAGGTGTGCCGGTTAAAGACATCTGTGCGGCCGCTACATGGTCGTCTGTCCATACCTTTACACGATTTTACAATTTGGATTCCTCCTCCAGTCAAGAGACTAGGTTTGGAAGAGCAGTATTGCACTCTATTCATCAATAAGAGGAACCATGAAGTCAGTACTCCCACCTCCAATAACAGAATACTGCTATGGGAGCCTATCTAAGATAAGGAATACGTCGGCGGACACAATCCCTTCGAAGAACAAGTTACTTCTTACCTTGTAACGTTCTTTCGATGGGATGTTCCTCAGACGTATTCCTTATCGACCCTCCCATCCATCCCCGCAGTACTACTTCCCTTGTTGTTGCAGCTTACGCTCCTTCAGGGTGATTAGTCTAGTCCAGAAAGAATCATTGTGGGCTTCAAAACGGAACTGAGCGACGGACGCTGCGCGCGGCCTTTATAGGCAGGATGACGTCGACGTCGATACGGCGGCTGTCGAGGAACATCAACTCGGCGGATGTCGACGCGCAGCGCCCTCTAGAGAAAATTTTTTCAAGGCCAGCAAAGCTGGAAAGAGATATCTAAGATGAGGAATACGTCGGAGGAACATCCCATCGAAAGAATGTTACAAGGTAAGAAGTAACTTGTTCATCTCTGTGTAACTCCCCTACAGCTCACATTGACCCCTCTTGAGATAAGCCTGGCTGCTCACACTACCAAAACTGTGTAGTACAACCTTATACCAAAGGTTGGGTTTCCTATACCTGTAGTACTAGTTTGTAGTGTTCCCAGAGGGTACTGCATACAAACTTTGCCTGATATAAAGCTATTCATAACTTGGGCCAGGACCTCCAGGACACCAGCGGCTTCAACACTTCCCCTAAGCTTGACATTTGTTACGTGTGCCTGCTTTGGGAAAACATCAAGCAGACTTCCAGAAGTTCTTGGCTAATGTCAGACTTGGGCCTCCTGCCCCAAACAAGCTTAAGTCCAGTTCGAACTGGTCGTCATTCTGGACGAGGGGCCCAAGAAGGATACTTTGGGGAAGATTTTCTTTTTGCACCTTAACGTCCTTAAATTCCTATGGGACCCCAATTCTTTCTGCTTGCGTTGAACCCAGTCATGACTTTTGGGACGTCAGTAAAGCCTTCTGCTTTACTTTCCCTGCCTGTTTTGCTCATTCTTATGGGGAAACTGACTAGTCCCAAGACTGTCGGTACTCCGAGACTGTCTCTGTATGAATTCTTGTATTTTTACAATTGCACAAATCACTGAAGTTTAGTTGTAATCCTTTGTATCTTTATAACTTGTAATGTAATGACTTTTTGTTTAAATGTGCCTAAGACCAGCTGGTAGCAGCTGTGCGATTGTTATTTTTTTCTTTTTCGCATTCACTTTGGAATTTACCACAAATAGTGACTAAAAGTGACTAGCACCTAAGATTGCTGGGCCACCAGATTGTTCGCTTGTTCTCCAGCAAGGAGTCTGGCATGGATTCACATGCTCATTAATATTCCCCGTCATCAGGCTGGGACTACTCTGTAAAGAAAAAAATCAGTTTCATTTCTGAACTGTCTTTCTCCTAACAACCAATCACTGAGCTCTGGGTCATACTGGCCCAGCCAATGACTGCTCTCTAACTAACCCCCTCCTCTGGCAGCCATCTTCAGATTTTTACTGCACGTTCAAGTGTGGGGAGTCCTTGTGCTTGGCTCTCGAGCTTTTATTGTGTTTTTTACTTTTTGGAAGAGTATTACTAAATTTTCCGGTCAATTGAGCACCTGTGGTCCATCGATCTACTTTCTGATTAACGAGGACCTGTTTTTCGGATTCTTGGCACCCCTCAAGGGCGAATTCTGTTGAGTTTCTTCATGGAGGCTTCCAGAAGATTCTTCGAGCCCTACACTGCACGGATCATGGCTGACGAGAAAGAATCTCCCTCTTTTCAAGCTTTGTACCGACTGCCGTCTGTGGATGTTTATAAGGACGATAAACATTCCCAGTGCCTTTACTGCCTGTACCTGACGCACAAGGAGAAAGATTGTGCATTTTGCTGTGAGCTCAAAGAAGGGTCGGCATAGACGGCTGGCGGTGTGGCTACAGGCCAAGGCCTCTGCACTGGTGGGTCCCCGGAGCATGCCTCTCCTGGATCCGGGAATGCTGAGCAGGCTTTTAAGTCCTTTGAGGGTGCCCCTCCTGCGGGAGTCCAACAAAAGGCTAAGCACTGCAAGTCCACTGCCACTGGGACCGCCGTTGCGGCGGGGTCCTCGGCGACCATGGCACGTCTGTCTCCAGCGACTTCAGTTGCCTGACAATGCTCAGGATCTTCATCCAGGAGGAAGTCGGACCATACTGGCAAACTCAAGGTGGCCCCGGTGACGGCCAAGGAGAAGTCCAAAGCCAGCCTGCCCTTGCCGGAGAAGGCCAAAGGGGACCAAGGCTCCAACCCTTCCCTTAAGGAGGAGGACAAGAGACCAGTACTGACAGTGAAGGCCCAGGTGGTGGTGGCATCCCTTTCGAAGGCAGACCCGCAGGTCGCACTTCCGAAGGCAAGTGTCCCTCCCTGCCAGGAGGGAGTCTTCATTCCAGCCCATTGAGAAGACCCCGGAGAAGAAGATGCTGGTCATCTCCCCGAGACGTCCCCTCTGGACATGACGCAAGGGGGACTGGGCGCGGAGGTACTACAAGGCACAGATATCTCCTTGCTGGAGGAGCTTGTCTATTTTCAGTTAATCCTGAAGGGCGAAGGCGAGGAGGGAAATGTCGGTCACGCCCGACGACGAGGGCACAGACGAGGGTGATGAAGACGACTAAGATGCAGTTAATGAAGGCGACGGAGAGCTTCAGGACGAGGGCCTTGGCTCTCTTCCTGCGCCCCAGCTTCCTATTTGCCCTTCGCCTCACCTGCCCCCTGGAGACCTTTCTGTGGACATGATCTCTACTCTGCATACGCTGGTATCCAAGATTCAGAAGAGGATGCCGGTAATGCCGACGGCCCTGCAGTGCCGGCTGATCCTCTGTCAATGGTGTAACCGCCGGCCAAGTAAAGGCAGAGGCACCTACTGCCTCCTTGCCACCCTCTCCTCCTCCACGGGAAGAGACTGATCCTGACACAGCGACGACTGGCATGGATGACAACAGTGGGCTGGGGACCTCGCATCGCTGCTGCCCAATCTACCCCGCCGGACAAGAGGCTCATTTCCAGGGCGTCTGAGCTTTTCCAGCTCACACAGGAGGAGAAGGAGGGCTTCTTATACCAACGCTGCGAGGCGAAGAGTAAGACCATGCTTTCAGTCCCACTCTTGGATGACATTTGGGACGAAGGCCTGTCTCATGAAGAACCCTTTTACGGCCCCAGTGAAGAGGGACTGCCTGGAGAAGAAATACAGGGTTCCGGACTCTGCGCCCAAGTGCTTGCAGGCCCAATCGTCACCGGACTCTGTGGTCTCTGCAGCGGCCAAAAAGTAGCTGGGCGCTTTATCCTCTGCAGCATCCACCCCTCCGGACAGCGAGAGGAAGATGTTGTATGCTATGGGACGACGTGTTATATACTCTGCAGCGATGACCATCAAGGTCGCCAATGCCCTAGCTATCAGAGCGTGCTTCGACCGAGAGCTGTGGTTCAAGCTCGCACACCTTCTGAACTTCCTCACTGACGAAAAGAGGTCAGAGGCATTGGAGATTCTGCAAGAAGGCGAGGTGGCGTCAGACCACGCCATCCCAGTGGCCACGGATTCCACCAGATGGGCAACAGTTTGCCTTTGTCGTGGCTGGCTCAAGGCCACCAACTTTCAACAGGACGGTCAGATGAGTTTTGGACATGGCCTTTGACAGAGACCATCTTTTCGGGAAGGCTGTAGCTGAGGCTCTACAGCAGCGATGGCCGTCCTTTGGATCCTCAGTAGGCAAGTCTCCCCGTTCTTACAAGGGTTTTGACAGGAGCTACTCTTTGTACCGCCAACCCTCCCGCTCCTCGGCCCAAGAGACAAAAAGGGGCCATTCAAAGGCTTTCGGAAGAGGACGTTGTCATCGCCAGGGACCCCTAAGATGGTCCTTTGACTTTGACGTCCAAGCAAGAATGAACCAGCGTGTGAAAGACCATCTCCACCGACCGTTTGGTGCTGGACGCTCTCGCCCACTGACATACCCTGGAGTTTCAACGGAAGTGTCCCCAAATACCACTGCTGCTGGAGGTTCAGGCCATGCTAAAGAAAGGGCGACATATCTCATCCCAAAACGACTCCGGGGCTGCGGCGTGTACTCGAGGTACTTCTTCATGAGAAAGAAGACCGGGGGCTGGAGGCCCATTGTTTATTTAATATAGCGCAAAACCAAACCCGCAGGTTGCCGGGCGCAAACATTACAAGGATATTTGAGAACTTCGTTACAGTGACACACACAAAATAGGCAGTAGGACAGTCCAACAACATTACAATCTCAATATGCTTATACAGTTAATGCCAGGTGTCGGAAGCATAAAGAGCTAAGTAACAATCACAGTTTTGTGGTCCCGGTAGGATCCAGTGAAGTTCCTAGATACTAGCAGTGGTAGTCGGAGGTCCCTAGGTTAAAAATGGGCATAGTCGGGAGGTGTCACTCAGGACGAGTGGTTCTAGTAAAAGAGGGTGATCACATTAGATGTCATTAGATTGTATCCATGAAAGAACCTCATGCCTGAAACTTAGGTAAGGTTGGTCCTTTCTAAGTTCTAAGGGGAGTTTGTTCCAGGTTTGGGCAGCTATGACTGGAAAGCTAGCGCCGCCAGCTGTACTCTTTTTGTATCTAGGCACCATCAAGGTATAAGTTATTCATTCCTGTGGGGCGGTTTGAGATTCTCTTGATTCTGTTTGCTAGATAGGAGCTATATTGTTGAGGCATTTGGACGTGAGTGAGAGAGTTTTGAGGGTGATCCATTCTCGACCTCCGACGACTTAACAAGTCCCAGAAGTTCTGAATGGTCACTCTTCAACACGTGCTCAGTCAGCTAAAAGAGGGAGACTTTCTGTTGTCGTTGGAACTGGAGGATGCGTACTTCCACATCCCAATCCACAAAGGACACAGCAAGTTTCTGCGCTGTCTCGCTCAGTGGAAGCATTACAAATTCAAGGCCATTCCCTTCGGATTGAAGTTGGCGCCCAGAGTCTTCACCAAGTGCATGGTGCCGGTACATCTGCGGCTGCAAGGGATCCACGTTTACCCTTGCATGTCTGGCTCATCCGGGCCAGCTCAAGGAGCATCGCTGTCGACCACACAGCGAGGACCGTCTGCCTACTGATGGAGCTGGGGTTCTCTGGGAATTATGCGAAGTCCTACTTGACTCACATCGCAGGACGCGCTGTTCCTGGGATCCCCGCTCAACACGGTGACCTGCCTGGCGTCAGTCGGAGGAGAGAGTGGCGACGATCCTGGGCATGGTGCAACAGCTGCTCGCTCTGAAGATCGCTACGTTGAGGGCTATCAAGTCTCTTCTCGGTATGATGTTATGCATTTATCTCATCCGACTCTGCAGGCTACGGATGCAGCCAAGGCAGGAGCTCCTCAACGCTTGTTGGATTCAAGTGTCCGGAAGCTTCCAGGACAAGATCGCTCTTGACGAGGGGTTCCGTCAGGCGATAAGATGGTGCGGCGTGCGCTCTCATCTGACCGGAGGCGTGGATTTCCAGGCCCCACCACATCAGGAGACGGTAACGACAGACGCCCTCCCTGGGGGGATGGGGAGCTCATACCGGAAGTCTTCACGCCAGGGGCCTGTGGCTGCTGGAGGAAAGGACGTGGCACATAAATGTGCTGCTACTGTCAGTGTTTTGGGCCCTCAGGGCAAGGTGGTGCGAATCTTCACCGACAATACCACCACAATGTTTTACATCCAAAAGCAGGGGGCCACCAAGTCCCCTTCGCTCTCCAAAAAGGCGCAGGACTTATGGCATTGGGCCGTCGGTCAGGAGATGTTACTCATCCCGTTTCATCTGGCATGAGTCAACAGCATGGTTGCCGACTCTCTGAGCAGCGAACTCTGCTCTTGCCACGAGTGGAAGCTTCGGCAGGACCTAGTGGAGAACCTGTTCTGTAAATGGGGCAATCCCCACATCAACTTGTTGGCGACAAACACCAAGTGCTGGAGGTTTGCCAGCAGGGGAGCATGGGGAACGCATTATCATTCCCTTGGCAAGGCCTCTTTCTGTATGCGTTCCCTCCGTTGCCGTTGTTTCTTTGAGTCAATCTACTCAAACAGTGCCGATGCCGGATTATCCTTGTTATGCTTGCGTGGCCGAGGCAGGTCTGGTACCCGGACCTTCTCGGCAGGTCAGCGGCACCACCCGTCAAGCTACCAGTGGTCGCGGATCGTCTTGCCCGGGAAGGAGGCATCATTCTTCACCACGATCCAGGGTCTCTGAACCTGAAGGCCTGGCTCCTGCAGCACCAGAATTCGATGGATACGATCTCCAGGCGGACTGCAAGAAAGTTCTCCCCAAGGCTAGAGCGTAGTCACTTTGAAATGATGTGGACTTAAGTGGAAGAAATTTGCTATTTCGTTCTGTTCTCAGAAGATCGACCCAATGAGGGAGACGGCTTTTCTCGTGGCCATCACCTCTGCACGACGAGTGGGGCCCTCTCATGTTAAACACCTTACTTGACTTTCCACGAGACGAGGGTGGTGCTGCAGATGCACTCCTTCATGCCCAAGGTGCCGTCGGACTTTCATCTTGGTGTTACCGGTGTTTTTTCTGACTCCTTTGTCGCCGGCTGAAAGGCCTTAGCACTCGCTGGATGTAGCTGGAGCGCTGAAGTTTTATGTGGCCTGCACAAAGAGTTTCCGGAAAACCTCTCAGCTCTTTGTGAACTTTGGTCCTGTGAAACATGGGAAGGCCCTGTCCAAGGCTTCCCTTTCCAGGTGGCTCTCCGGCTGTATCACCCACTGTCACCGGTTGGCAAACCAACCGCTGCCTGGCCGTCTGAGAGGCCCCTCTACCAAAGTGATCGCTGCTACAACAGCGTTCCTGTCTGGTTTGCCCCTGCTGGACATCTGCAGGGCTGCTACGTGGAGGTCGACGCTTACCTTCACAAAGTTCTACTGCGTCGACAGGGATTCCAGGGGGGAGTACAGAGTCGGCCAAGCAATGCTGCGCAACCTGTTCGCTTGAAGGTGAGCCTGTTGAGGAGGTTAGATGCTTATGTTGAGCCTTGCCACCACCTGTGGTTGTGCATGTGTGTACTGCTATGTATGTATTCATGAGCATGTGAATCCATGCCAGACCCCATGCTGGAGAAGGAACAAGTTACTTACCTTAACTGTTCTCCAGCATGGGTCTGGCATGGATTTGCATGCGTACCCTCCAGCCTACCCCTCTGCGGCTCTTCTTTTGGTCCTACTGCCACTTTACCTGCTACCAAATCTGAAGATGGCTGCCAGAGGAGGGGCTTAGGTAGAGGCAAGTTATTGGCTGGGGGCAGTATGACCCATAGCTCAGTGATTGGTTGTTAGGTGAAAGACAGTTCAGAAATGAAACTGAAACTGATTTTTTTTCTGTACCCAGGCTTCCCAGCCTGACTGGGAATATTCATGAGCATGTGAATCCATGCCAGACCCATGCTGGAGAACAACAGTTACAGGTAATTAACTTGTTCCTACTTTAGCCATATTGTTCTTTGGCTTTCTATCTGCCTTCTCAGGACAGGAAATGCCTTGCATGGAAATCCCTTTCCGGAGAAAGCTGTGTCTTTTGTAGGGAATAGGGATTTGTGTGTGTGAGCCAGAGGAAGGGGTTGGCACTGTCTGGTACCAGTCCACATCCTCTGGTGCCTGAATGCCTTTTGCAGGATGGATGGGATGACCAGTGGTTGTCCCAGAGTGGACAACAACTGGCTGTTTGAATGTGCAGATCCTTACCATTAGTGGGCTTGCTCCCATGCTGAATCTTGGCTAAAATGAGGGCTCATGCAACAGTTCGGCAGATCTTTGGAGAAAAGACTGCTGACAACCCGAAGACAACCCCTGCAGCTGGCCTGCATTGACTCCAGTGATTGGCCCAGTGAAGCCATGCACCTCTGCCTGATCACAAAAGACCGTTGTTGGTGCTGCAACCATTAGTTTGGAGGGAGTCTCAACCAGTTCTTGAGGATCCGTGCTGTCTGAGACTTCGAAAGTGTCCCTGAATCACCCGGTGTACTGACCAGCTCCCTACTGGGCTACCTTGCTGCAGCCATCGACGTTTCCAAGCAGAGCCTTGGAACTTTGCAGATCTTCAGCTTATGCTACAAGCCGCCTGCTCCTGCATTTTGAAAAGTGTCCTGATCCAAGGGAAGCTGTACTGGGTCTCTCTTCTGTGTTCGCCACTGTATGATCACCTTATGCCACCTGACGGTGGTGACATTTGTTGGAACACTCCTTAAATCCTGTGAGGTGTCCTCTGGGGGCCTGCACTGCAAAAGTCTGACTCCAGACACGGGCAGTGACTTATGCATCCACAGCCCCTGAGCCCCTCGCCCTAATCAAGCCAAACCTGTGCTCAATAGAGTGACATTGGGCCTAAAGCCTTGACCCGAATTCACTCTGACCTGACCTTGATGGTGAGACCTGGGTTAAGAATCATTTGCTAGGCCTACCCTTGTGAACTGGATTGAGTTCTTACCTGAAGTTACCTAAATACTTAACTAATTTGAAAACTTTATTAAAAAGACCAACAGCCCACTGCATCATTTTGAAATATTCACATGAAAAAGCTATAATTTGGCACTTCTGACATTTGGGCACAAGGCCCCATATCATCTTACGATGGACTCGTTTAAGATTGAGCAACATGTTCTTGTACTGATTCTGCCTTTTTTTTCCCTTACATCTTACTACTTGTTCAGATGGATTTCAAATATCTGGCCTGGTGGCCACTCTGGGAGGTTTGCCAAAACCCAATCGAGGTACGTGGATAGGAAGTGCCGGCTTATTCTCAGGAGAGTGAGTACAGTCAGAGGTCCTCATTGAGGCCACAAAGTATGGCACACAATACTTCAATTTAGACACCAAATATAAAACATTTATTATAGGCCTTTTGGATGCACTGAACAATGAATATAACAGTAGTATTGCACAATAATCTGATACAAATATATACATTGCCCATATTTTCAAATATATGCTTTAAATTGACTTATTCAGCATGCAGGC
Organism: Ambystoma mexicanum; assembly: GCF_040938575.1. Lineage (NCBI taxonomy): Eukaryota > Metazoa > Chordata > Amphibia > Caudata > Ambystomatidae > Ambystoma > Ambystoma mexicanum. Next base: position 113,064,333 of record NC_090938.1, on the reverse strand, counting down.
AAGTAGATTACATGTAATAAATGGTGGAACCAGTTCACAACTTAATTCCCTATTGTTAGGAAGAATTATCATCCTGTGCCAATTCACTCAACCTTCGAGACACCCATCTCTTTTGCTGGATTTAGGACTTTTTAATTTTAACACTGGTGGCCGCGAGACCGTGGTTCTGAGAGCTGCTCAGCCTATCGGAATCAGACAGGCCCCCATTCACCTACTGCTGAGTCCAGCTCCTCCCCTGACCCAGCGGGGGAGTGGGGGGCACGGTACTCCACCCTGCTTCTCACAAACTAGCCCTTGCAGTGTGGTTCCTGAACAGGTCACACTGAAACACTTGAGCCTATCTCAGGCTAACCTGGAGATTATCCAGGGCACCAGAAGCAAAGCTACCAGGAGCCAATATAAGAGCAAATGGTCTAGATTCTGTCGTTGGGCCGACTCTGAGATTGACCCCCTTAAGGCCTCGTTTGATGACGTACTCTCCTTCTCAGCACACTTTGCCCACTCTGGAGTTCATGTGCACACATGCTGCACCCATCTAGCAGCCATAGTAGCCTACAGAAATTCGGAGGAGGATCTCTTCTCTGCTAATCCTGTGGTCAAACAGCATCTTGCGGGCCTCCACAGGCTCTACCCGCCTACAAAGAATCCACACCCTGTGTGAATTCTAAATGTAGTCCTGGGCGCCTTGGCAATCAAACCGTTCGAGCCAATGGCATCCGCGGACATCAGGCTGGTCACTCAAAAAAGTTGGCCTCACATCCGCTCGCAGAGTCAGCTAAATCCAGGCTCTGGTGGCATCAGAGCTCTACACTACCTTTCACAAGGACAAAGTGGTCCTCCAGACTCTCCCTGCGCTCCTACCCAAGGTGATCTCCTCCTTCAATCTGAATGAGGAAATAGTCTTGCCCACCTTCTTCGCCGACCCCAAGGATGAGCCTCAGAGGGTCTTGCACCGTCTGGATGTCAGACGCACGCTAAAATACTACCTTGAATGGACCAGGGACTTCCGCAAGTCAGACTCCCTCTTTATCAATTTTGGTGGTTCAAGGCCCGGCTATCAGGCCTCCAAGGCCTCCATAGCAAGGTGTATGGTCGTGGCCATCAAGAAGGCCTATGAGGGGCAGCACAAACCAGTGCCAGCCAATTTGCATGGCCATGCGGTCAGAGCCAAAGCCATAGCGTTTGTACGGCATGTGCTGTGGCAGGCCGGCTACCTGGGCCACCCCTTTGGCTTTCTGTAAGCACTACTGTTTGGACGTCGCCTCTAGATCAGATACAGCTTTTGGGCAGGCGATTCTAAGAAACCTGTTTTCTTAAGGAGGGTCTTCTCTCCACCCTGGGGCTACATTCAGTTGTAATCACCCATACAGTACGGAAGAAAGGGGATGGGACGTAAGAGTAATAGCTACTCACTGTAGTGAATAACTCCCCTTTCCGCCATACGTCCCACCATCCTCCACCCTAATAATACTGGCGTCATTAGGCAATGTTAAATATTGTCAACGCATCAATAGGGACTGATGTGGCGCCGGTGGGCGGAGTCAGGCGAGTGCGCCCAGGGCCACACCACCACGTGCCTCTAAATTTAAAGGGAAGATCTTTCTGGTGAAAAAGTTTCCGTCTTGCGTCCCTCACGAGGGACGCTCATACAGTATGGAGGAAAGGGGACTATGGACTAATACGTTAGTCATTATGGTGAGTAACTATTAATTTCTGACAAGTCTTTAGACCTCGAAGAGGCACAGACCCTCGAGTCACAGCAACCACGGCTAATCTTGCATCTGTCAAGGCTTGCCAGGGCTCTCAGCATGAAGACATTCATCCTGATCAAGCAGACAAGGACATCTGGTATGTTGTCGATGGTGACCCCAGTCAAGACCCTGATGACTTATATTTAGATGATCAGGATGCCCCAGATGTCAACATTGATGCCCTAGATATTACAGCAGCAGATACTGGTCATTCTTCCCCGATCAGTTACTATACAAAAACCTGCTTACAAAGGTTGTTCACCATTTTAATGTCCACACAACAGACACTCCCTGATAGCACTGATTTGTTGAGGATACGCTTAATGAAAAGAAGCCAGTCAGCCAGGCTATCCCTTTGCTCCAGTCCATTAAAAAGAGGATTTCCCCATCTCTTCCCACACCTTCTCTCACGTACAGTGAATCCAAGAGTCGAAAAGATCTTCAAACCATCGCCATCTGACCCCCTGTACACCAGGGGACATGTGAAACCAGACTCCCTTGTAGTCAATACCACCCGAAAGAGAGTGGTGTTCACTCTACCTCCTAGGCAACACCTGTACACTCTAGAAAAGTGCGTCACCACCTTGAGCGCATAGATCAGAATTGTGAACAAAACTCAACTCTGCTTGCAAGCTACAATAAAACTCAATGGGATGAGGTACCCAAGACACTAGACAATGAGCCAGAACCAACAAGGTTGCATTTGATTAAAATCACAACAGAGGAAGCAAAACATCCCTAAAAAACGTCCTGGACTCAGCAGACACCCCTGGGAGTCATTGTGGAAGGTATCCTTCTCAAGACACTCATGGCTGCTTGACTCTGGGTTTAAGCTCAAGACTCGAGTGGCACTAATCAATATGCTTATTGAGGAGGCAGTCTTGTTCAGGAATGCGATCGATTAACATCTCGAAACGGACAAAAGGGAGCACAAGACCCTTAAAATACTTGGACAAATGACTAACCGGCCATTAAGGGTAGCATTGTGGCAAAGCACTAGTCTTGGAAGAAAAACGATATGGAGCAACACAGGTTTGAATCCCGGGTCTGTACTTAAAAATCTCTTGGGTATTAAGCATGTTATAAAAAAAAAACAATTATAATGACCAAAAAAGGGTTTTTAACACACAATGTATTTTTCGTAGCCAAGGCTTGAACGGGTCAAATCAACTAGGTTCTGGAACATCTGGCTCCCACTTTTACAGTCCCCAGTCTCATTCTACCTCCTATCAATCCTTCCAGCAAAGGGGGTTTTGCCGAGGAAAAGGGTGAGGAAGAGTTGCAGCCTCTAGAGGCACAGCCACCCCCTGCCAACAAATTACCAGCCGATTCACGTTCCCTCCCATGCATCCCCAGTCGGGGGTCGCATACAACTTTTTACCCAGCAATCGGAGGGAAAGACCATGGCAATAAAATACTCCAGAGTTCCTCAAATCACCACGCCACCACCCACCACATGCGAGGAAAATGTCTCGAACATTTTCAGATCCTAGAACATCCCAACACCACTAGAAAATGGAGCTGGTGCCATCTCTAGAGGAAGATCATGGTATTTATTCAGTGTATTTCCAGGTTCCAAAGAAAGATTTAACAATGTGGCCAGTGCTGGACCTGTGCCCTGCAAACCCGTATGTCAAGCTTCAAATTCAGGATGACTACATTACAGGAGGTAATCCCCATGCTAAAACAAGGGGAATTACATGGCAACATTGGACATGAGAGATGCATACTTACATATTTCAATGTCGGCGCACAAAACGTACCTCAGATTCAAAGTGGGGGACAAGCACTACAAATTCAAGGTCTTACCATTCGGCATGGCATCAGCCTCAAAGGTGCCAACAAAATACCCAACAGTCGACCTGCTGTTCCAATTGGGCTTCTCCATAAACAAGAATGTCCAGTCTAGTGCCCAGCCAAGTAAAACAGGTCCCATAGGCACTAATCAAAATAAGACCGACTAGTCTTCCCCTCCAACGAGTGGGTCCAAGACATGATGTTCCAAATACCTCAGTATATGGCCCGTCACGTAACAGTGCGAAAGGCAATGTGCCTTCTGGAAATGATAGCTTGCTGCATTTATCTGGTGCTAAATGCCTGACTATGCAAGAGTGGTTAGCTAACCAATGGTCGAAAGCAGGTGGAACTTGAGTAGATCTAGTGGTGGTTCCACTACATCTAGTTCCATAGCTGCAATGGTGGTCCAAAGACAATCTGTTAAAGGGAAAGCCTTTCAACAAACCAGCAATCTAAGCCACTATTACAACAGATGCATCCCTAATACGTTGGAGCTTATTTTCTCCAACAGACTGCACACAGGTTGTGAACACAGGCATTCACCAAAAAGCAGATCAGCCTTCTAGAACTGCTAGCAGTTTTCAAAGCATTTCAAGCATTCAAGACCCAGCTAGTAAATAAGACTGTATCATCCTAACACAGTACCAAAGCCATGTACTCGTACGTCCCATCACCTTTCCTCTATCCTTGTGGGCGTCCCCCAACATGGGGATGGCACCAGAACCTTTGGCAGTGAAAAGTTGAGCGTCCCCTTTAAATTTAGTATGGTGTGCGGAGCGCGGCCTCGGGCATGGGAACACCCCTCTGAGGCCTCGTCCTCCGGCGCCTCACCCAGTCACTTTTTCTGCAGGCACAGTGTCGGACCTGGCAGCCAGCAGCAAGACATTTTTAGATTTCTGCTTGCCGTTTTGTTCCTCACCTCCCGACTGTTAGGCAGAATTGCATGCAGTACCCTCAGGGAACACCACACACAATCAGGAATACAGGTGTAAGCAATTGGTAAAAGTCTGTACCACACACTTTTTGGTAGCGAGCTGAGCAGCCAGGCTTATCCCAAGAGGGAATGTGAGCAATAAAGGCAGCTGCACAGGTATCACAATGGTTCAAGTAGACACTTGCACTCAAGGTTTTTTGGTAAAAAAATACAGAAACATTTATTTACACAATTATTTAGAAAATATTCACTAGTAGAAATCAACTTTAATATTAAACACCCATACACTACAGTAACAAGTTGTAGGGACAGTTTGTGCTCCCCTGAAAAAGGAGCCAAATGCACTTCAATTACTTTCAATAGGAGTAGAAAGACATAGGTTTGTACAATGGATCATACAACACTTCTGTTATGCAATACAAAGGTTCAGTGTACCAGGAGGGTCAGTTCAATTCAATAGGCCAGTCCATAGTCTATAGTCTAGTGTTATTGGATAGGACGGAACAGTTCTGGTAACAAACGGAGAAGTCTGTAAAAGTTCTTAGAAGTAGTTTAGACGAAAAAGAAGGATATGCTGGGTCACAAGCTGATTAGGCCTGTAAATTGAGAAAGTTTCACAAACTTTCACCGTGAGAGTTAGGATCCCTCAACTGGATGGCACAGTACCTTAATGTGAAGCAAAAATATGTGGCTGAGACGTTGGTTCCTGGCAGTCCTCACTGTTCCTGAGCATCAGTTGTGGGGACAAGAGGGACGACGTCTGGACTCCTGCACTGTGCTGGATCGTCGTCTGAGCAAACAAAATGGATTCCCTTCGGTTCAAGTAGCCGTTATTTCAAGACATTAACTGGTTTACCTCTCCTTGGTTAAACCTTAACCAGCATTGAGAATGGTATCCAGGTGTCTTCTGGGCTGATTAGTCCCACCAACTCAAAGGAAGAAGCCATCCTTGAAGGAGCTTCTCTGTCGAATGGAGTTCTGGCAATTCGGATTTGCAGCAGGGCTTCACCGGGCAAACCAACGGTCCAGTGGTTGCAGCGAAACTCCCTGTGCTTAGTCACCATGGATACAGGAATGCACCCAAAGGTGATTGGCCGGCTGGCTGTCCTGGAGTGAGTGACGGCTAGGCTGCAAATGAATGGGAGAAACCTGCATAAAAGGGGAGGTCTTTTGGACAGAAGGCAGTCGACCACTGGACTAAGGAATCCAAAGAAGAACTTGGAAGAGACGCTTGCTGCAACTCCTGGACTGTTAGTTTGCCCTGTGAAGCCCTGCTACAGTGCTGAAGCTCTGAATTTGTCTTGACTAGAGAAGCCCTGCAAAGGACGACTTCTCCCCTTGTGTTTGTGGGACCAATCAACCCCAAAACGAACTAATCTGTAAATCCTTTCGGAGCTGGCTATACTTCCATTGCTGATGCAGGAATCGAGTGCCATGGAGAGGAACACCAGAATAGAGGTATCGTTTTTAAGTTGGACCCGAGCTCCAGGAAGATCCTTCGGTCTCCCTCGAAGCAGAACTAACCAGCCCTGAGCCACCTCAACAGAGTGCTCGACCCAAGAAGCAAGGAAAGCCCACAATGTATCCAAGAACCGCAGTTCTGCTATTCTCGGGAAACTGAAACCGTGACGTGCTGCTCATATGAAGCTTGCCTGTTTCTGCCGCCAATGTACAAACCGTGGTGCAGGAATCCCAAGACGTCCGCCCTCTTGTCCCCCCCCAACTGAGGCACATGAACAGCAGGATCTGCCAGACTACCACAAGAACAGAAGCCATCTGGAACCAATTTCTTGCTGTGTAACTTGTTTGTTCTCCAGCATGGGGTCTGGCATGAATTCACATGCTCATTCCCCGTCGTCAGGCTGGGAATTCTCGGTAAAGAAAAAATCAGTTTCAGTTTAGTTTCTGAACGGTCTTTCTCCTAATAACCAATCACTGGGGTCTGGGTCATACTGCCTCCAGCCAATGACTGTCCTCTACCTAAACCCCTCCTCTGGCAGCCATCTTCAAATTTTTGCCACACGTTCAAGTGTTGGGAGTCCTCGTGCTATAGCTCTCGAGCTTTTATTGCGTTTTGCGATTCTTCAAAGACTTTAATCTAATTTTTTCGGTCAATCGAGCCTCAAACTCCACCGTTACTAGTTCCGATCAACGGGGACCCGTTTCGGAATTTTCTACTCCCCTCAAAGGCAATGTTTTCATCGAGTTTCACTTCTTTGAGGATTTCGGAAGATCTTTGAGGCCTACCCCGCATGGACATGGCCCAAGACAAAGGAAACGCGCCGCCCGGATCCAAGCTGTTGAGGAGCTGCCCTGGATGCGGATTGCAGAATGTCTTCGAGGATGAGCATTCCAGATGCCTCTACTGCCTTCACGAAGACAAAACGCACATGGAGAAGGACTGTGTGTTTTGCACGAACATGTCGGAACGGACTATGAAGGATCGGCGTATCCGCCTCACCAACTGGCTGGAAGTGAAGAGCCCAGCGGTAGGTGAGAAGAAGTCCGAGCAGTCTTCTAAGACTCCAGCGACAGGGGCCCAACAAAAGGCAAAGCACAGCGAGTCCGCGGGCACCGGGAGCGCCGATTGGTCGGGCTCCTCAGTTGCCAGGAAGGGTGCACTTTCACCGACTCCATCAACCACGAGCCAATGCTCTGGCTCAGAAGAGGAAATCGGAGAACCCGGGTAAGCTTCGTGAGAAGTCCCGGACGATCCTGACGGACAGCCGAGGGGGAGCGAGGCGGGGACCCTCCCCGCCCCCCTTCCCCAAGGTGAAAGCCTCAAGCGCGTCCAAAGTCGTGAAGGCCCTGATTCACCCCGCTAAGGCCTCTATCAAGGGAGTCGTGGCGGCCCTGGCGAAGCCTGGGGAGGCTACCCCAGCGGAGGCGACCTCGGGGCCCAGTGTTTCCCTGCCACTGCGGAGGGAATCCTGTTTTCAACCCATCGATAAAATCCCTGTGAAAATCCTGGTGGAAAAAGAGGGGGGGGGCAGTGGCCATCACGGACACAGATGGAGCATCTGAGGAGGCACTGGCTGGGGTCTCGAAGATCCTGAACAAGAAGTTCGAGGAGGTCCGGTCCCACGGGAGGGATCCCGACGAGGCGGACGAAGAAAGCGACGGTGGTGCTGACGGGGAGCATGTGGAGGATTCCACTCCCCAACCGTCGTGCCCGTCACAGCTGGTACCTGGGCCACAGGACAAATCGGAGCAATCTTGATGGCGATCGAGGCCTTGTGTACGGAGATGAGGACAAGGCTGCCCTTACCCCCAACGGACGACCCAGCGGAGCCTGGACTGTCGGGAAGCCCTCCAAGCAAGCGGAGGAGAATTCATACTCCCCACCCTTCCAGCCTTCGCGGCCCTCATATCCTTCCCCTGATCCAAGGGATGGCACGGGAACAGAGACGGCCACGACGGGGATGGATGGTGACGGCGGGATGGGCCTTCCATCACCACCTCCTCGGGCCTCCCCGCCCGACGAAATTGGCTCCTTTCACGCCATGATCGCCAGGGCATCCGTGCTCTTCCAGCTCTGCCCCGAGGAACAGAGGAAGGAAGGTTTCCTCTATCAACGACGTGAGGCCAAGAGGAAGACAGTCTGCTTGGTTCCATTACTTGACGACATCTGGGACGAGAGGCTGTCGCTCCTGAAGAACCCGTCCACGACTCCTGCCAAGAGAGACCGGCACAAGAAGTACTGGGTCCCGGATTACACCCCCATGTGCCTTAGGGCGCAGCCGACCCCGGATTCAGTGGTCTCTGCGGCGGCCAAGAAGAAGGCGGCAGGGGTGACGGCTTCAACTTCGACCTCCCCGCCAGGCGGCAAGGGGAAGAAACTAAACGTCATGGGCCAGTGCGTCATCTCGGCGGCAACGATTAAAGCGGCCAACGCCCTCGCGATTGTGGCCCGCTACGACAGGGAGCTGTGGTTTAAGATCGCTCCCCTGCTGGACTTCCTCCCGGAAGACAAGAGGGCCGAGGCCCTGGAGATCCTACAGGAAGGCAAGGTGGCGTTGGACCACGCCATAACGGTAGCCACGGACATTGCTGACACCGGTTTTCACCAGATGGGCAACAGTGTTTGCCTTCGCCGGCGGGGTTGGCTCAAGGCAACAGATTTCCGCCAGGACGTGCAGACCAGAGTTCTGGACATGCCTTTCGACGGGAACAACCTGTTTGGCAAGACAGTGGACGAGTCACTGCAGGCCATCAAGGCCGACACAGAGACGGCTTGGACCTTGGGAGTGTTGCAGCAATGACGGCCACCCTTTCGGAACTCCGGAGGCAAGCAAGGTGCCTCCAAAGGATTCGGCGGCGGCTCCTCGACGTACCGCCAGGCGGCCCGCTCCTAGTCGCAGGTGGCCTACAGAGGACACAGCAAATCAGGGGGATCTCGTCGCCAAAGAGGCCAAGGCGGCAAGGCAGCTGCCAAGCAGGACTGAACCGGCCATTGCGTCGGGCCCCCACCTGAGCACCCCCGGTGGGAGGCCATCTAGCGAAGTTCGTAATCGTGTGGGAGTCCATCTCCACCGACCGATGGGTGCTGGATGCCCTGGCCCACGGGCACACTCTAGTTTCTAAAGAAGTGCCCCCGCATTCCACCCGTGGCCAGGAAGGAAAACCACGTTGCTCAACTGCTGCTGGAAGTAAGGGTGATGCTGAAGAAAGAAGCCATCGAGCTTGTCCCAAAGAGGCTCCGGAGTGTACTCATGATACTTCCTCGTAAGAAAGAAGACGGCGGCTGGCGAGCCATCCTGGACCTTTGTCGTTTAAACAAGTACATCAAGTCCCAGAAGTTACGGATGGTCACCCTCCAGCACGTGCGGGGACAGCTGGAGGAAGGAGACTTCCTATCGTCGCTGGACTTGGAGGATGCCTACTTTCACATCCCCATTCTAAAAGGACATCGAAAGTTCCTCAGATTCGTAGTCCAAGGGTGACGCTACCAGTTCAAGGCCCTTCCCTTCGGATTGAAGTCGGCACCCAGGTATTCACCAAGTGCCTAGCACCGGTGGCGACGCAGCTGCGGCTGTGCCTGCAGGGGATCCACATCTACCCCTACCTGGACGACTGGCTCATCCGAGCAAAGACAAGAGAACTCGCCATCGGGCACACAGCGAAGACCGTCCAGCTGCTCACGGATCTGGGATTTTCGATCAACTTCGCGAAATCCCACTTGGTACCGTCGCAAGTCGCCCTGTTCTTGGGAGCCAGGCTCGACACAGTGGCGCGTTTGGCATCTCCGTCAGAGGAAAGGACGAAGGCCATACTGGACAAGGTACAACGGCTGTTGACCATGCACGTGGCCAGGGTGAGGTCCATCAAGTCCCTTCTTGGCATGATGTCCTCGTGTGCCTGTGCAGGCTGCAGATGCGTCCACTACAAGAGTTCCTCGAGGCCTGTTGGATGCAAGCGGCGGGCAGCTTCGAAGACAGGATCCCGCTCAACAAGACCTTCCGCCAACGATCCGGTGGTGGGGCACCCATGCGCATCTGGCAGCGGGTATGGACTTCCAGAACCCGGCACATCAGGAGACGGTGACTACGGACGCCTCCCTGTAGGGATGGGGAGCAACACCGGAGATCTCCACGCAAGAGGCCTTTGGCTCCCGGAGGAGAGCTCGCTACACATCAATGTCCTGGAGCTCCGAGCCGTGTTCGGGGCCCTCAAGTCTTTCCTCCCGTCCCTCAAGGGCAAGGAGGTAAGGATTTTCACAGACAACACCACCACAATGTTCTACATCCGGAAGCAGGGAGGCACCAGATCTTCAGCCCTATCCAAGGAAGCCGAGGATCTGTGGCACTGGGCCGTCACCCAAGGGATGTTTCTGGTACCCTTCCATCTGGCAGGAATAAAGAACACCATTGCCGACTCACTCAGCAGGGTGCTGCGCTCGTGCCACGAGTGGGAACTGCGTCAGGATCAAGTGGATCTACTATTCCAATGATGGGGCAATCCCCAGATCGACCTATTTGCGATGGTGACGAACACCAAGTGCCAGAGGTTCGCCAGCAGGTTTCCCCAGCCGGGGAGCATGGGCGATGCCTTATCATTCCCCTGGGATGGCCTGTTCCTGTATGCGTTCCCACCATTGCTGCTGCGACTCATCAACCAACTCAGATGGTCCCGGTGCAGGATGATCCTCGTCGCACCGGCATGGCAGAGACAGATCTGGTTCCCGGACCTTCTGGAAATGCCGTAGCCCCCCTTCTCCCCCAGTTAAACTGCAGATGGACGCGGTTCTCCTCGCCAGAGAAGGAGGCACCATCCTCCACCACAACCCCGGGTCGCTGAACTTGCAGGCCTGGCTCCTGCAGCACTAGAGTTTGGAGAGTACGATATCCCGGCGGACTGCAAGGAGGTGCTTGCAAAGGCCAGGGTGTCCTCAACTCTCAAGTGCTATGGACACACATGGAAGAGGTTTTCTGTCTGGTGCCAGGCACAGAAGATTAACCCTCTGTGGATTACGGCCCGTCATGTGCTGCCGTACTTGCCAAGGCAGGGATGGCCCATGTCTCCAAGATCCCCCGCTACACAGAACTCCGGGGCACTCATCCCTGTGGTCCCATCGCCTGGTGAAGGAGTTCATGAAGGGTCTGTTCTGTTAGTTCCCGCCGGTGAAGGCTCCGGCCCCGGCGTTGGAGCTCAACGTGGTGCTGACCAGGCTCATGGGGCCGCCATTCGAGCCTCTGCATTCGGCACCGTTGAAGTTCCTGTCGTGGAAAACAGTGTTTCTTGTGGCCATCACCTATGCACGACGAGTGGGAGAGATCCAGGCCCTCTCCTGCAAGCCCCCATACCGGACTTTCCACGAGACGAGGGTGGTGCTGAGGACGTACCCCTCCTTCATGCCCAAGGTGCCTTCGGACTTCCGTCTCAACAAGCCCTTGAAGAGTTTTCGGAAGACATCACAGCCGTTTGTGAACTTTGGACCTGTGAACCAAGGGAAGGCCCTCTCGAAGGCTTCCATTTCCAGATGGCTCTCCGGCTGCATCATGCACTGTCACCGGTTGGCAAACTGACCGTTGCCCGGCCGTCCGAGAGCCCATTCGACCAGTGATCGCTGCTACCACGGCGTTCCTATCTGGTGTGCCCCTGCTGGACATCCTCAGGGCTGCTACGTGGAGGTCGACGCACACCTTCACGAGATTCTACTGCGTCGACCGGGATTCCAGGGCGGAGTCCAGAGTCGGCCAGGCAGTGCTGTGCAACCTGTTCGCCTGAAGGTGGGCCTGGTGAAGGGGTAAAAGAGGCTTAATGTTGAGCCTTGCCACCTCCTGTGGTTGTGCATGTGTGTACTGCTATGTATTCTTGGATTCAGATGCGAACTCTCCGTCCTACCCCTCTGCGGCTCTTCTCTTGGTCCTACGTGCTACCAAATCTGAAGATGGCTGCCAGAGGAGGGGCTTAGGTAGAGGGCAGTCATTGGCTGGGGGCGGTATGACTCAGACCAGTGATTGGCTATTAGGAGAAAGACAGTTCAGAAACGAAACTGAAATGATTTTTTCTTTACCGAGGATTCCCAGCCTGACGACCGGGAATGAGCATGTGAATCCATGCCAGACCCATGCTGGAGAACAGTTACAGGAGAGTAACTTGTTCCTTCTCAGCTGAGACCTGCAGTTGTTACCTTTTCAAGAGTTGCTTGCGGCTTTTCCCATCACAAGCCTCCCAGTTGGTGGGCCAACAGTGAATTCTTTTTGAACAGAAACTCTCTAACATTGTGCAAGACTTTTTTTATTTGCATTCAAGAAGATCTCCTGCCCCCCAAGGCTTTTCTCAAATAACATTGGCTCTCCTGGCTCCCTGAAGACTCTTTTGACCTCCAAGTTTGTGTATTGAAAGAAGGCTTATTCAAACTGTTAAATTAATAAATTGTTTAATCAAGAAACCTTTAGTGTGTTATTTGGATACTTGTCACTGTGAAAGTCTGTTACAACCCTACAGCTTACATTGACCCCTCTTGAGATAAGCCTTGCGCCTCAGTCACTCTACCAACTTGTGTAGTGCATGATTAGACCAAAGGTTGGGTTAACTATTGCTAAGAGGACAAGGCTGGTGCAGTCTCCCACATGGTACTGCATACTATCTTGCCTAACACAGTGGAAGCCTTTCAAGCCGATAGCCTCTGCGGACATCCGCTTGATGACACTAAAGACTGTTTTACTGGTGGCTCTCACCTCTGCGTGCAGGGTTAGTGAGCTGCAGGCATTATCCTTGTACGGGCCCTTCACCCTGTTTCACAACGACCAGGTCATCTTGCGCACTTGCCCAAACTTCTTGCCCAAGGTGGTCTCCCCCTTTCATCAGAATCAAAAGATCTGCCTTCCGGTGTTGGAAGCAGAGAGGGCCCTACATTCCTTGGAACTCAAGAGGGTCCTCCAGTTTTACCTCTCTCAGACGAAATCTTTCAGGAAGTCTGAAGCCTTGTTTTGTGACCTTTGAGAACTCCTCCCCTGGCTCTCAGGCTCTCATTGCCCGTTGGATGGTTCCGGCCATTTCGGAGGCGTACACGGCCAGAACTGTTCCTGAGGGGATTCATGCTCATGCGGTCAGAGCCAAGGCCACGGCTGTCGCTCTTCAGAGACCTGCATCTTGGGATGTGATCAGCAAGGTGGCTACTCCATCTGTAAGCACTACTCAACACCAGTTCTAGGCGCGATGCAGAGTTTGGTCAGCCGGTTCTGAAGATCCTTTTTGCTTCATCCTAGATGTGCGGCAGGTTATCACAGCTCCACCCCATGTTGCTTGTTCGTGGGAATCACCTACAAAGATGGTGGAAAGCAGACGGTATGTATGAGTAATCACTGTAGTGACTAGAGTACTCCTAGTTCCATTTGATCCATACGTCTCACCCGCCTTCCCCTGCGGGTATGCCATTGGCTATTATAAGCGTAGTCAGTTATCTAAGCGGCCGATGTGTTCAAAGGGGACTGAGGTGAGGTGCTGGAGGGTGGGCCCTCGGCCAGGCGGTCCCACGCCCAAGGCAGTGCCCCTGTGCACTATACTAAATTTAATGGGGAATCTCATTTTATTTGCTGACAAAGCATCTGGTGCTGTCCCCATGTTGAGGGACGCCCACAGGGATGGAGGAAAGGGGACTCTGGACTGAGTTGAATAACTTTCATTTTTACATAAACCGGGCGGGACACATTCTCCAGGGCTGTCCAAACGATCCCGCAACTTTTGCCAGTGGGCACTAAAACACATGATGTTCCTCTTAGCACAACATTTTCCAGGGTAAATCAATTAACTGCCAGACATACTAATCAGAAGTGTGGGGCTACCCTCGGAACATGAGTGGCAATGAAACATAGATATGCTACACAAAGACTTCTCCGACTGGGGATTCCCAGAAATAGACCTATTCGCTACTCAGGATAATGCACAATGCCTATATTACATGTCAATATGTCCCCAAAAGGCATCCAAAGGGTACGCACCCCACAGACACCTCTTCTCAACAAGTCCACAAGCTATATCGGGAACATGTAACACTTACCCTGATGGCTCCTATGTGGGCATGACAGACATGGTTATCACACCTGCAAATGATGTCCCTGTGTCCTCCCGTGAAACTACCAAGTCCACACAACATGTTAACACAGAATCAAGGGATGACACTCCACCCGTGCACTCAGATGTTGAATTTAGCAGCTTGGCTGCTGAGTACATAGTTTGGTCATTTAACCCTAGACCAAAGATGCATGGAAATCCTTAGAGGCACGTAAACCTATCACATGGCATTGGTATTTTAACAAATGCCTGGGCTTTGTGTTGTGGTGCAAAATATGTTCACTCAACCCAATTTAATGCTCACCATCAAATAGAGTTCTCCATCTACTATATCTACTACACTGTCTTGGTTTTGAACTCCCTGAAGGTACACCCAGCTGCGCTATCAGCATATACCATGTCACAAAACAAAGTTTCTTGGTGGAAGGTGCCAGTAGTTATAAAGCCTTCATGGAAGGTGTTAAGAAATGATAGCCTCCAATTTCTAATCCTACTCCCGGCTGGGACTTCAACATTGTTCTTAAGTCTCATCGGTGACCCCTTCAAGCCTATGCATGAAGCCAGTCTTAAACATCTCACCTATTAGACTGTTTTCCTCATAGCTATTACATCTGTCAGAATAGTCTCAATAGCCACAGGAAGAGTTCAGGACCCTATCTTTAAATCGGCAATTCCAAAATGGATTGTCGGCTGCATCCAACTTTGCTTTTCTCCTGCTAAGAGAATGCAGCCATTTAGGCCTAGAGCACACTCATTGAGGTACATGGGGAAACTCTAGCTTTCTGTCATGATCACTGCTTCCAAGGAGCTAGGACCAGCCCAACGTCCTTGGAAGCAGGCCCCTAACCTTCATCCTAGGCACCAGCCGGTCCCCACTGGGACCTTTTGGACCTTGTCCTGGCGCCGGTGGCACCAGGCTCATCAAAGTCACTGGTCCCGGCACTGGAAGCGCCGGGCTCATAATTTGTATGAAGATGCTTGGGTGGACTTACCTGCAGCAGACCATGCTGCTTACTTACCAGCCACATAGGAATCCTCTGTGAGCCGGGACTACTTTCTTACCTGGGTGGGGCAAGCTCCACTCCCTGGATACAACACTGGAACTCTTCTGGAACAGGAACTCTTTTCTTACCTAGGCGAGGCCGTGGAGGAAGATGCCTCATCACTCCAAGGCTATTTAAACCACACCCGATTGATGAAACGTGCTTCGCGTTATTCTGCATCTGCAGCAAAACGCTCACCGTGTCTGTTCCAGTTTTCTTCTTTCCGATCCTGAACCTGCAAGAACAAACGCTTACCATTCCTGTATCCAGCCTTCAGTAGCACCTGCAAAAACAAGAAACAGGTTAGCACGGCAACCTTCACGCGCAGCGCTTTCCTCACCTGATCCATCGGCAGCTACCATCTCTTCACGCTGCTCCTCCGCCTGTGAAGACAAAAGCATAGTTATTCCTGTGTGGAATTACTTACCAGCACTCCGCGAATTCCGATTTTCGCAATCCTGCACCTGAAAGACAAAAGAAGAGACATTAGACGGGTATTTTACTTACGCGCCATCGCACCCGCCACAATAGGGCGCCTGCAAATACTCCGGCGTTTCCAGCGTCTCTTCAACACCCGAACTCACAACTGCAAGGGAAAAGAGACAATTAGAGAGCTTTTGAAAAGCAGGCAACCGGCATTTACTTACGCATTTCCAAGCGCGTCATTCCAAGACTCTGGCTCGAACTTCGGCTTTCTTCACACCATCTTCTACCTCAAGAGCCCTGCAAGACAAATAGAAAAAGCATTATACAGAGCCCTGTTCCACATTAACGTGCCCACGCACCTAAAGACTGTAAGGACTTAAAAGGTGTCCGGAAACTCACCGTTCGTGCAGTTAACAACGGTAGCAATCCTCTGATGTCAAGAGGCCTACGTTTCACCCAGTGAAGGAACTGGCAACGGCACCCTGCACCAGACGCAGATGGAGAGTCCCTCATTCACCTATCTAAGGTGAGCACGTTTACCTTGGGGCTCCTTGGAAAAGCGAGGAAGGGAAAGGGAGAGAGATACCCGACAACCCCAGATCATTAACCCCATATTCTTTCACCTGCAGATATCTCACTCTTCGAGTTAGACACACAGTGCGAAGAGGCTCAGCCCCGGAAGCCAATCGAGTCCTGCACTTCACTTTTCGAGTCACAGACACCATCCTGCCAAGACCGGCGCCTCCGTGGGAATCAGGTGAGCGTTACACTTTCATAGCAAATGTACCCGTAGATGCCATTTGCATGGCTGCCACTCAGTTTTGTTCGCACTTTCACCCAACATTACTGTCTAGACACACATTCCAAGGGTGAAACACAGGTGTGATGAGCAGTGCCAAAACATCTATTTGCACCTTTAGTTTCAAACAACCCACCTCCTCCTCCAAGTACTGCTCACTAATCTATGCAAAGCATGTACTTCTAAACAGAGCTGCAAGGTCAGAAGACATGCATTACACACAATAATCGTGTTTCTGATGCTTGTATCTGCTTAGATTCACATGCGCCCACCCTTCCTCCACTCCTGGAGTTGAAGTTTCTTGGGGAAAACCTAAATCATTTACACCTCATGATCTCTAACCTACACTCCATGCTCACACCTTATACTCCCTCATGTTGGAAACAATCTGATGGACCTCGACATGGGGGGGGGGGGTCGTGTGTACAGTCGATGTCACACTAGGGATAAAATTACAAACGCGCCCGGTCAACATCCCTTTTTAAGCTTCGAAAATCATCATATGCAGTACTCTGCAGCAACCACTAGATGTCGGCCTATGCAAAGCATGTGAATCTAAGCAGATACAGGCATCTGAAATACGATTATGGTGAGTAATGTATGACCATTATTTATACATAACTCTAAGGTTTGTTAGGTTAAGTTTTTCTTAAGTCCAACTGGTGTGGGACTTCATAAGACTTCTCTTAGTGTTAGGGACCCAGCTCTTAATATAGGCTTGTTCTACACAAGTAGGTAGAGTGGCTGAGCATCCATGCTCATTTTAGGAGGGAGTAAGGTTTGCTATAGAGCAGTACAATTAAATCGGTTCAGATATCCAACTAAACACTTACTCACTTCAAGTTATATTAAAATATATTTGTTTCAATGTGGAATGAAATCAATTCATATCAGAAACAATAATGCAGGTGATTAACTTTTTCTATGTTTTACATATCCTTGTCAATTAAGGTCAGTATCGGCACTTCTATATATCACCTTTGCAAAAATGAGATGGGATGGAAAGCTTCAAAGTTAGGCAGAACACAACTAGCACCTGTTAATAATACGTACTCTCTCCCCGAGGGATATAGGCAGTCTGTTTCCTAGCAAGTGTTGACAATTAAAACCTATGGAGGAACCAGAATTGCCAAAGCCAATAGGATCAAGAAGATGGACCGTTGGGAAAACAGGACAGCCGAAGTCAAATACAGTTCCAATTCTGGTGAGTTTCCTCAGAGGAAAAGTTAGTTAACCAGTGGTACTTGAAAAAACACAGGAGCTCAAGGGGAGCCTACCTGATGGTGCACAAGCTGCAAGGCCTGCGCATAGGAGTTGATGTGAACTCTCAATTAAGAAAACAGCACTTCCCAAGTCAGGAAGCTTATTTTTTTTCCAACTACGATTTACGAATTGCCATTCCCAGAAGGACCTTCAATCCATGCTCAAGAATTGAGCTATTCATCATAGCATCCGGCATTATATGCGCTACCTTTGCGCAACGTCCTCCTGCAGTGTATTAACTGCACTGTAGTAACGCTACATAGCGTTACCTAGATTCTGCGCCATTGACAACCGCAAGGGTTTGCTGCCCGAGTCCTGCGCCACTTTCCACATTCAGTCAAGCCCTCGAGTCCAGCTGATTGGCTCCCGGCCTGACTAAGGCTAATTGGAAGCAGGCGGAGCCGGCCATCGCAACAAAGGCCGTGGAACAGACTCCCCCTGTCCGAGCCTGTCAGCCAACAGAGCCAGGGGCCAAAAAATGCTGCCCTAAACAGTCAAAACTAAGGTAAGCGTCTGCCCACGGCACCAATGCTTAAGACTATCTCACGTCTCCTCCCCACAGGACACAGCCTCATAGCTCACAACCTTACTGGATATAACACCTATCACTCCTTCTGCTCCAACCTACTGCAACGACATATCCACAGACTATTCACACAAACCCCATTTTGTAATAACACTACTCCCCTACTGTAATGTACAATTTGATTTAAGCCCACTGCCTTGCTTCGTGGCTTAGCTCGAAACTATCTATTTGTGAACTATGATGCACAATTCGAATCTGCCTATTTTATTAATCATGTTGTATAACCTGAACTAACCCCAGCCATAACATTCTGCCTAGTCCGAATCAGCCCATCCTCTAACCACAATGCATAGATTGAACCAGCCTATTCTTTATTCATGATGCATAATCTGGATTAGCCTATCCTTGCGCGTGATACTTAGCCTGAAATAGTCTATGCCTCTTAACATAACGCACAACATGGCCTGGCCTATCCTCATAGAATGACACCCATGCTGATTTGAACTAGCCCTATACCTCTTGACCACGGTATACCACTAGCTAGCACGTACCACTAGCCCGCAGTCAACACCCACGGTACTTGCCCTACCTCCTGGCAGTATACCAATACACCAACATGGCAACACTAAGAAGAGTGACACTCGCTGTGGCCTCCATCCTGCCACTATTTCACAACATATCCCCCTCAAACCTCCCACCTAGTACCTGGGACAAAACCTTCTCCCCCATGCCATCTATCGACAAACACCACCCTCAGCCTATCTTGTCACCTACAGCATGGATAACCAAATTTGCCACTCCTCCCTTACCACTCATCCCATGCCCCACCTACCTGAGAAACTCCAAACTAGACTCCCGCCTCAACATCCGCGACACCAAAGGCCTAGACTTTGCTTGTCCTGTGTTGCTAAGAAATATGAGACTCAGTTCCTGCACCCGTCTCACACACACCACTGAGTACTCCCACGCTACATGCAGGGGAACACAAACCTCCATGTCAGGCTCTATTAGTAGCGCCCATGGACAACTCCAACAACATCAACAGACCATCGTCATGTGAACACTTGCTAGAGGATTCTGAGGCCCAGCCTACCACCACAATAATCAAAGGCGCTCATCAACGCTCGCTCCCTAGTAGCACATGCCCTTGATATTGTAGACGTGACCACAACTAATGATCTAGATCTCCTCGCAGTAACTGAAACATGACTACACGCCGCTGCCGGACCTTCTCTCTCTATTGCCGTACCAGAGAACTATTCTATCATTAGAGCAGATAGAACATAGGGGATAGGCGGTGGGCTAGCTGTCATTGCAAAATCCAACCTGAATATACGAGAGGTCTCCAAACCGGACATATCCTCAGCTGAGCTCCTATCCTTCAAACTCCCATTGTCCACCTCCACAACTATACTAGCCCACCTCTTATACAGACCCCAAGACTCAATCGCCACCTTTGAGAAGGTCATCTCCCACCTATTGACCTCTAATACAAAACCCAGCTCCCAAATCTTATTATTGGGAGACTTCGACCTTTGTCTTCAGGACCCTAACGACTCTAAAGCATCCCTGATCAATGATACCATCATACAATCGGGCCTAATACAACGTGTTAACAGGCCCACGCATGCTAAAGGCAGAACTTTAGATTTGCTGGCCAATGTCAACTGACATTTCGGTGTCCAGCATCACTCCCTGTGCTTGGTCTGACCATCATTTGATCAACTTCACTATAGCCATAACCACACAAAAAACCTACTGCATACCTCCCCACTGCAATCTCTTGCCAGGAACAAACGTACTATATCTATCAAGAATCTCAGACCATTACTGCACCCTGTCACATCTGTTGATCCCTCCAACCCCAATCCCACCTCTCTAGTTAAACTCTACAATGACACATTAGAGCTAGCGCTGAACCCAATAGCTCTGCTAAAACTAAGAAAAATTAAACCATTGCCACACGTGAACAAATGGTTCTCAGTGGAACTAAAAGCACTGCGCAACCTCAAGAGGTCAGCTGAAGCCCCATCTATCACCACAAAAGAAAAATTCACCTCGACAGCTGCTACATACAAAGCCGCTATAATGAATGCTAAAGAAATCTTTAATATCAGAATTTACAATGCCAAATCTGGCACAAAAGAGCTATTCTCCATCCTACGAGAATTGAAATCACCCGTGCCACTTACTGATGATTGCATCAAGGACAAATCCTGGTGCAATAACAACCAAGCACTCTAATAAAATAGCCCTCCTGCAAGCCAAGATTGAAGCAAAAAAAAGCCAACCTTGCTTCTAAAATCTACGCTAGCTCCAGATCACCCCATCCCGACTGCCCCCTCTTCCACTTCTCCCCAGTTGCAGAGGAAGAAGGTACCAATTTAATTGCCAGCAAAAAACCATCCAACTGTCTTAGGAGACCTATGCCCTGCATCAGTCAGTAAGGATGGAGCCAAAGACCCAGCCCCCTTTGTCACCACCCTGATGAACTCATCGTTTAAAAACTCTGTAGTCCCACACAACCTCAGAGGCCTGGGTCCTACCTCTACTTAAAAAACCTAACCTTGACCCTAACACCCCGACGAACTATAAACCCATCACTACTGTCCCCTTTCTCCTTAAAATAATGGACAAGAGTAGCATACCTCCAAATACATCAACATTTGGAAGTCAACAACCTTCTAGGCCTGCGACAATCCGGCATTAGACCCAGGCATGGGACTGAAACAGCCTTTCTGGATCTAAAAGTCCAAATGGATGAAGCCAAAGACCAGGGCAACCTGGCCACCCTGCTCTATGTTAGACCTGTCTGCTGCCTTCGATCTAGTCGACCACCAAATACTCACTGAACACCCCTCCTTGGCTGCTGCATTCTCTCAGGAAGAAAGATGCCACCAATTGGATTCGGTCCTTCCTTTCGGATAGAACTACCAGTCTTTGCCCCCTCAGGTGGCGCTGCGGCTGACCCTGCACCGATCCATTGTGGAGTTCACCAAGGCTCAAGCATTTATCCCATGCTTTACAACATCTTCACCAAGCCTTGATGACCTGGGAGTTACCTATACTAACTATGCCGATGACACCCAGGTCTTTATTGCGCACACGGGAAGCTATGAGGAAGATGTTGCTAAAATAAATGAGATCTACCTTGAAATTCAAGCATGGATGGCCACTCGTAGCCTCTACTTAAATGATGAGACGGAACTGCTGATAGTTGGGTCACAGGCCCGTCTTAATAAACTTGACCCCAGATACCAATCCTTTGTCATTGATGGCAACACTATAAAAGTATCCAAAGAAGTCAAAACATTGGGTGTGTATCTCGACTCAACTCTCTCCCTCAAAAAACAAATTAACGCCACTCTCCTACACAGCCTACTCCGATAAACTCCTCAATGCTTGCAAACCGCTCTTATGCAGCAACAGCCGCCTTATACTAGCCAGGGCCCTCATTTTATCCAACGAGACTACTGTAACACACTTTTCCTAGGCTCTACAAACCACAACTTAAATGCAGATGAGATGCGCCCTCAACCTCCCACGTAAGGCCCACATTTCCTCGGCCAGGAAGGAAGTCCACTGGCTACCTATCCGTGAGAATCAAACTACAAGCACTTATCACCCACAAATGCCTTTATCAGACAGCCCCTCGATACCTCTCCCGACAAATTCACCAGACAGAACTCTTCTAGACCAACTAGATCCCCATACCTACACCAGCTCTGCGTCCCAGGTTTAATTTGAAGACTGCTAGAAGGTCCAGTTTCCCTGGGCTAGACGACACATCATTCTGGTCGTTCCGAGCCAAGGTCAAGGATTTACTCGCAACTCAGCATTAGATCAACTACACTCAGCCAAATCTGGCGCTCTTGCTCTCTGTGATGTAAAGAGATGGCTCCAGTTATGGCGACATAAAGCTTTGTAACACATACTGCTTCTGCACAGACCTTTATGTAACTGGGTCCCTCATACTAACTATTGTACTACACCTCCCTACCTTATGCCTTGTATGTATGTGCAACTTTCTGTAACACTGCTGCTCCTAAGAAAATGCGCTTTATAAATAAACTAAATTACGTCCTTTTGCTGTGTGCTAACTGTTTGATATTCCACTATTCTGGTTATTTTTCAGGAAAATTCAGTGTTGTCCACTAGTTCTATTGAGAGACCTGAGATTGTCTGCTCCTGTTCCTTTCTTCTAAATGCTGTTTCATCAAAGTATTTTTTTCAATTTTAGTTTTCTACAAAATTTGAAAACATCCACTTGCGTGCCAAAGTAGTCCAATCTGTATGTAGACAGGCATTTATTTACTGCAGAATTCAATGTGGGGTCTATTTTGTAATCTGAGGTTGAGGACCAAGTTCACTTGTTTATTTGTCTCTGTGCTCAGGTTATCATCCTTCTTTGGTTTGTTTCCATGTCTTCTTGATTTCCCCAGCCCCCTCCCACCTTGGCCCTTTTGCTTTTACTGAAGTATTTGCTTTTGATTGTGATCCTGTATGTATTATTCCTTGTTGCTGGGGGTTCTGTCTTGTGCTCCTTTTGTATCTTCGTAGTTCTTCTAAAAAAAAAAGGCATCCTACACTTGCTACTGATGTATTTGGGGTTTCAGTTGGCATACTTGTTGTCTGTAAGTGTTCTTACTTCAGGTACTTTCTCGCTCTCAATGTAGGTCTCCGAATTGGATGTCTGAGACTGTGTTCCTTGATCCGTTGGTTTATAGTTTTCTCTTGTCTTAGTCATTTCTTGTATCATATTTTCTATGAAAGGTATAGACTCTCCCTAGCTAATCTATTTCATCACATATAAATGCTCTGTTTCCTTAATTTCAATTCTTTTGTAAGTTTGATAAATATTCGAGAATCTGATCATTCTGATCAAACCTTCAGTTTTTCTATTTGCTTTGTTTTTCTCATGTGACTGCAGCCTGGTTAATCCTTCTCATCCCATTGGATGTTTTCGTCAGGAGTTCTTCCCAATTGTTTAGTGCTGCTACGTCTTCCTCTTTGAATGATGGGAAAATACAGACCCTTAGACCACGTGGTATTTTCCCCACTTCCAAGTACATTTTCATGGTTTTGATTTCCCACCACTTTGACAATTCTCTTTTGGAGGCTGTCTCTAGCTGTTCAGAGTCTCCTTAGAGAGGTGGAAGTTTGTGGGGACATATTGTCGTTAATTGTCTGTCTGAGAAACAATTTCTCTGCGTCTGCATCTCTTCTGTTATATTAATCTGTCATTCTTGCTGTCTTCTGGTATGCAATGTTTTCTCACTGTAGTGTTTCAATAGCGAATTGCTGTCTTCTAGTGTTCTTCACGAAGGTTCTGCCTGGGCAACCTCTGAAATAATAAATACATTTTATTTCCGACCAATTCTTGGGTTTTTGTCCTGGGCAAACCCTTATAATAGTTATATAATTTCAAGTTATTTGCATGCTAGGACACCTTGATTTTGACAGATACAATCCTCAGAAAGCGTATTTTTTCCAACTGCGTCCGGTTGCTGTCCACTAACTGTTAGTTTGATATTCCACTATTATTATTTTTCAAGAAAACCATGAATTTCCAAGTAATTTTTCAATGATTTCTTTATTTCTAGTATTCACATTCATTATTTGCGTTCTGTTTTTCTCTCTCGTTCGTAATGCCCCATAAATAAGTTTGCATAAAATGGCGCGAATTTTGTGCCCATTGCTGTTCTTTGTTGTTGCCTATACAGCACAATGTTGAAAGTAAAGATGATGTTCTCTAACACGACCTTTAACATTTGAAGTAGCATTTCATTTTGCTTTGCAGAAGAACACTGTGCCCTCAACCCTTTTCATGTTGTATACTGGTGTACAAAGAGACTACGTCCAGTGTTACAAACCAATAGTTGTTTTCCCAAGGTATCTGTTCCAACTGTTCTATTAAATTTGTTGAGTCTGAGAAAGGACGCCAGACTCGTTGTCAATGACTGCAGGTCAATGTCTATGTATTTTGAGACCCTCTCTGTTATTGAGCCTATGCCATTAATAATAGGTCGACATGCAGGACATGTTTCATAGGTTTTGTAAACCTTCAGCAAAAAATAGATGATCGCCATCCCTGTATGTCATATGTTCATGTAGGTGTATTACTCATCGTTCAATAGGCCACCATGCCACCATGCTGTATTCATATCTTTCCAAGTTGTTTGCAAGTTTGGTATTGGGTTGTTGTTTTGAACTTTATACCAATCTTCATTGCTCAGATGTTTTAGACCCTCTTGCATATAGTCTTTCATGTTCATTAAAACAATATTTCCTCCTTTTATCCCCCTTTTTTGTGACAATTTCTGTATTCTTTCCCAATTCTGCAATTGCTGCTTGTTCTTTGATGGTTCCGTTGTGGTGTGCTCTGTTATTCTTACATTTCAAGTAGTTGTGCCTTAAGTCTTTACTGACAGATAACTGGAAATTATACAACAATTATAAGGGTTCGCCCAGGACAAAAACCCAAGAATTGGCCAGAAATGAAATATATTTCCCAAGTCAGGAAGCACCAAAAATGGAAAGAGGTAATTACAGCCCAAGCCCCACAGTAAAGTGAAGAAGAAATTGTAGCTGGCTTCCTTCTAGGTGCAATGTTGCAGACCCGGATTCCTGCTCCTTGGTTGTGGTTACAAAAGGGGGGGGGGCATCTGCGGCAGCACTCGGGAGAAGGACTCTGCAGCAATGAATTCCACTCACTTCAGCTAATTTGTGGTTTTGGCACCTTTTTCTTGGCGGCAAGAAGAAACTAATATTGCTGATTGGATTTTCTCTGCTTACTGGATCCTGAACTCTGGTGAGGAATTCCTGTCTCTGGAGTTCCACACGTATGCCTGCAAAGTTCCAGCGGGATTTGATTGTTGGAAGACAATGCACTCGATAATGGTCACAGTAGCCTGAGTATTGGGATGCTGCAGCCCAGGAAAGTCGCAGCAGAAAGTAGGATAATGGCCCAAAATGAAGGTCTTGAGGGGCTAGTTTATCCCCCCACCCTAAGGGAGGATGTCCTTGGCGAGGTCTTTCCTGTCTGTTATAACGGGGTCAGCACAGTTGCAAGGCTTCACTGGTGCTTTCGTGGTCCTGGCAGGTGCTGCTGGCATCTCTGCTCGTCTTCCGCTTCGGATTCCTTGTTCCAGTGGTCAACTCTCCCTGTGGTCCCAAAATCCTCACCTTTTATGCCAGATCCCAGTCATTCACACGCTCAGAGCTGTCAATCACTCGGGGTTTGGCTGTCCTCCAGGACAGCCAGACGCCCAGTTAAAACTGGTTTCAGCCATGCATACTTATAGAAAAAGGACAGGGATGCCTCGGGCTCCTCCCTTCCTGTCTTCCCAGACACACTGGAGTCTGGATGGGCTTCAGGGCTGAAGCCTGCCACAGGCAAAACTCAACAAAGGACACCAATCTACTCTAAAGGATAGAAGAAAAACCAAGAGGGAACGATCAAACGAAAAATGGCAAAAAAAGACCAGTTTTTTTTTTTAAGTCACCCATGGGTGCTTTATTGACCTGAAAAAATCAGCCTGCTAGTAACCTGCACAAAAGGTAGTAAGCCTTAATCTCTGCCACCAGCCATTTAAGTTAGTCAGTTGTAACAAAAAGCTGTGTGATGAGTGAGAGAAGGAGTTGTGATGTAATCCTCCAGCACCCCACATAAAGTGGTGTGTGGTGGACCCACAAAATAAAAGGTAAGTAAGATAAGTAATCTTAATATTCTTGAAAAATGTAGTTCTCACAAGAAAATGTATTTAAATATATAAAATATCTTCAGGAAGTCCCAGAACCCGTCGGGTCCAAGCTTCTCACCATTGTGGCGGAAGGGAGGCAAGTAAACCAGAATGTAATGAACACTCTGGACACTGCTGAGACAGCAGGCAGGTCTCTGGCCCAGGGCACTTTACTTAAGCGGCACGCTTGGCTTCGTAACTCAGGTTTCAAGCCTGAGACACAGGCCGCTCTCGTCAACAAACCCATTGAAGAAAGTAACCTCTTCGGAAAGGCCTTCGATGAGGGCCTGGAAACGGCCAAAAAAGAGCATGAGACTCAAGTCCCTGCAACAGATTACTCAAAAAGCCTTCCCCTCAAAGGGAAAATAATTCTCGTCGGTCCTTTCGAGGGCAGTCCCGTGCAAGTCAGAACTATAGCACGGGAAACTTTAATGCTGGACAAACATCAGGAATCCCTGCATACTACCCACCAAGGGGTCAGTGACGTGGCAAAGCCAGAGGCCCCAATCCTAGAGGAGCCACAGCCTCTGGTCAGAAATGACCATCAGGTCCAGATCCCCTCCCATGTCACCCCGGTCAGAGGGATACTTAACATCTTTCCTCACGGCATGGGAGGGGATAACTTCAGACCAGTGGGTCATAAAGACAGTCACCCATGGGTACTGCATGGAATTCGCCCGACCTCCACAATTCAGACCACCGCGCTCACGGCACCTCTCGCCAGACTATCTGGAGATCCTGAATCAAGAGGTGGAAGCCTGCTGGGAAAGGACGCCATAGAAGCCGTCCCTATTCTTCAAGTAAATAAGGGTATTGATTCAGTATATTTCCTTGTTCCCAAAAAGGACCTCACCATGCGCCCTGTTCTAGACCTGCGCCCAGCGAACAAGTTCATAAAACCTCAAAGGTTTTGCATGGTAACACTACAAGAGATAACACTGTTGAAACAGGGGGACTACATGGCAACACTGGGCATGAAAGATGCATACGTTCATATTTCAATGTTGCCAGCGCACACAAAATATCTAAGGTCAGGTAGAGGACAGGCATTACCAATTCAAGGTGCTCCCCAACGGCATCTCCTCGGCGCCAAGGGTGTTAACAAAAGTCCTGGCAGTAGCAGCAGCACACCTGCGCAGATTCTGTCCCAGTTTACCCTTACCTCGATGACTAGCTCATAACAGGGGACTCGTACGATGCATGTTTTTTGAACACCCAAAAGACCGTAGACCACCTGTTCAGTCTGGGTTTCTATGTCGAGAAAAAAATCCAGTCTAGTTCCGAGTCAAGTAAAATAATTTCTGGGAGCTCTAATACGGACGAAAGACGGCCTTGTCTTCCCCTCTGAGAGGGTTCAGAACATGCCTTTTCAGATCCCTCCATATGTAGCCAGTCGGGAGGTGACGATGGCATCAAGCATATACTTGGTTCCCCACGCACGGCTGCGCATCAGTCTCATGCAAGGGTGGGTCAGCGGCCAGTGGTGTCAAGCCAGCGGACAATGTGAAGATCTGGTAGTTGTCTCGCCAGCCCTCGTTCTCTCTGCAGTGGTGGTCATGGGAAAACCTCTTGGCGGGGAAAACCTTCACCACCCCTGCAGTGGAAGCCACTCACGACAGACGCATCTCTCACAGGGTGGGGGGCTCACCCGCTTCAGCAGACAGTGCATGGAGTGTGGTCCCCACAAGTAGCGTCCAACCATATAAATTTACTGCAGCTATTAGCAGTGTTCAAGGCTTTTCAGGTGCAACTACAAGGGGCAACCGTGCTGATTCTAACAGATTGCACTACAGCCATGTATTACTTGAACAAACAGGGGGTCACTCACTCTCCAGGGCTATCCAAGCTGTCCCAAAACATTTGGATGTGGGCTCTCGAACACAAGATGTTTCTGTTGTCCCAACATGTTCCAGGGGAACTCAATCTTCTGGCAAACGTGCTCAGCAGAGACTTCTCTGCCCATAGAATACGAATGGCGTCTGCACGAAGACATTGTGTCCAACGTCTTCGCAGAATGGGGTTTCCCAGAGATCGACCTGTTCGCGACTCAGGAGAATGCCCAATGCCAGGACTATGCCTCCAGGTACCCCCAGAACCGCTCCAAGTGGGAACGGTCTCTGGATAACATGGTCAGGGAACTTTGTTGACGCTTTCGTCCACAACTCCCCTTCTCAACAAGATGCACCAGGAACCAGTTACCATGATACTGGTGGCCCCATGTGGGCCCGCCAACCCTGGTTCCCTCATCTAATGGAAATGTCCCTCTCCCCACCAGTAAAACTACCCTGCCAGAACAACATGTTTTCTCAGGACAGGGGGAGACCCTACACCCATGCCCACAAACTCTGAACTTAGCAGCCTGGCTCCTGAGTTCATAGCGTTTGGACACCTACAGCTCCCTCAGAGGTGCATGGACATACTCGGGGAAGCTAGAAAACCTAACACCCGTTAATGCTCTGCCAGCAAATGGAAACGTTTAGGGCGTCAATCCCATCGATTGCTCACCCACACACATTGTGTTGTACCTAACCCATTTGTTGGACACAGGGTTGGTCTTCAATTCCCTTGAAAGCTCATCTGGCTGCCCTTTCAGCCTACACCACATCACAACAGAAAGTGTTGTGGTGAAAGATACCGGTGATTAAGGCCTTTATGGAAGGGGTTAAGAGGATTTATCCTCCCATTTCTCCACCAACTCCTGGATGGGACCTAAATGTAGTTTTAACCAGGCTCATGGGAATCTCCCTTTGAGCCAATGCATAAAGCAAGTCTAAAAGACCTTACTTATAAGACGGCCTTCCTAGTGGCGATCTCTTATATCAGAAGGGTTAACGAACTACAGGCCCTTTCTGTTCTAGACCCCTTTGTTACAGTCCACAGGGATAAGGTAGTTCTGCGCACTCATCCCAGATTTGCGCCTACATTCATCTCGAAGTTACATGTGAACCAATCGATTGAACTACCTACCTTTTTCCAGAATCCCACTAACATGGCCGAAAGAAGCCTACACACACTAGATGTGCGCAGGGCAGTCATGTTCTACCTGGAAATAACGAAACCACTGAGGAAAACAAACCAGTTTTTCATTTCAGTGGCAGCTGGTAGAGAGGGGCATCCTGTCTCTAAATCAGCTATCTCAATGTGGATTGTCCAATGCATCACATTCTTGCTAAGAGAGAACTGCGCTTCAAGCCTAGAGCACATTCTACTCTCGGCACTGGGGCATCCATAGCATTCATTGCAAATATTCCCCTAGCGTGCATTTGCAAAGCTGCGACCTGGAGTTCTGTAAACACCTTTACAAAACACTATTGCCTAGACACTCATTCTAGGTCTGATTCTCAGGTGGGACAAGCAGTATTAAGACATCTTTTCTCTACTGTTCCTTCTCACAACCCACCTCCAACTCCGGGTACTGCTCGCTAGTCTATGCACAGCATGTGATTCTAAGCAGATTAACAAGCACCAGAAGACATGCATTACTTAAAATCATCAGAAATGCTATTACGGTATCTGCTTAGATTCACATGCGCCTCCCTACCTCCCCGCTCGGGTGGAAGGAACATACAATAACCTTGGGCTCCCTCATGGCAGAAAAAATACAATCAGAGGTACCTTGGCGCATCAGGGATTTTGGGTACACTACACGTCACGATAGAGAGTGTTTGACGCGCCTATGCCGACGTCCCCTTTCGGTCCCCGAAAGACATGATGCAATACTCTGTGGTTGTGGACCATATGCACAGCATATGAATCCAAGCAGATACAATCATCAGAAATGCTATTACGGTAAGTAATGCTGGTCTTATATTCCATTCCATTGCTTCTTAACCATTTGTTGAAAAAGCTGCTCTAGAAGCTAGGACAAGCATTTTGCTTAACTGTAAAGCCATTTGAAAGACTTCTGAAACGATCTTCACATCCACAGGAACATTTCCTAACTGTCCGCCTTTTTAAAGGTACCTTATGATCTTTTGGGCACAAGGTCCCATTCAACTTAGGATTGGACTCCTAAAGTTAGGGCTTCTGTGGACTAGTTATACAATTGCTTAACTACTTACCTTTCCTTTCAGGTGTATGGTGAATTCTATGCCTTGCATTAACCAACTGTGACTGTACATACCGTTTATATTTAGGGTGTGATAACATTACCTACAATAGTATTTTTGTACTTGCCTGTCGAAGTAGAATCATTGTGTATTTCACTCTTTGGATTTATTGTGGACCCCACTCGCCTCTCCTAAAACATCTACCTTGATTCAGTTTGACTAAATTCCTAGTCACCTGTTCACAAACTACGTTGGCCTCCTAAAAACTGTCCACCAGGCCTGATTTTAAAAATCAATCTTAACAGTAGCTATACACAGTAAATGCAAATGTGCACACTAAAAATAATGCAAATATTGTACAAATTGATCTGCTGCCCTCCGCTTGGCTCTAGGCACATACCCAAGTAACCAAAAAGCTAAGATGATCGTGTAGTGCAATAGGGATACTTTTGTAAGGTGCTGTGTGCAATGCTAAAAAGTACAAGAATTCAAAAGTGGAAACAGTTTCCCAGTTGTTAAGGATACCTTTGCTAAAGTCCAACTAAGGTCTTCATAAAACCAGACAACTTGGCAATACTTAATCTACAGCTCTTAGTATAAGTCTGTACCGCCTGAGATTGGCGTAGCATGGACAAAGCAGGGAGAGAGGGCTGTAGCTTGGTGGAAAGAAATTGCAGCATACAAATGGTCCAAAGAAACAACATGTATTTTAAAAATAAAGGATTTATTTAAGTACAAGTAGGCCAATATACATTTTGGAATTAAGTATTGTCACATATCCTATAAACACAATTATAAAAATCAACTCAATACTTGTGATATACAAACCAAAGTATAACCGTATGTAGATTACAATAAGCAGTCAAGGTGAGTCAAACCTACAACACATTCAGAATGGCATTAAGCTATTCTTGGGGTAAACCAGGTTAGGTATACTTTCAGAATACAATAAGTAATTCAAGGGCAGTAGACCCTATTGGTCCCCATATACAGTGTTATTCAATTATAGACTGAATTGGACCAACTCTATTACAAGTATATCTTGCTACATATGTTAACTTTATTCTATAAAGAATGGATAGTTACACACATGTTACTTTTTAGAACACAGTTCAGGGGGTGCAACTTAACTTGTATACTACCTAGAGGCCTTAAGCTACTGAAGGAGAAGTATGAATTTAGTGAAACTATTTTAGAACAATTAAGGGAAAGAACCCAACAGGTGAGTCTTTTACCATGCACTGTTCTAACCACAAACAGAGGACTTCAGTCAGGCAAGTAAGAGCACTTATTTGAATTAACTCTGCAATATTAGTTGAAGTAGAGCAGCTGCTATACAAGGTCCGTAAGTGTAACCTATTCTACTTTTCAGAGGAGCTACAAGCAACTTAAAGACAAGAACAAACTTCGTCGAACTATTTTAGAAGAGCACTAAAGCAATTCAGGGAAAGCGCAATCCAGTGTTACAAGCTTTAGAAAGACAATATGTATCTAAAGGATGTAAGGAAAGTATTGTACTTTTAGGAGGGGCTACAAGCAACTCAGACAAGTATTAACTGCAAGGCTGTCCTATACTCATTCCCTTTAGAAATGATAAAACATTACCAATTACTATTTAGAAGTGTGAACCACAATTCAAAGCTATTAAAATAAACTATACTTTTTAAAGGAGCAACAAGCAACTCAAAGGTATTATCTTTTAGACACTAAATAACTTATTCCATTGCAGAGATAGCTACACCAGTAACTCATTTACAAGTACTTCAAGTACTTTTACACTTGTTATAATTTCAAGACAGCAGCCTCATCAAAGTCCTTCCCTAGTGTATTGCATGCATTTTCTAAGACAGAAGAGAGGCCCTACTGGTCTAGGAGCCAGCTGTAGGCTGGTCAGGGTAGGGCGCAGGTACAGGAATGTTAGAGTTCCAGAGCATATCTTCTTCAACAAGTAAGTATTCGCTTCAGAGTTAGTTATGTGTTTCTTGATTTCACAGAAGGCTCCCTATGTGTTCCAGCATTGGTCCTGGGTGAACTGTATGGGCAAGCTCACAAATCGCCGACTCGCCCTCGCAGGATTCACACAAGACTTAAGGTATTATCCAAGCCAACACTGTACTTCAGCAGAAAATAAATTCTTGGTGGATGCCTTCAGGATGCATCAGCACAGGATCCAGAACTTGCGTTCTTGGTCAGCAGACTAAAGAAATTGGCACTGAATGAAAGCCGGCCGCAATCATCGACTGGGGAGGCTTCCATCAAAGGATTCTGGTAGCTTCTTGTGGCTCTGTGGATTTGGCTACCTTTTAAAGGTACCCGATGAATATTGCTGGTCGGATTCTCTTCACTATCTTGGTCCTCCATTCTGTTGCGGGAACTTCAGGGATTAGAATCTTGTCCCTGCAGGTCCAGCAGGAGTCCACCAAAGTTTCAAATGAAGTCTGACTTGGGAAGATGTTTAACTGAGGCTCGAGGTCCCCTGGTATTGGTGGTTTTCTGCCCAGGAAGGTCACAGCATGTCGAGGGATGGCTAGTTTTCCATGTCTTCTTGAGACTAGTGGGTCACCAGCCTCCGGGTAGTGTTGCATTCGGGACCCCCAGGTTGATTAGAAGGAAGGGTTACATCAGGCTCTGATTTTATTTTTCGTAGTCGAAAAGGGGACGTCGACAAGGCGTGTCTGTAACACTATCCCTATAGTGACGTGCGGTGTACCCACAATCTCTCACGCGTCGAGGTCCCTCAGATTGTTTTTTTCCGCCCAGATATTGGTCACCTTTACGCAGAGCTCCTTGAGAGACATTGCAAATTAATTTACTTGACCTTTGGTCGTTACTTATCTATTACATAGATCTCTCCCTCGACGTAGCTGCGAAGCTGTTTCTCCGCCTAGTAAGAACTTCAGCGAGGACGAGACGGAGGAGATCCTTCGGGTAGTGCCGAACACGTGACCTGGCCTCGCTGGCCAAAAGACAGTAGGGAGAGTGGGGTTGTGGGACATTTCTTGTTTCTCTCTGAGAATGCCTTTCCTTTTCCCCTCCCTTTCCCTCGGGGTTGTTATCACAGTGAAATATTTCGTCAGCTATGGAGAGGACAGGTTTTGCCCACGTTGCAAGGGCAAGTTCACCTGGAAAGACGAGCATAAACGGTTTAACCGTTGCTTGCCCCTCGACCACAAGGAAGACAGCTGCGCGGCTTGTCAGCTTCTTAAGCCTAAGACTTTAAAGGACCGCAGGGTCAAAAGGTGGGCAGCCTACGCCATGTCGAGGTCCGATTCTTCACCCGCCGCCGCAGAAAGTGACGAGGAATGTGATAACCCGACATCCGTTTCGGACGTCGTAGACCTCTCTAAGCTCGTCTGTCCCCGGCCCCGACAAGCTCGGCTCACGCCCTGCTTATGGGGATGAATACCCCGGCGACACTGACGCACACAAAAAACACTCCCATAAACACATAACCCACGGCTCTCCTTCGTCAAAGACCAAGAAACCATCGGCGCTAACGGAGACGCTGGTTCCACCGGCGTCGTCCTCCGTCCGTAAGGGTCTTAAGCCCCCCTCGCAGACGCGACCAGCGACTGGGCTTCCCCCCAGATAAGGGCGCTACCCCCAAACCGCCAGACGAAGCGCTCAGTCAGAGAGCGCCTGTCGCCGTAGAACACGCGACACCTGTAACGTCAATACCAGAGCCCTCCACAGACAGATTAGTCGTCGAGAGCCTGGCGAGGATCGTTTCCGCCGATAGCCAGAGGCGGACGGCGAAAGATACGTTGAATACCGCTCAGAAGACTAGAGAAAGGCTGGAAGGAAGGCAGGAACTGCCCCCTTCATCTAAAGGGACTCCTAGCCTGCCAGAAGGCTTTTCAGACGGCAACGGAAACCTTTATTCGACGTTATGGGAGAGGTCAAATCGTTTTCAGGCGGAAACCCCAATTTTTTCCACCCCAGACCGCTCAGGGGTACCTCATGAGACCCTGGAGAGACTCCAGTTCTGTATGGAGAAGATACAGAGGTTTATGCAGACTCAAAACCTACCACCACCCAAAAGGGCAAGAGAGGGACCTCAGGTGGACCCCAGGGCTAAATTCCCTAGGCTGTTTAATCGCTCCCAAGTGGATGTAGATTTATATGACCTCACTGAAGAGGACCCCCACTTTCAGGAGGAGGACGAATTTTTAGGCAACGAAGAGGAACAAAACCTAGAGGAGGAGGGTTTTGAAGATAATCCAGATATAGGTGGGGGGGCTTCGGAGAAGACCCAGAGGAAGGTGCTTCACAGCCCTGGCAGTCCCCATCAGCGTTTTCGGACCCTGATGCACTAAACCTGTCCCCTCCCGAGGACTCACCTAATAGGAACACGTCGTCTATAGACGATGAACCTACATTTAATGCACTACTACGCAAGGCAGCAGCGCATTTCGAAATAGACACTGGGGAGATTTCTCCTGACATTGACTTTGTGGAGAAAGGTAATCAAGGAGAAACCCCCTGTCAGCCAAACCATTCCCCTCCTCGCCGCAGTAAGGAGACGAATTATCCCTTCACTATCTACACCCGCGTCAGGGGTCAACACGAGGATAGAAAAACTATTCAGTCCCTCTCCTTCAGACCCGTTGTACGTCAGGGGCCACTCTGTACCAGACTCCCTAGTGGTGACAAATACAAGGAAAAGAGCAGGGGTCCCGCTGTCTACCAGCGAAGCACCACCAGATGCACAATGGAGCAAGTTACGTAAGGACGCCGAGGAGGTACCAGAACCCCTACTTACACGGCTTCTGGCCACGATGTCATGATCACTGCTTCCAAGGAGCCAGGACCAGCCCAACGTCCTTGGAAGCAGGCCCCTAACCCTAATCCTAGGCACCAGCCTGTCCCCACTGGGACCTTTTGGACCTTGTCCTGGCGCCGGTGGCACCAGGCTCATCAAAACCATTGGTCCCGGCACTGGAAGCGCCGGGCTCATAATAGGTTTGAGGATGCTTGGGTGGACTTACCTGCAGCAGACCATGCTGCTTACTTACCAGCCACTTAGAAGCTATCTAAGAACAGGAACTACTTTCTTACCTGGGTGGGGCAGCTCCACTCCCTGGATACAGCACTGGAACTCTTCTGGAAACTGGAACTCTTTTCTTACCTAGGCGGGGCCATGGAAGAAGACGCCTCATCACTCCAAGGCTATTTAAACCACACCCGATAGATGAAGCGTGCTTTGCGTTATTCTGCATCTGCAGCAGAACGCTCACCGAGTCTGCTCTGGCTTTTCTTCTTCTGATCCTGGACCTGCAAGAATCCTACTTACCATTTCAGTATCCAGACATCATCAGCACCTGCAAAGAACAGAAACAACAGGTTAGCAAGGCGAACTTTACACGCAGTACTTACTCACCTGATCCATCGGCTGCGGCCGCTTCGTCACGCCGCATCTCCACCTGCAAAGGCAAAAGCATTGCCATACTTACCGGCACGCTGTGGATTCCGGATTTCTTCGTTCTGCATCGCCGCCTGTAAAGACAAAGCATCGTTAACAACTTACTGGCATTCCGCGGACTCCGGCGCTGCAAACCAACATCTGAAAGGCAAAAGAAAAGACATTAAGCAGGTATTTACTTACGTCCATCCCGCTCGTCGCAATAAAATGCCTGCAAATACTCCGGCGTCTCTTTAACACGAACTAAGCTGCAAGGAAAGAGACAATTAGAGCGCTTGCCATACTTAGAAACTTCCAGGCGCTTTACTTCATCTTCCATCTCAAGAGCCCTGCAATACATAAGGGAAAAGCATTATATAGAGTCTGCATATAAACGTGCCACGCATTTAAAGACTATAAAGACAAAAGGTGTCCAGAAACTCACCGCTCGTGCAGACAACGACGGTAACCATCCTCTGAATTCAAGAGGCCTATGTTTCACCAGTGAAGGAACTGGCAACGGCACCCTGCACCAGACGCAGATGGAGAGCCCAGCATTCACCTATATAAGGTGAGCACGTTGACCTGGGGGCTCTACGAAAAAGCTGGGAAGAGAGAGGGACATTCAACTACCCAGACCATTAACCCCCATATTCTTTCACCTGCAGAAACCTCACTCTTCGAGTCCGACACACAGTGCGAAGAGGTTCGACCCCAGAAGCCAATCGAGTCCTGCACATCACTTTTCGAGTCACAGACAGCTTCCTGCCAAGACCCGCGCCTCCGTGGGAATCAGGTGAGTGTTACAACGATTACTGAAGGGACCCTAGTCAACCAAAGCATTGTGAAAAACACTCTGGATGCTGCAGAAACGGCTGGCTGTTCCTTAGTCCAGGGAATACTCCTCAAACGCCATGTCTGGCTGCGTAATTCAGGGTTTAAACCTGAAACACAAGCATCTCTAATCAACAAGCCTATAGAAGATGCCAACCTCTTTGGAAAGGCGGTTGATGAGGCACTAGAAACGGCAAAGAAAGAGTTTGACACCATCAAAACCCTAGACCAGATTTCTAGGCCTCCTAACAAACGTGGCTATGGCAATAGGTGCTTTTTTCGAGGCCAACGCCAGCAGCAATACTCTGCAAACAACTGGTCCTCTAACCAAGGCACCAGTGGGCAATACAACCAGAGAGGACATCGCCGTGGTAAAGGGAGAGGTCGGGGTTCCACCCCTAGAGGTTCCCAAGCCGCCAACACAAAATGACTCAAAGATTCGGGTTCCCTCCCATGCATCGCCGGTCGGGGGCCGGTTAACATCCTTTCTTCCAGCATTGGAGGGAATAACATCAGAACGCTCGGTACCATCAACCATAGCCCGCGGCTACTGTATAGAATTCAACAGTTCCCCAACGTACAGACCCCCAAGGGGACGACGCATGACACCAGAACACCTCGCCATCCTTCTGCAAGAAGTGGACCAGCTACTGGAAAAAGGAGCTATCTCCGGTAACGGAAGGTATTTATTCAGTGTACTTCCTTGTACCCAAAAAGGACTTAACAATGCGCCCTGTATTGGATCTGCGCCCAGCAAACAAATTTGTCAAACCTCAAAAGTTTTGTATGGTGACCTTTAGAGGAAGTGATCCCCCTGCTATCACAAGGAGATTACATGACAACACTGGACATGAAAGATGCATACTTTCATATTTTAAAGTTGCCAGCGCACAGAAAATACCTCAGGTTCATGATAGAGGGCAAACACTACCAGTTCAAAGTGCTACCCTTTGGGATAGCATCAGCACCAAGGGTATTCACGAAAGTACTGGCAGTGGCAGCGGCCCACCTGCGCAGGTTGTCCATCCCAGTATACCCTTACCTCGACGATTGGCTCATAACAGGGGATTCTTACGAAATATGCTTCTCAAATACCCAAAAGACTGTAGACCTTTTGTTCCAACTGGGCTTCTCCATCAATGAGAAGAAGTCCAGCCTAGTCCCCAGCCAAGTCAAACAATTCCTAGGGGCTCTAATTCGAACAAAGGACGGCCTGGTCTTCCCCTCCAACGAGAGGGTCCAAAACATGCTGTTTCAGATCCCTCAATATGTGGCAGGTCGAGAGGTGACGGTACGCAAAGAAATGCGCTTGCTAGGAATGATGGCGTCATGTATTTGGTAACCCACGCGCGTCTGCGCCCAATGCAAGAGTGGCTCAACAGCCAGTGGTGTCAGGCCAGCGGACAATGGGACGATCTAGTGGTGGTCTCGCAGGCCTTAGTTCTCTTGCTACGGTGGTGGTCGAAGGAAAACCTGGTAATAGGAAAACCATTCGCCACCCCGCAGTGTTAGCCACTCTAACCACAGACGCCTCTCGCACAGGATGGGGGGCTCACCTATCCCATCAGACTGCTCACGGAGTTTGGACTCCGAGCGTAGCATCCAATCACATAAACTTACTGGAGCTACTGGCTGTGTTCAAGGCACTAAAAGCCTTCCAGGCACACCTACAAGGGAAGACAGTGATGGTCCTCACGGACAGCACCACAGCCATGTACTACCTCAACAAACAAGGGGGCACTCACTCTCCAGGACTGTCCAAGCTGTCCCAGAAGATCTAGAAGTGGGCTCTCAGACACATGTTCCTACTGTCACAACATGTACCAGGGGAACTCAATCTGCTAGCAGACGAACTCAGCAGAGACTTCCCTCTGCCCTCAGAGTACGAATGGCGTTTACACGAATACATCGTCTTCGACATTTGCACACATTGGGGATTCCCAGAAATAGACCTGTTTGCAACTCTGGAGAACTCTCAATGCCAAGATTACGCCTCCAAGTACCCCCAGAACCAATCCAAGGGGAACTGTCTATCGATTCCATGGTCAGGGAAATTCGTTTACTCTTTCCCCCCCCCCCCCCCAACTGCCCTTCTCAACAAGATTGTGCACAAGATGCGCCAGGAACAAGTTACCATGATACTAGTGGCCCCTATGTGGGCCCGGCAGCCATGGTTCGCTCACCTGATGGAGATGTCTCTATCTCCTCCAGTGAAACTTCCCTGCCCGTACAACATGCTGTCACAGGACAAGGGCAGGACACTGCATCCATGCCCTCAGACCATGAACTTGGCAGCCTGGCTCCAGAGATCATAGAATTTTGACATTTACAACTCCAGCAGAGATGCATGGACATCCTCAGGGAGGCTAAACACTCGTCACTGTATTTCTAGCAAATGGAAGAGATTTGTCATCTGGTGTAGAGGAAGAAACATCAACCCTGATGACTGCTCTCCCACACAAATTGTTCTGTACCTGACCCATTTACTGGACTCGGGTCTAGTATTCAATTCTATTAGTCCACCTAGCGGCACTTTCTGCATACACCACTTCCCAACTTAGTGTCATGGTGGAAAGTCCCAGTTATTAAAGCCTTTATGGAGGGGGTAAAGAGAATACACCCTCTGATAGCAAACCCAGCTCCCGGCTGGGACCTAAATGTGGTACTTACCAGGCTCATGGGCTCACCCTTTGAACCCATGCACAAGGCAACTCTTAAAGACCTCACTCTTTAGACTGCCTTCCTAATAGCTATCACCTCCATTAGG
The DNA here is from genome assembly GCF_040938575.1 of Ambystoma mexicanum. Classification (NCBI taxonomy): domain Eukaryota; kingdom Metazoa; phylum Chordata; class Amphibia; order Caudata; family Ambystomatidae; genus Ambystoma; species Ambystoma mexicanum. The sequence goes on along the minus strand of NC_090938.1, from coordinate 113,025,482 downwards.
AGAGTAAGTGAACTACAGGCTCTTTCTGTTCTAGACCCCTTTGTAACGGTTCACAAAGATGAGGTGGTTCTACGCACACACCCGAGGTTTGCACCAAAATTCATCTCGAAATTCCATGTCAACCAGTCGATAGAACTACCAACGTTCTTTCAAAACCCTTCAAATTTGGGAGAAAAAAGCCTGCATACACTTGATGTGCGCAGAGCTGTCATGTTTTATATGGAAAGAACTAGACCACTGAGAAAGACTAATCGGCTCTTTTTCTCGGTGGCAGCAGGAAGAGAAGGAGATGCAGTCTCAAAGTCCACTATATCTAGATGGATTGTTAAATGCATCACTCTTTCTCTCTTGCTAAGAGAGAACTACCCTTGAAGCCAAGAGCACACTACTCGAGGCACTGGGGCATCCATAGCATTCATTGCAAATGTTCCCCTTGAGTCCATTTGCAAAGCGGCAACCTGGTGTTCTGTACACACCTTTACAAAACACTACTGTCTAGATGCCCACTCTAGATCTGATTCCCAGGTGGGAGAAGCAGTATTAAGACATCCTTTCTCTACTGTTCCTTCTCACAACCCACCTCCAACTCCGGGTACTGCTTGCTAGACTATGCACTGCATGTGATTCTAAGCAGATTAACAAACATCAGAAGACAATGCATTACTTACTGTAAAAGCATTTCTGATGGTTGTATCTGCTTAGATTCACATGCGCCCACCCTTCCTCCCCGCTCGGATGGAAGGAACATGGTTATCTTTTTAGATCTTTCTGTACTCACGTCTAGAAGGCTCCCTCAGGGCAGAAAAAATAGAGGGACCTCAACGCATGAGGGATTGTGGGTACACCGCGCGTCACTATAGGGATAGTGTTACAGACACGCCTTGTCGACGTCCCCGTTTCGACTACGAAAAACAAAATGCAATACTCCGCAGTGACCACTGGATGTCGGACTATGCACAGCATGTGAATCTAAGCAGATACAACCATCAGAAATGCTTTTACGGTAAGTAATGCATTGTCATAGTTGTCTTTTATTCATCTTCCTCTTCAGATTCAGCTCCAGTGGTCGACATGTCGGCAGCTTACAAGATTTGAGTATCAGGAACTACAGCACAACTTCTGAAAACTATCCCTGCAGTTTACAGAAGGGGGCAGTCTGGCTGTCCAATTAGGACAGCCAGCTCCCCAGTAGGAACTGGTTCCTTTCTGGCAAGGTGAAAGACAAAGGGCTGCAGAGTTGGGGACTCCTCCCTCGCTTCCTGCCTTCTCAAATACTCAGGAGCCAGCCCAGCAGGGAATTCTAAGGATTTCTGCTGAAGACAAAACTTCAACCGAGGTCCTTTCCACCTAGAATGGCAGAAGACCTAAGAAAACAAGCAACTGAGAAATGGCAAATAAAGGAGCCCACTGTTGTAGCAGAATGGTGGCTCCTCCTGTGCATTACTGCGGTTGACTTGACAGCCTGCGAGTAATGACTGCAAGTCATAAAAGTAGTTTCACTGCCACTGGCCATTCAAGTAAACTTGCAATTGTAACAGAAATGTTACCAGGTAAGTAAGAAAGGGGATACAGTGTATGCATCTCCCCAGCACTCCACATAAGGTGAGGAATGCTGGCACGCTATATAAAATGTAAAGGGGATGTAAATCCCACTTTACCCCTTGGGAACAGTAGTTTTAGTTTACCCAAGTACATTAAAGATAACAAAGGGGCAATCCAGCCTAAGCCAAAATGTTATAGGGAACTTTATAAATCCAAACACACATTATGGAGAGTGTTGGGGAGAATTCTCAAAAATGTGCTAATTTCCTTCTATCTTGGAGACTCTGGCTCTTTTGCTGGACTTCAGGACTTTTAACTTCTAACCTGGAGAGAGTGAGCCCTTTACTCATATTCTTGTATTTTTATAATGATTTAGACTGTTTCTTTTACCTTTGGGGTCTGACAAACTCCACAGGCATCGTCTTTTACATTGTGACACAGAGCACCTTCAGTGCAGTGGAATAGGGAAGTCTTAGATTTCCCAAAGTCTTAGATTTCCCAAATACCTTCTCTTGGTGAAACTGTTTCCAAGACTTTACTTAAGTTTTGTAACTTTCTAGACCCAGCAAACACTTACCACCGGGTGTTAGAGGGGTTACTTAGTATCAGTTTCTCATGTAACACTTTTATTTTACCCTTTCTACAATTAATGGCTGGTGGCAGTGGTTTACTTTTTATTACCATTGTGTGTTTTTACCTCGGGCTGCAAATGCAGCTGGAGTAAGGCACCCATGGGTGCCCATTTCGTTAAAATGGCCCAGTCTTTGCCATTTCTTGCAGGAAAGGTCCTTCTTGATATTTACTCTGCGCGCCAAACCAGGTTTCGTCGCTTTGTTCGTTTTGTCTTTGGCGGGTGTTAGGCAGAATCCTGTGCAGTTCCCTTAGGAAGCACTACAGAAGATTAAGACTACAGGTATGAGCAATAAATCCCCTTTGGTATCAGTCTGTACCACAAAGATTTAGTTGGTAGCTGTGGCTAAGCAGTCAGACTTGAGGGAGATGAGCAGTAGCCAGGGTTTACACAATAGGACTATAATACTATGGTACAAGGAAACACTGAGCAAAGCTTTGTATTAAGAAGAATATATATATTTATTTTACACACTTCTAAGTTAACACATTAATCACAGTTATTAAAGCAAGTTAAAATCTGTCAAGTAAAGTATACACAACTCCCTAGTTTAAATTGTAGACAAATTTGTGCAAGAGTGAAAACTGAGCAAAACGGCACTGTGAAAACCAAACACAAATGGCACTCTAGTAATTTCTATCATGACCCACATCCAGAAACCCCCCTGGCAAGCCCATGGGCCAAGAGGGGTCTTGGCTCGCGTCTCTAACAAACTTAGGTATCCTTTGCCTAGGCCCTCTTGGGGCCAGTCATGGCGCCAGGCTCATACTTAATAAAGACTTGTGTTTAGGGGACTACTTTATTGCAAGTGCCAGCCAACATGGAGGCATCCACATAGCTTGGCTCCTTGGAACCAAGCTATGCGGTAGTGTTTTGGGTGTGCTAGCCTAGGAACTACTTTACCTGGACTACTTTCTTGAAGCTATTTAAACCACACCCGAATTGGATAACATGCTTCGCGTTACTTTGTAATCCTGCAACGTGACGCTCATCGTGTTCAGCTGTGCCCGCGAACCTCGGAAGAACAGCACCTGTAAAGAGACAAAAGGACATTGTTAGCAGCAGCAGCTTACCTGTAATTTTTCATCGTTAGCTGCCCACAGCTCCTGCAAACAGCATCCTAGGATCAGCGTGTCTCCCGGACTGACGGATCTGCAAAAAAGGAAGACACAAGACATTAGACACTTTTTTACAACATAACGAATTGTGCCGAAAAGCTTACCTCGCAAGTCGCCCCTCGACCAGCATCGCCTCGGGATTTCAAACACCGGGTGAACACTGCGATCTATGGGAAAGAAAAGACAACAGGTTAGCCAAAGCAAGGCATCATAGCGCCTACTTACCGCATCATAGCGCTCTTTATATGCCATCATTTACCAGCGAGACCCAATTCAGCCAATGCATCACATGGGACTTCCGCGTACCTAAGGAAGAGAAAAATACATTTATTAAACCAAGAAAGGCATGCAAGAATAACAAAAATATACAACAGCAATAAGACCTACTTGAAAGACTCAAAGCGGGCCGGCATCAGTGAAGTAACTAGATCGCATTCGCCCACAAAGGACAACTCGCCCCTGCCAAGAAGGCAGGACGGAGAGCACACCTGAGTTAAAAACAAGGTGAGATGTTCAGAGGGGCTGCGGGCATACTGGGTGGTGGGGGGCTGTTTACCTCAGTTGCCCAGTCTTGAACATTGCCCACCTGTATTCCAGGCAGAACTTTCCCGCTGGTCACACCTGGGAACCACAGAGAAGGATACCAGAGTCCCTAGGGCTGGGTGGCGTCCCCGTGGATACCAGGTGAGCGTAACAATTTCTCACAAGGGAGGGAAAACGCAAGTTATGCAGGAATATATTCTTAGACACCTTAGCAACACTTCCTATAAGTTTGTGAACAATTGTATGCAAGGCAGTACTTTAGCATGTATAATACTTAAATGAAAACTGAGCAAAATGGCACTTCACAAGTTTTAAAAGTAGGAAGAAGGTGGTTATAAGAAGTGGGTGCACCAACACAGGAGAAGCAATCTAGAGAAGGCAGTTCTAATAAATTCAACCAGAGTCAGTGGCACAGGACAAAGAGCCCAGGAGCAAAATGTTCTTGTAGCTGCAGTCAAGTCTTTGTTAAACGATTCGAAAAGGTGAAAGACAATGTTGAAGGATGGGGGCGCCCAACCCAACAGCTAGGTAAAGGATTTAAAACGCCTTTACCACTACTACGTGGAAAGGGAGGCCTGGCGGAACAAAGTACCTTAAAATGTACAAGAGGCTCCTGCGGTGGCAGTTGTTCCTGGCAGTTCCTGCAGTTCGGGAGATTCAGCAGTGGAAGAGAGGCTCTCGTCGTGGAGGAAGGATCGAGTTACTGCACTGCCCAGGGATGAAACCAGCCGCGGTGCTGCCCAACAAATTAAAGGTACGCTCCTTTAAATCGCGGTCCGGGTGCCTGGCTATCCGGTTTCCGAGTACAGGGTACTGGCAATTTGACCAAGGCAGGTCCAGGAAGGCGATTGGCAAACTGGTTGGCCCCACCAGCTGAAGGGAAGAAAGCTCTTGCAGATGAAGGTCTTCTCTCGTCATGTGGAGGAAAGTGGTGAGACGCTGCAGCAGGCCTTCGCCGGTGGTTCAGTTGTTGCAGATGTCTTTGGCTTCTCTCCTCTTTCGGCTTCTAGTTCCAGTGGCAACGTCTTGCTCTTCCAGTCCTCCGGACCCTGCTTTTATGCAAAAAGATCCCCATTCATACAGCCTAGCTGTCACTCACACAGTGGAGTGGTCATCCTGGCGGGAGACCCTCCAGCCTATCAGGGCAGAGTGCGACATGGGTTGCTGAGGCAACCCTGTCCAGGGGTCCTACTCCCCCTCCCACACAATGGACCCACCCCAGACTCGGTGGCGCCAAAAGGAGGGCTTATTGGCAGAAGCCCGCCAAAAGGACTAACAAAGGATCCCCGACCTGGGTTAGGAGTGTAGAGAAAGACACGAGAAAGAATTTACATAAAAGTTCTGGCAAATAAAACCTACAGGAGTAAAGGTAATATAAAAATAAACCAGCAGCATGTTAGAGGCTGTCAGTAAATGTGGTCGCCTCGAACTATGGGAAAATCCCATGGGGGAAATATTCAGTGGAATATTTTTGGTAGTAACCACTGCCACCAGCCAGAAACTTTTGAGAGAGGGACTGTATGGTACCCTCTCAAAAATGAACATAAGGGAAAAACTATTAACCCTTGCCAGTACCTCCATAGTAAGATGGGTTGTACTGGTTTTGTTCATAAAGATTGACTAGTAAAGTCAATGAGGACTTTACATGCCCTGGGAGACAGTCAGTCCCAGGGTATGGAGTCTGTTTGGGGGTTGCTACAACACCCCTGTGTTACTGCACGGAGGGTGCTGTGTATCACATGTGGATAAAGATGGTTCCTATGGGGGTGAGATAAACCCCATAGACATTAAACACAAAAAATAGCCTAGAACACACATAGCAAATATGCATAAGAGTAGGAAAAAGAGTCACCCTCTTAGCAGGAAAAGAAAACAAACCCTTCACATCCAGCAAAGCTGCTGGGAGACTCTATAGGTAAGGGAAATTAGCCGTAGAATGGGAATTCTCCCGAACAGCGGGATTCACGGGGGAAGCCTGCCTCTGGCTGCAATATGTCTGGCAGGGGCAGGAAGTGAGGGAGGTGCCTGAAACTTCCTGTGCTTAATCCCCTTGGTTACAGGAATGCACCCAAATGAGATTGGCCGGCTGGCTGTCCGCCAAGGACAGCCACCCTGCTGTGTGATTGACAGCTAGGCTGGAATAAATGGGAGAAACCTGCATAGAAGGTGAGGCTTTTTGGCTTGGAAGGCAGAGTCGACCACTGGACGAAGGAATCCGTAAAAGAACTTGGAAGAGACGCCTGCTGCAACTGCTGGACTGTTGGTTTGCCCGGTGAAGCCCTGCTGCTGTACTGAAGCTCCGAATTCGCCTCGACTAGAGAAGCACTGCAAGAACGACTTCTCCATTTGAGTTGGTGGGACCAATCGACTCCAAAGTAGGCCGTCTGGACATCCTCTCGGAGCTGGCTGTATTTCACTGCTGCTGGAACCGAAGTTCCAGTGAGAGGAACACCAGATTGTGTGCGTTGCTTTTAAGTCAGACCCATGCTCTAGGAAAATCCTCCAGACTTCCCTGATGCAGGTCTGACCAAGCCTGAGCCCCCTCAACAAAGTGCTGGGCCCCAGAAGCAAGGAAAGTCTGAAGTCGAAACCCGAGAACCGCAGTGTTGCCATTTGCTGTCAGATGCAAGGAGCTGAAACACTGAAGGACCAGTGAATTGAAGTTTGCCCATTGTTGCTGCTGACTGTCCCATTGCAGAGCACAAGTCCCCAGACGTCCTCCCTGTTGTCCCCACAACTGAGGCTCAGGAACAACCGCATCTGCAGAGCTGTACAAGAGCAGAAGCCAGCTGGAACAATTTCTTCTAACCAAGGTTACTGTAAAGTCTGAGAGAACTTGCCTCTTGTTGTGTAGCCTTACTTGTTCTCAGTTGAAACCTGGCTTGGTTAGGTTGCAGAGTTGCTAAAGCTTTGCCCCTCACAGGCCTCCCAGCTTGTGGCCTTTCAAGTCTTCTATTTTCTACAAACATTTCTAAAAACTTTGCAAGACTTTTTACCTACCTGCAACAGAAGATCTTCAGCTCCCCTTGACATAGTACAATTAACATTGTCTGCCCAGGCTCCCTGAGAGACTTTTCTTTAACTCTGACTTTGTGCTTTTTCCTTCCCCCAGGAAAGGGTTAATTTACTCTGCATTGGAAGATATCAAAGACTTACCAGTTCATGAATTATTTGTTAACCTTTGTTGTATTCCTCTATTCTATCTTTTGCACCAAACTCAGTATTGCTCTAAATGTGCCACTGATAAATCAATGTCCACAGTGTCCTAGCTATTTAAGTCACCCGAGGGTGTAGGAAGTGTCTGTGTGCCATCCCCAATGGGTGTCATCTGATTTAGAAAAACTAAGTGTTTTGAAATATTTTTTGTTATATATATTTCTCCCTTCTGAAGAAGGCTTATACAACTGACTGAAGAAAATGTAGAATTGTTTTATCAAGAAACCTTGTGTAGGAGTGTTTATTTGGCTAACTGCTACTGTGAAACTGTCACAACGTTACTGCTCACATTGACCCCTCTTGAGATGAGCCTGGCCGCTCAGCGACACTACCAACCTGTGTAGTTCAGATTTATACCAAAGGTTGGATCCCTATTGCCCAGGGGGTCAAGATTATTGTAGTGCACCCAAAGGGTACTGCATACAATCTTGCTTAACAGAGACATAAAAATGTCACCCATGAAAAGCGTACAAGACTAGTTAAGAGGGGGGAAAAGATTCCCACTAATCTAGGGACGAGCAAATAGAATTACCAAGTCCAAGCAATTTGTTCACTGGTTGACACGGTTCAGGAAATGTATCATATTTATGGAAATCTTACACAACACCAGTACAGGAAGTCTGAGGGACTTATCAGTTTCCCCATAACAATGAACAAAAAGGCAAGTGAAGTACTTGATTTTGTTAAGATGGATTTCTAAATCTGGCCTGGTGGGCAGATTTTAGGAGGCCACCTTAGTTATAGTAAAAGGGGAACTCTTGAGAAGTTAGCCAAAACCCAATCAAGGTAAATGTGGAGAGCAGTCGAGGCTATTTTCAGGAGAGTAAGAGTGGGCTCATGGGGCCACACAGTGAAGCAAACAAATTAAATTTGGACAGGAATGTATGAAAATGCTAATATTGTAGCCCTATACACATACAAAAATGAAACTAGCAGGTGATATTGCACAATACTCAATAATAAACCTTTCAATGTATTGCTCTTCTCCCGCACATTCCTCATCCGATATCCTGATAAAGCTCTGCTGCTCTGAACCTTTTCGATAGTGGGCTTAGTGGACTTTGATCCAGCCGTCAACCCGTCTTGCTCGATTGTTGGCTCCGGACATCATGTCAGGCGTCGTATATATATTTCTGATGCTTGTGGATCTGCTTAGAATCACATGCTGTGCATATAGTCCGACATCTAGTGGAAATTGCAGCCCCTTTCTTTCTGATATCGAAAGAGGACATCGACATGGGCATGACTGTAACACTATCCCTAACGTGACGTGTAGTGTACCCAAATCCCTCACGCGTTGAGGTCCCTCAGGTTGTTTTTTTCTGCCAACCTAGTTGGTCGCCTATGCAGAGCTCGCAAGAGTTAGATATTGCTAACTTTGTCCCTGTGACATGCGGTCGTCTAGACTCCCGACAAATGTTCGCGACGACTGCTTTGTGGGTTTCCTGCTGCCGCCGACATCTACATCTGCTCGACGTCTGTCGATCGTGTGGACTCGGCCTTCCGGCCAGGCCCTTACTATAGGGAGAATGTGGCCCTGGGTTTATTCCTCTCTGAGAATGTATTTCATTCACCCCTCTTTCTGGTCTGGCTGCCGCTACCTTCTGCTATGGATAGTACGCCCTTTACATTTTACCCGTCTAATTGCAAGTTTTCTTGGATGGACACCCATTGCCGATGCAATCGGTGTCTTCCTCGCAACCACGACCAGTGCTCATGCAAGGCCTGCAGGCTCGTTTGACCAAAGATTTTGAGACTGGCGGACTAAACAGTGAGCACCCTACCCTATGCAGGCCGAATGTTTTTACCTCGTTGGCGCTGTCACTTTGGAGGAGGAATCCGTCGGCAGCCATGGCTCTGAATTGGAAGCCATCAACCTCTCAGCGGAGCGCGCAGGCTCCCAAATGCCTGCCCCTGGCCCCGACAGACAGGCCACCGGCACGGTTATGGGGAAATCACACCCCGACAACAAGGGCACCCAAGCACCACGCGTACACAAGCACACAACCCCTTAGGCTCTTCAGAGTCGTCGAAGCGCACGCTGCCTTCAGGGCCACCTAAAATTTCGACGGCACCTTCCAAACCTCCCGGTTCGAAGCCCTCCAAGCAACCGCTTTCACGGAATGCCACTGGGCATCCATCTGGAACGGGCATTTACCCTAAAAAAGTAATCTAAACACCATCACACCATGCAAGGGTGCACAGGTGCCTAAAGCCTCAGAATCGCTGACTGTGCCTTAGGTGCGTCGAGACCTACAATACAACCGCCGAAAATTCATGAAAGCCTTGCAGCTATCATTTTGGCAGCCACAGAGCACAAGGGCACCCCCCTACCGTCGAGAGGGGTAGTCTGAACCCTCCCTCCCCCCTGCCTCTCTAAGGCCTTATTGGGAAAATCTCCCCCTCCTGGACAGCATTTTCCTCCTCCAGACCCTTCTGCCTCTACTCTATGGATTAGGGAGAGGTTTGAGCAATATGGACAAAATGGCCCAGTTTAGTGACTTTTCAGAGCAGTACATTACACCCAAAAGACCCAAGGAAGAGGACTTTTCTCTGCACAGGGACACCTGTCCCAGATGAACCAACGCGGGAAGATTCTAATGAAGACCTTAATCCTTTTGCACAAGACCTGACTGATCGGGACCCAGACTGAGATCAGGACCAGGAGGAGGAGCATGGCCCTTGGCGAACACCAACGCATACCCTTGACCCGGACTTGCTCTGCCTAGATCCCTCTTCTCCTCCACAGGATTTGTCACCTGTTGACGACTAGATGTTGTGTAACACCATTTTAAAAAGAGCAGATAATCCTTTCCAAATTGCAACGCATGATGCAGCTCCAGACAGACCTTGTGGAGGCTATTCTCAAGGAGAAGGCTCTGACTAATCAAGCCATCCCCTTACTGATCTCTATAGAGGCGTGCCTTAACCCTTCCTTGCTGTCCCCTCCTCACACCAGCGATCGACCCCTGGGTTGTAAATTATTGCGCCTTCCACCCTTCACTACATAAGGGGTCATGCTACACCAGATTCCTTGGTGGTTACTACCACTCGGATAAAGGACGGAGGTTCCACTGTCCTCGGTGGATTCCCTTCCGGACAAAGACTGTAAAAAGCTTTAATCCCTGGGTAAATGGGTCACCGCCTCTGCAGCCAACTCCACAAGATTTGCAAGTTACAGAAATGTCCAATGGGGCCTAGTCAGGATGGTCTTCAAGATGTCCCAGAGCCCACCCAATCACGCCTGCTGGCAGTCGTGGCTGAAGGCAGACGGGTAACCCATAACCTACTGAAGAACACTCTGGACTCGGCTGAGACTGCTGGACGCATCCAAGCACAGGGGACCTCACTTAAGACACGGCTTGTTAAAAAAAACTCTGGCTTTAAATCCAAAACTCAGGCTTCTCTGATCAACAAGCCAGTGGAGGACTCCAACCTTTTTGGGAAGGTGGTTGATGACGCCCTAGAGACAGCAAAGAAGCAACACGAAACTCTAACATTGCTTAGCCAGATCACGGCTATCCCCTTGCACCAGCGTGGAGGCTCTAACTCACGTTGGTCCTTTTGTTGGCAATCCTTCTCCCACAGGACACTATTGCTCGCGGAATACCCACTTGTCCTCTGGCCAGGGCTCCTGTTAGGCAGGATTTGGTGCAGTATGCTTTATGTGCACAACAACCTTGACCTGGCAATAGGGACCCAACCTTTGGTGTAAGTCTGTGCTACACAGGTTGGTAGTGTGGCTGATTAGCCAGGCTTATCTCAAGAGGGGTCAATGTGAGCAGTAGGGTGGTTACACAGAGTCTCAGGCAAGTATCCAAATAAACACTTAAACTCAAGGCTTCTTGATTAAATAATTAATTTATTTAACAGTGTTTTAATAAGCATTCTTCAGAAGGGCCAATATAATAAAACAGACATATACTCCAAAATACACACTATCAGCAAATACCCATTTGGGATGGCACACACACTTCCTACACCCTAAGGTGACTTAAATAGCTAGGACACTGTAGACATTACTATATCACTGCACTGGTACATTTAGAGCAATACTGAGATGGGTGTCAAAGTAAAGAGGTTTTAGAATAAGGCAAGCGATCTCACAAATATTCTTAAGCAGGCAAGTACTTTTGAACCCCCCAATGCAAAGTAAGTTAACAATTTCCTGGAATGAAGGTACCGGCACACAATCCGAGGGGAGAAATCATTCAGGGAGCCAGGCTAACCAATGTCAATTGGGCAAAAGTCTAGGTGAGCTGAAGCACTTCATGCAGGCAAGTCTTGCACAATGTTTTAGAGGTCTTTGTAGAAAAAGTAGAATCAAAGTATGGCCACAAGCTGGGAGGCTTGTGGGGGGTAGAAGATGCAAGCAACTACAGGAGCAACCAAGACAAGTCTCAACTGAGAACAAGTAAGGCTACAGGACAGGAGGTAAGTTCTCTTCGACTTTACAGTACCTCTGGCTAGAAGAAATGGTTCCAGCTGGCTTCTGTTCCTGTGTGGCTCTGCAGATCCTTGTGTTCCTGTGCCTCATTCCTGGGCACAAGAGGGAGGACTTCTGGGGACTCCTGCAACGCGGCGGTCGGCGACACCAAAGGGGCAAACTTCAATTCAGTGGCACTTCAGCGTTTCAGCTCCTCGCATCTGACGGCAAATAGCAACACTGCGGTTCTTGGATACCACTTCAGATGTCCTTGCTTCTGGGGTCGAGCACTCTGTTGAGGTGGCTCAAGCTTGGTCAGCACTGCTTCAGGGAAGTCCGGAGGATCTTCCTGGCGCTGGGGTCCGACTTAAAAGCAATTCACTCGATTTGGTGTTCCCCTCTCTGGCACTTCGGTTCCAGCGGCAGCAGCAGTGGAATTACAGCCAGCTTCGAGAGGAGACGTTGTCCTTGCAGGGCTTCTAGTCTAGGCAAATTCAGAGCTTCTGCACAGCAGCAGGGCTTCACCGGGCAAACTAACTGTACAGGAGTTGCAGCAGGTGTCTCTTCCAAGTTCTTTTTTGGATTTGTCGACTGCCTACCAAGCCAAAAAGCCTCTTTGCAGGTTTCTCCCATTCATTCCAGCCTAGCTGTCAATCACACAGCAAGGTGGCTGTCCTTGCCAGACAGCCAGCCGGCCAATCGTCTTTGGGTGCATTCCTGTAACCAAGGAGACTAAGCACAGGGAGTTTCAAGCACCTCCCTCACTTCCTGCCCCTGCCAGACATACTGGAGCCAGAGGTGCTCTTCACTTGTGAATCCCGCCAAGGGCAAAATGAACAAAGGGACCAAACCTGGTTTGGCACGCAAAGTAAATCTCAAGAAAGACCTCTCCAGCAGGAAATGGCGAGAAAAGACGACCGGGCCGCTTTCACAAAAGTGGCACCCATGGGTGCTTTACTGCAGCTGCAAATGCAGCCCTAGGTAAAAACTCTCACTGGTTGTTAAAAAGTAAACCACTGCCACCAGCCATTAAGTGTTGAAAGGGTAACATCAAATGGTTACATGAGAAACTAGACAAAGGGGATACTAAGTAACCCCTCCAGCACCCTATTGTAAGATAGTGTGTGCTGAGTCTAGAATTTACAAATGTAAATAGTCAATTTCACTTCATTGCTTAGAAATAGTAGTTTATCCAAGAGAAGTTATTTAAACCTTTGGGAAATCTGAAAGACTTCCCTGTGCCACTGCACTAAAGGTGCTATGTGTCGCAATGTAAAAAGATGCCGCTTATGGAGTTTGTCAAATCACAGTAAAATACGTGAGAGAGTGGGGGGAAAAGGTGTCTCTCTCCAGGTTAGATTCACTCGGAAGCGGCATGCTACGCCTCTGTTTAGTGATCGTTTTATCAAGCATTTTCTGAAGGGGTTATTTCAAACTTTTCCTCCAGTCAAGAAGTTCCCTCCGGGGTGGAGTCTTCATGTAGTGGTGTCAGGTCTGATGAGGCCTCCGTTTGAACCTGTGTCGTCGACGCCCTTGCAGTTTTTGTCTTGGAAAGTGGCGTTTTTGGTGGCCATTACTTCGGCAAGGAGAATATCTGAATTGCAAGCTCTGTTTGTGGGTCCTCCATACTTGCGGTTCTTCAAGGACAAGGTGGTGTTGGCCACTAACTCGCACTTTATTCCAAAAGTGGCAACCACTTTTCATACATTTTCTTCGTTTATTACCATCGTTCTTCCACCCGACAGAGTGGTACACAGGCGACACCCATGGAGACTGAGGCAACAACCCCAGCCAATCCTAACCAACATCCTCAACCGTCCCTTTAGCTGCTACTAGGTACCACTGGGTTGTGGAACTGTCGGGATACTACCAATCACCACACTAACGGAAGTGTGGACACTGCAGGTGCACTAGCCATATAAGAGGGAGTGAGAAGCATGCAGGGTTTTTGGCGAAGCGGGTGGAGGAGGCAGCAAGATGTTAAAGGGGCCTTGAATGCAGAACGGGCACAGACCTTCCAGAGGCACAGGGTGCCCACGCACACCACCTGGTGAGATTACGCAAGCACAACTCCTCAATTCAGGATAGAGATGCCAACTAATAAATACCACTAACAATTTCCTCCTCTGCATACACCTCTCAAACTCCAAACCAAACACAACCACAAACCTACAGCACAACAAACCGCACAAACTTCACTACACTGCAACAACAAAACAACAACAAAAAAAACTCGCTCAACAGTACACGACGACTACCGTCCACAATCACCCCAGGCCCAGCCAACGGACCCACTGGGCTGAGGCCACCAACAGCACATCACTGCATTCTTGCACTTTTCCAGCCTCCTCCAACTAACTCACCCTCCCTCCCTCTTTCAGAGCGCCAGGGGACCACTCCTGTGGTGGTAGTGCGCGGTACAAATGGCCATTAACGCCAGCAGAGAGCGCGTTGCAAACCCTGGATGTGAAAAGATCGTTGAAATTTTACCTGACTAGTACTCGGGCGTTCAGACTTTCTAAACAGCTTTTTGTGGCTTATGGACCCTCTGTCAAGGGACAGGCAATATACAAGCAGGGACTGGCTCACTGGGTGTCATCGGCTATCTCACTCTGCCACACTAAGGCAGGAAAGCCTCTGGAGAGAAGTCCCAAGGCACACTCGACGAGGTCTACAGCTTCGTCGGCGGCATTATGGTCCGCGATTCTGCTGGTGGACATTTGCCAGGCGGCCTCCTGGTCTGTGCCGCATAACTTTACTCGACATTACTGTCTGGAACAGCAGCAGGGTGAGGATGTACAAGTGGGACGTGCAGTCCTGCAACGCCTGTTTCAATAAGGTAAGCCCTGCAGCTTCGGGGTATCAATTTGAACGCTATCACTGCTGGTTTTTTGGTCTTGTGTATGTACTTCTGTGATGTATTGGTTTGCATTGCACACCTCCATGCATGATTGATACTGCTATGTAATCTATTCACAGCATATGAATCCATGAAGGATCCAATGCTGGGGAAGGGAGTAGTTTCTTACCTGTAACTCCATTTCTCTAGCGTTGGTATCTTTCATGGATTCACATGCGCCCGCTGGCCGCCCCTACATGCAAACCTGGTTCGGGTTGCCTCTACTTTGGAGGTTAAAATCTGAAGAGAAGCTGCAGGGCTATTCATAACTTGCGTCCTATTGGTGGTGGCTAAAGCACCCAAAAAGATGTTGATAGGAAACTAAAGTGTCAAAGTTTTCTAAGGGAAAACGCTATTTTAAAAATGACTGAGGTTCCCAGCCTGACTGGGAATATTCACAGCATGTGAATCCATGAAAGATACCAATGCTGGAGAAATGGAGTTAAGGTAAGAAACTACTCCCTTCTGATGAATTTCTGCTTAGGTTCACATGCGCCCACCCTTTCTCCCTTCGTGGAGTAGAAGGAACATGGACATCTTACACCGTCTCTTCTGTACTCGCTCACACTGACTATAAGGCTCCCTCATGCAGAGAACCAACCTGAGGGACCCCGACGCGTGAGCAATTTTGGGTACACCACATGTCACGTTAGGGATAGTGTTAGTCACCCCCATGTCAACGTCCCCTTTCGATCTTTGAAAGAAATATGCAATACTATGCGATTTCTACTAGATGTCAGACTGTATGCACAGCATGTGAATCTAAGCAGATAAAATCATCAGAAATGCTATTATGGTGAGCAATGCATGTGTTGTGTGTGTGTATAAATGTAGGTGTATGTATATATGTATGTGTACAGTTAGAAGTATGCATCGTGCACTTAGCCAATGTTTACAATACAAGCACATTGCACTTTAGACATTGCTCTGAATCAGAGGTTTCTTTAACATTGAAACTAAATATCTATGCACTTAGCACTTGAAGATCTTGTACGATCTGATTGTTTACAACAGAAGAGAATGCACTATGCACTTTACCATAATGTAGACAAATCTCCTCCTTGACATAACCCATGGCCATAGATAAATGCAAATATGTAAGCACTCTGCACTTTTGTCATGTAACATCCATTTACAGTAAGAAATGGGCCCTAGCTGCGAGATACGTGTCGCATTCAATTGCTCCTGCATTATGCTATTTGGATTTATTTCATTTTGTATGAACAGCATTTTAAACGTGCACAGACAAGGCAGCATGGGGCAATCTCAACTATGCCAATTTGCCAGGCCGTAATTTTATGAAGCGCTCTTAATTGCAGTGTTTAAAGAAGAGGCTGGTTAGCAATAACCTGTGCTAAATATATTGCCATTTTAAAGTATCTTACCTTCGATGCAGTCTTGTCCTCTGCAAAACAATATTCCTGATGGTTCTTTTTGGCAATTTGTTTTATAATTAAATACATGGGAGTGTTTAAATTACAACCATAGTGAGTCTCTTTCCCATTTATAAAATGAGTCTAATTACAAGAACATGTGTTGGCTCAACTACATTCCGAAATGGCCATAGTTTTAAATAAACCTTTGAGCTGACGCACTGTGAACCTAGTGGACCAAAAGCAAAAAAGGACAACACATTGAAACTACCATAGAGACTGTGACTGTTTGTAAATATGTGAATTCTCGAATGCACTTTTTTGTACGTGATCAAGCTGCAAGGGTGCTGTGAAACGCATTGTACCGTGTTTTATCTTATGCTGAATAAACTGGATACTTAAAGGATTATATGGCCATGCCTTTGGTGATTTATTAAGAAGGAGCCATCTGCTGCCGTTCAACTTTGTTCTACTGTGTGCCATCACCTCCGGGAGAGAAAGCAATTACTTTCCCTTTGTGTACGTACATGTGTGTGTAGATATATATATATATATACATATCCCTGAGGCTTGTGGAATCTGCTTAGATCACATGCTGTGCATAGGCCGACATCTAATGGAAGCTGCAGAGTATTCGTTTGTTTTTCGAAACTCGAAAAGGGGCGTCGAACCAGGGCGTGCCAGTAATGCTATCCCTAGTGTGACGTCCCCTGTACCCATGATCCCTCACACGTGTAGGACCCTCAGATTGTTTTTTTCCGCCATACTTGTCGGATGCATGTTGCGGAGTTCCCTTGGCTTTAGCCAATTATAGTAAAATTGTTAAACGTCCCCGTTCTCTTCCACCCTACACCAAAGATCGACGGTGAAAATCGAGGAAGCCAGCCTTCAAACTCAGCGACGGACTTGAGCCTTGGAAGGCATCTGGCCTCGGCCCTGTACAAGTAGGGAGAATGGGGGGGTGGTCATACAGGCTTTTCCCACATTTATCATCTACATATACCCGCCCGCTGACAATTTAAGACCTATGGAGAGTACTCCTTTCAAATTCTGCCCTAAGTGTAACAGGAAGTTTCCCTGGGTAGATAAACACAATACGTGTAACCTGTGTCTCCCACGAGACCATCCCGAGGCTACCTGTTGAGCTTGCAAGCTCTTCAAGCCAAAAACACTTAAGGACTGCGCCACTAAACGATGGGCCCACTACACCAGGCACCGAGAGGCCATGGACGCCGAAGGGTCATTTAGCGATGGCGGCAACGCTGCCGTATCGGACGCTGAGGACAGAAGGGTGACTTCTGACACCCACGCACAAGCCCCCGACCCCAGAGGACTCTCTGCCGGCCCAGTTATGGGGTTATGGGGACAAACAAAAAGACCCTAAATCGGTAGGAAAGTCTAAGGTCCCCGACACTCTCACTAAACCTAAAATCATCCCTCCCACTGCTCAAAGTATGGGCATGGAGGAGGAAACGTAAGATGTTGTGGTCATCCCTAGCTCCAGAGAATGGAATTCAGCTGATATAGATAAGGTTATGAGAAGAATGTCATTTTTTGCAGACTAACTATTTTCATAGTTATGCCAACACACCAGCTACCTCTGCCCCTTTGGGATCCAAGGCCTCTCAACCCCCTGCTAAAAGTCTCAGCTCTGATGCCCTGGTGCAGGGCTTGGTCACAGCCCCTTTGGTCATTGAACCTTACCATCCCGAGTCATACTGTGAGGAAACAGAACCACAGATGCTGGAAGACCAAACGGGGTTCTCTTATTATGGGGATGACGAGGACCAGGAGGAGGAGGATGAGGCTGAAGCCTATAATCTTGAATCCCCAATTCCTAAAGAACTCCCCAGTGAACGACTCGCCAGTAGATAATCAACCACTCCTCAACAAGGTACTGGTTAAGGCAGCAGCCCATTTTCATACTGACACACAAGGTGTCCAAGAGGACAGGGATTTCCTAGGCGACAAGAGCCATTGCCCAGGCTATCCCTATATTAAAATCTATCCAGCAGAGAATTGACCCCTCGCTGGTAACTCCAAATCTTACTCGTGCAGTTAATGCATGAGTTGAAAAATTATTCCGGGCCGCACCCGCTGATCCCCTCTACATTAGGGGTCAATTAAAACCCAACTCCCTGGTAGTAACCAAAACCAGAAAGAGGGCAGGTACACCACTCGCTTCTTCATAAGCACCTCCCGATTAAGAGAGCAGGAGACTATATGCTCTGGGCAGGAAAGTAGCCTCCACTTCCGCCTATCTGGCACGAATTGCTAACAGTGCCACTCTTTTGGCAAGTTAAAATTGCCATCAGTGGGAAGAAGTAGCTGCTTTAGTATCCTCTGCACCTGAACCACTTAAGAGCCTGTTGGTTCAGCTGACAGCAGATGGTAGGCCTGTATCAGGATGCATACTTTAAACAAACTTTGACGCAGCAGATAATGCTGGAAGATATCGCAGAAGGCACTGTAATAAAGCGTCACGCTTGGTTAAGACAGTCTGGGTTCAAACCCAAGTCCCTCTTATAGACATGCCGGTAGAGCCAAACGTACTATTCGGCAAGGCAGTGGTGGAAGCCTTAAAAACAGCTAAGGATGAGTATGAGACCCTAAAATCTCTCGGACAACTCACAAATAAATCCTCAGGACAGAGCACTAATTTTCGTCTCTTTCGGGGCCAAAGCTCCCAGAGGGGTTCAAACTACTATCAAAATCAAGGAACCTTATGGGGCAACAATCGGTTCCAATCATCACAGGGCTTCCCCAGAGGGTAGCGCAGAGGCCGTACTAGGGGTAGAGGCAGCCCCGCCAGAGGTGGTACACCACTCAGTAAACAGTGAGATTCTGCTTCGGGTCCCCTCCCATGCATCCCCAGTAGGGGGGGTGCATTTCCACCTTCACCCACGCATGGGAGGGGATCACTTCGGACAGATGGCCGCTGTCCAGTGTCCACAGGATACTGTATAGAACTGTTAGAGCGTCCCCGAGACCATCCGCCACATCAAAGAGTACACTCATTAGACCACCAGAAGATCCTCCTCGAAGAGATCGCCAATCTTCTAGCAAAGGACGCGATAGAACTCGTCCCGGGACACCAGGTAAACAAGGGTATTTATTCAACTTACTTCCTTGTGCTGAAAAAAGATTTGACACTGCGCCCAGTATTGGATTTAAGGCCTGCAAACAAGTATGTCAAGCCCCAAAATCTTCGCATTACTACTCTTCAAGAGGTAATCCCCCTCCTAAAAAAGGGGATTACATGGCAACATTGGACATGAAAAATGCTTATTTTCATATTTCCATGTTCCCAGCGCACAAAAGATACTTGCGCTTCAAGGTGGACAGTCAACACTACCAGTTCAAGGTACTGCCCTTCGGGATAGCCTCGGCTCCAAAGGTATTCACCAAGGTACTGGCGGTGGCGGCGGCACACCTACGCAGGGAGGCAATCCCAGTGTACCCTTATCTGGGCGACTGGCTCATCACGCGGGAGACCCCAGTAATTTGCAGAACAAACATTCAAAGAACGATCGACCTCCTCTTCGAATTAGGTTTCTCCATGAACGAGAAAAAGTCAAGTCTTGTGCCAAGCACCTCCAAACAGTTCCTAGGAGCTAAACACACACGAGGGGTTGGCCTTTCCATCAGAGGAAAGAATTTGGAATATACTGCTGCAAATTCCGCAATATCAGGCCGGTCGCCAGATAATGGTACGCAAAGCAATGCGTTTGCTGGGCATGATGGCGTCATGTATTTACCTGGTCCCCCATGCGCGCCTGCGCATACGTCCCATGCAAGAATGGTTGGCGAAACAGTGGTCTCAGGCAAGTGGTCAGTGGGACTATCTAGTGGTCGTTTCGCCAACACTTGTACAAAGTCTTCAATGGTGGACCAACAAGAGTACCAACAGCAACCCCAGACACGTGTTTCGTTCTGGGGTTGAACCTCATCAGTAGTCTCTCGTAACCAGGACTAATGTCTGGCAGAGGGACTCCCAGGGCCCCCCTCCCCCTTGATAATTTGCGTATTTAAGTAACTGTGTCCCACCCTAAGTTACTAGGGGAATCCAGACGTGGACCCCTTTCTTACTATTCTTAGAGAGGCACAGCTTCTCCCTACTGATGAGGTCCAACCAGACCAAAACACGTATCTTCTGGAATGCTGTTGGTACTCTTGTTCAGAGGAGAATTGCCGAGCATTTCGGTGCTGGGCTGCCCCAGGGCAGGACAAAGACTGATAAGTTTGGGATATTTCTTCTCTGTGAAAGATAGTGAACTAAAGACTCTGGGTAAGTCTCTTGTAACCTGGACTCATGTCTGGCAGAGGGACTCCCAGGACCCCCCTTGGTAATTTGTTTAGGTGGGAGAAGGCCGTGATGTGCTTGCGGTCACTGCGGTTATCTGAGGACATACTAAACAGTGGGCACACTAATAGCTATTTGAATTTAATATGATATTTAAAAGGCCATTGGGTGAAGGGGTATGTATTGAAGAGTGTGTACGTTGGTTGTAATCATTTTTTTGTATGTTAATTGAAGTGCATAGTTTTGAGGTGGATGTATTATGTTTTTAGGTTGTGGTCATTTGGTAGGTGTTTGTTTCTTTGGGTTTGTCATGCTGCCGTGGTTGTTGCCAGGGCCTAGAGTCTTTGGTGCATGGCCGAAGGCTGTAGGCCATGCACCCAAGACTCTAGGCCCTGGTCACAACCACTGCAGCATAACGCTACAATGCTACCAAACATTTTGATTATGGTATGTGGGCTGCTTAGGGGGGATATGTTTTCAAAAATGTGAGTACTGATTGGTAGTAGTGTAATAGTGTTTATAGGATAGTGAGATGTGTGTTTGTTGGATTGTGTTCAGATTGTTGCTATTGAAGACTCTAGGCATTTTGGGTTGTTTTTATTGGTGAGGTGTTTGTTTGCATGGCTGTTTTATCTTGCAGTGTTTGTGAGTTTAATTATTATATACTTACTGTTTCCTTTGTTGAGGGTGTATGAAGAGTTATGGCCAGGCCATGTAGTCAAGATTGTAGCATTTGGCAACAAGCGCTTCAGCATAATATACCCATGGAAGCAAACATTTTGGATTGTGGTTTATGGTCGGGTATTTGCTTGAATGGGTGTGTTATGCTGTGGTGTTTGTGTGTCCAATCGTTCTATACTGTAACGCTCACCTCGTATCCACAGGGACGTCGCTCAGCCTGCTCTGACCTCTTACGACCTCGAACCCTTCACTGGAGGCTATTCGACTGGAGACTGGGCCTGAAACACAGGATTGGTAGAGTTTAACTCCCTATTGTCTGTGTGCTTGAACCCCTTCTTCCCCGCGGTCCAACCCTTCCCTTTGATCCACAGCTCACGTTGTTTTCCTGGATAGTGTGCTCTCCGTCCTGCTTTCAGCGCAGGGGCGCATTGATTGATTGATGCGGGCTCGTTGCTGCCTAGTTACTTCACTGGCAAGAGTCCGACAGGTAAGTACGAGTCTTTTGAACAGTTCTCTAACTTCGTTCCTGTCCTTCCTTAGATGATGGCTGGCGTCCCGGGATGGCGGCGTGCTGCTGAGATGAGTAGCGCTGAAGGTGAGTGAGAGCGCGAAGCACCCCTTTCGTATTTGTATTGAACTGAGTTCTTTTTCTGTGTCGTTTAGGTGCTGCGACGTTCTCAGCGTGGATGCCGGTTATGAAGAACAAATGCGGTGGGTAAGCGCGGTATGCAGCGCCTCTAGATGTTTCCAAGCGAACTTGGAGTGTCTTTTCCCTCTTGCAGATGGATGAGAAGTTCCGGAGACAGAGTCCCCCCAGAGCGGCTGGATTCAGGTAAGCATTTGAAGCTCGTACAGTACTTAAAAATAAGCGAAGATTTGCAGAATGCTTACTAATGCCTTTTTTCTGTTTTCCCTTTTCCTTAGGAAGCGGCGTGCCGGGATGGGAATGACACCGCCGAAGATGCCCGCAAAACCGAAGACGCAATGAATGATGGGCAGAAGCGCTGCAAGGTAAGGCTGTTCCTAACGGTGTTCTTGTTCTTGCAGGAGCTGAGCGCAGAAGAAAGATGCAGGCCTACTGGAGACCGATCCGAACACGGTGAGTGTCACGCTACAGGTGCCGAAAACGCAAAGCATGTTTCTCAGCCTGGGTGTGGCTTAAATAGTCTCTGGGTATCCCAGGTGTCTCTGGGCTGAACCACACCCAAAAGACTAGACTGTACATGGAGTTCTGGGAACCGAAATATGTGGGGGCATCCATCTTGTCCCCATCAATGCACTACAAGTCCAATCCCCAATGTTATCCTATGGGAGTGAGTGAGTCTGGTGCCACAAGCGCCAAGTCTGACTCCAAGTGGGTCTTTGGAGGGATGGAGAGGCCCTTGAGTGCCATGTAGGTGATCGTGGCCTGGATCCAGCCTGACATCTTAGAGGGCTGGGGACATGAGGGGCAAGAATCATGACATACTTACTGTTTGACTTTTTGTGGTTGAATGCAGTTTTTTCATGGCAGGGGTAGTTGGAGCACACATTTCTTTTCAATCACTGTGATAAAAGAAAAAATCACATGTTGGTGTAGGTAGTTTATAATGAGTATTGCATTGCATAGTAGACACTTCTGGTTTTTGTCGACCCTCATAGTTAGTATTTTAGCAGTACAGTAGTTCAAAGCAGTGTACTGTGCAATTTGCTCATTTCCTATGTTTGTTGATTAAATCATTGGTTCTGTCGGGGGGGAAAAATCCATGCTGGATTAAAAAAAAACCTTTCTACATTGTGGTACAAAATTTCTTTCCTTTATCAATGGGAGGAATTGAATAGGTGTATCGTTTTTCATTTGGAAGTGGTGGTAGTACTGTTGCAATTAGATAGCAGTTGGTGTATTCCATTTGTTTATTTCTTTTTCCATTTTAGTGGTATTCATCTATCCGTTGTCTTGTTGCCGATTTTTGGGACAGTTAGATACCTGTTGGCATATTCTAACTGGTCATACTTTGAAGTTCAATTTTTGTTTATGTTCATACACAGATTAGTTATTACTTTTTGGTTTTAAGAATATTAAGTAAGCGTTTACAAGATTTGCTGGTAATCTCTGCTTTAGAGTAATGGTACTATCATTACATTCAAACCATCCACAGTTCTTTTTTATATATGCAGTGTATTGACCTGCATGGTAGATTATACCTATTGTCGTGAAGGTTTTCTTACCAAGTGATACTTGATCATGTGTGAATGCAGTCAGCTTGTAGTTGTTTTGGTACCATCTGCATTATAACGTAAAGCATTACTATTACGTATTTACTATGTGTCTGTATTTGTAAGGTGGAATGATTATCGGAATTGCAGGTAGTACATAATCTGCCATGGTTTGCATTTTGTACAAGTTGCTGGAATGGATTGGATTCACAGTTTGGTATGGCTACATAAACGAAGCGTTCATTGGGAACTTATTCTTGTACTATATGCCTGCAAAGAGTGCATGTATGTTTCCACGTGTATGAAATCTGGAAGATTTCATTTATAGCTAGGTTTTGTTTGCTAATACTTGTAGCAAGTACATCAGAAATTCTTGTGGATCTTCTTGTGAGTTTATAGTGAATTGAAGGGCTAACATTTGCAAACACAATTGGTCTGTCCTGTGGAAGTAAATGTTGTCAATAATTGATGACAATTGGAATAGAATATTTATTGCTACATTTGTGCAGCAATTTACACCAGTTGTATTTGAAAATTTGAATGGACCTGACAGTTCTGTGTCCAAGTTATTTGTTGGGAGTGTGTGCTGCTTCTTTGAAGAGGTAGTTGAGTTACTTTGAGCAGTTAATTTATTTTTTGGTTGTGGTCCTTGAAGTATTAGCTTATTTTACTTTCTTTGGAGGAATTGCTGTGAGATCTTGCATAGATTGAGTCTGAAGTAATTTTCTTTAACAATGTTTTGCATTTTGTGGAACAGGATAGGTTTTTAGATGGGCGTGTAGAGTGAACGCAGTCTATTGTATTCTAGAATGCAAGAAATATCAGCATTTACTTTACTTGCATCAAAGATGATTAGAAGTAGTCTGTCAAGTGTACCTAAGCCTGATAGTGCTACATAGCTAATGCCTTCTTTAAAGACTGTGCTACCAATATCTATCAATGCTTTATCTAGGGTAAGACCTTGTGATTTGCAATGGTGACTGCGTATATTACAGTTAGAGAAAATTGTTTTCTGCATACACACACGTCTTGGAAAAGAAGGAAGCGGGCTGTTGAGTGTTTTATCCATTTAACTCTGGATGGTTTGTCAAAGAGAATATTGACAAACTGAATGTTGTCACGTGGGTATGTTTGAAAGCCAACAACTATACCAAGTGCTCCATTAACTAGTCCTTGATCCACGTCAAGGTTACGTTTAAGCATTACTCTGCAGTTTAAAGATAATTTTAATATTTTCTCCAAACTAGCTGTTGGAGATAGTTTTCCACGGTGTTTAGCCTTGTTGTGGCTTGTTGACACATGGGTAGTGTCATACCACGTACGTCCAGTTTATCTGTGGAGGCAATTTGAACTATTGGTTTTATTTCTTTTTCTAACATGGTTTCATTAAATTTTGAACAGCTTGCAAGAGTTGGCATCAAGGACATACAATTAACATTTTTGTGTGCTAATTGTTCCATGACGTCAGTAGCACATGAGTTATGGCCATAGAGTGCATGGATGTGCCTGGTTTTTAATATAATTTGTGCGTGTTGCGAGAGTACACCAACTCTACTACTTTTTAAAATGTTGGCGTATCTCAGGTCTGCACACTGCTGCATATTTTCAGTTAATTCTCTATTGGAAATGTTGCCAAAGGTTGACATTTCTTATGCTGCCAAGAGTTTAACGGCACAGTTTGTGCCCTACGGTTTTAAAAATAGGCTGAGCTTTCACTGGTGTTAGTTGAAGAAGATCTCCGAAAAAAATGTTTTCCTCCAAAGAGCTCTTCGTAGTCTGTTTTGAGGACCTCTTGTAGCCTGAGGTGAATTAAAGCCAACATTAGGTTGGAGACCATGCTCACCTTATCTATTAGCAGCATTTTCATTTGTTTGAAAAAACTGCGTAGTTCCATTGCAGCTTCTTTAGAAAGTACGTAATAATCTAATTTGTTTTGGTGTTATACTGGAAGGAGTAGTAATCGGTGTAAAGTGACACCGCCTATGTTGTAGACAGCTAAACCTGCGAGGGCAGTTACAACAGTTGACTGTCAATTGTTGTAAGAACTTGCTGATGATTTTGATTAAGGTTTTGCCTGAGCCAGCTTGACCACTCACGTATAGCAGTATAGGTTTGTAATCTTGGTAGGTACAGTTTTTATTTTCATGTTGCACACCATGTTCAATTTGTTTTGTTAATTCTTGGAAAATGCTACGCTGCTCATTGCTGTACTGAAGTCACAACTAAACAGTCTTCTGTAAATTGCTCATACTGGCACATAATTCTGCCTCATTTGCCATTAGTTGCTGTGCAAGTGGTTCTTGGCTTCACTGTTACAGAAGGTTGACTACTGTCAGGAGTGTCCACATCTAGTTGGGCCTGGAATTCTTGGTGTTGATGTTCATTGTGCAACATTGTTTGGTACTGTGTAAAGTTTACGTCTGTTATAGTGCTTTCATTTGCTTTTGAAAGCATCTTCATAGGAGTCCTATGTGTCCAAGAACTCTTCTTCTTTTCTCCATGGTTTAAAAAGTTGTAGCAGGGACATGTAATACAGTTCATGTTGAGTTTTTAATGACAATTTGATATGATTAATTAAGCTGTGTTTGGTAAGTTTCACTTAGCTGCCTTCATAATTTGCTACTCTTTATCTACCTTTTCATCTGGTTTAATAGTTATTTTTTAATTGAAGTTTTGGGCTACGTGGTAGACACACATGGTTTCCAAAGTGGTACTCCTGTTTGGGTAGTATGTGTCTAGTAAATATTTTTTCAAAATGTCTTCGCTGTTGGGACCAGTTTTGACTATTGTTTCTAGGTCCTCAAATGATTTGAGAACTCTTTTTCTAGATTTAGCAGGACCAAGACTTAGCCATACTATATTGTCAGATGTTCCATACAAGGCAGTACCGGTTAAACTGTCTGCAGCTTTGTAGCAGCCACATTCCCTATCAGAGAGCATTTTTATACCTAAGCTGTACAATTTCTGTGATAATGTTTTGTCAGATGATATGTCATCCCAGAGGTCCTGAAGCTCTGTTTTCTCTGCTTTGGTTAAGTAGGCTCTGACATATTATGCAACTGCAGTGGAATTGTCTGCAATGTACTGCACATCTGTTTGCATTCCATAGGAGGACAATCATTGCATTGTAATAATTGATGTATTTTGATTCTTCTGTTCTTTTTATGTAATGTGTGTTCTTAGGTGATTTACCTCTGACACTGTTTAACTGAAGACATGAAGTTGTTTACTTGACCTGTTGTTGAGACTGGACTAGGGAAACCAAAGCGGCATTTGGTGTAGTATTTCCCTTTGTTTTTATATTTGCGATGACAATATTTCCCACGTTTGTGTCTTTGAAATTGTAAAATGTGTGCATGAAGGTCACTGTTTGTGAAGGGATTTCACAAGTGACATATTTTTGGATGAACTGCAAAACAGCGGCATCACTGTCCTGACCAAATTTAGGAGCATCTTTAATCCACAAAAGCATGTGGATGTGTGGTGCTCCTCTGGCTTGGTATTCTTTTCTCCAAAAGAAGTGTTGCACTTCTCGGAGGGGACAAACAGTTTTATTACAAATGAAGTGTAGCATAGCAATGAAGCGATGATGTAAATAACTTGATACATTCACAGGATCTAGAGAGCAGAGTTCTCCTGGTGTTTTTATATCCGTTTGTTTTTGTTTTGTTTTTGTTTTCTGAGTTGGAAATCATGCAGAATATGCATGGGAAGATGTACACAACTTAATGTCACAAACCAAGTGGGTGGGCCAAGGTTTCTTATCATACAGCATACATCTGTGACGTCAGAACCAGTATTCTTTTGTAGCACGCATGTTTGCTAAATGTTTGTAATACATGACTGTAAAATCTGATCTTTTTCTTGAACTTTCTGTAGTAACGCCGTAGCTGACATTTTGGAAATGGGTACCTGATTTCAATGTGTGTGCAACTTCCGTAGCATAGAATTGCTAGTTCACTTTCAAAGAGAAGATGGTATATGTATTCCACGTTTTGTTGGAATCTGGGGTCGTCAGAAAACTTTTGTAAAGAGTGGTATTCTGATGTTATTTGTGTGGGTCTATCGTCGTACCTTCCTCCTTTGCCAGTAGGAAAGAGTAAAGGAAAGGCACGTGCTTCCATACTTTTTTTTCCCCATATGCTGATTGGAGATCCTTTGGCTTGTCGCATTTGGTACGTTTCCAGTGCATCATCTATGGCGTCTTTAGAGTGTAATGGATAAATTGTATAAAGGTGTAAAATATTGGATTCTGTAGCTGGATCTAGAAGTTCAAATTGACCAGTTTCTGATGACTCTTGAATTATGTCAGTGGTTTCCCTTAGGTTTTCTTCAATATTAATTTCTCTGTAGTATTCATTGTTGTCTTTTAGATATTGCAGGGCTTGTCTAACGTTATGCAAGTCCACGAGTTGTTGCCACATTTTTTTGTCTCTTGTAGGTACGCCATTTACTAAGATAATTAAAGATTGATCTATTGGACGTTGCACTCCCGGACTCTGTACATTTTCTTTGAGATATAATGGCAAATAAACTACTTTGCCACACATGCCTTTCACTAATTTAGAGGGAGGTAGTTTTGCTGTTTTTGATTCAAGCCGTATTATAGCTTGAAATGGGTGCACTGTTTGAATTATGATGCTCTCATATAAGTTGAGTTGTTGCAGGGGTTTTGGTAATGGGAATAATTCCAAGTTATTTGTGATAGCACGTGTAGGTGTTCGGTTGTGAAGTTTTGCAGTGCAGGAACTGAAAAGTGTTAAGGGGTCAGTAATTATTTGTTTTCTGCTATAAGACAGAGCTAATTGGAACCATTTGTAATCTTCATTGTCTTCTATTTTGTACATTACGTCTACAGTTTTTGTGCTATTTTTATAAAAAAAAGTCCTGCGGCAATATACACAAAAATGGTAGGGTACTTCAGCAGATGTACTTTTAAACTGTGTAATAGGTTGCCATCTTTACAGTTGTTGGTAGTCTGTTGTAAATCTATTGCATTTCGTAAGTGGTTTTCAATTCCAAAATATTTTCTCTGGATATGCTCTATTTCTTCGAGTAGTTATTTGGCTGTACCATGTAGAAGATTGTAATTTAAGGTGGCTAGTGCTAAAGCAAGACTTTTGGCATAGTACAGTTTATGGACTACATTTCTTATAGTTGTATGGTGTTTATCATTTTGATATGGTGGAAGGTGCTTTTACAAATAGGTCCAGAAATGCAAGCTAATGTCCTTGTAGTCCTGTGTATTTGTGCACTGGACAGGGGTCCATATTTTGCAGTAGTTTAATTTTGAATTTGTTTTTGCCTTTCACATACTGATTGAGGAACTGGCGTAAAAATTTGAAAGATTTTTTGGCAGTGTTACACATTAATGTGCATGGCCATGTGTAGACTGTACGTATTGGTTCAGTGGAATGGACAGGTGATAGATACTGAGTTTTCTGGGGATATTTGTGTGAGCAGCCTTTCTTGTTCCATAATGGTATTTCATACCCTTGTCCACTGCTATGTATGACAATTGTGTTTATTTGCTTTTGTTTGTATGCTTCTTCATTGAAATATGGTTCTGTGCTCGTGATGTGACTCATTCACCTCCACAGATGTTTGTCAAGTTATCTTTGTTGATATTCTGTTTATTGAGAAGTCTTTTTTGTAGTTTAGTACTTAGTTTTGTTAGTGGTTTCATTCTGTTTAAAAGTAAAATAATTTCCTTTTGAGAAGGATTGCACTGTCTGAGAGATTCTAGGATTAATTTTCTACGGTAGGTTTTAAGGGTTGTGTGTAATTTTTCTCCTGTTTTTATAAGGTTCTGAAGGACTCTGTGGTGGAACATTTTTTGTTAAATATTTTTTTTGGTATGCATACTTGCCGGTAGATCAAGATTTATAGGTGCAGTGTTGGCACTAGTGGTAGCTGCAGTCTCGTTAATCACTGTTTCGTTTTATATTTTGAAAGAGGCAAAGTTTCTATACTGGAAGCTTGTTTTCTTTCACTTAATGACTGTATTTATTAGCTGTTTTGTTTTGAACTTTTTGTACAAATTCTGCTAGAGGAGGATGCTTATTTTGGAGAGTTTTAGTTTGATTTAATTTACTTTTGCGTTGCTTTCTACAGAGTTGCTTTTTGCTAGGCATTCTTTGGGGTCTGTTGGAGAAATAGTGTGGGTTGAGATCTTGTGGAGAGTAAGTGTGCTTTGTGCATGAGTGCCTGAGTATAAGGATGTATGTAAAGGTGTGTGATTGTGCTGCTACACCAGGTTGAGAAGGCGATTCTTGTATTTGTGTGTTACTATACTGGTGTTCAGATTACAATAGAAAGTATGGAGCTGGTGAGGGGCAGCACTAATAGTGAATCTAATGTTGCAGGGTTAATGCAATTGTTCTAGAATACTAGATTTCTACAGTGTTTGAGTGACACAACATTATGGCAGTATTGCACTTTTTTGGATGGAAAGAGTAGGCTTCCTCTGAATTCTCGTTCGTACTTCAGACACTGCTGCTTTTCAGGAGCGATCTTCACTGCAATTGTGAAAAGAAGTTAGTAAATATGTATGTTAATAGCACTGTTATTGTAGACAGATTTCTTTATTTTTGCAGTAGTAGTGCTTTCTGTTAACTGTGCATGGCATGTACATGCACTTTCTTTGCCTATGTGCATTCTGTATATTTTATTTAGAATCTGTTAGTTGAATGTGCTTTAGAAAGGAGTACAATAGTAAGCGCATAGAGCACACTTGGCTTTGTAAGGCGGTGTTATGGATATTAGGATATGGAAGAAATAATCGTATGCTTCGTTTGCTATTTTTACAGGGGAAATGGCAGGAACTGTGTGGAAAAGTAGGCAATGTACGTATTTGGGAAAGTGTGGGAAATAAATCGGATGGATTTGATGGGGTCAGGAGCTTATTTATTACCCAGTAGGTGATTACTAAGTACTGGGTGATTGTGTCATGCTTGGAGATGTGAGAGTCTGAAATAAAGTAAGGGTTGTAAGGAAGTACCTGGTGCTTGTGTTGCAGATTGAAGGGAAGGGAAGGGGGAAATGTTGTACGTCTTGCTTTACAACACTGCACATAGTTGTAGATGATGCGATAGATATGACTGCACCTGTGCAATCTAGAACGGAATGGGCAACCAGCTGTAATGAGAGCAGTGTAGATTGGAAGAACAGTTGTAGAGGCAGTGGTGTGTTTTCAGTTGGGAGCCTTTCAAATGGTATTGGCTATCTGTGATCATAAAGCTGCATGTACTCAGCCTGGCTGTGAGTAATTTTATAATGCACTAGAAAGCCTTTTTCCATAATTATACTGTTATCTCTCCATCTTTTAACATGAAATGACACTGTTAGATGTGTGTTGTCTGATTACTATTAGTCATTTGTAAAGGAAGTTGAAATGATAGAATGTACGTGAAATGTGCAGAATGTATAGCAAGCAAATTGTATGTACATATTATGCACTACAATGCATTAAATGCTATCATGGTTGAAATGTGGTAAAATACGTGGCAGTGGTTATAGTAATAGAATCAATGAAAAAAATAACAGTTTGCACATTGCAGTTAATAATATGGGTAAACACAAATTTGGAGAGCAAACAACTTTGTAGGTGACACTTGATCATAGTAGATGGGAGAAATGACAGTAAGCTTGTTTGAAAGGGATTGTGTCCTCTGACGTATTCCTCATCTTTAATAGATCATCTCCCAGCTTGGTTGTCTCGGAATTTTTTTTTCAGTAGAGGGCGCTGCCTGTCGACGTCCCTCGAGCCGATGTCCCTCAACGGCCTCCGTATCGGCGCCGATAAACAGGAATAGACTGTTTATCGGCGCCGAATGATAAACACCATACAACCATATAGTTGTATGGTGTTTATCATTTTGATATGGTGGAAGGTGCTTTTACAAATAGGTCCAGAAATGCAAGCTAATGTCCTTGTAAGTCTATTAATCCAGTGTATTAATAGACTTGCTCAGGTCCGATTTTCCGCGCTTCGTGGGGCCTTGGAATATCGTTGCTCAGTTCTTCAGTCAAATATATCAATTATTCCTCCTGAATACCGACTCGTACTCGATGGCTTCCTCACCCGAACCGACGACTTCACGGTCCGGCTTAAAAAAATGTCGAGACTGTGGAAAGAAAATAGTGTTGACTGATCCTCACAGGATCTGTTTGTGGTGCCTGGGAATCGAGCACCATTGTTCGGAGTGCGAGGACTGCATGTCCATGACGGCGAAAGCCTTGAAGGAGCGTAAGGGGAAGCTTGAGAGAGGTAAGGCAGTTAAAACTTCTTCGAAAGTTTCCTCGGCGGAGTCTAGACATTCGTCTCCTCGCCATCAGAAGACATTCTCGTTCTAGCTCTCGAAGCAGTTTCCATCACTCTTCGAGATCTCAGCATTCAAAAAAAGAGACGTCGAAGATCCCCTTCCTGGTCTTCGTCTTTTTCCGTTTCCCCAAAAAGGGTCTCCTGCCCCACAAAACATAGCTCTCAGGCTGAGTGGGAGGAATTCAGGAAAAAGATGCTAAGCGTCTTTGAGAAAGCGGCCTAGACCCCCTCGAAGACTGCTGCGGGTGATACCCTGGGTGAAAGACCTGAAAAATCAAAAAGCCGCGAGTCGCAGTGCCCGGCGAAAGAAGCCACTCGAGAGCGTCACAAACCCTCGAGTAAAGGGAAAGTTGCGCCATCGACGCCGTCATCGAAGATTCCTTCAACATAGATCGGCGTCATCGACGCCGTTATCGAAGGGTTCTTCGACGCACAGGTCAGTCGAGGCGACGCCGTCTTGGACGCCGAGAAAGGATAAACCCACGGCCACCTCACAGCCAGTGGCCATACCCAGAGCCTCGAGCACGAAAATGTCGTCGACAACCTCGAGTAGAATCCCGATGCACTCGAGTTCATTGAGGCCTCTACCACCTTTCTCGACGCCTTTTTCGATGGCTTCGAAGCCTTTAAAGTCCGCGTCGACGACGTCTGTTTTCTCAGCCAATCATGACGAATTTGGCTCCTTCTGCTCTGGAAATGGGATTTATACCATTTTCAAGACCTGATCACTCCAGAGTCTTATCTTCTATTTATGAAGAAGGGGAGGATACGGATCAGGAAAGACCTTTAGAGTTGCAGGGATCTGCAACTCCTGCACCAGAGGAATTTGCCTCTGAGGATGGTAGGTTGAAGGCCCTCCATGAATCCCTACAGGAAGCCATTGGGTTGGACACATCCCCAGAAGTAGAATTTGCCACACCAGACCCAGGGGAACATGCTGAAACCCCTTATAGAACCTTGATAGCAAGGATAAGAGTTTATAGGATGGTCCACACCCTCACCTGCTTTTCAGCAAGACGACCTCAGACATCTTGGTCAAAGGTCCACATGAGGATCCTGTGGTGCTATTTCATGCGACATTACAAAGGAGAATATTGGCAAACTGGGGAAAGACCAGAAGTAATTCTGGCGGTTAATAAAGAATTATCAGCTAAATATCGGATGTCTTCTGCTGACCCTAAATATTTATCCAAACACCCAACTCCGGAGAGTCTGGTTGTTCAGGCAGCTACTTCAGCAGGTAGTAAATCGGCTTACCCTACTGCTCCACAGGACAGGGATGATTAGAGATATGACTCTATGGCCAAAAAAGTCTTTTCCGCATGTAGCATGGCGTTGAAATCCATCAATGCTACTTGTACGCTCGCAAGGTTCAGCCACACACTTTGGGAGTGTGCTTCATCAGCGGCTGACTCCCTCCCGGAGGGAGAAGAAAGGGAAGAGTTTCTCAACATCATTAAGGATGGTAAGGACGCAATGTGTGAATCCCTTCAGACTGGCATCGATTCTGCTGACAGCATCAGCAGGGCCGTGGCGGCAAGTACAATAACCAGGAGATTTGCTTGGTTGCGAAAGTCTGGTTTTGCTCCAGATGTGCAAAGCAGACTCTTGAATATGCCCTTTGACGGTTCTTCTTTGTTTGGTAAGAAGGCGGGTGACAGTTTAGAAAAACTACAAACCTCAAAGGCAGCAGCAAAATCCCTAGGAGCTGCAATCCGTCAGACACCATATCGCCCCTCAGGAACCTCTTGGAGAGGTAAGTCCTTTCGCTTTTATTCCGCATTCGGAAAAGGCAGAGGACAGCCGGTTCAAAGGGATCAGAAAAAATTCACCCGAGGCGGACGGGGTAAAAATACAAAAGCCGCAGCAGCTGCCTCTTTACCCTCAGCATCTGCATCAGCCGCCTCCAAACAGCTTTGAGGACTCTCCTCACAAGACACTAGTAGGGGGCAGGTTAACTCAACATCTGACGGAATGGCAGGCTATTACGTCAGATGCTTGGGCATTGGAGACAGTTGCCCAAGGTTACTGCCTGCCCTTTCTACGCATCCCTCAGTCATCCACCTGGGAACAGCTCTCTGAAAGTTCCAGATCCACTCCTCTTGCAGGAAATTGTAGACCTGCTAGAGAAAGGTGCCATAGAACAGGTACCTGTAGCGGAGAGGAACAAGGACTGGTACTCCCCCCTACTTTCTCATACCGAAGAAAGACGGAGGACTGAGACCTATCTTGGACTTAAGAGAATTAAACAAGTACCTCAGGAAGGACAAGTTCAAGATGGTAGCTCTCCCTCAGATCCTTCAGGCCCTCCAGCTCCAGGGCTGGCTGGTATCTCTGGACCTCCAGGATGCTTATTTCCATGTGCCAGTCCATCTCAAACACAGGAAATACCTGAGGTTCGCAATTGGTGGCTCTCATCAATTTCGAGTTCTGCAATTTGGGCTGACCTCCGCCCGAGGGTCTTCACCAAACTAATGTTGGTAGTGGCTGCAAGTCTAAGGAGGGAAGGGATCCACATCTATCCCTACCTGGACGATTGGCTGATGAGAGCTGTATCTTCGGAACAAGCTCAGATCCAGCTAGATTATGTCTGCCACTTCCTTCACAAACTGGGCTTCTCCCTCAATTTAAAGAAGTCACAGATGATACCATCACAGAGACTCCAGTTCATTGGAGCGGTCCTGGACACTTCCTGGGAAAAGCCTTGCCACCAGAGGTGAGGGCTCAAGATATTCTGCAGATGGTCACCAAATTTCAAAATGCCCAACGTCTCGCAGCCTTCGAGTTTTTGAGGTTGCTAGGTCTCATGGCATCCTGCATTTTCCTTGTGCCAGAAGCTTGCCCGAGAATGAGATCTCTTCAGTGGGCAATAAGAACTCAGTGGTCGCAGTTCTCAGGGAGAATGACAGACCTCCTTCAGGTTCCGGACAAGGTGGCTCGAGACCTTCAGTTGTGAGCCTGCCAGGAAAACATCTTGAAGGGGGAACTGTTTTGGCAACCATGGCCGGAAATAACAGTAGTCACAGATGCCTCACTCACAGGGTGGGGAGCCCATACCAACGACTTGACCATCAGCGGTCGTTGGTCTCCATCGGAGTCAGACTACATATCAACCTGTTAGAGCTGAGAGCAATCAGACTAGCGCTGAAAGCTTTTCTGCCATCTGTACAGGGGAAAAATGTCCTGATAATGACGGACAACACAGTGGCCATGCACTACCTCAACAAAAGAGGAGGCGTAGAATCACTGCCACTGTGCAGAGAAGCAATGCAGCTCTGGTTTTGGGCAATTCAAGAAGGAATCTCTCTATCGGCAGTTCACCTAGCCGGAGAGAAGAACTTGACGGCGGACGCTCTGAGCAGGCAGGGCACAGTCTCCCACGAGTGGGAACTAGCTCAGGAAGTCCTTCAGGAGATCTTCGCCCTTTGGGGAACCCCTCAAGTGGATCTGTTTGCCACCAGTACCAACAGAAAGTGCGATCTGTTTTGTTCAAGGGAATTTCCCCCCGAGAGGAGCTCCAGGGGACGCATTCGTAGTGGACTGGGAGTTTCCACTCCTGTACGCGTTTCCACCAGTCCCTGTCATTCCTCAAATGATCAGGAGGTTGAGAAGATTCCGGAGGACCATGATTTAATTTCCCCAGACTCGGCCAGGAGAGCGTGGTACCCGGACCTTCTGGACATGTCCATCTGCCCTCCAATTCGTCTTCCACTCGGGGAAAATTTTCTCTCACAGAAGGGAGGTCTGGTTCTCCATCCAGACATCAGAACCCTCCACCTTCACGCCTGGCTTCTGAAAGGTTGAGATACAAGGATTGGGACCTCCCTGATGACGTCATGGAAGTGTTGTTTTCGGCCAGAAGGCCAGCAACAAAGTCTTTATACCGCTGCTGTTGGAACAAATTTTGCAGCTGGTGTAGAGAAGAGAATATCGACCCCTTTTCATGTGGTACACCAACGGTGTTATCCTTTCTACTCTAATTGGCAAATGCAGGCCTTCAAGTTGGCAGTATCCAGGGCTATTTCGCAGCGCTATCGATTTTCAAGCGCACTGCGGAGGAGCCTTCGTATTTCAAATTACCCTTAGTAATACAATTTCTAAAGGGATTAACTAATGTCTACCTTCCAAGACCTTTCCAGGTTCCCTTATGGGACTTAAATTTAGTCTTAAATTTCCTGATAGGTAATCCTTTCGAACCACTCCACTCTTGTTCGCTAAGATTTCTCACCCTTAAAACTGTCTTATTAGTGGCTTTAACATCTGCTAGAAGGGTAAGCGAATTACGAGCTCTATCTTGTAAATCCCTTCATACAATTTTTTATAAAGACAAGGTTGTCCTACAGGTGAAGCCTAATTTCCTCCCAAAGGTGGTTTCTGAATTCCACATCACTCAAAATTACTTTACCTTCATTCTATCCGCCTCCCCATCCGGGGAAAGGGGAAGAAAGGCTACATAGGCTGGACCCAAGGCGGGCTTGAAGCTTTTACATCAGCAGACTTGCTAGGATTAGGCAAGCAGACCAACTGTTCGTGGGTTACTCAGGGCACAAGTTGGGACTACCGATAACAAAACAAACCATTTCCAGATGGATTATTTTGGCCATCCTGGAATGTTACAAACTGGCAGGGAAAGAGCCTCCTCAAAATCTTAGGGCTCATTCAACCAGGGGTATCGCAGCCTCCTCGGCCCTCCAAAGAGGGGTTCGGTTCGAGACATATGTGCGGCTGCCACATGGTCGTCCGCACATACCGTCACAAGATTTTACAACCTGGATTCCTCCTCTAGTCAAGAGACTAGATTTGGCAAAGCCGTATTACATTCGGTTAATTCCTAAAAGGAAACATGGCGTTTTACTCCCACCTCCAATTGCACACCACTGCTATGGGAGTCTATCAAAGATGAGGAATACGTCGGAGACAATCCCTTCGAAAACAAGTTACTGCGTACCTTGTATCGTTCTTTCGATGGATGTTCCTCCGACGTATTCCTTATCGCCCCTCCCATCCATCCCAGCAGTTATACTTCCCTTGTGGTTGCAGCTTACGCTCCTTCAAGGTCAATAACCAATTCATGTAAAACAACTGTTAACGTCAAAACGAAACTGAGCAACGGACGCTGCGCGAGTCTATCTATACGCGTGGTGATGTCGGTGCCGATACGGAGGCCATCGAGGGACATCGGATCGAGGGACGTCGACACGCAGCGCCCTCTACTGAAAAAAGAATTCCGAGGCCAGCAAGCTGGGAGATGATCTATCAAAGATAAGGAATACGTCGGAGGAACATCCCATCGAAAGAACGTTACAAGGTAAGAAGTAACTTGTTCTTTACAGGTTGCACAGGGTAAGTGGAGTTAATTTGTTTATATGCATTTATAGAAGAGATGTACATGTACCATACTTGGCAATCCTCCCGATTTCGACGGGAGACTCACGATTTTTCAGTGAAAAATAGTTACTTTTCACGTTCTCCTGCCGAAAATACACCTTTGCCCAATGCATTGTTATGAAACAAATGTCTGTCGATTTTTCGGAGGAAGTGTTCCTTCCAGGTGGGTCGGAATGTTGGCATGTATGATGTACTGTGCAAAAAATATTCATACCTGTAGTTTGTGTTCATGCATGTGGATGTGCATCAATCTGCAAGTAGAAATGTTAACTAGTAGCTGCTGTAGGTGCTTTGGAGTCGCAGCGACGTTGTACTCAGTGATCAACAGTACATCTAAAGTGCTGAATTGTGATGATGGAGTTGGCTGTAGCGGTCTTTCATGTGATTGGTGGATGGTTGTGTGACTGCTTAACAGTATCCAATGAGGCAATGGTGCAGAGAGTGAAGTGGAAAGGGTAGAAGGGCTGCCCAGTGTTAAGCGCTTCGTGGCCAACGCGGCTGTTCAGACAGGACATGCCACATCTGGGGCTTCAGAGTATGAAATGGGAGTGTATTTTGAGGCTTAGCCAATCGGGTGTTGAGGTTCTGCTTCGTATTGAGAGAGGCTGTGTAGTGAAGATGGCGGAGGTGGAGAAAGTCAGGGTGGTGGTGCTTGGAGATATGTTTGTGAATGGTTTGGAGCAGTATGCTAAATCTAGGAATATGGCTAACCATTTTGACACAAAAGGAGTGGAGGTGGTGTGGTGCACTGTGCCTGGTTTTAATTTGCAGGCAATGCTAGAGGTTTTTCAGGATATGGCTAGGTATAATAGTCCACATGTAGTTCTGTCAGTGCCCCTACTTTGTTGCAAGATCTGCAAATCTTGGTTCAGGCAGTAATGAAACTATTTCCAAATGTCAAGATTATTTTTCTGGTTTGATACCTAGGCGAATATGGAACAACAGCTCTGTTTTTGTCCTCCGCAAAATGTTGGTAGGTGCTTAATCAAGGCATGTTTGCTTTTATGACTAGAGCTGGCATGTTCTTTTGCAATAATGACATTGACTCTGGTATTGTTGATTCCTTTAAGGAAGATGGCATGTCGTTATCTTTTTTGGGAAATGTCATGCTGTTTTGGAACCGAAGGGCTGCTTTGGAGAAGCAAATGTGAAGATTTTTGGAGGAAAATAAGGAAGGAAAAAAATTTAAAAAAAATTTCTGAAGCATCTGCAAAAAAAAGGCTCTTTTCAGAGCCAACCTCAAAGGGTAAATGGGGCACACTATTTAAATTTGAATTTCCCTGCAATCCGCTTTTCGATGTGTCCGAGGACACCCGCGCTGTCCCACAACACTTCGGACACCAAGAAAAGGCTCAAAGAATTCCATGAAGTATGCAGATCGATAGGGACGTGGTGTGGGACATGTTCATGGGTGAACTTTCCCAGAAAATTACCTTGGATTGCTGAAAAACACTTAGGTGTCCAGGGACCCGGACAGTGTTCGGTATGCTTAGCGCGGGTGCGGTCACATGATCACATCGAGGACACATCAGTGAATGGGACGGCTGTCCGTAGAACACCAAATGCGCAGGGTTGGGTCTAAGCATACGTGTGGGTGTACTACGAACAGTGTTCCAGTCCCCGAACTAATAAAAAAAATGCAACACATGTGCAGCGGAAAGTTGCAGACAGGCACAATGTTCGTAGGGGCAAGGGTGTTCTACGCATGCATGCTGGTGCTCTATGGACCGTGTTCAGGTCCCCAAAGAAAACCAATGTGAGTCACAACTTTGCGGACGGTCTGTGTTCTACGGACATATTTGTTCTGGTTACTGACAATGCGAACAGGGGGAATGTTCTTAGGACACTTTATTTTTTATAGCTATGAACATGCATATGTCTTTAATGTTCTGCGGACACCTCCATTTTGACTACGGCCAATTCTAACAGGTATAGTGTCCTTAGGAAGCCCCCATTTTGGTTAAATAAGGACATCCTGCACAGCCGCACTGTCCGCAGACACCCTAACTGCCTTTAAAAAAAAAAAAATAAGACACACAGGAATATACTAACACACTTAAAATGTTATTATTGTATAACAGTACAAAAATTATGAAAGGGGGAAGCAGAAACTGAACCAAATACAGGGGAATTAGGGGTTTGGACAGGATGGATGGATCGATGGGTGGGGGAGGAAGGAAGGGATAGAAGTCTCATTGTAACGTTTTTCTTGCTGGGGAGGGTTTGGGGGTAGTTGGCTGGGACATGGAGAGGGGGGGGGGGAACAAGTACATGTGGGACAGTGATATTTAATTTTCTTTTATATGGTACTGCACAGTTTTTTATAAGAATGACATTTTTCATTAACAGATCCATTTTTAGCTCCATTCACTGCAGAGGGTTTTGTTCTGTATGGTCTGTTAAAAAAGGTCTTAAGTACACATAAAGTAATGGTTATTAATTGGCTTATATAGAGAAGTGTAGTGTCTACCATTAGTATCACTGTCTTCACTCATTTCATCCCGAGGAACATTTTCTTCCAGCCATTCCAAAGTACTGGACATTTCTGTGTAATATATTTTATTTGAATTGCGCTCGTACACAAGTGTTTCAGAGTGCGACAAGGCAAGGGAGGGCAACAGGGGAGAGCAAAATAACAATCTTACTAGACCCAGTGACATTGAGATTGTGCAAGTGCATGGGAAAGGGGAAAAGTGCATGGAAGGGGGAGAGTGGAAAGTGCATATCGGAGGATAAACGGATGAATAATAAATGCAAATAAAATAGATAATGGAGCAATAAACAGGGGTAGTGCAGCCGGCAAGTGCTGTGTTTACGGCAGCAGAACAGGGTAAGTCTGATAAGTGCATAAAAAGAAGAAAATGGGGGACTGATTCAGTCCCCAGTGCAAGGTGTGGCAGGGTGAGCAGGTAACTGTGCCAAGGGGGGCGGAGGGTGGCCAGATGCACAGTGCCAAGAGTGAGCAGATCAGCAAGGGAGAAGGGGAGCAAAGGCAGATGCGAAGAGGAAGGCCTTGAGGTGCTTCCGGAACCGTAAATGGTTTGCCTCAAGTTTTAGCGTGGCAGGGATGCTGTTGCAGAGGGAGGCCCAGGCCGAAGACGGAGATCTTCCCCCAGCTTGTTTCTTTGAGAAACAACTGACCCTGAGGGAGTTAGAGGAGCGAAGAGCTCAAGAGGGGAGGTATTTGCAGAGGGATAGCTGAAGGTATTTTGGACCTTGGCCTCAGAAAGCCTTGTGGACAATGCAGAGGGTTTTAAATGGAATCCTTGCATCCACTGGGAGCCAATGGAGAGATTTCAGAGCTGCAGAGATACGATCCCAGGGCTTGAGGCCAAGGACAAGTCTCGCAGTCCTGTTCTGGATAAACAAAAATATTAGTTTTAGTGTACCTAATACAGAAAGTGCATAAATATATACGATAAATGTAGTGTACTCACTAGTTTCTTGCTAAGTTTTGTTGTTACTGCCGCGTAGGTGTCCTGTTGATTAGTGCTGTGGAATTTCTCTGGGGGAATTCTGTTGGAGGCATATTTATTGTGTTTTGGTATATTCCACTACGTTGCATATGCTATGTAATTGGACTGTTACTGTCTTATATACAGTTTCACTTCTTCTTTATTATTGAATGTAATTTGTGTGCTGCGTTTTGACCATGTTTAGTGTTTTATTTGGATGATATAACGATGTAAGATACCCCCTGAGAGTTTGGATGATGTTGTCCGAGTCCATCCACGAACAGGTGCATGGTCCCCGGACATCAGACCCACTAGCGCAGGTAGGGGGTTCAGTATGTTGTATGTTATATGTATATAAACTAAGGGCATCCTAGTAAACATTTATCAAATTTACATGAATATATATGTATATTCGGTGAAAAAACTTCTTTACAGGAACGTTCTGGTTAAGTTGTGGTACTAAAAACCTATGAAATTCAGTGGAAAAGGTTTGTTAAAGGGACGTTATGCTTCCAAGTAAAACCGAAAACCCCTGAAATTCGCCAGTTATGGTAAGTTAAGCAACCAGAACTCGCGCCACCACCGTGCACTGCTAAGACTTAACACCCAGGACATCAAAGATGACATCACAAATGTCATCTGTGGAGGGGTTACCTAGTATCCCCTTTGTCTAGTTTCTTATGTAACATTGTGTTACCCTTTCTACAATTAATGGCTGGTGGCAGTAGTTTACTTTTTACTACCATTGTGTTTTTACCGCGGGCTGCATTCGCATTTCTTGTTGGAAAGGTCCTTTTTGATATTTACTTTGCGTGCCAAACCAGGTTTGGTCCCTTTGTCCATTTTTGTCTTCGGCTGGCTTCATGAGTGAAACCCGCCTCTGACTCAAGTATGTCTGGCAGGGGCAGGAAGTGAGGGAGGTGCCCGATACTCCCTGTGCTTAATCCCCTTGGTTACAGGAATGCACCCAAAGCTGATTGGCCGGCTGGCTGTCCTTTGAGGACAACCACCCTGTTGTGTGATTGACACCTAGGCTGGAATGAATGGGAGAAACCTGCATAAAGGGCAAGGCAGAGTCGACCACTGGACGAAGGAATCCAAAGAAGAACTTGGAAGAGATGCCTGCTGCAACTCCTTGACCGTTGGTTTGCCCGGTGAAGCCCTGCTGCTGTGCTGAAGCTCTGAATTCGCCTCAACTAGAGAAGCCCTGCAAGAACGCCCTCTCCCTCCAAAGTAAGCCCGTCTGGACATCCTCTCGAAGCTGGTTGTATTTCAACTGCTGCTGCTGCAACCAAGGTGCCAGGGAGAGGAACACCAGATTGTGTGCTTTGCTTTTAAGTCGGACCCGAGTGCTAGGAAGATCCTCCGGACTTCCCTGATGCAGGACTGACCAAGCCTGAGCTACGTCAACAGAGTGCTGGAGCCAGAAGCAAGCAAAGTCTGAAGTGGTATCCAAGAACCGCTGTGTTGCTACTTGCTGTCAGACGCAAGGAGCTGAAACGCAGAAGAACTGCTGAATTGAAGTTTGCCCATTGCTGCCGCTGACCCTCCCATTGCAGAGCAGGAGTGCCCAGACGTCCTCCCTCTTGTCCCCACGACTGAGGCTCAGGAACAGGGTCTGCAGAGCTGTACAGGAACAGAAACCAGCTGGAACCATTTCGTCTAACCAGGGGTACTGTAAAGTCTAAGAACTTACCTCTTGTGTAGCCTTACTTGCTCTCGGTTGAGACCTGTCTTGGTTACCTTGCAGAGTTGCTAAAGCTCTGCCCCTCACAAGCCTCCCAGCTTGTGGACCTTCAAGTGTTCTATTTTCTACAAACATTTCTAAAAACATTGTGCAAGACTTTTTACCTACCTGCAAAGATCATCTTCAGTTCCCCTTGACATTGTGCAATTAATATTGGCTGTCCTGGCACCCTTAGGGAGTCCTCTTTACCTCTGACTTTGACACTTTCCTGGAGGAAAGGCCAAAGCACAATTTACTCTTCATTGGGAGGTTTTAAAAGTACTTACCTGTTTGTAATTATTTGTTAACCTTTTGTTTCATTCCTCTATTCTATCTTTTGCACCAAACTCTGTATTGCTCTAAATGTGCCAGTGATAAATCAATGTCCACCGTGTCCTA
Organism: Ambystoma mexicanum; assembly: GCF_040938575.1. Lineage (NCBI taxonomy): Eukaryota > Metazoa > Chordata > Amphibia > Caudata > Ambystomatidae > Ambystoma > Ambystoma mexicanum. The sequence continues at coordinate 112,983,263 of NC_090938.1, read as the reverse complement.
GCTATTTAAGTCAACTGAGGGTGTAGGAAGTGTCTGTGTGCCATCCCCAATGGGTATCCTATAATTTAGAGAAACTGAGTGCGTTTTGAAGTATATTTTAAGTGTTACATGTTTTCCTCCCATTCTGAAGAAGGCTTAAATAACTGTGAAATAAATTAATATTTGTTTTATCAGGAAACCTTGAGTATAAGGGTTTATTTGGATAACTGTATTTTGAAATTCTGTGTCACAACATTACTGCACACATTGACCCCGCTTGAGATCAGCCTGGCTGCTCAGCCACACTACCAACCAGTGTAGTACAGACTTGTATCAAAGGTTGGGTCCCTATTGCCAGGAGGTCATGATTATTGTAGTGCACCCAAACAGTACTGCATACAATCTTGCCTAACAGGGGCATCTCTTCTAAAAAAATAAAAAACATACACTAGCGCTGACGCGCCGTCTAAGAGCTTGTCAACTCCAAAGCTTTTGGCGGAGCCGAAACTTGACGACCCCTACAGGCGCGTCAATCTCCCACCGGAGCTACGCGAGAATCTCACAACTTTTGTTTCGGCTGCGAATAGACCAAGAAGCGCACCCTCTCGGGGAGAGGAGTACTCAGAAGGTCCCCAGCCCCTCTCTAAGATTTTGTCCGATAAGTCCCTTCCTTCTTAGGACCCCTGTCCTCCTGGAGAGCCTTTCACCCCCCCCCTCCCCCCCCCCGACAACTCTGGTTCATCCCTGTGGACCAGAGTGAGGGTTGAGAGCTATATGGACAAACTGTCAGTTTGTAGACTTCTCAGAAAAGTTGATAATCCCGAAGAGACCTAGGGAGGAAGATTCCTGCCCTAGTTTACCAAAGGGCAGAAGCTTTCAAGCCATACTCCACAGGAAGTAGTATTTGAGTTCTCAGAACCTGAAGAGGTCTGGGGATTCCTATGGCCAGTAAGACCATCCTTTTGGGCAGGACACACCTGACCATTGCCCCGATTGGGGTTGGGATCAGCCTGTAGAGGAAGCACCTTGGCTTTCCCCTACTCATACTCCTGACCCATACACCATTGTCTAGATCCTCCCTCCTCACCTCCACAGAGGCAGGCATCGCCTATTGATGATCAGATGGCTTTTAATGCAATCCTGAAAAGGGCTGTAGACATTTCCAAATTGCCATGCAGGAAGCTTAAGACACTGACTTTGAGGACATTCTGAAGGAAACCCTGCCCCCCCCCTCCACAAGTCAGGCAATCCACTTGTTAAATTCCATCAAACGCGTTGCACCTTCTTTGCTGTCCCCTTCCCTTACAAGGGCTGTCAACCTTAGGGTGGATAAACTGTTTCACCCCTCTCATTCTGACCTGTTGTACATCCGAAGGCATGCCACTCCAGATCCCTGGTTGTCATTACTGCCAGGAAGAGTACAGGGGTGCCACTATCTACTGCAGAAGCACCCCCGACAAAAACAGCAAAGAATTGTACGCCATTGCCAAACACATCACCACTTCAGAAGCATATTCAACACAAATTGCTTCAATGCTTTTTCAGAGTTATAGTGATGTGCAGTGGAACCTTGTTAGACAAAGTTTGTATGCAGTACCCTCTGAGACCACTACACACAACTAGGACTACAGGTGTAAGCAAAACCAACCTTTGGTATAAGTCTGTACCACACCGTTTTTGGTAGTGAGCTGAGCAGCCAGGCTCATCTCAAGAGGGAATGTGAGCTTGTAAGGATGTTACACAGAGCTCTAGAATGACAAGCATTCAGATAGACACGTATACTCAAGGTTTGTTGGTAAAACACTTCTTAATTTATTACATGATCATTCATAAAGCATTCACTAAATAAGGCAACCAATATCACACAAATTATACAACAATTCTGATTACTAAACAGTTGAGCTCCCTTGAAGTAGGAGCCAAAAAGCATTGAAGTAGGAGCAAAAAGGCATAAATTAATAAAACGAATATTAGTTACTCTAAAACAGTGCAAATAGTTTGTCACCAGAGGAGTTGATTCAATTCCATAGGTAGGCCAAAGTCAATGGGCTAGTGTCTTGTATACGTAAAAACGGTTCTGGTATTTAAAATGGAAAAGGTTTTGCCACGGTTCTTAGAAGTAGTTTGCGGAAGAAAGGTTTGTATGTCTGGTCACAAGCTGACTAGGCCTGCAAGTTGCCAAAGTTTCCCAGAACTTTCACGGTGAGAGGTAAGTTCTCTAGGTCAGGTTTTCACAGTACCTTATATTGAAGAAAAAGATGCAGCTGAAGACTTCTGTTCCTGGCAGTTCCTGCAGATCGCGCTGTTCCTGAGCCTCAGTAGTAGGGACAAGAGGGAGGACGTTGAGGGGGGCGGGGGGGGTCTCATGCACTGCACAGGGTCTGGTCACAAAGCTGTCAAATTGGCAAATCTTCGATTCCGGTTGCTGTTTCTTCAAGCACACAAGCTGGTGTCCTTCTCCCTGGTTAATCCTAACCAGCTCGGAGAACGGTATCCAGGTGGCTTACGAGTTGATTGGTCCCACAAACTCAAAGGAAGAAGTCGTCCTTGAAGGGGCTTCTCTTTCAAGATGAACGTGGAGATTCGGACCTGCAGCAGGGCTCTACCGGGCAAACCAACGGTCCAATAGTTGCAGCAGCGGTCCTCTTCCAGCTCATCTTCGGTTCTTTCGTTCCAGTGGTCGACTCTGCCTTCCAAGCCAAGAGACTCGCCTTTTAAAGGTTTCTCGCATTCATTCCAGCCTAGCTGCCACTCACCCAGCTGGGTGGCTGTCCTTGCTGGACAGTCAGCCAGCCAGGCAGTCAAGACCGAGTGCGTTTTGGTCTCCTAGGAGACGAAGCACGGAGTTTCTGGCACCTCCCTCACTTCCTGCCCACCCCAGACACTTGGACGCCAGAGACGGTCTTCAATCCTGAAGCCCGCCAAAGGCATAAAAACAAAGGGACCAGACCTAGTTTGGCGCGCAGAGACAAACACTAGAAGGACCTTTCCAAAAAGATATTTCGAAAAAAGACCCGGGACCTGTTTAAACGAAGGGGCTTTTAAGGCGCCATATTGAAAAACATGGCCCCCGCGATTTTTAGCTACCAGTATTCGCCGTCGGGAAAAATCATGGTAGTTCCTTTTGTAAAACCACTGCCACTAGCCATTTCGATAGGAAAGGGTAGCATTTGAGTGCTACATGAGTTTCTAGACATGGGGGATACTAGGTAACGCCTCCAGCACCCTGTTGTAAAATATTGTGTGCTGGGTCTATGAATTTAAAAAGACTAGTAAAGTAAATTTAACTTTACATTCTCTGGGAAACCGTTTATCCCAGTGAAGGTGTTTAAACCTTGGGACAGCCTAAAAAGGCTCCCCTGTGTCCTTGCACTGAGGGTGCTGTGTAACACACATGACAAGTTGATGCCTAATGGAGTTATCTAAAACTCCATAATCAAAGAACACAAGAGTAAAGCGCACATCAAAATACATGAGTGGGGGGGAAAAAGGCTCACACTCTCTCCAGGTAAAAAAAATCAAGTCCTGCTTCAGGAAGGCCTCCAAGATATCCCTGAACAGGTGCGATCACGCCTACTGGCGATTGTCTCCTAAGGAAAACAAGTTACCCACAACATCCTAAAGAATACATTGGATACAGCAGAGACAAGGGGCGAACTCTGGCCCAAAGCACTCTTCTCAAAAGGCACCCCTGGCTTAAGAACTCGGGGTTTGAGTCGGAGACACAGGCTTCCTTAATAAAGAAACCCATGGAAGACACACATTTCTTTGGCAAGGCTGTGGCTGATGCCTTGAAGAAGGAGAAAAAAAGAGCATAAGTCTCTTAAGATCACTGCTAGACCTTAACAACGGGGAGGAAACTCTCGCCGGTCCTTTCGTGTCAGTGTTTTGCCCCGATCTCCACACAACCAGTATGGCACAGGAGGTACCCTATGGTCCTCCGGACAAGGCGCAGCTGGCACCAGCCAATACCAGCAGAGGGGACAACGAAGAGGCAAAGCTAGGGACAGAAACTCCACCCCAAGAGGCTCCCTGGCCTTCAATCCAAAATGACTTGCCTGTCCGGGTCCCCTCCCATGCCTCCCCAGTCGGGGGATGTTTCAAATCTTTTCTTCACGCATGGGAGGGGGTCACTTCAGACCAATGGGTGCTCAAAACAGTCGCCCGCGATTATTGTATCGAGTTTCACCAGCCACCTCGAGACCATCCACCAAGAAGCAGATGCCTTCTCGCCAGCACACCTGCAGATTCTGCTGGAAGAAGTGAAGATCATTCAGGAAAAGGACGCCATAGAAGCCGCCCCCGTTCATCAGGTAAACAAAGGTATTTATTCAGTGTGCTCACCTTGCGCCCTGTGTTAAACCTGCGCCCAGCGAACACATTTTTCAAGCCACAAAAGCTCAGAATTACAACATTGCAGGAAGTAATCCCTCTGACACAGGGGGATTAAATGGCAACACTATATATGAAATATGTATACTTTCATATTTCAATGCTTTCAGCGCACAGAAAGCACCTACTAAGGTTCATGATCGAGAACATGCACCATCAGTTGAAGGATCTCCCCTTCGGCATTGCCTCAGCCCCAAGGGTGTTTATGAAGGTACTGGCGGTAGTAGCAGACTATGCAGGCAGGCCATTCCAGTCTATCCTTCGACGAATGGCTAATAACCGGGGATTCGTACAGAACATGCCTATCAAATATCCAGAAGACAGTAAATCTCTTCAGTCTGGGATTCAGCCTAGACCCGAGCTGTTGAAAACATGCTTTTCCAGATCCCTCACTATGTAGCCAATCGCAAGGTGACCGTACGCAAAACCAAGGCGAGATTTAGGGATGTAGGTGCAACTACTCACGGGTGCAGGAACACCTTTTAGCCTCTTCTGAATCCCCACCTGATGGAGAGAGCAAAAAGATGTATGCTCTAGTGGAGAAAATGGCTACATCGGCAGCAAATGAAACTAGAATTGTCAATATCCCTGCCCTCATTGCTAGTTTTAAAAGGATGTACTGGGCCCAAACACTTTTAATTCTAGCAGAGGGCAAACAGTCTGCTAATGCATTACTTAGAAATGCACTGGACTCACCAAAGACTTCAGGTAGACTAGTGGCCAAGGGAACTCTAGCCAAGTGACTTGCTTGTTATAGGGATCTGGTTTTAAACCAGAAACTCAAACCACCCTCCTAAACATGGCAATTGAGGACACTATTTTGGTTTGGTAAGGAAGTTGACCCCCTGGAAGAAGCCAAGGAGCAGCATCAGACTCTAAAGACATTGAGGCACATTACACCTAAATCCTTCAAATAAATGGGTTTTCCCACTAATCAATGGGAATTTCATTCACAGTATCCTGGAAAAACAGCTTTGTAAACCACCTAGGCATCAGGCTTGGGGTCAAGTATTTGGTTTGCAAACCAAGGCCAACAGAGAGCAACACCCTCTGGTTTTCAAAGGTCATATAGGAGAGCAAGAGGCCAATTAAGGAGCGGCCAAGCCTCAAAGCAATGACACCCTAGTTCACGTTCCCTTCCATGTAATCCCAGTAGTCGGTCGGATAGAATCATATAACCATGCTGATGGGGATATAGTCAGGCAAATGGCTTTTGTCAACCATCCGGAAGGAGTATTGTATTGAATTCAGAGAAACTGCGCAATATAGCCCCAAAGAACAGAGTGCTGCTTCAGCATGTACAAATCCTGCAAGCAGAGATTCAGACCCTGCTAAAAGAGGCAATGGAACTGAGACCACAATCGCAGGTAAACCAGGGTATTTATTCTGTGTACTTCCTTGTTCCAAAGAAAGACAAAACAAAAAGACTCATGTTCGATCGAAGAGCCAGCACGTATCTCAAGCCCCAAAAGTTCACAATGACAACCTTGCAGGGAGTCATTACACTTTTTAAAAAGGGTGAATTTCTTGAAACATTGGATATGAAGGATTGCATACTTTCATATTTCAGTGCTGCCAGCACATGGAAAGTACATTAAGTTTAGAACTAGTTCCTCTTCACTATCAATTCAAAGTCCTTCTCTCCAGGAATGCATCACCCGGCTATCATAGTGGCACACCTTCATAGGGGCGGCATTCCATTGTATCCTTATTAGGACGGCTGGTTATTAATGAGGGAAACCCATCTCTATGCCACAAAAATACCCAGATAACTATCAATCTCTTACATTGGCTGTGATTCTCAATCCACGAAAAAGTCTAATCCCCAGCTAACAAAAACGGTGACTAGGGGTCGTAATCGATACAAAAGCAACTCTAATGTTCCCCTCCAAGAGGATTCAAAACTTGCTAAAACAGGTCCCCTTTTACATTGCTGGTCTGCAGATCAGTCAGGAAGGCATGTGTCTGCTCGACATAATGGCGTCTTTTATCTTCAAGCCACGCAACAAATTAAATATGCCTCCAGTACAGGTTTGGTTAACGAAACAGTGGTCTACAGCAGGGGGGGATTGGAACAATCTGGTGGAAGTTTCTCACACTAGTGCTGGCCATAAAATATTAGACAAAGGAAAACCTCTGGTTGAGAAACATTTTTCCCCCATTAACAGGAGTCACTGACAGGGTAAGCCCATTGTCTATACCTCACGGTCCAGGAAACCTGCTCTCTCCAACTGTTTGCGGCCCATAAACGTTCTAGAACTCCTAGCAGTATACAGAGCACTACATGCTTTCAACATCTAAAGGGGAAACCTGTACTGCTCACAACACAGCCGAACTGCCATGTGTTACATCAACAAACAGGGCAGGAAACATTTCTGCAAGCTACCCATACTCGCTCAGAAAATTTGGAGGTGCCGTCTCCACAGACAGATAGATCTCAAAGCACAACACGTTCCAGGGGAATACAAGAGTCTTGCAGACACTTTTAGCAGAGCCCAATCGTTGGAGCACAAGTGCGAATTCCATCAAAATATCATCAAGCACATTCTCACTCTCTGGAGGCAGCCAGTAATAGACCATTTCATGACAGCAGAAAATTTGAAAATCCCACACTATGCCTCTAGATACCCACATAAAGGGTCCTTGTGGAATGGTACTATGGATCAATTGGTCGGGATATATGCCCCCCCACGCCCAAAACAGTGATCCACAAAATTCACCAGGGCAGTTGACTATTCGTGTTGCACCAATGTGGGCATGACCGACATGGTACTGCCACCGCCTAAAAATGTATTTGTCCACCAACACCCACTCAACAGGGTCCAAGTCAAATTTTATACCCTCAACCTCATGCAACCAACTTAGCTAAGCTCCTGAAATCATGGAGTTTGGAAACATTAATTTAACAGACGGCTGCATGGGCATTTTAAAGGAAGCGCGTAAACTCACAATAGGCATTGCTACTTTAATAACTGCAGAGGTTGTCGTGTGGTGTACAAAGTCCAACATCAATCCTATTGACTGTTCACCATTACATATTCTGCACTGCCTCTTACATTTACTAGACTCTGGGACTAGTATTGTATTGTTTAGTCATCTGATAGTGCTGTCTGCCTACACAACATCTCAACAGTCTCCTGGTGGAGAATTCTTTGTCAAAGCCTTCATGGAAGGAGTAAAACATTTACACTCCCCAGTTGCTAACCTGCCACCAGGTTGGGATCTAAATGTGGTACTAAGCCAGCTCATGGGACCACAATTTGAGCCATTGCACAAAGCATCCCTTAAAGACCTCCCTTATAAAGTCACTTTTCGGGTAGCCCTTACAACTATTTGTAGAATTAGCAAGCATCAAGCTTTAACAGTAACTGAGCCTTTTGTTACAGTACATACGAATAAGATGGTCTTAAGAGCGCGCCCACGCTTTTCAACAAAATGCATATCTACATTTCATGGCAATCTATCCATTGAATTATCAGCTTTCTTTCAAATATCAAGGGGTACCTTAATAAAAACAAAGCTTCTCAGAAAGACTGATCTGTTCTTTGTATCCTTAGCAGCCTGAGGAGTGTTGGGGAGAATTCTCATATGTGCCAATTCCCTTCATGTTAGAGACCCCCAGCAACTTTACTGGATTTTGAGGACTTTTTTTCCTGGAAACAGTGTGAGCCTTTTTCCTCACTCTTTCGTGTATTTTGATCTGTGTTTTACACCTGTGTTCTTTGATTATGGAGTTTTAGATCACTCCATAGGCATTATCTTTTCATGTGTTACACAGCAACCCTCATTGCAGTGACACAGGGATGTCTTTTAGACTTCCAAAGGTTGTAAATACCTTCTCTGGGATAAACTGTTTCCCAGAGAATGTAAAGTGAAATAGACTTTGCTAGTCTTTCCAAATGTCTAGACCCAGCACACACCATCTTGCAATGGAGTGCTGGAGGGGTTACCTAGTATCCCCTATGTCTAAATGCTCACGTAGCAGTCAAGTGCTAGCCTTTCCTATTGAAAAGGCTGGTGGCAGTGGTTTTAGAACAAACTACCATGATTTTTCCCGACCGCGAACATCGATGGCTAAAAATCGCCCTAAGCCCCATTGTTTAAACAGGCCCTGGTCTTCTTTTTTCGCCGTTTCTTATTTGGAAAGGTCCTTCTAGAGTTTCTCTGCGCGCCAAACCAGGTTTGGTCCCTTTATTCGTATGCCTTTGGCGGGCTTCAGGACTTGAGACCTCCTCTGGCGTCTGAGTGTCTGGGGTGGGCAGGAAGTGAGGGAGGTGCCGAAACTCCCTGTGCTTAGTCTCCTAGGAGACCCAAATGCACTCTGGCGTGATTGGCTGGCTGGCCGACTGTCTGGCAAGGACAGCCACCCTGCCGGGTGAGTGGCAGCCAGGCTGGAATGAATGGGAGAAACCCGTTTAAAAGGCGAGCCTCTTGGCTTCGAAGGCAGAGTCGACCACTGGAACTAAAGAACCGAAGATGAGCTAGAAGAGGACGGCTGCTGCAACTCCTGGACCGTTGGTTTGTGAAGCCCTTCTGCAGGTCCGAATTGCCAAGTTCATCTCAACGGAGAAGCCCCTTCAAGGACAACTTCTTCCTTTGAGTTGGTGGGACCAATCAACTCGTCAACCACCTGGATACCGTTCTCAGGGCTGGTTAGGATTAACCAGGGAGAGGGATACTAGCTTGTGCGCTTGGATCTACAGCTACTGGAACTGAAGTGACTCCATCTTGTTTGCTTTTTCAACGATCCCGTGCAGTGCAGGAGTCTCCCGACATCCTCCCTCTTGTCCCCGCGACTGAGGCTCGAGAACAGTGAGATCTGCAGGATCTGCCAGGAACCAACGTCTTCAGCTGCATTTTGTTCTTCATATTAAGGTACTGTGCCAACCCGATTGAGAGAATGCCACTCTTGCGGTGAAAGTTCGTGAAACTTTCCCAACTTGCAGGCCTAATCAGCTTGTGACGACGATTCGTTTTCGCCTACTACTTTCGAGAACTTTTGCAGAGACTTTACCGTTTGATACCTTAACTGCTCTTTCCTATCCAGAACACTAGCCCATTGACGACTTTGGCCTGGCCTATTGACTTGATTTGAACTCTTCTGGTGAACTGAAACTATTTGCACTATCAAGTATATGTGATCTATTCTACTAACCTTGTTCCTTTTGCTCACTTCTAAGTAACTGAACTGCCATGTGTCTCCTATTTCAGGGGAGTTCAAACTATCTCAATCTTAGTTTTGTATTGAAGTGTATTGGTATATAATAAGTTGCCTCCTTCTAGTGAAATGTTTTCTAAATGATTGTGTAATACATTACTAAGTGTTTCACCAAGAAACCTTGAGTAGAAGTGTCTACTTGAACCACTGTGATTGAAAGTCCTCTGTGTAATTACTTGTACTGCTCACATTCACTCTTGAGATGAGCATGGCTGCTCGGCTCGTTACCAAAAACTGTGTGGTACAGACTTATACTAAACGTTGGTTTGGCGAACACCTGTATTCCTAATTGTGTGTGGTGTTCCCAGAGGGTATTGCATGCAATTCTGCCTAACACTCTACAGCTACGTAAAATTCATTCTCTCTTCAGGAAGCAATTGAAAATGTATTTGTTCAAGTAATTCAACTGCTATAGGTAAATTGCTGTTTATTCAACTATAATCCCTCCTGCACCTCACTGCCAAGCTCCCTCTTAGGATATGCATGGTATAAATATAAAATACAAATCATAGGTAGACATCTATTGGTTGGTGCAACCATCAAAGTTTGATTGCTGCCATCAAAGAATATTACCAAAGGTAAGTAATTTGTTTCACTGCCCACATTAAATGCTAATAATTACATTGGCAAAATGTTCTATTTATAATCCTTTGGTGTTCTTGAGAGTTGTTTTTCATAAAAACAGTTGTATCTTTTACAGGGATTTGGCATCGAGAGAAAGATCCGTCAAGCTGGAGTTATTGACTAACATCTACAAAGCACATTACCTAATCAAGTACGATCAATCGAGGGCGGTCTGAAGAGGAAGAAACATCAGCCTACTTAGCCCTCAAATTCTGAAAAAACTTATTCTGTGTAACTATTACACCAGTTTTAACACCTTCCATGTTATGTTTAAAGACGGAAATTGAAGAAACAATTTTTTTAAAGAAATTATGCACAGTTGCTGGTGGAGAGTTTAAAGTGAAAGCCTTATAGTATCAACATTTTTAGAAGCTTTATTTGAATGGTGCATCCTACGCAACTGATATCTGCAAATCTTTGCCTATGTAAATCAAAAACAGTTGTATTATAATAAACCCTATGAAATTCTGCACTTACAGGTGTGTAGTCCACCTTAATTCTGACATTGTTTTATGCCTTTGCTTTCTGTATTTTTCTCCAGTAACACTTTTTTGTTGTGCATTATGCGTTGAGGACCATGTAATGGGGTGTTGAATGCATAGCTTATGTATGTGTCCATATATAAATAATATATAAATGTGTATATATTTATATTATCTACATATACATAAATGTATTGCTACTTGGAACTCAATTCCTTAATCAGTTGGTACGACGTTCATTCATCACCCGTTTATTTTTCGTGAGTTTTTTGCTGACAAAGTTCGACCAAAAAAAACTCATCGGAAAATAGGGGGTTGGGGGTAGGGGTGGAAGGATAGGGAATAAATGCAAGGGAAGGAGGAGCTTGGGGGAGGGGGTAACCCCCGCCCTCCAAATTTAAATTCTGAGGTTTTTTCGGCTAAAATATTTCAGCGGGAAAAAAACAGGGATGAATGAACATGGAACCACATCAGTTAATGGCCAAATGTTAGACTGTTTTCCAAGCTCGAATTTAGCCTTATGAACTTTGATGAAGTTACATTGAGCGAGTGAAAGGCTATGTTTCAGTGAAAGTACTCTCCACGTTTCTGAAATTTTGTTTTTATTTCTTCCATGGATGTTTGACAAAGTGCAGAATTTCATATGGGTTAAGTGCCATCTGTGTGATAATTTAAATATATATATATTAAAACATGCACAAGTTTGCTGCTTGGAAACACTGCAGCGATAACACCCCTTTTCTTTAACTGGTTTAAAAACTCAGTGTAAACATCGAATCCTGTGCCTGAAGATATGCATGGTTTGCAGACGCACCCAGAATACTGTAAAAAAAATAATTTGGCTTTTGATAGTTGATCTTTGCATCAAGGCAAAAGCTGGTGCCTGTGGTTTTCGGTCCCCCGCCCCCTCCTTTTTGCCCCCCCATCCTTTTTTTCTCCATTCACTCATCAAGCAAAGAAACAGAATGATTGGTGTAAGTATTATGTTAACCAAAAGATCAGGAATTATTTTCTCTGACTGGAGGAGTATCTATTTTATTTGTTTCTTTGCCCAATTTCTCCTCTATTCAGGGTCTCTGGGAGATAGCATTATCTTTGTAAAACAAACGTTGCTCTCTCGCCAATTCTTCTGTTTAATGGCAAGGAATGGATAAAAGAATAAAGTTTTACCAATAATTTTGAATAAAAATGTTTTTGCATTTTATTTTTGTAAATGTTACACATTAAAAGTTATTTCTGACTGGAAATAAACAAGCTTTTCCCAACTTAAGGTGTACTAACAATTTAGTAAAATATTACTTTCTGCTGTCCCTTGATCGTGAGAGAAATACTTTCTGCTTTGAAGTGTTGGGAGTAGTTAAACTGGGAAATGAGAATTCCAGGCTTCATGCTGTACTTTACTTCCACGGATATCTTTGCATGCACCCCAGTCATGTTACTTTGTCTTTTGGTTGCTGTTTTAGAAAGACCTGTCCTTTGAGGGTCCAACTTGTATGATAACACCATGAGTTTATTCAAGATACTTTTTTTTGCAAAAGCTTGTTTAATCAGAATCGAATAATCGATTAACACGCAGTGCATATACTACCATCTGTTTTCTCAACATGTCCATTTATTTGTATCAAACTTAAAATAGGGCATACACTGGAGCATCTGTAATGAGATAACTTTATGCCAAACAATTTTGGACAAAATGTCTTGGACTAGGCCCATAATATAGGTTTCCTCTCTAGAGTTTGGTAATTGAGAAGGACAGTTCGAAAGACATTGATCATGACTTCATAGGCGTAGCATAAGACTAGACATAGAAAAGAAATCTTAGATGGAGTTTAGATTCGGAGTGGGGACTCGCGCTGAATCAAAGGTTGTTTTTGTATAACCCCACTGATCAGGTCATATGATAAAGACTACTTATTTTTATTCATTTCAAGGGTCATGACTATTTAGTCCTAATAAAGAATACTCCTAAATTTGGTTTGATCTGCAATCACTAGTTAAACTGGACTGATAAAGAGGTTGTAATCTGTTTTTAATATTGGTTTATATCAACATTTTGTGTGCAGCTTGTTTGGGGTTTTGAGGCTACATTAGACTCTTAAGAAAACCTGTGGGAAGCTTAGCCCATGTGGGCTGAAAAAGGTTCACTTTTGATATTGGTGGAGGACTGGGCAGAGTGCTTGGGAAGTGAAATGTTGCAGCCTGGTGAAAAAGCTTCTGTAGTCTGAAAAATGAATATGAACTATTGGTGACATTAACCCACCCCAAATCCTAGCTTTTGCCATAATACTCGCACAACCCCATCTTGTCATCCAATGGCAAATATGGAAGTAAATGCCTTCAAAACACCATCCAGGACATAAAACCATGCCTTGTGCCATGTATCTGAAAACCTCACTAGACGGACATCTGAACCTTATTTTGAGCATGAAGATACTCCTTTTGATAGAGATGGTGCATCCATCAGCCCATACTGTGCTTTTGAGGCAAGCATTTGGGCCATCACAAAACTTAATATGGTAGCCCTTACATGGGGTGTTATACCTTTAATTGAGTTTATGAAGAGCTGATTACAAGGATCAAAACAATAACAAGCCCACCTCTAACACGAAGATAATATGGTAGAGCAGACATGGAAGGGGTTCAGAGCCTTACACTCTTGTTCTTGTGGAGGACACAAACACTTGTCTATTCAAGAGTATGAATTTCTTGATGCACAGGAAAGTGCATGGTATAACTACATTGTAGATTCTGCAGAAGAAAGAGTTCCTTGTCATGGCAGTGGATGAGGGCAAATGATATGAAGTCAGTAAGACTGGATGCTGTGCTCAATATAGACTTTCAGAATTAGGTGGACTAGACTGATTCCATAGTGGAAACTCTCAAACCACCAATAAGCAGAGCACTGTTTTACTAGGGATGGCACCGGTCTTTAAATTAAACCCCATTCTAATGGACTACTTTATACAATAGACTCTTGATCGCCTAGTTCTGAACCTTTTCCGCCGCCAGAGGGTGCAGCGAAGCTTCACATCTGTTCCGCCCGATGCCTCTACCCACCCGTGCCAGACATGACGGGGCCGGTGTGTTTGTATATATTTCTGAGGCTTGTGAATCCGGCTGGAATTGCATGCTGTGTATGTAGTCCGACATCTAGTGGAAGTTGCTGAAAATTGCGACTTGTTTTCGAAGTTCAAAAAGGGACGCCAACGGCACAATTACAACACTTTCTATCGCTGGTATGACATGTACTGTGCCCATGATCATGTCGAGGTACCTGCGATTTTATTGTACCATTCTGGTCGGCTGTATTAATGCGTAGCTTGTAGCTTATCTACATGATATACTGCTGTATATATTTAACATTCTCCAGTATGGTATCTGGCATGGATTCACATGCTCATGAATATTCCCCGTCAGGCCGGGAATCCTTGGTAAAGAAAAAATCTGTTTGATTTCTGAACTGTCTTTCTCCTAACGACAAATCACTGAGCTCTGGGTCATACTGCCCCAGCCAATGACTGCCCTCTATCTAAGCCCCTCCTCTGGCAGCCACCTTCAAATTTTTACCTTACGTTCAAGTGTTGGGAGTCCTCGTGTTTAGCTCTCGAGCATTTACTGCATTTTTTCGATTTTTGGAAGTTTATTTTTCGGTCAATCGAGCCTTGTGCTCCATCGATCAATCCTCCGATTAACGGGGAGCCGTTTTTCAGATTCTTCACTACCCCTCAAGGGTGAATTTCATCCAGTTTCTTTGTGGAAGATTCTTCAGGCCTATGCCGCGTAGACCATGTCAGAGGGGAAGGATTCAGCCCAGCTTTTCAAGCTTGGCTCCGACTACGGCCAACGAAATGTCTTCGGACGGGCATTCCCAGTGCCTTTACTGCGTGTACCCGGCGCACAAGGAGGAAGATTGTGCGTTTTGCCAGGCGAGGCCCCTGGCACGCTGAAGGTTCGGCATAGGCGGCTGAAGGAGTTGCTACAGGCAAAGGCATCTGCTCTGGGTGGATTCCAGCAGCATGCCTCTCCCGGTTCCAAGAAAGTTGAGCAGGCTTCTAAGACCCTTGAGGGCGCCCCAACAGAAGACTAAGCACTAAGTCCATGGTCCCCGGCGGCCGGCGCATGTCCGACGTCTCCAGCGACTTAATCAGCGTTCAGGATCGTCGGTCAAGAGGAAGTCGGTCCTTCCGGGCAAACTCAAGGAGAAGCCCAAGACTGACCTGCTGGAGAGGGTCAAGGGGGATTGGGGCTAAGACCCTCCCCCTAATGAGAAGGCCAAGCAGGACAAGGCATCCGGGACACCCAAGGCCAAAAAGGACAAGACACCGGTCCTGATAGTGAAGGCCCAGGTACAACCGGCGAAGGCCCAGCCTTCCATCGAGGGGCTGGTGGCGTCTCTGATGAAGGCTGTAGAGACGGCTCCGCAGGGCGCAACCCCGAATGCGAGGGTATCCCTTCCTCCCAAGAAGGAGGCTGCATTCCGGTCCATAGAGAAAACGGAGGAGAAGATGCCGGTCATCTCCCAGAGACTGTCCCCTCTGGAAGCAAAGAAGGGGGGGTGTGAAGGCCCTCCAGGGTACGGATAGCTCCTCAGAGGAGCAGCTAGTTTACCTTTTTGAAGCATCCAGGAGGAGGAGAACGTAGGGAGCAGGCCCTACGACGAGCGTGCCGACGCAGGCACAGATGGTGAGGATACAGTGGAGGAAGAGCAGCAAGGCAACGAGGGCCTGTGCGCCTTACCCGTGCCCCAGCTGCCTATTCTGCCTACCCCTCAGGTGCCACCTATAGACCTCTCTGACATTATCTCTGCGCTGCATACTCTGGTCTCTGAGATGCAGACAGGGATGCGTATTGCACCAGCGGCCACACCGGCGGTGCCGGCTCATGCTGACCCGCTGGCGACAGGAACTGCCAAGAAGAGGAAGAAGCACCCTCTGCCTCCTTGCTACCCATCGCCTCCCTCTCTCTGGCCCCCCCTAACCCCACATAGGGGTGAGACGGACCCTAATACGGTGACATTCGGCACGGACGTCGGTGGGATGGGGGGACCTCCCATCACCTCCCCCAGATCCACTTCGCCTGACCAGATTGGCTCATTTCTCTCCAGAACTCCAGAGGAAGAGGGCTTCTTATACCAGCACTGCAAGGCGAAGAGAATGACAATCCTCTCGGTCCCACTTCTGGATGATATTTGGGATGAAGTCTTGTCCCCTATGAATAAACCCTTCTACGGCCCTGGCGAAGAGGGATTGCCTTGAGAAGTGCCTGCTGCCGAACTCTGCGCCCAACTGCTTATGGGCTCAACCGTCGGCGGACTCTGTGGTATCAGCGGCGGCCAAGAAGTAGTAATCAGGTGCTTTTTCCTCTGCAACGTCCACCCCTCCGGACAGCGAGGGGAAGAAATTAGATGCCATGGGATGGGTTATCTACTCTGCGGCCACTACCATCAAGGCCGCCTCGACATCGTAACGCGCTATGACCGAGAGCTATGGTTCAAGATCGCTCCCATTCTGAACTTCCTCCCCGACGACAAGACGTCAGAAGCATTAAAGATTCTACAGGAAGGCGAGGTGGCGTCAGACCACGCCATCCCAGTGGCCATGGACATCGCTGATGCGGGTTTCCGCCAGATGGGCAACAGTATTGGCCTTCGTGGCTGGCTCAGGGCCCCCAACTTTCATCAGGGTGTTCAGACGAGGGTTTTGGGAATGCCCTTTGACAGAGGCAACCTTTTCGGGAAGGCTGTAGAGGAGTCGCCACTGGCCATCAAGACTGACACTGAGACGCCACGTGCTCTGGGCACTCTTCAACAGCGGAGGCCGTCCTTTTGGCACTCAGGAGGCAAGTACCAAGGATCTCCCAAAGGTTTCGGCGGGAGCTCTTCTTCCTACCGCCAGCCCACTCCTCGGCCCAGGAAACCAACAGAGTTCATTCCAAGGGTTTCAGAGGAGGATGTCATCGACAAAGACCACAGCGCGGCCATTCGTCCAATCAGGATTGAACTGGCCATGGTGTCGGGCCTCCAACCGTGCACCACGGCGGGACGCCGGCTGGCGAACTTCGGCATTTGGAAGACCATCTCCACCGACCATTGGGTGCTGGATGCGCTCGCCCACACCCTGGAATTTCAACTGAAGTGTCCCCGCATAGCTCCTGTGGCCCAGCAGGAAAACCACATCCCTCAGCTGCTGCTCGAGATGTGGGCCATGCTCAAGAAGGGCGCGATAGAGCTTGTTCCAAAGAGGCTCCGGAGTGTACTCAAGATACTTCATCGTGAAAAAGACAGGGGCTGGAGGCCCATCCTCTTACCTCCAACGACTGAACAAATACATCAGGTCCCAAAAATTCTGCATGGTCACTCTTCAGCACGTGCTCGGACAGCTCGAAGAGGGAGACTTTCTGTAGTCGCTGGACTTGGAGGATGCGTACTTTCACATCCCAATGCACAAGGGACACCGCAAGCGTCTGCGCTTTGTCGTTCAGGGGAAGCATTACCAATTAAAGGCCCTTCCCTTCGGACTGAAGTCGGCGCCAAGGGTCTTCAAGTGCCTGGCGCTGGTGGCGGCACCTCTGAGAATACAAGGGATTCAAGTCTACCCTTATTTGGACGACTGACTCATCTGGGCCAGTTGGAAGGACATTGCTGTTGACTACACGGCGAGGACCATCCGCCTACTGACGGATCTGGGGTTCTATGTGAAATATGCAAAGTCCTGCTTGACTCCATCGAAGGACGTTGTGTTTCTGGGATCTCCACTCGGTGCCGTGCCTGGCGTCACTGTCAAAGAAAGAATAGTGACCATCTTGGGCAAGGTCCAAACGGCTGTAATATCGCCACGGTGAGGACTATCAAGCCTCTACTCTGCATGATGTCGTCATGCATCCATCTCATCTGACTCTGCAGGCTACGGATGCGTCCATTACAGAAGTTTCTCAACGACCGTTGGATGCAAGTGTCAAGAAGCTTCCAGGACAAGATCAAATTCGACGAGAGCTTCCGTCGAGCGATAAGGTGGTGGGGAGTGCGCTCTCATCTGTCTGGGGGAGCAGATTTTCAGACCCCAATGCACCAGGAGACGGTCACGACTGACGCTTCCCTGGAAGAATGGGGAGCTCACACCGGAAGTCTTCACGCCAGAGGCCTGTAGCTGCCAGAGGAGAAGCCGTTGCACATCAACGTGCTAGAGCTTCTAGCAGTGTTTTGGGCCTTCAAGTCCTTCCGTCCCTCAAGGGCGAGGTGGTGCAGGGGTCGTCATGGACAATACCACCACAGTGTTTAACATCAGGAAGCATGAGGGCACCAGATTGCAGCGCTCTACAAAACGCACATGACCTATAGCACTGGGCCGTAGCCCAGATGATGATCCTCATTCTATTTGATCTGGCAGGAGTAAAGAACGCTGTTGCCGAATCTCTCAGCAGGGAGCTACGCTCATGCCACGAGTGGGAACTTCGATCGGACCAAGTGAACCACTTGTTCCGCAGATAAAGCAATTTACAGATTGATCTGTTTGCGACGGCGACGAACACCAAGGGCCGGAGGTTTGCCAGCAGGTTTCCCCACCCGGGGAGCATGGGGGACTCATTCTCATTCCCCTGGGACGGCCTATTTCTGTATGCGTTCCCTCAGTTGCTGTTGCTTCTTCGAATTATCAACTCCGTCTCGGTGCAGGATGACACTCGTCGCACCGGCGTGGCCGAGGCAGATCTGGTTCCCGGACCTTCTCAGCATGTCGGCGTCCCCTCCAGTCAAGCTTCCTGTGGTCACAGATCTTCTCCCCATGGAAGGAGATGCAATTCTGCACCATGACCCAGGATCGATGAACCTGAAGGCCTGGCTCCTGCAGTGTTAGAGTTCGGGGGGGGCTACAAGGAGGTTTTTGCCAAGGCCAGAGCATAGTCTACTCTACTCTAAAATGCTACGGACATAAATGGAAGAGGTTCGCCATCTGGTGCCATGCACAGATCGACCCTCTGAGTCACGGCTCCACAGGTACTACCGTATTTGCTGTCATTTGGCAAAGCAGGACTAGCCCATGCCTCCATCTGAGTTCATCTGGCGGCTATCTCCTGCTACACCTGATCTTCGGGACGGTCATCGTTATGGTCACACCGTCTAGTTAAGAAGTTTGTTAAAGGACTGTTCCGTTCGTTCCCACCGGTGAAGGCTCCAGCCCCGGGGTGGGAACTCAATGTGGTGCTAACTAGGCTCATAGACAGCAGTCTTCGTGGCCATCAACTCTGCACAATGGGTGGCTGAGATTCAGGCCCTGTCCTGTAAGCCACCTTAATAGAATTTTCACAACACAAGGGTGGTGCTGAGGACACTCCCCTCCTTCATGCCCAAGGTGTCGTCGGACTTCATCTAAACGAGCCCTTGGTGTTAACTGTGTTTTTTCCGACACCTTTGTCACCGGCTGAAAGGACTTTGCACTCGCTGGATGTGGCTAGAGCACTGAAGTTCTATGTGGACTGCACAAAGAGTTTCCGGAAGACGTCGCAACTTTTTGTGAACTTTGGCCCTGTGAAACATGGGAAGGCCTTTTCCAAGGCTTCAATTTCCAGGCGGCTCTCCGACCTCATCACCCATTGCCACTGGTTGGCAAACCAACCGTTGCCTGGCCGTCCGAGAGCTTATTCGACTAGAGCGATTGCTGCTACTATGGCGTTCCTGTCTGGAGTGCGCCTGCTGGACATCTGCAGGGCTGCTACTTGGAGGTCGACACACACCTTCATGAGATTCTACTGTGTCGACAGGGATTCCAGGGAGGAGTCCAGAGTCGGCCAAGCAGTGCGGCGCAACCTGTTCACTTGAAGGTGAGCCTGGGGAGGAGGTAACAGATGCTTATGTTGAGCCTTGCCACCTTGTGCATGTGTGTACTGCTATGTATACTTGATTCATGAGCATGTGAATCCATGCCAGACCCCATGATGGAGAAGGAACAAGTTGCTTACCTGTAACTGTTGTTCTCCAGCATGGGTCTGGCATGTATTCACATGCGAACCCTCCCACCCCTCTGCGGCTCTTCTCTTGCTCCTACTGCCACATCTGAAGATGGGCTTAGGTAGAGGGCAGTCATTAGCTGGGTGGGGGAGGGGGGAAGAGTATGACCCAGAGCTCAGTGATTGGTTGTTAGGAGAAGGACAGTTCAGAAATGAAACCAATTGATTTTTTCTTTACCGAGGATTCCCAGCTTGACTGGGAATGTTCATGAGAATGTGAATCCATGCCCGACCCATGCTCTGGAACAAGTTACAGGTAAATAACCTGTTCCATCCCAGGCATTGTTAAAGTTTAGTTAAAGCTGTAGAGTCGTCAAACTCCCCTGTCCCTCCCTCTCCTCCCCAGAAGAAATGTGGCCTGTGGGATCTAAATAGACCACAGGTGCTTAGTGTGCAGTGTTCACTGTGGCTGTAGTACGAACTGACTCACCAGGTGTCCACTGTCAGTCAAGGGTCCATGGTGGTTAATAATAGTACATGCATGTGTTGTGCGGCAAAAGTGCAGAATGGGATAAAATAGTCTAAATTGGGGAGAAAACTATGGACCCAGATAACATGAGCAGGATGAGTGGAATATGGATAGAATGGATGGCCTATGTTTGTACATGGATAACAATGTTTAATTTATTTTCCCTGGGCTAGGTCTCTGGGATTAAGAGCTGCAGTGTGTTTTTGCATAGTTAGCAAAATGTAGAACAGCATGCCCTGACAAAACCGCCAAGAACGAAGAAAGACGGCTTTGAAACATCCTTATTATGGAAAAAGGACGGATTGGGCTGAAGTCATGATCGAGCTCCAGCGACATCCACATGGCAAGCTGGACCCATTTAAACCCGTGCTTGAAACCACTTTGGCAGGAAGGCACGGGAAAGGGGACAGAAGAAAGTTCAAGCAGCAGAGTCCTTTGCTACCATCCTCATTTGTAACATTAAACTTGTTATCCGTACAAGATCACCTTTTGGCCTGATTTCCATAGCCGGGTGTATTTATTCTGGTGTGAGCGTTGTAGGGACACCCTTACACAGGCTACCAGTAAAACAGCCCCACCCGCGATACACCTGTCGAGGCACCAGGCCCTTCGGGGGAACCCAGTAGGCCTGACAAAATGGCTACAGGAAACTGGGTGAATTAATCAAGAGACAATACTCCCACCGGGTGCAGCCCCATTGGAACACGAGGGGCCTCCTCAAGACCACACCATTCCCTATACAGTCAAGTGGAAGGAGAACTCCAATCCTCTACCACCAACGATGAGGAAGGTAACAGACACTGATGCCTCTACCTCGAGATCTACACAGCCAGATAATTGGGAGGACACAGACTTGGGTCAGATCCAAGACTCTTGAGGAACAGTCGCGTCAGTCTCTGCCTGATGACATAACTGCTTTTTACAATACGGTACAAAAGGCTTGTGAGGAATTTGTCCTAATACCATCGGAGCATAAAAAGGTTTGCTTCCTTTTTGATTTAATGCACAAGTGCAGAACGGCGGTGATGTAAACTCCCATCCTAGACCACGTTTGGAAATGACTGTTATTCATGAGAAAAACTTTCTCAGAACGAGTGTTAAAAGCTTGTTAGGAGAACTGCCATCTATGGGATCTGGTTTTGAGATCTATTATGACTCATAATTCTAATGGTTGTATGAGATTTTTGAGCAGGTTTGGGGGTATTTCCAAGTGTATTGGCCCTACTGGGGTGATGATTGGATTGGGGAAACTGTTTTTTTTTTTTACATTGTTTTCCTTTACAAGGGGAGAATATACATTAGGGAGAAGAGAATGATGGGGTTCAGTTTAGTGCACCTTCAATGGTTCCAATTGGAAACATTGTTGTCCAAAATGGGTCGATATGTTGAGTATTGACATTGAAGGGATTGTGGGAGAGTGGTTTTTGGGTATGGAATTGTACATATGTTATAATTGGGTTTATATGACCAAATGTTAATGTTTGGTTAGCATAAGATAGTTGGTGATATATCTGGAATTCACATTGTTGGTTTGAATATTGTATCAGGGGATTATATCTTTGAAGTTTTTTTTTATTTTAAGGTTTGTGGCGGGTATGACCTTGGGGAGTGTGGGTTGGAACATCAGGTGTGTGGAGAAGTTTGGTGCTCATCATTTCCTAAGAGTTGTATTCAGGTTATAATTTGTTCTCATTGCTTGTTTGATGTTTGTCATGTTTTATGGGAGTGTCTTGTCTTTGTTTTTGAATTACATACATATGTTGGTGGTTTGCGTAGAGTTATTTACTTGGAATTGTCATGTTTTTGATAGTAGTGAGGGTGGTTTCCTTGTTATAAAGATTGGAATACTCATGGCATGGACGATAGATGGGCTTGAGATAAATGAGGATGGGATTGAATAACTTGACGATAATTTGACAATAGTAACGTGGAACGTTATGGGGTTAAATTGTCCAAAGAAAAGGAAGAAAGTAATGGCGATTATGGAGAGTTAAAGCAAATATAGTTCTTTTGCAAGAAACTTACTTGGTAAATGACACCAGGCAAGGGTTGACCAATGCTAAGTATAATAAGGATCTTTCGAATTGCTATTCCACCAATTCTAGGGGGGTTAGTATTTTATTTAGGAAAGGATTGCAATATAAAGTTACAAAGGTGGCAATGGATGGAGAAGGTTGTATGATTTTTGCTGATGTACAGTGTAGGGGGAAATTGATCACCATAGGATGTGTGTATGGGCTGTGTACGTCTGACAAAAGTTTCTTTGATGGTGTTTCGGAACTTCTGAATAGCATGGCTGGTGAGACGGTCATATTGGGAGGAGATTTTAACTGTGTTCGGGACTATAAACTTGATATAATTAGTTCCTGCAGGTACACTAATATTAAAACGTGTACAGAATTTAATCTTTTTCTTGAAAAATTTAGGTTGGTAGACATATGGAGGGAATTGCATCCCTCAGAAAAGGAGTTGACCTTTTTTTCCCCTGCACATGATACTTACTCTAGATTAGATTATTTGCTGATCACAGAGGCGTTGATGGATAAGACACTAGGTGTCAATATTAGAGCGAGAAATCTCTGATCATGCACTGGTGGATCTTTGTTTGGAGTTAGATATGGAGGTTCCGTCGCTTCAGAAGTGGAGATTGAAGACGGGGATATTGGAAGATAAGGATGTCTTGGATGACCTATTGTTGCGGATGACAGTTTATTGAAGATAATGAAGGTCCTGCAAGCCAGGGGGTGGTATGCGATAGTTTTAAGGCATCAATAAGGGGTTGTTGTCACGACCCTCGCCCAAAACCCCCCTCTGGCAAACCCATTGGCCAGGTGGAGTCAGGACTCGGGCCTCTAGAACCTGGCATCCTCTCCAAAAGCCCTTATGAGGCCAGTCCCGGCACCTATGGCGCCAGGCTCATACACAATGAATAAACAATGTGCTTGGGAACTACTTTATTATTGTCAGCCAACATGAAGCCATCCACATAGCTTGGTTCCTAAGAACCAAGCTTTGCGGTCTAGTATTTTGGGTGTGGTAGCCTAGGGACTACTTTTCCTGGACTATTTTATTGGGGCTATTTAAACCACACCCGAGCAAGACAACACGCTTTGCGTTACTTTGCAGCTTGCAACATGACGCTCACTGTGTCCAGCTATTCCCTCGAACCTCGGAGAAGCAGAACCTACAAGGAGACAAAAGGAACATTAGCAGCAGCATCTCACCTGCAGTCTTCATCTTTTAACACTTGCAGCTACGGAGAACAGCTTCCTCGAATCTGCACGCCTCCTGGACAGAACAAACTGAAAGAGGAAGATAGAGGCAACATTAAAGAAAGCAGTAGAGACATTTACAAATTACGAACTGCTCAAAAGGCTTACCTGGCTAGTCGCCTCTCGGCTGGCACCACTCCGGACATTCCACTCGAGCTGAAGAACACCACGACCTACAAGGAAGAAAAACACAGGTTAGCAAAGGCAAGACTCTGCAGCGCTGCGCATAGCGCTTACTTACCGCATCATAGCGCTCTTAATGCGCCAACATTTACCAGCGGGGCTCAACCAAGCCAGTTCGCCGTGCTGAAGCTCTGCATACCTAAGGGAGAAAGACATTTTAAACAAAGGCATGCAGGATAGCAACAAAACTAAAGAACAGCAATAAGACCTACCTGAACAATATCAAACGGGCCGGTGTCAGTGAAGTAACTGGACTGCACACGCCCATGAAAGACAACGCGCCCCTGCAAAGAAGGCAGGACGGAGAGCATGCCTAATTCTACCAGAAGATGAGGAGAGGGCACCAGAGGGACTGAAATCATACGGGAGTGAAGGGAGGATACTTACCCCAGTTGGTCAGTCTTGAACACAGTCCTCCTGTATTTTCAGGCAAAACCTTCCCTGCAGACCACATCAGGGCAAAGCTGAGACCAGCGAGTAACCCGGCTGGGTGGCATCCCTGTGTATAGCAGGTGAGCGTAACAGTTGTATGATTGATTGTACTTCCCACCTTCGGAAGAAATCTGTGAGCGATTTGAATCTAATGGAAGCAGAATTGTCAAATCTGCAGGAAAGTATTCTCAGTCAGGAAGTACTACTGGCAGGACTGCAATGAATGTGGTGAAAGAAAAATTAGCGGCTGCTACCGATTTGATGGCTGAACAGGGTTTATTTTATACACAACAAAAATATTGGGAGAATGGTGACGAGTGGTCTGTTGCTGGCTAGTAGGCTGAGGGGTTTGTGTGAAAAATCATATGTTCAGAGTATTGAAGATGGGGATAGCCGTTTACTGTGGAAAAATGTTGAAATTTGTTCAGGATTTAGGAATTATTATAGGACCTTGTATACGGAAGAGGATACTATGTCAAGGCAAGATTTAGGGTGTCTGTTTGAAAATATTTATCTTGCAAAATTGACAGTGGGAGAAGCTTGATTGTTGGAAGCGGATATTGAAACTGGGGAGGTCTTGACGGCAATTAGGCAACTCAATTTGCGGAAATCTGGTTTAGATGGATTGGCGATTGAGTTCTATAGGAAATTTGAAATGTATTTGGCTCCAAATTTATGTATGTTTAATTCTTTTATGCAGGGGCAAAGTTTGTGTAATTCTATGACTGATGCAATGATCAGTGATGCCAAAAGAAGGGAGGGATAGTAAACAGTGCAAAAATGATCGACCAATCTCTTTATTGAATGTAGATGTTAAACTCTTTACTAAGATATTGGCAAATATGCTAAGTGGGAGTATTGGTAAAATAATACATAAATCTCAGGTGGGTTTTATGAAAGGAAGATTTGGATATGATAACATAAGAAAGCTAGTGGACCTGATAAATTCTCATAGTAATAAGTCAGTTAATGCGACATTGGTTTTTATGGATGCTGAGAAGGCATTCGACAGTAAATTGTTTTTTTTAGATTTTACAATGGAGAAAATGGGGTTTGGTGATAGATTTAGGAATGTGGTTTGTTTGCTTCAGGGTTCTGCCAAGGCACGTGTCTGGGTTAATGGGGAGCTATCGGAGCCTTTTGATCTCACCAGGGGGACAAGACCGGGATGTCCTTTGTCACCTTTTTTATTCAACATTGCCTTGGAACGCTTAATAGAGTTGGTGAGAAAAGAACAAAGAATTAGTGGGTTAAAATTTGGTGTACAAGAAGTGAAAGTACTTATGCTGATGATATGGTTGTAGTGCTAGCGAATCTGGAGAAGAGTAGCATTGTCATTAAGGAAATACTAGAGGGTGGGCAAATTCTCAGGTTACAGAATAAACTGGGAGAAGACTGAGGTGTAACCGCTCTCGACAGCTGTTAGGAGATATGACTTTATGTATTGGATTTGGAAGTGGTCAGGATCGCATGTAAAATATTTGGGGATCTATATTACAAGAGATATAAGGAAAATGGTTCAATTTAATGTGAATAAATTATTGGATAATTTACGGAACGATGTGAGGAAATGGTCGGGTATGCATTTGGGGATATGGGCGAAGATTAATACAATCAAGATGTCTCTCCTACCAAAGGTTTTGTATGTAATGCAGTCTATACCTCTGGTATTCACGAAGAGACAGCTTAAGGAAATTGATAGTTTTTATGGATTTTCTCTCGGGTGAAAAAAAGTGCCCAAAATTCAAAGCTTTATTTTACAAAGGGACATTAAGGATGGGGGTTTTGGTTATCCTAGTCTAGAAAAGTATTACAAGGGTTTTGTTTTGAAGAAAGCAGTTTTATACGCCTTGGCGGGGACGGAGCAATATCCAATTTGATTAGCAATTGAGAGGGATTCCTTGACGCAATTTAGGTTGGAGAAAAATATTTCAATGGGGAAGTTACTGAGGGGATCTGCTAATGTGCTGACTGTTGAAATTGCTAGAGATATGATGTTATGGTGGTTGCTTAATTTTGGTGGAAGTGTCTTTTTGAGCCATAATGAATCTGTATGGAATAATCCGGCACTACAAATTGATAATAGGACGTTATGTTGGACTAGATGGATTTCAAGGGGAATCTTGTTGGGGGATTTGTTGCAGGATGGACGATTGAAAACTTTTCAAGAATTAGATTTTGTTTGGATTAGGTGGGAAGGAGGGTAGCAGGTATAAGGAGCGTCACTGTCTTTTGAACAGGGTATTTGGTATGTTGTCCAATCCGGTACAGGAGGAACCATCGGGTTGGAATGTATTTGGTCTATTGCCACGTAGTGTTTCCACATATCTGAAGCTTATGCCAGAGATTGATTCCAATTTGGAATCATGGAATGTCCTGAAAAAGAAATGGGATGCTGATTTAGGTAATACTAGTTCTGAGGAAGTCTGGCAGTATATTTGGCGTACTGGCTATAGTAGTAAATTAGATCTTAAACTTCGACTTACTCATCAGAAAGTTTTGGGATGACTTTATTGGACGCCTGTGCGCATGTGTGCCTTAGGATTAGCAACTGATGATTTATGTTGGGGATGTGGGAGGGATAAGGGAAATTTACTTCACGTGTTATGGTATTGCCCCAGAGAGTCACCTTTTGGTGTGAAGTCCTTGACAGATTAGATATGACTTTCTATTAAATTTCCAAGAGGACCGTTACTGGTTTTGCTTTTGGCAAATACTGGGTGGTGTCTGACGGCTCGTTTATATGATTCTTGGATAAATAGGATCTTGGTAATAGCAGTGAAACACATTTTGAAAGTTTGGAAGACTAGGAAGAAGCCGATGGTGGAAGAATGGATTAATGATGTGGTGATTTTGTCAGATTTTGAATTGTTCATGTATAAGAGGAGGGGTAAGGAAGAGGAGTATTGGATTTTGTGGAGATCTTTTATTGATTTATATGGTATTGGTACATTGCATGTTTGAATGTTTACTCTTAGTGAATGTTTACTTATATTTGTCTTGCTTGTTGTAATGTATGTTTTGTTTATGTATATTTTGCGTTTGTATTTTGGTGATTTGAATTTGCTTTTGTATGGGATTGTTTCATTTGTAAATGCTTTGACCCCAGTGCATATGAATTTGTTTATTCTAGGAGTATTTCATTGTTGAATTTTCTGGGGTATGAACTCTATGATGTATGTGCAAGATATACTGTATTTTGTGTTGTTTGAATGTCTTATATCTTGAATGTACTGTATGAATAAGATAAAGTAGACAAGAAAAAGAAATTGAAGGCACCTGAGATGTCCCCTAAATGCCTTACATCCCAGCCGACACATGACTCAGAATCAGCAGCAGAGTGCAGAAAGTCAAACGCGGAAGGTCAAAAATGCGCAGTACCACCTGACAATGAAAGCAGGAAACCAGAAGTTTTTGGTTAAAAAGAAGTCCTAGCCCCAGGAGCCATGACAGTAAAAACGGCTAACTCACCGTCAATCCCGAGAAATGACCGTGAGATGTGTAACCGGATCACACCGCAGTTAGACTACCTAGCAGATGATGAAAGAAAATGTGCCCTGGACATCCTCTGAGAGGGTGAAGATGCCTCAAACTATGCTATCAGCATCACCAACGACATAGCGGAAACAGGTTTTAAATAAATTAGTAATGGGGTAGTGCTTAGGAGACGGGCATGGTTAAAATGCACATATTTCAGAACGGATGGGCAATGAAAAGTGCTAGACATGCCTTTTGAGGGAGACCAACTCTTTGGTCCCAAAATTTATGACGCCCTAAAAGCCATAAAAACAGACCCTGATACAGAAAGATTGCTCACCACACTGACAGTGAGGCGCACTTTTCACTCCTTCTGAGGGGCCTCTGGTCATTCCACAGCGACAAGTAGAGGCGGGAAGGCATACCAGAGGGCATCCTCCTATTAGCAAGCATACTACCAGGGTTATTGCAGGTCTTACCTATACAAATAAAAAGACTACAAACCAGCTCCAAAAAGGCATCAAACATCCGCCTCTAGGGGGAGGCAGCAAAAGCAAGCCTGACCTCCATCAAACGCATACACCCACGGTCCAACTGCAGCAAGTAGGAGGCAACTTGCAACACCATCTACAGCAATGGCAACAGTTAACCACAGACAGGTGGGTGTTGGACATCATAAAAGTCACACCATAAAATTCCAAGGAAACCAGTCTCCAATGCCTCCAATATTTAAACACCAGCCGCACCTAAACATCTTAAAGGACGAAGTGGATAAACTGCTCATGAAAAACACAATCAAAGTCCTACCACATCAAAGGAACCTACTCCAGATTCTTTGTTGTCAAACAAAAGTTCAAAATGGTCACCTTGGCAGACGTCATTAAGTCAATAAGGGAATGACTTTCTCGTGTCACTAGATCTCAAAGAAGCATACTTTCACATCTCCATTCGCAAAAGTCACAGGAAGTTCTAAGATTTGTCGTGGGCACAAACCACTACCAATTCAAAGTCCTCCCGTTTCGCCTTCGCTCAGCTGTGTTCTTCAGGACAAATGGATACCATGTATATCCATGTCTCGACGATTGGTTGGTACGAGTACCATTGCACCAAATGGTGGAAAGAGCGATCCGGCAGGTGTCAAGCACCCTCTTACACCTCGGCTTCGCAATAAATTCAAGCAAGTCCTGCTGCAAGCAATCAAACACGTTATTGTTACTAGGGGCCCAGTTCAACACCAAGGAGGGCCGGGTACGTCCCTCAGTAGAGGGCCGCGTCAATACCCCGTCTAATTGTGAAGTTCTACGTGGGTGCCAAGATCAGTCATAACCGTCATGCACCATTTAGGCACCATGTCATTCTGCATTCCCCTAATACAGCATACAACAGGATGGGGCGCGTGCACAAACACACACCAACTGTCAGTGAAAGGCCATTGGTCCCCGACCGAGGCACAACTCCACATCAATATACTGGAGCTGAAAGCAGTGGCTCACGCCCTCCACTAATTTCATCCAGTGCTCAAAGGCAATGTGGTACGAGTGTTCAGACAACACAACCACAGTGTATTATGTGCGAAAACAGGGAGGCACAAGATCAAGGGCACTCTCCAGAACAGCCCAATGGCTGTGGCACTGTGCCATCGAAAACCTGCAGCTACAATCATTTCACCTTCTATGGAAAAGAAAACTAACCTGCAGATCAGCTGAGAAGGGCCAATAACCAGTCACACACATGGCAACTGGCAGACAAGAAACTCCTACATATCTTCAACAGGTGGGGAACACTTACCATTTATTGATTTGCCGCATGGGAGAAAAAGAAATGCATGCTGTTAGCAAGCAGATATCCGCACCATCAATCACTAGGTGCTCTGTTTGCAATGTTATGGGAAGGAATCTTTGCCTATGCATTCCCTCCAACGCCAGTCCATACGCAGGGTCCTACAAATGATTGCAATGTGCAAGTGCACAGTCGTTCTCATAGCGCCAACATGGGCAAGGCAACTGGCTTGCAGAGCTTGTTCACATGTCCCAGGACCATCCAATTCCTCTGGGTGTGACACCACAATGCAAGGGTGCTCAACTTAAAGGCCTGGCTCCTGACTTCAATGAGTTTGGACAAGTAACACTCACACAGAAGTGCAGAAACATCCTAGAGGCTGCCAGGGCGGAGTCCCCAAACAAATCATACAAGTGCAAGAGGAATCGGTTTTGCACTTGGTGTTTTCAAGAACCGTTGTATCAGTTACGTGAGGAGCCTCCCCAAATCCTACTGTGCCTGTTAAAATAAAGATGGTTTAGCACACTCATCCATCAAAGTACGTTTAGCGTCAATTTCTAGATACGCCAGCAAGCAAGAAAAAGCTCCCATTTTCGGAGCCTGCATTGTTAAAACACTTCGAGAGGCCTATTCCGCATCTAATCCTCTATTAAAAAAGCACCACCTCAGTGGAGCTTAAACGCTGTGCTGGCCGCCCTAATGAAACCTCTGTTCGAACCAATGGCGACTACAGTTCTAAAGTGTGTGTCTGGAAGACTGCTTTTCTAGTAGCAGTCGCGTCCTTCCGACGGATGTCAGAAATACTTACTCTTTGTGAAACCTCCATATCTCAGGTTTGAAAAGACAAGGTCATCCTGAAAACCAACCCTACGTTCATTCCCAAGGTGCTATCCACCTTCCACTTAGAAACTGAGGTTACCTTACCAATTTTCTTCGCACATCCATCCACACCAGCAGAACAGGCCTTCAAAGAGTTATAAAGTTGTACATAGACCGAACAAATTATTTCAGATGCACGTCTCAACAATTTGTGGCTTTTGAGCCCCCTAACAAAGGTCGACCTATTTCAAACTCTGGTATTGCCCGATGGGTCTCCGCCGCAATTTCCACGGCGTACACCCAAGCCAATCGGCCGTTACAAGGACCTGTTCACGCTCATTCCACTAGGGCAGTGGGATCTTCAGCAGCTCTATGTGCTGGGATTCCCTTGTCGGACATATGCCAGGCAGCAACCTCGGCAGTCCCGCACACCTTTGTCCAGCATTACTGCATTGGGGGGGGGGGGACAAGGAGAGGCTGAAGCAAGTCAGAAGAGCTGTTCTGTAACGTGTTTCAACAAGGTATGCCTTCTCCCATTACACCTCCTATTACAAGATGTTCACTGCTGTGGCAATCCATTCAAAGCATGTCAATCTATGAAAGATCCAATGCTGGAGAAAGAGTATGTTGCTTACCTGCAACTCCTGTTCTCCAGCATTGGTATCGTTCATGGATTCACATGCGCCCACCTACCACCCCTATGGGGGACAGGCTACATTTTGCCAACTCTCATCCCTCTGTTAGAATCGGAAAATGGCCTCCTGGATGGGGCTTGTCACTCGACATTCCATTGGCTGAGGCACAATAAACCCAAAAGGACATGGATGGGCAACTAAAGCGAGCTTAACTGTATGCTCTTACGTCCCGTCCCCTTGCCTCCATACTGCATGGGCGTCCCTCAATAGGGAATGGAGACAGAACCTTTTTCACCAGCAAAAACCTTCCCCTTTAAATTTAGAGGCGCGCAGGGGCACGGCCCTGGGAGCATGTGCTCCCCAGACTCCACCGACCAGCGCCACCCTCAGTCCCCTTTTCTGCGTCGACGGGAATGGGCTGATTTCACCAGCGCTCCTAGGTTTGATTTTGGCCATGTAATACCATGCGCTTTTCCC
Source organism: Ambystoma mexicanum (assembly GCF_040938575.1). Taxonomy (NCBI): domain Eukaryota; kingdom Metazoa; phylum Chordata; class Amphibia; order Caudata; family Ambystomatidae; genus Ambystoma; species Ambystoma mexicanum. The sequence goes on along the minus strand of NC_090938.1, from coordinate 112,952,025 downwards.
CGGATACTTTCTTCTGTCTTTTTGTTTTCTTTTAACAATCAGGTATTCGGTCCTCTGGTGCCGTGCTCCTCCCCGGCGCATGTCGACTTCAGCAGTTGTGCAGCCTGCGTGGGCTCTTCCCTACATCCGATCCCCACGATCTTTGCCTCTGCTGCCTTGGCCCTGACCACGGCTGGGAGGGTTGTACTGCGTGCAACGCACTTTCATCGCTTGCACTGAAGAACAGACTAGCTAGATGGGGGGAGCTCTCCGAGAAGTCTCCTCCAGAGGACTTGAAGGACTTGGTCATACGTAAGTCAAGGCCCAAGGGAGGGCTGCTTTTTTTTTTTTCTTTCTATGCGCACCCTGGAGGGCGACTCCTTCCCAAGGAAACACCTGAGCAGGGAGGAACCTCTCAGGTTCTCGCACCAGCAAAGATACCGAGGCTAGTTCAACTAAAGGCCGCCAGGCAGAGCGGTCTGCAGATCCTTCCGGAGACGGTGCTGAGGGACCACAAGGTTATTTTACCAGTTGTACACCCAAGGGGCTATGCCCTTGTACTGGCAACATGTCAGGGGGCGCCTGCATGTAGCACTGCCGGCGATACAGCCGAGGGCGACACGTCTACCAGGCCTCGGCCTGAGGTGCAGGGTAGGTCTCATGCTTCACCGCCAAGAGTCCTGGAGGAAACAGGGCCCAGTGAACCAAGCCCAACGACTTTGGCACGTGGCATGCTGCTCGACAAGATGGCTTCTTGTCTGATACCGCCCTGAGGAACGGAGCAGGTGGGACTAGTGTCAACCAGGTATGTGGCCTACAGCTTATCCATCAACATCGCAGGACAGGTTTACCCTGCAACCAGCTGGACAGTCTGCACCGGCCCCAGCAGCCATCTGCTACCCCGTCAGTATCACCTGCCAGACAACCGGCATGCAAAGACAGGTTCTTTGTAAAGTTCCTCACTCTGAGATCTCCTCAGATGGGGTCCAGCCTTAAAGATGTGATCAGGGACATGCTCCCTCCTGCGCCTGTAGCACTTCCTCCTGTGGCTCCAGCACTGCAGGCCCTGGTGCTGCCCCTGCTGCCTGCACCGGCTCCTTCGATTCCGGCACCCCTGCCTCCCACAGTTTAGGCGGATCTGTACTAGCCGCCAGCTCCGGTCTCCACACCTCAGGCCTCAGCGCCCAGCACTCCTCCACCCGCTCCGGACAAGCCAATCTCCATGGTGGACACAGGCGAGGAAGAAGACCCTGACGCACCATAGTCTGCCAAGGCCTTCCACAAACAACTTGCAGGTCTGGCGCACTATTTGAGCCTTCCTCAACCTGAAGTCTAACAACCAGAGGCGGGGGAACTTGCCGAGGGCCTGACTCTACGCCCCGTGGCTAGAACGGGGATCCTGATGCAGAATGACGTTGTCGCCTTGGCCAAGAAGGGGTGGCTCAAACCCCTCTGCACAGCCTGTCAATTGGCGCCTGGACGCCAAGTATATGCAAATGGAGGGGGATCCACTCTTGCTGTCGGCCCACCCTCTTCAGTGATTGCTGCGGCGTCACTCTACTCAAAGCCTCAGTCATCCTCAACCACCCCGTCCTAGACACTGCTAGGCAAGGAGGAGAAGATCTTGGAGGCGTACGGGAAGAAGCTTTATTTCAACGCTTCGCTGCATCTTCGTCAATCCAATGCGGATGCCATGCTGGCAGCTGTTGACCAGAGGCTTTGGTGGGAAATGGCAAACTTCCTTCCTGAGTTTCAGGTACAGAGCCAGTCACGTTTCAAGGCAGGACTGGCAGAGGCTAAGATGGTGGCGCAAGACATCATGGAGTCCACCGTGGCCCACATTGACACATCTGGCCGGGCCATATGCATCTCCACGGACATGAGGACTGCCAGGCTTAGGGCTACAAAATTTAACCCAGACGTCCAGGAATGCATATTGGATGTTCCATTTGAGGGAGTTGACCTCTTACTCAACCACTGATGAGGAGCTAGATAAAAACAGTTTGCAACTGCAAAGTTATTATCCTTACCAAGGCCACGCCCAAGGCATTCACCCAGTCGCATCAACGCTCCGATAAGGGTCGGGCATTTGGCGGGTTCTGGGATTCCAGGAACGGAGGTCCAGACAGCCTAGATGTTCTGAGTCAGCACCAGCGCAAACCACAAAAGAGGGGGGGAGCAAGGGCTTTTTTCAGTCACCCCACCCCCGTCCACTACAGCGCACCTTCAGGTCCACATGTTTCTGGTGGGGGGCAGGCTTGCCCTTCACGCACAGTTTTGGTGTCAGATGTTCGTGGACCCCTGGATCCCATCTACCGATCCCCTCCTCACCGTCTCGTCCCCTCCCCTCCCACAGATTGGGACAGCAACTCTGTTGGTGGAAATTTGGTTGCCCGTCGAGAGCCAGGCAGTGGAAGAAGTCCCATCCTCCCAGCTAGGATTGGGTTTCTACTCCAGGATTTTCGCCATGCATAAGAAGAACCAAGCTGGCTTTAGAGTTGTGTTGGACCTTTCCACCCTCAACCTCTCCCTCTTCAAAAATTGAAGATGGTTACGCCAGCACTCATTTCGAAGACATTGTGCAGGGGAGACTGGATGTACTCCCTGCATCTGAAGGGCACTTATCTACAAGTCCCGATTTGGCAGCCGCATCGCTCTTTTCTACGATTCAGGAAAATGGGCTGCCATTTCCAATATAAGGTGCTACCCTTCGGCCTCAATTCAGCCCCAGGGTATTTACCAGACTCATCAATGCAATGGCAGCCCTCCTCAGGGCCCGGGGCCGCCACGTCTACCTGGACGACTGGCTCGTCAGGGTGACATCTCTGGCTACGGTTCATCGCACTGCCTCTGCCCTTATGATCACACTCCAAGAGCTGGGGGTTTCGATCAATCTCAAGAAGTCTCAGTTGAAGCCTACGCAGAGCCTGACCTTTCTGAGCCTCATATGGGACACAAGCTCTGAGAGTTCTCCCGTCGGAAGACAAGATCACTGCCATCAAGAGGACCACTACTCACTTCCTCACCCGAGAAGGGACACCTGCCTGGTGGTACCAACACTCATTAGGCATCAAGGTAGTGGTCCTACTGGCTATACACACAAGACTGAAGATGAGATTACAGCTGCACTTTGCACGCTCATGGAAGCGGAGCTTGTCAGCATTCCTCCTTCTCCACCCGGACCTCATATGGTGGTCCAGGGACTGCAGCCTGCCCCGCAGGTCATCACTATGGATTCCTCCCTGGAAGGCTGGGGGGCCACTTTGGGCAACCAGTGTCCATGGAGTCATGTCAACAAGCAGGCTGGTACCAGGACTCCTCCACTTTGCAGCCTAGCTATCAGCATGTGGCAATGGGCCCTGGAGAACATCTACCTGAGGGCGATCCACTTTCCTGGGGAGTCCAACCTGGAAGCGGACAGGCTCAGCCGACTGGGAGCAGACAAATACGAGTGGCAATTGAATGATCATATGCTGATGGAGATCTTCAGCAGATGGGGGCATCCTCAGGTGGATCACTTTGCTTCCAGGGACAACAAGAAGTGCCAGCGTATGCCTTCCCGCCCACACCCCTGGACAGGCCACCCATTCATCTGAAGATGGGACCAGCTCATCTGCTGGTGCAGCAAGGGGGCAGGTTCATCCACCCTGCTCCACAAAAATTGGCCCTCGCAGTGTGGTTCCTTAGCAGGTCACGCTGAAGCACCTGAGCCGGTCACAGGCTAATCTAGACATCATTCAGGGTGCTAGGAGCAAAGCTACTAGGAGCCAGTACAGGAGTAAATGGTCTTGCTTCTGTCACTGGGTGGACTCTAAGGAGATCAACCCCCTTATGTGCACGTTGGATGATGTGCTCTCCTTCTCTGCACCCTCTGCCCACTCAGGTGTGCAGGTGGACTCATGCTGTACCTATTTGGCAGCCATAGGGGCCTACAGAAATTCGGATGAGTTGGTCTTCCAACCCTGTGGTCAAGCAACATTTGGCAGGCCTCATCAGGCTCTACCTGCCCATCAAGAAACCACACCCTGTGTGGGACCTCAATATAGTGTTGGGTGCCTTAGCGCACAATCCGTTCAAGCCAATGGTATCCGCGGACATCAGGCTGGTCACCATTAAAACAGCTCTGGTGGGTCTCACCTCGGCTTGCAGAGTCAGCGAGATCCAGGCTCTGGTGGCATCAGAACCATATACTACTTTTTACAAAGATAAGGTGGTCCTGAGAATGCACCCTGGGTTCCTACCTAAGGTAGTCTCCGCATTCCATCTAAACGAGGAGATGGTCTTACCTATGTTTTTTGCCAATCCTAAGGACGAGGCTCAGCGGGTCTTTCACTCTCTGGATGTCAGACGTGCTCTGAAATTCTGTCTGGACAGGATTTAAGGGCTTTCCGAAAGTCAGACACCCTGTTTGTTGCCTTTGGGGGGGGGGGGGGTCAAGGCCTCTAGCAAGTTGGATAGTTTTGGCCATCAAGGTGGCCTATGAGGGGCAGCACAAACCACTTCCAGCTAACATGCACGCACACGCTGCCGGAGCCAAGGCCATTGCCTTCCAGCGGCAGGTCCCATGGCAGGTCATCAGCAGGGCAGCCACCTGGGTGACCCCTTTGGCTTTCTGTAAGCACTATTGTTTGGTTGCCGGCTTTAAATCAGACGTGGCTTTTGGACAAGTGGTTCTAAGGAACTTGTTTTCTTAAGCAGGGTCTCCTCTCCACCCTGGGGCTACGTTCAGTTGTAATTGCCCCTGCACTATAGAGGAAAGGGGATGGGACGTAAGAGTAATTAAGTTACTTACCGTAGTGACTAACCAATCTTCACCCCCCGTCCCCCCAAATTCAGGTGTCATTAGGCAATGTTAAATATTGTCGACGCATCAATGGGGACTGAGGAGTGGAGCTGTTGGGTGGCGTCAGGGTAGCCCATGCTCCAAGTTCCGTGCACCTCTAAATATTCTGTTTTTTTCTGGGGAAAAAGGGTTTGTCTCCCATCCCTAGCGAGGGACATTCGTGCAGTATGGAGGAAAGGGTGACTATGGACTACGAGTACCTTTAGTACTGCGGTGAGTAACTATTAATTTATAAGCTATAATAAAATGTTACTGAGGTTTACCAGCTTGTCAGTGGGGAATATTCAAAGCATGTGAATACATGAAAGATACCAATGCTGGAGAACAGGCGTTACAGGTAAACCTATTCCTTCTGTATTGTGTACATTATGCTTTTACCTTTGTTTTTCATTTTACACTTCATTATTAAGTGGTTTGGGCTATTTTATTGTGTTTTATTTTTGTTAGTGCAAAAAGCTTGAATTTAGCTGTACTCACTTCAAACAAAAACAGACATTGTCCTTTCAATAAATTAAAACGCTATTGTTTGGTGTACGTCTTGTCACATCAATCCAATTGACTGCACTCCTTCACACACAGTGCTATATCTAACTTACCTCTTAGACTACCAAATAAATACAAATACTCTGGCTCGTCTTTAATTCACTAAAGGTTCACCTTGCTGCCCTTTCTGCTTATACCACCTTTCAGAGTAAGATTTCTTGGTTTAAAGTCCCTGTAATTAAAGCCTTCATGAAGGGGGTCAAAATACTCCCCCCACACCCCCAATATCTAATACAACTCCTGGGTGGGATTTGAATATTGTCCTTACTAACCTTATGGACCCTCATTTCTAGCCAATGCATATAACAAGTCTTCAATGCCTTGTATTTATTGAATTTATAGAACGTTTTACATATCAACATGATAAATGGGACAAGTGGAAGCTTAAATACAAAATATGAGACAAACCATCAAAACAATATATAGTACAATTTGCCTAGGATAATAAGGAGAAACAGAACAGAGTAAGAGAGGAGGGAAGGGTTATCGGGACAAGGGATGGAGAAGATGAGAGTTCAAGGAAGAGCGGAAAGAGGGGTATGAGTGAATGGAGCGGCTAGAGAGGGAGAGGGTTCCAGTGTAGGGGGGGCAGGAAGCTGAAAGGATTGGAAGCGGGAAGGGGCACAAGGAGGCAGGGGGAACAGTAAGAAGGAAGAGATCAGCAGATTGGAGGGGACGAGCGGAAGAGTAGAATGAAAGGGAGGGGCGAGACCATGAAGGGATTTAAAGACAAAACAAAGGAAGTTAAATTTAAGTTGAGAGTGGAAAGGAAGCCAGCCAAGATGAGAAAGCGAAGAAGAAATTGAGTCGTGAGGAGAGAGCAGGCAAAGGGTGTGGATGGCAGAGTGATGGAGGGATTTGAGGGGGGGCAAGATGGGAGGCCGGGAGGCCAAAAAGGAGAGCGGAGCAGCAGAAAAGGTGAGAGAAGATGAGGGAAGAGATTAAGAGTTTGGTGGCATGGAAAGTAAGAGAGGAACGGATTTTGCGTATATTGAAGAGATGGTAGGGACAGGCGCGGGAGGTAAGAGAAATGTAGTGGGTAAAGGAAAGGGAGGAGTCCAGGTGGAGGCCAAGATTGCGAGCGTGTTCAGAGATGAGGAGGCTAGAGGGGGTGAAGAGAATGAAAAGAGGGGGACCGGGGGAAGGGGAGGTGGAGGGGAAGAATAAGATTTCGGTCTCGTCAGTGTTGAAAGAGGACGTGGGATGATATCCAGTTTTTGATAGCGGTGAGACGGGAAGAGAGATTGTGGTGGATATCAGGTGTGAAAGATAGAAAGAGCTGGGAGTCGTCAGCATAGAAATGGTGAGGGATACCTAAAGAAGAAATGATGGGGGCAAGAAGGGCAGTGTAGAGGGAAAAGGAAAGGACCCAGGACAAAGCCTTGCGGTACGCCGAAATCCGAGGGTAGGGGAGGTGCGACACCCCATGAAACAGCAAAAGAACAGTGAGAGAGGTAGGAAGAGAACCAATTAAGACCAGGTCCTTTGAATCCAAAGGGAGAACGAGTTTTGAGGAGTAAAGGGTGATCACTGGTATGAAAGGCAGACGAGGAGAGAGGATTGCTTAGAGTAGCGAGCGGTAAATAAGGAGTTGAGAACAGGGGTGAGGGTGGTTTCAGTGGAGTGCTTGGGACAGAATCTAGATTGAGAAGGGGGAAGAAGATTGTTGGCAAAAGCTAAAAGTTGAGAGTAGACGGTAAGCGTTACAGAAGCTTGGAAAGGAATGGAAGAAGAGAGATTGGACGGAAGTTGGAGGCAAGGAAGGGGTTAGCAGAGGGTTTTTTTCAGGATAGTGATGATAGTAGCATGTTTGAAGGCAGTAGGGGTAAGGAATAAAAAGAGCGTACATTTTGGAAATAAAAGGGGTGGGGAGTGGGTCATAGGGGGCAGCAGTAGGGTGAGTTTTGGACAGGAGGAGGGAAATGTCAGAAGGAGAAACGTGAGAAATGTGACATGTAAGATGTGGGAGTGGTAGGAGGGGGGAGGGAGTAAGAGAGCGAAGAATGTTTTGCCGCAGAGTGAGTATTTTGGAGGAAAAGAAGTTAGCAAAGTCGGTGGGAGCTAGAAGAGAGGTAGTAGAATGATCAGGCGGTAGGCGGTGAGAGAAGAAGAAATAGGGTCAGAAAGATGCGATGCGAGGATTGGGACTGGAGGTGGTTAGAGTAGGAGTGTTTAGCTGAGCTGATGCAGGAGTCAAAGAGAGTGGTATGAGAAGTAGGAGGCTTGGTTAGCAGGCGAGCAGAATTTGAGCCAACGTCGCTCAAGGCGATGGAGGAGGCGGCGCATAGACAGTAGTGGGGGGGGGGCAGGGCTGAGAGGGTTTGCGAGTATGGTGGAAAGAGGAGAGCGGGTGAAGTAAATCAAGGCTGGAGGTGATGGAGGACAACAAGGAGGATAAAGTATCATTAGCCGAGAGGAGAAATCTGAAAGAGGGGAGGAAGGAAGAGCAGGTGTCTATAACGAGAGGTTAGTTACAGAGATCCTGACGAGAGAAGGAAGTGGGGGAGGAGAAAGGAGTGGAGGGGGAGGGGGGAGAGTGAGGGAGAGAGTAGAGTGTGATCAGGAACATAGTTGGGAAGGGAAGAGACTGGGGGAAGGGGAGAAGGTGGTGGTAAAGATAAGGTCAAGAGTGGAACAAGAGGAGTGAGTTGAGGAAGTAGGAAGAGGAGAGAGAAGGTAGGATTCGAGAATAGAAAGGCTGAAGAGAAGGTGAAGGTTGAAGTCTCAAAGTACAGTGAGGGGAGGGGGAAATGAGGGAAAGAAGGTGATCAAGGTCATCGTAGGAGGAGAGGGGGCCAGGAGAGCGGTAGATTAAGGAGATGGCGAGGGGAGGATTTATACAAATAGTCAAAGAAGGGGAAGAGGAGGAGGAGACAATTAGGGTGATTGGAGACCCATGCCACCACCGCGACCAGAAGGGCGGGGGATATGAGAGGAGGATGACGACATAAGGGAAGCGGGCACAGTAGAGTTGTTGGGAGGAATCCATGTTTCTGTAATGCAGAGAAATTGAAGATTGAGTCTCAAAAACATGTCTAGAACAGCTAAAGTCTTGTTGCAGAGGGATCTAGCATTCCAGGGGGCAATATTGATTAAGCTGGAGGAATTGCGGATAGGGGGGGGGGGGGGTAGATGAGCTTGGGACGAAAAGGAAGGGGGGTGGAGGCGACGGGGGGGGGGAAGGTTGCGGAAGGGTGTGGTCATGAGGATGAGGGAGATGAGAAGGGGTAGGGGTTGCAAGAGGGGGTGGAGAGGGGAGATAAAGGAGTAAAGGAGAGTGAGGAAAGGACACGCATGTCAGAAGAGGAGGGGATAGACAGAGGAATAGAGGGGGTACAAGCAAGGGGATAGAGGGGGGGGAGGAAGGGGGAAGGGAGCTAGAAGTTTACTGAAGTAGTATTATATTGGGCCTAGGACGGGAGGAGGGAGGAAGCAAGAGGGAAGATGGCTGGGTGCTACAAGGGTAGAGAAGGTCAGGGCTGGTGGTGACAGTGTGTGAAGTAATTAACTAGGAGGGGGTGCAGGGAGGAAGAAGACAAGGGGTATGAAGGTAGTCCAGGGTCTAAGGCCAGTCACTAGGAGCTGGGGGAAATCTGAGGTGGGCAAGGGTAGAGTGAAAGAGTTGGGGGGCAGGGGGAGTGAAGGGGAGCTGGGAGAGGTCAGGGGAGAGGCAGAGGCAGAGATAGAGGAGGGAGCAGAACCAGGTGCGGGGCTAGGGAAGAGGTCACTGAGCTGACTGGGCTGAGGTGAAGGGCAGCCATGGGGTAGAGAATGCTGCGGGGAACAGGTCATCAAAGAAGACGAAGCTGAGCCCAGTGTTAGAGGAGGCCATTTGTAGGAGGACACCGATGGAGGTCAGCAGTAAACAGGCATGGGCAGAGGCGGTCTGCGGGGGACTGGAAGATTCCAGGTGGTGAGGGCCCGTTGCGGCTGTAGAGGTTTTAGGAGAAAACTGAAAGGAGAACTCGATCAGAGTAACACATTCAGGATAGTGTCCGTTTTAGGGGAGTGAAATCGGAGGATGTGATTAAGTAGACGCAAGTGGCAAGCAGCTGGATCCAGGCAGGAGTGGAAGCAGGCTACAGGAGGAGAGCAGGCCCAGAGTGGAGAGGGCTCACGGAAGTTTGCATGCTTAGAAGGGAGGTCGGCAAGAACAAACTGGAGCAGTGGCGAGCTGTAAGAGACAAGCGGTCCAAAGTGGAGAGGGGCTATGGTGTCCAGATGCCAGCAGGACGCTGGAGGTCAGACGCAGCCTGAATGTGGTGTTCAGATGCCAGAGGAATCCTGGTGGCAGACTGCAGGAGGCGATTAGGATTGGGGTGGAAAGGGCTTATGGAGGTCCAGGTACAGAGAAGGGAGCCAGCAAGAGCAAAGCGGGAGTAGAGGCAGGCTGTAGGAGGCGGGCTGGCTCAGTGCCCAATGGCTGGCTCGGTGTGCAGATGCCAGCAGGGGCCAGGCTAGCACAGAGGCAGGCTGAAGGGGGTGGGCAGGTTTGGTGTGGAGAAGGCCCGGGGTAGTCAATTTTGCTGCAGGCTCAAGGATAGGGATGGAGAGGTCCAGCTGCAGCGCGTTAAATTGTGGGATACGGTGAACAAAGTCGGGGGCAGTAGGAAGAGCGCAGCAACAGAGACAAATAAACGCCTGCACAGAAAGGAGCAGTCAGCTGAAGGCAAGGAGATCCAGAGCGGAGATCCAGAGCAGAGCGGGTGCATGGGGAACCAGACACTGGTAGGAAGGTTGAGTTATCGGTGAGGAGCAGAGGAACAGGCCAGTTGGATAAAGCTGGCCCAGGTAAAGACAGAAAGCTGGAGTGTAGAAGTGTGATCAAGATGAGGACGGTGCTGTGCGATCAAACCAGAGGAGGCGCAGGAGAAGACACCAGAGGCAAGATGGGGCGGGAATGCCCTGCACGCAGGGCAATGCGGGGCCAAGCAGGGCACCCCGCAGGAGGAATGGAACATGAACAGACCTTGTGGAGGGCCGCAAAATAGTCCAAGAGGGGCGCAAGGACAGGTGCTGGGGGCGACGTGGACCAGGTCGCTGCAGGAGAAAACTGAGCAGTGCCGCCCCGCCAAAGGGGAGACAGCTCGCGGGAGAAAGTAGCAGTGCCGCTCGGCAACAGAAGCTGAGTCACAGCAGACCCAAGAGGGTGTAGTCAATGTCCACGAAGAAAGGAGGAGGGACCCGGTATCACAGGGCCGGGCCCCGCAGCATCAGACCGAACCGAGGCAGGAGCCAACTGCGGCAAGCATTGCCACAGAAGGAGGCAGCCGTGGCAGGAAGATCTGCAGTAGTGGCAAAGGAACAGTTCCAGCGTCGCAGGAGGCGGAGGTACTCTTAATGTCAAGGACGTTGCCACAGAGACAACGGTCCGCGGGCTGGACAGAGTAGGCTGGAAATCCATCCAGGAGCCATAGGAGGTGGTCAAGTACTCCGCACAAGGGCCTGAGGATAAACGGGGCCCAGCAGGCGCTGAAGCGGGGAGCAACTGCAGGCAGGCATCAGGCTGAAGGAGGAGGTGATGCACTGGGGAAATCGGAGCCGCCCCAGCGGTAGGAAAAAGGGACGCAGGATGGGGGATCGAGAACATTATAATTTATATTGAATGAAGTTTGAATCGGCCTGGTGAAGGCAAACGCTGGTTCAGGCGACCGAGCTACAGCGCCCCCTGGTGAGTAATGCCTTATTCTTAAGACTGCTTTTCTAGTGGCCGTTACTTCTGTCCGGAGGGTGAGTGAACTGCAAACCATCTCAGTTCAAGGTTTGTTACGATTCATAAGGACAGAGTGGTTTTGCGCACACATCCATGCGTCTCACCAAAATTAATTTCTAAGTTCCATGTAAATCAATCCATAGAACTTATATTTCTTTCAAAATCTTACAATTTCAGCTGAGATCTCTCCATACACTTGATGTTCGTGTAGCAGTGATGTATTACCTCAATAATACAAAACCACTCAGGAAGACAGATAATTTCTTTGTCTCCATTGCGGCTGGTGGAGAAGGTGATCCTGTTTCCAAGTCTGCAATCTCTAAATGGATTGTTAAATGTATCCAAATATGTTACCCTTTCCTAGAGAACTTTGCCCTTCACACCTTAAGCACACACTACTAGAGGCATGGGGGCTACTTTAGCTTTCATAGCAAATGTACCTCTAGATGCCATTTGCTAGGCAGCTACCTGCAACTCTAGTTCTACCTTTACACAACACTATTGTTTAGATGCACATTCTAAAAAATGGTTCACAGGGAAGCCAGCAGCGGCGCTCAAATGTTGACGTTTCTCAGCCAGTCTCCACCTCGGGGTACCTAAATTAGTGATCTGAGCCCCCCCCCCAACCTGTTGGTAGCGGATCCATGACCCCCACTGCAGCCTGCTGACACCCCCGAGCACCAATTGAGCGTTTTCCCGGCGCCTGGAGGTGCCGTTGGCCCCGAGAAAAGACACTCCCTGGTGGCGAGCGGGGACTGGGAGGGAGCCTTCCCTGCCGAAGAGCTCCGCGGCGGGCTCTCCAGAGTGTCGGTGGGGGAGAGGTGGCGGTTCAGCATCAGTGCGGAGCAGTTAAGGACCCCCCCTGCATGCAGCGGCCCGGGGCTAAAGGAGGAGACCGTCGGGGGAGCCTGCACCAGCCCACGGACCCCTGGAGTTTCGGTTTGTGGGGTGGCGGGCTTGGAAGTTGGGGCCTGTTCCCCCTCCTGGCAGCGGTCTCAAGGACACCCACGCAAACAAACAGAGCTGCCTGTCTCCCCAAGACGGAGGTGGCCGGTGCCGCGGTGGTTTTCTACAGAGGAGCAAGCGTCGGCGGGCAACCGATGTTCCCATCACTTCCCACTGGCCAGCTGTGACTGCTCCAGAGTGTCGTGGAGAGGAGGAGCGCAGACGGGGGTACGTTGGTGGTCCGGGCAGCAGCAGTATTTGCCAAGCGAAGGGCGTATTACCCGGCCCACTCTGGATTGACTGGTATTTGTGGTCCCCTGCACTGAGTGGGGGCTGAAGAGAACTTCCTGACAGGTATGGTGTCCCTGGGGCCCGTGATGCTAACCTGCTGAGGTTCACATGCCATTGCTGACCGCTCCGGATATGGAGACGCTAAAACCCTCCAAAACAGCAGGTGTGCACTTGTAGGTCGTGAGGTGGTGGGCAGGGTGGGCATCCCTGTGCTGGTCCATGGCTCGAGGAGAGGCTGCTTTGTGTGGCAGTAGAACTGGCCAAGTGAGGTGGAGGGAGGCATTCTGACCCAGAGAGCGCGGCTCTCCCTGCATGGTGTTTTCTGGCCTTGGATGAGGTCTTCCCAGCGTCACTGCGGCGGCCTGGCTGGGGGCCCACTCCCCTGAGTTTTGTCCCCTCCTATGGAATAAAGTCATCACGTTGTGCTTCATGGAAAAGCTCTCCCTGATCAACTTTCCAAGTGGTGGGGTACTGGCTGGCGGTTTTAAGGGAAAGAGCGTCTTCGAGTAGTTGTTACATCTGGGTGTGCTGCAGCAGGTAACTTCTCCAGATTCCACCAACGCTTTTTTCTGCAGGATCCAGTTGGCTCCTTCGCCGCTCTGGTGGGGGAGTCTGCCTTACAGCGTCCTCCCACTTTAGTGACTGGCTGTTGGTGCACCACTTAGCTACTGGACGGTTGCCGGAAGGTGGATCCGTGAGAAGCTTGCCTCTGGCCTGGGGTCCAAAGGGGAGTGATGAGGTGCGAGTGACGGGGGCGGCCGGGGGTCTGTCTGAGCTGCCTGACTAGCTAGAACCGGCCGGCATTCCGCCTATCCTGAGCCGCCGCTCTTCAGGGCTATCTTCTCAGTTTTTGATGGACTGGTCCCAATCATTACAGAAGTTCTGGTGCTCCCCTGAGCAGGCGAGGGATAGGAGCAATATGCAGCCTGCGACCCAGTCAGAATCTATGGAGGCGCAAACAATGAATCAGAACATGGTGGTGCTGCTAGAGGAGATACAAGGCTTCAGAGTGGGCATTAGCAGATGGCTCGACTCCCTAGACAAGAAGGTAGATGCTGTTGATGACCAGGTCCAAGCCTTGGAGGCCAATCAAACCTCAACTGACCTCTTTGAAACTCAGTTCGACATGCGCCTGGCGGAGTTGGAAAGACGAGAGGAGAAGGTCACCCTTAAACTGGATGACCTAGAAAATAGAGAGCGACACTCTAAGATTTCTTGGCATTCCGGAACATGACGGGGAGACGCAGACTGACATCATGAGAGCAGTCAAAGCAATCATAAGTAAACTGTTTGACGGAGGCAACACCAGTGAGCCGACAATCGATAAAGCCCATAGAGAGGGAGGACGTGCCGTTGGTCCTAGATCAGTCCTCACGAAATTCCACTTTTACTCCGAGAAGACCAAGATCCTGGAGCTAGCGCGGAAAAAAGGTCCCATCGACTGGGAGAGTTCTAGAATAATGATCTATATGGATCTATTGGCGCTTACTCTCGCGCGCCGGAGGCTCTGTGGCCCCCTGACGAAGTGGCTGCAGTCCAAGGGAGTGCGATACAGATGGGGCCACCCGTTTTCTCTCTCATTTGAAGTTGAAGGCTATAAATATTCCCTTGTCATGGAATCAGACATCCAGAGAGTGACCGGTGCACTCTTGGGAGGTTCTACCTTGGTTCCTGGCAAAGAAGGTGGGAGTGGGGAAGGCGCTGACCACCGTGACTCCTCTCAATTTGTGGAAAGGCGTTGCATCCGGGGCCACAGGAAATTTAGAAAAGTAACACCACTGTCCCCAGGGCAGCCTACCTCTTAGCCTGAGCGGGAAACCTACCGTTTATATGGTGGCCTAAAGGGTTCCTGGGATCCATAAGAATTGGGCTGGGGATCCTGGGTTTCCTTGGGGTACTTCGGTCAACGTAGGTCCTTGAGGAGGGGTGTCTAGGCAAACAGTAAAAGCGTGGGTGAGAAGGGGGTCTGTGGGGAACATTTGTTCGTGTTTGGTGTGCAGAGGGGGCTCAGAGCGTTGTGGTTTTTTTCATGTTGCAGGCGGCCCTGGTGTAGGCGGCCAATGGTGGCCTGGTGTTGAAGCAGTTGGATGTTGCTGTTATGCCAGGCGCTCGGGAAGGCGGGAGATGGGGGGGGGGGGAAGCTGGGGTGTTTTCTCATGGGATTATGGGGGTCTTTTTGTTTATCAACTGTTTGGAGCTGTGTTCACTTGTTGGTAATTTACGCTTTGGGGGGCCATTAGAGAATCAATAGAGCGTGTTTTCCTTAGAGAGCTTGAACTTCCAGGGACCAACAGCTAGACTTCATTCATCTCATGGCTGAATGTAATAATGTGCTGGCGCTGGGCTCGTTAAACACGCAAGCTCTCAACTCCCCATATAAAAGGTCCTTGGTGGTGAAGGAGTTTAATAGGCTGAAGCTTGACGTTCTGTTCCTCCAAGAAACCCACTGGGTGAAAGGAGTAGAGCCCGCATTGAAGGCACGGTCAATGCAAAAAGTCTGACGCTTCCTCCCAGGTCAAGAAGAGATGTGTGGCGATAGTGATCTCTCAGAAGGCCTTGCAGCCTCTTTCCAGAGCACCAACGATGAGCTTGGGCTCAGGGATTCCCACTCAGCTCGAGAAGGACGAGAACCGTTATTCACTTTCTTTTCGAAGCCCCACTCGTCATTCTCTAGAATTGACTACATCTTCATGGATAAAGGGGCTTTACGACAGGATCTCGGAAGTGAGGGTGGAAGTGACCATGTGGACAGACCACGACATGGTAAGGGTTCAGTTGGGGATTCCCCTTGTAGTTCCTGTGCCGAGGCGGTGGACCTGCAATGATCTCCTATTGAAGGACAAGGAACTAGTGCAGACTATCATAGCATCCATAAAATAATTTTACGAGTCAATGACAATGGGCAGGTAGGCCTGGAGGGGGTTTGGGAGTTACGATCAGGGGGGTCCTCATAGGGCTGGGAGCGGCGAGGGAGAGGGGTAGAGAGGAGAAGCTCATCAGGGATAAAATCGAGGCTATTCAGCCAGGGGGCAAATTGAGGTCCCAGATGTTTCCGGGGAAGTGGGCCGAGCTCCAATAACTTAAAAACTTAAAGCGAAGATCGCATCTCTCCTTGTGGGACAAACTGAAAGGAAGTTGTCCTTCCTTAAGCAAAAATACACGGAGAAGGGTGAAAAGGCCGACAAAATCTTAGCAAGCTCAGGGAGAGTAGGCGGGTGGATGCGCTTTCCCTTCCAGATGGTGAGTGCTGTCGAGATGATCCGGGGATAGCAGTCTAATTCCGTCTGTATTATGAGCGCCTGTACAAAACTGAATATGAAGGAGATGGGACGGATATAGATAGTTTTCTTGAGGTGTTAGCAATCTCTTCCCTTCCCCCTGAGAAAGCAGCCTCCCTGGAGAGTCTCATCTCGCCCCAAGAGGTGATGGACACTATTGGTGCTATGAAAGCAGGTACTACTCCGGGGATGATGGATTCACAATCTTCTATAAATCATTTCGTAACACCGTGGCCCCATTTCTGGCTAGACTGTAACAGCGTTCTTGACTCGGGCCATCTTCCTCCATCTATGCTTTCGGCCTGTATTGTAGTAATTCCCAAGGAAGGGAAGCACCCAAGAAGGTGTCCATCATACCGTCCCATCTCCTTGCTTAACACGGGCGTGAAGATATTGGCCAAACTCTTAGCGAATAGGTTAGCTCTTAATCTCCCGGCATTGGTACATGGCGACCAAGTGGGTTTTATCCCAGGGAGGCAAGGAGGTGATAATATCAGGAAGTCACTTGGTTTGATGCGCGAGGTTGCCCTTAAGTGCCAAGGACGCGTATACTAGTCCTTTTTACATAGACTTCAATAATAGCCTGGCACTTAGGGGAGGAGGCTTATCTTCTGTCATTGGACTCTGAAAAAGCCTTTGACCGGGTCAAGTGGGCCTACCTGAGCAAGGTTTTAGTGAAAATGGGGCTGGGGTAGGATTCTGTAATTCCGTAAATGGATTGCAACATTGTACAAAGGTCCGTTGGCCAGTGTGGCAGTTAATGGTGTGACCTCGGCTCGGTTCTCCCTATCCCGAGGAACTTGGCAGGGCTGTCTGATCTTGCCCCTGCTCTATGCGTTGGGGATGGAACCCCTAGCCAAGCAGGAGTCTGGTGTGGCGATCTCGACTTCAAGCTGTCGCTTTTTGCGGATGACCTTCTGGTATATGTGACTCACCTTCGGCACTCGCTCCCGAACCTTTTAGACCGGATTAGCGCTTTTGGCTTGTTTTCCGGGTTGAAAATTAACCTAGCAAAATTGTGTTTGATGCCTATGGGCAGCGCAGACCTGGTGGTGGAGGGGAGGGACACCTGGGAGGGTATTAGAATTGAGCGGGAGGCTACGCCTTACTTGGGTGTGTTGATCCTGCGGGACCTGACTCGTCTTTTTGAAGTTAATTTCCCTCCCGTTCTTGCAAAGATTGTCGCAGATCTATGGCGCTGGTCTCCCTTGACGCTCTCTTGGTTCGGACGTATGGTGTTGGTTAAGATGAACATACTTCCTTGCTTTACTTGTTCTCCTCTCTTCCAGTCGCTATCCTGCTTCATTTTTTAAAGCTCTTCATTCGGAGGTGGTTCGGTTCATTTGGAAGGGAAAGAAGCCAAGGGTTGGGCACGGCACCTTAACTCTCCCTCGATCGTTTGGGGGCTTTGGCCTGCCTGATTTCCGCCAATACCACAAGGCTGCCCAGTTAAGGGTGTTCCTGGAACATTCGAGGGACCAGATGAGGACCTATTGGTCATATATTGAAGAGGTTCATGTCCACCCCAGGAAAGTTAGGGATCTCCTATGGGCCCTGAGCAGTCCCCTCCCAAAAGCAGTAAAAATGCATCCCACTTTGTCAGTGTTGTGGTCACTGTGGAGGAAAAAAAAGGGAAATGCAACCTTCTCTTCTTGGCCCTCCCCCCTATCCTCGGTGTGGGCGCCCCCCTTTGAGTTGGGTAAGAGGAATCTTCGGGGGTCCCAGGCATGGTCAGACGGGGGGTCGGAGCGGGCAGCTCAACTGTTTCGGCCGGGTGTGTTTAGGTTCTACGTTTTACGAAAAAAGAATCGCGGCAAAAACCCTGCAATGAAAAGTGCGGCGATGCAATGACGGTATACCGTGTGTTTATTGACTACGATAGCTTGGTGGAATCGAGTGATAATGGAATCCAAAACTAGGAAGGGCTCCCTCTCAAAAATGTATAGTGCCCTAATTACATCAGATGTAGAGTCCATACAGAGCTTTAAGAAACAGTGGGAGAGATGGGTGGAAGGGGAAATAGATGAGTCTACCTGGGCGGCCATTTTCAAGGCTCTTTTTTCTGGAATCCTGTACACAGCGGCAATGGAGCATAATTTCAAGATGCTTCTTGCATGGCACCTTTCACCAGAGAGGCTTGCTAGAATGAGAATGTACTCTGGGTCTTCCCTGCTCTGCCCGAGGGGTTGTGGTCAGCGTGGGTCCTGGTTCCACCTTTGGTGGGGATGTCCTGCTGCCCAGCTATTCTGGTCGGAGCTCTTGATCTGGATTAAGGAGATTACTGGTGCTGACCTGCCCCTACAGCCCCTTGTCTTCCTCTTTGGTGCTCCGGCCTCAGTCGCGGAAGAAGCATCCCTGGCGCGTGTGGTCCAGGCCATGCTGCGCACATGGGAGGCTTGCCTTGGCCCAAAAGTGGAAAAGCTCTGTGATGCCATCTAAAGCTGACTGGTTGGCAAAACTCAGGGCGATCTTCACATATGAAACACTCTCAGCCCTCATTCACGCCACCATGAACTCGTTTCTGCAGGATTGGATGGTAATTCTGCTCCACGAAGACTGTGAATCAATGAGACTGAATTCTGAGAAACTTAAGTAACCTTCAGCATGTGTAGTGTTCGCCATTATGTCATTGGTCTTCCTTTTGGCTTTGAGGCGAGCCTGATTCGTCAGCATTGAATGTCTATTTGGTCCCGACTTTGTGTGTTGTTTGACTCTTCATTGTCCCTCTGGGTATGGTTTTTTATGAGCGGGGAGTGGGCGGAGGGGTGTTCTTTGATGTAGTTTTCTATTAGTGTTCTTTAGCTGTGTATTGTTTCTGGAAAATGATAAATGCTCAATAAAAATTCATGTGGAAAAAAAAAATGGTTCACAGGTGGGTCAGGCAGTGTTGAGACATATTTTTCCGCTTTACCTTCCAACACCCAACTACCATCTCCTGGTACTGCTCACTAGTGATTCTAAGCATATCCACAAGCCTCAGAAGACATGCATCACTTACCATAATTGTATTTCTGATGCTTGTATCTGCTTAGATTCACATGTGCCCGCCCTTTCTCCCCTCTTGGAGTCGAAGGTACATAGACGTCTTACACCTATCCTTGATTTTTTTGTATCCATTCACGCATTCTCTTTAGGTTCCCTCATGGCAGAACCAAACAATCAGGGGGACCTCGATGCGTCGGGGATCATGGGTACAGTAAGCGTCACACTTTGGATAGTGTTACAGTCGCGCCCATTCGACGTCCCTTTACGAACTTCGAAAACAAGATGCAATATTCTGCAACTTCCACTAGATGTCGGACTATATGCACAGCCTGTGAATCTAAGCAGATAAAAGCATCAAAATTACGATTATGGTAAGTAATGTATGTTTAATATGAGGTGCCGTGCCCCATGACCTCAGTTAATTTTTTCCACATGCTTTTTGCTTTAGGAACACTGCTCTTAAAACCATTTATTTGTAATGTTTTGCTCCCACTATTCATTTCAAGCACTACGTGGATTGTGGGAGTGAAATGTCTGTTTCGGGTTCTGCACCGCATTTCTTTACTGTCTCCGTGAATGCCATGACACACAGGACTTTGCGTTATGCCAATCGATGCACCCAAAGGTGTTTGACCATCCTCCACAAGGAGAGCAGTGGTTAAACTAAACGGTTCGAGGACTACGAAACAGGACAAGTAAAAGTGCTGCAAGGAGT
This sequence comes from Ambystoma mexicanum, assembly GCF_040938575.1. NCBI lineage: Eukaryota > Metazoa > Chordata > Amphibia > Caudata > Ambystomatidae > Ambystoma > Ambystoma mexicanum. The sequence continues at coordinate 112,932,733 of NC_090938.1, read as the reverse complement.
AGAGATCCCCTAGCAGTTCGTCAAAGCATCACTTGGCTTCGCTGAACAAGAGGAGCCACCAATTCAGGGACGCCCCAGCGGAAGTGGCCCTGCCAGTACCCTTTTCCCTACTCTGTCCTCTACCCTTGAAAAGTGGGAGACATTTAGGATGAAGATGCTGGATGACTTTGCCATAGCCCTGATGGCTTCAGCCCAGATGCTGGTAGCTTTGGCATTGGTGGCTTCGACCAAGCCGATGGATCCCGCCTTGCTCAGACAAGCCAGCAGGGAATCCAGACGTGACTACACAGCTGCTGGCACGAAGCTGCTCTGAAGTGGACTTCTTCCATTAGTCTCCTTTGTGAGGCAGAGTATCGCTATTTGAGGAACAATGGAAAGACACCACCTTCAATACCTGGGCCTTTAAAGTCATACAGCAGGGGTACTGCCTCTTTTGCCTTTCACCCTCCATACCATCCCCATGCCACCAACCCTTCCCTCTGAAACCTCTCCTCCTGGATATCCGTCCACTTCTGGCCAAAGGGTCCATAGGACTGGCATCCTGCTCTGAACCAGGCAGGGGTTGGTACTCAACCTTTTTTCTGGTGCTGAAGGATGGCGGTCTGAGAGCCATCCTGGATCTGCGACTTCTGAAATTGTACTTGCGCACAGATAAGTTCAAGATGGTCACTCTAGCCCAGATCCTTCAGGCCCTACACATGAACAACTGGCTAGTCTTTGATTTTCTTAGATGCTTACCTACATGTGTCAATCCACAAGAAGCACATGAAGTACCCAACATTCAAAATAGGGAACTGGCACTAACAGTTCAAGGTCCTACCGTTAGAAATGTCTTCAGCACACATGGCTTTGAGCCAGCTGCTTTCATGTTTTTCCCTCTCTGGACAACTGACTCGCCTGAGCCCACTACCCAGTACTAATGTCAGTACACCTGTACTGTGTTCAGCCTGTAGCACAGCTTGGGCTTCTCCCTGAACTTCAAGAAGCCTCAGGTTTCGCTGTCTCAATGCCTCTAATTTATTGGGATGGTCTTGGACACTGGCCTAGGCTGTAGATTCCTGCCAGAGGACAGTGGCTAACATCTATAAACTGGTCCAGGTTTTGGAGCCACAGGCAAAGGTTCCAGCCTCTGCTTTTGTGTGCTTACTTGCTCTTATGGCCTCCTGCATCCTTGTGGTACCAGAGGTCTGACTGTGCATGTGGTTGCTACAGTGGCTCCTGAGCTCTCAGTAGTTGCAGCTTCAAGGACTGACATCAAACCTTCTAATGGTCCTAGTGGCCGTAGATCTGCAATGGTGGTCTACGAAGGACAACTTCTTGAAAAGGTTGTTTAGTCAACCTTTGCCATAGGTGACTATTCAGGGATGTGTGCCTGAAAGGCTTGGATGCTCATCTCAAGACCTTGTTGTGAGCAGACTGTAGTCCGTGTCCGTTTCAAGAGCATATCAATTTCCTGGAGCTGAGAGCACTCAGGGACCCTGGTCTTTATTCCCCCTGTGAAGGGCAAGAAGGTGTTGGTCCTGACTGCAAACACTGTATCCATGGATTCAATAAGCGGGCTGGTGTGGGCTACTTGTCTCTGTGCAAAGAAGAAATGCGATTGTGGTTCTGGTGTTTGGTGAACAGTGTTCGACTATGGCCCATCTGGCCGGCAAGGAGAATATGCTGGCTAATGCACTGAGTAGATAGTCTTCAACCTCCCACAAAGTTCTGTAGGAGATTTTCTCCCATTGCTTTGCTCCTCCAGTGGACCTCTGCTTCCAGTGTGAAGAGAAAGTTCAATTAGTTCTGCTCCATGCCCTGGCCGTCAAGTGGAGCTTTGACCTGCTCTGTGCATTCCCACTGCTCCCTGTCAAACAGCTGTGTTAAGATGGATTTCTAAATCGGCCCCTGGGGGAGGATTTTAGGAGGCCACCCCATTCATACCGAAGAGGGAAGACATTGTGACGTTAAGTTAAACCCAATAAAGGTAGGTGGATGAGCAGTCAAGGCTTTCGCCTCAGGAAAAGTGTGTGTGGTCTAGGGCTATATTGAGTCCACACACAACACCAATAATTAAATTTAGTCAGTATATAAAAATAGTTTCTGATTAGGCCTTTACAGAAACACTACACATAAGAAATCACAGGTAAGTAATGTAAATCAAAAACCACACAACATACATTTACTCTTGGAAATGGAATTGCATAGCAAAAACAAAAAAAAAAAAACGGAAAAGCCTTTCATCCCTTCACAGAAAAAAAAATGACGGCAAGAGGGTTCACACCCCAACTCAGAGCCCTGAAGTAAACCAACTGGAGAAGTATGGAGGAAAAACTGCAACCAACAGAAAAAACTTGAAAACCAGAGAAGATACGACTATTCAAAACAGAAACCTTCAAAGAAAAAAATAACACTACAATGAACGCATCGCAAAAGCAAGCAACACCCAGCATCAACAAGCTAAGAAATAAGACTGCCATCAACAACACACACCGTCGAGGAAAGTGACACTTTACGATTTTGTTTTTTAAGTGTTTTTCAAACATCCAGAAAGTCATCAAGAGTATGCCCAAGAACACAAACCACAATTCCACCAACCACACAACTCCGAAACAAACTATAAGTCTAAACTAATTCTCAGTGATATTGAAGGAAATGTTTACCAAGCTAGTGAATCAAACAAAACTGCATGCATAGTAGACCCTTGCCCAACAGACCTCTACAAGATAGTCTTCACCCAAGAGATGCCTGCATAATACTTCCAGAACCTCATGAACCATTGTGACAACAGACGTTTTACCGTGAAGCTTGAAAGCGGCATACATTAAACTATTCCTTGAAGATCCCTCTGGAATTGCGGAAGTCCTAACCAACTGAGACTGAACTCAAAACATCCCTTAGTAAAAGTCTAGAAACCCACGTATACGAACAAATCCTGGAACATGTAGAAAGCACCATTTTACTACCGTGTTACAATGTATTGCTGCCATGGCATTTGAACTTGAGGCGATCCATCAACTGATTAAATTATTTTAAGATTGCAGTTTCAAACCTGTGTGGTTCAGATATAAATGTCTCCATGCATTCAAAGAAAAAATAAAATGGACCGATATATATGGCCCAAAATAGATACCTTGTTGCTAGGTCGATTAAAACTGGGAGAGCCTCTCCTTTAATTTCTTCTTTTCTCAGGTTATTGGATTTTAAGGAGGATATATTTATTAAAATGTGAAGAACTTAAAAACTCTGGCACTCATTTCAAAATAGTGCTTGCATTGTTATATATTTCAAGTTTGGATCCTGATTTGTTAAACAAAACTGATACTAATTTCCAGCGGAATACTTACTATTCGGCCAAATACTAAATATGCTATTCGGTACACTGCTAGTTACTCATCCCCTTTCCGCCTGTCCCCCAATCTGGGGACGGTACTGGAACCTTTGGCAGCAAAACATTGAGCTTCCCCTTTAAATTTAGTAAAGCGTTCTGGGGTGCACCCTGCTGAGGCCAGCCATCCGGCATCTCACCTCAGTCCCCTTTTCCGCATGCACACTGTCTGACCTGGCAACCAGTGTGGGGCATTTTTTCGCCTTCTGCTTGCTCCCATTTTTATTTTTTATATCTTTATTATTTTCAACAAGTACATGGAACATAATAATACAAGTTAAGCACATACAACAATATCTATAAATCTTACCATATACATATGTTAAACAGTAATTTGCTCCCAAGGAAAAAGAAAATCCATTAACTAAATTCCATAAAGAAACTCATTGGAGTAATAAAACATATTATAAAAACAATATATCCTCCAAGATTTATCCTCTTTCCTTAACATGCAAACAAGGAAAAGACATAACAGCACTTACACAAACATGAAAGACTACAAAAAAGCTAAGAGTACTATTGACCATATTAAGACACCTAACCCACCATATCAGCCGATATCCCATTACCATATAAATAAATAAAAGACTTCCATATGGTCCAATAGGGCTCCTCTTTACCTTGCCTCCTAAACATAACCAACTCTAAATCAGACAAAATCACCACATCATTAATCCAATCTTCCACTTTTGGCTTCTTCCTGGTCTTCCACACCTTAAAGATCTGTTTTACTATTGCCAGGATTTTATTTAACCAAGATCCATACAAACGAGCCATTAAACGGCGCCCTCTTTTTGCCAATAATAAAACCTGCAACGGTCCTGTTGGAAACGGAATTGATAAGGTCATGTCCAACCTATCCAGCACCTCGCACCAAAAGGCCAGTAATCTAGGACAATACCACAACATATGGATCAATGTCCCTTTCTCCTTCCCACATCCCCAACAAAAATCATCAGTTATTAACCCTAAAGCACACATACATACCAGTGTCCAATACAATTGCCCCAAAACCTTCTGATGGATATGTTTTAACTTCAGATCCATCTTACTACCATAGCCCACCCGCCACAAGTACTTCCAGACTTCCTCATTGATCACACAACCCAAATCTATCTCCCACTTTTGCTTCAAAGTATTCCATGAATCGATCACTGAATCACTCTCCTGCATAAGCTTCAAATACATAGATCCATTACATGTCGACAAACAAAACATGATATATATGGCCCAAAATAGATGCCTTGTTGCTTGGTCGATTAAAATTGAGAGAGCCACTGGCTCCTTCTGTACCGGCACAGACAACCTATTCAATACCTGAGTCAGAAGATTTTCTAATTCCCTAAATCTAGTCCTTTCTCTCCCAATTAAATGAAATACTCTTTGAAGTTCCTCAAAGGATACCAAGCGCCCATCTCGGAGTAAATCCCCTAGTGATAAGATCCCCTTCGAAATCCAACTCCGCCAATACAAAGTGCTATTTCTAAGTTGCAACGCAGGGTTATACCAAATTGATGAGTTATGGCTCAAGAACACATTCCCATCAAAATTAAGTATCCACCACAACATTAAGTATTTAGTCACCTTAACAGCTGGTAATTTTGCAGAACCTTTAGGTAGCTTCCCCATTGAAAATATATTTCCCAAACAGAAATGGAACAAGGCACTCCTCTCTATGGTCAACCAAATTGTTTCCCCTTCTGTCTCTACCTTTGCATAAAGGGCCGCTTTCTTCATAATAAATCCTCTGATATTGTTGAAAGTTTGGATATCCAAACCCCCCTTCCTTAGTGTCCCGTTGTAAAATAAACTTCGGAATCTTTGGCGCCTTCTTCTCACCCCAAAAAAAATCTTGGAAAACCCCAGCAATTTCTTTCAGCAACTTCTTTGAGAAACTAAGGGGAATCGACTGTATAACATACAAAATCTTAGGCAGAAGTGACATTTTAATCGTACTAACCTTTTCCCAAATCCCTAAATCCAATCTTGACCACTTAGTAATATCTCTTCTAAGGGTTTCTAATAATTTAGTCACATTAAATTTGAACCATCTTCCGTACATCTCTAATTAGAAAAATCCCCATATACTTTACATACGTCTCAGCCCACTTACAATTCCATCCTGCAAAATCCCCCCTTCTAACCGCAATCGAGAGTGGGAACACCTCTGTTTTATCCCAATTGATTTTATAACCCGAAAGCTTGCCCCATAACCTCTGTTCATTCTGTATCAATGATACCAAAGGCTCCAAAGCGATATTGAATAAAAAAAGATGTCAAAGGCATCCTTGTCTCGTACCTCTAGCAAGACTAAAAGCTTCCGCCAATTCCCTAATGATCCAGACATGTGCCTTAGCAGAATCCTGAAGACCACTAACCATCCCTCTAAACCTACTTTCAAATTATTCACTCCCATTTCAACCTATTCCAAACGGTTCTAGGTCAAAGTTTCGAATGCAAAGGATCGAATTACCAAAAGGTCGAATCAAAAGGACCGAAAACCAACGGGTCGAATGTGTGGGTTTTTTTTTTCTTTTTTGGGGGGGTCCCCGCCCAAACCCCCTTTTTTGTGGTTAAAAAAACCTTTTTCAAAACAGAAACCCAAAAAAAACTATTTGGAAAAATAAAATGTGACCCTTTTGTTTTAGGTCAAATTGGCTCGACCCTATGGCATTCGATCCTTTTGGATTCAAAGCTTTAACCGGACACCATTCCAAACAGTCACTAACATAGAATACTGTCCCAACCTTCAAATATAAGCAGTACAGCACCATCTTAAGGATTTCAGACATCGGTGTACCAGGCACAACCAAGCCTCAAAGCATCAGCAACAGAAGATGAAGAGCGGGGCCAGCATAGACACACAGCGTGAAAAGACACACAAACTATACATCCACACGACGCAACATTTAAACACTAAAGAAATAACAAAATAGAACCCTGAAGAGAACCTCCAGACAACTGTGAATACCAAGCATCACCATACATTTGATATTCCAAACTAACCCTTTCAAGGATGTACCCGCCACGTTAACTACATTCATACAGATCTTAATCCCCCAATACATTTTTTTATCAATCTTATTTAATTTCCCTTCGGTGCCTCGCCTCTCCGAACGCATGTCGGCTGCCAGAGGCTTCACGAGATGTGCCTCATGTGACCCAACCATCGCTGGGACACATGTTCGACTTGCTACGCTCTAGGTCTTGGGGCATTCAAGAATAGTTTGTTGCTGTGGAGGGAGATCTTCCACATCTCTCCTCCAGCCCGCCTTAAGGACTTCGTCGCCAGGACCTCTCGTCAAGACAAGGTAGGCCCTCTGTTCAGCACAGTTCTGCAGCATGGCGACTCGTTCCCCGTGGTTCCCACGGATAGGGGTTCCTCGCATTCAGGTTCTGGCAGGCCTGAGGCTGGAAGGGCAATCAGGTTAGTCCTCTTCTTCGACCCCAAGAGGTAAGGGATCAACGAATGCCACCTCCAAGAGTCTGTCCTTGGCTCGATCCAGCACCGCTACCGGCACAGGTGCCACGGATGTCCAGTCTACCGGATCTCGCTCCAAGGTCTGGGCATTGCGACTACTGGCCAGTCAGCTGAAGGCTTGGTGCCTACCAGAGTGATCTGAGGTTGGCTCCTCTGCTTCCGGTGCAAGACCCAAGATGTATCCTCCCGGGTCTGAGTCCTCTCTTGGCTCCGGGCCTTTGTGTCCTCCCGCCCAGGGCACGGCGCAAGGCTTTAAAATGGTGAAGAGGCATGTTGTGATGCCTGTCGGGCCGGTGGCCATCTTGGATCCAGCTCGGGGCCTGCCAGTTCTTTCACCCATTGAATGTGATTTGCAGGATGATCCAAGCCACCTTCCCTCTGGAAGCAGCAGCGGATCCTACGGTACAGGCTTCTGGTTTACTCAGGGATACATCTACCTATCGCAGCCTTGCAGTTACATGCACCAGTAGTGTTTTGAGCAGGTGCAGAGGGCCAGTGCCTCGGAGTGCCGTGCGCCTAGGGATGCGGTGGCATTCAAGGACCGCTTCTTAGCATACTTTCTCTTACTCGTGTGTTCCTCTCAGGTGACGGAGATCCTGAAGGATATTGTGATGGTCATCCTGCAGGTGGGCTCCTCTGGGGGTTACTGCCGTGTTGCCATCGCTACCGGTTCCAGTGCCCGTCCCTAGCATGGTCCAGGCTCTACCACTTGTCCATACCCCTGCACCACCTCCTATTTTACCAACGCCTTCCCCTCAACAGCCGTTGGACCAGTCTTCTGCTCTGGACTTAGGGGGTGGACCCGTCAACACCTGTGTCCCAGGGCCGGGACTCCCCTCTGTCTTTAAAAAGGGGGGGGACAAAGAGTAAGATGACACCCAGGGCGATGAACCCTCATCCGTTAACGCCTTTCATTACCGCTGTTGGGGCCTGGTGGAGTTCTTGGGCGTCCCTCTGCCCGAGCAAGCCCCCCCCCAAAGGTCAGGAGTGCTAGCAGAGGTCTTGGGTAAGCGCACCACGATCCGGTCTGGTACATGGCTGTAGGTCATGGAGGGCAGGAGGGGGACAAATCCCCCCACAATTTTAAGTGGGGGATATAATGGTTTTCATCCCCCCCAGATTATGCTGCATGCAGTGTGTAAAATACGATGGCTGCCGTTGTCATGTAACTGTAAGCTTGCTTGCAAAGGTTAATGCTGCCCCGCGCATAATAAATGTCCCCAGGCCTGGGAACAAACAACTGCATGTGCCCTGCCTGTGCAGAGCACTGCAGCACGGCCTCCGCTTTCTTTCAGTACGAAGGAGAAGCCAAGCCAGGCAGCGACGCATGCTCCAGTGAGTGAGTCACTGTCTGACACTGTGTGTTAACTTATCGAGGGAGATAGTTCCTTTCAATAGCGTTTTACGGTGTGAATCTCCCGTTAGTACTGTAGGTAAGGTAATGCTCCTGTTAACTCCTTTATTAATGACTTTGTTTATAAACGTATATTGAGCCAGACTGTTTAATAGCACTGATGCATACTTGTTACTAAGTTGCGACGTCTATTCATATTCCTGTTTAAATGTCCGGGTCTCCCATGCAGTTTGCATGAACGCTGCTCATTCTGCTGTTTTTCCTTTCATAATCGATCACGCAGTCTTTGGGGGCGCCCCATAAATGCTCTCATTACCGCCCGTGTAGTCTCCGGTGGAAAGCATGCGTTTTGTTTTTGCCTGACAGCACCACGGACATGCTGTTACCACATGGCAGCGAGGCTCTCCTTTGTGCAGGCCAGTCCCTTCGGCATTCCGGTGTTCTTGCAATTGTGGCTGCTCACCCTGGTGGTGGATTACGTGGAAGGGAGTCGCAGGGGGGGGCATCTCGTGTAAACAATACACGTGGCTGCTACCTTTGAGCCAAAAGCTCTTCCTGTTCTAGGAGTTGCAGTGGTGTTGTACTCGTTAGCAGTCGTATGAACCTACAAAGAGTGGAGATCTGTGTGTGCTCGAAGATATAGTGGTCTTGTGAATGCGAGTGGTGGATAGAATGCACTTTCTTGGCTTGAATAACAGGCAATAGTGACTTGAATAACAGTTAATCACATACAGTTGGGCCACCTGAAACCTCCAATCTCTGGGGAAAACAATGTGTGTAGGTAGCCTTATTTGTGCTTTACCACGCTTCTTTTAGGGTGCTATGTGCCTTCCCATCTGTTTCTTGTACTGAATTCTTCAACACAAGCATTGGCAAGCCAACACTTGCTTTTTGTATAGGAATTCGGTAGGCATTTATCCGACGCTGCCATCATATGCCTAGTTAATCACACCATTTAACAGCTGAGGTCGCCTAATCACCATGTAGTAGTTTCGGATATTTGATTCCCTACGCACCAGTGCCCTTTAAAGTAGTCCGGATTTAAATAAATGCACTGTCTCAGTAGAGCATGTTTTTAATCTGGAGTGCTCCATAGTGACATCAGCAATGGCATTCTGTAAGTTTAAAACTACCCATCTCTGTTGTAATTAAATATAAATACCACAATATTTGGTTCCTGCTACTACATGTTGAAGTCTGTCACTTTATCCTAAGTGTCCAACTCCTGGGAGACCAAGGGAGATTTAGCTATTGCGGGAGCCCAGCCCTGGGCGCTATGATGTGATGGTGGGTTTCAAAGGAGATTGCCCTGGTAACCTGCCATGATGGCCAAACAGCACAAGGGCTAGGCATGTGGAAAGCTGCTGACCCAATTAACCACCAGTGGGTTTTGTGTTTCCAGTGCAGAGGGACTCAGACCAAGAGTGTTGAGGCCACTGGTATCCATGGTGAGCTACAGCAACACTGAACAGCCTGAGGAACTGTGCAGGACATCCAAGAAGAGCACCTTCCACCTGTCATGTGTTTTCAGGGCCCAAGAGGGTTAAGTCCTTGCGAGTGGGTGGGTTACAGCAAAGCCCAATTTGCAAGAGTGTCTCTCTGGGGGTGTATAACCCTAGAGATTGCCCGAGATTGGTCTTTACTCCATACCCCATTATTGGCTCACTGCTCGGTGAACCCTTCACCTCAGAGAGGCAAGACCATGGGTGGAAGAAGGTTCATTGCAGGTGTCTTCAAGAATTGTAGGAGTCGGGTCATTTTGCACTATAGAGGTGAATAGACCATTCCCCCATAAAACGAATGCCAGAGGGTTTCTATTCTCCACACATCATTATAGCATGGGCACCATGGCAAAGCCTGACGGAACTGGAGAGAGCAATGCGACAGCGACAAGAGAAATGTTTAAGGCCATTTTAATTGTTTTGCTTGTAAATGTTACATTCTTTGTGGGGAAAACATGTAGGACTGGGATTCAGATCTTTGGTTCAGACCCCCATGTGTCAAGTTATCTGCACCCCTATACTCTACACAAGCTGTATTGCATATTGGCTAGCATGGGCATTTCAAAGACAATCATGCCAGGGTATCCTGTGCCCTAACGGGGGTTGCCTATGCCAGACGAGATCTGCGTTGGAAGAGGCGAATGACTCCTTTTTGCTATGCCTTTAGGCCGTTCCGGATCTTGAGTGGCATGGCTTCTATCCCTGCTCAGTCAGTTTGATGGAAATGTGCAGAATCCTTTAATGAGCGTTTTTAGGCGGAATGGCGGGATCAACATAGCCAGATAGGTAAGTAGAAACAGTTACTGAATCGGAAAACAGGGAAAGTGGACAGAGGGATTTAAAAAAAAAAAGGAACAACTATTGAAAAGCGAAAGGGAATTAAACCTGGATATTTAAAAATTAATTATACATTTCATAAAAGGTGAAGTTGTTCAAAATGGCCCATTTCTGGCACATCATTAATATAGTGTCCTTTCGTGTGTGGACACACTGGGGCAGATTCTCAACGCTTTTTTGGTGCAAGTAAGGAGATGCCCAATTCACAAAAGGCATCTGAATGAATGCATCATAGAGGCCTGATCTGCCCAAAGGGCCAGATTCTCAAAAATGAGCCCAAATAAAAAAAAAAAGCGCAGTGGATGCGGTGGATGTGCTTTTCATTTGTGGTCATTGCTGAAATGAGCAGGTCACTTTATTCTCAAAGGTGACCTGTGCCTTTCAGGTGGGGCTCGACAGCGGCGCAAACATTAGTGAATGACAGGCTCCCAGCAACCGTGTAGTTCCTGGGAGCACATATCACAGAGGAGGGCCCTTACAGAAAACCCTACCCCTGACAAGTAGTTGCCATCTACAGCTGCTTGTGCAAGATCACACAGAGTCCCATCGAATAGATCCCTTTCGCCAGCATGGGGTCTGGCATGGATTCACATGCTCATGAATATTCCCTGTCGTCAGGCCGGGAATCCTCGGTATAAAAAAAATCAGTATCCGTTTCGTTTCTGATCTGTCTTTCTTAGTAGTAACCAATCACTGGTCTCTGGGTCATACTGCCCCCAGCCAATGACTGCCCTCTCCCTAAGCCCCGCCTCCGGCAGCCATCCTCAGATTTTTACTGCACGTACAAGTGTTGGGAGTCCTCGTGCTGTAGCTCTCGAGCTTTTGCTGAGTTTTCGCGCTTTTTCAGGAGATTTTTCTCATTTTTCGGTTAGAGCCTCAAGCTCCACCGTTTCTACATCCGATCAACGGGGATCCGTTTCTGAGTTTTCTACGCCCCTCAAGGGTGAAGATTTCGTCGAGGTACGCTTTTGGAGGATTCCAGAAGTTCCGAGGCCTACCCCGGACATGGCCCAGGAGAAGGGAAGCTCGACGCCCGGGAAGCTTTTCAGGACCTGCCCTCGAAGATTCCGGCAGAGGGGGAGTGAGGCTCGGACCCTCCCCCCAAGGTGAAGGCCCCAGGCGTCCAGAAGGTGACGATGGCCTTAATTCACCCTGCTAAGACCTCGATTGAGGATGTCGCGCGGCCCTGGCTCAGCCTGTGGAGGCTACACCAGTGGAGGTGCCCTCAGGACCCAGAGTCTCCCTGCCACCGCGGAGGGAGTCTTCTTTCAGGCCCATTGAGAAGACCCCCACAAAGTCCTCATTGGAAAAGGTGGGTGAGGGGTTGGTGGCCATCATAGATACGGACATGACCTCTGAAGAAGAGCTCATCGAAGTCGTGGAAGAGGCCCAGCCCATCGGGAGGGATCCCGACGAGGGCGACGACGAGAGCAACGGTGTCGCCGACAAGGCTCCTCAAGAGCCCTCGCGCCCGTCGTTTCCGGCGCCGCAGGACACCTCGGCGGCCATTTTGTCAGCGATTCAGTCCTTTTGCTCGGAGATAAGGACAAGGTTGCCCCTTCCCCCGACGGAGGTACCTGAGCCAGACCCGACGGGGGAACCGGAGCCAAGACCTTCGGAGAGTCCACTGCATAAGAGGAGGACGACGCATCCTACGCCACCTCTCCCACCTCTGCGGCCCGCTCTGCCTTCCCCCCGGTCTACTACCCACGGGGATGATACAGGCACGGACACGGCTATGACAGGTCCAGATGATGACGGAGGCGACGACGGGACGTGTCCCCTGTCGCCCCCTGCTCGGGCATCCCCGCCCGACGAGATTGGATCCTTTCATGCCATGATTTCCAGTGCATCCAAGCTTTTTCAGCTCTGCCCAGAAGAAAAGAAGAAAGAAGGGTTCCTTTACCAACGGCGCGAGGCTAAAAGGAAGACGGTCCTCGCCGTACCGCTTCTTGATGACATCTGGGATGAGGGGCTCGCCCTCCTCAAGAACCCTGCCAAGGCGCCGGCAAAGAGGGACCAGTACGAGAAGAAGTACCGGGTCCCCGACGCTGCCCCCTTATGCCTTCGGGCACAACCTACCCGGGATTCGGTCGTCTCGGCGACGGCAAAGAAGAAAGCTGGGGGGGCATCGGCCTCGACATCAACTTCCCCACCTGACGGCGAGGGCAGGAAGTTGGACACGATGGGACGACGGATCATCTCATCCGCAGCGACGACTATTAAGGCGGCCAACGCCCTGGCTATCGTAGCCCGCTACGACAGGGAGTTGTGGTTCAAAATTGCCCCTCTGTTGGACTTCCTTCCAGACGCCAAAAGTGCTGAGGCCCTTGAAATCCTACAGGAGGTGGAGATTGCTTCGGACCACGCCATCACGGTGGCAACGGACATCGCCGACACTGGTTTCCGTCAGTTGGGCAACAGCGTTTGCTTGACACGACGAGGATGGCTCAAGGCCACGGATTTCCGCCAGGACGTACAAACCAAGGTTTTGGACATGCCCTTCGACGGGAACAACCTGTTTGGGAAGGCGGTTGATGAGTCCCTTGAGGCCATCAAGACAGACACAGAGACTGCCCGGGCACTGGGAGTGCAACAACAACGGCCGTCCTTTCAGAGCTCCGGAGGCAGACAAGGTGCCTCCAAGGGATCCGGCAGTGGCTCCTCCACTTACCGCCAAGCGGCAAGATCTTCGTCCCAGGAAACCTACAGGGGACACGGCAAGTCAGGTGGTGCCCGTCGTCGTCGACAAGGAGGTCAAGGAGGCAAGGCGGCCTCCAAACAAGATTGAACCGACCGTGGGGTCGGGCCCCCGCCGAAGCACCCCGGTGGGAGGCCGGCTGGCGAGATTCGTCAGCGTGTGGGAGTCCAACTCCACCGACCGTTGGGTGCTGGACACCCTGGCCCAAGGGCACGCCCTCGAGTTTCAGAAGAAGTGCCCTTGCGTTCCACCCGTGGCCAGGAAGGAAAATCACGTCCCTCAACTACTGTTGGAAGTAAGGGCGATGCGCAAGAAGGGTGCCATCGAGCTCGTCCCAAAGAGGCTTCGGGGCTCCGGAGTTTACTCATGGTACTTCCTCGTAAAAAAGAAGACAGGAGGATGGCGCCCCATCCTGGACCTACGACGACTGAACAAGTACATCAAGGCACCGAAGTTCCGTATGGTCACCCTCCAGCATGTGCTGGGACAGCTGGAGGAGGGCGACTTCCTGTCGTCGTTGGACTTGGAGGATGCCTACTTTCAGATCCCCATTCTAAAAATACACCGAAAGTTCCTCAGGTTCGTGGTCCAAGGGCGGCACTACCAGTTCAAAGCCCTCCCGTTTGGATTGAAGTCGGCACCCAGGGTGTTCACCAAGTGCCTCGCACCGGTGGCGGCGCGGCTGCGCCTACAGGGGATCCACGTCTACCCCTACCTGGACGACTGGCTCATCCGGGCAAGGACAAGGGAGCTCGCCGTGGAGCACACTGCGAAGACTGTCCAGCTGCTCACGGACCTGGGATTCTCCATCAACTTTCCAAAATCCCACCTGGTTCCGTCGCAAGTTGCCCTGTTTCCGGGAGCCAAGCTCGACACAGTGGCGCGGCTGGCCTCGCCGTCGGAGGAAAGGACCAGGACCATTCTGGGCAAGGTGCAGCGTCTGCTGGCCACGGACATGGCCAGGGTAAGATCTATCGAGTCCCTCCTGGGGATGATGTCCTCCTGCATTTATCTGGTGCGCCTTTGCAGGCTTCGGATGAGACTATTACAGGAGTTCCTTGACGCCCGCTGGATCCAGTTGACGGGCAGCTTCGGGGACAGGATCCCTCAATGAGACGTTCCATCAGGCGATCCGGTGGTGGGGTACCCGCTCCCATCTGTCGGCGGGCACGGACTTTCAGACCCCAGCTCACCAGGTGACGGTGACGACAGACACCTCCCTGGAAGGTTGGGGAGCACACTCCGGAGATCTTCACGCGAGAGGCCTTTGGCTCCCGGAGGAGAAGTCTCTCCACATCAACATCTTGGGGCTCCGCGCGGTGTTCTGGGCCCTCCGGTCTTTTCTTCTGTCCCTCAAGGGCAAGGTGGTGAGGATCTTCACCGACCACACCACCTCGATGTTCTACATCCGGAAGCAGGGCGGAACCAGGTCCCCGGCCCTATCCAAGGTAGCCCAAGATCTGTGGCATTGGGCCGTTGCCCAAGGGATGTTTCTGGTGCCTCTTCATCTGGCAGGAATAAAAAACACGATCGCCGACTCGCTCAGCAGGGAGCTGCGCTCGTGCCACGAGTGGGAACTACGCCAGGATCAAGTGGATCGACTCTTCCAACGATGGGGCGAACCCCAAATCGATCTCTTCGTGATGGCGACGAATTCCAAGTGCCGGAGGTTCGCCAGCAGGTTGGGGGGAGCATAGGCAATGCTTTCTCGTTCCCCTGGGATGGCCCATTTCTTTATGCGTTCCCTCCGCTGCCGTTGCTGCTCCGGCTCATCAACCAGCTCAAGAGGTCCCGGTGCAGGATGATCCTCGTCGCACCGGCGTGGCCGAGACAGATCTGGTTCCCGGACCTTCTGGACTTGTCAACGTCCCCACCAGTCAAGCTGCCGACGGACGCAGACCTTCTCTCCAGAGAAGGAGGCGCCATTCTTCACCACAACCTGGAGTCGCTGAACTTGCAGGCCTGGCTCCTGCAGCACTAGAGTTTGGAGGGTACGACATCCCGGCCGACTGCAGAGAGGTTCTTGCAAAGGCCAGGGCGTCCTCAACTCTCAAGTGCTACGGACATAAATGGAAGAGGTTCTCTGTCTGGTGCCATGCACAGAAGATTAACCCTCTGCGGATTACGGCCCCTCAAGTACTGCCGTACCTACTGTCGATGGCCAAAGCTGGACTGGCTCACGCCTCCATCAAAATACATCTGGCTGCAATCTTGCAATCTCCCGATATACCAGGACGACGGGACGGGCGTCCTTGTGGTCTCATCGCCTGGTGAAAGAATTCATGAAGGGACTATTCCGATCATTCCCGCCGGTGAAGGCTCCTGCCCCGGCGTGGGAGCTTAATGTGGTGCTGACCAAGCTCATGGGGGCCCTATTCGAGCCTATGCATTCGGCTCCTTTGAAGTTCCTGTCATGGAAGACAGCTTTCCTCGTGGCCATCACCTCCGCACGACGAGTGGGAGAGATCCAGGCCCTATATTGCAAGCCTCCATACTTGACTTTTCATGACACGAGGGTAGTGCTGAGGACACACCCATCCTTTATGCCCAAGGTGCCATCGGACTTCCACCTCAACGAGCCCTTGGTGTTGCCAGTTTTCTTCCCATTGCCTTCGTCGCCGGCCGATAGGACTTTGCGCTCGCTGGATGTAGCTAGAGCGCTGAAGTTCTACGTGGACCGCATGAAGAGTTTTCGAAAGACGTCACAGCTGTTTGTGAACTTTGGGACTGTGAATCAAGGGAAGGCTCTCTCGAAGACTTGCATTTCCAGATGGCTCTCCGGCTGCATCATGCACTGTCACCGGTTGGCAAACCGACAGCTGCCCGGCCGTCCGAGAGCCCATTCGACCAGAGCGATCGCTGCTACCACGGCGTTCCTGTCTGGTGTGCCCCTGCTGGACATCTGCAGGGCTGCGACGTGGAGGTCGACGCACACCTTCACAGGATTCTACTGCGTCGATCGGGACTCCAGGGAGGAGTCCAGGGTCGGCCAAGCAGTGCTGCGCAACCTCTTCGCCTAAGGTGAGCCTGGTGAGGAGGTAAGAGTTGCTTAATGTTGAGTCGTCCTTTCCCCTTTTCACCCCTGACGAGGTTGCTAGACAAGTCCGATCTATGAAAGCCTCTTCAAAACAGGTTCATCCCTGTTCCTCTAAAACCATCAAGGACCACATTGACACCCTCGCTCCGGCCCTTTCTGATTTTTGCAACCACTCCTTTGCCTCTGGATCCTTCCCCTGCCCTCTGAAGAACTCCTTTGTGCATCCTCTTCTCAAGAAACCCAGAGCGGATCCTTCTTGTCCAGCTAACTACCGCCCAAATTCCATGACTCCCTTTCTTGGCAAACTCCTGGAAAAGTTGGCCATCTCTCAGCTTAACCTTCATTCCAATTCTGTTGGCTGTCTCCATGACCACCAGTCTGGCTTCAGAGCTGCCAGAAGCAAGGAAACTGCTCTCCTAAACATCCGTGAAGATCTGCTCACCAACCTTGACTCTAACATTCCATCTGTCCTCATCCTCCTCGATCTCTCTTCTGCCTTTGACACGGTCAACCATACCATCCTGCTCAACCGTCTCCGTGAAAACCTGGATATCACTGATCAGGCTCTGGCCTGGCTGACCTCTTTCCTCTCAGATCGACCCTCCCAGGTCCAACTTGGGTCCTTCCTTTCATCTGTCTTCCTCTCTACCTGTGGTGTTCCCAGGGGTCTAACCTCTCGCCCTGGCTTTTCAACCAATACCTGGTAACTCTCGCCCACTGCATTGCCATTTTCTGCTCAAATTTCCAGTGCTACGCTGACGACACTCAACTCATTTTCAAGCTGCCCTCTGCCACCTCCTCTCCCTCATCTCTGATTGCCTAACTGCCATTCAAGATTGGTGTGCCGCCAATGATCTTTGTCTGAATGCCAGCAAGGCGGAGATCCTCCTCATCGGCACACCTTCACCATCCTTTCCCCTCACTCTCTGGCCGGCCTCCCTTGGCCCTCCTCCTACCCCCCACCAGTGAGGCTGAGAACCTCGGGGTCATCTTTGACTCCACCCTTTCCTTCTCCGCCCACACCTCTGAGGTCTCTAAAAAGTCAAATTTCCGACTGGACCACCTCAGAGGTACTCTGCCTTTCCTCTCCTTCCCCCAGAAGCTCATGGTATCTCAAGCTCTGGTTCTCTCTAGCTTGGACTATTGTAACAGCCTCTTTCTAAATCTACCTGCCTCTACTCTCCTCCCTCTGCAACTAATCCAGTACAGGACAGCGAGACTTTTCCTTGGCCTCAAGCCCTTGGATCGTATCTCTCCAGCTCTGAAATCTCTCCCCTGGCTCCCAGTGGATGCAAGGATTAAATTCAAAACCCTCTGCATTGTCCACAAGGCTTTCTGGGGCCTGGGTCCAAAATACCTTCAGCTATCCCTCTGCAAATACATCCACTCTCGAGCTCTTCGCTCCTCTACCTCCAACTCCCTCAGGGTCAGTCGTTTTTCTAAGAAACGAGCTGGGAGTAGATCTCTGCCTTCGGCTGGGGCCTCCCTCTGGAACAGCCTCCCTGCCACTCTAAAACTTGAGGAGAACCATCTCCTGTTCCGGAAGCACCTCAAGACCTTCCTCTTTTCTTCTGCCTTCGCTCCCCCTTTCCCCTGCTGATCTGTTCTCTCTTGGCCCCGTGCACCTGGCCACCCTCTGTCTTTTGGTCCCAGGTACCTGCTCATCCTGCCACCCTCCCGCACTGCCTCCGGGCCACCCCTTGCACTGGGGTCTGTATCTGTACCCATACAGCCCCCCTTTTTCTTCCTGCACTTATCAGGCCTACCCTGTCTGCTGCCTTAAACCTAACACTTGCAAATTGCTGGCTGCATTACCACTGTTTGTTGCCTTTATTATTTATGTATTGTTATTTATCTGTTTCTCCTCTGCTTCGCACTTTCCACCTCTCCCCCCTTCCATGCACTTTTCCCCTCCCCCTCTCCCATGCACTTGCGCGTTCTCAATATCACTGGGCCTAGTAAGATCGCTGTTTTGTTCTCCCCTGTTCCCCTCCCTTGCCTTATTGCGCTCTGAAACACTTGTGTATGAGCTCGATAGAAATAAAATATCAATCAATCAATCAATCAATCAAAGGTGGGCCTGGTGAGGAGTTAAGAGTTGCTTAATGTTGTGTTTATGTGATGCTTAATATTGAGCCTTTGCCACCTCCCGTGGTTGTGCATGTGTGTACTGCTATGTATTCTCTTATTCATGAGCATGTGAATCCATGCCAGACCCCATGCTGGAGAAGGAACAAGTTACTTACCTGTAACTGTTGTTCTCCAGCATGGGTCTGGCATGGATTCACATGCGAACCCTCCCGCCAACCCCTCTGCGGCTCTTCACTTGGTCATACTGCCACTTTACGTGCTACCAAATCTGAGGATGGCTGCCGGAGGCAGGGCTTAGGGAGAGGGCAGTCATTGACTGGAGGCAGTATGACCCAGAGACCAGTGATTGGTTACTACTAAGAAAGACAGATCAGAAACGAAACTGGTACTCATTTTTTTCTATACCGAGGATTCCCGGCCTGACGACGGGGAATATTCATGAGCATGTGAATCCATGCCAGACCCATGCTGGAGAACAACAGTTACAGTTAAGTAACTTGTTCCTTTTTCCTATGATCTTCCAGCACAGCAAAAAATGGTTGCATATGTGGCATGTGACCTGGCTCTCTGCCATCTATTTTGGAGAAGGAGAATACTTCCTTGAGTCACGAGGAACAGAGAGGAAGGAGGGTAACCATCTGAGATTTACAGATGCATGGGGTGAGGGTATTTCACTTATTTTGTTGTAGGTTTAAAAGTGGGCCAGGTGCCCTGCATTACTTCACTGGTGTACAGCATTACTTTACTTGACAAAGTATAATTTTAAATGTCAACAGGGATGAGATTTTGTCCAATTAAATTATGTGCTGCTGATTTTTGATTGCCAGTGGGGTTCTCACTCATCCAGAGAAAGTCACAGTTGTGCCCATCTCAGGAGCTGGTCTTCCTAGGGGTGCGTTGGGACACTGTGGTTCAGCTGGTGTTCCCTACAACAGAGAGGCTCCTGTCCCTCCGCAAGGCGGTGGGGCCCTTTCTGGCCAACTCAGCCACTTCAGTGGTGGTGGTGCTTCCAGCATATTCTGGGCCCAATGGCCTCCTGCGTGGTCACTGTACAGCATGCTCGCCTCCAGATGAGGCGCCTCCAGCTCCACCTGGTGACAAATGGGATCAGGAAACGGGGTCTCAGACAGACTGGATACCAATACCACTGCTCCTACATCCCGATCTTAGCTGGTGGATGGAGGGCAATATTTCAGTGGGAGCCAACCCTGGCGATGACACTACTCTTTCGGGCTGTGGGCTACTCTGGAGGGCTACACGATTCATGGAGCATGGTCCAGGTTTGAAGCCCTTCAGCAAATCAATCTGCTCGAGGGCAGTGGGCCGGGCCCTCAAGGCGTTTTTGCCCCTTATCAGGGACAGGTCTATTCTGTTCAATACGGACTATTCTGTTAGACTTGTTTTACCTGAACAAGCAGGGTGCCCCCCTCCCCTCCTCTGCGTGGAGGCGGCATCGATCTTGGAATGGGCTCTGACGGAGGGTTTGGATTACAGCAGTTCACTTCCTGGGGGCCAGCAATGCATAGGTGGACCAGCTCAGCCCCTCGGGGTTCAATACATACAAGTGGGAGTTGCACAACAACTTCTTGTTGCCCCTGTTCCAGCGTTGGGGGTTCGCGGACCTGGACTTGTTTGCATCCCCCCTGAATTCAAAGTGCTCCCAGTTTACTTTGTGGGCAGGACAGGGTCGGGGGTCTCTGGGAGACGCCTTCCAGATCTGTTGGCTGCAGGTGTTTGGCATTCCCGCCCACCCCTCTGCTCCAACGGACCCTCTGCAAGTTTCAGGCTTCAGTGGGTTACAGCCCCCCCAGGACTTCGAGACCCTGGTTTTCGGATCTGCTACAGTTGCATGCCTGGGGTCCTGTCCACCTTCCAATCTCCAGCAGGGGATTCGTGACGCAGCAGTGAGGGGGACGGTCGGGCAGTCGAACATCCAGACCCAGCCAAGCTCGCGGCCTGGTTCCTGGCCAGCTGAGCCTTCAACACGCTCATTTTTCTGATGACAAGTGGGACATCATTCAGCAGGCCTGGGAGGCCCTCGACTAGGGCCCAGTGTAAGAGTAAATGGTGTAAGAGGTTCTTTTTTTTTTTTTTTTTTAACAGTTTCTTTTTTAACATTTCAGGTAACAATCCAACACATCCCACCCTCCCGTTCCTACCTGAAGGTACAGCAATAAAATGAGAGGTTGACAACCAGCAGATTAAAATGGCATGGCAGCAATACAGTTCGAACCACAGCTCCGTAAGTTCAGAGGTCACCCCGACCACCCGTATCTCAGCAGAACACCCGACTTGGTGCATCTCCCCCACTCTCTCAGGTGCTCCTGCTTTCCCGCCCGCACAGCCAGAGCCACCTCCCCCGGGAAGAGCACTGTACCAACGGTCTAAGGCGAGGAGAGTCCGGCAGTCACCGCTGTCGATTGTCAAAGAAGATATGAAGTATATATGTCCCACATCCTGCGGTCCCTTCCTTGCTGAGGTTGCATCACACCCCACCTAAAGTCCATATCATAACAGTACAAGATGTCTTGTTCCCACTGCGCCACCTTAGGACTGCTCCCCCCGCCCCATTCTATAGCCACTCTTCGTTTTGCCAATATAAGGAGAACTCCCACCAGCTTCCTGGTCCCAGCGGGTAGCAACTTGGTATACCCCAGTAGGGCCACCACAGGATCCAGGTCAATTTGTCTCCCCACTATGCCCCCAAGCACACCAAAAATATGAGTCCAGTACCGTTGTAACTTTACGCATTCCCATGCCACATGTAAAAACCCTGCAGAGGGCGACACACACCTGACGCAGGCATCAGACCGCTGGGGAAAGTATTTTTTCAGTTGAACAGGAGAGTAAAAGTACTGATGTAAAAACTTAGTGAATCAATTTAAACCTAGTACAGACCGCCCCCTTTCTAGTCCTTTCACAGCAGTAGCTCCATACGGCCCCAGGTATCTCCCTACCCTGCTCCCGCTCCCACTGCTCCCGTGATGTGGTCACGGCCCCCTGCCCTCTCTGGACAGCCGCCGCATACAGTTCAGATATCACCCGGTGCGCCACCTCCCCACCCGTATCAGCTTATCCAACATGCCAGTTATACAGGGTTGTGCAGGGAACAACGGAAATAGCTGCTTCAACACCACCCGCAGCCTAAAGTACAGAAAAGTGTCCAATGCAGAGAGCAGCCCCTTCTCCAGCTGATCAATAGTTATAAACCGCCGCACAGAAACAGGTCCCCGAATTTGTGTACTCCTAACCTCTTCATCAAAGTAACATAACTGGTTTCACTAGTCGGGGGGGATGCCCGGAATATATATGACCGGTAGCTCCGGCGAGTATATTACCGCCCCCTTGGTTTTCCGCTCCCAGCGGGCCCAGGACCTGCATGTTAGAGCGACCATATCCCAGGGCGTGCCCGGTCGGCTCGGTACCAGAAGGATAACTGCCCGCAGTAAGGCGGGGGGTGCAAGCGCCCTCTCCACTTCCACATGTCGTCGCTCCGCCGCCATTCCAAACCAATATTGCAGAAAACTAGCCTGCGCCACCGTATAATATAGTTCAAAATCAGGCGGAGCAAGTCCTCCGTCCCGGGCCGGCGCCGTCAACTGTCTCCAGGAAACACGAGCCCGTTTACCCGCCCAGATAAAATTCAGTACCACCGCCCGGATATCGCGGAAGAATTTCTTAGGCACCGGAACAGGAGCATTCAGGAACACATAGAAACTTAGGGAGCATGGCCATCTTGACCACCGAAATCCTACCGTATAGATTAAGCGGGAGCGAGCCCCACCTGAGCAGTGCTGTCTTGGCCGATTCCAGTGCTTCCAGATAATTCCTATGGTAAACCACCCCTTCCTCCCTTGCTATTACAATCCCCAGATATCTGGTACTCACCAGTTCTCACTGAAACCCCCAGTTATCGGAAAATTGGGCCGCCGCTGTCAACGGGGAAAATAACTGATTTGCTAGCGTTGACCGTAAGCCCCGATAACTCCCTGAATAGCAAAACATCTCTCATATTCTGGTCCGAATTGGTCTCCGGTTGACGAATGAACAAGACCATATCATCCACGTATAATGAAATTACCACCCGGTGAGTATACAGCTGAACACCTCGGTGTATGTGCTTGTCCCTCACCCGCTCCGCCCAGGGCTCTATCGTCAGGGCAAACAGCAGAGGGGACAGCGGGCACTCCTGGTGTGTCCCAATTGCAAGTGATATAGGTTCAGTAGTCAGCCCATTCACCCTAAGTCTAGCAACACGATCTTTATATAACAGGGATATAAAGGAAATAAACAGGCTCCCCAGCCCTAACCTCCTCAGAACCGAAAAGAGAAACGGCCACTCTACAGAATCGAACGCTTTATTAGCATCCAAAAGGGCGGCTATCACCGGCTCATCCTTGGGCAGCGCCGCCATCAGACCAAACATTCTTCGCAACCCGAATGACGTGGAGCGTCCCGGGATAAATCCTGCTTGATCGGCCCTAACCATCACAGACATCAACGGTGCCAGCCTGTCAGCCAGCACTTTGGCCAGTATTTTATTATCAAGATTGAGCAACGAAATCAGGCGATATGAGGAACAATCGCCGGCGGGTTTCCCAGATTTCAACAACACAACCACCACCGCCGCCCGTAGGGACTCGGGGAGATGCCCCTCAGATACCGCATGCTGGTAGACCCGCAATGGATATGGCGCCAGTTTATCTGCAAAGCACTTATAAAATTCGGCTGTAAAGCCGTCCGGGTCCGGAGATTTCCCTCCCTTCAGCGATTTGATGGCCCCAGTTACCTCTTCCAAAGTCAGTGGCCTATTCAACCATTCCATTTGATCATCGGAGCACCAATATAATCCCACATCGTCCAAGTAAGCTTCTATCCCCGCCTGAGTGGCCTGCGAATTAGATGACTACAAACAGCTATAGAATTTATAAAATGCAAGGGCTATTTTCTCGTCCTCAAAACAATCCCTCCCCTCTTCATCAATTATGGCTACAAGTCTATTCACCTTCTCGCGTGCCTGGACAGCCCTGGCAAGCGACCGCCCTGAGGCCTGCCCTTCTCCATACTGTCGAGGAGCTACTCTGTCCCACAGATATTTAACCTCCCTCTGAGCCAAATCATGAAATTCCTGGAGTTTCTGCATGATTTCCCCCTGTTGGTGCCTCGTAGGGAGCCGGGGCTGTCTCTTGGAGAAGGCGCACCTCCTCCTCTTTGTCAGCCAATTCCCTCCGTATCCGCCTTATAATGGTCGGACAGGGTACGAGCTAAAATTTCAGCCCCCTGGACTTGTCCCAAGAGTGCCCGAGATACTAAAATGAAGTCTAACCGTGCCGCAGAGCTATGTGGAGCGGAAAAATGTGTAAAGCTACGGACCCCCGGGTGTCTCACTCGCCATGGGTCCCCCAAACCCCACACCACCAGCATACCCCGTATTTTCCCCGAGCTCTTACTGCCTGAGTGTCGACCACCGCCTGTGCAATCCTGGGTCACATCCAGGACCGTGTTAAAGTCGCCGGCCCACAGGATTTCCCCCTCTGAAATATCCCCCAGCTGCCTCTCCACCCACTGCAACGAGTCTATTGTGTCCGTATTAGGCCCATAATAGCAGATCAGTGTATATGGTCTCCCCTGAATGACACCCTGCACTATCAGTGCCCGGCCCTCCCAATCCTTCCGAACCCCGGTCAGTCGAAATCCCACCGAACTGTGTATTATAATGGCCACCCAAAGGAGTAGGAGGAGTAGGTGGAAAAATACCAGTGGCACCCCAGCTCTTACCAAATCTAGACTCGTTCTCAGCCGTCAGATGGGTCTCTTGGAGGAAAGCCACTCCTATCTGATGTCGCCTTAGATACTGCAAAACCTTCCGGCACTTAGGTGGGCAGTTAAGACCCCTGACATGAGATTAAGAGCTGCCATCAGAGAAGCATGTGCCCTGGACCTCCCGGTTACCTCTCACAATAAGTGTTCACGTATCCACTGCCTTGCTGCACCTTCTCCCCCAGCCCTCTTTAACGCCCCACCCAAACCTCCCCCCACCCCTGCCAACCCCCTAACCTGTCGGGGATTTCCCCACCCACAACCTCCCTTCATCCCCCTTACCCAACCAGAAACACCAACCCGCCCACCCAAAGTACCCCAACTATGAAACTCAATCACCACCCTAGCAACATAGCTTTTGCTTTCGCTCAAGGGGTAGCTACAAGCCCGACCCTCCACAGCACCGCTATAAATGTTTTGTCTCCCAATCAGTACACAAATCTAAGCACAAATGGAGATGGCTCTTTATCATGGCCTGAGCGTAACCCGATTGCAAATC
This sequence comes from Ambystoma mexicanum, assembly GCF_040938575.1. Lineage (NCBI taxonomy): Eukaryota > Metazoa > Chordata > Amphibia > Caudata > Ambystomatidae > Ambystoma > Ambystoma mexicanum. Next base: position 112,908,041 of record NC_090938.1, on the reverse strand, counting down.
GTTCATTGTTCCCTTGTGATCTAGTGGCTCGCAGCAGCATATCCAGGAAAGAAGCACCCTCATCAGGCGTTTGAAAAAAGTGTCTTGCCGCCGCGTGCAATCCGCAACCTAGCAGGGAACAGCATTGAATATTTAATATTCCTGTCTCGGAGCCTCTTAACATCCAGGAATGTTCTCCTGCTTTCCTGCACCTTGTCAGAAAAGTCTGGAAAAAATGTAATGGCGTTGCCCTCGTATGAGACCGTCCCCTTCTCTCTGGCTTTCTGAAGTACTGTATCCCGGTCCCAATAGTTCAGCAGACGGGCGATCACAGGGCGCGGCGGCGCCCCTGGAACCGGTTTCCTCCCGCTTGGCACCCTGTGCGCCCTCTCCACCACACAGTATTGGGAGAAGCCATCCGATCCCAGAGCTTCTCGCAGTATTTCTTCCAGCAGTTTTTCCATGTTTCCCTGGTCTCCCGATTCGGACAGGCCCACAATCCGAACATTGTTTCTTCTTGACCTGGATTCAAGATCATCCAGTTTCTCCCTAAGCTCTTTAAGAGCTTTCCTGACTCCAGGCATTTCACTCGAAATTGATGCAGTCGTGTCCTCTACCCCGGAGATCCGCCCCTCCGCCTCATCCAACCGATCTCCATGTTTATCCAAGCGGACCTGCATATGGTCCACCTTACATGTCAACGTGTCAAGCTTCCCATCCAACGATTGGATCCCGGACTGCAGCTGCAGGAACATGCCTTTTAATATCTTGAAAGGCGGCCGCCGGGTCCGAATTCATCCCCGAAGTCTGGGGAGCAGCTGAATCCTCCACCGGTCCGCCGGCTTTAACCTGACCGGGTTTCTCGAAGCAGAGCTTTGACTGTTGTTTCCCGCCTTTACTAGATTTGGACATGATGAGCAAAGCGGCAGAGCCCGGGCACTATCTGTGTTCAGGACCGGCCCACCTAGATGGCGCCACTCCTCTTCCCAGTAAGGCGCGGGTTCAGGCCCCCCCAACACCAGCACAGCCTCACAGTCCCACAGATCCGCAGGAGGTCCCCTGCCCAGCCGCCACCAAAAACCCAGTCACTGCAGAGACCTTCAGCTAGGCATAGACCATTCACACCAGCCAGGCGGATTGTTACCGAAATATCGACGCTTGAGTGCTCAGAAAACAAGCAGGGGCCCAGATTGCGGGCCGTGGGTCAGAAGAGATCCAGTGCACCTCGACAGGCCGCCCCTCACCCTTTCCACGGATTAGAGAAACCGGAAAGGTCCAGCAAACTCACCCCACACCTCCCAAAAGTCCACTTGGCAAGTTTGAGATTGTTCTCACACTGTAAAAATTGCTGGTGTAAGAGTTATGTACCCCAATAAGGAAAGTTGCAGTGTCGATGGGCACACTGCATCCCCGCCCAGTTCGCTCCAGGCCGAGGATCAGTGCATGTCTCAGGGTGAGAGCGCAGTGGAGTGAAACATTGCCAGCCTTCCACGTAACAATCACAATCAAAATGAATTGGCTTTAGGTGATCTAAATATCCTCCGGGGTATGTGAGGAACAACTGCCCAATAATCACAGGTGTTAGATCGTTGCACCAGTTCACCTGTGGGTCCCGTCCTCAAGTCGGGTGCTGCTATACAAGCACTGGGCCTAACGCCGTCCCCAGGCCCGATGCGCTGCTGAAGTCTGCACAGCGCCGTGTACAGCGTGGCTCAGCTCCGCAGCCGTAGGAACCTCCAACCGTTGTCTCGTGTACCAAGCGTATCAGGGCAGCCTCCTCCCACGCAGGTCCTCCAGCCACGGGCCGCTTCGCCCCAGCACAGATCCGCTCCCTCCTCCAGGCGCTGCCTCCCCCTCCTCTGCTAACGGCGCTCCAGCGACTCACCAGGCCGGCGTCTCAGGTCTCGCAGAAGGGGGCACCCGCCCGAGCCGAGCCCAGGCCTGCAGCTCCAAGTTTCCAGACCGCACACCAGCACACCGCCCGCCCGGCACAACACCGAGGACCGTGCTACCCTCCGAGTGCCCGCGGGCTCCGAACCTCCACCTTCTCATGCTGGAGCGCCGCAGCGCCTCTCCCCGCGAACTCGACACAGGAGTCAGGAGCCGGGCACCACCTCGGTCCACTCGCCAGGCTGACCGCAGCCCCTCTCCACTGCTCGCTCCAATACCTGCAGACACTCCGGCCGAAGGTACTTCCCACAGAACCCACAGCAGTCGGCGATCAAGTCACGTAGCCAGCTCCCCCTAGGTATTAGAGACCGCCGGAGATTAGACCGGATTTACGAGGTGCTGAGGAGTTTCACGAGTCCGCGGCCATCTTGGTTGGGCTCTATAACCGTAAATGGACCAGGTTCTGCTATGGACATGTGAAAAAGGGTCTGGACTCTGTCAACTGTCCTCTGGATGATGTACTAGCCTCTTCAGCTCACCTGGCTGGGTATTTACCGCACTTATTTGGCTGCCATTGGGGCTTATAGGAATTCCCCTGAGCATGTGTTTTCGGTGGCCAATCAGGTAGTTGAGGTTCACCTTAAGGGGTTGTCTAGGCTTTTCCCTCCGGTGCATAGGCTACACCCAGTCTGGGCCCTCAATTCTTCTTGCAGCTTTGCAGCACAAGCCTATGGCCTCTGTGGACATTCACTTGGTGACACTAAAGACAGTTTTACTGGTGGCCCTCACCTCTGCATGCAGGGTTAGTGAGCTGCAGGCGTTGTCTTTGTGCAAGCCCTTCACCGTGTTTCACAACAATAAGGTCATCTTGTGCACTCACGCAAATGTATTGCCCAAGATCTGCCTGCTAGTGTTCTTCCCGGACACAGTCTGAGGCAGAGAGGGCCCTACATTCCTTGGACCGCAAAAGGGTCCTCATGTTTTGGATGGTTTTGGGCCATTTCGGAGGCATACACGACCATGGGCAAACCCATCCCTCAGGGGATTCCTGCACAAGGCCCCAGCCTTTGCATTTCAGAGACCTGCTTCTTGGATGTCATCAGCAAGGCGGCTACTTGGGCCACTCCGTCAGCCTTCTGTAAGCATTACTCGCACGCTATACTAAATTTAAGAAGGAAGCTCAATTTATCACTGCCAAAGGTTCCGGTACTGTCCCCATGTTGGGGGACGCCCACAAGGATGGAGGAAAGGGCACTAGACTGAGTACTCTGGTCACTACGGTGAGTAACTTTAATTTGCGAGTGGAAATGGTAAGCGTACACCCCTAGTTGGGGAGTGTACATGGTTGGTCCCACGGTGCTGGATATGGACTAGGATAGGAGGGTAGCCAACTACTCGAGCTCTTGCTTATATTCCTTTACTCCTTCCCAGCTTGTATCCTACTCCTCTGATCCTCCAGTTCATTCAACCTGAACCGGCCTAGCACCTACAGTATCCAGGCATTCTACTCTATTTCTTGTCTTCATTCCTGCACCAAATTCTGCTCCTTCTCTCCACTTCGTTTTTCAACACCTTGTCCCTTTCCTGCAGTACCCCCTTCCCTTTGTTGCCGCTTTTCAAAGCTATATTCTTCTTTCTGTTATTCACGCTCTTCCTTGCCTTCTCCACCCTACTGGGCACTTTCTTTTATCCAGGCCCAAATCTATATCTTCTCTCACAGCTCCTTTGCGCTTTCTTGCACCTTCTCTGCAATCCATATTCTCCTGGTCACTCCGATCTCCCCCTGTCTTATTTACCCCTCTGGGTATTACCTGTTTTCTCAATGCCCTGCTCCAATTTTTTTGACACACTCATTAATCTTCTCTGGCTCACTACTGCCCATCACTTCATGCTTCTGGGTCCAATCGCTCTCCTCAAGGATATTCTTTACTTCACAACTATTTCTTAAACCTTCACCCCTCTCGGCACCAAAGCATTCATTGATTTTACCCTACTTGCTACTTCCTCTTGCACCTTCACTCCTCTGGCCAACATCCTGCTCTTCAATGCTCTTTTCCAACCCACAATTATTTCTTGCACCTTCTTCACCCTTCTGTGCACCACTCTCTCTCAGGTCAGCTTTACTGCCTTGGGATGCCACTCCCTCACTCCTTCCCAGCATAACAGTTCTCGTGGTGCCTCCATTTGGTTTCCTGGGTCTCTTCTGCAGCCCCTGTTCCCCAGTGTGGCCCAGTCTTCTGGGCATCTCCTCCAGCCTCCTGGCCTCTGCTCCCACTTCTCATCACCAATGGTGTCTTTTCCAATGTACTCCAAAAGAGCGTCTGTCCATCTCTGGGCTCCAGCTGCTACACCAATCGCTGACTGAACCCTGGTCTTTTATAGGTCTTTAGCCCAGACTCCCAGCCTCTCTGGTGAAAGGTGAGTTTGGTGAACCATCTAAGATCCTCACCTGCCCCCCACGCCCCAGCCCGGGGATAGCGTACAGCCCTGCTGTGTGCCTTGGGATTGGCAAGACCCTCCCATTGGGCAGCCCTCTCTGCCACACCATGATCCTGTTCTTCCAGCCTCAAGGGAAATCATAGTGGTCTCTCTTACGGCAGCTGTTAAGGATGGATGGGCCCCACCCCTGAAGGTGGCAGTTGTGATTTGGGACTTCAGGCTGGCTAATGCTTTCTCTTAGGGGGTGCTCTCTCTGGTGATCAAGCCCTAACCCTCTCCCATAAGTGGACTTCCTGAGCCATTCTGTTCCTAACTGTATGACAGGGAGGCTTTGTATCATGGATGGATGTCTGGTTGACTGCAGAGGCTCCCTTCCTAATTCAGGGACCTCTTCTTTCCCCTCTGTGGATGGCACTCATGGAATAGTACTGAGTGTGCTGGTGCTACGGGACCTCCATCAAAGGGCTAGTAGTTGCACCGTCAGTAGCTTAAAGAGAAGCAAAAGTGCTGTGGTATTTAGGAGAGATTCCCTGACACACACATGTTCTATGCTTACCAGGGTCCATCAATTTTAAATGGAATCGTGTCCCTAGTTGGAACCATATGATGGACCTCTGCTCGAGACTGGGACTTCTAGCTTGAGTGGGTGTCTGGCTCCTTTGTCGCATCACTAGAGAACTCCAGAGCGAGGCTTCGCCACACAGTCAATGCAGACTGCCAACACTCTTATCATTACGACAACTCAGCCGGCTAAGATATTTCAGGGCACAGGTCAGAGACCAAGCCAATCGTCACTGGGTGTATTCTCATAGTTTCAATGGCTTACAAAAGTAAACGGTCGGCAAGACCGGTCAACTAGCACCCAACAATGCAAGGAGCTGCAAACCACAACGGGTTTCTTCATCCAGAACTGAAAGCCTAAGTTATGCCTGTTACTCATACGTCCCGTCCCCTTTCCTCCATCCTTGTGGGCGTTCCCAATATGGGGATGGTAACGGAAGCTTGCGTGGGGTTGCAGCCATGCCTCCCCCCCGCAGTCTTTGCCGCTTTACCTCAGTCCCTTTTTTGGCATGGACTGTGTCGGACCTGGCAGCTAGACGCCGGAACTTTTTCAGCTATCCGCATTCTCCCCGTTCTTTGTTTTTTTAAAATTATCTTCACCTCCCTTTCCTCCCCCAGCACATGTCGGCTGCAGGAGACTTTACGAGATGCGCATCCTGCGATCGCTCGTTCCTGGCCTCGGACCCCCATACATTCTGCTTGAGTGCCTAGGGCTCAGCCACCACTGGGATGCCTGCGTGGCTTGCAGCTCTCTCGGTCACGAGCCCTGAACAATCGTCTTTCCTGCTGGAGGGAGATCTTCCATTCTTCTCCTCCCAGTCATCTTAAAGAGTTTGTCGCCAGAACCCCACATTAAGACAGGATGGGTCCTCTGTTTAGCAAGACTCCTCAGCATGGACACTCCTTTCTGGGGACTTCCAACGGAAACGGGACCTTGGATTCTGGTTTTGGTGGACCTGAGGCTGTTAAGGCTACCGGCTCACAAGCCCAGGGGCTCTTTCGGGCGTTCCAGCTTGTCCTCTACTGCACCAGGGTGCAAGGGATCGTCGAGTTGTGCTTCCAGGAGTCAATTCAAAGCATGATCCAAAACTACTGCCATCTCTGAGCCAGCATGTGGCGCGGCCCTGCGCCCATCCCTTTCAGGGCATGGCACCATGCCCAAAGATGGCGGACAAGCACGCGGCAGAGCCTGCAAGGCTGGTGGCCATCTTGGATTCAGACTCTTTTACCGGGTCCTTCACCTTCAGAGTGGACCTTGCATAAAGGTTCCAGTCTCCTTCCTTCAGGAAGTGGCGGTGGGTCCTTCAGCACAGGCGGATGGTCTCCGCAGGGTTACATCTACCCCTCTCAGCCTTACAGATACATGCCCCGGGCTCCTAGCCGCTTCTATCAGGAAAGGTGGGCGAGAGGGCCGTGCCCCTCGTGATCCGGTGACATGTTAGGATCGCTTCAAGCACTTTCGTTTCCTCATGTGCTCCCCACAGATGTCAGGGCTCCTAAATGGAGTTGATATTACAGGTCGTGCCTCCTAGGCCTCCTCACTTGGGACCTTCTCTGGTTCTCCCCGGGAGTAGAAGTGCTGCAGCCTGTTCCTCCTCCAGTCCAGGCCCTGTTGGTGCTTCCAAGCCCTCCTCCCGTGCAGTCGCGTGTTGATGTCCAGCTGCCCTCTGGTGCCGACCAGGAGCGGAACACCTCCGGCTCCTATGACCCAGGTCCCAAACTCCCCTCCATCTTGACAAAAGGGGGTGGGGGGCAATGCAAAGGACGAAGGAGCTTTTGACGTCGGTGAAGGTGTTTCATGACAGTCTTGAGGGCCTTGCAGAGTATTTGAGCATTCCCCAGCCAGAGCAGGTCCCCCAAGAGTCTGGGTGTTTGTGGAGATTCTGGCCCTGTGCGTCACGAGCTGTTCGGGCCTTCCCCCTACAAAAAGATGTCCTGTTGGTGGCTAGAAAGGTCTGGAAAAAGCCCTGTGCCAACGCCCAGATGAAAAAGAAATTGGCTGCAGTTTCAGATGTTTGGATGGGGACCCAGTCCTCCTGGCCTCCCATCCTCAAACACACTTCAATTGCGGCGGCCTCCTTGTATTCCAAGCCATCTTCCTCATCGTCCACGGCAGGTGCCGCCTCCAGTTGTCTTTCCAAGGAAGACAAGGCCATTGAGTTTTTTTGGCAAGCGTTCGCTTAACACTGGGCTTCGCTAGCGACAGGCCAACGCTGATGCCCCGTTAGCCGTGTGGAACTTGAAGCTCTGGAGAGAGATTGGAGAGTTCCTACATGACCCCCCCTCTGGAGAGATAGGCCTCCTTCAAGGCCAGTCTGGCGGAGACCTGTGCTGTTGCGCAGGACCTCATGGACTCTTCAGTCTCCCACATTGACACAGCCAGCAGAGGGCTGTGCCTGGGGGTTGAGATGAGGCTGACGGTGTGGAGACATGCCACAAAATTCTTCTTGGATGTGCAGGATCCTGGATCTTCCTTTTGAGGAGACATGATATTTTATTTGTATCGCACTCGTACACAAGTGTTTCAGAGCGCGACTAGGCAAGGGAGTGGAACAGGGGAGAACACAGCACAACATAAAAACAATCTTACTAGGCCCAGTGACATTGAGAACGCGCAAGTGCATGGGAAAGAGAAAAAAATGCATGGAAGGGGGAGAGTGGAAAGTGCAAAGCCGAGGAGTGCAGATAAATTAAATAAAAATAAATAGAAGATGGAGGCAATAAACTGTGGTAGTGCAGCCAGCAAGTGGCAAGTGCTGTGTTTAAGGCAGCTGACTGGGTAAGTCTGAATAAGTGCAGAAAAAGAAGAAAAATGGGGGGGCTGTATGGCTACAGATACAGTCCCCAGTGCAAGGGGTGGCCAGGAGGCAGTGCAGGAAGGTGGCAGAGTGAGCAGGTACCTGCGCCCAGGGTACAGAGGGTGGCCAGGTGCACAGTGCCAAGAGAGAGCAGATCAGCAGGGGAGAAGGGGAGCGAAGGCAGAAGCAAAGAGGAAGGTTTTGAGGCAGAACCTCTTTCATTTATCCATGGATGACGAGTTGACGAAAAAGACCTATGCAGACCAAGAAGTCCTTGCCCATCCTGACCAAACCAGGGCAAAAGTTCTTCCCTCAGAACCAGGGCAGACCAGACTTTTTAAACCCTGCTCCTTCAGCGGCTTCAAGGGGGTTTAGGGACCGCAGTATGCGGTGGCCAGCCAGGTCCCCTGGTGACCACAGGAGGAAGCAGCAAAGGACATTGCAATGTTGTTTCCACTACCCCCTCCTATGCTCCTGCCTCTAATGCCAAAAAGCAGTGATGTAACGGGCAGGGAACACAGCTTGCCTGTAGGCACCCACCTGGCTCTCTTCACGGACAGCTGGAAGCGTTGTTTCAAGAGTCCCCTGGCTTCAGTCTTCCTTTTCCTCTACCTTCTCCTCCCCAGCTTTAGATGGGGTCCCCAGCGGTGTTGTGGAAGATCCTCTCTTTTGGACATGCAGGCAGTGGAGCCGGTTACTCAGACTGGGGGTCTGGCTTCTACTCCAGGATGTTTTCGGTACCCAGGAACACCCAGGCTGGCCTGAAGGTAGTCCTGGACGTGTCATTCCTCAAATTATCTTTACTGCTCGAACGCTTCAAGATGATCACCTCGGCACACATAGCTGAGTCTCTCTGCGCGGGGGACTGGATGTGTTCCCTAGACCGCACAAATATGTACCTTCATGGTCCCATCTACCAGCCGCACCAGAAATTTCTGCTGTTCACGATTGTCGCACCTCTTCTAGTACTGGGTGCTGCCATTTGGCCTTAATTCAGCACCTGGTGTGTTTATGAAACTCATGAATGCAGTGGCTAGATTCCTCCACCTGGAGGGCCATCACGTATACCCCTATTTGGACTGGCTAGTGAGGGCCAGCTCGCTCGAGGGAGTGGTGCACTCCTGCTGACTGGAAGACGTTCTTCACCAGCTGGGGTTCTTCCTCAACCGGCGGACGTCGCAGTTGACTCCCGCTCAGGACCTGATGTTCCTTGGGGTGCGCTGGACACTGCTGTGCAGCTGGTGTTCCCCCACACCCAAGAGGCTCCTGTTCCTCCGCAAGGCGACAGGGCACTTACTGGCCAATTCGACCACCTCAACATGGTGGTTCCAGCACGTTCTTGGCCTGATGGCATCTTGCGTTCTCACAATTCACCACATTCGCCTCAAGATGAGATGATTCCAGCTCCACCTGATGGGCAACTGGGACCAGGAAACCGGGTCGCAGTCAGAGAGAATCCATATCCCTGTCCCTCCTTCCGGATCTTCAGTGGTGGCTGTTGGACTGAAATGTGGCAGTGAGAGCCCCTTTCACCCTGACGGAGCACACTCTGGTAGTGACGACTGATCCCATTTGGACTGGGGGGTGTTACTCTGGAGGGCTACTCGATTCACGGCGCGTGGTCCAAAATGGAGGCTCTCCTGCATATCAATCTGCTGGAACTCAGGAGGATGGCACTGGTGCTCAGCGCCTTTCTACTGCTCATCAGGGGCAAGACAGTTCTGGTCCGGCCTGACAATTCCAGAACAATGTTCTACCTGAACAAGCAGGGTGGCACTCAAACTCCCCTCCTGTGCATGGAGGCGGTGTCAATCTGGGAATCTCCCCGGTCCATCTCCTGGGAGACAACAATGCAGAAGCGGACCAGCTCAGCCGTCTGAGGTTCAACACCTACAAAAGGGAGTTACACATTAACTGTTTGTTGCCCTTGTTACAGAGATGGGTGGGGGGGGGAGCTTTCCGAATCTGGATTTATTTGCATCTCCTCTGAATTTCAAGTGCCACTGTTTTGCTTCTTGGGCAGGATGGGGTCACGGGTATCTGGGGGGTGTGTTCCATCTCTACTGGCATGACCGCAGGTGCTTTGCTTCTCCCCCTCTGTTGCTCCAGCAGACCCTCTGCAAATTCTGTGCCTCGGTGGGCTGCAGCATCATCCTGATCGCACCCCACTGGTCCTTGAGGGCCTGGTTCTCGGATCTGCTGCAGTTATGCTCCCAGGGGCCTGTCCCGATCCCCATCAGGGGGCTTCGTGGCGCAGCAGTGTGGGGCGGTGGAGTACCTGACCCAGCCAGACTGACCCTACTGGCCTGGGTCCTCACTGCTGACTAACCAGACTGAGCCATTCCCAGTTCTCGGACAACTGGGACATCATACATGGGGCAGTGTATGTGCTTGCAGTATAAAAGCAAGAGAACCAGGTTCTGCCACTGGGCTCAAGACAAGAGGCTGGATCCCCTTACCTGCTCCCTGGACGAGGTGCTGGCTTTTTACGCACATCTGGCTCATTCGGGTGTTGAGGTAGATACCTGCTACACCTATTTTGTGGCCATTGGCGCTTACAAAAGTTCCCCAGAACACTTGTGGTTATCCAGGCTTTTTTTTTCTCCGGTCCATTGGCCGCACCTGGTCTGGAACCTCAATGTGGCTCTTGCGGCCTTGCTGCGCAAGCCCTTCGAGCCGATGGCCTCGGTGAACATCAGGCTGGTGGCACTCAAGGCAGTGCTGTTGGTGTCTCTCACTTTGGCATGCAGGGTCAGAGAGATGCAGGCTCTGTCATTGTGCAAGCCATTCACCACCTTTCATAATGACATTGTCATCTTGTGCACTCATCCAAACTCCTTCCCCAAGGGGGTCTCAACATTCCATTTGTATCGGGAAATCTGCCTGCCAGTGTTCTTTCCGAACCCTCAGTCAGAGGTGGAAAAGGCTTTGCATTCCTTGGACCTAAAGACAGTGCTAAAGTTCTCTCTCTCACGGACAAAACCCTTCAATAAGTCTGAGGCGGCGTTCACCTTTGGGGGCTCGTTCCCAGCACCCAGGCTTCCAAAGCTCCAATGGTATGGTCCAGGCCATTTCAGAGGCCTATACACCCATGGGTAAGGCGGTTCCCACGGGGATCCATGCCCATGGGGTCAGAGCAAAGGCTACGGCTATTGCCTTTCAGAGACCTGCTTCTTGGGAAGTCATCAGCAGGGCAGCTACTTAGGCCACTCATCTGCATTCTGTAAGCACTATTCCCTAGATATCAGCTCCAGGCTTGATGTAGAGTTCGGTCAGGCAGTTCTTAAGAACCTTTTTGCTTCTTAAGTTTGAGGCAGGTTGTCGCCACTCCACCCGATGGTCTTGTTCGGTGGAATCCATCCACAAGAATGGAGAAAAGGGGACAGTACGTATGAATAATTAAAGTTACTCACTGTAGTGACTAGAATACTCTAAGTCCTTAGTCCCCTTTCTCTCCATATGCACCACCCACCTTCCCCCGCTTGTGTGCCAGGAGCTAAAATATTCAGCATAGCCAGGTATTAAAGCATCTGATGAGTAAAATAAAAAAAGTGGGTACTGAGGTGAGGTGCCAGAGGGTGGGTTCTCGGGTGCGTTCCCACGCCTGGGGCTGCACCGCCGTGCTATGCTGAATTAAAAGGGGAAGCTCATTTTTTCACTGCCAAAGGTTTCGGTACCGTCCCACAATGATGGAGGAAAGGGGACGAAGGACTAAGTACTCCCTCCAGTCACTACAGTAAGTTTCATTTCTGCCTGGCTCACACTTGCTAGTAGCAAGAAACATTTGTCAGCATGGGCTGCCACATCCCGAGATGTGAACATTCTATTGGGTATGTGGAAAAGCTATTGCCTCACTATTCCTTACTACTTCATGTCCCCCCACACTTCTTGTTTACAAATGGTCTTGGTAGTCCTCTTTGAGTCAACAAGCTGATAAAGATTCTTCACAAGGTTTATTTTTCACTGTTCCCAATTATCTTTCAACCTTTCACCTATCCCAAGAAAATATCAAGAATAATCCCCTTCATTGTGATTAATTCAGCCTGAACGCAAGGGGGCTGGATTTGAGTGGTGGTTCTGAAGTGAAAGATAAACATTTTAATCCTTCCAATTGGCCTCCCCATCGACAGTATCACCAATTCTTTTTTTTATGGGCAGGAGGTCATTCCGATATAAGCTATTCTTTGTTGGCTTTTTATGAAACAAAGTATGCGATACCCTGCCATTTGTGAATTCTCTGGGCATCCATCCCCATATATGTGCTTTACTTGGACAACTGGCTTCTCTGGGACAAGAGTCTATGGTTCAAGTGAACTCTGCATAACTTCATTGAGCTTCTTTTCTTACCAAGCTTTTCAGTGAACAAGAATATCCGGTCACAGTGGAAGCCTATAGAACACACAGCATGTTGTATAGATTGTCAAAGAAGTTTTCCAATTACACATCCTAACCCTTTTCTCTATAAATGAACATTATTGCTTTCTCTGCAAACTCTAAGGTATAGAAAAGTGATGAGTTATAGTGATTTCATGTGTGTTAGGGACACCGGTCTTCCACTGCAAACTTCTTGCTAATGCCGGGGATATAGTGTCCAGCATACTATAAACCTAGGGGTATAGCATGTTGCTCATTCTTGCGGTCAGATCCCAGATATTTTCACCTTCTGTTTGAGTTGCCTTTTCATTAGCAAGGTTCAGTCTCTCGGATGTCTAGACTTCCTGGCCTTTTCAGCTGTCTTAAGTACTCCTCTTTCTAGTACATGGGTCACTGCGACCTTTGGCTCAAGTAGGCTCTCTTTTCTGTCCTTGACTTCCTGCTCGCTCCAGGTAACTGCCATTGTAAAACAATTTTGTCATGGTCTTTTCCACACCTCAGAGCAATTTGGATGTTCGACACAGCTTGCTTCAGCCCTATTACTAACGGATGGTGGGTTTAAAAAAAAATACATTAATAGCCAACAATAAGCAATTTCTACAGAGCCTGGACTTTGTTCCTGCGGGACAGTCGGGTTCAACACTTCTGATTTGTGGGTGTTTATTTTTAAACCTGCCAACTCCCAAAATTGTTGCAATACCCGGTTCACACCCCCTCCCCCCCCAGGTCTTCACTGGGTCTGTGATCATTAATAAGTCGTCCATAAAATGCTGCGACTCTGCTACCCCGCCCCCAAGTGAATCCCTTTAATTTCCTTATTGGACCTCATAGTGGTGAGGAGGAGTTCAAGGTGGATAGCATAGAGCAAAAGGGAAAGGGCTCTTGCTTTCATGCCTCTTGACAGCGTTGTTCTCAAAACGCTTTTTCGGCATCTAGGGCTAAGATGAGGGCCGTAATCCCTGACTTGTTAGCCTTTTCAATGAGATGACTGACTCTCCCAGTATTGTCATTAGTCTGCCTCTTATCAAACCAGACTGTTCCAGGTCAATACGTTTTGGGATGTGCCGCTTAAGTTGAAGATTTTCACATAGAATTTTACATCAATATTAATTGGCGCTATCGGCCTTTCGCACGCTCACTGGGTATTGGCTTTCCCCGGCTTCGGTAATAGCACCCCCTTGGCCTCCTTCATTGATGTTGTGATTCCTCCCTTCCCCCAAGGAAGTTAAAAAGCATGACCAATTGTGTTACTAGGGTTTCTCTAAAGGATTTGTAAAAATCTGCTGATTACCTGTTCCGGCTCAGAGCCTTTACCCTTTGGTAGCCATACTATGGCAGCCCTAACTTCCTCTGGTGTGATCTCTCCTTCCAGCTTTCTAAACTAGTGATCTTGTTTACTTGGCATGACTCAAGATATTTTATTTGGGATTGATCTGTATGGGCATCCGTCTGGTATAAAGCAGAGTAGTCTCTTGTGAACTCTTTCATAATGTCCAGGAGGGTTGAACTATCCTTTCCTCCTTCCGGTTTTATTTTTAATGTAGTTCTTGGCAATTCTTGTTTCCTCAACTTCCTTGCCAGCAGCCGATCTGCCTTATTGACCTTCATATAATATCTCTGTCTGAGGTATGCTAGACATCTCTCGGCTGCTTTCATACGCAGAACTTCACGTTGACCCTGTATAAGCCGGTACTCCCTCCTAATTGACCCTCCCGACATACGGGCCATTATTTGTTTAAGCTTACCCTCCAGCTCCGTTTCCAGTTGCCTCATTTGTTTATCCCTTTACGCTTCAGGGCTATGAGCATCCCTCTCAAGGTAGCTTTAAAAGCAGCCCATACTGTTTGCTGGCTTGTTCCGCCTATGTTGTTATTGAGGAAATACTCGACTATGTTGTCCCTTACCTCCCTCTTAGGGTTTCGTCTTTAAGGATGTGAGCCGGGTATCGCCTCCTCCAGAGTCTGGGTGTGCCGTATCCCAAGTTAATCAACAGTGTTATTGGAAGCCCGATCTGCCATGACGATAGAGCCTACTTCCATTTCTGAAACTTTTCCCAAATATTGACCTTGACACTCAGGCATAGTCTATTCTAGAGAAAGTTCTGTGCACATGGGAATAGAACGTGTACCCCTTGGCGTGCACTCGCTTTTCCCTCCACCTTTCAACCAACGCCTGCGGAGACATTTTGTCTTTTAACTCCTTCGAGGGCATGCCCTGGTTATGGAAAATCCTTGCACTCCTGTCTTCGCAGGGGTCCCAAGCTACATTAAAACCCCCAACTAACATTAAAGCCTTAAGCTAAAACCTTCAATTTGTTTAATGTTTGCCTTCGGAATTTATCTTGTCCCAAGTTTGGGTCGTATATAATTGCCGGCGTGAATGCCTACAACCCTCCACATCCCCCAGGAGGATTATTGCCAAATAGCTCTTAGTCTCTCTCCGAAGCTGTAACTCGAAACCCCAAAGTATCCCATAGGGCTATCAGCAAAAGACCCCCCTCCCCGTCTCTGCTGCATTAGCTTGAAAAATATGCCAGTATCCCCTTATTCTTACTATGTTCTCGTCCTGATTACGGATATGTGTTTCCTGGAGAGCTATTATTCCCAGCCCTTCCTGCACCAGAAAGTGTTCTAATTTGTTCCTTTTCACCGGGGAGTTTATCCTCTAATGTTCAAAGAGATGATCTTAAGTATATCCCTCTTGACCATGCTCCGTTTGCCTATATATTACCACTTGAGGTGGACTACGATTCTGGCTCCCCTCCCTCCCTCTACCCATCCCCTTCCTCCTCTCACCGGGCAGGCTCAACCAGCCTCTAGCCCCTCCCCCCCGTGACCACCCCCTGGAACCGCCATCTCAGGAGTTGAGCCCCTGCACCCTCTCAGTGATTTCCTGTGCGGGTCCCCCCAGAGCCATGTAGAAATCCAATCTGGCCTATAGTCCTTCCTTCCCCCCGGTACCTCCTTTCGGAACACCGTCCCCTGGCTGGTTTTAAATTTATTCACTTGGGAACTAGTTCTTCACTTCGACTTGGTAATATTTTCTGACGTACAGCCCACTTTCCCCTCCGTTCCCTCATCAGGAGATCTAGGGGGGCCGTTTGGTGCACTTTTTTCTGGATTTCTTCAGTATATATTTGGTCCATTCCCACTGCTTTCTCTTGATTAGTTCTCTTGCAGGCAATTGGGATCCCCTGTGTTCCTCTTCATCTTCAATTCCTAGAATTCTCATCCCTTCCTTGCACGTGGTGATCCAGTGTTGTCTGCTGTTCCATTCAAACAGAAGTCCAAAGGGTAAAGTCCACCTGTACCTTTTATCGCTCTTCCTCAGTGCTGTAGCCACCGGGCCCATCATCCGCCTCTTAGCTCGCGTTATCTGTGTGAGGTCCTGATAGTTGTAGGTTAGACCCATTGTACGTTACGGTCCCTGCTTTCCTCGCTGCTACCAACACTCTTGCCTTATGCTCATAGTTATGTAGGGCAACCAGCACGTCCCTGGGCCTTGCTCTCAGTTCATTCCTCTTTGGTCCAACTCTGTGCACCCGGTCCACCTTTATCCCAGCCTCATCCTATATATCTATTAACTCTGTGAACACCTGTTTAATCATTGCGCTAAGGTCCTTCTCGCCCACTTCTCCGAACAGGCCCTTTATCCTTATATTTGATCTCTTTGATCGGTTCTCAAGGTCTTCATTTTGCGTCTCTAGATTTTGTGTCACTCTTGACAGGTGCTCCACAAGCTTGTCTATTTTCTCGTCTACTTTCTTTGTATCGTCCGCTATGTCCTGAACCGCATTTTCCGTGGCATCCACTCTTTTCCAATTCTGTCCCCAAAGTCTCGAAAGCACTGGCGTAGGACCTTCTGCTTGACCACTTGCTCATTCACTGCCTTATCCTGGGGATAATCTTCAGATGGTTCTGTGGGTCCTATTCACCTTCCACCTGGGCTCCCCCATTTGCAGATTTTGGTGGGTTTTGGGCCTCTTTCCCTTTAGCTTTGGACATCTTGCCCCTGGTTGCATTGGGAGGTACAGCCTTAGTCCGGCGGCCCTATTCGCCCTGCCTCCTTCAGATTCTCCATCAGATGAGCTCTCCTAACCCACTGTAACCTCCGCTGCATGGGCTCCCCATCCCCTCCCTTTCTCCCCTTCCCCTCGCACCCCTCCCTTTCTCCCCTTCCCCTCGCACCCCTCCCTTTCTCCCCTTCCCCTCGCACCCCTCCCTTTCTTCCCTTCCCCTCCCACCCCTCCCTTTCTCCCCTTCCTTTCTCCCCTTCCCCTCCCACCCCTCTTTGAGTCGTCCGACCGTGTGTCGCCAACATTGTGGTCACACCTGTCGGAAAAACCAAAGACATTGTCCCTGCCCTGGGAACTCTGCCTGGTTCCCCCTTCCCTCCCCCTGTAACCCCTCGCAAACCTCTGCAGTGCCCCTTGACGTTATAACAAAATCCCACCCCAAAGCACCCAGCCTACTAACCTGAGCCCTCATGCCCCCACCAGTCCTCTAATCCAACCCAGTAAACAACTTGTGAACTGTTTGAAAATAGTGGGGGAACCATCCCCCTCCCCACAACCACTCCTAACACAACAGCCTGATTCCCCCCTCTCTCCCCGTCCCTTAACAAATCATGAGACGGGGGTACTTGGAGCCCAGTCCAAGGCCAAAGACAGCATGCAAAAAAGGGACTATAAAGGAAGACCCCGAGCCCCTTTCACATTTTCCTGTGTTCTCTCGTCAGGAGGAGGGTGTTTTCAACTTCGGGAACCTTCTTGTCCCATATCCCCTGCACCTCCCCGATGCCGGGGTCTGGGCCTCAGAACGCACACAGAGATTCCTGAACATTCTCACCCTCTACTTGGGAGCTTCCATTCTGCAGCCCCACCAGTTCCTCTATGGTGCGCTTGACCTCCTCCGTGACCAGGTGGACCCTCTCCCCCTCCAATTCAAACATCCGCTCAAAGGGGTACTCCCATCTGTACCTCAACCCCTTCTCCTGGAGCCATTTGGTTAGGGGCCCGCACTTCTTACGCCTCGACAACGACAGGTCCTGGAAGACGGCTACCTTGAAGTCCCCATATTCAATTTCCCCAAGGGGCTGTGCCCTTTCGAGTATCTTCACCTTGTCACCATAGTAGTGCATTCGGGTCAGGACAGTTTGTGGCCCTCTGCTCCCTCCTCCGGCACAGTGCACCCTGTCAATGGTTACCCTGTCACCTTCCTTAGACGCCAGGATCATTGCAATTATGTCTTTTATTTTACGTTCTAGACCCCTATGGGATTCCTCTTCCCGCAGCCCAAAGAATCGGAAGTTATTGCGTCCCTCCCGGTTTCCAATGTTGACGTAGCTCCTCCTCCTGTCACTAATTCCAAGAAGCGTGTCTGTCTGTACTTATGCGATCCCCCTCGAGGCCTGACTAGCCTTCACTCCTGTCACTTTGTCCTCCAGTGTTACCATCATTGTTGAGAGGTCTGCCACCTTCGCTCCTATGTCTGTCAGCATTCCCCTAATCTCCTCCAGAATGGCCTGGATATCACATTTGATGGTGCCGATCTCTGCAGTGCATGGGTGAGGTCGCCCTTCGCACATGCTGCTGCCATTGCCTTACCGTCCCGATAGCGGTACTGAGCGAGGGTTCCCATCCCGCTCATTCAGCTGTGACACCACCTGTATCCCCATTGGTGTGGGGCACCTCCAGATCTTGTGGGCACCTGGCGTTCCCTCTTCCAGTCTTCCTGCCTCTGGTGTAATGGCCGCCCCCGGTCACAGCCTAGCTCTGCTGGACACTGCCTGCGGTGTGGCCCCCAGTGTGCCCTCTGCCCGCCACTGGTCTTTGCTCTCCCCCCCACCCCTACCCACCCCACACCCAGCCTCTTGCTCACCGGGCAATTGGTTCCAGGGGTCCACTCTGCTCCTTCCCCTCCTGGGCTCTGTTGGTCGACCTCTAGCCCACCTCCTGTCTCTCTGCTGTGCCTTCAAGCATCTAAGCACACACTTTTGGGGCCCCCACTGCGTGCCAGGCCTCCCTATGATTGCTTTGGCTCTCTCGGGTCTGGGGGATCAGCTGTGCCTCTTGGGTAGTTTATTGGGGGTGCCAGCCTTCAGGCTCAGTCTTTTACTGATGTGGTTTGCAATGGGGCACTCCCCTTCCTCTTGGCCCACTGGGATCAAATCTGTCTTTCTGGGGGGTGGCTCGCCCATACTCTGCCTTGGCTCACCTCCAGCTCCGGGCCAGGGATCTCCCCTGTGCCACTGTACCGGCCTCCTTGATGTCTGTTGCACTGCTCTGGGAGTTGCTGCGCTGGCCTCGGTCCCTCACACTAGTCTTCTCGATACACCGTGGACAGGGTGGCCTTCGTCAGCTTTCCTTGCTGTCCCGTTATGCGGCAGTCAACGGCAACTCGGGTCTTGGTCCAGGTGCTCCCCAGCAGCCCGGGGGCCTCCAAAGCAGTCCTCGCCTGCACACTGGCTACTCCGGTTTTGCCGCTCCTCAGTGACACACATCCAGATGGGATCCAGTCTCCCACTTCGCAGCCACTACGGGAGCGCGTCCTCGCCACCTAGGCCGCTCGTCGCTGCTGTAGAGCACCGCGAGTGGGGGGCCTGCAGTGACTGCCCCCTTACCTCTGTCAGCGCTGGCCTCGTCTCACTGGGGGAGCCGCTCTCAATTTAGCCTGCTGCTCCGCGTTCACTGCAGGTAGGCTTCCTGCGTCACCCATTGCCTCAGACACTCTGGCGGGGAGTGGGGGGGCCTCCTCCTGGCGGCCCTGGATGCACAACTCCGCAAAAATCACTTCTTATAAATAGAAGATTTCCAATAAATGGAGATTAACTGGTCACGGGATCATTAGGCTTGTGAGCAAAATCGTTAAACACTGTTTTAAGTCCAAAAGTAGGTGAGGATTCCTGACACCAAAACAAATATAGGAGCTCTTCTCTTGAAGGGGCTGCCAACGACCGTATTGACGCCCGGAGCAATAATCTGAAACCGGCAAGTGCCAAGCACAGCTAGAGAAGGATAGCAAAAACCTTCTTGAACTCGACCTAACCAGATCAAAAATGAATGAGTACATAAGCAAATGGGGCTATTGCCGCTACAGGGTTGGGCAGCAGAACTAAATCAATGTAGTACTGTATTGTGAGTTGGCAAAGCCCCACCTATCGGCTCAAATGATGGTCAGAACTTCACTAATGTTTTGTGCAACGGGAGGGAACGAATATGCCATTAACCTGTCCCACCAATTAGCTAGGGCAATCAAGACTTTCTAAGAACTTGTAATGAGGCCACTGAGTTGAGGTGGTTTGCCATCAAGAACACACAAGTAAACTCAAAACCAGTTTGCTGCTCCCTGTTCCTAATTGTTAGTGGCCCGAGCGAACCTGCTTCGGGAGTATGCCACTCCATTCAGGGTCGCCTCGCCACCAAGTGTGTCCCCTGTGGTGGCCTGAACCAGCAGCTATCTAAGACAAAATGCTTCCATTCGGGATAGCCTCAGCCCCCAGGGTGTTTACAAAGGTCCTGGCTGCAGTGGCCGCTCACTTGTGGAGGCCATCCATTCCAGTGTACCCTTACTTAGACTGGCTAATAACGGGAGACACACCACAAATGATTCGACAGAAATCCCAGCAATCAGTCGACCTACTGCTCCAATAAGGATTCTCCATAAACGAGAAAGTCTCCACAAATGAGTCGACAGAAATCACAGCAAAAAGTCGACCTACTGCTCCAATAAGGATTCTCCATAAACGAGAAAGTCAACTCTAGTGCCCAGCCAAGTAAAACAATTTCTAGTAGCACTATTCCGTACAAATTGATGGTTTGGTCTTGCCCTCCCAGAGGGTACAAAACATACAATTTCAAACCCTTCAGTACATAAACGGTCATCAAGTAACAGTTTCAAAGGCAATGTGCCTTCTAGGCAAGATGGCTTACTGCATTTATCTTGTGCCACACGCCGACTGCTCATGCGCCCAATGCAAGAGTGGCTGGAAAAACAATGGTCGCAAAGCAAGCAGGCTATGGGACGATCTAGTGGTGGTTTCGCACCCTGTGGTTCACTGGCAGTGGTGGTCCAAGGACAATCTATTAAAGGGAAAAGTGTTTCCATACACCAGCAATTGAAGCCTCCCTTACTACAGACTCATCCTTACCACGGTGAGGAGCACTGCACGCCTGGTGTGGACACAGGCATTAACCAAGAAGCATATCAACCTTCTGGAACTGCGAATCCCAGTGATTTGACCGAAGGGGAAATTATCGAGGCTGAAATATCCAAAAACAAAATGTTCGAATTACCAAAAGTTCGAACACTTTGTTTTTGGACATTTCAGCCCCGATAATTTGCCAAAACACACATTCTCTCACCCACACCCACACACAACACACCTATAACACCCCCCACCCACACCCTCAGCACACTCACACCCACAACATACACAAACCCCACTTACCTTCACCTTCACGCTGGTTCCTGCAGCGCCAGTTCCCTTTTACTTCTGTGATTGGGAACTGTCGCTCTGCAGGGTCCTTTTCTTTTCTTTTTGTTATTTTTTTAAATTTTTTTAAACAGACGGCTCCGGGGGTATCCCCCGCAGCCCCCGCTCGCTATACCATAAAGTATAGTGAGCGGGGCAATGCGGGGGACACCCCCGCAGCCCCCGTTTTTTTTAATGCTACCACCAGAAGATCAAACTTTTGGTGTTCGATCCTTTGGTGGTAGCATTTTTAGAACTTTTGGTCATTTCGACCTTTTCTTTCGGTCATTTCGACCTAAACCGGAACTGCTAAGTCTTCACTTCAAGCTATCAAAGCACAGCTAGTATGCAAGACAGTCCTCATCTCGACAGACAGCACCACAGTCATGTTCTACTTAAACAGGAGGGGAACACTTTCTCCAGTGCTATCCAAATTAGCCCAGAACATTTGGCTGTGGGCACTAAAACAGGTTTCCCCTGGCACAACATGTTCAAGGGTAACTTAATTCACTGGCAGACGATCTAAGCAGAAGTGCTGTGCTGCCATCAGAATACGAGTGGTAACTAAGCACAGACGTGCTACATGACGTCTGCTTGGACTGGGGGTTCCCAGAAATTAGACCTCTTCGCTACTCAAGAGAGTTCACAATGCTTGACTACGTGGCCAGATTTCCCCAGAAAGCATCCAAGGGGAATGCATTACTGATGAATTGGTCAAGGAAATGTGTGCCAGCATTTTCCCCCTCTCTCCACCCATGTGCCCCTACAACCCTCCCTCACTCTCTCCCTACCCCAACACCTCTTCTCAACAAAATAGTCCACAAGCTACACGGGGAACAAGTAATACTTATCCTGAGACCTTCAATGTGAGCACGACAAACATGGTTCTCACACCTGCAAATGATGTCCCTGTGTCCTCCCATCAAACTACCATGCCCATCCAACATGTCACAGAATCAAGCACAACACTCTACCTGTGTCCTCATACATTGAACTTAGTAGCCTGGCTCCTGAGGTCATAGAATTTGGTCACTTCAATCTAGACCAAAGGTGCATTGGACGTTCGAAAAGAAGCAAATAAGCCAACCACTAGACATTATTTTAACAAATGGAAATGTTTTGTGTTACGATGCAAAGCTTGTACATTCAAACCAATTGATTGTTCACCTTCAAATATAGTATACTATCTTTGTACTGTACTCCTTTTTAGTGTATGGCTCTTTTCCTTCCCCACCTGACCCCTTAGCAATTTGCTCAAGCAGTCGGCTATCTCTTTGCCTCTGTCCTGGTGGCCATCCCCCTCATGGTCCACCTCCCTTCCTGAATGCAATCTGTAGTCATCCTGCACAAAGACCACTTGGTAAGCAGTTTTAGGGCCTGTCTGATGCTTGATGAGTGCCTTTCTTTTGATTCTGATCCGTTTTTGGCTTGTTTTTGAGTGCCTTTTGGAGGGATGTGTGTGTATTTTGCAATGGTTATCTGAGCCAGTACCTGTTTTTCTGAGGGTTTTCTGGCTTTTTTCCTTCACCCACCCAACCCCTGAGCAATTGGCTCCGGGAGTCTCGTGTCTTTTTGCCCCTGTCCTGGTAGCCATCTCTTCCTGCTTCCCCCTGCCTCTACAATTCACCTTCAATCATCCTCTGACCCTCCCCATTCCTCCCCTGCTCATCCTTCTGGATCTCATTGGTCCATCTACTCCCACCCCTCGTGACTGGAACAGCAGTATTTCAGAGGCCCTTCCAACGCAGTCTTGCCTAGGCAGCCTCTGGTTAAGGGCCTGTCATCTAAACAATTCCACTCTGTGTTTGCCCAGGTTCGCCTGGGACGCCTGACGCAGACAACCTACAGCGATGGATTAGTTAAGTGTGATGTGGGTGGGGAGTACAGCCATTACTCTACACCAGTAAATCCCCACCACTATTAATACCTATGATCTAGCCTAATTGTGTAAGGTAGCCATTTTAGCACTCCGACTAAGTGTGTAAGATAGCTATACTCGAGATGAAGCCTTAATTACGTACGGTAGCCATACTTCACACCCACACTATTGGTATAGCCTTGTCCTATTCCCCTGCTTCGCTCTGAGATATGACTGCGCTGCGCCCCATAGGTAGCCATTGTTTTCTCCAGCATCAGGTCTGGCATGGATTCACATGCTCATGAATATTCCCTGTCTTCAGGCTGGGCATCCTCAGTAAAAAGAAAAAGTTTCACTTTCACTTTAAAAACTGTTTCTCCTCTAAACCAATCACTGTTCTCTGGGTCATGCTGCCCCCATTCAATGACAGTCCTCTCCCTAAGCCCTGCCTCTAGCAAACATCTTCAGATTTTTACTGCACGCTTCAGTGTTGGGAGTCCTCGAGTTGCTCTGAAAGCTATTTTGTACTTTTTCCACGTTTTTCGTGGGAAAAGTTCTGTTTTTCTTCCATCTGAGCCCTTTTGCTCCTATCTAAATCAGCCGGCAATGGGGATCCGTTGTCAGTGAAGTTGCAAGCCCCTAGAGGGCTGTTGTTTGTCGAAGTTTCTGGAAGGCTGACTTGGGCATACTTTGCACCATCCAGCCATGACGGAGGAGAAAAAGGAGGGAAGAACCTTCTTCAGAACCTGCACCCAATGTGGGCTAAGGAATGTCTTCTTGGCGGACAAGCATCAAGTGTCTGTACTGCCTGCACCCGGACCAGGACGAGGATGGGTGCGAGATATTCCCGAGTTTCTCGAAGAAAGACAGGTATACAGGCTGGCGGCATAGCTCAAGTCAAGCAAGGCCCCTGACTGCTCCTCTTGGCAGGGTCATGCCCCACCCAGGACCGGCGGTTGAAGTCCTTGGAGGATGCCCCATCCATGGAGGTCCAAGACAAGGCCATGAACCGCAAGGCCAGTTTCGCTGCTGATGCGGGTCCCAGGCCAGATGGACCACAATCTTAAATCGCTGTCCACCACCTCAGCCAGCCTGGCAACGGGTTACTCCTCAAAGCAGTAGTCCTCCACCCTGTCCAAGTTATGGGACTAGTCGGAGAAACAAAGGCTGGAGGAAGGGAAGAAGGCCTCGCAGCAGCCTCACTGGGCGCAGCCAAAGACCCTGTTGAACGCTTAGTTGACATCCTCTGCGATGACTGCTACGGCAGGAGGTACTGACCCAGTGAGTGTGGTCCCTACTGCGCAGTGTGTCCCTGCCACCCAGACGTGGCACGGCTGCCGAGGCAGCAGCAAAGGCTGTGGGCACTCCTTGGGTGGAGGGGCACTGGTTAATATCCTGGTAGACCGCCCTCAGGAGGGAAAAATGGTGGGGGGTAGGAGGCCCCCCAAAGCAGCTTTAAAAGGTTCCATATGATCAGACAATGGACATCTGCTCCATGGACGAGGACGGCCAAGCGTCCGTCCATACAGTCCATGAGGAGGAAGGCGGCGCAGGGCCTAGCAGTCCATCATTCACTCCCCAGCCGAGACATAGGTCCATGGACATCCTGTCAACTCTCCACACCCTAGTGACAGTGATCCAGCAATGGTTGCCTCCGGCACATGTTGTGCCGCAGTCCCCTGAGCAGCCTCCACGTAAGAAGAGGAAGCGGCACCCGATGCCATCGCATCAGCCTCTTCCACCACATCAGGATCCGGGTACACACACAGACACTGGTACGAACACGGCCAAGACGGCCGTGGGAACCAATGAAGATGAGGACTTCGCCCTTGGATGCTCCTCATAGAGGCTCTCCATCAGACGAGGTAGGATCATTTCACTCTATCTCCAGGGCCGCCGGGCTGCTCCAACTGGTGCCGAGGAAATCAAAAAGGAGGGCTTACTATACCAGCGACAAGAGTCTAAGAGGAAGACTATCATGTCAGTACCCTTTTTGGATGACATTTGGGAAGAAGGCCTGGCCCTCATGAAAAACCCATGCAAGGCTCTGCCCAACCGAGACAGGTCGGAGAAGAAATACATGGTGCCAGACTCCGCACCCAAGTGCTTAAGGTCACAATCGTTGCTAGACTCAATGGTGTCGGCCGCCGCAAGAAAACTTTCAACCAACCCGGCCTCTGTATCATCGGTCCCCCTGGACAACGAGGGGAAGAAGGATGCCATGGGGAAGAGAAGCATTGTTATACTCGATCTCCCCAGATGAACTTATACCTCTGTTCCCAAGCACCAGCCAAAGAAAATGTAATTAGACTCCCTAGCCAGTTATTGAGACCACAGGTGGAACTGGAAATACTGCGCTGGGTCCTCAGTATCTGATAGAGAAATACAGGGGTTAACAATAATCCAGTATTGTCAAGCACCCTCCCCTTGGTGTACATGCAATCTATTCTTACATGACACCAGGAAAACACATATTCTGATGGTGCGTAGATGAGATGACCCCAGTGAAGGGTAGCAACGCACCACCCAGGAGTGCAGTAGAAAAGCCCACAAGGGTTCTTGCTGTGAGCCAGGAGGTACACAATCCGTAGGAAGCAAATGTTCCAGACCACCCAAGTTCAACGAGTTCCAGAAGCAATCCTAGAGAAAGAGCCAAGTCCAAACCACAGTTCACCAGAGTCAAATGGTCAATCCAAAAGCAATCCAGGGAACAGAGCAACCTTAAAAAAATACATTTACCAAAAACAGCAGGGAAATCCAAAGGCAGTCCAGGGGTCAGAGCCAGGTCGGAGCCACAGGGTCAGTAGAGTCTGCTGGATAATCCACAAACAGTCCAGTGTACGAAGCCAGGGGTCCAGGGTAACCAAGTAATCCAAATGGAAATCAGCAAAATACAAAAGGCTAGGTTAAGGTGTGCAAGAATCAAAGCAGCCACCCAAACTCATTGAGAAGCAATGAGGAATGAGTAAAAGGCCATTAACTTTCACCAGGACGTTCATGCAAAGTTGCTGGACATGCCTTTTGACGGCAAAAACCTGTTTGGGAAGGCGGTTCCCTTCAAACCATAAAGATGGACACAGAGACGGCGCGTTCCCTGGTACTCTGCACCAGCATTACTAGTCTTTTCCCCACCTGTTTCCTCTCTTGCTATGTGTGATCAATACACTCAGACAGTGTCGGTGCAAGATGGTTCTCAACACCCTCGCGAGGCACGACCCAGGATCATTGAACCTGAAAGCATGGCTCCTATAGCCTTGGAGTTTGGAGGTTATGTGCTGCCAGCGGACTGCAGGGAGGTCCTCGCCAAAGCCAGGGCGTTGACACTGAAGTGCTAGGGCCATGAGTGGAAGCATTTTTCTACGTGGTGCCGGTCGCAGAAGATTACCCCTCTGAGGATCACGGCCCACAGCTTCTTCCATACTTGCTTTCCTTGGCCAAAGCTCGTCTGGCTCACTCATCCATGGATGGAAGGAGGCAAGGTTAAAATGTGCCTTATGTTGATCATTTCTGGCCTTTCGCCTGCTCCAAAGGCAATACAGACTCTCTGTACTATCCAAGAATAAAGCCTATATCCAAGCCTGTGTCTCTGCAGCCTCTACCAACACTGCCAAACTCTTCAAAATCTGCACAGAGCTGACCAATCCTGCTGCATTATCCACCTTGCCTGTTCCCTCCCAGGCCCTCCCAGGCTCTCGCACGGCTCTTGCCTCTCACGCTCCTCCTCCCTTTTGGCTGCCTCTTGTCTCTTCTCCCCGCTCCTATTTTTCGGTGATCACTCCTGATGACGTTTCTAGACAAGTCTGATCTATGAAAGTGTCATCCAAGTAGGTGCTCCCCTGCTCCTCCAGAACCGTCAAGGACTACATTGACACACTTGCTCCAGCCATGGCCAATTTTTGCAATCATTCTTTTGCCACTGGAACTCCCCCCCCCCCCCCCTGCCCCCCCTCCTTAAGCACTCCCTTGTGCATCCCCTCCTGAAGAAACAGTCTGCCAATCCTTCCTGTCCGGCAAACTACTGCCCGATCTCCGAAATTGAACAAGCAGCTTCTGTAAATCCATCGGCACATACTAGCCCACAAGTGACTGAAGTAAATAACTCACAAAATCAGATCTCACCATCTGGTTTCGATTTTCATCCGGTCACTGAAGAAGATATCTTTACACTTATTAGTGCTCTCAAACCCACGATTGATTCTCTCTCTCTCTCTGCCAGCTTATGCAGCAAAGAAACTGGCATATGATCTCACCCCTTTTATTACCACTTTTGTTAATAAGTCACTACGGGATGGGATTGTTCCGGAGAGTTTGAAACTTTCAATTGTGGCACCTCTATTGAAAAAGTCATCATTAGATGTTGATGTACTTCAAAACTATTGTCCTATTGCAGGACTGCCATGGCCAGCCAAGGACCTCGAAAACGTTGTAACCAACCAACTCCAGGATTTCGTAGAACATGAATTATTACTGGACAAATTCCAATCTGGTTTCCAACCAAAATATGGAACGAGACTGCTCTATTAGTAGTGCAAGACGAACTCTTAAAAGCCGCAGATCAAGGAGAGCTCACACTCCTGGTAATGTGAGACTTGTCCGCGGCCTTTGACACAGTAAACCATCAACTTCTATTGGGACGACTACAGGAGGGAGTGTTATGCTTGAGCTAAAACATGGCGCTGGTGCGCAGTGCATTCCGGGAGCGCTCGGAGCCATGATGGATATTTACTTCATGCCGCAGTGAAACGCTGTACTCATTTTGCTGAGAGCTAGATTCACAATGCTGAAGAAAACATGCTTTCCAAACCTGGTATGCAGTCAAGGACATTTCTGCTGGGAAAGCTAACTTTATGTCCTGTTATGAGCTATGGGACTGTTTTCTGTGGTGCTTGTTTTTAGAGGAGGGAAGCACTTTGCTCCTTGAGGTTACTGTCGGTTGACCCAGCTGGCAACCAACGGCTGCTCATCAATGCGCAAGTGCGTTGCCAGAAGGTTCGAGAAATTGCCACCCCTTTTTGAAGTGTGCATATATGCGGAACCCCTGAGCGGTTAGGTGAGAGTTCAGCCGGAGGGGGGACGCTTCCGTCTGGCATACCTGTGGGCTGTTGTGCTCTCGGCCTGGCTGTTATCAGGGTCTTCCAGCCGCTTCTGATGAGATGAGGAATCCAGTTACGCTCACGGTGATGTATTTTCTTTTGAATTCTCAGTTTCTTCTGTGATTTATTTCTATGTTATCACTGGTTGCTTCTAAGCTTTGAATAAATAGCCGTATAAGTGCTCATTATTTTCTAAGAGTGTGTGGTTGCAAGTTTTTGCGTCTTCCTACGTTCAAAGTATTGGCTCCGTAATTGCACTGGTGATTTATGACTGTCCGTGCACTCTGGGAGAGCAATACAGGGAGGAAGAGTATCTGATTCAGCACTAAACTGGTTTAGGTCTTTCTTGACCAACCGTCAACAGCGTGTGAGATTGGGGGAGTTCCTGTCGGACCTCATCTGTTTGAACTGTGGGGTTCTGCAGGGATCCTCCCTGTCCCCACTGCTGTTTAATCTGTATATTTGGACACTTTTTGAAATCCTGAGACGCTATGGGCTGGATTTCCAATCATGTGCTGATGACACCCAGATCTTTGTACGAATTGCTAATTTCCAGGAAGCATTTAGCAAATTAGGGCTATGCCTGGAAGAAGTAGGCAGCTGGATGTCCAAGAACTATTTGCAACTTAATGCTGCCAAAACCGAACTCCTATTATTCGGACCTAAAAACTTGCTGTCAGCAGCCAAGAAGTGGCCTATTCCATCACTTTTGGGCAAGAGTCTCAAATTTGTATCTAAAGTCAAAATTCTTGGTTGTATGTGGCAAGAAGACCTGGGCAGCGAAACCCAGGTGGGAGCTAAGATCAAGGCAGTATATTTTGTCTTTCGAATGCTACGCCAAGCACTCCCCTACATACCAACTAAAGTTCATGCATCTGTGGTAGGAGCACTAACCAGTGCCCACTTAGTCTATTGCAATAGTCAACTGTTGGGCATTCCTGCCAAACAGTTTCAGCGGCTCCAGAAAGCACAAAATCCGGCTGTTAAACTAATATTTAAGTTAAGAAAAGCTGGACATGTGTCTCCATTTCGCCGGGAGTTGCATTGGCTATCAGTCGATGATCGCATTAAATTAAAAACAGCCTGTATTATCTTCAAATGTATTAATGGCATCACTCCCATGTACTTACAAGAGCTAATACAGCCATAACATCTGACGAGACAATTGCGATCTAGCGACAGACATCTTCTGATTATCCCTCACTCAGTGTTTACATCTAAAGGTGACAGAAGATTTTCAGTTTTTGGTCCCAGGCTGTGGAACTCGCTGCCACTACCTTTAAGAACAATGAGCTCACTTCTCCAATTTTCGCCAGGCACTGAAGACCTTCCTTTTCAGGTAAACGGCCTCGTGTTTTCTGGGAGCCTGTTTTGATCTTCCTCGTCTACCTTCAAGTGTGTCATCTTCGCCAATATACGGTTCATTTCGTTTGGTGCGCGCTACAAATGTAAACAAATCAAATCACTCCTTTTTTGGGCCAACTCTTGGAAAACGTGACCATCTCCCAGCTCACTCTCAACACAGAATCTGTTGGTTGTCTCCATGACCATCAGTCTGGCTTCAGAGCAGCCAGTGGCACGGAAACTGCTCTCCTGAACACCTGTGAAGACCTCACTAATCTTGATTTTAGCCTTCCTTCTGTCCTCGTCCTCCTTGATCTTTCCTCTGCTTTCGACAGTGTCAACCATGCCATCTTGATCAATCGTCTCAGTGAGAACCTGGGCATCACGGATCAGGAGCTCGCCTGGTTGACTTATGTCCTGCTGGACTGTCCCTCTCAGGTCCAACTGGGGTCCTTTCTCTCCACCTTTCTCTCCACATGTGGGGTTCCCAAGGGCTCCAACCTCTCTGCCTGGCTTTTCAACCTCTATGTGGCCCCTTTGGCCCACCAAATCTGTACCTTCTCCTCTTTCAGTGTTATGCAGATGACACTCGGCTCTCCTTCAGGTTTCCCTCTGCTTCCTCGCCTCTCTCGCTCATTCCTGTCTATCTGCAATTCAGAAATGGTGCGCCTGCAACAATCTCTGCCTCAATGCCAGCAAGACAGAGTTCCTCCTCATTGGGACCCCTGCTCCTGCTTTCCCTCTTTCGCTCGGGCCCCCCCTCCTTGGGCCCTCTCCCTGCGCCTTCCTGTGAGGCAAAATACCATGGGGTCATCGACTCCACTCTCTCCTTCTCTCCTCACATCACGGACCTCTTGACGAAGTCCCACTATCAGCTGCACCTCCTCAGAGGTATTCTTCCTTTCTCACTTCCCCCAGAAGCTTAATGTCTCCAGAGCCCTGGTTCTCTCTAGGCTGGACTACTGCAACAGCCTCCATCTCAACCTGCCTTCCTCTACTCTCTGCCCTCTGCAACTAATCCAGAACAGGACTGCAAGACTTGTCCTTGGCCTCAAACCGAGGGATTGTATCCCTCCAGCCCTGAAATCTCTCCACTGGCTCTGGCTGACTGCAAGGATCCAGTTCAAGACCCTCTGCATTGTCCACAAGGCCGTATGGGGTTGGGGGCCCGCATTTCATCCAAATCTCTCTTCCTAAAAATCTTCCTTCTCGAGCCCTTCGCTCGGCTACCTCCGACGGTCAGACACTTCTCCAGGCAGAGAGTTGGAGGCTGATTTCTCCCTCTCCTCCACAGGGGCCTCCCACTGGAATGGCCTTCCTGCCCTCTCAAACTTGAGTAGGACCATCTCCGGTTCCAGAAGCAGTTCAAGACCTTCCTGCACAACGTAGCCCTGAAACGACTCATGGGGGCACCTTTTAAACCTATGCATCAAGCCCCACTCAAGGTTCTGTTGTGTAAGACTGTGTTCCTTGTGGTTATCACCTCAGCCAGACGAGTGGATGAAATCCAGGCCTCATCTTGCAAGCAGCTGTATCTGACTTTCCACACATTGAGGATGGTGCTGCATACACACCCCATGTTCATGCCAAAGGTCCCGTCGGAAATCCACCTTAATGAGCATTTGGTGTTGCCTGTTTTCTTCCCGAACCCTTCATCGCCGGCGGAGAGGACCTTACATACACTGGATGTTACTCATGCCTTGAAATTCTACGTGGCACGCACTAAGAATTTTCTGAAGACTTCTCAATTGTTTTTGAACTTTGTCCAAGGCTTCCATCTCAAGATGGCTCTCCGGCTGCATCATGCACTGTCATCGGCTGGCTAACCGGCCTCTGCTGGGCCGTCCGAGAGCCCACTCCACCAAAGCGATCGCTGCGATGACGCTGCATTCCTTTCTGGTGTGCCCCTGCTAAACATCTGCAGGGCTGCAACGTGGAGGTCCACGCATACCTTCACAAGGTTCTACTGCATTCCAGGGAGGAGTCAAGAGTCGGCCAGGCAGTGCTACGCAACCTGTTTACTTGAGGCAAGTCTGTTCCAGGGGTAAGTGGTAATTGCTTCTGTTGAGCTTTGCCACCTCCTGTGGTTGTGTAATATGTACTGCTGTGTAATCGTTATTCATTACCATGTGAATCCATTCCAAGCCCCATGCTAGAGAAAGTTTGTTACTTACCTGTGACTATTGTTCTTCTTGGTCATCCTGCCACTTTACATGCTTACCATATCTGAAGATGGCTGCCAGAGACACGCCTTAGGGAGCGGACGGTCATTGGATGGGGGCAGCATGACCCAGGGGACAGTGATTGGTTTAGAGGGGAAATACATTTTTGAAAGTGAAACAGTTTTTCTTTTTACCGAGGATTCACAGCCTGACTGGGAATATTCATGAGCATGTGAATCTATGTCAGACCCATGCTGGAGAACAATAGTATTTTTTTTTAAACAATTTTTATTATTTTATAACAAACACGTCAACCATGGTAACTTTTTAGGACATACATAATCAATATCAAAACATCACATTATACAGTGTCGTTTTCCGTCCTCCCCCCTTCCTCCCCACAAACACGAGCCATCTCAGCCTCATCATCTACATGAGCATTTTCGGGAATCTCTGTGTTCGTTGACTCATCTGAGTCGTCTGTATCATGATTGACCTGGTGGAGGCTTGCCATTGAGTTCACCAGCTGCCTCCAGGCTATCAGGGGGCCCGCTTCCTCCTCTCCCCCCTTAGTGACAGCTTCAAACCATAAAACAGTTTCTGCTTCCGCCCATCTCAAGAGGTCCGCCCACCATATCCCCACTCTGGGTCTGTGGGCCGCTTTCCAACACATTGCGATTCTGCGTTTAGCTAAAATATAGGCCAGGTCCTTCATTTTACTGATATGCTTCGAATGACGTGGCCTGGGAAAATTCCCAAGCATGCAAGCCCAAGCCGATCCTATGTCCAGTACCACTCCCACACCAGCCATTCATCTTTATTTCTCCCCAGAATCTGTGCACCTCAGGGCAGGCCGAGAACATGTGCAGTAGTCCTGCCTCCTCCTCCCCACACCTGGGGCATTTTTGTACAGCCGAGCCTCCAAACCTAGCTATTCTACTGGGAGTCAGGTAAGCTCTATGAGTGACATACAACTGGATCTGCTGGAGTCCCGCATTCCGGGACACCTTTTTATGGTACCTTTGGGCTCTATCCCACTGTCCCTCTGTCATGGGTTCCCCCACCTCCTCCTCCCAGTCATGCCTCAATTGGAGAGCTCCTTCCCCGCCTTCGCCCTCAGGAGCTCATATATCCTAGATATTTCATGCCCACCCTCCGAGACATCATACATCGTTTCTAGGGAGGCATCGGTTTCTTCCTCTACCACAGTCTGCGGCCACCACTCACCTTTTTCATGAGCCTGGTATTAGTAATAAATTGGCCTCTATGCACCCCTGTCTCATCCTGCAGCCTCTGGAATCCAAACGCCTCCCCTTCCTGCCATATGTCTCCAAGGGTGGCCAATCTCACTGGTTCCCAGTACCTACGGACCACTTCAAAGAATTGGGAGTCGTTCCCGCATAGCACCGCCAGCGGGGCCTGCTGGGAAAGCGCATCTGGTTCACCCACCGTTCTCCATGTCCTGCGTCATACTTCCCAGCCCAGCTTCAATAATCTCCCCATCCTCGCTATTTTAGTTTTGTGCAGCCATACTGTCTCCCTCAAAAAGTAAAGCCTAGCTTCTGTCGAGTCTTTTGCAGACAACCATCTAGCCACATACAACTGTCCTGCCAGGTAATACAGCTCAAAATTCGGTAGGTTTATGCCCCCTTTGTCACGTGTGTTCTGTAGTTTCCACATGGCCACCCTATTGCTGGAGTTGTCCCATATGAAGCCCCTGCACATGCCATGAGGTTTCACAAAAAAGCGTTTGGGGATTAAGTACGGAAAATTCACAAAAAAGTGCAAGAGTCTGGGAAAGACCACCATTTTGAGTAAAGCTGCTCTCCCCATCATGGCTAGGGGTAATTTAGACCAGAACACCATGCTATTTTTAACTCCCTCCATCGCCTTCTCTGTGTTATGTTTGTGCTCTGTCTCTATTTTGTGGTAAACATTTGAATGTCACGGTCTGCCAGGGTATCTGCAAGACGGGCAGCCTCTCCAATGGGGTGCTCTTCTACCTTCTCAGGGGGAACAAACTGGACTTCCCGGGGTTCACCGATATGCCGGAGAGGGTGGCGTAACGACCCATCACCTCCAACACATATTGCAGGTTCTCCTCCGGATAGCGCAAGTAGAGAAGCACATCATCTGCATACAGTGATATCAGGTGTGTGCCCCCTGTCGTGCGGATCCCCACCTCCCCGTATTGTTGCCGCAGGCATATTGCCAGTGGCTCTAATGCCAGGATGTATAACATGGGTGACATGGGGCATCCCTGTCTGGTCCCCCTGCCAAGTTGCCATTTATCTGAGATTGTGGTTCCGGTTTTGACTCTTGCCATCGGGGTACTATATAGCATCTGGACCCATCTAATATATCCTGGTCCCATCCCGTATCCCTTTAGAGTCGCTTTCAACCACGGCCACCGCACTGAGTCAAAAGCTTTCACCGCGTCCAACGACACGATAGCCAGCTCGCTCGAGTCTCCCTCAGTTTGGTCAATGATATGGTGTAGCCTCCTGTGGTG
Organism: Ambystoma mexicanum; assembly: GCF_040938575.1. Taxonomy (NCBI): domain Eukaryota; kingdom Metazoa; phylum Chordata; class Amphibia; order Caudata; family Ambystomatidae; genus Ambystoma; species Ambystoma mexicanum. The sequence continues at coordinate 112,874,559 of NC_090938.1, read as the reverse complement.
ATCTGTAATATTTCTACCGGGGACATAACCCGTTTGGTCTGGGTGTATCAATTTGCCAATTACCCTCTTCAACCTATTGGCCAGCACTGTCGTGAGTATCTTGCTACCCTGATTGAGCATAGACAAGGGCCTGTAGGATCCGCATTCCGCGTCCGGTTTGCCTGGTTTCAGGAGCGGAATGATCACCGCCTTGCGGAGGGACGCCGGCAGTTCCCCCGCTCATATGCTTCATTAAACATGGCCAGCATGCTACTCCAGCAGCGGCTGGAGTAGCTCCTGCTTATACGTTTTATAAAACTCGCTGGGTAACCCATCCGCCCCGGGCGCTTTACATGTGGGCAGGTGTTGGTTCACCGCCTCCAGTTTGTCCACGGTGATGGGGGCGTCTAGGTCCGCTCGTTCTAGGTCATCCAAAGTGGGCAGCCCTGTGTCCTCTATCGTATCTAGTGTATCTTGACTCATGTCCTCTCCTGTGTCCTCGTATAATCGTCTGTAATACTTGAGGAACTCCTCATTTACCCTTTCCTGGGTATTCTGGATTTGACCCTCCGCGTCCCTGACCCCTCTGATCACCGAGCGGGGGATCTCATTCTTGTATAACCAAGCCAATAACCTACCCGGCTTATCCCCCCCAGCATGCAGCCTCTCCGTGTATTTCTTATAGTTCAGTTTGCATAATCTGTCCCAAGGTTCACTACAAGCTACCTGTAAGTCCTTTATTTTAACCCTGTTTGCACGGGTGGTCCCCTCATTTCGTATCAGGTCCTCTAGCTCTCTTTCTGTCTCTTGCAGTTCCCGCTCAATACCCCCTTGGAGCCCTTTGGATTTAGATATTGCTACTCCCCGCACCACCACCTTGAATGCCTCCCATACTGTCCCCACAGAACTTACACTGCCCGTATTAATCTCAAAGTATTCCTCGATGGCCTCCCTCAGATCCTCTCGAAAGCCTGCATCCTGTAGAGCCTCAGTCCTGAGCCTCCACGTCGGGATCCGTGCTCTGGGGGGTTGATGTCACCACTCTATGACCAAAGGTCGAATGGTCGGAGAGTACCCGGGCCTTGTATTCCGCCCCCACCCTTACTCCCACTATCTCGGCAGATGCGAACACGTAATCTAGCTTTGTGTGCAGGTTGTGTGGTGCTGCATAGTGCGAGTATTGCCTATCCATTGGGTGTAGCCTTCTCCACACAACCTCTAGGCTGAGTTCCATCAACAGTGTCCTCAGCACTTTAGCTACTGGCGCCGGCTTTTCTGATTTGTCATCTGACCTATCTATCCTGGGGTTCAGAGTGCAATTAAAGTCTCCTCCCCACACCATCGCGCCACCCGTCAGGGGGCTAATTTTACTATATAAAGACCTAATATATATAACTGTATCATGGTTAGGGGCATACAAATTTATAATATTCACTTCTCCGTTCTCCAGGAGTCCCGCCACCATCGCCATATTGTCTTCTGGGTCTATTGTCGAGCTAAGCAGCTGAAATGGCACATGCGGTGTCACCCATGTAATCACCCCTCTTGCATATGCCGAATATGTGGCCCCTATGACAGGACCCCTCTGTTTCCTCCTAATCACCTCCAACTTCTCCTTGGTGAGGTGGGTTTCTTGTAGCAGAGTTATGTCAATCCGTATCTTCTTTAGGTACATCATCACCTTGTTACGTTTTAGATAGCTATTAAGGCCCCGCACATTCCAGGTCACAATTCTGAGATTACCCGATGCCATTGATTTGTTTGTCGTTTCCCTGTAGGCTCATAAACAAACTAAAACTAAAACTCCCCCAAACTATATACACCACAAACTTCCCCCCTCCTTACCCACCCACACCCAACAACACCCTCCCCAACCGTTGGCCAGCTCCATCCCTGGATCTCAGGCACCCCCACATCTAGCCCTGCCTAGCAAGTCTATACTCAGGGCTCAGCAGGGTAAAGTCGCACTAATGGCTACTTAACTACCAATTCTCGGGGGTAGGTTGCTATCATCCCATTGCTCCTACTACCCATACTATCATGCATGATGTTAATGCTATTCAGCTCCAGCATGCAGTTGATACTCTATATTCCATTCCAGAGCATAAGGTCCAAGAGCTACAAAAATTCACTCAAATCTCGCGTGTTCCCGAAACAAGTTCACCTTCCCACTTATCCCCTGAATGTCCATGGCACCGATTCCTCACTTGTCACGCTCAAGGTGATATCAGTCAGCCTCCTGTTCCGGGCAGCTCTGCAGGTCCAGCCACAACGCCGCCTCCTCCAGAGTGTAGAAAAAAAGCACCTTGCTCTTATGCAGCACCTTTAGCCCCGCCGGGTACAGAAGCATATATTTGATGCCCGCTGCACGTAGCCTCCTCTTGACGGCCACGTAACTATACCTTTGCCTCTGCACCAGCATCGTATAATCCGGGTACGCCGTGATATTGGTGGATGATCTCTCAATTGTCCCGCCCTTACGGAAATATTCCAGGATCTTCTCCCTGTCTTTATAATTCAGGATCCTTGCGATTATTGGCCTCGGCGGAGCTCCAGGTCGTGGCCTCCTCATCAAGGCCCGATGTGCACGATAAACAGTTAACCCCTGTGAGTTTTTCTTCTCCTATCCCCTGGAGGATCATGTTCTCTACATAGTCCGTGGGGTCATGGCCTTCCTCACCCTCAGGCAGGCCGACCACACGTATGTTGTTCCTCCTCGCTCTTCCCTCCGCCTCCTCCACTCGATTTTCAAGGTTGGTGACCTGCTGTTTTAGCACATGGACCTCCTTTGCATTGCTCGTGCTTACCTCCGTGTTGACTTTCACTGTGCTTTCTAGGCCACTTGTTCTCTCCGCCAACACACGGACATCTTGACTCAGCAGGGTAACTTCGATTCCCACAGTGTCAATTTTATTCTCCAGGGCCGTCCGCAAGTCCGCCATTGCTGTGCCCCATTTGGTGCTCAAATCCGTTATGGCCGCCAGGACCTGACGGTTATCTCCTTCTGCGGCACCATCTGCGGAGGTCGTGCCCGTGCTTTGCGTCGCCGTCGTGGGGGTCCGCTGCGTTTTCGCAAAGACCTCCATTGTGGATTGTTTGGATTTGGCTCTCAGTCCTTTCACAGACATCTCGCGGTTCCTTATCGTATCTGGTCCCCACACTGCGATGCTGTTGTGTCGTGCTCAGGTCCTTCAAACTCTAGGGCGCTAGTTGCGGCGCTTTGTGTTGTGCTATGGAGCGCGGCAATGTATTCAAATGGGCTGTCTTCTCCAATGTATTCCTGCTGCACACAATCATCCATGCGCCATCAATGTACTTCGAGGTGCCACACAGAACACAACAGCTGCTCACCTCCTTCGCAATGGGCTAGTCACATGTAGGTTTTGCCAGACTGGGGTATGTCCTGGTAATAGTGTGCTACACACTCGCATGTCAGCAGCCGGGCGCGGCTGCAAATGTCTTCCCTTCAATCCGTGGCCTTCGCCCGATACAGTAACTGCATCTGGGGGCCGGCAGTTTAATTTCACCGCCACGTCCTGCTAGATCCCTTTGTTCTCTGGGGGTGCCGCCATTTTGGTGTTTTCGTCCACGGCCGCTCCCCAGGATACAATGTGTCAGTTCGGCAGTTCTCCTGTGAGCCGCTCACACTCTCACGCTCTTCCCGGCACCTTCCCACACGCTTGTGTGTGTTTTGCTTCCAGATTCAAGTGGAATACATGCGTTTGTTGAACGGATCAGCATGTCGGATCACGGAGCACACGGGGCTCACAGCCTATTCCATGGCTGTCCAAGCCACGCCCCGATGCTGGAGAACAATAGTTGGTTACGTAACTTAAACCTTCCGCACCATAGATAATTTTTGTTGAACGTTGCAACGCCCTATAACTAGCCATTGTAAGGTGATCTAGGCGGGAAGCACAACCATTACTGTACTTCAGAAACCCAGCCACGCTTACATTACTACTATGTAAACGGTGCTAACATAGTTGGCCTCTGAGTTGATTTGTGCTGCCCTCCATAGTCCGCCATTGTGATACGTTTCATAGTTAGCCATTGTTCTGAATTGTGGAAGGAAATGTGTTGCACCTACATGTAATTAATTATGATAATTATGTCTAGTAGGGGGCAGACGTCCTGCAGGATTTAGATGTATTTTGCGGGAAACAAACCGTGTTGCGCCCAAATGTATTTTGGGGACAGGACATGTCTTACAATAGACATATTGGGAAGATTAGCAATGCGTTTCATTTGGATAGACTTGGGAAGAATAGCCATGCATCACACTTGCAACCGAGAAAACTAACCACCCCACTTCTGCTACCCTCCTACACACATCTCTTCTACGGTACACGCCTATGGGCTAGCCAAACTACACACAACAACAATCCCAGGCACTGGTCCATCCCCCTACAAACACAACAAACCAGTGTGCACAACCATTAGTCCCTCAAGACCTTCTTTTTCTCTTCCTCCTCCTCCCCTGCTAACTTACTCCTTTATTTTCTCTCCACCCTCCTTCTCCTCCATAACTCTGTTCAGTTTTTGGCGACTGGTTGCCTGGTTCATCTCCAGAGCCTACAGGTCCCAGGCTCCCCCGCCAGTCTTTTGCACTTGCCTCTGGGCAACTGCACATTGGTCAACATTACAGCACTTTAAGCTCACGCTCCTTGAGCGGGGCAACCTCTCTGCACTTAACCCAGGGCCCGGCTGGACCGGACTCTTTTTTTCCCCCCTCCCGTCTCGGCACCTCGGTCTGTACATATGAATGACTAATTGTTACTAGGACCAGTTCGTCTGTCCTGTCGCCCCCTGCCGCCCCCCCCCCCCCACACACACACACACACACACACACACACACACACACACACACACACACACACACACACACACACATGGTTTCTCCGCCCCCCCCCCCCCTCCCGAGCTTGGTCTCAACTGTTTGCACTTGCACAAGGAGAAATTTCGGCAAGCCTAGTATGCTAGTTTTTATGTTTAGATCATTTGGAATCTTCAAGGCCTAAGAATGATTACTCTTTTCCCTTGTTACCTTTCCGCCTTGAAGTGCCTTGAAGCATGTCACCTGCGTATAAGCGCTATTTAAATAAACAATAAATAAAAATAAAACCATAATATTAAACACCAGCCAATTGTTACTCACCTGGTATCCACGGGGACGCCCCTCTGCCCTGGTTACTGGATTCACCCTGGACCCTTCCTGATTCTGGATGGTGCCTTCGATGGAGGTCGGGCCTGAAAGCACAGGAGGACTGGATTTAGGAACAGATTGCGTCTCCTCCCAGCTGCCCCTGTATTCGACCTGATGGCCCACTCCTCACCTTGTCGTGATGTCTGGCATGCTCTCCGTCCTGCCTTCTGTGCAGGGGTGCGTAGTTTTCTGCGGGCTTGAGCGACCGAGTTAACTTCACTGGTGCTAACCCATCCGAGTGTCTTTTAAGGAGGCAAGTCTGATTACAGCAGTCTTTAAATGTCCTTGCCTTTCTTTCTTGCGATTAATGTATTTCCTTTTTATTCCCCCTTAGGTGCACGGAGGTTCGGTGAATGCACAGCTTGGATCGGGCTTCTACCAGAATGGAGAACGCGGGAGCGTACAATGAATTGGTAGGTAAAGCGCCAAGTGCGGCGCTGTAATGTCTTTTTCTTGCTGACCTGTATTCTTTATTCCTTTTCAGGTCACAATGGTCTTCCGGGCGTGTGAAGAATTCTGGAGCGACGCCGGCCAAGAAATGCCCAGCCAGGTGAGGTTCTCGTGATGACTGCAGTAAATGCCGTGAGTAACCTGTTTTCACGTTGTCTTTCTTTCTCTCTCCCTCCAGGTGCTTCGTTCTGGTGCGTTGGTGGTGTCCCGATGATGCTGCCGACTGGACAGATGACCGCGGGCAGCAGGAAGACGGACAATCGACAGATGGAATTTACAGGTAAGTAGGGACTGCTAATGATGTTCTTTGTCTCCTCTGCAGGTCCGCTGTTCAAGTATCGCCGGTATCTAGTCTCTGGACACGATGAGTGTCACGCTGCTGGCTGCAGAGTAACACGAAGCATGCACGTTCTGTAACTTGGGTGTGGTTTATATAGCCCTCAAGTAAAGTAGTCCAGTAAAGTAGTCCCCTCTAGTAAAGTAGTCCAGGTAAAGTAGTCCGGGCTACCACACCCAAAACACTGCACCGCACAGACTGTGTGGGTACCTCCATGTTGGCTGCAGGCCTCCAAGGAAAAAGTAGTCCCTTCAAGACAGTGTCCCATTCTGAACATGAGCTTGGCGCCAAAGTGAACATGCCAGTGGGGTTTTGGGTCACGGGTCATGACACCAATGTACACAAAACACACACCAAACATAGCAGATATTCGCATACAACAAACAACCCAGGCATTGGGCCTCACCGTTACGGATAAAACAAGCCAGTACACGCAAACAAACCATCTGAAACCAAACACCCACAGACACCAGTTTCTCCTAGTTATGGAACTATCCTATCCCTCTACCCTCACTAATCAACCCTGTCCTCCTCCTTGCAGACCCATGTAAGCACTTAGAGATGGCTTCTGGGTGGTAGCGGCATGTGGTATATGTCAGCATAACATAAGTTGAGAGAGAAAGATTTGTCATCTAATTGAACTGTTGGTTAAAGTGCAAGAGAAACACTTGTGGAGCAAAAAGAACTTTATAACCAGAACTTGGTTACAAATCAGAACTGTCCTATTAGAACTGTTGATGGACAGTTCTGTTTTGAATCTGGGGAAGGGAATCCAACCCAGATCACAAGACAGATATTGGATTTGAGTTGAATATAACTGTTATTTCTGTTACATTTGAATTGCCATTGATTACCTTTGAGTTTGATGTATGTACAAGTGTGAGGGACAGATTTTTTTTGTTAGTGTTTCCTTTAGTTATTTTGACAGACAGAGAAATCCTCTTTTGGTTGGGGATATTGAGGCGTTTATCAAACCCTTTTGAGTTAATAAAATGATATCTTGTGAAAAACCTTTACCAAGTTGTACGCCTCACATTTCTGACCCCTCGCATATGGTGTCAGTGTGGGATCGGAATCAGTTGATACAATATGGGGATCCACTGTAAATATGGTAGATACTAACCCTACTGGTATTGAGTCAGAAGATGATTGGTATGTACATACTCCTCCCTTGCTTTGGTTTTATGTCCCATCATTGGTCCCTAACTCTACAACCTCTACTACTGGGGAAGCCATTTAGATCCCACAGTCACCAAGGGATCGGGAGTATCGACAGAGAAATCTAACGATCAACTGCCTCTACAAATGAATATAGGTCTAACATTTCATAAAATCTCTGGACAGGCTATTAGTCCTGTAAGACCCCCTGTCGAAGGTAATGTTTACCATATGTTCTTCCCTCATAAATACATGACTCCAAGAAAGGATAAACTTGCAATTTCTCTGTTAGAAAGACTGTCCCTTTAATATCTCTGCCTACATTATGCCATGGCAAGAGACAGGTTTAAACATATATCCCTTGGTTTCAGGTGGGAGGGAGCTCACGTTTGTTTCTCAAAACTTCAATCCATCCACAAGAGATACAAAGAGGTGATCGAATAGAAAGGTTGATATATGAAGTTTCTTGGAAACTTGGAATAAAAACAATCCTCAAAATAATATTTTTGACAGTACATCTAGACAAATAGTTCCTCCTTGTTTGGTTAATGAGGCTAAATGCGCATGTACTGCTCAAGAGAGAAGAATCATATAACGTGATGACTTGTTTGGAGCCTCACTTAAATACACCTAGAAATATTTTTCACTCCAATTGTAGCATACCAAAATGTGGGCTGATAAAATCTTCATGGAGTTCAGATGAGAATGATAATCACAGACAAAATATAAACTTAACCCGCCATGAACATACTCCAGAAAATGAGACCGAAGTTCAAAGAAATAATAGCTCATATTTAGAGATTTAGATTTCGCAGAAAATAATTCTTCTAGGGAATTGGGATGTTTTAAATGTGGGAGTATTGAACATCCTGTATATCGGTGATTTGCAAATTCCTTCCATTTTAAAAAGGGAGAAGGCCAAAGTACTCGCTCTTACCGTTCTACCAAAGTCCTGTCTAATGAAAAACCTGATGCGTTTCTTTTTTGTACTGGGGAGAATCCCAGGGGTAATTGAGTCTGGACTCAATTGGACACAGGAAGTAAAAGATCTGCTTGGAAACCTGATAATCTTCCTACGGATTAGGCCCACTAGCACTTACATCCCTTCCTCAGAAATGGACTGACAATGGCAGAATCAGCAAGACACACGGACGCCTATAGACCTGCAATTCGCTTAACCCAATAAAGCTTAAGAATAGGACAACTCAACACAGATGACACTGCCAAGCAGGGAACGACATCGCCAAGCCTGGTAATCGGAACAAACTCCACACTACACTGAAAACTTCTCCCGGAGAACCAATGCTCCGAACCTCTAGATACAGTCAGCTCAGCAGGCACTGGAAGGTAATCAGGAATAGGGGTCTCCCACCAATCCGCATAGATACTCACACATACCGATATGTTCACTTTCTCCTCTACACCAACAAACAATAGAATGCAGCCATACCCCTCAATCAGTTTCGGCCTAGCTGCACACATACCTACACACCACCATGAACACCTCAACAGACTTTAGAATGCAGCTATACCCCATGATAAAATCAGCCTTTCTGCACACTATCATACACAAGCTCCACCACTGCCAGAATGCAGACTCTGAGGTCAATGGCCTTTCTGCACACATTCCACTGATCTCTTACAACCACTGAACCACGTACAGCAGAATGCAGCTACACACTATCATATACGGACACAGTGCTTTGAGATCATACCAATGGTATATAAGGCGCTATACAAATATAACGTAACTTCCATAGCTCAGTAGATAGTTTCCTGCATTGTGGAATCGTACAGGTTACTGAAGAAGATCCAGCCACTGAAGTTGCTCCACCCTCTTGCAGTGGGGTGCAAAGACAGCTTCCGTAGGATTCTGGTGATCTGATCAGTGCCTTTTAGAGGTCATCTCAAAATCAACCACATCTGCTTCTACCTCCTGCCAGCCATAACTATATAGAGGCCAGCTCAAGGTCAGAATGCTACAGGGTGGCTAAATAAAAAGGCATGTTCCACAAGACGTAAGGGTCGCATGCTTGCTTTCCTCAACTTTTAATGGGGCATTAGTAGGGTGGTGGCATGGAGTTCTGTACATACCTTTACAAAGGATTGTTAGTCTCTCTATTGTCCTTATCCAGCGCTACTATGCCCATGGGCCTTTTGTCTTAGCGCTCTGAAAATTAAATTAAATAAAATAGTGATACTTTGCCACAAGCAGACCTGCTGTTGCGAAAGTCCATTTCAAACAAACATGTCCCAACCTCTCTGTCCTCCCCAAGTGTTTAAATACTGATTGGTAATGAATAAACTGTTGTCTTTGTAGAGCATATGTTCACCCCACAGGAGTATCTTGGAACTATTGAAAGATAAAGGATGTTTGTTCATGGTACTCAGAAGGATGAAGGCCTGAGTAGACCTCTCTGGATGTGTACCTGTGCCCATGCAGTCCAGCACAGGCCTCTGTAGTTGACGCATTAGTCCACTCATTGACAACCCTTGCTAATTATGCACAGCATGTGAACCTAGGAGAATATTTTTGCTGCATGTGAATCAGGTTTGCAAGCTATGCATAGTCTGCCATTCAGTCGATGTTCTGAAGTATTTCACATGGTTTACTAGACTTTTTGTACTAGGTGTCTGGATGGCGGATCAGTAATGGGATCCCTATATACAGTGCGCCTGAAAGTCTACGCTGTCTTCAGATTTTGTTTTTCTACTATCAGTTTTACAAGTGAAATGGCAGACAATTTCTGAAAGAAACTGCCTTGGGACACCATCAAAACACAAACCAACTTCAATGCTTTTTCGACAGCTCGTATGTTAACGTTAAAGGTCATTTATACTGCGCACTAACACCACAGGAGTGGTCCCCTGGCGATCTTGCAGATCTGAAATTTAAGATGGTTGGATGGGTTAGTAGGGCATAGAGGGAAGAGGTAGAGCGAGAGCTGTGATGTCCTGTTGACAGCTTCAGTTCGGTTCACACCATTCACTGAGTATTTAGCCTTCTATGGACTTCCAGTGCCTGGGAAAGCAGATGCTTTTGGTGGGCTACTGGAGGAGGGCTATCTGTGTTTGCTGCCAGGAAGCGGGCTGGAACTGTCTGGCCCCAATCCACATACTGGTGCCAGTGTGTCTGGGTAGAATGAATGAGTTTTGCTGCCACTGGTCCTGATTGGACCACTGCTGGGCTGTGTGTGTGTGTGTGGGGCAGATCTGTCATTGGCTAGTGGGGGCTGCTGCTCTTACCTGGATTTTTGGATAAGAGGACCCCTGCACCTAATCTGGAGGGATCCTGGAAGAAACCGAAGGAGACAATTCTACTGTCCGGCCACAAGACTTGCAAGGAGACCTTGGACCTGTTGGAAGAAGGCTTGGCAACCAACTTCTGCTGCTGCCCTGGTGGAGCCTTGTCATGTGGAAGATCGCCAGTAGTCCTGCAAAGGAGCTGCAACCCATGGAGTGGAGGGAACATCCATTCTCGATGTCAGCTCAGAGTCCTACAAAGAACAGCCTTCGGAAGTGCCCTCAGAGTTTGGCTGCCTGCTGCAGATGTCGCTGCTCCGAGCTGAGGCCTGGAACTTGGTAATCTTCAGTTTGTGCGACAAGAATTACCTCTGCGAAATGTTTTGGTCCTACCATCACGGGGAACAAGATAGGAGGGAAAGTCTGACCGCAGCAAGTGAATCCCTTTGCGTCGCCGTGCATCGGTGACAGTCGTCTGACATTGCTTACCTGTGTCTATTCCTGTCCTGAGGGGGGCCCTGCATAGAGCTTTGCTGCATTCTTCCACTGAGAGTCCATGCACCAGCATCAGACACCGACCAGATATCTGCTCGAACCTGCAACCCCTGGGGGATCAAGGGCTGATGGTGAGAAATACGACCTCAGACCTTCAACCAACACGCCAAGCCTCATGAAGAATGGGAGTACGGGGGTGTGAGTTATATCAATACTTTCCTGCCCCCTATGTCCCCTTTAAATGTTTGCAAACTTATATACAACTTTTCTAACACTTTGGTGTTGCCATTGCTTGTTCACACAAGCACTCCGAAAGTTGTGCATACGTTTGTTAATTTAACTTGTCCCCCAACACTTGGACCTGTTCATTGGATCCCAGAAACCCTACCTTCATTTTTTCCAGCTTCACCAACTATGCAGAACTTTGCTGAACCTTTGGGCACAAGGCCCCAGACAAGTTAGGGTTGGACTTCCGAAGTTAGGGTTAAATCTCTGTGGACTAGTAGTCCTAATACGTAAAGAAGTATTTGTATACCCTTTTGTCTAAGTGTATTCTTTGACTGCTTTGCTGTTGCTGTGTATGCTCATTGTGGACCCCTTACAAGCTCACCAGCTCTTGAGACTTAGCCTAGACCACTCACCTTGCTACCTTGAACTGGTCTGGCTACAGCTCCCCAGAGTTGTCTGTCACAATATAGGTTGGCCTTCTATATATCTGTCCAACGGGCCAGAGTATAGAAAATCAGTCCTTACAATTCCTCGCTCTCCCCTTGTCTCCCCACACCGTAGACATCGCCAAGAAGATCCACTGTCAGCTGCACCCCCCCCACCCTCCAAGCGGCACCCTCACCTCACCTTCCCCACCCTACCCCAGAAACTCATTGTATCCAGAGCTCCGGTCCTCTCCAGGCCCGACCACTGCAACAGCCTGATTTAAATCTGATTTGTAATGATTTGTAAATTAGAGTATTTACAATCTTATGTGTCTTGGGCCCATGGACAAAATTCTTGATCGGAGGTTCATGTGGCTGTCAACTGTGCAACCTTGAACCTTCTGAAAACTTGGTTTCTTTGTGGTCACGTGGGTAAGACACTGAAGACATGTAAGGAAAGGTGCTGGGAGATGTATCTAATGGAGGCCAGCAAGTCGATGGCATTGGCATCAGAAAGACTGCACCAAAGTGCAGGAACAACATGGCAACATTTCCTACGATGGCAGACTACTAGCTAGTAACACAGAGTCTTAAAAATTGGACCGGTAGTAGCGGGATACATTGGAGCCTCATTCTGAGGTGGGCGCAAAGGTATACCGGGCACCGGTAATGACACCGGTGCCGGTAATCCCTTTGCGCCTTATTCCGAGGTCCCTTAGCGGGTACCTCCCTTAACGCCTGGTTTTACCAGGTGTTATGGACGGGACCCGTTAAGGGATACCGGGGTCAATAACGGTACCGCAATTTGCGGTACCGTTATTGATGCCTTCCCCCTTCCCATTGAGCCCTATGGGGGCTCAAATGGGAATGGTGAATGGCTTTTACAATGGGGACTTACCGGTCTCGCCAAGGTCGGACTGGACCGGTAAATCCCCATTGAATGAGGGCGGACACGGTCCTGTTATTGGTGCTAGTCATGGCGCTAATAGCGCCATGACTAGCACCAACCTCGTAATGAGGCCCATTAAGTGCATACTTCCAGTCCCAATCAAGTTTACCTCCTACACTGCCCCTCGATATGATGTCTTACTCAGATCAGAAAGGTTTAACTATGAAAGCAAAAGAAACAGATGAGCTATACAAACACCCAAAGGAGCATGGGCTTCCTGAGGCGCTGCTAGCGCCGTTGCATGTCCCTCCTCTGGTCCAAGCCCTACCGGTTATCCAGATCCCTCCTCCTGTACCACCAAAGCCTCCCCTTCAGCAGCCATTGGATCCATCTTCGGGTCTGAATTAAGGGGGACCCTGTCGGCTCTTGTGTCCCAGGGCATCAACTCCCCTCAGTCTGGGGAAAAAAAGGGAGGGGATAATGACTTCAATGACGACAAACCCTATGCATCTATAAAGGCCTTTCAGGACCGCCTTCAGTGCCTTGCAGAGTTCTTGGGGGTCCCCCAGCCAGAGAAGCCCCCCACCCAGGAGTTGGGAGTGCTAGCAGAGTTTTTGGGCAAGCGCACCATGAGCCGTTAAGGCATTCTGCTCCAGAAGGATGACCTGCAGGTGGCGAGAAAAATCTGGGAGAAGCCCAGGGCAAGCTCCCAGATGAACAAGAAATTAGACCGTTTCAGGCTGGTGGATGGGAAGCCAGTCCTCCTGGCTTCCCACCCTCATTTATTAGTGGTTGCTGCGGCCACGCTGTATCCTAAACAATTATCTGTCGTCTTCCTCTGCTGGAGCCACCTCCAGTCCTTCAGTCTTTTGGCAAACAGTGCTATCTCCTACCAGGGCCTAATTTGTGGCAAGCTAATTGTTTTGTTTTATTTATTTATTTGTGGTTGACTTAGAATACGTCTTTCACCTTACATAACAACATCTTTAAAATGTATGCATCCGTTAAAAAAAAAAAACTTCTTTATCCTCATTGAATTTTGAGAAAGTAATTTTCTTTGTCCATAACACTGTTACGCTCACCTGGCACCCACAGGGGCGTCGGTCGGACCCGGACAGCTGCGGTCTCCACCCACGTGATGCGTAGTGCAGCGATGAATGACTGGATCTGCCCTCCTAATCTTGTCTGCTTAACCCGTAGAAATACTCTCCTGTGAGTGGAGAGATGGATTTAGCCACTTGTGGATTCAAGTGATGGCACCCCCACAGTCCTCCCCAACGAATCACCTCCGAAATTCCCTCACAGCAATCTCACCTAATATTCTTGAAAGATGAGCTCTCCATCCTGCGTGGATTTGCAGGGGCGCGTCGATTCCAGTTACTTCACTGGTTTGAAGGCTCGGGAGAGTTCCGGAGAGTATTGACTCTGAGGTTCCTGGTGAGGACCAGAAAGTATTAAGTTCATAGAGTTCAATATGTCCGATGTTCACTCTTGTTCCCCCCCTTCCTTTCTTGTCCTTGCAGCTGGCTCGTGAAAAGATGCTCTTGTGGCAGCTGGTGGCGCTCAGCTAAGAGTCTGTATTACCCGGCGCTGTCCGGTAAATGTTGCATGAGGAAAACGTGTTGTTTTTGTCTCTCTTTACAGATGTGCCACGTGAAAATATGGAGAGTCACAAAAGGATGCCTCCGGTGGTAAATCAGGTAAGTCTATGGTGGTAAGAATTATGTTTGTTGGTTCCCTTGGCTCACCTTGTGGTTTTCTTTTGTCTCCTAGGTGACGAAGTTCGGCGAAGAAATCATGGAGGCAGCGCCGACCCGAAGGATGCTGTGAAGACTGGTGAGTATGGCGCGGCGCTGCAGCTGGAGGTGCGGCGCGTGCAGAAATGATGTTCTTTACAGGTCCGGAGACAAGATGGATCCAGAATCAGGTGTGGAATAGAAATAAGTTTGTTTTCTAACCTTGTCCCTTTCTTTCTTCTTTGTTTTAGGAGCTCCGGATTCAAGGCGGACGTGGCAGAAGACTGGATGCTGGCTGCAGGCACGGTGAGTGTTACGCTGCTGGATGTAGAATAACACGAAGCGTGTGTTGTGGTCTGGTGTGGTTTAAATAGCCTCAAAAGTAGTCCTAGGTAAGAAGTCCCTAGAACCACACACGAGTAAAAAATAGTCCCTGTAGAAAAATAGTCCCTTTCAGGCTTCATGTTGGATTGGAGTCATTTTCAGCATGGTCTGCCTGAGGTAAGTAAAGACTATGAGCCTGGCGCCAGGACGGATTCCTACTATGAGCCTGGCGCCTAAGGTGCCAGGACTGAACCCAGATAGCCCCTAGCCGGGGGGTGCTGAGGTTTTACTAAATGTCTAGATGCCTGCTCCCGGGGCTGATGGGCTTGGTCCGGATGCCTGGGGGTAGGCATCATGACAAACACTCAAAGACCTTCTGCAAAAAGGTGTACACTGTGATAATTAAAGAAACTCTTTGCCCTTGTCTAAGCATTGTCCATCATTCCTCTGGAAGAAATAGTTTTGAGTTCCTCCAAAAAAGCACCAACCAAAGAATTGGGTCTGCAGATGTGTTAGCCCTCTACAGAATAACATCAAATGTTTGAGGGTTACTTTTTCTGAGACCTTTTTACAAAGCCAACAGCTCTCGCTCATATCGCCAACCATCTTTCTTGCATTTGAAACCTCTAGTGTTGGATACAGATTCAGTCGAAATCTCATAAACATTGACCTTCAGAGGGGGCTTGGCATTTTTCAGATATTCTGGAAGAATGTTATAAGGTCTACATATGAGGTCATTTGGTTGTAGTTTTAATTGATCTGCTTTTTCTAATGACTATCCAATCCTGTCTCCGGATTCTTTTTTATGGATACTGGATTGGTCATCAATTCCCACTCTTTTGTATCCAAGATTTCCAACGTCCTTTCACAAGCTGCTTTCCAGCACGACAAAACTCCATCACTTCTACTTGCAAGGGCCCTTTTCAGCAGACCAAATCCCCTTACCGGCGATTCCAACAGACACTTACGATATAGTGTCATGGTCTTCCATGTGACCAAAGCAAATCGACCTAGGCTCAATTCCCAACGGAAAACCTGTATTGTGAGACACCTTGGTAAGTGTAATACCTTTTCCCATAACTGGATTTCCAAACGTGGCCATGTTGCTTTTGGAATTACGAAGAAGACTTTTGCCCCATAAGTTAGAATTGGTACCACCTTCATTCTATAGAATGCTACAGCGGGGGCGACTGAGAATTTACCATACTGTTTTTTAATCAGCCTTGCCTTTGAGGCCAGCGCCTTTGTTTTACTTTTCAAGATTGTTTCACGAGGGCTATCTCTTAGAGCAGTGTTAATACACATTCCAAGGTAGGTGATCGAATTTACTCTAGTCAGTTTTTCAGTGTTCAGGTACCACAACCATTTATTAGACTTTCTGCCTTTGACCAATTGAAGTATAAGGATACTAGATTTCTCCACATTGATTTTAAGACCATTTGCCATCACATAAGCTTGTAGAACATTCAACTGACTTTGAAGGCCAACCAGTGTTTGGTCTATTAGGACCACATTATCTGCATACATTAGGTGATCCATCGGATGGCTATTGATCTTAGATGGAAAACTCCTTGCTCATTTCAAAGTTTCTGGCAGGTCCGATAAGAAAAGATTAGATGGCGCCAGGGCCAGTCTTGTTTTAGACCTCTAGATGTTTCAATCAAAGCTGACCGACGACCCCTTTCATCAAGCTTTATTTACAGAGATGTATCCGTATGAAAGGCTCTAATTCTTACAATCTCTTTCAACACCTCGCCTTCTATTTATGCCAGGAATGGTACTCACGAATCTTCGGTTCTTATCCGGATGTTTGTAGAGAAGAGAGAGACGTCCCCCCAGGAGTCCAGAGACCGTGAGTAGTACTCTGTGCACCCAGGGGGCCACCCTCCTGGGAAACCCTCGTGGGGAAGAAAACCCAGAATCAGACAGGTTCCGATTGTGTAGAATGGTAGTCCGCAGGATCAATGAAGAAGTAGAATAGTGAGCTTGTTGTTCAATTGAAGACTGGATGCGGAATATGAATAATCCAAGGTAAGGAGCTGGGGAGAACCCCAACAGTACCAGGAGAAGCGAACTGACACTCGAGAGACGAGACTCCAGAGGTAAGAGAGGAGAAAGAAACAAAGTGACAGCAGGAGAAGAGGAGCCGCGGGTGAGAGAGGCCGACGGCGGAGCGAAGCAGAGAGAGGTAAGCGCAACAGAAGCTGCGAGCACAGGAGTGGCAGGCGCCGGAGGGGAGAAGAAGATGCCGAGAAGGGCTAGCAGCAGCTAACACGGCAAGCCGTGTGGAAAAGGAAGCAGCGAACTGCCAAAGTTTGGTAGACGCCGAGCTGAGGAAAGGCGCTGCGAGCAGCTAGTACGGCAAAAGCCGAGCGGGGAAAAAGGCGCCGCAATGCCAGGGTCGGCAGAGCTGAACTGAAGAAAGGAAAATGAAAATGCGAGGGAAAGGAGTGCTGGAGAGCACAGAACCAAGGGTTAGGAAGCAATGCATACTCGGGAGCGAGTAGCAACGCAGAGCGTGATAGATTTCCTGTGTATAAGTAGGAGTGGTCACGTGGAAACTGAATGCGAGAACTAGACCTGTACTGTTAGGTAGTGGAAACGTGATCCAACAGGCGCCATCTTGGAATCCACTGGGTGCGCCGATGATGGTGAATCTTCCAGTGTTTCCAAAGACTTTTAGGGGTGTTCCTAACACTAATGGCTTCCAAAATGGCACAGGGTAATTGCCAGTTTTCCAATGTGGCCCAGACGGGTTCCTATCTATGGAGTTAAAGGCCTGGGCCAAGTCAATAAACGCCATGAAGGTATTTACCTTGGTTTTAACAGACCTTGCTTTTCAGCAAATTTATCAAAAAAGCATTCAATGAGGTACCCATTTCTTTCACAAAGCCGATTGCTATACATCAAAGTGGCCCGAGGCCTTTGTCCAATCTTCAAGATTAATCAAGATCAGCTTTGCATAACATCGAGGAGGGTGATGGGCTAATAGTTTCTTGGGTCGGCCCTACCTACCTTCTTGAATATAGGAACAACTATGTTTTTCCAAGACAAAGGGACCTGCTTTGTCGTCTTATTCTTGTTGAACAATATGGCAAAGAATCTAGACCATAGGCCTGGTTACTCCTTAAGGTGGGCATTGCAGAAGCCATCTGGGCCCAGGGACCTTGAGGTGCTTGCCTTGTTGATGAACTCCAATATATCCTCCTCATCCATTTGAAATGTCCACTCGGTCTCCATGATCATCTTTTCCTGCCTTTGATGCCCCATATTCGTGCTGAACGAGTTTGTGAAATGCTTTACCCAAACTGATTCTGCTACGACATTGCATTATAGAGCCGCTGTAGGGGAAATCGGAGCTCAATAATTTCCAAATTTCCCCAGTGTTCTTACTGGAGATTTTTCGCAACATTTGCTCTGCATCTTCCTGAGTCATTTGGTGTTTCCCAGCCTTTATCCAATTTCTTTAACACCGTTTTCTTTTTTTTTAATCATAATTGCCTTTGATGAGCTATTCCCCTTTTTTATCCTCCTAAGATGTGCTCTGAGCTCCTTCCTTTTGATATCTAGCTCAATATCAAAGCAATGTCTATGGGGAAACTGGGGTTTGATTCCAATCTTGCTAGTTGTCTAAAACCTCATGTGGCTTCTGGTCCTTGTTAGCAATAAGGTCTTTAAACCCTTCTGTCAGGTGAATGATTTTTTCCCAATCAATTTTTTGCCGATTCCGGCCCAAAGAATTAACCCGAAAGGGATATTTCTACCAGGAGTTCCGAAATTACATTGCAGTTGAGTTTTATTATATTGTGGGTCACTGAACATCGTCTGAAGTACTTCATACTTCTGGACTCATGACTGTAATCTCTCTGAAATGAAAAAATAGTCCAGAATCATCTTACAGGTCCCTTGGGACCAGGTATGGCGGGCTGGTATATCACCCCTTGTTTGACCATTCAATTGATGGAGGTCTCGAAGTGCGGCCTCTTCACCCCATAAAGCCCTTTTCTGCTGTTGGAGACTTGAGCTTGTTCGACATATTCATGTTGACGTCCCCACATATTACTATTATGCGGTCTTCCAAGGTTTCGCTGAACTCATCGATCAGGGCCATGACTCAATTTATACAATTTCTGTCACGGATACCCACTGAATTACAATAAATGTTGAATACAATCAACGATTATGGTGATTCTCTACATAAACCTGGGGTTTGGATTTGTAGAACCTGAAAAAAAGGGATACCTTTGTGGTTTTTAATGATCTCCTGGTTTTTACCAATGTCAGCAGGTCAGATGAAGGCCTTCCCCAAGGTAACTTCTCTTTAGCAGAGAGGTGGGCAAAGCCTCTTGTGTTCCAGCTACCTATGGCCCATTGCGCCAGCTTCTGGTAGTGGCTTAGTTAACCTGCTCCTTTTTTAGTAACCATCGTTTCAGCCAGCAAACCCCAGGATTCATGCTGACCCTTTTCAGTATTGCTGACCTGCTGTGTTGTCACTTCTCTTCGAGCTCTAACAGATTGACCCACCATGATTCTTGGAGATGGTTTTACCTCAGCCCATTGACCAACTCAATAGCTGTTAGCTGATTCTTCTTGATCTCTTTTACAACTAGCACGAGCTGCAGTTATCTTTTTCAGTTGGATCCGATCTTCCTCCACCATTTTTCTGTTCCTCCTCCAACTTCTGTTTTGGCTGTTAAACTATTCTCAGCAGCAAAAAGAGTGAGGCTTTCCCTAGAAGTGTCTGTTTAATGAGATTGGGATTCACCAGGATCACTGCTCTATCAATCTTTCCTTGTCTGGGAAATCCACCCTTGCAATGTCTTTGGACGCAAGCAAACATAATCTCGGGATATGAATAAATAGTTTTAATATGTTCCCTTGGTTCAGTATCAAACCATTGTCTCTCAAAAAGATTTCAAAAACAATGCTTAGGTCTTCAGCCAATGGCTTCTTTTGTTTGTCGCAGTTTTTCACTTTGGTGAACCATTGTTTCTCTAAAAAGCTGGTAGTCATTTCTGGCAACCCTTTGTCGTCCCCAGGCTGTTATACCTGCATCACCTTTTGGTTGGGCTTTGGGAGCCTCTCATTAGGCCCAGCAGTACGAGGCCTGTTAAGCTTTCTCTCACAGTGCCTCACGTTCACATCTCCCGAATTATAGCTGTTCTTATTTATTAGCACCAAGCATTTTCCTTCTAGGGTTTTGAACGCTGGAGAGTCTTTCTCTCTCGAGCCTTTCCTATGATTATATTCGTACAGGCTGGACAGACTCCTCATTATCCTCTCGATGATCAATTGTTGATAGATTATAGATTTCATCTCCAACTTCATGTGAATATACTGAGATTTCCATCTGTTCTTTGATCCTTTATCTGATATCGTAATCTCCACCAAACCTGCAGAGGCGGTTCTCACTCTTTCGAACCCTTCACATCTCTGAATGTTCTCTTTTTTCCCTGTTTTTTTTAGCCCTGGTTACAGTTGGGTTTATGGGAAGACTAAAGCGCTTGAAGAATTTTCTTGAGTTATTGGTTTTTTGTTTAATGTTCGTTTGGATCTTTTTTCAGAGGCTCGTGTTGCAGGGTCACATTTTCTCAACTTTCCTTTGGATTCTAAACTTCATTGTTGGTTTTGTTTCCTGCAAACACCAGGTAGACTTTGATGTCTTTGATAGGAGATGGAACTGTGCAAATCGCATCTTCAACCCCTCCTTTTCTTTTTGTTGTCCTCCTTTTTTCTTTTTCTTTCGTTTTCTCACAGCCCTAACTACCCCCATCCCTCCGCCCAATCGCAATCTCCAATGCCTTGGAGATCTCTGGCTCAGGCATCGGTTTGGTTGCTTCCAATACTGTGTGCTCGCTTTCCATCAAATCATCACTGGGCAGTGGTACAGAGGACGTGCTCAGTACATTATTCCGTAAGGCTTGCTGGGGCATGGTCAACACGCTAGACCCCTCTTTACACATTTTCTATTTCATGGTGCAAACCACTCTGAATTGTGGATCTTGCATCACAACAAACTCTTGATAGTCTTCTTGACTTTTTTCCACCTCAATCATAGGGTCCACGATGCTGTGCAAAATGTTCATAATTTCTTCCGTGGGCTTATCCAATTTTTCTTGTGCTGCCGTAATAAAGCCCTCCACAAAAATCATTTTTGAGTGCATCATGGCGGATAAAGTAGTTCTTTTGATTGATCATTCATCGACTTATTTTAGAAAAGGAGACATTGTTATTGACAACTCTGCAACAGTACTTGAAGTAATCCCATGATCACTTGCTTCAGTCTTATCACTGCTTTCCATTTTCCTGCTAACAGGGTATACCACCTCCAAAGCTGCGTGTGGAAGTCCCTCCTGGGCAGGGTCACCAAAGCTGGGTTACAATCTCCACTTGTTGACACCATTCATCGCCTTTTCTTCCCCTCCATCAGGTCTTGCAGGGACAAAGTATTAATATTCTGGGTCCTGCCCATCAATGGAGATGGAACAAAGGTGTCATCAGATGCTGTTATAGGGCCCGTTGAGTTCTCACTAGGGGGAAGACTCTTCTTCCCCCACAGCTATCCTTCATTTGACCATCTAATAAGGGGCTCCTGGTTGCCCTGAGCTAATAAATACGCCTAAGCTTCCCCTGATAGGGCTGTCCAGCTTACTCTTGGGGATTTTATCTCTCAAAGGAGGGAGAGATCCTCTAATTGCATGTGCACAGTTTTCCCCCAGTTTCTGTTCCAGTAGGTTCCAACTCTCCTGGAGGACGTAGTCTTCCACCTTTTGATTTCATCCCTTTCTCGCGGGCTCTTAATGTTGAAATGCTTTTACTTGCTGGGAGTAGGTTTCTATAATTAAATCTTTGCCCCCCCACTTTAATGCCCAGTCCTGAGGGTTTCCATTGCTTACGTTTCATGGTACCAAAAAGGGGTTTCAAGGGCTGCGCCCCCCACCCCCCGTATCACCCTCTTCCCTGGATATTGAGCATTGGGTACTTGAAGCCGAGTCTGTATGTGCTCTCGCTTGGCTCTTCTCATAAGGCCTCTCATCTCCCTTTAAAATTCCAGGCGGGAACTCACTCAGCCCATTTGGGGTGCCAATAATTTGATCTGGCCTCTCTTGAGCAAGGACAGATCTCTTGATCAGAGGTACTTAATTCTTATGTGTGCAGTTCGTAGTTTGTCTAACTGCCACACAATCCTCCCTTCCAAGCTAGCTGATTCATGGTTAACATGCCCCATGTAGCTTACCAAATCTAGAGGGGTTCTACTCCATTTCTTATCAAAGTCGATCAAGGTAGGTCGTTCATGAAAGCCATTTGAAATGATTTTGTTCAACTTTGGGAGAGGTTCTTCTAAGGTGAGAAAATTTGACACCTCTCCAGGAGCCACCCATAACTCCTCCTCCTCCAGGTGACCAACCCTTTTAACTCACCAGGTTGCGGTTAGGCCTGATGATGGGGTGGGGGGAGGTTTATAGTGCCTTATTTCTCTATGTAGGATGCCGTTGATGCCGTCACCAATACTTCCACTATGAAGGATGCCATCGGGTTACTGTATAACTCAAAGGACCCCACACAGCATTGTTCTTACGTATTGGCCAGTAATGCGAGCTCCTTCCCCCCACGCCAGTTCTTTTGATGCTTTGGGTTGTTATACGCTTGATTGAGCGCATTGCAGAGGCAGTCACCTTCTCGTTTCCTTGTATCCTTGTGAAGCTGGAGCATTTGCTCCTTCCAACAGCTTCTAAATTCACAATATCCACAACTTTGTTCCATCCAGCTTCTAAATTCACAATATCCACAGCTTTTGTTCCATCTCTGTGCTCTTCCTCTGGGGACAATGCACATCCTCCATCACCTTTCACTGCTCTGCTCAACCAACCAGCCAACTGTCTTGACTCCACCCCAATTCTCACTAGTAGACTATGAGCGTGAGGTCTATATAGATGTAAAGAGCTGTAGGGAGCTAGAGGAGCCAAAACTGCAGGGACCAATGGACACCGCAACCAGGGCCAGGACCATGACCACCAAAGTGCCAGGGGTACAGAGGCATCAAAGCACTCGAGAGCACAGGGGCACAAAAGACAGTCAGAGATGGGAGTATTAAGCACTCCGCCTCCTCAGGAGCAGCAGTAAAAAACACTGTGGATAGGCTCCAACCCATGTTTCCCTGTCTCAGCTGGAGGGGGGGAGTCCGGGGTGGGGGAGAGGAAGGTGTGGAGGTGCAAAGAATTTGCATGAGGATACACTAGGCAGCCATTGTTTGACCGAGAATTTGAAAAATATATATATTACAATGAATACAAGAGTGAGTGCTGTGCAGACAACTGGGTGCAGGAAGCAGGATATTAAGGTGCTCTGCACTACCCCGCCATGCTTTTTCCATCAGCCTTTCCGTCAGGCTGCACCAAGCTGCACCAAATGCAAGCTCACCCGGTAGCTCACCTTACTCACTGCTTGCGACACCAGCTACAGGCTGTCACATCCGAGCAATAACTCTCACAATGGAGCACCACAATGGAAATCGCCAAGCTGCAAACCTCTCCCCTCTAGTCCACAGTCCTAGAGCTGGTCCTCCGGCTGCCTCACTTGGCTTTCAGCGAGCAGTGAACAGCAGACAACACCCGATTGGGGTATCGAGGAAAGGACGTGAAAAAGTGGAAAACGTGTCAAGCTGCACTGAGTTACGAAACCATCAACAGCCGCTTCCGACACAGTAGTTATCTCCCTTATTTGTGGAAAGCTAATGTCTATGCCCTATTAGCCATGGCAAACCAGAAAGCTGTGGCAAGAGCTCAGGGAGTTTCTGCCTGATCTCCCTCTGGAGAGCCAAGCCTCCATCAAGGCCAACCTGGCGGATGCCAGGAAATTATGCAGGACCTCATGGAGTCTTTAGTCTCCCACATCGATACAGCCAGCAGAGGGCTGTTCCTGGGGGTCGAGATGAGATAGACAGTGTGGATGCATGTCACTAAATTTTCATCAGATGTGCAAGAGCGGATCCTGGATTTTCCCTTCAAGGGCCTGGACCTTTTTCATTCATCCACCAATGACAAATTGACCAAGAAGACCTCTAAACAAACCTCCAAGCCATTGGCCATCCTGACTAAGCCAGGGGAGAAGTCCTTCCCTCACTCTCGGGGCAGGACCGACTTCAAACCCTGTGCTTTCACCGGCTTCAAGGGGGTCGGGACGGCAGTGCACAGAGGTCTGACAGGTCGCCCAGTGACCACAGGAGAAAGCAGCAGAGCACTGTGTGGGTTTTTCCACTCCCCCTCCTCAGCTCCCGCCTCAGATGCCAAGACGCAGAGACGTGGTCTGGGAACACAGCTCACCTGTAGGGGGTCAGCTAACCCTCTTTCAGGACAGCTAGAAGTGTAATTTCAAGAGTCCTCTTTCCACTCTGATCGACCCTCCCAAGTCCAACTTGGGTCCTTTCCATCATCTATCTTCCTCTCTACCTGTGGTGTGCCCCAGGGGTCTAACCTCTCGCCCTGGCTGTTTAACCAATACCTGGCAACCCTTGCCCACTGCACTGCCTTTTTCTGCTCCAATTTCCAGTGCTATGCTGACGACACCCAACTCATTTTCAGGCTGCCCTCGGCCACCTCCATCTCTCATCTCTGATTGCCCAATTGCCATCAAATATTGGTGTGCTGCCAACGATCTTTGTCTGAATGCCAGCAAGATGGAGATCCTGCCCATCGGCACACCTTCACCACCCTTTCCCCCCTCACTCTATGGCGGGCCTCCCTTGGCCCTCCTACCCCCACCTGTGAGGCTAAGAACCTCTGGGTCATTTTTGATTCCACACTTTTCTTCTCCACCCACATCTCTTGATGTCTCAAAAAAGTCAAACTTCTTTCTGCACCTCCTCAGAGGGACTCTGACTTTCCTCTCCTTCCCCCAGACGCTCACTGTCTCTCAAGCTCTGGTTCTCTCTAGGTTGGACTATTGCAACAGCCTCTTTCTAAATCTACCTGCCTCTACTCTCCGCCCTCTGCAACTAATCCAGAACAGGACTGCGAGACTTGTCCTTGGCCTCAAGCCCTGGGATCATATCTCTCCAGCTCTGAAATCTCTCCATTGGCTCCTAATGGATGCAAGGATTAAATTCAAAACCCCTCTGCATTGTCCACAAGGCTTTGTGGGGCCTGGGTCCAAAATACCTTCAGCTATCCCTCCACAAATAACTCCCCTCTCAAGCTCTTTGCTCCTCTAACTCCAACTCCCTCAGGGTCAGTCGTTTTTCAAAGAAACAAGCTGGGGGTAGATCTGTCTTCTGCTGGGGCTTCCCTCTGGAACAGCCTCCCTGCCACTCTAAAACTTGAGGAGAATCATCTCCGGTTCCGGAAGCACCTCAAGACCTTCCTCTTTGCTTCTGCCTTCACCCCCACCCCCACTCCCCTGCTGATCTGTTTCTCTTGGCACTGTGAACCTGGTCTACCCTCTGTCTTCCAGGCCCTGGTACCTGCTCACCCTGCCACCCTCCCGCACTGCCTCCGGGCCACCCCTTGCACTGGGGTCTGTATCTGTACCCTTACAGACTGCCCTTTTCTTCCTGCACTTATCAGACATATCCTGTCTGCTACCTTAACCCAGCACCCTCCACTTGCTGGCTGCACTACTTCTGTCTGTTGTCCTTTTTGAAGTTGGGGCCCCTCTTAAACCTCTTACAAGGGAAACTTTGGAAGACAATTCTAGGGCTACCAGGATATTTACCTAATGCCATCATTATACATGAATTAGGTTTATATCCTTTAGCGGACAAATATCTTTGGTGGATGGTAAATGCCTTTTCTAAAATGATCTCTCCTCCTCTAAACTCACTTTATGAGGACTTTCAGACAATGCTGGCCGATATATGTCCTATGTCGATCTCTGAAGTGAAAGATCTCATAAATGCCACTTTATCATCATTGAATATGACGCAGGAGGATATGATTAACACTCCAATGAAAGTTAAAACCCGCTTCTTCAAAAACTCCTGGGCATGTAATTCGGATCAGATCTGAGGTTACTCCTCCTCTACCACCTATGCTACATTTAGGCATGCAGTTACACCTCGGCTGCCTTATTTACTATGCTTCCCTGACAAAGCTGCAAGACGATCATACATGCGTTTCCGTTTGGATCTTATCCACACGGGCGCCCGGATCAGGAACTGGCTTTGCTATAGGGATCTGGTGAAGTGGCAGGGTTGCAGATTTTGCTTAAATATTTTTGAGAGCGAGACTTTGGAACATCTCTTTATGTACTGCAACTTCTTTCTCAAGCATAGGCGATGCTGCTTGGATGCATTTTTGACCTCATATTCATCATTTGAATGTCATCTAGTTTGGCTTAGATGCATGCAGGGAAACACAAACTCCATCATTTTAGCAACTGTTAGACTTGTTGTAATGATTGAGGAGCAGTTGTTACCACTCAATAGGGCCATCTTGAGTGGGCAGTCTTTGGTTTCTTTTCCTTCTAATTACTTTGTCATGGCGAAACATCTTTACCATTTGATTGTTCTTGATGTGTTCGCTCTGCTGTATTTGGTGGCGATTGATTTTATTAGGCACATCTTTTGCATATAGTTTTGTCGGATTATAGAAAGTTGGCAGAGGGCTGTTCCCTTTACGTCCTGTCGTATGTCTTCATATGGATCGATAATATGTCTAAGTGTTCTAATATGTTTTATTTGTTTATGTAATGATTAGTTTTCACAAATTTTACACGTATTGTTATTTTATGATATGATATGCATAATTTGTAAAGGTGTAAATTAATTTTTGCTACCAAAAACAAATAAATAATATATATATTTTTTTTATTTATTTATTATTATTTACCTGTTTTCTCCATTTCTCTGCACTTTCCACTCCCCCCATGCACTTTTCCCCTCTCCCTCTCCTATGCACTTGAGCCTTCTCAATGTCACTGGGCCTAGTAAGATCGTTATCTTTGTTCTCCTTGTTTCACCTCCCTTGTCTGGTCGCGCTCTGAAACACTTGTGTATGAGCACGATATAAATAAAATATCAATCCATATCAAAGTCCTTGGATCCTTTCCATAGTCTCTACAGGCTTCAGTCTTCCTTTTCCTATACCATCCTCTCCTCTATATCAGATGGGGTCCTTGCCCCTTTTACGGGAGATCCTTTCTCTTTTGGAGATGCACGTAGTGGAACCGGTTTCTCAGTCAGACAGGGACTCCGGCTTCTACTCCAGGATTTTTGAGATACCCAAGAACCACCATGCTGGCCTGAGGTTCGTTCTGGACCTGTCATTTCTCAACCTGTCTTTAACACTCAAATGCTTCAAGATTATTACTCCCGCACACATAACAGAGTCTCTGTGCGCACAGGACTGGATGTGTTTCCTAGACCTCAAGCAGGCATACCTTCATGTCCCCATCTACCAGCTGCATCAGAAATGTTGGCGGTTCACATTATGTAATACCACTTCCAGTACAAGGTGCTGCCTTTATGCCACAATTCGGCTCCTTGTGTGATCACAAAGCTGATGAATGCGGTGACTGGTCACCTCCGCCTACAGGGCCACCACCTATACCTTTACCTGGATGACTGGCTGTTCAGGGTCAGCTCGCCTGAGGGGGCGGTGTAGTGCTGCCAGCGGCTGACAGATGGTAAACAGCTGGGTTTTTCCCTCAACCGATAGAGGTTGCAGCTGGCTCCCGCCCAGCATTTGGTCTTCCTTGTGTGCAGCAGGTGTTCCTCACGCCTGAGCGGGTCCTTTCCCTCCACAAGGTGATTGGCCATATCTGTGGCCAACTTAATCACCTCGGCATGGTGGTTCCAGCACCTCATGGGGCTGATGGGATCTTGCGTGTTCACACCACACCACAGCACGTCCGCTTCAAGATGACACTCCTCGAAGCTCCACCTGGTGGGCAATTGGGACCAGGAGACTGGGTCTCAGTCGGACAGGATCCCAATACCCCTGCTCCTCCTATCGTGTCTTCGTTGGTGGCTGATGGATGGCAATGTGTCAGTGGGAGCCCCCTTTACTCGGCCGGAGCCAACTCTGGTGGTGACGACAGATTCCTCGCTTTCGGGCTGGGTGGGGCTACTCCATTCATGGCGCATGGTCCAGGGCACAGTCTCTTCTGCATATCAATCTGCTCAAACTCTAAGTAGTGGGCCTGGCACTCAAGGCATTTCTGCCACTCATCAGGGACACAGAGGTTCTGGTCAGTACCGAAAATTCCACCACAACGTTTTACCTGAACAAGCAGGGTAGCACCTGTTCTCCCCTCCTGTGCATGGAGGCAGTTGTGATCTGGGAATGGGCCCTTACAGAAGCGATTTGGATTTCAGTGGTCCACCTCCAGGGTGACAGCAATGCGGAAGCAGAAAGCTCAGATACTTGCGGTTCAACACACCTACAAGCGGGAGTTACACATCAACTCCGTGTTGCCCCTGTTCCAGAGTTGGGGCTTTCCAGATATGGACTTGTTTGCATCTCCTATGAATTCCAAGTGCCCCCAGTTTGCCTCTTTGGTGGACACGTTCCAGCTCTGCTGGCACGGCCACAGGTGCTATGCATTTCCTCCTCCACCACTGCCCCGGGGCACCCTCCGCAAGTTCTGGACGTCGTTGGTCTGCAGCCTCATCATGATCGCCTCACGCTGGCCGTCGAAAGCTTTGTTCTTGGATCTACTACAGTTGTCCTCTCAGGGATCAGTTCACCTTACGATCCCCAGTAGGGTCTTCCTGATGTAACAGGGCAAGGCCGTGGATCACCCGGACCCGGCCAGGCTGGCTGTAGCGGCCTGGTTCCTGACCAGCTGAAACTCCATCATGCTCAGATCTCTGAGGACAACTGAGACATCATTTAGTAGGCCCTCTAGGCTGGCCCAGTACAAGAACCAAGTGGACAAGATTCGGCCACTGGGCTCGTGACAAGGGGCTTGACCCCATTACTTGTTCCCTGGAAGACATACAGGCTTTTTCCGGCATCTGTCTAGTTCCGGCGTTCAGGTCGACACCTGCAGCACTTATCTGGCAGCCATTGGGGCCTACAGGAATTCCCCAGTGCATGTTTTTTTCAACCGCCAACCCAGTGATTCCGGCCCAACTCAAGGGGTTGTCCAGGCACTTTGCTCCAGTGCACAGGCCTAATCTGGTCTGGGACCTCAACGTGGTTCTTGTGGCCTTGCAGCACAAACCCTTTGAGTCGATGGCCTCGGTGGACATCAGGCTGATGACACTGAAGACCGTGTTGCTGGTGGCGCTCCCTTCGGCACCCAGGGTCAGCGAGCTGTATGCTGTCTCATCTTGTGAGGCCTTCTCTACATCTCAGTGACAAGGTCAACTTGTGCCCTCATCCTAATTTCTTGCCCAAGGTAGTCACTGCATTCCATTTGAATCAGGAAATCTGTCTGCCGGTGTTCAATTTGAACCCGCAGTCGGATGCCGAAAGGGCTTTGCATTCCTTGCACCTCAAGAGGGTCCTCAAGTTCTATCTCTCTTTCTATCTGCTGGTGCATGGTGTGATGCTGGAAATGTATTGGATGGACAGGGCCTCCATGTCCTTGTCCTGTGCTCCCTTATGTGTGTACATGTCCTTGTCCTGTACTCCCTTATCATGTGTGTTCTGTGTTTTCTGCACAGGAGTCCAGTTGGGACTCCTGGCAGTGCATCTCTTCCTCTTTTTGGTTTTGGTGAACAGAGACCCTTGGGATTCCCTCATGGCTCCCATGGGTGGGGGTACAACCCTGTACCCCTAGTGTATGTTTTTGGGCACCTGTGTGTGGCCCACAGAGCATGGTATGGGCTGGTGGCAGCTCCATACTGAATTTGACAGGTGCTCTGAGTATCCTCCATTTTGGTATATGCAGGCCCTGCCATAAGAATCAATTGATTCCTGGTAGAAGGCAAGATGGCCCCTGTGGCCTCTTGGTTTCTATCACCTGTTAGCTTGTTTTCCCTCAAAGTCCTGGGAAGCCCTGGCTCTGTCCCTTCCCCTGACTGGCTGTTGAGTGGAATAACCATATATGGTATTGTGGGGCTAGAGCCTTCCCAGTGACTGTGTTTTGTGGGTACACCCTTTGGGGGGGCCTGGGTGAATGGAGTATGTGACCAATATGCATTCCATGTTATGAGTGTCTGGTTTCTGTGTGTGTGATGCAATGAATGAGACCGCCCTGCCCGAAACTGACATGAATGCAGTGTGGTGTGCTGAAAGTCTGGCTGCTTGCCCCAATCCACATTCCTTGTTATGGGTGTCTTGGTGGAAGTGAATGGCCTGAATGCACTGTCAGCCTGATTGGCTACCTGCATTAATGCCCTTCTCTCTGGTTGGCTGACTGAGATTGGCTCCGCAGTGTGAATGAGGGACATATGTGTATATCTGGGGACCTTTTCACTTCCCAATTTGTTCCGAAGTTGAAACTTGAAGCTGCTTATGCTTGAAGCCCAGCTGGAAGAATGTTTGCAGCTGCTTACTTTCGACTAAATCTGAAAGCTGTTGAGTCTGTCGAGGACTGAGCCAAGAGACGACCTGCCTAAGAGACTTCTCCCCAAGCTACGAGGGAACATCATGCAGAAGCTGATCTTCCAGGCAACCTGGAAGCCAGTCCTGAAAGGCTGTCTACTTGAGAAGGGGTCTTCCGAGAAACCTTGAAGTAAAGCACCAGGACATTGAGGCTGTCGAAATCCACCCCCGGGGTTTGGAAGATCTTCGTGACCCCTGGAAGCCCATCGAGTCATGTTGCCCAGAAGCAGGGACTGCTTAATGCTGTGCTGCTCTCTGACCGGAGCTGCACGCTTCACCTTGCCTAAGAACATTGAACGGAGGGCTCCCGTGCCATCACCGTTGACCGCTTTGTCCCACCGGAGAAAGTAGAGGTCGTTGACGACCGAGGAAAGTCCGCTGGTGGTTTCCCGCCACCTGAACTCCACAAAGACACTGACGAGTGAAATATCCAGCCATGGTCGAGTCCCGATCGTCGACGCTGACACCCGACACCCGCTTCCGGGCCTACTTTCTTCACCAAGTCTTCTTTGTGGCACCAAACTCTGTACACCGAGGTGCACCGCACGTGTCATCTTCGCAGGACATCCACGATCGATCATCGACAAGCACCGTGAAGGTCAAAGCTGTGGTCTCAACAACAGTGTTAACATTTCTTCGAAGGAATCTCGATGCCCCATGGCTCCTGCTTTAAAAGGGAGTCCACTCACAAGGGTTTGTCAAAGAAACTCTTCTAACTCGGGTACATTGGTGTAGTTGAACATTTTGACCAGGCAACAAGACATGAATGGGCTGGGCTTGTTAATACTCTTTATTACAGGTTGCCCAGGTGGAGGGATCCTCACCCGGAACTGTCTTAGTAGCAAGAGAACCATTCTGCAGTTGTTTAAACTAACTTGCCTTCCTTCCTATGATCTATGCTGATACACATCGTTATATGGCATCTGCCATTATAACTGTCAGCAGTTGATGCATTTTA
This sequence comes from Ambystoma mexicanum, assembly GCF_040938575.1. Lineage (NCBI taxonomy): Eukaryota > Metazoa > Chordata > Amphibia > Caudata > Ambystomatidae > Ambystoma > Ambystoma mexicanum. The sequence continues at coordinate 112,843,640 of NC_090938.1, read as the reverse complement.
AATGAGTCAATAGCTAAGTGTAGTACCACATAGACATTGTATATATTTGCCATATTAGAATTTCCAGAGTGCAAAGTGTGTTATTAATGGAAGTATATATCTTGAACCTTATTTATATATATAAAGAACTGTGTTAGCACATAACATAGTGTATGGACATTGTGGGTGCTTGTGGACTACACTGTACTTAAGAACAGGCCTGCATCACCTCCTGAGAGCTTAAGCCTTGGTTGTTCATCCATTCTACCATATAGCTGGGGTGCTCTGCGCTTCTACTCTGCATATAGAGGGCAGGAGTACAGATACCCCCCTCCAGTCTTTACACTGCTGGCAGCGGTGGGATGCTAATGGTTTTAAGAATCGGTGTGTAACCTTGCCACCTACAAAATATCCACACTTTGTTAATTTGAGGTTTTAGTTGTGTACCAGGATAACTTCACTACAAGCAATGGAATCTATTGCAAATGGTAAATTGATGAGGATGAGCTTAGAGGCTCTCTAAAGTGCTTGTGAAGCCAGGGAGTTAGATTTTTAAGGTAAGTCTAGGGCTGAGTTGATAGCTGCCCTGGTGGACTACCAGACTAATTGTGATGCTCTTGATGAAGGAAGTGGGGTTGTGCCCACTGAGGCTGCCCCTGGGGTAATTGAATCTGTTTCTGGGAGTGCCACCCCTCCTGCTGTGTCTATTCTGAAACCTAGAATTGTTTCGTCAGGGAATGCCTTGGAACTTGAATTATTGAGGATGAAATTGGACTTTGAATATAAAAAGTTGGAAACTGAAGCTGACCTAAAGGAGGAGTTGGCACAGCAAGTGATATTCAAAGATGGGGATCTTGAACTTAAAAACAAGGACACTGTCGGAGAATCCAGCTAGAGAAAGCTAGAATGGAGACTTCAGCCAAACCAGTTGAGTGTGTCAGGTCCCTGCCAGCAAGTGTATGAAATAATTGGTTGGTGTATGTGGAGGGTTTGATATCCTCCAATGGATTGAAGCATTTGAAATTGCTTGTGGAATCCATGTTGTTGATAAAAGAGATTAGGCGAAGTGTTTAAGTAGAGTGCCTCAGACTGGTTATGACTGTATTCTGAAACTGAGTGTGGAAGAAAGTGGTCAGTTTGAGTACATGAAAGCTGCTTTGATTGCCAAGTTTGTCAAGGCACCCACCCAATACCTTCAAATGTTCAGGGAATATAAAAAGAGAAAAGATGTGTCTTGGGTTGACTGGGTGAGTGCTGCTCATATGATCATGATGAGGCGTATTGATGGATACAAGGTGAAAACCTTTGTTGAATTGTCCCACCTTTTTGTTTTTTGAGCATTTTTCTGAAGCCTGTTCACCAGAGCTGTGTCAGTAAGTTGCTGACCAGAAAATGTTTTGATCCCTTTAAACTGGCCAAGCTGACTGACAAGTGGGTCTCCCACCAGGTGTCCCATAAGGAACCCAGTGGGAAGGACAAGGACAAAGACAAAGGGACCTCTTAGAAGTCTGAGGAGTCCCCAAAGCATCCACAGTAGAGTAAACCTTCCTCTCCTAAGAACCAAATATCTCCTGGGGATAGGTCTTATGGGGTGGGAGCAAGAGCAGTGTTTCTCCTACTGTAAAGCAGGCTCCCAGTGGACCCAGTACCGTACCTCGCATTCCTGGCACTTGTTGAGACTGTGGGGCTCTGGACCACAAGAAGGGTGACACCAAGTGTAAAGGTAAGGCACTTGGAGTCCAGGCTGTCAGCCCGACCTATCCCTGCTTCATGCATGAGGTGGAGATCACAGTCCTCCCCTCCTCTACAGGAATCACATTTGGTGCTCCTGCAGAGATATTCCTAGTGTCGCTTGGGGCCCGAGTACCAGAACGCAGAAGTACTGGCTACTATCCCACATAATACCTGCAGATTTTTGAGAAGTGTCCTTTTGAATGGGCAGCCTTCTACTGGTTTGAGAGACACTGGGGCAAGTATGCCCGAGGACTATATGGTGCTCCTCTGAGAACTACTAGGTTAGCTGCTGGGCCTCCCATATTAGCTCCTGTAGCCCTAGTCACCATCACGATTGTGGACAACACAACAAAGCTTCCCGTCCTGGTTCAGGACAATGTGCCTGCCCACATTTTGTTGGGTAATAATTTGGGGTTGATCTCTGATGGACTACCCCTGACTGCTGCTGCAGTCACTAGATCTCAGGTCACACCGGGTCTGACTGCTAGTCGGGAACCCAAGCCAGGGGGGAAACCCAAGGCAAGAAGGAAGAGCAAGAGGACTGCCTCTCTGAAGGGGGCTCCTTCTCTTCCCGCTGTTTCAGCAGCACCCACTGGGATTCAGGCTCCGGCCGGGCTGGGTCCATTGGTAACCAGAGACTCTTCTCCTGAGGGAGAAGAGCGAGAAGACCCTCCTGCAGGAAAGGTGCTCAACCCAGAGGATCATTCTGACCTTCAATGCCTGCTGGCTGATGGGGGTTGTGGGCCTCTAGGGGATATTATTTTAAGGGTCAGAGAAAACACGCCCAGGCTCAAGGTGAAGTGCCTAGGTCGTTCAAGATTTATTGGAAGGGTGAGCTCCTTTGTAGTGAGCCCATTAAACCTGAACCTGGCGCCCTCAAGAGGTTGGTAGTACCCAAGGTTTTAGAGGCCCTTCCTGTTGCAGTTGGCACATGAGGTGCCCTTAGCTTGAAAGGGGCCCCTAGGGGTCCCTCGCGTTATGGAAACAAGGCAAGTCACCACACACGATAGATACTCCAGACACAAGGTTGTATTCCCAAAGCTAGGGTTTATTGCAAAGCAAATAATCTCAGTTGGCCAACTCGGTCTCACGCCCCGCGACATGTATCTCTAGACCTCGAGGGACGCAAGAGAGCAAATTACGTACATTTGTTACATATATACAAAATGCATATCATACAATCAGCTGTGACATGTTTAACACCCCCCTTTATTGGGTTTCTTTGAACTCGGTTTGATGATGGACAATTTCGACGAATGACACCCTCAAATATCTATTCTATCAACAATATGCAACCTTGCAAGTGTTGAGACATCTTTTCTTTGTTGAACAGAACACAGTGCTTCTGTTCTTGTAAGTGAGCTACATACGGGGGAAGAGTCACATTCCAGACCTTGCTATCTTTGAGGTGCTATTCGTGTCCTGCGAGCCGACACGCTCTACAGGGCTTGGAAAAGGGGGGCCATAAGAGCATAATTCAACCCTTTAGCTGCTTTATTCTAACATTTTCTACCATATAACGAGACTGGCTGGCAGCTGTGAAATGATTAAATGCCCTGCGGCTCTCCTTCAAGGCTACATTCGGGAGGGGAGCTGGGCATTCCTCTCCGGAGCTGCCTACGTGGTGTTTCAACAAACTCCTTATTAGCCTTGCGGCCTTGTCCTTTCACGTTCAGACAACAATGTTTAACAGTTGAGCAGTGTAAGCAGAAATGTGCTGCAAAGCAATGTGGACAGAAAGCAATGAGCAATTGTTAGAAAACAAAATGGCGATCCTTGTTACATCAAAATGGCTGCTCATTGGTCAAACTCGGAAACCTGTATTTCTGTCGTTATGTACATGAGACGGTTGGCCTTTGGCCACCAAAATACGTTTGCCGTCAATCGTGAGAGGTGTCAATTTTTTTAGACCGACAAACCCTCCTTTTGGCCGTATGCCAAACGTCTCATTCATTCACTGTATCCTCCTCTGATGACGACGAGTCTGAAGTACCTATGTCTGAATTTTGCATGTTATTATAAGCATCATCATCGTCATTAATATCTATAGCCATTAATTCTTTCACTGTTTTTATTTCATTCGTGTCTCTGTCATCCCGGCCATAAGTTTGTTTTCTTTTTGTTATCATATGCATACATCCCTTAGTACATCTCTGTTATCTCAGTGCAAACTATCGGTAGGCAGTGTATGCAACAACAGCACGTTATGAATATTCCAAACACTACTACTAATATCGCAATCAACTTCCATCCACAAGAACGCAGTATTCCCCAAAACCAGGACCCTATTCCCCAGCCCCGTTCTCCAGTAGGGAGTTCGGAGCTTAGGACATGCATTTTTTTATTGATTCAAAAATCGTAGGGGAGTAGTCATCTATGAATACGCAGCACGCTGATCCCACAATTTTGCAAATTCCCCCACGATCAACCAGGATTAGATCGAGCGCCATTCTATTTTGCAGCGTCATTAACCTAATTCGTTTTTCTTCCAACGTCATGTTAAATAGTATATCTGTCATTGTGTTTATCGTATCCTTTAATATTCTGGACAGCTACCTTATGTTATAGGCGTTCACTATCTGGGACAAGAATGGTATGAATGATTTTGCTACGTCCTCCGCTATCAAAACACCTTCGCTACTCCTTCGGGTTCTAGATCTGGATAGCCTGGCTATGTCTGCTGTTTCCAAGAGGAACACTCCAGGGAACTGTCGACCTAGGTAACATGTACCTCCCCAGTTTCTGGGCAACCAAGGATATGCTTTTTCTCCACACATAAAATAGACGGGATCTCCCACATATACTGGTTCTATTTCCCATTTTAATGCCTCTGTATTCATGCATCCAGTAAATGTTCCTACTGAATAGGAGCCTTTCTTTTTTAGACAAAAAGGAACAGTTCTCGGGTTGTAATTCACGTGTAAGAAGGGGGGGATTGCATCTTTGTTCCCGTCTGTCCTTACACGAAACGTCATCACAGATGTTTTAACTGGCGGGGACAATCTATCTTGTCTATTTTGTCGTGTTATTTTTCGCGTATTTTTAGGTGTAGGTTTTGGGATCATCACTCGCGCTTTATGGAATATGGAACAACCCACAGGCCTCATAATTTCCTTAAACTCATTCATGTTTGTTCTATCTAATTGACCCGTACTACTCTTATTCCACTTCCCATTAAACATTGCACTTAAAGATGCACTACATGCAGAACTTGATGGTAATGGTTGTACATACCAGCCTATTCCTTTCCCCTGCATGCTGCGGTAAATGAGCGCATACCCAGCAATTATTTTTCTTTAGAATTGCATGCGTCATGTTCATGATGAGTAATAGCGTATTGTTCCCATACCCTTCTCTGTGTCTCTCTTCCATGGGGGACAAGGTATAAGTAATCACCTGAACCGGGCTTTCAGTAGTGGACATATTAACTAGTGGTAAGAACATTCCCAATGGGTGTATAGACTCCACATACTATAACACAAAGGCTGTCGTTATTGGTGCTACCACACTCATGAAGCACATGATTATTGTCAAAACCAGCATACAATTTTTTTACCATGCGTTTTTCCTAAGTTTACAGTCTTTATAACTAACTCATTCTCAGCAGTGGTGCAGGAGGATGCTGAAACTGGTCCTGACTTTTTTCTCACCGTCATACTTCTTCCTGACAAAGTTCATCGTGGATATCTCTCTTCGTCGCACTTGTCCGGATGTCAATAAATTTAAAGGAATTGTCAACAGTTTAGTCTGCCAGCCTTTTGCAGCCTGGATTGCTTATTTGTTCTTAGGCAAGATCACTTATCCTCTCTCACACTGCTCAGAGGACTTCTGAACAGTTCTCTATTGCCTTTGTACCATGTGCGCCCAGCTTGTCTGCTCTGGTTCAGGACACATGTACTTTTTATGATCGCACCGAGGAGCCGCGAGTCTTGAATTGTCTGACTTGCACAACTCTCACGCTTCTCTCCTCTACACCTCTAGTTCCTTCTCCGTCCATGAGCGGAACCAGAGCTTAGCATAAACTCCAAAGAACTGTGGATCACTCTGTCTTTCGAGGCCGCAAATATCGCCTCACTCCTGGTATTGTGTGATCCGTGAACAGTGCCGGTGCACTTCCAGATCCAGGCTCAGTCAGCCTGTGGCACAATGGCAGATGCTGGTGTGCGCCGCGACAGTGATGCGGATTCGGTCTTTGGCTTTGGCGCAATGGCAAGTGCTGGTGGGCGTCAAAGGGGTACACGTTTAGTGTCTGCCGTTATTTGCAATGCAGATTTCGTGTCGGCCAACAGTGATGTAGGTTCTGCTGGGCAATGTTGCGGCACTCTTTGCCCTTCCCCCTTTTTGGCAATCTTTTCAGGCTTTGTTTCAAGTTTCACTTCTTGCTCGGACAGATTTAGCGGCAGTGGACTAGCAGCAGCTTCTTTCGTTTCTGGGACCGCTGTCTCTTTCCAGTCGTCTGGATTGGGCAAGTCTTTCAGTGAAGATGGGATCTTTTTGGCATGGGTGGCATGGATCCACGCCTTCCTTCCATCCACCCGTATTGCCGTCTGCGTTGCCAGAAGCACTTGATAGGGGCCGCGCCACCTGGGTGCGAACCACGATTTTCTCTCAAAGTTCTTACGCAGCACCAAGTCTCCTGGCTCCAGCGCATGCCCCGGACCAGTACATCTTACGGGTAGAGCCTCCTGCACCTGCTGATGAATCAAACGCAATTTCTGCATTAAAAGGCCACAATAAGAGCTAGGTACAGGATGCTCCACTTCACTCAGTCGCTTTGGCTGAGGTGCGCACCAAACATTTGCTGGCCTCCCCATCACAATCTCATACGGAGAGAGCCCAGTTTTAGCCTGTACAGACGTACGCATGCACAGTAGCGCTATCGGTAATGCATTCACCCAACCCAACTCAACTTGCTCCCTGCACATATCTTGCTAATTTTTGACTTGAGGATTCCGTTGTGCCTCTCAACAAGACCGGCCGAACTCGGATGCCTCAAACTATGAAATCTCTTATCAATCTGAAGACCTGCACATATCTGTAACACCACTGCGCCCACAAAATGTGGACCGTTATCTGACAATATGACACAGGCAAGCCAAAACGGGAAAAGTATTCTTTAAGCATTACTTTTGCCATACTCATTGCTGTGCAGTCTTTTAAGGGATATGCCTCCACCCACTTGCTGAATGCACAGATCACCACTAAGACATATTTCAGGTTTTGGCACCTCTCCATCTCTATTAAATCAAAATGGATTACCTCAAAAGGCATAGAGGGCGGGCCAAAACTGCCTATTGGAGTCTTCTTTATATTTACATTCTTCCATACTGTAGATAGGTGCTGGATTATTTTCTTGGCACAGATGTGAGTAGGGCTGTGAGCTATTGTGACCATTGCAGTTGCATAGGAATTTGGCAACATCCAGTTTTTAGTTCCCTTGTCCACCCAACAACCCTCTAAATCGAACTCAGCAGAGCCCTCTGCCCACCCTTGTATCTCATCGGCTGTGGCTTCGGCCTGCATTTCTTTGACAGTGGTAATTCCATCTTCTATCATACAGGGTACTTCCTCAGTCTGGACTGTCATCATTTTATTATTCAAATCAGTGGCAGTTTGTTTCGCAATTCTGTCTGCAAATGCGTTTCCCTCTCCCACTTTGCATGTTACCTTTTTATGTGCCTCGCATTTCACTATTGCTAGGCGCTTTGGAAACGTGAGTGCAGACAGCAATCGTACAATCAAAGGGCCATGTTGAATTCTGGCCCCATGTGATGTCAAGAAACCCCTCCCAGCCCAGAGTCGACCAAAGTTATGAACCACCCCAAAAGCATACTGACTATCAGTATAGATATTCACGTTCACATTTTCAGAAATCTCACAGGCTCTGGTCAATGCTATTATTTCTGTGGCTTGTGCCGAGTTGTAGGGGATTCTTTTGCTTTCTATAACGCTCTCTAGGGTAGTGATAGCGTAAGCGGCAGTTGACGTGCCATCAGGTAGTTTAAAACAAGAGCCGTCACAAAATAACTCCATCTGGCTCCTTTTGTGGAGTGTCACTTAAATCAACTCTCCCCTTCGTTTCTTCCTCAGTGACCATTAAGCAATCACGGGGTGGTGATTAGTTGTCACCAATTTCTTCTGTGGGTAGTGGCATTAATTCTGCAGGATTCAAAGTGCTACACCTCATAATTTGGATAAGGGGTGCGAATAAGATAATTTCATATCTTGTCAATCTAGCAGAGGTGAGGTGTTGCATCTGTGTCCTATTTAATAGGACATCTATGGCATGTGACACCATCAGAATTAAAGTATGCCCCAATACCATCCCTTCCGTTTGTTTCACCGACGCAGCAGCCTCCGCGTCAGATTGCAAACATCGTGCTAGTGCGCGCTACAGGGTCCAGCGCAGAAGAAAAATAGCTGCACGGCCTATTTTCTTCCACCTTGTTCCTGTGTCAAAACAGCCAATGCACATCCTTCATTCTCGCATACAATCTAAAAACTTTTTCATAATTTGGTGTGCCCAAAACTGGAGCAGAACATAATGCAGTTTTCAATTGATCAAACGCACTCCGACATTCTTCATTCCACTGCAAAGGTATCACCGCATCCTTCTTAGTTAATAGCACCATTGGCTTCACAATCATCGCAAAATTACCGATCCACTGCCGGTAATAAGAAGCCATCCCTATTATGGCTCTGACTCCTTTCTGTGTCTTTGGAATAGGCATACAAGAAATACTTTCTATGCATTCTGGCGTTAGCCTTCTTTCCAAAGTAGGTAGCCCAAATAAGCTACCTCCTTTCGATTATATTGAAACTTCTTCAAACTAGCTTTATGGCCATGTGCCGCTAGGTGTGACAGTAGTAATACAAATCTCTTCTGTATCAGCAGCGATCAACAGATCATCTATGTATTGCAATAGTACACACCCCACTGGTAATTCTAGCATGTCTAGCTGCTCTTTCAACGCTCTGCTGTAAATACTCAGACTTTCCGTATATCCTTGTGGAATGCGCGTGAATGTAAATGATCGTCCCCCTAACGTGAACGCGAACAAATATCTACTGTCCTTGTCCACCGGAATGCTAAAGAAAGCATTCTTTAGATCATTTACACTAAAGTATTCTGCTGAGGCAGGTATCATTGTCAATATTGTAGTGACGTCTGGGACCAAAGGAAATTGTGGATCTACTACTTTGTTTAGCGTGCGCAAATCAATTATGAAACGATATGGTACTTCATTGCCTCCTTTCTTATACACTGGAAGAATCGGGCTGTTACATGGACTGCCTGTAATTTCTTCAATTACCCCTAATTTCACCAAATCTGAAACAATACTTTTCAATCCTCTCTCTCAGTTAGCCGAAATTTTATACTGGGGAATCTGCAGTAGTGTAACTCCTTCTTTCAAAATGATCCTCACCTGCTCTATCTTCAAGCATCCTACATCATTGCCATGCATCGCCCATATACAGGTTGGCACTTTTCTTAACTCTCCTGGCAAAGTTTCAGACATGAATTCTGACACAGGGGCATCTTGTGGCCAAATCGTCAGAAACACCCCGTCTGACGTGCAATGTATAATCGCACGTAGCTTTTTCAACAAGCTTAATCCCAACAGGTTCTCCCCACAATTTTCTGTTAGGAGAAAGGGACAATGTTCAGTGAATGGTCCTATGGTAACTGGGAGTGGTTGGGACACAGAGTTTACGATTGGTGTACCTGCGAACCCTACGGAAATATTCTTTTGCCCTGACAGTGGTATATCCGGAACCAAGTGATGGTCTATTGAACACTTTTGCGCTCCTGTATCTACAAGGAAGCGGTGCTCCTCATTCCCGACTCTCATTTCTACGTAGGGTCCTCTCTGATTCACGGGAATAGACACTGGTTCCGACCCCTGCCCTGGGCTGTCCTATTGGGGAAATAACACATCATCCGATGTGTAGTCACTACTATTACTGTAATACATATTTGGCTGCGCATTAAAAATGTTCCCATTCTTTTCTCTATTTCCCCACTCTGATTCCCATACTGTTGGTTTTGCTGGCCCTGACTCTGGTTAGGAGCGCTTTGGTTTTGGGCTTGGTTTTGATTACCTACATTAATGTGGTGCTGCTGCATACTATTCCTATTTGGTCCATTCACTCCTTGGTGCCCTCTGTGCTGTCTTCTCTGACCAGATCCATTTGTATTCTGTAAATGTGGACATTGCGCTTGCCAATGTCCTTCCTCCTTACAATATGCACACTTATTTGGTCCCAATGGCCCCCCATGCATATTCAAATTACTCCTCCCTTGTGCGTTCCCTCTTCCTCTATTATGTCCTGCTACTTGCTGCAGTAACACCCTTGTTTTCAGTATGCATGCTTTCAAGTCTTCACCCACCTGTTTTAACAACAATAATTCATCCACCATCGCCTTTCCCCCCGGCGATGGTAACTGTTGCCGTCGATTATGTGGCCCTAGCACTTCCTTCCTATCTCTCCCGATATCCTTACCCCTGTACCCAGGTGCAGTAAACATTTCAGCATAATCATTATCCAATTCATTTTTAAGCTCAAAAAGTCCATATACATGTTTCCTTACTTCTTCATCTCTTTTTCTACAGCGTGCTAATGCATTAAAATCTAACAATCGCTGCGGTGGTAATTTCCCAATTAACTGTTTCCATCTCTCCACCAAATATTCACCCATGCATTCCAACAATACCTGTCTTTCGTTGCTTCTTCGGAAGTCATACATAGAAGCCAATGCTGCCGTCCCATCATTCCCGTCTATATACATTTCTGCCTGTTGCTGCAATTCCACCTTCCTTTCTTTGCTGATCGCACTGCGAGTTACCCTTGTGCATCTACTTTGTTCAATCCGGCCTCTCGCCCCCGTGGTTTCAACTTCAACCCCTGGAGGAACGGACGGTACCGAGTCTGTATCTAGGGAGGTGCGGATGGGACAATAGGAACGGGGAGTGTCTGCTGTGGGCCTGGCTGGCTAATAGGAAGTGTTAGGTGCGCGGTCTGTGGCTGTGGGAGGGCTTGAGCTATGGGAGGGGCTTGAGCAATAGTTACTGGTGTGTTTGGACTCGCTTCTGATCTTGGGTCTTGTTTTGTATGGACCAATATGTTTTCCATCACTTCATCTGCTATGTGCAATTCTCGTTGTGGGTATATTTTTTCTATATTGAACTGGTTACGTCTACCTGACCTCCTTAGATTCTCCGTCCACTCCTCCTCCTTTTTTTCCGCTACCTCATCTTTCGATTTATGCCTGCGCGCATGCTTCGCTCTACTTCTAAATCGGAGCATTGCTTCCCTTCTCCAGTCCTTAACGATATCAAATGCTGCGGGGCGCGCTTTCTTTCTGATCAACACCCTTTCCATGTTATCTATTCTCGCTATCTCAAAACTACCATTTATCGGCCACTGATGGTCTTGTTGCTTTCTGGTTTGCCTATGCCAAGTCTCACAGAATATTATCGCTCCCACACCATACTTCACATACATCTCATACGCCGGCGTTCCCCCAGGTGGTGCAATTTGGCCATCTTCCAAAGATTGTCTACCGCAGCGGAAAAACCCTGCTAGGGTGGACAATAAACCAGGCATGTTTCAACCTCCCCTTGGTTAATCAACCTTACCCAGGGCGTTTGATTTTGCAAAGTCAACTCTCAACCAATATCAGGGTTATTTTGAATCAGGGTATGACTCAGCTGATATATCAAATTGTCCTCCAGGACACAATTTGTCTGTATACTGACGCAACCAATGACGTTGTGTCTGCGTTTCTTGGCTTCTGCCTCGTTTCGGGACCCTCGCCGCCTTGTTCTCGGGCCAGGTACGTCGATCAGGGATCAGATGTGTGCAGATCTGCAAAGGAATCTCATCACTTCTACAGGATGCCCGAACACCTCTTGATCCCGGCTCGATCGTCCCGTCCTCGTCGTTCTCCGCCTTTACTTAATTACAACATACACGATGGAACAAGTGGGAGAGGGTCCCTATTCGGGCGCCATCTTGAAAGGGGCCCCTAGGGGTCCCTCGCGTTATGGAAACAAGGCAAGTCACCACACAGGATAGATACGCCAGACACGAGGTTGTATTCCCAAAGCTAGGGTTTATTGCAAAGCAAATAGTCTCAGTTGGCCAACTCGGTCTCACGCCCCGCGACGTGTATCTCTAGACCTCGAGGGACGCAAGAGAGCGAATTACGTACATCAGTTACATATATACAAAATGCATATCATACAATCAGCTGTGACATGTTTAACACCCCCCTTTATTGGGTTTCTTTGAACTCGGTTTGATGATGGACAATTCTGATGGATATGACACCTTCAAATATCTATTCTAGCAACAATATGCAACCTTGCAAGTGTTAAGACATCTTTTCTTTGTTGAACAGAACACAGTGCTTCTGTTCTTGTAAGCGAGCTACATACGGGGGAAGAGTCACATTCCAGACCTTGCTATCTTTGAGGTGCTATTCGTGTCCTGGGAGCCGACACGCTCTACAGGGCTCAAAAAAGGGGGGCCGTAAGAAGAGCATAATTCAACCCTTTAGCTGCTTTATTCTAACATTTTCTACCATATAACGAGACTGGCTGGCAGCTGTGAAATGATTAAATGCCCTGCGGCTCTCCTTCAAGGCTACATCCGGGAGTGAATTGGGCATTCCTCTCCGGAGCTGCCTACGTTGTGTTTCAACAAACTCCTTATTAGCCTTGCGGCCTTGTCCTTTCACATTCAGACAACAATGTTTAACAGTTGAGCAGTGTAAGCAGAAATGTGCTCCGAAGCAATTTGAGCAGAAAGCAATGAGCAATTGTTAGAAAACAAAATGGCGATCCTTGTTACATCAAAATGGCCGCTCATTGGTCAAACTCGGAAACCTGTATTTCTATCGTTATGTACATGAGACGGTTGGCCTTCGGCCACCAAAATACGTTTGCCGTCAATCGTGAGAGGTGTCCATTTTTCTAGACCGACATGCTGGTCATTTTAGGACCAAGAAGACTAAGCAAAGGAGTCCCACTGCCAGACGTGTCATTGCCCCACTGCAGCCTTTGCCAGCGTTTGGCACACCATTTGATAGTGTTGGCATTGACATTGTCAGTCCCTCAGACCCTCCCACATCAGGTCGACACTGGTTCATCCTGGCCCTGGTTAATCATGCCAGCAGGTACCTTGAGGCTATACCCCTTCAGACCATTACTGCCAAGGTGGTTGCCAGGGCTCTCCTGGGCATTTTCACCAGAGTTGGATTCCCTGAAGAGGTGGTCTCTGACAGAGGATTCAACTTCGTGTCTAGTTACATGTAAGTAATGTGGAAGGAATGTGGGGTAACATACAAGTTGTCCACCTCCTACCATCCCCAGACCAATGGTCTGGTTGAGAGGTTTAATAAAACTCTCAAGGGCATGCTGGGTGCTTTGGAAGAGTCCCTAAGGTGGAAATGGGATCTATTCCTAGGTTGCCAAGATGTTGGATCAGGTTGTAATTGAACCCTCAACCAGTCTCTGGTCCAGTTCCCAGGCAGGTATCAAGGATTGGAGGTTCTGTGTGGACTACAGAGGAGTGAATGCTGTCATTAAAACTGCCGCGCCCACATTGCCCAGGGCTGATGAGCTTGTGGACACCATAGGTGCTGCCAAATTTGAAAGCACCTTTGACCTCTCCTCAGGCTATTGGCAAATAGCTCTGAAGGACCGGGCCAAGGAAAGAACTGCATACTCAACACCTGAATAGGCTCTACCAGTTTAGAGTCATGCCTTTTAGGTTGAAGAAAGCACCTGCCACCTTCCAAAGATTAGTCAACCATGCGCTCAGTGGGCTGGAGGACTTTTGCGTGGCCTACCTAGATGACGTTGCTGTCTACAGTTCGACCTGGGATGAGCATTTGACTCATTTGTATAAGATGTTGCAGGCCTTTGCAATGGGTTAACCTCACTATCAAGGCCCCCATGTGCCAGATAGCTCGGGAAAGTCATATACCTTGATCATGAGGTTGGAGGGGGTTGAATCCAACCCCTGCCCAGTAAAGTACAGGATGTACATGACTGGGAGACTTCCACTGCTCAAACCCAGTGAAATCTGTTCATAGTTTTGTCATGGTCATGAAGTCAGGGGCACAGGCCTGCAGGAGTTGCATGCACAAGAGACCTGGGTGGACACTGTCCTGGCGCCTTTGGCGCCAGGCTCATGAACAAAAGTAAACAAGTACATCCATTTAACACCAAAAGGCTTTTATTATGGACATAGCACATCAGATGCATTAACCTTGAACATTCCATCCATTAAGCAGCCCCAGGTTTATTCTTGGGTGTGGCTGCTAATGGATTGCCTTTGCACGTGCTCACTATTTAGGAGTGGCAGGGTGTGGCTGGTAAACCGGCCCTAATGGGCGTGCCCACAATCTCAGCTATATAAGCTGCCCCGATCCTCAAGACAGACGCTTCATGTTATTCTGCACTTGCAAGCAGCGTAACGCTCACCGTCGCCTGAGGTCAGACTTACCTTTGAAGATCCTGCTTCCTGGACATCCTGCTTCCTGCCAGCATACTTTTTTTTTAAACTCTTTATTTTTGGTATTTAACACACCATACAACTACACACCCACATTAGGGTGGACATTAACTTTGCGCCGTTGTCTTAAACCCTCCCACCGACCCCACCCCTTTACCCCCCACCCCTGTCTCACCCGAGCAATGTCTCCGTTGGTATTCATCACACCCCTCCTGATCCTTGACTTGAGGAAGAGTTGGCCTGGACTGAGATTTCATCAAGGTGTGCCTCCTGACTCTGAAGTGCTAATTGAGGGGGCTTCTGCTTCATTCATCAGGAATGTTATCAGCGGGCCCCATATGTCAGGAGGGCGAGCGTGTAGGGGCAGAAGTTTTATAAAGTCTGATTCTACATCCTGGTAGTAGAGTAAGTCTTTACGCCAGGCTGCGTAAGAAGGAGGGGGCCCCGGCCCCACGCCATGGCAACTCTCCTGCGCGCAAGTGTCAGCAGAACCCCAGTCATCTTCCTGGATGGAACGGAAAGCAGCCTTGTCATGCCTAGCAACGCTGCTGTATGTCTCGGGTGTATAGCTTCTCCTATGATCGCCGTCATCGTTTCCAGCACTCAGTTCCAGAAAGGGGCTATTTCAGGTCACTCCCGGGACAGATGGACAAAGTTCGCAGATAGGGATCTGCATCTCTTGCACTCTGCCTGCACGTCAGAGGGATGTTTGTTGATCTTTTCGGGTGTTTGATAGGTTTGATGGAGGAAGTTGAAGTGCATAAGTTTGAGACGTGAATTAAGTGCGATTTTCTGATTCAGGATGTAGCCCCAATCCTCATCTGAAAAGACTGTGTTTAGTGCTCTTTCCCATCTGGATTTTGCACTAGTGGTGGCGGTGGTCGTGCTAGAGATGAATGCTTTGTATATTTGTGACACCAACCTGCCGTCACCTTGTGCTTGAATAACGTCATGCAGCAATTGCCAGGTAGGCGGTTGACACGGGAAGTCCGGCAGAAGGGTCTGTAATGTGTAACGAGTCCGGAAATAGAGGAACACGTCCAGTGCAATGTTGCCCCCTTTCATTTTTGCTTGATCAGGGGTTAGGAAGCCTTCCTCTGTGAAGAGGTCTCCTAGAGTTTGTATGTGAAGCTTATCGACCCATTGGTGAAAGACTTTCTCTGAGGTTAGGGGGATTCCCGGAATAAACTTTACTGGCAAAAGAGGGGAGTACCGTGTTTGCACCTCGAGCCTTTGGGCTAAGGTTTTCCAGACTTTGTACGTCGTGAGCATCCCGTTCATCGTGGGGCAAGGAACGGGGATCTGGCCGAAGATCACTGCAGTCAGAAAATTGGGCGTTGCCAGGGCTCGTTCCACTTGTACATGAGGGCGGATCGTTTGAGTCGCATACCAATGGCTGAGGTACTGTGCCTGAGCAGCCCAGAAGTATTTCTCCAAGTCCGAGAGGGCTAGTCCCCCATTGGACACAGGAAGTGTCAATGTTGAGTGTGCTACTCTGGCTGGTTTTCCCTCCCAAAGAAGCTCAAGAACCAAGCTTTTCACCCTTTTCAGAAAGGTTTGCGGTAGTAGCAGAGGTATATTGTTGAAGAGGTACAGTAATTTAGGCAGGACCACCATCTTGACCAGGGAGGCCCTTCCCCAAAGCGCTAGTGGAAGCGTCTTCCAGCGTGAAACCTTGTCTTGGAGGGACTTGACCACTTCCTCGTAATTATTGCAAAACACCTCGTGTTGGTCCAGAGACAGCTGTATCCCCAGGTACCGGACCCTGGCAGTTTTCCATGTGAGTTTGAATTTGTCTGCAAACTGCTTTGTGGCCCTAGACAGTGGAAAGACGACGGATTTAGAATGATTGATTTTTAGCCCAGAGGCCGCTCCGAATTTGATGACTTCCCTCATGACCGGGTTCAGGTTAACCTCAGGGTCACGAATGAACAGAGCCACATCGTCGGCATAAAGAGAAACAATGAGCCTGTGTGGGCCGATGATGAGTCCCCTCTGCTGTCTGAGTTCCCGAAGGTTGGAGGCTAGTGGCTCCATTACCAGGGCGAAGATTAAAGCTGAAAGCGGGCAGTCTTGTCGCGTACCTCTTTGCAGTTCTATTGAAGCTGATTTTGCAGTGCCTACAATGATATTTGCTTGTGGCTTGGTGTACAGGAGAGAGACAAGCTTGATGAAACGGGCACCCAATCCCATCCTGGTGGGAACCATGAACATAAACGGCCACTCCACCGAATCGAACGCTTTCTCGGCGTCTAGAAGGACTGCAATTGCCTGACTTGAGGGGTCTAGCGCCTCGATGATTCCGAACATTCTCTGGATGCCGAAGGTCATATTGCGGCCTGGAATAAAGCCGGCTTGGTGTGCTAGTACAAGGGCGGGCATCAGGGGCATCAACCTTTTGGCTAGAACCTTGGCGAGTATTTTATTGTCGAGGTTAAGCAAAGAGATAGGGCGGTACGATGCACATTCTTCTGGTGGTTTGCCTGGTTTGTGCAGAAGGATGACATTGGCTTCACAGGAGGAGTGAGGGAGAGTCCCCACTTCCAGCGCCTCTTCGTACACCGCTGCCAGGAGAGGAGCCAGGGTGTCTGCAATATCTTCAAAGAATTCTCCCGTTAGGCCGTCAGGGCCCGGTGCCTTGGAAGAGGGTAGGGTCTTTATGGCTGCTTTAATCTCTTCCTGTGAGATCAGCTCATTCAGAGGTTCACGCAGATGTTGTTCGACCCAGTAGAGCTCTGTGTCTTCTAGATATTCCAATGGGACGTTTGAATCTTTTGGGAGTTTCGCACTGTAGAGGTCTTGGTAGAATAGCCTGAATTCCTCTGCAATCTTATTGTTAGTGTGGATCACCTCGCCTTGCTTGGTTCGGATCCTTTCGATTTGGGACTGTTTGCTGTCGGTTCTGATTAGGTTCACCGGAAGGGCACCAGGTTTTTGGCCCTCGCCGTATTGACGGACTTGACTGGTGTGACTTAAAAATTTGACCTCCCGATCCGCGGCGGCATTGAATTTTTGCAGTTCCATTTTCAGAGCTATAGCTGACTTTGAGTCGGCTGTGTTCGTGTTCTGGATCTCGAGAAATTTTAGTTTTCCTTCGCTAGCTGTAAGCTCGCTCCTGATGAGCTTGAGGATGCCGTTTTCTTTGGCGTGGCAGACTCCTCTAATGAAACATTTTAAAGACTCCCAGATTGTGCCTGCTGAGGGGACAGAGCCTAGGTTGGCTTCAAGAAACACGTCTATCTCCTCTCTTAATTCAGAGGCAAAGACTTCATCACGTAGCGAGCCCATTTTGAAGCGCCAACGCTGTAGTGGCGGTGTAGGGATGGATGGCTTGAGATTAAGAAAAAGTGGTGAGTGGTCTGAGAGCGTTCTCGGATGGATACAACACCGGCCACATGTCAAGGGACCATTTGCTGAGGTGAAGAGATAGTCGATCCGGGAGCTCATGTTGTGGACCGCAGAATGGAAGGTGAAATCTCGCAGCTCTCCATTAGAAATTCTCCATACGTCCTGAAGATGAAACGCTTTTCAAATTTCCTTTATTTGGAGGCCAGCCTTAGAGGACGGCAGCGGTGTGGCCTTTGATCTATCTCTCATAGGGTCTAAAACCTTGTTCATTTCTCCACCCCAAATTATTGTTGCAGGGTCGTGAGTGGAGAGCTTAGTCAACACCCAGCCAAAATTGTCGAGGCCGTCCACATTCGGCGTATAAGAATTAATGAAAGTCATTTTCTGACCTGCGATGATGCCGCACACCAATACTGCTCTTCCCTTGGTGTCCTTTGCCGTATGGAGTAGATGGAAACTGAGCCTCCTTTGTATGAGGATAACGACTCCTTTCGAGTATGTAGAGAAGGATGAGAAATATCTATGGCATCCCCAACTCTTGGCCCACCGGTGATCTTTCCCAGGGCTGAGGTGAGTCTCTTGGATCAAGGCCACGTCCACTTCATGGCGTCTGAGGTAATGCAGAATTTTTCTGATTTTTGCTGGGATGTTGCCGTCTCTTATATTCCACGTTAAGACATTGAATGGGGCGAGTACGTTTTTATATAGGACCACTTTACCATTCCGGTGGACAGCGATGGTTTGGTAATAATTGGTCTAGTGCCAGGGTCAATGCTCAGAGGTAGAGAGCCTGGTTGAGGCGACAGAACTGACGATGGGCAGGGAACAGGACGGTCGGGATCTGGCGGCGCTGAACATTCCTAATGCACTCTGAGGGCTCAATCTACGGGCAAACCCCAACAGGCCCGAGACGTTACTCTCCGAAGGGTGGGCAACCCCCAACTGGCCCACCGAGAGGTCCCTCATTAACTAACAACCAACAAAAATGGCCCATGGAGATACCATGCCGAGGAATGAACCTCCACCTCAGCGGGAAAAACTCAACTAAAAATAAACTTAACAGTAGCTGTGCTAGGGGCGCTTGGGGCCTCCCAAGTGTCCCTGCCCCGTCTTTCGCTTAGTGTGAATGTTCCGGCTTACTCTGTGATGCAAGCAAGTTTCTGAGTCGCCGCCCTGCATTACTCTTTATGGAGGCCTCCGATGGGGGGGGAGGAGGCGGGGGTCCAGATCCTCCACGACACAATGTCTGTCGGCGGACGCCTTCCGTGCTGCGCCTGAATTCTTCGCCGACCTCTCTGGCGCCCCCGTTGCAGCTCCGCTTCGGCGGGATCAGGATACCTCAGGGGTGGGGGGCGGGCTCAGGAGAGATGGCCTCCCGCTAGCCAGCTACGCGGAGTTCGGGGTCAGTGCCACGTGGGCCGGGACTCGGCTTGGGGGCTCCGATTTGGCTTCAAATTTCGCAGAGATGTCACTGGGGAGATCAGAAAGCCAAGGAACTGAAGACTGGCACACAGATTCACCGGGAACCGGAGGATTACGAAGGATTCATACGGGGCGAAGCGGGAGCTTTAGTCCAAGTCGGCCATCTTGGATGGCCCTCTAGCGCCCTCTCCCCTGCCAGCATACTTAACAACTGGGGGAAGCTGTTCTTCCCTGTACATCTCTTCGGCGAACCAAGTATTAATCTTTTCACTTTCCGTAACGCTGAAATCTTCATCTTAGCACTGCAGCACGACACGCTCCATCTTTGACAGCAGCGCCTGCAAAGAAAAACAGAAGACAAGGTTAGACATCGAAAAAACAGACAGTTTAAGGTTGTGCTTCGCCATACTTCGCGCTTTTTCTTAAACCATCACTGACCTGCTGTCGAACATTGCGGTAGCATCCATCTTCCATCCGGCCGCGTCTCGCGTCTCACAGCTGCATTGAGGCCGCATTTCCATCTAAGGGAAGAAAACAGAATAGAGACATTATTATGGGCATAAATAGGAGCAACATATAAAGTCATTAAACAGAACAACAGCATCACAAGAGTTCAAGAAAGACTTACCAATCATAAGGAGAAGCATAGTCGCAGCTGGACTGGACTAATCCTTATCAGGGATCAGTGAAGGAACTAGATCCCATTCGAGGCGCCCCTGCTAGAAGTAGCAGGACGGAAAGCTTATCTTCCATAATTCACAGGTGAGCTTTATGGGCCGGCGTATGCTCACAGAAACCGTACTTTGGGGTGAAGGGTTCGAGAGGTACAACAATCACAGATTGGCGCACTGACACACTCTTATCTCCGCGCAGGAGCAGTATCACCACGTACCACCGCTCACAGCTTTTCTACTGAGGGAGAGGCCTGAGGGGGGTGATTCAAGTTCAGGGAGGGCTGCAACCGTGACCCAACGCCTCCACAGAGACCAGGTGAGCGTAACAAGTATGCGCATCTATGAAAGATCCAATGCTGAGAAGGGGTCAGTTTCTTACCTGTAACTTCATTTCTCCTGTATTGGTATCTTTCATAGATTAACATGTACCCTCCGGCCATCCCCTACAGAAAGTCTCCTTGAATACAAGCAAGTCCAGCATGTACTGGGTAGAATCAGAAGAAGGCTGCAGGGAAGGAGCTACATACCTGATGTCTCATTGGTGGAGGCCGAAAGCACCCACAATGAGGGCAATGGGCTGCAAAATGGACACCTTTTTTCTTTTGTTAACTAATCTATAGGTTAACCGAGGATTCCCAGCTTGACGACAGGGTATTTTGTAGCATGTGAATCTATGAAAGATACCAGTGCTGGAGAAACTTAACCCTACTTGTGTGATAAAAAAAAAAGTCTTCACCAGGTCTGCCTTCAGCCACTCGATTTATAAGTACTGTGTGTCCCTTACTAAAGTCCTGTTAAAAACATGCTTTGGCAAAGCCAACAGGTTTGGCTTGTGTACAAGTAGTGGGCATTTGCCTGGCACTGATATATGCCCTGGTACTCGCACCATTTTGCAGCTGCTACCATTGATGGCCAGTTAATAGCACTACGGCAGTGCCTGGCAAATGTCGTTCCCATGCCTACACCAAAGCTAAAACTGTTAGCATTACCAGTGTTTGTTTTTCTTTGTGTTGTAGCCATGTGGTAAATGTTCTCCATTCTCTCCTTTTACTTATGGTTCGGGATTACAGCTCTTGTAGAAAACGTATTTTCCTGCTTGTGTACTGTAATGATCTTGCCTCTTACAGTCTCCTCAATGTCTGCTTTTCTTAAAAGCGGTGGCATTTTACTGCGATCATATCGCCTCAAGCACGTATTCAGCTCTTGTAAGACCTTTCACTGGATGCTTGAGAGTAGAGCTCTCAAGTAGCTATATTGGCTGCACGCCCTAGTGATCTTCACTATGTGTTATGCTTAGCCCACAGTACTTTGTTTTCACTTTCTATGAATTAGAGGTGTACGTTTATATTGGCCGGTAAGATAGCTCAGCAGGTTGAGCGCTCACTGCTGCAATCTGTGTGAGATCTGCAGGCCGCGGGTTCGAATACCGGCAAGGCTACTCAGCGTTTCATCCTTCCAGGTCGATAAATGAGTACCAACTTTGGATGGGGTGATTCAGGTATGTAAATATGTTCTATCTACAGCGCTTAGGCATAAGCGGTATATAAATAAATAAATCAATATAATAAAGTATATCTTTTTCAGTGTAGCAGTGTGGTTTATTCTCTGGGGGTAAATATTTGTAGCACACTGCCTACCTCCTCCTTAGAGTGAAGCCTGGCCGTTCTGCCACGGCTACCACTTTAGAGTGTTCGGTCTGTCCTTTGGTTGGAAACCCTCTATTTCCATAGGCTAGTTGGTGTTTACATCCCCCAACTGAGGGCTGTAAAAAGAATCTTCCTGACCACGAATCACGCATAGCTCTCAACTCGCATGCTTTTGGCGGGTGTCACCCGCCTTGTAAAAGGCTGACTCACCCGCCAAGCCTCCTGCACGCCCATTCATTCCAATGAGCGTCTCACCCGCCAAAAACAAAATCGGGTGATTTCACCCGCCTTTGCAACACAAATGGTTGAGAGCTATGCCAGGGGACAAGCAATAAACTAACACCCAAGTCAGCCCCCCTTTCCGGGTCCACAGATTCGTGATTGGGGATCTGTCCAAGTGCGGGAGAAAGGGGCATGGATCCATCCGCACCATTGTGTCGCTTTTTCCACCATTCTTCTATGGCAGGTCCCACCGGACTGTGCTGTTGGTAGTGCGCCATCTCCTGGATCCCTGTCGCTCTCTAGCTTCATGAGAGCTGGAACTCTCGTCATCGCCTGAAGACATTGGCAGTCGGTTCTGTGGTGGCAGTGGGTGTGCATGGGGCACCCACATTGCGCATAATACGCATTGTTTTAATGCACACTGCGATTTCCGTTGATTACTCACAGATTTGAAATCCCCTATTCTGCCACCTCCATCTGCTCCATGTGACAAACCCAATGCCATCTCAATGCGCATGTCATTTTGATGTGGGCGGAGACGCCGTGGATTCCTAGAGAATCCACATTTGTTTTGCACCTGCTCAAATCTGGTTGATGCGGTAGGAATCCATGTAAATGACACCAACCGTGCATTGTATTTCGGTGTGAGCATGCACGGAATCGGAGGCATTGCTGGGGCGGGGGGGGGGGGCTAATGGGGCTATAGCCCCTGGTTTTCTGGTTGTAGCCCTGGATAGAATCTCAGGAGCTAAAAACCAAAAGGCCAGCTAGCCCCCAGTCCCGACAGTTCCAACATTAGCGTAGCCCCCGCCCCGGGTCTTTTCCAGACCTAGCAACACCCGTCCTGCACGGAATCATTACTTGCGCGTGCAAATGGGAACAATATTGCACAGGGACGACTACTCGAACCTCTGTCCAGCCAAATGTTTTCTAATGCAGGCCCCTCTCCGCAAAGCTGAATTTGTCTTGCTCATTGGCGAGTGTATAGTCCTTCTGTGCAATATCCCGGACAGTTCAGAGTTATTTTGCGGTTAGTATAATTTTTAAGAAGCCCGCCCTTTGCCTCCCAGCATATGACAAATCAGTGGAAACAGCAAATATGACGTCAATAGATTCTGCATGTTTACAATGATATTCAGAAGCAATCATCCTCACCGGCCAGTTGTTGATGCTTAGTTTCAAACTCCTTTTCCTTATAACATCATACATAGGGCAGGTGAAGAGAAAATGATGCAAGGTTTCTTTAACAGTTGAGCAGAAAGGACACACAGAGGAGGATCCAATAGACCACCTGATAAGTGGGTAATTCCCACGGTGCATTTTTGCATACAGAGAGGTCGTTTTAGGGGACCAGCCATCAAGATTAAATACACCTCCATCCTATGCTTGTCTTTACACATCAGGTACTCCTAGTCCACGGCCATGTTCAAACACTTTGTGATATGTTCTATCTAAACTAACTGGGAGTGAGCATCCATGATGGTCGCCTTATCTGATTCTCTAATAGACTGCGGTGAAAACCAGAGTGCTTCCAGCCTGAGCTAGATGGCATACGCTTTTGTCTAAACCAACCAAGCCCACACACATTATGTGATAGCAGGTCCTTCACTGCATCAGGAAATTTCATGTGGCCTTCATCCAGCCATATGCGGACCCATAGCAACAACGGTTTAAGGGCGATCAAATCTTGGACACAATCCAAACCCAGCTCCATATGAACTGGGATATACCTGATCGCTTAATAGAAGTCGGCATGCTTAATAGTAATAAACTTGTTACGTCAAAGATGGCAACGGCATCAGGCTATGCAGGAAACATTATGGTGATTTCACCTAAAGGAGGGGTGCGGGGGGAGATCGGATCAGTTGGTAACTAAGGAGTTGGGTAGACAACCGACAGACCAATTGAATTCTCCCATCCCTAGTTCCAGTCGGAGGGAACCTGATTTATTGGAACAGGATGTACAATGGAAAAGACATGTTTACAAAGTGTACGCGCAAGCAACAACTAAAAAAATAAAAAATAAAGAAAGCATTCCATGTGAATAACTCTTCCTAGGAAATTCTTACGCAACCTGTCAATTAAAGGCGCTGTGGCCAATATGAACTAGCATATTAAGAAAGTACATTCAAAACTGTCCCCTGCCAAAGTTCCTCAGGAAGCTATTACACCACTACAGAAGGTAATAATGGATAGCTTCTCTCAGGATGGGGACTCTAACTGGCTTCTCAACAAGAGCTGGGGAAAAACATGATGGGTAAATCGGGGGGACGGTGTTCCAGATACTAAAAACTTCTGCATCAACCCAATGGAAACCACCACAATCCCCGACATCTTGCAGGGAAAGCGGTGTAACAGCCTCCATGTTTAATGACGCTAAGGCCCTTACAGGAGCAGAGGGTATCTCTTAATTGAATGAGTCACCCGTTAGCCCTATTGTGATGCCCACATTTCTCTCGACCACCATACCAATGGTATCATCTGACACTACGAACCTCGGCAATCAGGGTGTGTTAAAACTCAATACCTTTTTCACCAAGCACACTCCCCAATAAATGGGGTTTGCTAAGCTTCAAAATACCAGTGGCGTAGCTGTGACTCGGCCTAAGGATGGGCTCTCAGCCCATACAAAGATAGACATGAATATGGCCACTTATACGGATGCCCGTGCAACAGATCACATTTCTGACAATTATTGTGTTTGTACATATTTAATGTGGACGAAATGACAAAGATTATGTAGGGCTAATTAGTGAAGTGCCACTACATATATATTGCACCAGCTGTATGGTTCAATTTTTATCAATTTGTGATTGAATGAGGTTGATTGATGTGAGTTGTAAATGATTGTTTGACTTTTGAGGAACAATGGTTGTGTATGGGCTTTTTATAGCCTGGTGTACTATGCTCTCCTGCAATATTTATGTAATTTAATGTGTGTAATAATTGATGATTAATTCATTGTGGAACATGATGTATCTCAGTAAATAAATGTCGATACCTTGAAAAATTAAGAAACTTCCCCTGGACAAAATTTCAGTATACCTTGGTACATTAATATCCCGGTTCAGAGTGAGGGGTTTCCCTGCGCCTTTCAGTGTGCACTTATACTGTTCAACAGCTAGCTGAACCCTCGTATTGGGTTCATAACTCCAGTGCAAAAGGTCCAAATCTCAGTGAACATCAATACCCAGAAGGAAGTGGCTATGGGACATACAACTTCTAACAGCATGGCATCCTTAGCAGTTTTGGACAATACAAATGTCATGGATCCTAAGGTTTTGTCTATTCATGATAAACTGCGGGATCAATGGTCCTCTCTTGCCCCCAAGCTGCGTTTAACTGATACCTTTGGGAAATCCAAAGTTTATAGCATTTTGAGGGGTGCTTGCAGTAAAGACTCCAAGGAGGATGCCATTTGTTCTTGGTCATTTGACCAAAAAACAGGTGGCTTGAAAGGGCCTCTGCTGCAGGAGACCAGACCATCGCACATAGACTACTCTCAACCTAAAGCATACAGCATTTTGAGGGGTGCGTGTAGTAATGATGCTAATGAGGAAATAGCTTGCTTACGGTCCCATGGACATAAAACCGGTGGCTTGAGGGGGCCTCGTTTGGAGGAGACTGTGCTATGGTGTAAGTTATTTTAACGTGCCTGTACACAAGTGTTTCTAGGTGCAATGAGAAAAGGGAGGGAAGACGGAGGGGGAGGACAAAGAACAACAATCTTACTAGGCCTTGTGTCATTCAGATAGTACAAGTGCGAGAATGCGAAGTGAAGGGGAAAAGGGGGCGGGGGAAGTGCCAGGGAGAGGGAAGGAGAAAACAGGGCAGCATTGCTGTAAGTGCAGTGCGGCTCTGGGTAAGTGAAAGGAGGCAAGGGACTGTAGAGGTTACAGCGCCTAAGTGCATGGTAGGCCCGCAGGCAGTGCAGGGGTGACTGATCCAGGAAACCGGGTACCCAGTGAGAGACTGAGGGTAGCCAAGCAACCAGTCGGTACAGCAGACCGGTATGTCAGCAGGGGAGGGAGGGAGAGAAAGAAGAGGGGGAGGTTTTGAGCTGCTTCCGGAGGTCCAGCTCAAGTTAGAGAGGGGCAGGGAGGCCATTGCAGAGGGAGGCACCTGCAGAGGAGAGGGATCTTCCCCCCACTCTCTGCCTGGAGTAGCATCTTACCCTTAGAGAGTTGGAGGTAGCTGAGCGAAGGGCTCGAGAAGGAAGGGATTTTGGAAGAGGGTGTTGGATATAGTGCGGACCCCAGCCCCAGAAAGCTTTGTGGACAATGCAAAGGGTATTGAACTTGATTCTTGCAGCCACTGTGAGCCAGTGGAGAGATTTCAGGGCTGAAACGATATGAACCCTTGGTGTGAGGCCAGGGATAAGTCTTGCAGTCCTGTTCTGGATTAGTTGCAGAGCGTAGAGGAAGGCAGATGGAGAAAGGGGCTGTTGCAGTAGTCCAGCCTAGAGGGAACCAGGGCTCTGGGCACAGTGAGATTGTGGGGGAAGGTGAGAAAGGAAAGAGTATCTTTGCGGGAGTGCAGCTGGTAGTGGGACTCCTTGGTGACGTCCGAGATGTGAGGAGAGAAAGAGTGGAGTCAAAGATGACACCAAGGTTTTTAGCCTCACAGGAAGGGGGAAGGAAGAGGGCCCAACGAGGGAGGCCAGATTGAGAGGGAAAGCAGGGGCAGGGGTCCCAATGAGAAGGATCTCTGTCTTACTGGCATTAAAGTAGAGTTCATTGGAGGCGCACCAATCCTGAATAATGTGTACAGTCAGGAATGAGCAAGAGAGGAGAGGAGAGGAGGCTGAGGGGAGCCTGAAGGAAAGCGGAGTGTCACCCGCATAACACTGAAAGTAAGGGGAGAAGGTAGAGATCAGGTGTGCCAAAGGGCCCAAGTAGAGGTTGAAAAACCAGGGTGAGAGGACAGAGCCACAAGTGGCTCACTCTCATGAATTCCTTAGAGAAAGCTCCTTTTAGGATGATGATGTAATAGTTTTGAATAGATAAGTCTGTTTTATTATTGTTTTCGGAACTACCCAATCTATCTGCAATTAGCTCTAGGGATATAGATTGAGTTGGATTTTGTGACTTGCCTTGTACTTATTCTGTAATTATTCAGGTGGGCTCCAATTTGGTGGCGGAAGTCATAAGAAGCGAAATAACAAATGTGAGGAGTCTTGGTTTTATGGTTACTGGTGTAAACCTTGGTAAAATAGTACCTAAACAGAGAGCTTATGAATAAGATGTCTTCTAAAATTGGTAGTGAAATTAAGGTTTCTGTACAGAACAGGGAACAGGTCAACCTTTCTGTGAGATTTATTGAACTTCCTGCAGTGGGAAGATCGATGGAGCAGGAATGGTCTTGTTAGCAGGGGCACTTTCTTCATCTATGTCCCATAGAAATAGTTTTTTTTTAAAAAAAAGCTCCCTTCGATTTATACCTGCTTAATATTCTGTCATAGAATTTCAGCGTTTATAGTGACCTTTGTAATAACTTGGAGTTAAATGAATATGTGCACCGACATGACATTGTTTATATTCAAGAACATTGGATCACATCCCCACTGACTTTGGAAGGATATCAAACTTGCACCCAAACTGCACAAATAAATAAGCTAAGACGGCCATTGTGTGGGGTTATATCACTCTTTAAGGTAGGGGGTGGTGTAACTAAAGTTAACATTCTTAAATCTAAAAGTAGCTATCTGGTTGTGAAATTAGTCATTCAAGTATGGGGAAGGGAGACAAGTATTTTACTGAATAACTTTTATTGGCATGAGGGGGGTTTCACCATTTGACGATTTCCTGAAGGAGATCTATGCTCGTGTTGAATCTTGGTTGAGTAACCCTAAGTCGGGACATGTGATCATAATAGGTGATCTGAATTCAAAATATCCTCAGATGGAATTGGGTAATTCGGAGAAACTTGTTGCATCAATGGATGAGTTAGTGAAAATAAAGAGTCACAATGAGGTCAAATGGATGAATTGTATGTGGTCTTTGGGCCTTTATAAATTAAATGGATCAGTGAGAATGCCCCAGAAAAATACACTTGGTCATGAGGAAGTTCTCACTGAACATTAGATTATATATTCAAAGACAGCATTTTGTTTGAGAAATGTATAGATCTGATTGTAATATATACCCATTGGAGTGATCATTGCTTTCTTAGTTGTGATTTAGACTTACAGCTGGAACATCAGGATCCTTTATATGTCGAGGGACTCTCATCCAATTTGAAAGTAAACAGAATTTTGTGGAAATCAGATACTGCAAAATACCTGTTTGGAGTTCAAATTGAGATTGTTCACTGTTGATAATTTTGAACACTTGTTGACTACTACTTGGCCCGATTGTTGTGTGAATGGGAGAGATAGGCGATGTATCATTTGAAAGGCAGAACTACTTCCCACATGTACGATTCTAAGATAGCTCAGAAGAAGAGGAAAATGAGGAAAGCTATTAGGGATATTACAAAATTGGTCCTTCCAAAAAATGTGTAATTTGAAAAAATAGGTAAAATATCTCTTCATTTTAGGAATTGGGTTAAGTGTCAACGTGCTAGGTTAAAGCAACAAGACGCTGAGCTGATGCTTATTAGCCTTAAATCTAAAAACACCACTGATTTTTGGATTCTGGTGAATGCATGCAATCACTCAAATCAAGGTGTCCAGATTAATGTGGTTTCTGAAGCTCATTGGGTTAGTCATTTTTCAGCCCAGTACTCTGCAGCTCAGGCACCTTCTATTTTGATTAAAACAGTGGCATTAAAGGAAGAATGTAGCTTCTGTATTGACTTCTCACTTCAAATAATTTTTGGTGTTATTATAAGAGCCAGCCACTCAAAGGCACTTGGCCCAAACAAACTCCTTAAAGAGAATACAAAGGCAACGGGAGCCATTTTATCGATTCTGATTCTTTTTAAGGACATTAAGAAAACGCTGATGGTGCAATCTTTGCTGCGATTCTGTTGATTTATCTTGAAACTTGGGCAAAGGAAGTTGGGAGATTGAAAAAAATGGAAGACAGGATTTAGGAAAAGCTACAGAACAACTATTAATGGTTATATCCTAAAATGTCTCAAAGAATCGGCAAGGGAAGGTTGGTATAAAACTATACATGTTGCCTCAATTGATTTGAGTGCAGCATTTCATTTGGTGAGTAGGAAGCTCCTATAGTGGAAATTAAACTTGGGTATTCCACTGGGCTTATTAAAATGGATTATCAGATTGCACGATTCAACATCAATTCAGGTCAGATTAAATAAGGAAGAGGGTAATGACTAAAGATATTCCATTAGATAGTGGGTTAAGACAGGGTTGCATCTTGGAACCCTGTCTGTTGAACCTATATGTCTCAGAGGTGGGAGATGAGATTGGTAATACAGCCTTAGCTCCTCCAAAAATAGGGCCTCTAAGAGTAGTTTGAATGGAATATGCTGACAATTTCCTATTGTTCGACACTATTGTGGTGGGCTACCAGAGGGTAATCGCAGCCTTTGAGGGTTATGCTGATAAAAACTTCTTAAAGATTAATCCTGAGAAAACAAAGTTTTTAACTTTAACTTCAAAAAGGTGCACAGCTCATAGAAATTGGTTCTTGCGTGGTGTTAAATTAGAGAAGGTTAAGAGTCTTATTTATCTAGCATTTTCTATGTCTGAAATGTCTAACAGAGCTAGCATGATAAGATATTTTTCCTATCGGTCTGATCAGTTGATCAGCCAGATGAAATATATCAAAAATAAATACAGTACATTTTCCATGCTCCCCCTACTGAATTTTTACAATTCAACAGTGATTACAAAACTGATTTATGGAGTGGATGTATACCCAATATGGATTCTCCGTATCCTACAACAAATGGAGAGCAAAATTTGGAGAAGAGTCTTGGGTATACCCAACGCAGTCCCTACATCTGCAATTTTATATGAACTGGGAATTTGCTGCATCAAGTTGATGGTGAGATGGAAGTGACAAGGCTTTTTAAAAAATATAAATACAATGTTAGTTCCCTGTCCTGATTAGATGTACGATGATTTGAACACAATTTTGCTGTCAAAACTGGAAAATTAGATTTCTAATCTTGGTTGTTTGTGTGACCAAATATTGTGTGAAATAGGTTCCACCACGGAAGATCTAAAGATCCCTCAAAACAGGGTTAAAAACTGTTTGGTGAAATATGATTGGTGTATGTTAATTAATAAAAGAATGATTAATTTGTGCCACGAACATAAGACCCTTGGCCTTTTAGCAACACATTGGTGTCTATTTCCATGTCCAAAAGCCAGAAAAGACTTTACTAGATTCAGATGGAATCTACACAGAAACCATGAATCAAAGATGAGTCAGTAGTCAGCTAAAATTGTCGATTTTGTGCGGATTTAGACGCCATAGAAAATCTGGAACATTTGATAATTTACTGCGGAAAATTGAACTCTCAACAGATGTTTTTTTGCTAGAATTTTAGGTAAAATGAAATAACTGGATTTGTGTGGTTTTCGGAAATTATGTTTGAGTGGTGTGAACAAATCATTATGTATTGCCATTTTTTAAACTGGCTAGAATTGAATGAAATTGATAAATGTAATGATTTTAGTGAATCATGAATTGATTTTGGTATAGTTTTATGAAAACCTGTAACTCAGTATTATGTTTTATATGTACAGTTTTGCTTTCTTTATTTTTCTTTATCTTTTATTTATTAGGTTTTAACATTTTGTTTAGCCAATAAACCCAAAAAACAAACCAAAAATGGGATATTAGGTGAGCTGCCCGGCAAACAGAGGAGCCTGTTAGGCATAGTTTGTATGCAGTACCCTCTGGGAACACTATAAACAACTCTGACTACAGATATAGGAAACCCAACTTTTGGTATAAGCTTGTACTACACAGTTTTGGTAGCATGTTGAGCAGCTAGGCTTATCTCAAGAGGGGTCAAAGCAGGGCTTTAAGTGGGGTAAGAAATCGAGGGGGGCCCTCATTTGAGGGCGTGGCTTGTGGGAGGGGCGTGGCCTAAAAGGTACGCAAACCGTAGGGTATACACACAAATATATATAAATGTTATATATTTGTGTGCGTACCTTACTATGGTGTGTGTACTGTGCAAGCCATCTTTTCTAAACATAGAAATATGTTACATATTTCTATGTTTAGAAAAGATGGCTTGCACAGTACGCACACCATAGTAAGGTACGCACACAAATATATAACATTTATATATATTTGTGTGCATACCCTACGGTTTGCCTAGTTTTCAGGCCATCTTTTTTAAACATTTCGAGTTTATAAAAGATGGCTTTGAAAGTACACAATTCAAGCCGTCTTTTATAAAGCTTTGACTACGGACAAAATTGTCCGTCGGCAAAGCTTTATAAAAGATGGCTTGAAATGTGTACTTTCAAAGCCATCTTTTATAAACCTCGAAATATGTCGAGGAATCCCCAGGTTCGCCGAGGGTTAAAGACGCCTCGGCGACCTGGGGAAACAAAGGGACAGTAACCGCCTCTGGTGACCTCTCGCGCGAGGGGTCACCAGATGCAGTTACTATGACTGACAGAAGTGGCAGCCAGTCACAGCGTTGCTGTGGTTGGCTGCCACTTTTGTCAGATCGCCTGACTTCATGGCAGGTGCATGCATCTCCCGTCGCGGCTGCGGCCGCGACGGGATAATGCATCCTGCCAATGTTGCGGGCGGTGGGACGGGGCCCCGCAGGGCCCCGGCTCAGCCCCACTTTTTGGAGACTGCCGGGGCTGGGTCAAAGTGAGCTGTAGTGGCGTTACACAGGGATTTACAGTTACACGTATTCAAATAAACTCTTATACTCAAGGTTTCTTGAATAAACAATTATTAATTTATTCATCAGTCAGTTCAAATACGCCTTTTTCAGAAAAGAGCAATATAATAGTAACACTAAAATAATACACATTCTTAATCTCCAAATCAGTGCATACCCTTTTGGGATGGCCGGCAGACACTACCTACACCCTCAGGTGACTTCAATTGCTAGGGTGCTGGGGATATTAATATATCACTGTTGCATTTAGAATCATATAGTAATAAGTCAATGGAAAAGATTATTTAGAACATACAAGAGACCACAAATATTCTTAAGCAGGCAAATACTTTTGGATCCCCTCAAAAAGAGTCATTCAGTACAATAGGCTAAGCCAAAGTCAATGGGCAAAAGTCTTATTTAGGATGAAGCACCTCTGGTAGGTAAATGGTCAAGTCTTTGCACAAGTTCTTAGGAGTCTTTGATGAAAAGAAGAATCAAATGTAGGGCCACAAGCACATTAGACCTGTGAGTAGTAGATGATGCAAGCAACTCTACGGCAATAGGTAAGTTTTCTCAGACTTTGCACAGTACCTTTAAGATGAAGAAAAGATGCAGCAGATGACTCCTGTTCCTGTGCAGCTCTGCAGGTCTCACTGTTCCTGGGACTCAGTCGTGGAGACAAGAGGGAGGGCGCTGGGGGACTCCTGTGTCATGATCTCTGCTTCCAAAAGGTCAGGACTCACCCAACTCCCTTGGAAGCAGACCCATAACTCAGGTTCCGAGTGCCAACCAGTCCCAATTGGGACCTTTTGGACCCTGTCCTGGCGCCAGTGGCACCAGGCTCATAAAGATGCCCAGTCCCAGTGCTGGAAGCGCCGGGCTCATAATGCTTGGGTGGACTTACCTGCAGCAGACCATGCTGCTTACTTACCTGCCAGTTGAGCCTCTGATCCTCTTCTGTTTGGGACTACTTTTCCTGTTGGGTGGGGCAGGAGCCACTCCCTAGGTTCAGAACACTGGAACTCTTCTGGAAAGCAGGAACTCTTTTCTTATCTAGGCGAGGCTGTGGAAGGAGACACCTAAGCACTACAGGAGGCTATTTAAACCACACCCGATGGATGAATCTTGCTTTGCGTTATTCTACATCCTCTGCAGCAGAACGCTCATCGTGTCTTCTGCATCTGATCCTGGGCCTAAGGGAAAAAGGCTTACTATCCTGAATCCAGTCTTCAGCAACACCTATAAAGACAAGAAAGAACAGGTTAGCACTACGGTCTTCAGTGACAGCGCATCTCTTACCTGGTCCATCGGCTGTCACCAACGCCTCGCGCTGCCTTCCGGCATCTGAAAGGCAAAGGCTTACCTACTCTTCGCGTGCTCTGGAGGTCTTCGCACTGCATTCCGGCATCTGAAAGACAAAAGCTTACCAACTCTTAGCACGCTCCGGAGGCCTTCGGCGCTGCATCCCGCATCTGAAAGACAAAAGAAGGTGCGTTTAAAGACATTGGGTAACTTTATTACTCACGTGCCATTACTCCTTCCCACGCCAAACCCAGTCGGTATTCCGGCACCCTTCAGCAGCTCCGAACTTGTACCTGCAAGATAAAAGGACAGTTAGTGCGCATCGTGAAGCAAGCAACAATCGCTTACTTACGTGCTTCCAGGCGCTTCTATTCCTCACACCGGTTCCATCCTCAACTCACTTCAGCCCGTCATCCGCCATCGCCGGAACCCTGCAAAACAAGAGACATCATTACAAAAGACTTTTAAAGACATTTGAAATACTCGGAACTTACCGTTCGTGCAGTAAACGACGGACAGCAGTCCTCTGAGGTCAAGAGGCCTGCCCCCTTATCCAGTGAAGAAACTGGTTACGGCACCCTGCCCCGAGGCAGATGGAGAGCTCGGCGTTCACTTACCTAAGACATCTTACTCTTCGAGTCAGACATACAGTGCACAGAGGTCCAGCCCAAAGAGCCAACCGTGTGTTACACATCACCTTTGAAGATACGGTATTCGCCCAGTCAAGACCGGCGCCTCTGCGGGAATCAGGTGAGCATTGCATCCTGCAATGCACTGGGATGGTCAAAACTTGCAACCAGCAAACTTCACTTTCAGTGGCTGTTCAGTGTTTCAGCTCCTCGCGTCTACCACAAATAGCAACACTGCGGTTCCTGGCTGTCAAGATGGTGCTTCTGTGGTCCTTCACTCTGTTGAGGGGGATCAGGCTCGGTCAGTCCTGCTTCCTGGGAGTCCGGAGGATCTTTGTGGAGCTCTTGGCCAGCTTAAAAGCAATGCACACAATCTGGTGTTCCTCTCCCTGGCTATACAGTTTCCAGCAGCAACTCTGTAGAAATTCAACCAGCTCCGAGATGGATGTCCAGGTGGCTTACTTTGGAGTTGATTGGTCCCAACAACTCAAAGGGAGACGTCGTCCTTGCAGGGGCTTCTCTGTTGATGCGAACTTCCAGGAGCTGCAGCAGGTGTCCTCTTCAAGTTCTTCTTGGTTCCTTCGTCCAGTGGTCGATGCTGCCTTCCAAGCCAAAGGACTCGCCTTTTATACAGTTCTCTCCCATTCATTCCAGCATAGCTGTCCGTCACCCAGCATGGTGGCTGTCCTTGCCAGATAGTCAGCCGGCCAATCACCACAGAGTGCATTTGGGGCTATTAGGAGACGAAGCACAGGGAGTTTCGGGCACCTCCCTCACTTCCTGCCTACCCCAGACACCCTGGAGCCAGAGGCGGGCTTCACTCTTGAATCCCGCCAAAGGCAAAGCGATCAATGGGACCAAACCTGGTTTGGCGTGCAGAGTAAATTTCAAGAAGGACCTTTCCAAAAAGAAATGGCGAAAAAAGAAGACCGGGCCATTTTGACAAAAATGGCACCCTTGGGTACTTTACTGCAGCTGCAAAAGCAGCCCGGGTAAATGCACACCACGGTAGTTAAAACGAAACCACTGCCACCAGCCATTCAGTGAGAAAAGGCTAACATAAAAATGTGACATGAGAAGCTAGACAAAGGCGATACTAGGTAACCCCTCCAGCACTCTATTGTAAGATGGTGTGTGCTGGGTCTAGAAAGTTACAAATGTAAGAAAAGTAAATTTCACTTTACTGCTCTGGGAAACAGTAGTTTATCCCAAAGAAGGTAGTTAAACCTTTGGGAAATCTGAAAGACTTCCCTGTGTCACTGCACTGAGGGTTCTGTGTGACACAATGTAAAAGGTGATGCCTATTGAGTTTGTTAGGCTCCATAACCAAAAGAAAACACAGTGTACGAAACCACATTAAAATACCTGAGAGAGTGGAAAAAAGGGTCTCACTCTCTCCAGGTTAAAAAAAATCAAGTCCTCAAAATCCAGCAAAGTTGCTGGGGGTCTCTAATGTGGAAGGAATTAGCACATTTATGAGAATTCTCCCTAACAGAGCCTTTTCAAAAGATTATTTTCTGTTACAAGAATGTTAGATTTGCAACTACCCCACAATTCTGCTCCATATAAAACCACTGCCAAAATGTGTACTCTACATATTTCAAAAACGGGAACCTCTGAATTACATTTTGCTTAATTTGCAAATGGAATAAGGCCGGTACACTTTCTCCCCATGTTGCCATTAGCCCTCTCCACGTTTTGTCCATTTCTCATTACTGGAGATCTTTATACCCAAGTAATCGAAGTTATCAACTTCCTCAGTAATCGCCCCCTTGATGTTAAATGACAGGTTGAAACAGCGCCCCCTTTCTTTGTTACATTGCATGACCTTTGTCTTGGACACATTCACCTCCAGGCCTCTTGCATCACAAACCTTTACAAAATGAGCTACTTGCTTCCTTAAGCCCACTGGAGATCGTGAAGTAAGTTTGGGATCATCAGCAAAAAATAAGATACCGATTTTCTTGCCCGCTAACAAAGGGACGTCTGATACATCCATGTGGAAGTCCTCCAATACCCCATCAGAAAACATGTTAAAGAGTAAGAGGTCAGCCTTGTTTTACCCCCTTTTTCACCCCAAAGACTTTGGTGGTCCCCCCTACCCAAAGACCCCATTTTACTCTGGCAGAGTTATCTGCATATAATTTAATTATTGCTTTCCGCAGTTCAAGTGGGAGCCCCTTTGGCCAAAGGAGTCTCCCACAATGCTGCCCTTGGTATGCTGTCAAAGGCATCCTTCAGCTCAATAAATAATAAGCACAGGCTACCTTTTGTTTATCACAACATAGTCACCATAAATTAGTCTCAATCTTAAAACCTGATCAATCGTGCTCAATCTCCAAGTGAAGCCTATTTGAAAGTAGCTCAGAGCTTCCGGATCCTCCACCCACCATTCTAATCTAGTTTGGAGGATTTCGCCAACATTTTACTGCAAACACACAGAATGGAAATCGACCTGAAATTACTACGGTTTCCACGATCCCCATTTTTAAATATAGGAACTACTTCTGCTAGGTTCCAGACAGGAGGCTTCAAGCCTGTCCGTAAAATGGTATTGAATAATGTATGTATGTAGAGAACCTATATTTCTAAATTGTTCTTCTAGATGTCCACTGGCATGTGGTCAGGGCCTGGGGCATTCCTCAAAGATTTGCACCTCCCTGCTGATGCTACTTCACTTATACTCCATTGGAGTGGGGGCATTCCTAGGGACCTATGGCCCAACCCATCTGGAATATCCGACTGACTCTTGAAAGTGGATCTAGATCCCTGGTAAAGGCTTGAGGAATGATCAAGCCATGTTCTTTCTATGATTGCTGCTTCTACCATGTTCAGGTGCCCACAATTACCCCTGGTGACAATTCTTCAGAATTCTTTTGCATCCTTATTCTCTATGGAGATTTTTAGGGACTTCCAAGATACAATTTCTCCTCTTTTTATTCACCATTGTCTTATATTCTTTCCTAGTGGAGCATAGATTGTTCCTGATTATAGAGTCTCTATTTTCTGCAATGGCCCAGGAGTCTAGATGTCACTGCCCTGCACTCCTGGTCATTCATATCTGCTCTCTTTCTGTAGTTGGTGATCCATTCCTTGCTGGCTTTGTCAGATATTTACTAAAGATGGGCGAGATCCTAGAAGCGGACTCAATACCATGAATGGCCTCTCAGGGATGCGCCACAGACCTTCACGAGTTCTGGCATCGCAATCGATATGCCTTTGCCAGTTGAAGTGTAAGAGCAGACTCATCTTATTTTAATCTGTGTGTTATTTGATGGACACATTTTTTGGGCTGCAGAAGATTTAGCCCTGCCAGCACAGGGCAGGGCAAAAGTTAAAACAAGGAGAAGATTATGGTTGCTATCCATTCTCTCCTGAGCTGCAAATGATTTAAGCACACCCCAAAATGATAAGTCCATCAAAACAGTCAATATGACTACGCTTGTCCCCATTTCTAAATGTGTGAAGGGTGCGGGGGGATATCTGGCGCCAATCTACCGTTACAGGCACGCAAGCCAGATCTAAAGGATTATCCAGCTGTTTTTCAAGCGTATTTCAAGCCTGGTTGTTTCATCGGAGCCCCCAGGTCAGGAATTCCCCAGATAACATCCTCATCCGCTATAAGTCCTAATAGATCCACGGACAGTTCATAGTGTATGTTTAGGTCACCCAGAGCTGTAGTTTTCAAGTGGTTCCCATATTTTTATTCTAGGTCCACCTTTAGCACCACCGGTCTATTTGGAGTATACATACCATTGACACCATAGAGCCTGGTATAGATATTAAACATACAGAATTTCAAATCGGAGCTGATTACGACAATAAAACATTGCAAATCCGGGGATTGGGTTTCCACTACCATAACTTGTAAATTGAGGGCGGTATTCATCCAAACACTCAAAGCACTTTACATTTCTTCCCTCTCTCCTGCACTTGCGCATTCTCAATGTCACTGGGCCTAGTAAGATTGTTGTTTTTTTTTATCCCTTGTTCCCCTCCCTTGCACCGTCGCACTCAAACACTTGTGTATGAGTGCGAGACAAATAAAATATCATATCATATACTGTGCATATGAACTAATTCAAACAGGCAAGTAGTCGTGTGGAATTCACCACCAAAAATCCTAAACTTAAACAGTTTGCGTAAATTAGACAAGTGTGTAGCCAGGGGGAGACCAGATGAATCAATGTGATGTAATTGTCTTCTGGCTACTTCCAAAAGCACAGACCGGTTTCGACGTTAGTAATTTAATTGCAATGTCTTCATGAGGGGAAAAACAACAAACAATTCAATCAAGGTCATACAATTGAAGGAGGCCTAATGATTGTCGGGAAACCAGCAAGGAATGAGGACACCTAAAGCGGGCATCACCATTGCCCCTGTGAATTCCCAGACCTATCTGCCAGGTGCACAGCCAACTGGCTTGTGCATTCAACAGGATAGCACAATGGCGCAATCTAAATTCATATTGCCACAATAACAGTGTCGTAAAGGGGTCTGTTGCTGTTTGAATCGCTACAGCAAAGATGTGCACACAAAAAGAGGGGTATGCTGGCAAATTGTCCAAAGTAGCACAATGATGGACAAGCAACACTGTGTGGCAAAGTGTCAACAATAGTTCAAGAACCTGCAGGAAGCCAAATATTGCCCATAGGTATCGACAACAGGGCACGCAGGGAAGCTCACAAATAGGGTGTCCAGAATGGTGCGCCCAAGTACGCATCGGCACCGCTGCATATATTTCTGAAACCGGTTTTGGGCTAGCCACTAAATCACTGTCATATAATTTTGCCTTCCCCAGTTTAGAACTAGACTTGGGAGATAAAAGAGTAGCTTACTCTGAAGTAGATTATGATTACGAAGAATTGATTATGCAAACAGCCTCTACTTCGGCATGCCAGAATACCTCCTGAAGAAACTACAACGCACCCTAAATCCAGCAGCCAGACTGCTCCTCAAATTATCCAGAAGAGACCACATCACTCCAGTACTAAAAATACTGCATTGGTTCCCAGTCAAACATTGCATCACCTTCAAAACAATGTGCATAGCACACATGGCAATCAGCAGACAGGGAGTTGAGTTCCTACAAAAAAAAATAGGTCTAGAAGCCAACGAGACTCCTCGGATCAAGCAATGAAATCCACCTGGAGCCAAAACCATACGTCAAGAAAAAACTAGGAGGTTCCTCCTTCTCCCACCTGGCGGCAAAAACCTGGAACATCATACCGAAAGAAATAAGAAACACCAAAGACCACCTACAATTTAGAAAACTACTAAAAGCCTGACTCTTCAACACCGCAGAAACAAATTGAAACAGCTAAACATCCAAACAGGAAACACAGAGAACAGATCAATAGAAATTAGGATGACGCAGACAACACCCAGAAATGACTACGGGAAAGTCCTACAATAACAAGAGAGACAATGCTAGGTGAATAGGACACAAGCGACACCCCCATGAGGACAGAATTGGCACCCTTGCCCAACTTCATCTTACAACCTCACCCACTCCGTGAACGCTACCAAGTGCGAATATCAGTTGCCTTTTGACAGAGCTATGGACGTTAGTATGCGCAGAGCCCGGAACAGAGTTCTGAATGATAGCAGATGCCGTGCCTAGACGTAGCTACGAGTGTTGACATGTACCTCGATTGGCTGACAGGGTTGTGAGCGATAGCCTGTGTGAGCAACTGGGTAGGATTGTGAATGCTGACCACTGCCACATCTGGATAGAGTAGCGGTTGTTGAGCGAAGCCACGTCTGGACTGCATCGGGAATGCTAACCGCACACATAGACAGGTTCCCATGGTGGGCAAGGGCCAAATTTTGGCACAGTTGTGAATATTGACGAGCGTAATTTATGGAAGGGATAGTGAATATTGGCTGATGCCGGAGCTAGATTGACATGCAGTGATGTTCGCGCGCCACACCTGGAAAGGCGTGGAAATTGATCACATCGCTCATAGATAACGATGCCAATGACCAATCCACTAATAATTTCACCCTTCCGCTTACACCTCTGAAACTCTAACCAGACACAACCACAACCCTATACCACAACAAACCGCACAAACGTCACCACACTGCAACAACAAACAAACCTCACATAGACACGCACAATAGCACACGACGTCTAGCGTGTTAACCGTGTTGAGGCTGCCAACAGCACATCACTGCTCTCTTGCACTTTTCCCGCTTACTCTGCCTAAATCACCCCCCTTCCTGTTTCAGAGCCACCAG
Organism: Ambystoma mexicanum; assembly: GCF_040938575.1. Taxonomy (NCBI): domain Eukaryota; kingdom Metazoa; phylum Chordata; class Amphibia; order Caudata; family Ambystomatidae; genus Ambystoma; species Ambystoma mexicanum. Next base: position 112,804,142 of record NC_090938.1, on the reverse strand, counting down.
GAGACCACTCCGGTGGTGATAGTGCGCAGTACAAATATCCTTTAACATTAACATTGTCTATAGGTGACGATGTCATCCAGAATTGTTGAATTCTGCTTGCACCTTGCACTTTATTAGCTCCTTTCCGCCCATTGACTATTACCATTGCTAGTTGTATATATCCAGTTGACGTCTTGCAATGACCAAACGGAAAGCATTCCCAGGCCCTTCCGGCTCAAGACCCCAAAAAGAGTGCATCGGTAACGGCTCCAATCAATGAAGTAAATCTCGTGATTGAAGAAATAGGAGTTCTTCTAGTAAAGTGCAATATAGGTATATAAATACAGTTAGACACTCAATAAACACATAAAAAAACACATAGCAGGGCCATCCCCCACTATGCCCCCTCTTCCCCCAGGATCCAAGGCATTGATGCAATGGTTACCATTCCACTCACAATAACCATAGAAACAATTATATACTTTTGGGAAACAAAAGATCACATTTATTGGCGCACAACAAACAAATTGGGGCGGTCTCAGCCACATAAGCAAAGCAATGTCCTTAGCAACTTCTAAGGTAGCCCTTTCGATTTCCTGGGCTTGCAACAAGGTTATTGTCCATGGGTGACTTGTGTCACTTCCGGTTTTCAGTTTGCAAAGTAGGGGATGTTCGCCTCTGGTTATCAACTGCGAGACAGTATAGATCCAGGACCACTGATTTCAGTTGACGAAGAGTCTCAACCGTCCCTAAAGGGTAGTCTGTGCCCGTCGTCCGAATTGGGCTCCAGTGTGGCCATTATGGATCTGCTTGTGGTCGAAACCACAGCATCAAAGCTCATCCCTGGCTAGGACTGCCCCGTAACTCTGCCACGTTTTGGAGGTGGCTCCCCCACTACCCCCAATTCCCCTAAACATATGCTGCTTATTTACATGCACATATAATCTCCATGTCTGGTTACACACAACTGGCCCATTTTAGAGCGGTGAACTCCCCCACGAGGAAAACCTTTTGCTGTATGTTCACACAAATCTTTGCCATGAGAGCCCCTGGTATCTGTCCGCCAGGTCAGTCACTCCTATAACGTTAGTATGGATCACTTCAGATTCTGCTCCAGCGAGAACGGCCCACCTCTAGTATCCGACTGACAAATCAGTCACTTTGCCATAACCTTTGTATGGATCACTCCTGTTTCCGTTCTTGAGAGAATGGCCCACCTCTGGTATCTGACTGTCAGGTCAGCCATTGCCATAACCGTGCCCCTACCAATACCGGGCTAATATGCTCACCCTACCTGCCTTCGGGTGGTTGCACCCTGGTGCCTAACTCACTGGGTTACCTACCCAGTACGCAGGAACCGCACCCTGGCACAGGGTGCGCACCTCCCAGTCATCCCTTCAGACTTAGCCGAAGCCCCAGCCCGGGTGGCACCAAGTCACTCTTATTGGTAATGTTGTACATAGGACATATATATCTTTTTTTAAATCTTTTTTATTGACATTTTAAGAAATAACAAACCACCGGCACTGCGTGCCAACATTCCCCTATTCCCTCCCTCCCCCTTCTTACACCCCGACATTCTACAATATGCGCCATATTCACCATGTCCTTGAATGTGTATGCCTCATACAGTGAAGTAGATAAAATCGCATTCCTTAATGGTGGTTACCGATCATGTCCTGTGCTTCACCTAGGGTACATTTTTACCACAATAAGCACCATTTTAATCAATCATTGTTCGGTGCAGGTGAGGCTTCCTTCACGCAATCAGGTTGTTGAAACGAAAAATGTGTGTATGCACCCCACATATTTGTGTCATTGCACCGGCTTCGAGTTAGCGACCCCCATCCGTTTTCCATACCGATACAGTACATTATGTTCTCCCGTAGATAGCTTAAACAAGCATGTATAGTGGGGTCCTCTTTTTTTTATAGGGGGCCAACCTGGGAGAGGACAACAAATATAAGTACAAGGCAGAGACCCAGTTGGCTACCCTTGGATGTAAAAATAGTCGGGGACTTGTAATCAAACCAGTAATGTGGAGGAAACCATCTTTCTAAACATATATCAAAGACGGTAGAAACCGGAAATATAGAAAAATACAATTTATTAGGAAGCAAAGTAAAAAGCCACCAGGGAGTGGTCTTCAAAAAAGGAGAAAATCAAACAAATATTACATGTGTGATCAAATCAAATATACAAGGGACACATCCATTATCCTCATTTTTGTACGGTTGATATTATCATACAGTACTGTTCATAGTTAGTGGACGACACAATCCAATTCTTGTCAAATCCCACATCTACAAAAGTGTCATTATGTTCTCCCGCCACTGTGAGATTTTAGGGCTCCATTTCCCGCCCCACTGCATTGCCACCTGTACATAGGACATATTCATAGTCACCTCTTCTGACCGTCCCAACGTAGTCGTCGCTCATCACATCAGAAAATTGAAGGGTTCATGGTCTCCGCCAGGATATCGACCTGCGGCGTGCAGTTCCCAAACCCACATTGCTGCAGCGAGTGCTCAACCTGCTGAGCTATCCCTGCTTTTGAAACCAGAAGTTTAACATTTTAGAGACGTGTTTACAACCTTTCTGCTATTTAAAGGAGCCCATGCACTTTTTACATTATTCCCGTGGTATCTTATAGTATGCACGCGGCAAAGATCTGCCAATACAGACCTTGCTCACTAACCTCAAGAACCCTCAAGCGTCATCGATACTGAGAACTATTCTCACACCTGGACGCTGGTCCCTTATTTTCCTTGTACAATAAATACCCTGCTAGCCACAAGCATGTAGGCACCAGCACTGGCCTGGTGACCTTAAGGATCAGTGGCACACCATGCTCGCTGGTGTTCCGCCGGTTCAGCCATAGCATGCGTTCTGCTCCGGTGGCGCAGCAGGAGTGGGATAGTGTGCTAGCAATGCCAAATGACCCTACACGTTGGCCCAAGCATCCGTGTGTCTTGCACCATTACCTCTTGCAAGGCCTCTGATCAAACCCCTGGTAACAATGTGCATACCATCCCCATCTGGATCGGTGACCTGGTGACGTGGCCATATTTTTAAAAGTTGCCATTGTACTTAAAGTATCTATTCTTAATGTGTTTGATATGGTCTGCTTACTTAGAATTACGGGGAGATATTTAGGCCTAGCGGTATTTTTAATAAACCTTTGAATAAGTGTTGCTCTTTAACCCTAAGAATACTACAAGTTATTTGCACCTTGTACAGTCCTCTCTCCCTCCTAAGATAATTAAGGGCTGGTCGGTCTACGCTACCAAATACTCTGTTGGTACACCCTATAATAAGGATGAACTTTTGTGCTGCCTCTGTAGCATGGTTTTGCTAAGCAATTGAAGCCCTCTCGACCAACCGAACACCTGGTAACACGTTTGCATTTTAAATTGTCAGTGCCCTTAAGCTTGTCCATCGGGTCTTACCGCTGAGCCTGTACCCCGTGGGAGTGTCCCACACCTTACCAAAATTCTGGGCACTTCCACTGTGCCCATGGTGATTCTCGTCCTCCTCAGATATCTCCATACATCCTATGACAACACACAAACACAAATCTGTTAGTATTGATACCCCAAGTATGCGGAACAATTCTACAAAGTTGGCCCCATCTGTGATGATGACCCTTAGAGTGGTTAGTAATTTCACTTTCTATTATCCTTTCATTCCTAGCACCTGGCCAGCCCAAGTAATGGGGGGAGGGGAGGTGCGAGCAAAGTAACTTCTCCTCCCATTACCTTCTTTTCTGGTGTGGACCCCTCACACCCCATGCCGCAGCACCAATCTTTCTTCAGAAAGATATGAATGTACGGCACAAGCAGCCTGGGCATGTGAACTTGTAATGCTCAAGAAACCATAAATCAGCCCTTGTGTGGGCAGTTCCTCTGTTGCGGCGCTCACCACGCAGCGCGTACCCGCGCTTTAACCATACCTCATTGGTTGCTCTTTCCTTTGAGTGTCCTTTGTCAGATGTACTTAATTAATGCAACTCTGAGATGTAAAGTCTTTTGCCCCAAAATACCTACTTAATGCAACGGACTGCCAAGCCACCCTGCGGAAGGGGCTCAGGGGGGCTGTTTCTGTTTAAATGTGCTATACGCGCGCAAGCTGCGACGCTCCCTTCCACCAAACCAGGGATGCGCTTAATGTATAAAGCCTTGGGGCCTGGGAAAGTATGCAACGTTTCAACTTCTCTGACCCGTTCAATTTTATTTTTTGTTTATGTGCTGCTGACGTTTGAGCTATACCATGGAAGCGTACTGTGAAATTAGCCATGCGCTGCACCTCATAGCCCGGAAGTTATTCCTTTTCTCTGCAATGATGTTACATTAACTTCTGGAAATTGTGAGGGGTATTTGCTGCACACCTTCCTTAGTTTTAAAAGTAGACACTTTTTCAGTACCCAGGGTTGCCCTCGGCCAACCTTAACATCTATTTTCAGCTCTCCCCTTGTACCGTGACCCACCTGCAAAATGGCCCTTTGAAAGGTATCCTTGAACCTGTGTTTGCCACACACAACGCCGCAGTAGGGGTTGGAGCCGAATATGGCATGTGTCATATGCCAGTGACACGTGCCACTGCATGTCACCACTACAAGTGGAGCCGAATATGGCATGTGTCATATGCCAGTGACACGTGCCACTGCATGTCACCACAAGTGACACGTGCCACTAGCAGCTGTCACATGCCATGCCCAAAAAAAAAGGTTTCAGGTGTCACGGTGTCTCTTCGGTTTTCAAATTATAATCCTCCTTTTAAAAAATAAAAATACGAAATGTCAATTTTATTCCCTTTTTTTTAAAAATAAAATTATAATGCTCTACGAAAGATTCGAACTCATAACCTCCTGTTCGGGGCACAGCTCCATTAACCACTGCACCATCATGTCTCACGATATTAAAATTTCAATCAAATTCTACCTCTAATGTGAACTCCTACATGGTTCAAAACTGCTCCTTTTCTTGTACAATTATGAAAGTTTGTAGCATAGAAACAATTTACTGAAAGTTTTTGCATCTTGTGCTTTTCTTGCATAATACAAAATGTAAAAAACAGTTCAATCCAAAACCTGGTACTGTGTAATGCTTTAAATGTCAATCATGTATTGTGTACATGTTTTCCAAAACAGTATGGTCACAATATTAAAGTGTGTGTTTGTACATTAATTCATGCGTTTCACACTTGACTGTACAAACTGTGATAAATACAGTACAACCATATCCTACTGATAATATGTATAAATTATATATCAGAGTATATACACGATCATGAAAACATAATTTACAAATGTTGCTAAACCTTCAGATTTAGGGCCCAATTCACAGAATCCAGCGCAGAAGCAGCACAAGTGCTGCACGCCGAGAAGGAGCATATGCCATGCGTGCACCAGCTGTGGCACAAACCAGCAATTGCACGGCACGCGTATTCATGGATTTTCTGAGGCATCAGTAACCGTGGCGCAATGAACATCAAGTAGCGCCAGCAACGCCCCAACACACCCCCATGCGCAGGCAAAAGACAGTGAAATGCCCAATACGGCGCAACGCCCCACACCATCCGTGACCCAGAACACATCCACCCCATTGTAATTGCATGAAAAATCAGAGCGTAACCCGCTCGCACCAGCCAAATCGCGTGAAAAGGCCCATGCTTACCCCGTCCGCACCCCAGCAAAATCGCGCACCCCGCTCGCACCAGCCAAATCGCGTGGGAAGGCCCGCACATACCCCATCCACACCCCAGCAAAATCATGTACCCCACTCGCTAAATCACGTGGGAAGGCCCGCGTGTACCCCGTCCGCGCCCCAGCGAAATTACGTACCCCGCTCGCACCAGCCAAATCACGTGGAAAGGCCTGCGTGTACCCTGTGAAACATGCACAACTCCCCTGGAGGCAGATGCCTCCTCACGGGACAGCCAGACCCCAGCAGTGGACCATACCCCGCAGGCAGCCCATACCACATGGCCCCCCATCACCCGTGACCACACCCCGCAGGCAGCCTACACCAAATGGGATCTCCACCATCACCCGTGAACATACCCTGCATGGCCAACCCATCACCTGTGACCACACCCTGCAGGCAGCCCACACCACATGGAACCCCCACCATCACCCATGACCATACTCCGCAGGCAGCCCACACCACATGGGACCCCCACCATCACCTGTGAACATACCCCGCAGGCAGCCCACACCACATGGGACCCCCACCATCACCCGTGAACATACCCCACAGGCAGCCCACACCACATGGCTCCCCCATCACCACACCCTGCAGACAGCCCACACCACATGGGACCCCCACCATCACCCATGACCACACCCAGCAGGCAGTCCACACTACATGGGACCCACACCATCACTAGTGAACATACTCCGCAGGTAGCCCACACCACATGGGACAGCACCATCACCCATGAACATACCCCGCAGGCAGCCCACACCACACAGGCACCCCTTCACCCGTGACCATACCCTGCAGGCAGGCCCCGCCTTATGCCCCCACCTGTGATGGCAACCTGCAGGCAGGCCCCGCCTCATGTCCCCACCCCCCCACCTGTGATGGCAACCTGCAGGCAGGCCCCGCCTCATGTCCCCACCCCCCCACCAGTGACGGCAACCTGCAGGCAGGCCCCGCCTCATGTCCCCACCCCCCAACAGAGACGGCAACCTGCAGGCAGGCCCCTCCACATGTCCCCACCAGTGACAGCAACCTGCAGGCAGGCCCCGCCTCATTTTCTCACCCCCCACCAGTGATGGCAACCTGCAGGCAGGCCCCGCCTCATGTCCCCAACCCCACCAGTGACCGCAACCTGCAGGCAGGCCCTGCCACATGTCCCCGCCCCCCACCCCAAAACACATTGGACCAACATACAACCACGCAGCACATGCCAACTAAAATGCCACCACACGCTGCATCCCCCTGGTGCACCTCAACACCCATCCATTAGTCATGCTCCCTATATTATGTGAATCCTAACATCACACATGCATGCATGTGCATACACATGAACAACATTGGTGAACAGCAGGGACACGCAAATGCGTCAAGGAGAAGTGAAACATGCACTAAACCGTTGAGACCAGATACCACTTCGATTTCAATGTCAAAAAATGATATTAAAAAACATGTATCTAAGTCACCCACAGTAAAAACAACAAATTAAACATGCATGAACCAAATGAAAAATCAAAATAAAGTGAAAACCAAAATCAATGTGATGTAAAAAATGAAAGAGTCAAGAATGTGGTCCTTGTCCATTAATGTATGTGCAAATGAAATCACATATCATGTGAAAACCATTCCAAATTAAAATCCAAATATTTACAAAGATCCAGGGTCCATGGTCCCAAAACATGTAGAAAAATCCTAAAAATACAATACAAAAATAACTATATACAAGATGCGGAGCAAAGTCCAGGAACTCCAAATAAAAAGAAAAAAACAAATGAAACCTACTCCTAAAGAACTATATACAAAGGCAGCAGGCTAGTCCATCTCCTCACCATGCTATTTCATAGTCTCCGCCAGGGCGTCATCGAACACTGCGTCCACTTCCAGTAGGCGGGCCTCGGCTTCGCCCTCGAGGGATTGCAGGGACTCCTTCATGCTCCTCTCAAACTCCCTGCGAGTCTCCTCGAGGACCTCCACCCGCCTCTCTGCCCGACGCAGTGAATTCTCCGCCCTGGCCATGGTGAGTTGCTTCTCCTGTGCCCGCTGCCGCTCTTACCCGTTTTGGCGGTCCAAACGCTCCAACACGGAAGACATCCTTGTCGTAAGGTCCACGTTTGTCTCCTGCCCGATGGCCGATACCTGCCCCTCTGATGATGAACGCCCGAGTCCTGTTGCCTCCTTTCCTGAGCCTGCTGCTGCCAAAATGCCTGGTGCCTGCGCCACAAGGACAGCCTGCGGGATGATGATACAACCCGGGGCTGTCATGCACGTGCCCTCCTTCTTGGTGCCTGCACTTCCTCCCTTGCCATAGCTCCTGTCGCTGCAGTGACAACCTCTGCTGATCCTCCTTCGACTCCCGACTGTGGCAGGGATGTGATCTCCACCAGACTGGCCGCCGGGGTTGGGACAGGTACATAGGGGACCTGGGTGGTATCTGGGCCGGAAGATGGCAGGGAGGAGGACTGGCGCACAGAGGAGGAAAAGGAAGAGGGGTTTGCAGCAGTGGCCAGCACATGTACCAGATTTGTGACCAGGAACTGAGCTAGCCAGTTAATGAGGCGATAGACCTCATCGTGATGATGTGCAAGCCCCAGATTGGAAGCGCACATCATCACTAATGGTGCTTGTATGCCTCGCAATACCGGCTAGCAACGGCTAGCAACAGTTCCACCCTGTGACAAATTGATTCATCCACAGGTAGTGGAGGATCTGTTTGCGTGGATACATCCGCCACCTGCGGAGGGGTCCGGCCTGAGGCATGCCCGCAGGTGCATACTGGGGCAGTCGCAGTTCCAGGGACAAGATCAGTCACATGCCCCTCCACGGTGACCTGCACTGCCTCTGGCCCCTGATCCTGGACTGCACCACTCACACCTACCTCATCACCCCTGCTGGGCCCCATGTGCTGGGCTGATATGGCCTCCTCCTCCTCCTCCTCCACCACCACCAACCTGGATGACTCCCCACTGTCTTCTGCATAGGATTGCCCCTGTGTGGGCTCATCTGTCCCTCCCACTGCTGAGGTGCCCACGACCAACTTCACACTCTTGGGCCTCCCCTCAGTAGCTGTGGCCATTGTCATGGACGCGGCACCAGTCTCCTCGCTCCTGGAAGATGACAGTACCTGGGAGGAGGACTGTGCCCTGCGTCTGTGCCTGGTGGAGGCATCCCTGCTGCGGTGCTCCAAAGCGCCTTCTCCGCCCTCTTCTTCCATCGTCACTGTGGATAGGGAAACATAGAACACAAACATCAGGCTACTGAACATATGTGTGTATGTGTGTTTGTCACAATGCAAATGTACATCAGTGGTACTGTCAAAGGTCACAACCATCATCACCCTCCACTACACACAGGGAAGTGCCATTCACACACATTCACAAACATGTCTATCATTCACAACAGACATTCACATCCATGGAAAAGGCACTGACACAAGATCATAATTCTGTATTCAGCTCACACACATCATGGGACATACACATCTCATTCACACACATCACCTGACAGTCATGAGGCAGGCCATGGAGCTATCACGTCACAGTGCACTCAAGGGCAAATTGGCAGCGTGAGGCAATCACAAATTAAGAACTCAAGTAACATACGTGCGGAGTGTTGGGCAGTTACACACTCACTACTCAGACACACGCACATGTACACCATGCATGTCCATGATGATGACATAAGCACCTATGCGTCACACCTCTCATATGCCCCAGATCAGACACAGGTATGCAAACATGTGCGCATCGTTACATGCCGGTGCGCAACACAGACACCATTGATGTGGGACACGCTTGAATGGACTCTCATGCAGCACTGTCAGGGACATGCACACAGACATCTGTACAGGAGGCATGCGAGACATAAGGCCAAGGTGCACACTCCAGCCACATGTCAACATGCACATGCTCAATGGTGGACAAGAACACATGAACCATTCGACTCCAGAAGGAGCACCAACTCCAAGACCTGGGGGTACAGCACTGGGTAGGCTCCAGGACCCACATCTCGTTGGTGGTCAACCGGCCCCGGCACCTCACTCGATCATCACCAGCCTTAATGAGGCACCGGGCCTTGTTGTGGGTCCTGGACATGAAGTCTTCCCAGCACTTGTGGACATGATGGTAGTCGCGGGGTGCCAGCCCCTCTACATTGATGGCACCCACTATGTCCCCCTAGATCTTCTTCCGTCCTTCATTGCCAACTTGCGATGGGCCGTGGAAGAGGGCATCATGATGCCACATCATGATGCCCCAGGACTTGCTCTACCAAGATGCCAACTTCCCTGGGTGAGAAGCTGACAGCCCTCTGCCTCTCTGCCAGGGGGTTGCCACTTGCCTCAGATGGTGTGGTGTCAGACATGGCAACCCCTGAGGCAGGTGTGGGTGGGCCAGGTGGTCCTGGGGCTGGGCTGTGGAACGGTGGAATGGCAGTCAGGAGTCCTCAGGATCAGCAGTGGTGGTCACAATGACAGGATCACTGGCAATGGCTGATGAGCAAGCACCAAAATGCAGGGCATGTGGGCAGCAGGCACACAGAGTGGGCTGGCATCAGCAGATGGCTCGTAGGAGGCAGCTTGGACAGTTGGAGGCAGGTAAATGGCCTTCTAAGCAGGAGCGTGGGTTTTCCATATTCTTTTGCGCGGCCAGCTGGAAACAGAGTGACTCCGCACATGCGTAAACAGCACATTAGTGTGTAATCAGAGGAAAGGCCCTAAGCGCGTAAGTTACGTGACATGCGCTGGACATTGAGCGTTGTCATTCAGTATCGGGTTAAAGGTCTGGGTAGGACAACAGTGCACTGTACATGCTTTTCGTGGGGACGGATGCGTGAACTTCATATTTTTGTGGGTTCACACGCAAATAGTTCACTACTGTGGCAGTGCATACTTCTTGTTTTGGCGCAGGAGTTGCCTACGCGCAGACACACGTGTGATTTTTTTTCATTCTACGAGACAGACAGTGAGTCGTGCACACATTTTTCCCACTGTTGTTGCCCCTGTGTGACGCGTACACCATTTTCGAGGTCATAGTAGCCTATGTATTCCTCGCGTACACATTTTTTGTGTTGCTGGGTGACACAGCGTACTGCAGGCTGTTTTTTACTCAAGGTGGGCTACCGAGGGGTCCCATACATGTTGATTTTTGTTTTTTGGGTGCCTGAGCTTTGCGCGACCTGTTATTTTTTCACCAGGGGTCACATAGAGCTTTTCTGGAGCACAGTGGTACATTTTCCATCACGTACCCTGGCCCCTCACTCCAATTTCCTAGGACATTTGTTGGCTGCGCCTCCCATTGTGCTAGTCCATCAGTGCCATGACTGGGAGGGCAACAAGTGGGAAGGGAGGCAAAGGTGGGCGACTTGCCAGAGGTGGCCAAGGTGGGCAACGTGGCCAGGGTGGCCAAGCTGGCCAAGGTGGGCGACGTAGCCAGGGTGGCCAAGGTGGCCAAGGTGGTCCACATGGGCAAGGTGTGCAGGACCATGCATGGAGAAGTATGCCCCACACCCAACCGGGCCAGGGAGATGCAGCAGCTGCTGACAAACCCAGCACCCGTGGGCCGGGACAAGCAGTGCCATCTGCTGTCCAGAGTGTGGAAGCTGCAGGGGCAGCTGCGGCTATCACTACCCAGGCTCAGGGTCAGCCAGCCCGGACGGTAGTGGTCCCGGCACAGGGACAGGGTGACTCAATGGCCGATTTCCATGTCCCGAAGGCCAAGACACGTGCGGTGCAAGTTCCAGGCACCGGCACACGGGGATCTGGAGCAGCGGTGTCATCTGCTGTTCACACCGGCCAGTGTCTGGAAGCTGCAAGGGCAGCTGTAGCAACCGGCACCCTGTCTCAGGGTCACCCAGCCAGGAATGGATTGGTCCCGGCCCAGTGTGACTCAGGGGCCAAGTCCCTTGTCACTAAGGCCAAGCACGTGTGGCGCATAGTCCTGGCAAAAGCACCCAGCTAATGATACCTGCAAGCTGACCTTCTGTAGTTACATTGGTGGCTGATTCCATAGGCCAGTCCACCTGTACTCCAGCCCCTACTGACCAGAGCAGTACACGCCACTCAGGGTCTGCACCACCTCACAGGAAGCAGAAGCATGCTCCAGCAGTACAGGCTAAGACCCCAGACACGACACAGGAGTCCCACACATCGAGAATGAGGAGTTTCTGTGATGAGGAACTGAAGATACTCTTGGACTACATGTTGGAACATGGCTGTGACATGCTGGTGCAGGCAGGGAGTACACATACACTTGCTCAGCGTATGACCCCCCTGGCAGTGCCTCGCTGACCGTATTAGCGTCTTGGGCTATGAGAGGCGCACAGCTGGTGATGTTGTGAAGCGCTGGAATGACTTCCAACACCGAGCAAAAGACAAGCTGTCTTCAAAGTTTGCCTCTACGTGGTGACTGACAGTGGGTCACCACCAGAGGACGATGAACTCACTGGACATGAGGAGATCACTAGTGATTTCATTGCAGTGGAGCAGATCCAAGGCGTGGGAGACCTGCCAATGTATGAGGGAATGTCCGGTGAGTGGTGATGCGTGTGTGTACAGGCCATGTGTATGTTGCTTGGGTGATGTGTTATGATTGCCTGCCAGTTCAAGCTACATTGTAATGACTGCCATGTGTGACCCGTGTGATGTTGGACTGATACGTGCTTGTTATCATGCAGACTGCATACAAACCATATGCTGCACACAGAGGCAATCCTCATCACCACACCTGCTCCCTCCTTCCATGACACTCTCTGTCCAGCCTCTCTTGGCCCTATTCTTGCTCCAACCTGTGGTCGCGGATAGCCTCTGATGATCTTCCACTCAACAGTCGCCTTCTATCATCACATGACTGACGTCTCTGTGAGGTCACCCTGCAAGTTGCTCATCCTCAGAGGAATTCTTCCTTTCCTCTCCATCCCCCAGCAGCTCACTGTCTCCAGAGGACTGGTAATTCCTTTGATGGACTACTGCAACAGGCTTCACCATGATTTCTATGATTCTACACTCTTCCCTCTGCAACTCTGCCAGTCCTGGACTGTGTGAAAAGTCCTTTAGGCTTGGTGCAAGGTATCTTCCAAGGACTGTGATGATGGCACAGGCTCACAGTGGCTATGAGTGTTCATTCCTGAACCCTGTGGATTCTTAGCAAGTCCCTATGGGTCCTGGGCCAGCAATTCCTTCAACTCCACCTCCAGTATTTACTTCATTCTCATGGTCTTTGATCATCCCTTTCTTACTCCCTCAGGGTCAGTTGCTCCTCATGGAAATTACTTTGTGGTTCACATCTGTGTTGAGCTGGGGCCTCCCTCTGGTACAGCCTCCCTGCCTCTATGTAACTGGAGGTGTAGCTTCTTCAAGGCATGCTAGCACTTCTGATGCTTCCTCATGTGTTGTGCTTTCTGTCCTCCTCTCCCCTGTTGTAGTCCCAGATGACTGAGAAAAGGCACTTGCCACCTGCCCACACTGTCTGCTACGACACGGTACTCTGAGCAACCATTTTAACCCACGCACTGCCTCCCAGCCACCCCCGCCCTTGGGGGTGGGGATTACTGTATCCCTACAACCCACTACCAACACTTTACACATGATGACGGCACTTACCCTTACACTGCCATCAGGCCACGACATTGCATTACTGGATCTGTGTTTTTATTCATAGTTGAGGCTGTACCCATGTACTGCACTGCACCCACACACTTCTAAACCCTGTTATCCCCTTCAATATGCCTATTCACTTGCGTGATGTCAATGTGACCTAGCATTATTGAATCCGTATGCCTGCCCTCACTGTATTACAACACCCTAGCGCTGTTGCACCCTGTGACACATGTGTGTTTTCTAATAGTGAATTCCATGAAATGTCATCTGACATGCATTGTACATGGCTCATGGTCAGGAGTATTCAACTTCCATCTGAGGCTAGTTGACAATTCTGGCATGGATATACTACGTGCCATCTGTGTATTGGCATCAGTCATGTTTGTGGAAGGACTATGCCAGTCACATGCTTGTGTGTGATGCAGGTGCTATGCAGTATATGTGTTATTTTACCCTTTGACACAGACATGGGTCTGCTTTCAGGCGCCCCTTCCCTTTCATTGACACTGCGTGCGTGCCTGACTTTGTGTCATGTGTGGTGGATGGTGCGAGCTGGTGGTGCGAGGTGGTGGAAGAGGCTGCGGTAGGGTTGGCTAATTCCTTGCAGACTTTGAAAACTGTGTCTGTTTTATTGGATACCGCAGAGATGCAGGCTTGTATAAAGACTCTTTTCTGGGAGCAGATGCAGAGTCTATACTGCCTTTGGAGGAGGCAGCAGGTCAGTTTGTCAGAGGGTGCGCCAGAGGAATCCCATTTCTATTTGGCTGCCCTGCACTTGTGTTTAACAGAAGCTGATTTGGAGTCATACAAAGAGTTGCACTTTTTGGTAGGCTTCAATCGTACCCTCATGACAGAGGCAAGAATATAAAGAGTATTGGAAACAGAGAGGTTAAAGTTTGAGAGGGCTGTGGCAGGGTGGGAGTCAGTCGCAGGAGTGGAAGGAGTATAATAGGTGGAAGCAAAGGCAGCTACTGAGACTCTTTTCATGGGTCAGATGACCTTGTAGACGGGAGGCAGTGCCGGGCTTACCTATGCAACGGGAGAAGAGAGCTTCAAGTGAGAAGAGAGGAGAAAATGATCAGTCCAGGAGAGAGAAGTAGTGAGAGGGATAGATAGCGGAATGTCAGTTGAGAAGAGAGCATCCAGGGTGTGGCCAGCGCTGTGCGTTGGGCCAGACGGTAAGATGGGAAGAAAGGGAGAGTCGCAAAGGTTGCATAAAGGTCTTAAGGAATCAGGTGAGTCGAGATGGATGTTGGGATCACCCAGTAGGAGATGAGAAGAGGAGGAAAGGAGAGAGGAGGCCAGGTCAGCCCATTACGAAAGGAAGAGGGAGGGCTGACCAGGTGGCTGATAGAAGGTGGACAGCAGTAGTGAAGAGCTTGGAGAGAGGGACAGCCTGCAGATCAGGCACTCAAAGGATGAGTAGGCCTGAGTGGGAATGACAGACACAGGGATACACTCAGGGAAGATCAATGCTACTCCCCCACCTGATCTGTTTGGTCTAGGAAGAGAGAGTATTGTGTAGCCTTCTGGGAGAAGTGTGTCAAAGCTTGTGACAGAGCAATCCTTGAACCAGGTTTCAGTGATCAAGAACATCACAATCCAGGAGTTCAAGGAGGTTGCAGATGTCAGAGGAGTGTTTGACAGCTGAGCGAGTGCTTACCATGGCAATGTGGAGCAGCTTGCAATCAGTGAAAGACTTATGGGGGGAGCAGGGGACAGTGGGCCCCCCTAAGTAACGATAGTACCTGAGGGACAGAGGTAGAAGGGGGCAGAGGAGCCAAGGCCGGTAAGGGAGACGGGACCATAATGGGTGAGGAGGGAGCCGGTGCGGGAGGCACCACAGGGGGCAAGGGAGCCCCAGATTCTCTGTTAGTGTGTGACTGGTTCACCCAAGAGGAGAAGGCACATGGGATTGTCAATGTGTGGGGTGGTGGCAAGAAAGCCATGGCGAGGGTAGAATGGTGGTTAGGAGGTGGCAAGGGAGCCAAGGTGGGCACAGCTGGCATGGGAGCCAGGACAGCTGAAGGAGCTGGTGCAAAAGGCGGTGGGAGGTTGATAAGGCGGGGGAGGAGCCTATGAAAGAGTAGAAGGTTGGTTTGAGGACCATGGACCATGATGGTACCATTGCTGTAGACATTGATGATGACCCTGGAGGTGGAGAGGGCAAGAATGACCTCGCAGCGGGTGCCACCATTGATGGGCAAAGAAGAGAAAGGAGAGAGAAGAGCAATCATATGGAAAGTCCATAGGACGGGTGAGGGAACGACAGAGTATGTCTGTGAGAGTCTCTCTGGCAGAGGAAATGATGTAGGTGCTTGCAATTGGAAGGCCTGGGTTAGAGCTCAGTATGTCCTTCTTGAGGTTCTTCCTGACAGACTTAGTAAGGGGTGAAGGATAAGAGATAGAGAAGCAGTTTGAGAAGATAGGAGAGATAGATAGCACCGTAGCAAACTGCAGAGAGTGAGGTACACTTAACCAGACTGAGGCCACAGAGGCACAGCGAGAGCAGAAGGTAGAGGGGGGGGGAGACAGGGAACAAGAATGGGAGAAAAACAATGGGAGCTGGGGGAGGTAATATGCACAGAAGAACAGTGCACACGCAGAGGAAGGGGACGTAGTGGGTGTATGGCTGAGGGGAATAACAGCACAGAGGGACAATGGGACTGAGGAAGGGTGAGGTAACCGGTGGCAGACTAGACAGAGTACAGAGGGGTGGACTTGTTAACACATTCTCATGAAAAGCAGGTTATGCACAAAACTAAAAACAAATGTAAACAGGAGCAGGACAATCAAGATGGGCATACAGCTGAAAACGAATTTAAAAAGCAGCAGGACAATCACAATGTGCACACAGATAAAAGCGAATTTAAACAGCAGCAGGACAATCACGATGTGCACACAGCTGAAAACGAATTTAAATAGCAGCAGGACAATCAAAGTGATAAATATTTTAGAGGAGTCATCGATCTGACCATGCTAACCAGAGCTTTTGCGTCAACTTCCACTGCCTCCGATGTCCGAAGACCTGGATAACCGAGCAGGTAGTCCATGGGGTTGCCAGCCACTGCATCGAAATGGACAGTTACCATGTAATCTGACAGTTGCAGTCAAGTGCTCTAATGGGAGTGGTGTGCGAAGAAATGACCCTTGGAAAATTGGCAGTAGGGGTTTTGGGTCCATCATGATCATGTTAGGATGATGAAAAATGTAAAGGTGGACATGACGACACCACAACAGACCAAAGAACACCTCACACTCTATTTGTGAATGTCGCATTTCTGTTCGTATCAATGCTTTGGGAGCCCCCACTCTCTGCACCCCCTATTCCAGGGTAAAGGGCATTCCTTCTTTCCTTATGTGGCTCCTGAAATGCCTGGCCTGTTTAATATACCAGGGGACCCCAGGCTCCATCTAGGCCATGTGTCTCTGGAAATATTGTTTTTAACTAAACCCTGTCATGCTTTTCTTCTATTCTTTGTCCCACTGCTGAGATCCCACACAGTAACATGTAAAATGTGACTTGGAAGCAATGGGCCTCACAAAATGAACACATAGCTCTCAACTCTCACGCTTTTGGCGGGTGTCACCCGCCTTGTAAACAGCTGACTCACCCGCCAAGCCTCCAGCACGCCCATTCATTTCAATGGGCGTCTCACCCGCCAAAACTAAAATCGGGTGTTTTCACCCTTCCTTCGCGACCCAAATGGTTGAGAGCTATGTGAACAACTTATCAAAATGCAACACATCACACACATCTATGACTCCAAGAAATCAACAGCCTACAGAAGGACAAACATATGATACATAGATTTAAGAGAAAGCTATATTTCACATGGGCCTGCAGTATAAGAATATTGTTACTCTCTTGCCAACATGGACTAGGGGAAAAGCCATATAATTGCTGCCATTTCTTCCATAAAGCTGTGGCCCTGAGGACAGTTGTCTATTTCATGCATGATTTTGAAGAACAATAGAGGTCGTGTAGAGTGTGAGACATATGAGCCACAGCGACATTCAGAGGGACCAGTCTGTTGGGAAGTGTCTGGATTTTCCTCAGGCTGAGGCTTCAGGAAAGTAGACATTAAGGTGAAGTAGTCCCTCCGTGAAGCCTATCCCTTGACATTGACCGGGGCCCGCAGCACCGACATGGTAGTGATGAACTTGCACATGAAATCAATAAGAGAATTGCAAGGTCCTCTCCTTTTCTTATGTAACATTATAAAACGAAAGTACTGGCTTAGAAACTCTAAACTGTGCTTCTTATGAGACTGCAGGATGTGGTTTCTAATAATATTTAGAAGCAAAGCAAGAATATGTCCTGTCAGACACTACAGTCATGTTTGTGTGCCAGAATATGCATGTCAGACCATCACATGGGCTGTGTAGCCTCTCGCACACCACCTGTGCTGAAATTACACACATGATCATCTTATCTATACCATTTATCCCTCTTTATCCAAAGTTGCCACTGAGATCAGCTGGAAATTCAGCAGCAGAGGTGTACAGGACACAGCTTAGCCCCAGTCAGACCAGCATGTGCTGTTGAGTGCTGTGTTCAGCAGTGTGTTACTTACTTCAACCCAGTGTTGCCACAAACAAAGGGACTGTCTGAGGCACAGCTGAATTTCTTTGCAGATGTAGAAAGAAAATCCTGCTCAAATACGAGAGTGCAGGTGTCCGCCTCCTTTTGCTAGAGACTTCCACGATTTTAGGGACACTTGGCAGCTCTGTTGACAGGCACCGCAAAGTACAAGCTAAGTACTGTTGGCTGTTCGCGACACTATCCCGGGCTAAAGTTTCTGTTTGCCTACGCATTTCAGATGTATTGAATCCGGATCGGCACTCGTGGCGTGCTGTTTATTTCAGCCCTGGAGGACATCTTTGCTGGAGACACGCGAAGTGCCTGACCCTCCATTCAGGAAGTAGGAGGTGACTTTTGTACTTGCACGTAGGGCTCATAGTGGAGTCCATTGAAAACTGTGTGGCCGCATTGCCATTTATAGTAGGAGCCCATTTGAAAACTGTGTGCCCGCAATCATATCCATACTTGGAGCCCATTGAAATCTGTATAGCCTTGGGATGGGTTAAAACTGAGAATTAATTTTCTTATTTTTTTGAAGTCATATATCTAAAACCCCTTATTTATGTATTTATTTATTTATTTCCTAGGGTGTGTGTTTGGGAGGTTGGCCCCGCCCTTGGTTTTGTGCAACGATCCGCCTACTCCAATAAATACCGGCACCTTGGCGCACCCGCGCCGCGCACTGCAAAGTACAAGCTAAGTACTGTTGTCTGTTTGCGGTTCTCGTTGCGAGGTGCCTATCCCCAAGCCTATGTGATTATTGATTTGGGATCTCTGTAATAGATTGGAACGCTCCGAGCAAATTCCGTCAGGCCCATCGTTCCCTCTTTGCCTCGGAGCACAGTGGAGCGGAGAGGTGGGAGAGGTGTATTTCGTCCATCCTTTAATTTTTCTTGACTTGCGCGGGTGAGGGTGAATGTGGTTTCATGGTCATGTCTTTGAAGGCAGGCATGCCAAAGGGCATATGTCCGCTTAGCGCACCGTGTGTGGCGAGTCGGACGAGTAATAATGTCATAAACTGTCATTTAAGTAATACATCCCCGCCAAAGGTTTTGCGAAAGGCAAATAAGGTGAAAACCGTCTTAAGTCATGGGACGGATATTAGAGAATTCTGCAAAGATCCATTACCGCCAAGGATCCAACCGCCCTTGGCCGGGGGGGCGGGTGTAGGTACTCAGCCAATTACTATTAATGACTCCAATGTAAATGTGATTGATGCCTTGTCTAGGAGAAATGGTAATCATGGTAAACCACAACAGCAGGAAACAAATGTAAGTAAAAAAAAAACATCACGTTGGGCACAGTCCCGAGGACCATAATGGCAAATCTGAATATTTCAATAACGGACACTAGTTTGCTGAATACGGTGCAATGTACAGCCTTTGATAATGCCTCTAAAGTCGTAGTGGATGGTGGTGAAAAAGATGATGCCATAATTGATTTGAACTTTCTTAATTCTGGGTTTTCTGCACAATTGCTCACAGATAATTTATCGAAAACACCTGATATGTTTTCTACTATTGGTTCTGGTTATTCGAGTGTAAATGTGTCATATTGTGCTCCAACTCCGAGGAAATGTGTTACTCCATATGTGTGTGTAGAAGAGGAGGCACCAAGCTGTGGGGAGGTAGGGCAGGAACCAACAGTACCCAATGATGTGGAACCATTGCAGAAAATAGAAATAGGCAACCAGGTCCCAAATAGTGTTGTACTCATGGAAATTGCGCTAAAAGCTACTCAATTTTCATTGGCTGTGCTGTTTAAATTATATGATACCTTGGCTGAACAGGTCCGTAAGCAAGCCCTTCAAATTGAGCATTTGCTTTTATGGCAAAGAAAGCTATGCACAAATTGAAATTGAAAAGTGATAATCCAAGTATAACGCGCCCTGATCTAACTACATGTTCAATAGCAGGGAACATGGGTGTTAGGGCGGGGTACAAACTTATCCCACAAATGGATTGTATTATAGGTGAGGTGTTGGAATGTAATGCGCCTGACAAAATAGCTACGCAGGAGGGTAAGTGTACAGAGAACGAAGTTGTAGGGAGGCGATTCGCTAGTGACACTGTGATGAAGGAAGACAAAGTTGCCTATACAGTCGTCACCAAACAGGCAAAAGTGGTACAAAGCAGAGTAACCATGTGAGTAAAAAGCTACCAAAAAATCAACCAATGCCAACAAATAAGAAGGGGGCTAAAATACAAACATTTATCAAAAAGTTAAGCATTCCAACTAACAATACAATCACAACTGCTCAAGCTATTGCAAAAAAATATCACATGCGTACTTACTCAAAGGATGATCGAACGGGAAGTGGTTCATTGCAACCAGTACTAGCACATGCCCCCCTTGATGCTCTGGTTGATGAGGTAACAGATCAGAATCTCCGGACTGGGTCCAAGAGGGAAAAAGTTCCAGTTGAGAAAGCCTCTAATTCTGGAGAAGTGAGGACCACTGTGCCGAGCCTCAATATAAGAGATTTCCATCGCCAGGAGATAAGAAAGGCAGTAGATGCCTACATGAGTAGCAATTTGGTGGTTAACATGGATAAGCCGGAGCCAATGCCCTTATGTAAAAAGATTAAAAGTGTTAGTTTTAAAGAACAAAGGGTGGAAACAAATTTTGTCCCACCCATAAACATACCTACAACAATAGAGTTAAATAATTTGCCTTTGGGACTGGGAGAGAACCATATGGTAAATCCAGAAATCTGCCAAAAGGCCAAAGAGTACATAAGTCCTGTAATACCTCAGAATTCCTTGATCTCACAGATTACGCCAGAATTTTTAAACATTATACAAAATGCTTTGAGTACCGGTGGCAGACAAAGAAGTTCCATGCCCTCAATGGCAGCAGTTACAAAAGTTGTGTCGGCGACTAAACCCGCGACCATTAAGAGAAAATCACTGGCAAATTATTCATTGAGGCTGTCTTGTAACGCCTCTCCGGCAGTGCAATATGAACTAAATAGAAGAGCTATTTTAGCCATATTCTCGGATATACCAAGTCTTGAGGACATTTGTTCCACAGACTTGGAGCTGAGGAATTCCCGGACAAAGGGAATCGCCAAAGTGTAAGAATATGGATGAATTCGAGGTTGGTGCAAAATACAATCTGGCTTGCTAAAACTGATTTGACATTGTTGGGATTTACAGTATTCACTGAAACAACTGCAAATGTCGAAATCAAAAATGAGGTACTGCTGAATTACAATCTCAATGGTTCTAACCTTTGCCTCACGGAAAAGAAATACTAAACAGGGTGAAGTGTGTAATTGTAATTGTAATCAAAGAAAAGATCGAGCCTAACTAGTAGGATCAGCCGCAAATATAAATCTGGCATTAATTAGTTGGAATACAAGGAGCTTTGTCCATCTGTTAAATAATGACAACAATGATCTAGTGCAATTCGACATAATTATGTTACAGGAAACATGGCTAATGTCGGTACCTGTGTGGGATGGCTTTGATCTTTTTTAAAATCCTGCATCACAGGCTTTGCACGGAAGACCGATGTCTGGCCTACTC
The DNA here is from genome assembly GCF_040938575.1 of Ambystoma mexicanum. Classification (NCBI taxonomy): domain Eukaryota; kingdom Metazoa; phylum Chordata; class Amphibia; order Caudata; family Ambystomatidae; genus Ambystoma; species Ambystoma mexicanum. The sequence goes on along the minus strand of NC_090938.1, from coordinate 112,782,758 downwards.
ATAGCCATTAAATCTAAAGGGGGGATCTGCGCGTAGGCATGGGAAACGCCGAATGAATTTCTCCAACTGGTTAAAGTAAAAGTCAACAATGAATCGTATGGGCTGATAAATGTCTACTGTAATCCAGTGGGAATATCGGACGGGTCCTTTATCAAATCATTTGGAGACCTATGTAGTCTTATTGTAATGGACTCATCAATTTCACGAATTATAATTGCTGGAGATTTTAATTTGGATTGCACCAATGACCAGCCCTTAAAGTATAATCCAAGACTGAATAAATGGGCTGAATTGTCTCATCAAATAATTTGATACAGTTGAATGGTGCTTTTCCTTCCGATATTCCCCCTCATCCAACTTGGCATTGTGGTGGTAGTGTTTCCATAAATTACTTTATTTATGTGAATATGAATATGTTTGAGGGGATCAATAACTTTTGCATTGTGGAAAATACACAGAGTGATCACAACCAACTTGTGATGCAATGGACAGTCAGTGGCGAACCAACAACCGGACAAAAAAAATCTAATGAGAGTAAATCTTGTTGTAAATAATAATGGTAATAGGCTATGATGGTCGGAGAGATTGTTAAAATGGCTCAAAGATCAACTTGAAAGTCAAAGGTGTACAGGGGGGAATCATTTGCAGCCGTGTTATGCTGACATGTTACAATACCTTCAAGCCGACGGAAGAGGCAAAGGAGGGTGTAGAGATCACCTAGATCGTCCCCAGATACATGTGTATGATGCTGCCACCAGAGCAAGGAAGGCTGAGTATCGGCGTCAAATAAGGGCAGTTAATTGTTTGACCTTGAAGGAAAGAGGACTTGCGTTGGCCCATATTAAAACAACATATACAAATTGGCTCAGAGCTACTAGAGGACTTAGACTGCAGCAGGATGGTGAAAATATGCTGGCGAAAATACAGTCGAAAAACCTAGCACAAATCTGTGCCTTATTGAGTAAGTCAACGCATTACTCACAAAACATTATGCAAGCAAATAATGTTACCGACCAGGTGTGGTGTGCCCATATATTGGAGTATTATGCAGCCCCTTCCAACTCGATAGTGACTATTCCGCAGGATCTGGGTCCCTTTTTCCAAAAGTATGATCTGGAAGATATTAAATTCTTCATAAATAAAATCAGTAACTCAGGTGCCTGTGGACCTGATGGGTTATCAAATAGGACCTTCAAAAAGCATCCTGAGCTATGGGCCGGGATACTCTTTGAAATATTCAGGATAATTAATATGAATCAATCCCTGCCTGCCTCCTGGACACATTCTCTGTTGGTCCCTATATATAAAAAAGGTGACCGCTCGAGCCTGTCTAGCTATAGACCCATTGCGTTACTTGATGCGCCTGGCAAGATCTTTACTAGATTGGTGTTGAGAGACTTCAGAGAATGGACATTGAAGAATGAGCTACATGACCCTTTCAAACGGGCTTTGTAGCTGGGTTTGGTACTATCCCAAATCTTATGGCACTAAATATGCTAAAAAGAACCAAGTGCTGTATATAGCGTACATAGACTTTCAATCTGCTTTTGATTCAATTGATAGGAACATCTTGTATCAAAAACTAGTACAAAACAATTGCTCTCAGTCTTTACTGTAGCTGATTATGCGCTTTCACAATAACACCACAGTACAAGTAAGATTAACCTTGGATGGAAAACTGTCTGACAAATTGAATACATTCCGAGGGGTAAAACAAGGTTGTATATTGGCCTCATCAGTCTTTAACTTTTTCTGGTTAGAATTAGGCATGGAGATGAGATCTCTGAAATGTGACCCACCAAAATTAGGGACAGAAAAAACCTCGCCCATATTGTATGCGGATGATCTCATTCTCTTATCCCAAACTCCAGCAGGGTTACAGTGGTTGCTTGATAAGTTGAATGACTTTGTGATGAAAAACAATCTAATCATTAATTTGCCTAAAACACAGATTATGGTTTGTCGTCCACATTTTAAGACTAAAGTCAAAAATTACAAGTGGCAGCTACAAAACAGAAGTCTTTCTAAGGTAGAGCAGTATCGATACTTGGGTCTAATTTTTGCAGTCCCGGTGTCAAATAAAATTAATGAACTTGAGAGATATAATAAACTTGAGACGCTAATACAACAAGCGAAAATGTTAAAAGGGAAATTTGGGAAATTTACTATAAGTCATATAATGACTTTTTACCAACAAAAGATCATCCCTACGATATATGGAACTGAGTGTCTAATTGTGGCAAGCATAAGCTGGCAAAAATGTGAATCCCGGTTTTGGAAAGAGCTACTGATGTTACCAAAATCCGTCCCGCTGCCATTGATTAGGCCTGCATTGGGCTTATTATCCCTCGAAGTACAAGTGAAGTAGAAAATGGCTGCCACACTGAGAAAAAGCATTTTAGGTCTAAAAACCTCGAATCTTTTGGGAATAATGGCAAAACATCTGCTTGCTCGTGATCAGGTTTTTACCAAAGAATGGTGTGAATATGTATTGCACGCGTTGGCCGATGCATCAATAACATTGGATTTATTGCTTGAGAATCCTGATCGAGCAAAAGCCAAAATATATCAAAATGATTGGCTTGTAAATCGGAATTTATGTTTTCGATATATTGACTTTAAGTCCAATCCATTTGTACATAAGCATTTTTGAAGTATGGCAGACTATCTCTCCAAATTCCCTAGCCCTCAAATGCGTAACCTATACCAAAGGTTCACGCTGAATCTGTGGCCAACACGTGAAATCCTGGTGAGAAGAAGGATGATTTCCAGAGATTTGGAATATTGTCACTTCTGTAGTAACAAATTCAGCAAGGAAAATTTAGAACATGTTTTAACTAAGTGCCCTAACCTAGAGCTGAGGAGTAGACACTTCAGTAAATAATTTGTAAGTTCATGTAGTAACATGGAACCAGAGGCAGTGAGGCACCTTTTATTTAATAATGGAAAGCTAACGGTTCGTATAGCAATCATTCATTTTTTATTGACCATTTTTCCGGATATAATATCATTTTGATTAATCCTTGATTTTAGAGGGTGATTGCTTTGTGCTGTTGAAATTTTATTTGGTGTTTTCCTTGCATGAATTATGAATTATGACTTATCCTTGTATGAATTATGAATAGTATGAATTATGTTTTGAATAGTATGAATTATGACTTGTATGATGTCATAAATGTGTATAGTAATGAAATTATGATGATGTAAAAATTTGAAAGGATGATTTTATTATCCAATACAAATAAAAAAAAAATTGTGATAATGTAGGGGGCACTCCATGATACGATATGGAATACATTGCCAGAAAAAAGGGACTAGCCAGAAATGCTGTCTGATGGTAAACTCCATTGAGGCAGTTGGTACTGTGGTAGAGTCCAGATTGTCAATACATTCTTTCAGGAAAGTCATGATTCTATTAAAGACACAGAGGCTCGTATTATGCACACTCTTCTTTATTAAAACTCAAGCAGCAATCTTAAAAAGAAAAAAAACATTAAACAAAAATCAAAGAAAAAACATTTTCTGTGTCAATGTAGTCTTTGCAGTTTGAAACTCTACTGCCCTCAGGCATAACACTTGTCCTAGTCCATGAATCACAGCGTTATGGTCCTATCGCCTCACAATTCCTCATCCCCAATTCCTCTTTCTTTCACTGTCTCGCTGTAGCTTCCTAATGAATGACTCCATCTCGAACAGGGTATAGCGAAGAACAAAACCTGTAATGAACCGCCTCCAACTCCAGCAGGGATCCGCCGTGTGTTGTCTGCCTGTTTAGTGTTCGCACCTGCTGTCAGGTTCCCTTGGAGGTTCAGCAGATTCCTTCTTAGATAAGTGACTGTAAAATTACTGACACATGCAACTTGTTATGACATTTGATTGATGGAAAATTGATCAGTTAGTTAAAAGAACTTGTAAACAGAAGAGGTGATTGAGCAAACATAAGACTGTCAAGTAAAGTTTAGTCTTTAATGGAAAGTCAATACTGTGATGTTTCAAAGGGTCGTTCAATTTCTACAGAGGCAGAGATAGTGCCCCAGCTTTGAGTCTGTGATAAACCGCAGGAACTCCATTCTCTGCTGTGGTCTGGTCTCGGATTTCTCCCAATTGATGAGAGTTTCTCTAGGAGACTCGTCATTGGGACCATTTGCTCTGGTAGCCGCATCGGATCCTGCGCCATGAGACAAATATCCTCGATGTATAAAATCAGTCTGACTCCTGAGTAGCTTTGTGAAGCACCAATGTGCTGAAGTTAGTCTGAAAAGGGAGACACATAAACTCTCACCTTTGCCATCACCAGAGGAATTCTAAAAATTGCTGGTGCATCTCAGGAATGGGTACTGCTAGATAGGCATCCCTCAAATCTATGCAGGTTAGCCAGTGCCCTTTCTGCAAAATGTCCCTGAAGAGATGGATTTCCTCAATCTTGCAGTGTCGGTACACGAAAAAGGCGTTAAATTGTCTGAGATTATCACCGGCCTGACCTTTTGCTTCTGTTTCACCAGTAAGACATTGCTTAGGAAGCGTTGCGCCACCTGCTGCGCTGGCCTTATCTCCATTTTCTTTAGAAACTCTCCTACTTCCTTGTCCATGAGGCTTTGTTCTTCCTCTGTGTTTAGGGAGGATTCTCAAAATGTGCTAATTTCCCTTAGCTTTTGAGACCCCCAGCAACTTTGCTGGATTTCTAGGATTTGATTTTTCTACCTGGGAAGAGTGTGAGCCTTTTTTTCCCACTCTTCCATGTATTTTGATGTGTGTTTTACTTTTGTGTTCTTTGGTTATGGGGTTTTTAAACAACTCCATAGGCATCATCTTTTTCTTTGTGTCACACAACACCTTCAGTGTAGTGGCAAAGGGGTGTCTTTCAGACTCCCCAAGGTTTAAACACTTTCTCTGGGACTGACTATTGTCGCCAGAGCATGTAAAGGTAAATTGACTTTACTAGTCTCTTTATATTTACTGACCCAGCACGCACTATCTTCCTATAGAGTACTGGAGGGGTTGCCCAGCATCCCCTGAGTCAAAACACTCATGTAACAGTGAAATGTTACCCTTTCCTACCATGGCTGGTGGCAGTGGTTTAGATCAAACTACCATGATTTTACCAGACCGCGAACAATGGTAGCAAAAAATCGGGTCAGCCATGTTTTTCAAGATGGCGCCCAAGACGTATCTGTAAAAACAGACTCCGGTCGATTTTTTTCGCCGTTTCTTTTAGGAAAGGTCCTTCTTGTGTTTAACCAGGTTTGTTCCCTTTGTTCATTGTCCTTTGGCGAGTTCCAGTTCTGAAGCCCTCCTCTGGGGTGGACAGGATGTGAGGGAGGTGCCCGAAACTCCCTGTGCTTAGTCTCCTAGGAGACCTGGATGCACTCTGGCGTGATTGGCTGGCTGGCTGTCCGGCAAAGACAGCCACCCTGCTGTGTGAGTGACAGCCAGGCTGGAATGAATGGGGGAAAACTGTTCAAAAGCAGGTCCCTGGGACTTGGAAAGCAGAGTCGACCACTGGAACGAAAGAACCGAAGACGAGCTGAAGGAAGAGGACTGCTGCAACTCCTGGACGACCGGTGAAGCCCTGCTGTAGGTCCGAATTGCCTGAAACTCCATCGACAGAGAAGCCCTTCAAGGTTAACTTCTTCCCTCGAATTTGGTGGAACCAACCAACTCACAAGCCGCCTGGAAACCGTCCCTTCCTGATCAAATTTTCTACAGAGTGCTGTGGAAAACCGGATAGCCAGTGGGAAGGATACCAGTTTGTGTTCTTTAAGGCACTCATACCTTAAACCGACGTTTAGCCAAGCTTGTGGCCTCATCCTTGGGCAGTGCAGGAACCTCCCGACGTCCTCCTTCTTGTCCCCACGACTAAACCTCAGGAACAGCTCAAACTGCCAGGAACAACTGCCTCAGCTACAGCTCTTCTTCACTTTAAAGGTACTGTGCAAACCCGGTCCGGAATCTTTTCGACCACAGAGAAAGTTTGTGAAACTTTCCCGTCTTTGAAGGCTGGTCCTTCCCTAAAAATTTGTCTAACTTTTCACCTGGCCGAATTCTTCTAAAAACCGTGGCAAAGACTTAACTGTTATCTACCAGAACTGTGCTATCCTATACAAAGACTCTGAACCATTGACTTTGACCCAGGCCTATCGAATTTAATTGCTGGTTGTAGTTAACTGAAACCCTTTGCCCTACCTATGAATGTATTTGGGCTGCATTTCTTATGACCTTGTCTATTTACCCCTTTTTTAAAGTAACTGAAGTGCCATTTTGCTCCCACTTCAGGGGAGCTGAACTTGTTCAGTAACTTATTGGTTGTGTATTGTGGTGTATTAGTGTATGATATTAGGCTGCTTTTGTTAGTGTAATGTTTTCTAATTGACTGTGTAAATAAATGTGTATGCTTTTACCAAGAAACCTTGAGTTGAACCACTGTATTTGTTGGTCCCTTTGTGTAACTTGTTCTACTGCTCACTTCAACTCTTGAGATAAGTCTGGCTGCTCAGCCAATGCTACCACATAACTGTGTAGTACAGGCTTGTAGCAAAGGTGAAATGATACTGACACTTGTAGTATTAATTGCATGTAGTGTTCCCAAAGGGTACTGCATGTGATTCTGCCTAACACTCTGAAATTGCGAAAGGGTGCTGCGGTTTAGTTTGTGCTCTTTAAAAATTACAGACAACACCCCTGCACAGTCTCTGCGACCCAAGAGTCCACGGTAAGCTCCTCCCAAGCACTTAGGTGCATCGCTAGCCTACCAACTATCGCGGGAATTGCGCCTTGAAACACTTGTGTATAGGCGCGTTACAAATGCCATATCACATCATATCATTGCTTGCTGCTGCACTGTGTGCATACGACTGTACTCTCACATGCTGCTGCAGTGCCAACCCATACCCCTGCCTCTTCCACGGGAGGGGAAGGAAGGATTCAGCCTTCTGTCTTCCTGCTGTCACTAGTTGTTTCCTCTATAGGGCCTCTGGCCTCCTCAGTGGCTAGCGGAGACGCCTCTGCTTCTGCCACCCTGGCAGATACACAGGGCACAAACACTCTTTTTTAACAATGTCTGACCTTTGTCCAGAGCAGCAAAGGTGTTAACAAATCTGGACATGTCTTTGACAAATGCTTCTCTAAACAAAAGCTCTTTAGCTGCTGCAGTGGCCTCAGAGGATGCCAACTCCCTGAGTTTCAGGTCGATCTTTACTACAATCGACCGTCTGCTCTCCGCTGCTATTGTACAGTTGGTATTACTTATTAAACAAACTGCTCTTTGTGCCCAATTAGCCAGAATATGCACATCCATTGGCAGGGCCTCTTTGGTCTCTTCCGCCATTTTAATGATCTTGGCCAATGGACCTATGGAATCGGGGAGTGTTTCCTGGCACGCTATCCATGAGCGGTCAATGCCCTTTTCAGGTCCTTGGTGTGTTTCACCATGAATGAGTCCACCTCCAGAGTGTCCGGTACTTTATCCGGCAGAGAAGGTCTGGGATATTGTGCCTTCAATTAGCCTCTCACCTCCTTATTTAAAGGCGTGCGCAGTCACTTGCTCAAGTACCTTTTGGCCTTAAGTGAGAGTCTCCCTTCCGAGGATCTCGGGTGGAGTAGCAGGTCTGGATGAAAGGGGTCGACCAGGGAACTATCTCTGCATTTCTAAACGCTCTTATTGTGCCTTTTGCACGGTTCTCCTTCCGGAGGAGTGGCCAAGCTCACAGAAAGGTGAGAACTCTCAGTGCTGCTGGAATCCCATTCAGTGCCCTCTTGGTCTTCCTGTGGGCTAAGGAGTATTCCACCTTGTCCCTTCCATCACGCCTTTCCCTTAGCATGCCTCTCTTTTGTGTGTCCTTTGCGTGATTCGGACAGTGGTTCGCCACTGGCCTTATGTTCCTCCTGCCATTGTCTCTTGCAGGCTTTGGGCCTCACAGCTGTCGGCCTTTGCGAGAAGGCGAACCAGCCCAGGAGATAGTCCAGCTTATGGGATAGCGGTACTATGCCTGCCCATGCTGCTTTGTCCATCAGCTGTCCCAGAGAGGGGTCCTGCAGAATGTTTGAAGGCCCTTCTCTGCTTTACTCGCTGTCAGAGGATTCTACTTATACCCAGGCCATATTGTGTAATGCACAGGAGACAGACAGCTAGCAGCCGCAAGGTGACGTACAGGCTTCTTATTATTAAATTTAATTTATAACATCTCTCAATGGTCTTGAGACTATTTCTTCACTTGTTTAATGTCTTTGAAGCCATTTAAACAGTACAGTTTACATCAGCTAGTCCAGAGATTGATGACATGCTGTGGCATGCTGGAGTTCCAAGTGGCTGAAAGTTATGAAATAAAACACAAGAGGCTAAGAGGTAAGATTCCTGAAGTAATTTTGAAGCAATGAAAAAACTGATTTGAAGCAGATATAAAGAAATATTTAGGTGGCATGCCACGCTAAAATTGACACTAAAAAGGAACTTTCAGGCCCTTGTGTTTAAATAGGTCATAAGAACTAGCACCAGATATTTCCCATCTAAAGCAGTGGTGCAATGGTTGAGCTTCAGACTACAGTGCACGAGGTAGGAAGCTCTCAATATTCAATTTTATTTTTAAATTTCATTTATACCATCTCCCAATGATTGTGAGGCTTTTAACTCACTTGTTTAATGTCTTAAAAGTCATTTAAACAGTACATTTGACATGTGCTAGTCCCAAGAGGGGTGACATGCTGTGGCATGCTGGAGTTCCAAGTGCTTCCAAACATTCAATTGCTGAAAGGTATGAAACATAAGACAAGAGACTAAGAGGTGAGATGCCTGAAGTAATTTTGAAGCAATGAAAACAGTGATTTGAAGTAGATATAAGACATATCTAGGTGGCATGCCACGTTAGAATTGACACTGAAAAGGGACTGTTGGGCCCTACTGTTTGAATAGGTCATAAGAAATAGCACCGGCCAATTATGACATAAAGTATTGGTGTAACTGTAGTACTGTGGACTACAGTGCATGAGGTTGAAAGTTCTAGGCCGCTGTCAGCATCCACTTTTTTTTTATTTGATTTATTAACATCGCAAAAGCATTGTGAGGCTTTTAACTCACTTGTTTAATGTCTTAAAAGTCATTTAAACAGTAAATTTGACATGAGCTAGTCCCGAGAGGGGTGACATGCTGTGGCATGCTGGAGTTCCAAGTGCTTCTAAACATTCAATTGCTGAAAGATATGAAACATAAGACAAGAGACTAAGAGGTGAGATGCCTGAAGTAATTTTGAAGCAATGAAAACAGTGATTTGAAGGAGATATAAGACATATCTAGGTGGCATGCCATGTTAGAATTGACACTGAAAAAAGACTGTTGGGCCCTGCTGTTTGAATAGGTCATAACACTTAGCACCAGACATTTCCTATGTGAAGCTTTGGTGCAACTGTAGTACTCTGGACTACAGTGCATGAGGTTGAGAGTTCTAGGCAGCTGTCAGCATCCACATTTTTTTTTATTATTTGATTTATTAACATCGCAAAAGCATTGTGAGGCTTTTAACTCACTTGTTTAATGTCTTAAAAGTCATTTAAACAGTAAATTTGACATGAGCTAGTCCCGAGAGGGGTGACATGCTGTGGCATGCTGGAGTTCCAAGTGCTTCCAAACATTCAATTGCTGAAAGGTATGAAACATAAGACAAGAGACTAAGAGGTGAGATGCCTGAAGTAATTTTGAAGCAATGAAAACAGTGATTTGAAGTAGATATAAGACATATCTAGGTGGCATGCCACGTTAGAATTGACACTGAAAAGGGACTGTTGGGCCCTGCTGTGTGAATAGGTCATAACAACTAGCACCAGCCATTATCAACATAAAGCATTGGTGTAACTGTAGTACTCTGGACTGCAGTGCATGAGGTTGAGAGTTCTAAGCAGCTGTCAGCATCCACATTTTTTTTTATTATTTGATTTATTAACATCGCAAAAGCATTGTGAGGCTTTTAACTCACTTGTTTAATGTCTTAAAAGTCATTTAAACAGTAAATTTGACATGAGCTAGTCCCGATGGGGTGACATGCTGTGGCATGCTGGAGTTCCAAGTGCTTCCAAACATTCAATTGCTGAAAGGTATGAAACATAAGACAAGAGACTAAGAGGTGAGATGCCTGAAGTAATTTTGAAGCAATGAAAACAGTGATTTGAAGTAGATATAAGACATATCTAGGTGGCATGCCACGTTAGAATTGACACTGAAAAGGGACTGTTGGGCCCTGCTGTGTGAATAGGTCATAACAACTAGCACCAGCCATTATCAACATAAAGCATTGGTGTAACTGTAGTACTGTGGACTGCAGTGCATGAGGTTGAGAGTTCTAAGCAGCTGTCAGCATCCACATTTTTTTTTTTTATTATTTGATTTATTAACATCGCAAAAGCATTGTGAGGCTTTTAACTCACTTGTTTAATGTCTTAAAAGTCATTTAAACAGTAAATTTGACATGAGCTAGTCCCAAGAGGGGTGACATGCTGTGGCATGCTGGAGTTCCAAGTGCTTCCAAACATTCAATTGCTGAAAGGTATGAAACATAAGACAAGAGACTAAGAGGTGAGATGCCTGAAGTAATTTTGAAGCAATGAAAACAGTGATTTGAAGGAGATATAAGACATATCTAGGTGGCATGCCACGTTAGAATTGACACTGAAAAGGGACTGTTGGGTCCTGCTGTTTGAATAGGTCATAATAACTAGCACCAGCCATTTCCAACATAAAGCATTGGTGTAACTGTAGTACTCTGGACTACAGTGCATGAGGTTGAGAGTTCTAGGCAGCTGTCAGAATCCACATTTTTTTTAATTATTTGATTTATTAACATCGCAAAAGGATTGTGAGGCTTTTAACTCACTTGTTTAATGTCTTGAAAGTCATTTAAACAGCAAATTTGACATCAGCTAGTACCGAGATTGGTGACATGCTGTGGCATGATAAGTACTTAAACTATGCATTTGCTGAAAGTGTTTCAATATAAAACAATCCCACAATGATTGAGAGGGTATTTTTCACTTGTACAATATGTTTGAACTCCTTAAAACTGCACATTTTCCATCAGCCAGTCCAGAGATTGGTGGCATGCTGTGGCACGCTGTGGCATGTGCCACATGTCACATTCGGCTCCTACCCCTTCTCCAACGCCGGTTATTACTATAAATTCAGATACCAAAGCATTCCGTTGTTGCCCCTCTTGGGCTCCTCGTCATTGTCCTGCAACCCTCTGCATAGGCGCGTTATAATTACACAGTAAATAAGTAAATACAATTAACTAACTGGCATGGCAGCCATGACAATGTTTCACCCAAGGGGGGAGGGCGGTGGAGCCTTGGCGGAGCGGTGCTATTCAATCGTTTTCCCTGCAAAAACCCTTGCAACTGGGTGGCCCTCGATGCTCTCATGGAAATGGCACTAATGTTTTATTCCTTTCCCCACTACCGTGTTTGCTGGCACTTTTTGCAACCAAGCCATGCCCACCTTTCAAAATAGTTCATCGCGTTCCTCCTTGCAAACTGTATGAAAGCCATCTTCCCTGTGAGCGACAATACCAACCAACTGCGGTTGGCCAATGGCAACGCTGCACCCGCTGAGCTATCTTGCTAGCACAGCACACCTGGTCCCTCAGTACACCTACCCGAGCCCCGAAATCAGAGGGAAAGCACTCAACTAGTCCATGCTAGCTTAACCTGCCTAAACGCACTAAGAGATGCAGCGGGAGTGTGGGCCCTTTTCAGGGGTGCAAGTTGCAACTAAAACTACATTTGGGGGGGGGGGGCGAGGCGAACTGGTGATGGGATTGTCCACTCCAGAAAGTGGGCGGGGCAAACTTAGAGGCGCTGGCCGTCTGTTCACTCACGCCCCCATTCATTATGCACCCGCTCATTCACACACACATTGCATAATACATGCATGCATTCCTTGCACACATACATAATGAGATGGCATGCGACAATGCTTCCCTCGCCCCTCTGCTTAACACCCGCGCCCCTCAGATGTGAAAGTGCGCATATGTTATATGTTGGTGGCATCCGTGTGGGGGGGGGGACTGGCTCAGGTATGCATTTGATTTTTGGTGGGCAGAGAGGTGAGGGAAGCCTTTCCTGAAACAAGCAGCTTTAACGTTTAGCTGCATTTCTGCAAATACAGGTTTCTGCACGAACAGAGGAAACCGTTAAAGCTGCAAGTTTCAGGAAAGGCTTCCCTCACCTCTCCGCTTAACAAAGAGTAAGTGCGCACTTGAGCTCCCCCTAGGGGAGCATCTAAGCTAACATTCCAGGGGGGAGGATGGCAAACCCTTCCAATGTTGGGGGAGGCCCTAACTTCAGAGACTGCCTGGGGAGGCGCTGAGCAGCGCAAGGCTTTGGTGTACGTCGCGTAAAACGTGACGCACACCACCCTTGGGGGTCCAGCTCTGAGGACATGGGGTGCCCCAGGGGCCAACAGCAAAGGGGCTGCAAGCGAGGGTGGGGCAAGGGGTGGTGCCACAGGGCAGGACATGGGATGTTTTGGGGACAGCAGGGGTAACACGAAAAGGGCAGGGCTTATATAGGGTTCACTGTAGCGACTGATTCTCTTTTCGTGGTTAGAATTGTTAGCAACTTGCTGGCCGCAGGAGACCACCCCCTGGGGAAAGTACACATGTATAAGGTCACCAGCTCAGAGCATAACCCTGACGCTGTACCGCCCAAACGGAACACTTGTAAGTGACCTCCTGCCTAAAAGAAACAGCTGCTGCCTTTTCCACCCACAATACGAGTCCTGTTGATATTATTGCAAGGGGGCAGAACCAAGTGGGGGTTCAGCAAAGACAGGAGGGAAGTGGTACTCCAATGGGGATGAGGGGCCCAGTTTGGGATGTTGCGGCTATGCTAGGTAACGTGCGGAGCAAAGGGATGCCTGGGTGGCCCCTGCCCTAGTCGCAGCAGACAACGGGCCAGAAGGATCCCTCCCCCATGGCCCCCAAGTAGCTAAGGGCTGCAGATGCAGAGCAAGGGGCACCAGGCAACGGGAAGGGGTAGGAGTGAAGGGACCCCTCGGGGAAGAGAACAAGAAAGGAGTAGAGAAGTGAGGATTGCCCCCGCCCTTGCAAGGGGTCTATAAAAAGGTTGCACTCACTGGGAGAACCCGAACCCTCTGATCAGAAGACTCACTGCCACCACTGCAAACCCCTTCGACCGCTACCCGCGGCCCATCACTGTGAAGACCCTGTGAAACCAGCTCTACTGTGACAAGACCACACAGACCAAGAAGAATACAAACCCACGACTACCTACTCAACCCGAGAAGATGGAGTAATGAGGCTCAAGCCTCGGTATCCAAAGATCACAGCGGATGGATAAAAATCTATCAGCAAGACGAACAAGGCTCGGGGAGGCGCCCTCTCTGCTTGGAACACTACAGCAGAGGATACTGCATGCCCACCCAAAGCCCACCCGCCCGCCCGCATCAGAAAAATGATTGAATGACCGTTGTTGAATTGTTTCATTTTTACAGGGGAACTGTGGCATTGGAGGTACAGGGTGCATCCAGGCGGGAAGGGCTGTCGGAAACCACCAGGGACTGTGCAGTCACTGAATATGACGGCGGCGGGGCATAACCTCTGATGCAGGTCAGTATCAGTAGGACCATTTACCTATGTGGGATTATCAGGAAAGGGCAAATATGCGCCTCTCGCTCGCCCCCGCATAATGTACGCTCAACACCAGGTCTGGCTTTCAACAATTCTCGGCTTTATAACTAGACTTGCTAGTACACATACATTAGGTACCCACTCCCATAAATAGGCATTACAGAAACACGCTAAGCAAAAGGTACACAACAAAGCCGCAAAACGAATTAACAAGCATCTTCTCTAATTTACGCACAATTGGTGAATTTGCAAAAGCCTTGCATGCCGACTTCCAAAACAAATGCCCCATTGTTTGTCACGTTAACAGCCGGTGGTTGCTAATTATTCACCAGAGATGCACGCTTTTATTTGCTGTGTTTTTGTTTTGGGGCTGTGCAGTCACCGAAATATGACGGCGGCAGGGGCATAACCTCTGATATACCACAGGGCACGTGAAGGGTGGTGGGGGGAGGGTAAAAAAAAGTAATGTGTAAGGGAAGCGAAGGGGAGTAGAGGTAGTAGTGGGAAGTAAAGGAAGTAAGCAGAAAGGTGAAGTGGCAGGGTTAGGGCAGGGGCGGAAGGGGCTAGCAAGCAAAAAGGTGGAAGTGTGTGAGGAAACAAGTTAGTTTGGGAAGGGACAGGGTTCCAAAGGCACGGCAAAAGGCTATGTCAGCTGGGGGGAGTTTGTAGAGGACATAGAGGTTGCAACAAAAGGAAACTGGGAAAGCGGCAAGAGAGGGGGGAGACCAGGGAAAACCCAGAGAGGCGGCAGGAAGAGGGATGAAAGGATAGAACCCAAGGATTAGGTGAGAGGTACAGATAACCCGGGACGCAAGGAAAGCATAGAAGAGGGCAAGGGTTTGGTGGAACGATGGAAAAGAACGCAATGCCACGTGGGGGGACCAAGCAAGAGGGAAGATTACAAGCCACTGGAGAAACGACAAAGGGCAAGGGCAGGACACATGGGGAACGTCGGGGCAGGAGCAACTGGGGAAGAGGACAAGAATTTGGGGGAAATGGGCACTGGGTAAGATATCAAGGTGCCTATGTAACGGGGGAAGGGCATACAGAGGTCCAAAGAATGGAAAAATTAGTAAAGGGTTGAAGCACCTGGGGATAGGAATAAGAGGAACGAGTAAGGCACCTGGGAACAGGGAATGTGTAGGAGGTCGCAGCCCGGGGGAACGAGGAAGAGGTTAGGCGCTCGGGAGAGGAGTAAGACGTGTAAGCGTTCGAGACAGCGGGCAATGGGGAATTGTGTTAGTAGATTGGAGACCAGGAAACCTAAGAACCATGAAAGAGGACAAAGCACCTGGGCAAAGTGTAAATGTGTTAGAATTGCTAGTAACTTGCTGGTCGCAGGAGGAGACCACCTGGGGGAAGTACAAATGTATAAGGGCACCAGCTCCAAGCAGAATCCTGATGCTGCACTGCCAATAAATGCAACGCCTGTAAGTTACTTCCTGTGTAAGAGGTCAAGAGACCTGGGAAATGTGTAAGAGGTCAAGTGATCTTGGAAATGTGGAAGGGGTCAAAGGACCTTGGAAGCGGAGAATGGTGTTAAAGGTCAATGAGACCTGGGAAATGAGTACGGTCAAGGCACCTGGTGACATGAGTAAGAGGGGAAGGAGGTTATGACATCTGGGCAATGCATAATTGGGCAAGAGGTTAAGAATGATTGGTGGGAATGCCACCACAAGGGGAGGTTGCTTGGGGCAAGCAGGGCACGCACACTAAGAGCTCAATGTTTGCTAAGCATAAGGGGACCAGGACTGCCACGCGGAAAAGATAATATCCGGGAGTTAGGAGAAGCAGCGGGGTCATGTCACCTGGGGAAAGAAGTGTGAATAACTGCGTAAAAGGTCAACGCACCTGGTGATAAATAACTGTAAGGTGACCACTAACAGGAAGGTAAATAGGTAACTGTGGATGAGGAAGGGAACCAGGGGAAAATAACGGCTTGGGTGGTAAATGAGCCTGGGAATAGAATATAAGAGGAAAGAGGCCAGGGCGAGGGAAATAAATAACTTAAAGGAGGCGCACCAAGGTATTAAACTCTGCATTTTTTCCACCCTCGGGCCCCTAGAGGAAGGTGGGGCGTCTCCCTGACAGCGGTAGCTGCCAGAGAGTCATGGTGGGGGGGGCAAGTAAAGTGGGGAGAAACAAGGATTATGGGGAGTTGGGCTTGGGGTGAACGACAGGGAAAACTAATTGAAGAAGAGGGCAGGAAATGTAGAGACGAAGGAAAGGGCATTGGGATGGAATTTGGGGATGGCGGTCAGAGGGGCTGGGAAATAGAAATTGGTAAACTTAAGCGGTTGGGAAACGTGTGGACCGCCAATGAAGTCGGGGAAGCCAAGTGAGGGTGTGAGAGGTCAGGAGACATGGGAAACTAAGTAATGGAAGATAAGCGGACATGATATCCGAAACCAAGGACTTAGGTAAGAGGGCCAGAGATCTCGAAAGCAGAGGCATTGTTGGGTGGGGGGGAGGGACTGTAGCCCTAGGTCTTTTGGTTGTAGCCCAGGGGTTACAACTAAAAAGGCTAGCTAGCCCCCAGTCCCAAAATTAGCATAGCCCCAGATCTTTTACAGACCTAGCAACACCACTGCTCGGAAGCCTTGTTGTGTATAAGAGACTGGGAGGCTAAGGTAACTGGGTATGGTGTAACAGGTCGGGAGAACTGGGAGTCCTGAACAATGGCGTAAGGGGTGTAAGACCTGAGAAATAAGCAAGGGCGAAGAGGTGGGGATGGACTGGTGACCTATGAAATGGAGGAAGGGGGCAAGCCAGGCAGAAATGCAGGTAACCTAGGGTGGGGGTACAGTAATTGTAAGGAGTATTTGTGGTAGAAACACATCACTGGTAACTTACCTCCTAGTAAAGCAGCTGCAGCCGTTCCTAGCCACAAAAATGTGTGTCCCGTTATTGATTGCAAGATAATGCACACAGGGGGGGGCACTGGGGCTAAGTGTGGGCTGTCGCTGCTATGTGGGGGAGGGGCAAACTTGTGGGGGACCTCTAACTTCTTTAGGCATTCTAATGGGACTAGTCTCGTGCAGCATCAATGTTACAAGTAGTTAATTTTCTCCTTCACAACCGAAACCACACACTTAAGAGCGGCTGTAAAAATGTGCTTTCTCCTGCGCCCCCACCCGGGTCGCCCCCATTTGCAATCATTCACCTGGCATGCAAGTACTAATCACACATCACGATTTCAATTGCCAAATAAAGTAGGCAGGTGGCAACAATTACATGCTTTAATTGCAGGGCCTTTGTTAACTGTGAAGCCCAGGTGCCATTTAATATCTGTGTCCTGTTCTGTCCGGCCCCGGCTCTGTAGGTCAGCCAGGTCGAGCCTACATAGCCCAGCATTTCGGGGGCGGTGAGGGGGGCTAGAGCACGATCAGCTCAATGGTTTTGCAGAACTGGCCCTTTTACTAACAGGTGCCAGAGGAACGCCGGAATGACTTAAAGGGTAGGCAGAGTCTGAACCCCCCCACCCTCACCTAGTAAAGTGGGCAGCAAGATTTGCAGCTCTTCAAACCGTCCAGGGAATCAGCACCTCGAAGCGCAGCTGTTACTTTCTGGGTAGTCCTTCGTCCTCGGTCCTCAGATCCCAAACATTTGATAGCCCGCGTTTCCAACACTCACTTTTGTTAGTAATAACCCTTTGGGAGACTACACCAGTCTCCAGGTAACCCACCTATTGGTGTAGGTCTGTACTACACAAGTTGGTCGAGTGACTGAGCAGCCAGAATTATCTCAAGAGGGCTAACTGTGAGCTGTAGAGCTGTAGCATCGAAATCCACACATACCAGTATCCAAATAACACATGCAAGGTTTTCTAGAATAATAATTATTTATTTAACGGTCAGTTTTAATTAAGCATTCTTTAAAAAGGGCAATGTGCAACAATAAAATATACTTCATTACACGTTCACAGAATCATGATAAGCAAGTAAATACTCTTTAGAGATGCTTCATACACACTTTCTACACCCTGAGGGAACTTCAATTACTAGGACAGTATTGCCATTTATATATCATTTTTGCACTTGGTAAAATTCAGAGGTTGTGGAAAGGAAAAGGGTTAACAGGTTCTCAGGACATGTGAGCACTTTTCAATCTCCCAATGAAGTCTAGATAAATTCTTTCCAAGCAATAACAGTTCCGGCCAGAGTTCCAGTCTGCACCAGTCATCGCTGAGAGAGGACGTGTTTTTCTGCTGTTTTGCTGGCCTCACCGTTCAACTGTGCTCTCTACCTTTAAGAAAAACAACCTCCACATTCTTTAAAAACTCCATATCCACGCGGAGTTCCGGGCAGAGTTCCAGTGTGCACCAGTCATCGCTGAGAGAGGACGTGTTTTTCTGCTGTTTTGCTGGCCTCACCGTTCAACTGTGCTCTCTACCTTTAAGAAAAACAACCTCCACATTCTTTAAAAACTCCATATCCACGCGGAGTTCCGGGCAGAGTTCCAGTCTGCACCAGTCATCGCTGAGAGAGGATGTGTTTTTCTGCTGTTTTGCTGGCCTCACCGTTCAACTGTGCTCTCTACCTTTAAGAAAAACAACCTCCACCTCCTTTAAAAACTCCATATTCGCGCGGAGTTCCGGGCAGAGTTCCAGTCTGCACAAGTCATCGCTGAGAGAGGACGTGTTTTTCTGCTGTTTTGCTGGCCTCACCGTTCAACTGTGCTCTCTACCTTTAAGAAAAACAACCTCCACCTCCTTTAAAAACTCCATATCCGTGCTGAGCGGGCAGGGAGTTCCGGGCAGAGTTCCAGTCTGCACCAGTCCGCGGCAGGACGCAGGGAGTGGTGGCTATCCTCTGGTGCCGCGCTTAGCCTCTTCACGACTCTGAGGTAGGCTGTAAACTTGCACTGCAGCTTTTGGCAGGACTTTGCTAAGCCTTTTTGAACTTGTTGCACATTGTGAACCCTTGTGTACATTTGCCTGTTCGGTTCGTCTCTCCAGATCAAACGAGATTCACAGGTGTGAGGTGGTCCGCTCTTTCAAAACGCCCTTTCCCCTTCCCCCCTCCTTTTCCCTTTCCCTTTCCCTTTCCCCGCTCAACTGTCCCTTCTCTGTGCCGGTCACCAAATGGAGGAAGATTCGGAGCTACACCTGTTAAGAAGTCACGCAAAAAAAAAACACTCTTGCTTGCACAGCCAAGCTTACCGCTGACTCTAAGCATGTGCTCGCCTACGGCCATAATGTCAACTCCATTGAGCACCCTAGCGGCTGCGCTTGACAATGCCTCCCCCAGGGGCTCGCCACTTCTCCCGCAGCAAACCGGCTCCAATGGAAACATCGCGTCTATCTTTCTGCTACCACTTCCCGGACCTGCTTCAAGGAATCTAAGGTCCTCACCGGCTGCCAGCGCCACTAAGGAGCCACTTCCATCGCTACCAACGTTCTGTTCCAGAGACCATCCCGACGCGTCAAAGGAAGCCCCCGGAGGTGGTGTGGGAACCTGCGCAGACCCGTTAGCCAACGCCAACCGCCCTGTTACCGCCTCGGTGAGTGGCCCGCCCTGTGCGGGGATCGGAGGATCCCTGTCAGAGGGTCTGAGGGCGGTGGCGCAGGCAAGCGGTGACGTTCTGCTGCCCCACCAGCTTACACCATCCGGCTCTACACCTGGATTTGCAAATTCTCTGGAGACGCTTCCACAGGCACAGCCCCACCTGGAGGCTCTGCCCCAAAGTCTGCGTAAAATCCCTTTCAATGCCCGTGACTTGCAGAACGACATGCAAGAGACACCGGCCCAGCGGACTATCACGGCTATGATGCACTCCGCTCCCGTGGACCTACCCGGAAAATCTATTGAGTCACGGAAAAGTGCACCCCTGGCAACCCCTAGAGCGTCATCTGTACCGGCACCTACGGCAAGTGAGACCTCGCCACGGTCAACATTACACTCTCCCTTGGACGAAATACTGCCATCCCCTCGCTTACCCCCACCCCCGGATGTCTTTCGGGCTGCGGATCCCCTTCCCGCAAATTATGAGTGCACCTACAAATCTCATCTGAGAGACAGACTCTGACTCAGTCTCTGAACATTCCTCCACATCTCCTGATAACTTCAGTCAAAAATCAAATCTGCAAGTAAACCCGAAAAGACCATTATACAAAAAAAAAGGAAAGTCAAACCTAAGATATCCCTCTACTCAAGGTACCAACAGCAAAGGGTTTGCGTCCAATAAAAAACAACTAAACCAAGAGGATCCTAAGGGGAAAAACAGCAGACAGACTAAACAAACTGGGACAGTACTAGTACACAAAAAAAGAGGCCAGGGGAAAACTTCTTTCCCAACCCCGCTTCTGTCGAATGCCTTATTGAATTTTTTCAAGACGCAAGGTAAAAGGAAACAATCGAATGAGTCTGAACCGTCGGACGCAGAGATCCTGGAAGCGCTGGAACAAACCCCACCTGCTTTCAAATGCAGGAAAACTATAGTCGTTCCAGATCATCACTCACATTCAGGTGTGATAGACGTTATCCAAGCCCTTACCATCCGGGGATCCTCTACGGCGGCATCACCCTCTTCCCAACTGGATCTCCAATGTCCAGTCAACACTAATCCAAGACAACTAGTAGATTCGCAAGTGGGCATAGTGCAAGTGCCTTTTTCAAGGTGTGTGGCTACATCTCCGCACTTTCCATCCACTGAGACCCGGATAATTCACCACGGAGTGTCGGACATCCTGGATCTTTTGCAGCCAAAAGTATACCCGACCCAAAGAGGGATGAGCCCGCAACCATGGACCAAAGCCCACTTAAATACACCTAAAGCTGCCTCATCACCGCAAGGACCTAACGCCAGACGTAGGCACTCAGTCGCGAACCCCATATCCATAGAACCTAGGGTCACTCCCTCGATGAACGGAAGTTCCAATGACATCGCTTCACCAGTGCATAAAGAGTCACCTAACAACAGGAAAGGCATGACCACAATCATGTCAGCAATAACAATAGCAATGGCTCCTTTCTGCAAACTCTATGAATCCCTGGGCGACGCCTCAAGAGACAATACGGTAACTTTTGCCATCATCCAGTCCAAGCTAACCTTCTTGGAAGGATATATTTCAGCTATAGACTTTAAATATGACATCCCACATAAAGAAAGGGACTTGCCGGATCCAACCACGAGTATACCTTCACCATGTACATGTTCCAAAGTCAGGTCTCCTGACCATGTGGTCCACAAATCGACACAGACTTCTATGACCAACCACAACGACGAAATTGCTCCACTATTTTGCAACAAATCTACCTCAGTAACTCTGACAACCACGTCCAAAGTGATCGCTGCTCCTGCCCTGGCAAATAGCATCGGACAGACCCAACCGCCGACTCAAGGGAAAAAGTCACTAAAATTAGCCAGGAAAGACCGTATGGAGCTTCTGACTGCTCACTTTCCACGTCAGGAACCTGACCTCAGTGAATCGGGCTCCCAGATGCATCAAGGTGCCGCCATTCCAGCTGCAGGGAGCAATTTGGCGGCCTCCGTAACTTACTTAACTCAGTCACCTAAATCAATGGCTGACTTCATGGATTCAAGCCTCTTATCTACCATTTCTCTTCATCATGATCAAGATCTACCTCTAAAGACAGAAAGCCCAGGGAAGTGCAGAAGATCTCCAACCCTTCTACCAGGCCAGCATCTATTCCCCATCAATCGACTGGATCGACACCTCAAAGGCCTCGGTTGGAGGAATTCTCAACAGCTCCCTTAAGGCAATCACCTGAGCCAACGCGCAGGCACCCTGGGAGATCTCGCTCGAACGGATCTTCGCCTTCTCGGCACATCAGTCTTCACAAGCGTCCAGAAAACCGAGAGGCGGAGTTGATTGGGGCAAAGCAGATCCATCTTTTCAAAATTGAGCAAATTTCCAGCAAAGATAGATATATGATCCTGAACCGAAGATCAGTTTTGAAAATAACATCTTCCATAACTGGCTTAAAGAAACTGAAATCTGATGACTTCAAGTGGATTGAGCCCTGCCACACCGTTAATAAGGCTAAAGCCTATTTGTACATCTACGCTACTGCAATTCAGGAGCTGTCCCGACAAGCAGGTGATGACCTAAAATCAGTAGGGTTTCTTCTATCTGAAATAAAAACCCCAGCATATAAAAACCACTCGCGGGAAGATCAGGCCGCTACCAGAAGACACAAGGCCCACAGCCCTGCACATCAACATTTGGCTCGAAGAGAAGAACTAAAGGCCCACTTCATTGATCCAATAGAAAAGAACAAAGATCGCAGTGGCCCAAACCAGTATCCAGCACGAACCGCGGCCTGCAAGCCTGACGCAGGTCGGCAGACAGACAAACACGCCCGTACCTATGCGGCATATGTATCAGATGCCTCTTCCGTTCGAGGCTGCCATGAGAGAACTAGGTACAGCCCGGTCAAACCTTTCACGGACCAACATCATACATATGCAAGAAGACAATCTCTGAGAGACCACTCTCCTCGCACAAGATCAGATATCCACAGAAAATCTTGGCAGGGTTCACCTACTGCAAGACCTCTAGATGTACCGGAGGTTCCGAAAAAAGCTTCTCTCTCAGGCGGTCCATGGATCTGGATAAAAGGAGCCCTCAGTTCAAACCGACCCAGTTAGCAACCATCAATTGAAGCCAACGAATTGTGTGTTGAAAAGACTCTGACATTGGCCTCATGGAACACTAGGGGACACGCCCATCTAGCGGAATACAACAGTGTTGATCTGGGTCGGTTTGACATTTTCTGCCTTCAAGAGACTTGGCTCCAGGAGAAACCATCTATGGACGGTTTTGAAATCGTGATCTCCCCTGCTATTAAAGGCTTGCTACGCCGTCCGTCTGCTGGCCTCCTCATCGCTGTACGGTCCGGGCAGAACCTGAGAATCATCAAGACAACAACAAGGTCCTACGGGGTGTTGGCTGTTCTCATTGACTGGAACTATTCTGCTGATAATCTGAGCCCACAAACTAAGCCGCGTGCGACGCCCCCTCTTGCGCTAATAACTACATACTGGAATCCGCAAAGAACAACGACATCAGACTTCTGCCAAATCATGGCTGAAACCATCGACGGCATTCTGATCGAATGGAATACCCCGTTCGTAATAATCTGCGGAGACCTCAATGCTAACTGCGCACATCCCAAGCACTAATCTCCACTCGGTGCAGTCCGAATGCAATCCAAACACAGAGGTCAAGCGTGGATGAACTTAATGTCAACAAGGAGGCTACACAACGTTGCATGGATCTTGGGTGGCCCCCAACATATTCCGACCTGGGAAAGAGGTCAGTCGGCCGCCACCCTTGTCTATATCTTCATCTCGCACGCACTGAGCTCAGAAATTCAAAACTACCAGGTGGTGAAAACTGTGGCAAGTGACCACAATATGCTTACCTTAGAATGGTCATCTACTGCCCAGGTGTTCAATCGCTACTCTCCCCTGATCGAGACCAATCCCCAACAAACCCGGCTTCGTTTCACAGCGGCCAGTGAGAGATCACTGACGCAGCAGTACGCAGTAGTAGCGGAGACTTTGCCCACTTCTGACACGGCACTGAGACCGAACTACCTCCCCATGTTGATCAAACATAAGAAACAGCTGACGACTCGAAAGGCCACCCTGCCCATTTTCGCCCATAACTATGACAATTTAATCGCAGGAAAAAAAAGGCGCTAAGAAAACAAAAACGCAGCGCAAAGATTGAAAATACACAAGCAGCTTGGGATTCATGGGACAAAAATCACAAAATTTACAAATCAAGGATCAGGTCACGCAGGGCGGACCTGTACCAAAAAGATGCGGAAATAATGCTGAGAGCCCTCACATCCAAAAAACCAGTTGACTTTCGGAGCCTGATAAACAACTCCCAAGGCAACACAGACATCAACATGATTAATTCAGTGTCGGAAGCAGTCTGGGTCGAATTCTTCACTGTTCTCTTCACCAGCCCAAGATCCTCCTCGAATTTCCAGGTGGAAATGACGCAAGCACCCTGGGCCGACCTCTCTGACAAAACAAACATAACTGCAGCCATTCACAAGCTAAAATCTTCCAGAACCCCGGCCCTGACGGCCTCTCCAACATTGACTTAAAAAAACACATCAATGAATGGGCAATCTTTGTCAGCCTCTTGTTCGAACATTGTAAAGCTAGCAGACAGATCCCTCTATCCTGGTCCAAAGCTATAGTGATTCCAATCTTCAAAAGAGGAAGTCGAGATGACCCTGGCAATTATCGCCAAATAGCTCTGCTAGATATAATGGGAAAACTGTTTGCTTCTATCCTACTGGATCGCTTTCGACGCTGGGCGGTATCGGCCCCCTGCAGTAATCCTTTCCAGTTGGGCTTCAAGAAGAACGGGAGCACCACGGTGAACATCTTTATACTTAATATCGTAAAGGCAAAAATAAAACGGGGGGCCCCGACAGTGTAAGCAGCATTTATTGACCTCTCGCAGGCATTCAACAAAGTTGACAGACTGCTTCTGTCCAGATGCTACCCTTAACCCCATAATTGCGCTACATACCAACACCACGCTTAGTGTCCGCCTTAATAAACAAGGGACTCTGTCCAAGGAAATCCAAGCTAATAGAGGAGTTAAGCAAGGCTGCCCTTTGGCCCCTGCTCTCTTTGTTGCTTTTCTGGGGGACTTTAAAGACTCTGAAGCCACTGTTCGCTGCTTCCCCCAGAAGCTCGGCAACACTCAGCTGTCCCGCATTCTCTACGCTGATGATATGATCCTCCGTGATCAGACGCCCATCGGCTTACAACGCCAGCTGGATAACCTAGCTAACTATATGGACATTAACAATCTGGCCATAAACAAGACCAAAACCAAAATCATGATTTTTTCAAAAACTCTGCAATCCAAGAAAAATACCAGCTCCTGGTCCGTGAACAAAACCAAAATTGAAGTGGTTTCGCACTTCAAATATCTTGGAGTGATCATCGACGGGACCCTACAAGATTCTAAAATGCAACATCATCTGTGGGCCAAAGCCAAAAACTTAACATCCCAATTGAGAATGGTAGATCGCAAGTTTGGAAAATTCTTGTTGATTCTGGTTATTAATTTCTATAAGGGCAAAATGGTTCCTGCTCTAACCTATGGCATGGACGCAACGCTCACCATGCCCAACTCCTTCTGGCAGAAATTGGAGGGTTACATATGGAAAACAGCCCTCGGCCTTCCATTCCCATCTCGGCTGTTAGAAGAGAGCTGGGGCTTCTTTCACTGAGCGCCACCGTCAGTGTGTCTTCACTGGCCCTATTTAGAAAGATTCTCATACAAGACGGCCTTCCTATCTTTAACATCATTGCGCAGGAGATGGCCTCCACGAAGTGCAAGGCACTCCTGACCTGGGTACAACATCAAAAAAAACAAACTGCAAGATCTAGCATGCAATCACCCCTCATTTGTGCGACCCCCACCATGACATTTTCCCTATTACTCAGGCCCGGTGGGAATTTGATCTATTTTTAACTCCCCTGACTTTCCGTGTGCCCAGTAGACGGTGCTGTCATTGTAGACTTGAAATTTTGAAAACAAGGATCTGCTCACCTGTACAGCTCATTAAATTCTCCTTGTAAAAATATGTTTTCTTTCTTTGATTATGTACAAGTAAATAAAAATAAATAACAGTTTCTGTCATGATGCCTACTCCCGGGAAGCCAGTTCAGGCCCAGCGTCCCCGAAAACAGACATCATGTCCCCAGGGAGGGACCCAGCAACACCTTATAGGGGCTCTTTTGACATTGTCCTGGCGCCTTTGGCGCCAGGCTCATAGAAGGCATCAGTCCTGGCACCATAGGCGCCAGGCTCATTATGGGAGTGATTGGATGGACTTACCTGATGCAGACCATGCTGCCGGATCCAGACCTCCTTGAGGTCTGAAAGGGACTATTTTACCAGAGTCCCCTTGAACAGCAAGTATAACGGGGTCAACTGAAGGGACGAAGCAGTGGGAGGGAGGGGGGCTCAAAGACACGAGCACTGTACTGATTGCCTAGCCGAGGAGGGTAGGCTGGTGGTCCGGCCAAATGCCAGCAATGATGGAACTAACTAGCTGGACGCCGGGTTGGGGGTTGGGGGAGTACGAACTAGTTGGGGTTTCTTTGTTGGGGAAAGGCTTTGGGGGGCGGTTGGGGGAACGTTCCAAAAGTGTCCACAAGGTGAAACAAGGGGAGCAAGAAGGGAGTAATGATGCGATGACATTGGCTAATGGAGAGGAAAACATAGATCATGGCTGATGCCCATCCGGCCCTGGGTGTGGGTACCCTTAATGTGCGGGGGCTGAACACCCCCACAAAGAGGTCCCTGGTTCATAGGGAGTTTAGGAAGGTGAAACTGGACCTGCTCTTTTTGCAGGAGACACACTGGGCAAAGGGGAAAGAGCCTACAATGCGAGGGGGAGGAATTGGGGAGGTATTTCACGCCTCCCATAAGGCTAAAAAAAGAGGGGTGGCCATATTGGTGGCAAGGGACATGGACTTCGAGAAGAAGGCCATCGAGAGGGACCCCGAGGGTCGGTACCTGATGGTGCGGGATTCCCTGCAGGGCTCCCCCTTGACTCTAGCAGTAGTGTATAGTCCTAATGAAGGTCGGGCCCAATTCTGGGAGGAGGTAGGGGACAAGCTGAGGTTGTTCGCGCAGGGCCCACTGGTGGTTGGGGGAGATTTTAACATGGTCCTAGACCCAACTATAGACAGAAGACGGGTTGGCCCCCAGCACCTCAGATCCGCCGATGAAGCCATGGCGCAGAACTTTCAGAGGGTTAATGGGGACTTGGGACTGTCGGATACGATCCCAACTCCCAGATTGGGGACCCCCTCCTTTACCTACTACTCAGCCATTCATAACTCGTTTTCAAGAATAGACCACATTTTGGTGGACGAGGTCCTCACTCCATATGTAGCGGGCTATAGGATAGACCCTGTCCCCTGGTCGGACCATGACATGGTCCAAGTCACCTTAACGATGGGTTGGTGTGAAGAACGTAGAGGGCGCTGGAAATGCAATGATGTCCTATTAAGAGATGAGGTACTCGCCCAGGAGATCCTGGACTCCATAGTGGAGTTCTTTGAGTTTAATGATAACGGAGAGGTGGCCATGCACACACTCTTAGACGCCTTTAAGGCAACCCTACGAGGAGTCCTCATAAAAATAGGCTCCATGAAGAAGAGGGAGAGGGAGGCCCAGGAGAAAGCCCTGCGGGGTAAAATAGCCTGTCTCCAGCCGGGGGGATCCCCGGACCAGGCTTTAGAGCATGACCGTGTGGCGGCACTGGAGGACTACAGGCTCCAACTGAAAGGGCTGCTCCTACACAAAACTGAGAGAAGCCTCCTAATGGTAAAACAAAAATACTATGAGAAGGGGGACAAAGCGGATAAGATCCTAGCCTGGAAGCTAAGGGAGGTTCAGAGAAGCAGAAGGGTGAAGGAGGTGAGGGATACCCAGGGGCATCTCGGCCGTGACTCCTCCCATATTGGAGAGGCCTTCCGCCAATACTACAAAACCTTCTACTCCTCGGAGTATGACGGGGATGATACCCAGATAGAGGATTTCTTGAACTCCATACAGATCCCATCCCTTTCGTGGGAGATGGCAGAGGGGTTGGAGGGCCCGGTGACTGAGGATGAGATTGACAAGGTGATAGGTGGGATGAAGGTGGGAACCTCCCCCGGGGACGACGGCTTCTCCGTCTACTTCTATAAAAGATTCCGCTCCACCCAGGCCCCGTTCTTGGCAAGAGTCTTCAACGCTGTACTGGAGGATGGCATCCTCCCCGAGTCCATGATGGGGGCCATAATAGCAGTTCTGCCCAAGGAAGGGAGGGACCCCGTGGAATGCTCCTCTTATCGTCCCATATCCTGTTAAATATTGACGTCAAGATCCTGGCCAAGGTGGTGGGGAGGCGGATGGAGGGAATTATGCCGAAGCTAATCCATGGCGACCAAGTGGGCTTCATTACGGGAAGGCAAGGGTTGGACAATATACGCAAAGCAATAGACCTGCTCCACTTTGCCCAAACGTCGGGGCTAAATGCATGTGTCCTCTCCCTAGACTCGGAGAAGGCCTTCGACAGGGTCGAGTGGCAATACATGGGTCTCCTCCTCCAGAGGATGGGCTTCAGGCCTCACATCGTGAGCTGGGTGACTGTCCTCTACAGGGCCCCCAAGGCAAGGGTTCAGGTGAACGAGAGGCTGTCCGAACCTTTCCCCCTCTCCCGAGGGACAAGGCAGGGCTGCCCTCTCTCCCCCCTGATATATGTCCTCATGATGGAGGCATTGGCAATAACGATTAGAGCTCACCCGGACATCGGGGGGATCAGAAGGGGCGATGTTGAATTCAAACTTTCCCGGTTTGCGGATGACATCTTGACCTATCTGGTGGACCCTGTAGCATCACTTCCCCCCTTCCTGGCGCTGGTGGCCTCGTTCGGTCGCTTCTCAGGTCTGAAGATCAATCTGTCTTGCTCCCTATGAGGACAATAGACGGAATTAAAGTGGAGAAGGCCGCTGTACGGTACCTGGGGGTACGCCTCACCAGAGATATATCGAAATTGAGCGCTGCTAACTATGACCCCACGATGGCAGATATCAAATCAGATTTGAGGAGATGGGACAAGATGATCCTGTCGTGGTATGGCCGAATGACTGCTGTAAAAATGAATATACTACCACGGCTTCTCTACCTTTTCACAGCACTCCCAACCAACGTCACAGCTCAGACTTTAGAGAGCTACAAAAGGGGGTTTGAGACTTTATGTGGCAGGGGAAAACCCTGAGAATAGGAAGGACCACCTTGACTCTGCCTAGGGAGGAGGGGGGATTTGGGCTCCCAGACTTTCACCTCTACTTTTGTGCCGCCCAACTGCGCGTCCTATTGGAGCATATGAAAGAGGGAATGGGGACGTATTGGTCATACTTGGAAGATATGGATGCCCATCCCCTGAAGGTCCGAGACCTCTTGTGGGCCCCTCGCAGGTCGATTCCGCAACACTTAAGGTCCCACCCGACCCTGGGAGTCCTCTGGGACATCTGGAGAGAGGGCCCCCGGACTGCTCACCTCACCACCTGGCCGTCCCCGATGACCTCTCTCTGGGGCCACCCCCTCAGATTGGGAGGCAGAGGGTTCCGGCACTCTCAGGAATGGTCGGACAAGGGAATGGAAAGGGGCGGGGCAGTTGTTCAGAGAAGGGGAATTCCTAACCTACGAGGACCTGAGGGACGCTCTCGGAAGCGACTCTCTATCCATCTCCGAAAACCTCTGCCTGAAGGGCATCCTTTGCAACCCGACATGGGGCCCAAACCTGAGGAGACAGCTGACCCCCTTCGAGAAACTCCTCGACCTGGCGACCTCAAGAAAGGGGGCGGTGTCCAGCATGTACAAAATCTTAAACACCTACGACCCTCAAGGCAGAAGGAACTTTCATATGTTTTAGAAAACCTAGCAGGGGAAGAGTTCTGCGAGGTCTCCTAGGCCAGAATCTTCAAGATAGCATTTCACGGAAATTTGTTTACCTCGGACATGGAGCATAACTTTAAGGTGTTACAGGGGTGGCACAGGGACCCCGCGAAGTTGTCGAGGATGTTCACGGGGGTCTCGCCTAGGTCCCCGAGAGGTAGCGGACAGACTGGCACCAGAGGCAACATGTGGTGGCTCTGCCCGAAAGTTCAGGACTACTGGGGTTCAGTGCGGGATTGGATGGCGGAAGTAATAGAAGAACGTTTGCCACTAAATCCCTTAACAATGTTGCTGGGTCTCCCCCCTGAGGAAACAGAGCTATATCGATACCCTAGGATGTGGGAAACCATGCTGAGGGTGGGCAGAGTGGCCCTTGCCCAGAAGTGGAAAAGCCCCGAGCCCCGCTCCAAAGAGGACTGGCTGCTAAAAGTGAAAAATATGTTCTTGATGGACAAACTGACTGCGATGGTGAACAAAGAAAGTAGCACTTTCCTCACAAACTGGTAGGGTGTGCAGCAGTCTTGGGGTTGGGACGGTCACTGATTTTGATGCCAGGCCTCTGGCCTGAACGAGCCGGGATTGACCCCGAAAGGTGAGATGATACGCCAGGGAACCCACGACCTGGGCAAAAGCGGCATCTAACCAACAGATGATAGGCCACAAATCGCATCATCTCTATGGTACAGACGAAAGACTGAACATTGAAATTCTCCCAAGGCAAATACAGGTTTCTGGAGGACACAGGGTAGGGGGCTCCTTTTTTTCTTCTTCTTTTTTTCTCTTGTTTCGTTTTGTTGGTCTCTTGACTGTGTTTGTTGTATCTAAAAATGCCAATAAAAACTAGTTTAAAAAAAAATACATGAGAGAGTGAGAAAAGGGTCTCACTCCAGGATAAAAATGTAAAAGTCCTAAAGTCCAGCAAAAGAGCTGGGGGGGGGTCTCTAAGGTTGAAGGTAATTGGCACAGAAACGAGCATTTTCCCTAACAACTTTATCCATAATTATACTCCCACAAGTTCAAAACCAACAGGGCGAGAGTACTTCTCTAGGACGTGGGACCCCGTGCACCTCAGTAGGTCTACCTGCCCCTACGAAGAGGGGGGGAAGCGCATGAATGGGGCGGGGGGTGATGAGACCAGTACCCTCCCCTGAGGGGAGGGGGTTGCAATAAATGTGTATGCAGAAAATGGAGCATATAGGTGTTCTCTCATTGGTGCCCCTGGGGGACCCCCAGAGTGGAGCAACATTCAGGAGAGTGCTGATATTTATCATCGAGAATTGAGGACAGTGGCAAGGAAGCTGCAGGAAGACCCATGATGGGTGGGGGTTCCTCTCAGCCAGTCCTGGAATTGTAGCCAGCAGCCCTGTGCATCTTGGGATTTGTAGGCCCACACTTATAATGGAGATGGGGTGTGGTGGCTAGAAAGGCGGGGCGTTTCCTGGAACCCCAGCGAGCCATGTGGGTTGGAGAAACACGAAAAACCGATTCTTAAGCAAACGAAAGCAATAAATGCGTGAGTCTTTTCAGCGTCATTCTATTTTCATTATTTGTTTATTTATTTATTGAAAAGATCTTGGTTAATAGCAAATTGCCTGCATCTGTGGTGCTGCGTTTGCCTCAGGGGCATCGCATATTCGCATTTCATGTTTCAGAAAGGTTTCTGTAGATTCGTCCTTGTGCTGGTGACGATTCCCTCAATCGATGGCTGTCCACCCTCCAATCCAGCTGAGTCAGAGAGCGAAGGAAGAGCGGGCAACTTCCAGGAAAAGAGTCGCTCTGCGTGCAGGTGAATGAGTAACCGCGGAGCGTGACATGCGCCCTGTGAGTCAGCAGCATCAGCAGCAGAGTGAGGGGTGCTGACCCTGCAAGCATCTCCCAGATGCAGCTGCGCACCCGCCAGGCCTTCAGCGCCGGGAACCAGGCAGGCGGGCGTCAAGGCGCACAGGCGGGACTCCGAGAGGCGGCAGCACGCGAGGTCCTGGGTCTCTGTGAAAGGCAGGTAGGTGAGCTTCCTGCTGCTCGCGGTGCGCTTTTGACGCAGTTCCGACGGTGCATCAAGGCACTAACAAGACTCTTGTGGTGGGGGGGGGGGGTGCAGTGTATCCAGGCACAGCAATGCTGTCCTTAAACGGTGGTGTGGTGTCACACTTCTTTTCTACCGCTCCTAGAGGACTGGATCACTTTTATGCGCTTTCCTGTGAATTATAATAATGTTCCTATAATCTTGGTCTAAACCCCCCAAACTTGAGGAGCCCTCGCTTCTCTTGTGACCTGCTGCTGCTCCCGCTCCCGGATCGGCCTCATAAGTTCTTTCATGTGATTTTTGCACATTAATCTGTGGATTCGAAAAACAGGCAAAGTCGCTTAGAACAGAATTCTGCTATAACCTTCGCCTCTGCAGACATTTAGAACTACAACTACCACCGTCCCTCAAACACAGCGTAGACAATGAGGGATCATGGGAGTGGTAGTCCGACACATCTTGAGACGCCTGACTGATAACTAAGTCACGATCGTTTATGTCATGGTGCTGTGCGACAAATTCTGAAATGGAGCCTCAAGGCACTTTACCTTAGGGAAAACAACAACATATTGAAAGCCAGCCACAAAGACTGCATCAGTGAGTGAGTCCAATCTGTCCTTTTCCCATTGCGATGGCACTCGAGCCATAGAGAGATCTAAACAGGGTGGGGCTGGGGCACCAAGGAAAAAGGGGCCACATTCACAAATTCATCACTGTCCAGACCAGCCCTTTGGAGTCCTACCCAAGGTGGTGCTTCTGCTGAAATATGTTGCAAATGATGCAGTAACTAATGAAAGAGTGGTTCATTCTGGCCCAAAAGAACTGTCCGATTCTAGAGTCATGGGCTGGCACTTCGGGTATTGGCCCATGGGCAGCCCGAGCCTGTATATAGGCGATGGATATGGGCAGGCATTGGCCTCTGGGTATGGGGGGAAGGAGAGATCTAGGCGAGGGACATGGCAATGGCCGGAGAGAAGGGGGGCTGCGAATATCTGGGTACTGGCAGACACAGGCCTCCCCCCCCCTCTTTGCTCCTCTGTCCGATCTCAGTGTGCGCGGGCGTCTCAGCACCGACAGATTCACAACTCTCTCCCACCAGCAGGGTCGGCTGGCACGTACCCAGGGATCGAGTCGAGGGTACACGCGGGTGCGGAGTGTGAGGGGGCCGCGTCCACCCACTTTATTCAGTCCTCCCCGCTAAGATGAGAAACTCTGAATGTCCTCACTCGGTCCTGGGGATCAAACCGCAGTCGTCAGGTCTGCAGGCCGGACATTCACCACTGCACTATAAAACCTGATAACAAATAACAAACCACTAAAGGTGACATGTCCCATTCCGGCACTGCAAGCCCCCGGGAAAACATTTGTGTTGGTTCTTGGAGTTTAAAACATGCACACTTTTTAACGTTTTCAAAAACGCTATTAGAAGAAAATATCTTCTCTTGGTTTTGAGTGTGTGTTGAGTTTATGAAAGGAAAATGCCATTCGTCCTGTGCAATTGGGGTGGTTATGCGAAACCAATTTAATGAAATGTGCATATTTCACCTGGCGACGTCACCTTCCATTGTGTTTGTTGATGAGTCCCCCCATTTTAATGTTTAGGACTTGACCCCTGTAGCGGACAGACAGTCGGATATGAGCGAGGAGGAGGAGGAGGCGACTGAGGGTAGCCTGAAAGATAGTTGTGTGTCACACGCGTAGCACTGGAAGTTAGAGGTGAAAGGGGCAATCACACGTGCCAAGGCAGCCATATCGACATTGAAGAACCAGGGGGATAAGTTAGATCCCTGTGGAACACCACAGGTTGAGAGAGCGATAGTTGAGAGAAAGGCTCCGAGTTCCACCTGGGATGGGCGTCGGAGAGAAAGGAGGTTAACCACACCAGAGCCTGAACTGTGATTCCCAGGGTGTCACAGAGCCGTGCAATCAGGATGTTGTGGTTAACTGCGTCAAAGGCAGAGGAGAGGTCAAGGAAAATGAGGACAGAGGGAGTGTTAGTGTCAAGTTTGAGAGCAGTTCTTCACAGGTGTTCAGAAGAGCAGTTTCTGTGCCTCTGGATACTCTAAAACAGACTGATGGTCACGGAAGCACCCAAAAGATTCAGTGTGGAGGGTCAGCTGAGAGATAGCCAACTTCTCCAGGAGTTTGCCCAGGAAAGGAGTGATAGAGATCGGCGGTAGTTTGCCAGAATGGAGGGGTCGACAGGGGGTTTCTTGAGCAGAGGGTGCACAAGGGAGTGCTTAAGAGCTGTTGGGAAAACTCCAGTGGAAAAGGAGAGATTGCAGAGATCAGCCAAGGTTCGGGCGAGGGAGTCAATGTTGTCCTTAATGGTTTTGGAGGGGCAGAGGTCCACCTATTTGGATGAGGCCTTCATGGACCGGACTTGTCTGGCGACCTCAGTGGGTGAGACGGGTGAGAGGGAAGAGAGGGGAAGTGGTGGGGGGGCCAAGAGGCTCCAGTGTAGGTGTATGTTGTGGTGTGGAAAGGAGGGAGGAAAGGATATCTTCAGTTTTTGTGATGAAGTGTGCAGCCAGGGCCGAGCAAAGGTCCTGGGTGGGTGTGACAGAAGAAGAGGCTGCCTCAGAATTGGTCAGTTCCTTACAGACTGAAAAGGTTGGCGGTGTTGCTTGATACCACAGAGATTTCAGCATGTGTGTTCTGCAAGTAAGTAAGCACGTTTAACGTGGGTTTGCGCACTGGTAGAACTACTTACTTGGTTGGCAGTGTAGTCGGCACGGCACCTCGGTCCAGGAGTCCTCCTCACCTGTCCTGACTCCTGCGTTGTGGTCGTCGCACTGCACTGCAGCATTCATACCATTGAGTTGACGATCGGATCGGTCAAGGGGGCACTTGTGGTGCTTGGTGGCGTGCTAATGCACATTGCACAGGTGCCAGCGCTGCCACCACAGCCCATTCACCCATCGTGACCCTGACCCAGCCCCAAGTCCCAACCTTCACTGCGCCACCTGGTCTGCTGCTGCAGCCAGCCTTACTGCAGACAGTAACTAACAACAGGACCGGTGCTATCACCAGGCAAGGCAGTAGCGTGGGGGGTGTTAAAAAAAGCATTTTGCAGCTCTAACATTTCCAACATATAGGTAAGCGCCTAACCTTCCCTAGTGATAGCACCAGGGCCTTTAATAGCAGTCTGTGACAAATGAAGTGTATGCTCGTTTCTTGGAAAGTAAGACGTTATTAAGCATAAGTGGGGTGTACTTTTTTTACTGACTCCTTCATTTTTTGAATAAGGGGTGTTTCAAATGAATTTTGAAAACCAGGAAAGTGGGAGTTTTTAAAACATGTAGACAACCATGGCTACAACATTTAGACGCAAATGCTTCCATCAGTCCCAAACATCACTTGGGTGCAGGGTGAGCCTGGGTAACTGCTTTTTAACATTGTACACTACTTTACCAGAATTTCTGGTAAACTACAATGTTAAAAGCAGTTAACACTCTTCCCCCCCCCCAGTCTAAAACCACACTTGATTGCATTATACTTCAGCGAGGATTGCATTATACTTCAGCAGAACATCTGATGTGTCCACTGAAAGGTTTAAGATTAAGCTACATCCCTAACTCTATCTGGTTTACACAGGTAACATCTTAGCAAATGTCACTTGTGGCTGGCCAATCTACAGCAGCACTATTGTAAGTTTGAATTGTTGATGTTTTACTGAACTATGGCACCACACACGTCTTGCTTGGTAGTTTTTAATCGGGAAACGTCTTTACTTCTCGCTTCCCTTGAATTGGGAACTTTTTTTTGGTGGTGGTGGTGGTACTCCACCTTGCAGCTGTACCTTCTGTTTAGCAAGCATTTCATTCTCCCATCCTAGTTGTGTTGCTCTGCCTTTTGAGGGAGGGCTACTACAACCTGGACGATTATAGAACTGTGGAGTAGGGGCAGTGATGTCTTACTGGAATGCAACTCGATGGCTTAAATCTCCTTCTTACTTGACTTTAGTATATGCAGTGCATGATAGCCAATGTTTCCACTGTTCCGCGCTGCGCGCACCCCCCCGCGCGCTGTTGCACCAGGTGGGCGACTACATGCAAATTTGCATTACTAGACCACTATGCTGCTTCTAGACCACTATGCTGCTTCATTACTAGACCGCCCAGCTGCTTCATTACTGGACTGCTATGCTGCTTCATTACTAGACCACTATGCTGCTACATTACTGGACCGCTATGCTGCTACATTACTGGACCACTATGCTGCTTCATTACTAGACCACCAGAAAGCTCTGCTGCTTCATTCCTAGACCGCTCTGCTGCTTCATTCCTAGACCGCTCTGCTGCTTCATTCCTAGACCACTCTGCTGCTTCATTCCTAGACCGCTCTGCTGCTTCATTCCTAGACCGCTCTGCTGCTTCATTCCTAGACCGCAATGCTGCTTCATCACTGGGCCGCTATGCTGCTTCATTACTAGACCACCAGACAGGTCTGCTGCTTCATGACTAGACCGCTCTGCTGCTTCATGACTAGACCGCTCTGCTGCTTCATGACTAGACCGCCCTGCTGCTTCATGACTAGACCGCCCTGCTGCTTCATGACTAGGCTGCTATGCTGCTTCATTAGTGGACCGCTCTGCTGCTTCATTACTGGACCGCTATGCTGCTACATTACTAGACCGCTTTGCTGCTACATTACTAGACGGCTTTGCTCACTTTGCTTCATTAGTGGACTGCTATGCTGCTTCATTACTAGACCGCTATGCTGCTTCATTACTGGGCCACCCTGCTGCTTCATTATTAGACCGCTCTGCTGCTTCATGACTAGACCGCTCTGCTGCTTCATTACTAGACCGCTCTGCTGCTTTGATGAATTATTGCGCTTTAATGCTGCCTGTTGCACATTGTATCAGGTTTACATCCAAGATGTATAATAATCCCACGCATGCATTTAGACATGTATGTAGGCCTTGTTGTTTGATGCAGTTTCGTGCACATATAATTGATTTAGGTTGATGATTCTATATCTGGTGTATATTGTCATTTGTTGTCTATGTAGATTTGAATCTTTGATATATGTTGTCATTTTGTTCAAATAAAATGGATTGACTTTATGAGCGTAAATTTCCAGGATGTTGGCTAGCCTTTAGGCCTACATATTTTTCCATATATTTTCCGGTACAAATGGACTCCGTAAGGAAATAAAATATGTTAGGTTTCTGTTGCTATCTTGTGAGACCCCACCCCCCTGTATTATTTGATAAGATGACCCAAGGTGTTTGCGAGTTATGGGGTGCACCCATCCATTCGTGTTTAAGTTTTGGCAGTGTGGCCAGGTATTCCTCACTGGTTTGTGTGGAGATGATTTTATGGTGTGTTTGGGAAAGCCGACTTGGGTATTGGCTGTAAAAGTAAGTGGTTTACGGAGGCCCAACAAGGCCTATGAAAAAGGAGGGGACAACGCATAGCGTTTCTTGAATTTTCCTTGATACTGGTGGCGCTGTGCGTATGGTAGGACCTATGGATCTGGAGAGAGACGTTGTAGTGGACAGCAAGAGTGTCGTGGCTGTGGTGCACTGACCTTTGTGCTGTAGCTTTATGTCTGCTGCAAAGTATGGTGTTGCAGTGTTTGAAGTGGAATGTTGAGTTCATGGTCAAACACATTGCAGGTGTGGACCGTGGCAAACTTACCACTCTCTCTCATTCACAGTTGATGAGGTAACATGGGCTATCTCCAGATGCGGAAGAGCGTCCGACCCAACAGGAATTTCAACAGTGTGTCAAAGCCCAAGGCATTGACCGACTACTCAAGTCCACCAAATGCGAATTCCAAGTATGCTCATTATACAAACCCACTGGAAGAGGCAAGGAGTAAACCCCAAATGAATGGTTTGCACAGAAATTGGGTGCGTCTAGATATAATAGTGCAGTGGTCCAGGAAAAACACAAATCCTTGACGTGAAATGGTCAAGCCATACTCTAAAGTCCAAGTTCCCTAATCTACAACTGCTCATGATGAGGGCCCTCTTGCCCTGAATGGTTCAAGCAGATATTCACAGTTCCCTGAAAGCTCCAAGAGTCCAGGGCTCTCCCGATGAGGTCGCTGGAAGAAACTGTCCCTCCAGTGCTCCTTAGCCCGACATCATTTCACAGTTGACGTCTTTCCTATCTGTCCCAGGTGAATTTTCATGCTGCACTTGTATTTCTCTGAGCCTCCGGCAAACTGTGGTAGCAACTTTAACTCTGGTTTCTCCGGCTTGCCAGGATCAGGGTCTACACACAGCAAGTTACGGGCAAGGGCCCTCTTCTGCAAGCACAAACACCCTGGGATTCACCTTACCTTCTGTTTTTGTCCTCCATGTCCAGTTCTGACAAGTGTATGTCTGTATGGTACCAGTTGCCCCCTCGGAATCAAAAGTAGCTCCTGGCAGTTGTTGGTGCCAAGCGAACCAGAATCAACTAGGCTAGAAGAAGGATCAAAATATCTCTTGGTTCCCAGTTATTACAAGTCTAGATAAATGGCGATACAGGCCACTCGCCCAAGAAATGATGAGGGGAGTCTCCTTGACTTGGTGGTTTTCATTTGAACTGCCAAAATTCATACTTGTCTCTTCGAGGAGTTCCTTGTAGCAGCCTTTTATACAGACCACATCTTGCCATCTCTTTTCCGGAGGCAATTTGTCCTTTACTCAAACACCATTTGACTCTATATTTCGCTCATTATTATGGGAAAAGCTAAAGAAAAAAAACGGACTGCCCAGATTCTATTATGAACTTAATATGCCAATTCAACACCAACACTACCATTAGAATAAAGTTGGACCAGAAAGGCCTTTTGTCACAATCATTAACAACGAAGCAGGGTTTAAAACAAGGGTGCATATTAGCATCCACTCTGTTCAACTTCTACTTCAATGACATCAATAAACACTGTATCTCTTTATCTCGGCTAACACTTACCCCCGCCCCCAAAATGGGACAGCATCCGATAGCATGGCTTCTCTATGCCGATGACTTGGTGCTCGCAGGCCAGACACCTATTGGCCTACAAAGACAACTTCAAGCACTACAATAATATGCAAGCCAACACAAACTGGAGATAAATGCTTTTCAAACTAACATCATAAAGATGCAGAATAAGAGAGGAACCTCTACCTGCTCAGAATGTACATGGTCTAGAGGAGTGGCCCCATTAACAACCACCCAAGAATATAAATACCTGGGAGTTAACATAAATAATAATGAAGTTGATACACCCTATAAACTGGAAATAAAGCACACAATGCAGTCATTGTGCTCATAAGGAAAGATCAT
Organism: Ambystoma mexicanum; assembly: GCF_040938575.1. NCBI lineage: Eukaryota > Metazoa > Chordata > Amphibia > Caudata > Ambystomatidae > Ambystoma > Ambystoma mexicanum. The sequence goes on along the minus strand of NC_090938.1, from coordinate 112,744,373 downwards.
CAATGCTAAATATGGCAAATTCTCCTATACACCACTATTAATGTATTATATAAAAAAAGTTGTACCAACTGTGATCTATGGAGCAGAGTCTAAAACTGCCACAACATCAACCCGACTGGGACTAAATAGAAGGCTCATATTGGAAGTCATTGCTCCCTGTACCCATTAGCTTTCCTATTGCCATCATGAGATATGAATTAGGACTAACATCACTGAAAGGAAAAGTATGGTGGAATACCTTGTCGCTGTTCCGAAAATGTCTCATGCCGGAAGAGCATGCAAATACGTCAATTCTAATCATCTCACAAAATTTGAGAAGTAATGCATGCAAATATTTTGAAACCCGGAAGGTCCTTTGTAAAACAATTATGGAAAATGCAGTCATAATAGCACCACCCTAGCATTGAATCCTGACAGAGCTAAAAGAAAGCCTTGGGAATATGATTGGATCACTATGATGTCTCAATGCAGATCATATAAAATATGCAACATCTCCAACTTCCCCTTGAAATGCCGAGGGCAAATACCAACATATTTGCAGAAATACCCAGATCCGAAATACCAAGCTCAAATAATGAGAACAAGATTCAATTTATGGCCAACTAGAGCGGTTCTTGCTCGGCAAAACAAGAAAGCTGACATAAATTCCAGGTGTAGATTCTGTGAAGCAGAAGGAAATATAGAATCAATCGAACACCTGTTGCAGTACAATGCAAGAGTCTTACAGAATTACGCAAAGAACACTATTGTAGACATTTTAAGGAATACCGCATTATGGACCGAACACAAACGTGGATGACGATAATTGCAGAACTTATATCGATGAACTTAGCCACAATAAGATTTTTAGAAAGTACGACTTTTTAAGCTGAATGAACATTTTAGATAACATAAAATTTAACATTGGCAGAAAACAATCCAGAAATATATTGTAACGTAGTTGTTTTAACACATAATACTTCTAAATTCATTTAGTTGTTGCTCGTAAAGACAAAGTGTGATATTTGCACAATAAGATGAGAACATGAATGCATCACTTGTGAATGGTTTTTGTACAAAACCAAAACACAATAAATAAATTAAAAAATATATCACACAATTGTACTCCTTCAACAACACATCTTTGTTGACTTCAGTTGTAACTAACTTGTGTCAAATTCCCCCATATTGACATCCTATATATGAGGGGTTGTTCAAGCTCGGTCTGTCAACTCTTCTTTCAATCTCTCTTGGTAATGCTAGTTCCAAATTTCTCCCAACCGACATATCATGTCAGGAGAATTGTACAACTCTTGTCTCTTTGTTTCTCTCGTAATCTCCTTTGGTTTAGGGCAATGCTGGTTCCAGGTTTGCTCCAATTGACCTCTCCTGTCAGTGGAATAGTACAATTTCTACCCCTGTTGTTCTTCTAGCAATGTCTTTTGGTTTAGGCAATGTTGGATCCAGGTTTCCCCCCAACTGACATTTTATGTCAGGAGAATTGTACCGTGTTCGCCTCCTCTTTTCAGTTCTACTTGATCAGTTTTCGGAAATGCCTTAAAAATGCTTTTAATCATGTTTGCACGTCCCACGCCCCCCTACGTTTCTAGGCTGACTCACCGGCTCACTGTGTGGCTGCTGTGATGTGCAGAGTCTCATTATGTATCTGTGTCGGATCTTCTGTCCTTCGCGGCCAGGATCCATGCAGCTCTACAGGAAAGCGTCTTCTCTTAAGGCCATGCTCCGCACTGTTCGTTTTCTCTCCCCCGGAGTCCCTCTTCTCTGGTCCCGAACGCTGCCAATCTGCTTCTGGCCGACATCTCCTGTTCTCCGGCTCTTTGTGGGATTTCCTCTGCCACCGGTCTCGCTTCCCATGCACTCTGCAGCCTTCCTTCTCTTTCTTTCTTCATTCCTTCTGCCAAAGGTGATCTGCGGATTTAAATGTGCCACATAGTAGAACGTAGAATGGGTTTATAACAACTAGACTGCACATTACTTTTAACGTCACATTTCCTCCATGTGAACTCCTTGCTCCTCTTTCTCATCACAGTACCTGAGGATTTCTGGGACTTGAAGTCCAAGGAAGTTTCAATTGTTTTTAAATCACATGGTTGAACAGTTGCATTTAAAATACAATCATCATAAACATCAGATTTTTCACATGTTCTAGGTTTGCCATGTACACATGAAGATTGAATAGGGTTTTGTTTAACCAAAGTGTCTGTTAGAGTTTTATCATTAGATGGTTCTGAATAATGACAGCAGGCTATTAAAAACTCAGAATTAAAGGATCGTCCTCACAATGAAGAAAAGTATATCATCTCTCCTGCTGGAGTCACCACTCTTCCCTGACAGCCATCTCCTCCCATGTGACCCACCCTCAGAATACCACCCCCAGGTTCAGGATCACAGCACACTCTTTACTTCCTGTGTCAAATTGAGCCCATACTGTCTTCCTCTATATTTTTACCGGGAGTCGATAATTATTTTTCTACCCTGCATAAAGCATGACATCAGATTTCCAACAGAGCTGGTGTTGGCATGTATATCCAGACCACCGCCCCACCTAGACGATTTAGATTGTGGAAAATATATTAGAATATGGAAATGAAGAGGGGGCGATGTAGGGGCGAGGGGGGGTGTATTATGGGTAAGGATAAGTGGCAGGAGTAGAAACCCATAAAGGGGAAGTTAATGAGCAATGTTGCAATTTACACATGTAGAATATAGTATGCTCATATACACAACAGAACACCATCACGGCCAGTCCCGCGTCTCACTCTGAAGCAAGTACAATCAATAGACCATGGTTTAGGGAGACGCTATACATCTCGATTACAGTCAGTGGTGCGGCAACCTCAAGAGAAGTCTAACTTCCCTCTCCCTACATGTTGGGCTTGCACAGACTTGAATGATAAATAAGAGGCCATTCAATTCTTCATCTTTTAACACAATTATTGAGAATCTTGACACTACAATAGGGTGGAGAGTGTTTGGGCGGTAAATAACAATAAGAAGATTCCTATCTATAACGGAAAATGGATCCCTCTCAACTAAGTATGAGGACCTAATTAAGACAACAGTAACTTCCGAACTATCTTCACTAGTACTACAAGAGTAGATGAGCGATCTCCAATTGGAACTAGCAGAGAAATGTGAACTGAATTTATGAACTGAAGAAATAAGAATTTTTGCTCCTGAAGAAGAGATGTTATTCTCGAAACGTGTCAAGCTCCTTTACGTTTATTATTACTTTTGTCAAAAATGTCTAGGAAGAATATTTGTGTTTATTGAACAAATGTGGCTTAACATTGATGTTTCATCAACATTTTTGTAATTTGAACAAAGAACATTTTATAAATAAATGGTAACAATCAGAATTTCTGATTCAACCATTAACCAAATCACAAAAACGCCTAATCTTTCTCTATGAGAAATACTTCGTAGCTCAATCCCAATATGATGAATATACTACAAATACTTTTGATTGTTGACTGATACTGCCTCAGTAAATATAGGTGTGCAAGAGACGGGAGTGTTCATACAATTTGGACACTTTGTTCTCAATTCATGCTGTTGACTTTTTATATCAGAGTCACTTATTTCTCCCTCGCACTCTTAACTTAATTAAATTCTCTGTTAGATATTTCATAGCTTGAGATATCTAGAAAAGAAGTACTTATCATATCTATTTTTGGTGTGCTTAGCCACTTCCCAATCTTATGCATATACACAACAGACACAGCATGAACTAACATCACATTTAAAAGTAGGCCTGAATCGTTGCAAGCCCTGTTCTCCCAATTACCACAGAACAACGAGGTCTTGCTTTTTGTCTTATTAGTGGTCCCTGATTCCCTGCCTGACAAAAGAACACACATATGCCCCCACATTAGATAGGTCTTTGAACTAATAAGGTAGGAATGTGTGTGTACAGCCAAAGACGTGAAGGGCTGCAGCCTAGCACCAAGGTTGTATTCCTGGGAGCGACAGCCGAGATCTTGAGATGCCAAAACATGAACTAAGATTCAGGGCACTAGCACCCCCAGAACGATGGTCACTCTATTTGAACTACCAGATGTGCAGGGAAATAGGCTCTAAATCCTTTGTGAACTGGATTGATTAGTGGGACATTAGGTTTACTCTTGGGAGGGGGAAATGATAAAACTGAAAACAAAGAACGACATGATCATCGTTTTGTGCCAGGAAGAGCCAAGAATGATGCCCATACAGTGGGGAGGGCATGATGGGGCCCCAGCATGTCTGGGATGAGAAATGGGCTGCTTTGTCCGCAAGGACCAGGCTGACCTTGAAGAGTCCCAAGAAGTTCATATTGACATATGTCACATGGACAGGATAAAAGGTAGGGTGGTGCCAATTGATAAATTTCTTTGCAGTATCCCATGATAGACCAGGACACTACCCACGTGTGGTGAAAACAAGCAAGAAGACAACAGCACCAATTGGAAAATGAGCTATATGTAATCTTTAGCATGTAAATAGGTGGCAGCCAATGATGTTGGGAGATTAACACTGTATATCTATTGTGTCATGAGTGACGATTTGTGTGTTTATAACGTGAATCTTGCATGAAAGACATCAGAGAGCTCTGTCGCAGTGAATTTATAATACCCTGTCGCCTTTTCCTTTTTGTATACAAAAATAAACTGTCATCTTTCTCAACAGTGGGTGCACCTAGTCTTTTTCGCTAGCGTGTGGTTTTTTCTTGGTCCGATTATAGGGATTTGCCCCACACTGGTCGTTTTAGAATGAAAAGAGATGGTACTTTTACTTGAAAATTCCAGCTTTTCTTCTTGTCTTTTTTTAGAGCCCTCTTTGGGATGTAAAGCACATTGATGATTGTAATATTCAAAACTCCCACAGATAAAACCGAAGTGTCTGAAAATGTCGAAAAAAAAAAGCTGAATGCACAAAAAATGTGAAGTTGGAATGGAAAAAAACAACTAATACTATGATATTGAACAGGGGTTGCAGGTGTGTCCCCTGCTCTGCATGTTCGTTATAATGGGATGCGGAGGCTGTGGGGGTGTCCCCCGATTCGTATGCAAGGTGTGCAGTGAGAGACAATAAAGTTTAAAAATAAAAAAATAAATAAAAGAAAAGGACCCTGCGTTGGCAGTCACTACCCATTTTAGGGGTCAGAGACATACTTCGCAGGGGGAAGGCGCGACAGGAGGAATGGTAAGTAGCAATAAGCAAGGTAAGTAGGGAGCGGGGGTCGCGGGTAGGGGGAAAGCGGGATTTGAAATTTTTGTTATGCAGTTTTCCACTTAGCACAATTGTGCTGTGTTTTTTTCCGCTATAAACAGATCACGTATGCCCTATAAAACATCCAACTCTATAGTAGTATTCTGTGTGAAGTCTAAATCTCTAAAGTATGAGAAGTTAAGGTTTTTATGAATTCCTAAGGAAAACTCTCAAAATGTATTTGTGACTGAATGCAATATACCATGGGATTTATTTTGTTAAGAGTATAAAATGTTAAATGGTTGCTAATCCCTCACTTCACTCTTTTGGATCCAAGCATGGATGGTTAGGGTGGTATATTGCATATAATTATCAACCTCATCTGAACTCCATGAGGAGCCGAACTGCTCATATTTTGATTTACCAATGTTGGAGCAAAAATACATTCCAGATGTTGTTTGTTCAGGATCAAAACAGGTCATCATATTATGAGATTCTTCCTCCTCTTTATCAATAAACTTTCAATTAGTTTCATTCCCCCAACAAGAGAGAGTTTTTGGCCTGCACCTGAAGGGGCTTTTGTTAGGAAAACCCCTAGAAGTCTTTGGAAACACTGGAAGATTCACCATCCTCGGTGCACTCAGTGGAATTCAAGATGGCGCCTGTTGGATCACGTTTCCACTTTCTAACAGTGCAAGTCTAGTTCACGCACTCGGAGAATCAGCGTGATCACTCCTACTTATACTCTGAATCTCTGACTCTCTGCGTTGCTACTCGTCCCCGTGTATGCATTGCTCCCTGTCCTTGGTTCTGTGCTCTCCTGCATTCCTTTCGCTCGAATTTCCTTCCCTTCCCTCAGCCGCCTCTGGCCGCTCGCGGCTCTTTTCTCCGTCCGGATTTTGCCGTGCTAGCTGCTCGCGGCTCTTTTCCTCCGCTCGGCGTCTGCCAACCCTGGCCGCTCGCGGCTTCTTTTCCCCACACGGTTTGCCGTGCTAGCTGCTCGTAGCTCTTTTTTCTCTGCTCGGCGCCTGCCGCCCCTAGCCCCTCTCAGCCCCTTTCCTCCGCTCTGGTGTCTGCCACTACTGTGTTCGCAGCTTCTATCCTCCGCTCGGCTTCTGTCTTGCAAGCCTCTCTCTGCTCCTTTCCTCCTTCCGCCGTCGGCCTCACTTACCCACGGCTCCTCTCCTCCTTCTGTCACTTTTATCCTTTCTCCTTTTTTACCTCTGGAGTCTCGTTTCCCAGGTGTCAGTTCACTTCCCCTGGCATTGTTTAGTGCCTCCTCAGCAACTTACCTTGGATTACTCGTGTTCCGCATCCAGTCTGCTCACTGAACAGCAAGCTTACCACTGTCTACTTTCTTCATTGATCCTGTGGACTACCATACTACACAGTCGGAACCTGTCTGATTCTGGGTTTTCTTCCCCACGAGGGTTTCCCAGGGGGTGGCCCTCTGGGTGCACAGAGTACTACTCACGGTCTCTGGACTCCCGGGGGGACGCCTCTCTCCTCTACAGATCTTCCGATAAAACCCTAAGATTCGTGAGTACCATTCCTGGCATAAGAAAAGGTGTGGTGTTGAAAGAGATTGTAAGAGAACAGGAGAGCACAGAACCAAGGTTCAGGGGTCCAAGGACATGGAGCAACTGACTTATCAGTGAATCAAAAAGTCCCGCTGGAGCATCCTTCTTTTTTCATACCGAAAAAAGACTGCAAGGAACTGAGACCGTGCATCGATTATAGGGGATTAAATAGGGTCACCTACAAGGATCGATATCCCTTGCCTCTAATTCAAGATATTTTAGAAGCTGCAAGGGGTGCCTCCATTTTCACAAAACTGGATCTGAGGGGTGCTTCTCATGTAATTCGGATCAAAAGCGGAGACGAATGGAAGACGGCATTCCGCACCCCTTTTGGGCATTACGAATATCACGTTATGCCTTTCGGCCAGGCCAATGCTCCATCAGTTTTCCAAAGATTTGTTGACCACTTGTTTTCGGATTTATTACTTCATTCACTGATCGTATATCTTGACGATATATTGATCTTTTCTACCAATCTGCAGGAACACATTTCTCATGTTTCAGAGGTGCTACATCGCCTACAAGACAATCACCTTTTCGCCAAATTAGAGAAATGCTCTTTTCATCAAGAAAAGATTCCTTATTTGGGCTTTATTCTTTCCAAAGAAGGAGCTTCCATGGACCCCCACAAGGTACAGGCCATTTTGCATTGGAAGGCTCCCCAAGGAGTCAAAGAAATCCAAAGGTTTGTTGACTTCGTGAATTTCTACAGGAAATTTATACCCAACTTCTCCAAAGTCATCATCCATTGACTACACTTCTACAGAAAGGAAGAAAATACGTCTGGTCTACGGAAACACAACAAGCTTTCGACGAACTTAAGTCTGCCTTTTCATCCGCTCCCATCCTTAGATTGCCAGACCAAACCAAGCCATTCCTTCTAGAGACTGATGCTTCTCATTCGGCTATAGGAGCGGTGTTGAAACAGACTTCTCTTAGCGGCAAGGAGCACCCCATTGCCTATATGTCGAAAACCTTGACTTCCTCGGAACAAAACTACACGGTTCTGGAAAAGGAATTGCTCGCCATTAAGAAGGCATGCCAAGAATGGAGACATCTTCTGGTAGGAGCAAGACATCCCGTAACTATCAGAACCGACCACAGGAACCTTAAAGTCCTTCAGAATTTCGAGTGCCAAAACAGCCGCCAAGCCCGATGGGCCTATTTCTTCTACTCTTTTGACTTTCAGATCACCCACATTCCAGGCACCTGTAACCAAATGGCTGATGCCTTGTCTCATAGTCTACAAACAGAAGAAGGTACAGTAAAGGAGAAGATATTTCCGCAAACTACTTTTGTTTTTGTAGTTTCGTCATTTCTCCAAGATGTCCGCAATCAAGGGAAAAACATAAAGGATAGTGATATCCAAGACTACCAGCTTCAGGAAGAACAAGGTCTATATTACCATCACACTAGTCTGTTTGTGCCTACAGAAACCCTAAGACAGCAAGTACTGCACATGTGCCACAATCACAAGGTAGCAGGTCACAGAGGAATAGCCAACACTCAAGAACTGATCGGATGTCATTTTTGGTGGCCCACCTTATCTGCAGACGTTAAAGACTATGTTTCTTCATGTGTCATCTGTCTGCAAGAAAAGACATCAAGGAGGCTCCCGGTAGGAAAACTGGTCCAACCCGCTCTACCCGACCAACCTTGGGAAAGGATTTCTACAGATTTTATTGTAGACCTAACGCCTTCGAACAACAATACCACTATAATGGTGACTGTGGATTCAATGACCAAAATGGCACACTTTATTCCCATGGTAAAACTCCCAACAGCAGCTCAGATGGCCTCCTGTTTCTTATAGACAATATTCCAATTGCATGGACTCCCCAAAAACATCATTTCCGATAGGGAACCACAATATATATCGACGTTCTGGAAAATGTATGCCAATCCGTAGGAATACAACGAGATCTGACCTCTGGATATCATCCACAATCTAACGGTCAGACAGAGAGGCTGAACCAGTCTTTAGAACAGTACCTTAGATGCTTCATCTCGGCTACCCAAGACAACTGGGACAACTTACTTCCCTATGCGGAAATTGCATACAACAACTCTCAACACTCTGCTACCAAAATGTCTCCCTTCTACTGTACCTACGGATATCATCCTGTAATAATCCCTACCACTCCTCCCAGAATTACCAACTCTCCTGCAGTCGAAGAATTGGTGGCCAACATTCAGTCTGGACATGCCCTGGCCCGTACAGCTCTCAAAGAAACACAAGAAAAGACTAAGAAACAAGCTGACAAGAGAAGAACCCACTTACCATCAAGGGGATTTGGTATGGTTGTCTTCTAGATACCTCCCAAAAAGACTGATGCCTACTAAACTGTCCCCCAAATTCTTTGGTCCATTTACAGTTTCCGGAGTAATAGGGAAGGTTGCATATCGCCTTCAGTTACCTCCTTCATGGTATCGAATACATAATGTCTTCCACGTCTCTCAGTTAAAGGCCAATGTTTCAGACCGGTTCCAAAGGCAAAATAGAAACAAACCCTTGCCTATTGACTCCACTAAAGGACAAGAATACGAAGAATCGGCCATAGCGGACTCCAGATACCATCGAGGAATTCTACAATATCTCCTCGATTGGAAAGGTTATGGACCATCTGACAGGACTTGGGAACCGGCCTCTGCAGTTCATGCACCTACATTGGTGCACCGATTCCACAGGTCTCACCCGTGGAAACCCGGACCTTCCACCCCACAGCGGGAGGCATACTGTTAGGAAAACCCCTAGAAGTCTTTGGAAACACTGGAAGATTCACCATCCTCGGCGCACTCAGTGGAATTCAAGATGGCGCCTGTTGGATCACGTTTCCACTTTCTAACAGTGCAAATCTAGTTCACGCACTCAGAGAATCAGCGTGATCACTCCTACTTATACTCTGAATCTCTATCACTCTCTGCGTTGCTACTCGTTCCCGTGTATGTATTGCTCCCTGTCCTTGGTTCTGTGCTCTCCTGCATTCCTTTCGCTCGAATTCCCTTCCCTCAGCTCGGCTTCGGCCGCCTCTGGCCGCTCGCAGCTCTTTTCTCCGTCCGGCTTTTGCCATGCTAGCTGCTCGCGGCTCTTTTCCACCACTCGGCATCTGCTAACCCTGGCCACTCGCGGCTTCTTTTCCCCACATGGCTTGCCGTGCTAGCTGCTCGTAGCTCTTTTTTCTCTGCTCGGCGCCTGCCGCCCCAGCCCCTCTCGGCCCCTTTCCTCCGCTCCGGTGTCTGCCACTACTGTGTTTGCAGCTTCTATCCTCCGCTCGGCTTCTGTCTTGCAAGCCTCTCTCTGCTCCTTTCCTCCTTCCGCCGTCGGCCTCACTTACCCACGGCTCCTCTCCTCCTTCTGTCACTTTTATCCTTTCTCCTTTTTTACCTCTGGAGTCTCGTTTCCCGGGTGTCGGTTCACTTCCCCTGGCATTGTTTAGTGCCTCCTCAGCAATTTACCTTGGATTACTCGTATTCCGCATCCAGTCTCCTCACTGAACAGCAAGCTTACCACTGTCTACTTTCTTCATTGATCCTGTGGACTACCATTCTACACAGTCGGAACCTGTCTGATTCTGGGTTTTCTTCCCCACAAGGGTTTCCCAGGGGGTGGCCCCCTGGGTGCACAGAGTACTACTCACGGTCTCCTGACTCCCGGGGGGACGCCTCTCTCCTCTACAGATCTTCCGATAAAACCCAACGATTTGTGAGTACCATTCCTGGCATAAGAAAAGGTGTGGTGTTGAAAGAGATTGTAAGAGCTTTAAATAATCAAACGTCCCACTAAGGTGTGGGCCATCAGAAACACTAGACTGCATACTGCAGTTCTGGGCCTCAGAGCCCCTCTTCCTAGTCCCAGTAGTTAGGGTATTATGGGACTTGAAGTCCCTACTGTTCTTATTCCTTTCATCAAAGGCTTCAATTCTAATTTCTTCTAAATCATTCTGTTTAAAGAATATGGGCCTCATTATGACTCCGGTGGTAGCCGTGCTGGTAAAAACGGCAGGCTGCTGCCAGAGTCATATTTATTTTCTGCCGCCTGCCAATGGGGAATCACCGGGTCATTACAGCCCCAGCGGTCCCTACGGCCAAGTGCCGGAAAAAGAAACTCCCCATTCCCATTCAAGTCCCATTGGACTCAATTGGGAGGACGGATGCAATGGCACTGTGTGCAACAGTGCCGGTGCATCCGTCAAAGTCTGCGGGCGGTTGCCGTTCCGCCTGCCGGGTCAGACCTGGCGGGTGGGAGGGCATCCAGCCAGCTAACTTGTATTCTGCTGGTCCGCTAACCAAGGCGCCGGTAGCTCACTGGCACTGTTGTTACCATGACCGGCAGGGTTATAATGAGGCCCTATGTCTCTAGGAAAGGGCGTTTAGAGGAATTAGTGATTGGTTCTTGATTTCATAGCTCAAACTCAAAGGGGAATCACACATGTCAGAAACAATCAGCCTCATTACGAGGTGGGCGGTAAGGGATTACCGGCACCGGTAAGGGCACCGGTGCCGGTAATCCCTTACCGCCCTACCACGAGTTCCCTTTGCGGGTCCTCCCTTAATGCCTGGTTTTTCCGGGCATTAAGGACGGGACCCGCAAAGGGACTCTGGAGCTAATAACGGTACCGCAATACGGTACGGTACTTTTTTTTTAGGCCCAATGATGTTGATGTTCTGATCCTTACATGTTCCATTTGTTGTTGACCATAAGGGTTTTTACTACTAACACTTTGGGTGCATTTGAAAAGGGGGAGCCTTACTCTGACAACATGCTATTAGGTATTCCGGCATTATGGAAACCTCGCCCTCAGAAGAGGATGAGTACCCTGTCTCTCCAAACAGAGTCGCACTATTCTCTTGGTGGCCTTCTCCTTCCAGGTGATCCACCCGGCTAATTCCACCCTCCCATCCCCCGAGTTAGGATCAGTTAGCGGCTGCCTTCCCCTGGCCACCTGGGAGGAGACTTTAGGCATGGATTTTGTGAGGACTCTGCAAGATTCTAAAAAGAAACCTGCAGGGAGACCAATCGTAGCACCACATTGTTCCTTGTTGGAAAATATGTCCATGTGTATTTGCATGTTCACATTTGCTTTTGTGAATACTTTATCATCATACATAAAAGAGATAATGGATCTTTTTTTCCAAATCTAGTTTATTTAGGATTTGCATTAACACATAAAATATAACTACATAAATCAATATTTTAGCTTACAGTGATATAAAAAGAGGGTATAATCTAATTACATTTTTATTTAAAAAAGCTGTACTTTTAGCAGTCACAATACCAAGCCCCAACGTTCCCACCCTTCTCCCCCATCACCTACCAATTCCCCCACCGGGTATATTGCTCAAAAGTATCCTGTATACTGTCATCAGGTCAAATTAGTAGATATAAATATGGAATTGCCACAAGCACCCCTATCTACCGTAGTCCCACGCTGTTACTACAAATCTAATCTCAGTCTGCAAAGCTTAGCACAAGCAGCCCCCTTGGGCAATGTAAGTGCATACAATCAACAAATGCAGATTGTAAAAAGTTTAACCCGATTTTCCAAAACTTAGCTTCAGCCCCATTCAGTATTTTAGAGATTTTTTAATTGCAAGAATTTGCCAAATCCTTGATAGTCACGTGGACTCAAGGGGGGTGGGGGGATTATCTTTCCCCAATGTTTAAAAATACACCATCCTGCCGTCAACAGAATATAAAGAAAGGCTGCCACATGAATCTCACTCTCATCATCGTCCCAGGAGGGTAGCTCAGCGGCAACGTGCTAGCCTTGGAAGCAAGACGACACGAAGCAACACAGGTTCGATCCCCGGGTCCGCTCTTAGAAACCTCTGGGTATTTAAGCGCGTTATAAATATGCAACTAAGACAAAATAAAACAAATACACAACTAAAAAACAGAACAAAACTATTCCTGTAACATGCCCGCTGGCTGTGTGAGTGCTTTAAAAATATAAAATAAATCATCAGATACATCTACCATCAGTAACAAAGGATGGTACAATTATCTCAAGCATGGATCTAATCTCTAACCAGAAATCACGTAGCTGAAGCGAAGGCATCCCCATAAGACACACATCTAACACCCCTTCTCTCCACAGTCCAGCATTTCTCCAGCCTACGTATGTCAAATGCATGCAATGATAGAAGACTTCATATTGGACGTCTGCAAGCTGCTTCCTGCCATACATCTTCCGGGATCACAGAGTCCAAATCCATCTCCTATTCCTCAGTGTGACACTCATAGAGGGCCTATCTCCGGGAATTTATACTTCGATATTAGGTCCTTCGCTGTGTCAGAGCGATCACTAATTTCTCACATTCCATAGGTTGTCTGGTAACCCTGCCATTTACAGAGTTGTGCATCACCCAATGCCTAAATTGCAAACACTGTGAAGAACCTGAGGGCATCCTCCCATCAACTCCCCTTGGATCTTCCTTTCAGGTGGCCAGGGAAAGGCAATCACTTTTGAATCCTGACCCTGGGGCCGGATATGCGAGGGAGGATCACCTGGGTGGAGGTACCTTGGCGAGTGGGGGGAAAATGTCGGCAGGTGAGACATGGTATCCCACTATTCCCTGTGAGAATGAATCCTACCCCCCTTCCTTCATAGGGCTTAGTCAGTCCCTATCTCTTCCACACACAAATTATGATCTTCGTTTTTGTTGTAAACTGTGATATCTGCGAAGCCAAAGATGGTAACTTCAGAACTTGTGCAATCCTTGCTGAGAAGAGATTATATTGGAATTGTGTTGAAGTTGAACCAGAGAACTTTATGGAAACTTGAAGAAATATTTGTTGAACATTTGCTTTCTTTGGAACACTGGCTTTGGTTGAGAGTATTCCCCCACTAGTTTGTTGTAGTTGTGAGGGCAGCATAGGTTTTTGACAGACAGATTTTTGCTTTTGGACTTCCTGACATAGACTTCCTTTAGATTTTTTTTTGGCAGGGAAATATTGCCATTGCATAGGGTTAGTTAGGCGTTACACCATCCTAATCATTGATAAAGTTATTGAAATTCCATTTTCCTTGTCTGTGTCATCTCTCTTGATACCATGTCTGTCTCACAAACCTGAACGAGGAAATAATGAATCATGAACAAGTATGAAAAAGTTGTCAAGTATTTTGGAAAAGGGTAATGGCTTCTATTGACTACTGAACTAACGAAAAGATATGGAAATCATGTGAAATTATAGCACGAGTGGAAAGCAAATGATGTACTATGGTGAAAGGAGTGAAATATGCTCAGAATCATTAAGAAACAAAGTGAAAGCTGTCATGTATACTTATGAACTATGTGAAAAGCAAGTGTGAAAGACAAGCAGTTGCAACTAAGAGGGGCAAGGTGGAAGCAAGATGGTGGAAGAAATGTACCACAGAGAAAGGTGAATGCAAGTTGTGGCAAAGCCAAAAGACTGCCAATATACAAGTACTAGCCAATCCCCAAAGACTGCCAAAGAGAAACCACAGCACATGTTAAGTACTGACACTGGTGCTAGGTGGAAAACTAGTGTTAATCAAGAAGACTTAAAAGCATCACAAAGAGCCAAGGGTTATCGTTTGCATTACCTGTATGGGTGGACTGTGTGGTCCAACACCTGCGCCTAGGCTGAATAGCCCGACTTGGGAAAGAGCCAAGAAAAGCCCAAAGACAAAAGCTGTGTAATCCAAGTCCTGAAGTGAAAGAACGCATCTGTTTGAATTGATATGAGTCAAAAGAATTATAAAGTGAAGCTGGCAATATTGGTGAAAATCAAGAGACTTGAACTGTGTGGAACTGTGTTGAACTTCGGGAAGAGAACCCTGAGATATCCTGGAACTGTGTTGAACTTTGGGAAGGGAACCCTGAGACATTTTGGAATTTTTTTACACTCAGGGAAGGGAAGCTGAGTCCTTTTTTGTGGAACTATTTGAAGTTTGTGAAGGGGAAGCTGAACCAAGCCCGAGCTTGAAGAAGCTCAGAACTTTATTTGGAACACTGTTTCCTTTGGTGCTGCCATCCCTACACATTATGTATCTTTAGTTGTGAGGAAAAGCATAGGTTTTGGACACAGACAGACTCTTGAGTTGAACCTACTGACACACACTATCCTTAGTTTCTTTAGGTAGAGTAATCCCACCTTAGCATAGTGAAAGTTAGGCCTTAATCCATCGTGACATATAAAATGAAGTCCTTTTTGTTAAGAAGGTGAATCTGTTGTCTGTGTCTTGCTTCTTGATGTCTTCACAGTACTCAAACCTGTCCTCCCCTGCACCCCAAACTCTTCCTTACATATCTCAAATGTTTCAATAGTCCCTCACTGGAACATATTTCCCACGCGCACAGATCCACCCTGCTTCCAAGATGTAAAGGCCTTTGTTTGTAGCTCAAGTGTTAACTCCGGGATCTGAAATATCAGAGAGAAAAGAGAGGCAGATGTATTAATCCTCTTAAACTGTTAGGGTACAATTGGCGATAGGACTGATTTATAACGAGCAGACTCTTTTTTTCCCCCCTCAACTCACCCCTGGCTATGCCCAAATCCTCATCCCAGCTACCGGCTCTCTCAAAAGAAGCCTCTGCCACTCAGAATTCGGCCGTATTCATTCAGCGATTGCTCTGGGCTGTGCAATCATACTGTACCCAGGCATCCTTCCCTCCCTAAGTTCTAGAGCACATTATGGTCTGATATTAATTTTAACCAGACCTATATGGCCCAGCCAGGTGAGAGAAAGGCCCCTCCATTTATTTAGAGCTAACTGAATACTGGCTACAATTTTGGGCAATTATCTCGGTACAAGGACACGTATTTAGGTGTCAAATTAATTCCTATATATTTAATGTGCTTGAATATCAACTTTTATGGGTATCTCTCCTCTAATACAGCCACTGTTGCTGGGGGAACAGAGAGTTTCAGAATCTCGGATTCAGTGTTGTTAACCTTAAACCCAGATATTCGAGTAATGCCTAATCTCTCGGTCTACTCCGCCAATAAATCGGGCACGTTTGTTAGTGTTAATATCACATTATCTTCTAACATACACATTTAATGGGTGTTGCTCACCCAAAGGAGCCCATGGCCTGCCCACGCCTCCCATTTGCAAGAAAAGGTTTGTGACGAATCTGAGGATGTTGTCCCTTGTCCCCTAGGGGGAAGACATCTCCCCTGGGGCCAGAGCGGTGCATCCACAGTACAATAGTCCCCCTGATCACATGGGGGAGAAATCCCCTTATGGGATTAGGGACAACTAAGTTCAGAGAATGTGTTATGCCCCTCTGATAGTACCCCTAAATCCCTCTCTAATGTTCAGTCCTCCCCTCCCTTCTGTTGATAAGGCCAATATCTGTTTTAGTCAGGTTAGTCAATCTAATTTACTTGACAAGTTTCAAACCTTAGAAAATACAAAGTATGTTACATCCGACTCTGACAAGTACTGAGAAGAAGGGTCAGGAGTCCAACGATCACTATATCGAAACAGAATGAGCAGTCTAGCTTCTCAATGACTGAGAAGAAGATCAGGAGTCCAAGCATCGCTATCGGGAAGCAGAATGAGCACTCTAGTTTCCCAACAAATGTGATTTGCCCAAAGCAACTCCCTTTCCCAATGCAGGAGTTTAAACATCAGGCAGCTGAGATGCAAAAGAGAGATGCTCCTCCAAGAAAGAAACCTGCAAGCCTTGCCGCGGCGAGAAGGACAAGTGCCAGCTGGATGGAGTTTGAGAGAGGAGAAGGCAGAGAAAGCGAGCAAGGTCCAAGAAGCCGGGACTGCTTAAGTTATTGCCATCTGAAACCAACGGGCATCCCAAGCAACGGCGAAGCGGCCTGCAAAGAAGAAAGACGCACCGCCGGGAATATGCAGACAATAGGAGAAGCCGCTGCCAACCGCAACAAAGCTCTGAACATGTCCAGAGCCTCCAGAGAAGCTACAGCTGTTCGGGATATGCTGGTACCTTCGAGTGGGAAGCAAACAGGAATGCAGATTACCCGAGTGGTGCAAGAGGTCTGGGGGAGCAAAGGCATAAAGCCGCAGGCAACAGAAAGAGGGTCTGGGACCCTGGGAACCGAGTGTGAGTCTGGGACACGTACCCATTTGTAAGCCAGAAACTAAAGGCATTTTCGAACATTGCGAGTATGGGACCCGCACCCATATGAGAAACTGAAACAAAGCCAAACAGAATATTGCAAGTCTGGGACCCGCACAAAAAGAGAGACCGTGAGCAGAGTCCAGTCTGCAGCAGAGAGAGCAGGAGTGAGGAGCTGCAGCTACGACCCACGGATCTTTGTTTCCAGTGTGCCTTTAAGAAAAAAAAGCACTATTTTCGTTAAAAACATCAGGAGAGTGCGGAGCGCGCACGGAGTCCGTGAGCAGAGTCCAGTCTGCAGCAGAGAGAGCAGGAGTGAGAAGCTGCAGCTATGACCCACGATCTTTGTTTCCAGTGTGCCTTTAAGAAAAAAAAGCACTATTTTCTTTAAAAACATCAGGAGAGCACGGAGCGCGCGCGGAGTCCGTGAGTAGAGTCCAGTCTGTAGCAGTCCGCAGCAGGCAGCAGCGGCTCACGGCCTGTGACTGAACACAAGTCAAGAGGTAAGAGACTTTCATGGGGGATAATAGGCCGTTTACTCGGCTTAAGTTAAAACAAACCCAGCAATCTTTATCTATAATGCACAGTAATACTATGGACACTGACCTGCATTTAAACAGTGCCCCTAGAAATGACCTCGAAATCGAGGGTGATTTAAGACAGCACAAACCCCTTGACGCAATTAAGGGAGGAGAAAGTAGTGTGAATGGACTGATAAATTCCGCCACTCCCGCTACCTCCATTACTCAATGCATAACAGGCACAACATTGGAAGCGCGCAAAGAAATTGTAGTGCCGGTCTCTTTAGAAGCCCCCCTTCTTATAGAACTTGAGCCGGCGAGTATGTCGTCTTCTGATGAACTGGTAATGGAACCGGCAAATGACTTAGTGCAAGCCCAGGCGCCGGATGAGGTCTGCGCAGTGAATATTGATGTTGAACTATTGTCAACACCGCAACAATTACACCTGCCTGACCAAGCAACAAATGAAAACGCCTGTGTGGCCGTCGAGAGTAACGCAGTGTTAAAGAAAGGAATGGTTAACAAGGAAAAGGCTCTCGTTGAAATACACCGCGAACCAACAAACTTGCACATTACTAACGGCAGTAACGTTAGGAATTGCTTTAATTCAGGCGGAAACCCGAGCAATGAGACAAATCATTGGGAAGTTGATCTAAATAGAGACAACGTGGAATCGGACGTGATTGAGATAAATGCGGAGGTATTTCAATCACCTTTTGATGTAACAGACAATGAACTGCTTGCACTTGAAGTTACGAATATTGAACTTGATCCAAATTTGCTGAAATTGACCTTTCCATTGTCCGCCAAACACCATGTTAACCTGCGCAAAGAAAGCACGCCAATACAAAAAACCTCAAATGGCGCTACGGTTTCTAACCATATCAAACCAACAATGTTTTCATGCAATGGAGATGTGTTAAAATCCTCTAATTTATCTACTAGTGGTAACACCGTATTGGGAGCTGTAACCTTAAATTCGTCCAATGGCTTACAACAGGGTCTCTCTATTGCATTGCCGCAAAAAGAGATTGACTTGGCAGCGCGAGAAGCACGGCTGACTAAGAGACTTCTAGCTGATTTTGAAGAAATAAAAGAGAGATTAGCTACAAGCTTCTCTCATGGATCTTTAAGCAACAACTGCTTGACGGAAACTCTCACTGACACTAATATTGGAGGGGAACCCGAGTATATCACCAGTGGCAAAGCGTCAGGTTCGAACCAGAAACACGCGGAAAAGAAGCACATTACAGATTGCCTTGACCCCCATCCAGCTTTTGCAATAACACCTTATTCAAAAAGTCAAGGAAGGCACCCCCGCACCAAGGCTGACATCAGCTCAAAAACAAAGAACCAGATGGGATATGCCCGTGATGAACAAACTTTGCCACTGCCAAAATGTAATTCATCAACCAGCAGGAACGACCAGAGTATTCCAAGCAAGGAAAATAATGGCAGTCCGCAGAGAAAAGATACTGACGCAAAATCGAATCTATCAGTTGCGGCTGCCATTCAGATTCATAACAACGTCTTGGCTGCTACTTCATTGGCCTTAATTCCATTTATAAAGCTGTATGAAAGCTTGAATGAATCATCCCAAAACAACGGAGCAATAATGCGACATTTGGATGACAAAATAAACAAAATTGAAAAGGAATTCGTGGCCTTCCAACTAAGACAAGAAGCTGAAAACAGTCAGTTTACTGAACACATGAGCAAGTATTTTGATCAGTTGCTGCTGGAACATAAAGGAACCAAACTGTGTTTAGAGGAAGTGCTTGGCAACATAAAACAAACGCCTTTACATGCTTTGGAGAAACGAGAACACTCTGTGAATACTCCCCATGGTACAACAGACACAGGAACCCAATGCAATAAAGAAGAAGAAACATATGGAACAGAAAATTCAAATGACAAAATTACTTTAGACACTGGGTCTAATCCACACGCTCCCATTGACTCAACTGGTCACCAAGTAATAACGATGTCAAGGCCCTTGGCAAAAGGCAATGCCCCAGAAGCAAACAAGAGCAACTTAATGGGGAACAACAAAAAAAAAGAGTTAAGGCCCTTGACAAACGACATTTCCCCTGAAGCAAATAAGATTGCTGATATCTCAAAACAATCAACGGCGAAGGGTTCAGATGCCTTAATTGTCGACTCCTGTAAAAAAGGTAGTGAGATAAATCAGATACCGGAGAAGCATTTTGAGCATCCATCGTGCTCTACTGCAAAGGCTTCATACGGAATTTTCAGCGGTCCCGCTAAAAACCTCGGGATTACGACAACTAAAGGAAAAGCGACCGTTGAGACAATTGGTTATCCAAAGAAAAAGCTGGAAAAAAAAGCATCCTCAGACCATTACAAAACATAGAAGCAACTCAAGGCAATTTATAAGAAATCTGACCACGCCTGTAAAACCAAAATTAACTGAAAATAAAAGTATTGGTACTTCACACGCAAACAAAAAAGATGGAATAGAAGAGACGAGAGTTAGACCTAAAAGTAAAATGTCTGCAAATCCAAAAAAGAGGATGCGAATTGAATCAGACCAGAGCTCTGCCCTCTCCAGAGACTTATTGGAAGAACTATGCAATTTGTCTACATATTCTGACAATGAAGCTGATGAAAGCTTGCGAGGTACTGCTGCTGACTTAACTAAGATGTCCACAAGCAGTGCAGATTCACCAATACCGACTAAAATAAAGAAACCGCTTTTAAAGAAAACAGGAGGCCAGAAAATCGTAAGCAGAGAGGCCTGGGAGAAAGAAAGAACAAGAGATGAGCATTCGATTGAAGGGAAAAGTGGCCTATTAGATTCTCACTTTAAGTCATCAAACGTACATCGTTCTGTATTGAACCCGAAGCATACAATTTCACATAGTCGCAATTCCTCTTTTGAATTGCATGAAGCTTCCCGAACTGCACTGCAGTCATCTTTTCAAAAGATCAAGATTGAAAATATTTTCAGAAACGAAACAGACGTTAACCTGAACCGTAGAAACATCATGTGCCTACTGCATGCAGTACCAGCACTACAGAACATCAAGTCCGATGACATCCGTATCGTTGAATATCTATCGGAAGATCGAGTGAACATTGTACTACTCCATATAAACTCCCAAGCAGTCCGCACAATGTTATTGTCTGCAAAGCAAGATCTCATGTGTTTGGGGTTCGAGATCGCACTATATGATACAATAAGCAGACAAGGACTAAACGCAACATCTGACTCCAAAAGAATGAAAGAAATCTTGGAACAGAGTTGTGATGACTTGAGGAGACAGTTAAAAATCGAACCACTCCGAAGTGCAAAGAATGGGATTGACGCCACTAAGACATAAAACAAGCATTAGCTCCTAAAAGAGAATAACGATGCTCCTGCAACCGTGATCCCGTGGAATACAAGGGGCTTCAGCCATTTATACAATTACTTTCCAGTAGATCTAACTGATAACTTTGCCATTTGTCTACAGGAAACCTGGCTGCGGGTGTCACCAATTAAAGACGGATATGTAACTCTGCTAAACCCCGCAGCAAAAAACAACAAGGGGCGTCCATTTTCTGGGCTAATTACAATGATAAAATCAGGAACAAATTGGGAAGTAATTGGAAAATTCAATCCCAACAGCTATGTTCAAGGTACACTACTACAATTAATGAATGTTCACAGTAATAAAGAATACCTTTTGTTGTTGAATGTTTACTGTAATCCGACAAAAATCTCGGCCGATTCATTTATATCTGCAGTAATGAAAATAATTGACAGCCACCAAAGGACTTGCTTGGATCTTGCAATAATGTTGTGTGGTGACCTGAACATTTCCTGGTTTGATGAAAACAAGAAGCTTATCGAAATTAACTCGATAGATGGATGCTCCAGAAATGAAAGAAGAACGCAATGGAACAAAGAACTGGAAGCTCGAGACTGTACGATGGCAAATGGACAATTGAGAGGTGATATACCACCAAATTTCACCTGGGAAAACATGGGATACAAAAAGACCTTAGATTATTTCTGGACATCGAGAAATATGTTTGCATCTATTAACAAATTACAAATTATACCAACAACAAACAGTGATCATTACCCATTAGTAATGTCTTGGCCGCTAAAACACAAAAAGAAATGTGCGACCAATAGTCAAACACTTGAAGTAAATCACGGGCGAAATGGTCTAAGAATAAAAGAATATCAAATCATCAAATCATCAAAATGTCTAGCGCGATACAAGAAGCAAACAATGATAAGGCTGATTCCCTAAATTACATACTGCTGCTACCAAGCCTGAAAGCAGGCCTTGTCGGAAAAGCATACCGAAATATCAACGATCACAAACATAGATGGAGCTGCACTCTGAAAACTCAAAAAAAGCAGCTCAGGAAAGACTTAAGGAAATTAAAAAAACAGCATGGAGCGAATGCCCTGAGCCTATTAAAACAGAGAAAACAATATTATCGAAACTTGCTAAAATCTTTCTCTTACCAAAGAGATCAAGAGTGTGGCGAGGAAATGCTGGTATTAATTATAAAAACAACTCCAGAGAAATATGGAAAATCCTAAACAAAGGAGCGGTTAATCAGGACGCCCTAATATCAAATGGAGTGTCCGAAAATGACTGGGTAAAGCACTTTCAAATGGTCTTTACCGGAAAGGAACTGCCAGACCTTGTAGAAAGCAGAAATGATGATACAGCCTGGGAGATAATTGAGTCCAGTGAAGACATTCTCATGGCCATATCAAAGCTAAAGACATTGAGAGCTGCTGGGCCAGACGGTATTAGTAATTTGCTGTTAAAAGAGCACAGCTTAGCGTGGTCAAGATTCATTGAAAAGCTATTTGTGGTAATAGCTGACAGAAAACAGGTCCCGAGTTCATGGACTGAGGCAATAATTGTACCAGTATACAAGAAGGGCAGTCGGGACGACCCTGCCAACTATCGCCCGATTGCCCTCCTGGATACTATCGGCAAAGTGTTGGCGACATTTCTACAAAAAAAACTATCCGCATGGGCAAAAGAAGTCGGTTTACCTGACGTCAGACAAACTGGATTTACAAAGGGCGTGGGAACAGAGAACAACCTTGCCCTAGTAAATCTGTTAAAACTTGACGCCCTAAACAAGAAAGAGCAATTATTCATGGTATTCATCGACTTACAGCAAGCGTTCGATTCAATTAATCGAAACAAATTATGGGAGAAGCTGGCAAATAGAAATTGCCCAAACGCCCTGTTACAACCAATAAAGGCATTACACTCCAATACAACAATCAGAGTAAGACTAAATGCAAGTGGAGACCTGTCCAAACCCATTATTACCACCAGAGGAGGGAAACAGGGATGTCCACTCGCCGCCCTCTTGTTGAAACTTTATATTGCTGACATCTCAACCGCATTGGCAAGTGTCAAATGTTTCCCTCCAAAAATCAATGGACATCCAATAAGCTATGTGATCTATGCTGATGACTTATTACTGTTCGATAAGACCCGGATAGGATTACAGCGACTCTTGCCAGCGCTCGAATCTTACATGATTGTCAATGATTTGTCAATCAATGTGATAAAAACAAAAATCATGAAGTTTGGCAGCGATCGGGTCTCTAAAAACAATAAATTTAAATGGCAAATCGACAACAAATTTCTTGAAGAAATTACAGAAATTCGTTATTTAGGAATTCTGATGAATACCTCGATTCGTGAGTGGAGCTGGGTTCAAGATCTAATCCAGCGGACCCGAATGCTTGCCTTACAAGGAGCAAGATTACACACCCTATACGGAAAATTTTCAGTAATACCGCTGCACACGTTTTACCTCCAAAAAGTGGTCCCTACAATAACCTTTGGGGCAGAGGCGGGCTGGAATATTGACCTAAAGATCTGGTCTACTTTGGAAGGGTTATTCTGGCGCCAAGTACTTAGATTACCTAAGTATCTCTCAATGACCACAATTCGTCATGAACTGGCACTTGAAAGCTTATATGGAACAGTTCTTTGGAAATCCTTGTCACTACTACGAGAGATGGAAATATCGAATCCAGAACCAGCGTACAAAATACTAAGATCAGGAGGATCACACCATCACAAAGGTTTGCTTTTAAGATGGTCAGAGAAACTGAAGGCGATCATGCATAATGCAAATATCTCAATAGACACTTTGACAAATCGGCCACAGATTGCAAGTTGGACAATCTTGCAAGGATGCTGACAGTGTTAGATCTTGGGCCAACAAAGAATAAAGTGGACAACATGCCAAAATATCTGTGCCAATTTCCCTCGAGATATCACAGAGACAAATTTCTCAGACTTAGATTGAACCTTTATAAAACAAACCAAATGATGGTGATGAGAAAAATGAAACCGGCTACTGATGAAGCTTGTCGGCACTGCAAACTCCACGTAGAGTCATTAAAACATCTAATAATCGAATGTGTGGCAATAAATGAGTTGAGACTCATCCACCTGAGAAAATTCAAGCATGCAAACGACATGATGGATGATTTGTGGTTCCTGATATTGAGTGGTAGCTCGGTACATCTAATCTGTTCAGTGATAAATTTTCTCGACAAAGTCTTAATCTGAATGTTCAGAACTTAATTGAATGTCAAGAACTTAAATGTACAAGGAAAGTGTTACTAATGAATTGAGGATGAGTTGTAAAAAAAGTTTGTAAAAACTAGATATTACAAATAAAATTAAAAAAAAAAAGAGAGATAGCCTATGTCGGAACTGTTACTTGGCAGGAGAGTAAACCAAGCAACTGTGAATGTTATGAGTCTAAGACTTGCACCCATAAAGGGATAGACCATGAGAGGACGAAGGCTTGGCAAAGGAGTATACCAAGCCAGATCGAATGTTGCAAGCCTGGGACCTGCATCCAAATGAGAGGTTTCATGAAAGGATAACTGCGTGGCAGGAGAGTAAACCAAGCAGTTATATTGTGAGTCTGGGACCTGTACCCAAAATATGTGAAGAGAATACAGTGCAACAAATCCTACACTTGGCAAATGGAGTGTGCCAAGTTGATGGATAAATAGGAGAAGCATACAGAGGATATTCTTTTGAACTGCCTATTGACATTTGTGAAGCAAGTACAGGTCTGAGGGGGGCTTAAGAGAAGAAGAACCCTATAATAAGGAATCTAGGGGAAATGAATATGATCACCTACTTTGGAGACCTACGGTTTTGAACATTTCTTTATTTGTGCCACTTGTTGCCCAAGAAACTGGGAACTTTTCTGTTACTTGGAACCACAAAGAACACTTTTACTTTAGGAAAAGATCATCCTTGCACAGTTGATTTGTGTTGTAAGTGTTGGGGACAGGAGCAATAGGCCTTTTGAGACACAACAGGGACAGTTTCTATAATTTTGACATAATTTGGTCTTAATCAGCACCCTCACAGGTTCCATTGCTAAAGCAAAAAGTAAGGGGTAGCAGACATCCCCGCCTAGTCCCCCTGGATATTGGAAAATTATCAATTAGAGCACTAGAAATTATTTAATTAATCTTTTATAACGCGCTTCAAACCAGAGACCAGTTTCTAAGTGCGGCACCAGGATTGGCACCTATGTTGCTCTGCATTGTCTTGTTTCCAAGACAAATGTGTTGCCCCTGATCCATACTCCTGGATGCTCCAAAGCAGAATTTCTTCAGCACTAGCTCAAGATATTTCCAGTCCACTCAGTCAAAGGCCTTTTCATCATCTAATGATAAGAATGCAGTTGGGCACTGTGAATTAATGGATTTGTCTGTGATGTGGTAAAGTTTCCTTATGTTGTCAAAGCAGTTTCTGGTAAGAACAAACCCTGACTGGTCTAGATCTATCAACTACAGTAGGATGGGTTCAAGTGTATTGTCCGAAATACAGGTTTATATTTGGGAATTGACCCTGATCAAGGCTATTAGCCTATATAATTAGGGTATTTTATGGCCCTTCCCAGGATTGGGTATTATTGTAACACGAGATAATTTCCTGGAATCTGGCAGAAGGAGTTAAAAAGTGTTGTTTCAATTGGTTCGAAGTAGCTTGTGTTTGCCTTGGAGAAAAAAGAAATGAAGGCTTTGGACGTGGGCTTTTCCTGAGGTTAAGCTACGATATAGCATTTAGGATCTCGTCAACTTCTATACATTTTTCCAACTTTCCTTTCTGTTCTTCCGTTATTCTACATAGTGTAGGGGAGGCATAGTATCACAAGTATGTCACTGACACAATGGACACAATTTGTAAAACCTTTATTGAAAATTCTGGGGCTAGAGAAACTCCTACCAAAATGGCTTATGCTAATAAAACCTAATGCCTGCCCTATCTCTTGTACAAAGAGTGTAATAAGGAGAAATGTCTGCAAAGTAAAAATCAGTGTTCAAAGAATAAATGCAGTTGAACCAGCTCTCCTCCCAATGTTAGACCTCACAGAGTAAGGCTGTCCGTATGAGCAGCAGGACAACTCTGGCTTGGTTTCCAACACTATAAACAGTTCCAAACCGTGAATTGAGGCCCGCCTGGTCTTCCACGTTAGTCTCTTTTCTCTATTTCCTAAAACAATACTTCAACACAAAGTTCACAAAGGTCCCCCTCTGTTGGGGTCAGACCTTTCACCACACAGTTCACGTAGGTCACCCTCTGTTGGGCTCAGACCTCTCACATCAAAGTTCAACACAAACTTGCAAGGGGGCTCCCTTCCCCTCAATCGGACCACTTTCGGATGTCGAAGGCTTTCTAATGTGCGTGGCTCTCTTTGCAAACCACTGCAAGACCACTTCGACTCAAAGTTTACATTTACTCTTACTTATTTCACTTTTGCTGTTCATTTGCTTTATAGCTTCAAACAATGCATCTTTCACAGAGACTTTTAAGTGGACAACATACTTTCGCCAGACCACTCTGTTACTTAGTATTGCTGATCTCACAGCTTTCTTTTACTTCCCAGTTCATTCACAGATCTGCCTTTCTTCGTGTCTCATCCACACACGTGCAGCCTTCACTTGCGATATAATGTTACTACTTCATTCGCTTTAACACACACTTGTCTTTCAGGTCGCTTGCCAACTCACAGGCTGAGTGCATCTCTTTCTTGTGCTTGCTATTTCCAATTCAGGAGTCAAGGTTAGTGTCACCCGGGAGAGTCGTTGGCGTCCTTGAAACACAATGCAATTTTCACTTGTGGGATCTGGCTTTCTCCACATGTCTTTTTTATTCAGCTTGTCGAAGGCAACGAACACCAGTAGGAAACCCTTGGAGTTTTCGGCCTGCTGCTCTCGTCCCTTGGTGCGTTGCACTGCTCCAGTGGTGCCTTTGTCCCAGAGGTTCTGCTCGTAGTTGTGTTCCGCCTTGCCCAGAGTGTGTCTTTCAGTATTGCCTTTTATTCGGGTGAGGCGAGCTAAGTGGTGTTAGGTGTATGTACTTAGAGTAAAGTACCTGACTTTGCCCGACCCGATTAACGGGACATGTCCAGTATGATGTGAGAGAGTTAATCTGGTTACTCTCAGTCACCCTCTTCCTCGGTGCAGTGTTTGTGCAAAAAGGGGGTGGGGGAGTTGGGATCGCAGAAAATCCTACAAAATAGGATGGGGTAGATGAACAAAAAAGGGGGGAATATTGCATCTCACCATCGGCTGTCCCACCCCCGCTCCCGGAGACCCCTCTCCTAGGTGATCCTCCCACACTGGTCCAGTCCCAGGGTCTGGATCCAAAGGCGATGGCAGTGCCATGGCCTCGTGCAAGAGAGATCCTCAGGGACTAGTGGGTGAGACACCGTCTGGTTTTTCACAATAGATACATTTCTACTAAATAACGCTATTGTTCTGCATTGTTGACAAGATTCTCGCTGTACCATCTTTAATAAAGTCTCATTGCAGGTTAAATGGGATGTCATTAAGGTGTTAATCACTGCAATTGCAGCACATGCAGCAGGGGTCCAGGACAACATACTGTAAATTATCTGCAGTAAGAGGACACATTAGTTCACTTACAACTAACACAGTCAAAGGCAATATACTGGGGCTCTGAAAATTATATGAACAGACAAAAGGGGAACAAGTGAAGAAGGGACAATGGAAGGGGCGGAGCAAGCTCTCCACCCTACGGTTTCTATCGACAATGCAGCCTGCAGTGGGATATACAAACGCACAGCAGGAAAATGCAGGAGGGGACAAAGAGACAACAGAAGGAAAGAGGGACAGAGACGCAGAGAGAGAGGAGGTACACAAAAGGTGGGAGAGGAAATACTTAGCAGACATTGAAAAGAATACATAACAGCAGGTGGATGCATTATTCAACGAAGCAGAGAGGGGGATAGAAGAAGAGATGCAGAGAAAAAGTAAAGGGGACATGGGGGAATGGCTATCAGGGAGGATAAAATTTAGACTGGATGACGAAGAGGGATAAGGCAAGGAGGGAACAAGAGAGGTGCAGCCTCAGATAAGAGAGCAGTTGGAGGAGAGTGGAGCAATGGAGAAGGTGACAAGTAGACACCTGACAAAGACAGGAGAAGGGGAAGGAAACAGAGAAAAGAACAGGACAGTAACGAGAGTGGATGGGACTGGTCAACTTACCTCCATAGTAGACGAGGAAAGATGAAAATGGGTCTGACTCAGATCACCGAAGGGGAATGGGGCCCAGGACGAGGCAAATGCCACTGTTACGAGGGGACGCGCATTACGTACCATGGCAGACAATGGACCGGGACAATCTAATATGCAGCCTGCCGTCCCTTGTGGGAGGGGCCAGCAAATGGATGCAGGCGCTCAAGAAAAAGTCGGCAGGTGTGACACTGGCCATAGGGGGACATGAAAAGTTAATTTGCGACCATAATAGGAGAACAAGGGGTAAAAAATATGGGAGCAGGTGGGGTTCAAGGGAGCGAAATTAAGCACTTATGACCATGATGGGGCTCCATTCAATAAGTGTCAAGCACACGTACAAGTTCTGAGAAGCAGGTATCCAGATAGCTATGACCTGGGGATAGTAATGGCTCATAAAATGAAGAATGACGATGATCCCGCGAACTATAGAAAACAGGTGCAGGATCTCTGGACACAGGAGAAACGAAGGTCCTGGGAGGAGTGCATACCCTTAGTTTATCACATATTGGTCAAGGGGCTGCCGACAGATGTCCAGGCATCATTAGACAAGATTGTGGGAATAGAAGCGAAGGGGTGGCCAGAGATACAGGCAATGAGAGTTCACTACTGTAAATGAAAACAGGAGAGTGAGAGGCAGGTGGCTGAAAATGCTGCAAAAGCAGAAAACAAACCTGTACAAAGAAACTGGTGAAGTATACCATGAAGGGGCAATGTTTGTGCCTGACGCTGGTGCAGTGGCACCTGCCCAACATGGAGGGCTTCCTGTGGGTAGCACGCCCCCACAAAGGGGAGTTACATGCATGGGGGATTTCTTCAAATGGTTAGAGGGTACCAGCAACAAGGACGAGGATGAGATTACAGAGGGACAGGATAGAACATGGGGCACCTTGTGCCTACTTGCAGTCTTTCCCAGCACAGCTGCAGCAGGGACTGCCACAAGTGCAAGGGAGGCCAGTGGATGGTGGGATAGCATTTCCAACCATGGCACAAACACCAGCAGCAGTTCTAGGAAGTACAGTGGTGTTAGGGCACAAAGTGGTGCCCCACTACACCAGGGTGAGTGTTGTCGGAGGAAATCCTTTCCCTTTCCCACAGGGCAGCCCACAACAATAGGGGGCCCACAGAAATCATGAGGGTGTCTAGTCCTAGCAGTAACTGATGTGCCCGAAGACGAACCCGAGGTAGCAGTGAAAATAGGACCAAGAGAATTCTAATTTCTCATAGATACAGGAGCAACAAAATCTTGTATAATGGAAGGGGGATTCCTGCTTTCGAAGAAGGTGATGGATAGGCGGGGCTTCTCTGGGGCAGTGGCAACGGTTCTAGTAACAAAAGATTACTCAGTAATATTAGGGACGCAGCACTTCGTATCACTTCTACTGTATTCCAAAGACACTTGTATCAATATAATAGGGAGAGACTTATTCAGTAAGCTGAAAGTCACAATATCATTCACGGAGAAAGGGATTGTGTGCCCAATGCCAGGCATTTGCTATACACGAGTGGGCACGCTCCTTTTAGCGACACACGCTCAAAGCACGCTACGAGACAAACCCATGTACCCAAGCATGTTTTATTTTCTTTTCCAAAATTATTTTTATTGTTTTTGGCATAACAAGCATTGCAAATAAAAGATTGTTACATTCTTTTGACACTTGTCATGACACTTAAGAGAAGAAAACTGCAATTAGCATGACTGAATCATAACAACTCATTGAATTTCATCACCCAAGCATGTTTTTGTATGGGGTCAAGATACTGCTTGGTTGTGTCCCGGGAATACAAGGAAAGGTGTTGCGGTTGGCATCAGAATTCCTGTTCAGGCTACAGTGCCAGAAGGATGACATAAACAGTACAAGACTCATACTACAGCTAGAGGGGTATCCGTTAAATTTTCGAAAACACATTTTCGAAATGCCATTTTGTCGGGGAAAAAAAATGGCAAAAAATGTTTCCAAATGTTTTTTTTTATATTATATATTTTTTATTTTTGTTTCATTAGTAAAAGAAAGTGTCAATAAAACAAAGCAGGGGGTTGGGGGAACCCACCCATTTAAAAAATAATAAAATTTTAAAAAATTTGAAAACATTTCTTTTGGCAATTTGGTGTCGAAAAAATGGCATTTCGAAAATGTGACGTTCTAAAAAGTCACTATAAACCAGCTACAGGAGGTAGCGATACGCAAGGACCTGGTGATCCTATGCGGAACAGATCATGACAAATGGAATGGCATACAGTGTTATGCATCGACTCAACAAAGACACTAACAGGAGTAACGGATGAGCAGCTGTTCTTCAATGAGCAGGAAGAGGGTGAGATGGTCTTCCAGCCACAGATACCCTGTCCAGTACAAGTAGTAGAAAAGCTGGTGCCAATACTGACACAACTGGTGAAAAAAGGAAGTAAACACACAGATGAATACCTCCTCAAATGGGTCCCAGAGGAATTATGGACCAAAGGATCCCATGATGGTAGGGGTACTGAAAGCAGTGGGGGCGGTGACAATAAAGTTAAAGGAAGGGGCACTGTTGCCCCGTGCAAAATAATACCCATTGTCCAGAGAAGCAGATGAGGGAATATAGTCGACTCTACCTGCATTATGGCAACAGGGCATCATACAGACATCCTCATCGCCATGCAACACAGTCATATATCTGATAAAGAAATCAAAGGGTGGGTTGTAACGAGCCCTGCTACAATACTGTGCAACATCCCAGCCAAGGCAAAGTACTTTATAGTCATGGGCCTCATTACGAGGTAGGTGGTAAGGAATTACCGGCACCGGTAAGGACATCGGTGCCGGTAATCCCTTACCACCCTATTCCAAGGTCCCTTAGCGGGTCCCTTCCTTAACGCCTGGTTTTACCAGGCGTTATGAAAGGGACCCGTTAAGGGACTTCAGAGCTAATTACGGTACTGCAAATTGCGGTACCGTTATTAGCTCCATCCCCATTCCCATTGAGCCCTAAGGGGGCTCGAATGGGAATGGGGAATGGTTCCCGGAATGGGGACTTGCCGGGTCCTCCAAGGTTGGAATGACCCGGTAAGTCCCTGTTTCGGGAACCCGGACCCGGAATGCGGTAAGGGTTTAGCCATGGTGCTAATAGCACCATGGCTACCTCCTACCTCGTAATGAGGCCCATTGACTTGAAGAATACCTTCTTCTCCATTCCTTTGCACCCTGACTCAAGATACTTGACAGCATTCACGTATCGATGGACCCGACTCAAACACACTAGTCTGCCCCAGGGGTACTGCCAGCCACCAAGCATGTTCAACTGAGTGATGCGGATGAATCTGATCAATTTACAAATTCCAGGGTATGAGAAACCTGAAGGTGTCTCACCCACTAGTCCCCAGAGATCTGCCGTCCAGGTGGCCAGGACATGACCATCGCTGTTGGTTCCAGTTCTTGGGGATGGACCAGTGGGGGATGAGGGGTCTTTGGGGAGTGGAAGTTGGACATCCAAGGTTGAGACGTGGTACCCCATTCCCATTAGCACCTGTTCCTCATCCTACCCCGTAGGATATGTAGATTCTCTATCCCACCGATTTCCAACACAAACACTTTCCAACAACGTGACAGACAACAGACTAACACCAGAGCCATTTACCTGACCTGTCCCAACACCAGTGTCAGGCAGAGTCAGGCAATTGATGATAACTACACACACCTGATGGCCCTTTCACTCCCCCAGAGGGATAAAAGGCAGAGCACGAAAGCACACTATGAGCATGGACAAACACACGAGGAAGCAGCTATTCCAGACTGGCAGTTCAAATGGAGTAGAAAGGCGGCCAAGACCTGAGAGGAGGGAAGTACCCTTGCCCTTTTCAACACAGACTCGCAAAGCCTCAGTGAAAAGAGTCATAAGACCGGGATTTACAGCTGGCGTGTGGTGTAACAGATGTCAACGGTGCACAGGGGCCTCCCGCATTGATAACCCAGGTGGGGAGGCACGCTTGTTACCGTGGTACCGTCCTTGACTCCAGATGCAAGACAAGACAACGGGTTCAGCACAGCCGGTGAGTCGGAGAGAGCTGATAGCAAACTGAACTATATCGAGCACAAGGTTGCGAACAGCAACATTTTATGAACTTTTGAACAAAGAACTTGAGTTTAAAGCTTGAAAGAAAGTCCCCTGAAGGACAAGCTTCAGAGTGGTTGGGCGTCACATGCGCACTCATTCGCAGGACTCTGGCTGGTTCCCTTTGTTGAAACTACAAGTAGTAGGAGGCCCTAGGAGAGGCCGGCGTGAGGCGTCAAAGGGGTCATACAATCGAAGGTCTCTGACACGTTGACAAGTTGGAGAGCAAAGGGAAGTGAATCCTGCATTGTGAGAAAGCAAAGGGAAGTGTGTATTTGGCAAATGTGAACAAGGTTGAGGGATGCCTGCGAATTTTGGTGAACAGTAATACCCCCGTGAACATTGTGTCGACAAGGGTGAACCCGGCTGAGGGTTGTCCACAGTAAATGGTTGTTTAAAAAGACATTGGGCCTCGTTACGGGTCTGGCGGTAACCCTGCTGGTGTTACCGGTGGGTTACTGTTGGACTCGTAATAATTTACCAGTGCCTGACTTCCCGGTGCCACTGGCAAGTCCAGCGGCCCGGGAAGTCAGGCGCCGGTAAATTTTAAATCCCCATTCCCATAGAATCCCATAGGACTCTACGGGAGTGGGGACACGGAAGCACTGGCACCGTTGCTTCTGTGATGGGCCTGCCTACTGTGGCCGCTCGCCCAGCAGGGTCAGACTGTCGGGCAGAGCAGCCACGGCAAGCAGACTCTGAGTTTACCGATCCGGAAGCAAGTATGACAGTGAACTACCGTGGGCAAATTCCTAATTAAGCCCACTGAGACTCTTGAATGTTAATTTGTGAATAAAAGGCAGTAGTGAATGTGACGGAGCGAGGCCCACGTTGTACGAGGGATTGGAGCCCGACATAGGGGGATCCCAAGACGAAGAGTAATTGCCCCATGAAGATTTATTGAAGGAACTTTTGTGGATTGTAACACAACAGGTCCTCTGTGTTATCCCGTGATAAAAACGTGGGAAGGGAGACCCCCAGACATACCAGCCTGAATTATGATTTTGAGAACACTCCTTTCTTTTCTGATGAACATTATCCCACACTATTTTGTAACTTAGCGATAAGGACTGGCAATAGTTTTTTTTAGTATAGGCCCTTTTTATTTGACAAGACGCCACTAGGACTGCCTTATTATTTGATGGTCGTAGCTTGCTCTCATCTTAGTTTTAGGTTTAGAGTAGGTGTTCTTCTCACCCATGTATACAGTTTAATGAACACCCTTGAACTGTGCTCAATTGTGTCCGTCTTTACTGATACCACCATGAGTTCCTTACATATGGTGTCAGGTGTGGGATCTGACTCAATTGAAACAAATTGGGGAACCCTACAATTTCAAAACCGTAGTCATCATGCTTCTAACCCCTCTGTTGCCACAATAGAATTGATAGGTTTCGATATCTTTACCAGTAGGGAAGCTGTCATCCCCCCTGGGAAAAGAGGAATGATTCCTCCTTATCTGGTTTCGATACCCCCTCTGGGGTGTTACATAAGGTTAGCCCCAAAACCTGGCCTAACGAGGAAGTTCGGTATAGCCATTTTAGCAGGCGTCATCGATCCGACTTCCAGGGAGACATAAAGGTTCTTTTATAGAATCATAGTGAAATCCCATTTGAAGTACATCATGGGGATCAAATTGCCCAAGGAATTTTGGAAATTGCGCTGTTCCCCAACTTTAAAGAAAGTCAACCAGACGAAACAGAGAGAGGTACATTGGGCTTTGGGAAAGCTAATAAACCCTCTAAAGTCTAGGAAAAGCAGGGAGAAGAGCCTACCTCAAACAATCCTATGCCCAGCGAAATGATCCAGCTCTCGCTGAATCTTTTTTACAAGCTATTCCAGAAGGAGAATCTATAGAGAAAGGGAGACCCCTTTTCTTCCTAAAGTAGGGATTGTTGTACAGAAGACCAACAACTACAGAAGGATTAGTAAAGACACATTTGGTACTCCCCAAAACCCACCGAAAGGTGGCACTGGACTTTGTGCATTCCCATCTTACCAGGGGCCACTTAGGACTATCCAAAACCTGCACATATTAGGAGGTAGTTTTATTGGCCAGGTATCCACGCCGATATAAAGATCTTTATCCAGACGTGTGAAATATGTCAAAAAACCAGCACACGAGTGGCCACCAGGGGACACACGTGTGAGCTCCTGCCTCAAGGTCCGGAAAGTGGCATGCACCCCCCACTTTTTGCCCCCCCACGAGGAAAAATATGACCCAAAGGTGTCCGAAGGTCCCCCCACACTTGGGAAAAATCCTGGCAAAAATTGGATAGGGGAGGCCACAGCAATCGTCGTGAGAAGTTCACAACGTTAAGGCTGCAGTTGAATGAAACCGAAACTGAACTGGTAATCGGCCCCCACTACGGAGCAATGCTTAAAGCAGATCGCCACGAAGAAAACTTTCATTAAATACAGGGAAGACCTTCAATACTTGCACAATGCCATTTAAAAGCGGAGCGGAATAACACCGCTGCACACAGGAAGGGCACCTGAGCAACAGAGACTGACGCACACTGGGCAGCTCAGGAACCCCTCTCCAGCCCGAGTGGGAGCGTAATTGGTGCAGAAGCGAAACCAGCCCCTCACACGCCCACTGAATAACGGTGAAGTCCAGGACAGCTTCCTCCACCATCAGAGAGAGGACCCCTCTTATGTGACTTCGCAGCCCCTGCACCGGAGCAGCACACACTGCATATGGACTTGGCAGTACCTCTGAAAGCGTAGAACATTGAAGGTGACGTCGAACTGCAGGCGCAACCCAACACACAGGAAAAGGAGCTCCAGCAAGGTGACCAAACCTACCCGGTGAGTCGAGGGCCCCTACCACCGCTCACTGTTGAACTTAATTAGTCAACACAGTGCCCTCTGCCTTATAGACCTCCGCGCTCACTTGGACACACACTGAGTGACCCAACAGAGACGCGTGGGCGAAGAGACCTCAAAGGCCCAAAATGGAACCGAGCCAAATGCAAAGCCTCACAAAGCCATAAGTAACCATACGCCGACAACTCCACAGAGCCTGTCATACCCGAAAGCAACGCCATAGCATACATCCGCGCAAAGATTTAGAACGTATTCAGCGCCATGGCCCAAGCAGTTGTAAAATCACCTCCCCACAACGCTCCAGACAGTGGCACGTTTAGTGAAATACCCTCAAAGTGGGAAAGGAGACCAACTGTGATTTAATCCCTCTGGGGTCGCTGATGCCATCCATTGAACCCGCACCCCCATTGACAATAATACGCAGGCAGCGCATGCCTAGCTGCCGAACACATTGGAATTACCCCCTGCACCAAGCCCGTGGTTGTGAGCATACCTTTTGACACCGGTCTGGAAGGCATACACAGAGCCCCACTCCCTCACTACAGGAGAAGGACAAATAAGGGAGGAAGCAAAGCAACCACACTCGACACATGATTGCTTCGCTTTGGCAATTCCCAGTTACCGACCAGAGAAAGGAACAGAGCGGTCTGCACCGAAGATCACCAAGACAACACAGTGAGCTTTCTTTGAAAGAAATCCATCTCACAAAAGGCAAGTGAACCACCCCAATCTACTATTATCTTCCTCTACTCTCCCCGAACTGACAATTTAATAATTAAATATATTAGTGCCTCGTCTTAAGATCCCTGTACCCTCCACGCTTCAGTGATCTTCTGGCAATCAAGGGCCGTTAGTCCTGGAATCCGTATGTAGGCACCTGAACACATTCCTCAGCTGAAATAGTGCAATAACCACTGACCCCCATATAAGCAGACACTAAAGTTGGGTGGTTAATGCGACACACCTAAATACCACCCTTGCACGCTACGGTCTCGCACACCCCATACGCCGAGCCTATGAACACTAATGAAAAACTTGCGAAATACAAGTTCTCACCACAGCGTACTCCTAAAGCCCCCTCTCCCACCACCGGGATGGCGTCCTCAGGGCCTGAGGCAGCCACAACCAAATCTGATGTAGCAGACTTGCTTTCCCAGATGAAAATTATGCATGCAGACATAAGTGGGAAAATCGACAAAATAACACAACGGATCGACAAAATGCAGGAGAGACTTGAGGAGGTAGAGCACAATCGGACCTCCTTATCGACGCTTGAAACACAAATGGACACCAGACTTGCGGACATTGAGATGCGAGAAGAAGAATTCCGCTTGAAGGTCGACGACCTTGAAAATTGTGAACAACTCAACAACATTCGAGTTTTCGGTGTTCCAGAAACAGAAGGAGAAACAGAATCAGACCTAAAGAGAACCCTACACACTATCTAGAAACTACTGTTTGCTGATGAATCTGTAGATGAACCTAAACCTGATTGCATCCAAACGTGCCGGATGAGCAGCGGGAGGACCAAAGACAATATTGGGAGGACCAAAGACAATATTGGCACGATTCAATAACTATGCAGACAAAGCCCATGTATTGAAAAAAGCCAGGTGTACCACTCAGATACGCATGAACACGGCCAATATGTCCATTTATCAAGACCTCTCCTCCCATACTCTAGCAATAAGAAGAAGATGCGCCCCACTGACTAAATCTCTGAAGGAAAAGGTGGTCAGATACTGATGGGGTTACCCCTTTTGTTGTCCTTTGAATGGGAGGTGTCCACGATAAGATTAAAAATGGAAAGAGACATTAACAGCTGCATCACAGACTTACTTGGCGAACAAGGAGGACCGCCAGCCTCTGATGACACTGGGAACAGAGACAGGGAATGGAGGATCAAAGGCCCAAGGCGACAGAAAATTCCAGGATCCCAGAAGTTTAGAAGGATGAACGCCTCTTCAGATATTGAACATTGACCTCTCCATGAGACACTGAGGATGCCCACGAAATTT
Organism: Ambystoma mexicanum; assembly: GCF_040938575.1. Taxonomy (NCBI): domain Eukaryota; kingdom Metazoa; phylum Chordata; class Amphibia; order Caudata; family Ambystomatidae; genus Ambystoma; species Ambystoma mexicanum. The sequence continues at coordinate 112,707,508 of NC_090938.1, read as the reverse complement.
CGACCCATGGAGTCACCTGGCAGGCTCACCTGAGACTAAAGATTCTCCATGCGACGTTCTAAACAAAGTGACGATGTTCAAAGCTGACAATAACGCAATGAAGTAAGAAAAGAAGCGATTAACGTTGGAGGTGTATTCAGATAATGGGGGTTAGGGAGGTTGACGGGGGCTCATTATTTACTAGAATAGTTCAATTGTTGGATCAACAAGCTATGGTCCTTACTGGTGATCCGACGCTGATTGGGTGAAGTAAACCCAACTGGATCAGACACCATGCAGATGAGGAGGGCAGGGAGTTGGGGGCGGGAATTGATCACGGCACGTACATACGCACGTGAATGTAGTGAAACCCTTTCGAAAACTAAAATCCATAGAATAGGGCCTCTGTTAGTATTTCTGATGAACAACGATGTTCACAATGGCGAATAACTTAGTAACTAAAGTTAGACACATGAAAGCTGGCACCCTTAATGTGAAGGGCATCACTCAACTCCCCCTCCAAAAGATCTCTGGTCTCCCGTGAATTCAAGAGAGCAAACATAGATGTGCTCTTCTTACAGGAGACCAGATGCACACGTGGGGAAGAGCGAAAGGTATTGTACACTAAATCAGGATATGAATACTGGGGATCCGGCCCCTTAAGAAAAGCAGGAGTAGGTATACTGATCAAGAAAGACCTCCGATTTGAAGTGATAAAGACCTGTTCAGATGTTGGGGGAAGAGCCATTGTCCTGGTGGGGAAAATGAATAACACTACCCTCACCCTCGCATCCGTCTACGCCCCAAACACGGGACAATTTCGCTTTCTTAGACACATGATTCCCAAGGTAATGCAGGAGGCCGAGGGTGAGGTGATCCTAGGAGGTGATTTCAATATGTGGGCGAACCCCTCACTCGATAGGCAAGCCGGCAATCCAGCAGCCCTTGAACCTCCTAGTTGAAGGCACACAGAAGTTATGGAAATTATGTCCCTATACGAATTGCATGACTTATGGCGCCTCCTACACCCCCACCAGTCGGGGTACACATTTTATTCTGCGCCACATGAACGAGAATAGACTACATATACCTCACCACCGGTCTACGTGAAACAGTAACAACCTCAGAGATCTCATCTCATTGATCTCCTGTTCCGACCACAGTATGGTTACCACTGATATCGACTTGCTAGCCCTCATGTATAAAAATTTGAAATGGCGATGCAACGACTGTTTGTGGAAAGACCCAATATTCCTTGAACAGGTGAAGAAAGAGATTACGCAATACTTTGAACTGAATGACACGGGGGAGGTCAATGAGAACGTAGTCTGGGAGGCTGGGAAGGCAACACGGAGAGGCGTATTGATTAAAGAGGGAGCAGCGAAAAAGAGAGAGAGGACACTCCTAGAAAACAGACTCCGAAAGGAGATAGCACACTTAGACTCCCGGGCACAATCCAATGAGGAAGAAAGGAGTGATAGGATAGCCAAGACTGTCCAAAAGAGGGACGAACTCTGCCGTTTAGAAGAGGGCCTGGTAACTCGAAAACTCCAATTCCTAAAACAAAAACACTACGAGAAAGTGGACAAGGATGACGCACTCCTAGCCGCTAGGCTGAAAAAGCAACTAATTGAACGTTGGGTCACAGCCATAGAAAGGGAGCACTCCCCCTTTACCACGGATTCCAGAAGTATCCCTGAGACCTTCGCAGACTTCTATGAGAACCTGTACAAATCGGAAGCCAAGCAGGGGGGTGAAGAAATTAACCGTTACATAGATGGGATAAATATGCCCACACTCTCCTTTGACAATACTGAATCCTTAGAATCCCAGATAACGTCTGAAGAAATTGAGGCCGCTATAAAACGACTAGCCCTGGGAAAGGCTCCTGGCAATGATGGCAACAGTGCAGGATTTTATAAGACCTTCCTTGGCCGCCTCCTCCCCTACATGGTAAAACTGTTTAACCAAATTCTCCAAGCGGGAGTTGCCCTAGAGTCGTTCTCGCAGGCAATCATCACTGTCATCCCCAAAGAAGGTAAAGACCACAAGCATTGCACATCCTACTGGCCCATCTTATTACTCAACATAGATGCAAAAATGTACACACGTGTTTTGGCAGCTAGACTTGAGACACACATGCCAGCACTGATCCACCCCGACCAGGTCGGATTTATCCTTGGCCGTCAAGGAGCTGACACCACTCGTAAAACCCTGCACCTGATACATGAATCAAGGAAAATGACGAACTCACCTTCCCTACTGTCCATAGACGCAGAAAAAGTGTTCGACAGAGTGGAATGGAATGTTTTGGAAGCAGTGTTATGCAAAATTGGCCCAACATTTAGAAGGGGGATAAAAGCTGTATACACCTCCCCACAGGCATCCGTCATGGTTAACGCTGAATACTCCAGATGGTTCACCCTTGAGAGAGGCACAAGACAAGGATGCCCTCTCTCTGCAATACTGTTTGCGCTTTTCGGTGGAACCACTGGCTCACAAACTTCGAGCTGACAACTCGGCCAAAGGCCTGAAAGTACAGGATAGAGAATATAAGTTAGCCCTGTATGCCGATGACATATTGCTGCACATCCAGAATCCTCTGACGTCAGTACCCAGAGCCATACAACAAATCGAAACATATGGTGCACTTTCGGGTTTTAAAATAAATCGGTCCAAATCAATCCTATTCCCCCTGCATGATCCCTCTCCAGAATGCACCAAAGAACTAATGAGATTGGGTTTAGTACTGTAAGGTCCTAGGTTAGGTTATTTGGAAATCAATCTAACTCGACATATAAATGACATGTACGAAGCCAACTTCCCTCAGCTTCTTGCTGTGTTTCACGCTGACCTCAAAAGATGGCAACCGCTCACAATTTCATGGATGGGGCAGCTGAACTCCATCAAAATGGTATGCCTCGCCCGCTTCTTGTATTTATTTATTTTTAACTTTTTTTATTTGAATTGACACCTTACCAGAAAACAGAGGGAGCCACACGATGCCCGCATCAAAACATAAGCAATGTACATATTAGGCAATACATATTGAGCAGACTGAAACACCATGGAAAAACAGTCAACCCTCAAAGTACTAACAGCTGAACAAAAGGAGTATGCATCTATGGGGAGCTCCCCGGAGAGGAAGGCAAGGAATTTGATGGTGACGCCATGGCGGTTATATGTTGCCAGAATCTATGCCAAATATCCCTCGGCCTGGAATGCGGGTGTTGTATTGCGTTCCAGGACTGCTCGGTGTCGTGAGCCAATGTGACTGATCTGAGCCACTGTCTATAGGTAGGCGCCCTAGGGCGAAGCTAACATAGTAATATGCAGCGAACTGCCAACAGCATGCAGAGGCCCGCTAGTTTCTTAGAGTCGCGGGGCAATTGAGGGAGGTCGTGGAACAAGCAGTGGGGTGGGGTCAATAGTGTGTTCTAGAATGTCAGACAGTGTGGAGCAGATGTCCAGCCAGAATTGGGTTAGGCAGGGACAGTGCCATAGCATATGGCTATAGGTAGCTTGATCCATGCCACACCTGGGGCAAGTGGGAGGGACGGTACAAAACATACAATGAAGTCTCATTGGTGTGTGGTGGAACCTGTGCAGAAACGTGAATTGAATAAGTTTAAATTTGGTGTTCTAAGACACATCATGGGTTCGAGCACACATTCGCGACAATCTCTCATAGGATATTTCGACCCCGAGATCCTCCTCCCACCTGCGTCTCAGCTTGGTGAAGTGGGGGGCTGTTCTAGTCTGCAGTAAGGAGTAGAGTCTCAACACCTTACCGTTAAAGGAGAGATAGGAACAAAGCTCAGCAACTATAGGTTCGTCGGGGGGCAAGGCAGGGAATTTGAGACTCTCTCGGAGTGAAGAGTATTGCAGCCACACCGAGGGCTGACGTTTGAGTAAAAGAGGGAGATCAGGCCACTCAATAAAGCTTCCTTGTTCAAATGCATCGCGGAGCATCAGATAGCCGGTGTCCGCCCAGTGGGTTACCACTGATCGTGGGATGTCGGGAAGGAAGTTCCATAATGCCAGATCCCCGTGAAATGGTTGAGGAGTGTAGACCATTGCCCATAGTTTGGTTAATGCCAAGGATGTGCTAGCGACAGGGTCTGCCGAGTTTGAGTCAGGGGGGGATCGGCTTGAGGATCAGAGATCCAATCACTCGGTCACTGACCGCCAGCTTCTCCAGGCGAACATGTGGGGGTGGGGGTCGGTAGTGTTGAACCAATATGCAGCGAATTGAGATTGGGCCACCACCCAGTACCCGACAAAGTCTGGCGCGTTGAATCCGCCCAGGATCTTGGGGGTGGTCAGCGTGGACAGTTTGAGGCGGACTGCGCCCGAGTGCCAGAGGAAGGTGTTGGTGATGGAGCGCAGTGTTTGGAAAAAAGCATCACCCGGCCACACAGGCAGATTGGTAAATCGATAAAGCAATTGGGTAATACAACCATTTTAAGTATTCCAATTCTGCATGCTAGCGAGATGGGAAGCCTGGTCCAGTAAGAGGTTTTTGTCGCTAGGTTAGTAAGGTAACTCTGGTAGTTGTCGTCACGTAGCTGTGCCGTGTGTCGGGAGACCACCACCCCCAGGTAAGTGAAACCCGATGGAGACCAGCTGAACCCATGTAGATCCGGGGAGGTAGCGTTGAGTCTGTGAGCGGGAATAAGGTTGACTTGGAGCAATTTACTATCAGACCAGATATGTCACCAAAAAGGGCCACATCAGCCAGTATGGGGGGCAAGGTTGGTTTCAGGGGAGCGGATTTATAGGAGGGCGTCATCCGCGTAGAGGGAAACTATATCGGATTGGCCAGCAGTGCACAATCCCCTGTGCGAGTGTGATTTCTGCATCATGTTGGCAAAGGGCTCCATGGCTATGGCAAAGATAAGTGGGGAAAAGGGGCATCCTTGGCGTGTGCCTCTGGATATCCGGAAGGAAACGGAGCATCTATCTTCCGTGTGGACTCTGGCCGACGGGGCGGTGTAGAGTAGCTTAATCCAGGATCGGAAGTTTGGGCCGAACTTGCATTTCTTGAGAACTCGCCATAGATATTTCCACGAGACCGAGTCAAATGCCTTCTGCCTGTCCAGAGTGGCCGCAACCGCCTGTGTAGAGGGGGGGATCGTGCTGATCACATTGAAGAGCTTTCGCAAATTTAGGGACGTGGATCTTCCAGGGACAAAACCGGACTGGTCGGGGTGGATGATGTGGGGCATGTATGGGGCAAGACGGTATATTTTAACATCACTGTTAATCAGTGAGAGTGGTCGGTATGAACCGCATTGTGTAGGGGGTTTACCAGGTTTAAGAAGCACTGTAATCGGTGCCTCACGGAGAGACGGGGGTAGTATTCCATTGTTGCATGACTACTCCCACAAAGCTAGTAGGTGTGGTGCTAGGAGAGATTTGTATTGCTTATAGAAGTCCATAGGGAGCCCATCGGAGCCGGGGGCCTTCCCAGATGATAGTGACTCAATGGCTTCGACAATTTCCTCCAACGTAAAGGGTCTCTTAAGGAAGACGACAACGTCGGCTGAGAGGACTGAGATGGGAAGGCTATCTAAGTAAGAGTCAATTTCGGGGCCCTGGGGGCCGTCGGCATCTGAGCGTAAGGAAGTGTAGAACGAAAGAAACTCGGAATTAATGTCTTGTGGGGAGGTGGCGAGTGAGCCATCAGGTATAGTTATGGCCGGGATATTGGGGGCACCAAGTTCGCGGCGCAGTAATCTAGCTAGCATTCGACCAGGTCGTTCCCCTTCCCCGTATCTCCTCGCGGATTGGGGGGAGTCCAGGAACTTAACCTCATGCTCAGCGAGGGCATGGAACCTGTCCAGCTCAGCTCCCAGCACCGCTAGGGTGGCTGGGGAGTGAACTGGGGCGTATTGGGATTCGTGGGCAGCAAGGGCCGATTCACTATCGGAAATATTGGCGCGGATGCCCTTCAGGATTCCACAGCTTTTGGAGATGGTGATCCCTCTAGTGTGTGCCTTGAAGGCTTCCCAGAGCACAGCTTGTGTGGCCACAGAGTTTGTATTAATCTCAAAGTACTCCTCAATGGAGGACCCCAGCTCGGATGCGAAGACCTGGTCAAGAAGCGAATGGGGGCCCATCCTCCACTGCCTGGTTTTGTTTGCATCGGGTCCCCAGTTTAAAGAGATAAGTACCAGTGAATGATCTGAGAGTGTCCTAGGGAGTATAGCCAGGTGAGATAGGCATCGGACCAACATGTCTCTAATGAGCCATCTGTCTATTATGGAATGGGAATCATGTACTGAGGAGTAAAAGGAGTATGTACGAGAATCAGGGTATATCAGACGCCAGGCATCTTGTCATGATGCCCGCTCCCGGGGAGCCGGTTCAAGCCCGGCGTCCCCGAAAGCGGACATCCAGTCCCCAAGGAAGGACCCAGCAACTCCATATAGGGGCCCTTTGGACAGTGTCCTGGCGCCTATGGCGCCAGGCTCATAAAAGACATCAGTCCTGGCGCCATAGGCGCCAGGCTCATTATGGGAATGCTTGGGTGCACTTACCTGATGCAGACCAAGCTGCAGGATCCCGGCCTCCTTGAGGCCTGAAAGGAACTACTTTACCTGTGGGACTAATTTACCATCCGGGCGTGGTCGGGGAAGGATACATACCTGATTGGAGGAAGGATACATACCTGGAACTTCTTCCAAGGCTATTTAAACCCCACCCGAACAGCCACACGTGCTTCGCGTTCTGCATCTAGCAGCTGGATGCTCACCGTGTCTGCTCCTGCATCCTGACTTCTGACACGCCTGCCAGCATCCTGGATCACCTGCAAAGGAAGAGGAGAAAAGAACAGAAGAAGGAAGAGTCCTTACCTTCTAAATCCGCATCCCGGAGACATCTCGCCGACAATCCTGAAAAGGAAGACTTTAATTTAAAAGCTCATTGCGTCGATCGCTGCAGCGCCGCATTCCACTCACCTTTACAGGGCGCCTCCATGTTCAGCAGCGATCATCCGGATTCGTAGTCACGCCCCAGCGCCTAGGGAGAAAAAGACCAGAACAAAAGGTGAGAGAGAGAAGGGAATAAGGAAAGCTAAATCTCCATGTTAAGACTTACCTCTTGATTCATTCCCTCTTCATTTCGGGTCCGCGCCGCATCCTGGCATTTCCGGACCCTGGCCCCTAAGGGGAAAAAGAGACATCAACGTTAATGAGCGAATGAAAAGACATTACCAAAAAAACGCTCATTAAAGACTTACCTGATTTCTACAAGGATTTCACTTCTCATCTCGGGTCGGTGCCTGTTCCCCGGCATTCCATACCCCGGCCCCTATGGGGAAAAAGACACTAGCATTAGTACATTAATGCATGGACACAAGGGGAACCTCTTATCAAAAAACTTACCTGGAAGCCAAGCAAGTTTGGTTCTCACCAATCCGAAAATCCAGTGAAGTAACTGGATACCAACGCGCCCCTGCATCAGAAGCAGGATGGAGAGCTCGTCCTTCCAGACCCTAAGGTGAGACGCTACGAGAAATCACAGAAGGGTTTCAAGGAGGGTGAGAGGGGAAAGTTGGAGGCCGATTGCATTACCCCGCAGACAGTTAATCCCCTATTTTCGCCTACAGAAGGATACTTCTGCGAGCCAGACAAGCCAGATTTGGGGGCCCGGTCCAGTCCGTTTTCCGAACCCTGCGCATCACCTTAGAAGAGGTCACAGCAGCGCGAACCAGGCCAGCGCCTCGGTGGGAGTCAGGTGAGCGTAACACATCTACCAATGTCAGACGGGGAAGTGTTGCAAGGATGGCATATGCTGCCTTAGACAGTTGGCGGGGTCTAGAGCCCAATCTATCCAGGGTAACATCCAGTATTGTATTAAAATCCCCGGCCCATAAAATAGGGATCAGGGGGTAACTTTCAAGTAGTGTGGCCAAGTGTAAATAAAAATCAAGGTCGTCAACATTGGGACCATATACATTCAGGATAACCACCTTCTGATGTTGTAGTATGCCAGTGATCAATACATACCTACCAAGTGGATCGACGTGGGAGTGGTGAAGGGTGAATTTCAGACTCTTGTGAATTAAGGTGAGGGTACCACGGCTTTGAGTGGAATAGTTGGTATAGTATCTCTGGGGTCCCCATTGTTTAGCGAAACGCTCGCATTACTCAGAGCGAGCGTGGGTTTCCTGCAGACATAGGATTTTAACTCTGTGATGCTCAGCATAGAGCTGAATCTGCCGCAACTTTTTGTAGTTGCCTAACCCCCGGACGTTCCAGCTCATAAAGGTCAAGTCGGTGCTAGCCATAACTCAGGGGGTAATGCTTGAATTACTGTGAAGGGGTTATCAGTAAGTGGAAAGTGTACGGTCTGAATGCATGTGGCCTCATGTCTGCAAGTGGAAGATGTTACGCAGTGGCGCGTGTGGCGCCTCCGGTGGCTGTCAAAACTTGTTTTTAACCAAAACGTACCCTCCCCCCACCCCCACCCACATCCCTCCCCCAAACAGAGGGACGAAACCCAACCCATAACCAAGCAACAACAAACAATTTGGCATCAGCGCCTGGGGGCCTGTTAGCAGTCCTAGCCGTGGCGCAACGGACTGTACGAGGGCAAGTAGAGTGCAAATTGAGCAAGGGTAACAAGTGTATTCAGTTCAGGTTACACGTGTGAATGATTATGGTGGAGACAGGTGGATTGTAGTATAATATTAATGCATTTTTTGTGGCTTCCAGCCCCAAGACATCTCAATTATAGATATTCCATCTACACCAGTTCTCAACGGGGAAGAACTGGCCAAAACAGGGCAACCCACAAAACCAGAGCAGTTGCAAGGTATTACTAATAGTCAAACATGGCAAAATGGGGTCAGCCAGGCAAGTGCTCATCAAGGAACTTGGAGGCCTCCTCCGGGATCGTGAAAAAGAAAGTTTTATTGGAATGTTCGATATGAAGTTTCGCGGGGAATAGCATGGAGTACTTGACCCCCAGGTCACAGAGTCTCCTCTTCACAGCCATGAAGGATTGTCGCTCTCGTTGTACTGCCACAGAGTAGTCCGGATAAAGGTGGATTCTATTCACTCCAAGGAGAAGTTCTCCCTTGAGTCTGGCCGCCCGCAGGAGGGCACCTCGGTCCCGAGAATTTAGGATTCTGGCAATAATGGGTCGCGGTGGAGCACCAGGGCTGGGCTTTGCGGTCAAGGTACGGTGTGCCCTCTCAATAGCGAACTGTGAGGAGAGTTTAGGGGCATCCAGGAGTGTCAGGAGAATGCGCTCCACATAGTCTTCCATAGGTTCAGTAATATTATCCTCGGGAATGCCAATAATGCGCAAGTTGTTCCGCCTCGAGCGGGATTCGAGATCGTCATTTGTCTTCTCCACCGATGCCACCTGGTTGGTGAGCGTGGAGACCACAGCCTGCAGCGAGCCCAGGTCATCCTCAGCGACTCCGAGTCTGGTTTCAACTTCAGCGACTCTACCATCCGTCCTTTCGATATGGGCTTTTATGGAAGAGATTGTCCCATTCATATCGTCCAATTTAGTGTGAAGAGTGGTGAAGCCATCTCGTATGTATTCCAGCATCTTCTGCGATTCGTCAGAAGTTGGTGGAGCAGAAGTGGCAGGTTGCTCCTCGGGTTCGTTAGGGGTGGGCTTGGACGGTATTTTGGTAATCATATTAAGTGAGCTTTGTTTTTTCCCAGCTCCAGCACCCTTGGTCATGGTGAAGGTCGGGCACTGGGACCGGGGTCTCGGAGACAAGCAGGTATTCAAAAGTGGAAAGGTTCCCTCAACTCCAATCACAGTACAGACACACCTAGGGATGTTGTATGTAGTACTCTGAATCCGTAGGATGGTATCTGAGTTAGACCCAGGCCGTGTTCTGCACCAGCAATTTAGGTGATTTGTGTGCCCTCAGATGGACAGGGTCCGCTCCCACGGCGGTTGTAATGCGTGTACACCCCCCAGGGGAGAGTCGGCAGGGTTTAGGGTATCAGTGGTGTAATGCCGCAGGTTCAGTATAACATGGAATAAGTGTTAGGGCCCACACCCACCCATTAGGTTTATAGCAAGATCCAAGTGGAGCACTGAAGAAGTTCAACAGGGTTGCGTTAGATGACAAGGTGGACACACAATACAGAGGAGGCACCCTCAATACAGAACCAACTAGAGGGGCTCTCCGCCGCTTACAAGGCTTCCAACAGCGCAGGGAACGCAAGAACAATGGGACATGGGTACGTGTGTGAGAGCCTTAGGCAAAAATTAGGTGTTTAAAGGTGGTGCAGCTCATCAGGTAGTGGTTGCGAACTAAGAGTTCCCGAGTTTATGGATGCCTGGTCATTAGCACCAGTGGTCAGTGGGCAATTTGCAGGCAGGGTATGCTTCAAGTCCACCTACAAGCATGTCAGTGCTGCCATGACGTACAGGGATCACAGGTGGTGACAACAGTGGGGTGGAGATGATGGGGGGTGAAGAGCGGCAGCAGCACAGTCACAGCAGGATCGGTGCGTTGTTGAGCGGGAGCTGGGCCCAGGCGGCGCCCCAGTAGGAGCCGAGTGGCGCAGACAAATTTGCGCAGGTGTTCAAGGTAAGACCGCTGGCCTGCTAGCCGTGAAAACTCGTGGTGGGGGGGTTCTTGCAGGGCTATCTCAGTGTCAATGTGGCAGCACGGAGCTCAGGGCACCCTAGAGAGAGCGGGGTGAGCGTAACAACGGATTCCCACGTTAGTCCTGCCGGAGGACATCCATATACACGGTAGGTTGGGATGGGGGGGTGGGGAGGCCTCAAATGCGTTTCAGGTGGTACGGGCCTCAGGATCAGAGCAGCAGCACGGGGCGCACGGAGGATATGCTCAACCCCCCACGGGGTGTGGGAGTCGAATGCTGCAAGAGGAACCGCTCTCCAGCACAGGAGAGAGGACTCTAGGGCAGTCCGCAGCGTAATAGTTGGGTTTCAGCAGCGGGGGGGGATCAGCCCGTTCCTGCTCCCCGTCCTCCTACCTTAGATTAGCTGCAAGCGTAGGGCCACTGGAAGGGGAGCAAGGGAGACGGGCATGCGTCTGGCAGCATTGCGCGGAGTCAGCCGCGGCGGCACCAGTCTAGGGGCTCTGCTCACGAGTAACGAAGAGGCAGTCACAGGACCCCGTCGCCAGTCCGCACAGGATAATGCGGGTAAAAGACCACTGGCAGCCAGGCCAGCAGCGCGGCCTTGGTCCGGCACATGTGCCTCTGTGCCCCTCCCCCACGCAGGCCGACTGCGCCGGGGTGTCAGGTGGCTTCCGCGATCCGGGCCACACAGGGCTACGGCACGGGGCGGACCAGCAGCACGCCACGCCGCACAGAAAGTGATGAAATGTGGACCACACAGGGGGTCCTCGGCTCCCAAATTCGGACCGGGCATAGCCAGCAGCACGATCTCAAGGTTGCTACAGCGTCGGGTGAACCAGCTGCACTTGGAAGGTGAAAAAGAGGATGGTGTTCGCCCTCATAGTCTGGAGCCTTAGACACAGGTGGCCATCTTGTTTCGGCACAACAGCGCCCCCGCCTCGCCCGCTTCTTATACCCCTTCCAGGTTCTCCCCTTGAATGTCCCTGACATATTCTTCAGGAAAGTGAAAAGTGCTCTGCTACGTTTTCTATGGGAAGGAAAGAAACCGAGAATATCATACGAGGTCCCCATCCTTCTGAAAGACAAAGGTGGAGCTGGCCTCCCAGATCTAAAAATGTACTGTTGGGCGACCCAATTGAGAGTGCTGATTCCCCACCTGAGAAATAGGAAAGATCTACAATGGGTCCAACTAGATAACAACAACTTGACTCCGGCCACATTGGCAACACCCCATATTAGGCACAATTTGGGACATATGGAAAGAAGGAAGAGGCATGGAGGGGGTCACCACATGGCCATCTCCCTTGAGTCATATATGGTCACCGGGAATCAGAGTGGACATACCCGATCACTCGATGTACCAAACATGGTTTGATGCTGGCCTTCAGAGGGTAGGGCAACTCTGGAGGGGAGACACCTATCTGACAGTCTGCGAATTAGAAGAAGCACTTCAGATCCACCCAATTTCATTATTCCTATTCATACATCTCAAAGGGGTGATGACCAGGGAGGTATGTTGCACAAAGATACAGAGACATCTGACACCATTCGTAAAGCTCCTTGACACTCTCACGGAGACCAAAGGTCTGATAACGCTCATGTATCGAGCGTTACTTGATACCGGTCCAGACTCAACCGCAAGACTTAAACAAAGATGGGAGAGGGACTTCGGTAGACAATTTGACAAGAACACTTGGGCTAAAATATGCAGAACACCCTCACATGTATCCATAGCCGCACAATACAAACTACATGCCCTCAAACTATTACACAGATGGCAGTACGACCCCTATGGACTCTCTAAAATGTTTCAGTGAGCCCGATGTGCTGGAGATAATGTGGTATGAAGGCCAATTATTGGCACACGTGGTGAGAATGCCCTTGAATACAAGTATACTGGAACAAGGTACTAGGCTGGATAAAGCAGGTAGAGGGCATAACTAGGGAAATGTCACCGCTCCTCATTCTGTTTGGGCTAGAGGAGAATGAAGATGGAGTAATGAAACTTGGCGGACTTTCGGCCCCACTACTTCTGGCCGCACACGCCTGCCTGGTAGTTAGATGGAAGGCCAGCTGCCCCCCATCCAAAAAATAGTGGATAGGAGTGGCTACTAACATATGCACAATGGAAAGAATCACGGCTGCACTCCACGGAAGGTCTGCACAGCATGAAACACTGTGGAATGACTTTGCAAATACATTTGTTTTTGATTCAACAGACCCTTCACTGTAAAGGTCCCGTAGACCATTGATAGACCCTCATACATGCTCACAATGTGCAACTCCTAACCACAGATACAATGCTAAGCCCATGAGAACATAATAAAATGATCATCGTGACACGCCATGTGACAACAGAAGGTTGGCTTTACAGGATCGCAGAAGCCATGCGAAAATATTTCTTCAAGTGATGCCGTTGACTACCCAGGGTGGGTGGAAGGTGGGAAGGGAGGGAAATGAGGATATTTGAGTGGTTTTTTACCAATGTACGAATACATTATTGAACGTGATGCAAAAATATTGTAAATACCATTCTGCCCAAGCTATAAATGTAATGTTATTTTTTCTCTGTTGAAAAACAATAAAAACAAATTTGAAAAAAAAAACAGCACACACATCCCACTACCTGCCCCTTTGAATCCTTTACACATCATAGAAGTCCCTTTTCCAAGAATCGGAATAGACATTATTGAACCTCTAGAAACATCTAGACTAGGCAATAAATACATCATTGTTATAGTTGATTATACAACTAGATACCCCAAAGCCTTTCCAATGCGAAATAACACCACACAGCAAATCCTTAAACATCTCCTACCGTATTCCTCCAGGGTCGGCTTTCCCAAGGAAATACTACTCAATCAAGGTTCACATTTATGAGCAAGGTTATGGCAGAAGTCAAAGAGCTACTCCATATTACCACCTAACAAACCTCTGTGAACCATCCCCCAAACGATGGCTTGTTAGAAATATTTAGCAAAACCCACTGGCTACTACTGGGTTTTCCCCCTTTGAACTACTTTATGGCAGAGAGCCCAGAGATGTCCTGTACATGCTCTGGGAAACCTGGGAAGAACTAGAAGATGCACCCATTCCCATCTTGCAAACCACTACCCGAATGCGAGAACATATGAGACTTGTACGAGATCTAGTATGAAAAAAGTCCAGAGCCAACAAAAATCCCATTACAACCAGAAAGTAAGCTTAAGGTCATTTTCCATAGGACAGAATGTATTGGTCATATTACCTATCTCAGAAAACAAGCTAGTTTCTAAGTGGCATAGTCCCTATGAATTATTAAAACAAACAGGAACCTGCACTTATGAAGTAACCCAACCGGACAGAAAACAAAAGCTCCATTTATATCACGTCAATCTCTTAAAAAGGTGGAAAGAGAACCCATTGCCACCCATGCCAAAGTAGTATCTTATTTGGTTCCAGAAGATATAGATAACTTTTTGAATTCCTCCAGAACTATCTATGCAACAACAAGAAGATCTAAAAGATGTAATTACATCATTCCCCCATGTATTTTCAGAAAAACCCAGAAGAATCAAAGGCACCTACCACTATATTAGAACACCCAAGGGAAAAGTGGTTCATATAAAACCATATAGACTCCCGGAGGTCCGTAAACAGATAGTGGTTGAGGAAGTAAACAAAATGTTGCAAGCAAATATTATCGAGCCTTCTTCGGGTCCATGGTCCTCCCCTATCGTATTAGTCACTAAACCTGACCGTTCCTGTAGGTTTTGCGTAGATTTCTGTCACGTTAATGCAATTTCCGACTTTGATGCCTATCCCATGCCACCCATCAATGACCTAATTTATAAACTCGGAGCAGCCACCTTTCTATCCACCCTAGACTTAACAAAAAGGTACTGGCAAGTCCCAGTATATGGACCCGATAAGGAAAAGACAGCGTTTTCAATGCCTCTAGGACTGTTTCAATTCAAAGTCCTCCCTTTCGGCTTCCAAAGCCCACCAGCCACTATCCAACTCCTAATGGATAAGATTTTATGCACCTATTCCGATTTCTGCAGAGGGTATATTGACAATATCATTTATAGTAAAACCTAGGAAGACCAGCTTTTCTATCTTCATAGTATTATGAGAGTCCTCAGAGAGGCCAGCCTAACTGCTAAACCATCCAAATGCAGACTGGCTTAGTCAGCCGTGAAATATCTTGGCTTCTTTGTAGGGAATGGGAACGTACGACCCAAACATGAGGAAGTGAAAGCCGTCCTAGATACACCTATACCCAAAACTAAAAGGGATCTGAGAGACTTTCTATGGTTAAAAGGATATTACCGTAGGTTTATCCCAAACGTTTTGGACAAACTGCCACACTAACAGATAAACTCAAGAACGCCGAACCCCAGAAACTTCATTGGTCTGACGAGGAGGATATATGTTATAACACCTTGAGGCAAAACCTGTGCCAGAACCCAATCCTGAAGATAGTAGATTTCTCTAAGGATTTCATATTGCAAACTGAGAAACCTGAAGGTGTCTCGCTTACTAGTACCCAGGGATCTGTATTCCAGGTGTCCAGGACAGAGCCATCGCTATTGGATACAGTTCCTGGGGGTGGACCAGTGGGGGAGGATCACCTGGATGAGGGGTCTTCAGGGAGTGGAGGTGGGACGCCTAAGGTTGAGATGTGGTACCCACTTCCCATTAACACTTGTTCCCCATCCTACCAATAGGATATCTAGAAGCTCTACCTGACCTTTTTCCATCACAAACGCTTTCCTACATCATGACAGACAACAGGCAAACACTCAAGCCATTTACCTGACATGTCCCAACACCAGGGTCGGGTCAGCCAATGGATAATAACTACGCACACCTGACAGCCCTTTCCCTTCCCCACAGGGATGAAAGGCAGAGCAGGAAAGCACACTACGAGCAAGCCAAACGCACGAGGAAGCAGCTATTCTGGACCGGCAGTTCAAACTGAAAAGTAAGGCAGCGAGACCTGAGAGGATGGCAAGGAGGGAAGTGCCCTCACCCTTTTCAACCCAGACCCACGAAGTATCCATGAAAAGAATCATAAGACCGGGATTTACAGCTAGCGTGTGGTGTAACAGATGTCAACGGTGCATGGAGGCCTCCCGCATTGATAACTCAGGTGCGGAGGCACGCTTGCTACCGTGGTACCTTCCTTGACTACAGAGGCAAGACAAGCCTCAGCTGGTGAGTCAGAGAGAGCTGATACGGCAACATTGTATGAACATCTGAACAAAGAACTTGTGTGTGAAAGCTTGAAAGTCCCCAGAAGGACTAGCTGCAGAGTGGTCAGGTGCCACGTGGGTGCTCATTTGAAGGACTCTGACTGGTCCCCTTTGTTGAAACTACCAGTACTAGAAGGCCCTAGGAGAGGCCAGCATGACGAGTCAGGGGGGTCATACAAGGGCCGAGTCAAACCCCTTGTACAATCGAAAGTCTCTGACACATTGACGAGAAGGAGAGCAAAGTAAGGTGTGTTAACAGAACTGTGTGTAGTCTGGCTGGGGGCTTTAATGAAAGCCCGACTGTGTGCTGAGACCTAAACCTAGGTAAGAAAGGAACCTAAGTAGTCTAAAGGGACTGTTTTGTGAACTGTGGAAAGTGTGAACCTGACAGAGGGATGCCAAGAGAAAGCTAGGGGAAGGGAACCCCGCTTTTAGATAAGATTGGGAACATTGTGAACTAAGGCAAGTGTGAACCCAACAGTGGGACGCCGAAAGAAAGCTAGGGGAAGGGGACCCCCGCTTTGTTATGAGAATGAGCAAATCATGTGTTAGAATGGCTATGTGAACCTGACGGAAGGATGCCAAGGGGAAAGCTAAGGAGAGTGAATTCTGCACATTGATAAAGCAAAGTGAACCCGGCTGAGGGATGCCTGAGGGATGCCTGTGAATCAAGGTGAATAGGAATACACCCATGAACATTGTGTCAACAGAGTGAACCCGGCTGAGGGTTGTCCACAGTGAGTGGTTGTTTAAAAACACATTGAGACTCTTGAATGTTACATTGTGAATAAAAAGGTAAAGTGAACCCGACGGAGGGAGGCCTATGGCAGAGGGGGATCCTAAGGCGAAAAGCAATCGCCCCATGGAGATTTATTGAAGGAACTTTTTGTTTTTGTGGATTGTAACACATCAGGTCCTCTGAGTCAAGAAACTTTGTGTGAAAGAGACTTGGCCACAGAAGGCCCTGATATTTTGGAAACCAACTGTGCCCTCGTGCAGGCGAGGCCCAGGAGTGTGCTGTGCTTAGGAGTCCCGCCTTGTCCCATGCTAAAAACGTGGGGAAGGTAGATCCCAGCTATACCATCTTGTCTTAGCATTTTGAGAACACTTCTTTCTTTTCTGATGAACATTATCCCACACTATTTTGTAACTTAGCGGTAAGGATTGGCAATAGTTTTATTTAGTATAGGCCCTTTTTATTTGACAAGACGCCACTAGGACTGCCTTATTATTATTTGATGGCCATGGCTTGCTCCCATTTTAGGTGTAGATTAAGCATTTTTCTTACCCATTTATACAGTTTAATAAACACTGTTGAACTGTGATCACTTGTGTCTGCCTTTACTGTTGCCACCATGAGTTCCTTACACAAGCACAATGATCAGTATGTTGACTATTTTCTGATATGCAGTGACAATGAAGAAGAGTAAAGGGCTGACCTGGTTTGCCTTTTAATACTACTAGCAGAGAAGGGGTGCAAGATGGATAAGGCAAAACTGCAATACGGCCAGGAGGAGGTTGTGTACCTGTGACAAATAATCTCCATTGAACGGCAAAGGATAACACAAGAGAGGGTCGAGGCAATTCACTTAACAGCATGTCCATGTACAGTGAAGGAAAGGCAGACGTTTCTGGGGTTATGCAATTACTGCATGGCATGGGTTTTTGACTACTCTACATACACAAAACCCCTATTGTAGGTCCTTAAGGAAGCATAGAAAGAGAAGAGGGAGTTAACACCAGAAATGAAAGAAAGCTTCATAGAACTAAAAGAAGCATTGTCCCAGGCGCCAGTGTTGGCCACTCCTAAATACAAAGAGAAATTACACTTGTTCTCCCACGCCAATGGCTCAGTGATAATGGCAGTCCTCACGCAAAAGAAGCCACAGAGATACAAGCGACTGGCTTACTACAGTGGGATTTTAGACACAGTAATGCATGGACACTTCCCTTGCAAACAAGCACTTGCTGTCGGAATTGAAATAATATTATGCCTCCTATCGCAGCAATTGTATGTGTATTGGCCTACGCCAAGTTGTCTAAAACATGATGCAAATAAACTCTGCAGCAAGGTTTTGACCTTAGAGAAAGTAATGTAAGTCGCCATCTTGGATTAAGCCGCCATTTTAGGTTCTCTTGTAATGTGGAAGTCACCCTGAACATCAAAATGGAGGCCGAATGACATTCTGAGTAAGATTCTGGCCGTTGTGACCTCCGCACACACGAATAATTAATATGCCTGCAGGCCACTTGTCGTGGTCGCGGACTGAGACCTTGTCCTATTGCTGACCTATGTGTAAATGTACAACTATATCAGCGAAACTGATCAAAATGCATAAATTATAGGATTGACCTGGCAAGGAACCCTAGGCCCGATCCCAAGAATGGTGAACCCGCGAGAGGGTTGGCCAAGGGCTGGACAAATCATATAAAAGACCCAAGTATTCCAATGTACGGTCTCTCTTACTAATGCATCGAACATTCGTTGAAGTTCGTTATGTTACTCTGAGAGCCGAATAGCTATCCGTTTGTCAATTGACTTTGGTAACTGTTGTAGCTTTTAAATAAACCACTTGTATGTTCTTTGTAACCTGTGTTGGTGTGTTTATTTTGGGCTTCCCGGCCTCATATTATTTCTATGTTTTCACAGTTGGCGCCCGAACAGGGACCCTCAAGATTGATGCCGGATCATTGAAGGTTGACGCAGACTATCGAACCGGGATCGGACAGTGTGATACTGCGGGCCCGACTGAACGAGACGCGATACCTCGGCAGCGCTGCACGATCCGATCCTTGGACGATAGTCGTGTGGTCTGACACGGCATCTTGACGAGGGTCCATTTTTGTGGCGGGCAGATTTGTCGAAACCACCAAACACAAGGTAAAATTCATTAGGTAAGTTCTTTGATAAACCGTACGGTCCTCCTTAGGTTTGGTCAGGTGCAGTCGTGACCCGGCTCTTAATTTAACCCTGACAATTTGAATTTGGCGTATTGTATCTGCAGACACAATTATTGACCAGGTAACACCATTTTTTTGTGAAATGCCTGGGAAATTGTGTAGCTGCTTTAGGGCTCTGTTCCGCAGCGATCGACAATCTTTGGAATTTAGCCGCCCGGCACCACAGGAGGGGTCGCCAGCATGTACTATGTACTGTAAGTATGGCATTGGAAGTATAGTGTTTAATGATATTTGGCACAGACAGACCAGACATGCCTCAGAATTTCAGTGGCCAATCAATGGTAGTTTTGAGATCCCCCGTATTGAATACCTAGAATCGGTCTTGCTAAAAAAGAAGGCCAGACCTGCAGCCGTTGATGTTTTGCAGAATTGGAAAAAAGAAGCATTGCAGCAGCTTAAAAGTAGGGATAAACATGCACGCCGTCATAAAACAAATGCCGAAAAGGGCAAGTGGGAGGGACGGTACAAAACATACAATGAAGTCTCATTGGTGTGTGGTGGAACCTGTGCAGAAACGTGAATTGAATAAGTTTAAATTTGGTGTTCTAAGACACATCATGGGTTCGAGCACACATTCGCGACAATCTCTCATAGGATATTTCGACCCCGAGATCCTCCTCCCACCTGCGTCTCAGCTTGGTGAAGTGGGGGGCTGTTCTAGTCTGCAGTAAGGAGTAGAGTCTCAACACCTTACCGTTAAAGGAGAGATAGGAACAAAGCTCAGCAACTATAGGTTCGTCGGGGGGCAAGGCAGGGAATTTGAGACTCTCTCGGAGTGAAGAGTATTGCAGCCACACCGAGGGCTGACGTTTGAGTAAAAGAGGGAGATCAGGCCACTCAATAAAGCTTCCTTGTTCAAATGCATCGCGGAGCATCAGATAGCCGGTGTCCGCCCAGTGGGTTACCACTGATCGTGGGATGTCGGGAAGGAAGTTCCATAATGCCAGATCCCCGTGAAATGGTTGAGGAGTGTAGACCATTGCCCATAGTTTGGTTAATGCCAAGGATGTGCTAGCGACAGGGTCTGCCGAGTTTGAGTCAGGGGGGGATCGGCTTGAGGATCAGAGATCCAATCACTCGGTCACTGACCGCCAGCTTCTCCAGGCGAACATGTGGGGGTGGGGGTCGGTAGTGTTGAACCAATATGCAGCGAATTGAGATTGGGCCACCACCCAGTACCCGACAAAGTCTGGCGCGTTGAATCCGCCCAGGATCTTGGGGGTGGTCAGCGTGGACAGTTTGAGGCGGACTGCGCCCGAGTGCCAGAGGAAGGTGTTGGTGATGGAGCGCAGTGTTTGGAAAAAAGCATCACCCGGCCACACAGGCAGATTGGTAAATCGATAAAGCAATTGGGTAATACAACCATTTTAAGTATTCCAATTCTGCATGCTAGCGAGATGGGAAGCCTGGTCCAGTAAGAGGTTTTTGTCGCTAGGTTAGTAAGGTAACTCTGGTAGTTGTCGTCACGTAGCTGTGCCGTGTGTCGGGAGACCACCACCCCCAGGTAAGTGAAACCCGATGGAGACCAGCTGAACCCATGTAGATCCGGGGAGGTAGCGTTGAGTCTGTGAGCGGGAATAAGGTTGACTTGGAGCAATTTACTATCAGACCAGATATGTCACCAAAAAGGGCCACATCAGCCAGTATGGGGGGCAAGGTTGGTTTCAGGGGAGCGGATTTATAGGAGGGCGTCATCCGCGTAGAGGGAAACTATATCGGATTGGCCAGCAGTGCACAATCCCCTGTGCGAGTGTGATTTCTGCATCATGTTGGCAAAGGGCTCCATGGCTATGGCAAAGATAAGTGGGGAAAAGGGGCATCCTTGGCGTGTGCCTCTGGATATCCGGAAGGAAACGGAGCATCTATCTTCCGTGTGGACTCTGGCCGACGGGGCGGTGTAGAGTAGCTTAATCCAGGATCGGAAGTTTGGGCCGAACTTGCATTTCTTGAGAACTCGCCATAGATATTTCCACGAGACCGAGTCAAATGCCTTCTGCCTGTCCAGAGTGGCCGCAACCGCCTGTGTAGAGGGGGGGATCGTGCTGATCACATTGAAGAGCTTTCGCAAATTTAGGGACGTGGATCTTCCAGGGACAAAACCGGACTGGTCGGGGTGGATGATGTGGGGCATGTATGGGGCAAGACGGTATATTTTAACATCACTGTTAATCAGTGAGAGTGGTCGGTATGAACCGCATTGTGTAGGGGGTTTACCAGGTTTAAGAAGCACTGTAATCGGTGCCTCACGGAGAGACGGGGGTAGTATTCCATTGTTGCATGACTACTCCCACAAAGCTAGTAGGTGTGGTGCTAGGAGAGATTTGTATTGCTTATAGAAGTCCATAGGGAGCCCATCGGAGCCGGGGGCCTTCCCAGATGATAGTGACTCAATGGCTTCGACAATTTCCTCCAACGTAAAGGGTCTCTTAAGGAAGACGACAACGTCGGCTGAGAGGACTGAGATGGGAAGGCTATCTAAGTAAGAGTCAATTTCGGGGCCCTGGGGGCCGTCGGCATCTGAGCGTAAGGAAGTGTAGAACGAAAGAAACTCGGAATTAATGTCTTGTGGGGAGGTGGCGAGTGAGCCATCAGGTATAGTTATGGCCGGGATATTGGGGGCACCAAGTTCGCGGCGCAGTAATCTAGCTAGCATTCGACCAGGTCGTTCCCCTTCCCCGTATCTCCTCGCGGATTGGGGGGAGTCCAGGAACTTAACCTCATGCTCAGCGAGGGCATGGAACCTGTCCAGCTCAGCTCCCAGCACCGCTAGGGTGGCTGGGGAGTGAACTGGGGCGTATTGGGATTCGTGGGCAGCAAGGGCCGATTCACTATCGGAAATATTGGCGCGGATGCCCTTCAGGATTCCACAGCTTTTGGAGATGGTGATCCCTCTAGTGTGTGCCTTGAAGGCTTCCCAGAGCACAGCTTGTGTGGCCACAGAGTTTGTATTAATCTCAAAGTACTCCTCAATGGAGGACCCCAGCTCGGATGCGAAGACCTGGTCAAGAAGCGAATGGGGGCCCATCCTCCACTGCCTGGTTTTGTTTGCATCGGGTCCCCAGTTTAAAGAGATAAGTACCAGTGAATGATCTGAGAGTGTCCTAGGGAGTATAGCCAGGTGAGATAGGCATCGGACCAACATGTCTCTAATGAGCCATCTGTCTATTATGGAATGGGAATCATGTACTGAGGAGTAAAAGGAGTATGTACGAGAATCAGGGTATATCAGACGCCAGGCATCTTGTCATGATGCCCGCTCCCGGGGAGCCGGTTCAAGCCCGGCGTCCCCGAAAGCGGACATCCAGTCCCCAAGGAAGGACCCAGCAACTCCATATAGGGGCCCTTTGGACAGTGTCCTGGCGCCTATGGCGCCAGGCTCATAAAAGACATCAGTCCTGGCGCCATAGGCGCCAGGCTCATTATGGGAATGCTTGGGTGCACTTACCTGATGCAGACCAAGCTGCAGGATCCCGGCCTCCTTGAGGCCTGAAAGGAACTACTTTACCTGTGGGACTAATTTACCATCCGGGCGTGGTCGGGGAAGGATACATACCTGATTGGAGGAAGGATACATACCTGGAACTTCTTCCAAGGCTATTTAAACCCCACCCGAACAGCCACACGTGCTTCGCGTTCTGCATCTAGCAGCTGGATGCTCACCGTGTCTGCTCCTGCATCCTGACTTCTGACACGCCTGCCAGCATCCTGGATCACCTGCAAAGGAAGAGGAGAAAAGAACAGAAGAAGGAAGAGTCCTTACCTTCTAAATCCGCATCCCGGAGACATCTCGCCGACAATCCTGAAAAGGAAGACTTTAATTTAAAAGCTCATTGCGTCGATCGCTGCAGCGCCGCATTCCACTCACCTTTACAGGGCGCCTCCATGTTCAGCAGCGATCATCCGGATTCGTAGTCACGCCCCAGCGCCTAGGGAGAAAAAGACCAGAACAAAAGGTGAGAGAGAGAAGGGAATAAGGAAAGCTAAATCTCCATGTTAAGACTTACCTCTTGATTCATTCCCTCTTCATTTCGGGTCCGCGCCGCATCCTGGCATTTCCGGACCCTGGCCCCTAAGGGGAAAAAGAGACATCAACGTTAATGAGCGAATGAAAAGACATTACCAAAAAAACGCTCATTAAAGACTTACCTGATTTCTACAAGGATTTCACTTCTCATCTCGGGTCGGTGCCTGTTCCCCGGCATTCCATACCCCGGCCCCTATGGGGAAAAAGACACTAGCATTAGTACATTAATGCATGGACACAAGGGGAACCTCTTATCAAAAAACTTACCTGCAAGCCAAGCAAGTTTGGTTCTCACCAATCCGAAAATCCAGTGAAGTAACTGGATACCAACGCGCCCCTGCATCAGAAGCAGGATGGAGAGCTCGTCCTTCCAGACCCTAAGGTGAGACGCTACGAGAAATCACAGAAGGGTTTCAAGGAGGGTGAGAGGGGAAAGTTGGAGGCCGATTGCATTACCCCGCAGACAGTTAATCCCCTATTTTCGCCTACAGAAGGATACTTCTGCGAGCCAGACAAGCCAGATTTGGGGGCCCGGTCCAGTCCGTTTTCCGAACCCTGCGCATCACCTTAGAAGAGGTCACAGCAGCGCGAACCAGGCCAGCGCCTCGGTGGGAGTCAGGTGAGCGTAACACATCTACCAATGTCAGACGGGGAAGTGTTGCAAGGATGGCATATGCTGCCTTAGACAGTTGGCGGGGTCTAGAGCCCAATCTATCCAGGGTAACATCCAGTATTGTATTAAAATCCCCGGCCCATAAAATAGGGATCAGGGGGTAACTTTCAAGTAGTGTGGCCAAGTGTAAATAAAAATCAAGGTCGTCAACATTGGGACCATATACATTCAGGATAACCACCTTCTGATGTTGTAGTATGCCAGTGATCAATACATACCTACCAAGTGGATCGACGTGGGAGTGGTGAAGGGTGAATTTCAGACTCTTGTGAATTAAGGTGAGGGTACCACGGCTTTGAGTGGAATAGTTGGTATAGTATCTCTGGGGTCCCCATTGTTTAGCGAAACGCTCGCATTACTCAGAGCGAGCGTGGGTTTCCTGCAGACATAGGATTTTAACTCTGTGATGCTCAGCATAGAGCTGAATCTGCCGCAACTTTTTGTAGTTGCCTAACCCCCGGACGTTCCAGCTCATAAAGGTCAAGTCGGTGCTAGCCATAACTCAGGGGGTAATGCTTGAATTACTGTGAAGGGGTTATCAGTAAGTGGAAAGTGTACGGTCTGAATGCATGTGGCCTCATGTCTGCAAGTGGAAGATGTTACGCAGTGGCGCGTGTGGCGCCTCCGGTGGCTGTCAAAACTTGTTTTTAACCAAAACGTACCCTCCCCCCACCCCCACCCACATCCCTCCCCCAAACAGAGGGACGAAACCCAACCCATAACCAAGCAACAACAAACAATTTGGCATCAGCGCCTGGGGGCCTGTTAGCAGTCCTAGCCGTGGCGCAACGGACTGTACGAGGGCAAGTAGAGTGCAAATTGAGCAAGGGTAACAAGTGTATTCAGTTCAGGTTACACGTGTGAATGATTATGGTGGAGACAGGTGGATTGTAGTATAATATTAATGCATTTTTTGTGGCTTCCAGCCCCAAGACATCTCAATTATAGATATTCCATCTACACCAGTTCTCAACGGGGAAGAACTGGCCAAAACAGGGCAACCCACAAAACCAGAGCAGTTGCAAGGTATTACTAATAGTCAAACATGGCAAAATGGGGTCAGCCAGGCAAGTGCTCATCAAGGAACTTGGAGGCCTCCTCCGGGATCGTGAAAAAGAAAGTTTTATTGGAATGTTCGATATGAAGTTTCGCGGGGAATAGCATGGAGTACTTGACCCCCAGGTCACAGAGTCTCCTCTTCACAGCCATGAAGGATTGTCGCTCTCGTTGTACTGCCACAGAGTAGTCCGGATAAAGGTGGATTCTATTCACTCCAAGGAGAAGTTCTCCCTTGAGTCTGGCCGCCCGCAGGAGGGCACCTCGGTCCCGAGAATTTAGGATTCTGGCAATAATGGGTCGCGGTGGAGCACCAGGGCTGGGCTTTGCGGTCAAGGTACGGTGTGCCCTCTCAATAGCGAACTGTGAGGAGAGTTTAGGGGCATCCAGGAGTGTCAGGAGAATGCGCTCCACATAGTCTTCCATAGGTTCAGTAATATTATCCTCGGGAATGCCAATAATGCGCAAGTTGTTCCGCCTCGAGCGGGATTCGAGATCGTCATTTGTCTTCTCCACCGATGCCACCTGGTTGGTGAGCGTGGAGACCACAGCCTGCAGCGAGCCCAGGTCATCCTCAGCGACTCCGAGTCTGGTTTCAACTTCAGCGACTCTACCATCCGTCCTTTCGATATGGGCTTTTATGGAAGAGATTGTCCCATTCATATCGTCCAATTTAGTGTGAAGAGTGGTGAAGCCATCTCGTATGTATTCCAGCATCTTCTGCGATTCGTCAGAAGTTGGTGGAGCAGAAGTGGCAGGTTGCTCCTCGGGTTCGTTAGGGGTGGGCTTGGACGGTATTTTGGTAATCATATTAAGTGAGCTTTGTTTTTTCCCAGCTCCAGCACCCTTGGTCATGGTGAAGGTCGGGCACTGGGACCGGGGTCTCGGAGACAAGCAGGTATTCAAAAGTGGAAAGGTTCCCTCAACTCCAATCACAGTACAGACACACCTAGGGATGTTGTATGTAGTACTCTGAATCCGTAGGATGGTATCTGAGTTAGACCCAGGCCGTGTTCTGCACCAGCAATTTAGGTGATTTGTGTGCCCTCAGATGGACAGGGTCCGCTCCCACGGCGGTTGTAATGCGTGTACACCCCCCAGGGGAGAGTCGGCAGGGTTTAGGGTATCAGTGGTGTAATGCCGCAGGTTCAGTATAACATGGAATAAGTGTTAGGGCCCACACCCACCCATTAGGTTTATAGCAAGATCCAAGTGGAGCACTGAAGAAGTTCAACAGGGTTGCGTTAGATGACAAGGTGGACACACAATACAGAGGAGGCACCCTCAATACAGAACCAACTAGAGGGGCTCTCCGCCGCTTACAAGGCTTCCAACAGCGCAGGGAACGCAAGAACAATGGGACATGGGTACGTGTGTGAGAGCCTTAGGCAAAAATTAGGTGTTTAAAGGTGGTGCAGCTCATCAGGTAGTGGTTGCGAACTAAGAGTTCCCGAGTTTATGGATGCCTGGTCATTAGCACCAGTGGTCAGTGGGCAATTTGCAGGCAGGGTATGCTTCAAGTCCACCTACAAGCATGTCAGTGCTGCCATGACGTACAGGGATCACAGGTGGTGACAACAGTGGGGTGGAGATGATGGGGGGTGAAGAGCGGCAGCAGCACAGTCACAGCAGGATCGGTGCGTTGTTGAGCGGGAGCTGGGCCCAGGCGGCGCCCCAGTAGGAGCCGAGTGGCGCAGACAAATTTGCGCAGGTGTTCAAGGTAAGACCGCTGGCCTGCTAGCCGTGAAAACTCGTGGTGGGGGGGTTCTTGCAGGGCTATCTCAGTGTCAATGTGGCAGCACGGAGCTCAGGGCACCCTAGAGAGAGCGGGGTGAGCGTAACAACGGATTCCCACGTTAGTCCTGCCGGAGGACATCCATATACACGGTAGGTTGGGATGGGGGGGTGGGGAGGCCTCAAATGCGTTTCAGGTGGTACGGGCCTCAGGATCAGAGCAGCAGCACGGGGCGCACGGAGGATATGCTCAACCCCCCACGGGGTGTGGGAGTCGAATGCTGCAAGAGGAACCGCTCTCCAGCACAGGAGAGAGGACTCTAGGGCAGTCCGCAGCGTAATAGTTGGGTTTCAGCAGCGGGGGGGGATCAGCCCGTTCCTGCTCCCCGTCCTCCTACCTTAGATTAGCTGCAAGCGTAGGGCCACTGGAAGGGGAGCAAGGGAGACGGGCATGCGTCTGGCAGCATTGCGCGGAGTCAGCCGCGGCGGCACCAGTCTAGGGGCTCTGCTCACGAGTAACGAAGAGGCAGTCACAGGACCCCGTCGCCAGTCCGCACAGGATAATGCGGGTAAAAGACCACTGGCAGCCAGGCCAGCAGCGCGGCCTTGGTCCGGCACATGTGCCTCTGTGCCCCTCCCCCACGCAGGCCGACTGCGCCGGGGTGTCAGGTGGCTTCCGCGATCCGGGCCACACAGGGCTACGGCACGGGGCGGACCAGCAGCACGCCACGCCGCACAGAAAGTGATGAAATGTGGACCACACAGGGGGTCCTCGGCTCCCAAATTCGGACCGGGCATAGCCAGCAGCACGATCTCAAGGTTGCTACAGCGTCGGGTGAACCAGCTGCACTTGGAAGGTGAAAAAGAGGATGGTGTTCGCCCTCATAGTCTGGAGCCTTAGACACAGGTGGCCATCTTGTTTCGGCACAACAGCGCCCCCGCCTCGCCCGCTTCTTATACCCCTTCCAGGTTCTCCCCTTGAATGTCCCTGACATATTCTTCAGGAAAGTGAAAAGTGCTCTGCTACGTTTTCTATGGGAAGGAAAGAAACCGAGAATATCATACGAGGTCCCCATCCTTCTGAAAGACAAAGGTGGAGCTGGCCTCCCAGATCTAAAAATGTACTGTTGGGCGACCCAATTGAGAGTGCTGATTCCCCACCTGAGAAATAGGAAAGATCTACAATGGGTCCAACTAGATAACAACAACTTGACTCCGGCCACATTGGCAACACCCCATATTAGGCACAATTTGGGACATATGGAAAGAAGGAAGAGGCATGGAGGGGGTCACCACATGGCCATCTCCCTTGAGTCATATATGGTCACCGGGAATCAGAGTGGACATACCCGATCACTCGATGTACCAAACATGGTTTGATGCTGGCCTTCAGAGGGTAGGGCAACTCTGGAGGGGAGACACCTATCTGACAGTCTGCGAATTAGAAGAAGCACTTCAGATCCACCCAATTTCATTATTCCTATTCATACATCTCAAAGGGGTGATGACCAGGGAGGTATGTTGCACAAAGATACAGAGACATCTGACACCATTCGTAAAGCTCCTTGACACTCTCACGGAGACCAAAGGTCTGATAACGCTCATGTATCGAGCGTTACTTGATACCGGTCCAGACTCAACCGCAAGACTTAAACAAAGATGGGAGAGGGACTTCGGTAGACAATTTGACAAGAACACTTGGGCTAAAATATGCAGAACACCCTCACATGTATCCATAGCCGCACAATACAAACTACATGCCCTCAAACTATTACACAGATGGCAGTACGACCCCTATGGACTCTCTAAAATGTTTCAGTGAGCCCGATGTGCTGGAGATAATGTGGTATGAAGGCCAATTATTGGCACACGTGGTGAGAATGCCCTTGAATACAAGTATACTGGAACAAGGTACTAGGCTGGATAAAGCAGGTAGAGGGCATAACTAGGGAAATGTCACCGCTCCTCATTCTGTTTGGGCTAGAGGAGAATGAAGATGGAGTAATGAAACTTGGCGGACTTTCGGCCCCACTACTTCTGGCCGCACACGCCTGCCTGGTAGTTAGATGGAAGGCCAGCTGCCCCCCATCCAAAAAATAGTGGATAGGAGTGGCTACTAACATATGCACAATGGAAAGAATCACGGCTGCACTCCACGGAAGGTCTGCACAGCATGAAACACTGTGGAATGACTTTGCAAATACATTTGTTTTTGATTCAACAGACCCTTCACTGTAAAGGTCCCGTAGACCATTGATAGACCCTCATACATGCTCACAATGTGCAACTCCTAACCACAGATACAATGCTAAGCCCATGAGAACATAATAAAATGATCATCGTGACACGCCATGTGACAACAGAAGGTTGGCTTTACAGGATCGCAGAAGCCATGCGAAAATATTTCTTCAAGTGATGCCGTTGACTACCCAGGGTGGGTGGAAGGTGGGAAGGGAGGGAAATGAGGATATTTGAGTGGTTTTTTACCAATGTACGAATACATTATTGAACGTGATGCAAAAATATTGTAAATACCATTCTGCCCAAGCTATAAATGTAATGTTATTTTTTCTCTGTTGAAAAACAATAAAAACAAATTTGAAAAAAAAAACAGCACACACATCCCACTACCTGCCCCTTTGAATCCTTTACACATCATAGAAGTCCCTTTTCCAAGAATCGGAATAGACATTATTGAACCTCTAGAAACATCTAGACTAGGCAATAAATACATCATTGTTATAGTTGATTATACAACTAGATACCCCAAAGCCTTTCCAATGCGAAATAACACCACACAGCAAATCCTTAAACATCTCCTACCGTATTCCTCCAGGGTCGGCTTTCCCAAGGAAATACTACTCAATCAAGGTTCACATTTATGAGCAAGGTTATGGCAGAAGTCAAAGAGCTACTCCATATTACCACCTAACAAACCTCTGTGAACCATCCCCCAAACGATGGCTTGTTAGAAATATTTAGCAAAACCCACTGGCTACTACTGGGTTTTCCCCCTTTGAACTACTTTATGGCAGAGAGCCCAGAGATGTCCTGTACATGCTCTGGGAAACCTGGGAAGAACTAGAAGATGCACCCATTCCCATCTTGCAAACCACTACCCGAATGCGAGAACATATGAGACTTGTACGAGATCTAGTATGAAAAAAGTCCAGAGCCAACAAAAATCCCATTACAACCAGAAAGTAAGCTTAAGGTCATTTTCCATAGGACAGAATGTATTGGTCATATTACCTATCTCAGAAAACAAGCTAGTTTCTAAGTGGCATAGTCCCTATGAATTATTAAAACAAACAGGAACCTGCACTTATGAAGTAACCCAACCGGACAGAAAACAAAAGCTCCATTTATATCACGTCAATCTCTTAAAAAGGTGGAAAGAGAACCCATTGCCACCCATGCCAAAGTAGTATCTTATTTGGTTCCAGAAGATATAGATAACTTTTTGAATTCCTCCAGAACTATCTATGCAACAACAAGAAGATCTAAAAGATGTAATTACATCATTCCCCCATGTATTTTCAGAAAAACCCAGAAGAATCAAAGGCACCTACCACTATATTAGAACACCCAAGGGAAAAGTGGTTCATATAAAACCATATAGACTCCCGGAGGTCCGTAAACAGATAGTGGTTGAGGAAGTAAACAAAATGTTGCAAGCAAATATTATCGAGCCTTCTTCGGGTCCATGGTCCTCCCCTATCGTATTAGTCACTAAACCTGACCGTTCCTGTAGGTTTTGCGTAGATTTCTGTCACGTTAATGCAATTTCCGACTTTGATGCCTATCCCATGCCACCCATCAATGACCTAATTTATAAACTCGGAGCAGCCACCTTTCTATCCACCCTAGACTTAACAAAAAGGTACTGGCAAGTCCCAGTATATGGACCCGATAAGGAAAAGACAGCGTTTTCAATGCCTCTAGGACTGTTTCAATTCAAAGTCCTCCCTTTCGGCTTCCAAAGCCCACCAGCCACTATCCAACTCCTAATGGATAAGATTTTATGCACCTATTCCGATTTCTGCAGAGGGTATATTGACAATATCATTTATAGTAAAACCTAGGAAGACCAGCTTTTCTATCTTCATAGTATTATGAGAGTCCTCAGAGAGGCCAGCCTAACTGCTAAACCATCCAAATGCAGACTGGCTTAGTCAGCCGTGAAATATCTTGGCTTCTTTGTAGGGAATGGGAACGTACGACCCAAACATGAGGAAGTGAAAGCCGTCCTAGATACACCTATACCCAAAACTAAAAGGGATCTGAGAGACTTTCTATGGTTAAAAGGATATTACCGTAGGTTTATCCCAAACGTTTTGGACAAACTGCCACACTAACAGATAAACTCAAGAACGCCGAACCCCAGAAACTTCATTGGTCTGACGAGGAGGATATATGTTATAACACCTTGAGGCAAAACCTGTGCCAGAACCCAATCCTGAAGATAGTAGATTTCTCTAAGGATTTCATATTGCAAACTGAGAAACCTGAAGGTGTCTCGCTTACTAGTACCCAGGGATCTGTATTCCAGGTGTCCAGGACAGAGCCATCGCTATTGGATACAGTTCCTGGGGGTGGACCAGTGGGGGAGGATCACCTGGATGAGGGGTCTTCAGGGAGTGGAGGTGGGACGCCTAAGGTTGAGATGTGGTACCCACTTCCCATTAACACTTGTTCCCCATCCTACCAATAGGATATCTAGAAGCTCTACCTGACCTTTTTCCATCACAAACGCTTTCCTACATCATGACAGACAACAGGCAAACACTCAAGCCATTTACCTGACATGTCCCAACACCAGGGTCGGGTCAGCCAATGGATAATAACTACGCACACCTGACAGCCCTTTCCCTTCCCCACAGGGATGAAAGGCAGAGCAGGAAAGCACACTACGAGCAAGCCAAACGCACGAGGAAGCAGCTATTCTGGACCGGCAGTTCAAACTGAAAAGTAAGGCAGCGAGACCTGAGAGGATGGCAAGGAGGGAAGTGCCCTCACCCTTTTCAACCCAGACCCACGAAGTATCCATGAAAAGAATCATAAGACCGGGATTTACAGCTAGCGTGTGGTGTAACAGATGTCAACGGTGCATGGAGGCCTCCCGCATTGATAACTCAGGTGCGGAGGCACGCTTGCTACCGTGGTACCTTCCTTGACTACAGAGGCAAGACAAGCCTCAGCTGGTGAGTCAGAGAGAGCTGATACGGCAACATTGTATGAACATCTGAACAAAGAACTTGTGTGTGAAAGCTTGAAAGTCCCCAGAAGGACTAGCTGCAGAGTGGTCAGGTGCCACGTGGGTGCTCATTTGAAGGACTCTGACTGGTCCCCTTTGTTGAAACTACCAGTACTAGAAGGCCCTAGGAGAGGCCAGCATGACGAGTCAGGGGGGTCATACAAGGGCCGAGTCAAACCCCTTGTACAATCGAAAGTCTCTGACACATTGACGAGAAGGAGAGCAAAGTAAGGTGTGTTAACAGAACTGTGTGTAGTCTGGCTGGGGGCTTTAATGAAAGCCCGACTGTGTGCTGAGACCTAAACCTAGGTAAGAAAGGAACCTAAGTAGTCTAAAGGGACTGTTTTGTGAACTGTGGAAAGTGTGAACCTGACAGAGGGATGCCAAGAGAAAGCTAGGGGAAGGGAACCCCGCTTTTAGATAAGATTGGGAACATTGTGAACTAAGGCAAGTGTGAACCCAACAGTGGGACGCCGAAAGAAAGCTAGGGGAAGGGGACCCCCGCTTTGTTATGAGAATGAGCAAATCATGTGTTAGAATGGCTATGTGAACCTGACGGAAGGATGCCAAGGGGAAAGCTAAGGAGAGTGAATTCTGCACATTGATAAAAGCAAAGTGAACCCGGCTGAGGGATGCCTGAGGGATGCCTGTGAATCAAGGTGAATAGGAATACACCCATGAACATTGTGTCAACAGAGTGAACCCGGCTGAGGGTTGTCCACAGTGAGTGGTTGTTTAAAAACACATTGAGACTCTTGAATGTTACATTGTGAATAAAAAGGTAAAGTGAACCCGACGGAGGGAGGCCTATGGCAGAGGGGGATCCTAAGGCGAAAAGCAATCGCCCCATGGAGATTTATTGAAGGAACTTTTTGTTTTTGTGGATTGTAACACATCAGGTCCTCTGAGTCAAGAAACTTTGTGTGAAAGAGACTTGGCCACAGAAGGCCCTGATATTTTGGAAACCAACTGTGCCCTCGTGCAGGCGAGGCCCAGGAGTGTGCTGTGCTTAGGAGTCCCGCCTTGTCCCATGCTAAAAACGTGGGGAAGGTAGATCCCAGCTATACCATCTTGTCTTAGCATTTTGAGAACACTTCTTTCTTTTCTGATGAACATTATCCCACACTATTTTGTAACTTAGCGGTAAGGATTGGCAATAGTTTTATTTAGTATAGGCCCTTTTTATTTGACAAGACGCCACTAGGACTGCCTTATTATTATTTGATGGCCATGGCTTGCTCCCATTTTAGGTGTAGATTAAGCATTTTTCTTACCCATTTATACAGTTTAATAAACACTGTTGAACTGTGATCACTTGTGTCTGCCTTTACTGTTGCCACCATGAGTTCCTTACACAAGCACAATGATCAGTATGTTGACTATTTTCTGATATGCAGTGACAATGAAGAAGAGTAAAGGGCTGACCTGGTTTGCCTTTTAATACTACTAGCAGAGAAGGGGTGCAAGATGGATAAGGCAAAACTGCAATACGGCCAGGAGGAGGTTGTGTACCTGTGACAAATAATCTCCATTGAACGGCAAAGGATAACACAAGAGAGGGTCGAGGCAATTCACTTAACAGCATGTCCATGTACAGTGAAGGAAAGGCAGACGTTTCTGGGGTTATGCAATTACTGCATGGCATGGGTTTTTGACTACTCTACATACACAAAACCCCTATTGTAGGTCCTTAAGGAAGCATAGAAAGAGAAGAGGGAGTTAACACCAGAAATGAAAGAAAGCTTCATAGAACTAAAAGAAGCATTGTCCCAGGCGCCAGTGTTGGCCACTCCTAAATACAAAGAGAAATTACACTTGTTCTCCCACGCCAATGGCTCAGTGATAATGGCAGTCCTCACGCAAAAGAAGCCACAGAGATACAAGCGACTGGCTTACTACAGTGGGATTTTAGACACAGTAATGCATGGACACTTCCCTTGCAAACAAGCACTTGCTGTCGGAATTGAAATAATATTATGCCTCCTATCGCAGCAATTGTATGTGTATTGGCCTACGCCAAGTTGTCTAAAACATGATGCGAATAAACTCTGCAGCAAGGTTTTGACCTTAGAGAAAGTAATGTAAGTCGCCATCTTGGATTAAGCCGCCATTTTAGGTTCTCTTGTAATGTGGAAGTCACCCTGAACATCAAAATGGAGGCCGAATGACATTCTGAGTAAGATTCTGGCCGTTGTGACCTCCGCACACACGAATAATTAATATGCCTGCAGGCCACTTGTCGTGGTCGCGGACTGAGACCTTGTCCTATTGCTGACCTATGTGTAAATGTACAACTATATCAGCGAAACTGATCAAAATGCATAAATTATAGGATTGACCTGGCAAGGAACCCTAGGCCCGATCCCAAGAATGGTGAACCCGCGAGAGGGTTGGCCAAGGGCTGGACAAATCATATAAAAGACCCAAGTATTCCAATGTACGGTCTCTCTTACTAATGCATCGAACATTCGTTGAAGTTCGTTATGTTACTCTGAGAGCCGAATAGCTATCCGTTTGTCAATTGACTTTGGTAACTGTTGTAGCTTTTAAATAAACCACTTGTATGTTCTTTGTAACCTGTGTTGGTGTGTTTATTTTGGGCTTCCCGGCCTCATATTATTTCTATGTTTTCACAGTTGGCGCCCGAACAGGGACCCTCAAGATTGATGCCGGATCATTGAAGGTTGACGCAGACTATCGAACCGGGATCGGACAGTGTGATACTGCGGGCCCGACTGAACGAGACGCGATACCTCGGCAGCGCTGCACGATCCGATCCTTGGACGATAGTCGTGTGGTCTGACACGGCATCTTGACGAGGGTCCATTTTTGTGGCGGGCAGATTTGTCGAAACCACCAAACACAAGGTAAAATTCATTAGGTAAGTTCTTTGATAAACCGTACGGTCCTCCTTAGGTTTGGTCAGGTGCAGTCGTGACCCGGCTCTTAATTTAACCCTGACAATTTGAATTTGGCGTATTGTATCTGCAGACACAATTATTGACCAGGTAACACCATTTTTTTGTGAAATGCCTGGGAAATTGTGTAGCTGCTTTAGGGCTCTGTTCCGCAGCGATCGACAATCTTTGGAATTTAGCCGCCCGGCACCACAGGAGGGGTCGCCAGCATGTACTATGTACTGTAAGTATGGCATTGGAAGTATAGTGTTTAATGATATTTGGCACAGACAGACCAGACATGCCTCAGAATTTCAGTGGCCAATCAATGGTAGTTTTGAGATCCCCCGTATTGAATACCTAGAATCGGTCTTGCTAAAAAAGAAGGCCAGACCTGCAGCCGTTGATGTTTTGCAGAATTGGAAAAAAGAAGCATTGCAGCAGCTTAAAAGTAGGGATAAACATGCACGCCGTCATAAAACAAATGCCGAAAAGGCGTTGGTGTATGATAAGGAAAAACATTCAGAGTCAGTTAAAAATATGGATAGGGCTTTTTCACTTGGAATCCAGAAAATTTATCCCTCTAAAGATTTCCATGTTTCTGAGGAATTTATTGAAAAATTGTTAAACGAACGCAGGCCTGGTGCCTCTGCGCCACCTCCGTATGATCCTCTCCCGGGTGCTCTGCCCATTCCTGCTGTTGTCCCTGCTGTTATTCCTGTTCCCCCTGTACAACCTATTGTTCCTATTCCTTTAGCTGTTGTTCCTCCACCAGTCGCACCACCCTTTCCTCCCGCGCCGATAGTTGCACCCTTATTGAATTTGCCCACACCTCCGCTCCCGAGTGGTTCCGTATTGACTGAAGTTGATCAAGGTGCGGGGTCAAAGATTGTCACTCGTAATACTGTTTCTGTAGATAAGAAACGGGAATTGTTTGCATGGGCTAAGCACTGTGTGGAGAAAGGTGATCAAGTTAATGTTTTTTCCACATTATCTAATTTGAACAGTTTTCCCGAGAAAAATGTTTTTATCGAAGGTTTGGGGACTCATTTATGTGTGATGTGGGGTAGATTACAAAATTCGGATCTCCCACAAGGGGTGAGGGATCTAAATGCTTTAGCACTTTCGAGGGATACAGAGAAGAAAGTACATGGTCATGTTGAAAGATTGTTTGAGTATAGGAGGGACTTTGAAAAGTCACGAGATGAGGATGATGAAGACGACAGTATGTATGTACAGAAACGGTTCCTTCCGTGTCGTAGATCGGCACCTGAGGAAGTATGAATTTGTACCAAAGATGCGATTCGATGGATCTCGGATTCATCGATTCCGCCAGATGAAGTATATGACACGTATAGTCAGTATACAGTAGAAATGCAAAGGAAGGTGATTCAGCTAATGGTACAGTACCTGCAGGAAGAATGTGTAAGGAAGAAGGTTAGTTGTCCTATAGAGTTGTTGGGAATTTGTAAAAGGGCTTTTTCGCCCGACACTACTTCGACTGCCTTAGCGCTCGACCTGGCTCTGTTACTTAGTAAGCGGTCGGAGTTACCTATTTCTCAGTTGCCTATGAGAGAGGTTCCTCCGACATTTGTCCCAAAGGTTGAGATCCCTGCTAACGCTGGGACTGGTGTACCCGCTGTGGATATCCCTGCGCATTATGTATCGCAATTTGTTCACGTCCCGTTTTCACGACAGGAAGTGAACACTATTAAACAATCAGTTCCCGATATCAGGAAAAACCCGACAGGGTTTAACAAAGAGATAGAGTCCGTTTTGCAGTCCTCTGTGTTCACCTTAAGTGATATTGACCTGTTATTCCCTGTACTCCTACCCGTAGATGTATGGAAGCAGGTTCGGACAATAGACGATGTGCCAGGGTTGGGAGATACGTGGGCTAATATGACTAGGTTTGATGGGGAAAGACCAGCTGGTGAGAAACCACCTCAGGTAATACTCACTTTGCCTGATAGAATTATCGCAAAATTAAAAACTATAATTCCAGAGAAAAGAATTATTTGGGACAAGCTTACGGCCTGTGTTCAAGGAAAAACTGAAGGCGCCACCGAATTCTTTAATAGTTTCGAACAGGTATTTTCTGACTTCAGTGGACAGGACTTGGGTACAGAGTCTGGGAAAAGGTTGTTCGTGGACAAATTTGTACGTGGATTGTTGCCCGACATCCAGTCACAGATTATGTCCTCTGAGAGCGCCTGGCAGGCAAAATCTCAATCTGAAGTTTTGCACATGGCTCAGTACTATGAGAACCGTGTTAATAATGAAAAGGAGAAAATAGAGAAGAGGAAAGGAGATCTGAAGACTAAAGTATTATTACAACAAATTGTTAGAAACCCCAGAGGAGGTACGACACAGACCAGAGGTCAGTATGTCCCAAAAGGAAACGCTCCTTTGGGTTCTGTGAATATTAATCAATGTGCCTATTACCGCCAGGAAGGTCATTGGCGAGCACAGTGCCCCGTCCTTCGACAAAGGTCAAACAATGCGTTTGGGAGTATGGATAGACGACCTAGAGGTCGCCCTGGAGCAGGGGGCCCTGATAGAGGTCAGTTTTTACAAGATCCTCAGCAACCTTTTTCACGGGAAAATCAGACTTCGAGTGTGGACTCGAGGAACATATTTGATCACCCTTCTGCTGCCTACCTTTCTGAAGAGCTTCCTTCCGACGATACTCTATTTCATTAGGACTGCCCGAAGCAGGGTTTGGAACCTTCTCCTATTCCCGTTAATCAGAAAGGCCCCTACGTTGAATTGTTAGTGGGGAATAGGAAACACCAGTTTTTGATAGACACTGGAGCACAGAAGTGCTCCATTGATCATTCCCGGGTTCCAAACATTCCACTGTCAGGGCAAACAAATGTTTCTGTATGGTTTTCTGGTATACCAATTGTCTGTCCGGTTTCTTCGCCGGTCTCTGTTTCTTTGGGTCCCTTTACGGACCATTGCCCTTTCCTTCTGACTTCGAACTGTGGAGAGAATTTGCTGGGGTTAAATTTGTTAAAGAAATTGAATGCAGTAATTCATTGTTCCTCTGATGGAGTACGACTGACGGTTTCACCACAGCAACTTCCCAATTCTCAGTTTTTGACTCGACCATTGCCTCCTGAATTTAGCGTTGTCCCGGAATGTTTACGGGCGGTTGACGACAATGATGTCGGGGTACTACAGATTAAGCCCGTTAAAATAGTTTTGAAACATGGAGTTAAATTGCCACGCATTCCGCAGTATAAAATATCAGTTGAGGGCGAGCGTGCTTTGAAGTGCATTGTCTCCGATTTTGTGCATCGTGGGGTGATCGAGGAGATTGCAGGTAGTTTATGTAACAGCCCGATTTTGCCTGTATACAAGAAAGGCGACAATGCAATCCAATAACGGTTCATAATTGATCTTCGTGCTATTAACAGAGTTGTCGCCCCACAATTTCCAACTGTGCCTGATGTAACAACGATACTGACAATGATCCCTGCTACGGCTACGCACTTCAGCGTTGTGGATCTAAAAAATGCTTTCTTTAGCATTCCTATACACAAAGAGAGTAGATATTTGTTTGCGTTCACCTTGGGGGGACGTTCATTTACTCGGGCACCTCAAGGGTATACTGAAAGTCCAAGAATCTATAGTAGAGCTTTGAAAGAGCAGCTCGATACCCTTGAATTGCCACCTACTTGTACACTGCTTCAGTATGTCGATGATTTGCTTTTGGCTGCAGATTCTGAAAGTGCTTGTAAAGAAGGCACTGTACTGTTGCTTGTTCATCTAGCTAAAAATGGTCATAAAGCTTCGCTCAAAAAATGTCAATATTGTTGTTAGGAGGTGGCCTATTTAGGCTACCTCCTGTCAAAGGAGAGGAGAATATTGACACCTGAAAGAATAAAACACATTTCTGGCATGTCTGTTCCAAATACACAGAAGGAAGTCAGAGCCTTAATAGGTATGGCTTCTTACTGTAGGTTGTGGATCCCGAACTTTTCACTAGTGATAAAACCGATGTTGGCTTTGACGAAGAAGGGGATTTCTCTGCCACTGCCATGGAAATCGGAACATCAACGATCATTTGAGCTTCTCAAAACCGTGTTATGCTCTGCACCGGTTCTAGGTACTCCAAATTATGACAAGGGCTTTGTGTTGTTTGTGCATGAATGTGATGGATGTGCTTTGGCTGTGTTAACACAGGAACACGGAGGGAAGAATAGGCCGTGCGGCTACTACTCCTCCGCCCTTGATCCTGTCGCATGCGCTTTGCCAAGATGTTTGCGAGCTGTCGCTGCTGCTGCCGCGTCTGTAAAACAGAGTGAGGGAATGGTCTTAGGCCATGATTTGATTTTGATGGTACCTCACTCTGTAGATATCCTATTGAACAAAACCCAAACGCAACACCTCACCTCTGCACGGCTAACAAGGTATGAATTAATTCTGTTTGCCCCTCAGATTCAAATTAAGAGGTGTTGTGTTCTTAATCCGGCTGAACTCCTACCTTTCCCGCAAAATACTGTTTGCGGTGACGAAGAATTACATGACTGCCTGTATACCACTGAACAGGAAACGAAGGGCAGGATAGATCTTATAGATACTCCTTTGGACAATGCAGAAGGGGAGCTGTTTTGTGATGGCTCCTGCTTCAAACTCCCGGATGGTACATCTACAGCTGCTTATGCAGTTACTACGTTGAGTACGGTTGTTGAAACTAAGAGAATTTCGTATAACTCTGCGCAGGCCGCAGAGATTATAGCATTGACCCGAGCTTGTGAACTCTCCGAAGGGCGTATAGTAAACATATATACTGATAGCCAGTACGCCTTTGGGGTGGCTCACAACTTTGGGAGGCTCTGGTCGGAAAGAGGGTTCCTAACCTCAAATGGGACCAAGATTCAGCATGGTCCCCTGATAGTGCAATTGCTCTCGGCACTCTCACTCCCTAGGCAGTTAGCGATCATGAAATGTGCAGCACATCGTAAGGTCATAGATGATGTGGGAAAAGGGAACGCTTTCGCTGACCAGATAGCCAGGCAAACGGCTACAGACCTTAGCACGGACATCTATGCTCTAAGGGAAACAAAAGATGCCTATGTAATGGATGAGGGTATCGGGTCTGTGCGAGATATCCAGACTGATGCCACAATAGAAGAGTCTAAAAAGTGGGCCGAAGGAATGGGGAAACTGGATGATGATGGGTGTTGGGTGGATTCATCTGAAGGAAAATGGTTGCTCCCTGATTCATATGTGCTGGCAATGGTTACGATGGCACACGGTCCTACGCATGTGTGTGCCCAGCAGGTCACGAAAATGTTAGAACAAGTTTGGGTGAATGATAAATTCTAAAGACTGCACAACGACATGTTCAGAATTGTATGATTTGCTTACAGCACAATGTGGGGAAGGGGACAGTAACTCCAAGGGGTAGCTTTGGGCCCCCTTCTGTTCCCTTCGAGGTCATCCACTTTGATTTTATTGAGATGGAACGGTGTAACAATCTAAAATATGTTCTTGCGATTATTTGTGCTTTTAGTAAATGGGTCGAGGCTTTCCCCGTTAAAGATGCTACTGCCATGATCACTGCAAAGACTATGGTAAAAGAATTCTTTCCACGATTTGGGCTCACGAGGGTAATTTGGTCAGACAATGGTCCCCATTTTGTTGCAGCAGTAATTTTGCAGATATGCACAGCGTTACATATTGAGAAACGATTTCACTCAGCTAGACATCCTCAAAGTGCTGGGTTGGTAGAGAGACATAACGGTATCTTAAAGAATAAGCTTGCAAAAACATGTGGCGATACCAAATTGAAATGGCCAGATGCCTTACCTATTGTATTATTAGCCATGCGTACTACACCTCAAACCAAGACTGGGCTTTCTCCATTCGAGGTAGTGATGGGGAGACCTGCTAACATTTGGGTTCTTCCGAAGCCTAAAGCCCTGAGGGAGGTGGAAAATGTATTGCTTGTAGACTACTGCAACCAGTTGACTAAAAACCTGTATTTCATTTATCATCAGGTTTACTCGGCTTTACCTGTACGGTTCACGGGCCCAGGACACGATATTCAGCCTGGAAGTTGGGTCCTAGTGAAGGCCTACGAAATGTCTTCCTGTCTCGCTCCTCGCTGGAGGGGACCCTACCAGGTGCTGTTAGTCACCCGGACAGCAGTGCGGGTGGCTGGGAAAAAACACTGGATCCACGCGACGCATGTCAAGAAACTTCCTCACCCAATGCCACACGTTACAGAAGAAGAAGAACCCCTCGCTGATGCTACAATCTCTGATCCTGGAGTAGCAAACAGCGCTGTGAGTGCATCGGAGAATTTCGCTGAGCCCGTGGAGCTTGGGGAACAGTCCATTTCGTCTCCGCACTCTTTTGAAAAGTCACTTTCGGAAAACACTGTTTCAAGTTCTGCGACTTCCGTCGCCTCCGATACGTCGCTTCCCTCAGGAAGTGACAACGCCTTATTTTCAGATCAAACAGTTTTGGGTACCACAAGGTACGACCTTCGACGAAGAAAATAGAACTACGGCACGGGTCTTTCCGTGCATTTGGAAAGGAGAAGTGATTGAGAGTTTTCTCTTGTATAAGAAAGTTCCTTTCGAACAAAAGGAGCAAAAAGGGATTCTGCTGGCTAGGGTTGGGAAGGACTAAGAAGTCGCGCGACCGTAGTGTCGCCAGCAACGAACATTGGGGTCGTCGATTGAGAAACTGCGATGCCTGCCACCTCCACCGCTGCTCCCCTTACTGGACTTGTAAATAGGAGGGTGACCAACTCGGACAACGAACAATGTGCCTGGGCCCCGAAAACGTATTGCTGTGTTGTGTTAATAATAATTGGTATTTGTGCGATTACTGCTGTGGGACTTTGGTACTTCGAAGAAATGTACCTTCTAAAA
Organism: Ambystoma mexicanum; assembly: GCF_040938575.1. NCBI lineage: Eukaryota > Metazoa > Chordata > Amphibia > Caudata > Ambystomatidae > Ambystoma > Ambystoma mexicanum. The sequence goes on along the minus strand of NC_090938.1, from coordinate 112,666,208 downwards.
CCTCTACTGCCAATTGAGATTGTACCTACTGCTTTGACTCCCTCTGTACACCTTCACACTCTGTCACCTAGAGACTCCCAGCATAGACAAAAGTATCATAATAATACTTTAATGATAGTAATGAATGCAACGCATGCCATTTTTAACGAGAGTAATTGTTGGATTTGTACCCATTTACCGCAACATGGGAACAAGGGGCTAGGATGGTATATTCACCCTTTACCTTTAACGACTGCTTGCTATGCCTCTCTTAGAGCACTATTCTTTGGCCGTTGGAATGATAGCATCTCAGGGAACTTGATGGAACTAATTTAAATGATTTTGAGAAACGAGAATTGACTCCCCTGGGATGCATGCTTTTTGCAAATAGAAGTAAACCTAATGTTGCTTCTATTAGGCCGTCTGATAAACTATCTCTTCCCTTTCAAACTCCAATTTCCGTTAAAATGGCTCTGATAGGCAATAAGGACGCCGTGCCTCCTTCCTACACTATAAATCATAGCCCTGATTCAGTCCCCTTTTGTGTACAAAGAAATGGCACTCGACCAATGGGAGATTTTGAAGGTTGTATGAACATTGTAAATTTGACTGGAGAGAACAGGCCTCTGTATATAGGGGGGCCTGTTTATTTGGTTTGTGGTAGTTCAGCATTTCCTTGGTTGCCCAAGGATTGGCAGGGAACCTGTTATTTAGGAATCCTGTTACCTGGGGTATTTATAGCTTGTACATTGGAGGTTTCTAAGGCTCGCCCACGGCGGGACGAGAACGGAGATACCCCTGGGCAAGTATTGGGAGATATAGCAAAATCAGTTGTGCCCTTTTGGGGACAGATAGCAAACTCTGAAAATATTAGGGGACTAGCAAGAGTACTGGAGAGAACAATCAACCGGACCACGGACATACTCTACAATATGACACTAGAACAAAAGGCAATTAGACTGGTAGCACTCCAAAATCGAATGGCATTAAGATGTCATTTTGGCAGAACGTGGTGGAGTATGCAAATTAGTGGGGTCCGCTTGTTGTGTTTTCGTACCAGATTCCTCGCCGACAATTTTTAAAGCAATACAGAACTTGCATATCCTTAGTTCTGAAGTGCATGTTCCTGTAGGAGATTGGAATATTAACGCCTGGTTTTGGGATTCTTTACGATCTTGGGGTTGGAAGGTACTTTCTGTCATTCTGGTTATTTTAGGGATCCTGCTATTCCTTTGTTGCTGTTTTCAATGCCTACCTAGTATGTGTGTAATGCTAGGGGGATGTTGTGCTCAAGCAGTGAGCACAGTAGGGCACAGAATGTATGCCCCAGATACAGCATCTAAAGAGTTTGTGTTACAAGAGGTTCTGATGAACGACCTAATGGCTATAGACATTACAGACAATGATTCAGGATGTATGGACGACAATGCATGGAGTTATTTGCAAAAGTATTAGAAATGATATTAGCACTTGGCATAGGCCAAAAGGAGGGTCTGTCGGAATTGAAATAATATTATGCCTCCTATCGCAGCAATTGTATGTGTATTGGCCTACGCCAAGTTGTCTAAAACATGATGCGAATAAACTCCGCGGCAAGGTTTTGACCTTAGAGAAAGTAATGTAAGTCGCCATCTTGGATTAAGCCGCCATTTTAGGTTCTCTTGTAATGTGGAAGTCACCCTGAACATCAAAATGGAGGCCGAATGACATTCTGAGTAAGATTCTGGCCGTTGTGACCTCCGCACACACGAATAATTAATATGGCTGCAGGCCACTTGTCGGGGTCGCGAACTGAGACCTTGTTCTATTGCTGACCTATGTGTAAATGTCCAACTATATCAGCGAAACTGATCAAAATGCATAAATTATAGGATTGACCTGGCAAGGAACCCTAGGCCCGATCCCAAGAATGGTTAACCCGCGAGAGGGTTGGCCAAGGGCTGGACAAATCATATAAAAGACCCAAGTATTCCAATGTACGGTCTCTCTTACTAATGCATCGAACGTTCGTTGAAGTTCGTTACGTTACTCTGAGAGCCGAATAGCTATCCGTTTGTCAATTGACTTTGGTAACTGTTGTAGCTTTTAAATAAAGCACTTGTATGTTCTTTGTAACCTGTGTTGGTGTGTTTCTTTTGGGCTTCCCGGCCTCATATTATTTCTATGTTTTCACATTGCGTCTGCAGTATTTGCAATAGAGAAGTGTAAGGAAGGCATGGTGTCAACAGTAAGACTGACAAAGGGATCACAGTACAAGGGTGTTTATTGAACTTTCGAAAAGGGTTTGAAAAATGCCTATCTAATCCTAAATCTACAGATGGGAGCAAACTACAAACATCAAATAATAACGCAGTCGTAGTGGTGTTGTGTCAAAATAAAAGAGCTTATACTAATAAACCTATTGCCAATGTTTACCTCTAAATACAAATAGTGTGAGAAACAGTGTTACGAAAAAGAAAGAAGTGTTCACAAAATGATATATATCAGGATGTTCAGGCCATTGGCCTGCCTTCCCCACGTTTTCAGCATGGGACAAGGTGGTACACTTGAGTTTAGCACAGTCTCTGCTTCTCTAGCACGAGGATACAGTTCAATCATTAGCATCAGGTCCTTCCGCGCCCAAGTCTCTGCCTCTCAAAGTCTCTTCTTCCAGAGGGCCTGATGCAACAAACAAACAAATAATACGTTATTTCCATCTTAGGATTTCACAAGTACTCAATTTCTCAGGCGGTTCACTATTGACCTCAGATCCCTCTCAGCCGGGCTCAGATCCTCTTAACACAATGCTTGTAGGATATTCATGCATCCAATTTCTCGGGTGATTCATGGCTCACCCGGATCCTCCTCAGGTGGGCTCAGATCCTCTTTAACAGTGTTCAATTAGTCTCTCTCCGCCGGGCTCGGACCAATTTCAATGTAACATTTTAACACAAACTTGCTTTAACCAAAAGCTCTCAGCTGATCTCCCTCCGCCGGGATCGGACCAACTTCATCTGCTCTGTCATCTACTTTCTTTACGCTATTAATATCAAAGAGTTTCGATTGTGCATAGGATTTTGCTTGACTCGTTACAGGACCACTTTGATTCAAAATTCGTTATCACTCTTTCAGTTGGATACCTTACAGAGACTTTCAAATGAGCACGCATGTCATGGCGGACCACTCTGTCTAAGGTATTGTATCTTGGCTTCAAAGTTCAATCACTCATCTGTTGATCAATTTTATTTGCGTTGATTATCGCATATGATTTATACAATGTTTCCTTCAGAGTTCACTATACAATGTTGCTGCTTGCAACCTTGGCTTCGACATAGACCAGTCTGGTATCGGTCTCCCCAGCTCACCGGCTGTGCTGACTTCACTGGCGCTGCTTTGTTGTAGGAGCCAAGGACAGTACCACAGCGGCAAGCCTGGACTATCGACCCGAGCGTGAACCAGGTACGCCTGAGACACAATGCAGGATTCTTCAGCCTTGTTTTCTGGTCTTATGCTTTCTATTCTCGAAGGTTAATGAAAGTAACGGTTCCTCGTTGAAAAGGTCAAGGGAACTTCCCTCTTTGTGATCCACTTCAGTTTAACCGTCTTTCGCCCTGTATTACACTGGCATCTTGGAACTGCTGCGTCCTATGTGCTTTGCCTCGCTCAGAGTGTGCTCTTGTGCTCTGCCTTTTATCAGTGTGGGGAAGTGTAAAGAAAGTCAGGTGTGTGTATTGGTCAGTAATTGCCTGACCTTTGTATTGGGAAATGTCAGGTATACGACTCAGGTGTTAGTCTGTTTTTTCTCATAGCGAGCTGTTTGTGAGAAAGTGTTTGTGCTGGGAAAGGGTATTCCAAGGAGGGGATCCCATGTCTCACCCTCTGGTGTCCCACTTCCACTCCCCAGGACCCCCCACCCAGGTGAAACTACCGCACTGGTTCACCCCCAGGAATTGGATCCAAAAGCGATGCCTGTGTCCTGGCCCCCTGGATGACAGATCCCTGAGGACTAGTGGGCGAGACACCTTCAGGTCTCTCATAGTAGCACTAGAACAGCTACACCTTCCTGCTCACGTATGGGAAACTGTATGATTTGTCAGCAATTTTTGTCTGGTCATACGTTAAGAATGATGAAGTGAACATTACCGCGACCAGTCGGGCCCTTCTGGCACTTGCATATCAACTTTGTTGATATGCAAGATAGATGTGCCTCTTACCGGTACATGCTTGTGGTTGTCTGTCCGTGTTCATGTTGGCTAAAATGGTGTGAAGTCAGCCGCAAAGTTCCTAGTAAGGGAGATGTTCCCAAGATGGGGATTTGTGATGAGTTATGGTCAGATAATGGCCAACATTTTGCCAATGACCTCTTCATGGAAGTAATACACCTCCTGGGAACAAAACACAAGCTATGCACAGTGTACCGGCCGCAGGCTAAAAGGATTGTTGAGAGACTGAACAGCTTGCTTAAAGATTGATTGGCAAAGATAACATCTTCATTGTGCCGCAATTGACTTTATTGCCTTCCATTGGCACTTTCTGCTCTTCGCAACCCACCCAGTGGGGATCACCACTTGACCCTGCAGGAAATTGTAACTGGTAGGAGGATGCATACGCCTGTCCCTCCTGCCTGTTCAATTTCAGATGCTAACACTACAGCAGAGATCCTAGGAGAAGAAATGAAAAAGTACTTGACTGAAATGATCAATGTGTGCAAATACATTTCCCGCCAGGTCCAGTGCTCAACATATCGCCCAACCAACGTTGAAGAACAGACAACTGCCCACAGGGGGGGAAGAATGTCCATAAGTGCAGCTCCTCTATTAAGGGGATGAAAATCTTGTCTGTAACATTGTACGGAAGTGGCAGGATCCCCGGTTTATTGGGCCTTTCGAGGTCGTCTATGCGATGCCCACAGCAGTGAAAGTGAAAGAAAGAAGGGCATGGACCCATTTAACCACCATTTGCAAGGTCAACAGCTGTGCAGTGGAAAGATAAGAAAGAAACACCAACTGATGGGGAGTATTGTTGAGTTCTCATTGACTTTCCTTTCAGCAATAAGATTGTATAGAAAGCCCGCAAATGAAGAAGATAATGGGCAAGTGAGAAATGGGAGAATGGGAAGAAGAGTCCGCTCAGTATCAAAATAATAGGGATGGGATTGTTTTGTTTCTGTCTTCATTTTTTCTCTGGTTTTTACTGCATAAAGATAATGAAGGAGCACCAGCTGATAGTGTAAGGGAGACACGCACCAAAAGAAGTACATCTAATGTTGAAACGTTCTATGATACCATTCGGGAAGGGGGAGACATGGCATCTGAGAATGTGTGGTACGACGAGATGAAGAGGGTGGGGCGAGGGAGCACCAGCGGCAGTTGCTATGTGTGCGCCCTAATCACACATATTGCATAGTCACCAAAACTATTCTTGGCAAAAGAAGTAGCAGCTGAGGAGGGTGTATGCAGATAATTATATCTAGCTTGAGCTGAAAGCATGGCCCGGGGAGAAACTACAAAGCATGTCATACTAGAATATAACATTGAGGGAAGACAGAGAGAGAAAACAGCTGGCTACTACCCACAGGAGAATATTTTGCAAGAACTTGACAGGACATGATATACCATGGTGCCACACCAGGCACTTGATGCAAATAAAGGTTTTGTTGTTTCCCGACTGGAAATGACAAAGAGGGATGGCGCAGTGCTGAGCGGAAGGGTTGGCTGAGTATGAAAAAAGGGTAGTGACGAAAATAGATAGCAAATGCAGAGGAATATGAGACACCAATGTACATGCTTTGACATGGATGGATGAAAAACTCTGCCCAGTATACATAAAACCGCTCACACAGTATTATTTGTGTTTCAGTGCAACTGGGATGATTGCGCCGAGGGCGAACACTGGCTGCGAGAGGACGATGAGCATCTCAGTGTTGTAGAAAGGGACGGTAGCGGTGATTGACTTCTGGTGGGCCTGCGTGTCCAGAGTTTATGCCCAGTTACCTCCAGGCTGGGGAGGAATATCCACACTTGTGACCCTCCACAGCCCTACCTTGGTCATGCTTTGGGGGACTAGTTGCCATTCAATGAATTTTCTGCCCTAAAAAGAAGAAGAAAAAGAACTGAAGGAGGTGTGAAACGAGCCAAAGTGAATGACAAAGAAGAAAAGGAACAATAACCGCATGTCTGCCAAATCAACACAGAGATTGGAAACAATCCCACAGCATTTAAAACTTTTTAGCAAAGCATCTGTGTTCTTCACATCACTCTTGCTTCCTGGGGTTCAAGCAGCTGCCAATGCTAAATGGCTGCAGATAACTGATATGAGGTGCTCCAGTTGGCTAACGCGACTGAATAAGGACTGAACGCAGTGCATAAAAAGCTCAGTGCCCTGCACTTGATGGTTCTGTAAAACAGATTAATTCTCGACTTGATGACTGCAACGGAGGGCTCTGCCACAAGATAGGAAGCAGCTGCTGCATCGCAATACCGGCTAATGATGCCACTAATGGGACACTCACAGAAGCTGTTGAGGAGATACGTAACATACATGAAATAATTGTCAAAGAAACGCATGACATCACGCTGGCCAACTGGCTCAATTCACTATTTGCCTGGGTGCCAGAGTGGCTAGCGGCTATGTCCAAAATAACTGTCCCAGTGCTCTTCGTGATGCTCATTGTCATCTGTGTCAGTCAGTGGGTCATTGGCCGGTGCGATTGTTGTAAGAGAAAAGCACAGTATATAATGTCTGCTAATAAAATTGATGAAGACGGTAACAAACTAGGAGAGCAGCCTCCAAGGATGAATGAGGGAGAGGACGGAGTGCATGTTATTTTTGCAGCACCCCCACCAAATGTAAGAGACTGATGCTTTTTGGGTAGCCTGCAGTATTGCCTAATAATAGGGGATACAGTGGAAGGGTACGAAGTAGAAGGAGGGGACATGAACAGGGTGACTAGGTTATGGATGCCCAAGGAATTATATAGGGAGATGATGGGAAAGAAGATGTTGATCGAAAGATTGATCGAAGGGGGGGAATGTAATGAAGGTGCTGATTCAGCGCCAGATAGGGGGCACACTTACCAACTGAGGGAATGACCGGGATGGGCTGGGATGCCACTAGAGGGGGAACAAGGGGACTCTGGGAGCTGTATTTAATCATCTAATCATGCTTGGAAGGGAACAAGGGGAGGGAGATACCCTGTTTATGACATCAACACAAGGAACATGTATGTGCAAGTATGAGAAAGGAGATGACCACAGGTTAGCGCACTCTATGGGGATGCCACAGGTTGGGGATCCCCCTGAAGGCCCGCTCCACACACATGACCCGTGCACCACAGTCGAGGGAGCGGGGAAGCTGAACTGAAGCTGCTCATTTCCAGTAGACCGTAGTCGCTGAGACAGCACTGGGTGATGTAATCAAGGTCAGCCAGCCAGTCCCATGGCTCCTTGTGAGAGCTGGAGAAATCGACCTGATCCAGAGAAACATTCACATAACACAAAAGCAGTCTTAATTGATCTTTGGCCAGTTGGTATGGTAATGGGCAGATGTAAGGGAGCCGCGCTCCTCGAAGAACCAATCAGACTGTAAGTTCTGGTGTTCCTGAGAGGTAACCAGTCCTCTGTGTGTCCACTATAATGTTTGTGAAGTTCGTTGGCTTGCAGGTGCCGTGTGAATGTCTCCCTCCCCACAATTTCAGGGTGTCTCATGTTCCTTCTGCTATGGGGCTGACCAATGGCAGGTTAATAAAGAAATGGCAGTCAGTACAAATGTTTTTACTAATAGCAAACTGTTTGCGGGAGGAGTGGAAAGCAATGGGGAGCGACATGGGGAGGAGATGAGCTAAGAGAGGGCAGATCTGTTTGCTCCAATCATGTTCTACTAACATATATCTAGTTATAGAGGTATGACATATTTTAGCCTGTAGGCTTTGTGGGAAGTTTGAAGCACAACTGTTTCTATTACCATGATCATCATATTAGCAGTATCAAAATGATGCTCGCTGTATGCCAGTTTGTCAGCTCTCATCAACCAGTTCTGTTCCACTGTTCTGTTTGATTTGTGCTCGCCAAGCTGTAATAAACAGTGTTACTTCTTGCCCAGAGTGTGCTCCTTTTTGGACTAATTGTGGTAACTATTTATTACAATCTTTTGGAGGACCCCTTAGACAATTGTCTGTGATTGCTACTGATAGATCCTTTCTAACCAGGCGTAGTTAATTCCTCAGTGTCAGTTTTGAATCCTCTGTGAATGCCATGAAGAAGGCATCAAGAGCCTGCTTTGTAAGCATTTCAGCTATTACTTCTCACGATTCTCGTATTTTGACTATACCCGTCACTTCTGTCTCTCTCTCTCCTCAAGATTGAGTGCTGATTTCTTCGCATGTGTGAGATGTCAGAAATGAGAGACAGACACAAAGTTGTAATGTTCTCAACATTAGACATTTTATTAAAATAAAAAGGTTTGATTACAGGCCTTTCTGTCCCTATCCTAAAGAGAGTTTCCCTGCCTATGAAATCAAAACTAAATATCAGTCTGTGTCTCGTCGTCACAATTGAGCAAACTGTCCTTGTGCCCAAAACGTATCTGACTCTCACACTAAAAATGAACAATAAAAGGTTCAAGGTAAATGTCTCTGCTTAAACTCAGCAAAATGTGTGCAAAGACTAAGGGCCTCATTACACGGTATGCAGTAACCATGGCGCTATTAGCGCCGTGGTTGCCGCCGGTATTTTACTGTGTCCGCCTTGGTGGATGGCGGAATTACCGCCCTACTCCAAGGTGAGCGGGGGTGGTAAATCCCCATTCACCAAGGCACTTCCCCATTCCAATTTTTACCCCCATAGGGCTCAATGGGAATGGGGAAGGAGCTAATTACGGTACCGCAAATTGCGGTACCGTAATTGGCACCAAGGTCCCTTTGCGGGCAGATGTAAAGCCAGCCATTATGGGCAGGTCCCGCAAAGGGACCTCGTAGTAAGGCGGTAAGGGTTTACCTCTACCGCTGCCCTTACCGGTACCGGTAAACCCTTACCGCATTCCGTGTAATGAGGCCCTAAGTATGAAAATCCCAAAAAAACAATCCTTGTATCTAGGGGAGGATTCCATTCCCCTGAACTCTTTCGGGTAGAATATTGAAAATATTCTGCTCAAACAGTAGTTCTTTAAGAATGGTAGAAATGTCTCTTTCATATGACACTTCCTTAAAGATGATGAAAAAGTGACTTTTCCAAGCAATGATGTTTTTAAGGATGGCAAAAGTATCTCTCGTCAACTTAAGCAAGGATGTGTTACCACTTTCTTTTAGTAGAAATGTCTCTTTTCCACAACACTTTCTTAAGGGTGTTAACATGTCTTTTCTGAATAATGGTGTTTTAAGGATGGCAAAAGTGTTTCTTCTATAAAGCAACTTAATGAAGATGGTTTCCTAGTGTACTCTCCTGCCGGGAACCTTCTCACAATGTCTTTTCCTTTCACATATCCTAGATGGATTACCTGGTGTAATCCCCTGCCAGAAATCCCCTTCTGGGCTTTGTAGATCCCCTTGTATACTCTCCTGCCACTTTCCCCCAAAGGCTCACTGCCTGATGTACCACTTTCACCAGGTCTCCTTACAATCTTTTCTTCATCTTGTAGTTTTCTTTCTCTTTAAGTATAACACAGTTGTACTCCATCACTGTTTATACTTTATTGGCTCCAGGGATTACTTGTTCCATCTTCCACCATATTGGCATCTCATATAGGCAGACGTGTTCAAGTTTTGTTTAACTTCATTGTTAGTATTCATTGGAGTGTGGCAATGCGTGTTCCAATCCTCCTCATATTGACATTTCATATATGAAGACTTGTACAGATCTTGCCTTTCAAATGCTTAATTAAAGTTAATTTGCTTATGACAACATTTATTTCAGTTTTCCCCTTATCAACATCTCATATATGGAGGCTGTGTGTATACCTGTTGGTACGCCCTGGGACTCCCAATACTCCTAGGCAGACCCACTGGTGTTTGCTGGTGTTTCCGACCCGTGGTGTATGGCTGTGGCAAAGTCTGTGTTCCAGGAAGCGTCCGCCGCTCTGCAGACCCTCTCATGGTTCTCCCGCCGCCTTCTCCTCTTGTCGTTGAACCGCTGCTCCTCAACAAGACCACGTCCCCCACAGCCTCTCCACTGCTGCCGGCTCCCCAGCAGTCTCCCTTTGGCACCCGCTATGCTGTTCCAGGTCTTTCGTCTTTCCGGTTGGAAGCACCTGCCTCCTTCAGCATAGTCCTTTTGCGTGTGTATGCCTTCGGTTCTGCTTTCCACTGCGCTCACTTTGCATCTCTCTTCACCTCCTTCTCTACCATATTGAAAATGCACACCATTTTTAAAAGTCCCGAACAACTCATTGGCATTACAAAAACTAGTCTGCACATTTAGCTTGGTGTTTCTTCTGCCCACATTAACGGCTTTGTCCTCTTCATCGTCCCAGCACTGGAGGGTTTATGAGTGTTGGACTCCATAGGAGCTTTAGACCTTTTAAATCTGTATTGCTTTGGATCTTTGTTCAAATCAGGACTGTCGGAAATAGAAGATGTTAAGTGAGCATTATGTACACATGAAGTGTGAATCGTATCCTGCTTAGGGTGTGTGGCAAAAAGGGGTTTTAGGGTTTTAGCACTGGAAGGATTGGTATAATGACAACATGCCATCAGGAATTATAGGGTCTTCTTCATATGAAAGGGAGGTATACTATGTCTCTCCTGATGGGGTCACCACATCTCCCCGACAGCCATCTCCTCCCATATGATCCTCTCTCATAATACCAACCCCAGGGTCAGGATCAAGTAGTGGCTGCCCTCCCTTGGCCACTGCGATGAATCCTGCAGTGTCATGACAGAATCCCAGCCTAAAATCTCTTCCCATGTGGCCAGGGAAAGGCAGCCGCTACCTAATTCTAAACCTGGGGGCGGTATTATGCGGGAGGATCACATGGGAGGTGAAGGCTTTGCAGGGAATGTGGTGACTCCATCAGGAGAGACGCAGTATTCATCTTCTTCTGAGGATGAGGTTTCCCTAATGCCTTAATATTTAATGGCACATTGTCACAGTGGAGCCTCCCTTCTCAGACTTACCCAAAGTACCAAGTATGAGATTCCTTTTTGTAAACCTGAAAAAGATGTATATTAGGTACAGGGAGTTAATCTAACTACTTTTATTAGTTTTGATACTACATTGTGTTTGGATTATAAATCCAAAAGAAAATTATTACTTCTCTTAAAACCTTCCCTTAAAACTACATCCTATAAATCAGTCAAAAAGAGTGTATTTAATAAAGTAAAAACAACTAAGAACATTATCAACGTCAAGTCTCTTAGTAATGAGACGAGGAAGAAGAGTACCAAACTATCATGAGCGGTCTAGTGGTTCTAATGACCCACACCTGAGTGGGACCTTTAAACATTTAAGGGCCTTTCAAGTGCAGGCCATTAAGAAGCAGCAGGATGATGCAGAGACCGGAATCACCTCTTTTCTGATAGTGAGATGCCGTGCAGAGAAGGTGGCGGAGGTCGGAGTTCTTAGAAAATGCAGAGGACACGCAGCAGGAAGTGGTATAAAGCTCAGCTGTCTTGAGGGAGAGATGAGCTCTATGTGTCCTGCATATTGACCTGGTTTGTGGTTGTCACCGGAGCGTCTGTGAAGCGGTGTAAGCTCCATTGGCAGACAGCATGAACAGCAGACGGTTGATCGGAGCTGTCAAAAGACAGGAAGGTCTGGATGAGCCAGGAGGCAGAAGCAGCGAGTCAAAAGGAGAAGCAAGGCAATACCGGTGAGTTGTCCTGATCTAGGTAAACCTGGGGCGTTCCAAGTAGACCGCTGAATGAGAAAGGACTTTTTGAATACCAAACTGTTAAATCAAAGCAAACTGGGGCCAACTCTCATAGTGAGAAAAGTCGAATAGGAAAATATTGTAACCCCCATTGCCACAGCCAAAAGGGGACAATAATTAAGCAAAGTGAAGGCAACCTCTCTAGTGAGACAGGTCGAATAGGAGACTATTGTAACCCACATTTCCAAAGCCAACAAGGGTGTCAGAACACCAATTCCTACTGCAAGTTCCCGCTTACCAGACGGACTTTCGAGAGTCAAAGTAGCTAGGAACAGCAGCAATCGCTTCCATTCCTTTAAAGGCTTGTTTCAAAGGCATTGGGGGTTGCCATGGCGACGTTGGCCGCTAGTACGTCTGCAGTCACGTGTTGCTCCGGTTTCCCGGTCACGTGACTCCCGCGTTGTGGTCACGCATATTTAAGTCCGCCCCGTTTGCCGTTTCGGTGCTTCTGATCGTTTTCCTCGGAATTCTACAGTGGCACTTGCTATCTTGGATCTTGTCCCTTCTCGACCTCTTGCCTGTCTATTGGATTTCCTCTTGTCTTGCCCACGGTACTGCTACGAGCTGCTGCTACGACCCAGACTTCTTTTTGACTTCGATTCATGTCTCGTGCTTCATTTTGTCTGCTTACCTGGTTTTGACCCGGAACACTTGGATTGTTTACTTACGTCTCTCAGAAGAAGGATCTCTCACCTTAGGCGTACGCGTGCTGGCGGGAATAGGAAACGAGTGCTGGACTAGAGACTGCCTATAGCACTTTTGGGACCTTGCTGAACTTTCTAGGCGTACGCGTGCCGGCGGGAATAGGGTTGCACCGGACTCAAGAAACCTTCACCACCTGTGAGACTGTGTTCTTCTCGGACTCTCCTTTTGGATCCGTTTAGATCTAATTCATCACATCTTACTCGTTGCAGTCCTTCATACGGATATACATGTAAGAATTTTCATTTAGTGTTCATTTTCCAGTTATTGGCTCTTATACTTTTCTTTTTCTTATGTAAGTTCTTGTATCATTACAGAAACTGTTTAGTTCCAATCTACTGTCGTTTTCCTGTCGGATATGTACTGCACCTTACCCTACTGACAATCAGTGAGCTCCCAGTGTATCCTGTGCGATTGCCACATATCTGGAAGGAACTTGCAGTCACCCGGAGTTCCAGAGTGTCCTGTTCCTTCTTCAAACATCTTTCAACCAATTGAACGCTCAGACTGTTTTTATGCACAACTGAGTGTTACATTGGTGGGAAGAATATATTACTGCACTACGGGTTCAACAGCTCCTCTTCGGTCACCAGGCGCTTTACCCTGTTAAGGTTCACTGCTCTGACAGAATCAGAAGCCAGAAAATGGACACAGCCACTGATCCTTTGGCTACTTTGGTTCAATTAGTGGCTGATTTACGTGCTGACATGCAAACTGCCCATGATGCTACCCATCGCCGTATTGATGATATTCAAGCGGGATTAAGGGTTAGCGCCGTTGAACCTCCATCAATCGCAGTGGCTTCCGGGTCTGGTACGGCCGGTGCTCAGGCCAGGGCAGACCCGGTTCCGGTAGTTATGACTGCACAGTTTCCGTTGGCTCCTCCTGAACGTTTTTTGGGTGATCCAAAAGCCTACAGAACGTTCATCAATCAATGCAGACTGCATTTTCTTTGTAGACCAACATCGTTTCCCGATTCAACCACTAAGACCGCTTTTATATTGTCTAATCTAGGGGGTACTGCCGCAGTCTGGGCTAATCCTCTCTTGGAGCAAGGAAGTCATTTGTTATTTGACTGTGACGCTCTCATAGAGGCGCTTACGAGAGTTTTTGACACCCGATACAAGTCTCAGGCCACTGATTTGGAGTTATTGAATTTACAGCAAGGCGATTCTTCTCTATTGACGTATCTGGCTAAGTTTAACCAATTGGTTGCGGAAACCAACTGGCCAAACGAGAAGACGGCAGCCTTATTTTATAAGGGTTTGTCAGACTCCCTCAAGGATGTCATTGCTACGGTACCTGTGGTCCCCGTCTCCTTTCCTGACTTTTTGGATCTAGTTCTTCAGATCGATGCCCGTAAAGCAGAAAGGAAGGGGGAGAAGAGGATTTTACCCCCGGTCCCTGGCAGCCTGACAAGTTCGATTTCAGTTAATGGGGAACCCATGCAAATAGGGGCGATAAGAGGACCACTGTCTAGCGAAGAAAGAGAGAAGCGTAAAAAGAACAATTTATGCTTTTATTGTGGTTCTTCTGGTCATTTCTTGAGTTTATGTCCCAAGAAACCCACGAAGTCGGGAAACTCCAAAGCCCGACAATAGAGGGAGCCCCTATGTCGAGCATTGATCTTCCGGGCTCCAAATTTTCAGTTCCTTTCACTATTCGGGTCATTCTTTCATCTCCGGACGGCGAAACCTGGTCCTCTGAAGCGGTTTTGGATTCTGGGGCTACTGGAAACTATGTTGATCTCCAGTATGTGAAAGACTGGAACATTCCACTGGTACCAAAGGAACAACCTGAAGTGGTCAACGCAGTTGATGGTACCACACTGCTCTCAGGGTTGGTAACGGAGTCTACAGTGCCCCCGAACTTACTTATAGACGGCTGTCATAGCGAAGTCATTTCATTTGATGTCATTACTGCACCTCAATTTCGACTAATTCTGGGTCTAGCATGGCTTAGGGTCCATAATCCCTTGGTGGATTGGGTTACTGGGTCTGTCTCGTTTACCTCAACTTATTGTTCAGGACATTGTGGCCCATTAACCCAAGTGAAAAACAACCCATGTCAAGCCTTATTGGAATCTGTTTCGATGGTAGGTGGTATTGTCAATACTATTTTACCCCCTGAATACAAGGCTTTCGCAGATGTTTTTGACAAAGGTGAGGCAGAAAAGTTACCGCCTCATTGCATTTATGACTGTCCCATAGATCTTAAGGAGGGAGCTAGAATCCCCTCTGGGAGGATATACTCTCTTACTTTGAAGGAGGATGCAGTATTAAAGGAATATTTGGACAAGGCTTTGGCTTCTGGTTTCATTCGCCCCTCTCGTTCTCCTGCTGCATCTCCCCTGTTCTTTGTTCCGAAAAAAGAGGGGGACCTGAGACCATGTATAGATTATCGGGACCTGAACGCAGTCACGATACGGAATCAGTACCCCATACCACTGATTTCTGTACTTTTGGACCAGCTAGGCTCTTCAGTAATATACACCAAATTGGAGGGGTGCGTATAATCTGGTGAGGATAAGAGAGGGAGATGAATGGAAAACGGCATTCAAAACCAGATACGGCCTCTTTGAATATTTGGTCATGCCGTTTGGGCTATGTAATGCCCCTGCCACATTTCAACATTTTATCAATGACGTTTTTCAGGACATGATTGATCGGTTCGTGATCGTCTATTTAGACGATATCTTGATTTATTCCCCTTCTCTTGAACTACACATCCAACATGTTACTGAAGTACTACACTGACATCACTAACCAGGGTGTTCAAATGAGCCAAACCAAGGTCAGGGCAGAACTGGAATGGCCAGTCCCAGGCACACTAAAACCTTTGCAGTCCTTTTTGGGGTTTGCAAACTTTTATCGGCGATTTATCAGGCACTTCTCTAGCATTGTGGCTCCACTTACTGCTTTAACAAGTAATAAGCACCCGTTTCAATGGAATCCCGAGGCACAAACATCATTTGAGACTCTCAAAGAGGCCTTTACTTCAGCTCCGGTACTTCAGCATCCTAATGTCAAACAACCGTTTGTTGTAGAGGCTGATGCGTCAGACGTGGCAGTAGGGGCAGTCCTCTCCCAGTTTTGTCCTGACACAGGGGTCCTCCATCCTGTCGCTTATCATTCACGTAAACTTACTCCATATGAGGTAAACTACACCATCACTAAACGTGAATTGTTGTCTGTCCGGGAGGCTTTTACAGTTTGGAGGCATCATCTCTTGGGAGCAGAGACCCCGATTCAAGTATTCACGGATCACAGAAATCTACTGGCCCTTCAGTCATTGAAATGCACTACAGCGCGCCATGCACGTTGGCATGAGTTCTTCTCTATGTACAACTTTGTACTGACCTACCGTCCGGGGACGTTGCACTCCAAGGCAGACGCCCTATCAAGACTTTATGAAGACCCGGTACCTCGGCCACAGGAAGGTCGACTACTCTTGCCCAACCAGGTTGTTTGTGGCTGCACATTGCAACCATCTTTGAAGACTGCCATTCAGCAGTGGGTCTCAGAAAGACATCCTGAATTGGAAGATCTTAATCTGGACGTCATTCAATCCTTGCCATACGTTCAAGGTAAAATGTATATACCAGACTCTCATACCCGCAGAATTACCATGTCTTGGTGTCATGACTCCATGTTGGCTGCACACCCCGCTCCTCGTAAGACATTGGAGTTACTCAAACGTTGGTGCTGGTGGCCTTTTATGTCAAAAGACATTGCGTTGTACATTGCAAACTGCGCAGTTTGCGCTCAGTGTAAAACCGCCCCGGCCAAACCAATGGGTCTTCTACAACCCCTGCCAGTACCTGCTAAACCCTGGGTTATGCTTTCCATGGACTTCGTAGTGGAACTACCTTCGATTGGTGGATTTGACACTATTTGGGTGGTAGTTGACAGTTTTACAAAGTTGGCCCTTTTTGTGCCTTGTCGGGGTCTTCCATCCGCTACTATCCTGGCGGACCTGTTTTTACGTAATGTCTTCCGGTTCTTTGGTCTTCCAGAGATCATAATATCTGACAGGGGTGCTCAATTCACCTCTCGTTTTTGGAAACATCTTACGCAGTCTATGGGCATTGACGAAAGATATTCTACGGCCTACCATCCACAAACTGATGGCCAAACCGAGCGACTCAATGCCTCCATGGAACAGTACTTGAGATGCCTTATTCTACAACATCAAGAAACCTGGCTTTCCGTATTGCCCATGGCGGAGTTCGCTTATAATAATTCTGCGCATTCTTCTACGGGGGCCTCTCCTTTCTATGCCATGTATGGACAACACCCTCGCTCTCTGCCCTTGGATTTTTTTTCATCCTCGGATTGTCCAGCGGTCCAATCTTGTCTTAGGGACCTGACATCATTACGTAAGAGCGTTATGGAACACTTGACACATGCGCAGGAACAGGCTAAAAAGTATGCCGATCGCCATCGCCAGCCAGCACCGCAGTACACTGCAGGGATGTGTGTTTGGCTCTCTACCAAGAATCTCAGTATTCCAGGTCGCAAGACCCTGTTACCTCGCTTTGTGGGTCCTTATGTTGTTAAATTAGTCCCCTTGTGGTCCAATTGGAACTGCCCCCTGCTTGGAAGATACATCCCATATTCCACGTGTCTTTGGTCAAGCCGTGTTCTGAGCAGATGAGGCTACCTGCACGCCCCCCCCGTTGGTACAAGGGGTGGAGGAATATGAGGTTAATGCTATATTGGATACTAAGCTGTCTCGTGGTGTACGTTTGTTTTTGGTGGATTGGAAGGGGTACGGTCCGGAGGATCGCACCTGGGAACCTGAGTCCAACATCCATGCCCCCATGCTGTTATCCCGGTTTCTAGCATCTCGAGGTCTGGGGGGACCTTTGGGGGAGGATACTGTCAGAGCACCAATTCCTACTGCAAGTTCCCGCTTACCAGACGGACTTTCGAGAGTCAAAGTAGCTAGGAACAGCAGCAATCGCTTCCATTCCTTTAAAGGCTTGTTTCAAAGGCATTGGGGGTTGCCATGGCGACGTTGGCCGCTAGTACGTCTGCAGTCACGTGTTGCTCCGGTTTCCCGGTCACGTGACTCCCGCGTTGTGGTCACGCATATTTAAGTCCGCCCCGTTTGCCGTTTCGGTGCTTCTGATCGTTTTCCTCGGAATTCTACAGTGGCACTTGCTATCTTGGATCTTGTCCCTTCTCGACCTCTTGCCTGTCTATTGGATTTGCTCTTGTCTTGCCCACGGTACTTCTGATCTTGCTCCTTCTCGACCTCTTGCCTGTCTATTGGATTTCCTCTTGTCTTGCCCACGGTACTGCTACGAGCTGCTGCTACGACCCGGACTTCTTTTTGACTTCGATTCATGTCTCGTGCTTCATTTTGTCTGCTTACCTGGTTTTGACCCGGAACACTTGGATTGTTTACTTACGTCTCTCAGACGAAGGATCTCTCACCTTAGGCGTACGCATGCCGGCGGGAATAGGAAACGAGTGCTGGACTAGAGACTGCCTATAGCACTTTTGGGACCTTGCTGAACTTTCTAGGCGTACGCGTGCCGGCGGGAATAGGGTTGCACCGGACTCAAGAAACCTTCAGCATCTGTGAGACTGTGTTCTTCTCGGACTCTCCTTTTGGATCTGTTTAGATCTAATTCATCACATCTTCCTCGTTGCAGTCCTTCATACGGATATACATGTAAGAATTTTCATTTAGTGTTCATTTTCCAGTTATTGGCTCTTATACTTTTCTTTTTCTTATGTAAGTTCTTGTATCATTACAGAAACTGTTTAGTTCCAATCTACTGTCGTTTTCCTGTCGGATATGTACTGCACCTTACCCTACTGACAATCAGTGAGCTCCCAGTGTGTCCTGTGCGATTGCCACATATCTGGAAGGAACTTGCAGTCACCCGGAGTTCCAGAGTGTCCTGTTCCTTCTTCAAACATCTTTCAACCAATTGAACGCTCAGACTGTTTTTATGCACAACTGAGTGTTACATTGGTGGGAAGAATATATTACTGCACTACGGGTTCAACAGCTCCTCTTCGGTCACCAGGCGCTTTACCCTGTTAAGGTTCACTGCTCTGACAAAGGGGCAATAATAAAACGAAGTGCATACATATTTCCTAAAGAAGGTTGGGGACATTATAACCTGCATTGTCAAAGCCAAAGAACGTCAAGGCCATTTGAATATAGCAGTCCAAACGTAAAATACCACGTGGGAGAAGGTTGTAAACTACATTGCCAGAAGCCAAAAGGTTATGTAAAAAGAAATCAGAGATTGCAGGTGAAAAGACCTCCTTGTAGAAAGGATCAAGGGGGAGAGAATTATAACCTGCATTGCAGCGGCAAATTGACCAATGGGAGAATCATTGTCATTGTGTACAGTATACTTGGGGAAGAAGTTGTGGAGTGTGGCTGGAGTGTGTTGCCTGATCCTGTGCCTCTAGTCTTTTTTCAGCTTCCTTTGTTTAAGGAGGAGACGTTCTTCAAAACCAGCCTTCTAACAGAGCATAGCGGAGTGTGGCTGGAGTGTGTTGCCTGAGCCTATGCCTACTGACGGAGCCTTGCAGTCTTTTTTCAGCTTCATTTGTTTGAGGAGGAGCCGTTCTTCAAAACAAGCCTGATAGCGCAGAGCATACTGGAGTGTGGCTGGCGTGTGCTGCCTGTGTTCCCTGTGGCCCAAGGACGAGCCCAGACACATAAAGGTCTGCATAAAGGACCAGTATCATCATGGAACCAGAGCCGGAGCAGAGCGTCCCCCAATGCACGAGAAATCAAGAGCGTCTACAAATTACATCAAATCTCCCGGAGCCTCCAAAACACCCCACCGACAAAGTGATGGCCCCCATCAAGGAACCTACTCTTTTACAAGGTACATGAAATTCAAAGTGCACTAGCCCCTCCCCACACACATTCACACCAAACATGACGCTGGCCCTACCTGCTGATGTGTTGCCGCTTGAAAGTGACAATGAGTTGGAGCCCTCTACATACAATATTCTAATTGATCATGCAGTAGGGTCTGAAAACACAATAGGATGCAAAGTAGCAGAAATACTTATTGTCCCTGCCTCCAGCCCGAAAACACCTAGCGAGAAATCATCTCCCCCCTATTGTTGTCCTATGGAGGGCAGAAGATTCTTTGCTTCAAACTCGAAGGCTTTCGAAAGTCCTTGCGGATGCTTTAAACAAGCATTAGCGATTCACCAAAATAAACGTTCCACCTCTCAAACACATTGCAAAGTGTCTGATTTAGATCTTCTGGCTGCAGCCTTGGGAGAAGTAGAACCTATTCGTCCCACTTGGCACGAAAATCTGCACATCAAAGATGTTGGAGGAAAGTCAGCCAAAAGAACGGTACCAGTTGAACTAGCTACCAAAATGCTCTTAATCCAGACTCCAGCGGGCCCTAGTGAAGCAACACGTGAGAAATTGAATCCGAGTATCAAATCAACCACTGATACTATGATTGTGAACCTACTAGAGAAACCTGAGGTGGTTCCAGAAATAAATACAAAACCCTTACCCAGAGCCTTCATGGACAAAGATCAAGAAATCTGCTCAACTTCCTTTCTGATGGCCGCCCCTCTAACAAATTAAAATCCTGTAGTAACTCTGATTTTTCATCATCGGCCAAGCACAGTGGACATTCAGGTCAAACATGCAAAGAGCAGGAAGATGAATGGCAAATCTCTGATACAACGACCAATAGAGAAGAATGTTGAAGGATGTCTCCCCTGTCATCATACAGGCAGACCAAGTGAATTCCAAGCACTTGAACTGGCTTTCTCACAATCTTCCACTTTAGACTCCTCCACATCTGACTCCCCTTCAAAATGGAGTGATTCCGGTCCCGCAAAGGATAAACAAAGTTCATAAGTGCCAGAGAAAAGAACCAAACTCCATGCAACCTTCACCAACCCAAATCCAACAAGGGAGCACTCAAGCTGTCCTGATGTCTTCACTAACCATTTCTCTCGCACCATTCATAAAACTTTACGAGGCCATAAACAACAACTTTAAAGACAAGTCGACCTTAATGGTCCTTATGAATTCTAAACTGATCTATGTTGAATCCTTCATAGATATTACAAAAGAAAGATGGGTTCAAGATCGAGAGGCGGAAGCGAACATCAGGAACAACCTAATGTTGCTACTGAAAGTGGTTCATGAACTTAACTAAAGATGTTTTAAGAGCAAGCATACAGTTACATGATGGAACCGCTACAAAGATAGGAACAGAAACCACGCTCGAGAAAGCCAGTAATCATGTCAACAAGAGAACTAAACCAACAAAATCATGTGTGAACCCTGACGAAACCTCTGTAGATTCTCGCCCAAGACTTCACTATCCTGCTGCGGTCCATATCCAGGAGTATGTGGCCTCTCTTCAAGAGTCTTCCGTTCATGCATTCACGAGTACGCATTTGACCCAGCAACAAGACCAACAACCAAACAATACACCCTATAAAATTTTGAATGAAAACGGGTTGTCTAAATCACCCGCAGTATTTGAAACATCAAAAATAGAAGAAGACTCAAATCCTCCCGATTTGGCACTTGAGGGACGAGTGAAAGGGTTGCCACAGAAAGAACAACACTTCCAAATCTTTTATTCTAAGAAAAAGAAAAAGGAATCTGTGAAGCCTACATCGCAGCAGCAAAAAAACAAAAATTCAAAAGATTTACCATCTGTGAGAAGAATCAAATCGAATGACTCAAGCAACTTCATGAGAAATTTAAGGTTCGAAGTGACAGCTTCAACTACACAAACCTCAAAAACTACAATACCCAAACGAGACTCCCAAAACCAGACCTCTAGTAAAGAAGCTGAACAAACAGGTCCAGAGACAATGACGCCTACCGACATCGATGAGGAGTTATTAAATCTATCGGTCTATGATGATGAAGATGTCTCTATACACATTAAGAAGCAATGAAACGTTATGCACATTGAGTGAGGATTCCATCAGCCCGTCCTCTCTGCCAGCAAAGAGTGAAGTCACTTGCCCGAGACAGGTCTATGAAAAAAATAAATCACCATTCTTGACCCTGACTGAAAAAAGAGACTTATCAAACAGAGCTTACGATGCAATCAAAAAGAACTGTCAGCAACAGAAACCATTGGAATTGGAAGATAGACAGATAGGGAAACATGTAATGGACGTACTGTATCCAGCATCACACAAATCTTCATACAGACAAAATCTAACTGCTCTGACTATGAATCAGAAGTTCAAAGTGCAGCCAAAAACCAACAGCAAGATAAAAAAACGAATCCCTGTACAGCTCAAATCGGCTAACACTTGGACACATTTTAAACACAGAAGATGGTTTAACATTAAACAGAAAGAACATCCTTCGACTATTTCATCATGTCCCAGAACTCCCTGCCATTACATCATTAGGCATCGCAGTTGTGGAGTTTGGTGACGAGGAGAGACTTGACTGTGTATGCCTACACATCCCCTCTGCTCCAGTTTTCAAGCATCTACTAGAAGCCTCTACAACACTAAGGACTATGGACTTTGACACCACAGAGAATAAAAAGAGCACAGCACAAATCAAGGAGCAAAATGGCACACATCGAAGGAAAGACAAAATGAGTGATCAAGGACCGACATTGAAAATTTTTACTAAGAAGAATTAAAAGCGCATAGCAAATCCGTCAAAATCTGAAGTTCAACTCCTATCTAAAAGTACTAGTGACGCACATACTTTCTTGGAATACAAGGGGATTCAATCACTTGTTTAATAATGCAGACCACGCTGAAGACATATTTGAAATCTTATGCATGCAAGAGACCTGGTTGAGAGAAACCCCAATTGTTGACAGTTATTTAGTACACTTAAATATAGCGCACAAGGGAGTGGAATGCCGGCCGATGTCGGGTTTGCTGAGAATCCTACAAAATGGAGCAGGCCTTAAGGTAAAACAATCATATAACCCCAAATTGTATTTTCAAGCATTTCTAAAAGAAGTGAACTATCCTAACCCTCTGAAAAACTGCTGGCTGGCACTGATTATTTTACACTGGAATTCGGCCGATGATCGGACAGCAGACTTTGCTGAATAAGGACAAACCTGATAGATAAATGGGTCATAGAACACACAAATCTCAAGGTCCTTATATGTGAAGATCTACACACAGATTGTCTCACACACAAGGACATGGATGCAACAGTCTGGCAAAGTACTGCCAAAACCCATAAAAATAGATCAACTTCTTGGCTAATAACCATGCAAGAAAGAAAGATACACATGTACTAGCCCATCCATGGGCAGCCAGCCAGCCAATCAGTGGTAGCCTGATCGGTGTATACAAGGCCTAGATAGCCAAGAACCACAGTAGGCTTATAAACCTATTTTTATTAATAGCTCCTTAAAACAAACCATCATTGAGCAGCCAAACAGGTCATAAAGTAATTGGGCCCTTAGAATAACTCCCCAAAAGACCAACCAACTTGCCCTCGCACCCCTAACTTATTGCCTATGAGCAGTTTTGCATCTTGGCAACAATCAACATGATAATGGAATGGTATTCCCCATAGATGCTCCAATTCTGCTGCCACCAATCGAATGCCAGGCATTCCCAAGTCTTAAACTTGCCTGCTAGCCAATCTGTAGCCCAAGAGACACCCCTGAGCTGTGCAGATGATGTGGGCTTTCGGCCTTGCATGGAGCTCTTGGCTACCATATTGAGGCCAGGCAGCCTCTGCGATCCTTGTGGGTTTACTCCTGCTCCCATGTTGAACAAAGGTACTTACGGACCTCTCACGTCCTTGGTGTCTCGCTGCATATAACCTCCCAGTTGGCCTTCCCAGGGACACTTGTATCCTGGCTTGCAACATTATGTGTTGCTACTGACTTATGCAATTGTATTCGCTCTCCCCTCTTGCTCCTCCACTCTTTTTGATTGCTTACTCTCTGTTCTCTCCTCCTCTCCATTTCTCCCTTTTCCTATCTCCTCCCCTCCTCCCCTTACTTTCTTCTATGCACTTACTCTATCAGAATTGCCCCTGGACCTAGTATGATAGCAACCCCATCTGTCTCTCCCCCCCCCTTACTTGTTTTTCCCCCTGGACCGCCCTCCAGCACTATATGAAATGTCATCAGGCCTAGTATGATAGTCACTTGTTTTGTTCCTACCCTCCCTTTCTGCACCCCTCTCCCTTACCTTTTGTTTTTCTCCAGCTCTACCAGAAATGTTTTTGGGCCTAGTACAGTAGTCGCCTGTCTGTTTCCATTTCCTTCCCACTCTCCACCTTCCTTCCTTATCTATGTCTTAGCTCTTGCACTATCTGAAATGTCGTAGGGCCGAGTACGATAGTTAATTTAACATCCTTACTGTTCATGACCTGTAAGAATGTCATTGTATTTTCCCTTGTTCCCTCCCTTGCCTTGAAGCGCTTTGAAACACATTGGGCCTCATTACAAGTTTGGCGGTAGCCGTGCCCTTAATAAGGCACTTGCACCCGCGAATGAGCCATTACTGGCTCATTATGAGTTGAATGGGCCGGTAATTGCCCATTCGCGGGTGGCGGTATGACCGGGCTCCCGATCCCCATTCTGCCCCATAGGGCACAATGGGGAGCATGTTTGAGGTGCAAACACAAGTTCTGCTCGCGGGTGCCGCTCTGCACACCTGGTCTGACCAGGCATGCAGAGCGGCACCCGCAAGCACAACTCATAATGTGGCGGTATGGTAACAACGGCTCTGGTAGCACTACCGGCGCCATTGTTGCCTTACCCCAACATTTGTAATGAGGCAAATTGTGTATAGGCCCTGTAAACATAGACTATCATATCACCACCACTCTGCAGGTGTGCGAGAAACTGGGATTGCCAGCCTGGAGCTCAGAGGAGCTGTTCCACACCCAGCGCCATCTTGGCCACATGTGCCCACAACAGATCTTTAGAGTACAATTCAGGATTTACCATGAGAGGATACATAAATGTTGGTAATATTATAAGTGGTATCTCTTTATATCTGCACTGAACACGGAAAAGGAATAGAATCCAGCACATATTCTTTGCAAACAAGACCACAGAATTACAAATATCATTCAGAAATGCTTACTAAGAATTTGTTTAAAAAATAACATGTTAATATGTACTAATGACTATTGCCAGCAGCAAGGAACAGCCATGGGGACATTTCATGGGAACCTGGTCATGGAGTCCTAAGAGAAGAACAAGTTACATACCCATGGTAACGTTCTTTCAACTGGATGTTCCTCCCACGTATTCCTTATCTTTGATAGTTCCCAATATCCAGCTTCCAATATCCTCAGTAGAGGGTGCTGTGCGTCGATGTCTGGTCGAGTCGATGTCCCTCAGAGGCCTCCGTCTTGACGTCATCACATGTATAAGTAGCTTGTGCCATGCCCGTTGCTCAGTTTCGTTTTGAAGAGCGAAGCAATGTCTTGAGTTAGACGGTTACACCCCTTGAGAGAGCGCAGACTGTAACGACAAGGGAAGTTTTACTGCAGGATAGGCTGGGAGGGGCGATAAGGAATACGTGGAAGGAACATCCAGTTGAAAGAACGTTACCTGGGGTAAATAACTTATTCTTCGAATGGATTGTGTCCTCCCACGTATTCCTTATCTGTGATACATACACTCCCAAAGCAGTTACAAAGGGAGTAAAATTGAAGTGATCAAGAATGCAGTACTGCCTTTCCCAAAACAGACTTTTTGCTAGTGGAGGAATCCAGACTGTAGTATTTCGTAAAGGTGTGTGCAGACGACAACATGGCAGCTGCACAAATATCTTTTATTGGAACTACCCTCTGCAAAGCAGACAAAGTTGCGACACCATTGGTCGAGTGAGCCCTTAGATGTTCTCAGGGGTCTTTACCAGCAAGTCTGTAACATTCTAAAATTGTAAAAATAATCCATCCAGAGATCGTTTGTTTGGTGATGGCTAGACCTAGTTTATGACCTGTATAGCCCACAAACAACTTATCATTCTGTCTCGGTTTTGCCAATCTGGTAATGTAGAAACTGAGTGCACGCCTAGGGTCGAGTCTGTGAAGCCTTTCTTCCTCTTTCCCCGGGTGTGGCAGACGATAAAAGGATGGTAAGATTATCTTCTGAAATTCAGAAACAACCTTAGGGAGACCACTCTGTCGTCATGAAAAACCGCATGAGGAGGCTTGCAGGATAAAGCCTGTAGCTCACTCACCCATCGGGCAGATGTTATAGCCACTAAGAAAACTGTTTTCAAGGTAAGAAGCCATAACGGGCAAGAATGAAGACGCTGAAAAGGAGCACCCATTAGAAAGTTTAAAAACAAATAAAGATCCCACAGTGGGGCCTGAAAGGGAGTCAGAGGATAAACATTGGTTAATCCTGAATTGAATTACAAGAGGAATCTTAAAATAGGAGTCTTACTCTTCAGTGTGCTTGAAGATGGAAAGTGCTGCTAGATAAGCTTTGATCGTACCAATCTGGAGCCCCAGATTTGACAAGTGCAAAAGAAAAGATAACACCATCAGTGTATAGCATAAGAAAGGGTCAACATTCTTATCTCTGCACCAGTTGCAGAACTTATTCCGATGGCAGCAGTATAAAGATTTGGTTGCTGGCCTTTTGGCCGAAAGCAACACCTCCATTACGTCGTCCGAGAGGTCCCAATCCTTGTATCTCAGCCTCTCAGAAACCATGTGTGAAGGGAGAGAGAAGATGGACATGTTCAGAAGGTCCGGGTACCATGTCTTCCTGACCCAATCCGTGGCAATTAGTATCATGGATTTCCTGAACCTTCTCAACCTCCTTATTATGTGAGGAATGACACGGACTAGAGGAAACGCGTAAAGAGGTGGAAATTCCAAGTCCACCACGAACGCGTCTCCTCGAGCTCCTCTCTGGGGAAATTCCCTTGAGCAGAAAAGTTTGCACTTCCGGTTGGCACCGGTCGCAAACAGATCCACTTGAGGGGTTCCACAAAGGGTGAAGATCTCTTGAAGGACTTCCTGAGCTAGTTCCCACTTGTGGGAGACTGCGCTCTGCCTGATCAGAGCGTCCGCCGTTGTGTTCTTCTCTCTGGCTATGTGAACTGCTGATAGAGAGATTCCTTCTTGTATTGCCCAGAACCAGAGCGGCATTTCCTCTCTGAACAGTGGTAGTGACCCTACACCTCCTCTTGTGTTGAGGTAATACATGGCCACTGTGTTGTCTCTCATTATCAGGACATTCTTTCCCCGTACAGAGGGCAGAAAGGCCTTCAGCGCTAGTCTGATTATCCTCAGTTCTAAAAGGTTGATGTGTAGTTTGGACTCCGATGGAGACCAACGACCGCTGATGGTCAAATCATTGGTATGGGCTCCCCACACTGTGAATTAGGCGTATGCCACTACTGTTATCTCTGGCCATTGTTGCCAAAATGATTCTCCTTTCAAGAGGTTCTCCCGACAGGGCCACGATTGAAGATCCAGTGTGTTTGGGATTTGTAGGAGTTCTGACATCCTTCCTTAGAACTGTGACCACTGGGTCCTGAGAGCCCACTGGAGAGATCTCATTCTCAGGCGAGCCTCTGGCCCCAGAGCAATACGGGATACCATGAGACCGAGCAACCTTCGAAAGTCGAAGGCCAGAAGATGTTGGGCATTCTGGAATTTTGTCACCATCTGCAGAATGTCTTGAGCCCTCACCTCTGGTGGCAAGGCGTTTCCCAGGGATGCATCCAGGATTGCTCTGATGAATTGGAGTCTTTGTGATGGTACCATGTGGGACTTCCTGAAGTTGAGGGAGAAGCCCAGCCTGTGGAGAGAATGGCAAGTATATCTGAGATGATCTAGGGCTTTTCTGGGGAACTGGCCGTGATCAGCCAATCGTCCAGGTAGGGGTAGACGTAAATCCCCCTCTCCTGAGACTTGCTGCCACAACCACCATTAGCTTGGTGAAAGCCCTCGGCGGAGGTTAGCCCAAATGGCAGAACTCTAAACTGATAGTGAGAGTTGCCAACGGCGAACCTCAGGTACTGTCTGTGCTTGTGATGGATCGGCACATGAAAGTAAACATCCTGGATGTCCATCCAACCTTGAAGCTGGAGGGCCGAAGGATCGGAGAAAGAGTTGCCATCTTGAACTTGTCATTCCTGAGGAACTTGTTCAAGTCTCTTTAAGTTCAAGATGGGTCTCAATCCTCAGTCCTTCTTTGGAATTAGAAAATACGGGCAGTACCAACCCTTGTTCCTCTCCGCTACAGTTACTGGTTCTGTAGCACCTTTCTCCAGCAGGATTAAAATATCTTGCATAAGGAGCGTATCTGGAACCTTCAAAGTGTTGGTTCCCCCCCCCCCCCCGGTGGATGACTCTGAGGTTTTGCAGGAAAAGTTGGCAGTAATCTTGGGCAACTGTTTCCATTGCCAAAGCATCTGAAGTAATAGCCTGCCATTCTGTCAGATGCTGTGACCACCTGCCTCTTACTGCAGCCTTGTGAGCGAAGACCTCAGAGAGGTCTTGTGGCAGCTGACGCAGTGGCTGAAGGTAAGACAGCCCTTACTGTTGCGGTCTTAGTACCTCTACCTCGTCTACCACGGGGGAATCGTCTTTGACCACTTTGAGCTGGCTACCCTCTGCCTTTTCTGAATGCAGAATAATAGCGAAAGGACCTACCCCTCCACGGCGTACCTGTGGGGCGGTTTGAAGTTTGCCTTATTGCAGCTCTAAGGGATTTGCTCATCGCCTTGGACGTTTGCAGCTTCGCCAAACTCTCATCAGCTTTATTCCCAAATAGATGTGTGCCATCAAAGGGCATGTTAAGAAGTCCGAACTGAACGTCTGGGGCAAATCCTGACTTCCACAACCAAGCAAATCTGCGGATTACCCTACTAGCCACCATGGCTCTGCTGATGCTGTCAACAGAGTTCAGACCAGTCTGGAGAGATTCGCACATAGCGTCCTTCCCATCCTTGACAATGTTCAAGAAGCCATCTGGTTCCTCCCCTTTGGGGATGTGGTCAGCAGCCATCGAAATACAGTCCCAAAGGGTGTGGGTAAATCTTGCCAGCGTGCACGCAGCATTAGCAGATTTTAACGCCATACTACTGGCCGAGAAAACCTTCTTGGCCATGGCATCGTATTTCTTGTCATACGTATATTGTGAAATTGTGGGATAGGCATTTTGTTTGCCAGAAGAGGTAGCTTCCTGTACTACCAGGTTTTCTGGTGTTGGATGTTTCGAAAGGTATAGAGGGTCAGAGGTTGTAGCTCTGTATTTGGCTGTTAGCCTCTTATTCACTGCCGGGACAACCTCGGGTGTTTCCCAGTTGGAAGTTACCAACCTCTGCAGAGCCTTATGAAATGGGACAATAGAGTCTTCCTGTGTTCCTTTATCCAGTATGTCCGTTAAATCGTCCTGTTAGAAAACAGTTGTGGGCCTAGACCATCCCATGTATTCCATTACTCTAGTCATGAGTTATCTATAGTTGCCCTCAGCATGATCTCCTGGATCTGCCTTACCAAATTCAATTTCAGGGGAAGTGTCAATGCCACTTGCCTCATGCAGAGAGTCCTGCATTTTATTTATACACAACTCTTCCGATATGAGTTCCTCTGGTTCAGAAGGTGTGCCAAATTCGAGACCAAATGGTATTTCCTCCTCAGATGACCATTCTCCATCTTCAAAAATTGAAGGAAGAGTTTTAAAATACTCTGAGCGAGGTTGTGGTGTATAAATCTTCTGAAAAGAAGAAGGCGCTATAGACATCATAATGGGAGCTGACAGTGTCAAAATCGTCGATGTTGACGTTGACGGCGTCGACAAAATTGTCAATGGTTTGCAAGGTTTCCCCAAAGCCACCGATGGCTTCGACATTAACGTCGAGGATAAACGGCATCAAGGAGGTCGACACTCGTGGCGTCGATGGCTCCTGCCTCGATTTTGGCATGAGGGCGTCGACGACGCAACTTTTGGGTTTGCTATATGGGTTTCTTTCGGCATCAATGACGACGATTGTTTGTGTTCCATGGAGGCTTTCTCTCGACTCGAGGGATTAACTTGCTCTTGAGGAGTTTCCACGGCCGGGTTGGAGGACTCGCGGCTTCTGTGCTTCCCAGGTGTTTTGTTTGGGGTATCGCCTATAGGTGTTTTCGAGGGGGGCAAGGCCACGTTCTCGAACACCTTCATCATACACACTCTGAATTCCTCCCATTGAGCTGGGGTACTATGTTTTCAGGGACAAACGACCCCCTCGGGTGAACTAGATGAGGAAGTGGACGGCGATCTATAGCGCCTCTTTTTGCCATGCCTCGAAGACGAGGAATGATGTGACCCACTTCACGAACGGAATCATTTAGGTTTTTTATGACGAGGAGACGAAGGCCTCGACTCGTCAGATGATTTACGTTTGGACGGGGGTAATAGATTTTTTAGGCCTACCTCTCTCCAATTTCCCTCTGCGCTCCAACAAGGCCTTCGCCGTCATGCATTTGTCACACTCCGAACATGGATGTTCTGACCCTAGACGCCACAGGCAGATCTGTGCGGGTGCATCATAGACATTTTAGCACTGCAGTCACAGAACTTTTTAAATCCGGACCGAATAGTCGACGGAGCCGATAAAGAAGCCATCTTGTCAAAAATTCGAAGAATTTTCTCAGGAAATTTGAAGAAAATCGAAGAATCACACAGAACCAAGTGTTATGTTACCGAAGCTGTGAAGTGCGGAAACTGAGCAACAGGCGCTGTGCGAGCTACTTATACCTGTGATGACGTCAACGTCAAGACGGAGGCCTCTGAGGGACATCGTCTCGACCAGGCATTGACGCACATTGCACTCTACTGGAAAAAAAAAAAATCTCAGGCAGCTAGCTGGATATTGGGAAATATCAAAGATAAGGAATACATAGGAGGACACAATTCATTTGAAGGAGCAGTTACGATATACTGCCTGCCATATTACACGGCCACAGCAGTGGCCGTGTAGTTATGGTTAAGTTGCTGTTTCCATAGGAAGAGCACTTTTTGGGCGGCTTATAACTCTGCTCTCCCTGGACGAATCCTCACCACACTTTGCAATAAAAGTATACAGGCCGCTCTGAATTTTTATGCAAAGTTTGGTGATGTTTGGTGCAGGGGGAGAAAAGTTATGGGGGGGTCCCAAAATGTCTTTTTTCCCATAAAGTGAATGGGGAAAAACTTTGCGCACGCCTACAGGTAAAACCGTTGGACGGATTTTGACCGTATTTGCGGCAGGGGCGGGGGCTTGGTCCATAAGCGTGCTTCTGTAAATTTGGTGCCAATCCGTCCACTAGTTTCCTTTAAAACGACTAAAGAATATTTCTAAAAAAATTAGTGATATCTATGTCCGCTCCGCGGTCACACTTCCCTGTCCGCTCCGCAGACAACATACAGATTGGCCAGGAGGGTGGCGGTGTGACTGCGGACATGCAACGTCTTCGACGATTGGCTGCAGAGAGCCGTGATGTGCATCAGAATGTGTGGCTGCGCCTGACATCTTGGATCCAAAGGCAGCGCAGTCGCCACCAGAGTCAAAATGCTGTTTCGGACATTGTTTTCCTCTCATATAGTGCTTGGGGAGATTCACAGAGTAAGAGATGGGTTAAATAGTGTTCTTGTTTGGGCGGCAGTTGTTAATGATGTATTCGCCACCTGAAATGCTGGTTCGGAAACTACTTTGATGTCCTACAGTGCATGGGAAGGTTCAGCGAGTATGAGATGTCTGCAAAAATGTACTTGTTTGGGCGGCAGGTGTCAATGATGTATTGTCTATGCCCGCCTTGTTCGTGATGTTTGTACGTGCAGAAAATGAGTGGAATCATAAGGGTAGTAATTCTGTCTGTGGTATGTTCAGGCACCTTGAGACTGTTGTAAGGACATGCATAGTGTTGGCGCCCATTGCAATTGAGTAAATGCCGTTATTATATTATTTTTGCCTATGGGTGTGCCATAGGGCGCCGCCATGGGTGTGCTATGCTGCGGAGGTTGTGGCCCGGGCCTAGAGTCTTGGATGCATGGCCGTAGGCTGTAGGGCAAAGGCCATACCTCCAAGACTGTAGGCCCAGGCCACAACCACTGCAGCATGGCACACCCACGTATACACCTGTTCTTTTGATTGTCCATTAGATGATTGTGGGGAGTGTGTACAGTTTTGGGTGCATGGACGAAGGCCATGCACCCAAGCACTAAGTTATAAGCACTGGAGGTATCAGCCACTGCACAACCATATACTGTAATATCTATGAACAAACAGCTAGGAGTCTAGCCTCTGGCCACACATCACTCAGGTGGTTGTGGCCAGGATGCCGACTTTTGGATGCATGGCGGCAGGCCTGTAGCCTGTACGCCTTACTCGTAAAACTCTAGGCCCTGCCCAGATTCAGCACATCACATTACAGGAATGCATTCACCCATACTATAGATTAGTATTATGATTGTTTTGGGGAGGGTGTACAGTCTTTGGTGCATGCCTGAAGGCCATGCACCCAGAAACGACCTTATAAGCAGTGCTGTTATAAACCAATGTACGCCCTTACGGTGAAATATGTATGGAGAAATATAGAAATCTGTAGGTCCTGCCCACAACCACTGCAGCACATCACACAGGTACGTTAGTGGCTCTGTTGTTATGGTGAAGTTGCTGTTTCCATACGAGGAGCACTTTTTGGGTGCTTTACAACTGGGCTCTCCTTGGACGATTCCTCACCAAATTTTCCAATCAAAAAATGTCACACCCTTTACATTTCTTTGGAGCGTTTGGTGATGTTTAGTTTAGGTGGAGGGGAAATTATAAGGGCGGGAGTTTCGCAAAACGTATTTCCCCTTACACTGAATGGGGAAAAAATGTGTGTCCACGAACATGTGGCACTTTCTATGATTGGTTGTGCAACAGCGTCAAGTACGTCAAGTTTGTACGGTCCCCCTGCAATCTTTAAATAATATTTTGGTGTACGTGGACATCGCCAGACCCACATACAAAACTAGACAGCATTGCACTGATCACACATATGTAATAATACTTCAGAAGGTCACCATTGAGGGGGTTGGAATGGGATGTGGGAGCACAAAATGAAAAAGTGAAGTTTTCTTGTCTCCAAACTCATACGTTTCATTGCAACTTTGTGTTCACTGTATCACTACCAATTAGTGCGCATGGGTTGAAATGTTTTTTGAACAATATTGCCGTCATTTTGCCGTTCTAGGTCTTGAAAACTAAGGCCAATATAAGTGACATTTTATGTTTCTACGGTGTTACATTTCTTCTCCAATATTGCCAAGTGCACAAGTTTCCCATTTGTAGGGTATGCATACACTGCTCCTTCTTTAGCATTGCTATTTATTAGTTGCAACGTTATGTTTGTGCGCATAGGTTTGTGCATCCGTTTGCACGTTCTTGTGGTCTTCTTTGAAATCACGAGCCGTACTTTTCCTTACGCTGTCAATTCATTTTGCTTTCCTAACTACACTATCTTCTTTCTGTGTAGTTGCTATTTTTTTTCTCTTACGGCGCATGCAGATTCTCGCCGTTTCAACACTATTTCCATAGTAACATAGGGTCATTAGAAACATTTCACTAAAATGTCATGTTTGAACGCTTACATTTCTGTATTACTTTGTCACTTTTTTGTGTCTTCTTGTAAAATATTTTTGGTACAGGTTGGTTACTGACACGTCATTTTTGTAACGTTTGCCCCCCAGGTATATATTGCCGTATTGTCCGTGCCATGGCTTTCAGATGCGGAGTGAAGGCTTTTTCGGCCGTCACATACAACTGCTTGTGAGCGGTTTCCTGTGCATAACAATTATATGGGACAATACCCTAAGCCCGCTTTGTCCGTACGCTGAACTCGCTAATCGGAGCAACATAACGTCATTTGTGATGTCATCTTTGATGTCCCAGGTGTTAGTGTTAGCAGCGCACAGTGATGCGGGCAGTTATGGTTGCTTAGCCTACCATAACTGGCGAATTTCAGGGGTTTTTCGGTTTTACCTCAGACCATAATGGCACATTTGAAAAGTTTTATTAGTGATTGGGTGATACCTGAATAGCATAAGTAATTCACTTAATCTAAATAATACTCAATGACCAGCACATATTTCGCACCCCTATGCTTGAGGCCCACCGAATATGCATGCTTCTTCAGGGCCTAAACTAAAAAAATCACAAAACAAAAATTAGGAAAGTCAGAATTTACAGTAGATTCTAAATATATCTTATGAATTAGGCCTCTGCACGTTGATGTATCATAACCCAGTTTTACCATAATTAACATTGTAAATTCATTGCAAGAAAATCATCTTTCAATTTAATGTTACCAAGGGGACCTGGAAGCAGCTCGCCATGATGGTGGCGTCCTATTGAACTCTGTCCACAGCGGGCAGCAAATACATCTACTGCCGAAACCACAATTGTGCTGTGGGCCTTTTCCTTGGCCAAGTGGTGATGGCGGCATATTTAACTGTGGGGGCTGAGTTTCGGATTCCCTGGCCGCTTGGAGACATGCATCGGCACCTGTGTATTAGTATGGGAGAAGGAGAAGATACCACGGTCTGGGCGGCCTGTTGTGATGCGGCACTCTGTGTGCTGGCAGAACACAGCCTATAGTGCAACCAGCGGGATCGACCCCAATGGCCTCAGCGCTACCGTGACCCTGGGGCTTGACAGAGGATGTCGTTGCAGCAGCCCGTGCAAGTCTGCAGTGGGAGCCCTGGAGGGCTGCCCACTTGAAGTTATGGAGCCGGGCCCCGGGCTGTGCATGTGTGTGGTGCCCTGATCGACATGGGTAAAGGCAAAGCTGGAGTGGTATTTGTTCATAAGTCGTTTAAAGCAGGTACACCACCTACTCTCATTAGAGCAACGGGCAAGAGGGCTTGCTGAGTGCCTCCGGAGCCATGGGGGACTAAACGGCCGTCAATGAGCCGATACTGGCCACAAACTTACCTGTATCAGTGATCCCTGTCGGAATGTGTGGTGCACCTGGGGATGGAGTCTCGGTTCCCGGGCTGCCGTGAGAAGCTGACCATAGGAGAGGCCTCCATGTGGCGTCTGCCATGGGACTTTGGAATTGCTTATCGGGCGGCCTTACACTCCCTTGTTGTCCCATTCTCCTCTTGATGACCACGCTCCTGACTGTGTAGCCCTGCCAGAGATCCTAGAACCCTCTGCATGTTTGGGCCGTCGGCTCACCTGCGTGGGGAAGCACTCTACAGAAGCCTTGGGGACCGTGCAGCCAGACACTAGACACGAGGTTGAAGAGGCTATAGCTCCTAGACCAGGGCTCCGGTGGGCTGCAAGCACATTCGGGGCAATCATGTATGTCTGGTAAGCCCCGGGAAGAACTTTCAGCTGCTGTGTTGCTTGGAAGCATCCAAGACTCTGGCTTGCTGTACCCTCTCCCTCTGCTGTGTGATAGATGCCGGCTGGTGCGGCACTGGGGGTGAGCTTTGCCTAATATTGGAGTCTCCTGGACCCAGTCCGCCTCAGCTGGTGCCAGCCAGTAGCTGAATTGGGGAGCCCCAGGATGTGCATTTTGAATTGAGTGATGGCTGTACTCTTCCAGTGCCACTTCCACCAATTCTACTGAACCTTTCTACTATGCATTTGTACTTTGCCTTCTTTGCCACCAGTTATCTTCATCTGTCACTGCATTTAGGCTATGTTTAGCTGTACCATCGGTGCACCTCTCTTGCTTTGCATATGTGCCTTTTTTACCAAAATGTGATTTTAGGCTGTGTGTAACGTTTCCATCTGTGCACCTCTCTTGCATTGCATCTCTCCTTCTCCTACATGGCTCCTCTGCTGGTGCTCCCCCAGCGTCGGAGAGCCTTGGACGCTGTCGACTTCATCTGACGGGAGTTTCCGGTCGCCTCCCCACATCACCGCAGCTGCTCCTTCTCGCCTCTCCACACCAACCCCGGGTTAAGCCTTCAACCGGAGGGGCCGATCCCGCCTCAATCCACCTGGGGATCTCTTTCTTCTGGGCAGCGGCTCCTGCCTTGCAGGTTGTGGCCACGCACCTCCCCCACTCTCCTAACAGTTCACGCCTGCTGCGGCTCGCTGCTCTCACACAGGCCTTAGGAGGAGGTCACTGCTCACACTTTTCCGGGAGGGCGATATGGGTCCCCCGCTCTTGATTTCTCGGCTGTTACACTCCCCACCTCTTCCCAACACTGCACCTTCATTTTCGTTTTATTCCGTTTTCATCTCTTTTTCTCCTCTGATCTGGGTAGCTGCGGTTCAGGCAGCCTTTGCCATCCGTGCCCCCTGGTGGTCTCCTCGACCATCTTTTTTTATCTTTTTTGGGGGGAATTGTAGGCTGCAGCACCAGCAAACAAGACTTCTTCATGTGAACAGTTTTGAGGGTGCAGTATTGTATGCCGCAGGTTACGCTGCCCGATCGGCACTCGTTACCACTATGCCACGCACCCTAGGCAGCGACGGTCAATGCCGCTCGTGCCTTAAAATCAGCCTACCGAGCCCTCTGCAGCAAAGCCGCGCAGGCTAAGGGTACAGTGTTGTGCACCACAGGCTACGCTGCCTGATCGACACTCGCTATGACTACGCCACGCACCCTACATATCAATGCCACTCTTACCTTAAAACCTGCCTGCCTAGCCCTCTGTGGCGAAGCCTGCTGTGAGAAACCAGAGGATGTATCACCCGATAGTCCCCGGGATCTCTCTTTCAGGTGGCCAGTGCACGGCAATCGCCTTTGGATCCAGACCCTGGGGATAGACTAGTGCTGGAGGATCACCTGGGGGAGGGGTCTTTAGGGAGTGGGGGTGAGACACGGCATTCCCCCTTTTTTGTTCATCTACCCCATTCTACTTTGTAGGATTTTCCGAAGTCCCAGCTCCCCACCACCTCCTTTTTACACAATCACTGGGCCAAGGAAGAGGGTGACTGAGAGTAGCCAGGCAAACTCTCTCACATCGTAGTCAGGCACCTTACACTAAGTACATACACTTGATACCAGTTAGTTCTCACACGAATAAAAGGCAACACCTAAAGACACACTCTGAGCAAGGCAGAACACGAGAACGACTTCCGGGATCAAGGCAAACCTATTGGAGCTGGGCGACAGACCAAGGGACGAGAGCAGCGGTTCAGAAAACCCCAGAGTTCCCTACTGGAGGTTGTTGCCTCCAACAGCCTGTGAGAGACACAGGGAGAAGGCCACATGCCGCAAGTGAAAACTGCATTGTGTTTCAAGCACGCCAGCGACCCTCCCGGGTCAATGGCAGCGTTGGGAAGGCTAGGCCAAGCCTGTGGTACTAACCTTGATTTGTGAATTCGAAATAGTAAAGCAAAGAAGAGACACATACAGCCGGTGAGTTGGCAAGTGACCTGAAAGACCGGTGTGTCTTAAAGTTTGAAATAGCAATATTTTATCACAAGGGAAGGCTGCACGCATGTGAATGAGAGGCAAGGAAAGGCACACCTATGAATGAACTTTGCAGTAAAAGACGGCTGCAAGTTCAGCGATACTAAGTAACGTAGTGGTACGGCGAAAGGAAATAGCCTACTCAAAAGTCTCTATGAGAGGTAAATTGTTTGATGCGAGAAAGCGAATATACAGCAAAAGTGATATGGAAAAGTTTAATTCCTAGAAAGGGGAAAGTAAAAGTGGAACTATACATTTTGAGTCAAAGTGATCATGCAGTAGTCTGAAAAGTAAACCACGCACATTCGAAAGCCTTCGACATCCGAAAGTGGTCCGAGCCTGACAGAGGGAGACCTGCTGAAGTGAAGTAAGCTTGGGGAAGGCAGCCCCCCCCCCTTGCAAGTTTGTTGAACTTTATCGTGAAAGGTCTGAGCCCGGCAGAGGGGCACCTACGAGAACTGTGTGGTGAAAGGTCTGAGCTTGACAGAGGGGGACCTTTATAAACCGTTTGGTTGAAACATTATTTTTGGAAGTTGGAAAAGAGACTTAAACGGGGAAGACCAGACGGGCCTCGATCCACGTTCCGGAACTGTATTTGTGTCGGAAGCCAAGCCAGAGTGTGTCATCCTGCCTACAGGGACAGCCTTAATCTGTGAGTTTTAACATGGGGAGGAGAACTGGTTCAACCACATTTATTCACTTGAACACTGATCTTTCCTTTTGCATACATTTCTTCTTTATTCACTTTTTTGTACAAGAGATAGGGCAGGCATTAGGTTTTGTTAGCATAGGCCATTTTCATTTGACAGACTTCACTAGGACTGTGTTATTTATTATTTGATGATCGAGACTTCTCCCATCTTAGTTATAGGGCAGACTAGGAGTTCCTCCAACCCCAACCACTTCAATAAAGTTTTTACAAATTATACCCATTGTGTCAGTGTCATACTTGGGATACCATGCCTCCCCTACACTGCGCAGGCTAAGCGAGCGGTGTTGTGAGCCGCAGGTTATGCTGCTTGATCGATGCTCGCTACGACTACCCCACGCCCCCTATGCATCAACGCTCGATGCCGCACTTGCCTTAAAACCTGCCTACCGAGCCCTCTATGGCAAAGCCTGCGCAGGCTAAGGGCACAGTGTTGTGCGCCACAGGTCCGCAGGTTACGTTGCCTGATCAAAACTTGCTATGACTATGCCACGCACCCTACACATCGATGCTCCACACTGCTCTTGCCTTAAAACCTGCTTACCGAGCCCTCTGCAGCAAAGCCCACGCAGGCAGAGGGCGCATGGTTGTGCGGCACAGGTTACACTGCCAGATCGACACTCAATGCGACTATGCCATGCACCCTACGCATCAACACTGCTCTGGCCTTAAAACCTGCCTACCGATCCCTCTACAGCAAAGCCTGTGCAGGCTAAGGGCGCAGTGTTGTGCAATGCAGATGTTTGCGCTAAAGGTGCGCAGCGCACCCTTGATCTTCTCAACCACAACGGCTACCCTCCAGCCTCCTGCTATGCCTGCCTTATCCACCCTCACTGATGCAGGCCCCTGGCCAGCCCCAACTCTCCCACCTGCCATCTATCCGCCCTAAGCCCAAGGTAAGCTGTTGCTCGCTGGCTCGCTCCTTCTCTCCAACTTATACTGTGCTTCCTTCATCCACTCTTCACCCCCTACCTGCCCCCCTCCATCCCTCTACTCCTCTCTCCTCTGTTCTTCTCACCTGCCAGACACAAAACTGCTCTTTACACCATGCCCGCCTCCCGACCGCACCTTACACCACTCCATCCGCACTCTCCCGCCACCCACCTCGCAACTAGATACACTGCCCTCCCGCAATGCCTGCCTATGCGCATGGCTCGTCACAGGCCCCCAGCACCTCACCTCCTCACCCACCCTACCTGCCACCCATGTCACTGACATTCACAACTTCATTATCGCCCACAACCTTGATCTCCTGGCCCTCACCGAAACCTGGCTCCATGATGCTGCAGGCCCCTCCCTCTCCATCGCCATCCTCCCCAGCTTTGCCATCCTTCACACTGACCGTGTCTCCCAAAACGGTGATGGAGTCGCACTCATCTTCAAAGACATGCTCCACAACTCCACCACACACCCCCTCGCCAACTGACAATCCCTATCCGCTAAGCTCTCCTTGTCTGCCACCAGCACCATCAACATTCACCTGATATACCGCCCACCAGGCCACACCTCCACCATCGAAGCTGACCTCTCACACCTCCTCTCGCACAACCTAAAACCCCATACCAAGTCCTTTGCCCCAGGTGACTTCAACCTTGGTTATGGGGACACATCCCTCTCTTCCTCTATGGACTCGATCATTTTTTCCCAAATGATTCTCAAGCCCACACACAACCTCAGTCGCACTCTGGATTGGCTGCTCGACCATAACTGTAATCCCTCCATCATCTCCAACACTCCTTGTGCCTGGACAGACCACCACCTCATACTCTTCTCCATCCCCACATGCCAACCCGCTCCCTCGCCCACCATGTATTCCTGCTGCAACCGCAACCTCATCAGTGACCGCATCCTACCCCTTCTAAACCCACCCCCCACCACCACTGCTGGCAGCAACATCGACAAACTTGTCTCCCTGCACAACACCACCCTCACCACGGTTGTGGACATCCTTGCCTCCTAAAACAAAGCTTCCCCAAGCCCTTCCTTCCGATCAAAACCTGGTTCACCCCCGAACTTCATGCCCTCAGCTCCAAAAAGCAGGCTTGCAAGCTTGCCTGGCTATCTTGCCCTTCCACTGAGAACAAGGCCAGATTTACCTCCAATACCAAACCCTATAAAAATGTCAACTACCTCGCCAAAGCATACGCCTACTCCTCCAGGATTGCGAATGCAAAATCTGACTCTCGCGAGCTCTTCCGAATCCTCCAAGAACTGGAGTCCTCTGCGTGCCCCCCCCCCCGCAAACCCTCCCTTCACCGTCTCCAAAGAGGATGCCTGATGCAATTGCATCCAGCAAGCCTTTCTGGACAAAATCTCCCTCCTCAAAACCAAAATCCAGGTCAAACGCACCTCCATCAACCCCTCTGCCTCCTCCCACCCAGTCCACCTACACAGCCCAAATTCTGCCTTGTCACCTCCCTAGAGGTTGCCTCGCTCTTCAACAGCCTCTAGCCCTCCATATGCAGAGCAGACATTTGCCCAGCTCTTGAAAATGATAGACTGCGCTGCCTTTAGCCAGGTCTAAGATCACAGAGAAAAACACCACCTCCCAGCCCCCTCCAATCCAGCTTCTGCCATGGTCATGGCACTGAATCCACCCTCCTGGACCTAAAAAGCAACTAGATGATGCCCTTG
Source organism: Ambystoma mexicanum (assembly GCF_040938575.1). Lineage (NCBI taxonomy): Eukaryota > Metazoa > Chordata > Amphibia > Caudata > Ambystomatidae > Ambystoma > Ambystoma mexicanum. The sequence goes on along the minus strand of NC_090938.1, from coordinate 112,626,001 downwards.
ACTCTGGTAACCTCTTTCTTCTCATGCTACTAGACCTGTCTGCGGCATTTGACCTGTTTGACAATACCATACTATGCAACCACCTCTCCACCACTGCCCTATTCTCCCCCGAAGCCTGCCAATGGATTTAATCCTTGTCCGACCGCACATTGTGTTTGCCGGCAACCACTCTTCCACCCCCACTGACATAACCTGTGGGGTTCCCCAATGCTCATTCGTCACCCTCTACAACAGGCTTGTGCAACCTTTTTGAATGTGGGGCCGAAGCATTCACTTTTTGTCACCCAGTGGGCCGGCGAGCCAGTGAGTCTAGAAATTACCCTCCCATAGCATAGGCGATGTATTTTGTTGGCCGAAAACCAACCACATCATGTATTCAGCATCGGTAGTACAGACTCATGAGCATGACCAAAGTGTGTCCATTTTGATGGAATAGAATTCGCCATTTTGTCAAATTTTCGCTTCTTGCTTTCTGTTCAAACTGCTTTGCTGTAAGCTTATTCTATTCCGCTATTTCATTGTTGCTCATGCATAGAGCAAGGCCACAAGATAAATGTTGAAACACAACTCAGGCAATCCAGACAGCAATGCCCGGTCTCCTCCCTCACAAGTGCTTGGAAGTAAGCAACAAGGCATTTAATCACTACGCAGGTGCCAGCTAGTTTCACTGATTTGGTAGTAATGGTAGGAATGAACAATTAATGGCTTGAATTATGCTCTCTTTTACGGCCCCCCTTCACTGAGCCCTGTAGAGCGAGTTGACCCCTAGCACACGAATAGCAACTAGAAGATAGCAACGCCTGGAATGTGTCTCTGTTACGCTCACCTGGTTCCCACAGGGGCGTCGATCGGACCCGGACAGCTGTGGTCTCCACCAACGTGACGCGTAGTGCCGAGATGACTGTCTGGACTGGCCCGCCTAATCTCGTCTGCTTGATCCGTAGAAGTATTCTCCTGCAAGTGGAGAAAGGGATTTAGCCACCCGTGGATTGGAGTTATAGCACTCTCCCACTGTTCTCGTTCTCCCTTCTTGTCACCTCCGATATACCCTTTTAGGAACCTCACCTTATGTTTTTAAATGATGAGCCCTCCATCCTGCGTGGATTGCAGGGGCCGTAGATGCCAGTTACTTCACTGGTTTGAAGGCGTGGGAGAGTTCCGGAGAGTATTGACTCTGAGGTTCCTGGCAAGGTTCAGTAAGTATCAAGTTCATAGAGTTCAATATGTCCGATGATTCACTCTTGTTTCCCCCCTTCCTTTCTTGTCTTACAGATAAGAGTCTGAATTACCCGACGCCGTCCGGTAAATGTTGCAGGTGTTTGACGTGTTGTTTTCTCTCCCTTTGCAGGTGCAGCACATGAAGATGTGGAGAGTTATAGAATAATGCCTCCGGTGGTAATCAGGTAAGTCTATGGTGATAAGTGCTTTATTTGTTGGTTTTCTCAGCTCACCTTGTTGTTTTCTTTTGTCCCTCAGGTGCCAGAGTTCGGCAAAGAAATGATGGAAGCAGCGCTGAATCGAAAGATGCTGCGAGGACTGGTGAGTATGGCGCGGCGCTGCAGCTGGAGATGCGACGTGTACAGAAATGATGTTCTTTCCAGGTCCGGAGGCGAGATGGATCCGAAATCAGGTGAGGAATTCGAGATAGTTTGTTTTCTAATCTTGTCCTTTTCTTTCCTCTTTGTTTTAGGAGCTCCAGATTCGAGGCGGGAGTGGCAGAAGACTGGATGCAGACTGCAGGCACGGTGAACGTTACGCTGCTGGATGCAGAATAACGCAAAGCGTGTGCTGTTGTTCAGGCGTGGTTTAAATAGCCTCCAAAGTAGTCCCAGGTAAGAAGTCCCTAGAATCACGCCCGAGTAAAAAATAGTCCCTGTAATAAAATAGTTCCATCCAGGCCTCACTTTGGCTTGGACTCACTAGCAGCATGGTCTGCATCAGGTAAGTGAAGTTTATGAGCCTGGCGCCTATGGCGCCAGGACTGGTTTCTATAATGAGCCTGGCGCCTAAGGCGCCAGGACTGAACCCAAACAGCCCCCAGCCGGGGCTGTTGGGGTTTTAATAAGTGTCTGGATGCCTGCTCCTGGAGCTGATGGGCTTGATCCTGACGCCCGGGGGTAGGCATCATGACAGCACTCCCCCCCCCCCCCCAACGCCCCTCGTAAACTTGTTCTTCCCCTTGGCCTTGGTTTGTCTGGGATGTCCCGATGGAATTTCTTCACCAACCGAGGTGCATGAACGTGGTCACTAGGCTCCCATGACCTTTCTTGTGGTCCGTAGCCCTTCAAATCAATTAAATAAAAATGTTTTGATTTAACCATCTTGGAGTCCAGGATATTTTTTACCTCGCATTCAGGTTCTCCATCTATCAAGATGGGGTTGGGTGGTTTGGTTAATCTTGTCCCTGGTTGAACTGGTTTTAAAAGTGAAACATGAAAGACACAATGAATTTGCATATCAGAGGGTAATTCCAATTTGACGGCCACCGGGTTGATAATGGCCTTAATGGTGTAAGGTCCCAAATATCTAGGGTTAAAAGTCTGAGTTCCCTTCAGAGGTATGTGTTTTGTAGCCAGCCAAACTTGATCCCCAATCTGGTATTGTGGAGTTTCACTTCTATGTTGATCAGCATTTTTCTTATATTTTTCTTTTGCTTGTTTCAAATGTTCTGTTGCCTCTTTAAAGGCTTGTGTAATAGTAGAGTGCAAATGACTAACTGCGGGCATTTCTAAATGCTGAGGCGAATCTAGTTCTGAGGTTCAAGGGTGATGTCCATATATGGTATAAAAGGGGCTTTGTCCGGTTCCTGAATGTACAGAGTTATTGTATGCATACTCGTAAATCCATAAAATATCTTTCCAATTACTTTCGGTCTGGTGTAGCATGCAACGTAGGTACTGTTCAAGGGTCTGGTTGGTCCTCTCCGTCTGACCATCGGTCTGGGGATGGTGACTGGTTGATAACCTCACGTCGATTTGCGCCAGTTGACATTTCTTCCAAAAATGTGAAATGAATTGACTACCTCGGTCAGAGACCAATACGGAAGGGAATCCGTGTATTCGAACAATGTTTTCGAGGAACTCCTTGGCCAGAATTGAAGCAGAAGGTAATCCGTTTAAAGGAATAAAGTGGGCCATCTTGGAAAAAAGATCCACAATGACTAGAATGGTGTTAAATCCATTACATGGAGGTAGATCTGTAATAAAGTCTAAAGATAAGGTGTGCCATGGTGTAGGTGGAATGTCCAAAGGTTGTAAAAGGCCAGCTGTTTTTTTCTTCTGACTTTTGTTTTGGGCGCAAATGCCACAAGACATCTCAAATGACTTTACGTCTTTTCGCCAGGTAGGCCACCAGAATTGGGTCTTAATTTTAGCTTCAGTTTTTGCGATACCTGGGTGCCCTTCCATCAGGGTGTCATGATAATTGGAGATGACTAGCTCTTGTAGTTCCTTGTGTGGTAGAAATAGTCGCCCTTGATAATAAGGTAGGTCATTGCTGACTGAGTAGTCCGGGCCTTTCTTTACCCAGTCCTGCAGGGCTGTTGGATCGAAGAGTCGTTGGATCTTTACCTGAATGTCCTCTAGTGTCTGTAGAGTAGTTATGCCAAGAATTCTTTGTTCTGAAATTATAGGCACCGGTTCCGGGTTCGCATATGCTTCTCCCATCCCTATTCGGGATAAGGCATCTGCCTTGCCATTTTTACAGCCTGGTCGATAAGTGATCACGAAATCAAACTCGGCAAAGAACAATGGCCATCGAAGTTGGCGCGACGATTGGGCCTTGGCTGTTTTTAAATACTGCAACTTTCGGTGATTACATTAATGGTATGCCTGGCAGCGAGAAGATAATGCCGCCAAGCCTTGAAGGCGGATTTGATGGCTAATAACTCTTTATCGGTAACCGCATAGTTTAATTCGGGTGCCGAGAACTTTCTCGACCAAAATGCTACTGGGTGAATTTGACCCGTTTCAGGATCCTTCTGGGACAGGACAGCTCCTATGGCTAAACTGGATGCATCAGTTTCAACTATGTATGGAAGCTCAGGGCTTGGATGCTTTAAGACAGGTGCAGACGTGAATTTTGCTTTCAGCTCTTGGAAGGCCTTTTCAGCTTCTTCGGTCCACAAGAAGCGTTTGTTTTTTCGCAAAAGTGCTGTGATAGGGTGCACAACATGTGAGAAATCCGGAATGAATCTGCGGTAGAAATTAGCAAATCCGAGCATGCTTTGTACCCCTTTAACTGAACTGGGTTATGGCCACTTGAGAATTGCGTCCACCTTTCGAGAGTCCATTCGGACTCCTTTTGGAGTCAGGATAAATCCAAGGAATTCAACTTCCGTAGCATGAAAAACGCATTTTTCTAATTTTGCATATAACATCTGCTGGCGTAGTTTCTCAAGGACTGCACGAACGTGCTTCACATGGTCTGATTTTGAGGAGGAGTACACTAGAATATCCTCTATGTATACGACAACACAGACTTCAATGAGTTCACGAAGGACATCGTTCATAAAATACTGGAAGGCTGCTGGTGCATTGCACAACCCGAAGGGCATCACCTGGTATTCGAACAACCCGTACTTAGCGTGAAAGGCAGTCTTCCATTTGTCACCTTTCTTTCCACGTACCAGATGATATGCCCCTCGGAGATCTAATTTAGTGTAGATGCAAGCGTCCTTTACTTGGTCTAGTAATTCGGGGATCAGAGGCAATGGGTATCGGTTCTTAACCGTGATCTGATTTAATGCGCGGTAGTCTATACACGTTCTGAGGTCACATTCCTTTTTAGGCACGAAGAACAAAGCTGAAGATGCTGGGGACATGGATGGACGAATGAAGCCATTAGCAAGGTATTGATCCAAGTATTGTCGCAGGTGAAGGTTTTCGGGTTCCGTAAGGGCGTAGATCCTACTACATGGAGGTTGTGCACCGGGTATGAGATCAATTTGACAATCGTATGATCTGTGAGGTGGTAAGGTGTTGGCCTGTTCTTTTTGGAAAACATCCTGGAATTCTTGATATTCCTGAGGTAACTGCACGACTGGAGTAGCAACTGTGGCCAGGCCTTGGTTCAAGGGTTTTTCCAGGTAACAAGTATGTGCACAATCAGGGAAGGTTATTCTCTTCTCTCGCCAGTCACTAGCAGCATGGTCTGCATCAGGTAAGTGAAGTTATGTGTTTCCAACCAAGGTATCCCCAGTATTATTTGGAACTGCGGGGCTTTGATTAAATCAAACACAATAGTCTCCCAATGCCCATCTTGACCCAATAGTGTCATCTCTGCGGTGGAATGAGTTACAGGCCCAGAGGCAATTTCAGTTCCATCGACTGTGGTGATGACATCCGAAGTGGTCTTTTTGCAGAGAGGTAGATTCATCCTAGTAGCCAATTTGTGATCCACATAGTTTCCTATGGCCCCGCTATCAATGTATCCCCTTACTGCGTGCATACGTGATGGCTGCCTTGGATCCACAAGGACCATTGGTATGATGAAGTGCGAGGTCTGCGTACCCTTCTTCAAGCTTGGCAAGCAGACCTCTACGCTTGTCGGGCGTGGTCGTTTCCCGAATCAGGCTCTGTTTGATTCTTATCAGCAACTCCGACTACTTTTTTGGATGGGTTTATAAGGCAATCCCGTAGAAAATGTCCTGAGGCCCCACAGTACAGACATAATTGCAAGCCGTCTCCTTTCACTTTCCTTTTGAGTTAAGGGTCCCTTGACCCCCCCGATCTGCATCGGTTCTGGTGCATCTGTTCCTTTGAGGGTAACATTGGGTTTAACCAATACCCGATTCTCGAATTTAGCTCGATCAGCCTTTCTATTCTGAAGTCGGTGGTCTAACTGGACCACTAAGTCTATATATTCTGCGCAATCCTGAGGTGGGTTTTCAACTTGGTCCAAAACATCTTTGAGTTCACCCCGAGGTCCACGATGAAATAATGTAATTCGTTTTACCTCTGGCCATCCAGTTTCCACCACCAACCTATTGAAGGTTGCGATATAGGTTAGTAGATCCTGGTTACCTTGTCGTAAGGATAAGAGTTTGTTATCCAGGGCCTGACCCCGTGAATATCTTTCAAATAGTCTCTCCATGCTCAATTGAAACCCTTGGAAATCCCGAAGAAGAGGGTCATCCTGGTTGACTAGTGGAATTGACCAATTCGCTGCGCTGCCACTAAGTTATGATAGTACAAAAAGCTACTTTGGCTTGGTCGTTCGGAAAAGCTTCAGGTCTGCATAAAAAGTGCAATCGGCATTGGTTCATAAACACAGCAAACCTTTTCGGGTCCCCCACAAAGCATTCGGGTGAAGCTAAAGGAATGCTCCCTGGTAGAACCACTTGCATAGGATTGTTCGATGAAACAGGAGTTGGATTCCCCCCGAGTCCAGGTAATGGTGTTTGCCCAGCTTGGTTTTGCAGCAATTGTCTAGCAAGATCATCAGTGCGCTCCTTTGACACAATCGGTTCTCTCCTGAGGGCATTAGTTTCTTGGCGCACAGAGTGCACTTCTGCCCTAAGTTCCCCTAACAATAGGGTAGTTGGTCGGTTTCTGAGGTTTCCATGACACCCGGGTGGGGATTTGTAGATAGTCTTCGCGTTCTGTTACGCTCACCTGGTTCCCACAGGGGCGTCGATCGGACCCGGACAGCTGCGGTCTCCACCAACGTGATGCGTAGTGCCGAGATGACTGTCTGGACTGGCCTGCCTAATCTCGTCTGCTTGATCCGTAGAAGTATTCTCCTGCAAGTGGAGAAAGGGATTTAGCCACCCGTGGATTGGAGTTATAGCACCCTCCCACTGTTCTCGTTCTCCCTTCTTGTCACCTCCGATATACCCTTTTAGGAACCTCACCTTATGTTTTTAAATGATGAGCTCTCCATCCTGCGTGGATTGCAGGGGTGCGTAGATGCCAGTTACTTCACTGGTTTGAAGGCGTGGGAGAGTTCCGGAGAGTATTGACTCTGAGGTTCCTGGCAAGGTTCAGTAAGTATCAAGTTCATAGAGTTCAATATGTCCGATGATTCACTCTTGTTTCCCCCCTTCCTTCCTTGTCTTGCAGCTAAGATCGTGAGAAGATACCTTTGTGGCAGTTGGTGGCGCTCAGGTAAGAGTCTGTATTACCCGACGCCGTCCAGTAAATGTTGCAGGTGTTTGACGTGTTGTTTTCTCTCCCTTCGCAGGTGCAGCACATGAAGATGTGGAGAGTTATAGAATAATGCCTCCGTTGGTAATCAGGTAAGTCTATGGTGATAAGTGTTTTATTTGTTGGCTTTCTCGGCTCACCTTGTTGTTTTCTTTTGTCCCTCAGGTGCCGGAGTTCGGCGAAGAAATGATGGAAGAACCGCCGAATCGAAAGATGCTGCGAGGACTGGTGAGTATGGCGCGGCGCTGCAGCTGGAGATGCGACGTGTACAGAAATGATGTTCTTTCCAGGTCCGGAGGCGAGATGGATCTGAAATCAGGTGAGGTGTTTTCTAATCTTGTCCTTTTCTTTCCTCTTTGTTTTAGGAGCTCCAGATTCGAGGTGGGCGTGGCAGAAGACTGGATGCAGACTGCAGGCACGGTGAGCGTTACGCTGCTGCATGCAGAATAACGCGAAGCGTGTGCTGTTGTTCGGGTGTGGTTTAAATAGCCTCCAAAGTAGTCCCAGGTAAGAAGTTCCTAGTACCACGCCTGAGTAAAAAATAATCCCTGTAATAAAATAGTCCCATCCAGGCCTCAAGTTGGCTTTGACTCACTAGCAGCATGGTCTGCATCAGGTAAGTGAAGTCTATGAGCCTGGTGCCTATGGCGCCAGGACTGGTTTCTATAATGAGCCTGGCGCCTAAGGTGCCAGGACTGAACCCAAACAGCCCCCAGCCGGGGCTGTTGGGGTTTTAATAAGTATCTGGATGCCTGCTCCCGGAGCTGATGGGCTTGATCCTGAGGCCCGGGGGTAGGCATCATGAAAGCACTCTCCCCCCCCAAGCCCGCTCCTAAAGTTGTTCTTCCCCTTAGCCCTGGTTTGTCTGGGAAGTCCCGATGGAATTTCTTCACCAACCGAGGTGCATGAATGTGGTCACTAGGCTCCCCTGACCTTTCTTGTGGTCCGTAGCCCTTCCAATCGATTAAATAAAAAAATGGCGCCTGAATAGGGACCCTCCCCCACTTGTTCCATTGTGTACGTTGTAATATAAAGAAGGCGAGAAGAGAAAACGAAGCGAGGACGAGACGGTCGAGCCGGGATCAAGAGGTGTTCAGGGCGCCCCTGTGAAAGTGATGAGAGACTCCTTTGCAGATCTGTACACAGCTGATCCCTGATCGACGTGTCCGGCCAGAGAACAAAAAGGCGAGGGTCCCGAAACGAGGCAGAGTGAGCCAATATACGCAGACAGGACGATTTTTGGTTGCGTCTGTATACGGACGAATTGCGTCTTGAAGGACAAATTGGTTGATCAGGTGAATCATGCCCCGATTCTAAATAACCCTGATATTGGTTGAGAGTTGGTTTTGCAAAATTAAACGTCCAGGGTAACGTTGAAATTAACCAAGGGTAAGGTTAAAACATGCCTGAGGTATTGCCTTCCTGCCTAGTGGGTTTTTTCCACTGCGGTAGACAATCTTTGGAAACTGGCCAGGTCGCGCCACCCGTGGGGTCGCCGGCGTATGAAATGTATGTAAAGTATGGTGTAGGGGCGGTAATGTTTTGTGAAATTTGGCATAGGCAAACCAGGCACGAAGAAGATTTAAAATGGCCAAAACACAGGAGTTATGAGATTGCGAGGATAGATTATTTGGAAAAAGTATTGCTGCGAAATAACACGCCCTGCGGCATTTGACGTCATTAGAGATTGGACGAAGGAAGCCATGCTTCGTTGGAAAAGCAGGGAGAAAAATGCGCACAGGCACATGTCAAAAACAGAAAGAGTGAAAGAGCAGGATGAAAAGGAATGGGATGATAATTTGAGAAAGTCAGAGAGATGTGGTCAGTTGGGGTAGACAAAATATATCCTCAACGAGAATCGCATTCATCAGATGAGTTAATAAATAAAATATTAACTGAGACAAGGCAAGAGCGCCCAAAAAAAGAGATTAAGAGGATTGCACCAGTGCCTATAGCTCAACCCCCTTCAGTTGCCCAGCCCCTTCCAGCTGCTCAGATCCCAGTACAGCCACAGATCACACAGCCAGCAGCGCCGAGGTCCGCAACTCCAGTGCCGCAGCAGCCACTCCCCGTTCCCGGTCCGGTTGTTCCATCCGCACCTCCCTCCCAAGATATTTCCCATCCCCCTCCGCCCATTGAACTTGAATTCACTGTAATAAGAGAAGACAATAGAGGGAGAGAGGGGACGGCACAAAGTGAGTGCACTAGAGTAACCCGTAGTGGGGTCAGCAAGGAAGAGAAAACGGGAGTTGAAAGAACAGGCAGAGATGTATATAGACGGAAATGATGAAATATCAATGCTGGATTCGATGTATGATTTCAGAAAGACTGGTGAAAAACAGGTACTGTTGGAATGCATGGGAGAATATTTAATGGAGAGATGGAAGCAGTTAATTGGAATGTTACCGCCGCAGAAGTTGCGGGATTTGAATGCTTTGGCACAATGTAGAGAGAGAGAGGAAGAGATAAAAGAACATGTGGACAGGCTTTTTGAATTTAAAAATGAACTTGATGATGCATATGTTGAAATGTTTGCCATGCCTGGGTCTAGAGGCAAAGATATAAGAAGTGATAGGAAAGAGGCGGTACAATATGTGCAGCAGCGATTTCTTCTGCCGTCAAAACAGGCGAGTGAAAAATTAAAAATATGTATATGGGAGGCCCTAAAATGGATTACAGATCCAAGTATTCCCACGATGGAAGTGCATGAAATATTTGATCAATACACATTGTCAATGAAGAGAAAAGCATTGCAGGTGATGGTTGAATATTTGCAGGACATAGACAATAAACAAGCTAGCCCCCCCGAATCGATGGCAATATATAAAAGAGCAATAGAACGCGGAACGGGAGAAACAGCCTTATCACTTGATTTGGGAATAGTATTGCATATGAGGGAGGGAGGAGGAACAGTAAGTGCGGTATTTCCTATGAGGGAAGTCCCACCTACTTTTGTGCCGAAAGTAGAAATTCCTGCATCAGGTAATCAACCAGCACAGGTAACAGAAGCGCATTATACAGCACAGTATGTACATGTCCCGTTCTCCCGACAAGAGGTGAATAATATAAAACAAACGATTCCTGATTTGAGGAAGAATCCAGCGGGATTCTATAAGGAAATAGAGTCCTATTTGAGATTGTCCATTTTTACCATGAATGATATAGACTTAATATTCCAAGTAATTTTGCCAGCGGATATATGGAAGTAAATAAGGAAAGTAGATGATGATGATGCCTACGGTGCCACGTGGGAAAATCTAGCAAAAGAGTATAAGGATAGAAAAGCAGGCGAGAAACCATCGGCAACTATGGCAGCGCTACCAGGACGAATAATACAAAAACTGAAAACAATTGTTCCAGAAAAAAGAATTGTATGGGACAAATTAACTGCATGCGTTCAAAACAAAGAGGAATTATCTACAGATTATTGTAATAGATTTGAGGAAGTGTTTACAGATTTTAGTGGATAGGATGTAAGCACAGAGGCAGGTAAAAGGCTATTTGTTGATAAGTATGTGAGAGGATTAATACCTCCAATTCAAAACTTAATAACGACATCGGAAAGTGCATGGCAAGCAAAATCATTGAGTGAAGTATTGCATATGGCCCAGTATTATGAGAATAGGGTGAACACAGAGAAAGAGAAAGAGGCAAAGTGTAACGCTCACCTGATTCCCGCAGAGGCGCCGGTCTTGACTGGGTGAATGCCGTATCTTCAAAGGTGATGTGTAACACACGGTTGGCTCTTTGGGCTGGACCTCTGTGCGCTGTATGTCTGACTCGAAGAGTAAGATGTCTGCAGATAGAAAATATGGGATTAATGAACTGGGGTTATTGGGTGCCTCTCTCCTCTTCCCTTTCTCTTCTCCTGTAGAACCCCAAAGGTTAACGCCCTCACCTTAGGTAAGTGAACGCCGAACTCTCCATCTGCCTCGGGGCAGGGTGCCGTAACCAGTTTCTTCACTGGATAAGGGTGCAGGCCTCTTGACCTCAGAGGACTGCTGTCCGTCGTTAACTGCATGAACGGTAAGTTCTGGGCACTTCAAATGTCTTAAAAGTCTTTTGTAATGATATCCCTTGTTTTGCAGGGGTCCGGCGATGGCGGGCTGATGAGAGTTGAGGATCGAACCCACGTGAGGAATAGAAGCACCTGGAAGCACGTAAGTAAGCGCTTGTAGCCTGCTTCACGGTGCGCACTAACTGTCCCTTTTATCTTGCAGGTACAAGTTTGGAGCTTTAGAGAAGCTGAAGGGTGCTGGAATACCCACTGGATTCGGCGTGGGAAGGAGTAATGGCACGTGAGTAATAAAGTTGCCCAATGTCTTTAAACGCACCTTCTTTTGTCTTTCAGATGCGGGATGTAGCGCCGAAGGCCTCAAGCGTGCGAAGAGCTGGTAAGCTTTTGTCTTTCAGATGCCGGAATGCAGTGCGAAGACCTCCGGAGCCTGCGAAGAGTAGGTAAGCCTTTGTCTTTCAGATGCCGGAATGCAGCGCGAGGCGTTGGTGACAGCCGATGGACCAGGTAAGAGATGCGCTGCCACTGAAGACCGTAGTGCTAACCTGTTCTTTCTTTGTCTTTGCAGGTGCTGCTGAAGACTGGATTCCAGGATGGTAAGCCTTTGTTCCCTTAGGCCCAGGATCAGAAGCAGAAGACACGATGAGCATTCTGCTGCAGAGAATGCAGAATAACGCAAAGCAAGATTCATCCATCGGGTGTGGTTTAAATAGCCTCCTGTAGTGCTTAGGTGTCTCCTTCCACAGCCACGCCTAGGTAAGAAAAGAGTTCCTGCTTTCCAGAAGAGTTCCAGTGTTCTGAACCTAGGAAGTGGCTCCTGCCCCACCCAACAGGAAAAGTAGTCCCAAACAGAAGAGGATCAGGGGTTCAACTGGCAGGTAAGTAAGCAGCATGGTCTGCTGCAGGTAAGTCCACCCAAGCATTATGAGCCCGGCGCTTCCAGCGCTGGGACTGGGCATCTTTATGAGCCTGGTGCCACTGGCGCCAGGACAGGGTCCAAAAGGTCCCAATTGGGACTGGCTGGCACTCGGAACCGGGGTTATGGGTCTGCTTCCAAGGGAGTCGGGCAAGTCCTGATCTTTTGGAAGCAGAGATCATGACACAAAGGACAGGGTAAATTTGAAAACGAGGGTGTTACTTCAGCAGGTGACTGGACACAAAAGAGGGGAAGGAAATGACACTCAGAATCAGAGCCGAGAACAGAGTCAGGTTCCTTATAACCAAAATCAGAGTGGGCAAAATAAAGGCAGAAGCGGAAACATTTTTGACACACAACCCAATACATATTATTGTGGCGACTACACATCGGAGGATGTGTTGTTTCCCCATTATCCCCAATAGGACAGCCCAGGAGAGGGGTCGGAACCATTATCTATCCCCGTGAATCAAAAAGGACCCTACGTAGAAATGAAAGTCGGGGAATAGAGAGCACAACTTTCTCGTAGACACAGTTGTGCAAAAATGCTCAATAGCCCACCACTTGGTTCCTGAAATACCGCTGTCAGGGCAAAGTAATATTTTAGTAGGGTTCGCAGGTACCCCAGTAATCAATCCAGTGTCCCAATCAGTACCAGTAAAATTAGGTCCATTTACTGAATATTGTCCATTTCTTAACAGAACATTGTGGGGAGAATCTTTTAGGATTAAATTTGTTGAAAAAACTGAGTTCAGTTATCCATTACACTCCTGATGGAGTGTTCTTGACAATTTCGCCACAGAATATACCAGTGTCCGAATTTTTGTCCAAACCTTTGCCGGGGGAGTTGAGTAAAGTACCAGCTTGCATATGGGCGATGAATGACAATGATGTGGGATGATTGAAAATAGAGCCAGTAAAAATTGTTTTGAAGGAAGGAGTAACGTTGCCACATATTCCTCAATACAAGATTTCAATGGAGGGAGAGAAAGCATTGAAAAGTATTGTTTCAGATTTGGTAAAATTGAAGGTAATTGAAGAAATTTACAGGTAGCACATGTAACAGCCCCATTCTCCCGGTGTATAAGAAAGGAGGTAATGAGATACTGTATTGTTTCATAATTGATCTGCGCGCATTGAACAAAGTGGTTGACCTTCAATTCCCATTGGTCCCAGACGTCACCACGTTTTTGACAATGATACCCGCCTCGGCAGAATATTTTAGTGTGATAGACCTTAAAAATGCTTTTTTCAGCATCCCAGTACACAAAGATAGCAGATACCTGTTTGCGTTCACTTTAGGAGGGCGGTCATTCACATTCACACGCATTCCACAAGTCTATACAGAGAGTCCGAGTATTTATAGCAGGGCATTGAAAGAACAGCTAGATATGTTAGAACTACTGGCAGGTTGCGTATTATTACAATACATAGATGATTTATTAATTGCTGCGGATACAGAGAAAATTTGTAAAGAAAGTACTGTCTAGTTATTGTCACACTTAGCAGCACATGGCCATAAAGCTAGTTTGAAGAAATTCCAGTATTGTCAAAAGGAGGTGGCTTATTTGGGATACCTACTTTCGAAAGAGGGGAGAAGACTGACACCAGAAAGAATAGAGAGTATCGCTGGTATGCCTATTCCAAAAACACAGAAAGGAGTCAGAGCCATAATAAGCATGGCTTCCTATTGCCGGCAGTGGATAGTAACTTTGCAATGATTGTGCAACCAATGGTGGCATTGACAAAAAAGGATGATCTGATACCTTTGCAATGGAATGAAGAATGCCAGAGAGCATTTCATCTGCTTAAAACTGCAGTGTGCTCCGCCCCAGTTTTGGGCACACCAAACTATGAAAAAAAATTCAGATTGTTTGTGCATGAGAATGAAGGCTGCGCGTTGGCTGTTTTGACAGGAATAAGGTGGAAGAAATAGACCATGCGGTCCTTTTTCTTCCGCGCTGGACCCTGTCGCTTGCGCGCTACCACGTTGTTTGCAAGCTGTTGCAGCGGCTGCTGCGTCAGTGAAACAAGCTGAAGGAATGGTGCTGGGGCACACCTTAATTATAATGGTGCCACATGCCATAGACGTTCTATTACATAGAACGCAGACGTAACACCTCACGTCCGCTAGATTGACTAGATATGAAATTGTCCTATTTGCACCACACATCCAAACTATGAGGTGTAGCACTTTCAATCCTGCAGAATTAATGCCACTGCCCAATGGAGAACTAGGTGAGAGTGAATCACCTCCCCATGATTGCTTAATGGTTACTGAGGAAGAAACGAAAGGAAGAATTGATTTAACAGACACCCCACAGAAAGAGCCAGATGGAGAACTGTTTTTTGATGGCTCCTTCTTCAAATTACCTGATGGCACATCAACTGCTACCCATGCTATTACGACACAGAAAGTATTGTAGAAAGTAAAAGAATCCCCTACAACTCCACACAAGCCGCAGAGATAATATAACCACAGCATGTGAAATTTCTGAAAATCTGAGTGTAAACATATATACTGACAGCCAATATGCTTTTGGGGTGGTACATAACTTTGGCCAACTCTGGGCTGAGAAGGGTTTCTTGACATCACATGGTACCAGAATTCAACATGGGCCTTTGATTGTGCGATTGCTGTCTGCACTTACGTGTCCAAAGCGCCTAGCAATAGTGAAATGCGAGGCGCATAAAAAACTAACATGTAAAGTGGTGAGAGGGAAATGCATTTGTAGACAGGATTGCGAAGCAAACTGCCAATGATTTGAATACCAAGATGTTAACAGTACAGTCAGAGGAAGTGCCTTGCATGATAGAGAATGGGATTTCGACTGTTAAAGAGATGCAGGCAGAAGCCAATGCTGATGAAATACAGGAATGGGCTGAGGGCTCCGCAGAATTAGATCTAGAAGGTTGTTGGGTGGACAAGAAAAGTAGAAATTGGATGCTGCCCAACTCCTATGTAACCGCGATGGTCACAATGGCCCACAGTCCCACACACATTTGTGCAAAAAAGATAGTCAAGCACTTAGCCACAGTATGGCAAAACACACACATAAAGAAAAATGCAGAAAGACTGGTCCAGAATTGCATTACGTGTCTGCAACACAATGTGGGGAAGGGGACAGCGACTCCAACAGGTAGTTTTGGCCCACCTTCTATGTCATTCGAGGTAATCCATTTTGATTTCATAGAAATGGGAAGGTGTCAAAAACTTGAAATACGTTCTAGTGGTTGTATGTGCGTTCAGTAAGTGGGTGGAAGCATATCCATTGAAGGACTGCACTGCCATGAGCACTGCAAAAGTGATGTTGAAGGAGTACTTTTCATGGTTTGGCCTGCCCGGGGTCATATGGTCAGATAATGGCCCG
Source organism: Ambystoma mexicanum (assembly GCF_040938575.1). Taxonomy (NCBI): domain Eukaryota; kingdom Metazoa; phylum Chordata; class Amphibia; order Caudata; family Ambystomatidae; genus Ambystoma; species Ambystoma mexicanum. The sequence continues at coordinate 112,610,554 of NC_090938.1, read as the reverse complement.
CATTTTGTGGGCGCAGTGGTACTACAGATTTGCGCAGGTCTCCAGATTGACAAACGATTCCATTGCGCCAGACATCCCATGAGTGCCGGCCTTGTTGAGCGCCAGAACCGCATACTAAAAGCCAAAATCAGCAAAATCTGTGCGGGGAATTAGTTGTGTTGGACAGACGCATTGCCTCTAGCGTTATTGTGAATGCGCACATCTGTGCAGGGAAGGAGTGCGCTCTCCCCTTACGAGATCGTGATGGGGAGGCCGGCGAATGTTTGGTGTGCACCTCAGCCAAGGCGATTGAGAGAAGTAGAGTATCCTGTGCTCAGTACATATTGTTACCTGTTAATACAGAAATTGTGTTTGATTCATCATCAGGTGCAGGAGGCTCTTCCGATCAGGTATACTGGTCCAGGGCATTCGCTGCAGCCAGGGGAATGGGTTCTGTTGAAGAACTTTGAGAGAAAGTCATCGCTCGCACCCAGGTGGCGTGGACCCTAACAAATCCTTTTGGCAACACAGACTGCAATCCGTGTGGATGGTAGAAAGGCGTGGATACATCCAACACATGCGAAGGAGGTCCCATCGCCATTGAAAGAATTGACCGATCCAGACGACAAAAGAGAGACAGCGGCCCCAGAAACAAAAGAAATTGATATCAGCTCTTTGTCACAAAATTTGTCTGATCCTGAAACAAAACCTGGAAAGATTGCTATAAAGGAGAAAGGGCTAAGAGTGCCCCAACGTTGCCCAGCAGAATCTGCATCATTGCTGGCTGACACCAAGCTTGCATCGACACTTTGGCGCCCACCACTTATCGTTGCGCTGCAGGCTGGCACTGAGCCTGAGTCCAGAAGTGCACCCGCACTATTCATTGATCACACAGTACCAGGAGTAAGGCGGTATAAATTGCGGCCTCGAAACAAGGAGTGATCAAATCTTCATTTTATTGATCTTTGTTGCCTCTGTTTCCCATCACGGATGAAGTGGGAACCAGAGGCCTAGGGGAGAAAGGCGTGGGAGTTGTGCAAATCCGACAGCTCAAGAATGCGGCTCCCCGGTGCTATCTTTGAAAAATCCATGTGCAGATCACCCCTCACGGACAAGAGGGGCCCATATGGTATTAAGGCAATTGATAACTGCTCTGGAGTTCTTTGAGCGATAGCAATCCAGGCTGCTGAGAACTGGCAAAACACTTTGTTGACATAACTGAACTTACTAATATTCGAAGGAGTGCAACGGTAAGAGGTATTCACAGTGAACATTGTTGGAGAAGAAGAATCAAGAAAAATGCCTGCACCAGCTTCTACCCCCTCCTGCATCAATGCTGATAATGTAGTAAATATAGAGACGGTAAGAATGCCGAAAAAACAGTGCTGAAAGTATCGTATGCTGATCTTAACCATAGTCATGTGTGTTATGAGTATAATAGCACCAGTAATGACAGTATTGGTATTATGGTATTTAGAAGAAATACCCCCATTAGAAGTGTTCTTGCCAATTAGAAATGTTTCCGCTACTGAAAGCCCGGTCCATGTAATTACTTATACTCTGTCCCCAATGGAAGAGAGACATAGGGAAGGATATGGAAATAACACACTACTGCTAATAATGAATATGACATAGCCAATTCTGAGATAAACAATTGTTGGGTGTGTGCTCACTGACCACAGCATGGTGGTAATGGAATAGGTTGGTATGTGCAGCCATTGCCATTAAATTCTGCATGTTACGCATCTTTAAGTGCATTGTACTATGGGAAATGGAATAAGAGTGAAACAGGTCAATTAGATAGAACAAATATGGATGAATTCGAGGAGGCGGTAATGAAACCTGCAGGATGCTCTATATTTACCAAAGCAAGATTAATAAGACCAGCAGTCACACCAAAAGATAGATTATATGTGCCATATAAATCATCTGTAATTACGTTTCATATGAACCTAGAAGGAAATAAAGATACAGTGCCGCCCTCCTATGCAGTAAATTACAGGGCACGCTCTGTTCCATTTTGTTTAAAGAAAAAAGGCTCCTATTCAGTAGGGACATACACCCGGTGTAGGAACATTGCAATCCTTGAGAGATGCCCATTGAGGAAGAGAATTGGACTAGATACTGCTCACTCACTAAGAAGGTCTCTCTAAATTCTGGGCTGCGGCTAATCCAATTCAAAATACTAAATAGACTACATTACACACCGATCAAAATAGCAAAATTTGCCCCGGGGGTCTCTGATGCATGCCCCAAGTGTAATATGCCACAGGCAGGAGACTTACATATGTACTGGGAATGTTGGGGGGTGGCAGGCTTCTGGAAAATTGTGGCTGTGATGCTGGAGGAAATAACACAGATCCCCCCCGGACTTAAAACCCCAAGAATACCTATTTGGGGACATAGGAAAATGCTCTGAGAAAATTATAAGATTGTTTAATATTGCATGTGCGGTGGCTAAAAAATGTATCCTACAAAAATGGAAAAGTGCAGGCCCACCCAGTATGAACCAATTTCTTTGTGAACTAACACATGTGAATGAAACGGAAGAACAATATGTCTTGACCCGACCTCCAGCCTGTAGACCCAAAGACATATGGGGCTCATTTAGAGTCTATTTGTGTAACATGATCTCTGATGATGATGAATTTTTGTAATTCTCTATGAATATATTGACCACAAATTGTATATTTCTTGTTGGTATGAGGTGCAATGTTAAAAGGTGCTCTGTGTCTCTTTGTGACCACTAATAAACAAAGTTGTTTTTTAAAAAAAGCAATATTGTGTGACCTTTGACACAATAGCATCACAGGCAGTGATAGTCATGCAGTCCCAAAGATATTTTTTGGTGTCCGGGGCAGTGATTAAAGGTTAGTTGCTTGTGATTTCTTTCAGTGTGTATGTGTTAATATTGTTCCTGAAATAGTGGGGGCGATTGAGCGTAGCGAGGGAGCTATAAGAATCTAGGGAGCGTTTGGGGGTGCCTCCCAAGAATTTATTTTCAAATATAGGTTGAAATTGTGCATTTTACAGCAGAAAAGGTGACCAAAAAGTCATAAGTTTACAATCAGTTCTAAAGGGGAACATGAACATTTCATGTCAGCAACAGCAGACAAGAACATTTTACAACACAACACATTTTAATGATCAATGTGTCCACAGTGTAAGACAGCACTGTCACTGACAGTGCACTCAGAATCTCTCCCACAAGACCAGGGGCTCTGTGTGCAACCAACCTAGCAGGCCTAGTGCACACTTTACCTTTTTTTTTCTTTCACCAATAAATCAAACGCAGTCCCCCGCTACCAGAAATAATGCAGTCGAGTATCCCGCATTTGGGGACATAGCAGGGGTCAGCAAATACGATGTGCATTGGGTGCGCCTCACCCTGGGAGATCTGCCTTTGTGATCACAGATTCTCCCCTGCAAGTAAGTATGAGTTGCAAGCAAGAGGGCAGTGTTTGGGTCTCTTCTGGAAGCACCGCTAAGCGAGGGTGAGACGGCAGGCCCTGACCCAGCCCCGCCCTCCCCCGGAAGCTCTGAGCGTCTGCAGAGCTGCCTGTCCCGTGTGTAGGGGGAAGCTCCGGCAGGCAGATCCCAGCAGAAGAGCACATTGTAGCACAGTTCCTTTCTCCCATCAGGCCCTGCTCGGCCCGAGATTTGGATACATTCGGGCCTGGCTGCCAGCCAGCAGGCCCAGTCGGATAGGGATGGCTCGAGCAGGCCTGCTGCAGTCTGCCCACTGGCCTGTCAGACCCACGCTGGGTCCATGGCCCTCCTGAGCGGACATGTCGCCCGCTTAACAAGAGCATCTCAGGTGGGGTGCCTCCCAGCCGGACATGGCAACGCTGTGAGGCAAGGCCCGATCAGTGCTCAAACGGAACCGGCAGTAGGCAGCTGGCAACCAGGCCCCTACCCCCCAGGAGCTGGCTGGGCCTTCTTAAGGTTGGAGGGCCTGGAGGCGAAAACAGTGCCCGGGCAGGGAAGCTTCAAAAACAACACGGGGACCTGCTATCATGGGGTGCACAAGTCTGGGGTTAGGGGCCTGCGCACTTCACCCCTCCAGTTAATGCTGTGAACCTGAGCTGCTCAGCGCTGGCCCCCTTGACTGCAGCAAAATAAATTCTGCCGCAAGACCAGGGGCTCTGTATACAACCAACCTACTTGCACACTTTAATTTTTCTTTCACCAAGGAGCACTACAGCTCAAGACTTCCTGTTGTAGGAATATTTAATTTCAGGTCTTTTCATGTGATGTGAAGTCCTTCTGGTTTGTCCTCTTTCCTATTGCCTTGCAGTTGGACTTTTAGAAGAAGCCCTTGCTCCTTTTATCTATAAGGGGAGGGAAAGGTTTTGGGTAGGAGTCTGCTTGCACATCCCAGTATCCTTACTTTGGAAAGAAGGGGGGTGCAACTTTACCAGCCACACTCCTACATTTGATAAAAGGCCATTTTATTTAAGGTAGGTTTGCCTTCAATAAGTTTTTACCTCTTGCCCTGGTATTAGACATGCTTGGTGATGCTGTGAAACCAACTCCTTTCCCACCACCCCTTATCATCAACAATTAACAATGTAGTTTTAACTTCAGCCCTAGTTTTTCTCTGCAGCCGCTGCACCTCAAAATTCCTTTCTGCTTTACCCTGCCCTTCCTCCTATTGCTTTTCTTTCTGGCCTTTTTGTTGGTTTACCTTGCAGTTTCCTACATGACTACCCATGGACAAGGTATATCTGCCTACCCCCCTCCCAGCATAATAACAACCAATTAACGGGTAGTATAGCTCAGTGGCAACAGCTTGTCTTGGAAGCAAGATGATGCAGAGCAACACAGGTTCGAATCCTGGGTCCAGCTTAGAAACCTCTCCGGTACTATATATATTAAAACCTTACCTTTACTCCTTTTCACAACACCCGCCCACCCCCGTCTGCAGTACCTTCATGGGATCTGTCTCTCACCCAGGAATGTGGGTGGAAATATGTGTGTCTCCCAAAACCTTCACTTCATGTTTGCTAGGCCAATGCTCATTCTCCTGCAGAAACCCGGACCGTTTCACACCTGCTGTTTACTTCAGCTGGTTTTATAATATAATATATATAATATAATAACTGGCTCCACCTCAGACTTGTTCCACGTTACCTCTGCAGCTCCCTCTGAGTATCCCAGCCGTTTCCCGTAAGTGTGTTAGGCGTGGTTCTGCGAATAGTCCAATGGCTGCAAAGCCATATCTCTTGCTTCTGCATCAATGGATCCTGCATCACTTCTAAAATAAACAACCATCAACCAAATGTAGCATGCAAGAAACATCAAATAATTAGACGCACACAACTCCTATATCGCTCAGATTTTCACCTTCCCAACCGTTCTGGAAGCCCCGCTAAGCGAGGGTGCGAAGGCAGAGCCTGGCCCAGTCCCATCCCTCCCGGAAGCCACGACCTGGTAAATACATTTATTTATGCAATGTTTGTCGGATGTTTGTCGGATATCCGACAAACATTGCATAAATAAATAAAGTAACTGGGACTTGGCTGAGGACTGTAACGCCACGACCTGGTTTATTTATTTATGCAATGTTTGTCGGATCCGACAAAAATTGCATCAATAAATTAACCGGGTCGTTGCGTTACAGTCCTCAGCCACAACCCAGTTAAATTAACCGCGTCATGGCTGAGGACTGTAACTTCCTCTGGTGAACCCACACAATTTTATTTTCTTTATTCTTGTCTTGAGCCTTGCAGGCCACATAAAACGGCTTGGAGGGCCGCATTGTGGCCCGCGGGCCGTGTGTTGGACAACCCTGCTATACAACATCTTTACCAAGCCCCTTTTTGACCTCCTCCACTCCCACCAAATCGAATATACCAACTACGCTGATGACGCCCAAATCCTCAGTCCCCTCTACGGCATTCAACACCAAGACACTGCCAAAGTCAACTGCACCTATGAACTTGTCCAATCCTGGATGGTAACCCACAGGCTTTGTTTGAATGACTAACAAAACGGAGCCCCTCCTTGTCGGCAACCCAGCACACCTAGCCAACCTCGGCCATTACTGCCAATTCACCATTGACAACAACTCCATACCCGTCTCCCCAGTGGTCAAAACCCTCAGCGTCCACCTGGACTCCACTATCTCCTTCTGCAAGCATGTGAGCTCCATTGCCTCTTTATAAGCATACACCACCAGACTCATCAACGGCTTCCGCCCTTATCTCTCCACAGACAACTGCCTCAACATACATATGAGCAACCATCTGCTCCAAGCTGGACTGTTACAACTCTCTCATTGCTGGTACCTCCAAGGGTAACCTGCTAAAGCTACAAACTGTCCAAAACAATGCCCTCTATGCTGCCCTGGGCCTAAATAAATCAGACTACATCTCACATGCCAAGAGGGACGCACACTGGCTGCCAGTGTAGGACTGTATCTTCTTCAAAGTTCTCACCTTGACCCATCGCTGCATCAATAACACTGCCCCCAATACCTCTCGGAGCGTATCATCAAACTGACTTCCTCCAGACCCACCATAACTGCCTATGCCAACTTCCTACACACACTCAAGGTCAGAAGAAACGGAGCTGGATGCTCCAGTTTCCTCGCCCAAGCCAGCATCCTCTGGATCTCCCTCTCACCTCATCTGGGAATGGATAACTATCTTGCCATTTTCAGAAGAAAAACTCTAGGCATTTCTGTTTAACTAACTGACCACCCTGACCTGGAACTTCTCGTTCATATCTGACTTGTACGTAACTGTAACCAAACCTATATGTTCACAGCTCCTTGACGCCTTTGGGTTTTCGTGCGCTTTGCAAATGTAATAAATCCAATAAATAAATAAAATATACAAGTCCAAAAATGAATTGAATGATTCCAAAATAGAACCTCTATCTGACTCAGCTTTACCTCTAAAAATATAATATGATTTTTATTTGGCAATGCTCTGTCATCAATTACCATCATGAACGATTTCAACCGATCCCGATTAGTAACAGGAAAAATTAAGATATAATTCCCAAAAAACTGGTCCGAATGTAGTCTGTTGTGGTTGGAAAGTGGGGTAGAAAACGGTAGTTATTAACGTTAATACAAGGCTTAGATGACCCAAGGTAAACCAGCAAAAGTCCGACAAATGACTTAAGAAGGCCATCCCATGCGCCTCAGCCAGAGTCCAATGAACGTCATAGATAAGTAACGAACTCCATTCGTTATGGGAGTTTTTAAGTACTACTTCTAGTCCTCCATAGCCTAATAGGCTCAATCAATAGGCAGGTTTGGTTATAGTGTCAGGCTCTGTACACTAGTAAAGGGGAGGAAGAAGGCAGACCGCTATCTCAGGAGACTGGGATGGGATCCCACATGAGATTCCTATACCCAGTTTCCACCATCAAAAGAAAAGCAAGGGTGCTGTAGATGAAGACTTTACTCCCTATTTGAGTATGCAGTCCAGCGGGCAATGTAAGAGGTATGGAACTGGATTGATGAGGATGCTGCTCACACGACCGGCCCTGCCACTCAATTGCTCCACCCGCCACTAGTTTTCGTGCCTTAGTTAAGAACTCCAGGCCAGCTCCAGGTAGACTGCATTGAGGAGTGTGACGAATCGAGGGAATGTGTCCCTTCTTCCTAAGGGGAAGCCTCCCCCTTTGATGCTAGAGAAGTGAGCCCGCTCCACAAGACCCTCCCTAGGAGTCAAGTCAAGCGAACCTCAGTAGGAGAGACTCCCCCTTAGGGGACAAGGACTCCCGTTCCTCTAAGGAACTCCCTAGCCCCTCTCCCATGATGGCATACGTGGGATTGACTGAGATGCTTAACAGCAATAAAAACCAAGACTGGGTGGAAGAAAACATTAACATGCACCATGAGAATCAAAGAAAATAAGCTGTGTCTTTAAGGACAAACAATGGCTTTACTGTGACGGAGGAGGACAAGCTGAGATTGAGTAGAGAGGGAATTATATGGCAGTAGGGGAGACCCTCTAGTTGCGTAATGCAAGCGGGAGGCAGAGCCAACGAGAGCCACGGAGCCCGCAAAGTTCAGAATAACTCTTAACTAGAGTATCAGACGCTGGGAAGACAGCATACCAAATAGGCAAGAAGTCGAGGGTCTGAGAACCCAGAAACTCATTGGTGGAGTGATAATGAGTAGTTTGCAGTGGACAGGGAGGTCAACCAACTACGCTGACACCAACCTGCGAAGGTATCCGCAACTGCACTGGTTTGCGAGAGACACCAGACCATAGCAAGAAAGGGAGGTGAGAAACTGGCAAAGAGACGCCACTGCAGAAAACAACTGAGAAAACAAAGCCAAACAGGAAGGAAGGTCCCGAGCGATTACAGGTCCCAGAGACATTCCTCCATGAAGAAAGCGGTAACAGGGAGAGCGGGGCGACCAGGAAGCCAAAAGGGAATCATTATACGAGTGTGGAAACTTGGCACAGTGAAATTGCTGAAACTCACACTACAAAGTTTATCAATCTGAACTGTAACAAAGTAAGAGGGAACATCATATGTAAACCTGAGAAAGAGAATATTAATCAGTGGATAAGACTACTATGGGAAGAGGGGAGAAAACCCCAACCCTCAAAATAGATTAATTGGAGAGTAGTGGATAAACAAACAAATGATCAAGATAAGTCTGAGCTAAGAAGGGGACATAATAACAATCCTGAAGGGATAACCCAGCCAAGAGAGGATGTCAGGCAAGGTTGTACACGACAAACCAATGTGGATATAAGGAACAAACAAACTTTACAAAAGACTGCCGGGGAAGTAATCCCACAAGATAAAGGAAGCTTCAACAACCTTATCTAAGAATTGCAAGCCATGGTACAGAAGGTGACTAGAGACTATTTAAAAATAAGATATTAATAGAACACTAAAGCCAAGCAGAAACTTGCTTCGCCAGGAGAAGGGAGTCACCCTCCTGTCCTTAGTTGTTTTGAATAGTGGCACAGTCAGATATGGTTAGTTTGGGACAGTGGAATTTCTTTTGATTTGGACATTTCCAGATGACTGACAAGCACCTTAGTTAATTATATAGATAGGGAACACCCCATAGTTATAAGGATAGACAGGCCTTCTTCTTATTATTTAATAAACCATTGCTGGAGACGTCTTAAGAGTATCTGTCTACTTCTTCTGACCTGCCACAGGAGGCTGCTGGTCACGTTACCAGGCCCTGCCACTCAGGTGCTCCACATGTTACCTATTCAACCAGTCCTCCTTAGGCTTCCTCATTGCCGCCATCCGCAGCAAAGGATGGACGAAGACAAGAAGCTCACCTGTTTGTGCAGGTACGGGCCTGATATAGCCAAAGACCAGACCTGCTATCCTACTTTTCACCTACAAAGTAGTCGCTACTACTACTCGCCCAAAGACATCACTGTGTTTCTCCTCCCTCAACAGCCTATCCCAGCCCTCATTAGGGTTTAAATGGCCAAGCACCCTGTGTTGTCCCTGCAAGCTACCACAAACCTCATCAATATTGCCCATGCCCGATCCAAGACCCACAGACCACACGCACATACCTCCTCATGCTGATCAATGCTCGCGCAGCAGTCACTGATCTCACCTCATACAAGAACTGTGACACCCTCTAAATTGCCGAAACATTGTTTACCCCATCCTACCTGCCATGTTTTGGATGTCCTCCTAGAACCAAATTACTGCATTCAACATGGCGATCTGCCAAGAGGGCAGGAAGTGGAGTAGCAATCATCCACAGGAGCAATTGGCCATGCTCCATCATCCCCTCTCCCAGAACAGGTTTGTTTGAATCACTTGTCTGCCGATTCCCTTTATCTCACAAGGAATACATACCTTTCCACCTCATCTACAGGCTAGCTCAAGGAAGTACCTCTTTCACTGCCAACATCTCCAACATACTCTCCTCTGCCAAATTAGCACACACTAATAATGTCTTTCTCTGAGATGTTAACGTCCCTGAGTCTCACATCAACAACCACACTTAAAGCATGCTTTTTGCATTCACCGGTTCCATGGACATTTAGCAAATTGTGATCGCCCCCATGCACAACAAAGGCAACTCCCTACATGTAGTCTTTACATCATTCACCCTCATCACACCTGCACAGATCTACCCCACTCGAATGGTCTGACCCCAACGCAATCCCACTGTGATCAACCACGCCCACAAAGATCAGGCTAAACACTCCCTCACTCAGCACTGCTAATTGAAAACCTTCCCAGTCAATGAGTTAGATGCAAACTGTGCAGACTTCCCCACCTCAAGGAATGCCTCAATCCTCCTAGAATTATTCAACAACTCAGCTATGAATCTGGTGGACACTCATGGCCCCCTAAAAACCACCCGGGCTTAGACCAAACAATCGGCCCCCTCGGTACACCCCGAGCTCACCTGCAACAAACACTCAATCAGAGCCCTAGAGAAATGGTGCTCAAAATTCATAACCATGGCAATCTCACTAACCTCAAATCTTCTGCGCAAACCGTAGGATTCTAACTACCAAAGCCAAAGATGCTTACCACTCCACAATCATCACGGGAGCCTCTAACAGGAGCAAAGTCATCTTTGAAGTAGTAAAAGACCAAACCCTCACCTGACACCGAGATGACAGCAAAAACAGACAAAATTCCACATATCATTGAATCAATCTCCTACAGCCTCAGCCCTCCTGCACTCCAGCCTGCACACTGCACCTCAGAACTGAATTCACTTCTCTCTCCCCCCAAGACCTCCTAAAAACAATTACCTTCCTCAAACCTACTTCCTACTCAGACATGTCACCCCGGCCTCCACTATTAAACAATTGATGGTCCTGGTGCTCAAGGCACTCCTCAGCATCATTAATACCTCCCTAAAAAAAGGATCATTCTCGGACACCCTCAATTACCACTTTTGAAAATAAAAAACCCTAAACCAGGATGACCATGCCAACTATCGGCCCATTACGAACCTTCCTTTCTGGCAAAATCTTGTGAAAAGTGTTGTATATACAACTGTTCACCAGAATCCAACAGCTACACCTCATAAACGACTATCCGTTCCATCCCAAGTGTAGCATTGAGACAGCCACCATCCAGGTGGTGGATGATGCCCTCCAAATCATGGATAAGGCAACTCGTGCCCCCCCTCCTTGACCTCTTGGCTGCATTTGATGCCATCAACCACTGCACCCTCGCCGACATCTCTAGCACTGTTCTGTATTAGTGTACCTCCTACCTCCCTGGCAGACACCAGGCCATCCAGATGAACACATTGCATTCTAACCAACCACCTGCTGCCCCAAAGCTCCCATCCTCTCATCAATACTTTTAAAGCTTTGCACGAGCCCTTAAGATCTCGATATAGCCACCGACCAATACGCAGTTGATACTGAGATGTACATGAAAGTAAAAAGCACATAGGTCATCTGTCTTTTCTGCCATTACTCAATACAAATCACTACCCTTCGCTAAATCAAACCCTTCATCCTGCCGCAGGACCTCTGCACAATAGTGCATGCCCTTGTAGTCTCGAACATTGATGATGGAAATGACAGGGCTCCCGGCCACTCACTCGACTTCCCTAAAAGCAGTCCACCATGCTGCAGCACTTCTTATTACGAGCATGTGGAAATTTGACCTTATCACCACTTACCTTGCGTACTACATTGGCTTCCTCTCCAGGCCAGGATACTGTTCAAGAATGCATGTAACATCTACAGAGCAGTCACAAATAGCCTACCAGTGTAGCTTACCAGTGTACCTGGTGGCTACGTTCCACATACTGGTGGCACATGCTCTTTGCGCAGTAAATGGACAAACTGGCTTGAATCACAACTAATCCGCAAGGAGAGAGCCCGCAAACAACCCTTCCCTTGTCACGCACCCACCCTCTGGAATTCGATCGCGGTAATGCTTTTGCATGTAGAGCCACAAAGTCAGTGTCCTTCAACGAGGTTACACAGCAGCACTGGAAGTTCCCAGCACAGAGGAGACCCCACTCTGGATGCTGCAGACCAGCAATAGACTCACGTCTTCTACAAGCTTCAGAAAGACGTCTGCGGTTATATTACTACTGTTCTGCTCGGGTACAGGAATGAGTAGTGACTAAACCACCTGCTCAGCCCCATACTACTTCTAAGACATCAGTAAGCCTAATCAAAAAAGGTGAAACAGGCACAGCCTTTCAGGTATTCATATTGCCTCTTTTGGTAGTGCAGGCTGAGGGCAGGCTATATCTTCAGGAGAGGTGTGAGCTGACTCATTTTCAACACAAACAGCAATAGTAAGGTGCTACCAAAATAAAAGAATATCCAACCAAGAAAAAAAGGAAATAAAAACTAACAATGCATTCATCTAATTAAAAACACTGAAGACCCACTCCTGTAAAGGAAACACAGAGAATGTAGACTATGAGAAGAAAGGGTGCTCTGGGTTGAGAGGCAGGGGTCTGCAGTGTGAGAAACCGGAAGGTGTCTCACCCGTTAGTCCCTGGGGACTTGTCATCCAGGTGGTCAGTACACGGCCATCACTTTTGGATCCAGTTCCTGGGGGTGGACCAGTGTGGGAGGATCACCTGGGTGAGGGGTCCTCGGGGAGTGGGAGTGGGACACCGGATGGTGAGATGCAGTATCCTTCTCTTCCCTATAACACCTTTATCCAATCCTACCCGATGGGATATTTAGAAACTCAACCCCCACCCCCTTTTCCTGCACGAACACTTTCTCATGGACAGCTCACACTTGACGTCCATTACACTTCTCCCTATGGATAAAAGGCAGAGTACAAGAGCACACTCTGAGCGAGGCAAAGCACATGAAGGTACAGCAGTTTCGAGTTCACAGTTGGACGAGGGGAGAAAGGCGGTCAGGCACGAAAGGCTTGTGAGAGGGGCAACACCCTTGACCTTGTTGACAGGAAGCTGTTCCTTTCAGGAAACCGTCAAGGCAGAAAACGTAAGACCAAGAAACAAGGCTAAAGAATCCTGCATTGTGTGGCAGAGATATCGAGTGTCCTCCTGCGTAGCTGACGAAGGCAGGAAGGAGCAGCAGATGCTGTGGTATCGTCCTTGGCTCCAAGAACAAAGAAGCGACAGAGAACAACACAGCTGGTGAGTTGGGGAGACTGGTCTGTGTTGAAGTCAAGGTTGCAAGTGGCAACACTGTAAAGTGAGTGCTGGAAGGAACATTGTTAAACGTGATGAAAGACGCAAGTGAAGCTAAATTGCTGGTGAATATTTGAACATTAGAAGAGAAGATACAATACCGTTGACAGAGTGGTCCAGCACTGCGAATGTGCTCAGTCTAAGGTCTCTGTACGGTATCTTAACTAAAGGAAACAAAAGCAGAAGATCGATGTGAAGCGTAAATTGTGTGAAGTGAATCGAAGTAGCCCTGCGACGGTTGAAGCAAAACCCATTGCACATTAGAAATGCTTCGATTCTGGTATCAAGAGGGGATCTGAGCCCGGACGAGCCATGGTCCAAGTCCAATTGAGGGAGACCAAGCTGTGAATCTTGTATGAAAAGGGATCGGAGCCCGAACAAGGGGGATCCATGGTCCGAGCCCGAACGAGGGAGACGAAACTGTGACCTTTGTAGAAAAAGGGTCTGAGCCTAGACGAGGGGGACCTGTGGTCCAAGCCCGAAGGAGGGAGACCAGTCTTGAACTTATGGAAGTGAAACCTTGACAAAGGAAAGGAACCTTTGTGATTTGTTTGCTGCATAAAGGCCTTCTGCATTAAGAGGCTGTCATTGTGAGAGAGACTTAGGCAGAAGGCCCTGATGCCTATGCATTGAACTGTTACCTCGTGGCCAAGAAGCTAGAGTGTGTGCGAAGCCTGCACGTGCCACCTTGCCCCATGCTGAAAACGTGGGGAAGGGAAGCTAACTGCTCAACTATCCTGACATATCATTTCTTGAACAGTTTTCTTTTGCATATATTGTAATCCAATACTATTTTGTATTTACAAGTAAGGATTGGCAATAGATGTATTAGTTTAGGCCCTTTTATTTTGACAGACTCCACTAGGACGCAATTATTATTATTTGATGGTATTAGCTTGCTCCCATCTTTAGATTCAGGTTTAGATGAGCATTTTACCAACCCACTGAAGTTCAATAAACACCCTTGAACTGTGATCACTTGTGTCTGTCTTCACTGTTTGATACCATGCCTTCCGTACAGGATGACAGCAATGTCAATGTTCAAAGATATTACTTTAATAAGGAAGAAGTAGGGGTTTAAAAGTCACTATGTTCCTCTAATGTGGACCAGGGGGACAGAGCCTCTTCAAATATCTTTAGTTCTTTGCCTTGGGTGCTCGATAGTACATACATACAACAGGGACCCTGTATACTATGAAGACCAGGGAAAAAAAACTAAATTCACACAATAACTTAGTAATGTAAAAAATAAGGGGCACATTTATAACTAGTAAAGTATTACAACATTATTTTCTTTTTTGTATTTAGTGAAATTGTACCGCCTTCTACGGGTCCCCACGAGTGCAACAATGACCATTTAATACATTTTTAATAAGTATTGGAAAATCATTATTTATACTCACGTATATTTATATTTGATACCCAATTCAAAAATGATGCAGACACACATGTGCACAAGCTAAACAGATACAAAATACATATCTAATATGACAAACAATTCTATCTTAACAAAGACAATTTGCAACAATCACTCAAAACAAAAATTAGTGAAATTGCATAGAGTGCTAACAATAACGTGCCGTGCAAATTCACATATCATGCAAAGCATGGAGAGTGAACAAAGATTGTAAAGGGAGCAAAGTCTAAGTGAAAACGTACCACTCTTTTGTATGAAAGCCAGGCCTACTAGTGTAAATATCAATGTACAGATGTACAATACATGTTTCCCATTACACAATTTGATGCAGATTCATCTTCTACAAACAGTAATGAATCTGGTCTAAGGGTACTAGTTTCGACGACGAGCATGGAAGCCTCCTCTAAATCAGAGCCAATAAAACCTCTTGTAATCTAAAAGCACCAATCTGAAAGCACCACATATGTGAATCTGGTGCTTTCAATCTTCCGGAATTTAAATGTTCTGCTCTCTATTTAAGATGTGAGTGCCATTTAAAATGGGCACATCGCTATTGTTAGACACTTGGTTCTGTAAGAAACCTGAAGGTGTCTCACCCGCCAGTCCCCGAGGATCTGTGATCCAGGTGGCCAGGACACGGCCATCAGTTTTCGAACCAGTTCCTGGGGGTGGACCAGTGTGGGAGGATCACCTGGATGAAGGGTCTTTGGGGAGTGCGAGTGTGACACCGGACAGTAAGACACGGTATCCCCTTCCCTGTAAAACCTTTTCTCCATCCTACCAGGTAGGATACTTAGGAACTCAATCCCCCGCACCCGTTTCCGGACACGAACACTTTCTCACAGACAGCTCACCGTGAGCGAAAACTAACACCAGAGCTGTATACCTGACATGTCCCAATACAATGATAAGGCAAGGTCAGGCATTTACTGATCATTACACACACCTGACTTCCAACACACTTCCCCACACGGGTAAAAGGCGTAGTATGAAAGCACACTCTGAGCAAGGCAAAACACACGAGGAAGCAGCAGTTCCAAGATGGCAGTTTAATACGAGGAGAAAGACGGCAAGACCAGAGAGGGTTACAAGGAGGGACGTGCCATTGACCTTTTCAGACCGCTACTTTAGCAAACCTTAGAAGATAAGAAACCTAAGACCGGGGACGAAAGCTGAAGCAACGTGCATTGTGTGTCGAAGGTACCCGGGGCTCTCCTGCGTTGATGACAAAGGCGGGAGGGAACGGTTACGGCTGTGGTACTGTCCTTGGCTCCTACAACAAAACAGTGCCAGTAAAGGCAGCACAGCTGGTGAGTCAGAGAGACTGATAATAGGCCAGCCGGTGTTTCAACCAAGGTTGCAAGTGGTAACATTGTATGTATGAAGAAATCTAAAGCGAACAGTGTGTGAAAAGTATGTAATGAGCAGTGGCGTTGCTAGGGGGGGCTTAGGTGGATATAGCCCCGGGTCTTTCGGTTGTAGCCCTGGATAGAACCTCAGGGTCTACAACCAAAAGGCTAGCTAGCCCGAGTCCCGGCAACCCCGATATTAGTGTAGCCCCAGATCTTTTCCAGACCTAGCAACACCCCTTTTAACAAGTGATACATATATAATTGAAAACCAGAGGAGTGACTGAACTTTGGAGGCCAAGAAAGATACCATAGACAGAGTGGTCCGGCGCCACGTGAGTGCCCATTCGAAGGTCGCTGTAAGGTACCCAACTGGTCGGCAACTGTGAAAGGATATTTTGAGATCAAAGTGGTCCTGCAAGCTAAACCCTGTGCACATTCAAAAGTCTTTGAAAGTTAAATGTGAACTGAAATTGGCCAAAGCCCGGCTGAGGGAGTCTAATTGTGTTAGAGGAAGGATCTGAGCCAGGATGAGCGGGGTCCAGGGTGAACCGTGAGTCACCCGAGAAAATATATTCTCTGAACATTGTAAAAAGGGGGATCTGAGCCCGAAAGAAGGAGATCCACAGTAACTATTGTGATAAAAGGGATCTGAGGCCAGCTGAGGGGGGTCCAGGCTGAAATGCATGAATTTAATGTTTATAAGAGGAAAGGAACTTTGTGTTTTGTTTTTAGTACATTGGGCCTTCTGAATCAAGACATTTTGATGAGCAAAGAGACTTGGGCACAGAAGGCCCTGAGGCTGGTAGTGGAACGGTATCCTCGTGCCGAAGAAGCCAGAGTGTGTGCTTTGCTCAAGTGAGCCTCCTTGTCCCATGCTGAAATTGTGGGGAAGGGAGGCCAGCGGCCTAAACATCCTGACATATAATTTTGTGAACACTTCTTATTTTTTCATGAACATTACCCCACCCAATTTGTTTTTAGCAGTATGGTTTGGCAATAGTTTTTTTTAGTGTAGGCCAACTTTATTTTGACACGGCATGACTAGGACAGCGTTTTCTATTACTTGATGGTTGTAGCTTGCTCCCGTCTATACATTTAGGGTTAGATAGGTGTTTATCACGCCATTGTTGCAGTTTAATAAACACCCTTGAAATGTGGTCATTTGTGTCTGTCTTACTGTTGATACCATGCCTTCTTTACAGTTCCCACTTTTGGAAAGCACAATCCTCATGTAGTATGAAAAGAATTTTGATGGTTTCCTGTAGATGCTCTAACCACTTCCTGGAACAAGTGTCAAACTGGCTTTCTGGAGACTTTACTGCAGTCGAGCCAGGGTCAAGATTGTTGAGTAACGTTGCTCAAGTGGTGAGTCGGCTTCGAGACAGGGCTCTCTGTGGATTAAGTTAGCGCTGAGGGTGGTTTGAGTTAATAGCTCCCAACTGCTTAAGATGGCAGTTGTGTTGAAATGAAGCGTCCACTGTGTCGAGTTGGTGCACTAGATGGGCAAGTCGATGGCTTCCAGTGGGTTGCACCGGCATTCGAGTCAGGATGAGACAAATAAACAGCTAAGATGGCAGTTGTGTTGAAATGAAGCGTCCGCTTTGTCGAGTTGGTGCACAAGATGGGCAAATCGATGGCTTCCAGTGGGTTGCGCCACATTCGAGTCAGGATGAAACAAATCTTCTGTTTGGCTGAGTTGGCGCTTGGATGCCGTGATTCTGGTGCTTCCACAGCGATGTGTTGGCATTGGAGTTGCAGCAGGGATCTACTTCACTGGGTTGAGTAAGTGTTGAGACAGCTCGAAAAGCAGGTAAGCGGTTTGAAATTCTTAGAGTGCCAAAAGCAGCATTGTGGGTCCTTTACTGGCTCAAAGTTAGTCGAGCATGGTTGAGTCGACTTGAAAAATGTTTTGTGGCAGTAAACGTAGTTCCAAGCTGCTTCTGGGTTCCTGTGAATCCCAATCCAGTGTCAACCAGGGAAAAGGTGAGCTGTTAGTTCCGCACTTCCACTCCATGATGCTTGTCTGGCACCTGCAAGGGATATTTCACCTCCAGTGAGCAGGATCCTGCTTCCAATTTACAGGCAACAGAGAGGTCTTGGTCCACAGCCATATATTCCCCAATGTTCCTTGGGGATGGTTAAGGAGCAGAGCTTTCCTCTGCCTTGGAGCTCTGCGTCTTCACCTCTATGACGGAGGGCTTTGCAATATACTGTATTTCCAACAGAGTTCTTAGAGTCCAAAGATTAAAAAACGAATGACAGGGTTCCTCTCCTTTATAAAGGCAAAATTCTATAGTGGATTTGCCGAAAACACACCTGTTATCAGGGGTTTAATCCAGGCTGCTGTAGCAAGGATCCTTTGCTTTCTGACATACCCAAAGTGCTTTATCTGCAGGAAGAGGAGGGGAGCAGGAAGTTTAGGGGGCCCTAGCAGAATCTAAAATAGTGGAACACCTTTCTTGGACTACCCCTCTGGCTACTCTAACTCCACCCACTTGTCACGTCGTCTGCCTACTTCAAAAGGCCTCCAGTGATCAGCAAACTGGTGTGAGCATGACTTTGCTATGTCAGGATTGCCTTTGAAGCGCCAGTTCCCACTGGACCTCCCGGGTTGGGTGCATGTGCCCTTGGAGGAAAGTGTTGGCCTTCCTCAGGGAGATCAAAGAAGAAGACGAAATCAGGCAAGGCAGCTAATACAAATCAGCCTTTAATTGGCTGAGGCCGTAGTCACCAAGATGTCACAATATCATATGCAAAGTCATGGCTAAATAATTGTGTGCCTCCAGTAGTCGCCATGTCATGGCTTATATTTGCAGTTTAACCAGGCTGACTAGGGTACACAATTACAATAATTTGCCACTCACACTGCAGGTGCACACCTTCCCCTGTAGATACTAACACCATCTGAACGGTATACTTCTCCCATTAGCTTGTCTCACACACCATCTAGCAACCTACACCCATCATTGTTCTCATGCAAGATCGCAGTATCAAACCAGGTGGGATACCTACACCATAACCTTCAATGCAAAGGTTTTTTCGGGGTGCCACCCGCCTTGGAGTCAGTTCCCTCACTGTCAAGCTCCTTACCCATCCATATTTATTTATTTATTTTCTTGTAATGCGCTAAAAACCTGAAAAAGGCATCAAAGAATGGGCTTCAATGGGCTCTCAAATCCCGAAAACAAAATCCTCTGTTTTCAACCGCCCTTGCAACACAGAAGGTATGAGAGGTATGTTAACTTTGTGCTCCCTTGTTCTAATGGTCCTCCCAGGTGAATTTATACCTCCGTTCCCAAGCACCAGCCAGAGAGAGTAAAAGTAAACTCCCTAGCCAGTTATTGAGACCACAGGTGATCACAAGAATAAGAACAGTACCAAGAAACAAAGTAGCCGCCCATAGACGTTGAGAAGCAAGGAGGAATGAATGAGGATACCTTTATATAGCGCTGGGCTATGTAATTTCCTGATTACAAGGTCACGTGACTATAAAAGTCATGTGATGGGTGCTCCGATGTGTCGAGCACGTGACCGATGCCGTGGCCCGTCATTCAGGTGCAATGGTAACCGCCACCTAGAGCGTGGAACCCCTAGTGCTTTGGGGAAGAGCTGCTGCGTTCTCCCCGTGCAGCGGAACCGCCGGGCTGGGGGCCGCTCGGGGTGGGCAAGTAAGCTGCGTGGGATTATGACACTTCTAGACACACTTACACCCACTGCCTAAGTCACCTAGAAATATACTGACACAGAGAAAAATGATTCTGCTGATGTGTACTCATCAACACTTCAGCCTTTAAAGCCTGCATCTCTCACCTTCTCTTACATAACCTCTAGTGCCATGAGGTCACCAAAATGACATAAGTTGTCCTATACCAGGTCACTTTATATTATATTGATGGGACCAAGTTCTAAAAAATATATATTGTGATTTTTAGTGTTACATGTACTTTGGCAATGCTCCAAGATGTGGAACTGGAATGGTTTGAAAAGGTTTGTGAAATAAAAAGAAAGAAATTGCAGTTTATTCTTCACGAACTATGAACTATTCTCCTTGCTGTTTGGGATGTATCTCTGAACCCTGCTAAAATAGCCCAAAAAATATAGATGTAAGAGTTTGCAATTTTTTAAATTGTATATGGTTAAAAATATTTCAAGTAACAAATGATTGCACATGATTAAAAGTACAGAATAAAATCAGAAGGAGACAGCATACATTTGCATTAATTTATACTACAATAGCAGTGCCACCAGGAACAAATAAATAAAATTTCAAATGCTGTCTGAGTTTATATTTAAAGAATTCAAATAACCCGGCATGGCAATGACTACTGGATTAAGATGTCCATAAAATTTCATAATCAGTCAAATCAGTTATATAAATAAACTGTCTAAACTATAATAACCACTTATATTTTAAAACAGGTCATTATATAATTATATGTTGTAAAGTTTCCAGAATGCTTGGATCGTTGCAGAACCTACAGTTGGCTTCAACTTTGGACTGAATATTTCTTCTGATTAAAATAAACTCTCATAAAATCAGCTTGGCCCCTCATATTAGGAAATACATTAAAATATGCAGGTAAGCAGCCAATCTTGTTATGTTTATTTTTTTAAATATGACAATGATTCATAGCCGGGCAATTTATTAACCACCAATCTTCAACATAAAGTGCACACTTTATATTCATTAAGTTCTATGAGAAACCTGAGGGTACTCTCACATCTACTCCCCAAGGATCTTCTGTTCAGGTGGCCAGGGAAGGGCCATCGCTTTTGGATCCCAACCCTGGGGATGGACAAGCAAGGGAGATTCACCTGGGTGAAGGGCCATTGGGGATTGGAGAGAGGGTGCCTGAAGGCGAGACAGGGCATCCTGCCTTCACTAACACTGATTTACCGTAACCTCACTCAGTCTTCATGGGATATTGTCAATCCTATCTGATTCTTCCCTGTAGTTTTCCACCAAATACTGAGAAGAGGAAGAGGCAACTAAAAGTAGTGCACACTTCCTATTGCAATCACCACTCTAGTACTGGGACAAAGATGAGTGGCCTGTAGGCATTCAGTAATGAAGATCAGGCATGTCACACTAACAGGCTTATACAACATCAAGCAATTGAGTCTGACCCACCTCACCTGCAACCTGTTAGTAATGGTAAAGAGTATAAATGGTGGAGCTCAAAATCACAAGAGAGAGGGGAAAGAGTCAGCCGTGTTGGGACCGGAAGCAGAGACACCGGCAACGATCCCTGGGGACATGCAAGAGGAACTTTGCAGGACCGTAAACTTTCTGTGTGGAAAGCGGGCAGCAGGCGCTGCAGTACAGCCGAGGAACGAGAAGAGCTGTCCGCGCCCAAACTCTGGCACAGCTGGAGCTGCGGGTGACGCCAGGGACGCGGACAGCGTGTGCAGCAGAGCAGAGAAGCCACCATGTGTGTGGAGACGCGTCCGGCAAGCTGGCAGTTTGTTTCCAGTTCAAGGAGAGCCCTCGGGAGGAGCTGCGAAGAACCGGAAAATTGTCAGAGGACATTGCAGAGACCAGAGCACTCTGAAGTGACCACAAAAAAGTAACGGTCCATGAGCATAAGTAAATACAACACACATTGAATACTGAACTGAAAGAAAGCTACTATTTGAGTAAACTGTGATGCGCTGAATGGTGGATGAACACTCTGAGCTAAATAGACATATCAAGCGGCACACTGACAATAAAATGCAGTATGAACTTTGAACATCACCATTGCAAAGATAAGAGAAGCTGTCAATAATAACTACAAACGGGAGAGTCACAAGTGTATGACAAGCCACGAATTGGTATCATAGAGTGTTATAAGGAATACAGTTGTGGAAAGTGAAAGCCCAAGGCAGAAGAGCCTATGAGGGGCCCAACAGCTTTGGGGAGACTTATTGTTGCGCGACCTGTGATGGGTGGACCGTGCAGTCTGACAACTGTGCCAAGACCAGAAATTCTCCTAATGTGAACATTACCAACATCAAGAATTAAGCCAAATAAAAGTATAGGGTTTCTGGTTGCATGCCCTGTGATGGGTGGAGCGTGTGGTCTGATAACTGTGTCTAGACCAGGAAACACTGAATGGTCAACAAGTTGTAAAGAACTGTGAAACAATTGGTGAAGCAAACCTAAAGATGGGTCAAACGGGCCCAGTGGTTTTTTTTTTACTTTGAGAAAAAATTGATGAAGCAAACCTGAAGATAGCTCAAATGGACCCAGTGTTTTCTCTTGAACTTTACACAGATGAAACTCACGTGAATGTGGTGTTAAAGTCTTGGGGAAGGAAACCCTGAGAGTTAAACAACCAGATAACTTTTGTCTTGGGGAAGAGAGTCCTATGACCTCTGTTTTGTGTGAACTGTGCTACATTTGAGCTTGTTTTGGGGAAGAGAGTCCCAGGACCTCTGTTTTGTGTGCACTGTGCTACATTTGAACGTGGAGAAGGTAATTTCAGAACTTAACCAAATCCTTTTGAAATTAACTTCTATTGGAACTGTATTGAACTTGCAATAGGGAATCCAAGAACAACTCAAGCTGAAAGTAGCTTAGACTTTACATTTGAACACTTATCACTTATATTTTGCTGAGACGATTCCCACATCATGTTTTGTTATAGTTGTGAAGACAAGCATAGGTTTTGACACAGACAGACAGTTATTGTGGACTTGCAGACACAGACTTTCCTTAGTTTCTTTAGGCAGGGAAATTCCCACTATTGTATAGGGCAAGTTAGGTGTTACACCATCCTGATCAATAATAAAGTTTGTTTAGAACTATACATCTGTTGTCTGTGTCATCTTTCTTGATACCATGCCTGTCTCACGGTTCCCAGGAAAATCTGTCAAAGCAAAGCTCAGATTACCTCGTATATCCGAACAAACTCCTACATATTTGTTAACAGTTTTCCCCTTTCTATCTCGGATCAACTGTTTCATGTCACCATATAGCGAATTTTCTGGTGGACCAAGGAATTTATATATACATCATATTATATTAAGTAGAGCTGAATATTTCTGATTAGCTTTGTCCACTAAAGACCTTAAACCCAGCTCATATCTAATTGCTGCAATAGGTAGGCTGTTGGGTAAACCCAGGGCTTTCCTCCATATCAGAGCCTCCAAATATTTCAATTTTTGGCAGACCTAAAACTGCATTACATCTACTGCAAATAAGAGTTTGGCCACCACTTTACCCTCATGAAATGAATAATGGTCAACATTGAACATTTGCTGAATTTATAGTTTATTGCCCGCATTTGCCCCCAAGGTATTAAGCTTTATAATTTAAAAATTCCAACATACGTGTTTTACCTGGCTTACAAAAAATGTAAACCCCTAAATAAATAAAACTCCTTGTTAAACTTAATTTATAATTATTTAAAATCCAGGTGTAACTCATCGAGCACTTCGTAGACGTAAAATGCATTATCTTGGTGTTCCCAGAATCAATGTTCAAAGAGTTTTTACCAGAGTAAAGTGCAAATTCAGAAATTACGTTTTGGAGTCTGTGCTGGTTGCAATCAAATAACATAAAATCAACTGCATAAAACATTCAATAATATTTAAATGATA
Source organism: Ambystoma mexicanum (assembly GCF_040938575.1). Taxonomy (NCBI): domain Eukaryota; kingdom Metazoa; phylum Chordata; class Amphibia; order Caudata; family Ambystomatidae; genus Ambystoma; species Ambystoma mexicanum. The sequence goes on along the minus strand of NC_090938.1, from coordinate 112,587,099 downwards.
TCTTAGGGGAGGCAAATGTAGCAGATGATAACTCCTCCTCCACATCTGATACATACAGGTTAAAGAGGCATGGTGCCAAACTGCAACCCTGTATCTGTATAGATCTTTTTAGACGATGATCCTTGATTGTCCAGCCTGCACTGTATATTTGTTATCTTATATTAAAGGTTTAATACCGCAAGCTGTCACCACTTGCATGGTCCCTTGGTGCTCTGGTGGATCTGTAAAGCAAGAGGGTAAGAGGGGGTATAGGTTATGTAAGGAAGGCATGGTATCAAACAGTATAGACAGGTACAGGTGATCTAAGTTCAAGGGGGTTTATTGCACTTAAATGGGTTGGTTGAGCACCTATCTAACCGAAATCTAAGGATGGGAGCAAGCTACGACCATCAGATAATAATAACACAGTCCTAGTCGACTCTCTGTCAAAATAAAAGGGCCTGTACTAATAAACCTATTGCCAATCCTTACTTCTAGATACAAAAGGGCGTGGGACAATAATGTATGCAACAAAGAAAAGTGTTCAAGAAATAATATGTCAGGACGGTTGAGCAGTTGGCTTACCTTCCCCGTGTTTTCAGCTTGGTATAAGGCAGCACGTTCGAGCTTCGCCCACACTCTGGCTTCTCTGCCACGAGGACACAGTTCAAAGCATAGACATCAGGGCCTTCTGCTAAAGTCTCTTTTAATACAACAGTCTCTTACTGCAGAGGGTCTGTAGTAACAAACAAATATCAGAGTTCCATTTCTATTAGGATCTTCACATGCACAAGTTCTCGCTTCCAGTATTTATCATGGGTCTCCCTCCTTCAGGCTTGGACCCCTTTGTACCACAATGTTTACTCTTAGTCTCCCTCGTTCGGGCTCGGACCACGGATGTCCCTCGTTCGGGCTCAGATCCTCTTGATATCAAAATCAAAGACTTTCAAATGGGCGATCGGTTTTGCTTAAACCGTCGCAGGACCACTTCGATTCACTTCATGCAATATTCTCATCAATCTTTTGGCTTTTGTTTCTCTTTGCGGGATACCTTACAGAGAGCTTCGATTGAGCACACTCACGGTGCCGGACCACTCTGTTAATGGTATTGTATCTTTTCTTCTCAAGCTCAAACATTCCTCAGCAGTTTAGCTTTACTCACGTATTTCATCACATGCGTTTAACAATGTTTGTTCCAGCGCTCATTTTACAATGCTATCGCTTGAAACCTTGACTTCAACACAGACCGGTCTTGCATCTGTCTCCCCAACTCACCGGCTGTGTTGATCTCTCTAATGCTTCTTTGTTCTTGGAGCCAAGGACTCTTGTTCTTGGCTGCCTTTCCTCCCCACCTTGGTTGGTTACTCCGGAGGGCCTTCGGTATCTCCGACACACAATGTAGGAGTCTTCAGTCTGGTTTCCTGGCCTTATGTTTTCTTCTTAGAAGTTTTCTAGAAAGTAACGGTTTTGTGCTGAAAGGGTCATGGGTATTCCCTCCTTCCAAACCCTTCTTGGTTCGTTTTTCTGCCCTCGTTTAGCTGCCGACTCAAAACTGCTGTTCCTTCATGTGTTTTGCCTCACTCAGAGTGTGCTCTTGTGCTCCGCCATTTATCCCTGTGGGGAAGTTTAATGGAAGTCAGGTGTGAGCGATTGTCAGTAATTATCTGACTTTGCCTGACCATAGTACTGGAACATGTCTGGTACACTGCCTGGGTGTGAGTCTGTTTTCATCCAGAGCGGGCTGTCCGTGTGAAAGTGTTAGAGAAAAGAAAGGGGAGGGTAAAGTTCCCATGTATTCTACTTGGTAGGATGGGGTAAAGGTGTTGGAGGGGGAGGCATACTGCATCTGGCCATCCGGTGACCCACTCCCACTCTCTGAAGGCCACTCACCCAGATGATCCTCCCGCACTGGTCCACCTCCATTGTTTGGATACAAATGCGATGGCTGTGCCCTGGCAAGCTGAGAGAGGGATCCTGAGGACTAGTCGGCGAGACACCTTCTGGTTTCTCACAAACCCTTCCCCTATGAGATGTATCCGCATCTGTTTTACAGGGAAACTGGGAAAGGAAATCAACGTTCCCCTGCTCTTTGCCTTTTCCACAGTGAAACATACGGTTGCAGGTCTAGGAACCATTGCATGACTCGAGGATTACAATCCTTTTGTTGGCTTATTCATACTAAAGGTGAGTGGTGTGTGACAAGGGTGTACATCCTTTCTAAAAGATAGTATCTTAGATGGGTGATTGCCCATTTGATGGCAAGGGCCTCCAACTCCAATACAGAGTAGTTATTTTGACATGGGAAGAGTTTTCGACTGGTGAATAGGATAGGGTGTTCTAATCCATCACAAATTTGCGATAAGACTGCTCCTACCCTGTGAGAGAGGTATCAGTTTGTTATACAAACTCGATTGAAAAGTCGACCACCTTTAGGATTGGGTTCTAGCACAAAGTTTGTTTTAAGTTGTTGTAACAGATGTTGTTCTCATCAGTCCAATGAATCTTCTGGGGTTCAACGTTCTTTAATTTGTCGGTTAACCTAACTGTTTTATCTGAGAAATTAGGGATAAACCTACAGTAATAACCAATCAATCCTAGGAACGCCCTGAGGCCTCGCTTGGTTTTAGGCGTGGGGGTATCTAGGACAGCTTCCACTTTTTCATATTGGGCCTGAATACTGCCATTCCCAACAAAGAAACTGAGGTATTTCACTGCTGATTGGGCAAGTTTACATTAAGATGGATTGGCAATTAAGAAGGCTTCTCTGAGGGTTCTCATAATAGTAAAAAGATGGAAAAGATGGTCTTCCCAAGACTTACTGTGAATGCCTATGTCGTCAATATAAGCCCCACAGAAATAAGAGTAGGGCTGTAATATCCTGCCATAAGCCGTTGGAAAGTGGCTGGGCCCCATTCCAGCCAAAAGGGAGGACTTTAAACTGGAATAGACCCATGGACGTCAAGAAAGCTGTCTTTTCCTTATCAGGTCCATGTACGGGGACCTGCCAATATCCCTTGGTTAAGTCTAGGGTTGATAGAAAGATGGCACTTCCGAGTTTATCTATTAACTCATCGATTTGTGGCATAGGATAGGCATTGAAGGTGGAGATGGCGTTAACCTGTTTGAAGTCTATGTAAAACCTCCAACAATGATCAGGTTTTGTTACCAATACAATATGGGGAGGACCATGCACTAGAAGAAGGCTCGATAATGTTTGCCTTCAGCATTTTTTCACTTCCTCTACCACTATTTGTTTTCGGGCTTCTGGGAGTCTATAGGGTTTTAAATAGACCACTTTCCCCTTTGGAGTTTTGATATAATGATAAGTACCATGTACTCTCCCTGGTTTTTCACAGAATACTTTGGGGAATGGCATGACCAGGTTGTTTAAATATTCTTGCTTTTGTCTAGATAGTACTTGTGGAATGAACTCTGAATGTCCATCTACTCAGTATCAAACAAGACAATATTGAAGTTGAGGCAGGGGAAGGATTTTCTTTCCACGCCTTTAAGAGATTTACATGGTAAAGGTGGGTTTTTTGCTTCTTATCAGGTTGGGCTATTTTATAGATAAAAGTCCCAGTTTGCTCTAGTATCTCATGTGGCATATGCCACTTTGAGATACATTTATTTTCAGAGGTAGGTAAGAGGACTAATACCCTTTGTCCTACTGAAAAGGACCTTAAATTTACTTTCTTGACACAGGTGGACTTCTGTAGGGCTTGAGTTTTTTCCATGTGAGTTCAACAAAGTTCATATGCTCTTGTAATCGGGTAGCAGTTTTTGAAAGGGGAATAGGTGCCTCTTCCCTTACTTCCCAGTTCTCTCACAGCATGTCTAAGACATCTCTTGGTTCTCTACCATAAGTAGTTCAAAAGGAAAGAAACCGGTGGATGCGTGAGGGTTCTTTCTTACTGCAAATAGGGTCCCGGGGATGATGCTATCCCAGTCCTTTCCAGCCTTATCTACCAATTTTCTCAAAATCATTTTAAGGGTTTTATTAAATCTCTCGACCAATCCGTCTGTTTGGGCTTGTAAACTGGGGTTCTTAAGGTGGAGATATGTAGTAATTCCTTGACTTCAATCATCAGTTTGCTCATAAAATTGGATCTCTGATCCGTTAGAAATTCATGGCGGAAATCAACCCTAGAAAAGAATGGTAAGAGATGTTTTAAGATCTGTTGGGTTGTGTTGTTCTGCATGGGGAAGGCCTCCGGGTATCGGGTAGCGTAGTCAATGGTTACGAGGACATATTTATTACCCAGTCTTGAGGCCTCCAATGGCCCAATGATATCCATCCCAATTCAGCAAAAAGGGACATCTATGATTGGTCAGGGATTTAGAGGGCCAGGTAAGGGAATATGTGCACTGGTTTTCTGCCATATTTCGCATGTGTGGATGAAGTTCTTTATGTCTGCATGGATACTAGGCCCGTAGAATTAACCACTGATTTGAGCTTGGGTGTTAGATTGTCCTAAATGTCCCCCTGTCAAATGAGAATGTGCAATCTCTAACACGATGTTACGATGGGTTTTGGGGATTACTAATTGAACTTTGCTTAGGCCTTCTCTGGAGGTTTCCTGCCCTTTTCTTGTTCTTCTCCCAAAGGAATACCTGTACGAAAGCCCCTGCGAATGCTAGATGATTTTGCTGAGTGAAGGCTAAATCGGGAAAGATAATAGGTTCTTCTTCCCTGTTTGCCTCAATGATGGGTGGTTCATCAGCCTCTCCAAAGCCTAAGGTACCTCTTTCAGTTTCTTCTGGTTCACTATCTTCTTTAAAACGGGGGAATAGAGCCTTCGCAAGAATTCCCTGTGCAATTTTGTCCCCACTACGTATTTCAAATGGAGTTTCGCCATGATTCTGTAGGAGAACCTTTACATCACCCACCTGATCCAGATGGTCTCCCCCTCTTTTTAGGCCAGGCAACACCAACTGTGGGAGCTGCCTTGGCATTTGGGGCAGTACACACCACTTGGATCGCCACGGACTCCACACAAGTGATGTGTTACGTGTTCTGCTCCCCAACGCAAAACTGGAAGAAGCTTGTATTTAAGCATTTAGAACTTGCCAGGCGGCGCTCCGTAACTGTCGCGTTCCGCCCGGCAAACAACTTTTCATGTATCCTGGTCTTCTTGTTTCCTTCCAGCTTCCAGGACTTTTTGGCTCTCGTTTTTGGACCCTGAACTTGCCTTACCTTTGTCTGTTCTGGCGCTCGATTCCTTTTGATGGTTCTCCTGGCTGCCCCTAAACTCGGTTTCCATTTCCTAAACTGCCTATTCCTAATCCCTGTTGGTTATAACCTTTCTGATTTGTTCGTCGGATTCTTCTGGTTTCCCTGCAGATTCTTGTTTCTACGCCCTGGATTGCTTTTTGTTTTCTTTATTTTTACGTCTCAACTGAACTTAGCACTACTTGGATTTACATGTTAAAGGGGTCCAGCCATATGCAAATCAGTCAGGTACTGCCACCAATTGTAGCAGCCCAGCCCGAACTTCTAGGTCAGGTCCCCTCTGCACGATTCATTCAAAACCTTCCACACATCACTTTTGTGGTTATAGTTTGTCTCCTTATATGAGAGAGGGTATGCCCAGACGTGGGTTCCTTGCTTGCTACACCCTGGGAAATTAAGCTGCACCTCTCTGAGGAGGCCCAGCAAGGCTGAACATGTCTGGGGTTTCTTGTGTTTCCGTGCAGAGGGGGACCTGGCCTAGCAGTTCGGTCAGGGCTGCTCCCATTGGTGGTAGTACCTGACTGATATGCATAATGGTGGACCCATTTTGCAATGGCACAGACGGGCTAAAGAATGGTGGTGTCGAGGGTTGCCCAGTGCAATGCTAGTGGTTCAGATTGATCCAAAACCTTCCACCCATCACTTTTTTGGTGTCAGGACATCCAGACCAAACTTCCAGGCTAAGCCAGCTTTGGGGCCCAGTCTTATATACCAAACCTCAGGGGGTATTAGGACTAGGTCCTTGGGAACCATCCCTCTTTTCCCTGGAGGGATAGTAGTGTCTCTGCTACTACAAATGTCAAAGCCTATGGATTATTTTGTGGTGGTAGAGGGATCTGAGGCTCTGTGATTAGGTTTCTGGAATTATAGGGTCCCCAATTTGTCTCAATTGAGTCACATCCTACTTTACTTTTGACACCACATGTAAGGAAGGCATGGTATCAAACAGTGTAGACAGACACAAATGATCTCAGTTCAATGGTGTTTATTGAACTTCAATGGGTTGGTTTAACGCCTATCCAACCTAAATCTAATGATGGGAGCAAGCCACGACCATAAAATAATAACACAATCCTAGTCGAGTCTCTGTCAAAATAAAAGGGCCTATACTAATAGAGCTATTGGCAATCCTTAATTCTAAATATAAAATGATGTGGGACAATAATGTATGCAACAAAGAAAAGTGTTCAAGAAATAATATGTCAGCACAGTTGAGCAGTAGGCTTCCCTGCCCCACGTTTACAGCATGGGTAAGGTGGCACGTTCGAGCTTCGCACACGCTCTGGCTTCTCTGCCATGAGGACACAGTTCAAAGCATAGACATCAGGCCCTTCTGCCAAAGTCTCTTTTCCAACAACAGTCTCTTACTGCAGAGGGCCTGTCGTAACAAACAAATATCAAAGTTCCATTTCTATTAGGATCTTCACATGCCCAGGTTCTCGCTTCCAGTATTTATCATGAGTCTCGCTCCTTCAGGTTTGGACCACAGATCTCCCTCGTTCGGGCTCGGATCCTCTTGATATCAAATGTGCAATGGGTTTTGCTTAAACCGTCGCAGGACCACTTTGATTCACTTCATACAATATTTTCATCAAACTTTTGTTTCTCTTGCTGGGATACCTTACAGAGACCTTTGATTGGGCGCAATCACAGTGCCAGACCACTCTGTTAATGGTATTGTATCTTTTCTACTGAAGTTCAAACATTAATCAGCAGTTTAGCTTCAATCGCGTCTTTCATCACATGCGTTTAACAATGTTCGTACCAGTGCTCGTTATACAATGTTGCCGCTTGCAACCTTGACTTCAATACAGCCCGGTCTTGCATCCATCTCCCCAACTCACCGGCTGTGTTGATCTCTCTAATGCTTCTTTGTTCTTGGTGCCAAGGACGATACCCCAACGGCTGCCGCTCCTCGCAACCTTGGTTCATTATGCAGGAGGGTGTTCGTTATCTTAGGCACACAATGTCTGAATTTTGGTTTCCTGGCCTTATGCTTTCTGCTTCAAAGGTTTCTGGAAAGTAACTGTTTCTTGCTGAAAAGGTCAGAGAGGCTGAGTCTTCTTCCAGAAGGAGTGGGTGGTACTCAGGCGGGTACGGTGAGTCCAGCAAAGATTTCTAACCAGACTATACCGTTATCTGGGAGGGGATCAGAGGAAACTCTTAACCTGCCAAAACATTAGGATAAATCCATTGGCACTGAACCCACTACAGAGACGAGGGGCGGCACCTCCCATAAAGATGCAAGTTCAACTACCCCTAGGGTGGTGGATCCTTTGCCTCTGACGACAACCGTGCCACCCGGACCGTGCCAACCCAAGGTCAGAGTCAAACTGTATGATCTGTTCACAAAATCAAACAGAGGAGTAAATTTGTTGGCCAGTGAAAAACTAGAACTCAACAAAAAAGGTGACAAATTACGGAAAACCAACCTCTGTGCCGACAAAACAGACAGGCTCAGTGCCCTCCATTCCACAAAAAACATCAGTTCGGACCAAAGCTACAACCAGGCTAACTCTATCCAGAAATCTGGTCTTACCCGACCAACCTTTAATTTACGACAGAAGTGCAAGGAAACCCACAGGGGCCCCAACAAAACCATCAAAGGCTCCAACAGAAGAGATTGACTATCTCTTAGACAACGAGAGGCAGAACAGAGGCGTGAACAGCTCTCTCATGGATTTATCAGTCTATTCAGACTCGAACGACTCCTGGGTCAAAGAAGCGGGCTCAGCTTCTCCGGCATCTGAATCTTGTTCAGAGAAAGAGGATGCGCTAGAAATATCAGAACCTAAAGATGCAGCTCAAAAGGTGGAAGGGGCCAACAAAAGGTCCGAAGAGGGTGGAGATTTTCCAGCCATACATCCCATTCTACAGGCGATAAAACTGAACGTACAGGGAGCCGACTCAGCTAGGAAATTCATGTGGAAATCCAGAGTCTACACTCCGAGGGTCAATCAGGCTTGCGCCCCCGTGCAGGAGAGGGAGACCAAGGACACTACTGGAGCTATGGCCTTCAAGACCCTTGAGAGCAAGAGGATCACATTGGAAATGAAGAACCAAACTACAAACCCCAAAACCAGAATGTAAAGGGCACACGAAGAACAGTGTCTTGGGGTGAAAACACAGACACGGGCTCAAGACTGGGGCCCAATAATAAAAACGAAGACAAAGGATCTGAGGCAAAGGGTGGTAAGGGTCCCTTTAGACTCCTTTTAGAGAGAACTCTTGGCTATGAAGATAACCTCACTATGAACCGGAACAACGTAATGCGTCTTGTACACTCAATTGACTCTCCGGACAATCTGAAATCAAAGGATATCGATTTGATCGAATTCCACAACGAGCAGCGTCACGACAGTGTGGTCCTTCACATGGGGGAATGGAAGACAAGATCTGCACTCCTCAAACTTGGCCCTAAACTCAATCTCTGTGGGTTCTCGCTCAAAGAGTTGGAGGAGGACAAGCGTACCCGTTCTGAAGGTACCAAGGACAGGGACCATGTTGAAGGAGGATCTCAAAAGTATAAACCAGTCCCCGAGCAGGGTCGTCTACCGCAGTCGGTGAAAAGGGCCCAGGACGACTTACAGGCTGATGTCCGAGGAGTCTTAACATGCAGCTCCCCGAACACATCCGAGGAGAACTCTGTAAGCAGCTCGGATGACTGGAGGTGGTTGCCGGGGTTCCTAGCAGCAAAATCATAATGCCAGCCGGATCCCTCTTGTGCTCCACGAACCACCTTGGCTAAAGGCAAAACAATTATGAGTTGGAACACAAGAGGGTTCTCCCATCTGCTAGGAAAGCAAGCTTGGGACCTAACAAAATACGACCTCTTTTGCTTACAAGAGACGTGGCTGTGTGATTTACCCCTCGTAGATGGATACGAAATGTTCCTAAACCCGGACATAAAGGGCCTCAAAGGTAGACCAAGTTCGAGCCTCCTGCTGGCTATAAAACATACATCTGGTCTAAGGGTGACTTCGTCCACAAATGAAAACCCTTGGATACAACTAACTACAGTTCAATTAAACACCAAGGTTGGGTCAGATCTATTGGAATGGAACCTGCTCGTATGTAACATCTATTGGAGACCCACAGTAAGACAAAAGGACAACTTCAAGGAAGAATTGCTTAAAGCGATCGACGACGCTAGGATTTTGCGTCCCAACCTGGAGGTCATCCTCTGTGGTGATTTTAATATGGAATGCTTTGATAAAAAGGGGAGAAAAATCGAGTTTCTGTCTTTGCACTCCACAAATAACATATCAAGAGGAGTCGACCTCGACAAAGAACTAGCAAGTAGAAACATCTTAATGGTAAACGGAAGCCTATTGGGCGACCTACTCGCTGCGACTACCTGGAAACGGGCAAATCAACGCAGTACATTCGTCTATATGTTCGTAACAGAGTCACTGATGGGGAAATTAAAATCGTTGAGAGTGATTCAAACGGCCTTGAGCGACCATAACATCTTGGAACTTGTAACTGAGGAATGGAACACAGATCACTCCCAAATGGTCCAACACCTACCAGAATATCAACTCGACCTGACTCCGGGTGGAAATAGAATCAGAATTCAGAGAAAAGATATGGGTGCAATACTGGACAATCTAAACCTGTCGAGCACGACCAAAGTGCAAACCCAATTGAATGCACTGAGGTATTGAAGGTTTTCAACAAAAAGGTTGTGAACAGGAGTGGCCCCTCTACCTATAGGCATGCCTATGACCATCAAATTGTAGCCAAAAAAAGGGCTGTTCAGAGGGCCAGGAGGCAATTTAAAAAATCTAACATGCATGGTGACCTAGTTCTGTATAAAGAAACCAGGAACAGCTACAGAAATTGGCTCACTCAACACAAAAACCTCATACTGCAAAAAGACAATGAGAAGATGCTAAATCGAGTCACCGGTAAAAACATCTCTGGTATCTGGAAACTAATCAACGAGATATGTATTCCTGTCGACTCAAAAATCATTAACCCAATCCCACCGAAGGCCTGGGAGGAGTACTACCAGAATCTCTTTTCCGCAGGGAACATCAGCGGACCCCACAAATACTTACCATCTGATGAACCATGGGATCTGAATTTTGACAAACAGGACATTGTGGATCTTATTAACAAGTCAAATTCATCCCGTGCTGCTGGGCCGGATGGTCTTACAAACTACATCCTCAAGAGAGATCCAGAGAAATGGGCTGAATTTATGACAATCCTATTTAAAAACATAATTAGACTCAAAAGGATCCCCAACTCCTGGACCAGGTCTATAATTGTACCGATCTTCAAGAAGGGTGACAGGTCTGCTGCTGGGAACTACAGACCGATCGCTCTATTGGACGTCGTGGGTAAAATATTCGCTGCAGTGCTCCTTAAACATCTGAACGCTTGGAGTTGGCGGTCATACCACCAGGATCCCTGGCAGTCGGGGTTCCGCAAGGGTATTGGTACATCCCTGAACATACTAATCATCAATACACTAAAATGTATGGTCAAGGCCAAAAACTACAAAACCATCTACATCGCATCCATAGACCTTGAACAGGCGTTTGACTCTGTTGACCGTGGACTTCTGTGGAATAAACTAAGAAAATGGGGCTGCCCAAACAACCTGAGGGAACCCTTGGAGGCACTCCACACAGGAACAAACATCCAAATTAGACTGGACAGAAAAGGAACTCTATTGTCTCTGAAAATGGGCTGAAGCAGGGGTGTCGTTTGGCTCCAGCTGTTTTCTGCCTATTTATATCCGATATGTTTGAAGCATTTGGGGCAGTAAGAAGCTTCCCACCAAAGATTGGTGGGACCCCTGTGGGTAGGCTGTTGTTTGCTGATGACCTCCTTCTATTAGATCAGACCGCGATAGGTCTACAGCGACAGCTAAAAGCTCTGGAACTGTATGTTCACGACTGAGAATTAATCCAAAAAAATCATGGGGTTAGGAACAGCGAACTCCGCTAAGACCTTCAGGTGGTACCTAATGGGGGAAGTTGTTCCAGTGTTTTCGTCAATGATCTACCTTGGCATCACACTCAATGACATTATCCAAGATGGTCCGGGTGTTCTTAGGTTAAGAAGCAAAGTAAAAAACTTGGCATCACAAGCGCTTCTAATCAAGTCACGCTACTGTTCCTTCTCGTTTCGTCCCCTCATCGACTTCTACAAACTTAGTTTCTCCAGTTCTGACCTATGCTGCTGAGGCCAACTTCTTTCTTGCACCAGAGGTCTGGCGTGTGCTTGAAAGTCAGTTTTGGAAAAGGGTATTGAGATTACCCTCCTCTCTCCTAATCGAATGCGTGAGGAAAGAACTGGGTCTCACCTCACTGTATATCGCTATGGTTTGGAAATCATTAACCCTCTACAGCAAATGCTTGGTTCCTCCAGAACGAAGTGTTTTTTTGGCTATAAAAGAAGCACTGTCTGGTAGCCAGATACCAGCTCTAAATATATGGCAGAATATATGTACAGGCATTTTGGATGCCATTTCCCAAAATGTAGACAAGCTACTGGAAAACCCGTCCAGGGTAAAGAACAAACTGTTGGACTGGGACTGGATCGTCACCCAGGACAGGTTCAGTTTATTTCCATCTATAACCGTGGGACCTGACGAATACTACAGTAGAGGCACAGTGCTTCCATATCTCGATAAATTCCCGTCCTACTCAGAAAGGCAGCTCTTTTTGAGATTTTGTTTGAACCTATTGCCTACAAGGTAGGTGCTGGGGAGAAGGTCCAAAAAAAGGGAAGATGGGTCAACGTTGTGTCGACGCTGTGGCTTGGAGGTAGAAACTCTACAGCACTTGGTAACGAGTTGTGTTCCACTCTCGGCCTCTAGAGAAAAATGGTTGGGAAAACACTTTGAGAACTTTGAGTCCAAACTTCCGCACGAGAGGTGGTCTATTTTAAGATGGGGAGGAAAAGTATCTTTGACTTTGGCTTTATTGAATTTTGTGAGACACATCTTTTCAAATTTAGATACGTAGCCTTTCTTGTTTCAAATTTTCCTCCCTATATAGTTGTGTAACTTTCAGATCTGTTTTCTTTTCTCTTTTTTTTAACTAACGAAACCTATGCATTTAAAGTTTTCTTGAAAACTAATTGTTGCTATAATAAAATAAAAAAAAATTAAAAAAAGAAAAGGTCAAGGGTATTTCCTTCCTTGCAAACTCTTCTTAGTTTCCCGTATGTCTCCCCTCGTTCAGCTGCCGACTTAAAACTGCTGTTCCTTGGTGTGTTTTGCCTCGCTCAGTGTGTGCTTTCGTGCACCGCCTTTTATCTGTGTGGGGAAGTTTAATGGAAGTCAGGTGTGAGTGACAGTCAGTAATTGCCTGACTTGGCCTGACCATAGTAGCGGAACATGTCAGGTACTGCTTGGTTGGGAGTCTGTTTTCTCTCAGAGCTTGGTCATATTATGATGTTTCATGTAATTTAACCACAATTTTGCTCTAGAAGAGGGCTTTTTCCCTTTATATTTTATGCACTCAGTGTTCAGGTCTCCTTCAAGCAATACATGGGTAGTAGTCGAATCTAAGTCTATTTTTTCAAATAACAATCGGATATGATTCCTGAAGTCCCTGTCAGAAATAGCCAAATGGTTCCAGTAAGCATTAATAATTGCCAAGGCATTAATAGAATGGGAGGTCTCATATCTAAGCAATTGTAACCCAGAATAAGGAGACATCCATTCCGTTAGTTTACCTGGCAGATTCATTTTCAATGCTCCTATTAGACCCATGGTTGGTCGACCTTTAGGTTTTTTGATGGCTGGAATCCAACAGACTTGTCTATTTGGCCACTTCGGTTGTTTATTAAGCCATGTCTCTTGGACAAAATTAAATTATAATTCTCTAGAACGTATAGATTGTTAGGGGACATCAAATCAGAGTGACCCCTAGTATTCCATATTGCTATTTTAAATGGTGAACATTGATTCATAGCTTGATGTTAATTTTGTTTTTGCAGCTTCATTTGGTCTCTCGCTTTCGCTAGTCATGACAATGTGACAGGTTCTTTTAAGGGTGGATTTGGTTGTTCTTTTTCATGGTACACATCTCTTTGAAAGTTTCCTGTATCACTGTTAAAATGTGAGTCGGGTTGCAGAGTCTCTTGTCTCATTTTTGCCTGTTGCCTGAGAGGAGCTGCAGTCTGCTTTATACTGCTACTGTTTTGCCTGGAATCAGCTGACTCTTTAAAACCCAGACCTATCCGTGGAGCGGGCCGCGGAGTCGGGTTGCAGAGACTCTTGTCTCTGGTCTTCTGGGCTGATGGTAAGACGCTGCTTCAAACTTTGATGACTTTCTGACTCTGTGACCTAGAGAACAAAAACTTTGCCGTCTGCCGTCTCCCCTCTTTTTTCTTTTTTTTTCTTTGGTGGGAACAATTGTACACTCTTTCACTTTCTCGTATCTGCATTTTTTTTGGATGCCTGGCCTGGTACGTCACGAAACCTGCTTAGCCGCTGGAGCGGTGGACCCTCGAAAATAAATCCCTATCAATTCCACTACGCTGCTGCCGAAATCCATGCTGCTGCATTCTGTATTGGGCACAACGGATATAATAACGGATTTAACAACAGATATAACACGCACAGAAGCTGCCCGTTGTTTGAAAGGAAACACAGCATGCTTTTTCACCCTTTCCCACCTTCCCCGCACCGTCCCATGTCCCCCCTGCCCTCTCCCTTTGCCACCTTCCCCGCCCCGTCCCCTGTCCCCCCGCCCTCTCCCTTCCTACCTTTACTCGTGACAGCTGCGCGCTCCGAGTGTGCTCCGAGCAGGCTTGAAGAGCGGGTGCTGCCGAGGAGCCAACGGACTCACCGGACACGGGAGGCTGTTCCCACTGCTGCTCATCAGAGTGCCGCCCATTACGAAGGTTTTGGCAACTCGCGAGTGACTCTCAACGCGATACAGTGAAAGCGTAGAGCTTCCGAGGCGATTCAGTGTATGCCACTGAGCTGACACCTATTCAGCCGATTCCTTTCTTTCCTGGAGTTTATTTCCTGGTGATTAATATCAGTATGGGGAAGTGGTGACTACTCAGTCAGGAGACTGCGGGATTGGATCCTATGATCCTGCCTGAGCACCTATTTTATCCATAGTGGTGTATTTTGGATGTAAATCTTGGCTAATTCGAGCAGGAGGCTGTGGGACTCAGGTCCTTTGATCCTGCCGGCGCGCTGCTTTAGACCATTATTTGTGAGAGTTCAATTCTCGCCCAGGATTTGTTAGGGGGTGCTGTGTTGCTGAGTCCCCTACAGCGCTTACAGTGAGTGTTCTTGCTGGTGTGATTTCCTTTACACCATTTGAAAGCCTGTTAACATCTTTTTCGACACAAATTACTAATACCCACTTTGTGTCTGATGGCTGCTGCAACTGGGCCAGCAACCAGATCTAAAAACAAGTCTGGTACTGCTTCTGAACCGGTGTGCCTGGGTTCCAGTCACGTAGATGAAAATACATCACTATGATCGACACTAGGAGATATATCTACACCTGACTCCTCTTTTCAGGGGGGAAAAAAAGGAGAACAAACTACTCCCGGCTGTGACTGACTTGGACCTACAAGACACAGAACCTGCAGCGACAGCGTTGCTCCCAAAGCATCCTCATAAGATTCAGACAGAAATATGCGAGCTTCCTGTCTCACAAAAGGAAAAAGCAATCACAGCAAAAAACGTTGGGAACATGCATTTTCCAAGGCCAACAAGAAGGTAGATGTTAGACACAAGAGCTCTAACAAAAAGGAACAGCGGCAGGTTCGACTATCGATGGATATTACAGAAATTGAAGACTTAATGAACAATCAGGATAAAAGAAATGAAGTATTCTTGGCTAGCCTCAACGCCGCAAAGTACAAACCTTCACACAATGACAAAGGTGTATCAAAGTTCGGCTCCACCAAAGAGTAACAATCAACCAGATGATACCGCTCTACTAGCAGATCATACCCTGAGTAATAACCGCTTCTGTCAATGCCAACAGAACCTACCATCTCCAAAAGCAATTGAAGTAATACCCACGACTATGTTGGATCTACAAAATTTGCTACTAGCAGTAACTTCACAGGCAATGATTCCATTCATGAAGTTACTAGAAAGCAATCGCGATGCGCAAAAAGATCAAGCTACACTACTTGCCTTAATCCATTTGAAACAAATCTATCTGGAGGCTTTCATAAATACCATACACAACCGACTCAACCAAGAGGCTGAAACGAGTGCCCAATGGCAGTCAAGGTTATTTGAAATAGCCAGAAGAGAACATGAAGAGAAGGCAACATTGACAGCAGGGGTGATGGAGATCATGGTAAATGGGCAGAAGACAAATAGTGTAAAATGCATAAATGAAAATGGAACTAAAGAAATAATTGCACAGTCTATAGCTTCTTTGCAATCTGGCAATGAGCAGGTTACAACCATCATTCCGACCACAATCATAACTCAACCAGAAGGCCCAAACATTCAATCCAGTGAGGACCTGTTTTTAGTACATGAAAAACAGCCGGAAAATGTTGCTATTTTTAACAAATCTAAGAATAGTTTGAATATTCCACATCAAATTCAATAAAAAAAAATCTTGAAGGAAAATTAATCAAATGTCTCCAGAGCCTTCCTACGAAACTTGACAACACCAAAAGCGAACAAATTTATACAACAAGGGGGGAAGAAAGCAGTACAGTCCAATGTAGCACCAGAGGTACATAAAGTAGAGAAAGCGGAATGTACCCTACTAGATACCCCTATGAATGGAAATGTGACATCGCACCCAAGCGAAGCCCAACATCAAGTAGACTCATCCAGTCAAGACGCACCCTTAAATTTATCCACTTACTCTAAAGAAGAGCAAGAAAGCAACTCGGATTCCAGAATGTCTATTTCAGACAGCGAATATTCCCTCTCGCAGCTACGAGAGCGAACACAAAGCACCCACAGATCTTTTCGAGCAAATAGTATAGACCCAGATGCAAGATTAAGATTGAGACAACCTACTTTCATTAATCCTTTGGAGCTATTACAAAACATAGAATTAAAAATTGAAAAATTGAAAGAAGACAAATATCAACATGATTTGATATTGAATCGAACAAATACTCTACGGCTGTTTCATGCCATTCCCGCACTTCAATGGGTTAATACAGGTCATATTAAATTGGTGGAATTTACGGATGAGAAGAAATTGGATGTGATACATGTTCATTTTCACAACATAGAGAACATTAAAAAAATAACTGAGGCACACCATTTTTTTGAAATTAGGGTTTTCATGCACCTCTATAACAACAAACAAGAGAAATAGATTGTGCTCCCGACAGAACTATGAAAAGAGATCAATCAAGCAGGAGAAACAGGGAGCAGAGGCTGCTCACGCCTCAGACTACTGCAAAATGCAGAAAGTCCAGCTCAGCAGAAAGAATGATCAACAAATATACTCGAGCAAACCTTCCTAATACACCATTTTGGAGAGAGGCAGATTCTCCAAACATGACAATGTCCTCAATGAGAACGAACCTTACTAATACACCTTTTTGGAGAGGGGCAGAATCCTCTAATACAACAATGTCCTCAATGAGCACAAACAACTTGTAACCATCAACGAAGAAGAATAATGCTATTTTGGCTCTCTGTACTTGGAACACCAGAGGGTTATCTCACCTCTTTAGCGTAAACACGGATGACCTTTGGAAACACAATATCATCTGTCTTCAGGAGACATGGATTGATACTCTGCCTGGATGCGATGGAAACATTGTCTCAATGAACCCAGAAATATCTCGTAAAATAGGACGTCCATCAGCTGGTCTCCTAACCCTGATTAAAATCGAAGAAAATGTACGCATGGTGGACACTACCAATATTTCACCGTGGATCCAACAAACCGTAATAGAAATTTTAATCATTAGGACGACAAATGGATTCCCACATCGAGGAACCTCACAGAGCCTAGCGATATTCAATCTATATTGGAATCAGGCGGTGATTGAAACGGATGAATTCATTGACACCTTGTTCTCTGCGATAGATAAGCTTATTTTGGAAATGAAGGAGATTGAAATAATATTATGTGGAGACCTCAATATTCATCTACTCGACAAGCAGGGTTGATTCATGGATAAAATACCACTATCAGCGAGTGCAAGGATTTGGACCAAAGAAGCCACCTCGAGGCAGCTTAACTGTACTTACAAGTTGAAATCCAGTCCCACATCATCACCTGGACGAATGGAAAAGTAGCAGAAATTTTAGATTACATATACATCTCGTCAAATCTAGTCCGTAAAATACAAGCGCAAGAGAATACGAGCTCCGCTAAAAGTGACCATCACATCATCAGTAACACCTGGAAAGTGCCGTACTGTGCAGGAGAGAAAATAAATCTACCTCAGATGGAAACCAACATGGCAATTAATAGACTGCGTATCGATGATAATGAAATTAATAAATTAATAACAACATTCTTGTCCAATACTCAGAGTGGCGTTAAATTAATAAACTACGAGTGGATACTTACTCCTTTCCTACGGAAGACTCACAAACAAGACTGTAATAGGAAAACACATACTCACGCATACAATGCCCAACTGAGGGAAAAGAAAAAAGAAATGCGGAGAAAGATCTCAGAACTAAAAAAAATGAACCGTACGAGTATAGGGAGTGATATTCGAAAAGTAAAACAAAGCTACAGAAATTGGACAAAGAATGCAAAAGCTTTGCTTTTTCAACACGATGCAGAAACTATGCTAGCACAACTGAAAACCAATAATTCGAGAGCTTTGTGGAATCTACTAAGTCCGCAAACGGACACTCACCATAAAATCATTCAAGGGATCTCTGAAGGTGCATGGATCAGTCACTATGAGTCCATTTACAAATTGACGGCGGGTAAACAGCCAATTGATATGGACCAGAGAGAAACGCCCCCATGGACAAATGCTTGGACATTCGAATCCATCATAACAATAATAAAAAGCTAAATACATCAAGAGCTCCTGGCCCTGACGGCCTGGACAATGTCATTATAAAGAAACATCCTGAGGATTGGTCCAGATTTTGTCTACAACTATTCACCGCCATCGAAAATTGGAAGCAAATTCCACTTACTTGGACGAAAGCCATCTTGATCCCAATATACAAAGCAGGTGACAGAAAATCCCCATTGAATTATAGACCGATCGCCCTACTGGATCCGATTGGGAAAATCTTTGCAACACTACTGCTCAATAAACTTAATATATGGATCAAAGAAAGCAAATAATTCGACATTAGACAGACAGGATTCACAAAAAGCATGGGAATACATGGAAACCTCATGATTTTGAATCTACTGAAACATGAAGCGATGGCTAACAAGTACAACACGTATGCAGTATTCATAGATCTGCATATGGCTTTCGATATGGTGAATAGAGCAACACTATGGGAAAAACCTAAAAAGTGGAACTGCCCGTCGACGGTACTGGAGCCAATTATACAATTATATAACAACACAACATTCAGAATTAGACTATCTCAACAAGGACAACTATCGGCCCCTATTAACCCTGACAATGGCCTTAGGCAGGGCTGCCCCCTTGCTGCAACACTGTTTAAGCTCTATACCACCGATTTGCCTGATTCACCTCGCTTTTTGAGGGCTAATCCACCTAAACTGAATAACCATCTGATTCAACATCTCATGTATGCAGATGATATTGTCATCTTGGATAAAACTGAGATAGGGCTACAAAGAAGTTTAGGGGAGCTTGAAAAATACATGATGGAAAACAAACTAGAGATAAACGTCGACAAAACAAACATTTTGCAACTGACGATAAGGAAATAAAAAAAAACATTTTCAATTCCACATGAATGACAAAAAATTGAGTACAGTGTCATCAATAAAATATCTGGGACTTATAGTGAACCAGTCGAAAGTAGAAATACCCTGGACAACTCATTTATGAACTAAAACTTTGTCATTGGCAAGACAAGGTTTATTCTTACACAGAAAATTTGGACAATACTTGTTTAAGCCGATTGTCATCTTCTATCGACAAAAAGTGACTCCAATTTTAACCTATGGTAGTGAGTCATTGATAAACCTTGATTAATCAATTTGGGACTGTCTGGAGGGTTTGTTCTGGCGGAAAATCCTGGCTTTACCAAAATCCTTTCCCATCAGAAGAATTAGACACAAGGTCGCTATTCAATCTTTACGATCAATAGTCGAGTGGAAAAAAATTGAGGTGTACAGAAAGATGATTAATGAGGACGACAGCCCAGCATATAGAGTCTTTGAACAAAGGAACAACACAATGCCATAATGACTACAAACAACATATCTTATGAGATATTACTGAAGCGACCACAAAGTGCAAAAAAAAGCATACAACGAAATGATTGGATACGCACTATGACAGAAATATCCCATTATCAGATGAACTTGACTTGCGAGATAGACAATCGTGCATTGAATGATCTGCCATCACACCTGAAACAATTCCCGGATAGGAAAATCAGGGACCAATTTTTAAGATTACGATTGAACCAATTACCCACACGAGAACTCATGGCAAAAAATAGACAAATCTTGAAAGAAGCTGCCTTCTGCAGATTTTGTGAGGACAAACAGATGCTTGAGAATCTACATCACATCATTATGATCTGCCCTGCACTAGCTGAAAAGAGAAATTGGTTTCGAGAAATGATATCTACGACGGGGCGTGAGCTAGATAGTCATGATAGATGGAACCTCATCCTGTCAGGGAACAACAGAGTCTTACAACTATCATTGTTCAATTTTGGAATCACATCAGTTTCACACAGATTAAAGGGGCAGATGGCATGATGGACTCATAGCAGGAAAGAATATTGAACTAATGAAGTATGAAGATTAACAGATAAAGGGAAGAAAGCCTTTAAATGGAATGTGTTTTGTAAATGATGGAAATATTAGTTTTTTTAATATGTATAAATGAAAAGTTGTTTGTAAAAAATGAAACCATTTTAATAAAAAACAAAACAAATGGTAATTTTACATCTTGGGGTTCTTCTTGACTTAATCTTTCAATTTTTTTCACTTTACATGGTTTAATAGCTGCTCTTTTACCATGACTTTGACTATCTTTGTTGTCAATTGATAATTGAATTCCTTCTTGTTTTAAAGTATGTCTCTGATTCCAAATTAAATGTCTAACTATTAAAGATGAAATATGTATAATCGCTGTGTCCAAATAATTGTCTCTCACAATTTTGATACCATCAATATCACATGATCTGATCGATTTTAACTCTGCATTTCTTTGAAAAATAGCCAGTAAGGTTGCTCTATTGGGGTATGGATCTCTTTTTCTCCTACCATTCAATCTCATAATTAACCGCTCACAAAGTTGGTAATCACTATAATCATCTTCCTCACACTCTGGTGATGTTTTACCCCTTCTATTTGCCTCTTTGTTATCTGTCTGTATTGCGGGTTCTTTGTGTCTATGTGTTTTATCATAAAATAATTGTCGTGACCTTCTTTGATCTAATGTTTGGTACTCCTCTAATGAAGATGACTGATTTGGATTTACCAGTTCTAGGCTTATGCCTATTTCCAGTCCATCTCCTCTTCAGTTGTTATTGAGTGAGTCGTTAAGTCAGTAACTTACTCATATTTGAATCATGTTCTTCGTTCATGGAGATATTTGGACTTATGATTTCCGCATCTGCATTATTTGGGTCCTCATTCACATTACACTCAACAATTTGTTTTTTTTGTGAGGTTTTCCCTTTTCCGTTGATATTTCTAGGGCTTTTAGGAGTAGTGAGTACTTTGATGAATTTATGTTTACTCATAGATTGGCTTGTGTTTTTTTGAGCTTTTAGATTTTTGCTTTTCTTTCTACATTTGGCAGGGCCTTTTCTAGACCCTTTTTTACATTGATAAAAAATGTCATATATTGGCTCTGTCTCTGCGGTAGCATTCTGTTTTTTTGGTTCAATTTCTACCATACTTTATTGCAGCGATTGTACTGGGGGAGGAACACGCTGATAATACTATAGGTTCTGCCTCATTGCTTATACAGTGTTTGTGTTCAAGAGCAGGTTCCACCTCTTCTCTTTGTTCTTTATTATTCATGAGACCCCTGGACTCATTTTCCACAAAACTGGAGTGGTCATATGTCGTTTCCACACCCTCTGTCATTTTAGATAATTGCAATTATTGATTAGAATTAAAAACATTTAGCAAATGTGCAATCTGTCTGATTAATTCCTTTTTCGTATTAAGCATAGTAATGTTAATATAATTCAACTCAGCAAATATTTGGTCAAAGTTATTTTGATACCTACTCATATTTTCTGAGTTTTGTGTAAATTGTTTTTCCATATGTTCATACATCTTGGTGAGACCATAAATTCCCGTGTTCATGCTAGAAAGTGTTATTTCAATATTGGAGGTGATATTTGGTTTAAACCCAAATGGATGTCTGGGTGTGGGTCTTACATATAATTCCTCCGAAGTAGCACTGGAGTTCAAGGAGCATGTTACTGATCTGGCCCTTATTATTGGAGATTCTGACAAAGTCATACGATCTCTCAGTTTATGGGAAACACGATTCTCATTTTCATCAGGCAGTTCTGTTTCAGGAACAATTACTGCATTTTCGACACCTTTACTGCATGGGGGGATGGTTCCTGTTGTATTTCCAACAGGCCGATTAAAAATACCTGAGGATACACATTCTCTCTCACGCTCTAATTGTGTCCGTTGAATATCAGTTTCTACTTGTGGAAAGTCTATCTTTTGTGTTATCGGCCGTATGGAGCCAGTTTCATTTATCGTTTCTTGATTTGTTTGATCTTTATTTACTACAGGTGTTAACTGATTTGTCTCAGCGACTACGGATTTAGTTGAATGACATTGGCGCAAACCAAATTACCCATGCTGCCCACATCCGCCACATTTAGCACTTCCTTTTCACCATTAATAGCATCAGAAGGTTTATTAACTTGCTTTGGCATAGTATTATGAATGTCTGCTTTAAACAGGAATTTGTTCGGCTTTAGACCACATTTTTACAACATCTGTTACATTGCTTTGTGCATTTATCAAATTAGAAGAAGGGTGGCGTTCAGTATTAAGTCTGACACCATCTTCAACTGCTTTTGAGTAAAGTTTGGACCCATTTACATTTTGCATGTCATTAATTTCACCATGCGCTGTACTTTTGTTACTCAAGGACACACACAGCGTGTTATTATTCAACATCAAACCATGGGATAATTGACTTTGCATGAGGGGATCTCGTGCGCAAGTAGGTTCACTATTAGATTGGCTTAAGCAAGTTGTCATTTCCTCATTAGTCCTATATGTTGTTTGTTTGGAAGTCACATTTAAAAATGTCTCACCTGGCGGTTGAATTGCACCAGTTTGTTTCGTGTCCATTTTGCTTGAGCACACCCAATTGGGAAGTCGCTTAGGTGACCAAAGCCTTCTGCTCAGCTGAACAGAAGAATATTCACTACTCGCAGAAACCACTCACTTGGAAGCGCACGGCTTCTGGGTAAATAGGTTTCTAAGCTGAGTGGGGGGGGGGCTTAGCCCTGCAATTAAGAAAAACGAATATAAGAGTCTAAAGACACATTTCTAATAAACTGCTTCAAGTAAGATGATTATCAGTACATCTCTTAAAAGTAGTCCGTACCAATTTGTTGTTGGAGTGATGTTTAGAGCTGTAATTTTCACGTAGCCACAAGCACAGGGGGGATCCTCCAGCAGAACAGTCGCCTCTCACTTGGAAACGCGCACGCAGGAAGCACGCGGCTTCTGGGTAAATAGGTTTCTAAGATGAGTGGGCGGGGCTTAGCCCTGCAATTAAGAAAAACAATGAATATAAGAGTCTAAAGACACATTTCTAATAAACTGCTTCAAGTAAGATGATTATCAGTACATCTCTTAAAAGTAGTCTGTACCAATTTTTTGTTGAAGTAATGTTTAGAGCTGTAATTTTCAGGTAACCACAAGCACAGGGGGGATCCTCCAGCTGAACAGTCACCACTCGCAGGAACCACTCACTTGGAAGCGCGCGGCTTCTGGGTAAATAGGTTTCTAAGCTGAGTGGGCGGGGCTTAGCCCAATTTGTTGTTGAAGTGACGTTTAGAGCTGTAATTTCCATGTAGCCACAAGCACAGGGGGAATCCTCCAGCCGAACAGTCACCACTCGCAGGAACCACTCACTTGGAAGCGTGCGAGAATGAATTAAAGTATCAACATAATACCTGTGGGGCTGCGGGATTATAGTGACAGAGGATTTCCCTTGTTGGAATTAAGCACCATTGAAAGCAAATGAAATGTCGCTGAATCGATGGGTGGGGATACATGGTTAAAACATATTTATTTATAGCAAGGCAGGACAGGTTACAAGAAACATTGAATGGCAACATTGCATATCAATAGTAGGTCTACATATCTGTATCTCCCCCCCCTTTATTTCAGTTTCCCGGGGCCACAGCCTCAGCCCACCGCCCCAGCCTGGTGTGTGTCCCCTCGATCACTCAGAGCCCGTAGGGTGTTGATCGGTTTGAATGTCAGTGCGGGGAATCGTTGATCATAGTCCAGTACTGGGGCCCAAATGTTCTGGAAGCGGTGCAGGGCCCCCGCTCTCGCTGCAGTGACCTTCTCAGCGATCAAGATGTCCCAGAGTTTCCCCCACCAGTGGGCCATGCAGGGACCGTCCGGGGACCTGCAGAATCGGGCCAGCACCGTCTTGCCCGCTAGGAGGCATTGCGTTAGAAGCTTTGCCCTGTTTCCAGAGCGGGAGTAGATCCCGGGGACCGGGACCCTTAGCAGGACAGTTTCAGGGTCCAGTGGAAGGGCGGTCCCGGTAATCTGTTCGATGGTCGAGAGACACCTGCTCCAAAATTGCTGGATCTTGGGGCAGGCCCACCACATGTGAAAAAAAAATCCCGCTGAGCGCAGCCCCTCCAGCAGGAGGGAGCCACTTGTGGATTCATGTGGTGAAGTCTGAGTAGGGGGTAGTACCATCGCAGAGTGAGTTTGTAGGCACATTCCTTATTGGTGACGCAGGAGGAAGAAGAGTGGGTGTGGGTCCATATATCCACCCACGTTTGGTCGTCAATCGGATGACCTAGGTCCGCCTCCCACTGGGCCATATATCGAGTTTATGTCACCAGAAAGTCCCCCACGAAGCGTCTGTATATGGTCGAGGTCCTGCCTCTGGCTGGTAAGTCTCTGAGGGTTAGCTCAAGGGGGTCGGGGATAAATGGTTAAGAATGGTGCAATAATCTTGTCAGCTTTATGATCAAATTTCAAGTGATTCAGAGAGTCCTAGGAAGGCATAGTGTCAGGGTTCCATTGTATGCCCCGTCGGATAATCAGAGGAGGAGTTCACGTAATAACAAACTGTCTAGTAAGCCCAGGGGAACTAACATTTCACGGTCCAAAGTGAGAGGGTCTGCGGTGACTCCGAAACGTTCTCCCTTGTATCTTGCACGTCCTTTTGAAGAACGCTATGGGTTACCGTGGAAACGCTGGCTGCCATGGTATACGCGTAGATGCTCAGGTCTACGGCGCCATCCCGTGTGCAAGGTCAGGTGACCTGTATTTAAGCTGCGCCTCCGTGCACAGCGGTGCTTCTGAATTTGTCTAAATCCAAAGCTCCTTACCTCATATCTTGCTTTCTTGGCTTCTTGTATCCCCGGCCCTTCTTGTTACCTGTATTATTCCCTGCTTGTCAATGCTACCAAGTCTTACCTGCTTATACTCGACCCGGAACGGCAACGGACTGCACTTGTCTAAATCCCCAAGTCTTACCTGCTCATACCGACCCGGATCGGCCACGGTCTGCACTCGTCTAAATCCTCCAGTCTTACCTGCTCATACCTGACCTGGAATGGCCACGGACTGCATTTGTCTAATAAATCCACGCCTTACCTGCTCTTACCAAAATCGGAATGTCCACGGATTACAACCTCTTCATCCCACCAGTCTTACCTGTGTCAAATCTTCTTTCTGGAACTGTCAAAAGATTTTTTTGGACATTCAGGAATACCGCGCATCAGCGCAAGGACCAAGGACATTTGGCGCTTCGGCGCAGGATTTCAAGAACAGCAGTGCAACGGCACTAGGATCAATTAACTTTTAGGCGTCCTCGTGCCGGCGGGTATAGGAAAACCAAAGACATTGTTTTCCCGGACTGCCAACTCATTTTCCACATTTCTGCAGCGACTATCCAGGACACTCATTTGGTAAGCACAAGACTATTATTTATTTCTTCCTTGTTATTCCTGCACTCTTGGTAATAGTTCCCTTTTGCTTTCAGGGTACTCGTAGATCTAACTTGAAACATTCGGTCCCAGTCTGATTTTCTTGTTTGTTAGTATCAGTTCAGTATCTTGCTTTGGAGTTCCCATTGCATTTAACCTCATGTTAATGTCTGATTAATTTTCTTGCAGCCAGCTGTTGGAGTACCAGGGTGTACCTTATTTCGGGCAGTACTCACCTCAAACTGTCCTTATGTACACTTGAGGGGTATATTGTCAGGAAGCCTAAATTGTGTCACAACGTGTCAAGCCACCACTACTATTTGGCGTTCCTGGTTCCTGACATATTCAGAAGCCTATACAAAATGGAAGAGGCTGTTGATCATTTGGCGGCTCTATCCAAAGTGGTGGAAGACCTTAGGGCTGACATGTCTGCCGCTCATGATGCGACCCAACGTCGTATTAACGAATTACATGCTGGGCTGCAGTCAGGGGCTGGAGCGACTAGTCCAGGAGTGAGTTCAACTCCAGGAAGAGCTTAGTCAGGAAACAAGTCAAGTCCAGTCTACATGACTACACAGTTGCCTCTAGCCCCACCAGAACGGTTCTTAGGAGACCCTAAGACCTTTTGAACATTCATTAATCAGTGTTGTTTACATTTCTTGTGTAGGCTTGCATCTTTTCCGGATGATACTACTAAGGCAGCGTTTGTTCTGTCTAATCTTGGGGGCACTGCTGCAGTGTGGGCTAATCCCCTGCTGGAACAGAGTAGCCGTTACTCTACGATTGTGAAGCCCTTATTACGGCTATGACCCGAGTGTTTGATACCAGATATAAGTCACAAGCAATGGATTTGGAATGACTTTCTTTACAACAGAAAGACAAATCCTTTTTGGCGTATTTGGCAAAATTTAACCAGTTGGTTGCCGAAACTGATTGGCCCGACGAAAGGAAATCTGCACTGTTTTACAAGGGTCTTTCGGAAGGCTTGAAGGATGTTTTGGCAACAGTACCGGTGGTTCCTACTGGTTTCCCAGAACTGGTTGACCTGGTGTTACAAATCGATGCCCACCAAGCGGAACGTAAAGGTGAACAAAGAACCATACTAACTGTTCCTATGCCAGTGACTCCTGTTTCAGCCACAGAACCAATACAAATTGGGGCAATTCGAGGTCCACTTATTCCCTCAGAAAGGGAGCTTCGAAGACTCAACCATTTATGCTTCTATTGTGGTTCATCGGGTCATTTCCTGAAACGTTGTCCTAAGAAACCTAAGAAGGCGAGAAATGCCACAGCTCGACAATAGAAGGGGTCCCTTTGTCGAGTCAAGCTGTCATGGACCCCAGATCCTCGGTTCATTTCTCAGTCTTGGCTACTTTGTCTTGTACTCCTGAGGCAACATGGTCTGTTGAACCTATGATTGATTCAGGTGCAACCAGAAACTATGTGGAGTCACAATTTGTACGTGATCATTCCATTCCACTAATTCCCAAGAAAACACCAGAATTAGTGAATGCAGTAGATGGTACATCGCTGATTTCTGGGCTGGTGACAGAACAAACCATCAACCTTGTTTTATCGATTGGTGACAGTCATTCGGAGAACATTCAGTTCGATGTCATTTCAGCTCCTCAACTTAAACTGATTTTGGGACTACCATGGCTAGTGAAACACAACCCTTCCATTGATTGGAGGTCACGTACCGTCGAGTTTACCTCAGACCAATGTCAGGAGTTTTGTCATGCAGATGTGGTGGAGCTAGGAAGCCCTAGTGCAAGACTCCTAGACACTGCCTTAACCATTGGGGCGGTTACCACAATGCTTCTTCCACATGAATATGATTCTTTTAAGGACGTGTTTGATAAGAAGGTGGCAGAAAAACTACCTCCTCACCGCCCTTCTGATTGTCCAATAGAATTATTGGCTGATGCCCGTATTCCCTCTGGAAGGATCTATTCGCTTACACAAAAGGAGGATGTGATACTAAAAGAGTATTTAGATCAAGCACTCCGGACGGGGTTCATCCGCCCCTCCACGTCTCCAGCAGCATCACCACTTTTCTTTATACCTAAGAAAGAGGAAGATTTACGCCCCTGCATTGATTATAGAGAATTGAATGCTGTGACTGTATGAAATCAGTATCCAATTCCCTTAATATCCGTTCTGTTGGATCAACTAGGTTCTTCCAAGTATTTTACCAAGCTGATCTAAGGGGGGCATACAATCTGGTGAGAATCAGAGAAGGTGACGAATGGAAGACAGCTTTCAAAACCAAGTATGGGCTCTTGGAGTATTTGGTTATGCCATTCGGCCTTTGGAATGGCCCAGCCAACTTCCAGTATTTCATCAACGATGGGCCTCATTACAGGTCGGGCGGTCTGGAATTAACAGTGGCGGTAAACCCGCTGCCACTGTTAATTCCGGACCGCCCGATCCCGAGTCCTGCAGGCGGGAGGTGATATTCCCGCCAGGTCAGACCTGGCGGGTTTAACACTGCCCGCCTGCAGGCAGATGTGGAAACACCAGCACCATCACAAGATGGTGCCGGTGTTTCCACTTCCCCATTCCCATTGAGTCCTATTGGACTCAATGGGAATGGGGATTTACCGAATTCCGCCTCCGGAATTCCCGGGACACCAGGGTCGTAATGCCCTGGTATTTCCGGGAGTCACGGAGGCGGAATGGTAATACGAGTCTGGCGGTAACCAGGCGGTTTTACCGCCTCGGTTACAGCCGGACTCGTAATGAAGCCCGATGTCTTCAAGGATTTATTGGATCGGTTCATGGTTGTTTATCTTGATGATATTCTTGTCAATTCTTTTACTTATAAGGAACACGTCAATCATGTATCCACTGTTTTACCGAGATTGCGTGAAAACAACCTGTATGCAAAATTGGAAAGGTGTGTCTTTCATGTTGACCAGGTGGAATTCTTAGGCTACAATATTACCAGTGCGGGGGTGAGGATGAGCCAGAATAAAGTAAAAGCCATCTTGGACTGGCCTGTCCCAAAAGATGTAAAGTCCCTTCAGTCTTTTCTAAGGTTTTCACATTTCTACAGGCGGTTTATACACTCTTTTTTTGGCCATCGCAGCACCTTTGACTGCATTAACCAGTGCTAAGAAACACTTTGTATGGTCTGATCAAGCCCAAACAGCCTTTGAAACATTTGAAACACTAAAGTCCATGTTCACCTCTGCCCCGGGCCTTCAACATCCAGATCAAAAGCGTCCGTTTATTGTTGAGGCCGATGCCTCGGATGTGGCTGTGGGAGTGGTGCTGTCCCAAAGGTGTGAAGACACCGATCTTCTTCATCCTGTGGCATACCATTCCAGAAGGCTCACTAAGTACGAGATGAACTATACAATCACAGAACGTGAACTTCTGGCTATACGCGATGCGTTCTTGGTATGGAGACATCATCTATTGGGTACTATTACTCCCGTACAAGTCTTCACTAATCATCATAATCTTCTTGCTCTTAGGTCTGTACGGTGTACCACCGCTCGTCACGCAAGGTGGCATGAATTCTTTTCCATGTATAATTTCCAGATCACGTACCGTCCCGGTAACATGCATTCAAAGGCTGATGCATTATCAAGACTGAATGAAGGCGACCTGACGCCTCACCGGGAAAGCACTGTGTTACAACCATCTTTTGTCATTTGTTCTTGTAGCACAGACTCATCCCTGAAGGGTATGGATGGAGACGAACCCTCCTGAACGCCATAACCCTGACATACATATCGTCAATTCCATGCCTTACATACAAGAACGGTTGTATCTCCCTACCTCAGAAACACGTGTCTTGGCCCTGCAATGGTGTCATGATGCCTTGATAGCAGCACATCCAGGGAGACACAAAACGCTCAAATTGTTAAAACGTTGGGCATTCTGGCCTTCTATGGTTAATGATGTTTCAGATTACATCAAGAAATGCGCAGTTTGTGCTCAGTGCAAAGGTACTGTGTCTAAACCTATGGGTTTGATTCAGCCTATCCCTGTTCCTAAAAAACCCTGGTTGATGATCTCTATGGATTTTGTGGTGGAACTATCTCATGTTCAAGGTCATGATACTATATGGGTGATCGCTGACTACTTTTCCAAGATGGCCTTGTTTGTACCATGCCAGGGTATACCTACTGCTCGAGTTCTAGCAGATATGTTCTTGCAGAATGTGTTCCGTCGTTTTGGACTCCCAGAGATCATAATTACTGATCGTGGCTCCCAGTTTACCTCCCGTTTCTGGCGCCACCTGGTTACTGCAGTGGGCATCGATGCTCGCTACTCTACAGCTTATCACCCCGAAACGGATGGTCAAACCGAAAGAACTAATGCCACTATGGAACAATTCTTACGTTGTTTGATTACTCAGCATCAGGAATCATGGTTAAAAGTGCTGGGGGCAGAAGAATTTGCATACAACAACTATGTACATTCTTCTACAGGTACTTCTCCATTCTTTGCCCTGTACGGTCTCCATCCTAAGTCATTTCCTGAGGATCTAATACCTACCACTGACAATCCGGCAGCCCAGGCTTGCAATCATGATTTCATCTCCCTTAGGGAAACGGTCTTTGACCATTTAAAAACCGCTCAACAGCAAGCCAAACTTTACGCCGACAAACACCGGAGGCCGGCTCCTGATTATCAAACTGGTATGTTGGTCTGGTTATCCTGCAAGAACCTCTGTTTGCCAGTCGTAAATGTTTGACACCTTGTTTTGTGGGACCTTTCCCTATTAAGGAAGTGATCCATCCTTTGGTGGTTCGTTTAGATCTACCTTCCCAATGGAAGATCCATCCAGTATTTCATGTATCCCTGCTAAGGCCATGTCCTGCAGTTACCCATCTCTCCTCTCGTCCAGCTCTGGTGATGGTGGAAGGAGTGGAGGAGTATGTGGTTAAGGCTATTCTGGATACTAAGTTGGTGCGGGGAGTCCATCATTTCCTTATTGATTGGGAAGGTTATGGTCCAGAGGAGCGTACCTGGGAACCTGAGTCTAATGTACATGCTCCTCATCTCTTGTCTGAGTTCATGACTGCCCGTTCCGGGAGGCATCTTTAGGGGAGGAAACTGTCAGGGTTCAATTGTATGCCCCGTCGGATAATCAGAGGAGTTCACATAATAACAAACTGTCTTGTAAACCCAAGGGAACTAACATTTTAGGGTCCAAAGTGAGGGTCTGCGGTGATCAGAACCGTTCTCCCTTGTTTCTTGCACATCCTTTTGCAGAACGCTATGGGTTACTGTGGAAATGATGGCTGCCATGGTATATGCGTAGACGCTCAGGTCTATGGCGCCGTCTCGTGCGCAAGGTCAGGTGACCTGTATTTAAGCTGCGCCTGCGCCGACGGTGGCGCTTCTGAATTTGTCTAAATCCAAAGCTCCTTACCTCGTATCTTGCTTTCTTGGCTTCTTGTGTCCCCGGCCCTTCTTGTTACCTGTATTATTCCCTCCTTTTCATTGCTACCAAGTCTTACCTGCTTATACTCGACCCGGAATGGCAACATGCACTTGTCTGAATCCTCAAGTCTTACCTGCTCTTACCAAACCCGGAACAGCCACGGACTGCACTTGTCTAAATCCTCAAGTCTTACCTGCTCACACCAGACCCGGAACGGCCATGGACTGCACTGGTCGAAATCCTCAAGTCTTACCTGCTCGTACCAGACCTGGAACGGCCGGTATACACGCATTTCGTCAAATGATTTTACAACGTGGGACTTTTCATCGCCAAAAACTTTTTTTAAAAACGTTTTTTTATGGGGGGGGTGTTTGGTGCGGTTTGGGGTATGTTTATTCAAGTAAGGGGTGTTTGGGGGGGCTTCGAGGAGTTTTTGGCGATGAAAGGGTGGCGATGAAATGTCCCACGATGTAAAATCATTCGGCGAAATAACGTAGAACCGGAACGGCCACGTACTGCACTTGTCTAAATCCTCCAGTCTTACCTGCTCATACCTGACCCGGAACGGCCACGGACTGCATTTGTCTAATAAATCCAAGTCTCACCTGCTCTTACCAAAATCGGAACGTCCACGGATTACAACCTCTTCATCCCACAAGTACGTGTGTCAAATCTTCTTTCTTTTTTTGGACATTCAGGAATACCCCGCATCGGCACAAGGACCAAGGACATTGGCACATCGGCGCAGGATTTCAAGAACAGCAGCGCAACGGCGCCAGGATCAATTAACTTTTAGGCGTCCTCGTGCCGGCGGGTATAGGAAAACCAAAGACATTGTTTTCCCGGACTGCCAACTCATTTTCCACATTTCTGCAGCGACTATCCAGGACACTCATTTGGTAAGCACAAGACTATTAGTTATTTCTTCCTTGTTGTTCCTGCACTCTTGGTAATAGTTCCCTTTAGTTTTCAGGGTTTGTTTATTACTCATTGATCTAACTTGGAACATTCTGTCCCAGTCTGATTTTCTTGTTTGTGAGTATCAGTTCAGTATCTTGCTTTGGAGTTCCCATTGAATTTAGCCTCATGTTAATGCCTGATTAATTTTCTTGCAGCTAGCTGTTGGAGTACCAGGATGTACCTTATTTCGGGCAGTACTCACCACAAACTGTCCTTATGTACACTTGAGGGGTATAGTGTCAGAAAGCCTAAATTGCGTCACAACGTGTCAAGCCACCACTACTATTAGGCGTTCCTGGTTCCTGACACATAGTATCAATTCTGGCTGCCCAATCGTATCTATAGAGAATTTAATTTTACATCATCTGGATGTTCCTTTAGGTCTGTCAAAGATAGTCCCAGCCCAGAAAGTATTCTAAGACAACCCTCCGAAAAAGCACCACGATATTTGTCACCTCCTTTCTCAATTGTACCCTTTAAATCTGTATACAAGCAGGGATCCAGTTCTGAGGTCATCATTTTTTAGTAAAGTGCCAAGTGCTTCCAGTGCGTTCTACTTTTTAGAGAATAAAAACCCAAGTCATTTCTCCACACCGCAAGTGGGACACTATTTGGTACGTGTAGGACATGTCTCCATAAATTTGTCAGGTAATAATACAGGGCGCCTGGCTAGGTCCTGATATGCCCAGGAGGGTGAACGTATATTCAAACAAAAAATCAGGATGGGAGACCCACACTTTTGAGATTCAGGATAATTTTTGTTTAATCTCTGAATTTTGGTGATGATACATATATCAATTGTTAGCATAATAACAGACAGACGGACAATTGTGCATTTGATATGTAGGTGTACCACTAGGTACCACCCTCAAGAGTGTGGCGGGTGCAAGCCTTCTGATGGTGCAAGATCTCTTGGATACACAGTTAACAAGGGTTTACAACACAAGAGTGAATGCAGCTCAGGACCTCAGTTGGTCCATGGGTATTGTCATAGGGAAAAAAACACAACAACAGTTGTGTACAAGTAAGTATGCAAGGGCTGGAGTTGTGTCATGGATCGACACTGTAGTGTTTTGGCCACAGGGTACGAAGACTGACGTAGGTCACTGGTCAACTAGGGCTTCCAGGTCTGGGAACCAAACTTTTGTGCGCAGCCTCGCCTTTGTCTTCGCCACTCCCTGATGTCCGGTGTGAGCCAGTTCCATGACTCAGGTTCTTAGCGACCGTGGTACAACTATCTGCCGACCTCTTAGTAGCAATCCGTCTTCTGGAGTAGAGAGTTCATCACGGATTTTCCATAGTGCCTGAAGATCCCTTTGGGCTCTGTCCTCCCTCCTTGTGTTATTCTGCAGAATGCTTCTCCAATCGCCACTCTGAATTGCAGCTCTGATGATTCTAAACACCTCGTCGTCCGCCGACTCTTGTGCCATCTGATTTCTGTCCAACGCCACCGGCATGGCAACTGCCACGACATTGTGTATGAATTCTTTGCACTCTGCCACATCTCCCTGATCGCCTTCCCTCTCCCTATTAGGATGACGGGATAAGCTGGATTGTTCGTCCCTGGCCAGTATACCAATTTGACCCCGTATTCAGTGAGGGCGAGCATCCACCGTTATATCCTGGGAGGAGGTTTTCGAGGATACTCCCGCTAGGATTGGAAGAAGCGGTTTGTGATCTGTGATGACAGTTACCAGTTTCCCAAGAATGTACAACCTGAAATGTCGGCAGCCCCATAAGATGGCCAGGGCCTCTCTCTCTATCTGAGAGTAGCAACGTTCAGTCTCCGTGAGGGCTTTACTCGCATATGCGATTGGTAGCATCTCGCCTCTCACGTCCTTCTGCATCAGCACAGCTCCTAAAGCCACCAGACTTTCTCGTCTACAACCACCTCAGACTCGGCTGCGGGATCAAAATACGCCACTGTGTCCTGATCTGACAATGCCTTCTTGATCTCCTCAAACGCATTTTGTTCTTTGGTACCCCAGACCCAAGCAGCGTTGTTTTTCGTGAGGGCCCGTAGGGGTTCAGAGAGTGACGCCAAACCCTTGATGAAGCGGCCGCAGTAATTCACCATCCCCAGAAAACTGCGGACTTCTGTCGGCGATTGGGGGGTGCAGCCTCGCGGATGTCTCTGACTTTGTCCGGATCCCGGGATACACCGTTGCCATGAAACACAAAGCCAAAAAACCCAATGCGATCTCTGAAGAATTCGCATTTCTCCCGGTGTAAGGTGAGTCCAAGATCTTTCAGTCTCTGTAGTGTTGCTTTTAGACGCTTCAAGTGTTCGGCATGTGTAGTGGCAAAGACCAAAATATCGTCACTCATGTTTATTAGTGCCCTTAGATCCGCCAAAGCACCCCTAATGGCATTCTGAAACACCTCAGCTGCTGAGGATATCCCAAAGCTGAGGCGCTTAAACTGGTACAGACCCTCGAGCGTAGTAAAAGTAGTAATGTACCTTGAGTCTGCATGCAACTCCAGCTGGTGATATCCTGCTCTTAAATCAAGTTTTGAGAATATCTTGGACCCTGCAGTTCACTGATGATATCATCTATAGTGGGGGTCAGGTGGCGTTCTCTCTTGATAGCAGCATTGGGCAACCGCATGTCCACGCAGATGCAAACCTTGCCCGGTTGTTTGGGCTTAGGTGCCACCATGATTGGCGAGACCCATGGAGTCGGCCCTTCCACCCTTTCAATTATATCCATACTGATCAGTGCTTTGAGTTCCTCTTCAACTTGGGACTGAAGATGGAACGGAATTCGTCTGTGTTTCAATGCTGTTGGGCGGATCGCTTCGTCTATGTGCAGTCGCACTGGTTCTGCTTTTAGTCGACCAATCCCTTGAAACGTACTCTCAAATCTCTCCAAAAGAGAGTCTATGTCCCCTTGATAAACTGCACACGCAAAGGGGACCAAATCTAATGCTTCCGAGGCCGCACAACTCAACAGGGACCGCGGGCTTACATCCGTGATGAAAAATCTTGCCTTAATCGTCTTTCCTTCACGGGCTACAGGTGCTACAAACACCCCTTTGATTGGTAAGAGAGTGTCACCCCCGAATGTGAAGATCTTCACCCTCGAAGGTCCAATGGAGGGGGGCCTGGGAGGGCTTCGTAATGTTCAGTAGCCAACACACATACTGAGGCACTAGTGTCTATTAGTACCTGTGTAGGGACCCCTTGAATGTCAACAACACACATCTGTTCTCTGCGTATTCTCGCCCTGGTAGCCAAATTTGAAATGAAAAAGACCTCTTCATCCTCTTCTTCCTCCTCCTCCTCTGCGATGTGGAGTCTTTGGACATCCTGTTCCACTGCAGCGACACTTCGTTGTTTTCTATATCCACCGCCTACCCTCGCAGGTCCCCGCTGTGTGGCAACTGGGGCAGCAGCTCTGCACATTCTGGCATAGTGCCCTGGCGTGTTGCATCTTCCGCAGGTCCTCAATTTGGCTGGACAGTCTTCCGAATGCGGCAAATCGTACCCACAATACTGACAAATGACCGCATTGCCTTGTGGAGATGTCGGTTCCTGCCTCTTCTGGCTCCACCTCGACTTTGTCTGGGACTGTCTCCCAACCGCAAAAGCTTCCTCGAGCTTGCCTGGGCGTGCAGCAGTGTCCATTTTAGCCCCTCTACTCTCGGCAAGTTCAAATACCCTTCCACTGTCCAAAATCTGCGCCAACGACATGCCTGGCTCTCTCAAAACCTGCCTCCGCAGTTTCCCTGAGCTGCACCCTTGGATCAGTTGGTGGCGGACCATTAAATCAGCATCCGTCCATCTGCACGTGGTAGCTAGCTGTCTCAAACGTGCACAGAATTGATCTAATGTCTCCTCATTGTGCTGCTTTTCTCCACACATGACAAACCTGTCAAAGTCCATGTTGGATGAGGGGATAAAATGATCCCTTTGCGCGGTTTTGACCGCATCGTAGTTTACCACAGGTAAGGTGAGAGACTCATAAATGCGCAGTACCTCTGTGCCCGCTGAGTATAACAGCGTCGCCACTTTGGCATCATCATCTGTTTCTCCGGTGGCGGAGAAAAACATGTCGAGTTTTTTTATCCAGAGGAGCCATCTCAGGCGTAGTTTCGAGGGGGGACCCGAGGTGTCAAATTCTTGCATTGGTTGTAATGAGCCATGCTGCCTTCTCACCACCCTCACTGTTCCAGAGGCCTCTCTGTCGCTGTCCGTCATGTTCACAGGTCGCACAGGCACCTCAGACCGTGTTAGAGGCCGCAAACCTGGCTATATCCGTGTCCGACGTAGGAAGACTGCAGAATGTACAAAAATGTAGGGATTGTCTACCTCAGCGTTTAGACAGCGCACGAGCACCCTCGTGGGCCGCAACCGCCACCGCCTTAAACACCATAAACAAAATAGCCGCCGTCACTCGTGTGAGGATCGTGGCGCACGTGAGATGAAATGCCCATAACAACATGTTTGTCCGTGCCGGACGTTTCTCTCCCTGTATCCCATCCTCGTCGCCAGTGTGATGGGGCTTCCCGTGCCTCGGGCCGCCCTGTACTAGCATCCATAGCTCTCAACTCACATGCTTTTGGCGGGTGTCACCCGCCTTCCAAACAGCTGACTCACCCGCCAAGCCTCCTGCATGCCCATTCATTTCAATGGGCCTCTCACCCGCCAAAAATAAAATCGGGTGTTTTCACCCGCCTTTGTGACACAAATGGTTGAGAGCTATGCTAGCATCAAAGCATACGCATACAATGAGACTCGGACACGCACGTCTGATCGTTCCAGGGTCCCGGCGGCAACTGCCTCGCGGGACGTCTTTATTCGTTACGCACATGCGTGGCCACAACGAGGCTAGCACATGCGCACATGCATTACAGACGTAACATCCGAGTTCCCAATGTCCCTGAAAAGGGTAGCCAGGATCGTTGCCCAGATTTCTGGATCCCTTTAAAAAGAACATTGAACAGATTGCAAAGGCGGGTGAAAACACCCGATTTTACTTTTGGCGGGTGAGAGGCCCATTGAAACGAATGGGCATGAAGGAGCCTTGGCAGGTGAGTCAGCTGTTTACAAGGGGGGGTGACACCCGCCAAAAGCGTGTGAATTGAGAGCTATGGATTATTAGGGCCTAGAGATATTTGAGTTATCATGCAGGAAGATACGTAATCTCAATAGTTTAGCTGGGATTCCCCACTTTGCCAATTTAAGCCACAGCATATTCCTATTTATAGAGTCAAAGCTGCTGATAAGTCAATGGAAGCTAGGTATACACATAGCTCTCAACTCACACGCTTTTGGCTGGTGTCGTGACCCGCCTTGTAAACAGCTGATTCACCTGCCAAGCCTCCAGCACGCCCATTCGTTTCAATGGCCTCTCGCCCGCCAAACATAAAATCGGGTGTTTCCACCCGCTTTTGCAACACAAATGGTTGAGAGCTTATTATGTATACATGATTTCTCCCAGGCAAGATCCTGCGGTAAGAACATCAACATGGATCAGAACAAAGTTTAAAACTGCATCGAAACGGAAAATAGAAAAGGGACAAGTATGGGAACTCCCCCACTTGCACATAGCAGAGTAGCCAGTAACCTAGGACGGCCTCTTCGAACGGTGATCAATTATATTTTGAAGAAGACTTAAGCTTAAAAACACTGAAGAGGTTATCCAAAAGACGACTCGTATTTGACATAGCAAGTAAATCGATTCTTGTAAAGATTGATGTTTTTCAAAGTATTTTACCTGTATACAAAAGACAATAAATGCAAATAAATTACACACGAACTGTTTGAAAACAGTTAATTTGGA
Source organism: Ambystoma mexicanum (assembly GCF_040938575.1). Taxonomy (NCBI): domain Eukaryota; kingdom Metazoa; phylum Chordata; class Amphibia; order Caudata; family Ambystomatidae; genus Ambystoma; species Ambystoma mexicanum. The sequence goes on along the minus strand of NC_090938.1, from coordinate 112,549,492 downwards.
GGCATGTTTAGCGTCCCGAGTATAACTGCGGTGATCTCTCGTGGTGCACTACGGCGCTGTTGACACCACTCTAAAATGGCCGCCGCTTGCTCTGCATGTGCTTAGCAGGATTTGGGCTGTACTCGCAGCAGTGGGGCCCCTAGAGTCTCAGTAAACTTCTGAGAGCTGCGCTTCCTTGGACGCGGAAGTGGAGTTGTGCATCGTAGTCTCGAGTGTGTGTACGGTATTGGACTTTGTGTGTCCTACACGACAGCAGCACAGAGCCTGCCGGAGCATGCCCCAGACCCGCTTCTACTGTGCCGCTCAGTACAGTCAGTGCGCGGCAGCGTCCCACGAGGTAAGTGCAAGTCTCTCGTGCCAGCTGCTGGACTGGGGCTGGGCCATTGCGAGGTGCCCGCCGCAAGTAGCCAGGTACACACTGCCAAGTTCACTCTTGCATGTTTGATTGCCTAGTTATAGCCGATATACCCTGGCTGCCGCTGCACGGACCGTCCGGCATTACCAACCACGCCCTTCCAGCACTGCACACAATACCAAGCACTACCAGCCACGCCCTGCACTAAGTACTGGAAAACCTGCCCAGTCCACCGTCCTGCCCACGGTCTACCTACCTGACGACCAGTACGGTGCACCCGCTGCCTGCTCAAAAAGTAGTTCTATATACACACACACACCACCCCCCTTTGAAATGCTGCAAGCAACTTACTTACGCTCATGTACCGAGCCACTAGTGTAAAATGGCCTGCACGTTTTGCACACAGTGTCATATACTAAGTACATGCTAGCTGCTTGCACCTTACCCGCCATTCCTGGTTGGGGGGCACTGTTAATGCAGTGTCTGAAGCACAGCTCGTGTTGTGTCATCCACGCCTGAATGACCAGCTGGACATCATTCAATGATTTTGGTGTCCACTGTATGGCCTCCTTGATGGGGATGATTATCTGGGTGCCATCAGCGTAATTAGTGTAAGTGACACCCAGATAGTCAAGAATATCAAAGAGAGGTTTGGTAAACACGTTCTATAGTGTCAGCGAGACACAGGATCCTTGAGCGACACCACATGGGATGGGTGAAGGTTCAGCGGAATCTGAGGGGGACAAGACGCGCATAGATTTATTATCAAGGAAGGACGTGATCTAGGAGGTGGCCAAATCTGAGAAGTGGGCAACTGATTTGAGATGCTGGCAGAGAATTTGGTGGTTGACCAGATCGAAGGCTGCTGATAGGTCTAATAGTAAGAGTGCTAGTTTCCCCTTGTCTTCAATTTTGGGTTTTCAAATCGATGAGGGTGGTTTCGGTGCCGTGCCTTGGGCGGAAATCAGATTGCCTAAGGCCGAGGAGTTTGTTAGATTCTAAGTACTCCTGGATCTGTAGATAGGCAGCCTGGTCAAGTATCTTAAGCAAAAAATGGTACCGTTGTGATGGGTCTGTAGTTGGTGTGTTCGGATCGAGGGTAGATTTAAACAAAAATAAAATAATAATAATAATTTTAAGGAGGGGGATGACCCAGGCGTCCTTGAGGTTATCCGGGACAATGCCTGTTTTGAAAGATGAATTTATAAAGGCAGTTATAAACGGTGCTAGTTAATGTGTGTCCTCCTTGATGATGGGGGCTGGGCAAGTGTCCCCTTGGCTGTTAGAGGGTTTGAGTTTGTTGATGATATTTTCAACTTCAGTGATAGTGGTGAGAAATTGAGGGTGAGAAATTGAGGGGAGTGTGAATGTAGGGAGTGGGGGTGGTTGTACGTACGGGAGGCTTAGGCAAGTTGTCGGTCTGAAGGCTGCTTTGTTTAGCGTTAATTTTAGCTTGAAGTGTGGCGATTTTGCCTAGAAGCGGGGTTTGAATGTTAGAACACCAAGTGCTGTCTTTGGTGCAGGTGTCAGGAGGGGTAGCTGGGGATTCGAGTTCTTTCAGAATCTTAAAAAGCTCTCTGGTGTTGGACTCAGCTTGCAAAATTCGCTTATTGTAAGTATCTTTTTTCGCATGGAAGATGGCCTCTTTATAGTTGAGGGAAGCTATTGTGATGCTGTCCTTGTCGGGATCAGAGGGATGTCTTTTCCAACAGGCTTCAGTGGTACGCTTTTCTTTGCGCAGTACTCTCAACTGTGGTGATAACCACGAGTTGAGAGCGCGGTTTAGGTTTCCTCAGTTTAAGAGGGGCAATGGAGTTCAGGGCTTGGAGCATAGCACGATTGTACGTATCGACTAGAACAGTGGGGTCCGTGCAAGATGCTGACACATTGTTAGAAAAAAAGGTAGGATAAGTGGGAGTAGCCTTTCACTTGTTATCTCCCTTTGTTTCTAGTGTGAATGGGGGAGCAATGTCTTGTTTGAGGCATTATGCGTTGGCTTTGATGTTAAATGTGATAAGATGGTGGTTTTACCACGCGCACAGTATGTTAGACTGTAGATTGATGCTGCAATTTGTCTACTAGCCAGTCAAGGGTTCTCTCCTTGATATGGGTGGGTTCCTGTATACGATGGGAGAAGCCCAGGTCTGATAGTGTGCTGGCAATATCCAGTGCTATGGGGTCGTTGGGGTCTTGGAAGCCAAGGTTGAAGTGACCAAATAGGATAACCTGAGAGTTGGTTTTGGTTTTATCAGCAAGGATGGACGTAATGTCTTCAGCAAAGGTAGTGATAGCTCCGGGAGGCTGGTAGATGAGATGGCGGGTAGCGGTTTGTTTGGGTGAGATAGGTAATTTTACTGATAGGAGCTCAGCTGAAGGAATATGTTGGTTCAGGATTACTCTGAAGCAGATGGAGTTTTTGTGAATAAAGGCGACACCCCCACCTTCAGACTGATTGGTGTTACGGTTGCATCTGATGATTCTGTAACCTGTAGACATGGCAAGGGCTAATAAAGGTCCAGAGGCTGCATGCAGCCAGGTCTCTGTTATAGCCAGAAGGTCAAGATCTTGGGTGGTGATAAAGTCAGCAATGTCCAGGGCATGCGCGGGGAGGGACCTAGCGTTGATCAAAGCGCACTTGATCTGCGAGTCATCGGTGGTGTGACTGGAGAGGTTGGGTGTTATTGTGAGAAAGGTGTTTGTGGGACATGAAGGTGGCTGTGTGGGTGAGTGTGATTTTGCTGTAGTGGTGAACTTCTGTCAGTGGCAGACTGAGTGACAGAGTCTGAAGCCTAATCTGAGGTCGCAAAGTGTTTCAACCATAAGGTGGGGGAGTTCAGGTATGGGTTGGTGGGTAATGGTGGGAGTCAATAATGATTCGCCACTATGGAGTCTGTGGTGCTGTTCCAAAGCAGGGGCAGCGGTAGGTGCTCGCTGGCATGGTGGCCAATTGTGGATAGGGCAAATGGTAGGATTAGCCATGATGCGAAGGACTGACGTGAGCTGGGGTGGGGGGAAGTTGAGGCTGTAGCAGAGTGTCAAGGCTAAGGATAATAGCAAGCAGAATGGCAGCTGGGGGCTTTGAGTAGTGTGGTAACTGTAGCATGGTACATCATATGCTACACTGATATGGAATCTACAGTGATTCTGGAAGGAGAATGTGGAGATGGAGTGCGGACACTGAGAAGACGGTTGGAGAGACTGAAGCAGCTCCCTTCAGAGACTCCTACCATATTCCCCTTTTATTATACATATATTCAGTTAACTTAAGTACAGTAATAAATATTTAATAATTTATCTTTATCTAATTAATTCTGTCCCATCATTACTTCTACAGTAACTGCAATTAAACCGGCAGGTGGGCGTTAAAACGATAAATGTACTGTGTGGGCGCGCACCCAAGCGAGTCCCGTGGAGTCCCGCTTTGCCGCGTTACTCTGCTCTGCTCCTGCTGTCAACCTTTATTCTGGACTTTGGTGAACTTTTGTGGACGCGTGCAGTAGCAACTACAATTACCAGCAGGTGAAACTCAATTCAAAGAAAGCACTTTGTACATTATATATAATTGTTTTACAAAGGTAGCGGGCGCCCCTCTCTCGCAAGAACAAACATGATAACCTGTTCAGTGGTTATTAACCATTTGAGAGTTCGCAGCCACTGCTTTTACTCACTGTGCCTTTCACAGATGGGAAATATCCATTTGCATATCAGTCTTTGTCCTGCCCAGGGGCAGTCCAGCACCGAAATACAATGGCAACTCCAATCTGAACGAGAGTACCACCAGCAACCCCATACACGTATTTCCCATCTGTGAAAGGCACAGTGAGTAAAAGCAGTGGCTGCGAACTCTCAAGTGGTTAATAACCACTGAACAGGTTATCATGTCTGTTCTTGCGAGAGAGGGGCGCCCGCTACCTTTGTAAAACTATTTTTTAAGGAACCTGGGATTGGTAACCCTAGGTCTCCTGGGGGCAACCAGACGTGGTCTCCCTCTCGCTGTGCTTAGAGAGGCATCAGCTTCACCTCACTGATGATCCCCAACAAGGGTGAAACACGTGTATGGGGTTGCTGGTGGTACTCTCGTTCAGATTGGAATTGCCATTGTATTTCGGTGCTGGACTGCCCCTGGGCAGGACAAAGACTGATATGCAAATGGATATTTCCCATCTGTGAAAGGCACAGTGAGTAAAAGCAGTGGCTGCGAACTCTCAAGTGGTTAATAACCACTGAACAGGTTATCATGTCTGTTCTTGCGAGAGAGGGGCGCCCGCTACCTTTGTAAAACTATTTTTTAAGGAACCTGGGATTGGTAACCCTAGGTCTCCTGGGGGCAACCAGACGTGGTCTCCCTCTCGCTGTGCTTAGAGAGGCATCAGCTTCACCTCACTGATGATCCCCCAACAAGGGTGAAATACGTGTATGGGGTTGCTGGTGGTACTCTCGTTCAGATTGGAATTGCCATTGTATTTCGGTGCTGGACTGCCCCTGGGCAGGACAAAGACTGATATGCAAATGGATATTTCCCATCTGTGAAAGGCACAGTGAGTAAAAGCAGTGGCTGCGAACTCTCAAGTGGTTAATAACCACTGAACAGGTTATCATGTCTGTTCTTGCGCGAGAGGGGCGCCCGCTACCTTTGTAAAACCATTTTTTAAGGAACCTGGGATTGGTAACCCTAGGTCTCCTGGGGGCAACCAGACGTGGTCTCCCTCTCGCTGTGCTTAGAGAGGCATCAGCTTCACCTCACTGATGATCCCCAACAAGGGTGAAACACGTGTATGGGGTTGCTGGTGGTACTCTCGTTCAGATTGGAATTGCCATTGTATTTCGGTGCTGGACTGCCCCTGGGCAGGACAAAGACTTATATGCAAATGGATATTTCCTATCTGTGAAAGGCACAGTGAGTAAAAGCAGTGGCTGCGAACTCTCAAGTGGTTAATAACCACTGAACAGGTTATCATGTCTGTTCTTGCGAGAGAGGGGCGCCCGCTACCTTTGTAAAACTACATTATATATAAGGTGAATAATAGTAATTATAGTTTGTTTACATTCATTCAGGCACTCCGATAATTCCTGTTGGAGGCGGGCCCTTTTAAGGACAAAGCCGCGCACCGTGTGCGCGCGCACCCAAGCGAGTCCCGTGGAGTCCCGCTTTGCCGCGGCGTCCAGGCTCCAAGATTTGTCCTCTAAAATACTAGCCTGTTTCACCTTGGAGTCTGCTTTGGTTATTAAGCTGGTGGCTCACAGTGCTTTTTACAAAATATGTCTGGCAAAAGAAACGGGCCCTACCGCCTCACATCTGCTATGCCACCAAATATTCGTCAACGAATTATGTCGGAAACACAGCCAATGCCGGATGAAAGACTGTCACCTCGTGCTGCAGCAAATATTTGTTCAACGCCTGTCCAACGCTCTGCCCGAACCAAACTTAAAACAAAGGACAAGATAAAAATGCCATCAACGGACAATGTTGATATTCGAAAATATGGTTTTGGGGTTCAGAGCGGACTGAGCATAGCGGCTCAACCCACCATTCAAGTGTCGGAAGCTGCTCTCGCAATTGATGCTGTACCGGTGCAGTCTGAAACAGGGGCTGATCCCGTGCTCATCTCGGATGATAATATAAACTTGGAAGAAAATCCGAAAACATCTGACATGTCCACAATCAATGTCAGATAGCATGTTATTGCAAAATGCTCTGTCTGGCGCTGTGCAGCCTGGAGCCCCTGCAGTACTCCAAAAATTGAGTGAAGCAATAAATGATCCTGAGATTAACGACTTGTGTTGCTCGGCCAGAGCAGAAGGCTCCAAGTTATCTCAATCCCCTGATATGTTTCAGCGTCCTGACTGTGACATATCGACGTTGGAGGTATCATATATCCCTCCAACCCCACGAAGATCTAACAATATTTTTACGAGCCCTGAAAGATCTTCTGTTAATCCAAAAACTTCGAATTTGACATTGAAAGTCATGAGCATATATCACTCATGGCCCTCGCGAAGCTCTTTGAATCTGTTGACAGCACTCTGAAGTGCCTCACTGCCAATTTCAAAATTCTCGAGGGTAACCAAAATAAATTGACCTCAGATGTGAACTGTTTACATGATGACATTAATGCAAAATTAAATAATGTCACCACATTACATCAAAAAATAGCTCAGTCTCTGGCCCAGAAGCCGAGTTGTACGTCAAGAGAAATGGTGTCAGGGAGATGTGTGAGCACTCAAACTACTGAAGACCCAGATTGTCAAATTACAGAAATTATTATGGATTCTCAAATTTGTCCAACCCCACATATGTCCATTGTTTCACACAATGCCAAGACAGCTGTTCCTTTTGTTCCAGGCATTATATTTGAAAAAATTGCATCAGCAGGGTCACCCCCGCTGCCTCTTATTGATTGTCCTGTGGCGCAAACAGGAAACATGGACTGTGCACAAACTCCCAAATTGACTTATTCTGTCTTTGATAAAAGAGCTGCTAATGAGGCAAACGAGAAATCAATAAAAAAAAAGTGTAGCAAACAAACGGCTGTAAAAAAAACAAAAAACATGAAAACTGTAGTGGCAGCCTCTTCGTCCACTAAACAATTCGTCAACAATATCATAAGGGCGAATTCAAGATCGGTATCAGCCGCGAGCCTCATAACTAAAAAATATGTTGCTCTAGCTAACTTAAAAAAAAAAAAATACATTAACATCATCCAGCCCTCTGGAGTGATTATTGCTCATCCCCCACTTAATGAATTAAGCAAACTGGCTGAAGGTCGACAGTCATCAAACCAAACCAAAATAAATCTCTCAGCACACTTTTGCCTGTACCATCTGTTAATATTAGCAATGATTCAAATACACCGGCTGAAGTTTACCTCTTGGAAATCAAAATAAGTTCTCTAGTGTGCTGCAGAAGTTTACAGCTGTCAATTCAAATGCATTGAGTGACCTCAATACTAAAGTTGTTGAAGATATTGGTGCCTCAAGAAAAGCCTTAAGGCATGAAATTGACTTATATCTTGAGACCCGGAGATTTGAACCTCCAATCTTCCCAATTATCTCTTATGGCCCAGCAAAATTCTCTCAACAGCCAGTCCACCTGATCCAGTGTCATGTGTGATGCCTAGGGAAATATCAAAGTTACCTGTAAAGCGAGTCTCGTTGGCTGACTGAGTTCCACATGATGATGTGAAATCAACAAGGGACTGGTCTGCTAACAACAATTTGTTGCAAACAGACTTAAATGAAATCAAAGAGTCTATTGCTCGTTTGTGGATGCTTAACTCTAGATCACAAACACAGTCTCATCCAAAAGATGAGAGAGCTAAAAAACAGCTAAATTCACAACAATTTGACAATCGAGTGGCTGCAGCACCGAATCCTTCCTATGCTAAACCAACTATGCTCAGTAGGAAGCAGCAAATAAAAGTAGAAAATAGACATTCCCTGCTACTGTCACCTCGTGAAGATCTAGCGATATCCTATAACATGAATCGACAGAGTATCCTTAGACTCTTCTCGGATGTAAACTATTTGCAAGAGATTGAATCTGATGTTGACCAAATCGAATTTCCAAACAAAGAAGACCTTACAACAGTCCTTATATGGTGTCGGTCCCTAGTTATTCATAATGTCATCTGGGCTGCCCGGGAAGAGTTGTTTAAATTGGGTTTCGTAATAACAAGGAGAAAGGTCCTTCTAAATCCTGTCTTAAACCCACACACAGATTTCAACCGTATACTCCCAGACACAGTAGTGAATCAAATGCATCTTTGTACAGGAGTCAAAATGTCATGACTAGAGTATAACTAGATCGAAATAAGGAGCAGGTGGGGTTGTCTGTGCTGAGCTGGAACACACAAGGTTTTTCTCACCTCATTAACAATACTGAAAGTATATTGGGTGAATATGACTTGGTTTTTCTGCAACAAGCATGGCTGTCCATTGCACCAACTTGGAACAATTACGACATATTACTTGAACCAGCCTTGCGAGCTACAAGAGGCAGACCCATGTCAGGTCTGCTCATTGCAACTAACTCTCTGGCAAATATCCAACTCTATCCTTTGCCTCCTACCAATCCGTTCATCCAATGCTCTTACATCACCATCAGTTCCTTTAAAATTGCCTGCATTAATGTATACTGGACCCCCATGGGCATCACAACTGTTAAATTCTTGAAAAACCTAACAGCCATTTTGGAAAATGTTATGCTCTCACGCAAAATTGTACATCTAATTATTGCGGGTGATCTGAATTTGCATCTTATAAATAGAGAAACATCAAAAGATCTTGAACGTATATGTTTATCGAACAAATTCACAAAATCATGGAATCTGGTTACGTTGAATGGCACGAGTGCAGCTGACTCTCCTCCTTTACCGACATGGCACAGACAAAAACAGTCAGCAACTATTGATTATATTTTTGTCTCTAGAAGTCTTTTTGCACATACCACCGATTTTGCCATCAAGCCTTCTCAACATAGTGACCATTGTCCTCTATCATTTAAAATTATGTTGTCTCCTGTATCAAATGTAGAAAGACAATCTCTTGTGGGCCTATACGAAACCAACAACTCTCTGAACCGGTTAAAATGGTCTCATGATTCTCCAATACACTTTTGTGCCCATATAAGATCCTATGCAGAGACTTCTCTAATTCCGTTAGAGCCAAATAGGGTGGTCCCTTTCTATCTCATGCAATTATATGCCACGAAACAAAATACTAACTTAAAGATAACCCAAATATGTGACAATTGTCTCCACTCTCAAAGATTCACACACTAATAGCTATTAGAACTGCATACAGAAATTGGCTTAAAGAATATAAAATAACAAAACAACAAAAGGATGGGGAAATCATGCTAGACCATATAAAAAACAAAAACACAGCGCAAATTTGGCAATCTCTCAACTCTGTCACTAATGCGTCCCTAGTGTCCTCTCATATAAATGGAGTGTCGAAAAATGATTGGTGCAACCACTTTTCATCTATATATGTTGCTCCAACCATGACTGAGACTTCTGAAATGATATTGTCTCCTTTTACTCTCAAGTTTGATGAGGATGATATTCATTATTACATCAACAAAGCAAGCATGTCCCGAGCCCCAGGTCCAGATGGACTATTGAACGGGGTCTTAAAGAAGAAAATCGACCTGTGGGCCTCCATTCTGCACTCCCTTTTTCAACTAATTATTAGCCTTCAAAAAATTCCGAGCTCCTGGACCCATTCCATCATTGTCCCTATTTACAAAAAGGGCAATAGGCAAAATCCTCTGAGCTACCGCCCCATTGCCCTATTAGATGTTCCGGGAAAAATCTTCTGCAGGCTGGTACTGCGTGATATAACCAGCTGGTCTCTCCATTGCAATCGAAGAGACCCTTTTCAATCCGGCTTTGTCGCGGGACTTGGCACTGCAATTAATTTGACCATCCTTAATGCAATGAAACTATCTTACGCCATGCGAAAGCAACCCTTATATGTTGCATTTGTAGACTTTCGCATGGCGTTTGATTCTGTTGATCGAGTGCTACTCCTGAGGAAATTGGCGAAATATGGCTGCCCAGAGAGATTGCTAAAAATTGTGAGCTTGTTGCACTGTAACAATTCTGTGCAGGTGAAGTTAAACTTAGAGGGCTTACTATCCAAAATAATCCCGACTGAGAGAGAGGACTTGAGCAAGGATGCATACTTGCCTCGACTCTCTTTAACTTGTTTTTACTTGACCTTGCAGATGATCTTATAGTGGCTCAATCTGATCCTCCAAAGCTGGGAAATCAAGCCGTCGCATGGCTGCTTTATGCTGATGACTTAGTCTTAATCCCTCAAACTCCTACTGGGCTCCAAAATCTACTGAATGTTCTTGATTCCTATGTGACAAAAAATAACCTCACAGTGTATGAAAATAAGACTCAAATCATTATTCTTGGCAAACAAAAATCATCACTACGGACTAAACATCAATGGTCAATATGTAACAAAAAGCTACAGATTGCTGCAGAATCCAAATACTTGGGAGTATATTTTAACAACTCTGCCTCAGAAAATGCGCTCGAGGTAACAATCCAAACCAAACTAGCAGGACTGATCTCACAAGCCAAGATAATTCATGCAAGATTTGGTAAATTTACCTGTATTCCGACTATGAGATTTTACCAACAAAAGGTAATACCTGTTATCACACATGGCTTGGAATCTGTGCTCCCTAGGACCCTTAAGTTTTGGAATTGTATTGAAGCAAAATTCTGGAAGAGTATATTGGGGTTGCCAAAGTGCACCCTCAACATGTTACTGAGATTTGAACTCTGCCTATTGTCCATCCACGCTCAAGTTACATGGAAAATGTGTAGTCTTCTAAGAAAATGTATCATGGGTATAAATAAGCGAGATAGTCTAGCCATTTTAGCAAACTACCTTTTTGACCTCATCTCACTCATTTCCATTAAAATGGAGGACTTACTCTATGAATGCTCTCGCTAAGGCAAACATATCGATTGACCTTTTGATTACCAATCCGAATCGGGCCAAGACCAACTTTACCAAACTGATTGGTCAGTCACGCAAGAAAGTTGCCTAAAATTAAAAGACTTTAATAGACACCTTTTTGGTCATAAAGAGCTTCGCAGAATGTCCGTCTACAAATCTAAGATGGAAAATTCTGCGTTTACGGCTCAATTTATGGCCAGTCAACAAAATCTTGCTAAGACGAGGACTGGTTACAAAGGATTTGAGCTATTGTCGGTTTTGTAAAGACAAATATACAATTGAAACACTTGCTCACATCATTATCCAGTGCTATGCCTTTGCCTCGCATCGTCTTAAATTGGTAAAAGACATGACATGGCAGCATGTTGGTCGCTCCTATGATGAAATATGGTGCGAAATTTTTAGTGCAAGAAAAATTTCAACTAGCATTGCTGCAATACAATTGCTTGATATAGCATTTCCTTTTGTGAAAAAAATCTCTTAAAGGATGTGTACCAGTCTGTTGAAATTATGAAAAAGCTATACTTGGCTGAAATTTGAATATTGTGTAATAATATATCTCAAGTTTAATTGTTTTATACAGTTCTTTTTATGGTCCAAATGAATGTTGAATATATTTGTATTATGTAAGTATTTGTAAAGTTGTAATCTCAACTAAATCAAATAAAAAAAAAAAAATAAAAAAAAATGTACCGTGTTTGACATGGGTGGGTAGAGACAGTTCCAGGCTTGTGCGTGCGTGATCAGTAATGCTCTAAAGTCTGGTGGAGTGCATAGGGCACGCAGTGCTTTGTTGTGAAAGTGGCTAGAAAGATCAATATATAATGGTAAAGTCAACATGCCAAAATAAGGGGGGCAGTCGGATGTGGAAAATCCTGGAGAGAGAAATGCATCAAGCAACAGTTTTATGGTGCAGTGGGTTGTTAGTATTCGTACTAGTGCCCGGGCAAACGTATATAGGATAGCAGCAGAGACCAGAACTAATCAAGTTGTTACAGGGCTAAAAGGTACGAGTGGTCAAGGAATAAAAAGATTGCATGGCTACTCGTAATTGCCTGTGACCATTCCTTGGGGAAGGCCTTCCTTCTGGAAAATGGCGTTCGAAACCTCTCAGTGGCAGTTGTGGGTACAAATTCTGCCTCTACCCATTTTAAAAGATGATCCTCTACGACCACACCATACTTGTGGTCCGGCTACATGGCATCCAGCGGACCGATAAAATCAAGGCCCAACTTGTCCCATGCACTTGACAGGGTTTTGGTGGGGATCATCAATGCTTGCCATACCTTGAGCCTTTTGTCGCTGTTCATGGACTCATGGCATCTTTCTATCATGATTCGGATATCCTGCTCCATGCGCGGCCACCAGTATGTCTCCTGCACTCTTCGCCTGGTCATGTTGCTGCCCAGATGGCCTGTGTGTGCCCTGCATATGATCACCTTCCTCATTCCGGCTGGCTACCATCACCAACCCTTCGGTCATAAAAATGTCTTCATTCACCTTCCAGTCTGGCTGCAATCCTCTGGAATAGTTCTTTCATTTGGCCACCCAATTCGACCCCAACTAGCCACTCTTTGCAAGGACTTATATTTGTCTAGCTCTTCCTTCCAGTGGGACTCATTCATTTCCAGGAACTCTTGGCTTCTTAAATCACTGACACACATTCATCTTGGAGAAATGTGGTGGCAGGGGTTCCCCTTTCAGTTACCTCAACATGAGGTCTGCTTGAGCGTTCCTCCATCTTGCTTTGTGCAAGATTTCATATGTGTATTCTTGCAGCTTCGCCGCTATCCACGATCGTCTCAGCGTCAGTCTTTGTGCCCCCTGGACTTGGCAAATGGACTAGGGTTTTGTGGTCAGTGATCAGCTGAAACTTTGTGACCCACACATATGTCCGAAAGTACTCCACAACCCAGGCACATGCAAGCATTTCTTTTTCGACTGTGGAGTAATTATTTTCCGCACTGGAGAGTGCTTTGGATGCAAACGCAACTATTTGTTCGGCGTCCCCTTTCTTATGGGTGAACGCCGAAGCAGCTTACGACAATCAAGCTTACGACAGGTCAAATAGCATGGAAGTATCTAAATGTGTATATCTTTTTATTGTACATTGTTTTTCCTTTTACGTGCCAGTGTGATGAAAGCCGTGAGTGGTTGGGAAATCTTTATGCAGACTAATCTGGTTATATGCTTAATGCATGTCCAGTTTCGAAAAGAACTTTGCTTCCTTCATGAATATAAGTTTGTTGATGCTGGGTAAGGTCGCAACTAGAAACGACCGCCATTACGGCGGAAAATCTCCTGCCTCTTCTTCAGCCAATCACCAACCCTTATAGCCTTGAAAAGGACCCATTGCTACTCACGGGGGCTGTACAACCATACCCTTTTTCAGGCAGTAGACAAAATCGGCCCACTAAAAACAAGAAGAGCTAAACCAATAGCCCACATAATCAAGTGGTTCTCTGCTATGCTATGCTATGATATTTTATTTATATTGCGCTCGTACACACGTGTTTCAGAGCGCGACCAGGCAAAGGGAAGGGAACAGGGGAGAACAAAAACAACGATCTTACTAGGCCCAGTGACATTGAGAACACGCAAGTTCATGGGAAAGGGAAAAGGGGGAAAGTGCATGGAAGGGGGAGAGGTGGAAAGCGCCGAACAGAATAAATAAGTAAATTAGATAAATAAATAAAGGTGGTAGTGCAGCTAGCCAGTGAAAGTGCTAGCTTAAGCAGATGGGGTATATTGGATAAGTGCAGAAGAGACATGGGTGGGGTCTGTATGGGTACAGATACAGATCTGGGTGCAAGGGGTGGCCAGGAGGCCGTGCAGGTGGGTGCAGGGTGAGTAGGTACCTGTGCCCAAAGGACAGAGGGTGGCAAGGCGCACAGTGCTGAGAGAGAAAACAAATCGGCAGGGGAGAAGAGGGGCAAAGGCAGAAGCGAAGAGGAAGGTCTTGAGGTGCTTTCCGGAACCAGAGATGGTTCTCCTAAAGTTTCAAGGTGGCAGGGAGGCTGTTCCAGAGGGAGGCCCCAGCTGAAGACGGAGCTCTACCTCCAGCCCCTTTCTTTGAAAAATGACTGATCCTGCGGGAGTTAGAAGTAGAGGCGCGAAGGGCTCGAGAAGGGAGGTATTTACGGAGGTATAGTTGAAGGTATTGTGGACCCAAGCCCCAGAAAGCCTTGGACAGAAGATTTTAAATGTAATCCTTGCATCCACTGGGAGCCAATTAGAGATTTCAGAGCTGGAGAGATACGATCCCAGGGCTTGAGGCCAAGGACAAGTCTTGCAGCCCTGTTCTGGATTAGTTGTAAAGGGCGTAGAGTGGAGGCAGGTAGATTCAGAAGGAGGCTATTACAATAGTCCAACCTAGAGAGAACCAGAGTTTAGGAGACCATAAGGTTCTGAGGGTAGGAGAGGAAAGGCAGTGTACCTCTGAGGAGGTGCGGTAACAAGTTAAATTATTTTAGAGATGTGTGCGGAGAAGGACAGTGTGGAGTCAAAGATGACCTCAAGGTTCTTGGCTTTATAGGATGGGGTAGGAGGAGGGCCAAGGGAAGCTGGCCGGAGGGTGAGGGGAAAGGCTGTTGAAGGTGTACCAATGAGGAGGATCTCGGTCTTGTTGGCATTTAGGCAGATATTATTGGCGACACACCAATTTTGAATGGCGATTAGGTCCGAAATGAGGGAAGTTGAGCAGGTGGCTGAAGGAAGCCTGAAAATGAGTTGGGTGTCATCAGCATATCAATGGAAATTAGAGCAGAAAATGGAAATGCAGTAGGCGAGAGTTGCCAGATATTGGTTGAAAAGCCAGGGTGAGAGGTTAGATCCCTGGGGAACACAAGAGGTAGAAAGGGAGATGGAAGATAGGAAGGACCCAAGTTGTACCTGGGAGGGTCAATCTGAGAGGAAAGATGTCAGCCAGGCCAGAGCCTGATCGGTGATACCCAGGTTGTCACGAAGACGGTTGAGCATGGTGGTATGGTTGATCGTGTCAAAAGCAGAGAGATCAAGTAGGATGAGGACAGAGGGAATGTTGGAGTCGAGGTTGGAGAGCACGTCCTCGCGGATGTTCAGGGGAGCAGTGTCCGGGCTTTTGGCTGTTCTGATGCCAGATTGGTGATCATGGAGAGAACCAACAGAATCGGTATGAAGCTGAGAGATGGGCAGCTTTTCCAGGAGTTTACCCAAAAAGTGAGTAATGGAAATTGGACGATATTTAGCCGGACAAGAGGGATCAGCTGTTGGTTTCTTAAGGGGAGGATGCACAAGGGAGTGCTTCAGAGAGGAGGGGAAAGATTCAGAGGAAAAGGAGAGGGGCAGGATCGAGGGTATCGATGTGATCCTTAATGGTTTTAGAGGAACAGGGGCGGAGGAGGAACAGGGGCGGACCTGTTTTGATGAGGCTTTCATCGATCGGACTTGTCTAGCGACCTCATCAGGGGAGAAAAGATGAAAGGTGGAGAAAGAGGGCGGGGGCGGTGGGTAGCTGAAGGAGGGTCGGCAGGCAGAGAAGGAGGGGGGAGAGGAGGGGTAGCGGGGGAGAGGGTGGATTAGATGTCCTGGGTTTTAGAGATAAAGTGAGAGGCAAGGGCATTGCAAAGAGCCTGGGATGCGAGAGGAGGGGTGGAGATTGCAGCAGGGTTGGCCAGCTCCTTACAGATTTAGAAAAGTTTGGTGGAGTTGTTATGCCACAGAGACATAGGCTTGAATGTGGACTCTATTCTTGGTCTGGACACTCGATACTGCCTTTCGAGCAGGCAGCAGGCCAGTATGTCAAGAGGATGAACAAGAAGCCCTCCATTTCCTCTCACCTAAACGCCTCGTGTAGAATCATCACAACCGCTGCTACTACTTACAAAGCAGCCATGCTAAACACCAAAAGAGACTTATAACGCAAAAATACAAAACACCACATCAGGCTCTAAAGAGCGCATCCTCAGGGAGTTAGAGACTCCAATTCCACCTGACAGAATCCTGTACTAAAGACGCGTCTTGATGTGCTAAAATCTAAAAAGCGCAGATTGAAGCTAAGCACGAACTTTAACAAGTCTCATGATTCTCAGCTCATACCATGTAATCCATTCCAATTCTCAGCAGTTAATACCCAAGAAGTAGAAGACATCCTAGCTAGTTTAAAACTCTGTAGATGTCAAGGGGATATTTGCCCAATCAAGGCCATAAAGGAAGCAGCTAAGGCTCTTGCTCCATTCATTGTATCTCTGATTAATGCTTCTTTCAAATCGGGCACTGTCCCTGACCATCATAAGGAAACCTGGGTCATGCCTCTCCTCCAAAAACTTAAACTCGCCGACCAACTACAGACCTATAACTATGGTACCGTTCCTCCTAAAAATCCTGGATAGAGCGGCCTAACTCCAGATACAAAAACACTTAGACAACAACCTCTTAGGCCTACGTCAATCCGGATTTAGACCAAGACATGGTACGGAATCAGCTCTCCTTGAATTAAAGATCCAAATGGAGGATTTAAAGGATAAAGGCCTCATTGCCATCCTACTGCTGCTTGACCTTTCAGCAGCTTTTGATCTGGGTTACCACCAGATCCTTACCAAAAATATGACTGCAGCAGCCGCCTTCTCTACTAACGCTATTACCTGGTTTCAATCCTTTCTAGCCAATAGGACCATGAGGGTCTTCTCCCCCAAATCATTTGCTGATCCAGTACCAATTTCCAGCAGAGTCCCTCAGGGTTCCTGCGTCCCTCTCACCCTATATAATATTTCCACTAAGCTTCTGTTCGACCACTTCGATGGCTGGGGTGTCGCCTACACCAACTATGCTGATGATGCTCAAGTCCTCATCACTCTGACTGGCTGTTTCGACAGTGACTCTAATCTCCTCTCCCTTCTTTCCCTCTTTCCCTCCCCCCCCCCCCCCCAAGTTGACCAATGCCTGCAAACCTTATCTCCCCACACCCCCGCCCCCCAACAGCTGCATTACACTTGCCAGGGCTCTGATCTTATCGAAGCTCGACTACTGCAACACCCTATATCTGGGCACCAATTAAAGCAATCTAAACAAACTTCAAGTTCTCCAGAATAACACATCCACATCAGCCTTAAAAGTCCCTCGATTTTGGCTAGGCGATCAGCATGATCTCTGAGAAAGACTGAGATAATCAGATGCTGCACAACACAAGGAAACGAGCGGGTGAAGAGCCAAAATGAATCAGAGCCGAGTAAGGACGCTAGCCGGTGAAGTTTGCCCTGGCGGAAAGACAGCCAAGATGGTGGCGCCCGCCGATGCAAGCTGGAGCTTCCTACCCGCAACAGACTGGCCGCGTGTATGCTGAGGCGACGGGTCCTGCACCCGAAACTAATGCGGGTGAGAGACGGCTCTGGAAGTGTATTCGCCCCTGAAAATTAGCGGGATTGTCAATTGGAGAAAGTGCACAAACTGTAATGACCAGCCGACACAGAGGCTGAAAACCTCGGTTTAGCCGGGGGACGGGACCCTGGAGACGCCAGCAACTTCGCACCCCTGATTGTTGGAGGGTGGGAACCCGTGGGCACTCTGCCTGGCGTTGGTGGGGCGCAAGGAACCACTCGGCTTCAGCGGATCAGCTTTCTTGACGCCTCAGGGAACACATGCCAAGGGTGCACCGGGAACAGAGACCCTGAGCTGTGGCGTGCGTTGTGGCCGGGGCGAAACTGGAACCTCGGCAGATTAAGGGCACTTGAGCCTGGCTTCATGTGAAGCAATACTTCGCCCCCCCCCCCCGTCTTGGGGACCGATGTGGGCAAAGTAGTGGCTTGTTAACTCTGGATGCCGGTTGCTACTGCAGAGTGATTGATAAGGTGGAGGGTCGGTAGCCCCGACCCTGCATCAAGAGCTCCAACATTCCCTGGGTGGATCAGTCGTGGTCCCTCCCCACCCCCCCCCACCCTGCGGGACCCGCTGGATAAAGCAATGCTGGTCCGAGGCTGACTGGTTGCTTTTCTGGGGACGCTGCTTTCTACAGGAGTGAGGCGGATCAGCAGCCATAAGAATCTGCAGCTTGCATTAAGGCATCCCCCCACCTCTGAAGACTGTGGAAGGACCTCGTCTATAACCCATCAGTTCTTAACGATCCTCATTGCGTTGGGTCTGGCTCCCCAAGAGTGGGACGGTGGGCCATCGTCAGCTGGAGCACCTCAGGCCTTGGATAGTGGGCAATGCCAAAAGCGGTGGGAAGGCGGAAATCCCACAGCATCAAAGCCTTTTTTGACAGCTCAGCCAGTAAGTGACACCCAGATGCAAACAATTACGGTGGACATCCGTCCTGCCCCTACACTGGCAAAACCTGCAGAAATGGCGTTCTCTGATTTTGAAGGGATGCTGAAATTCCTCAAACAAGACATCACTCAAGAAATCAAAATGGAAATTAAGACCTCCAAGGACTCACTGGCCTGATCACTCGCCGACTTAACCTCATATATCGGAGGCCTCGAAACCAGGGTCAACGAGCTAGAAAACATTACATGCGAACAGATGTACGAACATGAGGTACTTGCAGAGAGGTTAAGGACCATTGAAAAGCACCTGGAGGATGTTTGGGCTAAACAAGCCGATCTTGAAAATAGATCGCGAAGGGATAACGTGCGCCTTCGGGGAGTTCCGCGGCAAGTGTCGGACCAGGACTTGCCAGACTATGTGAGTGCGCTGTTCAGGTCTCTACTGGGCCTCTCCACCTCAGAGGCACTGACCCTGGACAGAACCCATTGTGTCTATTCCTCCGCCCAACAGAGGAGGAACCTACTCCCGATGTCCTGACCAGAGTGCATTTCTTCCACCAGAAAGAGGAGTTCATGGCGGCAGCCAGGAAAGCGGAACCAATACAGTTCCGTGGAGCAACGTTAAAACTGTTCCAAGATCTCTCCCCATATACTCTAGCGAGTCGTAGGCGCCTGCCGAGAGCAACGGCTTGGCTTCAAGCTCAAAAGATTCGCTACCGCTGGGGGTTTCCATGCAATCTCATCTATGACCTTCTCAATCAACACTATGTAATATCCTCAGAGGACGACGTGAGGGACTTGATGGCCGGAGTAAATATCGACGCCTCCTCAGAGCCACCTACTCAATCATCAAAGCCTGATTTAGGCCCCACGCCGAGAGATAAACGAAGAAAACCCAGGGCGTGGCAGCGAATAGGGCGATTCCCCACACCAGGAGGTGGAAATTTATGGAGCGTGGGAAGGCACAGCCAGCATGGCTTGTCACCGGAAGGAGATTCCCATGAAGTCGATTGAAAACTCTGGTTCGTCTCGTTGACCAGAAATAGCCGGCAAAGCCAATTTGGAGAACCTCATACAGCCATCTTAAAACTGCTGAAATGGGGATCACGCGTGACCTGATCACTTAAGGGAGAATGGCTAAGCCCCATCCGCCTTGACATTGAAGACTTGGATCAGGGGAGAGAACCCATCATGCTGCATGGTCCCACGCCTTACTACCAGAACCTAATCTAGGCTCACACGGCGCTTATGAGGAAGCGACAGGTCCCTGATGGATGCACGTCTTTGCTGTGATCATGTTCTGTGACCTGGTGGGGTTTTGAGCCCTTAATTATCTTGATTCCTCCCTAAGCCCCGAAGTTTTACAATCTGGTGACTCTGCATTGAAGACCAGGGCATTGCTCTTCCAAGGGCGAGAAGCAGCTATTGAAGAAGAATGTCATAATGTGCGCTTGATATCATCTGATGCTTACGGAGATCAAATTTACAGTATAGCGTGTTTTGGCGCCCCAAGCGGATTGCGCCCATTCTGTTGACGTCTTATTGATGTTGGTTCGGGTAAGGAGGCCTTTACGAGCCTCTATTGTGTTGAATTACATTCTTTTACTGCCGGTTTTTAATTTTTCTTTTATTATATGGTTGTTTTCGCACACACCACCACTAGCCGTTATTTTGTCTTCACCCATGCTTTGCCACCTAGTAGCCACGGAACAATTGCTGGCTCTCCGCGGGAATTAGCACTTGTGCACTATGCCGCCTGCGCAGGTTTTGTGGTATTGCCATACTTATGCAAAATGTGATGGTGCGGGCTGGGGAGGTGAGGGGGGGGAGCTGTCCCTTGGGGCAATGAGGCCATCCAACACAACATAAGGGCCTGAGTGATCTTAGAATGGCAACCCCAGATGTTAAATGCATTACTCAATGTCCAAGGCCTAAATTCCCCTCCTAAAGCGTAATGCACTGTTTCACAGACTAGCAACGCTTGATGCAGTGTTATTGTCTCTACAGGAAACCCACCTCCTACCCATGGAAGAATTTCGTCTTAATAAAGAAGCGAGGGGTCGCCATTCTGGTACGCAAGGGCACCCCCCTGAAAGCATTGAAGGTGGTGCGAGACGTGGAGGGAAGGTGTCACATTAGTTGTATCAATGTTGTGGGGACGTAGGGTTACATTGGTATCACAATATGCTCCAAATATCAAGCAAGACTTATTCTATGTGTCGTTATCTAAATCACTGACAGAACACGCAGAGGGGGGGAACTAATCCTGGGCGGAGTCTTCAACGCTCTGGTGAATCCGTTCGTTGATGAGATGTTGGCCCCAACCTCGGCGGACAAGAAGAACTTCCTACTACATTATTTTTTTTTTAAACTTTTATTTTTGGACGGCAGAAGTACACAAGGCATACACAAGACAATAAATGCATAGCAGTTACATCATGGAGCAGCACATCATAAAGGATACAGCAATCACAACATGGACAGCCGGGCGATATCTGAGAAGGAGCATACCAACCGAAAAACAGAGGAATAAAGTAGGGGCTCACACAGTGGGATCAGAGCCCGTCGGGGCAGGGGACAGACCAGATTCGGGGGTGCCCTCGCTTCGGATGCTAAGGTAAGCGTTAAATTCAGCCCAAATGTTCCTGGGGCGAGACTGAGCTGGGAGCATAGACAAGTACTCTTCCTCGCAATTGCGTGACCAGGTGAGTAAGCGCAACCATTTCTGAAAGACCGGGGGAGTGGGGCTTTTCCAGCTCTGGAGTATACACTTTTTGGCAATCATACAGCCTATGTTTAGGAACTTAGCCAGGCGTCTGGTTTCATCGGTTTTCCAGACCCCGAACAGGATCGACAAGGGGTCAGGATCAACCACAGTTTCAGTTATGTCAGAGAGTGTTTTCAAGATGCATTCCCAGAACCCAGATAGCTCCCTGCAGGACAGAAACTTATGCAGGTGATCAGCCTCCTCAGTTCCACAGCGAGGACACAGGGCCGCGGCGGCGCGGGCGAACGCCGAAGTCCTGTGTGGAGTATAGTAGAGCCTATTGAGGAGTTTGTACTGCATGGCGCGGTAACAGAAATTGAAGGAGACTTTTTTTCGTGTGTAAGCACATTGCGTCCCAGTCGCCATCAGACAACTCCAGGCCCAACTCATTCGCCCAACCGTCGCGCGCCCCGAGCGCCGGGATTGTGACGGACTCCTGAAGGATCCTATATAGTGAAGAGACGACACCGCGGGCGCCGCCTGAGTTGGCAATGTATGCGATCGCCGGGTTATCCGGGGGTTCATCAGGAAATGAGGGCCATGAAGTACGGAACGCTGCCCGTAGCCTATAATATTGGAGGGTCTCCAAGGCGGATCTGGTGTGGCCTTGCTTCCATGTTTGGGGGTTAATGAACTTACCTTCTGGGTAGAAATCGGACAGTGCTTGATACCCCAGCGTTCCCCAGTGTTGGGCCAAGGCGTTATCGTGCGTGGGTTCCAAGTCAGGCAGGTGCCACACCGGGAGCCATTTGTAGTTAGGGGGACCTGTTCGACGGGCCTAGCAAGCGTTCCCATGCGTGAATGGTCGTGGCGACAGGGTCAATGGGAGAGTCAGGTGTGTAACGGCGATGTAGTATAAGGGACATCACGTTAGTGCCGGTGGTCGCTAGTCGCTCTAACTTGACACGTTGGGGAGCCCGGGTACCAGTGGGTGGCATGTTGAGCCTGGGCCGCAGTCCAGTAGAGTAGCAGATTTGGGGCAGTGAGCCCCCTTTGTTTATAGGGGAGCGCCATGTCAGTCCACTTCTTACGCACTGCACCGGAGTGCCATAGGAACTGAGCGCATAGTATATGCAGTTTAGTGAAGTAGGCCTTCCCCGGCCACACGGGAACGTTGCTAAAAGTGTAAAGAAGCTTGGGGAGCAGGATCATTTTAATTAGAGAGAGACGACCAGCCATGGATAGTGGGAGCGATCGCCATCTTGACATCTTGGCCTCTGCGGTTTGCGCCGCGGTGAAGTAATTGTCGGCTAGCAGAGTGGATTTAGTCAAGGATATCTGCACCCCCAGGTATCTGACACCGTCCGGGGACCAGCGAAGGGGGTACTCAGTGGTGGGTTGTTGGGTAGATTTAGTGAGCGGGAAGATATCTGACTTTGAATAATTGATCGTGAAGCCAGAGTAGGTGCCGATGCGGGTAACGTCCCTCAGTATGGGGTCAATGTGGGTGGTGGGCTCTCTAATGTATAAAAGCACGTCATCTGCATATAGAGATATGATTTCGGGGTCATCCTTCAACCGTATCCCCTTGTGAGCATGACGAGCACGGACATAATCCGCCATTGGCTCAATTGCGAGGGGGAAGAGGATCGGGGAGAAGGGGCAGCCCTGTCGGGTACCCCTGAAGAGTGTGAAGGGGTTGGATGTCAAGGAATTAGCTCTGACCCGGGACACAGGGGAGGCGTATAGTAGTTTAATGAACCTGATCATGTTTGGGCCAACTCCCATCGTCTCCAGCACCAGCCACGTGTAGTTCCAAGAGACCATGTCAAAGGCCTTCTGAGTATCCAGAGTGACTGCCACGGCCTGGGCGTCTTGATTTGTACGGGACATAACATTAAACAGTCTCCTTATATTATGAGAGGTGGACCTGCCGGGGACGAAGCCCGCTTGGTCCTCATGGACCAGATATGGCATAATGGGGAGAAAGCGGTTAGCTATGGTCTTAGCAATAATTTTCGTATCTAGGTTCATGAGGGAAAGGGGCCTGTATGACCCACACTCGTCGTCTGATTTGCGAGGCTTAAGTAGTACCGTGATGACAGCCTCACGCATGGATGGGGGGAGAATAGAGGAGTGAAGCGCTTCGACCCAGACCTCGAGTAGCTTGGGAGCCAGTATGGCCACGTGTTCTTGATAAAACTCAGCCGTGAGGCCATCAGGTCCCGGCGCCTTGCCTTTGGGCAGGTTAGAGATGGCGGCCACTATCTCATCCAGCGTTACCGGGGAGTCCAGTTGGTCGCGGGCAGCAGGGGATATTTCGGTGGTGGGGATCTGAGCAAGCAGCTCGCGCATGTGTCGTTCGGAGTGTTCGGGAGGCTGGGAGTAGAGGGACCTGTAGAACTCAGTAAATACCTCCAAAATCTGTTGGTCAGCCCACTGTACATTGCCAGATGCGTCTTTGATGGAGGTGATCTGAGCTCGGCCAAGTTCCCTGCTCACCACGCCCGCCAGAGTCCTCCCTGGTCTGTCACCCTCGCCATATTTCCTGGCAGCCTGTGGGCGACTGAAGTACTGGACTTCGTTGTTAGCGAACGCATTGTACACCCGCAATTCCTCGCTGATTTTGAGAAGCAAGCCGGGATCGGCGCCAGTGGAGCATTGCTGCTCCAGCTGTTTTAATTTAGCTTCAGAGCGACCGAGGCTGGCTCGGATGGTTTTCAGTACCCCGGCCTCCCGCGAGATGGACATCCCCCTGATGTACACCTTAAAGGCCTCCCACCTAACCGCGGCTGAGGTGTCTTGGAGAGAGTTGTGGTCAAAGAAGGATATGATGTCTGCGAGGATATCAGCCCTAAAAACAATGTCCCTGAGGGCCTCAGATTTGAAGCGCCAAGTGCTCAGTGTCGGAGTGGGTATACCCAGCCTCATAGAAAGTGTGATTGGGGCGTGGTCAGACAGAGTGCGGGGGAGAATCCAGGACCCCTCCACCCCTCCCATGGTTTCCCTGGACACTAAGAACAAGTCTATACGAGACGAGCTGTCGTGGACAGATGAGTAATAAGTATACTCCCGGCACAAGGGGTGTACTGTCCTCCAGGCGTCGCAAACATTGAGCGTCTGCATATGGCCACGCAACCTGCGTGCGGCACTGGTTAGGGCTCGAGAGGACGTGCCAGTCCTATCCAGGACAGTGTCAAGAATAAGGTTTAGGCCCCCCCCCCATACAATCTGGACTCCCAGGTAGCCCAACAGTATAGCAGTTACCGCATCGAAGAACTCGGGAGAGTCAACGTTGGGGCAGTAAGTGTTAACAAGTAGGTATTCTCTATTCACCATCGTGCAGTGTAGTATAACATAGCGACCCTCAGGACATACGTAACTTTTGTGCAGAATGAATTTGATCGATTTATGGATCATTGTGAGGACTCCCCTGGATTGGGAGGAGTAGGAAGTAAAGAATCTAGTGGGGCCCCACGACGGGGCCATGGTGCCCGGAATGTGGCCATTGGAGTGTGTCTCTTGTAGGAGTAGTATCTTACAGCCATGTCTATTAGCAAAGGCCATGATCTTGCGGGCCTTGGTGTGGTTGCTCAATCCGCGAATGTTCCAGGACATTATAACGGTAGACATGTCAGTGGCGGATCTCTAATCCCGGCACACCCGCATCAGTGAACATCCCAGGTATAGCAGCAGTGTGCTTATGTTTTGCCAGTGTGCATGCCGTGAGCCCTAGTATGCCGTTTTTTCCAAATACCCCATTCCCACCCACCACCCTCACCGCTGACCCAGCTTTAGTAGTGTGAACAACACCCACCCCCAACTGTGCAGAGCCGGGCCGGCCCCAACATGGCCCAGACTGCCCAAAAGCCCAACCGGGGCTGACCCACAACAAGGGCATATCCAAGAACAGTGCAATCGCAGTGGGGTGCGCCGTTGCCGTGCGGAAGCACGCTAGGAACCAGCTGGTTCCGTTACAAAACGAACATTATTAGCGGACAAAACGTGAATACCCCAGTCCCGCCCAATGGAGCGCAGGGAGCAACACACACATCACAGGGGTCCAGCAACCCAGCCCAGGCGAAACCATGAGAAGAAACATGTCCCAGTGCTCGTGAATAGAGGGCAACGGTTGCAACCAGACCAAGGGAGCTGAGTATGTCAGAGAGCAGCAAGGGTAAGTGTGGGAGAATAACTTGGACGGGATAACAGGTGCTCCTCGGAGAGCAGTAATTAAACCCGTGTAGGAAAGCCTTGTATACAAGTGAACGCGGAGGTGTGGTTACTCATGGATATGAACAAAGAGTGGCAGGACTCGGTCTACATATAAGCATAGTATCAAGGCATCACAAAGCAAGCATAGAATTCACTCATTAGTCATATTATCATCAGCCGGCGGGTGGAGAGGAACATGTGCCTCGATGAATTTGACCGCCTCAGATGGCACTGTAAAAAAGTATAGTTTGTCGTTGAACGTAAACTTCAAGCATGCAGGGAAGAGTATGGCGTAGGGGATGTCCCTTTCCCTGAGGAGTTTCTTCACTCCAAGGAACTGGCGACGTTCCTGCTGAACTCCGGTGGAAAAGTCGGGGAAAATCCTGATCACCTGCGAGTCCAATCGTAACTCGCCTTTTTCCCGTGCGAGGCGTAGAATTAGGTCGCGGT
The DNA here is from genome assembly GCF_040938575.1 of Ambystoma mexicanum. Taxonomy (NCBI): domain Eukaryota; kingdom Metazoa; phylum Chordata; class Amphibia; order Caudata; family Ambystomatidae; genus Ambystoma; species Ambystoma mexicanum. The sequence goes on along the minus strand of NC_090938.1, from coordinate 112,524,042 downwards.
CCTTGAAGCTCAGAACCTTGGCAATGATGGGTCTCGGAAAGTCACCGGGTTTAGGCCGGGGTGACAGCGCCCTATGGGCCCTCTCGATGGTAAAGAAGGGAGACATGTCTGGGTTACCCAGTAGTTCCTTCAAGAGATCCTCGACCGCCAATTCCAGTCGACCCTTCAGCGCATTTTCAGGGACCCCAACGATGCGTATTTTGTTTCTGCGCGACCTAGATTCGAGGTCATCACATTTGGCTTTAACCGCCTTCATATCCGAAACCAAAGTGGATACAGTGCCCTGGAGTGTAGATATATTATCTTCATTGGTACCAATCCTGCTTTCGGTCTCCGTGATTCGAACCCCCTGCTGATCCAGTTTGGCTCTGAGTGAAGCTACATTGGCATTAATGTCATCGAGCTTTTCATGGAAAGCTGCAAAGTTTCTAGCCATGGATTCCATTATCGCTGTGAGGTCAGTGGTGGGTGCCTCGGCGCATGGCGGGTCGTCAGCCGAGTCGCTTGGTGCGTGGGCCGAGTCGGGCCTCGGGCGGCTTTAGCGAATTTGTCCATGGCCCCAGTTTTATTGTTATTCCTCGATCTGTTAGACATCGTAAATACTGTGAGGAGATGCAGGAGAGGTTCAAGGCAAATGACAGTGGTCCAGCCCGCCGATTCAAACAAATCCTGACAGAGGCGGCAGGAGCTGTAGCATCAGGGAAGTATAGAGTAGCAGCAGGGAGAGAGCGATCCAGCCGCCTGAGAGGGTGAGGGTGGTGTCCAGAACAGATCCAGGGTGAGCACCACAGAGAGCACCGCAGGAATGCAGGCCTTAGTGCATAAGCGGGTATTGCATGGGGCCGTGAAGGTGATGACCCGCAGGGAAGCCAGGCCGTGCCAAAATGTGGGCCCCAGTATCAATCCAGAGTGCAGCGACCTCGCCGCAGGATATGGGCCCAGAGACCAACCAAGGTGGCGCAGGAGCCGGCTGGGGCCGCGCGGCGCGGGGAGAGAGGCCCAGATCGAGGATGGCCTGTAGTGGATACGGGGGCAATGTGGCTCCGGCGCGCAGCAGCCCCAGCAGCTCCTCACCTGGTATGTAGCCCGCAAGTGTCCTATCAGGGAGTAGGTGCAGCTCCTCAGGTCCTCGGGCGCCGCCGGCAGCTGCGTAGAGCGAGAGGTCGTAGGCCGCAACCAGGCCGCGAATGACAGATCAGCGGGGCCCCAATCGAGTGCCGCAGCCAAGCCCGGCGGCCGGCGCAGCACCTCCAGGAGGGGCGCACCGCTCAAGTGTTGAGCAGCGCGGAGGAGGGGCGGTCCAGGGTCCCCCAGCACCGGGCTCTCCGGCCGGGCAGACCGGGCTCATCAAGGCCCGAGGGCTCCGGCCCCAGAACGGGGAAAAAGTCCAGGGCGACCGGCGCGAGGCACGGCCCAAGCAGCGGGCGCCGGTCCAGCGAGGGGCGCGACCCAATCCGCGGCGCCTCTAACGCGGACCGCAGGGCGTCTTAGCAGGCGGGCCAGTGGAGGGATGCGGCAGGGGAGGCCTTAGTGTGATGGCGGGAGCCGGGAAGGAAAGTCTTCAATGGGGCGCCGAGCACCGCGGCGGCCTCGAGGGTCCCGCAAAGTGGATCTCCGGCTCCCAAGGTCCGATCCGAGGCAGGATCGCAGCAACACGTAGCCACAGTAATAGGGATGCCAGTCGGTCGGTCGGGTAGGCGCATAGCTGCATTCGCCCGCAGATGTCCTCGGATGAAGAGCGGCTGTGCACGGAGCTCAAGAGCTAGGCAGCCATCTTGACGGCTGCTCAACAGCGCCCCCCCTTCCTACTACATTATTGAGGGAACATTCCCTAATTGAGGTCTGGAGGTTTCTCCACCAGGACGAGCGGGACTACAACTACTTCTCAGCAGTTCATAAGGGTTTCTCCCGACTAGATATGTTCCTTCTTTCCGACACAATTATCTCTCAGGTAATATATGCTGAAATACTCCCAGAAGCTTTATCAGATCACTCTCCTGTGAGTCTGACATTCTCCCCATCCACGAATCCCCTCCTCATTAAACGACTTCTTGATGGAGGATCCCCTGATTCGAAGCCACATAGCTGAAACCCTAGGCTTCTATTTAAAAAAAAACAATTCGGACAGCATGGGGTATGACACGGTGTGGGATGCCGGGAAGACTAATTAGGGGGCACTTTATTGAACAAGCTGCTCAGAGGGAAATCCAGAAGGGCATTACAGGTCCAACTGGAGGGAGAAACTCGCAGGCTCAAAGCTGTGCATAAAGAGAGTGCGTTCCAATGCTCTTTGAGGGACCTACAAATAGCCAGGAAAGCATTGAAGTCACACCACACGGCGAGGGCAGCACACTATATGATACGCGGTATTGCTCTCCTCTGAAAAGTGCACAGAACTACCATAAATCACCAATGCAATTATAGAGCAAATACTTCAACCCCAAAACATACCGACACAATAACTTACAGCCACGCACTCTTTAGAAGATAATCAGCTCTTTAAGGCCATTTTTTCAAAGATTACAAGTACATAGAAATAACTCATAAAACTAACATGGACATAGATCGCAGAAGAAGTAACGTCAAAAGAAATAATCGCCGTGAGCATAATTCTTGTCCTCATCTCGTCCAGAAGCAGCTGGAAGACTCCGGGGGGGCAGCCAGGAAGAGAGTGCTACAGCTCACAGGAAGGCCAGACGGAGCGTCCCTCTCTGGCTGAAGTCTCACCTGACCCCTCCGGGTTTCCGTATATATAGGAACTCCAAAAAAAGGAGTTAATTCTCGAACCTTCTGGAATTGCACCTGCGCAGTTGAGGAACAGCTGTCGGTTGCCAGCTGGGTCAATTGAGAGCTCCCCCCAAGGGCCGCAGGGCCTCCCTGCTCTAAAAACATGCTCCACGGAGAACAGCAGCAAGTCATAACAACATTAGCTTTTCCCAGCAGAAATGGCCTTGACTGCATACCAAGTTTGAAAAAGCATGTTTGTCTCAGCACTGTGAATCTAACACTTCAGCAAAATGTGTGCAGCCTTTCACTGCGGAGTGAAGTAAATATCCAACATGGCTCCGAGCGCTCCCAGAATGCACCGCTCGTCCGCGCCATTTTGAATTTAGCATAAATTAAGCAGAACATACGCACAAAACAGTATTTCTATACAAAAGGGAACAAAGCTAATAAATTGCTGGCAGCCAAGTTGAAAAAGCACTTGAAGCATAACCGAATAGACATATTGCAAGACGGAGCGGGTAGCTGTGTCTCTTCAGAGGAAGGTACACTAGGCATTGTGGAGCAATTGGTCCACAGGCCACTGAAGAATTCATAATAAATGCCCATCTCCCCCAGATTCCACGAACCCTCGGGGACCCCTTAGAGGAACCAATAATGGTTCAAGAAGTTGAGAGCGTGATTAAAACTCTACCCCTTGGGAAAGCCCCGAGCCCAGATGGGTTCTCAAACAAACTACAAAGTTTTTAGCGTTGAGCTGGTGCCCCATTTTGCAAAACTTTTTAACTGCTTGTGGGAGGCGGGATCTGTCACTCAGACAATGGCTGAGTCTGCGACAACCCTGATATTGAAACCAGATAAAGATCCCGCGGAATGTGCGTCCTACCGGCCATTTGCTTTGCTTAACACTGATGTGAAGATTTATAGTAAGGTCATAGCTCGCCGGTTAGGGGAGATTTTACTGTTAATAATGGACAGGGACCAAACTGGGTAAATACAAGGCCGGTCAGCTCATGATACCATTCGCCGAGCAGTGGACCTGGTGGCCCTGGCCCCTAAGATCCCCCAGGTACTTTGTCATTCCTATCGTTGGACGCACACAGGGCTTTTGACAGCATGTCTTGGGAATATTTGGGGCGAGTGCTGAAGGGCTTTGGCCCGAAGTTCTCCAGTCTGATCCTTTCCAACTTCCGGATCCCATCAACCAGAGTCCAGGTTAACTCACAGTGGACCAATCAGATAGCCCTGGGAAGAGGAACCAGGCAAGGCTGCCCTCTATCTCCACTAGTGTTTGCATTGGCAGTAGAACCAGTAGCACAGCAGATTCGCCTTCACCCAGGGATACAGGATTTTGGGGTTAAAGGGCAATGCCATAAGGTCACGTTATATGCGTATGATGTGCTTTGCTTCCTGAGAAGAGCGGCCAGCTCTATCCCCAATCTCATGGCCTTGCTGGACTGATTCGCAGTGATTTCCGGTTTCACGATAAACACGGCAAAATGGGTGGGTATGAACCTATCGGGGATCCCTGAATACCTCAGCCGCCTTAAAGAACACATATCCTTTTCAAGAGAAATCCACGCAAATCACTTATTTGGCAGTGTGTCTAACCCCAACTTACGCTAGCCTGATGAAAGCTAACCTCTCCAATCTCTTAAAGGACTCAAAGGACGTCCTACAAAACTGGGCGGTGCAAGAAATATCGTGGCTTGGTCGAATCAGCGCAATTAAAATGTCCCTTCTACCGAGACTGTTGTACATGTTTCACACCTTACCAATATTGATCCCAGAGCGGGACCTCCTTGAATTACAAAAGGAAATGGGTTGTTTTATTTTGCAAGGGAAAACGCCCAGAATCCTGCGCAAGCTCCTCACAAGGAGGCCTGGGGCTTCCTTCTATCCCATGGTATTGCAGAACAGCGCAGGTAGCGGTAATATTAGGCTGGACTGATCCAGTAGAATCACCCAAAGGCATGACCTTGAACAATCCGCATCCCAGTTCCCTTTTAAATTTCCTGCTGTTTCTCCCAAGATCAGCGCACGCCCAACAAGGCCTCCTCTTGCCCACTACAGCAACAACTCTCCGTTGCTGGGGATAAAGCTTGTGCACAAAGAGGCTTTTCATCGGGCCTTGGCCTGCTATCTCTGGTCACACAGAACCCAGCGTTCACCCTGATTCCTACCGGCTTTGGTCAACAGGGAAACCATTAAGACTATGCGACCTCTATGATAATAATCTCCCACTAACGTTCGAACAATGCAAAGAAAAATGCAACCTTCCAGAAACTGAGAGATTTAAATATATACAGTTGCGTCACTGGGTAATTAATCCGTCCATAACGCAGGCTTCCACTAGGCCTTGTACGGGTATAGAAATGACGGTTTTGGAGGGGTACCACTCTCATAGAATAGTATTTGCTACCGTCTCCTGGAAAATGTTTCGATCGAAGAGAAACTACCTTATATGTTAGCATGGGAAAAGGAGCTGGGAGAGACGATCTCACAAGAGTCATGGCAAAGAATTTGGGGGAGGGTCCATAGGGTTTCCCGATGCACTGCCGTAAGAGAAGGAGCACTTAAGCTATGCTTCCGATGGTACTTGTCCCTGCGTAGACTACATGCAATGAATGCAGATTACCCGGACACGTGTTGGCACAGATGTGGGGAGAAGGGTGACCTAGGTCATTTATGGTGGCATTGTTCTATCATACAATCCTTTTGGCTTGAGATGAGGTCCAAAATCGGGGAAATCACCGGCGCCTCGATCCCTATGGATCCACAGATTCTGGTATTGGGGGGATGCTCCTGATGATGGCTCCTACCCGATGTCAGACGCCAGAGCGGAACTTATCTCTCATTTACTTATGGCCGCTCGTCTCAGACGTGCCCGCTTCAGGAAGGAGATAGAGGGCCCCCACATAGCATATTGGTGCGTGAAGGTTTGAGAACTGCTGGGGATGGAAAAACGTACAGCTATGATCGAGGGGCAGTTGCCCAAATCTCTTGCATATGGGGACCGTTCCTTGAATATGTGGCGGAGAAGATATTGAAATACCTGCTGAATCCGTGACACGGGACTAGGGGTATATCTACCAGGCAGAATGGGGCAAAGTGACGTGATGAATGTCTATAAGGTGGTTTTTCATTTTTATTTTTTTTATTTCTTTTTCTGCTTTCCTTCTCTTATTGTTCTCTTTGCTACATTAGGCCTTTACTTGTAACTCTTCTGGTTCGCTTGGGAATAGTAGTGGTTTATACGAAATAAGCATATGATTTCTTAAACAAATGAGAGCTATTTGTGCTGACATGGACAGTTGTTTCTTTGATGTTTGCTTTATAAAATGAAATTTCAATAAAAATCTGTTTAAAAAAAAAAGTCCCTTGATTTAACCACGTCTCAGCATTCAGGCGGGATATACATTGGCTCCCAGTGCATGACAGAATCTCTTTACGAACATTAGTTATCACTCATAAGTGTCTGTCCAAAATGGCGCCAAAATAGTTGGCTGACAAATTTAGCAGGAGCCAATCCACCAGACCTATCTACATCGCCTTAACATTCTATTATACAAACTCAAAAGTAGGCGGATCCAGCTTCCCCGTACTATTGGGCAATCTGTGGAACGCCTTGCCTAACAGCCTCGGAGCAGAACCATCCTTCTGGTCCATCAGAAACAGCGCAAAAGCCTGGCTCTTCGACCAGCAGTATTAACCTACACTCCCTGCCACTCTGCATCAATCACTCAATGACTTTCACAGCAACTTTGTAGAGCCACTCTATGTATACAATCTCTCTCTTAGCATATGTGGCTACTGTTCTTTAAAATGTCTGTGTAATGTTCACTTCCGCCATCTGATTCTCAGGCTTGCTATGTAACTCAAGTCAACTGCTATTTGCATAATCTCTTTAACTGTATGTAATATAATTCAAGTGCTATCTCTTTGTTTTCTGTAACTATGCACTCAAGTTTAAGCGGCTAGATACCTGAGGGTTAAGTGCGCTCCACAAATAATTAAACTTAGGGGTAGCTGTCCGTTATTACTTCCATATTTAGGTTGCGAAGATCTTTGCACACTCTTATGCCATTGGTCTGCTGCCTTTTAATAAGTGCAACCGGGTTCAGCCACTCGAATGACTCCACGGTTTCGATATTGCCCTCCTGGACCATTTGCTCTAGTTGTTCCTGTAAGGTGCTTCTCGCAGTGGCTGGCACTGGCCTCACCTTGTGCTTAAAGGATTGGTTTGGTCAAAATTTTGTATTGTCCCTACGGGTCGTCGGTCATGTGTTTTTAAGCCTAAGTCGCTCGATTTTAGAAATATTTCCTATGGACCTTACCCAAGTTTTCGTCCATTAAAGCACGCGAAAACAGGCATAAGTGCGCTGCCATTTTGTGATAATCCTATCACTTGCCCCGTCGCCCTGACTGACCTGCTTTTGCGGCACTAAATCATATCCCCCGCCCCTGAGCCTGTCATCAGCAGACGCGTACCACCCATTTCACAACGCCAAAGCATGTCTCGTGTCAACATTCGCTGCGCTTAAGCTAATGACGTGTCTCCATGGAAATGGCAGGACGCATCTTTCCTCAATAAGTATAAACGGACCGTTTCACAACACACAGCAGCAGATTTTCGATTCCATTCCTCTCTCTGTGTTACTTTGAGTATTCTGTGACTCGTTTCTGTGCTCTGGTCAGCTACCTTCGTTGCTTGTAGCCCGTGTGAACAGATACCAGTACCACCGCTATAAATTATTTTAGTTTGTTTAACACACAATGGCTACAATAATGCCCTACATGTACGAGCCCGAGTATACCGAGGAGGAACTACTGGAATGGGAAACACGCGAAAACGATGGGTCTTCGGACGGCAGTTGGGAAGACGATTCAACAGCTGAAGAGCCTGGACCTAGTTGCATGGACGGTGTTTCCACCTGGTGCACATGCAATCGGTGCGAGCTAATGCCAACCGAGGACGAGAACTGCTGTTGCTGTGAAAACTCGGGATGCGTGGCCTACATTTCGGAAGGCGAGCCACGACCGCAATGCATCACCGAGCTGCCAGACTTCAGGGCCGCCTGCCTCACACGGTCCGTGTTGAGGATAATGATGGTGCTTATGCACGAACTTCGCGCAACTGTTCCTCGTAATCCCAGTAACAAGTAAGCATACTCTGCTTGTCATGCCACTCCTATTTCATGGTCTTCTACTATATCCAAAATTACATATACATATCATTGTAATGCATGAAAGGCATTCAATAGTGTGCAGTGTCTAGATAGCATTTGTCTGAGCAGAATGCCATTAGTTACAAGAATTGTCATTGACAACAAACATTTATTAAACTTATCTTGGTCATTTAAAAACAGTTTGTTTTATTCCTTTTCACAGGTGGTACAGGCTGGTGGCCTATCGTTCCTTCACATGGTGGCTTCACGGGAGGCTTGGACACCGCGTTCGAAGAGTAATACCCGCCTGTGCCGTTCGTGCCATAAGAGAAACTTTCCCCAAGTGACAGCGGTCAGTACAGGGGATTTTCTCTCGCTGTGCTGCAACCTGACCTGTACAATGTGTAAAGTCTTGTATTTTTGTGTCATCAAAATAAGATACAAAATAAAACACCACATATATTTTAACAACTGTTGTTTAGATTTTTTTATCTCCATTCAAGGATGGACGTCAGACATCTGTGCTCCGAATGGGTGAAGGTCAGGTCGCTGTGAAGCAGGGTGGTCACTATCTAAGCTAACATAATATATTCTCAATAATGCATGCACTAAATAACACTTGTTCAAAGTCTTTCAGTCGGTTATGTCTCTATAAAAGTCACACATATATCTATACTATCAATTAACATTGGATTATACAGGCCTTAGGTTAAGGGTCTTGACCACTATAATACACTGTTTGAAGTGTGGGTCTGTGCTCACAAGAATCTCCGGTATGTGGCATTTGTTATTGATGGGCAACGATATACTGCAGTAAGGTTCTAATGTTAGTTGGGGATCTGCTAGGTGGGCATCATGGCGTGGTCAGTGGTCTGGCACATGAAGAGAATACCTTGCAGGGACACAGGGTCAGAATGGCAGTAAGTTTCCACTGGCGAGGGTGCGTGAGCAAGGACCCATTTGGAGATGAACGAGCTATGTGCTTAGTTCAGGCTGGTTCACATGCAGGACAGTGATCTCAGAGGAAGAGTGATGTGTTACATTTATTAGCTGTTGCAAATACCTCTGGAGTTTTCCAGTCAGAGTGGGAACGAGGGTGGGGGGCCATGTGCTCTCCGCAGTGAAGCCTGGTAACCAAGATGGAGTGGAAAGGGGGTACAAAAATGGATGCCCCGTATCCTGCTCAGTGGTCCCATCTACGCGAATGTCAACCAAAGTTAACATCGCATAAGGGCAAGGGGCGAACCCACTACTGGAGGCACTTGGTCCTAGTTTCTACTGAGAAGTAAAGGATGAGAGGAGCCTGATGGCCCCTTTCTCCCACACACTTGCCTGCACGCCCGTTGCCCATCCATCCCACCCCCCGCTATCAAAGGCGGTTCGCACCCGGGGATGAGCGCTGGCATGGGGGGCTGTCACGGGCGCAGACGGCCAAGGTGCCAAACAGCATGTACACTTCAAAAGGTATCCCACGCCCAGGGGCCATCGCTCACATGGCCTCCTCAGACCCCGTGTCTCCAGGCAGGCCTCCCCTGAGGCAGGCCGCCCCACTGCAAACCACATAATACCACGACATACACACGTCATTCATTCACAAACGCACCCCTGTTTCTAATACTTTATAAACCACTTGATATGTCTCATGAGAACATCTTTGTGCTTTGCAAGTCAACTCCTGAACCTTCTACCTGAGAAGCACTGAGATCTATGCTAATCTGCTCGTCGTCTTGCTATCTGTGACCGCTTCGAGCAAACTTGTCAGTGTGCTACCTGTGGCCATCTACCTTTTCTCCTGCAACATACTGCTCGGCCTGCTGAATCCAACTGTTTGTTGGTCAAGGTAAGGCCATGTATCCTAGTCATATTTCGGTCATTTTTACATTTCTATCTATTTGCGATTACAGTACCCAATAGTGCTATGGTCATTGGTCTCATTGCTATTGACTTGAGTTTCAATTGTTATGCTATCAATAGATCTATTTATTTTCATCTGTGTCAATTGTCATCAAATTGCATCCTTCGGGGGTCCAGTCTATAATGTAAGCATGTTTCCTTCTTGTGCAATACAGAACATCCAAGGGACGAGTCGCATGTTCAGATTTTAGTCACATCATTTATACATTTCTGCAAATTATGCAAATACTAAGCCTCACATGATGAACTGGTATAGTTCCGGCGACCAAAAGAAACCTTGCATTGAACATGGTATGGTTCATTTACTTTTTTATGACATTTTTATTCATCAAGGTTTTATAATAATCTTGATATTTACTTTTCAGAATTTTCAACAATGCCTGCCTGTTCGATTAGCGGTTGCCCTTCGAAGACCCATGCTAAATCTGAAGGCACTACAATGCATGTATTCCCTAAAACTGTTGATCGAATAAGAGAAAGGGTCAGACATTGCGGATATCCACCGGAAGAGCTTGAAAGTAGTGTCCAGCAAGTCTTTGAGGACAAGAGGGGTGATCGATACCGCATCTGCAGCCGGCACTTTTCCTCGAACATGTACGCCACATCTTGGGTAGCAAAGAAGAATAAATGGCAAACGACACGGAAATTGCTCGCAAACGCTATTCCAACTCTATTCGTCCACATTCCGCCACTGGTGAGTCAAGTGTCCGGATTTAGCTTTAGGCCTTGCGGTAGTGTGTAGGTAGCCGAATGGATTAATTGATATTTTAGGTATTGTGTCCCTTGTAATACTTTCGATATTGATATGAGCTTTTTGAATAATGACATTTATCAATAAATTATTTTTCTATTTTATAACCCCCAAAGGAAATCTATTTATGGGCACAGGAAACTGCTATATTGCGCATTTTCAATAGCATTATTCTCAAGTATTCTGTCGGTTTACATGGCAATTTTTTAATATTTGCATTTCATTATCAACCAATAATTTACCTTTACAGCTGCTTGACTATCCACTGAATCTGAAGCAAGAACAGTCTGTATCCGTGACGTGCCTGCAGTTATCAACCACTTCTAGCGCGTATCAGGTAATCCTACTTGGCTATTCCGCTACAGACTTGTTTTATGCATGTCAAGTAATAGTTTTTATGTATCGTGTGATTATTTTACCAATTGTTTGGTTAGTGCTTTCCAATTGATATACACCTTAGTTGTCGTCCCCTGATGTTTGTTTTCAGTTATAATTAGTGTTATCCATACTAATGCAATTACTGTCTTTCAGGGAAACGCTGAAGCGTCCACCACATTGACAACAGCCCTAGATGTTCTTCAGCAGCACGAGGTATGGATACTGACAGCTCCATCGACCGTGATCATCAGGACTGGAACACTTGTCGTTTGATTGTTCTACACCATGTTTCATTCGTGGTTAGCCATTGATATGCACCTGTGCGGTCGACCCCAAGTGTGTGGTGTTTTCAATATTGTAATCCTTACTAATGCAAATACTATGTTTCAGTCAGTTGTTGAAGCGTCAACCCACGCACTTGATGCGGAGCCTGACATTCAAGTAATTCCAGGGGAAGTGTAAGCGGGACCATGCAGATACGAATCGGCGCAACCGCTTTCGGAAGTGCGCACCACATTTACAACATCCATAGATATTCTTCAGCAGCACGAGGTATGGATACTGACGGCTCCATCGAGCATGATCCTATAACGTGATTCCATTTGCTATACTTTTTTCCCTATTAACGCAAGTACTGTGTTTCAGGGAGACGATGGAGCTTCCACTACAATCACAAGATCCCATTTAGATGATGCAGATGTAAAGAAATCGGAGAAATAAGTTGATCAAATCTGATCATATTTAAATATTCCTTGATTCTTTTAGACAATGCATCATTTGTGGTTATCTCTCTATATGTACCTGTGCCGCCGACCCCAAGTGTGTGTTATGTTTACAATATTGAAAACCATATTAACACAAGTACTGTGTTTCAGGGAGTTGCTGATGCCTCCTCTCCAATACAATCATTCATGGCAGTCCATGCAGAGCCAGAGGTATGGATACTGGCAGTTCCATGGAACTAGGTTATCGGAGCTCGAATACTTGTTGTTTGATTGTTCTACACAATGTTTATTTCGTGTTGATGTATTGAGATGTACCTGTGTGTTCGTCCTCGCGTATGTTTTATGTTATCAATATTGTGATACATAGTAATGAAAGTACTATGTTTCAGGGAGTCGATAGAGCCTCGTTCCGTGCTGTCTATGCGGATACAGAAAATATAGTCGCTGCAGCGCAAGAGGAAGGGAAGAGATGCGGAAACGGATCGGAGCTACAGCGTGCAGATGTTGAAGGTCGAGTCAAGAAAGTTGCAAAGAAAAACAAAAATAAGGATAGTTACAAACAGTTGATAACTTTAGAATTTCTTTGTGCTGGGGACTATTTTATGTTTTTTCCAGTCAATTGTACTATACTTTATCTTGTGTTTAAACTGAACATCCCTTTTCCAATCTGTCCTGTAGTTACCCGTGGGTCTACGAACTATAAATACACAGACAGTGAAGCGAATGAGAGATGTTGCTTGCCAGACCATTTACACTGTGGAGGAACTATTAATTCAGACGCCGCGTGTTGAGACTAGAGATGCTCGTATCCAATGGCCAGAACATGAAATGAATGTGTCCGGAGAATCCAGTAAAGTTGTAATGGACCATTGCTACAGTGCGACTGCACCACCACAAGAAGATGATACTGAATGTATTGAGGATAGCTCGGAAGTAGTCGTAGACCAATTCACACAATCTACACCCGCCAAAAAATTGCCACCAAAAATGTTGTGTTCTCCAATCAATGTTGAAGTAACAGATGTTGAAATGACAGAGAATGAACCAGCAGCAGCATTCACCGATGCATCAGAACGTGATATTGGCGATATTTCTTTCAGTTGTGGTGAAATGTCCTCAACGAAGCAGTCCGAAACAAGTGTGACACCGGATGACAGTCTAATGAAAGAGGGCAAATACATAGTATTCGACAGTTGTTTGATGGATATTATAAGTATGCTGAAATGTCAGCATTCCGTCAGAGGGAAAGTATGTCAGAGGCCATTGATTCATGTGACTCGTCAAAAACAAGGCAGTAACATCAAAATACATGCCGCCTTTAGATTAAATCATGCGTTCTCATGGTCTGCACAACCGATGCTGGGGAAGCTGCCAGCAGGCAATCTACTGTGTGCAGCTGCATCACTTTTTAGTGGGTCCAGTTTTAGAAAGTTAGTCTTTCTTTCAGTTTGTGGGACTTCATTTCATTTCTAAAACGCAGTACTACAAATCTCAACATGATTATCTGTTTCCGGCCATTAGTGATGCTTGGAAAATTGAACAATTGTCTCTAGCAAGTACATTCGAAGGGAAACGATTCAGGCTAGCCGCCGATGGACAGTGCAACAGCCCTGGATTTTCTGCCAAGTACTGCACCTACCACTTTCAGGACATGGATAGTAAGAAAATTGTGAGTTCGGTGGTCGTGCAGGTAACACAATGTACATCCTCAGTGGCCATGGAGAAACTAGGATTTATAAAATCACTGGAATATCTACAATCGAGGGGAATACACATCGACCTCATAGCCACGGACAGACACGTTTCAATTGCCAAGACAATGAGAGAGCAGTTCTCACATATTATACATCAATTTGATGTATGGCATCTTGCTAAATCAATCAATAAGAAAATCTCGGCTGCAGGGAAAAAAAAGGTTTGGAAAGTATTTCACAGTGGTCCCAGTCTATCAGCAACCATCTTTGGTGGAGCTCCAAAACTTGTGAAGGGTCAGTGGAAATACTACTTGAAAAATGGCGGTCACTAATGTACCACTGTACCAACGTTCACCGCTGGTCAGAAAACCTACATTTCCACCAATGTGAACATGGCCCTTTGCCCCCAGAGGAGGCAAGGAAGAAGAAGTGGTTGATTCCATCTTCACCGACACACAAAGCCATTGAGAAGATTGTTTAAAACTCTATCAAGAGATTTGAGGGGACTGACAGAATTCTGTCACACAGGAGGTTTGGAGGTGTTCCACAATATGCGCCTAAAGTACAGGCCAAAGCGCTTGCATTTCAGCATACAGGGCATGAAACATAGCACTCTACTTGCGGTCTTGGCCCATAACGAGAATCTCTTCCGTGAACAATCTAGGACTACGTGTAATGTAAGGATGCCTCGCTACACTAAGGTGTTTTCTAAAAGAAGTAAGCAATGGGTCATCGAACCAGTCTATGAGGAAATGGAGTTCGACTTTGTAAAAAGCCTTATTGTTGCTGTACTCGAGAAGCACAGATATGGAATTTTGAACGTTTCTGTGCAGAGCACTGATGCATTGCCACTGTGCCATGTCCACCCAAAGCAGAGCTGGTTGTGAAGTACAAATCCCGGTTTAAATAATTGTAATATTGTCTTTTTGTAAATAAATATTGTAAAGTGTACATACAAAGTATGCTAACTCCTCCCTTCACCATCCTGGGTGGCGAACAACCTGGGTGTCATGTTGACTTCTCTCTCTATTCACCTCATATCGCTGACCTTGTCAATATGTGTATGTATATATTTTTGTTGCTGTAACTAAGTTTCGCAAGGCTTGCGTATTGAAAATAATAAAACAAACAATAAATCTCACTTTCAACTCAACTCCTCGGGTAAGTTATACTTTCCCTGATCTTCCCCCAAAAAGCAATGTCTCTATAGTTATGGTTCTCTAGGGCTGCAACGCGGACAACGAGGACAAAATTGGGGGCCTCAGAACGCGCCAAGCGAGCCGTTGCAGATGGGAGAGAAGCCAGTTCACATTTGCACATTGAGGCCTAGTACATAGATGGATTCGTAAATTCAAGTTCTCACAGATGGCTTTACTATGGGATGTTGCAAAGTAAGAATGTATGCTCGTTTAGAGTGAAGGTCAGTGGCCTTGATTTTTCAGCTGGCGGCCTGAAGAGGCCCACAATTCACACTGGCAGTATAAGGTTCTATTGTTTTTTTACCTTGAGAGACAGGGACCATACCGAAAGGACTTCATTTGAAGGAGGGGTGCAATAACGTAAAAGACGATAAGGCAGAAAATTCTGAAACTAGACCGAGTTTCATGTTAGTTCAGTATACGAAAAATCGTTGTCAAGAGCACAGTGGGATTTTCCGACTGCATTACGCAGAGACACAATGGAAATTGCAAATATAATGTAAGTAACTCTTTAGACACTTTTATACCGGAATGAAGAATTAATGAATGGATGGATGAATGAATGAATGAATGAATGAAGAGCAAGTAAAACGTTTGTGGGATCTTCTTTGTACCGGGCACATGGGCATGCAGGTCCACATTCCACACGCATGTAGACAGTCGTTTCTCATTGTGTGTTAACCTCGATTTATTTTGTTAGTTTTCGCATTGATTTTAGAGCCGAACATACTCCATTGCACTATACTTGAAAGCAAATAGTTTCAGATCGGCCGTAATAAATAAAATGAATAATATAATAAAGATAGGCTGGCGAGACTAATTATAATTTTTTTGTTTTCAAAACAGGTATATCCTACTCTACTGCTACTGCCACCAGTTTCAGACCCCGGCAGATGGTTTCGTCAACCGCAGCTGCAGCTTATCGTAAACAACTGCACCACTTTGATGATTTTATGGGACGATCGCCAAGTGCCCATATGCCCTTAAGCGGTACTAGCGGCTAGAAGCAACACATCAACCTTTACGCTGGCCTAGTGCCTAGTTGATGGAACAGCCTTGCGGTTCACCGTGCAACCAACACCCTGTGTACCATAAAGTAAGAGCGCGTGACTCAAGATAAAACGGAACAGGATTTGCGGATAGAGAGTAAAGAAAAAAAATGACATTCCGATTTAATATGCCAATTGCTGAATATTCTATAAACATTTAATGTTAAATAAATGTACTTTACCAAATGTACCGTGTTGCTGTTTGATTTGAAAGTACAGTTTCATATTCAGAATTATGGCGCGCTGTGTTGTGTGTTGATCTGTGTTGGTTTCCGGGTTCTGTGTGAAGTCGCGTAGAAGACGACTGGGCGCGTTTGCCTACGCAGCACAGTAACGTCACGGAGAGAGGCGGGGAATATGAATGTTTTGATAATGTCAAGCTCAGGGGCAGGGGATATGATTTAGTGCCGCAAAAGCAGGTCAGCCAGGGCGATGCAGCAAGTGATAGGATTATCACAAAATGGCAGCGCCCTGATGCCTGTTTTCGCGTGCGTTTAATGGACGAAAACTCGGGTAAGGTCCATAGGAAATTTTTCTAAAATCGAGCGACTTGGGCTTAAAAACACATGGCCGACCCGTAGGGACAATAACATTTTTTGACCGAACTTTTACTGATACTGCATTGGGCTTGAGACAAACCTTGTGGACATTCTATCTTTCCGGGTTCTCCCGAAATTAGAGCACAAAAGTTCTCTCTCAACCTTGACGCTCCTCCTGTGTTGATAAACAGTACTTGATTATCGGTGCTGGGGTCCAGTTTTATGTTTAGCTTGTGTTGGTCATCCCACCCTCCCTGGCACTGCAGGACCTTCTTTCGAGAAGTAGACTTTAATCGTGGTCTGTCTGCCTTTTTAAATATGTGAGCATTGATGCAGCCCAGAAGCTCCACTGATGCACCCCCAAAAACAGTTGTTCTGATTTTGTTTCTTCTGACTTCTGCGGTCTGACATCCCACCCTGCACTTACGCTGGAGCTGGCATAGCTCCCTCCATGTTGGCTGCGTCAGTTTTCCTTCCAGGTCCTCGTCACCAGTTATGTTGTGGTCTAAGGATGACTGGACAGCAGGCTTGAGGTGAAGGGCTTTAATGGTGATTCACAATCTGCATTAACAAATCAATTGGGGAGAAGATTTTCTGTTGGCACCCAGTCTTTATCACTGCTGCAGGTGGGGAAAGCAAGATGGTGTCCTTTATATATACAAATATTTTGGTGGTAAGGCCTCGGGCATGATTGCAGGAGGAGCGCTAGGGAGCATCCGTGTAGTACCCAGTCTGCTCTCATTCTGGCACGCATCGGGGCGGAATCGCGCATGCACAATGACGGTCTTTCGAGATCTCAGTGGTGCCGCTCCTCATACTGGCGAAACCCGCTCCTTCTCTCCTTGTGTTGGCCAATTTTACTTGTGCTTCAGACCAGTCCCAGCCCACAGTTTGCCAACTTGGGGTGCAGAACCTTCCCACACTGTCCAGCACCTATGCAGCCTATTAGCCCTACTCGCCTGCCAGACTGTCTACTTAAAAGGCGTTGTCCCTTGCATGTCAGCTGCCCTCCAGCCTTTGCCAGGCACCACCAAACCGACCGTCCACCAGTCTGCACTTTCACTATACTTGCCAACCTCTAATGCATAGCTTGAATGGCAGTCTTGAGCAGTTCTAATTAGCTTTGCACGTTCATGATGCCTGCTAGCACTGCTAAGCCATAATGTGGGCCAGCCCAATACTTTGCCAACCTGCCTACTATCAAAGCCCAAGATGTCCATGCACTGCTTGCCAACCCGCACACCATCATGTTTGCAGTTCACCCTCGAAACTGTCCTGTGTGTGATCCTTGCCCATCTCTGCTTGCCTTGCCCTATATACCCCTGGCCTAGCATTGAGCTATGATCTGGTCTATTAGGGATATATTTCTTAAGTAGATTAAGAGCTATCTAGATTTGCTGGTTGTTCACTATCCTGACTTTGCAAAGGGTATAAGGGTGAGCGGACAAGGCAACTTTTTGTAAGGTGAAAGATAGTTTGATAAAAAAATAGAGAAGGTCCACACAAACTATTAAAGGTAGTAAGAGAAACACACGTGGTCATATAAATGTTCACAACCCCAACTGGTCTTTTGAATGGGCTCACAGGTCCCTAGAGTTAAACTAGCTGAAAACCACAATGCTATTTAATGTCCCAGTGTAATTCAATGGCTGCAAGTACAAGGTCAGATATTGAGAAGGGACAGGGGACCCGACTAAAGAGATCTGACCCTGAAGATGACTCACTGGCACAGTGAATTTGTATATAATGAGCATGTTACCAAAGCTAATTAATGCACCACTTAACGATCAAATCAAAACAGTAATACAATACTAAAATAGGAGACAGTCAACTTTAGCTTAGGATAAGATGTATAAAGTTAACACTAAAAGGTTTAAAAAGACTTCTCATTGAAAATACATGTTTTATTCCTTCCAAAAAACCATAGATTAATGAGTTTTTTTAAAAAGAGAAATCATGTTTGTCTGTTTTCAAAATATGCAAAAAGTCACTTTGCTATTGGGAGCTTTGCTGTCCCTTAAAATATGTAATTATATAGCCATTTAACTTGGATGTTTTATTTGAAATACCTTAAATGGCATGCACCCTACTTGACCACCATTTTAGCAGCTGCATGAGAAGTCATTTTTAAAGTTCTTAAAGCTGTTTTTGAGGCACCTCTTAATATGGCATACTCCCCCCACCTCCCCCTTCCCCCGGCCGCCCATCAATGTGGGATAATACCAGATAGAATAATAGTACGTGATTGCAGAGAGATTATGGCTCCCTTCTGGATGACGAGGTCCGCAGCTGAACTCTCTGGGCCCAGAGAATGGAACAAAAACCTCTGGATACGTGAATGACCTCGAGAGAGTGCTTGGTGAAGAAGGCACTCCCAGAGTAGAACTGACTCGGAGGTTGCAGAGAGGGGCACCCGAAGGAGCAGCCAGAATGGTCCCAGTCCTTTCCTGGATGAACAAGGACAATAGTGAAGGCCCTGCATCCAGATGAGCAGAGTAAAGACTTTGGTAAGTGTTCTTGGACGCAAGACTCAAAGCAGAGCTGAGTAAAGTGCATTCAAGTAGGATGGAGATTATGTAGGAGATTATGTAACAGTAACCTTATTCTGGGCTCGCAGGTTGCATTTGGGCCCCTGGATGTCCGAACACTGGGGTCATTGGGGTCCTGCTAGAGTGGCCCAGCAACAGTCATGCTAGGACTCCTGGAGGATGTAGGGCTGTGGATCAAAGGTCAAGCAGCCCACGCAATGTCTGGATGTAGGAGGAGCACAAATGCACCTTTAGAAAAAGGTCCAGCTGGTCCCGCCAGATCCATGGGAAGCAGTGCCGTACAAATCTCGCTGTCGGTTTCTCAGCATTCAAGAGGTGTGGATGCAGTACGTCTCTCAACTTCCTCAGCGAAGCAGCCAATCCTGTTGCTTTGGGATCAAATCCCAGCACCAGGCACGATGTAATATGTGTCCCTGTGTGCGTGTAAAGAGTGTCAGCTTAATGACCTTTCAACCACTAATGACTGTTTCAGCAAGGTTAACTTCAACGTAGGGCCTATACCCAAGCCCGTAACTCTGCCTCCTCTAACAGGGCTGAACTCTTCAAAATCTGCAAGGAACTCGCCAACCCCTACTGCAGTCGCCACTTCTCCTCTGCCTTCCCTGGCCCAATGCACCTCTCTGGCCTCTCACTTCATCGCCAAAATTCACAACATCCTCTCCTCACTCAACTCCACACCCTTCTCTCCCGCCCCCTCCCTTCTTCTTCCCAGGCCTCCTTTGCCCCCCCCCCCTCTTCCCTACACTTCTGCTCCCATAACACCTGATGAGGTTTCTACACCAGTCCGCTCTATGAAAGTTTCTTCCGCTGCTCCTCTAGAACTATCAAGGGCAGCATTGTCTCCCTTGCTCCAGCCTTGGCTGATTTCTGAAATCATTTGTTTGCCACTGGATCCTTCCCCCTCACCCATAAATCACTCCCTTAATGCACCCTTTCCTTAAAAAAACCTACTGCCCTATCTCCACTACCCCCTTTCTGGGTAGACTCTTTGAGAAGCTGGGCATCTCCCAGTTTGTCCACCACACTGATTCTGTTGGTTGCCTCCACAACCACCAGTCTGGCTTCAGAGCTTCCAGAGGCATGGAAACGTGCTCACTAATGTCGATTCTAGCTTTCCTTCTGTCCTCATCCTTCTTGACCTTTCCTCTGCTCTTGACACAGTCAATCATGCCACCCTGATAAAGCGGCTCTGTGACACCCTTGGCATCACGGACCTGGCTCTGGACTGGTTGACCTCCCTTCTCTGACCCTCCCAGGTTCAACGGGGCTCTTCATCATCTACCTGCCGTCCCTTGTCCACTTGATCTCCACCTTCTCTCCTAATATTCAGTGTTATGCTGATGAGACACAGCTCTCTTTCAAGCTACCCTCCTTCTTCCTCTCTCATTCCTAACTGCCTGTCTGCTATTCAGGCATGGCGCACTACTAACGATCTCTGCCTTAATGCCAGTAAGGCAGAGATCCTTCTCATTGGGACCCCTGCTCCCTCTTTCCTTCCCACACTCTACCCTCCCTCCTTGCCCCCCCCCCACCCTCATGTGAAGCTAAAGACCTTGGTGTCATCTTTGACCCCACTCTCTCCTTCTCTCCGCACATCACTGAACTTGCCAAGAAGGCCCACTTCCAGCTGCACCTCCGCGGAGGCATTCTCCCCTTCTTCACCTTCCCTCAGAAACTCAACGTCTTGAAGCTGGGCTACTGCAACAGCCTCTTCCTACCTCTGCCCTTCACCTACACTTGCCATGGCTTCCTCGCCCCCTTTGCGCTATTCCAGACACTTAACCTGCATTTATTTGTGGACCCCTTCACCCTCTTCTTCCCCTGGTCCTGTCTACACGGCCTCCCTTGGCACTTTAATTTCTCATGGGCCCTTCCACCCAGTTCCTGCACTTCCCCCACCTTCCCCTCCCCTTTGCACTTCACGCAGAGTACCGCACTTGCACGATCGAATGTTGCATGGCCTTTTAGGATTGCTGCTTTTCTCCTAACGGCTGCCCACCGCCCCCCCAACCCCTGCTTTGCAGTGTCTCGAAACACTTGTGTATTATAGGTGCATTACAAATGACCAATAAATAAACTTACAGTAGGGGGCACATTTGCAGTGGTTCAAACCCTAATAAGGGCACTGAAAGTGATATACTGAAAGTCTTAACCTCCCCTGATGTTTTGGACTACAACTCCCATCAGCCATAGTAATCGTAGTCTATGGTACAGGATCATGGTCGTAGTTCAAAACATCTCGAAGCACAGGTTGCAGATCCCTGGGCTACATACATAAGTGTTGCTTCCTTAGCGGGATTTGCCTGGAACCCGATGGGGGAAAAATAGCCAAGGGGCTCACAAAGTGGATTTTCTACCTTGCATGTTCCACCTACTCATTGAGCCTATTAACCATAAAGGTGTCATTACCTCCTCTTTAAAAGTCTGCACCAACTGCCTTCCAGCCTTTTTTCCATATAAAAGGAACTTTTCCATAACATTAACCAAACCCTGCTTTTTGTCCCATAACAAATGGTCAGATTTTGACTAAATAATTTGTTGAAGGCCGTGTATTATGGTATTTCTCTTGGCTCCATATGTTATGCTGCTTGGTTTTTGTAATGGGTGTGAAAGCGTAGTGCTAAGTGATTATTCACTAGTGCATTGACGTACTTCACTTGGTTTCCGCAAGTCCATACACTGTAACAGATAATTAATTTATGACAGCTTAATGACAGTGTAATTGCAACGCTGAGCGTGTTATCATTTTAGTAATAGACTTTAGGAAGAAGTTGGCGATGGGTTGTGACTAAATCTGTGACGACTGTTGGTTGTGTGAGGGTTTTACATACAGTGTAAGAAGTTAGATGATGCTGCGCTTATAATTACAGATAATAACGCAGATATTGAATTGGGCTTACCGTGTCCTATTTTACTATGCATTGCAGAAGCCAAGCTTAGGTTCAAGGGAAGGCCTGGATCGTGTAGAGAAACCCCTCAATGCTCAAACCAGAAAAAATGCAACCCACTAGGGGGGAAAAGGCCCAGCGCACCTCTTGCAAGGAGAACAAAGCTTTATTTCCACAAAAATAGGAATGCGCCAGCAAAGCACTCTGGTGCCATGGAACGTTCTGCCGAAATCAGTATGTGTAACACTTTACAAAGGCACACAGCGAGCATCATCAGTGACGTAAATCACATAATGTACAAATCTGCATGGCTGGTTGGTCGAGACCCTATACATAGGCTACCTGCTCCATAAGGGATGCCAGGCCATTGCTATCAGCCTCTTCTGTTCATCTTCTTCCACGTGGGTTACTCCTCGCGCGTCCTCGGGCATGAAGCTACAACTTTTTGGCAGTTATGTGGGGGTGGGGGGGGGGGGAACAATACAGGCTCTATCTAACCTGATGTGCACCTGGTACTGCAGACTTGGGCTAAGTGTATTCTTCGAGGCCATTACTTCTAACAAACTACAGTTCGATTTGAGACACCTTGGCGGCCAACCAAAGCTCCCCACCCTCGTTTTAGCTATGTTTTAGCCCTCCCAGCACCTCATAGCACAAATCACGTGACCTAAATCACGTGACCTATGGGGAAGGCAACTGATCCCTGTTTTCATATCTTTTTCTGATTGATTGGGGGTTTTAACAGTTTTATGGTCGGTAGTCTGGGACTGACTGGTACTGTGGAGGCTAGGGGTCTTGGGATGGGGGCATCCGAGTGTCATTACTCCGAGCTGGGACGTAGATTTTCAGAGACGCATGCCCTCCTTCTTGTGGGATCGCTTTTCGCAGAGATCTCTCAACCCCCATGTGGCCTTTTAGGACGCATTCCTTCTGGGATATAAATATGCTGGCAACATAAAACAATATTGGGTCTATGAATCTCTGTAGCCCTGCAAGCCCCCCCCCCTCCCCTCAGTGCCCAAGCTACAACCTATTCCTGTATGCATGCACTTTCTTTCTATTTGTGTGGCTCAGGCCTGCGTCCCTGGCTTAAGCGTAAAACTATGCCTCTATTCCAATATGCTTGCTAGTATCCAAGATGGTGTTTGGTGCCCCCTGTATACCAAGCGAATACGTACACCACCCTCCCTGCACTATGGCTCCTAGCGACGCTCCCCTCCCACCTGTAACCCCCCTGAGCCCCTACTGCACACTCCCAGGCCTCTGCTTTATCTGGAATGGCTTCCAAAGTAAATTCAGTAATCTAGTATTTGAAAAATTAATTTCAACTGTGCAAATCCCTTTTCAGTTGTTATTGTTCATCCCACAGGTTCTTGCTGGAGTGAAATGACGGAGTATAAATTGGTGGTGGTTGGAGCTGGAGGTGTTGGAAAAAGTGCATTGACCATCCAGTTAATACAGAATCATTTTGTCGATGAGTACGACCCCACCATTGAGGTAACCTTCCAGAATCTATCTGTCCTTTTAAAGAAATCACTTTGCAATGTACAGCCGTGACTGATCAGATCTATGCAATAATGATTCAGAAATAACACGAGCTAAAAATGGAATAAAGACGAAGGGGGACAGATTTATTTATTAATGTATAATGTAAAGAGAAGCTTTATTGGTTTGATATGTAGAACTTGTGCTTGGCAGAATGTTGTGGCATGCCTTTTTATATTTTGTCTTCATACATAGCCTCAACTACCTAGTCCAGCCTTACAATTAGATGACTCTTCCTTCTAAATCATTAACCCAGCTGATTTCATTTGATTTTACACTCTATTCGCTTGTATCCTGCTTCAAACCATCTGTGGAGACGGAGGTTGATGTGCGCTCTGTACTAGCTCTGGGACTAGACCTCTCCTGTTGCATTCAGTACTTGGGAATAATTGGAATACTTGCCTTGATTGCACCTAGGAATGGCTGGCCCCTGGTATGCATCCTTAATAGGACATCAAAATGAATTTACCTGAGTGTGTGCCGGTTAGTATTTCGGTTACAGAGCATGTGTCCGTTAGAATTCCTGTGCAGTGGAACACAGCAGTCAGAATTTTCATGCCCCTCCCATGGCTACCAGAGTTACGGTTCTATGGTGCAGTTTTCTGAAAAGAAGTAGGGGTACTATGCAAAAGTTCAAAATGAATAAGTGAGAGTATTGGAATGCCTTTCCATCAAAAGCTTGTCCATTATTTATTGTGCACTCAGTGCAGGTCCACCAGTTACTGTTCATACGAGACCTATCCTTGGGTCACTGTGAATCAAACGTCCTGCCCATCGGTAACCAGGTACAGAAGGACTATACCTGTCGCTCTTCCGCAGAACTGCTCTTCGTCAGTTCTCATGCCCTCTAAAGGGCTTTCCATCTGTTACTGAGGCACAGCCTGCCTGCACATCGTTTAGTTTGCATGAACTGCCTTTTCAACTGGTACTTTGACAAATAATACCTTTCTATTAGTTGCTCTGATATGTAACACCTGTCTATCAGTTATTGTACGTAGAATCCATCACTTTGAGCTATTGTTTGCCCCAGAATTATGGTTTGCGATCTCATTCTAAGAAATGGGTTCTCTAATGGTACATTTTAGAGGGAGAAAATATTACTAATCGGAATTTTTTTTATCATTCATAATGGATTGTCTTGGGAGTGGTTCACTGAATATATTGATATACAGTGTTGTTGAAAATGGAATATAGTTCATGCTTCATTATGACTGAAATGGCAAAGGTACTTCCCCTCCAAACAAATAGTTTCAAGGTAAAAAGAGAAACAGGCAAACTATCGTCATGCAGCAACCCTGCATGAACACAAACCCGACGTCGTGCTGTCTCACTAACCACCCTTTAACATTGCTTCAGATGGAAGTTGAAATCAGTGTCTCATATAAATAAAACGCCAAACATTGAAAAAGGTAAATAGGTTTAACATTTTGTATGCTGTAAGATAGCTGAGCAAGTTAAGTACTAGACCCAGTCCTCCAAATGTTGATATCGAATATCCCTTTCAAAGCTAAAATAATAGAGGCGAAAAAAGTATCAAATACAGTATCAAATGCGGCAAAAAAAATAGCTTTTCGTTAAGTCGGTTATCTGTTTTTTAACCCAGGAGGTCTTGATGAGAGAAAAGCACTGTCGTATTGTACCTTTACACATCTGCTCTGCGATGTATGGATGTGATGGTATGAGTGTTCCTATGTTAGAATGTTACGTGCAGGGGTGTACTCCTAGAGTGACAGTTTGAGAGAGGTTGGCTAGAGAGGGTGGCCGGTCGATGTGCCCATGTGTACCTGTGTCCTGTTCCTACTTACCGCTAACTATTAAAAGGCTCATGGAGTATCTGTGGATCAACCCACCTTTTCACAAGCACTTAATTAACAGTCTAAAAACCTGACGCAGACCGAGGGTAACACTCTGAAATGGTTATCCAGAGGGTAACACTCTGAAATGGTTATCCAGAGGGTAACACTCTGACATGGTTATCCGTCTACCTCCAAGATCATTCCATCCCCAGGCCAGAATTTCAGGTGCCAAATCGCCCTCTTCTAGATTATACTGCAGAGTTCCTCCAGGTTCCATCTGGGCTATTCAACATATAGTTAAAACCATTGTTTCACCGATTTAAATCTTTTTGCTGCACCTTCCACGTGTATGTAGCCGATTCTCAGATCAGCCTGAAGTCTGACCACCATGAACATGCCCAACTCTGTATGCTCCTGAAAATGATATAAACACTGGACAATCGATTTTCCTGTTTTCGAGCTCCCATACCCAAATCCCTTCCAAATGGGTATGACTACTAAAACACTGATTACGAATGCTAAAAACCTAGTAGTTGCCTTTTAGGAAAAAATATTGTTGGCCCGTTAGCAAGGAATTTCTTTTTGCTGCTTTCCTCTGATAGACTTCTAAGGGACACCCTTTATTTTTGCTTGTTTTGTACCCTGTCCTGTCTGGAGGTAATTAATGCCTTCAGCTTTACTTCCCTTGCCTGCTTTTTTTTTGTTTTTTATGGTGAAACTCACTAGTCATTAAAACGAGGGGTGGGGGGGGTTGGAACCTGTTGATCTCCAGATGTTTGACTACCACTCCAATGATCCCTCACTATTGATTATGCTGGCTAAATCTGATGGGAAGTGTAGTCCAAAATCTTTGAGAGCCAAAAGTAGCAGATGCCAGGCCCAAGACGATCAGTACTGACACTCTTTCATTGTGTATTCTTTTATGGTTACAATTGCGCACACATCACCTTGCAGTAAAGTGCAGTTAGGATTCTTTGTAGCCTTATCTTTTTTATATAATCACTTTTTTTGGTTACTTAACCTATGTGCCGAAGACGACCTGGTGGCAGCTGGGATATTTTATACAGTTTCTGTGACATTGTACTGGTACACATTTGCATTTACTGTGAATAACTACTAAAGATGGCTTGCACCCTAAAATGGCAGTGCTATGTGGGTTTTCGCTTGTTCTTTGGCCATTTTGTTCTTTGGCCTTCTTCCTGCCTTCTCAACCCAGGAAATGTCTTCTAAGGAAATCCCTTTCCTGAGGAAAGCTGTGGCTTTTGCAGGCTTGGGGGCAGTTACTGTGTGTTTGCAGAGGAACGGTCTGGGATTGTCTAATCCCAATCCATATCCCTGGTGCCGGAATGTCTGTTGCAACAGCCGTCCTATTCAAGCTCGTCTACGGTTCTTTCGTTCCAGTGGTCGATGATGCCTTCCAAGCCAAGAGATCCGCCTTTTATACAGTTTTCTCCCATTCATTCCAGCACAGCTGCCACTCACCCAGCAGGGTGGCTGTCCTTGCTGGACAGTCAGCCAGCCAATCATGCCAGAGTGCATTTGGGTCTCCTAGGAGACCAAGCCGAGGGAGTTTCGGGCATCTCCCTCACTTCCTGCCCACCGCAGAAACTGGGGCGCCAGAGGTGGTCTTCAGTCCTGAAGCCCGCCAAAGGCGTAGGAACAAAGAGACCTAACATAGTTTGGCGCACAGAGATAAACTCTAGAAGGACCTTTCCAAAAAGAAATGGCGAAAAAAGACTGGGACCTGTTTAAACAAAGGAGGCTCAGATGCCACCTTGAAAAACATGGCTCCCGCGATTTAACGCTACTAGTGTTCGCAGTCAGGAAAAATCATGGTAGTTTGTTGTAAAACCACTGCCACCAGCCATTCGGAGAGGAAAGGGTAGCATTTGACTGCTACATGAGTATCTAGACACAGGGGATACTAAGTAATCCCTGCAGCACTCTTAAGATGGGGTGTGCTGGGTCTAGGAATTTAAAAAGACTAGTAAAGTCAATTTCACTTCATTTACTCTGGGAAACAGTAGTTTTCCCTGTGCCACTGCACTGAGCGTGCTGTGTGACACAAATTAAAAGATGCCGCCTATGGAGTTGTTTAGACTTCATAACCCAAGAGTAAAACACATGAGGGAGTGGGAAAAAGGATCACTCTCCACGTTAAATAAACAGGTCCTCAAAATCCAGAAGGACAAGGCTCTTGAGTCTATTTTGCAAATGTTGCTATGTCATCTTGAGGCTACATTTGCGGCACTCTCACACCCTCCTACCTGCGGTGAACCGGAAGCTGTGGCAAGACCTCAGTGAGTTTCTGCCTGATCTCCCTCTGGCGAGGCAGGCCTCCTTCAAGGCCAGCCTGGCGGACGCCTGGACTGTTGCGCAGGACCTTATGGAGTCCTTCGATCTCCCACATTGACACAGCCAGCAGATGCTGTGCCTGGGGGTCGAGATAAGACTGACTGCATGGATGCATGCCACGAAATTCTCATCTGATGTGCAAGAGAGAATACTGGACCTCCCCTTTGAGGGGTCTGATCTTTTTCATTCGTCCACCAATGACGAGTTGACCAAGAAGAATTCTACACGGATCGCCAAGTCCATGGCCATCCTGAATAAACCAGCATAGAAGTCCTTCCCTCCGTCTCTGTGTTTTCACTGACTTCGAGAGGTTTCGGGATTGTGGTACACAGAGGGCCCGATAGGTCGCCCAGTGACCACAGGAGGAAGCAGCAGAGCACTTTGCACGTTTTATTCAGGTCCCCCTCCTCTGCTCCTGCCTCAGATTCCAAAAAAACAGTAATGTGACTGTCATAGAACATAGCTCACCTTCTCTTTTGGAGTTGCAGGAGGTGGAGCCTGTTCTGCTTTCAGATAAGGGCTCCGGCTTCTACTCCAGGATTTTTGCGGTACCCTAAAACAACCAGGCTGGCCTGATTGTAGTCCTAGACCTGTCATTTCTTAACCTGTCTTTGCCACTCGAACGCTTCAAGATGATTCTTCGCGCACAGGTTGCAGAGTCTGTGTGAAGGGGACCGGATGTGTTCCCTATACCTCAAGGATGCGTACCTTCTCCCCATCTACCAGCCTCATTGGAAGTTTCTGCAATTCATGGTTGTCGTGCCACTTCCAGTACATGGTGCTGCAGTTTGGCCTCAACTCGGCCCCTTGTGTGTTTTTGAAGCTGATGAATGCAGTGGCTGATCTCCTCCACCTGGAGGGCCATGACTTGTATCTGTACCTGGACGACTGGAAGGTCAGGACAAGCTCCCCCGAGGGGGCGGTACACTCCTGCCAAAGGCTGGCAGACGTTCTTCACCAGCTGGGCTTTTCCCCCTCAACCAGCAGAAGTCACAGTTGATTCTTGCCCAGGATCTGGTGTTCCTTGGAATGGGCAGGGACATGGCAATGCAGCTCGTGTTCCCCACGCCCAAGAGGCTCCTCTCCCTCAGCAAAGCTATATGGCACTTTCTGGCCAATTCGACCACCATTGCTTGGTGGTTTCAACACCTTCTGCGACTGATGGCATCGTGCATGCTCACGGTTCAGCATACCTGCCTCAAGATGAGGTGCCTCCAGCTTCACCTGGCAGCCAGTTGGGACCAGGCGACTCAGTCAGACAGCATCCTAATACTCCTGCTCCTCGCTGGTGGATGGCAATGTTGCAGTGGTAGCCCCCTTTACCTGACCAGAGCCCTCTCTGCTGGTGACGATGGAGTCCTCACTCTTGGGCTGGGGGGGCAACTCCATTCATTTTGCATGGTCCAAGGCGGAGGCCCTTCTGCATATCAATCTGCTCAAATTCAAGGCATTGGGCCTGGCGCTCAAGGTGTTCCTGCCTCATCAGGGGCAGAGGGGTTCTGGTCCGGATCAACAACTCCAAAACAGTGTTTACCTGAACAAGCAGGGTGGCACCCGTCCCACCTCCTGTGCATGTAAGCAGTGGCGATATGGGAATGGGCTCTTAGGGAAGGAATTTGGATTTCCTCTGTTCATCTTCCAGGGGACAGAAATGTGGGAGTGGACCAACTCTGCTGCGTGGGGGTCAACGCCTATGTGTGGGAGTTACACATCAACTCCTTGTGGCCCCTGTTGCAGAGATGAAGGGATGAGGGGGTCTGGACCTGGACTTTTACATCTCCTCGGAATTCAAAGTGCCCCACCGCCACAGGTGTTATGCGTTCCCTCATTGCTCCGGCGGACCCTTTGCAAGTTCTGAGCGTCGATGGGCTGCAGCCTCATCCTGATCGCCCCCACACTGGCTGTCGAGGGCATGGTTCTTGGATCTGCTGCAGTTGTGTTCCCAGGGACCAGTCCATCTTCCGATTCCCCTGCAGGAGCTTTCTGATGGAGCAGGGCAGGGCGGTGGAGCACCCAATCCAGCCAGGCTGGCTGTAACGGCCCAGTTCCTGACCAGCTGAGACTTCGCCACGCTCCTTTCTCTGAGGATAACTGGGACATCATTCAGGAGGCCTTCTATGCGGGCTCAGTACAAGAGTAAGTCGGCAAGGTTTTGCCACTGGGTTCACGACAAGGGGCTTGACCCTGTCACCTGCTCCCTGGACGGCTTGTTGATGTTTTCTGCAAATTTGGCTCGTTCTGGCATGCAGGCTGGTGCCTGCCGCACCTATTTGGCGGCCATTGGGGACTACAAGTATTCCCTGGAGTATGTTTTTTTTTTCTCAGCACCCAACCCGGTGGCTAAGGCCTACCTTTAAAGGGTTGTCCAGGCACTTTCCATCGGTACACAGGCCTCATCTAGTCTGGGACCTTAATGTGCTTCTGGCTGACTTGCAGCGCAAGCCTTTTGAGCCGATAGCCTCAGCAGATGTCAAGCTGGTTACACTGAAGACTGCATTACTGGTGGCAAACTGCAGGCTTTGCCATCATACAAGCCCTTCACCAGGTTTCGTAATGGCATGGTCATCTTGCGCACCCATCCAAATGATTTGCCCAAGGTGGTCTCTATTTGAATCAGATCAGCCTGCCGGTGTTCTTCTCGAACCTGGATGCCGAAAGGGCCTTGCATTCCTTGGACCTCAAGAGAGCCCTCCAGTTCTACCTCTCTTGGGCTAAATCTTTCAGGGAGTCTGAGGCATTGTTTGTCACGTTTTGGGGCACGTCCCCCAGCACCTAGGCTTCTAAAATGTCTATCGCCCGTTGGATGGTCCAGGCCATCTCGAAGGAGTACACACCATGGGTAAACCAGTTCCTGAGGGGATTTATGCCCATGCAGTCGGAGCTAAGGCCACGGTCCTCGTGTTGCAGAGACGTGGTCCCTGAAATGTTGTCAGTAGGGTGGCTACTTGTGCTACTCCGTCGTTCTCTAAGCACTATTCCCTGGTTACCAGCTCCAGGTGAGATGCAGAGTTCGGCCAGGCAGCTCTGAAGAACCTTTTTGCATCATCCTAAATAGGAGTTGGGTTGTCACAGCTCCTCTCTATGGTCTTGTTTGGTGGAATCGCCCACAAGGACGGAGGGGACGGGACATATGGGTAATTAAATGTACTCGCCGTAGTGACTAGAGTACTCGTAGTCCTTGGTCCCATTTCCTCCATACGCCCTGCCCACCTTCCCCCGCCTGTATGCCATGAGCTAAACTATTCAGTATAGCCAGGTATTAAAGCATCCGATGCGTTAAAAGGAGACTGAGATGAGCGCCGGAGGGGAGGGCCTTGGTGGGCGTTCCGACGCCCAGGGCCACAACCCCGTGCACTAGACTACATTTAAAGGGGAAGCTCAATTTCTTTAGCTGCCAAAGGTTCTGGTACTGTCCCCATGTTGGTGGACGCCCACAAGGATGGAGGTAAGGAATCAAAGGACTACGCGTGTTGGGTAAGAATTGGTGCAGTCACACTGTGTAAGACTACACAAGACTTATCTGCTTGGCATTGGGTAACGCCCCTTTTGGTATAGGTCTATTCTACACAAGTTGGTGGTGTGACTGAGCAGCCAGGCCTATCTGAAGAGGGGTAAGTGTGACCTGTAGAGCTGTAACAGTGACATTTACAAATATAAGTAGCACTTGCACTCAAGGTTTCATTTATAAATAGTTATTTATTTAACATCCATTTTTAAATGAGCATTCTTTTAAAAGGGCAAGATATGTAACAGTCAGATATACTTTTCCAGAATCGGGACGAATTGGTAGATACTCTTTGGATATGCTTTTACACACTTCCTACATCCGGAGGTGACTTCATTCACAAGGAAAGTAATGGCATTTATATATCACTAGTTATACTTTGCAGAGAAAGTTTAAAGGAAGGAAAAAGGTTAAACAGGTTCTCGGGGCATGTGAGAATACTTAAATCTTCCAATGAAGTCTAGACAAGCCTTTCAGCAATAACAGTCTAAAACAAGTTACCACCTATGAGGGACAGAAATATCAAAGTCAATGGACTAGAAAGAGTCTGCAGTGAGCTAGGATAGCCAAAGTCAATTGGAGCACAGTCTATGGAGTTTAGGAACTTCTTAGTTATTAAATGTCTTGCACAAAGTTAGAGAGTTATCACTTGTAGGGTCACAAGCTGTTACACTTGTGAAAGAGCAGAGTTGGAATCAACACTAAAGGTAAGCCACTGCAGGTCTCAACTGAGGAAAGCACAGCTCAAGACAATGAGGTAAGTACCCCAAGTCTAAACAGTACCTCTGGTTTGAAGAAGAGGGGTCCTGCTGGATTCTGTCCTGTTGCAGTGATGCAGATCCTGGGTTCCCGAGATTCAATGTGGGGACAAGAGGGAGCATGTCTGGAGGACTCCAATTTGGCAGCTAAGGGCTCTTTTCGGATTAGCGGCACTTCGAGATTTCAGCTCTCAGTAAACCGCACCAATGCATATCTCGGATACCGGTTGGGCTTCCTTCACTCCTTGAGTCCTGCACTCTGGTGAGTGGATTTGAGTACTGACCGTTCTGCTTCTGGAAGGTCCTTGGGAGACTCCTGGAGCTTCTGGCCGTATTGTAGACGTTGCACTAGACTATGGATTTCTTGACCCCTGGCACTCGGTTCTTGCAGCGAAGAAGTACAGCCAATCATGGAAGACGGTCCAGTGGAGTTTGTCTCTGGGTTAGTTGGTCCCACTAACCCAAGGGAAGAAACTCTCCCTCCCAGAGCTTCTCTTGTCGTTTAGATAAAGGAGTTACAGCACAGCAGCAGGGCTACACCGGCCAATTCAAAGGTCCAGGAGGATGGAGTAAGCATTGGTCACGGTTTCTTCGGGTGTTTCTCCCAGTGGTGGACTCTGCATCTAGACCCAGAACCCTCACCTTTCAAGCAGGTTTCTCCCATTCATGCACAGCCTAGGCTGTCAATCACACAACAGGGTGGCTGTCTTCAAAGGACAGACAGCCAGCCAGCCAGCCAATGGGGACTGGTTGCATTCATACACTCATACACACAAAGGACAGGGGAGTTTCGGGAACCTCCCTCACATCCTGCTTTTCCAGACACACTGGAGCCAGAGGCGGGTTTTCCGGACTGAAGCCTGCCAAAGCTAAAACGAACCAAGGGTTCAAACCTGGCTTGGCGCGCAGAGTAAAACCCAAGAAAGACCTCACAGGGTAAAAAATATGTCCTAAAGTCCAAAAGAGCTGGGGGTCTCTAAGGTTGAAGGGAATTGGCACAGAAATTAAAATTCTCCCTAACGAGTACTCTAATCACTACGGTGAGTAACTTTAATTTCCCTACCCCTGCTCAAAGATCTGTGCCTTCGGAAGTGTCACTAGACCAACCGGTAGACTGACGAGCTCTCTCCTGAGCAGCCTTGCTGCAGCGGTCACCGTTCCAAGTTTCATGAATGTACTCTTATGGGATAAGATGCCTGCTCCTGCACTTGCATGAACGTAAGCTGTGCTGTGCTGGGTCTCCTCCTGTGTTTGTCCCCTGAAGATTGCCTAAGTAAATTACCAAGTGACTGGCTGTTGGGCTGCACGCTGCTGTGATCCCTGGAACCTGGATATTGGTACCTACAGCAAGCGCTACATTGCTGTACTAGTCGGCAAGAAGAGGCGCCATACCCTCGCAACACGGACTTCTGTTGCTGGTGGGTTAAGAGACTTACTTGTTGGCTCTGTAAAAAGTTTACCACTGCTCACTGTGTTTGTGCCTAGTATATACGTAATTTTAGGCATTTACTTCTGCTTTCTTCTCTCTTTCTCTGCACTAGATAGGAACCGCCTACCTGATCTGCCCACCCGCCCTGACATGCCCGACTACTCCAATACTGTGTAACCCATTACGCGCAATTGATATTGATCGTAAAAAAATGCCTATATCCCCTGTGATCAACGTACTCTTGAATAAACCCAACGAAGAACGACTTAACACAAGCAAAGAGAGACAGATTAGCACTCCCTATGGTAATCCACTCCCAGAAGACTTGTAATTCGAAGACTCATCCGTATATGAGAGTGCAGCGGTAGGAATTTTGTGTGATATGGATGTTGTACTGCCTAACACTGAGAATGCTCAAAACCTTACACCAGAGGAAGGTGATACACCATTTGATATGCTAGCAGAAGGACCCCTTACAATGTTTGAGTTAAACGTGCACATTTGTGATTCTATCGGTGTGTTAACGCCCTTGATAGACCGAAAACTCTTGTTAAATCTTCCCTCACAAACCAATCTATACCTCCTCTCCCTCTTGAATTTTCATTCAGCGAAAATCCACATGAGGCCTACAATAATCAAAACATTACCCCAAAGGAAGTAAAGATTGCTTGCAAGAACGTAGAGCGGAAATCGCAAAACTTAAATCACCCCCCCCCCCCATCCACCAAAACAGAGTTTGAAGGGTGACACGGGGATGGGAACAAGGAATTAGTAGGTAAATCTCCCCCCTCCCCCCAGCCCTTATACCCTATTATTATCAGAGTACTGGACCTATTAGACAAGGGGCACGAATTCACGCACATGGAACTTCGAGAGATGAAAAATACCTCAAATGAGATGATGTACAAACTTAACCGCCTAGAAGGTTTTATAATGGCAAAAGAGGCGAATCCTCCTCCCCATTGCAATTGCACCCATAGGTCTGTACAAATCAGCGAATCAAACCGACCTTTCCAGGTTGATGGACAAACACAGTACAATACTGATTCCATAACGAATGACTGGAGTGGAATTTAATCGACCATGTAGAGTGCCACTCAGCCCTAAGCTTGATGATCAAAAGGGCGACTTTACGATTAATTCACTGACCTATGCAAACATTATTCATTCTTTGAATACAGCGGTAGAAAGTGGGATAGTTTCATCACATTCTCTTGCTAAGGAATTGATCTTAATAGGAGCGCAAAAACATTTGCATTGCGATGGACCACCAAATAATGCAAATATTCCATCTTGCGCTCCTGGCATTGATTTATCAAAACCTTGGTCACATATTTTATTTTCTAAGGGGGACGTGTTGATCCCTTCCGTAGAGGGACAATTTGAAAAAGGTATTCCCTCAATTAGTACTCCATCTCAAATTGCTCATTCTGAACCAATAAACAATGTTTCAACATTGCCACCCCTTGAGTTTAACATTATCGGACTAGAGGGAAATCCTGACATTCTTAGGGGCGAACAAATCAATTGCAGATATTTCCTAGATATTATTGCCAGAATCCCGTCACTTCGCATCCTCACTACTGGGGATTTTGATCGGATAGCTCTTGCCGACCTGGATAACTATTGAGTGATTTGCTACGTATCTAATACCAATGTGTTGAAACATATTTGGGCATTTAGTTCCGATCTAAAGGAACTTGGGTTCAATCTCCACATTTTTAACTGCGAAAAAGCAGCTAATGAATTTCTTCAAAAGACAATACCAAGGAGAGGAGAACCCAATGGTGTATCGAGTGATGCATCAATGGAGCAAAATTGTATTTCTCAGCTCCTAGCAATGACTGCTGGAAAACATGATTTGGCCTGGGTAAAACCCTTAATTCGTTCAATTGCTCTCATCAAAAATGTGAAAAGTCCAAATTGGCAAGTAAGAAAACAGGGTTTGGATATTGTCTCGTGGAACTCCTGTGGACACTCGATGCTCCATAGTTGGTTATCATCTTTCCCTAGTAGATGTAATTTAGATATTATTCTGGTACACGAAACAATGAGTGTTCATGGTATAAATTTAGAAGGCTTCGATACCGTTTGTAGCCATGCTATCAAAGGCAAACTGGGTTGCCCGATGGGTGGTATTGCGATGGCAATTAACAATGGAATGAAATGCAATGCTAAAATTGTGTATTCATCAGCAAATTTGCTAGCAAGAATACTTGATGTGTACAAAAAAATTGAAGGTCCTTTTAGTTATTGTATCAGTCTATTGGAACCCACTAAAATTGCCTTTAGAAGAGAAGTTTGACGATTTAGATCGATGCTTAGAATGTTTACATGCCCAGAATCTTTGTTGCAATATTATCATTGCTGGCGATTTCAACGCAAGATGTCTGGCTATGAAAGGGGGAAAACTGGCCCAAACAGAATTTAGGAAATAGTCAGCTCAGATTTGTGGTATTAAGTTCACTGCTTACCTTGATATGTGGGAGATATCATTTGTAAAGGTTGTTGAATCGGGACAGCTGCCTACATTGAATCGAGGGTCCGCTGTATCAATGATTGATTTTTTTGCTGTCTCCAACACGTTGTTGTAACTAGTAGCACTGGTTGTTGTCTATTCGATCACAACCGGTGACCATGCTCCGATAACTTAGACATGACCCATTACAATTATAATGTAAATCCCTTGCTCTCCTTGATTGAAGACGACCGTCCTAAGACATCTATTAGATGGAATCCTCATCTGTGTAAAGAGATATCTCAAAAGATACGGAACGAGTTTGAAATAGCGAGGAGGACCGATGCCTATCATCTATCTCTCCTTACAAAAGAAATGATGATGGGTGATATCGTAACTGCTGCCATACAATCGATATATGCTAAACCTGTAAGGAAGCCAAACCCCAACCCTTCGAAATATGATCTTGAGGTCCAATTGTTAAAATGTACAAAAAATAAAGAAATTTGCCAACTTAAAAGAACTACAAAAGACCTATCTCAATACTGGTATTTAAAAAAACGAATCCTACAGATTTACAAAAATAAACTAAGATACTTGAGAATCAAGAAACATAACAAACAAAATTATGAGATTATCCAAAAACTATCTAAACATAATTCTAGGGCAGTATGGTCTACTATACGGAATATAACTTCTGCACAACAAATAACTATTGTAAACACGATATCTGCTCAAACTTGGGTAAACTATATTTCAGCGAAATTCTCCTGTCCTCCATGTTTTGAAGGTAATCGAATTACATTGTCTAAAAATGTAAAATGGGACTGTCTATTGCTGATCTGAGCTAGATATCATTTGGGCGATAAATAAACTTGGCCCTGTGAAAGCCCCTGGCCCGGATGGAATTCCTTCTTGCGTATATAAAGTTGACCCTGTCTTGTGGGCATCGATTCTAAAGATCAAATTCAATT
Source organism: Ambystoma mexicanum (assembly GCF_040938575.1). Classification (NCBI taxonomy): domain Eukaryota; kingdom Metazoa; phylum Chordata; class Amphibia; order Caudata; family Ambystomatidae; genus Ambystoma; species Ambystoma mexicanum. The sequence continues at coordinate 112,487,644 of NC_090938.1, read as the reverse complement.
TGATAATAAAAATGGGTAACACTCCTGAACAATGGAGCACATCCATAATTGTCCCAATCCACAAGAAAGGTAATTTGAACGATCCCCAAAATTACAGACCCATTTTCTTAATATATATTTGTGCTAAAATATTCTCGAGTTTACTTTTATACAATCTAGAGAAGTTTACAACACAAAATACCATCTTAGCCAAAGCCAGATTGGATTCAGGAAGGGGATGGGGACAGCGTTGAATGCAACCTTGATTTCCCATATTATAGCAAATACAAAAAAGAAAGGAGCCAACCCTGTGTACATGGCAAGTATTGACCTAACAGCTGCGTTTGATTCTATAGTGAGAGACCTCCTCTGGGGAAAGCTAATTAATTTGGGAATACCTGAAGAAATTGTATTTTGGCTAAGGCTTTACTCGGCTACAGTATACAAAGTCAGAATCACCAGAGAAGGAGCAATGTGATCTCATCAACACTTTTATAGGATTTAAACAGGGTTGTAACCTCGCAGCAATCTTATTTAACCTATATCTATGCAACCTTGATGAACTATGGAACAGGCTGGGTATGTACTCTGTCAGAATGGGCAGTTTAAGAATACATTGGCTTGCATTGCCGATGACCTAATTATCATGGATTCCACACCAGCAGGCCTTCACACTAAATTACAGCTATTTGAAAGCCATGTACATGATTTGAATTTAGTACCTAATGTAAGTAAAACCAGCATAGTGGTCTTCCATGCAGGAAGAAAATTAAATGGAAAATTGGTGAAATGATCATACAGCAACTAACTGAGATACAATATTTAGGTTATCATGTAAGCAGTAACTCATCCATTGCTATGTGGAAAGAAAGACTGAATCGAAAGCTAGACCACTAGTCAGGCAAATGAAGATTATATTTGCTAAATACTGTCTTTATTCTCTTAAACCGCTAAGGGATTTTTTAATAATGAAGGTACAAGCGATCTTAATCTATATTCTTTATCTGTCCTTTCGATATGAGTATTTACCTGGATTCACTGCAAAGTCGTCTGCTTAAAGGAGCCATTAATGTAGCAACATCCATTCCAAATTGTGTAATTAGACATGAGTTCAGTCTCCTATCCCTTTCATGTTCAGTATTATGGCAAAGTTTTTAAATCCTCCAAGTAACTCTTTATATAGAGATCTACTCAATTTGATGGAAGCAAAAACGGCTCTCTGTAACCACATACGATAGACCAGCATTTGTTAAAAAAGCTGTTTGATAATGACTGGATTCATACAGTTGAAAAATTACAGCAGTACTCTACTTATATAGAATATGCGAAAGTGATACGTAAGAGAATGCCATGCTGTGCATACATTACCATATTTCCGAGTGTAATACTAAGGGCTCACTACATCCGATTTAAAATAAATCAATTTAGAACTAAGGAGAGATGTAGACACTGGGGGGGATATGCCTCTATTTATGCAGACGATGAAATGTAGGTTTCCAAATTGTAATGAAACAAACAAAACACTTGGTATTAGAATGTCCGCAATTTAAAATTCCATGGACCTTGTTTTTATTTAAATTTGTGTGTGCTACCAATGTAGATTGCACTGAAATTGTGTGGGATATACTCATGCATGGTTCATATTATCCAATAATTTTCACATGGGGCCACCTTTTTAAAGATCATAGAAAAAGACTTAGCATTTTTTGAAAAAACATATGAGGAAAGCATAGAAAAGAAAAATGAATTTGTTTTAGTGCAAAATTGAGGCATTGAAGGAAACTAATTAGCGTACATGCTGTTTTAGTAACTATTTTGTATACACACCGATGTAACGTGTACTGTTTTTTTTTTTTGTTTTTTTTAATAGAACACTTTTGGTTTTGAGAACATCAATAGTCTAAACATTACAAACATACAAATACATAGATCTCAGTTCACAGGTTTGATGCATTGTCTGGGTGTTGCAACACATTTCGGTCAGTTGTGGTGCATTGTATATCGAGTTCACACTATGTAATTCTGCCCCTTTACTGGTCATCCCGACCCTTTTATGCTTTTCTCTAGTTCTCCTCCCATCCGTGCCAAATTTTATTAGCTTTTCCAGGGCATCCTCTAGCCGTGTAAACTGTTTTCCATGACGATATACGCATCAATGTCTGCCACCCACTGTTCATATTGCGGAGCAATGTTTGAGCCCCACAGTTGCGCCACGTTTCTTTTAGCCAGACCTGTTTCTGTTGAGAACATTAGTGTTTCATAACGGGACATCTCGGTGTCCTCCTCCACTCCCAGTATCAACCGTTTTGGGTCCATTGTTTTTACTCTGCCCATAACCATCGAGAGTCTGTCGCCACATCTCCGCCAGAAAGGTTGGATTTGTGGGCATTCCCATAGGATATGATATAAGGTCCCCTCTCCGTGGCGACATCTCAAGCAATTGGGATCTGTTATTTTCCCCCATCTATATAGTGTCACCCGTGGATAGTATATTCTATGTGGTACAAGTCTGATTCTGGCAGAAATGGCAACCTCTCTGGGGTACATTAGGGCTGCAGCCCAATCATCAGGTTGTAATAGGCCCACGTCTTTTTCCCACTTGGCTTTCAGGCTACAGAGGAGTGTTGTTGCAAATGAGGAGATTGCATTGTACATTATGCAGGTTGTTTTCACGTCCACTCGGTCCAGGACAATATTTCTTTTGATTGGTGTGCATTCAGGCATATCCGAGAGGGCCGGCAAGTGTGTACTTAGTGCGTGGGACATTTGTCTATAGTGGAAATATTCTGTCACAGGTAGACCAAACCCATTCATTAGGTGCTCAAATGGTACTACCTTTCCTTCCTGTATCGTGTCTCCGACCTTGGTTACTCCCGCTGTCTCCCAGCTCGCCCATTTCGAGAGCTTATTGAGTTCAGGTAAGTGTCTATTTCTCCATAGGGGCCGAGCTGGGGTGATCGTTCCTCCTCAACCTAGGTATTTGTGCATTTCCGCCCATATCTGTGCTCTCTGAATTGCCATTGTGTGAGGGTGTGGGTCTGGTATGTTCTGGTGGAGACTTTCCAATGGGGAGAGTCCCTATCTGGTTCTGGTGTCTGCTCGTATGTGTGGGAGTTCGGCTTTGCCGTATAGAAAATCATTTACAACCGACATTTGAGAGGCCCAGTAGTATGTCTGTAGGTGTGGGAGTCCAATGCCACCCTCCCAGATGGAGCGGTGTAGAGTGCTTAGGGCTATTCGTGGGTGTCCACCACCCCACAGCAGTTTCCTGAGTATTGTATCTATTTTCTGGAACTCTGTCCCTGGGATATGTAGTGGTGCATTTTGAAGGATGTATAGGAAACGCGGGAGATCTAGCATCCTGAACAATGCTGCTCTCCCCAGTAGAGTGAGGGGTAGAGCTATCCAGTGTCTCGCGTCGCTCGCGAATCTCTCTACAATTGGATATAGGTTTTTCGGTACGTAGTCCACAAGGTTCGGTGTGACATGTATACCTAGGTAACGGAACTGCTCCGTTTCCACTCGATACGGGTAGCTATCTGGGGTCAGATCGCTTATTCCTTTAATCGGAAATATTGTCGATTTTGGCCCAGTTTACTCTCAGCCCATGAAACATCCTGTATCGTTCCAGCAGTTGAGTGACAACAGGGCAGGATTCTTGCGGGTTACTGAGGTAGATCAGTAAATCATCGGCGTACAGGGAGACTCCATTTTCCCAGTCATGTTTCTGCACTCTAGAGAGATGGGAAGTCTTCCCCCCGGACCTGAGAAAGGCCAGCATAGTAGTAATCCCCAAAGAAGGTAATCCTCCCGCTAGGTGTAGCTCTTCTAGGCCGATCTCCCTTATAAATGGCAAAGCCAAAATCCTAGCTAAAATTCTTGCAAACAGATTGCAAAACGTAATATCACTGATCCACCCAGACCAATGTGGCTTTATGCCCAAAAGGTCCACACAGATGAATACCCACAGGCTTCACCTGGCCATTGAAAGAGCACTGATGCTACAGGAACCTCTTGCACTTCTTGCAATAGATTTTGAGATGAGATAGAATGAATCTTAACACCCAGCGAAAACCCCTTCATGCCTGCGTATTCCTAAGCAACGCTGCCAGGGATTCCATCACCAGTGCGAATAACATTGCCGATAGGGGGCAGCCCTGCCTTGTCCCTTTTCTCAATTTAATATTACGTGACACCCATCCATTCACCCTGATCTCAGCCATCGGAGAGTTTTATAGGAGTTTTACCCATCCCATAAATCGGTCTCCAAAGCCCATTCTCACCATTATTGCCCACAGAGCCTCCCAATAGACCGAGTCAAAGGCCATCTCAAAATCTATTGCAAGAGGTGCAAGAGGTTCCTGTAGCATCAGTGCTCTTTCAATGGCCAGGTGAAGCCTGTGGATATTCATCCGTGTGGACCTTTTGGGCATAAAGCCACATTGGTCTGGGTGGATCAGTGATGTTATTACGTTTTGCAATCTGTTTGCAAGAATTTTAGCTAGGATTTTGGCTTTGCCATTTATAAGGGAGATCGGCCTAGAAGAGCTACACCTAGCGGGAGGATTACCTTCTTTGGGGATTACTACTATGCTGGCCTTTCACAGGTCCGGGGGGAGACTTCCCATCTCTCTAGAGTGCAGAAACATGTTGAGCATGTGTGTCGCCACCGCACTACTTCCTATTTTTTCCATGTCTCTATAGAAACCCATTCGGCCCCAGGGTTTTCCCGGTTTGTAGTTGTGATAGGGCAGCCTTTAGTTCTTCCTCTGTTATTTCCTCTTCTAGGCTCGTTTTCTGTGTCTTTTTAAGGTCGGTAGATGGATCTCATCTAAAATGTTGACATCTATACGGTCTGTGGGGGAACAGTACAATGACTCATAGTAGGTCGCAAAGCTCTCTGCAATTTCTTGGTCAGTTGAGGCCTTACCTGCGTTATCAGTGGTTATGTACCTGACCTGCTGGTGCCCCTCCTCCCTTCTCTCCAGTTTGCCCGCCTTGTCACCTGTCTCATAGTCTAGCACGCATCGCACTATGTGCTTGTTTGGTGCAATTCAGCGTTATGTTTTGTAGTTTTTTTTTTTGTGCCAGAGTCAGGGTCCTATTGTCCTCTGGTGAGTTGGTGTTCATGTAGAGCGTTTCAGCTCGCTGCACTTCTGTTTCGGCATCTTCCACTTCTTTCCTGTGTGCTTTTTTTATGTGCCGCTATCCACCCAATTATCTTACCCCTGAGAAATGCTTTATAGGCCTCCCATAGCGTTAGTGTTATCTGTTGAGCCCCGATTCAGTTCAAAATATAGTTATGTAGCTGCTTGGATTTTCTCCTCTAGTTCCGGGAAGCCCTGGTAGTAATTGTTTAATTGCCAGGACGGTGGGGGCAGGGTTTTTGTGTTTCTAGGAGTATAAGTAGTGGGGAATGATCCGAGATGCCCTGGGGGAGCAGGGTCACCTCTGTTACCCTGTGTATATCTGCTGCAGGGAGGAATAAATAGGCCAGCTTAGAAAGCGATGCTTGTGCTCCAGAGTGAAACGAATATTCGCGGTCTGTAAGGGTGCAGGTCGCGCCACACATCCTTCAGTCCTAATGCTTATGTAAAGGCAGCTAGTTTGATGGGTTTATGGCGGGGTTTCCGTTTGTGTGCGATCCATTTCCACATTCATGATTTCGTTGAAGACCCCCTCCACCCCCCATTATCAAGTTGTCTGCTGTGTTATCAGCTAATATGGATGTGATATATTCTAGTAGGTTATGCATGAGTGTGGGGGGTGAATAAATCACTAGAATGGTGAAGGTCTGATTCCATAGTGTGCCATGTGCATATACAAATCCCCCTCCTCCCCCCCATGTATTGGATTACTTTGGAGATCTCCAAGGGAGTTCTCTTGTGGAGCAATCTCAGCACTCCTCTTGATCCCATGGAGAACCCTGCATGCACCGCTGTGCAGTAATTTGTTCTCTTAAAAAGGTGGCGTGTTGTGCCCGCCAGGTGGGTTTCTGTAAGGAGCTCAATATCTGGGCCGTATCTGTTAAGTGCTTGCGTCACCAATCTTCTTTTGATACCATTACCCAAGCCATTTACGTTCCAATTTAGGAGCCGTATTTGTTTAGTGTTGGGCCCCAGCGGAGTCATTGTATGGCTTCTTGATATCTATTTTGAGCGTGTCCCTCCCTCTGTGGTAGGTGTTCCCTTCTCCTTGGACCTTAGGTACCCGTTTGTGACTTGTGACCAATACAAATGGTTGACCTGTGCTTTCCAATACAACAACATTCCCAACTCCCCCCTTCCCATACTCCATCCCAAACTGAAACATCTGTCGCCCTAATATGAGTTTGTGTAACTTAACAAATTAACTTCCTACATTCGCAATAACTGAGCCTGCAGGCGCAGGTCTTCAACAAGCTGATGGAAATGATTGTCACCTATCTTAATCATAGGTAACCTTGGTGGGGTTTCATGCGGTCTGGGCTGTCAGCTATTCCGCACTTGGGCTCTGCAGTGGTGGTGGCAGAGCGTGCCGTTGGGTGTCTCGTCTCCTTTTTCTAATTCCCCAGTTTGTTTTCTTCACCTCTTTTCCTCATTCATTGCCTTCATTCGGCAGTGGCTCTATCTCTGGTTGTGGTCGCTCGGGTGGTGCCCTTTCAGGTCGTGGCCCGTTCCTGCCGTTGTCTTGCCTGCGATTCGGTCTCCAGTCGCCTTCAAGATTTCTTTCCGCCCAGCTCCATGCCTCCCTGGGTTACGTAAAGTGTACTGTTGTACCATTATGGTATATTTTCAGTTGTGCGGGAAACAGAAGTCAGTATTTTATATTAAGAGCCTGGAGACGTTTTTTGGGTGGATCAAAGGACTGCCTCACTTTCTGAACCTCCCTGGTGAAATCTTAAAAGAAGGTGATTTTGGAGCCATTATGTTATGGAGCCCTTAGTTCTAGCCATCTGAAGAACAGCGTTTCGATCCCTGTAGTTCAGGAGCTTTATCACTGTGCACGGGGGGAGGGGGTGCTCCAGGGATTTGTCTGCCTGCTGGTACGTGTTGGGCCCTTTCGACGGAGAATAATTTTGATAAGGTCTTGGGAGCGAACAAATCTGCAAGCCATTGCTCTAGGAACCTTCAGATTTTTCGGGTAATCCAAGAATCCGGATGGTCTATCTTGCTCTGCCTTCTTCCTCTTCCACTCAATCTTCTAGTGCTTTGAGGCGTGCCAAGGCTCCGGCCATTTGGTGATTTACCGTCCTCGGGCCATCTTCCGTTTCTGATATGCGCCCTTCGGCTTCCCCCGTGTGGGCTGAGTTTTTGCATGTCTTGTCGCAGAAGCGATACCTCTGTGCTTATGCCATCCATTTTTTTTCCATAGATGTTCTTGAGTTGGCAATAGCATTCATAACGTCTTTAAGGGATATGTTGTCTTCCTCTGTTCCCGGTGCGTCTGTGCGTTTGGCCTGCTCGTGTGGGGGGGGGGTGGGGCGGACGGGTGTCGTGAATTGCTCCATTTTGCTCTGCGTTGTCGTGTTTTTCGCTCTTTCCCCATGGTGTTGTGGTTAGTATTGTTCTGTGGCCACCTCTTTCTTCCTTAGTCAATGTTTGTGCAGCCGTTTAGGTCAGCAGTGTGCGTGCATGTAGCGCAGCGGATTGGCACTGCACCTTTAAAGCGTTGCAGTTGTTTCAGATTCTTGTGGAGGTTGGTCAGTCACAACGCCAGGGACATTTATTCCATTTTGTATTCTCCATCTATTCATACCTTTGTTTCATATGGTCCCATTGCCCAGTCTTCCCCCTGACTCTCTTCCCTTTGGTCCGAGTGGGGACAGTGGGACAGCTGTACCACTGTGCCTGTCGCCCCTTAGGTTACTAGTGTCTGTGCTCTGTTTTGGTGCTCCTCGGGCAATCGTGCAGGTGGGGCTCGCAATACAGATGCTTTGTCCCGCGTTCGTGAGTTGGGGCGCGTTAGTTTGTTCATTCCGCCCTGCATCATGTGCAACTTGCGGCGGCCATCTTGTGCGCAGCTCGGCACGAATTCTGCCAGCTTTCCACGTTAATATCTTCTCTTGTGGACAGCGTTTTTAGCCCGAAATCGCCACAGGTTGTTGGGTTCCGGTAGCTGGAGATATGTTTATCTTGCAGTCTTAAGGCAGATTTCACAGGATATAATCGGGATGCTGCTGATGGCCTCAAGAGCAGCGTGGGATCACATCCTCCTCATGAGCCTGCTGGCCACTCCCCAGTAATATGTACTGTTCATAATTTTCTGATTCTGTATTTTAAATCTGAAGATTTTGTAAAGGTTTTTTATTAACCAAACACAAATAAAAAAAAAAAAGATAAAAAAATGGCCTCACCTATGTGACTTCAACACTCCTATCCCATTAGGTATCTGGGGTGGTCCGTCCCATAGAAGTCTTCACCCTTCCTCATTGGATGTTATACTGGCAGTTGCCTTAAACCAATTCCCATGCACTGCGACCAACCAAAACAAAATCGTGATTGCAAAAGTGACCTCTGTGCCCGCGACCCCTGGGCCTTCCTCGACTGGACCAAGCATGATTGTGTCCCCTACGGATTACAGAACCCCAGCTTTGGTCTTTGGAAGAAATGGAGTCTGAGAGTAAGTTTACATACCTGTTCTCCCTAGGGTTACGTGGGTGTAAAAACCTGTCCCTCAATCGCTCTTAACTGACTTTGGCTGGCATTGGCCTGGTCAAGGATCCCTTACTAGGATTATCTCAAGGACTAGGTGTTGGGCAGAATTGCATGCAGTACCCTCTGGGACCACCACATACAATTGGGACTACAGGTGTAAGCAAAAACCAACCTTTGGTATAAGCCTGTGCTACACAGTTTTGTGGTAGCGGGCTAAGCAGCCTGGCTTATCTCAAGAGGCAATATGAGCAGTACAAGAGGTTACACAGAGGTCTTACAATCACAGTGGTTCAAGCAGACACTTTTCTGATGTTTGTTAATCTGCTTAGAATCACATGCTGTGCATAGGTCCGACATCCAGTGGTCACTGCGGAGTATTGCATTTTGTTTTTCGTAGTCGAAAAGGGACGTCGACAAGGCGTGTCTGAAATACTATCCCTATAGTGACGTGCGTTGTACCCACAATCCCTCACGCGTCGAGGTCCCTCAGATTGTTTTTTTCCGCCCAGCTACGCGGAGCTCCTCGAGAGAGACTGCAGATTTCTTCTCCTCGACCTTTGGTCGTTTTCCTACTTAATATATAACACATCGATCCCTCCCTCGACGCAGTTGTGAAGCTGTCTCCGCCGAGCAAGATCTTCGACGCAGGGGACGAGCGGAGGAGATCCTTCGGCGTTGCCGAACACGTGGCCTGGCCTCGCAGGCCAAATACAGTAGGGAGAGTGGGGTCGTGGGACATCTCTGGTTATTTTCTGAGAATGCCTTTCCTTTTCCCCTTCCTTTCCCTTGGGGTCGTTATCACAATTTATTGCCTCGGCTATGGAGAGGACACCCTTTAGGTTTTGCCCGCTTTGCAAGGGCAAGTTTACTTGGAAGGACAAGCATTCACGGTGTAACCGCTGCTTGCCCCTCGATCACAAAGAGGAGGGTTGCACGGCTTGTCGGCTTCTTAAGCCAAAGACTCTAAGGTCAAGAGGTGGGCGGCCTACGCTATGTCGAAGGCCGATTCTTCACCCGCCGCTGCTACCAACGACTGTGACGAGGAACGTGATAACACGACCTACGCTACGGAAGTCGTAGACCCCTCTAAAGAGCGCTCGCGCTCTTCGTCGTCTGTCCCCGGCCCCGACGGGCTCGGCTCACGCCCTGCTTATGGGGATGAACACCCCGGCGACACTGACGCACACGATACCACACATAAGCACACAACCCATGGCTCTTCTTTGACGAAGAAAGCATGACAAGGAGGGCAAGAGGTTATATGCCCTTGCAAAGAGAGTCACATCCTCGGCTGCCTTTTCGGCAAGAATTGCGAACAACAATTCTTTGCTAGCTAGCTACGCAGACGCGCAGTCGGCCAAACTGCGCAAAGACGCCGAAGAAGCGCCGGAACCTCTACGTACACGCCTGCTATCAACTATTGGCGAAGGAACCCAGGTCAACCAGAGTATTGTAAAGAACTCTCTGGATGCTGCAGAGACAGCGGGACGTTCCCTGGCTGCGCAACTCGGGGTTCAAACCGGAGACACAGGCGTCTTTAATAAATAAACCTGTTGAAGACTCAAACCTCTTCGGGAAAGCGGTGGATGAGGCTCTGGAGATGTAACGCTCACCTGATTCCCGCAGAGGCGCCGGTCTTGACTGGGTGAATGCCGTATCTTCAAAGGTGATGTGTAACATACAGTTGGCTCTTTGGGCTGGACCTCTGTGCACTGTATGTCTGACTCGAAGAGTAAGATGTCTGCATATAGAAAATATGGGATTAATGAACTGGGGTGCATAGGGTGCCTCTCTCCTCTTCCCTTTCTCTTCTCCTGTAGAACCCCAAAGGTTAACACCCTCACCTTAGGTAAGTGAACGCCAAGCTCTCCATCTGCCTCGGGGCAGGGTGCCGTAACCAGTTTCTTCACTGGATAAGGGTGCAGGCCTCTTGACCTCAGAGGACTGCTGTCCGTCGTTAACTGCACGAACGGTAAGTTCTGGGCACTTCAAATGTCTTAAAAGTCTTTTGTAATGATATCTCTTGTTTTGCAGGGTTCCGGCGATGGCGGATGGCGGGCTGATGAGAGTTGAGGATCGAACCCGCGTGAGGAATAGAAGCGCCTGGAAGCGCCTGGAAGCACGTAAGTAAGCGCTTGTAGCCTGCTTCACGATGCGCACTAACTGTCCCTTTTAACTTGCAGGTACAAGTTCGGAGCTTTAGAGAAGCTGAAGGGTGCTGGAATACCCACTGGATTCGGCGTGGGAAGGAGTAATGGCACGTGAGTAATAAAGTTGCCCAATGTCTTTAAACGCACCTTCTTTTGTCTTTCAGATGCGGGATGCAGCGCCGAAGGCCTCCGGAGCGTGCGAAGAGCTGGTAAGCTTTTGTCTTTCAGATGCCGGAATGCAGTGCGAAGACCTCCGGAGCATGCGAAGAGTAGGTAAGCCTTTGTCTTTCAGATGCCGGAATGCAGCGCGAGGCGTTGGTGACAGCCGATGGACCAGGTAAGAGATGCGCTGCCACTGAAGACCGTAGTGCTAACCTGTTCTTTCTTTGTCTTTACAGGCGCTGCTGAAGACTGGATTCCAGGATGGTAAGCCTTTGTTCCCTTAGGCCCAGGATCAGAAGCAGAAGACACGATGAGCGTTCTGCTGCAGAGAATGCAGAATAACGCAAAGCAAGATTCATCCACCGGGTGTGGTTTAAATAGCCTCCTGTAGGGCTTAGGTGTCTCCTTCCACAGCCACGCCTAAGAAAAGAGTTCCTGCTTTCCAGAAGAGTTCCAGTGTTCTGAACCTAGGGAGTGGCTCCTGCCCCACCCAACAGGAAAAGTAGTCCCAAACAGAAGGGGATCAGGGGTTCAACTGGCAGGTAAGTAAGCAGCATGGTCTGCTGCAGGTAAGTCCACCCAAGCATTATGAGCCCGGCGCTTCCAGCGCTGGGACTGGGCATCTTTATGAGCCTGGTGCCACTGGCGCCAGGACCGGGTCCAAAAGGTCCCAATTGGGACTGGCTGGCACTCGGAACCGGGGTTATGGGTCTGCTTGCAAGGGAGTGGGGCAAGTCCTGATCTTTTGGAAGCAGAGATCATGACAGGAGATGGCTAAAAAAGAGTTTGATACTATCAAAACTCTTGACCAGATCTCTAAGCCCACTACCAGACGCGGCTATGGCAACAAACGCTTTTTTCGTGGCCAACGCCAACAGCAGAATCAGCAGCAACACTACCCTGCCACCAATTATCAGGCCAATAGTGGGCAGTACAGCCAAAGAGTCCAGCGCCGTGGCAAAGGGAGAGGTCGGGGGTCTACCCCCAGAGGCTCCCAAGCCCCCAATAACACCAAGTGACGCGAAGATTCACGTCCCCTCCCATGCAACACCGGTCGGGGGCTGGATAACATCCTTTCTTCCATCATGGGAGGGAATAACGTCAGACCGCTGGGTACTTTCCACCGTAGCCCACGGATACTGCATCGAATTCAACGGTTCCCCAACATACAGACCCCCGAGGGGACGACGCATGACACCGGAACACCTTGCCATCCTTCTCCAAGAAGTACAACAACTGCTGGAAAAAGGAGCCATAGAGGTCGTGCCTCTATCTCAGGTAACGGAAGGTATTTATTCAGTGTACTTCCTTGTACCCAAAAAGGATCTAACCATGCGCCCTGTATTAGATCTGCGCCCAGCGAACAAGTTTATCAAACCCCGGAAGTTTCGTATGGTGACCTTACAGGAAGTGATCCCACTGCTATCACAGGGAGATTACATGACAACATTGGACATGAAAGATGCATACTTTCATATTTTAATGTTGCCAGCGCACAGAAGATACCTCAGGTTCATGATAGAGGGCAAACACTACCAGTTCAGAGTGCTACCCTTCGGCATAGCATCGGCACCAAGGGTATTCACGAAGGTACCTGCAGTGGCAGCGGCCCACCTGCGCCGCAGGTTGTCCATCCCAGTTTACCCTTACCTCGACGACTGGCTCATAACAGGGGATTCTTACGAAACATGCTTCTCCAATACCCAAAAGACTGTAGACCTTTTGTTCCAGTTGGGCTTCTCCATCAACAAAAGAAGTCCAGCCTAGACCCCAGCCAAATCAAACAATTCCTAGGGGCTCTAATTCAAACAAAGGACGGCCTCGTCTTCCCCTCCAACGAGAGGGTCCAAAACATGCTGTTTCAGATCCCTCAATACGTGACCGGTCGAGAGGTGACGGTACGCAAAGCAATGCGCTTGCTAGGCATGATGGCGGTGTGTATTTATTTGGTACCTCACGCGCGCCTGCGCATGCGCCCTATGCAAGAGTGGCTCAACAGCCAGTGGTGTCAGGCCAGCGGACTATGGGACGATCTAGTGGTGGTCTTGCAGGCCTTGGTTCTCTCGCTACGGTGGTGGACAAAGGAAAACCTGGAAAGAGGGAAACCCTTTGCCACACCCGTGGCGGAAGCCACTCTAACCACAGACGCATCCCTCACAGGATGGGGGGCTCACCTATCCCATCAGACTGCTCACGGAGTGTGGACTCCGAACGTAGCATCCAAACACATAAATCTACTGGAGCTACTAGCTGTGTTCAAGGCGCTAAAAGCCTTCCAGGAACACCTACAAGGCAAGACTGTGTTGGTCCCTACAGACAGCACCACAGCCATGTACTACATCAACAAGCAGGGGGGCACCCACTCTCCAGGACTGTCCAAACTGGCCCAAAATATATGGAAGTGGGCTCTCAAACAAAACATGTTCCTACTGTCAGAACATGTACCAGGGGAACTCATTCTGCTGGCAGACAAACTCAGCAGAGATTTCCCCCTGCCCGAAGAGTACGAATGGCGACTGCACGAAGACATCGTCCTCGACGTCTTCACACAATGGGGATTCCCAGAAATAGACCTGTTCGCAACCCTGGAGAACTCACAATGCCAAAGTTACGCCTCCAGGTACCCCCAGAACCAATCCAAGGGGAACGGTCTGTCGATGCAATGGTCAGGGAAATTTGTTTACGCTTTTCCCCCGACTCCCCTTCTCAACAAGGTGGTGCACAAGATGCACCAGGAACAAGTGACCATGATACTGGTGGCCCAATGTGGGCCCAACAGCCATGGTTCGCTCACTTGATGGAGATGTCTCTATCTCCCCCAGTGAAACTCCCCTGCCCTTACAACATGCTGTCACAAGACAAGGGCAGGACTCTGCATCCATGCCCCCAGAACATGAACTTAGCAGCTTGGCTCCTGAGATCATAGAATTCGGACATCTACAGCTCCCGCAGAGATGCATGGACATCCTCAGGGAAGCCAGAAAACCTAACAATCGCCACTGCTATTCTAGCAAGTGGAAGAGATTTGTCATCTGGTGCAGAGGAAAAAGCATCAACCCGATTGACTGCTCTCCCACACATATTGTTCTATACCTGACCCACTTATTGGATTCAGGTCTAGTGTTCAATTCCATTAAAGTCCACCTAGCGGCACTTTCTGCATACACCACTTCCCAACTCAAAGTGTCGTGGTGGAAGATCCCTGTTATAAAGGCCTTCATGGAGGGAGTAAAGAGAATACACCCCCCGATAGCTGACCCAACTCCCGGATGGGACCTTAACGTCGTACTTACCAGACTCATGAGCTCACCATTCGAACCCATGCACAAAGCATCTCTTAAACACCTCACTCTTAAGACTGCTTTTCTAATAGCTATCACCTCCTATCAGGAGAGTAAGTGAACTACAGGCTCTTTCTGTTCTAGACCCCTTCGTTACAGTTCAGAGATAAGGTGGTTCTACGCACGCACCCAAGGTTTGCTCCGAAATTCATCTCGAAATTCCACGTAAACCAGTCTATAGAACTGCCAATGTTCTTTCAAAATCCTTCCAACTTGGGAGAAAAAACTCTGCACACACTAGATGTGCGCAGAGCGGTCATGTTCTACATGGAAAGAACCAGACCACTGAGGAAGACTAATCAGTTCTTCGTCTCGGTGGCAGCAGGAAGAGAAGGGGTTGCAGTTTCAAAGTCCACTATTTCTAGATGGATTGTTCAATGCATCACTCTCTGCTATACTCGTGCTAATAGAGAACTGCCCTTTAAGCCAAGAGCACACTCTACTCGAGGCACGGGGGCGTCCATAGCATTCATTGCAAATGTTCCCCTTGAGTCCATCTGCAAAGCGGCTACCTGGAGTTCTGTGCACACCTTTACAAAACACTACTGTCTAGATGCACACTCGAGATCTGACTCCCAGGTGGGACAGGCAGTATTAAGACATCTTTTCTCTACTGTTCCTTCTCATAACCCACCGCCAACTCCGGGTACTGCTCGCTAGTCTATGCACAGCATGTGATTCTAAGCAGATTAACAAACATCAGAAGACAATGCATTACTTACCGTAAAAGCATTTCTGATGGTTGTATCTGCTTAGATTCACATGCGCCCTCCCTTCCTCCCCGCTCGGATGGAAGGAACATAGACTTCCTTTTATATCTCTTTTCTGTACTCACTCACGTCTAGAAGGCTCCCTCAGGGCAGAAAAATACAAACAGAGGGACCTCGACGCGTGAGGGATTGTGGGTACAACGCACGTCACTATAGGGATAGTACTTCAGACACGCCTTGTCGACGTCCCTTTTCGACTACGAAAAACAAAATGCAATACTCCGCAGTGACCACTGGATGTCGGACCTATGCACAGCATGTGAATCTAAGCAGATACAACCATCGGAAATGCTTTTACGGTAAGTAATGCATTGTCGTACTCATGGTTTCTTGGTAAAACACTTATTAATTTATGACACCATCATTTAGAAAACATTCACTAGAAGCAGTCATCTTAATATTATACACAAACGCACTTCAATAGCAAACCAATAAGTTTCTGAACAAATTAGGCTCCCCTGAAATAGGAGCAAAATGGCATTTCAGTTACTTTCAATGGGAGTAAAAAGGCACAAGTTAGCAGAAAAGATCACAAATACTTTCTTAGGCAGTGACAATAGTTATGGTTGACTAGAGGACTTTTCAGTTCAATAGGCCTAGGCCAAAGCCAATGGACTAATGTCTTGGATAGGAAAGAGCAGTTCTTGAAGTAAACGGTAAAGTCTTTGCCAAAGTTCTCAAAAGTAGTTTGTACAAAAAAGAATCCTATGTTGGGTCACAAGCTGTAAATTGGGAAAGTTTCACGAACCTTCACCACGAGAGAAGCGTTCTCTCAATCGGGTTGGCACAGTACCTTAGTATGAAGCAAAAGAAGCAGCTGAAGACGATGGTTCCTGGCAGTTCCTGCATATCTCACTGTCCCTAACCCTCAGTCGTGGGGACAAAAGGGAGGACGTTGGGGGACTCCTGCACTGCACAGGATCATCGGAAAATGCTGACAAAATGGAGTCACTTCAGTTCAAGTAGCTCTTCTTCAAGCACACATGCTGGTGTCCTTCTCCCTGGTTAATCCTAACCGGCTTCGAGAATGGTATCCAGGTGGCTTACGAGTTGATTGGTCCCACCAACTCAAAGGGAGAAGTCGTCCGTGAAGGTGCTTCTCTGTCGAGGGGAGCTTTGGTGATTCCGACCTGTGGCAGGGCTTCTCTGGGTGTTAGGCAGAATCCTGTGCAGTACCCTTAGGGACCACTACACAAGATTAAGACTACAGGTGGTAATACAATTTCACCTTTGGTACAAGCCTGTACTACACAGAAAACGTGGTAGCAGTGGCTGAGCAGCCAGACTTATCTCAAGAGCAAATGAGCAGTAGTAGAGATTATACAAAGGACTACAATTACTGTGACTCGAGCAAACACTGACTCAAGGTTTCTGGTTAAAAAGTAAAAGTACATTTATTTTTAGTCCATCTGTTCACAAAACCCTTCACGTCTATTAAATTAAAACCACACTTCAAATACACTACACACAACCAATTCCCCTTGTGCAGAACAATTCAAGGTAAGTACCTTTTGGATTTGACAGACTGGTGTTGTGAATCAAAGACGTTACCAGGGGTTGTTACGCGATCACTTTTTGACAGTAATGACAGTTTGGTCTTACGAAAGAAAAGCGTACCCGCGAGAAGAAATGTTACCGTAGTAAAACTCACTTAGCACATGAATTAACACAAGATAATTGGGGATAAAAATCATAGGCAATACTTTTGTCAAAGCTAAAACAAAGAGGTGGTGATGCTGGAAGGTTTAGAATGAATCTTAACCACTGGCGTTGCTCTGGGCAACCCTCCAGACCACCGTTCTTCACCTGCCAAGCCATTACAGAAGGAGAAGGACCATATGCAAATCAGGCTTGGCCCCACCCCAAAAGGGGCAGTCCAGCCCGAACTGCTAGGTCACATCCCTTCTGCACAAGACCACAAGCACCCCCAAACATGTTTTGCCGTTGTTGGGGCTCATCAGTGAGGAGTAGCTTGGGTCTCTAGGCCCAGCAGGCAAGGGACCCACGTCTGGGCATACCCATCCCACTTGGGGTGACACAGCAAAAACAAAGAGGTGATGGCTGGAAGGTTTAGAATGAATCTTTACATTCATGGCTGGTCCCCTTTTGCAATGGCGCAGACGGGCTAAAAAACGGTGGTTTGGAAGGGTGCCCAGAGCAATTGGTAGTGGTTTAGATTCATTCAAAACCTTCCACCCATTACTTTTGTGGTCAATACTTTTGTCAAGGCAAATAGAATCAAAAGTCACTTTCTAAAACGTAGATAAAAGTCAATAGGCCTGCGCCAGTGTCAAGTGGGACAGGGCCCTGTTGTCGAGGATCACAAGGTTAGAACAGTTCACGATTCGAGATTGCCAGGAGTACTTGGATATTGTCAAAAGGGAAGCAAAAGTTAAGAGGGAAGGAAGACGAGGGTAAGCCTTGGGTGAGGAGAAAGGGTTCAGCCCAATTCCTCGAAGCTGGAAACAGTACCTTATTCGTATGAAGAAAAGCTGGTGCTACGGCAGTTGTTCCTGGTAGTTCCTGCAGACTCACAGTTCCTGAGGCTTCAGTCGTGGGGACAAGGACGATGTCTGGCGCGATCTGCACTACCTAGGGATGAGGCCATCGGCAGCGAAGCAACAGTGAATAAAAGGTGCGCTCCTTAAAAACAGGAGAGGATCTTCAGATGGCTATCCGGACCACTACAGCTGTGTGTAGCGTTTTCGACCAAGAAGACTCTGGAAGGTGAGCTGGTTGATCCCACCAGGCTCAAGGGCAGAAGACTCTGGACTGGATCTTCTCTTAGTGTTGAAGGGTAGATGGCTCAGGACTGCAGCAGGGCTTCACCGGGACTCGGGAGTTACAGAAGCCGTGTTCTTCTCCGCTTCTCTTCGGTTCTTTGCAGTTCCAGTGGCGACTCTGACTTCCAGCCCAGGAGTCCTGCCTTTTATGCCAAAATCCCCCATTCACACAGCATCACTCAGCAGGGGGTGGGGTTGTCCGGCCTGGCCAACCACCTCAGCCAATCAATACAAAGTGTGACTCTGGTCTCCATGGAGACCCTGTGCAGGGGGGTGACTAAACCGCTCCCTCACATTCAGCCCAACTAGACACCCAGACGCCAAAGGAGGGCTTCAGGACAGAAGCCCGCCAAAGGTCGGCGAACAAAGGAGGTAAACCTGGTTTGCTGCGCAAACGAAAACACAAGAAGGACTTTAACAAAAAGCAATGGCGATAAAACCCAACCAAAGCCAAAATAAAAAGTATTTGGTCAAGCGGTTTAAGTTCGAGGCTAATACAATAGCCTAAAACAGTACCATGTTTATATAGTATAATCGCGGTAGAATAGTTAGGGTAGATACCACTGCCACCAGCCAAGTCTTAGTGTTAAGAGAACAAAATAAAGCTCAGCGAAGCACAGACAGAAAGGGGTAGGATTTAACCCTTTTCAATATTCCATGTAAGATGGGGTGTATTGGGTCTGCAGTTTAAATGACTACATGAAGTAAATGGCAACTTTACCTGTTTCTAGGGGACAGTAGTCAGCCCCAGAAAAATTGAGTCAGTGGGAAGTCTAAAAGACAACCCTGTGTCACTGCACTGAAGGTGCTGTGTAACACACACAAAAAGTGGGGCTCATGGAGTGGTGTAGCTCCAGAGCCCAAGATCACACAAACAGTAGAAATGCACATGGCAAAACACATGTAAGAGTGGGAAAAAGGCTCACACTCTTACCAGGTGGAAAAAATAAACCCCAGGAATCCAGCAAAGTTGCTAAGGGACTCACTGGGTGAGGGAAATTAGCCATAAATGAGAATTCTCCCTAACACCGGGCAAACCAACAGTCCAGGAGTTGCAGCATCCGTCCTCTTCCAGCTTGTCTTCGGTTCCTTCATTCCAGTGGTCGACTCTGCTTTCCAGTCCAAGAGACTTGCCTTTTATTCAGTTCTCTCCCATTCATTTCAGCCTAGCTGCCCCTAGCCTAGCTGCCACTAACCCAGCAGGGTGGCTGTCCTTGCCGGACAGTCAGCCAGCCAATCGCGCCAGAGTGCATTTTCCAAAAAGAAATGTCGAAAAATGAAGACCGGGACCCGTTTAAACATAAACAAAGGGGCTTAAGGCGCCATCTTGAAAAACATGGCTCCCGCGATTCTTAGCTGCCGGTGTTTGCGGTCGGGGAAAATCATGGTAGTTTGTTCTAAAACCACTGCCACCAGCCATTTTGATAGAAAAGGGTAGCATTTGGCTGCTACATGAGTTTCTAGACACGGGATACTAGGTAACCCCTCCAGTACTCTAGAGGAAGATAGTGTGTGCTGGGTGTAGGAATTTAAAAAGGCTAGTAAAGTCAATTTAACCTTACATTTTCTGGGAAACGGTAGTTTATCCCAGAGAAGGTATTTAAACCTTTGGTAAGTCTAACGAGACATCCCTGTGTCACTGCGCTGAGGGTGCTGTGTAACACACATGAAAAGATGCCTATGGAGTTATCTTAAAACTCCATGATCAAAGAACACTAGTGTAAAACATACATTAAAATACATGAAAGAATGGGAATAAAAGGCTCACCCTCTATCCAGGCAAACAAAAAAAATCAAGTCCTCAAAATCCAGCAAAGCTGCTGGGGGTCTCAGTGAAGGGAATTCGCACATTTATGATAATTCTCCCTAGGATGAGGGATTCTACTTTACTGAACTTTTGGATTCTAATATCATAACCACTGGTACTACCCATCGCTTTTATAAACCTACCTGAAAAGTGCATACTTTGGAATTGGTGACCTTTCAGCACTAGGCCCCAAACCATTTTAAGGTTGGACTTGATAAGAGCTAGGCACGCTGTTTTTTGATTATACTGAAGTGTTATTTCTATTTCTAAGGCATCTGAGTACATTAAATCAGATGCTATTTTCTATTGCTTAATGTGAATGGATATATCTGCTTTATAAGGGTTTTGTGTGACAATATTTGATTAGGATTACTTGTTTAGTTTGTATTTTAAAGGCCTAATAAACGATTGCATACGTTTATACTTGCCTTACTAGAATGTAGTGTTTCTCTGTGTGGATTCATTTTGGCTCTAGGTCACTTGCACTTTCTGGGACTAAGTCTTGCCGCTCTGCTACCGTACTTTGAAAGGTTTTGCCAACCTCTGTCTTCCCTGCCTTTCTGCCACAAACACCCATGTGATTCAAGCACAGACTGTCAAGGACTCGACTATTGTAATGACAGCCACCGAGTCTCGGCCACAGACTCCAATTTATACATAACGAAGCAGACAGATTTATTTTGGTTCTCGTGACTCTATTATAGTTGCCATAAAGGCATAGGACTACGCGATTGAGCAAAAAATATAATTCAAGGACCTGTTATTAAGCAAAGCATGGTAAATTCTTCTCACTTCTATTTGCACTTCAGTCTCATGAAACGCTCCCAGTGATCGAAGATCGGAGACATCGGTTCTCGTCAAGTTTCAATACACTATCTCATGGGGCAGGATGTTGGCATTGGCTGGATCGTAGAACCGGAATAAAATACCCACAGACCCTCCAACAACAGCAGTGCATTGCAAAATTCAGAAGGACTAAAAACCCAGCTATCTAAGCAAGTCTTCGGTCTGACCTTCATGTTAGCAAGAGGCATCACATCAACAACACCCTGCCTAAACCCCTCTGTGGCACTTTCTCATCGCACACGTGGAGGTCTGCCAATCTTACTCTGTTTGGCACTTAACGTTTGTTCCTCCTATTACACCGTTTCCAAATGATGCTGCCTGTAGACGCGCTACCTCTTCACTTTACACTTCATTTTTGTTTTCGTTTTCCTCTGTGTTCTCCAGGGTTATACCCAGTTCTGAACTGCAAACTAATATGTACCGTTTGCCCCCCCCCCCCAAACCTCCATCCTCCCATCTGCTACCTGCCTCCCCTCCCTTTGCGCTTTGCAGTAGCTTGCTGCAATGTAACGCATTGCAAAACTTCAGAATAGAAATAAAATAACATGCAGCCAGAGGTCCGAATCCTGGCAAGACCCCTCCTGTGGGCCTCTTCAATTTTCTTTCACTGGCACTTGTATCTCTACTTGTTCCCCTCGTTTTTGCTTTTTCCATGTGTGCTGTGATGACCCCTGTAGAGTACCTCGTAACAGGCAGAGGTTCACATCCCAGCAAGAGTGGTTCAGCCAGTCCTCCTGATGTTGATACGTTATGTTCCATTACACTGGTTAATTTAATCTATTACAGCTCTTAGAAGCTCCATCATGGAGTACTGTATAAAAACAATCTTATTTTTATTTTACAAGAAGTATCAATGTTTTGGCTCATAATAAGGCTGCTATAGTCTTGCATTGCAAATGCTAAACTTCGCGTCCAGACTGGAGTTATCCCGCAAATGCGTATGCTTCCTTAAGTGCAACCAATTTTCTTGGGAAGAAAAAAACTGGAGGGGGAAGTGCACAAATTCGCCTCTTTGTCAGAAAGGGTTGTCAGAAAGGGACAGGAAGGAAAATAGTTCTGCATGCAGGAAACTGCACTGAATGCAGCTAAATTCCATAGAACCGGTGACCTATGATTTTTCGTCTGTAATATTTTAAGTAATTTTTCCAAATGAGTTCATCTAGGTTTCTGAAGCCCTGTTGTATGGACGAGCCCAGTTTCTTAGCACTTTTAGTCCAAAATCTATTTTGTTAGCTAAGATTTTAATATCAAAGATCACTCTTTCTTACCTGTGTCTACCCCAGAAGATTTTGCTGGACTGGTACATTATTAGTCCCTATACCTCAGTGAGTGGGAACCTTTTTCCACACACAGAATCTTTTGCTCTTTTTATGGGTGTCATTTTTTTAAGACTCTCCATAGTCTCTTTTAAAAGTTCTCCTTTGACAACTTTTTGCAATAAGTGCCTATTCTTGCTGGGTTGCCCTAGGGGCT
Organism: Ambystoma mexicanum; assembly: GCF_040938575.1. Lineage (NCBI taxonomy): Eukaryota > Metazoa > Chordata > Amphibia > Caudata > Ambystomatidae > Ambystoma > Ambystoma mexicanum. The sequence goes on along the minus strand of NC_090938.1, from coordinate 112,465,697 downwards.
CCCTGTTGGGTAAGAATTGGTGCAGTCCAATTGGTGTGGGACTACAAACTCTTGGCATTAGGTTACCCACCTTTTAGTACAGGACTGTACTGCACAAGTTGGTAGTGTGACTGAGCAGCAAGGCTTATCTTAGGAGGGGTAAAGTGACTTGTAATGCTGTACAATGAAATCGGTAAATACAGGTATCCAAGTAGACACTTGCACATCTAAAGTTATAGTATACATATTTATTTATACGCAAAGATATTTAAAGCATTCTATAAAAATCAGCAACTAATAGTAACATTAATCCCAAATTAGGATTCAAGTCAAAAAGTGAACACTAAAGCAGGCGAGTAATTTTTCATCTTGTACATTTTCCAGCACCAAGTGTGACGACATTTGAGGTCCGTAATGACACTTATTTTTGTATCACCTTTACAGTATTGAGTTATAAAGGAGGGAAAGGTTAGGGTTAGATCAGAGCATACCGGTATTCTACAGAAACAGTTTGATTCTACCAAAGGGATGCAGGCAGTCTCTTATCCCAGAATTAGTGTTTACCAATTAAAACCTGTAAGGGAACACGCACTGCCAAAGCCAATAGGTTCAGAAGGAGGACTTTAGGGAGCTAGGACAGCCAAAGCCAATGGGCAAAGTCAACATTCTGATGCTTTTCTTAGAAAATGTTCTTAAATAGTCAGTAGTTCATAAAGAAATCGCAGCAATTTAAGAAGAGTCGCCTTAAGGAAGCACAAGCTAAAAGGCCAGTGCAAGTGAGTTCAGATCAACTCTGAGTAGGGTTAAATAGCACACCCAAAGGTAGGAAGCACCCCAAATGGCAAAGAGTGTACCCCAATCCCCACAATACCTGCAAAATGAAGAATTTGTTCCAGCTGGATGCTTTCTGATTGCAGTGTAGCCGACCCTTGTCCTTGGTCGTGGTGACGAAAGGTAGCGGGCTCCTGTGGCAGCACTCTAGAGATGGTCTCGACAGCAATAGATTTCCTTCAATTCAGCGACTTTGTGGTTTTGGTGCCTTTTTTCTTAGCACCAAAGAAGAACGAACAGCTCCGGTTAGAAGTTCCTTGATCCCTCGGTCCTGGACTCTGGTGAGGGGACTCTGGATGCGGATGTCCTGCTTCTGTAGGGTTCTCTGTATGCCCACGAAGATGTGGCCGGATTTGCACTTCGGAAGACAATGCACTCACCGATGGTCGAGGTACCCCGGATATTGGGATTCCGCAGCCTTGGAAAGTCACAGCAAGTCACGGGTTGCGCCAAAATAGAGTTTGTCTTGAGGCTAGTTGGTCCCACCAGCCTAAGGGTGGACGACATTCCCTATGGGTCTTCCCAGTCGATTTGAAAACGGGGTCAGCACAGCTGCAGGGCTTCAACAGGCATTTTGTGGTCCAGAAGGGTGCAGTTGGTGTCTCTTCAAGTCTTCTTCATTGGTTGTTGTCCTCCAGTGCTCGAATCTCCTAGTCGCATAAAAAGTAAGATTTTTGGAAGTTCCCATTCATTCACAGCCCTAGGCTGTCAATCACCGAGCAGGGTGGCTGTCCTCCAGGACAGCCAGCCAATAGAAACTGGTTTCACTGAGGCCCACATAGAGACAAAGGACAGGGAAGTTTCGGGACCCTCCCCTCACTTCCTGCCTTTCCAGACACACTGGAGCCTGGGCGGGCTTGAGGGCTGAACCCCGCCAAAGGCAAAACACACAAAGTACTCGAACCCAATTCAAACAGAGTAAAAGCCCAGAAGAAACTGACAAGAAATGGTGAGAAAAGGATGGGGGGATGGTGAGGGGGTGTGCCTTTTGGGGAAAATGGTCACCCTTGGGTGCAGCACTGCAGCTGAGGTATCGGCCTGCCGATGCATGTCACTAGGTAGAAAAAAAGAAACTACTGCCACCAGTCATTCATGTCAGTTAGTGTAACAAAATGTTACATGAGGTAGGGGTTAAAGGAGTTAATATTTAACCCCCCAGCACTCCACATAGAGTGGTGTGTGCTGGACCCATAAAGTAAAGGTAAGACAGACAGAGGTCATCTTACTTTTCTTGGGAACAGTAGTTCACCCGAGAAAATGTAATTGAACATTAAGAGAAGTCCAATGGACTTTTCAATGGCACTGCACCAAAGGTGCTCTGTGTCACACTGCAAAAAGCAGATGCCTATGGAGTTTACAGACTCCATAAAACAGTAAGAAATACAGAAAATCTTAGTCAGGAAAACACATGAGGGAGAGAGGAAAAAAAGGCCAACACAATTTTTTTTTTTAAACAAATATTTTTATTAATTTTCAATGTATAAACCAAGACCAGCAGCGATAAACAGTTAAATAAGATACCTCATAAATTCATTAAACAGATCAGTAAATTACATCATTAATTCATTAAGCAATGATCGACCCCCCCTCATCATTTAGCCCCCCCAGTTCGTAGTCTAACTTAAATCAATGAAGCCTCATATGAGGGTGCATACAGAAGTTCTTTTGCCCCTATCCACGATTTCTAACATAGATTTCCTCTTTGCAACTCTTACAATTCATTGCTTTCCCCAGTTCTTTTCCCCGCCAATATTTGTTGCAGTATTATTAAAACTCTGAGTTCGTGCAATGTCTTTGTAGGTGACAACACTGTTCATTTAGACCTCTTGCATCAAAAACATAGCCCGGTATTGTCCACAATTCGTTAACCGTAGCGGGTTAAATAACTTACATGAGTGAGCAAGTTCATCATTTGTCCCTATAAATGATACAGCAAGTGATCTTTTATCCAGCATAAATGTTTCATTTAATATTTGTAACTCATCAGGTTTCTAACTATTTTCAGCACCCTCTGCGGAAAAAGTAGAGTAGCTCAAGCTCTTATAGCTCTTTAGACTGGGCGGGGATAAATTCGAGAGAGGAAAAAAAGAAGGGTGAGAGGAGAAGGAAAGGAGAACGGGGAAAGAGAAGAAAGAGAAAGAAAAGAAAAAAAGAAATAAAATAAAATTTAAAAGGGGCGGAATTCGTATATAGATATTATCTAATCTAGTGATGAATCTTGGTACGAGTTGATCACTGCGTCCAACTGTCAGCCTTCGACATTACCATTTTGATATTGCTTCAGAAGGCAATTTAACTTTAACTGCAACCGTTCAACAACCCCTCCCCTAGCTCCCCCCCCCCCCCCCCCCCCCCCGACTCCCGGCTCACCGTAGACATGGATCAGTTCTTCTGCCATCGGTTAAGATTGTTATGTTCTGAGTGGGAGACCTCTGCATAGCGCCATAGCTCTTGTGCTTGATTTGTCCGTGCTCAGTTGTGGATTGCTCCTAGCAGGTTTGGCCTGAAGAAGTATGCCTCTGTCTCTGGCGTGGTCAAAGAAGGGGTCCCAGATAGCTCGGAATTTCAGGTACTTGCCGTTCCTCAGGGCCCCCACCTTCTCCATGGCCATTACGTTCCAGAGCTTTACCCACCAACATGCTGTTAATGGGTTTACAGGGTTTTTCCATGCCTGCGCCAGAGTCATCTTTGCTGCCATCAACAGATGGGTGATAAGCGTTGCGCTGTTTCCTGATGCCGCATATGGGTCTATCACCGTCGTGCCCAGGAGTATCACTTTGCTAATTGCTGGCAGCTGCTTCCCTGTGATATCCTATATGGGGCCCAGGATTTCCTTCCAATACGTTGCCGCCTTCGGGCATGACCACCACATGTGATATAAATCTGTTTCCTCCGCAGTTTCTCCAGCATGTGGGAGGATACTTGGGGTTCATTTTGTGCAGTCTGTGGGGAGTCAAATACCACCTAAAGCAAATCTTATGTGCGGGTTCTCTGACGGCTGTGCACGTGGAGACTTTTCGTGCCCTTGTCCATATTTGGGACCATTCCTCCTCTGTAATGGGTTCACCTATGTCTTTCGCCCAGCTGTCCACATACGGGAAAGTGTCACTGATTTGAGCTTTATCCAGTAGCTTGTATAGCTTGGAGACAGCACCCGCTTCATCCCCCTCGTGTAGCGTTAGCTCCAGACCCACCGGTGCCCTTGTGGCTGCTTTCTTGATTTCTCTGTTATCCAGTGACAAATCTGTATGTAAGTATATCTGTCTGTTTCTCCTACAGCAAATTTCTGTTTGCACTCTTCGAAGAGCAGCGGGTTCCCCTCCCGGAAGAATTCCTTCAAATACAGTGTTTGCTCCTGTCCCCAGTTTTTCCAGAACCTGGGTCGTTTACCCAGCGTAAAGCTTTGATTAACGCGCCACTGGGGTGTAGGGGCCCAACCCTGGGGTAACGTTCCGTCTTCTCAATGCCCGGTCCCAACATTCAGCTAAAACTTGGTTGCTTGTAATAGGTGCCCCTCTGCCTCCCTGTCCCCTCTCTGCAGTCCGTGCAGGGCTCCCAACGGGATCGTGGTCACCCCCTGTTCACTACCCACCCATCCTTGTGATGTGTCCACTCTCCTCCAGGCCAACATTGGAGCTATTTGTGCAACCAAGGTGTATCAATCCACATCCGGTACCCCCAGGCCTCCCAGGTGTGGTGGTCTCGTTGGTACATTTCGTTGTATTCTTGCTTTCCCCTTGTGCCATATGAAGGAAGTCAGATCGCCCTGCAGTGCTTTGCATGTTTTGGGGGGGGAACCTCTATTGGGAGCAAGCTTACAGTGTATAATAGGCATGGTAACAGGGTCATTTTGAGAGCCGCAATACATGCAAACCAGGATAACTCCTGAGCGTCCCACCTGTGTAGGTCCTCCCTCCATTGTTTTAACAATGGGGGTATATTCGCCCCGTAGAGATTTTTGATTCTTTGTCAATTGGATCCCCAGATAGTTTGACTCTGCTAGTGGGTTTCTGGACCCCAGATCTTTGGCCACCTCCTCCCGCTCCTTAATGTTCAGAGCCGTAGACTTAGTGAAGTTAATACTGAAGCCCGAAATTGTGGCAAATTCTTGTAGGGCATCTAGTGCTCTTAGGGGTGTATTCCCGGGGTCCCAGAGGAACAGCATTTTATCGTCCGCATACAGTGTTATTTTATGTGTGCTGCCCCCCGCATTTAACCCCCTGTATGTCGTGGTCTTGTCTTATTATTTCAGCTATGGGCTCCATCGCCATAGCGAAGATTAAGGGCGAGAGTGGACAGCCCTGTCTAGTCCCTCTGTTTATTTTAATTTTGGCCGTGGGGCTCCCATTAACCATAAATGTCATGCTTGGAAGGCGAAAATTTGCCAGTACCATTTTGCTAAATCTGGGGTCGCAACCAAACTTCTACAGCACCAGCTCCAGGTATTTCCAATCTATGCTGTCAAATGCTCTCCTGGCATCTAGAGCAGCTATGGAGAAACTTTGCTCTGTCCTACGTCCCAGGTCCAGTATATCTACTGCCCGCCTTAAGTTGTCTTGTGTGTGTCTCCCTTTTTATAAACCCTAACTGATCAGGGTGAATTATTTTGGGCAGGACCTCAGCAAGTCTGGTTGCTAGAACCTTGGCATAAAGCTTAGCGTCGGTATTAAGTAAAGAAATCGGCCGGTAACTGGCGCAATCTGTGGGATCTTTTCCGGGTTTAAGTATTAGGATAGTGGTGGAATCTCCCATATCGGGCATAACTGTTCCACACTCTCTAATGTGGTTAAACAAGAGTATTAGTGTTCTGATCTTGATGGTCGTGCAGATTATCGTACCTCCGTCCCCAAGTACCGCACAGGCAGGAGAAATAAACTGCCTGTGCAATCTTTGAGGCCACAGGTGTTGTGAGCCGTCAATCAGGATCCAGGAACACCGGAAGAACCCCAGACCACTGTAAGGCAATGGCTGATTATTTAAACAGGTGCAGTACTAAAGAAATGCAATGTAAACACTAATTGGAATAGGGCTTACCCCAGTGTATGACAGCAGTACCTTGAATGTAGTGGGTAGCAGGAGGTCGAGGGCTGGAAGACCAGGCGTTCCGCACGGCTAGTAGGAGGATAACACCTGGGTCAGATGGCAAAGACCTGAAAGCACAAGGTCCAAGATACAGAATTCAAAGATCCAAAGTTTCAGAGAGATTGATCAGAAGCAATCCAGGGGATAGGCAAAATTCAGGTCCGTAGAGCAGTCCGAGGTCGTAAGGGACAGAAGTTCTGAATTCCGAGGAGTAGACAAAGATCGAGTCCGTAAGGCAATCCGAGGTCATACAGGAAACAGTTCCAAAATCCAAGGAGAAGGCAAAAATGAAGTCCGTTGAACAATCCGAGGTCGTAGTAAACGTGATTTGAAATGAAAAACAAGAAACGCCAAATATCCTCACGAGATCAGCTGTGAAGCACTGCTTCTGTGTTTTCGGATGCTTTTGAACTCGTTTGAGGCAGTCACGTGAGGTGGATCACAGAGCGTGCAGCGTGAGGATTGTCACGTGATCTTGATCACGTGATGCAGGATGATCGAGGTTGCTGTGGAAGTCTCTCTGTGTCGCAAGGATGATCGTGAAGACCGGGGATGTTGCCAGTTGTGTGAAAGTCTCCATGACAACTGCCACCAAAATGAAGGACGGGAAACACCTGGATTGCATGCTGGTGTTCTCACTCGTTGGGTAGGATGCTGCCGCCTTGATGTGTGTGCCGTGACTGCCTGTGCAGGTAAGTGTGAGGAGGGAGGAGCAGCTGTAATGGGGGACGTGACAGTTAGGGGGCCCAGCGGTTGGGCGCAAAATGTTTTATAATATCCACTTCCCAGTCCATCTGGACCCGGGGCTTTATTGCGAGGCAACGCAGTAATGGCATCGCTAATTTCTTGTGGTGTTATGGGTGCCTGCAATGCGTTGTTATCTTCCCACGTGATCTGAGGGGGAGAGAGATCCTCGAAACATATTGTCTTTGGGTCTGAAGGTCTTGCTGCTGCCTTTCTAATAGCTCTTGATGGAATTTTTCCACTATCTCAAATTTATCCCTCTCCGAACTGCACAGCTCCCCTTTTGGGTTTTTTAATTGTACTATGTAACTGCGGGAGTTTAGTTTGCGAAGTTTAGCTACAAGAAACCTATTTGCTTTACTCCCCTGGACATAGTATGTCTGCTTGGTATTAATTGGTGTTTGCGCTGTGCGTTCCGCTACTTGTGCCTCTAGTTGGGCTCTTAACCACTCTAAGTGTTTTTTGGGATTGCCTAGCTTTGTGGTGTTTCTGCTGCCTTTAGTGCTGCTTCCAGGCTCTTTTTGATGAGTTCCTTTTCCCTTATGTATGCTGACGTTCGTGAGATAAATTCACCCCGTATTACAGCCTTCCCGGCGTCCCAGATTGCTCCCCAGTTTGTCTCCCCATTATCATTCTCCTGGAAGTAGTTCTGGATCGTCTCTTCCATGTGCGCTCTAAGAGCCATGTCTTTCAAAATCATTTTGTTCAGCCACCATGGTCTACGGTTCTTATAGATGGACTGGGCTATCTCCATTTGTACCAGGACTGGGGCGTGGTCTGACACATATTGGGCTTCTATTTCCACTTTGGTAATGCGTGGGATCAGGGTTGAGGACACCAGCACCATGTCAATTCTTGAATACCCCTTATGGACCACTGAATAACGGGTGAACTCTCTCTGTTGGCCATGGAAGAACCTCCATGTATCTGACTCCCAGGTATCTGAAGAGTTTGTGTCATGATGCCTACCCCCGGGCATCTGGACCAAGCCCATCAGCCCCGGACGCAGGCATCCAGACATTTATTAAAACCTCAGCAGCCCCGGCTAGGGGCTATTGGGTTCAGTTCTGGCGCCTTAGGCGCCATGCTCATTATAGGAAGCAGTCCTGGCGCCTAAGGCGCCAGACTCAGAGTCATTACTTACCTCAGGCAGACCATGCTGCAAATGAATCCAGGTCAACGTGAAGCCTGGGGGGACTATTTTACTACAGGGACTATTTTTTTACTCGGGTGTCGTTCTAGGGGTATACCGTCCTTTGATCGCAGGACTTTTCATCGCAGGGTTTTTTACCGCAAATTTATTTGGGGGGGGGGGGTTAAAAAATTAAAAAAATGTGTGTAAGGGAATAAAAAAATAGGGTTTTGGGGGGGTAACCACGCCCCAAAAACAAAAAAAAAAATTGATGGGTTTTTTTTTGAGAAAAAATAAATCGCGGTAAAAAACCCTGCAATGAAAAGTCCCACGATTAAATAACGTAGAACCGGTTCTAGGGACTTCTTACCTGGGACTACTTTTGAGGCTATTTATACCACGCCCGACGAGCAACACACGCTTCGCGTTATTCTGCAGCGTAACGCTCACCGTGCCTGCAAGCCACCATCCAGTCTTCTGCCACGCCCGCCTCGAATCCGGAGCTCCTAGAAAAAGGGGAAAGAAGGAGAAAAGGTTAGATCATGGACATTACTTGAATTCCTTACCTGATTCTGCATCTTCCACGACTCCAAGCCTGAAAGGACATTATTCCAGCACGCGTCGCATCGCCAGTAGCAGCGCCGCGTTGTACTCACCAGTCCACAGCATCTTTTAGACTCGGCGCTGCCTCCATCATTTTCTTCGTCGAACTCCAGCACCTGGGAGAAAACAAAAGAAGAAACAAGGTGAGCCAAGAGAGCCGACAAATACAATCTCTTACCACCATAGGCTTACCTGATTTACCACTGGAGCATTTCTTTAATACGCCTCATCTTCATATGCCGCACCTATAAAGGGAGAGAAAACAACAAGTTAAACTCATGAAACTTTTACCGGACAGTGTTGGGTAATGCAGACTCTTACCTGAACGCCATCAGCTGCCTCCAGGCAACATTCTTTAGAACCAGCTGCAATTCAACAAGGGAATGGAACAAGAGTGAACATCGGACATATTGAACTCTTTGAACTGTATAAACTCCGGAGTCAATATTCCTCCGGAACTCCTCCAGTACCTTCAAACCAGTGAAGTAACTGGTATCTACGCGCCCCTGCATGCCATGCAGGATGGAGAGCTCATCATTTAAAAACATAAGGTGAGGTTACTAAAAGGGGATATCGCAGGTGACAAGTGGGGAGAACGAGAACAGTGGGAGGGGGCCATCACCAAAATCCACGGGTGGCTAAATCCCTTTCTCCACTTGCAGGAGCATACTTCTATGGATCAAGCAGCCGACATTGGGTGGGCCAGTCCAGACAGTCATCTCGGCACTACGCATCACGTTGGGGGAGACCACAGCTGTCCGGGTCCGATCGACGCCCCTGTGGGAACCAGGTGAGCGTAACGGTTTGCCCAACGCCTGCCTGTTTCTTGCATCTGCTGCTATGGGTGGAAGTGTTTTGTCCAAGGCGGGGTCCATGACACAATTAAAGTCAGCACCTATTATTATCTGACCCTCACACCCCCCCCCAGAGTTTTCAGCACTTCTATCAGGAATAAGTCTTGTCGCTCATTCGGGGCGTAGATTGCAATTAGTGTGTATAATTGATCTTGTATCATCCCTTTAAAGATTAAGTATCTTCCTTCCGGGTCCTCGTACATCGCCCGTTTTTTTAAAGATCAGGTTGGCCCCGAGTAGTATGGCAACCCCTTTGGTCCTCCTTCCCCCAGAAGCGAAGTATTGACGGGGGGAACACCCTGTGCTTCAGTCTTCCCTCGTCTTCAGGAAGGAGGTGCGTTTCCTGCAAGAAAGCTATTGAAACCTGCATGTCTGGGTCTCGTTAGGATTGAGCAGCGTTTGACTGGCGAATTGAGGCCTTGCACATTGAGCGAGACTACATTCATTTCAGCCATCTGAATTATGCAGGTGATCCTTTGCCTTCCGTTTTGTTACCCCCCCTCGATCATCACTTCCCCTTGGACTATACTGATCCATGTCAAGTCCTTAGACTTGAGTAACTTGCTTTCCATCCCTCCCTCTCCAGATCCCACCCCCTACCCACCTAGTACCATCCAGAGCAAAGTTCAACAAAACTCTCTCTGCGCCCTTTTCGGGGCGTTGGGTATCATGTCTCCTCCGTCTTGCGCTCCGCCATGACCTATGTTTGTCCTGCATTGATTCCAAAATGGTTTCCCCCTCGCTCCGTCCGAGGGTTGTGTTGTTCCCTAAGATATTCATTATAGTTGATGCTCCACTGTCCCGGAGACATGCTCCGCTTTTCCCAGATCTATATAGCTTAATCCTCCAAGTAACAGTGTTTATTTCAGTAACTGGCTTCTTCCTTTCCCCTCTGTTCCTCGCTTTTTTGATGGGATCGAGGACCATTCCCATTGTTTTGGATTCCCACTTCTGAGGCTGCGGGCAGGATCGAGTCCGGGAGCTGTTCCTCCTCCTCCAGGCACAGGAGCGCAACTCCTTCCTCACAAGTGGTGATTCGGTGTTGTTTGCTCTCCCAGGGGAACTGCAGGCCAAAGTCCACCTGTAAATGACCCCCTTAGACCTTTAGCCATTAATCTTCTTCTTTTGTGTAAGGTCGAGAGGGCCAAGTGTTGGTACAGCTGGACCTGGGATCCATTGATTGTGACCGGCTGTAAGTTTCTTGCTGTTCGGAGAATTGCCTCCTTCACCGTGTAGGAAGTCATTGCCACTAGGACATCTCTGGGCCATGCTCCCGGCTCCCTCCTAGGGGGGGCCAACTCTGTGCACTCTATCGACCTGTATGTCCTCTGGTTGGACATCCTTTAGGAGGCTACTGAAACATAGCTGCATTGACTCTTTCAGGTCTTTATCGCCGATGGATTCGGGTAGGCCCTTGACTCGTATGTTAGATCTCTGGGATCTGTTCTCAAGATCCTCTGCTTGAAGTTCTAGATTGTGCGTGGCCCTGGCGATCTGTTCTAGTAGCACGCTGGACTGTTTTGAATCTTTGGCGATTTCTGAGAGTCCTGCTTCTGCCATGTGAACCCTCTCTCCTAGGCCTGTAATGTCCTTTTTTACTTCCTGAATTGAGGATCGGAGCTCCTCCCTTATTGACTTTAGATGCTCCTGCAGGCATCATCCGGGTCGCCATTCCCGCGAGACATTCTTTGAGATCTTCTTTGTTCAGAGCCATCTTCGTAGGGGTGTCCGCAGGCCGATGAATGTTGTGCATCGCTGTTGTCTCACTCTGGGGTTCTTTGTTCGGGTACTGTCCCCAGCAGTGTTCCAGCTGTGGGTTCTGTGTGAGGCACTTTTGGACTTGGTTCTTGGCATCCGTCTGACCCCCGCGGGGGGGGCTTGTCGGTTCAATTGGGGTTGCAGGATTAGTCGGGGTGATGTTAACCCCGTCCCCCAGCGCGGTCCAGGATACTTGCGCCCATACCCCCCAAGGGATACCTTTTCCGGGGGAGGGCGATAGTGCCCGGCTCAGGAGTCTTCTTCCCACTGCCTATAGGTTTGGTTTGCGCACTGTCGGGTTTGGGTGATTTCCCTGTGTACAACTGCTGCCCTGCCATTGATGCTGGCTTATTTGTACCAGCGCGTCTTGGTCTTTGGCTCCCCCTCCCACCATCTCCCTGTTGGGGGTGGCTCCCTACGTGAGGTTGCCAAGTTGTCCCAAGACCTCTTTGATGGTCCCCTGAGGTTGCTCGCTTCAGCCCCACACCCCCTTCTCCCAATGGTGCTCTGGTGCAAGCTGTGTTGGGCTCCTGTCTGAACTGGCTTTTCTCTGGCTGTTCCTATGCTCCTTGCGCCTATTTTGTGCCCTGGGGAGCTCCAGCCCCCGGGAGGCAATTGATGGTCCTTTCCGGTTGCCCGGGGATGTGGATCCCTCCAAGAGGTTAGCTGTCCACTCCTGTTGTAGCAATGTGTGCCCTCCGTCTTAGGCGACCCGGGTTCGAGGGATGACACGAGTCCAGTCGGTCCCCAGTTGTGTCAGTCCGGACTGGCTGCGCGTTGTTTGCAGCTCCTTTGTGGACAGCACTGAGAGTGGGCCCCCAGATCAGGCCCCCAGTCTCCGGTTTACTGTTTGCTGTGGTTGGGGGGCCCTTGTCTGGGGCAAAATTATGGCTGCTTCCAGTGGTCCCCCCACGGGGTCTAATCTGCATAAAAGGGGGGCCTTACTAGGGCACAGACTATATCATGCAGTGGGGGCGTCCCCGGGCCCTCCAATATGTGCTCCAGCACCCCTTATAGAGGCCTTTTGTCCCTCCCCACCCCTCTCCTTACTTGGCAGTCAGGCCGCGTCCCGAGCGCGGAGCTCCTCTCCCCTCAGCTTCAGGGGGTCATGTGCGCTCCTGCGGCTGCAGCCCCGCGCCCCCTCCAGCCGCGGCCCCCCGCCCCAGGCAATGTTCCGCGGCGAAGGCCCCCGGCGGGCGGGCGGTGGGCAAAGAGGCCGCAGGGGCCCGAGCCCGCGGCGGCAGGGAACAGCAGAGACCGCCCCTCCAGCTGCAGGAGCACGTCCGCCGCCCCAGGAGAGGGGGGGCTGGGAAGGAGAACCTAGGCCCGCAGCAATGCCGAGGCGGGAAGCCGCCGTATGAGTTAGCCTGCGGGCGGACCGCCGGCGGGACCGCGTGAGGCCACGCCGCCCGACCCGTTCCCAGGGCAGCGTGCCTCTCCTCTCCGGCACGGCCACCCGCAGCAGTCGGGGAACGTTTTTGGCGGGCTATCAGCCTGGATGCCCGCTCCAATGCGGGACCTCCTCTGCAGTCTGGATACCGCCGCACTCAAGCGTCTGCAGCCTGGTTCTCCCGATTCCAGCCGCGAGCGAGTCAGCTCCCCTTCATTTAGGACTCGCTGGGGGACTTCATGGAGGTGCTAATGACTCGTTGAAACTCCTTCTCGGAGGAGTGCGTCCACCCTAGACGGCGGCCATCTTGGAATCCCCCACTCACAAAACTTAAAGAAAAAGCCCTGAGTCCAGCAAAAGAGCTGGGGGTCTCTAAGGTTAAAGGGAATTGGCACATAAATAAACATTCTCCCTAACACTCCCCTTTTAACTTTCTCTGGCTAAACTTGTGAAACCTACAGTTCCCAAGGGTCTTTGGTTCCCTTTTACATTTTATTAGGTGAGACCAGCACCCCCCCGCCTTATGGGGAGTGATAGGGAGCTACTGATTATCCCCTTTATCATTTTAAATTTAACATACCAACTTCAAGATCAGTAACTTCGTTGTAGAACACCTATTCTTTAGATAGTAACTTCCAGTTTTATATCAAAGATTACTCCAACTGAGGCATTGAAAGAACAGTTGTTACTAACTGTTAGGACAGTTTTTCTGTAGTCCAACTAAGGGCTTTGTAAAACAATTCAACTGAGGCAGTGCAAGACTCCACTCTTATTATAAGGCTGCACCACCTGAGTTCAGGGTAGCACAGACGGAGCAGCCAGGCTTATTTTAGGAGGGAGAGAGGGCTGTAGAATCAGTACAAAGACATTGTAATGCAAGTGGTCCAAAGAAACACTACGTATTGGTAAAAAAATAAAGGGTTTTTATAAACAAACAGGCTAAGAGATTCTTGGGTAATTAAGCACTATTATAGATCATATAAAAACATTATATGACCACAACACTATGCTTTAAAGTTCACAGACCAAAGTATAGACCTAATTTAGAAATCTAACTATTTCTAGGTAAGTCAGACCTTTGTTATACACATTCGGTATAGGGCACACCTATTCCTGGGGAGTTAAACCATAAGTTACGTTCAGTAATACAAAGGTAGTAGACCCTTTCAGTTATGCAGTGACCCAACAAGGAAATTGCGTAGTCAACCAACTTGCAAATATACTTTTCTGAATAGTGACACACAGATTCAAAGAACACTATATACCGCTACTAGTTTTGTGATAGGTTTTACTAGGTGAGTAAGACCTTTTTTGGTGTAATTTACAGTTGCTTTTCAGCTCAGTGAAACACAGTCCAAGATAAACAAGAAACTCTTTACACCAATTGTGACTGCTTCAGGCAAACCAAGGTCCGCTACACCTAAAGGAACACTTTTCAGGAATGGCACAGAGCTATTCTATGCAGGTAAAACCTAATGTTGTAATATTCCATTACAGTTGCTTTTTAAGATCAGTGGAATACAGGTTACTAACACAAGGCAAGTAAAACCTATATACTTTTTAAAGGGGCTATCGGCAACTTCAAGGTAAGTATAACCTTTGGCAGACTTATTCTGGACCGGCTGACAGCAAGTCAGGGTAAGCAAGACCCAATTTGGGACATTCATACTTATATGAATAGTAAAGTGAAAAGGGCATTACTTTTGGGAAGAGGCACAACCAATTCACAGTTCAGTAACTTAACCTTATATATATTTTTCAGAATAGTGCAACACACATTGAAGGGAGTAAGAACTTTTCTAACTGTGCACTCTGAGTTAGTTACCAACCAACTTCTTTTACAAGTAAGTAACTTTTGCACACTTGTTGTTCTTTTCAAGGCAGAACCCTATTCTTATTCGGTCTAACCCTTATTCCATAGCATGAGTTCACTCGGAGGCAGTTAAGGGACCCTAGTGGTCTACGTGCCAGCTGTAAGTAGGTTTAGATAGGGTTCAGTTGCAGGCAAAATCAGAGTTCCAGGGGAATACTGTTCAAACAAGTAAGCATCTTTAATGTCAGTTGAGGGTCCAGGGACTTCAGAGAAGACACCCTAGGAGGATTCCACAGTGGGCCTGGATGAACTGGTTGAGTGGCCTCCTAATCACAGAAAACGCCCCAAAGCTATAGAGAAATCGCAAAGGATCAAGGTAGGTCAAATACCCCAGCCAACACAGTACCGCAGCACAGAAGAGTTGCAGCAGGAAGACTTCAGGATCTGCAACTAAAAACCTGGTTGATGGATTCATTTGCAGCAAAGATCACGGAAGAAGGCTCCATGCAAGAGTTTCCCCGCAGCTGGATGCAGCGCTCTGGTTTTGGCACCTTTTCAGGAGCACAGAAGACCGAATATCGCAGGTCGGAAGAAGACCTGCATTTTGAGCCATCCCATGCTGTGCTGTAACCTTGTGGAGATACAATACCCCAATGCCCTGGGACCTTGAGCCCTTTGTGTGTTTTGCCTTTGGCAGGATTTAGCTCTGAAGCTGGCCCAGGCTCCAGTGTGTCTAGAAAGGCAGGAAGTGAGGAGGGTCCTAAAACTTCCATGTCTTGTCCCTAGGTGTACCTGAATGAAACCAGTTTCTATTGGCTGGCGGGCTGTTCTGGTGCACAGCCACCCTGCTGTTTGACAGCGCAGGCTGTGAGTGAATGGGAAATCGCAATGCTGTTGGTTTCACTTTACTATCCCTGTTAGCTGTCCTGAATAAGTCTGTCTAAAGTTATAACTACCTTTTTTAAGTTGCTGATAGCCCCTTTAACAAGTATGTAGGTTTTACTAACCTTGGGCTAGCTGTGTGCCATCCTAAAACAAGTTAGTTATTGCTTACCTCAATCCACTGATCTTAAAAGCAACTGTAATAGAATATTACAGCATTAGATCTTACCTGCCTAGAATAGCTGTGTGCCATTCCTGAAAAGCATTCCTTTCGGTGTAGCTGACCCTGGGTTGCCTGGAGCATCCACAATTGGTGTCAAGCGTTCTTGCTTATCTTAAGACTGTGTTCCAATGAGCTGAAAAGTAACTGTAATTGTATATTACACCATCAAAGTCTTACTCACCTAGTATAACTGCGTGTTGTGACAAAAGTAGTAGAGGTATATACTGTTCCTTGAATCTGTGTTCCACTATTCAGAACAGTATATTTGCAAGTTACTTGACCATGTGATTTCCTTGTTGAGTGTCACTGCATAACTGACAGGGTCTACTACCCTTGTATTACTGTAAAGTAATCTGAAAGTAATGTATGGTTTTGCTCCCCAAGAATAGGTGTGCCCTATACTGAATGCATATACAAAGATCAGACTTACCTAGAAATACTGTTCAGTGTTCTAAATAAGGTCTGTGAATTGATTTGTGTAAAGAGGTCTGTGCTTTGATATGTGTATTTAAAGCATAGTGTTGTGTTTTTGTGTGTTTATATGCTTTATGATGGTACACAAACATCTCTTGGTCTGCTTGTATATAAAATAAACCCTTTATTGTTACAATACATAGTGTGTCAGTGTTTCTTTGGACCATATGTATAATACAATTTCTTTGTACTGATTTGTTAGGCAAAGTTTGTATGCAGTACCCTCTGGGACCACTACACACAACTAGGACTACAGGTGTAAGCAAAACCAACCTTTGGTATAAGTCTGTACCACACACTTTGGTAGCGAGCTGAGCAGCCAGGCTTATCTCAAGATGGAATGTGATCTGAATTTATGTTACGCAGAGGTCTACAATCACAAGTATTCCAATAGACTCTTATACTCCAGGTTTCGTGGTAAAACACTTACTAATTTATTTCACAGTCGGTTATAAAGCATTCACTAGAAGGAGGCAATCAATATCGCCCAAAAATATTCTACAGTACTTCACACTACCCGGTTCTGAGGCATTTAAACTACTTTGAAGGAGGAGCAAAATGGCATTCAGAGTATTTGAAGTAGGAGCAAAAAGGCATACATTAATAAAACGAATAGTAGAGTTATTCTTGAACAGTGCAAATAGTTTGAGTTCACCAGAAGAGTTGATCCAATGCAATAGGTAGGCCAAAGTCAATGGGCTAGAGTCTTGACTAAGTAAAAATGGTTTTGGTAGTTAAACAGAAAAGTATTTGCCACGGTTCTCAGAAGTAGTTAATAGAAGAAAGCTTTATATATCTGGTCACAAGCTGACAAGGTCTGCAAGTTGCCAATGTTTCACGTACTTTCACTGTGAGAGGTAAGTTCTCTCGGTCCGTTTTTCACAGTGCCTTATGTTGAAGAAAAAGATGCAGCTGAAGACTTCTGTTCCTGGCAGTTCCTGCAGATCTTGCTGTTCCTGAGCCTCAGTCGTGGTGGTCACAAAGCTGGCAAACTGGCAAATCTTTGATTCCGGTAGCTGTAGTCAAGCACACAAACTGGTGTCCTTTTCCCTGGCTGTTCGGTTTCCTGCAGCACTGTGAGGAAAATGCAACCAGCTCCGAGAATGGTATCCAGGTGCTTACGAGTTGATTGGTCCCACCAACTCAAAGGAAGAAGTCCTTGAAGGACTTCTCTGTCGAGATGAACTTGGCGATTCGGACCTGCAGCAGGGCTCCACCTGGAAAACCAATGGTCCAGTAGTTGCAGCAGCTGTCCTCTTCCAGCTCGTCTTCGGTTCTTTAGTTCCAGTGGTCGACTCTGCCTTCCAAGCCAAGAGGCTCGCCTTTTAAACGGTTTTCTCCCATTCATTCCAGCCTAGCTGCCACTCACCCAGCAGGGTGGCTGTCCTTGCCAAACAGTCGGCCAGCCAATCATGCCAGAGTGCATTTGGGTCTCCTAGCACACTAAGCACAGGGAGTTTCGGCACCTCCCTCACTTCCTGCCCACCCCAGACACTCTGGCACCACAGGCGGTCTATATTCCTGAAGCCCACCAAAGGCGTAGGAACAAAGGGACCAAACCTATCTTAACACGCAGAGACAAACTCTAGAAGGACCTTTCCAAAAAGAAATGGCAAAAAAAGACTGGGACCTGTTTTTTACAGAGGGGGCTCAGACGCCATCTTGAAAAACATGGCTCCCGTGATTTAACACTACCGGTGTTCGTGGTCGGGAATAATCATGGTAGTTCGTTGTAAAACCACTGCCACCAGCCATTTCGATTGGACTGCTACATGAGTTTCTAGACATGGGGGATACTAGGCAACCTCCAGCACTCTATTGTAAGATGGGGTGTGCTGGGTCTGGGAATTTAAAAAGACTAGTAAGTCAATTTAACTTTACTTTCTCTGGGAAACAGTAATTTATCCCAGAGAAGGTATTAAACCTTAGGACAGCCTAAAAGGCTTCCCTGTGCCACTGCACTGAGGGTGCTGTGTGACACACATGGAACGATGATGCCTATGGAGTTGTCTAAAACTCCATAATCAAAGAACACAAGAGTAAAACACATTCAAAATCCATGAGAGTGGGGGAAAAAGGCCCATACCCTCTCTAGGTAAAAAAGAAATCAAGTCCTCAAAATCCAGCAAAGTTGCTGGGGTCTCTAAGGTGAAGGGAATTACCACATTTATGAGAATTCTTCCAAACATGATTCTACAGCCCTCTCTCTCACTCATAAGATATGCCTGGCTGCTCTGTCTACGCTACCCTGAACTCGGGTGGTACAGCCTTATACTAAGAGTGGAATCTTGTACTGCCTCAGTTGAATGGTTTTACGAAGCCATTAGTTGGACTTCACAAAAACCTTCGTCTGGTCATCCTCAAGACTCTGCCACATGTTCAGTTCTTCATTTGTTACAGGCTCTCCTCTGCTTCTCACCCTCCTCTCCAACTCTTGATCTTCTCCCTCCTCCCCCTCTTCACTCTCCTCCTCTTTCGTCCCCGTCTCCTCACCCTTTGTTTCGTTTGAGCCGAACCATCTCTAAAACCTTTCCATCAACCTGCCTCCTACCTCTGAATTTCAAACTTTTTTATTTTTTATTGTGGACGGTTGTTAAGTAAGATTGTATGCAGTGCCCTGTGGGAGACTGCACCAGCCTTGTCCTCTTGGCAATAGTTAACCAAACCTTTGTGTTAGGCAAGATTGTGTGCAGTATCCTTTGGGAGACTACAGCAACCTTGACCTCCTGTCAATAGGAACCCAACCTTTGGTATAGGTCTGTACTACACAGGTTGGTAGTGTGGCTGAGCAGCCAGGCTTATATCAAGAGGGGTCAATGTGAGCAGTAGGGTTGTAACAGATTTTCACAGTGACAGTTTTCAAATAAACACTTTTCTTCAGAGGGGAGCTAAACATTTAACAATTATAATATACTTCAAACACACTCTGTTTCTCTAAATCAGATACCCATTGGGGATGGCACATAGACACTTCCTACACCCTTAGGTGACTGAAATAGCTTGCTTACTGTGGACATTGATTCATCACTGGTACATTTAGAGCAATACTGTTTGATGCAAAGGTTAGATTGGGAATAAACCAAAGGTTAACAAATAATTCATAAACAGGTAAGTACTTTTTAAACCTTCCACTGTCCAGTAAATTTAACCCTTTTCTGGGGGGAAAGGGTAAAGGCACAGAGTCAGAGGTAAGAAGATTCTCTCTGGGAGCCAGGACAGCCAATGTTAGTTGAGCAAAGTCTAGGGGAGCTGAAGATCTTCTTTGCAGGTAAGTAAAAGTCTTGCGCAATGTTTTTAGAAACATTTGTAGAAATAAGTTTCACTTGAAGGGCCACAAGCTGGGAGGCTTGTGAGGGGCAAAGCTGTAAGCAACTCTGCCAGGGCTACCAAGACAAGTCTCAACAGAGAACAAGTAAGGCTACACAGCAAGAGGTAAGTCATCTTGGGTTTACAGTACCTTTTGGTTAGAAGAAATGGTTCCAGCTGGCTTCTGTTTCTGTACAGCTCTGCAGATCCTGGTGTTCATGGGCCTAAGTTGTGGGGACAAGGGAGAGGACGTTTGGGGACTCCTGCACTGCAATGGGAAGGTCAGCGGCAGCAATGGGCAAACATCAATTCAGCAGCACTTCGTGGTTTCAGCTCCTCGCGTCTGACGGCAAATGGCAACACTGTGGTTCTCGGATACCACTTCAGACTTTACTTGCATCTGGGGTCCGGCACTCTGTTTTGGCTCAGGCTTGGTCAGTCCTGCTTCAGGGAAGTTCGGATGATCTTCCTGGTGCTTGGGTCTGACTTAAAAGCGATCCACTCGATTTGGTATTCCTCTCCCTTGCACTGAGGTTGCAGCAGCAGCAGCACGAGCATGAGTGGAAGTACAGCCAGCTCTGAGAGGACGACCAAACGAGTTCCCTTTGGGGTTGATTGGTCCCACCAACCAAAGGGGAGAAGTTGTCCTTGCAGGGCTTCTCTAGTCCTAGCGAATTCGGAGCTTCAGCACAGCAGCAGGGCTTCACCGGGCAAATTCACGGTCCAGGAGTTGCAGCAAGCATCTCTTCCAAGTTCTTCTTCGGATTCCTTCGTCCAGTGGTCAACTCTGCCTTCAAAGCCAAAAAGCCTCACCTTTTTATGTAGGTTTCTCCCATTCATTACATCCTAGCTGTCAATCACAGCAGGGTGGCTGTCCTTGCTGGACAGCCAGCCGACCAATCACCTTTTGGGTGCATTTCTGTATCCAAGGGGATGAAGCACAGGTAGTTTCGGGCACATCCCTCACTTGCTGCCCCTGCCAGCCATACTGGAGCCAGAGGCGGGCTTCACTCGTGAATCCCGCCAAAGACAAAATGGATAAAGGGACTAAACCTGGTTTGGCTCGCAGAGTAAATCTCAAGAAGGACCTTTCTGACAAGAAATTGCGAAAAAAGTCGACCAGGGCCATTTTGACAGATACGTACTTTTTGAATCACCCCCCATGCAAAGTAAATCAATCCTTTCCCAGCTACACAAGTTATAGAATGTGTGCCTTTTGTTGAGGGATAGTTAAAGCACAAAGTCGGAGGATAGAGTCTTTCAGGGATCCAGGACAGCCAATGTCAATTGAGCAAAAGTCTAGGTGAGCTGAAGCACTTCTTGAAGGTAAGTAAAAAGTCTTGCACAATGTTTTAGAAATCTTTGTAGAAAATGAAGTCACTGTTGGGCCACAAGCTGGGAGGCTTGTGAGGGACAAAGCTGCAAGCCCTCTTGCTGCTCCCACCTGCAAGGCTAAGAACCCTGATGCCATCTTCAACTCCACACTATCCTTCTCTCCTCAAATCTCTGACATCTCTAAGAAGTCACACTACCAGCTACACCTCCTTAGAGGTATTCTTCCTTTCCTCTCCTTCCCCCAGAAGTTCACTGTCTACAGAGCTCTGGTTCTCTCTAGGCTGGACTGTTGCAACAGCCTCTTTCTAAAGCTGCCTGCTTCTACTCTCCGACCTCTGCAACTTATCCAGAACAGGACTGCAATACTTGTCCTTGGCCTCAAGCCCTGGGAGCGTATCTCCCCAGGTCTGACATCTCTGCACTGGCTCCCAGTGGCTGCGAGGATTAAGTTCAAAACTCTCTGCATCATCCACAAGGCCTTCTGGGGCCTCAATACCTTTAACTCTCTATTCCTAAATATCTCCCTTCTCGAGCTCTTCGCTCATCTGCCTCCAACTCACTCAGGGTCGGTCGCTTCTCCAAGAAACAAGTTGGTGGTGGATCTCCTTCCTTGGCTGGTGCCTGCCTCTGGAACAGCCTCCCTGCCTCCCTTAAACTTGAGAACCATCTCCGGTTCCGGATGCTCCTCAAAACCTTTCTCTTTGCTTCTGCTTTTTCTCCTCCCCATCTGACCTCCTAGTGTAACTGGAAACTGCACTGGCTACCTGGACACCCTATGATCTCGGGGACCAGGTCCTCCCCCACCAGCGTTTCACTCGTGCACTGCCTACCTGGCAACCCCCGCACTTGCGGACTGTCTCTGTATCCCTATAGTCCCCCTCCCAGCCCTTGACACCTGATGTCTGCACTTACCCATGCACTTGCCACATGCTGGCAGCTACTTGTTATCATTTTGACATGTACTGCACTTTCCCTGCCCCCTTCCCATGCACTTGCTCGATCTGAATGACACCTGGCCTAGTAGGATCGCTGTCCGTCCTCCCTTTTGATCTCCTCCCTTGCCTCGTCGCCCCTTGAAACACTTGTGTATAGGCGCGTTATAAATGCCATATCATATCAACTCTGCAAAAGCAGCCAATACAAGTCTCTACTGAGAGCTAGCAAGGCTACACAACGAGAGGTAAGTACCAGTTAGTTTACAGTACCTTAGGTCTGAAGAAATTGATTGCAGCTGGCTTCTGTTCCAGTTGTAGTATGGCAGATCCTGTTGTTCCTGGGCCTCAGTCATGGGGACAAGAGGGAGAACATCTGGGGACTCCTGCACTACGAATTGAAGGACGGGCGGCAACAATGGGCAAACATCAGATCAGCGGCACTTCGTGGTTCCAGCTTCTCGCAAATAGCACCACTGCGGTTCTCTGATACCTTATGGACTTTCCTTGCATCTGGGGTCCAGTACTCCGTTGAGGGGGCTCAGGCTCAGTCAGTCCTGCTTAATGGGAGGCCGGAGGATCTTCCTGGAGCTCGGGTCTGTCTTAAAGTCGACACTCTAACGCTGTTCCTCTCCCTGGCAATTGGTTCCTGCAGCAGCAATGAAAGTACAGCCAGCTCCGAGAGGATTTCCAGATGAGTTCTTCTGGGGTCGATTAGTCCCACCAACCCAAGGGGAGAAGTCGTTTGTTGCAGGTCTTTTATAGTCAATGCGAATTCAGAGCTTTGGAAATACAGCAGGGCTTCACCGGGCAAACCCAGCTGTCCAGGAGTTGCAGCAAGCGTCTCTTCCAAATTCTTCTTCGGATTCCTACGTCCAGTGGTCGACTCTGCCTTCCAAGCAAAAGACCTCACCTTTTATGCAGGTTTCTCCCATTCATTTGCAGCTCTCCTGTCAATCACACAGCAGGGTGGCTATCCTCCAGGGACAGCCAGCCAGCCAGTCATCTTTTGGGTGCATTCCTGTAACCAAGGAGACTAAGCACAGGGAGTTTCGGGCACCTCCCTCGCTTCCTGCCCTGCCAGACACGTTGGAGCCAGAAGCAGGCTTCACTCGTGAATCCCGCCAAAGACAAAACTAACAAAGGGACCAAACCTGTTTTGGCGTGCAGAGTAAATCTCAAGAAGGGCCTTTCCAACAAGAAATGGGGGAAAAAAAGGAGACCAGGACCATTTTGACAAAAGTGGGCACCCATGGGCGCTTTGCTGCAATTGCAGTCCACGGTAGAAACACCCAATGGTAGGAAAAAGTAAACCACTACCACCAGCCATTAATTGTAGAAAGGGTAACAAAAAAAAAGTTACATGACAAACTAGACAAAGGTGATAAAGTAACCCCCCCAGCAACCTATTGTAAGATGGTGTGTGCTGGGTCTAGAGCTTTACAAAATGTAAGTGAAGTCCATTTCATTTTACTGCTCTGGGAAACAATTTATCCAAGAGATTGAAGAGATTGTATTTTTGGAAATCTGGGACCTTTATAACCTTTGATAACCTTTGGGAAATCTGGAAGACTTCCCCATGTCGCTGCACTGAAGGTGCTGTGACACAAAATTTTTAAAAAGATGGTGCCTATGGAGTTTGTCAAACTTCAAAGTCAAAAGAAACACAGAAAAAGAACATAGGATTGAAAGTACAAAGTCCGAATGTTCAGTGAAAGAGCTGGGGGGTGGGTTTCTAATGGAGGGTGGAATTTGGCACTAAACTGGAAATTCCCCATAATAACGGGACTCACCAGGCAGGGAGGAAGGGATGATGCCTGACCCAGTCTGTACACAAGCACAGGTGAGCAGCCTCCTGATGGAATCTCTGTGGCCTAGATTGCTGGTATCCATCACTAGTTTCTACCACTGCCAATGTAGGACATGTGCAGATGCATGTGAGGACTTGAGACCTAGGAGTGGGTGGGGTGGTTCTCATAGAAGTCCAGGATGAGAAGACGACGCATACTGACAAACTGGCGTGAAGAAAGAAGTGCAGGGGCACTTAAACTCCCCAAAACTCTGAGGTACTTAGAAAATGGATCTCTGGTAAAGCCTAGAGCTTGTGTAGGTTCGAATTACAAGCCAAAAGACTTCACTGGTTAAACCAAAAGGCAACAGCATTTGATTGTTCTATTTTCATTAGTGCAAGTGACAAACTTTGCCAGGAAAGGGTCCCTAGAAGGAGTGGTGTGAAACTCCGATTTGGTGCTTAAAACTAAGAAGTCGTCGTTCTGATTTGCGATTGAGTTTTGTCGACTCCAGAGAATCCACACCGCCTGAGGAAAGCTATGCGGTTGTGGAGCAGATTTCTTTGTTTTGTTTGAGCCGAGCATTATCGATATATTTAATACATTTTTAATTAAATTCCTTTGGTTTTCCGTGTGATGTTGATCCTGGTTAGCTTCATGACAGACCTGACTTGGGTACCTCCCTGTGTGCTTAACTGTTAATGTGTAATATACAAAATAACTGTAAAGCGTGATGTCTGGTACTATCTGAATTGTATGTTACAATCACATCACGGTTACTGTAATCTGGTCTACACTAGTCCCATGCACCTTAACGTTCTGTGCACAGTTCCTCATTTTGCAGATGCTCTTCCTAAAATAAAGGTTCTCTGCAAAATGCTATGCCATAGCCATCACCACGATTTCTCAAATATATTTAAAATATTAAACGATATTTGAACGTTTGTGTAATAGGGTTTTCTTTTGTTTTTCTCTAGGATTCTTACAGGAAGCAAGTAGTAATTGATGGGGAGACCTGCTTGCTGGACATTCTTGATACTGCCGGTCAAGAAGAGTACAGTGCCATGCGTGACCAGTATATGAGAACTGGAGAAGGGTTCCTCTGCGTGTTTGCAATCAACAATAGCAAATCGTTTGCGGATGTCAATCTCTACAGGTATTACTTGTTTACGTGTATCCAGCCTACTGTAAACTTCTGCCCTTAAAACATTTCATATGGAAGTGTGGCATCTGGAAATGGTAGCACATTGTAATACCTCCTCAACAATCATATCATATATGCTGGAGGCTGTACTACAAACCCCTCCTCACCCGTGAGCATGCAAATGCTAAATAATTCCATATACTATTTTTGTTATCTTACTATCAAATCTTTTTATTATTTGAATTCAATAAATACAATTATCAATAGCTGACCTCTGTTTCGCTAGACAATGTTTTTTCTTAAGGCTGTTGTAGATCTTTTGGACCAGTTGCCCAGTGGGCATCATTCTGATGCCCGCTTTGCTACTGAATATGTTGCAGTTAAATTACCAGGCTTTGCCTAGATGGATAAACACAGAGAGGATGGGAGAATGTTGCTGATAAAAGGAAAATGATCTCTTTCTATGTAAATATTGCCCACATTACACTCCTCTTTTCCTCATTGTAATAATCATAATGTGGTTATTTGCATAGTGCTTCATGCAATATTCCTCTGCTTTGTAAGTACTGCAATAATCAATGCCACTATTACCCACGCGTACTCCATTTATAAACTGGCAAAATGGGCAGTAGTGAAGAGCTGAGTTGGCCCGGCCAGGGTATCCAACCCATAATGTGTGGAAAGTTCTTATTTTCAAGGCAAACAAGCTGTGCTTGTGCTATCCCTTTGCTATCGTGCCCTCGCTTCCCTCCTCTTCTGACCCCCCCTCCTCACCCCTCATATCTGGCTCCTTCTTCTTCACCTCCGCAGGGCGTACCTGTGATTTGTACCCCTCCCCGGAAGGTGTTTAAGGCTGGCAACCTTCATGCTGTCAACCACTCACTCCTCTGGCATCTGCCACCTCCTAGAAGAACTTGACCTCATTGTCCTCTGTTTTACCGAGACATGGTTCAAGGCCAGCTCTGTCACGAGCTTTGACACTCTCCTCCCTGACGGCTACAAGATCCTCTCTGCACCCAGATCCACCTGGTCTGGAGGGGGTGTAGCCCTGATCTTCCTGAGTGGATTCCTGCTTCTTTCATTCCCACGCAGACGTAATCCTCTCTCAAATGCATTGTCTGCAAGCTTTCTCCCTCTCCTGGCCACTCTTACCGTGGCTATCTATCGGCATCCTGGTCAGATCACCTCCTTTCTCTCTGAGTGGGCGTACCTCTCCTCCTCCGTCCTGGCCTCAACCACTCAACTCCTCCTTCTTGGGGACCTCAATATCCATCTAGACTCTACCTGTCCCTCCTCTGTACTCTTCCGTGACCTCTGCAATTCCCTCTCCCTTTCTATCCTCCCCTCTGGCCCGACTCACTCTGTTTTGATCTCCTCTGACCTCCCCCTCTCCATCCCTCTGACCTCTCCTCTCTCCTGGAACGATCACTCCCTCCTCTCCTCCCCTCTTTCCCTCTCTACCCCCCCAGGCCAAGCCACCCCCAACACTGCCACCTACCTTCTCGGACATTCGTCCCATGAATCGTGTGTCATTTGAGGCTTTCGCCGCCACCTGCTCTTGTCCCCCCTCTGCCTCCTGCTGTCTCGCACCATGACACTGCCCTTTCCATGCTCTACTCTTCTATCTCCGATACTCTTGATGCTCTTGCCCCTGTCATGAGGATCCGCTTGAAGCCCAAAGCCAAGTGCAATTCCTGGTAAGACTCCGGCCTAGCTATCTTCAAACGTAAGTGCAGGGTGGCTGAGAGAAAGCTTCTTTTCATCCTCTGACAAACTGGCCTGCCGCCTGCTCCTAAGGCAATACTGACTCTCGGTCCATACTAAAAAGAAAGCACACATCCAAGCCTGTGTCTCTGTGGCACCTAACAACTCGGCCGAACTCTTCAAAATGTGCAAGGAGCTGGCCAGGCTCTACCTCTCCTGTTGCCTCCTAGGCCCTTTGCACAGCCCTTGCCCCTCACTTCATCTAAAAAATCCAGGACATCCTATCCACTCTCTCGTCCCCTCCCCCTGTTCTCCCTTCTTCTGTGAACGCTGGCCCTACTACAGCCGCCCCCCCCCCCCTTCCTATCGTCCTTTCCCCTTTTCTCCCCTGACAAGATCTCTAGACAAGTCCGCTCTATGAAAGTTTCATCAAAACAGGTTCTTCCCTGTTCCTCCAAAACCATCAAGGACCACATTGACACTCTTGCTCCTGCACTGGTCGAATTCTGCAACCTCTCTTTCGCCTCGGGAGCCTTCCCCTCCCCTCCCCTCTGAAGCACTCTATTGTGAACACTCTTCTCAAAAAACCCACAGCTGACCCATCTTGCCCGGCAAACTATTGCCTGATCTCTATCACTCCCTTTCTTGGCAAACTCCTGGAAAAGCTGGCCATCTCGCAGCTTAACCTTCACTCTGATTCTGTTGGCTGTCTCCGCAACCCTCAGTCTGGCTTTAGAGCTGCCAGAAGCACGGAAACTGCTTTCCTGAATATCCGTGAAGATTTGCTCTCCAACCTTGACTCTTAACATCCTATCTGCCCTCATCCTACTCGATCTCTCTTCTGCCTTCAAAATGGTCAACCATACTATCCTTCTCAACCGTCTCCCTGACAACATGGGTATCGCTGATCAGGCTCTGGCCTGGCTGACCTCTGATCGACCCTCCCAGGTCCAACTTGGATCCTGCCTTCCTTCCTTCCTTTCTTCTATCGTCCTCTCTACCTGTGGTGTTCCCCAGGGGTCTGACCTCACCCTGGCTTTTCAACCAATACCTTGCATCTCTCGACTATCGCGGTCTCTGCTCCAATTTTCAGTGCTATGCGGATGACGCAACTGATTTTCAGGCTTCCCTCGGCCACCTCTTATCCTTCTCTCATCTCTGATTGCCTGTCTGCTATTCAGGAGTGGTGTGCTACTAATGATCTCTGCCTGAATGCCAACAAGACTGAGATGCTCATCAGTACACCCGCACCCTCCTTTCCTGTCACCCTCTGGCCGGCTTATCTTGGCCTTCCTCCTACCCCCACCTGCGAGGCTAAGAACCTCTGAGTCATCTTCGACTCAACGCTTTCCTTTTCTGCCCACATCTCTGATGTCTCTAAAAAGTCAGACTTCACCTCCTCAGAGGTATTCTGCCTTTCCTCTCCTTCCCCCAGAAGCTCACTGTCTCTCAAGTCCTGGTTCCCTCTAGGTTGGATTACTGCAACAGCCTCTTTCTAAATCTACCTGCTTCTACTCTCTGCCCTTTGCAACTCATCCAGAACACGACTGCAAGACTTGTCCTTGGCCTCAAGCCCTGGGATTGTATGTCTCTAGCCTTGAAATCTCTTCATTGGCTCCCAGTGGCTGCAAGGATTAAATTCAAGACCCTTTGCATTGTCCACAAGGCTTTCTAGGGCCTTGGTCCAAAATACCTTCAACTTTCCCTTCGTAAACACCTTCCCTCTCAAGCTCTTTGCTCCTCTACCTCCCAACTCCTTCAGTGTCAGTTTTTTTCTCAAAGAAACAAGCTGGGGGTAGATCTGTCTTGGGCTGGGGTCTCCTTCTGGAACAGCCTCCCTGCCACGCTTAAACTTAAGGAGAAACATCTCCGCTTCCGGAAGCACCTCAAGATCTTCCTCTTTGATTCTGCCTTCCCTTCTCTTCTCCCCTGCTGATCGGTTCTGCTTCGGCGTCGTGCACCTGGTTACCCTCTGATTTCGGTCCCAGGTACTTGCTCACTCTGCCACGCACCCGCACTACCTCCTGGCAACCCTTGCACTTGGTTCTGTATCTGTAACCCTACAGTCCCACGCCCCCCCTTCTCTATCCCCCATCCTCCCTTTTTTCTGCACTTATCAGGCACCCCCTGTCTGCACCTTAAACCTAGCACTTGCCACTTGTTGGCTGCGCTGCCACTGTTTTTATTTTACTTTGCTCAGCACTTCCCCCTTACCCGCTGACCCACATCCCCTGCACTTCCCCCTTCCCCCCTGACCCCCCATCCCCTGCACTTCCCCCTTCCCTCTCCCCTGCACTTGCACGTTCTCAATGTCACTGGGCCTAGTAACAATGTTGTTTTTGTTCTCCCTTGTTCCCCTCCCTTGCCTTGTTGCGCTCTGAAACACTTGTGTATGAGTGTGATACAAATAAAATATCAATAGCTCCATTAGCTGAATCAGTTTTCTTTGAGCTACTCTCAGAAGTTGTTAGGGAGAATGTTCAGTTTCTGTGCTAATTCCCTTTAACCTGAGACCCCCATAACTTTTGCTGGACTTTTAAAATATATTTTAATCTTCTGAGTGAGTGGAACTTTTTCCCACTCACTCATTCTTTCTTTTTCTCTGACTGGCATTTTATTCTTAAGATTTTAGAGAGTCTGGAAAGCTCCCTATGTTTAATACAGGCATCTGGTTTTTGCTTTGCGACACCCAGCACCCTCTGTGCATTGTCACTGAGTGTCCGTTGGACTTATCTTTGTTTAAATACCTTTTCTTGTGACAACTACAGTTCCCAAGAATAGTAAGATAACTTCTATGTTACTTACCTTCTCTTTTTGTGGTGTGATGGGGGTGGGGTGGGTATAGTGTAACTCCTCCCACTCCTCATGTAACCTTTTTGTTACACTGATTAACTTAAATGGCTGGTGGTAGTCGTTAAGTTTTACCACCTTTTGTGCAGGTTACTAGCAGGCTGATTTCTCTGCTGCAGTACAGCACCCATGCGTGGCCATTTTCTCAAAATGGCCCCCGTCTTCTTTTTTCACCATTTCTTGTTTGTTAGTTCCTTCTGGGCTTTTACTCCTTTTAAACCAGGTTTGAGTCCTTTGTGTGTTTTTGCCTTTGGCGTTCTTCAGCCCTGAAGCCCGCCTAGGCTCCAGTGTGTCTGGGAAGGCAGGCAGTGAGGGAGGAGCCCAAAACGTCACTGTCCTTTGTCTGTAGGAATGCCTGGCTGAAGCCAGTTCTGAGCGGTTGGCTGACCCGGAGGACAGCCAACCACCAGGTGATTGACGGCTCTGAGTTTGTGAATGACTGGGATCCAGCACAAAAGGCGAGGATTTTGGGATTCCAGTCCACCACTGGAACAGGGAATCCAAAGCTGAAGACAAGCAGAGTGTTAGGTAAGATTTTGATAAGTCCAACTGGTGTGGGATTTCACAAGACTCTCTCTTGGTATTAGGCAGACACAACTTTTAATATAGGCCTGTACTACACATGTTGGTAGAGTGACTAAGCAGCCAGGCTTATTTTAGGAGGGTGTAATGTGGGCTGTAGAGTAGCACAATGAAATCTGTAAACACAAGGTACCAAGTAAACAATTACACACTTAGTTATACTGAAATATTTATGTACACAAGGCAAATTAAGCATTCTTTAAAAAGCAGTAACTAATCGTAACATTCAGTGGAAGATCAAATTCATTTAAACAAGAACCAATAGTGCAGGTGAGTAATTCATTTTTTGAAAATGTTTTTAAATTTTTTTAAACAAAACTATTTGAGAATTTTCGCTTTGGTTACAACAGCATAAACTGTTAAATATATACAAAGCAAACCAGTGGTTCCAACGGGGGGAGAGGGAGGGATATGAGTGTTCCAATTAATAAAACACAGAACTAGGGTTGCGTAGATGTTGGGGAGAATTCTCAAAAATGTGCTAATTCCATTCACCTTAGAGACCCCCAGCAACTTTGCTGGATTTTGAGGACTTGATTTTTTTACCTGGAGAGCTGGAGAGAGTGTGACCCTTTTTCCCACTCTCTCGTGTTTTGGAATGAGTTTTACCCTTGTGTTTTCTTTGGTTATGGAGTTTTAGACAACTCCAGAGGCATCATCTTTTCATGTGTGTCACACAGCACCCTCAGTGTAGTGGCACATGGACACCTTTTCAGGCTTTCCCAATGTTTACACCTTCTCTGGGATAAACTACTGTTTCCCAGAGTAAGTAAAGTGAAATTGACTTTACTTACTAGTATTTTTAAAATCCTAGACCCAGCAAACCCTATCTCACAATAGAGTGCTGGAGGGGTTACTTAATACCCCCTGTGTCTAGATACTCATGTAGCAGTCAAATGCTACCCATTCCTATCGAAATGGCTGGTGGCAGTTGTTTTACAACAAACTACCATGATTTCCCCTGACCACGGACACCGGTAGCGTTAAATCGCAGGAGTCATGTTTTTCAAGATGGCGTCTGAGCCCCCTTTGTAAAAAACAGGCCCCGGTCTTCTTTTTTTTGCCGTTTCTATGTGGAAAGGTCCTTCTAGAGTTTTGCTCTGCGCACCAATCCAGGTTTGCTCCCAATGTTCCATCGCCTTTGGCGGGCTTCAGGACTGAAGACCGCTTCTGGCGCCCGAGTGTCTGGGGTGGTCAGGCAGTGAGGGAGGTGCCCGAAACTCCCTGTGCTTAGTCTCCTAGGAGACCCAAATGCACTCTGGCATGATTGGCTGGCTGACTGTCCAGCAAGGACAGCCACCCTGCTAGGTGAGTGGCAGCTAGGCTGGAATGAACGGGAGGAAACTGGATAAAAGGCGAGTCTCTTGGCTTGGAAGGCAGAGTTGACCACTGGAACGAAAGAAGCGAAGACGAGCTTGAAGCGGATGGGTGCTGCAACTCCTGGACCTTTGGTTTGCTCGGTGAAGCCCTGCTGCAGGTCTGAATCGCTAAGTTCATCTCGACAGAGAAGCCCTGCAAGGCCGACTTCTCCCTTTGAGTTGGTGGGACCAATCAACTCGACCCGTAAGCTACCTAGATACCATTCTCTGAGCTGGTTGTATTTTCCTCAGAGTGCTGCAGGAAACCGAATAACCAGGGAGAGGGACACCAGTTTGTTTGCTTTACTACAGCTACTGGAATTGAAGATTTGCCAAGTATCAGCTTTTTCAACCAGTCCTGTGCAGTGCAGGATCCCCCTGACGTCCTCCCTCTTGTCCCCACGACTGAGGCTCAGGAACAGCGACAGCTGCAGGAACTGCCTGGAACAGAAGTCTTCAGGAGCATCTTTTTCTTCATTTGTAAGGTACTGTGAAACGAAACTGAGTACTTACCTCTCGCGCTAAAAGTGCTTGAACCTTTCGCATCTAGCAGGCCTAATCAGCTTGTGACCCAACGTATAATTCTTCTGCTTACAAACTACTTCTAAGAACCTCTACAGAGACTTTACCGTTTACTTGCCAGAACCGTTTTTACCTATCCAATACTTTAGCCCATTGACTTTGGGATAGCCTATTGAATTGACTCTTCTGGTGAACTCAAAGTATCTGCACTGTCTAAGAAATTGTACTCCATTTATGTTCTGAACCTATTCTTTTTTGCTCCTCCTTCAAAGTATTGTGAATGCCATTTTGCTCCTCCTTCAAAGTAGCTTGAATGCCTCAGAAACTTGGTGTATAGTACTGAAGTATATTTGTGTATAATATTTAACTGCCTCCTTCTAGTGCATGTTTTATAACTGACTGTTGAATAAATTAATAAGTGTTTAACTACGAAACCTTGAGTGTAAGAGTTTATTTGAACACTTGTGATTGTAGACCTCTGTGTAACATCCTTACAACTCACATTCCCTCTTGAGAAAAGCCTGGCTGCTCAGCTCAGCTACCAAATACTTTATAGTACAGACTTATACCAGGGTTGGTTTTGCTTACACCTGTAGTCATAGTTGTGTTTAGCGGTCCCAAAGGGTACTGCATACAAACTTGTCTAACAGTAGATGCTCTATGCTGCGATGGATCCTGGTGTGCAGCAATGTAGGGGCAAACAGGGGGCTGATTCCAAGACCTACTGAGTTTATTGCGCTATTGAGAGTTCTCGGAGTTCTTGGAGGGCCAGAATTTTGAATCCTCTCCTTATTTGTATTTCTTGAGCCATCGGATTACGGGGAGGAGGGAGGTGGCGAGCTATTCCTGGATATTGCTCTGAGTAGTCCAGGAATGGTGCCCATATACTGTGAAATGTATTTGTGTTTTCCATGCGCATGGCGGTTATATTCTCGGCAACTATCGTGTCCCAAACTTTTTCCCCCACCCCTTTACACAATAGCCACGTGATGAGACACGTGACTATGCGATGCGTATAATTGGAGCGCTCAAACTGTTTTCCAACTCTGTTGGAGTAATGGCAAGATCGCGCATTCATGCGATTGACTTTTTCCGTCCATAAAAACTCAAGGTGAGTGCATACAGCCAGACTGTTTCAACTAGGAATACACAGGTTTAACTATAAATATATCAGACCAGACACTGAGCAGGACTTTAGTTTTATCCATTATAGCATTCGACCATCTGAGTGAAACGTATCGGCACACATGTGAAACGGCACTTTTCGGAACAACGTGACACAAGTAAATCGTCCGAGGCAGTACGCCTGACAAACTTTGCCGCATGCAATGAGGCTATATAACCTCATGCTTCAAGGGTAAGTGGCTGAATGAAACAGTGTAGTTCTACTGAGCAGACCAACACCTGCACCATAGAATGAAATAAGAGGCTGAATGCAATTATTTTACTTATCCATTGCAGCCACTAGTTTTCTTGTCAGAAACACTTGCTTTCCAACACGGTCCAAGAGAAATTACATCATTTAACTAAGAGGCTTTGATAAAGTTATTTAAACGGACTCCTGCAAGCACAATATTTTCGGTAAGCGGCCCCTTGGGGTTTGTCCTTTGCATCCTCTAACCAATTTCAATGTCTTTACCGAACCACTTACTAGCCACTGTTTTTCAAAATTCAAAAGCATGATTTAAACTGTTACATGCTAGCATATAACTATACTATTTGAGAATATCAAATGTAATAATGGCCATATGACTTGAAACCCATTAGAATTTGCTGCCAATAGACTAAACTGCTCCCCTTTCCCCTTCTTTCCTCCTTTTCTTTTCCTTATCAGAGTGCAACTTTGGGCCAATACAAACCTTCTGTTCCAATTAACTTTCTTTCAAACCAACTGCGTATTTCTATTTAGAGAGTACATGTTATATTTCTTCAAAATCATTGTCATTAATTAATGGACCACTGTATTAATGAATTATTAGTTATGTGGCGCACCATAATACCTCTTAGCTGTGAGTTATTACCTCATTAGTTGGCTAATCCGTTGCAGAAATGATAATATACCAGTAGGTGAATCAACAGTATAATTAACCATTGGAATGACAGTCAAATGAATTACATGGTCTACAGATGCATTAACCGTACAATTTAAGAGTGCGAATAAACAGTGCATGCCCTGAAGAGGACTCATTTCTGGGTCGAAACACGTGTCGGCCTAAGGCACATATACAATATAGGCACTTATTCATATAGGTATTTCTTTGCTTTTGTTCTGAATTTCATATTGATCTTGATAAAATATTTATGGAACAGTTACATATACTTATCTTATCTTCCTAATATGAGAACATATCATTAGATACTGAGTCAGTAGGGAACTGTCAATCTACAAGTGTCAATTTTCTTTTGAAACAAGGTCATTTATGTACAGCACAATAACACAGACTTATTGATCAATACATCTTGACATTGTTTGACAACTAATTTAATTTGGAGCCTTTAATTATTCTGACCAAATATCTCACAGTGGAACATAGCGCGGGTCAGGGACTAATCCTTCAGTTTCAAGCGTTAGGTGGGCAGGAGTACCCACCTTTCCCTATTGTACGGCTGCCAAACTCCCCTCTACGAATTCATTACTCTACACAATCTATTCTCGTTGGAGGACCTAGGTGCACAACCAACCAGGAATCCCACTTCACTTGTGCTCCCCTATGTTCATTTTTACGGCTGTTATTCTCCCTAGCCAGGATACCTCTTGTTTGTGCATTTCTCTGAATAGCTGGGGGAAGTTGGATCAATATGTTTGCTCTATTTTGTTTGGGACTTGCACCCCCAGGTAGTTGATGTGTGATTCAGCCCAGGGGACGGGGTGTTAAGCTGCTAGTCTGCTTCTGTAATATTGATAGCGTAGGCCGCTGATTTTAGAATAGTTAACCCTGATGCTTTACCTAATGCTTCAATTTCTTGCCAGAGGGCGTTAATCAAGCTGTCTACCTGTTTAGGTTGAGTAAGACGTCCTCTGCGTACATGGCTACTTTGTAGGAGCTGTTGCTCCCTTTGAGTCCCTTTACACGCACATTTTCCTGAATTTTAATAGCAAATGGTCCCATAGAGAGCACAAATATTAATGGTGAAAGGGGGCAGCTTTGGCGGGTGCCTCCCAAGATGTTAATCTTGGGCGATCTGGTGCCGTTTATTCTCAGGGAGGTGGTGGGGTGTTGGTAGTCGGCCAGAGTCCATTTTATTTATTTTGGGCCGAATCCGAAGTGCGATAGTGCTTGCTTTATGCACCCCCAGTCTATAAGGTCAAACCCCTTATGTGCGTCGAGTGAGATGAACGCTAGTTCCGTTCCTGTTCTGGTTGCACTTTAATTAGATTCAGGGTACTTCTAATGTTGTCCTGCGTGCTGCGCCCAGGGATAAATCCTATTTGATCTGGGTGAATTAATTTGGGGAGAACCGTCTGTAGCCTGGTCGCCAAGATCTTAGAGAAGATCTTGGCATCATTGTTCATAAGTGTGATCAGCCTATAGGAGGCACATTGCTCGGTGTCCTTATATGGTTTTAATTTGAGTACCTTCAAAGAATGTGGGCGAACGTCTGATAGAATCAAGCGGTAAACCCGTCAGAGCGCGGTCTGTGCTATTCAGGGTTATCTCCTCATAGGTTTCCTGTTGCAATCTGGAGCTCGAGGGCGTCCAGCTGAGTAGGCAGGGGCTCTTTTTGGATAGTTTGCAAATATTAGGTTTGT
This sequence comes from Ambystoma mexicanum, assembly GCF_040938575.1. Lineage (NCBI taxonomy): Eukaryota > Metazoa > Chordata > Amphibia > Caudata > Ambystomatidae > Ambystoma > Ambystoma mexicanum. The sequence goes on along the minus strand of NC_090938.1, from coordinate 112,430,658 downwards.
GCTTCGGACTCCGTAGGGTTGCCTGACATGATTTCCCTGTGGTGTCTGACCATAGCCTCCATTTTCTCACCCTCGTCTGTGCCTTTTGAGTTTTAGGATAGGATTTCTTGTGTGTAATTTTTTTAAATTTGCAGGCCAGGAGGCGGTTCGCTTTCTTGCTGTTGATATAATATTATTGCTCAGTATATGCTAGTGCTCTCGCTGATGTATCAGCTAGGTGTAACTCAAAGGCGGTTTTTGCTTTGAGCTTCCTGCCTGTTTTAGTGGTTTGGTGCTTTTTGAAGCTTTTCTCTAGCTCCTCCAGCCTCTCTTCTAGTTTAGTTTGTGGGAGTAGCCCTCTCCTCCTTTGAGCTGCTGCTGCACTAATCAGGACCCCCGCACCACCGGCTTGATTGCGTCCCAGACCGTAGCTGCGGAGCACCCCACTTCTGAGTTTTCTTTAAGGTAATGTGAGTGTCTTTTAGCATATTCCTAATTGAGACGTCCAGCAGAATTGAGTATTGCAATTTCCAGTATCAGTGGGAGGGGAGGGGAATTAGGGGGTCCCCTGCACTCGCAAGTCCGCTGTAACTGGTGCGTGATCTCATAGAGCGTTTGTGTGAATGTGGAACCCCTCTACACATGGGAAGAGTGCTCGACATCAGGATTAGGTCTATTCTTGATAAAGCCTTATGCACATGTGAATAAAAAGTGAAATTGTGAGTCCCCATGTTGGCAAGTCTCCAGATGTCCACCATCCCTTTTTCTCTCAGGAATTCAGCGAGCCCAATAGCTTGGGAAAAGTTAGCCCTTGTGGGAGGTAATGTTTTGTCGACTTGCGGGTCTGGGACTAGATTGAAGTCGCCCCCAATCATGAGGTGACCTTCCATGAATGCTAATATGTCCGGGATGATGCCATGGATGAACCGGTCCTGAGCGTTATTCGGGCAGTATATGGAAGCTACAGTTAATGGTTGCTCTAGGAGAAGCTCCTTCACCAACGTGAATCTGCCCATGGGATCCTGTTTCACCGTAGCTCGTGTGAGGGGAACCTCCCTGCTAAACATGAGGGCCATACCCCTCCTTTTCTCACCTGCTGTGGCAAAGTATCATTTTGTGAATCTATTTAAGTTGATTCGCTTCTCGTCTGCCTCTAGGAGGTGAGCCTTTGATGTCTGCATACCCTGGGGTATGCATTAGACTGCCCATGCTGGTTGCCTTAACAGTTTTCTGAGTGATTGACGTTTTGTTGCTGTTGCTCGCTCCTACTCTCCCCTCCAGGTCCCAGCCCCCAGCCTCCCTCACCCCCCCACTGCACCCCCGCCCCCTCATATAACACACAATGTTGAGCCCAGCCCTCAACCCGTGGGATATCCGGCTCAAGCTCACCACCAACCTTATTAGGGGCCAACAGGGCCCCTTGTAAACCTCGGCAAAACGATTTTCTTGCCATGCAATTAGTATTCGTTCGAGAATGTCTGAAGGTCCCAGCCTGCTCATCACTTCGCTGAGCCCGGCCACGGACTGCTGTCGGGAGACCCTGGTTGGCAAGCCTTTACCTGTTAGTGGGTACTAGTTGCAGCCAGGCCTGAGGTTCGAGAGAAGATTGTGCTCTTCTGCTGGGGAGAACCCCCTTCTCATGCTTTCTGTTTTCTTGCTCCTTAGGGGTGGGGTCCTGATTCTGTGTCTGCAGTCCACCCATGACCAGGTTGCTGTGGAGCCTCTCACTGTGGATTCACTGTGGCGTTCCTTTCTCAGCGTTTCCGCTCGCCTCTTCAGGACTCAAGAGTTTCTCTGCCTCTTATATATTGTGTATTTGCCGCTGTCTGCCCTCCCAGGTGAACATCAGTGTGGTGGGAAAGCCCCAGCGATATGGTACTTTCTTTTCACACAGCCATTCGGTTAATGGCTTGAAGGCTTTCCTCTTCAGGAGCCTGCAGCTTGCCAGGTCTTGGTAAAGCAGGATGGACACATCCCTGAATTGGTTGTGTTTTTCTTGCCTCCTACATAATCTCCTCTTTGACCCTGTAAAAGTGCACCCTTGCCAGCACGTCCGGGGGAGTGGAGAAAGCTTGTTTTGTTCTGGTTCTGTGTACTCTATCGATCTTGCAGGGCACTATCTGGAAAAGTTAGGATAAAACAGAATAGGTCTCGCGTAAAATCACCCAATTCTGCATCCGCGACCGAGTTAGGATGTATTGCGCCGGGAGTGATTCTCTGCATCTTCTTAGTTTAGATCCAGTGATTCACACCGAGTCCCGAGTGCCGATATTCTGTCTGTCCCTTCTCTGATTTGAAACGTTTGCTCCCATAGTGTGTTCTCAATCTCTGCCGTTCTGCTTTCGACCTCCTCTTTGCGCTTGTCTAATGTGGTGATTCTCCTCATTACTTCCTCCTTACCTCTTTGGTATTCTTTTGTCATTGCTGCCAGCAATTCCTGGACGTGAGACTTAGTTACTGCTTGCGTGAGTGGATTGCTGCTGGGGGCTGAGTCTCCCTTGCAGAGCTGTGTTTCTGCACGTTCTCCCTTCTTTGCTTTTTCCATGTTGGGGTTTACCAGTAGCGTGGAGATGTCCATTTGTTTTGTTGTTTTAATGCTTTTTGCCATTCTCCCCTCAGGCGCTTCAATATGGTGACTTGGTACCGGATGTGGTGTAGAGTAGCTGTTGTAGGTGGATCGGTCTTCAGCAGCCCGCTACGTCAGGGAATTGCTGTAGGCGTAAAGTTTACTGCTGGTTGTAATGTCTTACTTATGTGTCTTGCCCTTTTGTTATATGTATTTGCTAGTTTGAAGAGGCTGTTGCTGTTTCCCATAGCACTATGAATTGCTGCTGTTGTGTGACTGGTTTGTGATGGGGTCATTTGTGAGGGTTAGCAGACTTGGTGCTGGATCCTGAGTCCTCTGATCCCTCTGCCCTATTAAGGCTCGCCAGCAAGCTCGTGTTGGAGAGTGTGCCTTGTGTGTTTCCCCCGTTTGACGTTGGGGTCCCTGACCAGGCTATGGTGCACCGCCTGTGGTGTCTCCTAGCCCACGTGTTGAAGTTCACAGTTCTGGTTGTGCGGCCGCTTCAGGGCTGTTAGGAGGAGGGGTAATCAGGGGGTGGAGGTGTTTGGTGGATAAGGTTGGTGGCCCAACCCCGGGGATCCAGCTTCAGACGGGGGCCTTTGGAAGAGAGGGGTGTCGTGGCCGCGTGGGTGGCCTCCCCTCTCAAGTGTCAGAGCTATAGTTTACTGGCTGATGCGAGAGCACACCCCAAGGATTGCAGAACCCGCGATCATGGTGCATTGGGGTAGTTCCTGTCTGTGATGGGGGCTTCCCCGAGGCAGGTCCGTCCTTGGCTGATGGGGCTCCTGTGCTTTCAATGCGCTGCCGTCCTCCCGCTCAGGTGTTTAGGGAGTGAGGAGAGGGAAAGTTCCATTACCCCTGAGGGTTCCGCTAATGCTGCTTTTGGTGTCGCCAGAGCAGGCCGGATAACTAAGGCTCAATGGCACCCTTCATGACGCTCTCTGTCCATAACTGTGGAACGGGGGATGTCCAACATGAAGGATTAGATTGGAGAACCCCAGGGTAGTATTTCGGAAAGTCCTACCTTGTATGATGCTTCCTCCCTCCCCCGAGATCCCCTCCCCGTGGGTGAAACCCTTGCGTTCTTACAATCCCCGTACTCCAACTCGTCGGTAATCCGGGGTTCGGCTGTCATCATGTGCCCTTCGTGTATTCTCCTGGGCTGCATCGCCTCTTCTGATTGGTGTGATTGGGGACGCCAGGGAGGCCCCAACTTCACCGAAATGTGCGCAGCGTTTTGTTCTCAACCCTCGCCTGCAGGCAAGTCAATTCAGTGGGTTTTGCCGGAGTAAATGCTGTCAAAGGGAGCTCCCGGCCCAGAGCCTGCTAGGAAGCCATGCCGTGTGTCACGGCTCCAAGCCTCGCCCCAAGAAATTATTTTCTATGCTAAACCTATTCCAGTACACAGTGACATCAATCAAGGTCAGTAGTAGCACTTATTTTTGTTCACTGTTACAATGGGTTGAAGAGGGAAAACGGTTAGTCAAAGTAGAACACACTTTCAACTGGTTCAATAGATAGTTTCTCCCAGAGGGATGTAGGCAGTCTTTTATCCCAGCAATAATAGTGTCAACAATTAAAACTTTCAAGGGAACAAGCACTGCCAAAGCCAATAGGGCTCAGAAGAGGAGCCTTTAGGAAACTGGCTGTAGTCAATAGGACAGTTACAGTTCTGATGCAGCTTTTCTTAGAAAATGTTAATCTGTCAGGAGTCCTTTGAAACATCACTGGAGCTCAAGGGGAGCCCACTTGATGGAGCAGAGGCTGAAAGGCCTGCACAAGTGACCTGAGGTCCACTCCAAAAGGGTTAAAATAATACATCCCAAGCCAGGGAGCACTGCATATGGCAAAGGGTAGTTAGTTATACCACATGCCCCACAGTACCTGAAAATTGAAGCAGTTCCAGCTGGATGCCTTCCTGATGCAGTGATGCAGATCCTTGGTCGTGGTTGTTAGGCAGAATTTGTGTGCAGTACCCTTTGGGACCACTACACACACCTATGACTACAGGTGTAAGCAAAACCAACCTTTGGTATAAGTCTGTACTATAAAGGTTTTGGTAGCGGAGCTGAGCAGCCAGGGTTATCTCTGGCTGGAATGTGAGCTGTAAGGTCTATAATCACAAGTGTTCAAATAAACTCTTACAATCAATGGTTCTTGGTTAAACACTTATTAACTTATTCAACAGTCAGTTATAAAACATTCACTAGATGGAGGCAATCTATATCACACAACAATATACTTCAGTACTTTACATGGTACTGGTCTGAGGCATTTAAACTACTTTGAAGGAGGAGCAAAATGGCATTCGGAGTACTTTTTAAATTTTTTGTGTTTATTTATGAATCAGCGCACAGGAAACAATACATTAACAGTGATTATCTCACAGAGAGTATTAGACAAAGGTGTCCCATCTCCCACCCCCAAGTTCCCGAATAGGGGATGATACGTGCCTCATTCGGCCAAAGCAGGTGGCGAGCCCTCTCCCATTTTAGAGGGCTCTCGCGATCAAGCGTGGTTTGAAGGTCAGGGCCGGGTAGTTCTGGTCATAGTCCAGGACTGGAGCCCAAATGTCTTTAAACCGGTGGAGCAGTCCCGCTTTGGCTGCCGTGTCCTTTTCTGCTATCAAAATGTCCCATAATTTAAGCCACCAGAGGATCATCGGGGGTCCTTCCGCGGACTTCCAGGTGCGAGCCACTGTGTTTTGGCAGCCAACAGGAATTGGGATATCAGCATCGCTCTCCTTCACGTTCTCGGGTACGCGTCCGGGAGTGGGATCCCCAGGAGGACCTGCTCGGGCGTCGGGGGAATTTAAACTTGGGTGATGTCCCATATGGTAGCCAGGCATTGGGTCCAAAACTCCCTTACCTTGGGGCATGTCCACCACATGTGGAAGTAGGAGCCTGGTTAGCCACAGAGGCACCAGCAGTGGGGATCCAGGGCCCGTTGAAAGTGGTGGAGACATAGGGGGGTAGTACCAGCGCAACAGGAGTTTGTGGGCGCATTCTCGGTTGGTAATGCAGCGAGATGCTGTGCGTGTTCTAGTCCAAATGTCAACCCATGTGTGGTCCTCAATCGCATTACCCAGGTCCGTCTCACACTGGGCCATGTAGGAGGGCCTGGAATGGAGGGGGGTCTTCCTGCAGCAGTTTATAGAGGGCTGAGATCTTTCCCCCGGGCTGGCAAGTCCTTCACCGTGAGCTCCAGCGGGGCAAGAGGCCTTGTTGCAGCCGCCCGAGTTTGGGGGTGGGAGCACCAGTGCCTCAGTTGGGCATAGGTAAATCTGTCTGCCTCCGTTAGCTGGAAGATCCTTTTACAGCGTTCGAAAGTGAGGAGGGCGTCCCCTTCAAAAAGCTGCCCCAGTGTTTCAAGGCCTTTTGCCACCCAGTTCCTAAAGTTATGCGGGCGAGCTCCCGGGGTGAAGGCGGGGTTGAGGAAAATTGGGGAGGATGCGCTGAAGCCTCCTGGGATGCCTACACGTCTGCGGGCCCACTCCCATGCCTTTATCGACTACCTTGTGGCGGTCAGCACACCTGGCCAGCTGCGGCGTAGTGCAGTGGGAATGAACGGGAGGAAGTGAAGGGGGAGAGGGAGGCGGGATTGTTCGATCTCTACCCATTTCGGGCGTCCGGTGGCGAGATCCCATGCTTGAAATTGGGCCAGCTGCGCTGCAATGTGGTATTTTCGAAGGTCTGGGACCTCTAGACCTCCCAGTCTCGTGTTGGCCATCATCGTTCTTTGAGGGATCTTCCAGATGAAGCCAATGATTTTCCTTTGGAGCCGTTGCAGAGGGGGGAGGGGGATCGCGGTTGGGAGGGCAGCGCAAACTTAGAGAAAGCGGGGAAGGAGGTTCATTTTGCATGTCGTTATGCGCCCCAACAATGAGATCTCCTGTGTCTGCCATCGAGCAAGGTCCTTTTCCGATTCCGTGAAGAGAGGGGGGGGGAGTTGGTCTGGTAGACCTTCGCTGGGTCGGCGGGAATCTGAACCCCAAAGTATGGGATCGCTTGGGTGCTCCATTGAAACAGGCTGTGGTTCTCTGAGGCTTCCCTTTCGCCCGGGTGCAGGCCCACTCCGAGGGCCGTCGATTTGTGGAAATTGATAGCGAAACCCGAGACCCTCCTGAAGGCCCGGATTTCAGCTAGTGCCGCCCTCATGGACCCTTTGATATTTGTGATGGTCAGCCGCACATCGTCCGCGTAGAGGGCAATTTTGTGTTGGGTAGTGCCGATCCTTAGGCCTGAGATCAGGGGATCCCGGCGGACTCGCTGGGCTAACAGTTCCATGGCCAAGGCAAAGAGCATGGGGGATAGTGGACATCCCTTTCGCGTTCCTCATGTGAGACGAATCGGGTCCGACCGTTGGCCGTTGACTCTCAGCCGGGTTCTCGGGCCTGGTAGTTCGCCAGGGTCATCCTCATGAAAGTCGGTCCAAAGCCAAAGGCTGCTAGGGCGAGAGATAGATAGGGCCAGTCCACCTTATCGAAGGCTTTAGTTGCGTCGAGAGCAATCGGGCTAGTTGTTGGGAGTCTTGACTTGCAACCTCTGTTAGGTCTAGTGCCCTGTGAATGTTGTCCTTCGTTGATCTATGCAAGATAAACCCCGTCTGGTCCGGGTCTATTATGCTCGGGAGAACAGGGGCAAGGCGGTTGGCCAGGACCTTGGAGTAGATATTGACGTCCAAGTTCAACAAGGAGATAGGTCTGTACGAGCTATTCTCCTGGGGGTCCTTTCCGGGTTTGAGAATCAAAACAGTGGTGAACTCCTGCATTGATGGGGTGACGGTGCCAGTGGCTGCAAACAAATTGAAGAGGTGGGTCAGAGGGGCCACTAGTTGAGGGCTGAAGAGTTTGTAGAAGCGTGTGGAGAACCCGTCTGGGCCTGGTGCCCTCGGCTTTAGGCTTTTGATGGCCTCCTCAACTTCCTCAGTGGAAATGGGTGTCTCTAGACCCTCTCCCGCCTCCGGCTTGAGCAGCGGAAGTGATGCCTCCAGGATGTAGGGGTGTTGCTCGTCTGTGTCCTGCAGGACTGCCGTCATTATTCCCGACTAGTGGGCGACCGCGAGCCATAGATTTGCGCACTCCGTGTAGTTGATCTTTCCTTGTGTGTCGCGTAGGCCCTGGATGAAGTTTCTGCTCTTCTCCTTAGCCAGCTTGCTGACCAGTAGTTTGTTAGCCTTATTGTTATTGGCGTAATACCTTTGTTTGGTCTTGGTCAGCAGGTTCGCTGTAGCGTCGGCGTAGTGCGCCTCGAGCCTCTTCCTTGCCATTTGTAGGACCCTATAGGATTTCGTGGACCAGTCCTTACGTTAATGGGTGGCTTCGGCCTCGTGGACCTCAGCTTCCAGGACAGCACAGGCTGCCCTGCTTCTGTTTGTGGTACGTGGCGCCCTGGGCGATCAGCTCCCCCTAAGGACTGCCTTCATGGCGTCCCAGGTATTAGCCAGTGAGGTGTCCTCGTCAGGGTTTTCCGCAAAAAAGTTTTTGATTGTTCTGGCGATTGTGTCTCACTGCCATGTTCCCCAAGATAGGGTCTTACAGACTCCATTGGCGGTGTGGAGGAGGATCCGGGTCGTGCGCCTGCAGGGCAAGTGAAACCAGAGCGTGGTCCGAGAGGATCCGGGAGCCAATCGTGACATTGTCCGTAAAAGTCAGGATCTGGGGGGAAACTAGCAATAGGTAGATTCTGGAGAAGGTACGGTGAACGTACAAATAGAAGGTGAAGTCTTTCTCTTCTGGGGGGTAGCACTCTCCAGGAGTCAACAATGTTTAGCGTGCAAAGTAAGTGGAGCAGGGCTGTCGACAACTTCAGGTCCCTGGCTGTTGGGGGGCAGTTAAAGTCCCCGCCGATAACTACTTGCCATTCAATGAATGGAAGGAGGGAATCCTCCAGGTCTTGGTAAAATCCCTCCTGGTAAACTCCCTCCTGGTGCTCATTCGGGGCGTAGGCCGAGACGAGGGTGTAAAATTGGCCGAAGATAGTGCATTTGACCGCCACAAAGCGGCCCTCGCGGGAACTCAGCGAGTCCAAGATCTGGGGTTTTAAGTCCTTAGTGAAGAGGATAGCGGTGCCTCCCTTCTTGGTTCCGCTGGAGGCCACGAATTGTAGTGGATAGTCTGCTTTGTAAGCGAGAAAAGTCTGCAGGGATTAGGTGCGTTTCTTGTAAGAAAGCGATTGAGGTCTCCTCATTGTGCAGTCTTTGGAGGATGGATTTCCTCTTTGGGGGAGAGTTCAGGCCTCTGACGTTTAAGGTGGTGAGCTTTAATTTTATATGCGGGGGCTGGTGCTCCAAGTCTGTTTTCTGTGGTGGGGCGGGGGTTGGGAACGGGTCAAGTCAGCCATAGCTGTGAGAGATCCGCTGCATTGGGGTTTCCTGTGGCTGAAGGATTTTTAGAAATGGCCTCCAACGGGAGATATGAACTTCCAACGATGGCCTCCAACGGGAGGACCGAACTGTGACCGGAGGGACTGATTTTGATCTGTCGGTGGCACCCCGGCCAACCAGGCTGTCACCGGGTGACATCGCCAACATGGTTGAGATTCTCTCCAGGGGTAATATGGTGGCATCCACCCTGGAGGAGGGTATGGACCGCATGGGGTCCGCGGCGAGTTTAAGAGAATTTTGGTGGTTCCTGCACTGTGTATGCCTCAGACATACCACCCCGTGTTATCTGGGTTTACGGCTTCTCTGCACCCTTACCCTTGACCATGGGGCCCGCTTCAGCTTGGCAGAGACGGCGTCTTGCACAAGGCTTGTCTGGCTTGAAGAGTGCGGATCAGTGCCCCCGGGGAGTCCGGGCGGAGGATTGACGCTGCGTCGTCAAGGTGGCTGATGGTGCGGGGGGTGCCCTTGTACGAGAACTGAAGCGCTGTGGGGAACAGCCATCGGTAGCAAATCTGTTAATCCCGCAGGAACAGCGAGAGTGGGCGAAGCATCCTGCGCTTCTGGAGGGTTAGGGATTAGGGGGGAGAGGTCCTGGAAGATCTGAAATGGGGAACCTTGGAAAGAGAGTTCATCTTTTGAGCGGCCTATAGCTGAAATGGCTTCCTTGGTGGTGTAAAAGTGAACTCTTGTGATTACATTCCAGAGGGGGGTCTGTACCGATGAGTGCGGTCAAGGAGGAGCTGCATCTCATCTAGATCTGGCAGCAGGGACTGAAAGAAGAGGCTTGTATATCCGGGGAGCTCCTCATCGGGCATCGCAGAGGGCACTTCGCGGATGCGGAGGTTGTTGCGCTGGGAGCGGTTCTCCAAGTCCTCCTGCTTGAACTCGAGGATTTCGGTTCTGTCCATTAGTGCCTGAATGGAGTGTTGGACCTCCATTAATGAGTTAGTGATCTGTGGCCAGTTCCTCAGTCTCCCCATCCTACGTTCGATATTGCCGACCCGTCGTTCTGTTTGCTCCAGTTTGGTTGTGAGTTCCGCCATGCAGGACCTGAATTCAGACTTGATGTCGGTCATCAAAGCTTTGAGGTCCTCTTTGGTTGCGAGCAACCCTTTATCTCCGGTGGATTTCTGGGGGGAGATTTTAGGGGGGTTGGTTTTCTTTCCTCTCTCCGGGGCCAGCAGCATGGTGGAAATGTCACTGGATTTAGTGGTTTTTAAAGCTTTAGACATGGCTTTAAGGTGAGACTGTTCCAGGGGGCTCGGCCTGGGGACTGCGTAAGGGGGTCCCGGGTGCAGGTTTCGGGGATGGGGAGGGCCAGGGAGGTGGAATGGGCCAGGGCACCCCAGGGGCTGCTCGGGCAGCAAGCGATTCAATCCCCTCAAGGGCGATAGAATACCTTTGTGGCGCAGCTTTGCGAAGTAAAGTGGTTGCAGGTCCGCTGGTCACCCTCCATAGGCTAGTTCAGGTTGCAGGAGTCGCAGGCAGGCTGCATCCGGCTGGAAAGGATGGGGGGGGGGGTGGGCAGGGGCGCCCCAGGAAATCAATAGCGTGGCTTGATCAGTGGGGGGGGGGGGGGTGCTCCTGTGGGCCACCGAGAATTAGGGCTCTCTCCGCAGCACTCCGCCGTCCCCCCTCACGCCCCCCCCCCGACCTTCCCCGGGTGATGGTGATCCTGCCCAGGAGCTGGATAGCTCCTTGTCACAACAGGCGATGAGCTGCAGGAGTCTGGGGATATGTGTCTCCTTTTTTTTTTTTTTAATTTTTTTATTATTTTGAAAACAAATAAACAATACAAACCAAACTTGCAGCATTATTTACAACAGACTCGTGAACATCAATTAACGCACATTACTGCTCCCCAAATCCCTCCCCCCTCAAGAGCTTATTTGCGTTTCTCGTTCTGTATCTGCTGTGTGTGGCCGGGTATCGCTTCCTTCCGAAGCTGCCAAATCCATTATTGTACCAAACAGTCCTGTTATTAACACTCTCCAAGCCATCAGGTTATCCACTTCTTCTTCACCCAAATTGCTACATGCCTCCTGCCACACTACCGTTTCAGCCTCCGCCCATTTTTGCAAATCCCGCCACCATATCTCAACCCGTGGCTTGTGGCACTGCTTCCAGCCCATGGCAATCCTTCTTTTAGCAAGCACATATGCCAGGTCCCTCAGTTTACCAACATGTTTAGTATTCCGTGGTCTGGGAAACCCTCCCAACAGGCAGGCCCAGGCCGTATCTATGTTGAGCGTGACCCCTTTATCCGCTAGTTTTCGTGTCCCTTCCCCACAAAAAGCTTCAATCACTGGGCAAGACCAGAACATGTGTGTCATATCAGCATCTTCTTCATCGCATTTTGGGCATGCTTGTCTTCCTGCGTTTACAAACTTAGATATTCTCTTCGGGGTCATATAGGCTCTATGCGTTATGTATAACTATCTGCTGTAATCTGGCGTTTCTGGACACCTTCTTGTGGTATCCCTTAGCACGTTCCCACATCCCATCGGTCATCTGTGCCCCCACCTCTGCTTCCCAGTCCAGCCTCAAATGAGCCAAATCCTTCCCCACCCGGGTCATCACCATCTCGTACAGTCTAGAGATCTTGTGCCCTCCTTCTGATATGTCATATATTGTTCCCATTAGGATGTCTCCTCCGCCAGTACAGTCTCTGGCCAGGTTTTACGAATAATCTGCACTAGCCTAAGATACGTGACATATTGGCCTCTGTGCAAATTTGCCTCTTCTCCCAGTTCTTCGAAATCTTTAATAATCCCTTCTTGCCATACGTCTCCCAATGTGACCAGCCCGACCGATTCCCAATAGGTCCTAATTATCATTCTGAGTTGGTTGTCTCCCCCAGCTAAGGCGACTAGCGGCACCTGTGGGGAACACGGGTTCTCCATCAGTCGGCATACTCTGCGCCACATCTTCCACCCAAGCAACATCATACCCGGGCGTTCTTTCATTTCAAGTCTAGGCACCCAGATAACCTCCTTTAGGTAAAACGGGGTGCAGTCCTACCCAAACAGCCTACATTCAGGGGTTACCTCATCAGAAAGCCATTTGGTTACATATTGCAACTGACTAGCTACATAATAAGCCTCAAAATCTGGCAGCTTAATGCCCCCTCTATCATGGAAGTTCTGCAACTTCCATAGCGCCACTCTATTGCGAGTGCCATGCCATAGGAAGTCCCTGAACGTGCTATTCAGTTTGACAAAAAACTTTTTGGGTATCAAGTATGGTATATTACTGAAGAAATGTAACAGCCTGGGCAGGACCACCATTTTGAGCATCGCCCCCCGTCCCATCATCGCCAGCGGCAACTTCTCCCAAAACTTCATACTTGTTCGGATTTTTTTCACAGCCACCTCGGTATTATGCAAGTGTTCCCCCTCCACCGTATGATACACATATTTTCCGAGGTAGTTGAAGGAATCAGCCGCCCAAGGTACGGACAACACTGGCAACCGTTCCAGAGGGGCTCCTATGTAGCTCCCCAATGGGAACATGCTCGATTTTTGGAGGTTCACCGCTATGCCGGACAGTTCTGCATACCTTTCCATAACCTCTAGAATATACTGAAGATTTTCCTCCGGATATTTCAAGTATAGTAGTAAATCGTCAGCATACAAGGATATTGGGTGTTTCTCTCCCCCTACCTCAATACCAACCATGTCATATTGTTGTCTGAGGTACACTGCCAGGGGCTCCAGGGCTAGAATGTATAACATTGGGGACCAGGGGCACCCTTGTCTGGTGCCTCTACTGAGTTGCCATCTCTAATATATCACCGATCCTGTGCGCACCCTGGCCAGTGGTTCACTGTATAGTAATTTTGCACACCTAACATAACCCGGCCCCATCCCGTATTCTTCCAGGGCCGCCAGCAACCATGGCCACCTCACTAAATCAAAAGCGTTGACTGCATCTAGGGACACCACCGCCATTTCCCCCTCGCTCCTGTTTCCCTCTTCAATCACCCGGTGGAGTCGCCTATGGTTATGGGTTATATTTCTGTTGGGGACATAACCTGTCTGGTCCGGGTGTATCAGTTTGCTAATAACTCTACGCAGCCTATTGGCCAGGACCGCCGTCAATATCTTGCTATCCTGGTCCAACATTGACAGCGGCCTATAGGAGCCGCAGCTATGCCCTGGCTTGTTGGGCTTAGGAAGCGGCACAATTAACGCTTCTCTAAGCGATTCCTGCAGCCGACCCATCTCAAAAGACTCATTGAGCATCTCTAGCATAGGGGGGAGTACTTCCTCTCTATATGTTTTATAAAACTCGCCAGGGAATCCGTCCGCGCCCGGGGTCTTACAGGTGGGCAGCTGCTTTACCACCTCCTCCAATTCCTCTAAGGTAATCGGTGCGTCCAGCTCCTCCCTTTCTTCAGCACTAATCTTAGGTAATTCCATGTCTTTTAGAGTTTCTCTAATCTCCTCTCGATTGTCCCCTCCTCTGTCCTCATATAATGTCCTATAATAGTCGAAGAATGCCTCGTTGACTTCCTCCTGGGTGTCAACCACCTCCCCGTCTTCTCTAGTTATTGTCCTAATCGGCGGGCCTGGGGGTTTCGCTCTTATATAACCACGCCAACAAGCGACCAGTTTTATCCCCTCCTGCATGTTGCCTCTCGACATACTTCTTATAGTTAAGGTTGCAGAGCCTTTCCCAAAGCTCTGCACACCTCTGCTGTAACTCGAATACAAGTTCTGCATCCCCTCCCGCCCTGTTGCTTTCCCGCTCCAGTTTCTCTTCCGCTTCCTCTAGTTCCATTAGGACCCCACCCTGTAGGCCTTTTGATTTAGCAATAGCAGCACCCCGCAATACTACCTTAAAGGCCTCCCAGAGCGTGCAAGCTGAGTCTACGCTGCCTGTGTTAACCTCAAAGTACTGTGTGATCGCATCCCTGATATCTTCCCTGAAGACCGGATCCCGGAGCGCCTCCGCCCGGAGGCGCCATGTCGGTATCCGCGCCCTGGGGCGGCAGTACTGCCAGCTCGGCACCAGAGGCAAGTGGTCTGACAGGACCCTCGCTCTATAGTCTATTTGGGTGGTCTCTATCACCACATCTGGCGTGGCAAAAAAGTAATCCAGTCTTGTGTGCAGTTGCTGCGGAGCTGAGTAATGCGAGTAATGTGTTTCATTAGGGTGTTTCAGCCTCCAAACATCTGCCAGCCCAAAGTCGTCTAGTAATGTCTGCAATACCCTGGCCGCTGGGGTGGGCCTATCAATCTTCCCATCAGATCTGTCTGCCTTTGGGTTGAGCACACAGTTGAAATCCCCTCCCCAGATAACCGCTCCTCCCATACACGCGCCCAGATGAGTATACAGGGTTCTAAAATATGTCGCAGTGTTTTGGTTGGGGGCATACGTATTTATAATGCACACCTCTCTATTCTCTACCAAAGCCTTCAATATGACCAACCTCCCCTCCGTGTCCACCAATTCTAGTGTAAGTTGGAGCGGAACGTGCGGTGCCACCCAGACCAGCACTCCCCTAGCGTAGGCAGAATACGGAGAGCCTACTACAGTACCTCTCCACTTCTTCCCCACCAGTTCCAATTTTTGCTGGGTCAAATGTGTTTCCTGCAACAACGCAATATCAATCTTCTGCCTTTTCAAGTACATCATGACTTTGTTTCTCTTTAAGTAACTGTTAAGTCCCCTGACATTCCATGTTACGATCTTAAGGTCCCCCATGGCTCATGAGTGTCTTCTTGCCTTCCGTGTAGCGACTCCCCTTTGCCCAAGTGATACAAATACAGCTCTCCATCTTTACTTGTAGCTTCTTGTACCAGCTCAAACTCTCCATAACTATGTACACAGCAAATTCCCAACTTCCCTCCCCTCCCTCCTCCCATCCCTTCCCCAACATCACACACTCCTCCCTTGCGAAAGTGTTCCAATATCCTCTCCCGATCTCGGTAATTAAGAATTTTGGCAATCACCGGCCTAGGCGGGTTTCCCGGCGGCGGCCTCCTTGTTAGAGCTCTATGTGCCCTTTCCGCCGCAAATCCTTGAGATAGGGCTCCTCCTGGTAGCTCTTGCAGTAGCATGGACTCAATAAATTCCGTGGGATCGTGGCCCTCCAATCCCTCCGGCAGGCCCACGATGCAGATGTTTCGTCGGGCGCGTCCTTCCGCCTCCTCCGCTCTGCTCTCCAAGTTGGCCACTCTTTGTATCAGGGCATGCAATTCGGCCTTATGGGAGGCACAATCCGCGGTATTCAGGCTAACTTCCTTGTCAAGGGACTCAGTGCGCTCCGCCAAGGCCCTGACGTCCTGTCGGAGTAGATTAACATCCTCCTGCACCTCTCCGACCTTGAGGTCCAGTGCCGTTTTCAGTTCAGTGACGGCTAGTTCGAGTTTAGATTCCCAGGCTGCGTTTAGGTCCGCAATTGCAGCTAGGACTTCTTGGTTAGCGCCCGATGACGTCATGCCGCTTGCAGGCGGCTTATCCCTGCTCTTGGTATTGTCTTGACCCGGGGACGTCTTAGCGAAGTCGTCTAAGGTGGGCTGTTTCGCCTTCGGCCTCACCGTTCTATTCGACATGACTCAGAGGACCTGTATTTTGCACAAATGACAAATGCGCACCCAGTACGCCCCTTTCGCTCGGTTACCGTGCGGCCTGCTCTTTCCTTTGTTCCGGACATTGGTCGGCCATTTTGTGTCGTCTTTCCGCTCCTTATCCTTTCCGCACAGATCTCTGCCGCAGTTCTTCCTACACCTTCTGGAAGTTCACCAAGCGTGGCCCAATCATTCACACACCGACATGTGTATTTTCAGCGGTCGTCGGCCCATCGTTACGCACTTTTACGCGCGGATCATTTCAGGATCTCGGGAGCTCCTCCAGATCACGTCCTCTTACATGGCCCTCGTAGCCACGCCCCCCCCATGATGTGTCTCCTTGTTGTCTCGAGCGACAATGCCGGCCAGCTCGATGATTTCAGCAGTCTGGAGTGCGGCTGCCAGAGGGATGGGACAGCCAGCCCCAACCCGATCGGCACCGGCACTGGTGCCACGGAACCAGTGGCAGCCCATGCCATTTGGGGGCCCACCCACCAGGGGGAATCCCACTAGCTGACGAGGAGTGGCTCCCAGCTCCAATGAGGGAGATGCGGCGATCCTGCAGGGCGGGGCCGAGGCCCAGGCAAGGCGGCTGGTTTCAGCGGAGGGAGGAGGGAGGAGCCCCCGCGGGATCCCACAGGACTAGAGGCCCCAGCCGGAGGAAGAGTCAGAGGGACGGCTCTGCGACTGTAGGATGGGTCAGGCCGGCTCAACCACTGGATGTGACAGGCAGCTGGAGATGCGGGCGTCCCCCGCACGAGTACTGGGTGCGGGCGCCCCGCGCTGATGCTGGATGGTGCTGTCGGGGAAGGCAGCCGGCGGGGAGAGGGAGAGGGAGAAGGAGCCGGAGTGGCTCAGATGCAGGCAGGCTCGTCTGCGTGGGGGTCCGCAGCGCTGCTGTCGGGCCATAGGACTCGGGCCAGCCGGTGGTGAGGGTGGCCCCCTCGCGGGAGCCAGGCTGTGCGCCGACGTTGGCACCGTCAGTGCGAGCTGGAAGGGGTCAGATCCACGAAGACGGGTCCCGGAAAGCGAGATGAGGCTAACGAGCCGTGGGGGGAGGGGCACACAGTTGCAGTCGCCATCTTGGGAATCGCGGCGCCGGAGAATTGTCTTTGCCGCATTCCTGCAAATCTGAGGCCGTTAAGCACCCAGGTTGCAGCCGGCGACGCAGGAGAACTTCCAGCATCTCCACTCAAGTTGTGCTGACAATTATCATGGCAGGAACTGGGGAAATCATGCTAACGGCCGTGGACCCATGCGGAGGCCATCAATGGAGCTGGCACTCCAGGACATGCCCCCATTCAGAGTACTTTGAGCAAAAAAGGCATAGGTTAGTAAAAAGAATAGTACAGTTACTTTTAGACAGTGCAAATAGTTTGAGTTCACCAGAGGAGCCACTTCAATGTAATATGTTAGGCCAAAGTCAATGGGCTAAAGTCTTGTGCCTGTGCGTGGCTCAATATCCCCAGACTCCTTCCAGGTGAGCTGCTGAACCCTTCACCCTGTGGGGCCTGGAATCTGCCCAAAAAAAACCAAGTAAGCCCCGGCATGCAGCGCACCATTTCTCCCCTGCCCATCGAGGTTCTGGTTTCTCTTTCCCTCCCTCCAGGTCCTCCCTCCACCCGTGATTGGCCGTAATGGAATGGCAAGGAAGGTCCAGCCATCAGTACTGCCTGTGCGTTTCTCCCGCCTCCTATTCCCACCTCCTGCGCCCTGATTGGCGAATTCAACGCCAGGTGTTGCAGCCTTAGTGCGGCTTCTCTCCCTGCTCGCCAGTTACACCGGAGGCGAGGCAGGTGAGCCATTGCAAAAAAAGACCTTCTTGGGTCTTGATAGAACGCATTTGCATTACTTACCCTTGTAGGCCCATTGCACACCCTACCAACCCGACCCTTCAGGCCTCCATTTCCCTGTTCCCTGCCTTTCTCCCGCCTCCCATCCTGCCCCTGATTGATCCTTTTTTGGTTATAAGCTGAACTCCGAGGGCAGCCCTCTACCCGGCAGCGCCTGCGGCAAAGTGCCCGAGGCAAAGGGCGGCTCCCACAGAGGCAGCTCCAGAGCGTGTCTGCAGGTGACTGCGCGTGTCTGCAGGTGTCTGCGCGTGTCTGCAGGTGTCTGCAGGTGTCTGCAGGTGTCTGCAGGTGTCTGCAGGTGTCTGCAGGTGTCTGCAGGTGACTGCAGGTGTCTGCATGGGAAGCCAGAGAAGCCAGCAGTTAACACCAACAAAACTAAGTGTGGCATGGTTGGGGTGTAGAGCAATTACTCTATACCAGAAAGCCCCTGCCACTCTACCTTACCTTTCCATAACAGACTGCCATAGATGCAGCCCTGCATAATTAGAAAGATTTGTGACCACCAGCCTGAATTTTTCCATGGCAGCATTGGAAATGTTGCCTTGCATTGCATCCTAACATACTAGTCCATGTTAACAAGTGTCACACCTGGAGGAAATTGTGGACGCTAGCCTGCGTCGCATCTAGATAGGATTGTGAATGTTGGGATCTGCCACACTTAGAATTGAGAACGTTAGCTTGCACCATATCTAGATAGGATTGTGAATGTTAGCATCTGCCACACTTAGAATTGAGAACATTAGCCTGCAACGTATCTAGATAGGATTGTGAATGTTGGCATCTGCCACACTTAGACGGAACTACGCAGGTCAGCAAGTGCTACACTTAGAACTGTGAATGTCAGCATGTTAAATGTCATACCAATATAAGCTCAAACTCTCTGCATACTTATCTCACTCAAAATACTCACACAACCATCTCTCGCACAACAAGCTGCACGCACTTCAACACACCGCAACACATAAGCCACACCAACAGCACATGCGGACTGACACCGATCCAAAAATCTGCACCCGGTGTCTGAGTTGAAGCTGCCAACAGTACACCACTCCTCTAACTATCCTACTCCCTCTTCACCTTACTAACCCATCCCACCTTCTCGTTTACAGATCCGCCAGAGCGCCTGGGGACCAATTCCGTTGGTGACGGTGCGATATATAAATACCATTAACATAACATATAGAATAAAGCAGTTCTGATAGTTAAACGGAAAAGTCTTTGCCAAAGTTCTCAGAAGTAATTTGTAAAAGAAAGATTAATTTGTTGGGACCCACCCCAGACACACGGAAAGCCAGAGGTGGTCTTCAGTCCTGAAGCCCGCCAAAGGTGATGAAACAAAGGGACCAAACCTGGTTTGGCACGCAGAGCAAAACTCTAGAAGAACCTTTCCACAAAGAAATGGCGAAAAAAGAAGACTGGGACCTGTTTAAACAAAGGGGGCTCAGACGCCATCTTGAAAAACACAGATCCCGTGATTTAACGCTACTGGTGTTCATGGTCGGGAAAAATCATGGTAGTTTGTTGTAAAACCACTGCCACCAGCCATTTAGATAGGAAAGGGTAGCATATGACTGCTACATAAGTTTCTAGACACAGGGGAAACTAGGTAACCCCTCCAGAACTCTATAGTAAGATAGGGTACGCTGGGTCTAGGCATTTGAAAAGACTAGTAAAGTCAATTTCACTTTACTTTCTCTGGGAAACAGTAGTTTATCCCTGCAAAGTTATTTAAACCTTGGGAAAGCTTGAAAGACTTCCCTATGCCACTGCACTGAGGGTGCTGTGTGACACACATGAAAAGATGATGCCTATGGAGTTACCTAAAACTCCATAATCAAAGAACACAAGAGTAAAACACACATCAAAATACATGAGTGGTGGGGTGGGGGGGGGGGGGGGGGAAGGGTCACACTCTCTCCATGTAAAGAAATCAAGTCCTCAAAATCCAGCAAAAGTTGCTGGAGGTCTCGAAGGTGAAGGGAATTAGCACATTTTTGAGAATCCTCCCTAACGGTGGTTTCGATGGAGAAGACATCTGGCAGGCTTTTGTTGCTGCACTCTTGAGAGGGACTCAGCAGAAATGGATGCCACACGATTCAGTGGCTCTTTGTGGTTTTGCTGACTTTTTCTCAGCGCCAAAGAGAAACTAATAGCTTTGGTTGTAGTTTCCTCGGTCCTAGACTCTGGTGAGGGAACTCCTGCTTCTGGAGGTCCTTGCAGGTGCACACAATGTTTTGGCAAGATTCGATCTTGGGAAGACGATGCACTCTAATGGTCAGGGATCCCTGGGCATTGGGATTCTGCAGCCTATGAAAATCGCAGCAAGTTGGGGGATAAGCCAAAATGAAGTGAGTCTCAAGGCTAGTTGGTCCCACCAGCCCAAGTGAGGAAGTCGTCCTGCACGGATCTTCCCTGTTGAAACGAAGACTGGGCCAACATAGCTGCAAGGCTTCACTGGTGCTTCTGTGGTCCTGGAAGGTGGTGCTGGCGTCTCTGCTCGTCCTCTTCATCGGATATGATGTTCGTGGTCGACTCCGCCTGTAGTCCCAAAAGCCTCGCCTTTTATGCAAAATCCCATTGATCCACAGCCCTACAGCTGTCGGTCACTCTGGGGTGGTGGTGGGGCGGGGGCTGGGGGCGGTTGCCCTCTAGGACAGTCACCTGCCCAGTTGGAACTGGATTTGGCCAGGCATGCCTAAACAACAAAGGTTGGTGATGTTTCGGGCTTCTCTCTCACTGCCTGCCTTTTCAGGCACACTGGAGACGGGACTCAAACCCGGTTTAAACAACCGAGTACAAGCCCAGAAGGAACTAACAAACCAGAAATGGCGACAAAAGAAGACGGGTGCCATTTCGGAAAAACGGTCACCCATGGGTGCTGTACTTCAGCTGAGCAATCAGCCTGCAAGTACCTTGCACAAAAGGTAGAAAAATGTAACCACTGCCACCAGCCGTTCAAGTTAGTGTAACAAAAAGTTACATGTGAAGTGGATAAGGAGTTACTATGTGACCCCCCCCAGCACTCCACATAGGGTGGTGTATGCTGGACCCACAAAAGGAAGAGAGAGGTAAGATGAAAGCTATCTCACTATTCTTGGGAACTGTAGTTAATACAAGAAAATGTATTTAAACATTAAGAGACGTCCAAGGGACTTCAGTGACGCTGCACAGAGGGCGCTGAGTGTCACTATGCAAAAAGCAGATGGCTATGGAGTTTACCAGACTCATTAACGGTTGAAAATCCAAGTCTTCTGAGAAAAATGCAGGAGGGAGTAGCAAAAAAGTACTACTCACTCAGGTTACAAATCAAAAAGATCCCAGATTCTAGTAAAAGGGCTGAAGGTCTCTAAGGTTAAAGGGAATTAGCACAGAAACTGAAAATTCAACCACAGACATGCCAGCAGCACCTTTTGAGGACCACAGAAGCACTGGTGAAGCCTTACAGCATGTTAGGGAGAATTCTCTTCTACCTTAGAGACCCCCCCAGCTCTTATTTCTGGACTTTAGGAATGTCTAACCTGGAGAGAATTAGACCTTTTTCCCCACTCTCTCATGTATTTTTCTGTGATTTGGACTCTGTTTCTTTTGACTTTGGAGTCTGACAAACTCCACAGGCATCATCTTTACATTGTGGCACATAGCACCCTCAGTGCACTGACACACGGAAGTCTCTTAGATTTCCCAAAGGTTTAAATACCGTCTCTTGGTGAAACTACCGTTTCCAAGAGCAGTGAAGTGAAATTGACTCTACTTACGTTTTGTAACTTTTTAGACCGGGCACACACTATCTTACAATATGATACTGAAGGGGTTACTTACTATACCCTTTGTCTAGTTTCTCATGTAACATTTTTGTTACCCTTTCTACAATTAATGGCAGGTGGCAGTGGTTTACTTTTTCCTACGATTGGGTGCTTTTGCTGCGGGCCGCAATTGCAGTAGAACGCCAAGGGTGGCCATTTTGTCAAAATGGCCCTGGTCTTGTTTTTTCGCCATTACTTGTTGGAAAGGTCCTTCTTGAGATTTACTCTGCGCGGCAACCCAGGTTTGGTCCCTTTGTTAATTTGGTCTTTGGCATGATTCATTGGTGAAGCCTGCCTCTTGCTCCAGCGTGTCTGGCAGGGGCAGGAAGTGAGGAAGGTGCTGCTTAATCCCCTTGGTTACAGGAATGCACCCAAAGGTTTTTGACTGGAGGGCTGTCCTCAGAGGACAGCCGCTCTGCTGTGTGATTGACTGTTAGGATGCGAATGAATAGGAGAAACCTGCATAAAAGGCTAGACTTTTTGCTTGGTAGGCAGTCCACCACTGGACGAAGGAATCCCAAGAAGAACTTGGAAGAGACGCCTGCTGCGACTCCTGGATTGTTGGTTTGCCCGGTGAAGCCCTGCTTCAGTGCTGAAGCCCTGAATTCGCCTCGACTAGAGAAGACCTGCAAAGGTCGACTTCTCCCCTTGGGTTGGTGGGAACAATAGACCCCTAAGACAAGCTCATCTAGAAATCCTCTCGGAGCTGGCTGTACTTCCACTGCTGCTACAGGAACCGATTGCCAGGGAGAGGAAAACCAGAATGGAGTGAGTGTCTTTAAATCGGACCAGAGCTCCAGGAATAGCCTCCGGACTCCATGAAGCAGGACTGACCAAGCCTGAGCCACCTCAATAGAGTGCTGGATGGTAGATGTGAGGAAAGTCCATAGTGGTATCCGATAACTTCGGTGGTGCTATTTGCGAGAGTTGCGAGGAGTTGAAACCGCAAAGTGCAGCTGATCTGAAGTTTGCCCATTGCTGCTGTCGACCTTCCATTCGTAGTGCAGGAGTCCCCAGACGTCCTCCCTCTTGACCCCACGACTGAGGCCCAGGAACAACAGGATCTGCAGACCTACACAAGAACAGAAGCCAGCCTTGAAGCAGTTTTTCATCTCACCAAAGGTACTGTAAAACTACTTACCTCTTGTTGTTTAGCCGTGCTAGTTCTCAGTTGAGACTTGTCTTGGTTGCATTTGCAGAGTTGCTTGCAGCTTTGCCCCCTAACAAGCCTCCCAGCTTGTGGCCCTACAGTGATTTTCATTTTAGACAAAAACCTCTAAAACATTGTGCAAGACTTTTTACCTACCTGCAAGAAGTGCTTCAGCTCACCTAGACTTTTGCTCAACTCGCATTGGCTGTAGCTGGCTCCCTGAAAGACTCTTCTTACCGCTGACTTTGTAATTTGACTTTCCCCCTCGAAAGTGTTCATTTACCTTGCATTGAAGGGTTCAAAAAGTACTTACCTGCTTAAGAATATTTGTTAACCATTTTTTTATTCCCTTCTCCTTATTAAACACAACCTCCGTATTGCTCTAAATGTAACGGTGATATATTAATGTCCACAGTGTTCTAGTCACCTCAGGGTGTAGGAAGAATCTGTGTGCCATCCCAAATGGGTATTTACTGAGTTAAAGCAACTGAGAGAGTGTCATTTTGAAGTGTAATTTTGTGTTACTTATATATTGCTCCCTTCTGAAGAAAGCTTATTCAACTGACTGTTAAATAAATTAATAATTGTTTAATCAAGAAACCTTGAGAGTAAGGGTTTATTTAGATACGTCTCTGTGAATCTCTGTAACAACCTTACTGCTCACATTGACCCCTCTTGCGATAAGTCTGGCTGCTCAGTCACTCTACCAACTTATGTAGTACATGCTTATACCAAAGTTCGGGTTAACTATTGCTAAGAGGGCAAGGCTGGTGCAGTCTTCCACAGGGTACTGCATACAGTCTTGCCTAACACAGCTATGCTGACCCTGTTTTCACATCGACAGGCAAGACCTGCCAAGGATGACTCCTTTAGGCTGATGGGACCAACTAGCCCCAAGACCGTCCTCATTTTGGGTCATCCCCTGACTTGCTGTGACTTTCTTAAACTGCAGAATCCCAATACCCAGGGGTACCTGGACCATTATCGATTGCATCGTCTTCTGAAGACTGGCATCCGATCTTCAGAGGCAGGAATATTTCACCAAAAGTCCCCTCACCAGAGTTCAGGACCAAGTAATCTAATAGAATCCAACCAGCGATAAGAAAAAGGCACCAAAACCACAAAGAGCTGCTGAAGCGAGAGTAATCGATTTCTGCCGACCCCTTCTCCCAAGTCCTGCCGCAGAAGCCTGCCAAAGGTCCTCCCATTGAGCACCACGACCAAGGAGCAGAAATCAGGGGCCACGACATTGCACCTAGAAGGAAGCCAGCTACAGTTTCTTAATCTTAAAGGTACTGTGGGGCTTGGGCTGTAATTACCTCCTGCCATTTTCAGTTCTTCCTCGCTTGAGAAGTGCTGTTTTCTTCTTTCTCCTCCGAGCAGGCCTAACCGCCTGTGTGTTATCAGGAAGGCTCCCCTTGAACTCCTGTTTTTTTCGTGACCCACTGACTGGTTGACAAAGATTTCCTCTGAAGATCTTCATCAGAACTGGACCGGTCCATTTAACTTTGGCTGTGCTGGTTTCCCAAAGGTCCATCTTCTTGTTCCTACTGGCTTTGGCAATGCTCGGTCCTCCATAGACTTTAATTGTGAACGCTTTTGTTGCTAGGAAACAGACTGCCTAAACCCTCTGGTAGAGTGAAGTTGTTATTAACAGTTGCTAACTGTATTCTGTTTAGCCTTTAAAGTTTCTCTCCAACTCAAATTTTGCAAAGGTGGTACATAGAAATTCTGCTACTGACCTTAATTGACATCATTCTGTGCTGGATATGTGAAGCATAGAAAAAGCTACTTGCCTGCATTATTGTTCCTTGTATGCATTTAATTCCGTCTCCTATTGAATGTATTAGTTGCTGCATTTTAGATTGAATTGTGTGCTGTGTGTGTGTGTGTGTGTGTGTGTATATAAATATATTTTAATATAACTTTAAGTGAGTATGTATTTTCTTGGGTCTATGCTTATTTCTCTGTACTGCTCTACAGCTCTCAGCTCTCATAACTCCCTAAGATGAGCCTGGCTGCTCAGCCACTCGACTGACTTCTGTAGTACAGGCCTATTTTACGAGTTGGGTCCCTAATGCAAAGAGATGAGTCTTATGAAGTCGTACACAGGTTGGAGTTTAGAAAAACCGACCTAACAGAAGTGCACTGTTTCTGTTACATAAAGAGGTCTGTTACATAAAGAGGGTAAAGTTCCTTATAGCAAGTAATAAAAAAAGAAGCCTGATCTTGAGGTTTATTTTTATAACATCAATTTGTAGATCGGACTATGGAAAGCTTTAGCTCGCTGACAGTTTTTGCAGCAGTATGTTGCGGCCTTAGTTTCAATCAGCTGCTCCATGATGAAAACTCTTACCGTGTCGGATATTTTGACCTATCTTCTATCTGTTTTTTTTTATAGATACTCCATGTTCGGGTTTAAATATGCCCCAATGCAAAAAGCAAGCAAGTCAATGGACCTTTATTTTCAAATAACTGGAGTCAGGCAGTCCTGTTGGTGTGGGACCAGGCCTGTTTGTTTATTTTAAAGTCTGTAATAATGTGTTCTAACAAAGATCGTTGCAGAGATGTGGAGTAATTGTTCCTTCCCTTCTATAACCATTATTCCAGATAATATTTTTTGAACAGTGCGTGTTTCTCCTTAGGGTACTTGGGGACAGGTATTTGTGCTTTGACAGGAATAAGCACTTGCGGTTTTGGCCGGTGTAGGTTAATGGGAGCCACTGTCCTAAGTTGCTGGTGATGGGCGAGAATTAATTTCCTCAATCCACAAAATGATTCACGTTGTATAAAGTCCAGATTGGGGAACGGGACACTCCTACTTGGCTGTGGCCGCCTATATGATCAAGTACAGCAATAATTGTCTTACGTTTTGCCAATAATTGATAATGACCCCTATTGGGTACCTTTTTTGGATGCAAACCTTTCAAGTAGACCCGTTTTACAGCCTCTTGAAGTACCCTGATGCCGATAGAAATTAAATGTCAGGCTCAGAATACACCAGGGTACGAGAACAATGCCTTTAACAAAGTGTACTAGGACTATTGAAGAATAATAGCCTCTTTTTCGGCATTCTAATAAAGGTCCGTTAAAGGCCAAGGTGTTTTTCCTGAAGTGAAATGTTGGCGCACTTTAATTGTTTGCAGGTTTTGGGTTTTCCAAGATGTCGTAAAAGCAGGATGCCCTGGTGTTGAATGTTGAGATGGATTTGTAGAATCTGACCTGGTGGACAGATTTTTGGTGGACAGATTTTTGGTGGACAGATTTTTAGGAGGCCACCCTAGGTATGATTAACAGGGACCTCCGGGGAGGGAGGGTGGGTCAGCCAAAACCTAATTAAGGTAGTGTGGAGAGCTGTCAAGGTTTAGTCTTGGGACAGTGTCTGCGGGGTCAGGTGCCTTTTAATGAGTCTACACAGTATGGCACACAATAATTCAATTTAGACAGCCAGTTATACAAATAGTTATTTATTGTAGGCCTTGTGAACACTCTGAAAAATGTATCTAACGGGTACTATTATCACATAACACTCTGTAATAAAAATATTAACAATCACCAGTAGGTTTACTTAATACACATCAGATAACTGAATCCAGTATAGCAGGTAAGTTGGATACAGTAAATGATGGGAATGAATGTACAAGAACAATACCCAAACTTGAGAAGTCTAAACCCTAAGGGGAATGGGGCCCAAAAGTCCTAGGATTCAATACAGTGTTTCTCACCAGTTTGTGTTCTCTTTAGAAACAATGCAATGTGATGGTGATAGTTTCAAACTATTTTAGTGATTCAAGAATTTACCAAAGGCAGGGTTCTCTCATTTCTTGCACACCCAAGGGTAACCCTTGGCCAGGGTACCTGACACAGGTTTGACCAACAAAGGTGAGTGGAATGGAGACAAAGGGACTTAATCCAAATGTTATCCTGTAAAGGGACGGGGGGGGGTGGGGTGGGCTGGTGCCACTGATGCTTACTTAGCCCTCTGACTCCTATTTCCCCTGATGCCTTTGTGGATCATCTGGCGGTCACTTGGGGCTCAATTACCCCCCCTCTTTTGGTTCCAGTGAGAGATGCACAAGATTTGTTGGTTCCAGGTGTCTTCCAGTTGGCGGTAATGCAAGATGCCAACCCTGCCGGTGATGAAATGCTGAATCCAACGTTCCAGTGACGATTACCGTGCAATGGCAGGTGTCCCTTCAGTCACGGTCACAGCAGATGGGTGGGAAGCTGAAATTCAGGCAGAAGGTGACTTTCGGCACAATCTGGTGACCACCGAGTTCTTGACTCCAATTCAGAATGGCAACGGTTCCGACAAGGTAGCCCATGACAGAGTTGGGCAGTCCATGGACATTTCCAAAGGCTCTGAAGGACTGGATCCTCGAGAATGCGTTGAGACTGGCTGGTCCCACTGTTCCAAGGGCTGAAGCACTGCTCAGGGTGTTTGGAGGTCATGCAGAGAAGCAGGGTTATTCTCTGGCAGACACAGGAAGGCATGTTGGGCCACTTCAGAAGTCGTCTTCGGATCTTCAAGCTATTCTTAAATTGATTCTTGGCTCCAACGTAGAGGTACTCCTCTTATCCAAGATTCAGGCGGGAAGCAAGTTCAAGCCCACCAGTGGTATGGATCTCCACCATTTTAAAAAGGCCAGTAGTTATTCAATCAGGGGAAAACTAGTGTAGTTTTCACATCCTCCCCGTAGCAAATTTTCGAACCAGTGTTGTGGAATAGGATTAGAAAGTCCCAGCCCCCTTCCTAGGCCACACACAAAGGGCAAGTGCATGACCTTATGTTAAGACCGCTTTTCTGAAGTACAACCAGGGGCTGAGTAAAACCACTTAACTGAGGCAGTAAAAGATTCCACTCTAGTATAAGGCTGTACCATCTGAGTTCAGAGTAGCGTAGACTGATGAGCCAGGCTTATCTTAGAAGGGAGAGTGGGCTGTAGAATCAGTACAAAGAAATTGTAATGCAAGTGGTCCAAAGAAACACAAACACTATGTATTGTAAAAATAATTGGTTTATTTAAATACAAGTAGGCCCAGATAAAGTTTTGGGGAATAAGTACTATCACAAATCATATAAACGCATTATAGAAAAACACAACACTATTCTTGAAGGTACACAGACCAAAGGATATAACATAATTTGGAACTAACGGGAGTTCTAGGGAAGTCGAACCAGTAGTTACTTTTTAGATTAATTTCAGTAATATAAGGGTAGTAGACCCTAGCAGTTGTACTGTGATGCTCAGCAAGAAATCCACTTAGTAAACCAACTGGACGATATACTTTTTGTGAATAGTGGAAAATGTATTCTAGGTACAGTAAAAATCTATAACGAATTTTGTGATAACCCACAGTTATACTAGGCGAGTAAAACCTAAGGAGGTAATATTCAATTACAGTTGCTTTTCGCTTCAGACTAAGGGAAGCAATAACTCCAATTTATTTTAAGATAAGTTATACTCTAGGTAAGTAACACCTATAAACATTTTACAGGAGCTATTGGCAATTTAAAGGCAGGTATAAACCTAAGAATGTTTTTGTCCCTCTAAAACAGACCAGGGAAAGCAAAACCCAGTGTTACACTTAATAAGCGACTCAGTTATTCTAGGTAGGTAAAACCTAAGGCAAACCTATTCTGTACAGGCTAGCAGCAAGTCAGGGGAAGCAAGACCTAGTTAGTAAACCTATACACCTAATCTCTGAAAGAAATAGTTAGTGAAGCCAGCAGCATTACTTTTGGGTAAGAGGCACAAGCAAATCACACGGGAGTAATATAACATTACATCTACTTTCTGATAGAATGACGAACAGTTTCGAAGGAAAGAAAGATGTTACATATACTTTTCAGAATGGCAAAACATTTCTATGGTAAGTAAAACAACTTTATATATACCTTTCAGAATGGCAGAACATGTCTACGGTAGGTAGTAACTTTTGTAACTGTTCATTCTCCAAGTTAGTTGCCAACCAACTTCTTTTACAAGTAAGTAACTTTTCCACACTTGTTGTTCTTTTCAAGGCAGAAACCTTTTCTTATCCAGTCCTTCCCTTATTCTATAGCACAAGTTCACTCGGAGGCAGTAGAGGGACCCTAGTGGTCTAGGTGCCAGCTGTAGGCAGGGTGAGGTATGGTTCAGTTGCAGGCGAAGTCAGAGTTCCACAGGTAAGCATCTTTACTTTAATGTCAGTTGAGGGTCAGACACCCTAGGAGGATTCCCCAATGGGCCTGGGTGAACTGGATGAGTGGTGTCCCAATCACAGAAGGAGACAGAATATTGCAGATCGGGTGTTCTTTTTGCAACTTTCCCTAAATAGGTTCCTATGGAACCCTGTTCGTTTTTTTTAAATTTTTGCTCTGGATCCAGTCCTGACCCTTTGAAGGAAGTTACGCCTTCAGCTTCACTTACCTTGCCTTTTGCTCATTTTGTTATGGGGAAACGTATCAGTCCTTTAGAATGTCAGTACTGGGAAACGGTTTCCCTTTGGAATTTTTGTATTTTTAGCATTGCACACAGCACTTTACAGAAAAGTGCAGTGGGAGGGGGATACTTTTGGATCACCCTAACTTCTTACACAGAGGATTTGTGGTTATTTTTATATGTGCGTAAAGACAAGCTGGTGACAGTGGATACATCTTTGCATTATTTTTGGTGTGCACATTTGCGTTGAACGCGTATGGCTACTAAACGTGGCTAGTGCCCTAAAATGGCCAGGCCATGCGATTTTCACTTGTTTGTCTATATTTTAGTTTGTTGTTCTTCCTGCCCTCTCAGGTCAGGAAAGTCCTTATAAGGTGTTGGATGAGATTTTCATAGCAATGATAAATCTTCGACCTTTGCCAGCCCCAGAACATGTTGCTTTTACTTGTAGATTATTTTTCTTCATACCTCTGTGAGTGGGAATCTTTTTCCACACACAGAATCTTTTACTCTTTTTATGGGTGTCTTTTTATTCATTTTTTTTTTTCAAATGGGTTTTTATTAGCATTTCTAACAAGTTGCATGAACACATAATCCTTCCCATCCCTCCATCCCCTGATTCAAGAGCTCTCCTTGCTTGTGTCCGTGGTTTGTAATCCGGGCGCTACTGCTGTAAAGGGTTGTCATTTTTAAGACTCTCCAATGTATCTTTTAAAAGTTATCCTCTTGTCAACTTATGGACAATAAGTGCCTATTGTTCCTGGGTTGCCCTAGGAGCTCGCTTTGTAATTTGATTTTCTCTGGCTAACCTTGTGAGTATTACAGTTCCCAAGGGTAGAAAGAATATTTTATCCTCTTCAAAGTTTATTTAGGTGAGACGAGCACAACCCAGTTTATGTGGAATGCTGGGGTGATGTAATGTTTCTCATTTTAACTTTAACATTTCTGTTACAAGGACAAGCTTACCTTTACGGCTGGTGGCAGTGGACCTTTTTCCTAATTCGGTGTACCTTTACCACGGGCTGTTTTCACAGCCCCGGTAATGCACCTATATATTTATTTGTATCACGCCGGTCGCCCTCGGGCATCAGGGCGTCACTTAAAGACACATAAGACAACAAGTAGACTAACATGGAGATGGGATAATATATAGACAATAGTGTAATTCTGGAGTTATTTGAAGAGGAGGGTTTTCAGCTTTTTCCTGAAGCACAAAAGGTTGGTTTCTAGTCTTAGATCTACAGGCGGACTATTCCATTTGACAGCTGTGGATATGGAATAAGTCTTGCCCATTCCGTTGGATCTTTTGTGGCAGCTCCTGTGATTTGGCCTCTGTGTTCAGATCTTAATGAGTGGCCTGGAACATATATGGAAATGTTTGATTTCAGGTATGCTGGGGCTTTCCCATAAAGGCATTTATGGACCAGCGTTGTGGCCTTGAACAATACCCTGTCTTCCACTTTGAGCCAATGAAGTTCCCTTCTTTCATTACTAAAGTGTTCGGTCTTGGGTTTCTGCTTGATAATCCTGATGGCATTTTTATGTGTTGGAGTTTTGTGGTGCACTGATTATTTGCACTAAGCATTAGTGAGTTTACATAGTCCAGCCGCGGTAGTATAATTGCTCTGGCTATTGTCGTACAGTTCTCTTCACTAATGTAGGGCTTTATCGCTCTTAATAGTCTAAGATGATAGAGGCAGTTTTTTGTAACCTGCGCGACTTGAGCATCAGATCTCATAGATGCCTCCATGATCATACCCATTGTCTTGACCTTTTCTACAACCTGTATTGGGAAGTCCTTGATGTGGAAAGATTCGTATTGAGTGGTTAGTTTGGCTCACGCTTGATGAGAGCCAAAGATCATTAGCTCGGTTTTCTTGCTGTTGAGGCATAACCAGTTTTGACACATCCACGATTACCAAAATGGCCCCTGTCTTCTTTGTTTTGCCATTTTTGTGTTCCTTGTCCTTTCTTGGATCTTCCCCTGACCTCCAGGGCGGGAAAGTCCTTTGTGTGATTTCTAGTTCCGGCGGGAGACCTCGATCAAGCCCGCCCAGGCTCCAGAGTGTGTGTGAAGGCAGGAAGCAAGAGAGGAGTCCAACACTCTGCAGCCTGACTGCGAGAATCCAGTTCCCACTGGGAGGCTGGCTGTTGTGAAAGGACTGCCAACCCCACAAGTTTGAATGTTGCAAGCCTGTTTGATTGGCTGGGTTCCTGCATAAAAAGTCGGACCCTGGAAGCTGAAGAAGTAGTCAACCACTGGACCTGAATCCGAAGAGCAAAATGAAGAAAACGTGGCTGAGACGATTTCCAGCGAACAGAGCTCCTGCTGTTAGCTTTCCTTCCAGGCAACCTGGGGCTCCAAGAACACTGACCCTGACACACAGCCTGGTGAGACTCACTAGACTCGAGGACCTGCATTTGTGCTGTGACCTTGCGGTGCTGCAATAC
Source organism: Ambystoma mexicanum (assembly GCF_040938575.1). NCBI lineage: Eukaryota > Metazoa > Chordata > Amphibia > Caudata > Ambystomatidae > Ambystoma > Ambystoma mexicanum. The sequence goes on along the minus strand of NC_090938.1, from coordinate 112,399,472 downwards.
CCTGGGACCGCAGTGAGACTTTCTCACTTAATTTCCAGTGCTATGCAGACAACACAGAGCTCTCCTTCAAGCTGCCATCCCCTATCTCCTCCTCTCCCTCATAGCTGACTGCTATTCAGGCATGGTACTCTGCCATTTATCTCTGCCTTAATGCCAGTGAGACAGAGATTCTACTCATTGGGACGCCTGCTTCTTACTGCCCCCCCCCACCCCCCCACAGCCCCTCTTTCTGGCCTGACTCCTTGGGCCCCGTCCCCTCACTCACCTGTGAAGCAAAAAACCTTGGGATCATCTTTGACTCCTCTCTCTTTCTCTCCACACATCACGGACCTTGCCAAGAAGTCCAACTTTGAGCTCCACCTTCTCAGGGGCATTCTACATTACCTCATCTTCCCCCAGAAGCTTTGGTTCTCTCTAGGCTAGACTACTGCAACAACCTCTTCCTCAATCTACCGCTTTCCTCTGCCCCCTCCAACTAATTCAGAATAGGACTGCAAGACTTATCCTTCGCCTCAAGCCCAGGGACCAAATCTCTCCTATCCTAAAATCTTCCACTGGCTCCCGGTGACCACATGGATCAAATTCAAGACCATCTACATAATTGAAAAGGCCGTCTGGGGCCTGGGACCTATCTACATCCAGCTTTCCCTTCCCAAATACCTCCTGACCAGAGTCCTTCGGTCCGTTGGCTCCAACTCTCTGCAGGTCAAACATTTCTCCAAGCAGAGAGTGCGAGCTAGATCCCTTTCCGCCGCTGACTCCTCCACCCCCTCCGACTTGTGCCGGATCTTGTAAAGTTCTGGAAACTTCTCAAGGCTTTCCTTTTCTCCTCTTCCTTCCCTCTCCCCCTCCCGTGCTAACTCTTGCCGCTATGACTGGGGACTGTCCCTTCAGAGTCTTACAGGAGCCAGATCAACCCCCACCAGTCTACCCCCTCACCCCCCAAACTCCCCAACACCACCCACCCCTGCATCCTTTGCCAGCACTTGCCCTCGGGCTACCTTTCACGGACTAGCCCAACTTGGTCCACACTGCCCACCGCACCCATCCTCCCCTCCCCCTTTTTCCCCTGGCACTTGCCATCTTGGCCCCCCAGCACTTTCCTGCCCCCTTCTCTGGGGGCACCCCACTCCTTCACTTCTCCCTCTACCCCCTGGATTTACCACCTTCTCAAGCGCTTGCACTGTAGGATTGTCACAAGGTCAATATAACTGTTATAAATGCTTCCCCTGATTTGCTGTTCGCCTGTCTAGAATAAGTCTGCCTTAGGTTTTACTTACCTTAAATTGCTGATGGCTCCTTTAAAAAGTATATGGGTTTTACGGCTGTGTGCCATCCTAAAATAAGTTGGTTATTGCTTACCTCAGTCTGTGTCCCACTGATCTCTGAAGCAACTGTAATAGTATATTACATTCTTGGGCTTTACCTGCCTAGAATAGCTGTGTGCCATTCTTAAATAGTGTTCTGTAGGTGTAGCTGACCTTGTCCTGCCCGGTGCAATCCTTAATAAGTGTAAAAAGTTCTTTTTTTTTTATTGTGCAGTTTTGGGTAATATAAACCTTATATACATTTATTAAATAACATAACTAGAATGTCTAAAACATACACCAATAGGTTAAAGAATACCTAGATGAGGTACATGATTATATTAGTTGTTACAAAGTGCTACCAACGATCATGTTATGACATCTGGAAAACACAAACTTGTTAGACAGATTAAAACCCAAATTTGTTCAAACACAATTACCAGAGAGCTCTATAGTGTTATAATAACCTTGCTGTGAATAACCTTATTGCTCCTGCGCCCTCATACCCTCGGGTCTGGTGCGCAATACAAATGAATAAACTAAACTTTGTCAGTGGATATTTTGAAATTCCTTAATGCTTCTTCCTGGGCTTTTATGAAAATGTTAGAAATTTTCCAAATGTAGAACATAGTTGACCTAATTACCACTGATTCTGCCCCTATAATAGTGCTCCAGAATTGTTCTCCCTCCCAGGTGTGCGTTTACAATAGACTGTGTGTAAGCCTTGTAGTAATACTTGTCCATCTTTTACACTGTTAGGATGTGGCGGGTGGTCTCAATTTTGATCCACACAATCGCTTGTCGCAAGGTTTCTTTTTCCACCTCCCCCTGTGCTCCATTGTGGGTAATGCGCTTAATCGCAAGTCGGTTATACATTTCCGTATTAGTTTAGGGCAATATTTAACAAGACTACTGCCGTGGGGGCTTCTAAATGCCCGCTTACAGTATTCCGCATACACGGGTTTGGCCGCGAGGAGATCGAAGTTGTTACACACCTCTAGACATTTAGTTCTTTTTTTACTATCATTAGCCAATTTGGGAAGTCCGTCAGATCTTCAAGTTGCATGTTAATTCAAGTGCCCCAGTGCATAAAGCCTCTACCCTTTTAGAAATTCGTTACTACAGTCTAAACTGTCCAATCGTGCTAGATGATAGGAAAGGGTGTCCAGAGTCTCGACCGATTGTATTATTATGATATTCAATTGGCACTGTTGTGCTATAGAATTGGCACCGTTGTATTATCCAATTCATTTTGAACGATGGTACGGCCAACTTGCATCTCAGTGCTTGTACCGGGACTGATTGAGGGACTTCTAATGTCGATCTAAGTATTCTACCCCCCAATTTGTCTAACCATGATATCCTATCTTTTGGAAGGATTGCCAAACCATATAATATAGCTGGAACAATACTCTTACTATACAGTGTGACTTGGCCGTCTTAAGTTATTCGCACCCTTTATCAGCATTCTTTTTTATAAACACACCATTTTTTTTGTGCCCTTGGAGCTCACAATGTTGCAATAAAATCCCAAGAGGGCGAGCTAATATTTGGAAACCCAGATAGGTTTATTTATCTACAACTTCGAGGGGACTACCATTCAAGTACCATAATTATTTTATTTGTGCCTGTGTCCCAAGATCATAATTTTGGTTTTTCCAATATTCTTTAGATTATTTGACTGTGAATATTTCACAATGGCTGATATGGAGCATTGGAGGCCAGTGGCTGTTCTGTCCAGAATAATGGTGTCATCACCATAGCTAAGCCATGGTACCTTAATTACCCCCAGCTTAGGTGGGAAGCTTCTTACAGATGTTGCCTCCCCCATATTGCTCACGTATACAAGGTACAATATGGGTGCCAATGCACATCCTTGTCTGACCCCTGTTACAGGGAATTCTCATAAATTTGCTAATTCCCTTCATAATGCCATATCATACCTTAGAGACCCCCAGCAACTTTGCTGGATTTCGAGGACTTTATTTTTTTACCTGGAGAGAGTGTGAGCTTTTTTTCCCCACTCTCTCATGTATTTTGATTTGTTTTACACTTGTTCTTCGATTATGGAGTTTTAGACAACTCAATAGGCATTATCTTTTCAGGTGTGGCACACAGCACCCTCGGTGCAGTACACAGGGAAGCCTTTCAGGCTGTCTGAAGGTTTAAACACCTTTTCTGGGATAAACTGTTTCCCAGCGAATGTAAAGTTAAATTGACTTTACTAGTCTTTTTAATTCCTAGACCCAGCACACACCATCTTCCAATAGAGTGCTTTAGGGGTTACCTAGTATCCCCTATGTCTAGAAACTCATGTAGCAGTCAAATGCTACCTTTTCCTATCGAAATGGCTCATAGCAGTGGTTTTACAACAAACTAACATGATTCATCCCCGACTGCGAACACCGGTAGCTAAAAATCATAGGACCCATGTTTTTCAAGATGTCGTCTGAGCCCCCCTTGTTTAAACGGGTCCCGGTCTTTATTTTTTTGCCATTTCTTTGTAGAATGGTCCTTCTAGAGTTTGTCTTTGTGCGCAAAACCAGGTTCGGTCCCTTAGTTCCTATGCCTTTGGCGAGCTTCAGGACTGAAGATCGCCTATGGCGCCCGAGTGTCTGGGGTGGGCAGGAAGTGAGGGAGGTGCCTGAAACTCCCTGTGCTTAGTCTCCTAGGAGACCCAAATGCACTCTGGCGTGATTGGCTGGCTGACTGTCCGGCAAGGACAGCCACCTTGCTGGGTGAGTGGCGGCTAGGCTGGAATGAATGGGAGAAAACGGTTTAAAAGGCGAGTTCTTGGACTGAAAGGTAGTTGACCACTGGAACGAAAGAACCGAAGACGAAGAGGACGGCTGCTGCAACTCCTGGAGCGTTGGTTTGCCCGGTGAAGCTCTGCTACAGGTCTGAATCGCCAAGTTCATCTCGACCGAGAAGCCCTTCAAGGATGACTTCTCCCTTTTAGTTGGTGGAACCAATCAACTCGTAATCCACCTGGACACCATTCTCGGAGCTGGTTGTATTTTCCTCCGCGGGAAACCGAATAGCCAGGGAGAAGGACACCAGTTTGTGTGCTTGACGACAGCTACCAGAATCGAAGATTTGCCAGTCTGTGCAGTGCAGGACTCCCCCGATGTCCTCCCTCTTGTCCCCACGACTGAGGCTCAGGAACAGCGAGATCTGCAGGAACTGCCAGGTACAGAAGTCTTCAGCTGCATCTTTTTCTTCAAACTCATGTACTGTGAAAACCATACCGATAGAACTTGTGGTGTGCGCAGTGTGTTTTGGTGTTCTGGTGTTCGGGCGAGGGCGTGGGCCTGCGGGCCTGTCGTAATGGATGGATTATCGTACAAACGCGGGAAAATAGGAGACCGCTTGCCCTCCCCACCCCATACAAGGCTGCAATTGCGACGTTGGAACTCCGCCTCCGCATCCACATCTAATCTGACTGATGCGAGTACTGGCCAACGAGTAAGTACAAAACTGATTAGACATAACGACATCGTAAGTGAGTGTACCGGAACTTTTGTGGGAGAACCTGAAGATGTGGTATCATCATTGATGTGTTTGAAGAATAAAAGCGCAAGGAGAAATGCAGTATGTACCGCCACTCCAATGATAGATTTTTTACCCTCCACAATCTCTATACCGCCAATAGCCCCCAATACCCTGCAAGTGGACTTGTCAAATACTGACAATAGCAACAATCACCTAGCCGGGCCCGTCTCACCCCTCGATCCCCCTTACCTGTCTCCCCCCGTGTTACACAAACTGGCCATTGACGCGAGCAAGTGCATACCGAGTGTGATGTCACTATGCTCGGCGAGTGATGGGACGGCCGAGCGGGGTGAGAGGGAATGTGCGCCTGGTGGCCGTGGGGGTGGCATCATGGATGACCGCGTGGGGCTGGGGACCCCCCCCACCTGGGAATTGTTGGGCCAATTCTGGTGGAGGTCGGGGCCTCTTCGCCTGCGGGCGATCCCCGGGGCGGACCCTCCCACCCCGAGCCTTCGATTGCCTCATCTGTCAGATTGATGGCGCCTGATCCAACTGTCAGCTCCGAGTGCTCTGAGAGAGAGATAAGACGCCGAGAGGATTTTCGTGTGCCCGTCGACATGCTTGATGGGCCGACCAAGGTGGACGCCTGTAACACAGAGTCTGAGGTTGCGGCAAGTCCGTGCCCAAGCTATCTGAACGCTGCGCCCCTCCCTGACGCCCACTCTATAAACTCTTCTACAAATAAATTACCTAAATTGATGGTGTTGGCGTGGCGCGCTCATACTATGAGAGGATGCACAAATAATGGCAACTGTGATGGCAGTCCAGATCCAATCTGGAAAGAGGCCCCTCCGTCAAAACTGCGCACCCCTTCACTCCCGCCCTCCAAGAAACCATACGGCCACTCTATACACGGATCTGATGTATCGGACCCCGACAAGTCAAACACTGTGCTAGAAGACGAAGTATTTTGCATCCTCGACAAGCACTTATCTGTCCCAAACAAGGGACGCGCTTCTCCAGCACTCCCTAAAAATAGAAGAGTCTCGTCAGAAGCTGGAAACAAAACTTTGCAAGAGCTCGCTGAAATAAATAAAACCTTGCAAGATTTTTCCCAAATAAACAAAACCTGCAATTTTACATCAAGAGGAGAGCATTGCATAATTAACTGGCAAAGCCAGCGGACGCCTATGGCGCCCAACCATGAGACTCAGCCAGGGGCAGACTGGGCTATCACAAACTCTGATGCTCTGCGTAATTGGAAAATTGCTCTGCAAAATGATAAAGATGTTGTTTGCCCGGCTTCACCTCGCATAGCCTGTTCTCAGGCTCGTGCCCCTCAAAGACAGGAAATTGCGACAACACGCCCAACTGATTTCAGAAGTGCTAAACAAAATCCCGCATACATCACTCATGAGCGTGACTCTCTCGCTTCCACCTCATCCTCTTCTGAGATTTGTTCAACTGCTTCTTCAATCATAGAACGCGACTTTCCAAAAGTCAGGAGATCCAAAACTCAATCACATAAAAAAGATCGCAAATCAGAAGTCAGGCTTGACGCGAACTTTACCAAAGACCTACAATCGGTCTTAATGTCAGCAACTGGAATTTCGCTTGCTCCATTTCTAAAGCTCTATGAGCAATTAAATGATAATGTGAAGGACCTGACAACTTTAGTGGCGCTTATGAACTCAAAGCTAATCAATATAGAAAAAGAATTGCGCGCTGAAAGAAAAGACAATGGAACAATAAAAACAAACTTGACCGCTGCCTTGCAAACTCTAACAGAACAGAAAGAAAACAACAAATTGGATAAAAAGCTCCTTGCAGAGGTAGCGAAAGAAGCTCTAAGCGTGCTAAAGTATCGTCACACGACGACACAGGATTCAAATCGGCAACCTAGTCGGGAGCACCCAGCGGGTCAACAAACCGACAAGGGGCAAATTCCTATGGAATCTCCGTCCTACACCTCAATGGGAAATCCCGACACAGTCACTGGCACACTGGTACTCCACCCTACCATAGGGGCACTGGACACTTTCAATAACTCTAGAGAAACCATAGAAGCACTAAAAACTGCACCAACAACTCAGAATTGTCGGAAGGCCAACAACCCGAGTAGCGAAAAAAACTCGCCGCTTCCCTTAGTGCTTGATACTCAGGACAGCCAAGGCTCAAAACCTGTGCCTGAAAATCCCACGAATGAGAGCTTGGGCCCTAGTCATGAAAGAACAAGAACCGAAGCACCTCTTCAAACAAACTTTGCTAGTGTCCTGGAAAGTAGTAAGGGCTCTAAAAATCTGGCGACACTGGATCCTCAAAAACCCTCCTCTTTGGCAACCTCGATCGACAAGGGAGCCCCCCGTTCTCCTGAGGTGATACTAATTCCAGAAACAACAGAGCCTAAAATTCAAATATTTGACATATTCAAGGGAACTGTACCCCTGAAAGTAGATCACAAGAGGCCCAATCCAGGATCGTTGAAAAAAACTAAAAATCAAAGAACTAGAAATCAAAAAATAGGTAACAACTCAAGAAAATTCCTTCGGAATCTCAAAACTGTCAATGTAACCGTTAATAACACTCGAACAGACGACAGAGTCCCAACAAAGATAAATGACCTTACCACTGCAAACACTTCTACAAAGCCTGTAGAATTTGTCCCTCTCACTGAACCTACCGAGGATCAATCCATCGACTTAATGAACCTGTCTGTGTATGAAGACTTGGAATCAGAGGAGAAGGTTTCTGGGACGGGAGCTGAGGACACCTCACTTGTGGATGCACAGCCGGCAGTTCCAAGTAACGGAAATGACTCTGCGCTTATCCAGATACCAGCTGGCGCTGCAAGAACATGTACTCTCTTCGAAAAGAAGCCTAAACAAGACGAGCCTCACAAAATTCCCTTAAGTCCCATATTCAAAACTTTGGAAGAAAGGCGAAAAGCCCTCGCTCAATCTCAGACGCTGTCTAAACCATCGTTAGACAGGAAGCATGCTCTTAAAGTGGGTCTGTGGACTCATAACAAACCAAAAGATACATTTTTGGATCGCCTTGGTTATAACAAAGACGACGTTAACAGAGTAGGACTGGCCAGAAACGAGATCTTCGACACACAGCTTGGCCGTGAGAGAATGGAATGGCGCAAAACGAACAGGACGGATAAAAGCGCTGGCGACAAAAGTCAAACCTTTTACAAGGCGAGGCTAGAACGTATAGAAAATGGAGAGAAACTCATTTTAAATCGCACAAACGTTCTATGCCTCTTTCAATACGTGCCTTCGCTCAAAACGATACGATCTGAGGACATCAAGACTGTGGAATTCACAAATGAGGAACAAGATGATAAAATCATCCTTCACTTCAGATCCAGAATTGTTCTAAACATTGTACTGGATGCGGGCCCCGCTCTTATGTCTATGGGCTATGACATCTCAGAAGTGTCTGAGCAAGCTGAATTCAATCACAGAGCAGATTCTCAAAAAACTAAACGCGACTCGTTCTACCAGGAACCACTGTTTTCCAATAAAACCGCGGAAACTGAGCGTCCCCGAAACGTGGAATCGTTGCTAGAACGTGATATGCACCTTGTTTCGGGAAGCATGAAAAAGACAATGGCCAATCTCTTCCCTGAGTCTGTACCAGGGAAACTCCCCACAGAGGACACCATCAAAATCACCATCAAAGGAGCTGGCACGACGGATCCGAGTTGTGGTGACTCGCAAAGCCCACAAGCCCAAAGCGGAACACAAAAGGATTGGTCCTGGCTGGCTGAAGCGTTAGGCAGATCCTTAAAACGATAACGCCAAGTGGTAGAGGAGCCTTGGGAATTTAAGATCGGATCCTGGAACACCAGGGGCTTCTCCCACCTATTTGTAGAACCCTGGCCTGACGCGCTAGATGTGGTCTGCCTTCAAGAGACGTGGATGATGAATTGCCCAACCATGGACGCCTATGAAGTGGCCTTCAATTCAGCTTTTAAAAAAACTAGAGGAAGAACAATGGCAGGTCTGTTGACAATTGTAAAAAAGAGCTTGGGTTGTCGTATCATTAACTCTCTAAACCTCTCACCCTTCATACTACTGTCAACGATTGCATTAGATGGGTCTCGAGCTGACAACCCGATCCTTTTCCATTTATTTAATATATACTGGAATCACATTCAGGCCGGGTCAACTTCCTTCATAGATTTAGTTTCATCTAAAATCGACGATCTCTTACTTGAGAATGAGTCAATAAACATCATAATTTGTGGAGACTTGAATATCAACTGTTTGACAACAAGAACGAAAAACAACGAAGTAGTGTACGTACCTAACAACGTGGCTTCAAAATGGATGGGGGAAATGGAAGCTAGAAACTTAGCAATGCTCAATGGAAACTCTGTCGGCGACATACCAGCAAAACCGACGTGGCGACGAGCAGATCAGAATTCCGTCCTGGACTACTTCTTCGCCTCAGAAAAGATCCAACAATCCGTCAAGTCGCTTGAGGTAATACCGATGACTTAAAGCGATCATGACATGGTAATTCTCACCTTGTCAGCCGTAAATCAACTGCCACAAGAACGATGGGAACATCCGATATTGGCTGAGCCAAACAGAGTGAGACTAACACTACTCTCTGCTGAAGTCTCCACAATCTCAGAAACTTTCATCAAACTGGATTGTGGAGTCGAATACGCACATTTATTACATCTGTTTGTGGAAAAAAAACAGGGACTGAGAAACCATGGCTTTGTTAACAAACAATTCGATGTTGAGATCATGAGAAGAAAGAGAGAACTACGCGCCTCTATTAGACTCCTGAGATTCAGAGATTCTATTGATGCAGCGCGAGAAAAACGCGTTGCGAAACAGAAATACAAAAATTGGATAAGATCCCATAAAGCCATTATGCTCCAAAATGATGCAGAATTAATGATGCAAAAAATGAACAATAAAAATTCAGCAGAGTTCTGGAGACTTCTAAACAACGAAGAGGCTCCTCAACCCGCATTGATGTCAAATATGGTACCAGCAGCAAGGTGGTCATCACATTTTAAAAACTTGTACAGTAAAAAAGGTACCTGTCAGGCCCCTATAACACCAAATTTAACCAAATGGGACCTGACTTTCTCTAAAGCTGACATACTACAGATAATTAAGAACGCCAGTGCCTCAAGGGCTCCTGGACCTGATGGTCTGACTAACTTTACCCTAAAACAAAATCCAGAGCTATGGGCGGACTTTTGTAAGGAACTCTTCACTCGAATATGTAGAAGACGAGAATCCCCAAAGTCTTGGAAGAAAGCAATAATTGTGCCCATTTTCAAAAAAGGAAATCGGCTCGAGCCAAAAAACTATCGACCAATAGCTCTTTTGGATGTATTGGGCAAAGTGTATGCAACCATGCTGCAACGAAATCTCTCACAATGGATTGTTGACAGTGGTCACCTTGATGAAAGACAAACAGGCTTCGTAAAGGGGGTCGGCTGTGGCCTTAACCTTCTGCTGATAAATCTGTTGAAAATGGAAGCCATTAGAGCTGGGAGAAAGGTCTATCTTGCTCTGATAGACTTTTCCCATGCGTTTGACTCCATCGATCGCGAGTTACTTTGGACAAAAATGTATAACTGGGGGTGCCCTGAGAGTCTGTTAGCCGCCATCAAAGAAATCCACTCTGCCACCACCATCAGAGTACGCCTTGACCAAGGTGGATTGCTCACAGATGAAATTAACACTTTTTGTGGTGTCAAGCAAGGTTGCCCTTTGGCGGCGATCATCTTCAACCTTTTTCTCTCGGATATTGGCTCCGCAATCAACGAGCCACGATCCTTCTCCCCCATGCTACACGGCTCTGCATTAGGCTGGCTGCTGTATGCCGACGATTTGATCTTGTTGGACTCTACCCCAATCGGCCTTCAGCGCAAAATAAATGCAGTTGAACGTTACGTGGAAAATAACGGACTGCTCATCAACAACATAAAAAGCGAAATATTAACACTACAGAATTTGCATACGGGATGCCACCGGAAAAATAACAAATTCAGATGGCACTTGGGAAAGGAAACACTTACTACGGTGGAAAGCACTAGATATCTTGGGATGCACATTAACACAAATATAAATGATAAACCCTGGATGGAGATCACGAAGACTAAATGTCGACAACTAGCTTCCCAAGCATTTATACTAAATAAAAAATATGGAAAGTTTTTACTCAAACCAGTGATAGCATTCTATCAGCAGAAGGTTGTTCCAGTCTTGATATACGGCGCAGAGAATGCCTTTGGATGCTCGGCTGAACTTTGGTCAACCCTAGAACACATTTTTTGGGTAAAAATCCTACATCTTCCGAACAGCACACCCACATCCAGCATACGCTACGAGTTAGGTTTGATCTCGCTCGAAGCTAGGATCCTGTGGAATACCTTGGCCCTATTTAGGAAAACTGTGATGCCTGCAACAATACCTCAATTTAAAATATTAAGCAATCCTGGCAATGCCAACCCAGACTGTCTCCTAGCATTGTGGTACAAAAGATGCCAAGAACTGCTAACCATTTATGGAACGAATATCAAAACTCTTCAGGCCAACCCAGACCTGGTGAAGAAAAAGATCTGGGAAGCAGACTGGATTCAAACTAGTGAAGACAGAAGAAGGTCTAAAGCATTGAAGGATGCTCCACCTGAGGCACGAGCTTTTAACATACTACAAAATTATGTAGCCTTGTTCCCGGACAACGCAAAAAGGGCCACATACATGAGATTTCGCCTAAACCTATTCAGAACTAAAGATAGGACAAAGAACTGGATAGGTAAAGTTGACTCGAACACCGTATGCAGGTATTGCAAAATCTGCGAGGAATCACTCAAGCACCTTGTCTTATTCTGCCCATTCTTTAAACCACAAAGAATTAAACATCTGGGACAAATAATCTCTGAACACGCAACAAGGAATGTAGAAGAATGGTGGCAGCTGATGTATTCCGGCTCCAATACAAAACTAACCAGGGTGCTAACCGTGTTTTTGCAAGAAATTGAAGCGAGCCTTGATTCGGTGAATACCGAAGATGAAGGTTGATGGTACAGGCTCACATGGCTTGTCACCAATACAGCTCACTCGGAGTTGCATGTCAAGGTTCCCGTGGCCCTGGCTGTGGCCTCCTGTTTTCTTATGCCTGTATCTTGAAACGTGATCTCATGTATATTTCTGAACGTGGAAATGGATGACTTGTGTCATTTTGTTTTTTTAAAGGTTTTCTATAAACCAATAAAATATATATAAAAAAAAAAAAAAGAACTTACATCTCACTGCAAAAGTGCGTGAAACTTTGGCAACTTGCAGGCCCAGTCAGCTTGTGATCCGACGTACAAACCTTTCTTCTGTGAACTACTTCTGAGAACCGTGGCAAAAACTTTTCCGTTTAAACTACCAGAACCGTTTTCCTATCTATTGCATTGGAACCATTCCTCTGGTGAACTCAAACTATTTGCACTGTTGAAGAGTAACTATCTTATGCCTTGTTACTCCTATTTCAAATGCTCTGAATGCCATTTTGCTCCTCCTTCAAAGTAGTTTAAATGCCTCAGAACCTGGTAGTGTGAAGTACTGTAGTATATTTTCGTATGATATTGATTTCCTCCTTTTTAGTGAATTATTTCTAACTGACTAATAAATTAAGTGTTTTTACCAAGAAACCTTGAGTATAAGAGTCTATTTGAATATTCATGATTGTAGACCTCTGTGTAACCTCCTTACAAGCTCACATTCACTCTTGAGAGAAGCCTGGTTGCTCAGCTTGCTACCAAAAACTGTGTGGTTCAGACTTATACCAAAGGTTGGTTTTGCGTACACCTGTAGTCCTAATTGTGTGTTGGGGTCCCATAGGGTACTGCATTCAAACTTTGCCTAACAACCCCGACTTTTGTTTGAATGTCAGTGGTCATGGCCCCCTCGTGGCTCAGGCAAATAGCCACACTATTCCCAGAGTAAAGAACAATAGAGAGCTATTCCTGCCCCAACTGTCGAGCTTTGCCCAGTGTTTTGGGTGGGATACCATATGAAACGCTCTACTGTAGTCTGTGAAACACTCATGTATAGTTTGTCTTTGCATGTTTTATTGTTACACTCCGAGATAATGTATTGCAGGACACTAATATTGGGTAGAGTGTTAAAACCTTTTCAGAATCCGGATTGGAAGGGGAATGATGGCACTGCTTCTTCTATTGACCGTTTTGACGCTTTCTTCAGTAGCATGCTTGCACAAAGCTTCTGACTCTCATAAAGCACCGGAAGAAGATGCTAGTTGTCATCTCCCTTTTTTTAATAACCAGGATCATAATTGCCCTCCTCCATGAGCGGGGAATTTTGACCTCAAACAAGATTTTTCTAAACAGCTGTTCCAGTATGAGCCCAACAAAGCAGGTTAGATTTAACTATTACCTTAGCACGAATTGGGTCCCAGGCATGCAAGAAATTTTGATAGACTAATAATTGATCAAAATTCGAGGCATGGTACATATTCATAATGTGTCTCAAACTGAGCAGACACATCATAGAACTTGTTCTTGATTGCCAAGCACCACATTGACTCGTCGATCAGGCATATTTCAATCAATGAAGACTTGTTTAAGAATCTTCGAACCATTCCCCAGAATTCTTTGTCATCCCACCTTTTGTTAATGAGCATTTAAGGGGCAAGCCAGTTTGCCGATTTGAGGGACGATTTACGATTTCTAACCCAATTCTTGTACCTGGTAGTCTCCGAGCTCTTTAAATGCTTTATTTCCATTTCTGTGTGCTAAATGTTATTGTTAATAGCTCTATGGAGCTTACGTATAGTACATTTTGCTAATTTTATCTCGTTATTGAACACATTTTCGTTCTGCGTTTGGGGTTTGCAAGACTTGGGAAATATCTGAATTTGTGTGCTAAGCCAACGCATAAATAGCAACAAGTCCCAGCTCTGCCCAAGCCAATTCACCATTGATGCCAAGTTGCTATTTATATACTTATTGATTTTCTGAATGCTCTTGTCATTCCATGTAATCAGATTCCCAGTGGTATTTACGTTCACCTGGCAATTACATTTATTGATCTTGTGTGCGTTCGGCAACGTAAGTCCATGTCATGACTGCGTGGTCGCTCTTGGAAGTTGGACATTTCCTAAACTTTTTACATTCCTCTTGTGTTTTCCTGTTGAAAAATAGCTAATTTAGGTCACCAGCAATGATTAACTTCCAGCAGGGTGCTTGTCATACCATTTGTGCAGTACAATAATGTAAAGAGTTCTTGCTTGCCTTACTCTTGTGTTCCACTGAGCTGAAAAGCAACTGTAATTGTATATTACACCAAAAGGTAAGACTCACGCAGTATAACTGTGTGTTATCCTGAATAATAATCATAGGTTGTTACTGTTCCTTGAATGAGTGTTCCACTATTCAGAAAAGTATACTTGCAGGTTGGTTTACTATGTGATTTCTTTGCTGAGTGTCACTGCATCACTGCCAGGGTCTACTAGACTTAATGTAAAGTAATCTAATGGTTTTACTCCCCATGAATTGGTGTGGCGTCTACTAAAGGTGTATGATAAGGTCTGACTTCCCCAGAATTATTGTTGGGTATTCTGAAGGTTTATGGTTTGGTCTGTGTACCTTGCAGCATTGTGTTGGTTTTTATAATGTGTTTGACAAAGTACTTACCCCAAGACTTAACTCGCCTAATTGTATTTATAATAAACCTTTATTTTTTATGATACATCTGGCTGTAAGTGTTTCTATTAAATCCTAAATATACTAGAGGTTCTATGTACTTTCATATATATATATATATATTCTCTCTATCTCTCTTCTCCTCTCGTCAGAGTGATGCATATTTTGTAAATTTCCTTAACTGATGCACGCACACACAGCATTGAGGGGCTTCTTTCTTGAGTGAGGCACAATGCTATGGCATTTTTTAATGCAGAGGCCACAGCACTGGGTTATGCCGAATGCATTATGTGCATGTATCCCAATGAGGGCCTCTATGATTGCGAAAGTGAATTTTGGGAAATGTAGCTCTACAGGACCTCTAGCGAATGCAGACGCATGTATGCTAGCATTGGTGTGAGATATTGATCATATGATATGATGCCCCCATACATTAAAATTTGTTTCAAGAGATTACAGCCCTCAAGACCTCTGCAATTCTTGGAATCCTCTTCTTACCTGTACCGCAGTTCCAAAAACATCTGAGGGCCCACTTCACTCCCCATTCTCATGCATCCTTCATGCATCCTGCCCATGATCATTCATTCTATGCTTTGAACTGACACATTTCTATAAATATGCTTTTTTCAAAAGTCTTATAAATAGATGCTTGTTGCATTGTTTAAGGAAGATCAGAACCAATTTTCTTTTTACATTGGGCCATTCCACCAGCTCCATTTGGAATTGCAACTGCCCAATCAGACCTCAAACGTCTCACATTTAAGGGTGCCATTCTTCAACAAATGCTGAAATGTGTCAGTCGGACAGTACCTCTGCTTCAATCTGTTAGCCATAATCGCATTTATACACAATCTTAATGGGCTACAGTCAGCCCTCTTACTGGGCTGTCCCAGAATTGTCAAGCTAGAGTTTTTGACCTGCGGTAGAAGTTAAAGGTAGGGCCTGGGAAAATAAGTGCACTAATCTTCCTAAGGTTCGCCCAAGCAATCTTGGGCTGGTATGCATCCAAATATTGCCTAGTGTACTATTCCCCAAAACCGCTGTATAGTACATTGAATTGAACCCCGTGCACATTACAATGAGCTTAACATTTCTACATGATACATTCGAGGGTCCACCTAGCCTGACGGACATGCACCCAATGCTTTCACGAAACATTCTCCCTCCGCCTCTTCTCTCCTTTGTTATTTGTGACATTTACCCCTCTTCTCTCAACCTCTTATGTTTATCCTGCTACTTGTTCTTCTGCATACTAGGGTCTGGATACCTCTAGCAAAGGCACAATAGGCAAACTCTTGGACAAGCGTAGATACTTTGACACTATTATAGTGGTTATTTGGTGCACTGTAAAAAAGAATCACAGGGCAGTGCACAAGAGTCTGTAGAATGTACCTCACCTGTCAGTGCTAGTGTTCGGCAGATCCTACAAAAAGGCTTCTCCTGTAGAGTATATGGAACAGTGATTCTGGGCAGAAGCAGAGCTAGGTTGCTTAGGCAGCACTTGTAGTTCAGCCACGCTTGCTGCTGCTCGTTGATGTGGTTTGTAACTAAAATGCTCTTTCCACAGAGAGCAGATCAAGAGAGTTAAGGATGCTGATGATGTACCTATGGTGCTAGTGGGTAACAAATGTGACTTGCCAACGCGGACGGTGGACACAAAGCAGGCTCAAGAGCTGGCGAAGAGCTACGGGATTCCGTTCAGTGAAACTTCAGCCAAAACTAGACAGGTGAGGACTATTCTTTCTCTTTTTTTTCTTCTCCTGAACCAAGTCGTCCTTTTTATTGCTTACCCATTAGAAAGGTTGATGTATGCTTTCTGTGTAACCAAGATTGGCCAGAAGTAAAAAAGATAATTTTAATTTGTATGCACAATCTCCTCCACCTGCGAGTCCTCCAGCACTTTTTGCTGGACGTATGGATCTTTGGTCTGGTCCCCTGAGTGAGTGAGAACCTTTTTCCACACCCACTCATTCTTGTACCCTATCTTTTGGGATACTTTGTATTGAAATGCTTTCCTCCAAGTTCTATGGCATCTGTCATTGAATTTTGCTGCACACAGCACGTTTCTCAGAGCCCCTTGGGCTTCCCTTTTTTTTAATATATGGGGATATGTTTATCCTTCCTATTTTTATCCTTTATATTGTGAGATCAGCACACTAGACTTATGCGGAGTGTTGGGGAGAATTCTCATTTCTGTGCTATTTCCCTTCAACCTTAGAGACCCCCAGCTCTCTTGCTGGACTTTAGATATTTTAAGCCCTTTTTCTCACTCCCTCATTTGTTTTTGGATTCTATGTTTTCTTTGTTTTTGAGTCTGACAAACTCCATAGGCATCTACTTTTTGTATAGTGACACACAGCACCCTCAGTGCAGTGTCGCAGAGAAACCCTTTAGATTTCTCATAAGGTTTAAATACCTTTTCTTTGGTGAACTACAGTTCCCAAGAATAGTAAAGTGAAATTGACTTTACTTACCTTTTCTCTTTTTTAGGTCCAGCACACCCAATTTTATGTGGAGTGCTGGGGGTTACTTAGTAGCCCCTTTTCCTACTTACTCATGTAACATTTTGTATGTTAACCTCACTACTGTAAATGGCTGGCGGCAGTGGTTTAATTTTTCCTTCCATCATGCTTTTCTACCGCAGGCTGAACCCTCCGCTGCAGTACAGCACCCATGGGGGACCATTGTGTCAAAATGGCACTGGTCTTCTTTTTTTGCCATTTTCTGTTTGTGAGGTCTTTCTAGGGTTTTACTCTGCGCGCCAAACTAGGTTTTAAGCCCTTTGTTTGTCTTGCCTTTGTCGGACTTCAGTACTGAAACTCGCCTCTGGCTCCAGTGTGTCTGGAAGGACAGGATGTAAGGGAGGGTCCCGAAACTCCCCTGTTCGTTGTCTCTTGGAATGCCTGAATGCAACCAGTCCTGATTGGCTGGCTGGCTACCTGTCTTTTCAGGACAGCCGCCACCCTGCATTGTGATTGACAGCCTAGGCTGTGCATGAATGGGAGAAACCTGCTTAAAAGGCAAGGGTTTTGGGACAAACGGCAGGGTCGACCACTAGGAGAAACACCCGACGAAGAAACGATGACCGACACTTGCTGCATCCTCGTGGACCTTTGAAGTGCCAGGTGAAGACCTGCTGCTGTGCTGATACTCAGATTTCTGATTGACGAGAGCAGCTCCGGAAGGGACGACTTCTTCCCTCTGGTTAGTGGGACCAACTAACGCAGAGATGCACTCCACTGGACCATCTCCCCTGATTGGCTGTACTACTTTGCTGCTGCAAGAAACAAGTGCTAGGGCTTGAGAAATCCCTAGTAGAGTGCAACGTCTGCAATCCGGCCAGAAGCTCCAGGAGTCTAAGGACCCTCCAGAAGCAGGACGACCAGAGCTCGAGTCCCCTCATCAAAGTGCAGGACCCATGGAGTGACGGATGCCCAACTGGTATCTGAGATCTGCGGTGGTGGTGTTTGAGCGCTGACACCGCAAAGTGCTGCTGAACCGAAAAGAGCCCGCAGCTGCCAGCGACTTCCAAATTGCTGCTGCAGGAGTCCTCCCTCTTGTCTGCATGACTGAGGCTCAGGAACCCAGGCTCTGAAGTGCTGCAACAGGACAGAGTCCACCTGGACCACTCTTCTTCCAACCAGAGGTACTGTTTAGACTTGGGGTACTTACCTCATTGTTCCTCATTGTCTTGACCTTTGCTTTTCTCAGTTGAGACCGGCAATGGCTTACCTTGTAGTTGATTCCAACTCTGTTCTTTCACATGTGTAACAGTATGCGACCCTACAAGTAATTTCTACAAATTCTGTAAATTTGTGCAAGACATTTATTAACTAAGAAGTGCCTCCGCTCCGTAAACTGTGCCCCAGTTGACTTTGGCTATCCTGGCTCCCTGCAGACTCTTCTAGTCCATTGACTTTTATATTTCTGTCCCTCATAGGTGGTAACTAGCTAGACCTTTCTTGCTGGGAAAGACTTCTGTAGACTTCATTGGAAGATTTAAGTATACTCGCATGCCCTGAGAAACTGTTTAACCTTTTTCCTTTCTGCAACCTCAGAATCTGCAAAGTATAACTAGTGATATATAAATGCCATTACTGTTGTGAATGAATTCCCCTCTGGGAGTAGGAAGTGTGTAAAAAGCATATCCAAAGAGTATCCACTAACGTACTGATTCTGGAAAAGTATTTTTTGATTTCCTTGAACAATTCTATAAATCAATAAAAACATGTTTAAAAAAAAGTTTATTTGATTGTTACATATCTTGCCCTTTTTAAAGAACCCTTATTTAAAACTTGATGTTAAATAATTATTTAGAACTGAAACCTTGAGTGCTTGGTTACTTGCGAATTTCATTGCTACAGCTCACATTTACCCCGATATGCCTGGCTGCTCAGTCACACTACCAACTTGTAATACTACACAATACTTAACTGCTTGCTATTGGGTAACCCACCTTTTTGGTATTGGTCTGTACTACACAAGTTGGTACTGTGACTGGGTAGCCAGGCCTAGCTCAAGCGGTGGGTACATGTGAGGTGTAGTGCTGTAGCAATGAAATTCGCAAATACAAGTAACACTTAAACTCAAGGTTTTGGTTCTAAAGTTATTTATTTATCAATTTTTAAATAAGCGTTCTTTAAAAAGGGAAAGATATGTAACAATCAAATATAATGTTATGGAGAATTCTCAAAAATGTGCCAATTCCCTTCTACCTTACAGATCCCCAGCTCTTTTTGCTGGACTTTAGGACTTTTAATTTTTATCCTGGCGAGAGCGAGACCTTTTTCCCCACTCATGTATTTTTCTTTAATTTGAATACTGTGTTTCTTTTGGTTTTGGAGTCTGACAAACTCCATAGGCATCATCTTTTTACATTGTGACACACAGCACCTTCAGTCCAGTGGCACAGGGAAGTCTTTCAGATCTCCCCAAGGTTTAAATACATTCGCTTGGTTAAAATACTGTTTCCAAGAGCAGTAAAGTGAAATTGACTTTACCTGCCTTTTGTAACTTTCTAGACCCAGCACGCACTATCTTACAATTAGGTGCTGGAGGGGTTACTTAGTATCCCCTTTGGCTGGTTTCTCATGTAACATTTTTATGTTAGTCTTTCTACAATTAATGGCTGGTGGCAGTGTTTTACTTTTTCCTACATTGTGTGTTTCTACCGCGGGCTGCAATTGCAGCTGCATTAAAGCACCCATGCGTGCCCATTTTGTCAAAATGGCCCTGGTCTTTTTTTTGCCATTACTTGTTGGAAAGGTCTTTCTTGAGATTTACTCTGTGCACCAAACCAGGTTTGGTCCCTTTGTTTGTTTTGTCATTGGTGGGGTTCACTGCTGAAGCCCGTCTCTGGCTCTAGGGTGTCTGTCAGGGCAGGAAGCGAGGGAGGTGCCCGAAACCCCCTGTGCTTAATGCCCTTGTTTACAGGAGGGCACCTAAAGGTGATTGGCTGGCTGGCTTTCCTTGGAGGACAGCCACCCTGCTGTGTGATTGACAGCTAGGCTGAGGATTAATGGGAGAAACTTGCATAAATGGCAAGGTCTTTTAGACAGAAGGCAGAGTCGACCACTGGATGAAGGACTCCGAAGAACTTGGAAGAGATGCTTGTTGCAACTTCTGGACCATGGTTTGCCCGGTGAAGCCCTGCTGAAGCTCAGAATTCGCCTCAACTAGAGAAGCCCTGCAAAGGAAGACTTCTCCCCTTGGGTTGTTGGTAACTATCAATCCCAAGACTAACTCATCTGGATATCCTCTCGGATTTGGCTATACTTACATTGCTGCTGCAGGAACCGATTGCAAGGTAGAGGAACCCCAGAATCGAGTGTGACTGCCAGAATAGAGTGTATCATTTTTAAGTCAGACCCAAACTCCAGGAAGATCCTCCGGACTCCCTTGAAGCAGGACTTACCAAGCCTGAGCCACCTCAACAGTGCTGGACCCCAGAAGCAAGGAAGGCCCATAAGGTATCCGAGAACCGCAGAATAATTGTTTAATCGGGATAAGTCCTGGTCGATCCTGACAGACAGCCGAGGGGGAGCGAGGCGGCGGCGCTCCCCCCAAGGTGAAGGCCTCAAGCACGTCCAAAGTCGTGAAGGCCGTGATTCAACCGGCTAAGGCCTCTATCGAGGGAGTCGTGGTGCCAACGAGGTTCCAGTGGAGGTGGAGAATTCCACTCCCCAACTGTCGCGCCCGTCACAGCCGGTACCTGGCCCACAGGACAACTCGGGAGCAATCTTGATGGCGATCCAGGCCTTGTGTACAGAGATGAGGACAAGGTTTTCCTTACCCCCAATGGACGACCCAGCGGGGCCTGGACCGTCGGGAAGCCCTCCAAGCAAGCAGAGGAGAACTCCTCCCCTACCGCCCTTCCGGCCTGGGCGGCCCTCACAGCCTTCATCTCCTTCCCCGGATCCGAGGGATGACACGGGAACAGAGATGGCCACAACGAGGACGGGGACGGATGACGACGGTGGTGACGGGATGGGCCTTGCATCACCACCTCCTCGGGCCTCTCCGCCTGACGAAATTGGCTCCTTCCACGCCATGATCGCCAGGGCATCTGAGCTCTTCCAGCTCTGCCCCGTAGAAAAGAAGGAAGGTTTCCTCTATCAACGGCGTGAGGCCAAGAGGAAGACTGTCCTCTTGGTCCCGTTACTTGACGATATCTGGGACGAAGGGCTGGAGCTCCTGAAGAACCCATCCACGACCCCTGCCAAGAGACCAGTACGAGAAGAAGTATCGGGTCCCGGATTCCGCCCCCATGTGCCTTAGGGTGCAGCCGACCCCGGATTCGGCCGTCTCAGTGGCGGCCAAGAAGAAAGCGGCGGGGGCGACGGCTTCAACTTCGACCTCCCTGCGGGACGGCCTGCTACGACAGGGAGCTGTGGTTCAAGATCGCTCCTCTGCTGGACTTCCTCCCGGACGACAAGAGGGCTGAGGCCCTGGAAATCCTGCAGGAAGGCGAGGTGGCGTCGGACCACACCACACCATAACGGTGGCCACGGACATTGCTGGCACCGGCTTCCGCCAGATGAGCAACAGTGTTTGCCTTCGCCAGCGTGGTTGGCTCAAGGCAACCAATTTCTGCAAGGACGTGCAAACCAGAGTTTTGGACATACCTTTCGACGGAAACAACCTGTTTGGCAAGACAGTGGACGAGTCACTGCAGGCCATCAAGGAGACGGCACAGGCCTTGGGAGTTTTGCAGAGATGACGGCTGCCCTTTCGGAACTCCGGAGGCAAGCAAGGTGTCTCCAAAGGATTCGGCGGCGGCTCCTCGACGTACCGCCAGACGGCCCGCTCCTCGTCGCAGGAGACCTACAGAGGACGCAGCAAGTAAGGAGGATCTCGTCAAGGAGGCCAAGGCGGCAAGGCCGCTACCAAGCAGGACTGAACCGGCCATAGCGTCAGGCCCCCACCTGAGCACCCCAGTGGGAGGCCGGCTGGCAAAGTTCGTCAGTGTGTGGGAGTCCATCTCCACTGACTGATGGGTGCTGGATGCCCTGGCCCGCGGGCACACTAGAGTTTCTAAAGAAGTGCCCCCGCATTCCACCCGTGGCCAGGAAGGAAAACAACGTCCCTTAACTGCTGCTGGAAGTAAAGGCGATGCTGAAGAAAGGAGCCATCGAGCTCGTCCCAAAGAGGCTCCGGGGCTCCGGAGTGTACTCACGATACTTCCTCATAAGAAAGAAGACCGGCGGCTGGCGACCCATCCTGGACCATCGTTGTTTAAACAAGTACATCAAGACCCAGAAGTTCTGGATGGTCCCTCTCCAGCACGTGCTGGGGCAGCTGGAGGAAGGACACTTCCTATCGTTGCTGGACTTGGAGGATGCCTACTTACACATCCCCATTCTGAAAGGACATCGAAGGTTTCTCAGATTCGTAGTCCAAGGACGGCACTACCAGTTCAAGGCCCTCCCCTTCGGATTGAAGTCGGCGCCCAGGGTATTCACCTAGTGCCTAGCACCAGTGGCGGCGTGGCTGCGCCTGCAGGGGATCCACGTCTACCCCTACCTGGACGACTGGCTCATTCGAGCAAGGACAAGAGAACTTGCCGTCGAGCACACAGCGAAGACTGTCCAGCTGCTCACGTATCTGGGATTTTCCATCAACTTCGCGAAATCCCACTTGGCTCCCAGGAACAGTGCGTCGCAAGTCGCACTGTTCCTGGGAGCCTGGCTCGACACCGTGGCGCGATTGACCTCTCCGTCGGAGGAAAGGACGAAGGCCATCCTGGGCTGTCGATCATGGACGTGGCCAGGGTGAAGTCCATCAAGTCCCTTCTCGGCATGATGTCCTCGTGCATCCACCTCGTGTGCCTGTGCAGGCTGCGGATGCATCCACTGCAAGAGTTCCTCAATGCCCGTTGGATGCAAGCGGCGGGCAGCTTCGAAGACAGGATCTCGCTCAACGAGACCTTTCGCCAACCGATCCAGTGGTGGTGGGGCACCCACGACCATCTCGCGGCGGGTGTGGACGTCCAGACCCCAGCACATCAGGAGATGGTGACGACAGAGGCCTCCCTTGAGGGATGGGGAGCGCACACCGGAGATCTTCACGCAAGAGGCCTTTGGCTCCCGGAGGAGAGGTCGCTACACATCAACGTCCTGGAGCTCCGAGCTGTGCTCTGGACCCTCAGGTCGTTCCTCCCATCCCTCAAGGGCAAGGTGTGGTGAGGATCTTCACCGACATCACCACCACGATGTTCTAAATCCGGAAGCAGGGAGGCACCAGATCCCCAGCCCTATCTAAGGAGGCCCAGGATCTGTGGCACTGGGCCGTTGTTCAAGGGATGTTTCTGGTACCCTTCCACCTGGCAGGAATAAAGAACACCATTGCCGACTCACTCAGCAGGGAGCTGCGCTCGTGCCACGAGTGGGAGCTGCGACACGATCAAGTGGATCTGCTATTCCAACGATGGGGCAATCCCCAGATCGACTTATTCGCGACGGCGACGAACACCAAGTGCCGCAGGTTCGCCAGCAGGTTTCCCCAGCCGGGGAGCATGGGCGATGCCTTCTCATTCCCCTGGGACGGCCTGTTCCTCTATGCATTCCCGCTGTTGCGACTCATCAACCAACTCAGATGGTCCCGGTGCAGGATGATCCTCGTCGCACCCGCATGGCACCCGCGTGGCCGAGACTGATCTGGTTCCCGGACATGTCAGCGCCCCCCCCCCCCCCCCAGTCATACTGCTGATGGATACTGATCTCCACTCGAGAGAAGGAGGCGCTATCCTCCACCACGACCCGGGGTTGCTGAACTTGCAGGCCTGGCTCCTGCAGCACTAGAGTTTGGAGGGTACGATATCCTGGCCGACTGCAAGGAGGTGCTTGCAAAGGCCAGGGCGTCCTCAACTCTAAAGTGCTATGGACACAAATGGAAGAGGTTTTCTGTCTGGTGCCGGGCACAGAAGATTAACCCTCTGTGGATTACGGCCCCTCAAGTGCTGCCGTACTTGATATCGCTGGCCACGGCGGGGTCCATCTGGTGGCTATCTCCCGCTACACCAGAACTCCAGGACGCTCATCCCTGTGATCCCATCGCCTTGTGAAGGAGTTCATGAAGGGACTGTCCCGATCGTTCCCGCCGGTGAAGGCTCCGGCTCTGGCGTGGGAGCTCAACGTGGTGCTGACCAGGCTCATGGGCCTGCCATTCGAGCCTCTGCATTCGGCACCGTTGAAGTTCCTGTCATGGAAAACAGCGTTTCTTGTGGCCATCACCTGCGCATGACAAGTGGGAGGGATCCAGACCCTCTCCTGCAAGCCCCCATACCTGACTTTCCACGAGACTAGGGTGGTGCTGAGCACACACCCCTCCTTCATGCCCAAGGTGCCGTCGGACTTCCATCTCAATGAGCCCTTGGTGTTACCTGTTTTCTTCCCGTCGCCTTAATCGCCGGCCCCGAGAACTTTGCACTCGCTGGATGTAGCTAGAGCGCTGAAGTTCTACGTGGACCCCACGAAGAGTTATTGGAAGACATCACAGCTGTTTGTGAACTTTAGACATGTGAACCAAGGGAAGGCCCTCTCGAAGGCTTGCATTTCCAGATGGCTCTCCGGCTGCATCATGCACTGTCACCGGTTGGCAAACCGACCGTTGCCCGGCCGTCCGAGAACCCTTACGACCAGAGCGATCGCTGCTACCACGGCGTTCCTATCTGGTGTGCCCCTGCTGGACATCTGCATGGCCGCTACGTGGAGGTCGCCGATCACCTTCATGAGAGTCTACTGCGTCGACTGGGACTAAAGGGAGGAGTCCATAGTCGGCCAGGCAGTGCTGCGCAAACTGTTCGCTGAAGGTGGGCCTGGTGAGGAGGTAAGAGATGCTTGATGTTGAGTCTTGCCACCTCCCGTGGTTGTGCATGTGTGTACTGCTATGTATTCTTGTATTCATGAGCATGTGACTCCATGCCAGACCCCATGCTGGAGAACGAACAAGTTACTTACCTGTAACTGTTATTCTCCAGCATGGGTCTGGCATGGATTCACATGCGAACCCAGACACCCACCCCTCTGCGGCTCTTCACTTGGTCTTACTGCCATTTTATGTGCTACCAAATCCGAAGATGGCTGCGAGAGGAGGGGCTTAGGTAGAGGGCAGTCATTGGCTGGGGGCAATATGATCCAGAGAGCAGTGATTGGTTATTAGGAGAAAGACAGTTCAGAAACTAAACTTATTTTTTCTTTACCGAGGTTTCCCAGCCTGACGGGGAATATTCATGTGCCTGTGAATCCATGCCAGACCCATGCTGGAGAAGTTATAGGGTAAGTAACTTGTTCCTTCACCAGAAGACTCAATTCAATAGGCTAGGCCAAAATCAATGGGCTAGAGTCTTGGATAGGTAAAAACGGTTCTGGTACGTAAACGGTAAAGTCTCTGTAGAAGTTCGCAGAAGTAGTTTGTAACAAGAAGAATTGTATGTTTGGTCACAAGCTGATTAGGCCTGCTAGTTGCGAAAGTTTCAAGCACTTTCTCCACAAGAGGCAAGTACTCTCTTGTTTCACAGTACCTTACAAATGAAGAAAAAGATGCAGCTGAAGACTTCTGTTCCTGGCAGTTCCTGCAGATCTCTCTGTTCCTGAGCCTCAGTCGTGGGGATAAGAGGAAGGTAGTCGGGACTCCTGCACTGCACTGGGACTGGTTCAAACGCTGGCAAATCTTCAATTCCGGTAACTGTAGTCAAACACACAAACTGGTGTCCTTCTCCCTGGTTATTTGGTTTCCTCCAGCACTCTGAGGAAAATAAAACCAGCTCTGAGAATGGTATACAGGTGGCTTAGTGTCGAGTTGATTGGTCCCACCAACTCAAAGGGAGAAGTCCTTGCAGGGCTTCTCTGTCGAGATGAACTTAGCGATTCCGACATGCAGCAGGGCTTCACGGGGCAAACCAACGGTCCAGGAGTTGCAGCAGCTGTCCTCTTCAAGCTCGTCTTCGGTTCTTTGGTTGCAGTGGTCCACTCTGCCTTCCAAGCCAAGACACTCATATTTTTATCCAATTTCATCCATTCATTCCAGCCTAGCTGCCACTCACCCAGCAGGGTGGCTGTCCTTGCCGGACAGTCAGCCAGCCAATCGTGCCAGGGTGCATTTCGGTCTCTTGGTAGACTAAGCACAGGGAGTTTTCGGCACCTCCCTCACTTCGTGCCCACCCCAGACACTCAGGCGCCAGAGGCGGTCTTCAGTCCTGAAGCCCGCCAAAGGTGAATGAACAAAGGAACCAAACTGCGTTTGGCGTGCAGAGACAAACTCTAGAAGGACCTTTCCAAAATGAAATGGCAAAAAAAGAAGACCGGGACCTGTTTAAACAAAGGGGCTCAAGGCGCCATCTTGAAAAACATGGCTCCCGCGATTTTTAGCTACCGGTGTTCGCGGTCGGGAAAAATCATGGTAGTTAGTTGTAAAACCACTGCCACTAGCTATTTCGATAGGAAAGGATAGCATTGGACTGCTACATGAGTTTCTAGACACGGGATAGTAGGTAACCCCTCCAGCACTCTAGGAAGATGGTGTGCTGGGTCTAGGAATTTAAAAAGACTAGTCAAATCAATGTAACCTTACATTCTCTAGGAAACAGTAGTTTATCCCAGAGAAGGTATTTAAACCTTTTGTAAGTCTAAAAAGACATCCCTGTGTAACTGCACTGAGGGTGCAGTGTACAAGAGTAAAACACACATCAAAATAAATGAGTGGGGGGAAGAAAAGGGCTCACGCTCTTTCCAGGTAAAACAATCAAGTCCTCAAAATCCAGCAAAGTTGCTGGGGGTCTCTAAAGTGAAGGGAATTGGCACATTTATGAGAATTCTCCCTAACCCCCCCTCCCTCCTTCTCATCCTTTCCTCTTTTCTCCCCTGAGGAGGCTGCTAGACAAGTCCGATCTATGAAAGCCTCGTCAAAACAGGTTCATCCCTGCTCCTCTAAAACCATCAAGGACCACATTGACACCCTTGCTCCGGCCCTTGCTGATTTTTGCAACCACTCCTTTGCCTCAGGATCCTTCCCCTCCCCTCTGAAGCACTCCCTTGTGCATCCTGCTCTCAAGAAACCCGCATCTGATCCTTCTTGTCCGGCTAACTATTGTCCAATTTCTATTACTCCCTTTCTGGGAAAACTCCTGGAAAAGCTGGCTATTTCTGAGATAAACCTTCATTCCATTTCTGTTGGCTGTCTCCATGACCACCAGTCTGGCTTCAGAGCTGCCAGAAGCACGGAAACTGCTCTCCTGAACTTCCGTGAAGATCTGTTCTCCAACCTTTCCTCTAACATTCCCTCTGTCCTCATCCTACTCTATCTCTCTTCTGCCTTCGACACAGTCAACCATACCATCCTGCTCAGCCGTCTCTGTGATAACCTGGGTATCACTGATCAGGCTCTGGCCTGGCTGACCTCTTTCCTCTCTGGTCGACCCTCCCAGGTCCAACTTGGGTCCTTTCTATCATTTATTTTCCTCTCTACCTGTGGTGTTCCCCAGGGGGGGTCTAAACTCTCACCCTGGCTTTTCAACCAATACCTGGCAACTCTCGCCCACTGCATTGCCATTTTTTGCTCAAATTTCCAGTGCTATGCTGACGACACTCAACTCATTTTCAGGCTGCCCTCAGCCACCTCCTCACCCTCTCTCATCTCTGATTGCCTAACTGCCATTCAAGATTGGTGTGCTGCCAATGATCTTTGTCTGAATGCCAGCAAGACTGACATCCTCCTTATCGGCACACCTTCACCATGCTTTCCCCTCACTCTCTGGCTGGCCTCCCTTGGCCCTCCTCCTACCCTCACTTGCGAGGCTAAGAACCCCAGGGTCATCTTTGACTCCAGTTTCCTTCTCCGCCCACATCTCTGATGTCTCTAAAAAGTCAAACTTCCTCCTGCACCTCCTCAGAGGTACTCTGCCGTTCCTCTCCTTTCCCCAGAAGCTCATGGTCTTCCAAGTTCTGGGTCTCTCTATGTTGGACTATTGTAACAGCCTCTTTCTAAGTCTACCTGCCTCCACTCTACGCCCTCTGTAACTAATCCAGAACAGGACTGCCAGACTTGTCCTTGGCCTCAAGCCCTGGGATCGTATCTCTCCAGCTCTGAAATCTCTCCATTGGCTCACAGTGGATGCAAGGATTAAATTCAAAACCCTCTACATTGTCCACAAGGCTTTCTGGGGCCTGGGTCCAAATTACCTACAGCTATCCCTCCACAAATACCTCCCCTTTCGAGCTCTTCACTCCTCTAACTGCCTCAGGATCAGTCGTTTTTCAAAGAAACTAGCTGGGGGTATATCTGTCTTCGGCTGGGGCTTCCCTCTGTAACAGCCTCCCTGCCACTCTAAGACTTGAGGGGAATCATCTCTGGTTCCGGAATCACCTCAAGACCTTCCTCTTTGCTTCTGCCTTCGCTCCCCCTCTCCCCTGCTGGTCTGTTCTTACTTGGCACCATGCACCTGGCCACCCTCTGTCCTCTGGGCCCAGGTACCTGCTCACCCTGCCACCCTCCCGCACTGCCTCCGGGACGCCCACTGCACTGGGGTCTGTATCTATACCCATACAGTCCCCCCCACCCCCCGGTCCCCCTATTTTCTTCCTGCACTTATCAGACCAACCCTGTCTGCTGCCTTAAACCCAGCACTTGCCACTTGCTGGCTGCACTATCACTGTTTGATGCCTTTATTATCAATTCATGTATTATTATTTATCTGTTTCTCCTTTGCTCTGCACTTTCCACTTCTCCCCCTTCCCATGCACTTTTCCCCCTCCCCCTCTCCCCCTCTCCCATGCACTTGCGCGTTCTCAATGTCAGTGGGATAAGTATAGTAAGATTGTTGTTTTGTTCTCCCCTGTTCCCCTCCATTGCCTTGTCACGCTCTGAAACACTTGGGTACGAGTGTGGTAGAAATAAAATATCTATCAATTGCCAAGAGCACAAGGCAGGTGCAGTCTCCCACAGGTTATTGCATACAATCTTGCCTAACACATTTGAAAATACTTTTCCAGAATCAGTACAAGCTAGTGGATGCTCTTTGGAGTTTGGATATGCTTTTTACACACTTCCTACGCTTGGAGATGACTTAATTCACAAGGACAGTGGCATTTCTATATCACTAGTTACTCTTTGCAGATTCTGATGTTGCAGAAAGGAAAAGTTTAAGGAAGGAAAAGGTTAAACAGGTTCTCAGTATATGTGACGACAATTAAATCTTCCTATAACATCTAGACCAGCCTTTCCCAGCAATAACAGTCTAAAACAAGTTACCACCTCTGAGGGACAAACAATATCAAAGTCAGTGGGCTAGAAGAGTCTGAGGAACTTCTTAGATAAAGATGTGTTGCACAAAGTTAGAGAATTTGTTGAAAAATCACTTTTAGGGTCACAAGCTGTTAAGCTTGTGAAAAGCAGAGTTGGAATCAACTCTTAAGGGTAAGCCACTGCAAGTCTCAACTGAGAAAAGCACAGCACAAAGACGCTGAGGTAAGTACCCCAAGTCTAAACAGTACCTCTGGTTTGAAGAAGAGTGGTCCAGCTGAATTCTGTTCTGTTGCAGCAGTGCAGACCATGTGTTCCTGAGCCTCCGTCGTGGGGACATGAGGGAGGATGTCTGCGAAGCTCCTGCGGTAGACATTTGGAGGTCGTCCGCTGCTACGGACTCTTTTCGGATCAGCGGCACTTCGTGGTTTCAGCGCTCGGTAAACGGCACCACTGGGTATCTCTGATACCGGTTGGGCTTCCTTCACTCGTTGGGTCCTGCACTCTGCTGAGGGGACTCGAGCTCTGGTCATCCTGCCTCTGGAGGGTCCTTAGGAGACTTCTGGAGCTTCAGGCTGGATTGCAGACATTCCACTTGACTACGGATTTCTCGATTCCTGGCACTTGGTTCTTGCAGCAGCAAAGAAGTACAGCCAATCAAGGGAGATGGTCCAATGGAGTTAGTCTGAGGGTTAGTTGGTCCCGCTAGCCCAAGGCAAGAAGTCGCCCCTTCTGGAGCTTCTCTTGTAGATCAGAAAAAGGAGTTTCAGCACAGCCGCAGGGCTTCACCAGGCAATTCAAAGGTCCAGGAGGATGCAGCTAGCTACTTTCACGGTTTCTTCGTCTGGTGTTTCTCCCAGTGGTCGACTGTGACTCTAGTCACAAAACCCTTGCCTTTTAAGCAGGTTTCTCCCATCCGTGCACATCCTAGGCTTTCAATCACACAGCAGGGTGGCTGCCCTGAAGGGACAGCCAGCCAATCAGGATTGGTTGCATTCATCCACTCATAGAGACAAAGGTCTGGGGAGTTTCGGAAACCTCCCTCCCATTCTGCCTTTCCAGACACACTGGAGTCAGAGGCGGGCTTCAGGGCTGAAGTCTGCCAAAAGCAAAACAAAGGGTTCAACTCAGCCTCGACACACACTGTAAAACCCAATAAATACCTCACAAACGGAACGACGTTCGGGGCCATTTTGACACAATGGTCACCCATTGGTGCTGTACTGCAGCTGAGGATTCATCCTGCGGCAGAAAAGCACAATGTAGGATTATTAAACCACTACCACCAGCCATTTAAAGTAGTGAGGGTAACATAAAAACTGTTAGATGAGAATGTAGGTTAAGGGGCTACTAGGTAACCCCCAGCACTCCACATAAGATGATGTGTGCTGGACCCACAAAGAGAAAAGGTAAGTAAAGCCAATTTCACTTTACTCTTCTTTGGAACTGTAGTTCACCCAAGAAAAGGTATTTAAACCTTAAGAGAAATCTAAAGGATTTCCCTGTGATTCTGCACTGAAGGTGCTTTGTGTCACCATACAAAAAGTAGATGCCTGTGGGGTTTGTCCGACTCCAAAACCAGAGGAAACATATAATCCAAATCAGGTCAAGCACATGAGGGAGTGAGCAAAAGGTCTCACTCACTCAGGGTTAAAATTAAAAAAAAGTCCCTTCAGGTCCAGCAAAAGTACTGGGGGTCTCTAAGGTTGAAGGGAATTAGCACAGAACTTAGAATTCTCCCCAATAGTGGGACCAACTAACCCTGAGAC
The DNA here is from genome assembly GCF_040938575.1 of Ambystoma mexicanum. Taxonomy (NCBI): domain Eukaryota; kingdom Metazoa; phylum Chordata; class Amphibia; order Caudata; family Ambystomatidae; genus Ambystoma; species Ambystoma mexicanum. Next base: position 112,368,474 of record NC_090938.1, on the reverse strand, counting down.
AAACTCCACTGGACCATCTTGCCTGACTGGCTGTACTTCTTCATTGCTGCAAGAGCCAAGTGCCAAGGTTCGAGTAATTTGTAGTCGAGTGAAATGTCTGACACCCGGTGTTAGGCAAGATTGTATGTAGTAACCCTGTGCGAGACTACACCAACCTTGTTCTCTTGGCAATAGATACCCAACTATTGGTATAGGTCTGTACTACACAAGTACAACAATTGTGAGCTGTAGAGATGTAACCTAGAAATTCACAGTAACAAGTATTCAAATAACACCTATACTCAAGGTTTTCCAGAAAAATAATGAAGTCAATTTTAAAATAAGCTTTCTTTAGAAAGGGCAAGGTCTAATGATAAAATACACTTCATATACACTTCATCAGATTTAAGTTAAGCAAGTAGATACCCTTTTGGGATGTCTCGCACACACTACTTACACCCTGACTTGACTTCAATTGCTAGGACACTGTAGACATTGATATATCACTTTTAACACTTAAATACTGAGGTTCTGGAAAAGGTTAGGGAAGGCAACAAAGGTTAACAAGTTCTCTGAACAGGTAAGTACTTTACAATCCCCCAATGAAGTATAGGTTAACCCTTTCCCAGCAATACAAGTAACTTATGTACCACCTATGAGGGACAGTTAAACACAAAGTCAATGGGTCAGAAGAGTCTGCAGGGAGCCAGGACAGCCAATGTCAATTGAACAAAGTCTTGGAGAGTTGAGGCACTTCTTGTAGATAGCACAAACGTCTTGCAGAATGTTATATAGAGAGTTTGTAGAAAAGAATCCCTGTTGGGCCACAAGCTGTAAGACTTGTGAAAGCAAAGCTGCAAGAAACTGCAGAAAAAGCAGCTAGTGTAAGTCTTTAGTGAGACAGACCAGCTACAGACCAAAAAGGTACATACCACTTCAGTTAAGACCGTACCTTAGGTTGGAAGAAAAGGGTCCAGCTGGTTCTGTTCCTGTTGCAGTCATGCAGATCCTGTGTTCCTGGGCCTCAGTCGTGGGGAGAGGAATGTGGACGTCTGGGGACTCCTGCACTGCGGTTTGAAGGTCGGCGGCAGCAATGGACTCTTTCCAAAGCCACAGCACTTTACGGTTTCAGCTACTGGTCAAAAGCACCACCGGGGTTCTTGGAGACCTCATGGGCGCCCCTTGCTTCTGGGGTCCAGCACTCTGAGGTGGCTCAGGATTGGGTCGTCCAGCTTAGAGAGGGTCCTTAGGATGATCCTGGAGCTCAGGTCCGGCTTAAAGACAATGCACTCATTCCTGCCCCCTGGCACTTTGTTCCAGCAGCAGCAAAGGAGTACAGCCAGCAGGGAGAGGGGTTCCAGTCAAGTTCGTCATGGGGTCGATTGGTCCCTCTAAACCAAGGGGAGAAGTTGTCCGTTCTGGGCTTCTCTAGTCGATACGAAATTGGAGCTTCAACCCTGCAGCAGGGCCCCACCCGGCAGACCAACGGTCCAGGAGGTGCAGCAAGCTTCTCTTCCGAGTTTCTTTCTTCGGATTCTTCGTCCAGTGGTCGACTCTGCCTTCTGAGAGACCTTGCCTTTTATGCAGGTTTCTCCCATTAATTCGCAGCCTAGCTGTCACTCATGCAGCAGGGTGGCTGTCCTCCAAGGACAGCCAGCCGGCCAATCACCTTTGGGTGCATTCAGGTAACCAAGGAGACCTAGCGCACAGAGTTTTGGGCACCTCCCGCGCTTCCTGCCCTGTCAGACACACTGGAGCTAGACAGCCACCCTGCTGAGTGAGTGGCAGCTAGGCTGGAATGAATGGGAGAGAAAACAACAAAAGACGAGTCTCTTGGCTTGGAACGCAGATTCGACCACTGGACGAAGGAACCGAAGAAGAGCTTGAAGAGGAAGGCTGCTGCAACTCCTGGAACGTTGGTTTGCCCGGTGAAGCCCTGCTGCAGGTCCGAATTGCCAAACACCGTTTGACAGAGAAGCTCGTTCAAGGACGGCTTCTTCCTTGGAGTTGGTGGGACCAATCGACTCCCAAGTAAGCCACCTGGACACTCTTCTCGGAGTGTTGGGGAGAATTCTCATAAATGTGCTAATTCCCTACCCCTTAGGCCCCCAGCAACTTTAATGGATTTTGAGTACTTGCTTTTTTTACATGGAAAGAGTGAGCCTTTTTTTTCTCCCATTTTCATGTATTTTGATGTGTGGTTTACATTTGTGTTCTTTGACTTTGGAGTTTTAAGATAACTCCAAAGGCATCTTTTCATGTGTGTTACACAGCAACCTCAGTGCAGTGACACATGGTTGTCTTTTTGGACTTCCCAAAGTTTTAAATACCTTCTCTGGGATAAAGTACTGTTTCCCAGAGAATGTAAAGTGAAATTGACTTTACTAGTCTTTCCAAATTCTTAGACCCAGCACACACCATTTTACAAAGGAGTGCTGGAGGGGTTATGTAGTATCCCCTGTTTCTAAATACTCAAATGCTACCCTTTCGTATTGAAAAGGCTCTTTACGACCAACTACCATGATTTTTCCCAACCGCGAACACCTGTAGCTAAAAATCACGGGAGCCATGTTTTTCAATATGGCGCCTTAAGCCCCTTTGTTTAAACGGGTCCCAGTCTTCTTTTTTTGCCATTTCTTTTTGTAAAGGTCCTTCTAGAGTTTGTCTGTGCGTGCCAAACCAGGTTTGGTCCCTTTGTTCGTGTGCCTTTTGGCGGGCTTCAGGACTGAAGACCGCCTCTGGCGTGTAGGGTGGGCAGGAAGTGAGGGAGGTGCCGAAACTCAATGTGCTTAGTCTCCTAGGAGACCCACATGCACTCTGGTGTGATTGGCTGGCTGACTGTCCGGCAAGGACAGCCACCCTGCTGGGTGAGTGACAGCTAGGCTGGAATGAATGGGAGAAAACTGTTTAAAAAGCGAGTCTCCAGGACTGGAAGGCAGAGTCGACCACCGGAACAAAAGAACCGAAGACGAGCTGGAAGAGGACGGCTGCTGCAACTCCTGGACCGTTGGTTTGCCCAATGAAGCCCTGCTGTAGGTCTGAATTGCCAAACTCCATTAGACAGAGAAGCTCCTTCAAGGACAACTTCTTCCTTTGAGTTGTTGGGACCAATCCACTCATAAGACACCTCGATACCTTTCTCAAAGCTGGTTAGGATTAACCATGGCGAGGGACACCCGCTTGTGTTCTTGAATCTACAACTACTGAAACTGAAGTGACTCAATTTTGTTTGCTTTCTTCAACGATCCCGTGCAGTGCAGGAGTCCCCCGACGTCCTCCCTCTTGTCCCCATGACTGAGGCTCAGGAACAGCGAGATCTGCAGGACCTGCCAGGAACCACGACTTCAGCAGCATTTGTTTCTTCATACAAAGGTACTGTGCCAACCCAATTGAGAGAATGCCACTCTGGTGGTGAAAGTTTGTGAAACTTTCCCAACTTGCAGGCCTAATCAGCTTATGACCCGACATATAATTATTATTCGCCAGAACTGCTCTTTCTTATCCAGAACACTAGCCCATTGACTTTGGACTGGCCTATTGACTTGAATTGAACTCCTCTGGCGAACTGAAAATATTTGCACTTTCTAAAAAGAATATATGATCTATTTTACTTACCTTGTGCCTTTTGCTCCTTTCTAAGTACTGAACTGCTATTTGGCTCCTATTTCAGGGGTGCTCAAACTGTCTCAAAACCTTTGAATTTTGTATTGAAGTGTATTGGTTTGTAATATTAAGTTGCCTTCTCCTAGTGAAATGTTTTCTAAATGATTGTGTAATAAATAAGTGTTTTTACCAAGAAACCTCGAGTATAAGTGTTTACTTAAAACACTGTGATTGAAAGTCCTCTGTGTAACTACTTGTACTGCTCACATTCACTCTTGAGATGAGCTTGGCTGCTCAGCTAGCTACCAAAAACTGTGTGGTACAGACTGATACCAAAGGTTGGTTTGGCTAAGACCTTTAGTCCTAATTGTGTGTAGTGGTCCCAGAGGGTACTGTCTGCAATTCTGCCTAAGACTGAGCTGGTTACATTTCCTCAGAGTGCTGCAGGAAACTGTAGAGCCAGGGAGAGGGACATCAGATTGTGTGCGTTGCTTGTAAGCTGGCTGAAAGCTTTTGAAAGATCCTCTGGACTCCCACGAAGCAGGACTGACCATCCCGACATCCCCCCACATACTTCCCCCCCCTCCCTCCCCCCAGTCGAGTGCGGGACCTCCGATGTGAGGAAAGTCCACCTTGACAGCCAGGAACCACGCTTATTGCTATTTGCTGTACCGCAAGGAGCTGAAACGCGAAACAGCCACTGAAAGTAAAGTTTGCCAGCTTTGCCGGTGCCAATACAGTGCAGGAGTCCCCCAACGTCCTCCCTCTTGTCCCCATGACTGAGGCCCAGGAACAGCGAGTTCTGCAGAGCTGTACAGGAACAGAAGTCTTCAGCTGCATCTTTTTCTTCTTTACTAAGGTACTGTAAAACTAGCCTAAGAGAACTTGCCTCTTACTGTGGAAGTGCTTGTAACTTCTGCAACTCACAAGTCTAATCAGCTTGTGGCTCTACATTTGATTCTTTTTGTTCTCAAAGACTCCTAAGAACTATTCCTCAGCCTCCAACAACTATAAGCAAGCCATCATCAAAACCAAAAATAACATGTACAACGAAAGAATCAGCAAGGCCAATTCCAACACAAAAGAGCTCTTCAATATCCTAAGAGAACTTGAATCTCCATCTCCCATACCTGACAAATGCACCAAAGATACCTTGTGGTGCACAAATATACAAGAAGCCCTCCTCAGCAAAATTGCCATGCTCCAAGCTAAAATTGAAGCTAAAAAAGCAATTCTCATGACTGCTAACAATATCACACCTTCTCCTCCCATCAAACAAACAGCCCACAGCATCACGTTCGAATTCTCTACCATAACCACCAAAGAGGTTGAAGACATCATATCCACCCTGAAACCATCCAAATGCCAAGGCGACACCTGCCCTGCCCCAGTAATCAAAGACGCGGCCAAACAGCTAGCTCCATTCATTTCTTCACTCATTAACTCCTCATTCACTTCAAGCATAGTACCTGACAACCTTAAGGACTCGTGGGTCTTACCACTGATCAAGAAACCTACATTGGACCCCAGCATCCCCACCAACTACACAACAGTGCCTTTTCTCTTAATTCTAGACAGAGCAGCCTACCTGCAGATCCAACGTCACCTAGAGAATAACAATCTACTTGGACTAAGACAATCTGGTTTCCGCCCTAAACATGGAACAGAAACCGCTCTACTCGACCTCAAGACACAAATGGACAAATTGAAAGACAATGGCAAACTGGCCCTCCTACTCCTCCTTGACCTATCAGCCGCTTTCGACTTAGTAAATCATGACATTCTTTGAAAACACCTAGCCTCTGCAGCCAACTTTTCCGACAAAGCAAACGCCTGGATCCAATCCTTCCTGAGCAATAGATCCATGAGGGTATTTGATCCCACCGCTGCCGCCGAACCAGCCCCCGTTACATGCGGCGTCCCACAGGGATCTTGCGTCTCGCCTACACTATACAACGTATTTACCAAACCTCTATTTGACATACTGGATCATTTGGGTGTCATCTACACAAATTACGCAGATGTCACTCAAATACTCATCACTCTAACGGGTGACTACTCCTCTGACAGCAAAGCCCTCAACAACATCTACTCTATCATCCAAGACTAGATGGCCAAGCATGGACTATGCCTTAATGACGACAAGACTGAGCTTCTTCTCCTAGGCTCCCAACCAAGACTTAACAACATTGACAAACGTTACCAATCATTCACCATTGACGGTAACAACATCGCTGTCTCCAACAATGTAAAAACCTTAGGAATCTTCCTCGACTCTTCCCTCACCCTGACTAGACAAATCAACGCCATCTCATCATCCACCGCTTACACCTGCAAGCTCATAAACGCCTGCAGACCTTACCTCTCCACAGCCAACTGCACAACCCTTGCCAGAGCGTTAATACTCTTGAAAGTCGACTATTGTAACGCATTTTCTGATGTTTGTTAATCTGCTTAGAATCACATGCTGTGCATAGGTCCGACATCCAGTGGTCACTGCGGAGTATTGCATTTTGTTTTTCGTAGTCGAAAAGGGGACGTCGACAAGGCGTGTCTGTAACACTATCCCTATAGTGACGTGCGTTGTACCCACAATCCCTCACGCGTCGAGGTCCCTCAGATTGTTTTTTTCCGCCCAGTTTCTGGTCGCCTTTCGCGGAGCTCCTAGAGAGACATTGCTATACTTACCACGGACCTCGGTCCTTTTGTCATAACTTAATATACTGGTAACGATCCCTCCCCCTCGACGTTAGCTGTGAAGCTGTTTCTCCGCCGAACTATTTTCGACGGAGAGGAAGAGCGGAGGAGATCCTTCGGCGCTGCCGAACACGTGGCCTGGCCTCGACGGCCAACTTACAGTAGGGAGAGTGGGGGTTAGAACTTTGTCTCTTCTCTTTGAGAATGTCTTTCTTTCTCCCTTTTCTTTCCCTTGGGGTTGTTATCGCCAGCTATTATTGCCTCAGCTATGGAGAGGACACCATTTAAGTTTTGCCCACGCTGCAGGGGCAAATATACTTGGAAAGATAAGCACAAGCTCTGTAATCGTTGCTTACCCCTTGATCACATAGAGAACAGCTGCGCAGCCTGCAAGCTCTTAAAACCCAGGACTCTTAAAGAACGTAGGGTTAAGAGGTGGGCAGACTACGCGATGTCGAAGTCAGTTTCCTCACCCGCTGCCGCTGTTACTGAAAGTGACGAGGAGTGCGATAACTCGACGTCCGTTACGGAAGTCATGAACCCCCAGAAGGAGCGCTCACGCTCCTCGTCGTCCGTCCCCGGCCCCGACGGGCTCGGCTCACGCCCTGCTTATGGGGATGAACACCCCGGCGACAAGGACGCACACAAACCCCATAAGGCTAAACACACTACCCACGGCTCTTCTTCGTCGAGAACGAAGGATCCATCAGCGCCGAAGGGGACGCAGGGCACTCCGGCGTCTACCGCAGACCGTAAAGGTCACAAGCCCCACCCGCAAACGCAGCAGCGACCAGCGATTGGGCTTCCATCTAACACGGGCGCTACCCCAAAAACATCCGACGCAACGCTCCATAGAGCGACCGTCGAGGTACAACGCGCAACGCACACAACGTCGACACCAAAGCCCTCGACGGACAAAATCGTGGCCGAGAGCCTAGCGAGAATTGTCGCCGAAGACGAACGTACGCGGACGACGAAACAAACGTCGAATACCGCGTCGAAAAGACACAAAAGTAGCCAGGAACTGCCCCCTTCTCCAAAGGACGCTTCCGAACTACCTGAAGGCTTTTCAGAAGGAGACGGGACCCTCTCGTCGACGCTGTGGGAGCGTTCGAAACAATTCGAAGGCGAAAACACTAATTTTCCCCCTCTAGATTATTCAGGGGTACCCCATGAGACCCTTGAAAGACTCCATTCTTTCATGGAGAAAATGGAAAGGTTTCTAGGAAACCAAGACCCACCCACTCACAAAAGACAAAGAGAATGGCCACAGGATGACCCTAGAGTCAAGATTCCTAGGCTGGTTGACCTCACTGAGGAGGAGCAATACCTCCAAGAAGATGAGGAGTGTTTGGGTGGAGAAGAAGAGGTAGAACTTGAGGAAGAGGGCTTCGAAGAAGATCCTTACACCACTCCTACAGGGTTTGAAGAGGATACAGCTACCTCGCAGCCCTGGCATTCACCGTCAGTGCAGCCTTGGCAATCCCCATCAGTACATTCAGACCCTGATGCCTTTCTCCCTTCTCCTCTCAAGGATTCACACGGTAACTCCTCTCCCATAGATGACCAACCTTCCCTCAATGCACTATTGCGCAAGGCAGCAGCGCATTTTGAGATTGATACAGGGGAAACTCTTCCAGACATCGACTTTGTAGAAAAAGTCATCAAAGAAAAAGCCCCTGTTAGCCAATCTATTCCTCTCCTGGCTTCTATTAAAAGAAGAATTTCTCCTTCCCTTACTAACCCAGCTCTAGTAAGAGGGGTCAACCCTAGAATAGAAAAGCTCTTCAGCCCTTCATCCTCTGACCCTTTATACATCAGAGGACACTCTATTCCAGACTCCCTTGTGGTTACCAACACAAGAAAAAGAGCAGGGGTGCCACTATCCACTAGTGAAGCACCTCCAGACAAAGAAGGCAAAAAACTCTACGCACTGGGGAAGAGAATCACGACCTCCGCCGCCTTCTCCACTAGAATTGCTAATAACAACTCTCTTTTAGCTAGCTACGCAGATGCACAGTGGAACAAGCTGCGCAGCGAAGCAGAGGAAGCACCTGAACCTCTGCGTTCTCGCCTGCTAGCTATAATATCAGAGGGCACACTGGTAAACCAGGGCATCGTTAAAAACTCCCTAGATGCAGCTGAGACGGCTGGCCGCTCCCTAGTTCAGGGAATACTTCTCAAGCGCCACGTTTGGCTACGCAATTCAGGTTTTAAGCCCGAAACCCAAGCCTCCCTCATAAATAAACCCATTGAACAGACTCATCTGTTTGGGAAAGCAGTAGATGAGGCCCTAGAACATGCTAAAAAAGAGTTTGATACCATCAAAACTCTTGATCAAATTTCTAGGCCCCCTAACAGGCGAGGCTATGGTAATAAACGCTCCTTTCGTGGCCAAAGACAGCAGCAGAACCAACAGCAACAATATTACTCTGGCTCCAACTGGCCCACCAACCAGGGTAACACCCAGTTTAGTCAAAGAGGCCAACGCCGTGGCAAAGGAAGAGGTCGTGGCTCCAGCCCCAGAGGTTCCACGCCCAATACCAGCAAATGACCCGAAAATTCGGGTCCCCTCCCATGCATCACCGGTCGGGGGCCGGCTAACATCGTTCCTTTCAGCATGGGAGGGAATCACGTCAGACCGTTGGGTATTATCCACCATAGCCCACGGATACTGCATCGAGTTCAACGGTTCCCCGAAGTACAAACCCCCACGGAACCGGCGCATGACACCGCAACACCTCTCCATTCTTCTTCAAGAAGTGGAAGAACTACTAAAGAAAGAAGCTATAGAGCCCGTCCCCCTATCACAGGTAACAGAAGGTATTTATTCAGTGTACTTCCTTGTACCCAAAAAGGACTTAACCATGCGCCCTGTATTAGATCTGCGCCCAGCGAACATATTTGTCAAACCCCAAAAGTTTCGTATGGTGACCTTACAGGAGGTAATCCCACTGTTATCACAAGGGGATTACATGACAACACTGGACATGAAAGATGCATACTTTCATATTTTAATGTTGCCATCGCACAGAAAATACCTCAGGTTCAAAATAGAGGACAAACACTACCAGTTCAGAGTACTACCCTTCGGGATAGCATCTGCACCAAGGGTATTCACGAAAGTACTGGCAGTGGCAGCGGCCCACCTGCGCAGATTATCCATCCCGGTATACCCTTACCTCGACGACTGGCTCATAACAGGGGATTCTTACGAAACATGCTTCTCCAATACCCAAAAGACCGTAGACCTTTTGTCCCAACTGGGCTTCTCCATCAACGAAAAGAAGTCCAGCTTAGACCCCAGCCAAACCAAACAATTCCTAGGGGCTCTAATTCGAACAAGGGACGGCCTCGTATTCCCCTCCAACGAGAGGGTCCAAAACATGCTGTTTCAAATTCCCCATTATGTAGCAGGCCGAGAGGTGACGGTACGCAAAGCAATGCGCTTGCTAGGGATGATGGCGTCATGTATTTATTTGGTACCTCACGCGCGCCTGCGCATGCGCCCAATGCAAGAGTGGCTCTACAGCCAGTGGTGTCAGGCCAGCGGACAATGGGACGATCTAGTGGTGGTCTCGCAGGCCTTGGTTCTCTCGCTACGGTGGTGGACAAAAGAAAACCTGTTATTAGGGAAAACTTTTGCCACACCCGCAGTGGAAGCCACTCTAACCACAGACGCATCCCTTACAGGATGGGGGGCTCACCTATCCCATCAAACGGCACACGGAGTGTGGACTCCGAGTTTAGCATCCAAGCATATAAACCTGCTGGAACTACTAGCGGTGTTCAAAGCACTGAAAGCCTTTCAGGAACACTTACAAGGAAAGACAGTGATGGTCCTCACAGACAGCACCACAGCCATGTACTACCTCAACAAGCAAGGGGGCACTCACTCTCCAGGACTGTCCAAGCTGTCCCAGAATATATGGAAGTGGGCTCTCAAACACAACATGTTCCTACTAGCACAACATGTACCAGGGGAACTCAATCTGCTAGCAGACAAACTCAGCAGAGACTTCCCCCTGCCCGAAGAGTACGAATGGCAATTGCACGAAGACATCGTCTTAGACATCTTCACGCAATGGGGATTCCCGGAAATAGACCTGTTCGCAACCCTGGAGAACTCACAATGCCAAAGTTACGCCTCCAGGTACCCCCAGAACCAGTCCAAAGGGAACGGTCTGTTGATTCAATGGTCAGGGAAATTTGTTTACGCCTTTCCCCCGACTCCCCTTCTCAACAAAGTGGTGCACAAGATGCACCAGGAGCAGGTTACCATGATACTAGTGGCCCCAATGTGGGCACGGCAACCTTGGTTCGCTCACTTGATGGAGATGTCCCTATCTCCTCCAGTGAAACTTCCCTGCCCGTACAACATGCTGTCACAAGACAAGGGCAGGACACTGCATCCATGCCCTCAGACCATGAACTTAGCAGCCTGGCTCCTGAGATCATAGAATTTGGACATTTACAACTCCCACAGAGATGTATGGACATCCTCAGGGAAGCCAGAAAACCTAATACTCGACACTGCTATTCTAGCAAATGGAAAAGATTCGTTATCTGGTGTAGAGGTACTAGCATCAACCCAGTTGACTGCTCTCCTACTGACATTATTCTATACTTGACCCATTTACTGGATTCAGGTTTAGTATTCAATTCCATTAAAGTCCACCTAGCGGCACTTTCTGCATACACCACTTCCCAACTTAAAGTGTCGTGGTGGAAGATACCAGTTATCAAAGCCTTCATGGAGGGGGTAAAAAGGATACACCCTCCGATAGCTAACCCAGCTCCCGGATGGGACTTAAATGTGGTACTTTCCAGACTCATGGGCCCTCCCTTCGAACCCATGCACAAGGCAACTCTTAAAGATATCACCCTTAAGACTGCTTTCCTAATAGCTATCACCTCCATTAGGAGAGTAAGTGAACTACAGGCTCTTTCTGTACTAGACCCCTTTGTAACAGTTCACAAAAATAAAGTGGTTCTACGCACACACCCAAGGTTTGCACCTAAATTCATCTCGAAATTTCATGTAAACCAAACTATAGAACTACCAACGTTCTTTCAAAACCCTTCCAGCTCGGGAGAAAAAAGTCTGCATACACTAGATGTACGCAGAGCTGTCATGTTCTACATGGAAAGAACCAGACCACTGAGAAAGACTAATCAGTTCTTTGTCTCGGTGGCAGCAGGAAGAGAAGGAGATGCGGTCTCAAAATCCACTATATCTAGATGGATTGTTCAATGCATCACTCTCTGTTACACTCTTGCTAAGAGAGAACTACCCTTCAAGCCAAGAGCACATTCCACTCGAGGCACTGGGGCTTCCATAGCATTCATTGCAAATGTTCCCCTTGAGTCCATCTGCAAAGCGGCTACCTGGAGTTCTGTGCACACCTTTACAAAACACTACTGTCTAGATGCACACTCTAGATCTGACTCCCAGGTGGGACAGGCAGTATTAAGACATCTTTTCTCTACTGTTCCTTCTCATAACCCACCGCCAACTCCGGGTACTGCTCGCTAGTCTATGCACAGCATGTGATTCTAAGCAGATTAACAAACATCAGAAGACAATGCATTACTTACCGTAAAAGCATTTCTGATGGTTGTATCTGCTTAGATTCACATGCGCCCACCCTTCCTCCCCGCTCGGATGGAAGGAACATAGACTTCCTTTATATCTCTCTTTTCTGTACTCACTCACGTCTATAAGGCTCCCTCAGGGCAGAAAAATACAAACAGAGGGACCTCGACGCGTGAGGGATTGTGGGTACAACGCACGTCACTATAGGGATAGTGTTACAGACACGCCTTGTCGACGTCCCCTTTTCGACTACGAAAAACAAAATGCAATACTCCGCAGTGACCACTGGATGTCGGACCTATGCACAGCATGTGAATCTAAGCAGATACAACCATCAGAAATGCTTTTACGGTAAGTAATGCATTGTCATATCTAGGCACTAGTCAAAGGAACATTGACAAGCTCCAAGTAATTAAAAATAACGCTCTCAGAGCAGCCCTGAACATATCTAAAATGGAACATATCTAAAATGGAACATATCTAAAATGGAACACATCTCTGACCTGAGACGAACCGCCCACTGGCTATCGATACCCTAGAGAATCGAATACAAAACATTGTCTCTCACCCATAAATGCTTGACCAATCAAGCCCCCCAAATACCTGGCTGACAACTTCACCCGCAACAGCTCATTAAGGCCAACCAGATCAGCCCAATCCCACAGTCTAAATGTCCCTCGACATAAGCTCCAAAGAGCAGGTGGCGCAAGCTTCCCAGTCCTTGCCTCGAAACTCTGGAACTCCTTACCACTAGCTCTCAGAACCGAACCCTCCTACCAGCGATTCAGACAAAATGCTAAAACTTGGCTTATCACCAAAGAAGTCTAACCCTCACTCTCACTAACCTGAGTCACTTGTACATATAGCCATTGCCAACACACCTGCGAAACTTGCTCCTAAGTCACTTGTACATATATCTGACATACCTAGCCTACACACTTGTGAAACCATGTTTGTGTAATCGTACCTGTATTTCCATCTTCCACAACGCACTGTATCAATTATGTATAACATGCTGAAGTCTGCATATTTAATTGCTTTCCTGTACTAGATCAACCGTGTGTATTCAACAACCATGTATATTCTTACCTGCTTGTAACCATGTCAAGCACCCAGTTGCCATTTGGCCAGGCTGCGCTATACAAAACAATAAACTAAACTAAACTTGTGCAAAGACTTTAAGTGCTGCATCCTATGCAAAGACTTTGGCCTATTGACTTTGGGTTAGCCTATTGCATTGAATGGCTCTTCTAAAAGCTATCTGAAAGTATTTGCCCTGCTTATGACTATTTGTATTTCTTGTGTTCTAATAACCTTTGCCTTTAACTTACTTTTTAAAGAGCATTCTGTATGCCAACAGTAAGGTATTAATGTCCCCAGCACCCTTGTTACCGAAGTCACCTGTGGTTGTAGTTTGTCTGTGGGCCCTCCCAAAAGGGCCTTGTCTGATCCAGAAACTCAGAGTGTACACTATTGAAGTATATTTATTATATTGCTCCCTTCTGAAGAAGGCTTCATAACTGACTGATGCATTATTTTTTTTTATAAACTTTATTTTTGGTATTTTAACACGTGAGAATACAATAAACTAAACAAAAAGAGATACAATGCTTACCGATCGCCCCAAGTGTCTGCCCTCCCCCCATAAATCTGTTCCTTTCTCCAGCTGTGCATAGTTTGCGAAACGTAAATGTTATTGGTCGCAGCCAGTATGGTCTCGTTGTGAGGTATTGGATGACCCACCAGCATTGGGACCTGGGGAGGAGCCGTGCAATGAGTTTTGGTCTGGGATGGACATTAGATAGGTAATGTACGGGCGCCAGATGTCGGGAGGGCGAGCATGAAGAGGAAGGAGTCTGATGAAGTTCACTTCAGTGTCTTGGCAGTATGTTATATCCATCTGCCATTGCTGGGTTGTCAGTATCGGTCCCTTTCCCTAGGACATTGCAATCCTTCTCCGGGCAAGTAACAGCACCAGTCCTGCTTACGCACCAAGGGTAGGTATTTGGTGAGTCCAAGCAGATTGATCTTGGGGTCAGGCTCCAGAGGGATATCGATGATTACTGCCGTCGTCTACAGGATTGACTTCCAGAATTGGTGTATGGGTGGACAAGACCATGCCAGGTGAAGAAAGTCGGCCACTGGGGCATTGCACTGACCGCATGATGGTGGTGATGTGGGATGATGTGCATGTATTCTGGCGGGGTGTGATAAGCCTGGTGCACATATTTTAGGTGTATCAGTTTGTATTGTGTGTTCAGAGCTACCTTTTGGGTTTGGGCTGATATGTAGTCCCAATCCTCGTCTGGGATTTCTGATTGCAGAGCTTTCTCCCATCTGGCTTTCGGAGTAGATGGTGGTGGGGCGGTGTCGGTTAGCAGCGTTTTATAGATTAGTGACACTAGTCTACCTTCTCCCTGAGACTGGACCACTCTGTGTAAAAGTTGCCATGTCGGCGGCTGTTGTGGAAATGAAGGGAATATGGCCTGGAGGGTGACTCTGAGGCGGAAGTGAATAAGTATCGAGGGCAGTGTTGGCTGCACATGCTCTAGCTTGTTCAGGTGTAAGGAATTTTTGGTCATTGAACAGGTCTCCAATGGTGTGTAATGAAGCTTGTCGGTCCAGGTCAGGTATACTTTTTCTGAGGTTAGGGGGATTCCCGGGATGAATCTTGTTGGGAGTAGAGGGGTAAACCTATCCTGTATGCCGAATTATTTTGCTATTTTTTTTTTCAGATTGCGATTGTGGAGAGTACCGTTTAGTGTCGCGTGTGGTGTGTGTGTTTGCCCCATAATGACTGCCCTTAGCATGTTGTGGGATGCTAGTGCTCTTTCAAGTTGGACGTTGGGTCGTATGAATTGGGTGGTGTACCAGTGGCCTAGGAATTGGGCCTGCGGTGCCCAATAGTATCGTTCCAGGTCCAGGAGTGCCATGCCGCCCTACTTCATTGGCTGAATCAGAGTTTTGTATGCAATTCTGGCTGGTTTGCCCGCCCACAGTAGGTCTAGGTTCAGGCTACGCGCACGTTGAAGGTTTTTTTGGGGTACCAGTAAAGGAAGGTTTGTAAAGAGGTACAGGAATTTGGGGAGAATCGCCATCTTGATACTCGGCCCCAGAGCGTGAGTGGTAGCACTTTCCACCTGGTTACCTTCTCCTGAAGTTTTTCTAGGGCTTTGCTAAAGTTATCTTCGAAGAGCTTTTGGTGGGATCTGACCAGTTGTATACCTAGGTATCTAATTTTTGTGTGTTCCCATTTGCATCCAAACTCATCTTGGAATTCTTGGGTCTCTAGTGTTAGTGGGAAGATTATTGATTTACTGTCATTTATTTTCAGACCAGAGAAATTGCTGAATTTGATAATGTCCTGCATGATTGGGTTTAGGTTCTCGGTGCAGTCTTGGATGTAGAGGGCGATATCATCTGCTTAAAGTGATCGAATTAATTTATGTGGGCTGAAGGATAGACCTCTGTGTATGTGACGGGCTCGTAGGGCAGAGGCGAGGGGCTCCATTTCCAGCGCAAATAAGACTGCGGACAAGGGGCAGCCCTGTCTACTGTCATCAGATTTATGGGTAGTGAACTAGTTCTTCCTAGAATTATATGTGAGTGGGGTTGGTTGTACAGGAGTGTGATGAGCTTAATATAGTGATTTCCTAGGCACAGTCTTTTTAGGACCTCAAAAAGGAAGGGCCACTCGACGGAGTCGAAAGCCTTTTCTGCATCCAGGAGGGTCGCCACTGCTTGGCATGATGGGTCCAGTGCCTCCATGACTCCAAACATTTGCCTTATTCCAAATGATGTGTTTCGGCCGGGGATGAAACCTGCCTGATCCGCAAGTACCAGGGCCGGCATCAGGGGAAGCAGCCTGGTGGTTAGAATCTTGGCTACGATCTTATTGTCAAGGTTGATAAATGAAATCGGTCTATAGGAGCTACAGTCTTCTGGTGGTTTCCCTGCTTTATGTAGTAGGATCACATTTGCTTCTCGGAGCGTTGATGGGAGGTTTTTTTCGAGTGCTTCCTCGTATACTTGTAGTAGTAGTAGGGGCGCCAGAAGAGGGGGAATTTTTTATAGAATTTCCCGATCAGTCCGTCTGGGCCTTTGGTTCTTGGGAGGTCCTTTATTGTGAGATGAATTTCCTCAAGTGTAATGGGTTGATTTAGTGGCTCCCTTAACGTGGAGTCCACCCAGTATATCTCGATTTTGTTTAGGTATTTCAGGAGTTCATCCTGCTGGGTGCTGTATTTGGATTCTTAGAGATTTTGATAAAGGGCATGGAAGACGTCCGCTATTTCTTTGTCTGTGTGTACCAGGTGGCCTCCGTGGTCGCATACTTGTGTTATCTGTGAGGGTGTTCTGTCTGCTGCGATAGAAGGGCCCCTGGTTTTTGTCCATCGCCATATTGGCGGATGCGATTGCCTCGGGTTAGAAATGTTATTTCGCGAATGGCTGCTTCATTGAATGTATCCAATTCTTTTTTTAAAGCCGCAATTATTAGCGGGTCCATGGGTGCAGGGTTGTGGTGTTCAAGATCTTTTAGACGGGCTTCGCTAGAGTTGAGCTCTCTTCTAATGAGTTTCAAAATTCCATGTTCCTTGGCTAGGCATACCCCTCTTATGTAGCATTTTAGGGATTCCCATAGTGTTCCTGCGGATTCCACTGAGCCCAGGTTGGTCTCTAAGAAGGAGATGATCTCCTTGCGGAGTTCCTCTTCAAACACTTGGTTTTGCAGCACCCCAGGTTTGAATCTCCAGTGGCGATCCCCTTTTGGTCGATTGGGGGGGGGGGGGTGAGGTGCATTCCAGCGTGACTGCCGAATGTTCCGATATTGTCCTTGGAAGGATGTGGCATTGTTCCCATTGCAACTCACTCCGTGTGGATACCTGGAAGTAATCTAGTCGTGAACTCGTTTTATGAACCCAGGAGTGGAACGTGTAGTCTCGGGAGGAACCATGTTGGTGCCTCCATGCAACTTCCAGGCCGTATGCTTTGCAAATTTCGAGAATTTGGAGTGCTGCCTTGGGGGGCGGAGTAGATGTTGGGTGTGATTTAACCATTTTGGGGTCAAGTGTGGTGTTCATGTCACCGCCCCAAATTATTGTAGCTGACCCAGCTTCCTCAAGGTGTGTCATGACCCAGTCGAAGTTGTTTGCCCCATCAACATTGGGACCGTAAGAGTTCACAATGATGAGTTCTGTCTCCTCTAGGATCCCATGTATGCGAAGTGTCCTGCCTGTTGTGTTCTTGCAGGACGATAGGAGCTTACATTTTAGGCTTTTATTTATTAGAATAGCCACCCCTCTAGAATATGAAGAATACAAGGAGACGTATCTGTGGCAGCCCCACTCCCGGGCCCAACGATTTTCCTTGCCCGGGAGGAGATGGGTTTCCTGGAGCAGAGCGATGTCTATTTTGTGTCTCCGGAGATATTGGGTTATTTTTCTTACCTTTGGCGGGTGGTTGCCCCCTCTAATATTCCATGTGGCTAACTTGAATGTGGCGAAGTAGTAAATCGTTTGACTTGTTTTAGAGCCCCAGTGTCGTTGGTTGTGGGATCCTGCTTATTTGTAGGTTGGAGTGTGGGAGCATACATTCTGGGTCCGTGGACTTTCCTGGAGTTTTGGGCTGGGGCACATGAAGGAAGGCGGTGGGAGTCGGGCTCTCGGCAGGCGTGTCTATCGAAATTTTACCAATAGCTCACCCCATCGCAGGCAACCCCCAACTCGCCTGACAAAACCCCTCCCTTCAAAATCCTAAAACATAACTCTGCTGCGCTTGCGGCTCTAGTGACCTTCCAAGGGCCGATGCACCCTATTGGATTTTTGCTGTCGATTCCAGGTGGTTGATCTGTAGAGTTGTGGTTGGCCCCCTTCTTATGGTAAGCTGTCACGGGGGGACTCCTACAGGTTGGTCTCTCCTTGGAGGTCGCGGGTTGTTCATCCCAGGTTTACAACCCAGTTTATCCAGAAAAGAGTTTGCTTCCTCGGGGGGGTATTAAAGAATTGGGACTTCCCGTCATACTGAATGCGTAGTTTGGCTGGGTATATCATAGAGTAGAGCATTTGGTTGCAAGCGTCTTTTCACCCCGGTGAATGTTCTTCATTGTGCCTGGCCTGATGGGGAGAAGTCTGGAAAGAATTGTAGGATCTCCATTGTAGTTTAGGTCACCTTTCTCCCTGGCCAGGTGTAGTATCGTGACGCGATCCTTGTAGTTGAGAAGTTTAGCTATGATCGGACGGGGTGGAGCCCCGGGGATGGGGCGGTTGTCGGGGACTGTGTGGGCACGCCCCACCACGAACAGATTGGAGAGTGCTGGGCTACCGAACAGTGTTGTGCAAATCTGTTCTACATAGTCCTCCATTTTTTATTGCAATTTGGTGTTCTCTCACTCCTAGAATCCTGATATTGTTTCGGTGTGAGCGCCCTTCAAAATCTTCATTCTTGGCCACCACGGCCTTCATTTGCGTTTCCATTGTTGACGGCCTTGATGCCAGAGAGAGCGTGTGGTCGTCCAAGTCGGAAATCCGTTTTTCGGCTGTGTCCAGCCTGTCGCCGTGTTTGTTTAGTCGGTGTTGGATCTAGTCGACCTTTGCCGATAGATTGTCGATGTTGCCAATGCCGGATTTAAGCTCGAGGAGGATCCCTTTGATGCCTATGGTTTGGTCGATGTCGTTGTCAAAATGTAGTCTTTCCCCGGGATCGGCTGGTTGGTTGTTTGATATGGGTGTCTTAACCACTGATCCTGGTTCGAATGTAAGTTTCCTCTATGATTTGTCAGATTTCCCCATTTCTGTAGGCTAGTTTGTTTCTGCTTTTTGGTCTTTGCACTGTATCAGATCTTCGGGTTTGGAGGGGGTCTGTTATGGCTGCGAGGGTCGCCTGTGCATGGTTGGGGCTACAGGATGGGGTAGACCGCTGCCCCAGTTCTCTATGCAAGTAGCTTTTCTTGATAGCCAGAAGGAGGAGAGAGGCTACTGGTGCTGAGTGACTTAATTGCCTGATCCTGGCACCGCACAGGGCTGCGGGAGAGGTGCAGGGAGTCACTCGCCCAGCTTAGCTTCCATGGGCTTGGATGGTACAGTGGGGTTGAAGCGCTGTGGGGGAGTGCCTGAGTGATGGAGCAAGCGCCCTTTCCTCCTGCTCGCTACGGAGTGTCTCCCGCCCTGGCCGGGGTCCGCGTCTAGGGCTGACTGGGAGAATGCTCCCACCAGTTCATCCAATGTATTTGCAGGTCAAACGCCTTTTATTCGAATCCAGGGGGTGGGGGTCAGGCCCGCAGCTTGGTGGCTCTATTATTATGCGGCCCCAGAGTTAATGGGGGTCCCTCTGTGAGGTCTGTGGGACTCTCTCTTGTTGCCGCCACCTACTCAGCGGGAGGCCCACTGACCCACTGTGCTTGCTATTGATCCCACGGCTTGGGTCGGAGCGGGTTACCGGGTGATTTCTGGGGAACGGCAAGGGCTCGGGATCTTCTCACCTTGTGGGGAGCGTGTTGCTTGCTACCGGCTATATTTCCAAGTGAGTGGTCGCCTCCTCTGCTGGGCCTCTCCGCTCACGTCCTCTCACTGGTCGTCTGGGGCTGGGGGCTGCCACTGCTTCAGGTGCCCTCTCCTCTGCTGCAGTACCGCTCCGTTTCGCTTCCTGCCACGCTGCCGGTCATCCTAAGGCCCCGCTGGGAGATGGCCGTGATGGCTACAGGTTCACCTCCGGAACGCGCGGTCAGCCCCGGCAGGAGTATGCTTCGGGCCACGCCCCAGAGGACACCGGGACACACCTCACTCCATGTCCCGGACCCACTGCGGTTGCATGCGGGTGGAGCCCCCTTCGAGTCACGCCGTGTCGCACACTGCAGGGCTCTGCTGCCGGCAATCTGTCTCCGGGGGCAGAGGTGCGGGGTTCCTCTCAAGTGATTGAGGCCCAGCTGGCTGGCATTGATTAGTGTGGCTGGACTGGTGTGAGGGCTTAGAGCCCTTGGTGTCTGGATTGTCCTAGTCTCTGGATGGCTGGGGGGGGGGGGGGGCGGTTGGAGGCAGATCGTGTTTGGATGAGCCTGGAATCATATATTTTCAGGATTTATTGTGCGGCACCGGAGCTCGCTAGGGAGCCGCCATCTTGGTTGCTCTCTAGCGCCCTCTTGACTGAGACATTATTAATAAGAAACCTTGAGTGTAAGAGTTTATTTGAATACTTGTAACTGTGAATCTTTGTGTAACCCCCCTACAGCTCATATTTCCCCACTTGAGATAAGCCTGGCTGCTCAACACGCTACCAAAATTATGCAGTACAAGCTTATACCAAAGGTTGGGTTTCCTATACATGTAGTCATAGTTGTTTGTAGTGTTCCCAGAGGGTACTGCATTCAAACTTTGCCTAACAATTCCGCCAAAGAAAAAATAAACAAAGGGACCAAGAAAGACCTCACAAGCAACAAATGGGCGGAAAAAAAAGACCAGGGTCATTTTAACAAAATGGCGCCCCCATGGGCGCAATATAGCAGCTGAGGATTCAGTCTGTGGTAAAAACGCACAATGGTAGGAAAAGTAAACCACTGCCACCAGCCATCAATTGTAGTGAGGGTATCATAAAAAATGTTACATGAGTAAGACAAAGGGGATACTAAGTAACCCCCTAGCACTCCACATAAAATGGGGTGTGCTGGGTCTACAAAGAGAAAAAGGTAAGCAAAGTCAATTTCACTGTACTACTCTGGAAACAGTAGTTTATCCCAGAGAAGGTAATTAACCCTTAAGAGAAATCGAAAGGACTTCCCTGGGACACTGCACTGAGGGTGCTGTGTGTCACAATACAAAAATGTGATGCCTATGGAGTTTGTCAGACTCCAAAACCAAAAGAAACGCAAGAGTCCAGATCAGATTCAAAATACATGAGAGACTGAGAAAAAGGTCTCTCCATCCAGGATTAAAAGTCCCAATGTCCAGCAAAAGAGCTGCAGGTCTCTAAGGTAGAGTGGAACTAGCACAGAAATGCAAATTCTCCCTAACACCCGCCTAGAAGCTTAGAAGCTCCAGGAGTCTCCTAAGGACCCTCCTGAAGCAGGACGACCAGATCTCGAGCCCCCTCACCAGAGTGCAGGACCCAAGGAGTGAAGAAAGCCCAACCAGTACCAGACATCCACGACGGTGCTGTTTGCTAAGCGCTGAAACCGCAAAGTGCTGCTCAACCGAAAAGAGCCCGTAGCTGCCGACAACCTCCCAAGTACTGCCGCAGGAGCCCTCCAGACGTTCTCCCTCTTGTCCCCACGACTGAGGCTGAGGAACACTGGGTCTGAACCGCTGTAGCGAGACCAAATCCAGCTGGACTACTCTTCTTCAAACTAGAGGTACTGTTTAGGCTTGGGATACTTAACCTCATTGTCTTTTAGCTGTGCTTTTCTCAGTTGGGAATAGCAGTGGCTTACCTTTTTTAGAGTTGATTCCAACTCTTCACAGGCTTAACAGCTTGTGACCCTACAAGTGCAAGACTGCTACTTATGTAAGAGGTGCCTCAGCTCCATAGACTGTGTTCCAATTGACTTTGGCTGTCCTGGTTCCCTGTAGACTTTCTAGTCCATTGAATTAATATTGTTTGTTCCTCATAGGTAGTAACTTGTTATATAGTGGGTGTTAGTCAAGATTGTACGTAGTAACCCTGTGGGAGACTACACCAGCCTTGTCCTCTTGGCAATAGGTAACCCAACCTTTGGTATAGGCCTGTACTACAAAAGTTGGTAGTGTGACTGAGCAGCCAGACCTATCTCAAGGGGGGTCAATGTAAGCTGTAAGGTTGTAACATAGTTTCACACTGACAAGTATCCAAATAACACTTATGTTCAAGGTTTCTTGATTAAATAATTATTTATTAATTTAAGTCCGTTTTACAATAAGCCTCATTTAGAAGGGAGCAATTGACAACAATAGAAAAACACTTCAAAATACTCATTCAGTTCAATAAATCAAGCAGCTACCCTTCTGGGATGGCACATAGGTATTCCTACACCCTCAGGTGACTTCAATAGCAAGGACACTGTGGACATTAATATATCACTTTTCACACTGAATTGGTAATACTGAAGTTGTGGCAAAAAGGAAAAGGTTAGGGAAGGAAACAATGGTTAACACGTTTCTCAAACAGGTAAGCACTTTTGAACCCCCCAATGCAACATTAACCCTTTACCAGCTATACAAGTAAGGTGTGTATGACTTTTTGGAGGGATAGTTAAACACAAAGTCAGAGGTTAGAAGAGTCTTTCAGGGAGCCAGGACAGCCAATGTCTATTGAGCAAAGTCTAGGAGAGCTGAGGCACTTCTTGAAGGTAAGTAAAAAGTCTTGCACAATGTTATTGAGAGTTTTGTAGAAAATGAAATCACTGTTGGGCCACAAACTGGTCAGCTTGTGAAGGTGCTTTGCAAGCAACTCTGCAAAGGGCAGCAAATGCAAGTCTGAACTGAGAGTAAGCAAGCTACTCACTAAGAGGTACTCTTAGTTCACGGTACCTTAGGTCTGAAGAAATGGTTCTAGCCGGCTTCTGTTCCTGTTTTAGTCTAGCAGATCCTGTTGTTCCTGGGCCTCAGTCATGGGTACAAGAGGGACGACGTCTGGGGACTCCTGCAGTACAATTCGAAGGTCGGCAGCGATGGGCAAAGTTCAGATCAGCAGCACTTTGCGGTTTCAGCTTCTCGCAAATAGCACCACATCGGTTCTTGGACACCTTGTGAGCTTTCCTTGTTTCTGGGGTCCAGCACTGTTGAGGTGGTTCAGGCTTGGCCAGTCCTCCTTCGTGGTAGTCCGGTGGATCTTCCTGGAGCGCGGGTCTTGCTTAAAAATGATGCACTTGATTCTGGTGTTCTTGTCCCTGGCACTCGGTTTCTGCAGCAGCAATGGAAGTACAGCCAGCAAAGAGAGGATTTCCAGATGAGTTCGTCTTGGGGTCGATTTGGTCCCACCAAACCAAGGGGAGAAGTCATCCTTTGCAGGACTTCTCCAGTCGAGGCGAATTCAGCGCTTAAGCATTGCGGCAGGGCTTCACCAGGCAAACAAATGGTCCAGGAGTTGCAGCAAGCTTCTCTTCCAAGTTCTTCTTTGGATTCCTTCGTCCAGTGGTAGACTCTGCCTTCCTTGCAAAAGACCTTGCCTTTTATGCAAGTCTCCCATTAATTTGCAGCCCAGCTGTCACTCACACAGCAGGGTGGCTGTCCTCCAAGTGCAGCCATCCGGCCAATCGCCTTTGGGTACATTCCTGTAACCAAGGAGACTAAGCACAGGGAGTTTCGGGAACCTCCCTCGCTTCCTGCCCAGCCAGACATGCTGGAGCCAGAGGCAGGCTTCAGCAGTGAACCCTGCCAAAGACAAAACAAACAAAGGGACCAAACCTGGTTTGGCGCGCAGAGTAAATCTCAAGAAGGATATTTACAATGAGAAATGGCAAATAAATGACCACCAGGGGCCATTTTGACAAAATGGGCACCCATGGGTGCTATAATGCAGCTGCAAACGCAGCCCGTGGTAAAAATACACATGGTAGGAAAAAGTAAACTGCCACCAGCCATTAATTGTAGAAAGGGTAACATAAAAATTCGACATGAGAAAGTAGACAAAGGGGATACTAAGTAACCCCTCCATCACTCTATGTAAGATTGTGTGTGCTGGGTCTAGAAAGTTACAAAAGGTAAGTAAAGTCAATTTCACTTTACTGTTCTTGGAAACAGTAGTCTAACCTAGAGAAGATATTTAAACCTTTAGGAAATCTCAGACTTCCCTCTACCACTGCACTGAAGGTGCTGTGTGTCACAATGTAAAAAGATGATGCACGTGGAGTTTGTCAGACTCCAAAACCAAAATAAACCGTGTTCAAATCAAAGAAAAATAAATGAGAGTGGGGAAAAGGTCTTGCTGTCTCCAGGATAAAAATTAAAACTCCTAAAGTCCAGCAAAAGAGCTGGAGTTCTCTAAGGTAGAAGGAAATTGGCACATTTCTGAGAATTCTCCCTAACAGGTTGGCAAACCGACCACTGCCTGGCCATCCGAGAGCCCATTCTACCAGAGCGATCGCTGCGATGACGGCGTTCCTGTCTGGTGTGCCCCTGCTGAACATATGCCATGCTGCTACGTGGAGGTCGACGCACACTGTTAGGGAAAATTCTTAGAAATGTGCTAATTCCCTTCTACCTTAAAGACCAAGACCCACAGCACTTATTGCTGTACTTTAGGACTTTTATTTCTAACCTGGAGAGAGACCTTTTTCCCCACTCATGTATTTTTCTGTGATTTGGACTCTATTTCTTTTGACTTTGGAGTCTGACAAACTCCATAGGCATCATCTTTACATTGTGACACACAGCACCTTCAGTGCAGTGGCATAGGGAAGTCTCTCAGATTTCCCAAAGGTTTAAATACCTTCTCTTGGTGAAACTGTTTCCAAAAGCAGTGAAGTGAAGTTGACTTTACTTACATTTTGTAACTGGCCCAGCATACACTATCTTACAATAGGGTGCTGGAGGGGTTACTTAGTATCTCCTCTGTCTAGTTTTTTGTGTAACATTTTTATGTTGGCCTTTCTTCGATTAATGGCTAGCGGCAGTGATTTTTCTTTTTCCTACCAATGTGTGTTTTTACTGGGGGCTGCAATTGAAGCAGCAGTAAAAAACACCCATGTGTGCCCATTTTGTCAAAATGGCCCCGGTCTTCTTTTTTCACCATTCCTTGTTGGAGAGGGCCTTCTTGAGATATTTACTCTGCATGCCAAACCAGGTTTGGTCCCTTTGTTCGTTTTGTCGAAGCCCGTGTCTGGCAGGGCAGGAAGTGAGGGAATGCTGGCCAAAGGTGATTGGCCAGCTGGCTGTCCTTGGAGGACAGCCACCCTGCTGTGAGTGACAGCCAGCCTGCAATTAAATGGGAGAAACCTGCATAAAAGGCAAGGCTTTTGGCTTGGAACGCAGAGCGATCAGTGGATGAAGGAATCCGAAGAACTTGGAAGAGACGTTTGCTGAAACTCTTGGAACGTTGGTTTGCCGGTGAAGCTATGCTGCATTGCTGAAGCTCTGAATTCGCCTCGACTAGAGAATCCCTGCAACGGACGAATTCTCCCCTTGGGTTGGTGGGACCAATCAACCCCAAAGCGAACTCGTCTGGACATCCTCTGAGAGCTGGCTGTACTTCAATTGCCAACAAACAGGAGTAACGGGGGATACCAGGATTATCTCAGTTCTATGTTCTGGCCTGGATAGAACCAATATATTTGTTTTCAACATCGAAGATCATAGAACTAGTGTTTGTGTGGAGAGCTCTAACATAATACATACATCTAGAGAGTCATTATCTCATCACAAAAAAATATCTGATAAAGGAAAAAGTGTCCTGTGTATAACCAGTCAATGAGATGAAAACATTCAATTCAAATCAATGGACACTATGAAATAATTAAACATTTTTATTCACATATAGAAAAAACATCATAAACTGATCTCATTATTCTAAAAATCAAGTGTCAATATCAGTGCACTTTTAAACCAATTCAGAGAGTCAATGAATCAACTGATATGGCACAACATTCTCATCTTGTCCCACAACAAACCACACGCCAGACATACCTCATTCGTACTCAATCGAACAACCAAACATCATTAGTTATTTCATTCAATTATAACATCTAAATCACAAATATAAAACATACTAAAATACAACCTCTGTTCATTACAAATACGAACAGTAAGATCTTCACAACTGAGCAACTGTGAATTGTGTAGTATAATACAAAAAAACGCTCAATATAGTGTTTGTCAGTGCTGTCAATAACAGCATCAGATTCCCCAACCCGACATGTTTTTCTGTGCTAAAAATCATTCAACAGAAGTTCTTCAGGGGCACGTAGGTCCAGCGTTGTCAAGGGAATATGAGTAGGAGTATAGACATGTAGAAAACATAAAAGGCTTGCGGTTTGTCACTTATTCCGGTCTTTAATAGCACGTTAATTCTTCAGAGATGATGGTAAAGCTTTAACACTTGAATGGTGATATCAAGCTGTCTTGATCAATAAACAGACGGCATGGGACCTGCTTGTTCAAGAGGGCGGGCCCCACGAAACCTCTACCGAGTCTGCACGCCCGATTTGCGGCAGTACGGCTAGGGAGACTGCATCAAATTTTGTCTCTTCTCGGTACAGGGCCAAAAATCCAGACCACTGTTGTCCAGTCTGACTCTTGGGACATCAGGTTTCTTCGTTCCAAGGTGTAGCTTTCATTCCCCGCGGCAATTCTTCCATTGCTGCTGCAGGAACCGATTGCCAGGGAGAGGAACACCAGATCGAGTGCATCATTTTTAAGTCTGATCCGAGCTACAGGAAGATCCTCCAGACTTCCATGAAGCTGGACTGACCAAGCCTGAGCCACCTCAACAGAGTGCTCGACCCCAGATGCAAAGGAAGTCCATAAAGGTATCCGAGAACCGCAGAGGTGCTGTTTGCGAGAGCCGTGAGGAGCTGAAACTGCGAAGTGCCGCTGATCTGAAGTTTTCCCATTGCTGTTATTTGTCACCTCAGGGTGTAGGAAGTCCCTGTGTGCCATCCCAAAAGGGTATCTACTGATTTATTGAAACTTAGTGTGTGTAGTTTTGAAGTATATTATTGTGTTACACATATTTGCTACCTTCTAAAGAAGGCTTATTCAGCTGACTGTTAAATTAATACATATGTTTTTAATCAAGAAACTTTCAGAGTAAGTGTTTATTTGGATACTTGTCAGTGTTGAGAAGAATTCTCATAAATGTGCTCATTCCTCTCTACCTTAGAGACCCCCAGCTCTTTTGCTAACTTTTGGCAATTTGTACTTTTTAATTCTGTTTGTTTTATGTGTTTGTTTCTTTTTGAATTATGGAGTTTTAGACAACTCCATGGGCATCATCTTTTCATACTTGTCGCACAGCATCCTCAGTGCAGTGATACAGGGACGCCTTTTTAGGCTGTACCAAGGTTTAAATACCTTCTCTGGGATAAACTGTTTCCCAGAGAATGTAAGGTTAAATTGACTTTACTCGTCTTTTTAAATTCCTAGACCCAGCACACACTATCTTACAATAGTGCTGGAGGGGTTACCTAGTATCCTCTGTGTCTAAAAACTCATGTAGCAGTCAAATGCTACCATTTCCTATCGAAATGGCTGGTGGCAGTGGTTTTACAACGAACTACCATGATTTTTCCCAACAGCGAACACTGGTAGCTAAAAATCACGGGAGACATGTTTTTCAAGATGGCGCCTTAAGCCTCTTTTAGTTTAAACGGGTCCCGGTCTTCTTTTCCCCATTACTTTCTGGAAAGATCCTTCTAGCGTTTGTCTCTGCGTGCCAAATCAGGTTTGGTCCCTTTGTTTCTTTGCCTTTGGCGGGCTCAGCCTCTGGCGCCTCAGTGTCTAGGGTGGGCAGGAAATGAGGGAGGTGCCCAAACTCCCTG
Source organism: Ambystoma mexicanum (assembly GCF_040938575.1). Taxonomy (NCBI): domain Eukaryota; kingdom Metazoa; phylum Chordata; class Amphibia; order Caudata; family Ambystomatidae; genus Ambystoma; species Ambystoma mexicanum. The sequence goes on along the minus strand of NC_090938.1, from coordinate 112,341,160 downwards.
TGCTTAGTCTCCTAGGAGACCCAAATGCACTCTGGCGTGATTGGCTGGCTGACTGTCTGGCAAGGACAGCCACCCTGCTGGGTGAGTGGCAGCTAGGCTGTAATGAATGGGAGAAAACTGTTTAAAGGGTGAGTCTCTTGGACTGAAAGTCAGAGTCGACCACTGGAACAAAAGAAACAAAGATGAGCTGGAAGAGGACGGCTGCTGCAACTACTGGACCGTTGGTTTGGCCAGTGAACGCCCTGCTGCAGGCCCGAATCGCCAAGTTCACCTCGACAGAGAAGCCCCTTCAAGGACGACTTCTTCCTTTGAGTTGGTGGGACTGATCAACTCGTAAGCCACCTGCATACCATTCTCGGAGCTGGTTAGGATTAACCAGAGGGAAGGACACCAGCTTGTGTGCTTGAAGAACAGCAACCGGAATTCAAGAATTGCCAATTTGCCAGCTTTGTGATCAGTCCCCGTGCAGTGCAGGAGTTGCCCTACGTCCTCCCTCTTGTCCCCACGACTGAGGCTCAGGAACCGTGAGATCTGCAGGAACTGCCAGGAACAGAAGTCTTCAAAATAAGGTACTGTAAAAACCCGACCGAGAGAACTTACCTCTCACTGCGAACGTGCTTACAACTTTGGCAATTTGCAGGCCTAGTCAGCTTGTGACTCGACATACAAAACTTTCTTCAGAGAACTACTTCTAAGAACCGTGGCAAAGACTTTTCCGTTTTAAATACCAGAACCGTTTTTACCTATACAAGACATTAGTCCATTGACTTTGGCCTACCTATTGCATTGAATCAACTCCTCTGGTGAACTCAAATTATTTGCACTGTTTTAAAGTAACTGTAATATTCTTTTTTATCAACTTAAGCCTTTTTGCTCCTACTTTAATGCGGTTTGGCTCCTATTTCAAAGGAGCTCCACTGCTTAGTAATTAGTATTGTAGTATAACTTGTGTGTGATATTGGTTGCCTCCTTTAGTGAATGCTTAATAAATGATTCTGTAATAAATTAAGAAGTGTTTTTACAAAGAACCCTTGAGAATACTTGTCATTGTAGACCTTTGTGTAACACTTTTACAAGCTCACATTCCCTCTTGAGATAAGCCTGGCTGCTTAGTTCGCTACCAAAAACTGTATGGTACAGATTTATACCAAAGGTTGGTTTGGCTTACACCTGTGGTCATAGTTGTGTGTAGTGGTCCCAATGGATAATGCATGTAAACTCTGCCCAACAGTCACTGTGAATCTGCGTGATAACCCTACAGCTCACATTAGCTGCTCAGTCACTCTACCAACTTGTGTAGTGCAGACCTATACCAAAGGTTGGGTTAACTATTACCAAGAGGATAAGGCTGGTGCAGTCTCCCACAGGGTACTGCATGCAATCTTGCCTAACACACACCGTCACGAAATTCTACTTCGTCAACTGGGATTCTAGGCAGGAGTCCATAGTTGGCCAAGCAGTGCTGCACAACCTGTTCGCTTGAAGGTGAGCCTGGTGAGGATGTAAAAGTAATTGCTTCTGTTGAGCCTTGCCACCTCCTGTGGTTGTGTGTATGTATGTACTGCTATGTATTCTTTATTCATGAGCATGTGAATCCATGCCAGGCCCCATGCTGGAGAAGGACCAAGTAACTTAACTGTAACTGTTGTTCTCCAGCATGGGTATGGCATGGATTCACATGCAAACCCTTCCTCCTGCCCCTCTGTGGCTCTTATTGGTCATAATGCCACTTTACATGCTACCAAATCTAAAGATGGGTGCCAGAGGAAGGGCTTAGGGAGCGGGTAGTCATTGTCTGGGGCAGTATGACCCAGAGCTCAGTGATTGGTTTATAGGTGAAAGACAGTTTATAAACTAAGTGAAACTGTTTTTTCTTTTACTGAGGATTTGCAGCCTGACTGGGATATTCATGAGCATGTGGATCCATGTCAGATTTATGCTGGAGAACAACAGTTACAGGTAAGTAACTTGTTCCTTACTGTTCTTATAATTGAAGTCACCTCAGGGTGTAGGAATTGTGTAAGAAGCACATCCAAAGATTCTCCACTAACTTGTTTTGATTCTGAAAAGTAATTTAAAAGTATATTTACATTGTTACATGAATTGCCTTTTTTTAATTTTTATTTAAAATGTTTTCACATTTTTTTACAAAAAATTCTTACATCCTTCATGGAAAAACAAAGGAAAGGCGTGCAGTCCTAAAGGTTCCTAAGAAGGGAGAGAGAGAGAAAAAAGAAAGAATAGAAATGCAAAACGGAATGAAATCATCTGTTTCTAGTCTTTCATAAGGTCAATGTTCTGCAGCAATTGAGTCACCGCGATACTCATGCGTTCTCTCTCCCTCCATTAAACGGTTCCACCAGAACTCCTCATCATAATGAGATATGTCCTTGAACAGATGTAACATATGAGTCAGTCTCTCTTTCTCCAAACCTGTACAGTCCAAAAAGAGATGGCTGATGGTTTCCTTTGGTTCCTTCTCATCACAGAACAGACAGAGGTCGAAATCCCTCTGATGGTTCTGACTTTGTTGGTAGCTATAATGTTCAAACAAGCTCTCATAAACGTTTGCCGGGACTGACGGTTTGGAAATATCCTCAGATAACGACTTGTATCGTTTAATTTCCTACTTTCCAATAGAAGGTGCAAAACTGACTTGTACGCTAAAGCAGACTCTTGGGTTCTTATCCAATCCCATGTTTCCAGTTTCATAGTCACTTTTGTTGGATTGTTTGAGTTCAAGTTCTGTAGATCCTATATCGTTCTGGATATCCTTGGCTTTCTGTGACCATGATTTCAAAAGACTAGAATTCAGGTCATACAGTTGTTTATGGATGATGACAATTTTTGCGCGTTTAGGAATATTCAATTTTCTCAAGAGACTTAGACAGTTTCTGTCTTGGATGGCGCTCAAAGATGAAACGCAGAGTTCCCTTCTGATCAGGACAATTGGGGTTGATGATGGAAGATTCAACAAGCTCCTCCAAAAGAGGCTTTCAAGTTTCTGCCATAGATCGTCCGGATGAGTTAAGCCTCTGTTCCGTATAGAATCGTAGGAATGATTTTTGTTCTGTAAAATTGAATAATCGGTTGTAAAGAAAGTTTACAAAATTTTCTTTCGATTCTCTTAGCCTGGGTGATTAAGCATTCATCTTCTCCCACAGTTTTTGTTGCATGTTCTTGTCTGTGGGGTTGTTGCTTAAAGTGACCCCCAAGTACTTTCTTCCACCGTCTGAATTTTAGCTCCCTCCAGAAGCCAAGTAAAATTGGCCTTTACTTTGGACGATTTTTGGAATGTCATAATCTGTGTTTTGAAGGGATTGTGTCCTCTGACGTATTCCTTATCTTGATAGATCATCTCCAGCTTGCTGGCGTCAGAATTCTTTTTTCAATAGAGGGTGCTGCGCGTCGACATCCCTCGATCCGATGCCCCTCGACAGCCTACGTATCGGCGCTGACGTCATCATGCGTATAAATAGACTCGCGCAGCGTCCGTTGCTCAGTTCCGTTTTTCCGCGCTTCGTGGGCCTCGGAATCGCGTTGCTCAGTTTTAGTCAGATATATATATTCTTCATTATTCCAAACCGAGAAATACAACTTTTAGTCGATGGCTTCCTCATCTGAACCGACGACTCCAGCATCTGACTTCAAAAAATGTCGAGACTGTGGAAAGAAAATGTCGTTGACAGATCCTCACAGGATCTGTTTGTGGTGCCTGGGATCGGAGCACCAATGTTCGGAGTGCGAGGACTGCATGTCCATGTCGGCGAAAGCCTTGAAGGAGCGTAAGGGGAAGCTTGAGAGAGGTAAGACAGTTAAAACTCCTTCGAAACAAAGTTTCTTCGGCAGAGTCGAGACATTTGTCTCCTCGCCGACACAGGAAACATTCTCGTTCTAGGTCTCGAAGCAGTTCCCACCACTCTTCGAGATCCAAGCATTCAAGTAAGAGACATCGAAGATCCCCTTCCTCGTAGTCTTCTTCTGTTTCTCCGGAAAGAGTCACCTGCCTCACAAAACATAGCTCTCAGGCTGAGTGGGAGGAATTCTGTAAAAGGATGCTTAGCGTGTTCGAGAAAGAGGCCTCGACCCCCTTGAAGACAGCTGAGGGTGATACCCTGGGTGAAAGACCTGAAAAATCGAAACGCTGCGAGCCGTTGCACCTGGCGAAAGAAACTACTTGAGAGCGTCACGAACCCTCGAGCAAAGGCACTGTGCCATCAACGCCATCGTCGAAAGTCCCTTCGATGCATAAATCTGCGTCATCGACGCCATTATCGAAGGGCTCATCGATGCATAGGTCGATCGAATCGACGCCGTCTTTGATGCCGAAACAGAACAAACCCACGGCCGTCACTACCTCACAGCCAGTGGTCATACCCAGGGCCTCGAACACGACTTCGAGAATGTCATCGACAACCTCGAGTAGGATTCCGATCCTCTCGAGCTCTTCGAGTTCTCTTCCGATCTTCCAGACGCCTTTTTCGGTGTTTTCGAAGCCTTTAACGTCCATGTTTTCTCAACCAATTATGACAAATTTAGCCTCTTCTGCTCTGGAAATGGGATTTAAGTCCTTTCCAAGGTCTGATCATTTCAGACCTTTGTCTTCAATTTATGAAGAAGGTGAGGATTCGGATCAAGAAAGACCATTTGGGTTGCAGAGATCTGCAACACCTGAACCAGAGGAGTTTACCTCTGAGGAAAATAGGTTAAAGGATCTTCGAGAATCCTTACATGAGGCAAGTGGGTTAGATACTTCCCCAGAAATCGAATTTGCCAAACCAGACCCAGGGGAACATGCCGAGACCCCTTAAAGAATTTTAATGGCAACGATTATAGAATTCATGGGTTTTTCTACACCTTCCCCTGCATTCCAACAGGATGACCTAACAGACATCTTAGTTAAAGGCCCACAGGAGGATCCTGTGGTTCGATTTCACGATGCATTACAAAGAAAAATATTGGCTAACTGGGAAAGTCCTGAGGTTATCCCGGCGGTTAATAAGAAGTTATCAGCCAAATATAGGGTATCTGCTACTGACCCTGAATTTTTGTCTAAACATCCAACTCCAGAGAGTCTGGTTGTTCAAGCAGCAACTGCATCAGGCAGTAGATCGGCATACCCTACTGTTCCACAGGACAGGGATGACAAAAGATACAACTCTATGGCTAAGAAAGTCTTTTCTGCATGTAGCATGGCGTTAAAATCTATTAACGCTACTTGTATGCTCGCAAGGTTCCGCCACATACTTTGGGAGTGTGCTTCATCAGCGGCTGACTGCCTCCCAGAGGGAGAAGAAAGGGAAGCGTTTCTAAACATCCTTAAGGATGGTAAAGATGCAATGTGTGAATCCCTTCAAACTGGCATTGATTCTGCTGACCGTATCAGTAGGGCCATGACGGCAAGTACTACAACCCGCAGATTTGCGTGGTTGCGAAAGTCTGGGTTTGCTCCAGATGTACAAGCCAGACTTTTAAATATGCCCTTTGACGGCCCTTCTTTGTTTGGTAAGAAGGCGGATGACAGTCTAGAAAAGTTAGACATCCAAAGCAGCAGCAAAATCCCTGGGAGCTGGGAGCTGCAATCCGTCAAAAACGCCATATCACCCCTCAGGAACCTCTTGGAGAGATAAGTCCTTTTGCTTTTATTCCGCATTCGGAAAAGGCAGAAGACAGTCGGTTCAAAGAGGTCAAAAAAGATTCACCAGAGGTGGACGGGGTAAAAATACAAAAGTCGCAGCAGCAGGTGCCTCTTTACCCTCGGCATCTGCATCAGCCGCCTCTAAATCACTCTGAGGACTCTCCTCACAAGACACCAGTAAGGGGGCAGGTTAACTCAACATCTGACGGAATGGCAGGCTATTACGTCAGATGCTTGGGCATTGGAGACAGTTGCTCAAGGTTACTGCCTGCCTTTTCTACGCATTCCTCAGAGTCATCCACCGATCCGCTCCTCTTGCAGGAAATTGTAGACCTGCTGGAGAAAGGTGCCATAGAACCGGTACCTGTAGCGGAGAGGAACAAGGGCTGGTACTCCCCCCTACTTCCTAATACCGAAGAAGGACGGAGGACTGAGACCTATCGTGGACTTACGAGAATTGAACAAGTTCCTCAGGAAGGACAAGTTCAAGATGGTAACTCTCTCTGATCCTTCAGGTCCTCCAGCTCCAGGACTGGCTGGTATCTCTGGACCTTCAGGATGCTTATTTCCATGTGCCAATCCATCTCAAACACAGGAAATACCTGAGGTTCGCAATTGGCGGCTCTCATTATCAATTTCGAGTTCTGCCATTTGGGCTGACCTCCGCCCCGAGGGTCTTCACCAAGCTAATGTCGGTAGTGGCTGAAAGTCTAAGGAGGGCAGGGATTCACGTCTACCCCTACCTGGACGATTGGCTGATCAGAGCTGTATCTCCGGAACAAGCTCAGATCCAGCTAGATTAGGTTTGCCACTTCCTTCACAAACTGGACTTCTCCCTCAATTTGATACCATCACAGAGACTCCAGTTCATTGGAGCAGTCCTGGACACTTCCCTGGGAAAAGCCTCGCCACCAGAGGTGAGGGCTCAAGATATTCTACAGATGGTCACCAAGTTTCAAAATGGCCAACGTCTCCCCGCCTTCGACTTTTTGAGGTTGCTAGGCCTCATGGCATCCTGCATCTTCCTTGTGCCAGAGGCTCGCCTGAGAATGAGATCTCTTCAGTGGGCACTAAGAACTCAGTGAGAATGACAGATCTCCTTCAGGTTCTGGACAAGGCGGCTCAAGACCTTCAGTGGTGGGCCTGTCAGGAGAACATTTTGAAAGGAGAACTGTTTTGGCAACCATGGCCGTAGATGACAGTAGTCGCAGATGCCTCACTCACGGGGTGGGGAGCCCATGCCAACGACTTGACCATCAGCGGTCGTTGGTCTCATCGGAGTCCAGACTACATATCAACCTATTAGAGCTGAGAGCAATCAGACTAGCGCTGAAGGCTTTTCTGCCATCTGTACAGGGGAAAAATGTATTGATAATGACGGACAATACAGTGGCCATGCACTACCTCAACAAAAGAGGAGGCGTAGGGTCACTGCCTCTGTGCAGAGAGGCGATGCAGCTCTGGTTTTGGGCAATCCCAGAAGGAATCTCTCTATCGGCAGTTCCCTTAGCCGGAGAGAGAAACTTGACGGCGGACGCTCTGAGCAGGCAGAGTACAGTCTCCCACAAGTGGGAACTAGCTCAGGAAGTCCTTCAACAGATCTTCACCCTTTGGGGAACCCCTCAAATGGATCTGTTCGCCACCAGCATCAACAGGAAGCGCGATCAGTTTTGTTCAAGGGAATTTCCCCCGAGAGGAGCTCTAGGGGACGCGTTCGTAGTGGACTAAGAGTTTCCACTTCTGTACGCGTTTCCTTCAGTCCCTGTCATTCCTCAAATGATGAGGAGGTTGAGAAGGTTCCGGAAAGCCATGATCCTTATTGCCCCGGACTGGGCCAGGAGAACGTGGTACCCGGACCTTCTGGACATGTCCATCTGCCCTCCAATTCGTCTTCCACTCGAGGAGAATCTTCTCTCGCAGAAGGGAGGTCAGGTTCTCCATCCAGACATCAGAACCCTCAACCTTCACGCTTGGTAACTGAAAGGTTGAGATACAAGGATTGGGACCTCCCAGATGACGTCATGGAGGTGTTGCTTTCGGCCAGAAGGCCAGCAACAAAGACTTTATACTGCTGCCGTTGGAACAAATTTTGCAGCTGGTGTAGAGAAAAGAATATCGATCCCTTTTCATGTGGTACACCAACGGTGTTATCTTTTCTACTCTTTGGCAAATTCTGGCCTTCAGGTTGGCACTATCAAAGGCGATCTTGCAGCGCTATCGATCTTCAAGCGCACTGCAGAGGAGCCTTCGTGTTTCAAGTTACCCTTAGTAATACAATTTCTGAAGTGATTAACCAATGTCTATCCTCCAAGACCATTCCAAGTTCCCGTATGGGACTTAAATTTAGTCTTAAATTTCCTGATGGGTACTCCTTTTGAACCACTCCACTCTTGTTCGCTAAGATTTCTCACCCTTAAAACTGTCTTATTAGTGGCATTGACATCTGCTAGGAGGGTGAGCGAATTACAAGCTCTATCTTGTAAACCCCCTCATACAATTTTTCATAAAGACAAAGTTGTCCTGCAAGTGAAGCCTAATTTCCTCCCAAAGGTGATTTCTGAATTCCACATCACTCAGAAGATTACCTTACCTTCATTTTATCCCCCTCCCCATCCGGGGAAAAAGGAAGAAAGGCTACATAGGCTGGACCCAAGGCGGGCTTTGAGCTTTTACATTAGCACACTTGCTAGGATTAGGCAAGCAGACCAACTGTTCGTAGGTTACTCAGGGCACAAATTGGGATTACCGATAACAAAACGGACCATTTCCAGATGGATAATTTTGGCCATTCTGGAATGTTACAAACTGGCAGGGAAAGAGCCTCCTCCAAATCTTAGGGCTCATTCAACCAGGGGTATCGCAGTCTCTTCGGCCTTCCAAAGAGGGGTACCGATTCGAGACATGTGTGGCTGCCTCATGGTCGTCTGCAAATACCTTCACAAAATTTTACAACCTGGATTCCTCCTCTAGCCAAGAGACTAGGTTTGGCGAATCTGTGTTGCACTCTGTTCATTATTTAAGGGAAACGTGGCAATTTTACTCCCACCTCCAGTTACACACCACTGCTATGGGAGTCTATCAAGATAAGGAATCCGTCGGAGGACACAATCCCTTCGAAGAACAAGTTAATTCTTACCTGGTAACATTCTTTCGATGGGATGTTCCTCCGACGTATTCCTTATCGCCCCTCCCATCCATCCCCTTAGTAAAACTTCCCTTGTGGTTACAGCTTACGCTCCTACAGGGTCAATAACCAATTAATGTAAAGCAACTGTTAAATCTCAAAACGGAACTGAGCAACGGATGCTGCGTGAGTCTATTTATACGTATGATGACGTTGGCGCCGATACGGAGGCTGTCGAGAGACATCGGCTCGAGGGACATCGGCTCGAGGGACGTCGACGCGCAGCGCCCTCTACTGAAAAAAAAAATTCCGAGGCCAGCAAGCTGGAGATGATCTATCATAAGGAATACGTCGGAGGAACATCCCATCGAAAGAACATTACCAGGTAAGAAGTAACTTGTTCTTTTGATGTATTTATTGAATTGCCTTTTTAAAGAACGCTTATTTGAAAATTGATGTTAAATAAATAACTATTTATAACAGAAGCCTCGAGTGTGTTACTTGGCTACTTGTATTTACATATTTCATTTGTACAGCTCAAATTTAGCCCTCTTGAGATAGGCCTGGCTGCTCAGTCATACTACCAACATGTCTAGTACAGACCTATACCAAAAGGTGGGTTACCTAATACCAGTCAGATAAGTGTTGTCTAGTCTCACACAGTGACACTGCATCAATTCGTTCTTACCTAACCATTTCTAAGTAACTATTTATCTATGTGCCAAGTACCTTGCAGTACTGCGTATAGGGGTCCTTTGTTTGACCCTAGACACCCTCTAAGGATTTTTGGTGATTGTACAATGTGCCTAGGACCAACTATTGGCAGCAGTTTACTTTTATAGTATTTTTACTGAACCATATCTCGTTTACCCCGTTTGCCTCAAGAATGTGGGCAGTGCCGAAAATGGGTGTGCCACAAAGTCTTTTGTTCTGTCCTTTGGCCATTTTATTCTTTTGCCTTCTCTCGGGTCGATCAGACCCAGGATTTCCTTATTTGGGCATGCAGCCTCCCTTGAAAACCGCAACTTTCGCGGGCTCCTGCATGTCACGTGTGCTAGTGCCCGAGGAAAAGGATTGGGGACTGTCTGGTCCCAATCCACACTACTAGTGCTAGTATGTCTGATATGCCTGAACGACTGTACCCACCATGGGCCGCGATTGCCTCACACCTGGCGTGTAAGCAAGAGAGCAGATCTTCCATTGGCTATTCCAGATTTGAGTGTGAAACAAATCTTGATACGAGAAGGGGCTCTGCATCCATTACAGGTGATTTATCGTCATTACATCGAATGCAATAGCATCAAATGCCATACCAGAGGAAAAAAAGCATCGAAATAAAGCATCAAATGTATTTTTTTCATTTTTTTTAATGGGGAGACCCCCCCCCAAACCTCATTTTTTAACCTTTAAAACACATTTTAATTAAACTAAATCCTTTACCTTTAAAAAAAAAGCATTCAATGCTTTTTTTTCGATGCTTTTTTTTTCTCTGGTTTAGCATTCGATGCTTTTGCATCCGATGCAATGACCAGATACCATTACAGGTCTATCACCTGAAGTTCTCGCTAAACTACAGAAGGAGCCAAGTATCCTGAAACACTAAAGCAGACCCGTGTAACCGCCAGAGACGTGCTGGAAGCTTTGGCACCCTGGGCCCGCTGTTGTCCCGTCAGACCCCTGTTTTTGTATCGATCACAGTAGGCCTGCAAGGGCGCTTCGACCCTTTGGAGTAGTGAGAACAACCACTCTCAGCACCTCCCAATTACCCTGCCAAAGAGCCTCATCATGAGTGTTCCTGGGCCATCCAGCGAACTGACCAGCTCGAACCTGGGGTATCGCAGATGAGCGCCGCCGCCCCGAGTTGACACCCGAGACTTGGGAATCGCTAGTCTGTGGTCCTGGGCCCTCTCACGCCGATTTTCGTAGTTATAGCTCCTCTTAATGGCAATTTAAGCATGTGCCAAGCCACAAGCATTTGCAGTCCATGTCTCCCTGCTGTGGTTAGTCATTGTAGGAGCCTTCTCTGCCTGCCCCCCCTGTTCCCTGAGATCTGCTGCTCTGGAACTGTCCTCTTTTCTTCATCGTGAACTGAGAAAAGGCTACTGTCCCGCGAGCGACGTGCAACTGCATGGGTTGAACCTATAAGCGACCTGGCATAGACTGCCAACGTTTGGCCCAGACTGTGTCGACAGTCGGTGAGCACTTGCATCCCTTACCAGTGGCCCCCCGGCACAGCCAATGTTCGTTATGCATGAGAATCTCTAAGAAGATACTCACCTGGTTCAGCCTGCACTCCCTAGCTATTCCCGAAACTCCAAGGTCGCTCTGCCTGCAAGGGTAGACCCTCCTTGAATAGTGGGACACTGTTAATCACTTCAAGCCCCTTCCTGAACTGCTACAGCCCTGTGAAGGGGACCCGCTTTCTCTCATTATGCGCAACTGCATGTTTTCAACGCATTAGTATACTTTAGAGCACAAGGCTCACCACTTCGTAGGGCTGGTCTGCTTAAGTTGGGGATCGATTCTGAAGAACTGCCTAATGCTATATTTGTGTTAACCTACCCTTCTGTTACAGGTTGTGGCTGTGTTTTCCCCTTTACCGCATTAGGCGAAACATAACTGTATATATGTTAAATAGTGAAAGGCGTGTAACTGTTTTATATTACTGTGGTTTATTCATGTTTAATTATTAATGCCTATAATAAATGTATAGGTCTAAGCGTATTTGTGGAGTTTTACTGTGTGCTCATTGTGGGCTTCTGATCACTCTAACCGCGCCTGAGACTGTCTTGACCGCCTGCCAAGCTACTGTGATTGGTCTGGCTTGTCAAGAAGGTTCCCCTTTTCCACTAACTAGGGTGGCTTCCTAAACATCTGCCCACCAGGTCAGAGTTTAGAAATCCATCTTAACAACTATTACAGTTGCTTTTCAGATCAATGGAACACAGATTGAGGTGAGCAATAACTCTTTAACTTATTTTAAGATGGCACACAGCTAACTCAAGGTAAATAAACCCATTTACTTTTTAAAGGATCGACCAGCAACTTAAAGGTAGGTATAAACCGAAGACTGTTTTAACATCTGTAGAAGACAGACCAGGGAAAGCAAAACCCAGTATTACACTTTATGAATGACTCAATGTTATTGTTATTCTAGGTAGGTAAAACCTAAGGCAGACATATTCTAAACGTGCTGTACAGCAAGTTAGGGGATGCAAGACCCAGTTGGGAAACATCTACACCTATTCTCTGCAAGAAAGTATTAGTGAAGCCAACAGCATTACTTTTGGGAAAAAGGCATAACCTATTCATAGGTGAGTAAAATACCCTTTCATCTACTTTTCAGAATGGCACAACACATTCAAGGTAAGTTGGAGCTTTTGTAACTGCTCACTCCCAGGGTTACAGTTACCAACTAACTCTTACACAAGTAAATACTTTTCAAACACTTATTCTTTTTATTTTTAAGGAGGAATCCTTTTCTTATCCAGTCCTTCCCTAGTGTGTTGCACGAGTTCACTCAGAGGCAGAAGAGGGACCCTAGTGGTCTAGGTGCCAGCTGTAGGCAGGGTGAGATAGGGTTCTGTTGCAGGCAAAGGTCAAAGTTCCGGTGTAAGTCTGTTCAAACAAGTAAGTAGTTCACTTTAAAGTTAGTTAGGGTCCAGGGACTTCTGAGAAGAAACCCTAGGAGGATTCCAGCAGTGGGCCTGGGTGAACTGTATGGAAAATCGCAGCTTTACAGAAATCACAAAGGCTTAAGGTAAGTAAATACCCCAGGCAACACAGTACCTTAGCATGGAAGAAGAGATGCAGCAAGCAGGCTTCAGGATCTGTAGCCAAAAACTTGGTCGCAGAATTCCTTGTCATGAAGACTGAAGCCCGGACACTGGAAGGGCTTCTGCAGCAGGGATCAACAGGGAAGGCTCCAGGCAAGAGTTTCTTCTCGGCTGGATTCAGCTCTGTGGTTTTGGTGCCCTTTTCTGGAGCCAGAAGAATACTGAATATTGCTGGTCGGATTCTCGTCACTTGCAAGGTCCAGCACTCTGAGGGGACTTTTTCGACTTGATTCACGTCTCTAGATGTCCAGCAGAAGGCCAAGTTTCAGCTCAATTCGGAAGGCCATGCACCTCACGATGGCTCGAGGTGCCAGGGTATTGGGGTATTGCAGCCCTGCAAGGTCACAGCATGACGTGGGATGGCTCAAAATGCAGGTAGTCTTGTGTCTAGTGGATCTCACCAGGCTCTGGTTCGGAATCGCCTTTTTTTCAGAGTCCCCTTGTCGCTTGGAAGGAAGGGTAATGGAAGGGTAGGAAGACTACTTGATGTTGGAGCTATGCAGATTGTTTTTTCTTGTGCCAGCGGCGTCATGTGGATGTATTTCTATTGTATATTCTGCATTCTGTTTTAGATGGTTACATGTGATTTGAACAAATTAATAAATAATGCCTTGATAACGAACCTAAAGCAGCGGACAAATTCTGGTTACACAGCTGGCTCTCTGGTCGCTGGAAATTGTCTCGGCTGTGTTTTCTTCATCTTCCTCTTCGAATTCAGGTCCAGTGATCGACATGTCAGCAGCTTCCAGATTCAGTTTTTATCAGAAACTTCATCACAACCTATGCATTCTTTCCCTGCATTGTACAACAAAGGGTGAGCTGGCTGTCCATTCAGGACAGTCAGCCCCCTCCCCCGCTGGGAGTTGTTCACTTTCACGGGCAAGGTGGAAGACAAAGGGCTGTGGAGATTTGGACTCCTTGTCGCTTCCTGCCTTTCCAGACACTCTGGAGCCTGGGTGGGGAATCTAAAGCATTCCCGCCGTAGACTAAATGTTCACTGCAGTCGTTCCCTCCTAGAATGGCAGGGGAAGACCTCAGAAACAACAAGCACACAAGAAATGGTGAAAAAAGAGACCACCATTCTAGCAAAATGGTGCCCCGAGGCTGAATTAACAGGCTTGCAAGTAATGAAGACTAAAAAGTCATAAAAGTTGTTACACTGCCACCAGCCATTCAAGGAAACTTGCAATTGTAACAAAATGTTACCAAGTAAGTAAGAAAGGAGATATTTTGCATCCCCCAGCACTCCACATAAGGTGGGGTGTGCTGGTTCAGTATATGAAATGTAAAGAGGGATTTTCATCCCCCTTTACTACTTAGGAACGTTCACCCAAGAACATGAAAGAAATTAACATGGGAGCCCATAGGGGCAACACAGCCTAAGCTCAAAACGTGTCGGAAACTATAACTTCAACCATACACTATGAAGAGACATGAAAAGGTCACCCATTAAAAAGAGTAAAATACTAGGTAAGAGGGGGAAAAAGATTCCCCTTCACCTAGGGACAAGGTAAAATAGTTACATAGTCAAAGCAAAATGCTCTGGGGCTGACACAGGTTGGGAAGGTTAATCATTGATATGAAAATCTTACTTAACAGCAGCCCTAATGAGACTGGCGATAGATGGTTAGAAAGGAATGGCAACATTATCAATAGATCTACCCAAAGGAACGTGGTCCTTTTGGATAGCCTCATGTGACAGTCCCCTGCCTTCCATGGCAATCGTGCTGGGAATAGCCAGGGCAATCGTGCTGGGAATAGCCAGGGGATCCTCACCAAGCTGTCCAGTGTCACGAAGCAGGTGGCAACCGCAACACCGTTCACATCAAGGGTTCTTCGTCACAGCTCAAAGTATATCCTGTTACTAGTACCAAACTTAGCGGCTCGCTAGTTATCATACTCTGAAAGATGAAATGCTCCAATGGGATTCACACCGGTCACATTCTGGAACAAAAACATCTCGGCTTTTCAGTGAAGACAAGCTAATTAATTGCACATTAATTTGTTAGACCCACAAGTGACCGCTTCTAAGCTCTGGGCTTGAATGGTCCTCTGTTCTATGTGTAAAACTATGCATTTTTTTAATCCATGTTCTGTGGAATGATATGACAAAACTCATATTGTGTATAAATCGAGGAACATGTGGGTCTGCTTTTTCTTGGACATATTTCAAGGCCTTGTGACTAGAAAGCACTAAATTAAAATTGTGATTAATTGAAAAGATTACTTGATGTTGGAGCTATGCAGATTGTTTTTTTCTTGTGCCAGCGGCGTCATGTGGATGTATTTGTATCGTATATTGTGCATTCCGTTTTAGATGGTTACATGTGATTTGAACGAATTAATAAATAATGCCTTGATAACAAACCTAAAGCAGCGACCAAATTCTTGGGGGTCCTCCGCAAGCCCCAGTTTCCCCATGTTTAAAACCCCACCTAAACACCTCTTACCCATTTTAACCATCGAACACACCCCCACATGTTTTTTTTTTAAAAACTGCATTATTTTCAATTGGTTTAAATTCCTGCATACCGTTTTAGATTACTAGTCTGATCTGACTATATCCATATGCCCTAGAATAAGCTGACTTTGAGATTCCAAACCAGAATGTGGTGACCGACTTTGAACTGTAATCCGATGAGGGAATGCCCCACTTATCATAAGTGATGTATGCACAGTAGCATGGCCTCACTCTACACTATTATTTTGAGGGAGGGGAAGATAAATGACATTTGTGATGTTCATATTCCTGATCGTTTTGAAATTTTTTTGTTTCAGGGTGTTGAAGATGCGTTTTACACACTAGTGCGAGAGATACGGCAATACAGAATGAAAAAACTGGACAGCAGTGAAGATATTAATCAAGGTTGCATCGGTCTCACATGTGCAGTAGTTTAATCAAGTGAGTTGAAAACAAACCAATATTTCTAGAATTTTCAAGCCAGCCTACCTCCAGAGCTTTTTTTACTTGACACTGTACAGTAGAATATACCCATAAAACCATCAAGTTTACGTAAATTAGCTTTGTGTGTCTGTTCATTGAACAAGAGTATTTAAATAATATTGTGTTAACATGTATGTTATATTCAGAAATCCCCTCCCACCCCATGATGGTTCTTTCATAACTATGCGCTCTTGTATTTTTTTTGTGTGACATAATCCACACATTCTTTGCAATACTAATTACATGCAATTGAGTTCATTGTAGCAAACGCCTTGTACAGAAATTAAAGCATCCTACAACTGGGGATGGCAAGGAACCTCCGTTAAAGGTGTATCCTGCTAGACGAACACCCATTACGATCTCTCTCAATAGTCTGAACGATGGGATAAGGCCGGAATTTTCCCATTGTTGGGGGAGTTTTCCTAAAGTCCACTTGAGATGAAACTTCATAAAACTCCCAATGGCATACAGGTCCCCAACTCTTAGTATCAGTCTGTATTGCTCTTCGAACCTTGGTAGAGTGGCAGAGCAGTCAGACTTTTCATAAGAGGAAGATGTGAGCTGTATAACACAGTTAGTACAGTAGTCCAAAGAAACACTCACACAATGCATTTATATTCAAATATATATTTATTATTTACACATTGAAAATCTTGACATGCTTGGATCACTTAATCAACACACACAGGCTTACTTATAGTTTTCAAAGGCAACTGCTTAGTTGGAAGTTGCTCGCGGTACAAATGTTAGAGTTGCACACTGATAACAGTTCTACGACCGCGCACTTGTGCACAGACACATGTACGGTAATTGTATTTAGTTAGCAAAACCGCTTAAGATAAAGTATTTTAGGAAGGAAAAAGGTTGGTTAGTCCAACAGTAGTAGAGCTTAAGGTTCTAGAGGCGTTTTCTCGGCAAACTAAAGTTTTAAATTCAGATCCCTTACTCTATGCAAAAGTCAGTTTGGAGAGGGCTCAAAGTCTTATGAAGCAGCAGAACAGCGAACATTCCAGTGGATACTTTCAGTCTTTAAGGATGCGAGAAGAATTAACACAACGTTGGAGGCCTTGTTAAAGGACTCGCAAAAGGGACACAACCTGACGCTTAAGTCTGAGGTAAGCGTGGACACCTCTAGTGCACTCCAACACTCTGGAGTGACTTATTGGTTCAAGGTAAGCAATACCTTTTCACCCCACAGTACCTTAGCTTAGAAGAAATGGTTGTGGCTGGGTTCTCCTTTGGGCAGCAGCAACAGACCCTGTCTCTGCATTCCTTGGTCTGTTGATGAAAGGCAGTGCGGTGAGCGGGTTGTCTCGGCAGCAGTCTCGAGAGAGGACCGCTGGAACAGGTTTCTTCAGCTTCTGTGGTTGGTCTGCGGTTTTGGGGCCATTTCTGCGGCACCAACAAAGGACATGATTCGCCCAGTCAATCTAATTCGATTCCTGGAGTCCTGCACTCTGGTGAGGGGACTTGGATGAGTTGGATTGTGACTCTGGATGTTCACCTTGAGCTCAGCGAAGTCTTGTATGGATTTGGCCTTGGCAAGACGTTGCACTACAGTTGGGTCGGAGGCCTCCTGTTATTCGCGGTCTGCAGCTCCGGAAAAAGACAGCACCTCAGGATATGGCTCAGATGTAGTTCGTCTCTGGGCTCGTTGGCCCCACCAGACATAGGGAAGGAGTAGTCGGTGTTGCATAGGGTCTGCAGGCACCTCTGGGCATCTTCAGTTACTTCAGCTTCAAGTGGTCGACTTGCCTTCCACCTCAGGAACCTCACCTTTTATTCAGTTTTAGCACACACTCCTCTGCAATCTCCCTCAGCAGTTTACATAAAGGGTGAAATGGCTGTCAAAGCAGGACAGCCAGACCCCCCATTGGGCACTGGTTCCATTCAGGCACACAAAATGCACTTGCTGCCTGCCCAGACACTGGAGCCTAGGCGGTTTACACCCAAGGGTTCCTGCCAAAGGCAAAACTCGCACACCTCCCCCTCCCAGAATGGTTGATGGGCTAACGAAGAACAAGTACGCTAGAGATTGCGAAAAAAGAAAGGAGTCACCATGTTAGTACATAGGTGACCCTATTGCGTACAACCAGGACTGTGGCTACAGTCTGCAGTAAAAAATAACACACTAGTTGGTAGAACACATCCACTGCCACCAGCCATAACTAGAGGGTTGTTTATTTGACTAAAAAGTCACATGAGGGAGGCAGAGGATGTAAGGGAAGCGCTGGCTTCTTTTTACGAGGCTCTTTATACATCGCAGTACCCCCGGGAAAGCTTACAGGACAATTTCCTGCATAAGATTGAGCTGGTGAGGATAGGGAGTGAAGCCCGGGAGAAGCTGAACGAGGAAATTTCAGAGGAGGTGAGGAGGGTGATTGGGGGGTTACCGCTGAACAAGGCACCAGGCCCTGATGGATATAGCGCAACCTTTTATAAAACCTTTGTAAACATCTTGGCCCCTCAGCTGACTCATCTCTTTAACACCTTTCGGTAAACGGGGAGAATAACCCCTTCCATGGAGGAGGCTCGGCTAACCCTTGTTCTTCAGGCGCGTAAGAACCCGGAGGAACAAACATCTTACAGGCCTATAGCGCTGATTAATATCGACGCTAAAATCTTCACGAAGGTATTAGCGAGAAGGCTGGAGGGTTTCCTCCCTGACTTGGTTCACCCGGAATAAGCGGGGTTTGTTATGGGTCGGCAGACTGCGGACAATATACAAAGAATTGTGCATCTGGTGGAAAAGTCTCATAGAACGGACACTCCCACGGTCCTCCTTTCTCTAGATGCGGAAAAAGCTTTTGACTGTGTGGAGTGGTCCTTTCTATTTAAGGTAATACAGAGGATGGGCATCGAGGGGAGTTTTTTGCGCATAGTACAGGCCAATTATCAGACACCTAAACTGAGAATAGCGGTGAACGGAACGATGTCTAGGCTTTTTGGGGTGACCAGGGGGACCAAGCAAGGTTGTCCTTTGTCCCCCATGCTTTATGCGATTTACCTGGAGCCTCTCTTGCAGGCGATTAGAGAGGCGAGGGGGATAAGGGGTATTCCTTTTGGGGGGACTGAACAGAAGGTTGCAGCATTCGCGGATGACCTCCTACTAGCTCTTACTGCCCCATCTAAATCTATCCAACTAAGTAGAAACCTGTTAGAATCCTTCGGGGAGGCTTAGGGTCTTCGGATCAATTATGCTAAATCTGAACTACTGAACCTGACGTTAAAGGGTGCTGAGCAGACTGCCCTGAGGGAGTCTATCCCGTTTATCTGGAGTCCAAATAGCATTAGGTACCTTGGGGTGAAAATTATGCCGAGGCTGGCGGGCTGGTACAGGGTGGACTATCCCCCACTATTTAAAAAGCATCAAAGGGGACTTTCGTAGGTGGAGAACTCTCCCGATAACGTGGCTATGTAGGCTGGCAACGGTTAAAATGGTAACATTACCCCGCCTGTTGTACCTGTTCCAAGCAATTCCTCAGGGGGTCCCCTGGGTTTTTTTTAAAGAAGTTGGACTTGCTCACTAGAAACCTCCTGTCGGCTGGGAAAAAGCTGCGGATTAGCAAGCAACTATTGCAGGCTCCTAGGCGGGAAGGGGAGCTAGCGCTTCCGAATTTTCAACGGTACTATGAGGCGGCCCAATTAAGGGTGGTGAGGGAATGGCTGTGTGAGGGGGAGCCCTCTCAAAATAAGCAATGGGTGAAGATGGATAGGGCTGTTGCGCATCGCCGTCTTGTGGAGGTTCTATGGCTAACGAAGGGGCTTCGCCCTGGGCACATATATGAGAGCACCATTACTGGGCTGATGGTTCGGAACTGGGACAAATTAGTCAAATGCAACGGGATTCTGACGTTCCCTTCTCCATATACGCCCCTGTTTCGCAATAGAGAGTTTACCCCGGGAATGGAAGAGGGGGCTTTGCGACAATGGGAGGACGGTGGTTGTAGATGGCTGGGAGACATGTTCCGAGGGGGGGAAGCTACTCCCGTTTGAAGAATGTAAAAAGGGGTTGGGGAGGCGGAGAGGCTCCGGTACGCGCAGCTGCGCCACTGGGTTATGCACCCGGTAAATAAGCTGGCGGCCACTAGGGGGAGAACGAGGTTCAAGACGTTCTTGCACTCGAAAGATGGGTCTAGGGGCCTTATTTCCAATCTATGAGATACTAGACGAAACTCTGGATAGGGCCCCATGGCAGTACATGCGGAGATGGGAGCAGAGGTTAGGTAGAACAATTGAGCGGGAGG
Organism: Ambystoma mexicanum; assembly: GCF_040938575.1. Lineage (NCBI taxonomy): Eukaryota > Metazoa > Chordata > Amphibia > Caudata > Ambystomatidae > Ambystoma > Ambystoma mexicanum. The sequence goes on along the minus strand of NC_090938.1, from coordinate 112,321,371 downwards.
AATGGGAGCGTCTGTGGCGGGTAATCCCTAAGTTAGCGAGAGCCTCCCAGGTCCAGGAAATGTGGTACAAGATCTTATTCGGCTGGCACTACACCCCAGCCAGGCTTAAAGAGATCTTTCCTATGGCATCGGGGAAGTGTTGGAGGGGATGTGGGATGGAGGGTACGGCACAGCATATCTGGTGGGAGTGCCCACATATTAAACCCTTCTGGGTAGAGGTGCAGAGGGCTCAGGAGCAGATATGTGGGCCAGGAAGTAGTAGGCCTCCGGAGATTATCCTGGGTGTGAGGAGGAGTAACGGGGGAGGGGGGGCCCAAATCACGGGAGAAAGCGAGAGTGATCCATGTCCTGGCCGCTATGACAGTGATAGCTCAGAGGTGGAGAGGTCCCTCTTCTTCAGGATTGGCTACGGAAACTCTGGGTCATTGTGTCTCTTGAATGGGCCACTTATGCAAAAGATAAGCTGCAGTCCTTCGCAGGAGATTGGGAGGAAACCTTGCAAGACGACTTTCGAATCGGCTGGCGGCCGCAACGCTTGCGATTACTGGACCTGGGGTGAGCACTGGTGGAGGGACGGTGATTGTAGAGTGTCATGGAAGTGGCGAATATTGAAGGGGAGGAGGGAGGAAAGTAGAGGAAGGGTTGGGAGGGGGGGTGTGGAATGTGGGGGCTGCTAACGCGAGGCGTCGCAGACTATTTGGACTATTTGAACAGTGTCTTTCTTTGACAGTGACAAACTGAAGCTGCCTTGGAGGGGGGGGGAGTTTTGGGATATGGTTCTCTTTGTTTGAAAATTAATAAAAAGAAGTAAAAAAAAGTCACATGAGCAGAGAGAAGGGGGGGATACTAGGTATCCCCTTGGCTCTCCACATAAGGTGGTGTGTGGCAATACCCGAGTATAACATTTTAGAAGGGATGCAAAGTATCCCTCTATCTTTAAGAACAGTGGTTTAAGATCCATCTCCCGAGTACTGCCGCAGGAGCCCGCCAGACGTCCTGCCTTTTGTCACCAGGACCAAGGTCCAGCAACAAGGGCTGTAGCAAGGAGGAATCCAGCTGGAAAATCATTCTTCAAATCACAGGTACTGTGGGGCTTGGGGTTTTCACCTTTTAGCCATAAAATGTGCTTCCTGCCTTGAAGTGCTTTTTGGAGTTGATCTCAACTCGCCTGCACTGGCCTAACAGCGTGTGCTCTCTCCAAAGTAGCTCACTTGAGTTACAGTGATTTCTTTTGAACTTACTAACTTTGTCAAGACTTTATCTAAGAAGTGCAACAGAACTATTGACGTTGTCTATTAACTTTGGCTGTACTGCCTCCCTAAAGGTACTCCCCTGAACCTACTGACTTAGGCAGTACTTGTTCCCTCCTAGGTTATAATTGTTGACACTATTATTGCTGGGATTAAAGTTTACCTGCCTCCCTTTGGCAGATTGAAATTGTTTTCACAACTCAGTAACTGATTTGGTAACTGAAATAAGTGCAATACTGACCTTTACTGAAGTCACTATGTGTGCTGGAACATGTTATTGCTGCAGTTGGTGGTTGTGATGCTATTATAATAATGTGTTCAATACTTTGGTAGTACTGTTACTATTAATAATCATAACTCCACTTCTTCTGATACCTCAACTACCATTGGTGTGGCAGGAATCGTAGTTAAGTGAACCGATTGGTGTAAAGAAAAACAAAATGTAGCCCTTTTACTTAGCAGAAAATGGGCAATTACAAATCTTTAGACTGCCCTTCCGCTCCTCCTCGGATGTCACTTACTCTGTCTTGAAAACCTCTCTCAAAAAGGTCAACTATAACCTGATAAAGGCTTACAGAAGATAAAACCTTGACTGTTACGAACATTACATTATTTTTTATACAAATTGTATGGTCCAGTCCAACAAACTTTCAATTATGAGACTGCTGCCTGCCAAACACCATTTTAAGCGTGTATGTATTTAGCCCATGAACGGGTTAGTGTATTACTCGATTGCTGTCCAATGGGGCACAGCTTTCGAGGTCAAGTATTCTGAAGATTAACCCAGTGACAGTCGAGAGTAAATCTAATCCTTTTCTAGGCTTATGTATGAGCTCTGCCTAAAAATGATTTTGCTGTGTGGAAATCCTTCCACAAAGAATGTTTTGACGTCACTACATCAGATTTTAGTCCCCTTGCTTCAAACCTTGCTTGTCTTCCGTTCCCAGTCCCTTACGTACCTCACTGTTGGGCAAGAATTAGTGCATTGAACTGGTGTGGGACTACACAAGATTTATCTCTTGGTATTAGTTAACACACCTTTTAATATAGGCCTGTACATAACTACGCAAGTTGTTAGTGTGATTGAGCAACCAGGCTTATCTTAAGAGGGGGGGGGATTGTGAGCTGTAGAGCTGTGCAATGAAATCGGTAAAAACAGGTATCCAAGTAAACACTTGCACATTTAGTTATATAACAAATATTTATTTATACAAAGATATTTAAAGCATTATTTAAAAAGCAGTAACTAACAGTAACATGGTTAGGATTCAATTAAAAAAAGTGAACAATAAAGCAAGCAAGTAATTTTTCATAAGTTACGCATTTTCCAGCACCAAGGGTGATTCTCCCAAAGGGATGCAGGCAGTCTTTTATCCCAGCATTAAGTGTTCAACAATTAAAACCTGCAAGAGAACAAGCACTGCCAAAGCCAATAGTTTCAGAAGGCCTCTAGGGAGCCAAAGTCAATGGGCAAAGTCAAAGTTCTGATGCTCTTCTTCTTAGAAAAATTTTCTTAAATAGTCTGTGTTCAAAAAGAAATCGCAGCAACTCAAGACGAGCCATCTTACGAAAGCACAAGCTGAAAGGCCGGTGAAAGTGAGTTGAGGTCAAATCAGAGTAGGGTTAAATAGCACTGCCAAAGGTAGGAAGCACCCAAAATGGCAAAAGGATCATGTACCCAAAATCCGACAGTACCTTTTGGATTGAAGATGTTTTTTTTTTTATTGTTGTTGTGTTTGGAGCATCTTTACAACATATAAATTAAACAATACAGTTCAGACTTTAAAAAACATTATTTTCTCCCGGCACAACACTAAAACAACACATATGCAATAAAAAACATCAATAAAAAGAACAGACAGGCACGTCCAATGTTACATTAAAAGTACAAATTTCACAATTTCAAATTCGGGTTTCCTAGTCGTTTGTTATGCAGGCACTAGTTATTCAAGATTTTGATAAAGAGGACAACAGCGGTATTTTATTCCCTTTTCTGACTATAAGCTACAAATAAATTCATTACAACCATGGTTTCATTTCTTATTTTGTTTTTTTTTTTCTATAATTTGAAGCAAACGTACCAAAGCAAGTACAACTGGCACCCTATGTCACCACATACATTGGACCCACAATGATTCATAGGCAAGACCATTAGCTGACAATATATGCTTGGCAAGAAGTTTCAATCTTTCTGCTCCCAATGCTGTACAGTATAGTACAAGATGTTTCAGGGTTTCTTGTGCACCTGTCATACATAGTCTGCAATTCATGACAATTTGTTCAATGTTATTCTTCCAGCGTTTCATGCAATCTTTGGTTGATACTAGATTAAATCTAAATCGCATGCAAGAGATTCTCACCCATTTGCTGGGAACCTGCGTAAAATATGCAAGGAGAGGTTGTTGCTTATGGCGGAATTTCGCATATTCCTTATGATTGCTGTATCGGCCAATCTGGTCAGCGGCGTCAAGCCCAATCATACAGTTTTTTTTTTTTTTTTACAATCTGAGGATATCGGACCAAGTCTGATATGTCCTGCGCAATCAGAGAAAGGACATTAAGTAAATCCGCATTAGCCTTCTGCAAGGAAGCGGGAATACCTTTCTTCACCATGGATCCTAAATCTTCATATAGTGAGTTTTTAATAGGATCTAGCATTTTTCCAAAATTAGCAAGTCTACGCCACAAGAGTTTAGATGCCAGAGTCCTAACTCATGAATGATTATCGGATTAGGCATTGAAAGGGGCAAGTGTAGTACCTTCTTCCAGATCATCCCCTGCAGAGCATTTAGTATAGGCCCAATTGAAAGTAGGCAATGGTCTAACCGATATAAGATGATTGATTCGACTCTGAGTAAATAAAACTCAATGAGTGGAATAAGCGAAAATTCGCATAACTTACTGTGGATGATCTTCATCTGACTGATCAATGGCATCGCCTTGATTAAGATTGCTGCTTGCCATTTTGTTATTGAGTCCGTGTTTGTCAGATTGTATCCCAGATAAGTGAGTCCTGGAGCCCGAGGAATCTTATTTGTGTTTATGGACCAATTAAGATGCCAACTTTCTTTTGTTGCTAAAGATAAGTATCTTTGATTTGCTAGATTTACTGACAAATTCTGGGTTTCACAGAAGTTAAAAAACCGCTGTAGTTTATGTTGTAAGCCAAAGGGCGTGCGATCTAAAAGGATTATATCATCGGCAAATGCCATCCAGTTTATGCTTAAGTCACCCAAATTTGCAGGAAAGGAAACAAACTGACTCCAGAGCTCCTCTATATCAGCAAGGTATAAATTAGAGGGTTGACGCCAAATTATACCCTTGTTTGACCCCAATGTAAGTTCGTATAGGTTCAGTTAAACTGCCGAAACAATCACTTCTCACCCTATAGCTGATGTTAGAGTGAAGCATAACAATCATTGCTATTAGAAAGTCTGGAATCTGAAACAATTTCATCTTCACCCACAAAATTTCTCTGACGCAGTCGAATGCTGATGATAAATCGACAAATGCCATGTATATTGGACCTTTTTGATTCTGCCTTGCGCTCTTCAATAAGTGTGCAAGAATTGTTGCATTAAGTTGCGTCCCCAAACCTTTTCTGAAACCAGATTGATAACGAGAAAAAGTCTGAGAAACGGAAATAAAGGAATTTAGTTCTTTCAGAATTAATGCAGCAAACACCTTTGCTGAAATATCTATCAGAGCGATAGGTCTAAAGTTAACAGGATCAGCTGTGTCTCCTTTTTTATGTAAGCGGAAAACTAAAGCAGACGTCCAAGAGGCGGGCAAGTTTCTAGTTTTAAAAATAGGCTCAAAGCAGCGATGTAAATATAAGGCCCAGAATTTTGGATCATCTTTCAATACACACGGAGGAATTCCGTCTGGGCTAGCTGCTTTTGAAGGCTTAAGATTCGTTATTACCAACTCGATTACCTCAACCTCCCATGGACAAGTGATAGGTAAATCTGCTATGCATGCCTCATATTTAAGTGACTTATATTTTTCAGGCATCGCATATTTATTCTGGAAGAATTTCACCCAAGCTTCCCCACTTACTGTAGAGGATTTCTGAAATTGGCTTCTATTCAGGGGGTCTCTTAATATTCCCCAAATCTCTCTAGTTTTTCGACCAAGCATCATGTTAACCAGTTGTTGATTCTTGTTCATATGTTTATTGAATTTTAAGGGTCTAATATCATTTCTGTATTTTGCCAGAATTTCCTTTTTTTTGTCGTTTAATTGAGCAAACGAGAGATTATAAGCCCTTTTCAGGTTCCTCATTTCTTGGTTTTTTTTGTTTTTCTGTTTGCGATCGCCAAGTCAAATACACCATCCCCTTCAACAACCCCAGCGTGCTTGTAAGTGGAGATATATCATTGAGGCGTTTACAAATCATATTCAGATTCCATGAATCCAACCACCTACATTCAGCCATTGACGGGGTTGTTGGATCAAATATTAGCAAGTCTCGATTCACAAGACTGTTCAACCGGCGACACGTGTTTGGATTCCATTTTATGGATAACATATTTCTATCAATTTCAAGCAATTTTAATGGACCATGCAATTTGTGTTCATCTAAGTTGCACACCAAGGTACAGCTCAAGCAAGAGTGATCACTAAGAGATGATTCTTCAATTATGCAATGCACAGCAGACGTGACTAAAGGTCGATACAACGATGTAATCAATAGAAGACTTATATCGGCCTCTTTTCCAGGTCGTTTGTGGACCATCTAATGCAAACGGAATTACTTGCATATTCCAGTCTACAAAAAAGGAACCCCACAATAGACCTCTTTCATGAGACGAAGAAGCAAATTGATTATTTAGGTGTTCATACTCAACATGGCAGTACAACAAAGAAGAGTTAAAGTCCCCGCCCAGTATGAATTGAGCGTTTGGCATTTCATTCATGCTAACTTCTAAAAGAGCATTCCATTTTTCTAATATTCCATCGACTGTAGACCTCAACGGATTCCAGTACACGGATAAGACTACTAACGGAACATTCTGGGACTTATTGGATAAAATAACAATGGCCAGAATTTCTTCAGAGACATACACAGGCCGATTCATGGAAATACAGTCAAAAGTATCGCACGCGGCTGGCGCAGAGTGTTCCCGTGCGAATGTCTGCGCCAGCCGCGTGCGATAAAATCCATTTCAGCGCACATCGTATTCATGGATTAATCCTCCAAAACAAGCCGTGGCGCAGAGTATCGCAGCGACCCTGCAGCAGCGCCAGTTAAGCCCCCAAGAACGCCCTCGCGCAAGGAAAAGCCATCAAGATCGCAAAACCATCGCAAAGGGCTGCGCCAACCCTGTACCAGTGCGAGAAGTAACACACGCGACCTCGGGGAGCGTGTGCGTGTAATTCAGGGGTGCGCGAGAAGTTCCACACGCGATTGGCCTGGGCGAGTGTATTTCAGGGGCTCGCGGGTAGTTACACACGCGATCGGGCCTGGGGGAGCGTGTGCGTGTAATTCAGGGGTGCGCGAGAAGTTCCACACGCGATTGGCCTGCGCGCGTGTATATCAGAGGTGCGCGAGAAGTTCCACACGCGAATGGCCTGGGCGCGTGTAATTCAGGGGCTCGCGGGTGCTTCCACACGCGATCGGGCCTGGGGGAGCGTGTGCGTGTAATCCAGGGGTGCGCGAGAAGTCCCACACGCGATTGGCCTGGGCGTGTGTAATTCAGGGGCTCGCGGGTGCTTCAACACGCGATCGGGCCTGGGGGAGCGTGTGCGTGTAATTCAGGGGTGCGCGAGAAGTCCCACACGCGATTGGCTTGGGCGCGTGTAATTCAGGGGCTCGCGGGTGCTTCCACACGCGATCGGGCCTGGGGGAGCGTGTGCGTGTAAATCAGGGGTGCGCGAGAAGTTCCACACGCGATTGGCCTGGACGCGTGTATATCAGAGGTGCGCGAGAAGTTCCACACGCGATTGGCCAGGGCGCGTGTAATTCAGGGGCTCGCGGGTGCTTCCACACGCGATCGAGCCTGGGGGAGCGTGTGCGTGTAAATCAGGGGTGCGCGAGAAGTTCCACACACGATTGGCCTGGGCGCGTGTATATCAGAGGTGCGCGAGAAGTTCCACACGCGATTGGCCTGGGCGCGTGTAATTCAGGGGCTCGTGGGTGCTTCCACACGCGATCGGCCCTGGGGGAGCGTGTGCGTGTAATTCAGGGGTGCGCGAGAAGTTCCACACGCGATTGGCCTGGGCGCGTGTAATTCAGGGGCTCGCGGGTGCTTCCACACGCGATCGGGCCTGGGGGAGCGTGTGCGTGTAATTCAGGGGTGCGCGGGAAGTCCTACACGTTCGCCTACAACACGTATTCATGGAATCGAACGTGGCCAATCCGGAAGCACGTACGCCAGCAGGAAGCAGGCGTACGTTGACCCGCACAGCATAAAAGTGCGCGCAAACAACAAACAAGCTCAGACGCCAGGATGAATATACCGTTCCTAGCAGCAGTGGCCGTGGGATATCGCAGGAGGAGGAGGATAGTCCGGGCCAGAATATTCACACCCAGAACCAGCCTTTTTGGGATGCCTGATGACCAGGTGTATGGGAGGTACAGGTTTCCACCTCACATTATACTCGACCTGGTCAGTGAGTGGGAGGATGACCTCACATCACCCACCCTTTGCTCCCAAGCCCTCAGCCCCCTGGAGAAGGTCCTCAATGTACTGCACTTCTTGGCCACTGGATCATTTCAGCGGACAAGTGCCATAGTGGGGGGGGTGTCACAGGCCACCCAGTCACGCTGCCTACACCAGGTCTTGGCCATCATCACTGCACGCCCATCAGTCCGCAGGCACATATACCTGCCCAGAACACCTGCAGAAAGGCAGGCTGTCGCACAGGAATACTACAGGGTGGCACAATTCCCCAAAGTGCTAGGCGCCATTGATTGCACCCATGTGGCTCTACGTCCCCCCAGGGCAACTGAGCACATCTACAGAAACCGCAAGCACTGGCATTCCATCAACGTCCAGGTAGTATGTGATGCCAAGGGAATCATCACCTCAGTATATGCAAACTATCCAGGCTCAACCCACGACAGCTTCATCTACAGAATGTCTACCCTAAACCCTGACATAGAGGCTGGGCGGCATGGCGATACATGGCTGCTCGGTGAGTATAAATGCCACTGCGCGTGCATGCATGTCAGATACTGAGTAATGTCATAACCCCACTAATGATACCCATCACCACCTCCCCAGGGGACAGTGCCTACCCTCTCAGCACCCACATGATGACGCCAATTCGGAACACCACCATGCCACCCCAGGTAAGACACAGCACAGCCCACATTGCAACCCGGGGCATAGTGGAGGGCACATTCGGAGTGCTCAAGTCACGCTTTCGCTCCCTTGACCGTTCTGGCGGGCAGCTGTTATACGCTTCCCCAGTAGTGTGCAGGATCATAGTGGCAGCATGTGTCCTGCACAACGTTGCAACACGCCGGGGCCTGGCCGTGGACATGGTGGTGCCCCCACATCCCCAACCACATGCACGCCCGCTGCGCATGGGAGGGGAAAGGGCACGGGGGGAGGCAGCCCGCACGCAGCTGGTGGCTGATTACTTCACATAAAATGACACCCCTGTGGAGTGGGCACAGCCCTGGCACATACCAGCTGACAATCAATGATGACTCATTCTGACAAAGATGATGCCTCAATGGAGAGTCACCTGTCACAACCATACCAGCCTGAGACTGTACAACTGGAAGTGTACCATTGTGTGCCACCCTACCTACACAAACACCACCAATGCTGTGTCATCAAAAGACACACTTCAATGATGCCAATATCACCACCACCATCAAAAATAGTACATGACAACAGTGCCATGTCACTCAACACCTCCCCCCCCAGGCCCCCATCCATGTCCCCCTGCACCCCCACCCCCCAGCAGTGAGGGGCACCTGCCAACAGGCCCACACTCATCTCCACCATGGCATGCCATGCAATGTGAGAGCAAACAAATTCATAGCCCAAACATTACACAAGTGCCACAGAGTACAGTGTCCCAAATGGAAACTGCCCACACACAGTATGCCCACATACATGTATAAATAACAACAAACATGACCAATACTAAAGGATACGTTGACCTACAACCTGATGATGCCAGCACATCGACCACCTCTTACTGTACAGTGTCGGTGCCAGCCACATCTGCGAGTGCACTGCTAACAACATGAACTCCATCTCCAAAGTAGACGGGCTTGTGAAGACATGAGGACTGACCCTGCAAATTAGGAGGGAGACATGGAAGCACAAGCACACATCAATACACCATGCAGTGTACAATACTACTACAATATGCACTAGGAATGTATACACAGTATTGACTACAGACTGGCCACATAGCTCATGGGAGTCCAACGTCACTGTGTAATTCACTGTCACTTGGGCACACCCTTTGCAAGCCCATGGAAACGGGATGCAGGAGGGGTGTGTGTCTCACAAACTCAAGCATCTAACCCAAACTCAGGACAAGCCTGCATGTGCCTAACGGAACACAGTGGAAGCCCACGGGAGCCACACAAGGCAACACACTGCACCTCAAAAATCAAAAAGCAAAAATCAAAAATGGCCATGTGGGGGCCAGGGGGGGTGGGGGAGGCCACCCAGGAGGTCCGAGGACAGGATGCTCACCAACAGCCACCTGGGTGAATGTTGCGAAAATAAAACGGCTACTAATTTGTGGGAGAATCACTGCTGGATTCGCTCTCCTCGACCTCTGCTGCTGCCACAGGAGGTGGTGGTGCTATGGGAGGCAGCCCACGCAAAGCCCTGGTGTGGTCCTCCATTGCAGCAAGCATGCGGGTGTTGAAGGCCTCGTTCTGGAGGGATATGGTGCGGAGATCCCCATGCAACACCCGACGTGTTGCCCGGACCTCCGCACGAGTTGCCTGCATCTCTGCCAAGAGCGTACGGGTGACGCGCTCCAGCAGCTGTTCTGTCCTGGTGAGAGTGGAAGCCTCAAGGTCCAGTAGAGTCTGCCTGAGGTGCTGACCTCCCCCCTCAGGGCTTACCTTTGTCCCTGGGCATCTAGAGAAATTGATTCCCTCAGATTGTCCAGGGCCGCCTGTCTGCCCCTGTTGGACGCCAACATGTCCTCCCTTACTGATTGGCAAATGGAGGTTGTTGCCTGCTCTAGTAGCTCCCTCTGCCTTTCTGGGGGGACAATGGAAGTGGCCACCCTGTCCATGGCTTGAGCAATCATTTCTGATGATGCTGCCTGTTGGTTGGCCATACCCTATATGGATTGCTCCCATACGGTATTGCCAGGTGGCGGACGGCCACCGTGTTGGCGGGCACCACACCTGTCTGGGGCAAGGCGAACTGCGCCTCGCTGTGTCGGCACTGCCTGAGGCTGCAGGACTGCATTTCCCCTCTGATCTGCTGGCCCAGGAACAGGATCAGATGTTGCGGAGTGTGGCCCTGCATCCGTAACCACCACAGGCGCACCTACCAACACTGACAATCCCCATTGTGGGCTCTACCCCTGGTGCAGGTGGGTCAGACAGAACAGTATCCCTTCCATGAACACATACCTGCGAATCCACATGGGTCTCATCCGAATCAACACCTGAAAAGAGTTCTGGGGAGGTGCACCCATATACAGCCCTGGAGAGAATGCCCTGCAGCAAGAGTGGGTTCTCACCCACCAACACACCACGTCCCCCACTTGTGCTCGGACGTGTCAGAGATCCCTCCTGGGTGAGCACCATCTCCTCACCCTCAACAGCATCAAGTGCGTCATCCTCTGAAAAAACATGAAAGATAGAAAATGGAAACAGGCATTAGCACCATGGCACACAAATCGGCCAGACAAGCTACAGGAAATGTACTTGATAGACACATGTCCCACAGGACTATGTCCCTCACATGCATGCACTGTCACTGAGTTGGAAGGGGAGGTAAATGTCAGACACTGATGACACCAAAATGGAAGGGCAACACATCAGATGCATGCTGGGTAGCAGTGCCATCCCACAGTTGGCATGTACCATAGGCATGTCATATTTGTGAGAATAGGGCAGTGTGATGTGCAATAGAACTGGGGGTATTCCTACAATCAGCCAGAACGTGCACAGCGAAATACAGAACAATGTTGTTGCATGTTGCCACTTCAAGGTCAACTGGCGCAATATAGTGGCAAATGCCTGCTGTGGCCAGAAGGGACACTGCAATACCCAAATCCCGGGGGGCAAAATGCATTGGATGAAGCACATGGGTGACCAAAACCACTCAGGCACACACACCCTTACCTGGCACCCACCCTGGACCCCTCCCACATGCAACGTACACATGGATCACACACACATGCATGCGCACTCACCGGACAATGCCTCGTAATCTGGAAGTTCTCCCACACCTTGGATCTGCTCCTCTGTGACGTAGGTCCCAGCGACATTCTCATGTGGAGTGAGCTCAATGTCCTCTACTGGAGACCCACCTCCAGTCACCAGTGTTGCGGCATGACTTGAGGCCAGCTTACTCTTTGCCCTGCGCTTCAGGTCATTCCATCGCTTGTAGCACTCGGTAGCTGTGCGCCTCATAAACCCAAGGGAACTTATGCTGTCCGCGACGGCCTGCCAGTGTGCCTGACGGCGAGCAGGTTTGATCCTAGACCCTGGAGTGCTCAACATTTCGGCGTCATGATCGGACACATACTGCACAAGTTGATTCAGTTCGGCATCATTGAAGCTAGGCTTCCTCGGCGTGCCGGACTGTGTAGCCGTGTCTGGGGCATCAGCCTGTAGTGCACGTGCACTCTTCCTCTTGTAAGGTGGTGGGGACTGTGAGTGGCATATGCCGCTCTGGCCACTCGGGGCAGGAGCACCGGTGGACTGTGTCGTAGTGTGCAATGGCACACTGACCATCTGACTTCCTGCAGGCATTAGCTCGAGTGTGATAGTGGCAGGGGGAACCTCAGACTGACGGACTGGGACCAACACTGTCCTGGCTGGGAGAGTCAGAGCTGGGGTGGACGGAGCTGCAGCTGCCCCTGCATCCTTCCCACCCCGCCTACTTGGGGCAGCAGATGACATGGCTGCCCCTGATACACGTGGCCTGGTGACACTGACTGGCACGGCCACCCGTGGCCTAGACTTGTGGACCTGGAAATCAGTCTCGGAGTCAGCCTGTGCCAGGTCAGGTGCCACAATGGACGGGTCCAACAAGGGCTGAGCATCGATGGTGTCAGCCACGTTTTCCTCAACCATGGGGGGGGGGCATGGGTCTCCCTGACTGGTCCACCACACGTGGGGTGCTAGGGGTAGCCTGAAAATCCCGGCCACGTCCCCTACCGCGCCCACCACGCCCACCTCTTGAGGGTCGGCCACCTTTGCCACCCTTACCTCTTGCTCGCCTCCCAGACATGGCACTGATGTAGCTGTGCGTATGGGAGTAGCAGGGAAGTATTGTCCTGGGCAATTGGGGGTCAAAGGGGTAGGGTACCAGATGGTATTCGTACCCTAGTGCACTTGCAAGGCTGAATGGAACCCCTGGGGTAAGATGACGGGTCACGCAATGCACAGGCACCCCAATTACAGAAAATGACGTGCAAGCGACCCCTCGTAGACCACGTGCGTGTAAACAAAAACACGCACTACGCTGTGGCACCCAGAAACACAATAATGAACGTATGCGTGTCACACGCAGCCTACAATGACCTCTGAAGGGGTACGCGACACACGGGGCAAGCACTGTTGGAAAATAGGTGCGCAACTCACCGTCTGCCTGGAAAAAGTGCGTGAAGTGCGCGCGCACGCACGCTTTGGCAACACCCCCGCCAAAAGAAGAATTGTACGCTGTCTGAGGAGACAGGACTACAGGAGAAGTGAACGCTGTCTGAGGGAACAGGTCCAGAGAAAAAGAGAAAAAATAAAATCTGACAGAGGTAACAGGGAGTACGAACTCGAAACGCTGTGAAGTAATTCGCGTGTGAACCGACAAGAAGTACAGATTTCACCCACTCGCTCTCTACGAAAAGCACGTACAAGGAAATGACGTCCTACACGTACCTTTTAAACCGGACCACACGTCCAACGTCACTTCCGCGTATACGTGCTAAGGACCTATTACAAGTGCTGATACTAGAACGTGCAGTTCACGTCACAGACGCGCCTGCGCTGTAAGGGCCTTTGGTCCAATGGATTCGCGCACCCAGCCAATACGCGTGTGGTACTTCTCGCGCACCACTGGAATACACGCACCCAGCCAAAACGCGTGTAGAACTTCGCGCGCACCCCTGAAATACACGCGCCCAGGACAATCGCGTGTGAAAACACCCGCGAGCCCCTGGAATACACGCACACGCTCCCCCAGGCCCGATCGCGTGTGCATCTTCTCGCGCACCCCTGAAATACACGCGCCCAGGGCAATCGCGTGTGAGAACACCCGCGAGCCCCTGATATACACGCACACGCTCCCCCAGGCCCGATCGGGTGTGCATCTTCTCGCGCACCCCTGAAATACACGCGCCAAGGGCAATCGCGTGTGAGAACACCCGCGAGCCCCTGATATACACGCACACGCTCCCCCAGGCCCGATCGCGTGTGAATCTTCTCGCGCACCCCTGGAATACACGCGCCCAGGACAATCGCGTGTGAAAACACCCGCGAGCCCCTGGAATACACGCACACGCTCCCCCAGGCCAGTTCGCGTGTGAATCTTCTCGCGCACCCCTGAAATACACGCGCCCAGGGCAATCGCGTGTGAGAACACCCGCGAGCCCCTGATATACACGCACACGCTCCCCCAGGCCTGATCGCATGTGAATCTTCTTGCGCACCCCTGGAATACACGCGCCCAGGACAATCGCGTGTGGGACTTCACGCGCACCCCTGAAATACACGCACACGCTCCCCCAGGCCCAGGCCCGATCGCGTGTGGGCCTTCTCGCGCGTGTAGGACTTTGGCGCACATTTTTTTCCTGCGCAGGGACGCTACCGCCTGCTTTCGTGTGGCGGACATGTATGGGCCTGTGCGCGTCTTTGGCCGTGTGCTGTTTTTCCCTATTCGATTCCATGAATACGTGTTGTAGACGAGCGTGTGGGCGTTCTGCGCACCTGCCTCCTGTACTTCCCCCGTGACGCCCACATTTTCACGAGTTGTTCCCCATTCTGCGTGTGACGCCCCGTGTTACGCCTACTTTTGTTCTGTGCGCCACGCTATGTGCGAATTCGCTGTGGCCTTATCGCACGGCGTTCGATGACCTGTGCGCCAGCGTGCGCCGCGCACTTTCTCAGCGCACATCCCACATTTCGCGCGTGCCCGTGCTTCCATGAATTGATGTGCGCTGTTTTCTGCGATTTTTTTTTTTTTTTTTTTTTTTTTTTTTTTTCTCTGTGCCACTGCGAATCGCACATTTTTGCACGCGTGCGCCGGTTTTTCCGCGCACATTATTTCCATGAATCGGCCTAACAGTTGCTTAATAAGCACATCAAAAACCAATGAAACTAGAATTTCCAGACCCCCTCTTGGACGCCCTAGGAGTCCCTTTTGTGCGTGAATAAGGAAACAAGAAAACCCTTCAACGGGCATATCTGCAGTGGCCATAGTTTCCTGCAAAAGAATGATTGAAGGCCTTTTTAGACATAAATTTGTCCTGGACCAAGTAATTGGGTTCTTATAACCGCAACAATTCCAAGATTTTACAATGAATACATTTTTTTATGAGTTATCAACCACAGGGTTCTCTTTAATCATCGATTTCATCAGATTGAAGATGTTGTTCCAGCTGGGGGTCTTATTGTTGCAGTGCAGCAGACCCTTGTTCCTGGTCCTTGGTCGTGGTTATGAAAGGGAGGGCGTCCGGTGGGCTCCTGTGGCAGCACTCGATGGAGGGTCTCCATCTCCAATCTCCACTATGGAGAGACCTAAAAAGGTCAACCATAAAGAATAAAAGACTAGGTAAGAAGTGAAAAGGATTCCCTCTCACCTAGACAAGGTAAAATAATTACTGAGTCCAAGCAATTCACATTTCTGAAAATCTTAGCCCAGAATAATTGTCACCTAGACTGTTCTTATTTGTGTTTTTCTCAACATCACCAGCACTTCCGACCCCTTCTCCCCCTAGTCATCAAACACACACTAACTCTCCATTTCCACCTCCTTAATGGACAACCACTGATCCGCCATGTGCGCAAGTACCTCAGGAACACGCCTTCTGAAGCAGCCTTTAGATAAATCACTACACCAAGCTTACCGAGCCACTACACTGCCCCACAAATGGGGCGGTTGGGTTCTTCTGACAGCATACACCTGCCTAAACCCAAATGCCTAGGCGCTTACTACAACATAAACTAAGGTTCTTCCGATTTGCACACAGCAAACGCAGCTCTCTCCTCTTCCTTTCCCCAGTAAACATTTACACACCCATTTTTGCAGGACCTAGTGCCAAGAGGCCACCTAAAAACTATCTGAAACGGCGCTTTACACAAATGGAATTATTACATCCCTTACTTAATCCAGTCAGTACTTTTGTGTGGGTTCATGTATCCTTTTGGTCTCTGTTTCTTGGAAAAGCTGTGTTTTCTAGTCCTCTTGTAATAGACTTAAATTGCAGTCATATTTAAAAGCCCTGAAATGACAAAGTATATTTTCTAATGTATGTGAGCACAGGCCATATGGAAGTTGAAAGGGATATGTGATCTTTCCGTTTGCTTTGTATTATTTTCATGGTTTATTAAGCTATATAAT
The DNA here is from genome assembly GCF_040938575.1 of Ambystoma mexicanum. NCBI lineage: Eukaryota > Metazoa > Chordata > Amphibia > Caudata > Ambystomatidae > Ambystoma > Ambystoma mexicanum. The sequence continues at coordinate 112,305,395 of NC_090938.1, read as the reverse complement.
ATTTCGATCATGTCGGACACGTTGCATTTGTACTCTGGAATGGAGTGTGAAGCTCGAACATGTACTTTATTTCTGTTCTATAAATGTAACAGTAGGCCTCTATTTAAAAAGTGGGCAATTAAGCCCTGTTTTGTGATTTGTAAAATACGTCAGTGGGGGTCAGTTGTGGTGTAATCATGTTGAAATGTGCTTTTATATTTTTCTGCAGAGAATACCCAAGGTTTGGTGCTTCTAGAAGAACCTTACTGCTGCTGTTGCCAGCATTCTCATGGCGCCCCTTCAGTGCAAGGTGAAGGCCAAGGATTCACCATTAGCTGACCTGCACAAAGCTGCTTCGTTTTTAGCACTGAAGGGAAGCCCCGCCAAAAACCTGACCGCCTGAATGAAAAGAATGCTAGTCAAAGTTCTGATGTAGTGATATTTTCTTTTATTTCTTCTATTGGTGAGATGCATCAAGGTTCTGTTTTGCAGCAGTGATAGCAACAGGAATCGCCCTTGACTCTGCTTTGACGGCCATGTGGTATTGTGGATGTCACGCAGTACCGTGGACATGATATGCTAATTCAAACTGCAGAATACGCCTGTTAAAGTTGACAAAGATTAAATGCTATTGCTGCGGCAAAACTCTGAAGACTTTGTTGGTAAAATGTAAAGCAATGGGTGTAAATGGCAGCATGTAGAATAGGATTTGGATGTAAGCAATTCGCAGTGGTTCTCTCTAAATAGGGATCTGGAACATTTGTCAGCGGGTGTCTGCTCTGAATACGGACCTCTAAACATTGTCAGTGGGAGTCTACGCTGTGTACAAATCCCGAATAATGGTTGGTGCGTGTCTGCTCTGTATGGGGGGGCCTGAACCTTTATCTGTTATTTGCTCTGTATCCGGATCCCGAACCACTGCCAGTGGGTGTCTGCTCTATATATAGAGCACTAATAATTGTAGGTGGGCATCTATGTATCTGGAGCCCGATCCATTGTCTGAGTATCTGCTCTGTATCCAGACCCTGAGCCACTGTCTGTGGGTGCCTGTTCTGTATACGAATCTCGAACCATTTTCTCTGGGTGTCTGCTGAGATTGCTTTTTTAGAATACCTGTTCAGGGTTAAGTATCTGGTGCCACTGGCTGGCCTGCAAGCACCTTACCTGTCTGTACAATGTGACACAAACTACAAGACGTATAATGTGACGTGAAAGATATTTTTACTTGGGCCAAAGTTGTCTTATATGCCAGTGTGAGCCTTGGTTTCGATTTCTGCCTTGACTGTTTTTTTAGTACATTCTGTTCTTTTTATTTTCTCAGCTGTAAAGTAATGACAATAAAAAAAAGTTGGTTTAAATCTGTTATTTTCTTTCTGGTAATCCATTGTTCTCTAATGATGGTGTGCACGCTAACCTAACGCTTATGTTGTCTTTCCCATGCTCAAGTCTAACTTTGCCTCTGCGATTGATGTCCACTACAGATGTATTCCTGTGTTGAAGGACAGTTTGGCTGTAGATTGCTGTGCAGGTGATGTAGCTGGGGTGTATTTTGGAACCTGATACTATTCACTAAAGAGTAGAGCTGTGGTTTTATAGTTGGCCGGGCTGCCATTGTTGCCTTTGGAACTCCCTATCCGGCACTTTCATTTCTTTTGTCGAATACACTTTTCCTTGTCTCCTAGTGTTTGTGTCGAATACACTTTTCCTTGTCTCCTAGTGTTTGGTGGCAAAAAAATGGCACCCAAGAGGTGTGCCTGCAGTGCCTTTTTACAGAAGCATGCTCAAGGTCAGAAGATCCCATTGCTGGCCAGCAGTAGCTTGGTGCAGCAGTGATGGAGTTAAGCTACAGCAACAGTGAGAGAGTTAAGTGGCAGAGCTCCTACATCCGGGGCTTTTAGGGGGCCACGAGCTAAGCTGGGTGGATCCCCAGCAGTGTCCTTCAGACGTTGAGCTGCCTGCTTCCCTTAGTCCCCAAAGCAGCTGGTGTGCTTTAAAGCACAATGGGTGCTATAGGGACTGAGGGTAGCGCAGCGCGTCCCTACCACACTCGCAAGCTTTGACTAAAATCACTCTCGGGGCTGTGGGAACTCAGAGCCCTGGCAGCACCCCAGCACAATGACTGTTTTAAGTTAAAGCCTGCGAGTGCGTTAGGAACATCATTAAAAAAATGTGTGCTGGGACTCTCCAATTTTATATCAAGGACCCTTTTTTAAAAAAAAAAAAATATTTTATTTACTGGTAAGGTGTTATTTTTGGCCAGCATAAGCATGCTTAAAGTAGTTACCAGGTGTTTTGTTTGAGAAGACTGCTGCCTCCTTAGTGAATGTGTATACTATTTGCTCTTCCTTGCAGGGAGTTAATAGCTAAAGATTATCACAGGTTCAGGCAGACCGGAGGAGAGCTGAAAAGCTAAATGAGCAGAGCACTTAATCACACGAGTTCTGGGTCATTTATTTGCATAATGATGTTATTTACTCTGATTGAATTGCTTATATACTGTGTCAGAAAGGATTTGCAGACAGTTTATTTGGAATCAGAACCCGAGGGAGTTTTTTTTGTACAGTATGCAGACTGGATGCAAATAAAACACCCGTCACCATGCTATGTGCCCCAAAGTACATGTTTACAGGGCCACATGATTGCATGTGGCACGTGGACCTTGTCTGTCACCTGCCCCTCCTTTAGGCCACGCAACGTTCCCAGAACACCCCCTCAATTATGTATCTCACTATCCTCTATCCTAATTCTCCTTGACATGACACTGTCGATCACCCTGATCTCCTTAATACTCTTTCTTCTTAGGATTCGCGATCAAGCCCTTACCTGGTTTCAATCCTACCTTGCACCTCGCCAATTCTGTCTCCTGGAGCAACAGCACCTCTCAACTCACTCCTCTTAACTGTTGCTGTTCCACAAGACTATGCTCCTCTTCTACACCTCTGCCCTTGGGCACTAATCTCCTCCTTCGTGTTCTCGTAACAACTCTTCATGGACGACAACCAAATCATCTCTTTTCCTGATTTAGCCCGTGTCCCTATGTGGTCCAGCTAGTTGGGTTACATGCTGGCCCTCAGGGGGAAACGCAGAAAAGAATGTGTGTGTGTGTCTGTCTGTCGCGTGCGTTGCCCGGCAGTGCACCCAATGGCCCGCCTCATGGCCAGCAAGGCGGGGGCCGGTCATCAATGAAATCCTCCCGGGCTTTGTATAGGAGCAGCCCGGGACGGAATGCAGAGTGCTCAGCGGAAGCCCCTGGTTGGCCTCAGTGGCCAACCCGGGTGAAGATGAGGTGCTGGCAAAGTCCTGGGCTGCTCTGCTGAGCTGCCCGGGTGAAGGAAGCCCCTGGCTGCCCAGTGGAGAGGCCCGGGTGAAGACGCAGACCGCCCCCTGCGTTGCAGAAATGCATTACTGAGGGGGCGGGCCAACAGAAGACCGCAGAGCGTAGCGGCGTCCCCGGGGGACACCGTTTGAACTGAAGATGGAGCCAGGGAGTGGCGGTGACATCGGGTAAACGCCACAGGTAACGGGGCTCAATCACTGAATTTAAATAATTCCACGGGTCACGGCGGTGATGTCTGGTGGGCCCTCCAGCCAACAGGGCCCACCCTAAGTTAAGACTTATACCGCGGGGTGCAGCAGTGACATCCGGTGAGCCCCCCAGCCAACGGGGCCCACCCTGAACAATAACATGGCCGTGGGTGCCACAGTGAGTGTGGGCCATCCCCATGTGCATAGGGGGCAGCCCAGAACAATTTACGGGGTCACCCTGAAGGACCACATTATGTCAATCTCTAAACACCAGATGAGCCAAGCACCATCTTCTCACCCAGTGTCATCAGGGAACAGGCTCCAGCCAGCAACCAGCACCTCACAACCTTGTGTGCAGACAGACCTCAAAGGTACTGTGTAGGGGCGACTGACTGCAGCAGTCACCTCATTGTTATAAGTGTTTTATGTTGTGTATCTATGTATATATATGTATGAGTAGTTATCTGTTTATGGGATTAATGTTATGTAGTGTAAATGTTAAGTAACGGGAAATGGAGAATTGGGTATTAGGGAACTGTTAAATAGGGTAACTGCTAAGTAAGGATGGATAGGATCTCATGTAGATGGCCATGGTTATTAATTGGGGGTAGAGCAGAGGCACCGTCGCGTGAGGTGGTGGCATAGGTTGGCGGCTTGCCCAAGACCATCTTACAAGATGGAACCATGGAACCACCTACCAAGGCCATCCTCTGGCCTCTCTCCATGTAGGTGGTACCTGATTTTAGGAAGGGGATTGGTGGCAGCAAGCTCATACTTATGCTCCCAGGGACCCCTCCAAGGAAGGGTGGGCTGACGTAGCTGGCCCCTGCTTACGCCGGGGGAAATCTTAGGGTCTTATAAGGGTATGTTTAATAAAGAGGTACTCCGTCGGCGGTCTCTATAAAAATTCACCCTGGTTTTTGTCTCTGTTAATCATCAAGGAACTCTGGGTGTGAGCCCTCTCCTGTATTAACCCTTTTATTTGCAGGTTGCTCAGCGCCCCACCAGAGCAGCTGGTCTGGGATGGTGCGGTGATGTCGGTGAGTCACTTCCTAGTCCGGAGTATTTATAATACGGTGATTGACTGGGCAAGGGGAGAAAAAAAGAGGCTACACTGAACTCTCCTCTGATCTCTCTATCAAAATGTCCAACAGTCTCTGCCATTAAATATTGGATGGCTATGCACTCTGTTAAACTCTACCAAAACAGAGATACTCTTCTTCCCTGCCAAAAGCTCTCCCTCATCTCTTGCTCTGCCTATTCAGTTCCCATCGGACAGTCTCCACAACTTCTTCAGCTAGAAACCCTGGTGTCATCTATGACCCTTCTCACACCTTCACTACTTTCATCCTCAAAACTGGCACAGCAGCTCACCTCAACCTCCTAAATATTAGGAAAATCAGCACCTCCTTTCTTTCAAAACCGCCAAGCGTCTCTTAATGCCTCTTGTCTTCTCTAAACTGGACTACTGTGCCAGCATCCTCTATGATCTCCCCAACTATGCTTTCTGTCCTCTCAACAAGATCATTCATTTTGCTACCAGGACTTCCTTGTACCTTCACCAAGCTGGATGGCTGATGATGCAAAACAGGGCCAGATTTACATTCCTTCTCCTGGTACACAAATCTATCCATGGTAAGGCAACACTGTATCTAGCCTCCTTTATCCAACTCTATAAGCCTTCTTGTAATCTCTGCTCTGCTTCCTCGACTACCCTTGTGGCGCCTCACACTCCCTGTGCTTCCTCTTGCTTTCACTCTTTCTCTCTTCTTGCTCCACTTGCATGGAATTCTTTTCTCCCGGACATCTGAGAAATAGTCCACACGGATTTGTTAAAAACCAAACTAAAAGCCTACCCTCTTAACGTACCTCATCTGCCTACTAGCTAACATTTTTATATGCCTCTGTCTCGCATCTTCTGCCTCCATACTTGCACTTCTCCCATCATGGTCATGTCTCGAGCACAGCTGGCCGTAGCGCCTACCTGCACTTAGAAATGTCCAATGTTGATTGTCCTTAATCTATACATGTCCACTTATCAGACCCCCCAGGATTTTGCGGCATGAAATGGCAAATTTTGCGGCACAAACCTTTATTTATTGCGGCATTTTTGCCGGACATTTTGTATTAACTGGAGTGTGTAAGATTGCCACATTGCAGGACATAGGCAGAGTGCAAGGCTACAAGAGAGCCAGGGTATCATTATTATTTATCTTTTGTATTAATTTAATAGGAAGAGTCCCAGATGTCTCTGGCTTGGCAGAACAGTGTTTGATTTGGCTACATTTCTGGTTTAATGTTCATGCCTATTTAATAGTATTTCAAAAAAGGTAGCAGGCGCTCCTCTCCAGAAAGAACATGGCATGGTTACCTGTTCTGAGATGAGAGTTTGCAGCACATGCTTTTTGCTCACTGTACCTTTCACAGATGGGAAATGTCCATTTGCATATCAGTCTTTGTCCCGCCCACATGGGCAGTCCAGCACCGAAACGCTATGGCAATTCCTCTCTGAACAAGAGTACCAAAAGTAACCCCATACACGTGTTATCATGCCATGTTCTTTCTGGAGAGGAGTGCCTGCTACCTTCTTTGAACTAGTTAATAATATTAACTAAATTGATCATTATAAATTGTAATGCTGAAAATATTCCCCTTCTATGTTCTCCAATCCCCCACACACCCACACACCTCTCTCACCAACACACATCTCACCAACTCTCCATCCCAACTTACATTCCTTAACCTCTCACTCTGTCATACAAATACTTACGTGCTATGTCACACTGTCAAGTCACAATTTGCACTGCCCAGCCCCTGCCACACTCCAAATCATACTCCCAACTCACACCTTACACTCTACAATTCCTCCCGCAATATACAGTTTCATTCTTTTGTGCTGCTTCTGCATCTTGCATGCTTTCTCCCATTCTATCACACTCTTCCCTCATCCTTTTTCCCAATCTGCAGCTCGCTGCCTCTTTCTGGCCAACCGCTTACTCTCTGCTTTCTGGCTCACTGACCACACGCTCCCTCTACTTTCTGTACCTCTGCTCGCTCTTAGATTTGTGGCCCACCGCATCACTGCTTCCTCTGCTCTCTTGTGCTGCGCTTCCTCCTCTGACCCACTGCTCTCCCTTTGCTTTCTTGCCTATCACTTCACATCTCACCCATCACTCTCCCTCTTTCATAGTGTAACCATTTTTTTATTGTTTTTAAAATGTAGATTTTGACCCAGTTCCTCAAATAGTGGGGCATTTAAAAAAAGAACAGTGGATATGCTATTTTTAGACAACCCATTTTTGGAAATGAGCAGGTCACTTTATTCTCAAAGGTGACCGGCGCATTTCCACAGGCTTGAGCTGTAGCGCAAATTGTGCGCTGGCCAGCTGCCTTGAATGGTGTTCTGGGTTGTTTGACCGAAGTGTTATTATTTGCGGCAGAATTGACCGTAGTCAATTTCGCTATTGATTTGCACTTTAGCCAAACAACCCAAAATGTACCTTTCACCACCACCCCATCCCCTCCCCTACTTAACTGCTTGGTCGCTGCCACTTCCCCTGCAACCCTGCGGTGCCAGATCCGTCCCTCTAACGTGGGTCGGATCCGACTCCGCAGGGTCCCTTTTTTGTTGTTTTGTTTTTTTTTTTGTCCCCGGCTCCAATTTTGAGGAAAAAGGGGAAAACACTTCTGCAATCACCCGAGACCAAAAAAGCTGAACATGGGGAGCGGGTGACACCCACGCAACACATGTTCAGTATTTATAAAAATGGATCGAATAGTGCTGGACGAAATTGGTCAAATTGTAACATTCGATAGATTTTTGTCATCAAAATGGGCAGTACTTTGAATAGAGTCGCTCTCCAGACAGTGTTCTGCAAGCTCCTAGCGCCTTTCACAGGGACAGGCCCTCCAGGTGCCTGCCGCTGTAAAATGCGACCCAAAAAATGCATTTTTATCCTGTTTGAGGAACAGAAATGCAAGCGGCACAGCAGCGGTTCATACCATAAAAGAAATGCATGACAGGGTCAGGAAAGACCCTGCCATGCAGTGGCAGCCCCACATCCCGTGCGCATAGGGTTGCCTACAATTTATGCACATTCAAAAGTGCATCTTGCTTGGAAATGAGGGATGCGCTTTTAAATTGACAAAAACGCCACTTTAGTTGATGAAGGAGGTGAAAAAGGCCTTCTGAATGTGCGCGCATATAGAATGTGCCCATTCATGTGTCCCTTGTGAATTGGGCTGCACTTTTTTGGTGCGCAAGTGATGAGATGTGTTAGCGCATTTCATTACTTGTGTAAAAAAAAGTTGAGAACTTGTCACCCTGAGTATTATTTTTTTTAAAACAGTAATTTTTGCAGATTACTTAAAAAAAAGTTCCATTTTTCTTTTTTTTTTTAAAGATGCAATTTTTGCACAAAACGGCCGTTTTTGCGGCATTTTGCGCAAAACGCCCGTTTTCGCTGCATTTTGCGGGATCGCAAAATCGCTATAAGCTGGAGGGTCTGACTTATGCATTATCACTGGTGAGTGTTCCACTTACTCCCCTCCACAACCTGTTCAGAATGTTCCTCAAACTCGCCCCATTGTAATAAGCTCACTGCTTCCCGTCAGATCTGATTTCTTATCTATTGTCCGTTCTTTTGTGACCAAAAGAGCATTGTTTCTCCTGTATATAAATAAACTTAAGCACTGCCTACATCTCTCTGTGTCCCATGGAGCAGACAGTATCGATCCTTGCTTTGAAGAATGTTGATGCATGATGAGGGGCCCTGGTAATGGACGTGCATCCACACGTCAACCTACTGGTCGGTGCAAACATTTTCATGGAGAAAACCTCATCCAAATAGATAGAAGCAACAGTGTTCACCTGGTTTCTTGACAGAAGTAGTCTAAGAGAAGAACACTTTATTTCTAGTACTGGGAAGCAGTAACCAATAGTTTATTTTTGCTTTTTGAGGCCATGTTTTCAATGGGTTTCCATACCGCAGCAGCTTTAAAATCCCACTTGCTGTGGTGTTAAATGAATCTTTAAAACTTTTTGGTACACACATTTAAACTATAATAAACCTGGAAATACGCATTAGTCCCAAGAGGCAATAAATACAAAGAAAATAACGAAATTTAACAAAATCAAATATTTCAAAAAGGAAAAATTGGATAGCTCAAAATGCCTTTTACAATTTGCGGTTTAATGTTTCGATTCCCTTGCTAAAATACTGTGTACCACTTTTTGAGAATTTGAGCAACAGCTTTATGGCCAAAGTCCCTCCTTTATTTTTATTAATGAAAAAACTGAAGTGGCTGCATGGAGACGAACCAGCAAAAGATCAGAAAAGTAGAGCAGGAACATGAGGAATTCAAGGCAATGAGCAAACAAAATGTAAATGAACTGGGACCGTCCGAGTACCCTTGGCACATAACCATCACAATAAAGGCAGAACAAATGTTCCAATAAGTGAGTGATTAGAAGCAAAGAAAATCCCAGAGTAGACTTCTAAAGAAGAATCCCAGATCTCGAGCAAGAATCCACGTTATGTTACAAATGTTACAACTTTTTTGGACACTGAACTGCCTAGTGAGGGACTACTCCCCTAAAAACTCCATAATAGCAAAGCACGCGTGTCTGGTGCGTTGGCCGTACCCTGTAAATACCACCCAGTGTATGCCTTTTTCTCTAATCTGATGCATAACCCAGTAGATTTCTGTAGATGGGACGAGTATGATGATGGTGGTGGAGGTTTGGATAGGTGTATAAAAGATAACCAGTATGGCCACTTGGAACCAACCTCGTCTCGCACTATAATCAATTACTGACGGAGGTCTGCTATCCTACATGTGCAGCTAGAGTTGAAGTGTATTCACCGTCATCTCCTGTTCTGAGTTCATCTCTCAGATGTTGCTGAATGAACTGTAAGGGGTCAAGGGAAAGTCTGAAACAGTGGCACATTAGGTTTTGGTTAAAGACTTTTATTTCTCAAAACAATAAGAGGATTGGGGAAAATCCTATCTATTCCTACTTCTAAAAGGGATTTCCCTGCCTCAACAAAACTAAGGAATGTCTTTGTCAGGATATTTAAGAAAACAAAAACGTCCGGTCTCCAAACCCTAAACTGATCCTTACATTCTATGCTTAATATAATGTGTACAAGGGGAATTCACATAAGCTATCCTTGTAGCTTTCTTTCCAAGTTCCAAACGAAGAAATGGTTGCAAGGTGTAGAAAGGAAGAGAATAACAGTTCCACCAGTAAACAGGCTTTCCCTTGCCCTAGATTTCTTCTGGTAAGCAAAGTTATTCACTCATATTCCGGATTCATTCTCTCATACTCCTGATTTATTCTCATTCTCTCATACTCTGTATTTCCAAAAGGATTACAATGCTATCCTTCAATGATTATTCCTCTTGAAACTCCTGGTATACTCCCCTTCCTGGACGTTTATGCCATTCTCATTTATCCTTCAAAAAGGGGTGCTTGCTCCCTTCAACACTTGTTTATTATCAAGTTTACTCTGCTTTCCACTCCTGGTGTACTCCCCTGCCGGGTTATTGCCTTTTCACAAAGTTAAAATGTACTTTCTTTCTCACTCCTGGAGTAGTATTTTACCAGTATATCACTTGTTTTCATAAATGCCAGTTCACTTCCTTTCTCACGCCTATTTTCCCTCCTGCCAGGAAACACTATTTTCAAGTTTGCTTTCTCTTTCAAACCTGGTTTACTCTACTGGTAGGAAATCACTGTTTCCTTAAACCTTTTTCTCACTCCTGTATGTGTGAGTCCAGCCTCACCGTTTGCCTGGTTCACTATCCTACCAGGGGTTTATTCTCTCCAACCATTCTTTCTTTGACCCATAATTTTAAACTCATCCACAAGTAGGTTGCTAGCCTCCTCTTGTCAAAGTTTGTAACACTCTCCTTAAAGCGTTGGGCTACTGGTCCCTTTTTACCATTATTTGCATTCACATGTATTCCTCTCTTCATGTTGTGAAGGAGTTGTGAGCGTGGGCCTGCGTCGCATCTAGATAGATTTGTGGGTTTTGGCAAGCGCCACACTTGGATAGGATTGTGAACATTAGCCTGCGTCACATCCACTCTGCAGGATTCTCAAATCTAGGTGTTGCTTCCATCTCTGTGTATTATGTTAAAACCCACTCACTGCGGAACCTAGGCTTTTCTATCGCTATACAGGACACTCAATCCAGGTATAGCACCCATTGAGGTCTACTTTATGGTAACGTATTGTGAAACCTAGGCCTCTCCTCCCACTCTACAGAATCGTCGAATCCAGGTGTAGCCACCATCTGTCTATCATACGCGAAGAATCTACTTACTGTTGAAAGGGGCCCCTAGGGGTCCCTCGCAATATGGAAACAAGGCAATAACCATACACGAAAGGATGCGCCAGACACGAGGTTCAAATTCCCAATGCTAGGGTTTATTGCAAGCCAAAATAGTCCCAATTGGCCAACTGTGGTCTCACGCCCCGCAGCGTGAGTTTCCTAGACCTCGAGGGACGCAAGAGAGTGAATTACGTACATCAGTTACACATATACAAAATGCATATCATACAATCAGCTATGTCATATTTAACACCCCCCTTTATTAAGTTTCTTTGAACTCGGGATGACGATGGACATTTTCGATGGGTATGACAATTATGATACTTTCTATGTCTATTCTAGTAACAATGTGCAATTAGAAAGTGCGGAGGCATCTTCTAGTTGTTGAACAGAACACGGTGGTTCTGTTCTTGGAAGCAAGCTGCACACGGGGGAAGAGTCACATTCCAAGCTTTGCTATCTATGAGGTACTATTCGTGCCCTGGGAGCCGACACGCTCTAATGGGTTTTGCGAAGGGGGGCCGTAAGAAGAGCATAATTCAAGCCTTTAGCTGCTTTATTCTAACATATTCTACCACAGTACGAGACTGACTGGCAGCTGTGAAATGATTAAATGCCCTGCAGCTCTCCCTCAAGGCTTGTCATGAGCACTACTCCCGAGGACTGGCCAGGCGCCCCCGGAAGCAGACCCTTCTTCCACATCTCCGGACCCAGCAGACCCCGACAGGGGCCCTTTGGACCGTGTCCTGGCACCTTTGGCGCCAGGCTCATAAAGGACTTCAGTCCCGGCGCCATAGGCCATGCTGCATACTTACCCAGAACAATCCAGTCTGGATGGAGTCCCCAGCCATCAGGGCTGGGAGGAACTATTTCCTCTATTCAGGAACTCTTTTCTTACCTGGGTGGGGCCGGTGGAAGACACACCTCTGAAGCACTTCTCTGCTATTTAAACCACGCCCGATGGCATACACGTGCTTCGCGTTATTCTGCATCAGCAGCAGGACACTCACCGAGTCGGCTCCTGCATCCTGGCTCCTGACACGCCCGCCAGCACCCGGAACACCTGCAAACAGACAAGAAAAGAGAAGGCGAGCATTAGAAATTATACTTACCGGAATCCAGCCTCAGCAATCCTACCTCCGATGATCCTGCAAAGGAAAGGTACAAGATCAGCAGCGATCTCAAACGCTCGCAGCCGCGCCGCCTTGCCTTACCCATCCGTGGCCTCGCCGAAATCCACCGCGGCCACGACGCCGGCAGCATCTCGGCACCTGAAAGACAGTCATTAGAGGTGCCCGCTCTAAAGCGGCCACATTTCTTCCACTTACTTACGTGCTTCATCAAGCGCGACAGCGGCTGTGTCGCCGGCAGCATCTCGGCACCTGTAAGCAGAAAAAGACAATCATTAGAAGTAAGCAGTCGCTTTTCTTTCACTTACCTTCCTCCACCGCGGCCACGACGCCAGCTACATCCCAGCACCTGCATAAGAGGAATACATGGTGAGCACTAACTAAGCACGGAGAACAAATACTCACCAAGAGACTTACCTTCTTTAGGTTATTGGGCCCCGGCTCCTGTGGAGAAAAGACACTCATACTTACAGCTACCGCAGGAGAGACGAAAGGACACAGTGTCCGCAACTATTTCCCATCCAGTGACGTAACTGGATCCTACGCACCCCTGCACCTGAAGCAGGATGGAGAGCTCATCTTTACAATACCTAAGGTGAGAGCTCGCAGAAACCAAGTTGGGGGTCAAGAAGAGTGAGAAATGGGAGATTGGTGGGAACACGTATCCACCCCAGCTGGTATTCAATCCCTTTTCTTCCACCTGCAGAAAACTTACTCTACAAGCCAGGCAATCCAAATTCAGAGGCCCCGTCCAGAGCATCTTCCGGGCCCTGCGCCTCACGATAGAAGAAACGGTAGCAGTCCAGTTCGGGTCAGCGTCTCTGTGGGAATCAGGTGAGCGTTACAGAACGCGAAGCCTACCAATAATCTCCTACCCAGGTGCTATGGAAACTTCTGATGCAGATCAACTGGCCCAGCTACTGGGGGAATTAAGGGCTGAAGTTCATGCTGCTCGCCAGGAGATGAATGCCCTCAGGAGAGAGTTAATAGTGTCAAAGGAACGAACTGACGATCTTGCCAGACAGTTATTACAGAGCCAAGCGGGGCAAACCCCTCTGCCCAATCCAGGGGGGAATTTTACCCCAGTTACTTCAACCAATCCCGTTCAAATCAACGTACCTGGAAATGTGCCACTGGCACCACCTGAACGTTTTGCTGGAGACCCTAAAAGATTTGCAGTGTTCATAAATCAATGCCGATTGCACTTTCTCTGCAGGCCCGCGGCCTTCCCGAATGACCAGACCAAGGTAGCATTTGTACTTTCGTATCTTAGCGGCAGTGCCGCCGATTGGTCAATTCCACTGGTTACACAAGATGATCCAATCCTTCGGAATTTCCAAGCCTTCCAGACGAGTATGGAAAGACTTTTTGCAAGGCATTCCCAGGGGCAGGCCCTGGACAATGAACTCCTTTCCCTACGACAGGGCAATCAGGATCTCTTAGCCTACAGTGCATCCTTCAATAGGTTAGTTGTGGAAAGTGGATGGCCCGAGGAGAAAAGAATCACGCTATTTCACTGAGGTCTACGCGGCGAACTCAAAGACGTCCTGGCCCAGGTCGTAAATCCACCTCAGGACTGTTCGGATTATATTGATTTGGTGGTCCAATTAGATCACATGCTTCAAAACAGGAAGGCGGATCGATCCAGGTTTGAAACCCGAATCTTCACTAAGACTCAGAGCAACTCCAAAAGTGTCGATGGCACCGAACCTATGCAGATTGGGGTTGTAAAGGGCCCCTTAACCCAGAAAGAGCGTGACAGAAGACGGCAAATGCAACTGCGTCTCTATTGTGGGAACTTGGGACATTTCCTTCGAGACTGCCCTGTAAAACCACCTAAGAAGACCGTAGGAGCTTCCGACAAGAATTCCGAAAAGTCTGAGCCGGAAAACGACCTTGCCCGACAAGCGTAGAGGTCCGCTTGTCGAGCTTAAAAACCAGTTCTTTGACCTTGCACTTCATTATGCCAATGGTTCTCGTAAATCCGAAGCAGCCAGAAAGATTGCATGCAATTAAGGCATACGTGGACAGTGGAGCTATAGGAAGTTACGTGGACCACGAGTTGGCTTCCAGGATGAACCTACCTCTTTGCCCAAGAGCTGTTAAAGATGTCATCACCACTGTGGATGGGACTGAGATTGCCTCCGGGCCGGTAACCCATACCACTACAGAAGTGACATTACTAGGCCAAGACGGGCATCGGGAGGTAATAGTGTTCGATGTGATCAAGGCTCCGCAATTTCAAATAATTCTGGGAATCCCTTGGTTGGAAAAGCACAATCCTCAGATTGATTGGCGAGCAAAGACGAGAATGTTCCCAGAGTGTGCACAAACCTGCTATCTACGATCAGACATTCGCCTAGCGTCAGTAACGGCCGACAGTTTGCAATTACCGCTATAGTATCGAGAGTTATAAGATGTTTTCCAAAAGGAACAGGCTAACACCTTACCGCCCCATAGGTCATACGATTGCCAGATAGCTCTACTACCCGGTGCAACTCCTCCTTGCAGCAGGATCTACGCCCTTACCGAGTCCGAAAACCTTCACCTGCGACAGTACCTGGACCAGTACTTGGCCAATGGTTTTATTCGTCTATCGAAGTCCCCTGCATCCTCGGCTCTGTTCTTCGTGCCAAAAAAAGGTGGTGACCTCAGAACCTGTATAGACTACCGCGCTCTGAATCAGATAACGGTAAAAAACAGATACCCTTTACCTCTGATCCCGGAACTCCTTGACCAGGTTAAGGATGCTTGCATATATACAAAACTAGACCTATGGGGGGCTTATCACTTGTACGGATCAAGGAAGGCGATGAATGGAAGACGGCGTTTCGCACTAAATATGGGTTATTTGAGTACCAAGTGATGCCTTTCGGACTATGTAATGCACCGGCCGCCTTCCAATATTTAATGAATGATGTCTACATAGATGACATTCTTGTTTACTCCTCTTCGGAAGCAGATCACCGAAATCATGTTAGAACAGTACTTGAAAAACTTCGCCAACACAAACTATTTGCCAAACTTGAAAAATGTGTTTTCCATGTCACTGAAGTCGAATTTCTGGGTTTTATCCTGACACCCAAAGGAGTCCACATGGACTCGCGAAAGGTGGACGCTATTCTCAAATGGCCATCACCTACTTCTGTAAAAGGTGTTCAGAGCATGTTAGGCTTTGCCAATTTTTATCGCAGATTCATTCCGGAGTTTTCACGAGTGGTACAACCCATCACGGCTCTCTTAAGAAAGAATAAACGTTTTGAGTGGTCTGAAGAAGCTGAACAAGCCTTCCAAGAGCTAAAAGCCAAGTTTACTTCTGCGCCAATACTGAAGCACCCACGCCCAGATCTCCCTTATATCGTCGAAACCGACACATCCAGCTTAGCAATGGGAGCGGTCCACTCACCAAGAGACCCAGAGACTAACCAATTACATCCTGTGGCGTTCTGGTCTCAAATTCTCGGCGCCTGAGGTTAACTACGCCATCACAGACAAGGAACTGTTAGCTATTAAATCCGCCTTTTAAGGCCTGGCGTCGTCATCTCCTTGGGGCCAGACACCATCACGGTGATCACCGATCATCGGAATTTACAGTATCTGAAAACCGCCAAGGCTCAATCCTCTCGACAGCTCCGCTGGGCCCTGTTCTTTGCCGAATTTGACTTTGTGATCACTTACCGCCCCGGCAGCAAAAATGGCAAAGCAGATGCCCTTTCCCGGATTGGAATGGGAGACACAATTGTCAACCCATAGCCTGTACCAATAATTCCTGAACAAAGGATCTTGGGCCCGATTTCTTCACAATCCATCGAGGACATTGAGGCAAAAGTTAAACAATTTCTGAACCCAACAGACTTGCAGAACTGGCTACAAAAAGGAATGGATTTCACTTTAAACAAAAATGTGCCTTATTTCCGAGGACGATTATTCCTAACACACGCCGATTTGCAAAGGCAAGTAATCTCCTGCTATCACGATTCATTGATAGAGGGCCACCTTGGCATTGCCAAAACAGAAGAGAAAGTGAGAAGACAATTCTGGTGGCCTTTGTGGAGAAAAGACATAAAAGAATTTGTGATGTCCTGTGGTGTGAGCGCTCACAACAAGGGTCAAAAGAAAAGACCGACTGGTCTTCTCCAACCATTAGACATTCCACCGTCTCCCTGGCACACCCTTTCTATGGATTTTATCACAGACTTACCCTCCTGCTCCGGGTACAACACTATTCTCGTTATTGTGGATTTGTTTTCCAAGATGGCCCACTTCATTCCGTTAAAAGGCTTACCCGCAGCTTGGGTACTAGCCAGAGAATTCCTTGTAAGCATTGTCCGGTTACACAGATTCCCATCGGTACTAATCTCAGATAGAGAGAGTTTATTTCCCATTTTTGGCGTAGTTGCTGTCAATTGGCTCAAATCGATGTAAGACTCTCGACCAGCCATCACCCCCAGACCGATGGTCAAACTGAAAGAACTAACCAGACTCTCGAACAATATTTACGATGCATGCTACAACAGTCAGAGAGCAACTGGAAGGACATCCTTTGGATAGCTGAGTATGCATACAATAAATCCGTTCACTCTGGAACCAGGCAAAGTCCCTTCTACACTTTGTATGGAATTCATCCTCGAACTTCCAACCTCGATCCACCTCAAGATCTTGGAACACCCGCCGTGGATCAGTTACACACTGCTATTACCAAAGCCTTCAAAGAAGCTGCTGCACATTTACAACAAGCTAAAGAAAGGTACAAGAGAGGAGCAGATCAACACCGAAGCGAGGCCCCTCAATACCAGATTGGGGACCAGGTCTGGTTGTCCACCAAACACTTATCACTCAAAGGACCTCGCACTTTTAATCCCAAATATCTGGGGCCATATCCAGTTATGGCCATAATAAACCCAGTGGCCGTTAAACTAGGATTGCCAGCTCATATGCGAATACATCCTGTTTTTCACGTATCGCTTTTGAAACCCATGCAATCTGGAACCAGACTAACCAAACCTCCAGAACCAATTCAGGTGAATGGAGAACCTGAATTGGAGATTAAAAACATTTTGGACTCTAAGATCATCAGATCAAAGCTGTTCTACCTGATTGACTGTAAGGGTTACGGGCCTCAAGAGAGGTCATGGGAACCCTATGACCACGTCCATGCTCCTCATCTAATCAAGACATTTCACCGAACCTTTCCGGATAAACCAAAACCCCCGGGGAAGACCATTTTGGGAGGGGCCTTGAGGGGGGGTGCTGTCATGAGCACTACTCCCGAGGAGCCAGGACTGGCCCAGCCCCCCCGGAAGCAGACCCTTCTTCCACATCTCCAGACCCAGCAGACCCCTACAGGGGCCCTTTGGACCGTGTCCTGGCGCCTTTGGCGCCAGGCTCATAAAGGACTTCAGTCCCAGCGCCATAGGCGCCGGGCTCATATTGATAAACTATGTAATAATGCTTGGGTGGACTTACCTGAGGCAGACCATGCTGCATACTTACCCAGAACAATCCAGTCTGGCTGAACTCCCCAGCCATCAGAGCTGGGAGGAACTATTTCCTCTATTCAGGAACTCTATTCTTACCTGGGTGGGGCCGGTGGAAGAACACACCTCTGAAGCACTTCTCTGCTATTTAAACCACGCCCGATGGAATACACGTGCTTCGCTTTATTCTGCATCAGCAGCAGGACGCTCACCGAGTCGGCTCCTGCATCCTGGCTCCTGACACGTCCGCCAGCACCCAGAACACCTGCAAACAGACAAGAAAAGAGAAGGCGAGCATTAGAAATTATACTTACCGGAATCCGGCCTCAGCAATCCTACCTCCGACGATCCTGCAAAGGAAAGATACAAGATTAGCAGCGCTCTCAAACGCTCGCAGCCGCGCCGCCTTGCCTTACCCATCCGTGGCCTCGCCGAACTCCACCGCGGCCACGACGCCGGCAGCATCTCAGCACCTGAAAGACAGAAAAAAGACAGTCATTAGAGGTGCCCGCTCTAAAGCGGCCACATTTCTTCCACTTAATTACGTGCTTCATCACGCGCGACAGCGGCTGTGTCGCCGGCAGCATCTCGGCACCTGTAAGCAGAAAAAGACAATCATTGTAAGTAAGCAGTCGCTTTTCTTTCACTTACCTTCCTCCACCGCGGCCACGACGCCAGCTACATCCCAGCACCTGCATAAGAGGAATACATGGTGAGCACTAACTAAGCACGGAGAACAAATACTCACCAAGAGACTTACCTGCTTTAGGTTTCTGGGCCCCGGCTCCTGTGGAGAAAAGACACTCATACTTACGGCTACCGCAGGAGAGACGAAAGGACACAGTGTCCGCAACTATTTCCCATCCAGTGACGTAACTGGATCCTACGCACCCCTGCACCAGAAGCAGGATGGAGAGCTCATCTTTGCAATACCTAACGTGAGAGCTCACAGAAACCAAGTTGGGGGTCAAGAAAAGTGAGAAACGGGAGATTGGTGGGAACACATATCCACCCCAGCTGGTAATCAATCCCTTTTCTCCCACCTGCAGAAAACTTACTCTACAAGCCAGGCAATCCAAATTCCGAGGCCCCGTCCAGAGCATCTTCCGGGCCCTGCGCCTCACGATAGAAGAAATGGTAGCAGTCCAGTTCGGGTCAGCGTCTCTGTGGGAATCAGGTGAGCGTTACAAGGCTACAGAGAGGGAGCGTGGGCATTCCTTTCTGGGCTACTCATGAGGAGTTTCAACGAACTCCTCAGTCCGGCGACCTTGCCCTTCCATATTCAGACAACAATGTTAACAGTTGAGCAGAGTAAGCAGAATTTGCAAGAATTGCAACGTGCAAAGCAGTTTTAGACAGAAAGCAATGAGCAATGGTTAACAAGCAAAATGGCGATTCTCGCTACGTTTAAAATGGCCACTTGTTGGTCAAGCATAGCAGTCTGTATTTCTATAATTCGGTGCATAAAACGGTTGGCCTTCGGCCATCAAGTTACATCTGTCATTCAAATGAAGGGTATTCACTTTTCCAGATTGACACTGTGGAACCGGTGCCTTTGCCACTATACAGGACACTAAATTTTAGGTATGAGCTCCATCTTTGTCTATTGTATGGTGAAACGTAGTGTATTGTGAGACCTGGGCCTCTGCCCCAGCATACAGGTGGGTGACCTTTTTATGTCTCACCATATAGTGTATGATTGGAGTTCTAGTTTCCTATAATTGTGGACTTAATAATGTACTATGGCAGCACACAGCATTTTAAATGCGCAATGGCTTCCTTTTTAATTCTCATATGGTTTCTTGAGTGAACTACTTTTCCCAAGAAGTAAATTGAGATTCCCATCCCCTTTACATTGATTATAGTGAGCCAGCAGCACACATTTTATGTGGAGTGCTGGAGGCAGGGGGTGGGGGGCATATAATGTATCTGCTTTCTTTCTTACCTGGTAATATTTGTGTTACAATTGCAAGTTTACTTGAATGGCTGGTGGCAGTGGTTTTACCCTAGTGACTTTTTACTTGCAGGCTGTTAAATCAGCCTCAGTAATACAGAGAAGGGCGACCTTCTCCTAGAATGTTGGGCTCCTTCTTTTTTCGCCATTTCTCATTTGCTTGGTTCTGAGGTCTTCCCTTACCATTCTAGGCAGGAGGGACCTCGGCAGAAGTTTGGTCCTCAGCGAGAATTCTTTGTATTACCTGCCAAGACTCCAGAGTGTCTGAGAAGGCAGGAAGGCTAGTGGTCTAGGTAAGTCAGAATATGGTTCAGTTGCAGGAAAGTCAGAGTTCTTTAACAAGTAAGAATTTGCTTTAGAGTTAGCTAAAAGTGTGGAGGGTATTCAGAGAAGGTTCCCTATATGTCCTCCAGCATTAGGCCTGGGCAGTGGTATGGGCATACCCAGAACCACACATTGCAGCCTCACAGGATTCACACAAGACTTAAGCTAAGTATTACCTAAGCCAGCATAGTATTTTAGGAGAAAAGAAGAGCTTTGGAGTGGATGCCTTCAGGATGCAGCAGCACAGGACCCAGTCCCTTGTGTCTTGGTCTGGAGACTGGATGGGAATTTGCAGCAGCGTTCCTCAGCGGGGGCTTTCAGCAAAGGTTTCTTCCGAGTCACACAGGACTGTGGATTGGCGTGCCTTTTTACAGCTGCCAGCTGAAGAACGAATATCGCCGGTTGGATTCTCTTCACAAATCTGGTCCTGCACGCTGGTGAGGGGACTTCGAGGATTTGAATTGTGTCTCTGGAGATCCACCACAAGTCCAAAGTTTTGAATTGATTCAGACTTTGGAAGACCATGCACCACACTGAGGCAACAGAGTATTGGCAGTTTGCAGGCCAGCAAGGTCGCAGCACGTTGTGTGCTGGCTCAAAATTCAGGTCTTCTTGAGACTAGTGGATCTCAAGAGCCTCTGGGTAAGAAGTAGTTTTTGGGACCCCGTAGGTCGATTGGAAGGAAGGGTTGCCTCAGGCTCCTGTTACACAGCAGGCCGTCTGGTTGCTGAAAATCGCTCCAGACGTCTTTTCTTAATCTTCCTCTTCGGATTCAGCTCAAGTGGGCGACTTATCAGCAGTTTCCAGGTTCAGAGTATTTATCAGGAACTACAGCACAACTTGTGCAAACTCTCCCTGCAGTTTACAGAAATGGCTGGTTGGGACTGGTTTCCTTTCAGGCAAGGTGAAAGACAATGGGTTGGTTGAACGCATAATCTAACCCTAAATCTAAGGCGTCTGTCAAAATAAAAGGGCCTATACTAATAAACCTATAGCCAATCCTTACTTCTAAATACAAATGGTGTGGGACAACAATGTATGCAAAATGAAAAGTGTTTAAGAAATGATATGTCAGGAGAATTGAGCAGTTTGCTTCCCTTCCCCACATTTTCAGCACGGGACAAGGTGGCACGCTCGAGCTTTGCACACACTCTGGCTTCTCTGCCATGATGATACAGTTCAAAGCATAAGTATCAGAACCTTCAGCCAAAGTCTCTTTTCCAATAACAGTTTCTTATTGCAGAGGGCCTGACATAACAAACACGCACCAAGTTCCTTTCTTATCAGGATTTTCACATTCACAAGTGCTCAGGTCCAATGTTCACCATTGGTCTCCATGATTTCCTTCATTCGGACTTGGACCCCTTAAGCACAATGTTCACAATTGGTCTCCCTCATACGGGCTCGGACCCCTTAAGCACAATGTTCATGATTGGTCTCCCTCGTACCCCTTAAGCATAATGTTCACAATTGGTCTCCCTCGCTCGGACTGCTTAAGCACAATGTTCACAATCGTTCTCCCTCGTTCGGGCTTGGACCATGTAATCTCACTTTCTGAGCTTTGTTCTTTGTATCCAAAATCAAAGACTTTGGATTGTGCAGTGGATTTTGCATAAACTGTCGCAGGACCACTTCGATTCACTTAATTTCTCGTTCTCATCTTTTACTTTATCTTCTGCCACTTCTTGGCTGGATACCTCAGAGACCTTCAATTGAGCACACTCACGGTGCCGGACAGCTCTGTCACTGGTATTGTAATTTTCTCTATTAAAGTTCAAACATCCATCAGCAATTAAGCTTTTTGTGCGTCTTTCATCACGCGCGCTACCAATCTTTGTTTTTGTGCTCTTTATACAATGTTGCAGCTTGCAACCTTGACTTCAATACAAACCGGTCTTGCATCGGTCTCTCCAACTCACTGGCTGGGTTGATCTCTCTGGCGCTGCTTTGAAACCTGGAGCCAAGGATGGTACCACGGAGGATGCTGAACCTCCCCGACTCGGTAAGCCATGCACAAGGGCAGGGCTTTAAGTGGGGTAAGAAATCGAGAGGGGGCCCTCATTTGGGGGCGTGGCTTGTGGGAGGGGCGTGGCCTAAAAAGTACGCAAATCGTAGGGTATACACACAAATATATATAAATGTTATATATTTGTGTGCGTACCTTACTATGGTTTGTGAACTATGCAAGCCATCTTTTCTAAACAGAGATATGTAACATATTTCTACATTTATAAAAGATGGCTTGCAAAGTACACAAACCATAGTAAGGTACGCACACAAATATATAACATTTATATATATTTGTGTGTATACCCTACGATTTGCGTACTTTTTAGGCCATCTTTTTAAAGATTTCGGGTTTATAAAAGATGGCTTGGAAAGTACACAATTCAAGCCAGCTTTTATAAAGCTTTGACTACGGACGAAATTGTCCGTCGGCAAAGCTTTATAAAAGATGGCTTGAAATGTGTACTTTCCAAGCCATCTTTTATAAACGTCAAGGAATCCCCAGGTTCGCCGAGGGTTAAAGACGCCTCGGCGACCTGGGGAAACAAAGGGACAGTAACTGCCTCTGGTGACCTCTCGCGCGAAGGGTCACCAGAGGGAGTTACTATGACTGACGGAAGTAGCAGCCAGTCACAGCATCACTGTGGCTGGCTGCCACTTCTGTCAGCTCGCCTGACTTCATGGCAGGCGCATCTCCCGTCGCGGCTGTGGCCGCGACGGGATAATGATTCCGGCCAATGTTGCGGTAGGACGGGGGCCCCGGCAGGGCCCCGGCTCAGTCCCACTTTTTGGAGACTGCCGGGGCCGGGCCCCGGCAGGCCCCGGCCCACTTTAAGCACTGCACAAGGGCCCCGGGTATTGCTGACACACAATACAGGATTCTTCAGTCTGATTTCCTGGCCTTGTGCTTTTTAATCTGAAGGTTTCTAGATAGTAACAGTTTCTCGCCGGAAAGGTCAAGGGTATCTCCCTCCATGCGCACCCTTCTTGGTTTGCTGTCTTCTCTCGTTCAGCTGCTGTCTGGAAAATGCTGTTCCTTCGTGTGCTTTGCCTTGCTCAGAGTGTGTTCTCTTGCTCTGCCTTTTATGTGATAGGTGAAGCTTAATGGTTTCAGGTGTAAGTAGTTACCAGTAATTGCCTGACCATAGTTATGGGACATGTCGGGCACAATGCTCAGGTGTGAGTCTGTTTTCTCTGAGAGCGGGCTGTCTGTGTGAAAGTGTTTGTGAAGGGAAAGGGGGGGGGTAAAGTTCCCAAATATCCTACGGGGGAAAGGGGGAAAAAGAGAGAGAGAGAAAGGGGGGAAAAGAGAGAGAGAGAGAAAGGGGGGAAAAGAGAGAAAGAGAAAGGGGGGAAAAAGAGAGAAAGGGGAAAAAGAGAGAGAAAGGGGGAAAGGGGAAAAAGAGAGGGAGAAAGGGGGAAAGAGACAGAGGGAGAGAAAAAATACACACACACACAAACACCTGGTTTGTCGCATGTCCCTCTGGAGCTTGTCTCCTCCCACGTGGTCCTCATGCAGATAGACACCCCCAGGTTCAGAGTCGGGTAGCTTCTGCCTTTCCCTGGCCACGCTAGAGAAGCTTCCCTCCAGATGATTAGTGATGATGGTGCTAGATTCGTCACAGAGAATTGACTTAGTGTGGTTTGCTCAACAGTAAAAGGTCTAAAGAGTGGACATGTTTGCTTTTTATTAGTGAAATGCAAGTGCTTTGCAAACCACATTCCTGCACGAAATTAAACTTGGATGCAATTGCTTTAATGCAAAGAGCACACATAGGCCCTGCAACAAAGGTGTAGAGTTTTAGAAGGAAGCTCACTTCATAGACTTCAGGTTTTTGAAAGTAAACTTAATAAGTAGTAGATCCTGAATGTGGAAACTTTGTAAGCAAAGACTGTTCTTTGGCAATGGAGCAGAAGTAGAGGGGAATGCTGTAAGGCAGTGAGGGAGTGAAACCTAAATGCAACATAGTGGACAAAACATAATAGTCGGGGGGGGCACTGAAAAGTGGGGACTACAGACAGGCTATACTATGATCTGCTGGCAGCCCACATACCTATGCAGCGTGGTACGGCCATATCAATGGCTAGGTATACGCCCCTCTTGTCATGAAAACCAAATAACACCCCCCCCCCCCAAACCACCTTTTTCCATCAAGATGAGACCTCTTGATGGAAAGTGGTAACTTATCATACATTATCCCCGACACCCCTCTAATTGCCGATCAGTTTTTTCTTATGAGCCATCTGTGTAAGATCTAGTACAATCCTTACCACGAGACAGTTGATCCCAATCTCCACACCTACTTTCCCGGGCCTCTACAGAGGACTATTACCGTCGTAACCGCACCATTTTTATACCTATTGCATTTCTTCTGTAGCTACCAGTGCACCCCAGCTTTCCTCCATGGAATGGCACCATTTAAAGTTGCAGAATCGGTCTGCTCAGCCTGCTGTTATGGGTCTGTGCCAGCGTCTCTGGGGACCACTGGTCGGGCTCCTCAGCAATCGCTGCTACGGGCTTCTCCATATGTTTGACTACAACGTGCGTGATCCCTCACCATTGACTAATGTGGCTAGAGTTGATGGGGGGGGTTGTAGTCGCAAACATTTGGAGAGCCAAAGCCTGCAGACTCGTGCACTACTAGTGCATCCGTTTCCCAATACTGTGCCTTCATCTAACCTCTGCACCTGGTACCTGCGTTCAAAACCCATGTACCATTCCTGCTCCCAATAGGTTATGCTCTGTAATACCTTTTTAGGCCACTAAATAAAGCCATGGGTGCCGGATAAAGGGTATTGTCATCCTATATTGCTCCAGAATTTCTCATTTGAATGCAAATCTTCTAGGGTAAGTGCTATGAGACCAGGAAAATCCCTGTATTGGATTGCTCCCTGGGGCATGCTGCTATGCTCGCGCCGCCCCCTTGCCCCTGGCTAAATGCTAGATTAAACGTGTCTTTGCTGTGAGTGTATTTCTTCTTATAACCTGGCCCTCGGCCCGCCCGAGGGATCATTGCATGGGTTATTCGATACAGCCAGAAATAGTTGCGCGAGCATGAAAGCAGAAATATTGCCATGCCTTCTACCTCGCTCGCACTTGCCCGGGGCCGCGCCTCCACAAGTAGAAAGGCAGATGTTGGCGCAGCCTCGGGCTTACTGCTCGCAGAATGTAAGTATGTGCTTCTTGGGGGACGCGGGGCCTCATTTACTAGAGGCTGCGAAGTTGACACGTCCGCGCTCTGCAGGGTTTCTTTTTATGTGGCCTCACTTTTCAGCGTGGTATTTTTAAGTAGAGGGGAGTTTTTTTTTTAGTTAACACTTGGGCTCACGCTCATTAATTAATACATTGTAATGTCTTGTATTTCTTACTCGAGCCCTTATGTGATCGCAGCTGCGTAGGTCCAATTTATACTTTTTACCCGTGAAGATGGGGGCGAATGCTCCTCCAATCGACATTTAGGGGACACATTCAGAATCGGGGCCCTAGTCGTGATCTATTCTACCACCCGCTATACAGGTGGAAGACAGAGGCATAGTGACCGTGCACAGCGAGCTGCCTGGCCCTGCCGCAGGCCGGCCTCACGTGCTCCAAGGCAAGGGTGGATGATGGGAAAATGGAACCTGGAGGCATCTGCTAGGTCCTACTCCCTCACAAAATACCACCGCTAGAACCTTGCCACATGCTCTGCTGTCCAGAGCTTTTGGATATGCCTGCTCAATATGCCTTGGTGGCAAGTTTGAGTTGATTTTTTTTTTTTTTTACTTTTATTAAAATCGGTCCAGTTTTGCACCTATTAATTAACCTTATGTTCTATATGTAAATGCCACCACCTTTTATGGGACATTCTACGTATGAATTATAATCTACTTTTGGAAGAAATATCTGTTTGTATGCAAACATTGATAAATACTCATACGATTGACACGAGCTCCTGACAAATGACAATGAAGATTACCCCTGCATACTGCGCAGGGAATCTTAATTCTATTAAAGACAAGGAGGCAAGCATTATGCTTCAACTTCTTTAATACCACTCTTCAGCAGTTTCAACAAAATAACAGAAAACACATATAAAATCTCAACTGCTAATTTCCTTTTTTCTTTCTTATAAAAACTACATTTCCCTCTGTTCTCTGCAGTCCTTGCCCTGTCCACATGTCACTTTCTCGCCATCAACTCCTCCTCCTTCTTTGGATGCTCTGAACTGATCTGTAGTTGTATTTGTATTTTGCATTTGTATTTGTATTTTGTATTTATTTTATTTGTAAAGCGCACCAGGCCCAAGGGCATCCGGGCACAATATTTAGGTTACAGACATGTTACAGAGAATATACTATAAGAGAGCAAAAGGAGGGGAGCAAAGGCAATTTACAATAAAAATGCAGGTAGAAAAATATACAAGTAATATACATATTAACAATCAAGCAGAGCAACTAGCAGGTTTGCACAAGTGTAGCAGAGTACAGTGAGTGCTAGTAATCAGGCTGGTCTTGGGCTACCAGCCAAGCTTTAGTTTTGCTTTTGAAGGCCGGGAAGGATGGTTCTGCTCTGAGTGGGTTGGGTAGGGAGTTCCATAGCTTCGCAGCCATGACTGGGAAGCTACTCCCGCCTGATCTCTGGAGGTTGAAGGGGGGGATGGAAAGGCAGTTGGTTTGAGCACTTCTGAGTGGTCTAGAGGAGGTGTGTAGGGAAAACCTGCTAGCCAGGTAGCTAGGTGCTTGATGAGAGATGCTTTTGTGTGTTAGCGAAAGTGCTTTGAGAGAAACTCTTTGGGAGACTGATAGCCAATGGAGGTTCCTTCTGGTGTCTGAGATGTGGAGGTTTCTAGGTATGTTTAGTGCCGCTCTGATGGCATTATTTTGAACGATCTGTAGTTTGCTGAAGTTGAATTGGTCGATGCCAAGGTAGAGGGCATTACAATAGTCGATCTTAGACAGGACCAGGGTCCTGGCTAATGTGGTGCAGTTGGCTGGCGATAGGAATGGGCGACATGATGTGATGAGTTTACATGTATATGATGCAGCAGAGGAGACAGCCTTGACTTGTCTCGTGAGTGATAAGGAAGCATCGAGGTAGATACCAAGTGTTTTAGTATCTTTGGCCACTTTGATGGTGTTGCCATCAATTGTGAAGGATTTGTAGGACAGGTCTAGCTTGCTAAGTCTTTGGTGAGATCCTAGAATGAGAATCTCCGTCTTCATCATTCAAGCACAATTCATGCTGAGCCATCCAGGCCTTGATGACTTGATGGATGGAATTGATGGCAAGAGTGTCAGTTTTGTGGTCACCTGTGATGGGGATGAGTATCTGGGTGTCGTCGGCGTAATTGGTATATGTGACACCCAGATAGTCCAAAATATCAGAGTGGTTTCGTGAACACATTGTTAAGTGTAGGGGAAACGCACAAACCTTGAGGGACCCCGCAGGTGACTGGTGCGGGACAAGCAGCAGCAGAAGGGGAAAAGACTCTCATGGATCTATTTTCCAGAAAGGAGGTGATCCAAGTCGTGGCTTTGTCCGAGAAGTTGGCGGCAGTTTTAAGGTGACGGCAGAGGATTTGGTGTTTTACTAAATCGAAGGCAGCAGAGAGATCTAAAAGGAGTAATGGGGCGAGCTTGCCCTTGTCTTTTAGGTCTTCAATCTGAGTTTTTAGATGTAAGAGGGCGGTTTCCGTGCCATACCGAGGGCGGAAGCCTGATTGTCTTGGCCCCAGGAGATTGTTGGTTTCCAGATAAGCTTGGATCTGCAGGTATGCTGCGCGATCAAGAATAATTAAGAGGAAGGGAACTGTGGTAATGGGTCTGAAGTTGGTGGGTATGTTAGCATCCAAGGTGGGTTTTTTGAGGAGGGGAATGACCCATGCATCCTTGAGGTTGTCGGGGACAGACCCAGAACTGAATGATGCGTTTGTGGTAATGAAAGGAGCTAGACTGTGGGAGGCTTCCTTGATGATGGCGGGAGGGCATAAGTCACCCTGACAGTTGGACGTTTTGAGGCTATTAATGATGTGCTCGACTTCAGTAATAGATAAGGGAGAGAAGGGGAATGGTTTTAAAGTATCGTGGCTAGTGCTAGCACTGGTCAGATGGATTTTGTGCTGCATGCTAGCCTGCAGGCTGTTTTTTGTTGTCGCTGATTTTGTTTTGGAGAGTGGGGATTTTGCCAAGGAGAGCCTTTTGAATATTTGTGCACCAGGCACTGTCTTTGGAGCATGTGTCAGGAGGAGTGGCAGGAGACTCCAGTTCCTTTAAGATTCTGAATAACTCCTTGGTGTTTGACTGAGCTTGTTCGATGCGTTTGTTATACTCATCTTTTTTGGCTTGAAGTATGGCCTCTTTATAGTTTAGAGTGGCTAGCGTAACGCTAGCTTTGTTAGTTGCAGTTGGGTTACTTTTCCAATGTGATTCGAGGCTCCTTTTTTCTTTGCGAAAGGTTCTCAGCTGTGGTGTGAACCAGGAGTTGAGGTGGGCTCGAGGTTTAGATTTACGAAGTTTGGTGGGAGCAATGAGGTCGAGGGCTTTCAGCATGGTCTGGTTGTAAGAGTCAACCAGGGCAGTAGGGTCAGAGCATGAATGGGAGAGATCGTTGAGAGCAGGGAGGATAAGTGGGAGTAATTTGGCGCAGGTTATGTTGCGCTTGTTTCATGTGGCGGTGGCAGGTGCGATATCAATGGTGGTGTGGATTATTTTGGTGGGGATACTGAAGGAGATCAGGTGGTGGTCAGTCCAAGCGCATGGTTGGTTGGATGCGATGGTGGTGTCACAGTTTAAAGTAGCAATCCAGTCGAGGATCCTGCCCTTGGAGTGTGTTGATATGTGTGAGGCCTAGGTTAAGTAGCAGGTTGTTGATGTCTTGTGCAGGGGTATCGTGAGGGTCTTGGTAACCTAGGTTAAAGTCGCCAAGTACGATGATTTGGGACTTATGTGTTATCAGCAAGGATGTGGGAGAGATCTTCAGCAAATGTAGATGGAGGACCTGGTGGTCTGTAGATGAGGTGTAGAGTGGTAGTCTGGTTAGGGGAAATTGCTAGCTTCACTGTGAGCAATTTAGCAGAGTTGATAGGGGCGCGGGGGAAGGGAGAAGACTAATGGTGTTTTTATGTATGAAGGCAATACCGCCTCCTTTGGACTGCCCAGAGTTGCGGTCACCTCTTATGATAGTATAGCCATCAGGGATCGCTAGGGATAGGAGGGGACCTGAGGCTGCATGGAGCCAAGTTTCGGTGACAGGTAGGAGATCGAGGTCATGCGTGGTGATGATGTCAGCCACATCGAGTGCGTGTGCTGTGAGCGACCTGGTGTTGATCAAGGCCGCCTTGAGAGGTGCTGTGGGAGTGTGAGGTTGGTTGCTGGTAGTGGGGTTGTCGCCCCGTGTGGGAAGGTGGCAGGTGCTGTTAGTTTTGGGTGGGGCAAGTTAGTCCGCTGGTTAATAATAGTAGGCATGAGGTAATCTAGAGCCTAGTCCGAGGTTCCTCAGGGGACCAATGCATGGTTGGTTAGGGGTAGGTTTGGATGCAAAGTGTTCAAGCCAAAGGGATGGCGAGTTAAGGTAAGGGTTGCAAGGGCAAGCAGCCGTGGCATTAGCTGGGGCCGGATCTCGCTGTTGTGTGTAGCACAAGGTGCCACTGAGGCATGGAGTATGAGGGGCAATAGACATGGTGGTTAGGCGTTGGGGGGCGCAGGAGAGGGGGTGTGTGTGTAAGTGGGTCAGTGTCAGGTTTGCGAATAGAGTGTTAAAGCTGGTGAGGATAGGTCCTGGTGGTGCTAATAGGAGGAGGGTGCAGTACAGAGTGCGGTAGAAGCGGAGGATGTACACCTGCTGGTTGACCATAGTAACAATGTGCAAGTAGGCAAGATAGCCCGGGCGGTAAATGGCAGATACGGAACAGGCGCAGCAATGGTGGCAAAGCGGAATAGGGCAGAGGCTATGCGCTAGTGCACAATAAAGGTGGCAGGCAGTATAGGGCAATAGCTATTCACAGGAGCACAACAAATGCACAATATAGTGGCAAGGCAGTATAGGGCAATAGCTATTCACAGGAGCACAACAAATGCACAATATGGTGGCAAGGCAGTATAGGGCAATAGCTGTTCACAGGAGCACAACAAATGCACAATGGTGGCAAGGCAGTATAGGGCAATAGCTATTCACAGGAGCACAACAAAAGCACAATATGGTGGCAAGGCACTATAGGGCAATAGCTATTCACAGGATAGGGCAATAGCTATTCACAGGAGCACAACACATGCACAATATGGTGGCAAGGCAGTGTGGGCATTAGCTGTTTACCAGTACAGTGGCATCACAAGTACAATGGCATCACATTGGGTAGGTGCATGCGTATGATGGTGTTACAATGGGCGAAAGAGGACATGTTGGCGAGCGGAGCATGGCAAACAGTTGAGTGGCAGGAGTATGAGGGGTCATCAACGATTGCGGGGCATCAGTCGACGTGGATAGAGGGATAGGATGATAACAGGACTGGGATCGAAGCGGGTGGGGGAAGACTGGGCCTAAGAAAGCGGGATGCGGTTTCAGAGTACTAGGGCATGCATAAGAGGCAGATTGATAGGAGCAGGGCTCGAGACGTGTGGGGAACACACATAGCGTTGGACAGGTGGTAAGCAGGGATGTTCACACAGTTAGTCCAGAGTCTTAATGTAGCATGATTATGGCGGTTCGTCCACGGCAGCTGCGATTTTCAACAGGGTCTGCAAGTATGGACCATGTGTTAATGGGCGCAGTGTTGGGCATAGTCACTGGGCGAGTGGCGAGAAAGGCTGCGGACAGGCTGAAGACAGGAGTCAGCCTTGTTAGGTGGCCTTAGGAGGTGTGCCGGCATCCGCCTGTCAGCGATGCTGATTGGTTATGAGCATGTGCAGGCAACCAATCACGGCTCACTCATAGTAAACAAAGGCAATGAAGGCAAAACGAAATCGGAAGCGGCCATTTTGGAGCAGCCTCGGGCCTCGTGGAGCCAAATGGTAGCTCCTTGCAAAAACGGATCTCGTGGCACGCGAAGGCAGCCTTAGGACAGGCTCTGTATTTAGATGGCTTCCACTACTATTAGCAGACACGAGGCTCTAAATTGTGTCAGCCAGTGTCGAGTGGTGCTTTAACTAAACGAAAGGTCCAACAAAATTCTAGCTTCCAACTCGTTGCTTATCTGCTGAGTCCTATCGCGCCCACTGAGCTGTGTCGCCTCCCACTCCCTCTCGCTCAGTTAGCCTTATGATCATGGGTGGAGGCCATGCACTGTCTTTCAAATCCTAAATAACATTCTGCATTTATGCTTCATAAAGTGCATGCACTGGGTGGGAAATTAATGCTCTCCTTGTCCTTGTATATAAAGCTAAATGTATGTATGTGTGTATGTTTTACCATACAAATCCACACCGTTGAACCCACTGCTACCATATTTTGCATGGATTCCTCATTTGTCTGGGGCAAGATGGATGCAAAAAATTCACTCTGTAGACGCCTTCATTTACTGATGCTCACCCCGATTCACTACAGTAGGCACTAGATGGAGGCAACATTTGGAAGTGTCTGAAGCAAAATGTATTGAAATGTATTACTACTGTTTACAGTTCGAAATTGTTTATTAAAGCATTTTTAAAGGGAATAAAAAAATTAAACTTTTGTTTTTATTATCGCGCCACTCCAAGTATGGGAAATGGCAAGTTTGCAGTTTACTTAAGTTCATTCAAGAGAAGAGTGCACCATCGTTCAATCTTTCTTGGACATTTTCTCAAATGTGCTGAAGCCGTTGAGTGACTGAAACATGCCGCTCCAAAAACGAACATCACTTGGAAAAGCTCCATCGGATGCAAAGCGAAAATATATATCAAGAGGTTCTGAAACACAATAACAAACAGCAGCATGCCTTGCTGACCAGGGCAAATGAGATGCTAGAAGTGTTACGGAGAATTCTCATTTTATGGCTAATTTTCCTCACCTAGTGAGTCCCCCTGTAGCTTTGTTGAATTTCTGGAGTTATTTTTTTCACTTGGTAAGAGTGTGCCTCTTTTTCCCAGTCTTACCTGTGTTTTTGCTGTGTGTATTTCATCTACTTTTGTGATTGTGGACTACACCACTTCAGTAGCCCCCTTATTTTTGTGTGTTAAACAGCACCTTCAGGTGCAGTGACACAAGGTTGTCTTTTAGACTTCCCACCGACTCCATTTCTGAGGCTGACTACTGCCCCCCAGAAAAGGGTAAAGTTGCCGTTAACTTTACTTAGTCATTTAACCACAGATCCAGTACTCACCATCTTACATGGAGTACTGGAAAGGGTTAATCCTTAGCCCTTTGTATCTGTACCTCCTAGAGCATTGTTTCGCTCTTTTAACATATAGACTTGGCTGGTGACAGTGGTATCTACCCTAACTTTTCTACCGCAATTATACTATATACTATACAAACCTGGTATTGTTTTAGTCTATTTATTAGCCTCGAACTTAAACCCGCTTGACCAAATACTTTTTCTTTTGGCTCCGGTCAGGTTTATTCACCATTTCTTTTTGTTAAAGTCTTTCTTGTGTTTTACTTTGCGCGGCAAACCAGGTTTGCCTTCTTTGTTCACTGTCTTTTGAGGGCTTCTGCCAAGAAGCCCTCCTCCAGGCACCTGGGTGTCTAGATGGGCTCAATGTGTGGGAGAGGTGTAGTCACCCCCTGCAGAGGGTATCCTAGGAAACCCAAGTCGCACTTTGCCATGATTGGCTGAGGTGGTTGTCCGGGCTGGACAACCCCCCCCCCCTGCTGCGTGATCGACAGCCATGCTCTGTGAATGGGGGATTTTCACATAAAAGGCAGGTCTCTTGGGCTAGAAGTCAGTCGCCACTGGAACTACAAAGAACCGAAGAGAAGCGGAGAAGAAGACGGCTGCTGCAACTACCCTGTCCCGGTGAAGCCCTGCTGCAGTCCTGAGCTATCTACCCTTCGACGACCAGAGAAGATCCAGTCCAGAGTCGTCTTCCCTTGAGCCTGGGGGGGGATAACCAGCTCATCTTCCACAGCCAGAGGATCCTCTTCTTGGTCGAAATTGCTGCACACAGTTGTAGTGGTCCGGATAGCCATCTGAAGAGCCTCTCCTGTTTTTAAGGAGCGCACCTTTATTCACCAACGCTGCTGCCGGCCTCATCCCTGTGTGGTGCAGACCCCCCCAGATGTCCTCCTACGCACCGAAGCTCCAGGAACCATGGGTCTGCAGGAACTACCAGGAACAACTGCCGTGGCACCAGCCTCTTCATTGAATAAGGTACTGTGTTCTCATTGAAGAATCAGGGTGAACCCCTTTTCTTCGCCTCCAAGGCTTGCCCTTGTCTTCGCTCCTTCTTATAACGTTTGCTTCCTCTGTTGACAATATCTAAGTACTCCTGGCAACGTTGAATCTTGAACTGTCTGACTGTGTGATCCTCGACAACAGGAACCCGGTTCCACTTGACACTGGCTCTGGCCTATTGACTCTTGAATTCCTGTCAACTAGTGTTCTCTGATTCTGTCTGCCTTGACAAAAGTATTGTCTATGATTTTTGCCCCCAACTCTCTCTCTGGTTAACTCGGGTGCTAAGTGTGTTTTTGCCCCGGTAACATTTCTTGCCGCGGATACGCGTTTCTTTAGTAAGACTGAACTGTCATTACTGTCAAGAAGTGATTGCATACTTATTCCTGGTAACGTCTTTTGTTTCACAACACTGGTCCGTTAAAACATAGGGTACTTACCTTGAGTTAGATTGTACCAAAGTGAATTGGTTGGTTGTAGTGTATTTTACGTGTGATATTTTTTTTTAATTTTTTTTTTTTACCTGAAACCTTGAGTCAGTGTTTGCTTGAGTCACAGTAATTGTGGTACCTTTGTGTAATCTCTGCTACTGCTCATATACTCTTGAGATAAGCCTGGCTGCTCCGCTACTGCTACCACTTTAACATAGTAGTACAGGCTTGTACCAAAGGTAAAACTTGTATTGCCACCTGTAGTCTTAATTGTGTGTAGTGGTCCCTAAGGGCACTGCACAGGATTCTGCCTAAAAAGAGGAAACTGAAGCAAGACTTGCTGACGTGAGGACAAGGCACATGAGACACCACTCGATCAGGACACAGGCAGCGCCGGGTACCTCAGCTAGTCTTTAATAGAATCAAGGCTCCCTGCACAGTATGAAGGCATAATCTTCATTCTATATCAAGACAAGAGGTGGGCATTATGCTTGTTTAAAGCTTTCATTACTGTCGCCATCCCTTGAATCGGCTTAAAGTAAAAAGTCTCAAATGCACTATCGCAAGCCCAGTCCGCTGCTTGCATAATATCTTGTAATGTCACCTCTGCTGCAAAAGCTATTGAGGTCATAGCTCCTTTTGCTAAATGCACCCCAAATCTCTTCAAGTCAACACCTGCTAATTGCATAACTTCTCGCACCATCTGGTGATTTTCGCTATTGCTTGGTAAGTCTTCGACGTGCTATTAAGAGTTGAGTGATGCCAGCTAGCCTTGCCTCAGCTGTTCTATGCTCGTACTCTTTAAAACATGCTGTTACACACCATTTTGGGTGACCTGGTAAGTAGGGGTAAGAGATAGACGTGGAATTCGTCTTCGTTCTCTTAGCTAGTTTAAAAGTCACTCCTTCTGGACCGAATATTTTCCTGTTCACCTCTAGGGCCCTGACGTCTGAAACTCATCTGCACGGCACTACACATAATAGCATGGCTAGTTTGCCTGACAGTTGCTTTACGGATAGGTACTTGTTCACTGGCCAACTTACAGTGTAGTTTCTATCTCATCAAATCCAAAGACCAATCCTGTAGTCGACGTCACTAATGTTTAGCAAAAAGTGAGGGAAGCGTTGGCCAAGTGACTGGTTGCTTGATCCCCGCTTTAGACATTTCGGCAGGGAACATCCATTTCTACTGCTTTCTTCCGGACTGGATTGGGTGCACCTGCAGTAAACCGATGTGCAGTCTACGTTAATTGTGGAGCTTGTGTGCAGTATATGTATTTCGAATGGATTGTGTCCTCCAACGTATTCCACATCTTTGACATGTAATGTCCACAGCTGTGCACTTCGGAAACTTTTTCAGCACAGGGCTTCCTGCGTTGATGTCGGGTCGATGTCCCTCGAGGGCCTCTGTTGAGGGCGACGTCACCGGATGTTATAAATAGGACACACAGCTCCCGTAGCCTCAGTTCTATTATTTCCACGAACGTGTTACTTCGTGAAAGTCGGCGCGCCTTGTGTGTTGTCATCGTTGATATGTCTTTTTCTTTGACCCATCCAACTCCGCTGTCTGGCATCAAGACCTGCCAGGACTGCAAGTCGAAAATATCGATCACTGACCAGCATCTCATTTGTTTGTGGTGCTTGGGCGAGTCAAACAACACCTACGACTGTTCGAAATGCCAGTTGCTGACTGCCAAGGCCTTGCGGAAGGGGAAGCTCCAGGTAGGTAGGGGCTCTAAGCCTAGTAAGTCCCGAAAATCTAAATTGTCCAAGGTTTTCACCGACGACTCTAGGGGTGACGCTCTGCGTCGGGAGGTGGCCCGGGGATCTTGGTCCCGGAGTGGTTCCCGCCATGCCTCTTCCTCGTCCCGGCACTCTAGGAAGCGCAGTCACCTTCCCTGTCCTCCTCGGAGGAGGGTGCCTCGAGGAAATTGGCATGCCCAACGAAGTCCTCCACTCCTGAGGAATGGGCTGCCTTTAAGGAGCAAATGTTAATGATATTTCAACCACAGGGCACGCTCCGATTGTGCCTTCTAACGAAGCCGGCAAGGAACGGTCTCGTACCACAAGGCTCAGAACAGTCGCAAGAGACGTGCCTCCAGGTCCAGGTCCAGGTCTCAGTCCTCGTCTCCAGCGAGACGGTGGCAGCCTGTTATGGGCTCGAAGTCGGCGTCGACTAGGTTGGCGCCGTGTCCGTTCGACTCGGATGTCAACGCTTTGCCGTCGTATCAGCCCACCGCGTCGTCGGCACCAGTGTCGATGCCGAAGCCTTCGGCGCCCTCAACGCCTTCAGGTATTTTTGCCCGCAATTTGCCATTGGAGTACCCGGATATCGTGGATCATCCTAGGAAGACTACTATGAAGTCTGTGAGGCCAGTATTGGACTGCAGGCCCTCTTCTGTCCCCAGGCCAGGGTTTCAACTCCCTCTGGACAACATTTATGAAGAGGAGGAAAGGTCTGATTTTGAGGACCCTGGTGAACCTGATGTGGCTCCAGTTTTTTCTGGTGACAATCAATTGGAGTTGAGGCAAACCCTCCATGATGCCATTGGGCTGGACATTTCTCCGGAAGTGGAATTTGGTAGGCTGTCATAGTCAAGAAGGCAGGTGCACAGGCATGCAGGGGTCGCATGCACAGGAGACCTGGGTGGACACTGTCCTGGCGCCTTTGGCACCATGCTCATGAACAAAAGTAAACAAGAACATCCATTTAACACCAAAAACTTTTATTATGGACATTACACTTCAGATGCATTAACCTTGAACGTTCCATCCATTAAGCAGCCTCAAGTGTATTCTTGGGTGTGGCTGCTGATGGGATTGCCTTTGCACATGCTCACTCTCTAGGGGTGGCAGGGTGTGGCTGGTAAGCCGGCCCTAATGGGCGTGCCCACAATCTCAGCTATATAAGCTGCCCGATCCTCAAGACAGACGCTTCGCGTTATTCTGCACTTGCAAGCAGCGTAATGCTCACCATCATTTGAGGTCAGACTTACCTTTGAAGATTGTGCTTCCTGGACATCCTGCTTCCTGCCAGCATACTTACCAACTGGGGGAAGCTGTTTTTACCTGTACATCTCTACGGCGAACCAAGTATTCATCTTTACACTTTCCGGAATGCCGAATTCCTCATCTTGACACTGCTACACGACACGAACTATCGTCGACAGCAGCTACTGCAAGGAAAAACACAAGACGAGGTTAGACATCGTAAAAACAGTTTGAGGTTGCACTTCGCCATACTTCGTGCTTTACTTAAACCATCACTTACCTGCTGATGAACATTGCGGTAGCCTCCATCTTCCATCCGGCTGCGTCTCGCGTCTCACAGCTGCATTGAGGCCGCATTTCCATCTAAGGGAAGAAAACGGAAGAGACATTATTGCGGACATAAATCGGAGCAACATATAAAGACATTAAACAGAACGAACAGCATCACAAGAGCGCAAGAAAGACTTATCATAAGGAGAAGCATAGTCGCAGCTGGACTGGATTCATCCTTTTCGGGGATCAGTGAAGGAACTAGATCCCATTCAAGGAGTCCCTGCCAGAAGTAGCATGACGGAGAGCTTATCTTCCATAATTCACAGGTGAGCTTTATGGGCCGGCATATGCTCACAGAAACCATACTTTGGGGTGAAGGGTTAGAGAGGTACAACAATCGCAGATTGACACACTCACACACTTTTATCTCCACGCAGGAGCAGTATCACCACGTACCACTGCTCACAGCTTTTCTACTGAGAGAGAGGCCTGAAGGGGGTGATTGAAGTTCAGGAAGGGCTGCAACCTGCCACCACTTCATCCCAAGCACAAAGTACCTGAGGTTTGCGGCTGGCGACTCGCACTTTCAGTGTCGGGTCTTGCCGTTCGGATTGACCTTCACCCGAGGATCTTCACCAAGCTAATGGTGGTGGTGGCAGCGTACCTCAGGTTCACGTCTACCCCTACCTAGACGACTGGCTGATCCGGGTACGCTCTCCTGAGCAAGCGTTGGATCACCTCGGTTTCACCTGGCGCACCCTCGACAGGCTGGGCTTCTCCCTGAATTTCAAGAAGTCGCATCTGACACCTTCCCAACAGCTGCAGTACATCAGGGCTGTGTTAGACACGTCCTTGGGGAAGTGCTCACCTCCCAAGGTGAGGGCTCATCACATTGTGCAGATGATTGAACAAGTTTCAACATGCCCAGAGTGTCTCAGCTTTCAAATTCTTAAGGTTGCTCGGCCTCATGGCATCCTGCATTTATTTGGTGCCAGAGGCCAGGCTGTGGATGAGATCCCTGCAATGGGTCCTCAAGATGCAGTGGTCGCAGTTCAGGCAAGATGTCGGATCCCGTTCAGATTCCACACTCTGTCTCCCAGGATCTTCTGTGGTCGGCCAACAAAGGGAACCTGATGAAGGGGGAACTGTTTCGGCAACCGTGGCCGGAGGTGACGGTAGTGACGGATGCTTCCCTCACAGGATGGGGCACTCATGGCAACAACTTGACCGCCAGCGGTCATTGGTCTCCGTCGGAGTCCAAACTACACATCAATCTGTTAGATGAGGGCCATCATGCTAGCCCTGAAGACTTTTCTGACGTCTGTACGGGCGAAGAGTGTCCTGATCATGATGGACAACACAGTGGCCATGCATTACCTCAACAAAAAAGGGGGGGTTAGGGTCACTCCCGTTGTGCAGAGGGGCAATACAGCTCTGGTTCTGGGCCATCCAGCAGGAAATTTCGATCTCGGCAGTTCATCTGGCCGGAGACGAAAATGCGGTGGTGGACGCTCTGAGCAGGCAGAGCACGATCTCTCACAAGTGGGAGTTGGTTCAGGAAGTCCTTCAAGAGATCTTCGCCCTTTGGGGAATCCCGCAAGTGGATCTCTTTGCCACCAGTGTCAACTGGAAGTGCGAGAGATTCTGCTCAAGGGAATTTCCCCCAAAAGGAGTCTTTAGAAGACGCGTTCGTAGTGGATTGGTCATTCCCACTGCTGTATGCGTTTCCTTCAGTCTCCGTCATTCCTCAAGTGTTGCAGAGATTACGGAGGTTTGGTTCCCACATGATCTTCATTGCTCCGGGCTGGGCCAGGAGAGCGTGGTACCCGAACCTTCTAGAAATGTCCATCTGCCCTCCACGCTGTCTTCCCTACCGAGAGGATCTGCTCTCATTTGCGGGACGGAGGGAGGGGGGGGAAGTAGGGAGGAAGGGAGGTAGGGTGGGGTCAGGTTCTCCATCCAGCGGTCAAGACTCTCAACCTTGACGCTTGGTATCTGAAAGGTTGAGGTATAAGGATTGGGACCTCCCGGATGATGTGATGGATGTGTTGCTTTCGGCGAGGCGGCCTGCAAGAAAATCCCTGTATCATTGCTGTAAGTTCTGCGACCGGTGCAGAGGTCACAATGTGGATCCTTTTCAGTGGTCCATTCCTATGGTTGTCATTTTTGCTTTCTTTGGCCCACAGAGGCCTTCAAATTGGTACCATTAAGGGTTACCTGGCGGTGCTGTCTATCTTTAAGCGCTCGTCTGAAGAATGTTCTTACTTTAAGATTCTTGATTTCTCAGTTTCTTAAAGGACTGACTAATGTGTTCCTTTCCAGGTGCCGGTTTGGGATTTACATCTGGTTTTGAAATTTCTCATGGGTGCTCCGTTTGAACCTTTGCACTCTTGTCCTTTCAGGTTGTCCTTCAAGACTGTGTTCTTGGTTGCGGTTACTTCCGCTCGCAGAGTGAGTGAATTGCAGGCATTACCCTCTAAGCCACCCTTTACTGTGTTCCATAAGGACAGGGTTGTACTGAGGGTACGTCCTTCCTTTCTGCCTAAGGTAGTATCTGAATTTCATTTGAGTCAGAAAGTGGTTCTATCCTCCTCATCCTGGTAAGGAAGAGGAGCGACTCCATCGGTTGAATCCTAGGAGAGCGCTGAGCTTTTACATTTCTAGGATGTCCAGGGTCAGAGTTGATGATCGACTCTGTAGGATATGCTGGACACTGATTGGGCCAGCCTGTTACCAAAGAGACCTTGTCCAGGTGGATTATCCTCACCATTACAGTGTGTTACCGATTGGCGGGTAAGGACCCTCCTGAAGGGTTGCAAGCTCATTCCACTAGGTACGTGGTTACTTCCACCGCCCTCCAGCGCGGGGGGGGTTCCTATTAGGAATATTTGTGATGCAGCCACATGGGCTTCAATCCACACCTTTGTTAAACATTACTCCCTGGATACAATCCATCGTCAGAATTTGGCCTTTGGAAAGGCGGTTCTTTATTCCGCAATCTGATTGGGTACTCTAAATTCTTTCCCTCTTCCATTAAAGGAATGGTGCGGTCAGAAATATTATTGTCCCTTTGGTTCGGCCATGTGTTTTTAAACATACGTTGATCGATCATACAAACATTTCCTGTGCACCTTGCCGGAGTTTTCGCCTTTTGAACACAAGTGAAATCGGGCAGCAGGGAGCGGCCATCTTGTGATAATCTTATCAGTTGACACATCGCCCTGGGTGAACTGCCTTTGCGGCACTAAATCATTTCCCCTGCCCCTGAGCCAGCCATCACTATACGCGTCCCGGCCATTTCACAACGCCAAAGCACATCTCGTGTCAACATGCTCTGTGCTTCAGCTAATGACGTGTCACCATGGAAATGGCAGGACGCCTCTTTCCTCAATAAGTATAAACAGACCGATCACAACACTCAACAGCAGATTTTCTATTCCATTCCTCTCACTGTATTTCTTTGAGTATTCTGTGACTCGTTTCTGTGCTCTGGTCAGCTACCTTCGTTGCTTGTAGCCCGTGTGAACAGATACCAGTACCATTGCTATCAATTATTTTTGTTTGTTTACCACACAATGGCAACAATGCCCTACCAGTACGAGCCCGAGTATTCTGAGGAGGAATTACTGGAAAGAGAAAGATGCAGAAACGGTGGGGCTTTGGATGACAGTTGGGAGGATGATTCAACAGATCAAGAGCCTGAGCCTAGTCACATGGATGGCGTCTCCACCTGTTGTACCTGCAATCGTTGCGCGCTAATGCCAACAGAGTTGGAGAACTGCTGCTGCAGAGAAAACTCTGGATGCTTGTCCTACATATCGCAAGGCGAGCCTCGGCCGCAATGCGTTACCGAGCTGCCAGACTTCAGGGCAGCCTGCTTCACACGGTCCGTGTTGAGGATTTTGATGGTGCTTATGCACAGACTTCGAAACAGTTCGCCCTCGTAATCCAAGTAACGCATAAGTATACTCTGGTTTTAAGTATACTCTGGTTGTGATGTCAGTTAGGCCACTACTATTTCACGGTTGTCTCCTATATTCCCGTAACTTCAATATATCATTGTCATATCAATTTAGTCTTGCAATTCTCTAGTAATAGCCGTATAAAAGTCGTTCAATATTGTGCAGTGTCTAGGTAGCATTTGCCCTGGCAAAAATGCCATTGGATACAAGAATTGTCATTGACAACTAAGGTTTAATACACTTATCTTGGTCATTTAAAAACAGTTTGTATCTTTCGCCAGCATGGGGTCTGGCATGGATTCACATGGTCATGAATATTCCCCGTCAGGCCGGGAATCCTCTGTAAAGAAAAAATCGGTATCTGTTTCGTTTCTGATCTCTTTCTCAGTAGTAACCAATCACTGGTCTCTGGGTCATACTGCCCCGGACTCGCGGTGCTTTGCTTTCTCCTCACAGGATGTAGACCGCTCTGACTTCTTCTTCTTCTCACCCGACAGACTCCTTCCTTCCAGCCAGTTGGAGAGACGAAGGTGTCGGTCCCTGATGGTCCGTTCCGACATGTTCCTGCAAAACGCACAGTCCTTCTCCACGTGCTTTTTGTCCTCATGAAGGCAGTAGAGACATTTCGAATGCTCGTTCTCCTTGAACACATTTTGTAGCTGGCATCCAGGGCAAACCCTGAACAGCTTTCCGGGCGTCGAGCTTCCTTTCTCCTGGGCCATGTTCGGGTAGGCCGCAGAAACTTCTGGAATCCCCCAAGAAGCGTAACTCGATGAAATCTTCACCCTTGAGGGGCGTAGAAAAAAATCCTACATGGATACCCGTTAATCGGATGTGGAGACGGTGGAGCTTGAGGCTCTATATTTGACCGAAAAATGAGAAATTCTATTTGAAAAAGCACGAAAACGCAGCAAAAGCTCGAGAGCTAAACACGAGGACTCCCAACACTTGAGCGTGCGGTAAAAATCTGAAGATGGCTGCCGGAGGCGGGGCTTAGGGAGAGGGCAGTCATTGGCTGGGGCAGTATGACCCAGAGACCAGTGATTGGTTACTACTGAGAAAGACAGATCAGAAACAAAACTGATACTGATTTTTTCTTTACTGAGGATTCCCGGCCTGACGATGGGGAATATTCATGAGCCTGTGAATCCATGCCAGACCCATGCTGGAGAACAACATTTACAGGTAAGTAACTTGTTCCTTCTCTTTCACAGGTGGTACCGGCTGGTAGCCTGTCGTTCTTTTACATGGTGGCTTCATGGGAGGCTTGGACACCGCGTTCGACGAATAATACCCGCCTGTGTCGTTGGTGCCACCAGAGAAACTTTCCCCAGTGACAGCGGTCAGCACAGGGGATTTTCCCTCACTGTACTGCAACCAGACCTTTACAATGTTTAGTAGTTTTGTGCCATCAAAATAAGAAACAAAATAAAACGCAACATATTTTTTTATCAATGGTTGTTTCAGTTTTTCAGTGAATCAAGTGTCTCCATTCAGCAGTGTTCCGGTGCCTTGTCTGCACGCCCCAGGCCCATCCATCCCCCCTTCACTATCAAAGGCAGTTGGCACCAGTGGATGTGCGCTGCCAAGGGATGCTGTCAGGGGCGCGAACGGCCAAGGTGCCAAACACCATATACACTTCAAAGCTATCTTTCGCGAAGGGGTCATTGTTAACATGCCCTCCTCAGACCCCATGTCTCCAGGCAGGCTCCCATTGAAGCAGGCCACGCCCCCGCAATCCAAGTAATACCACGACATATACACGTCATTCATTTACATGCACACCCCTTTTTGTAATTCTTTATAAACCACTGGATATTTATCATGAGAACATCTTTGAACACTGCAAGTCAACTCGTGAACATGCTACCTGAGAACCCTGGTGACCGATGCTAATCTGCTCTTCGTCGTGCTATCTGTGAACTTCTGTGACCGCTCCGAGTCAACTCATCAGTGTGCTACCTGTGAACATCTCCCCGTTCTCCTGCCACTAACTACTCTGCTTGCTGAATCTGTTTGTTGGTCAACGTAAGGGCATGTATCCTAATCTTATCTCCTTCATCTGTAAATTTCTATCTATTTCGAACGAACATACTCAGTAATGTTCATTCTTCTCATTGCTATTGACTTGAGTTTCATTTGTTATGTTATCAATTTTCATCAGTGTCAATTGGCATCGAATTGCATCCTTCGCGGACTGTGTCTATAATATAAGCATGTTTCCTTTTCATGCACGATAGTACATTCAAGGGACGAGTAACATTTTCTGATTTTTGTCACATCAATGAATTGTTTATGAAAGCTATCCTGTAATACAGCCGCCCACGCTGCACTGGTTTTGCTGTGGTGACCAAAACAAAGCTTGCATTGAAGAATGTATGGTCTAATTCCTTCTTTCTTACATTGTTATGCAAAGTAAATTTCGAATAATGTTGACCTTTTTTTTTGCAGAATTTACAACAATGCCTGCTTGTTCGATTTTCGGTTGCCCTTCGAAGACCAATGACAAATATGAAGGCACTACAGTGCATGTATTCCCTAACACTGTAGATTGAATTAGAGAATGGGTCAGATATTGCAGATATGTACCGGCAGAGCTCGAAAGTAGAGTAAAAAAAAGTCTTGCAGGACAAGAGGGGTGATCGATACCGCATCTGCAGCCTGCACTTTACCCCGAATATGTACAACACATCCTTGTACAGAAAGAAGAATCCACTGAGAACGACTCGAAAATTGCTCCCAAACGCTATTCCGACTTTATTTGTTCACATGCAGCCACAGGTGAGTCACGCTTCCGGATTTAGCTTTAGGCCATGCGGTAGTGTGCAAGTAACCAAATGGATTGATTGGTATTTTAGATGTAAATGTCGCTAATAACTATGCTATAGTGTCCTTTGAAATAAGCATAATGTTTTCGTAATCTGTCTACTTACATGCCAAATTTTAAGATTAGCATTTCTAAATCAAATATTTTCCCTTTACAACTCCATCACTATCCACTGAATATGAAGGAACAAGATTCAGCATCGATGTCTTGCCTGGAGTCAACAACCACTTAGAGCGCGTATCAAGTAGTCTTACTTAGCTATTCAGTTCCGGAATTGTTTTAAGCATGGAATTTGAGATTATCTGATCATATTTATGTACCGTGTCATTCGTTTATACAATGTTTCATTCGTGGTTTGCTATTTTTATATGTACCTTTATCGTCGTCCCAATGTGTGTTCAATTTACAATATTTCCATCCATACTAATGCAAGTACTGTGTTTTAAGGAGATGCTGGAGCGTCCTCTACAATTACAACATCCCTTTTAGTTAATCCAGATGTATGGGTACTGACAGTTCCATCGAATGAGATAATCCGATCATATTTACAGATCGTGTCATTCGTTTACACAATGTTTCATTCATGGGTTGCTATTGATA
Organism: Ambystoma mexicanum; assembly: GCF_040938575.1. Classification (NCBI taxonomy): domain Eukaryota; kingdom Metazoa; phylum Chordata; class Amphibia; order Caudata; family Ambystomatidae; genus Ambystoma; species Ambystoma mexicanum. The sequence continues at coordinate 112,261,291 of NC_090938.1, read as the reverse complement.
TGTACCTTTGTTGTCGTCCCAATGTGTGTGTTCAGTTTCCAATATTTTCATCCATACTAATGCAAGTGCTGTGTTTCAGGGAGTTGCTGGAGCTGTCTCTACAATTACAGCATCCCTTGTAGTCGATCCGGAGCCAGAGGTATACGTACTGACAGTACCCTCTAATGAAAGAAAGTCGGTCTAATTTTATTTGTACTATAAATGACTTATTTTAAATGGATACTTTTTTCTAGGGATGTATACAAGATCCGTATATTTAACGGGAGGCACGTGGATCAGAGTCTGTGCACCAGCTTGCTGTTGGTGATGTTAGAGTAAAGAAGGTTTCAACGAAAAGAAAGAAATAAGGTTATTTATAAACAGTTTCTATTTTTAACATTTGTTTTGTGCTGAGGCCTTCATTATATGCTTTTTTAATGTAAATTGTACGATACTGTATGTTGGATTTACATTGAACATCCTTTTTCCTATCTGTCCTGTAGTTGCCCGATGGAGTACGGATTATGCAGACAGACAGCGACACAAATGAGAGACACTGCTTTTCAAACTGTTTTCACCATGGAGGAACTATTAATTGAGGTGCAGCGTGTTCAGACTCTAGATTCCTTTGTCCAATGGCCAGAAAATGAATTTAATGTGACCGGCGAAACAAGCAAAGTGTTTTTTCACCATTGCTACAATGCGACTGCTCCACTAGATGAAGATGAAACCATGTATAGAAGATACTTTTACATTAGTCACAGAGCACTTGTCACAATCGACACCCGCCAAAAAAAAGCCGCCCAAAAAGCAGTCGACATTGATGCTGTCTCCTATTCACGGTCAAGTAACAGATGTTGAAATGACAGAGACTGAAGCAACAACACAATTGACCGACGAACTAGACAAAGAGCTCAACCATAGTATGTCCAGTTCGGCTGATATGTCCACAACGGTTCAGCCGAAACAACATTAATGCAGGATGACGGTCTAATAAAGGAGGCCAAATACATAGTATTCGACAGCAGCTTGATGGAGATTATAAAGATGCTGAAATGTGTGCATTCAGTGAGAGGGGAAGTATGTGGGAAGCCATTGGTGAATGTGACTTATGTAACACAAGGCAGTAACCTCAAAATACATGGAACCTGTGAAATGCTACAAAAGTTTTTCATGGTCCGCTCAACCGATGCTGGGAAAACTGCCAGCTGGCAATATGTGTGCAGCAGCAGCTTTACTTTTCAGTAGTTCTAATTTCAGGCAGTTATTAAGTTTGTAGGACTCCATTTCATTTCTAAAACGCAGCACTACAAATATCAACGTGATTATCTATTCCCTGCCATTAGTGAAGCTTGGAAAATTGAAAAATTGTCTATTCAAAGTACATTCTCCGACAAACGGTTCAGGCTAGCCGGCGATGGACAGTGTGACAGCCCCGGATTTTCTGCTAAGTACTGCACATACCACTTTCAGGACATGGAAAGTAAGAAAATTGTGAGTTTGGTGGTCGTGCATGTGTCTGAATGTACATCCTCAGTGGCCATGGAGAAACTTGGTTTTATAAAATCACTGGAAGATCTACAATCAGGGGGAATGCAAATCGACCTCATAGCCACGGACAGACACGTTTCAATAGCCAAGACAATGAGAGAGCAGTTTCCAAATATTAAACATCAATTTGATGTATGGCATGTTGCCAAATCAATAAAAAAAATCTCGGCTGCATGGAGAAAAAAAAAGGTTTGGAAAGTATTTCACAGTGGTCCCAGTCTTTCAGCAACCCTCTTTGGTGGAGCTCCAAAACATGTGATGGGTCTGTGGAAATTCTACTGGAAAATGTCTCTCACTAATGCACCACTGTTCCAACGTTCACTGGACAGAAAACCAACAATTCCACCAATGTGAACATGGCCCTTTGTCCACGGAGCTGGCACAGAAGAAGTGGTTGATTCCATCTTCACGTCCACACAAAGCCCTTGACAAGATTGTGTTTGATAAAAACTCTATCAAGAGAACTGAAGGGACTCACATAATTCTGTCGTCACACAGGAGATTTGGAGGTGTTCCACAATATGTGCCTAAAGTACAGGCCAAAGTGATTGCATTTCAGCATCGGAGGGATGAAATATAGGACATTAATAGCGATATTAGCGCAAAACGAGAATGTAGGCCGTGAACAATCTAGGACTACAGGAAACTTAGGTATACTTCGCTACACTATGGCCTTTTACGAAAAGAAGCAATAAATGGGTGGTCAAACCAGTATATGAAAAAATGGAATTCAATTTTGTTAAATATCTTATTAATGTCTTAGAGATACATACTCATGGAATTGCATGCAAATCTGTTCAGAGCACGCATACATTGCCACATAACATTGCCAACGTGCCATGTCCACCCAAAGCAGAGCTTGTTGAACAGTTCAAATCCCGGTACAAATGATTACCATCTGTTTTTGTTTTTGCCAAAAATGTTTTTATAAAGTGTCCAAACAAAGTATGCAATTTCTCTTTTGAAATCTATCCTCTTTGTCCTTTTTTTTTAAAAAAAATAGTACAATTGTTACGATTGACATACAATGTAACACTGCTTTCACATTTCAGTTTCGTCGAGCTACTGTGGGACCTTCATTTATCGTGTTAGTGCCCGATGGATATGATATGATACGATCGTTTATTTATATAGCGCATATAAACAATGTGTTTCAAAGCGCTTCAAGGCAAGGGGGGGGGAACAAGGGAAAATACAACCACATTCTTACAGGCCATGAAGAGTAAGGATGTGAAATTATCTATCGTACTCTGCCTGACGACATTTCAGATAGTGCAAGTTCTAAGACATAGATAAGGAAGGGAGGGGGAGAGTGGGAAGGAAATGGAAACAGACAGGCGACTATCATACTAGGCCTGACGACATTTCAGATAGTGCTGGAGGGGTGGTGGGGAGGAAAAAAACAGTAATGGGAGGGTGGAGGAAACTGACGAGGTTGCTATCATATTAGGTCCAGGGACAATTCTGATAGAGTAAGTGCATAGAAGAAAGTAGGGGGAGGAGATAGGAAAAGGGAGAAGGGAAAGGATGAGAGAAAAGAGAGTAAGCAGTCAAAAAGAGTGGAGAAGCAAGAGTGGAGAGCGAATACAATTGCAGAAGTCAGTAGTAACACAATGTTGCAAGCCAGGATACAAGATAACGGTGTGTAAGAATCTTTGGGTTTCGGTAGCTGCATTGCCATACAGTTCCCCAAACAGCTGAATATCTGATTGTCTCACAAAAGGGATGAGACCTAGACTATATAAGAGACTAGGCACGGAAGAAGTACTGACTGTGAAAACATGCCATGGGGTAGGAGGCCGTGAGATAAGCAGAGGTGGGGCTATTACTAGACACACTTTGACTCCGTTTTAGTGTTTCCTCGACTACAATTTTGGAGTAGGGTGCATTCTGTCATTGGCAAGTTTCCCCTACCCCTCAGCAGCGCCACGAACGTCGAGCAGTGACCGATCCCAATTTTTTCCTCCAGAGCCCGTGCTTCTAAATTCCAGTTCTCATGGATGCGTTCACACGAGATGTTGCAAACTAAGAATGTATGTTCATTGTGAGTGAAGGTCACCAGCTTTGAATTTTCGCTTGGGTGCTAGGGAGGACCATGCGTCGCACACACAGTATAAGGTTCTATTGTTTTTTGACCTTGGGAGACGGGGACCATTCCGAAAGAGATTGAATTGAAGGAGGGGTGTAATAACATAACATATGATAAGGTTGTTTATTCCAAAACTGGACTTAGTTACATGTAATTTCAGTTCATGAAAAATCGTTGACACGAACAGTCAGCTTTACGGTCTGCATTACGCCAAGAGAATGGAAATGCTGAATATAATGTAAGTTTCTCTTTAGATGATTTTATACCAGAACTAGTCCAAATATCAATAGCTGACCGTTATTGCTGGATTACATTGTACTCGTTCGTTCTGTATGGCATATTGCAATGAAGCGCAAGTACACCACCTCTCGTTTCCCCCTGGTTCAATGCTAATAAATCATTACGTGTGCACCTCGAATTGTTGCCTCAGTTTACACAATACGTTTAGAGCTGAACATACTCCATTGCACTACCCTCGGAAGCAAATAGCAGAGTACTTTCCATGTTGTGTTCTCTTGGTTCACATTGTGTCACATCTGTGCTAATAAGTAAAATGATTAATTGTAATAAAGATCACCTACTGAGACACATTTCTATTTTTATGTTTTGCAAACAGGTACACCGTGCCATTCTGCGATTGTCATCTATTCCAGACCCCAACCGATGGATTCTTCAACCGCCAGCTGGAGCTACATGTTAATCACTGGATTTATTTGACTCTTTTTTGGGCCGATCGCCAAGGGCCGATATGTCCTTACGCTGTACCAGCGATTCGGGGCAACATAACCTTTACGGTGGTCTAGTGCCAAGTTGATGCACCAGCCTTGCAATTCACCGTGCAACCAAAGTGCTTCATTTACCCAAAACAAACACCCTGTGTACCCAAAAGGAATAGCCCGTGACTCTCGATAAACATTTGCGGATCGAGAGCAAAGAAAAAAAGTTACATTTTGATTGAATATGTCCATCGCCGAATGTTCTCGAAGCATTTAATGTGAAATAAATGTACTTAACCAAGTGTACAGTCTTGCTGTTTCCTTTTAAAGTACAGTTTCATATTCTGAATTGTGACGCGCTCTGTTGTGAGATGTGGTGTTTTCCGGGTTCTGCGTCAAGTCGCGTAGGTGACGACTGGGTGCGTTTGGTTACGCTGCTCAGTAACGTCACAGAGAGAGGCAGAGAATATCAATGATTTGGTGATGTCAGGCTCAGGGGTGGGGGATATGATTTAGTGCCGCAAAGGCAGTTCACCCAGGGCGATGTGTCAACTGATAAGATTATCACAAGATGGCCACGCCCTGCTGTCTGATTTCACTAGTGTTCAAAAGACGAAAACTCCGGTAAGGTGCATAGGAAATGTTTGTACGATTGATCAAAGTATGGTTAAAAACACATGCCCGAACCATAGGGACAATAATATTTCTGACCGCACCATTCCTTTAACTGGTACTGCTTTGGGAGTCTGTCAAAGATGTGGCATACGTTGGAGGACACAATCCATTCGAAGAACAAGTTACTTACCAACTGGTAACGTTCTTTTGATTGGATGCTCCTCCAACGTATTCCACATCACCCTCCCAGCCTGCCCCTCTGGAGAATTTCCTATGCGATTGCAGTTTACGTTTCCGCAAGGCTTTGTGCAGTCAAGCAGGCATGAGACTGGTGCCACACGTTCTGGGGGGAAAAAACCTAAAGGCTATGGGGGCCGTGCGTCCTATTTATAACATCCAGTGACATTGCCCTCGACAGAGGACCTCGTGGGACATCAACCCGATGTCATCGATCCAGGACGCCCTCTGTTGAAAAAGTTTCCGAAGTGCACAGCTGTGGACATTACATGTCAAAGATGTGGAATACGTTGGAGGAACATCCAGTCGAAAGAACATTACCAGTTGGTAAGTAACTTGTTCTTGTGCATTAACAAGCTAATAAAAAGGAAAAGTAGTTTAAAAATGTCAAAGATCAAACTCCTTGCTGGCCTGTAAAACGCTGATCTTGACTGACCCCCTAGTGTTCGGTGTGAAGTAGGATAAGGCGCGTGTTCCACGTGTGTCTTGGGAGTTCTGGGGGATCACATTCAGGTGTGTGCCTCACGGAATGGTGAGGAAACAGGATAAAAGCCAAGGAGGCCAAAGAAAAGTTCCTTGACAAACCAGGGTGAAAGACCAAACTGTGAGTAAACCAATTGTGCCAGCTTGGTAAAGTGAGGGATTTTTACCTGTCGAGATTTAGGGTAGCAGGAACATTTAAGGCTTCCAATTCTGTTGTCCACTCTCAACATACTCGATTCATAGGGAGAAAGGCATATCAGCTTTGCCAGGTCTCTGGCTGTTGCTGTCAAGCGAGAGCCGTTTAGGGTAAAATGGTCGTAACTATGTCCCAAATCCGTGCGGCAGGATGATAAGGTATCCCATGTTAACATAGTGCGTGTGCACATCTGTTCGTATCAGAGTTAGATGGAGGCCTGTAATGCCCGGCGGCCATGATTAAAGGTGTAGTACATGGTTGGTGTGCTTGACTAGATGCTTGGTTTTGTGTGCCCTGTGTATTGCTCCAATGGATTTAATTGGCCGTGTGTCTAAATAGTAAAACACGGCCCATGGTTGCACCTGGATTACGTATTTGTAAAACTATCGAGGTGCGCGTGTACGTATCAGTGTGGGTATATGCAGTGCTACCATGGATGTATCTGTGTGAAGGAGTAGGGGTCACTGTGCGACTAAGGTTGGTGATCCAGTGGGTACCACAGATGGAGGCCATATATGTCTATGCTGTGGTAGCATAGCATGGATCTATCACTTGAATAGGCAATGTTGTGTTTTGGGTGCCAAGTCATACAGGGCTGTTGGTTGGCCACTGATCAGGCCAATCTGACAAATTGTATACATATACATATCTAGGAACGTACCTCAGAGGTAAGCTGGGGGCTCCTGTTGCAGGGAGGTGTATAGTGTGAGGCGTGATGCACCGGTTGTTGTGAGCTACTGTGAGCTCACCCACATGTTGTTGCATTGGTGTGTGTGGAACAGGTAGCGTTAAATGACAGGGCTATCTAGCGAAGCACAGGTAGCCTAGCGTCTGGTTGTGCCTCGCGGAGAAGTGTTTTTGGCAATCATGTGGAGGATCATTATCTCTCAAAGGCAGAAGGTGTCATCTCGTTTAGTCCTTGCTTGTTGTACTGTAGTTTGTATATCCACCAGGCCTCCTTGTATTCAAGAGCGTTTTTAAAGTTGGTACTATAGTGTACTATTTCCACCCCCCCCCATACAAAGCCATCTGTGCTGTGTTGGAATTCAGTGAAGTGTGGGACCAGTGGAACAGTTTGTAGCTTGCACCTGATCCTCGAGCAGTGTTCTCCAATTCTTGTGTTAATGGGGTGTGTGGTCTGACCCACATAGCGTAAGCCACACAGGCGTTCAATGACGTATGACTTGCTTGTCTTGCAATTGAAAAAATGTCTGTGTCCATTCTTTGCCTTGAATGTCAAAGGCTTTCACTTTTTTAGTGAGTCGACATACCTTACGGTTACCACATGGGTGGTGGCCTATGATTTCTCTTAGATTCAAGAGTCTACTTCTTGTTGCTTTTTTACCAAAGCGTGCATGCGCCAGATTCTCTTAAGTTCTTGTCTCTTTTAAGAGCCTTCCTGGGTAGCGGTTCTCCCGGCATATTAAGTTGCACAAGGGGCCAGAATTTCGTTATTATGGCTCTAGTTTTTCCTGTGTCTGGACCAAACGTTAATAAACATGTGATGATTTCATCCTTCTCGGCTTGGGTCTTCGGAATGAGTAGCGTTTCTCTCGGAGTGCACATGGCTCTTTTTTTGGCATTTTTGAGAAGTTTCTTTGGGTAGCCCCTCCGTGTGAATGCTGCCCATGACTCTGCGATGAGCTCTACTGCCTGTTTTGAAATGCCTTGCAATGCTCAACATCTCCTGATATCCTGCACGCTATTAGCAGCAGAGTCCCTATCACTCTCGGAGGATGAAATGACCCAGCTGGGTCTGTGAGCAGGTGTTCTCCAGCCCGAAGGATCCATGGACCGTTCCATCAGGTTTGGAAACCATATTTGAGGCTTCCACATCGGGGCTACTAGTATCAGCTCTGCTCTTTCTCGCTTCGTTTTTGCTAGGTCTCTGCTCAGCATCACGAAAGGGGGAAAGGCGTAGTGCAGCTCCCCTCTCCAATTCTGCAGGAATGCATCTGCTCCTTAGGCCGTGGGTCTAGACTCCAGCTGAAGTAGCTGCCCTGTGCGTTCAGCTGTGACGCAAATAGGTCTGTGTGTACTGGCCCCCATAACTGCTCCAGCTGTTGGAATATCTCTGTGTTCAACTTCCAGTCGCTGGAGTCTGTCAGGTACTGGGAGTTCCAGTCTGCCACTATGTTGAGTGTACCTGGCAGATACTCTGATGTGACTGAGCTCGTTCCTCCTACGTGGTTGATGTATGTGACTGCTGAGATGTTGTCCATCTTAGCAGGATGCATGAATTCACTTTTCCCTTCATAAATGCTTTGATTGCAAAATAACCAGCTAGTAGTTCGCAATTTATGAAGAGCTGCATCTCCTCTGTGCTCCATTTCCCCCCTGTCTCTAGCGAGCTGCATCATGCTCCCCAGTCTGTTCTGCTGGCATCTGTCACTATAACTAGATTGGGGCGGTCTCCGAAGATGGCTCTCCCATTCCAAGCATCCACATTCTTCAATTACCACTCTAGCTCTGTGATAGACTTGCGATCTAGCGGGACTGTCAGATGATTGATATTTCAGCCCCTTTTGGAAATGTTTTATTTTTAGTCTTTGTAGGGCTTGACAATGTAAGGGCCCTGTGAAAATGGCTTGAATAGATAACGTTAATAACCCTGCTATTCTTGCTAGAACGCTTGGACATATCACCTGCTTGCTTAGGCATGCCTTGATCTCCTTCTTGATGTCTCAGATCTTCCTGGCTGACAACTTCAGTGTTGCTGACTTGGTGTCCAGCACAAATCCCAGGAAGTCTAATCTTGCTGGGGTCATGCCTGATTTTTGCCTGATTCACTAGAAATCCTAGCAAGGCTAGGAGCTCTTTCACCCATATCGTCTGATATATCCGAGCTTCCCTGTTGTCCGCCAGTAGCTGTATGTCATCTAGGTATATGATCATATGGATCCCTTTCTCCCTGATCGCTGCTGCTACTAGTTTCATGAGCTTGCTGAAAGCCCATGGTGCCGATGCTAGTCCAAATGGCATTGTCGTGAACTGCCAGAACTGTCCGTGCCAGTCAAATACCAGGAATGGTCGGAATTCTGCTTGGACTGGTACAGTGAGATGGGTGTCTTTCATGTCTATTCTAGTCAACCAGTCTACTTCCTTTAGGGTGTCTTGCAACTAGTGTATACCTTCCATCTTTCAGTGCCAGTATAGCACCCAGCTATTCAACGCCTTCACATTTATGACTGGCCTCACTTTTTCCTTCCTATGAACCAGTAACATATTGCTTATAAACTTTGGTGGTGGTGTGCATCACTCGATTGCCCGTTTCTGCTCGAGCTGGCCAAGCTCGTAGTGTAGGCTCTCTTTCTGCCTGCGCCATGTGTATCGCTTTCAGGGTGACCTCTTGCACTAAGTCTAAATGCAATTGCTGTTTGCAGAACCCATGCATCGCTGGAAGGCGTGTGCCAATTCAGCCAAAATGACTGTGTCCTCCCCCCTACGGGTGGGAGGTTCTCACCTGTGGCGGGGCCTTGACCTCTTCCTGAACCTCTATCTATGACCTCTGGGGAACCGTCCTCTGGCTGGTAAGGAGTCCTGTTGCCTGTTTTCCTAGTAGTGGGCTCTGTTGTTCTCATGCCTCATCGCACCTTGAAATCAACTCAGCCTGGGAAGATCTTTCTGATCGAGGCCTGGGCTTTCTCAAGGGAGGTGTAGGTCCCTACAAACCTGCCCATTTCCTTGCCAAAAGTCTCTCTGAATAGTAAGCCTTGTGCTGTTTCTCCTACCTCGTACGTGGCTAGGTCGCCTAGCTTTACCTCTATCTTCAGGTGGAGGCCCCTTCTTTCTTATGATATTGCGCAGATCATGTTTCCGAGCAAACAAACTGCTCTTTGTGCCCAGTTTGCTAGCATGTCCATGCCCACTTCTTCTCCGGTGTCCTTGGCGCGCTCCACCAGGTCCATGATTTTTGCCAGCGGATCTGTGAGGTTCAGCACCTTCTCCTGTCAACGTCTCCAAGACTTGTCCATCCCCTTGCGCGGGTCTGTCCTCATAAACTGTCTCGTGTAGTGCCTTTCTGAGCCTATGGGCCATGTATTTTGACACTCTGGGTGATGGTTGCCAGTCTGATGACTTGCGGCTCCTGATGTTCTCTCATGTCTGATAGTTCTTCACCTTCACTCTCTAGGTGTTTCCCTTTCTAGGCCCTTTTACCCCCGAAGGCTTCGGCCAATCCTCCTCCGGTTTGTCACCTTCCTCCTGTGAGGATATTGTGGCCTCCAGTGACTCTTCTTCTGAGTCGGTGTCTGCATCTCCCATATTATCATCCCCTGCGGAGAGGTGGGGGGGGTGGGGGGGGGGGTCATGAGGTTTGGCACCACTGATTTTTGCAGGAAAGCGTTTTGTAGATTCCCGAAAGCATCAGTAGCCACTGTGGCCTCTTTATTCGCCCGTAGGTATGACCCGGGTGGTCAGTAGAGGGTTTCCTATTGTGGGTCTCTGTATAACCCTTAAAGCCTCTTTCCGAGGTCTTGGTGGACGTGCATTGCTTTGCCTCAGTACTTTTACGAGGCTGGCTTAACATTGATTCTAATGTAGCCAATCTATCTTTCAAGGGCTTCACCCCTTGAGCCACTGCATCCTAGCAACTCCTTGAAGCTGTAAGCTAGGTCTTGCGCCTGCTCCTCTTCGCTCAACTCATATTCAGACATTTTCACAATGTGTTTTATGCCAATACCTGAACTTTCAGGCTGGAAAGCACTCCCACTAATGCGTTGTGTTGGATGGGGTTATGTTTATTCTTCCTTTTTTTTAAAAAAATGTTCTTTTTTACTTTTTCGTGACTAGCACCTCTTTCCCAGTGCATTGCCTCTTGTGGGTGTTATTTGGCACCCTCGTGAGGAGCCTGTCCTCTCAATGTCTTCTAGAGCCTTTGTATCCTGGGATTACCAGCAGAGGGCTTCTAAGCCGTTGTGCATGAGCCCTCACGCTTCGGTTATGTCGCGCAGGCTCGAGTCGTTGTTCGCACTACGACAGTTTATCACTGCTGCGGCGGGGTTCTCTCGCAGACTGTGTGGTCGCTCCTGTCGCTGTCTCTGTAGCTTGACGCTCTTGTGACATGTGGGCCCCACCCCGCGAGGGAGGTGGGCCTTTGTGCTCATCTAGTTCGTTGCTGCCTAGGCCCTGCCCCCGCGAGGGAGGGGGCATGCACGCGCCTTCTCTCGGGAAGGGAAACATACTCCCAGCTGTGTCGGGTAATACAACATGTGTCCCGTTTCCCTTTGCATGTTCACTCTGCCGCTCTAATCCCTCTGGAGCTTTGGCGCCAACCACGTGCTGTCAGTGAATGTGCTGCAGTCTTTCCTGCCCAAAACCACACTAAAGAACGTTGTTGTTCCGATCTAGTTGGAGCTGTACGCGCTCTCCTATTCTTATAACTCTGAGAACGTGTTCATAGTATTCAATAACGCAAGTCAATTCGTTCTGTGTCATACCACTTCACAATAAACAAGTCAACTTGCTCTGTAGTAAGGAAAGCACACTTATCTTGCTGAAGAGCAGGAAAAGAAGAGGAGCAGTTGGACAGGAAGACACGTAGACAGGGCAAGGACTACAGAGATGCAGAGAACAGAGGTGAAATGTAGTTTTTAAAAGAGAGAAAATGATTATTTGAGATCATTTTCTTCTTTTTTCTGTTATTTTGTTGAAACTGCTCATGAGTCGTATTAAATAAGTTGACGCATACTTCTCGCCATCTGTCTTGACATATAATTAGAAAGAATGTGGTGGCGGCTATACAATGACTGAAGGCTGTTGTTACTTCTTAGCATATTAAATATTAGTATTGCATAAGCAGATGCTTTTTTTGTACTCTGCAGGGTTTCACTAGCACCACCTGGTAATGTAAAATAATTAATTTGATCTGGGCACTTTTATTAAGTAGTTTTAAAGGCTTTGATTTTGGGCAGTACGGTTCTGCTGTTTGATCATCCGCGCAGTCTCTATTAAGAAAGTTAAATAAAAATGGGTGCTATTTGCACTCTGAGCAATGTACAGTAGTTGGGTTGGCCTGCAGAGTTTGCTGCGCCTGCACGACGCTCCAGATGCATCTGTGGCCTAGATGTCCGCTATTCACTGGAGAAAATCAGGAGATACTCGCCATGCCTGCAGCATCTCTGAGATGCAGATGCACCTGGGCTTATCTTTGGGAATCACAAGAGTGCGTGTGAATCCAACTGCTGCTCCAGGCATATGTAGACCTCTTTAAGGATTTGAGAATCGGCTCGAAGGTAACGGTGCAAATCTGAGCTGCTCCCGGCATTGAGACTCTGGTGGAAAGTAACCGGTGGAAATCTGAGATGCTCACAACCTCTCGTGATTTGCAACCAGCTTTAGGATTTGAGAATCTGGAAGAAGGTAACGGGTGCAAATCGGAGATACTCCAGAGGGTCTCTTCATTTCTTGCAGCTTCAATTGTTTAGAACGGACCCTTTGCAGTCCAACGTGGAATGACAAGAGCGGGTTTGCTAGAATTGCACTGACTGTTGCAGCAGTGCACTCCAAGGCATAGCTTCTGTCAGCAGCAGTAGTAGTAGTCCTCATTTATATATTGCCTTTTCCCATTGTTATGGTCGCAATGGGCTTGTGCTGGGCACGCCCTCGGGGACTGAAGTCCAGGTATGAGAAAAAGCTCAACAAGCTTAGAATGCGTGTGTGTGTTTGTCCAAGATTAGGGATTAGATGGGCTGACTAGGCTCTAGTAAGCAACCCAAGAGATCAGGCATGTGGCTGGGTGCTGAGGGGGACTAAGGGGGGGAAGGAACAAGCGTGAGAGTGAAAGAGACTCATTATGTATCTAGCTGCTGCAGTCTAATGTGTGTGGATGGTGGATAGCCGTGTCTGAGGCAGATGTCCACCAAAGTGGTGTGTTTATATGCTCGATGGCGCTTTATCTTTGGTGTCTCTGTGTCATCCAATGGTCTGTGGGAAAATAACCAGCTACTCTCGTAGACTCTTCTAGGAACTATGGACAGGCTACCCTCCAGTCTAAGCACAATAGACTGGCTGTCCTAAAACACCTTATAGGCATGACAGGCAGGCTACCATAGGAACTAGGATAATAGAATTCTCTAAACGCAATTGACCGGTTACCTTAATAGTCTTACTAAGTATGTTCCCTACTCGGGATGTCAATTGCAACCCCTAAACCCCCCCCCCCCAGGAGAGTTTAATAATTGCTTTTTGAAATCACACTGACTTCATAAAGAATAATTTCCGTTTCGATTTTGCAAAACTGAAAGAATTTATTTTTGAAGTCCGTGCGAGTGCCTTCAAAAAGAAATAACATTTTGAAATATGAGCCAACCCCTCCGACAGGCAGGGCATAATGTCTATGGCTCCAGAGCTGGTTCCTTTCGTGCCTGCTGGAGCATGGGAGCCAGAGTCATTCCTGCAGAGCAGGAGCTGCAGCAACGCATTCTGAAAGGTAAGGATATTTTTTAAATGTAAGAGTGTCTCTAGCAACATTTAAATAAATGCTGCATCAGAAGTTGCTGCTTGGCCAAATGAAGTGATCTACATAAAACATTAAATAAAGAAGATCATTTGGAAGAAAAAAATTCCATTGTGTGCACCACTTCCACATTTTCCACAAATAGGCAAGGGAACAGGCATTCGATTCTAGGGGAGGAAATGCTACGTCTCAACATACAGTAGCAAAACTATGAACAGCCTCGACCCAGGGTGCTGGACCAAAATACTAGCGTGCGACTGTGCGTGTGATAGGGTGCTGAGCTATCACACCGCCCGAGCTTGCTTTAAGCAGAGAGGAATCAAAAGGAGGACTCAGCAAAGTCTCCACATAGGGCATTCTATGGACCTCCTTTGTGCAAGCCCAAACTTGCAACTAGGATCCAGAACTGAAGAAACATGCAACCCACTATGGCAGACGTGAGGTGCCGCTTATCCACCATTATATATAAAGCGTGACGCTCCGCTGCAGTCGACTCCATTGAGTGCCTGCAGAGAGGTTGATGAGCAGTTTATGAAACTCCTTCAATAGTTAATAATGCTCCTCCTGGACCCCAGAACAGAATGTGCCCATATTGCTCCACTAATGTTGCATGCAACGCTTAAGTGTCCTCAGTTGGTGTACTCTGAAAATATGGGCACAAATACAACTGAAAGGTAAACAAATTAGTTACTTAACAGCAGGGGGTTGTTTTTGCTTAGATCATGAAAATGAGGCTGTTTATTTGTGCATTCACATCACCCACTTCTGAATAACCAACGGGAACCAAGGATTGTGTCTGGGGCTGGAAGGCAATAATGTCATCAGGTTCCACAACAACCCTGGAAGCTTCGAACCAAACTTCCTCTCTGAAGTGGCTGGTCGGGAAGTAGAAAACACTCTTTAGAAAAGGTTTTGAAAGCAGTGTTGTGAGAGGGTGCTGGGGGAATCAGGAAAACTGTAAAATGTGCTGCAGAAAGGCACATGTATTCTGAACAAGCTCTAGCAAGAGTGTGGCCCTCTGTAGGCGGGGCCCTTGCCCCCATCCCAGAGTTGGAGAGTAACCCTGCCATGGGGAGCACATCTGAGCTGAGGCTGACAGATGGTGAAAGCCACCAAAGGTGTTAGAACAAGGCCCAGGTCTCTGAAACTACTTTAAAAACGACACCAGAAGAGTTTCACAAGCACGATCCAGCTTTTAGCAAGAAAGAGGACTGAAAAGAAAAAGAGAAACACACAGCCTTGGTGTGATTTATAAAACAGACCGAGTAAAGCGAGCTGTGACGTGAACACTTCAAAGCACTGTGTTGCAAACTACAATGTATTGTAAGACATTGAGATGTTGGCCAGTTCCACCTGCAATTGGATAGCCTCATCAAAGTTCTGCAAAGTGCCTGGAACTCCTCAGGGCTTTAGAGTGACCTCAAGTGGGGAAAAGAACAAACCGAAGAGTTATAGACAAAGAGAGACAATGCAGAGTGTAATCCCCCAGTTACACTCAAATAGAACCTGCAAAATAAGTGCGCTCCATACTGCCACACATCTTATGTGAACATTTTGCTCCAAACATAAGGTGAACTAGGCAAATCTAAAAGTGCCATCAAATCCATATCCACTCTACAATGAAAAGCAAACATGAAAAATGTTAAATTTGTGGTTCCATGAACCTCATTTCATTTAAAACACACTGCTCATTGGCTCTGACAGGAGGGGAACATCCTAGGATGGCTACTGGGTGGCACTGTGGCATGTGTGACCTGGTAGCTCAAGCAGCCTAATCTACTGGACCACACACAACTGCTAGTGAGGAAGGCGGCTCGTGGCAGGCCTTTGCTCATTGTGTTGGCTTAGTCTCTGTGTGGCCTGGAGCTAAGGGGATGAAACGAATGAGGTTCTCTCTCTCTGCATTCCTTACCACACTCAATATGTGAGAACTGTCTAACAAATGAAAATGCTTCAGAAAAATCCAACACCTGTAAATGTATATAACCTGCTACAATCTAGTTTTATTTCATTTTTGCAAATCCCGCCAGGGGATGACTGTAGATTTGATTGATTCAGGCTCAGTTTCTAAGCATTGAATTTGTTGACAAACCTTTCATTTCATGCAACATCCACATGTATATTATTTCCATTGCATGGCATCGTTTGGCCTTGGGGGTCTGCTTACATTCACAGCAATTTGGTCATATTGGCCTATACACTCTGATATTAACGCTACATATATTGATCCATTCTTGTATGAAATGTATATCATATTACAGTGATATCGTAACCATATTTTTCTTTGTGTTCTGAGGAACAATGCTATATGATACCACTTCCTGTTTTGTCAAGGGATGAAAGGTTGTGTTCCATCGCTTCCCATGATGTCACTTTGGTTGGGTCAAATAACATCCCTTCATGTGATGTCATCAGATGTCAAGGGTCATGTGATGTCACTTCAGCTAGGCCAGGCACTTTGTTGAAACGATGTCCCTGTTTCCTACCCCCAACAATTCATCTAAATTCAATACCTTCTTACCCCCAAAATACAGGTAGGGTCATACATTTCTTACCCCCACACCATCTAAGTGCAATACATTTGCTACCCAGCACTACAGCTAGGGTCACTCTTTTTCAAGTGCAATACATTTCCTACCCTCAAAATACAGCCAAGTGTAACACACAGAAAATCCCCAATAAATCTATCCGGCTATCTAGGGGAGAAGCAGGTAATCTACACAGTGTTATAGTATGAAGATGGTAATGTAACAGAGGCAGGGTTTTAATTGAGCACAGTAATGGCTGTGTTCACTGCCTGTCCCACCTTACCTTAGTTGTAGCTGTGGGGTGCTTCGTCGGTCGTCCATGGGTGAACATGGGCCAACAGTGAGGAAGCTGTCCAGAATGGAGCTGCCCTTTGCCGAGATGCCCAGGCTTGAATTCCCAGGTTAGATCCCTGAAGCAGGTGCAGGCTGTCTTAAACGCCGCAGATCAGGTAATGACAGATGTCTTCAGACTTACCCCCTTCTCTACACTACCTTCTCTAGTGCTAATGGAATGGTGTTCCGTCAATAATCTCTGTCTTAAAGCCAGTAAGACTGAGATCCTCCTCATTGGGACACCTGCTCCTTCCTTTTCTCTCTCCCTCCGACCACCCACTCTGGGCCCTCTTCCTGTGCAGTTCCCTCTGTGACCACTGCAAAAGATTTAAGACTACAGGTGCTTGGCAGTAAACCCAATTGGTAGCAGTCTGTACCACCCAGATTTACCTGGTAGCTGTGGCTGAGCAGTCAGACTTCTCTCAAGAAGAGTTAGGCAGTATTCAGAGTATTCACAATAGGTCAATAGAACAAGCAAACACTGACCAGAGCTTGGTGTAAAAGAGATATAATTATTTATTTTAAAACACATCTAGTAAACACACTGGCACTTATATGAAGCATTTCAAACACGCGGTCACTAAAAGATATACACTCCCTTCAACGATTATTAGACAAGTCTTGAGTAAAGCAACACTTATTTTCAGACAGCGGTGAGCGCTTAACAAAGATGGCACTCTAATCAATTGGTTTAAGAGGGAGAGAAAGGCAGAGCAAAGATAGAAACAGATCCCAACACTTTCAGACGAACACAGTAGGAGAGAAAGGCAGGTTAAAACCGTAAATTCAAAGTTAACGAGTCCGGACCCACTTTAAGAGGCTCCGGTCGAAATGTGTCCAAGGTCACACGGTTGACAGTGCCCAAAAGTCTTGCACAAGGTTCAGAAAGAGTTGGACCAACAGAAAGGTACCAGTTAGATGGTCAAGGCGGCCAGCCCAGTCCAGAAGGTTAAGGGATTATTGTTACCTTGTAGCAATCTTTAGAAAGGGAGGCCTGGCGGACACGGTACCTTAAAATGGTGAGAACGCTCCAGCGGGGGCGGTTGTTCCTGGCAGCGGGTGCAAGTCGGTGCTTCGTCTGGGGGAAGAGAGGATCTCATCGGGGAGGAAAACAGGAGTCCGCTGTACTGCCAGGGAAGAAACCAGCTGCGGAGTTCTCAATTTAAAGGAGCAGTCCTTTTATTCGCGGTCCAGTGGTAAGTGGCTATCCGATTGCTGGGGTGCTTGGCACGGGCAATTCGACCACAAGACGTCCTGGGATGCGAGAAAAGAAGGTAAACTGGTTGTGCCCACCAGTCAAGGGACGAAGACTCTCCAGCAGGGAGATCTCCTCTGTCGTTGGGAAGTGGTGAGTCGGTTCAGCAGGGCTCCACCGGTGGTGTCGTCGTAGCAGGTCGGCTCAGCTTCTCCCTCGTCGGATTTACAGGTCCTGTGGCGACTTCTGAAGTTCCAGTCACAAAAGCCCTGCTTTTATGCAAGAAACCCCCATTTATTCAGCCTAGCTGTCAATCAAACATGCTAAGTGGTGAGCCGGCCGGCTCACCACTTGGGCCAATCACACAAGAGTGCGACTTGAGTTGCCAAGGCAACTCAGTCCAGGGTGCCTAAACCCCCTTCCACATCCCCTGTGGTACCCAGACAGAATGGCACCACTCTTGAGGGCTTCTGTGTAGAAGCCCGCCAAAAGTGGAACTAAGGGCTCGACCTTTGGTTTGGAGTTACAGAGGCGAACACAAACGCCATTTTAAAACCGAGTTTTGGCAGAAAATACCAACTGGTGAATTAATATTAAATAAACCGGCGGTATGTTAGAGGCTATGTTAAAAAAGTATTAGCCTCGAACAATGGGAAAATCCCATAGGGATATATTCGCGGTTGAATATAAAAAGTAGTATCCACTGCCACCAGCCAAAACTCGATGAGGGGGGACGGGACAGTGCCCCCTTGCACAACAGACCCAGGGGCAATCGAATTGCCCCTACCAGCACGTCCACAATATGATGGTTTGTGCTGGTTCTGTTAGTATTTTGGGACTAGTAAAGCCAATGGTGACTTTACATGCCCTGGGAGACAGCAGTCAGTCCCAGGGTATGGAATCTATGGTGGGGGGTCACTGACACCCCGGTGTTACTGCACGGAGGGTGCTGTGTAACACATATAGGAAAAACATGAGACCCTATGGAGTAAAGGACCCCATAGCCCATAAAACACATGAACGTACAAAGGAACACCACAAATCATGTCCAAGAGTGGGAGAAAAAGAGTCTCACTCTTGGCAGGAGAAAAAAACAAACTCCAGAAATCCAGCAAAGCTGCTGGGGGACTCACTAGGTTAGGAAATTCAGCCTAAACAGAGAATTCTCCCTAACACTGCTCCTTCCTGTGAGGCTATGAACGTTGGTGTCATCTTTGACCCCACCCTCTCCTCACATCTCTGACGTCTCTAAGAAGTCAAACTATTAACTGCACCTCCTCTGAAGTATTCTTCCTTTTCTCACTTTCGCCCAGAAGCTCACTGTCGCCAGAGCTCTGGTCCTCTCTAGGCTGGACTATTATAACAGCCTCTTTATAAATATTCCTGCCTCTACTCTCCGATCTTTACAACATATCCAGAACAGGATTGCGAGACTTGTCCTTGGACTCAAGCGCAGGGATAATATCTCTCCAACTCGGAAATCTCTTCACTGGCTCCCCGTAGCTGCAGGGATCAACCTCAAGACCTCCTGCCTCGCTAACAAGGATTTCTGAGGACTGGGACTGCTCTACCTGCAATGTTCTCTTCCAAAACATCATCTTTCTCAAGCTCTCCGCTCATCCACCTCCAGCTCTCTGAGGGTCAGACGCTTCTCCAAGCAGAGAGTTGGGGGGCAGATCTATCTCCTCGGCTGGGGCCTCCTTCTGCAACAGCCTCCATGCCACTCTCAAACTTGAGCAGAACCACCTCTGGTTCCGGAAGCAACTCAAGATCTTCCTTTTCGCTCCCGCTTTCTCTCTTCCTCTCCCCTGCTGATGCACCCGACTGCTCCGCACACTGGTCACCTGGTCACCCTCTGAACCTGGGCCCGTAGCTCCGGCATGTCCATTTGCCCTCGTACTACCTCCGGGCTCCCCACCACTTAAGTATCTGCATCTGCAACCCTTCAGTCCATTCTCTCTTCACTTATGAGCCACCCACTGGCTGCACTTGTTACTTAACTGCACCTCGCCGTTCCACTACCTCCTGGCACTTCTCCCCTTCCCTCTTCCCCACACTTGCGCAATCTGAATGACACAAGGCCTACTAAGATCGATATTTTGACCTCCCTTTTTGTCCCCCCCCCCCTCATTGTCTTGTCGCGCCTAGAGACACTTTTGTACAGGTGCGTTATAAAAGCCACATCATATATCATTAGAAAATAGTGTGAGCATTGGGAAGAAGATGGGTGTGCTGGCCTATCTCCAATAAGCCCCTAGGTGAACAACATGTCATAGATGGTGCTGAAGAGACCAGGCATGAGTTTGTGGTGGCAGAAGGTTCATAGATACTCATTGGCGTATCAGTAGTTTGTAGACTGTAGGTAGCTGTTGTGCATTGTGGGCTTAGAGGGTTGCGAGTGAAACACGTGTTTCAAGGCTGATAAGGCAAGAGAGGGGGAACAGAGGGAACAGAGGGAGGCCAGAGACGACGATCTTACTAGGCCAAGTGACATTGAGATCGCGCAAGTGCAGGAGAGGGTTGGGGGGAGTGCCAAGGAAAAGGGGAAGGGGGCAGTGCTGTACATGGGATCAAAACAATAACGGGTGCAGCCAGCAGGTGTCCAAAAGTGCAGGTAGGGGGACTGTGGGGTTACAGCTACAGACCCAAGTGCAAGGGTTGCCGGGAGGCAGTGCAGGTGTGCAACTGGGCGGGCAGCAACCTGGGTCTGAAATCGGTGGGTAGCCAGGTGACCAGTGCAGTATCAGACAGGAAATGAGCAGCAGAGAGGAAGAGGGAAGGCAGAAGCAGGTCTTGAGGTGCTTCCGGGACCGGAGATGGGCACCAGCCAACGAAAGAGTTCTACCATAAACTCGTTGCTTGGAGAAGCGACTGACCCTGAGGGAGTTGGAGCTGGAGGAGCGAAGAGCTCGAGTAGGAAGGTATTTACGAAGAGAGAGTTGGAGTTATTGTGGACCCAGGCCCCACATGGCCGTTTGGACAATGCAGAGGGTCTTGAACTTAATCCTCGCAGCTACTGGGAGTCAATGCAGATATTTCGGTGCTAGAGAGATGCGACCCCTGGCTTTGAGGCCAAGGACAAGACTCGCAGTCCTGTTCTGAATGAGTTGCAGAGGGTGGAGAGTAGAAGCAGGCAGATTTAGAAAGGGGCTGTTGCAGTAGTCCAGCCTAGACAGAACCAGAGCTCTAGAGACAGTGAACTTCTGGGGGAAGGAGAGGAAAGGAAGAATACCTCTGAGGAGGTGCAGTTGGTAGTTTGACTTCTTAAAGACGTCAGAGATGTGAGGAGAAAAGCAGAGTGCAGTGTCGAAGATGAGCCCGAGGTTCTTAGTCTCACAGGTGGGAGCAGGGAGAGGGCCAAGAGAGGCCAGCCAAAGAGTGACAGGAAAGGAGGGGGCACGTGTGACAATGACTAGAATCTCCTTCTTACTGGCATTAAGGCAGAGATTGTTGGTGGGACACACCACTCCTGGATAGCAGACAGGCAGTCGGAGATGAGCGAAGGAGAAGAGATGGCAGAGGGGAGCCTCAACACAAGCTGAGTGTCATCCGCATAGCACTGAAAGTTGGATCAGAGAGCAGCAATGCGGCGGGCGAGAGGTGCCAGGTATTGGTTGAACAGCTAGACAGAGAGATTAGACCCCTGGGGAACACCACAGATGGAGAGTGAGATAGAAGAAAGGAAGGACCTAAGTTGGTCCTGGGTGGGTCGATCAGAGAGGAAAGAGGTCAGCCAGGCCAGGGCCTAATCGGTGATACCCAGGTTATCAGGGAGACGATTGAGCAGGATGGCATGGTTGACTGTGTCAAAGGCAGAAGAGAGATCGAGTAAGATGAGGGGAGATTAGAATCAAGGTTTGAGAGCAGTTCTTCACGGATGTTCAGGAGAGCAGTTTCTGTACTTCTGGCTGCTCTGAAGCCAGACTGATGGTCCTCGAGACAACCAATAGTCAGTGTGAAGATTAAGCTGGGAGATGGCCAGCTTTTCCAGGGGTTTGCCCAGGAAAGGTGTTATGGAGATGCGATAGTTAGCTGGGCAGGAGGGGTCAGCTGAGGGTTTCTTGAGAAGATGATGCTCAAAAGAGTGCTTCAGGGGGGTGAGAAGGAGTGGTTGTAGAAGTCCACCAGGGCAGGAGCGAGGGGGCCAATGTGGTCCTTGATGGGTTTGGAAGAACAGGAAAAAGCTGTTTTGATGGGATTTTAATAGATCAGACTTGTCTAGATACCTTGTCAGGGCAGACATAGGAAAGGCAGAGAAAGAGGGAGGAGAGGTGGCTGCAGGGGGGCTGGAGGTAGAGGAGAGAGTAGAAGGATGAGGAGAGGAAGAGAGGGTGGACCGGATGTCCTGGGTTTTAAGGATGAAATGAGAAGCCAGGGCCGTACAGAGGGCCTGGGAGGGGACAGGAGAGGTAGATATTGCAGCAGGATTGGCCAGCTCCTTGCAGATTTTAAAGAGTTTGGCCGAGTTGTTAGATGCCGCAGAGATGCAGTCCTGGATGTGGGCTTTCTTCTTAGTGCAGGCAGAGAGCCGGTATTGCCTTTGGAGAAGAGGGCAGGCCAGTTTGTCAGAGAATGTACAAGAAGCTAGCCATTTCCTCTTGGACACCCTGCACTTGAGTTTAAGGGTGACAAGGACAAAGGCGTACTAGGAGTTGCACTTGGCTTTGGGCTTCAAGCGGATCCTCATGACAGAAAGAACATCAAGCGAATCAGAGCTAGAAGAGTGGAGCATGGAAAGAGCTGTGTCAGGATGCGAGTCAGCCAGAGGAGGAGGATGGGGAGAGAAAGTGGCCTTGAAAGCCTCAACTGACACACTTCATGGGTCGGATGACCGAGAAAGTAGGTGGCAGTGCTGGAATTGGCTTGGCCTGAAGGTTAGAGAGGGAGAGATGGGAGGAAAGGAGAAAGTGATCACTCCAGGAGAGAGGAGTGGTCAGAAGCATAGAGAGGGGGAGGTCTGAGGAGATCACAACATCCAGGGTGTGCCCTTCAGAGTGAGTCGGGCCAGAGGGGAGAATAGAAAGAGCGAGAGTCGCAGATGTTACGAAAGAGTCCAGAGGAGGGACAGGAAACATCCAGTTAAGTGGTCAAGTCCAAGAGGGAGGAGGAGAGGTCCACCCACCCAGAGAGGAAGGAGGTGATCTGACCAGGTGGCCGATGGATAGTAGAGAGAGAGACTGAGAGAGAGACAGACAGACAGACAGACAGAGACATAGAGACTCACTGAAGACAAGGCATTCAAAAGAGGAGTAGGCCTACATAGGAATGACTGAGGCAGAAATCCACTCCGGGACAAGGATACACTCCTCTCCGAAGCAGTTGGATCTGATATGCTGGGGTGCCCAGAGAGAGGGAGGTGACATAGTCTATCCGGGAGATGATGATGGCAAGAAATTATAAGTTAATCATCGTAGTGACTAACATACTCATAGTCCTTAGTCCCCTTTCCTCCATACTGCATGGGCATCCCTTCCAAGGGACAGGAGACAAAACCTTTTTCACCAGAACCCCCCCCCCCCTTAAAATTTTGAGGCATGCTGGGGTCCGGCCCTGGGAGCATGTGCTGCCTTGACTCTGCCCTCCGGCGCCACACCTCAGTCCACATAGACGCATAGACAATAGATAACATTGTCTAATTACACCAGTTTATTAGGGGGGAGGATGGTGGGCGTATGGAGGAAAAGAGACTAAGAGTATGTTAGTCATTACGGTGAGTACGTTATAATTACTCTTACGTCCTGTCACCTTTGCTCCATGCTGCATGGGCGATTACAACTGAATGTAGCCCCAGGGTGGAGAGTAGACCCTCCATAAGCAAACTGGTTTCTAAGAAATGCCTGTCCGAAAGCTGCATCTGATCTAGAACCGGCATCCAAACAGTAGTGCTTGCAGAAAGACGTAGGGGTGGCCCATGTGGCCGCCCTGCTTATGACTTGCCAGGGGACATGCCGCTGGAAGACGATGGCTGTTGCCTTGGCTCTGACCGCGTGGGCATGCATGTTGGCCGACAGGGGCTTATGCTGTCCCTCGTAGGCTTCTTTGATGGCCAAGACCATCCAATGGGCTATGGAGGCCTGATACCCTGGTCTTGATCCGCCAAAGGTAACAAAACATGTGTCCGATTTGCAGAAGCCCCTGGTCCTGTCCAAGAAGAATTTCAGGGCACGCCTGTCATCCAGGCAGAGCAAAACATTCTGTGCCTCGTCTTTGATCTCAGCAAAAAACATAGGCAGCACTATTTCTTTGTTTAGATGGAATGCGGAAGGCACCTTAGGTAGAAGTGCTGGGTGTGTCCTCGGGACTAATTTAGCTCTGTGAAATGTAGTGTAGGGCTCTGAGGTGACCAGCGCCGGGATTTCACTTATCCTGCGAGCCTTTGTGAGGCCGACTAGCAAGGCCGTCTTAATGGTGACCAGCCTAATGTCCCCGGATGCCAATTGGCTCAAATGGTTTGTGCCCCAGGGCACCCAACACTATATTGAGATCCCACACAGGATGTGGCCTCTTGATGGGCGGGTAGAGTCTGGCGAGACCCGTCCGATGCTTTTTGACAATGGGATTGGAAGAGAAGACCTCCTCCTCCGAGTTCCTGTCGGCCCCAATGGCTGCCAAGTAAGTGCGGCAAGTGTCCACCTGCACGTCCGAGGGAGCGAGGTGCGCCGAGAAGGAAAGCACATCGTCCAAAGTACATGCGAAGGGGTTGATATCCTTAGTCTGCCCAGTGGCAGATCCTGGTCCACTTTCTCTTATACTGGGCCCTGGTAGCTTTGCTTCTCGCATTGTGTATGATCTCTAGATTAGCCTTAGACAGGCTGAGGTGTCCTAGCGTGACCTGCTCAGGAACCACGCTGTGAGGGCTAGTTTCTGTGGTGCGGGGTGAATGACCCTGCCCTCCTGCTGCGCCAGAAGATGTGCTGGGCCGTCGGAATGCGAATGCAAGGTCTCTCCAAGAGGCTGAGCAGTTCCGAGAACCATGGCCTGGCTGACCACCAAGAAACTATCAGAATGACGCTGAGTTGGTGAAACTCCTTGATCTTGTATATCACCCTGTGTATCAGCCTTGTGGGAGGGAAGGCGTATGCTGCCATGCCATTCTACTGACTCTGAAATGCGTCGTCCAGGGAGCTGGGGCCCTGCCCCTGCCAGGAGGCGGACTGTTGGCACTTCCTGTTGTGCCAAGAGGTAAAGAGGTCCACCTGGGGTTGTTCCCATCGGCTGAAGATCTCTTGAGGTACGAGGTCATTTAGCTGCCACTCGTAATTGTCCACTCCCAGTCTGGTGAGCCTGTCCACCTCAAGGTTGGACTCCCTCAAAAGGTGGATGGCCCGTGAGGTAGATGTTGTTCTCCAAGGCCCATTGCCACATCCTGACTGCCAGTCTGCACAGGTGAGGGGACCTTGTACCTCCCTGCTTGTTCACATAGATCATGCTAGTCGAGTTGTCTGTCTGAATCTTGTCCTCCGAAGGAAAACATTTTTTAAGAGCCTTTGTTCCAGATGAGCCCCAAGACAGTCAGAGTCTGCGTAGGCTGCAGCTGCGACTTCTTGAGATTGAGCAAAAAGCCCAGATCATGCAGTGTGTTCATGAGGGCATGAGAGGTGCGGTGCACCGCTTCCATAGATGAAGCCCTGACGAGCCAGGTACGGATAGATGTGGTGGCCCTGAGCCCTGAGGAGGGCCGCCACTGCATTCATCAGCTTGGTAAAGACCCTGGGGGCCAAGATGAGGCCAAATGGAAGCACCTTGTATTGGAAATGGTAGCCCATGAACCTGAATCGTAGAAAAGAACGATGAGGCTGCCAAATCGGGACGTGTAAGTACGCGTTCTTCAGATCCACGGAGCACATCCGGGTTGAATTTAGTAGCACAGAGCCAGGCTGCTCTTCTCATGTCCATGGCAATGCAGATGGCTCGGCCAGAGGTGTCAATGTGGGCCACGGTGGTCTCCATGATGTCTTGCGCCACCATCTTTGCTTCTGCCAGTCCCTCCGTGAACTGTGATTGGCTCTGGGAGGAAATTGGCAATTTCCCACCGAAGCCTCTGGTTAACGACGGCCAGCATGGCAACTGCGTTGGCTTGACGAAGATGCAGCGACGTGTTGGAATACAACTTCTTCCCGTACGCCTCCAAAATCTTCTCCTTCTTGCCTAGCAGCGCCGCGGAGGAGGAGGCCGAGGATGACTGAGGATTGGAGTATAGTGATGCTGCAGCGATCACTGAACAGTGCGGCTGAGGGTGGGCCGATAACAAGAGTGTATCCCCTTCCATCTGCCTGTACCAGGCGTCGATTGACCGGCTGGACCGAGTGGGGCTTGAGCCAGCCCTTTTTGGCCAAGGTGACTGTCCTTCTGCATCAGGATCTCTGTCCTTGCTGCGGGACGTAATGTGAGGACTTTGGCGAGGACCCCCACTGATGGTTGCTCTACCTCAGGTTGAGGAAGGCTCAAATACTCTGCCAGCCCGCAAGACGTTCATGGAAGGCTTTGGCTGATCACGGTGTGTCAGGGTCCTCCTCCTCATCTGTGTCCACCTGAGGGTCGGGGTGGTCCGGCACCAGTGGATGGGTGCTGGGAGCCGAGCGCTGGGGCGTGGAGACTGGAGCCAGAGACTGCAGTGGGGGCTGTTATGGAACCACCTGCACAATCAGTTGAGGGGCCAGAGCGGGTGGCGGAGGCTGAACAGGGGCCAAGGGCATTGGCTGTTTGCAGCCAGTGAAGGTCACAGCTCATCGTGGGATGGCTTGAAATGCAGGTTGTCTTAAGCCTGATTGGTAAGAATCCAATATTTGTGTTGCCTAGCGCAACAACCCAGTGTCAAGGTTGTTATTCTCCCCGGCACCCCGTAAATTTTCAACAAATCCTGTAAAAAAACCTTAAACCTAGGTGTGCGCTAGGCAACACAAATATTGGATTCTTGCTCTCTGCCCCCCTAAAAATGCTTAGGGAGTGACACAACAGCCATAGCAGCACCCAATAGAAATACTAACAATCACCTCCGCCTCCCTAAGGGATGTCTTTTTCAAAGATCAATGCAATTACAGAAAAACACGCCACAACTTTGGCATTTAACGAAGAGGAAGCCACACGAATTTTAGGGCTTTTGAAGGAAATCGAAACAACCACACCAACAACGACTAGTCCAGAGAAACTTATTACACAATTGGAGAGGGTCATCAGAAGGGAGATATCGCAAAAACTACACGCTACTACATTAGCACAATACTACCGAGCACAAAGAATCCCAAGAGGACTAAGGGTATATTTAAGACCCACACTGTGCAAGGACAACCCAGATTTTGTGAAGAAATGGGAGCAGATCTTAAATAAATGCTCTTTGGATCTTATATTATTGACAATCGAGGAATTAGCAAAATCTGTCAGCAAACTCGACAGTGAAATCGAAGACCTGACAGAACAACTGTCGAAATTTAAAAACAAAGAGGAATTAACAACCATCATAGAGGAAGTGAACAGAACATTGGACAACTACAAAAAGGACATAGAACAACGCAAAGTCCGAAAATTCAGAAGAGATACGTTGGATTATCTTCAGGATATAGTATACTCCTGGTAAGAATACTACGCACAAAACAAAACCGCACCAGGTAGAAGACCACAAAACCACAAAACACCAATACCGGGACAAGAACCAAGTGGATCCAGTAGCGAAATACCTACAAGTGGGGACGAAGTTATCAATAGGGAGAACGCGGAAAGTGGACCGATTATACATACATCACAAGAAGCGACTACCTCTAACGCACAAACCACTCCCTCGGTTTTTTTAGACAAAAGACTACGCGAAGAGGCAATAAGAAATCTAAGATCGCGGAACAAACCAAACAACTAGTTGTTAATATTTCATCAAAACCACTATCCAAAGACCAAACGGACACATTGAACCTAGGTTTAACATTTATACCAACCCAGAATTCCAATTTGCTGGAAGAAAAAATCAATCTTCACAGACTGGCACGGAAAATGAGACTCAAAGTCTTTTTTGATTCACAAATGGGAATCAACACTACACAAGAGCCACATCAATACTTAGAAATGAAACCCAAGAGTCATTTCGACCCTCAAGTCAATAACATAACCATCAGAATGTTTGAAGAACAGATGATAAAAGATCTCAAAAGGGTTAATTTCACCAGAACAAGGAACTACAATACCAGGAGAAGGCAGAATGAAATCATCAAGAACCTTGCGGATGACAGAAGCCTGACCCTAAAACCGGCAGACAAAGGAGGGGCCATAGTTATTATGGACACTACATACTATGAGGAGAAGATTTTAGAGCTCCTAACAGATGAGAACACGTACATAAAAATTGAACAAGATCCGGTCAGAGAAATATCAAGCATTATTGAAACTACGCTTGAGGAAGCTGAGGACCAAGGATGGATTTCCAACAAGACTAAATTGTTTTTGATTAATGAACATCCTATTACTCCAATCTTCTATGGACTGCCAAAAATACATAAGAACTTGACAAAACCCCCCCTCAGACCGATTGTTGCGGGAACTGATAGTATCTTCAACCCACTAGCAGTTTATGTGGACAAGGCATTACAACCCATAGTCCAAACAACCACAACATATCTTAAAGATACCACAGATTTTCTCAATCACCTAGACACCTTAACAGATATTAACAGAAATGATCTACTGGTTTCGTTTGATGTGCAGAGTCTATATACATGCATCCCACATCAAGACGGTTTGGAAGCACTCGAATGGTGTCTACTAAGAAATGAATGTGAAGCAAACAAAACCTTCCTAATGAAATTAAGCAAAATTATACTCATTAACAACTATTTCAGATACAGGACGCAGTACTATTTACAAGCATCAGGAACTTCAATGGGGTCAGCAATGGCCCCAGCCTATGCTAATCTATTCATGTACCATTTGGAGATGAAATGGATTTTGATACCAACAAAATTTAGCAAAAAAATCATCACCTGGAAAAGATACATTGACGATGTTTTCGTCATTTGGAGAGGACAACATCACGAACTAGAGGAATTCCTAAAATACATCAATTCAGGCCACGACAGAATCAAATTCACGATGGAAATTGGAACCCCTAAACTACATTTTTTGGACGTTGAACTAGAGATTGGGGAAGATGGGATAATCACCAATATTTATCACAAACCCACCGATGTTAACAACACGTTACACTTCAGGAGCCATCATCCGACGCATTTAAAGAATAATTTGCCCTACAGTCAATTCCTTAGACTAAAGAGAATTATCTCAACAACTGACACCCTGAGGAATGAAAACCTATTGATGACACAAAGATACAAGGAAAGAGGCTATCCAGAGTCTATCATCAAGAAAGCAGAAGAAAAAACACTCACATTGGAGAGGAAAGACCTCCGTATATCAAGAAATAGATCTAAGGAGATCCCATTTCTCTACGCTTTAAGATATTCAGCACAGAGTCATCACATAACAAGGATGATCAAGAAGAACTGGGGTATAATCAAATTGGATCCACAACTAAAGAGACTATTTCCTGAACCACCCATAATCGCCTACAAGAGGGGTCGGAACTTCAGGGATAGCCTAGTTAAAGCAGAAAGACCGAGAGTGGACAATCAAAGAACCCTCACCAAGAGGAAAATAGGTACGTTTGCCTGTCTCAGTTGTGGCAATTGTAACAACATAATGAAGGGAAGCTATGTAAGACACCCATCAAATGGCCAAAAAATCCCACTAAAGGATTTTGCCACTTGTGACACGAAATCAATCATTTATGGTTTAAGCTGCCCATGCGGCATTTACTATGTTGGACAGACACAAAGGAAAGCCAAGGAGCGCTGGAATGAACACAAAAGTAACATACGTACCAACAGTGTTAACTCACCTGTAGCAAGACATTTTTCCATAAAGAAACATAATATTTCTCAACTAAAGGTTGTGATTTTGGAAATTGTGAACAGAGCCCCAAGAGGTGGCAATCATGCCAGACGTATGAACCAGAGGGAAATCTTCTGGATAGAGAGACTAAACAGTCTAGCTCCCAATGGGATGAACGAAGATTACAGTTTAGCCTCATTTTTGTAACTAAATACTGTTTCCCCTGACCCAATCAGAAACCCAGTGTGGATACAATATCAATTGCTGTTAAATACATTTTTGAATTTGTTCAGTTCACTTAGGATGATTTTTTACTGACATAGGATGTATTAAGTTACAGACCATAGAATGTGAGCATGCTTCTCTTGAAATAGTAAACACACGGATGTCCAATATTCGATTAACTTTTGTCCGTGGTAAACAATAGATTTCCCAGAAGTTACATGAGACACTCCTCACATTTATCTTTCGACTCTTTTCACCTTTATTTCATTTGACTCAAACTCCCTGCACCAGTATAGATATACACCTATATACTATTGGTTAATTACACATTGTTTTCTAAAATATGTCCGTATGACGTCTGTTTTCCCGTCACACGCTGACGTTCTAAACATAGTGACGTCGTCACGCTTCGACGTGATGACGTCATAATGTAAATAGTGGCCATCTTTAGCGAAAACCGTGTAGAACGGTTCGAGCTACAGCACCGGCCATCTTCTCAGGAAGGAGGTAAGAGAATCCTTTGTAAACAGCTCCCCAATTGCATATCATGAGCCTAGAGGCCTTCACAGAATACTCTCCACAGAATGATCCCACCCCATTGTTTTCGTGTATCTAATATAGTATATAAACGTGTTTTTACAGACACGAGTGGAGGAATCGCCCATTACTGCACTACCTCCGTACCTGAGGACTCTCTACATACCACAGCGACCCATTCCATGGATGTAGTAGCTTTTTACAGAAATACCGAAAGGTAATATTTTTTCTTAGATATTACATGACTAGATTTTCCTTCATGAATTAAGATCCCGTTTTTAATTGAGCTTTCCCTATTGTCTTTTTATCACATCTACAGGTTGAATAACCATTATTGGGCTGATATTGCTATTGATAATAAATCCAGTTAGGATATTCCACATTGAACATCCAGGTGATTATTATTAAAAATTTCTCCCAAGAGTTAAATGACAGTTATCAGTGAGAATCTAAAATTTGATCATTG
The DNA here is from genome assembly GCF_040938575.1 of Ambystoma mexicanum. Classification (NCBI taxonomy): domain Eukaryota; kingdom Metazoa; phylum Chordata; class Amphibia; order Caudata; family Ambystomatidae; genus Ambystoma; species Ambystoma mexicanum. The sequence continues at coordinate 112,230,814 of NC_090938.1, read as the reverse complement.
TACCATACATTATAGACGAAACAAAGATTAACGGCAATGAAGAGGGCTATCAATTCCTGAAGAAGGGGACACCCCGAAACGCGTCGAGAAAATATTCATCATTACTTTCTGTGGATATACCATGTGAAAAGCCTATTGTATAGAAAGTGTGATGAGTACCTTGTATGCCCTTGTATTATAATATTGAATGTAACCTCAAAATGAACACATTTATGTTATTATGTTTACAAAGACTGGATGATGAATGAATTGAAATTCATATCTATAACAATTAATTTAAAATTCAATTAAAACCGATGGTCCCCATCATTCTGTTTTATTATAATAGTGTCATGAATTAGCTTCTCTCATTAATTTCTTCTTTTTTCTGAAAGAAACTGAATATTACCATTGTATAGAAATATTGACTGTTTCTACAGTATAAAGGGTGTGCAGGGGACGGGAGAGTTCCACAATCTTGTGGACAATCTGTTGGATTTACTTAAGCCTGATTGGTCCCACCAGTCTAAGGGAGAGAGTTGTCCTCTTCGGCATGGAAGGAGGGGTAGCACAGCAGCATTCCACATAAGGCATCTCCGGTCTCCTGGAAGTGACTGCAGGCGCCTCTCCTCTTCTTCCTCATTGTTTCTTTAATTTCAGTGGTCAGCTTGTCTTCAGCCTCCAGATCCATGCCTTTTTATGCACCATTCAAACTCTGGGTTGTAGCTGTCTTTTCAGAACAGCCAGCCCCTCTTTTGGAAATGGTTCCAGGAAGGCACATCGGAAGACCAAAAACAGCTGAGTTTCGCAGTCCTCCCCCACTTCCTGTCCTCAAAAACACACTGGAGCCTTGGTTGTCTTCACAAAGGGATCCAGCTGAAGACAAAAGTCAAACCAGGATCTCCCACACCCTGCACAGCAGAAGGACCAAGAAAGGACAAGCCATCTTGAATTGGCATAAGAAGAACACGGTCACCATTTTGGGTCAATGGTGACGCTTCTGTGCATTAGCGCAGCTGTGAGTACAGCCTGAGAGTAGAAATTGCACAAAAGTAGGTAGGATAAAACCACCGACACCAGCCATTCAGTTTAGCTTGTAACTGTAACCAAAAAGTTACAGCAACAGTGAGAAAGGGTATACTGTGTAGCCCCTCCGCACTTCACATGAGGTGGGGTGTGCTGATCTCGCAATAGAAAAGGTAATAAAGATAATAAATATCCCCCTGTAACAGAAAATAAAAAGGGAAGCCCAAAGGGCTCCAGCAACACTGCACAGAGAGTGATGTGTGCTGGAAAAGTCAAAGACGGATGCCATGACCTTGGCGGAAAACATAACTCCAAGTAAAATGTACTAAAATAAATATAAAAGGATCCCACGGAAAGGGTCCAAGAATGAGCAAGTGTAGAAAAAGGCTCCCACTCGCTCAGGGGAACAGACCAAAAATACAGTAGTCCAGCAAAAAGTGATGGGGGGGGCTCATATATGGAGGACATTGTGCATAAAAATGTAAATCTACCTAACACCGCCCCTGTGGAGATTGATTATCCAGGATGTTTCAGGTGATATTGTCTATTAATACCCATTGGGGGATTGGGGGTGTGGCATCCTCTCAGTTAGAGGAGTAATGAGGAGTCTCGGAACGGGGGCATTCCCAGTGGTAATCCCGTGGTAATCCCTCCACTCCACGCCGCCTTGCAGCTGGATGCTGCCATCTTCACCCACGAGGAACGAGGTAAGTGTGGTCTTCCCCCTCTCTCCTCCCTCATCCCCTTCCACAGAACTCCCTTCCCGGCTGTAAAGACTGGAGGGGGGTGGCTGTACTTCTGCTCTCTATATGGTAGAGGAGAAGCACGGAGGACCCCAGCCAAGATTCTCTATTACGGTAGCAATGGACGATCAATCAAGGCCTAGCTTCTCAGGAGGTGATGCAGGCTGGTTCTTAAGTACAGTGTAGTCCCCAAGCCCCCACAAAGGAATGTCCACACACTGTATTACTGAAAACAGTCTTTATATAATTAATATTCAAGGTTATGTACACTATCACAATCACTCACTTTGTGCTCAGAAAATCTACAATGGCAAATATATACAGTCTAAAGTGGTACCACAATTATTATCCGATCTCATTAAAGTGCATCAACTATACTCTGGTTAAATGTCACACAGATCAAGGAATAAAAGTAACCAACAATAGATATAGGAGGAAAGCAGTTGGTTAGAACAATTGACAGAATATCGACCCCCTACCAACTAGGCACAATTCTGTGTGGAGACCCCCCCCCTCTGGGCAACCTGTAAATAAAGATATAACACAAGCCCAGTCCATATATTGTTCTATAAGTCTTATTTTCTTCTTTAAGGTTTCTACCCCTCCCAATGTACCTGGTGGAGCAGAGTTCTTTGAAGAGGCGTCGAGAGATCCTTCTTGAGTGACTCCCTTTAAAGCAGGAGCGATGGATCGTCGAGAGGCATCGAAGAAGGTTAACTTGGCGTCGATGAAAAGTTTGAAGGTGCTGAGACCATGGTGTCGATCCAGGCGGTGCTCGTCGGTGATGTCCTGCGAGGATGAGGTGTGCGGGGCACCTCAGCGTTTGATAGTTCTGGACCGCAAATGGTTTCAGAAGAACTGTGGCCCGACAAGGGTGTCGAGTCGTCGAAGTCTTTGTGGAAACCCACCGGCAGATTCTCCTTGGTGTGTCGCCATCCTCTACTTTCTCCGGTGGGATAAAGCGGTCGTCGGTGCGGACAAGGGAGTCCTTCGATTCAACAGTCTTAGGCAAAGGAGCGGACGGCTCCGGTCGTAGGTGGCATGGCGTGAAGCGGTCCCCTCTTCTGGGCAACACGGCTTTGATGGCCTCCAGCGGTTAGTGCGATACTCCGATCCCTGGTTGACGGCAATGGACTTCGACGGCATCGATGTCCGGGTGCTTCACTTCGTTCTCCTCGGCGGTCCCCGTCTCTGGTCGGCAGCCTTTCGAGGGTCTGTCTTCCAGGGAGCTTTGGCGAAGGTTAGCGGTGCTCGATGGTCCCTCGGAGCACGGGAAGAGGGCGCCTAGCCAGGTCCTCTCTCGGATCAGTCCTCGATGAACTCGACAGCTTTCGGATTGGGTCGAAACAAATGCAGCAGCAGCAGTTCTTCTTCTTCCAGGTGGCTGTCGAGGATCAGCAGTTCCAGTTACTCTTCAAGTGTAGACACAGCTTCTGAACAATTTTCAGTGGTGAGAGGTCCCCAGATATACTATTCTGCCTCTCATCCACACTGCTGGGTCACACTCAGCAGCCAATCATACAGAAGGGCATTCATGCAGTCAGTCAGCCAATCAGGCATACAGTGCGTTCAGGCCATACTCTTCCCTCTCAGACACTCACAACAAGGAATGTGTATTGGGACAAGTACCCAGCCATTCAACACTACACACTGCATTCATACCAGTTTCGGGCAGGGCTGTCTCAGTCTTTGTCTCTCATACCAGAAAACAGACAGCCACAACAAGAAGTGCATATTGGTCACACACTCCATTCACCCAGGTCCCACCTACAGGGTGTACCCACAACATACAGTCACTGGGATGGCTCCAGCCAGTCTGGCCTGAACTTCACAACAACACCATATTTGGAACTTCCACCCAACAGCCAGTCAGGGGGAAGGGACAGAGTCGGGGCTTTCCAGGACTTTGGGAAAACAAGGTAACAGGTAATAGAAGGCAAGAGGCCACAGGGGCACCTTGTTTCCTATCAGGAATCCACTGATTGCAATGGCAGGGCCTGGGTATCACAAAATGGAGGATACTCAGAGCACCTGTCAAATTCAGCATGGAGCTGCCACCAGCCCGTACCCTGCTCTGTGGGCCACACACAGGTGCCCAAAAACATACACTAGGGGCACGGGTTGCACCCCCACCCATGGGTGCCATAAGGGTATCCAATGGGTCTGTACACCAAACCAAAAACAGGAAGAGCTGCACTGCCAGGAGTCCCACATGGACTCCTGGGCAGAAAAAAAAAATACAGAACATAAGTAAAAAATGACTACAGGACAAGGACAGGGAGGCCCTGTCCCTCCAATTCATTTCCAGCATCACACCGACTCCCCCCACCGAAACCCACTTACCTTCTTTTCAGCCCATTTCCGGAGCAAAGGTGCTGCGAACACTTCTGTCTCCAACACGTCCGCTCCAAGTCTGTGACAGGCTGTCATGGAAAGGAAGAAGGGACTACATGTAGTCCGTTCTCTCCATTCCATGGTGGCCATTTTTTGGTATATTTTTTTTAATGAGCGCCATGGAAAGAGAGAATGGACTACGTGTGGCCATTTTTGTTTTCTTCAATGGCTGCCATGGAAAGGGAAAACAGACTTTGTTTGCCCTTCCACAGCAGCCATTTGTTTTTTTGTTTTTTTTAAACGCTCGAGCATTTTCGAACAGGAAAAAATGCTTTTAGTACCCCGGTCTTACGGGCTGGGGTACTAAAAGCAATAAGCCCCTTGCAGGAGGGGCATTACGACTTCAGGTAATGCCCTGGGGCCTTGCAACTATGGGCCCCGGGCATTTCCTGAAGTGGTAATGCCCCCCCCTGCTCGGGGATTATTGTTTAATAACAGTCCTTTTTCAATGTCACGATTATTAAACAGGACAGATGATGGGCTGAATAACATTATCCCCTTCAGCTCAGTTCAACATTAAGAAATGATGAATTGGAGAATTTAGAAAAGTATATGCAACTTTGGGAAGCAGCTGAATTGGAAAAGCTTGCATGGCTATACGGTTAACTTGTCATTTCCCCAAAGTTTCTGACAGCCCTCAAGCTATGAGGCAATCTAGCTATTGAGTGAGCTACATGTTTTCATGGGGAGCTTTGAGTACGAGGGTCTCCAATAAAAGCAAAACACAAAATGGGTAAGATTAAAACAATGAATTTCGAAGCCCGTTTTTCATTCATTTCAACTCTAGCACAAGTTTGAGAGAATTTTATGAAAGAAGGGGGGGTAGGTGGTTGTCATGATCCTACATTTTTCAGGGCTACCTCAGAATGAAAGATTTCTCTTCTGGAGCAAGACATATATTTGTGTGCATAGTGACCTAGACAAAAAAGTTGCCCTACTTCACACCTGGATCGCAACAACCCTTGATGACATCGCCAAAGAAAAGCCCTTCACCCCATCACGCAAGAAAATTACAGCAAAATGGTTCACCCCACTACTCAAAGCCATGAAAAGGAAAAACCGAAAACTAGAATCTGAATGGAGGACCAACAACACCACCGTAAACAAACTGAAATTTCTACAACAGATCTGCGCATATGAAAAGGAAATACAAAAAGTGAAGAGGAAACATTACGACAACCGAATCTTCAGAGCACCAAACGCTCAAAAAGAACTATTCAAAATCATAAACGAAATAAAAAACCCACCGGCCTGCAACAACACGCCAATCCCATCGACGAAACATTGCGAGGACCTCGGGACCAGTTAAAAAACAAAATAACCTCCATCCAACACACCATACAAAACAGACCAAGTGTTCACAGCTCAAACCCCACCGACACAGACGAGGAACAGGCAAACAAGCTACAAAACTTCCCAGAAATATCAGTTAAGGCTTTCGTCAAACTGGTAAACCAAAGCAACAAATCGGGCTCTCCTGAAGACCCTTGCCCCCCGGACATATACAAATCAATTCTCAAACAAGGAACCCCCCATGGAATACCACAGGAACCTTCTCAATCTCAACAGGTAAAGTACCGCAGGCCTTCAAATCGGCTTACATCAAGCCGCTACTCAAAGACACAACAGGAAACGTTGAGGACTTATCTAACTGCAGACCCATCTCCAACATACCCTACATAGCCAAACTGCTAGAAACGTGCATCTACCAAATAACCCAGGAATTCATAGAAGAGCATTGCCTACCAGACCAGGCACAAGTTGGCTTCAGACCTATGAGAGGAACAGAATCGGCTCTCCTCTCAATATGGGATGACCTAAAAACAAACGCAGACCCAGACACCAGCACCACCCTGATTCTCCTTGATCTGTCTGCAGCCTTCGACACTGTCAACCACGCCATCCTCATAAAGAGACTAGAAGGACTAGGGATAACAGACACTGCCCTACTTTGGATCAAATCCTTCCTAACAAACGGAACAGAAACAATATGGATGAAACCTTGTAAATCCAAACCCAGAGTCTCCGCGTGCGGAGTACCACAAGGATCATCCTTCTCCCCGCTCCCATTCAACATCTACATGTACCTATTAATCAAACTCATCAAAAAACACGGCCTCACATGCTACAACTACGCCGACGATACTGAAATAATCTTCAACATACAAGACACCCGAGAAGAAAACACCACACTAGAGAATTGCCTTCGCGACATATTCAACTGGATGAACCTCAACCATCTCAAAATCAACCCAGGAAAAACAGAGATAATGATTTTCTCAAAAAAGGGAGGAGACATCACCCACATCCCCTGGCCAAGAGAGCTTGGCACCACACCAGAACCATCATCAACTGTAAAAAACCTAGGGGTCCTAATGGATAACAATCTCACTCTGGAGCCACAAGTAAACTCGGTAATCAAGAAATGTTTCTTCCTCCTGCGAGCAGCAAAAAGGATCCTTCCGTTCCTGTCATTCGCCAACAAAACACTTACCATCATTGCTCTGATCATGTCCAGAGTAGACTATGCCAATAGCCTATACCTGGGCATGCCAGAACGACTTAAAAAAAACTGCAACGCATACAAAATGCAGCAGCCAGACTCCTCCTCCAGCTCTGATGTGTTCCAGAGAACACATCACACCCGCACTAAAAATACTTCACTGGCTACCACTGAAACAACGAATAATGTTCAAGGCCATGTGCATCACGCACAGAGCAATACACAAACAAGGCGCAGAATTCCTAAGCGACAAACTACGCCTACATCAAGCGACAAGAACACTAAGATCAAGCACCGACATACGCCTGGAACCAAAACCCTACAACAGAAAAAAACTCGGAGGATCGTCTTTCTCTCACCAGGCACCCAAAACCTGGAATGACCTACCTAAGAATATACGGAATACAACAAACCACCTAGCATTCAGGAAACTCCTGAAATCATGGCTCTTCCAAGCGTAACCACAGCGGAGACGCACTAGAATGCCCAGACATTAAAACAATGATGGAAATAACTCCAACTTCGGCCACTCTCAAATTGGACAAACACTCAAACCAAAGAACCAACCATTCAACAGAGCATAAGACATCATGGAAATAGCCACAAAGGAAGGCTGCAGAGACTGACCACACACCAAGACCCTGACGAAAGCCCTCAAGTGACTCTCCCACTTGTACGTACCAGACGAACATATCCAGACCGGCAGACGCACCTAGATAGATGTTGGCCGGGGTCACATCTGGATAGGATTGATTGAAGGACAACATGCCTGCGCCTAGGAAAAACGTGAATGCTAGCGTGTGCCACACCTGGAGTTGTGAATGTTAGCAGACCCACACCTGGACGGATCTCTAAACTCTAGCCTGCGCCGCATCTAGATAGAAGTGTGAATGTTGGCATGACCACACCTGGATGAAGTCCTAAACATAGGCCCGTGCCGCGTCTAGATGGGAATGTAAGGGCCAACAAGTGCCACACTCAGACAGAACTGCGAATGTTAGCATGGTAAAGGTCAGGTAACCCACTAACCCATATAAGCTCAAACTCTGCTTACTTATCTCACTCAAAAAACTTGCACAACCATCTCTCGCACAACAAGCTGCACGCACTTCACAACACTGCAACAACACATAAGCCGGAACAACAGCACACGCGGACTGACTCCGATTCGATACCCGCACCAAAGCTCAGCACTCGGTGTATACTGAGCTGAAGCTGCCAACAGAACACCACTCCTCTCACTATCCTACTCCCTCCTTCACCTTACTAACCCATCCCACCTTAATCATTTACAGATCCCCCTGAGCGCCTCGGGACCAATTCCGTTGGTGACGGTGCGCGGTACAAATACCTTTAACATTTAACATATGAAAATTGTGTACCAGATGCAAACATTTGTCTGCTGTGCGGCTAGTGATTCTTTTTCAAGTGAAATCTGTCATGATACTTCAGTTCCTTGGTGTAAGACCCAAATCCACTATGCTTTCAGTGCATTCACATAATATGTATTTAAATAACATTAATGCCTTTATGACTTATTGGATTTGCACATTAATGCATCCTAAAATCTTGCTTTGTTTTTGGGCCTGCAAGGATTGGATTTACACATGCCTACTTACAGAGCATACGGTTGGCAACCGTGATCTCGGCAATCTTTAAATGGCACCCAATATATTCTTGCAGAAAGTAAAGTGGAAACTGAAGTCTAAGCTTAGCCAGCCCAGAGATCTGTCTTGGCTGATTTTAGTTGACTTCCTGATTAATGGAATTATCTTCGCAGAAAATCAGGGCTTTGTGTACCATTCTGCGTGCAAAAACCCTGTTAGTCGATTTATGGAATTGACTACTCGGGACTCTTTCGGGACTTGCGTGGACTTCGCGCAGGTCTGGCAGCCTCTGCAAGCAGTCGAGCACCTTGCGCCTACGCAGAGTCCAAAATAGGGGGCAGTACATGCAAAATGAGGAAAAACAAGAGAAAATGTGGCCGTGCCGAGGACGACCTGCTGTGATGAGATTGCACACCCAAAACTTGTATTCATGGATCAGACCGCGCAACCTCACATCAGGGAAATGACCATGCAAAGCTCCTGATCTAACCACCACCCAAAGGCAGGTGTACAGACACGTGCACATTGGAATCACCATGCAGAGGTAAGATCGCATTTAGGGGTGCGTGCATGCAGTCAGGTTTATGATCAGACTTGGGGGGAGGGGGCGTGGTGTAAGCAGGCACGGTTTATGGAGGATCGCACGCAGATTGACCGTGAAATTACTCGAGTTACGGAACCTGGTGTGCATGTCCGAGTGCTGTGACAGTTACAGGGGACCCTACGCAGTGTCGCTCGGGTTATAGGCTTGTTAGCGGAGGGCCCGCACGCAAGTTTACCGCTGTGCATGAGTTTGCGCATGAGGACAGTGGATATGTAGGTATTAATGGCTAAATTTGCTTTGCGGGGAATGTGTTGGGGGACGTTCCAGCCACGACTTGCGCTCAGGGTTACTTTGTGGGTAAGATTCCATAAATATGTGGATCGCGCACCTGTGCCTCTTGCTTGAGGGCGCACCCAAAGCCTTCTTCACTGCACAAACTTTGCCGGGTCTTTTCTGATGGTATTGCCTTTTAAACATATATTGAGTATTTCCCTGCTTCAGCTTCCAGGCACTTGCTTCTTCAACGAAAGGGTCCCGGTTCTTTGTAGATATCGTCTTAGGCCAGAGCATCCATTTAAGAATTGATTGATTGTCATGGGTGGTGATTTACATTACACCTGCAGATCCTCTAGGAAAGCAGTGTTTTTGCATCTATGACACAGTGGACATTTAAAGTACATCAGAAGCTACGTTAGCCAACGGTATGAAACATTCTTTAAAGGGATGGTCTAGTAAAATTTTTTATTTCAAAAATAGATAGGCCACATAAAAAAAAAAAATACTAGCATCCTCCGTTTTAAAACTTCCTATGTAAAATTTTGAGCTATTCAAGCTCAAAATTCGAAAAAGCAAGCACAGGGGCGCAGCCATTTTGTGAAATGGAGGCCCTCCTGTGCTGGCTTTTGCGGCACTAAGGAAGGAAAAGCCAGCCAGCTGTAGCAAACAAAGTCTACCGCTGGGTGGCTTTCCCTTCATTAGTGCCGGGACTCGGAGGACGCGGACCGGAGACCAGAGCAGGAAAGCTGCAGCTGAATCTCGGTAAGTGCTATTTATTTTTTTTATAAAAAATAAGCACTAGCTGCGTTTTTTTTCTAAGTTTTCCGGGCTGGAGGAGCCCGGAAAACTTAGAAATAAAACCGCAGCTTTAAAAACGTATTTATGTTTGCGGTCGCTTTTGAAGCGACCGCAAACAGAAATACAACGTTATTGTGTTGGAAAACGCTGCAGTTTTAAAACCGCAGCGTTTTCCAACACAACCGCGTTGTGTCTGCCTGAATCTGCTTTTCCATTAGGGGCTCTCGGGCTCCCATGGGGAGCCCGAGAGCCCCAAATGGGAAAGCAGGTTTAGGCAGACAACGCAGCATTTAGCATTTCCCATTTCCCATGGGAGCCCGAGAGCCCCAAATGGAAAAGCAGATTCAGGCAGACACAACGCGGCATTGCGGAAAACAACCGCGTTGTGTCTGCCTGAATCTGCTTTCCCATTTGGGGCTCTCGGGCTCCCCACGGGGAGCCCGAGAGCCCCAAATGGGAAAGCAGGTTTAGGCAGACAACGCAGCATTTAGCATTTCCCATTTGGGGCTCTCGGGCTCCCCATGGGGAGCCCGAGAGCCCCAAATGGGAAATCAGCTGCAGGTAGAAACACTATGCGGCATGTAAACATAACCGCGTGTGTTTCTGCCTGCTGTGGCTTTCACTTTGGGTCTCCGGTGCTCACCGGAGACCCAAAGTGATAGCCACAGCAGGCAGAAACACACGCGGTTATGTTGGAAAACGCTGCGGTTTTAAAACCGCAGCGTTTTCCAACACAATAACGTTGTATTTATGTTTGCGGTCGCTTCAAAAGCGACTGCAAACATAAATACAACGTTTTTAAAGCTGCGGTTTTATTTCTAAGTTTTCCGGGCTCCTCCAGCCCGGAAAACTTAGAAAAAAAAACGCAGCTAGTGCTTATTTTTTGTAAAAAAAATAAATAGCACTTACCGAGATTCAGCTGCAGCTTTCCTGCTCTGGTCTCCGGTCCGCGTCCTCCGAGTCCCGGCACTAATGAAGGGAAAGCCACCCAGCGGTAGACTTTGTTTACTACAGCTGGCTGGCTTTTCCTTCATTAGTGCCGCAAAAGCCAGCACAGGAGGGCCTCCATTTCACAAAATGGCTGCGCCCCTGTGCCTGCTTTTTCGAATTTTGAGCTTGAATAGCTCAAAATTTTACATAGGAAGTTTTAAAACGGAGGATGCTAGTATTTTTTTTTTATGTGGCCTATCTATTTTTGAAATAACATTTTTTACTAGACCATCCCTTTAATGATAACAAACAACTTTTTCTGTTGTATCTATTAATGCACCCCCATGTTACATGCCTAACACCCTGCACTTATATGTCCCCCCTCCAGGGAGACCTACCAATTCTTGGTCCTAGACGAAGGCTCTCATCCAGCTGAGCCGAAACATCAGTGGTGACCGCTACCCCCGTAGGGGTTGCCCTGATTCTGGACCACATGAACTGCTAACCTTAAATCCAAACGTTGACCAGTCCTTTGGTCACCCCTTTGCCAGGATCTGGTAGACCTTGCCTATAGGTCTCCATATCACCTTTATAGTGTCTTCACACTAGAACCTTGGGACTCTGCATGAATTGAAACTTTAATAGGCAGCCCCCCTGGACACTTTTTGTCTTCTCTGTTACTGAGTGATGAGCACACCAGAACACAAGTGTGAAGAACTTTGGGGGGTTCTACGTTATTTTGCCGTGGGATTTTTCGTCGCAGGACTTTTCATCGATGTTTTTTTATCGAAAAAAACTCATTGTTTTTCAATTATACCCTTTCACCCACAAATATTTATTTAATTTTTAAACCCCTCCAAAAAAAAAAACGATGATTTTCTTTTCGATAAGAAAACGGTGATGAAAAGTCCTGCCACGAAAAATCCTGCGGCAAAAGAACGGTATACCCTTTGGAGCATATGTATCTCAAACTCATGTTTCCAATGCATTATGTTTTGAATGATGTACACAATATAACTACCTATATTGTGATAACAACTGATTTAGGACGATATATGGATCAAGTGGACACATTAATATCTCACTGTTTCTGTAACCGATTTGATGCATTGTATATTCATGTCCTGTTGAATGTACCAGCAAATTCAAAATAACCATACAGGTTTGTTGATATCTTATTAAATTGTAGAAACTCACAGGGTAATTCATAGAATTTCGCACAAAAGTGTCGCACGCGGCTGGCGCACAGTGTGCCCGTGCGAATGCCTGCGCCAGCCGCGTACGCTAAAATCGATTTTCGCGCACAGCGTATTCATGGATTTTAGCCTCCAAAAGCAGCCGTGGCGCAGAGTGGCGCAGCGACCCTGCAGCAGTGCCAGTTACGCCCCCAAGAATGCCCTCGCGCAAGGAAAAGCCATCAAAATCCCCAAACCAGCGCAAAGGGCTGCGCCAACCCTGGACCAGTTTACCGGACTGCCAAACAGCATACGCCAAGCGGGGAACGTGTATTACGGGTTTCGCGGTAACTTCCACACGCGAAAGGGCCTGTGCGAGTGGGGTACGTGTATAACTGTTGTTCGTGTGAATTTTTACACGCGATTGGCCTGGGTACGTGTACTCCAGAGGTGTGCGGGAAGTTTCACACGCGATTGGCCTGGGTACGTGTATTTCAGGGGTGCACGGGAAGTTTCACACGCGATTGGGCTTGGGGGAGCGGGGTACGTGTCTTTCAGGGGCTCGCGGGTAGTTTCACACGCAATTGGCCTGGGTACGTGTATTTCAGGGGTGCACGGGAAGTTTCACACGCGATTGGGCCCGGGGGAGCGAGGTATGTGTATTTCAGGGGCTCGCGGGTAGTTTCACATGCGATTGGCCTGGGTACGTGTATTTCAGGGGTGCGCGGGAAGTTTCACACGTGATTGGCCGGGGTACGTGTATTTCAGGGGTGCGCGGGAAGTTTCACACGTGAATGGCCTGGGTACGTGTATTTCAGGGGTGCGTGGGAAGTTTCACATGCGATTGGCCTGGGTATGTGTATTTCAGGGGTGTGTGGGAAGTTTTACACGCGATTGGCCTGGGTACATGCATTTCAGGGGTGTGCGGGAAGTTTCACATGCGATTGGGCCTAGGGGAGCGGGGTACGTGTATTTCAGGGGCTCGCGGGTAGTTTCACACGCGATTGGCCTGGGTACGTGTATTTCAGGGGTGTGTGGGAAGTTTCACACATGATTGCCGTGGGTATGTGTATTTCAGGGGTGCGTGGGAAGTTTCACACGTGATTGGGCCGGGGGGAGCAGGGTATGTGTCTTTCAGGGGCTCGTGGGTAGTTTCACACGCAATTGGCCTGGGTACGTGTATTTCAGGGGTGCACGGGAAGTTTCACACGCGATTGGGCCTGGGGGAGCGGGGTACGTGTCTTTTTCAGCGGGTAGTTTCACACGCGATTGGCCTGGGTACGTGTATTTCAGGGGTGCGCGGGAAGTTTCACACGCGATTGGCCTGGGTACGTGCATTTCAGTGGTGCGCGGGAAGTTTCCAACGCGATTGGCCTGGGTACGTGTATTTCAGGGGTGCACGGGAAGTTTCACATGCGATTGGGCTTGGGGGAGCGGGGTACATGTCTTTCAGGGGCTCGCGGGTAGTTTCACACGCAATTGGCCTGGGTACGTGTATTTCAGGGGTGCACGGGAAGTTTCACACGCGATTGGGCCTGGGGGAGCGAGGTACATGTATTTCAGGGGCTCGCGGGTAGTTTCACACGCAATTGGCCTTGGTACGTGTATTTCAGGGGTGCGTGGGAAGTTTCACACGCGATTGGCCTGGGTATGTGTATTTCAGGGGTGCGCGGGAAGTTTCACACGCGATTGGCCTGGGTATGTGCATTTCAGGGTTGCGCGGGAAGTTTCACATGCGATTGGGCCTGGGGGAGCGGGGTATGTGTATTTCAGGGGCTCGCGGGTAGTTTCACGCGCGATTGGCCTGGGTACGTGTATTTCTGGGGTGTGTGGGAAGTTTCACACACGATTGCCATGGGTATGTGTATTTCAGGGGTGCGCGGGAAGTTTCACACACGATTGGGCCTGGGGGAGCGGGGTACGTGTATTTCAGGGGCTCGCAGGTAGTTTCACACGCAATTGGCCTGGGTACGTGTATTTCAGGGGTGTGCGGGAAGTTTCACACGCGATAGGCCTGGGTACGTGTATTTCAGGGGTGCGCGGGAAGTTTCACACACGATTGGGCCTGGGGGAGCGGGGTACGTGTATTTCAGGGGCTCGCGGGTAGTTTCACACGCGAATTGCCTGGGTACGTGTATTTCAGGGGTGCGCGGGAAGTTTCACACGTGATTGGGCCTGGGGGAGTGGGGTACGTGTATTTCAGGGGCTCGTGGGTAGTTTCACACGCGATTGGGCCTGGGGGAGTGGGGTACGTGTATTTCAGGGGCTCGTGGGTAGTTTCACACGCGATTGGCTTGGGTATGTGTATTTCAGGGGTGCGCGGGAAGTTTCACACGCGATTGGCCTGTGTACGTGTATTTCAGGGGTGCACGGGAAGTTTCACACGCGATTGGGCCTGGGGGAGCGGGGTACGTGTCTTTTTCAGCGGGTAGTTTCACACGCGATTGGCCTGGGTACGTGTATTTCAGGGGTGCGCGGGAAGTTTCACACGCGATTGGCCTGGGTACGTGCATTTCAGTGGTGCGCGGGAAGTTTCCAACGCGATTGGCCTGGGTACGTGTATTTCAGGGGTGCACGGGAAGTTTCACATGCGATTGGGATTGGGGGAGCGGGGTACATGTCTTTCAGGGGCTCGCGGGTAGTTTCACACGCAATTGGCCTGGGTACGTGTATTTCAGGGGTGCACGGGAAGTTTCACACGCGATTGGGCCTGGGGGAGCGAGGTACATGTATTTCAGGGGCTCGCGGGTAGTTTCACACGCAATTGGCCTTGGTACGTGTATTTCAGGGGTGCGTGGGAAGTTTCACACGCGATTGGCCTGGGTATGTGTATTTCAGGGGTGCGCGGGAAGTTTCACACGCGATTGGCCTGGGTATGTGCATTTCAGGGTTGCGCGGGAAGTTTCACATGCGATTGGGCCTGGGGGAGCGGGGTATGTGTATTTCAGGGGCTCGCGGGTAGTTTCACGCGCGATTGGCCTGGGTACGTGTATTTCTGGGGTGTGTGGGAAGTTTCACACACGATTGCCATGGGTATGTGTATTTCAGGGGTGCGCGGGAAGTTTCACACACGATTGGGCCTGGGGGAGCGGGGTACGTGTATTTCAGGGGCTCGCGGGTAGTTTCACACGCAATTGGCCTGGGTACGTGTATTTCAGGGGTGTGCGGGAAGTTTCACACGCGATAGGCCTGGGTACGTGTATTTCAGGGGTGCGCGGGAAGTTTCACACACGATTGGGCCTGGGGGAGCGGGGTACGTGTATTTCAGGGGCTCGCGGGTAGTTTCACACGCGAATTGCCTGGGTACGTGTATTTCAGGGGTGCGCGGGAAGTTTCACACGTGATTGGGCCTGGGGGAGTGGGGTACGTGTATTTCAGGGGCTCGTGGGTAGTTTCACACGCGATTGGGCCTGGGGGAGTGGGGTACGTGTATTTCAGGGGCTCGTGGGTAGTTTCACACGCGATTGGCTTGGGTATGTGTATTTCAGGGGTGCGCGGGAAGTTTCACACGCGATTGGCCTGTGTACGTGTATTTCAGGGGTGGGCGGGAAGTTTCACACGCAATTGGCCTGGGTACGTGTATTACTGGGGTGCGTGGGAAGTTTCACACGCGATTGGCCTGGGTACGTGTATTTCAGGGGTGCGCTGGAAGTTTCACACGCTCGCCTACAACACGTTATCATGGAATCGAACGTGGCTAAGGCATGCGCCAAAAAAGACGGGCCAATCCAGAAACACGTACGCCAGCAGGAAGCAGGCGTACGTCGACCCGCGCAGCATAAAAGTGCACGCAAACAACAAACAAGCTCAGGCGCCAGGATGAATGTACCGTTCCTAGCAGCAGTGGCCTTGGGATACCGCAGGAGGAGGAGGAGGAGGATAGTCAGGGCCAGAATTTTTGCACCCAAAACCAGCCTTTTTGGGATGCCTGATGACCACGTGTATGGGAGGTACAGGTTTCCACCTCACATAATACTCGACCTGGTGAGTGAGTGGGAGGATGACCTCAAATCACCCACTCTCTGCTCCCAAGCACTCAGCCCCCTGGAGAAGGTCTTTAATGTACTGCACTTCTTGGCCACTGGATCATTTCAGCGAACAAGTGCCATAGTGGGGGGGGTGTCACAGGCCACGCAGTCATGCTGCCTACACCAGGTCTTGGCCATCATCACTACACGCCCATCAGTCCGCAGGCACATATACCTGCCCAGAACACCTGCAGAAAGGCAGGCTGCCGCCCAGGACTTCTACGGGGTGGCACAATTCCCCAAAATGCTAGGTGCCATTGATTGCACCCATGTGGCTCTACGTCCCCCCAGGGCATCTGAGCACATCTATAGAAACCGCAAGCACTGGCATTCCATCAACGTCCAGGTAGTATGTGATGTCAAGGGAATCATCACCTCTATATATGCCAACTATCCAGGGTCCACCCATGACAGTTTCATTTACAGAATGTCAACCCTAAACCGGGACCTAGAAGCTGGGCGGCATGGCGATACATGGCTGCTTGGTGATTATAAATGCCACTGCACATGCATGCATGTCAGATACTGAGTAATGTCACAACCCCACTTATGATACCCATCACCACCTCCCCAGGGGACAGTGCCTACCCTCTGAGCACCCACATGATGATACCAATTCGGAACCTCACCACGCCACCCCAGGTAAGATACAACACAGCCCAAATTGCAACCCGGGGCATAGTGGAGCGCACATTCGGTGTGCTCAAGTCACGCTTTCGCTCCCTTGACCGTTCTGGCGGGCAGCTGTTATACGCTCCCCCAGTAGTGTGCAGGATCATAGTGGCAGCATGTGTCCTGCACAATGTTGCAAGATGCCGGGGCCTGGCCGTGGACATGGTGGTGCCCCCACATCCCCAACCACATGCACGCCCGCTACGCATGGTAGGGGAAAGGGCACGGGGTGAGGCAGCCCGTAAGCAGCTGGTGGCTAATTACTTTACTTAAAATCACACCCCTGTGGAGTGCACACAGCCCTGGCACATGCCAGCTGACAATCAATGATGATGAGTCAAGTGACAGTCAACTGTCACAACCATACCAGCCTGAGATTGTTCACCTGGCAGTGTTCCATTGTGTGCATCCCTACCTACACAAACACCACCAATGCTGTGTCATCAAAAGACACACTTCTATGCTGCTAAAATAATTACCCCCTTGCAAGATACAACATGGCAACAGTGCCATATCACCCAACCCCTCCCCAGCACCGCCGCCCAACACACCATGGCATGTCATGCTATGTGAGAGCAAACAAAGTAATCCCCAAAACATGACACAAGTGTCACAAAGTACAGTGTCCCTAATGGAAATTGGCCACACACAATATGCTCCCATCAATGTATCACTAACAACACACATTACCAAATACTTACCACAATAAAATGCAGCTAGCCAACCCCAAACATAGCATTAACATGACAGTACTAAGTTAAAGGATACATAGTTTTACAACCTGGTGATGCCAGCACATCGACCACTCCTAACTGTACAGTGTTGGCGCCACGCAAATCTGGAAGTGCACTGCTTACAACATGAACTCCATCTCCAAAGTAGACGGCCTTGTGAAGACATGAGGAATGAACCTGCAAATTAGG
Source organism: Ambystoma mexicanum (assembly GCF_040938575.1). NCBI lineage: Eukaryota > Metazoa > Chordata > Amphibia > Caudata > Ambystomatidae > Ambystoma > Ambystoma mexicanum. The sequence goes on along the minus strand of NC_090938.1, from coordinate 112,213,216 downwards.
AGGGAGACATGGATGCACAAGCACACATCAATACACCATGCAGTGTATAATACAACAACAATATGCACTAGGAATGTATACACAGTATTGACTACGGACTGCCCACACATGTCATGGGAGTCCAACGTCACTGTGTAAGTCACTGTCACTTGGGCACACCCTTTGCAAGCCCATGGAAACAGGAAGCAGGAGGGGTGTGTGTCTCACGAACCCAAGCATCTAACCCAAACTCAGGACAAGCCTGCATGTGCCCAGCCGGAATACAGTGGATGCCCACGGGAGCCACACAAGGCAACACACTGTACCAAAAAATCAAAAATGGCCATGTGAGGGCCAGGGGGTGTCGGGGAGGCCACCCAGGAGGTCCGAGGACAGGGTGCACACCAGCAGCCACCTGTGTGGATGAAAAAAAAACACCTCCATGGGCTCATGGCCTCCATGGCTACGCTATCGTGAGAGATTCAGAATCGCTGTGGTCGCTCTCATCACCCTGTGCTGCTGCCGCCACAGGAGGTGGTGGTACTATGGGAGGCAGCCCACGCAAAGCCCTAGTCTGGTCCTCCATGGCAGCAAGCATGCAAGTGTGGAAGGCCTCGTTCTGGAGGAATATGGTGCGGAGATCCCCATGCACCACCTGCCGTGATGCCCGGACCTCCTCCCGAGTTGCCTGCATCTCTGCTGAGAGCGTCAGTGTGACCCGCTCCAGCAGCTGTTCTGTCCTCCTGTTAGTGGAAGCCTCAAGGTCAACAAGAGTCTCCCTGAGGTGATGGACTTCTACCCTCGGGGCTTCCCTGTGGCCCTGGGACTCTAATGATATCGATTGACGTAGAGTCCCCAGTGCCGTCCGTCTGTCCCTGTTGGACGCCAACATGTCCTCCCTGAGTGATTGGCAAATGGAGTCTGTTGCCTGCTGTAGTTGCTCCATCTGCCTTTCTGGGGGGACAATGGAAGTGGCCACCCTCTCCATTGCCTGAGCCATCATCTCAGATGATGCTGCCTGTTGGTTTGCCATACCGTATATGGATTGTTCCCATGCGGTATTGCCTGGTGGTGTATGACTACCGCGTTGGCGGACACCACACCTGTCTGGGGCAAGGCGAACTGCGCCTTGCTGTGTCGGCACTGCCTGAGGCTGCAGGACTGCATTCCCCCTCTGATCTGCTGGCCCAGGAACAGGATCAGATGTTGCGGAGTGTGGCCCTGCATCCGTAACCACCAAAGGCGGACCTACCAACACTGACATCCCCATAGTGGGCTGTACCCCTGGTGCAGGTGCGTCGGACAGAACAGAATCCCTTCCAGAAACACCTACCTGCGAAGCCACATAGGTCTCATCATCCAAATCAACACCTGAATAGAGGTCTGGGGACGTGCACCCAGAGACACCCCTTGAGAGAATGGTCTGCAGCAAGAGTGGGTTCTCACCCACCACCACCACACCCCGTCCCCCACTGGTGCCCGGTCGTGCCTGAGATCCCTCCTGGGTCTGCACCATCTCCTCACCCTCAACATCATCAAGTGCATCATCCCCTGCAAAAACATGAAAGACAAAAAATGGAAACAGGCATTAGCACCATGGCACACAATTAGGCCTGACAAGCTACAGAACCAGTACTTGATTGACACATGTCCCACATGACTATAACCCTCCCATGCATGTACCGTCACTGAGTTTGAAGGGGAGGAAAATGTCAGACACTGATGACGCCAAGATGGAAGAGCAACACATTAGCTGCATGCTGGCTAGCAGTGCCATCACACATTGGCCTGTGAGTGGCATGTCCAATCCACATACATGACACATGCCATCACACAGATGGCATGTACCATAGGCATGTCACATATGTGACAATAGGGCTGAGAAATGAGTACTGAAAGTGGGGGAATTGAACACTGAAAAATACGGAACAATGTTGTTGCAAGATGCCACTTAAAGGTCAACTGGCGTGATCCCGGATATGCTTTAATTGTTAAGTGCAATTGTATGTCATGAGGAATAGGTTTTGTTTGTTTTTAAGCACCACTAAAGCTAAATGTATGCTTCTCTCTATGTTGTACACCAAATCCTTGGCATTGAATATGTAAAGTGTAACATGGTTATATTTGATTTTTGTTTTGAACACTGTATTTGTGTCACTGTGAATGTGTCAGTATTTTACCACACACTTGTTCCATATAAATTATTATTTTTTCAATACACTTGGTTACATATGGTCATTTGTCTTCTAGTTTGGTACGTACAGGGCCTGAATCAATAGGGGCGTAGTACTAACTGCAGATACAGACATGGACCGAGACCAACGCAGAGGAATGTTGTAAGTTTCTCAGTAGTCCCCTTGTCCAAGACTTAGTGTAGATTCAAACAGGGACAAGGTAGGAACCAGTTGATGCCCCCACCAATGTAAGGAGGTCAATTGATAATCTGTACAATGGGAAAGGGGACAACTTTTTCTTTGTTGGCAACTGGCGTGATGTTGCACAAAATGTCTACTGTGGGCAGAAGGGATACTGTAATACCCAAATCCAGGGCCGCAGAATGTTTTGGATGAAGCACATGGGTGATCCAAACCACTCAGGCACACACACCCTCACCTGGCACTCAATCAGAACCCCTCACACACACAACATACATATGTATCACACACACATGCATGTGCACTCACCGGACAATGCCTCGTAATCTGGCAGTTCTCCCTCACCTTGGATCTGTTCCTCTGTGACGTAGGTCCCAGCAACAGACTCATGTACAGTAAGTTCAATGTCCTCTTGTGGAGACCCACCTCCAGTCACCAGAGTAGCGGCATGACTTGAGGCCAGCTTTTTCTTTGCCCTGCGCTTAAGGTCATTCCAGCGCTTGTAGCACTCACCAGCTGTGCGCCTCACAAATCCAAGGGCACTTATGATGTCCGCGACGGTCTGCCAGTGTGCCTGACGTCGAGCAGGTGTGGTCTTGCACCCTGAAGTAATCAACATTTCGCTGTCATGTGCGGACACATACTGCACAAGTGCATGACGTTCGGCATCATTGAAGCTAGGCTTCCTTGGCGTGCCGGACTGTATAGCCGTGTCTGGGGTATCAGCCTTTAGTGGACGAGCACTCTTCCTCTTTCTTTTGGAAGGTGGTGGGGATCCTGAGGGGCCTACGCCGCTCTGGCCACTAGGGGCAGGAGCACCGGTGGACTGGGTAGTTGGAGTGTGGGAATGCACCCTGAGCATGGGATTTGGTGCATGCATTGGCTGAAGTGTGATGTAATCAGGGGGAACGTTAGCAAGATGGACTGGGACCAACACTGTCCTGGCTGGGAGAGTCAGAGCTGGGGTGGATGGAGCTGCAGCTGCCCCTGCAGCCTCCCCACCCTGCCTACTCGGGGCAGCAGATGACATAGCTGCCCCTGATCCACGTGGCCTGGTGACACCAACTTGCACTGCCACACGTGGCCTAGACTTGGCGACCTGGAAGTCAGCCTGGGAGTCACCCTGTGCCAGGTCAGGTGCCACAATGGGCCGGTCCAGCAAGGGCTAAGCAGAGATGGTGTCAGCCATGTTTCCCTCAACCATGGGGGGGGACATGGATGTCCCTGACTGGTCCTCCACACATGGGGGGCTAGGGTTACCCTGCAAATCCCGGCCACGTCCCTTACCACGCCCACCACGCCCACCTCTTGAGGCTCGGACACCTTTTCCACCCTTACCGCTTGGTCGCCTCCCAACCATGGCACTGATGTTGTTATGCGTATGGGAGTTGCAGTAAACTATTGTCCTAGGCAATTGGGGGTCAAAAGGGTAGGGTACTAGATGGAATTCGTACCCTAGTGCTCTAGCAAGGCTGTATGTGACCCCTGGGGAAAGATGACGGGTCACGCAAGGCACAGGCACCCAAAAACAGAAAATAACGTGCACGCAACCCCTCGAGGACCACGTGCGTGGAAAAATGAACCCGCACTACGCTGTGGCACCCAGAAACACAAAAATGAATGTACGTGTGTTACACGCAGCCTACAATGACCTCTGAAGGGGTACGCGACACACGGGGCAAGCACAGTTGTTAAATACGTGCGCGACTCACCGTCTGCCTGGGAACAGAGCGTGAAAAATACGCGTGTGTGCGCGTTGGCAACACCCCTGCCAAAAGAAGAATTGTACGCTCTCTGAGGAGACAGGACAAAAGAAGAAGTGAACACTGTTTGAGGAAACAGGCCCAACAGAAAATCAGAAAAAAGCTGTCAGAGGTAACGGAGTACGAACTAGAAACGCTGTGAAGTAAATCGCGTATGAACCGACAAGAAGTACAGAATTCACCCACTTGCTCTCCACGAAAAGCACGTACAAGGAAATCACGTCCTACACGTACCTTTTGAACCGGCCCACACATCCAACGTTACTTCCGCGTATACGCGCTAAGGCCCTATCCTCCAATCACACAAGCTGACACCCGGACGTGCAGTTCTTGTACGTGTAACATGCACCCGGGTTCAGGGGAACACCCGCTAACGTCACAGATGCGCTTACGCGCTAAGGGCCTTTGGTCCAATGAAATCGCGTACGTGTGCTTACGCGCTAAAGGCCTTTCCTCGAATTACACGCTGACATGCAAGATTTTCAAGTGCCAAATCACTCCGTATCAAGCTGGCCACGCGTAAGCACACGGAAGACCACGCTCCTGCCCAGAAGGCCGAATTACTGCCCCCCAGAGCCTCGAGCACGCTCCCACCTGCCATCTGCTGCTGCCTAACTGCCTGCCGCCCACGTGCCCTGCTATTTGCTGCCTGCACATCAGCCAGGGGTGCAGTTGCTGTGACCACCCCTGCTGGGACCGAAGACTCCCGACTGGGATTACATCGCTCCACAGCCCAGCCACAGGACCCAGTTGCCCACCCACTCCTGCCTCTGGGGTTGCCATGTCGGGCACCATACCATCTGGCAGCACTGGCAACCCCCAACCAGAGAGGCAGAGGGCCACCAGCTTCAGTGCCACCGAAGTTGGTGTCCTGGTGGAGCAAGTCCTGGGGCAGTATGATGCCCTCTACGGAAGTTTGCGCGCCGACAAGGAAGGACGGACCGGGATCTGGACGGACATCGTGACTGCCCCTCACTGCTGGGGGGTGGGGGGGCAGGGGGATGTTGAGTGGGGCCTGCTGGCGGGTGCCCCTCACTGCTGGGGGCTGGGGGTGCAGGGGGACATGTGTGGAGGCATGCTGGCAGGTGCCCCTCACTGCTGGGGGGTGGGGGTGCAGGGGCACACGAGTGGGGCCTGCTGGCAGGTGCCCCTCACTGCTGGGGGGGCAGGGGGACGTGTGGGGGCCTGCTGGCAGGTGCCCCTCACTGCTGGGGGGTGGGGGTGCAGGGGGACATGTGTGAGGGCCTGCTGGCAGGTGCCCCTCACTGCTGGGGGTGCAGGGGGACATGTGTGGAGGCATGCTGGCAGGTGCCCCTCACTGCTGGGGGGTGGGGGTGCAGGGGCACACGAGTGGGGCCTGCTGGCGGGTGCCCCTCACTGCTGGGGGGCAGGGGGACGTGTGGGGGCCTGCTGGCAGGTGCCATTCACTGCTGGGGGGTGGGGGTGCAGGGGCACATGAGTGGGGCCTGTTGGCAGGTGCCCCTCACTGCTGGGGGGTGGGGGGGCAGGGGGATGTTGAGTGGGGCCTGATGGCGGGTGCCCCTCACTGCTGGGGGCTGGGGGTGCAGGGGGACATGTGTGGAGGCATGCTGGCAGGTGCCCCTCACTGCTGGGGGGTGGGGGTGCAGGGGCACACGAGTGGGGCCTGCTGGCAGGTGCCCCTCACTGCTGGGGGGGCAGGGGGACGTGTGGGGGCCTGCTGGCAGGTGCCCCTCACTGCTGGGGGGTGGGGGTGCAGGGGGACATGTGTGAAGGCCTGCTGGCAGGTGCCCCTCACTGCTGGGGGTGGGGGTGCAGGGGCACATGAGTGGGACATGAGTGGGACCTGCTGGCAGGTGCCCCTCACTGCTGGGAGTGGTGGGTGGGGGTGCAGGGGCACATGAGTGGGGCCTGCTGGCAGGTGCCCCTCACTGCTGGGGGGCGGGGGTGCTGGGGGACATGAGTGGGGGCCTACTGGCAGGTGCCCCTCACTGCTGGGGGCTGGGGGTACAGGGGGACATGTGTGGGGGCCTGCTGGCAGGTGCCCCTCACTGCTGGGGGCTGGGGGTGCAGGGGCACATGAGTGGGGCCTGCTGGCAGGTGCCCCTCACTGCTGTGGGGTGGGGGTGCAGGGGCACATGAGTGGGGCCTGCTGGCAGGTGACCCTCACTGCTGGGGGGTGGGGGTGCAGGGGGACATGAGTGGGAAATGAGTGGGGGCCTGCTGGCAGGTGCCCCTCACTGCTGGGGGTGCAGGGGGACATGTGTGGGGGCCTGCTGGAAGGTGCCCCTCACTGCTGGGGGGTGGGGGTGCCGGGGCACATGAGTGGGGGCCTGCTGGCAGGTGCCCCTCACTGCTGGGGGGATGGGGGTGCAGGGGGACATGAGTGGGGGCCTGCTGGCAGGTGCCCCTCACTGCTGGGGGGTGGGTGTGCTGGGAGACATGAGTTGGTTATCATATTGCAACGTGACATGTGGCTTGGCTAGGGGGCATGCGCATGGTGGATGGGCTACCTGCGGGACATGACCAGGGGTGAAGGGTAGTCCCCTGTGGTGTGGGCTGCCTGCAGGGGACGTGGAGGGGGTAGAGGGGACACCTGGGAGGACCCACAGTGCCAATTCACGTGTTGAACTTCCCGCGCACCCCTGAAATACACGTACCCAGCCCATTCGCATGGGAAACTTCCCGCGCACCCCGGAAATACACGTACCCAGCCCATTCGCGTGTAAAACTTCCCGCGCACCACTGTTATACACGTTCCCAGGCCAATCGCGTGTAAAACTTCCCGCGCACCCCTGGAATACAAGTACCCAGGGCAATCGCGTGTGAAACTTCACGCGCACCCCTGAAATGCACGTACCCAGGCCAATCGCGTGTGAAACTTCACGCGCAGCCCTGAAATACACGTACCCCGCTCCCCCAGGGCAAATAGCGTGTAGAACTTCCCGTGCACCCCCGATATACACACACACGCTATTTTTCACACAACGGATGTCTGTGTTTGTCACGTACCCCTTTGCATGTCATTTGTCCTAGAGGCCCACTGTATGGGACATTCTACATAGCTGTATATACCTGCTTTTTGTGGGCGCACATTTTGGCGCATATTTTTTTCATGCACAGGGACGCGACCGCCTGCCTTCGTGTGGCGGACTTGTTTAGGCCTGTGCGCGTCTTTGCCAGTGCGCTGTTTTGCCCTATTCGATTCCATGAATACGTGTTGTAGGCGAGCGTGTGGGCGTTCCGCGCACTTGCGTCCTGTACTTCCCCCGTGACGCCCCCACATTTTCACGAGTTGTTCCCCATTCCGCGTGTCACGCCCCGTGTTCCGCCTACTTTTATTATGTGCGCCGCGCTATGTGTGCTTTCGCTGTGGCCTTAGCGCACGCCGTTAGATGACCTGTGCGCCGGCGTGCGCCGCACACTTTTTCAGCGCACATCCCAGATTTTACTCGCGCACGGACTTCCATGAATAGATGTGCGCTGGTTTCCCTGCGATATTCACACTTGCACTGCGATTTTCACTCTTTCACTGCGAATCGCACGTTTTTGCACGCTTGCGCCGATATTTTCAGCGCACATTAATTCCATGAATCGGCCTATCAATCTATTACAGGTTTTGTACTGTTCACATTACCTTAATTGTGTATATGTATTGTTTGTCACTTTAAACTTTAAAACCTTTAAACCTACATCTACAGCCAAATAAAATAGGCGGATGTGACTATGTGATGTGTGTTAATGGATTTCTCTTAGTGATACAAACTTTTTTTTGATCAACTGAGATTCTCACAAAAGTTTGAATAATTTTGTGCAAGAAATAAGTGCATTTACTTTTCTGAGGGTAGGATGCCCCCTCGTTTATGTTGATTCTCAGCCCACTTGTCCTGCTCGAGACTGTGCTGTCCCTCCTGTTACCACTGAGAAAGCACACAAGCTAGAATAGCTTGTACTGTGTACTTTAACGCATGCAGGGGGTCATTTGCACACCACTTGGATTCTGCTGACCAAGACCGTGCAGCCCACACCGCAAAACAATCTATATGAGCAAGCGGGCCAACAGTCCTGTGTCTCTCCCTCATTGAGTGCCAGATCGAGCAGCCTCTTGGAGGACAGAGAAATTGAATTACAAATATGCAGTTTTCTCAAAATGGTCCAAGTGTTTGTTGACTCTGAAGCTGAACTATTCCATGAAAATAATGTTCCAAAAGTGCAGGCATCCCCAGTCGAAAGGAAGGGAACCATTAATGGCTTGGGCTTAACTGCTGGCTTGGTAATGCATCATACAGGAGTACTGGAGATGTAGATTAACATCCAGAAGTGATGAACCCAAAAGGGTGATACTGAAACATTGGTCCTAGTGTGATATATGGGAAAACACTGCTCATTCTACATTACATTACATGCTTTATTTGTAAGGCGCAGCCAAAGTGGCCCGGAAGCATACAGGCGTCGAAGAGGTGTAAAGACTGAGCTAAAAGGAAGCACCCACCATGGGCGAGGAGACCTAGACCCTAATTATCTAAACAGATATGTTTTCAGTTGTTTCTTAAAAACATCTAGGGACTGGCAGCTTCTGAATTCCAAAGCCAGGGAATTCCACAAAATGGGTCTTGCTACCCAGAAAGCGTTCTTTATTACCAATGCTAACCTAGTCTTTGGTATTTGAAGAAGTTTCTATTAGAGCGCAAAGTTGTAGTTTCCACTTTGTTTTTCAGTCTGCAGGCTATGTAATCTGGAAATGATCCTGGCAAGGATTTATAAATAATCGTCAATAATAGTATGCAGAGTGCCCCAAGGTTCGTGCGCCTCTCCCACGTTGTACAATATCTTTACAGAGCCACTATTTGATCACTTAGACCGTTTCAGTGTCACCTACACTAACTATGCAGATGTCACCCATATACTCGTCCCTCTCTCAGGTTCGTACAACACAGATTCTAAACTCTTGAACGACATCCATCAAGTCATCCAGGCTTGGATGGCCATACATGGTCTCTGCCTGAATGACGACAAAACAGAGTTGTTACTGATTGGCTCTCAGAACCAATTAAATAAACTGTCCAATCAATACCAGTCCGTCATCATAGACAACAACACCATCCAAGTAGCAAAATAAGTTAAAACACCTAGAGATCTACCTGGACTCCAACCTGGCCCTAACCAAACAAATCAATGCCACAGCATCCTCAGTGGCCTATACAGCTAAACCCATAACTGCCTGCAGGCCATTCCTGTCCCCGGACAGCTGTATCACATTAGCCAGAGCACTTATTCTATCAAAATTGTATTACTGTAATGCCTTCTACAATGGGTACTAGTCTATGCAACCAAAATAAACTTCAGGTATTACAGGAAAATGCTCTGAGAGCAGCCCTCAATATACCAAAGGCCAATCACATCACCGCCGCAAGACAAGAGGTCCAGTGGCTCCCAGTGAGGAGCAGAATCATCTACAAAACATTATCTCTTCCCCCTAAGTGCCTTGCGAATAAAGTTCTGAGTTACCTAAACTGCAGGTTCATGAAAAACTCATCTGACAGACCTACCAGATCCGCCCACATAAACCAGCTTTTAATACCTAGATATACATTGGAAAAATCGGGGGGCAGGAGCTTTCCGGTACAAGCTTTTAAATTGTGGAATGCTCTGCCTTCTGGCCTCAGAACTGAGCCAGCATATTGGTCCTTCCAAAAAAAACTAAAAATATGGCTAGTGTCTCAAGAATAAAGCTATGAGTCTGATCTTTGCCTGTAGAATGTACCTATTGTAACTCAGCACTGCTTTCTGCTCCATATCTATGCATTACTCACTGCTTATGCATTGGTGACTACCTTTTTTTATCTTTCTTTGCACCTCACTCGCTACGGCAGGCTGCCTAGCTAATGATGGTAACACTGTAACAGGCCACTTCCGTTCTCTATTTGCTTTTCTGCACACTACCTGCTAAATGTACAGGCAACTATGATTTACTCGCTTTCCTATGGATGCTATTGCTTACCTGTATTGGCAAATTTTGCACCTACCAAATTGTAACTGTTAATATTGTACTTTAACTGTAACTTGTAAACTTGCGCCCAGATATCTTTGGGTGAGGAGCGCTATATGAATAAACAAACAGCCTAAGTTTATCCTGGCCTCTACAGGGAGCCAGTGCAGACTCCTCCCTACCTCTGACACACGCTCACATTTCCGCATCCCCATAATGGCTCTCATGGTACTATTCTGTACTACTTGGAGTTTGGCCAGATCTCCTTTACAAAGTCCAACCAAGAGACTACTGCAGTAGTCAATTTTAGATGAGATAATGGCCCGAGCAACCGTTTCACAACCCTTTTGAGACAGAAATGGGTGAATATTAGAGAGTAAACTAATGTAATAAGCTGACGACGAGACTGGATTATTCACCTGTACTGTCATACTTAGTCTGGTCGAATGTGACTCCTAAGGTTTTTATCCTATCTTTTGTGATGATATCATGATCAGCAATATGGAATGTTTTATAGTCTTAGTCAAGCTTATTCAGCCTAGGCCTAGAACTACTGGAGTCTACTTGTGGCTGTGACTCCAAGAATGTGTCCACGTTTCCACTACAGATTCTACATGATGTGAACGAACCACAGGTCTTTCCAGCATCCAGGAAGATGCCAGTGATTGCTTCCAATATGGAAACCATTGAGGGCGCGATGACTGCAGAACATATGGCCTCACCTGACTTCTTAAGTCCTAAAAGGCCAAGAGGTTGCCATCGCACCACTGGCCTTCTGACTCTGTTTTTTATTTATCACATCGAAAAGATTTTCCTTTTAGGGACATATATTCTTGAACATAATGGAGCAATCTGTTTTTAATCTACACACTGATAAACGTTTAATTAAAATTATTATTCAAGAATAGGCATTCTTCGCCCGCTGTTCCAACCACCAGAGGCCATTCCCCAGGTGACACCATTTCTTTTTATGTGGGGGAGGCATCAGCAAACCTCTCCCTGTTCACATCCTCCCCAATCTCCCTAAACCAAGAAAAACCCTACCCCTTCCCTGACCCCCTCCCGCCCCTTCACACTTACCTGCTGGACCGGAGCTTTGAACTCTGGTCTGGCACACCTCCCGCTCCGGCTGCCGACATAGAAATGGACTAAGTCCCTTTTCCTTATGATGATAGCCATTTTTATTTTTCCCTCTCTCGGGATATTGGCTGCGCAAGCAGCAAAAAACTCCTGAAGCTAAACAAAAAGAAAGCCATGCGTGCCCCTAATGATCCCCGGGGTGTAAATGGCTTTCATGCCCTGGCGGGGGAAGGACATGGCTGGGAACGGCCTACAGCCAGGGCCTACAATGGCTCCGGCTGGCGGGCCGTTACCGGCCCTGTCGGCCCCCTGCTGGGGCGTGAAAGCCATATTCAGACCTAGCTCTAGATCCTGTATTTTGTGTGAACATCAGACATTTGTATTCAGTATGGAGGCTTGAGCGTTATTTTTGTTGCCTTTAAAATAAACTGGGCAGGCTAATTAAAGCTTTGTTCTGTCTTGCTGCTAAAGACCTTTTTAAGATGCAAGAACTACCTATTATTCCACCTGGTAGTGTGGTGGATTGACTTGGACCAGGCTAACACCGTGCATGTTCCAGCTGAGTTTCGAAAGACCCTTCCCTGGGTGAGTGTGAATGAGTCGTCATTTCTTTTTTTCGTTCTTTCTCTTTGGTCACAGTTGTGAGTTCACCTGCATTTAATTGCTGATTTTTAGATTAATTGACAACTTTGGGTCTAATTATGTTGTATCAATATAAATAAATATTTTTGATACCTTTTGTGAATAATTTCCTCTGGATTTTCATTTCAGTAAACTGATACTTTTTGATTCTCCACTCCAGAGAGTAGAGATCCCCTGCGTTTTCAGGATAAAAAATGCTCGCAATATACTACTCCCATAGTGCTTTGCTGTGATCCTGCGCCCAACTCCACTGGGGTAGAATCCGCCAAGCCAGCTCCTACATCACAGGTGACGTCCAACGAACCCCATCTGAAACAGACTCCTGCTTGAGTCAGGATACTCCTATAGGCGGAAGTGCTCAGAACCAATGCAAACGCTGGGATTCAATTCCAGTTTGATGGTATTTCTAATGAAATACCGCCAAACTTGTTTACTGTTACCGCCACTCGATCTGTTGGATTTGACACCTGATTACAAGGGGGCCGGGTAGAGACGTGGTAATGACAATGGTAGTCCATATTCCTGGAGTCCATAGGATTGCATGGGGGATTTGGAGGAATTTGTAATGTGACGCTAAAGGAATTACTTTGCTGCCATTTGTTACTATACCTCCAAACTCCGAATGAGGCCCATTTTGCTCTAAAAAACATTGGGATCTCAAGAGACAGAGCTATTTTCTGGAGCCAGTGATTATGATGTAGAGGTCTCAGCGCAACATTAAGCGGATGTGTCTACAGTGTTAAATGCACAATGAGAACCAATGCACATCTAAGACTTCTCTGCACAGATCATTGCACCTCATTACAAGTTTGCCAGCAATTCCTGAGGAATTACTAGCAAACTTGGATACCGTTACCGCCACCCGTAATCAAGCTAAGTCTGCCTGATGCGTGGCAGAAGGGGACGGTGTTGATGCCCATTCTTGGAGTCCATAAGGCTTACATGGGGGGTTGGGAGGAATTACTGTTGGTGGTAATTTTCCCCCTCGTAAACACTCCTTTCATAAGATAAAGTAGAGGAGGTACCGCTAGCCTAGTCCTGGATGTAGTTCCTCTGCTTTATACCCAAACGTATTTGTCGGTATGGCAAAGTCACAGTAATGTGGCGGTAGCGGAATTCCCTCTTTCTACCATCAAGGTTTTTTTTTCCCTGTACAGAGGTAAGCACAAGTGATTGCCTGCAATAGAGAAAACAACGTTTCCAGTGGGGACACAGTAGGGTGATGGAAAAGTGGACATCTCTGATGCCCACCAAGCTCGTAATGCATAAAAGGGGCAGCCTGGATTCTCTGGCGCATTCAAAAAAAGTAGTATGTGTAGTGGTAAAATCTGCTACGGACCACAAGCCAGTTCTGTCCTCCTTTTTAATTGGATGAGAGAGTATTACAGTAAATTGGTCACCATTCCCTCCATACATACCGTAAACCTTTAATGATGGGATAACCTTGAGATTCCCATCGGCGTTAGCCAGTGGTAATCCAAAGAATAAACTGCCAGGCATGTTATAAAATGCTCAGTTCCGGGTCTAATTTGACTTAATTTTAGGATAGCTCTCTTTATCTGGCCCACACCATTTCGAATTGGTTCTGATTCTGAGCCACCAGTGCAATTCGAAGGGACGGGGTGGGGGGGGGTCCATATATTTTACCACCCATTCTATAACAAAGTTTATCCTTAATTTACAGCCAAAGCAGACCACCAACACATAGCCCTTAATCCAAGGTCTCGTGCTTAAGAACCAAAACAGACCACATTCCATGGTCTCTTTGCATAAAAACCAAAGCAGACTCCCAACGCATAGCCCCTATTCCATGGTATGGTCTCCTGCTTAAGGACCAAACCAGCAACAGATAGCCCTTATTCTAAGGCAACTTTCTTACGAACCCAACCAGACTCCCAACCCATAGCCCTTTTCCCAAGGCCTCTTGGGTATGAACCAAACCCGCAACACATAGCCCTTATTTCATGGCTTCTTGTTTGAGAAGCAAACCAGACCCCCAACACATATCCCTTATTCCAAGGCCTCTGCTTAGGAACTAAACTACACCACCAACATATAGCTCTTATTCCATGGCCTCTTGCTTAAGAACCAAACCGGACTGCCAACACAGCCCGTATTCCAAGGCCTTTTTGCTTAAGAACCAAACCAGACCACCAACACATGGCCCTTAATCCAAGGCCTCTTGTTTAAGGACCAGACCACCAACACATAGCCCTTATTCCATGATCTCTTTGCTTAAAAACCAAACCATACTCTCAATGCAGCCATTATTCTGTTGCTTCTTGCTTACGACCCAAACCAGACTTCCAACACATAGCCCTTATTGTATGGCCTCTTGCTTAAGAACCAGACCAGCAAAAAAAGCCCTTCTTTGAAGGCCTCTTGCTTATGAACCAAACCAGACCACAAACACATGGCATCTATTCCATGGCTTCTTGCTTAAGAACCAAACCAAACTCCCAACACAACCCTTCTTCCCTTAAGAACCAAACCAGACAACCAACACATAGCCCTTATTCATGCTGTCTTTACTTAAGACCCACACCAAACCAGACCACCAACGCATAGCAATTATTTCATGGCTTCTTGCTTAAGAACCAAACCAGAACACCAACATATAGCTCTTATTCCATGGCCTCCTGCTTAAGGACCAAACCAGACTCCCAACACAGCCCTTATTCCAAGGCCTTTTTGCTTAAGAACCAAACCAGACCAGCAACACACAGCCCTTATTGCATTATCTCTTTGCTTAAAAACCAAACCATACTCTCAATGCAGCCACTATTCCATGGCTTCTTGCTTACGAACCAAACCAGACTTCCAACACATAGCCCATATTTTATGGCCTCTTGTTTAAGAATCAGACCAGACTAGCGAAACATAGCCCTTCTTTCAAGGCCACTTGCTTACAAACCAAACCAGACCACCAACACATAGCCCTTATTCATAGCTCCTTTGCTTAAGAACCCAATCAGACCACCAACACATAGCTCCTATTCCATGGCTTCTTGCTTAAGAACCAAACCAGACTCCCAACACAACCCTTATTCCAAGGCCTCTTTGCTTAAGAACCAAACCAGACCACCAACACATAGCTTCTATTCCATGGCCTCTTCGCTTAAGACCCAAACCAGACTCCCAACACAACCCTTATTCCAAGGCCTCTTTGCTTAAGACCCAAACCAGACCACTAATGCATAGCTCTTATTCCATGGCATATTGCTTAAGGACAAAACCAGGCCACCAACACGTAGTGAATATTTCATGGCTTCTTGCTTAAGAAAGAAACCAGACTAACAACACACAGCCTTTATTCATGGTCTCTTTGCTTGACAACCAGACTGACCAACAACACGTAGCTCCTATTCCACGGCCTCTTGCTTTAGAACCAAACCACCAGCACACAGCCCTTTTTCTACGGCCCCTTGCTACCGAACCACATTTCCAATGTATTTATTACCCCGCCATGTCCCTATCAGCTCTGCTTTGTTCTTACTCGGTTTGCCTCTAGAGACGGGGATAACATTGTGAAAACCAGGCCTTCTCCTCCGCCTCACTCCAGTGCAGGCAGAGGTGCTGCTTCCACCACGGTTCCGTGGCTTCCTCAAATCTCCCCTCATCCTGCGGCTGCCTCCCCTGTAAATAGTTTCATGTCTGAATGCCTCATACCCTTTTAGAGATGGCAGATCCTATTACAGGAGGGAGCAAGCAGGCAGGCAGGCAGCAGGGTTAGTGTCAGTCTGCATCGCGTCCAGTCGCTGCTGGGAACCCCCTGTCACCACCTCCGCTTCACTGGGAGCTTCCACAGGCCAAGATGGACACGTCGAAAGCTCCAGGTAGGTGCCCCCTTGCAGCACGGTATCGCATAAATCCGTGTCATTTTCCCGCGCCTTGGGAGGTGTGCTGGAGTTCTCCAATCCCTGACACGCATTCTGCTATAATAAGAGCAGATTAGGAAGGGCACTGGCTGTGACACAGCAGGCTTTGTAGTGGCTAAAGCGCCGCAGGGTGTCGTGTGTGAAAGCCGGAAAAGGCAACCATGGGGCATGACTTGGCGGGGTTACTGCTGTTTGCTACAGAAGGCCCAGGCACGGGGGTGGGGGGGGCTTATTAACACGTTGGTCGCTGGTTTCGCCTTCTCCG
Organism: Ambystoma mexicanum; assembly: GCF_040938575.1. Classification (NCBI taxonomy): domain Eukaryota; kingdom Metazoa; phylum Chordata; class Amphibia; order Caudata; family Ambystomatidae; genus Ambystoma; species Ambystoma mexicanum. Next base: position 112,197,266 of record NC_090938.1, on the reverse strand, counting down.
TGGTAGACAGCAGCCGGCTGCCTTCCATGTATGCTGCTAACGGTAAAAACGTGGTATCTGAAATGGCTCCTATTTTTCCAAGTGCGGCATACTTAGGAGTTGGGATTCCCGTTTACTATTTACACGGGGCGCGTAGAAGCTACTCCATGAGCTAAATCTAGGATACTTACCTGTTACAGCACTTTTCTATTTAACAATACCAACTCGGAAATCGGTGGTATTTTTGAAATGGGAGCTATTTAAAATGCCACACGTTTTACTGTTACTCCAATCCCCAAAAATTAGGCCTGGCTAGACCCCACCCGTTTGTTTTATTTCTAACGTCATGATGTCATAGCTGCAGGTCGCTACCATGTTGACACGCGCAGGGAAACGCCCGATGGTTGCTGTGGTATAAAAATGGCCATATTCAAGTTATATCTAGGCCCAAAAAAAATGCGCTTGTTTTCTTGTTTAGCATGGCTTGGAGCCATTGTTAACTATTCCCATTTCTAAAAGTTGTATCTGCTGGTCTCGGTGGGATAGCTCAGGGGCAACGTGCTGGCCTTGGAAGCAAGACACCACGGAGCATCACCGATCCCCGGGTCCGCGTTATAACATAACATAACATATATCCTCCTGCTGTGACGCTGAAAGTATTTCCTATAATTTCCCCCTAAACTCAGAAATTGGCGTGCAGGAAATCGATGGTAGGGTGGTGTTTATGAAATTACTGCAATCTTATCACCATTCTTTTCCTAGTACTGCCAAGCTCATAATACAGCCTTTTGTATTTTTTTTAAATCTTCTATAATAGTACCTAATGCCATCACTCTAGACATCGTGCAATGGTGGTCCATAAGGGATAGCCCATCGGCTGGAGGGGGGCCCAGAGGAGCCCTACCCAACATTGGATTAAAGATGGGTAGCTTTCAACTAAGGGCTGCATTTCAGCTCAGGGTTCCAATCGACTCCATGGACAGCTCGAGCTTTATGCGGATTTTGTCTCAGATGTCACTCGAAACACCTCGTGGGATTTATGTCCATAGTTGACCGCGACCCATCTGTAATTCTGTATTGTTGCCAACATCTTTATTTAGATTTTTTGATTGGTTGAATTCACAACCTTTCAACAAGCAGACCGAGAATATCAAAATGCATAAAACACATTTAAGATACATACATTAAACATGATTACTTATTTATCTTGCAATACAGTGAAGAAGACTCGTTGATCTATATTACTTCAATTAACTTAAAGAAGTTGACTAACTACATTCAATGTTAATGGCCCTCAATACAAGTTTGCCAGTCCGGAATTAACGGCGCCGGTAAAACCGTACCGGCACCGTTTTGTAGACCAGCAAACTCCGAGTTCTGCGGGCGGGTGCCGTACCGCCCGCCAGGTCTGACCTGGTGGGCAGAACGGCACCTGGCTGCAGAGATGCACGGAAACACCGGCACCATTACGACATGGTGCCGGTGTTTCTGCGGCCCCACTCCCATTGAGTCCTATGGGACTCCACGGGAATGGGGATTAACAGAATTACCGGCGCCGGATTTACCGGACCACCGGGGTTGTAATACCCCATAAATCCAGCAAGTCCGGTGCCGGTTTTTCATTACAGGTCCGGCGGCAGCCTGCCAGTTTTATCGGCACGGCTACCGCTGGACTCGTAATGAGGCCTAATGCCTTGTAAAAATCTATAGTATCTAAAACCAATGGTACATAATTACAGTAAAAACTGTGTGACCACACTTTGGGCCTCATTACAAGGTGGGCAGTAAGGGGTTTACAGTGCCAGTAAAGTTGCCAGAGCCGTTAACCCCTTACCGCCCTATTACGAGGTCCGCTCGCGGGACCTGCTCTGGACGTCTGGTTTTACCAGACATCCTTTGCGGGTCCTGCAAGCGGCCCAGCACGCTAACAACGGGCCCGTTGTTAGCATGCTCCCCATTCCCATTGAGCCCTATGGGCCTCAATGGGAATGGGGATGGTCCGGGTCCCGATTCCCTGAATAGGGAAATACCGGGCCCTCCAAAGTCGGAATGGCCCGGTACTTCCCCATTCAGGGCACCCGGACCCAGACCAGAGTTTGGAGGCAGCCATGCCCTTATTAAGGGCATGGCTGCCTCCAAACTCGTAATGAGGCCCTTTATCTTTGAAACTATTGCCAAAATCTTTTCAGTTTATGGGGTGTAGCGAATTGTGATTTTTTTTTTTTTTGACCGTTGGAAGTCGCTTGATCATGCTTAAATAGCGTGCATTTTATTTTTTCTCAGAAATATAGCGCATTTAAGAGGATTACATATTTTACATTTCTCCATCTATTTAGCTGTTCCCGTGATTTCTATTTTATCATTGTTCATTTAGGGCAGTTTCCCCCTGAAGAATGACAGGCAGATGAGCAATCGGCCAACACAAGAGAATCTAAATTACATTAAAATATGTGAAAGGGTTTACCAACTGTAGGGCCTAATTGCGAGTTTGGCGGTGTGGTAAACAACAGTGGGAATGCAGTGGCAACGGACATACCACCACATTACCACACCTCCCAACTACGGGAAACACATCCGGCAGAATGCTGAAGATAATTCCTCTGCCTTACTGATCAAAAAAAGCCAACTCTGCGGTATTGTTGGTGGTGGTAATGCTGCTGAGGACCCCATGACTCCAATTAAAAGGGACTAGCTCCGCCTACCCCCACTTGTAATCTGGTGGTAATACGACTGGACCAAGTGGTGGTAACGGTAATGCCACTGAGATACCACCAAACTCGTAATGAGGCTCTATGTGTTATAACTGAGCGTTGGGGACGTTCTTTCTCCAATCGCAGGAAATGACACAAACTGCTTAAAAGGGGACTGTGCAACAAAAGAGGGACCCACATTTTTTCCCAGTGTTCTACTTTGGCCCAAATCATAAAGTCTCAAAACCATATTGCAATCTTCTGGTTAATCGTGATGAAATACTAATAATAATCATATGATTTACAAATGATCACATAATTCTATAAACCTCAATGATACTATGCCTACTTAGTGTGCACCATTATAGTTCTGAGGTGGTGTTGCAGAAACCTTGCACCAGTGCAGGTGCAATTAACTCTAGGGCTTAACAAGTCCTAGTTTAAGACCCATGCATGGAGACATTTTTATAACTAGCATTGGCAATGCCAATAGTTTGGGCTTTTGTGTAGGCATGGGAAAGGCCCCTGCCAGGCACAGCCATAGTGGTATTAACTACCCATTGTTGGTAGCGGGTGCAAAATGGTGCGACTACCTGGACATCTTGCCGTTTCAGGCAAAAGCTTAAAATGTATGCACAAGCCAAAAATGTTGGCTTTGTCAATGCCTGTTTTAAACAGGACTTCAGTGAAGGACAAACAGAGTGCTTATAAATCAAGTGGCTGAAGGCAGGCTTGGTAAGACATTTCTATTACACCAATAGCGTGCTTACAGCTCCAATTAAGCCATTAACTCTCAGCAGAGTGCTTTGAACAAACACTGGCAGGCACTTTGGGTGCAAAGCCTGATGGTAAGACTTGATTAAAGCGAGCTGAAAGAGTTTGCATGAGGAGCTGATTTGGGGCGGGCAGAGGCAGGAATGGATGGGAATGGGCTGGCACATAAGCAAGCAACGCCTAAAGATTCTGTGGCCCTCTTCATATGCAATTCCTCCCTATGTGTACTCCAATGCAATAGTTTCAGTTTATAGGTGTTGCAATCGGCACCTAATAGCCCAAACTAATAAATAAGTGAACCTTTGTGCTGTTGGGTCCTGTCACATGACAGTTTTCAAATTTGCAAAACGGCGTGAAAAAGCAAAGTGTAAAAAACAGGCAAAATCTCCTTTATGCCTTGCTTACGTGCCAAGCAAGAGTATGCTCGTCCTTCTTGCATAGGCTTGCATGTGCCAAAAGTAGAATTGCTGCCTGCCATTTATGTATGGAAGGTGACATTCACAATGGAGTCCTTTCAAATCGATTTGAAAATCTCATGCAGACGTAAAACCAGGAGGCTTAGCTGGTGTAGCGGGATTGGGAGGCAGATCAGTATATCCCCCCTCCGCCCACTTCACCTGCACAACGACGCACAGGTGTAAATATTGGCCCCATCTTTATGCCTCCCCACCCCCCCCCCCCCCACTGTTGGACTTACAAAATGATCTCCAAGCCTTGAATGCATTTTCTCAACAGGGCAATACTTGTCCTAGCCCTGGTGTAAAAATGCATTGAAACAATGCGTGGGACCAAGGGCAATGTTCACCCTAGTGCTAATTGCCCCTGCACCCCTGCAAAGCGCCTGTATTAGGGCACCTGGTGCACTGTGTAGAGAAAACTATTAAATGTATTTTTTCAAGGAGAAAGCAAGGATGGCTACAATTGGGCATTGATGTCAGAGAGAAGCCAATGAGAGCTGTGTCAAAACCACTACATTTACTCCAAACACCCATTCTAAGGTCTGTGTGCAGGGGGTCTTTATTTACATTGTTCATTTTTTTATTAAAACTTTGCTACATGCAGGCTAGCTTGTACTTGAAATGTGTTTACAAATGTGTACTGTATATGTTAATGTGGGGCAACAATTATTTTAAGTGTGTGGGCATGTGTATGTTATATATATATATATATACACACACACAACCTCTCACTGAAAAAACATTTGTTAAGAGACAGAGTTAAGGTGATCAGATTTAACGCAGCAACAAAACCCTTGAAAAATGCGCTCATCATCTTAACTCGGCGTCCCCCGTTGCTGACCCATGCAATCTAATGAGGTGTTATTTATACAGCGCCTGCGTGCTTTACATAGAACACCTATACATACACTATCACCCACCCAGAGTTGGTACTCACTTATCGACCTCCGAAGGATGAAAGGCTGAGTTGGCCTTTCCGGGATTCAAACACCTGTGACCTGTAGATCATACACAGATGGCAGCAGAGGGTGCCTAACCCACTGAACTGTCTTGCCAGCCTCTACTTTTGTATGCCATTGTGAATCCCATCTGTTGTGTATGTTCTCATGGGCCTTGCAACAGTGGGGCGCCGTGTTAAGATGAGCATCACTTCCACATCCACTGAATTTCAAGGGTTATGTTGGGTAAATCTGATCGCCCCAACCAGCCCTACAGATAAGGGGTGTATCGGCCACTTTTACTCCCTAAAAATAGGCAAATACTCCCCAAAAATAAAAATGGAGACTAACAATACTCCCAACAAATAATAGGAAACACACATAGAACCTTGCACCATTGCTTTCACCCATCTGTTTGGACCAGTAGTGCACGTAATACCACAGGAAGAAGCTACTATTAATACTGCCTGACCGGAAGAAGTAAACCTGTATCTATTAATGTGCATGAATAAGTAGCTGCAAAGAAATTATTACAACAAAAACACCTTTACTCACTTATAAAATACTCCTATTAGGAAGCGGACTTACATTTTTACCCCTGAAAAAATAATTTTGCTCCCAACTTTTAAAAAATAGTGAGTAAAATACTCCCACTTCCAAATCTAATCTGGAGCACTAACCCCAAACACCAACTGTCCCTTAACTAAAGTTTTTAGTGAATTTCAAGAGTTTTGCTCTACCATAGTTTATTCAAGTGCCATTAGTCACGGCCTTTGTAACAAACGTTTTGTTTGGAAAATATCAGACATGTGTCCTGCAAGTCAAAAGTTATTAGCAATCGAATTTTTGGATTTCCTATGACTCAAGGTTATCTATCACCTTAAGTGTAGGGCGGCAATCACCACCCTATAAGATATGCGTATAGATACATTCTGTGAGTCTCTCTCTCTCGTTTGGGTTCCTCATCCAGTGTCAGTGAACTTGAGAATTTAAACCGCAACAGGTGCATGTAAGATCTTCCCCCGCACTGGTATCTGCTAAGCGTAACAGTTGCGTGCCCTGAGTTGTGCTGACACGCAGGCTGTTATGGCCTGACCCCCCTCTGAACCTGGCTTCACTTATTGAAAGTTTCCTGACTGGTAAGTGGGCCAGTTGCGGGGAGTGGGCTCGGCCTGCGGTGGAGCGTGCCGTGGCAGTCTGGATTCTGGACCATACGTTCTTTAAGACTGTACGTCTACTTGGGAGGGCATCCTTCTATTGCAGTGCTATCCAAGCGTTTCTATGATGAGTCCCTCTGACTTGAGTAAATAATATTGTTGCCAGACCCCCAAGCGCTTATATTTTCGATTAAAAGCATCCACTGTGCTCCGTTTTTTTTGTTTAGTTAATTAAAACTTGAACACATATTATAATACATCAAACATTACAACAATTATATCTATACAAAATGTAATTGCTAAAATCTCTCTCAACCATAAATTATATAAAATACTAATTAAGATATCCAATTTTCCTCAGTGCAAAGTATCGTTATTAAAATCTTAATTGATGCAATGATTATCGATACTGAGGGCCTGATTCATTTTCCTATGGGATTGTGCCATTATAAAATATTTCTGTGAATCAGGCCCTTAGTGTCCACTCACCAGTGCAGCCCAAACGTGTTCACTTTCCAAGACTTCTTCCATTACCACAAATGTCCTAAATAAAGACTTTCTTAAATCAATAGTTCCTGGCCAGTATATTCACCTATTTTTTAGTGTTTCAGGTGTCTTCATCTTGCCACATATCCGACAATTCCTATCCTGTTTATCGATCCCTCTTGTAGAATCCCAAACTTTCTTTCTGAAGAGCCTCACACCCACCTGGACATCCTCTAGGGCCTCTCTGGTGGACCAACCCCACAAAATGAAGACCACTGTTCTAGTGGCTCTGCGGTCACTGGCATTCTCCACTCCTGGGTCTCAACCTCCAATATTCATAGTTTTACCCTCTTCTTTTTAAAACAAAGAAATCCGAATTGACATAATAATACAATTTTTTCAATGAGAACTGGAAGAAAGTCTATTCAAACATTTGAATGAACATTACATTAAAGCATGAAAATTAACAAGACCGCGCCATGCCATGTCCACACCGCCACTGTCTCATGTCATGTCCACCTCACCACTGTCTCATGTCATGTCCACCTCGCCACTGTCTCATGCCATGTCCACCTCACCACTGTCTCATGCCATGTCCACATCGCCACTGTCTCATGTCATGTCCACCTCACCACTGTCTCGTGCCATGTCCACACCGCCACTGTCTCATGTCATGTCCACCTCACCACTGTCTCATGCCATGTCCACATCGCCACTGTCTCATGGCATGTCCACATCACCACTGTCTCATGTCATGTCCACATCGCCACTGTCTCATGGCATGTCCACATCACCACTGTCTCGTGCCACGTCCACATCACCACTGTCTCATGTCATGTCCGCATCGCCACTGTCTCATGCCATGTCCACATCGCCACTGTCTCATGTCATGTCCACCTCACCACTGTCTCATGCCATGTCCACACCGCCACTGTCTCATGCCATGTCCACCTCACCACTGTCTCATGCCATGTCCACATCACCACTGTCTCATGTCATGTCCACCTCACCACTGTCTCATGCCATGTCCACACCGCCACTGTCTCATGCCATGTCCACCTCACCACTGTCTCATGCCATGTCCACATCACCACTGTCTCATGTCATGTCCACCTCACCACTGTCTCATGCCATGTCCACATCGCCACTGTCTCATGGCATGTCCACATCACCACTGTCTGATGCCATGTCCACATCGCCACTGTCTCATGCCATGTCCACCTCACCACTGTCTCATGCCATGTCCACATCACCACTGTCTCATGCCATGTCCACACCGCCACTGTCTCATGCCATGTCCACCTCACCACTGTCTCATGCCATGTCCACATCACCACTGTCTCATGCCATGTCCACATCGCCACTGTCTCATGGCATGTCCACATCACCACTGTCTGATGCCATGTCCACATCGCCACTGTCTCATGTCATGTCCACCTCACCACTGTCTCATGCCATGTCCACATCGCCACTGTCTCATGGCATGCCCACATCACCACTGTCTCATGCCATGTCCACATCACCACTGTCTCATGCCATGTCCACATTGCCACTGTCTCATGGCATGTCCACATCGCTACTGTCTCGTGCCACGTCCACATCACCACTGTCTTGTGCCACGTCCACATCACCACTGTCTCATGTCATGTCCACATCGCCACTGTCTCATGTCATGTCCACCTCACCACTGTCTCATGCCATGTCCACATCGCCACTGTCTCATGGCATGTCCACATCACCACTGTCTGATGCCATGTCCACATCGCCACTGTCTCATGGCATGTCCACATCACCACTGTCTCGTGCCACGTCCACATCACCACTGTCTCATGTCATGTCCGCATCGCCACTGTCTCATGCCATGTCCACCTCGCCACTGTCTCATGTCATGTCCACCTCACCACTGTCTCATGCCATGTCCACATCGCCACTGTCTCATGGCATGTCCACATCACCACTGTCTCATGCCATGTCCACATCACCACTGTCTCATGCCATGTCCACATTGCCACTGTCTCATGGCATGTCCACATCGCTACTGTCTCGTGCCACGTCCACATCACCACTGTCTTGTGCCACGTCCACATCACCACTGTCTCATGTCATGTCCACATCGCCACTGTCTCATGTCATGTCCACATCACCACTATCTCATGGCATGTCCACATCGCCACTGTCTCATGCCATGTCCACATCGCCACTGTCTCATGGCATGTCCACATCACCACTGTCTCGTGCCACATCCACATCACCACTGTCTCGTGCCACGTCCACATCACCACTGTCTCGTGCCACGTCCACATCACCACTGTCTCATGTCATGTCCACATCGCCACTGTCTCATGTCATGTCCACATCACCACTATCTCATGGCATGTCCACATCGCCACTGTCTCATGTCATGTCCACATCGCCACTGTCCCATGGCATGTCCACATCGCCACTGTCTCCGTCTTGTCTACAGGGCAGGTTGGTTACCTATCGAACTAGTCAAGAACAGTGTATAAGGTTATACAAGCCCGCCTTTATAGTTCACCCTATGTTTAAATGATCTACTTGTGCATTTCTTTGTATTTCTCACAAAAAAAACAAAGGAACATACCTCATCCTAGAGCACAGCTCCAGCTCCCCTTCAAGCGCAGAGGCCTGACAAGGCATGAGAAACACAGAGCAGTGTGCACGGTCTCCAGACAGACACTGCTTTAAATATTAATTGTATTTATTAGGTAGTGCTTAAGTACCACCTATAAGCCAGAACTATTACATCTGAGTACGGATAGGGGGGGAGATGATATGTGAGGAGGGACGCACAGCCTAAGTGTGGTGTTTGGTTATTTACCCACCTGTTGACTGCACATGGCCATGCTAATCCCAACGGCCATTCCTACCCAATAATAAAGCACATTCTCATCGGAACTCTTCCATCTCGCTCAATCGAGCAACAGTATCAAACTTTAGCCTGCCGGTGGTTTCTCTAAGCCATCTGCTGAGAAGTAATGGGGGGTCATTAAAAGTTTGGCGATGCAGAAAAAGTGGCGGTTAAAGTGGTGGTAATTCCTCTACTGGCCCTTTTACTGCACTGCCAAACTACAGGTTTGCCGGTGGGGGTCACTGATTTATCTCCAGCTATTGGCGGGAGAATAATCAGGCCCTCTCCAGCAAAAACTGCCGGCAAATCCAGCACTGGTAATACTGGTGCCAGTATTACCAGCAATTCCCTCCATGGAGTCCTCGTGGGGATTTACCGCCCTTTTCGCCACCTGGAATATCCTGGTAATGCCAATATATCAGGTGGCGGAAACAGTAGATCAGTTTGCTTGAATCCCGCTAGAATTTCCAGTGGGGTACCGGAAAAATTTATAATGACCCCCAATGGCTTCATTGCAGCTGTAACTGGCCACGAGTGTAATAAACATGTCTTCACCAAGTGTGTCTTCAGCCACTTCATTTATATATCTCACATACACTTAAACCCTGTAAAAAAAAACATGCAACAACAAAGTCAACAGTTTTACCTTGAGGCATCCAATAAGAATTTGTCCGGTACTGACATCTATGTTTAGGTAAGTGCTACATTTTTCAGCTGTGCTATTTTATGTCCAGGTAGTACCATTATATCAGTGCCCGGCAAATGCCTAGGGAAAAACCCAAACGTTTGGCTTTGCCAACGCTTGTACCTAGCTGTAAATACAGTAAGCAAACTATAAGAACAGAAATCTTCCTTCGAGCCTCAATAGCGACCAGGGCTGAGCACTGCATCATATGCAGCACCAGGACATATGCATGCTATTTATTCAGCACCCACCTCTGCTAAAACCTCATGCCTCCACCCCGTGACTCATGCTGAGGGCTTTCATGGCTGTCCTACTGCCGAGATCATCCTCATACATGTTACAGACACTCTATTTCTTCATCAGGTCCCAGGCGTTCTGCCCATTCCGTGGGCACAATAGAGCCTCACTTTGCACAACTACATTGAACTGATGGATGGCATGGACTTCACATGCCACAGCAATAGCTCACTCCTAGTGAACGCACTGGGGAGAGAAGGGCACAGACTATTTGCACTAGAGCAAACTGCTAAGCATCTGGTAGTATCAGAATATGTTGATGGGTTTCAAGAAGTGCTGATCCTCTCTACCAAGGGTTTGGTTCGGCACCCAAGTCAACTTCATGGCATCTTTAAGAGAACTGGTGTCCTTTGCCACTGCTAGAAAATGAAAGAATGCCCATGGCTAAATAGTGACACCTCACTAAATAAAGCAGTAAACACTGGAAAGTGTGGAACAGTCCATTCAGTAATTGTGTAGAAGTGCGGTTTAGGATAATTGGTTAGTGGTGAATTGGCAATTTAGGTTTGTGGAGTTTTTTTTCCCCCCTCACTGTATTTGCCTTGATTTAGTTATCACATTTGATATTTTGTTATGCTCTATTTGTTCCCTTTTTGATTGTCTGCTCTGAATTGTACTTATTTTTGAATAACCTAAATAAAGAGTTTAAACATTTAAAAAAAAAAAAATTAAAAGTAATTGTGTGGAATCCCGAAGCTAGATGTTAAAAAGTTGGGAATCTCAGTGGAAAGACGCCATGATGATGGTGGCAAGAAAAGGAATGACCGTAAGCAACACGGCACTACCAGGAGAGGCGACAGGAACAGCTGTACCGCATCCGGCTTCCAAGAATGTTACAGATGCGGTAGTTATGTAACCAATGATTGCACAGCAGGCATTAAAGACTGCATGGTGTGTGGTCAAGCAGGCCGTTTCGCCACCTGTGTAGAGAAAGACACAAGGCTGGATTGATTTTACAAGCAAAGAAAAATCAGACAGCAGCTCGTTTTGCTCTAACTTCTCTTGCAGGTGAGACCAAGGGTCAGATAAAATAAATATTGCTTGACTCCAGTTTTTGAAGCTAAAGGCTGTTGACTGAGCATGGGTTCCCCACCCCAGAACGGATCAGAAATATCAAATCAGATTTGTGTCATCTTGTGACAGAGCAGGGGCTGCCAGCCCTGGTTCCAGGGGCTCCTGGGTCTTATATTGGGCATGTGTACCAACAATGCCCATAGCTGGACTGGAGATGACCCATTCTAGGTTCACTTGATGGTACAATGGAATGCGGCTGCAACATAGACAGAGCCTGCAGACCAGAGGCGTTGCTAGGGGGGGGCTAAGGGGGCTAAAGCCCGTGATCTTTTGGTTGTAGCCCCGGATAGAATCTCAGGAGCTACAACCAAAAGGCTTGCTAGCCCCCAGTCCCAACAGTTCCGACATCACCATAGCCCCAGGTCTTTTCCAGACCTAGCAACATCCCTGCTGCAGACGAATTGTGGAAGAAGGGATTCATTTAATACCGACAATAAAATCAATGAGTCTGCACGGCATTGAGACATGGCTGCAACAATTGACCTCAGAGATTGCTGTGCATTGATCTACTGATATTATGTGCGAGCATAGGACAGATCTGGTATTTGACAAGGTTATAAGAGATAGGAAGAGACATATGCATTGGGAGGTCTTACGTACTTTGAAAAACGGTGGTGACTTTTATGCATTCTCTGTACTTGCCAACAAAATTAAAAATAAGTACAGAAACTGGGTGCACTGGTGACGGTCATCTTCCAGAAGTGCTGAACAGCCTTGAACTCCTGAAATACCAGAAATATATGGTCTATACTGGGTGAGGTCAAGGGTAAGAAAAATAAAAGGATCATAAATCCAGTGAATGAAGTACAATGCAAAGAGTACTTAAGTGTGAACGACACTAATGAGACTCATGCTAATCCTCTTTTGAGTATGAATTATAAAGTGCCCATGGTTATTGAGCAATCGGACATATTGAATAAGATCGGTAACCTGAAGGTTTCTAAGTCACCGGGCCCGAACGGTCTGGCTAACTCAGTCCTGAAATATGATCCTGAGACCTGGACCCCAATTTTAGGAATTCTGTTTGACAAGGTATTGGAGACTGGCAATATACCATCGTCTTGTAAGAGAGCGATCTTAATACCGGTCTTCAAGAAAGGTGATTGTGTCGCACCCGGCAATTATAGACTTTTGTCTATGCTGGATGTGATAGCTTGCTGCTTGACGAACTGCAGAAATGAGTCGAGTCGACGGGTATATCAGACAGCTTCCAAACAGGATTTAGACCAGACGCATCAACCCTACACAATTTAAGACTTATGGACTTGCTAACGGCGAGTGCAAGAACAAAAAAGAATCCTGGACTATATGCGCTCTTTGTGGATTTTCAATCGCCATTTGATACCGTTTGTAGACCTACATTATGGCAGAAACCCGAAGTCTTGCAGTGTCCAAAGCATATTCTGCACTATTTATCGCTCTTCCACAAAGATAATTCGGTTCAGGTGAGATTGGACGGCAGGGGGGCACTGACAAACCCATTTCATATAAACGTGAGATTAAACGGGGACGTGTCCTTGCCCCCCTGCTCTTTAATCTATATTTGTTTGACCTTCCCCAGAGTTTATTAAAGTATCTGGCTGCCCTCTGAAAGGTGCAACTAGACACCTGGCTTGCTTAGTGCATGCCGGTGATCTGGTTATTCTAGATCATAGTTATTCAGCCCTGAGTAAATCCATAAATGTGCTGTGGAGATGCGCTGAAGTCAATCATCTGGTAATAAACAAGAACAAAATATCAGGAGATCTTGTTTAATAACGTGAAAGTAAGTAGACCCAGATTAGTTGTGAGAGACTATATGAGTTGGTATACGTTGATAACTATGGCTATCTGGGAGTAGAGGTTGAACAGGGTTTAGGCAACTCTGAATGTATACATTCTAGAATTCAAAAGGCATCCCAATTTACCTCACTCATAGCAAGATTCTCCGGTCGGATGGGTCGTCTTGCTCTTGATGGAACAATCCATCTATAGAAGCAGTCCTTTTGCCCTGCTGTCTTATATGGTCTGGAATGTTCATCCACTATAGACTTCGTATGGTTGTGAAAGCTCGAGGGTCGGTTCTGGCGGAAATTACTTACCCTCCCCACCTGTGTCCTCATGGCAGTTCTGCGACTCGAATTGGGTATTATCTCCATGGAGGCAATGGTGGTTAAGAAATGAGGATTACTTTGGGCCTCATTACAAGTGTGCCGGTCCGGTAACAACGGTGCCGGTACGCCTACCAGCACCATTGTTACCGGACCAGCACATTCCGAGTTCTGCTGGTGGGTGCCATTCTGCTCGCCAGGTCATACCAGGCGGGCAGGACGGTGCCCTGCCGCAGACTTTGACAGAACCACCGGCACTGTTGCACACAGTGCCGGTGCTTCCGTCCTCTTATGGGACTCAAATGGGAATGGGGATTTACGAATGCCACCGCCGACTTATCCGATCGCCAGGGTTGTAATGCCCGGTTATTCCGGCAAGTCAGGTGGCGGTAAATCATCACAAGTCCGGCGGCAGGCACGGCCACCGCCGGACTCGTAATGAGGCCCTTTATATTAAGACCATGACCGACCCTAAGTGCCATCTATTGCAAATATTGAGTATGTAGATGAAGCAAAGGGGTGCAATGAAGTATGTAAAATTATTATTGACACATTCTGTACCATAAATTGGTCTGCAGATTGGAATATGGACTATTATGAGCTAAATAAATCATTTCAGTATAGGCTGGAGCTATGGGATTGGTGTAACAACTTCTCTCACCTGGGGAAATTAAAATCTTATACTCATGTAACAAAGATGATGTATACCTGTAGGAAACCGCAGCCATAACTGGTCTTATGTCCCTTCCCGAATTTACAATGATTGACATAACTTTTACGCATAAACCGATTGCCGGTGCTGGTAGTAAATGGCTCGGCATTGAACTTAGCACCTGGAGAATGGTCTTGTCATTTGTGCAAAAATGGGCAGATATTAGACACTGCTAGGCACGTGATAACAGAATGCATCTGCCTTGGGTCAGTATACATTTTACACCTGGGTAAGCTCTTACATAATCAGGAGACCATTCAAATTTCAGAATTTTGCCAGCGTAGTTTGATCACAAAGAGTAAGAGTTGGGAGTTAGCATTGTATAGTATGTGGTTGATTTCTCAATACTATACACTTCACAATCACTCCTTGCACTTATCTTTCTAACCACACTTGTCACACAAACACCACAATCACACAGCAGTTCCACTTTCACACGCAGGCCAATACCTCCACTTCTGCAAAAATCACCTCCACCCTCTGCTGCTCCTTCTTCCTGTTGGTCTCTTGGTCGCTCACCTCCACCTTCTATGACCTCACCCAAATAACCCACACTAACTGCTTCCTGTTGTTCCTTCATATCCTTTTTTTACATTTTTTATTTTTATTGTGTATGGTTGAAACAACCTTTTACAAAAATGATTCACAACTAAATTCTTCCTTTAGACAAACAAAAAAGAAATTCAAGAAAACGAAAATGATACAGAAGATAAAAAAGCAACATATTACCATCAACAAACACATTATAAAAATACCTATAGTTATCACATATAAAACAATTCGTTACATAGCAATATTTAAAATTAAACGGCGATAAAAAGCTAAAAAGAAAAGAAACTTTTCCTATAAAATGTACCTTAATCCTAAACACTATTATAAATCACTGTAGCATTTCTCCACATTTTCAAGCAACAATCCTAAACGATCATTTCACATTTTTGAAGAACAGAAGAGGAGAAACCTACATAACATTTAGGCTTATTGAAAAAGTAGTTAATTGCCAATATTGCAGGTGGCAAGCACCTGCACGACTGCAATTGTTAGAGGATTGTGAACACCAGCAATAAAACGGTCGCAGAACATTTCTGGTACGAAGTTAGCACTCTTAAAACCAAATCTAGTGAACAGTCGAGATCTGGCTTCTCCGGTTCCTTGGCAGTCCATTAAGAGATGTTTCAAAGTTTGGGCTTTCGGATTCGAACATCTATCACATAACTTTAAAGCTAGATCATCTTGTCCTCTTTGTGCCAAGACTTCACCAATTCTTGCTACATTTAGTCGGATTCTGAGGAAATTGTTCCTTATTTTCCAGTCCGGGAATTTAACCAAATAGCTTGGAATGGAGCCCAGATTATTTTCTTCTGCTATAAATTGATTGGATCTTGCTTTAGCCTGCATCAAGTCGATTGTTGTGATCCAGTCCATTTCTACCAGCTTTTTTTGGCCTTGCAGGGGTTATGTATCAGAGTATCCAGATCTGTACGTGCCTTCAGTAGTTCATCATGGGCCCATTCTTCCAATTTTCTTAATCTCTCCGAACCACCCCTCTCGGCATGCTCTCTAATATCCCCGTATAGAGAGTTCTCCTGTGCAACTGAGATAAGCCTAAAGAGAGACATTTGTTTCCATTCAGCAATGGCTTGTAAGGAGCTTAACCCTAGTTCGAATCTGAGGAGACCCATTGAAACACTCATGGGAAGATTGAGAACTTTCTTCCACACCAATCCCTCCATTTCTGCCAATCTGTATGACATAGGAGCGGTTTAGTTTCAAGCCCATGATGTATAACTGGTATAGCTTTTGCTTTATAAAACCGAATCAATGGAAGTATAGAGAATGTACAATATTTTACTAGAATTTTTTTCATCTGGGCCAATAATAACAAACTTTTATTTTGCAGATCCTTTTCCACTTTACAAATCGCCAGAGAGGCATATATTTTGAAGCCTAGATAGAACAGCTCTTCTACTCTCTCGATTTGCTGATCTCCTATCTCCCAATGACTGTAAGAGATTTTTTTACGGCTTTATCTAAACACCAGAATCTTTGATTTGTTTGGGTTAAGGAATAAACCATTCTCCTTAGCGTAACTGTCCAGTCTATTAAGTAATCTCTGCAGTCCCACAGGAGAACAATCTAAAAGAACCACATCGTCCGCGTAAGCCAGCCAGTGAACTCTTGATCTACTGATCACTAGACTGGCCAACGCACATGGTTTCAGACAGCCCCCCGCGTCCGTCAGATATAAATTGAAAAACAGCAGGGCACCCAAACAACCCTGCCAAACCCCCTTTTCCACTTTGATAGACTCAGACAAATTACCTTCCTCATCAAGTCGAATTCTTATGGTATTGTCTTTGTGGAACGTGATCAGCATGGCGAACAACCCCTCAGAAATGCCCCAAGCTCTTAACTTTGCCCACAGTCTACACCTGTCCACCTGATCAAAAGCTCTAGAGAAGTCCACCCAGGCCCCGTACAACAAATTTCCTCCAGACTTACCCGTCTTCTCTGACATGACATTGAGAGCAACCCCATTTAAAGCTGTTGAAAGGCCCTTTCGAGAGCCAGTCTTGTACTTAGAAAGGATCTTGTGATCTTTTACCCATTTCTCCACCTCACTCATGAGGATCTTCATGAAACGTTTTCCCTCAATATCTAAAAGGGCGATTGAACGATAATTGATTGGTAACAAACGATCCCCCCCCTTGGAATTGGAGTGGAATTATTATGGCTGACTTCCAGGTGGAAGGAAGTGCTTTCTTGAGCAGGATTTCCCCAAATAATCAGACTAACAGTTTGGCCCATATAGTTGGATTCTCTTTTAACACTAAATACTTGAGCCCACTTGGACTGGCTGCTTTGGAGGACGAGCTCTTCCTAATCATTTCCTCCAAACTCTGTGTATCTAGTGGAAGTTCCCATTTCACACTCTCCGATGGTACGGAAATAGGAGTTTCACATGAGCCGAAGGTGGGAGAGAGAGATAATCCACCCAGATTCCAATAAACATTCACAAATATCACATCAGACATAATAACCTGACATTTCAATGAAACCTTACAAATTTGGATCCCGCCTTCATTTTTTAAGATTGAGACAGGTTCTTTCAGTATGGAGTTTCTAATTGCTATAAGCTGCCCACACGATGGTCTCCCTTTCACTTTTTGGGTGGCGGCCTGGGAGATTACTCGAAATCCTTCAATTTCAATGGGGTTCACTAACCAAGTTTCTTGTAACATTGCAATGTCCCCCAGGTTAAATAGGAACTCCCTCATTTTTGGCTATGTGAATGTATTAGGACCCCACGTGTTCCAACAGATATTGGATCACCACTATTTTTCACCAGGCCCTTTTCAGGTTCACTATTTAAGGCTTCAGAGTTAACTGCTCCATTTGCCGGTGTAATTCCATCCTGTTCTGGGGCTCAAAGGTCATCTATCAATGGGTTACTACGAAGTTTCATCACTGTTGTAGGTTAACCACTGCACACTCCGCTATATAGGGCAAGATAACGTACTTTCAAGAATTCAATTTGACTACGATTGAGGTCATTTGTAAAAGCTGTGTAGCTCGCCACACCTCAAATAACTGACTAACCCCCAATCAGCAATCCCTGACTCCGAGCTTAACCACTACCTAGTAGCTGGCTGCTGGTTTAGGGTGTAAGCTATGAGGAGGGTGTGGGCGCAAAAACAAAACTAAACTAAACCCCCAGACCATACGCCCCTGCCCACTTTTCCTTAGATTGGGGTTGCACTGAATATTTCCAGCTGCTGATTTGAGCTGGTTTGAGCACCAATCCGCATTTATTTGTGTTTAACTGTTATCCCCTTTTTTTGCTTGCGACACAAAGTTTAAAGAATCTAACAGATAGAACCCACTTTTTTCAATCACACAGCACACGGCCGCTCACAGCTCTTCAAATGCAAAGCCTGATCAGCGGGATCAAAGAGATGCAGCTCTGCAGTCTCCCGCTTTGTTCAGGCACCCAGCACAGGGCCGCCCACAGCTCTTCAGGAACAATGCCTGATCGGCAGGATCAAAGAGACACCGCTCCACAGTCTCCCGCTTCGTTCAGGTACACGGCACATGACCGCTGCTCACAGCTCTTCCAGTACAATACCTGGTCCGCAGGTCACACTTCAGATCAGATACCTCTGACCTCACTTTGCCCCCGAACTCTCTCGGTCACAGCTTCAGACCACCGCTCTCACTGGCCACAGACTCTCACTGGCCACCGACTGCCAAACACGGCAGCCTCTGAGCTCAACCGCAGACCGTAGACAAAAAAAAAGGCTCTCAATAGAAAGCAAACAGCACTGCTCCACTCTCTCGCCGTTTCTGCTGTTTCGAGGAAAGGACCTTCCACACCTGATGTGCCGTGCCGTAAACCGTGAAGCCGCACTGAAACTAGCCTTCATATCCCCCTTGTCACCTGGGATTGGTCTTTTTTTCCCCTTGCAAATCTGGTCTTGGCTTCCCACACCTGGGGTGATGATATGCCATGTGCAGTTAGAAATATTGTGTTGAACCCTGCCCAGTTCCATGGTGCGAGCCTGCGGCTGAAAGGCAATAGTGGCTTGGGGAGGCCAAGGTCTCTTTTCGTCTTAGATCGACCCATTCTAGGTGCCCATACGGTAAGAACGAAGTCTGTGAGTGGTTATGGCTCCCTCACAATACCCTGCTGGTTTAAGGTAGAAGGTGACGGCTATTCCTGCCTGCCGCTATCACTCGGCTGCACTGCGTGGCTGTTCTCATTGTGGTTTCATTTCTCACTCTCTCCGCTGGTTGCTCCCTGAATAAAGGAGCTGATATTTGGTGGTCCGGTGGCAGATTCTCTGCTGCTGATGGTGGGGCGCTTGGCACAGGCTCTCTCTTTGATGCGTTTCATCAGTTTCTTGCGTTGATGTTTGTTCTCTGGAAAAGACTGGCAAGCATTGTGTCAGAAGTCATGGCATGAGAAAAAGTTGGACTGCACAGAAACATGGGGGATGGGGGGCTAGAACAAGGCCAAGAGACTGGCCTTGTCACAACCACTAGATTGATTGTGGCAGCTAGAGTATTTCATTTTTCACATTTGCTAAGCCGACCTGCTAAGTACAAGTTGTACGCTCAAACACAGTACATGAAAACCGACAAAGTCTCTAGCACACAGCCTCGTAAATTGCTCCTACCAGAGAAGGCAAACCGACTTTGAAACCTCTACAACCAGCCTAAACCAATGTATGTTCGACAAGACCCAAGAGCTATCTTTTCTGGACACAAACACCCCATTGCTCGTGACACAAATCATCTAGAAACTCAAATGCACTCTGAGCTCAAGGTAACCCCAGTCTGCATGCATCAATACAAGAGCAAAGCAATCTTGCATTTTCTCTATCCTCCCACAAGCCAAACTCATCCATTCACTTTCAGACCCACCAGAGCGCATGGAGACTTTACAAATGGCAGCGTTTGTGTGCAGTATAAATCCTAATAACACAACATTTGTTCTCAGCATTGAGGGCCCCCCGCCCCCCATGTGATCTGAATGTTGGTCTTTCAGCGCTGGCCCATGGCAGACAGGCCATTTTAGCCTTTCCATTTTTTATAGAAAACTGTGGTTACTGTTACATTGCCTTGTAGAATCAGCGAGCAGCAAGCGTTTGCGGGTTCAGAGCCTTAGGCAATGTTTCTTAAAGAATACGCCCTTGCTTCCTGCCAAAGGTTTTCTCTAATTTTCATCTCAAGCCGATGGTATGGGGGTGGCCCGCCTACCATCCACACGCTCACTCCCTCTGTCAGCATCTAAACTGTACAACTCCAGATTTTTGGTGCTTTGCAAGCAAACCTCTCAGTACTCTTCTACTTACCTTAAGGCAGTCTGTTTTGTTATGTTCCATTTTTACTGCAATTCGATTCAACATTTATTCAAAACAGATTGGGACTCCATAGTGAGTGCCTCAAAATGTTAAGCTGAATACTTTAAAAAGAAATCGAGTTGTGATTCAGATGCGCGCTACTACCCTTTGTTTTACTGGGTGTAAATGTATGTGGACGCAGAAATCTATTATTAAGAGACGAGAACACGAAAAGCGCTTGATCATGTGAGGTATGTTGAAAGAATAGCAAGACTCGCTTCCTCCACAGATGGAGACTAAGGTCCCTGCGGCCTCCTTGTAGATGAGCATAATAGCTGCCTAATCTGCTTTTCTCTTAATTAGTTGCATTTCTAGGATTTCTATTTTTGTATGCATTCATTTCGGTGCAGACGTTTTTTAAGATTATAAAAGATGTAATAGAGGGAGATGGAGTGCATGGGTGCAGAAGTAGTATGCTAGATGAAGTGGCATTTCTGCCCATGGGGACTCCACTTCTCAGTAAAGTAACAAGGCTCGGCCAGTATGTGTAAGTGATCATCTGTATACCAGTGGTCCTGAATCTAGACTGCATATTGTCCGTTTTAGTAAGATTCCTTTGGACAATCGTATATAATGGGAAAACAGAAACAGTACGATGTTCTTCAACTTGTGAATATCTGCTCTTTAATGTGCATATTTAAAAAGAAAATGCAGAACAGTAAGATGCTTAGTATTATACCAATAGTTATTGTTATTTGCATAATTAGTTTAATGAAACCTTTTATACAAAATTTAAAATCATCATCACATTGTCTTCACCAATCCAACCCATCCCAAATAAAAACATCAACGGGTTAAGATTCTAAACTGGCAAGAGTGCTGGACTGAAACATGAATTAAAAAAATCATCAATGCAGATAACTCATCAACAGCTACAACCGGGCTGAACAAATAAATGTTGTTAAATATATTTACCATAACTCCACTACTTCAAAGTATCTTAACCATTGCTTAAGCTAGCTGTATTTGTTCCAAAAAGCGCAGTCGAGTATTAGTTTATCATCTCCCAACATTGCCTGTGCCATATTAACTCACCACCAACATTCTTGCCAGTGCCATCTCGTGTAAATTGTCTACACTCCTGTAGAAGAGATGCCGTTTTAAAACAATTGTTTAACCCCTTAACTGCCAAGCTATTATGCAAGTCTATGCAAAAAGGATGAGCATAGGCAGGTCAATAATACTGACATCATGGCAAAACTATACGTTTCGGGTAGCTATCACCCTTTTATTCTGTGCACCTAGAACTACAAAAGCAGGCATTAGTTTGAATGTCGGATGCTTACAATCTCTTCTCTTTTTGAGAGAAAGGAAATTAAACCTATGTAATGGTCTCACTCCAATGTTACGGTAAACGGGGAAACATGTATATATTCCCCAGCAATCGACTTCATGGCAAGATACTCATCATTGTTCTTATACTTGATATTTCTTAATTTTAGCTCATTGTCTCATTTAGCTGAGCCAAGATCCTGCTCGCTCTCAATCACTGGGTTGATCCCCCGCCATGAGCTTGGAGCAAATCCACTATTATGGGACTGCGAAGTAGAAACGCAATCAAACACAAAAGTCTTATTTAATCATATTGAACAAAATATTTGATTTGGGCATCATCATTTTTCTATATAAATGTAGCACTTGGCATTTAACTATCCCAACTCCCCTTCTGAACACATCCCGGTATCTGTAGTCCATTCTCAACTGACCCCATTTACCATACTGTTCTGTACACAGCCAATCGAGGGCAGGATGATCTCAGTAAAGCGATAAAACTATCTTTAGACTCAAGTATGCGCTTTATACAACAACCTAAAAAATGTTGAAATAGTGCTCTTGTATTTTTCTAAACTTAAAAGAACATACATTGTGCAAATATCTCCCTTTGGGGGTACATACAGAATTACATTTAAAGATCATTCACACTTACCAGGTCATGCCTTTCAAATAAATATGCAGTTATCGCAAACAAGGGCACACATACCTTTGGAGATGGAAAGCATTTCAAGTCATCATCAACATGAAACGGAAAATACGCTATATGCGGTAGTTTAAGTACTTGTGTCCAATGCCAGTAAAATGAGGCAGCAATAACCTATGTATGTTGAGAATGAGTGAAGAATGGCAGTTCAGTTTATACATTTTACAACAGCCTTCTCTGATGTGTTCCTGGCTGCCGCATGCATGCTCAGTGGCTGAAAAGCGGAACGGGAAAGGCAAAGACTTCAACGTGACAGAATGTGTCTTTCTCCCGCCAGTAATCACTGAGGAGATGCGCAGCCTGGCAGAAAAGGTCTTTGCCTCGGAAGTGAAAGATGTGGACAGCCGCGAAGAGATTTCACCGTTCGATGTGGCAGAAAGCTGCCCCATCTCCCATCACGAAATGCAGGATCACCTGATGCAGAACGAAACGAAAGAGCTGCAGGACAAAAGGTAAGAGGATCTTGTGATCGACAATTGACTACTCACGCCTTTGAGACGAGCTTGTGTACACTGGGTAACAGCCACGTGCTCACTATTAGGATAAATATATAGAAAAGCATCAACCTGTAAAGTTACTACTGCCTTGCAGGTATTAGTTAGGTCCTCATTACGTGCCTTAAAGTGGTGGCAATTCCATTACTGCCACTTTTTGACAGTAACAGAATTACCGCGCTAGTTATCGCAATGGCAAATTCTGAGATTTACCTTAAGATGTAGGATTCCACCATCATGCTGGAGGTAACTCCCCCACTTTAAGGCCAAACGTCATCAGAACTATCGGAGCGCGAGTACCGATCACGGTAATTCCACCAAAATCCCCATGGAGTCGTACAGACTCCAAAAATTGTCATTTACACCGCCCTGCCACCACTCATAATCCTGTGGAAAGCCCACAGGACCGAGCTGCAGTCATGGTAATAGATTTTGGTGATGTTTCGACAAACTTACCACTAAACTTGTATTGAGGCAGTTAAAATGTGTTACTTTCATTGACCCTGGTCAATAGAGGTCTGCACTTAGAAAACATTTACGGCAATCACCCTAACATGCTCTTCCTCAGCCAGGGGGCCAGGTCTAAAAACATGATTTTCAGCATAACCACCACCAAATAAACAGTGGCATCTTGAGTGATAAGCCAGGGCCATTCGGCTGTTCCAATGACTACTATATTTCGTGGTATCTGACACGTTCTCCCTCTAGTGCTTCGCGTTTCCGACACCAATTCGAATCTACCTTAAATCCAAAATGTAACGTGTGGGGTTACATAAACCTGGACTCACACAGGCAGAGTATGTAACCCTGCGCGATCATTTTTTAAAGGTGAAACATTATCACAAAAATAGATATTAACTCGTATGCAACCTGCTTTTGAACAATGTGAGCATATTTTATTTATTTATTGTTCACATGTTAGGTGCTTATACAGGAAGGCACAAAAATAGATATTAACTAGCATGCAACCTGCTTTTGAACAATGTGAGCATATTTTATTTATTTATTGTTCACATGTTAGGTGCTTATACAGGAAGCAAATACTGATTCAAAGCGCCCACAGGCAGGGGACAGAGGATGAAATAAAATGAAATTACAACAATGTTAAATAATTAAATACAACAATAGAGGAAGAGACAATGAAGAGGGGAAGACAAACCTACTATGCCCTGTGAGTGTTCAGAACGTGCAAGTGCAGAGAGGGGTATCCGATAGGTGCTGTGGTGCTCATGGAGAGCAGCAGGTGAAGTGCTGTGGAGAAAGGTAAGTGCAACCTCCAGTGGTGGAGGGTGAGCCTAGGCAAGTGCAGAGGATAGACAGTAGCAGGGATGATAACAGGTGGGAGGTCAGGGCCCAGAGGATGCATAAGGGACCTGCACATCAGTCAAGCTACTGTGCGATTAGCAGGGGAGAGAGGCAAGGAAGAGGTAAAGAGGAAGGTCTTGAGGCTTTTCCGGAATTTAAGGAGGTCCTGCTCAAGGCGAAAAGGGAGGGCGGTGCTGTTCCAAAGAAGGGAGCCCACTAAGGAGAGCAATCAACCACCTGTTCTCTGTTTAGCAAACTGCTTTACACACAAGGAGTTGCAGATAGAGTGGTCCCCAGCCCCAGACAGCCTTGTGGATGATGCAGAGGGATTTGAATTTAATCCGTGCTGCGACATGGAGCCAGTGAAGACTTTGTAGGGCAGGAGAGATGCGGTCCCTGGGCTTGAGGTTTAGGATAAATCTTGCTGCCCTATTCTGGATTAGCTGGAGGGGTCGCAGAGTGGACAAAGGTAGATTAAGAAGGAGGCTAATGCAATAGTCAAGCCTAGAGAGAACCAGAGCCCATTATGTACAATGGAGCCAATTCACAAAGATGTTTATATGACTAACTCTTCTTTAGCCTAGAATTAGACCTGGAGAGTTATATCTGCTTCTCATAGAAATTACTATGAGTAACTCGGATGTACTAGGATTAAGTCAGAGTTACTCACAGGGACGTCTGTGTGAATAAAATACTCTTATGCCAAACGTATATCAGAGATAAACGTAGTGAATTGGCCCTTATGTGTACAACTTATATTCCTGATGCTAAATAAATCCTATTTTCATAGAATTCCCTAAGAAACTCTTGTCCACTCCCCACCTATGTTCAATGTCAGGATTATTATTTGACATTGAGATACCATCATATTTGAACAAATCAAAGCTAGAACTCTTGGTCGCAAGTGTTGCTATAATTAAGAAAAACGAAAAGTGATGGATGAAAATGCTTGAGCCCAGGCTTCTTATCCACTGGGAACAATTCTTGGTGGCCTTCAACTAAATCTATTTTAGCTCCTCTTAAAGAAATGGAGCAGGCGTAAGCAAATCAGTCATCCACCTTAATATGCTAGGTAATGTACTCCTTACCTTGGGACACAAATAATCCAAAAGGTGTTTTGACTTTGTTGGACCACATTTGGGAGGTCCAGCTTGAGCCTTTGGGCACTGGGAGTTTGAGACCCATGTCTGGGGATACCCAGCCACTTTAGGGACGTGTGCTGAGAAACCCGTAGAGGGTTGGATAGAAAAGGTGGAACATACACCTCTTAACCACTAGGAATTCCACTGTGTACCATTACATTCCTTTGTTTTGATCACATTTCTGCCATCACAGAAGGGGCTCGACCATAAGCAAATCAGTATCAAACCTGATCCGAATGTTATGTTATGTTGTTATGTTATTTGATTTGTAGCACGCCAAAGCCCGTGGGCATCCATGCGCCAAGAGACAGTAAGAGAGGCGGGATGCAAAGCATGTAGTTCTAGTAAAATAGCATTGTCGCATTGAAGGGGCCAGCTCAGTCAGAATTGCGAGGATACATACCTTGGGGTGGTAACACAAGCAATCGCAGGTCAATGGCCTCATTGTGCCCCTTCATGGAGGCACAACTTGAATCCCTAGGAAGAGCAAGCTCCAAAGGTGTATCTGGACAAAACTCACACTCTTATTGAGGCTCACTGAGGAAGTAGCAAACGATGAGTGGAAATCATTGGGCTGCCATAAGTGGTCTATACAATGCTGTCTTATTATAGAGTATTTAAAACTGAGCAAAATTGAAGTATGTTCCCTTTCTTTTCAGGAAGAAGCGCCTGGAGCTCTTAAAGTCGATCATTCTTACTGTGCCAGAGAATGAACCAACAGAGAGGACAAAGGCTACCGGCAGCGAAGATATTTCCACACCCACCTACTTGAATGTGCCGCACTTCCAAAGAGTCCAGATTACAGGAGACTATGCATCAGGGGTAAAACACTTCTATAATTGGAAGTTATTTACTAAATTACACATAAGATCTGATTGTGCTTTACATGATATGATATGTCATTTATAACGCACTTGTACCCAAATGTTTCTTGGCGCAACAAGACAAGGGAGGGAAGACAGAGGGATGACAAGACCAACGACCTTACTAGGCCTTGTGTCATTCAGATTGTGCAAGTGCGACAATATAAAGTGCAAGGGGAAGGAAGGGGGGGAGTGCAATCAGGGCAGCATTGCTCTGACTAAGTTCAGCCAGGGCAGCGTGGCTTTGGGTAAGTGCAAGGAGGCAGTGGGTAAGAGTTACGGTCCCTAAGTGCACTGTAAGGAATTTATGGTGGCAACCGTGAAGAAAGACACAAGTGAGAACAGTTCAAGGGTGTTTATTGAACTTTATAATGGGTGAGATAAACACCTAATCTAAATCTAAGATGGGAGCGAGCTACAACCATCAAATAATAATAAGGCAGGCCTAGTGGCGTCTTGTCAAATAAAAAGGGCCTATACTAAAAGACCTATTGCCAATTCCTTACAGCTAATTACAAAAAGAGTGTGGGATAAGGGTTCAATAAAGAAAGAAGTGTTCACAAATAATAAGTCAGGATGTGATTGCCAGGGGTCTCCCTTCCCCACTTTTTAAGCACGGGACAAGGTGGGACTTCTGAAAAATGCACACTCCTGGGCCTCGTCAGCATGTGGTTCACAGTTCCAGTTCAATGATATCAAAAACCCTTCAGAGGCTAAGTCTCTTTCTTGCAAAAGTTTCTTGTTTTAGAAGGTCTGCCGATTCACAACGACAAACAAACAACGATTCTTTCAGTAGCCTTGTACTTTGGGCGTTTGCCCTTCGCAGCTAGGATCTCCCTCCACCAGGCTTGGATCCTCATTGCAACTTGGGCCTCCCTCCGTCGGGTTCACTACTGCCTTTCTTTAACACAGTTCATGTATTTCTAACACAGTTTGTGTATTGCTCATTTTCAGCACACTTACCTTATTCCACAGTTCACAACCTTGTCGGAAAGAGGGGTTCCCTTGCCCTAGCTTTCTCCTGGCAATGGGTCAGAGACTTTCGATTGTACAAGGGATTTGACGTGACCATTGTAGGAGCACTCTGACGCTTCACGCTGCCTTTTTATAGAGCCTTCTGGTCTTTGCAGTTGCAACACAAAACCAAAGGGCCCAGCGAGAGTCCTCCAAATGAGCACTCCTATGGCGCCTGACCACTCTGCAGCTGGCCCTTGTCTTGGCTTTCTTAACAGTTCAAACACACATATAAGTTATTTCTCTTCAAGTTCCTTGTGTTCATAATGTTGCTACTTGCAACCGTGGGTTCAACACAGTTTGGTCTGCTATCAGCTTCCTCCTGCGACTCACCGGCTGTTCAAACTGCCGGTTTGGTGTAGCTGTCTCCTCGTGTGTTCGACCTTGCTCAAAGTGTGCTTCCGTGCTCCGCCTTTTATCCCTGTGGGGAAGGTAAAGGGCCGTCAGGTGTGTGTGGTTATTATCAATTGCCTGACTCTGCCTGAACTGTGTGTTGGGACATGTCAGGTAAACTGTTCTGGTGTAAGTCTGTTGTCTGTTACAGTGTAAAAAAGTGTTCATGTCGGAAAAGTAAGGGGAGGGGTAGAGCTTCTAAATATCTTGACTGGGTAGGAAGGGGGAAGGTGTTACAAGGAAGGGGATACTGCATCTCAACTCTCGGTGTCCAACTTCCGCTCCCCGAAGACCCCTCATCCAGGTGATCCTCCCCCACTGGTCCACCCCCAGGAACTGGATCCAATAGCGATGGCCGTGTCCTGACCACCGGGTCGACAGATCTTCGGGGACCAGTGGGTGAGACACCTTCAGGTTTCTCACAGCACGGAGGCAGTGCTGAGGAGTCTGATCATGGAGGAGCCTGGCACCCAGTAGACACTGAGGGTAGCCAAGCAACCAGTTGGCGCAGGAGATGGGTAGGTCAGCAGGGGGGAGAGGGAGAGAGAGAGAAAAAGCAGAGGAAAAAAGGTAGGTCTTAAGCTGCTTCCGTAACTTTAGGTGGTCCGGCTCAAGTTTGAGATGGGCAGGGAGGCCATTCCAGAGGGAGGCACCTGCCGAAGAGAGAGATCTACCACCCACTCTCTGCCTGTAGAAGCGTCTGACCCACAGAGAGTTTGAGGTAGCTGAGTGACGGGCTCGAGAAGGAAGGTATTTTGGATGAGAAAGTTGAATGCAGTGTTGGCTCTGGCCAATTCATCCTTAATCTCCTCATTCAGTCCTCTCATAAAAAGCGTAAAACTCGCCTCCGGGGACCAATCAGCTTCCTTGACTAACGGCTTGAATCGGGTGACATAGGTGAGCATACCCTGAGATCTTTGCTGAAAGTCTAACAGGCGTTCCTGAGCACTATAGACCTGCTCTGGACGGTCAAACATGGTCTTAAGGGCTTGTATGAAACCATCATAGTCATCCAGAAGAGCATTGCCGGAATTAACGAGGGGCGTAGCCCAGGTCGAGGCGTTTCCTGAAAGGTGGGAAATTATGAACCCCACCTTAGCCCTGGGAGTTGAAAAGTAGTAGGGCTTAAAAGTAAAGTGGACCAAACCTAATCCAGGAATCCACGAAGGGTTTTTGCTGAGCCATCGTATTTGTCCACTATGCCGCCTAGCAATACACTTTCTTTTGTGGCAGAATCACGGGATAGAACTAATTGTTTGAGAGCAGCATTTTCCGCCTTTAGATTCTGCACCTTGGTTGATAGCTCTTGCATGCCACGCATCAAATCCTGGACAGCCGCTTCCATGTCCATATCGAGTTCGGTCAGTTGGCGTCTCAAACTGTCAAGGAGTTCCCCCCTTCTCACCTGGGTTCGATTTTTGCTGGATTTCTTGGTCGTTGCCTTCTTGCGAACTGATCGAGTTTTGAATAAGGCTGCACGAGTCTCTTCCGACTCCAGCGTGCGTTCAAGGTTCCGGAATGCAGAGATCCAGGAATCCGGGAAATTAAGAGGGTGTGCAATAGCACACGAGTCCAGGAACCAAGAAAGGAAGGAAAGGGACTAGAATGGGGTAAGCTGGAAGAAGCAAGGGAAACAATACCGCAAGCTACGGAGCACACGTCTGGTCGCTACTTCGCAATAGCATTGAGACGCGCGGGGCCGCAAGGACGTGGCACATTTATGGGACGTACAACGTCCGCCATGAAGACTGGTGCGAGACGTGTCACGTGATACGGCCATGTTGGAAGAAACAATTAATACAAGCCCCGCCGTGATAAGGACCAGGAAGTCCAGAAGGGGCGCGTTCTATGGGTCATGACAGGTGGATCAATTTTTAAAATTGAGTTGCTCAGGCCATTCGGCCCCACATCTCTAGATGCTGAAGATTTCCATATCAGCATTTCTAGATCTGCGGCCGAAAAGTCCAGGAACCAATTACCTAGTTTTAATCTCTCCCCAAGACTAGTATTCGGGCAATCATAGACCCCTGCAAAATGAGCACACCACACCTGTTCTTGGATGACCACATCCTGTTTTTGCGAGCGACTTATTCCATTTGTTCCAACCAAAGCCCAGAAATTTCTTGAGTTTCACTGGGAGAGGGCAGCTAACATTTTCTCCCCGTCTTGCTGGAACATAAGACCCCTATGAAACCCAGTTTCTATAAGAGTTGTTAAGCAATCTCAGACCCTCCTTCAGCTCTTCAATATCTTGACAGTGTCTCTTTAACCAACCTCTTTGAGTTCTGAGTTGCTTCTTTTTGACCATTATATCAACATTAAAAGAATGTTTGAAAATTCCATGTAATTTCTGGATGTTTGATTCTTTTGGGGCAACATTAAATAAGGAAAGAGAGAAGTTACATGGGTTACAGAAGTTTGATAGTTGTTGGTCAGAAAGTTGGTGAGCCAAAATCCTCAGTTCACAATTTAACACTTTACCCCCCTGTGACAAGGTGACATGGTGTGGAGTCTCTTCACTTTTTTAAGCAACTGGGAGCCCTATTGAGCACTGTTAAGCCCTATTAAATCTTAAAGATGGAAGCAGGAAATGATTCCTGGAGGGACTTTCCTCTAATAAGCTGACATGTATCTTGGTATCCTAGGAAACCGGGGGTGACGAGGAGAGGTTGGAAACCAACGGTCTCAGCTGGGCGTTCTAATGAAATACGAGGAGAGAACAGCCGAACACCCACAGCTGATCGTGTGTCACTGCTGAGAAAAGGGGACGTAATTTGTTTATGAAGAAATTAAATGATCGCTGTCGTCCTGGAAAGGCGGTGAACGTGATCGTGGCTGATTCCACAAAGCTGCCTCAAGGTGAGAGAGAGTCGTTTCAAGCTGATAAGGCGATCGCTATCGTCGTAGACGGAGAGTGATAGAGAGAGCCGCTGTCATCGGAAAACAACCCTCAGGAGCGGTGTAAACCAACGCTGCTGATTACGAGAGAGCAAAGAGGGGAATAGCGCTGCAAGTTCGGACGGAAGACCTGTATGATGTGACCCAGGTGACTAGCAGTATGGCGTTTATGTGAAAGAAACAGCACCGTTGCACTACCAATTGAAAGGCTACAAGACAAGGCAAACGTAACCGATTTCTGAAGTTGAGAGGTAAGCGCCTTTGCGCTACACATTATTTATGAAGCGCTGTCGCGCTATGAGTTATTTATGAAGCGCCGTTGCGCTACGAGTTATTTATGAAGCACCGTTGTGCTACGAATTATTTGTGAAGCACCGTTTCGCTATGAACTGGGCATGAAGCGCCGATGCGCACTTTGAAAAATGATGAGTTCAGGCTCCTAGAAGATTGAAGAGAGCAGAAAGGGGGTCCTAACCTAAACCAAAGGAGAGAAGGCTGGTTAACATAGGATAGTCTTAACAAGACGGCGACCACAAACATGACTCGTACAAGAGCAAGAGGAAGGCTAAGAGAAGAGATATCCTAAAAGCTACAGTCTTTCTTGACCTTCAGTTATTATATCTGTTTATAAAGTAACAAGAAGAAAGAGGGAGAACGGACCATAAAAGTCAAAACCTAAAGAATGGAAAAGAGGCAAAGAGAGGAACAGAAAGTAATAACAAGAAAGGATAGAGATATCCTTAGAGACTGATGAAAACATCGCCACAGAAAAGATGTAAAAGAATCACAACAGTGAAAGGACATTTAAGGAACTATATTGACTCTTACCAGAACTTACCTACACTGGCTTCCGGTTATTGAAACTGAGGAGAACTCGAGAGAAGACGTATCCTTTGCCAAGGTTCCTGAAAGGGAAAAATAGTTATATTAATAAAAGAATTGGATTCTCTTCGTAATCCAAACAACTTACTCAGTGGCTCAGAGTTTTATTCATGTGATATATCCGCTGATCTGCTACACCCCCCTTTTAAATCTTCTTACAGCATTACCAGCTCCATTCATAGACAGCTCTTGATCATAGAACACTGCATCGGGATCCCCCTCTAACCGTAGACTTGCAATTAACATTACATGATCATTAATGTTGCCCTCCCCAAATGACAGTCAAGACACATCTCAAAAATGCCTTTCAAGGCGAAAAGATAATCAATTGTTGAGAAAGCCTCCCCTCTCCTCCAAGAGGGAGCATTTGGGGTATCTCTCCTGATGTTACCATTAAACATTTGCAAGCCCCATTCTGTCAGGAAATCTACCCATGTTTCACCATTACTTGTCTTTTGGCGACATCTTCCCGAACTCGGGTCAACCGTCGTGATACATTGAGAGTTCAGATCACCTGCAAGGATAAAGCCATCTTGCGGGAACTGCTGAGAACATGCCTCTAAACCATTAGACAGACTAAGCAGAAAATTGTATAAAGAAATGATTTTAGGGTTCCAGTAAACATTTATAATAATCCAGCCTTTACCCCTACTGGCCCCTCTTTTTGTTGCTTGCACCATTAGAATACCTTCACTAATATCTAATAGACTCTTTGATGAGTCAAAAATCTCATTACTACATGCCACCATCAAACCCCCCCTTGGCCTTCCCCCCTCTGAACCCCGAGCCAACTGCTGAAAAATAGAAAAACCTTCGAACCCCACTGAGCAAGTTAACCAAGTCTCTTGGAATAGAATTAAATCTGCTGATTTAAAGATTTGCGTTTTCCTTGGTTCTTGAGAGAAGAAATTATACCCTCTGGTGTTCCAAGATAGTAATTTTAGTTGATTCTTCCCTAGAGTCTCTGTTGGATGTAGGGTCTAGATTACCAATGTCCCTTCTAGATTACCAAATGTCCCTTCTAGTTTACCAAATGTCCCTTCTAGATTACCAAATGTCCCTTCTAGTTTACCAAATGTGGCATTTAGAAAATGGCTTGGGACTCCTTCCCTTCATTGGACATTGCACTCTACAACTGGTAATGAAGAGATATGTCAGGTTTGATATGGGTTGATGAAAGGTTGAGAAATAGATTCTGGCAGAAAGTGGGAGAGAAAATATGGGGTAGTCAATGAATCTGAAGGGATGACCGCACATATGAGAAAAGTAAACCATAAAACACTGTTCTCCAGTTAATTTAGGATGGAATGTGGATTGAAAGTCAATCATTCTGTAAATATACAGGTCCAAAAATATCCCAGATGGCTATAGACCGAGTCGGAAATATTTAAAAAGGCAAATGCTCTGACATGAGACTTTAAGGAACACTTCTAATAACGTCTAAGACATGCCGAGCCTTCAACTTCTGTCTCAGACTTCCTGTTTGTCTGATTTTCTATTTTGTGGCAAAGGGATGTTATAGCATGTCCTCTCTGCTCTGGGATAACATCTTGCCTTTTGCATCATTACATTGCTTATAGAATGTATTGCCTGTGGCTTCATTTGCGTATAGTAAAGCCCAACATTGCAAAGGCATACACTGGTGCTCTTTAACCAGACCTTCAAAGTCCTATAACCCTGGCAAATCTTATGGCAGGATTATTTCACCATACCCCAGCGCTACTGAAGAGTTAAAACAAGTTTAAATCCCTGATACAATTCAGAGAAATCTACTTGACTTCCATTTTGGATAGGCATTGTGACAGTAGCTGGGGAAAACCATGGGAGGCAAATACTTTCTAAATGGCAACCACTACGTGCTCGAAAGCCACTGAGTCAACAAACTCTACCTCCGGATAGTGGGAGTACTCGTCCACCACCACCAGGAAGTGTGTGCCCAGTGTGGTGGACCCAAAGTCTGCATGCACCACTTCCAATGACCACGTCCCCCTGGGCATGGCTTCAATCACTGGTTCTCGTTGCAGCGAGGGATGCCGCGTGGCGCCAGACACATGCGGCAACAAAGTCATCGACCTTCCGCTCCAGCTCATGGGACCATACTTTGAGGCATAGTCGAGCCTTGGTCTTGGCGGCTCCTTGGTGTCCATGGTGGGCCAAACTGATCACCTCGTTGATCTTGGCTTGGGGGACGACGATCCGGTCACCCCTCAGTAGAAGGCCCATCGCCGAGAATGACAGTTCCTCCCTCACCTTCCACAATTGTTCTAGCCCCACCTTGGCTTCTTACGTACGCCTGGCCAGGGACTCCAGCATGGTCTTCCATGACCCCGGTTGCATTGCGTGCTTCAGGATTTGAAAACACTCGTCCTGGGCTGCGGCTGTCTCCAGGTCCTCGAGGGGCATCACGTTGGGGGTGGCCGCCTCAACCACCATCCGGACGTGATCATCTGCTTCCTTGGCACAAGTGTCTTGCTCCTCCCTACTGCCCTCACCAGGATGCCTGGACAGGTAGTCCGCCCCATTGGTCACCCAAGGCATGTATACGAGGGTGACACCATACTCGAGGAGAGTGAGCATCCACCGTTCAATCCTCGCCGGTGGTTTGGACGAGGAACCCGCCAGTATGGGCAGCAGGGATTTGTGGTCCGTCATGACCGTCACCGGCCGGCCCAGGACGTAGACCCTGAAGTGACTGCACCCCCACAGCACCACAAGGGCTTCCCTCTCTATCTGGGAGTAGCGCTGCTCGGTGTCAGACAGCGCCTTGCTGGCGTAGGGTACAGAGCGAACACCACCATTGTGACTAATTTGTGTCAGTACAGCCCCCAGACCGAACGAGCTGGCATCAACGATGATCTCCGACGGGAGAGTGGGGACGAAGAACGCCATGGTATCCTCGGCTGTGAGAGCGCTCTTGATGTCTTCGAACACCGCCTGTTCGAGAGGGCCCCAATGCCACATTGTTTCTTTCTTTGTCAGGGCCCTCAGGGGCTCTGACCTGGACGCTAGGTTCTGGATGAACCAACCGCAGTATGTCACCAGGCCTTCTTGATGTCTTGCACTTTCCTCGGATCTGGCGACACACCCCC
Source organism: Ambystoma mexicanum (assembly GCF_040938575.1). Lineage (NCBI taxonomy): Eukaryota > Metazoa > Chordata > Amphibia > Caudata > Ambystomatidae > Ambystoma > Ambystoma mexicanum. The sequence goes on along the minus strand of NC_090938.1, from coordinate 112,163,096 downwards.
TTCCTTGAATACAAATCCAAAGAATTCAATGGTCGGATGCAAAAACTTGTCGCCACTGTTGGGGGTCTCTCTGTGACCCATTAGGCAGTTCCCCTGAGTCCCCAACCCCACAGACTCAGGCACACATGTCTGCTCAGCTCGGGCTCCCCGGTCGCACTACTGCGGCCGGGAACGCCCCCTTTATTTATCATGCGCGCGGCAGTGTGCAACGTTACGCCGCCGCGTGTGCGTCCCTTAAGCGGGCAGCACCACACTAGCCATGTTTTAATACTGCATGAATCTTTAAATACATTTTTGCTTGATGCCATAACATTGGTGTGCCACAAGAGTGTGGGAGCCAATCTACTGAGAACGAACAGAGTTCAAATAACCTGTTCTCTGGGAAGCTTCCCCCTCAGGAAGGTCTATAGCCATGTTTTAGCTCACTATACCCTTCACAGAGGAGAAATATCCATTTGCACATCAGCCTGGCCCCACGCACAAGGAACGTCCAGCACCGAAATACTAGGCAATTCTCCTCTGAGCAAGAATACCATCAGCAACCCCAGACACGTGTTTCAGCCTTGTTGGCCCTCCTGAGTGAGGTGAAGCTGAGGGTGAGCCCCAACCATTACAAATTTCACAAGAGTGTGGTACAGTGAGCTAAAACGTCGTTGTAGACCCTCCCGAGTGGGAAACTACCCAGAGAAGAGGTTGTTTTCCCGTGTTTGTTCTCAGTACAGGGGCTCCCAGACCTTTGTATATATAAAATTAAAGTACTTAAACTAGATCTATTTTAAAATGTATTTATTTGCAATGTTTTTATATGGAACTCCAGTACCTAAATCTTAAACATTGATGGGCTCAGGTTGGATTGTTCCCTAATGCCGGCCCCTCAAGCGATTCACTGTGCTTTTCAGCTCTGAACTTGGAGTGACGCTCCAGCCCAGCAGCAACCCATGGAATGACAGGTTCCCCTGGGCTCCAGTTTGTGTCTGACGTTATGCATATAACGGACCTGAGAGTGACATTTGTACACTGTGTTTGGAAATGCTCGTTTCAGGGAGAAACGTGAGCATAATAAATCCGTAAATAAATAGGGGTCTTGATCAGGCACTAAACTGCAGATCTGCAGTGCACTCATCAAGACGCAGCTGTGCAGATTCAGTGCACAGAGCTATCGGAAAAGAACACAAAAGCCCCTCCATTCCAGAAGGCACAATCCTGCATGTTTGCATTCATTCACAAACGTGACATCTTGTGTATGCGATCAAGGTGCAGTCTCAGTTTAACTAACAAGATATGTATAGTAGCACCTTCTAACATTTCCATGATGCAGATACTTGAAAAATCAGGCGCTACCTATTTTTTTGAAATATCCAAAACCACTTAAATATAAAAATAGTTATTAAGGCTCATAAAGTCAGGGAATTAATACAATAGATATAGTAAATACTTTGGCATACGCTGTACAAAACACTGACTGAAACCAACATTCTAAGATGGCTACCACTCTTCTTTCCGCAAGTTCTTTTTCCTTCTGTTTTTCACGGATCATTGTGGGGGGCAACACTAAAGTTGATTAGTGAGGGCAGTGCTCGCTGCAATTATTAAGTAGTATATCACAGCCTCCTATTCAGTATTACCATTAGTTGGATATCAAGGGTGCTAATGAATCTTTATTTCTATCAAAGAAAACAAAAACTGACGAAAGATGGCAACCATGAAAAGAGCGAAGGGCGCTCAAGAAAGATGCCCGTGTTCTGTATAAATTGTGGCAGAGGCATTCCAGTGGGACACGGGAGAGGGGCAGTGCACAAGAGGTTAGGCCATTTTATTTAAGAAGGGGAAACAACATATGAAGAGGTGTAGGAGCAAGCAGTGGAAGCGCAGGGAGGTGAGTGTGTGCGTAAGACACGCGAAACCTCAGTAAGTAGCTTTACATCACAGCTGCAGCGGTAATCTGTACATTCTCACAGGTCTCCCTGCACTGTCTGGAGGGCTGATAAAGGATAACCGCAGCACCTTGTCCTTTGGTTCTTTCAGCAGAAGTGCTGCACTCATGGATCATGTTAGGGAAGAAGATCTCTAGACCCTCAGGATTTTCACAGAGAGGGATCTAGTGTGCACAGAGGTGCATGCTGGCAAGAGCTACACATAGGGCAACACGTATTTACTACATGTAATGGGGACTGGGCTTGTTGTAAAGTGAACAACCAGGAAGTGTGCAGGGATGGAATGTTGGGGACAGAGGCAGACTAAACTCTCAATGCACCTGTCTGAAGGTCAGTCAGATTAGTGCTGAGTAGAGGTTGTTCCTCACAGTTAGTGCATTTTTGGCATGATCGACATAACAATGTAGTTTAGAGGAACATCTGGCTCTATGTTTAAGACTCTATTTCCAAACTGGAGCCCCCACAGGGGAAGGCCGTAAGGAAAAAGAATGATGGTCCGAGGTGAACCAGACATTGGTGCTCATTGCGAGTTGGGCGGTATATGGTAAAAGTGGTGCTAACAGAATTAGCACCACTATTACCGTACTGTCAATTTATTAGTTGGCAGTAATTCCGCTGGCAGAATTAGCCCTGGCGGAATTACCGCCATACATAGCGGATCCAACACCAGTGCTTATTCTGCCAGCGGAATTACTGCAGACCCAAAACAGTATTTCCGCTGTATTATAAATAGAAATACTGTTGAAATAGCACAGAAAATGTGCAGTAATTCCACCAAAAACACAGTGCAGTTACCTCCACTTTTAGGTGGAGGTAAATGCATACAGGTGCCGGAAATGAAGCCACAAGTGCACCCAATCAACTCAAGAAGGGTACATAAAGCATACACGTTCCCCAACCACACTTTCCAACACCATACTGCCATTAGCCATTGTGACTCGGGACTTGCAGCTGCTCCCGATCCAAATTGACCTACAGAGGCAGGAAGAACGGCACAGGGCACAGGATGCAGAGAAGAGGAGGAGGAGGAGACGCTGTGTTAAGGCGAGCGCCCATATCCCAGTCACGGCCTCACCCTAGACCTTGACTGACAACTGTATTGGCTGAACAGGGAGACCACAGCTGAGCTACTCACCCTAATGAAGGATGACATAGCGAGCAGGATCTACATGAGAACAGCTGTACCCCCACTGCTGAAGCTTGTGTCCATTCTGCAATTCCTGGCAACTGGCACCTTCCAGCATTCCGTGGACATGCTGCACTGAATGTCACAGCCCACATTTTCCAATGTACTTGTGCAGGTGCTGGAAGTCCTCTTGCAGCATGTGTCCGAGTATATCTCCCTGCCCACCACCCCATCACAGGAGCATGCCATGAAGGCACGTTTTTATGCAGTAGCCCACATGCCCAACGTCATTGCTGCCCTGGACTGCACCCATGTGGCGTTGGTGGCTCCCCAGCCATTGGAAGAGGTATCACACTCTCAATGTCCAGGTCACCTGCGATCCTGACCTCTTCATCACACACTGCTGTGCCCGCTTCCCTGGTTCCATCCACAATGCCATGGTCCTGCGGAACACACTGCCTGGATACACAGAGAGGCACAGAGGGCAACAGACGCGGATATTGAGTGACTACAAGTCCCATCACATGAATTTATCTTGCAGCACTTCAGCAATGTAGTGTGAAGGAGGGTGCATAGCCACCAAAGCCCTGTACATGCAGTATCTGCCCTCTCACTACACACATTACAGCCTACAACTCAGAGGACTTGGACATGATGGACAATGCTGCATGAAGTCGCCAATGAACATTGCCCCAAAAGTCTACCACCACACACACATGGCTACAGGTACTGCAACGCATCATTACCCATCCCTATTCATTGGACCATAATGTACAACACTGCACCAATGGAACTGAATACTGGCAGTAGTAACCCCATGTACTCCGGTATATGAAGTCATCATGGAATCTATGCAAACAACACAAATCTGCATGAGAGCACCACACAGGCCCAAAACACGCACCATGGCATGCTGCCATGATAATTACAGACCCTGAAAGCAAAATCTGCTGGCCGTGAGCCGGGTGCATGGTGTTACACGACAATGCAAATACTGAATGATTCCACATGCAAGTACTGTGGTTGTAAGACATGTCGTGTGACAATACTCATAGAATGCATGCACAGAAAGTCAATCAACATACCATTGCAAAAGGCAACACATCCACAATGCTCTGCGACTGACACTTCTGACCTTTACATGGATTCCTTGAAGATGTTGGACCTGTGCATCCGCAAGTGTCTCCAAGTGCTCCTGCCATTCTTCCACATCATCCAGCCTCCTCCATATGGCATCCTATGATGCATGGATTATAGGTTGGGGAGAGCTGGGGTTTAAGCAGGGTGAGCCATATGACCTGCCATCGTTGTCACCCTCTGATTCCTGGCCACGCTGACCAAGTGGCTGGGTGTCCCGCTCAAGTGATAAGGGGGTATCATGGGCCGGGTGGGTGCATGCACAGTGTCTTCTGTGCACCTGCCAGCATCTGGTTCAACTCTCACGACCAGAGTGGCCGGCTCTTAGGAGGGGCGGTTGCAGGTGCCAAGGGTGCAATACCTGCAGGTGTGTCATCTGGTGCATGCCAGTGCTGTTGTGTGGTACTGCTGGGCCCTGGTGTCATGATCCTGCCCTTCCTCATTGCCTTCCCATCGCTGGGCGGTGGCAGGGGTGGTGGCTGTTGGTGTTGCCATGGAGTCCCGACCATGGGGTGTGGATGGGCCTGCATCCTCTTCCTTCTGCATCGCCTTTGAACCTGTTGGGTGAACAATGACATGCTGTTAGTCATCATGCATACTTGTACGTGGGCTTGCTAGTCACACATGCAAAATGGTGGAGGGTTATCCTACCCATGTGCACTGATGGGTATTGTCGATTGCAGGCCTATACATATGGCCACTGCAAGGTGGGGGCAGTGCCTGCTGAGGGTGTACAACCCATTGGTATGTGGTGGCATCTTCCCCTGTCCATTTGGCCCATCTATGCTAAGGGGCCACATGCTTGGGATGGTCATTTGGCCAATGCATTGTCAGGGAAAGGGGGCATTCAAACTCACCAGATCCAACTTGACTGCGGGCTCCAGCCTCCTCACTCCCAACTCCCTCTATCCCCTCTATCCCCTCGATTTGGAGGCTGGAGCTGGCCGTCTCCTCCCCCGGTGCCGAGACTGTGTGGTCCACGGTGCCGCCTCCTGTGGTCAATAACTCCTGCCAATGTCTGGCCACGGGGAGCTCCTTCAACCTCTTCCTGCAGGCCTCACCATCCCGTGGGACTCTGCCCACAGCTGTGACCTCGTCACTGATGGCTGCCTAGATGGCAGCCTTCCAGTGGCCCAATGGTTTGCAGTGCTGGGAGTTGCCATACAGATCCTCTGCATGGGCCACCACCTCATCAACGAGGATCTTCAGCCCCACTTTGCTGAACCTTTGCTTCCTGAGCCTGTGATCAGGAACCTTCCCCTTTGATTTGTCCTGAGACATATTTTCACTCTTGTGTGGGTCTTGATGGCTACAGGAAATGTTGGATTCAGACAGGAATTCGTTTTTCAAAATGGTTGCTTCCGTACTTCCCATTCTGACGATTATGCTATTTTCGCTGATGGTAATTCCGTCGGTGGAATTGCTGTCGAATGTATGGTGTTAATGGTAATTCCACTGAATAACGGGCGGAATTACCATCCTGGAGCCAGTTTCGACAGTAATTCCACCAGACAGAATTACTGTTACCGCCAATGGTGAGTGAGCACTCCTGCTAAGTTGTAATATGACTGTGATTCCGCCCGACACCATTGCGGCAACGATAAGTCAGCCGAGGTGGAGTTGCTGCCATATTCCCACCCAACTCGTAATGAGCCCCATTCTAAGCTGTCCCTTAAGCCATCAAAATCAGTAGTAACATGGGCACCTGAACGACCTGGTGTCAGTTTTCAAAAGAGTAGGAATCATATGTGTTCCGTGAACTGAAAGCGTGTGCCGCTGGTTTCCTTAAAATATGACTGATCTCTCTTTCCCCGTTAGCAAAGGAAGTAATAATTTACATATGGTCTGAAGTGCTAATTCATTTGTTTTACTGTGCTCTGAAATGGAAGCAACTAGTACTGCGCTTACCTCCATAAGATGCTTCCTGATCCCCACAATCAGCTAAAATGTGTTTCTTTTAAACCATTTCAAGAGGACTTGTCCAGAAAACTAACATGGACACAGAAGCTCTCATTTAAAGGTTGTCTAGTAAAGCACCTTTCTTTGTTTACCATGTTTGAGACAACAACAATCGTCCATTTACAGAGCTCTTTTTAATTACAGGTGACGGTAGATGACTTTGAAGTCATCTCCCAGGACCTTTTCCGGGCCCTGACTATTCGTGAGAGATATATGCGCATGTCCTTCCAGAGGTTTCCGAGGACCACCTCCCAGTACCTTCGCAAGATTGAAGGAAAGACCTGGAAGGAGGATGATGAGGTTCACCCAGGTATGTCATGCAGCGTAAGAGACAAGGTGTAAGGGGGGCACCATGGGGTTCCTACTAGTTTTTAGTAGACAAAACCAACCGAGGTATCTTCTTTAAAACTGGTGGACCATTTAGTAGCTATAGTATTATGAGTATGTTACACAACAATTAGTACCAGGTTATGCATTATTAAACTGTTGTTAATCATTTGCTACATATTAGTGATATATTTTGCCCTGGAGTACACAGGGAGGTGTTAAAGGGAAACCTATTCAACAAGGAACCAAACCAAATGAGGGATTCTAAGATAATAGTGTCAGGAGGGAGGAATACATCCAATCAAGCGAAAGGCCTATGTTTAGAGGACCTAATATCCAGAATGCAATGCCCAGTCACTAGTTTACACCACACATTTCTAGGGCATTTGCACCTGAAAATGGGTCTTTCAAACCACTCACAGTCTCAGGGATGTTTAAGGTGCCCTAGAACACTTCTTCACGTGTACACAAGCACAGCAGAAGAGGGTCTACAGAGTAGACCCAGAAACAGGAATCCTAAGAGGAGATTTATGGGAAGAGACTATGGGGGTCATCAGGAGTTGGGCGGAGAGGTAAAAATGCTGCGGTAATGCTATTACCTCTGCATTACTGCTCCACCCAATCCTGAGTTTGGGTGGAAAGTGGGAGGTTTAACTCGAGCTTTGTGCTGGATGGAAAAACCTCCCCTTTCTGCCCATGTTCAGCGCTATTACCACTGGCGGTAATGGTACCAAAAAGCTCCATAGAGTCCTACAGACTCAAAATAAATGGGGATTAACAGCGCTATAGCAACACGGGATCCAGCGCAAATTGCGCCCGGCCAAGTTGCGCTAATGCTAACAGCATTGGGTGGTATCCGGTGCATTTATCGGCAGGATGCCACCCAACTCGTGACAGAGCCCTATAAGTAAAAGGGCAATAAAACATACATCTCTCCAATTTAATTGCAGATAATACATAGGCATGTTCGGTATTTAGATTTAGGTTAATAAGGTAGAATTAGGGAAAGGAAAGTCATGGAAGAGTGGCAGCCTAGCTAATTAGGGTTGTGCAGTAAAGTTGTTTTTGTGCCGCAGCTTCTGCCAGCACAAGATCTAGCCACTGATTTTGAAGCTAACAAGGAAGTAAAATTCCTTGAACATTGGCTTCAATATCATTTTTTCTTGGAGAACATTTTCTTTAAGTGAGAATGCAACACATGTTCAAGATCCTCTCAAATGTAATTTCTTAAGGTTATTGTCTCCCCATATTTATAAGAGAAAAAACAGAACCTCTGTGCGCTTAGAGGATGTTTCCAGGCATGCCAGTTAATAATGGTAGAGGGAGATTTTAGTGCTGTTGGGATTTAATGAGCTAGTGTTAATGTCGCCCTCTCCCTTTTGTCTTTCTGCAGATTCCTGTATGTTTTAAAGAAGCATTTGTAGATGTATTATTTTGTCCCACTCCCACTCCCCCGTCCCCGGTGAGGGCCAGGTTTGCCATAGTAAATATTAGCATTTGTGAATATTCTCTATAGAGGGGTCTATGGGGCTAACACTGGTTCCTGTGGAGATCTGCAAGCTCGGACCTGACAGCTCCTTATTCTAGTCTTTCCTATAAGTGTTTCACTTTCTACAGCGTGACTCACTTGACATAGCCACCTCCTGTTCTTAAGCTTTCCTATAATGTGGCATGTCTGGCTTGGCCCCCTGAGGCTCTTCCTCTCAGTCTCTCCCAACCCTCCTCTTGAAGCGACAACATGCCCAGTCTGGAGCGGGGTTCCGAACACCCTAGAAGCCTGGAGGCTGCTATCCATTTTTATAGTTTGGCTTGAGCATGGATTGTTCCACTGAGATTTGGTGGTCCTTTTCCAAATGATTTTAAGATTATGTGATTGGTGTGTGGTTTTTCCTAATAACTGTGCCCCAACCCACAAGGAACGTGGGCACCAATTGTCTGTCAGCCATGTTGGAATTATGCACCAGTCTCATGGTGGGTGGGTAGTCAATCCTTCTGGTTGCCAAGGCTGCAAGTTTGTTCCCTCGCCTATTGATACAGCCTGTATGCTGGATGTGTGCGGTTTTCCTTGTAGCCACATGTTACTCGTCAACCAGCTCAGTTTTACGTGCCCAATCCGCTTGTCAGAGTCCCGCAGTGAGTGTGGTATCGCGAACAGGGCCCGAAGCACTCTGCATATATTCTCCTTGTGTTCTAATAATGTCAAACCTTTGGTGAGGGAGATTTTCGTTTCATCGCTCTCATTTTGTCTCCATGACATAAAAATAGTACTGACCCCTTTCATGTGGGCTATGTCTCGTTGGGCCATCCTAGGGACCTGGTTTTGAAGTGGTGACTGTCTGGCACGAAATGGGGCCTTCAAGTGGAGCCCGGTGAAACTCTATGGAGGTCCCCTATTTACTGCATCCTTGGGTTACATCGCATATCTGCTGGCTGCCCCTTACGCGCCAGGTACCCTACTCTTCTCAACGGGAGTTTCAAAGGCTACATTGCCACAGCTCATGAATATACAACGACTGCACCTTATTATAAAGGGCCACTAGATGTTTCTCTTTTTCAACTTGTATTATTTCCTCCCTTTCTGCTTTTCTTTTGAATATTGAACAAAGAAAACTCTTTGATCATGAAGCGCACTGCTCAATCAAATCCTCAATGTTTACAGGTGATTTAACAACTCTGTGCATTCATTAGAGATACATGTAGCATAACTACAAAACAAGTTTGTAGAGTGCTCAAGATCTTACATTTATGTCGCTGTTGCCAGAAATGAATTCAACACCGAGCAAACTCTAGCATGACGTTGAGTTCTAGTTGGCCATCTAAATGGTTTCATGTTTTTTCACAATTCTCATTTTAACTAGAATTCACAGCTCCAATTGCGAAAGGAGAAGATCCGTTCAGAGTGGATAACCTCCCGGAAGACCTTGGATACACCACAAAAATGAAGAACGGAGTCATTCACGTTTATGCTGCTGGCAAGGATGAGCCGAAAGACCTACCGTACCCATCCTTAGATCGTTTTATAGATGACATGAATTTTTTAATTGCCTTAATTGCTCAGGGCCCTGTGTAAGTATTTAGCGCACACTCTTCGTGACTATGCACTGTGATTCCTTCCCTTCTTACCACCATGTGTTTGTAAAGGGTTGTGTGGGGTTAAATACGCTGCTGTAGATGTGTCACATGATTTTACAGAATGCCCTTCCCCAAACCACCCATTTTTAAATACTTCTTCATTAATAATAATGAACTAATATATATTTTTTTAATAGTCAGTGATTTTTTCCGCAGAATATTCTGCCCTGAGAAATATGTGATGTGAGTAATCAGCGGTAAAAACACTGCATATCGGTGCAGATACGCTATACCTTCTATCGTAAGATGTTAAACAATGTGATCATTATGTTTACAACACAAATTCATTGTTAATTGAAATGAGCATTGAGGGGGGGGTCGAGTTTAATGGCTGCATTAACTGCAACAAAAATGAATCTAGACATTTTTGTCCCTCACTCATCAGATGCAGTGATATTTGCAGATTTAAGCAAATCGGACAGTTTTCCTGTCCTGGGTCGCCGGCATAAATGGCATGTCCTGTCATCAACAATTTATCACTGACATTATGGCATCATCTGGAAACCTAGTTTATTAATACCACCTTTTCTTAAATAAAATGCTACCCTCAGACAATCTGATCAGGTGTGATCTGATATGCAAGTGCAAATAGCCAAACTTTCCACCAAGACATTTAAATGTATAAATTTAGACTGTACGCTGTGCCACAATACCGACTGCTCCCTATCATAACGTTTTTAGACATTTAATTTTTCATTAAAGTATCTATAGTTTAAATATAAGCAAAGTTATTTTACTAAACACGGTAATTTAAAAGATGTAAACTGCTTAAAACTTATTTCTAGAAAAACCTACTGCCATCGCCGGTTGAAGTTCCTCTCTTCCAAGTACAAGGTCCACGAGATGCTGAATGAAATGGACGAACTGAAAGAACTGAAAATGAACCCTCATCGAGATTTCTATAACTGTAGAAAGGTAAATATGTTTGGATTCTTGTGAAGGAAAGAGAGGCAAAATAATACATGACGGTTATGTGCCGACACTTATCTCTGTATCTGGTCAGAATACAAAGACGGCTGGTGGTACTTCTGACAATCCAAGAGTAAGAGCCTCAAAGTGCAAAGGTAAGGTGTAAAAGCAAGGCATTAGCCATTTACTCCTCACCTTTGCTCTCCAGGGAATTGCAGAGACATCTGGAGGCAGAGAAGGAGGACTATACGGAATTCGCAATGTGGTTGAACGCCTGCATGAGATTTGCATGCAGCAGTAAACCCAATGGATTCCACAGAAATCAATTATGTATGCCATCCGCAAAGAGTAACTTGCAAGTGACATTACCTTTGTCTATATAACAAAAAATAAAATGAAAGAGGAAAGGACATTTTGTCCGTTTTTAATCTTTCCTTTTCCACTGTTTTTTCTAACTGCGGAGAATTGCATGCAAGGGGATCCTGCAGTACGTAGGTCTTAATCCTGGAGGCCCACTATATACAATTAACACCTGAAAATGACCCTGTAAATCATTGTTACTACTGGTAAATTCTATGTGAATCAAATATCTGTCTACAGGGGTAACTCGCAGTGACACCTGGCATCGTCTTTTGGAATGTGCCCATAGGCCTTAAAATCAATGTTCTCAGTCTGTAAGATTGTTTTTGGAATTCAGGGAGAACAATGGACATGTTGCTCTACAGAAATACCCAGCTGGGCATGAAGTTCAGTATGTTACAGTTCAGCCTTAGAATGATCTAATGTTCTCTTCAGAGACAGTCACATTGAAGCTCTAAAACATATCCTTCCTATTACTTGTCTCTTGTGAGCACAAACAAGAGTTGTTGAGAAATCGCTTGAACAATCTGCGGCGTATTCCAACCTGAGGCATTTTATAATATGCATGAACATCCCCATTTCCCTTTGACCTGGCACAGTCATCGGGCCTTGAACTTACCATCAAACTAGATTACTGTTACTGCCACTGGGTCTACTGATAAATCCTTTAGATTACAATTGGTGGGAAGGCTATGTTAGTCTCCATTAATGCAGTAGATAGGACTCCATGGGAGGCTTGGAAGAATTAACAAGGGTGCTCATTCTGCCCATGGTAATACCTTCAAATACTGGATTAAAAGAGGACAATTTTCCTCCATCAATGGTCTAGAGATAGCTTCACCAATTTAAGTCCAACTTCGGCATGCAGTGAAGTAGGTGATAATTCTGTTAACGTCAAAAATGTACCTTACTGCCACATGGCTGGTTAAATGCTTGTATTGTTGATAGTGCTGTTGTGGCTGTAAGAGATGATGGGCCTCATCAGGAGGTTGGCAGGATCACGGCGGGGATACCGCCAATGCAAATAGCGTTACCGTTACTCGGTCCGGCGCAATTTGCACCGGATCACAAGTAGTTGCATAGCTGTAATTCCCCATTGGGTCTGCTGCACTAATAGCGCCCAAATCGTGCAGTGACTGGAAATGTTTACCTCCAGCAAAAAACCGGAGGTAAAATGCACACTTACCGCCCAACTCATGATTGGGACACCCCTAAATGCAGCAGTTATATTGTTACCGCTGCATATAAGACTAAGGCCCAACTCGTGATGAGGCTCCCTATATGTGTTAAAATGATCCTTTTTGCCATGTCTACACACACATATTCCAAAGAAAACATTGCTATCAATTGTATATACTGATCCTATATATATATATATATTACATGGCCACGGTAGTTATGGTTAAGTTGCTGTTTCCATAGGAATAGCACTTTTTGGGTGGATTATAACTTCGCTTCCCCTGGACGAATCCTCACCAAACGTTGCAAAAAAAGTATATGGGCCACTCTGAATTTGTTGCCAAGTTTGGTGAGGTTTGGTGCGGGGGTGCAAAGTTATAGGGGGTCCCAAAACTTCTGTTTTTCCCATAGACTGAATGGGGGAAAAACCTTGCGCACGGCTACAGGCCAAACCGCTGGACGGATTTTCACCAAATTTGCGGCAGGGGCTTGGTCCCGAAAGCATGCTTTTGTTAATTTGGTGACCTTCCGTGTAGTACTGTTCATAAACATTACCAAAAAGTAGGTCTGAAAAAATTAGTGATATCTATGTCTGCTTCACGGTCACACTTACCTGTTCGGTCCACGGACAAGATACCGATTGGCTAAGGGGTTGGCGTCATGACCGCAGACATGCGACGTCTCTGCCCATTGTCTGCTGCGAAATGTGTTCTGCGTCAGATTGTTTGGATGCGCCCGACATCTTGGATCCGCCGAAAGCAGAGCAACAACCAGCGTACACATGCTCTATTTATAAAACTCTTTTGCTGTGTCACAGAGTGTTGGGAAAGGTTCAGACAGTAAGACCTGGGTGATCAATGCATTTGTTCTGGGGTTCGGTCTTCATGATGTACTTTCTATGGACACCTTGTATGCACAGAAAATGTGGGGTGTAATAATGATAGCACTTCGGTCCATGCAGTGGACAGGAAGCTTCGAACTGTTGAAAGCACACGCGTAGTGGTAGCCAACATTGAAATTGACAACCTGCCGTGATTGCATTACTTTTTCTGATGTCTATTATTATATTCATTAGTACGCCGCCATGGGTGTCACATGCTACAGTGGTTGTGGCCAGGACCTAGAGTCTTGGATGAATGGCCGTCGGCTGAAGGCCTTCCTTCCAAGACTGTAGGCCCTGGCCACAACCACTGCAGCATGTCACCCTAGACCAAAGTTATAAGTACTAGACGTGGAAGCCACTGCACACCCATCCCATGTAAGATCTATGGCCATACAGCTAGGAGTGAAGCCTCTGGCCAGAAGCACTGAAGGATACCACACCTATAGAAAAAACCCCACTACCACACATCACTGAGGTGGTTGTGGAGAGACCCTGCACTCTTGGGTGCAAGGCCGAAGGCCATGCACCCAATAACACAGTTATAATCTCTTTATGATGTGTTTCCTATGGCCACCTTGTAGGCACAGAAAATGAGGGGTCCAATAAGGGCAGTATTTCAGTCCGTCCAGTGCACAGGGAACTTGTAACTGTTGTAAGGATCCGCGTAGTGGCAGCGAACATTAAAATTGACAACATGCTGTGATTGCATTACTTTTTCCTATGGCTATTATTATATTCATTAGTACGCCGCCATGGGTGTCGCATGCTACGGTGGTTGTGGCCAGGGCCTAGAGTCTTGGATGCATGGCCGTCGGCCGAAGGCCTTACTTCCAAAACTCTAGGCCCAGCCACAAATACTTCAGCATGTGACACCCATGGACACCCTCTTACTAATGTGTATCGATTGCCTGGTTGTGGGGAGTGTGTGCACTCTTGGGTGCAAGGCTGAAGGCCATGCCCCCAACAACAAAGCTATAACCTTTTCACTTATAAGCCCACATGGGTTTCATGTAGTGCGGTGGTTGTGGACAAGATGTGTACTTTTGGGTGCATGGTTACAGGCTGTATGCCATACACCCAAACATGCACCCAACAGGAAACTGGTAAGCACTGGAGTTATAAGCCACTTTACAACCATATATTGAAATGTATGGCAATACACCTAAAATTTTAGGCCCTGCCCACAAACAGTGCAGCATTTCAGACCTACAGAGACACCCCTAGTATTGAACATCAGTCAGGTGGCTGTGGGGGAGAGTCTGCAGTTATGAGTGCATGGCCGCAGGCCATGCACCCAACAGCACAGTTATATGTAGTGTACTTACAAGGTACAATGGGTACAATATGGTGTGGTAGTGCATCACTCTGGTGGCTGTGGGGAGGGGCTGCAATCATGGGTGCTTGGCCGAAGGCCATGCCCCCAAAAGTACATTTGTTCGTAGTGTAGTTATATGCCACAATGGATGTCATATGGTGTGGTAGTAGTGGCCAGGATGCAGAGTACTTGAACTAAGTAATAAGCACTGCAATTGTAAGTAACTATGCATTTGAAATACTGTATACCCATACATTCATAATGCTATGGCCTCAAACTCACCTTTGTAGCCAGTGGCTACAAACTACTGCACCATATCAGAGCTATTGGTACACTTGTACTATGCAACCTCATTAAGATGGTTGTGGGGAGGGTATAGCGTTTTGGGAGCATGGCCAAAGGCCATGCTCCCAAAACCAAGTGTGTACATAGTAAAATGACAAGGCACCATGGTTCCGATATGCTGTGGTGTTTCTGGCCAGGACCCAGACTCTTGACTGCATGCCCAAAGGCCATGCACTAAAGACTGAAGTCATAAGCAGTGGAGTTACAAGTCAATATGGGTGTGGTGTAATGCGCTAGTTGTGTTGACACCCTAGTGTCTTAGCTTCATGGCTGTAGATGATGGTCCGAAAAGTAAATTTATAAGTAGCTAATTTACAAGGACCATGTTTTTGATATGCAGCGATGGTTGTGGATAGGAACTATACTCCTTGTACCTTGGTCGTAAAGCGTAGGTGGTAGGTTACACACCGAAGATGCAAGGGCCAGCCTACAGGCACTGCAGTATATTAGTACCATAGATTAGACGTGTAGATTTGCATGTGTAGAAAATGACTGCCAATATACTTACTCCTTCCTTTGTTCAGAATCCACATACAATTTTTAAGTGGCTATCGTACTTGGCGGAAGTATCCCTTTTTCCATTTCTGTGATAAAAGAAAAAAGTATGTTAGTGTTTGCATTTTTTGAAAATGTACTTCATTGCATAATAGACAGTTTACCTTTTTTTTTTTTGGCCCTCATATTTAGTTTACAAACCAGTGTACTGTGCATTGCGCTCAGTTTCTGTGTTTGCTTTTCTAATCCTGGGGCCTGGCGAAAAGAAATCCTTGTCGGATTAAAAAAAAACTTCATTTACTATGGTACTAACTACTTCCTTGTTTCCTTTGAGTGTTTCCTTCATCTTTCTGATCAATGTTATGTTTGTTGCCTTTCTGCCGATTTTTAACAGTTAGATAACTGTAGGCGTATTCTAACTGCATTTGTTCCTACAGATTTGTGATACTCATTCATTTGTGTCGTTGTTATATCCTGTTTCCTTCATCTTTCCCATTAATGTTTTCTTTGTTGCCTTCCTGCCGATTTTTAACAGTTAGATACCTGTAGGCGTATTCTACCTGTGCATTTGTTTCCAACGATCTGTGATAATCATTTGTTTGTATCATTCTTAAATCCTCTTGGGTAGTTGGATACCTGTGGGCGTATTCTAACTGTTTGTAGTCTTTCACATAATTTGTTGACAATCTTGAAGTACACATTGTTTCGTAAATTTTGGCTTTAAGAACATTAAATACGCATTTGTTAGATTAGCTGGACATCTCTGCTTTAGAGTAATGGTGCTATCATTACATTCGAACCATCCACAATTCTTTTTAATGTATGCAGTGTAATAACCTGCATTGGTTGTAGCTCCTGCATGGTAGATTATACCTACTGTTGTAAAGGTTTTCTTTCCAAGTGACACTTTACCGTGCGTGAATCCAGTCAGTTTGCAGTTGTTTTTGGTGCCATCTGCATTATAACGTAGAAGCATAAGTATTATGTAGGCACTATGTGATTGTATCAGTAAGGTGGAGCGATTGTCTGAATTGCAAATAGTAGATAACCTGCCATGGTTTGCATTTTGTACAAGTTGCTGAAATGGAATGCTCTCACAATTTGGTATGGAAACATACACAATTCGCTCATTTGGGATTTCTTCCTGTATCACTTTGCTACAGAGAGCGCATTTATGTTTCCACATGTATGAAATTTGGAAGATTTCATTTACAGGTATGCTTTTGTTTTCCAATACTAATAGTGTGTACATTAGAAATTCTTGTGGATCTTCTTGTGAGTTCATAGTGAATCTCACCATTCCAGCACAGTCGTCCAATTGTTGCCTTACTCCATGAACACTGTATGTGTTGTCAGGATTGCTTGTTGCATTTCTATGCAGCACTAACATTTGCAAACACAATTGGTCTGTACTGTGCAGGTAAATATTGTTAACAATTGGTGGCATTTGAAATAGAATATTCATTGCTACATTTGCATAGCAACCTACTCCACTTTCATTTGCAAATTTGAATGGACCAGCAAGTTCTGTATCTGAGTGCATTTTTCGGTTTTTCTGTTGCTTCTTTGCCGACGTCCCTGGTTTACATTCCCTAATAGGTTCTTCTATATTTGTGGTAATTGATGAAACTTTAGCTTCTTTTCTTTTCTTTGCGGAATTTGCTGTTGAATTCTGTTGCATTTCTGTTTCATTTACTTTTCTTTTACCACCGTTTTACTTTATCTGGAACAGGGTAATGTTTCAGATGAGGGGTGTACAGTGAACGCAATCTATTGTATTCTAGGATGCAAGGAATATCAGCTTTGACTTTACTTGAATCAAAGTTCATTAGCAATAGACCGTCAAGTGTACGTAAGCGTGATAATGCTACGTAGCTCATGCCTTCCTTAAAGACTGTGTTTCCTATATCTAGCAACGCTTTGTCTAGGGTAAGACCTTGGGATTTATGAATGGTAACTGCATATGCAAGAGTTAGAGAAAATTGCTCTCTACGTACATACATGTCTTTGAAGAGAAGGAATCGAGCAATTGAGCACCCTATCCTTTTCACTTCTGAAACTTTATCAAAGCGAATATTTACAAACTGAAAGTTGCTATCACGTGGGTATGATTGAAAGCCAACAACTGTGCCCAGAGTTCCATTAACTAGCGCTTGCTCTACGTCAAGGTTACGTTTAAGCATTACTCTACAATTTAAGGATAATTTCAATATTTTTTCCAACCTAGCTTTGTTGGAGATTGAATTTTCTAAACTATTTAGTCTTGTTGTGGCTTGCTCACACATGGGTATTGTCATACCATGTACGTCTAGTTTGTCTGTGGTGCTAATTTCTATTATTGGTTGCATTTCTTTATTTAAAATTGTTTCATTGAATTTGAAACAGCTTGCAAGAGTTGGCATTAAGGCCATACAATTGACATTTTTGTGTGCAATTTGTTCCATAACATCAGTTGCACATGCATTATCGCCATAAACTTCATGTATATGCCGGTTTTTCAATACAATTTATGCTTCTTGCGATAATACACCAACTCTAATACTTTTTAAGATGTTGGCATAAGTGAGATCTGCAGATTGCCGCATGTTCTCAGTTAATTCTCTCTATTGGAAATGTTGCCAAAGGTTAACATTACCTATGCTACCAACAGTTTTCCGGCAGAGTTTGTGGCCTAAGGTTTTAAAATCGATTCAACTTTCACTGGTGTCAATTGTAGAAGATCTCCGAAAACGATAATGTGTTTCCCTGCAAAGAGTTCTTCGTTGTTATTTTTAAGTACTTCTTGCAATCTGAGATGAATCAAAGCCAACATTAGGTTGGAGACCATGCTCACTTCATCTATTAGTAGCATTTTCATTTGTTTCAATGCTCTGCGTAATTCCATTGCAGCTTCTGCAGAAAGTTTGTAATAGTCTAATTTATTTTGATCCTCTACTGGAAGCAGTAGTAATCGGTGTAAAGTGACACCGCCTATGTTGTAGGCAGCTAAACCTGTGGGGGCTGTTACAACAGCTGACAGTTTATTGTTTGTCAATTGTTGAAAGAACTTGCTGATGATTTTGATTAAGAATGTTTTCCCTGATCCAGCTTCACCACTCACGTACAGCAGTATAGGTTTGTAATTTTGGCAGGTACATTCTTTATTTTCGTGTTGTACACCATGTACAATTTGTTTTGTTACGTCTTCAAAAATGGTGCGCTGATCGTTGTTAAGTTTTGCTTGTTGTACAGTTAAGTGTTCTGTATCTTCTTGATACTGATACATGGTGTTTTCTACTTCTGCCATAGCTACTTCAGCCTCATTTGCTATTAGTGGTTGTCCTAATGGTTCTTGACTTCCTGTTACAGAAGGTTGACTACTGTCGAAAGAGTCCTTATCTAGTTGGGCCTGAAGTTCTTCTTCCTGTTGCTGCTCATCGTGTAACATTGTTTTGTACTGCGTAAAGTTCACATCGGTGATAGTGCTTTCATTTGATTTGAAAGCATCTTCATAGCAGTCATAGTTATCTAGTATGTCTTCCTATTTTCTCCATGGTTTGAAAAGTTGTAACAGAGACATGTAATATAGTTCTTTCTGTTGAGGAGTTTTTAATGACAATTTTACATGATTAATTAAGCTTTGTTTGGTAAGTTTCACTAAGCTCCCTTCACAATTGGTCACTCTATATCTACGTTTCCTTTCATCTGGTTTTACATTATTTTTGTATGCAAAGTTTTGAGATATGTGGTATAGACACATGCTTTCCCGAGTGCTACTCCTGTTCGGATAGTATGTGTCCAGTAAATTGTTTTTAGAATGTCTTGGCTGTTGGGATAATTTCTGGCAATTGTTTCTATGTCCGCACATGATTTTAGCGCTCTTTTTCTAGATTTTGCAGGACCAAGACTGAGCCATACTATGTTGTCTGATTTTCCATACAAAGCAGTGGCGGTTAAACGATCTGTTGCTTCAGAGGCGCCACATTCTCTATGAGAGAGCATTTTTATGCCTAGGCTGTACAATTTCTGTGATAATGTTTTGTCTGATGCTAGGTCATCCCAGAGGTCTTAAAGCTTTGTTTTTTCTGCTTTTGTTAAGTAGGCTGTAACATATCGTGCAACAGCAGTTGAATTGTCTGCAATGTACTGCACATCTATGTTTGCATTCCATAAGAGGGCAATGATTGCATTGTAATCATTGATATATTTTGATTCTTCCCTTCTTTTTATGTAATACATGTTCTTAGGTGATTTACCTTTAACACTATGTAAAACTGAAGACATAAAGTTGTTTACTTCACTTGTTTCTGTAACTGGTCTAGGGAAACCAAAGCGGCATTTGGTGTAGTATTTACCTTTGTTTTTGTATTTGCAGCGACAATATTTGCCACATTTGTGTCTTTGAAATTGTAAAATCTGCCCATGCAGCTCTCTATGTGTCTGTTGTGAAGGGATTTCACAAGTGACATATTTTTGGATAAACTGCCAAACAGTGCTATCACTGTCATGCCCAAATGTCGGTACACCTTTGATCCATAACAGCATGTGAATATGTGGTGCTCCTCTCGCTTGATATTCTTTTCTCCAAAGGAAGTGCTGCACTTCTCCAAGGGGAGGAACAGTTTTATTTCAAATAAAGTGTAGCATGGCAATGAAACGATGATGGAAATATCTTGAGACATTAACTGTATCTAGAGAGCAAAGTTCTCCAGGTGTTAATATATCTATGTTGTTTTTGTTGCTGTTTGCTATGCGTAGGAGCTCATGTAAATCTTCCCATGCATATTCTGCACAATTTAGCGTAATAAACCAAGTCGGTGGTCCAAGGTTTCCGATCTTGCAGCGCACGTCTCTGTGCCGACTGAACCAGTATTCCTTTGTACCGCGCATGTTTGCAAACAAATTTGTTATACTTGATTGTAAAACCTCATCTTTTTGCTGTACTTTTTGTATTGACTGCGTAGCTGCCATATTTTGAAAGTGGGTTCCAGATTTAAGAATGTGTGCAACTCCGTAACATAGTGTTGCTAATTCACTTTCATAGAGTAGGTGGAATATGTATTCCACATTTTGTCTAAATCTGGGATCTTGCGAATACATTTGCAATGAGCGGTATTCTGATGCCCCGATCTGAGTGGATCTATCATCGTATCTTCCACCTTTGCCAGTAGGAAATAGCAGTGGAAAAGCACGTGCTTCTATACTTTTTTCCCAAATACTCATTGGTGACCCTTTGGTTTATCGCATTTGGTAATTTTCTAGTGCATCATCTATGCTTTCATTGGAATGCAATGGATGAATTGTGTAATGGTCCAAAAGAGTGGATACTGTAGTAGGATCCAGAAGTTCAAATTGTCCAGTTTCTGATGGCTCTTGAATTATTTCAGTTGTTTCCCTTAAACTTTCATCAATATTTATTTCCTTGTAGTACTGATTATTGTCTTTTAGATATTGCAATGCTTGTCTAACTTTGTGTAAGTCCACTAATTGTTGCCAAAAATTTTTGTCCTTTGTTGGTACTCCATTTACCAAGACTATCAAAGAATGCTCTATTGAACAATCCACTCCTAGAGTGTGTACATTTTCCGTTAGATCTAATGGCAAATAAACTACTTTGCCACGAATGCCTTTGACCAATTTAGAGGCAGGTAATTTTGCTGTTTTTGGATGAAGGCGTATAATTGCTTGAAATGGGTGAACTGTTTGAATTATTATGCTCTCATACAAATTGAGCTGTTGCAGGATTTTTGGTAAGGAAACAATTCCAAATAATTTGCAATAGCACGTGAAGGAGTGTGGTTGTTGTCTAATTTTGTAGTACAGTAACTGCAACATATTAGGCGTTCAGTTAGTTCATATTTGTTTTCAGCTAAAAGGTACAGAGCTAATTCAAACCGTTTAGAGTCTTCATTGTCTTCTATTTTGTATGGTATGTCCACATTTTTTGTGTTCCTTTTGTAAAATGTTCTGCAGCAAAACACACACACACGGTTTGGTACTTCAGCCGATGACCTTTTAAATTTTACTATTTCTTTTCTGGATGTGTGTAATAGAAGGTTGCTATGTGCAGAATTGTTGCTAGTATGTTCTAAAACTGTTGCATTTTGTAAGTGGCTCTCACTTCCAAAATACTTTTTCTGAATACGGTCAATTTCTTCTTGTAAGTATTTGGGTGTACCATGCAGAAGAGTGGTATTTAAATTGCCTGATTCTAAAGCTGAACATTTTGCATAGTATATTTTATACACTAGATTTCTTACATTGGAATGATGTATTGATATTCTTTTGATATCATGGAAGGTGCTTTTGCAAATAGGCCCAGAAATGCAGGCTAATGAATGTTCTTTTAGTCCTGTGTATTCCCGCACTGGACAAATATCCATATTTTGCAGCACTTTCATTTTACTTTTGTCTTTACCTTTTACATATTGATTGAGGAACTGACGTAAAGATTTGAAAGCTTTGTTTGAAATGCCACAGATTGATGTGCACGGCCATTTGTATACTGGACCGTGTGGTTCTGCTGAATCGAGAGGTAATTCTGAGTTTTCAGGGGATACTTTTGTAAGCAGTGTTTCTTGTTCCATGATGGTAGTATTGATTTTCTCATACCCTCATCCACTGCTATGGAGGGCAATTGTGTTTGTTTGATTTTGTTTGTATGCTTCTCCATTAAAATATGGTTCTGTGGTTGTTGTGTGACTCCATTCACCACTACAAACATGTAAGAAATTATTTTTGTTCACATTCTGTTTATTGCCGAGTTTCTTTAGTAGTTTGGTACTTAGTTTTGTTAGTGCTTTCATCCTATTTAACACTCATATAGACAACTTCTTTTTGAGAAGGATTACACTGTCCACGAGAGCTTGTAGGATTAACTTTCTACGGTAGTTTTTAAGGGGTGAGGATGATTTCGGTCCTCTTCTTAGTTGATTCTGAAGGACTCTGTGACGAAACATTTTTGATAAAAATACCTTTTTTACTATGGGTTCTTGTTACACTATCAGGATTATTAGGAGCATTGTTAGCTGTACTGGTAGCCGTTTTTTTGACAACATTTTTGTGTTTTGTGACCCATTTTGATGGAGGAGATAAAGTTTCGGTAGTTGAGACTTCCTTTGTTTTGCTAACCAACTGCATTAGCTGGTTTGTTCCAAGATTCTCTACAAACTGTACAACAGGTGGATGCTTACATTGGGCACTTTTATTTTTATTTGCCCTACTTCTGCGTTCCTTTCTACGGAGTTGCTTTTTGGTAGGCATTCTTTGATGTCTGTTGAAAAAAAAAGGTATACTTTGGTCCGTTGTCCAATGTATGTGTGCTATGTGCATGTGTGCATGAGTCTGATGGGGAAGCTCTTTGTCATGGTGTGTCATTGTGCATTGAACTCTTGCAATGATTTGGTAAGGCTACTTTACTGTTTGTATAATACTACAATGTGCTTCAGATGAGAGCACAAAGTGGGCTACTTGTGACGAGAACCATTATTAATAAACAAAATGCCATAAACTTGCAACAGCAACTTCTTTTCTAAATCTAACCTTCTAAGGATTACGTATGTTATTTGAGTTCCAAACACACAGGGATTTGTCAGCCATTCTGCCTGTTATTCTTTGTTCAATAATGGATATTTGTAGGTAGAATGGTTTAGAAATCAATGTTTGCTTTGGTGCCCAAAATAACCAAATAACCCACACAGCCTCTTTGAGGAGTAGTTAAAATATAAAGATAGTACTGTGCTTACTTTTTTTTGCAAAATGACCAGGTTTCTTCGGATATGTCGTCTGCAGTGTAGATGCTGTTGATTCTCAGGAGAGTAGTCTTCACTGCGATTGAAAAAAACAAAATCAATTACTTTGTGTGTTTACAGCAGTGATGATACTGCACACATTAATTGTGCTTCTTTTGTCAGAGCATTTTACTTTCATATTTCAAACCAGTGCTTGTGTGCACTTCACTTCACTCTGTGCAGTCTTTGCAATATGGTACTTGAAAGTCCTTCAAAATAGCTAACAATTTTAAGGTTATGGAAATGCCTTGTTTTTTACAAGGTGCACTATGCATAGGAGAGAGGTTTGTAAGCGATAGGGCACAGTAGTAGATGGGGAACAATGTTCTACTTGCAAACTAAACACAATGCCGACACATTGGGAGACGCTCAGAGGGAGAAGTCACCACAGCAATCGGGAGCGCTTACTTTTCTCATACGATTACATTGCAAGTAGCATTACTGTAGGCCGTACACAGTACACAACTCCGACATTTCCACATACACAATTATGTTCCGCCCTAAATAGGCATGCTTGCAACGTATGTACAGGTTATGCGGAAGACAGTAAGCAGTTGTGCGGTTTGTCAATGACAAATCGGACATCCTGCACTTAAAACGGGGAGCGTTCGTATGTATTTCTATGCACATTTAGCGGCATTATTTTGTCTAAATTAAATCATAAGGATTGCACATGTTCTCTGATTAAAATATACATACATGTACTCTATACTCATGCATGTGCGCATGCATGGAGCTGTACGTAGAAATTTGCAGTACTTGCACAGTAGCTTGTGAAGTAGGTGCTTTGCAATGATATGCGACTTCCATTCAGAATCGTCGACAGTAATTTTGAAGTGCGCAATGTTGATGACGGAGTTAGAATTAGCGATGTTTAATGTGATTGGTGGATGGTTGTGTAACTGCTTAGTTGTGTCCAATAAGGGACTCGATTTGTTACCGCTGTGGAAGGACTAGGTAAGAGTTACATGCCGCACGTAGGCAACGCTTGTCCGCATGTAGGACATGTCACATACAGGTTTCTACAGCAAATCCTGCATGGAAAGGGGACTGTAGGCATCAGCCAATCAGATGTTCATATTACTCTTTCGTGTCGAAAGACGGTGCGCACACTGAAGATGGCAGAGGTGGAGAGGGTCAGGGTTTTGGTGCTTGGAGACATTTTTGTGCATGGCTTTCAACACTATGCCGAGAGTAGGCATGTGGCACACCATTTCGATGTAAGAGGAGTGGAGGTCGTGTGGAGCTCTGACACTGATGCCAATGTTGCGGCAATTCTGCAAGTTTGCAGAGACATGCGTACAATGACCACTCCTCATGTGGTAATTTTGCACTACGGTGCTTTCCATTTGGGATACGTGAGTTCACGTACTTTGTTGGCAGATTTGGCACAGTTGATTGAAGCACTCATGACCATCTTCCCAACAACGAAAGTCATTTTTTTCTGCTTTACTCCCTAGAGTAAAATGGGACAACAATTCTGTTTTCTGTCCAGATCAAAGTATTGGGAGGTGTATCACCAAACGCGGCATGCGTGCATTCATGCCACGAGCTGGTAGGTTTTTCTGCAGCCACGATAACATTGCGCCAAGCAATGCGGATTATTTTGAAGCAGATAGTGTTGCGCTATCTTCTTTGGGAAATGCGATGTCGGTATCTGGCCAAAAATAAAAAAGAAGCCCATCCTAGCAAAGAGTGCAAGCGCCTA
The DNA here is from genome assembly GCF_040938575.1 of Ambystoma mexicanum. NCBI lineage: Eukaryota > Metazoa > Chordata > Amphibia > Caudata > Ambystomatidae > Ambystoma > Ambystoma mexicanum. Next base: position 112,138,518 of record NC_090938.1, on the reverse strand, counting down.
TACACTTAAGGCAAGCGCATTACCACCTCAGGCACCTATATGACCAGGATTGCAAACACAACACTGCTGGCGAGCTACAACACCACCCAATGGGATGAAGTGCTCAAGACCCTAGTGTCTGTGCCAGAACCTGCTAGGCCTCACCTGCATAAAATCTCTACAGAGGGGGAAGCAAGTGGCGCAGAACATCCTAAAAAATGGACTCGACTCAGCCGATACCTCAATAAGAGTCATCGCTCAAGGTACACTTCTAAAGAGACAGTCGTGGCTCTGTGGTTCTGGGTTTAAACCCGAGACTCAAGCCACACCAAACAACCTGCCTATTGAAGAGGCAGTCCTCTTTGGAAAGGCCTCAATGAACAACTCGAGACAGGCAAAAAGGAGCATGAAACCATAATGACTTTGGTACAAATTACAAACAAGCCATATGTCCAGAGAGGCGTCTAACACACAATGCACTTTTCGTGACCACAGTTTCAATCATTAAACCAAACGGGATCTGGGGCATCCAGCTCCTCCTTTTACAGTCCCCAGTCTGAATTTACCTCTTACCAATCCCATCAGCAGAGGGGGTTTTGCTGAGGAAAATGGCCAGGCATTGTTGCAGCCTCTAGAGGCACAGCAACACCGGTCAACAAATGACAGACCAGTCCACGTTCCCTCCCATGCATGCCCAGTCGCGGGTCGCATAAGGCTTTCCACCCAGCAATGGGAGGGAATAACGTATGATTGCTGGGTGCTCACGATAGTGGCAAAAGGACACTCCACAGAGTTCATCCGTAAACCTTGCCACCACCCTCCTTGTGCAAGAAAGATTTCAGCAGAACATTTTCTAATCCTACAAGAGGAAATCCAACACTACTAGAAAAAGGCGCAGTCAAGCTGGTACCACCGCTAGAGGAAGATCAAGGTATTTATTCAGTATATTTATTTGTTCCCAAGAAATATTTTTCAATGCGCCCGGTTCAGGACCTGCGCCCTGTAAACACGTATGCCAAGCCTCAAAAATTCCAGATGACTATGTTACAGGAGGTAATCCCTCTGCTAAAACAAGGATATTACATGGAAACATTGGACATTAAAGATGCATACTTTCATATTCCAATGTTGTCAGGGCACAAGAAATACCTGGGATTCAAAGTGGGGGACCAGCACTAACAATTCAAGCTGCTACCATTCGGCATAGCCTCAGCCCCCATGGTATTCACAAATGTCCTAGCAGTAGTGGCAGCACACTTGCGAAGGCAGTCCATTCCAGTTTACCCTTACTTAGATGACTGGCTAATAACAGGAGGCACACCTCAAAGGTGCCTACTAAACACTCAGCAAACAGTCGGCTTACTGTTCCAATTAGTATTCTCAATACATGAGAAATAGTCAAGTCTAGTGTCAATTTCTAGGGGCACTAATCAAAACAAACAACGGACTAGTCTTCCCCTCCATTGAGAGGGTCTAAAACATGTGGTTTCAAACATCTCAGTATGTAGCTGGTCGCCAAGTAAAAGTGCAAAAGGCAATGCGCCTTCTAGGAATGATGGCTTCCTGCATCTATCTAGTGCCACACGCCGAACTGTGTATACGTCCAATGCAAGAGTGGTTAGCTAAACAATGGTCACAGGCAAGCGGTATAGGCGACGATCTAGAGGTGGTGTCACAAACTCTAGTTCAATCGCTACAGTGGTGGTTCGAAGACAACCTGTCCAAGGGAAAGATTTTCAGCTCGCCAGCAATCTAAGCCACTCTTACAACAGACGCATCCCTGACAGGGTGGGGAGCTCACTTTCTCCATCACATTGCACATGGGGTGTGGACTCAGGCATTGACCAACAAGCATATAAACCTTCTGGAACTGCTTGCAGTCTTCAAAGCACTCCAAGCATTCAGGACTCAGTTCATACACAAGACAGACCTCATCCTAACAGACAGCACCACAGCCATGTTTCACATAAACAAACAGGTGGTTCGAGGGGGGTGGCACATTCTCCAGGGTTGTCCAAACTAACCCAGAGCATTTGGTTGTGGGAACTAAAAAACTTGTTTTTCCTGGTACAAGATGTCCCAGGGGAACTCAATTCACTGGCAGACGTACTAAGCAGAAGTGTGGTCCTACCCTCAGAACACGAGTGGCAACTAAACACAGACGTACTACACAACGTCTTTGCAGACTGGGGAGTCCCAGAAATAGACCTCTTTGCTACTCAGGAGAACGCACAATGCCTATTTTACGCATCCAATGTTTCCCCAGAAAGGTTCCAAAGGGAATGCACTACTAATCAATTGGTCAGGGAAATTTGCATATGCTCTTCCCCCAACACCTCTTCTCAACAAGCTACACCAGGAACAAGTAACACTTATCCTCATAGCTTCCATTTGGGCACGGCAAACATGGTTCTCGCACCTTCAGATGATGTCCCTGTGTCCTCCTATGTAACTACCATGTCCAACCAATATGTTGACACAAGATCAAGGGGCAACACTCCACCCGTGCCCTTAGACATTGAACTTGGCAGCCTGGCTCCTGAGATCATAGAATTTGGTCACTTAAATCTAGACCAAAGATGCATGGAAATCCTTAAAGAGGCACGTAAACCCAACACACGTCATTGCTATTTAAACAAATGGAAGCGTTGTGTGTCATGGTGTAAAACACGTTCAGTCAATCCAATTGAATGCACGCCATCAAATATAGTTCAATATCTTCTATATCTACTAGACTCAGGCTTAGTATTTAACTCACTTAAAGTACACCTAGCTGCTATCTCAGCATACACCAAAGTATGGTTTTGTGTTGGAAAATACCAGTAGTTAAATCTTTCATGGAAGGTGGTAAGAAATTATACCCTCCAATTTCTAATCCTACTCCCAGCTGGGATGTAATTATTATACTTACAAAGCTCATGGGTGCCCCTTCCAGCCTATACACAAAACTAGTCTTAAACACCTAACGTATAAAACGTCTTTTCTTATAGCTATTACATCTGTCAGAAGGGTCAGTGAATGGAAAGCACTATCAGTACAGGACACCTTTGTTGTTATCCACAAAGACAAGTTAGTACTACGCACTCACTCACAATTTTCACTGAAATGTATATCTAAAATTCATGTAAACCAATCCATAGAGCTTCCTGTGTTTTTCCATCACCCCACAAACACAGCAGAAAGAAGCATTCATGCACTAGATGTACGAAGGACTGTCACCTACTACCTACAAAAAACTAAAACTATCAGAAACCACAGGAAGAGAAGGTGATCCTTTCTCTAAATTAGCAGTTTCAAAATGGATTGTCAACTGCATCCAGCTTTGCTATTCTCCTGCTAAGAGAACATTGCCATTCAAGCATAGAGCACACTCAACAGGGACAACTCTAGCTTTCATAACAAATGTGCCCTTAGATGCCATTTGCAAAGCTGCCACTTGGAGTTCTGTGCACACTTTCACCCAACATTACTGTCTAGACACACATTCCAAGGGTGATACACAGGTGGGACAAGCAGTGTTAAAATATCTATGTGCAGCGATACCTTCAAACAACCCACCTCCTTCTCCAAGTACTGCTCAGTAATCCATGCAAAGCATGTGATTCCAAGCATATCCACAAGCCTCAGGAGGCATACCTTACTTAATGTAATCGTATTTCTGAAGCTTGTATATGGTTAGATTCACATGCGCCCACCCTTCATCCCCTCTTGGAGTTAAAGGTTCTTGGTAAAACATAGATTATTTTCCACCTCATAATCTCTACCTGCACTGCACGCTTACACTTTACACTCCCTCTTGTCGGAAATAAACGGAGGGACCTCGACGCGTGAGGGATCATGGGCACAGTCGATGTCACACTAAGGATAGAATTACAAACACGCCCAGTTAGAAAACTTTGTGTGTAATAAATACTCCACAGCACCAGTAGATGTTGACCTATGCAAAGTATGTGAATCCAAGCAGATACAAGCATCAGAAATACGAAATAAGTAATGTATGCCGTATATACAATTAATTAAGCATTGCTGGGCATTAGCAACCTGGCTTCCCCTATCGGTACCTCCACTGCTAAAATTCTGTGGAGGGAAAGGAAACATTTTGTCTAGAAAGGAGAAGCAGGATAGACCTTGGGTCCAAATAGAGAGAGAATGGGGGTCATTACGAGCGCAGGGGTAAGGGGTTAACAGTGCCGGTAAGGATGCCGGTGCGTTAACCCCTTACTGCCGCATTGCGAGGTCCGTTAGCGGGTCCCACTAAGGCCGGCTGGTAAAACCAGCTGTCCTTAGCGGGAGCCGCTAAGGGACGGCTAAGGGACCAGGGAGCTAATAACAGGCACGTTATTAACGGGCCAGTTATTAGGTCTCTCCCCATTCCCATTGATCCCTGTGGGGGCTCGAATGGGAATGGGGAAGGGTATTTTGAATGGGGACTTACCGGATCCTCCAAGGTTGGAATGACCCGATTAGTCCCCATTCGGGGAACCCGGACACGACTTTGGAGGCAACCATGGCGCTAATAGCACCATGGCTACCTCCAAACTCGTAATGACTCCAAATGTCCCAGTCATTATCCTCACAGCTAAACAGCAAAGCTGCATGAATCAGTAAATATGATTCTTGGTTACAAATATAGTAATGTTAGGGCGCGTTTTGTGAAAAATGAAATGCGCACCAAGCCCAGTATGCATTATGTACTTAATGATTGAAGCATGCAGCTCTTTCATCACAGACATTGTTGTCAAATATAGATGGAACAAGGTACCCCTACCAAACGTACGGGAGGGGACATTTTTCTCCTAATCATGCATGACAAGACAAAGGTACAGAAAGTCTCAACCAAACGAAACCTGTCAACTTTAAGGCGTGTTTGAAAACATTTGCCACTCCTTTCCTCTAGACACCAATCTGTCTAACTAACAACTAGAGGGCCACCACTTCCTCAATTCTCTATTTTCCCAATTAAGCGTGAAAAGGGCAAGTCAGGTGGTAGTGCTTCCTGCTGAAATGGATTGTATCTAGTAATTCACAGCAGATAGTAGAAGTAAACCGTAGATTACCCCATGATTTCCACACCCCAAAGTGCTGCGAAAAGGGCATTCATCTTAGATTAGGTGTCTGCAACCTGCAACTCTCCTGATGTTTTCAGCTAGGACCCTCATGACCCCTCACCATTGATTATGCTTCCAAGGGCCAATGGGAGATCTAGTCCAAAATGTTTGGCGAGCCACCAAAGGTTGCAGACCTTCAATGCATTCAAAGAATGACAACCAAAGACCTGGTTAAGTAACCTCCAGGCCAAATAACTTGAAAGAGTGACTATTTTAGCATTGTCTCGAATGTTAATCTACAGTGAGCTAGTAGTCACAGCACTTTCAATCATCTCCCCATGATTAAAGAAATACATTTTTATGAAGATGTTTCAAATCCTCTAATTAAACTGACTTTGGTTTCAGAAATATTTATGACAAGGTCTCATCCTATTCACTATAGGCAAAACCAATGGAAGACCTTTCTGCATTCTTAGAACATCTCTTCATCTGCAAGATGGCACTTTCGCTCTTGATTAATATATCTGCCAAATAGCTGGCGAAAAGGAAACATAGTGCGGCTGCCAACACACACATGCCAGCAGGATACTTTGTGAAATAATGATTGCTTCACTTGATGAACCAAATCCTAGATGGAGGCCACATTATTAAAATGGAAGCCTTATATCGGCAGCAAACTTCATTTCCCACAAGGTGTTCCGTAAAGTAAATTAGTATAATGTATGAAAAGTGTCTCATAGATCAATGATGGCCATGAATAGGAATCCTTTTTATAGAGTAACAGACTGCATAACAAGCAGGAGAAGCCGAAATATTGGCACACTGTTGTGCTTCCCACACTTGAAGTCCACTTGACCTTGTTTCAGCATACTGTATAGAAAGGTGCCTCTGTAGTTACTTATCAAACTATTGGTTTGGAGCATCCGAAGGGTAGATGGGAAGAAACACAAAAGTTTGCACTTGCCTTCCTACAACCTGGAACCCCTTCAGCAGAGCTCAAAGATAACAATACCTTCAATATTTACTTCATGTCAAGTTGGCATTAACTAAATGGCACACGTAGTTTGACTTCTTTCTTGGACAAATCTTTGTGTTTCATCGAAGCATGTTTGTCAAGATTTGTTTTATTTGTATTTATGGGCCAATTACTTTAATAAAGGTTTGCAATCTTATGTTTAATCACCTTATATTTTCTTTAGAATCAGTATAGTTAAAATGAATGTAATTTTATTGCAGGGATATGAGCAGAAACAATACCACACATATGAAAGGGATCTTCAGCCAATATGGCAGAAGTTGTTGTTTTTTCAAGTTGCGGTCCCATCAGATTCAAATGCCGTACTTCGTTATTACTCAGTCTTTTCAGGTTCTACAGGTCCATTCATAACCTTTATACAGCGGGAATGAGACGATCAAATAGTCCCACGGCTAGAAACATTCCTGCAATAGGTCCTACCCAATATTCAACCATGTTGTCGAGAGACGCTGCTTCCTTGGCAGAATAGATTTAATGTGAAAGCCACAGCTGGATTGGACATAGCCCAGTTAGATGTCCAGCTGCTTCCACCAGTATGGCAACTATCACACCAACGATGTGCACTCGATAGCGAGAGTCTATCTGGTGCACCAAGTACAGGGCAGAGTAGTAGACAAGGGAGCATGCCAGCTCCACGGCTAGGCCCTCCTCAATGCTGGTGTGTAGGTGGCTGGTACATCTGGCCCAGCCGTGCTGTGCAGCTTGGTGAGCACCAGCTTATGGAGCTGCATGCTGGCCACCCAGGTCAGATAGCCGCCTAATAGCCGGAAGCAGATCGTCTCTGATGCCCTGCTTGTGGAGGTCCGGCTGGTCTGGATATGCTGTATGGCTGTGATGGGATTGCACAGGGCATAGGTGGCAGGCCAGCAGTGCGTCACAATCTTGCACAGATCAGGGGTAGCATCACAGGCAATCCGGGCTCACCCACGCCAGAAGCAACCCACGATTCATGCATCTGTAAACAAAGATTGCATGTGAAGGTGACCTCCAAAGTCAGGAAGTGGTGCTGTGGGGGATGACATTGTCCAGGCAGCGCCTCAAGCCTTTGCCCAATATAACTACAATAAACATGATGGGCACAGTCAGAGAGACATCCTCGACTACCGGAGGGACGACCATGGTGTCAGGATGTTTTCGCTGTGGTCCGTTTGTCTCTTTCTTACAAAGTAAAAGTCTCCAGATCACTGCAAATTAAAGAGGATCCTCCAGGATCCATACAAAGATTGCGAAAATTGGGGAAATAAGCTGCTGAAGGGACAACTTACATGGACCCTATACCACCAATTTCCAAATGCTTTGACTGTTTCCGTTCCGTTAAACTATGAGAATAACAGTCGATAGTGTACTTCCCTCCAAAATCATTGTAATGCATTTTCATGTAATGTGCAAGACAGTGTCTCCATGTCCAATGTTATTCTGTCAGCCGTTTATTCTGTACAAATAAAGGCACAGAATTAACAAACATACCCAAAAGCGAGACATTCAACATCATTATGCATTTTAGTTTTTTAGTCACACCTTTGTTTGCTTTGATATCCTTAAGAGAGCTCCCATTGGGAGTTTTCACAAAATAATCAATGATTGTTCTTTTCCACACAGATAAGAATGTAAAAGCAGAGTTGTCAAATATGACCGAGTCAGGCTACTCGGGGAATAGAGTCTATTAGCAACCATAAAAGTTAAGAAATATATTTTGGTGCCTGATTGTGGTCATTATGGGATGGATACCCACACATGCAAGCTCTGAATCCACCTACCTAGCACCATTTATAGAAATGTCTAGTAATGTCCATCTTAATGTTACCCAGTATCACCAGGTGGTCACCCCCTGCCTATTTTGGCATGGTTGCTCCGTCTTCAGTAGAGCAGCTATTGTCTTATCATAATACCTTTGAGTCCACATTTTGTTGGACGTCATTGTTATAAATATTATATGATTTGATTTGAGGATTTGTAATGTGCTGCTCGGCAAACTCAAATGCCTCTTGCTTTGGCAAGGCAAGATACATGCTCCAATTTAGCTAAGGAACAAAAACCATGGTCAGTGAGTCTTGATCAACAAAAGGCTCCACATATAGGCACTTCCGTCAAGCTCTGCGCAAGACGAACTCACAAACATTGGTGTCCAAGTTTATTTAATAGATCTATGATTTCACAGTTTAACAGAGTAACAAGTTCCATGGTTAGTAAATATGATTTTAAAAGAAAATGTGAAACAGCAATCACCACAATTCATGTTTTAGGATTATTGATCAGCTAAAGGTTTTGCAGGAAGGGAGATGTGTCAGTCAAAAGTGGCCAAGGCCTAGGACAGAGTTGTTCACCTCCAGAAAAGTGCTTTTAGGGAGATAAGGCCACTTTATCTTCAGGTGCACGTAAGGGAAGTGATGGAACCACATAGATATTCAGCGAATGCTTTCCACATCAATGCTGCTTGACACACAAAATGCATTGGAGTTTTAAACACTAAGTATATAGCTACACACTATCTGTTCCTTACAATCTAGGAATTGACTGATTAAATGGCAGTAAGTGCTTTTACATTTCAAAATCAATATGCAAAGTGATTGTTCTAATAGTGATAATGTGCTCTTCGGTTTGCTTTTTCAATATAGATCTTAATTAAATGTATGAATGTCTTCTCTGTTTTCATTTTTTCCCAGGTAGATACTCACATCCATGCTGCCGCCTGCATGAACCAAAAGCACCTCTTGCGCTTTATTAAGAAGACATATCGGACAGATTCTGAAAGAGTTGTGTGCAGCTCCAAGGGGAAGACTGCAACACTCAAAGAAGTCTTTGCTCAATTGAATCTCCATCCTTATGACCTGACTGTGGACTCCCTGGATGTTCATGCAGTGAGTGAATTACTTGTATAGTGCCATAGGCAGACCAAGCAACTTATAGGCACTTCTCCTTGGTAGCAAAACCAACAACCATGCAGGGATTAAGGAAACTAGAATAGTTGGTTTCTATAATGAAAAGCCTATGAACTTAAAATGAGAGTTAATATTGCTTTAGTAATCCTATCGAGGGTTCAGTTACTGTACACAAATATTGCAACTGTAAATATGTAACTAAGTTATCTTGTTGCACAACTCTAATTAAGTGGGGTGGAGGGAAGAGAGCTTCATTCAGTAAAATAATATTAAGCAAAAACAATGGCTTTAAATTCTCCCAGTTGCCTCTTGTGTCTGTATTCAGGCAGTGTGTCAGAGGAAGTAGAGAACCAGTCTCTTAAATGTCAGAAGCTTCATAAAATGTTTTATTGTAAACGCTTGGTGTAACATCAATATAGCAAAACGAAACTCAGCTAAGCCAAAGCCATTCCTCAAATTGTCTACAACTGGAGTAAGGAATAGTACATTATTTTGTCCATAAGTGTTTAGTAAAATCAACATGCTACCCTCCAAAAAGATGCTAGCACTGCATTCAGGACAAATAAAGTATATAATTCGCAAATATTTGGACAAATCTACTTGCATCTGTTTTGCCAATTAAACTAAGTTCAGAAGAGTATATTATATCATCTCGAGTTTCCATTCCTCCGGATATTTTGGATGGAGCTAAGAATAGTTAAGTAATTCAGTTGTCTCCTGTCCCTCAAAGATTTAGCCATCTTCCCAAAGTAATCCAGAGTTACATTTCGGAATATGAAATTATCTTGTCCTCAAATATTTGAGGACATGTGCTTATTGTAAGGCTGCAGGAGTAGACACAGGACACAGAGGTGATATGCTTGTGGGCATAAACCTTTATTTCACAGAAAGTAAGGAAGAAACCTGTCTGTCCCTATAACTAAGAGGGGTTTCCTTGCTTCAAACAAAACTGGGGATAGTGTCAGAATGTCTGGCCAAATAAAAATATTCCACCGTCCTATGTCCCAAATCTATTTTCGTGCCCCACACTTCAAAAGAAAACTATATAGCTTGTTCCACCCTGACTCAGGAAAGGTGGTTCCTTCCTTTTGGACTTTTCTTGGCAGTTGGTGACTTTTGGGGAAATCTCCTTCTTCCCGTGGCCGTCACTAGGTCTGCCAATGTATTTTCACACAAATGGCGGGGGAGGTCTTCCTCCCCCAGACCTTATTAGGCAACTATTTCTAGTTCCACAAAGATTGGGGGAAATATCTCCCTTCCCCAAGCCTTTCCCAGGATCTCTTTTAATATTCCCAATGATGCCCATGTTTTTGCCAGAGGAAAGCTCTCTCTTCCCCTGGCCTGTTCTTGACTTTTGTCAATGGGTCTCTCTCTACCCTTGGTCTTCTCTTCCAGTTATGTGGGTCCCAGACCCCTTTTATCGGGTTTATAATGTCTCTCAATCAGGCACGGTTCACTAGCCTGCCAGGCACTGTGAAGTAATGGGGTTCTCAGGCTCACACACCAGACTGGAGTCAGAAGGTAAGTTTACTGGTGAGTTTATTCCCGGACTGTGATCACATGTGAGATAGATGGGCAGAGTACTGGAACAGCCAGCACAGCAACTCTGTCACTGTAAGAACACATAGAGCCCAGCCATTCACCAACACTCCAGACTCCATGTGACATCACACCATTCTGCACCCACACACAGATGCCCATTAGAACACACTGTTTTCGAACATACAACTCTTCAATACTTTCAACATTCGGGTCCCAGACCCCTTTCTCAGGTTTATAATGTCTCTCAATCAGGCCTGGTTCACTAACCTGCCAGGCACTGTTTGACACATAAAGTTCTCTGGCATTCCTCCAAGTACTGATACCAGGAAAATGATGACTCTTGTACACAGATTGATTGCCCTCAACAATTAGGTTTACCCCGAGGATCACTCTTTTGCCCTGACTTCATTCAACTCTACCCCTCAGGGTCTCAACAGGGTCTTTGCGCTTCTCCTTGTTTCGTAGAGCAATTCTCTATTCATAAACACAGTTCTCTTTATAGATTCTTTCAATGCCAGGCGCTTGCTTGTTACCCCTGCTCAGTGGGTTGCTTCTCTCTCCGTCTCTCAGCTTCTCTGGGCTTCTCTCGCCCCTGACACTCATGCAGAAGTTCTACCAGGGAGGTTCAGGCCTCGAGAAAAGACCTCCCTCTGTTTTTATCTTTGTTCGGTTTATGTGAGAGCGATTATGTTCGATTTGGTTCCACGAACGGGCCCTTCACACCTCTGTTCTTTTTCTTCATGTCAGTATCTACAGAACCATAGCTTTCCAAGTTTTCCTCATCACAATGTGGTTTGCCTCATACTCATAGACAGGTCTACTCTGCAGAAAGTAACTATGAGCAGAAAGAGGAGGCACAGAGGATGGGAGTGTTTTAGCCCTAACAGTGTGTGGGGATGTGGTTTTGGGGGGAGAGTGGTAATTGTTATACCACGTTCCCCCTGGATTGTCTTCCCTTTCTCCACAGAGGGGGTTTCCCCTCCCATGGGATCCTCCTGCAGAGTACTGTGAAAAACCTGAGGGCGTCCTCAGATTTGCTCCCAACCATGGGCGACTGGGGGGGGGGTGAACAAGCGAGGGAGGATCGCCTGGGTGCAGGGTCTTTGGGGATTGGATGTGGGATGTCTTGAGGTGAGACACGGTATTCCACACATTCCTTTGAGGAAGGAAATCCTGCCTAGGAGGCAGTGATGGGATATTGTTCCCCATTTCCCCTTGACCCTGAGAAAAACAGGAGATATTATCAACCCAGCCATACTAGAAAGGGGTGAAGAAGGATTGGGAATAAAGTCCCTTGGGACAATATAAGGTATCCCCCTTATCCTTGTGACCATCAGAATAACCCTCCCCCGACCTTTATGAGCTATTATCAGTCTTATTCCTTTGATCCCTGCAATACCCACTTTGGTACTGGGAAAAGAAGAGACAACTAGGAGTAATGCAGATTATCCAATGTAAAACCCATTTTGGTACTGGGATGAGGAAGAGAGGATTAGAAGACTCTAGCTATCCGAATCAGGTAGGTCCCTTTAACAAGGACAGGCAAGGTCAGGCAATGAGTAATTTGCACTACTTGCAGACCCTTAATAATCAGTGTATAAAAAGCATGAGCAGAAGCGACGCTGTAAGCAACAGCAGGAGACGTTTCAACAGGAGACTCGCAGATGGAGGCAGCAGTGGTGGTCTAGAAGGAGCCCAGGCATCGGCAAGTTACCCGGAGGACTCAGCTAACCCGGAGGAGCTGGGAATTATATAGTCCTCGGTCCCGGGAGGCTCGCAGTGCTGGGGAAAGCCAGAACCAGCATGGAAAATGTGTGGCAAGCAAGAAAGGCTCATCACTGTGAACGTCCCGCTTCCCCAGAGAGAGAGAGGGAAACTGCAGGACTCACAGATGCCGAAGGAGAAGGTGCAAGCATGTCAAGCTCATGGCTGTGAGCGTCCTCTTCCAGAGAAAGAGAGGAGGAAGCCGGGAGAGCCACAGGAGTGCACTGAAAGGTAACAGGAATGTCAGAGCAACGCTCCAAGTTAATGAACTGAAACTAAATATTGAGAAAGTATACAGCAAATACCAAAGTGAAGAAAATCCCTGTATGGAATGGAATAACTGCAATTGAGAATGTATTGAATACCGAACTAAGTAGAAGAATCACTGAATGTAATGTAATATCTGCAATTGAACATTTATTGAATACTGAAATAAGCAGAAGCAATACATTTAACTCGTTATGACAAGTCTTGAACAGCGAGCCACTACTTGAAAGCCTGAAAGAAAAGAGGAAAGGAGCCTGAAGGTGACTTTAAGCTTGAATGTTGTATCAGGGCTGGTGGGTCCATCCAGTGAGTCCATCCAGTGAAACTTTAATGAGCTTTGGCAAGAAGGGCTGGCGTGACCCATTAAACTAAAATTGTATCCCGCTATTTTCTGGCCAAAAGAACACTGCAAGAAACCTTTGAATTTGTAAGCCATTGAATATCAGCTGGGGAAAACCTGTGGTTGCGTGGCCTGTGATGGGTGGACCGTGTGGTCTGACAACTACACCTAAACCATTTGCTAATATCGTAGGGGTGTCACGGTATTGGTTTTATGGCGGTATGATAACCTTCTTGCCAAATGATGGTATATCATGGTTATTGCGGTATAGCAGGTGGAGTTAACTAATCTTAACAAATATTTTCTTAAAGGTCCTAAATTGTCAGCATTTTGAAACTTGTCTCTTCACATTTTTAGCTGATCCTCCAGGAATCTAAGGCGACTGCAGATTTGGTCTTTCATGGCGCTCACTCGTTGATCGCCTTGAATGAACGAGTGACTAGTGGAAGTGTTAAAATGCACATTTTGAGCAATGAGCTTGCTGCTCAGTCACAGGTCACCGCTTTGAAAATCGGCCTCGACCTGCATTATTTTGGAACCACATGGAATGGGCATCATGACCCCTCGCTGCGATCAGTCATAAAAGTTTGTTTTGATAACGCTTTATCCCATTAAAGGGAGAAAAGTCACTCATGTGAGGTCTGAAAGCCCATGTCATTGTATTTCTTTTGTCAAAATGTCATAACCAACACACACTCACCGAAAGGTTGCATATTGATCAAATCAATATAGCTTGTTTACCATCTGGCTGATGTTATAAAGGTCTGATGTTGGAGTCACTACTGACCATGTAATCCTAACAGGACAGCGTTCAGTGGGTGCTGTTGATTTCTTTCTTGATTCTTGCAATACATGTTCATTTACCTTCTTAAAGATATTAGCACAAAAACGTTTTGAAAATGACAAAGTTAAAATACATATCCGCACAAATATGGCCTAGATCACATCATCACCACAGCCCCATCATTACCATTTTCCCCAGGTCTGAGTGCATTAGGACCCTTGTCATGTGAGTTGAGACGGAGGAATGCTTTCATGGGTGGTGTCACACATCGAGTATAGACCTGAGAACTATCTCACCCCCATTGCTCTGGATACTTCAAATTGAATGTAGAATCTGTCCTGCCTGCTTGAGTCCAGAATTTGTCCTGCCTGCTTGAGTCCAGTGCCATATGCAGAAGGCAGGTGAAGGATCAGGCAAAGCAACAACTCTAGTGCCAATGTGTAAATCTACACGGAGGACAGTGGGGGAGGGGGAAGTTTATATACTAGCACAAAGCACTGATAGGCCTAGTGTTCATACAGTCTACAGAGCTAACGTTTTATTTGTGGACATGCATCAGAAGGGCATCCAGTTCATTCCCCCCTTTGAATTCTGGCATGTGAAGTTCCCCATCTTTCAAATTGGTGGGAAAACTACAAATCGGCTGATCTTTAACCCGACTCTACTGATCACAGAGAAAGAGCGGTCACAACATGAAAGCTGCATTTACTAATGTGGGCTCACTTTCCCTATGCTCTTGTCTGCCAAACGCCACATCCCACAGTGCAAGATCCAGAATGCGCAGCACTTGCTTACTGCAGCCTTTCCAAATCAGATTGAAAAGCTCACTTAATAGCTGCAGGCCCTAAAACGGTATACCGGTATAAACAATGTGACGGTTATTATAGTTCAATTAAGCTGTTCACGGTATCTATAATGGTATACCATTGTATCATTACACCTCTACTATCAAGAGCTAATTTACAGGTAAGACTGTTGGCTTCTGGTTGCATGATGTGTGATGGATGGACTATGCGGTCCGACAACTGCGCCTAGACCAGCAGTCATAAAGCAGCCGACAAGTGGCAAGAGGTGTGATGATAACCAAAGGAGGGGTCACGTAGACCCTATGTTTTTCTAAGAACTGTTGGAGCAACTATTGAAAGAGTGGCTCTTGGGGATGGGAACCCTGAGATCTTGACAAACTACAAACCAAAACAAAGAAAACAAAGCACAACTTCACTATAGCTGAAAAACAAGCCCTTACATCGCTCCAAAACAGCAAGAGAATAGTCATCAAACCATCTGATAAAGGGGGTGGACTGGTTATTATGACAGTTGCACAATACAAAGACATGGGGCCTCATTACGAGGTCGGCGGTAAAATGTTAATGTCAACGGTAAGGGTGCCGCTGCCGTTAGCCCCTTACCGCCCTATTACGAGGTGGTTTTAGGCGCTTGGTTTTACCCGACGCCCTTAGCGGGAGCCGCTAAGAGACCAGGGGGCTAATAACGGGCCTGCTATTTGCAGGCCCGTTATTAGCTCCTTCCCCATTCCCAGTGAGCCGTATGGGGGCTCGAATGGGGAATGGTTTTCAGAATGGGGACTTACCGGGTCCTCCAAGGTTGGAATGACCCGGTAAATCCCCATACCGGGAACCCGGACCCGGTATGTGGTATGGGGGTAGCCATGGTGCTAGTAGCACCATGGCTACCTTCTACCTCGTAATGAGGCCCATGGTATTGATGTTACCTAATGATCAAGAGAGTTACAGCATACTCCGTAAAGACCCCACTAAAGAACTGTGCCAAGAAATCATGGAAAAGGTTAACTATGCACTACAACGGGACTGGATCTCTAAAAAAGAAGCAGAGTTCCTGAGTAGACCACCCGGCAGAACTCTGTGTTTCTATGCACTGCCGAAGATGCACAAAGACACCGTCAATTCGCCAGGTCGCCCGATCGTGTCAGGGTGTGGGTCCATTCTTGAACCTCTATGCAAATTTGTTGACTTTTTTCTACAACCGATTAGTACCCAAACACCAACCTACTTACGGGACACAACTCACACAATTAACGTATTTGAGGATTTGGAATTCAATCCAACTGAGCAATTACTGGTGAGTATGGACATCAAGTCCCTATATACCAGTATTCCCCAGGAAGAAGCCATAGAATGTGTTTGGGAATGGTTAACTACAGACCCCACGCCGCGCAGGGCCTCCATCAATTTCATTTTGGAGCTGATGACCATAGTGTCACGCAAGAACTTTTTTACATTTAACAACTCAATATACCTGTAGACCAAGGTACAGCGACGGGCGCAGCCTTCGCTCCTAGTCTGGCAATTTCGTACATGGCCAAATATGAAAATGAGTATGTCTTCTTAGATCGTAACCAATGGAAGGCACAGATTAGCCAATGGTATCATTACATTGGCGATGTCATTTTCATCTTGACCGGTACCCTGGCACAATTGGAAGAATTCTGGACTTGGATAAACACCTGTAATGCTGATATACAATTCACTAAGGACAGTAGCAACTCCGAAATAAAGTTCCTGTATTTGACTATACGACACAAAGGTGGCAAATTAGAATGCGACCTCTGCCGTAAACCTATGGACAGAAACACACTACTGCACTATTCCAGTAACCACCTTGCACACACCAAAGACAAAGCCCTATGGGCAATTTCTTCTAATACGCAGAAATTGCATCTCCATTGAAGACTACACGAGACACTCCGAAGCATTATCCACCCGGCTAAGAACAAGAGGATATCCAAAGAGACAACTGGAACAGGCCAAAAAAAGAGCTTGGAACACAAACAGAGAGACTTTGCTCCAATCACAACAGGAAAACCCAGACACCACAGAAGATCGCCTGACGTGTGTAGTCACATTTGGCACCCACACAGCACAAATAAAGAAAATCAATAAATACTGGCACATAGCATGTCTGAACCTACCGGATGAACCACATCCAAGGTTTGCATATAAGAGATCAAAGAATATCAAAGAATATCTGGTACACTCACTTTATCAACCAGACACATCCAGCAGCAGGGCAGGTACTTTACGCCCCCTACAGGGCCACCACCCATGTGGCAACTTTGTCGCCTGCCAGTTCACGAAAAAAATTAAAACCTTCCAAATTGGCAGACGACAATGGACCCTCAGGGACCTGACCAATTACAAAAGCCAAAACGTCATTTATTGCATACAATGCCCATGTGGCCTACGATACATCGGTCAGACCACTCGGGTAGTCAACATTAGAATTTCGGAACACAGATCCAAAATCAGATGCAAAAACTTAATAGCACATCTAGTGGAAATGTTTTTTGCCACTGGCCACACCCCAAATGACATCCTCTGGTAGTTGGTTGAAATAATCAAGGGAGGTCCGGATAGCCAACATAGCCTTCTTAAAAAGGAATCCAGGTGGATACACCGCCTAGACACGTACCACCATGGTTTAAACAAGATTTTTCAGCCCGTGATGCAATAACGAGCCGGTGACGACCACCACCTACAGAGCACGCTATGATTTCTGACACAGCAACCAGTGACCAACACCAGTGCCGTGCAGCCATTACCAATGGAAAATGACTTTACAGCACTCACCCTATGGAAGGATCAGGCGTCTGTCCTCAATAATACAATTCAGCATCACCCTGCTGACGTTAATACTACAATCTGAGCACAAGGTTCACCTTACCTATACCTACGCGCGCGTATACTGTTATGCCTTGACATCACGTTGACATGGACATGCATCTACATGCAGGACTTTATATACACATGTTTAGTATTCCTGACAGGATTGACCGATGCCATCCAGGAGTCCCTGCCTTGAACTGTCACCTATTCATTAGTGGCTCGCCAGTGGCTCCTCGCCCCGCCCACATGAGCTCGCTCACGCCGCCTGCATACAGCAGCACTCTGCACGCGCAAACTCCATGACAACCATATAACAACAAATGGTTTGGTCGCGCATGCAAAAGCATAATCCCTGACGCGGACGCTGAGCCAGGCAGCTCACTTGTTACAGACGACCCCAGGAGCACGGTGAGTAACGTCCACTACACAGCATCCAGATGGATGCCTCCACTTTACAGGGCGCAACTGCAAACGTTGAATTTCACTCAATTCAACCACGTCCATTATTTGGTGTTTCTGGCTAAGCCGTTGTATAAAACACGAGTGTGTATACGGAATTGGACACATATACACTCGGGATAGTAGTTCTACAGGCACACCCTTAGCACCTCTCATTATGGGTATATTTCTGCCCTTGTCTTGACGAACTACTATGTACGTGGTGCCGCGGTAGTCAGAGTTTTCGCCAACCAAGGTATACAGCTATTGTTGTTTTAGGGACATTACGTCTTTAATGGCATCTGTTTTGACCTCTTTCAGGAGCCAACCCCACGGAGAATAAATCGGTATCTACCACTACTGGCCAGAGTGAATTACCCTCAGATACGGCACACAAATTAAACACAGTTACCAGGTACCCTGCAGTTATTACCTTCACGTGACTAGACTTTATTAACAGTTAAGCTCATTTAATTTTTTATCCTTACACACAGGATACCACACAAGGTTAAGCAGTCTCCCCTTATTTTACTCACATAGAAAGACCTGATTACAGGTCCCCACTGGGACACAATACCTCGTTGGCATCCAAGTGACCACCAGCCAAGTGACCACTCAGCCGCCTGACACAGAGTCCATATGTGACCGAAACAGAGTATTTGGGATTTAAATTACCGGCAGGTAAGCAATTTGCAATTTGACCGGCACTGTGAGAATACAATTAGACTATTAGCGCCCAGTAATTATTGGCACTGCAATTATAATTTCACTCACTAGACATTTCTGTACCCCCCACAGGGTCCCTGATTAGGAGCCCTGATGAAGGCAGACTTGGTACACTCCACTACCGCCGAAACGTGAAGAGCACAGGGAACACCTAAATTAGTTTGTTTCCCTCTCTACATATTTTGTTTAATAATCTTCTGCCAAGTTGGCAAAGATATCTTTTTCCCTCAGAGAGGCACAGCTTCACCTCACTGATAAGGCCCAACAAGGCTGAAACACGTGTATGGGGTTGCTGTTGGTACTCTTGTTCAGAGAGGAATTGCCATAGCATTTCGGTGCTGGACTGCCCATGTGGGTGGGACAAAGACTGATATGCAAATGGATATTTCCCATCTGTGAAAGGTACAGTGAGCAAAAAGCAGATGGGTGCAAACTCTCAAAGTGGTTAATAACCACTAAACAGGTTATCATGCCATGTTCTTTTGAGAGAGTGGCGCCTGCTACCTTTTTTGTATCTTTTTCCCTGACCCTGGAATATTCATTGTTTGTCTTAAATCAAACTCTTACCCTAAGGGTAACTTTGAAACCCTTCTATTTCCAGAGTGCACTGGACCTGTTGAATAATTAGCCTACATCTGGACTATTATTAGTGTTGTTCAAATATCACGTTCCTTCTTTTTTTCTTGAAATTGCGTCTTATTCTTGTCAATGAAGCATAATTGACACATGCACACAATTGCTCTTGCTAGGCAATGGCTTGTTGCTTTTCTATGACGTTATTGTGAATTGTCACAACTGTTTGTCTTGATATAATTTGTAAATTGTCACAAATTGTTTTGACATAATTGATGATTCTTTTACTGAATAGAATAAAAGAAATGCTTGTCAGCACTGAGAAAAAGAGGGACAATTGATTACCACTGTCTCCTTTTCCTCTATGATGTTCCTCTGGGACACGTAATTGTCAGTATGTTGATACAGTGAGTGGTTATCATTTCTGATTCATACCTAGGATCTCCAACTTAGGAGACCTAATCTTAAACCACTAGGATAGATCTAAGTTTCAGTATCTGTCCATCAGAATTTGTCTTCTTGATCATAGTTTTGAAGGGTACACGTATTTGTTCACAGGCTTCTGGTTGCATGACCTGTGATGGGTGGACTGTGCGCTCTGACAACTGCGCCTAGACCAGCAGTCATAAAGCTGCTGACAAGTGGCAAGAGGTGTGATGATCACGTAGACCCTATGTTTTTCTAAGAACTGCTGGAGCAACTATTGAAAGAGTGGCTCTTGGGGAAGGGAACCCTGAGAGGTCAAGTTTGGAGACGTTTTGCCTTGGGGAAGGGATTCCCGAGACAATAGTGTTGTGTGAACTCTTGTATTGCATTTGAACTTGGGGAGGGAGACTCCTAACGTGCTGTTTTCTGGTGAACTGTGATATTTGGGAGCCTACTAAAAAGTTGGAGCAGTCCTGGCTGAGAAGAAGCTATATCGGAACTGTGTTTTGCTTTGATTTGATAACTTTGACTTCATGGAGATTTGAATTAACACTCTTTGAAAATGTTTGCTTTGGAACACAGATTTTGGTTGAGAACATTCCCCCACTAGTTTTGTTGAAGTTGTGAGGACAGCATAGGGTTTTATGACACAGACAGAGGTTTTGCATTTGGACTTCCTGACACAGACTTTCCTTAGTTTAAGTTAGGCAGGGAAATCCTGCCATAGCATGGGGTTAGTTAGGCGTTATACCGACCTGAATATAAATAAAGTTGTTGAATTACAGTTCTGTTGTTTGTGTCATCGCTCTTGGTACAATGTCTGTCTCACAGTACCACCCCCCCAGGGAGACTATTGGGTAGTGGCCTCCCCTCCCAGACCCAATGGGAAGGGCTCCCCCTAGGTAGGAAGTGACAGCAGCCAGGTATTTGTCACATTAAACACCATCCCTAAATATTCTAGGACTAGAGGTGGGAATGGTAAATTATATTGCCCATACATATTTAATGCTTTCTTCTCAAAATATTTTAGCACTCTAGCAAGGAATGGAGAATCTAATCCTAGAATATTTGTAGATTTGTACCAGATACATTTCCCCTGAATATTCAATTTCAGTAAAGTTTACTATTTATAATTTTAGAATAATTAGTAATGGGGAGGTAGTTTAGAATTATTATGTCTGGGGAAAAAAATGTCAACTTGCAAATTAATAACCAGACATAATACATTCCCTAATCTCCTCAATTAATCGAATGCAAACAGCTCATCTTTTCCTAATCATCAAAAGTCAATTATCACTCACCAAAGCTAGTGTTGAGTGCACATTGTGAGACCTTATTATGTTTAATATATGTGTGCTGTTATAAGGTTATTGTATACTTGGTTTAGGAGGATGTATGTATGCTATTACGATTGCAAGATGTAATGCATCAGCTGAGTTTGGGTTAGGTGAGTTGGGATTAGCTAAAAGAAATCTAGACCCAAACTCTGGACTATCATAATAAGTGAGCAGTAGATGGCTCTCTCCTCAAAGGTTGAGATTCATTGGTCAGGATAACATGTCTCTTGTAACTTGGTTCATCCGTTGTGCAAACAACTACTACAACTGCACTGTAACCTCTTCCTGTTTCAGGGGCGCCAAACCTTTCAGCGCTTTGATAAGTTTAATGCCAAATACAACCCAGTTGGTGCAAGTGAACTCCGGGATCTTTACATGAAAACAGACAATTATATTGATGGTGAATACTTTGCTACAATTATCAAGGTAGGAAAATTAAATGTTCTCTATTTCACATACTACATTTATTTATAATTGTTCGTTTATGGTTTCTAAGTGCGGAATCGGGATTCAAACCTGTGTTGCCTTATTTCCAAGACAGACGCGTTGCCCCTGAGCTATGTGCAAAATCTGGCTAAATGCTTAAGACGAGTGACATTTATGGTTTGAAATCTGTTGCATTATGTATGCACATATGCCTTGACTGAAAATGTCTCCCGTTTCCAGTTCGTCTAGCTGCAGTTTGCTTTGATAGATTTACAGTTGCTTGTCCAAAACAAAAGATTTGCAGAGCGTGAAGTATTCTGCAAAATCTTGTAAAGCAAATAGATTGGGTGCCAGCATCAATGTGTGCCGCTAACACTGCTGACTCTTGAAAATGTATTTATTGCAATGTATCGTACCAAATTAGTTTTTTAATTAATTGGTTTATTTTAGGGCAGAATTGTATCTCTTGTGGTGTATTTTTAGCTTCTCTGAAATCTTACCACTAAACTAGAGATATGAGGGTGATTGAAGCCACTTAGGGCAGAAGGTCAAACTGGTTTAAAAGATTTGAGCCCTGATTTGAGCAGTTTACGCATAGTCCTTGTTGGCTCATTATTGCTCGATCAATGTGCGGCCTTTGCTCTTTCCAGCTCATTTCTTTTGATTTGATTTTGGCTTTATATGATTGTATTATTATAATGGGGGTTTTCAGGCTTGAGCCAAGTCAACCCTATTCAAAGCAGATTTTGTCTATGGTTTGAACAGATTTGAACCAGTCAAAATCAAAACTGATGTAGGCTCAGTTTGCATCCTCTTGCAAGAGTATTCGTGGTGTGTGGTTGTGTGTGAGACTTTGCTTTTTTTAATGTGAGTTTGAGTCTCGCTTATCTTTCCACCAAACTCTCTATCCCTAGCTGACTATCACCTACTTACTGCTCCAGATCTGTAACAGTAATAGTGTTGAGAATCCTGTGGGATTGTGGTCACTATGGACTTTATAAGGACTATATAGATAAAGCACTGTTAACTGGGAAATGCTGGCAATGGCTGACTGCTTAACAGGAGGCCACACTCTACTGAGTAATACCGCCAGCGGTAATCCTCAGCTGGGGTAAACAGGCCAGATTCGAGATTGGGCAGACCCTTAAATGCGGCAGTAACGGTGTTACCGCCGCATTTAAGGGCTACCACCCAAGACGTGATGAGTCCCCATGTATGCAACCTGTGTGCTATGATTGTGTTCCATTGCAGATTGCAGTGCAGATAGTGCAGATTGGTTCCTTACCGTAAGCACACACCCCATGGATATATTATCCAAGTAAAGTATTACCAGGGTGTATGTATAAGATGTATTCGCTGCATATTCAGCCAGGAAAGTCCTTCTTCCAATCCATAAGTGCAGCGTTTGCTTTGACTCAGAATGTCGTTTCATCTATCAAGTCAATACAGCAGACATACAAGTCAATTCTTGTTTGCATGAACCTTTTTCATAGTAGATTGTACGATGAGAATTGTCTTTGTTGTAGGAAGTTGGGTCTGATCTGGAAGATGCCAAGTATCAATACGCTGAACCTCGCCTCTCCATCTATGGACGCTCGCCTGAAGAATGGACGAAGCTTTCGAGCTGGTTCAACAAACACAGGGTCTATTCTCCCAACATGAGATGGATGATCCAGGTTCCTAGAATTTAGTACGTACCGAATGATGTTTTACTAGTATCCAAAGCCACAAGTTAGTGTAATACGATTCCTGGCGCAGACCACCCATTTGCATGACCGTACCATGTGAAAACAAATGCTTCCTTTTAAAGACTCAAATTTTCTTTTACGTTCATAGACATAAGAGAAATGCTTGATCACAAGAAGGGCCACAAAGTGATGGATGTCAATATTACAAGAAACTGAAATTACTGTGCCTCATCCTTTGACCTAAATGAATAGATATATGTTTTTAATAGTCTAGTTACTTGTCAGAAGCTGGCTTGGCCGCCGTGAGAACTAGTGTCTTTGAGGCAGGGCATTCCCAAATGTCTTGTATGGATTCTTCAGAGAGAATTTAAACTAAAAGAGGAAATAAATCTGCTTTGAATGCCGAAACATTCATGTTTGATATACCACGTGGTCAGCACAACAGAAACTGTGGACAGGCCTTATCAAGTTCTCAGGCTACCAGAAGAAACTCCCCACATGCCATTCCTGACATCTTTGTTTTGACTTTGTTTGACAACATTCTCATTCCTACTAGATATTTTACTAAAATTACTTTACCAGATAATGTGAGACCCATAGAGAAACTGGCACACCTACACCCACTTTGAGTAACAGACCAAGCATATATACCATGTTACAAAGATACTGGTAAGCAGCACCAGAGACATGGGTCCCTTATGAGGAAATTAAAGGCACTTGGGGCAGTGATTAAAAGAAAGGGATCCTCGACTGAAGTTACTCGTAGACTCATAAACAGACAGGAGAGATCCATCATGGATATCCCCCCTACCCCAGTTTCATCCAAAGTTCATTACTCATTCACCCCCTAACACTTGTGAAGGAGTAGAAAGGTTCTAGTCAGGATGTCAATCGCGCTACCAATTTTCCCTGGATTAATTTCCTAGATCATTAGTTAAATCAGGACCCCTAATGACTCTTCGAGGTGGCAATAGAGCTCCCTGAGATGCCTCTTGAGGTTTCCCCTTCTCCCCGCCTCCCTGATCTGGTGAAAAGGGATCCAGATACAAGATACAAAATTCAGAAATAATATCTATCCCTCTTCACAAAGCACAGTCCCTGGTGCAAACAGTGCCAGTCTGAGTCTCAACCCTGTGTCACTTACAGCCACTTCTCAGGAGGCAATGGGCCTCATTACGAAGAAGGCGGTAAAAATCTGTCATTACCTGCATGCCTGTATGAACGTGTCCGTGCAGTCCCCACTCTGCAAACAATGTACGATTACGAGTCTGCGTGCACACGCGTCCCTGCATGCCGGTAACGGATGCACTGCCTTGCCGGTAAAGTCCCCACAACCCCCCAATAGCTGCATCAAGGAATGCGCTGAAGCCTCCCCCGCCACCGTTGGAACCCTAAATAACGGTACAGCTAATAACAGTACCGTCATTACCGGCACCGGAAGTAACGGCATAGCGCCGTAACAGGAAATGTACCGGTGGCCATCCTAAAAAACACAATCCATTGCAATCCTCCGCAGACAGGACCTTAGCACCCAACTTTCCAATCCCTACTGGTGGACAATGTCAAAAGTCACCAAGAAAGGCGCAGCACGTTTGTGAAAAACGCGTTTCAGTGATGATGAGCTGAATATGCTCGCTATGCTGATACGCTAGTGGAGCAGGCAGATGTAGATTTTAGTGCAGACCTGCGCCATCCAGCACAGCTACTGAAAAAAAGAATATGGGAGGAGGTTGCCAGAAAGGTTAGTGCGTTTGGAACCACTGCACGCTCCATAAAGGACTGCAGGAAGCGGTGGGGCGACCTGCGCCTGCAAGTCTGTAACATCTTATCGGCCAACCGGAGCCAGGGGCAGGCAACAGGTGGCGGTCCAAACTCACCCATAAAGTGTCGAGGTGGGAGGAAACCTGTAGCTCCACCATCGACATGGAGGCCATTGAAGGAGTTGTTGGAGCAGAGTATGGAGTCTCTTCATCGGCTGATGAAGGTGAATGACCCTTTGCGCACCAGACAAGTCCCCACAAACACCTGACATCCAAAGTACAATGTAGGCCAACAAATGTGATTTTGATGAGAGCAAATACATGGCCCATCATACACACATACACACATCCCTGTCGAGATGCTGGACCCACCACTGTCACATCAAAATGCATGCTGTATGCGGCTCCTATACCCAATGCACACCCGATACACAAACAAAAATCACATGTCACACAGCACGCAAGCCACAACACACCTGTTGGCCTCACAGCAGACACCATGGAAAACATGTCTACACCTAAGGGATGCCAATACTCCCCCCCCTCCAATCTTGCAAGCACCCTGTCCTCCATGCCAACAAGCATGCAACGAACCACAAAGCCCAAACTACGAAAACACCAGTGCATGCATGATGCAAGTACTCCCATCACTGATGCCCTGCCTCTCTGTCCCCGACAGGCACGGATGCAGACAGCAACGAGAATGATGCAGCGGCACAGCCCAGGACACCTGGCAAGAGGTCCAGGGGTCAGGACGATGGCACCAGGCCATCCACGTGCAGGGGCACAAGGCTGAGCCAAGGGGCTCACAAGGCACACACCAGTGCCCAAACGGCTGCACAACCCCCAAAACAGGTCCATCAAACACCAGCCCCTGCCCCCCTGGAGACGCACATTTCACTGGATGAGCCCACATCTGTGGCAAGCGACCATGATAGCACGCAGTCGGCAGCCACAAGTTCGGGTTGGGGAGGTTGCTGCATCCGCCCAACATAGTGCAGATGAGGACGAGGGACATGAGGAGGACACCTATGAAGGAGGCAGCATGATGGGGGATGGTGGGCAAACGTCCAGGCCGCAGGGCACCCCTCAGCATGAGCCTGAAGGCCAGGGCAGCCAGGAGGAGTGGTCTCCACCAGAGGACAGCCCTGTTCTGCGCACGTCCACACCAGCCATGCAAACATCCACTTCCACCGCAATACGGGACCTTGAGGGACATTTGACGTGGATGGAGGGTCATCAAGAGTACATGCATGCACCTGTGAAGCAATATGTTGCCGATGGGGAGGCAACACGTCGGGCGATGAGAGAGAACACTGTGGCCATCATCAAGGCTGTGAATCGAAATTCAAAGCGGGTCCATGAGGGCTTTACAACTGTGGCCCAGATACTGGAGATAATGGCCAACACCATGGAGCAGCGGCATCCGAGCCACATCCATCCACTTTCTCAACTACCACGCCTGCCAGCTCAACACAGACAAGCCCAGTGCGCAGGTCCCTGCGCAGCATGCGGTTCTCAGACATGCAACCCCCTCCTTCGAAAAGGGGGCCGCAGTAGCAGGGGTACCCTGCACGTGTTGACTGTCAGTGCATCTGGCACATGTTGTGCTCTTGATATGTGGGGGTGTAGCGGGGTGGAGGGTGGGGCTGTGTGGGGATGTTGGGGGGGTAGCGGAGGGGCTGTCGGGGTTTTGGGGGGGCTGGAGGGGTGGCGGTGCAGATGTTGATCAGGCTGACCAAGTCTTCATGTATTAGATCCACTATGCTGGTGATGGTGTCCCTGTCCAGGCGGTACAGGGTGTGGATCTTTGCTGGGGTTAAGTTGAATGGACTGGCCATTATGTGAGGGATTGGTGGCTGTCTGTGGGGAACCACTGCCTGCACTGGTGGAATTTGCTGGGGCAGTCTCACCCTCCTTCTCCTCCTGCGTCTCCTCTGTAATCCCTGGTGTACTGCCTGCTCAAGGAGTAGCAGTGCAGGCATGTCCTCCAGCTCCAGTATCGCAACTGCAAGTGGAATCATTTTGGTCTTGGAAGGGGTATGGTGTGTGGGTGTGCTCCTTTTGTGCAGGGCCTGGCTCCATTGCCTCCACCTGTGCGGATTGTGTGCCCCTGTGGTAGTTGGCAACACAGCAGTTTACTATTAACGGGAGATCCACGATGCCGGTATTGCCAGCATCATGGTGGCCCTTCTTACTGGCATCTGGATGCCGGTATGTGCATGTCCGTGTGACTCGTAATGTCCTCTTCCTTGCAGCATGCCGGTATTACTGGCACGGCGCCTGCGCGCCGACGCGCATGGAGGTATAGTGGTGCACGGCCACAGCGGGTTCCTGTCAATACCGGTAGGCCCGGCATTGCAGGTCGTGATGGGCCGGTCTGGTAAAAGATACCGGTAATGCCTTACCAGTATCATTATTACCTGACCGCCAACCTTGTACTGAGGCCCAATGTCTCTGGTTCAAAGCAGTATCTTCCCGGCACTCCCCCAACTGATTATAACTCTTTCTCACAAGGAAATAACTCTGGTTCAAACAGTTTTTGCCCAGGTCTCTCCCCACTGTCACAGTCTCTAGCACAGAGTCACTCATTTGAATGAAATCTTGGTGGGAGGTTGCCTTTACAGGGCTGATACTGAGTGAATAGCATCAGTGAAATGTCTTAGGTATTCTTGTTGCAGTTCTAGGTGCTTCTTGATATGTTTCTACAACTCCCGAACCTCCCCTCACAGTATGGCTATTCCAAACCCCCACACTACTTTTTTCGTGTATGTTTTTTTTTAGAGGCTGCTTACATCCCATTGGGCCGAGCATTTGATCAGGACTTGCAGCTGGGTGTCATAATCTTCTTTTTTTGGTTGAGCCGCCCTGAGGATTTCTGTGCTTTTATCTTGGTGTGGACAGAGCCTCTAAAAGGCTGGTCCTTCATCTTGGATTTGCACTGGGACACAAAAGCCAGGCTCCAGGTGCAGAGCAGGCAGGGCTTGCATGTCGTACGAGGTCTGCTACCCTTTCTCTGTGATAGCGGTAAGCCTGATTCATTCTGTTTTGGAATGATATCAAAACAAGCCAAAACTGTGAATCTGGGCTCACAAGACCCGTGCATTTCAACCCAATATCCAGGCTCTGTTTTCGTAAAATGTAGTAGCAGTAAAAGGAATAATGTGGCACCCCTCTGCTCTAGGCTCCCAGTGCTGTGGGAGAGTACAGGGGGTTTTTTTTTCTGTCTCCAGAAAACACACAGAAGGCTGCAAGCTTGCCCAGAAAGAGCTATTTATAAATATATTGACTGAATAAGCTGCTTGCAAAATGCCTTTTCTGAGACTAGTGTTGGTTCAAATGTGTGAACTAATGGGCTTAGAATGGGTTTGTGAAGGATTTGCCTTACAAGGTTACTGCCCAACTCCCCATTTACGCTGTTGCTGCTGCAACGTACTCGCATCCGACAGTCTGCTTTGGAGGAAATGAATTCAAATTAATTCCTGTTTTGATGGGTTTTAATGCAATTCCACTGGTTTGCTTTCATGAATTTAAAAACCGATTGAGGACCCTAATAATATTTTTACCCATGTTCATTTTTATGTACACCATGACAGGGTTTACCCCCTCCCGTACACACATGCACTCCTCCACTTCTCAGCATCCTTGTGTTTTATTTTATTTAGTCCTCTCAAATTCCGATTTTGTTACCTGAGGTAATTTTTCACATTTGAAGAAGTTTCGCTCATTTTTGTTTCATCTAAGTATTGTGACCAATCTGAAAGCCTCGTCACTGATTCTTTGGAAGAAAGCCTCTCTTACGTGGAAAGGGAAAGGCAAAAAACTACCTGATTCTGACCCTTAAGGGCTTATCTGTGGGAGGACCACGTAGGAGAGGACAAGCTCCAGGGAGACAGAAAACGAGTCAAGACAATCCTTCATTCATAACATTTAGTGTTATGTTATGTTATGTTTAGACAATCATGTGCCAGTGCAACACTCCTACATGGCTTATTGTAATACAGATACTGACTTCCCAGGTCTTTGTAGCCCAGAACATCATTTACCTGCCCTCCCCCCACCTTTTTGTTACTGAGACGACGAAGAGCGTTCACGTCATTGGAAACTGCAGAGAAAGACTGGGACATTTTAAAAGGACACAGGTGAACCGAATCGTGGAGAACGAGAGAGCCAGGGACTGGAGAGGCACCTGATGGAGGCTGACACTGTGGAGGACGCTGAAGGCGAGCAGACTGCAGAAAGCATGGCAGAGGCCAACGGACATGGTGTGCAGAGGAGCCAGTTCAGGAGAGATTCCTTGCTTTTCTGTTTCGGCAACCAGAGCTGCAGAAACAAGACGAAGGCAAAGCGAGAAGCGACAGACTCACAAGGAGCCCAGGCAGTCAATGGACTGGGAGCGCAGAAGCTGGTGAAAAACGAGGTACACTGAAGATGCTGTACAGAGCTGGTAAGCCCAGTGCGAGTGAGAGAGTTACCGGGGCGCTTCTGGGTGAATGCTGTGCACTGCTACTATGCGAGAGAGCCTAAGTAAAGGCAGTGCAATTATTACCGATGTGAACATTGTTGAAGAAATGAGCCTAACTAAAGGCAGTGGAACTACTACAAATACGAACACTGTTGAGAGAAAGAGCCTAAGGAAAGGCAGTGGAACTTTTGCAGACACAAACATTCTCGAAAACAAGAGCCTAAAGAATGGCAGTGGAGTTCATTAGAAAAGGTCGCTGACCGAATATTGGAGAAGTGTTGTGAGCTGGAAAAAAGAGAAACTGAACAGAGAGCGTAGAAGCCCTGGCATGTTAGTGAACCAGGCAAACAATGAGTCTGGGACTCACACCCAAGCAAGAAAGTGCTGATACCCTGGCAGGCGAGTAAACCAGCTGTAAGGAGATAATGGACAAGTAAAGGTTCAAGAGACCTATGTTGTGTACTATGTTGCGATTCAAGAAAACTGTATTTTGATCACTTTTGAGGGGGCATAAATGGAAGAGCTTTCCCCCTTGAGCAAATTGAAACTGTGACAGAATCATATCGAAATAGAGAGAAAAGAGAACATTAAATGTGAATCAGGAGGCAAGAGGAAAACGAAACTTCCCTACCCCACCTTTTTGTGAATAGTAAGAAACCCATCAGTGGAGGACAAACTGAAGGAGTGGAAAAGGGGAGGGCCATTCTCCTTAAAGATTGTGACCTTATTTTGAAGAGTAACTGAAATAATCTGTGGGAAAAACCAGGCGAAACATAGGGCAAGGGAAAAACCACTTCTTTCCGGTGGAGCTATATTTCTTTTCTTGTATGCACCGTAGAACTTTATGCTTGAAACTGCAAGAGGAAGCTATACGTCCATAGCTGAGAGATCCCCATCTTCACCTTTAATTTAGTTCAGCATGTAAGGGTCAGTTTAGGGTTTCTGGACACAGGACAGGGGACGGGACGCTTTATTTGTTAACTTCCTGACATGGGCGCTCCTTAGTTGTATTGAGTCAGGAAAACTCCTCTTAGGGTGAGGGACAGATAGGACGTCTCCAACACCTTTTTTCTTTTATGAGCAATAAAAGTAAAAAGTTAACACAACACCTGTTATTGTGTCTGAGTCTTACTCTTGATTCTTTACAGTGGGCCTCATTACTAGTTTGCCGGTCCGGAAACAACGGTACCGGTAAACTTGCTGGTACTGTTGTTTACGGACCGGCAAACTACGAGTTCTGCGAGCGGGAGCCTTTCAGCCCGCCAGATCTGATCTGGCGGGCAGAACGGCACCCGCTCGCAGAACTCGACGGATGCACCAGCACCATTCATGAATGGTGCCGGTGCATCCGTCCTCCCCATTCCCATTGAGTCCAATGGGACTCAATGGGAATGGGGAGTTTTATTTTCCGGTGCCCAGGAATGGCCAATTACCATGTCCGGCGGGGCCGTAATGCCCCTGGTAATTGTCCATTCCTGGTTGCTGGAAAATTCATGACTCCGGGGACAGCCGTGCCGGTATTTACCGGCACGGCTACCGCCAGAGTCAGAATGAGGCCCAGTATGTATTTAATTATTCTGCCTCCCTCGCTCTAGTCTTTGAACTTAACAGCAGTTTAGTTATACAATCGCAGCCTCATTACGCGTTCAGTGGTGTGGCCGCACGTGGTGGTAATGCAGCGGTAACAGAGTTACCTCTGCATTACCGCTGCATTACTGCACTGCCGAACTATGGGTTTGGAGGTAACATGGGGGAAACATTTCCAGGCTCCTCAAAAATTACAGAAAACATGTTAGTGGTACTCATTTGAGGAAAAGGACCACGTTGCCCTTTGTAGACTTTCAAAAGCAGACTCTTCCACCCTTCTGAACCTAAGATTTCTCTGCTGCCCTCTATTAGCAAGATGAGGCAACTGCTGCGCAGGGCGGGGTTATGCAAATCATCTCCCAGAAGGGCCCAGACTCGAGCCAAGAGGAATCAGACCTCCCACACCACTATTAACATCCCCATAAAGCTCCTAGAAGGCCTCAAGTACTTCCAGACATCCTAGCCCAGGGCCCTGCTCCCAGTCGATCCACAGACCAAAAGTCACGTTCATTTAAGAGTTCCCGAAGTTATTCCCAGCGTTCCTGTCTATTGGACTGTTCAGAGCCTAAGGAGTACGAGGAAGAGTGGGGACCATGTGGTTCCCTTGGGCATTATTTTACAACATTACCTCTAATGCAATTCTCCTATACTGCATTCATGAATGTTCTGCTGACAAATACGTCCCTTCTGTGGATTACTTTTTGTTCTGGTCCAAACACTAAAAACTACATATTTATCCCAATGATCACTAAACTGAGGCCATTTTCACAGTTCTCACTGCGAGGGGTAATATCTTCTGAGAATGGCACATTGAATACACACTTTCACAGCGACTTAGAAACTAGAAAGCTCCTGGAGTTCCAAGATGGCCGCCGAGCAGGGAAGACGTGCGTGAGCGGTGCTCCGTCTCCCGGCTCGGGGCCGACACAACAAAGCTAGATAATCTACGCACCCGCGGCCACTGGGAAAACATAAATCACTGGTGGAGTAGAACTCGGACGAGAGGAGAAAGGAAAGAAGAGGCGAGCGTACATATTTGAACTGCCTACACCTCAAGCTGGCGCTTACGCACAAGGCTGGCACTCGACACCCCTGCACCCGGACTCCGGACGCTGGCAGAAGCTGGAACAAGGAGCGTATCGGAGAGCCTATCAAGAGGCGAGCGTGGAACAAACCCGCGGACGCGAGGTCGGGGCTCCCCCCACACCCAGAAGAGCGTGCTCTCATCACGACCAACGGGGAGCAGTAGAGGAGAGACATGCCAGAACAGCCCCAGAGAGAGCCGCCTGAAAAAGCAGAGCGGGATGCCGGGCGGCCCCAACCAACAATGGCTGGCCTCGACATGAGGAAAAAAACGAGGAGGGGTGGAAGAAGCGAGGTGAGGCCTGGAGTCGTGCGACCCCTCCCCCGACTGCATTCAGCGGAGTGGGCCCCTGCCGCGTCTGCAAGGGAGCAGCGGAAGCCAGAGAGGAGCCGGAACAGCGGAACCGTGAAAGAACTCTCCCAGCAGGGTGTGTCAGATGCCCCAGGGATTCCGATAGCAGAACCACCTGTCCTGGGCCCTACGCACGGAAAGAATATTAACGGGGCCATGGAAATGACGGGGCCACGGAGCCCCGAGAGAGTTGAAGAAACTCGAGTGGAACCGCCCCCCCTCTCCCTCACAGTCTAAAATAGAGCTGGCGGCAGAGACACACAGGAGGCAACACCCACAAGACAGGAGGTGAGGTGGTACTTAGAGGGAACACACCAGGAGGCACGGGCAAGAGGCACGGGCAAGCAGCACTAACATCAGGATACTCCAAAAGAGTGGGCCATATCCAGGAGCCCACATTTACCGACTGCTAACAACAGTGGTGGGGGGACAAGACAGGGAAAAGAACAGACCTCTGAACCCCCCCCCCAATCACCCAGCTATGCATATAGACAGACTCTTTAAAGCCGGCATCTCACCCGCACAAACATAAGGTGGCCTAGAAAGGATCCAGGACTCACCCCAAATTGGACACATTACCTTAACGGCACAGGAGGGAAACGCTGCCTCATTCCCCCCCCCTCAAGAGAACCACCAATGAGCTCACAGACAAGGGAAAACATAACAAGGGAAAACAGAGGCGCTACTAAGAGCAGCTGGGGCGCATTGCCATTACGATATACCTAAAATAGTCCTGGCAAGAGAGGACACGAAGATCGCGGTTCAGCTCACGTGCAGAGCAGAGGCAGCACACATGTCCAAATCCAGGGACCGGCAATCATGCGCAACAACATCTAAAGGGAAGCAGGACCAGAACCTGGCACTATTCTGGGGGATGGAAACACGAGGGCACCCGAAAACGACCGCTCAGAAGGACAAAGTAGAGTCCACAAGCGTTGAAAAGGAAAGAACCGACATGGCCACTAAGGAAGACATGAGAGACTGGTTCAAAGAATTCTAGGACCAATTCATGACCTCAATGCATACACAATTCAAGACCATGAAGGGCGAACTGAAGCAAACAGTGCAAGAGTTGAAACTAGTCATGGGCAAACTGAAAGAGAGAACCAATATATTAGAGAGAGCAGTACAGAACCTGGACGACGAAACCCAACAATATGCAGTAACGCAAGAGCACCTGGCTAGAATTTCGCACAACCTGGAGATACAATGCGAAGACTTAGTAAACAGGTCTCGGAGATCAAAAATACGAATTAAGAACATGGTAGAGTCGGTCGAAGATAAAGACCTAAAAACCGCAGTGCAACAAGTATTTAAAGACATAATAGATGAAGAAGAAGAATCAGCGATCCACATAGAGAGAGTCCATAGAGTGGGCCCGCGACAGGAGGGGGAACCAGGAAACCGCCCCAGAGACGTACTAGTCGCAATGGTCTCTTACACACAGAAGGAGCAAATCCTATGGAAAGCAAGGTCCCTGGATCAGATGAGAATGAATGGAGTTAATATTCAACTATACCAAGACTTGGCACAATCAACTCTCCAAAAGCGCAGAGAAATGGCACCAATCACAAAAGAACTCACAACAAGACAAATCCGCTACAAATGAACTTTCCCATTTGGCCTCTTGTTCACATGGGAGGGCGCCCAACAGAGGATAACCACGTGCGAGGAAGGCCTGAGAATCATGAATATCCAAGAAGACCCGGAGGGGAAGGTGCAAGCCAGAGAGCCCACAATAGGGCGGAGAGCCCCGAGAGGCTGGAAAACCATAGTATCCAAAGGAAAGCGCGCTTCCAAGAACCAGGAATACAAGAAGCCATCATCTCCATCAAAACAAGGAGAAAACGGTCAGAACCACCATTGAAACCAATATGTTCATGCAGGAAAGGACGTGACTGCCGGCAACCATATACGGTCGGCCAGAGCCGGGAAGAACAGAAGAACCGTGAAAAACCTTAAGTGGGGTTTAGGACCCCCCACAACCTAGTTTCACCTGAGTTAGTGAGGGCATGGCGCGAGTGGCAACACGCCCCAGCGATCATAGGGCCCAGAGCCATCCTCAGGGATGTTATGGGAGGGGGGGAGTTAAGAGACTAGTTAAGGGGAAAGTTGGGAAGGGGAGGGGAAATACACCGGAAGGAAAAAGGCCCAAGCCATCAGATCCCTGTGAGACATATAAGACAAGAAAACACACATAAAAGATGGGGCTGAAAATCCTCACTTATAACATCTGAGGGTTAAACTCCCCTGTAAAAAGGAAGAAGGTGGAACACTTCCTGCACAAGGAGAGATTTGACATCCTGACACTACAGGAAACACATATTAAAAAACAAGACAAAGGGAAAACCCGAATCAAGGGATACACACAAATCCTCCAAGCAAATGACTCAGAGAAGAAAAGAGGGGTGCGAATAGCATTCGCTAACTCCCTAAATGTACGCATTCAAGAAACGCTAATGGACAAACAAGGTAGATACTGGTTCGCGAATGTACCAATCGAAGGCTTCCCATTGACCATAGCAACGATATACGCCCCCAACGCGGGCCATCACGGGTTCATAAGGGATAGCATAGATAAACTAGAATAATTCGCGAAGGCAGAAATCATCCTAACGGGAGACTTCAACATTGCATGGGACCCATGTACAGATCGATCAACCCCTAGGCACACGGGGCAGGGTACGCCTTCAAAGACTCTCCAGAGGGCTATGACAAAATTAGCTCTAGAAGACACGTGGAAGAAACTTAGAGGTTCAACCCTGGGATATTCTCACTTCTCGCATGTACACGGCACAAGCGCCAGGATAGACTATATCTGGATGTCCTCAAGCCTGCTGGGAAAGATCTGTGAAATAGAGGTGAGTGACATCTCTCTATCGGACCATGCCCCCCCTCTGGATCTGGCTCCCCGCCCTTCGCAAACGAACACACCTATGGAGATGGACGCTACCGGGGGAAATTCTACAAGACCCAGTCATGAGAGAGACTGTTAGGGAACGAACGGAAGAATAGTTCAAAGAGAACACTACGCCGGACATATCCAAGTCAACCTTATGGGAGGCCTTCAAGGCGGTGATACGCGGACACATTATAGCGCTTAAAACACAGAGACAATTTAATCAACAAGTGGGAGGCCGAATTAGAAGCAAAAATTACGGAACTGAGGGAAGAAATGGCACACAACAACTCATCAAAAGTAAAAAGAGCATACAGACATATTCAGGGGCAATTGGAGGCCCTACGGACCAAGCGAGCAGGAAAATATTTCCTATACCTGAAGCAATGGTACTACATGAAATCGAACAAGGCTGACAAACTACTGGCCAGACGGACAACAAACCCAATCGATAAAAGCCCTGACGGACGATCACGGCCAGAAATGCACATTAACAACCGAGATAGGAAAGAGCTTCAAACAATACTACCAAAAACTATATGCCACAGAGAACCCAAGAGAAGAAGATCAGACCGCCTATCTGAAAAACGTGACGTTGCAGACAGTGACTCAAGAGGAAAAGCAAAGACTAGACAAACCCATCACAGAAGAAGAGGTGGAGGAAGCGATACGGGACCTGCCATACAATAAAGCACCAGGGCCGGATGGGTTTACAGCACAATTCTATAAAACATACAATTGAGAACTGGCCCCGACCTTAACAGAATTATTCAATACCTTTAAAAACCACACGGATATCTCCTAATCCATGAATGAAGCGAAGATCCTAGTCTTCCATAAGCAAGGGAAAAACCCAGAAATCCCAAGCTCATGCCACCCCATTGCGTTAATAAATTTGGATGCGAAGCTGTAAACCAAAATCCTGGCTAAGAGACTCTCGGAAGTGCTCCCCAAATTGATCCATCAAGACCAAGCGGGATTCATCCCCAACAGAATGACCCATGATAACATCAGACGGATCACACATCTGATAGAAAAGACAGAGCACACAAGATCAGCGCTTGACGCAGAAAAAGCGTTTGACCGAGTAGAATGGTCACTGCTATTCCGCATCCTAGAGAAAATGGGAATGGGAGAAGAATATATAAAGATGATACGGGCAAACTACAATACACCATCAGACCGGGTAGCAGTAAATGGGGAACTCTCAGACATGATCGAAATACAAAGAGGCACCAAACAGGGGTGCCCACTCTCCCCACTGCTATACACTATCTTCTTGGAACCACTCCTGCAGAAGATCAGAGAATCCCCAGAAATACAAGGGATCGACATGGGAGGGACAACACACAAATCGATGGCCTATGGGGACGATATACTGCTGGCATTGTCGAATTCAAATGAATCCCTTCTGGCCCTAATGAGAGAAATAGAGACTTATGGCTAAAAATCAACAGGCAAAAATCCGAAATACTAATCTTAGCAGGCAACAACGAAGAAATCCATAACCAAGCAACGGAACTACAACTAAAAATAGCAAAGAAAGGGATCAAATACCTGGGAATAACACTAATGAATAAAATAACAAACCTCTACA
Organism: Ambystoma mexicanum; assembly: GCF_040938575.1. NCBI lineage: Eukaryota > Metazoa > Chordata > Amphibia > Caudata > Ambystomatidae > Ambystoma > Ambystoma mexicanum. The sequence goes on along the minus strand of NC_090938.1, from coordinate 112,101,878 downwards.
CAGAAAACCTCCCGGACCTATTAGAAAAGACCAAAAGGGATCTGGTAAAGTGGAACCCACTCTCGATCTCATGGTGGGGCAGGATGACAGTGATAAAAATGACGGTCCTGCCAAGACTGTTATACACCTTCCAGGCGCTCCCCATCCGAATTCCCCCTTCCTTTATTAAAGTCCTTACAAAGGCAATAACGGCGTACATTTGGCAGAAAAAAACTCTGAGACTATCGAACCAGACAATTACAGCGCCAAGAGATGGGGGGGTGGCACTTCCACATTTCTGAAGGTACTATGAAGCGGCCCAATTGTGGGTCCTTAAAGAATGGATCCCTGACAATTCCCAAAAGATATGGGAGGCACAAGACAGAGCGGTGGCAGGGAACTGACTTCGCAAACTCCTATGGAACAAGCCATAGCTTAGACACCAGAATGTCTGCATCAGTGAAGTGATGAGAACACCACTAGACATATGGAACAAATCAACCAGAAAATAAATCCTGACAATCGACCGAGCCCCCTTTATGCCCATGCAAGACAACCCGTAATTCCAACCTGGCATGGAGAAGGGCGCATATCAGAAATGGGAAGAAGATGATTGCACTAAAGTCGGAGATATGTTTAATGGGCAACAAATTAGATCATTCACAGAATGCACAGATCAAGATAATTGTGTCAAAGACAAAACATGGTGCTCTGAAATTCAGCATGTGCTAGCAAATAAAGTCCTAAACCTCCAAAAGAAAATAGAAGTAAAGAAAGAGTCACTAGCCACTACCTCATTGCCTAAAATTATGGCACCGTCCAAAACTAAACCCCATACCCAATTTCACTTCTCTAAAGTCTCCATAATTGAGGTTGAGAAAGTAATACTGGGACTCAAACCTTCCAATTGCAAAGGTGATTTATGTCCAGCACAACTGATTAAAGATGCCGCTAGGGACCTAGCACCTTTTATCACTAAGCTGATCAAGGCCTCCTTCACCACTGGCACTATTCCCAGCAACCTTAAGGAATCCTGGATACTCCCACTCCTTAAAAAGCAAACTTTAGACCCAGCTATACCTACCAAGTATAGACCGATTACTACTGTGCCATTCTTGCTGAAAATTCTGGACAAGGTGGCATGCATCCAAATCCAGAACTTCCTAGAATCCAACCAACTATTAGGCTCTCGCCAATCCGGCTTCCGTCCCCTACATGGCACTGAAACCGCACTTATTGTTCTTAAAGCCCAAATAGATAAACTAAGAGACAATGGAAAACCTGCACTACTTCTCCTCCTAGACCTATCTGCGGCATTTGACCTAGTGGATCACAAAGTCTTATGTAACCACTTGGACTCAGCAGCCCACTTCTCCAAAGAGGCTATAGCGTGGATTCAATCATTTCTCAGCGACCGTACCATGAGGATCTTCTCACCTTCTGCAGCTGCTGACTCCATTCCCATCACTTGTGGAGTGCCACAGGGCTCATGTGTTTCTCCAACATTATATAATATTTTCACTAAACCCTTGTTTGATGACTTGGACCATCTGGGTATCACCTACAACAATTATGCAGATGATACCCAGATCCTCCTCCCACTCACCAGGGACTACATTGAGGACTTAGCTATGGTGAACAGAATCTACAGCATCGTTCAGGCATGGATGGCCACCCATGGTCTCTGCCTGACCGATGATAAAACTGAGCTGCTCATCTTGGGCACTACTCCACTTCTCAACAAACTAGGAGCGAGCTACTCTTCTTTCATCATTGATGAGAACCTTATCCAAGTAGCCAAGGAAGTAAAAACATTGGGCATCTACTTAGACTCCACCCTATCATTCACCAAACAGGTAAATACTCTAGCCTCATCAACAGCTTATACATGTAAACTTATTAGAGCAGGTAAACAATTCTTATCCCCGAACAGTTGCATGACCTTAGCCAGAGCTTTGATTATTTCAAAACTAGACTATTGCAATGCCCTCTACATTGGAGCGACCAAATTCACCATCAACAAAATACAGATTCAGCAAAACAATGCTCTTCGAGCTGCACTGAATATCCCTAAGAGAGAACATATCTCTGAAACAAGAAGGAAGCACAAATGGCTCTTCACCTATGAGAAAATTAGACTTAAAACCGCTTCCCTCACATACAAAAGTCTAAATAACAAAGCCCCACAATACCTAGCAAACAGATTCTCTAGAACAGCATCTTCCAGAATAACCAGACTAGCTAATACTAATCGCCTCCAGGTACCGCGATTCAAACTCTCCACTATTGGAGGCTCCAGTTTCCTTGTCAAAGCAGCCCAGCTCGCTATGGAACGAGCTGCCCACGCCACTGAGAATGGAACAATCCTTTTCCAAATTCAGGCATAACGTGATCAGCTGGTTTAATAGAACCAAATGATAAATTAATGCACAAATCTGTTTTGGATGTATATACTGCTGAACTTGTTACTCCTATACTGCTAATTTATACTGTCATACTGCTTAATCCTTGCTCACTACTAACACTATGTAAATTGTAACCTGCACCAAGCTGTACGTTTTCTTATGCCTTGCGCCCTTATACCCTCGGGTCCGGTGCACATAATAAATACTAAACAAACAAACAAACCTATTGGGTCTATCGCAAAATGACAAATTTAAATATTACCAACTATATCATTGGCTATCCTCCCCATGGATAAAACAAGCAGTGAACAGAAACCTGACTCCATTTGAAAAATACATATTGACACATACCGGAACCAAAAAATGTGTATCCATCACATACAGATTTCTCAATACACCAACAGAAAATGTCAAGTGGCAATACATGAAGCGATGGGAAACAACGCTGGAGAAATCAGCAACAAAAGAGTAATGGGGCTATGTGTGGCGCATCATCCCAAAATGGTCTAGCGCAATTCAGGTAAGGGAAGCGTGGATAAAAATCTTGATCCAATGGCACTACACCCCCGAAATACTACATAAAATGTATCATACCACCCAGAACAAATGCTGGAGGGGATGCAATTCCGCAGGGAACTGGAGACATATCTGGTGGGACTGCCCAAAATTACTACAATTCTGGTCAGACGTAAAAACCCACATGCAAGCCATGTTTATCGGGGCGGAAAACCTACAAGAAGAGGTATGTCTGTGTGGTATGTGGAACCCCAGAGATAAAACACTGACGAACACCCAAAAGAAGAACTTTATGGGATTCCTAACAGCGGCCTGGCTAGAAATAGCACAAAAATGGAAATAGCAATCTCCACCGACCATTCTGGAATGGCTCAGAAGAATCTGGTCCCATATTGCCATGGAAAGAATTATGTACAACATCCAGGGAGAAACCCAAAAAATCCTCACAGACTGGGGTACAGCACTCAAACATCTACAGAGTGACTACATGCTACAATGTTGCCCCCACAAAATCTGCATCTTGGACTTGTTTAAATAAACTAAAACTTTAGAGGTCTCGATCTCTGGATCAGGGACAATAGTCGCAATCCGGTGGGGGGAGGAGGTGGGGAGGGAAGGGAGGTAAAGAGTTAAGGACTGAGGTTCAGTCCCATTGTTTCAGTGTTTGGCTTGTTTCTCAATATAAATTCTCAATAAAAATAATTTGAAATTTTCTTTTAATAATTATTTGTATAAGAAACTAGAAAGCCCCTACTGTGAAGCACCACGCTAAACCATGTTTTCTTTGCATTGATATGCATATTCCATAATGGACGCACATATAGCCAATGCCACTTCTCTGGCTTCTGAATGTTGCATAGTTCTGGCTATCCTCCAATACAGCCTGACAGGTGGACATTCGTTGAATGTATTTTTTACATAACTGACCAACGTGCATGCCATTTGCATGTCATTCATTGTGCATGTGTTATGTATGCAAAGTATAGCAAAGCCGTCAGCTTTAGACAGTTGCCCCTGGGATTGAAAGAGTAATTTATACTAGCCCCCATTTCCCATTCTGCTCTGTGCCTCATCGAACATGTCCCACAATACATTCTGTTCCGATGTCACAAAGTCATCGACATAGCCATCCACGCTGCGCCTGAACACTATCCACACTACCAAATACTACAGCTATTATAATGCCACTACACTAATCACCTCCACTAATAATTGAAAAGTCACTTTAAATCAGAAATACCATGTGTATGCAACATAAGACTCTTTTTATTTAATGTATGTTCAGACTACTGTCTGCCCAAGGGCCATTCACCCCAACAGCGCTCTGAAGCAATAACAGGGGGTACTAAAGCGCCAACAAAACCCACAGACCCCACACAAGGTAGTGGGTTGAGGTCGCGCCCACACACGACCCTTAAGGACCGAACCGGGGGCATTGTTACAGCCACCATTTATCCCAGTGGATTATATCTCCCATTCCCACGGGACACATTTCACACCAGGCAATTCACAACAAGTGTTTCCTTCCAATACACCATTCGGCAAAATGTGTGCTACGCTGAAAGCTCGCGTCAACTCAACTCTGATTGAATATTAACATGGCATCAAACAATAGATAATGGCACAAGAATGAGTTGGAAATATCGATGCCTGCTTCTGATGTAAAATACTCATTCTAAAGCAAATTAGGGCCTCATCACGAGTTGGGCGCTAAACCTGGCGGTATTACGGCCAGGGCTATTAGCCCTACCGCCAAACCCCCTGGTGCTATTAGCGCTGGATCACGGGTTTGGCAGAACGGTAATTCCCCATTGGGCCCATTCGGGAATTTCCCATTCCTCATTGGGCCCAATGGGGATGGTTTGGCGCTATTACCACCGGCGGTAATAGTGCCGAAAATCGACAAAATCGCTGCAGATTTGCCCCCAGCTCAGTGGTTAGGGTAAATCCGCCAAGCCTGTGATTTGGCAGACCCTTAAATGCGGCAGTAAAAGCGTTACCGCCGCATTTAAGGGTTACTGCCACACTCGTGATCTTAATACTAGATTGTTCCACACTGCACGGACACTGTTAACCTCACACATTCAGTAGCTGTATACTCGCCATCTCATTTTCTTGACGGGCGCAAGGCTAATGAAAGCATAAAAGCCTTGCGTAAGCCTTTCAATTAACTTTACAACCCATTTGTGTCCATTTGTGTGACAGCGAGGAGGGGCGGACTGCAACTTGTGTTTCCGCTGCCTCGCTTCCTCTCCGCCGTACCATTGCTCCAGCATGTGTGCCGGCACACATTTTAATGCCAACTCAAATGCTTTGGATCCCTATGGATCCTTTGTAAATGCAGCCTCCCAGCGTTTCTCTCATTTTGTATGCTGCTGTTTGCCCTGCACATTTGCACTACAGCGTGCAAATGACAAAAAGTGCATGTGCTTGGTGTGCTATGTAACAGATTTGCTGTGAGACACCATATCACTCTCAAATCTTCGAAGAGGACAGTGGTGAGGATCTAGACTGCTTCCTTACATTTGCAAAATCACATTGCCATCTATTCGTAGAGTAAAGTGACAAAATGTGAGGTCAAACATTTCTAAAGTCTGGGCAAAGGCATAATGAAACTTCATGCAGACAAGTATGGGTCCCTCGTATGCCTAGATGGCATCTAAAATTATCGCTGAAGTTGCATAGCTCTCATTGCCTTCTTCAGGGCTGCGCAACAGAATCCTTTCCAAAAATACCCCATGAATCTAAACCAGGTTTGGAAGCCATCCAAGTTGTAATCTCTCAGTTGACCATATTTCAAGAAACAATATAAGAGCACAGCCGTCACATGAAAAGAGCAATGCCAACACCTAGGCCCTTGTTTTTAATTCCCTGGATTCGCAAATTACATGTTCAAAACATGTGTAAAAGGTTTACAAATGTTTTTACAATTGACACTCTGGAGGATTTAAAAGTTTTTGACAGGTGGAGCTGGGGGACACAGAATGAAAGTAAGGTTCCTGCCTCACTATATGCTACACTGACAAAAAGAAAGTCACTTACGCCAGGAGAAATGCATATACAATTACAAGCAAACCTGGGCCTGCTCCCAATAACTTTACAATCTTCTGGAGTACTAAATCGAGCATACAGCCACACTAAGGGCCTAATTCACAGAGCTTTTTACAATGGGGGTTTGCCATTATAAAACACTTCTGTAAATTAGGCCCTTAAACCTTTAACACATGCGAGCTCATTTTCAGTGGGGGTGTAACATTAATGGAAGGCGTAAAAGCCTTACATAAGCCTTCCGTAACGTACCCTCCCATTTTCATTCATGTGTATGTCACAGACGAGGGGCGAAACGCAACTTGCGTTGTCGTGCCTTTCTTCCTCTCCGCCATACAAATGCTCGTACATTTGTACCGCCATGGATTTTCATGCCGGCGCAAATACTGGCAATCGCTATGGGGTCCACCCGCATTATGTACCAGCACAAAGCAGGCAGACGCCATAGGGATCCATTGTAAATGCTGCCTGCCATGCTCGCAATGAAGTGCTGCCGACATGCTCCCATGTTGGACAGGGTTTAATTGTAATTGTGAACATTGCTTACCATACCATCTCTCTCTCTCGCCAAACCTAAAAAATGTGTCTTCTGAACAACACCATTAAATTCATGCAGACTTTGACAATATCATCAATGGAATCAATTAGCACTTAGTCTACTTTGTTTAGATTTGAATCATACATTGACCCTGCTTGATTCAAGGGCATGAATACATCTCATTGGGTTCAGGGCTTTTCATTCTGTCTGTGCAATTGTCCTTTGCTGAGCTGCGAAACTTCACCAACAGTTATAGTGATGTCTGACCAAGTATTCAGCTGTTGGAAGTAACATTAGCACACTAAACATGTCCCTCTTGTTAAAGTCCACCAGAAAATATTTCTGGCAAATTATGCCTTTTGCGCCTTGTTGGATTTTCTTTGTATTTCATGAGGGTGATACTGTGGAGAGGAATGACTTGAAAACAAAACAATTAACCTCTCCACTTTTTCTGCTTATAGTGATATTTTCAGGGCAAAGAATTTTGTGCCGCATTTTGGAAAAATGCTAGAAAACATTTTCCAGCCTGTGTTTGAAGCAACCATCAACCCTCAGGCAAACAAGGAGCTCAGTGTGTTTCTGCGACATGTGAGTGCTCCCTGAACGAAAGTTACAATAAATGCACAATAGTTGTGATAATGGTATTGCTAGTTTACGAGCATGGTACATCAACATACAGGTATTGGGGGGTAGACTTATGAAATGGTTATGACAATTGATGAAAACAAGCCAGAGCAGAAGTCTAACAATTCTAACAAATGTTGCTTATTTATTATTGGTCGATTTAAATAATGCATGTTTTCAATACAAAATAGTGTTAATCCTGCTGTTAGTTGCCGTAGGGAAGACATCTTCAAGACCAAATCAATCAAAAGATTGCTACAAGAGAAGTATTGCCAAACCCTGTTATTATTTCTTCCCTGTTTGTCTTACTGTATTACCTATGTTGAAATTACTATTTTTAATGAAAAGTGTGCCAATGACAACGAACAGAGAGTAAGCTCTCCTAGCGCTCAAATCTGTGCCATGCTTGGATTATTGATGCCCTCATTGATTTAGCCTAACTTTGAATTGGGATCATTGTATTGGATCTATGTACAAGTAAAGCAGGAAATGAACCCTTAATCAATTATAAAGAATGTTCAGTGACAACATTCACAAAAACAGGAACAGAAAAATACTACCACAAAAATCATAACTTCACATCAAATACACTGTTAAATCATGAAAATAATTAGTCTTTGCTCCCCCTTAACTGCAGGTGGGAGGATGAAACCTGCGTGGCACCCTTCAGTCCCACTGCTACCTCTCCTTCCCTATCTGATGCCAGACGGTGTCTAGTCAAATGGTCGACAGAAAAAATGGTCGAATTTTTATTTATTTATATATATATTTTTTAGGTTTTCGTTTAGGGAAAAAAGGGGTTTTTAGCAAAAATAAAGGGGGTTGGAGGGACCCCCCCAAAAAAATATGTGAAAAAACAAAAACAAAAAAATTCGACCATTTGACCTATCGACCTTTTGGTGTCGACCATTTGTCCTGTCGACCATTTATATTCGACCAAATGACCTAGAACCATGCCAGACTACTCCTTGCTTCTTACATTATCCAGGTCACTTCCACGCCTGCTCCCCAACTTAATTTTGCTGGCCTAAACACCAGTGAATTTACCACGTCAAGGCATGCCATTGATGTAAACAGTGCCTACTGAGCTCTTTTTTTTTTAAATGTGCACCATTCTCTTTTTTAAGCAATTTTAACTTTTTTGTATCTTTAGTAAACTTTCAATGTTGCTTCCCTAACAGAAATTCACACCAGTCATCAATTCCAGATAGTTATTTTAGAAGGTTTTTCATGCTGGGTATTTACAATGGTAACCTAATGTAGGCTTTATTTTTGCGTCCGCTCTGCACGTTTCCAGCTTCTTACTAGTACATTCCTTTGTATTTTTACAGATCACAGCTTTTGACAGCGTGGACGATGAATCAAAGCATAGTGGCCATATGTTTTCCTACAAGAGTCCAAAACCGCAGGAGTGGAGCATTGAAAAAAACCCATCCTATAGTTATTATATTTACTACATGTACGCCAACATTATGGTTCTCAATAACCTCCGGAAGTAAGTTATGAATTATATTCTGCTTTATATGGATTTTACTTGCTGAACATTGTAAATGGTTGGTCTGGATGCATTCCAACACTTATCTTGCATTCTTACACTTATCTTGGTTTGGTAAACAAGAAAGGTCCAGTAGCAGCATCATACTAGAAAGTTATAATTAGCATTCCTGAAATCTATATGCATGACCTTTCTTGAGGACAAATATCAATAATGGCAGAGTTTGCCTGTGATGTCCTACTCTTCATTCTGTGCCATCTATCCAGAATCAGATATAATATTGTCTTCCATTACAAATCTGTATTCAGTTCACTCTTTCAAATAGAAGTAAGCTGCAGGTCTTTGACACCAAATAGGTGCTTGCTCAGGCCTTGCAGATCACAGCCAAGATTGAAGAACTATCATTTGTGTGAAGACATGTTATACTTTTAGACTACTTGCCTTCTATGACTGCAAAATAATTGAATCATGTTTTAAAAATAAATCATGATTTTCCTTGAGTCAAGTAGCTTGTTCGTTCAACTTTTATTCGGTATAAAACCTTTAAGTTAACACATAAGAACTTCAGAAACAATAAGAAGACTAAAATAACACAGTATAAAACATTTAGGTTAGAACATAAGAACTACAGAAATAATAATAAGGCTTAAATAAGACCATAATCACAGGTACAAATTCTAAAAACAATGTAACACCTAAGGAGAGCAATGCTCGCAGCCTTTTATTAACTTTATACAAAACACATGCACCATTATTTCAAGACCCTCGTCCTCTGCAACAAACCTCTATGGGTAAAGCAGGTAGTAGCAAAAACAACCGCAGGTCGCAGGCTTTGGATCAAAAATAACATTGCAGAATTTGACGAGCGAAGGCCAACTTCCCGCAAGATTGGTCTAAAATACATTTTTCTTAACCATAGGGTCGCTTCACAGAATAGCAAAAAGTGAAGAACAGTTTCTTTAGCAGCCCCTCACATTGGACAACATTCAGAATCATAACCTCTCCATGCATGTGTAAAAGCAGCAACTGTATAAATACCCAGCCTAAGCTGCGTATACAGAGTTTTTTCAAACCTGTGGGGGGTGATGTCTAAGTAGGGCTTAAGTCCTATCTCCGACTCTTGTATAAGATGCATAGTGCCCAACTTAACTTTCATTGCAGTCAACAAGAGTTGATTCTGCTCATAGGACTTAATCGCTGCTTTTAAATAACAATACTTGAGGAGGAGATTGACTGCAGAATTTCCCATAGCTCAGCTACATCACGTATATATAGTGAATCTTTAACATGGCCAAACCATTTCAAATTCCTCCCCCGTCCAAGGACAACAAATTCACCAATGCAATAGGCGCATTTCGCATACCATCAACACTCCACCACTCACACACAACACAGGGCAACACAGACTACAACTCAACAGTCAAACCTTTAGAGAATCCACCTCGCCCCCAAAACCAACACAAAGTCCAGCCGCCCTCTGCCCCACCCACCCTACCTGGTATAAAAGGCGCCTTGATAAACGCCCGCTCTATGGTAGCCCATGCAACTGAAATAGCTGACATAATCCAAAATGAGAACTTAGATCTGGCCATCACAGAATCCTGGCTTCACCCTGCAGCAGGACCAGCCATTATGCTAGCCATCCCTGACAAATACACCCTTTTATGCATGGATCGCACCACGTCTAGAGGTGGCGGCCTTGCTATAATTGTCAAGAACAATCTAGCCCTAAGACTCTCCTCACCCCATAATACCAACTCCTATGAAGCCCTCACAGCTAAACTTACCATTGCCAACAATCAAACTATCACTATCCACCTGATATGCCGACCACCAGGCCCCATAGGCTCTTTCGAGGAAGGCCTCATGAACCTACTATCTAGCAACCTAAAAAACTGTACTCAATGTCTCATCCTAGGCGACTTCAACCTTGGATTCAATGACTCACGTGACCCTAACGCCCTACAAATCAACAGCACTCTTGTGGAATTAGGATTCACCCAAAAGATCACAGATCCTACCCACATCAAAGGCAGGACCCTCGATTGGATTGCTGAACATAACTGCCCAATCACTATCACTTCTATAATGCCTCAGCTATGGACCGACCACCACTTGTTATCCTTCACCCTAGAAGCCACCACACCCATGATCAATAGTATCCTAGCTCCTACCGCACCGACCAGAAATAAAAAAAACATCACCCCTGAAAATCTTATCCCCCTAATTCTCCCCACCTTAAACTCCATCTCAGATCAGTCCGACCCAGCCTCTATGGTAGAAAAGCACAATGAAGTGATGCTTGCCTCTCTGGACTCTATCGCACCACTGAAAATTAGGAAGAGCAAACCTCGCCAACACCTAAATACCTGGTTCACACCCCTATTGAAAGACCTCAGACAAAAGAAACGCCTTAGTGAAAAAACTTGGAGATCAGACCCCTCAGACATCAATAAAAACAACCTGAAGAAACTAGCTACCCTCTACAAAAAAGAAATCCTCCTTGCGAAACAAACCTCCTACAACACCCGTATCACCCAAGCCAAATCCAACACTAAAGAATTGTTCGCCATTCTAAAGGAAGTAGAATCCCCTATCCAAGCGCCCGACTCCTGCCTCAAGGATAAGAACTGGTGCACAGGCATACAGAATGCCCTTGCCAATAAGATAACAATGCTTCAGGCAAAGATCAACAACAAAAAAGCATCTATAATTGGCCCAAATATTGTCAACACTGGCACCCACTCCAAGGTTACCACGAACCCATTACCAACTCTGAAATCCACCACTTCTCCACCTACACTAGACATCCCTCCCTTCTACTTTCGCAAAGTATCCACTTCAGAAGTCAAGAAAGTCATCCTCACTCTCAAACCCTCCAACTGCCAGGGCGACCCATGTCCAGCCCAAATCATAAAAGACGCCGCCTGTGAACTCTCACCTTTCATTACCAAACTTATAAACGCTTCTTTCACATCAGGTACCATACCTAGCAACCTGAAACAATCCTGGGTCCTCCCTCTCCTCAAAAAGCAAACCTTGGACCCCTCCATCCCTACTAACTTCCGCCCCATAACCACTGTGCCGTTCCTACTGAAAATACTAGACGAAGTAGCTTACTTACAAATTCAGCACCATCTGGAACTAAACCATCTCCTAGGAGTTCGACAGTCCGGCTTCAGACCACAGCATGGGACTGAGACTGCACTCCTAGACCTCAAGGCCCAAATAGACACACTAAGATATAAAGGTACGACCTCACTCCTACTACTCCTCGACCTTTCTGCCGCATTTGACCTGGTAGACCATGCAATACTCTGCAATCACCTGGTCACGGCAGCCCGCTTCTCCCATGAAGCAGTTGCATGGATCCAGTCCTTCTTAGACAACAGGACAATGCAAGTCTTCTCTCCTCTAGCAGCTGCAGACCCCGCACCTATTTAATGCGGCGTACCCCAAGGATCATGTGTATCCCATACCCTCTGCAATATCTTCACAAAGCCCCTTTTCGATGATCTAGACGATCTAGGTATCACCTACACTAACTATGCAGATGATACACAGATCCTCGTCCCGTTGACGGGAGATTATGACAAGGATTTGGCCTTTGTGAATAGAATCTACCTCATCATCCAGGCATGGATGGCATCCCACGGTCTATGCCTGAATGATGACAAAACTGAACTCCTAATTCTAGGCACCTCCTCTAACATCAAAAAACTAGGTCCCAACTATGACTCCTTCATAATTGACAACAACATCATTACGGTGGCCAAAGTAGTTAAAACCCTTGGCTTCTACATAGACTCCACGCTCACCTTTGGTAAACAAGTGAGTTCCATGGCCTCAGCCACCTCCTACACCTGCAAGTTAATCAGAGCAGCCAAGCCCTTCCTCTCTCCCAATAACTGTGTCACACTAGCAAGAGCATTAATCCTGTCGAAACTCGACTACTGCAACGCCCTCTACGTAGGTAGCAATAAATACATCACCGCCAAAATACAGACTCTTCAAAGTAATGCCCTTAGAGCCGGCCTAAACTTCCCTAAAAATGCCCATATATCAGACCTCAGGAGATCTACCAACTGGCTCTCCACTAAAGACAAAATCCTCCTTAAAACAGCATCCCTCACACACAAATGCCTTAACCAAGCAGCCCCACAATACCCTATAGACAGATTCACCAGACAAACAGCCTCTCGCCCCTTAAGAAAAGCCAACTCCAACCTTTTACTAGTACCCAGATTCAAACTCACTAAATCTGGTGGGAGCAGCTTCGCTGTTAAAGCAGCACAATATTGGAACTCCCTTCCCCCTGCTCTAAGGGAAGATCTCCCCTACCGGCAATTCAGATCCAAGCTGATTCAACGGCTAAAAGAACATGATGCCTAACTTCACCCTAATGTCATCTGGGATCTCATGTATATTTTGTATATTTGACCTGCTTTATTTATATGTTACACCTGTATTCTTGTAAACGTACTGTAAATATTTCTGTGATTCCCTGACATCAAATGTCTACAGCATTGTAACCATAGCTGTACCAATATGACCAATATGAAGCTGTACCAATCTTCAACCTGTAACCTAAGCTGAACAACCCCCTTGCTGCCTTTGCGCCCGAATACTCCTGGGTCTTGTGCGCTATATAAATAATAAACACAAACATAAACATACACATAAACAATGCCTCCCTGCAATGCAGCAACCCTGGTTGATCCCACAATTTTGCCCAAAAAGGGCACCTCTAGACATGACCATGAAGCTCACAGGGATGACACCATATTCCATGTGAACCAGCGCTGTTGGAGGGCTCAATGGGAGTAGTGATAATTTCTTCAAAAACGTATTTTCCCTTACAGTCATCCTCACGATGTTCATATATCCCCATTGTTCCGAGCTGTACAGGGCTGCTGGTAAAACTTGCTTTTTGTACAGATCCAGAGTGGGAGACATAGCGTCACTCCCGTGGTGAGTAAAAAAAGAGTAGGGTGGCTCCACTAAACTTTTCTAAATTAAGAGCATCTTTATCAACCTGGGAAGTCCATCCAGGGAGTCCATCCAGGGCGTTCCCGAAGCATTACTCCCAGGTAGTTAAAGCGGTCGACCTGTTCAATTGGAGCACCCTCAATCTCCAGTTGGATAATCACAGGTTTTGCAAATTGGTGTCTGAACACCATTGATTTTGTCTTATCAGAGTTCACTTTGAGGCGTAGTCCCTAACATTTAATCAGAAAAATAGTTAAAGAGTTCTGCAGACCATACGTCGTCTGCATAGCACAGTACTGAAAATTTTGCTGAGGCCATCTTGGGACAGTCCTGACAGCCACTTACTAAAGCATCAATTATTTCTTATATGTAAATGTTAACTAGAAAGGGGGCCAGGGCACAGCCCTGTCTGACTCCCGATTCTACCTTTAAAGATCTTGTCTGTTCGCCACCCAGCTCATAACAAACTCGGGCTCTGTTATTAAAATATAATTTGGAGACAATGGAAATCAAGTAGTGGGGGACATTATGGGATACTAACTCCTGCCACAGAGTTGACCTTGAGACAGAGTCGAATGCTGCTCTTAAGGCCAAAAATAAAACATACACATTCATTTTCATTAAAAAAGTGTACTTTTGAATTAACAAGAAGAACATAAAACATAGGTCCACCGTGCCTCTTCCCCTCCTATAGACAGGCTGTTAATCGCTAATCAAACAATTATTATCCACCCATATTGTAAATGGTTAAACATAATTTTAGTAAACTGTTTTCCGCAGTTGTCTAGGAGGGAAATCGGTCTGTAGTTGGCGGGACAGTCTCTTCCTCCTTTCTTATAGATAGGAACTATAATCTCTTCTTCCCAGGATTCTGGAAACCTTTCCGGAAGTAGAATAGCATTGAAAGGTTTATATAGGATCGGCGCCCAAATACAAGCCTCATCTTTGAAGAGGTCTGCCGGAATCAAATCAGGTTCAAGTCAAATAGCATCAGGCCAAGAGGAAGCTCCTGATCGGTAGTGAAGCATGTACCATCGTATTTACTGGTGTTGTTTATTATGGAATCGAATAATTCATTTCAAATGTGGTAACTGCAAATTCTACAACAGAGCCCTAAATATTTTATAACTAGGTGGTACCACAGGGCCAATGTCTGCAATCACAAGTAACACAAACATCACATAACATCTATATAATTATACTGGTGGTCGACAGCGTTTCAGAGCAGTTTTCAAATAAGGTAGAATATCTATCCTGAAGACTTCAAAATTATATTATTGATTTTACATGTTCTATTTGCTGTTAAATCAAGTCTACTTCCTGTTTCTTGTCTCTATGTTGTAATGAACGTTGATGTATTGATTTTATTTCCTATATCTTCATATGCTTTCCTAGTGAAATGATTCCACTCTGCATAAGTTTTGAATTATATGAAAAACTATATACCTGTGATAGCATAGGTTTTTAGGTCAAAAAGCAAGACGCCATTTTTCCCCCTCTGATCCAGTACAACATCTTTCAGGCAAACTCTCATTTATAAAAATCAGTTTCAGGTAATTTCCAGTTCTTAACTAGAAAGATGCAACACTTTTATTAAACCCCAGACTAAGACGTGAGAAGCATCAAGAACTGAACATTTGTGTGTGGTGCAGGGATGGAAGGAAAAGATAGAACCATAACACCAGAGCTCCAGTAGTGGGATACATGAAAGACCTGATTTAAAAGGATTTCCATCACTGTCCAGGCAATGCCCCCACTGGTACCTTCTTAATGACACTTTCTTTAATTCTATGTGTTGACCATCACCTCAAAGCGTGTTTAGTGCTGAGCTTTGTGAATATCATAAGGGTTGAAGTGTAAATCTGAAGTGCTCCAGGCATCTCCTAGCTTGCTCAACAGCATCCTACTGTGACTTGGTGGCCTAGCCTGTAAACCTGCACAAGACTACCTAAAGAACCTACACTTTGCCTATAGAGTTATGTTTCTGAGACTTCAATATTACTTTGTGTTCTTTATGTTGTTACTTATGAATATAGCCCACAAACATGAGATATTCATAGGCTTAAACCATTGTTTTGAACATCAAGTATCCATGATAGTTTTGTGTGGAAAATTAAGACCTTCCATTTGGCCCAAGTGTGAAGCTCTGAAAAAACACCTAGTTCCTACATGTGTCAGAGTAAACTTCAGAAATTTGTTATAATCCTTAAACGAGTAGTTGCAATCACTTTAAGTTGGCTCCAGGTTTATGTTTTGGGGGCATTCTTGAGCCCTTCCACCAGTCCCTTATTTCTATACACCTCCATTTGTTGGAGTTTTAAATATTCACATATATTTTGTATTTGTGCAGTGCAGACGTCATAAACAGGGGCTTTACAAGTCTGACAAGTAAGAAAATTCAATAATAAGTAGTGAAAGAACATAAGCAAAGTGGCTAGCTAGAAATAAGAAACAGATAACGAAAAGTTAGAACCAGTGCGTGTTATTGAATGAAATGCTACCGAGCTCTTCCAGAGGGACAGCATATTGAGTGCCCGTCAGATATATTGTATTCTGATTATGTACACTGTGATGGTGCTGTGTGAGCTTCTCTAAACTTATACTTTTGTTTTCAGGGAGCGTGGGATGAACACCTTTCTCTTTCGTCCGCATTGTGGTGAAGCTGGTGCTATCACTCACCTGCTAACAGCATTCATGACTGCAGATAACATATCTCATGGTCTTAACTTAAAAAAGGTGAGTCGGGATTGTTCACTTTTCGTAGACCAGCTGGTAGCCATGAAGTTGTGCATGCATTCCATTGCATATTTAGAGGGATGATGCTGTTCTGAAGACCTCAAATGAGGCTCCCAGTGTGAGCAGCTGATTTTACCACCTGCACAACCAGACATCATCCAGGAATGCAAGGAATTCAAGCTTTGTACATCATGTACAGTGGAATAAGATATCATTCAAGACTACTCACCGACATCACTCACTGTTTTGTTGACAGTTCACTGTGCCAGCATCTTTTTGATGATGAGATCAAGGTGTCACTGTTGACCCATGGTACTTCTGTACCTTTGATCATGGAGCATCATTTATGCCCCTCATCTGACCTGAGTTAGTGCAATTGACGCTATTTCTGTCTTTACATTGTCAACAGCAAGGTAAAGGTGAGAGGACGCTCGACAGAATGAGAATGGTCATAAGGCCTGGAGATGCAGAAGTGTTTGCGATTTTGAAGGCGGCCATGCAGTTTCTTTGGCAAATGAAACTGTAGATTTGCATTCTGTGTAGAAGACATCACTAAGCATACAAAGAAGAAACAACATTAAGAAGGAAGAGGTCTATGACTGGGGAACATACAAGGCGCAGTGGAATACAAGAATATATGGATTACAACTATAGTTTAAATAAGGCATGTGTGATGAATCTGACAATGTCATCACTCCTTTTCCTAGGATAGCCTCTTCCCATGTGACCAGGGGATGGCAGCCACTACGTGATCCTTACCCTGGGGGTGGCTATGTGTGGGAGGATCACATGGGGGGGAGGTGATTGTTTGTTTGTTTGTTTGTTTGTTTGTTTGGTTATTCCCAGGGGAACAATATGGCATTTTTGGGGAAATCCACACACCCCCCACTCCCATCTAGGGTTGTCCCTTCCCTTCTCCAGGCTCTGATGGCCTATTGTAATACTCTCCATCAACCCCTTGCCAACTCCACTTCCAATATTCCCCACATGTCATAGGAAACAATATATCCACAACTGGGACAAGGACAAACGCCAGAGCAATAAAGATGACTAGGACTGGCAAACCTACACCTCAGTCTATTCTTTGGAGATTGCTTCAACAGACCGGGAACTTTAAATTCGACAAAGCTGATAATGAGGTGTGTGAGCAGGAGGAGCAGACGCTGACTGCAAAACACGTCACCGATCAGAACACCGGGAAGGAGCATGCCACGGGTAGCAGGTGAGACCCAAGACCGCTGGACGAAGCTGGAGTGCAGAGAAACCGCCACTGGCGGGCGTGAAGCAGCAGGAGTGAGCACAGGTGGAAGAGGCACAGAGAAAGCATATCGGTTAACGGGACACACGCCGAGCCAGCGGTGTGAAGGAAACTAGAACAAAGACACGTGGAGAGCATTTCCAGCGCCCGGGGAAGACAAACAGGTTACCAGGGTGCTTAAATGTGTATGCCGCATTGAGCAAGGGGCACAAGAGTCTCAGAATGAAGTGTATGAGGAACCTGAAGTACTTGTGAACTGTAACAGGAACGGGTTGCTGAACCCATATTTACAAGAGGAAAGCAAAGGGAAGGCAACAGTGAATATTAAAGAGAATTCTTTTGAACAAAATCTAACAAGCCAATTTTGGGTCAACATTGTTTCATGGACAAAAGGGAAAACCATCACATATAAGTCCTGGCAGGAGAGTATACCAGGCAAAGTCAAATGTATGAGAAAGATTGCAAGCCAAGCATTTTCAAGAGCGAGTAAAAGTCCTGGCAGGAGAGAATACCAGGTAAAGCTAAGTATATGACAAAGACTACAAGCTAAGTGGTTTCAAGAACACATAAAAGTCATGGCAGGAGAGTATAACAAGGCAGGTCTACGTATTTGAGAAGGACTGCAAGTTAAACACTAAGATTGTGTATAAAAAGTCCTGGTAAGGGAGTACACCCGGCACAGCCAAGTGTGAACCTTATATCATTAAAAGAAGATAACCTTGAGGAAGACTATGGAGGTTGCGAGTTATTTGAAAAAGTGGAAAAGAACCTGGCAGAGCAGTATACCAGGTGACCCATGAGTCTGAGTCTCGCACTTAAGTTGTAACTTGAAAGAGACCTCCAAGGAAGACCCATGCCCTTGGGATTCTGAACTGTCTTGTGTGTGAAGAGGAGCTTGGGAATAATTTCCCAGAGAATTGTGGACCCTTCAAGAGGAAAGAACTACCATCTTGGCTTATCAGGAACTTGGTCATTCTTTTGTTTGTGAACTTTCATATTGGTGAAGTTGAACCTGGGGATCGAAGTCATCCCCAGGAACTTTGAACAGTTTTACATTTGGAACACTTTGGATGAACTTACATTTGGATTTAAACGTTTGTGCCCCTTCAAGATCCAGAATGTTTATCAAAAAGGGCACCTGGTTGATGCCTCGCTCTGCCCAGGTGGGTAGTTGCGTATAAAGGAGAGAATGAGCGAGGTCATGGGGTACCTGGCTGATTAACGAAAAGTGCACACACTCGCCGCCAATGGCAGGAAGGAAGCGCTGCAGGGCAAAATGTCAGCGGTCGCGGTCACAGGATGTGTACGGCGTTCGCTCGGGAGCCGACTGGAGTGAAATAGGAATGGGCGGCCATGTTGGGGTGCGCGATGCAGAGGTGTCCAAAGGGGTGCCTGTACGCATGTGGCGCCGGGCTTCCGTGTGAAACACAGAGGTAAGGGTTGCTGGAAGCCGAATGAGCCCAGGGAGTGGATGCGTTCATCCGAGGTGCTGTGTAGTAGTAATTAGGGTACTCATATGTCAGCGGGGGCGTGGAGGACGCCTTAGGATACAATGATGGTACTGATTGGATGATGCCACGTGTGGTAGTCTAATTGCAGGTATGAGGAGGCAAATTTCTAATGGTGTGTTGGCACATGGGAAACAGAGGTGCTGTAAGTGACAGCGAGAGTTTGATTCAGTTGGTGGTGATGTAATACAGGTCAGTAATTGCAAAGCAGGTCAAAGATTGTCAAAACATGGTTGCGAGCATCATGATGTGTGTTTACACAGAATAAACATCAGGTGCTGCAAAAAACCAACAACATATGTGCATTCAGGAGTAGTCACAGTTATAAGCACACTCCGTGGTTGAGCGTTGTGATATACAAATATAGCAACCATGGATCAGTTAGCAGTGACACAAATAGAGTCCAAAATTGACATGACAAAATGGCAACACAGGCTATGAAGGAGAGCCGCCGTTATAGGAAGTGTTTCCATTCTACACAAATGTTTAGTCCTGATCGGACAGAATTTAATCTGTGCACCCATTTTTGTTCCAGACGGGTTAGAATTCTGTCGACATCTCCTCCTCCGACAGTGGCTGTACCTTCTGTATCACCAGCCATTTGAGGTCCATGTTTGTGTGGTTTTTCTTTACAAAGTGGTCAACAAGGGGTTGGTCAGGGACTTTGTTTTTAATGCATGAGCGATGCTCGCAGATCCTGGTCTTTAATGGTCTCATGGTTTTGCCTACGTAAATTAGTCCGCAGAGACAGGTAATGACACAGATGACCTTACTTAGTGTTACAGTTGGTATGGTCTTGCAGGGTCCAATTGAGGTCATTGTGGTGAAATATTTTGGTGGTTTCCGTAAATTGGCAGACAGTATATTTGCCGCACCTGTAGTGACATTGGACAGGTGGTAGATTCCATAGAGTATTTGTGGCTTGGTAGGTTCAATGAAGGTGTGTACCAGGGATTCCCTGATGTTCCGGTTTTTCTTAAAGGCAAACAAAGGTACTTTTTGTAGTGATCCCTCGTTTTTGATGATAGGCCAGTGTAGTTTGATGGTTTTCTTGATGAGGTCGCTGAGTGGGCTGAAGGTGGTAACACATACCAATCTATCAAGTACCTTTTTGGGTGTTTTGGTGAGACATATGGTGCGGTCGTTGTTGGTAGCCCTCTTTTTTGCGTTTTTGTTGGCTTTTTTTGGGTATCCTCTGTCTGCCAACCTTGTTTGGAGATCTGTTGCGTGTTTATCAAAAGTGGTGCATTCGGTGCACTTTTTTCTGACTTCGGAGGAATTGCCCGTAAGGTAAAATGTATTTCATACTTACGGGGTGGTAGCTGTCAAAATGGAGCAAGGTGTTCCTGTCCGTAACTTTGCGGAACAGTTCCGTGAGGAGACGATTACCTGACCTATAGATGTGTAGATCTAAAAAATCAATGGCATGAAAATCCCAGTGGATGGTAAATCTAATGTACTGATTACATTGGTTAAGCCATCCATGGAAGGCGATGAGGTCTTCAGAGTCGCATTTCCAGATTAGTAGGACGTCATCTATGTATCTCTTCCATAACATGACATTCTGTTGGTAGGGGTTGTGGGCAGACAGGATGTGTTCTGTTTCATAGTTGGCCATATATAGGTTCGCTATGTCAGGAGCGAATGTGGCGCAGATACTGACACCTTTAATCTGTATATATAGTTGGTCCTTGAACAGAAAGAAGTTTTTGGTCATGGCCAATCTGACACATTCGAGAATGAATTCAGTGGGTACAGCCGTGATGTTGGTTTTGGTATCGAGGAAAAGTCGCAGTACTTCCAGGCTTTCTTGCTGGGGTATCGATGTGTATAAAGATTCCACATCTAAGGTCGCTAGGATGTAATCAGGTTGCATGTAAATCTCATTTAGCATGAGGATGGTGTCAGTACTGTCCTTGAGGTATGACTCCATTTTGAGGACGAATGGTTTGAGAAACAAATCGGTATAGACCGATAGGGGTTCAAGTATTGAGTCACAAGCGGAGACAATGGGTCTTCCGGGAAGGTTGGTGAGGTTTTTATGCACCTTGGGTAGTATATAGAATGCTGGGATGCGGGGGTGGTTCTTTTTCAGAAATCGATGTTCCTCTCCGCAAATCCAGGACTCTTGAAGTGCGTGGTTCGTCAGGCTCAAAATTTCCTCCTGCAGTTCCTTGCTCGGATCTCTTTGCAGGCGTGAATATGCGTTAGCGTCACTTAGTAGACGTAGGCATTACGTGTCATAGTCGGTGGTGTTGGAAATGACAATCCCTCCGCCTTTGTCCGCCGGTTTGATCGTAATGGTTTGATTGTCTTTGAGTGAGGAAAGTGCCTTCCTTTTGTCTGGTGAGAGATTATCCGGGTAGTAATTCCTTTGTGATAGTCCTTTCCGGATTGCACTGGTCACCATCTTCTCGTAGGTGTCAAATTCACAGGGGATGGTATGCGGCGGTGGCATGAAGGTGGATTTGATTTTTAAACCTGTGGTGTTTTCTTTTTCATTTTGCGGGTTGGTGGAGTGTTCCGGTTAATATACCTCAAAAAAATATTTGAGACGAATGTTGCGGAAAAAGCGTTTGAGTTCAACCTCTGTGTCGAAAGCCTGGGCCTTCGCAGCCGGAACAAATGAGTCCTTTTTCCAAAAGATTAATTTCTGCAGCCGTCACCGACCGCACCATATGTCTCACCAAAACACCCAAAAAGGTACTTGATAGATTGGTATGTGTTACCACCTTCAGCCCACTCAGCGACCTCATCAAGAAAACCATCAAACTACACTGGCCTATCATCAAAAACGAGGGATCACTACAAAAAGTACCTTTGTTTGCCTTTAAGAAAAACCGGAACATCAGGGAATCCCTGGTACACACCTTCATTGAACCTACCAAGCCCACAAATACTCTATGGAATCTACCACCTGTCCAAGGTCACTACAGGCGCGGCAAATATACTGTCTGCCAATTTACGGAAACCACCAAAATATTTCACCACAATGACCTCAATTGGACCCTGCAATACCATACCAACTGTAACACTAAGCAGGTCATCTATGTCATTACCTGTCCCTGCGGACTAATTTACGTAGGCAAAACCATGAGACCAGTAAAGACCAGGATCTGCAAGCATCGCTCATGCATTAAAAACAAAGTCCCTGACAAACCCCTTGTTGACCACTTTGTAAAGAAAAACCACACAAACATGGACTTCAAATGGCTGGTGATACAGAAGGTCACAGCCACTGTCAGAGGAGGAGATGTCGACAGAATTCTAACCCGTCTGGAACAAAAATGGGTGCACAGATTAAATTCTGGCCGATCAGGACTAAACATTTGTGTAGAATGGAAACACTTCCTATAACCCCGGCTCTCCTTCATAGCCTGTGTTGCCATTTTGTCATGTCAATTTTGGACTCTATTTGTGTCACTGCTAACTGATCCATGGTTGCTTTATTTGTATATCACAACGCTCAACCACGGAGTGTGCTTATAACTGTGACTACTCCTGAATGCACATATGTTGTTGGTTTTTTGCAGCACCTGATGTTTATTCTGTGTAAACACACATCATGATGCTCGCAACCATGTTTTGACAATCTTTGACCTGCTTTGCAATTACTGACCTGTATTACATCACCACCAACTGAATCAAACTCTCGCTGTCACTTACAGCACCTCTGTTTCCCATGTGCCAACACACCATTAGAAGTTTGCCTCCTCATACCTGCAATTAGACTACCACCCGTGGCATCATCCAATCAGTACCATCATTGTATCCTGAGGCATCCTCTGCGCGCCCGCTGACATATGAGTACCCTAATTACTACTACACAGCACCTCGGATGAACGCATCCAATCCCTGGGCTCATTCGGCTTCCAGCAACCCTTACCTCTGTGTTTCAAACGGAAGCCCGGAGCCACATACGTACAGGCACCCCTTTGGACACCTCTGCATCGCGCACCCCAACATGGCCGCCCATCCCTATTTCACTCCAGTCGGCTCCCGAGCGAACGCCGTACACATCCTGTGACCGCGACCGCTGACATTTTGCCCTGCAGCGCTTCCTTCCTGCCATTGCCGGTGAGTTTACTCGACTTATACCACGCCGTCCCTCTGTGGACTACACGCCATTTTACTGCGTGTTTTACTTCTTTTGCCCCTTTTTTTAACTAAATAAAAGGGGTGCGGATTACACTACATACGGGTGCTAGTGTGCTTTTTAAACAGGGGTCACTCCCCATATTCCCTTTTGAGGCACTTTCACCCACAACTAGACTCATACCACGTCACCCTACCTTGGGCTCCTCGCCATTCCACCGCATGTCTCTCCTTCCTTTGTTTTAATAAGTGTGCAGAACACACTGCGCACGGGTGTCTGTGTGTTCCCAGATGCGGGTCACTCCCGGCATTTTCACCATTTTTAATCATGGACCACCACCCACGCACACCGATTTTTGTAAACCGCACAGTGTATCTCGTCCCAAGGTGCGCTTCCTTAAGCCCCTTGTTGTGTCTCTTTCTCCGCAGCCTCCCAGCTTGCGGTTTCCTCGCGTACCCATCACGCCAGCCTGCTCCACCCTACCATAGGCGTCAACAGGCTTCCCTAAGGTAAGCTTGGCACTTACCGGTTTTAAACCTAGGTGCATTCCTACTCCGTTTGGCTAATCACAACCTTTCTGTCAATCCTACTGCTACAGGAATGGCCACTTCTAGGACCTCAAAAATCCTCCAGTGTACTTCTGACACTGCTACCCGCTGAAGTCACAGCGCACCTAAGTTCCGGTAAGCACCGGTCCTTCTTGTACTTAAACCTACACCTGTGCTAGATACCTACGTTTGTGCCCACTCCTAAATACTTCCCGTCTACAAACCCCACAAGATACTCCACGCTTTGGAATATCCCGTCCTGATGAAGGCCACACCATCAGAGCTTAATTCAGCTCATTTTCTGGCTGAAACACTGTCTTGTTGACTGTTATATTGTCCCATGTTGTCTTTGTCCAACTTTACATTGTTCAGATGTATATTTGCTGATTGCTACATGCTATCACATCACTAAATCCACTGGTCTCCTTCCCAAGGACCCCTCAGTGGATGTGCAAGCATTGAAAAGACGCTGCAAATATTCTGCATTTGCCATGTACTATTTGGTTACTAAACCATTTATGTGTAAATACTGCTGTATCTTGTGTAAAACCTCAGTCAAGTGTATCTACTAACACAAAAACTACAGTTCCATTAAAATCTGACTGTGGTACTTTAAAGCGTCCTGATACATTTGTGTTAGGAGTCAATTGTACCCCCGTAGGAGTGTGTGCACTTTTCGTTAATCAGCCAGGTACCCCATGACCTCGCTCATTCTCTCCTTTATCCTTCAAGATCCAGAGACAATACCCTTTGCACCTTAGATTTGTTTTTAGAGTGTGAGGGACAGAATAGCATTACGGACACAGGGCATATAATTTTGGTCATCTTGACAAAGGACAGACACATTAGAATTGGTTGTGGTAGGGAAACAGCTCTTAGACTAGGGATAGTGAGGCATTTTCCCAACCCTTTTTGATTAAATGAAAACCTTTAACCCAAAACATGCGTCCACTGTGTCTTCGTCTCATTCCCGGCTACTTACACATGGCGGAAGACAACGAGTCCCGCAACTAGCTGCCCTACTTCCACACACACAAGCTGGTCAGTGACTAGAGCCCATGAGGCACACAAAGGCTGTCAACAATTATTTATGCAGCCACAAACCAGGTCAAGTTAGAAAAACAACATATTTTAATCCATATACACTTTTAACAGAAAGTTTAAAATCAATAAAAAACAAGCCTGACATATATTGATGATGATGCTTTTGTGATGAAAATTAATATCAGTCTCCATGTATTGGTCTTCTCTAGGAGAAGACCAATACATGGAGACTGATATTAATTTTCACTTTTGTTACTAACATCACAAAAGCATCTGGATATCATTTAACATCTTGTGTTTGGTCCTTGAGTTGTATTCCAAATGCCTTACCCAAGACGCGTTGTGAAGAATCCATCCTTTATATATGTCAGGCTTGTTTTTTTTATTGATTTTAAACTTTCTGTTAAAAGTGTATACTGATTAAAATATGTGGTTTTTAGTCACTGACCACCTTGTGTGTGTGGAAGTAGTGTAGCTAGTTGTGGGACTCGTTGTCTTCTGCATTATTCTCCTCATCCACAACAGCCCCCTGTTATAAAAAAGAGGAACCTTCCTTGCTCGACTCTTACCCCTACTTACACATGGCATCTAGACGAACAGGGTCATAGAGCTAATTCGTCCTGGCAAATCATGCCTGCAGTAACACACTCTTAACATGTCCAATGACACCCTTTGGCTCTAAGCGCACTGTGTATGACTGCACCTTGCACTTTGCTTCACATAGCAAGTACAGAATGCTGCTATGTGGTCACATGTCTAGTTTGACACTAGAAAGCTAGTTGGTTAATCTTAGAAAGTGCATTGGACCTGATAAAAAAGAAATTCTTTTTTTAACACTCATCCTGCATCATTGTTATCCTTCATAAATTAAAATGCTTTATTTCATTATTTTCATTATTTCTTTTTGTAATTGAACTTTTCAGAGTTGTTTTTGCGGGCTCAAATGCATAGTTCACTGTAACCCTTTCAAGTAATTCGGAACAAATGTAATCTGTACATTGAAATGTGACCTGCTCCATATATGCCAATTTTGATTGCTTTTCCACAATGGTTTCCTTGGTTATTTTCAACAGTGCAAAACTATCCCTTTGCCGCAAATGCATTACTTGTTTGATGCTTGAAGCATTTATTCGGGTTGATATCCATTGCCAAATTATCTGCTGGTAGGTTCTCTGTGATCTCAGAGTTCAATTACGTGCACCAGTCCATGTGACATTGATCAAGTATATCCACATTGGATTGGTTTATCAAGTGTAATATTTGACGATGCTCCGAATTTGCCCATTTTCCTTTCAGAGAGTTGATAGTAAGAGGTGATTGATGTTGTTTTATTTGCTAGAAACTCTATGTAATTAGTGATTGCAATGTATAGGATTAGAAAGTCCTACATTTCAAGGCAAACTAAGAAGTACATTTTTGCACCCATGGGGATAGGTCCATAAAATACGAGTCACTCATTATGCATGCTGCAATCCACAAGTCTTTTGAGAGTTTCGTGTCGTATGTCCTGACAGGTTTACTCCAGGCAGCTGTCATTTTTTAGAGAACATGTCCTTTTTATTCATAGACTCCCCAGGCTGCAAAGTGCTGATATGCTTTTGGGTGAGCGCAATATAGATTTTAACAATAGTGTTTTAATGTATTTTGCTGACTATTTATCCAATGAGTCTCTTCATGTTGTTCAAAAATATTCCTGCTCACTTGCTATAAAAGATGGCTCTCAAGTTATTTTCTGACATCTGGGAGATCAAATGAATGCTACTTTGTGTGTGCAATCCCTTTAGTGACAGGATTGATTTCTTGCTATCCAATAGAAGTACTTAAAACAGGTTTTCAACAAGGCCTTGAGGTAAATCAACGAACAGTGAGAGAGCTCATGGAACTTGCACTTTTAATGGGGAAAACCAAGAGATTATATGCCCGACAGGTGGAAAGGCCAACACCGCCACCCTTATTGGTTGCCTACACAAAAGCATGCTCTTAAATCTTATGTATAGCCATACCGTCATACAAACCAAGCAATTACAGTGTGATCCATACAGCAATGTGCATCCATGAACTCTGCTCATTTGTAATTCTAAATTAGGTAGGGTATAACGTTTGATCTCCCAATCAAAAAAGTCTATCGACGGGCTGTAGGCTGCCATTCCAGTGCCCGACAATCACAGTACTGAACGATTGTTTAGCTTAATAAGTGCTGGGACCCCCTTGTTATTTCTCCAGTAAATTAAGGCATATTGAGCCTTTCCACCCTGAAGGAGCATGTATGCAATATCACCCAGACTGCTAATTTAGTCCTACTGACTGAGGGAGAGGTCATTATCAGGGGATAATGACCCACATCAAGCTATTGCCAAAGGATAAGTTGAGGGCTACATATTGAGGAATGGCCCTTATTCCAAGCAATAATTGGACCCCTTCCAAAGTCTATAAAGCTATGAGCAAACAGAAATTTGCAACTAAGAAGGAAAGTGATTTTTATTGTGAAGAAAAATAAGACAGACACAAGTGACCACAGTTCAAGGGTGTTTATTGAACTTCAATTGGGTTTGAAAAACGCCTATGTAAACCGAAATCTAAAGATGGGAGCAAGCTACAACCATCAAATAATGATAACGCAGTCTTAGTGGTATCTTGTCAAAATAAAAGGGCCTATAGTAATAAACCTATTGCCAATCCTTACCTCTAAATACAAATAGTGTGGGAAACAATGTTGTGCAAAAGAAACGTTTTCAAGAAATCATATGTCAGGATATTCAAGCCATAGGCTTCCCTTCCCCACGTTTTCAGCACGGGACAAGGCGGCACACTTGAGCTTAGCACAGTCTCAGGCTTCTCTAGCATGAGGGTGCAGTTCAAAACTTCAACATCATAGCCTTCTATGCCATAGTCTCTTTGCCATTCAAAGTCTCTTCTTTCAATTGATCTCCCTCTGCCAGGCTCGGACCAACCTTACCCACATTGCCATAAACTTTCTTTAGTGTATCAACATCAAAGACTTTCGATTGAGCGCATTATTTTACTTGACCCGTCGCAGTACCACTTTGATTCACAATCTTTTGCCACTCTTTCACTTTTGTCAACTCTCAGCTGGATACCTTACAGAGCCCTTCGATTGAGCACACACGCGGTGCCAGACAACTCTGTCAAAGGTATCGTATCTTGGTTTCAAAGTTCAATCACTCATCTGCAGTTCAACATTACTCGCGTTGGTTATCACAAGCGTTTCAAACAATGTTTGTTCCAGCACTCGCCATACAATGTTGCACCTGCAACCTTGGCTTCAACACAGACCGGTCTTATATCGGTCTCCCCAACTCACTGGCTTTGTTGATTTCACTGTGGCGTTCCTTTGTTCTTGGAGCCAAGGACAGTACCACGGCAGCTGGCAATTCTCCCGCCTTGATTATCAACGCAGGAGGGCCCTGTGTACCTCTGACACACAGTGCAGGATTCTTCAGCCGGTTTCCTGGTCTTAGGCTTTCTGTTCTCGAGGTTTCATGAAAGTAACGGTTCCTTGTCGAAAAAAGGTCGACCCCCTTCTGTCTTGCCTTTTTCTTCTCTTGTTAAACAGACATCTTGGAACTGCTATTTCCTTGTGTGATTTGCCACGTTCAGTGTGTGCTCTCATGATCCACCTTTTATCCGTGTGGTGGAGCTTAATGAAAGTCAGGTGTGTGTGATGTCAGTAATTGCCTGACCTTGCCTGACCATTGTATTAGGACACGTCAGGTATGTGACTTGAGTGTTAGTCCGTTTTCTCTCATAGCGGGCTGCCTGTGAGAAAGTGTTTGTGTTGTCAAAGGAGGGTAAGGGGGTTGAGTTCCTAAATGTCCTACCTGGTAGGATGAGGTAAAGATGTTACAGTGAAGGGGGTACCACGTCTCACCATTCATTGTCCCACTCCCCAAAGACCCCTCACTCAGGTGATCCTCCTACACTGGTCCACCACCACTAACTGGATCCAAAAGCGATGGCCGTGTCCTGGCCACCTGAATGACAGATTCCCGGGGACTAGTGGGTGAGGCAACTTCTGGTTTCTCATAACACACATAACTTCCAATGTTAATTTTATGAACATGGCACTAGTTGCAGTAAACTTAATGCATTGTGTGCCTTTCTGCTTTATGTTATGTAAGGGTGCAGAAGTAAGGCTTGAACAAAAAGGTGACGTAGTTTTGGTTATAAACTTTTATTAACCAGTAAAAGGGTTGGGAAAACGGCCTCTCTCTCCCTAAAGCTAAGAGGGGTTTCCCAGCCTCAAAGAAATATAAGGAAAGCGTCAGGATGTCAAACAAATAGTCACCATTGCGTCCCGAAAACCCTACTTCTGACCCTAACACTAATAACACTTATAACATAAATCTAATGTGCAAGGGTGTTCTTTTCCAAACGAGGGCGCAGTTCTTGCCAACAGAAAAGTTCCCAATGTCTCGCGTGGTCAAAATGACAAAAAGAATGATCAAAACTGTATTACTCCAAGGATTAGGCGTTAGCTCCTTTCCCCTGCATGCCTTCTGGTTCCACTTTAGGTGCTTGTCCGGTTATTATGTTGTTTATTTTCCTTTTCTTATCTCCTTGGGTCCCAGACCCTTTACCTTCTTGAATGAACTTCACTATTATTAGATGCTCATATGGGCGCGAGTCCCAGATGCACAATACTGTATTATACCAGCTTGGTGTACACTCCTGCCAAGCGTATATTTTTTTCTGCTCTGTTTTTGCTTTCAGGGTCCCAGACTATCTTCTTTACTCCCATGCCAAGCATGTGCTTTTTTGGACTGTCTCTGTTTCTCTCAGGGTCCAAGACCCTCTTGTTCTCTGGCTTTCATAAGAGTGCAGGTCCAAGACCCTCTTATCTCGTGTTCTGCAGTTGTTCCCCGATTCCTCCCGGACCTCTAGCACCTCTTGGACTGCATGCGTACCTGCCTGTGTGGTTCACGTCTTCCAAGCACCGGTGCTTCCCTCTGAGGCTCCGGTACAATTTGGTAATTCTCTACGGTCGGCGGCGTCTCCGCCTGTCAATTCTTCTTCCTCGGGCTGGACCTTCTGTCTCCAGCCTCCTTCAGGTTCCTCTTCTTCCTTCTCTGGCCACGCTTTGTCCTTCCAGCGGCTTGCCAGAGTTTGGGACGCACAGAGGTTTGTTTGGGCAGCCTGAGAAGTAGCTCCTTCTTCCTGGACTACCTTCATACTCCCAATCGCCTCCATGCAGGCTGTCTCCTGCTGCGGCACCCTGTTCGCCAAGTCAGCGTCTCCCGGGTTTCCTCATCGGAGGATGGCTGTGTCCATGTTGGTTTCCATCTGATATTTTGTATTTCCTTTGATCAATCAAATGCTGTGAGAGACTAGACTGTTCACTCCGGTTCTCTGAAGTGATTTTCATACTCCTGGTCATCTTCTTCACTGTACTCATATTGAAATTAAATGTAAAGCAGTTTGTATTTTCAGGGCGCTAGTCAGGTCTAACATACTAGGTTGGTTGACCTAACAACAAAGGATGTTGGCACTGGTTGGGAACAGGGAAGGAGAGTTTGGCTTGGGGAAAGGGGGAGGGAGGGTCAAACGAAGCAGAGGTATCCTGCGTTCTCTGGGAAGGGTTGTCCTTAATCCCATAAGGAGGTTCCTCCCCCATGTGATTCTCCCCCGGTGCACCACCCCCAGGTGGGACTATTGTACTGTGGACGCACAGCTCTGGCCCCATAGGAAAGGCCTCCCCCTAGGAGAAGGGACAACATCCACTGATTTGTCACAGTTAGTAGGGGGGTTTGTGCTGCACATGCTCCTCTCTCCACAGCTGAAGGTCATAGGTTCTGTACTTGCTTTTTAGTACTTACGCTATGTAGATCAGTCATAGCCTAGGAGGTGGGAATATTTTGTTATTATTCCCATTTGTGGACACATTTTTAAAGTTACAGGTGATAAGAGGTTTATTCCTATGCCTTTGTCGCCTTCCGATCTGGAAAAGGTGTCATACAATGCCATGGTATGACTCTGCTATACCATTGCCCAATGATTATTTGCCTCCCTCAAAAAAACATTTTGGCTGGAATAATTGAGTAAAAGGATGAATATTATCCATGGAACAGTCTGTTGAGGCAAAATCACCCCGGTTCTGTAATCTTGTTCTGTGTCTGCTTTCTTTTCTAGACAATTTCAACAATTTCCAAGCAAAGGTTTAATTTCCCATAATGACCCATTTTTTTATTGGTAATGTCAGTCCCCTGAGTTCCTCTGGCTAAATCCCTACTGCTAATGCTGTTTTGTCTTGAATTGGTGTCTAGGAAGGTGTGTACAATACATAGCGTTCAGGCAACCGCTCTATAGGAGTGCAATCTATCTTGTACTCTACTCCCACACCTAGTGAGCCTTGCCCATCAGTTTCCATAATTATCCGAGACTTTTCTTTAATCTGTTTACTTTGCATTTTGGAGTTTTGCAATCTTTTTTCTGCTGAGCTGAGGCAATGCAAGAAAATCACTAAAATCATTGAATAGCCAAATAAATCAGGACTCAAAAAAGACACTGGGCCTCATTAGGACCCTGGCGGAGAGGGTATTACGCCAGCGTAGTGCATGGCGTACCTCTCCGCCATACTACGAGTTCCCGTAGCGCCATGGAGGTTTTCTCCGCCTGGTTTTACCAGCCGGAGAAAACCATGGCGCTACGGGACCTCGTTGTTAATTACGCCACCGTATTTTACGGTGGCGTAATTAACTCCTTCCCCACTCCCATTATACCCTATGGGGCAAAAATGGGAATGGGGAAGGGCAGAATGGGGATTGGGGATTTACCGCTCCGCCGAGGTCGGAATGGGGCGGTAAATCCGCCAACCCCCATGGCGCTATCGGCGGCTTTCCGCCATGCTTCGCGGTGCATTTAGCACCGCGAAATCCGCCTGGGTCGTAATGAGGCCCACTGTCAGGTTGGTCAAGCGTTTACCTTTCTGCCTCTAGGAAAAGGAAGTGCCTGTCTTAGAGCATCACACTCTTCTGCAAGCAAGCGCATGAACCAGATCAACCAAAAGATAGGACACACCGCACATCTGTAGGGAAAAGAGGAAGTTGGGGGAAGTATAAGCAGCACTTATTTGGAGAAGGAGAGCCTACAAATTATGTATACGTGTATGAAGCATAAAATGATGGGTCCTCTTCAGCTAGGAAGAGTTCCAAATTATAGGAACCCGAAGCGGACCCTATCCACGAGATTTAATAATTCATTAGGTAAGAGCCTTTAAGACTGTAATTGAGTTGAATACGCTTCAGTACACTTACACCAGCTAAACCATGCGAGATGCAACGGTAAGTCAGTTTTGAAAAGGGCTGTATGAGCAGAAGCATTGTGTCGATGAACATTATGTTCCGATTTAAGAAATATTTTCATTGACATTTTCCAAACTATTGGTGTGCCCTCTCTGTTCAACGGGTTTTAACAGATGCTTGTTATTGGATATGTCCAAAAGGTTTTCCTGAAATAGTAGCATGCGTTCTTAAGCAAAAGGCAAAAGGCATTAAGAAAAAGCCGTGCCACGTGAGAGGTGGTGTATTTTTCCTTTGGTGCTATTTAAATTTGTCTTTCTCTTACAGAGTCCTGTCCTGCAGTACCTGTACGTTCTCTGCAAAATACCTATTGCTATGTCACCACTGAGTAACAACAGCCTCTTCCTTGAGTATGCTAAGAACCCGCTGCTGGATTTCCATGAAAAAGGCCTGATGGTGTCTCTTTCCACAGACGACCCAATGCAATTCCACTACACTAAGGTGATGTACTAGGTTATAAACTGTACAATCTATCCCAAAATGCAGATTTTATATTAATGATGATCACTAAAGCTCACATCTCACTATTACAAATGAGTGGTATCAGCTTGAAAGTGTACCTTTTCTATGACACACTGATAGGGAGCTGACTTGCCCTGGATCACTTGAGGTAACGGGCTGGTAAAAGGTTTCAGCGGTAGGGTTGTGGAGTGTAATGCCTGCTGATAGTACCAAAGCTCCCCACACTGACTGCCTACATCAGTGTAAGCACCTTACTCTGTAGAATCCATTTTGCTCTTTCACTGGCGCACAAAGCTCCTGAATGCCAAGTAACCACAGGTGCAACAGTTGGACGATACTAAGGATGCTCTAAAATCAGGAGAGGCTATCTGCTGATCCTCCTAATTTGAAATAAGGATCATGACATGGCTTGATAGAAATACTACAACGCCTGTACCCATCCTAGGCCAGTGCTGGGCTTCTCTAGGAATCATATGCATTTTCCAGCCATTTCCTCCCTCACTTCCAGTGTTTCCATTGCAGTCTCTGCCTTAAGATGGTGGTAGGGTCAACCAAGTGTTGATAAGGAAGTTGCATCAGACTGTAGAGAACTGTACATAACTACACAAGGCTCTGTTGGATCATGAGCATTTGGGAACAGCAAGGAGTAGATTAAGTTAGCCTTCAGTTATAATGAGGGTATGCCCACAGCTCATTGTACATTGTGTGCACTGCAAACTGAAACGAATGAACACATGTTTGTTTAAATTGATAGAATCCCTAATGTCATACATAAGTGGTTGATAAAGGTCTGATCATGAGGGACCCACTAGGGGAGTCTCTACAGAAAGGTCAAGTCACTCCATACATTGAAAAATAATAATTAGATGGAGTACAAGAGAAACACACTGAGGTAGAACAGTGGCTTGATGGAGATCAGAGTACGAAATGGTTAATTTTTAATCAAAAACATAACTCTTTAAATTTGAAATACCAAGAAATCATAGTAAGGGGAATCCAAAGTCGGAATTATTAATTATTACCTTTTTTAAATTAAAGCTGAAACAAAGTTCCCTGAAACAACTAAAGACACTGTGACTTACCTTACAGCATTGTCACTGATTACCAGGAGGTGAGCTTCTCCTGCATGTCCAGGGAAAGGCAGAAGCGTCCTGACTAACCAACAACACTATTTGCCTCTTCCCCCCCTTTTCACGTACTGAGACGACGAATAGGGATGGAGTGATGTGGATGAAGAGACGCAGTAAACCAGCGCCGGGTTATAGTCATTGGAGAATGCAAAATAAGACTGGGACATTTTAAATGGACACAGGTGAACAGCCAGAGAGAGAAGCAGGCAGAGAAGCAGCAAGACTGTCAGAAGCTGCAGCTAACTTGTTCTGACACTGTTCGAAAGGCCGGGGAGGAGCAGAATGCAGAACACAGTGCAGAGGAGAGACACAGTGTGCAAAGAAGCCAAACTGGGAGAAGTTTGTCTCTGTCAACGGCAGCTGACGTAGGAAAGGCGGAAGCAGAACAGCTGGCAGAACTCACCGTTAACTAGTGGGTCGAAAGCAAAGCTGTGGGTGAAATGCGAGGAACACCGAAGCAGCCACAGAAAACCGGTAAACCCGGGGATAGGGAACGGGTTACCGCAGTGCTTCAGGGTGAATTCCACGTATGATACACAGTGCGTGAGAACCCAAAAGAAGGTAGTGAAACAGTTAATAGCATTGCAAGCATTGTTACGGGTCTAAGTAAAGACGGTATAGCTGATACCAATACGAATATTGTTAATATTGGCTCAGGAGGATAGCTCAGGGGCAACATGCTCGTCTTGGAAGCAAGATGACGCGGAGCAACACAAGTTCGATCCCTGGGTCCGCGCTTAGAAACCTCTGGGTATTAAGCGTGTTATAAATAACCAATTATAATTATAAGAGTCCAAGCAAGGACAGTGAAACTGATATGAACATTATTAAGAGCCAAAGCAAGAGAAGTAAAACTGAAGTAGACATTGTTAAGAAAGGAACGCTGACCCAGCATATGAAAAGGATTTTTTTCTGTACACAACAGACAGTGAATGGAAGGTGGAACAGCCCTGGCAGGATAGCGAACCAGGCAATGTGGAAGAGCTCTGGCAGTATAGTGAACCAGGCAATGTGCAAGTCTGGGACCTGCACCCAAGTAAGAAAGTTGTAACACACTGGCAGGCGAGTAAACAAGGTAAGAAGAAGAGTAAGAGAAACAAGGTATTGAAATCCCAATCTGAAATTGTCGAACATTGGAAAAAGGAGGACCCATGCCCCTTTCTAAAGCAAAGTTATAAAGTTGCAATACGCTAGCAGGAGAATACACCAGGGAAAGGGATAAGACCGAGAAAGTCCAGGGGTCAATACCCCTCATTGAAGTTGTGAAAACAGTAAAAAGAAAGTTGTATGTGCATCGAGGAGGTTCAAAGGAATAGCATTCCCCTTGAAAAAAATCATTCAAAAGAACTGTGTGTATTCAAGACAATTATGTGCTTTCAAGTGAATTGTGCACTTTGAGGAAATTCAAGGGCAGAGCACTTCCGCCTTGAACAAAACTGGAACTTTAATAAAATAACAATTAAGTCAATAGACGTAAGTAGGAAAAGGATTGTGAACAAATAAAGGGCTAAGAGCACTCCCCTTTGAAATCGAGTTAGATAACGAGAAAAAGGGAGGTGATAATCCTTTTAAAAGAATGACAACATCCAGAGAACGAGCAAACCCCGAAGAACTGAGAAATTGAAGAGAAGGCAAAGGAGGTCTAAACTTCTATCTTCGGAGTGTGAGAAAAGGGAAACCTGTCCAAAGGTGGAGTTGTCTCCTTTCCCCTTTTTCTTGGAACTGTGAAACAAAACAGTAGACCAGAAGGAGGACTTAGGGAGAGAGTGGTCTCCTTATGACAACAATGGAATAGTATTGACGTTTACCTTCTGGAAGTTTTGGAAGACCAGAGGAAACATAGTGGAAGAGAAGACCCTTTTCCTAGCAAAACTTCATACCACTTTTCTTTGTTGCACTTTAGAGCTTTATGTTTTGAACTTTGAAAAGCTACAAGTAAATAGCTCACAGACATCCTGTATGCATATTATATTAAGTTTAGCGTGTATGGGTCAGTTTAGGATTTTTGACACACGACACAAGACACTATTTAACCATCCTGACAAAGACGTTACTTAGTTTTGTTGAGGCAGGGAAACCACTCGAGAATTAGGGACAGATAGGATTTCTCCAAACAGTTTTCTTTTATGCCAAATAAAAGTCTGTAATCCACATTTGAAAATCATCTGTGTCCGAGTCTTACTCTTGATCCCTTACAATACATACACACATTTTAGAAAAAACACAAAAGTTAAGTCATGAGTTGTTTGTGCTTATTAGTTCTTTTTCCATGTCATCAGGTCTCCATTTAATACTGTTTTCCCTTCCACAGGAACCTCTGATGGAAGAATATGCAATCGCTGCACAGGTTTTCAAACTCAGCACTTGTGACATGTGTGAAATAGCAAGAAACAGTGTCCTTCAGTGTGGATTATCACGTGAGGTAGGCTTAAGCTAAGACGGCAGTAAGGGGAGTTTATGGGAACAGAAGAACAAAATGTGAAGCGTGTTCAGTGCATTAAACGTACGCCTTTATCCCAAACTCCCTTCTTATATTGCCTCCTTCTGCAGCATTCCCATATAGGTGACAATGCCATGCTTTCAGCAGCATTATTCTAGTGCAGGCTGGCCGCTGCTATCATAGAGAAAATATTGTTTTAGTAAATGGTTGGAAAACCTGTCTATTTTCCACCACAAAGCATGCCTTTGCTAGAAACAAGAACAAATACTCCTTTCAGTGAGGATTATTATTGTCTTTATGTAAAGAATCTAGTGTTGGAAACTGTAAAGGAGTCCATCTAGTTCAGAGTCGTCTTTGACAACAAATATAATCTCTTTTATTGAACAGGGAAAATAATCAGATACCTGGGTAGATGAGGGTTTCAGTCTCTTGGCAATAAATATGGAGTCATTTCCCTTGCCCTAGTGCTGAATTCTTTAAGGTGCTGGAGTCATATGCTGAAATCTTCATGCTAAAAATTGGCCTACTGTGATGATATAGGGCTGACTCAGGACTTCCTGCCCACGGAAATAAGTGGAGGGCTCTCTGATCACCCCGATTTGTTCAGACCTGGGCATGTGTCAATCTTTAATAACTAATAGGCAGATATATCACTGCAAACCTTCAAAAGCCATGATGTGGACGTTGATGGGGGTGTTCAGGAGAGTCTTGTTTGAGAAGTCAAACTTGGTTAAGAATACATTCAGAGAGCACACAGGCGATGTGGTCATGGCTGCAGAGTTTTTGGGATTCTCGGAAGCTTGTGTATGTGGAAATAGGGAATGTAAGGTTAAAGCTGTTGCCGAGGTTTGTCTTCAGGATGAAGGGGAAGATTCAGATGGAGCAGCATAGCCTAAGGAGGGTGGCCAGAAAGAGGTGCTATAAAGGTCAATATGGTAATTGAAGATCAGGAGTTTGGTCTTGCCACTGTTCAATTTAGCCCCTTACATGGGGTGCACATTCTGAACTCGGGTTCACTGCAGAGCAGCATTCATATAATTAGTTTGTTTATGTCGACACCCCCCACAAGCACTTTAAAGCCGTGTTGCTCTATAGAGATGTTAAACAAACATAGTCGCTAGACTAAGTTGCTGGAGGGGATTTCCATAATCCCACCAGTGGGATTTAAATACTTGCTCTAAATGAGAGCTACTGCAAGTTAACAGGCATAGGTCCCGACGTGGGGGGAGGGCTGTTTTCACTGTGTATTTTAGTAGATTCTGAAGACTTGCTTGAAAAGGGCAGTTTTCCGATACTTCCTGAAGTGGGGGTAATTCAGTTAAGTTCTCTTTATGGACGTCTCGGTTTTTTCTCTTTAGGGAGGTCTAGATTGATCCAAAATAAAGAGATTTGTTCCTTTGTGTTTCCTAAGGGACATACAATAGGGTGCCAGTTTCTGAATGGATCCATTCTTTTGCCGCAGAGGCCTTGTGGTAGAGGATAGCGTCACAAATGTTGTGCTTCTCTGAGTGCTAATGGAGAAGATTCAATATGTTTTTTTAATTGATACCAGTTTTTCATTTTGAAGCTATAAATCTGAAATGCATTTTCCGGGCATTAGACAAGATATTATAAAGGTTGAATTGGCACAAATGTATATCTCGAGGGCTGCAACACCAGCGGAAACGCTTCAACCTGAGCAGCAAATGTTTCTGAGTAAATCTTTTGACCTGGGCTGTGATTGGAGAGAAAGGATCTGGTGTATTGCAGGGCTATGCCGGATATCCCTGCCCACTCTTTCAGCCTGTTGAGGAGGATTGGGTAGTCTACTCTGTCGTGGGCCACAAAGAGCTCTAGGATTATTTGGGTGACTTGACTTGCTAGTCTTCATCAAGAGGATCAGGTATTTTCTCTGATGAGGGATATGGTGGACTCACAGCCTCTCGGAATCCGATTGCCTGTCATCAAGAAGGAATTTTTGCTCCAAGTAATTTTGCAGTTGTCTAGAAGCTTCCCATTTCATGGATTTTGCTGGGATAGAAAATGTTTGGTGGAAGTTGGTAATTTGCCAACATTTCTGGTCCGTTTTCGGTTCCTTTGCAGGTGGGTGATAGTAGCCTGGTTGAGTGGATTGGGAAAGATGCACAATGCAAAGGACATGTTAATTACACAAGTGA
Organism: Ambystoma mexicanum; assembly: GCF_040938575.1. NCBI lineage: Eukaryota > Metazoa > Chordata > Amphibia > Caudata > Ambystomatidae > Ambystoma > Ambystoma mexicanum. The sequence continues at coordinate 112,063,590 of NC_090938.1, read as the reverse complement.
TGTCAAAAATGATTATTATTAGAAATGTCTTCAAGTTTGATAATGGTCATGGATCCATTGGCATGCTGGACACTTTCATTTATAGAGCCTGTTTAGTATCCTCTTCTACATCCATCGGTTTAAGTGCGATGAAGGAAGAATTTAGCTGAGGCAGAGGGCTGGGAGAGAATGGTAATTCTTCTTGTTTCTATAAAATGTTCTCTGTGAAAGTGACAAGCTTGGATAGAAAATAAAAGCAGATCTTCATATAGTCGACTGCTTGCTTTAGATGTGCTTTTGATGGTGTCTCCATTGGATATCGCTTTTAAGGTATTGAACCTTTCCAGAGATTGATTTACACCTCTCCTTAATTTATTTAGTGAAATATACTTTTTTAGTTATTTTAACAAACGTTATGATGTTCTCTTCTGTGTCTCTTGCAGATCTGGATAAGCCAGAGATTGACTTTCAGGGAGAATTGGGCACATTTGCTCATTGGAACCTGTTGGGGAGCGTGCTGAGTGGCAGCAACATGTCCCCTGATCCACAAATGCATTCTTTGGTTATTTTTAGCTGGCAGAATACTTCTTCCGAGGCACTGATTTTTTTCCTTTGCTTGAATGTTTACTTTGCAGTGGGAATTTAGTCATAATCAAGCATTTTGAGGGCCGTAAAAAGTAGTAACGACTTGGGGCCTGAATTAATAGGCCCAAGTTAAGCCCTGGGATGTTACCTTCAGGTACAGCTCTCAGAACATGTGACTATGGCCATTAGCACCCTGGATTAACATCTCTTCATGCTAATAGAAAAGTATTTCTTGGAAAAATGGTGTGCAGCCAGCGCACAACCCATTGTTTGAATGAAACACTCATGGTTGCTATCGAAGTAGAAGCAAGGCACGGCAGAGCCCCTTTTCCATTTCCATGGCAACTCAGCGGACTTGAGAGGAGTAGGCGCAGTGGAGCCGTAAAACCTACAGGTATGGGCAGGAGGCGTATTGAAGAAAGAAGCAGAGCCGCCAGCGATAGGGAGGGAAGATGGTGGGGCGGGCGCGAGCAGCCATTAGCTTGCTCAAAACGCAGGCTTATACCATGAGGTTCAGCCCGCGTTCCGGGTTTCCTGATTGGATGCCGCACCAGCCGGGGTGCTAATACACATTGATTGTGAATTGTTTTAAAATCTGGAATTGCCTGCTGTATGTAGTTTGAGACTTGTTAGATGTTCAAGCTCTTTTAGATGAGTGGTTCCCTTGGGAATGTTTCTTACCAGGCCTCATGCAACTTTGTGATGCAACAATGTTTGTGATGACAGTTTGCAAACAGAACTTGATGACCGGTAAAGCCATCAGGCCTACTTGATCCACTAATTTTCTGCCTTGCTTTTGGTGCACAGACCTAACTTTCAGCATGCTATCAATCCCCTGTTTCTGTAGCAGAGCTCTTTTGAACTAGTTTACTGATTTTATATTTTCAGTTTTTATTATATTCAAATGATATTTTTTTAAATAAATATAACCAGGTTAGGGATGTAATGTAAGAATGACAGTATTTTGCAGTCAATCCTTTTGTAATGTGTCTCTAAATTATGTAAGAATATGATATAGATGAAAAACAGAGTAGGCATTATTAAGATCCTGAAGCTGGGTTATTCCAGGGATTATGTTTTATTGAAAAGCATAAATGATCATTATTATGGTCTCAATAACATTTGTCTTTGAGCTTGTGTGATTGAGTAACTTGCTAGGCTGGACCTGTCCATCCACCACTTAGAACAGTCTTCTCGGGTTTTCAGAATGTTAAAATATTGATTGAAATGCATTATGTATAGATCTTTCTCATAGATATATTGATTGTAATTATCCTGAAAACAGAAATGAATTTAACTAATGGTGAATCAGCAAGATCAGTCCTACCCTCCTTGTGTTCATCAAAGTGTATATGGTGTTTAATATTGCAACATGGATTATTTCTGAAAATTAATATATTGGATCCATCGTATATCTATGAGCACTTTCTCAAATATGCTTATAGAATATTTTTTCTATAGTTGCTTTAAATATGTCCTTTTCCATTGACACTGCATTAGATATTTTCCTTGCCACTCTTTGATTTTCAAATTGTTTGCTGGAAGAAGAGAGCTGGAATGACCGATTTAATATTTTGTTGTAGGAAAAGGCACGTTTCCTTGGAAACGATTATCACAAGGAAGGACCACTTGGAAACGACATTCGGAAGACAAACGTTGCCCAGATAAGAATGGCATACCGTTATGAGACATGGTGTTACGAACTGAACTTAATCCTTCAGGCTCTGAAATCAGCAGAATAAGGACAATATACTCATAATCCATTACTGGAGTAGTAGTAAAAGGGCTAAAAAAATAAATGTAATGCAAAGCTTAGTAAAAATGTTCCAAATTAGAAACGTTACTTTTTAAATTATTATGTACAGTTCAGCCTCTCTTGGTCACATAGATAGCACAAAGAATTGTACCAAAAGTTGTGAGGCCCACTCCCTGCATATCACTGGAATGTTGCCTTATCTTTCCATGCACCACATACTAAAATGTTCATTGGTAGTGACTTAGAAGCTAATGGCTCCAAGAGCAGGCAATCCTACTGGGCCCACTCTCCTGCTCGCCCTTTTCCCATAGCCCCCACAGCTGCCTTCTTCATTGACTCTACAGCCTTCGCCCACACGAACCTAGAATTCCGCCTAGATGAAACCATTATCTCGCAATATGGCAACACAGTTAACAGGGCCTTCCATCAATGTAGCAAACACACTAAACCCTCGCTTTCAAGGACCCTAAGCTTCTTGTGATGGTAGTGGGCATCGTGAGCAACGACAAACTCAACTATGCAAAGGTTCCAAAGCCAGCCTACTCTTATATCAGGTGAGAAGACTTTAAAGCGCACAGTACACAGCTACAAGACGCACCACATTCTTAAGGGAAGAGATTACCTTGGACTTTTTCTGGACGATTATGTTGGTGTTCTTTAAAATTCAATGTCACGCTAAAGAATTATAAAATAAAATCTAAAAAATGTCTACCTAATTTTTAAGTGACTCCTGCCTTTATCCCACCTTCAGCCAAGTCTAGTCCACCAACTACCAACACTTAACAACCATCTCCTCTAAGCATACAGGTAGAGGAAACAAACGAATCACTGTCCACAAACTTCCCACTCCTTGTTCTCCAGGCTCTATATACCGTGATCACCTACAGGAACACTCTGACCCCTTTCCTATTGCCTCCACGTTTCGGGAGACTGGCAGCCTAAAAATGGACTCTAGGACACATGAATGAAGTTTCTGTCTTTCATGCCTTTGTCCATAAACAGCTCAACAAACCTCATGGCTTTACTCTCCAATGACTACCTACATGCTGACAAGGGCCTGCCCCGCTGCTGAGCCTGCAGGTCTTGAGACTATTAAGTTCTAAGTTTGCATGCAAATCCTTCAGATAAAATATAATATATGATTTACCCATTCAAAGCATTGCAGCAAGACACGCCAATAACACTACCATCCTTCTGTGAGCACGCATTTTGCGATCATTCTAATCTACCTCATGAAGTGTGATGGGAATCAAGGTCATATTGTGGTGATGAGCAGCCAATTGATAATGGACATTTAAAAAAGAATTTCCATTCTGCAATGCTACGTGGAACTGAAGGCTGGCATGCACTAGCAAGGGTTTAATCTGCCCATTTCTCTAATTTTATTAACATTACCCTTTGTTTCTATGACTTATTTTGTTATTCCAATTCGTATTTCTCCCTACCACCTCTTCGGCGAGGTAGGACAATGCATATACCACCATCACTAATTCTGTGTAGAATTGCTTTATATAAAAGATGTAAGTATCACAAGATTCAGTGCCATGTTTTGGAGGTACCTATTTTTTTCTACTCTATTGGTATCACTGTGTTCCTTGTTGTCCTGAACACGCGCCTGTCACCTCCTGCCCCATGCCTCGCCCCTACTCAACAACAGACCATACATAGTCCTCATATCATCTCAACATAGGACTTCTTGTGCAGATTGTGCCCTCTGTACGGACGCCATCTTGAGGTGCAATATCTGTTGAGCGGGTCAGGAGAAATAATTGATTCGGTTCAAAAAGAAGTCTGAGACTCTAAAGGAAAGGTCCCCTTTCATTAAATATGCAGATGGTAGATCATGAATGCTTCAGCTGTAAATAGGAGAATCCAAAAATATGTAGATCAATGATATCTACTCTCATTATTCACCAAATTGCTTCTATTGTTTCTTGAGCTAACACATTGGGCGTCATTACGGGTCTGGCGAAAAAAAAACGTAATTACCGGCATGCCAGTGATACCGTGTCCGTGAAGCACTGCTGCCGGAATCAACGGTTGATTCCGTGTTGGCATGCACGTGCATTCCGGCATGCCAGAAACGGTAGCACTGGCATGCCGGTAATGCCACCAAGCCCCCCCCCAAAAGCCAAACTCTGCTACCTTCGATGCCAGTGACGCAGATTCTGGCAAAACGGTCCCGGTCCCACCGGCAAAAATGGTTCCGGTATGACCGTCACTGGAAATACAGTGTTTGCCGGAACAGGAAAATGACCGGCGGCCATTTTTAAAACACAATCCATTGCAATCCTCTGAGCACAGGAGTGATACCCACATCAAGAGCACAGAAGCACAGCAAGAGACATGACATCAAGGGTACCTGCAAACTGGAGATGCAAGCCGCGTTTCAGCGAGGCCGACTTGAACATGCTTGCTGACACAATAGTGGAGCATGCTTACCAACTCTTCAGCACCAACCTCAGAAGGCAGGCCTTGCTACGGAAAAAGGCAACCTGGGAGGAGGTGACCCAGAAGGTCACCACAGTTGGATCAACACACCGCACTGTGCATGACTGACGTAAAAGGTGGGGCAACCTGCATCTGATGGTGCGAAACCTCCTGTTGGCCCAGCGCACCGAGGGCATGGCCACAGGAGGCGGCGCAGCACCCCCATCCACCTGCAGCCCTGAGAAGAGACCTGCAGTGGCGTGCTACACCTCGAATCAATTGGGGGAGTTGGTGCAGTGGAGGCCGGAGGCGTGACATCCGAGGAGGCTGGTGAGTACCTGTAACGCCAATGTCACATCAACCTCCTTGTCCACCCTGCATACACTAGAGTTGCCAAACACGTCAAGTACATTGTGCACAACACCAGTGCAGCCCTGCCAGACACCCCCCCTGCAACCTGGTTACACACATCCACATACACCTTGCCCCCAAACCTCATTCATACTCCACTCACACAGTGAACATAACACAGGCCCCCTGTATCACCCTCACAAGATGCTCCTGCAGGCACTCAGGCACACATCCCACTGCCACAGCCTAACTTCACGTCAGTGCCAAGAACCTACACCAGCAGCAAATGACCAGCCGCACACACCAAGGAAACATGTGATCCTCTTGTCCCCTCAGGCACGGCCCATGTCGCCAAATCATCACTGACGCAGTAAGTGTCACAGGCAGCAGGCACATGTGTAACACATCCATGGCACAACCAGCCACAACACAATATCATACAGCTTGTGAGCCACACCCATAACACCCTACCCAGAAAACACAAGTACACCACGTATGTGCCACTGCACACACCATGTAGGCACACCACACATCCACCTGCACACTATCCCTGTAACAAGCATGTGTGCACCATGCCATGTCCCCCACCATGTCCCTGACACAGCACTGTCATCAAAAAGTACTAGCATTCATGTCTGTCTCATCAATCCACACCCATCACTGATGGCCTGCCTTTCTGACTTCCTCAGGCACATCATCTGGCAATGAGGCTGACCAGCCAAGTACATCGAGGGTCACCAGCCCGACACAGGACTCCACGGCCTCCACAGGCCGACGTGAAGGTGCGCCCCCATCCGCTTCCCTCCAGCCACCTCCGATCCCGGTGGCACCTGCAACCCTTCCACCCCCAATCCCGATGGCACCTGCAACCCAGCCACCCCCGATCCCAGTGGCACCTGCAACAAAGCTGCCCCCAATCCTGGTGGCACCTGCAACCCAGCCACCCCCAATCCAGGTGGCACCTGCAACCCAGCCGCCCCCAATACAGTGGCACCTGCACCCCAGCCGCAAGGACGGGCACAAGGGTGTCCTGCTGAAAACACTGGTGACGGCACTGGAGCTGATACCGTTTACACAGACCACAACTATGAAGAGCCCATGCCCTTCAGTCCCATGGACCCAATGAGCCCCAAACCTCTACCCTTCCGCAGTGTGCGGGACTTAGAAGGGCGCCTAACACATATGGAGCAATGCCAGGATGCTCTGACATCACTTCTGCAACAGCACCTTAATGAGGCACAACTGATGCGGGAGAGTGTGCAGGCCAGTTATAGACGGAATGCAGGGGCACTGGGGCGATGCACACATGCCATCGTACAAATGTCACACAGGGTGAGGGAGGGCAACAGTGTCATGTTCTCAATAGCAGAAAAAATGGCCATTTTGCACTAGGCTTTCCTGGACTGAAGGCCCCTGTCAACACCACCGGCACCCTCCCTTAGCACCACACCAGGGAGTTCAGTACAGAGCAGCCCGAGGCATTGCTTGGCGTGGCTGTCTCGGCCTGTACTAAGCAGCACCCCGGAGCATAAAAGATGCCGCAAATAGGCCATGGATCCATGGGTTCCCTGTCTTCAATTTTGCTAACGTACATAGTTATACATGACAGGATTTGGCCATAGACAGTTTGGTGAGGCGGTGTGGGGAGGGATAGTTTGGGCGGGGTGTGGGGGGATAGTAGGTGAGGGGGTGTAGGGAGGGTTAGCTGGTGAGGGGGTGTGGGGAGGGATAGTTGCGGCGGGGTTATGGGGAGGGATAGTTGTTGAGGGGGTGTGGGGAGGGATAGTTGGTGAGGAGGTGTGGGGGGGATAGTTGTGGTGCCCAGTATCACTAGTATAGCAATGTGTTGCCAAGCACTCAGGGGTTAAGGAGTGCTGCCCCCACCGTTGTGGGGGCGGAGCCATGCTACGGCGGGAGGACAGGGAGAGCGGGGCTTGCTGGGTAAGGCGCGAGAAGCGCCAGTTCGTGTTAAGCAGTGAATGAATAAAGAAGCATCCAGTAATCTCCGTGTGCGCGTCCTCCTTTCCGTGGCCCATACGGGCCAACACTGGCGACGAGGTCGTTCCCGTGCGCTCACGGAGCCTTCCTTTTGGCAGTCCGCCGCTCCTCCGTGGCTCTCCGCCACCCTCTGCGCCACAAGCGCGTTCGAAAGTATCCCTGCTTGGCAATCTGCCAATTCCTTGCTCTGGGAGCGTCCAGGCCTCCTCCTCCGGCCTCTGCACCTCCGACACGGGCGGCAGCCCCCCCCTCCTTCTTCACTCGTCCTGCAGCACTTCAAGAGTGTCGTCGTTGATTGCTGGCAGTCTGCCTGACACCACGCTGTGATAAGCGCCTCAGGTACCGCGCAGTGCAACATTGGCCATCTGCTGCGACCCCTCCCACGTCGCGTGCCGGCGAGGTCTCCAAAGGAAAAGCCAAAAAAAAGACACGTGACAGGGTTGGAGTGGGCCCCCCCCCCCCCAATAACACTCGACCTCCCAGGCAGGCCAAGATCCGCTAGCCTGCCCATAACAGGCACAAGGGACACACGCTTTCCGGCATCATGAGCACGCCGGCCTCCGCTTCAGGTTCCAACCCAGGGTCGCCTACCACAGCTCATGTCGTACAGCCGATTCAACTGCGACTACCACCACCTTTCACCATGACCCCACAAGCCACGAAGGGGCCCAGATGGACTGATTGGATGGAAGATTTCCAACATTACGTCAGGGGGTCTGGTGATGGAAACTCCCCCAATATCAGGGACATCTTCCTCAATCTAGTAGGAGGCGAAATAAAGACTACGGTCAAGACCATCCCTGCAGCTGAACAGATCACCTTCAAGGACTTATAAATGCTCTAGACAAACTCCTCATCATAGAAGTTAATCGCGACTATGAACGCTACCTTTTCAACAAGTGCACCCAAATGCCACAGGAGACAGTTGACGAATTCATAACCCGCCTAAGAGTAAAAGGCGCAAATTGCCAATTTGACGCATTTTCGCTGGAGGAAGCCATAAGGTAACATTGTACATAGTTTCTAATCACAAATTATAGTTGGTGTGGCAAACTGAAATAATGATTGGACATTCATCATTCCGTTTGACTGTATTTATTTACGTGAAGTGCCCAGTGCCCAGTGCGCAAAGTGGCCTGTGACAGGTGATTAGAAGTAGTGCTGTATACGTTCATCCCGAGCAACACATCCGTCCATTCCGTCACGGCGCTGGCCAATTTCCTGATCATCATCACTGTCATCCTCTGCCTCAAGTGGGTGCATGTCCATGTCGGGGGGCAGGGGGGCGTTGCGTCTGATGCACATGTTGTGCAACATGGCCCAGGCAAGCACTTTCTTTCAAACCTTTTCCAGACTGTACATCAGTGTCCCCCCCCCGATTTGCTCAGGCAGCAGAACCTTGCATTCAACAGGCCAAATGTCTGTTCAGTTGTGCCCCGAGTACGTACATGGGCATGTTTGTATTCCTGCTCGTGGATGCTGTGTGGTTGCCTCACGGGTGTCATCAACCATGGCGACAGGGGGTAACCAGCATCACCTTCACGGGGCAACAGAAAGTGCACAATGTCATTCCTCTGTCCATGTCATGTTGGCACAGGCTTTATAGTGTTCATTTGAGTGGACAGACATGCACATGCAATGTTCAGTTGAGCTAACATATGTCCTGTATCAGGTACCTGAAATCCACTATGTCAAAATGCGTGTGGAGTGTGTAGTCTGCAGTGGCATTCACTTGAGCCATTTACAGGCAACATGATCTCCAACCTTTGCATTACCAAAGACAGAAATTGAAAAGCTGCATCTATCATTCTTGTGTTATGAAGGAAAAGTGAACAAGAAGTCCATCTACTAGTGTACTTTTAGATTAGAAATGAGAAGCATGTGTGATTGTGTGGTTTCAACAGGTAGAGGACATGGACAATTGGGGTGTTGACATACACTTTTATGTGTGTGGGTGCAGTATTGTTCTCTGTCTGTCCATCAGGTGTTGTGAGTTTGCTTGACTGTGTTATTGTTTCATGTTTTCAATCTGTTGTGGTGCATTGTAGTACATGTTGTTTTCTTGTTTATAATTGTACAGAATAGCTGCTCTGCATGCATGCACTGGATCGATTTCTAAAATTGAGGCACGCCTGTCAAGGCCTTTTAGTCAGGAATGCAATCACTGTGTAACAGCTTCAGTCACACCTGTACACTTTCATGTTTGATGCACGCACAACACAAAGTAGATACAAATCAACTTTCATTTAGTGACTATGTGTAGTACTCGGGGCTTGAATCCTGACGATTAGTCTTATTCATGGCAAGTATTCCCCTTTACGCTCCCTATCCTGCACATGTTCCATTTCATGGTGTTTATGTTATTTAAGGAGCAAAGGTAAGTGGGATGTAAGATGTAATGAAGCATTCAATGTGCACAACCACTGGTGATGGTTGTTAGACATGGCCCCAATTCAAATTTGCTCATGGCCTTGTAGTTGGACTAACCCAGCAGCCAGGTACACTATGCTGTTTAATCCCCGCCCTCCCGCCCCTAATTCAAATTTGCTCATGGCCTTGTAGTTGGGCTCACTCAGCAGCCAGGCATGCTGGCCACTGTGACGGGCCATGTACTGAGGCAGCGTGGAATTGCGCAGCACCATGGAGTCATTGGTGGAACCGGGAAATCTGGCACAGCAATGGGTGATGATGACGCAGGCATCACACACCATCTACATGTTCAGTGAATTATAATGTTTTCGGTTGTGGTTGACAGCCTCCACAGCCTGGCCACCAGTTCCATATGTGTGCAGTCCAAGGCACCAATGACGTTCGGCATGCCTGCAAGGGCATGGAAGTCTATTTTCGTGACATTTACCTGGTCTGCTGTTCTAGGTAAACTGATGTGGTCTCGAACGTGGCGCAGGAGTGTATCAATGACCTGGATCAGGACATGTGAAAAACAGGGTTGCGATATCCCATGCAGCTCTCCAACTGTGTGCTGGTATGTGCCTGTGGCAAGGAAGTGTAGAACAGACACTACCTTGAGCAAGGGGGGGGGGGGTGGCTGTGCGTATATTTATGAGGCTGACCAGGTCATCATGGACCAAGTCCACTATATAAATGATGGTGTCCCTGTCTAGCCGGTACATGGTGTGGATCTGCCTTTCGCTCAGGTTTAATGGTGTGACCCTTAACTAGGGGATTGGTGGCTGTCTGTGTGGTGCAACCGGCTGGACAATGGGATTTTGCTGGGCCATGATGGCCCTCCTTTGCCTCAAGCGCATCCGCTGCATCCTCTGCCTCCCAGCCTCTTCAAGTAGTAGGCCTGCAGGCAGGGCCTCCAGCTCCAGTACTGCTACTGCTACTGATAGCATTGTGGTGTTGTAAGGGGTGTGGGGTGTGGGATGTGGGAGTGGTCCTTTTGTGCAGGAGCAATGTTGCTTTGTAGCACCTGTGCTGATTTGTTGCACCAGTGGCATGTTTCTACAGACATGAATCTACTTAACGCCTGCTCCGCGATGCCGGTGTTTCCAGCATCGATTTCACGTTCATAGCATATCCGTGCTGCACGTAATGTGCACTTACTAACGCCATGGCGGAATGGCATGCACGGCTGCATCACTCCGCAGATAGGTTTTGCCGGATCTGGTGGGTCACTTGTGGTGCTAGTGTTACCGGCATCGCTACTCAGACTAGGCCGGTCCGGAAAAAGGTGCCGGTTGTTATAAGTTTCATCCGTGATAAACACACATAGATGTTGTGTGTTTACAGGTGTTTATTAATCTTGGAGGTCCCCGGGTGGGTACATCCTCCACAGCAGAACGACGCCTCTGTATGATTCTGGAACACAGGTGCATTCCAGAATCATACAGTGCATCATCCCAATAACTTAGATACAAAAGGAAATCAGCACGATATAACATCTCCCCCTGTACCCCTTTTACAGAAACCAAAGGATAAATATGCAAAGAAAAAACAAATGAAACAAAGAAAACATTAGTAACCAGAAATGCTAAATATAATGAAATTCAACAGTGTGCACTAAAGAAGTCGCAGTAACACATCAAGTAAAGGATACAGCTTGAACGTAGAACACTCCAAAACTCCTATAATAACGACCACCAGTTTCAATAATATACATAGTCCTTCTTGAAGTTTTGTGTGATTTTCCTGTTTCTGGATGACACTACATTTTCACCAATATAACACTTATAACACTCTTCAGACTCTCGTACTCTCTCATTCTTGAGATCTTCATATGCCACTCTCTTTCGTTGATTCACCACCTTTTGCTAGTATAACATTATTACATGACCATTTCTTTCCATCTTCCAGAATCACAGATTTCTTTGAACAGTCCACCACTCTTTGCGTAGCCCTATATCTAAATTCGCCTTTTGACACTCTCCTACGTTCTTTTACCCTAACCCAGTTGCCTCTCACAATTTCACTTTCTGTCACATGCTTTCTACTATCATAGTATTTCTTGTACTCATCTTGTCTCTTCTTCACGCTACTGACAATTTCATCCATGTTGACCACCTTATTCTTTCCAGAAGTAAGCCAAGCAGGTCTTGTTGGATCGGCACCTCTTGTGCGCCGTTTCCGGAGGGCCCACTCCCAATGATACGCGGGAGCCGGGATGTGCAACAGAACCTTCTTTATTCAACATTAGGCGGCAACTGCCAAACCCTGGATCCCGCCCCTTCCCACGCCCCAGCGTAGCGTAGCGTCCTGTACGCGCAGACTGCAAACGGCGGTTCACCCCACACAAAGATGTGGGCTGGCTGACAGGTCTCAGTCTATTTGTGGCAGTCCTACCTCTCATTAAGGTAAAAGGTTCTTCAGCAGTGACGGAATGTGGAGTGACTCTATACGTGTTAAGTGCTTCTTTCTAAGTTTCTTTCCACAGTAAATTATTAGCTATCGCTAATTGAATGGTTCCCTTGATAAAACCATTCATCCTTTCAACTAATCCATTTGCAATTGGGCGGTACAGTGTAGTGGTTTTGTGCTCAATGGCCTACCCTTGATGAAACTTTGAACCTCTACCGACATAAATTGAGCGCCATTATCTGAAATCATTTCTCGAGGGTCTCCTTCCCTGATGAATATTTCCTCCAGGAACTTTACTACCTTCATGGAAGTGACAGTACCCTCTGCTACTCCATATTCCACCCACTTGGAAGTATAATACTAAGACGATACAATACACTTTCTGAGGACCTAATGTCTCAAACGGCCCTGTTATGTCAATGGCCAATTGTGTCCACACGGATTTAGGAATTTCCACTGGTTGAAGGGGTATAGTTTGTGTAATTTTTCCTTCATCACTCACTGCACAAGCAGTGCAATCCTTGACTAGATTCTCCATTCGATTCCAAATGTTCGGCCACCAGTACGCTTCTCTTGGTCAAACATCGTCCCACATGACCTTCATGGGCAATAAGCATTATTCTTTCTCTCAACGACGTGGGCGGAATTATTCGGTCACCTCTATAAACGCACATACCATCACTGGAGATCTCATCTTTTAGTTTTTCCCATAACTTGATGCTCGTATCAACTTCTTTCAAATTACTTCTGATAGCTGTCCTTAACTGTTCTTGTTCAACATCATCTTTGGTCGCCCGGATCCATTCTTCCTTCGAGAAACTTGAATGCACATGTGCTACTATGCATTCAGAGTCTTGTTCTAGTGTTGTTTCATTCTCACCATTTTCACCACTCTCGTCATCCCACTGAAGTCTGGAAAAACAATCTGCTATGGAATTGGACTTCCCAGGTATTTTTCTTGACTTGTATATTATATTGCATGATGTCTAAGGTCCATCTCCTTATTCTTGGTGACGTTAAATGTGAGTTTTTAGAATTCAACACATGAATTAATGGCTTGTGGTCAGTTCTCAATTCGACTGGAATGCCCCAAATAAGGCTTTTAAAATGTTCAAGAATCCATCTAACTCCCAAGGCTTCTCTCTCAATAGTGGAGTAGTTTCTCTGCGCACCCTTAAGGACCCTGGAAGCAAAAGCGATAGGGACAATTGTGCCTTCCTGTAATTGTTCAAGCACGCCACCCAGACCAATGTTGCTGGCATCAACAGATATCATGGTCTTAAACTTAAAATTAAACATTTTAAGTTTTGGAGCCTTATTAATTAGACATTTTATTTTATCAAATTCTTCCTTGCAGTTATCCGACCACAAAAATGTTTCACCTTTGCCCATCACTTCTCTCATGTACTTAGTTCTATCCGCATAGTGGTCAATAAACTTCGAATAATAGTCTGCTAATCCTAGGAAACTCCATAGTTGCTCCTTGTTCGCTGGCTCTGGAATATGTAAGATGGTATCCACCAGGGTCCTTTTTGGTTTAATTCCTTCCGCATTTATGCAGTGTTCTAAGTATGTCACCTCGCTCCTCCTGATTTTACACTTGTCAATTTTAAGTGTGAGCCCTTTCTCCTGGATGACCTGTAGTACCCCTAGTAACTTTGCATTGTGTTCATCTTCTGTCATTGCAGAGACAAGTATATCGTCCTGAAAGAAATAAACACCTTAAAGGCCACTGAATAATTGGTGCATTACACTCTGGAACACAGCTGCTGCTGACGCTAAACCGAAAGGCATCCATTTATATCTAAATGCCCCCAAGGGAGTGATGAAGGATGTAAGGTGTCTCGATTCTTCATCCAACACAACCTGATGATAGGCAGCAGACAGATCTAATGTAGTGAAAAACTTCGCTGGTCTCATTGTGGTGACCATTTCACTTATGTTGGGCAGTGGATGGCGATCTACCCATTTATTTGTGTTCAGATCTCTCAAGTCCACACACATCCGGATAGAGCCATCAGGTTTTCGTACAATAACTATTGGAGAGAGCCATTCCGAGCTCTCTATCGGCTCTATGATGTCTTGTTCATACAGTCTTACTAGTTCTTTGTGCAAATCCTCCTTTGTGCCTATTGGAATGTTCCTCACTCTGTGAACTATTGGCTTGGCACCTCTCTTCAATATAATCTGATGTTTAAACCCTTTCAACATGCCAATAGTTTTGTTGAAAACTCTTGGAAAGCTTTTCGCTAAATTCTCATTTGTTTCACAACTATTTTCAGTGATACTCAATATAGGATGTATCCTGATCTGCAACGATGCTTGCTCCCACCAACCGACGATAGAGAACCCATTTTCTGATACGTATAACTTGCAGTAAGTTTTCCTTTGTTTGAAAACCAAATGTACCCAGGTGTAGCCAATTATATTGATGGGCGTTTTACCATACCCTGTCGCTCTTACCCTTGTCGGTTGCAACTCTTCCATTTTTCCTCCTAGGTCTTTTGCAAATGTGCCTGTGTCAACCATGGTATATGGAGAACCTGTGTCAACCATGGTATATAAAGAACCTGTGTGAACCATAACTTGTAAAGAAACTCCATTTATTGTCATTGGTACCCATGGGCCCATACACTTTTCAGATGGTGTGAACGCTGAAATGTGTATTTCTTCATCAAACTCATCAGCGACAGACAGCATGTCACTCGTATTATTGATCTCTTCCCATGTTCTTATGCCCGCCACATTGCTCCTGGAATTTCGACTTACTTCTCTCTGTGATGCAGATCTTCTTCTGCCTCTAATACTCCTACCCACCTTACCAAAATGACCAACATATCCACATTTATAACACTCTGCTGAAAACGCTGGGCATTCCTTTTCTACATGTGTGTGTTTATATCTCCTGCATTTGTGACATTGGTGTTAACCCTACCTAACCCTAGCTGTCCCCGACAATTACTCCATCCTCAGAGCTGACAGACCCAATGCTCGCGGAGGAGGTGTAGCAATCATATTTAAATCCTCATTAGACCTCAGATCAGTTACCTGCCCCTGACTTAAATCATGCGAGCACCTCACTGTCAAACTCCAAACCACTCCCAAGAGTACGATTACCATTCATTTAATATACAGACCCCCAGGTCCTCCTGGTACCTTTGAGGACGACATCACCTCTTTAATAGCTGAAAGCTCTAAACCTTCAGCACAAATTATAATTATTGGTGACTTTAACTTAGGATATAATGACCCTAACAACACCCCAGCATCCGCCCAATGCTCTAGCGGAGCACGACTTCACCCAACTCAGCTCTCTACCTATTCATCAGAAAGGTAGAATCATTGATTGGGTTGCAGCCCTCAATTGCAATATCACTTGCAATACCCCCAACCTCTCGCCTGGACCGATCACTACCTCATATCACTTGATATTAACATTAACAACCCTAATCTTAAACAATGCCCCCACGCACCAGCCTGTCCGACCAGAAATAAGCGAAACATTACTGCGGAAACCCTAATACCCCTAGTCCTCCCTACTCTAAATACACTCCCAGCCA
Organism: Ambystoma mexicanum; assembly: GCF_040938575.1. Classification (NCBI taxonomy): domain Eukaryota; kingdom Metazoa; phylum Chordata; class Amphibia; order Caudata; family Ambystomatidae; genus Ambystoma; species Ambystoma mexicanum. Next base: position 112,048,113 of record NC_090938.1, on the reverse strand, counting down.
CGGCCGACCTTGACTTACTGGTCAACACGTATAATGACACCATGACCAAGGCCATTGACACCATTGCCCCTGTAAATTTGCAAAAAGTAAACCCAGAGCTCACCTGAATTCTTGGTACACACCTGAACTCAAAATACTGAGAAAAAAGAAAATTTCAAGTTGGAAACCCTCTGGAAAACGTCCCCATCAACTGAAAATAAAACTAATCTCATGACGGCCTCCTCCCTTTACAAAAAGGAGATAATCCGGACCAAGAAGGATGCCTATAATGTTAGAATAAGCCAGGCAAGTTCCTGTGCTAAAGAACTCTTCACTATTCTAAAGGAATTAGAAAATCCCAACCCACCTACGGATACTTGCGTAAAAGACAAACCCTGGTGCACCAGTATCCAGAATGCCCTTGCCAACAAAATCACAGGGCTCCAAACTAAAATTGAGGACAAACGACAACAACTCTCTAGTAGAAATCCCTCCAATCCAAATACACCACCTCCCACTAACACTGGCTTCATGTTCGAAAAGGTAACCACACTAGAAGTCCAGAAAATCATAACTTCCTTAAAACCATCAAACTGCAAAGGGGGCAGCTGCCCTGCCCAGGTCATTAAAGATGCAGCTAGAGATCTTTCCCCCTTCATCTCTAAACTTATAAATCTATCCTTCTCCACTAATTCAGTACCTAGTAACCTAAAAAAATCATGGGTTCTCCCACTGCTAAAAAAAACAATCACTCGACCCGGCAATTCCCACCAATTACAGACCCATCACCACGGTTCCTTTTCTGCTAAAAATCCTTGAGCAAATTGCCTATCTGCAAATTCAGGATTATCTAGAGACCAACCAACTACTAGGAATACGTCAATCTGGCTTTCGACCTCAACACGGAACAAAACCTGCCCTTGTTGACTTCAAAAGTCAGATTGATGATATCAAAGATAAAGGTAAGGCCGCCATCCTACTCCTCCTAGACCTCTCAGCAGCCTTCGACCTGGTCGACCATAAAATACTCTGTAACCACCTCTCATCTGCATCGCACTTCTCCTCCTCTGCTGTCATGTGTATTCAATCATTCCTGGCGAACAGAACTATGCGTGTTTTTTCAGCAATGGCAGCAGCAGACCCCATCCCTATTACCTGTGGGGTCCCACAAGGCTCTTGTGTTTCCCCCATGCTGTACAACATCTTTACAAAGCCCCTCTTTGACATATTGGACCATCTGGGTGTCACCTACACCAACTACGCAGATGACACCCAGATACTCCTCACTATCTCAGGGAACTACAGTGCTGATGTCCTCAGGATAAATGAAATCATCTCAATCATTCAGGCATGGACGGCCACACATGGCCTCTGCCTAAATGATGAGAAGACCGAGCTTCTCCTTGTCGGATCACCCAACAATCTGCAGAAACTCAGCCCTAACTACAACAACATCATCACTGACGGAAACACAATTCCCATTGTCAAAAATGTGAAAAACCTTAGCTTTTATCTCACTGATAATACTAACCTGGCCAAACAAGTCAATATGACTGCCTCAGCCACTGCGTACAATGGGAAATTGATCAGGGCCTGCAGGCCTTTTCTTTCCACCAACAGCTGTCTCACGCTGGCTAGGGCTCCCATACAGTCCAAACGGGACTACTGCAACAGCCTCCACCTAGGTGCCAACCAATCCGTAATCAACAAATTACAGGTACTCCAAAATAACGCGCTACGAGCAGCACCAAACATCCCCAGGCGAGACCACATCTCCACCTCTAGAATGTCCTGTAAATGGCTCTCTATACAACAAAAAATTGACCTAAAAACTTTATGCCTCACCTACAAAGCCTTAAACCACCTAGCCCCACCTTACCTCACCAACAAATTCACCTTAAAATCAGCTACTAGGGTAACCAGATCAGCCAACACGCTATGCCTCACAGTGCCCAGATTTACTTTAAAAAGAGCGGGAGGTTCTAGCTTCTTGGCCTCCCAACTGTGGAATACCCTACCACTTAACATTAAATCAACCAAATCATTTGAACCCTTCAGGAAACAAGTCATTGGCTGGTTACTCGAGAAAAATTAACTCTACCATTTCCTTCTCTTACACCTGACGACACTGCCCCATTCTAACTATAACAATGTAAACTGTATATACTGTACACATGGCACAAATATATAACTGCTAATTATATATATTGTTTTTGTAACGTGGCTAAAATTGCACAAATGTACAACTGTATAATATATGTATATTGTTTCTGTAACCTGTTAAAAAGCGCCCTCTTACCTCTGGGTCTGGAGCGCTATATAAATAAAATAAACAAACAAACAAACTTCTATTCCGGTCATTCTTTTCACCAAAGCAATCAATGTCTCTTCATCTATATCACGATTCCCATCTTGAACATTTTGAATGCGTCTCACTTAAAGATTCTCTGTCTTGCTCTTTAGTTCTTTCATGCATTTTTCACCTAACACTATTGATCTAGCTATTTCCATAGCTTGTTCCAAAGTTGGATCCTTTGCTTGCCACAATCGCTGTTATATACGAGGATCTGCAACTTGCAGGACCCGTTGGTCTCTTAGGTACTCATCAGCTATACCAGTGAAATTACAGGTCGATATCAAACCTCTTAACGCTGCCATAAAATTGTCTACACTTTCTCCCTTATTCTGTCTTCTGGTGAAAAATCGGTACCGTTCCAGGACAATGTTAGTCTTGTTACCAAAATGTCTTGTTAGTTTTATCAGTGCAGATTCATATTTTCTGCCCCCACTCGTTGCAGCAGTTGAGTCACCAGAACCTTCCACGCCATCTATTATATCAGGCAAGGTCCTAAAAATGTGCAATGCTTCTGCACCCACACAATTTAGTAGAGTGGCCTCCTTCAAATCATCATTAAACTTGGCTCCTCCAATGGCTCTTAGATAAACTTGGAAGCTGTCCTGCCATTGCTTCCATGTATATGTCGGATTCCCTGGCTGCGCCAAAAACTGAATGGGAGCTATCACATTTTGCATTTTTTTAAATATATATATATCGGTATCTAACTGTTAATCTCCTTTCTTTTATTCTTCTTTTTTTTTTGTATACACTGATAGTCTTCTGTTTATTAGGATGTGAAACATAGCACCCAGAAGACTAATACACATGTACCTTATCAGTAATGCCTGGTTTCTGCCAGCCACTGGGTTGCAGTGTCTAGCTGGCTCTGTTTACCTAATTTTCTAAACTAGATAAAAGCCTGGGCTATTCGGTTTAGCCACCTCATGTTCTATCCTCTCCCCCACCAACACATCCGATATATAGAATGTTGTTTCCACTGCCTCGTTACTGGCCTCATTATGACTTCTTTTATACTGTGGAATAAGGTTTAATTGTCTCACTAATAACAATGATTGGCTGGGGATAGCCATTCTTAACTTGGGTTCAGGGTATTGGTTAGCGTTCCTTGGTCCCACCTCTCTTGCATGTGTTTCCCCTCTTTCCCTGATTGTCAGAATGGGTTCCATGTTTGATAAACAAGCTCCACGGTTCAAGGACTTCAAAGAATGGACCGCCATCTGCGACTCCCAGCACTGCTGGTGCACGCATTCTCTTTCCAGCAACAGCATCCGGCTGGGCATGTATGAATGGTTTGCTTCTCACTGCTTGCAAATGCCAGCTTCACCTCCAGAGTTTCCTAAAGCCCTAGCAACACAGTGCAGGGTGTGCCTGCTCCTGTCATGACCCACAGAACGCGCCCCTTCTGAACTTCCTGGTCCTTATCGCGACGGGGCTTGTATTCATTGTTTCTTCCAACATGGCCGTATCACATGACACGCCTCGCACCAGCCTTCACGGCGGACATTGTACGTCCCATAAATGTGCCACACCCCCGCAGCCCCACGTGTCTCAATGCTATTGCGAAGTAGCGACCAGAAGTGTGCTCCGTAGCTCGCGGTATTGTATCCTTTGCTTCTTCCAGCTTACCCCATCCTAGTCCCTTTCCTTCCTTTCTTGGTTCCTGGACTCGTGTGCTTGTTGCGCACCCTGTTACTTTCCGGGACTCCTGGATCCCTGCATCCCGGAACCTTGAACGCACGCTGGAGTCAGAAGAGACTCGTGCAGCTTTATTCAAGACTCGATCAGTTTGCAAGAAGGCATCGACCAAGAAATCCAGCAAAGATCGAACTCAGGTGAGAAAGGGGGAACTCCTTGATAGTTTGAGACGCCACCCGACCGAACTCGATATGGACATGGAAGCGGCTGTCCAGGATTTGATGCGTGGCATACAAGAGCTATCAACCGAGGTGCAGAATCTAAAGGCGGAAAACGCCGCTCTCAAACAATTCGTTCCATCCCGTGATTCTGCCACAAAAGAAAGTGTATTGCTGGGCGGCATAGTGGACAAATACGATGGCTCAGCAAAAACCCTTTGTGGATTCCTGGATTCATATTTGGTCCACTTTACTTTTAAGCCCTATTACTTTTCAACTCCCAGGGCTAAGGTGGGTTTCATAATTTCCCACCTTTCAGGAAATGCATTGACCTGGGCTACGCCCCTCGTTAATTCCGGCGATACTCTTCTGGATGACTATGATGGCTTCATACAAGCCCTTAAGACCATGTTTGACCGTCCAGAGCAGGTCTATAGTGCCCAGGAATGCCTGTTAGACTTCCAGCAAGGATCCCAGGATATGCTCACCTATGTTACCCGATTCAAGCAATTAGTCAAGGAAGCTGATTGGTCCCCGGAGGCTAGTTTTACCCTTTTCAGGAGAGGACTGAATGAGGAGATTAAGGATGAGTTGGCCAGAGTGGGTCGCCCAAACTCATTTCAGGCACTAATGGACCTTGCCTTGCAAGTAGATTTCCGTATCCAGGAAAGGAAGGCAGAGAAGAAGAAATCCAGAGCTAATCCTCCAAAGCTGTCTTTCGAGAATACCACCAAGACGGACACAAACCCAGGCTCAGTCTCTGAACCTGAACCCATGCAGATAGGAGCCTTCCGTGGACCTATATCCCCGCAAGAAAGAATGAGAAGGATTCATACGGGCTTGTGCATATATTGTGCCTCAGAAAAGCACTTGGTTAGGGAGTGTCTTTAAGCCCCTCCTCGGTGTTCGGGAAACACCAGCTCCCGATCCTAGATGGAGCAGAGCTTCTGGAGAGAGATGTTTGCTCCACATCAATTCCATCCTTGAACTCTCCTGGACAAAACAATTTGGTGATACTACAGGCCTTCCTGTCGCCCTCCAAGAATAAGACCTATCCCATTCTGGCCTTGGTGGACTGCGGAGCTATGGGAATCTTCATTGATCAAGACTGGGTTGTTAGTCATCATATTCCGTATGAGACACGAAGCACCATGCAGCCGGTGGAAGCAATCGATGGAAGACCCCTCTCTTCAGGACCCATAAGCCTGCAGACCAAAAAGATCCAACTGTCCATAAACCATCACCAAGAGTGGATTACATTCAACATCATTAAGTCAGCCCATTACCCCATGGTATTGGGTATGCCGTGGTTACAAAAGCACAATCCATATATCAATTGGACAGCAGGATCACTATTCCTGGGCTCAGAGTTTTGTATGCCCCACTGTCTATCCCTGGATCCCTCCTCGACACCTCCTAAAGAACCACTAAGAGACCAGAAAACACCACTCATGGTTTCCAATATCATACAAGTCCCAGAGGCCTATGAGGGATATGCTGATGTATTTTCAACTGCCATAGTCCAGGCCTTACCCCCTCACAGACCTGAAGACTGTGCAATAGATACAGATCCCTCAGCAGTGATTCCCTTCGGCAGAATGTTAATTCTTTCTGAACCTGAGAAAAAGGCCCTCCGAGAATACCTGGACACCAATCTTGAAAACGGCACCTTAAGACCCTCAAAATCTCCAGCGGGTGCTTCGTTGTTCTTCGTTCCCAAGAAGGACACCAAAGAACTCAGACCTTGCCTCGACTATCGTGGCTTAAATCAATGCACCCTCAAAGATCGGTACCCACTGCCCCTGATCTCGGATATCCTGGAAGCTGTGAGAGGTGCTGTAATATTCACAAAGTTGGATCTCCGGGGTGCCTACCATTTATTCCGTGTCCGGGAAGGAGACAAATGGAAAACAGCCTTTAGAACACCCTTTGGTCACTATGAATATCTAGTCATGCCCTTTGGACTAGCTAATGCCCCCGCAGTTATTCAGCATTTTATGGATAGGGTGTTTTCTGACATGTTTTTCCTCTTCGTCATTGTCTATCTGGATGACATATTGATCTTTTCCAAGGATCCTCTTAAGCACGAAGAACATGTAAAGGCAGTATTGCAATGACTCTGTGAACACAAACTTTTAGCGAAACCCGAAAAATGCTTGTTTCACGTTACTTCTGTTCACTACCTAGGTTTCATCCTTGACCCAGAAGGAATTGGTATGGACCCTTCAAAGGTAAAAGCCATACTGGCTTGGCCCGCTCCCACATCTGTGAAACAAGTTCAATCCTTCCTGGGGCTTGCCAACTTCTACCGGAAGTTCATTTCTACCTTTTCCGAGATTGTTCAGCCGATCGTTGCTCTCTTGAAGAAAGACACCCCCTTTATCTGGTCTACACCGCAAGATAAAGCATTCCAACGATTGAAGACAAGAGTTCACGCATGCCCCACATCCTGGCCCAACCCGACATAAATCGCTCATTCCTAGTGGAAACGGATGCCTCTAACTACGCCATAGCAGCGGTCTTGAAACAGGAACTTGAGGATAAACTGGAACACCCCATTGCTTACCTCTCACGAACCATGACTCCCAGTGAGACACACTATTCAGTCCTGGAAAAGGAACTGTTAGCCATCCGCCAAGCCTTCACTGAATGGCGACATCTACTTCTGGGTGCTAGATATCCAGTTCAGGTCCGCACGGACCATCGGAATCTTCAAATTCTACAGTCGTTGGAGTGCAGGAACAGTCGTCAGGCGCGTTGGGCCTACTTCTTTGCCCAGTACCAATTCCAAATCACTCATGTTCCCGGATCACAAAACATGATTGCTGACGCCTTATCTCGACGTCCTGACTATGTAACCACTGAAGACAAGGCCTATCCTAAGATGTTTCCCCACACAATCTTTGTAGCTCAAGCAGTCAACCTCCTGGAAGAAATCCGAGTGCAAACCCAGTCCTCTGACCTCTGGAAGGATATTTCAAGGAAGAATCCATGGAACCTAAGAGTTAAGGAAGGATATTTATTCAAGGACAATGCACTGGCCATTCCTACACAGAAATTACAACAAAGAATGATAAACCTCTGCCATGATACCCTTCACTCCAGACATCGTGGCATAAATAACACCCTCCATCTTATACAAAGAAAGGTTTGGTGGCCTGGAATGAAGACCAACGTACAACAGTACATCAAAGCGTGTGCTGTCTGCAATCAAAACAAACATGATAACAAGAGACCGGCGGGTCTTCTACTGCAACCATCGCTGCCAACAAGACCATGGGAATTCATTGCTACAGACTTCATTGTGGAATTACCACCTTCCCGAGGACACATGACCATCATGGTAACCATAGACTTGTTCACTCATATGGCTCATTTTACACCCCTGTGTAAGCTGCCATGCTCGTCCGAGCTTGCTGGAATCTTCCTGGAACACATATTTCGTTTACATGGACTTCAATCCAAGATCATATCTGATCGAGGACCTCAATACGTCTCCCAATTCTGGAAACATCTCTGTACATTTTGGGAATCCAACGCGCCCTTTCATCTGGTTATCATCCCCAAACCAATGGGGCCACAGAACGTGCTAATCAGACCCTGGAACAGTATCTTCGATGTTTCGCCACCAAGGTTCAAGATGACTGGTCGCTCCTGATACCCGTGGCTGAATTCGCCTACAACAATTCTGACCATTCAGCACTTAAGACCAGTCCTTTTTTTTGTAGCCAAGGTTTCCATCCATCGGTTCTACCCTCTGTTCTCCCTCATCCTACACCAGTACCTACTGTCAACTCCTGGATAGAAACCCTCATCAACGTTCACCAGGAGGCCAAAGAAAACTTAGACAGGGCCAGAACACAGACTAAGAGGTATGCGGATTTGAAAAGGAGACCAGGTCCTTCTTATGCTATCGGTGATCAAGTCTGGTTGTCTTACTACCCCGGCATCTATGGCCAAACAAGTTGGCCCCTCGGTACTATGGTCCATTTCCCATCAAGGAAATTATCAATCCAGTTTCATACCGGATTAGACTACTAGACTCTTGGAAGAGAATTCACCCAGTATTCCACACATCCTTATTAAAACCCTACAACCAATCCTCCCGAAAATCCTGCCGACCTCCTCCTCTACTGGTCGACAACCAATTGGAGTATGAAGTATCCCGAATATGTGATTCCAGGTATAAACGGGGTCAGCTTCAATACCTGGTTGAATGGAAAGGATATCCTCCTAGTGAAAGAACCTGGGAGCCACTTTCTAATCTCAAGGCCCCTCGACTACTCAGAAGATTTCACCTTATACAACCGGGCAAACCTGGTGGAACAGGTTTTCGGAGGAGGCATGCTGTCATGACCCACAGAACGCGCCCCTTCTGGACTTCCTGGTCCTTATCGCGACGGGGCTTGTATTCTTCCCGGACTCCTGGATCCCTGCATCCCGGAACCTTGAACGCACGCTGGAGTCGGAAGAGACTCGTGCAGCTTTATTCAAGACTCCATCAGTTCGCAAGAAGGCATCGACCAAGAAATCCAGCAAAGATCGAACTCAGGTGAGAAGGGGGGGAACTCCTTGACAGCTCCACAAATGGTGTATAGTAAACACCCAGCATGAGCAACCTAATCACCTCATGTACAGTGTCTCTCCTAGTCTCTCTCGGCTGTCGGTCCTGGCATCATCGATTTCTGGTCCTTAAACTCGCTTTATGCTGGAGGTTCCACTAAAGGGGATCCCTCCTTGGTTCTTACAACACATAGCTGCCGCTGGGCTAGAGCAGACAATCCTGCTTGATGGGGGGCGGGGGGCAGTGAGGCTTGCAGTTGCAATGGGAGACTGGAAGGGCAGATACCCCAAATACTATCTTCTTGGGCTGAGTCTAGTAGCAGACAGCTTCCCTTTGCCACCATAGTTCCCCATTCTCTCTTCTTGACCACCTCAAAAGTGACTGTCAGATATGTGAGCACGATTTATCCTGCAAAATTGTAAAATTCTCCCTTTACGAAAAAAGGTTATGTAACGTATGTGTTATGACAAGAGTCTCTTACTAATATATTGTATGGGCTTGTGCAACTTTGTGAAGAAGGACCCGTTCACCGTCATCTGGGGGTCCTTTCACACACACTTGGATACTTTGAGGTATCTTACAAACGTATGTTATCCACAAGGGATATGCTTATAATCTACAACATTATGCTAGATTATTAACCCTCTAAAGTTCATATGCAACCAATGTCCCTACTGCAACTTTAAGACAAGTACAAGAATCACATCAGCACACATAGGGACCCTTGACCCTTCATGCTATCACTCAATGTACTTCAATTCAAAAGGCTCAACACAAGGATACTGGTGTGCTGGGCTCTCTATCTCAGGGTCTACTCCCCAATTTGCCAGCACTCCTGCTCATCAATGGATGGTATAAGAAACCTAAAAACATTCTTAATGCTGAAGTTCCTGTCGCCACATCAGATGACCTCCTTAAGGAAGCCCCTCTGTTAACTGGCAATTCCTATGTTCTTGCCTTGGGGATCAGACATGAATCTGGAAAACAATATCTCAAGTGTATCCTGGCTGTATAAAAGGAATCTTTTTTGAGCAACCTAAATTGGTATCTTTTTGCTGATGTTTATTGTCCGCTGAGTTTAAGGTGGTGCACAGAGAAATATATTTGAGGTATAATCTGACACATCAGGTTTTCCTGAGGACACAAAACATTTGCTATTATCTTTTTCTAAGCCCTTTCTTCGTACTATGTGAGCAAACTAGCCACTCTGGTTCAAGCCTGAGGTCTGTGGCTGACAATGTCTTACTGTTCATCCCAACCGCTATCTTTTCTTAGCGATAAATCACCAATTAGCACTTTGTAGTGACTCAGCTTCCCCTGGATCCTGGGCTGAATGCTTGGAATGTTGGAGTGAGTGACAGAGAATGCAGCTTGAGAGACTGTGGATGTATGAATGTGTTCTGTGAGAGTCAGTTGGAGATGTAGACTCCTGAGAGAGAGGAGGCCTTAGAAAAAAACTTAGAAAAAAAACGCAGCTAGTGCTTATTTTTTGTGAAAAAAATAAATAGCACTTACCGAGATTCAGCTGCAGCTTTCCTGCTCTGGTCTCCGGTCCGCGTCCTCCGAGTCCCGGCACTAATGAAGGGAAAGCCACCCAGCGGTAGACTTTGTTTACTACAGCTGGCTGGCTTTTCCTTCATTAGTGCCGCAAAAGCAAAAGCCAGCACAGGAGGGCCTCCATTTCACAAAATGGCGGCGCCCCTGTGCTTGCTTTTTCGAATTTTGAGCGTGAATAGCTCAAAATTTTACATAGGAAGTTTTAAAACGGAGGATGCTAGTATTTTTTTTTATGTGGCCTATCTATTTTTTAAATAAAAATTTTTACTAGACCATCCCTTTAATTAAAGAAGTAACTAGTACATTCCAAGATGTCAGTCATCTTTAGCAGAACCCAATCTTTAAACACTTACATAGATGTTGAGAACAGCAGGTCCAGAAATGATATCTAGCTTCAGCACATTAGGCAGACATCCCTCCTTCACCAAATGCTAAAATCTAATTACTGTCATTAGCCTATGGAATGGCTTCTTACAGTCAAGGGTCAGAATGACTGTCTGCATATGAAGGGGTTAGCTGTGCATGTGCAGAAAGGATATATTCCTCTTGAAGAATGCGTCTCTTCAATTTGACGATAAAGGCCACACGTAGGACACTATTACTCTTCCCTGTTCCTTAGCCTTTACCTCAGAACTTTAGAAGAGGCTCTCCCCATGACAAGTGACAGCCCCGATGCCTCCAGAAACCCTTAACAACGCTCCTGTGGATGATTACATCCTATAGGTTTTGAAACATTTCTTATGTGCCTGAAAGGGATTTATGTAACTCCTATAAGTGAAGGTGTTGTACATTGTGATTGTAACCTCTTGAATTGAGTTCTCCGATTTTAGAGGTGCCAGCTCCAAAGTTAAAAGATTGATAACCTCTGAATCAAGCCACAGGGAATTTGATGTGGCGCGGCATGTCTCAGGAATGTGGAGTGTTTCATAAAAGGATGACAGTTACTCATTTCTAGTGGCTAAAGACAAATTAGTAACAGAAGGCTTTAATATGTATGTCTGGTGCAAAGGTCATCGGAAAGACCGAGAAATACAGTGATAGGCCAAAAAGCCAATAAACCTCAGCAGCCATCATGGCTATTCACCTTATCAGAAACGTGTCCGGTTGACCTGCTGAATATATGCCCCAGGCCTGCTGCCCTGCTGGTTTAGTGGAGGTATTTTAGATTCTGCCCGGGCTGGTGGTGGTAACTCATTCAACTCCTAAATGGAGGCCTTACATACCATATAATTTTTCATCACAGAAAAAGAGAAATGTACCCGTTCTTTTCACAAAAACAGATCTGCCTATTTCATGAATACTTAAATTGTACAAAATATTTCTTAAATTGTCTTTCTGTATGAAGTATAGAGAAATGCTTATATTATGATAGCTTTTATTTTGAAACACTCTACCAACAACATATTCTTCAAAAGTAGACTAGACAGCCTATATACAATTGGTCCACTTTTCATCTTTAAGCACCCCTAGATTTATTACAGGATTACATTGTTCTACGGCTTCCTCTTTGCATGTCTGAGTCTTCATGAATATTAATGATTTGTATGAATAAAAAGATCAAAAGATTTTAATTTTGCCAATTTTTAAGCAATAAATACACATGCATTTGCATTGCACAGGAATAAATAAATAAATCCCAAAATCATCCAACCATGTTTCATTCTTCTGCATGTTTGTTCCCTATATCTATTTTTGAACTTTATATCTGATCTTCATTCTAGTGTCAATCTATGTCCATAACTTTATTCATTGTTGTTTTCTCGATTCATAACACACCGACATACAAACCACTCCATATCACAAAGTGTCTGCCATAATCTTTCCATTTTGTGGTTATGATGGAGAACGAATGACGAAGGAAAAGGACTGTTACGAACGAGAAGGTCTCTGACAAAGGGAGGAGACATTGTTGAAGGTGCAGGACTGTGTTAAAGCACTGTGATGTAAGAGAAAAACTGTGATGAAGGAATGTATTGAAGATATACTGTGACAAAGGAGCTTGACTGTGATGAAGAAGAATTATGCTGAAAAACTGTGACGAAGAAGGACTTGTAATGAAGAGCTGTGACAAAGGAGAAGGATGTGATGATGGAGGACTGTGACAAAGGAACGTGGTGAAGAAAAATGAAGAATAAAAACTGTGACAAAGGACAGTGACAAAGAAGGACTGTGACAAATAAAAAGGGCTGTGGCGAAGGAGAACAACTGTAGGAGAAGAGCTGTGATTTGATTCATTTTATTTACATTTTATCCAGTGCAGACACTACCGAGATGGTATTTTAGCGCCTTACAAAGTTCAAAAAGTAGGGGTTGAAAGAGAAGTTATAATATTTTCAGAACAGGATAGGAATATCAGAATAGACAGAGGATGGGAAGGGATGTGTTCTGACTGGGTTAGGTGCCAGGTAAGAGGTATGTTTTTCGGAAAGTGATGATGGAAGGTGCATCATGGATTTGGAGTGGCAAGGCGTTCCAGGCTCCTGGTGCCCATTGGATCAATAGTTGTGTGCAAAGGTGTGCAGGTAAGTTTGCAGAGTGGAATGTGCAAGAGCTTTTGTGTTGCTGCTATTTGTGTGGGTTGAGGTGCAGAATTCACACTACCCACTGGCCATTGGCTAGTGATAATTGACGTAAGAAATGGTTCTCTGTATGTATATAATTCACGTGCTGAGTGACTGTTTATGGCTGGCTTGTAGCTTGCAACTTGACATTTTTACTCCGGGTTGGGGTGATGGGTTTCACTTTGTTGTGAAGTTAAGATAGGGTTTGGAGGTTATTGGCTTTATATATGATGCAGAGCCCTTTGAAAGCATTTCTCTGTTGGTACAGGATCCATTGGGGCTGTGAGAGGAGAATGTACAAGTTTTTGGGTAAGTCCAGGATGGGTCTTGCGGCTTTGTTCTGTATGCCTTGTGGGCTTGGGGGTGAAGGTGTTGTTGGGGGATCCAGCGAGGATTGCATTCCCATAGTCAAGCCTGAACAGACCGCTGAAGAAGAGCTGTGGTGAAGGAGAAAGATCATGGTGAAGTACTGTAGCAAAATAGCACTGTGTGAAGGAGAACGAATGACAAAGGAGAAGGACTGTGAGGAAGGAGAAGTTCTGTGATGAAGGACTGTGCCAAAGGAATGTGGGAAAGAACTGTGGAGGGCAGTGAGGGAGAAGAACTGTGATGAAAGAAAAGGACAACGATGAAAGACTGTGATGAAGTTGAATGGCTTGACAAAGTAGACGGTCTGTGACAAACAAGAAGCAGAGTGTTGAAGGACTGTGTTGAAATGAAAATAACTATGACGAAGGACTATGACAAAGGAGAAAGCACTGTTATGAAGTACTGTGTCAAAGCAGGAGTATGACAGCAAAGGACGGTGATGAAGAAGGACTCTCATTAAGGGCTCTGACGAAGAACAACATGGCAAAAAAAAAGGTTGTGATAAAGGTAGAGGACTATGACAAGGTACTCTGGTCAAGGACTATGATGGCAGAGAAGGACTGTGATGACGGAATGTGGTGAAGATTCTGATGAAGTAGGATTGTCACCAAAGGACTGTGAGGAAGGACGACTGCAACAAATATGTACTGTGACAAAGAAGACTATGATGAAGGACGACTGCAGGAAAGTAATTATGGGACTGGTTTGCAGAGACCAGTGGTGGGAGTATGGGGAGGAGATAATATTGTATCTTATGTCATTTAATTCCTTGTCATTCCTTTTTTATGCCATCTTATAAATGCTTTAGTTGGCTTCTTAATTGTTTACGGCGTCATTAACCTGCTTACCATTTAACTTTCCACTTTATATTACACATATATACCAACCATTCACACAATGCATGTGAATACCTGCTCTAGTACCACCCTCCGATGTAAAAACAAGCAAAATTTGAACTCTACACCGCTCCATCTGCTTGTCACACACAGATCCCCAGGAACCCGAAGCCCCCTCCTCATGGATAACCTTCTTAGTAGAAAACCAAGCAGGATACCTTCACCTAGGGTTGCATTCTGGAAACACAGTTGCCAGAAGCACTCAACACAACTCTATCAGCACACAGAAAACAGGCCCTTCAGGTCTGCACTCTTCAGGTTTAAAAGAAAAGGTGCCTCTCCACCCTCCCAAATAGCTCCCCATCACCTTATTTTACAGGACGAAGCGCCGACAGGTGACCAAATTTGCAGAAAATTCCATGTACACAACTTTAAATTACCTTTAATCATTTACACCTTTTGTCTGAGACTGCCATTGTGATGTGCTGGAAGTTAAGCATTCCATGGGTCCCTTATATTCAACTGGTTTTCTCTGCTGTCACTTTAATGGGAAGAGTCCCAGATGGGCCAGGTTTGACCGAACATTATTTATGTGCTTGTCTTTTTGTTAAGTACACTAATGATTGTTATCTCTTCACATGGTTGAACTTTATTGATGTCCATTATCCATAGCATGAATTTTTTTTTTGTTTAACTGATTATCTGAGGATGAGGCCCTTGTGATGCAGCATTGAAAGTAAAGCAGGGTAGGTTCTTCTAATTTTACCAGTTACCGTGGTGCAAAGTCTAATGCTTGTGGTTGTTGGAAGGATGTTATTAGTGTACCTTGTATTATGGAACAGAAATCACTCAATATAAACAAAAAATGTAATTAAAAACTCTGCTTAAATGAAGTCCCTATACCAGGGTTACGAAGGTATTTGAGGGTGCATGTGGCATAGGTTGGTAGTGCATGGTCATGTCAAGCTAACCCTTAAATGTAATGGCATTTAAGGGTGCACTTGGCATGTAGACCTACAAAGAGATACATTACACATGTTACTAGGAGTATGAAGACATTAATGGAGCATTTTGAGGTTACACTTGACATACGACAGCCAATACATATTGGCTATGCCAATGCTTGTTTCCCCTATTATAGTTAAATTCTGTTACTAGGATGTATACTGCATATTCATGTTATTTGCATGGTCTTCAGCTGCTCTGGGGGATTTGAAAGACTGGGCCTGGGTTAGGTTAGAAGGGACAGAGGGAAATTGCAAGATGGCTTTGCTGTTAGGTTGATGTATACAGAAGGAAGCTCCTTGAGCTCTGCGTGAGGCTCTGTTTCTTGGTCTCCTGTATTGGCAGCATTGGCATTTGTCGTCAAAGGGAGCCTTGTGTGCTGTGGTGCTAGTCCATTGGCCCGATCTGTTATATGTAAGTTCATTATAGGGGTGTGTAGCATTCTGTCGTTTTGATGAGTTATACAATTGCTGCGTGTGAGGGGTTTACTTGGTAGGCGTACAGTGTGTTTAAGTGATGAGGTAGAGAATGCTAATGTCGTGAGGCTAGTGGAGGGCCCAGTGGGCAACTTGGAGTTTCCATCCAGTGTGGCCATGGCCACATCTTGGTAGGGGTGTCTCTTGGTTCAGTAGTGGTGCTCTTTGGTGAGTTAGTTGTGAGGTGATGACCTGAGAAATTCTGGAGTGGGCTGGTATCTCTGGCATTAGACAGTGCACAGTGACTGGTACTGGGTGAGAGGGGGTGAACACAGGGAGGAGTGGAAGGAATTGGGAGCATGCAATAGTGGGTACATGGTAGACAGTGTGTGACAATAGTTCCCAAACAGAGTAAGTAGGGACTACTTTAAAAAAATATATTATTAGTGTTATGTCACAAACCTTTTACACAGGCATAAAAACAAACATACCATAATACAATAAATACATATTTCATACAAGTCATAAAATAACATTAACAACATACCAACAAACCCCATTAAAAAACAAATAATAAATCCTCCTATTAGTTCAAATTCTTTCCAGATGAAAAAGCAGCAGATGTCCTAACTAAAGACTCTCCTTAGTAAATATTACTCCAAAACTGGTCTGTACTGATGGCCCCATAATTACTTATTAACCAGCGGACAGCCCGTCAAGACATGCCTTACAGTTTCTACTTCTGCATTACACAATCTACACTTCCGAAGATCGTAAGGAATTTTGGATCATACTCCTACATTTTCAAGAGTATGGAGCATATTACATCTCAAACCCATAAGGAATCTCCTGGGGGCAACATACTGAGCTTTTCAAATATAAAAAAAGGGGTGCAGAAAAGGGAAACTTTGTTTGGGATAAATACAAAACTTTGGTTTGGTAGATAATTTCTCCACCAATCACCCTCTATCCGGAAACAGTGCTTTTCTATTCATTTGCTTTAAAGAAACCCCCAATTGAAAGGCAACTTAATTTTAAAATCAATCTCATTGTGGAATGCATGTACCTCCTCAATAAATCAAGAGTTATTCTATTAGCCTTTAGAGTTCCTTTCAACATTGGAGAAAACAAACTAAGCAATGAGTTTGATTCTTCTTGGTCCAATATTGTCATATAAAAAGAAGTACGGGGCCACCAGGGGGCGCACGGATGAGCTCTCTCTGAAGCCGAGGTCCGTCTAGTGGTCTTGAGCCCCCACTTCATGACCCCCCACAGGGCTGAAAGAAAAACGTGGGAACCGTGAACGTGGCCCCCCCAGCCAGGAAACAATCCGAAGAAAATCGGACCCGTTTTCGTGAAGAAATCGAAGAAAACGTTGTGTGAACTCAGCTCCATTGAAACCGACGAAGCAACGAAAGTGAAACCACTTGCGGCACGTGACCAAGCCTGAGAAGTGCCGGTTTGACTCAGTGGGCCTCCGCGCAGAACGGCCCTGTATTGGGGAGAGACACCTGACTCTGTCCCCTGATCATCGAAGCAGTAGGAGGTGGCCGGAGACCTCGTCCGCCCAGGCACGCCTGGCCCGCCCAGCCGGAATCCACGCTGTCTCCGCACTGAGGGAAGCGCCGGCGGGGCCACAGAACAAGCTTCCCAACGGAGAAAAAGTAGGCGGCTGCCCCCCTCCCACCGCCCACAGGGTCACTCTCGGGACGCAACCACCCCGCGCTGTCGCTTGACCCCCGGGGACCTGCGGATCCCACACCAGCACGCCTTCCCCCCTCGTCCCCCCACCTCTGTCGGGGGCCGTGTGATACGCGGGCAGACCCTGCCGGCACGGAGCCGGCGGCCCGCGCCTGTCATAGAACGCGCAGGGACAGAGGAGGAGCGCACACGCTCAAGGGAGTTGTTGCCCCCCTCCAAGTGCCTCCAAAGGCATTAATACAGCCCAACACAAAGAATTGCCTAATAAAACAAGGGAACAAAGAGGAATGAGGAGAGGGAAGGAGGGAGAAGGAATAAAGACACCTGAAGACATATGCCCTAACGTAAGAGGCCCTCAATGCTCACAATTGAATAAAGGCTATACCTACTTACTACTGTGCATCAAGGCCAACAACTGTGAGAGCATGAGCCTCTGAATCGCCCGGCCACAACTCCAGGCACACCACAGGGTGCCCAGGGATGTCACCAGGAACCGGCTTTCTTGGTGAAGCATTCCTTCCCCCAGTCAGCACCATAGTGTACTGGACACACCCTCCACATTTCGGACCACTGCCTTCCCTTCCACTGGTCAGGTGCTGAGAAAGTGCACAGTCACCTTAAGGAGTTGATATAATTCCCACCAGAGAACGCCCCACATAGGGCACAACCACCCAGCGAAAGTGAGAGAACCCCACACCAAACCCATCAAGTCAACAAAAGGCCACCAAGACTGAGGGTTGGGCCCCCGTAACAGGGCCATGTGCCTCCTCAGTTGACCCACCACATATATTAGAGCCGACACCACAGGGACATTTCACAATCTCCCCTCTGTTCTGAGGATATTGCAGACTGCAAAGGCCATCCACAACTGGAAAAACGCAATAAGCCCACTGCACGGAAGCTGAAGGGGAAGCCTGGGACTAGAACGGACAGAAAGCTGAGAGCACACGGCGCAGCCCGGGTGTAAAAGCCCCTGCGCCCCACCTGCGCAGAACCTACAACTGAGACAGCGGAGAAGTCTCTAGAATATATGCAGGCAAAAGAAAAGCTAGCCACTTACGCTCCCCCTTCTCACAACGTCGCTACCCCCATGATGGCAGCCGAAACAGCAGCGCATGGCGAGACAGCGGCCCCCAAAGGCGACATAGCGGCTCTGTTGGTGGAGCTAAAAAATATGGGGGCCAATATAGGGGGCAAAATCGATAAGATTACCCAACGCATGGACAAGATTGAGGATAGGCTAGATGGGGTGGAAAACAACCAAGCCTCGATAGACACTTTGGAAACGCAGCTAGAACACAGAATAACAGACCTCGAGCAGAGAGTACAGATTAAAAATGGACGATTTGGAAAATCGAGAGAGACGCAACAACCTGCGTTTCTTTGGAATTCCGGAACAAGAGGGGGAAACACAAGAGGGCTTAAAAACAACACTTCATGAAATTATTAAGCTCCTGGCGGCGGATGACGCAATTGACGAACCAAGGACCGAACAAATACACAGAGCAGGAGGCCCAAGATCGGTCCTCGCCCGCTTCCATAGATATCAGGACAAGGCTAAGATTCTTGGAAAAAGCAAGGCACAGGGGTGTGATCACTCTAATGGAGCACAAATAAACCATATACCAGGATCTATCTGCCATGACACTAGCTCTAAGGAGGATGTGTGGCCCCCTGATGAAATGGTTGAAGGAACGAGACACCCGATACAGGTGGGGATACCCCTTCTCCCTTTCTTTTGAACATAACGGCACGAAGATCAGACTGCAATCAGGGAGAGAAATAAAGGCATGCATATCTGAGCTTGTGGAGACACGTGAGCGAAGGAACGATGGAGATGCATCAAAGGGCGAAGGGAGAGAATTGCGACTTCAAGGCCCCAAGAGACAGAGAGTTAAGGGATCGAGAGAATATTGAAGAGGCAACATTTCCCCGGAGGGCGGCAAGTGAACCGAATTAGCAACAACGGCTTCATGTTCTATTAGTGACCAAAATGTGGGATGTTTTTGGCCCTATACAAAATAACCACGTTTGATTGTTGTAAGATGAGGTTTGAACGGGGGGGGCGAAGTGGGGGCTCAAAGTTATGTGGTAGTTATTTTAGCAACAGGACCGTGAGGTAACGGTTCCCGCTGGTGGTTCGCTGCTGGTTCAGTGTATTTAACTGGATCTGCTTGGATGCTGCCACATGGGTGGAGGGAGGGGGCGGAGGGAGGGGGGGGAATGGTCACAGGACAAGGTAGGGGTAAAGACGAAAACAGAATTATCTATCACTGCTGAGGAGGGTAAAATATTAAGGCTTGCTGAAGACACCGAACACAGGGGGTGCAGTTTATTGTCTTAAATATCTCAATGCAACATTTAGATGGCCACCGTTGAAGTTAGCACACGGGGCCCCTTGAAGGTGGGGACGCTTAATGTTAAAGGGCTTAACTCACCAACCAAGATGTCGTTAGTATTGCAGGAGTTCCAAAATTGACATCCTCCTCCTACAAGAAACTAAATACATGAAAGGGGAGGAGAGACCTATCCTGGGAAAATGTTTCGGCATAGAATTCTGGGGCTCTGAGCATTGCGTAGAGGGGGAGTGGTGGCTGGTAGGGAGTAGACGTACCAGCCGTGCGCTCCTGTTCCCCGGGCGAAAATAAAGCGGTCCACCGCCCCGCTATTTGTGGGAAACACCCGCAAAGCTGAGAAGAACTCCCGGCACCTGCAGGAGGAGACAACTGGGTGTAGCACAGAAGAAGGTCGCCTCCCGGCGGTGTGTTTGCCTCGGGCCGGAACGGCTTGCGCAGTTGGCAAGGAGTCCGACTCTCGGCGCGCGGAGCTCGTGGGGAGGTGCCTGTCGGGCCCCGGGCGGCAGGCATTGCCTTGCTGGTGCCGTCTGGCTGCGGGTGACCGGGCTCGGGGGCCGTGCCATAACGGAGAGCGGAGGCCGTCGAACGGAGTGCCGGGAGACTATATCTGGGCATCGGCAAGCCTGATTGGAGTGGTGGATTCAGTAGAGGTAGGCCCCATGGGGATAGCAGACCATAAAGTTGTCCAGATGAAACTCCGACTGGGGGGGCGTAGGCCGGGGGTGTGGTGCTGGAAATTCCCAAAGATGCTCTTGAGAGACCAGGTGATGCGAGAGGAGATAGAAAGTAAGATTCAAGATTTCTTTGAGCGGAACAACAGCGTTGATACGAGTTTAGAGATCAGGTGGGATGCTTTCAAAGCTACCCTGAGGGGGGAACTAATCGCTCTGCAAGCGGAGAGAAACAGACTACTCAGGGGGCTAGAGGCACAGTTGGAAGGCGAAGTCGTGGCTGCCAGAGTACGAATGGAGGAGAACCCCACTAGAAAAGTGTACAAGGAATATAGGGCAGCAGAGGGCCAGTTAAGAATCCTAAGGACCAAAAAGGCCAAAGCGGCTATGCTCAGGGTTAGACAAAGATTCTATGAGAAGGCCAATAAGGCGGACTCACTCCTGGCGCGTCTACTGAGGGGGAACAGGGAACGGAATGTTATTGTGGCCATGAGGGATAAGAGGGGTGAAAGACTCACTCGGACAGAAGAGATCAAGGGGAGGTTAGCAGAGATTTATGAAGAACTATACTCTTCGCAGAATCCGTTACTGGGACCACAGAGGGATTTCCTTGGGGCCCTTCCCCTTCTGCGGCTGTCCAGGGACGAGAGGAGAGAGTTAAGCCGAGATATCACGTAAGATGATGTGAGAGCAGTTATAGTGGCTCTCCCCCGAGGTAAAGCCCCGGGCCCAGATGGCTACCCAGCGTAGTTTTATAAACTCGACTCCCATCTGTTAGTTCCACATCTAACACAACTATTTAATTCATTTGGGTCCAGAGGTATTATAACCCCCTCTAAGGAGGAGGCAAAAATAACACTCATACACAAGGCAGGCAAGGGCCCAGAAGAGTGTACATCGTACTGGCCCATTGCCCTCATAAACACAGAGGCGGAAATATACACTAATATGTTGGCTAAGCGGTTGGAAAAGTACTTACCTTCGCTGATCCACCTGGACCAGACAGGGTTTGTGGCTGGGAGACAGACAGCTGACAATATCAGACGGGTGGCCCACATTGTCGAGAAAAAACAGAAGACGACCACTCCGGCGATCCTCTTAGCGCTCAACGCTGAAAAAGAGTTTGATCGGGTGGAGTGGTCATTCCTGTTCCAGGTCATGGAAACAATGAGTCTCGGGTCGGAATGCATCAAAATGGTCGTGCCAAACTATAAAAACCCCAGCTCACGGATCCTAGTTAATGGGGAAGTATCACACCCATTTAGGCTTTGGTGGGGAACGAAACAGGGGTGCCCCTTGTCCCCCCTGCTCTATGCTATATATTTATAACCCCTGTTATTAGCCATAAGGGAGACGGACAGGATTCAGGGCATATCATTTGGGGGATACCAGCACACGGTTGCGGCATTCGCGGATGATATGTTGCTCATGTTGACGCAACCGAAGGAGTCCATCAGGGCAAGCATAGAAGTGCTGACTAAATTTGGGGAGGTATCGGGTTTGCGGGTCAATCGGCAGAAGTCCAAACTGATGACTCTATCCCTTGGGGAGAACGAGGCCAAAGAATTGAAGGCACTCTCCCCGTTCAAATGGAGCCCGGGCAGGGTATGATACTTGGGGGTCCGGATAACCCCTTCCCTGGGCGGCTGGTATGGTGCGAATTACCCCCTCATGCTAAAGACAATTAAAAAGGACTTGAGGAAGTGGAGCGCTCTTAGGATTACGTGGCTAAGGAGGGGGGCAGTACTTAAAATGGTGATCCTTCCCCACATACTATATCTGTTTCAGGCGATCCTGTTGTCCATTCCCGCGGGCTTCTTTAAGGAACTGGACCGTGTGGTCAAAGAGTTTGTCTGGGAGGGCAAGAGGCCATTTGTGTCCTGGAATCTTCTCATGGCGTCCAAAGGGCGTGGGGGTATGGGTCTACCGGACTTTAGGCGATATCATGAGGCTGCACTTCTCCGGGTGATTAGGGAATGGTTTGCAGCGGGCTATGAGAAGCATTGGGTAAAAATGGACAGAGCAGTCACACGACATCACCTGGGTGAAGTATTATAGCTTCCCCGGAGGCTGAGACCGCCTCATATCTACTTGAGTGATATTACCAAGGGGATGGTAGCCACCTGGGACAGGGCAGTGGAGAGACGAGGGATCTCATCCTTTCCATCCCCGTTCACGCATATCTTCAATAATGAGGACTTCTCGCCGGGGCTGGAGAGGGGAGCGTTTCGAATATGGGAGGGAGGAGGATGCAGGACACTGAGGGATATGTTTCACAACCAAACAGTGAAGACCTTCGAGGAATGTAAGCTGCAATTTGGAGTTGGTGAGGGGGAAAGGCACAGATACTTTCAAATTAGACACTGGGTTATGTCAGCGGAGGTCAAGAGGGCTGCTATGCGCAACCTAACACAATTCAAACAGTTCCTCCTTACCCATGATGGTTCTAGAGGTCTGATTTCGGATCTATATAAACTCTTAGAGAGCATGGGCCCGAAGGTCACCTGGCCGTACATGAGGGGATGGGAGCAGCACGTGAGGGTGGAAATGGAAAGGGAGGACTGGGAGGGGCTATGGAGGTTAATCCCAAAAGTGGCTAAGGTGTCCCAACTACAGGAAGCATGGTGGAAGTATATCTATGGAGGGCACTACACCCCGGCTCGGCTGCATGCAATCTACCCAACGATTTTAGGTCTCTGCTGGAGGGGCTGCGGGGAGGTGGGCACAGCTACTCATATATGGTGGGACTGCCAGCGTATTAGATCTTTTTGGCACAACATTGCATGTGCCCAATCTTCAGCTCTGGGGCTGAGGGGTAGCCAGGACCCTCGTGAGATTCTTTTGGGGAAGAGAGTAACGGGAGGGGAAGAGGGGAGACGGGGGAGTTCCAAGGTGAAAGTGGTCTGTACCTTGGCAGCGATGGGGCTAATTGCTCAAAAATGGAAGAGCCCAATGATTCCCACGGAGTAGGACTGGCTTAGGAATGTATGGTCCATTGTCTCATTGGAATGGGCCACATACGCGGCGGAGGGGAAATTGTAAAGTGTTGCTGTGGGTTGGGGTGAGACACTGGATTGCCTAAAGGGGGAGTTTAGGGAGCAATGGTGCCCCCAAAGACTAAAGCTGCTGGATATCCATTGTTGAGGAGTTGGCAGGGAGTTTTCAGGACTAAAGGTGTTATTTGCGCTACAACCGGAGTTAGAGGAGGAGGAGGGAGTGAGAAACGGGGGGTTGATGTTGTTTTTCGAATTTGTTTGGTTCTACATGCTGAAATCAATAAAAAGATGTTTTTAAAAAAAAGAAAGGGAATCGAGTTCCATGCCACTAAAACCTGTTCAGACGCAGAGGGGCGAGCCCTACTAGTAGTAGGAACCATTGGAAACGTTGAGGTAACAATAGCCACAATCTACTCCCCTAACGTGGGACAACTCAGATTCCTCTCTAGAACCATCCCCAAAATAATGTTGGAGGAGGCTGGCCATATTGTTCTGGGTGGGGACTTTAACCTGTGGGCAGACCACGACTTAGATCGGAAGGCGGGCAACCCAACATCTGATAATGAAATGAGAGGGGACCGTAATGATTATGTAAAAATGATGCAAGTATATGCGTTGGTTGATGTATGGAGGGAAATGCACTCGGATGTGAGAGGACACAGGTTTCATTCAGCCCCACACAGCACTTTCACCCGAATTGACTATATTTACCTTTCACAAGAGTTACACAATGTCACATCACACTCAGAGATTGCCCCAATAACATGGTCTGATCATGACATGGTCATAGCCGACATACAGTGGGAACATTTACTGACCCGAGGTGGGAAATGGAGATGTAATGAGGCCCTGTGGAAAGACTCGGTCTTTAAAAACGCAATAGAATCAAAGAATACTTTAAAGCCAACAACACCGGGGAGGTCTCCAAACAGGGGGTGTGGGAAGCGGCCAAGGCAACCTAGAGGGGAATGCTCATACGGGAGGGGGCCCGGAAGAAAAGGGAAAGAACGCTAATTGAAAACAGGCTTAGGGGCGAAATATGTCAACTAGATAAAGAAGCCAGGGAGGGAGACACCACAGATCCCAATAAGATCCAAGAGGCGGAAAAAAAAATGGGAAGAACTTAGAGCATGACCAGATAGTGCGTAGGCTGCATCTACTAAAACAAAAATGTTATGAAAAAGGTGATAAAGCAGACTCACTACTGGCAGCTAGACTTAGAATGCAACGAGCGGAGCACAGGGTAATAGTGATAACAAATGACAAGCCCGACCAGGAGCCAAGTAAACCCTCTATCCCCGAAGCGTTTGCTAATTTTTATGAATCTTTATACACCGCAGAGATAGACCCAGACGCAAAGGAGATAGATAATTACTTTGCTGGCATCAACCTCCTTAAAGTGGCTATGGACTCAGCCAACCTCGAGTCCCCCATAATAGAAGAAGAAATACAGGAGGCAATTAAAAGACTGTCACTGGGCAAATCCCCAGGAGAAGACGGATACACAGCCGGCTTCTATAAAACCTTCAGTGCCCACCTCACCCCATTCCTGGTTGAACTATTCAACGAAATCCTTGAATCAGGATTAGCTCCCGACTCCTTTGTCCGAGCACTCATAAGGGTCATTCCCAAGGAGGGAAGAGACCCCAAACAATGCGGGTCGTATCGCCCCATATCCCTACTCAATGTGGACGCCAAAATCTATACAAGGGTACTAGCAGCCAGATTAGAATCCCACATGCCCCACCTCATCCACTCCGACCAAGTCAGATTCATAATTGGGAGACAAGGGACAGACACGATGAGGAAGACCCTCCATTTGGTTGCAGCCTCCCAAACTATGAACGATGAGCCCGCTCTACTCTCTATTGACGCTGAAAAAGCTTTTGACAGAGTGGAATGGGGCTTCCTAGCGGCAGTCCTCCGTACAGTAGGAATAGGACCGAAATTCAGAAGCGGAATAAGAGCAGTCTATACAGCACCCAAGGCCTCAGTATCTGTTAACGGGGAATATTCGAGGTGGTTTGAATTAAAACGCGGCACCCGCCAGGGATGCCCCCTTTCAGCCATCCTCTTCGCTCTTTCGGTAGAGCCCCTGGCCCAAAAAATGAGAGAAGACACCCAAGTAGAGGGAATGCCATTAGGGCAGACGGAGTACAAGGTAGCACTGTACGCCGATGACTTGCTCCTCCATGTGACAAACCCAAACACATCCATCCCCAGGGCACTGCACCTCCTGGAGGAATATGGCCACATATCGGGGTTCAAAGTTAATAAATCCAAGTCAATGCTCTTCCCCCTACAGGGATCGGTGGAAATGAACAACGACAGATACTCCCCCCTAAGCCTTACGATAGAACACAATAAATTGAAGTATCTAGGTATACAAGTCACAAGAACATTAGGAGATCTATATAAAGCCAATTTCCCAACGCTCCTCCAAAACTTCCACACGGACCTTGCCCGGTGGGACAAATTGACCATATCCTGGCTGGGATGCCTCAATGCAATAAAAATGACCTGTCTCCCGAGATTTCTATACCCCTTTCAAATGCTCCCCATTAAGATGCCACAACAATTCTTTGTGGAAGTCAAGAAGGCGATTCTTAAGTTCTTATGGCAGAACTAGAATTGCATATAGCAACTTGACGCTACCCAAAGACAAAGGCGGGGTGGACCTCCCAGACATCCAAAAATACTATGAAGCTGTCCAATTACGAGTCCTCATTCCTCATCTCCGCAATCAAAAAACGCCCCAGTGGATTTCCATGGACAACCACTATCTATCCCCAACGACGGTCTCTGAGTGGCTTTGGTCCCCTAGGAGGAGGGTATTGGGGAGATCAAAAGCACACCCGATGTTCGAAACCATATGGGAGATATGGCGAGAAGGCACAGAAATGAAGAATATCACTACATGGCCATCACCACTGAGTCATCTATGGTCCCCCGGCATCAATGACCAGATTCCCAATGTAGAAAGATTCCAATCCTGGTATGAAGCGGGCTTGGAAAGGGTAGGACAGCTCCTGAAAAAGGACTCATTTATCATGCTCCCTGAACTGGAGGAAGCACTGGGAATAGGCGTACTGTCCGCATTCCACTTCCTGCAGATCAAAGGTGTCCTGACGAAACCTGAATGGAAAGACAAGCTGGGCAGAGAACTCACTCTGTTCGAAACCCTATTAAACTCTAGGACAGAAACGAAGGGACTGATCTCGGTCCTGTATAAAACACTAATAGGGGCAGGAAAAGGTACAACAGAACCCCTCAGACTAAAATGGGAGAGAGAAATAGGGGGAAAATATTGACCCAGAGACATGGGAAAAGATATGTCGAGCAGCACCCAGAGCCTCGATCTCATCCCAATACAAATTACACGCGATCAAACTATTAAACAGGTGGCAATATGATCCGCACAGGCTCTCTAAAATGTATCAATCATCCAGTCCAATGTGTTGGCGAGGATGTGGATCCACGGCAGACTATTGGCACATGTGGCGGAGTTGCCCCCGAATGAAAGTATATTGGGACGAAGTACTGGGGTGGATTAGGGACCTAGATGGGATTCAGAGTACAGCAGACCCCTATCTTGTTTTGTCTGGATTCGAAAAAATTGAGGATGACTGGAGGAGGGTCAAAGACCTAGCTGTGCAGCTGCTATTAGCTGCAAGGGCTCTGTTAGCCATGAAATGGAAATCCACCACAGTCCCAACCGAGAAAGAATGGGTCAACGTAGTATCCAATATATGCACCATGGAAAAGATTACATCATCCCTACATGGGAAATCCACACAATGTGACACCCTGTGGCTGGAGTTCCTTAATAAGTACATGCCAGGAACAGCACACTAACATAAGGCGACTAACCAACCTCACAACCCTATGCTGTAAAAGAACACGTACTAACAGAACACGCAACTCAATAAAAAGATGTACCACGATAAGCCCCCCAACAAGGTGGTTTCCAAAACCTATCAAGCAATCCACCAAACACTAGACAACACAACCCTCAGCAGATGTAAATAGAGTCTTGGGGGGAGGAGGGAGGGGGGGAGGAGGGAGGGAGGGAGGGGTAGAAGAATTGCAAATGTATATTGCCACTCTAAATGGGTATAAACTAAGAATGGAAAGCTCATAAGATTAATGTTGAGATGCAAATCTGAATTACAATTGCTTTGAATATGCTCGACAATAATATAAGTTTAATTATTGGTTAATTTCCTGTGAACTGCTGTGACCTTGTTTGAAACAAACTCTAATAAAAACAAATTTTAAAAAAATATATATAAAGAACTACGCATTATTCTCCATTGGGTCAAGGTGGAAGTGATCCCTAATTCACAGCAAACAGCTTCATTAGGAATGCTTTGAGGCAAACCTAAAGAGCATTTCCAAGTGTTTCACTACAATTTCTGGAGCCATAACACCCCCCATTGCGAATAAATGTCTAGTCCATACAGTATAGACAGTACAATATTAGTTTTATACAAGTTTAAAAGACCTTCTAACAAATACCCTCCTCTAGTAGAAATAAAGGACTTAATTAAATTTACCTTTTTTAAACAATTTCAGGAATAATTGATCTAGATAAATCCAGATGTGTCAATCAAAGATTAATGAGCACACCCAGGCAAATATATTGATCAACAATTTTCACTGGGACATCCCCAATTTTCCACACAAATTTATTGGGTTTATGCCTACTTTCCCCGGTCACCATAACTTTTCTTTTTAAAGAATTAAGTGCCAAACCATTTTCCTGAGAGTAACGAACGAGTGCATCAAGACCACGTTGAAACCCAATGGGCGTTTTGTCAAGAAACATGGTGTCATCAGCTGAGAAAACCAGGACACTGTGCGGGAACCGATTCGAGGAAGAAAATTCCTACATGCAATTAAACAATCACACATGTCAGCCACGTAAAAATTATAGACTAATGGTGCAAGCATGTATCCCTGCTTAACCCCTTGATTGTTTTTTATATTTGCCGACAGACAGCCATCTAGGTCAAGCCTAACTTTTACAGAAGTCCCTTCATACAACTGCTTGATAATATTAAGTATAGATATTGCGCAGCCCCACGTTCTAATTTATTCCATAAATGAGTCCTTCAAAGGCAGCGGTATAATCTACAAAATATATGCATAGTTTAGACTAGTTTTCATAGCCAGGGTAGTTGTAATCAAATACAGTAGACACCAAAGATTATAAACTGCTCCATATCCTTTTCAAAACCCTGTTTGTTGGTAGGATCATAAACCCCAATCAGCGACCCACTCATTTAATTTGTGAAGAACACAGGTAGCAAATATCTTGGACATTGAGTCGGCTAAGGCCAGCTGCCAACAATATCTCCGGTTCCCTCTGTCCCCTTTTTTAAACACTGGAACAACAAACCCTCTCTTCCAACTCTCCCGGGCAGTACCTGTATCAGCCCCATTAATAAAAACATCCTGTAGAAAATGAGCCCAGAAAAGTGCAGAAGTTTAAAACATTATATTAGGTAGGCCATCGGGCCCCGGTGCTCTAGATGTTTTAAGATAAAGAGAAATGTCCAATAAATCTTCAACAGCAAATGAATGCGACTCGTTAACTGAATTACAGCAAAGTCTGCAGGGTTATCTGGTGCAGCAAAAGGCTGCTCCTTATAATAAATGGATTTAACGGTCCCGTGATTTTAGTGAAAATGTTTTTTGATGGATTTTTTTTGCCAAAACAAATCCATCGAAAAAACACTGAGTGCCTCACCACGAGTTGGGCGGTAGCCCTTAAATGCAGCGGTAACGCTATTACCGCCGCATTTAAGGGTCCGCCAAAACATGCGTCCGATAAATGTCAATTTTCAGGTGCAATGGGGAATGGGGTATACCCATTATCGCCCAACCCTTGATTCGGCGCTAATAGGGCCGGACCGGGTGGCAGTAACGCTATTAGCGTGGACGGTATCCCAGTTATAATACTGCCGGGATGCCACCCAACTCGTGATGAGACCCTGAGTATTTAAAAAATATATATGGGAGTAAGGGTTTAAAACGGGTGGGAAGTGGATTGGGGCAGGGTTGACAACATAGGGAAACAGAGGTTTTGGGGGGGTAATTCCCCCAAATACTTTTTTTTAAATGCAGTGATTTCTTTTCTGTAAAAAATCCATCGGAAAAAAAGTTTTCTGTAAAATCACAGTGAACCGGATAGAACATGTGCCATCTAGACCTTCTTGGATACAATGTTAAATTCTTGGTTCTTACCACCCTTGATGTATTTATCAACGAAGTGCCAGAATTTACGGGTATCTCGATGTCAGAGGGCAGCAAAAATCTATTTCCAATTAGCATTATGCATTGACATTTTGTGTGAACTGACCCAGTTTTTATATTTTGTGCATGCATGGTTCATAAATTGTTTTCTCAAAACAGGATCAAACATCCACCTTTTAATATGCCTCACTTCTGCTCCAAAAACCCTTTTCCTTTCTGAAAGAGCAGCATCATGCACCAAGCCCAGCTGAATCTCACTATACGCTGATCTAGTCTTAGTATTTCCAATATGCGGTATCAATTGATTGGTAACTCCAAGAAACTCCTCAAATTCTTTCTCACCAATCACTTCATTGACTTACCAAGATTCCTCCCCAATGGAAAAGTGTCTTGCTGTAACCTTTTAAAGACTTCCACATATCTTACTGTCTAATGTAGCCGATTGCCTGAAAGGTTACAATCCCAAAGCTTTTTGCTTGATTACCTCGTTATAAATGTTTATCTGACATTTTAAGACCACATGATCACTGACTTTAGTAATCTCTGGAGTATAGTTAGATAAAAAGTTCCTTAGACCAACAGTTATAAAAATCTAGTCAATTCTGGACTTATGTTTGCCATTTTTCCATGTACATTTTTGTTTTAATCCCTAACCGAATCAATAGTTTCAAGTATTCCAAGCCAATATGTATCCAGAAATGTTGACCAACATACATCTGCATTAGAATTTGAACCCGGATCACACAGTTCAGAGACAAGAAACTTAGCAGTGAGACCACATCAATCTCTAAGGAGAAGGGTGTACAACACTCCTGTTGACTCTTTGCTGTACAGGATACGTTTTCGAACACATTTTAAGACAGATTTCTATTTAGCAAACAATGTTTTATGAAAACATGTTATCTTGACAAAATGGTTATATGTCTTGGAGTTTGGAAAGACACCCTAAAATTAAATATGCACATTTCTTTCACTTCCTGTGATATCACGCCCCACTGCATACGTCAGAGTCCCCCCACTTTGTTTTTTTAGGACTCGAGCGCTGGGCACCTGCATAACCTCTTTCAGATTGATGATGAAACCCTGCATGGGTGGGGGAATCTCTGTGGATAGGTCAGCAAGATGAGCAGCTGGCAAGGTAGAAAGTGGACTGTGAAATCCTCAAAGTGCCCAACAAATATTGAATCTGTGTGCTAAATTAAGCACTGGCCTCTGACCAGCCTTCACATTTTAATTTCAATCCAAAAAGGGTCTAATCTGCCTTTCATCCTTCCGAGTGTGAGGTTTCAGGGAAGCCATCAGAAGTGCGCTGGGAAGGCACATCAGCAGCGAGGCATAGAGACGACTGGACACCATGTAGGTTAAACATAATCTACTTTATTGGCGCGCAATGCGCACGCACCTGTGAAGGCTCATGCAGGCCTTCCACTACAGCAGCCGCGTAATTAAATGAACAGGCGGACACGGGAGCCAATATGCACGTCTTGCTTTATTACGATTATTTTTTTTATTTTTTTTTGTATTTAATCAAAAATTAGATTTTTACAAGAGAAGAACACTTTCTTTGTTATCAACTGAAGAGAAAGAAAAAAAAAGTCTACCGTTTCCTGTGTACACTGGTGCGCTCATACCACTGGTTGATTGAGGGTTTCGAATGCTGAATTTTTTTGCAGAATTTTCTCCAAAGCAATGTCTATTAGCTTGGAAGCCGCTATTAGCCATCTAGTTTTGGCTCCCGTGATCATACGATTCCACCAGACACTGTTGTCGATGACATATGATGATTTGAACATAGGGCCGAGAAAGGCCTCTCTTTCGTGATCAATTGAAGGGCAAGCCATCAAAAGATGTTTGATTGTTTCTGTGGATTGAGGATCTCCACAGAGTCTGCAGGATTTTTCTTTTGATGTGGCCCGAATTGCCAGGACTTCTTGAGTCGGTAGAAGATTTAAACGGGCTTTGAGTAGAGTTCTCATGAGGCGCTTAGTCGGATATTTCAGACAATACTCCATTGGTTGCTTTAATTTGTTGTAAATTGGTGGCAGGTGGGTTAGTAACTTGTTCGTAGTTGAGTTGTCGTTTGTTTTTATCCAATCCAGCCATTCCATTTTAGATTTTATTCTCATGGGATTCTGAATTAGTTCCGCTTTATTACGATTATCAAAGGAACTGAACTCCCCTCCCTAAGCCAACGTCACTTCCTTGCTCCTAGGGCCGCAACGGCGGACCTCCCACCAAGGAGGTGGATGGGCTGTATCATGAGTCAGGGTGTTACGGCACTTCCTGACATCTTCCCCCTTTTTAGGTTGCAACTCAGGCTTTGTCCTTTACCCCATTTCTTCAATGAGTCTTTGAGGCTTTATTCTACTCCTCTGAGATCTTCTTTGTCCGCGGGGAGTGGCAGGTGTTGACCTTGGTGGCGTCTCTTCTTGTTCGGCTTCAGATGTCTCACTGTCTCCCAGATATGGCTCATCTCGCCATCGTTCTTCCCTTTCATCTTCTGTTCTTCTCCGAGCCTATTTCTAGAGGAGTCACCACTCTCCTGAAGTGGGACACATTACGTGTCATGGAGTGGTTGCTGTCTCCTTCTGCCGTGATCATGCTGCCTTTCTTTTGAGTCACCGTGAGTAGTTCAGGCGCGAAGGTGGCATCCTCCTTTCACCCTTTTTGTTGTTTCATGATTATGATGTCCCCCGGCGCTATGGTTGACTCTTGTGCTCTTCTTCTCACGTCTGCCGTCTCCTTCATTTTTTTCTTTCCTTCTGAATCATTTTCCCTGGCCTGCTGTTCCAGTGGCGTTCCAAGGTCTGGCCGAGGATCCTCTGGAAGCCTTGTTTTGACGGGCCTCCTGAACATTCGGTCCGCGGGACACACCCCCGTGGTGCTTTGAGGCGTGTGTCTGTATTCCCTCAGGAATTGGTATAGGGCTTGTTCGAACGGTTTATTCAGTATGTTGTCTATTTGCAGTGTCCTCTTGATGCTGGCCATTAGCCATCGGGGAGTGATCCTTCTGTGCCGGAAACCCATGTATTTGGCAAAGTTTTGGAAGTCCGCTCTGATAAACGGTGGGCCATTGTCTGATTTAATTATCCTCGGGACCCCTTATGCTGATAGCATCCGATCCAGCGCCGGGATGACGCAGGTGGCTGATGTGCTCTCAGTGAGTTGTGCTTCAGGGAACCCTGAATGTTCATCAATCAGTACTAGCACATACGTGCCGTCTCGGAGTGGTCCGAACATGTCCACCGCCAGCTCGACCCAGACCCATTCTGGGAGCGGGGAAGATTGTAATGGGTTGGGGTGCGGCGGTGGGGCTACTTGTGCACATATCGTGCAGCCCCCCACCAGTCATTCAACCAGTGCATCCAATTTGGGAAACCACACTTTCTGACTGAGTAACTTCTTGGTTGCTGTGACCCCCCTGTGTCCTTCATGAGCCACCTGAACTATCTTTTCCCGGAGTGATTCCGGTATGTCGACTTTGCACCCTTTTAAAATGATGTGGTCCTCTACAATGGAAAGCTTGTCTCTAACTAGGTCCAGCCACTTGACATCATCCTTGATTGGTTCTGGTTCACCTCTGGCCTGTTGTCTCATGTGTGCCCTTTTATCGAGTTGTATACAGCGTTTGACTATTCTCAAGGCCGGGTCCTGTTCCGATTGAGCGACCAGTTCGGGCCATTCAACTGGGAATGGTTGCAGATGATGTACGACATAATTGATATATGCATCCGCTATGGACGGGCGGGCGGAGGCTGGTCCTGTAGGGTGGCGGGACAAGTAATCTGCGGGGTTGTCATCCTTGCCAGGCCGATGTATGATGTTAAACTTGTAGTCTTGTAAACGCAATCCCCACCTCGCTATTCTGGGGGGCATTCTTGCCTTGGGGTCCCCGTAGATTGTGAAGAGGAGCTTGGTGGTCGGTTACGATGTTGAATTGTTTTCCGTATACAAATAGATGGAAGTATTTGCACGCCCATACTACAGCCAGGCTCTCCTTCTCCGCCTGGGAGTACGCTTGCTCGGTGGTGGTCAGGCTCCTGCTGGCATATGCCACTACAAACACCTTGGTTGGTTTGGAGGGGTCCTTTTGTGTGACGATGGCTCCCAGCCCGACTGGGCTGGCGTCGACGATAAGTTCTGTATGGCGGTGGGCATCGAAGTATGCCATATCCTCTGCACTGGCGATGGCATTGCGGATGTCTTCAAATGCATGCTGGCAGTCTTTGGACCACTCGAATGGTTGGTCCTTGCGGGTGAGTAGCCGTAGGGGGTTGCTTATTGTGGCGTAGTCCTTTAAGTATCTTGCGCAATAGCTGGCGAGTCCGAGAAAAGAGCGTAGTTCCATTGTGTTTGTGGGGGTGTGGCTGTGTTGAGGGTGACCACTTTGTCTGGATCTGGGCGCATACCTTTCTCTGAGAAAATGTGTCCAAAGAATCGCAGGGACTTTTTGTTGAATTCACATTTTTCTTTGTTGAGTGTGAGACCTGCCGATTCTAGTGCTGCGCACACTCGATGTAGGGCCACGTCATGTTCATCTTTGGTTTTCCCAAATACAAACACATCGTCTCAGTAATTGAGACAGTTGGGCACGTGGCGTATGACTCAGTGAATTTCTTCTTGAAAGATATCCGCAGCCGACGAGATGCCAAAACTAAGCCGCTTGTATTGGAACAAACCCATGTGGGTCACAAAGGTAGTTATGTAGCGAGATTCAGGACTTATTTCAATTTGATGATACCCCTTTGTCAAGTCTAATTTGGAGTAGGTAGTGGCCCTGTGGAGTAGGTGAATCATGTCCGTGATCCTTGGCGCCTGGGGCCTTTCTCTTTTGATGGCTACATTTGCCCTTGCATATCTACACACAGACGGATTGAGGAGTCAGGGGATTTTTTTGGGACAGGGACTATGGATGATACCCATGGGGTCGGTCCGGTGACGGACTCGATGACTTGAGCCTTGATGAGTTTTTCCAGTTCGTCCTCTACCTGTTTCTGAATGTTCACTAGTATTCCCCTGTAGTGTTGTGCTACTGGTGGTATGTTTGGGTTGATGTGAAGGTGGACTTTCCTGTTTCTGAGTTTTCCCAAACCTTTGAACAGCTTTGGGAATGTGTGTTCAATGGTTTCAGACTTCGCAAAATATTTATGCGCCATGAGCTGGTATAGAATGTGCACCAGTCCCATGTCGACCACTGTCTTGAAACTCAAGATGCACCCGCTGTTGGTCTCCGTCTTAAGTATGTGTAGCGGTATTTTTGCACCATGAGATTTATGTGCGCACCATGCCGTGATGGTGCCCTTGCACGGCAGGGGCGTGGTTGCTACGTATGGGTATATGTCCACGGTGGCCTTACGTATTTTTGGGGGATTGGAGAGCGTGTCTATAAGAAATTCGAGAGGCGTGTTGTTGACTTGTAAGGTGAGTATGGGGCTGTACTGGGTGGCCGTTTTGTTGTCATTCAAAGCCCGGATGTACCCCTTTTTCTTTTGGTCATCCTCTGAGGAAGGAGTGTTGCTGGACGTAGAGGACCTCATTTCTATGTACCTGACATATCTTCTCCTTTGAGTGCGTCTTGGAGCTTCCATCGACCGTCTGTCTTCTCTGGCGGGGGCGTTTCGGCATTCTCTACCTTCTCTGCGTTGTGCCCTGTACTCGTCCTCCTGTCTCGTGTCCGTCGGGCTGTGGCGGGTGTTTCTTCTGCGTTCAGACAGTCTTTGCCTACTTGATGTGGGGGCGGGTACGTTTTTGCATACTGCTCTGAAGTGGTCCATCTCGCCACAGGCGGCGCATTGTTGTCCTACCGCTGGGCACTCTCCTGTATGCGGGTATTCATATCCGCACCTGTAGCACGTGGCTTCTGGTCGTTTGTTGTTGGCCTTTGTATACGCGGCCAGTTTGTTGACTTGGTCCGGTGGGTGTTGTTGAAGTGCTATCTTACCAAGGCTGTCTAATTGGGTCTCTACTGCAGCTTCCATCCTGGCTAGGGCCAGAATTTCCGCGAGGGTTCTCTGTTTCTGTAGTAGTTGTTTCCGAAACGGTTGGGACAGGCATCCTGCGATAACTTGCGAGCGTAACGCCTCTTCATTGGAGTATCGATAAAACTCGCAGTATTTGAGTTTGATGTGGAGGCGCATCATGAAGTTGTCGAGGGACTCGCCCTTTTCTTGTCTGGTGGTGTGGAATATGTGTCGCTCATAATCGATGTTAGTATGCAGACTTGCCATGTAGCTCTCCATAAGTGGCATTGTCCAGGATTAGTAGCCCGCCTGCTATGTCCCTGACTGCCGGCCCTACTGCTACAGACAGAGTGTTCTTTAATCTGTCATCATCCGTGAGACCTATGGCCCCTGCGTGGAACTTGAAATCCCTCAGCCATATGGCCCAGCGGGGTCCTAGGTTGGTGGTGTCACTGAGGTCGAACGGCGGGGGTATGTTCAGTGTTTGGGTAGTCCCTCCCGCCGCCGCAGCCTGATTTATGTTGGCATTTGCATTTGTGTCTCCATCTGAGCGAGATGATGACGCTGTGGTGGCTGTAGACGCAGAGGATGCCACTGGACTAGACATGGTGATGCCTCAAACAGTAGTGCGAAATGTGGTAGTGGTGGGTTGCACACAAGCGAGGTTGGCTGGGCCGGAGTGGGCTTGAATTGCACTTTTTGATTTTTTGTACCAGTTTCTGTGGGCTTTCTCTGAGTGGGCTACCCCTTTTTTTTGTCATACATTTGGGGGCTGGGGTTGTCTGTAAAAAGAGCCAAAGCCGGCGGCATTGGCTTCCCTCACATAGCGCCTAAGCTCTGGAATGCCCTCCCCAACTCGCTCAGAGCAGAACCATCTCCGTATCTCTTTCGCAAATCCCTCAAAACCACGCTATTCAACTAACTCCACCTTCCCTTCACCCACTTCAGCTCGCACACATCTGATACGAAAAGTGTTCGACACAAAATGCTTCCTGTAATGAAAATTGCTTTGTAACCATCTTCCTTCCATTGTAACCAGACTATGTATGTATTCATGTAACAGCGCCACGATGCCCCCGGGCTGACGTGCGCTTTAAATAAATCAGAATAAATAAATAAATAAATACATCTTTGCGAGTTGCAGGCTGCACCTGTTCTGTGGGTTGTCTCACACTCTCCGGCGCCGTCAGTCTGCTCCTTCAGTTGAGGATACTGGACGTGGGCTCCACGTGGGCGGCGGCAGGCTGCTCGTTCCTGCTTCACGGCTCTCTCCGTGTGGGCATCCGTGCATTGGAATTGCCGGTGATGGGCCATTGGGCACGTCCTCCTTGAGCGCACGTGTGTCTCTGCGTGTTATGGAGCGTTCTTGCTCCGGCTCCGTGAGGCGGGCCACCGGGCGTCAGGGCCTCTGTGATGCTGTGTCACGTCACATGTGCACAGCGGGCCTTGAATTTTTGGGGCGGCCGCTTACCAGAGGGGTGCCGATGCGCTCACGCTGTCCGATGACAGCCCCCCTAGAGTGCTGGGTTCGTGCTCGTCGCCATTGTGAAGGCTCATGCAGGCCTTCCACTACACCAGCCGCGTAATTAAATGAACAGGCGGACACGGGAGCCAATATGCACGTCTTGCTTTAATACGATTACCAAATGAACTGAACTCCCCCAAACCCCTCCCTAACCCAACGTCACTTCCTTGCTCCTAGGGCCGCAACGGCGGGCCTCCCACCAACGAGGTGGATGGGCTGTATCATGAGTCAGGGTGTTATGGCACTTCCTGACAGCACCCTGCCACGGTCACCTGACCTGGCTCACGCATCGGCGCATCCCAACATGGTGACATCGCGCAATGCTACCTCTCCCCCCAAAATCAATGCAGTCCTATCCCATTTCCTCAATCCATCGTTGAGGTCTCCTGACCATGCATTATGGTCTTCCTTGTCGGGACAACGACATTTTCGTCCGGACATTCCCCCACGCTGCTGTGCTCGTCTCTTTCTGGTTCATCTTCATCCGCCGAGTATCCTGATCCTCCTCGTATCTCATCTTCTTCATCTTCGCTCCATTGTTCATTTATTCGAATTGTGTCCTCTCCTGCTTTTCTGAAGAAAGACCTGTTTCTTGTTATGACCTATCCATCTCTTTCTGCCGTGACCATGGATCCCTTGACATGGGAGAGCTTCATGGGCTGTGGGCTCGAAAAGGTGACATGTCCTTGTGGACTTGCATTTGCAGTACCAGTACTTGTTCCCCTACTGCTAGCTCTGCTGCTTGTGTTCTTCTTCTTTTCTATGCATATTCTTTCATTTTTTCTTTTTGCTTGCTTCTCCTTTTCCCTTGCTTCTGCCATTGCTTCGCTCTCTTCCACTTCCTGGCCCTCCTGGGGAACTCTCATGAGTTGTGGTGGAAATGTGCCTGTGGAGTCATGCAGTGTGTTGCGTTAGTCCCTTAGGAGTTGGCAAAGAGCCTGTTCAATGGGCATGTGTGTGGTTGTCGCGTAGCGGACGGCCCTCTTGATGTTGGCCATGAAGCGTTCCACGACTCTGTTCGCCTGTGGCCAGAGAAGTGTGACTTTTCGCTGTTGGAAGCCAAAGTAGTTTGCAAAATCTCAAAAGTCTTTGCTGGTGAACGGTAGGCTGTTGTCTGATTTGACCACCTTCGGTACTCCTAACTAATGCTGGTATCAGTGCAGTGGCAGCTGTGAAGGCTACAATTTCTACTTCCCGGCAGCGGGAATGTTCGTCTAGTGCTACCTGCACGTATTCCCCTGAACTGAGAGGCCTAGAAAAGTCTATTGCCACTTCCTCCCATATTCCTTTTGGGAGCCCTCACATTTGTAAAGGTTCCGGGAACACTGTACTTTGTAGGCTCAGGCAGATGTGGCAGGATTTCAGCATTTTTTCTATTAGCTTGTCCATACCTGGGGACCATAACTTGCTTCGCAGCATGCTTTTTGTTGACACAATTTCGCGATGACTTTCATGTGCTATGTCGATTGATTTGTTGATGGAGTGCTGCTGGCATGATTATTCTGTCCCCTTTTACTAACAGGGATGACAGTGAAATTGATAGTTCATCCTTTGACTTTGCAAGCATTTTGAATAGATGTTCATCCATTGCTTGATTTCCCTGAATCGCCTCTCCCGCCGACCTCCATCTTCCATTTCTAATGCAGGATGCTACAAGGGCGAGTGTGGCATCTTCACATGTGTGTTTTGCGATGTCTGTCATGGGAACGCCAGGTGGAATTGCCTGGTGAATTATGTAGTTTATGTATCCATCCGCTCTGTCTCTTGAGGTCGTCCCTCCGCGAGCAGATGTCATGAGAAGAAGTCTGCTGGGTTTTCATCTTATCCTGCTTAGTGAAGTATGGTGAATTTGTATTCCTGGAGACGTAGTCCCCACCCTCCGATTCTCAGCGGCATTTGTGCCGTCAGTTTTCCATAGATTGTGATGAGGGCTTGGTGGTCTGTAATTATTGTGAAGGGATTACCAAACAAGAACAGATGGAAATGCTGACAGGCCCTAACGACTACCAGGGCCTCCTTTGCGGCCTGCAAGTATCTCGGCTCTGTCTCTGAGACTTCTGCTGGTATACGAAGCATTGGGTGTGTTCACTTCCCAAATGTTGTGCAAGGATTGCCCCCTGTCCTACGAGACTGGCGTCCACTGTGAGTTCTGTTTGTAGGTTGTGGTCAAAATAGGGCATGCACACTGCCGCAGCCATGTCTCTCCTGATCGCGTCAAAACTCTCTTGTTGCAATGGTCCCCATTGGAATTTGGCATCTTGCTTCGTGAGTGCATGTAAGGTTGCGCTTGTGGTGGCGAAATTTGGGAGGTATCTGGTGCAATACCTCACCAGACCCAGGAATGACCATACTTGGGCCACGTTTACAGGTCGGGGCGTTTCTGTCAGCACTTTTATCTTGCCGGGGTCGGGTTGACTTCCCTTCTGAGAGAAAACGTGGCCAAAAAATGTAAGGGTACTTTTGTTGAAGTCACACTTGTCTCTGTTTAGTGTGAGATTTGCATCATTTAGTTCTGCACATACTTTCATCAACGTGGCATCGTGATTTTCCTGAGAGTGTCAAAATATTAGAATGCCATCACTATAGTTGATGCAATGCGGTATGTGACGAATGATCTTCCGTATCTTCTCTTGAAAGATTTTGGCCGCTGATGAGATCCCAAAACGTAGGCGTTTATATCTAAACAGCCCTAGGTGCGTAGTGAAGGTGTTATGTAGCGCGGCTCCTCCCTGGGCTCCATTTGGTGGTATCCCTTGTTTAGATCAAGGTGGGAAAACACTGTCGCTCTGTTGAGAACGTGCATCATACCTGTGATCCAGCATGATTGATGGTGGTCCCGCAGCATTGCTTGATTTGGGGCCGTCATGTCAACGCATAACCTGATTTGGCCATTTGCAGTCTTCTTTGGCACCAGGACGACGGGTGAGACCCATGATGTGGGCCCTGAGGCATGCTCTGTGATGTCTCCTTCCATCAGTGATAGTAGTTCCTTTTAAACCTGTTGCTGAATGTTAAACGGGGTCCCTCTAAAATGTTGTGCAATGGGTTTCACCGTTGGGTCAATATGTAGTTTTATCTTGGATACCTTAAGTTTCCCTATAACCTTGAAAAGGCGTGGAAGGTTTGCTGTCACTTTGGCCACCGGGGACATGTATTTTCCTGCCATTATTTGGTATAAAATGTGGATTAGTCCCATTTGGACCACCGATTTGAACCTTAGGATACAGCCGCTTGCGTCCTCTGTTGCCAGGATGTGCACTGTTAAGGGATCCATATGCGTAGATGTCCACTTGTGCCTTGCACAGTCTTGGCTTGCACTTGAGCTTCAGGAATTCCGACTCGGGCATAGCGTTGATTGCTGCTCCAGAGTCTACTAGAACTTCAAATTCCTGATTTTACATGGTCAAGATTAGTGTGGGACTGTGCTGTGAGGCGGTTGGGTTACCCAGAGTGTATAGGTAACCCTTTTTCCATCTGTCCGTGCTGGAGTGTGATTCTGATTCGCTGGTGGATGGCGTTGATGTGTACAGTCTGTGTATCCTTCTTTGCCCCTTCCACCGTCCTTCTGGGGACTGCGAGTGCTTCCCTCTGGTGTAGCGTCTCTTCTTTTAGTACCTACTCTCTGTTCCTTTCGCCCTATCTTCCTTTTGGACCTTGGTGGGGTCCTTTGACAGTGTAGTCCTTGATCCGTTGAGGTGACCCTCGTTGATTTTGGATTTCGGCACAGCACTTGATAGTGATCCTCGCCCCTGCATGCTGAGCATATCGGACCGATGGCGGGGCATGGTCCATCATCGGGAAGGTCGTATCTGCATCGGAAACACTGAAGTTTTTCCTGCTTGGTGTCGTGTGGCGTAAGCGATTGTGACGTCATCTTGTTTATACACTCCTCTTTGATGACTGGAGCCGTTATGGGTGTCTTGCTCAATGTCGATATCTGTAGGTCCAGAGCTGAAGATGTTCTTGCCAACACGATTATCTTTGCTAGTGAGTGTGGCACCTGCAGCAGTTTCTTTTTTAGTATCAGCGACTTGCACCCTGCAATCACTTGTGATTTTATGGCCTCTGTTGTTATACAGGTGGAATTCGCAGTGCTTTACCCTTGCTCTTAGGCATGTGATAAATGTGTCCATGCTCTCCCCTTTTAGCTGTGTAGTGGTATGAAATATATGCCTTTCATAGTCAATGTTTCGGTGTGTGTGGCGAAATGTTCCTTCAGTATCTTTTTTAACATATCATATTTATACTCCACATCCTCGGGCAATTCAAAAATGATATCTTGTACCGCTGGGCCGGCAGTGACTGTGAGTAGGCCAATGATACGCTTGCCCTCTTTCTAGGCCCACCGCATCGAGGTAGGCATCAAACTCCTTCATCCACCTGGTCCACCATGGACCCAGGCTGGTGGTGTCAGTTGTATCAAACGTTATTATCGAGGGTACAGGGAACAGATCTCTCGCTTTCTGACACTGTGCGTGGGCTGGCGCAGCTGGATCCTCTCCCTGTTCTGACATGATCCTTTGGCGCTGTGAATTGCTGTGGCCACCCTTTGCTGTTTTGGTGGGTTCTTGCAGCGCTCCTGTACTATTTCTTTGTATTTTTATTTTGTTGCCCCCAGTGGTGCCCCTCTTTCCAGTGCTCCCCCCCAGGCACTATGGAGGTGTCTTATGGGGCTTT
Source organism: Ambystoma mexicanum (assembly GCF_040938575.1). Taxonomy (NCBI): domain Eukaryota; kingdom Metazoa; phylum Chordata; class Amphibia; order Caudata; family Ambystomatidae; genus Ambystoma; species Ambystoma mexicanum. The sequence goes on along the minus strand of NC_090938.1, from coordinate 112,006,469 downwards.
GGGCCATGGTTGGGATGATTTGGGTGAACTGTGCACTCACCCGTGGGCCCACAGGCCTTGCCGGTCGTTTCCTCCTTCCCTTTGCTTATCGCTCTTTCCCCGCGATAATTAGCATGCAGCGGGTGCAGCGGATGCTCCGCCTCTTCAGAGCGAGTAGAGTCTGTAATCTCGTTGCCAGAATGAGGCTTCAGGGAAGCTGGGAGGAGAGCGCTGGGAAGGAACATCAGCCACGTGGCTTAGAGATGACCGGACACCATGTAGGTTAAACATATTCTACTTTACCTGGCTCACGCATCGGCGCGTCCCAACATGGTGACGTTGTGCGATGCTACACCGAGGTTAAGTAACATTAAACTTAGTGATAATTGCTATTATTTGCAGTACTTAGAAGGAGGAAGCTGTCATTGAACGCCATAGGAAAAGTTAATATTTTGATATCTTATTTTTATACCAAGGCCCAGTTGGGACAATTTAAATATCGTATATTATAAACAACACTGAACTTTCGATGGTAGGAACAGTGGTGGAAATGGAAAAAAGTTGGTGGGGGATCCCACAAGGGCCGGGGTGGGGGGTGGGGATTTGGGGGCGGTGTCCGAGGAAATGTCCAAAATAATAGCTTAAAACGGCAATATCAAACATTCTGGCATAAAAGGAATGAATGGCCGTGTGCAACTGTGGGCCACTTTTGCATTGGAGCAGAGATAATTTTATGAACCAGTCCAACCCTGGCAGCCAGTACACAGACGCATAAAATGTGCCCACAGCATCAGCTCACAAACCCCACAGGCAGGGAGATATGCAATTGAAGAAGGTATGAGCAGGGGATTATAAACCAAGGTTAAGAAAAGTTAACGTTTTGTTGATGTTCCTGTATAGAAAATTAATTTAATGTGGAATATTCTTACAGAGCTACAACGGGCAACTATGTAAAACCAATGAGTATTCAGCCTAAGAATGAATACATGCAACATTTCACCAGTACCGGTTGGACTGCAACAAGACAATGTTCCTCTCTCTCTGTCTTTCTCTCTCTCTTCTTCTCTTTCTCTCTCTATCTTTATCTCTCTTTCTTTCTCTCTCTTCTCTTTCGCTGTGTTTCTCTTACTTTCTTTTTCTCTTTTCTATCTCTCTCTTCTCTTTCTCTCTTTTCTTCCTCTCTTTCTCTCTCCTGCTTTCTCTTTCTCTTTCTCTCTTTTCCTCTTTCTCGCTCTTTCTCTCTCTCTTTCTCTCTCTCTTGGAGCACGTGGTTGGGGCGCTCACTTGTCAGTGCTGAAAGACCACGTGAGCCCTGGCGCATGCGCAGTTAATAGTTGACGGTTTCACGCCATCAGCGCCTGTCCTGTCCTCCTCAGGAAACCTCGGGGCTGCTTAGGCCTCTCGTGTCAGAAAGTTTAAATCTGCAGCCATGGCTGCGTCCCCGTGCCCGTCCCCGTGCCCCTCCCCATCCACGTGCCCATCCCCATCCCCGTCCCAATGTGCTGCTGAAGAGGAGCAGCCAAAGGCCGAAGAAGAGCCGGACTGGGACACCTTTCCCGAACAGGGCCAATGTGCAGGAGAAGGGGGGAAGCCACCGACGAAAGAACGTCCGGATTGGGACACCGACCCCGAACAGTGGCATTTGTTAACCGGGGCAATGTCATCGAGAGCTAGGAGTACGACAAGCATGCAGTACTGGCCTGCTCGACCTGGTATTGAACAATGTGGCGAGCCCTCGCCGAATTATTTCAGATGAGTTGTAGAGTAAATTGCATCTCTAAAAATTAATATTATAGCGGAGCAACAAATAGAACTTGGGGCAGGGGCATAGTTTAGTAATTAAAAGTAGGGGGTGGGTGGGTCTAGGCTCTTCCCAGCAAGCTATGCACCAATATAAAAAGGGGAGTCAGGAGTGTTGGTAACCGCCACTTCATTATAGCGTTTTTATAGACACAATAGCAATATATATAACTGTGACTGCTGTGTTTTTTTCCGGATCTTTTGTTGTATTGCCCTAGATTTTCAGTATCAAAGTCTTAACCACATCCTATCATGTCTCCTACACACACTTTTTAATTTGCCTTCTCAAATGACCATCCTAGCAATCCTACATTAACATTGGAACATACATGCCAACTTTTTGCAGCACCTGGGAGGGAGATTTTCTCACGAAAAGTGGGAACATACATTTTTCCAATTTGTTTGCATTGGGGTTGGAATTATTTATGAAGGAAAAACTAACAAATAGCAATATTTTAGTGTTAAAAAGTCCAGTGTTTTTTGCCTTAATCGGGAGGGTTGGCATGTAAGTTGAAGTATTCGTTTTTTGACCCACACTTCTACACACAAAATAGGAGTGGTCATTGTTATTTTCTTGACATGATCCTTTTGGGCATGCACTAGACAGAGTACCATTTTTTTTACACGGCTTAACAAATTGCATTGTTACTATATATAGAATAATATTAACCATTTATATAGTACATTCCACAGGGTGAAGTGTCGCTCATAGTGATATCAATTTTGAGCCATGGTTCTGTCCTCATGGACTATGTTTTGTTAAAAGTTCTTATACTGCGCACTGTTGCCACCTGCATGGTTTCTTGGCTCTCTAGCGGATCTGTAAAGCAATAGTGTGTAGGGAGGGTAAGTTAGTAGGACTGAGCGGGAGAAATAGCAAGAGAGCTGTGATGTGCTGTTGGCAGCTTCAGTTCGGTTTACACTGCTCACGGAGCATAGGTTTTTCGGTTGGTAGCTGCCATGTGCTGTTTGGTGAATCTATGTGTGGTTTGTTTAGTTCTGGTATAGTGAAGTGCGTGCGGTTTGTTGTGGTGTAGAGGTATGGTTGTTGTTTGGTCCAGAGTTGAGGTGTATGCAGAAGGATGAGTTTTTTTTGTAGGGTTGTTTAGTGGCAGTACCCTATCTTTCACCCTCTGTTTTGATCGATTGTGACCCATATCCCTGCCCCTGTTGTACATCTTGGTGTGCTACAATTAAGCATGATAAGGAAAGTAAAGCACAGTGATGTAATGTGATTTAGCCAGGACTCCATTTTGATCGATTGGAGAAGCTGAGATTTTAAGACAGCTATTCTGGTTTTATAATTTGTAATTCAGGAAGTAGACAATGGGGCAATTATGGATATGGTGTTGCAATTAAAATGTGGTGGGAACAGATTTGGTGCCATTTTTACCACACTGCTGCAGGTGCCAATTGGATCTTGTGGGCTACATCATTGTAGTCTAGTTCCACTTTACTACCACTCATAATTAGGCAAATGTACTGCTGATATGAGTGGCAGTGGAAGTATTTCTGTGAAATAAAATATTGCCATACTCGTAATGATTGTGTATATCTCCCCAACCTATCTTTAGTTTTACACAAATGTTCAATGCTTTCTATATAGTTGTAGTACTCTAAGTTCAATAAAGCTGACTTGTAATGCTCCAAACCACATTGTAAATCAACTTGGCAATAATAAAGTATGATTCCCTCAGAAAGTTAAAAAGAGCACAACTGAAAATGCTTATGTTCAACATGATTACACAGTAATCCAGCAAGGATGCTGGATTAAAAATGTATCTGTCGGTCGCAACACTACAGTTCAAGGAAGGGAAACAAGTGCATATGTACTCAAATAAGATACCTCCACTCATTTAACATGAGTAATGTGTTGATAAGTTGACAGACTTGGAAAAACATGCACGTCTACATATTTAGCTAATATTAGTGTGGCACATACAGCTACACGAAACAGCATAAACCTTAACATGCCTAGATCAGTGGGTTGAGGCCCTTTTGCAGAGATGTGTGTGTTTGTAATGTTTAAATCACAGATACATATCTTGGTAGAAAGGACGTGATGCATATTGCTTCTCAGGTCAGTAAAACAAGGAACATATATATTAGTGACATGCAGAGAGAATAAAATCTGTGGTCTGGTTGGAATGGGCATACATTCTGCCGCTATACGCCTGTGAAAGATTTACTTAGCACAAACTGCCATCTAAAGGATCCATTCCCATTTGTTCATGGGGAAACAAGGACTGATCCCCATCTACTGGATTATACAGCCAGTGATTTACTTTAAGGAAGACACTTTAGGGGTGTAATTGTGAGATTTCTCATTAGCATTGTGGAAAGTGGTATAACCTGCAGTGTTCAGATGCATAATAATAGTCTACAAGAAAAGTAAAATCTAATTAAGAAAATTTGGAAGGCCAGTAATATTGACAAACTAATGGACACTTTTGGTATCTAACTTCATTCACTCAAATGTCTAAAAAAACATGCACAACCAGAGCTACTCTGTTTTCCAATGGAAGATACACGATTTTCCGCTTCTATTTTATGTTTTCTTAGTGCATGCCATTTTGCTCTCATACGCATTAGTGAAGTTTAATTTTCCCAATATAAACCCTGATCAAAGAAGTAGCAAAAATATAGGGTGAAGCAGGACTGGAGGCCATGATTGGCGGAGTAACTTAATGCTTGACATTAGACAGTCTTGTATATATCATACCTCTTACCTGCATTTTGTGGGTAATCACCCACTTCGGACTCAGTTCACACTCACAGCAAGCCCTGTACTCTTCCATATATGTAAATGAGCTGTCACAGTGTTTTTTGTTTACCAAATGTGGAATCTCAATAAGTTGAGAGATATGAGATCTACAGAGGGGGGCTGCATTGCAACAAAGCTTTAAGTATTGCTAAGTGGCCCCATGACATGTCTGACACCTCCACCCAGACTGGTTGTTCAGACACAAGCAGTTTGCATTCTTGGATTTGTAGTTAATTTCCAACCTCGCTTTACTTAAGCTATATGGTGGTTTTGAATCAGAGATGTATAATCCCCTGCACTGTGTCCATTACTTGTTTGTTTCTTTGCATTATTGTATCCATAAATTATGTTTGTTCCCTATAAGGCCACAACTATAGGTCCCAGAATAGAAAGAAAGCACTAGATTCAAAAGAAAGGGCACCTGGCTAGGCCCTGATAAACCCAGGTAGGCATATGCTTGTAAGTAATCCAAAATAATCAGGGTGAGAGATCACACACACATTCTCTGATGTACTCCTACACAGAGACCACATGCAAATTTGAATTTCTTCAAGGTCAACAAAGTCTTTGACCCTGAGTTATTTATTAAACACACATTATTTTTCAAATGAGACAAAAAACACCCAAGGACACTTGGCTATTTACAATGTTACATATAATACAGGTAAGTACAATCCAGTCAAAATGGATTTTGATAAGCAAAAAAACATGTTTATCTTTTGTTGATCAACATAATTGGTTTTACAAATGACATGTGAGACACAGAACAATCCATATTCCGGTGAACGGAAAACAGTGTGACAGGTGGACACTGAGTTTTATGGAAAAAATTGTCGACACTTGTGTTTCGGCCATGTAAGGCTATATATTGGTGCTTGTATGCGATTGGCCTTCATCAGGACGTGGAATAGATGGTGAAACCATGTCAAAAGGGTCTCGTAAGCAATTCTCTGCCACAGTTAATTCTCATGTTGGGGCCTCTCTCGAGTCGTAGGAAGACATCTGTAATCTATAATCACCGGAGACTTGATGATCACAAAGAATCCTGACTGTTTTAAGGGGCTTCGGACCCTAGTCCCATGTGCTTAATCATGGTGCTGGCAGGTAGGCGGCGTCCTAAGCAGCGGTTTTATGCCAGGCAGAAATGTATTCAAATTGATAGCTTCTACACGTGATCAGATGTCGTCTGCAGAGCCCGGATCAATGAGGGTTGCTTCAGAGCAGGAAGGACGCTGAGTGAGCAGAGAATTGCTTACAAGACCCTTTGGGCACGGTTTCACCATCTATTCCACATCCTGATGAAGGCCAACCACATACAAGCTCCAATAAGTAGCCTTACTTGGCCGTAACACAATAGTTGCAACGACTTTTCCATAAAACTCAGTGTCCACCTGTCACACTGTTTTCCGTTCACCAGAATATGCATTGTTCTGTGTCTCACATGTCATTTGTAAAACCATGTTGATCAACAAAAGATAAACATGTTTTTTGCTTAGCAAAATCCATTTTATTTGACTGGATTGTACTCACCTGTACTATATGTAACATTGTAAATAGCCAAGTGTCCTTGGGTGTTTTTTTGTCTCATTCGAATTTTTTTTTGTGTTTAATAAATAACTCAGGGTCAAAGACTTTGTTGACCTTGAAGAAATTCAAATTTGCAGGTTGTCTCTGTGTCAGAGTACATCAGATAATTTGTGTGTGATCTCTCACCCTAATATTTTGGATTGCTTAAAATAGAAAGAAAGCACTAAATTTCGACTGGATGGCTGTGACAAGACCAGTACACAAACCTTGTCAAGAAGGAAGGAAGGCGCCCCCCCGGCTGGAGGGTGAAGACAGTACCACTATTGACCTTGAAAGTGGCAGGAACCCACAATCTCTGACAATAGAGCTGTAAATAACAGCTCACACGAATGAAGCCAGACAGGAAGCCTGTTCATGAAAACTCTCATCCAACCTCGCACCTTCAGACCTGACTAGACCCTCTACAACTTAGTAAACATTGGAGGTGTGTAACCCCTGTGTGACCAAAAACACTTAGTAAACATTGGAGGTGTGTAACCCCCGTGTGACCAAAAACAAGATCCAATCATAGCCCTTACTCAAGGTCTTAACAGAGGTGCAGGCCCCCAGGAAATAGTCCACCCAGAGGCAGGTGTATTGCTCACCAATAGTGCACGGACAGTAATTTATCACCAGTACAGCCGCAGAGCCAATAAATGTATTGCTCGCCAATAGTGCACGGACAGTAATTTATCACCAGTACAGCCGCAGAGCCAATACTTTGAACGCAGGTAGACATCGCAATGACTTACAACCACACGCACGCTTAGAGAGTAAGTAGCACTTATACGGCTATTTATTCATAGTTAGGCATATATACAACACAAGCATAGATCAGATAAATCATAGGAAAGACAGTAAATTAGCAAGAATACATCACCATGGGCGTAACTTGACGAAACCTCATCTCGCCAGAAGCGGCTGAAAGACCCAGATAACAGCCAGGCCAAGAGCACAACAGCCCACAGGTATATCGGACCAGGGCGTCCCCCCTCCGACTGAGGTCTTTGTGCTTATCCCGTCTGACCGTTGAGGGTTTCCGCATATATGCCCTCCTCAACAAGGGGTGGCAACTTCTCGAACCTTCTGGCAATGCGCTTGCGCATTGATGGGTGACCGTTGGTTACCAGCTGGGTCAACCGACAGTAACCTCAAGGAGCAAAGCACTTCCCTCTCCTAAACGCCCCGGAAAACAATTCCATAACTCATCTCAAAACCTTGGCGCAAGCATAGCAAACCAAAACAAACCTAGTTATCAGGTACCAGCCGGCACCTGCGGATCTTAGCTTTCCCAGCGCCGTGTCCTTGGCTGAGAAGGCCTGCATTCCAAACCCATCAGCGAATAACGCTGAAAACATGTTGTTTCACAAAGCAAGTGCAGCTTTCCACTGAGGCATGGATAAATATCCATTATGGCTCTGAGTTCCCCCAGAATACACTGCGCACCAGTGCCATGTTTTTTAGCTCGAACACCACAATCCACCCTTGGATATTTACCTTCCATAGCCCAGTGGCAAAGGAGGCGGTCTTTGAAACCGCCGAAATATTAGAACCAAGTTGGGAATACATTGAATACAACAACAACAAGCTATTATGATAGCTAATATAATACAAATGCAAGCAAAAGCATAACGCAGTATACCTCCAATATCAGGAACCCATGAAAATAACCAATCCCACCAATTCCCAGTATGCTCTTGGGACACTTGAGAAATGAGATCCCTCAAACCTCGAATATGACTTTCAATGGATCATGAATGGTCACTTAGATTGAAACAACACATACCTTCAACTGCGTTACAACCTAAATTATGCTTCAGCAATAAGTAATCAACAGCAGCTCTGTTTTGCAAAGTAGCTTTTCTAATAACTTTGCTGTCAAGGAGTAACTCTTCTAAAGCTTGAGAAGTATGATTGAGTCCTTTTACTACTAAACATGCTAATTTGATCAAAGACTTGTACCCCCCAGCAGCTAAACCCCAAACTCCCACTAATGAAAGGGTTAATGCTAGAACTTCAGCTTCTGATAGCAAATGCACATGTGAATCACAATCGGGGGATAGACCCACAGATTCGAAAGTTGATCTTTTGCTTCGAGATATTGCTGGGTGTAAAGGAAACATCATTAGTCCTAATCGAGTTAAGGCACATGGACCTCCAGAAATGTTAGCTGGAATGTAAGTGTACGTGATGTTACCACATGAAAAGAGCCATCCTGTTGGGAGTTTCACATGATTCAGATGACTGGCAGCTATCATGGTATGATTGCAAGACATAGTATTATTCACACTGGTACATGTGCTTGGAACTCGTGAACACAATCGTTTCTCGAACACAGTTTGATTTTTCTGTTTGGTTAAATTTAGCTGTTGGCATTTGCCAATTTCTTTAGCCTTGCAGGTCATAAAGTAGCACACATCGCCTTGAGTTATATTGTAGGTTATAATACGTGTCAAATTTCTCCATTTGCGATCCGTTTCCTGGCAAAACCTGCAGTACTCATAGACGGAAAAGGATTGTCTGATATCGGAATCTTGAACTAACGAATCATTGTGTGTGACGCCAAAAATATGGTTTAGAACCAGAACTGGCGTCGGCACTGCAACTAAACACATAGTCAGTAAAGCTTCAGCATTGGGCACATCGGTTAAGCAAAAGTGCGTAATGTTGAGTACTTGTTGTGCCAGGTATGTCCACATATTCTCCGTTTGGGTAATCATCAGGGAATATTTTCGCCGTCCTAAAGACGCCTCTTCCATAGCTGGCATCGATGTTGTTTGCACTTGCACCTGACGTGTTCGTCGCCTTCCATGAATCCATGTCGTTGGTCTGGCTGGCTTTTCGGCATCGGTATCGAGCTGCTTTCGGACATCATTGCTCCTCATCATCGGTCTCCCATGGATCGTTGGCACAGATATGACATTTTTTATCCGGGGCATCATGCCGTTTCACTCTCCCAAATGGAGTCCATTTAGTTCCACAATCACACCAGCCAGACACAGGATCTACAAGGCAAACCCAGAAAAGAGATATCAGTGTTGAAAATCACTCCCTTAGGTAACATTTGTCTGCGGGCACATACTGCCATCTGTCTTTACCAGGTTCCATTGCTAAGACTATCTGGTCTTTGCCTGATGCAATAACATCTGCGGGCACTGGTGGACCACTTGGCCTTTCGACCCACACCTTTGCACCCGGTATCATGCTGTCTGAAGAGCCAAAACCACGACCCCCACGGGTAGTTAACACTGTGGGAGGCTCCCCCTTTTTAATCATGGACAGCTTAACAGGGATGATAATTAGCTGAGCCACTCTATCACCCTTATGAATCGGTAACACTTGGTCCCCACTATTCATCAAAATGACTTTGATCTCGCCTTGGTAATCAGCATCAATGACCCCTCCCAGCACTTGAACTCCCTTCAATGCTAGTCCAGATCTAGGGGCAATCCATCCCATATGCTCTGGAGGAATGTGTACCCCAATCCCTGTTTCAATCACAACAATCCCTTTCGGGTCTAATCTGATTTCTTCATGAGAATACAAGTCTACCCCTGCTGATTCGGGAGTCGCCCGATAGGGAGCTAAAGAGCCCGGGGTAATTTCCCAGTACAATAGAGTCTCTCTAACTAGGTTAGGTTGAATCTGTAAAGCAGGAGTCATTAGTCGCAACAATGGAGTCTCATGATTGTTCACCGGTCTATTATTCAACACTTGCACCGCATCAAACACACGATCACGCCAACCTGCCAAACTGCCATCTCCAGATTTGCGTAGCTGTTCCTTCAACAACTCATTCATTCTTTCAATTAACCCTGACGCTTCCGGGTGATAAGGCACGTGGTAAAGCCACTCTATACTCTTCTCCTGGCAATAGTCCTGAATTAATTTGCCTTTGAAGTGTGACCCGTTGTCACTTTGAATTTGCAAAGGCACTCCGTAATGCAACGTGATCTGATCTAGCAACTTAATGGTATTCAGTTGTGTGGCACGCTTGCATGGCAAAACCATCATGTATCCAGAGTAGGTATCTACAATGATGCATGCATACTGACAACCTTTGCTGATTGGCAGAGGACCGATATAATCGATCTGCCAAATTTGACCTGGTAACTTTCCTCTTCGCAACGTGCCATGAACAATCTGAGGGATAGGCCTATGCTGTTGGTGTTGGCACACCGGACATTGCAAGATGACTGTTTTCACTACCTCTAAAGGAATACTAATTCCTCGAGCTTGTGCCCACCTGATAGTAGCCTTTTCTCCAAGGTGCCCACATTTCTGGTGAGCCCACTTGGCCAAACCCTCCAAATCGTCTTCCTGTGCCTCTGCATCCACAGATGAAATCTTGGTGTGTTCATCTGCAACAGAATTAAACCAAACTTCCAATGAATCTGTAGCACAATGCGCATCCATATGATACACCGTGACTTCACTTTGTGATAACATTTCCGCAATATCTTGCCACAATTCTTTTCCCCACAACTCTTTCGAATGAATCTTCCACCCATTCTCTTGCCAGGTTGGCAGCCACACCGCCAACCCATTCGCCACTGACCATGAATCTGTGTACAAATGACATCGACCAGGGGTCTCTTGTTTCAATGCTTGGTAAACTGCGTAAAGCTCTGCAAACTGACTGCTCTTCCCTTTCCCTGACGTTGTCAAAATCTTTTTTGTCTTGGGATTATATGACACCGCTTTCCAGTATCGCTATGTTCCCACATATCGGGCTGAGGCATCGGTAAACCAGGCATGCTCTGTCTGCTCTACGGTCAAATCGCCATATGGTGCTCCCCATTTCACGGGAGACTTGCGTTTCTCAGACACTTCCGGTGGTATGTAATCTGAGGGCGGTATGTTGGCTACTTGCTCATGTAATTTTGCAACCCCACCCTTTCCTGATTTGGCTCTGTCTTGAATGTACCATTTCCATTTCATTATGCTGGCTTCCTGGGCATGTCCTATTCTGTGTGTTTGTAGAACTCAACACCCATTGCATAATCGGTATTTCTGGCCTCATCAATACATCATGGCCCACCGTCATTTGCTCAGTATCAACCAGGGCCCAGTAACATGCCAGCAACTGCTTTTCAAATGGAGTGTATGAGTTACCAGCATCGGGCAACTTACGACTCCAAAACCCCAATGGCACACGTTTCCTGTCCTGTTTCTGCCACACACTCCAGTTAGCATAATTGTCTTGTACAGACACATTCAATTCCACTTCACCTTCCTTTAATGGCCATAGATCGAGCACCTGCTGCACGGTGTCTTTCGCCAACTCAAATGCTTTCTGTTGCTCTTCCCCCCACTGAAACTCATATTTCTTTCCTGTCACTTTGTAAAGGGGGGCCAGTATCTGCCCTAAATGGGGAATGTGCTGTCTCCAGATCCCAAACAGCCCTATGAACTGCTGAGCTTGCTTTTTGTTCATTGGAGTGGTAAACTCAAGTATTTTCTGTCAGGCCTTCGGCACCATTTCTCGATGCCCATTATGCCACTGAATCCCTAGGAATATCACTGTCTCAGCTGGGCCTTGAATCTTGTTCGGGTTAATCTCCCACCCTTCCTTCTTCAATCCCTCCATAATGACTTCTAACTGGTTTTGCACACTGCGCTCATCCTTGCCCTGAATCAAAATATCATCAATGTAGTGAGAGATTTGTATGTCAGGTTTACACGGTATCTTGTCTAAGTGCTCTGCCACCAGCCGGTGACAGATAGTCGGGCTATGTATGTACCCCATAGGTAATCTTGTGAAGGTGTACTGACGCCCGCTCCAAGAAAATGCAAACTGCTCCTGACACTCTTCAGCAATTGGCACAGAGAAAAATGCATTGGCTAAATCTACCACTGCATACCAAGTCCCCTCAAACTTTTGGACATTTTCAATCAAGGTAATGGCATCTGGGACTGCGGGCACCAAGGGAAGAGTGTGTTTATTCAACTCGTGGTAATCCACCGTCATCCTCCAAGACCCATCCCCTTTTTTGACAGGCCAGAGGGGGTTGTTCCATGCGGTAGTGATAGGTCGTAACACACCCGCCTCTACATACTCTTTGATGGTGTCTGAAATTTCCTTGTGCCCCCCAGGAATGCGGTATTGCTTCATTGCTACCCACTTGGTCGCCACAGGCACATGTACTGGGGGCATCTTCAATTTGCCTACTGTAATGGGTGTACAGGTCAATGCACTCACCCCAAACTGGTATGTTTTACCTCCAAGTCCCAAAGTCAACCCTTCCAGAATGTCAAAGCCAATTATGTTCTCGGGTATCGGGACAATCAACACTTGGTATTTCTGCCTAGCCAAACTGCCTATTTTCATTTCCACTTCAGTTTGTACTGCGCGGGTCTCCTTCGCCCCTAGACCTGTAATAGTTAAGTGTCTGCCTTTGAATCGTGTCGGATTTCTGTGAATCAGAGAGGCCTCCGCCCCGGTGTCTATCGATGCTCGCACCCCTTGCGTATTTCCTGGTCCCCAAAAAATCTTAACATTAACATGGGTCCGCCTATCCACTTTTATGCGAGTAGACGCTGCCGGAGCTTGGCCATAACCCTAGTCAAATTTTGAATGAGTGTAACCTGACTCTGCCTCTAGCATCACGCTCACCACCTTCCTCAAATCAGCATATGTCGGTTGGTATGGGGAAAGTGTCCCCATAGACCCCTCTTCCTGTTCTTCCTCAGGAGGGGCAGAAGGTGTGGTGTCCCTCTGTGGTTTAGTCACCACCTGTTTCTTAACCTGTTTGTAGCGCTCCTTGGCTGCAAGCCCTCTCTTTTTGTATAGTTCGTACATGACCCTGGTTTCAATGCCATCAATTTCTTCCCGTGGCACACTATCTTTTAACAGGGCCAAAAACATGTCTTTTCGGGACACTCGGGAGTCTCTACTAACTTGCCTCCTGCCTTAATTTCTTCTCTCACTACGCCCCTCTCTCTCCCGTGGCTTGTTATCACTCTTATCCCACTCCCCTAAATCTGCCAGTTGCCGAATGGCATCCACTACTTCATCTGTGGGTTTGCCTGTCATACCTACGAGCAAAGTCATAATGACACTTTTGTATGCGGGCGGTGCAGTTCTGATCACCATGTTTCTAGTTGAAACTGAGAGCGACACAGCCCCCATGTGTCCTGGAGCATCTATATGAATTGCCTCTTTCATAGCATGCTCTCTGGCCTTTTGAATTGCCTCTTTCAAAGTATACCACTTTGTTTCCTCACTAGGCCAATCTGTGGTAGTGGGGTACTTGCGGTTACATGCTTGGGCTGCTAAGTTCAACAAAGACATTTGTGAAAGTTGGCCATTCTCATCAGGGGGCGCCCTGCCCTTAAGACCTCCTGTACGTTAGTGTCATTGGACAAAGGCAAAAAGCGTGGTGAGTTTGCAGCATCTACGAACAACCCTGCAGCTCCCCCGTCTAGCAATCTCACCATCCATGTAAATAAAGGTTCCCTGACTTTTGCCTCAAACGAGTAATGATTTCTCCAACCTCCTGTTGAGTGTAATCTTCCAGCGTGGTTAAATCCACAACCCCGCCTTCAGGGTCCTGCGGGTGGGGCCCAGCACGGCGTCTTCTGACCGGCTTGGCTGCCACTGCCTTTTGATTAATTTCTGCTTTGGAATCTGACTCATTTGCCGAGCTACTCTCTGGGCTTGTTGAGTCAAAGATGTCTCCATCCCATTTATCGGGATCCCAATTTACATCTGCGGTAGCGATTACTGCTGCCACTTTTCTTTGGTTGACCCCCTCCCCGTCTTTTTCTATACTTATATTGGGCTACTCTGACTGCTGCCCTTTCAGCCACAGCCTGATATTTGTCAGCTTTATCTTTGAAAAGTTTCATCTGAATCTGCTGCATTAATGCAATCTGTTTCTCAGCAGCTAACTCTTTTTCCAGTCGCAAAATATTATCCTTCATTTCCACATTTTTCTGATGTATCTTTCGGTAGGCATGCAGGAGAACCCAACCCCGCCTGCCTAGCGCGGCGCATTCCTTTCCCCTCTCTACTGAAATCTATTGTAAACAAGACATTACTTCTGACGGATCAGCGTCTCCCACTTCATCATCCCATGTTTCACACAGCCCCGCACCGCATGTCCATAACTGAGCCAACTTATCATATGGGCTTTTCACCCACCCTGGAATCATCACATCGGGACATTCACCGCCAGCGAGAACTCCCTTTTTCTTGAACAAACTATTCATCACTGCAGTAATGTACAATGCCTCCGTATATATATATATAAATATTTCTTCCTACACCGCAGTCACTTGTGCAGACATGCACACACACACAGAACAGATTAACACAGTCCAGGACTCTCTGCCAAATGAAAACAACCTTTCGCTCGCAATGTAAGCAAAACCTATCTGCATTCAAACGGATTCTTTAATATTTGGAACAATTCATCACAAATATCCCATCCTCGTCGACAAAAATGTATTGCTCGCCAATAGTGCACGGACAGTAATTTATCACCAGTACAGCCGCAGAGCCAATAAATGTATTGCTCGCCAATAGTGCGCGGACAGTAATTTATCACCAGTACAGCCGCAGAGCCAATACTTTGAACGCAGGTAGACAACGCAATGACTTACAACCACACGCACGCTTAGAGAGTAAGTAGCACTTATACGGCTATTTATTCATAGTTAGGCATATATACAATACAAGCATAGATCAGATAAATCATAAGAAAGACAGTAAATTAGCAAGAATACATCACCATGGCCGTAACTTGACGAAACCTCATCCCGCCAGAAGCGGCTGAAAGACCCCGATAACAGCCAGGCCAAGAGCACAACAGCCCACAGGTATATCGGACCAGGGCGTCCCCCCTCAGACTGAGGTCTTTGTGCTTATCCCGTCTGACCGTTGAGGGTTTCCGCATATATGCCCTCCTCAACAAGGGGTGGCAACTTCTCGAACCTTCTGGCAATGCGCTTGCGCATTGATGGGTGACCGTTGGTTGCCAGCTGGGTCAACCGACAGTAACCTCAAGGAGCAAAGCGCTTCCCTCTCCTAAACTCCCCGGAAAACAATTCCATAACTCATCTCAAAACCTTGGCGCAAGCATAGCAAACCAAAACAAACCTCGTTATCAGGTACCAGCCGGCACCTGCGGATCTTAGCTTTCCCAGCGCCGTGTCCTTGGCTGAGAAGGCCTGCATTCCAAACCCATCAGCGAATAACGTTGAAAACATGTTGTTTCACAAAGCAAGTGCAGCTTTCCACTGAGGCATGGATAAATATCCATTATGGCTCTGAGTTCCCACAGAATACACTGCGCACCAGCGCCATGTTTTTTAGCTCGAACACCACAGGAGGCTAGAGGGAAATATAAAAGACAGAAAGCCCTGCTTCTGAGTGCAGAATTTAGGGGAAGGAGGCACACGTTTGGTGAGACCTGGAAAGTGAGGGACATTGGAAGAGGAAGCTGGATAAATGAAGGAGGCTGGTGAAGTGGCAGGGGAGATCTAGAGCAGGTGTTGATAATGTAATTTACTAAGGAGGTGGTTGTGTCAGTTAACAAGGGATGGATTGCATCATGAGAAGATAGTAAAGTGAATAAGGTGGTATCCGCCAACAAAGTTGTACCATCAAAGGAGGAGAGTAGAGAGAAGGAAATGGTGGTAGCTAAGAATTCGATAACACCAGAAAGACAGGACACACAGAAGGTGGCACTGCAGTTAAGAGTACTACAGATTACGGACTCTACAGTCTTGCTACAGTGTTTCATTTGTTTCTGTTGTTGGGGGCGGAGCCACCTGCTGCTGCTCCTACAAGTCTCCAGACTCTCCGCGGAGCGGACGCGGCGTGATGTAGAGTCTTGGAGTCTTTGGAGCTCTGTGGAGTCCTGTGGAGGAAGTGTTTCACTTTAAAAGAACTATGCCCCCTCCTGGAGACTTGCCTACGGCACGGGTTGCTTTGTCGAGCGTTCGTTGAAAGGAAAGAACTGCCTCTCACCCATCAACACGCCTGCAATTGTGCCGAGAGATCGAAGGAAAGGACCTCCCTCTTTTGAAACACAATCGTGCGTGCACTTCCTATATAAGTTTATCTGAAACTGGTTCTATACCTGTGCATGCCGAAAATGTGTCTATAGACTCTGAAACGTGCAGGCTGTCCAATCTCCTTTGCAACACGCACACTAGTAAGTCCAATACAAGCCTTTCTCCCTTACCCGTGTGTTCCCTCGAGCCTTCCTCCCTGTCCTCTTGTGAAGATTCTTTGACAAAACAGACCTCCGCGCAGACAAAGAACACTCTGTTCCCCTTTGAAGAGACTTCAAGCGGCGCGCTTACTGTGTACCCTGTACAACGCCTGGTCAGCCTTGTCCGTGCTGCAATCGCTTTTTTGCCACGTGTTGATCTGCAATTGGCAGCAGCCACGTCTACTGCCTTATTACAGCCTTTGTGTGACTCTCTCAACCATGGTAACGAGGTGGCTTCCGCCTCTCCTTTGTTATCGACCAGTTCTTTACCGCCGACTTTGCCAAAGCATGATTTAACTGTTGTTCCGAACCTGATCATTGACGGCGAAATGCCCCTCCTTCTTCCACCTGCTTTTCTTTTGTCACAACCTCCTTTGCCCCTTGCTGAACATTGTACAAATCCAACTCCTACAAATGATAAAGAACCTTTTTTAAAAATATGTCGCCATTTCCATCTAGACGAAACTCAGTTGAAACTGAAATTGCAAACAAACTTTTGCTGGACTTGGAGAAAAGTAATACTGCCCACTTGACTTCAAAAGAAAACGTGGCTTTATTATTGGCATCAGCATGTGATCTGTCTAAAGCAGTGGTCTTCAAACTTTTTTGGCCAGGGCCCCCCTGAGCAAAATTTGGGCAGGTCGGGACCCCCCAGAAATGCCAAATGGACAGTATATATTGCGCGCCGTCACCTGCTCCCATCAAAGTCGCTGGGCTCCCTCATCCCACTCCTACCCAGTCGCTGGTCTCTCCCCACCCCATCACACACCCAGGGCTCTCCCCACTCTGCTCCCATCACTATCCCATGGTTCCCGCCCATTGTGCTCCCACCATAGTCCCTCGGTTCCCCCATCCCGTTCCCAACACAGTCTGACGGCCAGTGGCGGCTGTTGAATCTTTTTTAAGTGGAGTGGCATTAAGGGGAGGTTCGGGGGGGTTTCCCCCTGTGAATTTTTTTTTAAATAATAGGTTAAAATGTTGCATTGTAGAGCATACTTTTAACAAAAAATGGGTAAATAGCCAAACAGTTTGCAATTGTTGCTGGGAGTCCAGGGGGCAGGCATTGATATTTTATTTCTATCGCGCTCGTACACAAGTGTTTCAGAGCGTGACAAGGCAAGGGAGGGGAACAGAGGAGAATAAAACAGCGATCTTACTAGGCCCAGTGACATTGAGAACGCGCAAGTGTGAGGGGAAAAGTGCATGGAAGGGGGGAGAAGTGGAAAGTGCGAAGCAGAGGAGAAACAGATAAATAACAATAAATAAATAATAAAGGCAACAAACAGTGGTAGTGCAGCCAGCAATTTGCAAGTGCTACGTTTAAGGCAGCAGACAGGGTAGGTCTGATAAGTGCAGGAAGAAAGATGGTTCTCCTCAAGTTTTAGAGTGGAAGGGCGCTGTTCCAGAGGGAGGCCCCAGCCGAAGACGGAGATCTACCCCCAGCTCGTTTCTTTGATAAACGACTGACCCTGAGGGAGTTGGAGGTAGAGGAGTGAAGAGCTCGAGAGGGGAGGTATTTGCGGAGGAATAGCTGAAGGTATTTTGGACCCAGGCCCCAGAAAGCCTTGTGGACAAGGCAGAGGGTTTTGAATGATAGATGTCCGGTAAAAAGATACCATCCCTGTCCCCTGGGCCCCACTGGTCCTAACACAATGAACATGATTATGTGTATATGCAAGGCGCTGCACATTCATACAGCAATCACTCTATCATTCACATGAGCATCCATCACCATACACTCACTCATAACGCATCCATACATATGTTTAAATAAAAACAATGAACATAAACGTACCTTCTGCATTGGCCTGTGTGTGGGTGCTGAAGCGGCCTGCTCCAGCTGCTCTGTCCGTATGTGCGAGGAGGCGCAGGAGCTCCCCCTCAGACATACAGACATGCAGTGCCCCAGCCAGCATTTCCAATGAGCTATGCAATGCTGGCGAAGCAAAACTCCCCAGCACTTGCATGGCTCAGTGAGCATGTGCGGCTGGGGAACTAAACTGAACTGTCAAAGGGAAACAGTGTTTCCCTTTGACAGTTCAGCCAGCCCAGTAGCACTCCATTAGCTGGATAAAGCAGCTGAGGGAGTGCTCACTGTTTCACTGGGCTGGCTCCTTAGCTCCTCCATAATGGGTGAGGGGCCACTGGGTGGGCGCCTCTTGCCATTATGGATGAGCCGCCAGGCTCGGACAGGCCTATAGGGCAATGCCTGTACCAAAAATGTAAAATGCTAGTTTGGGCCAATCAAAATGGGCCACCATTTTGGCCAATGTGGACCATTTTGATGAGTTACTTAACTATGCAGTTAGTAATGTTGACCATTGTTGCTGAATATATCACAATTTACTTACATTTTAACACAAAGCACCCCTTTGGGTACTATTGAAACAGTGGGCTTCATAACTGCTCTGGCGGTAGCTGTGCCGGTAAAACCGGCACGGCTGCCACTGGAGTTGCATCCGGGTCTGGCACCCGCGAATGGGCAATTACTAGGTCATGCCGAGTTAGGCGGACATGATAATTGCCCTTTCGAAGGTGCCGGTAGATCCCCATTCCCATTTGAGCCCCATATGGCTCAAATGGGAATGGGGAGCTCGGATGCACCGGCATAGTTAATAACGGTGCTGGTGCATCCGACGAGCTGAGGTCAGACCTGGCGGGGGCTGTCAAGCACCCACGAGCACAACTCTTACTATGGCGGAACGGTAGCAACAGTGCCGGTAGCTTACCAGCACCGTTGTTACTGGTCCGCCATAGTAGTAATGAGGCCCAGTCTGTGACTAAAGGAATGAATATCCATTTACAACTGTGGGCCACTTTTTCATTGTTGCCTGAGACAGTTTCATGCTTCAGCCCGCCCATGTGGGCCACCCCTGCCCATTTCTTCCAATCTAAAAAAAAAAGAAAAAAAAAAAAAATCTTTTTTCATGCTGAGCTCTCAGGGCCCCCCTGGGATGCACCCGCGGACCCCTAGGGGGTCGCGACCCACAGTTTGAATACCACTGGTCTAAAGAGAACGCCCAAGGTAGACCCATTTATGTGTCTGCAAACAACCCTTTTGCTGGGTCCTTTAAAAAGAAAGTGTCTTGATGATGGTGGTTGTCTGGAGCTACTCTGCTCCCAATGATTGGGTAGACCTATTACACAATACCTCAAAGGAAATGATGATACGGCTTATAAACCAAGCAGCATTGACTCATGAAAGAATAATGAAGAACATAGAAGAAATAAAAGAAACAATTAAACAAGCTCAATGTCCAGAGATCACATTTAAAAACTATCAGATCTTAGACGATTTTTTGGGAGATTATGAGAAAGAATTAAAGCTCAAGAAACAAAGAACCTTCATCAGAGACGAAAATGATTACATTAAGAATAGAATCTTTACTTTTCAAAGAAAATATGACAGTGAAATACGAAAACAACCTTATAGAAGGAAAACATCGCCTAAAGACAACCTCTCCACTCCTTCAACCTCAGATGTAGAAACATCGAGTGAAAAAGACACATCAGTGTCAGCACCTATCCCCATATCAACTACCCCCAACGAGAAACAGCAAAACTCTAACAAAACATGTCCTTTTTTGGAGGAATTGAAAAGACACAGGACCAATTCACGGACAAACAAACCCCTATTTCGTGGAGCACCAAAACAACTAGGATCTCTAAATATCTCCCATTCAAACATCATAGAGGCAGTCGAGGAGGAAGAAGAAAAAATAGAAGAAAGAAATCAAGGTGTAGAAACAAGAGCACAAAGACAAGGGAGGAGAAGATGAATCTAATCATAAATTTATCAAAATATGAAATTACACCAGCACTCACCACAGCTCTAAGTAAAGGGCTTTCGTTCAGTCCAACATATAAAGGAGATTATTTCCAGCAACAACTTGACTTGTACAAATTTTGTAGGAAATTAAAATTAAAAAAATTCTTTGAAGAAAAAACCTTTAAAAAACCTATTCATCAAATGAGCACACCGTCTGAACTCACTGTTAAAATGGTCGAAGATACAGTGGACTTACTAAACATTGAAGAAGGAGAAAATTATACCCAAGAAATTTTCTTAGAGGAACAGGACATACAAACAGACTTAATGGAAGAAACGAGTATAAAACCAAAATCAACATTTATACCAATTCTATCTTCAGAAAATGTCATAGATGTATTCCACAAAACAGTCAGTAACGATCTACGGAAAGACTATTTAAACAATAAACATATCAAGACAAGTTACAACTTAACAAAAGAAGAAAAACTGGCAATTACAAACTTATCTAAGGACAAATCCATCATAATTAAAGCTGCAGACAAAGGGGGCAAAATTGTCCTCTTTAATAGAATTGACTATATAAGAGAAGGACTTAAACAACTAAATGTGAAACAATGCTATGAGAAGTTAAATAACAACCCAATTCCTACTCTAGAAACTTTGTGGAATGAAAAAACAAAAAACTGGCATGAACTTGGCCTTCTAGGTGACAAGGAATTTCAAAGTCTAATCAGCAAAAACTCAATTATGGCTACAATATATTTTCTACCAAAAATCCATAAAAGCTACAAAGACTTTCCACCACTTCGACCAATCATAAATGGCATTGGCTCAATGACAGAAAGTATTTCACAATATATTGACTCACATCTACAACCATTGGCAGCAAATCTAGCTTCATATGTCAAAGACTCAAAACATATCATTCAACAACTCAACCAAATACCATGGGAATCTAACTACTACTTTGTTACATTAGATGTAGTTCAATTATATACAAGTATCCAGCATCAAAAAGGTTTGGAAAGTACAATGTTTTTTCTCAAAACTCGATCTGTTTCATTTCTTGAACAAAACAAAATGATAATTGAAATGCTACATTTCTGTTTACACAATAACATTTTCATCTTTAACAGTAACATCTATAAACAACTTCAAGGAACAGCTATGGGGTCAAAATTTGCCCCTTCTTATGCAAATCTTTTCATGGGCCTCTTTGAACTACAACATGCTTGGAAACATCAATATTTTGAACGAAATATAAGATTCTGGGGACGATTCATAGACGACATCCTATTAATCTGGGAAGGAAACCTTCAAGATCTAGACATATATGTCAATTATCTTAACAAAAATTCCTTCAACTTGTCATTTACCAAATCAGCCAGTGCCGCTAAAATTGAATATTTGGACCTTGAACTTTTTGTCGAAAATTCACAAATACAAACTAAACTATTCACAAAACCTACAGCTGGGAACAGTCTCCTTCATGCAACATCCCATCATCCAAAACATACCATTTACAATATTCCATATGGAGAAATACTGAGAATTAAAAGAAATTGCAGCACTACTTTTACCTTTCAAGAGAATCTTTGTCATATTCATCAAAAATTTTTACAGAGAGGGTATGGAATGAAAACTATCAAAAAAGCAATTACCAAAGCGGAATTGGTTTCTAGAGATTCTCTATTGGAAAACAAACCAAAATCAACAAAGACATCCCCTAGAACTCCATTTATAACCACTTTCAGCACAAAATCTTACCGGATCAAAAAGATACTCAGAAAGCATTGGAACATCCTTATGACAGACTTTAGTCTACAAAAACATCTGGATGACCACCCTAACATTTGCTTTAGAAAAGCACCAACAATCAAAAATAAGATCAGTCCAAGCTTTATGGGTCCATTACCCAATGAAACAAAATCCTTCTTTTGTACGGAAAACAAAGGCACCTACAAATGTGGTCATTGTAAACTATGTCCGTACATAAAACCAGGGATGAAAGAAATCACATTACCAAATGGTGAAACTAATCATATAAATCAAATGATAAACTGCAACTCAACTTTTGTCATTTATGGAATAGAATGTATTTGCAAGAAGTTATACATTGGGAGTACTATCAGAAAATTGAAAACAAGAATATTTGAACATATAAGAGCCATCAGAAGTAAAGATTTGAGATCCCCTATCTCAGTTCATGTTATCATGAATCATCCTGACTTCGATATCTCTAAACTAAAAATCTTTGGTCTGGAGAAAGTTAACCTTTCACCAAGAGGAGGAAATAAGGAAGACCAACTAAGAAAAAGGGAATGCAGATGGATTTGTAGAATGGACACATGTATTACTGGTCTAAATTGTGACACAGAAATGTATAACTGGCTTTAAACTACCATATTGCTTATTCTATAATTTTTATTCTCTAATTAATTTGTCTTTGCTTTATACGATCTAGAATTCGTATTACTCAGTTATAATGAAATTGTATCATTTTACCTTATCCTTAAATTACTGCCATTTGTAAAACTTGTGCGTATCCACGCAATTGTGTCACATTTAATAATGAGGGCGCAGCAAGATTTTTTTCATAATCATTTAATTCTAAAATGGCTCCTTAAAATGATCGTTCTGGACTTTTCTCAGCAAGCGCTAAATATAATTGGCGTATTGCTGAGAAACAACATTTGAATGCACCTCAACTTATTTTCAAAATGGCCGCTGGGCCGCGAATACGTGCGTGGTGACGTCATCGCGCCACACGGTATCACGTGGGTGTGGCGTGATGACGTCATCACGTCACGATCGCGGCAATAAAAAGCCAAAATAAGCTTCAGTTAGATATCCTAGCACTTGGGTGCTTATCATGGCACAGGACCACAAAATATCATCAACATAAGGTAAGAAAATGAGAAGCCTGTACCCTCTCTGCCTTGAAACTGATTAGAACCTTTCTTTAAGACCAAATTTTTCACTCCCTATAGATTGAAAACAAGAAGCAATTACTTTATCTTCTTCCCCCATTCTCCCTTTTACAACTTAAACCTGGATCCATATTCTACAGACTAAACTAAGTCAAATATCCTGATGAACATTATATAAAAAAAACCTTTATTTTGGAAAAATAATACATGATATATGTGAATAATCAGAAAATCAGAACGGTGAGTCTTTTGAAAAAATTAATATAATTACTATTTGGGCAAAAAAACTCCAATACATTACTAAAAAAGAATTTGGCCAACCCTTTTTTTCTTTTCTTTTTAGTACCGAAACATTCTACTAAAACTTCCTCTCCTGAAGAACCATTGAGAGTAACAATGGGGAAACACGTGTCGAGAGAGAGAATTATTTGAAAGCAATTTATGAAAATATTTGATTTATTGTAAGAAAAAGAGAAATATCTGATTCACTGTACTTTATGAACTACTTTATACTGGTGTGCAGCTTCATTTGGAATATGAATGTTCTCTTTTTTTTGAAATCCTAAAAGGAAAATAAAAATTATTAGTGTGAAAAAACACTAATAAAATTTACAAGACTGTTAAAAAGACTCGCCTTTATATATTCATTCAAAGGGGTTAGCGCATTTGAGTTCATCTTCCCAAAATTTCTTTTTTTCCTTCTTCAAGCTAGATATAAACTTTCTAACAACCAGGATACTATAGAGAAACCATCTTGCTTTGCCTTCTCTTCGAACTGTCGGCAACAAACAGCTGACCAGAGCAACGGGCATCAGGCTTTTCTACTCTCAAAAACAAACGCACACAATGCCCGGCCAAAAGAGTCAGACTGCTCATCTGACGACGACTCATCTGAATCTTCAATTATGGAACGCAAATTTCCCAAGATTCAACGAATTTACCTAAAAACAGTGTCTAATCCAGGTGCTGAGGAGGACCTTGAAATAATCAAGAGGAAAACCTCTCAAGAATTACTACCTTTCTTGATGTCCTCCATGTCAATGACAATCTCGCCATTTCTAAAACTATACGAACAAATTCAGGATGGCATGCAAGACTTGACAACTCCTGTAGCCCTTCTAAATATAAAAATGAGCGCTTTAGAGAATGAAAGTAATATGTCGAAGCAATCACTGACTAAATTGATGGAAAAAGCGGACACCTGTACCGGCATGTTTAATGAGCAACCGCTAAAGGATTTGGAGGATCAAAGATTGTTTGCCGACGTGGCCAAACAGGCGCTAGGAATCCTACAACAGCAAACCCTGAAATCTGGTGTAAACTTGCCGCAGAACACTCGCCTTCTAGGCCTTGTAGTCCTATCAGGGCTCCATTAAAGAGATCGAGTGGCAGCAGTGAAACAACCAAGGTCTCAGTTGCGTCTGGCGAGACGCCACGTCTTGTAGATGCACCGTGTTTCCTTGCTGCTAGGATTGGCGGTGTTGATGACCCTGTGTCAGCTACACACATTTGCTCCTTCTCTGCCGCACTCCTCAGTTCGAAACAACTCTACAAGAGCCCTCTACTTCCAATTTAATTTCTAACACTGCTGATGTCCAAGAGCCGGAAACTTCTGGAACCACTCCTGAGGTTGTGGACACTTCGGGTCGTCAGCAAGAACTGTTTTCTATTTTTAATAGCAAGACCAAACCAAAGACAAAACAAATGTCTTAGAAACCTAATCAACCAAAAAAATCAAAGAATATTACTAAAAGGAAGCCTCGATCCACAAATGGCTCTCGTAAATTGAAACCTGAAAACCATAAGCTTCACCTTAAACTGAGATTCACTGAATAATGAGCAAATCGTAGATCTGACTGTGGAGGCTAACAGTTTCCTGCCCTGTAGCTGGAAAGGCAGCTACTGAACTGCATGAGTCTACAGACGATCTTCTGGACTTGTCAACTTATGATCATGAAGAGGAATCGGACCCACCTGTCGGACCCTGTTGTCCAATAGCTGTGATTTCGAATGTTTTGTGTGAGAGGCTGTCTTCTGATGTGCCCCGTAAAGGGCCCCAACAGAGTCCCCGCCAGTGTGTTATTGTCCCCGTGAAACTTACTTCTGAGACAATAAACTTAACATAGGAAAGACCGAAAATACTAACTCTAGGGGAAAGGTGGAAACATTTGAGCATTCTTGACCTTGACAACCCTTCTGACCAAAGCTTCTCCCTCTTTAATAAAACCCCTAAAGTCTTTACGAACACTGCCTTGTGTGGTCTTCAGGAAAATGGAGATCGGCCAGCCTTTGTTCCAAGCCTTCTTAACAAGTAATGCACTGGCAAACACATGCATTTTTCAAAAAGTAAGTCACTATCATCCATACTTAAGAAGCAAATCTCAAAATATCAGCTTATTTTGTAACTAATATTGTCTATCATTGATGGCTTTAGACTTAACTGCGTCTATTCCACTATGTGCCAACTCTCCGTAAAATTGAAAAGGCAGATATAAGAACGGTCGAATTTTACAAAGAACCCCAAAATGATGGTGTGTGTTTGCACATTGATTCTGGAATGGTGTGCAATATCCTCTTGGAATCCGCTTCTCTATTGCTGTCGATGGGCTTTGACTTGTGAGAAGATGCAACGTTTAGTGGAAAGATGACACCTGTACTTGATGATTCTTTGGTTCCGAAGATAGTCCTGTCACCAGCCCTCCAGCAGCAAAATGGCGTTCTTGTGGAGTCCATCGCTTTGGAAACACTAAAAGCATCAACAGACCCCATGAAGAAAATAAAAATGGATCCAAAGCTGCAGTTGCTTCCTTCAAAAATAAAAATGAGTGATCAAATTCAAATCATTTTTTTCTTGCGACAGCTTTAATGAAGAATCTAATAACACCCTAAACAATAACTTCACAGACACACCCAAACCTAATGAGTGGGACTGGGTTGCCAGATCTTTGGCAAGGTCTCATCAAAGCTAATGCCCAACCACTCACACTGAAACCTTGCTGGCTATAATTTCATGGAACTCTCGCGGATTCAATCATTTGTTCCAACACTCTTGGTTCGACGGGTTGGATTTTGTATGTCTACAGGAGACATGGCTTGCCCAACCGCCTATATGCGATGAATTTGACATCTCTATAAATCCTGCCACTCTCAAGAAATCAGGCAGACCTATGGCTGGTCTCCTGACTATGATCAGAAAAAGTTCTGGCTATAAAATGATTGAAGACAAAAATATAACACCATACATTCAACTGGTCACTGTTAAATCGGAGTCGACTGCCAAACAACCTATGGATAACATTTTCATCATCAATCTGTATTGGCAACATAAAGCTTTCAGGTCAACTGAATTTATTGATTGTGTCCACGATTATCGATGCTATTAACGAAAAGGAACTTTCACCAAATATATTTTTATGTGGCAACTTAAATATCGATTGTATAAAACTTCTACTTAAGTTGCCGGTTAGCAAGTCACCAAACCTAAATGATGCTCAAGCTTGGATTGGTGAAATGTTTGCAAGGGGAATGACTATGCTGAATGGATGCACAAATGGTGATGTTCCTGCAAAAACCACCTGGAAAAGGCTCAGTCAGAAATTTAATCTTGATTATTTTTATGTGTCGGATAACCTGCATGCTCGGGTTCAATCCCTCAAAGTTATCGATAAAGCTGAAAGCGATCATAACCTTTTAAAATTGACAATCAGTGCGGGTGCCAAAACATGCGCATATTGGAATCATAATATCTCAATCGAATCCAATAGAATTAGTCTGCGCCTTGAGGATATGGAGGTCAGGTCACTCACCGTAGCTTTCTCAGCGGAAACTGTCCAGATTGAATACCAACATTTGCTAAAAGAATATAAGGAAATTAACAATTGTTCTTAGCGTCAACATTTTCAGCGAACTCATTCTTTTGATTTGAATATCCTGAAACGTAAACGCCAATCGATGATGGAGATTCAACGCTGTCCTAGATCTCCGATTTCCGTTTACCTCTTGCAAAAGAAAAAAATCAAACAGTTCTATAAAAACTGGTTAAAAGCCCATAGAGCGTACCTCCTTCAACAAGACGCAGAACTTATGTTATCTAAACTAGCTAATAAAAATACCAGAGACTTTTGGAGCCTCATAAACAACTAGAGTACTCCTGGGGATGCACTGCTAAAAACTATGGTTTCTGAGGAAATGTGGATAAACCACTTTACACAGCTTTATTGTAAAAAAAGGCGAAATTGAAACTACACCTTTTCATGATCTAAAACAGTGGGATTTAAGATTTGACAAAACTGACATTCTTGAAATCATCATTAATCTAAGCTCATCCCGAGCCCCTGGCCTGGACGGGTTGACTAATTTCACTCTGAAACAAAATCCTGCAGAGTGGGCCGAATTTTGCCACCAACTTTTTATAAAGATCGCGACCACTGCCACAACGCCCACTTCGTGGAAAAGCGCAATTATTGTGCCCATCTTTAAAAAGGGTAATCGTGCCGATCCAAGCCAATACCGTCCAATTGCCTTATTAGATGTTTTGGGTAAAATCTATGCAACCCTCTTGCAACGTGATCTGCAGAGGTGGATCTAGTCCAGTAAGCACATAGACCCAAGACAGACTGGGTTTACAAAGGGAGTGGGATGCAGCCTGAATCTCTTGCTAATTAACCTGATGAAAATGGACAACTTGCGGCGCGGTGATAAAATCTACATCGCTTCAATAGATCTATCACATGCTTTCGATAGCATTGATCGCCAAATCCTATGGACTAAGATGTTGAAATGGAATTGTCCGTCAAGTTTATTTTTAGCTATTAAGGATCTTCACACTAACACTAACATCTGTATTAGACTTGACAAGAAGGGAAGGCTTTCATCCGCCATCCAAACGTTCTGTGGGGTTAAACAAGGTTGCCCTTTGGCTGCAATAATTTTCAATCTCTTCATATCTGATGTTGACCTAAGCCTAAAGAAAGCAGTGTCATTTCCATCTAAAATCAACGGCCTCCACATTGGCCATATGATCTATGCCGATGATATTATTTTGGTGGACTCTACACCTATTGGTCTGCAGCTTAGTTTGAATGCACTTGAAAACTATGTGAAACAAAACGCTTTGGTTGTAAATACCACCAAGTCTGAGATCATCGTGCTACAAAAGCTGCAAGGATCTAGTACTCTAAGCAGACACAAATTTAAGTGGTATTTGGGTGACAAAATGCTGGCATGTACACCCGAAATGAAATACCTCAGGGCAGTCTTTAATTCAAACATGAATGACGCTCCATGGGTTAATAACATTATAATGAAGTGCAAAAAACTTGCAATTCAAGCTGCTTGGCTCAATAAAAAATACGGCAAATTTTCGATCTTACCAGTACTTCAATTTTACAAACAAAAAGCTGTTCCTGCACTTATGTATGGCACAGAATGTGCCTTGAGATGTCCATTTGAGACTTGGAACAGACTGGAAAATATGTTCTGGTCCCGCGTTCTCTGTCTACCTAAGGGAACCCCAATGGCCTGTATTAGATATGAGCTTAGCTTGACCTCTCTCAATGCAAGAGTCTGCTGCCAAACACTTAACCTTTATCGTAAGGTCTCAATGGCTTCATCGTGCCCACAATTTGAGATATTAAATCAAGTAAACAAAGTGAAGTCCTCGTCAGTTTTCTCACTATGGGTCGAGCGTTCTAAAAAAATATTATCAGAACTCGGCACAGATTTGATTACCCTGCAGACTAATCCCAACTTTGTCAAGAAAAAAATGGATGTAGGATTGGACTCTTAACTGGCGAACAGAGTCGTAAACATTGTTTAATGAAAAATGCCTCAATGCAGAAAAGAGGCCTCAACGAAACTCAAAACTACCCGATAAAGTTTCCGGCTCAATACCGAAGGAAACTTTATATGAAATTCCGTTTGAACCTCTTTCAGACTCGAGAGCGTTCAAAATTATGGGCAAATACTGCTGTTTCTACGACACTTTGTAGATTGTGTAATGGCAGGGGAAGAAACCCTTAAACATCTGACAATGTTGTGTCCTGGATTGATCAGTGAACGCACAAAGTACTTAGGCCATTTTATCCAAGCAAGATCAACATTATCATTAGAAGATTGGTGGCAAGTTCTGTTTGATGAAACGGATTGGAAGCTAACAATAGCACTAACTTTCTTTTTGGAAAAAAGTAATTCCCTTACGTGCTTTGACTGAGTTGACCTAAGCGAGCCTAACTTTATAGATGAAGACTTTTGACTTGAGTTCTTTAATAATTTGTGGAATGACTTTGTATCCTGTTTTATGTTTTTTTTGTTGCACATGGAATCTGTGTAGTTTATGTATTTGTATATTTACTACTTTTTAAAGGTTTGTAATAAACCAATATAAAAAAAAATAGTAATACTAAAAGTAGTGGTGGTAAGATCAGAAGATAAAAGTCAAGGAGGTGATTTGGAAGGAAGAAGAAGGAGGGGAGTAAGTGGGAACAACAATGGAGAAGAAGATGGTGAGGTCAGAAGAAAGATAGGTCAGAGGGGAGGAAGAAAGTGGAACCACAAGGCTAAGAGGAGAGGGCCCAGACATGCAGCCTAGTAATTACATAGAACCTATTTTTTTTTTATTGGTTTGTTCAACCTTTAAAAAAAGACAGAACATTACAACAGATAACAATGTTACCCTTTTCATTTCCCTCCCTCCCTTTCTCCCTCCCTCCGAATGGCTTTATCACGTCCATTTTATCTTATCAAGTTCAGTAAATCCTACCCTGTATTCGGTCAGACATTATGGTTTTCTTTAGTCATTTAGATTAGTTTGTGTTCATCCAGCCAGGTTTTTAGCACTTTGAGGAAATTTATCAGGGCAAACAGTGCTGTTCTACTGGATCCTTCAAATAGTGCTTTCCACCACTCTTCCGTGCTCCTTGTTCGATGGCTGTTAATCACTAGGCAAAGATAAGACCTCTTTGGTGCTCGAGGACCGGGCATGACATAGTTAGATGTTTTAACGTTTCTTTGGCGTTGTTGCAGAAACGGCACATGGGCTTAAGATGTGCGTGCTTGGACCAAGTACCTAAGCTTTCTTTTGTAGGAAATGCATTTAGTCTAAAACGCATGTATAGGGCCCTTGCATGCTGGTTTGGCAAGTGTGTTAAATAGGAGTGGCGTTGATTATAGGCTTTAGCCTCACCTGGTACTTCGTGCATCATTTTAGAGTTTGCTCTTAGATCGCAAGTCTTGATCCAGTCCAATCTCCAGATCTTCCTCTTGGCCGACTCCGGATTTTCTGTTAACGTTGTAAGAGTGATGTTGTACTCTTCCAGTAAGTCTTGACAAAGACGGTTCCATTTGAAGAGGATGGTGTGCTCTTTATTGGAGTCAGGCATGTGCAGGATGCCGAATTGAGATACCAGTGTTTTCAGCATCGTTTTACGATACAGACTCAGTGGGCCTCATTCCGAGTATGGCGGTAAGGGATAGCGGCCACCGCTAACGAGAGCGGTGGCGGTAATCCCTTACCGCCATACTCCGAGTTCCCTTAGCGCCATGGTGCTTTTAACACCTGCTTTTAGCAGGCGTTAAATACCATGGCGCTAAGGGACCTTGATGTTAATTACGCCACCGTAATTTACGGTGGCGTAATTGACGCCTTCCCCACTCCCATTATGCCCTATGGGGCAAGAATGGGAATGGGGAAGGGTAAATGGGGATTGGGGAATTACCGCCCCGCCAACCTTGGAATGGGGCGGTAATTCCGCCAACCACCAAGGCGCTGCCGGTCCGGGTACGGCGTCAACCAAGGCGTTAATAGCGCCATTGGTTAGCGCCGTACTCGGAATGAGGCCCAGTAAGTTGCATGAGACTCTTGCATGGATTGAGATTAATCCTAGTTCGTACTGTATACAGACGGTTGAGGTACCCTTCGGTAAGTGTAGCACTCAAGTCCAAAAAATGTTTTCGAATGAGTTCCATAGGTCACTGGGCAGCCAAATGCATTTTCGCCCCCATAAATTTAAATGGGCACGACTTTTTGTTGAAATACGTAATGGTAGATTTTAATGAACATTTTCCATATTTGTTTTTAATCAGAGAGGCTTGACATGATAGCTGTCGACACTTGCTTTTGGCTGCTTCTGCCCATGGTGCATCATTTCTGCTCGCACTGATCCTTATACCTAAGTATGTGGTATGTTTTGCGAGCTGGATTCGCTCCTTAGCAATGTACCAGTTCAACTTCTT
Organism: Ambystoma mexicanum; assembly: GCF_040938575.1. NCBI lineage: Eukaryota > Metazoa > Chordata > Amphibia > Caudata > Ambystomatidae > Ambystoma > Ambystoma mexicanum. The sequence continues at coordinate 111,975,203 of NC_090938.1, read as the reverse complement.
TCCCCTTCCATGTGAACCTGATAACTTCTCCAGGATCAAAATTTCACATTTTTGTTTGTTGATAAGCAGCCCATTAGATGTTATATAGGTATCTATAAGATTCATTTTATGCTGAAGACCTATCGGGGTCTGATCTTTCAGAACAAGGTCGTCAGCGTACACTAGATAGTCGATGGGCGAACCATGTATTTTAGGGGGAACATGTTGACGCCACAGAATACGTCCTTTACATCTGATATAAACAGATTGAACATTGTTGCTGCCAAGGCGCAACCCTGTTTTACGCCCTTGTGTGTGTTGATTTTGGTTGACAACGTGCCCTTCATGTCGAGACGGATCTTGATGGACGTCTCGTGTGCAGTTCGCGGATTGCGTCCACTAGACTAGGAGGGCACTTCCACTTGGCTAGCTTTTTCCACAGTAGCTCTCTGTTGATGCTGTCAAACGCTTGAGAGAGGTCTATCCTGGAATTTGATTTGATTTCTTCCATCTTTAAGAGGTTCAATTGGAGCAGGGGTCTATATGATTTGAGTCCTTGGCCCACCTTAGAAGTTTCCGTTGGGGAAAAGTGGCCTAAATCTTTCCCAAGACATCAAGAAGCGCTATGGGTCTATAGTTTTTTGGATTGGTTCGGTCCCCCTTTTTAAAGATAGGGACCGCCACAGCGCTTTTCCAAGAGTTAGGGGTGGAGCGGCTCCTGATGATTCGATTGAATAGGGTAACACAAAAGTCTGCCCATAGGCCCGGTTTACGTTTGATTGTATAATTCGTTAGACCGTCAGGGCCTGGGGCTCTGGATTCTCGCACACTTTTAATTACGAGTAGGATGTCTTCTCTTTCGAATTCCAGGTCCCATTTAGTTACAGTCGGTAGTTCACAGGGTATAGTTAGTAAGTCTTTACAGAATAAGGCTGAGTGAAACTCTACCCATACTTTCTCAGAAACTGTGTTGTCCTGTAGGGCATATTGAGGTGCCAAACTGCTATTTATCAGTTTCCAGAAGTCCGCTGAGTTTTTCCCTTCAATTTTTGACATCATCTTCTCAGAGTCATTTTGCAGCATGATAGCCGCATGTGACTTAAGCCAGTTCTTGTAGTTTTGCTTAATCACCCTTATGTTCTATTTCATGGTTTCATTGAGTGGCCCTTTTATCTTCCTTATTTCCTGTCTCATCAGTCTTTTCCGTTGAAGAACGGTCAAGTCAAATTTGTGCTTTGGACGTAGTTCGACTTGTCTCCGATTGTGTTTGCGTTCTTCAAATTGAGACAGGAGGTGTTGATATTCCAGCCCCTCTGTGTTTTCCATGAAATTAGATGTTATACCCACTACTTCGGTGTTAAGAAGGTTTAGATGGATCCTGCTGGACCCTATGCTTACCGAGTGTGGCCAACTCACTTGGGTACAGTCAATCTGCTTATTGAGTGTAAGTTGCACCATGTGGTGGTCACTATGGGACATTTTGAGAACATCTAGTTGCTGCACTCTCTTATGAAGATTTCCAGTGACAAATATATAGTCGAGGACCGAAGTTTGCTCCAGCCTTCTCCATGTAGGCTGGGCTGAAATGTCACCCACGGTGTTACCATTTAGCATGGACAGACCTTGTATGTCCATTTCTGAGCACCATTGAGCCACTTTTTGATCCAGGTGACTTTTCACACTCAAACATGCGATGTTTAGGTCACTGCATAGAATCAGGTCTAATGGATGTTCCTTTTCGAGTAGCTCGTCAATTGCAGCCGTCACTCTATCTAAAAATGACATTGCGTCTTTTGCCCAGTGGTTCCAGTATACATTGATAATGTATAGACAAGCACCCTTATTTTCCTCGAACTGTGTGACACCAATTGTTGATATCTGAATGAAAGGCGACAGATTCCGTGATTCAATAATCCTGAAGCCCGCAGCCTTTCTCACTGCCGTCAGCAAACCTGCCATCAGTCTTCCCTTTGCTTGACTGATCGCTGGGTTGCATGCAATTTCAAAGCCTTCTAGGAGCGGACTTGCTCTTAGTCATGTTTCTTGTAGGCACAGAAGGTCCAGATTAAATGCCCATGGGGTTTTGAACAGGTGGGTAAAGCCTATGGTGTTCCAGGAGGCCATTAGGCAGATACTTCGGTTCTCTAAGGCCTGGCATTAGTTGTTGTTTAGAGTTGTTGCTAGCCAAGACCAGTCGGGCGCCCTATGGGGCGAAATGGTTCGCGTCATGTCGTCGACGATCGTAGTGGTCGTACTCCGGGCTCATTTGTAGTGCCTCTGCAAAGTCTGCAGAAAGTGACGTTATCGTTGCCGGAGCCAATGAAGTTACCGCAGATGTTCTTAATTCAGGCTGCTGGAACCAGACTCGACTTGTTGCAAGGTCCGATATGTTGCAGGAGTCACCTTTTATTAACCTATTATACCTCAGGATGGTGGTACGGAGGAGGTGGTATGAAAGCAGAAAAGATCAAAGTTGCAAAAGAAAACTAGGCCACGGCTTAGTCATACATAGAGGAAAGGTTCCAGTGGGTCAGGACCTGATAGAGGGAGGAGAAACCATACAAGCGGTGTGTGCTCTGTGTTGCTCCTCTGGGACCGAGGTCCGGCAGGGGCTGCAAGCGTTCCACGGCTAGGCCTTTGTCGGTTCCGCACATGGCTTACGCTCTCCTCTTCCTGCTGCATCTCCCAGGAGGATGTCCCCTTGCTTCTCCAGCCCCACAGGGTGCTAATACTTTAAAACAAACGTTATTTATCAGCAGGTTCACAACAACTATGACACCCCAGAATAGGATCCAAAACCCAAACAAAATAAGCATGAGTCACAGTCCTTCATCTAGCAGAAGTACATTGTCCTGAATGACATAAGCAGCCATTTCCCTCGCCTCCTCCCCACCTGCTCTCCCCATTTCTATATTCCACCGAGAGCTCACATTAACACCCATGAGATCATTTCAGCACATCTAGACGGTACACAACAACACTCTTTTCGTTGAACAATGAAAGTACATTATTACAGCCATATATCAAAACCAGCATGGTTTGTCACCGCCGCGTATTCACTTAAGCTGGGCAGCCCCTGATTCACTGTGCCTCCTTCTTCATCATTGCCAGCTTCTCCAGTTAACAATAAAGTATGCACATGGCCCCATATATCCCCGGGGGAAGAATTCCCCGGCATCAGATTACAATAATCATGCTCCACATTGCAGCACATGCCAGGTCACGTAGCCATTTTTCCACAGTCGGTGAAACCGGGCTAGACCAAAGTCTCAGAATCCATGTTCTAGACAGAATCATACAAATTGATAGCTATTTCCTCCCACCCTTGAGAAGTCCCGGGAGCCATCCAAACAAGCAACATGCAAGGTCTACAGGCACTTCATAATATACCATACACCCGTCAGCTCTGCTACTTGCTGCCAAGAAGGTGCCAGGGATGAGCACTCCCACAAGACGTGAATGAATCCTGCACTATCTTTCCAACATCGGGGACACTTGCCATCCACAGCAGTATCAAATGTCTTCTGTACTATCGGTGACAGGTAGGCTCGATGAACAATTTTAAACTATCAATTTCAATCTGGTACCTTTTGCCTCTATCTTAATATATTTACACAGAGAGTGCCATTGAGCATCTTCCAAGTCAAACTCCATATCCTAGGCCCATTGTGATCTGCATGCTAATGTCCCCCTGGGAGCCAAGATGTGCATCATGCAATAAATAGTAGAGACTACCCTAACAGCATTTGCTGAGTTAACTAAATATTTTAAAACGGCACTCAACTGCGGCTCAGCCGGGAATCCTGGGTCCCATGCCGTAAAAGCTTCACACATTCTGAAATATTGAAACACAAGCCCAACATAACCCCCATCCCAACTTGGCCTCCACCAGTTCCCAGGTCACACAGGTCACATCTATGTAAAAATCGAATGTTTTGTTAATACCCAGGCACGACCATGCTCTTAATAACCCTGTCACACGTTGGAGCAATACACTCGATATCCCAAACAGTGACCTCTGGGGTGTACGGGCACCGCTCTTGCAATCTCAAGCACATTCAGCGCCACACGTGAACAGTACACAAGACCGGGTCAAGCAAGCATTTATCAGAGACCTTCATAGACACTAACATGCCCTTTAGGGTATAGGGCTTGACCGACTGCCTCTCAACACACACATGGGGGAACGGCTGCGACCCGGGATCCAATAGGACTCAAACAATACTTGTACTGCCAGATAATACAGCTACATATCAGGTACATTTAGTCCTACTTATTCCCATGTGCCGGTAAGCATCTTCCACTGAATCCTGGGAGATTTATGGCTCCACACCAGCTTAATCAGTAGCTTCTGCAATTCCTTAAAGAACTGAGACCCAGGCCAAACCGGAATGTTAAGGAACAAGTACAACAATTTAGGTAGGATCACCATTTTAATGATATTCACTTTATCCATAAGAGCAAAAGGCAACGCAGCCCATCGCTCATCTTCCTCCACAGTATCTCCAGATAATCCCTGTGGTTGTCCTTCACATCTTGTGACCAAGAATGCCACCCTGAATCGTCTGCGGCAGCACTCCCCACTCGTAACGCCCCCTGCCACACCTAGATAAGATACCGTGCCACACTCGGACCAAACTCTTTATAAAACTTTGATATAATACTGCCCGAACCCGGGGCTTTGGAGGTCGGCAACTCTTTGATCGCATTCAAGATATCATCTACAGAAACCAGGGCGCCCAACACATACCAAGCGCCTTCCTATATGCAAGCCATTCGGGCATCCTCAACCAAGGACTCCATAAGTTCTGAGGCTGCCCGCCCACAATGCAGCATACAAAGTCTCATAGAACCTCTTAAATTCTTCCAGAATGGCCCGGGCTCCGAAATCAGCATACCATTCATCTCTCTCAATACTGGCGTGTGTGTTTGACCCCTTTCCTCTCACAGTAATCGGGCCAAATGTCTCACAGGCCTACCTTTCTCCCCATAATGACGTGCCAACTGCAGAGCTGCCAAATACCTCACCTTCCTCTCTGCCTCTTCCCTAAATTGATCAAGCCCTACTCTTGCTGCGGCCAACCCAGCACTCTTCTATCCATCCGCCCCCTCCATTTGTCAATTCAGTCTCGAGGGACACCAGTCGTCTCCTGACAGCTTTGAGAACCCCATTCTCTAGCGAAATACATTGTCCCCGCAAAAATACCTTAAAGGTTTCTCACAGAACACCCACAGAAGACACTGGCCCTCATTACGACCCTGGCGGATTTCGCGGTGCAAAATGCACCGCGGAGCATGGCGGAAAGCCGCCGATAGCGCCATGGGGGTTGGCGGATTTACCACCCCATGCCGACCTTGGCGGAGCGGTAAATCCCCAATCCCCATTTTACCCTTCCCCATTCCCATTCTTGCCCCATAGGGTATAATGGGAGTGGGGAAGGAGTTAATTACGCCGCCGTAAAGTACGGCGGCGTAATTAACAACGAGGTCCCTTAGCGCCATGGTTTTCTCCGCCCGGTAAAACCAGGCGGAGAAAACCTCCATGGCGCTAAGGGAACTCGTAGTACGGCGGACGGGTCCGCCGCGATTACCGCTGGCGGTATCCCACTCCGCCAGGGTCGTAATGAGGGCCACTGACCTTACATCGGTCTCAAAAAAAGGAGGAGATAATCTCCTGAAACTCGCCCGGTATATCACGTCCAACAGCACCTGTCCCTTGAAATGCCAGTGTGGTCTGGTAATCACTAAATCTGGCAACCAAAACTGCCACTGAATCGTGGAGTGGTCTGGCAGCGTCCTCTGGAGCATTGAACAGCTGCCAGTATTATGCACCCCTTATTGTCCCACTACAATATAATCAATTCTTGATCTTATGTCCTGGACCGAAGAATAAAATGAAAAATCCCTTTCACCAGGGTGTTACGTCCTCTAAAGATCCAGCAAGCCTAGGTTCTCTAGCCCCCCATGTATAGCCCTGGCTGCCAGCAACAGCGTGCGCGCCCCAGACTTCGACCTGTCCAGTTCTGAATGCAAAATTGTATTAAAATCTCCTGCCATAATCAACTGCGTATGTGAATATGCCAAGCACTTGAGTCAGAGGGAGCCATACAACCCGCGATCATTGACATTTGTGCCATATACATTAACCAATGTGACCAAACGATGTGCCAGTGACCCGTAAGCAATCTCGTATCGCCCCTCGGGATCACATTTCGAACTCAGAGGTCTAAACCCTAATACTTATGAATGATTGTTAGGAAATAAGAAGAGTGTGAGACATAAAAGCGAACATCTACCCACGATTTAGCAAACACCTTATTCATCCCCACTACAAGATAAGTCTCCTGGAGCAACAGGATCTTAGCGCCATACCACTCCCCTAACACCAACACCTTATGCATTTTTAGCATGATTTGTAAGGCTGCACACATTCCAGTTGAGGAGGGTGCATGCCTCCTGTCTCAGCCTCCCAGCTGGCCTCCTTATTGTGACACGTGACCCACATCTCACAAGCTCAACAGGGCACAGAGCTGTGAACCCTTTTGAAAACACCCTTCTCAATCCCCCAACCTCCCACCCCAACCCCACTCAATTTATCCACATCCTCCCCTGACCAAGACTACCCAATCCCAACCTGCGGTGACACATGCAACAATAAGCAGATAACATGGGAGCAATACCACACCACGATGCAGGGCACCCCCCAACCTCCTCCCCCTCAAGTTTTATTTTATTTATTTATTAATTATTTAATTTATTTATTGGTCACTTGTTAGGCGCTTATACAATTAGCAAAACTGTTCCAAAGCACCCAAATGGCAACAGGGTTGGGACAGGGGAAGGTAGAGAATGAATAACAACAGAGATAAATAATTGAATTAATAGTACAAATAAATCATGAGAATGACAGGGAGGGAAGACAAACATACTATGCCTTGTGAGTGTTCAGAACGTGCAAGTGCAGAGGGGAGGGGGGGTAAGGGAAAGGTGCTGTGGTGCTCATGGAGAAGTGCTTGGGGTGAAGTGCTAAGAAAAGAAAATGTAAGTGCAACCTCCCGTGGGGAGGGTGAGCCTAAGCAAGTGCAGTATATGGACAGCAGCAGGGATGAGAGATGTGGGGGTCAGGGCCTGAGGATACATAAGGGCCCTGCACATCAGTCTCGCTACTGTATGATTAGCAGGGAAGAGCGGAGGAGAAGGAAGAGGTAAAGAGAAAGGTCTTGAGGCTTTTACGGAACTTAAGGAGGTCCTGCTCAAGATGTAGAGGGAAAGGAAGGCTATTCCACAGAAGGGAATCTGGTGAGGCAAGTGATCGACCACGTGCTCTCTGTTTAGCAAACCGCTTCACACGCAGGGAGTTGGTGCCAGAGGAGCGCAGGAGTCTAGAAGGAGAGTATTCGGTCAGGAAGTGTTGGAGATAGAGTGTTCTCTGGCCCCAGATAGCCTTGTGGATGATACAGAGGGATTTGAATTTAATTTGTGCTGATACTGGGTGCCAGTGAAGGGTTTTAGGGTAGGAGAGATGCGGTCCCTGGGCTTGAAGTCAGGGATAAGTCTTGCTGCCCTATTCTGGGTAAGGAGGGGTCACAGGGTGGACAAAGGAAGATTAAGGGTGTTTCAGTATTCTAGCCTGGAGAGAACCAGAGCACGGGTAACAATAAGTCTCTGGGGGAAGGTGAGGAAGGGTAGAGTTCCTTTGAGAAGAAGAGCTGCAATTGGGACTGCTTGACAATGTCCTGAATATGAGGGAGGAAGGAAAGGGAAGAGTCGAAGATGACTCCATGAACCTGGCTTCAGAGGAGGGGGCATGGGGAGAGCCCATGGAGGAAGGCCAGAGTGAAGGGAAGATGTAGGGTGCAGGGGATCCAATAGGGAGTATTTCTGTTTTTCTGGCGTTGAGGCAGAGGTCATTAGCAGTGCACCAGGCCTGGATGGCAGAGAGGCAGTTGGGGATGAAGGAAGGTGCAAGGGCGTCAGTAGGAAGTTTGAAGAAGAGTTGTGTATCGTCAGCGTAACACTGGAAGTTGGGGGAGAAGGAGGGAATGAGGTGTGCCAGCAGGGAGAGGTGTATGTTTAAAGAGCCTGGGCAGCAAAAGAATGGAACTCTGAGGGATGCCACAGGTGGAGGAGTAAGTAGGGGACGAGAAAGGGCCTAGAATGATTTTGGAGGAATGGTCAGTTAGGAAGGAGGTAAGCCAGTCCAGTGCCCGCTCCAAGATACCAAGGGTATCATGGAGCCTTTTTGTGAGGATGGAGTGGTTCACTGTGTCAAATGCAGAAGAGAGATCACGGAGGATGAAGACAGCATGGGAGTTGGAATCAAGGGATGCAAGCAGTTCTTCATGGGTGTTCAGAAGAGCAGTTTCCGTGCCTCTGGATGCTTGGGATCCAGACTGGTGGTTGTGTAGACTACCAATAAGTTCGGTATGAGCGTTGAGTTGGGGGAGGGCCAACTTCTCAAGCAGTTTACCCACGAAGGGGGTGGTGGAAATGGGGCATTTGTTGGCTGGGTAGAAAGGGTCTGCAGAGGGTTTTTTAAGGAGGGGGCACACAAGGGAGTGCTTGAGGGAGGATGGAAAAGAACCAGTAGCAAAGAAGTGGTTGCAGAGATCAGCAAGAGCAGAGGCGGGAGAGGAGATGTCCTTGATGGGTCTGAAAATGCATGGGGCAACCTGTTTGGAAGAGACCTTCATGGAGTTGGCAACTCTGGTGACTTCTTCAGGGGAGACGAGCAAAGGAGGAGAAGGAGGAAAGTGAGTGGTGGGAGGGCAAAGGGGGGAGGGATGGGTTGGATGGACATACTGACAAGGCTGTTCAGTATGTCCTGGGTTTTGAGGTGGAGTGAGAGGTGAGTGCTTTACAAAGGGCCTGAAAAGGAGTAGGGGCAGAAGATACTGTGGACGGGTTGGCAAGTTCCCTGCTGATTTTGAAGAGTTCAGCCGTGCTATTGGATGCATTGGACACTCATGCCTGAATGTGGGCTCTTTTTTTGGCATGGATGGAGAGTCTGTAGTGTTTGCGGATCAAGCAGCAGGCCAGTTTGTCAGAGGGTGAGCCTGAAGTGTGCCACTTCCGTTCAGCAGCCCTGCACTTAGGTTTTTGGTCTGCAAGTTCAGTGTCATACCAGGTGTTACGCTTGGAGGCAGGTTTCAGGCTGATCCTCATGAGTGGGGCAGGAATGTCAAGGGTGTTGGTAATGGACAGATAGAGGTTGCTAAGGGCAGAATCAGTGGTAGAGTCTGTGTTGGGTGGGCAAGGTAGAATGAAGGTGGAAGAGAAGGCAGCAGCTGACACTCGTTTCATCGGACGGATGTTCGTGACCGAGGTTGGCAGAACTTTATGAGGAGTTGTCACAGGGCCATAGGGAACCAGGTGAGAGGTGAAGAGAGAGTGGTCAGACCAGGAGAGAGCGGTGACCAAGGGAGTAGAGAGATTGGGGTTGGAGTGGATGATGGCATCTATCGTGTGTCCAGCAGAATGGGTAGGGCCAGAGGGAAGAATGGAGAGGGATAGGGAGGAGCATACGTCAGTGAAGAGGGTGGTTGCTGTGCAAGGGGATTCTAGGTGGATGTTGAAGTCACCTACCAGTAGCAGGTTAAAGGTGGTAGAGAGTAGGGAGGAACAGAAGTCCGCCCACTCAGAGAGGAACATAGGAGAAGTGCATGGAGGCCGGTAGATGGTAGCAATGGTCAAGGTGGAGGAAGCAGAGATGACCAATTTGCAAACTAGGCTCTCAAAGGACGAAAAGTGCTGAGTGAGTAGGATGGAAGAAGGAATCCACTTTGGGAAGATAAAGGCAACCCCACTGCCTAAGGTCTCCACAAAAGCAACCACTTAAGCTGGATCTGAAAAATAAATGTGTCTTATTATTGTGGATAACACGCAGCTTAGAAGGATATAGCATAGCATATTGTAAACCCTGCTCATTTGTTTAGCAGCCATAAATGACAATCAGGCCCTCTGCATTGTAGGAGTAAAATCCAGGAAAACTGACACTCTGGACTCCTTGTATTCAAGGTCCCCCAATTCACGAACTCTGCGCAATATGACATCAGGGTCCCGGTAGATGAGTAGTCTCGCAATGACTGGTCGTGGATTCTGCCTCGGCCTAGGCTTCTGTACTGACATGCGATGAGCTCTCTGGATCAGGAATTTGGAGGAAAGCGGGGGGTCGCCTAGTACTTCCCTGATAAAGGCTTCCATAAACAGTACCATATTCTGCGCTGAAACAGATTCCGGGATCCCGCCCGCTCTTTGGTTGTTACGAGACCTTGCTTCTAAATCTTCGTTCTTCTCAAATTTCCTTTACCTCTCGCTGCAGCACACGGAATGCCTGGGTTACCTCAGAACTCGTAGCTTCCAGCACACACACTCTCTTTTCAGCCTCGCAGAGACAACCATTCTCCTTCTCGATATGCTCCTGCATGCAGTCCATTTTGTATTCCATGCTGTCAAGTTTGGTATTCACGGATGCAAAGCTACTTTTCATCTCAACCAATATAAGGCTCAACTCTGAAGCCAGGCTAGTGGACACCCCAGGTGTAGCAAGGGCTGGCCCAGCCATCACTGCCTCCTCTGGCCCCGACTGGCCCCAAACTTGACCCACAGCTGCTCCTTAGTCTGCAGCACTCGACACCGCTGCCTTTAGAGTTTCTCTTTGGGCATCACCAGACTCCGGCCTCCTCCTCCAAACCTACGTTCGCAGAGCTCAAACAGCTGCGGCCATCTTGGTTGTGAGCTTGCGAGCACCCCCTCCAATTATGATTGGCTCTTTATCTTTCCCTCTGATGGTGGGTCGGACTCTACAGTGTTCCCCCGTTCCAGGCGAGTATGCTGTATACAGAGGGTCCAAAACCATACCAGACATTCTTACATGAAGTTTGTGTCTTGATACAGTTTAACTCCCATGCAGCCAACAAATATATTGGGATCTTGGAAATAAGGAGGATAACTTGTATCTCTTTCTGGAAATCTCCTGTCCTCTAAGTTTGGTCACACCCAGTGGGTTCCTGCTTGCCCTGTCCCCTAGGTGGTGTTAAGCTTAACAGGCTCACCTCCCTAGTCCCAAAGGAGGTGGCTCCCCCTTAGGGAGAGGGGACACATTCCCTGGATTTGTCACACTGCTCACAGCCAGCGGGAGAGATAATCTTTAAGACAAAACCATCTGGATTATTTGTTTCCTTTGTCCATTGTGGGAGGATCACAGTTACATTTCACTTGGTCCCCTGCTTGTATGTAGTCTACAAATAAGCAGAGTAAGCCTCCACTGCTTGGTCTTGTCATCTTTTCCGGACCTCCAGTGTCCTACATGACACTCCCAAAAGAGTAATCCAGCCTCATTTGCTTCAGTTAAATCAGGAAACCCAAATCCTTTTTCATAAAAGGGCCACAGAGAAAGTCCCAAAATATCAATAAGAAAAAGCAATATATTGTTGTTACTTCATTGTACAGCAAACACAATCAGATCAGATGAGGCCTATTCTAGATCACAGAGTGGCACACTAAATATTTCTACATTTTGGAAAGGGAGACTAAATGTGCTCCATAGAACTTGAGCAGGATGCACATTTCAATATTGTCAATGTGGCAAGACTGTAAATTCCTATGGTGTGTTGTGGGTATACATCAAAAGCAGTGCAAGCTCATTCCCTTCGGTCTGAAGTAGCACCCTAAGGACATTTACAAAGTGCGTTGCAGTAGTTGTTGCTCAACCAAGAAAGGTGAAGATCTTCGTCTGTCCACATCTAGACGATTGGCTCATAAAGAGAAACTCAGCATAGAAGGTGGCTCAGGACTACCAGACCACAGTTCAAGTTCTTTCTCAGCCAGATGTGAGAAACCTGAAGGTGTCGCCCTGACTAGTGCACGGCCATCGCTATTGGATCCAGTTCCTAGGGGTGCACCGGTCACGGAGGATCACCTGGATGGGGGGGGGGGGTCCTCGGGGAGTGGAAGTGGGACACCGACGGGTGAGACGCAGTATCCCCTTCTTATAACACCTTTTCCCCATCCTACCTCGTAGGATACTCAAACACTCTACCCCTCCCGCCCCTTTTTCCGACACAAACACTTTCACGCATCACGAAAGACGACAAACCAACACCAGAGCCATTTACCTGACATGTCCCACCACAAGGGTCAGGCAATTGACCAGAATCACACACACCTATCAGTCCTTTCCCTTTCTCATGCATGATTTGGCCAAATTTTGGCTGTTCGAAAATTACGAATGGGTGAAAGTTTCGACCAAACCACGCATTCGCTGCTGGGGGCTGTGGGTGTGGGGGTCCCCCCAAACCCTGCAGCTGGTCCAAAAAGAAGGAAAGGACCGTGCAACGCCTGTTCCCGATCACGGAAGTGAAAGAGGACAGGCATCGCAGGTACTAGTGAGTCGGAGACAAGGTAAGTAAAGGTGAAAGGGGCCCCTAGGGGACCCTGACGTCTATGGAAACAAGGCGGGTCACCACACACGATAGAGACGCCAGACAAGAGGCTGTATTCCCAAAGCTAGGGTTTTATTGCAAAGCAAAAGTCTCAGTTGGCCAACTCAGTCTCACACCCCGCGACGTGTATCTCTAGACCTCGAGGGACGCAAGAGAGTGAATTAGGTACATCAGTTACATATATACAAAATGCATATCAAACAATCCGCTATGACATGTTTAACACCCCTCTTTATTGGGTTTCTTTGAACTTGGTGTGATGATGGACATCTCCGACCACTAGAACACCTTCAAACATCTACTCTAGTAACAATTTGCAATTTGTGAGTGCGTAGGCATCTTTCGGTTATTGAATAGAACACAGCGCTTCTGTTCTTGGAAGCGAACTACATATGGGGGGAGTTGCATTCCGGACCTTGCTATCTTATCAGGTGCTATTTGCGTCCTGGCAGCCGACATGCTCTTAGCGGGCTCAGCAAAAGGGGGCCGTTAGAAAAGCATAATTCAAGCCTTTAGCGGTATTATTCTAACATATTCTACCATATAACGAGACTGGCTGGCAGCTGTGAAATGATTAAATGCCCTGCAGCTCTGCTTCAAGGCTACATTAAGGAGGGAGCCGGGCATTCTTCCTGGCGCTTCCTACATTTGTGTTTCAGCGAACTCTTGTTATCCTCTCGGCCCTGTGGCCTTGTCCTTTTCACATACAGACAACAATGTTCCACAGTCGAGCAGTGTAAGCGGAAAATATACTGCGAAGCAATAGGAACAGAAAGCAATGAGCAATGGTTAGAAAACAAAATGGCGATTCTTGTTACATCAAAATGGCCGTTCATTGGCAAACTCGAAAACCTATATTCTGTGTATCGTGCATGAGACGGTTGTTCCACGGCCACCAAAATGCGTTTGCGGTCTCAAATTACTGGTATCCGTATTTCTAGAATGACAAGGGTTGGGGGTGGGGGTGTGGGCACGGGTTTGGCTAAGTCAGAAATGTTCAGGGGAGAAAAGACCAAAGGTGATTTCGAAAAAATAATCTTTGGGCTTTTCTCCCTCGAACATTTGTAACTCTGTCTTTCAACCCCAATCTGAGCACGAGAGCACAATACGAGCAAGGCAGACCACATGACGAGAGATCTTACTCAGCACGGCAGTTCAAGAGGAGAAGAAAGATGCTGCGAATCGAGAGGTTGACAAGGAGAGAAGCGACCTTGATCTTTCTAACCAAGGCCCGTGAAACCTCTGCGGACGGAATCGTAAGACAGCGAACAATAGCCAGCCTGTGTTGCAGAAGATGTCAACGGTACACGGGGCCCTCCTCCGCCGATAACCAAGCTGGGGAGAAACGCTTGCCACCATGGTACCGACCTTAACTCCACAGACAAGCAAAGCCAAGCGGTTCATCACAGCCGGTGAGTCGAGGGGAGAGCTGATAAGAAACCGAACTGTGTTGAACAAAAGTAGCAAACGGCTAATTGAAGAAATACAAAGAACTGTTAATGTGAGAGGGGAAATCCAGCTGCAGAGGAGTCCGGCACGACGTGGGTGCTCACTTGAGAATCTCTGGACGATTACCCTATTGTTGAAACTACCATTACCAGAAGTCCTTGGGAAACACGAGAAAAGTGGTCATACAGGGGTCTAGTAAAATCCTCTGTACAGCTGAAAGTCTTCGACCGGCAGATGATTGTGAAGCTAAGGGAATTGAATCGTGCATCGTAAGGACTGTTCAAGAAATTAGGCAAAGTTGGCAAGTGTGAACCCGACCAAGGGATGACAGTAACAGGGGATGAACCCAGACTACCGCATCCTGACTTTTTATTTGTGAACACTTCTTTCTTTTCTGTGAATCCTATCCCACACTCTTTGTTTGTATTTAGCATAAGGATTGGCAATAGGTTTTTCTTAGCATAGGCCCTTTTATTTCACAAGACGCCACTACGACTGCCTTATTATTTGATTGTCGTAGCTTGCTCCCATCTTAGTTTTAGGTTTAAATTAGGCGTTTTTCCAACCCGCATATCCAGTTTAATAAACACCCTTGAACTGTGATCACTTGTGTCTGTCTTTACTGTTGCCACCATGAGTTCCTTACACAGGTCTGAAGATCAATGTGAATAGTCTGTCGAAGGAGCCTGTCCAAATAATGTATGTACTTGGAATAATCCTAAACACAAACTTCATAAAAATATTTCATTCTGAGTAGCAGTTGTCTTTGATAAAGTTGAACTATCAAACAGTGTCATAGGCCAGTACTACTATAGCTAGGAATATTTGCCTCTGTGGTCAATGGCATTTTGCGGTTCCATTGTGCCTCAGGCCAAACTTCACATGATGCCTTTAAAAGAATCAATGGTCTCAGAAATCGAACAACTGGGAGAAGCTACAGATGGTTACCCAGCTAGCCAATGATTCCTTCAATGGTGATGCAGGTTGGGAAACTTACTAGAAGGAATTCATTTATAGAACCTATTGATTCTGCACATGATCATGACGGATGCCTTTTTAGAGGGCTAGGTGTGCATGCAAGGACAACTTCACAACCCGGGGGGCCTGGTCTGACAAGGAGTATCATATCAATATGTTGGAACTGAGAGCCGCACATCTGGACTTGAAAGCTTTCCTCAGTTTGATAATATTGACTTCGATCTTGATTTAGGCCAACAACACCACAGCCATTTCTCTCACCAGACAGAGCATGCAGCGTTGGCTCCTTGTGAGGAATCACCCAATCATGGCCATTCGCCTACCACTGATTCAAAACACCCAGGCATACATCTTAATAGGTTCTTTCCAAGAAGACCACAAATGGATGGGAAACCACAATGTTGTACGGTCTGTATTTGAAAAATGAGTCTTCCAACTTCTTGATTGTTTGCAACAGCATAAAACGCAAAATGCCCAAGCCTTGCCTCCAGGTTCACAGAGACATGATCCGTTGGGAATACCCTGTTGATCAACTGGTAAAGCATTATGTTTCATTCGTTCCCTTTGATCCTGCTGTACCTAGAATAATCATTAAACTCAAGCAGTTTAGAAGAAACTAATCTTCATATCTCCTGGCAGGCTTTATTAGTTATGGTGCTCGGATCTGTTCCATCTCTGCTCTACAGGCTGGACAGATTGACCAAGATGAATCCCAGAGTCTACCCCCACACCATCCAATGTTTGAACCAGGCCACATGACTCCAGAATACCAGCAATGCAAACTCCAGAATTTGACAGACTACCTCATATGGGTGCTCTTTATATGCCCTCCATAGGAAGAGGATTTTCCTGAGGTGCTGAGACCCGGGCAAATATCCTAAAACCTGTCACGAACAGATGGTACAACCATACCTTCTCTTATTGCCTATCATGCTATTGGCATTCCTCCAGAAAAGTGCATATTTCCGCCTTAGTAACCCCTCCATTTGGAGCACAATATCACAGCAAAGCTAATGCACCCCCACCCCCTTCAAGCCCATGTGAAAATTTGATTTGCAAAAACCATCACGAAAAGTAGCATTTTGATATCTATTATGTCTGCTCATAGGTCAGGGACATTCAAGCACTCTACATTCACGTGCCCTACACTATATTTCATAGGGATAACTGTACTGTGGTAACACACCTGCTTTCCTTACTACAGTAATTTCTGATTTTTTGATTTTCTCGTAAGTCAGTCCACTTCCTTACTGATATTTTCTGCCAACCATTCCACGCCTGCAGACAGGTCCATACACACAATAGATATTAATTGGCAGGCCTTGCAAATTCTTAACAATCTTACTAGACCTGCAGGTTGAGTTTCTTAATTTACATGCTCCACCTAAGAGAAATCCCCTCGCCTCATGATGATGGCTGACAGAATATTTACCAGTGCTTTGTATAAAATGGTGCATGTCACCATAAGCACACTTCATATTTGGTGCAATGCTGCCACCAAAAGGTCAGCCATGCACAGTGAAACCTTTTTGCCATTTACTGCAAACAAAGTTTGTTTGCAGTAAATGTCAAATACAAGTTTCAAACATCCTCATGCTTGCCAGCAAGGTTGAGTACCATGCAAATGGTACTCCCCTTTCATAAAATCCACTCGCCAATGTGACTGGGCTAGTAGATTTTGCAGGCCCTGAAAGGCTGTTCAGGTATTATCTGTAACAAACCTAGGACTCAAGAAAGTCCAAACAATCGTTGATAAACTATGAAGTAATCAACACTAGTTCCCCAGCTTTAAAATTGTCTGTCTTTAGATGGATACTGCCCTGTATCCAGCACTGCTATCTAAAGTCAAATAAACCTCTGATTGTGAACCTAAATCTCATTCAACCAGATGAAGAGTGGTACTGTAGCATTTATGAGGAAAATTCTACTTCCAGAAATTTGCAAGACAGCAACATGGAAATGTGTTCATACCTTTGTCAGTCATTATTGCCTTGACCCTGATGCTAGAACAGGTGCCTGGGTGGGGCAAGCCTTTAGGCACTTGTTTGGTTAGTATATTCACCTGTTTCCAGGGACCTTAATACATTCCTAGGATGGGGTTCTGGCATGGTGTTCCTTACATCATAGAGTGGTGACATGTCTCTGCTCCATGGCTATTGTGTGCATGTGTGCAGGGCGGGTTGGGTTTCAGTCCAGGGGGGCAAATGTTGGTGTTGTGAGGTCCGTGCCAAACAGGACACGGAAGTCCCAAAGGAGGTTATTGGTTGGGTGGTGGGGTGTTGGGGGACAGGGGTGGGGGTGAATGAGTGCACCCCCCCCTTCCATGCTATATGGACGAGGAGCAGAAGTGATGACAGTGTGGGAAGGGCACATATGAGACACAGTAAATGTCTGTTTAAGTACTGGACAGGAAAGACATGGAACCCACACAGTTTAATTTGTTCCTTCATTGGTATGGTCTACAGATTGTACTACTCTTGCATGAGCTTTATATTCTCTTCAGTGTTAGGAACTTCAATGTCGAATTGTGGCAGTGAGCTTTCAGAGGATCATCCCCTCTCTTGTTATTGTTATGCCACGTGGGCCTCGCCATCAGTGTTCTAAAAAACACTCTATGGGAATCCGCTTGTGAACCAATACTTGGTTTGGTCAGACAATTTTACAAAACCTTTTTGGCGATACTGGACTAAGGTCCAACATCCCTCTAGATTCATTTTGCTTGGAATCTCCCAAAAGAATAGACGAAAGGTGGCAGGATGTAGGACTAAGGACAAGTTCCTTAATGTAGTGAATGCTGTACTTGTAATCCATGGTCCATTTCCTCCAAATGTCCCCCCCGCCTTTCCGAACTATAAATAATAACATAATAATAATAATAACTTGTTATTTATATAGCGCTTTCATCCAGAGCGCTTTACATAGAAAATATTTACATGCATTATTATTTCCCAATCGAAATTGGTACTCACTTTATCGACCTCAGGCGGATGAAAGGCTGAGTCGACCGTGCCGGGATTTGAACTTGCGACCTGCAGATCAAACACAGAACACAACAAGTCATTAGCTTCTCCTCCAAACGCACATTTTCATGACTCCATCAATCTTCAGGGAGGCTGAGTTTCTTTGCTGTTTCAGGCATGTCTTCATTTCTTTTTCAGATGTGGAAAGTTAATTGACTCTGAGGACTCTGGTACTTGTATTTTTCGCACTTGATTTTACTGGCAGGTGACTGGGAACAACCCCCTCCATAGCACAAATTTTTCCCCTTGATGTGGGAGGGGGAAAGCCATGGTTGTGGCTCTCCACTGTAAGGCATGATAGCCCTGCTGCTGCTGCCTTTGAGCCTGGGTCTCCTGTAACAATGTTTAAACATTTATAAAGCAGAATAGGCATTTAGACTGAACACAATTAAGCAGACAGTAGCCACTACAGTAAGTAAGTTACTCTGTTTATTTGGAATTGCCACCACTGCTTAACAAGTTTATCTCTATAGTTTGTCATTCTTGAGTTGTGCTTATGTGCAGTTTCATAGTAAGGAAATACCTTTTAAGAGGTTGTATACCCTCTGTGCAGTGAATGAATTAATCCTAGAACATCTCCTGCCATCTTTGAAGCTAAATTTACTTTTGTGGTTGCTTGTGACAGCCTACTTCCAGTTTATGGATTCCTATTCTTGAAAGCTGTTGCCACCAAATACTGTGATGTTTTGGTTACTGTCAATTCAGCCAACAAGATTACCAAGATCTCCACCTATGGCGATCTTTCTGTTATTGTATTCCATCTAAAGAAGTGGTAGTCAAGACTCTGGGCCTCATTACAACCTTGGCGGTAAGGGGTTAATGGTGCCGGTAATGGTGCCGGAGCCGTCAACCCCTTACCGCCCCATTCCGAGTCTGCTCGTGGAACCCGCAAAGGGCGCATGGTAAATCCAGGTGCCCTTAGCGGGTCCCGCTAGCAGACCAGGAAGCTAACAATGGGGATGTACCGGATGCGGGTTCCATGAATGAGGAATTACCGGGTCCTCCAAGGTTTGAATGGCCCGGTAATTCCTCATTCAAGGAACTCGGACCCGGTGCCCGGTAAGGGGATAGCCAATTGCGGAATGGTTACCTCCAATGTCGTAATGATCCCCTCTGAATTTATTTATTTCATCGGTAGTTCCTTACTTTCATCTCAACTAGTAGCTTTCACTGCCAGTTCGGATCGATAGTGCTTTACTCTTTTAATTTGGAACAAATTAGATTTTCAAAGGAAAAAGGAATTTTTGCTCCAGAAATCATCTTTTTCTGACATTTTGCTATTGTGCTCAAGTCTTCATATAGGATACAATTTGCAGTTGCATTGCTTATTCTTTTACTCTATTACAGGGGTTTGCAACATTTGGCACTTCACTTATTTTGAACTACATCTCCTATGATTCCTCACAGTTGACTATGCTGGCATATGAGTAGTAGCCCAAACAATCTGAATAGCCAACGGTTGCAGAACCCCCTTCAATTATATCATAGCTTGACAGAAGTTTGTTTACTGTGTAAAACATGCTTTCCATCTAATTTATTTTAATTTTATTTATTGTATCTTTTATAGAATGAATCTAGCTCTAGAGCAGTGGAGCGCTTTACAACGCATGGAAAAAAGCATTAAGCATGGTGTTTTTGAACAGTAGTGTAGTACTGTTGGCAGAAGGGTGCAAAAATGCAGATTTAGTCATGTGAGAGGTATTGATGGAAGAGCGATGTTTTAAATGTTTTGGAGGATCGTGGGGGCATTTCGTACCAACAGCAAGATAGAGTTCCAGATGGCTGGGATGTGGCAGGAGAAGGACTGTTGGCAGGTTTTCTCTTTGTGGGCTAGGTTTGACTCTAACCTTTTAATGGTTTTGCTATGGGAGGTGCAAATGCCCCCATATGTAGGAATTTACACTTTCAGGTATGGTGGTGTGCCATTCAAGACTGATTCGTAGGTGATTCAAGCAGTTTTGAATAAGATCCTGGCAAGGAGTGGGAGGCTGTGAAGCTCGAGCATGGAGGAATAGATGTGGCTGAATTTGTGGATGCCCGTAATGAGGTGGGCTGTGGCATGGTGGACAGCCATGAGGGGGCCAGATGCATGACTGGGAGTCCAGAGTGACGAATCGGTCATGTAAGGCTAGGAGGGTGATACCGTTATGTAATAAGCCCCCTAGAGATAGGTACTAACTTTCCGTAGAGGGACTCCCTAAAGTCCCATTCTCTAACACCACGACAAGACCACCAAGTCAGACCAATGTGTGTTACTTTCATACAGAATTCAAGATTCCTCTTGAAAAACAACCCATTACTGTCATGGCCACTGGACAACAACCACAGTTAACATCCCCTAACAGGTTCAGTTGGACCCAGTCCTGGCACCTTTGGCGCCAGGCTCATAAAAAAGTATGCTCTGCACACTTCTTTCCTTGGGCACGTGCTATTCCATCGCTTAATGAGCCTCCACGTGCATCTAGGCCGGGCGTGGCCATAGGAATACATGGAGCTGCACGTACAGCATCATCTGGGAGGGGCAGGGTGGAACCATCTAGCAGACCAAGGGGGCGTGGCCGGGACCAGGCTATTTAAACCTGCCCCGCCCGCATGCCAGCGCTTCGCGTTAATCTGCTCATGCAGCGTAACGCTCACCGCCGCCTGATGAAGCATCTTACCTGTTTTCCAGCAAGACCAGCAAAACCATCACGGAGGCGCACCTTACCTGTTTTCCGGCAAGACCAGTAAAACCATCGCTGAGGTGCATCTTACGTGTTTTCCAGCAGAACCATTGCTGAGGCGCATCTTACCTGTTTTCCGTCAGAACCAGCAAAACCATCGCTGAGGCGCACCTTACCTGTTTCTAGCGAACTCCTCGCCTGGAGCGCATTCTACCTACACCTGAAGCGCCTCTTACCTGCTTGCAGCGACTCCATCCACCACCGACTAGAGCGCACTTACCTGGCTCCAGTAATACATCAGCCAGCAGTGCGCCTTACCTGATCCACGGCTCGGATACCGACACGGGAGAGTTCTACACGGTCAGCATCCTCGCAGTTGCAGGCATCCATCACCCGCCGACAGGTCTTTGCACCGCTGCTCCTCTCCAAGCGCCTCCAGGCTATACCTGCAGGGGAAAAGAACTAAGCTTAGAAACCTCATAAAGACATTCTCTAAGATCGTGCACCATATCTCCATCGCACTTACCTTAAGACTCCAACTTAGCATCTACACTGCAGGCTTTCTACCAGTATCGCGGCTCCACCGGGCCTTCATCATCTATTGGGGAGAAAGAGACATTACTAAGGATATGAACATTAATCATGTGAAAAGACATTACTACGAATACGAACAATAATCATTACAAAGAACTCCTACCTTCAAAGGGGTTTGGTCGCAGCTGGCCTGGGCCACCACATCCATGGACCAGTGAAGCAACTAGGTCCTCTTGAAGCGCCCCTGCTGATGAGAAGCAGGACGGAGAGCTCATCCTCACAAGACATTAGGTGAGCTTATATGGGTAAACGCTTACTCACCTCATTGTGGCACGAAAGGTTTGAGGGAAGTCACGATACAACCACTCTCTTATCATTGCCTCTCGTGTTCTCGCAGGGGCAGTGCCAGCATCCAGAGCAGTCTACTTGGCAGCAGCTGGGGAAGAGAACTGATCCAAGGGAGCCTAATCCAGGGAGGGCTCCAACCGTGCCCCAACGTCCCCGCAGAGACCAGGTGAGCGTAACAATCACAAATACTATGAAGATGAGAATTGGTGGAAAAGTAATGATACTCATAGTACTGTGACGAAGAAGGGTGAACTGAGGATGGAGAACATTCACCAGAGACAGATGAGGGACTTTTACCCTCTGCTGGGGAGTATCCAGCAACCTGTAATGAAAACGGAGGAAGGACTCCTCTTAGAGTCAGAAAGGAAAAAATGCCCAGGAGCTTCAAATCAGTCAAGTCATAGCTGAACTGCAATACCGCACAAGCCTCTATTGGTAGGAAGGAAGAAGGTGCTGCTCGCCAAAGACCTCGAAGGAGACTGATGCTGATGAGCAGAGGGGAAGAAAACAACGAGGAAGAAGCAAGCAAGAGCAGTCGCGTGACCCTGGAGGGGTGGACAAGTGAGTCCAACAACTGCGCTGAGACCGTTGAAGCTTCGGAAAGAAGCAGAGCGCTTACGGAACAAGAGAGCAACCCATCAGGAAGGCGTGTGAAGTCCCGCTCCTGAGAACAGGCGCGGCGACGAAAACTCCTCTGAAACTAGGTAACAGGGGCGGCTGGAGACAGGGGAGGGATCACGGCAACTCACAGGGAGGGATCATACTCCTTGCAGTACTTGGCCCGAAGTTAAGAATAGTAACAAATAATCTGGGACTCAGCCTACTCATCCGAGTAGTGAGAAGGAAGTTAAGAACAGTAACGAATACCCTGGGACTCAGCTTAAGTGTCCCAGTAGTCAGAATGAAGTTTAGAAGAGATACAAATTTATGATACTCATTATCTGATACACAAAGACTTGAAGAAACAGAGTAAGGAGAATACGAAGAGGAACTAGGAAAAGAAGGACTTTCTGAAACATGGAAGAGAGACGCTAGCCCAGCAGTCCTAAAATACACAAGGTTAAAGAGGAAAGGAAACCAAGCCGGTGTTAGGGAGAATACTCTTTTCAGGCTGAATTTCCTAACCTAGTGAGTCCCACAGCAGCGTTGCTGGATTGTTTGGGTTTATTATTTTCTCCTGCCAAGAGTGAGACTCTTTTACCCTCACTCTTGGACATGATTTGAGTGTGTTTCCTTGATTCTATATGTGTTTAATGGGCTATGGGGTCTTTTACTCCACAGGGCTTCATGTGTTTTTGTGATGTGTGTTCCACAGCACCCCCAGTGCAGTAACACAGGGGTGTCATAGTGACCCCCCCAGTATAGACTCCATACCCTGGGACTGACTACTGTCTCCCAGGGCATGTAAAGTCACCATTGACTTTACTAGTCTTACATTCTGAACAGAACCAATACAAACCATCATATTGTGGACGTACTGGCTGGGGCAATTCAATTGCCCTGGGGTCTGTTAGTCGAGGGGGCACGTCTCCGTCCCCCCTGATCGAGTTTTGGCTGGTGGCAGTGGATACTACTTTTTATATTCAACCGTGAATATTTCTCTGTGGGATTTTCCCATTGTTCGAGGCTACTATCTTTATTTATTTAATTACGATAGCCTCAAACATACCGCCGGTTTATTTAATTAATATTCTCCGGTTGGTATTTTTTGCTAAAACCCGGTTCTAAAATGGCGTTTGTGTTCTCTTCTGTGACTCCAACCCAAGTCGAGCCCTTTGTTCCACTTTTTGGCGGGCTTCTCCACAGAAGCCCTCCAAAGTGGTGCCACTCTGTCTGGGGTACTTAGGAGGGATGGAGGGGGATTTAGGCACCCTGGACTGAGTTGCCTAGGCAACTCAAGTCGCACACCGTCCTGATTGGCCCAAGTGGTGAGCCGGCCGGCTCACCACTTAGCATGTTTGAGTGACAGCTAGGCTGAGTGAATGGGGGTTTTCTGCATAAAAGCAGGGCTTTGGGCACTGGAACTTCAGAAGTCGCCACAGGACCTAAGAATCCGACGAGGGAGAAGTTGAGCCGACCTGCCACGACGACACCACCGGTGGAGCCCTGCTGGACCGTCTCACCACTTTTCCCAACGACAGAATAGATCTCCCGCCGGAGAGTCTTCTTCCTTTGACTGGTGGGGATAACCAGTTTCACCGTCTTTTCACCTTCCCGACGCATCTCGTGCCCGCCTTGCCTGTGCCCCGCACCCCGGCAACCGGAATACCAAGTTTTACCACGACCGTGAAATAAAGGGTACTAACTTTAAACGGAAAACTCTGCGGCTGGTTTCTTCCCTGGCAGTGCAACGACCTTCGGCTTTCCTCCAAGTCGAGATCTTCTCTTCCCCTGGACGACGCCGAGACTTGCAATCACTGCCAGGAACAACTGCCACCGCTGGAGGATCCTTCCCACTTAAGGTACCGTGTTCCGCCTGGCTTCCCTTGCCACCGACTGTACGGGGTAGATTTAGCCCCCGGCTTTTGAACCTGGGTAAGCCTGGGACACCCTGGCTAAACTTTTCTAAGCCTCCCTAAACTCTTTTCGAACTCTCTGCAAGACTTTCTAAGCCTAGTGTAACTGTGTGATCTTGGGCGCATTTGTGCTCTGCTCTCTCTAAGAGTGGGCCCAGCCTATGGACTTTGGCTCACAAGTGACTTTTGCTCTTCTGCCTTGCTAATAGTGTTCCTAAAATCTTAGAGTGGTGTACCTTTCCATATTCTGTCTTTTTCCCTCCCTTCTTCATAAACTTATTGGAGTGCCATCTATAGTTAAGCGCTCACTTCTGTATGAAAATAAGTGGTGTTAACTAAGACTTATCTGATAAGGAATAAGGGTTGTATATATTATAACAGTAACTGTGTTTAGAGTGTTTTACAATAAGAGTGCTGGAGTGTTTCAAACAGTGTGTTTTTAAATAAATAATTATATACTTTGATACCAAAGCTCTGGTCAGTGTTTGCTTGTATTATTGTGTCTGAGTGCCTATTGTGTATACTCTGCATACTGCCTAACTCTTCTTGAGGGAAGTCTGACTGCTCAGCCACAGCTACCAGGTAAATCTGGGTGGTACAGACTGCTACCAAGTGGGTTTACTGCTAACACCTGTAGTCCTAAATCTTTTGCAGTGTTCCCTAAGGGAACTGCACAGGTTTCTGCCTAACACTGCTGTACAGCGGTGGGATTTGTATTGAGTATACATTTTAGAGTGCGTTAGGATACCTTAGTACAACTAACCACAAAGTTTAGCACTGAAAAAGTAATCTTTCTAACATGTCAACTATGGAAAATTATAGCCAAGAGCCCCTTGCTACAAAAACTGCTGATTGTTTAAGAGTTCTCTGTAAGCATAAGAATCTCCCGACTAAAGGCAAGAAAATGGAATTGATAGAAAGGTCGTTAGCTAACCAAAGACTGGATGATGGTTCCGAGGAACTTGCCATGCCAGAAACTGTAGATAACAGTATAGAGATTGATGTTGATCATAATGTTGATAATCTTGAGGAAGAGTCAGAAGAGGAGGGTGAGGCTGCTATGACTGTCCCCCCTAGGCCTCTGTCTGCTCTACCTGCTGTACCTACTGGGCCTTTGTCAGGTCCCACACTTAGTCCTCAATATCTTGAATTAGAGAAAATGAAACTTGAACTAGAGTTCAAGAGACTGAATACTCAGGCTGAACAGAGACACCAGGAACTGAATCAAGAACTAAGGCTAAGGAAAATGGAGCTCAAACATGAGCTAGAAATGAAGAAATGATCTGTTGAAAATGCTTCTCTCTCTGGCTCCTCTAGAAGTTCCAGTCCTAAAAGACCCCGGATGCCTAAAGAATTGGTTGGTATGTATGAGCCTAAGTTGGATGTGTTGGATTGGTTGTCTCTGTTTGAATATAATCATGGGCTCCAGAACATCACAGGAAATGACTTACTCACCTGGTTGTTATCTAGGCTTCCCCCTGTTGCAACTGATGTGGTAATGGTGAAGGAGGATAGGAAAGCGTATGAATGTGTGAAACTAGCTCTGATAGCTAGATTTGGGAAGAGCCCTTCCCAGTATCTTAAGAGATTTAGGACCCTCCATTAGCATGATGGTACCCCTTGGGCTACCTGGGTGAGTGAAGGGTTGAACAACTTAGAGGGATGGATTAAGGGTTACAAGATGAACACTTATGAAGGTATGAAGAATCTTTTTATGTTGGAGTCAATTCATGATGCCTGCTCTCCTGAGCTCAGACATCACTTGGCTGATTCAAAGGAATTAGATTCCCGAAAGCTAGCTAAGGCTGCTGACTTGTGGGTTGCCAACAGGGCCACTCATAAGGATTCTGGGGTAACTCAGAAAAAGGATGAGGGGAAACAGCCTAAAAAGGACTCCAAAGAGAATTCTAATACTGCAAATTCCAAAGAGGGCCCCAAACAAAACCATAAGGGTAAACCACAAGGGAAACCACAGCAGAATAGTTTACCCTCTGGTGCCAAACCAGAGGGAGGCCAGAACAAGCCACCATTCCAGAAGGCATTCGGTAAATGCTTTGTGGCTCTACTGACCATGTGAAAGGAGATCCCAGATGCAAGGGTAAACCTTCAGGGATCCAACTTGCCTCCTTAGCCTTCGCTCCAGAAGAGGAAGTCCCAATGGCAAGTGGAAACTTTCTACTGCTGGCTGATGAACCCATTGGTGTCTCAGCCAGTGTTTCTTTAGTCTCTCTGGGGTTGTGGGAACAACAGAATTTAGATGTGTATAATTCTATCCCAGATAATACTAAAGAGTATTATAAAGACAGTGTCCAGGTGAATGGTCAGGAGACTCCTGCCATTAGAGACACTGGGCCAGCATAACTGTGGAGGATGAATCATTTTTCAAGGCAGAGGATGTTGCTAAGGCACCCAAATGCCTCACCAAGTTAGCTGGTGGGCTTGTGCAGATGTGTCCCGAGTTACCCGTTCTCATCCAGTGTAATGATATGGCTGTAAAGATACCTGTCAGTATACAATGTGAAGTACCAGGTAGGGTTCTGTTGGGTAATGACCTGAAAGCTCTTGGAGTTGTGTCACATACCCCCAGACCGCCTAGTAAAAGGTTACAGGAGCTCACAAAACCTGCAAGAGAGAAAACCCTGCGAGGGTTATCTCAGAAGATGATGACAGAGATCACTCCTTTACCACTGGAGCAACTCACTGCAGTAACTACCAGATCAGGAGGAAAGGGGCAACCCAAGACTCCTCGGAAAAAGTCAGCAGCAAGCACCCCAGTCCTTCTAACAGTTATACCTGTAACTCCACCTCCAGCTGAGGCTGAGAGGGAGGTAGAACCCTGTGTGGTTGAACTAGACTCCGAAGAAGAGCTAGTAGGAGGCCAAGAACTTATTGGAGATCTAGACCCTGAGGACCCTGAGGACCATCCTGAGCTGCAGTCTTTACTGGCAGAAGGTGGGCCCAGCAGGGCAGCTTTTCGTAAGGGGCAAAGAGAGTGTCCAACTCTGGAGGGTCTCCGCCACCAGGCAGCTGCTCAGGCTGATGGGTAAGAGCCTGGGAAGTATAGGTTGCTCTGGGAAGATGGCCTCTTCTACAGTGAACCAACTGAGTCTGAACCTGGAAACTACAAACGCCTTGTAGTACCTCAAGAAAACAGACAACAGTTCTTGCACTTAGCACACACGATTCCTTTGGCTGGTCACTTGAGTTTCAAGAAGACCAAGGAAAGGCTCTCACTCTACTTCTATTGGCCAAAAATGGGGGCAGAAGTAGATAAGTTTTGCAAGAGCTGCCATACCTGCCAAACTTCTGGTAAGGTTGGCTCCAAGAATGTGGCACCTTTAGTGCCTCTCCCAGTTGTGGGAGTCCGAGTCCCATTTGAGAGGGTAGGGATTGACATTGTTGGTCCCCTTGATCCCCCAACCTCCTCAGGCAACAGGTTTATCCTTGTTGTAGTAGACCATGCTACTAGGTACCCTGAGGCAATTCCTATGAGGACTGTTACAGCTCTGGCTGTGGCTAAGGCCCTCCTTGGTATGTTTACCAGGGTTGGGTTTCCTAAGGAAGTAATATCCGACAGGGGGTCGAACTTTATGTCCCACTACATGAAAGCCATGTGGAAAACCTGTGGAGTTACTTACAAGTTCTCAACCGCATACCACCCCCAGACCAATGGGTTGGTAGAAAGGTTTACCAGAATCATGAAGAGCATGATAGGTGCTTTAGAGGAACCTCTGAAAAGAAAGTGGGACCTTCTACTGCCATGCCTTCTCTTTGCTTATAGAGAAGTCCCTCAGGAGGGAGTAGGTTATTCTCCCTCTGAACTTCTCTATGGCCATCCAGTCAGAGGTCCATTGGCCCTGATTAAAGAGGGATTGGAAGGTGCTCCTCCCCTCAAGCCAGTCAGAGTGACTGACTATGTGATAGGTCTCCGGAGGAGAATGTCACACATGATGGCAGAAGCTAGTGGTAACCTGAAAGCTGGACAAGCTTTGGTCAAGCATTGGCATGATCAAAAGGCTAACATGGTTGAGTTCACCCAAGACCAGCTAGTTCTCGTTATGCTCCCAACAAGGCAAAAGGACTTGCAAGACAAATGGATGGGACCGTTCAAAGTTGTGGGAAAACTTGGAGAGGTCAACTATCTGGTGGATCTGGGCAGACCCAGGGAATTTCCTAGAGTCTTCCACACCAACCGACTGAAAGTGTACGTCTCCAGACCTGAAGTAGGAGCCTTGCTTCTAGCTTCAGCAGCAGAGGAAGAAGAGAGTGAGTCTCTCAATGATCTCCTCAGAGGTGTACCTTTAGATGAAAAAATTGAAGGAGTCAATCTCTCTTCAGATCTGACACCTGAGCAACAAGATGAGTGCAAATCTATGTTAAATCAGTTTGCCTCTCTGTTCTCACTCTCACCAGGCTTGACCCCTTGGGGACAGCACGAGATACTCACTGGTGGCTGTCTGCCAGTCAAAAGCAGAGGATACAGAATGTCAGAAAATGTGAGAACCCATATCAAGGGGGAGGTCAAGAAGATGCTTGATCTCGGGTAATAGAACCCTCTACTAGTCCATGGTCTAGCCCAGTTGTGTTAGTACCAAAGGCAGGATCCAAAGACTTGAGATCCTGTGTGGACTATAGAGCTCTTAATGCAGTCACTAAGACTGATGCCCACCCTTTGCCAAGGACAGATGAGTTGGTGGATAAACTTGGTGCAGCCAAGTACAGGCTATTGGCAAATAGCATTGACAGACCATGCCAAGGAGAAAACTGCATTTTCAACCCCAGTTGGCTTGTACCAGTTTAAGGTCATGCCTTTTGGATTAAAAAATGCACCTGCTACATTCTAAAGGCTGGTGAATCAAGTTCTAGCTGGGATGGAAGACTTCTGCATGGCATACTTGGATGACATTGCAGTCTTCAGCCACTCCTGGGAGGATCATGTGAACCACCTAGGGCATGTTTTGCAGGCTCTTGAGCAGGCCAATTTGACTATCAAGGCAAGTAAATGCCAAATAGGTCAAAGTAAAGTGGTCTACCTTGGGCATGAGGTAGGAGGTGGAGAAATAAGGCCTTTGCTCAGCAAAATTGAAGCTGTGCAAAATTGGACAACACCTACTACTCAAACCTAGGTGAGAGCCTTCCTAGGCCTCACTGGGTATTACAGGAATTTCATTGAGAACTATGGGACCATAGCTTCTCCACTGAATGTAATCTCCTCTCCAACATTCCCTAAAAAGGTCAAATGGAATGAGGAGTGCAATCAGGCCTTTGAAAAACCGAAGAAAGCTCTTTGCCAAGCTCCAGTACTGAGAGCTCCTGACTACCACCAAACTTTCATTGTACAAACTGATGCTTCCAATGTAGGTATAGGTGCAGTTCTAAGCCAACTGGATGAGAAGGGTAGGGAGCACCCCATTTGCTTCATCAGCCGTAAGCTGAAGGATCCTGTGACAAGGTGGGCAACAATCGAAAGAGAATGCTTTGCTATTGTGTGGGCACTGAAGAAGTTTAGGCCATACTTGTATGGTTCTACTTTTGTCATTCAGACTGACCACCAACCCTTGAGATGGTTAATGCAAATGAAGGGAGAAAATCCCAAACTATTGAGATGGTCAATCTGCCTGCAAGGGTTTGATTTCACCATTGAGCACAGGTCAGGGTGTCACCATCAAAATGCTGATGGACTCTCTAGGATGTATGTCATCGACTAGAGGTATGAGGTTCATCCAGGAGTGGATTAAATTCTCCTGTCCCTTAGTCTGGGGGGGCGAGTGTTAGGGGGAATTCTCTGTTCAGGCTGAATTTCCTAACCTAGTGAGTCCCCCAGCAGCTTTGCTGGATTTTTTGGGTTTATTTTTTTCTCCTGCCAAGAGTGAGACTCTTTTACCCTCACTCTTGGACATGATTTGAGTGTGTTTCCTTGATTCTAGATGTGTTTAATGGGCTATGGGGTCTTTTACTCCATAGGGCTTCATGTGTTTTTGTGATGTGTGTTACACAGCACCCTCAGTGCAGTAACACAGGGGTGTCATAGTGACCCCCCAGTACAGACTCCATACCCTGGGACTGACTACTGTCTCCCAGGGCATGTAAAGTCACCATTGACTTTACTAGTCTTAAATTCTAAACAGAACCAGTACAAACCATCATATTGTGGACGTACTGGCTGGGGCAATTCAATTGCCCTGGGGTCTGTTAGTCGAGGGGGCACGTCTCCATCCCCCATGATCGAGTTTTGGCTGGTGGCAGTGGATACTACTTTTTATATTCAACCGCAAATATTTCTCTATGGGATTTTCCCATTGTTCGAGGCTACTATCTTTATTTATTTAATTACGATAGCCTCGAACATACCGCCGATTTATTTAATTGATATTAATTCTCCGGTTGGTATTTTTTGCCAAAACTCGGTTCTAAAATGGCATTTGTGTTCTCTTCTGTGACTCCAACCCAAGTTGAGCCCTTTGTTCCACTTTTTGGTGGGCTTCTCCACAGAAGCCCTCCAAAGTGGTGCCACTCTGTCTGGGGTACTTAGGAGGGGTGGAGGGGGATTTAGGCACCCTGGACTGAGTTGCCTAGGCAACTCAAGTCTCACTCCGTCCTGATTGGCCAAAGTGGTGAGCCGGCCGGCTTACCACTTAGCATGTTTGAGTGACAGCTAGGCTGAGTGAATGGGGGTTTTCTGCATAAAAGCAGGGCTTTGGGGAGTGGAACTTCAGAAGTCGCCACAGGACCTAAGAATCCGACGAGGGAGAAGTTGAGCCGACCTGCCACGACGACACCACCGGTGGAGCCCTGCTGGACCGTCTCACCATTTTTCCCAACGACAGAGGAGATCTCCCGCCGGAGAGTCTTCTTCCTTTGACTAGTGGGGATAACCAGTTTCGCCGTCTTTTCGCCTTCCTGACGCATCTCGTGGCCGCCTTGCCTGTGCCCTGCACCACAGCAACGGGAATACCACATTTTACCACAACCGCGAAATAAAGGGTACTACCTTTAACCGGAAAACTGTGCGGCTGGTTTCTTCCCTGGCAGTGCAACGACCTTCAGCTTTCCTCCAAGTCGAGATCTTCTCTAACCCTGGACGACGCCGAGACTTGCAATCACTGCCAGGAACAACTGCCACCGCTGGAGGATCCTTCCCACTTAAGGTACTGTGTTCCGCCTGGCTTCCCTTGCCACCGACTGTACGGGGTAGATTTAGCCCCCGGATTTCGAACCTGGGTAAGCCTGGGACACCCTGGCTAAACTTTTCTAAGCCTCCCTAAACTCTTTTCGAACTCTCTGCAAGACTTTCTAAGCCTAGTGTAACTGTGTGATCTTGGGCGCATTTGTGCTCTGCTCTCTCTAAGAGTGGGCCCAGCCTATGGACTTTGGCTCACAAGTGACTTTTGCTCTTCTGCCTTGCTAATAGTGTTCCTAAAATCGTAGAGTGGTGTACCTTTCCATATTCTGTCTTTTTCCCTCCCTTCTTCATAAACTTATTGGAGTGCCATCTATAGTTAAGCGCTCACCTCTGTATGGAAATAAGTGGTGTTAACTAAGACTTATCTGATAAGGAATAAGGGTTGTATATATTATAACAGTAACTGTGTTTAGAGTGTTTTACAATAAGAGTGCTGGAGTGTTTCAAACAGTGTGTTTTTAAATAAATAATTATATACTTTGATACCAAAGCTCTGGTCATTGTTTGCTTGTATATTGTGTCTGAGTGCCTATTGTGTATACTCTGCATACTGCCTAACTCTTCTTCAGGGAAGTCTGACTGCTCAGCCACAGCTACCAGGTAAATCTGGGTGGTACAGACTGCTACCAAGTGGGTTTACTGCTAACACCTGTAGTCCTAAATCTTTTGCAGTGTTCCCTAAGGGAACTGCACAGGTTTCTGCCTAACAGCCAGGGAAAGAGAGATTGGGAAAAGTCCCCTGCAGGAACTACATCAGTTACTTAAAGATATTGTTCAACAATATCTGAGAATCACATATTAAAACCAAGCAAGAACATCAATGGAGAAGCTGAATAAGCCTTTCCAGGAGTAGGGAGTATTTCTCCTGTCTTTTTGTTGTTTTTGCATAGTGGTAGGGACAGAACAGCTTAGAGTTGGACGGAGGACAGACTGTTTACTTTTGGACTGCACTACAGATGACAAGCACCTTGGTTAGTTTGGTTAGGTAGGCATCCCCCTATGTTAGGGAAAGTAAGGCATTTTTCCTGTTATTTAAATAAAGAAGTATAAAATGACAACATTTGGTCTGCTGCCTCCTTCTGACTAACCACATTGGTTAAGATGGCATTTCCCCCATCAATATGGGAGATTACGTGAATCTGTACCACAGGGTGGAAGCCATTTAGGGGTATGTTCATTTTGTTTATGAAGAGGTTATTAACTCTGTCGCATTTTTACTTATGAAACCAGCACCTACGTGTCAGGTGTGGGCTTGGTGCAGTGCTTGACTACTTTGACTAAGGCTATGCCCCTGTGAGAGGATGCTTCGATGGTGGAGGTGAAGCAATCTTAGCATTGGAAAACATGTATCTGCATTGGGCATGCAGGGATTTGAGGGGTGTGGGATCCTCCCATGCTTCGGTTTTTGCTTTTCTGAGGATCTAATTGAGCATTTATTGGAGATGAGCTCTGTGATGGAAAATGTTGCGAGCGCTGCCTCTAAGGTATCTGGTGGGACGTTATTTAAATAGCGGTGTTCAATCACTGGGCATTTAGCCTGACGTTTATGTGGCAATGATGTATGTGATAACAAGTAGAGTAGATGGATCACACATGATCAATCCAGTCGTGAGTTGGTCCGTGCAGGAAATTAGTGGAGAGGAGTCACAGATGAGGTTGAGTGTGTGGCTTTGACATTTGTGGGGTGAATACATTTTGTTTGAGGTCCATGTGGTAGGTCAGGGAGAGTAAGTCACAAAGATGTTTTGCCTGTTTAGAGTCTGAGACTTTGAAGTCTCAGAGAAAGATGTTATTAGAGAAGCAGTCTACTGCCGGAAAAAAGAAAATCTGTATTTTTCGCCTTTTTAGACCTTTATTAAGTATTACCATTTTAACCTTAATATTGGGGCTTGCATTCAAATTTGGCTGAGAACTTTAAAAACTCAATCTGAACACTTGCCTTGCTACAACCCAAATATCACTGTTATTGTTCTCAATGGATGAGGCACGTTAGTTTGTATAATAGTATCATTTTGAAATTACATTGCTCCAAAAATCCAAAGAGCTGCACTGTGTTAAAACAAATTTTCATGATCCTCTTCGATAGACTTAAGGAGAGGTAGTAAGATGTAGCAATCACTTTCTAAACTGAATCCAGCAGTTTTAACCAGCCCTTTATCTTCTCCTGTGTCATGTCGAAAAATCAAGGCTGCTGGCTGAACTGTTGTTGATCACACTATTTCAGGTTCCAGTTCGTGGGGCTTGGGTTTATTTCTTTTTCACTAGTTTCTATCATTTTCCTCAGCCAGGGAAGAAATTCAGACAGATAATATTATGAAGTTTGCCTGTTATGTACTCATTTTTATCGTTTCTTGAGTTGAATGTACTTTCTCCATGCCAGTAAGAAACATTTCCAAATCTTCCCCTAGAAACGCATGAAGAAATTAAAATAATTGCTGAGAAAGTAATAAAAGCTGCAAACAAAAAAGAAAGTAAGCAGGGAAAGATGTTGCCATTCGAACTTGGAAATGCATATCCAATATCTAAACATGAACTGAAAAATCACCTGATTCAGAGTCAGTCCAAGGAGATGCAGGACAAGCGGTAAGTGAAGAAATGGTTACAAAACATTTATGGCATTTTAGAAAGTGTTTTATTGTTACAGTGAAAACTATCAGAAGGCTGCAAAATTTGAAATCGCCATTAGCAATTGGTGAATGGCCATTTCATCCAATTGAAGAAATTGTGTGCATGTAACCTGTGGGCACAGCCTCTACATGCACAGTCTGTGTGTGCCTACCTCGTGAACCAATGTTGAAAGTTAATTGGGAGGCAGGAGGGCTGCTTATTCAGTACCTTTTGTTAGTCCACACTCACTATGGTTCTTGATAGTTTTTTTCTTAGAAATTGTTTTAGTTGATTTGTTTCAACTTTTTCAATCTGTTCGCACAAAGGCTCAGCTATCATCAGTCTAATACGTTATACAATCATTGTTACAATTCATCATTAAAATACAGATTAGTGCGAAATGTGCAATTATTCACTGTAGATTTTATGGCTAACGTATGATTTCTTAATGCGCTAAATCTCTCCGTTATCCTGCATAATAAATACACATGTTATAAAAAACAGTAACTTTAAATAAAAAGTGTTCTTATAATTTAAGTTCTTAATAATACAAAATGTGCAGAATTACAATTTTTAAAACATCAAATGACCTATAAAATTCATCAAGTTAATTTCCATGTGAATATAAAATTAGATCAAATCATTCTTTTCAATCAAATTTAGAGCTAAAATGAATTGTACCGTTGCAATGTTTAGGGAAATACTTTTGGCATTAAACATATAGTTCCACATTTGCTACTTAGTAGCTTATAGTCTCTCGAATATTAAAAAAATGCTAATTTCCGTTGATAGATTAAAGATGGGCATTCAGTTATAAAAAGTTGGGCTGTCTCATTGTATTCGATCATCTTGCAAAATCGGCACTAGCATTGTTTGAAATTGTCGCAAGTCTCACTTTTGTCGGCCATAAGTCTAAACGAAAACGAAGAAGTGCATTGGCATATATACAACTGGGAAATGTCAGTAAATAGGTTGA
Source organism: Ambystoma mexicanum (assembly GCF_040938575.1). Lineage (NCBI taxonomy): Eukaryota > Metazoa > Chordata > Amphibia > Caudata > Ambystomatidae > Ambystoma > Ambystoma mexicanum. The sequence goes on along the minus strand of NC_090938.1, from coordinate 111,940,507 downwards.
AGTTTGATTCAGAAATTTCATGAGGAACGCTCCAGCCTTAAAACTGACATAATTATTGCATGAGTCCCATGTTAGTCTGTAATCGTGGTACAAAAGTTTCTTTTTTACTTTATCTGGTGATTCTATTAGCATTTCAAGAGTGAATGGTTGAGGAATGGTCTGAAAGTATAGCTGTTTATTATGCCGGAAATAAATTGTCGTTCTGCATCAGACATAAGACATTTTCTATAGATTGCTAATAGCTGCCAAGATACAGTCGCTGATAGTGATATTAAGCCTATCGCGTATCTGATGAGAGACATTGGGACACTGAGGGGTACGGATATAGCTGACTTCCTGTGTTTTTACTGGGAGGTACTGGTTAAAGTAAGCTCAAAAGTGCTAGTGAGTGTCAGCTCCCAGGGAAACCACCATTGGTTAAGAAGCCCTTGTCGGTGGACTTGTGTGAATGGCTGGGTGCATATTGTACACAAAGAATATTGAGCTAATCATTATACTTTGCCGCTTATCTAAGATTGTGAGGCAAAATATCACCACATCTGGGGTCTTGAGACTACCATTTCTGTTTCTTTCCGTATCAATTAACAATACCCCTGATTCTCAACCCAGAGCATTTCTATGCCCCTTCTGTCAGATTTGATGGTGATGAGGGGGCAGGGTTACATTATTGCATTTGCAAGCTTTCTAGGCACGCCGTCTGGGAACCATGGGGGACATTGTCCCCAAGTCTACCGAGTAGAGTGATAGACTGCTGAAATTGAGGACTTAACAGGATTTCTTTGAAGAGTGCACATGGACAAAAGTAAATGTGCTATGTTTCTTAATTTACTTTTTCGTGAGTAAATTGCTTGTAGTCTTTATTCTGTCCACCTTCGCCTATACTCTTGAGACTACACAGACACAGGACAGGAGCCTTTTTGCAGCACGCAATCCATGCATAAGTTAAATGCGCAGATGCGTACGCATGCATGCCACCACGTCCCTCCAAGGATGGACTGGTGCCTTGAGCACTTTGTAGGTTTTGTGCCAATTTTTCTTCCTTTTCCTCCTCTTCCAAGCATCGCATCCATTCCCAGTTCATCTGCCTTTGCCAGGCATAATCGGGTTCATCGCGTGCGTCACCTACAGCTGGTAGATCTCTGCAGTGGACCCAAACTCTCTGTTTGCAGGGCCCCTGGGTGTCGAACTCCATTAGGATCCTGCAACGTTCTTTTAGTCAGGTCTCTAGGCGGCCACATTAGCTGTGGGAGGATATATTTCTAGGCCTCCTCGCAGTCGCTTCAGCAGCTTCAGGATTTCCTGGACAACAGGTGCCAGTAGCAGGTAGGTGGTCCTCTTTCCTTTAGGGCCCCTGTGACTGGGGGACTCCTTTTAGAGGTCTTTCAGGCTAGTAGGGATCCCAGCTAGCTTCAACTTGCCAGAAGTGACTTTGAGCTTCCTCATGAAGGGACGAAATCAAGCTGCTATGGGCCTCAGGCAAAGGATCCTGTGAAGGGGCTGTGAAGGGGCAGAAATGAGAGGCAGACACAAAGTTGTAATATTTTCAATGTTGCAAACAAAGGGGGGTCTGGGAATCTCTCTACCAGCACGAACACAGCCCAATGACCTGTTCTTGGGTGAATAACCCCTGGGAGAGACTCTACCAAGTCTTTAGCTAACTGTCCTTTTCGCAGAGAAGAGATTTCCCCGCATATCAGCCTTTGTCCTGCCCAAGGGCAGTCCAGCGCCGAAATGCTAGGCAATTCTCCTCTGAACAAGAGTACCATCAGTAACCCCATACACGTGTTTCAGCCTTGTAGCGCATCATCAGTGAGGTGAAACTGTTGCCTCTCTAAGAACAGTGAGCAAGGGGTCCACGTCTGGATTGCCCTGTTAACTTAGGGTGAAACCCAAAGTTAATGTATTCAATCAAAGGGGGGTCTGGGAATCTCTCTACCAGCACGAACACAGCCCAATGACCTGTTCTTGGGTGAATAACCCCTGGGAGAGACTCTACCAAGTCTTTAGCTCACTGTCCTTTTCACAGAGAAGAAATTTCCCCGCATATCAGCCTTTGTCCTGCCCAGGGGCAGTCCAGCGCCGAAATGCTAGGCAATTCTCCTCTGAACAAGAGTACCATCAGTAACCCCATACAAGTGTTTCAGCCTTGTTGGGCATCATCAGTGAGGTGAAACTGTTGCCTCTCTAAGAACAGTGAGCAAGGGGTCCACGTCTGGATTGCCCTGTTAACTTAGGGTGAAACCCAAAGTTAATGTATGCAAACAAAGGGGGGTCTGGGAATCTCTCTACCAGCACGAACACAGCCCAATGACCTGTTCTTGGGTGAATAACCCCTGGGAGATACTCTACCAACTCTTTAGCTCACTGTCCTTTTCACAGAGAAGAAATTTCCCCGCATATCAGCCTTTGTCCTGCCCAGGGGCAGTCCAGCGCCGAAATGCTAGGCAATTCTCCTCTGAACAAGAGTACCATCAGTAACCCCATACACGTGTTTCAGCCTTGTTGGGCATCATCAGTGAGGTGAAACTGTTGCCTCTCTAAGAACAGTGAGCAAGGGGTCCACGTCTGGATTACCCTGTTAACTTAGGGTGAAACCCAAAGTTAATGTATGCAAACAAAGGGGGTCTGGTACTCTTGTTCAGTGGCACCGGCCCACTTGTTCACCCCATCAGATGTCCCCAGAGCTAGGCAGGGGACTGTGACACACCCCACTTACTATGCACCTTTGCTTCTACTGATTGTAGAGGGGTTGAGGAAATAAGGGCCTGGGTGTGGTGGGAGGATACAAACTGGAATTGGGTGTATTGAGGCTGAGAAATCCAGGTTTTACGTTGCCTACTTCTTCTAAGCTATGTTTGTTTTGTGGTTGAATGCAAATGCCTATGGCCTGTGGTTTCTGCCAACTGTTGACACAACAGAATATGTAGCTGTATACTTTTTTTGATTTATTTTGTAAAACGTGCTTCTTTATTCTAGTTTCTTCAGCAAATACGTAAATCCTAAACCCTAGGAAAACTACTTTAAAAGCAAAATTACAATTGTAAGAGCTATATAACAAATAAATGTCTATTGGGCATAAAAATGTGTTTAGCCAAGGTTTGCTGTTTGTAAGAAAGGCAGTGGGTTTTGTGGACACATTTTCATACAATAAAAAAGAGAACAAAGGACAGATAGGCAAGCTCATTGAGATCCGATATGCCATTATGATGCAGCCAGTGTTATACTGGCTGTGGAGTTGGAACATTAAAGCTTGAGTTCTGTTTAGGGAAGAATTGGAGGAGCTGCTCTCCTTAACAGGTGGAAGGAAACTTTCTTGGTTTAGGCATGTAAGAACCATGCTTTTTAACATTGGTCTGGGGGATCTTGTTTGGTTGGGTAGAGCCTACAAAGTGGTGGTTAAGAATACATTTAGAGAGTGGGAGTGGAGTATGATGGTCGATAACTGCTTAATGGGGATAAAAAAAGCTAGGGCTTATTTGCAACTTAAGGACATCTGTTGGTCGGAGGCATATCTAGACCTACAAATGTCAGTGAAATTTAAAAGGTGGTTTGCAAAGTTTAGATTAGGCACACTCCCATTGGCTCACGAGTCTGCCAAGTGGAAGAATGGGTCCTGCTCCTCAACCCTATGCCCTCTTTGTGGCAAGGGGTGTGAGGATGAGGCGCATAAGAAAGCTGATTAAGGAATTACGCTCGTCATCGATTCCTTATTGCAGAAGGGCATAATTGTCCGGACAAGAAGACCTTGTTCTACACGTATTCTCCAGGTTTGCAAGCCTGAAAAGAAGAGATATTGCTTTGTCTAAGACCTTTCGAACAGTGAAAGTTGCCAGGCTCCCTACCTTTTCTGTAAGACCTAATCTGCAACTATTCTTTTTTGCAGAAAAAGTGTTTTCTTATGTAGACCTCTGCGCATTCATCTATACGTTAATGCCACTTGAGTCCCAGTTCGTGTTGGGGTCTCACAGGCCTGTTAGTCTGTTAGTTTGGCTAGGGGCCATTCTGCAGTTCTCCCCTAGGTGACCGTTATTTCTTTGGAGCATTTGCTGTATGCGCGGTCCTCGTTATTTCTTTGGAGCATTTGCTGTATGCGCGGTCCTCCGTGGTTAATTGTGGCTCCAGGTCATGCAACGGACTCTCCTCAATATGTCGCCTTTTGAAATTTGCAGGTTTCGGGCCACTCTGTGTAGCTTCGGTTCGGATGATTGTTACCTTCTCTCTGCTGGGGATGCTGGTATATGTAGTTTTCTGGAAGAAATATAGAACTACTGGTCAGCATATTGCAAGATAGGTAGGGGAGATAGACTGTGGCACTATATTCATGCAGGCTGGCACTATAAGAAGGGACAAAGATTGGGACCCTCCCAGCTTCGACCACTCACTCTGGCTTCCTCCCTGGTAGGCATCCAACCCCAGGCTGAAAGGATGTGCTTAATGACCTTGTAACATAACAATGAGAGGTATTTATTAAGAGGCACTAGTTCTTCTCTTCATTGAGCCATTCCTAAGCCGCTGACCGACAGTGGGACACAGGAGGGTAGTTTATACATTTTATGACGATAACAAGCTGAATAACTGGATTTCCAAGTGATAAACTATTCCTAGATCTTTATTGATATTCATAAGCACTGAATAGAATACCTAGCTCGTACCCTCACAAGAAGAGGGGCGATTAGAATGAATGAAAAAAGGCATAAATAGACTTTTCGCACAATATGCATGAAGCTTGCATGATTACGGAGTATGTACGTCTTTTTGGGGGAAAAGAGACTAGCCAAACAAATCCTGCAGTGGAGCTTGCCCAATAATACTAACCTGTGTGCTCTACCTCCTTGTTTTTTTGCTTTTGTCTTTTGAAGTATTTTATTTGTTTTTCTGACTCATCCATGCTATCTGGTGCTCAGTGGCTGTATGGCTACATAAGGACCAACATCCACCTGTTGGTGAGTTAATTAGATGCATAAAAAGTGTTTTCTTATGTAGACCTCTGCACATTAATCTATACGTTAATCGTATGATTCAATTTTTTGCAATAATTTACTACTGCACACTGTTTAGTAAATGACCAGTAAATGGTTTAATTCGATTTATTACAATGTTTATACATCAATGAAAATTAGTGAAAATTATATTTGAACTTGTGCCTTGTTTCATCTGGTGCGTCCGTTTCCGAAATTTCCTTTTCCACTTTCTTCATTTCTTCTTCATTTCTTTTATGTTCCCTGTCGGCATGTTCTGCAAGCAATTCCACCATTCTTGTCCAGCTTTCATTGAGGTTTGTAACCCATTCTTCCGCTAAGTCACTGTCTTGCACTTGTGTCCTCGTCTCTATTCACTCTGTATGTCGTAATTTTTCAATTTGTGTGGGTGGATGCACCGACTAGTAGAGTTTAAACATTAGCTTTGGGTTGCAGTTCTTCATCTGCTATTCATTTTACTGTTGTGGCTCTCTACACTGCTTTATTTAGCATTTCTATTCATGCTGATAGCCAATTTCTTTTCGCCTTTACATATGGCTGTGTGCAACACACATGTTTAAGACTTCTAATGGGGCACACAGAGAACCCCCACACTTTTCTCCAAAATTCTTAAATTGGATTTGAACTCTTTTTAAAAAAAAAGTATTTTAATTTTATTGTTTTAACAGTAATAAACAGACATGAAATGATATTTTATTTATATCGCGCTCATACACAAGTGTTTCAGAGCGCGACCAGGCAAAAGGGAGGGGAACAGGGGAGAACAAAAAGAAAACGCTGATCTTACTAGGCCCAGTGTCATTTAAGGGGTAAATATAAGGGTACCTGTGAATACCGTAGGTCTTCCAGGTAAAATATATTCTAAAGTAAAACACTGGACCTAGATGTATATGAGGCTAGAGGCAATACTTCAACGTCTATACAAAATTACAACACTGTTTCATGTCAGATAAAACAAATTATATATATATATATATGTTTTATTTTATGTTACCTCCTATTTCATTTTGGGCCAAGTTGTTGTACACAGTAGGAAATAAGAAAAATTGAGTTTGCTACTGTCGTGTGTTTTCAAGTATTTGTTGAACTTGAATATGTGTGGTGAAATCACCACTTTTAAACATTGTATATCGTTTTTAGCGAAATGTTGTTTGATACCTGTGCTGTTTAGCAAATGAATTAAAATATGATATTTTAAATGTTGGATAGATGTCATTTATTAGACTTTACACAGCCTATATTTGTTTGAATGGCTGCGGGATCAGGTTTCAGATTATTGAGGGTAACATGTTGTGTTAAAGAAATATGTATATGTCCCTTCCTTTGATTAAATAAATAGTATATCCCCACTTGGTAGGAGGGGTATCACCGTAGTGTGGGGCAACCCACATATGAAATAATACCTCCTATTTCAAAACTTAAATCAAAATACATATTTCCACAACGTATCTTATAACAAACACCAGTGTATCTTCTTTCACACAACCATTCATACACAATCACAAATATATTCTATTCATGAAAACATAAACAACAGATGTGTGAACTCTATTGTCACACTTGAACATAAACAACGCTCCTCAGTAAATCACTGTTGTTTCTTATAACACAATGTATAATCTGATGTTCAGAGAGTGGATGTTCCTTCCTCTCTCATGGATCTACATATGTTTCGGTCGATCATGGACCATCCTAGGTCCTCTTAATCATTCGACCTGCTTCAGGATCAGGGAACCTCTCTTCAGGGTTCCTCATACAACAGGACAAAAGGTGTCTTCTATGGATCGGTTCCAAAGGTAAATACATATAACCACCTTTTAGACTCTAGCCTCAGTATTCAAATTCGACACAATTAATTAGTGTGTATCTCTTCTTAACTGAAGATACCCATCATTACTCACCTCTAACCAGAGAACCGTGTCAGAGGTAGTATTGATGCTCAGATTCAATCCTTCAGGCCATGCGGCCCATTAACCTGCACCTGAACTAATGGGGTGAAAGTTGTAACACTATCCATCCTTCTATCATCATTGATTAAAAAAGCAGCAACATAAGGTCTACACTTACATATATCTTCATCAGTCTGAGGTAGATATGGCTCCTACAGGTAGTTAATTCCCCGTCTGTATCCTCCCTTGCTATCACTAGAGGAGATAAATAAATGGGGGGGTCCATCAATCTCAACATCCACGGTTTGCTTGACAGTCACAGAACACATGCCTCTCTGTATTAAAGCTTACTCACCACACTGTCCAGGTGGAATGCAGGGGCGGAATGAACCTATCCAGACGCTGACCCACTCTTTTCTTGTGCTGGAAAAGAGATCAGAAGATGGGGGGCCATACCAAGTCGCAACCTACTCATAACATCAACGTTTTGAATAGCCCTCCCCCAAATGACCAATGTGATCGGCAACCCGGGTGCTCTGTGTATGGAGAATATGTAAATACATAATTCTCCATCCGGGGTAGTGGGCCATAAGCCCCCCCCCCAAAGATCACAATCCCTGGAGACCCGCGTGTCTACAGTACCGTGTTTTAAACAGCTTGGGAAATAATTCTGAGCATGCGGCTAGGCTAATGAATAAATACGTGACACTCGTGGTGCCGCGACGGTGAACATAGTCATCTCTCTCAGACTGGAGCAACATCTCTATGTCTATTATGAAACACACCCGTGCTAGATGGTGGCCGCCGGCCACACTCGCGGCACGGTGTATTGCGGTGCTGACTCTCTTACATTCTTAGTTCAGGCTGCAGTGGTGTACGGTCTACACAGAGAAGCGCCAGCATTACTCCTCGATCCTTCGTAGCAAAACGCGCAGTCTGCGGATAGGTAAGCGCGTGTACTACACAGTGCCTCTTATATGCTCTTAGTCCGCCTCTTGTCATGGACAAAGAAAGAGGATTAAGTGACGGGATTCCTCTCCAAATCGGCTGGATATAATTTGTGTCAGGGGCAGCTATATTTGCCAGTGTCTTTCATCCTCCGTCATCCGCAATATTTCTCAGCTAGTGTACAGGGTAATTCGATCATGTAAAGATTACAAAACGACTCAAAACAAAGAATGAATCAGAGAGTACCAATCCACTGCTATATCCGCGGTACCTAGCATCCTTTGTGACCTAGAGTACTTCATAGCAGGATGACACTGACTTACTATCGCCTTAGCTTGTGTGCACATAAAAAAAGTCAAATGACATAATGTGATCATACACAAAGCCTAGTTGCAAAAGATGAATCAACATAATGGGTCACACTAGTCATATGCACATCATGGAGCCCCTGTATAATCCGCATGAGAATATAGGTGGAACTCACTCATGAGTCATAAAGCTAAGAACCGGGTTGGCAATGACTCTCAATCTCATCCAAGGACCCTCCAATGTCAAAACCTGCAAGGGAATATTGAAGTCTGTGTCAGTGGTTTCGGACCTGCCCTGCATGGGCCTATGACCACCCCACAGGGGGGGCACAAAAGCAGAGTCTTAGGTATGTATCATTTTGCTCCATTCAATGGAAATGTTCAGCCCATGTCTGACTGAGTTCAGGGTATATATCCATCTTTGTTCCGCCTGATGAACTATTGTGGACATGTCACCTCCTCTCGTGGGTTGTTTAAATGTCTGCATTACAAACCACCTGATATCTCTATCAGAGTGGCCCATTAAGTGAAAATGTTCCACCAAAGGTTTGTCAGCGACGTTGTTCCGTATACATGAGCGATGCTCAGATATACGTTGTCATATCTGGCGATTTGTTTTGCCTATGTAAATCATGTTGCAAGGACACATGATTACGTATACCACCTTTTTAGTCAGGCAGTTTGTGTGCCCCATCATTTTCCATTTTGTTTTAACCCAATCAAACCTTTTTCTTGGTTCAGTAAATTGACATGCCACACAATTGCCACATTTATAGTGACCTACAATGGGTTCCAGACCCCACTGATTTTTCACCGTTGTTTCTGCTGTTTTTATTTCACTATATGTGTGGACCAATTTTTGCCTTAAATTTGCACTTCGCTTAAAGGCAAATAATGGTTTCTTAGCCAAGGTGCCTTCCTGTTTGACTAGGTGTCATTTAAGAAAGCGCAAGTGCATGGAAAAGGGAAGAGGGGAAAAGTGCATGTAAGGTGGGGGGAGTGGAGAATGCGGAGCAGAGGGGAGAACAGAATAAATAAAATAAATAAATGAATAAATGAGGGCAATAAACCATGGTAGTGCGGCCAGCAAGTGGCAGGTGAAAGTAAGTCAGATAAGGGATATCTGATAAGTGCAGAAGAAAAAGTGGGAGTGGGGCTGTATGGGTACAGATACAGAATCCCAGTGCAGTGCAGGGGGTAGTCCGGAGGCAGTGCAGGAGGGTGGCACGGTAAGCAGGTACCTGGGCCTGAGTGATAGAGGGTCGCCTGGTGCACGATGACAAGAGAAGAAACAGATCAACAAGGGGGGCAGAGGCAAAGAGGAAGGAGTTGAGGTGCTTCCGGAACCGGAGATGATTTTCCTGAAGTTTCAAGGTGGCCGGGAGGCTGTTCCAGAGGGAGGTCCCAGCCGAAGAAAGAGATCTACCCCCCAGCTCGTTTCTTTGCAAAACGACTAACCCTGAGGGAGTTAGAGGTAGAGGAGCGAAGGGCTCAAGAGGGGAGGTATTTACGGAGGGATAGTTGAAGGTATTTTGGATCCAGGCCCCAGAAAGCCTTGTGGACAATGCAGAGGGTTTTACATTTAATCCTTGCATCCACTGGGAGCCAATGAAGGGATTTCAGGGCTGGAGATATACGATCCCAGGGCTTGAGGCCAAGGACAAGTCTAGCAGTCCTGTTCTGGATTAGTTGTAGAGGGCGCAGAGTGGAGACAGGTAGTTTCAGAAAGAGGCTGTTATAGTAATCCAGTCTGGAGAGAACCAGAGCTTGGGAGACAGTGAGCTTTTGAGGGAAGGAGAAGAAAGGCAGAGTGCCTCTGAGGAGGTGTAATAAAAAGTTTGATATCTTGGAGACGTCAGAGATGTGTGTGGAGAAGGAAAGTGTGGAGTAAAAGATAACCCTGAGGTTCTTAGCCTTGCAAGTGAGGGTAGGGGGAGGGCCAAGGGAGGCCGGCCAGAGAGTGAGAGGGAAGGATGGAGATGGTGTACCAATAAGGAGGATCTCAGTCTTGTTGGCATTTAGGCAAAGACCGTTGTTGGCACACCAATTTTGAATGGCGATTAGACATTCAGAGATGAGGGAAGGAGAGGAGGAGGCTGAAGGAAGCCTGGAAATGAGTTGGATGTCGTCGGCATAGCACTGGAAAGTTGAGCAGAAAATGGAGATGCAGTAGGCGAGAGTTGCCAGGTATTGGTTGAAAAGCCAGGGCGAGACGTTAGACCCCTGGGGGACACCACCGGAGGAGAGGGAGATAGAGGATAGAAAGGACTCAAGATGTACCTAGGAGGGTCGATCAGAAAGAAAAGAGGTCAGCCAGGCCAGAGCCTAATCAGTGATACCCAGGTTGTCACGGAGACGATTGAGCAAGGTGGTATGGTTGACTGTGTCGAACGCAGAGGAGAGATCATGTAGGACGAGGACAGAAGGAATGCTAGAGTCGAGGTTGGAGAGCAGGTCTTCACGGATGTTCAGGAGAGCAGTTTACGTGCTTCTGGCAGCTCTGAGGCCAGATTGGTGGTCATGGAGGGAGCCAACAGAGTCGGAATGAAGATTAAGCTGAGAGATGGCTAGCTTTTCCAGGAGCTTACCCAAAAAGGAGTAATGGAAATTGGGCGATAGTTTGCTGGACATGAAGGATCAGCAGTGGATTTCATGAGGAGAGGATGCACAAGGGAATTCATAAGAGGGCAGGGGAAAGAGCCAGAGCCAAACGAGAGGTTGCAGAAATCGGCAAGGGTGTCAATGTGGTCCTTAATAGTTTTAGAGCAACAGGGAAGGACCTGTTTTGATTAGTTTTTCATAGATCAGACTTGTCTAGCTACCTCATCAGGGGAGATAAGAGGAAAGGGTGAGAAAGGGGAAGGGGAGGAGCTGAGGGGGTGTCAGCCATCCGTAAAGGAGAGGGAGGGGGAGAGGAGGAGAAGGAGGACAAGGAGGACAGGATGTCCTGGGTTTTAGAGATAAAGTGAGAGGCAAGGGCATAGCAAAGAGCCTGAGAGGCGAGAGGAGGGGTGGAGACTGCAGCAGGGTTGGCCAGCTCCTAGCATATCAAATGATGAATACAGTACCGAGAGATTCAGCATGATTGGTCTGCTTAGTAATGTCCCTTACCCACCTCCTCCCACCCACTACCTAGCAACAACAAAAACGTGTGCACTATTCCTATCACTCAAAAAATATAATGTTAGACCTGGCCACGTGTGTGTGCTTCTATACCACTTTGTTCAATGGATGTTTGTTCCAGCGCTTCCTGAGAGGTCTGGGCTTGCGTGATAGTGAACGCTACCTGGAGTAGTGTCCTCCAGGATTGAAGGTCTGAGCTTCCCTCTCCGTGACCCTGGCGGGCCGCTACTTGTCATGTCGCGGTCTCTGCCATAGTCCATTTCTGTAGGTCCAGCCACAGAACCTACATTAGGGCTTTTGTGCGTTTTCCAACCAATTGCTATCCTATGTTTGGCCAGCGCGAAGGCCAGGTCTTTCAGTTTGCAAATTTGTCTAGTTGCTTGGGGGCGTTGGAATATACCTAGCAAGCAAGCGGCAGGGGATTGCATTTGTAGGGTTATGGCTGGGTTAGACAACTTCAGAGCTATCTCTTCCCAGTATTGCTGGATCACAGGGCAGGCCCAGAACATGTGTAGCATATCTGCGTTCTCAAGCCTGCATTTGGGGCAAAGATGTGTGTTTAAATGATTGAACTTCGAAATTTTCTGAGGCTTCAAGTATGCCCTGTGTGTTACGTACAGCTGCAGGAGTTGCAGCCTAGCATTGTGTGATACATGTTTGTGATATGAGATCGCCCGTTGCCATTGTCGATCTGTGAATTGTGCATGCAGGTCCTTCTCCCACATTAGGCAGGTGTGTAGTGTGACATCCGCCTGTTAGGCCAGAAAGAGTTTGTACAGCCTGGATACTGCGTGACCTCCCTCTGATATGTCGTATAGTGTTTCCACTGCTGCCGTGGATGCCAACTGGTGTCCTTTGTGGGACATCTCTGCTTGAGTGATCGTAGCAGTGTGGCATGTGTAATGCACTGTGCCTTATGTAATCCATTGTCGGCCACAAGGGATGAGAAGTCAGTCACCCTCCCATCTTGTAACAAGTCGTCCACTGTTGCTACTCCGTTGGGCAGCCAATGCTCTCTGATGATAGTGCTGTGCTGGGGGTTGTTCTCCACCAACGTGACTAATGGGATCTGCGGGAGTAGGGTGACATGCTTCCTATTAGTTTACAGGTTCTGTGCCACATGGCATTACCTTATGTCAGCAGGTGTGGGGGTGTTGAAAGTGGCCGGCACGCGTCCATATCACTTTTTTCAGGAAGAGCGGGCTGCAGGCTGGCTGAAGCAAGGAAGTGTCTAGGGTAGGTTTGTCGGACAGCCAGCCTGTGACAAATTGCATCTGACTTGCCATGAAATACAATTCAAAATTGGGCGCTCTGATGCCTCCTTATTCATGTGGTCTCTGCAGCTTGTGCAGTGCTAGTCTACACCTATGATTGCGCCAGAGAAACTTTCTACATGCTGTATCCAGTTTAGTGAAGAAGCTTTTGGGAATGTTATACAGGATATTTGTGAAGTGGTGAAGTAGCCCGGGGAGGACTACCATTTTCAGTAGTGTTGCCATCCCCATCACAGAGAGTGGTAGTCTCATCCAGAAGTACATTGACTTCATTACCCCTTCTGCTGCATGCATCATATTGTGCTTGTGTTCTGTGCGAGACTCGTGATATACAATGATGCCCAGGTACCTGATCGTATCAGTGCTCCAGTTCACAGGTAGTGTGGGCAAGGAGCTATCTTTTTCCCTCTTAGGCCTGCAAGCGGGAACAGGCACGACTTGTGCCTGTTGGCCGTAATACCTGAGAGTTCTGCAAATCTGTCTAGGACGTCTAGTATATATTGCAAGTTATACAGGACATTTGTGAAGTGGTGTAGAAGCCTGGGGAGGAATACCATTTTCAGTAGTGTTGCCCTCCCCATCATAGAGAGTGGTAGTCTCATCCAGAAGTACATTTACTTCATTACCCCTTCTGCTGCATGCATCGTATTGTGCTTGTGTTCTGTGCGAGGGTTGTGATATACATCGATGCCCAGGTACCTGAACATATCAGTGCTCCAGTTCACAGGTAGTGTGGGCAAGGAGCTATCTTTTTCCCTCTTAGGGGCCTGCAAGCGGGAACAGGAACGACTTGTGTCTGTTGACCGTATTACCTGAGAGTTCTGCAAATCTGTCTAGGACGTCTAGTATATATTGCAAGTTAGTTTCTGGGTGTTGTAAGTATAGTAGCATGTCGCCTGCGTACAGGGACAGCAGATGCCATCTGCCATGTATGTTAATGGCAGCTTCTTTATATTTGTTACGGCGGTATATCGCTATTGGTTCAAGAGCAAGAATAAGCAACATGAGGACAGCGGGGACCCCTGTCTAGTGCCTTTATCTAGGGATCATTGTTCGGATATTTGATTGCCTGTCTTCACACTGGCGACTGGGTTACTGCATAGTAATTGCACCCATCTGATATACTTGGGCCGTATGCCAAATCTGCGTAGCACTGCCAGTGGCCATGACCACCTGACTGAGTCAAATGCCTTGACTACGTCTAGCGAGGCTACTGCATAATGGTTTGCCCTGGTGTTGGTGTGGTCTATGATGTGATGTAATCTGCGCAGGTTCCATGGTGTGTTCCTCCCGGGCACATAGCCTGTCTGGTCTGGGTGTATCAGTTCTGTGATCACCTTTTTAAGTCTGTTCGCGAGTAAGGCTGTGAGTATCTTCCCGTCTTGGTTTAAAAGTGATAATGGCCAATACGAGCCGCATTCTGTGGCAGGTTTGTCGTGCTTAACTGGATTTTAACTCTTATTACATTTTCTGCTTTGGATTCTTATCACATTTTCTGCTGGCTCAACTCTCTACAGTACGTGGATGATCTCCTATACTCCTACGTCCCGTCCCCTTTCCTCCATACTTATGGGACATTCCTCCATCCTGTGGGACAGGACCGGAGCACTTTTTAAAAGCATCAATATTTTGCAAAAATGTGTCCTTCCTCTCTTTTACGCGGGGTACCGCACGCAGACGTAACCCCGCCCATTTTAGCTCTGCCCCGCACATCGCCCATCGGTCCTTTTCTCCGCTCGTTCGAGACTGGACGCACTTGCATCTGTGGAAGGTTTTTTCTTCTGTTTTCCTCCTCTCTGGCTCTCGCTGGCGATCGCGTGCTAGTCCGTCTATGCCGTTTCAGCTAGACTTCCCGAATTGTTCTTCCTGTCAGCGACGCTTCGCTAGGGCGGAGCCCCATCCTCTTTGTTTAGAGTGTTTGGGTCCTGACCACTGGTGGGACTCGTGTTTTTATTGCGATACCCGTTCGGTCCAGGCGCTTCAACGTCAGTTAGAGCCGTGGGAGGAGGTGTTTCAGCGCACTCCCCCTATGCATTTCCAATCCTTCATCGGCGAGAAGAAGAAACTCCCGGTGAGTTCTTTACTTTTTAGGGCACCCTGACCGGGGGACTCCTTTCAGGGGTCTTCCCGGTCTGAGAGGAGCGGCAAGAGCTCTATTACCGGGGCTTGCCCTGAGGTGCCGTCTGGGCCTAAAAAGTGTACCAGAGTTTTCTCCGAGGGTCTCCGTAAGGGGCCTGTTGACACTGGATTACATTCCGAGGCCCTTCCTGTGAGGGCTGTTTGTAGACCCAGTTCTACTGAGTCGTGGGGTATCGGAGCTCGCTCTGAGGCCTCCTTGATTGGAGCTTCCCTTAAAAGCACCGGGGTGCGCCCCGAGGCCTCGGTTGAGGTTGTTGATACCGAACGAAAGTTCGAGGCCCGACGTGAAGAGGCTTTTACTGGACTCGGGTCCGAGGTCCCTTGTTCAGAGGCTAAGGTGACCAACAGTTCTGAGAGGCCTGTTAAGGCCTTGTCGGTGAAAGCTGTTCCTCATCTTTCCCGCTCTTGCGGTGACTCCAGAAAGGTTGAGGGCGCAAGGAGTAAGATTTCGAACCGTAATTCCTCCTTTACCTGCAGCGCCAAGGTCCTTCCTAAGAAGGCTAGTTTGGCTATTAGCATGTCACAAAAACATCCTAGGCCACACAGTACCGGCTCGGCCAAGGTTTGTTGTGTTAAGGCTAAAATGAAGACCCCTGACCTGCCTGTGGGGACCCCTGCCTCACTTCCACACGTGGCGCAGTTCTCCTCAGGCGCTGACAAAATGGCAGCCGTTCCCGCCAAGACCACGGCAGCCATTTTGGATACATCCCTTACAACTACGCCACCGGCCTTAGGTGTAGGGGTTGGTTCAGTAGGTGAACATTGGTTTCCTTGTGCACATCCGTTCCGTCCAGTTTATGACTGGAACGCCCGGATGCCCCTTCCACACAATGGGCCTGATCACGACTTGGGCGGTAACGCCGGCGCTAATAGCGCCGGCGCTATTAGCCCTACCGCCGAACTCCCTGGTGCTAATAGCGCCGGATCACGAGTTTGGCGGTAATGTTAATCCCCATTCCCCATTGAGCCCATTCGGGAATGCCCCATTCCTCATTGGGCTCAATGGGGAAATTTCGCGCTAATACCGCCAGCGGATTTCCCGCCGGCGGTATGAGCGTGAATTTTTGGCGGATTTCCCCCTAGCTAAGAGCTGGGGCAAAATCCGCCGAAGTCCTGATTTGGTGGACCCTTAAATCCTGCGGTAATAGTGCTACCGCTGGAATTTAAGGGTTACCGCCAAAGTCGTGATGAGGCCCAATGTCTCACTGCCTGCGGCATCGGCGCCCTGGATTTATCTGGACACTTCTGGGGATGGGCCCTCTTGGCAACCCTCTCTCCTGCGTCCCTGGAATTACTCCCCTCATGAGAGGCCTCCTCCGGTTTCTCCGAAATCATCGGCGGAGGACGCCTTCTTCGGCAAGTTTCAAAAACGTATGCGTTCCGACCCCATGAAGGAGTACTTTCGAGGCTTGTTCAGGGAGATATGCCCGCCTGCACAGGCGGTCCCACCTGCGGTTCCGGTGGTTCCACCGACGCCGCCCTTACCTGCAGGGCCTCCCCCTGCCCTTCCACCCTTGCCTCCATTGTCCCCGGTGGACAAGGTCACTGTGGTGCCCGATATGGTTCAGCCTGATCCGGACCTGTCGGACGACGCGCAGGGCGATCAGGACAGCGAAGACCAGCCCTGCTCTATCAGAGCCTTTCACGACTGGATGCTGGACATGATGTGTCTGTTGGATGTTCCAGTGCCCGAGGCACCCACTCCGCAGGAGGGCGTGCTTTTGGGGGTGTTCACCTGGTCTCCTTCAGAGCGTACCGGCTTGTTCTTGCAGAAGGACGTTCTGGCCGAGGTCCGTAGAGTCTGGGAGAAACCACACTCTGGGCTGTTTGTCAACAAGAAAATTGACGCGTGCTACAGGCTTCATTCTTCGGAAGAGGTGGCCTTGGCATCATGTCTGCCCTCCTCCTCCACGGTAGTGGCTGCGGCCACTTTGCAATCCAGGCCTGGGGCATCCTCTTCTACGACGGCTACACAGGTTCTGGGCAAAGAGGATAAGCTTCTTGACTCCCTAGGGAGGAGGATTTTTGCTAACTCAGCCCTGCAATTGCGTCAGGCCAATGCAGAACTGGTGTTAGCAGTGGCAAATATGAAAATGTGGAAAGGTCTGTCGGAGTTTGAGGAGTTTATCCCTGCTGAAAAGATTGAGAATTTCAAGGCGGGATTGTCGGATGCCAGGGTCCTGGCTCAAGATCTGTTGGAGGCTGCGGCGCATCATGTCGACACTTTGGCCCGGGGCCTTATGCTTGGTGTGGATACTTCTCGCCAGGCTTGGCTGCACGCCACCAAGTTCTCTAAGGAGGTGCAGGATAAGGTTTTGGACCTGTCCTTTGACGGCAAGGAGCTCTTTCATTCCTCAACGGACGTGGAGCTGACCAAAACCCAGGACATCACTCAGACCGCCAAGTCCTTGTCTGTCCTGGTAAAACCACCTTTTAGGACACAGAGACTGTTGTCATAACCTTGGCCCTCCTCTGGTGTCAGGGGTTTTCTGGATCGGAAATCCCGCACGGTTGACACCCCTTTGGGAAATTCCCGCCCAAGACAGCAGCAGAGTCGGTTTTTCTCCCGCTCCTCAGCCTCTTCCTCAGGTTCAGGTGGTGCCACCACCGAGAAACCAGCTAAATGAGGATTTTCTGCGCTCGCACGAGACCCCGGTGGGAGGACGCATTGCGTCTCATTGGGAGGCGTGGCAGACCATCACCGAGGACCGGTGGGTCTTGTCAGTCGCTCAGGCGGGCTTCCGCTTCCCCCTACCATCAATCCTCCTTTCCAGCAGTCGGGGACGGCCTCCCTCAGAGCCGAGATTCAGAAGTTACTGGATCTCAGGGTGGTGGAACCCGTTCCTCTAGGGGAACGAGGGGAGTGCTTCTACTCCCGGCTGTTTACGGTACCCAAATCCAACCAGGGTGGCCTGCGCACCATTCTAGACCTTTCCCAGTTCAATCTTTTCCTACCCCAAGAGAAATTGAAGATGATCACGCCTGGTCAGATAAAGTCCTTGCTACAGAAGGGCGATTGGCTCAGCGTGGTGGACCTTCAGGATGTGTATATGCATATCCTGATCTGGAATCCACACCGAAGATACCTGCGTTTCTCTATGGGGAGGAGCATTTCCAGTTCCGAGTGCTCCCTTTTGGCCTCAGCTCGGCACTGCGTGTCTTTACGAAGATGATGTCGGTGATCGCAGCTTATCTTCGTCTTCAGGGTATCCATGTGTATCCGTATTTGGACAATTAGCTGTTACGCAGCCCTTGCCTGCTGAAAGCCGCGCGCAATCTTCAGTCTCTGCACCAGCTCCTGTTCCACCTTGGGCTGTCAGTGAACTGACGGAAATCTTCCATGACGGTCTCTCAAGACTTGACTTTCCTGGGTTTTCGTTGGAACACGATCAACTGCAGAGTTTACCTGTCCGGGGACAGAATGGCGGATCTGTTGGCCACATGTCAGATGTTTGCGCAGTCGGAGAGTATGTCGGCCTGGTGGTTCCAGAGGCTTCTGGGGTTCATGGCCTCTTGTGTATTGGCTCTTCCTCTGGCTCGGCTCAAGATGAGGCAGACGCAAATGGCTCTTCGTGTGCTTGGCGTCAAGCTGTGGATCCGGACTCCAAGATGGTGTCGATTCCGGTTTTCATGAGAGCGGACCTGGTGTGGTCGTCTCTCAGCAACCTGTCGGTGGGTGCGGGCTTTCAGGACCCCGCTCCGATGGTGACGATCACAACGGACTCCTCCCTTCTGGGCTTAGATGCGACGTTGGATCTTCTTCAGGTCTCAGACTTTTGGTTGCCCCAAGACAAGCTCCCCCACATTAATCATCTGGAGCTTCTGGCGATTTTCCTAGCGCTCAAGACGTTCAGGCCGGCTATTGCCAAAAAATTAGTTTGTGTCTGAACGGACAATGTGGTGTCAATGTTTTACATCAACAAGCAGGGGGGGAACCAAGTCTCCTCCTCTTGTGGAGCTGGTTATCCAGATTTGGGAATGGGCGGTCCGGCGTGGTATCTGGCTGGTAGCAGTACACATCCCAGGCCAGCTGAACGTCATGGCAGATGCCCTTAATCGGCGGACAATGGTCAGCTACGAGTGGGAATTGAAGGCGGAGATCCTCTCACAGATATTCCTGTGTTGGGGCACTCCGGAGGTGGACCGCTTCGCAACAACGGCAAACAAGAAACTTCCTCTGTATGCCTCCAGAAACGGGCTGCGAGCCTCCTCTCTGGGGGATGCTCACGAGATTCCTTGGCACAACATGAGGGCCTATGCTTTCCCGCCTCTGCCTCTGATTCATCGGGCGATTTGCAAGCTGAGGAACACGGTGAACTGTTCTCTACTGCTCATAGCCCAGTGGTGGCCAGCCAGATTCTGGTTCTCAGAGCTTCAACACCTATTGGTGTGTGCACCGATCAGGCTGCTGTCGGTTCCCGATCTGCTTCACCAGAGGGGTCAACAGCTGTGGCGCCCCTCCCCACAATCGTTCAGCTTGGTGGCATGGTGCCTGATTTCAGATCTTTAGAGCATCTCAATCTGTCTGCTGACAACATGTGCATTATCCAGGCAATCAGGAAGCCCTCGACAAGGTCTCAGTATAGGAGCAAATGGCTTCGGTTCTGTCATTGGTGCTTAGACAAACAGCTGGACCCTAGGGTGGCTACGATTGACACTGTGTTGTCTTTCCTGTCTCATCTAGCAGAGTCGGGCATTCATGTTCTATCATGCAGAACTTATCTTTCGGCTGCAGGCACTTATCTATCCACGGACCAGTGCTCTTATTCTCTGTTGAATCCAGAGATTAAGAGGCACTTCGCGGGTCTGACGCATCTTTACCCTCTGGTTCGCAAGCCGCACCCAACGTGGGATCTGAATGTGGTCCTTACTGCGTTGTGCCATAAGCCGTTTTAACCAATGGCCACGATGGATCTTAAGCACCTTTCTTGGAAGGTGTCTTTTTTAGTTGTCGTTACTTCAGCAAGGTGTGTGAGTGAGCTCCAAGCTCTGTCGGTGAAGCATCCCTTCTTGGTTTTCCACAAGGATAAGGTGGTCCTTTGGACAAATCCTTCTTTCCTGACAAAGGTGGTGTCTAATTTCCATCTGAATCAGTCAATATCCCTGCCTGTCTTCTTTTCAAACCCAGCTTCAGAAGCAGAGAGGGTTTTGCATTGCTTGGACGTTAGAAGGGCTCTTAAGTTTTATCTAGACAGAACATCTGAATTTAGGAGTTCTTCTCAACTATTGGTGACTTTTGGTAACCCACAGGGTAAGCAGGCCTCTAAGGCGACTATCTCCAGATGGATTTCTGCCTGTATTACGGAGTCTTACACTGTCCAGGGTCTACAGCCTCCCAAGGGGATTCACGCACACCTGGTACGAGGCAAGGCAGCTTCAGTTACCTTTCAAAAATATGTCCCCTGGGAGACCATCGCAACGGCGGCTACCTGGGTCTCCCCATCAGCGTTTTGCAAACGTTACTGTTTGGACCTGAGCTCCAGATCCGATGCTCAGTTCAGCCAGGCTGTGCTGAAGAACCTGTTTCAATAGTGGGTTTTTCCATCCACCCGTAGTTCCTGTGAGGAGTGCTTGGGAATCTCCCATAAGTATGGAGGAAAGGGGACGGGACGTAGGAGTATAACCAGGTTACTCACCGTATTGACCATCTTACTCCTAGTCCATAGTCCCCTTTCCTCCATACACCCACCCGCCGTCCTCGCTAATAAGGTTCCTCTATTATTGCTTAAAGGTCCCTGACCTGGCGATAGAAAAGGACTGATGGGCGATGCACGTGGCAGAGTTAAGATGGGCGGGGTTACGGCCGCGTGCGGTACCCCGCGTAAAAGAGAGGAAGGACACCTTTTTGCAAAATGTTGATGCTTTTACAAAGTGCTCCGGTCCTGTCCCATAAGTATGGAGGAAAGGGGACTATGGACTAGGAGTAAGGTGGTCACTACAGCGAGTAACCTGGTTATTCGCTTCCCCTTCTCTCAAAGCTTGTGAAACTGGTTTCTCTGCTCTACTACTCTGCTCACCACACTCACTTTCCCTGACCACAAGACCAAGAAAGGGAAACTTCAACTCTACTGCACCACTATTCTCCTTCTTGGGCATAACATATCACATGCCACGCACCACCATTCCTCCTCTCGCATTCAACCTATACTTCTTTTCCCCAGGCCATGCATGGAAAAACGAATGAGTGCTTTCCTTGGAACGGCGGACTACTGCTGCTAGTTGATCCCTGGCTACTCTGCAATTGTTTGGTCCCTGCAGTCTGCGCTTACCACGCTAGTCTTGTCCTGTGAAGCTACCTCCCCCATTACAGCTTTTAAGGAAACCATAGCCTCAACACCTGATTTTAGTCTGCCCGATTATTTGTATTTGTATTTTATTTATTTATATAGCGCACAAGGCCTGAAGGCATCTGGGCGCATATCATAGGAGGCAAAGTTGCGATTACATACATGGGAATAAGGAGCCTCTACCAACTTACAATAGACATGCCGGTAAGGCTCCGGAGTGACACAATATATACAGTATAGAATAGTATGCAGTAAATAGAGGCAGAAAGGTTATGCAGACAGTTCCTCAAGACAATAGTGAATCGGAGTACAGAAGGTGCAACAAGCAAGTATAGATAAAAGGATTAATTATCTATATACAAGGAGAAGGGTGCAAACGCATTGTCTAGATACAGTAGCATTCTTGGGTAAAGACAGAGTGGCAAGGCAGTAATCCAGCATCAGATGTCTCAGATGTTTTGTGCTGAGAGCCAACCTTTAGTTTTGTTCTTGAACACTTGGAAGGACGGCTCAGCTCTAATGGCTTTGGGCAGGGTATTCCATAGCTTCGAGGCAAGGACCGGGAAGCTGGCGCCACCGGCTTTTTGTAGTTTAAACCTAGGGAGGTCTAAACTATGGGCTTGGGCAGCTCTCAAGGGCCGGCTAGAGGTGTGTGGTGTGAGACGGTTGGCAAGGCAGGTAGATGGGTGCCTGGTTGGCAAGGCATTTGTGAGTAAGGGCAAGAGTTTTCAGGGCAATTCTATGCTTAACAGGGAGCCAATGTAGATCGCGCCTATGGTTAGAGATGTGGTGGTTTCTGGGTATGTTTAATGCTGCTCTGATGGCATTGTTCTGAGTGACTTGCAGTTTGTTGAGGTTGGATTGACAGGTCCCTAAGTAGAGGGCACTACAATAGTCAATCTTGGACATGGCAAGTTTTCTAGCCAACGTAATGCAATTTGGAGTAGTCAAAAATGGTCTACATGCCGCAATCAGTTTACATGTATATGCAGATGCCGAACTGACAGTGTTGGTTTGTCTGCCAAATTAGAGTGTGGAATCGAGGTAGATTCCTAAAGTTTTGGTGTCCTTGGAGACCTTAATGACATTGCTGTCAATGATGAAGGACTTGAAGGAAGGATTAAGTTTATTGAGACGTTGGTGTGAACCCAGAATAAGTAGTTCTGTCTTATTATCATTGAGGCAAAGCTCATGTTGCGCCATCCAAGCCTGAATAACCAAGTAGATCTCATTGAGGGCTTTAGTGTCCACTGCGTGATCACCCGTGATGGGGATGAGTATCTGGGTGTCGTCGGCATAATTGGTGTACGAGACACCCAGATAGTCAAGAGCATCAAACAAGGGTTTAGTAAACACATTATAAAGAGTTGGTGACACACAGGACCCTTTTGGAACGCCACAGTTAATGGGGGCAGGCTCAGCGGATGCTGACAGAGAGAAAACCCACATAGATCTTCTGCTTAAGAATGATCTAATCCAGGCAGTGGTCGTGTCTAAAAAGTGGCCAGCTGATGAGGTGCTGGCAGAGGATGTGGTGATTAACCAGATCAAAGGCCGCGAGAGATCAAGTAATAATAGCATGGCTAGTTTCCCGTTGTCTTTCAGTACCTCGATCTGTGTTTTTAAGTCAATAAGGGCAGTTTCCGTCCCATGCCTGGGACGGAAGCTAGATTGCCTTAGACCGAGAAGGTTGTTAACTTCCAGATACTCCTAGATCTGGAGGTAAGCGGCCCGGTCCAATATTTTGAGCAAAAATGGGACGGTGGTAATAGGCCTATGGTTGGAGTCACGGGAGGGCTTTTTGAGCAAAGGGATAACCCAAGCATCCTTAAGGTTGTCAGGAACTATACTTGTTTTAAATGAAGAATTTATGAAGGCAGTAATGAATGGGGCTAGCTCATGTGAGGCCTCCTTGATAATGGGGGCTGGGCACGAATCGCCTTGACAAATGGATGGTTTGATTTTATTAATGATGCATTCAACTTCAGCGATAGAGAGTGGGGAGAAGCTGAATGGTTTGATGTTGGAACTGGCCTGTGGGGTTGGAGACGTCAGGCTGTTAAGTTGTTTTTCAGTCTGCAGGCAATTTTGCTTTACTTTGATTTTAGTTTGGAGGTTGGCAATTTTGTCCAAAAGTGCTTTCTGTATGTCAGAGCACCATTTGCTGTCTTTAATGCAGGAATCAGGGGGAGTTGCAGGCGATTCAAGTTCCTTCAGAATCTTAAATAGTTTTTGGTGTTCGAATCTGCTTGTGTTATACGTTTGTTTAAGATATCTTTTTTGGCCTGCAAGATAGCCTCTTTGTAGTTAATGGAAGCTATGATGAACCGTCCTTATGGGCATCGAACAGGTGACTTTTCCAATATGATTCGGCATTACGTTTTTCTTTTCTTAGCACTCTCAGTAGAGGAGAGTGAACCAGGTGTTCAGATGTGCACGGGGTTTAGATTTCCTCAGTTTGATTGGGGCTATTGAGTTCAAAGTTGTGAGCATGACATGATTGTATGTTTCTGCTAAGATTGAAGGGTCAGAGCATGTGGCGACCTCCCTGCACAAGCAGGGAAGAATGAGTGGGAGAAGTTTGTCACTTGTTATACCCCTTTTGTTTCTCGTGGACATGGCAGTGCAATAGGTTGATTGGGCACAGAATGCTGGTCAGACCATGCACATGGTTCATTGGTCTGAAGGCTGATGTTGCAGTTGGAGTCTACTAACCAGTTGAGTGTCCGCCCTTTGATGTGAGTGGGTTCAGAAATGTGAGAGAACCCCAGGCCAGTTAAGGTGTTCTCCAAGTCGGCCGTAATAAGGTCATTCGGATCTTGGAAACCCAACTTAAAGTCCCCCAATGAAATAGTTTGAGATTCATTTTTTGAATTCTCTAATAGTAGGGATGTGATATCTTCCCCAAAGGATGTTGTGGTGCCAGGCGGTCTGTAAATAAGATGTGGCAGTTTGATTAGGGGAGCTAGGGAGCTTGACTGAGAGAATCTCTGCTGAAGGAAGCTTTTGGCTAGTCATTGCTCTAACTCCAAGAGAGTTTTTATGGATGAAGGCAACTCCGCCCCCTTTGGATTGAGAGGTATTACGGTCACATCTAGTGATGGAGTAATCCGTTGGTTCGGCGAGCGAAAGGAGTGGACCAGAAGCTGCATGGAACCAAGTCTCTGTTATGGCGATAAAATCAAGATCTTGAGCAGGGAGGGACCTAGCATTGATTAGTGCATCCTTAATAAGCGTCATTTTGGTGCTAAGTGATAGGGTGTTAGGAGTAGGTTTAGGGTGAGAAGTTGGGGGCTCAGGGTGCCTGTCACTCCAAGTTGGTATTTTGGTCGGGGTGCAGGGTTTCTACGTACATGTGGTGATGCGGTGCGTTCTAGAGCCCAGTCTGTAGTTTCTTAGGTGCACAGCGCAGGGTTGATTGGGTAGCGGTTTCTTGGCGAAGTGTTCAAGCCATAAGGCGGGTGAATTTATATAAGGATTAGTCGGTGTAGGTATTGTGTGACTGGCCTGGAGCTCTCCCACAGTGTCATTTTGTGAACAGGATAATTGTTGTGGTAGCTGAATCATTGTACGACTATTAACAAGGTTAGTCATCCTGCCAGTGGGCAAGATGGGTGTGATGAAGATGTGGAACTGTGCGTGGGCAGTATGCCAAAGTGGGCAGTATGCCAAAGTGTCCAGACTAATATGGCGAGGAATAAAATTGGCATCTGAGATTGGATTGAGGAGTAACCCAGGAGCATATTAAGCAGTTGTAAGGCACAAAAGACAAGGAGATAATGTTGTGTAAAAAAAAGTCCTTTACTGTAAATTAATACTCTAGAGTAGAAAGATCTGTTGGGTTTAAGCTTAAAATATACTGTGTCACCTTATGTGCTACTAAATCATGTGCTCA
The DNA here is from genome assembly GCF_040938575.1 of Ambystoma mexicanum. Lineage (NCBI taxonomy): Eukaryota > Metazoa > Chordata > Amphibia > Caudata > Ambystomatidae > Ambystoma > Ambystoma mexicanum. Next base: position 111,915,665 of record NC_090938.1, on the reverse strand, counting down.
AATCACATTAAAAACACAGATGGTAGGCAGTTAAAGATCAATAGTACCATTATAGCAGTGCAGCTAAGGTAATGTCATCAAATCACAGTAACATGGCAAGGGAGTCAATGTGGCCATCACTTGAGCGGCAACTAAAGAGTGTACGAGCAGCTCATAGCAAGGCCACTAAATATGGCGTAGAGAGCACATTCCCATTCATGGCAGCTAGGATCACATAAAACATGGCCCAATCAGCAACGCAGCAGAATCATTAGCGTAGCAGGTCCTTGGGAGCAGAAAGAGCTAGGCAGAGCAAGTGAAAAGCCACTTAGTACAGTTTGTATACCATGTTACCGGACAGCATCGGGACAACTCTGCGTGTCCACTCTGCGGCTTCGATGCACTCCGTTCATTCACCAGCCCCCTCTCCACTCTACAGGGTCCTGGTGAGCCTGCGGCCGCTCACGGAGCCAGAGTCGGATCCTCCTGGAGTCTCCATCTGTCTCCCGCCCTCCCTATTCCCGAGCGGAGACGGGGCGGCATTGTGCATCCCTTCTGCAGCTCTGAAGTGCTCCGCTTCCTTGTCAGCCCCCTCCTTCACTACCCCAATTCTAGTAAACCTGCGGCAGTACCTGGATCAGTCATCGGAACCCCTGGGACCTCCACCTTCCATGTCCTCCTGGGACCTCCACCTTCCAACCCCTCTGTGGTTCTGAGGCGCCCCGCCTCCTCAACGGGCCCTTCTCCACTACACGGAGCCCTGGTGAGCCTCCAGCCACACCTGGAACCAGCTTCAGGACCTCCTGAGTGGTAGTATGAACTTCGAGCCTGCATTGTGGTAACTTTCTTCATTCTTCTCTCATACCACCCACAGCAGTCCGCTGGTCTCCCCCAGCCACCACTTTATATACCTACTCCTATGACTCTCTGGGCTCCTGCTGGTCATCTCTCTGCATTGGCCCTGTAACCACCTTATAACCTGCTTGCTCACACTCAGGTACAGCGGCCCGAAACTGCTACTCTCTTTCTTGCCTCAGGCACCAGTTCTCCTCCAACCACGACCTTGAGTGCTTACTCCCTCTGACCCTATTGGGTCCTGCCGGTCATCCTTCAGCACTGGACCCGTGACCTCCTTGCTACAATTCAGAATTACCACCTAATTTTCCTGCCTCAAGCACCTGGACTCCTCCAACCTCAGTCTCGTGAACCTACACTCTCTGACTCTTTTGGCCCTTTCCGGCTGTCTCTCACCACTGACTTGAGTCCACCTTTGACGCCATCCTCACTTGGACTCCCTAACTTGAATCCCCAGTACCTGCTCCCCCTGACCCTATGCGATCCGTCATTTCTCCCTTCCACTTCACCCCCTTCCCCCTCCCTTCCCCCTCCTCCACTCCCTTCTACTCTCCGCATTCCTCCTGATGCCTAGTCCCCTCCACTATCCTCTCCCCCACTCCTCCAGCCACCCTCCTTCCCTTTCTCACCACCCTTACCTTCTCTACCCCCCCCACTTCCAGCTATGCTGCCCTCATGAACACTGCTCTCTGGAACGCCAGATCCATCTGTAACAAAACCGCTGCTACCCTTGATCTATTCTTTCGTCTTAACTTTCATTTCCTCTGCCTAACTGAAACCTGGATTCCCCCTCATAATACCTCTGTCCCCGCTTCCTTAACGACCTCTTCTTCCTCTTTCCTCCATACCCCCCACCCCTCTGGCCGTGGTGGAGGCGTCGGTCTCCTGTACCACCCCAAATACATCTCCTCCTCTTCATCTCCAACTCTCCCCTCTTTCCCTTCCTTTGAATTCCTCTACAAATCTTTCTGCTCTCCCCACCCTATTTCCTTCCTGATCATCTATCGTCCCCCTGGCCCTCTCTCCTCCTTCTTTGAAGACCTGGATCACCTCCTCTCACTTATTTCTCCCTCCCCCTCTCCTCTAACTGTTCTTGGCGACTTTAACATCCATCTTTCTTCTCCCCCCCAATCTTCTCCCCTCCTCTCTATCCTTGATTCCTACCTCTTCTCCCCCCTTCCTTCATCCCCTACTCACTCCTCTGGTTCCAATCTTGACCTCATCTTCAACTCCTCCTGTCCCTCCTCCCCTGTCTCTTTTCTTCCTATCCATCTCTCTGACCATGCCTTACTCTCATTCTCCCTTTCTCCTCTCTCATCCTCCACTATTACTAATCCCTCCCCTCCAATCTACGCACGTCGTGAACTGCGTGATTTCGACACGACCCTCTTCTCTGACACTTGCTCTTCTTCTCTTCCATCTCACCAAGACTTTGCACTACTCTCTCCCGATGATGCTCTGTCTTCCCTTTCATCTTCCATCTCCACTCCCCTAGACCAACTCTATCCCCTTTCTCTCTTCCGCCCTACTCAGAAACCTTCTCAACCCTGGCTTACTTCCCATCTCTGCTCTCTGCGGCGCCTTCTCAGACGATTAGAGAGACTCTGGCTCAAAACTCCCTCGCTTTCTAATCAAACCTCTTACTTCTCTTACCACGCACTTTACAACTCTTGTCTTGCTACGGCCAAATCCTCCTACTACTCTAACCTTCTTCAGTCTCAAGCCTCACATCCTCGTCGGATTTTTCAAACTCTTTCCCGCCTTCTCTCTCCTCCCACTCCTGATCCCTCATCCAATTCAACACTTTCTCCCTCTGACTTTGCCAACTACTTTTCCTCCAAAATCATCACACCCAGGCAAAAAATGAACTCCCTCTCTGACTCCCTCTCTTCTCCTCCCCCCTCTCCTCCCTCTTCCATCATGTCTGTCTTCTCATCTGTTTCCCCTTCTGATGTCTCCTCCCTTCTATCCAAAGCCCACCCCACATCCGCCCCCTCTGACCCTCTCCCCTCCGTTCCCATCCCTAAGATCCACCCTCTTCTTATACCTTACCTTACCACTTTCTTCAACTCCTGCCTCTCCTCATCTATCTTTCCCTCTGCTTTCAAACATGCAACGATTATTCCTATTCTTAAGAAACCCTCTGCTGATCCACTGCTCACTGCCAACTACAGACCTATCTCTCTTCTGCCTTTCCTTTCTAAACTCCTTGAACGTCTTGCCTACTCTCAACTCTCTTCCTTTGTCTCCACTTCCTCTCTCCTTCCTCCTTTCCGATCTGGCTTCCGTTCCAAACATTCCACTGAAACGGCTCTCACCTCTATTCTCAACTCACTCCTCTCTGCTCGCCACGCAAAGCAATCCTCTATTCTTATTCTCCTTGATCTCTCTGCCGCTTTTGACACTGTCGATCATCCACTCCTGCTCCACACTCTCTCCTCCTTCGGGTTCAAAGGCCCTGTTCTAAAATGGCTATCCTCTTACCTTTCCTCTTGTTCCTTTGCTGTTTCATGGGGAGGCCAGACCTCTCCTTCCTTCCCTCTTATTTACGGTGTTCCTCAAGGCTCTGTACTTGGTCCTTTCCTCTTCTCTCTCTACACCTCCATCATTGCCCCTGTTATCTCCTCCTTTGGCATCTCCCATCATTTCTATGCAGACAATACTCAACTCTTTCTCTCCACCTTAAACTCTCCTCTTGTCTCACAGCCATCAAGAACTGGATGTCTTCCCGCTTTCTCTCACTTAACACCGATAAAACCGAAGTCCTTTTCTTCCCCTCTAATACTCTTCCCCCTCCCTTTCCTCCCCCTTTCATCCACTTTCCTCCTTTCAATCTCCCTATCTCCAATCATGCTCGCAACCTAGGTGTCCTTTTTAACTCCTCTCTCACCTTCTCGCAACACATTTCACTCACCTCCCGCTCCTGCCGATACCACCTCTACAATATTCACAAAATCTGTCCCTCCTTCACATTCCATGCTACCAAACTCCTAATCTCCTCACTCATCTTTTCCCGCCTCTTCTACTGCTCCTCTATAATCTTCGGTCTTCCCTCATCTCAGCTTGCCCCTCTTAAATCTATATACCAATCTGCTATTCGTACCCTCTGTCTCCTTACCTCCCATGACTCCATCTCCTCTTCGCGCTCTCACCTTGGCTGGCTACCTTTCAACCTACAACTAAAATTCCACTTTCTCTTCCTTGTTTTCAAATCCCTCCATGGTCTTGCTCCTCCTTATCTCTCCTCCCTTCTCTCCTTCTACTCCCCGTCACACTCCCTTCGTTCCGCTGTCCACTTCCTTCTCTCTGTACCTCCTTCCCCCTGTGCTTCCTCCCGGTTCCGCTCCTTCCAACTTCTTACTCCTCTGCATTGGAACTCTCTCCCCCTCTCAATCCGCTCTTCCACTACCCTCACCTCATTTCGCACTTCCCTTAAATCCCTCCTCCTCCATTCCCCACCTTGAAGCCCCCCCTGCCCTCTCTACCCCCCTGTCTTTCCCCTCTTTTAATTCCTCTCTCCCCTCTCCCATTACACTCTCCCTTCCTTTTACACTCATTCAATCCTTCCCCTGCCCCTGCCTCTCCCTCAACACTCCTGTTTCCACTCCACTTCCCCCCCGCTCAGTCAATTGCTCTTTACACTGTTTTGTTGTTGAATGATTCAAGTTGTAATTTTGCCCACAATGTTATTTGTTATTACTCTGTATTTTGTTGTTCCTTTGTACAGCGCCTTGGTGTAAAGTGCTCTATAAATAAATCAATCAATCAATCAATCAATGTTAGATGCCGCACAGCAGCCGAAAGCGTGAGTCACAAGTCAAAATACCTGACCGCAGGAATTAGGGAGGCACAGCATGTATGAGGCCGCTGCGTTCGTTTACAGCAATGAAATAGATGCAGCTAGTTTAGGGGTAATACAATCAACATTGTGCAGTCGTGTCCAAATGCGCATATCATTGCAAACAAAACAATATAAAACTTTATTGTTGCCACAAACAGCGCTAGATAAGTTGGCATCATTACTAGGCCCACGCCTTGCGATATATGGCGAGGAAGTGCTGGTTGTGAAACAAAGAGTGATGAATGTCACGCACAGCCGCGAGATGTACAGCATAGCACAAGGATAGTTGTAAGTGTCTCGCAATATGCAGCCCAGTGGGTGAGAGGGGATGTCTGTAGCCGCCAAAGGGTGCTTTACGGGCGACGCTTAGGGGCGAAATGTAGCAGGTCACCAGGAGCGCTCAGAGGTACCGCTTGCAGGTGACTTGGAAGGTAGAGGTAACACAGCCCGAGCAGCATGCAGGCGGACTCTGACGGCACTGAGAGTGATTAGTAAGTGATCACCCCTGCAGTCATGGATATGAGACAGAACAGGGATCCCGGCGCTTGACGTGACCGGCTCCTGACAGGCTCACAACAGGATGTGCCTTAATGTGCGTGCCTCCGTGTAAGGACCGGCTTGAGCCCGCCGGCACGCGATTGGCAGCCAATGGGGGCAGGTACCAGGGCAGATGGTGTTGTTCAAAGCAATGATTAAGAATAAGAATGGCGGGCGGCCATTTTGGAAGGGCTTTTTCCTCGTGGCAGCCGATGGAGATTTCAACACAAAAGTGCGAACACGGGTTGTTGAGCAAAATCACGTTTGTGGATTCTTGAGCAGTAGCGACCTGTGCACTCCAAGATGCTACAGATTTAGCCAGTCAGCCTACCTTCAGACCAGGTGCATTATAAGGAGCCTTTCACCCAAATTTGTGATGCCAATAAATACTTTGCGCTTGGTGTCCTCCCTCAGCCTCCCGGCGACCTCCATAGGCCTGTCGCTGACACACCAGTTTCGGCAGACCATTCTCTTCAAGGAACAATCTGTCCGTGACCCAGCATACACTGAACACGAATAAACAGTTTTTGCTCTGGACCACCATGGTAAGCACATTGAAGTGCCCTCCTCCACCCATTGGTAACATTTACACAAGCCTTGTCACTAATCTACACCCCCCCTTTGGGCACTCTGCCCTTGGTTGCTCACCGGCCTGCTTTTATGTAGTTGCCACATAGGTGTCTCACTCTCAAAATCCAACGTGTAATCTTTATGCCTGCCCTATACCTTAACTGCCTAGTACCTACATTGTCCCATCCTTTCTTTTTGTCCTGTTTGTCTTTGGGCGCCCTGATGCCTGCGGGTTTTCGGTGCGTTATAAATACACATACAAATGTGAGCCATAAACCCTGTATACTGTAGTTTCTTCTCCACCTGAAATGTGACTCTTGTTGTGTTTCAAATCTGTGCATTGTTCAATTTCTGCTGCATTTAGTGCTTTGTCTGAAAGTTGAATTTAGGGGTGCTTTCAAATCTGTGTATTATCCATTTTTTGCTGCATTTTAGTGCTTTGGCTGAAAGTTGAATTTAGGTGCAATTTCAAACCTGCGCATTGACTGTTTCTGCTGCATTTTAGCGACCACCCAGCCTGGGTACTTAACATTCTACTACCCTGTTCACCTTTGCGTAAAGCACATCCTTTAGCTGTGCCTGCCTGATTGCTAGGTCACCTGGTGAGTTATTTGTGCACTGTGCAGCTCCCCTGTCTGCCTCTCCCTCTCTCTCTCTCTCTCTTCTGCCACTGTCATGGCACTCTCTATTTCCCCTATCTATTCTAACTGCTACTCTATCACCTATCCTATCGCTCACGACGTCAAAAAAGCTCTCCGGACCCCTAACCCTAGCCTACCAATTGCTGACACCTACGTCAATGCTACTCCCAGGCAGATTATGACTGACATCCTCTTCACTGTCCCCGCCGCTCCCCAACCTACAGACCCCTCATCTGGTCTCCGCTGTCTCCCTTCTCTCCTCCTCGCCCATTAATGGTGGCACTAGATGGGAAGTACTCTGGGCATACTTCTCATCCTCTAGGTGTATCATTAACGTCTATCACAATAGCACTATTATGCCCCAAGGCTTTCAACCTGCTCTTATCCTTCTCGAACAACGCCTGCCCTCTCTCATTAACTTCCTCCCTTCTCCTGCTACTCCTTCTTCTTCCTCTCCTCTCATCTCCCCACCACCACCTACAGGAGTACCATGCCCCTGTACCCCTCCTCTGAAAACTTTCAAAGGTGGTAATCAGCTTAACTTAGCTACTCTGAACACTCGTTCTGTTGTCAAACACTCCTCTGCCACCTGTCTCCTCCTTGAAGACCTTGACCTCGACATCCTTGCCCTTACTGAGAGGTGGCTCAATGCCAGCTCTGTTACTGCTCTTGACACTCTCCTTCCAGAGGGCTACAAAATCCTCTCCAAACCCAGGCCCAACCGGCCTGCAGGAGGAGTGGCCCTGATTTTCCCTGAGTGGGTCCCTGCCTGTATCATACCTACTCAATCCTACTCCTCCTTTGAATGCCTTGTCTGCCGACTCGGGGTCTCGCCTACTCTCTCACGCACCTTCGCTACCATGTACAGGCTCTCTGGCCCTATCTCACCTTTCCTATGTCAATGGGCTCGCCTTACCTCCTCCCACTTGACCTCTTCTTCCAATCTCCTCCTCCTCTGGGACTTTAATATTTAATATCCACCTTGACTCCCCTGAATCAGCCATATCACATTTCTATAACCTCTGTGGCTCCCTTTCTCTCACTATTTATTTCTTCCAGGCCAACCCACTCAGCCGGACGCACTCTGGATGCCTTCATCTCTGGAGACATCCCTATCTCTAACCCTTTCACCATCCCCCTCTCCTGGTCCCACCACTCTCTCCTCTGCTCCTGTTTGGATCCCCTTGACGCTCTATCCGAGCGCCTCCTGCCATTCCAGCCTCCTTTGCTGTCATTCGACCGATGAAGCGAGTGTCAGTCACTGCCTTTGCTTCTACCTGCATCCCCCCACCCCTACTTCTGACTCCCCCTCTGAGTCTGTCCTTGCGAACCTTCACCTCCATCTCCAACACCCTTGACATCCTTGCCCCTGTCATGAGGATCTGCCTGAAGCCTGCTTCCAAGTGCAACAGCTGGTATGATTCCGATCTTGTATCCTTGAAAGGCAAGTGCAGAGTTGCTGAACGGAAGTGGCAGACCTCAGGTTCATCCCCTGACAAACTGGCCTGTCGCCTGCTCCAAAGGTGGTGTCTAGTCATTTATGGAACGTTTCGTTTTAAAAAAAATGTAATATAGTTAAAAAAATTGTTTTTTAAAGAAAACGGGGGGGTTTGGGGGAACCCCCCCATAAAAAAAAATGCATTCGACTATTTTTTTCCCGTCCTTTTGACTAAAAAAAATGGCATTCGATCCTTTGTATTTCGACCCTTTAACCTATAACCCCAAAGGTAATATTGTTTCTCTATCCACTCCAAGAAAAGGGCCCACATACAGGCCTGCATCTCTGGATTCACTAACAACACAGCAGAACTTTTCAAAATCTGCAAGGAACCCGCCAATCCAGCCACAGTCTCCACCTCTTTCCTTCCTTCCTAGGCTCTCTGCACTGCCCTGGCCTCCCATTTCTCATCTAAAACTCAGGACATCCTGTTCTCACTCTCCACCGCCCCCACCTCGAATCCCCTTCAGCCTGCCAGCCTCCCTTGGCTCCCCTCCCTCCACCTCCTGCACTTGCCTCCCTCCTGCCCATAACACCCGATGAGGTCTCTAAAGTTGTCCGCTCTATGAAGGTCTCATCCAAACAGGTGCACCCCTGCTGTTCTAGAACCATAAAGGACAACATATCCTCTCTTGGTATACAAAACAGTGAGCTAAAGACTTGGTTGAGACTCTCCCAGGGACCATCCACCCAAGAACAAGTCAATGGGCTGTGTTTGTGCTGGTAGAGAGTTTCCCAGACTCCTCTCTATTTTGCATACCAAGTAACTTTGGGTCTCACCCTAAGTTACCAGGGGAATCCAGACATGGACCCCTTGCTCACTGCTCTTAGAGAGGCACAGCTTCACCTCACTGATGATGCCCAACTAGGCTGAAACACGTGTATGGGGTTGCTGTGGTACTCTTGTTCAGAGGAGAATTTCCTAGCATTTCGGTGCTGGACTGCCCCTGGGCAGGACAAAGACTTATATGCAGGGAAATTTCTTCTCTGTGAAAAGAACAGTAAGCTAAAGACTTGGTCGAGACTCTCCCAGGGACCATCCACCCAAGAACAAGTCAATGGGCTGTGTTTGTGCTGGTAGAGAGTTTCCCAGACTCCTCTCTATTTTGCATACCAAGTAACTTTGGGTCTCACCCTAAGTTACGAGGGGAATCCAGACATGGACCCCTTGCTCACTGCTCTTAGAGAGGCACAGCTTCACCTCACTGATGATGCCCAACTAGGCTGAAACACGTGTATGGGGTTGCTGTGGTACTCTTGTTCAGAGGAGAATTTCCTAGCATTTTGGTGCTGGACTGCCCCTGGGCAGGACAAAGACTTATATGCAGGGACATTTCTTCTCTGTGAAAAGAACAGTAAGGTAAAGACTTGGTCGAGACTCTCCCAGGGGCCATCCACCCAGGAACAAGTCAATGGGATGTGTTTGTGCTGGTAGAGAGTTTCCCAGACTCCTCTCTATTTTGCATACCAAGTAACTTTGGGTCTCACCCTAAGTTACCAGGGGAATCCAGACATGGACCCCTTGCTCACTGCTCTTAGAGAGGCACAGCTTCACCTCACTGATGATGCCCAACTAGGCTGAAACACGTGTATGGGGTTGCTGTGGTACTCTTGTTCAGAGGAGAATTTCCTAGCATTTCGGTGCTGGACTGCCCCTGGGCAGGACAAAGACTTATATGCAGGGAAATTTCTTCTCTGTGAAAAGAACAGTAAGCTAAAGACTTGGTCGAGACTCTCCCAGGGGCCATCCACCCAGGAACAAGTCAATGGGATGTGTTTGTGCTGGTAGAGAGTTTGCCAGACCCCCCTCTTGTTTGTTTGTTTGTTTATTTTATTTCTATAGCGCTCCGGACCCGGGAGTAAAAGGGCACTTAGTACAAGTTACTAGGCACAGTACATGGTAAACAAAAGTTATATACACGATATACAGGCAATGGAGGTGATAACAACCAGTAATGACATAAATGAGGCATGTGTAATAAGTACGGTTTATAGCTAAGGCTAACTTCAAGGTTGACTTTTTGTCAGAAACCACCCGATGGCAGGTTTCCTGAACGACTGGAAGGATTTGGATGACTTAACAATCAGTGGCAGGGCGTTCCAGAGTTGGGAGGCGAGGACAGTGAAGCTCGAGCCTCCGGCTCTTTTAGAGGTACATCTAGGTACTGTGAGACATAAGGTATTGGAAGATCTTGTGGTTCTGATGGAAGATTTCATGGTGAATTTGTTAGTCAGGTGGGGGGGGGGCTCGATGGTTGAGAGCTTTGTAAGTGAGGCAGAGTGTTTTTAGATCGATTTTATGTTGGATGGTGAGCCATTTGCATGTGTTTCTAGTGGCAGAAATGTGCTCATGCCTGGGAATCTTTAGCGCTGCCCGTAGCGCATTATTTTGAAGGACTTGGAGTTTACTAATTATCGCTTGGTTGGCACCTAAGTAGAGGCTGTTGCAGTAGTCTAACTTAGATTGTATAAGAGCTCTGGCTAGCGTGGGGAAAAAAAGATCTACAGTCTCTGATTAGTTTTCCAGTATAGGCAGTGGCAGAAGCGGTCGAGTTAACTTGCTTAGTGAGGTTAGTATTGGCATCAAGATAGAAGCCAAGTGTTCTCACGTTTTTGGCGACCGGGATGGAATTGGCATCAATTATGATGTTTGAGTAATTGGGACTTAGTTTTTGTACGTTGTTCGGTGAGCCAACAATGAGCAGTTCAGTCTTCTCGTCATTCAGGCAGAGGCCGTGTGTGGCCATCCATGCCTGAATGATGGAGAAGATTTCATTGATCCTGGCTACATCAGTGTTGTAATTGCCCGAGATGGTGAGAAGTATCTGAGTGTCATCTGCGTAGTTTGTGAAGGTGACACCCTCTGTTTTGCATATCCTCTCTTGGCCCAGCTTTTACCGATTTCTGCAACTACTCCCTCACCACTGGCTCTTTCCCTCTTTACTTCAAGCACTCCCTTGCGCACCCTCTCCCAAAAAAGCCTCAGCTGACCCCACCTGCCCGGCTAACTATCGCTCTATCTCCACTATCCCCTTCCTGGGTAATTTCTTGCAGAAGTTGGTCCTCCTCCAACAGAACCTTCATAATGAACTTGTTGGTTGCCTCCATGGCCATCAATCTGGATTCCGGGCATCCAGAGGCACTGAAACTGCTCTGCTGAACACCCATGAAGAAATACTCGCACATCTTGACTCCATCTCGCCTGCTGTTCTCATTCTCCTCAATCTCTCCTGCGCCTTTGACACAGTCAATCATTCTATCCTCATAAATCAGCCCTGCGATACCCTCAGCATCACGTATCGGGCACTGGATTGGCTGACCTTTTTCCTCACTACCCGCCCTTCCCAGCTGCAACTGGGCTCTTTCTCCTCCACCACTCAGTCTCAATCTGTGGCGTCCCCCAGGGATCTTTTTTTGTTTTTTTAAATTTATTTTTATTGTTTTTTTAAAAGAAACAACATACAACCAGCACATTATGCTAACAAGCCCCAAAACCCTTCCCTCCCACCCCTCTGACACACATTGTCCTAGCATTATTCATCAGATCCGTGAGTATCTCTTGCATAGATGATTATTTGTCATTGCTGCAGCGGGTTGATTCTCAGTTTCTTCTAGCCGAGTGCAGCTAGTGCATGGCATCTCCTGTAAGAGCGTCTGCCGTGGCAGTTTGTTGGAGCAAGAAGTGTGTATACGCATCCCACATGCCAGTATCACTGCACTGTTGCCGATTCATCGATCTCCGTCCGTTCTCCATGTCATTACAATACATAATGTCATCTTTCCAATGTGAGATTTTGGGACATCTCCCCCTCCCCCACAGCATTGCCACTCTCTGCTTAGCCAGAATGAGGAGCAGGGTGACTAATTTCCTCATTCCTCTGGGAACCTCCTTAGTGTAGCCCAACAATGCCATCATTGGATCGGGTCCCATCGTTTGGTCTATAATCCCTCTGATCGTTACAAATACCTCCTCCCAGAACTGTTGTATTTTCGGGCAACTCCATGCAACATGGAGAAAATCCACCATTTCCGATTGACACCTATTGCATCTCCCTGTGGCATCCGGGAGAATTTCTTGATTTTGGCTGCTGTATAATAAAATTGGTGAATATATATAAAGTTAATCAATTTAAATCTGGCATTGATAGCTCCTTTCCTTATCCCCTCACAACAGTATTTCCAAGTGTCCCCCGGGATCTCCCTTCCCAATGTTCTCTCCCATTGTTCTCGCGGGTGTGGTGCTCCCAGATCCCTAGATTGGATAAACATCGAGTATAACCCTGTGGTCAGTCGGCGTCCCATCAAGCCTTTAAGTGTCTTATCCAATATAGGGGATATCTGCGGTTGTTCAGGAAAGGTATTGAACACCAAGCGTAGACTCACCTTGGGCCTAAAGTATAGAAATACATCTAGAGCTGATAATGTCCCCCTCCTCCTCAATTCCTCAAGGGTTATAAACCTCCCTTCAGGGAAAAGATCTCCGAAGCATGTGATTTGTAATTTCTTAGTCATGTCTACAAAGCACTTCTTGCTAGTAATAGGTATTCCCGGTGTATGCATAACTGGGAGTTGGGGTGAATAGAGGACTCTGTCCTTCATCTTTTGTTCTAATTTAACCCAGGCTCTGCACGTTACCTCCACTGGGTTCTTTGGGGGGTGTATGCGGTTCAGAGCCAGCAAAATAGTCGACCTAAGTAAGTTGGGCACAGCCACCTCTCTTTCCACCTCTATATGGCTTCTATCATGTTGTAACCTGTGCCAATATACCAGAAACACGGCTTGCGCCACATTATAGTATGCCTCAAACTCAGGTAGAGCTAGTGTATCCTCTGCCACAGGGGCAACCAGCTTATCCCACGAGACTCTGCCCGGTTTAGGCGTCCCCCAGGGATCTATCCTATCACTGTGACTCGTCAATATCTTGCCCCTTTTGCTCACCTGATCTCCTCCTTCTCTCCTGATTTCCAGTTTTATGCTGATGACACACAGCTTTCCTTCAAACATTCCCTCTACCACCTCCTCCTCTCTCATCCCCTAATGTCTGATTGCCATCCAGGCATGGTGTGCGGCTAATGATCTCTGTCTTAATGCCAGTAAGACAGAGATTCTTCTCATTGGGACACATGCGCCCTGTATCCCTCCTGCCCTCTGGCCACCCTTCTTGGGCCCTCTACCCTCACCTTAGGGTCATCTCCGACTCTGCTCCCTCTTTCACCCCTCACACCTTGGACCTTGCCAAGAAGGCCCACTTCCATCTTCACCTCCTTAGAGGCATTGTCCCTTTCCTCACCTTTCTCAACGTCTCCAGAGCTCTGGTCCTCTTGAAGAGAGGGTCCCCGGAATGCCCCTCTGAACTCCCATAAGAATGACAGCCCGAAGAGCCAGAAATGCAAGATGCCAGTCACTGTTTGACCAGCCCCCAGGGGGGCCAGTGACATCTGCATATGCAAACAGATATTCCTTCAGACAACCATTTAAACTTTATCCAGCTGACTTCTTCCTGGATACAGGTGCCTCAACACTGGTCATGAATGCAGGTGCCTCACTGGACCTGATCGACTAATGACAAATATACAGCTGTGCTGACCGAATTAGAAATACCACGACATAGTAACGTTTGCCATGAAGCAAACTCGCATCCCTGCACAAAGTTACACAGACACACATGTGCACACACAAAGATCATGCTTACACAGTTATGTAGATAGAGGACGAATACATATACATACTGTCAAAAGTGTTTATTATTTTCTCTCATTAGCCAAACGCAAAAATGCAGAAACGCAAGAAAAGCAAGGGATGCAGAGCAAGCTTGCAACCGCTTATTGCAACTAACCCTATAGAATAGCAGGATCGTATAAGGAACCTGGAAGGACCAAGTACCACTAACCCATAAGGAAAATAATATAATATAGACATATAGAAAATAGAGTATAGCTATAGTAGAATGACATGAAGCCACAGGCCTCAGAATATGGGACGAAGGAAAACAGATTTTGCAGCACACTGTCCAGGTCTGGTGCTCGCAACCAAGATCAGAGACGAGCAGGACATTCCTGGCCCCAGAGACAAGGAGCCACCTGCAAAATAGCGGAATAAATCCTCACTAATTGCAGACCAGAATGCTCAGTTTTGTGGTCTTCACCCACGTGGTGCGGCTGAGCCGAACAATGGCCATTCAACTGCGGTGGGAAGAGGAGCCGTTCCCAGCGAAGCAGACACAAAGTGATTCATGTGTTGCAACTTGTAGGCGCTCTCTACGGCAAAATGGTTACCCCAATAGCAACAATGGGGACACATGGTCTTTCTCATCACCGTCAGAAGGTACATGGAGCGCTGAGAACAGAGCTGGGTCCCAGGCCTGAGGAGGCCCGCTCCAGCCACTCGGGGAACACAAATCTAGGGGTGGGTGGCAAAGGGCAAGGGCCAATGGTAATCCTGCCACCATGCAACAATGTAATAGATAGATTCTCGGGAAGGCTCAGGCAAAACTACCTGACATTAGAGGGCCAGTTAGATAACATCTATAGGTGCCGGCTATAGGAAATACCACCCCAACCACCCAGTCATGTCAGCTCTTAGGTTTTTGTGGAAGAGCCTGACTTGTGACGTCAGACCTCAACAAAAGCCCCTGACACTGGCTCAGGAGCTGTGATTGCTGGAGATTCCCCTATTTCCTGTATGATCCCAAGTCTGTTATGCAAAATAAAGGACAGTTCTAACTTACCCATGTCTGAGTCCTCCATCTGCATACCGGGAGGGTTTGTTGGGTCCTAGGTGCTCTGAACAGTGAATGTGTAGTGTGAACCCCCCGGACCGCTGGTATACCTAAACACTTTCTAGGCTGGACTACTACAACAGCCTCTTCCTCAATCTCCCTCTCTCCTCCCTACGCTCCTTGAGCTAATCCAGAATAGGGCTGCAAGACCTATCCTTGGCCTCAAGCCCAGGGACTGTATCTCTCAGCCCTAATATCTCTCCACTGGTTCCCGGTAGTCACAAGGATCAAATTCAAGACCCTTTGCATCATCCACAGGGCTTTCTGGGGCTTGGAACCGTGCTATCCCCAACTTTACCTCCCTAAATACGTTCCCGCTAGAGCCCTCCACTCCTCTAAATCAAACTCTCTGCTTGTCAAACGCTTCTCCAAGCAGAGAGTGGGGGGCAGGTCTCTTTCCTCGGCGAGCGCCTCTCTTTGGAAGAGCCTCCCTGCCCCTCTCAGACTTGAGCCGGACCTCCTTAAATTCTGGAAACTTCTCAAAACACCTCTTTTCTCTACCTCTTTCCCTTCCCTGATAATCACCCTCTGCCGCTGAGATTGGCGGCCTGGTCCTTTATGAATCTCACAGGTTATCAGGCCGTCTACCCACTTGACACCAGCACCTTACCCCACTCAGCACTGCCCTTGCGAGCCCCCTGCCTAGCGGCTGTGACTCCCATCCATGGGATTCCTCCGCCCTAGCACGTATCCAATGACCTCTGCCATTGCTCCGCCCTAGCACTTAGCCAGTGGCCTCCTCTCTTGGCTTCCCTTGGCTCTTCCCTCCCGGGCTCCCGCCAGCACTTGTCCATACCCTGCACCCTCCTACACCCCTCCACCCTCACCTCTCCTCCCTGCACTTGCACGTCCGAATGATACAAGACCTAGTAGGATCATGATGGTATATTTACTGTTATTTTTTGTTTCCAGTGTTATTTACTCCCCTGTTCCCTCCCCACTTGGTCTTGTGACGCCTCGAAACACTATTCTGTTCTATAGACACCTAACAAATGTTCAATAAATATTTGAATAAATCAAGATATAAAAGACAGGACTCAAACGGCCTGGTGCCCTGCCACATTAGAAACACTGCTGTAAAAAGAATAGTGCTAATTTCGTTCAATGAGTTGAGCAAAGGGTTTATCACAGTTTGTCTTTCAAGACAAACGGACAGCTTCCCAGGATTAACCCATTCTAAAACCCACTAACCTGATCCGCCCTTCATATGGGCTCCTGTTTATGTGCTCCAGACAAATTATCCCACAACGTTTAAGGCACTTACCAGGCCTTCCGGTCTATCCCGCCTTTATTGTAACAATAGGTTACTTTATCTATATAAATTGGTAGTTCATTTATGTCCATATCCATAGGATGTTACCTGGCTAATTCGTTCCAGGTAAAACATGGCAGCGGTGACAGAGTCCTGATCGCACATGTCTGAGGTGGGGGACGTAGGCCTCCACTCCATTAGCACTTCAACTGTAGATGAGCAAGTCTTTGTTATAGCTGTGTGAGGAGTCAGGAATGAAACCCGGATGCAAGTTAGACATGGTTTTGGCTAAAGACTTTTATTGATAAATTAAAAGTGATTGGGAAAATGCCTTGCTGTCCCTGCACTAGAGGTGTTTCCCTACCTGACTAAGGATCTGTCACTGTCGGAATGTCCAAAACAAAACCGAAAAAAACAAATGAGTGCTGGCAGTCGATCTCTGACTACTCTGCACTTGTTTGGTACCTGCAGTCTGCGCTTACCACGCTAGACTTGTCCTGTGAGGCTACCTCCCCAGTTACAGCTTTTAAACCATAGCCGCAACACCTGATTTTAGTCTGCCAGATTATAACAAGGTTTTCACCCAAATTTGTGATGAGAGTAAATACTTTGCGCTTGGCGTCCTCGCTCAGCCTCCCGACAAACTCAACAGGCCTGTAGCTGACACACCAGTTTCTGCTCTTCTTCTAAAAGGTAAGACTAAACACTTGCCTAATGCCTCCATCACTAAATATGTCTGCACCTCACATATCCATCTCTTGTTGCCCAATGTTGGTCTCTGGATATAGGGACCTTTGTGAATGTCTCACTGTTACTGCTTGTAATAATACCTCTGCATTGATTTGAGTAGACCTTATGCCATTTTGTATACTGACTCCAGGTATGTCTTCGGGTTGTCCATGACTTTGGCCACCTCTGGAAGCAACGGGTGTACCTTACCTCGCAACGTCCCCTTATCTCCAAAATAAGCTATGTTGATGCCCTTTTGGCTATGTATTATGGCCCTCTGCTGTGGCATTGTAAATTGTCAGGCTCACCAGTGCTCTTCTGATGATGTCACTGCTGAAAATTGTCTGGCTTATTATTCTGCCAAACAGTCAGTCCTTTCTGGATCCTCGGCTCCTTCTGATGTTGCTGTTTTGGTGCTGCAGTGTGATGATCTCTTTAGTTCACTTTTCTACTTTGGGAGGTGCCTTAAAGGATGCTCCCCTCGAGGAGAAATGATACAAGACCAATAACAGTTGCTTTAATGTTCTGACTGATTGTGGCACACTAAAGATTGCCTCCTTGTGCCCCATTCTTATCTGCCTTACACTGCTGAGTGGCCCATTCCGTGGCTCGCACCAGCAAAGGGGGATGGTATCAGAAGTGAATTAATTCTAATTTGTTTTTTTTTCTCTTCTGCTGGCAACAATATTGTACCACCTATGTCTGCTGCCTATGTCATAACAGTGGGCACTGTATCAAAACTAAACAACCTGCCCACACTGGTGGCCCTTGTCAGTGTTCAAGTTGACCTCATTCAGTTTCTCAAAAGCAATGTGTTTGGTTTTATCCCAGCCATTGTATACATGTTTGCTGGATGGATGAGGCATACCCATGCCAGCATGCGGACTCTGTCACAGTAGCAAATACATTCATCAGATATTTCATTTCCCATTTTGGTTTACCCCAGGCCTGCACCATTGACAGGGATATAGGCACATATTTCACTGCCAAGACAATGGTTGATATTTGTGCCGAATTGAACATTGTGCTTATCACCCACAATGTAGCATGGTAGTTGAAGGAAATAATTCAGACATAAAAGCTGAGCTCTTTAAAATATGTGTTGCTGTTCCATCCACTTGTCGGCAGGCTACGCTCTTAAAGGAAAAATCTGTCCGTGAAGATGAATTAACAGTTTTTGCTCTGGACTACCATGGTAAGCACATCGGAGCGCCCTGCTCCCCCCATTGGTAATATTTACACAAGCCTTGTCACTGAACTACATCCCTCCCCTTGAGCCCTCTGCCCTTGGTTGTTCACCGGCCTGCTTCTATATAATTGCCACATAGGTGTCTCACTCTCCTTTACCACTCCAACATGCAATCTTTATGCCTCCCCTCTACCTTAACTGTCAAGTGCCTACATGTTCTGACTGGTGGCTCTGAGCCACAAACCCTCTCTACTATAGTTTCTTCTCCACCTGAAATATGAATCTTGTTCTGTTTCAAATCTGTGCATTGTTCATTTTCTGCTGCAATGAGTGATTTGCCTGAAAGTTGAATTAAGGTGTGCTTTCAAATCTGTGCATTGTCCATTTTCTGCTGCATTTTAGTGCTTTGCCTGAAAGTTGAATTTAGGTGTACTTTCAAACCTGCGCATTGACTGTTTTCTGCTGCATTTTAGCGCCCACCCAGCCTGGGTACTTAAACTTCTATTACCCTGTTCACCTTTGCTTACAGCACATCCTTTCATCTGTGCCTGCCTGGCTGCTAGGCCTTCTGGTGAGTTATTCCTGCAGAGTTATTCATGCACTGTGCAGCTCCCCCGCCTGTCTCTCTCTATTCTGCCACTCTCATGGCACTCTCTATCTCCCCTATGTGAGGAACTCATGGTGACAACGAGTAAGACAGACACAAGTGATCACAGTTCAAGGGTGTTTATTGAACAATGAAATGTGGTATGCAGGTTAGAAAAATTCCTAATTTAAACCTAACTCTAAAATAGGAGCACATTTCAACCATCAAATGTAAAATAAGGCAGTCCTAGTGGCGTTGTGTCAAAATTAAAAGAGCATCTACTAAGAAACCTATTGCCAAGCCTCATACTAATACAAAAAGGGGTGTGGGATATTTCTTATGAAACAAAAGAAGTATTCTCAAAAAATATGTCAGGATGCGGTTGCCTGGGCCTTCCCCACGTTTTGGACACAGGGGGAAGATGGGAGCCTATAGCACAGTACAGTCTGGAGCTTGTCCGGCACGAGACGACAGTTCCAATGGCAGTTCACAGGACCATCGATGGCCAAGTCACGTTTCCTTAGAAAGTCTCTTGCCTTCGGGCTTAATGTGTTAAAAAAAAAAAAAACTTAAGTTCCTTTAACAAATGAAAGTTTGTTACCAAAGTTCAATATGAGTGATGGTTTATTTTTTGGTTTATTTTTTTTTTAAAAAAAAATGTATTAAGCATTTAGTTAATTAAACAAACTTTTGCTTTCCATTTCATTTCCCTATCCATTTGCCAATAGATGATACATAACCCACCATGACAGTAGTTATCCATCATTTTTTTAAAAGCTCTCCAATCCACTCCCTCCCCCCATCGAAACCATCAACATTCCTTCTCGTTTCCAGAATCACCTCAAACCAAAATCCCATAAAGAAGAAAAAAAGAAAAAAGACCATCTCTTGGCTTCTTCGCAACTTCGTCCGAGTCTTTCTCAAAAAGAGGTTAGACTAGAGTTAACCGCTGATTTCTTAGCAAAAGTCACCTCCAGGAAAACCCCCACGGCCATCGATGCCCTTGTCCCCCCATATAATGTTTCCCAGCATGGGTCAGCATTCGAGCCATGACCCTCCTTCAATTTGTCATACAGGAGGGTAGTTCTTTCCGATCTCAATTCGTGGGATAATAAAGTCAAATGTTGCAATGACTCTTCGTGCAGACCACAGACCAGCACTTGTTGTCCTTTGCCAGCCCGTACTGAACAAGACTTTATTCGTTCTGAAAAGGTTCAGCCTAGATCTCAGGATCAGGTCACTGTGTCTTGGGTTGGGCGATTTTCTAAGGTACTCCGGAGTAATGTTTAGGAGTCCTGTAAGTATTTCAGAGAGAGTGTGAGTCCTTGATGCAGAGCGTCTTGCTTCAGTTTCTGACCAATTGGCCGACCGAAGGGCTATCTTTGCCCTTCCTGGATTGGTGCATAGAGATTCTACAGAGATATTCAGGATCTCCACACATTTGTCCCTCCATTTCGATAATGGTCAAAAGGTCACCCCCTCGTCATTGATTTTAATGACTCGACACTGGGGGGGCAAGAAGGAGCCATTATCTTACGGAAGGTTGCCAGGGATCTCCATATGATTCGTGAGTGTAGCGAATACAGGCCCAGTTCATCTCTGATTACAGCCATCAGAACTTCTTTTGGGGGTCTTAAGACCCGCTTCCAGAAAATACTTTCACGCTTTTCCCCACGTTTCCCAGGGTAGTCCCAGCCCAGCTTCTCCAGCGTACGTTAGGGTATGGACCACCTTCTTGTTATAAAAGTTAATGTTAGGTTGAAGCGAGAATGTGCCGAACTTTCTCCCAATTACCAGGCCTTGGGCTGTAACTTGGTTGATTTTCATACACCGGCTTGCGATCCAAGGCTTTTCACCGTCATCCGAGCTAATTGTTATGCCTAGGTACTTTGTTGATGTTATTGATTTTATTCTGTTGTTGCCCAGGCACCAGCCAAAAGATTTCCCCTTTTTTGCTCGTGGGTTTTTGATCTCCAGGATCTCTGATTTTACGATATACAGTTTTGCTTGTTCTGTTCCACATATGCCTGGAGAGCTTCCAGTTTTCTTTGGCGACCCAGTGGCATCTGGTCCAACAACACTAGGTTGTCTGCATATAGGAGATGGCCCACAGGACACCCATTAATCCTTGGGGAGCATGATCTATTTGACTCAAGGACTTCTTTCATGTCATTGATATAGAAGTTATACAAAATTGGTGCCGGGGGCACCCCTGTTTCAGCCCTCTTCCTGTTGATATCTCCTTAGCTAAATTGCCCGCTTGATCCAACCTACTCTGCAGCATAGTCCCTGTATGGAGCGCTTTAATGGCTTCTAAGAGATCCGTAGGACATCCTTTCTCTTCCATTTTTGACCACAGGATGTCTCTGTCAACCCGGTCAGAAGCCGCTTACATGTCAATGCAGGCTTTGTAGAGTTTATCGTTTCCTTTAAGCGTCTTCATTTTCATGAAGCTGATAAGTTGGAGGTTCAGCTCGCAGTCCACGTTTTCCACAAAACCAGATTGTCTAGCTTTAAAATTGCCTGATTTCACTATCCACTCCTTAAACCACTTAAGTAGGATTCCGGCCAAAATATTCCCCAAGACATCCAACAAGGAAATTGGGCAGTAGTTTCCTGGGTTCGCTCTATCCCCTTTTTTAAAAATCGGAACTACTACTACCCATTTCCATGAAACTGGGATAGACCTAAATTGGTTGATTCTGTTAAACAGGACCAGGAAGAAGCCAGTTCATAGCTCTGGCGCTCCTTTTAGCATGCCATTTGTCATGCCATCAGGGCTCGGGGCTCTTGACGCACTTGCTTTAGAGATGGTATAGTAGATTTCGGTGTGCAGTTATAATGTCGAATGCAAAAAGTCAAATGACAAAAATGTTGAAAAAAAATGGCCGAACTTTTTTTTCTCGAATGTCATTTTTTATTTTACTTTTTTTTTGCTTTCGTGCGTTTAAAAAAAGGGTTTTAAAAAAATAAATTAAAAATGGGGTTTGGGAGGGAACCCCCCCATTTCGAACCGAAAATTTTAAAAAAAGGATATTAAAAAAAAAAAAATGTGGACATTTTTTTCCGAGATTTTGACTTTCGACATTTTGTAATTCGACATTATCACTATAAACCGTAGATGTCCTCTCTATCGTAGTCTATGGACCAGGGATCGATTTTTGTGGTCCTTGATCAGGTACGATTTTTCTAAAGTTTTTTGGGCCAAGAATTAGTGCAAAATACTCCACCCAAGGGGATTCCTGGATAGGATTTCATTGGGGGCTCTGATATCGTTCTCTTTGCCATTCAAAAGAGTCCAGAAGAATTTGGCGTTTTTGGAATTCAGGGCCATCATCATGTGTTCTGCGTCCCTTTGATATAAGAAGGCTCTGTGGGACTTAACCCAGTTTCGTATTGTTGCTTCCTTGCCCGCCTTTTCTCAGACCTGGTGATACGAGGGGCAGACTCCAATAGTCTGAGACCCTTTGCCAGTTGTCGCTTTTTGTCGGCAATACCTTCACCAAAACATGCTTTCTTTTGAACCGGGCCTTACCCTTTCCCAAGTGTGTTTCTCTAAATAATAGGAGACAGGATTCGTAACCCACGCCTTGTTCAGGAGATACTTGCCATCTATTCAGGGCCTCTGCTAGGGCGGGGAGCGATCTAGAGTCAATCCTAAGCGACCATTCTCCAAACGGACCTTGCATGTCCAGCGGCTATCACAGCTGATATGATGCTCCTGAGTGATTGGTCTCAGGCAGTTTAGAATTCAAGGGCTTTGGTCACTCTTCAGTGGCGGGGTACACCTTCAAAGAGATCACCCTTCTAAACGTTGACCCATCAACAAAAAAATAATCAGCGTAGCACTCGCTCGAGGAGTAGACCAGGTTTTTGCCCCCATCAAATCCCCCTTCATCTGGCTGTTGACCAGATGGATGTCCCTGTTCCTGGTTGACTCCATCCAGTTCTGAGTATGTGTGTTCTTGTCATTCTTTAGGCAAGCCTTTTCATCATTTTTGGAGACCCCCAGAGAGTCGGTGTTCAAATCCCCACAGATGATTATCCATGTATCTTTCAGTTCCGCTCTTAACTCGTCAATTCATTTCATTGTTGTGTCTATAAAAGACTTTCCCTCTTTGACACTGGGGTTCCAGTATAAGTTAAAAATAACTTGTACTCCCTCCTTAGGGTTTGAGGTCTCCTGCAATTTTATTATCACAATATGCATCAGTGAAGTGGGGTTAATCACTCTCAGCACTTTTCCAGCCGTTCTGTTGTTTATGAACTTGAGCAATCCTGATGATGGTCTACCTCTTGATTTTTTAGAAGCCTTATTCAAGAATCCTGTGAATCCGTCTAGGAGAGGGGTTTCTCTAAGCCAGGATTCTTGGATACAGCATACATCCAAATTGGTCAACCTTGAATCCAGGTGCTGAAATAGATGTGCAAAGCCTCTGGTGTTCCATGAGCCTATCTTCAGCCCTCCAAGGCTTCCCTTTCTGTTCAGTCTATTCTCTAACCGGTTGGTCCAGGGCTCCAGCTAACCAATCTCAGGATTCCACCATACCAATCCTGATTTTCAGGGGGTCTTTCTTTAGTTTTTCTGACCGTACCTTGGTCAAGGCCCTGCCTTTAATGGTGATCCACAGGGCTTCTGGCCCAAGGAGGGTTGTTGGACAGTCTCTGGCAGGTTTGTCAGACACATCCTTGTCCGTCTGATAGGTTTGATTTTGACCTCTTCCCCCTATTCCTTGGGAACATCCTGTCACACCCTGCCGTGGCCTCCGTACCCCAAGGCCAAAGCTTTAGGTAAAATCCCAGGGCCCTTAGGTCATCAATTGCGTTTTTCATCAACGTTGTTACTGCCTGAGTTGTCATGTGTAGACAAACCCTGTTGTTTTCAGATTTGCTGGGAAAGTCTACGATCTTGATGTCCTTAGGTTCGATCACTCTTGAGTTGTGACACGCTGTGCAAGAAAGTCGTTATGTTCGAACGATTCATTATCAGAACATTGTCTGCTTTCAGAACTCGCTCGAATAAGACTTTCTGAATAGTGCTTTCTGCTTCTCTGATCTTTCTAACATGGCCCTCCTGTTGACGGACCCTGGGGGAAGTCCCCTACCACATCTTATTTGGGCCATCCTTGTGCCTTATTTGGAGGTGTCTCTCCTGTCTGAATCGGTCAATCACAGCCTCCATTATGTTGCACTGAGTTGTCTTTGGGGCTATGTTGACTGCCAGTTTGACCCTTTTGTCCTCCAAAGTTTCGAAACAGCAGTGCTGTTTAGGACTTCCCACCTCTTGTTCTTCGTAGACTGATTCACTGGAGTCTAGGCCGGTACCACGGGCGCAGGAGCTTTCCTTGCTCCTGCTTATTGGCATAAGCTTGTCCCGTGTACCGTTGACATCTGCTGCAGGACACTTGTGCTATTGTTCGCAGTCTTAGGCTTTCCTCCATCAAGGTTCCGCAGGCCTGGGACGAAAAGGGCAAGGTCACTTCTCTCCTTGCCACCCTATCAATTTACGCTGCCTTTCTCCTTTGTTTGAACTGCCGTGTGGTAGCCGTCTCATCGTGCTGTCTGCTGTACTCGCCTTGCTTGTACTGTGCTCTCTGGCTCCACTTTTTATACCTGTGGGGAAGGGAAAGTGCCATCAGGTGTGTGTGATTCTGATCATTTGCCTGACCTTGCCTGACCCTTGTATTGGGACATGTCAGGGAAACGACTCGGGTATCAGTCCGTTGTCTTTTGTGTTTTGCGAAGTGTTGGAGTCAGAAAAGGGGTGGGGGTAGTGATTTGGAATGTCCTATGTGAGAGGATGGAGAAAGGGTGCTTAAGGAAGGGGGATACCGCGTCTTAAATGTCGGTGTCCCACCCCCACCCCGAGGTCCACTCATCCAGGTGATCCTCCCTCACTGGTCCACCCCCAGGAACTGGAGCCAATAGCGATGGCTTTGTCCTGGCCACCTGGATGATAGATCCTCGAGGTTTAGGCAGGGAGACACCTTCAGGTTTCTCACACCTATCTATTCTAACTGCTACTCTATCACCTATCCTATCTCTCTCACGAAGTCTGGAAGAAAAACGCTCAAAAAAGCTCTCCTGGAGATTCCAAGATGGCCACCGCTAGGTGAGGACGTACCTCACTCTCCCCCGTCCGGGCCGACTGAAGCAGACTGATGCCTTTAACAGAAGAAACCCGTGTAAAGAAGCCAGGCCTCTCTCTACACAGAGGCTAGCCCCTCACACAAGCCCCCAGAGGGAAAATCCTCTACTGTAACCGTGACTCCCCACAGACAGCAGAGCTGGGGAAAGCTCAGCGGGAACCCCGCCGCCTGCACCACAACGAGGCAGCAAGCTCCAAGGGGACGGTACTGTCCAAAGGCTGAGGCGGACCAGAGAGGAGGCCAAGGATGACGCCTTTGCTGCCTGGGACATAGGCGGGGGTGTCATGCCTCCATCTCCACACAAAGGGAATCAGAGAGGGTGCCGGTCCCGGCGGAAGAGAGAGCCTGAGGCAGAGGGAACGGGAGGGAGAGTCCCACCCCCCTCCTTCCCAGCGAGGCCCACCAGGAGTTTCCAGAGAAGCTGAGCCCCCCTCCCCCGGGGCCCTGTGGAGATCGGGCTGAAGGAGTCACCAGACCCGGACAAGCAGCGCCCAGGAAGATGTGGGGGTCAGAGGAGCAGACCAGAGGCACAGCTCTCGAACAGTAGCAGTGCAGAATCCTGAGGGCCACCAGGCAGACACCGCGGCAACAGGCGGGGAGCCCGCCAATGAGGCCCTGCACTACGTCCCCAGGCACCCGGGGAGATGAGCAAGTAAGTGGCTGAGCGAGGGGGAGGGGTGGGCCTGAAGAAAAGAAAGCTACCAGCAACCCGACTCCCCCCAGCTGGCAGTCGCAGGGGCGAGTGGATAGGCCTCCCGGTGCGGGCAGACCAGCAGGCCCCCCGGTGCGAGGAGAGGTCACAAAGGGGGAGGAGGAGCAGCCGAGGGAGCTGGGGAGGTAAGAAGAAGACACAGTCAAGGAGAAGAAATAATGTAAAGGGATCGGGGTGGAGCCCTCCCCTCGCACCACAAAGAAGTCTCATCAAGTGGTGGTGGAGCTACAGGAGAGGCACTAACGGGGACTGGAGGACAGACGGAACCGGTCCCCTGAAGAAGCCTAAGGGCAACTCTACACCGACTCTTCCCCTCGGGACAGAGGGACACCTTAAATACAGCGGCAGCCAGGCGGGAACTTCAGGACCTCCTCCCCCCATCGCCTAATATCATAAGCTGACCAAAGCCTGCCTGGGGGCCGCACTGGTGCAGGTCCCACTGACTCCCAGGGTGCGGAGGAACCCCGGCGAGTAGCACCAACTAGGCGGTTCTAAATGCAGAGGATTGACACATTAAGGCGCCTACCCTTGAAGAGGGACCCAAACCAAAGGAAGAAAGATCTCCCCATTCCAAGACCAACAGGGGAGGGGTGGAGGGGACAGTGGGGAAATGACTTACAAATGCCAGCAGCCAAGGCAAAGAAAACCTTGTATAGACTCAAGGGACAGCCGAGAAGCTAGGGGGCCAACTGGAGTGCTGTTGGAAGCAGCAGCAGGGAGAGGTCCAAGTCGCAACTATCGGTATAGATTTTAGTGGAGGGGCAAAAGGGGACACTACACAAACCATGGCTCTCAATAAAGATGACCTACAAGAATGCCTCAGAGGCATAGAAGAGAGGCTAAAGAGCTCACTCCTGGACTAAATGACGAAGATGAAGGAAGATCTGCGTTGCTCGTTACAGGACGTCAAGAAAGAGGTTATCGACATAGGAAATCAAGTAGATGTCACAGAGAAGGGGCTATCGGAGGTGTCAGAAGAGGTTAAACAAACCCGCAAGTTCTTGGAACTTGTAGCTAGGGCTACCCACAACTTGGAGATACAAGCGGAGGACCTGGAAAACCGCTCCTGCATGTCGAACATTCGGATAAAGGGTTTGAACGAAGAGATTCCAGATGCAGACCTGAGGAGCACCATGCAGCAATGCTTCAGGAGCCTCCTGACTGGGACCCAACCAGAGGAAGTAAAAATCGATCGAATAAATTGTGTGGGGTCCAGGAGGAGGGAGCCTGGAGCGAGACTGCGAGATGTCCTGGTGGCCTTGGCATCTTACGGGATGAAAGAGGGCATTCTACGAGTGGCAAGGGCACAGTACATCACGATCAATGGTTCACAGATTAATCTGTACCAGGACCTGGCATTCACAACCCTGCAGAAGAGAAAGGCAATGTACCCGCTCACAAAAATCATATCGGCAAAAAACATAGCATAGAAGTAGACGTTCCCCTTTGGTCTGCTCTTCACCTGGGAGGGTAGACAACAAAGAGTTACCACCTACAAAGATGGCCTTGCAATAATGAACATGGAGGAAGAAGGTGCACAATGACCGCAGAGACCTAAAACCAATCTTCACAACGAAGCAACAGACCATGGGAATAGTCTGAAAGCAGAGGCAGAAGAGGGGGGAGAGACATGTCCTTGAGACCAAAAGAAACAAATGATAGAGTAATTGGTGGCCATATAGGCCCACACTAAGAGGGGGGCCAAAAGAAAGGGCACGGGAAGGCGAAGGTGGAACTTGCCCTGGATGCGGGGGGAGGGGGGGAGATTAGGCGATGACCATGGAATCGACCAAGGGGTGTAGTTCACCCCTGCAGGGTTATACCCCGGGGTTGTATCAGGTCCAATAGTCTAGGATAGTATCTGTGGTAGTTCTTGGGAACCCAGGCCCTGACCGGGAGAAGAGAAAGGGAGGGTGATAGAGGGGAGGGGCAGGGTGGCTTTGGGGGGAGTTGGGAGTTTAAAATTGGGGAGGAAAGAGGGGGCTATGGTATCACAGAGGCAGGAGATCAAAGGTGTAGGGGGGAAAAGGGGAGTGGGGACACCAGACCAACAGAATATCTTTCGGTAGCAGGGCCAGTCTAGCACTAACCCTAGGTAAGGTTCTGTCCATTAGGGAATCATGGCTCTTAGAATCACTTTGTGCAACGTAAGGGAACTAAACTAGGATCGACTATGTCTGGTTTTCGGCGTCTCTTGGGGGAAATAGTCCACATTGAGCTGGGCACAATCTCGCTGTCCGACCACGCACCTCTAATGCTAGCGATACGTAGGTGGAAACCCCGGAGGGGCCTGTGGGCCTGATCGTTCCCGAAAGAGATTCTGGCAGACGAGGAAATAGTGGCTAAATTGGGAGACAGGATAGAGGAGTACTTTCAGCAGAATTAGAGTGGGGAAACCTCACAGGATGGGAGGCATTTAAAGTGGTGATTTGGGGAGAGATTATAACTATACAGCCCCAGAAACGGAAAGTGTGGGAGGACTTAGACCGGGACTTAGCGGCCTATATAGGAGCGGCCAAAAAAAACACTGGCGGGAACAAGAATACAAGACTAACTATAAAAACCAAAAAGAACTAAGAGCACAATTAGAATTACCCAGATCTTGCTAAGCAGAAAGAGCATTATCACGCACCAAGCAGCGATATTACATGCAGGCAAATAGGGCGCATAGACTCCTGGCTAGAAATAGGCAAACCGTACCATTATGGCCCTGAAAGAACCGGATGGAACAACTACAACAGAGACAGAAAAGATTATAAAGTCCTTTGAAACCTTCTATGGCTCCCTATATAACTCAGACAACCCTAGTCAGATAGAGGTAAAATGCTACTTGGGGGTACCGACATGTGCAGAGTCTTCATCACAGATAGAACTCGATTAGAAGAAGAAATCATGAGGGAAGAGGTAGTGGGGGTGATCAATGGACTCCTGAGGAATAAAATGTTGGGGCCGGATGGGTTCTCGGCATGTTTTTACCAGAAGTTCCAAAACATTTTGAGCACGAAACTGGCAAATCTCTTTTACTCCTTTATACAGAGAGGCGCAGTGACCCCATCCATGTCAGAGGCCAAAGTAGTAGTGCTCCCTAAACCAAACAAAGACTCTAAGCTGTGTGGCTCCTATCGGCCCATCGCGCTCTTAAACCTTGATGCTAAGATCTACACATGAGTCCTAGCAGCAAGACTGTCCCCCATACTGTCGGAGCTGATAGGCTCTTACCTGTCGGGGTTCATTCAGGGCAGACATACGTGGGACAATGCTAGAAGAGTGTCCCACTTAATAGAAAAGGTCGAGCAAAGTGAGACGCATGCATTCATTATAGCACTAGACGCGGAAAAAGCATTCGACCGCGTTGAATGGCCAGTCCTGTTCGAGGTACTAGAACTGATGGGTTTCGGCCCGCGTTTCCGACAGCAGGTAAAAGCTGTATACAATAAACCCACTATTATACTCTCCATTAACTCACGCCAATCCGAAAAGATACAACTATTGCGAGGCACGAGAAAGCGGTGCCCGCTCATACAGTCTATCAGACGCAACCTGGGGATACATGGGATAGGCCTTGGGGGCGAGGAACATAAAATAGCAGCCTTTGCTGACGACATGCTGTTGACCCTGACACATTCATCCTCCTCGCTACCAGAATTGATGCAGGTACTCTCAGCAGTAGGAAAATGTATCAGGGCTGAAAATTAACAATACAAAATCGGAATTGCTACCCTAGGGCCAACACGAGACCACTTTAGATCGATACAGAGAATTTCCCCCTTCAAATTGACTGATAAGATTGGCTACCTGGGGGTGAAATGAACAAACTCAATCTCAACCATGTACGGAGCCAACTTCCTTGAGACACTTTCAAACCTTAAAGCTGAGTTGAACATATGGCCCCCACTACGGATATCCTGGATAGGAAGAATGGCCTCAATAAAAATGGTTGTACTCCCCAGAATCCTATACCTCTTTCAGTCCCTCCCGATTAAAATACTGTCCTCCTTTTCCAAATCTTTGAAGAGAATTATAACCCAATTTATATGGCAAAAGAAACCACCAAGAGTAGCGCTTGAGACCCTGATGGCACCTAAAGCGCAGGGAGGCTTTGATCTCCCGAACTTTGAGAGATATTATGCTGCAGCACAACTAAGAATTCTACGGGAATGGCTCACCAACAACATGTCTAAACCATGGGCCAGAATGGACCAGGCATTAGCGGGGATACCCCTGTGGGAGGTGCTGTGGCTGAACAGGCGTGAACGACCTAGAAACATAGAGCTGAGCCACATCTTCTCAGCGGCTTGTGACATATGGGAAAGACTACTCAAGCAAGGTTGTTTATCTACGAGCCTATCCCCCTTCACCCCGATAATCGAGAATCCAAAGTTTTTCCCGGGATTGAGCCAAGGAGCTTTCGCGAAGTGGAGGGCGGTGTGGTGCACAAAGATGGGAGACATGTTCAAGAAAGGAGAGCTTAGATCCTTCAAAGATTGCAAGGGAGCTATGGGCCTGTGCGAGAAAGACAGACTAGAATACTACCAGCTGAGACATTGGTTGAAACAACCAGAGGTGCACCAAGCTGGGGTGAGAGACTTGACCACATTCGAAAAATGTATAACCACACACTCAGGGGACAAACACCTGGTATCCTCCTTGTACGGGTTAATCCAAGGGGGGGACCCCGAGCGTACGTGGCCATATATGGAGAAATGGCAGAAAACTATTGGGGAAGAAATACCCATACACCACTGGGATACATTCTGGGCACAAATCCCGAAATTAACAAAATCCATTCATAGCAGGGAAGCCTGGTACAAGATGATGGTGCAATGGCTCTACACCCCCGGAAGGCTACACGCTATGTACCAGGGGGTATCCCAGGCATGTTGGCGGGGCTGTTCAGGGAGAGGTGACTGTTGGCATGTATGGTGAGATTTCTGGAGATTACAAGGCTTCTGGAAAGATATTAAAACTCAAAAAATGGCCCAGGGCCCCCCATCTTACTCATTAAAGAAATGGATGTTCAGCATCCTCCACCCAAAATTCCAAATTCTGTCAAAACCTCAGCGCAAGGCATATACGATCTTACTGATAGCGGCATGGAGAGTCCTAGCGTGGAAATGGAAACAGAAGGATCCTCCCACAAATATTGACTGGGTTAGCAAAATATGGGGCATAATCCCAATGGAATGGATTACTTATAGAATACAAGGGGACAGAGACAGGTTCTGGCAGGAGTGGGGAATGGTACTAGACTACCTCCGTGGGGAATACGTAATGCAGTGGTGCCCCCAAAACTTGACAATACTGAACATACTGTAAAGAAGGCGAACTACAATGGGGCCCGCAAACTGTAGGAAACTGATCATACTGTAAAAAAACTGATCTACTTGGGGCCGCGGAAAATCTGGAAGGTAAGACTTTAGATTGCAGGTCTGGGGAGAAAGGAGAAAGGGGAAGGGAGTGGGAGGATATGGGGGGGAAAGAGGAAGGAATGTTTGTTTGTTTACCTTGAAAATGCTAATAAAAACAACTTTTTTTAAAAAATACACTCCTGGCCTCTAACCCAGGCCTACCTATTGCTTACACCTACGTCAATACTACCCACATGCCCAACCTATCCATCCGCAATTATGTAAATAAGCTAATCTAGAACACATCCTGGCCCAATGCTAAGTATCTGCTATTTGTAAGTAATGTATCTCTCTCTCCTTGTATCTCTGTACCGTGGCTATGTATATACTCTCTGCGCTCCATTGTATTATATATGTGTAACTGTATCCGTAACCTTGATATTGTATATATGTGACTGTAACCTGAAGAAATGAACCCAGATGCCCCTGGGCTTGGCGCGCTATACAAATAAATAAAATACGAAATACTCCCAGGCAGATTATGACTGACATTCTCTTCTCTGTCCCCTCCCCCGACCTACCCCCTATCTGGTCTCCACTCTCTCCTTTTATCCTCCTCACCCATTAATGGTGGCACTAGATGCTAATTACTCTTGGCATACTTCTCATCCTCTAGGTGTATCATTAACGGCTATCAAAATAGCACTATCACGGCCAAAGGTTCTCAACCTACTCTTCTCCTTCTCAATGGGCGCCTGCCCTCTGTCATTAACTTCCTCCCTTCTCCTACTACTCTTCCTTCTTCTGTTCCTCTCACCTCCCCACCACCACCGACGGGAGTACCATGCCCCTGTACCCCTCCGCCGAAAACTTTCAAAGTGGTAATCAGCTTCACTTAGCTACTCTGAACGCTTGTTCTGCTGTCAAAAACTCCTCTGACACCTGTCTCCTTCTTGAAGACTTTGACCTCGACGTCCTCACCCTTACTGAGAGGGGGTTCAATGCCAACTCTGTTACTGCTCTTGATACTCTCCTTCCTAAGGGCTACAAAATCCTCTCCAAACCCAGGCCCAACCGGCCCGCAGGAGGAGTGGCCCTGATTTTTCCTGAGTGGGTCCCTGCCTCTCATACCTACTTAATCCCGCTTTTCCTTCAAATGCCTCGTCTGCAGGCTTGGGTTCTCTCCTACTCCCTCACTCACCTTCGCTACAAAAATCAGGCCCCCCCTGCCCTATCTCTCCCTTCCTATGTGAATGGGCTGAATTCAGCTCCCTCTTGACCTCATCTTCCAAACTCCTCTTCCTCAGGGACTTAAATATGCACCTCAACTCCCTGAATCAGCCACCTCACAGTTCTGTGACCTCTGTGACTGTCTCTCTCTCGCTATTCTTCGTTCCGGTCCAACCCACTCAGCTGGACACACTCTGGATGCCTACATCTCTGGAGATATCCCTATCTCTAACCCAGTCCGACCACTCTCTCCTCTGCTCCCGCTTGGAGCCCCTTACCTTCTATCTGTGCCTCGCCCTGGACTGCCAGCCTCGTTTGCTGTCATTCAACGATGAAGCGAGTGTCAGTCACTGCCTTTGCTTCTACCTTCATCCCCCCACCCCTACTTCTGACTCCCCCTCTGAGTCTGTCCTTGCAAACCTTCACCTCTCCATCTCCAACACCTGTGACATCCTTGCCCCTGTCATGAGGAACTGCCTGAAGCCTGCTTCCAAGTGCAATGGCTGGTATGATTCTGATCTTGTATCCTTGAAAGGCAAGTGCAGAGTTGCTGAATGGAAGTGGCAGACCTCGGGTTCATCCCCTGACAAACTGGCCTGTCACCTGCTCCAAAGGTGGTGTCTAGTCATTTGATCGAATGTTTTTTTTTTTGTTTTTAAATTTAATATAGTAAACAAAATGTTTTTTTAAAGAAAATGGGGGGTTGTGGGGGAACCCCCCATAAAAAAAAAATGCATTCAACCATTTTTTTCCGGGTCCTTTTGACTAAAAAAAAATGGCATTTGATCCTTTGTATTTTGACCCTTTAACCTATAACCCCAAAGGTAATATTGTTTCTCTATCCGCTCCAAGAAAAGGGCCCACATGCAGGCCTGCATCTCTGGAGCCACTAACAACACGGCTTACTTTTCAAAATCTGCAAGAAACCCGGCAATCCAGCCGCAGTCTCT
The DNA here is from genome assembly GCF_040938575.1 of Ambystoma mexicanum. Taxonomy (NCBI): domain Eukaryota; kingdom Metazoa; phylum Chordata; class Amphibia; order Caudata; family Ambystomatidae; genus Ambystoma; species Ambystoma mexicanum. The sequence continues at coordinate 111,882,821 of NC_090938.1, read as the reverse complement.
ACCTCTTTCCTTCCTTCCCAGGCTCTCTGCACCGCCCTGGCCTCCCATTTCTCATCTAAAACTCAGGACACCCTGTGCTCACTCGCCACCACCCGACCTCCAATCACGCTTCAGCCTGCCAAACTCCCTGGCTCCCCGCCTCCACCCCCTGCACTTTCCCAGGCATCCGGAGACACGGAAACTGCTCTCCTGAACACCCGTGAAGTCATACTCGCAAATCTTGACTCCAACTCGCCTGCTGTTCTCATTCTCCTCAATCTCTCCTGCGCCTTTGACACAGTCAACCATTCTGTTCTCATAAATCGGCTCTACGATAACCTCGGCATCACGGATCGGGCATTGGATTGGCTGACCTCTTTCATCACTAACCGTCCATTACAGCTGCAACTGGGCCTTTTCTCCTCCACCAGCTCAGTCTCGACCTGTGGCATCCCCCAGGGCTCTATCCTATCACCAATATCTCGCCCTTCTTGCTCACCTGATCTCCTCCTTCTCTCCTCATTACCGGTGTTATGCTGATGACACACCGCTTTCCTTCAAACTTCCCTCTACCACCTCCTCCTCCTCTCTCATCCCAGAATGAATGTTGTGCGGCTAATGATCTCTATCTTAATGTCAGTAAGACCGAGATCCTTCTCATTGAGACACCTGCGCCCTGTTTCCCTCCTGCCCACTGGCCACCCTCATTGGGCCCTCTTCCCTCACCATCCTGTGAGGCCAAAAACCTTGTGGTCATCTTGAACTCCGCTCTCTCCTTCACCCCTCACATCTTGGATCTTGCCAAGAACGACACCCACTTCCAGATTCACCTCCTTAAAGGCATTCTCCCTCTCTCCACCTTTCCCCAGAAGCTCAGTGTGTCCAGAGCTCTGGTCCTCTCTAGGCTGGACTACTGCAACAGCCTCTTCCTCAATCTGCCTCTCTCCTCCCTATGCCCCTTCAGTTAATCCAGAATATGGCTGCAAGACTTCTCCTTGGCCTCAAGCCAAGGACCGTATCTCTCCAGCCCTAATATCACTCGACTGGTTCCCGGTGGACACAATGATTAAATCCAAGACCCTCTGCATCATACACAAGGTGTTCTGGGGCCTGGGACCACGCTATCTCCAACTTTACCTCCCTAAATACTTCCCTGCTAGAGCCCTCTACTCTTCTAACTCCAACTCTGCTTATCAAATGCTTCCCCAAGCAGAGAGTGGGGGCATGTCTCTCTCCTCGACACAGGCCTCTCTTTGGAACAGCATCCCTGTCCCTCTCAGACTTAAAGCCGGACCTCCTTAAGTTCCGTAAACTTCTCAAAACATCTCTTTTCCCTTCCCTGCTAATCACCCACTGCCGCTGAGAATGGCGGCTTGGTCCTTTATGAATCTCACCGTTTACCAGGCCTTCTACCCAGTCGACGGCAGCACCTAATCCCCCTCCCCCTCAGCACTGCCCTTGCTGGCCCCCTGCACCTGTCCAGCCATTCCTCTGCCCTAGCACTTAGCCAGTGGCCGCCACTCTTGGCTCCCCTAGGCACTTCCCTTCCAGGCTCCTGCCTGCACTTGTCCTTACCCTGCTCCTTCCAATCTCTCTCCACCCTCCCTATCACCTGCACCTCTCCTCAATCTTGCATGTCCGAATGTCACAAGGCCTAGTAGGACCATGATTGTATATTTACATTTTTTCTCCTAGTGTTATTTACTCCCCTGTTCCCTGCTCACTTGGACCTATGGCACCTCGATACACAATTCTGTTGTATAGGCGCCTAACAAATGCTCAATAAATAAATGAATGAATCAATAAATAAAAGACAGGACCCGGTGCCCTTCCACATTAGAAACACTTCTGTAAACATCAAAAAGAATACTGCTAATTTCTTTCAATGAGGTGAGCAAAGGGTTTATCACAGTTGGTCTTGCAAGACAAACGGACACCGTCCCAGGATTAACCCATTCTAAAACCCACTAACCTGATCCGCCCTTCATATGGACTCCTTTTAATGTGCTCCAGACAAATGATCCCACAACGTCATAAAGCAAGTATCAGGCCTTCCGGTCTATTGTTCCCACCTTTATTATAACAATAGGTTAATTTATCTGTCAAGATTGGTTATTCATTCATGTCTATGTCCATAGGATGTTACCTGACTAATTAGTTCCTGGTAAAACATGGCGTCAGCTACGCATTTCTGATTGCATGCATCTGAGGTGAGGGGCCGTAGGTCTGCACTCCATTACCACTTCCTCTGTAGATGAGTGAGACTTTGTTATAGCTGTGTGAGGAGTCAGGAATGAAACTCGGACACAAGTTAGACATGGTTTTGGCTAAATACATTTAGTGATAAATTAAAAGGGGTTAGGAAAATACCTTGCTGTCCCTGCACTAGAGGTGTTTCCCTACCTGAACTCAAAATGAAGGGCTGTCAGTGTCAGGATGTCAAAATCAAAACCGTCCTGTGTCCAAAGTACTACTCTGACTTGCACATTTTGAAAAGGATAATGTTGTTGGCCTTCAGTGTTCTGGAAATGATTAATTGGGAAAAGAAATAAGTAACTCCAACAAAAAGTCTCTCAAGGATATTGTTCCTTGTGCCAGAGGGTGTCTCCCTTCACCTGGATTCTTCTTCTTACAAATAACAGTTTGAATGGATTGTGTTCTCCAACGTATTCCACATCTTTAACATGTAAAGTCCACGGCTGTGCACTTCGGAAACATTTTCGGCAGAGGGCGTCCTGCATCGATGACGTCGGGATCGGTGACCTCAAAGGCCTCCGTCGAGGGTGATGTCACTGGATGTTATAAATAGGACGCACAGCGCCTGTAGCCTCAGTTCTGTTTTTTTCCGCAAACGTGTTTGCTTCGAGAACTCGGCACTCCTGGTGTGTTTCATCATAGAGATGTCTTCTTCTTCGACCCCTCCGACTCCGGGGTCTGGCTTCAAGACTTGCCGGGACTGCAAGTCGAAAATGTTGATCACTGACCCGCATTGCATTGCTTGGGCGAGAGTCATTACACCGACGACTGTTCGAAATGCCAGTCACTGACTGCCAAAGCCTTGCGGGAGCGTAAGGGGAAGCTTCAGGTAGGTAGGGGTTCTAAACTAAGTAAGTCCAGTAAATCTAAGTCGAAATCCAAAGGGTCCACCGTCGACTCGAGGGGCGACTCTCTGCGTTGGGTGGAGGCCCTGGGTTCTTGGTCCAGGAGTGGTTCCTGCCATTCTTCTTCCTCGTCGCTTCATTCTCGGAGGCACCGTCACCGGTTGTCTTCCACGTCCTCCTTCGAGGATGGAGATGTGAGTAAAGTGACATGCCCGAAGAGAACCTCGATTCCAGAGGAATGGACTGCCCTTAAGGAGCAGATGTTGGCGATTTTTTAATCGCAGGGCACGGTTCCGGTCGCGCCTTGTAACGAACCCAGCAGGCAACGGTCTCGTACTGTGGCTCGCACACCTTCGGGCTCGGGTCCGCGGCGCAACTCGCATCGGGAACCTTCAAGATCCCATTCGGACAAGGCTTCGGATAGTCACAAGAGACGTGCTTCCAGGTCTCGGTCCTCAACCCCAGCAAGACCGCTGCTACCTGCTAAGGGCTCGAAACCCTGTGTCCGTCTGACTCGGACGTCAAGGCTTTGCCTTCCTATCAGCCCACAGCGCCGTCGGCACCATTGTCGACGTCGAAACCCTCTGCGCCCTCGATGCCTTCAGGGATTTTTGGCCTGAATTTACCATTGGAGTATCCTGATCTGGTGGATCCTCCAAGGAAGGGTACTGCTAAGTTTGTGAGGCCGGTGTTGGACTCCAGGTCCTCTTCTGACCCCAGGCCAGGTTTTCACCTCATTCTGGACGATATGTATGAAGAGGAAGAAAGGTCTGACTTTGAGGACCCTGTTGAGCATGATGTGGCTCCTGTCTTTTCTGGGGACAGTGAACTGGAGGAGTTGAGGCAAACCTTTCATGATGCCAGTGGCTTGGACACTTCTCCGGAAGTGGAATTTGGCAGGCCTGAGCTTGGGGCTCATGCTGAGTCGTCATACAGGCGGCTCATGGCTAGGGTCTCCGAGTATCTGGGCTGGTCCAGTCCTCCTGAAATTTTGTACAGGGTGATCTAACGGACATTTTAGATCAAGGTCCATCCTCTGACCCGGTGTTATCTTTTCATCTCACTTTACAGAAAAGGGTGGATGCTGCTTGGCAGTCGCCGGAATCTCTTCCGGCTGTTAACAAATCTATGACTAAGAAGTACCGCCCTTCCGGTCGCAACCCCAGCTACTTATCCACTCACCCCACTCCCGAGAGTTTTGTGGTTCAGACGGCTACGGCCACCTCGAGGCAGGCGGCGTACCCTACCATCCCTCCTGATAGGGACGACAAACACTTCGACGGTTGGGCTCTCACAGTATTTTCTGTCGGGAGTATGGCGTTGAAATCAGCCAACTCCACTTGTGCCTTAGCAAGGTTTTCACACACTCTGTGTAACTGTGTTTCTCCAGCGGCTGAGCATATTCCCGAGGGGGAAGAAAAGGATGGGTTCCTTGCTCTCGTGCAAGATGGCAAGGATGCCATGTGCGAATCGGGTTTGGATACGGCCGGCAGTGTTAGCCAGTCAATGGCTGCGAGCACCGCTATACACAGGTTTGCGTGGTTGCGACAGTCAGGTTTTGCCCTGGATGTGCAAGCTCGTCTTTTGAACATGCTCTTTGATGGTGCCCATTTGTTTGGCAGCAAGGCTGACGAGAGCCTTGAGAGGTTGCAGACCTCAAAAGCTGCAGTGAAATCTTTAAGCACAGCCGTGCGTCAACCTCTGCCTTTTCGTCCTAGGGTACAGCAGTGGAGGGGAGGTTCTTTTTTCGTTACTACTCCTCCTTTGGTAGAACGAGAGGAGTAGCCAGTCAAAGGGGTCACCGTAAAAGTACCCGTGGTGGTCGGGGAAATAAAGGTGCCAAAGCCGCTCAGGCAGCTGCCTCTTTGGCTTCAGGCGCTGCCGCAGCTGCTCCAAAACAGTCATGAGGCCATGTCCCATTGTTCGCGGGTTGGGGGCAGGCTGTCTCAGCATCTTGAAGAGTGGCAAGCCATTACTTTGGATGCGTGGGTTCTGGATACAATAGCCCACGGCTACTGCCTTCCCTTCCTAAAGCAGCCTCATGGGAATCCACCAGGGAATCTCTCTTTGAAACTTCCGGATCCGCTCCTTGTGCAGGAAATGTAGGTGCTGCTAGAGAAAGGTACAATAGAACTGCGGAGAGGAACAAGGGTTGGTATTCCACTTATTTTTTTATCCCAAAGAAAGAAAGAGGATTGAGACCCATCCAGGATTTGCGTTGGTTGAATAAACTTCTCTGGAAGCACAAGTTCGAGATGGTCACTCTTTCTCAAGTCCTCCAGGCCCTTCAACTTCAGGATTGGTTGGTGTCCCTGGACCTACAGGATGCTTACTTTCATGTGCCGATTCATCCAAAGCACAGGAAGTACATGAGGTTTGCGGCTGGCGACTCACGCTTTCAGTTTCGGGTCCTGCCCTTCGGATTGACCTCCGCCCGGGGGTCTTCACCAAGCTAATGGTGGTGGTGGCAGCGTATCTCAGGCGAGGGGGGGGTTCACGTCTACCCCTACCTGGACGACTGGCTGATCCAGACGCGCAATCCTGAGCAAGCGTTGGCTCACCTCGGTCTCACCTGCCGCTCCCTCCACAGGCTGGGCTTCTCCCTCAATTTCAAGAAGTTGCATCTGACACCTTCCCAACAGCTCCATTACATTGGGGCTATGTTGGACACGTCCTTGGGGAAGTGCTCGCCTCCCAAGGTGAGGGCTCATCACATTGTGCAGATGGTGGACAAGTTTCAACATGCCCAGAGTGTCCCGGCTTTTGAATTCTTAAGGTTGCTCGGCCTCATGGCATCCTGCATTTATTTGGTGCCAGAGGCCAGGCTGCGGATGAGATCCCTGCAATGGGTCCTCAAGATGCAGTGGTCGCAGTCCTCAGACAAGATGTTGGATCCCGTTCAGATTCCACACTCTGTCTCCCAGGATCTTCTAAGGGTACCTGATGAAGGGGTAGCCATTTTGGCAACCGTGGCCGGAGGTGACTGTAGTGACAGATGCTTCCCTCACAGGATGGGGCGCTCATGCCAGCAACTTGACCGCAAGCAGTCATTGGTCTCCGTTGGAATCCAAACTCCACATCGATCTGTTGAGCTGCGGTCCATCAGGCTGGCCCTGAAGGCTTTTCTGCTGTCTCTGCGGGGAAAGAGTGTCCTGATCATGACGGACAAAACAGTGGCCATGCATTACCTCAACAAAAAAGAGGGGGTAAGGTCACTCCCGTTGTGCAGAGAGGCAATGCAGCTCTTGTTCTGGGCCATCCAGCAGGGAATTTCGATCTCGGCAGTTCATCTGGCCGGAGACGAAAATGCGCCGGCGGACGCTCTGAGCAGGCAGAGCACAGTCTCTCACGAGTGGGAGTTGGCCCAGGAAGTCCTTCAGGAGATCTTCACCATTTGGGGAACCTCACAAGTGGATCTCTTTGCCACCAGTGCCAACTGGAAGTGGGAGAGATTCTGCTCAAGGGAATTTCCTCTAAGAGGAGCCTTAGGAGACGCGTTTGTAGTGGATTGGTCATTCCCACTGCTGTATGTGTTACCTCCAGTCCCTGTCCTTCCTCAAGTGTTGCAGAGGTTACTGAGGTTCGGTTCCCACATGATCCTCATTGCTCCGGATTGGGCTAGGAGAGCGTGGTACCCGGACCTTCTAGAAATGTCCATCTGCCCTCCACGCCGTCTTCCCTAACGAGAGGATCTGCTCTCGCACGAGGGGGGTCAGGTTCTCCATCCAGAGGTCTAGACTCTCAACCTTCATGCTTGGTATCTGAAAGGTTGAGGTATAATGATTGGGACTTCCAAGATGACGTGATGGAGGTGTTGATTTTGGCCAGGCGGCCGGCAACAAAATCCCTGTGCCGTTGGCGTAAGTTCTGCGACTGGTGCAGAGGACACAATGTTGATCCTTTTCAGCGCACCATTCCTATGGTTTTGTCTTTCTTACTTTCTTTGGCCCACAGGGGCCTTCAAGTAGGTACCATTAAGGGTTACCTGGCGGCGCTGTCTATATTTAAGCGCTTGTCTGAAGAATGTTCTTACTTTAAGATTCCTTTGATTTCTCAATTTCTTAAAGGACTGACTAATGTGTTCCCACCGTCACCTTTCCAGGTGCCATTTTGGGATTTGAATTTGGTTTTGAAATCCCTCATGGGTGCTCCTTTTGAACCTTTGCACTGTTGTCTTTTGAGATTATTGTCCTTCAAGACTGTGTTCTTGGTTGCGGTTACTTACGCTCGTAGAGTGAGTGAATTGCAGGCACTTTCCTCTAAGCCGCCCTTTACTGTATTCCACAAGGACAGGGTATTACTTAGGGTACATCCTTCCTTTCTACCTAAGGTAGTATCTGAATTTCATTTGAGGCAGAAGGTGGTTCTTCCTTCTTTCTATCCTCCTCCTCAACCGGGTAAGGAAGAGAAGCGACTGCATAGGTTGGACACTAGGAGAGCTCTGAGCTTTTATATTTCTAGGATGTCCAGGGTCAGAGTGGAGGATCAACTCTTTGTGGGATATGCTGGACACCGATTGGGCCAGGCTGTTACCAAACAGACCTTGTCCAGTTGGATTATCCTCACCATTACAGGGTGTTACCAATTGGCGGGTAAGGACCCTCCTGAAGGGTTGCGAGCTCATTCGACTAGGGGAGTGGCTTCTTCCACCGCCCTCCAATGGGGAGTTCCTATTAGGAATATTTGTGATGCAGCCACATGAGCTTCGATCCACACCTTTGTTAAACATTGCTCCCTGGCTACTATCCATGGTTAGGATATGTCCTTTGGTAAGGAGGTTCTTTATTCCACCATCTGATTGGATACTCTAAATTCTTTTCCCTCCTCCATTTTTCTGGTACTGCTTTGGGAGTCTGTCAAAGATGTGGAATACATAGGAGGACACAATCCATTCAAAGAACAAGTTACTTACCAACTGGTAATGTTAATTTGACTGGATGTTCCTCCAACGTATTCCACATCACCCTCCCAGCCTGCCCCTCTGGAGAATTTCCTATGTGATTGCAGCTTACGTTTCCGCAAGGCTATGTGCAGTCAAGCAGGCATTGAATTGGTGCCACACGTTCTGGGGGAAAAAACTTAAACTGAGGCTACGGGCGCCGCGCGTCCTATTTATAACATCCAGTGACGTCGCCCTCGACGGTGGCCTTCGAGGAACATCGATCCGATGTCATCGACTCAGGACGCCCTCTGCCCAAAAAGGTTCCGAAGTGCACAGCTGTGGACATTACATGTCAAAGACGTGTAATACGTTGGAGGAACTTCCAGTCAAAAGAACGTTACCAGTTGGTAAGTAACTTGTTCTTTTTGTCCTTCCTCTTGATCAACACCAAATAAAAATAACAGTTCTTGTCTTTCCTCTTGATCAACACTGAAATTACACACAAATTTCTTTGGTCTTTGTTTTGTTAGGATACTTGGTATACTCGCCTGCCAGGGTTTCTTTGCTCTCTTGTATTCACACTTGTAATTGCCTGGTATACTCTCCTGCCATGGCTTCCTATAATTCACACACTTGTAATTGCCTGCTATACTCTCCTGCCAGGACCTCTTGTATTCACACACTTGTAACTGCCCGGTATACTCTCCTGCCAGGGCTGCTTGTATTCACATACTTGTCATTCACTACATAAGCCCTTTTGGTTTTGGCTTATTCAAGTCTGTTAGTTGTATATTGTTTGGCTAGTGTTCCTTAAATTCCTATGTAGCATACGCTTGCACATTTTAAAGAGTTCTCTCTCTGGAAAATGTCCTTTCCCTTTCTCCCATTCGGGTTTAGCAAATGTCTCTTTTTCTCTTTCTGTTCGGCTATGTTCAATTATTCTCATGCTGTGTGCTCGCCAATATGCACCGGTGTTCCCTTTGTCCCAGCGTGGACTCACCGGCTCTTGGTGGCGTTCCTTTTCCTTTTCGCAGCTGGTCGGCAGTTGTTTTCTTCCTTGTGTTGGTGGTCTTTCAGCGTCCCTGCTTCCCGCGGCTCTAGCTGGACTTCTCTGCTTTGCAAGGGTCTCCAGTAGGTGTATTGTGGCTTCTGGTCACCGGTGAACGCCCAGGTGCCCTGTGCTGGCTTCTGGGGTTACCGCCCTGTGTAACCTTCTTCGCACAGCCTTCTGCTTCTCAGCACCTGAGCCAGTTGGCTCCACCGTCCTTCTTCCCGCCCGTCGATTGTACAGAAAGGAGCAGCCCGCTCCCAACAGCTGTCTGCCTTGGTTTCTGGCAGTCTTGATTTAAATGTCCCAGCAACTAGAGCCCTGCTTGTGCTCGGGGTCTCTCTCACTTTGCATTCCTCCACTCCTCTTCCTCGTCGCAGTGCTAAGGTGTTTCTGCGAACAGTAGTGCCTTCCCGGTAACTTGCAAAACATCATTGGATGACTATTCTTTATAGGTTTTGATGGCAAGTCAGTCATGGAGGGTTGGTCTGTAGGTTGGAATGAGAGGGATTTAAAACTCTTCATTGAGGGAGCAGAGGAGGATTTACAACAGGCTATTAGCGTGTTACCAATGGGAGGTTCATCCTGCAAGGGAATAGAGGGGTACAATGTCTCACATGCTGATTCCATCACTCCACCCCGGAGGCTGTCTCCACCCATGTGATCCTCCCTCATATAGCCACCCCAGGGTCAGGATCAGGTAGCGCCTGCCGTCCCCTGGCCACATTGGAGGCGGTCACCACCGGAAAGGGAGTGATGATATCATCTGATTGATCACAGCTGGTTTAAGCCACCAAAATCTGTTGCCATTAAGCTGGTGGCCTTGCTGCAGTGACCCGGTGCTGGCTGAAAGTCCACAGTCGGCATTCTGCAGCAGTCTTCGCAGTCTGATAAAACAGCAACCAGCATTGTCCTGTGCCAAAACCAACAGATACTGTAACCAAAGTTCGCTGGGATTTAAGAAAAAATAAACCCTTAGAGCTCATTGATGACATCATGGCAAGGATTAAAACAAATGTCTTCCTTGTTTTCTTTTGTAAAGGAACGTCTTCCTGAATCCCCATTTTCCCGAATGGTGATCCCGTTTATTTTCATTACTCAACGTATTCATTTCTAATTTTTCTAACCTTTGTGGGGATCTGTAACCTTCCACGGACCCCGTTTTTTAATTCCTATTCAACCAACATTTAATGATATCATTAGTATGTTTTCCTTTTGTGTTTGTACAGCGATTGGATGTTTTGTAGAAACTTGGACACATGTTTCAGCCTTTAGTTTTCCTCTAGAGCGGTAATGTTAGCATAAGCAAAACCTTTTTTTAACATAGCATCACTTTTAAACCTGATATAGATACTTCAATTCTTTGTAGAGGACATCATTTTCTGTGTTGATTTCATGGAGCACAAATGAGTGGTACAGATCTGGGGTACTGGAGGGCACAGTCCATCTGAAGGGTGCTGTGTTGATTATAGTTCTTTCTTCTTATTGCAACACCACAGACAGAAAGAGACAACACCTGTCATTAAAAAGAAGAACACGGTTATACACACAGTGTAGGTGATATTAGGTTGCTCAGAGACCTGATTACTGATTGCACACAGGACCTCACTTGGGGTACATAGAGTGGCTGTTGCGATGGGCTACCTCAAATGCCCTCTTCTTTCATTTAATTTAGTCATTTGTATAGTGCCTTTCACCACGGGTAGGGTCCCAACGCGCTTTCGGTTCTGCTCATTAAACACTACTTCTAGCATACTCTTCTGGATATAAGTGATCCTCCTAACCTCTGGTATCAACTTTTCTAGCTCCTCAAACCTTCTATTTACCATCCTAAACCATCTTTTCAAGGATTTAACTTGAACATGCATAGATTTTCTTTCTACTGCAGGCCAATATGCATTGAACTCTATAGCTTTTGTCTATATAACGAAATACAAGTCTGTAATGGGTATTGGGAGTAATTCTAAAGGCTTATCTTCACCATGGAAAAAGTAATCTACCTGTCGGTAATATGCCAGTAGCCTAACCATCCCAACATATTCTATTACCCACTAATAGCACTTGACCTTCTGCTGTTGGGTTAAGACATTGCAACTGAGTGTTTGAAGGGGCCACACCTTCCAGATTGAACCAGTTTGTATCCAGACATCAGGGGTTGTCCCTGTGGCAGGCATGATATACTTAGCTGGACTACCAGGTGGTCGCACTTCCCACACTTTTCTGTGGGTCACCCAAACCCAGTTACATCCTGTCCACAGGTATGGTACGATCTTGCTCAGAGAGGTCTTTGATTGACCCCCTTAGCATTAAAGTTGCATTCTCGACGCCCACATGTCTAGAGGCTGGAGTTCTAGAAGTCTCTGTAGGGCCACACATCTTCAGGTACATCTTCTGGTACTCCACAATAGTTTGTTGATCTGCACATTGTGGGAGGTCAAGAGAAGGAGACCGACCAAATGGTGACATTTCCAAAATGTATTGCTTTATTTAAATGACAAGAAAACTCCCTCCTCTCCCTATTCTAAAGGTTTGCCCTACCTACCTAGGGTGCCCGTCATCAACAATGCAGTCCAAAGCAGTAGTGTGTCTTCCAGCCCAAAGCTAATCTACGTTAACCCTACCACTAAGCAAAGCAACCAAAAGGTCCAGGAGAATGACTCCCTTCTCCTGGACAAGCCTTCTCAGCTTCAATAAGCTATGCTTAAATAATTATTGGTGACTTCCTGAATCAGTTCTCTCAATTCTGAAAGTGGGCTTTTCCACCTCCAGGTTATCCCCTTTTCTTCCTGGACAAAAGTCACTTGTTTTATCGAATTAAGGTCTTGACCCTTATCCTTAATGACAACTTGCAGTGTCTCTTTGCTACTTTCTTCACTTACGGTTGGATACTGTGATGCTCTATATATCTTATTTAGATGGTTCTTTCTCCTTCACTTTCGTTGTCTGTTCATCGTGACGAGTACATTGGGTTCCTAAGGGTTCTTCACTTGGTTTAACTAGAATGAGTACTTAAGTGCTCTTCACTTGACATGATTCTTATCCATTCACTGGGACGAGTAGGATAAGTCCTACTAAGTGCTCTTCACTTGGCATGACTCCATTCACTGGGACGAGCAGGATGAGTCTCTAAGTGCTCTTCACTTGTCTTGACTCTTACCCATTCACTGGGGCCAGTAGGATGAGTCCCTTAGTGCTCTTCACTTGTCTTGACCCTCAACCATTCACTGGGATGAGCAGGATGAGTGTTATATGTATCCCTTTCCCCCTGCCGAGTCTCCCGCCGCTCCTGCTACCTTCTTTACTACAAGCTAGTGCCATTCCTGAAGTGTGGATGGCTCTGGTGTTCACTCCGTTTTCCTTGTGTTTGTTCTCGTGGCTCTGCGGAGCCAAGGATGTAGCGGTCTTGGTGCTGTCGAAGGACTGCACATTCCACCTCTCCTGAGTCATGCCACTGCTTCTTCCTATCTCAGGCATGCATGGTACGACCTCTAGCCCTCTCTGTGCTTCCATCTCTCGTCGGCTGGCCGAATCCTCCCAACTGAGGACTTCCTGGGTTTCAGTAGCTTCTTCCTTCTTGCTCCTTTGAAACTCCTGGGCTTCACGTTCTTTGTACGCTAGTTCTTCTTCCCTTTTAACTTGTTTCCTGGTTTCTCTCCAGCGTTGGACTGTAGTCCTTCCTTTTTTTTCTCTCAAGCTCTCTCCATTACTCACTCAGATCTTCCTCTTCCCAGTATTGTTGGATTTCAACCATTTGACAATCTGTTTTCATTTTACCTTTCTTCTTCTCAGTGTTTTTGACTTCTAGTTGAGTGTTGTGATTGAAGTTACAATAGCAAACAGTAACTTGTTCAAGATGGTTTTTCTGAAGTCTTGATAGTATGAGGAGTTCATATGAAAGGGGGTTAGGGAGTTCCTTGAGGGTAGTCTCTCCCTGTGAGGTCCCACTTATGGCTGCTTCTAGGGGGAATATTACTTAGCGGGCTCACCTGCCTAGCCTCACGAGGAAGGGCTCCCCTCTCAGGAGAAGTGACGAGATCATGTGATTCGTCCCAACATCTTCTCAGATACGTTTGAGCTCAGAATTCAGATAGTGTTGCACTTCTTCACAATCAATGTCCTATTTCAACTTTCACTTGTCTGTCATCACTCCATGGATAAGTTGGATTAAGGCAACTTGTGAAAGTTTGCTGAGTGTTCAGATAATATGGAGCTCTCCATTATTTGTGTTGGAGAGCTGTGCCCCTTGGATAAGCTCTATAGCTACTTTTAGGCAGTCTTCTAAATGCTGCTCCTTATAGACATTACATGCTGCAAGGGCTGTACTAGCCCCATCTCAGATCCAGTCTGCTTCTTCCTTTTTCAGACTTTCTATGCATAACTCCTCTTTCTACTTCTGTGGGTGGGTAGCTGCTCCATCAATGCAGTTGGGATACTATATAGTGACTCAAAATGCAGACATAGGAATAGTCAATATTAACCTTGGCCAAAGAGGTATCCAACACACCATTTTTAGATCCAAATCTGTCTCTTTTTCATTTTATCGTACCCTGGATACTGAGGGCCTCATCACGAGTTGGGCGGTATCTGGGTGTAATTAATGCTGACTGGTATTTGCGTTAACGCCGGGGTCGTGGCGCAAACAAAACCCTATCACGAGTCGGCGGGAACGCGCACATGGCCTGGGCGTTAACCCCAATACCGCTCGGCAGTAATAGAGGCTGGAAACCCGAAAACCCAGCGAACATTGCGTTAGCGCTGGCGGCACCTCACAACGTGCGCTAATAGTGCGCACCAATAGCACGCGCTAATACCCCCACGGGAAATAGTTCACCGCCGGAACGGGAAACAAAGCAGCTGCCATTTTGGAAATCACAATCCACTGAAAATCGGAGCCCCTGGAAGCCATCAACTGAAAAAAAGAAAAAAATGTACCAGGAGCGTGTGAGGGGAAGTCTGGCCTGGATAGGCTGCGCAAGGCCAACTTCTTTCACAGTGAACTGGCAATACTTGTGGAGGATGTGATTATCCACCAGGATGAACTATATAGGCCCCAACAAAGGAAGACAGGGTCCCAGCGGCGTAACAGGATCTAGGCTGAGATCAGTGAAAATGTCACTACGATGGGCCGTTTCCCCAGGGATGGCGAGGACTGTCGCAAAAGATTCAATGACCTGCGGGTCCGTATCCGGGGCATCCTGGCACAGCACAGGAGCGAGAGCATGGTGACTGGGGGAGGTCCACCATTGTCAGAGCTGGCTCTATGGGAAGGGCAGTGCACCACCCTCATAGACATGGCCACCATCGAGGGGGTGCTAGGAGCGGAGGCAGGCAACGGCACCCAGGAGACTGGTGGTGAGTCACCCCCACTTCCCCATGGCAAATTGCATTGTGAAGAGGCCACCACTCCATGCCCCAGTGTCAATACCTAAGAGCCGGGCATTGTGAGTGGGTGCAGTATGTGGGAGCGACCACAGGCACCTACGGCTGCACCCATGTGTCAATGCACCTAGGCCACCCCTGGGAGCCAGAGTCGTGGGTAGGGCAGCCAATGGACACATGCAAGCACCATGCAACACACAGCCATGGCGGGGGCACAGCATCGCTCCATTGCCAGCTGGGTGTGTGTAGTACCAACTCCCCCTCACTGAGTGCGGCATGCCAGCTGTGCTTGTGCAACGTACGCATGCAAGTCATGAAATGGCTAGGCCAACGATTCCAAAATGTGTCCCCCTCACGTACTAGGCCCCAGCAATACCAAACCATTGCAAAATGTAAACAGGCCATGCCCAAGCATGAGTCAAACTGCCCGGTGCAACCCCCCGGCCCCCACCGTAGCAGTGTCACACCACCAAGGTGCTCCCAAGCCACAAGGCCTCACCACCTCGGTGCTCCCAAGCCACCAGGCCCTCACCACATCAGCGCTCCCAAGCCACCAGGGCCTTGTCACCAAGCCCGTCCCAAGCCACCAGGGCTGACCAGGATGGCGTAGTGGAAGTGGCCACGAGTGCAACCACCCCGGAGGAGGGAACGTCAACCAGCGATCAGCAGCATGCTGGATCTGCCCTGACACAGGTACACAGTCCAGTGCAGCAAATGGGCACTCCAGAAGTTACCCCTGACCATGGGGGAGACACACCGCCAAAGTCCACAGACCCGGGCACACCGCTGCCGCGCATGCACACCAGTGGTGGATGAGGATACTCAATCGTATGCCTCATCTGCTGGCAGCCCCTCCATCCACAGCAGCCACACCAGACAGTCAAGCCCCTCCATCGACATCCCGAAGGCACCGTCATGGCACGCATGGATGTCATAGAGGCACGCCAGAGGAGGATCGAGAGCATGGCCAGTGCACACAATGGGCACATCAAGGCCATCAGCCATGCAATTAGGGGGGCGGCCAGGTCCATGGTGTGTGACAATGCACGCATACGTATGACCGTGGAGGCATGCACTGCGGTCCTCACATGGTTTGGCCAGCAAGTCTTTGAATTGTGTAAGGGGCAATCTGCACATGCTGCACAGATGCGGGAGTCTAACAATCTGCTCCGCCAGCAGCTGTAGTTGGGTGCATCTGTGCCATCTATGTAAACCACCCCCACAGATGGGTCCCTACAGGGGTCACCCATGCAGAGGTCACAGCGTCAGTTGCAACTCCGGTCACCTGATACCGGTGCATGTGGGAAGCATCCACGTCCCCATTAGAAGGACACTGCACTGTTGGCCTGAGGGTCGGACACATGGACCCATTTGCCCTGGGCGGGGCTAGGGGGGTCTGTGTGCTGGGGAGTTGGTGGGGATGGGGTTCTGTGTGCTGGGGAGTTGGTGGGGGCAGGGGGGTCTGTGTGCTGGGGTGTTGGTGGGGCGAGGGGGATTGTTTCACATTCTTTAAAGCCTGTTGAAAACCTGAGAAATGCAAGGACAATCATGATTGTATACAAGTACTCTTTATTTTACATGTGCTGGTCGTGGTATGTGCGCATTCACCATGCTAAAAATAATTGTCCATCAGAGCCTGTCTGGCCAACCTCCCCTCCCTAACCCCATCCCTGTGTGCAAGAGCCCCTGCCCTGGCCACATGCTCATCATCACTGTCATCCCCTGGGGGTTGCCAGTCTGCGTCGGGGGTAGTGGCACATTCCTTCGGCAGCAGATGTTGTGCAGCATGGCACAAGTGAGGACTATCTTCCCGACTATTTCCGGTGCATACATTTGGGCCCCTCCAGTATGGTCCAGGCACCTGAATCGTGCCTTCAGTAGTCCAAAGGTCCGTTACAGATGCGTGTCCTACTGGGGACATGCTTGTATGCTTGCTCTGCAGGTGTTCGGGGATTCCGCACAATAGGCCTATATCCCTTCAATGGGTGTGCAGGGACAAAGCATTATTACACTATGCACTGTGGTCCTCCTTGTGTGCAACAGGGACATGCAATTTTGTGCTATGCATCATCTGACTCGTACATGCACCCTGTGTGGTTGAGTGGGCTGTCCTGTGGCGGCTGACAGTTGGCTGCAAATGGGATGACTGATGTGGCACCGGTGGATGCTGCACTATGTGAATGGTGTTGTGTGCGCCACTAATACTCACCACTTCAACTTGGAATAGGGTGTAGTCATGTTCCATGGGTTTGCTCTGCACGGGGCGCCATGACCCTTGTGGTCCACTTTCCACCTGCACCACTCCCTGTGTGTGATTGGCAAAGTGGTGCATCGAGACCAAAAGGATGGGGCTATCGTCATGACTGGCTGTTCAGTGATCATTTGTATTTGGATGTGGCTGTATCAGTGGATGGTGCAGAATTAGCATCATGGCGCCAGTTTATTTTTTCCATGCATGTTAATGCGCACTCATGGGTCACTCTCTCTGGGATGTTCATGTCTGGGTTTGCTACTGATCATCAACAGTGGTTTTGGGGATGGAGCAGTGTATTCCTCTCACTTTTCATTTCTGTGTGGTGCCCTGGGTGGAGTTGCTCTTGGGTGTCAGGGTGTAAAGCAGCACTGCCGCACAGACAAGGTGCATTGTGGTTGTTGTGGTCCCATGTATAATGGCATTTGGAGCAGTGTGTGGCCATCACCTTGTGTGGGTTCAGGTGTGGTGGTCGTGTGCAGGTGCCCTTGTGTACCCCCTGTACTGGTGCTGTGATTGTGCTGGCTGTGGCGGCTGGTGGCAGGCAAGGCTTCCTGTGGCTATGCCCCCCCTCCTTCATTTCTTGTGCTTTGACATACATTTCTGACAGGGTGTGTACTCACTCATCCACTATCCATGTGCGTTGTCCTCTGTGCCTCTCCATGTAGGCCGCCAGTGTGCTGTTGGGCAGCACCATGGAGTCGTGGGTGGATCCAGGGTAGCGAGCGCAGCAGTGGCTGATGGTGAGGTCAGGCCCACAGGTCATCTGGACATTCATTGAATGGAAATATTTTTGATTCCGATACGCTGCCTCATGGGCCTGGGGTGCAACCAGTGCAACATGTGTGCAGTCCAGGGCTGCAATTACGTTGGGCACTTGTACAATCCCATAGAATTGTGCCTTCAGTTCATTCACCTGTGCCTGGGTGGTGGGCAATGCCATATGCTGGTTCACGTGGTGCATCAGTGCATCCAGCACCTGGCCTGGAACTGCACTAAATGTGGACTGGACCATGCCATGCATCATTGCTACTGAGTATTGGAAGGTTCTTGTTCACAGGTACTGCAGGACTGAAACCAGCTTGAAGAGTGGGCGCACAGCGATACAGATGGCAATCCTGCTCTCAATGTCCCCTTCAATTGTGGCCAGCAACTGTGTGATGGTAGCCTTGTCCAGCCTGTACTCTGCTATCAACTGGCCATCAGTCAGGGCCCAGGGTGATGGCCTGACCCTGCGGATGGCTGCACGCCTTGCTGGGGCTGGTTTCCTCAACCTCCTCCCCCCCCACCCCACTGTGCTCCCTTTGCCCTGGCCTGGTTGTCAAGCCTCTGTAGCGCCAGGCGCTGCATGTGGAAATCCATGGCGAAGTTCCCTGCTACAAATGGCATCATGGTGTTGGGAAATGTGCTTGGGGCCTGAGTGGGTCTTTTGTCTCCCTCTTGTGTGCATTGTTTGCACCTGTGGCTTTATTCCTGTCCCCTGGGTTAATTTACCTCCAGCAGGTGGCTGGTGTTATTTCCAGTGGTATTAGCGCCGGTTTTAATTTATTTATTTATTTTATTATTTTGCAATTTATATAGCGCGACGAACCCGGGGGCATCTGGGTGCTGAGATTTACATCTGGCGACAGTACATTAATCCAATACAGTGTAACAAACCATATACAACAATATAAAGGGTAACAAACATACATTACAGTTAGTTATGTGAAACGCCAACATTGATGGTAGAGGCAAACCTAGAGGTTGGAGGACAGGTTGCTGAGTAAGTTAGGCGTGGTAAGCCACATAAGTCTGTGTTCCTGCGGGGGCATACTTTAGTTGCTGGAAGCCTGTTGAAAGAGGTGTGTTTTCAGTTGTTTCCTGAAGGTCCAGAAGGAATCCTCAGCCCTTAGTCTATCTGGTAGTGTGTTCCAGTGTTTAGCAGCTATTGTGGGGCAGCTGCTGTCTGTGATAGGTCTGTGATAGCGATGTGTTTTGTCGGCGCTATTACAGCCAGCTGTAAAGAGCTGCCTGTAATAGCGCCGGCAGGATTATAGTATGATCCGGCAGAGCGGTATTGGTGCCGTTACCGCCGAATTTAAGGGCTACGGCCCAACTCGCGATTAGGCCCTGAATATGCATTTGAGTGTTTGGTATGAACTCAGTCACTTCAAAGGCTGGCGATACAAGATATTGAAATAGGGTACATGTCCCGTTCTCTAAATCTGAGTTGTACTGACATATAACATCAGTATTATTTGAGCATACCCTGGTCCCTTCAGTATTATTCCTTGGATTCGATGTAGTTAGTAAATAGCATTATAACTCCAACAAATTATTGTGATTCTTCCCTAGGACTACACTCTGATCGTTTATAGGGCACTTCCCTGGCATTCCCAAGTGTATTCCCCCTCCCGCACAATGCCTCATATTTACCAACCCACTGCAAAATGCAAGCAGACCAAGCCTGCGCATGAGTCCAACCGCCCCATGCAACCCCCTGCGGGTACTGCAATGTATGCCAAAACATGTTAGCGAATGTGACCTGATGCCCTCCCCTATGTCCCCTACAGGCACGCAGGCATCACCTGAGGCGGCCAGGAAGAATTAGGTAGTAGGGCCATCACATCGAGCGCCCGCCCACTCCTCCACCAGCACCCCACGAAGGGGCCGACAGGGAACACCAAGGTGGAAGAATCACCCCATCACTCCCCACGCAGCTGTGCCAATCCACCACCAAGGGCCAAACACTCCAAGACCACGCCAACAGCAACGGCACAGCCCTCCAGGAACACACCAACATCGAGGTCACAACCCACCAGGCCCGAGTAAAAGGAGGTTGTTGAAGCGGCCACAATATCAACAGCACAGAATGAGGGAGGGGCAAGCAGTGACGACCAGCAGGCAGCTGCAGCCCCCACACCTGACCACATGCAAGTGCATGAAATCAGTACACCACCAGAGAGCCATGATCGTGTGGAGGTGCACAGCCCAAGCCCACAGTCCCGGGCATGCCGTCGTCATGCCTACATGTCGGTGGCTGACGAGGACACACCCTCATCAGGCAGCCCCACCAGGCGCTACAGTCCCACAAGGCACTACAGCCCCCCCCCCCAGGAAGGACAGCTCCCCAGGCATCGTAGCCCCACCCCAACATCCCCTACTGGTCCCGTGGCTGCAGTGATGGCACGACTTGATGTCATAGAGGCACGTCAGCTGAGGATTGAGGGCCTTGCTAGAGGACACAATCAGCACCTGAAGGCCATCAGCCGTGCCATAAGGGGTGCTACAAAAACCATGGCCAGGGACAATGCCCACACGAAGAAGTTGTTGGATGCATGTACAGCATCCCTCACGGCGTTCGGGCAGAGGGTAAGGGAGCTATGTGAGGGGCACTCTGCATTCGCAGAACAAATGCGGGAAAACAACAACCTCCTCCGGCAGAAAATACTAATCTCTGCCTCCATCCCATCTACCTCCACCCCCCCCACTGAGGAGTCCCAACAGGGAACCCCACAATGGAGGTCACAGCGCAGGCTGCTACATCGCTCTCCAGAATCCAGTGCACATGGGGAACGGCCACGTTGCCATTGATTGAACTGTGTACTGTCGGCCTGAGGAGCCATTACATTGGTACATGGTTGGGTGGGGGGTGGGGGAGAGGTGATGGGACTGTGTGCAGGGGAGTTGGTGGTGGGTGGGGTTTGGGGGGACTGTGCAAGGGAGTTGGTGGAGTTTGGGGGGACTATGTAGGGGAGTTGGGGGGTGGGAGGACTGTGCTGGGGATTAAGTGGGGGTTGGGTTATGGGTTTAGTTTCACTACATTAAAAGACCGTTGAAAACATTCAAAATACAAGGACAATCATGATTGTGTACTAGCGTTCTTTATTGAAAATGTGCAGGTTGTGTCACTGTACTAAAAATGTTTGTCAATCAGTGCCTGTCCGGCCAGCCTCCCCTCCTTTACGCCATCCCTGTGTGCATCAGGCCTGGCTACAGCCACATGATTCTCGTCATCATCAGCCCCTGGGTGTTGCCTGTTATTCGTCATGGGGTACGGGCACATTCCGCCTGAGGCAGATGTTGTGCAGCATTGCACATGCCAAGATGATTTTTGCCTACTTTCCAGGCACCTGAATCGTGCCTTCTTAAAAGTCCAAAAGCATGTTCAATGCAGATGCGTGTCCGGCCATGGGCATGGTTGTAGGCGTGGTCATGTGGTGTTCTAGGGTCACGCACAGGGTTCATCAGCCAGGTGAGCTGCAGGTATCCTAAGTCACCTGCATGGGATGGGATAACAACATCATGCATTCATACCATGCGTGGGTCTGCAGATTCAGTACATTCAGCCATAATGCACCGTGGACATTCCTGTGAGCAGCAGGGCCATGCAGTGTGTGATGGGTGTCCGTCCTTCCAATTTCATGCCATGTATCATTTGTCATGTACATGCACCCTTTGTTGTTGAGGTGGCTGTCCTGTGGCGGATGACGGTTGACTGAACATGGGATGGCTACTGGGGCACTGGTGGACACGGCACTACAGGTAAGGGGGTGGATGGGCCACTTGTACTCGTCATGAATGGGCATGAACTCACAGTTTGCACCTATAATAGAGTGTGGGAATATTCCCTTCCATTATTGTGCAGGGGGCAGTGGGAGCCGTGTGCCCTGGGTTCAACCTGCAACGCTCCTTGTATATGGCTGGGCCAGTGGTGCATAGAGTCCCACAGGATGGTGCTATTGTTATGACTGCCTGATCAGGGGCAGTAGGCATTTGTTTTTTGATGTTCCCGTTTCACTGGAGGATTGTAAATGTGCTGTGGGAAACCTGAAGGTATCTCACCTGCTAGTCCCCGGGGATATGTGATCCAGGAGGCCAGGACACGTCCATCGCTTTTGGATCCAGTTCCTGGGTTTGGACCAGTGCAGGAGGATCACCTGGATGAGGGATCGTCAGAGAGAGGAACTGGGACACTGGAGGGTGAGACGCAGTATCCCCTTCCTTGTAACACCTACTCCACAACCTTCCAGGTAGGATACCTAGGAACTGAACCGCCCACCCCTTTCCTGACACAAACACTTTCTCACAGACAGTTCACCGTGAGCGACAATGGACTAACACCAGAGCCATATGCCTGACATGTCCCAACACCATGGCCAGGCAAGGTCAGGCAATTACGGATCATTACACACACCTGACTTCCATCACACTTCTCCACACGGATAAAAGGCGGAGCACGAAAGCACACTGCGCGAGGCAAAACACACAGGGAAACAGCAGTTCCAAGATGGCAGGTTAATACAAGGAGAAAGACGGCGAGACCAGAGAGGGTTGCAAGGAGGGAAGCACCCTTGACCTGCATAGACTATTACTTTCGTGAGCCTTGGAAATTAAGAAACCGAAGACCAGGAACTAAGGCTGATCAAACCTGCACAGTGTGCCGGAGGTACCCATGCCTCTCCCGCGTCGAAAACCAAGGCGGGGAGGAGTTATTACTGCCGTGGTACTGTCCTTGGCTCCTACAGCAAAGCGGCTTCCGAAAAGACGGCACAGCCAGTGAGTCAGATTGACTGATACCAAACCAGTTTGTGTTTTGAACCAAGGTTGCAAGCACCAACATTCTATAAAGAGAACAGTGTGTGCAGAGTTTGGGATGAGCGACACAAATATAATTGAAAGCCAAATTAAGTAGTTGAACTTTTAATTGAACTTTGGGAGGCCACGGAAAGGTACCATACACAGAGTGGTCCGGCGTCACGTGGGTGCTCTTTCCAAAACCTCTGTTAGGTATCCAACTGATGCTGAGTGTGTGAGAAATAAATATTGAGATTGAAGTGTTCATGCAGCGGGTCAAGCTAAACCCTGTGCACATTCGAAAGTCTTCGATAATTTAATGTACATCACAATTGATCCGAGCCCGGCTGAGGAAGTCTAATTGAACGAAAGAAAGGGATCTGAGCCATGCAGAGAAGGATCGGAGGTCAACCGTGATTCACCTGAAAAATAATTCTCTGAACCTTGTTTTGAAAAAGATCTGAGCCCGGAAGAGGGGGGATCCAACATTGAACTTTTGTTAAGAAAAGGATCTGAGCCCGGCTGACAGGGATCCAGGGTGAACACCGAACTTGAATACTGGTGAAAAGGAAAAGTATGTTTGTGTGTTGATTTTGGTACAGCAGGCCCTCTGCGTCAAGAGACTTGCAAGAAGTAAAGAGACTTGGACACAGAAGGTCCTGAACTGGGAAAATTGAACTGTACCCTTGTGCCGCAGAAGCCAGAGTGTGTTCTTTACTCGAGTGACCTGCCTTGCCCCGTGCTGAAAACGTGGGGAAGGGAGGCAAACAGCCCGAGCATCCTGACTTATCATTTTGTGAACACTTCTTACTTTTTTCATGAATATTACCCCACATTATTTGTAAATTAGTGGTAAGGATTAGCAATAGGTTTTGTATTATAGGGCCTTTTAAATTGACAAGAATACACTAGGACAGCATTATTATTTTTTGATGGTCGTAGGCTGCTCCCATCTGTAGACTTGGGTTTAGATAGGCGTTTATCTAACCCTTTTGAAAGTTCAATAAACACCCTTGAACTGTGGTCACTTGTGTCTGTTTTACTGTTGATACCATACCTTCCTTACAGTTGCTGGAGAGAGAAAGCTTCCTCTCTCGAAACAAGCTGAGGTACCGTGAGGCTGGAGAGGGAGCCGTGGAGAAGACCGGTTTCAGGACTGAAAAGTGACACGCTACGTTAATGTCAGGTGTATCAGAATTCCTCTTCACGCACTGTTGAAGTACGCGGAAGTACTGTTTACTGGGGAGAATCGCTCCTTGTAGTTTGGATCTGTTTCTGCACTGACTACGGACTGGCTTGTCTCCAGGAGGAGCACATTCACTGTAACACCATGTTGTTACTGGCCCCTTAAATAATTAGCCTGATGCTGGGATAGACCCTGCCCATTTAGACGCTGTGTGACCCTTCAAATACCCAGCGGCCAGTGCACCTTGCGCACGCACTGTGGAAGTATGTGGAAGTGCTGTTTACTGGGGAGAATCGCTCCTTGCAGTTTGGATCTGTTTCTGCACTGACTACGGACTGGCATGTCTCCAGGAGGAGCACATTCATTGTAACACCACGTTGTTACTGGACCCTTAAATAAGTAAATAGCTTTATATTTCTAAAGACATATCGGGCAGGCTGTGAGCCGGAACTCTGGGCGGACACATAGACAGAGACAAAGGCGGGGAGGTGGTGTACTGCCTAGAGTTGTTAGAAGCGAGTGAAGGAGCAGTGTGCATTGATTCTAAGTCCTTCTTCTTTTTGTTAGTTCCCGTTTTAGTTAGCCTGATGCTGGGATAGACCCCGCCCATTTAGACGCCGTTTGACCCTTCAAATACCCAGCGGCCAGCGCACCTCGCGCGCGCACCGTGGAAGTACGAGGAAGTACTGTTTACTGTTCACTGTGCATGGCGCAAGGTGAGCGGCTGCTGGTTCACAGTCTATAAGAGCGGCGGGAGAGAATACTATATCCCAGAGAAACAAACAAGGTAAAAATAAGGTTGGGGATATATTGTTTTAGTTTCACGTGGATTCCGCCGCCTACATAGTTTCAGGTGGTGTAGTGTGCCGAATATATAATCCCCCTAGGTAATAACTAATAAGAAATGGAACTACTGTCGATCAATTTGAAAGCTAAACCAGAGGTGAAGCTGATTGAGAAATAGATAAGGCCCAATAGAACATGCAAATGTAAGATAATAAGCAAACAAGGGTTGCTACCTGAGAGTTAGATGGCAAAAATGACCACGTTTTTCAATAAAATTGAATCCTTATCCGAGGTGAACTGCACGCCACTCACTGATATGGAAATAAATGACAGCAGATCTGAATTGGTAGAAGAATTAAATATGAGACTACCTTGCATTGGGACAAAGTTGCCCTCTCGAATGCTGCAGGAGTCAACAAATAATGAAATAGAGAATGAAGGGAAGACAGTGGGTGCCTCATGGACTAGTAATGAGTGTAGAGAGATTGTGAGTAGGGGTGTCACAGTATTAGTTTTATGACGGTACGATAACCTTCTTGCCAAATGACGGTATTTCATGGTTATCGCGGTATAGCAGGTGGAGTTAACTAATCTTAACAAATATTTTCTAAAAGGTCATACATTGACAGATTTATCATCACAAACAAAACCAGGCACCCAGGGCCAGAATTGGGCCTTTCAACATACTTTCCACTGAAATGCCTTGCTTCCACCAAACACAAACACACGTGTGGAGAGGGGGGTGGGCCTGCTGCAACCGGCAAACCAAACTGAATAGCTTTTCTTAAGTGGTCATTTAGGCTTTTTGCTCCCCCACTGGCTACTGGTGAAGATGAACATGTTGCCATCTTGATAACCTGCATGCCACAGATCAATGGAGGCTGATGGTAGTATACGCTTGTGCGCATACACACGCACTCTCTCTTTACGTTACAGCCTTTAGTTTACTTGCGGGCCAAAAGGTGTTCAGTAATCACGGACATGTTACCCTTTGGTATGGCAGCAGGGAATACCGACAGATCAGTGAATTTCGCAGTGTGACTTATTATATGTAAATTCAATGATAGAACCAGGGAAATCCCCTGTTGCCATATGTTTAGAGAACCTTATCCATTATAAATATATAAACCCCAAAACCACCACCCCAAAGTAAACCCTTTTCCTTCTTGGCACTGTATCTATTCTTCCTATTGCTAACATATTGATTTTGTGTCAAGCATGTGTTGTTTATGGAATGGCATTAAAAACTGCTCTAACTGAAACTACTTGGCAGACGGCACATCCAACAGTGCAAGACCAAGACTACGCAGCACTTGCTTACTGCAGCCTTTCCAAATCAGATTGAAAAGCACACTTAACGGTATGAACGGTATAACGGTATAAACAATGTGACGGTTATTATTGTTCAATTAAGTGGTTCACGGTATCTTTAACGGTATACCGTTATACCGTTACATCCCTAATTGTGAGATGGGTGAGAAAATACGCTATTCACTCTGAAACACATTGTCTGCCATCTAATGGGATGATGAATGATATGGGCTGCAAATTGACAGAGTATGTGAATGATATGCGGAGCTGGTGTGAGAAGGAACCGAGTGAGCCCATTATGGGTAGAGAGAGTCAAATTATTGATAGCCATGCTTTGCCAGAGTCTGCTTTCCCCGAGCTCCCGGGAAGTGACAATGATAACAAAACGAAATTGGAGAGGGTGGTCATTGATCCAATATCGGGCCTAATAATATATACTGAGGGCCCCAGCGGGTTCATAGTCCAACCTGATTACAGGCAAAATTTGGAGATGAACACTAGTCATATCTCAGTTAATAGTACACAATCACTGATGAATGAGAGTTTGCTCCTCTAAAAAATGAGGAATTATGGGAAGCCTTAGAAAGAGTGCTCACAGAGTTGGTGGAGAGATGCGAAACAATAGAACGGAAGTTGGATGCCCACTCCCTTCTGTTACATAAGAGTATTAACAAGGGACGTAAAACCTGTTGAGAAATAGGAAACAACATTGGGGTAGCTTGCCCGGAGGCGCACTCAATTGTGAGCACAGCTGAGATGGCAGCCCCGGCTATTGGGAAGCTGCAAAGTCACAGTCCCGTTGGGTATACAATAGCCAGTGAACCCGTCGAAGAGGGACAGGTCGGGATGCAGAGAAAGGGAAAAAAGACTAGGAAACCGCGGAATAAGAAATTGATGCAGGCAGTAAATGTATACCAAGAGACTAGAGGGAAGTAGAAAGAATGGCTGTGTCGTAAGAGAAGCTGCCAATTCCAAGATTGTGGCAGAACCAACCCCTCCGCCCCTGAGCCACGGATGATATATCGGAGCTTAAGAGACTGAAACCCATCCACCTTACAAAGGAACCGAACTTCCTAGGCATACACACAGTTAGCCATTCATGCACTTGCTGAGAATGCGATGCCTAATAGAAGAAACAAAAAACGGGTGAAATTGCATAAACCAGCCCTGGTTATAGAACCGGCCTGCAAGCCCCTGAATCCCACCTTAGATGACTGGGTAATTCCTAGTAAAAACAACATGGAGAATATCTCTAAAAAAATGAATAAATTAGACGGGATCACCACCAAAGTATTGAAATTGATAAAAAGCTTAGTTCAAGAAGTGACCCCAGGAGACACTAATGAGCAGGTGAGCCTGAGCTGCGCTGAAGTGCCAGGACCTGGCACTACTGTTGGGACATCAGTAAATAAATCTGTACAATTTCAAGATAAACAAGGGGCAGATGACAATGAACCCACCTATAGGAAGGACCGATAAATTATGTGAGGGCTCTTCAGTTCCAAGAAATTAAAAAGTACAATTCGATAGTGATTTTGAATAGACGTGGGATTGTGTAGCTATGTGCCAAGCTGGGGCCTTTAAGGATGGTGAGATCAAGTGATTTCAAGATTGTAGATCAACTGGTGACCCCCATGCTTGTGACGACTAATGTATGGTGTGCAGATAATCCATTACTTGAGTTTATACTAAGCCACCGAGAATTATTTAGCAAGTTAGGATACTCATGTACTGAAACATCCATGCGTAGGGTGAAAAATCAAAAGGTTGGCAATCCATGTAAAATGGAAAATTAATGTCAGTAGAGCTAAAGTAGAAAGTGGGCCTAGTGGAAATGAACAAACACCTCAGACTAAGGGGAGTTTGGGGATAAAGGAAACTTTACCGGCCAGTGAAAGATTAAGAACTCTAAAACATCCCAAGCCTGACCAGATAAAGGAGCCAAGAAATGAAGGTGGGAATGAAGGTTACTGGCAGTGGTTCCGTTGGAATTCAAATCCCAATTTGTTCAACGGCCCTAATGAATTGGATATGATGATCTCTTGGAACACCCGGGGCAACCTGCATTATCAAAGTGGAGATGGCCTGTTGGCTAATTTACATAGTTTCTGTATCTTAGCAGTACAGGAAACATGGCTATATGAACCATGCAATATTGATGGATGGTGCTCCTTACAAAGTTTAGCGGTGAAAGGGAAGAGAGGACGTCCAAAAGGCGGTTTATTAACAGCCCTGAAACATCCTTGGTCTGGAGACAAATCCAGCTGATCTACAGACATGGTGTTAGTTGTGAAGGATAACACCACCCTTCCGCATTGTGTGAGTTTATTGGTGATAAACATATATAACCCGCCTAATGGAACACATAATAAAGCTAACCTGGCTAGACTAGAAAAATTATTAAAATAATGTGATCCTGAGCTACCTGTGATAATAGCTGGAGATTTTAATGCTAGGATTTTTCTTCATGAAAATAATGAATTCTAGCGAGAGGTTCAGGCCCAATTGAAAAGGGACTCTCTAATAGAAATGGTAGACCCTGGGGGTACCTGATATTAAAAAATCAACTAATTATGCTAAATGGTATGACAAAAGGGGATGCTAAACGGAATGCGACTGGGTGGCGGGAAGCAGCCTATCTACCATAGATTACATCATAGTGAATAAAAAGGCTAATCAATTGGTGCTTGACATGGCGGTTGGTTGCCGAGAGGAAAGTGACCATCTACCACTATATGTGATGCTAGAGTACCCAAAGGTAGAGACGAGACAGATGTGCGGCAATATTGAAATCAATAATGCAGCTAATCGGATAATTTGGAACCACAACAAATTAGAGAAAGCCAGTGTTATTGCAGTAAAGGAACTGAAAGCCTTTGACGACCAATTAGAGAATAAATCAGATGTAGTCGCTAATGATATAATTTGTAAATTTGATAACTTGGTGAAGAAAATTAAAGAAGTCTCTACCTATAAATGGAAGTACTGCAGCAATAGGGAAAGATGGAACTTGGCGCATGGAAAGCACGATACCAATGACAGGGAAATAAATAAAGCTAAAAGATCACTTAGACAATCTATAAAAGACACAGATAAGATGGGGAAAAAAAACTCTATGGAAAATGGCTTTGCAGCCATAGAACAGATAAGGTGAGGGAAGTATGGCAGAAAATTGCAGCGCATGCCATAAGTAATAATTATCAGGGTATGTGGAAGGCAATTAACGAGGCCAAAACAAGAAGTCTACCCATTAATAGCGTGGTTGAAAGTGACTGGGTAATGCATGTAAAAAACACCATCGGATTGAATTTGGCTGAAGGGGAAGGGTACAAAGTCACCCA
This sequence comes from Ambystoma mexicanum, assembly GCF_040938575.1. Lineage (NCBI taxonomy): Eukaryota > Metazoa > Chordata > Amphibia > Caudata > Ambystomatidae > Ambystoma > Ambystoma mexicanum. Next base: position 111,853,998 of record NC_090938.1, on the reverse strand, counting down.
GTCGATATGGCATGGGAACTTTACTGAGGCTTCCTTAAGAAGAACCATTGAGCAACTGCATACATCTAGGGCAGCTGGCCCAGTTGGGACCTGTAACGCCCTGCTACGTAGATCACCGGAGGAATGGGCAAAAGTTTTAGCTATCCTGTTCCAATGGATAGGGCAAAATGGGACGATACCAGAATCCTGGCGACATAGTATCATTCTCCCCGTACACAAAAAGGGATAGTGGAAAGATCTCAAAAATTATAGAAGGCTCGCCATGTTGGACATAGCAGCAAAAATATTTGCGAAAATATTGCTGGTTGAATTGAATGAGTGGATAACTGAAAAAATGATCCTTCCCATTAACCAAGAAGGTTTCCGGGCCAAATCCTCCACAATTCACAGTATTATGAATCTTGTGTCTGCGGTGGAGTATTCTTGGAAGGTGCGTAAACTGCTGGTGTATGCGGTATTTATTGATTTTACTGCCGCATTTGACACCATCCTGAGGGAGAAACTATGGATAAAACTAAGTGGGGGATCCCGCCAGGGCTACTCTATATGGTTCAGCTGTTGTATTCGGACACTTCAGTTAAAATTCAACTAGATGGTGAAGGATGACTTTCAGGGGCTATCCCCACAGTATGAAGAGTCAAACAAGGTTGTAGGTTGGCAGCCACGATATTTAACTTGTATTTGGCCGATTGTCTGAATGAGATGGGGGTAGCTGCTGATGCAGTAAAAATCTGCAATATCCAGGTATACTGGTTAGGATATGCTGATGATCTAGTCTTGTTAGATTACACACCAGCAGGCCTACAAAATAGGTCGTAAACGTAGCGGTTATAAACATAGCGAAAATGAAGGTGATGGGCCTCATTACGAGGTGGCCGGTAAGGGATTACCGGTACCGGTAAGGGCACCGGTACCTGAAATCCCTTACCGCCCTATTACGAATTCCCTTTGCGGGTCCTCCCTTAACGCCTGGTTTTACCAGGCGTTAAGGACGGGACCCGCAAATGGTCTTTGGTGCTAATAATGGTACTGCAATTTGCGGTACCGTTATTAGCGCCTTCCCCATTCCCATTGAGCCCTATGGGGGCTCAAATGGGAATGGGGAAGGGCCCTGGTGAATGGGGAATTACCGCCCCGCCAACCTTGGAATGGGGCGGTAATAGCTCCATTCACCAGGGCGGAGTCGGTAAGGATTTGGAGGAAGACCTCCAAACTCCTAATGAGGCCCAATTACTTTTTTAGGCACTACAAAGCAACTTTGCTCTAATAAGTTTAAGTGGATGTTGAAGAATGCAGCGATTGAAGTAGTCGAATGTTATAGATATCTAGGAGTGGTGGTGGACAACAAGTTATCATGGAAACCGCACTGGAGTGAGACCAAACTGAAATGCATAAAAATAGCAGGCGCTCTGAGTGAATTCAATGGAAGACAAGGTGGGGTCTCTGTGAACACTATAATTTTATTATATTCCAGCAAAATAATATCATGTTTGCTGTATGCAGCAGGGGTCTGGGAGATTAAGTTAATAGACGAAATAAGTAAGCTGGAAGGAAAAATCCTAAAATGGCTATTTAGACTACCCACAGAGGTAACATGTGAATATATTTTATTAGAATATGATTTTAGATTTGCTAGAGATATTTTAGAGTATAAAGCTGCTATGTTGTATGTGAAATTGAGTTCTTTGATTATTAATGCTGTAGTGGTGGAATTGATTAATAGTTTTAACAAATTTTGAACATTTTTGTAATTTTAAAACATTGAATGTACTGTATCAATCCTATGCAAAATGGGCCAAAGGCAATGTTGAAAGCTGGTTGTTATACTCACATGGAAAAGTTAAAAAGCTATTACAACTGGGTATATATGGACTGGCGAAAGAAAGAGACATAATGCACTTGGCCACCAAGTCAACCAGTGGTCTGTTTTTAGAACTGTGGACATTAGAGACAAGGAAACCCAAATATCAATATGCGTTTCCACGTCAGGCAACAGTTAGAGCATACCTGATGTTTAAATTTAACATATGTGAAACAATGGAGATATTAGGTGCTAAAATTGGCATTAAGAAAAGTCTGAGATTATGTAGATTGTGAGGACAGCCTAATATCGAGACCGCGAAAGACTTGATATGCTATTGTGAAAGTCTCAACTGGCTGCGTGAAAAATAGCTGACAAGATATAAGAATTCATGCCTAGAAGAGAAGATAGAAAAAATATGGCAAAGACTGTTGGAAGGGAATGATATTAATTTGATTTATCACATGATGAAATTTTATGAGTTGATTTTAAATAATTTAAAATAATTATCTGATGGGATTTATGTTTGAGAAATTGACTGTTCAGAACTGATGTTAGGAATGAAATCGATTTACGCAGTGCAGGTAGTGCTGCCCTTGTGTTATGTTCATGCATTAGTTCCAGGGTGTGCATTATCTGAATCCCGAGGTATCGGAATGAGGTGGTCTGCCATTTTATGTCTACCGAGGGGAGTTCTTCTACGCTCCTGTCTTTCAGGCCTGCTAGGGGGAACAGGCAGGATTTCGTCTTGCTGAATTGTATGCCTGAGACCTTAGCATAGTTGTCGAGGACTTCTAGCATTGTCGGTAAATTAAGATGAGGGTTTCTGACATATATTAGTACATCATCGGCATAGAGTGAGATGATGTGGTCCACTCTTCCTAGCCGTATTCCTGCATCAAAAAATTGTTTTCTAAAGTAAATAGCGATGGGCTCCAATCCCAGCATATAAAGCATAGGGGAAGAGTGGGCAGCCCTGCCTGGTTCCTCTGCAAATGTCCCATGCCTCCGTCACATGTTTCCCAGATTTCAACCGTGCCCTCGGTTTATTGTAGAGAATTTTGATCCATCTAATGAACCCCGAGCCAAAGCCAAATTCCTCTAGAGCTACCACCAACCACTCCCAATATATAGAATCAAATGCCTTGATGGCATCTAAGGAAATAGTGCATACCATTCCCCCTTTGTGTCAGTGTGGGCTATTATGTGCTGAAGCCTACGTAGGTTCATAGTTGTGTTACGACCTGGCACAAAACCGTTTTGGTCCGTGTACACTATGTCTCCTATTATTCTGGACAACCTCTTTGCTAGGATTGCTGTTAATATTTTCACGTCATAGTTAAGCATGACGAGCAGGCGATAAGAGTCGCACTTGTCTGCAGGTTTATTAGGCTTGAGCATTGGGACCACAAGGGTTTATCTCATGCTATCAGGTGGGATCCCTCTTTCATAAGCCTCCTGGAAGACTTTTGTGTAATAGAGGTGTCAGTGAGGGTTCATATGCTTTGTAAAACTCTGGGGGCAGCCCGTCGCTGCCCGGAGCCTTACACGTGGCCAGGGATCTGATTGCCTCTGTTATGTCCTCAGTTGTGATGTCCATGTCTAAGGTTTCAGATTGTGCAGGGGACAATTTGGGCAAGCCTATCTCTTCAAGCGTGTCAATCATTTGGTCTTGGGGAACTCGGTCTTCGTGGGAGTATAATTGTGCATAAAAGCACTTAAAAGGTCATTTATAATCTGTTGGGTTTGGTGCACCTCGCCACCCTCATCCTGCAATGTAGTGGTTGTGTGCCTAGGATGTTCTTTTTTGCGGAGCCAGGCCAGTAGTCGGCCCGGTTTATCCGCTTCCGCGTGTGTTCTATTTGTTCTGGTAACATAGTCAAACTTAGCCAATCTGTTCTACGCCTCGGTGCAGTTCTCTCTAAGTGTTCTGAGTTCTTCTTCTCTTTTTGGGGTGTCTACAGGGGTGGATTCCAGTCTCACGATTTCCCGCTCCCTCTGGTCTAATTCGCCTCGTAGCAGTTTCGTGATACCTCCAGCCTTTGCTATGATTTCTCCTCGTGTTACTACTTTTAGGGCATCCCACAGTGTGCTTACATGTTCCACACTTCCCGTGTTTTCTATTATAAAGTTATCTATGGAGTCTTGTAGTTCATCTTTGAATGCCGGATCTTTTAGAGCCTCTACGGGCATTCTCCACATGGGGATGGGAGGTCTGGGGCCAATGTGGTTCCATTCCATCAGGAGTGGGGAATGGTCCGAGATAGTTCTTCCTAAGTATTGCGCACCTTCTATCTGGGTTAAATGCTCCCTGCTTATAAAGAGATAATCTAGTCTTGTGTGGAGGCCATGTAGGGACGAGAAGTACGAACATCCTCTCTCCTCAGGGTGTAGTTCTCGCCATGCATCTGCTAGGTCAAGCCCATCCATCATGGTGTTCAGGGATGTGGTGGCCGCTGAAGGGCCTTTTGGTGGCGGCAAGGACCTGTCTAGTTCTGGGTTATGGACACAATTAAAATCTCCTCCCCATATGAAAAAGCTATTCCTGTATTGCAACATTTTAGTACCCAATGCGTTTAAGTGAGCTTGGATGTTATTATTGGGGAAATATGAGTTCACTATGCATATTTCCGTTTGTTCGAAGCTTCCCCATATTATCACATATCTGCCCTCTGGGTCTTTTTCAATCTTAGTTAGGTGGAATGGTAATTGGGGATTGATCCAGGTGTAAACCCCTCTTGCATATCTGGAGTAGGAAGCTCCGAAACTCTGCCCCCCCAGTGTTCCCTGAGTTTCGCCTCAGATTCTGCAGTGCAGTGTGTCTCCTGCAGCAGAGCTATCCCCAGTCCCTTCCTATGTAGGTAGGATTTGATTCTATTTATGCGGAGGTAAGTACTGTCATGATCTCTGCTTCCAAGAGGTCAGGACTTGCCCAACTCCCTTGGAAGCAGACCCATAACCCAGGTTCCGAGCGCCAGCCGGTCCCAATTGGGACCTTTTGGACTCTGTCCTGGCGCCGGTGGCGCCAGGCTCATAAATGTGCCCAGTCCCAGCGCTGGAAGCGCCGGGCTCATAATGCTTGGGTGGACTTACCTGCGGCAGACCATGCTGCTTACTTACCTGCCAGTTGAGCCTCTGGTCCTCTTCTGTTCGGGACTACTTTTCCTGTTGGGTGGGGCAGGAGCCACTCCCTAGGTTCAGAACCCTGGAACTCTTCTGGAAAGCAGGGACTCTTTTCTTTCCTAGGCGTGGCTGTGGAAGGAGACACCTAAGCACTACAGGAGGCTATTTAAACCACACCCGATGGATGAATCTTGCTTTGTGTTATTCTGCATCCTCTGCAGCAGAACGCTCATCGTGTCTTCTGCATCTGATCCTGGGCCTAAGGAAAAAGGCTTACCATCCTGAATCCAGTCTTCAGCAACACCTATAAAGACAAGAAAGAACAGGTTAGCATTACGGTCTTCAGTGACAGCGCTCCTTTTACCTGATCCATCGGCTGTCATCAACGCCTCGCACTGCATTCCGGCATCTGAAAGACAAAAGCTTACCAATTCTGCGCACGCTCCGGAGGCCTTCGGCGCTGCATCCCGCATCTGAAAGATAAAACAAGGTGCGTTTAAAGACTTTGGGGAACTTAAATACTCACGAGCCATTACTCCTTTCACATCTAACCCAGTGGGTATTCGGGCACCCTGCAGCCACTCCGAACTTATACCTGCAAAGGAAAAAGACAGTTAGAGCGCGCCGTGAAGCAGGCAGCAAGCGCTTACTTACGTGCTTCAAGGCGCTTCTATTCATCACACGGGCTCCATCTTCGCCATCGCCGGAACCCTGCAAAACAAGATACAACATTACTAAAGACTTTTAAAGACATTTGAATTACTCGAAACTTACCGTGCGTGAAGAAAACGACGGACAGCAGTCCTCTGAAGTCAAGAGGCCTGCTTCCCTTATCCAGTGAGGAAACTGGTTTCAGCACCCTGCTCCGAAGCAGATGGAGAGCACAGCGTTCACTTACCTAAGGTGAGCGCGTTAACCTTTGGGGTCCTTCAGGAGAAGAGAAAGGGAAGAAGAGAGAGACATTCAATAACCCAGTTCATTAATCCCATATTTTCTATCTGCAGACACCTTACCCTTCAAGTCAGACATACAGTGCACAGGGGTCCAGCCCAAAGAGCCAGCCGTGTGTTACACATCACCTTAGAAGATACGGTATACGCCCAGTCAAGACCGGCGCCTCTACGGGAATCAGGTGAGCGTTACAGAACACAAAGACTACCACAAAACTCCCGTCCAGGCGCTATGGAAACCACGGATACCGACCAGCTAGCCCAGTTGCTTGAGGAACTAAGGGCAGAAGTGCATGCAGCCCGTCAGGAAACCAACGCTCTAAAAAGGGAACTGATTATTTCCAAGGAGCGAACAGATGATCTCGCTAGGCAATTGCTACAGTCACAAGCCGGACAGACCCCGTTACCCGCATCTGGGGGAAATCTTCCTTCTACATCCTCTATGAGTCCAGTGCAGATCAACCTACCTGGGAATGTACCTCTGGCTCCGCCCGAACGATTTTCTGGTGACCCAAAGAGGTTTGCAGTATTTATCAATCAGTGTCGGTTGCATTTCTTATGCCGGCCAGCAGCATTTCCAACTGATCAGGCTAAAGTAGCTTTCGTGCTTTCGTACCTTAGTGGTAATGCGGCAGACTGGTCGATCCCTCTAGTAAATCAAGATGATCCGATCCTCCATGATTTTCAAGCTTTTCAGCTCAGTATGGAAAAACTTTTCGCAAGACATTCACAGGGGCAGGCTTTGGACAATGAGCTTCTTTCGTTGCGACAAGGTAATCAAGACCTTTTGGCTTATATTGCATCTTTCAACAGACTGATAGTGGAAACTCAATGGCCTGAGGACAAAAGGATTACGCTGTTTTATAGAGGTCTACGTGGAGAGCTCAAAGATGTGTTAGCCCAAGTAGTGAATCCCCCACAAGATTGTTCGGACTATATAGATTTAGTTGTTCAAATAGATCACAGACTGCAGAACAGGAAGGCTGATCGTTCCAAGTTTGATGCTCGAGTATTTTCCAAACCGCCAACTCCTTCCAAAGGAGTAGACTCCGGGGAACCCATGCAAATAGGGGGCCTGAAAGGTCCTCTAACACAAAAGGAGCGGGAAAGAAGAAAACAGTTGCAATTATGCCTCTATTGCGGAAACTCGGGGCACTTTCTTCGAGACTGTCCGGTGAAACCTGCCAAGAAGGCAGTAGGAGCTGCAGTTACCAAAGTTACAAACTCTGAGCAGGGAAACGACCTCGCCCGACAAGAATAGAGGTCCTCTTGCCGAGCGTGAAAACCAGTTCCGTGACCTCGCATTTCGTGATACCTATGGTCCTCATTAGCCCTGATAATCCGGATCGATTACATGCAATTGAAGCTTACGTCGACAGCGGTGCCATCGGCAATTATGTGGATCATGCAATGGTTTTGAGGATGAATCTAACTCTTTGTCCCAAGGCTGTAAAGGACGTCATTACTACGGTGGATGGAACGGAGATAGCCTCCGGACCAGTAACGCATACCACTCAAGAAGTGACGCTCGTAAGTCAAGATGGACACCATGAGAAGATCGTGTTCGATGTGATCAAGGCCCCTCAGTTTCAGGTTATTCTAGGAATTCCTTGGTTAGAGAAACACAATCCTCTGATCGATTGGCGAGCAAGAACGGTCCAGTTTCCAGAATGTGTCTCTACTTGTCATCCTCCACCTGGTGTTGCACTGGCAGCTACTTCTTCAGAGACGACTCCCCAGTTACCTCCCGAATACCAAGAATACCAAGATGTTTTCCGGAAGGATCAGGCTAACTCTCTACCTCCTCATAGGTCTTATGACTGCCAGATAGACCTGATACCTGGATCTACTCCTCCTTGTAGTAGAATTTATGCCCTCACCGAGCCTGAGAACCTTCACCTTCGTCAATACCTGGATCAATATCTGGCAAATGGGTTTATTCGTCCTTCCAAGTCCCCTGCTTCTTCAGCTTTGTTCTTCGTTCCAAAAAAGGAAGGAGACCTTAGAACTTGTATAGATTATCGCTCCCTGAACCAGATCACCGTCAAGAATAGATATCCGTTACCTTTGATCCCTGAACTCTTGGACCAGGTCAGAAAAGTATGCATATATACAAAGTTGGACCTTAGAGGAGCCTACCATTTGGTTCGAATAAAGGAGGGCGATGAATGGAAGACGGCCTTCCGCACCAAATATGGGCTATTTGAATATCAGGTCATGCCCTTTGGACTTTGCAATGCCCCGGCCGCCTTTCAATATTTTATGAACGATGTCCTCAGAGAGCTCATAGATGTGTGTGTTGTTGTTTACATTGACGACATCCTCGTTTATTCTTCATCGGAATCTGAACATCGGAAACACGTAAAAATGGTCCTCGAAAGATTGCGTCAACACAAACTTTTCGCTAAGTTGGAAAAATGTGTTTTCAACGTGACTGAAGTTGAATTCTTGGGATTCATATTATCACCTAGCGGAGTACGTATGGATTCAAAGAAGGTCGATGCAATTCTCAAATGGCCATCACCATCCTCCGTAAAAGGTGTGCAAAGCATGTTAGGCTTCGCTAACTTTTACCGTAGGTTTATCCCCGAATTTTCTCGAATAGTCCAGCCCATCACTGCCTTGTTAAAGAAAAACAAACGTTTTGAATGGTCTACCGAGGCGGAACAAGCTTTCCAGGATTTGAAGACTAAATTTATCTCTGCACCAATCTTAAAACACCCTCGCCCCGAACTCCCCTACATCGTGGAAACTGATGCTTCAAGTCTTGCCATGGGGGCAGTTCTATCACAAAAGGACCCGGTAACCAATCAGTTGCATCCTGTGGCATTTTGGTCCCGCAAATTCTCGCCTCCTGAAATCAATTACACGATTACTGACAAGGAACTTCTGGCTATCAAGTCTGCTTTTAAGGCTTGGCGGCATTATCTGCTGGGGGCCCGACACACCGTTACTGTGATTACGGATCACCGAAACCTGCAATATTTGAAAACTGCAAAAGCCCAATCCTCTAGACAACTTCGTTGGGCATTATTCTTTGCCGAATTTGACTTTATAATTACCTATCGACCCGGTACAAAAAACGGTAAAGCCGATGCCCTTTCTCGAATGGGAGTGGAAGAACACTTGATCAACCCTAAACCTGTACCTATCATTCCCGAACAAAGAATCCTGGGTGTAATCGCCACACAATCCATAGAGGAAGTTAAGGATAAAGCCAGGCAACTTGTAACTCCAGCAGACATACAGAATTGGCCTTTAAAGGGAAAGGACTTTGCAGTAAAGGACAACGTGTTGTATTTCCAAGAACGATTATACCTGCCCAGCACAGATTTACAGAAAAAAGTAATCTCTTGTTATCACGATTCTTTAATGGAAGGACATCCCGGTATGACCAAGACTTCAGAAAAGATCAAGCGCTACTTCTGGTGGCCGTCTTGGAAAAAAGATATCAGAGACTTTATAATGTCCTGTGGAGTATGCGCCCAAAACAAGAGTCAAAAGGAAAGACCAGCAGGCCTCTTACGCCCTATTGACATCCCACCTCGCCCTTGGCATACGCTTTCTATGGACTTCATCACCGATCTACCTCCATGCTCCGGATACAATACGATTCTAGTAATCGTGGACTTATTCTCCAAGATGGCGCATTTCATTCCGCTCAAAGGCTTGCCAACAGCAGCAACTCTGGCCCGTGAATTTCTGGAAAACATCGTCCGACTGCACGGTTTTCCTTCGGTTCTAATATCGGATCGTGGTAGTCAATTTATTTCTCATTTTTGGCGAAGTTGCTGTCGGTCGGCTCAAATTGATGTGAGACTATCGACCAGTCACCACCCTCAGACCGACGGACAAACCGAGAGGACCAATCAAACTCTGGAACAGTATTTACGCTGCATGCTGCAACAAACTGAAAAAACTTGGAAAGACATACTTTGGATAGCCGAATATGCCTACAATAACTCTGTCCATTCGGGAACTGGGAAAACCCCGTTTTTTCTTTTATACGGCAATCACCCTCGAACCTCGGAGTTGGATCCCCTCCAAGATCTTGAAATACCAGCAGTAGAATACCTGCATGCTACAATCACCCAAGCCTTTAAGGAAGCTGTTTCTCACCTTCAAAGGGCTAAAGAACAATACAAGAAAGGAGCAGATCAACATCGGAAGGAAGCCCCTCAATATCAAGTAGGGGATCAAGTCTGGTTATCTACCAAATATCTACCTCTAAAAGGGCCACGTACATTCAACCCAAGATACCTTGGTCCCTATTCCATCACTACCATAGTAAACCCAGTAGCGGTCAAGTTGGACTTGCCCCCGCACATGAAGATTCATCCGGTCTTCCACGTCTCTCTATTAAAACCCGTGCAACCTCAAACCCGACTAACTAAATCTCCAAAACCTATCCTAGTTGATGGAGAACTCGAGTTTGAAGTCAAAAGCATTCTGGACTCCAAGATCTCCAAATCTAAACTATTTTACCTAATTGACTGGAAAGGCTACGGCCCCCAAGAGAGATCCTGGGAACCTGCTGAATATGTCCACGCTCCTCGCCTAATCAAAAAATTTCATCGAACATTTCCTGACAAACCCAAACCCCCAGAGAAGCCCGGTTTGGGAGGGGCCTTGAGGGGGGGTACTGTCATGATCTCTGCTTCCAAGAGGTCAGGACTTGCCCAACTCCCTTGGAAGCAGACCCATAACCCAGGTTCCGAGCGCCAGCCGGTCCCAATTGGGACCTTTTGGACTCTGTCCTGGCGCCGGTGGCGCCAGGCTCATAAATGTGCCCAGTCCCAGCGCTGGAAGCGCCGGGCTCATAATGCTTGGGTGGACTTACCTGCGGCAGACCATGCTGCTTACTTACCTGCCAGTTGAGCCTCTGGTCCTCTTCTGTTCGGGACTACTTTTCCTGTTGGGTGGGGCAGGAGCCACTCCCTAGGTTCAGAACCCTGGAACTCTTCTGGAAAGCAGGGACTCTTTTCTTTCCTAGGCGTGGCTGTGGAAGGAGACATCTAAGCACTACAGGAGGCTATTTAAACCACACCCGATGGATGAATCTTGCTTTGTGTTATTCTGCATCCTCTGCAGCAGAACGCTCATCGTGTCTTCTGCATCTGATCCTGGGCCTAAGGAAAAAGGCTTACCATCCTGAATCCAGTCTTCAGCAACACCTATAAAGACAAGAAAGAACAGGTTAGCATTACGGTCTTCAGTGACAGCGCTCCTTTTACCTGATCCATCGGCTGTCATCAACGCCTCGCACTGCATTCCGGCATCTGAAAGACAAAAGCTTACCAATTCTGCGCACGCTCCGGAGGCCTTCGGCGCTGCATCCCGCATCTGAAAGATAAAACAAGGTGCGTTTAAAGACTTTGGGGAACTTAAATACTCACGAGCCATTACTCCTTTCACATCTAACCCAGTGGGTATTCGGGCACCCTGCAGCCACTCCGAACTTATACCTGCAAAGGAAAAAGACAGTTAGAGCGCGCCGTGAAGCAGGCAGCAAGCGCTTACTTACGTGCTTCAAGGCGCTTCTATTCATCACACGGGCTCCATCTTCGCCATCGCCGGAACCCTGCAAAACAAGATACAACATTACTAAAGACTTTTAAAGACATTTGAATTACTCGAAACTTACCGTGCGTGAAGAAAACGACGGACAGCAGTCCTCTGAAGTCAAGAGGCCTGCTTCCCTTATCCAGTGAGGAAACTGGTTTCAGCACCCTGCTCCGAAGCAGATGGAGAGCACAGCGTTCACTTACCTAAGGTGAGCGCGTTAACCTTTGGGGTCCTTCAGGAGAAGAGAAAGGGAAGAAGAGAGAGACATTCAATAACCCAGTTCATTAATCCCATATTTTCTATCTGCAGACACCTTACCCTTCAAGTCAGACATACAGTGCACAGGGGTCCAGCCCAAAGAGCCAGCCGTGTGTTACACATCACCTTAGAAGATACGGTATACGCCCAGTCAAGACCGGCGCCTCTACGGGAATCAGGTGAGCGTTACAGTACTCAGGCCACGCACGTTCCATGTCATTATCCTTATTCGCGTTGCCATGGTGGTTCCGCGGGGAGTTCCGGGTCCTCCTGCCCCTCATAAGGATTGTTTGCGATTGTAGTCAAGCCCCCACAGACTCCCATTAGCTGCAAGCCCTTAACCATCAGGTCTGCTTCTTCCGCCCGCCCACCCTTTGCCCTTTACCAACATTTTTAACTTCCATTCCGATGAATGAAATAACCAAAGAAAACAATGAAGAACTGCCCCCAGCAGTTGCTTCAAACTCACAACGCTTGGGGGCTCCCGAGCCTTTTGGGTCTCTCCAGGCATTTCGGTACGGGTGGAGTGTAAGCATTCTGCCTGTACTGTTCCAGGTGGGGTGGGTCGTCACCGATCTCGTGTTTGGGCCTTCGTGCTCCTGTCCAATTTCTTCACCTGTTCGTTGCGGCATTAAGTAAAGTTTTGTAGTCCATTCCGTGCTTTCGTAGTGTAGTGGCCGTCATCCTGTGCAGTTCCGATCGTCTATTCATCTTTTGTCCACTTTTATTGTTTCTTCAGCATCTTCCGCGAGGTTATTGTGTTCGAGCCACATATTCGCTGCAGCTGGAGTCTCTAGGAAGATTGCCTTTCCCTTGTAGAGTACTTTAAGTCTTGCTGGGTAAAGTGACATATACTTAAGATTAAGTTTCCGTAGTCTTGCTTTTATTGGTATTAAGGAGTTCCTCGCATATTGCACCACGGGGGTGTAGTCTGGATACATGACTATTGCAGAATCATTTCTTTGGATCTCTCCACCTTCCCTTGAGAACCGTAATCTCTCGTTGTCTCTCTTTCGCGGAAGTTTAGAATCTTCGCTATTATTGGTCGTGGATATGATCCTTGTGGGGGCCGTTTCTGAAGGGATCTATGGGCTCGTTCTACAGAGAACCCCAGGGTGAGTTTACCTGCCCCAATTTCTTGAAGTAGCATTGTTTCTATGAATTCTGTAGGGTCCGGGTCTTCCATGTCTTCTGGGATCCCGAGTATTCAGATATTATTTCGGCGGGTGTGACCTTCCACGTCTTCGGAGCGCGATTCCAGTCTCGCCACTGTTGATTCCAGTTCTTGAACTCTCGCTTTCAGGTCTTGTGTGGTCTCGCCGTTATCTTGTAGGGAAGCCTCCGTTTTGGTCACTCTTTCCGTCAAGTTGCGGGCGTCCTGTCGCATTAGTTGTATATCAGATTTTATTTCTCCTATCTTGTCCTCAATGGATGTGCGAAGCGCCGCAATGGCCTGTAGGATTTGAGTGTCTCTAGGATCCACCACCGGGACTGGCGGTTCTACTGTGACTGTGACATCTTGTAGTGGTTGTTGCTTTGGTTTGACCGTCGTAAAAGAGTCCATTGTCGCTGTTTTTGATTTATTTTTGGGAGGTGACATTTCCTTTCTCAGGGATTCCAGTCTTTTGTAGTGGGTCGCGTCATCTCGCCCTATATCCAGCTTGGTAGTTTAGTGGTCTGCCGTGGGTAGCCCTTGCCTGGGTGTTATGCCACTGTTGAATACATTTCTGCTCAGATCTGGGCCCACCCTTCTTGGGTCTTTTGTCTCACCTTGGATCGCAGGTTTTCTCAGGTGTATTTCAGTGTTTCCCCCTTTGATTTAGGATAGTTAGGACGGAGGTTTCTTACCTAAGCGTGCCTGTGCCTGCCCAGCTTTCCCTCAGCAGGACTCTTTTCCTTCCACTGTTAATGGTCCCCCACAACCAGGGCGTTTCTCCACCTGGTATGGGATGCTGGAGTGATCCTTAATGCCCAGTACCAAGGAGTGTTAGCTGGCACAGTGAGGAACAGTGGCCTCCTGCACTGCAGGTTGCTGGTGGCTTCACAGTGGTGCATGGTAGCGGTCCAGTATGGGCTATTCTGGTGCTGCCTGCCAGGTTTTGTGTCCCATGTGACGTTGGTGCACTAAGATAACAGCCAAGCCTCGTTTATGGCTCCGTGTTCTATGCCTCTCTTACGTTGCGTATGCACCGCGGAGAAATGACTTTACTATTAGCCTGCGGCTGATTGGGGCGTGCTGCATGTGATCCTGCTCCCCTGGGTGCACGGCCGTTTCCTCTGCCTTGGCTCACCTCCTTTCCTTCAGCCACTCAATGGATGCTGCCTTTTCGTTCGTGGCTCGCTGAGGTTCTCCAGCCGTAAATCCGTAGCGATCCGCTTACTGTGTCTTTGACCGCTGGATCGGGCGTCACGGCCCCGCTTCCCTGGTTCCAGGCAGCACTATTCTCTGGCACCGGTGCTTCTCTCCTGCTGCTCTGCGAGGGTTGATGGTAGGCGGCACGCTCCGTCACTGCTCTCCCCCGCTGTCTGGTGCCTTCCACGCCTCCTAGTGTGGGTCCGCTAATGGGCTATCGCCCTTTTGGTGTTGCTCCCCGTGTCCGTGTATCGGGGCTTTCTCCGGTCTTCAAGTCCCGCCTCCCATCAGCAGAGCACAGCGCTGTGTGTTCGTCTGGGGGTGCCTCCTTTAGTGACGTTAAATGGTAACCGCCACATCTGCTGCTGAGGAGGTTTCGCTTGGCGGTCTCCTCCTGCAGTCCAGCCGGCACTCTGCTCGGGCTCACTGTTGTGACACTCCACTCTTTCTCACGATGGAGGCTGCCATCTTGGGTCCCGTGTGGGAACTTTTTCTAACGCTCCGTTTCTTTCAGCGCCGTGGTCGAGTTCAGCAAAGGGGTTCTTCTATGCCTGCATGTAAATTTTATTGCTGGACGTTCAGTTTAACGCCATAATATCATCCACTGTAGGATCATGGACAGGAGCTCCTCAGGTTTCCGTCTTCACACCATGCACGCTGGCCACGCCCCCACCCCTGTCAGGAGAGTATACCAGGCAAGTGCAAGTGAGTGCACCTAAGAAAGCCCTGGCAGGAGTGTATAAGGAAAGTGAACGTGATGGCACCTAAGAAAGCCCTGGCAGGAGAGTATACCAGGCAAGTGCAAGTGATTGCATTTAAGAAAGCCTTGGTAGGAGAGTATACCAGGCAATTGCACGTGTGTGCATGAAAGGGAAGCCCTGGTCGGAAAAGTACACCAGGCAATGATAGAGTGAACATTGTGTAAGGAATACATGAAGGAAAAGAGGTCCTGAGAAAAGAAAATCAGGATTAGCGAAAAGGTTGTTTTGACCACAGGAGGAGGAGTGGAAACCTGGCAGGAGGGTACACCAGATATCCTCACAAAAAAAGCCAAGTTGTTTGTATATTTGATCAAGAGAAACCTAAGGAAATGCTATTGTAGAATGAGCAACTAAGGGAAGAGAAATCCAGGTGAAGGGAACCACCCTTTGGATAAGGAACTTTATCCCATTGGAATCTTTATGTTGGAGTTATACATTTTTGAACATTTATAAACCACTCAAGGCCAAAGACATTACCCTTTTCACATTAGAGTTTAATTCATTAGAGTATGAGGGCCAGAATAGTACTTTGGACACGGGACAGTTTTGCTTTGGACATTCTGACTATGACAGACCCTTCATTTTTGTTATAGTTAGGGAAACACCTCTTTGAACAGGGGCGGAGAGGCATTTTCCCAACCCCTTCTCTTTGTTAATAATAGTCTTTGACCAAAATCATGAATATTTTGTGTCCAAGTCTCTTTCCTGGCTCTTCACATATTGTGTCAGGAGTGGAATCGGGCTCGGGCTCAGTTGACACACACTGGGACACCCTCAGGTTTGAGAAATGAAGCAACAGAGCTTCCGATCCATCAGTAGCTACGACTCATAGGCTTTGATTTGTGTAGTAGCAGGGGGGAGTTAATACAGCCTGGAGACCGGTTATTAAAACCAACTGACCTAGTTTTGATACCCCCATCAGGCGCTTACATAAGACTTTCCTCTAAGACAGGCCTAGCTTTGCGATATGGCCTGGATGTCTTAGCACCTTACTATAGAGGTGACATAAAACAATGGGAAGGAAGCATATCAAGTAAAGGTAGCAAAAAGGCTAGCCCAGAGGATCCTGGAGAGGGTTTGTTTCTCAAAGTAGAGGAAGTTAAAGCCACTAGTAAACCTGAGAAGGGGAGCAAAGGTTTTGGAGAGGCAGATGCAGATCTCCCAACTACATCAGTGGCCGTACCATCTAAAGCCCTTGAGTAAGCAGAAATTATTCCAGACCCTGCTTTCGAACAAGGGAATGATCCCTTGCTTGCAGACTCTTTTTTTGCTGTGTTACCTGAAGAGGAAGGCAGATAGAAAGGGGGGGGGGTCAATATTTTTTATTTTAAAAGCTGGACTAGTATATAGGGGCGACCTGAGTCCCGATAGTACTCCCATGTCTCAGATAATGGTACCCAAAACCATAAGAGGGTAGTGTTAAAAATTGCTCACTCCCATTTAACAAGTGGTCATCTAGGAACAGCCAAGGCACAGGCACAAATATGAAGCTGTTTCTATTTGCCAGGATTTCTTTCTGAGGTGAAAATCCTTGTGCTTACTACTGCCTTGTGCCAAAGGACCAGCTTTCAGATGCCCCCTCTAGCTCTATTACAGCCTTTACCCATATTTGATGTGCCCTTTTCCCGCATAGGCATGGACATAGTTGGAGCCCCTAGAGCCATCAAAACTAGGAAACAGATACATATTGGTAATTGTGGATTATGCAACTCGATATCTTGAAGCAATACGACCCCACAACTCCTCAGGTATTTGATTCCATTCTTTTCAATAGTCCGGTTCCTGAAGGAGATCCTAACAGATCAGGGAACTACCTTCATGAGTCAAGTCATGGCAAAGGTGAAAGAAATCCTGCATATAAAAAGTCTTGGGACTTCCATCTATCATCCACAAACCGATGGGTTAATGAGACGATTCAATAAGACTGAAACATGTCCTAAAGAAGTTAGTAGAGGCAGATAGCAAAACATGGGATATCATGACACCATGGACCTTGTTTGCCATCCAGAAAAACCCCACAATCCTCAACAGAATTTTCTCCATTTGCGATGTTATATGGCAGAGAGCCATGAGATGTTCTTGACATGCTAAGTGAGACTTGAGAAGAGTGGGATAAAGCCACCTAACCCCTTTCCCAAACCGCCCAGCAGTTAATGGAACATATGGCTACTGTCAAAAGTGTGTTCAAAGCTCACATGGTGAAGGCTCAAGAAAATCAAAAGGCCTATCATGACAAAAAAGCTCTGCTTATGTACTTCTCCATTGGACAAAAGGTTCTCGTTCTCCTTCCATCTTCTGATAACAAGATGTTGTCCAAATTGCACTGTCCATTTGAAGTGATAGAGCAAACAGGCCCATATCACTATTGAGTCTCCCAACGCGATAGAAGAATTAAGACCCACATGTATCATGTAAACCTCCTCAAGGAGTGGAGAGAGGATCCTGTTGAGCACACTACAGTATGTGATGAATCGGGTGGAGTCATCACTGATTCTCCTCCGTTGACCTCCCATGTGGCCAGGGGACGGCCGGGGACGGCAGCTGCTACCTAATCCTGACCCTGGGGGCGACATTGACTGGGGGAGGTAGTAACTCCATTGGATGAGACGCTGTATTTCCCCCCTTTCCTCTGATGAAGACCCTTTAATACCTAACTCTTTAATGGCTTGTTGTCACTTAACAGTGACCTCCTGTAATGAATGTCTGAAAACCTATCTCTGACTCAGCCATTCACAATTCATGTATAACATTTTCTGGTTTTGATGTGACTTTTTGTGAAACTTGTGAACAACATGCAATAAGCCCAATAACAGCTATGGACTTCAGTTCCAATAAAGCCATAAGTACTGAGACAAAGAAGAGGAGGAAGGAGGCTATGCCGATCAAGAGAAGCCTGAAACATAATGTGCAGGCTAGTTGTTTTGCTGAGCCTCAGCTGCGTCAGATATTCAAAAAAGGCAGTGGCAATGAGACCTCCACTTCCGTGATACGTGATCACAGGAAAACGAGAGCAGGCCCTACCAGTAAGGGCCACCAAGAAGGGTGCAGCCTGTCTGTGCCTGTCCATGTCGGACGTGCCACCGGGCGCAGACCTACATCCTACAACTGTGAGTACCTTGCTTGATATTGAAATCATATGTTTCAGACCCCTGAGGGTAACTCCTACCTACGATCATCCTCCCGCCTATGTATAGCACATACAGGGGTGATATGATATCCACAGTAACCCGGACACCCACCTGACTGTGTCTAATCTCACCTTGATTCATCCATATTGACTAAGTGATTGCCGCGCCCATACTCACCCTATTCCTAATAAGTCCCATATGGTGCATACCAAGACAACACCATGAGGAATATGGCACTTGGCCCCAACGCTCGACCGCCCTGTATCCAACCGTGATGCTGGTAGAGTGCTACATTGAACATTGAAGTTAGCTTGTCTTAGCCCACACTATGCTGTAATGCCTATATTGTGCAACGCCCCCCTGCGCCTTCTATATGTGTGCATTCACTTAGCACTGCTACCTAGCCTGGTAAAATCGTTAATGCTAATGGCATCAGTGCAGATCTACTAACAGTGACGTCCGGCAAATATATGCATCACAAGACCCGCTTCCATTGATTGCAACCTACTTATGTAAAACTACCACCAATTGTCTCATGCTTATCAATATGGAATGTATATTTCTGAACTATTATCATGTGTAACATGACTGGCATATTACCCAGGATTGTGCTGCTTGCCTCTACCCTTGCCATTCTCGCGAATACGAATTGCATATTGTTATAGCATCTTCATCTGAAAGTTGAATGATCAGGCATGATACACTTTTCATAGTACTCGCAATATATAATGCCAGTAGGAATTTATTAACATTGGTTATTGTAGTTCGCAAAGCTGTGTCTCTCTCACTGTATCTTCCACCCTCCTATGTACTAACATAACTTGTACACTGTAAGATTTATTTTATCTGCAGTAATGTGTAATGCACCATTCAGTTAGGTGCCCTACCGACCGGTGTGCACTAACATTATCACATCCTCTCCCACACTGAGTACATAACTATGCTAGGCCTCCTGCTCGCTATCATGTTTCCATATTGCATTGTTGAAAACTCCCTACCATGTACAGTTAACTACTTTCTCACCCTGGGAAACGGCCTCTCCAAAATTGGTTGCCATCAGCACCACCCTATTCCTTGCCCCACCCCATTCCTACCCTCTACTCCACCCTTCCCTGTCACTCAGGTTCACAACAACCCCCAATGCCCCACTAAAAAAGTGTGAATAACTTAGAACACAGCACCACCGCTCCAACGGTGACTATAGAACACACAGATGCTACTGTTGCCTATCCCATTTTGGGCCACACCGGACTATGCCGTCTTAGAGCACGCACTAATCAGCTTCCCCAAATTCGCAACGCGTACTCAGCCCTACAAAAGCAACAGAAACCTAACCCTCTACACAATTGTAAACACCATAAGATTCCACTTATCAACCCCTCAAATCGCCAGACTCTCAGGATTTGGCCACTATCTCCGCACCTCCAATAGAGACTATACCCAATTTCAACGGTGCTCTCATTAACGCCTGCCCTCTCTGAGCCAACGCTATTGAGATCTATGACCTAATCATCAAACAAAAACTAGATTTACTAATAGTCACAGAGACTTGGCTGCACCAAGCGTCTGACCCTTTATTATCAATTGCTATCCCACCAGGCTATACTATTATCCAACAGACAGAACCAATGGACAAGGAGGCGGTGTGGCTATAATAGCCAAACCGACGTACAAATCAGAGCATGCCCTTCTGAAGAAATAGAAGGTTACGAATTTCTCTTAGCCAAACTCTCCACCAACCCTAAAACCACAACTAATATCCTGGTCATTTACAGATCACCTAATACCAACACCCTGCCGAAATTAGACATCCCTCTCCTATTAGCACCCCCACATCAAACCTAATACCAAATGTGTCGTCCTTGGCGATATCAACTTGGGTTTTAATGATAAGAAGGATCCCAAAGCAGATTCTTTCCATACTGCACTCCAACTTTACTCAAATAGTAAATGCTCCCACCCATAACAAGGGTCGAACACTTGACTGGGTACTTACACTCAATACCCAAGTTACCATCAAGTCGATCGTACCCCTTGGCTGGACCGACCACTACTGCATCAACTTCACCCTCATCAACAATGAGAGAAGCGCCCCTAAGACAACAATAAGGGACACGTTCGAAACAAGAAACACAAGAACGCTCACAGCTGACAACCTGTCCCCTCGTCTCAACGAAGCTCTGGCCTCCCATACCATTGTAAGTGATAACCCATGTCTTCTTGCTAATATTTACCACTAGTGCCTCACTACTACCATTGATGCAATAGCACTCGTTACCACTAAAACGTACTGACAAGAGAACAAGCTTCTGGTTCAATGACGAATTAGTCGCGCTTAGGCGGACTAAAAGATCCCTTGAACATATCCACAAAAAATCTCTGCCTATTGACTCGGCCATGGCATTCGCAGCTGCTAATAAAAGATACCAAGCAGCAATCATCTCCCATAAAGCCAATGCATACAGTGCCTGCATTAACAATGCCACCTCGAATACTAAGGAGCTGTTTACTATTCTTAAAGAATTGGAAAACCCTATCCCAACCACCACACCTGGTAACGCCAGTAAAGAGTGGTCTACCCCTATCCAAAACGCGCTAGCCTCCAGAATCGATCTACTACAAATGAAAATTCTCACTAAAAGAAAAATCATAGAGGATAAATATATCCCTGAGACTCCCATCAATCCAACCAATGACTTCTCAAATACGCTATTCCATTTTACGCCAGTGATGCAAATTGCAGTGCAAGTTACCATCTCTAAACTCAAAGCGTCCAACTGCAAAGGGGATAACTTCCCAGCACACTTAGTCAAATTATGTGCCCCTACTCTTACAACCATCAATTCTAATTTCGTAAATGCCTCATTCAGCACGAATACTATCCCAGCTAACATAAAAGAAGCATGGGTGACCCCACTTCTGAAAAAGCCATCATTGGACTCAACAATCCCCACCAACTACCGGTCAATAACCACGGTTCCATTTCTGCTCAAGATCATAGATAAAATAGCATACACCCAAATTCAAGCCTAACTTGAACAAAACCAGCTCCTGGGTGCCAGACAATCAGGATTTAGACCAAATCATAGTACCAAAACGGCACTCCTCGATCTGAAAATCCAAATGGACACCATCAGGGACACAGGTAAACTCTGTATACTACTGTTGTTAAACCTTTCAGCAGCATTAGCTCTAGTGGACCACGATAAGCTTTGTGCCACACTATCGAATGACTTCAGGTTCTCAAAAGACGCCACCCTTTGGGTTAAATCTTTTCTAGCCGAGCGCACATCTAGAGTATCCATTGAAAAAGAGGCTGCTGACCCCATCCCAGTCCCTATTGGGGTACCTCAAGGGTCCTGTCTCTCGCCTACGCTATATAATGCCTACACTAATCTTCTGTTCTCGGCGTTGGATGCTATTGGTGTCATCTACACTAATTGTTTATTTAAAATGATATAGTTTATATATAAACTTTTCATTTGGGTTTCATAAAAATATATATCTCATAATTAGCTGAATAAGGAGAAAAAAAGAAAGAAAAAAAACAAGGGGAAAGAGGGATTTTCTGCAAAGCATCATCTATGAGTTTGATTCTTTTGTATGGTCCAGAATGTCTGCAAGAAATTGAACAACTGTGTATATCAGTTTCTTGTCCTCTTAGTATCTTTAACCATCTGGAATCACCTTCTTCTTATTGGTCAGATATCTTGAATAGCTCTCCGAAGAGTGCTCTCTTGTCGGTAAGAGCAGGACATACCATGATTAGATGTTTCAGTGTTTCAGGTGTTTCTTTGTCCATGCAAAATTGGCAGAATTGTTCCGTCTTCGATATTTGTCGAATATTGGCTAGTCTTTGTCTAGTCGGACAGATGTTTAGATGGATTTTCATAAAGGCAGTATGGATGCTTGGGTCTGGGAAGAGTGCCAAATATTGCGGAAGTTCGTTAATTGCTCGAATGTCAATAGGGCATTGGCGGTTCATGGAGTATCTTTCTTTTTCTTCTGTTGTTTTGATTCAATCATCCAATCATTGTGCTGCATCTTTACCTTGGCACGTTCAGGCGATTGATGAGCATTTCTACAGTGATGTTTTCATTTGCCATTTGTTGGAATAGAGCTGCTTTCCATGTTCTCCGGAGGGTGTTATTCATGGCACGCAGTGTTTCTCGTAGGATTTGAATTGCTGGTGTTAGATCTTCGTTTATGAGCTTGCGCAAGAGATCCATCTGCTTCCACAGCACAATTGAGGAGAGAGATTGGAGTGCCACTTCAAACCGTATTCTGGCCATGGGATAACTTTTTGGGAGTTTCAAAATCTTCCGCCAAAAGGTAGCTTCCAAGGTTTGCCAGCTTATCTGGGTAGCAGTAATCATAGCGTCACTCCCATAAGTGATAATGGGGATGACCTTTTGACGATAAAACGCTAGGATTGGTTTTAAGGAGAATTTGCCATATCGACTGTGTAGCATCACTCCTTGTCTGACTAGCATTTGGATCTTGCCTTTCAGGGAGGTCACCCAAGCTGTTTCAGCTTTCTGCTGGTTTATTAGTACACCAAGATATTTAAAAGTGGTGACTACCTCCAGTGGTTTGTTATCTAGGATGAAGTTCTTGAGCCTATGTTGGTTGTTTGTACTTTGGTGTTTAGTTAATGTCATTATTTTGGTTTTTTTTCACATTAATCTGAAGTTCGTTGACATTCATGTATTTTTCTGTCATGCGCAGGTTCTCTTGAAGGCCTGAGGGGGTTTTATCCAGGAGTACAATGTCATCTGCATACATGAGGTACGCAATCGGAAGGGAATACATTTTCAGTGGATTGAGTGAATCGGGTTTGATATAGGTGAGGTAATCAGCAGTATATAAGTTATATAGTGTTGCAGCGAGGCGACATCCCTGTTTTAGGCCGTTCCAAGTTCTTATTGCGTCTGTGTTGATTCCTTCTTTTGTCAATCTGATGGTGACGGAAGTGTTGGAATAGAGCAGCTTGATGGGTTCACTGATCTCCAGAGGGCATTTCCATGTTTTCTTTTTGCCAGAGTTTGTTCCTGTTTATGGCATCGAAGGCCATATGAAAATCTATGAAAGTGGCATACACTTGGGAGTTGTTTCTTAGGGCTTTGTGCTTTATTAGATTTAGAATCAAACGATTCACATTTGTACCCACATTTGGAGTAAAGCCTGCGAAAATGGAGAAAAAGCCTGTTTGGCGGCTATCGAATCGGTTTGTTTGTTTGGCCCAGGCAGTCAGTTTTTAAAGAAGATATGTCACAAACAGTTTTCCCAAGGGATCAAGGAGAGCAATAGGTCTAAAGTTAGACGGGTTGTCTCTATCTCCTTGTTTGTAGATCAGGATCAGCACTGCTCTGGTCCAAGTAAGAGGTATCAGTTTTAATTTATTGATTAGAGTCAGAATGAGGTACATTAAATTCGTCCATGTCTCCGGAGCCTGTTTCAGGGTGGCGTTGAACAGGCCGTCAGGACCAGGAGCTCGGGAGGCTTTGAGATTTTTGATCATCTCTAGGAAATGATGTTTATCCCAAATAATGGTCCATTTATTTGAAATTGGTGTTTCTGGGGAGTTTTCTTCTGGAATCTGAGATTTGTAAAGGTTGGAGAAATGTGTAATCCATTTCTGTTCAGAAACGTTGGAGACCATCAGTTGTTGATGTCGGGCGTTGTTGTTCAGCAGATTCCATAAGTTTCTCAAGTTCTTATTTTTGAACGTTGATAGCATGGCTTCCTCATCTGTTTGTTGGAGAGTCATCGCACACGTTTTTTTCCAGTTTCTGTAGGCTTGTTTTTCTTTTTTCATCTTTTCCAGATTTTCTGGGGTGGGGTTCTTTCTCCATTTCGCAGGTTTTGCCTTAAACATTTCTTTTTATTTGCCAGCTCTGGATTATAGTGGTGCAGATGTGCGGGCTTCTCTACTATAATGCCTTTTGTTTGGAAAGAGATCAATATCCAGTTAGAGTTTAATTCTTCTTCATCTGGCATGTTTGTTTGATAGAAGGTCTGTGGCAGGGAGGCTTGGTGCTTTTGGCTGAGCCTTAATCTGGTAGTTGCCCCTGTAGATTCCAAGGGTGGAAAAGGGGCTGGTGTGTTCTGATCACACAAGCCAACACCACAAATCCACAAATCATGAGCATGGAATGGTCACTCTTGATAGAAGGGATGATTTTATATTCCAGTAACAAGTTGTTCAGTGCTGGAATTTGGTAGATATAGTTGATGATTGCGGTGGCCTTTCTACAAGATCAGGTAGGAATCAGCACGTTGTGTTCGTCACAGGGGTGACCTATTAGCATCAAGTTTCTCATGGATATCTCTTTGGACGAATGAAGAGCTCTTGTTGACAGATCATCAGGTGGACTGTGGAGACCATTGGGGACGTAGAGATGGATATTGAGGTCCCCACAGAAGATGAGGTCGATGTTAGGAAATTTCACACTGATTCTATCAATGGTCAAAAATACACCATCCAGAAAGTTGTTGTCATTAATTGCTGCTGGGTTCCAGTACTCGTTTATGATCCCAATCATTCTAAAGATAGGGTTATTTTGTTGAGTTTGATGTACTGATTCGGCAGGATACGAAATCTTTATGGTTTTGAGTTGTATCCATGGGTTGATATTTTCTGTGTCAAGAAGGCTCCAAGTTGGAGTGATTTTAATCAGTGTTGGTAAACGCGAGGACGCTCAGCCCTGTGTGCCTTGCAAAGCAGGGTTGAGCACAGTTGTGAACCCATCGCAGGTAGGCGCTTTAGTGAGCCAGGTCTCTTGAAGGCATATCACATGACAGGATTCAAGTTCGGGAGCTGGTGAGTCGAAAAGGTGGGAAAAGCCTCTCGTATACCATCAACACAGTGTCCAACCTTGGATCTTTGATGCAGTTGATGGTTATGAGTGGTACACCGACTCTTTAAATTGTAATGGAAGATCATCCTCATAATCTCGCCAGAAGGGATGCTGGGGATGAATCGGGCTCTCAGAGCGATGGGCAGTTGGTGAGGAAATTATTCGATCCCTACCTGGAGGGTTTGTGTTGTTCATTGTTCTCAGCGATCTGTCATATGATGTCCAGCTGCGATCTTCGAAGGCTACTGCAGGTAACACGGCGGGGCACTTCGTTTCTTGGAGCTCTGCTATTCGTCCTAATATTGTGAGCATGAAAACCCCAGTGTTGATAGTGGCGCAGTCATCTGTAGGATTCGATTCATTGTGTCTGACATATGAAGTTCATTCTGGATCTTGTCTAACAATTGGTCGTCCTCAAAGATCACTGTCTTAATTTCTTGTGATTGTATTGTTTTCAGTTGAGGTATTGCATGTAGCAATCTTAGGAGATTGGTCCTGTTAAGTGTGATAGAATCTCCTCTGTGATCGACACATGCGATCTGGAGGGTATAATTTGTTTTTTTCTGCCACGGGTCAATGAACTGTGGTAATCTGTATACATCAGAAATGTGAGGCTTCCGTGTGTCGCTCTCTTGTGGATGATGTCCGTTAGTTGGAGTGTTCATCAGAGGTTCAGACGGGAGAGTTGGTAGGTGGCCAATTGTGGCCTCGTCGTCTGAGGTCCTGTCAGACGTTCTTGTTATATCACTTGAATAGTTTGATGGTGCGTCTGAAATTCTTGTGATGTCTCCTGAATTAGATAGAAGGCGAATCTGAAATAGTTTCGCAGGGAAGGTTTGGCCCGTTGGACGACTCAGATGGATCAATTGCATATTCATAAAGTATTATTAATACTGATTCATTGGGGGTTGGTGCATTCTCAGGGATCTCCTGGAGATCTGTGTGTGTTGTAAGATTGAGAAGATCTTCTGTTTGGATGTCTGGTAATTTTGAGCAAGTTTGCGTGGTGCATGTTGGAAGGTGACAATTGATGTTAGGCTCTGTTCTTGGTTCTCTGTCTTTTTTCCCGTTTGTGCTACAGGATTTAGACTGCTTGTTTAGGTCAGTGCCTACGGTCACATTGAGGTTTCTTAAAAAGGCTCGAGATCCTGTTTGTTTATTGCCCGTTTTTCTTTTGTTTTTAGATTTAGGGATCTGTTTCGCAGCCATCATTTCGTTATGAGTTTTGTTATTTGAGAAAATATGGAAGGTATCAGTTGGTTTTATTGTGGGTAAGGTTTCTACAGCTGTCATGGGGGCGGATCGTGATTGATCAGAAGGGAAGACAATTGGTGCAGTAGGATTCTGTGATCTCGTCGGAGTAGAAGGCAAATCAAGATCTTTCAAAATCGTTGGTGAAGGTGCCATGGGCGGCTTGGACAATGTCAGCGGATGTGCCTTCATCAAGGTCATCATTGTGGATGTGAGGAGGGCTTTTCCCCCCCTGTCTGCTGCTGCCATATCAAACAGTCTCGTTTGCCACTGATAGGAGAGCTCTGCTTCGCGGTCCAGGCGTTTTTCTATAGTGGCAATGAAAGTCTCGAGATGGATTTGTTTGGTGTGAATTAATGCCAAGAGAGTGGCTTGGTCTTTGCTGTTCTTATTAGCAGCTTCATATAACTTGCAGAATGGGATCATAGCTTGTGTAGTAATTGCTATGAGTATATTTTGGAGCTCAACCATAGTGGAAGGAATCCTCTGGTGGTGTTTTTCATCAGGAGTTTCACATTGGCATTTATTAGTTGTATGTTGCTCCTCTGAGTGGTTCATAGGAGCTGCAAGTCCCTTGTTGCTCCCGGGGTTTATGGAAAAAGGGGGGTCGTTTTCTTCGTGTTCAAACTTGAATTTCTTTATTGATGAGTCCCTGTTACTAAATGGTGGCTATGCAATCGAGGCTTTATTTGAAGGGTAATTGTCAAGGGGATGTAAATTTCTCAGGGCCGGCGCAGATGTGGATGGCAGGTCATTTGTTCGATTGGAATACAGGTCTCCGAACACTTCTTTTCTTTTTTCAATATTGGTCATGAGTGACTCAATTTCAGTAATATATAGAGATAGGCGTGCTACCCTGATGTTGGATTGTTGTGTACCTCTCAGCTTCATGGTTTTTGAAGGGCTTCGGACGTAGTACGACTGGAGCCATCTCAGTTTGGCTTGTTTGGCTTTTTCTTTTTTTGAAGATTCAGAGCGTTGGATCTCATCTGTTTTATGTTTTGTACCTTTTAGGATTTTGACAGCTGTTGTCTTCGATAGGAGGGCCAAATTAGATTCAATGGTCTGCTCTGTCTGTTGGGGGCCTTGGGAAGTCTTATTTGGTAAATCTGTAGAAGGTTCTCCTCTTGTCATTAGATCTTTCATGTGCTTCTTTAGAGTCAGCACGTGGGGGGATCTGATGGATGGTGGTCTCCTGTGGATGACAATGGTCGGGGAGAGGGGAAGTTCAGCAGTAGTAGGGTTCTCATTATTGCTCGGAGAGCCCAAGTGTTGATAGTGCTGGGGAGGGGGGAGAGTCTCGATTCAGCTCTTCATTTTCAGGCTGAGAGTTCTTATGTCTCAGTGCCTCAGAGGCCTCGAATTCGCTGGTTGGAGGTTCAGATCCCTCTATTGGAAGAAGAGGTGGGGTAATATCTTCCGTTTCTTGACTGAATTAGGGTTTCAGTAATGTTGGAATTATCAGAAGGGGGGAAACAGTCTCATCAGTTGTGAGCAGCTGTTTTGTGGACTGTTGAAAGTTTGCTTTTGGATCTTCTTTTTTGTGAAATGATTTGGAAAGAGCTTGCTCTATGGTGGGTTGAGAAGAAAGATCAGAAGCAGTTGGTAGTTTTTTTTGCTTTTGTTGGAGTACATTCTTGTCTGGTGAAGGACAAGTTTGTCCGGGATGTCATCTTGCAATTTCTTTCAGGAGCAAAATTTCAGAGGAGAGTCGCCAGTGTGTATCTTGTAGAGATGTGGGACAGAGTCCAAAAGTTGCGCCGTACGGGACCAAAGGGGCAGAGGGAGCCCCGCAGTCTCCAAGGCAGGACTCTTTTCCAGTTAGTGTTTGCGTTTAGGGATCCGGGCTTGTATGTGATTTCCGTGTGTGCACCACAGGTTGGTAGGCACCTGAGAATATTCCAAGGCTGAAAGGAGTCTTGACAAAAGCCAGCGTATTAAATTAATAAGCGCGTTGCGTCATACGAGCACTAAGAGTGAGTTGAATAGGTGTCGAGGTCACGCGTCAGTCAGGATCAAAGGGGCGAGCCCCCACAGTCTACTGAACACGACGCTAGGCAAATGGCTCGATCTTGTGCAAAGTTCGAGATAGAATGGTGTTAGAGAAGGGTTTGGCGCAGCACACATGCAGTAGGAGGTGTTCAAAGAGGAGTCAAGGTCGCGCAATAGTCAGGATCACAGGGGGGAGCCCCTGCAGATTCCTGAGTGCGGCGCTAGGCACGTAGGTTATTCTAGTAATGAGCTTGAATCCAAGTACTGGCGGTAGGCGGGGTAGGTCGCGCAGAGCAGTGACACACTTCTTGTGGACCAATGATGTACTGAGGGCAAGCGCGATGTATTGTGTCACAGCAGGCAAACCAATCTGTTCCTTGACCTTGTCGTCACAGCTGAGCAGGGCAGCAGAGAATCGCAGCGGACTCTGGAGAGCTGTCGCTAAAAGGAGCACGGCAGTTCGTGCAGGCAGAGCTGCAGCGCAAGGGGGGTGGTGAGCTCTGCTTCAAGCAATAAGTATAAAAATATATTGAGGAGGCGAGAGCCGGTAAGGTCGATGTACATCAATTCAAGCAGGCAAGGCAGCAGCACTGCGGGGAGAGAGCTGAGACTCAGAGAGTTGTTATAAAGGTATAGCACGGAGGCTAAAGCAGGTTTGGGTCGGTAGGAGGGGGGTCACCTACTGCAGTTTTGTATTGCTTGATCCGTGTGCAGAGGCAGGGGAAAGAGGTCCGTGGTTAGTAGATCTGCAGACTTGGGTTCGTCGTTCACAACAACAGTTAAAATCAGACAGGGGTTTGGAGGAGGGTCAGGGGCGGGCCCGCAGAGCCCGAGCATGAGCAAATCCCGAGCAGGATAGTGCTTTTTTTGAGAGGAGGAGAACTTCCTCCAGGTGGTGCTTACGCAGTTCAGATGCAAGGGGGTGATATAGCCAGGATAGGTGAGGGGCGCAAAATTTATAAGCATCACGGTCCTGGTTCACAGGGAAGAGACAGTCAGGCCGGTAATACATCTGAGAGCCTCAACGGGTGGATCACGTACAGGCACTTCCAAGATGGAAGGAATTGACCTTCTCACGGACATCAGCAGGAAAGGGGATTGGCTGGCGAGGATAGACCTGAAGGACACGCAAATCACTGTGCTTTGTGGACCCTTCCAAGGCTTTATGCAGACAGACCGAGTGTGGCAATTCAAGACACTGCCCTTCGGCCTCTCCTAGGCCTGTGGTGTTTACCAAACTTATGAAACCTGTGGTAGCGGCCAGAAAAAGAGGTATTCAGTTGATAATCTACCTAATCAACATCCTGGTTCTAGTGACAGGGTGACATTACAGGGGCAAGTCTGATGGCTGCAGCGCCTCATAGGTCTGTTGCTGCTTTTAAGCACAATGGACAAAGAAAGGGGACTGGAGGTCCTCAGGAGCACACAGTAACAGAGAGTTCCAGGTAGGTACTGGCAGACCACAAGACTCAGCTGCACAAGTCTGCCAATTTTCACAGATGACACCCAGATTCTCATATCGATCACAGGGAACTACGACCGTGACACACTAATCATTAATAAAATCTATGCAATAATACTAAATTGGATGGCGCTGAACAGTCTATGCTTTGAGGAGAAAACAGAGAGTCTCATTGTGGGCTCCCAACCCAAAATCAACGCTCTCCACCCTGACTACACATCAATTAATATTGATGGCACTCTGATTCCAGTTTCAAAACAGGTAAAAACTCTAGGGGTCTATCAAGACACCAGCCTAACCATGAAAAAACACATAAATGCAGTATCTTCATCTACTTCCTACACTTCTAAACTTATTGCCTTAAGTCATCGGTTCCTCACGCCTACTAACTGCATTACCCTATCCAGGGCACTGATACTATCCAAGTTGGACTACTGCAATGTACTCCTACTAGGTACCTCAAATGCTAACCTAGGCAAACTACAACTCATGCAAAATAAAGCGTTACGAGCAGCCTTATGGTTAAAACAGTCTGATCACATCTCCAATATCAGGAGGGAGACCCACTGGCTACCCATCAAGGCCAGAATTATTTTCAGATCACTGTGTATCACCCACCCAGTAGCTAAGAAAGTACCCTCCTACATCAACAATTCAATAAGTAAAAGATAATTCATTAGAACACTCAGATCTAATGAAAACTCGCTCCTGGGGGAGGAAGCAGCTTCCCAGTCATGGCCCCCAATCACTGGAACTCACTCCGATTAAATATCAAACAGGAAGACTCTTCCAAAGTTTCAAAAAATGACTAAAAACCTGGTTGTTTAACCAATTTTAGTAACAGGATAACCAGATATCCATAGTCATTAAACCACCCTCCTCCAACCAGAAAGTTGACTGTAATTGTATGATTTATGTATGTACTTGAATGTTTTGAAATATTACTAAGATGTCTGTAACTACGCTGAGATACCTCAGGGTTTGGGTGTAAAATAATTGTATAAAATAAAATAAAATAAAATAAATTGTGCAGAAGAAAGCAGCAAGGAAGAGGATATCCAAAGCCTGGCAGCGGCTCGAGAACGCGAGGCTCACTTACCGGCATGGCGAGTGAGTAGAAGAGACGCAGTAAGCACACCTGAGGTGCCATGATAGACCTGGGAGCTCCTCGGGGTGCGATCGTGCCGGAAGGCACCGTTCTCCCGTCCTAGTCACAGAGGGAAGCTGGCGAGTGATCGCAGAGATGCAGGAAATGCCGGGGGAACGTTTGCATTGTGTGAGAAGCCGAGCCAGCTAAGAGTCTGCATTGGAAAGGCACGCCAAGAGTCAGGGACGCTGTGAACGACCGGTGAGTCTGCCCAAGGTTTTTGGGGACCCTGGAGCGTCCTGACATGCGCTTGAACCAATGACTGAATGTTACAAGGTTGCGAATACAAACAATATACCCAAGTGGTTGAATGCAGATAAAGTATAAGGAAGATTACGCAGGCTTACAACGCAGAGAGTTTTGATTCTATTAAAGACACAGAGATGAGTATTATGCTTCAACCTCCGTCAAATTCTGACTCCCCAGCAGTTTCAAAACTTACATCTTTCCACACAAATGTTAAAACCATTTTAATTTCTTTGGAGAACGACAACTCCCTGTCCTCCATCCCTGTCCTGTAGTTCCATACATCACTTCCTCCTCCCTGCACCTCATGATGTCATGTCCTGTACAGGTGCCTTCCTCTTCTTGGATGTTCTGAACTAGCACTCTCTCACCAACTGTCCTTGAAGGAAAACTGTTGTCTCTAAGGCAACTGAGACCATGGCCAACGCAAAACACCACTCTGGCATTGTAGTCGCGTGATTGCCGCTCTTTGATCTTCGCTGTCAGAATCAAATCTAGCCTGTCGTTCCTCCGGGAGGCACACTAGTTTTTCTGCTATTCTCGTGCATAGTAAGAAAACCACAGATCAAGGCAGGAATACGCAGTCACATATACCACTGAGTTTATCACATGAATAATTCAACTTTACAATCATTGCGTCTGAAGGGTGGGAATAATGCTTGCCTCTGTGTCATTAATAGAATCAAGACTTCCTCTGCTGTAAACCTGGGTAATCTTCATTCTATGTCAAGACTGGACGCAATACTTATGCTTGTTCAAAGCTACACACCACCGGTACTGTCACAGACACCACAGGCTTAAAATAAAACACCCTAACAGAGGAGTCATTAGAGTAGTCAGCCGCTCTCTATATGTCTTGGAGACTTGTGCCTACTGCAAATGCCTTGGATACTATTGACCCCTCATTGAATGTTCTCTGAAAGTGGACAGTCTACTCCAGCTTGTGCCATGATCTCTCTGACCCATCTGGCAAAAGTAGCTGATGCCACCACCTTCAAGGGTATTCTCCTGATCATAAGGAGCTGCATAACCCCTGCTGGCCTAACCTCGGCTGTCCTGCCCTCATAGTCCTTAATACAGGACGCCACACACAGCTCAGGCTGGTCTGGCAAATACAGATATGGAATAACTCTAGAGTTAGACTTCGTCCTCTAGACCACGTTACAAGCCACCCTTTTTGGGGAAAACTGCTTCTTTTCCACTTCAAGGGCTTTGATGTCGGACACTCCTGCAGGATATCGGACACAGCAGCATTTCTAGCTTGCCCGACAGCTGTTGTAAGGACAAAATACCTATTAGACGGCCACCTAAGGAATAGCACCAACACGTTGTTAACGTCCCACAGATAGGCGTGTTTAGGTGTCGGAGGAACGTGAAACTTGACTCCCTTCAAGATCCTTATCACTGCAGGATGTTCGCCTACAGGCTTACCGTACGCAAGTGCGTGCCCGGCCGAGATAGCTGATCTATGCACGCCCTGAGTCCTGAAAGCTCTATCGCTTTCTGCTAACGTGGCTGAACTGAATAGTTCACCACCTGGACTACATGGGCAGAAACGGGATGAACGTCTTGCTGCCGGCACCAGCGTGCCAATTTGCCCCACGCTGCGTCATAGCTCCTGGGTGTAGATGGAACCCAAGACTCCTTGATGAGCTGGGCAGTGTGTTCCAAAATGCCTGGCAAACTCCAATTGCACCCGATACCCTGCAGGCTATCAGCGGAAGGGCATCCGTCATCCTCAGAGGATTACACTGACTAGTGGGATCCTGCAGTAGGTCCGATTCCAATGAAGAGCCCTCAGAAAATCTGAGTTAAAAGTTCCATCTGAACTGGAAACCACGCTAGCGATTTCCAGGTCCGAACAACCAGTACTATCTCTGCTTGCTCCCTGCAAATCTACGCTAATGCCCTGGCTATCATTGCGAATGGAGGGAAGGCCTTTTCTCTCAGCCCCCCAATCCCCATGGTGCAGAAACGCATCTGTGCCAAGTACATCCGGGATCTTGTTCCTCCTAGATGGTTTATATATCTCACTGTGGATACGTTGTCCATCTTGAGGAGGATGCAACAGTTCACTCTGTCCCTTGCGAATGTCCTGATCACGAAAGATCCCACCAGGAGCTCCAGACAGTTTATGTGAAGGCTGAGCACCTCTGTGCTCCACTTTCCTACTGTTTCGGAAGACGTGCACCTGATTCCGTAGCCAGATCTTATGTCTGACTCTTATGATCAGATCTGGAACGTTGCTGAATATGGCCCTGCCGTTCCATGCCTTCATGTTCTGGAGCCACCAGTTGAGCTCTGTCCTGCTCTCATGGTCGAGGGGAACACGTTGGTGATACCTCAAGCCCTGCTGCAAGTGTCTTATTTTCAGTCTCTGCAGGGCCCTGGAAATTTGGCCTGGATGGAGGACGCTAGGGGACCCACTACGCTCGCTAGCCTCCAGAGTAATAGCATCTCCTGTTTAAGGCACGCCCTGAGCTTCTTCTAGGTGCCCCTCATTTTCTGTGCTGGGAGTTCAAGCGTCGCTTTCCTGGTATCCACCACAAATCCTAGGAAAACCATCCTCTTTGTTGGGAGCAAGTTCTGATTTCTCCCGATTAATGAGGAAACCTAGTGACTCTATGAGACGCTGCAGCCATCGGACTTGCCCCTGTAATGTCACCTTGTCACTAGAACCAGGATGTTGATTAGGTAGATTATCAACTGAATACCTCTCTTTCTGGCCGCTACCACAGGTTTCATAAATTTGGTAAACACCACAGGCCAAGGGGCAGTGTCTTGAATTGCCACACTCGATCTCTCTGCATAAAGCCTAGGAAGGGTCCACAAAGCACAGTGAGGTACGTGTCCTTCAGGTCTATCCTCGCCAGCCAATCACCTTTCCTGCTGATGTCAGTGAGGAGGTCAATTCCTTCCATCTTGAAAGTGCCTGTACGTGATCCACCCGTTGAGGCTCTTCAGATGTATTACCGGCCTGACTGTCTCTTCCCTGTGAACCAGGAACGTGATGCTTATACATTTTGCGCCCCTCACCTATCCTGGCTCTATCACCCCCTTGCGTCTGAACTGCGTGAGCTCCTTCTGGAGGATGTTCTCCCCCTCTCAAAAAAAGCACTATCCTGCTCGGGATTTGCTCATGCTTGGACTCTGTAATAAAGTCTAGCTTGAACCCCATTGTGGTCTCCAAAATCCAGGCATCGCTTGACAGCTTGTGCAATGCATACATGCACCCTGCAGTCCTTCCCCCCACAGGCGGATAGCACTATGCTTGCTCTATCACCTGATTGTGCGGACAGCTATCTGGAGTACCCATGCCCTCTGTGACCACTATGGCCCTCCCTCTCGTGGGGAAGAAGGAGTACTGTTGCCTGGACTCCCAGTAGTGGGTTCTTGGGCCCTGAGGTTGACGGTGAGAGGTATGCCGAAGGGCCGTGTGACCTCTGTAGCGGCCGGTCACAGCAAAAACTCAGT
Source organism: Ambystoma mexicanum (assembly GCF_040938575.1). Classification (NCBI taxonomy): domain Eukaryota; kingdom Metazoa; phylum Chordata; class Amphibia; order Caudata; family Ambystomatidae; genus Ambystoma; species Ambystoma mexicanum. Next base: position 111,819,627 of record NC_090938.1, on the reverse strand, counting down.
TGGGGAAGATTTTCCGTATCGATGATTGGGCCTTGTTTATTTCTTTCACGAATGCCTCCCCGAACAGGAGTCCTTGGGTGCCTTCTCCCGCCTCGTATCTCAGGAAGTAGCCGGTTTGCAGTTGATTTTTAGCCGCAGCCCTCTTCTCTTCGACGAGAGGGCGCAGTTGGCGTTTCCTAGCAGGCAAACTGCTCTTTGCACCCAGCTCCCCAGGATGTCTGTGTTAACGGGCTCCCCCGTATCCTTAGACCTTTTTGCTAAGTCCATTATCATTGCAATTGGTCTGGCTAGATCCAGGACCTTCTCTTGGCAGTTCTTCCAAGCCCTGTCCATTCCCTTGCGCACGTCCTTGGATGCCTTTGATATAAAGGTTATCATCCGCGGATCGAGCTCTGGGGTCACTGCCACCTTTCCAATTAGCTCGGGACGCACTCTGACCTCATTCTCAGCCTGGTGTCCTTCTCTAGTGGCTTGCACATTCTCTTCACCATGTACTTGGCCACCCTGTGGAGGGCTGCCAGTCTGTGGACCTAGGGTGTCTGATCGCATCAGGTTCAAACATGCTCGTCATTTCTAACTTGGTCTCACAGAAGTTGTACTCTTTTTTCAGCTTCTTCCTCCCCTGAAGGAGTCTGTCTCTTTTGACGACCGTAGCCATCGTCACAACTGAGTCATCTGTGTCAGGCTCTCCCATGTTGTCTTCCGCTGGGGTTGGGGGTACTAGGTGCGGCATTGCAGAGTTCTGCATAAATGCCTCTTTCAACTTCTCAAATGGGCCCTGCACCCCAGGGTTACTCCTTTTCCCCCTTTCTCCTGGCTCGGGGGAGTCGAAGAGTGTTTCCTCTTCCAAGCTTCTAAACTCCCCTGTTCCTGCACCTTTGTAACAGTATGCGTCTTAGGCGTGCTCTTTTGCTCCTTACCCTTTCCAAATAGAGCCTCTAGCGTGTCGAGCCTGCCCTGTAGGGGCTTAACTCCTTGCGCTACTGCTTGCACTAAGGAGTCCATGAGGACCTTCTTGAAACTGAGGGCTAGATCCCTGCTCTCTGGCTTATGTTCCTTACTGCTCTTGCTCCAGCAGTCTTCCTCTATTTCAGACCTGTTGTCTTGGGGAGCTCTGAATGTAGTGCTCAAAACCTGAACCAGCAAGTTTAATTTGCGTGCACTCTAGGTGTTGTCAGAACTCAGCAGCAAACCAGTGCTGTAATCCCTTCAATACAGCTCTTATCGGCTATTTATTCAATGCCAGTCAGTCCTGAGCAGCTTGTCTATGCCGCAACGTGTAGCTGGCGGGCTGATGCGATACGCGTTAGCGCTCATAAAACAACTACGCTCTCCACCGAGCTTGCTCCCATAAAAAGGATCTTGCATGCGCTCTCTGCTTCCTTCTTTAGACAGAGGATGCAGAGATGGGCATGCGCGATAAGCCCTTGCCTCTCTGGGCTACAGGAGCCTGCGTGGCTCAAACACAAAGGTAACACTTTGAACTGAAATAGTCCAAGGAGGATAGAAAAAAACGGGTTTCTCCTTGTCCTCTGGATTAACAGGAATTTTACTGTATCCCTTCATCAGATCAATCGTGGAGAGGAAGGCAGGGGTTCCCAATCGATCAATCAAATCATTTATCCATGGCATAGTGTAACTGTTGAATTGGGAAACCGCGTTCACCCTCCTGAATTCAACCACCATGCACTATCAGAGAGGACCAAGGGCTCTGCCAGGTCTGTGGCTGAGTGGACTAATGCATCCACTTCAGGGGCCTGTGTTTGACCTTAGGGTCACAGGTCTACTCAACTCCTCATCCTTCTGAGGTCGATAAAATGAGTACCATTAAGTTGGGTAACAAGAAACATTTGTTATCTGTTAATAGTGCCAAGGTGCCCCTCTGGGGGTGATTGTGCGCTCCACAAATACACCTGTTATGTTAAGGTATAAGCTGTTCAGGAAACTCCACTGCCCAAAGCCACAAAAGATCTCAGAGCCTTTTAGGGTTTAGTGCGGTACTATAGGCGATTTATCCCTAGTTATTCTTTCATCACGGCTTGCCTCACTGATGAGCTTAAGAATGTAGAACCCCAAAAGATAAAGTGGAGAGATGAAGACCAGCTATATTTGGACAAACTTAAAAACATTATGTGTAATGAGCCTGTGTGGAAGGTGGCAGACTTCAACGAAGAGTTCATTTTACAGACTGACGCTTCACATATCAGATTGGGGGTGGTCCTTTCGCAAAATCATGATGGCATAGAACACACTATTCTGTTCATTAATAGAAAATTGTTTCCACAAGAAAAGAATTATGTGACTATTGAATTGGAGGCCTTGGCTATAAAGTGGGCGGTGGCATATCTTAAGTAATACTTCACTGGTAGTAAGTTTAGATTGGTCACATACCACGCTCCATTAACATAGATGAACCTTCGCAAAGACACCAATGCACTGGTCATGCGCTGGTTCTAAGATATACAGCCATATTGTTGTAGAACACCGAAAAGGAAGAGAGCAGGGAAATGTAGACTTCCTTTCCCGTTTCCCAATAGGTGCTGAAAGAACCAGTAGTATTAGGGGAAGGGTATGTGATGAATCCAATGGTGGCATCACTCCATTCCCAGCAGTGACCTCTCCCCATGTGGCCAGGGGACAGCAGCCGCTACCTGATCCTGACCCTGAGGGCAGCTATATGAGGGAGGATCCCATGGGGACACACATAATACAGGAGAATGTCAAGGTGCCATCGGATGAGACATGGTATCTCCCATCTTCTTTTGAAGATACCCCATCTCTGCCTAAAGCCTTTATGGCTTACTGTAACACCTCCCGTCATCCACTGAAGGACATTGCCTTCTCAGCGTCTACCTGTAAGTCATATACAACTGACTTACCCATAGAAAACAATTACTTAGACTTTCCAGACTTTACTTACAAAAATTCAAGAATGGACTTCCATTCCCATAACCACCAAAGAACTTTGGCGAGGAAGATGAATGGAAGAATGCCGATCAAGGAAAGCCAGGAACACAGGTTGCACTCTAGTATTTGCAAACAAATACCTGTGCCTGAGACATTTAAACCAGTGGAACAGCTGACAAGGGCTGAGAGTTGTTGGGGAGAGAAAGCTGCTTCTCTCAGAACAAGCCGACGGAGAACATGAGGTTGGAGAGAGAGCTGTGGAGCAGACTGGCACCAGGACTGAAAAGTGACATGCTGCAGGAACACCAGGAATCAACTGATGGTTCACTGGCATTCACAGGTGTTTGGAAGCAGTCTTTGCCTTACCAGAGCATGAAGTCACAAAGCAAAGGAGAATGCAGGAATGCCAGACGACTACAGAGAGCATACTGGTGTTAACAGGTGTTTGGGACACAGATCCACGGTGTCCTGTGCAGGAGTAGTAAGAACTGCTCATCCTCCCACGTCTTTGGGTCTGCGGTTCAGTGTGAACGCAGGTCTCTGCAACCCAGACAAGGAAAGAGTGCTAGGGTATTGTTGGTTGGATGGGTATGGGGATGTAGGGTAACCGGGTATAGGGTTAGGGAGAGGTAATGGATATGGATGGAGGAAGTAGGGAAAGATCCTCGGCTATTGTGCACCTTGGTGCAGTGATGCAAAACTGGTGCAGTGATGCAATAACATAAATAATCAAAGACCTGCTCACGCACCCTATGCAACATTCATTGATTGGTACATTTTGGATTCAAGGTCCCATAGAACATTGTGGCAGACATGTAAGAACTGAAAAAGAACGTAGCTTTACGCAAGATGAGCAAAGTGGCCTCTGTTTTCTCCTGTAGCACCTCTTTTCAGCGCACTATGGAGCTGTAAACATTGAGCATTCTGTGAGCGGCAACAAAGTGAACCATAAGAGTGTATCTATACATGTTTTATGCACAGACACACAACGTTGCCTCTGCAGCATTGCACTGTTAGGGGGGGGATTAGTGGACTGTTTTGCAATGCTCATGCACGCTTGGGTTTTTATTTATTTATTAACATTTATAAAGCGCATATCAGCCCTTAGGCATTGTGGCGCTATTACAGTCAACATATCTGGTTACATGGGGTATAACAGTTAGAGGTGTACAATGGCATTCTTTAGTACATACAGTCTGGCGTGTTATACATGCTTAGTTACAGAAGAGCCGTGTGTTCACCTCACACGAGTGTGTGGTATGTGGGGCACGGGCGGTCTCCGTGCTCATATCTACAAGGACACGATTGCGGGCGTGGGTTATGGGTTTGTAGTTGCACTATTTGTACCTCTGGTGCAAGTTTCGCTGTAGCGGGTTAATTTAATACTGTGTTACCCAGTGCGCAGTATGCAGATTTCATATCCGCTCCCTCTGATACTTAAAGTTAGTATTGCAAGAACCCAGGCTGTCTCTGGTGGGGCGTGGCCCTTTGTGTTTTCCCCATGTGCCCAAGCATGCGTTAGGATCCGTGCTGTACTTAGCTGTATTAGAGCGAGGGGCCGGTGAAGTGATCCGTTGGACGTTGCCCCTCTCGCATGCTCCGGTTCACAGAGATCTTCAGAACACATCTTGCTGGGCTGATAGCTCGCACGCAAGCCCTGTGCTGCGGCTGCGTCTTCGACGTGCTTCTGCCCAAAATGGCTGTCGGGTTGTAGTCCTGCAGCCCAGTGCGCCTTGGTATTGTAGTTTTTAGTACTTATTCCTGCAAAGAGGGCAGAACAGCACTTTGTAGGGCCTGAAAGATGCTGTGGCTGCCGTAGTCATATACTGCCACGTTTCCATGTCTGTTACCCTTCTGCTGCTTTGGTCATGTCCCAATCCTGACAGTTTGGAAGCACCCTTTGCTCTACCGGAGCCCGAAGACATGATGCAGAGAAGTCCAGCAGGTACCACAGGATGCTCAAAAGCCAGTAAGCGAGCATGGCAACCAAAAAAGAGACGCCGAACAAGCGCTACTGGCGGACCGCACGGGAGGGAGAATACGCCAACCAAAGCCGGTGAGTCTACCAAGGGGACGTGGGGCGTATTGGTGTTCGCGCTAGAACCAAAGTAACATTAACAGAGTATAGAAAAGAGACAGATTGAATGAGTATTTTCATACCAAGAGGCAACGAGAGGAAGATACCGAGTTTTCACGATTATGAGTGTCTCATGCACAGATAGAAGACACCCTGTCAGGATAGAATACCAGGCACAAACTGTTAGAAGAAGCAGAAACAAGAGAATATTTTCCTTTGAGAGGTGTGCAGGACCCACCTAATAAAGCCCTGGCAGAAGAGTATACCAAGTAAGTGCAAGTGAGTGTACCTGAGAAAGCCATGGCAGGAGAGTGTAGCAAGCAAGTACAAGTGAGTGCACCCAAGAAAGCCTTGGCAGGAGAGTATACCAGGCTAGTGCAAGTGAGTTAATTTAAGAAAGCCCTGGCAGGAGAGTATACCAGGCAATTGCAAGAGAGTGCATCCAAGAAAGCATTGGCAGGAGAGTATACCAGGCAATTGCAAGCGTGTGCATGAAAGGGAAGCCCTGCTAGGAAAAGTACACCCGGCAAAGACGGATTGAACATTGTGTAAGGAATACATAAAAGAAAAGAGGTCCTGAGAAAAGCAAATCAGGATTAGCGAAAAGGTTGTGTAAACCACAGGAAGAGGAGTGGAAATCTGGCAGGAGTGTACACCAGTTATCTTCACAAGACAAAGAAGAAAGCTAAGTTGTTTTTGTATTTGATCGAGAGAAACCTAAGGAACTGATATTGTTGAATGAGCAACCAAGGGAAGAGAAATCCAGAGGAAGGGAACCACCCTCTAGAGTAAGCAACTTTATCCTATTGGAACTTTTATGTTGGAGTTATGAATTTTCCTTTTTGAACATTTATTGACCACTCTAGGCCAAAGAAACTACCCTTTCCACATTAGAGTTTAGTTTATTAGCATGTGAGGGCCAGAATAATACTTGGACACGCAACAATTTTGCTTGGGACATTCTGACTATGACAGACCCTTAGTTTTGGTTATAGGAAGGGAAACACCTCTTAGCATTTTCCCAAACCCTTCTTTTCGTTAATAAACATATTTGACAAAAAGCATGAATCCATGTCCGAGTGTCATTCCTGACTCCTCACAGAACTGTGATGAATTCCTGTGCCATATTTTGGGGACATGTAGTGGAATGATCATGAGGGCCATGTGTCTCCCCGAGCTAGTGGAAAGTGGGCCGGGGGTGGTATGGGAAGAATCCTGTGCACCCCCACTTTGTCCCCACCAGTTGGCATGGACCACACTATGTGCTGACAAGTGACACTTCATCTTTACGAGATGGACTTTTGTGTTTGAAGAATCCCTGATTGCCCAATGTAGATTGCCAATGACCTATGGAGCGATATTCACGGTTTTAGGAAGACAGTCTACTTCAGAGAACCATACAGGTACCAAGTGGAGACACTTGATCGAAGACCAACTTCAATCGAGTTTTTGCACAGGATGTGAAGACCTGCAATGGGAAAGGCAGACTTTTAGTTTTTAAAAGAAGGGGCAACCAGAGAGTGGAGCAAGTTAGCGTTTTAGTAGAGAGTTGCGAGAAGGAGGTTGGAGATGAAAAGTAAGGGGCACAGGAGACTCGAGGTGAAAGTAGCAGAATGAAGAACATCAGCTGGTGGCCGTAGGAAGGTATAAGATGGTGGCGGCAGGAAACTGATGGTGGTGGCAGGAGGTGAACATCAGGTGGCAGACAGAGAGCATATGTCAGTTGTAAGAGAACAACAAGTGGTGGCAGGATGGGAGCATGAAGCAGTGGCAAGAGGTGAACATCAGATACCAGGAGGAGAGCATAAAGAGACAATAAGATGTGAACATCAAGTAACAGGATAACATCAGGTGCTGGCAGGGAAAAACCAGCAGGAGGAGTGTGGGATAGAGAAAAGCACATATGGCAAGTGGATTCAGATTTAGTCTGAGCAGGAAGGAACTCATTGTTTAAGGGCCGTTGGGTGGGAACGCAGGAACAAGTATGTGGTGTGGAATTGGGGAGGGCCAGGCCCAGAGAAGAGTTACAATGGAGCTGCAGAGAGTAGACATCAGGAACTTGGGGATGATGGTCATAAGACCCCTGAGAGCACCTCTCTGGAAACTGGGACCAGAAGGCCGATATGGTCTTGTGGCAGAGACTGAGTGATGTCTAGAGATCCTGCAAAAGGGGACCAAACTGATTGCATCCCAGTGCCAAAAGGAGACAAACAAATGGGTAACACTTGCAACAGCACATACTTGGAGGACAGTGAGTACAGAGGTTTTAATCCCAAAATATTTGTGAATTTTCAAAATAGATATTTTGAACTGACAACTGGAAATAAAGGACTATGCTAGCACCTGTTGTGTATAAGGTGAAAAAGATAGATTATTTTATGTTAAAATCTGCTTTGCCCATAGCTCTGGCATCTGGGCTCTTTTGTGTATCCTTCTTGGCTATGTGACAGCTCACCCTTTAGCCTGGATGTTCATATTATTAAGATCATAATACATATTGCTATAATGGAGTACAAGACTTTCTAGTAAGTAACATGTGCCTTGTACTATCTTGCTGCAGGATAAAAAAACTGGAAGAAATACAAAAGGAACCCGCTGTGGGGCCACCAGCTGTAGCTGCTTCATTGACATCTTTAGACAAGATTGTACCATTCTATCAGAAAGTTAACATTACAGGAGACTATGCCACAACGGTAAAGATGATCTATTTTCGAATGGCTTGTGTCCTCCCACGTATACCTCATCTTACAATGATTGTTTTGCGTTTTAGGCATTGGTTTAAAGGAATGATTGATTAATTCTTACATGTCCCAATCCATTAGTTATATGTATACAGTGTCCACCTATTGATTAGTACTGAAACAGAGGCCTAGCCCTTTCAGGCAAAATAAGGTTGAAATAAGTAGCTCTGCCAGCTAATAGGCTCCATCCTCACTATCCCACAAAGTCCCTGTTACATCTTTCTCCAGCATGGGGTCTGGCATGGATTCACATGCTCATGAATATTCAACGTCAGGCTGGGAATCCTCAGTAAAGAAAAAATCAGTTTGTTCCGTTTCTGAACTGTCTTTCTACTAATAACCAATCATTGGTCTCTGGTTTATACTGCCCCTAGCCAATGACTGCCCTCTACCTAAGCCCCTCCTCAGGCAGCCATCTTCAGATTTTTACTGCTTGTTCAAGTGTTGGGAGTTCTCGTGCTATAGCTCTCGAGCTTTTATTGCGTTTTGCTTTTTTCCTAAGAGTTTACTCTTATTTTTTGGTCAATTCGAGCCTCAAGCTCCACCGATTCTTCTTCCGATCAACAGGGACCCCTTTCGGAATTTTTCTACACCCCTCAATGGCGAATTTTCGTCGAGTTTCTCTTCTTGGAGGATTCGGGAAGATCTTTGAGGCCTACCCCGTGTGGACGTGGCCCAGGACAAAGGAGACACGACACCTGTTGGATCCAAGCTGTTTAGCATCATCCCTGGATGTGGATTACAGAATGTCTTTAAGAAGGATGAGCACTCCCGGTGCCTCTACTGCCTTCACAACGACAAGTCGCACGTGGAAGAGGACTGTGCGTTCTGTAAGAACATGTCCGTCCGGACATTGAAGGACCGTCAGACACGACTCACTAACTGGCTGGAGGGGAAGAGCCCAGCAGCAGGTGAGAAGAAGAAGTCTGAGCAGTCTTCTAAGACCTTTGAGGGCGCTCCGGCGACATGGGCCCAACAAAAGGCAAAGCTCCGCTAGTCTGCGGACACCGGGAATGCCGTTGGTTCGGCCTTCTCTGCTGCCAGGCAGGGCGCGATGTCCCCAACGCCATCAACCACGAGCCAATGCTCTGGCTTGCGGAAAAGGAAGTCGGAGAACCCGGGTAAGCTTCGGGAGAAGCCCTGGTTGATCCCGATGGAGAAAGCCAAGGGGGGGGCGAGGCGGTGACCCTCCCCCTAAGGTGAAGGCCCCAGACGCGCCCAAGGTCATGAAGGCCCTAATTCACCCGGCAAAGGCCTCGATTGAAGGAGTCGTGCTAACCCTGGTGAAGCCTGTGGAGGCTACCCCAGTGGAGACGACTTCCGGGCCTAGAGTTTCCCTGCCACCCCGGAGGGAATCATCTTTTCAACCTATCGAGAAGACCCCCGTGAAACCCCGGGACCAGAAAGAGGGGGTGACACGGTAACCATAACGGACACAGATACCACCTCCGAAGATGAGCTGGCTGGCGTCAAAAAGATCCTGGACAAGAAGTTTGAGGAAGTCTGGTCCTACGGGAGGGATCCGACTGGCGACGAAGAGAGCAACGGTGGGGCTGATGAGGAGCAGCGGGCCGCGGAGGAAACGGATGTCCCCGCGCCTCAGCCGTCACTCCCATCGCAACCGATGCCTATAGCACAGGACAACTCAGGAGCAATCTTGATGGCTATCCAGACCCTGTGTACAGAGATAAGGACAAGGTTGCTCTTACCCCCAGCGGACGATCCAGTGGCGCCTGGACCGTCGGAGAGCCCACCGAACAAGCGGAGACAAATCCATCGTCCCCCTCCTTTCCAGCCTTCACCTCCATCCCCTACACTGAGGGATGAGACGGCAACGGAGACAGCGACGACAGGGACGGACGACGACAGTGGTGACGACCGGACGGATCTCCCATCACCCCCTGCCCGGGCCTCCCAGCCGACGAAATTGGCTTCTTCCACGCCAGGATCGCCAGGGCATCGGAGCTTTTCCAGCTTTGTCCCGAAGAGCAGAACAGGATGGTTTCCTCTACCAACGATGGGAGGCCAAGAGGAAGACCGTCCTCTCAGTCCCGTTACTGGACGACATCTGGGACAAAGGACTGTCGCTGCTGAAGAACCCGTCCATGGCGCCTGCGAAGAAGGACCGGTACGAGAAGAAGTACTGGGTCCCAGATTCCGCCCCTATGTGCCTCAGAGATCACCTGTCCCCGGATTCAGTGGTCTCCGCGGCAGCCAAGAAGAAATCGGCAGGGGCCGCGGCATCAACATCCACGTCCCCACCGGATGGTGAGGGGAAGAAGCTGGACGCCATGGGACAACGAGCCTTCTTGTCAGTGGCGACGACCATCAAAGCAGCCAACGCCCCCTCGCGATCGTGGCACACTACGACAGGGAGCTGTGGTTCAAGATCATTCCCCTCCTGGATTTCCTACCAGACGAAAAGAGGGCAGAAGCCCTTGAAATCCTACAGGAAGGCAAGGTGGCTTCGGACCACGCCATTACGGTCGCCACGGACACCGCTGACACCGGCTTTCGGCAGATGGGCAACAGCGTTTGCCTTCGCCAGTGCGGTTGGCTCAAGGCCACCGACTTCCGCCAGGACGTACAGACCAGGGTACTGGACATGTCATTCAACGGGAACAACCTGTTCGGCAAGGCAGTGGACGAGTCCCTGCAGGCCAACAAGGCAGACACCGAGAAGGTCTGGGCCTTGGGTTCTCTCCATCAAAGAGGCCCTTCCTTTCGGACCTCCGGAGGGAAGTCTCAAGGTGTCTCCAAAGGATTTGGTGGCGGTTCAGCGTGGTACCGCCAGGCGGCCCGCTCCTCGTCACAGGAAGCCTACAGAGGCCGCAGCAAGGTCTGAGGACATCGTCGTCGTCGCCAAGGAGGCCAATGTGGCAAGGTCTCGGCGAAGCAAGACTGAACCGGCCGTGACGTTGTGCCCCCACCCGAGCACCCCGGTGGGAGGCCAGCTGGCGAATTTCGTCATGCCATGGCCCACGGGCACCCTCTGAAATGCCAAAGAAAGTGTCCTCGTCTGCCACCCATGCCCAGGAAGCAAAACCACTTGCCACAGCTGCTTCTGGAGGTACGAGCAATGCTGAAAAAGGGCGCAATAGAACTCGTCCCAAAGAGGCTCCGGGGCTCCGAAGTATACTCGCTGTACTTCCTCGTCCGAAAGAAGACCGGCGGCTGGCGGGCCCATCCTAGACCTTCGGCGCCTCAACAGATACATCAAGTCCCAGAAGTTCAGGATGGTCACCCTTCAGCACGTGCTGGGACAATTGGAGGAAGGCGACTTCCTGACGTAGCTGGACTTGGAGGATGCTTACTTCCACATCCCCATACGCAAAGGACATCGAAAGTTCCTACGGTTCATAGTCCAAGGGCGGCACTACCTGTTCAAGGCCCTGCCCTTCGGGTTGAAGTCGGTGCCAAGGGTCTTCACCAAGTGCCTGGCACCGGTGGCGGCGTGGCTGCGCCTGCAAGGGATCCACGTGTATCCCTATCTGGACGATTGGCTCATCCGAGCAAAGTCAAGAGAACTCGCCGTCGATCACACAGCGAAGACCGTCCGCCTGCTCACGGAACTGGCGTTCTCGATCAACTTCGCAAAGTCCCACTTGGTACCGTCGCAGGACGCCTTGTTCCTGGGAGCCAGACTTGACACAGTGGCACAGTTGGCTTCACCATCGGAGGAGAGGACAAAGGCCATCCTGGGCAAGGTACAACGGCTGTTGATCATGGAAGTGGCCAGGGTGAGGTCCATCAAGTCCCCGCTCGGCATGATGTCATCGTGCATCTACATCATGCGTCTGTGCAGGTTGTGGATGCGGCCACAGCAAAAACAAAGAGGTGATGGCTGGAAGGTTTAGAATTAATCTTAACCACTGGCAACGCTCTGGGCAACCCTCCAGACCACCGTTCTTCGCCTGCCAAGCCATTACAGAAGGGAAAGACCATATGCAAATCAGGCTTGGCCCCACCCCAAAAGGGGCAGTCCAGCCCGAACTGCTAGGCCACATCCCCTCTGCACGAGACCACAAGCATCCCCAAACATGTTTCGCCCTTGTTGGGGCTCATCAGTGAGGAGTAGCTTGGGTCTCTAGGCCCAGCAGGCACGGGACCCACGTCTGGGCATACCCGTCCCACTCGGGGTGACATAGCAAAAACAAAGAGGTGATGGCTGGAAGGTTTAGAATTAATCTTAACCACTGGCAACGCTCTGGGCAACCCTCCAGACCACCGTTCTTCGCCTGCCAAGCCATTACAGAAGGGAAAGACCATATGCAAATCAGGCTTGGCCCCACCCCAAAAGGGGCAGTCCAGCCCGAACTGCTAGGCCACATCCCCTCTGCACGAGACCACAAGCATCCCCAAACATGTTTCGCCCTTGTTGGGGCTCATCAGTGAGGAGTAGCTTGGGTCTCTAGGCCCAGCAGGCACGGGACCCACGTCTGGGCATACCCGTCCCACTCGGGGTGACATAGCAAAAACAAAGAGGTGATGGCTGGAAGGTTTAGAATTAATCTTAACCACTGGCAACGCTCTGGGCAACCCTCCAGACCACCGTTCTTCGCCTGCCAAGCCATTACAGAAGGGAAAGACCATATGCAAATCAGGCTTGGCCCCACCCCAAAAGGGGCAGTCCAGCCCGAACTGCTAGGCCACATCCCCTCTGCACGAGACCACAAGCATCCCCAAACATGTTTCGCCCTTGTTGGGGCTCATCAGTGAGGAGTAGCTTGGGTCTCTAGGCCCAGCAGGCACGGGACCCACGTCTGGGCATACCCGTCCCACTCGGGGTGACATAGCAAAAACAAAGAGGTGATGGCTGGAAGGTTTAGAATTAATCTTAACCACTGGCAACGCTCTGGGCAACCCTCCAGACCACCGTTCTTCGCCTGCCAAGCCATTACAGAAGGGAAAGACCATATGCAAATCAGGCTTGGCCCCACCCCAAAAGGGGCAGTCCAGCCCGAACTGCTAGGCCACATCCCCTCTGCACGAGACCACAAGCATCCCCAAACATGTTTCGCCCTTGTTGGGGCTCATCAGTGAGGAGTAGCTTGGGTCTCTAGGCCCAGCAGGCACGGGACCCACGTCTGGGCATACCCGTCCCACTCGGGGTGACATAGCAAAAACAAAGAGGTGATGGCTGGAAGGTTTAGAATTAATCTTAACCACTGGCAACGCTCTGGGCAACCCTCCAGACCACCGTTCTTCGCCTGCCAAGCCATTACAGAAGGGAAAGACCATATGCAAATCAGGCTTGGCCCCACCCCAAAAGGGGCAGTCCAGCCCGAACTGCTAGGCCACATCCCCTCTGCACGAGACCACAAGCATCCCCAAACATGTTTCGCCCTTGTTGGGGCTCATCAGTGAGGAGTAGCTTGGGTCTCTAGGCCCAGCAGGCACGGGACCCACGTCTGGGCATACCCGTCCCACTCGGGGTGACATAGCAAAAACAAAGAGGTGATGGCTGGAAGGTTTAGAATTAATCTTAACCACTGGCAACGCTCTGGGCAACCCTCCAGACCACCGTTCTTCGCCTGCCAAGCCATTACAGAAGGGAAAGACCATATGCAAATCAGGCTTGGCCCCACCCCAAAAGGGGCAGTCCAGCCCGAACTGCTAGGCCACATCCCCTCTGCACGAGACCACAAGCATCCCCAAACATGTTTCGCCCTTGTTGGGGCTCATCAGTGAGGAGTAGCTTGGGTCTCTAGGCCCAGCAGGCACGGGACCCACGTCTGGGCATACCCGTCCCACTCGGGGTGACATAGCAAAAACAAAGAGGTGATGGCTGGAAGGTTTAGAATTAATCTTAACCACTGGCAACGCTCTGGGCAACCCTCCAGACCACCGTTCTTCGCCTGCCAAGCCATTACAGAAGGGAAAGACCATATGCAAATCAGGCTTGGCCCCACCCCAAAAGGGGCAGTCCAGCCCGAACTGCTAGGCCACATCCCCTCTGCACGAGACCACAAGCATCCCCAAACATGTTTCGCCCTTGTTGGGGCTCATCAGTGAGGAGTAGCTTGGGTCTCTAGGCCCAGCAGGCACGGGACCCACGTCTGGGCATACCCGTCCCACTCGGGGTGACATAGCAAAAACAAAGAGGTGATGGCTGGAAGGTTTAGAATTAATCTTAACCACTGGCAACGCTCTGGGCAACCCTCCAGACCACCGTTCTTCGCCTGCCAAGCCATTACAGAAGGGAAAGACCATATGCAAATCAGGCTTGGCCCCACCCCAAAAGGGGCAGTCCAGCCCGAACTGCTAGGCCACATCCCCTCTGCACGAGACCACAAGCATCCCCAAACATGTTTCGCCCTTGTTGGGGCTCATCAGTGAGGAGTAGCTTGGGTCTCTAGGCCCAGCAGGCACGGGACCCACGTCTGGGCATACCCGTCCCACTCGGGGTGACATAGCACAAACAAAGAGGTGATGGCTGGAAGGTTTAGAATTAATCTTAACCACTGGCAACGCTCTGGGCAACCCTCCAGACCACCGTTCTTCGCCTGCCAAGCCATTACAGAAGGGAAAGACCATATGCAAATCAGGCTTGGCCCCACCCCAAAAGGGGCAGTCCAGCCCGAACTGCTAGGCCACATCCCCTCTGCACGAGACCACAAGCATCCCCAAACATGTTTCGCCCTTGTTGGGGCTCATCAGTGAGGAGTAGCTTGGGTCTCTAGGCCCAGCAGGCACGGGACCCACGTCTGGGCATACCCGTCCCACTCGGGGTGACATAGCAAAAACAAAGAGGTGATGGCTGGAAGGTTTAGAATTAATCTTAACCACTGGCAACGCTCTGGGCAACCCTCCAGACCACCGTTCTTCGCCTGCCAAGCCATTACAGAAGGGAAAGACCATATGCAAATCAGGCTTGGCCCCACCCCAAAAGGGGCAGTCCAGCCCGAACTGCTAGGCCACATCCCCTCTGCACGAGACCACAAGCATCCCCAAACATGTTTCGCCCTTGTTGGGGCTCATCAGTGAGGAGTAGCTTGGGTCTCTAGGCCCAGCAGGCACTACAGGAGTTCCTCGATGCCCGTTGGATGCAAGCGGCGGGCAGATTCAAAGACAGGATCTCCCTCAACAAGACTTTCCGGCAAGCGGACGCCTCCCTGGAGGGATGGGCAGCGCACACTGGAGATCTCCACGCAAGAAGCCTTTGGCTCCCGGAGGAGAGGTCACTACACATCAACGTCCTGGAGATCCAAGCTGTGTTCTGGGCCCTCAGGTCTTTCCTCCCGTCCCTCAGGGCAAAGTGGTGAGGGTCTTCACCGACAACACCACCACGATGTTCTACATCTGGAATCAGGGGGGCACCAGATCCCCAGCCCTATCCAAGGAAGCGTAGGATCTGTGGAATTGGGCCGTGGCCCAGTGGATGTTCCTGGTACCCTTCCACCTGACAGGAATAAAGAACACCATCGCCGACTCGCTCAGCAGGGAGCTGCGTTCATGCCACGAGTGGGAGCTTCGGCAGGATCAAGTGGATCTCCTATTCCAACGATGGGGCACTCCCCAGATCGATCTATTTGTGACAGCGACGAACACCAAGTGCCGGAGGTTCGCCAGCAGGTTTCCCCAGCTGGGGAGCATGGGTGACGCATTCTCATTTCCCTGGGACGGCCTGTTCCTGTATGAGTTCCCACCGTTGCTGCTGGGACTCATCAGTCAACTCAGACGGTCCCGGTGCAGGATGATCCTCGTCGCACCGGCGTGGCCGAGGCAGCTCTGGTTTCCGGACCTTCTGGACATGTCAGAGTCCCCCCCAGTCAAACTGCCGACGGACGCAGATCTTCTCGCCAGGGAAGGAGGCGCCATCCTACATCACGACCTGGGATTGCTGAACCTGCAGGCCTGGCTCCTGCAGCACTAGAGTTTGGAGGGTACAATATCCCGGCGGACTGCAAGGAGGTGCTTGCAAAGTCCAGGGCATCCTCGACACTTAAGTGCTATGGACACAAATGGAAGAGGTTCTCTGTCTGGTGCCGTGCACAGAATATCATCCCTCTGCGGATCCCGGCCCCTCAAGTGCTGCCGTACTTGCTGTCGCTGGCCAAGGCGGGGCTGGCTCACGCCTCCATCAAAATCCATCTGGCGGTTATCTCCCGCTACACCAGAACTCCGGGCGGTCGTCTCTGTGGTCTCATCGCCTGGTGAAGGAGTTCATGAAAGGACTGTTCTGCTCGTTCCCGCCGGTGAAGGCTCCGGCCCCGGGTGGGAGCTCAGCGTGGTGCTGACCAGGCTCATGGGTCCCCCATTCGAGATCCTGCATTCGGTACCGCTCAAGGTCCTTTCGTGGAAGACAGCGTTTCTTGAGGCCATCACCTCCGCACGACGAGTGGGAGAGATCCAGGCCCTCTCCTGTAAACCTCCATACCGGACATTCCAAGAGACGAGGGTGGTGCTGAGGACGCACCCCTCCTTCATGCCTAAGGTGCCGTCGGACCTCCATCTCAACAAGCCCTAGGTATTACCTGTTTTCTTCCCTTCACCGGCTGAGAGGACTTTGCACTCGCTGGATGTGGCTAGAGCGCTGAAGTTCTACGTGGACCGCACAAAGAGTTTTCGGAGGACATCACAGCTGTTTGTGAACTTTGGACCTGTGAACCAAGGAAAGGCCCTCTTGAAGGCTTCCATTTCCACATGGATCTCCAGCTGCGCAATGCACTGCCACCGGTTGGCAAAGCGAGGTCGACACACACCTTCACGAGATTCTACTGCGTCGACCGGGATTCCAGGGAGGAGTCCAGAGTTGGCCAGACAGTGCTGCGCAACCTGTTCGCTGAAAGGTGAGCCTGGTGAGGAGGTAAGAGATGCTTAATGTTAAGTTGTAATGCTTAATATTGAGCCTTGCCACCTCCAGTGGTTGTGCATGTGTCTACTGCTATGTAATCTTGTATTCATGAGCATGTGAATCCATGCCAGACCCCATGCCGGAGAAGGAACAAGTTACTTACCTGTAACTGTGTTTCCCCAGCATGGGTCTGGCATGAGTTCACATGTGAACCCTCCCTCCAACCCCTCTGCGGCTCTTCTCTTGGTCCTACTGCCACTTTACGTGCTACCAAATCTGAAGATGGCTGCCAGAGGAGGCGCTTAGGTAGAGGGCAGTCATTGGCTTGGGGCAGTATCACCCAGAGACCAGTGATTGGTTGATAGTAGAAAGACAGTTCAGAATCGAAACTGAAACTGATTTTTTCTTTACTGAGGATTCCCAGCTTGACGACAGGAAATATTCATGAGCATGTGAATCCATGCCAGACCACCCATGCTGGAGAATAACAGTTACAGGTAAGTAACTTGTTCCTTCTCTGCAGAGAGTTCCTTCATTTTGTAGCACCTCTTATACTGGTAAAATGGCTTTCAAAACTGCACGTTCTGCAGTTGTCCCATCCTAGCCATCGAGAAAGGACGATTGCAGAATTTTCATATTAGTCATGTTAAGTAAGGCTCTTTACAAGATACTTTGGTGATAAACAGCTATTTACATCCTGCAAACCAAGATAAAATTGTAGTGATGTTAGAAGTTACTTCTCTGCTGTCCTCTTTAACTAAGTGCTCTTCTGAGAATATTCTTGTCAATGGAGATGTTAATTGTTATTGCATGAATCCAGCATGTTTGACTCATAATTCTGGTTTGCTTACAGGAAAGTCTCACTCTTTTCTCAGTACGGAACAGGGCCAAATAGGCAGCATGTGTGAAAAATGTCAGACTTAACTGATGGCAATATATGAGGTGATGTTTCAGGCAAGAGCAAATGCTCTACCCATGATTATATCTATGTTGAACACCACTATGCGACATCTGCTCTTATTTCACGATCGTTCCCTATGGATCAAGGGATCATTCAAGGCTTATATTGAAGGTAAAATCAATCAATACGCCATCTGGTGTGGACCCATTATTAAGCACTGTCAGTGAATCAATCTCATTGTAGAATGAAGTTGACCTCTTATAATATTCATATTCATAAAATGACTACATATGTGAAATACTGGGGGCATCCAGCTTCTCAAGACTGTTTTGATTATGTTCAACATGGGCAATGTTCCATACAGTCTAATCTGATTTTAGAAGAAGTTTGCATCTCCCATTTTAAGAAATGATATGCCTCATGTTGTAGATTGATATTCTTTGGGCAGGTGCGAAAAATATCACTAGTAAGCCAACATTTTGCTGAAGCAATCACTGCCCCCAGTCTGATTGGACCCTCTAATAAAGTATTAAAACATAGCCCCTCACTATTGACAGAGATTTTATATAGCCTATTTATGGTGATCCTTGGAAAAATAAAACTACTAAGTAGCTGGCACAAGCCATTTATAGTGCCAGTTTAATAAATGAATTCATCTTTTATTACGCGCTTTATATCAGAACCAGTCTCTAAGCACGAGACCTGGATTTGAACCTGTGTTGTTCTGCAGTGTCATGCTTCCAAGACAAACCCGTTGTTCTTGAGCTAGCCTCCCGTCCCAAAAAAGGGGATAGAGAAAACAAATAACTACCACCCAATAGCTTTCTTGGGCAATGAAAGCAAGATTTTGGCATCCTTTATTTAGAGGAATTAGCAGATTGAGCTTTTCTTTTTTTTTTAAAACATGTTTTTATTGAAGTCTCAACAATTGCAGTGGCACTTAACAAACACAATATGATGTAGCATACATAGCATTATTGTTGTTAAACAAATATATAACAGTCGTCATTTAAACAGTTGTTTCAGTATCGGAAAGCATATCACAAAGGTATGACCTGAATGGGCCCCAAATGTCTTTCGGCCTGCTCATACTCGGTTGGGACATTACGTATTGCTCCTCGCATTCATTGATGTAAGTTAGTTCACGTAGAAAAGCGTCCATGGTGGGGGCAGCCGTGCTCTTCCATACCTTTAGTATACATCTTTTAGCTATTACACACGACACATTAAACAATCTTCTACGTTTTTCGGAGCATTTGCCTATGTCCCCAAATAAGTATTTTTGTGGGGTCAGGTGCGGGGGAATCTGTGTGACTTCGTGTAACATTTCCGCAACTTTTTCCCAGAACCGCATCACAGCTGGACACTCCCAGTACATATGATAGGACCCCGCTGCCAGAGACCCACACTTGGGACATTTGCCTGGATCGCCTGGTGTGAATGTAGCTATCCTGGCAGGAGTGTAATGCAGTCTGTTTAGGATTTTAAATTGTATTAATCGAAGCCGGGCATTAAGGGAGACTCGTTTTGTTAATGCACAGTATCTCGCCCATCTTTCTTCCGTTATTGGCGTTTTCATATCCATCTCCCATTTCTCCCTCGCCTGGCTTACCACTGCGGAGTGAGTCTGTATTGCCTTGTAAAGTTTGGAAACTCCCAGCCCGTCCCGCGACGTGTCCGACTGCACACACGGGTGGGAAGGGGGTTCATCTGGGAATGACGGCCAGCGTCTATGATACGCTGATCTCATTCGATAGTACTGCAGTGTCCTGAGCTGCCCACCTCCTATGCCCCTAGTGAACACCTCCAGGGTCACGAATTTCCCCTCTAGGTACATATCGCCTATTTTCATCTCCTTGCCAGGGTCCCAGGCTTCCTGTATATCAGTATCGAACGTGGGGGGAGGCCAGGGTAATTCTACAGGGGCACCTCACGATTATACGGATTCTCTATTTTCAGCCTTTTGTATATCACTCCCCAGGCTTTTACTGTGCAACTCACGGGGTCAAACTCGCAGGAGTCTTTATGTCTGGTGTTGAAGATCACTGACCCAATGTTGATGGGCTCGGTAGTGTATTCCTCTATTTGCGTGTGAGGGGAGTTGTCCCAGTCACCGCACCAGTACTTTGCAAATTGTGCTTGTGATACGGTATAATAGAGCTCAAAGTCTGGTGCAGCTAGTCCCCCCTTCTCATATGGCTCTGTCATCTTTTCCCAGCTGATTCTGGCTGACTTCCCGTCCCACAAAAAGGACACCACCATCGAGCGGAGTCTAGAGAAGAATTCTCTCCCCGGCCATATGGGGATATTTACAAATAGATATAACAATTTCGGTAGTACAATCTTTTTAAGAATGGCAATTCTACCATGTAATGAAATTGGGAGACGCCTCCATGTCTGCAATTTGACTTGTAGTGTGTGTAGCACCTGTTCGTGATTGTCGATATATAATGTTTGTTTATTACAGGAGACTAGTACACCAAGATATCTGATGTGATGTGCAGACCATTTAAGGCCGCAGATATGAGCCGGGCATCTTGTGGAAGGGGTGAGTGGGAACACTTCTGATTTGGAGTTGTTGACCTTGTATCCAGAATATTCTGCAAATTCGTTAATATCTGTCATGATGGGTATGATGTTTTTGTCAGGTTCGCGAACATAGAGTAGCGTATCATCCGCATATAATGATATTATTTGGGTGGCTCCCTTCAGTGTTATGCCTCTACTATTGTGCCTCCCTCTTATCGCCGACGCCATGGGCTCAATTGTTAAAGCAAAAAGTATAGGGGAGAAGGGGCACCCCTGTCTGGTACCCCTGCCTAGTTCAAACAATTGAGACATGGTTCTATTTGTGTGTACTTTCGCACATGGAGCTGTATAAAGCATTTTGACATATCGGATGAAATGTGGGCCAACCCCAAATGCCTCTAACACAGAGAACAGATATTCCCAGGAGACCGAGTCAAACGCTTTCTCGGCGTCCAGGGATATCGCCACTGCCTGTTTGTTTGGGTTAATCTGTGACATTATGCCAAATAGCCTACGCAAATTGAGGGCGGTGGACCGTTGGGGAATGAACCCGTTTTGATCAACATGTACTAGTGTTGGCGTGATGGGTAGCATACGGTTTGCCAGCACTTTCGCAAAGATTTTGGCATCTACGTTTATTAGAGACAGGGGTCTATAGGATGACATGTCTTGTGGCGGGCGGCGGGGCTTGGGCAACACAGTTATTATGGCCTCACGCATTGTTTGTGGCAAGGTTTGTTTACCCAAAGCCTCCCCCCATACCTCCAGCAGGACTGGGACCAGTTCTTCCCGGAATTCCTTGTAAAATTCCACTCCCAGGCCATCCGAGCCCGGCGCCTTGCCAGACGTAAGCCCCTTGATCGCCTCAGTGAGCTCCTCTGCCGTGACAGGTTGCTCCAATATGTGCCTGTTTTCTTCTGTAAGTTTAGGGAGATCCAAGGCTGCCAGATAGGCTTTGATCTCATCAGGGGATTTCCTATCGCGGTTCATGTACAGTGTTTTATAGAACTGTACAAATTCATCATTTATTTCCTGTTCACTTGTTATCGTCACGCCTTGCGCCGTGAGTATCGACGCAATCGGGGCCACATTGTTTTCCTGCTTGACCAGATTGGCCAGCATTTTCCCAGCCTTGTTCCCCTCCCCGTATCTCCGGGCTCTGGAAGGGGCTGCTATATAATGAACCTCCCTCGTTGCCAGTTTATCAAATTCCCTAAGGGATTTATGTATTTCGGCAAGGGTATCTCCACCATGCGTCCGACTATAAGTCTCCTCCAATACGGTTAGTTCCCTTTCCACCCTCTCCAGATCTTGGCGTACCTCTCTCAGTAGGCCCGTTGTTTTAGATATTAGGACCCCTCTTGCCCACACCTTGAATGCTTCCCAGACTGATGAGATATGGTCCACAGACCCAATGTTGTTTGTGAAGAAGTCGGCAATGTCTGTGTGCAGGCCCTCCACTACGTTTGGGTCTTTTAATATACCAGTAGGCATTCTCCACCTCCTAGCCGGCTTAGGGGCACCCCTAATGATGATTTCCATGGTCACCGGGGAATGATCAGATAGGGTACGGGGGAGAATCTCGCAACTCTGCAAGGCGTGTGAAGTGCTTGAGGGGATAAACCAATAGTCGATACGCGACTCGCTGTCATGTACAGAGGAATAGAATGTGTACCGTTTGCTTGTTGGATGCAGCGCTCTCCAGGCGTCCAGCAGGGACAGCTGCTGCACTATCTGTTTCAAAGCTAGCGACGTCCTAGATGGTGGCCTAGGCGTCTTGGCTGACCTGTCCAGGGCCTGGTCCAGCACAACATTAAAGTCGCCTCCCCATATTATGTTTGTTGCTTCATGTTTAGCAAGAATTTCAAATATATGCAAGTAAAAGTCTGGATCCTCGAGATTAGGGCCATAGGTGTTTACCAGGGTCATCTGTTCGCCAGCGATTTTCCCCCAGACCAGCACATATCTGCCCATCGAGTCCAACAGGTGGCCTTTTTCAATGAACCCTAGCGATTTGTGGATCAGAATGCTTACCCCCCTGGATTGTGAGGAGTAGTTCGTGGAAAACCGCTGCTTACCCCATTTCACCAGTATTTGGTTTTTAACCGTGCCCTGTGCATGCGTTTCCTGCAGCATTAAAATTTGGGGCCCGTGCCCACTGACATAATTGCCCACTTTTCTGGCTTTTATTGGATTGTTTAGGCCTCGGACATTCCACGTCATTAGTTTAACATTTAGCCCGTCCCCCATTATCTATGCGTATGGATTGTGTTAAGTTTCGACAACCATAGATGCACATGCATTCAGGACTGAGGCGGTGCCAGCACTTGTGAGACCGTTTTCCAAACAAACTACAACCTTCAACTGTGCACACTTCCCTCCCAGACTGAAACTCGTCTGGGCGGTGATACCAACAAGAGAACTTACCCTTTAGACCTACCCCTCCCACCACCCACATCATCTGCCCCAACTTGACGATGATCCCAAGTAACTGATTGGAACGTTCCTGAGGGTGCATCGTCGCAAAGCAATGCTCAACCGTTTGGCCGCCCATGCGGGAGACTCTACGGCCCGATTCCCTCGGATATCAGTTCAGTTTAGCTGTGCCGACAGTGTAGTAAAACAGAAACATAGTGCAACTTGTGGGGGGGGTGTCTTATCCATCCACCGGATCACCTCTGCCCTCACCCGGGCAGGGTCTTGCATTTGGGTCTCTTGCGCGGTCTCTTGGGGGCAGCGGAATGAAGGCCTCGACATATGCCAATGCCTCTGCGGGGTTTTCAAAGAAGTGGGCTCTGCCACCATGTTGAATTCTCATTTTTGCAGGGAATATCAAGGCATATGGTGTATTACGAAGTCGCAGTTGCTTTTTCACCATCTCGTAGGATCTGCGTTGTGCCTGTACATTTGCAGAAAAATCCGGATATATATGTATTCTGTTGTCTTCATGGTGTAGTGTCCCCTTTTCTCTTGCTAATCGCAGGATCACATCTCTGTCCCTGTAGTTGAGGAGACGCGCAATGATGGTTCGGGGTGGAGCGCCCGGCTTGGGGATTGGCGCCAGGGTGCGATGGGCCCTTTCAACGAGGAAGTGATTGGATAGGGAGTCTTCCCCTAGTACAGATTTCAATAGCTCTTCCACCCTTCTCTCCATGGAGCCCTTGCCAAACGACTCTGACACTCTAACAATACGGATGTTGTTTCTGCGGGATCTGGATTCGAGATCCTCGCACTTGTTCTGCGTCTTGCGGAGTTCTGTCTGGAGTGAGGCTATGTCACGACCATGTTGTGCGAGCACGTCTTCATTTACACCTATCCTGTTTTCTGCCTCTGAGATGCGTGCACTTTCCTTCTCCACTCGCGCTTTCAAGGAGCCAATCGTCGCCACAATGTCGTCTAATTTCACATTGACTGCCAGGAACCCATTCTGTACAATTGTGGCCAAGCGATCCAGTGGATCTGTGTTTTGAGCATCGGATGTTTGTGCTGCCCCTCCTGGTGTCTCCTGTTGTTGGGAGCTTGTGTAGGAATCCATTGGGCCGGTCTTTCTCGTCCCCGCAGCTTTTTTGTCAGTGCGGCCCATTGGGTGGCGTTGCAACTCCCAGGGTAGATTGTGCTCTCCCACGTCTGTATGCTGCCGGCCACCTATGACCATCAGCAGCGGTTATGCGGGGTGTACAATCTCGCCCCTGGGGCGCTGCCGTGGGCCTCCGCGGTCCTCGTATGTAGCGAAGCCTTGGCCTTGAGTATGTTGGGTAAGAGGATTTGGCGTTTGGCGTTCGGCCGTCGCCTTGTCTTTACCCCTCTATGAAGTGGATCCAGGAGTACTTCTGGCCTGCAGCTTCTCCGGCTGTCTACTGCTTTCCTCAACCGGGACGTAATGTAGTGCCCCCACCGCCCACACCGTGCGGGGGTGGATGAGTAATGGGATTAAGCGGTCTTCCGGACCTCACTGTTCAGGGTCTATCACAGCGTGTATGGGAGCACGGGGTCTGTTTGGCGTCCAGGCGGGTTTTGCTGCCGTCCGACAGCGCAGGAAGTATTTGCACCCGGGGGGGTCCGTGAATAGGATGTTTATTCCTGGCGCCTCGTAGCGCTCCCCAGTTTTTGGTGGAACCTCGTCCCAAAACTGAATTGTTCGCCCCCGCTCCCGTGGCACGGATGTTCCTTGCGGAGGGTGCTGGCCCCCTGTATATCCACCTCCCTGGTCTGTCCACTTACTTGACCAGCTACGTCCCAGCTGGGCCTAGCCGCGGGCGGGACCGGATTCACGGGGCTGGCGTTGTCGTCGCAGCGTTTCCTCCCTTGATCTCTCCTGCGGCCCGGAGTCCGGGACGAGGGGGTCTGCTCTCACCCCGCCGATCGGTCCAGTGTGAGAATGAGTGGTGCGTCACCGTCCTCGAGCAGCGTCCGTGTTCGGGCAAGTTGCCCCTCCCCCACCAGGCCGCGCAGCCGTCGCGAGCCCCGGGCTCGAGTGTGGATCGCTTGGAGCCCACCAGCGGCCAGGCCCCGGCTCTACAGGCGCTGCCGGTACAAACGATGACAGCTCCGCCGTCCCATGGTCCACTCGCACAGCCTTTGCAGGATGTCTTCCAAGGGTGTTCCGCGGCAATATTCTGCAGTTGTGCGTCGGCCAACGCTAACCTGGAAGGATTAATTAGTGAAAAGGATTTCAGTCGAGCCGGAGCTCTTCACCTAGGCGGCCATCTTAGCCGTGTGCAACAGCGCCCCCCATTGAGCTTTTCTGACCGGAAGGTCGTTTATCAAAGTTCCAAACTGCAATCTGGAAAGGGATATGCCAGGTCCTCAGCGGCTTTATTATGTCATCCAGTGGTGTCCCATTATATTCGGGTTGCCTGGAACCTGCAGCATTCATTGAGTTGACGGGGAAATACTTTGGTACAAATTGTCTACCTGGTGTGTTCCTGGGGTTGATTGAACATTGTAATCAAGTTACATACTGATAAATACTTGTAAGCTAGGCTAAACATGAAAGGTACAGTGATAAAAAGCATGAAAACATATTCATGGTTATGTCAATAGTGCATACTTGCTCCTACTCTTTTTAACTTAATATGTATGAAAGTCTAGCTTCACCTCCTTATGATCATTATCAAATAGGGTCATCTGAGACTCCATTGGTTAGTCGACTCAGATGATATTCTCCTACTTGAATCCCCTTCAATCATTTTACAAAGGAGTTTAAAAACTTTATTTTATGCAAAGAATAATAATCTTAATTCATCTTATTAATGTGAACATTTAAAAGATAATTCATTTTAAGAGATCTAGCAGATATCGTAACTTGAAGTGAAACTATCAGGTGAAAAGTTGGAAGGAAATTCTGAAATAGTCAATTAGGGTTTTACAGTGTTTAGTAAAAACAGAGAAGCATCTATCATAGGGAACGTGAAGGAAAAGATTACCCCATTGTTAGCTCAAATGAAAAAAATACTTATTGGAAATGGACAAGTCTATAAATTGCCGTGATAAATGTTTACAAAGGCATAAATCCTCTCAAGTATCTCCTGTGGCCTACATATTTGGGAAACCTGCATTCGGAGGTGGTTATCAAGTTATCAAGGACGGCAGTGATAAACATTACTAAGATTGCATACCTCCTTCTCAACATTGGCGAAAATATACAAACTTGGACTTTTTTGGTAAACTTTAATATTGTGGAGGAAACTTTCATTGTATTGTAAGATTATGCAGGCTTCCTCGCAAACATTATATGTGGATTTAAAAATAATCTATAGGGTGAGAATGGTTTCATTAGTTATGTCATTTATGGATTATTGTAAATCAATTGTAAAAAAAGCTGTAGGTGGAGGTTACTGAACTTAAATAATGAACTTTGCAATTTCTAAATATGTTCTCTTGCAGAAGTACTCTAAATTCCCTGGGAAACAAGGTTAATTGCTGCATTATTTAGTCAAATTTCCTTGAATTAAATAATGATTTTCATATATGAGATTACGTTTCTATTTATTAAGTAACTTCGAAACAATGGGGTCTATTGGAAACGTTGCAGAAGAACTTTGCATGTGTCAACCTTGTAAGAATATAGAGTATGTTAATTCTCTGCAATATGTGTTAATGCATTGTGAAGCTCTTTGGAACAGACTTATGACTGAGACACACATTTCTTTGATTATTGCTGTGATACAATCTGTGAATTATCTTCATGTTCTTCAAGGGGAAAAATTGAATTCTACTAAGTGGATTGTATTTTTTAAGCATTTTACAACTTTATATTTTATCATGGAATTTTATAATAGGCTTTTTTAGATCATTGTAACTATAGATCTGATATTTGTTTTTATAATAAAGGTGAAAGGCTTAACTCATAATCATAACATGAATAAATAAATAAATAAATAAATAAATATGTTAAAAACTACAAATATTGTTTTTAGACAGGATTGAAAACATAAAAAATAACCATTCTATAGACACTTTAATGCCACCCAGTATGTGCCTATATCCATATCCTCTGAATTAAAGGGAGAAGAATATGGCTATCAGCCCAGCATCAGGGCATACAGGACTGGTAACGGCCCTCTAACTCGAACCTATGGAGGCCTGAGTCTAGGCAGGCCCAAACAAAGGACTCAGCAAAGGCTCAGGGACGACAAGGGGGTGGTTGCTATTCACACCCCCGGGTCTTCCTCCAGGGTGCAAATACTTGTTTTTTTCCATGAGAGACAGATTCGAAGCGTACTGCATGAGCTCCATCTCCCATGGACAAAAACCAACAATATGTCCCGCGCCACAGTAAATACAAAAGGAACTTAGTCCCTATTATGTTTCTATGGCAGGCACCAATGACTAGGAGGGAGTAACGAGACCAGAGCACAAAGCTCCAGTCCCGCAGATAAGTGGGGAGGGAGGAAGAGGGGTGGTGGAAGGGTGCAGGAACTCTTGGGGAATGGGGAGGCATCAGGGAGGAAAAGGTTTTCAATAGTAGAAAAGATAATCATCCAACAATTTGGGAGGGATTGAATTAGTGGGGTACTTGTTTTCCCATACCTGTATACAGGTCAATTAAATTAAAGGTTGCAAAAGAAGAGCATGGGCAGGGCATAGATGCAAAATGGGTGAAATTTAAATAGGACAAAGCAGGGGGAATCTTAATCAGGCTTCCTGGGCTCCAGAGACAATTGGTTGGAGCAACCATTCGAAGCCCAGAAATTACTTGATATCCGGGAGGAACAACAAGTACGGATTGCCAAGAGTCGGGTGTGGAGCACTTCTAAGCTTTAGGGGTCTCACAGCAAGAGAACAACAATGGCAGGTTAAAGAGGCCTTCTCAGAGAGGTGACGCGCAAGACACAGGCATTTCCATGTCCCCTGGGCGGGCGCTCATTGTATGGATCGGACAAAAAAACTGAGCCTGAGATAGTCCACTGTGATATGGTCACTGTGAATCAAGGGCCTCATCACGAGTTGGCTGGTATCCCGGCTGTAATACCGTCCAACTGTAATAGCGTTAGCGCCAACCGGTCCGGCAGGATTCCTGCCGGATCACGGGTTGGGTGTTAACGGCAAATACCACGTGCTAATACACCCGGCAGTAATTGTGCCAAAAACAGGGCGCTAAATGTGATTTTAACCTACAGAAAAAAGCTGGAGGTCAAACAGCCCATTTAGCGCCAAACTCGTGTTAGGACCAGCCCTTAAATGTGGGTGTGGAGCACTTTAGGGGTCTTACAGCAAGAGAACAACAATGGCAGGTTAAAGAGGCCTACTCCTACGACCCGTCCCCTTTCCTCCGTACAAATACATAAATAATTAAAAATCCTAAAAACACCCTCTACACGTGCAGCAGGCACACCCTAACTGCAGGCTGCCAAACAACTGCACCCTCACTCCACACACAAATGAAACCACCTCCAAGGCCCCGACCCAAATCACCCTCAGGTACCACCCCAATGCATGTGATACATTGCCATTCCAATTCCCACAGACCCATCAATAACGCTCGCCCTCCTTTACTCCACCACAGGGTCCGATCCAAACGACGAGCTCCAGGACACCCCTACCAGCACACCTGCAAAGAGGGCCAAGACCAACGGCCAAAGACCCTCCACCTCAGCTGCACGCATCAAGACACGGCAGCAGCACAAATCAAGTGGCAGCACACAGGAGGGAACTCCAACAGGCACCCCAGCAGCCAGCATGCCCACAACACCACCACCACAGGTCCCCCCAATGGATGCCACAGAAGGCACTGCTTCTGGTGGCAGCAGCACCATAGGTGATACTGCATTAATGGCAGCATGCTCCGACACAGAAAACGGGGATGTCGAAGTTAGATCCATCCATGACCTGTCTCAATCCCCCTGTCTGTTCCATCCCGTACACCATGAGGATACCACGCAGGGGCACCCACAAGACGACGACTGGCCATCCCCCACAAGCCCTGTGGCAAGGCAACATGAGGTGATCAGCCCCTCTGTGACACCACCGCAAATGGCCATGGCCCAGCAGAGGCAACAGTCCCTCGACCAGGTAATCGTGCAACAGCAGCAACTGGCCACGCTCCTCAAGGACCATGCCGATGAATGTGGGGGCACTAAGGCAGCCATAGAAACATCAACTGAGACACTTAGGGCAGAAATGGAGAGAAGTACAGAGACACTAAGGGCACAAATGGAGAGTAGCACCGAGAGCCTGAGAGTAGAAATGGAGAGAAGCACCGAGAGCCTGAGAGTACAAATGGAGAGAAGCACCGAGAGCCTGAGGGGGGAACTGCATGCGACGTCCAAAGACGTATGTGCCGAACTTGCCGCAGTGCGCCGTGTGCTCACTGAGCTCTCACAAACCCTTAGGGACATGCATGGACGTGAGCAGGCAGAGACATCATCCGTTGCAAGTTCCGTCCAGGGCAGCCCCCAACGTAGATCTGGGAGGAACCTGCGCTCCACAGGCAGGGGTGCCCCTGATACCCGCAGAGGGGGCTTGCAATAGCGACAGCCCACTGACAATGAGCATCTTTGGACACTGGTGTTCGGGGGGGAGGTAGGAGGGTGGAGGGGGTGTGTTGGGCTCACTTGGGTGGCGGGTCGATAGGGTGTTTAACATGATATCACATATGCCATAAACAATGCACGATCATGCAATGAGATGTGTGGACATTGATCTTTGTGTACGAGGCCATTATAGGCGTACAGTCCATATTGTGCATGTTCCAGACACACACAGTGCCACGAGTCCCGTGTCCATGTATCAGCCACCAGGCGTGAGTGCTAGAAGCATGCATCTATGAGATGCTGACGAATGTCACGGCCCTCCTGTGCCTCGCAGACTCCTTGAGGTGCTGCCACATCCCCACCCTCATCATGACCATCATCAGGTGCTTGCAGTTCTGCGTCAGGGGGCATGGGCACATTTCTACGTACGCACATGTTGTGGAGCATGACACATGCCATGACCATCTTTGCAACCTTCACATGGCGGTACAGGAGTGCCCCGCCAGACCTGCTGAGGCAGCGGAAACGAGTCTTCAGTAGGCCGAATGCCTGTTCTATGACTACACGGGTACGTGAGTGGGCATGGTTGTAGTCCTCCTCATGCTGGTCCCGTGAGTTCCGGACTGGTGTGAGGAGCCATCTCTTCAGTGGATACCCGGCATCACCTGTATGTGGACAAGAAAGGAATATTGAGGAATGCCATTGCTACGTACGCACCCCCCCCCCCCTTCCTGCCAGGTCATTGCCGCATCACATACCCCACATCATCATGCATGAAATGAGACTCACCGAGTAGCCAGGATCTGTTCCCTGCGTGTCGCTCCATGTAGCGTGGTATAGTAGAGTTCCTCAAGACCATAGAATCATGGGTTGATCCAGGGAATCTGGCACAACAATGTGTAATGATCCTGTTGGAGTCACACACCATTTGTACATTCAGGGAATGAAATTGTTTTCGGTTGCGGTACTGGGCCTCCATGGCATGTGGGACGACCAATTCCACATGGGTGCAGTCGATGGCACCAATGCAACCCGGTATGCCGGCAAGTGCATGGAATCCCACTTTTGTGTTGGTAATTTCCTGCTCCGAGCGTGGTAGGGAGATGTGGTCGTCTGCGTGCTTCAGGAGGGCATCGAGCACTTGCAATAGTGTCCGTGAGAACAGTGGCTGTGATATGCCATGCAACTGTCCGACTGTGTGCTGGTAGGTGCCTGTGGCCAGGAAGTGTAGTACAGACACCACCTTCAGTAGGGGTGGGATGGCGGTTGGGCTATCTATCATGCTGACAAGGTCAGCCTGTGTCATGTCCACAATGGCGGTTATGGTGTCCCGGTCCAAACGGTAGAGGGTGTGGATCTGCTCATCAGTGAGGTTGAACGGATGTGCTCGGAGGCGTGGGATTGCGGGCTGCCTGCGTGGTGGTAGTGGCTGTGCTGGCGGCCCTTGCTGGCCCTGCCTTGGCCTCCTCCTCCTCCTGCGTCTCCGCCGTGCGGCCGGTTGTAGTTGGTGTTCGTCTTCTTCTTGAAGTTGGAGTACTTGCAGTGCTATCAGGTCCCCCAGGGCCAACATGGCTAGTCCTGCCGGTAGCATTTCGGAGTGGGTGTGGTTGTGGGAGGAGGCTGGGTGTGCAATTTATGTGTTTTCAGGCTGTATGGCCTCCACCTGTGGTGATTCATTCCACCTGTGCAAGCTGCACTCCCCTTTGGGCGAGCACGTCCCGCACACAACGCTGCAATTCGACGAATGGCATCTTGCTATTGCAATCATGTATTTGTACCCGATGGCAGTGTAACATTGGTTGATATGTTCATTCGGCTATGGTCCCATTGTTTCACATACTATCTTTGCAGTCGCGAACAGACTTGTGAAGGGTCAGTGGAACGTAGTACTCGAGTAACGGTGGACCCTCATGCAACACTGTACCGAGCTTCACCGACGGGCGGGGCGTCCCATTTGTGAGTGAAGGCAGTTGCCATTTTCACACACAGCCGCACTAGATGGATTAATTTGTGATTTCAAGCGGCCACAGATGCCTTTTCGACGTGATGTTGCAAATGAGGAATTCGAAGGGCGGCGCTTTCGGTTTTCAGCTAGCGGCGAGGAGATGCCCACAGGTCTGACTGCAAATATAACGTTCTATTGTTCAATGTCCTTGGGACAGGGGCCATGGCGAGGATGCAATGATTGATATGAATAGTTTGGGATGCGCAATAGCGACGTGGGCGATGAGGCCGGACGTTCCCAAATACATGTTACTTCACAACACTGGAATTACGGGCTGGGGCACAGTGGATTTTGCAGGCTGCATAACGCACAGACTCAATGGAAATTTCACATGTTATGTGAGTATGGAAACAGGCGTTTTCATTACGGGATGAGGGAATGATGTATGGATGCATGGACAGATGATTTGATACAGAGTTTGCCATGTACAGGGCTTCTTGGAATCTATCTGCCTCCCCTGCGCTATGTGATGCAGGGCTGCCATAGTGGGACCATCGTCTATCTGGCCTTGTTGAGCCCTCCCTGTCTCGACGCGCCTTCAGACACTTGTGTCTATGCACGTTACCAATCCCATCTGATGGATTCTGTTTTAACAGACGCATGCACAGGTACACTCGTTTGTGATAGTGTTTTCACCTCGATATAGATAGTTATGATTCGCAAGTGGTTTTTGGGTGGTGATGATCCTTTGGAGTGGGCTAGCATGCATATGGCTGTGGATTTGGTGTGATCATTGAAGTGAGTAATTCAAATGTAGTTCTGATGGCCATGCTATTCTTTTTCATTTCATTTGGTTGACAGGTATCTCCTCCCCTTTTGCCACTGCCATCTGTATGCCACTCCTGCAGATGGATTTTACTCCCGACACCTGCTGCTTCGTGTTAATCAGTGGAGCAGCATTACGATCTTATGGGACGATCGCCAATGGGCCACATGCCCTTACGCAGTACTAGTGGCTAGGAGCAACATTTCGGCCTTTCAGCTGGACTAGTGCCTCCCTATTGGGACGGCCCTGCGGTTCGAGGCGCTTCCATGTTGCCTTTTCGTACGGGAATGTAGCCCCTGTGTACCATGAAGGAACAGGGCGTCACACAAGAAGTAGCTGGTCATTTATTGCGGATGCAGCCCACAATGGTGAAATGTATTTTGGAGTTCATGGCCTAATGGCTGTATGGGCTTGGAGAATTTGTTGTGCATTAAATTTCTATTCTGATATGAACCGTGTAGCGTTCTTCTTTGCAAGTGATGTGGCATATTACTATTTGGGGAGCGATGTATTGTGAGGAGATCTGCATTGGGTTCCAGCTTCGGAGTATAGTTGCGTGGTACTGTGCTGGGCACGTTTGCCTACGAAGCCCAGTGAGATCAGGGATAAGGGCTGCCATTATGACTGTTTTGATGATGTCATGCTCAGGGGCGGGGGATTAGCTTTTGTGTAACAGATGCCGGTCAGCCAGTTGGATTGGTGTAATGATGTGATTATCGGAATATTGCTGGTCACAGGTGCCTGTGTTTTCGTGCGTTTCTTGGTGGGAGACTGAGGTCATGTCCATTTGTATAGCTTCTGTATTCGTGCCATCTGTGCCCTGCAGCTCCCATTGGGCCCTCTTGAGATTCATTTGTTCGTTGGCAGGCATGGATGACTAGTACATTTCACTGGTTGCATTGTGTGACTTCATTGCACCTACGGGGGGTTGTACAATGTGGCCAGGGAGCGGTGTACAAGCACTCAGTAGGGCCGTTTACGGTTGGTTCGCGATGCCGTACTTCTCACCATGGCGGAATGGTACTTTCCGCCGTGCTTGATGGCGTTAGGTGCATGTCCGCTAGGGTCGGAATTCGCGTACCGTTGCGCCATGGTGGTAATTACGGTTTGGCATGGCGCGCGCGCGCGTACTTGGTGCAGTTAGCGTTGGCGTTCACTACGGTGTCGCTAATGGCATCGTACTTTGCGGTGACGGGTCATGATCGCACCGAGCGCTATTCGATGGCGGTATTGCATTTCCGCCATCGTTTTTCGATTTCCGCCAGGGTCGTAATGAGGCCCTAAGTCTTTTAAACTAGATTTTCCAGACTGTTCATCGTGTCACCGTTGCTTCGCGAGGGCGGATCCCCATCCTCTTTGTTTAGAGTGTTTGGGTCCGGAACACCGTTGTGACTCCTGTTTTTACTGTGACTCCCTTTCGGTCCGGGCTGTTCAACGTCGGTTGGAGCGGTGGGAGGAGGTGTTCGGTCGGACTCCTCCTTCGCATTTTCAGGCGTTCATCGACGAGAAGAAAAAACGCCCGGTAAGTTATTTGATTTTCCGAGCATCCCGGCCGGGGGATACCTTCCCGGGTTCCTCTAGAGCCGGGAGGGGCGTCGATCGCTCTGTTACCAAGGTTCGCCCTGAGGTGCCTGTCGGGCCTAATAATTCTACCGGAGTTTTCTCCGAGGGTCTCCGTAAGGGGCCTGTGTTCACCGGAGTACACTCCGAGGCCCCTCCTGTGGGGGCTGTGTGTAGACCCAGTTCTACTGAGTCGTGGGGTACCGGAGCTTGCTCTGAGGCCGTTCTTTCGGCTTCCCTCAAAAACAAAACCGGGGTACGCCCCGAGGTCTTGGCTGGGCTTGAGGTTACCGAACGCATGTTCGAGGCCCGTGCCGATAAGGCTTCTACCGGGCCTAGGTCAGAGGTTCCTCGTCCCTTGCCTCACTTCCTCACATGCCGCCGTTCCCCTCAGATGAGGACAAAATGGCGCCCATTCCCGCCACAACCACGGCGGCCATTTTAGGTACTACCCCTACAACTACGCCATCGGCCCCTGGTGTAGGGTTCGGTCCTTCGGGTGAACCTAAGGTCCCTTGTGCGCATCCTTACCGGCCGGTTTATGATTGGAACGCCCGGATGCCTCTTCCGCACAATGTTTCGTTGCCCGCGGGGGCGGCTCCCTTGATTTATGTGGATACGTCGGCAGATGGGCCGGTGTGGCACCCTTCCCCGTTGCGTCCCTGGATTTGTCCACCTCATGAGAGGCCTCCTCAAGTTCCGAAACAATCTCCTGAGGACGCCTTTTTCAGTAAATTTCAAGCGCTTATGCGCACAGACCCCATGAGGGAATATTTCAAGGGGCTTTTCAAGGAGATATGCCCCCCCCCCCGTGCCTCCGGCTCCACCCTTCCCATCGGTGGTTCCGCTGGCGCTTCCCTTGCCCGTGGTGTCTCCCCCTGCGCTTCCGCCTGTGCCACCATTGTCCCCAGTGGACAAGGCAGTGCCTTACTCGGCTCGGCAGGAGCCGGACCTGTCAGATGACCCTCAAGGCGATCAGGACAACGAGGACCTGCCCCGCTCTACTTGAGCTTTCCATGACCGGGTACTGGACATGATGAGCTTCTTAGATGTTCCGGTGCCCGAGGCACCTGCTCCGCAGGAGGGCGTGCTTTCTGGGGCGTTCACCTTGTCTCCTTTGGAGCGTACGGGCCTGTTCTTGCAGAAGGACGTTCTGGCCGAGGTCCGAAGAGTTTGGGAAAAGCCACACTTGGGACTTTTTGTCAATAAAAAGATTGACACGAGGTACAGTCTACATTCCTCGGA
Organism: Ambystoma mexicanum; assembly: GCF_040938575.1. Lineage (NCBI taxonomy): Eukaryota > Metazoa > Chordata > Amphibia > Caudata > Ambystomatidae > Ambystoma > Ambystoma mexicanum. Next base: position 111,785,124 of record NC_090938.1, on the reverse strand, counting down.
AGAAGTGGCCTTGTCGTCTTGTCCGCCTCCCTACTCCACAGTGGTGGCTGCGGCCACGTTGCAATCCAGACCTGCAGCTTCCTCCTCCGCGACGGCGGCTCAGGTCTTGGGAAAGGAGGAGCTCCTGGACTCCCTAGGGAGGAAAATCTTTGCCAATTCGGCCTTGCAGCTCAGGCAGGCCAATGCAGAATTGATTTTGGCGGGAGCTAACATGTGGATGTGGAGAGGTCTGTCGGAGTTTGAGGAGCACATTCCGGTCGAGAAGCTGGAGGATTTCAGAGGAGGCCTTTCCGATGCCAGGGTCTTGGCCCAGGATCTCCTGGAGGCTGCGGCTCATCACGTAGACACCTCGGCTCGGGGTCTGATGCTAGGGGTTGATACCTCGCGGCAAGCATGGCTACATGCCATTAAGTTCTCGAAGGAGGTGCAAGACAAGGTTCTGGACCTTCCATTTGATGGTAAGGAGCTTTTTCACTCTTCTACTGATGTAGAGCTCACCAAAACCAAAGACAGCACTCAGACGGCCAAATCATTGTCTGTTCTGGTTAAACCTCCCTTCAAGACTCAAAGGCCGTTGTCCCAAGGTCGACCTTCCTCTGGTTTTAGGGGCTTCCTCGACTGCAAAAATCGCAGAGTGGATACTCCTGCAGGGAATAACTGCCGTAGACAACAGCGTACGCAGTATTTCTCACGCTCCTCAGCCTCCTCATCAGGTTCAGGTGGCACAAAAAAACTGAGCCTGAGATAGTCCACTGTGATATGCTCACCGTGGATCAACGGCCTCATCACGAGTTGGCCGGTATCCCGGCTGTAATACCGCCCAACTGTAATAGAGTTAGCGCCAACCGGTCCGGCAGGATTACCGCCGGATCACGGGTTGGGTGTTAACGGCAAATACCACGTGCTAGTACATCCAGCAGTAATTGTGCCAAAAGCAGGGCGCTAAATGGGATTTTCAGAAAAAAGCTGGAGGTAAAACAGACCATTTAGCGCCCAACTCGTGGTAGGACCAGCCCTTAAATGCGGCGGTAATATCATTACCGCCGCATTTAAGGGCTACCACCCAGCTCGTGATGAGGCCCCAAGACTGGTGGCAGCTCACACCGGATGAAGATCAGGGCGAGAAGAAAACAGTGGGGGCTTCAGAGTGATGGAGAGGCTCGAACGGAACAACATCATGATGATCAGCTTGAAACTATCCCCATAGAGGGATGTGTTTTTTTTGTTGCATTTATATAGCGCTACAAACCCTCAGGCATCTGAGCGCTACTTACCCACGGTGTGTGGTGCTCATTTATTGACCTCTGAAAGGATGAAAGGCTGAGTTTGGCCCTGCCGGGATTCAAACCTGCTTCGGCATGCTCTGGCCAGATGTCAAAGCGAGTTCTGTACTCGCTGTGCTATCTGACCAGCTAGGAACCCGATATGAGTATTCTTGTCGCTATATCTTTGGTGTATTGGATGCCAGACATACCGCAGCAGAGAAAAGGGCAATAGAAGAAGGACTCTGTCAGAGTGCACAGTGCGGGAATGTTGGAGTCAGGTAACCTACTTGAAGAGATTTTTTATATATGCCTGAACGGATCTTCTTTTGTTGGACTGATGCACACTAAGCTTCAGATGTCATACAAAAGGAAGTAAGAAGTAAGTTAAGTGAAGAGATAAAATACCTGGAGAACACTTGTCACATGCAAAACCAAAGAATATGAGGCAATAAGATGGGGCCCCTGACGGGATCGAAACTAGGTGAGCTTCTTTAAGTCCAGGCTTGGAGTTATAACTATTGCAGGGTCATAATTAAGGAGTAGTGGAGCAAAAGGCTAGTTCGAATGGATTGTGTCCTCCCACGTATTCCTCATCTTTGATATACTCCGATATCCTATGTACAGCTCGGAAACTTTTCTCAGCAGAGGGCACTGTGCATCGTCATCGACCTTGTGTCCCTCGAGAGCCTCCGTCCACCTCAAGTATGACGTTGACGCTGGTATTTATGGCACACACACCACCCTTTGCCTCAGTTCTGTTTTTCCAAACAGCTGCTCGAAATGGTTCTTCACTTTGGCGTGTTATTTACTGCATAGTTCCGAGTTTGTTACAAAAAAAGTCTACTCATACTCCGAAAACAGGCTTTAAGAAATGTGAAATGTGTTCGGATAAGATGTCCATAACCGATCCTCATGGAGCATGTCTCTGATGCCTGGGTGTGGGCCACATCATCAAAGATTGTGGCTCGTGCCAGTCTATGACTGGAAAAGCCAGAGGAGAGGAAGAGTAAGCTTGCTTTGGGCAAACCATCCCTGAGTTCGTCTTCTGTGACCCCCACAAATGTTTTGTCCAAAGATAAAAGCCCAAGTGGGAGATCGCTGCACCGGGCCAAGAGGCACGGCTAAAGTTCGAAGCGTTCGAGATCTCAACGGTACTCTTCGTCATCTTCGAGGAGATCAAAGAAAACGAGTCAGCGCTGCAGGTCGTCCTCTACGGATTCCTCGCACGAAGGGAAATGGGTAAGATTTCCTAAAAAGGTGTCTAGTCAAGTGGAACTGGAAAAGTTCAGCTGGCAGATGTTAAAGGTGTTTGAGAAGGCGGCGAAGCCAGCTTCTTCGTTGAAGTCGTTAGAGACTCCCAACCCCATCGCGTGAAATGCCGATAAGGTGTCGTCTGTGAAAACAACTGACAGTGTTCCCGAAGGGCCAGGCACTAGGTCGAAGGCTTCAATGGTATCTCGTGCACCTCTCATTGTCTCGACGCCTCAAAGGGATCCTCCTTCTCCGACCCATTCGTCAGTGTCGAAGGCATCAAAGTCGAGTCTATCGACACTGAAACAGTCAGGGTCGAAGCCCTCAAAGCCTTTTAAAAGTTCATCGTAGGTTGTTTTTAAACCTCAGTGAAAAATAGACTTTTTTATGTCCATGGCCTCTATTTATGAGGAAGAGGTGAAGGAATAAAGCCCTATTTATAGTTTTGGTAGGGAATACGACACTCCTGCTGCTCCAGAGGAGCCGATATCCCAAGAATCTAAAATGAGAGACCTTGTGGACACCCTGCAGGATACCAGTGTCTAGATTCCTCTCCAGAGGTTGATTCCGGCACTCATATAGGTTCAGGTCATGCTGATGGATTTTATAGATCAGTAATGGCAAAGATTATTGAATACCATGGATGGGGTAGATCATCTGTTGAATATGAACAGGATGACCTTACAGATATTTTGGACAGGGGACCTCCTAAGGACCCAGTCCTTCCCTTCCACACAGCAGTGAAAAATAGAGTTCTAGAGAACTGGAAAAATCCAGATGCCATCCCTGCGGTTCACAAGAATTTCACTGAAAAATACAGACCTCATCAGTGGATCCAGAGTTTCTTTCGAAACATCCAAGTCCACAAAGCCGTGTTGTGCAAGCAGCTACTGCTGCATCTAAGGGAGAAGCCTATCCCACAGTCCCTCCGGACAGGGAGGATAAAAGGATCGATGCAATGGGAAATAACGATTCCTCTGCAGGGAGTATAGCACTGAAAGCAACAAATGCAACTTATGCTATAGCGAAGTTCACCTACACTTTGTGGGAGATGATAGCCATGGCATCTAAACACATCCCACAGGGTGAAGAAAGGGATAGTTTTATGAGCATTATTCAGGACGGTAAAGATGCTATGTGCCAATAATTGCAGTCAGGGCTAGACACTGCAGATTGTATTCACCGTTCTATGGCTGCTGGTACAGTGCTTAGACGATTTACGTGGCTTTGAAAATCAGGGTTTGCTTCTGACGTGCAATCCAGATTATTCGATATGCCGTTTGAAGGGTCTTACTTGTTTGGATCTAAAGCAGACGAAAGTCGTGAAAAGTTGCAGTCGTCTAAGCTGCGGTGAAACCTTTCAGTCAGGCCATTAGGCAGCCCCAACAAGGTCCAACAGCTCCATCTTCTGCTCAGGGATGCTGAAATCGTTTGTTTTGTTACTATTCCTCAATTAGCAGCGGAATATGTCAATTTAACCAGATGGGACAGAGAAGGTAACCTTGAGGGGTTAGAGGCAGAGGAGCTGCAGTAGTATCTACCAACCAGTGCCACAAAACCACTTTGAAAACTTGAAGCATTTGACAGTGGTGGGAGGCAGATTATTCCAACATCTGAAAGAATGGCACAGTATTACAAGAGATGCTTGTGCACTACAAACTGTCAACCCATTATTACTGCCTCCCTTTTCTAAAGAGACCACCAGACTGTCCCCCTCGAGACCAGTCCTTGAAAATACCAGATTCGCTCCTTTTTCAGGAAATTCAGAAACTGTTGTAGAAGGGTGCCGTCAAACAGGTACCTGCAGCGGAAAGAAATCAAGGCTGGTAGTCTCCTTATTTTCTGATCCCAAAAAAGGACAGAGGATTGCGACCCATCTTGGACTTGACATGCTTGAACAAGTTCCTTCAGGAAGGACAAGTTCAAGATGGTCACTCTCGCAGATCCTCCAGGCGCTTCAGCTCCAGGATTGGATGGTGTTATTAGATCTTCAGGATGATTATTTTCATGTGCCAATTCAGCACAGGAATTACCTGAGATTCGCCGTTGGCAGTTCTCACGATCATTTTCAGGTTCGGCCATTCCGGCGGACCTCTGCTCGAGGGTTTTCACCAAGCTGATGGCAGTGATAGCAGTGTATCTACAGAGGGGGGGGGTGTTTACATCTTCCCATACCTGGACGATTGGCTGATCAGAGCCTGTTAACCCGAACAGGCTCTGGAACATCTGGACAGCAGCTGTCATTCTCTCCACAAGCTAGTATTCTCCCTCAACTTCAAGAAGTCCCACAATTCATTGCAGCAGTCCCGGACTCTTCCCTGGGGAAAGCTTTGCCACCCGAGGTGAGGGCTATCCACATAGCGCAGATGGTAAATACATTTCAAAGTGCCTCAAATCTTCCGGCCTTCAGTTTTCTGAGGTTGCTCGGTCTCATGGCATCCTGCATTTTTCTGGCCCGTCTGAGAATGAGGTCTCTTCAATGGGCCCTCAGGACTCAGTAGTCACAGTTCTCCGGCAGGATGACGTAACTGGTACGGATCCCGGACAGGATCGCACAGGATTTCCTGTGGTGGTACGTCAAGGAGAATGTGTTGAAGGGCGAACCCTTTTGGCAATAATAGCCGGAGATTACAGTGGTTGCAGACACCTCCCTATCAGGTTGGGGAGGTTACATCAGCGGTCTAACAATCAGCTGATACTGGTCTCCGTCAAAGTCCAAACTGCATATCAACCTTTTGGAGCTGACGACAATCAGACTAGCGCTGATGGCCTTCCTGCCCTGTGTATGAGGAAAGAGTGTCCTGATAATGACGGACAACACAGTGGCTATGCAATTCTTTAACAAGAGAGGTGGTGTGGGGTCACTGCCTCTGTGCAGAGAGGCAATGCAGTTCTGGTTTTGGGTACTGCAAGAAGGAATCTCTCATGTCAGCAGTTCATCCGGCTGGAGAAGAAAAGCGGCAGTGGACGCTCTGAGCAGGCAGAGCACAGTCTTCCACGAGGGGGAGTTAGCTCAGGAAGTCCTTCAAAAGATCTTCACCCTTTGGGGAACCCCACAAGTGGATCTGTTTGCAACCAGTGTCAACCGGAAGTGCAAACAGTTCTGCTCCAGGGAATTTCCCCCCGAGTGGAGCTCTAGGGGACACTTTGGTAGTGGACTGGGAATTTCCACTTCTGTACGCGTTTCCAGAGTGAGCGAGTTTCAGGCCTTGTGTTCAAAACCACCAATCACGGTATTTCATAAGGACACAGTAGTTTTGAGGGCTCGTCCCTCTTTTCTGCCAAAAATAGTGTCCGAATTTCATCTGACAAAAAAGATTGTTTTACCAGCTTTTTATTCTCCTACTCATCCATCTAAAGAGGAGGAGAGATTACACAGACTTTACCCTAGAAGAGCCTTGAGCTTTTATGTCAACAGTGTTTCTAAAATAAGAGTGGACAACCAACTTTTTGTTAGCTATCCGGGCCCCTGAATGGGACAAGCGGTCACTAAACAAACGCTGCTCAGTGGATCATACTATGTTTATCCAAATGTTACAACCTGACCAGGAAAGAGGTTTCCGAAGGTCTAAGGGCCCACTCGACCAGAGGTGTATCCACTTCTTTAGCCCTCCAGAGAGGGGTACCGCTGAATGCTGCCACCTGGTCTTGTGTGCATACCTTTGCAAAGTAGTACTGTTTAGATCCCTTTCGGGCCGGGAATCCAGATTTGGAACCGCTGTGTTACACAGCATAAACCAAAATTTTAAAAAAATTACTCTTATTTCCCACCTCCTGCAACACACTGCTAAGGGAGAATATCAAAGATGAGGAATACGTGGGAGGACACAATCCATTCAAAGAACAAATTATTTACCCCCGGTAATGTTCTTTCGACTATATGTACCTCCCACCTATTCCTCATCTTTGATATACTCTGATATTTTGCTTGCAGCTCTTAAACTTTTCTCAGCAAAGGGCACTGTGTGTCCTGTTAGGATGGGGAAACGGTGTTATTGGGAAGGGGATACCGCGTCTCGCCCTCCAGTGTCCCACTTCCACTCCCAGAGGACCCCTCATCCAGGTGATCCTCCTGCACTGGTCCACCCCCAGGAACTGGATCCAAAAGTGATGGCCGTGTCCTGGCCACCTGGATGACAGATCACCGGGAACTAGTGGGTGAGACACCTTCTGGTTTCTCACATTGGCTTCCAGCAGTGTTAGACCTAGACAGGGAGGATGACTCAATATATACTGAAAAGAGCTACAGAATCAAACAGCACTGAAAGAATAAAACAAGAGACCCCAAAATAGGGCCAAATCTTATTATCAAACTAAATGATGCTAGGGATAAAGAATGTATCTTAAAAGCGGCTAATGAGAAAGAGGACATGGAATATCAGCAAAAGTGGATTCTTCTTTTTCCAGACTTAGCACACAAGAATGAAAGGATAAGGACAATGGTAAATACTGTGAAGAAGAGTTTTCTTGCCCAAGGAGTAGAGGTAGGCGTCATGCGCCCTATTAAAGAGTCACATGGAAGGTGAAGGAATTCATTTTCTGGCGAGCTCCTGAAAACAATACCGGAACTGTCAGCAGAGGAAGGATGTGCCTGAAATAGGTACTGTCTCTGACAAGTGGTTTCCCTGATAAAAAAGTGTTGTTATAATTACATTTATCTTTTGTTTATCTTTTATGCTGGCCTTACTAGGTTTTTTTCATGGTTGACAAAGGCTCATGATGGTTAAATTAGCTGGGCGATTGTACAACCGTTGGTGAGGCATTTCAAATCTTATTTTTCTTTTTGCGTTGGTTTCTTAAGGAGCTTGAAGTTAGTTGAAGCTTAGAATCTGCTAACCACTCCTATAATTACAATTTGGACATCCACGGGACCTCAGTTTGTCTTGTTCTGAGTGTTCTAGATAAGTTGAACTAGATGGGGTTTGAGGGCGCTTCTAATTGTGGACTCAGCTCATGTAATGATAATACTGAAAACCTTTAATAAAAACAAATACACAAATATAAATAGGATAAAGTACAGATCCACTTTGAGGCAAAGTTCTCCTGGGCTTCTACAAACTTCCATAACTATGCTTGAGTATTAGAACATGGCAGTTAAGCAATTCTGGATTACCACTATAATCATTGCCCAAGTTGCCAGTGGTAAATAATCTGGATATGTTGCTAGCATTCACAAGAGGTATGAGGAGGGGTGATAATTCCATGAACCCATTATATTCCAGTGAGGCTAATCCCCTAAAGTCTAACCAATGTAAATTCAAGCTTTGTCTTCCTTAGAAAGATAGACAACAACATGTACATTTGATACATCTGATCCTTCAACCCACCAAAACATAGGTGACACTTATGGATTCACTTGGTTTGAAAAGCTCTATGAATTAGGATTCCATTAACATGAAGACTCAGCATACTGCTCTGTCCCACCTCCACAAGGGATGGGACCTCAGTATATTTCCAGAAGAAAAAAAACACCCCTCATATGATAGATATGCGCACACCTATGCACAAACACACACCTGCCTACACAGCCACATTCCTCGAGGTGCCCTCCCAGGCGTCTGCCTGCCATTACCTTTCCCAGCTTTAGGGCGGACAGTAGCCTCCTTTTTCAGGTCTTTTCTTTTCCTCTGTTTAAACCTGACGTTCTCTTTCACTGAGCTATATTCATTTGCAAACCCAAGGCTCCGCATCCATGGCTAAAAGTGGGCAAAAGCCTAACGATCTCATTAAGGGGTTAAATCAATCTCCTCATCTTGGTGATTAAAAAGGCAGAAGTGTGAGGTTTACTTGAAAGGGGCTAAGTCTTAGGCTAAAGTACAATGAGGTTTGTCTAGTGAACGTAGACCTGTGCAGCTGTCTGCCAATAATACCAAGGTTTACTTTGTGTTTTTGACAGTTGTGCCAGCCTCAGGTGTATGTTCTGGGGACCACTCTATTAACCATATCCACATACTTTAAAAGAACAGGTCCTCAAAAAAATATGGTGTAGCTTCCATTTTCAGTGCCCCCTCAGTAACCCAAGAACTCTCTGGGATTACAAAGGTAAGTGAGGTTTGTGGTCTGTCTTCCTTGGGTCGAAATCCTTTGGCACTGGAAGTCCAGTGGTTTGCACATACACACATGTCCTTGCTTCCCACCATGGATCTTTCCAGCGACATCTACACATTTAATCTTCTAGGATATATGGCTTTTGGTAGCTAAGACCTTATGCGTTCTGGCCTCTTGGGCCTGCTCTGCTCATCCCATGAATCTGTTCCAGCAACCTTCACCGCCCCCGCAGGACTGCAGATACTTTCATAAATGTCAAGACCTCATGCAGTCCCCATTCATGAAGGTGTACGTCAAAGACATCATCAAGGTGTTGTTATCTTAGGCATATTCCCCCCAGTGTCACTGACTGGCATATGAGCTTCAGTTTCTTCAGCTCTGCAGGCCTCTGTAGTGACAATAATAGCTCAGCCTACAGTGATGGTCTCCTCCTCCTTATCAGGTTTCTTTTGTCCCTCTTGGCCCCAGTGGCTAATGCCCCAATAGTATCAAAGTCTCCTCTTTCCCAGGGTCTTAGCTATATTTTCCTGCAAATCTGTCGCAGACCCCTCCTCTTGACAGAAGCATAGCTACCGGGATGGGAGAGATGAGGCGGATTAAACTGAGGAGGTGATACCTTCACCTGCCAGCGTTTGTCATGGGAGGGATTCGGGTATCCTTGACTCTTTTGAGATTGTTCCCTGAATTTTTGCAGGTCAAAACACAGGTTCTATTGACAGGTTTAGCCATTAGGGGCCATGGGAGGTCAGAAAGACATCTTAGCCAAACCCATAAAGTTATTGCCGAACCCACAGTTCATCCCAGCTGTTAACAGAAGAGTGGATATTAGGTGTAGGCAATGCCTTCGAGAAGGTGTCTCCGTCGAGTCACCTGCAGCCGCTCTCCTGCCCGGTTTTTGAAGCTGCCACACTTTATTCTAAGTTGTCGCCTTGGAGTTTGGGTATCTTAGTATGAAGCAAGTAGAACAAGTTGCTTAACGGAATTTGTAAAAAGGTCTTCCAAATCTCCTTGCTGCACCTACACTACATGCAAATTGGATGCTGTTATGGCAACTGCAATCCAGATGCTGGCAAAGTGGTTATTGGAATTCAAACAAGTGCTTCCACAAGACAAAAATGACACCTTTCATGCTGGGTTGACTGAGGCCAGGTTAGTGGCTCAGGACCTGTTTAAACCAGTGGACCCTAACATTGATATGCCTATTGAGGTGGACTTTTCTTGGCAACCTTATATGAGGTAGACCAAATTCAACTTGCTTGTCCATGAGAAAACCCTGGATCTTCCCTTCAATGGCATCCATTGTTTCAGTTTGGCAACTGAAGAGTGTCACAAAAACATAGAGAACAGCGCATAAATATAGCTTATGAAACCGGCACAGAGACCTTTTCAGGCAGCCAAAATGAAGGGCAGGTCTAACACGAATGAAATGGATGTGGGCAAGTCCTGTTTTATCCAATGCCCCACCTCCTCTGCCCAACCTAAACAAAAGCAATGAATGACGGCTACTTAGCAACAACTCTACTCTGGTGGGGGTGGACTCCCTTCACCTAGAGGCATTGTGGCCAATACAAATCAGATCTGTGGATCATTTCAGTGTCCAGGTAGGGATTTCTGCCTTCCTCTTTCTCCTTCCCCAACGTCTAGCTGCCCCAATTTTCCAGCTCAAGATCTGAAAGGATGCATTTCTCTCCACTCTCTATATGGGAGCACTGTTGTTAGTACCTTTGTTTCTCCCATAGACGCAGGCACTATCAGGAGAATGGGCCTCATTACTGTGCAGTAATAACGTGCCAGTATAACCGCATACTGGCACATTACCACACTGGCACACTCCAAGTTTGCCGGTAGGCTGGAGGTATATCCGCCACCCTACCAGCAAAAAACTGCCGGTATCACCGGCCCGGTAATACAGATAAATCCCCTTGTGGAGTCCTATGGGACTCCATGGAATGGGGATTTACCGTCATCTCTGACATCAATTCCAGCAGACCAAGTGGTGGAAACTGTATTACAGTTTGCCGGTATCCCGCCAGCAATACCGGAAAACTTGTAATGAGGCTCAATGTCATGCCCTCTTGAATGAGCATTGCAACCAGTTTGTTTAAAAAAATTATTGTGGTGGCTGCTCACCTCCAACTCTAGGGTTTGCATGTCTAGCCTTACCTGGATGATTGGTTGGTTTGCGCCCCTAATTCTCAGGAGACATCTAATTCTCTTCAGATTCTCATAGACCTCCTCTTTCATCTGGGACTTTTAGCGAACCTAGAGGAATGGTCTTTGACGGCTTCTCAGAGTTTGATCTTTCCCATCTCGCAAAGCATTAATTGCAGTTTTATTCTCAGGGCTGATGTTTTTTTCATCCTCTTGGTTCGATGTGTCAGACAGAAGATGCGATGGACCCAGCTCTTACAGGGAGAAGATGTTTGGTTGCTGGAAGACTCTGTGGCCTTGGATGCAGAGAAGCAAAGACTCGCCTTTGGAGGTGAACTGGCTCAAGACAGTTTCATGATACTGCAGGAGCGATAGTGTAGGGCTCAAAGAAGCTGGTAACCAGGCAGGCAGTGACGAGTTGGAGACGCAAGAAGAATCAGCGGGTTTTGAGTGCAGAGACAACAGAACTTCAGTATCAGCATAGAGCGAAACTCAGCAGAGATGCGTAAGGCGATTCAATGTTGATGTTGAAAATGTTTCTGCCAGTTCCCTTGCAGCAGCTTGGACAGCAACACAGATGCCCAAAATGGCATCAAAGCAGTTCAGAGATGCAAGGATAGCCAGGGGTTGCTTCCTTGGTTCTTTGGTCTCTCGGAGACCAAAGAGAACACTTGCAGGGACTGACAGCTCCAGTAAGCAGATTCCTGGGTACCAGTGATCTACGCTTGTGGCAGCCCTTGCCCAGTCAACAAATCCCCCCCAAATGTTCCTCTGGTATAGTTGAGTGAAAGGGTTTGCTCCTTTCTTAGATGACACTATCTTCACCTCTGAGGAAATTGACTTTGGGGCAGACTGTACACCCAACAAGTTCTAGCTGAAATTCTTCTTCAGTAGCCCAAATATGATTCAACTTAGAGGGTGGTGTAAGGATTGCATGGTATCAAGAATAGACAAACACAAGTGATCACAGTTCAAGGGTGTTTATTAAACTGTATAGGGAGGGTGGAAAACGCCTAATCTAAGCCTTAATCTAAAATGGGAGCAAGCTAAGACCATCAAATCAAAATAAGGCAGTCCTAGTGGCGTCTTGTCAAATAAAAAGGCCTATACTAAGAAAAACGTATTGCCAATCCTTACGCTAAATACAAAAGAGTGTGGGATAGGGTTCATAAGAAATAAAGAAGTGTTCACAAATAATATGTCAGGATGCAGTAGTCGTGGTCGCCCTTCACCACGTTTTGAGCACAGGACAAGGCAGGACTCTGGAGCACAGCTTCGATGGACAAGTCTCTTGCTCTGTAAAAAGTCTCTTGCCTTCAACGGCCTGATGGATTCAAAATAACAACAAAAGTTCCTTTCGATATGTACGTTCGGTGATGACTTTTCACTCCAGGATTTTCCTTCTTCTGGGCTCAGATCCCAAATAGTTCTTAACAATATCAGGACCTGCAGGGTTTAGCTTTCCTGCTTCTGATGGCCTGATAGTTTCAACATATTCAAACAGAAAATTTCTTTTGTGTTGCACTTGAGGTATTGATTCTGCACCCATGGGTCCCCCTCTTCCGAGCCTCAGACCCCTCTAGAATATTCGCCTCCCTCCGTCGGTTTCACTTTGGCTTGCATTCAAAAAGACTTTCTTGGTTGTATTTACGTGTTGTTGGGATATGAGGTTCACCCCCCCAGATGCTCCTCTTCCGGCGCAGATCCCTCTCAACTGTTTGCCTCCCCCGGTCGGGTTCACTACGGCTTTCAACACAATATCTTCTGCTTATACTCTCGAGGGTTCACTCTTGTTAACACACTATTCTTTGGGAATTTGCCCCTTTTCATCGGCATCCCTCCTTCGGGTTCCCTCTTGCCAATCTCACAATTCCTTTTACTTTCTTACGATGTGGGATTCACTTCCCTTATTCACAATAATCTGCTGGTCAAAGCATTTATAATATACAGAGAATTTTACTAGACCCCTGTATAACCACTTTGAGCCTCTTCTGCCTTTCTCAAGGCCTTCTGGTAATAGTAGTTTCAACAATCAGGTAACTGCCCAGAGTTTCTCGAGTGAGCACCCACGTGGTGCCTGGCTCATCTGCAGCTGGCTTCTTTCCCCTTTTACATTAACAGTCCTTTGTACATTCTGCAATCAGCTGTTTACTGCTTTTGTTCAACACAGTCGGTTTTTCTATCGGTCCTCCCTTCAACTCGCTGGCTGTGATGAACCGCTTAGCTTTCTTTGTATTAGGAGTCAAGGCCGGTACCACAGTAGCAAGCGTCTCCCTCCCTCCTGCTTATCAGCATAGGCACGCTCCGTGTACCGTTGACATGTGCTGCAACACACTTGGGCTATTGTTCCCGGTCTTACAATTCCTTACGCAGAGGTCTCATGAGTCTTAATCGGAAAGGGCAAGGTCGCTTCTCTCCTTATCATCCTCTCGGTTCGTGCTGTCTTTCTCCTCCTCTTGAACTGCCGTGCCTGGATAGCTGTCTCGTTGTGCGGTCTGCCTTGCTTGTATGGTGCTCGTGCTCCACCTTTTATCCCTGTGGGTAAGGGAAAGGGCCGTCAGGTGTGTGTGTGATTCTGGTCAATTGCTGAGCTTTGTCTGACCCTTGTGTTGGAACACGTCAGGTAAATGGCTCTGGTGTTTGTCCGTCGTCATTCGTGATGTGCGAAAGTGTTAAAGTTGGAAAGGGGCGCTATAGTATTTGTATATCCTACGGGGTAGGATGGGGAAAAGGTGTTATGAGAAGGGGGATACAACGTCTCACCCGTCGGTGTCCCACTTCCACTCCCTGAGGAACTCCCATCCAAGTGATCCTCCCTCACTTGTCCAGCCCCAGGAACTGGATCCAGTAGCGATGGCCGTGTCCTGGCCACCTGAGTGACAGACCCCCCAGGGATTTGTACGCAAGGCACCTTCAGATTTCTCACAGTGGGCTCATCCTCTTAAATAGTCAATTTACCATAGCTGACTGGTCCCTTTCTAGCCTTTGTAAGGGCCCCAATCATGGTTGTTATGTGCACAGCCTTTTCTCTGGTGATTTCATAACCAGATTTCTTTGTTTGGAGGAAGAGAATATTGGAAAAGTGGTGGCCTGCGAAATACCAAGATGGTAAAACACTTCTCTTGCTGGACATTTTTCTTCTGAGCCACTCTAACCCTGCTCTTTCTGTGTCTGCATCAAAGTGTCTCCAGCTATTGCCTCCCTGGTGCAATCTGTCCACTGTCTTGACAGGGCCTTTCTTTGAAGTACTGGTTCTCAGCTAACCCACTGGGGAGATTTCCTGTCTTCTGAGAAAGGAAAGGTGCCAAACCTTCATAGAGCGATCAAAAGGGGGGTTTCTTGGGCTGGGTCCCATTCGTTAGTTTAGGGTGACCTCTAGGCCAGATGGCTAATACACATAGGGCCAGGTCAGGGAACGAGTCACTAGAAATAAGCTGACAATAAAAAGACACCAGTGGCCAGCGTATCTGTATATTTCCAAGAGCCAAAGCCGACATGGCTAATATTTATTTATGAATCAACGGCTACAATGCCCTTGGGGGTATACAACTATGTGTAGTTTGGATCATTGGTGCCCATGGTTAAAAAGGGCCGTCTCCGGCTGTTGGAACTTTGATGTTCCTGTGCAAGCTGTCAGCAGGATTACACATGTCGCCCTGTACTGCCATGTTGCCAACTACACTGCCACTACGGTGAGTAGCAGCAGTCTCTGGAGTATTTTTTTAGCAGTTTTATGAAAGTCAGTTCTCATTAAAGCATCTCACTTTCGAGATAGAATTACCAGAATAATTTTATACTTGAAAATAAAAAAAGCTCAAGCTATTCCGTACTCCCAAATGGATTTGGTCATGCAGTTATTAAATGACCACCATCTACGATCATTAAGGAAGTCCTGAAATTCTTAGGATTTTTCAATCTTTACTGGAGGTTTATCCATAATTTGTTTTCCAATCACTGAACTCACTCAGACAGATGTCAAGTTTAAAATGGGGATTGAAAAAGTATTCTTGGTTAAAAAATGCCATCACATCAACAGCAATCCTATGATATTCATATTTACTGTTCTCCAGCATGGGGTCTGGCATGGATTCATATGCTCATGAATATTCCCTGTCGTCAGGCTGGGAATCCTCGGTAAAAGAAAAAACTGTTTCACTTTCATTTGCAAACTGTATTTCTTCTCTAAACCAATCACTGAACTCTGGGTTTTACTGCTCCGAGCCAATGACTGCCCTCTCCCTAAGCCCCTCCTCTGGCCGCCATCTTCAGATTTTTACTGCACGTTCAAGTGTTG
The DNA here is from genome assembly GCF_040938575.1 of Ambystoma mexicanum. Taxonomy (NCBI): domain Eukaryota; kingdom Metazoa; phylum Chordata; class Amphibia; order Caudata; family Ambystomatidae; genus Ambystoma; species Ambystoma mexicanum. The sequence continues at coordinate 111,770,115 of NC_090938.1, read as the reverse complement.
GGAGTCCTTGTGTTTTGCTCTGTGAGCTATTCTACGTTTTTGCGCTTTTTCCGATAAAATGTTACATTTTGTCAAATGGAGCCTGTGTGCTCTTTCGCTCCTTCGGCCGACAAGTGAGGATTCGTTTTTCAGTGAATTTCAATGCCCCTCAAGGGCAATAATTGTCAAAATTTTATCGAGGATTCCAGGAAGCTATCAGGCCTATGCCGCACTCCGGATCATGTCGAAAGAGACGAAAGAGGGAAGCTTCCTTTTCAAGCTCTACTCCACATGCGGACTGCTGAATGTGTTTGTAGAGGACAAACACCTCTAGTGCCTCTACTGTCTCCATCCGGATCACAGGGAAACGGATTGTGAAATCTGCCTCAGATTCTCCAAGCGAACCGGGAAGGATCGTCACAGTAGGCTGGCGGTGTGGCTCAGCGCCAAGGCCTCTGCCCGTGCAGCAAGCAGGGGCATGCCTCACCCAGGAACTGCCGGTCCGAGAAGCGGGCTTCTAAGTCCTTTGAGGACGCTCCATCCGTGGGGGCGCAAGACAAGGCCAAGCAGTGCGAGTCCGTTTCCGTCAGAGTCGCTGTGCAAGCGAGTCCCGCGACGAGCAGGACATGCTTCTCTTCACCATCTGCCTCCATCTCCAGCCATCGCTCCAGAGGAAATCGGCTAACCCGGCGAAGCTGCGGTGAAAAGCCTGAGAAGCTGAAGGTGCAGGAAAAGGTGACCGACCTGCCCCAGAAGGAAAAGGAGGCCCAGGTGAAGTCATCTTTGATGATTGAGTTGGTGGCGGCCACCCTCTCAAAGCCCAAAGGGACTGACCCAGTCAAGGTAGCCCCGGTGGTGCCCAGAGTATGCCTGCTCGAGGCGGGAGGCCTCGGCTAAACCAGTGGAGACGACACCAAAGAAGAAGATGCCATCCCTAAGTGTCACGATGCCTGCCCCCGGAAAGCCAGACCAGGCCCAGCAACCCCGGAAGCAGGCATCATGCCACTTGAAGCATGCCCAAAAACCCCAGTTAGGGGCTGTTTGGCTACAGTCCTGGCGCCTATGGCGCCAGGCTCATAAGAATAAAGTCAGTCCTGGCGCCATGGGCGCCAGGCTCATTACAGAAAACTTACCTGATGCAGACCATGCTGCATACCTACCTGATGCAGACCTTGCTGCACGAAGCCACAAGCCAAATGAGGCTTAGAGGGACTATTTTACCTCAGGGACTCCTTTCCTCTCGGGTGGGGCTGTGGAAGAATACTTACCTGCGACTTCTTCCAAGGCTATTTAAGCCACACCCGGACAGCCACACGTGCTTCGCGTTATTCTGCTTGCTGCAGCGTAACGCTCACCGTGTCTTCAGCAGCTCCAGTCTTCAGCCACGCCCGCTTCAGCCCTGGAACACCTGGAACAAGAAAAGGAGAAGGAGAAGAGGTCAGAACAAAACCCTTACCTGAATCCTTGATCCAGCATATCGTCGATCTGGAAGAGAGAAGCCTTCACAGGTGCATTGCCACGCACCTCGCAGCGCCGCGCTGAACTCACCATCCGGGGCTGCATTCCTTTACTCCATCGCGAACCCAGCATCTCCAGGCCATTCTTCAACACCTGGGGGAAACAAGAACAAATAGGTGAGCAAGGGAAATACAAACCACCCCCAAAGACTTATCTGATTACCACAGGGGGGTACTCACCTCATCTCGGCGCAGTCAATTCTGCATCACCGCCGCACCCCGGCCCCTAAGGGGAAAACAAGGACAATACAAACCACCCCCAAAGACTTACCTGATTACCACAGGGGGGTACTCACCTGATCTCGGGTCGGCGCAGTCAATTCTGCATCACCGCCGCACCCAGCCCCTAAGGGGAAAACTAGGACAATACAACCTAACCCCAAAGACTTACCTGATTTACCACAGAGGGGTACTCACCTCATTTCGGGTCGGCGCAGTTAATTCTGCATCATCGCTGTACCCCGGCCCCAAAGGGGAGAACCACAATAGACTTACCAATTGCCACTTGGAACTCTTCTGGTGGTTTAAATCTGCAACCTGCAAGGAATCTGGCAGAGTGAAGATCAGACTTTTGAACTCTTACGAACAATTGGACTTTAGAGTCAATACTGGAACTCACCAATTCCTCCACGCCAGTGAAGTAACTGGTCGTCTATGCGCCCCTGCGCTCGACGCAGGATGGAGAGCTCATCTTTCCAAATCTTCAGGTGAGATTAAGAGGGGACTTCAGGAGTGTTCTGTGGGCAGACAAGGGGAGTGGGAAGGCGGGTTAACGCTCAGATTACGGGAGGTCAATTCCCTTTCTCCATTACAGAAAGATATTCGTACGAGCCCAACAAACGAAGCTAAGTGGGTCTGTCTAGTCTGTCATCTCGGCTCTACGTGTTACTCTGGTGGAAACAACAGCGGGTCAGTCCAGATCGACGCCCCCGTGGGAATCAGGTGAGCGTAACAGAACGCGAAGCCTACCCACAAATACCCACCTGGGTGTCATGGAGACCTCGGAAACCGATCAGTTGGCCCAATTATTAGGGGAAGTAAGGGCCGAAGTGCATTCCGCCCGCCAGGAAACTAATGCCCTCAGGAGGGAATTGATAGTATCAAAAGAACGAACTGATGATTTGGCCAGACAGCTATTACAAAGCCAGGCTGGACAAACACCTCTACCTGGACTCGGGGCCAGCCCAGCTCCGGTGCCACCGAGTAACCCGGTGCAGACAAACCTTCCTGGAGCTGTTCCCTTGGCTCCGCCTGAACGCTTTGCCGGAGACCCTAAAAGGTTTGCTATATTCATGAATCAATGTCGCTTACACTTTTTATGTAGACCTGGAGCTTTCCCAAACGATCAAGCCAAGGTAGCTTTTGTACTGTCATATCTCAGCGGCAGTGCAGCGGACTGGTCCATTCCACTAGTAAATCAGGATGACCCGATTCTTCGAGATTTCCAAGGTTTTCGAACTAGCATGGAAGGACTGTTCGCCCGACATTCCCAAGGACAGGCTTTGGATAACGAACTTTTATCCTTACGGCAAGGTAATCAGGATCTTTTATCTTACATTGCAACTTTCAATAGATTAGTTGTGGAAACCGAATGGCCTGAAGCCAAGCGAATTACATTATTCCATCGAGGGCTTTGGGGAGAACTCAAGGATGTTTTAGCCCAAGTCGTGAACCCGCCTTTAGACTGTGCTGAATATATAGATTTTGTGGTCCAGTTAGATCACAGACTTCAAACCAGAAAGGCTGATCGAACCAAGTTTGAAAAAAAAAGGTCTTGGTTAAAACCTACGTAACCTCTAAGGGGGTAGATGCCTCAGAACCCATGCAAATCGGTGGGGTTAGAGGACCCTTAACCCAGAAGGAAAGGGAAAGAAGACGGCAACAGCAATTATGTCTATATTGCGGAGCTACTGGTCATTTCCTTCGGAACTGCCCTGTAAAACCACCCAAGAAAACTATAGGAGCAGCAGACGAAAACCACTTGAAACCTGACTCGGGAAACGATCACGCCCGGCAAGCGTAGAGGTCAGCTTGCCGAGCTTAAAGAAGGACACTCTGACCTCGCATTTCACCATACCCATGGTCCTTATAGATCCAGAGCAGCCATCACGCATGCACGCGGTAAAGGCGTACGTAGATAGTGGAGCCATAGGAAACTATTTGGACTACGGATTGGCTTCCAGGATGAATCTACCTCTCACCCGAAAGACCACTGCCGATGTCGTCACCACTGTTGATGGAACTGAAATTGCCTCTGGGCCCGTAACTCATTCCACTGCAGAGATGACATTGCTGGGTCAGGATGGACACCGAGAGGTTATGGTGTTTGATTTAATCAAGGCTCCACAGTTTCAACTGATACTGGGAATCCCTTGGTTGGAAAAACACAATCCCTGTATTGATTGGCGGGAGAAGAGACTAACCTTCCCAGAATGTGCTAACACCTGTTACCCAAAGAGAACTCTAAATTCAGTACTGGCCCCAATAATCCCAGCTGCCATACAATTACCTGCTGAATACCAACACTTTCAGGATGTCTTTCAAAAGGAGCAGGCAAACACCTTACCACCGCACAGATCGTATGATTGTCAAATAGATCTCATACCAGGAGCACAACCACCTTGCAGCAGAATCTATGCCCTCACGGAACCTGAAAATCTCTACTTGTGCCAGTACCTAGACCAGTATCTTGCTAATGGCTTCATCAGCCCATCCAAGTCCCCTGCTTCTTCCGCTTTGTTCTTCGTGCCAAAAAAGGAAGGCGACCTTAGAACATGCATTGACTAACACGCGCTGAATCAGATACCTATCAAGAATCGGTACCCAATGCCTTTGATCCCTGGACTACTAGACCAGGTAAAGAACGCTTGTATATACACAAAACTAGACCTTCGGGGGGCATATCATCTGGTACGCGTCAAAGAGGGTGATGAATGGAAGACTGCTTTTCGCACCAAGTACGGATTATTTGAGTACCAGGTGATGCCTTTTGGACTGTGTAACGCACCAGCAGCCTTCCAGTTCTTCATGAACGATATCTTCCGAGAGCTCATCGATGTTTGTGTAGTCGTTTATATCGACGATATCTTAGTATACTCCCTATCAGAATCCGATCATGTAAAGCACGTCCGAGCAGTCCTAGAAAAGTTACACCAGTATAAGTTATACGCTAAACTGGAAAAGTGCATCTTTCACACTACAGAAGTAGTGTTTCTTGGATTTATTCTGACCCCGAAAGGAAACCGGATGGATACACGTAAGGTGGACTCAATTCTTAATTGGCCTTCGCCAAGCTCAGTCAAAGGAGTTCAAAGCATGCTCGGCTTTGCCAATTTCTACCGCAGGTTTATCCCGGACTTCTCACACATTGTACATCCCATTACAACACTATTGCGAAAGAATAAACGCTTTACATGGACAGAAGAAGCCGAGAACGCCTTCCAAGAGTTAAAAAAGAAATTCACGTCCGCTCCTGTATTACGACACCCGCGCCCAGAGCTTCCCTACATAGTGGAAACAGATGCATCCAGTTCAGCTATGGGAACAGTGCTCTCCCAAAAGGATCCCGAAACTAACCAGCTGCACCCAGTGGCGTTTTGGTCAAGAAAGTTTTCGGCTCCCAAATTAAATTATGCTATAACCGACAAGGAACTGTTGGCCATCAAGTCCGCCTTCAAGGCTTGGCAGCACTATCTGCTGGGCGCCAGGCATACCATTACGATCATCACTGATCACCGCAACTTACAATACCTAAAGGTAGCCAAGGCCCAATCTTCACGCCAACTCCGTTGGGCATTGTTCTTCGCCGAGTTTGATTTTGTAATAACCTATCGACCAGGTTGTAAAAATGGAAAAGCTGACGCCCTGTCCCGAATAGGAATGGGAGAAACAGAAAGAGCTTTAGAACCTGTACCCATAATTCCCGAACAGAGGATCCTTGGTCTGACATCCATACACTCTCTGGAGGACATTCAAGAAAAGGTCCATCAACTCTTTGATTCCGATGCCTTACAGGGCTGGGCAAGGAAAGGCTCAGAGTATTCTGTCACCAACAATCTACCTTATTACCAAGGCCGGCTATTTCTGCCACTAAACGAACTACAGAAACTTGTCATTTCTCATTACCACGACACCTTGATGGAAGGGCATCCTGGCATTGCAAAAACTGAAGCCAAAATCAAGAAACAGTTTTGGTGGCCCACCTGGCGAAAAGATGTCAAGTTGTTTGTCATGTCTTGTGGCATTTGCGCTCAAAATAAAGGGGAAAAGAAAAAACCCGCTGGATTATTACAACCGTTAGACATACCACCTACTCCTTGGCATACCTTGTCATTAGACTTTATCACAGATTTACCCCCATGCAATGGTTATAACACCATTCTAGTTATTGTAGATCTTTTTTCTAAAATGGCCCATTTCATTCCTTTAAAAGGAATACCTTCAGCTTCAATCCTGGCCAAGGAGTTCCTTGAAAATGTTGTCCGCCTACATGGCTTTCCTTCCGTGTTAATTTCGGACCGGGGAAGTCAATTTATTTCACATTTTTGGAGGAAGTGCTGCCAGCTGGCAAAAATTGATGTTAGGCTTTCAACCAGCCACCATCCCCAGACCGACGGTCAAACAGAGAGAACCAACCAGACTCTTGAGCAATACCTACGTTGTATGCTACATCAATCTGAGGAGGATTGGAAAGACATTCTTTGGATCGCCGAGTATGCATACAATAATTCTGTACACTCAGGAACTAAACAAAGCCCTTTTTTTACCATATATGGTCACCATCCTTGAACCTCAGACTTAGATTCTCCCCAGCATTTAGAGATGCCCGCGGTGGACCATCTCCACACTGTTATCCCACGAGCCTTTAAAGAGGCGACTGCGCATTTACAAAAGGCTAACGATAAATACAAGAAGGATGCTGATCAACACAGGAGTGAAGCACCGCAATACCAAGTAGGGGCCCAAGTATGGTTAGCCACCAAGTACTTACCACTCAAGGGAACACAGACTTTTAACCCCAGGTATTTGGGACCTTATTCTATTAAGGCTATAATTAACCCAGTGGCCGTCAAGTTGGACCTGCCTGGTCATATGCGTGTTCATCCTGTTTTTCAAGTGTCTCTTTTGAAGCCTGTGCAACCAGGAACTAGGCTAACCACCCCACCTGAACCTATCCTCATAGACGGGGAACCCGAATTCGAAGTCAAGAATATTTTGGACTCTAAAAGGGTAAGATCAAAACTCTTCTATCTCATTGATTGGAAAGGTTATGGTCCACAAGAAAGATCTTGGGAGCCTAGTGACCATGTGCATGCACCTCAATTAGTGAAAAGGTTCCACCAAGAATTTACAGACAAACCAAGGCCGAGAGGGAGAGCAGCTTTAGGAGGGGCCTTGAGGGGGAGTGTTGTCACAATGCCTGCCCCCGGAAAGCCAGACCAGGCCCAGCAACCCCGGAAGCAGGCATCATGCCACTTGAAGCATGCCCAAAAACCCCAGTTAGGGGCTGTTTGGCTACAGTCCTGGCGCCATGGGCGCCAGGCTCTTTACAGAAAACGTACCGGATGCAGACCATGCTGCATACCTACCTGATGCAGACCTTGCTGCACGAAGCCACGGCTTAGAGGGACTATTTTACCTCAGGGACTCCTTTCCTCTCGGGTGGGGCTGTGGAAGAATACTTACCTGGGACTTCTTCCAAGGCTATTTAAGCCACACCCGGACAGCCACACGTGCTTCGCGTTATTCTGCTTGCTGCAGCGTAACGCTCACCGTGTCTTCAGCAGCTCCAGTCTTCAGCCACGCCCGCTTCAGCCCTGGAACACCTGGAACAAGAAAAGGAGAAGAGGTCAGAACAAAACCCTTACCTGAATCCTTGATCCAGCACATCGATCTGGAAGAGAGAAGCCTTCACAGGTGCATTGCCACGCACTTTGCAGCGCCGCGCTGAACACACCATCCGGGGCTGCATTCCTTTACTCCATCGCAAACCCAGCATCTCCAGGCCATTCTTCAACACCTGGGGGAGACAAGAACAAATAGGTGAGCAAGGGCAATACAAATACAAACTACCCCTTAAGACTTACCTGATTACCACAGGGGGGTACTCACCTCATCTCGGGTCGGCGCAGTCAATTCTGCATCACTGCCGCACCCCGGCCCCTAAGGGGAAAACAAGGACAATACAACCTAACCCCAAAGACTTACTTGATTTACCACATGGGGGTACTCACCTCATTTCGGGTCGGCGCAGTTAATTCTGCATCATCGCTGTACCCCGGCCCCAAAGGGGAGAACCACAATAGACTTACCAGGATCTTACCAATTGCCACTTGGAACTCTTCTGGTGGTTTAAATCTGCAACCTGCAAGGAATCTGGCAGAGTGAAGATCAGACTTTTGAACTCTTACGAACAATTGGACTTTAGAGTCAATACTGGAACTCACCAATTCCTCCACGCCAGTGAAGTAACTGGTCGTCTACGCGCCCCTGCGCTCGACGCAGGATGGAGAGCTCATCTTTCCAAATCTTCAGGTGAGATTAAGAGGAGACTTCAGGAGTGTTCTGTGGGCAGACAAGGGGAGTGGGAAGGCGGGTTAACGCTCAGATTACGGGAGGTTAATTCCCTTTCTCCATTACAGAAAGATATTCGTACGAGCCCAACAAACGAAGCAAAGTGGGTCTGTCCAGTCTGACATCTCGGCTCTACGTGTTACTCTGGTGGAAACAACAGCGGGCCAGTCCAGATCGACGCCCTCGTGGGAATCAGGTGAGCATAACACTAAGCCCAAAACCGATCCCTCAGGATGCAAAAAAGTGGGGAGAGAGGCCTCAGCCATATTCCAGGGCACAGATATTTCTTCCTTGGACGAGGAGGACAGGTGTCCGTTCACACGATTCAGAAGGAAGTGGGGAACGACGATGATGGAAATGCTGAGGGGGACGAAGACGGCGCAGGGCCCAGTAGGCCTACCCCCAACACCTCTGAGGGATGTATAACTGAACATTCTTTCGACCCTACACACCCTGGTGTTGTAGATTCAGAAAAAGATGCTGGCGACACCGGCGGACCCGGACCGACCTCCGGCGAAGAAGAGGAAGCAGCACCCTATGCTGCCGCATCAACCTCCACACGTGCCCTACCCCCCCTAGGGACACGGAAATGGACACGGCGGACACGGACGACAACATGGTCATGGCGGGCGGTTCGCTGCAGCCAAGGGCTTCTCCCCCGGACGAGGTCGGGTCGTTCCATGCCATGGTCGCCAGAGTGTCTGAGCTCTTCCAACTGACGCCAGAAGGAAGGTTTCCTATACCAACGGCGCAAGGCCAAGAGGAAGACCATCTTGGAGGTACCTTTCCTGAATGACGTTTGGGAGGAGGGCCTAGCTTTGATGAGGAATCCTGCTACGGCCCTGGCCAAGAGGGATAGGCTAGAGAAAAAGTACTGGGTGCCGGAGTCCGCACCCAAGTGCCTTCCCCAGACTCAGTGGTTTCAGCGGCAGCGAGGAAGAAGTTGTCTAGTTCCTCATCTTCATCCTCTGTTCCTCCGGATAACGAGGGGAAGAAGTTAGATGCCATGGGAAGAAAGGTGATGTACTCGGCGGCATCAACAGTCAAGGCAGCCAACGCACTTGCAATCCTGGCCAGGTACAACAGGGAACTGTGGTATAAGATGGCCTTGATTCTAGAGTTCCTACCCAAAGACAGCTGGTCGAGGCGCCTTTCATCCTCCAGGCGGGGAGGTGGCATCAGACCATGCCATCACAGTGGCCCTGGACGTCCGAGTTCCGGCAGATGGGGAACAGTGTCTGCCTCCGTTGTTGTGGCTGGCGGAAAGCCACCAACTTCCGTCAGGAGGCCCAGATGAGGGTGCTGGACTTGGCCTTCGACGGGGACAACCTCTTTGGGAAGGCCGCCAACGAGTCATTGCAGGCCTTTTAGACTGACAGGGAGACAATCATGCCCTGGGCACTCTTCAACAACACCACCCTTCCTTTCGTGCCTCCGGTGGGAAGTCCGGAAGATCGTCAAAGGGTTTCGGCACAGGGTCCTCTTCGTACCATCAACCCTCCCGGTCCACAATTTAGGAGGCCTACAGAGGCAGTTCCAAGGCTTTCGGTGGAGGTGGCCAATGTCGTCGTTGCTCTCAAGGCAGCACACAGCCCCCGAAGAAAGATTGAACTGGCCATGCAACCTAGTGGTAGGCTGGCTGGCAGGCTTCGTCAGCGAGTGGAAGAAGATCCACCGAGCGATGGGAGCTGGATGCTCTCGCCCATGGACATACTCTAGAGTTTCAGCAGAAGTGTCCGTGGATACCTCCGGTGGCCCGGCAAGAGCAACACATCCCTCAGCTCCTGCAGGAAGTACGGGCCATGATAAGAAAAGGGGCAATAGAGCTAGTTCCAAAGACTGGGAGCTAGAGGCCCATTCTAGACCTGCGGCATCTCAACAAATACCTCAAGTCCCAGAAATTCAGGATGGTCACGTTGCAGCACGTGCTTGGCCAACTGGAAGAAGGAGACTTCTTGACGTTGCTGGATCTGGAGAACACATACTTCCACGTCCCCATTCACGAGGAGCATCAGAAGTTCCTGCGCTTCGTAGTACAGGGAAGGCACTACTAGTTCAAGGCCCTCCCCTTCGGATTGAAGTCGTGCCTAGGGTGTTTACGAAGTGCCTGGCACCAGTAGCGACCCATCTGCGTCTACAGGGTATACATGTGTACCTGTACCTCAACGACTGGCTCATCCGGGCCAAGTCAAGGGATGTGGCAGTCAAACACACGGAGAGGGCCGTCCGGCTGCTGACGGATCTGTGGTTATCCATCAACTATCCAAAGTCCTGCTTGATAACATCGTATAACGTGCTGTTCCTGGGGCCAGGCTCAACACAGTCTCCTACTTGGCAGCTCCCTCCTCAGTGCCAACAGCCATTGCACCGTGCCCAGCAGGAAGGCCCCTGTTGGGCAAGGTGCAACGGCTGTTGGCAATGAGGAGCGCTACAGTGCGGACCATCAAGTCACTGCTTGGCATGATGTCGTCGTGCATCTACCTGATCTGGCTTTGCAGGTTGCGGATGCGACCCCTTCAGGGGTTCCTGGACGCTCACTGGATCCAGGTGTCCGGAAGCTTTGCGGGCAAGATTGCTCTGGACGAGGAGTTCCGTCAATCGATAAGGTGGTGGGGCGTATGCTCCAACATCACCGGGCGCACAGGATTTCAGAGCCCCATGTACCAGGACACAGTCACTACGGACGCTTCCCCGGAGGGCTGGGGAGCCCACCCCGGACGTCTCCATGCCAGAGGCCTGTGGCTGCCGGAGGAGAGGGATCTCCACATCAATATCCTGGAGCTGCGAGAAGTGTTCTGGGCCCACAAGTCATTCCTTCCGTCCCTCCAGGGCAAAGTGGTGAGGGTCTTCACGGACAACACCACCACAATTCTCTACATCAGGAAGCAGGGGGGGGGGGGGGCAGATCGCCGACTCCCTCAGCAGGGAACTGCGCTCCTACCACAAGTGGAAACTTTGGCAGAATCAGGTGGACCACATCTTCCTCTAGTGGGGCAGACCCCAGATCGATCTGTTTGCGACAGCAACGAACTCCAATTGCCGGAAATTCGCCAGCAGGTTCCACCAGCTGAGGAGCATGGGGGACGCGTTCTCCTTCCCCTGGGAAGGCCTGTTCCTATACGTGTTCCCTCCGTTGCCTCTCCTGCTGCGAGTCATCAATCAACTCAAACAGTGCCAATGCAAGATGATCCTCATCCCCCCGGCGTGGTCGAGGCAGATTTGGTACCTGGACCTTCTCAATCTGTCAATGTCACCTCCGGTCAAGCTGCCAGTGGTTGCGGATCTACTCACCATAGATGGAGGCGCAATCCTGCACCACGACCCAGGATCGCTGAACCTGAGGGCTTGGCTTCTGCAGCTCTAGAGTTCAAAGGGTACGAGTTGCCAGCGGACTGCAGGGAGGTCCTTACCAGGGCCAGACCGTCATCGACTCTTAAGTGCTACGAGCACAGGTGGAAGTGCTTCACTACATGGTGCCGGATCCGGATGCAGAAGATCAACCCTCTGAGGGTCACGGCCCCACAGATTCTGCCATAGTTGTTGTCCTTGGCCAAGGCAGGGTTGGCGCACACCTCTATCAAAGTGCATCTGGAGGCTATCTCCCGCTGTTAGGGAGAATTCTAATATATGGCTAATTTCTCTCACCTAGTGAGTCCCCCAGCAGCTTTGCTGGACTTCTGGAGTTTATTTTTTTCCACTTGGTAAGAGTGAGACCTTTTCCCCCACTCTTACCTGTGTTTTGCTATGTGTTTCCATCTGTTTTTGTGATTGTGGACTCTGAAGTACACCACTTCAGTAGCCCGCTTCTTTTTGTGTGTCACACAGCACCTTCAGTGCCGTGGCACAGGGTTGTCTTTGAGACTTCCCTCGACTCCATTTATGAGGCGACTACCGTCTCCCAGAAAAGGGTAAAGTTGCCATTAACTTTACTTAGTCAATCTACCACAGATCCAGTACACCCCATCTTCCATGGAGTACTGGAAAGGGTTAATTCGTATCCCTTTTTATCTGTACCTCATAGAGCATTGTTTCGCTCTTTTAACATTTAGACTTGGCTGGTGGCAGTGGTATCTACCCTAACGTTTCTACCCCGATTATATTAGATAAACGTGGTACTGTTCTTGGCTATTATATTAGCCTCGAACATAAACCCACTTGACCAAATCGTCTTTCTTTTGGCTCCGGTTGGGTTTATTCGCCATTTCTTTTTGTTAAAGTCCTTGTGTTTTACTTTACGCGGCAAACTAGGTTTGCCTTCTTTGTTCACTGTCTTTTGGCAGGCCTCCTCAAGGTGCCTGGGTGTCTAGGTGGGCTGAATGTGAGGGAGGGGTGTAGTCACCCCCTGCACAGGGTATCCTAGGAAACCCAAGTCGCACTTTGCCATGATTGGCCAAGGTAGTTTTCCGGGCTGGACAACCGCCCTGCAGGGGGATTGACAGCCAGGCTGTGTGAATGGGGGTTTTTCGCATAAAAGGCAGGTCTCTTGGGCTAGAAGTCAGAGAGTCACCACTGGAACTACAAGGAACTGAAGAGAAGCGGAGAGAACGACGGCTGCTGCAACTACGCCGTCCGGGTGAAGCCCTGCTGCAATCCTGAGCTATCTGCCCTTCAACGACTTAGAGAAGATCCAGTCCGGAGTCTTCTTCCCTTGAGCTTGGTGGGGATAACCAGCTCATCTTCTACAGCCAGAGGATCCTCTTCCTTCGTCGAAATCGTTGCACGCTGCTGTAGTGGTCCGGATAGCCACCTGAAGAGCCTCTCCTGTTTTTTAAGGAGCGCACCTTCTTTTTCTTTGTCGCTGCTGCCGGCATCATCCCTGTGTGGTGCAGACCCCCTTCAGACGTCCTCCTTCACAACGAAGCTCCAGCAATCGTGGGTATGCGGGAAACCAACAGGAACAACTGCCAGGGCTCCAGCTACACCATTGGAACAGGGTGTTATGCTGAGGAAAATAGGTGAATCCCTTGTTCTTCATTTCCAAGGCTTGCCCTCGTCTTCCCTCCTTCTTAAAACTTTTGCTTCCGAACATTGACAATATCGAAGTACTTTTGGCTACGTTGAATCGTGAACTGTCTGACTGTGTGATCTTTGGCAACAGGCCCCGATGTCTTTCGATCCTGGCTCCGGCCCTTTGACTTTTGAACTCCTGTCTCTGAGTGTTTTTCGATTCTGTCTGCCTAACCAAAATATTGCCTCTGATTTTTGCCTCCAACTCCCTCTGGGTATCTCAGGTGCTAAGTGTGTTTTTGCCCCGGTAGCATTTCATGTCACGGATACCCGTTTATTTAGTAGACCGAACTGTCAAAAAGTGATTTCAATTGTTTTTGCGGTAACGTGTTTTGTGCATAACACCGGTTCATTCAAACACAGGGTACTTACCTTGAGACATACTGTACAAAGTGAATTGGTTAGTTGTAGTATTATTTAACGTGTGGTTTTTGTTTGAGTTTAATAGAAGTGTTGTGTTTATAACAAATGGTTTAAAAATAAATGTACTTATATTTTTCTACCTGAAACCTTGAGTCAGTGTTTGCTTGATTAACAGTAATTGTGGTCCCTTTGTGTAATCTTTGCTACTGCTCATATACTTGTATTGCCACCTGTAGTCTTAATTGTGTGTAGTGGTCCCTAAGGGCACTGCACGGGATTCTACCTAACACCCGCTACACCAGTTCTCCAGGACGATCTTCTCTTTGGTCCCACAGTCTCGTCAAGGAGTTCCTCAAAAGACTGTTTCCACCGTTCCTGCCATTTAAAGCTCCTGCCCCGGCGTGGGAACTCAACGTGGTGCTGACTAGGCGCATGGGGGCCCTCTTCAAGCCTTTGCATCAAGCCCTTCTCAAATTCCACTGGTGGAAAATGGCTTTCCTCATGGCCATCACCTCTGCCAGGAGGGTAGGTGAGAGCCAGGCCCTTTCCTGCAAACAGCCATATCTGATTTTTCACGGATCGAGGGTGGTGCTGCTGACACAACCCACCTTTATGCCAAGGGTTCTGTTGGAATTTCACCTAAACGAGCCTTTAGTGTTGGCTGTGTTTTTTCCAAAACCTTTGTTGCCGGCAAAAAGGACTTTGCACTCGCTGGATGTGGCGCGTTTTCTGAAGTTCTAGGTGGCACATACGAAGAGTTTCCGGAAGACATCTCAACTGTTCATGAGCTTTGGTCCTGTGAACCATGGGAAGGCCTTGTCCAAGGCTTCCACCTGGAGGTGGCTCTCCGGGTATATCGCACTGCCACCGATTGGCAAGCCGACCGCTGCCTGCCCGTCCTAGAACCCATTCAACCAGAGCGATTGTTAAGACAACGGCGTTCCTGTCTGGTGTGCCCCTGCTGGACATCTGCTGGGCTGCTACGTGAAGATGTATGCACACCTTCACGAGATTCTACTGCGTCAACAGGGATTCCAGGGAGGAGTCCGGGGTCGACCAAGCAGTACCACGCAACCTGTTCGCTTGAAGGTGAGTCTGTTCCGGAGGTAATAGTTATTACCTCTGTTGAGCCTTGCCACCTCAAGTGGTTGCGTAATGTTGTACTGCTATGTATTCTTTATTCATGAGCATGTGAATTCATGCCAGACCCCATGCTGGAGAAGGAACAAGTTATTTACCTGTAACTATTATTCTCCAGCATGGGTCTGGCATGGATTCACATGCAAACCCTCCCCCCTACCCCTCTGCGGCTCTTCTTGGTCATACTGCCACTTTATGTGCTACCAAATCTGAAGATGGCTGCCAGATGAGGGTCTTAATGATAGGGCAGTCATTGGCTCAGGGCAGTATGACCCAGAGTTCAATGATTGGTTTAGAGGAGAAATACAGTTTGTAAGTGAAAGTGAAAATGTTTTCTTTTACCGAGGATTTCCAGCCTGACGACCGGGAATATTAATGAGCATGTGAATTCATGCCAGACCCATGCTGGAGAACAATAGTTACAGGTAAGTTACTTGTTCTTTCCCCATCATTGTGGAGGCCGATAGTTCACCATTGGCATTGGGGCCGTTTTGTCTCAAAGGGATAAAACCTTGGATGATATCTAGCCTATTGTGTTTTTTCACACATCCTATCCAGTTTGGAACAGTACTATACTATTTGTGATTGAGAAGTGTTAGTGGTCACGGAAGCGCATTTACAACAGCAACATTATCACAAAGGATTCAGTGGGCTGATGCAAGTATGGAACGTTCATAGGAATTTATAGTTTTTAAGGACAATTCATTTATTTAATCACTGCCATGCAAGATGGGTTCCTGTTTCTTTTTTTGTTTCTTTTCCATATCATATTAACCAAGAAATAGGAATGATAAGGCAGATGGCCTGTTCAGGACAGGGGTGAAGACACAGAGAATGATAACCGGGAACTAAATATCCTGCAATGCAAAGCATTTGGGAACTACTCTCTAAACTATCAGGAAATTGTTTCACAGTATTAGCCCTAGAAACTAGTAAGGTAATTGCTTGAGAACAAATGAAAAGAAAAAAGTATAAAGCGCTATTTAGAGATCAAGCTTTATGCCTACATGAAACGGACTCCAGCAGGGCATTTTCATTAATGTGATGGCATGACTCATCCTTGGTAGGTCGTCCTGGAATTAACAGAAATAGGGAATTGTTATCCCAAATATCTAATTATGTGCATTTCCATGGCATGTGGCAGATCTAGATCACTCAGAAAATGAGTGGCAGGATTGCTGTGTCCATTATCTGTACCTTACAAAACATGACAAAGGCTTTTGCTGGACTTCTTTGTTAATAACCAACCAGCAATACAGAGTTGAATGTCCCTCTCACCAAAACACTGGTAAGCTATATTCCACAATAATTTAAATCCATGCAGTCACAAATGGTGACCCTGTGCAGCCACCTCTGTGTATTGGTACCCATTACACATGTAGTAGATGTATATCTTGCACTAGCGCCTTACAATGAGGATGTAAGTGTACATTAGCCGGTCCAGTCTATACAGTTTTCTGTTGACCCTATAATCCTGTGCTCGAATAGGTGTGACATTTTAGTGATTGATGTAACTCTAGTAATCGTCAAGCTATTCAAGAAACAAACTTAACCTACTTAAATGTGCATGCAATAACAATTGGATTCCTGTGTCGTTAGCTAATGTTTTGACATTACCCATTGAATCTTGAAAAGATATGTGCATCTCATGTGCTTTTCTTAAGCCTGAAATCTTGTAATTGAAAGACGAGATTCACTCTTTACAAAAACTTAAGGCTGAACTGAATAATGATTTTTGATGTCTAGAAAGGAACATTGTGGGCCATAAGGGGAACCCTTTGTGTGGAAATAATGATGTATGGCTGATCTCTGTAATACAATTATTTTGCAGGGGGTGTAGTTAAGTTAATTGGGGGGTATTTCCTCTAATTCGGTGCCACGAAAGGGGAGAGCAGTTTACCTAGTGTTTGTCTAGTCATGTGTAAAGATTGATTTAAATTCTAGAATTAAAACGATACTCGCAGTGCAAACATTTAAATTCTGAAGCTAAATTTCTCACATGGTCTCCCAATGATTCTTTTTAACGCTTATGTTCACCCAACTATTGAGTTGCCTGCGCAGCATAACAGATGGCGAGGATGAATTGCAGAACATCCCTAAAGTTCAGACCATGCTTGTTGGAACTTGCCGTGGCTACGCCTTAAAACTGGCAACCTTATTTGAAGAAAAGGAGTTTAGAGCTTGCATTGGTCGTATCCACAGGGCTATTCCTGCAGACCTGAAATACAGGGCAAGAAGAACCTAGAGTCGCAATGATTATTGTCTGATTAACATTGTACATATGCAGACCTTTAGAGAAATGTGTGTTTATGAATGTAGTGAAAACGACCATAATCCTATAACAGTAACCTTGCATCTTGAAAATTTTCAATGTAAAAATAATATTAATTTAGATGTAACCGCTAGAATTCATCGTCGTAATCCTAAATGGAATTCAAATCTCTCATATTCGGTATTGCCCACACATTTTCAGACAATATGTCTACAGCTTGTTGTCTAACAGAAGTGGGCTCTTTTTCTATTTTTGGGTTATTTTATGGAAAATTGGTGGAGATAGCTCTCTCGTAGCTTCACCTTTGAGACCATCTGGGAAGAATTTCCCTAAAAGGACCCTACTTTGGTACTAAAAGAATTGTAGGAAGTTCAAGCAGGATCTACTAATGACACTAAGATCCAACGCTGGATAAATCTCAAGACGTTTAGAATTTTAGGCCTACGTACGTGACAGTCCTGGATAACTTTCCCATTGATTTGTTTGCATTAGAACTATCTATCTGGGCCCCAGTACTAATAAAATGTTGTAATTTTATCAATTTAGAAAATAATCCCTCTTGCTCATAGCGAATAGTGGAAACTGTCCTGATTTCTAAGAAAGGAGACATTAGCAATCCAACATTTTTTCAACCAATTTATTTACTTAATAGTCTTGGAAAAGTTTAAGCTACAAATATAGCTACTAGAGTTAACTAATAAATTGAGGAGGGGAAGATATTACATCATGACCAGGCTGATTTCCTTAAAGGAGTAAGTACTATAGAGCAAGCCTTTAGATTAGTGGTGATTAGTGGTGATAATGCAGACATATGTGTTTCAAAAAGACACCCACTTGTATCTGAAGCAGTGTTTGACAATGTAAATCAGGATTTTGTATGAGATACATTGCTAAAACGGGGAATCCAGCTGCCATTATCAAAGGCAAACAAGTCCCTTTATACTGACAATACCACAATCGTTAAATGCTGACAAATCGGTCAGAAGACAGAGCCATGGCACCCTGTTTGTGTTCTCTGTTTATGAATGATCTTGCTACCTCGCTGTCGTCACTACCTTTAGATGCGGCAATACTAAATAAGACTAATTAAGTATTTTACTTTTTGTTGATGATGCTGTTCTTTTATCTATGTCGCCACTGGTTTTAAAGAAAACATTTAAAGAATGTGTTGATTTGCGAGAAGCTAAAGATTTAGTTATCAATTAATCAAAGACCAGGATAATGATGTCTTATAGGAGAAAGTTACCTCTTGTTAACCTAGAGATTCACTGTGATCAAATCAAAAATGTGGACCACTTCAATTTTTTCGGTGTCTGCTTTTACAAGAAGGGGCATTGGCACTCCCAACTATTAGCCCTTTAAGTGCCATGGGTATTTCCCCCCAGTGCCAAGACGATTTTTGGTGATTTCGGTATGTGGCCATTCAATGGCTGTAACTTTTTTGTTACATGAGATATCTCAGCCAAATTTGGCTCCTTTTTTCCCACATGTAGGCGGTCGTAACGCCACCCAGGAATCCTAGGTTGCTTTAGGGGGGTGACAGAAAATTAAAAAAAATGGTGACCATTTTGTGTTTTTTCAAAATATGCCAATAAAATGATGTACAAAGAAGCCTGTGGTTTTTTCCTTGTAAGAGCTAGGAACAAATGGTTTGCTGTGCTGAATTCCCCAATTCCCCAGCTTTCAAGATCAGGTTGAGTGGAAACGAAAAAACATTATTTTGATGTGGTTATCAACTGTTTTGTGAGAGGTAGGCAATTTTGGCCATTTTTGCCAATTGGACATGCATGGACGGAATGGAAGAAAAGGGTAGGAAAGCCGAATTGGAGGACAGAAAGGCATATAATTCTGAAAAGTAGACAAAATACCAAGTTTAGAAAGGGGTGATTTGCGTAGGTCGTGCAACAACTAGGTAGGGGAAAATGCCATAGATTGGGGGAAAAGCGGGAAAATGACCGAAAAAAGGTATGTGTTGGACATGGTTGGCTTGGTACGGCAATGGCTACTATGAATTTTGAGAAAAGCAATGCTCTGCTACATTCCCCCGACTCTTGCATTTAGGAAAGCACACATTTTTTGTAGTGTTTTACAAAACAAGCAATACCACAAGCCAAACACTGAGCCATGGTACACAGGAGTTTTATGCTCACGGCCTGAACAGACACACTTAGCATGTGTAAATCGGGAAAACCAATGTGGTGAGGAACGGCAAGCATACATTTTATGAAAGAGCACAGGCAGACCCTTTCAAGGGTAGGTGACTTGTGCAGGTTACAAAAGTGTATGGTGCCTAAAGCAGCAAATAAATGTAGGTTACATTTGGGAAATGAAAGGGTTGTGTGACAAAGGGCACCAGCAAATGGGTCAAAACGTTATGAAAACCACACAAACACAACAAATGTTATACCTTCCTGCATTCCCACAGGTGTCCCGATGATAACGGTACCTCACATGTGTGGGTGCACCTACCTGGGCGCATTTATTACCCAGACACCCCTGCCAAGTCTGGAATATGGGGGGAAAAATGCATTTTCCGCACATTTCACTTGGCTCACCCATCCAAACACGCTGCCAACAACACATGGCCTACCGTCCCGCGTTCCAACAGGTGTCCCGATAAAAACGGTACCTCACATGTGTGGGTGCACCTACCTGGGCGCCCAGGGGAAAGCCTAAAACACAAGTAACCCCAAGTCTGTTTTCACACCTGAATTTCACACTCTCTGCAGACGGGTTCATCATACAGATATGGGCCTCGGGTGTCCAAGCCACCAAGGAAAACGGGGAACCCCATGCATTTCTGAAAAGAGGACACCTGTGGGAATCCGCAGAGGTATGATTCGTGCAAATCGGCCCAGAATATATTACCCAAAAACCCCCCAAAAGTCTAAAATGTGGGAAAATAAATCCATTTTTCGCACATTTCACTCGGCTCACCCATCGAAACACACCGCCAACAACACATGGCCTACCGTCCCGTCTGTAGGTTGCCCACATGAACAAATTGTGCTGTGGCGAAAAGCTTGGGGTTACCAGCTGGTTACCCTTTTCCTTTTGCGCCCCCGGTAGGTGCACCCACACATGTGAGGTACCGTTTTCGTGGGGACACCTGTCGGAACGCGAGAAGGTATGACATCTGTTGTTGGTGACATGTTTCAGTGAGTGGACACAGGGAAATGTCTCTGAAATTGTCTGGAAATGAAGACAATTTTCAGACATTTCGCTCTGGCCACCCACTGAAACACACCGCCAACAACACATGGCCTACCTTCCCGCGTCCCCATACGTGTCCCGATGAAAACGGTACCTCGCATGTGTGAGTGCACCTACCGGGGCGCAAAAGGAAAAGAGTAACGCACTAGTAACCTCAAGCATTTTGGCACAGCACATTTTGTTCATGTGGGCAACGTACAGATTTGGGCTTAGGATGTCGAAGCCAGCAAGGAAAACAGGTAACCCCATGCATTTCCCAAAAGAGGGCACCCGTGGGAATCCACAGAGGTCTGACTTACGCAAATCGGCCCAGAATTTATTACCCAGAACCCCCGGCAAAGACCCACATGGGAGAAGGATGCCCACGGCCAGGGATATTACCGCCGACTTTGTTGGAGCCCTGGCTGCCCTGCATTACTGCATCTCCCTACCAAGGAGTCTCGGCAGTGTGCCAATACCTCCCCCAAGGGAAAAGCTGTAAAGCAGCCCAGCTGCACCTCCAGGACAGTTGGAGGTGATGTCCCTGGCCTTGGACATCCATGTACCATGTGGGTGTACCGTTCCCTAAGCACAGCAGCAGCTCCAGGGAGCCCCAGCAGGATCGCCATTCCTCCCCGGAGGTGACATCTGTAATGTAGCACAGCCAAAGGTGGAGCCTGGGCTTGCAGATGGACAACCCACATGGGAGGGATCCGCTCCCAGGGAAACTCCAATGATATAGGGGCAACTTGTGGCCTCTCCCTGCAATTGTGTCCCAGCCCACCAACATATCTGCCCAGACGGGCCGTTCCCACCCACACCGCCAACAATCCAGCCCCAGTCTCACCCACCCCACTGACAGTGGACCCTAACCATAGAATAATAAAAAACAGTACTCGCATAACGTTGCAGCTGCTCGCGTAGAAAAAGCTGCAAACAAAACAAAAACATGTGTTACCTACTGTCACACCAGCAAAATGTAGCCCTCCCTGGGGGCAGATAAGGGGGGGATTTCCTGCACTCCTCCCTGGCCTCAGGCGTCCCTTCCTAGGAGCAGATATCTGGTCCGAGGGAGGGATGCATGACATGGCACCCACTCCATTGCGGGTGGAGGGTGGGGAGATCAACGCCCCATCCCATTAGAAAATTCCATGTCCCTCTGGGGTGCCCCACAGCCCCCTTTAAAATGTGTTCCACCATTTTCCCTTTTTTTCCTTTGGTAACCCAACTCCCCTTGGCGCAGAGGGGCACATTGGTGTGCCAATCTGGCCCCGGGGTGCCCAAACCTTACCGCCCCACCCACTGGGGGGCCTGTCCCACAATTTTTGGGGGCCATCTCCCCCCTCACCCCAAAGGGGTGGCGGGGGCACCTCATGCAGGCCTCCCTGGGCCTCCTACAAACGGCTGTGTGAGGTACACCCCCTCCATTTGGGGTGGGGAGAGAGAAGGCCCCCAAAAATGGTGAGACAGGCCCACCAGTGGGTGGGGCAGTAAGGTTTGGGCACCCTGAGGTCAGATTGGCACACCAATGTGACCCTCCTCACCAAGGCATGTTTAGTAAACAAAGAAAATAATTCAAAATGCCAGGCTACCCTTTAGCGGGGGCGGACGGGCCCCCTACACCGCTGTGGTATTTTCTAATGTGAAGGGGGGTGCACCTCTCCACCCCCACCCCAATTGGAGGGGCGGCCCATCTCATGTAGCCCTCCCCAGGGGCAGATAAGGGGGGGGGCTGTCCTGCACTCCTCCCTGGGCCCAGGCGTCCGTTCCTAGGCGCAGATATCTGGTCCCAGGTAAGGCTGCATGACAAGGCACCCACTCCATTGTGGCTGCGGGTGAGGGGGGTCAATTGTAACACTTACCTTAGACTCTGCGGGGACACCACTCCTAATGATTACCACAACTCTTCTCAGGGTGCGCTGCTCTCTCTCTCTGTTTCTCTACTAAGACCCTTGTTCTATCCCACCAGGAATCTAAGAATACACAAGGAGCTTATCAAAAGGAATTATAGGCGGTTAACATGAGAATTAACTTGTTTTTCCCTATTTAACCAATTCCTATATAAATGTCACCCACTTAACCTTAGCTTATGAGATGATGGGCTCTCCATCCTGCTTCTGCGCAGGGACACTTGTTCTGTAGATGGGGAACTGAGTGATGGGGCTGAGTGGAAAACTACCTTCTATGAATGTAGAATAAAAGGATTGGCCGAATGAAGAACAAGGAATTCTCAAAACCCCCTTCCCAACTCTGGGCTGCTTAGCTGGGAAAATAATAAGGAAAAAATGCAATGTTACATAAGTGCGTGAAGTCTTTTCCACAACTCACTCCTAAACAGAGATAGAACAACAACAACAACCTGTAACTGCAGTGGAATTTTATAAGACAACCAGGTGAGAAAGTATGACTCTCTTCCTCACACTCTAAGAAGTGACTTAAAGCGTTATTCCATTAAACCATGGATGTGAGTAATGCAACTTCTAATTCCTAATGAAAAACGGAACGGGCAAAATAACAATGCCTACCCGTGCTAGAGGATTAACGATATGTGCACACCTTCCTCATCTAATGCGAACAGTAGAGGTGACTGAAAACATGTGCTCATTCGGAGTTCAGAGTTTTTAACTCACGGCACTGAAACTCCTCAGACACCCCTCAATACTGAACGATCCCCTAACCCTATGCGCCTACGAGGAAATTCCATTCAGCACACACAACAACCATAAGCGCTAATGACCGCAATACATGTATTGTAAAAAAAACGATACTTGCGAAGTGCTGAGGGCAGAAGAGAAAACGTTGCAGACGAACTCTCTCTTTCTCTCAGAATAACTTCCAAATTCCTCACGGATACAAGGTTACTAAGGTGACGGAAGACAGGGGCAAGGGACAGCAAAATATTATGGAGCTACGAAGGGATGACTGGAGAAGGAACTGGGAAACTGAAACTTAAATGTTCTGTGAAAGGGGTGCTGAGGTAATTCCAGTCAGGAATCTGAGTCACGGTAAGTGTCACTGCAACAGCAGAGAAGACGCGAAGCGCGGAACAACAAGGGGGAGGGGCTTAAGTACTCGGAGAGTGACTGCAACTAGACCGCACAACCAAATACAATGAATGCAACCAGGCGGCCATGTTGGGCGATGAGGAAGTGCCTGAATCTGAATAGCCCACAATGTCCTACCTGCCCTTAGACCAGGAATTATATGCAGCTAACCAGGAAACCATGGAAGCCATTTTAAGGGGAAACTCAGTGGTCATGACAGTATTCCCCCCCAAAACCCCTCCTAAACTGGAACTCCCCTTACTAGGTTTGCACGGGTTATTGCAGTGAAAGGTCTTTAACAACCTAGGGGCATGAATATTTTCTAGAGGTTCCCATGTTCTGTCCTGAAGACCGTACCTCTTCCAATCCACTAAATAGAATAGTTTATTGCGCACAATCTTAGAGTCTAAAATGGCCTTGACTTCAAACTCGAGCTGATCGTTCTCTACTTCCACAGAAGCTGGAGCATCTTGGATTTGAGTGTTCGGATAAACTGGTTTCAAAAGGGAAACATGAAATACTGAGTGGATTCTCATGGTTCTTGGAAGTGTTAGCTTCATGGCTACTGGATTGATTATTTTCTCAATGGCAAATGGCCCCAGGAATCGTGGAAGGAATTTTCGAGACCCTTTTAAAGCCAAATTCTGAGTGGCTAACCACACCAAATCCCCCACCTTATACTCTGGAGCATCACTTCTTTTGCTATCAGCAAATTTCTTCTGAGACTCTTTCGCCAAGGACAATTGTTCACGTGCTTGAGCTATGGAGGTAGTGATCTTTTCATGCAGAGATTTTACTGCAGCCATTTCCAATGGTTCAGGTGGATCGTAGGCCGAAGTACGTGGGTGCCGGCCGTGCAAGGTGTAAAAAGGACTTAGTCCAGTGGAGGCATGAACAGAATTATTACATGCATATTCTGCAATCCACAACACATTTAGCCAGGGTGTCTTCAAGTTGATGTAGCATACATCAGAGGTACTGCTCCAGTGTTTGATTGGTTCGCTCAGTTTGGCAATCAGTCTGGGGATGATGACTGGTAGACAAGCGTACATTGATTTTTGCCAATTCGCAACATTTCCTCCAGAATTTAGAGACAAATTGGCTTCCCCGATCTGAAACTACTATTGTAGGAAAACCATGCACCTTCACTATGTTCTCCAAAAAGGTTTTTGCCAAGACTGTAGCTGACGGTAATCCTTTCAATGCTAGGAAATGTGCGATCGTTGCAAATAAGTCCACCACCACCAAGATGATATCAAAACCTTCACAATTCGGTAAATCTGTAATGAAGTCCATTTAAGTGGTATGCCAGGGAGCAGGTGGTACACTCAGTGGTAGAAGAAGGCCAGCAGGTTTTCTTTTTTCAGTTTTATTCTGAGCGCAATTACCAAATGTTTTCAAAAATTGAATGACATCTATTCTCCAAGTAGGCCACCAATACAATCTCTTTACCTTTTCCAATGTTTTAGTGATTCCCGGATGACCTTCCAATAAGGCTCCATGATAATTAGCAACCACTTGCTCTTGCAGTTTGGGTGTGGGCAAGTACAAACGTTCCTGATAAAAAGGTAAACCATCCTGCACTGTAAAACATTCTCCTCTTGACTCCCATCTCTGCAACTCGTCCTTAGCGATGATGGTTCTAATCTCATTTCTCAGCTCTTCAAAGGTCGTATCTGTCGTGTCCATAACTCTGAGTACCTTCTCCCCAGAAATTATCTCCACCGGATTCACAGGCACATAAGCCTCTTCCCCTTTTCCAATACAAGATAAGGCATCAGCCTTCCCATTTCGCACTCCAAGTCTGAATGTAATAATAAAGTCGTATTCAGCAAAAAAGAGGGCCCATCGTAACTGTCTACAGGATTGTGCTTTCGCAGAGCGTAAGTATTGCAAGTTTCGATGGTCGGTGAAAATGGTCACAGTGTGTCTCGCTCCGAGCAGATGATGTCTCCATTCTTTCAGTGCGCATTTTATAGCCAATAGCTCTTTATCTGTAATAGTATAGTTCAATTCTGCAGAGGAGAATTTCTTTGACCAAAAGGCCACTGGGTGCAGTTCTTGGGTGTCAGGATCGCGCTGAGACAAAACAGCTCCCATGGCTACATTGGAGGGATCAATCTCAACCACAAATGGAAGGTCGGGTCTCGGATGTTGGAGAACTGGTGCAGCTGTAAATCGTTCTTTTAGTTTTTTAAATGCCTCATCTGCCTCTTCAGTTTCAATCAAATGTTCTGTTTTTTCTGAGTTATGAAGTGATGGGATGAACCAAACGAGAGAAATCAGAAACAAATCGCCTATAAAAATTTGCGAATCCAAGAAAACTTTGAATTCCCTTGACAGAAGTAGGAGCGGGCCAGGTAAAAATTGCATCAACCTTTCTGATGTCCATCTTAATTCCGCGTGCAGACAGGATGAATCCCAAAAACTCCACTTCAGGGACATGGAAATGACATTCCTCCAACTTAACATGCAGAGAGTTTTCCTTGAGCGTTTGAAGTACTGACGTCACATGCCTCACATGATCCGAAAGGTTTGTGGAGATTAGAATGTCATCTACGTAGACTACCACACAGCTGTCCAACAATTCTCTGAAGATGTCATTCATGAAGGACTGAAAGGCCGCTGGAGCATTGCAAAGCCCAAAGGGCATTACTTGGTATTCGAAGAGCCCAAACCGCGTTTGAAAGGCGGTTTTCCACTCGTCTCCTTTCTTAATGCGAATAAGATGATCGGCACCTGTGAGATCAAGCTTGGTGAATATTCGTGCCTGTTTTACCTGATCTAGCAAGGTCGAAATGAGGGGAAGAGAATAACGGTTCTTCACAGTGATTTGATTCAGGGCTCTGTAATCAATGCAGGTCCTCAATTCGCCTTCTTTTTTGGACACAAAAAAGAGAGGAGATGCCGCAGGAGACTTGGATGGCCTGATACACCCATTAGCCAGGTACTGATCCAGATAAGACCTTAGGTGGACATTTTCATTTTCGGTGAGTGCATAAATTCTACTGCACGGAAGCTGGGCTCCAGGAGTGAGATCAATTTGAAAATCATATGGTCTGTGTGGGGGTAAAACATCTGCTTGCTTTTCTTCTTGAAAAATATCCTGGAATCTTCGATACTCTCCTGGTAACGAACCTATGAGACCTAAGGTCGTTTTAGTAGTTGTATCAGGCTGCCTTGTTATCCCTGAACCTTCTGCTGAAAAACACGAACTCTGACACCTAGAGGTAAAGGGCAGGGTCCGGGAACACCAATCGATTAATGGGTTATGCTTTTCCAACCAGGGTATTCCCAAGATGATCTGGAATTGCGGGGCTCGAATAAGGTCAAAAGAGATCCTCTCCCTGTGTCCTTCCTGGCATAGCATCATAAGCGGATTAGTGCACTGTGTTACGGGACCTGACACCAATGGTGTGCCATCCACCCCGGAAACATTCTCGGCTTCTAACTTATTCCTTAAAGAGAATCCCAATTTGCTAGCCAGATGCTGATCCATGTAATTGCCAATAGCCCCACAGTCTATGTATGCAATTAGTGCATGCCTTTCAGTGTGAGTCTCATGACTAAAAAGGACAATAGGAAACAAAAAGTGTGAGGTCACTGCAACCTTTTCCATGCTCGACAAGCCATCCTCTAGACTTGTCGGCACTGGAGTTTTCTGCCACCTGATTCTTTTTATCCTGATTAACTCCTCCTAAAGGTTTCCGAGCAGGTTTCACTTTACAATCTTTCAGAAAGTGGCCAGCCTTGCCACAATATAAGCACAACTGCAGTTGTCGTCTCTTCTCTCTCTCGGTTTGGGAGATTGGGCCTCGGATTCCGCCCAACTGCATGGGTTCAGGATGAGCATCTGATCCTGACTTCAACACTGGTTCTCTGGAACGAACTACAAAGGGTCGATTGTCTTGACAAGCTCGATCTGTTCTTCTGTCCTGAAGCCGATGATCCAACTGTAGAGTGATACTTTCAGGCGGATTCACCACTTGAGCCAAAACATCTTTCAACTCACTGCGCAACCCATGATAAAACAACGTTGTTCTCTTTTCCGTAGGCCAATTAGTTTCTGCCACCAGCCTATTTAAGGTAGCCACATATGCAAGTAACTCCTGATTGCCCTGCTTAAGTGACAGCAACTCATTGTCAGATGCCTGTCCTTGCGCGTGACAAGCAAACAGTTTCTCCTCTAACTCTTGTTGGAATTCTGTAAAGTTCTGTAACACTGGATCATCCCTATTAACAAGGGGAATGGACCAATCAGCCGGATATCCACCGAGATAAGACAACACAAACACAACCTTTGATTGGTCAGTGGGAAACACTCCCGGTCTGCACAAGAAATGTAATCTGCACTGATTTAAAAACACTGCAAACCTTTTTGGGTCCCCTGTAAAACGCTCCGGAAGTGCCAAGGGAATATTCCCTGGCATGACCACTTGGACATGAAATGGGGGCAATGTAGGGGAGGAAGCCTGGGCATTACCTTGGGGTAAGGGCACCTGCCCTGCTTGATTCTGTAACAGTTGGCGAGACAATTCTTCTGTCCGCTCTCTATTAATCCCTAATTCTCTTCTAAGAGCACTAGTTTCGGAACGAGCTGCATGGACTTCGGCCCTTAGTTCTCCCAAGAGTTGGGTTAACTGAGCTACCTCAGGAGTTCCCATGATGTCCAGGCAGAGTACTTTTCAGCACGGCTTCGCGTTCTGTAACACTTACCTTAGACTCTGCCGGGACACCACTCCTAATGATTACCACAACTCTTCTCAGGGTGCGCCTCTCTCTCTCTCTCTCTCTCTCTCTCTCTCTCTCTCTCTCTCTCTCTCTCTCTCTCTCTCTCTCTCTCTCTCTCTCTCTCTCTCTCTCTCTCTCTCTCTCTCTCTCTCTCTCTCTCTCTCTCTCTCTCTCTCTCTCTCTCTCTCTCTCTCTCTCTCTCTCTCTCTCTCTCTCTCTCTCTCTCTCTCTCTCTCTCCCTCTCCCCTAGGACCCTTCTTCTATCCCACCAGGAATCTAAGAATACACAATGAGCTTATCACTTCCTATATAAATGTCACCCACTTAACCTTAGCTTATGAGATGATGGGCTCTCCATCCTGCTTCTGCGCAGTGGCGCTTGTTCTGTAGATAGGGAACTGAGTGATGGGGCTGAGTGGAAAACTACCTTCTATGAATGTAGAATAAAAGGATTGGCCGAATGAAGAGCAAGGAATTTCCAAAACCCCCTTCCCAACTATGGGCTGCTTAGCTGGGAAAATAATAAGGAAAAAATGCATTGTTACATAAGTGCGTGAAGTTTTTTCCACAACTCACTCCTAAACAGAGATTGAACAACAACAACATCCTGTAACTGCAGTGGAATTTTATAAGACAACCAGGTGAGAAAGTATGACTCTCTTCCTCACACTCTAAGAAGTGACTTAAAGCGTTATTCCATAAAACCATGGATGTGAGTAATGCAACTTCTAATTCCTAATGAAAAACGGAAGGGGGCAAAATTACAATGCCTACCCCTGCTAGAGGTTTAACGATATGTGCACACCTTCCTCATCTGATGCGAACAGTAGAGGTGACTGAAAACATGTGCTCGTTCGGAGTTCAGAGTTTTTAACTCGTGACACTGAAACTCCTCAGACACCTCTCAATACTGAGCGAACCCCTAACCCTATGCACCTACGAGGAAATTCTATTCAGCACACACAACCATAAGCGCTAATGACCGCAATACATGTATTGTAAAAAAAAATGATACTTGCGAAGTGCTGAGGGCAGAAGAGAAAACGTTGCAGACAAACTCTCTTTCTCTCAGAATAACTTCCAAATTCCTCACGGATACAAGGTTACTAAGGTGATGGAAGACAGGAGCAAGGGACAGCAAAATACTATGGAGTTACGAAGGGGTGACTGGAGAAGGAACTGGGAAACTGAAACTTAAATATTCTGTGAAAGGGGTGCTGAGGTACTTCCAGTCAGGAATCCGAGTCGCAGTAAGTGTCACTGCAACAGCAGAGAAGACGCGAAGCACAGAACAACAAGGGGGGGGCTTAAGTACTCAGAGAGTGACTGCAACTAGACCGCACAACCACATACAATGAATACAACCAGGCGGCCATGTTGGCCGATTAGGAAGTGCCTGAATCTGAATAGCCCACAATGTCCTACCTGCCCTCAGACCAGGAATTATATGCAACTAACCAGGAAACCTTGGAAGCCATTTTAAGGGGAAACCCAGTGGTCATGACATCAACGTCCCACCCCATTAGAAAATTCCCTGACTCTTTGGGGTGCTCCACAGCCCCCCTAAAAGCAACCCAACTCCCCTTGGTGCAGAGAGGCACATTGATGTGCCAATCTGGCCCCGGGGTGCCCAAACCTTACTGCCCCACCTACTGGGGGGCCTGTCCCACCATTTTTGGGGGCCCTCTCCCCCCTCACCCCAAATGGGTGATGGGGGCACCTCCCTGGGCTTCCTACAAACGGCTGCATGAGGTACACCCCCCTCCATTTGGGGTGGGGGGGAGAGGGCCCCCAAAAATGGTGGGCCAGGCCCCCCAGTGGGTTGGGCCGTAAGGTTTCAGCACCCTGGCACCAGATTGGCACACCAATGTGCCCCTCTGCGCCAAGGCAAGTTTAGTAAACAAAGAAAATATTTCAAAATGGCAGGCTGCGCTTTAGCGGGGGCAGACGGGCCCCATACACCGCCAGGTCATTTTCTATTGTGAAGCGGGTGCACCTCTCCACCGCCACCCCAATTGGAGGGGTGGCGCATCTCATGCAGCCCTCCCCAGCGGCAGATAAGTGGGGGGGGGGGCTGTCCTGCACTCCTCCCTTCGGCTCAGGCGTCCCTTCCTAGGAGCAGATATCTGGTCCCAGGGAGGGCTGCATGATATATCACCCACTCCATTGCAGGTGGGGGAGACGGACTCACCACCCCGTCCCATTAGAAAATTCCCCATCGCTTTGGGGTGCCCCACAGCCCCCCTAAAATGCGTTTTTAAAGACGCTGGTGGAGGGTGTCTGTATTTCTGATCTCTATATGGTAGAGGAGAGGCACAGAGGACCCCAGCCAAGATTCTCTATTATTGGTGCGTGGTCGAGCAATCAAGGCCTAGCTTCTCAGGTGGTGATGCAGGCTGGTTCTTAAGTACAGTGTAGTCCCCAAGCACCCACAAAGGAATGTCCGCACAATGTATTGGTTAAAACAGTCTAATTAATATTCAAAGGTCATATACACTATCACGATAACGCAGTTTGTGCTCGGAAAATCAACAATGGTAAATATATACAGTTTTAAAGTGGTACCACAACGATTATTAGATCTCTTTAAAGTGCATCAACTATACGGTCAAAATGTCGCACAGATCAATAAAGAGGAAACCAGCAGTAGAGAGAGGAAGGAAAGCAAGATGGTTGAACAATTGGCAGAATACTGGTCCCGCTTCCTAGACACAGTTCTGTGCGGAGATCCCCCCACCTGGGCAACCTGTAGAATAAAGATACAAGCCAAGTCCATATATTGTTCACACTAGACTTCCCAATAGTTCTGCAACCACAAAGTACCTGGCGTTGTAGCGTCCCTCCTCGGGGAATCGACCAACAGCCAGTTAGGGGGAAGGGACAGAATCAGGGCTTCCCGGGACTTCGGGAAGATCAAGGTAACAGGTGATGGAAGGCAAGAGGCCATGGGGGCCATTTTGTCTCCATCAGGAATCTAACGATTCCAATGACAGGGCCTGGGCATCCCAAAATGGAGGACGCTCAGGGCACCAGTCAATTCAGCACAGAGCTGCCACCAGCCCGTACCCTGCTCTGTGAGTCACACACAGGTGTCCAAAAACATACACTAGGGGCACAGGGTTGCACCCCTACCCATGGGTGCCATAAGGGTATCCCATGGGTCTGTTCACCAAAACCAAAGGAGAGATCTGCACCACCAGGAGTCCCACATGAACTCCTGCACAGAAAACATGACAGAACACACGATGAAAGCAGTAAAGGACAAGGATACGGAGGCCCTGTCCCTCTGATGCATTTCCAGCATCACAGCGTTCCACCATTTTCCATTTTTTTCTTTGTTTACTTTGTTTTACGAAACTTGCCTTGGCGCAGAGGGGCACATTGGTGTGCAAATCAGACCCCAGGGTGCCCAACCCTTACTGCCCCACCCACTGGGGGGCCTGTCTGACAATTTGTGATGGCCCTCTCCCCCCTCACTCCAAATGGGTGGCGGGGGCACGTTATGCAGGCCTCCCTGGGCCTCCTACAAACGGCTGTGTGAGGTACTCCGCCCTCCATTTGGCATGTGGGGGAGAGGGCCACCAAAAATGTGTAGGACAGGCCCCCCGGTGGGTGGGGCATTAAGGTTTGGGCACCCTAGGGCCAGATTGGCACACCAATGTGCCCCTATGCGCCAAGGCAAGTTTTGTAAACAAAGAAAAAAAAGGAAAATGGTACACTACACTTTAGGGCGGGCTGAGGGGCACCCTAAACAGTCAGGTAATTTTCTAATGTAATTTGGGGGGTGACCCTCTACCCCCCCACACCAAATGCAGGCGGGGCATCTCATTCAGCCCTCCCTGGGGGCAGATAAGAGGGGGGCATCTCATGCAGCCCTCCCTGGGGTTAGATGGCCCGTCCTAGGAGCAGATATCTGTCCGCAGGGAGGGCTACAAGGGGTGCCCCCATTTCCCCTTGGGGTGAAGGGAAGAGGGCCACCCTCTTTTCTGTAAAATATATCCCTGGTGGCTAGTGGCCCCCCACTCCCACCCAAAATTTCCATTTTTTTATTTTGTTTTGTTTTTTTATTTTTTATTTTGCCCCTTTCCCTGGGGCAGATGATCAGCCATCTGCCCCCAGGGGGCCTTAACCTGCAGGCCCCATCCTTTGGGGGGCTGCACACTTCTTCCTGGTGGCCCCCCACCCCCAAATTGATGGAGGGCCACCTCATGTGCTCCCTTCCCTGTTGCTTTCTTTTTTTTTTTGCCCCCTTCCCTGGGGGTAGATGATCGGGGGGTGAGGGCTGCTTACTGTAAGCAGCCCCCACCTCCCCCCACATTCAAAGACATCCCTGGTGTCTAGTGGCCATGATGCCCGCGCATTGAGCGCCCCGCGCCCGAATTGCGGGCAGCAATGCTGTCACACAGGGTGTCCTTGGAAAGGGGAGAATCTCCCCTTTCCAAGGACACCATTTCCGAAAAGGTCCCTGGTGGCTAGGGCCCCTAAACACCCTCCCCCCTTCCCATCACGTATTTTTCATTTAGTCTTTTTTTTTATGCCCCCACCCCTGGGGGCAGATGGTCACCTGTCTGCCCTCAGGGGTCATTATATATGTGCCCCCATGATTTGGGGGCTGGGGGGGAGAGGGCTGCTTACTGTAGCCCCCCTCCCCCCACGTCACAAACGTTTCCCTGGTGGTCCAGTGGGCATTGCTGCCCGCGCATCGAGCGCCTTGGGCCCCGATCTGCGGGCAGCAATGCTGTCACACTTGGTGTCGATTCAAAGGGGAGAATCTCCCCTTTCCAACGACACCTCCCTCGATCTCCGGCTTGAAATACAGCCGGAGATTGAGGGGGAGAAAGGTGAACACTCACCTTCTATTTTCACCGCAGCAGCCCGTAATGGCTGCTGCGGTGAAAATTACTTTCAGTTTCACGCCGACGTGCTTTACGCACGCCGACGTGAAACTGAAGGTAATCCAGCCCCCTGGCAGTGATGGGGGACCTCCCCCTCACATAGCCCGGGGGTTGGATTACTGTTTTGAGTGATCTCTGCTCTGCTCTGCAGGGATCACACAAAACAAGGCGCCAATAAGGACGAGCTATCTCATCCTTGCCACTGCGTATGCAATGTCAAGGACGAGATACCTCTCCCTTGGTACTTAAGGGGTTAAAAAGCAACTTCAATCACAGATCATCAACAACATCCACGTAAAAAACAATATACATTCCTATTCCTTCCGTCTGGCTTCTTCATAGCCCAAATGGTACTCTCTCCGAGAGCTATCTTTCGCCTGATGGTTTCGACCATTGTTATCCCCGAACAGGTGTTATGCTGAATCAGCCGTCATCTACTATTTTCCTACCCTTTCCCCCCCCTTCCCCTCAGACCTCAGAGACAGATCCCAGAGTACCATATACACTTTATTTCTCCAGCATGGGGTCTGGCATGGATTCACATGCTCATGAATATTCCCCGTCGTCAGGTAAAGAAAAAATCAGTATCAGTTTCGTTTCTGATCTGTCTTTCTTAGTAGTAACCAATCACTGATCTCTGGGTCATACTGCCCCCAGCCAATGACTGCCCTCTCCCTAAGCCCCGCCTCTGGCAGCCATCCTCAGATTTTTACTGCACGCTCAAGTGTTGGGGGTCCTCGTGCGTTAGGTCTCAAGTTTTTGCTGCGTTTTCGCGCTTTTTCAGGAGATTTTCTCATTTTTTCGGTTTAATCGAGCCTCAAGCTCCACCATTTTTAATTCCGATAACCGGGACCCGTTTCGGCATTCTTCTACGCCCCTCAAGGGTGAAGTTTTTGTCGTGTTTACGCTTCTTGGAGGATTCTGGAAGATCTGCGGCCTACCTCAACGGACATGGCCCAGGACAAGGGAAGCTCAACGCCCGGATCCAAGCTGTTCAGGTGCTGCCCTGGATGCGGATTACAAAACGTTTTCAAGGAGGACGAGCATTCGTGATGTCTCTACTGCCTTCATGAGGACAAGACGCACGTGGAGAAGGACTGTGCGTTCTGCAAGAACCTTTCGGAACGGACCAAACAAGATCGTCGTTCCCGCCTCGTCGCCTGGCTGGAGAAGGGCACAGCAGGTGAGAAGGCAAAGAAAAAGTCTGAGCGGGCTTCTAAGTTGTCAGGAATAAGGGCAAGCGTGTGTAGACTGGGCTCAGAGGGCTAAAACACTGAAAGATCCAGCAAAACTACAATTCCCAGCAGTACTTGGGAGGCTGGGTAGTTTACTGCCGTGCGCGCGTGGAGGCCAGCTGATCTTGATTGCTAGCGGTTTATGAGCGGCTCACGGCGCACGGCAGGTGTGGCTTATTTTGTTTGGAGGTCGAAGCTGCGTCGGTCGAAGCTGCATCTGAGAAGTCAGGAGCCGCCCTCTATGGAATTGGTATGAACGCGGAGGCGGCGGGTGTGAGCACTTTACAGCGGGGAGAGGAGTGATCCCGACGGCTGCTACGGGCAACAGCATTCAACGTCCGGGAAGGCTCAGGAGCTTCCCGGACACAAGATAAGTGCAGAAAGGGCTAATCTTTTCTTTGACGAAATGCACACGTGATTACGAGCATGCTAACAGAAGTACCCAGTGTTTGTTAGGTGTATGCTTTGCAAAACGCAAAACTTGTTTGTCAAAACTATGGGCAGTACGCAGAGGTGCTTTTAGAATTGCATTGTCCCACATTGTTCCAACCCAGCAGGGGTTACTACGGGGTATTTATGGAGATAACTACATACTGAGAGACTGAGAGACTGTGCATATCTTTCTGTTATGATGCAAGGAAGCACTTGACAAATCTTTATGTTCTATACGTTTATGTGCTTGTTAGTAACTATAAGTGTTGCATATACCAGCCCAGGGGGCCATGTGTCATGTCTTCATCTTGGGAGTATTCCCATTGTATGTTTCATCTGCTAACCATGCTTGTTTTGTTTCATGTCAATGACACACAGTGTGTGAGATACATGTATTAAGGTGTTCTCAAGATATAGGTTATCAGGTAACAGGCAGTACTACCACATAGGATATCAAGTAATCAAAGTATTGCAGGTTATGGTGTTACAAGTATTACTAAGTGTAGGATTTTTCCCTGTACTTTCCCCAGTCCTATCCAAACTAGGTTTTCCTCTACCCCTCTATCCGGTGTTCCTAAAACTCCTCACCCTGTCCACAACCTCTCCCTAACCCTCTTCCCCCCACTGGCTGCCACGTGGTGTCCTGTCTATATATATATATCAGGTACCTGTGCCAACCACGGTGGGAGGGTCGACTTCATTCGGCTTCTGTGGTTCGGGGGAGAGTGTCGACCTCTCCTCCTATTATTGTGTATCTTGACATAATAAGCCACCCCCATATTGGGATACTCAAACCACCCAAGCCAAATGGAAGCGACTCCTCTGCCTTTGGCCGATGTGCTAAAGGCCCTCCAAGATATGCAGTTGGAATTAGCTCAGACAAGACAAGAAGCTGATAATTTGAAGACTCAAGTTCAAAGTTTGGTTGCTCAGAGAACTCCATTGGAGGGAGCAAGTGCAATGGGAGTTGCCTCTTCCAGTCAGAATTCCACAGTAATTGTCCACCCTCCCAGTAGTGTCCCTTTGGCAGCCCCCGAACGTTTTTCGGGGGATCCCCGAAAGTACATGATGTTCCTTACACAATGTAGACTACATTTCCTGTGTAAACCTACAGCCTTCGAGACTATCCAAGCTAGAACGGCTTTTGTCATTTCTTATTTGACCAGGGATGCTGCAGCATGGGCGATGCCCTTGGTACAAAGAGATGATCCTCTATTATATAACTGGGATGAGTTTTTGACGGAATTTGGCCGGCTATTTGATCGCAGAGAGGTGTCTCTAGCTCAGGATAAGGAATTGTTGGGATTAAAACAAGGAGTGCGAGATCTAGTAACGTATGTAACTCAGTTTAACAGGTTAGTCATAGAGACGGAGTGGCCAGCAGCCAAACAAACAGTATTATTTTATCAAGGATTACGGGAGGAACTAAAAGATGCCATTGCACAAGTGGAGCCTCAACCGCGCACATGTACTGCTATGATAGATTTAGCGCTGAGGTTGGATCATCGCATGAACGAAAGGAAAGGTGATAAAAAGAGACCGGAAGTAACACCTTTTGTACGACTAGACAGAAGTAGGGGAGGAAGGGCAAGTGAAGTAGAGCCAATGCAGATTGGAAGTGTCAGAGGGCCATTATCGGCGGCAGAAAAAGAACAACGTAGGTCCAATAAGTTGTGTTTGTATTGTGGGCAAGCAGGGCATTTTATACGGACATGTCCCAATACCCCTCAGAAGAGTGGTGAAAAGAGTTCGAAGGAGGCGGAAAAGAATTGGGCCGGCCTTGAGGGGAACACAGGTGTCAGGCCCATTAGAAGTAAGATTCCCCAGGTGGATTGCAAACACGGTGGGTGGTAAAACTTCCCATTTCTACATTCTTGTTACATTATGTTTTGCTTTGACGAAACAGGAGGTTAGGGCTATGGTGGACTCAGGGGCCACAGGTAACTTTGTAGACATCTCACTGGCTACTCAGTTAGGGTTACCTGTAGTTGACAAGCAGCAGGTAGAAGGAGTCCAGTCAGTAGATGGTTCAACATTAACATCAGGTCCCATACGACAACAGACTGAGAAATTGGAAATGATTTGTGAAGGAGGTCATCAAGAGATAATTACCTTTGACCTTATAGCAGCCCCGCAGTTTGGGTTGATTCTGGGAATGCCATGGTTAAAATTACATAACCCGCAAATTGATTGGGTGCTACGGACAGTAAGGTTTGATGAACAACGGTGTCAAGAACACATTCTACTCGAAACAGGCCCCACAGCATTGTTAATTGAGAAGGTAGCAGGGCCCCAAGTGGTGGGTGCAGTGGAAAAGAGAATTCCCTCACAGTACATAGAATTTGCAAAAGTGTTCGACAAAAGAGGGGCGGAGCAGTTGCCTCCTCATAGAACCTATGATTGTGTTATTGAACTTGAAGAAGGGGCGAAATTACCTTGTAGTAGAATATATGCCCTTACGGAGAAGGAAAATGAACACTTACGAGAGTATCTTGATGAAATGTTGTCTAAAGGATTTATTAGGCACTCTACTTCTCCAGTTTCTTCTCCATTATTTTTTGTCCCTAAAAAGGAAGGGACGTTACGCACTTGCATAGACTATCGTGCATTAAACAAGGTGACCATCAAGAATCGATTCCCTTTACCTTTGATTTCGGTTCTATTGGACCAAGTAAAGAATGCAAAGATTTATACCAAATTGGATCTAAGGGGAGCCTATCATTTGATACGGGTAAAAGAGGGTGATGAGTGGAAGACGGCATTCAGAACAAAGTTTGGATTGTTTGAGTATCTTGTCATGCCGTTTGGTTTATGTAATGCCCCTGCCGCTTTTCAGTTTTTTATGCAAGAAGTATTGCATGAGTTTATTGATCTTTTTGTAATTGTGTACATTGATGATATTTTGATTTACTCAGATTCCCCAGTACAACATGTAAAACATGTAACAGCAGTGTTGAAAAGGTTACAAGAATATCAATTATGTGTGAAATCAGAGAAATGCGCATTTCATGTAAGCCAGGTGGAATTTCTGGGGTTTATATTGACAAACACCGGGATTGTGATGGATCCAAGGAAGGTGCAAGCAGTGTTGAATTGGCCTTCACCACAATGTATAAAAGACATACAATCCTTCTTGGGGTTTGCTAACTTCTACAGACGTTTCATTGGCAATTTCTCCAAGATCGTTAGTCCAATTACACAACTACTAAAAAAGGCAGTGGCCCTCATTACGACCCTGGCGGAGGACCATGGTGCAATTTGCACCATGGTCCATGGCGCTAAGCTGCCAACTCCGCCATGGTGGTTGGCGGACTTACCGCCCCATTCCGACCTTGGCGGGGCGGTAAGTCCCCAATCCCCATTTACCCTTCCCCATTCCCATTTTTGCCCCATAGGGTATAATGGGAGTGGGGAACGCGTTAATTACGCCACCGTAAATTACGGTGGCGTAATTAACAACAAGTCCCGTAGCGCCATGGATTTTTCCGCCTGCAAAAAGCAGGCGTAAAAATCACCATGGCGCTACGGGAACTCGTAGTCTGGCGGAAAGGTACGCCATGCTTTACGCCGGCGTAAACCCCTTTCCGCCAGGGTCGTAATGAGGGCCAGTGAGATTTACATGGAGTGTGGAGGCAGATCGAGCATTTCAACAACTAAAAACAGCATTCACTACCGCTCCTGTGTTAAGACATCCTAAACTAGAGAGAGCCTTTCAGGTGGAGACAGATGCTAGTAATGTGGCAGTAGGAGCTATTTTATCACAGAAGGATGAAGAGGGAATTTTGCATCCTGTGGCCTTTTTCTCTAAGAAATTGTCAGGGTGTGAACAAAACTATTCTATTACGGATAAAGAATTATTGGCCATTCGATTAGCATTTGTGGAATGGAGACATTATTTGATGGGTGCAAGACATCAGGTGGTGGTAGTAACAGACCATAAAAATTTGCAATACTTCACAACAGCACAATCACTAAGCCCTAGGCAGCTACGTTGGTCTCAATATTTTAATGAATTTGACTTTGTGGTTACATTCAGACCAGGTAGTAAGAATGGAAAAGCGGATGCTTTATCTAGACAACAAAATGTGGATAATTCAGTGGGGGAAATTAAAACTGTTATTTCACCTGAAAGAATTGTCGGGGCTATTACACAGAAAGTCATTGAACAGGTCAAGAAGGCATTACCAGTTAGACAACTGCAGGAATGGAGTAAAACTCATCCCGCACGTACCATACGAGAAGGTTTGCCCTATCATCAGTGTAGACTGTATTTGCCCACCAAGGAATTACAGAAGCAAGCATTATACTGGTGCCATAATTCTCCATTGGCAGGGCATGCAGGTTTGAGAAAGATGCAAGAGATGCTAGGGAAATATTTCTGGTGGCCCACAGTAAAACAAGACTCTGAGAAGTACTTAAGGTTGTGTGAGAATTGTGCACGTAACAAGGCAGAGCATGGGAAGAAAAGAGGGTTGTTACAACCCTTACCAACCCCAGGTCAGCTATGGACTTCCATTTCGATGGATTTCATTACGGATTTACCTCCTGATAATGGTTATGATACCATTTGGGTAGTAGTGGATTTCATGTCTAAGCAGGCTCACTTTGTTCCATGTGTAGGAATACCAGGAGCAGGAAAGTTGGCAGAGTTATTCTTGCAAAATGTGGTCAGATTGCATGGACTACCAAAGTGTATAATTTCGGATAGAGGTTCACAATTCACCTCCAGGTTTTGGCGTGCCTTTTGTCAGATGCTGGGAATCAACTGTGCGCTCTCTACTAGCTATCATCCTCAAACTGATGGGCAGACAGAGCGCGTGAATCAGACCCTAGAGCAATATTTAAGAGGGTACTTGGGTGATGGCAGAGATTCTTGGGTACAAGCTTTATGGTTGGCAGAATTCACATACAATAATACCTATCACACTTCCCTGGGGATGGCACCAAATGAATGTTTATATGGACAAGTGCAGAATATGATACCAGAACATTTGCCAGAAGTGGGACAAATCCCTGCGTTACAAGAGCGAAACCAGTTGCTTCTGGAGATCAGGCAAAAGGCACAGGCAAATCTAGAACAAGCAAAGAGACAATATAAAAGTCAAGCTGACAGACATAGACAAGCAGGTCCTAAATATGCAGTGGGAGATAAGGTGTGGTTATCCACACGAAATCTAGCCTTGATAGGCTCGCGGAAATTTCTGCCTCGTTTTATTGGGCCCTACGTGATAATTAAATGTGTGTCAGCCACTGCTATGAAATTGCGTTTGCCAAAAAATGTACCTATCCATCCGGTATTCCATGTCTCTTTACTTAAACCCGCAGCTCCGGGGATGACTGCTAAGAGACCACCAGCCATCATGAAAGAAGGTCAGATGGAGTATGAAGTGAAAAGTATTCTGGATGCCAAAAAAAGGAATCAACGGTTATGGTACCTGATTAACTGGAAAGGTTATGGGCCGGAGGACTGTTCTTGGGAGCCGGCGGAATCAGTACATGCTCCAGGGTTGGTTAAACAATTTCATCGACAACATCCGGGTAAACCAGGTTCTGGGAAGGGCCCTCGGAGAGGAGGTAATGTCAGGAATAAGGGCAAGCGTGTGTATACTGTGCTCAGAGGGCTAAAACACTGAAAGATCCAGCAAAACTACAATTCCCAGCAGTACTTTGGAGGCTGGGTAGTTTACTGCCGTGCGCGCGTGGGGGCCAGCTGATCTTGATTGCTAACGGTTTATGAGCGGCTCACGCACGGCAGGTGTGGCTTATTTTGTTTGGAGGTCGAAGCTGCGTCGGTCGAAGCTGCATCTGAGAAGTCAGGAGCCGCCCGCTATGGAATTGGTATGAACGCGGAGGCGGCGGGCGTGAGCACTTTACAGCGGGGAGAGGAGTGATCCCGACGGCTGCTACGGGCAACAGCATTCAACGTCCGGGAAGGCTCAGGAGCTTCCCGGACACAAGATAAGTGCAGAAAGGGCTAATCTTTTCTTTGACGAAATGCACACGTGATTACGAGCATGCTAACAGAAGTACCCAGTGTTTGTTAGGTGTATGCTTTGCAAAACGCAAAACTTGTTTGTCAAAACTATGGGTAGTACGCAGAGGTGCCTTTAGAATTGCATTGTCCCACATTGTTCCAACCCAGCAGGGGTTACTACGGGGTATTTATGGAGACAACTACATACTGAGAGACTGTGCATATCTTTCTGTTATGATGCAAGGAAGCACTTGACAAATCTTTATGTTCTATACGTTTATGTGCTTGTTAGTAATTATAAGTGTTGCATATACCAGCCCAGGGGGCCATGTGTCATGTCTTCATCTTGGGAGTATTCCCATTGTATGTTTCATCTGCTAACCATGCTTGTTTTGTTTCATGTCAATGACACACAGTGTGTGAGATACATGTATTAAGGTGTTCTCAAGATAAAGGTTATCAGGTAACAGGCAGTACTACCACATAGGATATCAAGTAATCAAAGTATTGCAGGTTATGGTGTTACAAGTATTACTAAGTGTAGGATTTTTCCCTGTACTTTCCCCAGTCCTATCCAAACTAGGTTTTCCTCTACCCTCTATCCGGTGTTCCTAAAACTCCTCCCCCTGTCCACAACCTCTCCCTAACCCTCTTCCCCCCACTGGCTGCCACGTGGTGTCCTGTCTATATATATATATATATATATCAGGTACCTGTGCCAACCACGGTGGGAGGGTCGACTTCATTCGGCTTCTGTGGTTCGGGGGAGAGTGTCGACCTCTCCTCCTATTATTGTGTATCTTGACATAAGTCCTGTGAGGGTGCCCCGGCGACAGGGGCCCAACAGAAGGCTAAGCACTGCGAGCCAGCGCTCTGGTTCAGGGAAGAGGAAGTCTGATTACCCGGGTAAGCTGCTGGAGCGGCCCCCGTCGATCTGGAAGGGTGATCGAGGCGCTGACCCTCCGCCCAAGGCAAAGGCCTAGGACGCACCTAAGGTGGTGAGGGCTTTGATCCAGCCGGCAAAGCTCTCTATCGAAGTGGTCGCCTCGCCCTCCTCAAGAACCCTTCCACTACGCCAGCTAGAAGAGACCGGTACGAGAAGAAGTACCGGGTCCCGGACGCGGCCCCCCTGTGCCTCCGGGCGCAGCCTACCCTGGACTCCGTCGTCTCCGCGGTGGCCAGGAAGAAAGCGGGGGGGGGTGCGGCCTCCACATCGACTTCCCCACCGGACGGCGAGGGAAAGAAATTGGACACTATGGGACGCAGGGTCATCTCGTCTGCAGCAACGACGATTAAAGCGGCCAACGCCTTGGCTATCGTGGCCCGCTACGACAGGGAGCTATGGTACAAACTGGCTCCCCTGCTGGACTTCCTACCGGACGACAAGAGGGCGGTTGCCCTGGAGATCCTACAGGAAGGTGAGGTGGCGTCGGACCACGCCATCACTATTGCGACGGACATCGCCGACACTGGGTTTTGCCAGTTGGGCAACGGCGTGTGCCTTAGGCGGCGTGGATGGCTCAAGGCTACGGACTTCCGTCAAGACGTACAGACCAGAGTCCTGGACATGCCGTTCAATGGGAACAACCTGTTTGGGAAAACAGTGGACGATTCCCTTCAGGCCATTAAAGCGGACACTGAGACGGCCCGGGCCCTTGGGGTTCTGCAGCAACGACGGACGCCCTTTCGGAGCAGCGGAGGCAAGGGCGCCTCCAAAGGTTCCGGCGGCGGTTTCTCCACCTACCGTCAAGCGGCCCGCTCGTCGTCTCAGGAGGCCTACAGAGGACGAGGCAAGTCTGGCAGACCCCGCCGTCGTCGCCAAGGAGGTCAAGGCGGCAAAGCCTCGTCGAAACAGGATTGAACCAACCGTGGGGTCGGGCCCCCACCGATGCACCCCGGTGGGAGGCCGGCTGGCGAGCTCCGTCAGCGTGTGGGAGTCCATCTCCACCGACCGTTGGGTGCTGGACGCCTTAGCCCGGGGCCACGCGCTCGAGTTTCAAAGAAGGTGCCCGCGCGTCCCCCCCGTGGCCAGGAAAGAGCTTCACGTCCCTCAGCTTCTCCTGGAGGTAAGGGCGATGCTCAGGAAGGGCGCCATCAAACTCGTCCCAAAGAGGCTTCGGGGCTCCGGAGTTTACTCGAGATACTTCCTCGTGAAGAAGAAGACGGGAGGATGGCGCCCCATCCTAGACCTGCGACGTCTGAACAAATTCATCAAGGCGCAGAAGTTCCGGATGGTCACCCTCCAGCATGTCCTGGGTCAGCTGGAGGAAGGAGACTTCCTGTCGTCGTTGGATTTGGAGGATGCCTACTTCCATATTCCCATCCTAAAGGGGCACCGAAAATTCCTCAGGTTTGTGGTCCAAGGGCGTCACTACCAGTTCAAAGCCCTCCCCTTCGGACTACGGTCGGCACCCAGGGTATTCACCAAGTGCCTTGCACCGGTGGCGGCGCAGCTGCGCCGCGAGGGGATCCACGTCTACCCCTACCTGGACGACTGGCTCATCCGAGCCAAGACGAGGGAGCTCGCCGTGGAGCACACAGCAAGGACCGTCCAACTTCTCACGGACCTGGGATTCTCCGTGAACTACGCCAAGTCCCACCTGGTACCAGCGCAAAACGCACTGTTTCTGGGAGCGAAGCTCGACACAGTGTCCCTTCTGGCCTCCCCGTCGGAGGAAAGGACCAGGTCCATCCTGGGCAAGGTACAGCGGATGTTGGCTTCCGACGCGGCCAAGGTGAGGTCCATCAAGTCCCTCCTCGGAATGATGTCTTCTTGCATCTACCTCATCCCCATGTGCAGGCTCCGGATGTGCCTGTTGCAGGAGTTCCTGGACGCGCGCTGGATCCAAACGACGGGCGGCTTCGAGGAGAGGATCACACTCGACGAGAGTTTCCGCCGCGCAGTCCAGTGGTGGGGCACCCGCGCGCATCTGACGGCGGGCATGGACTTCCAGACCCCAGACCACCAGGAGACAGTGACCACGGATGCCCCCCTGGAAGGGTGGGGAGCGCACACCGAAAATCTGCACGCGAGAGGCCTTTGGCTCCCGACGGAGAAGTCCCTCCATATCAACGTCCTGGAGCTCCGTGCAGTGTTCTGGGCCCTCAGGTCCTTCCTTCCGTCCCTCAAGGGCAAGGTGGTGAGGATCTTCACCGACAACACCACCACCACGTTTTACATCAGGAAACAGGGCGGAACCAGGTCCCCAGCACTGTCCAAGGAGGCGCAGGACCTGTGGCATTGGGCCGTCGCCCAAAGGATGTTTCTGGTGCCGTTTCATCTGGCAGGG
Organism: Ambystoma mexicanum; assembly: GCF_040938575.1. Classification (NCBI taxonomy): domain Eukaryota; kingdom Metazoa; phylum Chordata; class Amphibia; order Caudata; family Ambystomatidae; genus Ambystoma; species Ambystoma mexicanum. Next base: position 111,726,471 of record NC_090938.1, on the reverse strand, counting down.
ATAAAAAACACCATCGCCGATTCACTCAGCAGGGAGCTGCGCTCGTGCCACGAGTGGGAACTACGGCAGGATCTAGTGGATCGCCTCTTCCGACGGTGGGGCACACCCCGAATCGACCTTTTCGCGATGGCGTTGAACTCCAAGTGCCAGAGGTTCGCCAGCAGGTTCCCGCAACCGAGGAGCATGGGCGATGCTTTCTCGTTCCCCTGGGACGGCCTGTTTCTATACGCGTTCCCTCCGTTGCCGTTGCTGCTCTGCCTCATCAACCAGCTCAAGAAGTCCAGGTGCAGAATGATCCTCGTTGCACTGGCGTGGCCAAGGCAGATCTGGTTCCCGGACCTTCTGGACTTGTCAATGTCCCCACCAGTCAGGCTGCCGGCGGACGCGGATGTTCTCTCCAGAGAAGGAGGCGCCATTCTCCTTCACAACCCACATTCGCTGAACTTGCAGGCCTGGCTCCTGCAGCACAAGAGTTTGGAGAGTACAATATCCCAGCTGACTGCAAAGAGGTTCTTGCAAAAGCCAGGGCGTCCTCAACTCTTAAGTGTTACGGTCATAAGTGGAAGAGGTTCTCTGTCTGGTGCCGTGCACAGAAGATTAACCCTCTGCGGATTACGGCCCCTCAAGTACTACTGTACCTACTGTTGCTGGCCAAAGCTGGACCGGCTCACGCCTCCATCAAAATACATCTGGCTGCCATCTCCCGATATACCAGGACTACGGGACGGGCGTCCTTGTGGTCTCATCGCCTGGTGAAGGAATTTATGAAGGGACTATTCCGATCGTTCCCGCCGGTGAAGGCTCCTGCCCCGGCGTGGGAGCTTAATGTGGTGCTGACCAGGCTCATGGGGGCCCCATTCGAGCCTATGCATTCGGCGCCTTTGAAGTTCCTGTCATGGAAGACAGCGTTCCTCGTGGCCATCACCTCCGCACGACGAGTCAGAGAGATCCAGGCCCTATCTTGCAAGCCTCCATACTTGACTTTTCATGACACGAGGGTGGTGCTGAGGACGCACCCCTCCTTCATGCCCAAGGTGCCGTCGGACTTCCACCTCAACGAGCCCTTGGTGTTACCAGTTTTCTTCCCGTCGCCTTCGACGACGGCCGAGATGACTTTGCACTCGCTGGATATAGCTAGAGCGCTGAAGTTCTACGTGGACCGCACAAAGAGTTTTCGGAAGACATCACAACTGTTTGTGAACTTTGTGTCTGTGAATCAAGGGAAGGCTCTCTCGAATACTTCCATTTCCAGATGGCTCTCCGGCTGCATCATGCACTGTCACCGGTTGGCAAACCGACCGCTGCCCGGCCGTCCGAGAGCCCATTCGACCAGAGCGATCGCTGCTACCACGGCGTTCCTGTCTAGTGTGCCCCTGCTGGACATCTGCAGGGCTGCTACGTGGAGGTCGACGCACACCTTCACAAGATTCTACTGCGTCGATCGGGACTTCAGGGAGGAGTCCAGGGTCGGCCAAGCAGTGCTGCGCAACCTGTTTGCCTAAGGTGAGCCTGGTGAGGAGGTAAGAATTGCTTAATGTTGAGTTTTGGATGTAATGCTTAATGTTGAGCCTTTGCCACCTCCTGTGGTTGTGCATGTGAATACTGCTATGTATTATTTTATTCATGAGCATGTGAATGCATGCCAGACCCCATGCTGGAGAAGGAACAAGTTACTTACCTGTAACTGTTGGTCTCCAGCATGGGCTGGCATGGATTCACATGCGAACCCTCCCACTTACCCCTCTGCGGCTCTTCACTTGGTCATACTGCCACTTTGCGTGCTGCCAGAGGCGGGGCTTAGGGAGAGGGCAGTCATTGGCTGGGGGGAGTATGACCCAGAGTCCAGTGATTGGTTACTACTAAGAAAGAAAGATCAGAAACGAAACTGATACTGATTTTTTCTTTACCGAGGATTCCCAGCCTGACGACGGGGAATATTCATGAGCATGTGAATCCATGCCAGACCCATGCTGGAGAACAACAGTTACAGATAAGTAACTTGTTCCTCACCTCAACACCTCTCAGTACCATTCAACTTATGCACTTAGGTAACCGTCGTCTACAATACTGACATTGTTATTCCACCCCACCACAACTGAGTCAAAATAACCAAGAGGCTCTATGCAAAGCATTGGCATTGTTGATGGGTTCCCTCTCGTTTACCTCTCCCCCTCCCTCTTCAATGCATTTCTGTGCTCAGTATAACATTCCAAGAAAGGAAGCCAGATCATGTCTATGTGGGAGTGGGATTCCAACAGGACCGCCGTAATACTTTCCATTTGATATATGGTATGCACCTTCATAAACCATTCCCCCTTTGTTGGTAGAGTGTCACTTTTCCACTTAACTGTCAGACATACTCGTGCCGCTAACAACACATTTCTAGGCATGTGGGAAAGCATTGCATTTGTCCCTTCCATGTCCATCTCTATGCCGAACAAAACCAATAGTGGGGTCAATCTCCTTGTCTGCCATCTATGGCCTGATCCAACCCAGGACTTCCTTAGAGCAGAAATCGGCATGATGCAGGATAGGTCCCCACTCGCAATGCTTTACCAGACCCTTGCCAGACCCCTCCTCCACACAACGACAACCTACATCAAACTAATATGGCGGGAAGCCCACATACACATTGGCAGGGGAAAGAAAGTGACTCCAAGGCAACCACTATGGGGTAACAGCAACCTACCTGAGCTGAATAAATTACTGACATGGCCGGGATGGATAACGGCTGGAATAAGAAAAGTCGGGGACATACTCATGGGAGGCAGCGTGACACCCTTTGAGGAACTAGCCGACAGATTTGGTCTCCCAGCCACTGAACACTACCACTACCGTCAACTGGCATATGCACTACACGCACGTCTCCCTATGCTTGCGAATATGCCAGAATGTACACCACCGGAGAGAAACATTGTCTCGAACAAATACCCTGTAGAATCACATCCATAATGTATAATGTTATAACTTATTTTGCTACACAAGAACTATCCAAGCTCAAATCGAAGTGGGAGACAGTGTCATAAAACAATAATTTCAACCATGACACAGGTTTCAGTGTCCCACTAACCTGGGATCCCACGCCACAATTTGGATGTAATGAAAAGTCTCCCAAGCTGCTCTCCACCCCCCGATCCTCTAGTAGAGGCAGGGGACTTGCAGAACAACTGAGGAAACCCTCTGGGGAAGAAAATCAGAGTCTTCTTTCTGTTGGAGATGACTGTGAATGACTTGTCTTGGGGCGACCTGGCTTCTGGAGCTGTCTTCGGATTTGTCTAGTTGTCAAATGGGCACCCACGGAATGTTGGCTGTCTGTGTATATAATGGAAATGAGGAGATATAAGTGTCAAGATATAGAAAGAGCAATTTTAGACAGAAACTAGGTGGAAGGTACCTGTTAGATTACAGCCTTGTCTTCAGAAGAATTAGAAACTACTCCATGCAGGAATAACAAGGGGTCTACAAACAGATGCAGAACAGAACAGAAAACAGATTATCTACATATTTGGAGGGCAAGGAAAGACCAAGGAGAAAATAGGGGGCGAAAGAATCTACTAAATAATAATCTCACAACTCGAATAATATCTTGGCAGCTGGGCTGCGATGTTTGCATAAATCGGGAAAAGTTTGTCCGGTCTCAGAGCCGCAGCGGGTTCTGACTTTGTCAAAAGACCTTAACACTAGGATTGTTCTGTAGAATCAAGCGGAAAAGATTACCCTGTGAATCTATTGCGATGCGCGAGTTGCCCTGGTAACCTAAGCCTCTTACCTGGAAGGAGGAAGGAAGTCGTGAAAGTGGATAACGTTCCTTTCGGCAGAAGTTTCGTGGGACCTGAAAAGGATCTTAATGTTAATGACCGCAAGCTTTGGGAAAAGATAACTATCCCGAGATTGAGTATTGGAGAGTATATATATAAATATATCGTACCGTGTGGCCTGAGCAGAGACCCACTCTACGGTACTGCGGATTCCCGGGGCACACTAGGGGGTAAGAATTGCAACGGCTACAAATTAAAGACAGAGTTAAATGATTTAGAGTGGAATGGTTTTGAGGAGGTACAGAGAAAGAAAAGGTTCAAACTTACGAGCTTTGTGTGCTGAGAGTAGCAATGCGAGGCGTCCTTCTATCGGCCTGTAGATAAGCAGAATGCAAGGCAAGTGGAGGAGCTGCCCATCCCGGAAGACAAAACAAGGCTAGACAAACACCCGGGGATGTGGCAGCCATCTTGAAAGTAGAAACAGATATCGTAGCAATATGCCGCCATCGATGCCAAAGGGACCATTGGAATCGGCGTCTAATAACAGTATGCCCCCTCCGAAGAGGAATCCCTCCTCCCCCTGACTTGCCCGGATGAAACAGGTGGAAACGGCAAACCAGTTGGGGAGCATGCACCGCTTCGGCCGATTCCCACGATCTCTCCGCCACTGAGTATCCTTTCCAATCAATTAGATACTGCAACCTGCCACAATGGTATCTGGAGTAGCAAATACTGGCTATCTCAAATTCCGGACCATCCGTCGTGATAATGGGAGGAGGATTGGTAGAAATCCCCTGACCAAACCGATCCGGTTTAATTTGGGAGACATGAAAGACCGGATGAATCCGGGACCAGGAACGAGGCAATTGTAACAAAAAAGCTGCTTCACCCCTCCGGTACAAGACCTAGAAGGGACCAAAATATCTTGGAGATAACTTGAAAGGGACTAGATGGCGAGGTAAGTAACGAGAGGAGAGCCAGACCATGTCTCCTGGCTGAACCATAGGGGCTGAGGTCCTATGACGATCGGCTTGGAGCTTGGCACGGTCCTGGGCTTCCCGAAGACATTGTTGAGCCTTTCGATGGCCCAGTTGAATCTCGTTTACTAATCCATCCAAATCAGGGTGATGTGTAGAAGCTTCCGTACATGTTGGAAAGCTCGAAGGATGGAACCCACATGTTATATAAAATGGGCTGGCTGACAGGGAAGAATGCAAAGCGTTATTATATGCAAACTCGGCCAACGGCAGTAGATCCACCCAATTATCCTGAGCTACTGTAATGTAGCATCAAAGGAAACACTTCAATGTCTGATTAAGTCTCTCCGTTTATCCATTGGTCTGGGGATGATAGGCCGAGCTAAGGGCTTGGCGGATGTTAAGCATCGAGCACAGATGTTTCCAATATTGCGAGACATATTGTGGGCCCGGATCAGAGATGATGGACTCGGGAAGACCATATTTCGAAAATATGTGTTCAATAAAGATGCGTGCCATCTGGGCCGCTGAAGGGACTTTGGGCAAGGGAACAAAAACTTCCATCTTGGTAAGTGTGTCGATTGTAACCATGATTGTTGTCCAACTACGAGAAGCAGGTAATTCTACAATAAAATCTGTGGAAATTATCTGCCAGGGTCTCTCTGGCAAAGGCATTTGCACCAAATCCCCCAGGGGGGATCTTCTGGATGTCTTAGCTTGCTGACAGACCGAACAGGAAGTTACATAATCCTTGACATCGGAAAGTACTGAGGGCCACCAAAAGTATCTTCGAAGTAATTCTGTGGTGTTAGTAACCCAACGATGCCCTGCCATGGGAGAATCATGACACCATTTCAAAGCTTCTTGTTGCAGTTCGGAACTAAGAAGAAAGACAGCCTTCCCCTGAAATAAACATCCATGAGCTGGGATAAGAGAGTGTTTCTTCCTGAATTGAGGATTTTGAATTTCAAATGGTATCTTCTTGTTAGCTACTTTCCGTAAGAATGTCTGCACCATGTTAACACTCCGGCCCTTCGGAAATATTAGTTCGGAATGGAAACTCAAATCTTGGATCTTCTCTTTCCTGGAAAGGGCATCTGCTCTGAGGTTGGCTCTTCCTGGGATGAATTCAAATTCAATCTGATAAGGAGTAAAAAAAAAAAATGGCCTCATCGGGCTTGTCTGCTGTTACATTTTTGCACGTATTGTAAAGCTCTCAGTTTATGATGGTCTGTACTTACGGTGATAGGATAGCTAGCTCCCAAAAAAGGATGTCTCCATTCTTCAAAAGCACATTTGATCGCCAACAATTCCTTTTCCAAAACTGTGTAATTCAATTCAGCCGGTCTAAAGTCTCGGATGAGTATGCTACAGGGCATTCTATGCCTTGATCTTTGGTCTGGTGTAATACCGCTCCTAGTGCAGATTGAGAAGCATTGGATTCTACTATGAAGGGTTTCCCCTGATCCGGAGTGATCAATATGGGGGCGGTTGTAAAACAAATCTTAAGGGTATCAAATGCAGATTGTTGATCAGATGACCATCTAAAAGGATTTCCCTTCTTTAATAGAGTAATACGATGAATAATTGAAGAGAAATTTGGGATAAAGCATCGGTAGAAGTTGGTAAAACCCATGAACCTTTGGATTTCTTTCACAGATTTAGGAACAGGCCAATCTATCACTGCTTGTACCTTGGTAGGATCCATGGCAATACCTTCCGCAGATAATACCCAATGTCCCAAATAGGTGATTTTAGTTTGATGAAACTCGCCTTTTTCCAATTTATAAAGGAGATAGTTTTTTTGCAGTCTGGAGAGTACTTCCTGCACATGCCGAATATGATCAGAGAGAGAGGCTGAAAATATTAAGGTGTCATCTAGGTAGATGATAACATAATGTAATAGAATATCTGCAAAAATATGATCTCTGAAACGTTGAAATGTGGCCGGGGCATTTGATAAGCCAAATGGCATTACTTGATGCTCAAAATGTCCGAAAGGAGTTCGGAATGCCGTCTTCCATTCATCCCCCGACCTTATTCGGATCAAATTATATGCACCACGTAGACCTAGTTTAGTGTAAATGGTTGAATCCTTTACGGCTTCCAATGTGTCTGAAATCAATGGCATTGGGTACTTGTTTGGTACAGTAATCGTATTTGTATTTATTTATTTGTAATGCGCACCTAACCCAAGGGTAGCCAGGCGCAAAGGCAGCAAGAGGGTTGCAAAGCTTAGTTACATACAGTAGGGTGAGGTCCAGCTAGGTTTACAGTGCCGGACGTATCACGCCAAATAGGAAGGGTAGAACATGTACACTAAAGGCAGTACTATAAACATATTTACATTCAATGAGGAGCCACATGGTAATGGCGCATCTGGGTATCTGAAAGTCGTTATGAGTCGAGAGATTTGAGCCAGTGGATAGTCCTGGCTCTGAACTGGTGGTAGGGTAGGTCCTCCCTGCAAGTAGGAGGGAGGGAGTTCCAGAATTGTGCTGCTTTTACTGGAAAGCTGTTGCCTCCAGATGTAGTACGTTTTAACCTGGGCACTAGGAGAAGGTTGGAATTGGCCGTTCTCGAGGGGCGGGAGAGGGTGGGTCTAGTAAATCTGGCGATGAGGTATTGGGGGGCTGCTTGGTGGAGGCATTTATGAATCAGAGACACCGATTTGAGGAATATCTTGTCCTTGGTGGATAGCCAATTGACAGATCTTCCGGAATCTGAGATATGGGCTTTCTTTGGGATACTGAGGGCCGCTGTAAGGGCATTATTTTGGAGGATTTGGATTTTGCTTGAGATATATTTGTTGCAGCCTACATATAAGGCATTGCAATAGTCCAACTTAGACAGGATCAGCGCCCTGGCCAAGGTGGTACAGTTGGTGGGGGAGAGAAAGGGTTTGGCTGCCCTGATGAGTTTGCAAGTGTAGGAAGTGGCGGAGGCCATTGCATTCACTTGTTTGTTGAAGGTTAGGGTGGAATCTAGATAGAAGCCGAGGGTTTTAACCTCCTTAGCTACCTTGATTTTGTTATCGTCAATTATGAACGATGAGTATTTGTGGCCCAGTTTGTTGAGGTAGTGTGTAGAGCCTAGAATGAGGCGTTCCGTCTTGTCATCATTCAGGCATAGACCGTGTGAAGCCATCCATGCCTGGATGATGAGGTACACTTTATTAACGAAGGCCAAATCCTTGTCATAATCCCCCGACAATGGGATGAGGATCTGGGTATCATCGGCGTAATCCGTGTAGGTGATACCCAGATCGTCTAGATCATCAAAAAGGGGCTTCGTGAAAATGTTATAAAGTGTAGGGGAGACGCAAGATCCTTGAGGCACACCACAAGTGATAGGGGTAGGGTCGGCTGCTGCTGACAATGAGAAGACTCTCATCGTACGGTTATTAAGGAAGGATTGGATCCAGTTGGTTGCTTCTTGAGAGAAGTGGGCAGCTTTTTGTAGGTGGTTGCACAAGATCATGGTCGACCAGATCGAAGGCCGCAGAGAGATCAAGGAGAAGCAATAGTGCTGTCTTCCCCTGGTCTCTCAGCTCGTCTATCTGTGCCTTGAGAACTATGAGTGCGGTTTCGTTTCCGTGCTGTGGCCTGAAGCCCGATTGTTGGACGCCTAGGAGATGGTAGTGCTCAAGGTAGTGTTGGATCTGTTGGTATGCTATTTTGTCGATGATTTTAAGAAGGAACGGTACTGTGGCAATAGGGCGGTAGTTAGTTGGGGTGGAAGGGTCTAAATTCGTTTTTTTAAGCAGAGGGAGGACCCAGGACTGTTTTAAATTATTAGGTACGGTGCCTGATGTGAAAGACGCATTTATTAGTTTGGTAATAAATGGTGCGAGATCACGGGCAGCATCCTTAATCAGTTGAGCGGGGCATAGGTCTCTGTGGCAATTTGAGGGTTTGAGGGTGAGAATGGTATTTTCTACCTCTTTGGTGTGGATACTTTGTGGAAATTAAAGGAGGGGTTGTGCGCTGGGGGGGAGGATTGAGTCAGGTGAACCTTTTTATGGGAGACGGTACTTATCTTAGTCTTAAGGGAGGAGATTTTGTACGCTAGGGCATTTTGAATGCCCGTACACCAGTTTTTATCTTTGATACACGAGTCGGGTACTTGGATCGGGGATTCAACCTCTTTAAGTATTGTGAAAAGCTCTCTAGTGTTAGATTTAGCTTTTGAGATTCGTGTGCTGTATGACGTTTGTTTGGCCAGTATAATTTCTTTTTTATATTGGGAGGCTAGACTACTCAAGTTATTTTTGTTATTTTCTGAGGGGGAAGCTCGCCAGATTTTTTCACAGCGTCGCTTTTCCTGTCTGAGGGCTTTAAGATGAGGCGAAAACCAGGAGTTAATGTGTTTCCGGGGCTTGCTCTTTTTTAGCTTCAAAGGGGCTATGGCGTCAAGGGATGAGAGCATGATTTTATTATAGATGTCCACCATCGTGAATGGATCTGTGTGATCCGGGATGGCATTCAAGGTTGGTGTGATTAGCGGGATCAGATTTTCGGGGGTGATGTTTTTTTTATTTCGGGATTGGACAGCTGGAGCTATGCTGATAGCTTGTGCTGGGGTTGCCTCTAGGGTGAACGAGATCAAGTAGTGGTCTGTCCAAGGCTGCGGGAGTATGGCAGAGACCAGGACTGGGCAGTTGTGCACAGCTAGCCAGTCCAGAGTTCTCCCTTTGATATGGGTAGGCTCAGTGATCTTCTAGGTGAAGCCCAGTTCCTCAAGGTTGTTGTTGATTGTACTGGCATTGGCGTCTGCTGGGTCGCTAAATCCGAGGTTAAAGTCTCCTAGTAAGATGCGTTGTGAGGAGGTTTTAAGATTGTTTGATAAGATGTCTGTGAGGTCTTCTTCGAATGACTCTAGAGGGCCCGGTGGTCGGTAGATAAGGTGAATGGAGATGGATTGAGTACTAGATAGTATTAACTTAGCTGTTAGAGATTCGCAGGAGCTAACATTAGTGGGTGATTCAATTGTGATAGTGAATTTAGTTTTGGCTATGATGGCAAGACCTCCGCCTCTAGAGGTGGTACGATCAAGTCTTAATAGCGTGTAGTCATCTGGTACTGCTAGCATAATTGCATGGCCTGCCGTGTTGTGAAGCCAAGATTCGGTGACTGCTAAGAAGTCCAAGTCTTCATTGTGTAGCAGGTCAGCAATGTCTGATGCATGGGCTACCATGGAGCGGGCATTTATTAGTGCACCCTTGGTCCTGAGATCTACTGGGTTTAGGGGTGGTGGCACAGATTCGTGCATACTTTTCTGGTCACGGATGGGCTCACGGTGGAGTCTACTGTTCCGTTGAAGAGGGTGAAGGGATGGATTCCTGGTCACCTTGTTGTGGGCTGGTTTCGATAGGGGGTCATAGAGTCTTGCGAGCCTGGCACGTAGTCTAAGGTTCCTCGTGAGAACAGGGCAAGGTGTGGAGTTAATTTCAGTTAATGTGTATGGGTTATGTGCGGGCTCAAGTGCTGGTGAGTTGAGTAGCATGATTAGGTGTTGGCTGTTCAAGATATGCAGTATTGATCTCAGTAACACTGTAAAAAGCGCATGGAGATACATTGTAATGTTGGGCAAGATCGGCTAGTGCAGTGTGGTTGTTGTCCGGTAGCGTAGGTCTAGTCTAATGGGTCACCTAAATTCGATTTGAGCACTCAAGGCACGAAAGCAAACGTCACTAGCATGGTGCATAGGCAATGGGTCACCTAAATTCGATTTTTAGCAATCAGGCACAAGAGCATAGGTCACTAGCAAGGTGCCAAGGCAATGGGTCATCTAAATTCGATTTTAACAATCAAGGCACAAGAGCATAGGTCACTGGCAGGGTGCATAGGCAATGGGTCACCTAAATTCGATTTTAACAATCGGGACATAGAGGCATAGGTCACTAGCAAGGTGCAAAGGTAGTCAATACTAATCACAGATATACTGAATGCAGTTTTGTGCGCAGGGCATATTTAAACTAGTCAATGCTAATCACAGGTGTGCTGAATGCAGTTGCAGGGCATATCTAGATTAGGCAGTACACAATTGGGCTAGACACTGCTGAGCACAAGTGCAAGAGGTTTAGTACAGTGACTAAAATGCAGTGCGACGCCAGGGTATAGGCGGCGCAGTTCAGTTAGGTTAAGGTGCTATAGACAATGACAGAATTGATGTGAGAACAATACAAATGTATTACATAATACATATATACATCTTATCTTATATATACATATAATACATAATTACGTGTTTCTCTGTTCATATATGATCTCGCACATCCCTTCCAAACAACGATTCCGTGGGTCGCAGTGTTGGTAACAGGGACTACTCCGTTAGGGCTTTTTTAGGGTAATCTGTCCAGTCCCCCTCCAGACAGGCTCAAGACAGGAGCCTTTGTTCGTCTGCCTTGCTTGCGGATGCCGGCTTGCGCCTGCCGGTGAGCAGCGTGCTGTGATAGGCTCACGGCAGCCAATCGTGTGCAGGTATCCAGGAAGCAGACAAAATTAAACGGCCGCCATCTTGTCGTGGTCGTTGTTCCTCCGAGCTCAGCTCAGAGCGAGAACAAATGTCGGGTGGTGCCTTTTGGTTCTCTTTTGCAGAGTGCACCCAGATAAAGCTTCTATGAGCCTACGGCTCCATATTAAATTTAAGCAGGATGATGCCACGAAAATGACACACGGCATGTAAGCAGCTACGCTTACCTGACGCCCTAGAGATCTTCAGGCATTCTTGGTGGGGCACTGCTCCTACAGTGCACCATGCTGCTGAGCTCCAGCTCGTGTGATGCGGGCAGCTGATTCGGGCTCAAGACAGGATCCTTTGTTCGTCCTCCTTGGTTGCGGATGCCGGCTTTCACCTGCCGGTGAGCAGCGTGCTGTGATAGGCTCGCAGCAGCCAATCGTGTGCAGGGTTGCAGTGCGGGTATCCAGGAAGCAGACAAACTTAAACGGCCGCCATCTTGTCGTGGTCGTTGTTCCTCCGAGCTACGCTTACCTGACGCCCTAGAGATCTTCAGGCATTCTTGATGGGGCACTGCTCCTACAGTGCACCATGCTGCTGAGCTCCAGCTCGTGTGATGCGGGCAGCTGATTCAATCCTCGATAGTCTATACAGGGGCGTCATTCATTGGTGTTCTTCTTTGGAATGAAAAATAAGGATGCGGCCGCCGGAGATGTAGACTCTGCAATTAGACCATTCCTAGGTTGGTTTGAAGGTATTCTCTCAGGGCTTCCTTTTCCTTAGACGATAATATATACATTCGCCCAAAGGGTAAAGGTAGATCAGGTATTAATTCGATGGTACAGTCATCTCTTCTGTGTGGGGGTAGTTCAGAGTACTCGGACACGTAAATACCACTTGATATGGATGATACGGTTCTGGTATCTCCTGCACATGGTTTAAGATAGCGGTGCTGGGAGGCTTAGTGATTTCAATGGTGGAAGTGTGGAATCCTAGACTATTTCCAGAAAGGCAATGTGAGATGCAGTATTCGGACCCCAGAAAGAATGACCTAGCTGACCAACTCACAAAGGGATTGTGAGTCGTCAACCAGGGAAAGCCCAGTATCACCGGATAATGGGCAGTCCTGATTAAATCTAACTCTATGGGCCTCATTACGAGTTTGGAGGCAGCCATGCTCTTAATAAGGGCATGGCTGCCTCCAAACTCGGGTCTGGGTCTGGGTTTCCTGAATGGGGAAATACCGGGCCATTCCGACCTTGAAGGACCCAGTATTTCCACTTTCAGGGAACCCGGACCTTCCCCATTCCCATTCGAGCCCCCATAGGGCTCAATGGGAATGGAGCTCACAATGGGCCCGTTGCTCCCTGGTCCCCTCACGGGACTCGCTCTGGACGTCTGGCAAAACCAGACATCCAGAGCGGGTCCCGCAAGGGAACCTCGTAATAGGGCGGAATGGGTTTAACGCTGCCGGCACCTTTACCGGCGGCGTTAAACCCATTCGGCCTGCCTCGTAATGAGGCCCTATCTCTTATCAGTGGGTAGAAATAATCATGTGAATAGTTTGTGTTTGTTCCTGAATGGGCCCGGATGTTAATGGACTCCCATCCACACTCGTCACAGGTTTCTTCCGTCTGGGAAAACCTTGTTGTTTAGCCCACTGATCATCCATGAAACATCCTGCTGCCCCACTGTTGATCAATGCTGGTATCTGTGAAATATTCTGTCCCTCCCAAGAAACAGAAACCGTTACTACCATCATGACTAAGTCGGTTCCTCCAAAAGTAGATGGGGTAATCTTAGTAATTGGGAATCTCACCGAAGGACTCCGTTCCATGGTCCCTTCATGGACGGGGCCTGGCGTTTCCCGACCTCCGAGGAGGGAACAACGGCCAATCTCGTAGAATGTGAGTGTTGTCGCCACAGTACATACATAGACCTTGAGTCTTCCGACGGGTTGTCTCCTCCGAAGATAATGGGCCCTGGGCAGTCCCTAATTGCATGTGTTCCTCCGGAGGTTGTGTCCGTCCTAGTGAGGATTTTTCTGTGTCATAGAGGGGTTCTACAACTGTGCGAGGAAATCTATGTTTCTTTCTTTTGTGCGTTCTTGAAGACGGTAATCTACTTGCATTACTAATGCGATCATTTCAGCAAGGTTGGGAGGGCGTGGAACACGAGAGACCTCATTCTTGAGATCTTCATGTAAACCCCTCTGGAATAGGGTAATTAGGGCATCGTCAGACCAGGAAGTATCATTAGCCAGTTGCTTAAAGTTTGTTATGCAGGTAAGGATATCCTGAGTACCTTGTTTGAAGTCTAATAGTTTTTCTTGTGAAGCTACAGTGATTTCCTTCCAACCAAACATGCTTTTAAACTATTTGTGAATGCAGCGTAAGACTCCAGGATGGCGTTATTGGACACCACTAAAGGAGTGGCCCAAGCCAATGCTGGACCTGTCAATTGTGATATCATATGCCCTACTTTATCCCGCTCAGTGAAAAAAAAGGCTGCTTTGAAGGCAAACTGAACCATACATGCGTTTAGGAATTCCTTCAGTTTATGAGGATTGCAATCGAACCTTCCTCCGGTTAGAGGACCAGGGGGGATTTCTGAACCCTGGGTTGAGCGTATCATCTGACGTAAGGCTGCATTTTCTTGTTTTAAATTCTGTACTTCGGCGGTTAGAAACTGTACTGCCGCCATTAATTGCTGCATGGGCTCCATGGTTCATGGAACCACCAATCCCTGTCTCGTTCTATTACAGGCGTTGCTATCTATTATAAAACAATAATTTCAACCACATCACAGGTTTCAGTATTCCACTAACCTGGGATTCTAAGCCACTATTTGTATGTAATGAAAAGTCTCCCAAGCTGCTCTGCACCCCCGATCATCTAGTAGAGGCATTGGACTTGCAGAACAACTCGGGAAACCCTCTGGGGAAGAAAATCTGAGTCTTCTTTCTGTTGCAGATGATTGTGAAGGACTCGTCTTGGAGCGACCTGGCTTCTGGAGCTGTCTTCGGATTTGTCTAGTTGTCAAATGGGCACCTCCGGAATGTTGTCTGTCTATTTATATAATGGAAATGAGGGGATATAAGTGTCAGGATATAGAAAGGGCAATTTTAGACAGAAACTAGGTGGAAGGTACCTGTTAGATTGCAGCCTTGTCTTCAGAAGAATTAGAAACTACTCCATGCAGGAATAACAAGGGGTCTACAAACAGATGCTGAATAGAACAGATAAAAGATTATCTACATATTTGGAGGGCAAGGAAAGACCTAGGAGAAAATAGGGGGCGAAAAAATCTATTAAATAATAATCTCACAACTCGAATAATACCTTGGCAGCTGGGCTGCGATGTTTGCATAAATCGGGAAGAGTTTGTCCGGTCTCAGAGCCACAGTGAGTTCTGACTTTGTCAAAGACCTTAACTCTAGGATCGTTCTGTAGAATCAAGCGGAAACGATTACCCTGTGCATTTATTGCGACGCGCAAGTTGCCCTGGTAACCTAAGCTTCTTACCCGGAAGGAGGAAGGAAGTCGTGAAAGTGGATAACGTTCCTTTCGGCAGAAGTTTCCTGGGACCTGAAAAGGATCTTAATGTTAATGACCGCAAGCTTTGGGAAAAGATAACTCTCCCGAGATTGAGTATTGGAGAGTATATATCTAAATATATCCTACCGGAGACCCACTATACGGTGCTGCAGATTCTCTGGGGACACGAAGGGGTAAGAATTGTAACAGCTACAAATTAAGGACAGAGTTACATTTTTTGAACAGAATGGTTTTGAGGAGGTACAGAGAAAGAAAAGGTTCGAACTTACGAGCGTTGTGTGCTGAGAGTAGCAACGGGAGGCGTCCTTCTATCAGCCTGTAGATAAGGAGAATGCAAGGCAAGGGGAGGAGCCGCCCACCCCGGAAGACACAACGAGGCTAGACAAACACCCGGGGCTGTGGTGGCCATCTTGGAAGTAGAAACAGATATTGTAGCAAAATGCCGCCATCGATGCCAAAGGGACCATCGGAATCAGCGTCTCATAACAGTATGCCCTCTCCGAAGAGGAATCCCCCCTGACTTGCCCGGATGAAACAGGTGGAAACAGCGAACCAATCGAGGAGCATGCACCGCTTTGGCCGGTTCCCACAATCTCTCTGCCGCTGAATATCCTTTCCAATCAATTAGATACTGCAACCTGCCACGATGGTATCTGGAGTCATAAATACCGGCTACCTCAAATTCCGGACCATCCGACGTGAGAATGGGAGGAGGATTGGTAGAAATCCCCCGACCAAATCGATCCGGCACCACCGGTTTAATTAGGGAGACATGAAAGACCGGATGAATCCGGGACCAGGAACGAGGCAATTTTAACAAAAAAGCTTGTCCTCTGGGACAAGACCTGGAAGGGACCAAAATATCTTGGAGATAACTTGTAAGGAACTAGATGGCGAGGTAAGTAACGAGAGGAGAGCCAGACCATGTCTCCTGGCTGAAACATAGGGGCCGAAGTCCTATAACGATCAGATATCATAGCAATATGCCGCCATCGATGCCAAAGGGACCATCGAAATCGGCGTCTCATAACAGACAGATTTTGGACCAATACACTGTGAGGACTGGTTGGCGGCACTGATGTACCCGCAAGAAATTGTGATCTCCTAGCGACTCGGGCAAATACAGCTCAACATCCTACACAGAGTATACTTTTGTCGAATTGCACTGTACCGCTGGAACCGAGGCACCAATCCCAACTGTCTTCGATGTCTCCAAGGTGAGGGCACTTTCTGTCCCCAAATTCAGAGATACTGGCAACAGTGTTGTAACAAACTAACTGAAGTCCTTGGACATGAGATGCTATTCGATCCAAAAATGATGTTATTGGGTATTGAGGAGGAAGCAACTAGTACTCGTTTCGAGAGGTTGTTTCTTTCCACGGCAACAGAGCTGATTAAGCGGAACATAGCCCAAGTATGGGGATCCAATATTGCATCGCTCTTTGTAAAATGAGTAGCTAATGTAAATATATCAATGCTAATGGAACAGCATATATATATATATATATATATATATATATATATATATATATATATATATATAAAAGAGAAGGAAAAAAGAAAGCAGAATATCGCTTCCTGGACGGCACTCTTCCTTAGTCATTAAAAATCATCCAGACACGTCAGAAAAAAGGATCTCCATCAAACGTCCTTTATTTGTAAATCATAGTGGACAAGTTGCACAGAAGAGAACAAAAACAACTACGCGTTTCACCCGAAAGGGCTTCGTCTGGTTGTAAACATAAAAGACAGGCTTCCCATTTAAACACTCGTGCATGCAAGAAAGAAGACCTTCTTTACTTTCCATTATGTTTCCTTCTCAAACCCAATGTATGTTTCTCTGGGTGACATCTTGGAATGGTAAAAAGCATATACATGTATGTTCTGCATCCAATACATTACTTCTAAAATGTTATAAAGATGTTACAAAAAAGCCCATCAAATAATCATGGGCCACCCCTGCAACATCTTCAGAACATCTGTATTATTATTTTGTCACATTTGTATTATCCCCATGTCTATAAAGTGCATTGTGCAGTATGACAATGTGTGTTTCCACATATTTTAAAACGTTTATATTGCCACAGGTCATATATTCTCAAATTCTTCACAATATGACCAAACATTCTTTTAAGAGTAATCCATTTCCATTTAAGTTACCACAGCAAAAATCTAAAATGTCATTACCAAAAGTGCAAAGCGCATTATAGCTGCCAATGTTTCCAATTCTTCAAGTCTTTAATATCTCAAATAAAGTGCTTAGTGCACCAGAGCATCGATTAAAATGCTTTTTTTGGCAACACAATTATCTCTCAGTATTGCAGGGTGTAAAACATGGTTATTTTTCATCCTTAAGAATATAGTGCAATGACCAGTTAAACAATCAATATTTCATCCCCTCTGCTGTTGCTTCAATACAAGATAAAGTGCAATATGCATGATAGCAGCAAAAATTCTATATCATATAAATAACTAATGATACAGATAAAGTGCTAAGTGCCATATAGCAATCTTGCCAAAATTTACACTAATTATAAAAATGGTGTTCCTATTTAAATAAAGTGCTTAATGCATTTTGTATATAACTTAACTAGGATGTTTATGGATACATTCTACTTAATCACAGTAAATATTCTGTGTTTATATGTATGGCAAGCATTACAGATAAAGTATTTAGTGCAATCTTACACTTTTGACAGGGTTTATGAAAAATGGTATTCTTATTTAAGTAAGGTGCTTAGTGCATTTTTTTAGGGGACAGGGGAGAGAGGAAACGATAAAAAATAATGCATTTATCAAGTGTCTAAAAATGAGAGCCTATAATGGAATGAAAATACAATTGTATTTCAACAATTATTTATGTGATGAATTTTAAAAAAAAAAGGCCTCCTACATGTTAAAAAATGTAAGGACTGTTGTGTAAAACAGTGTGTTAAAAGAAAGCATATATCAAGGAAAAACAGACCTGCAATGGTCACATAGTCTAGAAAAAAGGATTCATATACTAATATACAGGTATAAGACAGATAATTCAAAAAACATCACAAAATTCTAGGAACCACTTCTAATTTCCCACAAAAGTGTAGAGTTCCTCGTCCTTGTTGTGACCATCTGGGTATTTTGTTTGATAATCCACAATATATTTACATTCAGTTTGTCTCAATCTCAGTTCTCGATTACCCCCTCTCGGATTTGGTAAGATTTTATCTATGCCATAATATTTAAACGTGGAAACATCACCATTGTGTTTTTCCTCAAAATGCTTGGCTAGCGGGTAGGTTGGATCTTTGTTTTTAATCGCACGAAGATGTTGCAGGATCCGTAATTTTACTTCTAATTTCGTACTGCCTATGTACCATAAATTACATCCACATGTTATTACATAAACCACATAAGTTGTTACACAGGTAATATGTTTCTTGATAGTCACTTCCTTCTTAGTTCGAGGATGTATGTAGTTCTTCAAGGACATCCCATATTTACAGGCCTTGGATTTGGTACATTTGTAAAAACCCCCCTGATTGCTTAATAGCCATTGATTTGATATCTGTGTCGGGGTCGAGAAAAGGCTTGGTGATAGTTCTGATTGAAGCGATTTTGCTTTCCTAAAAGTCACACTAGCATTTTTCTGAATGTGGCCTGCGATGTCTGGATCTCTCTGTAATAGCGCCCATCGTTTGGCCAGAATTTTTTGAATGTCTTTAGCCCCATTATTGTAAGTTGTGATGAAGCGTATATTGTCAGGTTTTGTTTCCATATATATATGGACAGAGGATGCCCTATGAAAGAAAGTAAGATCTGGCAGAAGCGAATTGACATGTGCTTTGGCAAACAATATCAAATGATTTAATGAGAAATGGTGATGATGAATACCTTTGGAATAACATGTGGATTTGATTGTTATATAATAGTATTTGTGAATGTTTTAGTTTTTGTATCTCAAAACCAATAAATTGTTACATTAAAAAAAAAGAATCTGGGGAGTATGTTCATGTTAATGGCTATGAACCTAGCAGGCCAGGAGAGTGCCTACTTGGACCATCTCTCTAGGGTCGTTTTGATGGTGGTCCACAGGGGCCTGTAGTTAGCATCAACTAGGTTAGCTTGCTTTTTTGTAATCTCTACACCTAGATATTTTATACTCTCCGTCTGTGTTTGCAAGCCCCACTCTACAACGAATTTTGCTGGGAGAACTGTTTTCGACTGGAGTGTTAATGCAACTGTTTTATTTATATTTGCTCGAAAACCTGCTAATGTGCCGTATTGCCTCAAGATAGCAAAAAGGGCGGGCACTGATTCCAATGGTCGGGAAATAAATGCAAAAATATTGTCTGCAAATAGCTCTAACTTATATTCTTTCCCTCCTCTTTCGATCCTGTGGATTTGGATATTTATTCTAATTGTCTGCGCCAATGGCTCCACCACCAGGGCGTACAGAGGTGGAGGGACATCCCTGTCGCATGCCTTGTGTCAGGTTAAAGAGCTCGGATGCGACACCATTAACCAGGACTTTAGCAGTGGTGTTTCGGTATAGAGCTGATGCCCGCAATATCCATAGTTCACCCAATCCTGCCCATCTCATAACCGCGCGCAGAAAAGGCCATTCGACTCTGTCAAATGCCTTCTCCGCGTCAATAGACATTAAAATGGGACAGTCCTCCCTCTCTTTGATGGTAGCTATAAGGTCGAAAGTTTTGCGAACATTGTCCGAGCCCTGCCTTCCCTTTACATAGCCAACCTGGTCTGTGTGTACTAACTGGGGTAGGATTTGGGCTAGACGGCTAGCGAGAATGCTTGCGTAGATCTTAGCGTCCACATTTATCAGTGATATAGGGCGGTAGGATGCGCACTCTGTAATATCCTTGCCTTCTTTGGGTATTACTATTATTCTTGATTCAGTGAACGCAGTGGGGCCTGACAAGTATCCAGGATAGCATTAAAGAGTTTAACTAGAAAGGGAGTTAGCAAACTACTATTAGCTTTATAAAAGGCTGGTGTATACCCATCCTTACCTGACGCTGAACCTGCTTTCATCTTTGAAATAGCAGTTTGGATTTCTTCAGCTGTGATTGGGGATTGGGGCATTTAACATGTCTCGATTCGCCTGAGACGTCGGTATACGGGGGAATTTTGATAAATAGAGCGCAGTGTCGCTCTCAGTCCCCTCACCCTCAGCTGTATATGGGGTATTGTAAAACCTTGAGAAGCGCTTCGTAATTTCGCGAGAATCCATTAGCTCTATTCCTGTTTAATTTTTTATTTTGGGGATCGCCCTATATGCCCTCTGTTTTCGCAGGCGGTTGGCCAACATGGTGTGGGCTTTGTCGCCTTTCTCGTAATATTTCTGTTTTGAATATCGCAATTGCATCAGGGCTTTGCCTTGCCAGAGGCCCCTTAGTTCGTTTCTAAGCTCCCCAATCTGGGCTGAGATTGCCACTCTGTCGGCAGGGTGAGTGCAGATTTCAAATTCCTTAGGTGTGACCTCGGTTTTCAGATCTTTCTCCCTTTTCAACGGATCCCTGTTTCTGTGTGCTCCCTCCGCAATCAGGATACCCCGAATTGTGGCCTTCGCCGCCTCCCATACCGTGCTCAGTGGCAGTTCACCTGTGTTGTTTACAGTAAAGTAATCTTTAATCGCTTCTGTTAAGGTTTCTTTAAATAGTGGGTCCCTGTAGAGGGTATCATTGCAGATCCATCTGCGCTCTGTATAGACAGGTGGGCCAAGGTCTAGTTTTAACACACATAATTTATGATCTGACCAGGCTTCTATCTCAATGGTTGCGGCTATATAGTCGTATTCTCATTCTCGGTTTCGATCAAGAGATAATCTATACGAGAGTAGGTGAGATGGGGGGGGGGATAAAAAGAGAATGCCCTCATCTTAGGATGCGCTGTGTGCCAGGTGTCAATTTAATGGTTTGCCCGTAGTAAGCTTTGAAATCTCTCCCCTGTTGAGGCACACAGTGAAATTGCCCCCTGTCTCATAGAATCCCAATCTGAACTAGGGTCTGATACAATATTGAAATCTCTGCCACATATTAATATGCCCTCCTTCCAACTATCTAAGAAATCAAAAAGGGATTTACTGAATCGTAGCTGGTTCTGTTAGGTGCATAAGCAGAACAAACTGTAACTGTGCGCAATCTTATTTTCCCCTTTAATACTAGGCACCTCCCTTCCTCCTCACTATCTATGTGCTCTATTTGAAGGCACACCGATTCCTATATATGATTCCAACCCCTCCCTTCTTTTGATCCCCTGAAGTGTGCCCCCTAGCTTACGATCTTAAATTCCTTTCCTTTGCCGCAAACTTTGTTTCCTGCACAAATAACACATCCAGTTTGGAGAGTCTAAATTCCCTGGCTAACATAGAACACGTTTGCAACGAGTTTAAGCCCTGGACGTTGAGGCACCCACATTTGAACCCATCAAGTAGCGCCATGTTGGTGTGCTAATTTACGCACGTGGACTCCTTTATTGCAAGGTATTGTGTTAAAAGGTGCTATCATGTGCAATAAAATATCTGAGAGTAACTCGAGTGTGAGGTTGAATTTGTGCACCATTAACTGTGTCTTGATGTTTCTCTCCACTCCTCCGTTGCGCGTACAACCCTCTTACCTCACTCCCCTCACCCATGAAAAATGCCATCTTTGGCACTTCTCTACACCTGAGACACCCTTTGAAAAAAGAAAGGGCCACACTCCAGGGACCCCTCTCCAGGCACCCCTCTCCAGGCAGATGCAAAAAACTATGACAACATTTAAGATTTAGTGACAGAACTCTCCCGCAACATAACTTAATATTGCCAACTTCCAAACTCTTGTGGCTGCACAGGGGCTACAAGCACATTAAGCATTATAACACGCGTTATGAGCCGTTACGTTCACAATAATTGGACAAGCTTTCCCATCTTCCTCAGAAAGCGCCTTGGCTCAAACAGAAAAACCACTATTGACTTAGCTCTTTCCCTGGGGGACTAGACTCTCAGGCTGTGTTATATCAATTATACTTTCTAGTTCCTGGGACTCGGCCTCTCCTTGGTGAAGAGGGTGTGAATTTATGCATCAGACCCCCAGGCTTTCTGGCTGGATCTCTTTCGGCTCCTGAAGTGCCTGTTTGTAGACCCGCCAGCACACCTCTAGCTTCCTCCTCTGAAGTAACGTGGTAGCCCTCCCCTCCATGTTCTAAACTTAATGAGAAAGGAAAGCCCCATCTGTAACGGATTTCGTGCTCCTGCAACTAGGTTGTCAGTGGGCGGCAACTTCTCTGCCTATTTAGAGTAGTCACTGAGAGGTCTTGAAATATTTTGACACTGGATCCCTCAAATTCTATTGGTTCTCTCTCTCTTGCTTTTTGTAGGATATCCTGTCTTTGCCTGTAGTAATGACATTTGTCAAAAACCGATCTTGGGCCATTCGAAGGGCCGCCTGCCCTGTGTATTCTGTCAAATTCAAGGTCATGGGGAGCCGCTGAATCAAAGAGCGATATCACCAGGGCACTTACTCGACTTTCTAGCCCAACGGGAGTTTCTCCTTGTCTTTCGCTGAGGCCGATGATACGTATGTTCAATCTCTGCTCTCAATTTTCTAGGTCATCAAGCTTCAGTGCAATGTCTCTCTCTTTTGGTTCTAAGTCCTGGAACCTGGCTTTGCTGTTCATGACAGCCAGGTCACCTGACAGCTGGTTGTTTTCTACCGCCTCAATCCGGTCCTCCACTTTTGCCGTTTTGCAAATCAGTGACTCTTTCTGTAAGGCTGGATTTTATCAAGTCTGAGGTCTGCCTAAGTGGCACTGTCCCAGTCATTCCCTGGAATATCTGATAAAGTCTGCTCCTGGTATTGCTACATACCTGCTGAGGCACGGCTACATTTCCTTAACTTTAAGACCATGTTTGGATCCAGAGCTCCAATAGACAAAGGTTTCAATATTTATAACCACATGTGGCAACTCACATAGGTTCTGTTCCTCGCAAAACACGGTGCGAGCTTCTTCCGCTAGCATTGGGGCACAATGTCATTCCTTGTGGGCAGTGCCTTTGTTTCTCGCCCTTTATTTTTGTATTAGTATCCCTCTTCCTGTGTTTCTTCTTCCAAAGGGTGCAGTAGCGTGTTCGCTGCGCCTCCCAGCTGACTGCGCCTCTTGTGGGGGAGCTTTGCACGTTGGAAAAACATTACACCCTTTTTTGAGTATGGGCCATTGCTATGCAACAGTCTAATGATCTTATCCCTTGGTGAGAGTGCAGGTCGCAGATCCTCAGTGCACCAAGATGGATTCACTCCTTTAAATATATCAGCCTGGGAGAGCTTTTCCACTTCCTATGCTCTCCGCACCATTCTCTCGCAGCAGGGAGCCACCTGTGTGTTCTTTCGAAATGTCTTGCCCCCGTGCTGCTCTCCTAATGCAGGCGATTATCTACAAGGAGTTATGCTGTCGCTTGGAGCTCTGAGGGGGGTAGCGCTTGGCATCGTGTTTATTTATGCCCAGCAACGGGCCGGCACCCCAGTCCCAGTGCCTCCTCTTCATACAACAATTTGCCCCTTGTGCGTGTTATGCGCACTGCCTGTGCGAGCGAGTGGCCGTGAGTGCTACAATCCCGCGTATAGCAGGGAGCTGCGCTCTTAGGGAAGCCTGCCTTGCTTAGCGCAATAGCGCTTTGTGCGTTTCTCCAGGTCTCTGTTTCAATGAGACCCCTCTGTCGGGTGCCCGCACCTACACCTTGGGCGAGCTGGAGGTTCCTCAGCTCTTCCAGTAGCACCCGTCACTGCCGTGGAGAGTCTTGCATCTCAGGAGCCCTCGTGGTGTTCAGTCAGCGTGCGCCATGTCAATCGCCTCACACGCCGACGTGTTGCGGGTTTCTAATTGCTGCGTTCACCGCCTGTGCCGTCACGATTCCTCTTCTTTTTTCGCCACTGTTTGCCCTAGGCTTTCGGAATTCACAATATGCATTCAGAGTGCTGTTAGGTTCAACATGCTCGGGTTGTCACAGAGTTTTCAGGTGCCTGGAGAGGGAGACAGTGGCTTAGGCAGCCATTCCGGCCGTGCCCCCAAGTTGTGTGGACACAATACAACTGAACAGTTAATTACTGACAAAAAATATATATTTTTTTTATTTTTATGTCGTTTTTGAACAAATGTCAAACCGTACAAAATGACAGTACACATTAAAAAACACACATTAGATTAATACACATTAAATAAATAAAATAATTCGATAAGAACCTGTTGTGTTTAACCGAAGTTGCACCACAAAACACAGTGTTGAAGATGAAGCTAGGCCAACTGGAGATTGATTATGCAACACAAAAAGAGACCAGACTTACTATGGATTAAAATATGGTCCAGTCTGGGCCTGGATGATTATTGTGATGGATCGAGGGATTCATTTGATTTCCACAAGGGAGACAAAACCTTGTTTTCTAATAACAAGGAAGAGAGAAGGAGTGTGAAGTGGAGTGGACATTCAGAACCTCAGACAATCACCAGAGAGAACCCCGAAAAGAGTCTAACAAACCTAGGGATAATGGTACCCAAGGTCCTGGCAAAGCCCCTTGAAAGAATTGAAGAGTTTGTTGCGAGAAATAGCAAGAGACTATTTAAAATTCTCATATTGAAGAAAGCTTAGCCAAGAAGCCAACCAAGAGAAGAGAGTAAGTCCCATGGTTCTTCAGTTTGTTGTAATAGTGGTGGGTCAGTTAGGTTAGTTTAGACGGAGGACAGACATTTCATTTGGACTATAATCCTGACAATGAGCACCCTAGTTTAGTTGAGTTAGGTAGGGAAGCCCCTAGGATAGGAAAAGGTAGGCCTTTTCTTTATTGTTTTGGAAATAAACCATTTGGAAATGTCATCTGTTGGTCTGTCTCATCCTATTGACCTATCACTTACGGTGTCAGGGTGGGATCTTGATTGCCGATATAGAAAAATCCACGAACAGAATGTTATTTTATGGCCACTCCCATCAACCAATTAACTCCTATTGGCTTATTTGGTAGTTACCTACCCTGTAACATCAAGTTTACCTGAGGACTCGGAAGATAGCGATAAATGCTACGACTGGGGTGAGGAAAAAGTAGAGGCAGAGATCTTCAATGTTGGGGAGATTAAGAGTACCCTAGAAAACCTGTTAGAGTGTCTGGTTGATCATCAGATCCAGGCAAATCCAAGGTTCCAGCATGGCTTAGATAGATTGAAAAAAAGTAAACATTGTGTTCTAACAAATGAGGTCCTGCAACCCTACCTAGAGAGCGTGGACCTAGAGGTATTCTTTTTGAATTTTGAGGGTTTAGCTTCCCAATTTAATTGTTATGAGGACCTCAAAACCTGTTACGTGGCTTCTCTCTTAAAAGGGGTATTGCAGAATGTTAGGGTTGGCTCTTATACTTGCATGTGTGCTGAGCCAGGATTGATGTCACCATCAGAATGTAGGCTGTGAGTCTGGAGTGTGAGATTAGAATGTTTGGGGTTGAATGGGTTCTAACCCAGGCAGTTAGATTATGTGAGCCTGGGTGGTGGGAGCCAGTGGGCTACTTGTCCCTTTCCTCTTTATCTCCTAATGATTTGATGACATCTGATCCTGTAACCTAAGAAGCTAATAAAGTAACCACTATGCGTACCTGGCCTGTGTATCCTGAGTGTCCCTTGGAGTGAACCCTATGACCAAGAGCCGGTCATAACAATTGGCGACGAGGATGGGATAAGGTATGGTGAAGGAGGACCTTGACCTTGGAGTGGACTTCATGAAAAGCAAAGATAAGCAGGTACCTGTGTGATGTCATGTGAGAGAGGAGAAGAGACTCTGCTGCGGGGGGTGCAGGCAAGAGGACAAGTGAATGCAAAGAGAGGGAGAGCCCACTGCCCCCATGGACTGTTTAGCGCCCACCACCCAGGGCTGGAAGAGACAGCCTGTCCGAGGAGACCCCTGGGGAGAGGGGAGAGTGACCCGCTGGAGTCCAGGAGTCATTAGATGCTGCCAAAGAGACAGGATAACCGAAATACCCAGGGCTGTTTGAGTCAACCATTCAGGGCTGTGTGAGGCAGTCTGCCTCAGTGGCAGTTGGGACATTCGTGACTTGCTGCTGCCCAGTCAGGGTCTAATTAGGTTGTCTGGAAGGGAGCTATGGACAGGCAAGCAGAGAAGTTTGGCATCCCTTTGCTGTCTAGGCATTCTAAGAGGCTGTCAGTAGAATAGCAGGGAGCCTGCACCTGTGCTACTTTGAATGCTGCCCAGTAGCGTTATCCCTGCGAGGAGAAGGCAGAAAGGGAACTCTGTCTGCAGTGGGAAGTAGCGTTTTTTCCAGTGAAGTAGCGTTTTTGCCACTAAGACATGTACTATGATGTGGTGTCTGCTGCAGACCTTGGTTAGGCAAGGGTGCCTAAGGAGCTGTGCGGTCCGCTGTGCTCAGTGGCAGTTGGAGCTGAGAGACCTGTCGACTAGGGTGGTCTCTGTGAGAATAGTGACATCACAGGACCTGAACCTGGTGATGGCGATTGAGTGGAATGATGGCTGTACAGCATTCGTTTTCTGGAACTGGTACGGGTTAATTAGCCGGTGTTTGTGATGTGTGACGTTTCGGAGGATGTGGAGTGAGTTCAGAGTAAGGCACCTGCTGGAACGTGACAACGTGCCGAGGAAACGAGATACGCTGTCGGAGGAAGAGTGTTCTGACCTCATCTAGTGGAGCATTCTATGTGCGGCGACGCCGCGTAGCAGAGAGCAATGTTGAGCGAAACAAAGTCGACTGCCCGCACTGTCCAGCGTATGTTTAACGTGGTGGGCGTCAACAAGCCTGCACTGTCCAGCGTATGTTTACAGTGGTGGGCCCCAACAAGCTGTGATCAACTGAGGACCTTACCAAGTTTGTTTGTATTTTTATCCAGCATGTGACTCAATGCTGTTCATGGAAATGGACTGATGCCTGAACAATGGTGTCAGCGCTGGAAGCGTGTTATGGTTGTTACCGCTGTGATATACTGTATTGAAGATTTTGGATGGGTGATTTCATGAGTGTTGGTAGTGCTTGAGAGTAATTCTGTTGAATGCATAATACGTGGTTTTTGAAAATGTAACCATGAGGTATCAATGTTATTATTAGCAGCATTTTATTGTATTTTCATGATGCACCGCATGTTTAGTTGTAATCATTTTGAGGCATTCTAGGTTATTAGAGTTGCCCGCGTATTGGCAACATGAACTTTTAAGTTGCAGCTAAACATGATTGCACTCTAACATGTCAGGATGTCTTTTACTTGAGTGGCTTGTATGAGGTATATGGTTTTGGTGCATGATCAGAGTGATGTAGTCCACATTATGCATAGCATAACATTTTTGAGGCATTTCAGTGTTTAGAGTTGCCCGCGTACTGGCAACATGAACTTTTAGGAAAAGAGATCTGCAATTCATAATGTGATTATATATATGTCAAACAATTCTTAGTATAACCAGTTTTGAGGCATTGTAGGTTATGTTTTGTTAGTGTGTGTATGGATGTGCAACCCATGAAGACTGCTACAGCGACTGCAGCGCTGCTTGGCCATTAACATTCCATGTGGGGGTGTTTGTACACCGTGTACCTTGCGTCTGATGTATGTATTGGAGGAGTATGTGAGTGTTCTGGGTCAAGTTAGTACATGACCAGGGAGTGGTCAAAGAACTCTGTGGAGTTGGTAGTGTTGTAGTGTGAGTGTGGCCCATGTGGTTAGTCAAGGAACCCTGCGGGTTTTGTAAGAGATTTTAGAGGTTGTGCATGACCAAGAAGTGGTCAAGAAACTTGTAGGAGTTTTGATGGGTTTTGGTTAGTGACTCTGCGGGGTTCAATGGTATCTAGTAGGAGACTAGTACCAGAAGCTTAGTAGGAGACTAGTACCAGAAGCTTTGCGAAGCTTTGATGTTTTTTCTTGTTAGTGACTCTGCGGGGTCCTGATGTATCTAGTAGGAGACTAGTACCAGAAGCTTTGCAAAGTTTTTATGTTGTGGTGATTTGTGGCTATGCGGAGTTCACGTGAAGCTTTGAGAAGCTTTTATGTTGTTTTGGGTTGTGGTTCTGCGGAGCCCAGAGGCATCTAGCATAGCACTAGTGCCCGAAGCTATATGAAGCTTAGATGTTGTTTTTGGTGACCTTATGGAGTAGGTAAGGTCCAGGGGTTTCGTTTGAAATTCTTAAGATGTAAGTGATATTGTATCTTGTGTTTTTTCTTTGTGAAGTTTTTGGTGGTTTCTGGGATTGCCATTGAATTCCTCTTGGTCAATCTCAGAACCTTGGCAACGTTTCATCTTCGGCTGTGGTCACTATGGGGGTGTTTTGAATTGTTCAGAAGGGCTCAAATGTCAGGCCAACATTTGCAGCTGGGTTTTGTTGTGTTTGTTTAGTGACAGCTGGTTGCGTTTCTTTATTGGTGTGATGAGGTGAGTGACTGGTGATTAGGTGTGGCTGTGTTGCTTGAATTTTGGAATGGATTTGACAGCGGCATGAAGTGTGACTGTGGTTTCTTGGTGACCCAGGCAGATTGTTGGGTTGTTAGTAAGTATCTTGCGCAGTTATGACAGTACCTGGTTTTTCCCGGTTTTGGGAGTTAGTACTCGGAAGTGGCAGTCCAAGGTTCCTTTGTGGCAGAGAGGAACGGAAGGAGCTTTGTGTTTGGTTGGTCTTGGTAGTGTTGTGGTTTGTTTGCCGAGGTGGGCGGTTAGTGCTCGAAAGTGGCAGTTCGAGGTTCCTTTGTGGCAGGCGGGAACGGAAGGCGATTTGTGATGTTTTGATTGGTTAGGAATGTTAGTTGTGGCGGCTGGGACTGTCATAGGATGTTAGTTACGCCTGTTTGTTCAATCTCTGGGGTTAGCGGAACTCTGCTGAGAGTGAGGTGTGTCTTGCTGTTGTGAAAGTGTGTGTTGTTCTTTATGCAAGAGGAGGAGGTGTTAGGGTTGCTTTCTCTAAGTGTGTGTTTGAGGTGTGTTTGTTTGTTGTAGGAAAGGAGGTGTTAGGGTTGGCTCTTATACTTGCATGTGTGCTGAGCCAGGATTGATGTCATCATCAGAATGTAGGCTGTGAGTCTGGAGTGTGAGATTAGAATGTTTGGGGTTGAATGGGTTCTAACCCGGGCAGTTAGATTATGTGAGCCTGAGTGGTGGGAGCCAGTGGGCTACTTGTCCCTTTCCTCTTTATCTCCTAATGATTTGATGACATCTGATCCTGTAACCTAAGAAGCTAATAAAGTAACCACTATGCGTACCTGGCCTGTGTATCCTGAGTGTCCCTTGGAGTGAACCCTATGACCAAGAGCCGGTCATAACACAGAAGTCCTATTAAACGATCAATCCCCAGGGGGTTACCTCTTTCAGTGAAATCAAAACCACACTTTTAGACAGGGTAGGACAAACTGAGAATTTCTATAGACAGAAATTTTGTGAAATCCACTTACTATCTACCGAGACACCATTAGAACTAGGAGCTAGAGTGCAAACACTCTCAATGGCTAGGGGAAAAGACTCTCCCTGAAATCCTAGAAACTTAAGCTCTGGGCAGTTTGTTCATGCTTTACACCTCTCCCTACAATGTGCAGTGCTACAGCAGTGTAAACCCACTTTAAACACTGCCATCCAAGTAGCCCAAACCGATGCTGAGGCCCCTAGACAATTGAGATCCCTCTATAAATCAATAGAAATAAAAAAGGAACATAAACATTTGACTAAAAATAATATCCCAGAGAAACACCCTATGATATGATATGATATGATATGGTATTTATAACACGCCTATACACAAGTGTTTCAAGGAGCGAAGTCTAGAGAGGAGAAAGTAATACTTAGAGAAAAACCGTAAGGAGAAAGGAAGCGAAAGGATCAATTTTCCATGAAGGAATATATCCTCTTAAAGAGGAAGCAAAAGGGAAAACCTCAACCCCCTTTGTACTTTTTTTTCCCTGTGGGGAAAAAGGCCATATAGCCAGAATCTACCTTAAAGACAGAATGGAAAAACCTATGGCACTAGGTTGTTGTCTGGAGAACCCTGGGAAGATGAGGAAATAGACGTAGAAGGCAAAGTAGAAATGACCGAAAGTGTTTTCTGTGCCTCTCATCCTTTTAAAACCCATGAACCCATAAAAGTAAATGGGCTAAGAGCAGGATTTCATTGTTCTGATGTTTGTCAATCTGCTTAGAATCACATGCTGTGCATAGTCCGACATCCAGTGGTAACCGCGGAGTATTGCATCTTGTCTTTCGAGAATCGAAAGGGGACGTCGACATGGGCGTGCCTGTAACACTATCCCTACATGACGTGTAGTCTACCCAAGATCCCTCACACATCGAGGTCCTTCAGATTGTTTTTTTCTGCCCAGATAACTGGTCGCCCTTATGCAGAGTTTGTAAAGAACATTGCTATTGTCCAACCGACCTTTGGTTGAATAATTCTATAAAATAGTTAAGATCACCCTTCGCGTCCCTTGTCTCGACGGCTGTTCCAGTTTCGCCAAAGACCTGTGAGAAATTTGATGGACGGTGATCCTGTCGGCGTTGCCGACCACGAGGCTGGGCCTTCCACCGGCCTATACACTAGGGAGAGTGGGGTTGGGGTGGACATTTCTTTTCAAACTGAAAATGCCTTTCCCTTTCCTTCCTCTTCCCCGTTTGGTCTTAGTCACTTTGTGTAACCTCCGCTATGGAGAGGACTCCATTTAGATTTTGCCCTATTTGTAAGAGCAAATTCCCATGGAAGGATAAGCACAGATGGTGTAACCGGTGCTTGCCCCTCGATCACAAAGAGAAAGGGTGTGCGGCTTGTAAGCTCCTCCAGCCCAAGACCTTAAAGGAGCGAAGGGTAAAACGGTGGGCGGTCTATGGTATTTCCAAGGCCGGTACTTCTCCCACTGCCGCTACCACCGAATGTGACGACAGCGAGAGTGACTGTCAGACCTCTGAACCGGAGGTTGTTGACCTTTCAACGGAACGCTCGCGTTCCGCATCGTCTGTCTCCAGCCCCGATAAGCACGGCGTAAGCCCTGCTATGGGGAAGTCATACCCCGGCGACAAAGACGGACACGTGCACGGAACTAAGCACACAACTCCTAGCCTTACTTCGACTACGTCGAAGAAGACTTTGGCGCTAACGGGTGCGGCAGTAATTCCGGTGATACCCGCCGATCGCCGAGATGGGCAGCCCTCCCCGCAGCCGCATGTGCACCTAGCGACTGGGCAATCCAAGACAAAGGGCGCTACCCCAAAAACACATAGTTCCGTCGATATGCATCATAAGAAGGCGTACAGTGACGATAAACCGAGGACTCACGACAAGGCCTTACTACCGCCAGAAATTACGGCACTACCGAAAAAGGTGGCCGATAGGGGCAAGGCCCCGGTTCCGCCGAATAAGACTCCCTTACAATCGTCGGATGTACCTACGCACCTCCCGACTGGAGAGGACGTCGAGGACAGCCTGGCAAGAATTGTGGCTGCCAATTCTCAAAGACGGCAACCTAGGGACTCTCCGAAAGTTTTCCGAAAGGCCCGACGATCCGCCGAGATCTAAGGAAAGCATTCAAAAGTCGAGAGAAAGACACAGGGATACCCCACCTTCATTGGTCCCGCCAGAGGACTTCTCTGAAGGAAAAGAAGGACTTTCTTCAACGTTAATGCAAAGATCTCTACGGTTTTCGATGGAAGAGAGTGCTAGAGACACATTTTTTTCAACGGAAGACTATAAGAGAAACACCTTTCCACCCCTAGACCATTCTAGGTTGTCAGTCTGGATTAGGGAAAAATTTGAGGACTGCATGGAAAGGCTGGACAGGTTTGTTTCACGTTCAGAGCAACCTACACCAAGAAGGCCACGGGAGGAAAGCCCTATCAACCCTAAAGCTAAATTCCCAAGGCGTTGTGACCCCTCTTTAGAAGAGGATATATATAATTATGACCTTACTGAGGAAAACATTTCACCAGTTAATGCAGAGGAAAATCCTTTCTCGAACGAAGAAGAACATGTGGACATTGAAGATGAGCCCAATGAGGGCTGGAGGGAGTACCCAGATATGGGTGACCCTCAACCATGGCAGTCCCCGGAGCCACAAGAGCCAGACCCAGATATTCTGGCTTTGGACTCTCTTCAAAACACCCCTACAAGAAATCCCTCTCCTATTGATGATCATCTGATGTTTAACGTAATGTTATGTAAGGCAGCTGAACACTTTAAAATTGTCACTGAAGAGGCAGCCCCTGAAGCTGACTTCGTTGAAGATATACTCAAAGAGAAGTCGCCAACCAGCCAGGCCATCCCTCTCCTCAATTCGATAAAAAAACACCTGCCTCCATCCTTAACTACACCTGCTCTCACAAGAGGTGTAAACCCAAGAATTGAAAAACTCTTTCGCCTTTCTCCCTCAGATCCTTTATTTATTAGAGGTCATTCCACCCCACATTCTTTGGTAGTCACTACCACAAGGAAAAGAGCAGGGGTCCCTTTGTCAACCGGCGAGGCACCCCCTGAAAAAGAAGGGAAAAGACTTTATGCACTGGGTAAGAGGGTTACCACAGCAGCAGCGTACTCTACGCATATTGCCAATACCACCAGATTATTGGCAAGTTATGCAGCTGCGCAATGGGCTTTAATACAAGAATGCCTACAAGAGGCTCCAGAACCTCTACAAACTTGTCTGCTTACAACAGTCTCTGAAGGTAGGCAAGTTAACCAAAGTATTTTAAAGAACACTTTGGATTCTGCCGAGACGGCCAGTCGAGCCCTCTCACAAGGCATTCTCCTCAAAAGACATGCATGGCTTCGAAATTCAGTGTTTAAACCTTAAACGCAAGTGTCGCTTATAAACAAACCTGTGGAGGAATCCAACTTGTTTGGGAAGGCGGTCGACAAAACCCTAGAGACCGCGAAAAAAGAACATGACACCCTAAAGAGTCTGGACCAAATTACTCAGAGACCCTCCACAAGGCGAGGATTTGGAAACAGAAGGTTTTTTCGTGGCCAACGCTTTCCTCATCAACAATACTCTTCAGGAAACAACTGGAACTCTCCACAGGGGACCAACACTTACACCACCCCGTACCCCCAGAGTGGGTGCCGTGGTAAAGGAAGGGGCAGGAACCCTACCCCCATAGGTTCTCCTGCCTCAGGTTCCAAATAACTCTAAGATTTGGGTCACCTCCCATGCCTCCCCGGTCGGGGGCCGACTGTCATTATTCCTTCAGGCATGGGAGGGAATAACCACAGACCAGTGGGTGCTAAAGACCATAGCCCACGGGTACCGTGTAGAGTTCAACCGGTCCCCAAATTTCAGACCTCCACGACAACGAAAACTAACACAAGAACATCTTCACAAACCTCTTCAAGAATGTAAAGAAGGGATGGTTTGCTTCTTATCTGCGCACAAAACACAATTATAAGCACAAGTTCAGCTTTGTTGTTAATTGGTATTCAGACAGCCTGACACATGTTTCGAGCTGCAAAGCTCATCATCGGAGGCTGGAAAGTATTTAACCATACAGATTTTAAAAATGAAAAAGATATAAATTCAACACAGTTTTCCACAATAGAGAGGAAACCCAGCAAGGGGCACAGAGGTGGTTTTGAAACAATATAAACCAAGTCATCAAAAGTTGAAAGCAAATATACAAGACGAAATCACAAATTAATTGCACCATGTACCCATTTAATAAAAGGATATTGGGTTGGACCATCAACTTTTGATGACTTTTGATGACTTTATATTGTTTCAAAACCACCTCTGGGATTATACCTCTGAACTAGAATTAGAAAACCCGGATCCTATATGTATTTGGAATGTAGGTGGTGAAAACTTAACCAAGACCCTTGCTACAAGTAACAAGAAAAATAAAACCTGGACAACCCAAAAAGGGAAAGAGTAAGGGAATGTTGATTCCCTCAGCAGATCCGCTATTGATAAACAAGGGAAAGCCAAAAGCCCAAAGGGAAAGGGTAGGTGTGATGCTGGAAATTACTTTTGGAGGGACAGGGTCTCCTAGTCCTTATCCTACCACTTCTGTGTGTGTTTTTTCCTTATGTTTTCTGCCACTTAGGGCCAGCCTTGGCCTCTGGCAGTACAGCTCTTCATATTTTCCTTTTGGTGAACAATACAGATGGGATACCCTTATGGCACCCATGGGTGGGGGTACACCCTTGTACCCCTTATGTGTGTTTTCTGGCAGAGGTATGTTTCCCACAGAGCAGGGATGGGCTGGTGGCAGCTACATGCTTACTTGGCAGTGGATCTGAGCGTCCTCTATTTTTGGGACACACAGGGCCTGCCATAAGAATTAATGGATTCCTGAAGAAAGGCACAATGGCCACTGTAGCCTCCTGGTTTAAATTGCCTTTACACCTTGTTTCCCAAAGTTCTGAGAAGCCCTGACTTTTTTGTAAGGTGAACTCACATTCTGTGTTGTGGGTGCCTCGTTTTAGTTGTTTGATGCAATGTCTGAGACACCACTGACTGAAACTGGAGTGAACGCAGTGTAATGTGCTGAAGGTTTGGGTGCTTACTCCAATCCACATTCCTGTGTTATGGGTATCTGGGTGGAGTGAATGGCCTGAATGCCTGTGAGCCTGATTGGCTGCCTGCCTGCATACATGCACTTGTGAATGATTGGCTGCCTGAGCCTGGCTCAGCCTGAGTGAATGGGGACCACATGTGTATAACAGGGGAGCTCCCACTCACCAATTTGTTCAGTAGCTGAAGTTGAAGCTGAAGCAATAAGAAGTTGTTCCCTGGAGCCCAGCTGGAGGAAGAAGTCTGCTTCTGCATTTTCTTTGTGTAATCCGAAAGCTGCTGTGTTCTTCCAAGGACTGATCAAAGTGAGGACCTGTGTAGGAAATCTCTTCCCGACCTACGGGTGCCCATCGTGCACCTGCCACTCTTCATCAGAAGAACCCTGGAAGCCAGTTCTGTGTGCCTGGCATCCGGAGAAGGTGTCTTCATGAGTCCAGAAGAGAAGTACTTGAACATCTTGAGTTGAAGAAAACCAGTTGTGTTGCCCAGGGTCCGGAGTAGTGTCCGTGACAGCTGGAAGCCAGATTGCTGTCCACCGCCCAGAAGAGGGGATACGCTGGCATAGTGCTGCTTGACACCCAGAGCTTCCAAAGTTCCACCTGTTTAAAGTATCCTTCCAGGGACTTCCCTGACACGAGATCGGACCACTCTTTGCCGCCGAAGAAGATACCAGTTTGCTGTAGTTAGAGGAAGGTACTCAGGTGGGTTCCCGCCACCAGAATCCGAAGAAAAAGTCCCAAGGGTCCAGCCTTGTTGAGGGTTCGTAGTCCAGTTCAGTGGTTGAGTTGAGAACGTCAGAAGCCATCCAGAGTTCCTTGCTGCAGCTGCAGCACCGAAGAACTGAAAGTCGGTGAACGTCGAAATCCTGAAATCCGACACCGAAAGGGTTCCATGGTCCCCATGGTCTTATCATCTTCAGCTGGGCCTTTCTGGAGTCCACAGCAAGTTTCACCTTCCTAGGACTTCCACAGCCAGAGTAACACCCGTCCCAATGAGACCACTGTGAAGACCGAAATTGATGCCTTTTCCTGGTTCCTCTTTTTCTCTTGGCCTCGACATCCCAGCGACTCCTTCTTGCAAAGGCGGTCCATCCTTCAGGTGTCCAATCGAGTGAAGCCAAGAAACACTGCCACTTCGCCTGCCAATACACCAAAGGTACTGTGATAAGGAAGAGCGTCTTCCAGCCTCAGGAGTCATCGAGGGGTCCCAGAGTCATCTTGGATCCTGTTCTCCTGTGGCATCTCAGGTACATTGGGGCGGTAGAACCTGTAAAACGAAAGCAGAGCGTTTTTGAACATTTTTGGACTGGGCTGTAAAAGACAAGATAAAGTACTCGCTAACTTTTCCATTACAGGTTGCTCAGTTGGGGGGATCCTCACACAGTATTACTATTTGAGTCTCATGAAAGTATAATGCCTATGTTCTGGAACTAACCTGCCTTTCTTCCTTGATCTATGAAAGTACACCTTACTGAAGAATGTGCATGCCCGTTTAAAACTGTCAACAGTTGGTGCATTTTTACTGAATTTAAGTCTTGTGTGGTACCACATTATTTATTTATTTATTTGTATCACGCCGGAGACCCGAAAGCATCAGGGCGCACAAAGACACGAGTGGACAGACATGTAAAGACGGGACTACAGAAGGTACAGCATGGTCAGGAAGGAGGATCACTATGTCAAAAGGGTTGGGACACTACCTGAAAAGAAAGGTTTTCAGTGATGAGCTAAAGGTTTTCATGTTTTTGTCCAGGCATAGGGCACTTGGCAATAAATTCCATAGCTGTGCTGAAAGTGCGGGAAAAGCCCTTCCCAAACCCTTGGCCCTTCTGACCTTATGAGTGTTAAGTAGTCCAAGATTAGTAGAACATATAATGTACGTTTAGGCTTGTATAAGGTGATGCATGGCCTTCAGGTATGATATGATATGGCATTTATAACGCACCTATACACAGGTGTTTCAAGGTTCCTTACCATAGAGGCATTTATGCACAAGCGTGGCTGTCTTGAAATGTATCCGGGCAAGGATGGGGAGCCAGTGCAGAGATTGCCTGCTTGATGATATATGCTGTAGTCAGAGAATTCCCTTGAAAATGTGAACTGCATCATTTTGGGGGGTCTGAAGATGTTTCAGGCATCCTTTACTTGCCCGATCAGTAATGCATTACAGAATTCAAGGCTTGAAAGAATGATAGCCTGCGCGACTGTTGTGCAGTTTGAACCTGAGACAAATGGCTTAATGTTTTTAAGGAGTCTCAGGTAGTAATGCCCCTTTTTAGAGATGTAACTTGACTGGGTCTCAGCACCCAGTGAGTTAACTTTCCCGGCGACTGGAATAATACAATCCTTGATACTAAAACAAGAATACTCCTTCCCCAGTTTGGCTCGGTCCAGTGAGCGTCCAAACAGCAATAATTCGGTTTTAGCTCCGTTTAGACAAAGCCCGTTTTCCGTCGTCCAACATTGGATAATGCAATAGATGGAACTGAGATTAAAGGTGTCTGCGTCATGAACCCCACTGATTTCCAAGATCAGTTGGGTGTCATCTGTGTAATTTGTAAAAGAGACCCCCTGATTCTCTAGGATAATACAAAGGGGCCTAATATACAAATTGAAAAGAGTGGGCGAGATACAAGCCCTCTGTAGGACACCACAGAGAATGGAAGCTGGTTTAGATGAGGCACTCTCCCAGCATACCAAAGATTTTCTCTGCGATAAAAAAGATTGAATCCAGCTAGTGGATTGAGGGGTACAGTTCCCCAAGTCTGACAGAGTGGAAAGTAAGCACTTATGATCATGCAGGTCAAAAGTTGCAGACAAATCGAGGAGGACCAGGAGTCCAATTTTCCCCTGGTCCAAGGACAGTGCATGCATCGGATCCCATATATACCCAGGCCTGGATGTAACCAGTAGCAGTCTACAATATTCCTGTTTGATATCACAGAAGCACGCTAGATCTTTCACCCACTTTGCCAAGGTTGGGGCCGCAGGACTTGACCAACGCTGTAAAATACATTGGGCTTCATTATGAGTAGGGCGGTAAGGGATACCGGGCACTGGTAAGGAGACCGGTGCCGGTAATCCCTTACTGCCCTACTACGAGTTCCCTTAGCGGGTCCCTCCTTTAACGCCTGGTCTGACCAGGCGTTATGGATGGGACTCGTTAAGGGAAATCCGAGCCAATAACGGTACCGAAAATTGCGGTACCGTTATTAGCTACTTTCCCATTGAGCCCTATGGAAGCTCAAATGGGAATGAGGAATGTTTTTTTTCAATGGGGACTTACCGGTCCCGCAAAGGTCGGACTACATCGGTAAGTCCCCATCGAATGAGACCGGTGCCGGTACCGTTATTGGAGGCAGTGATGGCGCAAATAGTGCCATGACTACCTCCAATCTCGGAATGAGGCCCATAGTTTTGCTAGCAACCTACAAATGGACAACAGCTTCTTCCTCCCCTTTTGGGATCCCCGGCAGCAACCCAAACAAACAACAAAGAATATCTTGTAGAACTTCACAATTGATTAAGCTCCCTGTTAGGTCGGTCACCTGCCACAAGAAGGTTGCCAGGAGCGGACAATTCCATTGGATATTTATAAAGTCAGCATTATCGTCTTTGCACCTGGGGCACCGTCCATCACAGGACCGATCAAATCTTTTCTGCACTGCTGGTGACATATATGCCCGATGACGGATTTTAAAGTGTATGAGTTTAAACCAAGAATTGATTGCCAACCTACTTGTATATAAGCACATTTCTGATGCTTGTGGATCTGCTTAGAATCACATGCCGTGCATATAGTCCGACATCTAGTGGAAATCGCAGAGTATTGCATCTTTCTTTCGAAGATCAAAAGGGGACGTAGACACAGGCGTGACTGTAACACTATCCCTAACAAAATCCCTATGGTCGTCTAGTCTTCCGACTAATCTTCTTCACGACAGCCTTGTGTGGTTCCTGCTGCCGCTGACATCTGCCACTGCTCAGCGACTGTTCAACTGTTCGACGACTGTCGACCCTGTGGCCTGGGCCCTGCGGCCAGGCCCTTACAGTAACGAGAGTGGGGCCCGGGGTTTATTCATCTCTAATATTCTATTTCCTTTACCCCTCTCTTTCTGTTCTTGGTCTGTCTGCCGCTACCCTCTGCTATGGAGAAGACGCCCTTTAAATTTTGCCCGTCGTGTAACGGTAGGTTTCCTTGCAAGCACACCCATCGCCGATGCAATCGGTGTCCTCCTCGAGACCACGACAAGCAATTAAGGCCTTTAGGCTCTTTCGACTGAAAACGTTGAAAGACAGGCGGACTAAACGGTGGACGGCCTACGCTATGTAGGCCGAAAGCCTTTGTCCCGTTTGCGCCGTCGCTTCGGATGACGAGGAATCCGTCGGCAGCCATGGCTCCAAATTGGAAGCCGTCGACCTCTCAGCGGAGCCTGCAGGCTCCTAAATGCCCGACCCCGACAGACAGGCCACCGGCTCTGTTATGGGACGATCACACCCCGTTGATAAGGGCACCCACGCACCACGGATACTAAAGCACACAACGCCTAAGGCCTCTTCGAAGAAGCGTACATCGCCAACAGGGCCGCCGAAAACTTCGACGCCACCTTCCAAACCTCGCGGATCGGCACCCACTTTTGCGGCATGCGATGTGGCATCCCTCTGCAAGGGGCGTTCACCCTAAAAAACATACCATCGTCGACACGCCGTCCAAGTGTGCACAAGCACCTAAGGCCTCGGTGCAGGCACCAACCGCAACTGCGACTTAAGGCGCGTCGAAACCTTCGATACACCCGCCGGAAATTTGCGAAACCCTTGGGGCTATCATTTCGGCAGCCACAGAGCACAAGGGCACCCCCTCACATCAAGAGGAGTAATCTGAAGCCCCCCAGCCTCTCTCTAAGGCCTTAGAGGGAACAACTCCCCTTCCTGGCAATCTTTTCCACCTCCAGACCCTTCTGCCTCTTCCCTATGGACTAGGGAGAGGCTTGTGCAATACATGGACATTGTAAGTGACTTCAATCCAGCACTACAACTAAGTCAATGCCTAGTCTAGGATGCCCAATGGAAGCCCTTATTTATATATTTTTATGTCAAAGTTCTTTAAATCTGGATGATGAACCCTCATATAACTCCCCTCTCTTTGGACCTCCCCGACCTCACTGAGCCAAGAAGTAGGTTTGTTTTGCAAATTAAAAGGTTTATTTGAAGAACTGAACAATATATATATATATATATATATATATATATATATATATATATATATATATATATCACACTTTACAATAGAATAATATCTGATGTCACACTTATGAATATGAACGGTAATCAGCAATGGGTAATATTACAAAATCAACAATCTCTTTAATCAGTTAGGAGTAGGAATAGGA
This sequence comes from Ambystoma mexicanum, assembly GCF_040938575.1. Classification (NCBI taxonomy): domain Eukaryota; kingdom Metazoa; phylum Chordata; class Amphibia; order Caudata; family Ambystomatidae; genus Ambystoma; species Ambystoma mexicanum. Next base: position 111,686,828 of record NC_090938.1, on the reverse strand, counting down.
AGGATAAAGTAGCAGAGAGTACTTTATATGATTCATTGAAATGCAATGATGGAAAAAATTGCAACACAGAAATAAAACTTGATATGGTTTCAATCAAAAGACAATATGATCACGTTTTCCCCTGTGACTACTCACTCCCCCCACTATGCAATATGAAGAGATGGAAATGAGAGCACACAGGTTTCAGGAATACAATCAATAATACAGTTCAATCCCAGTTCCCCCAGCAAGCTTAGAGATAACAGGTTTGATTTTAAAACGAGTCAAAAATGCTTTTGAATGGGATAGCAATGAATGGGAAAATATGCTAAAATGATTTTAATTCACTAAAGGAGATTCAGGATAAGTGAGAGTTACTTTGGATTGGTTCAGGTCAACACTAGCAATGATTATGAATGATTATCAGATTGAAAATTAAATTCAGCTGTTGAAAACAAGAAATAGCTATTTTGACAAGTGGTGAAATGGAGCTAAATTGCAATTCGCAGCTACAAAATGACAGTTAAATTTCGGTTCTAGGACGTGCAGTTCAAAAGTTACAGGGGTTTTTGTGAAGGTAGATGGTTTCAGAAACAGAATCAAGATTTCAAGATTTCAAAATAAAAGATTGCGCTTTAAAGATTTACCAACAAGGATAGGCTTACACTAAATTCCACCTCCCGGATACTGAAACTTTCATTACATGCAAATGACCCACGCCCTAAGAACCCACTTACCGACAGGGGACAATATCCCGGATTATACACCGATTGAACGTGATATATTACCTGAGTACATTCCCTCCAAATGCACTTCCATCCTCTACAACGCTATCACCTCCTTTGCGACCCCTGAATTGACCAACCTGAAAGCTAAATGGGAAAGGGATGTGGGACAATTTGACCCTGAGGATTGGATCCAGGTATTGATGCACCCGCGTGAGGTGGCCATCTCCTCTAGGCTTAGGCTGGTGCAGCTGAAAATATTGCACAGAGTATATTACTCTAGGACTGCATTGTACGGCTGGAGGAGGGCAACAAACCCTGAACTGTCTCCGGTGTGGGGAGGAGGAGGGAACCTTCTTCCATATACTGTGGTCGTGTCCCCTCATCCGTGACTTCTGGGGCGCCTGCTGCCGGAGGCTGGCCAGAGTACTCTCCATCACGATAGACCTGGACCCCAAGGTCCTAATCCTGGGAATACCGGGTGAGATCGAGCTTAACAAGTGGAGAAAACTGATATTGCACACAGCAGCGGCCCTGATGAAGCGTAACATTGCACAAAAATGGGGAGCGCCAGAGTCCCCGACGCTGGAACAATGGGCGCTGGATATGGACATATGCGCAATGGTTGAACACCGGGTTTACAACGCAAGAGGCTTCCCCACCAAGGCTTCTAAAATATGGGGGGCATGGGAGGGGGGGCCCTGAAGTGCACGACTACTGGCGTGATGCCTCTGAACATGGACATGATGCGTCACGGTTGTGAGTTAAGCAAAAGGTGATATAAGTATTAATGCTACTGTAAAATCAGTTAATCTGGACTTGATGCTGCCATGCCTCTTTCTCTATTGTTTTTGTTTTTGGTTGTTTTGTCTATGTTATAAAACTCAATAAAAAATGTCTTATTAATTAAAAAAAAAAAGGATAGGCTTATACTAAGGGGCTATGACGAAGCAAGACACTCAACGGGCAGCCACCAGAACAGCGGCGCCTCCGCTCTGATCTCTGTCCGTCAAAACACTTGTCCCTCTTCAGAAAATATCAGCGCAAAGATGATTATTGCTACAATTATCACAGACAATATAATGAGAAGAATTCAGGATGGACACAAGATTCTATAATGCAGTTCTGGATGGTTGAAATGGTTGGAATAGGATTACTTTAAACTAAGAGATGACTATGGACAGTTCTAGACTAGATACTCACTCCTATGGCTTTGGAATGGAGTGGGCCCCGTCAAAGATCTTGTCAAGGGTTTGGCTGGGATTCTCTCGCCACCGGACAGGTCTCAGGCCCTGGGTTCTGCTCTCAGCACGGCACTGCGGTCTGCGCGGCCTCTTGGACTGGATCTGACGGGTTCTAGATACAGCTCTGCTTTCTGGGTCTGGATCTTGGTTATAGCACAGGGTTCTTAGCCAGAATAGCAAAACAGCACAGCCCGGCTGTTGAATGTGAGAGCCCATGGAAGTTTAGGGGTTAGAATCAGGTTGCAAAAGATTCTGAAGGCCTGCTGAGAAGGGTTCAGCTTTTGGGTTAGGCCTCTCTGCTTCAAAGTTCTAGAGTTGGTTCTAGAGTCTAAGTTGGATATTGTCTGGAGTCTGGATCTTCTTGCAGGGTGCTTCGCCAAGAAATCAGTTGAGGAGTGGAAAAGTATGTGTCTTGTCTGTCCTCAGCAGTCCCTATTTATGTATTTTCCAAGTGGGTGGAGAGGCTGATTCTACAATGCCCAACCCTCTAAGGATCTAATAGGCCAGGGAATTTCCTATCCCCTGATTGGAGAAAGGATCAGCGTGTCATCCTGTGTCATGTTTATGGCTTAGGGGAAAACACTTCCCTTTGTCTCTGTACAGTATATCTTATTTTTCATAAAACACATATTTACAATATACACAACTTGTTAATATTACATCAATTACATGACAGGTTACCCAAGGTACATTTCTGTTCAACTCTCATCTTCCTAAGAGCTTTGGTTTAGAAATTACAACTTTTTCACGCTTTTGGTGGGTTTCTCTATATTATTTCTGCACCAATTTTTAGACATGCATTCACACCCCATCTGGGCACATTTCTGTAATTTCTCCGGTTCCTGGCATAAACACAGTAGCTACAATATGAATAAATTCCGGGGTTTAGTCTCAGAACATCGCACGGAGTCCAGCTTAGTCTTAAACTGTGAGCGAATTTTTCATTTTAAAAATCTCAGTTTTACATTTTTGTCAGTTTGTTACAATATTTTAGAAGCATTTTCCTTAAACATATATTTAGTCCAATGTTAAATCCACATCCCAGTCTGGTCCACCCCCAGAGCTGGGCTGACTCAGAGGGTCACATGTCCTTCTTCCTGCCAGCAGTTTGTTGTCAGTCACACCGAATTTGCATTTCTATTCAGCCCAAGGACTCCTTTGTCTGCAACAGGCTAGGGTGCTCCTGCTAGTTCCCTTTCACAACAGCCTATCAATCTCTTAGCCAAGGGCAGGGGGAAGTTTCCTTTGTCCAGGGAGAAGGTGTGGAATTTGTTTGAAACACAGTGTGGGAAACTTTAACTCTTAACCCAATGTCAAAAATTGTCTTTTCTTATAATATAACTATTTTTAACACATACATTAAACATTTTCTTCCTTCAAGCCTTTTCAGAATATAGTTTTGATTTGTATCCACCTCTTAGGCTTCTGATAGCAAGTCTTTCTTTGGCATAGTTTGAGTTCCATGTTCAACTTTACCCAAAATGGTTTTAAAACGCCGGCTTCTGGTAGAGGTGAGTTTCGGTATTACACCCATTTTTGACAGATTTCTTCACGAAAGCAATCCTCAAAAGTATACTTTGTTCAGATATAGATACACTTCGAATGGATTGTGTCCTCCCACGTATTCCTCATCTTATGATAAGTCGTTATCTCCAGCTTCGCTGCTTCGGAAAAGAAAAAAATTCTCGCCAGAGGGCGCTGTGCGCAAGGTCGTGGCATCGATTGTCCCTCGACGGACTCCATACTTTGTCGACGTCACTGATGGTATAAATAGCTCGAGCCACGCCCCGTTGCTTCAGTTCATTTTTTCCGATCGTTTCGCTATCGAGAACGGCGCGCTTGAGATTTTCTGTGAAGAAATTGTCATCTCTTCGACTCCTTCGACACCCAAGACTGGGTTCAAGAAGTGTGTAGATTGTGGATCGAAAATGTGGATCACGGATCCCCACCGAGTTTGTCTCTGGTTCTCGGTTCAAGTCACTGAACCGACGACTGTGGTTCCTGCCAATCCATGACCGAGAAGGCCCTTCGTGAGAGGGGAGGGAAGCCTCTAAGAAGGCTACGTCCAAAAAACATAAAAAAGCGACCGATTGGAAGGAATCGGATCGCCATAGGCATTCCAAGAGATCTCGATCTAGGAGTACACAGATCTCCCTCATCATCATCATCATCTTCTGAGTCGACCGAAGAAATTCGATGTCCGACAAAATCAGATTCCCCCAGAAAATGGGAGGAATTTCATAAAAAGATGATGGAGGTATTCGAGAATGCAGCCCCGACCCCCTCGAATGAACCTCGGAAGAGCCATACCCCTAAAGTCGCTCCATTGGACGACAAAGGGAAGTCTAAAACTCCTATGGTAAAAGCCAATAGTGTTGAGGATACTCAAAAAACTCGAGTCGACGACAAGTCGTCGGGGACTCTTCGAGAGTCGAGCACCTCTCCGGTGCCACATAAAAAACATAAGTCGTCGAAGGCTTCGACGACTTCATCGACACCATCGGCATCGATCATTTCGGCATCGAAACCAAAAGCATCCTCGACGCCTGTATCGAAGTCATCTTCGAAGTCATCGAAGATTCCTTCGACAACTTCGAAGGATTTTTCCATTCCTTCGACGCATATTGTAGGGGAAGAAAAGAGATTTACTACATTGCCCAGGTCAGACTTTTTTAAGTGCAATTCCTCAATTTATGAGGAATCTGGCTCGGAGGAAGATGAAGTCACTCCTTTCGGAGTTTCATATGGCACAAAACAAGTTCCTGAGGAACTCATTGATCAAGAGTCTAAAATGAGAGACCTAAGTGATACTCTACATTCTGCCAGTGGAATCGACACCTCCCCAGAATTAGACTTTGCCAGCCCTGATCCTGCAGAACATGCCGACTCAGGATACAGGAGTCTTATGACCAGAGTGATTGAATATATAATAATAATAATAATAATAATAATAATAATATGGGTTGGGGTAACACTTCACCCGTTTTCGAATAGGACTACATAACAGATATAATTGTCAGAGGTCCTCAAAAAGATCCAGTTCTCCCTTTCCACAGGGCTCTTCAGAGGACGGTGGAGAAAAACTGGGAAAATCCTGCGTGCATTGCTGCTCCAAATAGTAATTTTCCCAAGAAATAAGGACCAGCTGGTACCGATCCTGAATATGTAAACAGGCATCCGACTCCAGAGAGTCTAGTTATTCAGGCAGCATCCACATCAAAACAAACTGCATATCCCTCTATCCCTCAGGATAGAGAGGATAAAAAAGTTGATGCTTGGGCCCGTAAAGTTTTCACTTCAGGCAGCATTGCCCTTAAATCGACAAATGTCACCTGTACCCTGGCCAGGTTTACCCATACCCTGTGGGACGGTATTTCGGCGGCGGCTGATCATATTCCGGAAGGTGAGGAAAGGGAAAGCTTCCTGAATATAGTCAAAGACGGGAAGGAGACAATGGCGGAATGTCTCCAGTCTGAACTGGATACTGCTGATAATATCAGCAGATCCATGGCTGCAAGCATTGTGCTACGCAGATTTGCGTGGTTGAGGAAGTCGGGGTTTGCACCAGACGTGCAAGCCAGACTCCTCAACATGCTCTTTGATGGCTCGAGGCTGTTTGGCAGTAAGGCTGATGAAAGCCTAGAAAAACTTTAGACCTCGAAAGCGGCAGCTAAATCGCTTAGTGCCTCTATGCGCCAGCCTCAAAAACCCTATTCCGGCTCATCTTCCTGGAGGGGTTGTTCTTTTCGTTACTACTCCTCATTTGGTAGATGAAGAGGACAGGCTTCTCAAAGAGGCAAAAGAAATTTCCCTCGTGGTGCACGAGGAAGAGGTGCAAAATCAGCCTCAGGAGCGGCACCTTTACCCTCAGCCACTCCTGCAACCGCCTCCAAATCCCTCTGAGACCTTGTTGCACAAAACATAAGTGGGAGGCAGGATCTTTCAGCATCGGAAGGAATGGCGGGGCATTACCTCAGATGCTTGGGCACTGGAAACAGTAGCTCAAGGTTACTGTCTCCCCTTCCAAAAAAGGCCACAGAATCATTCACCGGGAGCCAACTCCGTAAAAATTCCAGACCCGCTCCTGTTGCAGGAAATTTTAACCCTGCAAGAGAAAGGTGCCATAGAACAGGTACCTGTAGCGGAGAGGAACAGGGGTTGGTACTCCCCATATTTTCTCATCCCAAAAAAGGACGGAGGATTGAGACCCATCTTGGACTTAAGAAACTTGAACAAGTTCCTCAGGAAGGACAAGTTCAAGATAGTAACCCTTTCTCAGATCCTTCAGGCTCTCCAGCTCCAAGACTGGTTGGTATCATTGGACCTTCAGGATGCTTACTTTCATGTGCCAATCCATCCAAAGCACAGAAAGTACCTGAGGTTCACGATTGGCAACTCTCATCAGTTTCGAGTTCTGCCATTCGGGTTGACCTCCGCCCGAGGGTTTTCACCAAACTGTTGGCGGTTGTGGCAGCGAGTCTCATGAGAGGGGGTATTCACATCTACCCCTACCTGGACGATTGGTTGATCAGAGCAAGTTCTCCGAAACAAGCTCAGGAACATCTTTCGATCACCTGCCACTTGCTCCACAAATTGGGCTTCTCCCTCAATTTCAAGAAGTCCCATATGATACCATCCCAAAAGCTCCAGTTTATCGGAGCAGTCTTGGATACTTCCTCGGGAAAAGCCTAGCCCCCCGAGGTGAGAGCTCTCCACATTCTGCAGATGGTAACAAAGTTCCAGAATGCCCAACGTCTACCGGCCTTCGATTTTCTCGGGTTGCGCAGCCTCATGGCACCCTGCATTTTCCTAGTACCAGAGGCCAGGTTGAGAATGAGATCCCTTCAATGGGCACTCAGAACTCAGTGGTCCCAGTTCTCAGGGAATATGTTGGATCTACTGCAAGTCCCGAGTGCAGTTGCTCAGGATCTTCTATGGTGGGCTTACAACAACAACATTCTCAAGAGAGAATCTTTTTGGCAACCATGGCCGGAGATAACAGTAGTGACGGACGCCTCACTCACGGGGTGGGGAGCACACACCAACGATCTGACAATCAGCGGTCATTGGTCTCCATCGGAGTCCAAACTACACATCAACCTTTTGGAGCTGAGGGCAATCAGATTAGCGCTGAAGGCCTTCCTGCCCTCTGTACAGGGAAAGAATGTCCTGATAATGACGGACAACACAGTGGCCATGTACTACATCAAAAAAAGAGGAGGTGTAGGGTCACTACCACTGTGCAGAGAGGCAATGCAGCTCTGGTTCTGGGCAATACGAGAGGGAATCTCTTTATCGGCAGTTCACCTAGCCGGAGAGCAGAACACGGCGGCAGATGCTCTGAGCAGGCAGAGCACAGTCTCTGACGAGTGGGAGCTAGCTCAGGAAGTCCTTCAAGAGATCTTCGCCCTTTGGGGAACCCCTCAAGTGGATCTGTTTGCCACCATAATCAATCGGAAGTGCGAGCAGTACTGCTCAAGGGAATTTCCTTAAAGAGGAGCTCTGGGAGACGCCTTCGTAGTAGAGTGGAATTTTCCACTACTGTACGCGTTTCCCCCAGTCCCCGTGATTCCTCAAGTAATCAGGAGGTTGAGAAATTTCAGGAAAACCATGATTCTAATTGCCCCGGATTGGGCCAGGCTGACGTGGTACCTGGACCTTCTAGACATGTCCATCTGCCCTCCAATACGTCTTCCACAAGGAGAGGATCTTCTCTCGCAGGAGGAAGGTCGGGTTCTCCATCCAGAGGTCAAGACACTCAACTTTCACGCATGGTTTCTGAGAGGTTGAGATACAAGGATTGGGATCTTCCCGATGACGTAATGGAAGTCTTGCTTTTGGCCAGAAGGCCAGCAACAAAATCTTTGTACAGATGTCGCTGGAACAGGTTTAGTAACTGGTTCAGAGATAAGGATGTGGACCCTTTCCAATGTGGCACTCCAGTAGTGCTCTCTTTTCTATTACATATAGCCAATCTGGGGCTCCAGATAGGAACAATGAAAGGATACCTTGCTGTGCTGTCCATTTTCAAGCGCACCTCGGAAGAGGTTTCATATTTCAAAATACCATTAATCATTCAATTCTTAAAAGGGCTTACTAACGTATACCCTCCAGTACCTTTTCATGTCCCAACTTGGAATTTAAATTTAGTACTAACATTTTTGACTTGCATACCTTTTGAGCCTCTGCACTCCTGTCCATTGAGGCTTCTAACATAAAAACGGTCCTTCTTGTGGCCCTATCATCAGCCCGCATGGTTAGTGAACTTCAGGCTCTCTCATGCAAACCACCATATACTATTTTTTATAGTCCTTAAAGTTAAACCTTCCTTTTTACCATTTTACCAAAGGTAGTTTCGGACTTCCATTTGTCACAACAAATAATATTACCAACATTTTATCCTCCTCCTCATTTGGGCAAGGAAGAGGAGAGACTGCATAGACTAGATCCCAAGAGGGCTCTTAGTTTTTACATCTCAAGGACGTCTAAATTACGACAAGATGACCAACTGTTTGTGGGTTATACTGGTCATAAACTGGGCTTATCAGTAACAAAACAGACCATATCCCACTGGATCATTTTGGCCATAATTGAATGCTACAGATTGGCGGGAAAAGACCCACCAGATGGGCTTCGAGCCTGTTCTACAAGGGGAATGGCTACTTCTGCGGCTCTAAAGAGGGGAATCCCAGCAGCAGATATTTGTTCAGCTGCAACTTGGAAAACAATGCATACTTTCATCAAGCATTACTGCTTGAATACTGCCTCCTCCAATGAGGGGTTATTTGCCAGGGCAGTTCTACATTCTGTCCATGAAAACTGTAATTAGTACTCCCACCTCCAAAATCGCCACTGCTATGGGAGTCTATCATAAAATGAGGAATACGTGGGAGGACACAATCCATTCGAAGAACAAGTTACTTACCAACTGTAACGTTCTTTCGACTGGATGTTCCTCCCACGTATTCCTCATCGAGCCTCCCATCCTACCCCACAGTACAGTTTATGTTTTCTTACACTTTCCTCTCACGAAGAAGGTATCAGTCATGGGGCACGCCTGGGCGTTCCTCCTATAAATCCATCGAAAAACAGAACTGAAGCAACGGACGCGGCTCGAGCTATTTATACCATCAGTGACGTCGACAGAGTACGGAGTCCGCCGAGGGACAATCCACGGCATGACCTTGAGCACAGCGCCCTCTGCCGAGAATGTTTTTTTCCGAAGCAGCAAAGCTGGAGATAACGACTTATCACAAGATGAGGAATACGTGGGAGGAACATCCAGTCGAAAGAACTTTACAGTTGGTAAGTAACTTGTTCTTCTGTGGACCTTATATTTATGTAGATTCTAGAAGGAGAATGATGTTGACCACCCAACAAGGAGGTTGGATCTTTTTGGGTGGTTTGTAAGCCATGATTTCTACAAATTTGACACCAAATAAAAACAGATTTTTTAAAACCGGCTCTGTTTCTTTTGCAATAATTTTGCTCTGTGAGCAGCCAAATGATGGGTTTTGGCAGTGGTCTCCTGTGTTACCACTGACATAGGCACAAAGTAGATGGTGGCCTATTTTTCAGGTTTTCACTGTGCACTTTCTGGTGATTTCTAGCGAGCAGCATGCTTCCCAGTGGCCACTATGATGTTTCTGCTGCCAGCAATGCACAGTGATGTTGCAGGGCTTGGATTAGTGGGTTAATACATCCCACAACATAATGGACCAGTTTATTGACTTTTCAGACATGTAAATTACACCCAAAAGACCCAGGGAAGAGGACTCCTGCCCCACTCCTTACAAACTTCAGAAATTACCTGTCTCTGCACAGGGACACCAGGAAGATATCTTTGATATCCGAGAGGACCCAACACAGGAGGACACTTATGAAGACCTTAATCCTTTTGCACAGGACACGGCTGATCAAGACCCAGAGTGGGACCAGGATCAGGCGGAAGATCAGCCCTTGGCTATCGCCAACGCATACCCCTGACCCAGACGTCATTTGCCTAGATCCCCTTCTCCTCCACAGAGGAATTTGTCACCTCTCACACGGGCGGTCAATCACTGGGTCAAAAAATTATACCGCCCATCTCCTTCCGACCCACTCTATATAAGGGGTCATGCTACACCAGATTCTTTTGTGGTAACTACCACTTGGAAGAGGGCGGGGGTTCCACTGTCTTCTGCGGAAGCCCCTCCTGACAAAGCCTGTGAAAAGCTTTGTCCTGGGTAAACGGGTCACCGCCTCTGCGGCCTACTCCACAAGGATCGCAAATAATACCACTCTCCTGGCAGGTTACTGTGATGTCCAGTGGGGTCTAGTTCAGGATGGTCTCCAAGAGGTTCTGCAGCCCTCCCGATCACGCCTGCTGGCGGTCGTGGCTGAAGGCAGACAAGTCACCCAAAACATATTGAAGAGCACTCTGGACTCTGCTGAGACCACTGGACGCGCCCTAGCCCAGGGGACTTTACCTAAAAGACACGCCTGGTTAAAAAACACTGGCTTTAAACCTTAAACTCGGGCCTCCACAGGTATTCACGAAGGTACTGGCGGTAGTAGCTGCTCACCTGCGCAGGCAGTCCATCCCAGTCTATCCTTGCCTCGATGACTGTCTCATAACAGGGGATTCGTACGGAACATGCCAAACAAATACCCAGAAGACGGTAGATCTCCTTTTCAGCCCAGGTTTCTCTATCAACGAGAAAAAATCCAGTCCAGACCCCAATCAAGTCAAGCAGTTTCTGGGGGCTCTAATCTGGACCAAAGACGGCCTTGTCTTTCCCTCCAATGAGAGGATTCAAAACATGCTGTTCCAGATCCCTCACTATGTAGACAGTCACCAGGTGACCGTACGCAAAGCCATGCGACTGTTGGGGATGATGGCTTCCTGTATCTACCTAGTTCCTCACGCTCGCCTGCGCATGCGCCCATGCAAGAGTGGCTCTCGAGCCAATAGTGTCAGGCCAGCAACTAGTGGGACAATCTAGTGGTTGTCTCGGCAGCCCTCGTTCATTCTCTGCATTGGTGGTCAAGGGAAAACTTTCTGCGGGGGAAAACCTTCACCACCACTGCAGTAGAAGCCACTCTCAGCACAGACGCATCTCTGACGGGGTGGGGGGCTCACCTCCTTTAACAGACGGCGCCAAGCGTATGGTCCCCAGCGGTATCATCCAATCACAACAACCTGTTGCAACTGCTAGCAGTGTTCAAGGCCCTGAAGGCCTTCCAGACATACCTCCAGGGGAAGACAGATCTAGTCCTCACGGACAGTACTACGGCCATGTATTACTTAAACAAGCAAGGAGGCACTCACTCTCTAGGGCTGTCCAAACTGTCCCAAAACATATGGTAGAGGGCTCTCAAACACAACATATTCCTCCTTTCACAACATGTTCCAGGGGAACTCAATCCTCTGGCGGACGTACACAGCAGAGACCTCCCCCTACCTGAAGTGAACGTGTGGCGGCTACAGGAAGACATTGTACTCGGCGTCTTCGCAGAATGGGGCTTCCCAGAGATCAACTTATTCGCCACTCTAGGGAATGCTAAATGACCAGATTACTCCTCCAGGTACCCTCAGAACCGCTCCAAGGGGAACGGTCTTTGGATAACATGTTCCGGGAAATTTGTCTACGCTTTTTCCCCCGATTCCCCTGCTCAACAGAATAGTGCACAAGATGCACCAATAACCAGTCAGGATGATTCTGGTGGCCCATATATGGGCCCGCCAGCCTTGCCTCTCCCATCTCATGGCAATGTCAGTCTCCCCACCCAGGAAGCTGCCGTGCCCGTACAACATGCTGTCTCAAGACCAGGGGGAATCACTACATCCATGCCCTCAAACTCTCAACCTAGCAGCCTGGCTCCTGAGGTCATAGAGTTCGGGCACCTCCAGCTCCCTCAAAGATGCATGGACCTACTCAGGGAGGCACGGAAACCCAACACCAGGCATTGCTACTCCAGCAAATGGAAGCGGTTTGCCATCTGGTGTAATGGCAAGGGCATCAGTCCTACTGAATGCTCACCTAAAGATATCATCCTCTACCTAACTCACCTATTAGATTCAGGACTGGTTTTCAATTCTCTTAAAGTCCACTTAGCCGCGCTTTCGGTGTACACCACGTCCCAAAGCAAGGTTTCATGGTGGAAAATTCCTGTAATCAAAGCCTTTATGGAAGGAGTAAAAAGTCATCATCCACCTATTTCCAACCCCTCTCCCGGGTGGGACCTGAATGTTGTTCTTAGCAGACTAATTGAACCTCCCTTTGAACCCATGCACAAGGCTAGACTTAAAGCACTCACCTACAAGACCGCTTTTCTGGTGGATATCACCTCTATAAGGAGAGTTAGTGAACTTTCAGTTCAGGACCCATTCGTCACGATTCACAAAGACAAGGTGGTTTTGCGTACACAACCTCACTTTGCGCCCACATTTATCTCAAATTTCCATGCAAACCAGTCCATAGAACTACCCACCTTTTCCAGAACCCCACTGAAGTGGCGGAAAGAAGCCTCCACACACTGGATGTAAGGAGAGTGGTTATTTACTATCTGGAAAAAAACAAAGCCACTAAGAAAAACAAACCAGTTCTACGTCTCAGTGGCAGCTAGTAGAGAAGGGCACCCTGTCTCTAAATCAGCTATTTCTAAGTGGATCGTAAACTGCATCACACTGTGTTACACTCTTGCCAAGAGAGATCTACCCTTCACGTCTAGAGCACACTCTACTCCGGGCACAGGGGCTACCATAGTATTCATTGCAAATCTTCCTCTTGATTCCATTTGCAAAGCATCAACCTGGAGTTCTGTACACATCTTTACACAACACTACTGCCTAGATAGACACTCTAGATCTGGTTCTCAGGTGGTACAAGTGGTGCTAAGACATCTCTTTGCTACTGTGCCTTCACATGCTCGCTAGTCTATGCACAGCATGTGATTCTAAGCAGATCCACAAGCATCAGAAGACATGCATTACTCACTGTAATAGCATTTCTGATCATTGTATCTGTTTAGATTCACATGCACCCACCCTTCCTCCCCTCGTGGAGTAGAAGGAACATAGACCTCGTACACCTTCTCTCTTCTGTACTTGCTCATGCTGACTATAAGGCTCCCTCACGGCAGAAAAAACACAACCAGGTGGACCTCGACTCGTGAGGGATTTTGGGTACACTATACATCACCCTAGGCATAGTGTTACAGTCACGCCCATGTTGACGTCCCCTTTCGATCTTCGAAAGAAAGATGCGATTTCCACTAGATGTCAGACTATATGCACAGCATGTGAATCTATATAGATACAATTATCAGAAATGCTATTACGGTGAGTAATGCATGTCATATCTCCACCTCACATCTCCTAAATTCTCACCAATATCGCCCCCATCTTGACCTGCTAGCTGGTGCCTCCCTGGGAGCAGAACTTAACACCATCTGATAAATTGTGGAGACCACTCTCTTAGTATTGGCAGAGTTAACCAAAAACTTCAAAAGGGAACAGTCTGAGGATCTTCTGGGAATGACTCCGACCATGTACAAAATACCTCCCGAAATCTAAAAAATTGAAATGCCAGCCCAAATGGGTCTCCCAATTTAGCTTTAACCTGTTCCCAGGTGACAAACTGCACATCAGGACAAAAATCCGACATGTTCAGTACCCCAAAGCGACATCACTCTCCTCTAATCTTGCCATTGCATGTTGGAGACAAGCACTGAATGTCCCAGAACCCGAGTTCAGTGGTATAGGGAACAGTCACAGACAACCGTTTCCACCGCCTATGCCATGTGTGGACGGTTCATGCCGCCGGATCAAAAGAGCACTTATCGTAAATTTGTCTAGAAAGCAGGGTGCCCTATAATGAATACAGAAAGCTGACCTCCTTTCCATCCTGACATGCGGGTACTGCTGGGAGCCCGGCACCCAACACTACGCAAATAACACCTCTGCCACCAGATAATGATGTTCCAGATCTGGAACATTAATACCTCCCTGTTTCCACCTCCCAGTAAGTGTTTCCCATTTAATTCTGGTTGTTTTCGGGCTCCACACCAGCTTAAAGGATAGTTCCGGGACTTTTTTTTTATTGTCCCTACGGTTCGGCCATGTGTTTTTAAGCATAAATCGGTAGATCGTAGAAAACTTTCCTATGGACCTTACCCGACTTTTCGTCCATTAACGCACTCGAAATCAGCCGCCATTTTGTGATAATCCTATCATTTCCCCCCATCGACCTGGCTCACCTGCGTTTGCGGCACTAAATGAAATCCCCCGCCCCTGAGCCTGACATCAGCAGACGCGTACCGCCCATTTCCCAACGCCAAAGCACGTTTCGTGTCAACAATCGCTGCGCCTCAGCTAATGAAGTGTCGCCATGGAAATGGCAGGACGCCTCTTTCCTCAATAAGTATAAACACACCGTTTCACAACACACAGCAGCAGATTTTCGATTCCATTACTCTCTCTGTGTTACTTTGAGTATTCTGTGACTCGTTTCTGTGCTCTGGTCAGCTACCTTCGCCGCTTCTAGGCCTTGTGAACACCTGTACCATCTCTGTAAATTATTTTACTTTCTTTACCACACAATGGCTACAATAATGGCGTATATGTACGAGCCCGAGTACACCGAGGAGGAACTACTGGAAAGGCAAGCACGCAAAAACGATGGGGATTCGGACGGCAGTTGGGAGGACCAGTAAACGGATGAAGAGCCTGGACCATGTCGCATGGACGGCGTCTCCACCTGGTGCACGTGCAATCGGTGCGAGCTAATGCCAACTGAGGAGGAGAACTGCTGCTGCCGTGAAAATTCTGGGTGCTTGGCCTACATTTCGGAAGGCGAGCCAAGTCCGCAATGCATCACCGAGCTGCCAGAGTTCAGGGAAGCCTGCCTCTCACGGACCGTGTTGAGGATGATGATGATGCTTATGCACGAACTTCGCAGCACTGTTCGTCCGCGTAATCCGAGTAACGAGTAAGTATACTCTGGTTGTGATGTCAGTGATGCCACTACTATTTCATGGTCGTCTCCCACATATAAAATTACATCTACATATCATTCGAACGCATGTAAATTGGTTCCATATTGTGCATTTTCTAGATAGAATTTTTTTCAAAGCAGAATGACATTTTTTACCTGAATCGACATTGATAAGAAAGTTTTGTCATTTTGATACAGTTTGCATCTTTCTTTTTCACAGGTGGTACAGGCTGGTGGCCTATCGTTGCGTCACTTGGTGGCTTCACGGGAAGCTCGGACACCGCGTTCAGAGAGTAATACCTGCCTGTGCGGTACTTGCCATTAGACAACATTTCCCCAGCGACAGTGGACAATACCGCAGATTTTCCCTGGATGTGCTGCAACCGGAACTTTACAATGTGTAATGTTTATTATTTATGTTCAATTGAAATTAAGATCTAAAATAAAACCCAACATATATTTTAACAATGGTTGTTTTGATTTTTTAAATGAATCTAGTGTGTCTCCATTGAATAGTCTTCCTGTGCCTTGTCTTGTCACACCGCATGTCTCCGGCCAGCATCCTCCCTCACGCTGGCCGCCCACCTTCAATCCACATAACCGTTGAACCCATATGCAGCAGACATACATATGTTATTTTGCGGGTTGGCATCAAGCCTCCCGGCCTTGCCTCCTCCCCCAAAAATACTTACCACACCACTTTGTTCAAGCGTTGGCAATAAAAGGGCGTTGGATTTTATTGATACAAAACATGGTTATAGGTAAATAATCAATATGGTTGATCATAATAAATCATCCTTTTGGGCACCGGGTACAGAGATGACCCCCTATGGCCCGTGCCGCCTTGCCACCACAGGCCAGCCTGCTGCTGACTAACTACCTAGGCATCCAGGATCTCCAGGGTGAACTGCACCCATATATTTTCCTGGGAGGGTGAGGTATTTATAAACTCACCCCCCTGCCTTCCATGTACTAGATTCTGCAGCCTGCCTCTTACATGCAGTTAGATGGCCTCTCCTTGGTGAGGCCCTGCGGCAAACGAGTCTTGTCTGCACGACCACCGCCCCAATCCACCCCCCGCCCTATCAAAGGCAGTTCGCACCGGGGTACTTGCGCTGGCAAGTGGAGCTGTCAGGGAGCGATAAAGGCCAAGAGGTGCCAAAGACCATGTACACTTCAAAGTGGTCTATAGAGCATGGGTTGTTGTTCCCATGTCTACCTCCAGACCCTGTGTCTCCTGCCAAGCATCCCCCCTCATGCTGGACGCCCCCCTGCAATCCACATAAGTGTGTCTCCATTCACGAGTCTTCCTGTGTTTCTTGTCTGCCTGACCACCGCCCCAATCCACCCCCCGCCCTATCAAAGGCAGTTCGCACCGGGGTACTTGCGCTGGCAAGTGGAGCTGTCAGGGAGCGATAAAGGCCAAGAGGTGCCAAAGACCATGTACACTTCAAAGTGGTCTATAGAGCATGGGTTGTTGTTCCCATGTCTACCTCCAGACCCCGTGTCTCCTGCCAAGCATCCCCCCTCACGCTGGACGCCCCCCTGCAAACCGCATAATGCCACGACATATTCACGTCATTCATTCACAAACACACCCCTGTTTCGAATTCTTTATAACCCACTTCATATTTCTAATGAGAACTTCTTTGCGCTTTGCTAGTCAACCCGTGAAGGTGCTGGTTATCTGCTCTTCGTCTCTGTGAACTTCCGTGACCACTTCGAGCAAACTCGTCAGTTTGCAACCTGTGAACTGCTCCCTGTTCTACGACAAGAAACTACTCTGATCCCTGCATCTAACTGTTTGTTCGTCAAGGTAAGGCCATGTACCATAATCATTTTGCGTCCAATTTTTTAATTTATATCTATTTGCTAGTAGTCATCAAATTGCATCCATGTTTTCTTTTCGTTCAAGACAGTACATGCAAGGAACTAGTCACATGTTCTGAGTTTAGTCAAATTATTTTTCTATTTATTTAAAGTTATTCAAATACTTATCTGCATGTGAATAACGTGTATAGTTCCAAGAACCAAAACGAACCTTGCATTGAACCTTTTATGTGTCATTTAATTTTTTAACACATTGGTATTCATAGAGAATTGTTGATCTTTACTTTTCAGAACTTTCCACAATGCCTGCCTGTTCCATTGGCGGTTGCCCTTCGAAGACCCATAAAAAATCTGAAGGTACTATAATGCATGTTTTCCCTAAGACAATAGATCAGATAAGAGAATGGGTCCGATATTGCGGATATCCACCGTCTGAGCTTGAAAGTAGAGTCCTAGAAGTCTTTGCGGACAAGAGGGGTGATCGATACCGCATCTGCAGCAGGCACTTTAGCTCAGACATGTACTCCACATCATTGCTAATAAAGAAGAACACACCGCGAGCGAAGCGAAAATTGCTCTCAACCGTTATTCCCACTCTATTCGTCCACATCCCTCCACTGGTGAGTCAAGTTTACGGATTTAGCTCTCGGCCTTGCAGTAGTGTGTAGCATTAGCTAACAATAATTTCCCCGTTTATGTATCCACTCAATATGAAGGCGGAAGATTCTCCATCCGTGTCGTTATTGCAGTCATCAGCCACTTCAAGCGCCTATCGGGTAATCTTACTTAGCTATTCTGCCACTGACTTGTTTTAGGCATGTAAATCAATAGTTTTAATTTATCGTGTAATTATTTTACCTAATGGTACACCCTAGTACTCGTCCTCTAGTCTTTGTTTTCAGTTATAATTATTGTTATCCAAAATAATGCAAGTACTGTCTTTCAGAGAGATGCTGAGGAGTCCAACACATTGACGACAACCGTTGATGTCACTCAGATGCTCGAGGTACGTTTCCGGACAGTTCCATCGATGGAGATCATCAGATCTTGCATTCTTGTAGCGTGATTGTTACACACAATGTTTCTTTCGTTTTTAGCCATTGATATGTCCTTCTGTCGTCGCCCTCCTATGTGTCTTCTTTTTTCAATATTGTGTTCATTACTAATGAAAGTCCTATGTTTCAGGGAGTCGATGGAGCATTAGTCCAAGAAGAAGGGGGAGCATGCAGTTACGGGTCGGCGCAACAGCTTGCAGAAGTGTGCACCGCAGTTACAGCGTCCCTTGATGTTCTTATGCATTTCGAGGTATGGATACTGACAGTTCGATCAAGCGAGATCATATGACGTGATTACATCCGCTATACTTCCTTCTTTATTAACGCAAGTACTATGTTTCAGGGAGATGACGGAGCTTCTTCTACAAGAACATCACCCCTAGTAGTTGATGCAGATCTCTGGGTGGTGACACTTCCAACGATCGAGCAAATTGAATCATATTTAGATATCCATTACTTATTTTAGATAACTGATCATTTGTGCAGGTCTATTTAGATGAGCCGTTGACGCCTGCACAAAGTTTATGTTCTTTTTAACAAAATAGAAAACCATACTAATGCAATTACTGTGTTTCAGGGAGTTGCTGAAGCGTCATCTTCAATAATATCATCAATGGAAGTCTGTGCGGAGCCCGAGGTATGGATCTTGACAGTTCCATCTAACTAGATCAACAATGCGTGAATAATTGTCGTTTGAATGTTCTACACAATGCGTTCATTCGTGTTTTGCTATTGAGATGTACGTGGGTATTGGTCCCCAAGTACATTTTGTGTTTTCAATATTATTATACATACTAATGAAAGTTCTATGTTTCAGGGAGTCGATGGAGCGTCATTGCGTGATGGATGTGCTTATCATGAAAATATAGTCGTTGCAGCGCAAGAGGAAGTGGAGACATGCACACACGAGTCGGAGCAACAGCGTCCTGATGTTGAAGTTCGAGGCAAGAAAGTTTCAAAGAAAAGAAAGCAAAAGAAGGTTAGTGTCCTGGTCACTATATTATGTTGTTTTTCACTGTTAATAGTTCAATACTGTAAGTTGTGTTTAAACTGAACATCCCTTTTCCAATCTGTCCTCTAGTTGCGAGTGGGTGTACGAACTAGATCTACACAGACAGTGAAGCGAACGAGAGATGTTGCTTGTCAAACCTTTTGGCAGGGACTTGAGACTGGAGATGCATCGTGCCAATGGGAAGAATATGAAGTGATTGACAACTGAGCTATACCACCACCAGCCATTGATAGTGAATGTCCTCCTGGTAGTTCGGATGCAGTCAGAGATCAATTCACAGAATCCACACCCGCAAAAACTAAGACCGCGAGAAAGTTGAAGAAATTGTTTTATTCACCCATCGCCGGAGAAGGAACAGATGTTGCAATGTGTCACGTCCTCAATCTTGCCCTCCGCCCGACACTTACCCGGCACCATCCGTTCCCATACCCACCACCTACACCAACGGGGAAGACACGGCAGGCGGGATGTCAGAGGGGGCAGAACCACCTCCTTCCGCCCATTTCCGTGTTGGCGCTTGCCCTGGCGCCTCATCCATGCCCGACGGCTCCGGGGTCGTCGGCTCCAGCTCCCTCGCACGGGAGAACCCGATCGCGTCTCGCTCAGACGATCACGTGACTAGTCACGGGTTCGTCGTCTGTAGCCGACGCCGGTGTCCACATTGGACAAACACCAATCACTGATGGCGTCCGGCCTCACGTGACGCTCCTGTGCGGTCACGTGCCCTGTCACGTGATCTACCTTTCCTTCAAAAGGAGCCGAGAGGAAATACTCAGCGCTTCACAGCTGTTTCTACAGAGACCTGTTCAGCATTACCTTTTTTCGTCTAGCTACAGTTTGGAACTCGACCGCGGAACGTTACTTGGACTTGTCTTGGATTTCCCTTTGGATTCAACGTATCTTCTGGACCCTTGGAACTCTTGACCCCCCTTTCTGGCCCTGGAATTGCTCTGGATTACCCTTTTGTTTTGACGAACTACGAACCACACAATTCCTGTCTATCACGCTTTGCCTCCTGAGTCATTTGGGGCTCACCACCTGGACCTTGGATTGACTTGCTATCTGGTCACGCTCTGGCTGCAGGTGTGAGTTGGAGGAACTGCAGTATATCCCAGCCTGCTGTTGGTCTTCCCTTGTTGTCTATTCAGGTTTCCCACCGATTCTATCCTCCCCAGGGTAAGCTTTGTCATTTTTTCCTTGTCTGCTTGCACTGCCATTCTTGTTCAAAGTATACCTGATCCTAACCTTTGCCTTACAGCACTCAGGGGTCCTTCCGGTGTTCCCGGTATCTGACTGACAACGCCACTCATCACCTGTGGCCTCAAAGATTGCTAGGGCAGTATATTTTTCCTGCCCCAGCGGTACTTGGGGACGGAGGTAGTTTATAGCTGCACGACCATCAAGGCGGATCATCAAGATCAGAACAGACTGTGAAGCCTCTTGGTCGTCCAGCTATGGACACCTCAGCCGGGGACCCCGTGACGGCTTTAATGCAGGCAGTGACAGCACTCAGGGCCGACATGGCATCCGCTACTGCAACCCTACGCGCTGACATGACCGCTGCCACCACCGCATTACACCACCGCCTCGACACGGTACTAAGTGCACGCCATCCCTTACCCGCAGAAGCTGAGTTTGATGAAGCCATTCCTCCCCAAAACCCTCCTCCTGTCATACCCCCTTCCTCCCCAGCCGCCCCTGTGGTGATCCAAAACCCTTTTCCTTTGGCTGCTCCCGAAAGATACCAGGGCGACCCAAAGAAATACCGCACTTTCATCAATCACTGTAAACTTCATTTCATGTGTCGCCCTCAGGCTTTTCCCGATTCCGTATCAAAAGCAGCCTTTCTTCTCTCCCATCTATCCGGGGTAGCCGCCACATGGGCCAATCCATTGCTGGAAAACAACCACCCTGCGTTGTACAATTTTGAGTTACTGACCCAAGAGATGGCAAAAGTATTCGACACCCGGCACAAAGCACAGTCTAGAGACATGGAACTCCTGGATCTCACGCAGGGTCGGTCAACCCTCATAGAGTACATCACCAGGTTCAATCAGTTGTCTGCTGAGACCTACTGGCCAGAAAATAAAAAGGCTGTGGTGTATTACCGGGGTTTATCCGGGGTCATGAAAGATGCCTTATCTGTAGTGCCTACGCTTCCCACAGTATATGCTGATTTGGTGGACTTAACGTTACAAGTCGATGCCAGACGATCGGAGCGACGGGGGGAAGGTCCATCCTCGTTCCCACTCCCATCCACGGCCAATGCTACTCCCGAACCCATGCAGATAGGCGGGATCCGCAGCCCTATCTCACATGTCGAACGAGAGCGCAGGAGAACGGAAAATGCCTGTTTTTACTGTGGTCTCAACGGGCATTTTGTAAAAGAGTGTCCTCGCCGCCCAAAAAACAGAAACCCGGGTTTACAGAAGGCTCGCCCCTAAGATCAGAGGTGGGAGCGAGTACTATTCGGAATACCTCTGAACCTACTTTCGGTCCTGTGCGACCCATTATAGTTCAGGCCTTTCTGAACCACGCTACAGGTTCTCACGCAGTGTCAATAGTGATAGACTCAGGTGCTACAGGCTGCTTCATCGACATAGCCTTGGCCGGTTCACTGGACCTGCCTTTGGTCACGAAGAAATGTCCCGAACCGGTCCAGGCGGTGGATGGTACTTCTCTTGCCTCTGGTCCGATCCGGCAACAGACAGCTCCCTTAGAGCTGATCATTCAGGAAAACCACAAAGAGACAATCTCATTTGATCTCATTTCCACCCCTCAGTTTGGGGTAATATTGGGCATTCCTTGGCTAAGGTTACACAATCCCCTCATTAACTGGGGGACGGGTCAGGTTTCATTTGAATCCGAAACATGTCAACACTACTGCCTACTGGCAACGCCTCAGTTCTCCAGTCCCGCGGGAATCCTGGGTAGCGTCATATCCTTGGCTATAGGGGACAGCACTGACCACCATGATACGCACACAGTAGGGGCTGTCACGGGTGGGATACCTGCGGTTTATCACGATTTCCAGGCGGTATTCGACAAAAGGTCTGCAGAGGGCCTACCTCCGCATCGACCTTACGACTGTCCTATCGACCTGATTCCTGGCGCATCTATTCCGAAGGGTCGTATCTACTCCCTGACTCAGGTGGAAGAACGGATCTTGCAGGAGTATATCCAACAGGCTTTACGGCTAGGTCATATTCGTCCATCGACCTCTCCGGCTGCAAGCCCTATATTCTTCGTTCCGAAGAAAGAAGGGGACCTCCGTCTCTGTGTCGATTATAGGCGCTTGAATGCCGTCACAGTGAAGAACCGCTACCCCATACCTCTGATCACTCCGTTGCTGGACAAACTCACCCATGCTACGATATACACCAAACTCGACCTCCGCGGGGCATACAATCTTATTCGCATGCGTGATGGTGATGAATGGAAAACGGCCTTCTGCTCACGACAAGGCCTATTCGAGTACACTGTCATGCCTTTTGGTCTATGTAATGCCCGGCTACCTTCCAGCACTTCATGGACGACGTTTTCAACGATATCTTGAACACTTATGTAGTTGTTTACCTAGACAACATACTGGTTTTCAACGCCTCCCTTGATGAACATATAACACATGTCAGGGAAGTATTGTCGCGACTACAAAACAACGCCCTTTACGCCAAGCCCGAGAAATGTTCGTTCCATACCGATCAAGTCGAATTCCTGGGGTTCCATATCACGCCCAAGGGGCTATCTATGAATCAAACCAAGGTTCGGGCGATCGATGAATGGCCGATTCCGACCAATCTCAAGCAGCTGCAGTCATTCCTAGGATTCGCAAACTTTTATCGGAGATTCATATCAGGGTTTTCTTCGGTTGCGGCTCCACTCACTGCACTCACTAGCCCTTCTGTCCCCTATGTATGGTCCACGGCTCAGCAATCTGCTTTCGATACACTGAAAACCCTGTTCACCACCGCTCCGGTATTACATCACCCTGACCCCGACCTTCCGTATATTCTCGAAGCAGATGCCTCTTCCTATGCATTAGGTGCGGTGTTATCCCAGTCCTGTCCTACCACCAACCGTTTGCATCCAGTAGCATTCCACTCCCGCAAGTTCACGACTACTGAACTACACTACACGGTTACAGAAAAGGAACTGCTGGCTATTAAGGATGCACTACAGGTCTGGAGACACCACCTTCTAGGTGCCAAATATCAAACCATAGTGTTTTCTGATCATAAAAATCTCCAGGACCTTGCTTCCTTGAAATGCACAAACAGTCGCCAGGTTAGGTGGCATCTTTTCTTTGCCGCGTATGATTTTGTGGTCAAACACAGGCCCGGTGTTGGACACGGTAAAGCCGATGCCCTGTCCCGTTCACCTGGGGGTGAGACCCTTCCCTTTTTTCCGGACACCCTGTTGGGAAAAAATCATGTAGTCTGTTTATGCACGCCAACTCCCTCCTTGTTGTCAACTATCCGCCAATGGGCCTCTCAGTACCCGCAGTCACTGGCGGAATGGGACCCGGTCATGCAAGATGGGCTGCCTTTCGTACATGGGGGAAAACTCCCTCTACCCACAAGTGAAACCCGGAATCAAGCGCTGACCTGGTCCCACGATGCTGCCATCAACGGTCACCCCGGACAACTTCGCACCTTAGACCTCCTTAAGCGTTGGTGCTGGTGGCCTACGATGAAGCGTGACGTACGAGATTATGTCAATACCTTTGCGGTGTGTGCCCAGGGCAAATCGCGCAGGGGTCGGCCCTTGGGTCTTCTCCTTCCTCTCCCGATACCTCCACGACCTTGGCATACGATCTCCATGGACTTGGTCACTGATCTCCCCCGCACTCATGGGTTTGACACTATTTGGGTCATAGTTGACTCATATACCAAGTTTGCACGTTTTATACCCTGTAAGGGAATACCTTCAGCCCCTACTTTGGCCAAGCATTTCTTCAAGCATGTATTTTGTCTCTTTGGATTGCCCCATGTGTTGGTCTCTGATCGTGGTTCCCAATTCACCTCCCGCTTTTGGCGGGCCCTAACCGCTCTGTTGGGCATAGATGCCCGATTTTCCTCTTCGTATCACCCGGAGAGCGACGGACAGACTGAAAGGGTCAACCAAACGTTGGAGCAGTATCTGCGCTGCCTGATGCTGCAATACCAGGACACATGGCTCAATCTGCTACAACTCGCGGAGTTTGCCTACAACAATGCGCTGCACTCGGCTACTGGGTACTCACCTTTCTTTGCACTCTACGGTCAGCATCCTCGTACCCTCCCCATTCCAGACTTTTCCTCTTCCAACACCCCCGCCGCATCGGCTTGTGCCCGAGACATCGTATCTGTCCACGCTCATACCTTGGTCCATCTACGTGAAGCACAGGCTTCCATGAAAGCGGCTGCTGACAAAAAAAGGGCTGTTCCGCCCGTTTACGGGGTGGGGGATAGGGTTTGGCTGTCCACTCGTCATCTACATATTCCTGGCTGCCGCAAACTGTTGCCTCGTTTTGTGGGTCCTTATAGAGTGGTCAAGGTTCTGAACCCGGTGGCGTTGCGTCTGGCGGTGCCCTCCGCCTGGCGGATCCATCCGGTTTTCCACGTTTCTCTCCTTAAACCTTGCCTTGGCCCTACCCGCTTGGTGTCTCCTCCTGCTCCCGTCTCTGTCTCTTCTCCCGATGTATTTGAGGTCCGGGCTATTTTGGGTTCTCGTGTCCATAGGGGTGTCCTGCAGTACTTGGTGGACTGGTTGGGTTATGGCCCTGAGGATCGATCGTGGGTTGCTTCCCAGGATGTTCATGCCCCCCGTTTGTTGGCCCGTTTTCATCATGACAACCCCTCGAGCCCACGCGGTCGTGGGCCTTTGGGGGGGGGCTCTGTCACGTCCTCAATCTTGCCCTCCTCCCGACACTTACCCGGCACCATCCGTTCCCATACCCACCACCTACACCAACGGGGAAGACACGGCAGGCGGGATGTCAGAGGGGGCAGAACCACCTCCTTCCGCCCATTTCCGTGTTGGCGCTTGCCCTGGCGCCTCATCCATGCCCGACGGCTCCGGGGTCGTCGGCTCCAGCTCCCTCGCACGGGAGAACCCGATCACGTCTCGCTCAGACGATCACATGACTAGTCACGGGTTTGTCGTCTGTAGCCGACGCCGGTGTCCACATTGGACAAACACCAATCACTGATGGCGTCCGGCCTCACGTGACGCTCCTGTGCGGTCACGTGCCCTGTCACGTGATCTACCTTTCCTTCAAAAGGAGCCGAGAGGAAATACTCAGCGCTTCACAGCTGTTTCTACAGAGACCTGTTCAGCATTACCTTTTTTCGTCTAGCTACAGTTTGGAACTCGACCGCGGAACGTTACTTGGACTTGTCTTGGATTTCCCTTTGGATTCAACGTATCTTCTGGACCCTTGGAACTCTTGACCCCCCTTTCTGGCCCTGGAATTGCTCTGGATTACCCTTTTGTTTTGACGAACTACGAACCACACAATTCCTGTCTATCACGCTTTGCCTCCTGAGTCATTTGGGGCTCACCACCTGGACCTTGGATTGACTTGCTATCTGGTCACGCTCTGGCTGCAGGTGTGAGTTGGAGGAACTGCAGTATATCCCAGCCTGCTGTTGGTCTTCCCTTGTTGTCTATTCAGGTTTCCCACCGATTCTATCCTCCCCAGGGTAAGCTTTGTCATTTTTTCCTTGTCTGCTTGCACTGCCATTCTTGTTCAAAGTATACCTGATCCTAACCTTTGCCTTACAGCACTCAGGGGTCCTTCCGGTGTTCCCGGTATCTGACTGACAACGCCACTCATCACCTGTGGCCTCAAAGATTGCTAGGGCAGTATATTTTTCCTGCCCGAGCGGTACTTGGGGACGGAGGTAGTTTATAGCTGCACGACCATCAAGGCGGATCATCAAGATCAGAACACAATGGAAGAGAATTAAGTGGACGACAATGAAACACCATCAATATCACTGAACATAGCGGAAGACGATATCAGAGATTCTACCTTTCATGTGAGTGACATGTCCTCAACGTTACAGGCCGAACCAGCTGGGATGCAGAGTGACAGTATAAGGAAAGAGGCCAAATTCATTGTATTCGATAGTCGTTGATTGATATTATTATTAGGATGAAATGTGGGCATTCGGTTGGTGGGGAAGTATGTGGGGAGCCATTGATTAATGTGACTCGTGCAATTCGAGGCACTAACCTTAAAATACATGCCACCTGTACAAAATATCATCCTTTCTCATGGTCTGCACAACCCATGCTGGGGCAACTGCCAGCAGGCAATCTACTTTGTGCAGCGGCCGCACTTTTTAGTGGTTCAAGTTTTAAAAAGTTAGTGTATTTCTTTCAGTTTGTGGGAATCCATTTCATTGCGAAAACTCAGTTCTACAAATACCAAATCGATTATCTATTTCCAGCCATTAGCGAAGCTTGGAGAATGGAAAAAATGTCTATTGATAGTACATTCGCGGGCAAACGGTTCAGGCTAGCCGGTGATGGACAGTGCGACAGCCCAGGATTTTCAGCCAAGTACTGCACCTACCACTTTCAGGACATGGAAAGTAAGAAAATTGTGAGTTCGGTGGTCGTGCAGGTGTCACAAAGTACATCCTCAGTGGCCATGGAGAAAGTTGGCTTTGTAGCATCATTGCAAGAACTACAATCGCGGGGAATGGTGATCGACCTGATAGCCACGGACAGACACGTTTCAATTGCCAAGACAATGAGAGAAGAGTACAAAAATATAAATCACCAATTTGACGTATGGCATCTTGCAAAAACAATCAATAAAAAAATGTCGGCTGCAGGTAAAAAAAAAGATATGCAAGGTATTTCACAGTGGTCCAAGTCAATCAGCAACCATCTTTGGTGGAGCTCAAAAACATGTGGAGGGTCGTTGGAAATTCTACTGGAAAAATGGCGGTCAGTAATGCTACACTGTAGCAACGTTCACCGCTGGACCACAAACCAACATTTCCACAATTGTGAACATGGCCATTTCTCCACAGAGGAGGCACGGAAGAAGAAGTGGTTGATTCCTTCATCACCCACTCACAAAGCCATTGAAAAGATTGTATTTGATAAAACTATAACAAGAGATTTGAGGGGACTCACGGAATTCTGCCACACAGGAGATTTGGAGGTGTTCCACAATATGTGCCTAAAGTACAGGCCAAAACGATTGCATTTTGGCATGGAGGGCATGATTGATCGGACTCTTCTAGCGGTCTTGGCACATAACCATAATGTTGGCCGTCAACAAAGTAGGACGACCGGAACTTTAGGGACGCTTCGCTACAATAAGGCCTTCACTAAAAGAAGTAAACAATGGGTGATCAAACCAGTGTTTGAGGATATGCAATATGAGTTTATTGAGAGACTTATTGTTGATGTCCTAGATAGGCACATACATGGAGTTGTGAACGAACCTGTGCAGGGGACAACTGCATTGCCACCCAACATTGCCTCTGTTCCATGTCCACCTAAAGCAGAGCTCATTGAGAAATACACATCACGGTTTAAATGATTGTAATTTGATTGTCTGTTCTCTCGACAAAATGCAAAGATGGAGTGTAAATTTCAAGTCCTGTGAGATGGCCTTACACTGAATGTAGCTAACTAGGAATGTGTGCTCGTTCAAAGTGAAGGTCAGCTGCTTTGATTTTTTGCTCGGGTGCCGGAATGGCCCACGACTCAGTATAAGGTTCTATTGTTATTTGACCTTGACAGGCCGGGACCATCCCAAAAGACTTCTTTTTGGGGGTGTGGTGCAATAACGTAAACGATAATGAATATAATTTCAGAAACGAAAGCCATTTAATGTTCGTTCATTAGAAGAAATAACGTTGGCATAGAAGGAGTGGTATTTCGGGGCTGCCCTACGCACAGACACAATGGAAAATGCAAATATAATGTAAGTAACTCTTTAGATGAGTTTATACCGCAATTTAATTACTATACAGTAGCTTTAAAGACGGGTTAAGTTGTACTTGTTCATTCTATGTGGCATATTGTTTTGTACAGCGCACTATCTTGAGGAGAACCATCTCCTTTTACGGAAGCACCTCAAAACCTTCCTCTTTGCTTCTGCTTTCTCTCTCCCTCTCCCCTGCTACAACTGGTCCACTGTCTGCGACCTCGGTCCTGGGCCCTTCCACTCTCCACCTGCACTGCCTCCCTGTCAACCCCTGCACTGGGGGACTGTCTCAGTATCCTACAGCCCCCCCTTCCCAGCACTTGTTCTGCACTTACCTTGCACTCGCCACCAGCTGGCCCTATGTATTTATTATTTTATGCTACTTACCTTGTACTCCACTTCCCCCCTCCCCTTCCCCTTGCACTTTTACCTTCCCCCTACCCCTGCACTTGCGCGATCTGAATGACACCTGGCCTAGTAGGATCGTTGTCTGTCTTCTCCTTGTTCCCCCCCCTCCCTGCCTCGCCACGCCTTGAAACACTTGTGTATAGGCGCGTTGCAAATGCCATATTATATCATATCAGTGACGAAGTGGTCCACTGGCGCTCAGGCGGCTCTGAAAAAGGCGGAGGAGAGGGGGTGGGTTACTGGAAATGACGTATAATACCCAGTTGCACTGTCCTAGCTATGAAATAATTTCCCGACCTAATATATAAAATGAATAATTTTAATAAAGATCTGATGGTGAGACTAATTCCATTTTTTATGTTTTTAAAACAGGTACATCCTTCATTATTGTATGTGTCACGAGTACCAGACACCGGCGGATGGCTTTTACAACCGCCAGTTGCTTCTCCGCGTGAACAACGTTACCACCCTGACCATTTTATGGGACGATCACCAAGTACAAGTATGCCCTTACGCGGTACTAATGGCTAGATGCAACATACATACCGTTGTGGTGGCCTAGTGCCTCGTTGTTGGAACAGCCATGCGATTATCAGTGCGACCGAAGAGCTTATTTTATCGTAAACCAACACCCTGTGTACTGCACACGAACATCGCTTGCCTCAAGACGAACTATTTTGGATCGAGAGCAAAGAAAAATGCAAATCGCTGAATATTCTCTAAACATTTGATGTCAAATAAATGTACTTTACCAAATTTACAATCTTGCGGTTTGATTTAAAAGTACAGTTTCATATTCCGAATTGTGGCGCGCTGTGTTGTGAGCTGATCTGTGTTGGTTTCCGGGTTCTGTGTGGAGTCGCGTAAAAGACGCCTGGGCGCGTTTGCCTACGCAGCACAGTCACGTCACGGATAGAGGCGGGGAATATGAATGTTTTGATAAAGTCTGTTTCAGGGGCGGGGGATATGATTTAGTGCCGCAAACGCAGGTGAGCCAGGTCGATGGGGGGAAATGATAGGATTATCACAAAATGGCGGCTGATTTCGAGTGCGTTAATGGACGAAAAGTCGGGTAAGGTCCATAGGAAAGTTTTCTACGATCTACCGATTTATGCTTAAAAACACATGGCCGAACCGTAGGGACAATAAAAAAAAAGTCCCGGAACTATCCTTTATCCATTAATGATCTCAGCATCGTGAAAAACGGAGCCCCTGGCCATACCGGGATATTAAGAAACAAATACAATAGCTTAGGCGGGACAATCATTTTTATAATCGCCACCTTCCCCAAAAGTGAGACTGGAAGTGACACCCACTGGTTAATCTTACGCCAGTATGCCTCTAGGTAAGCCCCATGGTTCTCTCTAAATAGCTAAGAGCGTCTTCTACTCACATGGATACCCAAATACTTTGTAGAACCATGCTCCCATCGACACCTCTTTGCTCCAGGGGGCCGCAGAGTTACCTCGTTCAGTGGGAACAGGATCGATTTAGTCCAGTTAACCTGTAGGCCTGATACTCCAGACGCTTCTATCTCCTGTGAAAGAGGTGAAAGATTACTGCCTGGGTCCTTAATGTTTAAAATAATGTCATCTGCTTAAAGTGAGATCAATTCCTGGATCCCCCCCCCCAGTGCAAGTCCTTGATGTTCATGAAACGCCCTTAAGCGCATAGGAAGTGGCTCCATCGCTATTTCAAATAAGAGCGGAAATAGCGGACACCCCTGCCGTGTCCCCCGCCCTAGTTCGAACGCTGCAGAGTGCCTACTGAAAAGGCCGATCTTCGTGGTCAACCCAGAGTACAATACCTTAATACATGCTAGAAAGTATTGCGGCACTCTGATCTTTTCTAATACAGCAAATAAGTAATCTAGTAATCAGCAAGTAGTCTAACACCTTTTCCATATCTAACAGTGTCCCAATTGCCTGTACAGATAGATCAATCAGCGCCAATACTCCAAACAACCACTGCAAATTAAGGGCCGTGGAGCGACCTGGAACAAAACCCACCTGGTTAACATGCACAACAGAGGGAAGAAAGGGCAATAATCTGTCAGGTATTATTTTGGAGAATATTTTCGTGTCCGCATTAATAAGAGATGTCGGCCTGTAAGAAACACAATCTAACAGGTCTTTATATGATTTTAGTATCAAGGATACTATACCTTCTCGTATCGTAACAGGCATTGATCTCACCTCAAGACTCTCATGCCAGACCTGGAGCAAGTACTCTGCCACATTGGGACAAAACTCCTTAAAAAACTCATAGGTAATCCCATCTGATCCTGGTGTGTGCTTTTTCTGTCGGGATGTCCTTAATAGCTTTCACAATGCCATCAGTGGTTATTGCCACTTCCACCACTACTGTCGCTTGATCACCAACTCCTTCAATTCGGCCTCCTCAACAAAGCATCTCATAGTAATCGGGTCTGCCTGTCTCTAGCCGCATACAAATTCCTATAAAAATCACAAAATGTTGCCGGTATCAACTCAGGATCCGGAACCAGAGAGCCACCCGCCCGCCTGCTTACAGGTATACCCGTCTGGCCCCTGGCATTCTTCACCAGGCCGGCCAAATACCTATCTGGTCTCCCTACTTCTCCATACCAGCGTGCCAACTGTGGGATTGCAAGAAAACGCACTTCTCTATCCGTTTTTTCTATAAAGCAATTTAATGCAGAACAAGCGCTCGCCAAGGATCTATGAGATGTACACTCCCTATTTCCAACCTCCAGTATTCTAAGTTCGTCCTCCAGCTTGCCCAGCCTTCTACGACTCTCCTTGAGCACCTCACTTTCGATCGAGATGCAGCAACCCCTCAGATTGACTTTAAACGCCTCCCAGAGTGTCCCGGCTGAGGCCATCGATCCAACACCATGTCTAATACTGCCATTGCGGGCAAGCAACCGCTAGGTTTGCCAGCCGAAACTGCCACACTACCGGAGAATGATTTGAAACCGTCCTCTGGAGCATAACGCAACAGTCAGTACTGCGGACCAATGCCGGTCCCAACAATATGTAATCTATTTGAGAACTCACATCATGAACAGAGGAGTATAATGAAAACCCTCTTTCATGTACTGCCCTCCATAGATCGACCAACCCGAGATCAGCCATTCCTCACAGTATTGCTCTAGCCTTCAAGGAGCGCCTCATAAAATCAAGGATCATCTACATTTGATCCGTACACATTGCCCAGTGTAATTAGGCTTCGAGCCAACGTTCCTGACACTATAACAAACCTGCCCTCAGGATCCTTCTCCTGACGCAATGGCTTAAATCCCAGTGACTTATGAATAATAATTGAAACACCTTGTAAATAGGGGGATTAGGATGTGTAAAATCTAGCACCTCCCCAGGACTTCACTAGCCCATCGTGAATCGAAGAGTGGAGGGGAACAGCCATCTGTAGAGTATCTGCTGGTTCTGTAGGAATAGAGTCAGGGGTTTAAGGGCTCTTCTTTTCTGTAGGGTTGTCAACGAGAGGTCTTGGAATATCTGCAGTTGAGTGCTCATGAACAAAAGTTCGTCTTTGGTGCGGCTTAAAGCCGAGATGGCGTCCAAATCCACCCCCCCCCCGTCTGGGGCGCAGCCTGTGAGTGCGGTCCAGGATAAGTTGGGCTTTATCCATATTCGGGAGGAGAGCTTGAAAGAAATTGCCAATGTATTGTGGCAGCTCTTTGTCTGGAATGGTCGACGGGACCCCTTGGTTGCACAAGTTATTTCGTCGCGCCCTATTTTCTAGGTCCTCCTGCTTAAACTCCAGCACTTCACTCCTGCTCTGCAACGCCTGGATCTCGCGTCTCATGTCTAGGATTGTGGCGTCATGACTCTGGGTCAGGTCCTCCACTTCACCCAGCCTCTGTTCCGCTTCAGTAAGTTGTTGATTGGTCTGTTCCATACGCGTGGTAAGCTCTGCCATGCATGCTCGGAACTCCGCCTTGATGTCCTGCATAAAGGCCTGGATGTCTCCCTTAGTGGCTAATTTTCCTTGCTCCTTGGGGGATTTTTGTGGGGTTAATTTAGGGGAAGGGTCTGACTTCTTTGTCCTGTCCGCTGTTATCAGCATAGTGGAGATGTCCCAAGATTTGGCTGTTTTCGTTGGCTTTGACATTCCGCTGAGATTAGGGGATCCGGACTGCTGTGACTGCAATGCTTAGGTTGAGATGGGCTGTCAGCCTCCAGAGGTCCCCTTATTTAGCGGGGGACGGAGAGGGGGGGAGAGATCCACCAGAGTGCACAGGGAGATAGCTCGGTTCCAGGGCGGGTAAATGCGGATTATGGGCAGGGGCAACCCAAGTGAACAGTCAGCCAGCCAGACGCATTGAGGATCTCCGCAGCGTTAGAAAGGGGCCGGAGTAGAGATGCTGCCTGCGTGGTGCACTGCACAAGGGTGGGTGAGTGTCACCATGCGGGGGCCCCTGGAGCCGGGTCGCAGGTCGCGAGATGAACAGATCCTCTGAGCTGCAGCGGCCGGCCAGCACCCCCTCAGGCCCCAGTCACGCTCCTACCTCACCGGGGCCCAGAGGATCCCGGACTCCGCTGCCGGGTAGGCCTCAGGTGCTGGGAAGAAGCCGTCCGTCGGCCGCTCCCACGTCGATCCTCCAGGAATAGCGTTGGGCCCGGCTCCGGGAAGGCTGGCTGAGGGAGAGTGGGCAGGGGCGCCCCTGGAATGAGCCGGGCCGCCAGATGGAGTAGGGGCCAGCAAGGCTGAGGATATTCCAGAATCACAACAAAGCCAGCGCCGGCACTCTGGCGTGGGGTGGCGAGGCAGAGCGGGGCAGGTAGCGGCCCCCGCAGGGACCCCAGAGGAGGTGCCGACAGTGTCGCCGCCATTGACGGGCCTGAGGCCGCTCAGAGACCAGTGAGGGCGTGTTGGGAGGCCTCAGTAATGCAGCTCCAGCACAGCGGTCGGGCCGCCCGTCGCTTCAGGGAGCCTCTGTCCCTCAACAGCTCCACCGAGGACTCCGCCGTGCTCTCACCTTGTAGGCCTCCAGGCGGGATGGCGTAGGGGATCGGGTTGCAGCCGACCACCGGCGGCCCCGCTCCAGCTGCCGTCTCGGGGGATGCCCCGCCTGGTCCACGCAGCAGGAGCCGAGATCGTTGGTTCTCCCGTAGGTCTGTCTCCCCCAGGTCACAGGCTCTCCTCTAAATCGTCGGCAAGGTGCCGCAGCGGCATTGCGGCCCTGTGGAGCTGCGCGGCGGGCTACACTACGGATAAGGGGGTGCGGGGGACAGGGGGCCTCTGCCGCTCCGTCCCGAGGCCTCCGCTCGACCTGCCTCAGGGAGGAGGAGGTTCGTCACTCATCCGCTGCGGGTGCTGCAAGCCCATACCGGATTGAGTCCAACTCCAGGGCACCCGAGCGGAGGCTCACTTCACCTTGTTCCGCGATCGGCGGGATCAGCCCTCCTCGCCCACCATCTTGGAAGCGCCACCAGAAGGCTGGGGGCACAGGAGAAATCGGGCCGGATCAAGTCGCCTGGGGCGGTAATGAAGCCCCCCTAGGCAGCAGCCGACGCCTCAGAGGTTCGCATTGCCTATGGACCGAGGTTCGCTGCAGTCCGATCCTCTTAGGTTAAGTTATCCTTAGAGTCTGTGGGTCCCGGACAGAGGCCCTCACAGGAGCAGCCCATCGCTGGCGCTCCAGGCCACGCCCCACCCAGGACCTCTTTGATGAAGGATTCCATGAATAGTTCCATATTTTGCACTGGAACTGCACTGGGATCTTGCTTCCAAATCTTCGTTCTTATCCCAGATTCCCTTCACCTCCTTCTGTAGCCCACGGATAGCCAGAGTCACCTCACTCTACATCTTGTTTTCCATACCGTCAAGTTTCGTATTCACCGACGCAAAGCTTCTCTTCATTTCAGCCATTACCAGGCTCAACTCCGAGGACTGACCCGTTGACTCAGGGGGTGTAGTCACGACCACTGAGTCACGACCACCTCGGTCTGCCCGGTTGACAGAGAACAGCCATGAACAGCGCCAGCCGTTCCTTCTGTGTGAATTGCAGGCGGCCCTGCTTTTTATTTCCTTTGGCCATCCGATAGCAGCACTCTGATATCCACCGTTGCTGGCCTCCCCCCAGTCCCCCTCCCGCAGCACTGCCAGCCTTAACCTTTCATTGAATAAAGAGGGGAACTCGCGAGCTTGAGGGCCACCCACATCCGCCTTTAATGCACACTTTCCAGCTGTTTACATCTCCTGTAGACTGTTAGTGTTAAAGGACATTTGTATCGCGCACTATCACCACCGGAGTGGTCCCTTGGCGCTCTGTAGGCTCTGAAAGAGGAGGGGAGGTTGCGTTAGTGGGAGGAAGCAGGAAAAGTGCATGAGAGCAGTGATGTACTGTTGGCGGCCTCAGCCCGGTGGGTCAGTTGGCTGGGCCTGGGTTGTTTGCGGCCGGTAGTCGTCGTGTACTGTTGTGTAAGGCTATGAGTGTTTTTTGTTTTGTTGTTGTGTTGTAGTGAAGTTTGTGCAGTTTGTTGTGCTGGAGGTTTTGGTTGTGTCTGGTTTGCAGTTTGAGAGGTGTATGCAGAAAGGGAAGTTGTTAGTAAGGTTGGTTAGTTTGCGTCTCTATTCTGACTTTGGAGCGCTCGGCTTGCATGGTCTCCCTGTTTTTGCCTCTGTCCTGTACTGGGTCTGACTGGCATACAGGTTCCTTACTCCTCTAGCCCCCGCCTCTAACATGCTCTCTCATAGCTCCCCTTATCCTCCATTCATACTTCTGTGGCCAGTGCCCCTGCCAATGACAACCTCTCAAGTAGTGGGCGATTGCCAATATCTTGATAGTTCCTCACCAATGTGGTATCTGGCGTTAATTAAGGGCGGGCTAAGTTTTGGTGGGATTGTCTGGGGTAGCTGACTCAGTCTCCGTGCGTGCCGCCTGTGTTCCAGTCTATCAGGTGTCACCCTGATAGACTGTCGTGGGCGTTACTCTCTCGGGTCAGAGATGTCCGTGTCGTTTCGGTTTAGTCGTCCTTTTCCCAGTTTCGGTTTCCAGGTTTAGTCTGTGATGTTGTAGAGCCAGGTTTTTAGTGATTTCCTGAATTTTAGGTGATCTTCAGTGTTTCTTATTTCTTTTGGGATGTTGTTCCAGGTTTTTGCGGCTAAGTGGTAGAAGGAGGTGCCTCCAAGTTTTTTCTTCAGGTATGGTTTGAGTTCCAAGCGGATTTCGTTGCTTGATCGGAGCGGTCTCGTTGGTTTGTAGACTGTTATTTTCTTTTGTAGGAATTCTGCTCCATGTCCGCTGATTGCCCTGTGCGTTATGCACATTGTTTTGAAGGTGATGCGATGTTTTACTGGCAGCCAGTGTAGTGTTTTTAGGGCTGGAGTGATGTAGTCTCTTCTGGATAGATTGAGGAGTAGTCTGGCTGCTGCATTTTGGATGCGATGCAGTTTTTTCAGGAGGTATTCTGGTATACCGAGGTAGAGGCTGTTTGCATAGTCGATTTTATACATGATTAGGGCGACGATAGTCAGTGTTTTGTGCGAGAAGGAGAGGAAAGGTAGAATTCTTCTTGCCGTGTGGAGGAGGAAAAAGCATTTCTTCACTGTTGCATTTATTTGTGGTTCCAGGGTTAGGTTGTTGTCCATTATGACTCCCAGATTTTTTACTACCTGCGACGGTGTTGGTGCGTTTCCCATTTCTGTAGGCCATGGGATGGTGGTTTCGTTCTCTTAGTCTTTGGATACGATCATGATTTCTGTCTTTCCTGGGTTGATTTTCAAGTTGTTGGCATGCATCCAGTTGAAGACTTCTTTTAGACAGTCGATTAGGGTTGAATGGTCGGCATCAATGTCCTTGATTTTGTAGATGATCTGGGTGTCATCTGCGTAGTTGTAACATGTAATGTTGTATTTTTTGAAGATTCTGATGACCGGGGTCTGGTAGATGTTGAAATATAGTGGAGATAGTGAGGATCCTTGCGTTACTCCACAATCGTTAACTCGTGGAGTGGATTCGAAAGGTTTTATCCATACGGTTTCTGTTCTGTCTGCTAGGAATGATTTGGTCCAGCGTAGTGCTGTGTCTGTTATGCCTATGTCTTCTAGTCTTTTGATCAGGGTATTGTGGCTAACTATGTCAAAGGCTGCGGAGAGGTCGAGCAGAATAAGGGCTGAGGTAGTGTTTGAGTCTGCGTTAGTTTTGAGGTCGTCCCAGATGGATAGTAGTGCTGTTTCTGTTCCACTCGCTAGTCTGAAACCGATTTGAGCTTGGTCCAGCAGGTGGTGTTTTTCTGCGTGTTATTGTGTTAGTTTATATACGTAGGTTTCTAGGAGTTTCGCTGGGTAGGCAATGTTAGAGATCGGCCTGTAGTTGGACAGGTCATCTGCATTACCACTTGTGTTTTTTAAGAGTGGCTTGATTTATGCTGATTTGAAGCTCTTCGGTACAGCCCCTGTTGATAATGATAGATTTAGAAGGTTTCTGTAGTGTTCTGCTGGTGATCCTTGCGCAAGGATTGATTTGTAGATGTCTGGGGGACATGGGTACATGGGTGATCCCGCTTTCTTGCTTCGTTTAACCAGCATTGCGAATGCCTCTGCTGATATTTCAGGAAAACTTCGGAGTTTGTGTTGTGGTTCCGAGTTAGGTTCGTTGGGTTGTATGATGTGGTTGGTTGGTTGCTTTTGTATGGTCTAACGGATGTCGTTGATTTTTTTTTTTAAGTGATCTGCAAGGTTGTTGCATAGTTTTTCTGAGGGGGTTGGGGCGTTATCGCAGCCTGGTGGGTTTCTCATTTCTTCAATGATGCTAAACATTTCTTTTTGTGTGTTGGTGGCATTGTTGATTCTGTCATCGTAATGTCTTCTCTTTGCCTTTTGAATTTCCTTCTTGTATGCACGGATTTGTTTCTGGTACAGTGTTTTTCTCCCTGGGTTGTATTCTTTCCTCCATTCCAATTCCATCTTTCTGTTTTCCTTTTTCATGTCGTTTTGTTGCGGGGTGAACCATTTTGCAATTGCTCTATTTTTT
Source organism: Ambystoma mexicanum (assembly GCF_040938575.1). Classification (NCBI taxonomy): domain Eukaryota; kingdom Metazoa; phylum Chordata; class Amphibia; order Caudata; family Ambystomatidae; genus Ambystoma; species Ambystoma mexicanum. The sequence goes on along the minus strand of NC_090938.1, from coordinate 111,649,683 downwards.
GATGGGGTGAATGGTTTTTCTGGGTCGATCTTGTCTATTGTATCTGCGATCCATTTGTGCAGTATCTCTGCTTTTCCGTCCAGGTCAGCTAGCTCCAGTTCTGTGGTTGAGGGCTTTGTTATTGTCCCTCTTGATAGTACTGTCATGTATTCCACTGGTAACTCGTCTCAAATCAACCAAACTCTTTTCTGAGCCATTTATGCCAGCCCTGTACTTAAAGCTCCCCTCGGCACCACCTAGCTAGTAACACGGGAGACTTATCTCCAGTCTCCTGTGCTGAGTGGGAGCTCAGTTATCCCAAATAGCTCCGCCCCTGAAGTTACACCGAAGGCCTTGGCTCCACTGTGGCTCTCTTAAGGTATCCCAGGTTGCTGAAGGGCCTGCCCCAACACACCGATATTCAATAACCTCTTTCAATGTTAGTCAACAACAGAACCAGGAGGTGATTAGGTCTTCTTCGCAGCTAATGCTCTGCTCCGTCATGTTCCATCCTTACAGTTATGAGGAGGTGCAGTCAGACGCTGTCCATGACCCCCACTGGCTTCACTATCCTCCCAGCTCAGGTACTCTGCTAGGTCCATAGAGCCCAATCCTCCTCAATGCGTACAATAGGCTTCCCTATCATTAAATTGGCCCTATATCCTTACCAGTGAGTTGCTCTGTATTACTCTTAGTGCAGCAAACAGTCCAACTTCAGTATCACCACCACCAGGGAGGAGAGAGAGGGGGGGTAGGACTCACAAACAATGATCTTTGCCAGGGCCCTTTTAACTGCTGCGCCTCCCCGTGGCCTACGTGCCAGGCTGCTCCGCCGCCAAGATCTTTACTGCTCGGCTTTTCCTCTCAGGATAAACGCTGTAGCCAGTCAACCGGTACAATCTCAATCGGAAGCGCAGGCCCAGCCACACTCCCCGCTCTGTCCCTCACTAAGCGGAACCGCACACCATAGGCACGCCTCCTGTCGGGCACTTCAGTCGCGGTTTCGGGGATGAGCCCCACCTCCTGCACCACTCCTCCTCAGGTTTCGTGGGATTATCCAGCAAAAGTGCCCAAGCAGCTGGGATCTCCGATTGTAATCACGGAGCCCAAGCCCGTTCCTCATTCAGTCTCACCACGCACCACAGTCCTACTCAACCGTTAGACAGGGTCACCCCGAACACCAGGCCAGACTGCGGTGCAGGGTCTCTCGTCGGTCCCCAAACTACACCTCCAGCTGTACTACCGCACTCTTCTCATATGCAGCTGGTTAGAGCTCCCCTAGCTGGCCCATAAAGGACCTAGTCCCCCTCTTCCTGATCGTCACCCTCAGAGCTCAAGAAGCAGCATCCATCTTGGTGGCGAGCTCTCAAGCGCCCCACCCTGAGTTTATTAGCAAAGGCCAGCTGGACATCATTGCAATCCTGGCCCATGGGGTGGATGGGTTGTACAAGAGCCTTGGGACTTTCTAGATGTTTTATGATCTCTAAAGGTTTCTTGGAATCATTTTTGGTGCCTGATATTACCTCATTTGAGATATTCTTTTTGGCTGTGATAATGTTGTGTTTGTAAGCCAACTCTAATTACTTCCATTCCACCTTGTTAGTGACTGTTGGATGCTTTAACCAACATTGTTCAGCCCGCCTTTTCTGTTTTTTCAGAATGGAGAGATCAGGGGTGTACCATTTTTTATGGTTAGTATTTTCCCTTACAAGGTTCTTCTTAAATGGAGCTATTCTCTCCAACATTTCGGTGAGAGCATTGTTATGTCCCCACTTGGAGTTTGGGGGGTCCGAGTTACATGTGATGGACATGATGTCGTGAAGAGAGCTCTGAAGATGAAGTGGTTTGACTTTTTTTTAAATTGCGACTATGAACCATTTTCACAGGATTAGGTGGCTTTTTAGGGATGTCCTCTAATTGAATTGTGAAATTCATTATGCAGTGGTTGGACTATATGCACTGAGAGGTGTTTTTTATTTCATTGTTCAGATTTCCCGAGATCACCCAATCCAGAATGTTGAATAATTTGGCAGTAAGTTTGTTGTTCTCGACCTTAAAATGGGTCTCTTTGGGCAGTTTTTCCAATGCAACGGCTTCCTTATTTAGGGCCATTAGTTGGTTTTAAAAACTGAATTAAGTCGTCATTAAAGTTAACCATCCTGCAAGGGGGTCACTAGATTATGATGTGGTTGAAGCAACTACAAGGGGTAGGAGTATGTTTCAGGTCTAAGATCACACATTTATCACATACACTAAGGAATTCAAAGAACTGAAATTGTTTTTTCACAATGGCCGCTATGCCACCTCCATGACCCTGGGCACGGTTTTTACACATGATGAAATATCCATCCGGGATTGCCACATCAGTCATGGGACCGCTTGCCTCTGTCAACCATGTTTCTGTTAGACACAATGGGCCTCATTGAACCACTCAACAGAACTGCTATATATTCAGGCAAAGTAGCCTAATTTATCAGTGAAGCTGCTAAAGGTGTCTTGCCACAATGCCAATTATTCACAGCAGGGATGATTGCATCATGCCGACGTTGCTTAGCAGGACTACTATATTTTGGGAGAGTACCTGCATTTCCTAACATAGCTGCTGTAATGACATAGCACCAACATTTGCTGGTGTTTTCTGCAGAGAGCTAAAGTACTGAGCAAGAACAGTGTCTGAGCTCTTCCCACCATCCCCCTGAGCTGGCGTGATGCACATTGGTGGACAGTGTGAGAAGATGGTATTGCTGTCATACGTCAATCCCTCCTACTCGCTCTTGTGCTTTTCAAAGCTTCTGCTTCACCCATGTCCGATTACGGAGTCCCACTGCCAAACGTCTAGCACATTTCAAAGCCTCATTATGAATCTCCTGACTCAAATGTAGGATAGTCAAACAGGCTTAGAGTTTTTGATGAGCCAATTTTCAGCAAGCCTCACATGGAGCTCTGTCAGTGCCCTAACCCTATGTGCCTTTCAGAGTAAACACCCTGTTCGGAAAGGGAGCTCAGTGGGTAAATAACCCTGCTGCAGAGATCGTTGGGTAACCTGTTAGTTCAAATCTTGTTGATAGGTTAGTTAATGTGTCTGCATCAGAGGTATGTGTTTAAGATGAAGGGAACATTCAATTGTAACAGCATTGACTTAGCTTTCGACTTATCAAAGGGATTACTAAATGTGCAGTGATTCAGAACACACACATCCCATTGGAGATGCTACACCAGTAGTGGCTCAGAACACACACTTCTCATCAGGGCTACTATACCTGTGAGGGCTCAGAACATGCACTTCGAAGGGATTGTGTCCTCCGACGTATTCCTTATCTTTGATAGATCATCTCCCAGCTTGCTGGCCTCGGAATTTTTTTTTCAGTAGAGGGCGCTGCGCGTCGACGTCCCTCGAGCCGATGTCCCTTGACGGCCTCCGTATCGGCGCTGAGGTCACCACGCGTAGAAATTGACTCGCACAGCGTCCGTTGCTCAGATCCGTTTTTCCGCGCTTCGTGGGGCCTCGGAATATCGTTGCTCAGTTCTTCAGTCGAATATATCAATATATTCCTCATGAATACCGACTCGTACTCGATGGCTTCCTCACCCGAACCGACAACTCCACGGTCCGTCTTCAAAAAATGTCGAGACTGTGTAAAGAAAATGTCGTTGACGGATCCTCACAGGATCTGTTTGTGGTGCCTGGGAATCGAGCACCATTGTTCGGATGCGTGGACTGCATTTCCATGACGGCGAAAGCCTTGAAGGAGCCTAGGGGGAAGCTTGAGAGAGGTAAGGCAGTTAAAACGTCTTCGAAAGTTTCCTCGGCGGAGTCGAGACATTCGTCTCCTCGCCATCATAAAAGACATTCTCGTTCTAGGTCTCGAAGCAGTTCCCATCACTCTTCGAGATCTAAGCATTCAAAAAAGATACGTCGAAGATCCCCTTCCTCGTCTTCGTCTTCTTCCGTTTCCCCAAAAAGGGTCTCCTGCCTCACAAAACATAGCTCTCAGGCTGAGTGGGAGGAATTCAGGAAAAAGATGCTAAGCGTCTTCAAGAAAGCGGCCTCGACCCCCTCGAAGACTGCTGAGGGTGATACCCTGGGTGAAAGACCCGAAAAATCAAAAAGCTGCGAGTCGCAGTATCTGGCGAAAGAAGCCACTTGAGAGCGTCACAAACCCTCGAGTAAAGGCAAGGTTGCGTCTTCAACGCCGTCGTCGAAGATCCCTTCGACACATAGATCAGCGTCGTCGACGCCGTTATCGAAGGGTTCTTCGAGGCACAGGTCAGTCGAGTCGACGCCGTCTTCGACACCGAGAAAGGATAAACCCACGGCCACCTCACAGCCAGTGGCCATACCCAGAGCCTCGAGCACGAGAATGTCGTCGACAACCTCGAGTAGAATCCCGATACTCTCGAGTTCATCGAGGCCTCTACCACTTTTCTCGATGCTTTTTTCGATGGCTTCGAAGCCTTTAACGTCCGCGTCGACGACGTTGAAGTTTTCTCAGCCAATCATGACAAACTTGGCTCCTTCTGCTCTGGAAATGGGATTTATACCATTTTCAAGACCTGATCACTCCAGGGTCTTATCTTCTATTTATGAAGAAGGGGAGGATTCGGATCAGGAAAGACCTTTTGAGTTGCAGGGATCTGCAAATCCTGCACCAGAGGAATTTACCTCTGAGGAAGGTAGGTTGAAAGACCTCCATGAAACCCTACAGGAAGCAAGTGGGTTGGACACTTCCCCAGAAGTGGAATTTGCCACACCAGACCCAGGGGAACATGCTGAAACACCTTATAGAACCTTGATGGCAAGGATAATAGAGTTTATGGGATGGTCCACACCCGTCCTTCTTTTCAGCAAGACGACCTCACAGACATCTTGGTCAAAGGTCCACAGGAGGATCCTGTGGTGCCATTTCATGCGGCATTACAAAGGAGAATATTGGCAAACTGGGAAACACCTGAGGTAATCCCGGCAGTTAACAAAAAATTATCAGCTACATATCGGGTGTCTCTGCTGACCCTGAATATTTATCCAAACACCCAACTCCGGAGAGTCTGGTTGTTCAGGCAGCTACTTCAGCAGGTAGTAAATCAGCTTGCCCTACTGTTCCACAGGACAGGGATGATAAGAGATATGACTCTATGGCCAAAAAAGTCTTTTCCGCATGTAGCATGGCGTTGAAATCCATCAATGCTACTTGTACGCTTGCAAGGTTCAGCCACACACTTTGGGAGTGTGCTTCATCAGCGGCTGACTGCCTCCTGGAGGGAGAAGAAAGGGAAGCGTTTCTCAACATCATTAATGAGGGTAAGGACGCAATGTGCGAATCCCTTCAGACTGGCATCGATTCTGCTGACAGTTTCAGCAGGGCCATGGCGGCAAGTACAACAACCAGGAGATTTGCTTGGTTGCGAAAGTCTGGTTTTGCTCCAGATGTGCAAAGCAGACTCTTGACTATGCCCTTTGACGGCTCTTCTTTGTTTGGTAAGAAGGCGGATGAAAAACTACCATCAAAGGCAGCAGCAAAATCCTTAGGAGCTGCAATCCGTCAGACACCATATCGCCCCTCAGGAACCTCTTGGAGAGGTAAGTCCTTTCGCTTCTATTCCGCATTCGGAAAGGGCAGAGGACAGCCGGTTCAAAGGGGTCAGAAGAAATTCTCCCGAGGTGGACGGGTTAAAACATAAAAGCCTCAGCAGCAGCAGGTGCCTCTTTACCCTCGGCATCTGCATCAGCCGCCTCCAAACCGCTCTGAGGACTCTCTTCACAAAACAACAGTAGGAGGCAGGTTAACTCAACATCTGACGGAATGGCAGGCTTATTACGTCAGATATTTGGGCATTGGAGACAGTTGCCCAAGGTTACTGCCTGCCCTTTCTACGCATCCCTCATAGTCATCCACCGGGGAACAGCTCTCTGAAAGTTCCAGATCCGCTCCTCTTGCAGGAAATTGTAGACCTGCTAGAGAAAGGTGCCATAGAACCGATACCTGTAGCGGAGAGGAACAAGGGCTGGTACTCCCCCCTACTTTGTCATACCGAAGAAAGATGGAGGACTGAGACCTATCTTGGACTTACGAGAATTGAACAAGTTCCTCAGGAAGGACAAGTTCAAGATGGTGACTCTCTCTCAGATCCTTCAGGCCCTCCAGCTCCAGGACTGGCTGGTATCTCTGGACCTTCAGGATGCTTATTTCCATGTGCCAATCCATCTCAAACACAGGAAATACCTGAGGTTCGCAATTGGCGGCTCTCATTATCAATTTCGAGTTCTGCCATTTGGGCTGACCTCCACCCCAAGGGTCTTCACTAAGCTAATGTCGGTAGTGGCTGCAAGTCTAAGGAGGGAAGGGATCCACGTCTACCCCTACCTGGACGATTGGCTGATCAGAGCTGTATCTTCGGAACAAGCTCAGATCCAGCTATATTATGTTTGCCACTTCCTTCACAAACTGGGCTTCTCCCTCAATTTAACGAAGTCACAGATGATACCATCATAGAGACTCCAGTTCATTGGAGCGGTCCTGGACACTTTCCTGGGAAAAGCCTCGCCACCAGAGGTGAGGGCTCAAGATATTCTGCAGATGGTCACCAAGTTTCAAAATGCCCAACGTCTCCCAGCCTTCGACTTTTTGAGGTTGCTAGGCCTCATGGCATCCTGCATCTTCCTTGTGCCAGAGGCTCGCCTGAGAATGAGATCTCTTCAGTGGGCACTGAGAACTCAGTGGTCGCAATTCTCAAGGAGAATGACAGACCTCCTTCAGATTCCGGACAAGGTGGCTCGAGACCTTCAGTGGTGGGCCTGCCAGAAAACATCTTGAAGGGGGAACTGTTTTGGCAACCATGGCCAGAGATAACAGTAGTCACAGATGCCTCACTCATGGGGTGGGGAGCCCATACCAACGACTTCACCATCAGCGGTCGTTGGTCTTCATCGGAGTCCAGACTACATATCAACCTGTTAGAGCTGAGAGCAATCAGACTAGCGCTGAAAGCTTTTCTGCCATCTGTACAAGGGAAAAATTTCCTGATAATGACGGACAACACAGTGGCCATGCACTACCTCAACAAAAGAGGAGGCGTAGGTTCACTGCCACTGTGCAGAGAGGCAATGCAGCTCTGGTTTTGGGCAATTCAAGAAGGAATCTCTCTATCGGCAGTCCACCTAGCCGGAGAGAAGAACTTGACGGCGGACGCTCTGAGCAGGCAGGGCACAGTCTCGCATGAGTGGGAGCTAGCTCAGGAAGTCCTTCAGGAGATCTTCGCCCTTTGGGGAACCCTTCAAGTGGATCTGTTTGCCACCAGTACCAACAGAAAGTGCGATCTGTTTTGTTCAAGGGAATTTCCCCCGAGAGGAGCTCTAGGGGACACGTTCTTAGTGGACTGGGAGTTTCCACTCCTGTACGCGTTTCCACCAGTCCCTGTCATTCCTCAAATGATCAGGAGGTTGAGACGATTCAGGAGAACCATGATCCTAATTGCCCCAGACTGGGCCAGGAGAACGTGGTACCCGGACCTTCTGGACATGTCCATCTGCCCTCCAATTAGTCTTCCACTCAAGGAGAATCTTCTCTCTCAGAAGGGAGGTCAGGTTCTTAATCCAGACATCAGAACCCTCATCCTTCACGCCTAGCTTCTGAAAGGTTGAGATACAAGGATTGGGACCTCCCTGATGACGTCATGGAAGTGTTGCTTTCGGCCAGAAGTCCAGCAACAAAGTCTTTATACCGCTGCTGTTGGAACAAGTTTTGCAGCTGGTGTAGAGAAGAGAATATCGACCCCTTTTCATGTGGTACACCAACGGTGTTATCCTTTCTACTCTACTTGGCAAATTCAGGCCTTCAAGTTGGCACTATCAAGGGCTATCTCGCAGCGCTATCGATCTTCAAGCGCACTGCGGAGGAGCCTTCGTATTTCAAATTACCCTTATTAATACAATTTCTAAAGGGATTAACTAATGTCTACCCTCCAAGACCTTTCCAGGTTCCTTTATGGGACTTAAATTTAGTCTTAAATTTCCTGATGGGTACTCCTTTCGAACCACTCCACTCTTGTTCGCTAAGATTTCTCACCCTTAAAACTGTCTTATTAGTGGCTTTAACATCTGCTAGAAGGGTGAGCGAATTACAAGCTCTATCTTGTAACCCCCCTCATACAATTTTTCATAAAGACAAGGTTGTCCTACAGGTGAAGCCTAATTTCCTCCCAAAGGTGGTTTCTGAATTCCACATCACTCAGAAAATTACTTTACCTTCATTTTATCCGCCTCCCCATTTGGGGAAAGAGGAAGAAAGGCTACATAGGGTGGACCCAAGGTGAGCTTTAAGCTTTTACATCAGCAGACTGGCTAGGATTAGGCAAGCAGACCAACTGTTCGTGGGTTACTCAGGGCACAAGTTGGGACTACTGATAACAAAACAAACCATTTCCAGATGGATTATTTTGGCCATCCTGGAATGTTACAAACTGGCAGGGAAAGAGCCACCTCAAAATCTTAGGGCTCATTCAACCAGGGGTATCGCAGCCTCCTCGGCCCTCCAAAGAGGGGTTCCGGTTAGAGACATATGTGCGGCTGCCACATGGTCGTCCGCACATACCTTCACAAGATTTTACAACCTGGATTCCTCCTCTAGTCAAGAGACTAGGTTTGGCAAAGCCGTATTACATTCGGTTCATTCCTGAAAGGAAACATGGTGTTTTACTCCCACCTCCAATTGCACACCACTGCTATGGGAGTCTATCAAAGATAAGGAATACGTTGGAGGACAAAATCCCTTCGAAGAACAAGTTATTTCTTACCTTGTAACGTTCTTTCGATGGGATGTTCCTCCGACGTATTCCTTATCGCTCCTCCCATCCATCCCCGCAGTAATACTTCCCTTGTGGTTGCAGCTTACGCTCCTTCAAGGTCAATAACCAATTCATGTAAAACAACTGTTAACGTAAAAATGGAACTGTGCAACGGACGCTGCGCGAGTCTATTTATACGCGTGGTGATGTCAGCGCCGATACGGAGGGCGTCGAGAGACATCGGCTCGAGGGACGTCGACACGCAGCGCCCTCTACTGAAAAAAAAATTACGAAGCCAGCAAGCTGGGAGATGATCTATCAAAGATAAGGAATACATCAGAGGAACATCCCATCGAAAGAACGTTATAAGCTAAGAAGTAACTTGTTCATCTCTTCAGGGCTGCTATACGTGTTATGGCGCAGAACACACACCTCTAATCTGGGCTGCTATACCTGTAATGGCTCAGAAGTAAAACATGCACATCCCAGGAGGGCAGCTATATGTGCAATGGCACAGAACAAGCACATTCCATCAGGGCTGCTATATCTGTAATGGCTCAGAACAAACACATCCCATGAGGGCTGCTATGCTTGAAATGGAATATAGTGCTGGTAAAACATCTGCATTCAGCAAATGCTGCATCTGGTGAGACAAACCTCTAACTCTATAATTGGCAGTGTGATGGCCAAAAGAAGGTTTGCACACTTCTAGAAGGAGCACTCAATAGTAAAACCTGCATTAGATCTGTAAATACAAAACACGTTTTCAGCTTTTTGGATATTAGTGCTTAAAAGACAAACAGAAAAACTGGAGAGGAAGAGCAACTCTGAACCGAAGAAATACAGGAGATCAGAGTTGGGGCGGGGGTTGAGAACAGAGAACATACTAAACAATCCAAATAGGAATTCAAGCAACAGGTAGAGAGGTCAATGAGCTGCATGATAGGGCAACAAGGAAAGTGAGAAGGTAAATAATGGGAAACAAACACAATAGGAGTGAGGGATAGAAGCAGAGCTTTGGTGTCCAAGTATAATGAAGATTAAGCTGTGTAGTACACACCTACACGTTCTTTGTCCCTAATGTTTTCTAAAACAGTTTTAATTTTTCAAACAAATTGGATAGTTAACAGACACTTTTTACTCTCTTGCGAAGGAGAAAACAAATTTTTCATTCTCTTGAAATTGAATTTACTCACCAATTCTTAAAACTGGGAATAAAATACTCTCACACCAAAATACTTTCTGGAGCACTGCTCTTACCATATTATTTCATTACAGGAAACATGGGCAATATTGACTCCAATGAAACCAGTTCATGCCAGCTACTCTATCCCTGCCATGGAGGGGGGAGCAGTTTACCTAGTGTTTGTCTAGTCATTTGTAAAGATTGATTTAAATTCTAGAATTAAACCAGTAGATACTTGCAGTGCAAACTTTTAAATTCTGAAGCTACATTTCTCACATGGTCCCCCAATGATTCTTTTTAAGGCTTATGTTCGCCCAACTATTGAGTTGGTTGAATTGTAGGACATCCCTAAAGTGTAGACCATGCCTGTTGGAACTCGCCATGGCTACGCCTTACAACTGGCAACCTTATTTGAAGAAAAGGAGTTTAGAGATGCAGTGGTTGTATTCACGGGGCTATTCCAGCCAACCTGAAACACAGGGCAAGAAGAACCAAGAGTCGCATTGATTATTGTCTGATTAATATTGTACATATGCAGACATTAAGAGAAAGTCATGTTCATGAATGTAATAAAAACAACCACACTCCTATCACAGTAACCTTATATTTTGAAAATGTTCAATGTAAAAATATTACTTTAGATGTAACCGCTAGGATTCCACCTCATAATCTTAAATGGAATTCAAATCTCACATATTCGGTATTACCCACACAATTTCAGACAATATATCTACAGCTTGTTGTCTAACAGAAGTGGGCTCTTGTTCTATTGATGGGTTATCATTTTATGGAAAATTGGTGGAGATAGATCTCTCGTAGCTTCACCTTTGAGACTATCTGGGAAGAATTTCCCTAAAAGGACCCTTCTTTGGTCTAATGACACTAAGATCCAATGTTGGATACATTTCAAGACGTTTAGCATTTTAGACCTACATATAAGGACATAATTCAGCTAAAACAGAGGAAAGAAACAAAACAGTGATGGGAAGAACTCCAGCCAGCCGCTAATGAATGTAACAAGTGGACACTTTGGAAAATTGTAGCATATGCTAACGCCACACTCTCTGTGCCACCCATTATGTCAATCCCTGGGATTGTATGGTCTGAACAATTTAGAGCCTGTACATTGCTCCTAAACGTACAGTAATATTTCCATCTCCTTCTAGTAGAACTAGAAACTTTTCCCTCAATTAGGTTTCTCCAGCACTTAGCAAGGAGAAGAGGGGGATCGTGACAGTCCTGGAGAACTTGCCTATTGATTTGTTTAGATCAGAACTATCTTTCGAAGGGATTGTGTCCTCCGACGTATTCCTCATCTTAGATATCTCCTTCCAGCTCTGCTGGCCTCGTAAAATTTTTCTCTCTCTAGAGGGCGCTGCACGTCGACGTCCTTCGAGTCGATGTCCCTCGACAGCCGCCGTATCGACGCCGACGTCATCCTGGCTATAAAGGCCGCCCGCAGCGACCGTTGCTCAGTTCCGTTTTTCCGCGCGTACTCAGTGCCTCGGAATACCGTTGCTCAGTTTTTGTCATGTTAAACCTATTTACCTCGAGTTATTCGATCCGTACTCGATGACTTCTTCGTCGGAACCGACAACTCCTCGATCCGGCTTCAAAAAATGCCGAGATTGTGGGAAAAAGATGTCGCTGACTGACCCTCACAGAGTTTGTCTGTGGTGTTTGGGAGCTGAACACCATTGTTCAGAGTGCGAGGACCGTATGTCCATGACAGCTAAGGCCCTGAAGGAGCGTAGGGGGAAGCTGGAGAAAGGTAAGACTTTTAAAGCTTCTTCTTCGTCGACGAAGTCGAGACATTCGTCTCCTCGTCACCATTCGCGCTCCAGATCTCGGAGTGGGTCTCATCACTCCTCGAGATCGAAGCACTCGAAGAGGAGACGTCGAAGATCCCCTTCTCCCTCTTCCTCTGTTTCGCCAAAGAGAATCCCGTTCCCCACGAAACATAGTTCCCGGGCTGAATGGGAGGAATTCTGCAAAAATATGATGAGCGTCTTCGAGAAAGCGGCCTCGACCCCCTCGAAGACTGCCGAGAGCGATGCTCTGGTCGAAAGACCCAAAGGTCAAAAACGCTGCGAGTCGCAGTACCCAGCGAAGGAAACCTCTCGAGCGCGTCAAAAACCCTCGAGCAGGACTATGACCTCCAAACCTTCCTCGAAGGTTTCGTCGACGCCGTCGACGAAAGTTCCGTCGAGGTCGATGTCTTCGACGCCGTTGTCGAAGGGACCTTCGACACACGAGTCTGTCAACTCGACGCCAGCTTCGACACCGGCGTCGACGCCAAGAAATGTCACGATTACGACACACCCAGTGTCTATCCCCAGGCCCTCGACGTCGATGGCTTCGAGATTGTCGAGTAGAATCCCAATTCTGTCGAGGTCTTCGAGGCCTCCGCCTTTGTTTTCGACGCCACGCTCGAAGCCTTCGACGTCGGCGTCGACGACATCGACGTTTTCGAGGCCGATTATGACAAGTTCGGCACCCTCGGCCTTGGAAATGGGGTTTACACCCTTTATGAGTTCAGAACAATTGAGAACTATGTCCTCAATATTGGAAGAGGGTGAATTGTCTGAACAGGAAGACACATTTGAGTTGCAAGGACCTGTAACCCCAATTAGAGAGGAATTTTCCTCTGAAGAACGCAGGTTAAAGGATCTTCACGATTCCTTACATGAGGCAAGTGGGTTAGACACCTCCCCTGAGGTGGAGTTTGCTAGGCCAGACCCGGGGGAACATGCTGAAACCCCCTATAGAGCCTTAATGGCCAGGATCACAGAGTTTATGGGGTGGTCTGCACCTTCACAATCTTTCCAACAAGATGACCTCACGGATATTCTTGACAAAGGCCCACAGGAGGATCCTGTGGTGCCTTTTCATAAAGCTCTTCAGAGGAAGATCATGACAAACTGGGAAACCCCAGATGTCGTACAAGCAGTAAATAAAAAACTGTCTACAAAGTACAGGGTATCCTCTACAGACCCGGAGTTTTTGTCTAAACACCCATCCCCAGAAAGTCTGGTGGTACAGGCAGCATCCTCTACCGATGTCAAGACGGCTTATCCTACCGTCCCACAGCACAGGGACGATAAAAAATATGATGCTATGGCAAAGAAAGTCTTTTCAGCATGTAGCATGGCGTTAAAATCTGTTAATGCTACTTGCACCCTTGCTAGATTCAGCCATACACTTTGGGAGTGTGCTTCTACAGCGGCTGACTGCATCCCGGAGGGAAAAGAAAGGGATGCGTTCCTGAATATTATACAGGACGGTAAAGACGCTATGTGCGAATCCTTCCAGACGGGCATTGATTCGGCTGACAGTATCAGCAGAGCAATGGCGGCAAGTACAACAACCAGGAGATTCGCTTGGTTGAGAAAGTCTGGTTTTGCCCCAGATGTGCAAGCCAGGCTCTTGAACATGCCATTTGATGGATCTTCTTTGTTCGGGAAAAAGGCGGATGACAGTTTAGAGAAACTGCAAACTTCAAAAGCAGCAGCAAAATCCCTAGGAGCTGCAATCCGTCAGACACCTTTTCGTCCCACAGGAACCTCTGCGAGGGGCAAGTCATTTCGCTTCTACTCCGCATTCGGAAGAGGTAGAGGACGACCGGCTCAAAGGGAACAAAGAAGAACTACCCGAGGTGGACGAGGTAGATATTCAAAAGCCGCAGCAACTGCAGGTGCCTCTTTACCATCGGCATCTGCATCAGCCACCCCAAAACCACTCTGAGGACTTCCCTCACAGGACACCTGTAGGAGGCAGGTTGACTCAACATTTGGCGGTTTGGCAGGCTATCACGTCAGATGCTTGGGCATTGGAAACAGTTGCCCAAGGTTACTGCCTACCTTTCCTACGTATACCTCAGAGTCATCCACCGGGGATCAGCTCTCAAAAAGCTCCAGATCCGCTCCTCTTGCAGGAAATTTTAGACCTGCTAGAGAAAGGTGCCATAGAACCGGTACCTGTAGCGTAGAGGAACAAGGGCTGGTACTCCCCTTACTTTCTCATTCCGAAGAAAGACGGAGGACTGAGACCCATCTTGGACTTGCGAGAAATGAACAAATTCCTCAGGAAAGACAAATTCAAGATGGTCACTCTTTCTCAGATCCTCCAGGCCCTTTAGTTCCAGGACTGGTTGGTATCTCTGGACCTTCAGGACGCTTATTTCCATGTGCCTATCCATCTCAAGCACAGGAAATACCTGAGGTTCGCAATTGGCAACTCTCACTATCAATTTCGAGTGCTGCCATTTGGGCTGACCTCCGCCCCGAGGGTCTTCACCAAGTTAATGTCGGTAGTGGCGGCAAGTCTAAGGAGGGAAGGGATTCACGTCTACCCCTACCTGGACGATTGGTTGATCAGGGCTGTTTCTTCGGAACAAGCTCAATCCAGCTAAATCACGAGTGCCACTCCCTTCACAGACTGGGCTTCTCCCTCAATTTAACAAAGTCACAAATGATACCATCGCAGAGACTCCAGTGCATAGGAGCGATCCTGGACACTTCCCTGGGAAAAGCCTCGCCACCAGAGGTGAGGGCTCAAGATATTCTACAGATGGTTACCAAGTTCCAACATGCCCAACGTCTCCCAGCCATCGACTTTTTGAGGTTGCTAGGCCTCATGGCATCCTGCATTTTCCTAGTGCCAGAGGCTCGCCTGAGAATGAGATCCCTCCAGTGGGCACTGAGGACTCAGTGGTCACAATTCTCAGGGAGAATGGCAGATCTTCTTCAGGTTCCCGACAGAGTAGCTCGAGACCTTCAGTGGTGGGCCTGTCAGGAGAACATTCTGAAAGGAGAACAGTTTTGGCAACCCTGGCCGGAGATAACAGTAGTCACGGATGCCTCACTCACGGGGTGGGGAGCCCACGCCAACGACTTGACCATCAGCGGTCGTTGGTCTCCATCGGAGTCCAGACTACATATCAACCTGTTAGAGCTGAGAGCCATCAGACTTGCGCTGAAGGCGTTCCTGCCAGCTGTACAAGGGAAGAACGTCCTGATAATGACGGACAACACGGTGGCCATGCATTACCTCAACAAAAGAGGAGGCGTAGGATCACTACCCCTGTGCAGAGAGGCGATGCAGCTCTGGTTTTAGGCAATCCAAGAAGGAATCTCTCTATCGGCAGTTCACCTAGCCGGAGAGAAGAACTTGACAGCGGACGCTCTGAGCAGGCAGAGCACAGTCTCCCACGAGTGGGAGCTAGCTCAGGAAGTCCTTCAAGAGATCTTCGCCCTTTGGGGAACCCCTCAGGTAGATCTGTTCGCCACCAGTCTCAAAAGGAAATGCGACCTGTTCTGCTCAAGGGAATTTCACCCGAGAGGAGCTCTGGGAGACGCGTTCATAGTGGACTGGGAGTTTCCGCTTCTGTACGCGTTCCCACCAGTCCCTGTCATTCCTCAAATGATCAGGAGGTTGAGAAGATTCCGGAGAACCATGATCCTAATTGCCCCGGATTGGGCAGGGAGAACGTGGTACCCGGGCCTTCTAGACTTGTCCATCTGCCCTCCAATTCGACTTCCACTCAGAGAGAACCTACTTTCACAGAAGGGAGGTCAGGTTCTCCATCCAGACATCAAAACCCTCAACCTTCACGCTTGGCTTCTGAAAGGCTGAGGTACAAGGATTGGGACCTCCCTGATGTAGTTATGGAGGTGTTGCTTTCGGCAAGGAGGCCAGCAACAAAGTCTTTATACCGCTGCTGTTGGAACAGATTTTGCAGCTGGTGTAGAGAACAGAATATCGACCCTTTTTCATGTGGTACACCAATGGTTTTGTCCTTCCTACTATATTTGGCAAATTCAGGCCTTCAAGTTGGCACCATTAAGGGCTATCTCGCAGCGCTATCCATCTTTAAGCGCACTGCGGAAGAACCATCCTATTTCAAGTTACCCTTGGTAATACAATTTCTTAAGGGGTTAACCAATGTTTATCCCCCAAGACCATTCCAAGTTCCCCTATGGGATTTAAACTTAGTCCTAACTTTCCTGATGGGCACACCTTTCGAACCACTCCATTCTTGTTCGTTAAGATTCCTTACCCTTAAAACTTTTTATTAATAGCAATTACATCTGCTAGAAGGGTGAGCGAATTACAAGCTCTTTCTTGTAAACCCCCTCACACTATCTTTCACAAAGACAAAGTTGTCCTGCAACTGAAGCCTAATTTCCTCCCAAAGGTGGTTTCTGAATTCCATATCACTCAGAAGATTACCCTACCATCTTTCTATCCTCCTCCCCACCCGGGGAAAGAGGAAGAGAGGTTACACAGTTTAGACCCTAGAAGGGCTTTAAGTTTTTACATCAGTAGACTAGCCAGGATAAGACAGGCAGACCAGCTGTTTGTAGGTTACACAGGTCACAAGCTGGGGTTACCAATAACTAAGCAGACCATTTCCAGATGGATCATCCTAGCCATTCTGGAATGTTATAAATTGGCAGGAAAAGAGCCCCCTCAAAACCTTAGGGCTCATTCGACCAGAGGTATTGCAGCTTCATCGGCCCTCAAAAGAGGTGTGCCGGTTAAAGACATCTGTGCGGCCGCTACATGGTCGTCTGTCCATACCTTTACACCATTTTACAATTTGGATTCCTCCTCCAGTCAAGAGACTAGGTTTGGAAGGGCTGTACTGCATTCTATTCATCAATAGAAGACAGCATGAAGTCAGTACTCCCTCCTCCAATAATAGAATACTGCTATGGGAGCATATCTAAGATGAGAAATACGTCGGAGGACACAATCCCTTCGAAGAACAAGTTACTTCTTACCTTGTAACGTTCTTTCGACGGGATGTTCCTCCGACGTATTCCTCATCGACCCTCCCATCCATCCCCGCAGTTCTACTTCCCTTGTTGTTGCAGCTTACGCTCCTTCAGGGTGATTAGTTTAGTCCAGAAAGCATATTTGTGGGCTACAAAACGGAACTGAGCAACGGGCGCTGCGCGCGGCCTTTATAGCCAGGATGACGTCAGCGTCGATAAGGCGGCTGTCGAGGGACATCGACTCGAAGGACGTCGATGCGCAGCGCCCTCTAGAGAGAGAAACATTTTCCGAGGCCAGCAGAGCTGAAGGGAGATATCTAAGATGAGGAATACGTCGGAGGAACATACCTTCGAAAGAACGTTACAAGGTAAGAAGTAACTTGTTCATCTGGGCCCCAGTACTAATTAAACTTTGTAATTTTATCAATTTAGAAAAAAATCCCCCTTGCTCATAGCGAATAGTGGAAATTGTCTTGATTTCTAAGAAGGGAGACAATAACAATCCAACATTTTCAACCAATTTCTTTACTTAATAGTCTTGGAAACGTTTAAGCTACAAATATAGCTATTAGAGTTAACTCATAGATTGAGGAGTGGAAGATATTACATCATGGCCAGGCTTGTTTCCTTAAAGGAGTAAGTACTATAGAGCGAGCCTTTACATTAGTGCTGATAATGCAGACATATGTGTTTCAAATAGACACCCACGTATATCTGCTGTTTGTGGATCTAAAAGCAGTGTTTGACAACGTGAATCAGGATTTTGTATGGGATACATTGCTAAATCAAGGAATCTCGCTGCAATTATAAAAGGCAAACAAGTCCCTTTATACTGACAATACCACAATCATTACAAGTGGATATATTGGACAGAAGACTGTGCCATTTCCAGTGACTGGGAAGGTAAACCAGGGGTGTGTCATGGCATCGCGTTGGTAATTTTTAATCTGTTTATAAATGATCTTGCTACCTCCCTGTCGTCACTACCTTTAGTTGCGCCAACACTAAATAAGACTAATTAAGTATTTTACTTTTTGCTTATGACGCTGTTCTTTTATCTATGTCGCCACTGGGTTTCAAGAAAACATTTAAATAATGTGTTGATTTCAGTGAAGCTAAAGATTTAGTTATCAATTAATCAAAGACCAGGATAATGACGTTTTATAGGAGAAAGTTACCTCTTGTTAACCTAGAAATTGACTGTGATAAAATCAAAAATGTATACCACTTCAATTTTTTCATTGTCCGTTTTAACAAGAAGGGGCATTGGCACTCCCAACTATTAAAAAGCAACTTAATTATGAGGAGGCACTCTGGTGCCACATTAATCTTTTCTAAAAGGTACTGGGCCTGCTGTGGGACCTACTATTGAATTTATTAGGGCACATTCACAATCAGCAATACTATGTGGTACCTAGTTGTGTCGACACAATACAACGGAATGGTTAATTACTGACAAAAATAAAACAAATTTAAATTCTGATATAGTTTTTGAACAAATGTCAAAACCTAAACAATTACAGTAGACACTAAAAAACACAGATTAGATTAGTACACATCAAATAAATAAAATTATTCTATAAGAACCTGTTGTCTTTAATTCAAGTTCCACCACCGCACATAGTGTTGAAGATAAAGCTGGGCCAACTGGAGATTGATTATGCAACACAAATGAAACCAGTCTTAGTATGGATTAAAATATGGTCCAGTCTGGACCTGTGTGATTATTGTGATCGATCGAGGGATTCATTCGATTTCCACAAGGGCGGAACGCCCTTCCTCTGAGGCTAGCGAGGTGAACCTGCTATGCAACGTTACCCATAGGGATGACGGTAAGCAGTGTTTAGCGAGACCTCACAAGGAAAGACTCTACTCTTTGGTATAAGAACTCCCTTGCCAGGGAATAACACCATTCTCATTATCCTCCAAAAACCAATACCACATCATTAATTGACAGACCACTAGATTCTTCTTACATATGTTATTGTGATATAATGACAGAGGAAAAGTATCAGTTTGGTACTGTGAAGAGTAAGAACCTAAGAGGAATAAAGAATGCTAGTCTGTCAATCATTGAGACGAAGAAGCCAAGAAGAGTTATGATTAACATGGCCCAAACACAAAGGAAGGACTTTCCTGAGAAGCCGGGGAAGCCCCAGCTCAAAACAAGAGGAGGGACAGGAGAACAAAAAAGTGAGGCCTCAGAGATTCAAACCAGACAGATCGAGGAGGGTGGGAGACTGGGGAAGTTGCTGTTTCGCAAGCAAAGGAACAGCTGTTAAGGAGAAGTACCAGCAGTCCGCGGTACATCCAACAGTTGGACTCCGAAGCCGGAGAACAGTTCGGAGCAAACACGAAGAAGAAAGAGAGAACACTGACCCGGGGACGCATACCTCTTTCACTACAAGTAACAGGGAGGGCAGAAGAACCAGGGAACGAGGCACAGATGTAAAAAGGGACTGAGATATTATACCCTATATGCAAACTGAATATATTGATTGGATAAAGCCCCCTCGTCCCAATGAGAGGTACCACAGTCAGAAGGGGGAGAATTAATTATTCAAGAGTTCCTCATACTTGTGCCAGTGAATGGCGAGACCACCAGAAGTGTAAGGCACATTAAGGGATTCATCAAACTCGTCCCAGTGAAAGGTGAGATTACCAGAGGAGTGAAACTCAATCGGGGACTTATCATAATTGTCCTGGTGCATGGCAAGATCAAAAGAAGAACAAAAGTCAAAGAGAGACTTTACTTAGATATCTCAGTGTGGAGAAAACAAACCAAAGAAGAGAGAGTTGGGACAAAACCCTGTTTCTGAATAACAAGGAAGAGAGAAGGATTGTGAAGTGGAGTGGAAATTCAGAACCTTAGACAATCACCAGAGAGAACCCCAAAAAGAAGTCTAAGAACCCAGGGAAATGGAACACACGGTCCTGGGAAAGCTTCTTGAAAGAATTGAAGAGATTTTTGCGAGAAATAGCAAGAGCCTATTTAAAAATCTCATGTTGAGGAAAGCTTGGACAAAAAGCCAACCAAGATAAGAGAGTCATGCTCTTGGTTCTTCTGTTTGTAGTAATAGTGGTAGGGTCAGTTAGACTAGTCTTAGACGGAAGACAGACTTTTCACCTGGACTTTAATCCTGACAATGAGCACCCTAATTTAGTTGTGTTAGGTAGGGAAGCCCTTAGGATAGGAAAAGTTAGGCCATTTCTGTACTGTTTTGGAAATAAAACATTTGGAAATGTCATCCGTTGGTCTGTCTCCTCCTCCTGACTTACCACTTATGGTGTCAGGGGTGGGATCTTGATCAGGTCAGGAAGAAAGGAAAACATTTTCTGCTTTCTCTTTTTTCCTCTCTCTCCCCCTCCCCATCACCCCCCTGCCCTAACAGAATTTTATTTTATGCACACTCCCATCAACCAATTAACTCCTATTGGCTTATTTGGCATACCACCTAGTTTAAAAAGCTGAAACACCCACCCATTTACCTATCCCTGTAATATCAAGTTTACCTGAGGACTCGGAAGATAACGATAAGTGTTACGACTGGAGTGAGGAAAAACTAGAGCTAGAGATCTTCTCTGTTGGGGAGATTATATCAGATATGAGTACCCTAGAAAACCTGTTAGAGTGTCTTGTTGATCATCAGATCCAGGCAAATCAAAGGTTTCAGGAGGGCTTAGATAGATTGAAAACAAGTTAACAACATTGTGTTCTACCAAATGGGGTCCTGCAACCCTACCAAGAGAGCGTGGATTTAGGGGTATTCTTTTTGAATTTTGAGAGATGAGCCTCCCAATTTAATTGGGATGAGGACCTGAAAACCTGTTACTTGCCGCCTCTCTTAAAAGGGGAATTGCAGAAGTCCTATTAAACGATCAATCCCCAGGGGATTACCTCTTTCAATGAAATAAAAACCGCACTTTTAGAGAGGGTAGGACAAACTGAGAATTTCTATAAACAGAAATTTCGTGAAATCCACTTACTATCTACCGAGACGCCATTAGAACCTGGAGCTATTGTACAAAATACACTCAATGGATAGGAAAAAAAGACTCTCCCTGATGTCCTAGAAACTTTAGCTCTGGAGCAGTTTGTTAATGCTTTACACCGCTCACTACTATGTGCGGTGCTGCAGCAGTGTAAACCCACTTTAAACACTGCCATCCAAGTAGCTCAAACCCATGCGGAGGCCCCTAGACAATTTTGATCCCTCTATAAATCAATAGAAACCCACTTTAAACACTGCCATCCAAGTAGCTCAAACCCATGCGGAGGCCCCTAGACAATTTTGATTCCTCTATAAATCAATAGAAATAAAAAGGAACATAAAACCTTCACTAAGATTAATATCTCGGAGAAACACAGTATAGAGAAGAAAGTAATACTTAGAGAACCCGTAAGGAGAGAGGAAGTGAAAAGATCTATTTTCCAAAAGGGAATATCTCCTCTTAAAGAGAAAGCAAAAGGGAAAACCTCAACCCCCTTTGCACCTGTATGTTTTTGCTGTGGGGGAAAAGGGACATATAACCAGATCACTAAAAATGAAATGGAAGAACCTCTGGAACTAGGTTGTTGTCCGCAGAACCCTGGCCAGATGAGGAAATGGATGTAGAAGGCAAAGTAGAAATGACCGAAAGGGCTTTCTGTGCGTCTCATCCTTTTGAAACACATGAACCCATAAAAGTAAATGGGCTAAGAGCGGGCTTTAATTGATTCTGGACGTAAACAGTCCGCTGCCCGTTCAGAAATGGTGTACTCAAAAGATCTACAAGATGGACAACTGTTAAGAATTACATGCATAAACAGTGATACAGAAATGTATCCCAAGTATCCCTAAATCTTATGGTTAGAGATCAACCGGTACTAATTAAATCTGTAATAGTCCCAGATCTTCCCATCTTCCCAAGCAAGTAATAATAGTCACAGACTTTCCTAATTTCATTCAATTGTTAGGAAAGGCTGATCCTTCAATATCTAATTATTCTACTCCAAAGACCTCTGAACTAGAAAACCCGGATCCTACATGTGTTTGGAATGTAGGTGGTGAAAACTTAACCAAGACCCTTGCTACGAGTAGCAAGAAAAATAAAACCTGGACAGCCCAAAAAGGGAAAGAGCAAGGAATGTTGATTCCCTCAGCAGATCCCCTATTGATAAACAAGGGAAAGCCAAAAGCTCATAGGGAAAGGGTATGTGTGATGCTGGAAATTACTTTTGGAGGGACAGGGCCTCCTAGTGCTTGTCCTACCAATTCTCTGTGTGTGTTTTCCTAACATTAAATTGAATGCGAAACAAATCGTTTAGTCACCTGAAGTGAGAGTCCGATCTGACTTGTTTGATGACATGTTGTGCCCTTCATTTGGTCCTCAGCTTTATTCCCAGGGCTCTGTATGCATGTTAAGGAGTCACTGTGTTGTGAGAGAGCCTTATTTTGAATGTTACCTTTCTGCTCATCTACTGGTTTTGTTACAACTTTGTGTCAACCATGTGATAACTTTTTACGTTGTTCCACATTTATTGACAATCATAATATAAACTTTGAGTTAACTGACAAATGATGTTTGGCCCCTTGATGCAATGCCTATTTCTAAGAAACAGCTTTATGTTTCCAACAATGATATGGTCCTATCTGATGATGAGTTGTCTTGTGACATACTTTGTGTAACTCAGCTCGAGCAGTTTGTTAATCTATTGGCTATTACTAGATCTGCACCTGGCTGGTCTATGTTAAGTGTTATTTAAATCTGCTAGGCTGCACACATGGACGACTGTTGCTAGTTGCTGCATGTTTACTGTTGTGGGGTTGGTATTTTTCTCTCATAACTCTGTAGCTTTATGATGACAGCTATGTGTACTCTGCTGCTGATGGATATATTGTCTTCCTGGGTGGTGCGGTTCTAATACTGTGCAACTATGACGCAGGGCTTCTCACTAGATGAAGGGGGTGTCATAGTGATTGAAATTCCTAAGTGTTGTGTGTTTTGCTTGATCTAGTTGAGATATTTGATGGAATAGTTTTAGTTGTGGCCATAGATGTATATGATGTATGACCCAATGAAGTAATTAGTAGTTTTCTGTACTATAAATTGGTTCTTGGACATATTTTACGATTAGTTATATATGGTGGGAAGGATAGAGTAACGTGTGATGAGGGCATGTAGGTTACTTTGCACTCTGCATTTATATCTTCCAAAAGGGTCTAATGAGTCTAAATTCATTACTCAATATGTAAAGTTGTTATACTGTTCTGCTTAATGCTGCAAATGCCAGGGAAATTATCTCACATATGATCGCAATGTATGTACCAGAATTGAGGTTTAGAAACTTGAAGTTATAAGGTAGAATGGGGTTATTGCCATTAGGCACATGGAACGTGAAAGGTTTGAATTGCCCGATAAAAAGAAAAGAAATATTGGCTAAGCTTTGGAGGGATAGACTTGATGTGGTTGTTCTACAGGAAACTAATTTGGTGGAAGGTTCAGGGAATTTTCTCACTAACTCAAAGTATTCAAAGATGTGGTTAAATTGCTATTTGTCAAAATAGAGAGGTGTAGGAATTTTGTTGTGAAATGGATTGGGTCTCCATGTGAATAAGGTAGCTATGGATGGTGAGGGGCGTGTCATTATGATTGACTTTCTTTATGAAGGCGACTTATCACCCTCGGTTCTATTTATGGTCCTTGTGTTGGAGGGGGACATTTCTTTGCAAACTTAGCCAAGATGTTAAGTGATATGAGAGGGGAAGTGGTGATCTTAAGGGGGACTTCATTTGTATATTGGATTACAGGATTGATAGGTCTTCGACATGTTCCTTCACTGGACAGAAATCTAGTAAAGATTTTCGTGAATTTATTGATATGTTGGACCATGCACCATGGAGAAAAGGTTTTCTTGTTTTACTCCCTGGTTCACAATTCTTTTTCTAGAATAGATTGTGTCCTTGTTTCTGATAAATTAGTTGAAGCTATAATCGAGGAAGATATTGGTGAACGACATCTCTCGGATCACTCATTGGTTGGGATCAAGCTAAATGTGGGTCCTAGCAGACAAGACTTTGGTAGGTGGAGAATTAAACCATTCATCCTGAAAGAGAAAAATGCTTTGAATGCTCTATGTAATTCAGTAGTGGACTACTTTAAGGAGAATCATGGTTCAGCTAGAGTAAGAAAAAAGGGGAGAATTAAATTGAGGGAACTTGAATTGGAGTTAGGAGACTTACAAAAAACGTATGCTCAATCAAGAACTGAAGAAGATCGCATTCAGGTTGACAAGGCTAGGGAATTATTCAGATGTGAAATTGATGCTCAAGGGAATAGGGGTGTTTTTTACTTGAAACAACGATATTGGGAGAAAGGAGACTGTGGGGGTAGGTTACTGGCTAATAAATTGAGGGGTTCCTCTGAAAGGTCCTTTATTAAAAAAAATTGATAATGGTTTGGGTGGTGTGGTGGTTAAAAAAAAGAGATAAGTGAATGCTTTCGCTCTTTTTATGCTACCATATATACTGAGAATCACATCCCGCTAGAATGTAAACTAGCTTTTTTGGGAACAATTGAGGTTCACTGCCTTTCTAATGAGGGTAGTTCATTTCTAGATGCCCCAATTTCTGTCTCGGAGGTTCTACAAGCTATTAATGGTCTCAAAGTTGGGAAATCCCCAGGGTTGGCAGGGTTGGATGGATTACCAACAGAATGTTTTCAAGCATTTGATGTTCAGTTAGATCCAGAATTGTGTGATCTTTACAATCGCTTCCTAGTAGACAGTACTATTTGTCCCTCGAGGAAAGAGGCAATGATCACAGTAATCCCTAAGGTAGGACAAAATGCATCTAAGTGTGTAATTACCGTCCTATTTCATTGCTCAATGTGGATGTGAAGATTTTTACGAAAATTTTGGCCAACAGAATGGATAAATATATTTTAGATCTAATTGATAGAACACAGGTTGGGTTTATGAAACAACTCTACGGTTCTGATAATATTAGAACACTTCTGGATGTTTTGAATTTGACAAACTCAGAGATTGAAGACATCTTAATGATTTTTTTAGATGCTGAAAACGCTTTTGACAGGGTAAATTGGACT
This sequence comes from Ambystoma mexicanum, assembly GCF_040938575.1. Taxonomy (NCBI): domain Eukaryota; kingdom Metazoa; phylum Chordata; class Amphibia; order Caudata; family Ambystomatidae; genus Ambystoma; species Ambystoma mexicanum. The sequence continues at coordinate 111,624,870 of NC_090938.1, read as the reverse complement.
TTTCTAAATTATACATTGGTGAAAACGGGCTTCGGTCCCTTATTTATTAATGCTGTGGGAGCGTTACAGTCTGACATTAGTGCCAGAGTCTGGGTGAATGGGGACTTATCGGCTTCTTTTAGATTGTCCAGGGGTACACGACAGTGGTGCCCGTTGTCTCCTTACCTCTTAAATCTAGCACTGGAACCCTTTTTGAGTTATATTCGACAAAGTTTGCTTCTGAAAGGTTTGAAGGTAGGGGAAGAAGAAGTCAAAGTACTAGCCTATGTAGATGATGTTACGATTATCCTCGGTAATCCAAAGGTGGGGGGAACTATTTTAAAAAAATATAATTGAAGAGGTGGGGATTCTTTCGAGTTATAAGATCAACTGGGAGAAGACGGTTGTTTTTCCTATTAGGGACATTCCTATACGTAATCAATTGATGGATTTTAATTGCAAATGGGAAAATGGAAACGTGAAATATTTAGGGGTATATCTTGATAGGGATTTAAAGAGACTGGTTGGGTATAATGTTGACAAATTAATAGAGATTCTTCACTGGGACATTTGTAAATGGGGGAGACATTTGCTGAGCATCTCTGCGAAAATCAATGCGATTAAAGTGGTGCTGCTGCCAAAAATCCTATGTATCATTCAGTCGCTCCCTGTCAAGTTTACGGGGAAAAGTCTTGGGCGTATTGCTAAAGTGTTCCAGGAATTTCTGTGGGGAGTTGGCAAGAAACCAAAAATACCTCGATATATTTTTGTTTGTAGTGTGCAAGATGGTGGATTTGGTTATCCTATTCTTGAAAATTACTTTAAAGGTTATATTTAAAAAAAAATCAATTAATTATTTCACCATGGATAGTCCCTCGATTCCATTATGGGCGCAACTAGAAAATAAAAAAATGAGACCGTATTGTATTGAGAGTTTATATTCATTGGGTAAATTGCTGAAACAGGACTTTGCAGACTGTGGTTGCCACTAAAGATGCTGTAACATCACTGATATTGGGAAGTGTACAAGGATTGTTCTTGTATAGTGAAGCTTCCATTTGGCACAATCCAGGATTTTAGATTAATAACAAAATGTTATGTTGGAGGAGTTGGATTAATAAGGGTGTATTATTAATTGGGGATATCTGGTGGAATAGTAGCCTTTGAACATTTGAGGGAGAAATTTGGTTTACATAAGAGAGAGTTGAGGAGATGTGAGCTGTTGGAGTCTTTAATATCTGAAAGACAACAGATGTTGGAAGTTCCAATGATGCAAAGACCTGAAATGTGTAATTTCCTTGAGACTGCACCACGTAAAGTGTCTACTTTTTTAAAACTTGTTCCGCTGGCAGATCATTTGTCAGTGTCATGGGAAAAGTAAAGGAATGGGAGAGTCTGTGGAAGGTTCCTATTAGGGCAAAGGTTGACTTAAATCTGCGTTACATTCATCAAAAGATATTGGGGCACCTTTATTGGACCCTGGTTCGGATGTGCAGATTAGGATTGTCAGAAAGTGAAAGTTGCTTGGTTTGTATGAATGAGAAGGGTACCTTGTTACATATGATGTGGAATTGTAACAGAGTGATTGTTTTTTGGAATGATGTATTATATAGGATTGACATGATATGGAATATTGTATTTCCGAAATCTCCATCTGCTAGACTTCTGAAATCACCAAAGGTTTGTAGACACATTGATTGTACAGCTTTGTGTTGGATTAACAAAGTTCTTTTGGTTGCAACCAGACAAATGTTAAGAGTCTGGAAGACCAGGAAAAAAAACATGTGTAGCAGAATGGCTTGTAAATGTACATATTCTCTCATGTTTTGAGAAGATAGAATTTGATGAACAGCAAAACAAAAGAGTTGATGGCTGGAAGGTTTAGAATAAATCTTGACCTCTGGCATTGCTCTGGGCAACCCTCTAGACCATCGTTCTTCGCCTGCCAAGCCATTACAAAAGGGGAAAAACCGTATGCAAATCAGGCTTGGTCCCACCCCCAAAGGGGTAGTCCAGCCCGAACTGCTAGGTCACATCCCTTCTGCACGAGACCACAAGCATCCCCAGACATGGGTCTTTCCCTTCTGTAATGGCTTGGCAGGCGAAGAACGGTGGTCTGGAGGGTTGCCCAGAGCATTGCCAGTGGTTAAGATTAAGTCTAAACCTTCCAGCCATCACCTCTTTGTTTTTGTTATGTCACCCCGAGTGGGACGGGTATGCCCAGACGTGGGTCCCGTGCCTGCTGGGCCTAGAGACCCAAGCTACTCCTCACTGATGAGCCCCAACAAGGGCGAAACATGTTTGGGGATGCTTGTGGTCTCGTGCAGAAGGGATGTGGCCTAGCAGTTCGGGCTGGACTGCCCCTTTTGGGGTGAGGCCAAGCCTGATTTGCATATGGTCTTTCCCTTCTGTAATGGCTTGGCAGGCGAAGAACGGTGGTCTGGAGGGTTGCCCAGAGCATTGCCAGTGGTTAAGATTAAGTCTAAACCTTCCAGCCATCACCTCTTTGTTTTTGTTATGTCACCCCGAGTGGGACGGGTATGCCCAGACGTGGGTCCTGTGCCTGCTGGGCCTAGAGACCCAAGCTACTCCTCACTGATGAGCCCCAACAAGGGCGAAACATGTTTGGGGATGCTTGTGGTCTCGTGCAGAAGGGATGTGGCCTAGCAGTTCGGGCTGGACTGCCCCTTTTGGGGTGGGGCCAAGCCTGATTTGCATATGGTCTTTCCCTTCTGGAATGGCTTGGCAGGCGAAGAACGGTGGTCTGGAGGGTTGCCCAGAGCATTGCCAGTGGTTAAGATTAAGTCTAAACCTTCCAGCCATCACCTCTTTGTTTTTGTTAGAATTTGATGAACAACATAGGGAGAATGATTATAAGGAACAGTGGGGACCGTTTAATGAATTTTATAAGTAATGATTAGACAGAGTGTATGTGACATTATTTGTTATTGTTTGATGGGGTGGGTGTTTGGTTTTCTTTTTTTAATGTTTGGTGTTTTGTCATGTCTTATGCTTTGTGTTTGTATTAGTTTATTATATTGCTTACTATTATACCATTGATTAGTTGTTAAATTGTTTAGATGATTTGCTTGTTTTACTTCTACTATTGTTCTTGGTTTGATTGCTAATTGTTTTCAATGATGTAATTTGTATTACTATGCTGAATATGTTACTTATGTATTGCTTATTGTTTTTTGAAAATCTAAATAAAGAGTTCAAAAAAAGAAGAAAAAGAAAAAAAAGAAAATCCGGATCCTACATTGGATTGTAATGTAGGTGGTGAAAACTTAACCCAGATCCTCGCTACGTATAACCGGAAAAATAAAACCTGGACAACCCAAAAATTTAAAGAGCACGGGAATGTTGATTTCCTCAGCAGACCCCCTATCGATGAACAAGGGAAAGCCAAATGCCCAAAGGGAAAGGGTATGTGTGATGCTGTAAATTACTTTTGGAGGGACAGGGCCTCCTTGTCTTTGTCGTACCAATTCTCTGTGTGTGTTTTCCTTATGTTTCCTGCCACTTAGGTCTAGCTTGGGCCTCAGCAGTGCAGCTCTTCATACTTTCCTTTTGGTGAACAACACCCATGAGATACCATTATGGCACCCATGGGCGGCGGTACACCCTTGTACCCCTTATGTGTGTTTTCTGGCAAGGGTACGTTGCCCACAAAGCAACATATGGGCTGGTGGAAGCTACATGCTGACTTGACAGTGGCTCTGAGTGTCCTCCATTTTTTGGACACCCAGGCCCTGCCATAGGAATCAATGGATTCCTGAAGAAAGGCAAGATGGCCACTGTAGCCTCTTGGTTTCAATTGCCTTTACACCTTGTTTACCAAAGGCCTGGGAATTCCTGACTCTGCCCCTTCCCGCTGACTGGTTATTGAGTGGAAATACCATATATGGCTCTGGGGTTGCCTCCGGTCAGAGTGACTGGAGCCTTCCCAGGGGCTGTGTGTTGTGGGTACCCACTTGGGGGAGGACCTGTATGAATGGAGTCTGAGGTGAACTCACATTCTGTGGTATGGATGTCTGGTTTTGGTTGTATGACACAATATCTGAGACAGCCCTGATTGAAACTAGAGTAAATGGAGTGTAGTGTGCTGAAAGGTTGGATGCTTACTCCAATCCACATTCTGTGTTATGATTATCTGGGTGGAGTGAATGGCCTGCATGCCTGTGAGCCCGATTGGCTGCCTCCCTACATAAATGCACTTGTGAATGATTGGCTGCCAGAGCCTGGCTCAGCCCGAGTGAATGTGGGGACCAAATGTGTCTAATGGGGGGGGGACCTCTCACTCACCAATTTGTTCAGTTGCTAAAGTCGAAGCTGAAGCAATAAGAAGTTGTTCCCTGGAGCCCAGCTTTAGGAAGAAGTCTGCTTCTGCATTTTCTTTATGTAATCCAAAAGCCTCTGTGTTCTTCCAAGGACTGATCCAAGTGATGACCTGCATAGGAGACCTCTTCCCAAGCTATGAGGGACCATCGTGTACCTGCTACTCTTCATCAGAAGTACCCTGGAAGCCAGTTCTGTGTGCCTGGTGTTCAGAGAAGGTGTCTTTGTGAGTCCAGAAGAGAAATACTTGGACATCTTGAGTCGAAGAAGTCCAGTTGTGTCGCCCAGGGTCCGGAGTAGTGTGCGTGACAGCTGGAAGCCAGAATGCTGTCTACCGCTCAGAAGAGAGGGTACCTTGGCATAGTGCTGCTTGACATCCGGAGCTTCGAACGTTCCATCTGATTAAAGTATCCTTCAAGGGACATCCCTGACATGACATCTAACCACTTTTTCTCTAAGAAGTCCGAGTCTTCCTCCTAACACGCATGCGTTTGGGTTGCTGGGCAACCACAGCAACACTCGGCAGAGCAGCAGGACGCCGCCAGTGAGCACCGTCTATACGCCGTGTCTCTAAAAACCAAGGTGAGGTTCACACTCGCTTATACAGAAATAGATTTTAACACATGGTATGCATAGTCCCCGCTTGGACTCTCGAACGACCGGCAGTTTATTATTTTCTGCTACCATGTATAAATGCGCAGTTACCCACGGCTCCGTTTCCACTCGAAACCGGCAGTGCATTATCTTAGGTTTAAACGCGCGGTTACCCGCGGCTCCAGTTTTCACTTGGATCCTTTTACATGTAGGGTGCTACTGGCCCCTTTCCGTACATTACAGTAATTTATTCCCTTTTTTCCTCCCCAGACCTCCCAACACACGCAAGCAACCCAGTGTGTCACATCACGACTGCAATTACAGTGGGCTCTGTATGAAGGCACTATTGTCAATTTATTAGACGACCTGACAGCAAAACAAGCGGGCGCACCTCCCGACCTGTTTGAGAACTGGGAACACACTTTCGATTTAGAAGAGTTTCCAAGGTTAGTTTATTTAAAGTTTAACACCCACTCTTAACTACATATCTACTGTCTGTTATTTACATACCACTTAGACTTTACTGTGTTACTTTGCAGGTAACACAATCAAACAAGCAAGGACATGCAACTTTAGGAATAGTAGGCACTGGAGCCTTGAAAAATTATTCTTTTGAAATCTGAAACACGTTGGCAACTGATACACCATCAGGAGAGCCTATTAGATACAAGTGAAGACTACATAGGAAATTAAATTATGTTGATGTTTACTAGATAGCTGTGTGAGATTTGTAACACAACTGTTGATTTTGATGTTACCAACCCATGTAAACACTTCATTGCATATGTTCAATTGCTGTACATACTAACATACATATGGACTTTTTTGCACCATTGTACTTGATGTGTTATGTTTTTCCTTTTGTAAAATGTTGCTTTTCAAATTACAATTACTAAAAGAAATACATCGAAGTATGAATTATGATTTAATGGAATATTTCCAGAACTGAGTACCTGGATACCGATTGAATGTTTTCCTCACAGATGTTGTATTGAGCATTCACTTTTGAATTTTATTCACATATTGAAATACTAGAACTAATATGTGTGATGTAATCGCCCAATTGTTGGGTCTATTACGCATCACGTTTAGTTGAATACTTTGGGGCTTTTGCGTCCCCCGAGGAGTGCATCATTGGGCCACTTGTTAGCATATAACAAGTTTAGTTTGGGTTCTCGTTTTCTCAGTCTTTGGTGGCCTGGAGACTGTTTCTGCCCATTTGCACCTGAAACAAACATACATTATTCCATTTATTTTAAGAATTGATTCTCTAAATATTTCATCCACCCTTAATTCTAAACCTGACATTGAATCTGTTGTGCCCCCCACCACTTCCCTCTTTGTTGTGCATCTAACCACATTTTCACACCGAAGAAGATTCCAGTTCGCTGTGTGCCGACGAAGGTCCGCCAGTGGGTTTCCCGCCACCAAAATCCGAAGAAAAAGTCCCAATGGTACAGTCTTGGGGAGTGTCTGTAGTCCAGTCCAGTATGCCAGAAGCCATCCAGAGTTGTGTGCTGCAGCTGCAGCACCGAAGATTCGAAAGTCGGTGAATGACGAAATCCTGAAATCCGACACCTACTCCTGCCACTGCATCCGCGCCACTGGAAGGCTTCCATGGTCCCCACGGTCTTATCTTCTTCGACCGGGCCTTTCTGGAATCCACATAAATGTTCACCTTCCTAGGACTTCCACAGCCGGAGTAACACCCGTCCTAAGGAGACCACTACGAAGACCGAAACTGCTGCCTTTCTGAAACCTCCGCCGGTGGGTTTCCCGCCACCAAAATAAGAAGAAAAAGTCCCAATGGTACATTCTTGGTGAGTGTCTGTAGTCCAGTCCAGTATGCCAGAAGCCATCCAGAGTTGCATTCTGCAGCTGCAGCACCGAATATCCGAAAGTCGGTGAACAACGAAATCCTGAAATCCGACACCTACTTCTGCCACTACACCCGCACCACCGAAAGGCTTCCATGGTCCACACGGTCTTATCTTCTTCGGCTGGGCCTTTCCGGATTCCACACAAATGTTCACCTTCCTTGGACTTCCACAGCCGGAGTAACACCCGTCCTCAGGATACCACTACAAAGACTGAAACTGCTGCCTTTCTGAAACCTCCTGGTTCCTCTTTTCTCTTGGCCTCAGCATCCCAGCGACTGCTTCTTGCAAAGGGGGTTCATCTTTCAGGGGTCCCGTCGAGTGAAGTCAAGAAACACTGCCACTTTGCTTGCCAAGGCACCAAAGATACTCTTATGAGGAAGAGCTTCTTCCAGCCCCAGGAGTCGTCCTGGTATACCAGAGTCATCTTGGATCCTGTTCTCCTGTTACATCTCATTTAAGGGTTGAACCTGTAAAACGAAAGCAGAGCATTATTGCATATTTTTGGACTGCGTTGTAAAAGTCAAGGTAAGGTACTCCCTAACCGTTCCATTACAGGTTGCCCATGTCGGGGTTCCTCACACAGTTTTACTATTTGTCTTATGAAAGAATACTGCCTGTGTTCTGGAACTAACCTGCCTTTCTTCCTTAATCCATCAAAGTACACCTTACTGAAGAATTCACATGCCTGTTTAAAACTGTCAACAGTTGGTGCATTTTTACTGAATTTAAGGCTTGTGTGGTACCACATTATTTATTTATTTGTATCGCGCCAGAGACCCACAGGCATCAGGGCGCACAATAACACAAGTGGACAAACATGTAAAGACGGGACTCCAGAAGGTACATAATGGTCAGGAAGGAGGATCACTATGTCAAAAGGGTTAGGACACTACCTGAAAAGAAATATTTTCAATAATGAGTGAAAGGTTTTAATGTTTTTGTCCAAGCATAGGGCGCTTGGCAATGAATTCCATAGCTGTGCTGCAAGCATGGGAAAAGTCCTTCCCAAACCCCTGGCTCCTGACCTTATGGGTTTTAAATAGTCCAAGATTAGTAGAACGTAGTGTCCGTTTAGGCTCTTATAAGTGGATGCGTGCCTTCAGGTAGGCAGGTGCCTTACCATAGAGGCATTTATGCACAAGCGTGGCTGTCTTGAAAGGATGGGGAGCCAGTGCAGAGATTGCCTGCTGGATGATATGTGCGCTAGTCAGGAAATTCCCTCGAAAATGCGAAACGGCATAATTTTGCAGGGTTTGAAGCTGTTGCAGGCATCCCTTAGTTGCCCCGATCAGTAATGCATTACAGTAGTCGAGGCTTGAAAGAATGATAGCCTGTCCGACTGGTGTGCAGTTTGAATCTGAGATAAATGGCTTAATGTTTTTAGGTGTCTCAGATAGTAATGACCATTTTTAAAGATGTAACTTGTCTCAGCACCCAGTGTCTTAACTTTCCCGCTGACTGGAATAATACAATCCTTGATACTAAGACAAGAATACTCTTTCCCCAGTTTGGCTCCGTCAAGAGAGCTTCCAAACAGCAATAATTCGGTTTTTGCTCCATTTAGACAAAGCCAGTTTTCCGTCCTCCAACATTGGATAATGCAATAGATGGACTTGAGATTCAAGGAGTCTGCGTCATGATCCCCACTGATTTCCAAGATCAGTTGGGTATCATCTGCGTAATTTGTAAAAGAGACCACCTGAGTCTCTAGGATGGGACACCACAGAGAATGGAAGCTGGTTTAGATGAGGCACTCGCCCAGCATACCGATAAAGATTGAATTCAGCTAGTGGATTGAGGGGCATAGTTCCCCAAGTTTGACAGAGTGGAAAGTAAGCAATCATGATCAAGCAGGTCAAAAGCTGCAGACAAATCGAGCAGGACCAGAAGCCCAATTTTCCCCTGGTCCAAAAACAGGGCAAGCACCGGATCCCATATATCCCCAGGCCTGGATGTAACCGGTTGCAGTCTACAATATTCCTGTTCGATATCACACACCACGCTAGATCCTTCACCCGCTTTGCCAAGGATGGGGCCGCAGGACTTGACCAAAGCTTTAAAATACATAGTTTTGCTTGCAACATACAAATGGACAACAGCTTCTTCCTCCCCTTTGGGATCCCCGGCAGCCACCCAAACAAAGAACAAAGAATATCTTTCGGGACAGTTGATTAAGCTCCCTGTTAGGTCGGTCACCTGTCACCAGAAAGTTGCCTGCAGCAGACAATTCCATAGGATATGTATAAAGTCAGCATTATCGCCTTTGGACCTGGGGCACTGTCCATGACAGGACCGATCAAATCTCTTCTGCACTGCCGGTGACATATATGAAGGATTTTAAAGTGTATGAGTTTAAACCGAGAATTAATCGCCACCCTACTTGTATATAAGCACATATCTCCATCTCACATCTCCTAAATCCTCACCAATATCTGCCCCCCATCTTGTCCTGCTATCTGGTGCCTACCTGGGAGCAGAACCTAACACCATCTGATACATTGTGGAGACCACACTCTATGTATTGGCAAAGTAAACCAAAAACTTCAAAAGGGACACAGTCTGAGATTATTCCCGGGAATTACTTCAACCAAGCACAAACTACCTCCTGAATTCTAAGAAATTGAAATGCCAGCCCAAATGTGTCTCCCAATTTAGCTTTAACCTGCTCCCAGGTGACAAACTGCCCATCAGGATAAAAATAGGACATGTTCCCTACCCCAAAGCAAGATCACTCTTTACTCTAATCTTGCATGTTGGGGCCAATCACGGAATTTCCTAGACCCCGGGTTCAGGGGTATAGGGAATAGTCACAGAAAACCGTTGACACAGCCTCTGCCATGCGTGAATGGTGCATGCTGCCAGATCAAAAGGGCAATTAGTGTTAATTTGTCTAGAAAGAAGGGTGCCCTGTAATGAATACGGCAAAGCTGACCTCCTTTTCATCCTGACGTGTGTACTGTTGGTAGCCTGGCATCCAGTACGACGCAAATGACATCTGTGCCACCAGATAATACAATTCCAGATCTGGTACATTAGTACCTCCCTGTTCCCACTTGCTAGTCAGCATTTCCCATTTACCCATCCTGGGTGTTTCTGTGCTCCACACCAGCTTAACCATTAAGGATCTCAGCGTCGTGAAAAACTGAGCCCATGGCCATACCGGCATATTAAGAAACAAATGCAATAGCTTAGGGAGGACAATCATTTTTATAAATCGCCACCTTCCCCAAAAAGCGAGACTAGAAGCGACACTCACCGGTCAATCTTACCCCGGTGTGACTCTATGTAAGCCCCATGGGTCTCTAAATAGCTAAGAGCGACTCCTACTCACGTGGATACCCAAATACTTTGTAGAAGATTGCTCCCATCGAAACCTCTCTGCTCCCGGCGCCGCAGCGTAGCCTTATTCGGTGGTAACAGGATCGATTTATTCCAGTTAACCTGTAGGCCTGATACTCCTCCAAACACTTCTATCTCCTGTGAAAGAGTTGAAAGATTACTGCCTGGGTCCTTAATGTATAAAATAATATCATCCGCATGAAGTGATCAATTCTTGGCCCCCAGTGCAAGCCCTCGATGTTCCCGAAACGCTCTCAAGCGTGTAGGAAGTGGTTCCATCGCTATTGCAAATAAGAGCAGGGATAGCGAACACCCCTGCTGTGTCCCCCACCCTAGTTCAAACGGTGCCTAGTGCCTACCGAAAAGGCCGATCTTTGCGGTCACCTCAGAGTACAATACCTTAACACATGCTAGAAAGTATTACGGTATTCCAATCTTTTCTAGTACAGCAACCAAGTAATCCCAGGTGACCAAGTCGAACACCTTTTCCATATCTAACAGTACCCAAATTGTCTGTACAGATTGTTCAAACAACGCCAATACTACAAACAGCCGCTGCAAACTAAGGGCCGTGGAGCGACGCGGAACAAAACCCACCTGGTCCACATGCACAACAGAGGGAAGAAAGAGGAGTAATCTGTCATTTTTGTGTCCGTATTAGTAAGAGATATCGGCCTATAAGAAGCACAATCTAACGGGTCTTTATCTGGTTTTAGTATCAAGGAGACTATACCTTCTCACATCGTAACAGGCAGTGATCTCACCTCAAGACTCTCATGCCAGACCTGGAGCAACACTCCGCCACATTGGGACCAAACTCCTTAAAAAACTCACAGGTAATCCCATCTGATCCCAGTGCTTTGGCTGTCGGGAGGTCCTTAATAGCTTTCATAATGTCCTCAATTGTTATTGGCACTCCCACCACTTCTCTCACTTGATCACTTAGCCCCTACAATTCGGCCTCCTCAACAAAGCATCTCATAGTATCCGGGTCTGTAAACAAATGAGACGTATTTCCATGGATGACTCGCAACTTAGATGGGTACAGCATTGCGTTTCGCAACCCCCTCTCCGTCAGCAGGCACTTTCCAGCCAAAAAGAAGAGTGGGGCCTGTTGCACAGACAGGGTGAAATCTTGATAAAACGACACTCTAGCCTCTTTATAGTGGATGTCCTGATCTCAATAGTTCACCAATTTTGCTATGACTGGGCGTGGGTTCTGCCGTGGTCTAGGTTTCTGTACTGAGACTCTGTTTGCTCTCTCCACAAAAAATTCATGGGACAATGGGATCACCCAGGACCTCTATGATGAAGGCTTCCATGAATAGTTCCATATTTTGTGCTTCAGTTGACTTTGCGATCACCCCCACTCTAATGTTGTTTTGTCGGGATCTTGCTTCCAAATCTTCGTTCTTATCCCATATTTCCTTCACCTCCTTCTGCAGCCCACAGTTAGCCTGGGTCACCTCACTTGTCGTGTCCTCAAGAACTCCCACTCTGTGCTCCACTTCACGTAAGCGACTGATCTCTTTCTCTATCCTCTCTTGCATCCGTTCGTTCTTGTTTTCCCTACCGTCAAGTTTAGTATTCACTGACGCAAAGCTGCTCTTTATTTCAGCCAATACCAGGCTCAACTCCGAGGACTGACCCGTTGACTCAGAGGGTGTAGTCACTACCAAACCAGGCAAAACCCAGTTTGGTCGTGACTACACCCCCTGAGTCACAACCACTGAGTGACGACCACCTCCTCCTGCCCAGTTGACATAGAGCAGCCATGGTGCCCTTGCACAGCGCCAGTCCTTCCTTCTGTGTGAATTGCAGGTGGCCCTGCGTTTATATCCTTTGGCCATCCTACAGCAGTACCATGATCTCCACCGTTGCCGGACACCCCCACCCCTGCAGCTCTGCCAGCCCTAACCTTCGTTCATCCAATAAAGAGGGGAACTCACGAGCTTGAGGGCCACCCCACATTCTCCATTAATGCTCACTCTCCAGCTGTTTACGTCTCCTGTGGACTGTTACTGTCCCTCCTGCTAGTACTGTCCTGTACTCCACTGGTAACTCGTCTCAAATCACCCAAACTCCTTTCTGAGCCATTTATACCAGCCCCATGCTTAGAGCTCCCCTCACAACCACCTAGCTAGTAACATGGGAGACTCATCTCCATTCTCTGATGCTGAATAGGAGCGCAATTATCCCAAATAGCTCAGCCCCTCAAGTTACACCTAAGGCCTTAGCTCCACTATGGCTCTCTTAAGGTATCCCAGGTTGCCGAAGGGCCTGCCCCAGCACACCGATATTTAATAACCTCTTTCAATGTTAGTCAACAGGAGGTGATTAGGCCTTCCTCGCAGCTAATACACAGAGCTCTGCTCCGTCATGTTCCATCTTTGCAGTTATGAGGAGGAGCAGGCAGCCACTGTCCCCTGACCTCCACTGGCTTCACTATCCTCCCAGCTCAGGTACTCTGCTAGGTCCACGGGGCCCAATACTCCTCAGCGCCTACAATAGCCTCCCCTCTCATTAGATCGGCCCTATATGCTTACCAGTGAGCTGCTGTGTATTCCTCTTAGCGCAGCAAACAGTCCAACAGCAGTATCACCGCCACCAGGGAGGAGAGAGAGAGGGGGGGGAATGTGAGAAACGTGAAGGTGTCTCTCTAGCTAGTCCTTGGGGTTTTGTCATCCAGGTAGCCAGGACACAGCCATTGCTATTGGATCCAGGGGGTGGACCAGTAAGGGAGGATCACCTGGAAGGGGGGTCCTCGGGGAGTGGGACACCGATGGGTGAGACGCGGTATCCCCCTTCTTTGACACGTTTTCCCATCCTCTCACATAGGACATTCAAAACCACTGCCCCCCCCTTTTCTAACATGAACACTTTTGCACAACACAAAGGACAACGGACTAACATCAAAGTCGTTTAACTGACATGTCCCAAGACAAGGGTCATGCAAAGTCAGGAAATTGATCAGAATCACACACTCCTGACGTCCCTTTCCCTTCCCCCAGGGATAAAAGGTGGAGCTAGAGAGACAGCACGACAAGACGGCTTAGCAGGTGCGGCAGTTCAGGCGAAGGATAAAGGCAGCAGGAATCGAGAGGGCGGCGAGGAGAGAAGTGACCTTGCCCTTTTCATCCCAGACCTGCAGAACCTTTTAGGAAGAAAGCCTTAGACCGGAACAATATCACAGGTGTATTACAGCAGATGTCAACGGTACATTGGGGCAAGCCTATGCGGATAAGCAGGAGCGAGGGAAGCTCCTGCCACCATGGTACCGGCCTTGACTCCAATGAAGAGGAAAGCCACGCGGTTAAACAAAGTCGTTGAGTCTAGGGGAGAACCGATAAGAACCGGCTGAGGTGATTGAGAATTTCAAAGTGGCAAATTTGAACTAAGTTCAATGAACTGCGAAAGAACTGTAACTAGTGTTAAAGGGGAGACCAGTTGCAGAGGGAAATCAGCACCACGTGGGTGCTAACTCGAGAGACTCTGGTCGATCCCCATATGAATGAAACTACAGAAACCAGAAGGCAGTAGGAGAGCAGCCAAGTTAGGTCAAAATAGTCATACAGGAGGTTGAGCAAAATCGCTGTATAGTTGTAAGTCTTTGATCTACGAACAAACAAAAAAAGCAAGGGAAGTGAATCCCACCACATGAGAAAGCAAGGGAAGTGAATCCCACCAGATGAGATAGCAAGGGAAGTGAATCCCGAAACCATTTGTGAATATGAAGTTGGTAAGAGTAAACTTAACCAAGGGATGCTGGAGAAGGGGGCATGTCTAAAGTCCCAGGAAACAGTGTGTTGACAAGAGTGAACCCAGCAGAGGGAGGTCTACTGGAACTGTTTAAAAAGACATTAAGATTTGTGAAAGAGGGATCTACGCCCAGAAGAGGTGGATCCAGGGGTGAAGCCATCACCCAACTACTTGCAGTTAAGAGCTGTCCGAGCCTGACTGAGGGAGATCCAGGGGTGAAGCTATCATCCAAAATTCATTAAGAAAATAACTGATATATAAAGTAAGGAATACGATACGTGTGGGGTCAGCGCCCAGTAAAGGGGGACCCAACGGTCAGCCCATTGTGATGCTGGAAATGCATTGTAGGGACAGGGCCTCCATGTCCTTGTCCTGTACTCCCTTACCATGTGTGTTCTGTGTTGTTTTCTGCACAGGAGTCCATGTGGGACTCCTGGTAGTGCAGCTCTTTCTCTTTTTTGGGTGTGGTGAACAGAGACCCTTGGGATACCCTTATGGTACCCATTGGTCGGGGTACAACCATGTAACCCTAGTGTATGTTTTTGGGCATCTGTGTGTGGCCCACAGAGCAGGGTATGGGCTGGTGGCAGCTCCATGCTGAATTTGACAGGTGCTCTGAGTATCCTCCATTTTGGGATACCCAGGCCCTGCCATAGGAATTAGTGGATTCCTGGTAGGAGACAAGATGGCGCCTGTGGTCTCTTGGTTTCTATTGCCTGTTACCTTGTTTTCCCAAAGTCCTGGGAAGACCTGACTCTATCCCTTCCCCTAACTGGCTGTTGGGTGGAAGAACCATATATGGTATTGTTGGGAAGTCCAGGCCGTACTGGCTGGAGTTTTCCCAGTTACGGTATGCTGTGGGTACACCCTTGGGGTGGGACCTGTGTGAATGGAGTGTGTGACCAATATGCACTTCATGTTATGGGTGTCTGTTATCCGTGTGTGTGACACAAAGAATGAGACAGCCCTGCCTGAAACTGACATGAATGCAGTGTTATCTGTGTGTGTGACACAAAGAATGAGACAGCCCTGCCTGAAACTGACATGAATGCAGTGTGGTGTGCTGAAAGGCTGGGTGCTTGCCCCAATTCCTGGTTATGGATGTCTGGGTGGAAGTGAATGGCCTGAATACACTGTAAACCTGATTGGCTGCATGCCTGCATGAATGCCCTTCTGACTAATTGGTTGACTTAGCTTGGCTCAGCAGTGTGAATGAGGGACAGAACTGTATATCCGGGGACCTCTCACTTACCAAGTTGAAACTTGAAGCTGCTTATCCTTCAATCCCAGCTGGAAGAAGATGGTTTGCTGCTGCTCTCCTTTGACCAAATCCGAAAGCTGTCAAGTCTGTCGAGGACTGATCCGAGTGAGGACCTGGCTAGGAGACCTGTGCCCGAGCTATGAGTGTCAGGTAAGGACAAAGGCAGTGAATATGGCAAGGGAAATGGGCACAAAATCACACAGTGAATAGCTTTGAGTCAAAAAACATGCACACAGGAACCAAGACTCATGTATACTAAAACCCAGGAGTGCAAATAGAGTGAGCCAACAATACAAATATATGAAAAGGGATGTGGGGTAAGCACTTAGAAGCTCCTTATGACTGCAAGGAAAGTCGGCAAGCTCCTTACCCCCAATTGCTGTTACAGGTACTGACAGCGCTAAGCCCACGTAGAGGGCAAGCAACGACAAGATCTGTGATAAACACTCTTGATGGTATTGAATAAGGGAACTTAAAAACAGTACTCATGAGGAGGAGAAATACCACTTGAATGTCAGCAAGCCCACGAACCCTGTTGATCAAACAGGGACCCAGAAAGGCTATAACAGCAATATGAGGATAACTAAATACATAAGACAAGGGGCAAGTAGGAATGGTGATTACAGAATAGTGAGGAAAGCATAGGCATTCACACAGGCGCTAGCTACAACACCACACCTCATAATCGATGGGAAATAAATGCAGAAGTGCAAGGGAAAACATGGAATGGATTCCAAGAGAAAGTAAAGGAACAGGAGCAGAGAAAATGAAATTACAAAGGCAAACCTCCCCCACCCATCTAAGGAACAAGGCAAGAAGCTAAATCTATAAAGAGGAAAGGCAAAAGCATCAAGGTTTACAGCAGCAAAGGACAAAGTCAAAGAAATATAGAACACAGGCAAACTGGGCTGCACCAAAAGGGAAAGCACTGAGAAAAGCTGCCTGCAAACAGAGGAAGACAGAAAGGGAATTTAGGAAGCAGAAATCAATTAAGCACATACATTCGAAATCCAGGGATAAGGAACAAGAAATAGAAACTTGGAACTAGGCACAAAGCTAAGAACCAGGCACAAGGGACCAGTCACACACAAGAACACTGCATCAATGACCAGTGCTGGACTGAAGCAAACTGAGGCTTTTAAAGCTGCTTAACGAGCACAGGCCTCAGGTGTGCTGCTTGCTGCACCTGCAGCCACAGGTGTTGCCTATCCTCCACCCTGCCATATTCTGCAAGGGTGGAGATGAAGCTGTGGGCCAGGCATCCTGGGAAACATAGTCATTTGATTAAAACAGCATACTGGCTGCCAAAAACCTGGAATGGATCCGGAAATGAACTAGCTTGGAAAATAAGGATTTAGCGCTCCCAATTCATCACAGCACTGTAGCATAAGGCTCGGAAGCAAGGTCCAATAGGGAATAAACCCCAAATCATGCCCCCAAGTGGTGGGAAAGGGAGCGAATCGTGACAATGAGGGAACATCATGCAGAAAGCTGATCTTCACTGAGGCACCCTGGAAGCCAGTCCCAAAAGGCTTTCGACCTGAGATGGGGTCCGCCGAGGAATCTCGAAGTGAAGCACCCGGACATCAGGGCTGTCGAGATCCATTGCCGTCGACCGGGGTTTGCAGAATTTCCGTAACCGCTGAAAGCCAGTCAAGTCGTTTTGCCCAGAAGCGGGGACAGCTTGACGCTGTGCTGCTTGACGACCGGAGCCGCAACGCTCCACATATTGCCTAAGAACATTTACAAGGATGGGCTCCCTTGCCATCACCGTCGACCACTGTGTCCCGCTGTAGAAAGTCGAGGTCGCCGACTGAGGAGAATCCGCTGGTGGGTTTCCAGCCACCCAAAGTCCACAAAGACTCTGACAAGTGAAAGTACAGCCGTGGTTGAGTCCTGATCGCTGACATCCGACGCCGACACTCGACGCCCCCTGCCAGGCCTACGTTCTTCATCGAGTCATCTTTGCGGCACCAAACTCTTTTCATCGAGGAATCTCGACACCAGGGTTCACATTTCTTCGAGGACTGTCGACGCCCTGTGGCTCCTGCATTAAAGAGAGTCCATCCTCGGGTCCAGCTGCTAACACACCGCACAATTCTACAACCCTTCAGGTGGCGGCACGCTAATAGCTGCTATGGTTTAAAGACTTGGCTGATCTGACGGGTGGAGGGGGGCGGGGGTGGGAGCGGGTCTCGAGTTTTAGCCGGGGCATGGCCTCGCTATGTGTTATTATGTTGAAAATACCAATAAAGAAAGTTTTTAAAAAAAAGGTAGTCCACCCTCGAGAAATCCATCGACCCACTGTCGAAGAAACTCTGCTAAACTCAGATACATTGGGGGAGTAGAACATTTTGACCAGGAAACAAGACTATTTAAACATTAATGGACTGGGCTTGTTAATACACTGCATAACAGGTTGCCCAGGTGGGAGGATCCTCACAAAGAACTTCCTCTAGGTAGAGGGGGGTTAGTATTCTGGCATTGTTTAACTCAACTTGTCTATGTCCTATGATGATACAGTTTACTGTTTGATTTGTATTCCATTAGAACTGTCAATTAGAACTGTCAGCAGTTGGTGCATTTTAAAGGAGTCAAGAGTTATATGTGGTACCACATAGACATTGTACATATTTGCCATTTTAGATTTGCCAAATCACAACGTGTGTTACTAAGTGTGTATATATATTGAACCTTATTTATATAAAGAACTATGTTATCATATAACATAGTGTGTGGACATTCCTTTGTTGGGGGCTTGGGGACTACACTGTACTTAAGGACCAGCCTGCATCACCTTCTGAGAGCTTAATCCTTGGTTGCTCGTCCATTTCTACACTATAGAGAACCTTGGCTGGGGTCCTCCGTGCTTCTACTCTGCCACATAGAGGGCAGGAGTACAGATAACTCCCATCCAGTCTTTACACTGGTGGCAGTGTTGGGATGCTAATGATTTTAACAATCGGTGTGTAACCTTGCCACCTACAAAATATCCACACTTTCTTATTTTGAGGTTTAGTTCTATACTAGGATAACTACATTACAAGCAATGGAATCTATTGCAAATGGTAAATTGACTAGGATGAGCTTAGAGGCTCTCCAGAGTGCTTGTGAAGCCAGGGAGTTAGACTTTGAAGATAAGTCTAGGGCTGAGCTGATAGCTGCCCTCGTGGACTACCAGACTTATTGTGATGCCCTTGATGAAGGGGGGGGGCACTGAAGGCCCTGCCTCTGGGGTTGTTATTGAATCTATTTCTGGGAGTACCACCTCTCCTACTGCCTCTGTTCCGAAACTCAGAATTGTTTCTTAAGGAAATGCCTTGGAACTTTAATTACTTTGAACATAAAAAGTTGGAAACTGAAGCTGAACTAAAGAGGGTGGAGTTGGCACAGCAAGTGATACTCAAAGATAGGGATCTTGAACTTAAAAACAAGGCCACTGAATGTCAGAGAATCCAGCTAGAGAAAGCTAGAATGGAGACTTCCACCAAACCAGTTGAGAGTGACAGTTCCCCTGTCGGTGTGTATGTGGAGGGTTCTGATATCCCCCAATGGATTGAAGCGTTTGAAATGGCTTGTGGAATCCATGATGTTAATAAAAGCGATTGGGCTAAGTGTTTGTTAAGTAGAGTATCTCAGACTGGTTATGACTCTATTCTGAAACTGAGTGTGGAAGAAAGGGGTCAGTATGTGTGCATGACAGCTGCTTTGATTGCCAAGTTTGGCAAGACACTGACCCAATTCCTTAAATGCTTCAGGGAAAAGAAAAGAGAGAATGTGTCTTGGGTTGACTCGGTGAGTGTTGCACATATGAATATAATGGGGTAGATTGATGGATACAAGGTGAAAACCTTAGTTGAATTGTTCCACCGTTTGTTTTTTGAGCATTTTTCTGAAGCCTGTTCACCAGAGCTGCGTCAGTATGTTGCTGACCAGAACATTTTGGATCCCTTTAAGCTAGCCAGGCTGACTGACAAGTGGGTCTCTCACCTGGTGTCCCCGAAGGAAACCAGTGGGAAGGACAAGGACAAAGTGAAAGGGACCTCTCAGAAGTCTTAAGCCAGTTTTGCATTGAGAAAGCTCTCGATCTGACGAAAAATCGTTGAGGGCTTTGAAGAGTTAGGAACCTAGTCCTTCTATGGTTCCGTCAAAGAAACACAAGAAGTCGACAACTTTGACGCCTTCGGCGACTCAGTCGGTGTTGGAACCTTCAATGCCAATATTGAAGTCGACGCTGACTAAATTGATACTGATTTCGAAGCCATTGTTGACAACTGCTTCAAATTTGTCGAAGCCAGTAGTGGTGCAGTAAAAGATTTTCAAACCTTTACCTAAAAAGGACTATTTTAAGTCTTTGTCAGCCATATATGAGGAAGATCAACACTCTGATGACAACACACCACCTTTTGGGCGACAGTTCGTCACCCCTATTGTGCCAGAGGAACTAATCTCTGATGAGTCCATGCTAACAGATTTATATGACAACCTTCAGTCAGCCAGTGGATTGCATACCTCGCCAGAGTTAGTGTTTGGCAAACGAGACCCAACTGAACATGCTGACTCTTCATACAGAAAACTCATGGGAAAGGTTGAGTTTTTAGGATGCATTAGGTCTACTCCTTTTTTTGAACAAGCTGACATGATGGACATCTTTGACCAGGGTCCTCAGAAAGACCCAATTTTGCCACACTGCATTGCAGAAAAGGGTCTCCACAAATTGGGAGATAACAGAAACTGCGCCTGCAGTAAATAAAAACTTTGCAAAGAAGTACAGACCATCCAGCAGCAACCCAGAGTATCTCACTAAGCATCCAACACCAAAAAGCTTGGTGGTTCAGGCTGCTACATCTATCAAGCAGTCAGCATACCCATCCATCCCTCCTAATAGGGATGATAAGGCATTAAAATCTACAGATGTGACTTGTACATTATGTGCCTTACATGTATGTAGTGTTGGTGTGTTTCACCATATGCAAATGTATAGTTTGTAGTTGGTAAACTTGCCCAACCCTTTTTTTGTCTTCCACGGTAGGGCTTTTGTGGACCGGCTATTTAGGAATGTAGCCACTTCCCCTGTCCAACCTTGCATATGTTCTCCTTCATGTTGGAGCGTTTGTATGTGTAGAGTAAGTGGGACGAGAAGGTGTGGCATTGTAGCTTTGCAGACATGAATAACAAGTGCAGAGTCTTCATGCTCCCAACTGCAAGGCAAAAAACCTTGGGGTCATCTTCGACTCCACACTCTCCTTCTCTGCTCACATCTCTGATGTGTCTAAGAAATCACACTACCAGCTGTACCTCCTCAGAGGTATTATTCCTATCCTCTCCTTCCCCCAGACGCTCACTGTCTCCAGAGCTGTGGTTCTCTCTAGGCTGGAATACTGCATCAGCCTCTTTCTAAATTTGCCGGCCTCTACTTTCCGCCCTTTGCAACTCATCCAGAACTGGACTGTGAGACTTGTCCTTAGCCTCAAGGGCAGGGATGGTATCTCCCCAGGACTGAAATCTCTGCACTGGCTCCCAGTGGCTGCTAGGATTAAGTTCAAAATCCTAATCATTGTCCACAAGGCCTTCTGGGGCACAGGGCCTCAATACCTTCGACTCTCTCTTCCTAAATATCTTCATTCTCAAGCTCTTTGCTAATCTGCCTCAAACTCCCTCAGGTTCAGTCGCTTCTCCAAGCAACAAGTTGGCGGTAGATCTCTTTCTTCAGCTGGGGCCTCCCTCTGGAACAGCCTCCCTGCCTCCCTTAAACTTGAGGAGAACCATCTCCGGCTCCGGAAGCACCTCAAAATCTTTCTCTTTGCTTCTGCTTTTTCTCCTCCTCTCCCCTGCTGACCACCTGGCTGTAACCTGAACTGCAAAGAACAATTTAGGAGAGGTAAGAGGATTATTAGCCCTCTACTTAGCACATCCTCAATAATTTTAGGCGAAGCCTAGAGCAGCCAACAAACCAGTGCCAAGGGGCTATTTATGTTCCCTTTTCAACTGCGGTCCCAGTACCTTAGGCGTCAATCAACAATTATAAATCAGATGCCAAACCATTTTGCAAAAATATATAACATTTATTTATTTAATATCTCATCTTAAAACCAGGAGTATAATCAATATCAAAACAATTTAGTAAAAACTTAATTCACGAAACAAATGGTATAAAATGCAAATGCTAATAGCGTTTATCCCTACAATTTAGGAGGTAAAGCAGCAGAGTAAACAGAAAAAACAGAAAAAACGCAAACAATTCCCAACTAATACCAAACAATGGCAGATTGTGTGAAAACTGGGAGTGAAACAAGATTGGAGTCACTCCGAGGTAGTGTTGTTTGGATGTAACCGAATAAACCTAATCACGCACTGCATTCATTCTACTTCAAATTCAGACATACTCATTCTTTCTTCACTCTTCCCAACATGTTTCTTTCTGGACGTGTGTATTGGTAAATTGAACAGAAATTCATCAGGGGTAGTCTGCCGTCTACCAACCCAAAAGATTGTAATAGCCTAAAAAATGATATTAATTAGGGTACAGTTCTTCTAGTAGCTACCACAATTTGATTATTGCAAGGTGAAACAAGAAAAATTAGCCGGCGAGCCAAATAGCAAATACAAAGGCTACATGCACATTTACATGCGGATTGATGTCCAAAACTTTTCTGATCCTGTGAATGGTCCAAGATTCGTTTGAGACTCAACCTCAGGAATGGGACTCCATACCTACAAAAGGGAACAACTCAGGGTAAAAATCAAGAATACCCTATCTATTCATCCTTTACAAATAGAGTAAAATAAACATTTGAAAGTCAACCTTATTTTACTAATACCGGTCGAGCAAGTAATGCACCTACCCTTACTGGTTGGTACATCACTATGCGTGGACTGAAAGATAGCGGTGGCGCTCCTTAAAGGTGATTGCATTCAGAAAGGAAAAAGGGAAAGAGTAGACCTGAACTGCACTGGTTACCTGGACACTCTTTGATCTCGGGCCCGGTCCCTCCCCGCCAGTCACACACACCTGCACTGCCTGCCTGTAAACCCCTGCACTTGGGGACTGGCTCTGTATCCCTACAGTCCCCCTATCTGCACTGGACACCTGGGGCCTCATTACGAGGTGGGCGGTAAGGGATTACCTGTACCGGTAAGGGAACCGGTGCCGGTAATCCCTTACCGCCCTACTACGAGTTCCCTTTGCAGGTCCTCCCTTAACGCCTGGTTTTTCCAGGCGTTAAGGACAGGACCCGCAAAGGGACTTTAGAGCTAATAACGGTACCGCAATTTGCGGTACCGTTATTAGCTCCTTTCCCATTCCCATTGAGCCATATGGGGGCTCAAATGGAAATGGGGAACGCCCTGGTGAATGGAGAATTACCGGTCCCGCCAACCTTGGAATGGACCGGTAATTGCTCCATTCACCACGGCGGAGTCGGTAAGGTTTTGGAGGCAGCCATGGCGCTAATTGCGCCATGGTTACCTCCAACCTCGTAATGAGCCCCCGGATGTCTGCACTTACCCTTGCACTTGCCGCCCGTTACTTTTACTTATAGTTATTATCTATTCCCATGTAATGCACTGTCCCTGCCCCCATCTCATGCACTTGTGCGATCTGAATGATACCTGGCCTAGTAGGATCCTTGTCTGTCCTTCCTTTGTTCCCCCTCCCTTGGCTGGTCTCACCTTGAAACACTTGTGTATAGGCGCGTTATCAATGCCATATCATATCATAGCAGCTGGTGTGCTGTTATGTAGCACAGTGGACAGGACAGAAGGGCTACTGGTTTTTGATGGGTGTGAAAACATTGTGCATATACATTGTTTCCATATCCCATTGTGAATATAGTGTAAAGGATGGCAAGATCTGACGAATACTGTGCTTTGGGTGCCATACCTGCTTAGGCTACAACACTCATAGTAGTAAGTTATTGGAAGGCTGGAAGTAAAAATGGCATCCATGCAATGTGAAATTAATTCCGATTGGAGAGCGTCGGCTGGCTAAAGGAAACATTGTTTTTGTGTTCACAGGTGACAGTGGTTATCCTTTGCGTAAATATGTACTCACGCCAATAGCAAATCCGAGTAATGCAGCAGAGAGGCGTTACAACAGGTCGCATGTTCGAACTAGAAACGTGGTCGAGTGAACATTTGGTCTCCTGAAGTCACGGTTTCGCTGCCTATACGTTCCTGGTGGATCATTGCAATACAATGCAGCTTTCTGCTGCAATATGATATTAGCTTGTACTGTATTGCATAACATTGCCATTTGTCACTCAATGCCTCTTGAAAATGATTTTTTTGAAATGCCAGATGAGGCTCCAGAGTACCTACCGTTACATAGACCAAGTACTGCAGCAGTAAATGTTCGGAACACATTGGTGTCCGAATGTTTTTCTAGATCAGTGCCTCGAAGGAGGTAATGTAATGTACTGTTTAAAATGTCATGCCAGCAATGTGATGCCCATTCCACTGCAAAGAGGGAGTGTTGCATAACTTAATTTCAATGACCTTTCTGCAGAAAAAGATGTTTATGTGAATACGCAAACTGGATAGTTATTCTTCTTTATATGAACGTTGTTAAAGGTGCTTGGCTGTTCACTGTTAAAAAATGACAAGTAATGCAGTAACTGACAATGTAATGTAACTTTTATTGACTCAAAACACTTTGGATTGGTTGGCATTATGAAAATGTTAAATGGAGATATGCAAATACAGTGAGCTGAGAGAAAATTTACTTTACACAAGGTTTTTCCAGTGTCTGGTTTCTGTAATGAATGGAAAACCGTACCAGCTTTGCAAAGTAAGCAATGGAGGCACGACAATGTTCCATGTTGCAGTAGGGCAACCAAAGAAAATCTGTAAACTCTTCAAGACAACTAGCCAGCAAGGGTACTATGTGGGGGAACACTGGCATGTTTTACTGTGGCCTACTGTTTTTGCATGTGCTGTTCCGTGAAGGTTGTTGAAATGCTATGGGGTGACTCCTGGGTTGTGGGTGCAGCATGGCACATTGCAAGTAAATACATTCTCATTGCTATCACTTGTGTTGCATGTTCTACGAGGCTGTGGTTTCACTGTGCTGTTACAGACACCTTTAGGGTTGATGGTACTTTCTGAGGCTTCAGAGGTACTCTTAGAGATTGCTGGATTTACACATTATACAATTGCTTCAGTAGCCGAGGGCTCCATACTGTCACCTAGCTGTGAACTAGTAGCACCATTACTAGATGATGATGGGCAGGGGGAAACATTTGTGGAGGGTTGCGAAGGGTTTCGACACAATGAAGTAATTGCTTACTTATTTCAGCCTGCTGCCGCAACACACCACTTATATCCCTGTGATATGACTTTAACAATAGGATTTGCATTTTTGCTCTCTGGTGAAGTATCAAAGATGAGGTTAGCAATTGCTTTCGTGTACTTTTCAGGACATTTACTTAATATTTGTGCAATTGAAACATTTGATCATCTAAACTTGGTGCAGATTGACAGTTATTGTGATTGGAAGATTGTTCACTTTCAATGTGTACACCAGACCTTGCATCCACTTCCTCGCGTGTGCGATGGGTTACAGTAGTTAATGCTGTACTTTCCATATTTTCTGTGTTTGGTGATGCAGGGGTTTCGTATCCTTCAACAGATTCTCCTCCAGTAGATGCAGGAGACAGTATGGAATTACTCCATACAGGAGATAATGGATACAGTGAGCGATTAGCAGTGTCTGCATGCCTTGTTTTGTGGATAATTCTCTTTACGAGTAGGTGGGCAGCAGTGTTCCTTTTCTCTATGGACGTTGTTTGTGATGCAGTGCTGTGCAGGCAGTGCACTTTGTAAATGAACCGTCTTAGTTCCAGACACAGGAACATTGTCATTGGGCTTCTGTTTTCGGTGATGGGTACGCAATGGTTGATGTACTTTCAACACTTGTAAATTACCTGCAGGCGACAAATGGTGCATGTTAATTGTTTAGGAGCAATTGGGAGAAAGTGCCATCACAGCGCATGAAGGTATAGTCACAGCTTTGGCTAGGGGAAATGTTTGTATTGTAGCTGAAAAGCAATGGAAAATCAAACATGCATATCTAACTTTTGGAATTGGTGATTAATGGGCCTACTCCTCCACACAGGTATACATTGTTTTATACTGTCTGAAGAAAGCACAAATGTACACGCTGCACATTGTAAAACAAAGTATTATATACCATTTTATCCCTGCCCGCACATATTGCATCGAAATGTATTTCCTTTATCAGTGAATGTGGGCATTGTACAATATAGGCACATCACATGCATTTTTTTTTAAGTCTTGTGATCCTCACTGACAGTGTGTAATACCACACTAGGTGGAGGACATGTGTGATGTGTTTGCCCTGCTGAGTGCAAGTGGAAATACACACTGAGATGCTCAACATGCATGATTTACAAGGACATTTGGCCAACAATATGGAGGTTTGACCATAGTAAGAGGTATGGGTGTACTCTGTGTGATACTGGTAGATTCACTGGCCCTTTGTACAGATGTGCATTGTAGCAATTGATAAACTGTAAGTGTTGGCGTACTTGAGAAGTGAGTAACTATGAGGTATGGGATCATAATGGAAAGCTGTGGAGTGTGCAGCATCCTCATGTATGGTGCAACTGTAAGAAACGTAAATAGGGGGCCTTAGAGGACAGACCAAGTCAGTCCTTTAGTAGGGGTCAAACTGTAAAGTTGCAAGCAGTTAGACAGCCATGAAATGGTGCTAACCCCCTACATTGTATACATATATAGATACGCAGCAGTATTTCCTGCTTAGCAAGAGTAAAATGTGACCAGCAAACGGCATTTCGCGAGTGCACATTGTTCAACCTGCCTTCAGTAATAAGAGATAGTTGTTATGATATGATATGATATGATATGATATATGATATGATATGGTATTTATAACGCGCCTATACACAAGTGTTTCAAGGCGCGACGAGGCAGGGAGGGAGGGAAACAAGGGAAGACAGACAAACGATCCTACTAGGCCAGGTGTCATTCAGATGGAGGAAGTGCAGGGGGAGGAGGTGGGGGGGAAGTGCAGTACAAGGTAAGTAGCGTAAAAAAAATAATAAATAATAAATAATAAATAAAAAGGGCCAGCTGGTGGCAAGTGCGAGGTAAGTGCAGAGCAAGTGCTGGGAAGGGGGCTGTAGGGATACAGTGACAGTCCCACAGTGCAGGGGGAGCCAGGGAGGCAGTGCAAGTGGAGAGTGGCTGGGCCCTGGACCGAGGTTGCTGAGAGTGGCCCAGATGCAGGTTTAGTGCTGAATTCAGTGGGGAGTTAAGCAGGATTAGCAGGGGAGAGGGAGAGAGAAGGCAGAAGCGAAGAGGAAGGTTTTGAGGTGCTTCCGGAACCGGAGATGGTTCTCCTCAAGTTTCAGGGAGGCAGGAAGGCTGTTCCAGAGGGAGGCCCCTGCTGCGGAGAGAGATCTACCCCCAGCTCGTTGCTTCGAGAAGCGGCTGACCATGAGGGAGTTGGAGACGGATGAGCGAAGGGCTCGTGAAGGAAGATATTTAGGAAGAGAGAGTTGAAGGTATTTAGGTCCCAGGCCCCAGAAGGCCTTGTGGACAATGCAGAGGGTTTTGAACTTAATCCTCGCAGCCACTGGGAGCCAGTGTAGAGATTTCAGTCCTGGAGAGATACGGTCCCTGGGCTTGAGGCCAAGGACAAGTCTCGCAGTTCTGTTCTGGATAAGTTGCAGAGGGCGGAGAGTGGAGGCAGGCAGATTAAGATAGAGGCTGTTACAGTAGTCCAGCCTAGAGAGAACCAGGGCTCGGGAGACAGTGAGCTTCTGGGGGAAGTAGAGGAAGGGAAGAATACCTCTGAGGAGGTGCAGCTGGTAGTGTGACTTCTTAGAGACGTCAGATATATGAGGAGAGAAGGAGAGTGTGGAGTCGAAGATGACCCCGAGGTTTTTAGCCTTGCAGGTAGGGGCAGGAAGGGGGCCAAGGGAGGCCGGCCAGAGAGCTGCAGGGAAGGAGGGAGTGGGTGTGCCGATGAGTAGAATCTCAGTCTTACTGGCATTGAGGCAGAGGTCATTGGCGGCACACCATTCCTGGATAGCAGACAGACAGTCGGAGATGAGGGAAGGAGAGGAGGAGGCCGAGGGTAGCCTGAAAATGAGCTGGGTATCGTCTGCATAGCACTGGAAGTAGGGGCAGAGAGCGGCGATGCGGTGGGCAAGGAGTGCCAGATACTGGTTGAAAAGCCAGGGAGAGAGGTTGGATCCCTGGGGGACACCACAGGTGGAGAAAAAGATGTCAGAGAGGAAGGAGCCCATTTGGACCTGGGAGGGTCGACCGGAGAGGAAAGAAGTCAGCCAGGCCAGAGCCTGACCAGTGATACCCAGGTAAAGGAACCGGCAAAGGAACCGCAAATGTTTGATTTTGTTTGCCTTCATTTTGCTGTACTGTGTTGCAGCAGTCACTTCCCAATTGAGGCAAATACTGCATTTATTTTATTGGGCAATTTGGAGTAACTGTGGTTATGCTCCATCTTTTGTGGGACGTTACTTTGTACGGCATAATGGACACCCCATAAGTGGTTGTCCAGCCTTAACCTACCTGTAAAGGTTTTCACGCACACATTACATTTAGAAGACCCATTCCAATATTTTATGTTAAGGAATTCCTATTAAAGGGAAGATTGCATTGTGGTACAGTACGGTGAAGCATTACCATGCACATTGTCCATAAGACCAAAAGTGCAAATGCAGGTGGTAGCAATTGTGTCTACTTGGTACATACTGCCTGATCCGAGCAAAAGGTGTCATGTGTACTAATAATAGGTATTCATTGAACAATAGATCACCAAAACCTTTTATGCAGTGAAAACATGGCTGCAGTACCTAACCAGAAAAGGTTCTTTGCAAGCATTGTCTAGCATGTAGTGTCATTAATGTGTTAGACAGAAATGTTTGGCAAGGTACCGTAGTTGGACCCGTAGGCTTGGACTACACACTTGTGCTTTGGAAATGGTACGTTAGTGTCACTTGTTCACAGGCGGAGCGCTGTCCTGTGAGGTAAGCCAGCTACCCACATTCTCAATAGGGCAGGTACACTGTGTGTCCTTAAAGGGTGAGGTTTCCATTTTGGGGTGAAATAGTTTTGTCATGTCAAGGAAGGTGGTAGGCCCCTTTATTAGGAGTGCACCTAATGATCTGCTGGTCACTCAGGGCCTTGAAGCCAGTACCTATTTCTTACTGTATTGTCTTCAAGAATCCCTCTTGACACAACAGAGCGACTGTGAAGTACAAAGACAAGGTCACAACCATGACCAGCACAAAGTGGTTGGCAGCCGACCACACTGGAATGCGAAGGGTAAACCAAGGATTCCCAAGTCCTACAAGAAAAGAAAGGAAAAACTGTGCAATTACACAGGGAATACCCTAGCGTGGTACAGTAACAACAGAAGAAGGAGCAATGCAGTTAGTCAGTTGAGGCTGGGAGGTGTAAATCTGGCCTCAGGTGGAAGCCGTGACACGCTGACATGTCCCCTGTGGAAAGGACACTGAGAATCTGATGGAGGACGCACAGTCACAACAGTTAGTTGCATGGCGTGCCTGCAAAAAATGTGCACATGCTGACGTCACCCAAAGAGGGTGGTCCATGTCATCCTGGAATTGTGCTACCACCATACCAGAAAGGGCTCCGGGTAGCTATGCAGTGCAAAAATAACACACAGGCAACCACAGCAGTTCAGCTGCAGCAAAAGCTAGACCCTACCGGTAGAAGCAGTGACACCTACCCGAAGCAACACTACTAAAGCGAATGTTGAAGGACCTGGCTGCTGAAGGGGTTAGTAAGAGAGAAAAGAGTACCCTGGGAGTCTACAAAGTTATTATAGTGTATGTGAGTACCACAATGGGATTACAGATTACAAAATGCTTACTCACACTACCCTCTGCATACAAGCACGTTGGTTAAAGTGTAGACACTGACACCATTCCCTTTTAGATTACTTTACTACTAATGTCAGTTCTCTGAACATAACAGCTCATTCCTAAGAGTGCAGACAGCCAAGACATCATTCCAGAGAAACACAGAGACCCGTGCTACGAGTTAGGCATGAGCCAAATACAGTGCTATTTGAAATATAGGGAGATAGACACGTAAACACTGCAAAACGCTATTTGGAATCAGGTGCAACAGTGATGTTTGTGGAATGAAGCACCCTTTCATGGAAAGAACAAAAGAAACCCAGGAGGGTACAGTGTTTCCTGCACCAAGTATTCACACTCCCAAATCACAGTAGCATCTATTCTCTACCTTTTCCTTTCTCTTCCCACAAGTGCTGGTAGGGACTCAATATGACATTTTTGAACGGAGCCCATACTATTCATCTACACATTCCTCTTGGATGAATATCACCTTACTTCCTTGTATGGAACATAGGACAAGCCACTTACTGGTTGTGAAACAGAAACCACTGTCTTAGTCTTTGGATAAAGAAAGCTGAACACAATTGACAAATTGCACTATCTCCTCCTGCAAGCCTGCCACACGCTCACAGAGCATAGAAAAGAACTGCAATTGCGGACACATTTCAAATATCGACCCTAATAAGCTTAACTTACACATTTGCGTTTGTCAGCCGGGCAGTGTTATGGATCCCGTTTTCTGTGTAACTGAATACCAATTACTTCTAGTACAGCTGAAAGTGAAACACAACGGCCCGTGCCACAACTGGTACACATATAACTATCACACTGGGCAATGTAATTATAATATTCTCCTCAAGGACGGGTTCACAAAGGCATGCAAGGAAACGTTGT
The DNA here is from genome assembly GCF_040938575.1 of Ambystoma mexicanum. Lineage (NCBI taxonomy): Eukaryota > Metazoa > Chordata > Amphibia > Caudata > Ambystomatidae > Ambystoma > Ambystoma mexicanum. The sequence goes on along the minus strand of NC_090938.1, from coordinate 111,594,934 downwards.
GTCGAGTCTTTTCACAACTCTTCAGAGAAGCATGTCCATTTTACCTGTGTTACATATTTATACAAAGTGACTCCACTACTTCTACATATACAGCAGTACATTGTAAAGGTCCACCTGCACCCATACAACTATGCAGCAGTAATAGCTTACAATGGAAAAATGCCGTAACCATGGGTGCCACTAGCACAAAGTGATCACAAACCGGAATGCTGCACATCAATTGCACAGCAGCATATTAGCATGAACTACGTTGCAATTTTAATTATAGTGCTTAGGTCTTGTACTTTTTGCCCGTGGTTACTGGAGTACTGCGGAGGCCGGTAATGGTGTGTTGCAGTTCTGAAATATTACCCAAGTACTTTGCAATGGCTGCAACTAACCTATAATCTATGGTGCCTACCCACAGTGTTTGGAATGACAAAATGACATCAACCACTAGGACCTACCACTGGCTGTTAAATTCACTTTGCATGCTGTTGCCTGAGTGCAGGCGTTCACTCGTTTCATGCAACGTTACATAGACATCATGTACATTGTGGATGGTGTGCGAGGCAATGTTAGGCATAGCTTCTAAGTGTACCTTTAAAAATTAGCAAGAGAACACGGCCCTATTGAAACTGTGCGCACAGTGAGGCAAGGAGCATTGAGGCCTTATGCTTTCCTATGACATGCAAATGGAGAAATCAGCCACACAGAATCTTGGACACATTTATAACATTCTCTGTGTGCGTCAAACCACTTAACACTGCATTTGCTATTGCAAACATTTTTGTAGTTATGACCAAAATATGATTATGTGGCAGCACTCCCCCTTGGGGCTGCATAGGTTAACCTTTGGTCAGTCGGTACTAGAGGTCCAACATCGGCATTGCCCAAACTCTTCAAGATCACAATGCCCTCCTGCAGGCATTGGGATGAAGATAGTCACAATTTCTTACCTAAAGCTATTGTGTCATCATTTCCACAACCGGAAATGTGTTCCTCTACAAGGGTGCTGCAAGCTATTCTCTCTCTCCCTCACTCAGATGTTGTTCACTGCGAGGACCACCTCCTGTACTATGCAGGTGTTGACGAGTTTGAACAGATTTTTTCTTCCCTCTGCGAACAAGATCATTCCATCACTTTTTTAAACTAATCACTGTTCTACCACCCATTCCAGCTGCATTCACCCCTTGCAAAATGTTTGCCCAGGTGTCAGCACGCTGCCGGGTGCGCACCGTCATGGAAAGTTTTCCAAAAAGAAAAAGAGTGGTGTCTTTTCACTTGTTCTGCCAACATCTGTACCTCTGCACTACTAAACCTGGGTATGCGGTGATTTTTAGTGGTACGTGCATTAGTCTGCACATTGCGTTATTTGCCATCCATTTCTGATTGGTAGGAGGAGCTGTCCATACTGCTCTCTATTACATTTTGCACACTAGAAACACTGCTGTCGGACTTAATTTCCTGTTGAAATTGTTGCTCTTACTCTTTTCACAAGGCACGGCTTCTCTGGTTACGTTGCATTAGATGGCTGCAGTAAGCAAAGAACCATACAGACCCGGCTGGAAGAGGTTGGCTTCAATATTCACAGTATACCTGCCTGTGCAACAAAACAGGAAATTAATAGTAACCTCTCACCTTCTACTGTACACCTTTACTAACACCTACCGCCTCACCATTCTGTGGTCACACAATATTTCAAAACTATCATGTGACGGTATGAACACATATACATTGTCTGTAATCACTCTGACGTTTGCAGTGCATTACTGTGTTATCATGTGCAACCATTTTGGAAAAACTGTATGCACACAAGTGCTACAATATTTACCTACCACAATGTCACAGGCACCCTTGCTTGCAAAACGTATGACCAAGTAATGTCCTACTGAAATGCAGGGGTACCTACAAAAGCATACTCGCCACTCGTCCTCCCCAGATGCTTCTGTCCTATAGGAAATCTTTTTCCGCCAGGCCCTCTCCAAGATTCACATTTGTGCCATTGTTAGACAACGCACACCAAGAAGTAGTCAACAGTACCATAGACGGCCTCCCCCCTACCATCCCCTACATATGTAGTTCAACAGACATCTACCCCTTTCCGTTTGTATGGCAACATTGAAGTGCATAGTTGTGGAGAAATGCTTTCACGACTGTGCCATTGTACAACCATTGAGGACCCAAAACATCTACGCCCGCACAGTGATCCAAATCACAACAATCACACTGCCATTTTACCAGACACAGCTTATTAACCTTCTCTAGGAATGTGAGCCACAGAAAGGCTACAATTTTTTACTGGTGCCAGACTGTCACCCACTATCTCCTGAAAGTACATTAGTTCCCCAATCACATAATGTCCTTCCAAGAATCAATTTATCAAAAAACCACTTTGCTGCAACATAGCATTGAAACACCCACTGACTAAAACCATCTGTACAAAAGCACAACCCTCTTACCAATATCAAAAAAACTTGCTACAAAAATGTAGCACCACACTGGCTAAATTGGCTGCGGAAAATCCGGAAACGATGCCATGTCATACAATGTAATGCAAAATGCCAAATCTTTCTAAATACATAATTTCCGACCTCCCGACACAAAGTATCCAAAAGCACAGTCTGTACCGTACGCTACCACGACCCACATGTTAGAAGGCTTGTCCAACAGAAGCTCTCGCATTAAGTACTCCCCTATGTTCGTCCCTGCTGCTATTCAACAGATTCTAAGGTCCCCCTACAACAGTTCTTCCAAAGGCTACTCGCAGCCTAAACCCTCATTTATCTGTCACCTTCTCCTGTAAACCTTCATACCTTTCCTTGCTCCCTCACCCGTCCCTGCCCTTTACATCACACTCACCAATTCCCACTTGCATTTCTAACCCTTCCCCATGCTTTTCTTTCTTTTGTCTCCTAGGTTTCTTCCCTTTCTGTGTTCTTTTGAAAAACCTTTGTCCTCATCATAGCTCTTTCTCTGCACATTCGGGAGGTATGTGACAAATATCTTTCCATGGTTTCACTTGCATCCCACCTTCCTCTAAGTTCAACAACTTTATTGCAATTAGGCCCAAAATGTGACATGCCTGCCTTACTTCATAGAAAGGTGTCACCACACCCCAATACACAAATCACTTACATTGATCCCTCCACAATACATTGTGAAAATCCACATTACACAATGTTACCATACCTTCCATTTGCTCACTGGCACTTGTTTCCTACAGCGCGCCTTGGATTCTGCCCTACTGTATAGCACCCCTGTTGCTCCCCTGTACACCTCCTGTGAAGTGAGTATGTTAGTGCTGCTAGAAAACGCTACATCACTGCATGCCTCATTGTCCTGCATGTGCTTTGCACTTTGCAACCACCTTCAAGTGCACTTTTCATACGCTTTCAATGCAAACTTCTTTAGGTGTGTCCGCCCTGCAGATTAGTGGGGCTGCTAGGTTTGTCTTCTGGGTTGCGTTCCACTTAACATTTGTATACACTTCTTTCTGTGTACTTGTTTTTGGTGCTATATTACGTGATGCTACCACCCTTATAGTTGTACACCATCATTAGGGATGCTGGCTCATTGCAGCTAATTTGATCAGCCTACCATTGTATGGCTGCCCTTTGCTAAATGCCCTCTTTAGAGATGTGTAGCACACATATGGCAACAAGTTTACAGGTGCATCAAATGACGTGCCAATCTGGCTGTGCTTTATTGGCAAACACCCAACCAGACTATGTGACAGAGTACTGCTTTGTACCCATTACTCCTTGCACACTCCATACGTAAACATCTTCATGTAACAGGTTTGTGAATGGAGGTACTCGCTGATGCCAATAAAAGGAAGTCCAACATTGTGCACTCCCACTTTAATACATTGTGGGCCTCTTTAAGGGAGGATTCATTCTAAATCCCAAGCCCTGCTGAGGCCAGCCAGGCTTCTAGATATTTATTCCCCCCATCCATTTTTATGCACATGAAGTTGCAGCCAAAGCAACCAGACCAAACCACATGGCCCCAAAAATATTGCAGTAACTTTGCCAACCCCACCACAAGGAGTAATGGTATATAGTTCTTATGCCAAATCATCTCAGCTGCTGGTTCACATCTCACATGACACATTGTAGGTCTGTCTCCACTTTTGGGTACCAGCAGAGGATCTACTTCAATACTCTCAGCCAAAGGCCCCTGTAACAAGTAGTGTAACACATACTGTGTGGGGGGAGGTCTTGGAAGGCATGCTCACAAAATGTCCCACTGGTCGAGGCTGGTGCCCCCACCATACAGCAATATCCATCTTGTCAATACACATTTGTTCACTTTGCCATTGCAAGTGCCACGCAAATCCTTGCAATATCACGTGTGCTTACTGTACAATAGTTAGGTACACCAAGGAGCCACCACCAACACTGGATAAAGTGGCTCCTTTGCAATGCTTCTGCAGCCCTGCCATACCACTGTCTGCCTTTCCTCTATCATGGATGGAAAATTAAATGGTGTATAAGAACCCCCCCTCACTCAAACAAAACCCACGCTAGCCAGCCCAGCACTACCACAGTCACGCACATTGTTTGATTCTAAGATAGAACTGTATAAACTGATCAGAAAGATGAAATTGAAAGTATTCTTCAGCGAGCTTGAACATGAACAAGTGCAGACTATTGAAGAAGAAGAACTTAAAGAGTTTAGAAGCAAGAGTACTTTTGTTCCCCCGATCAGTATACCTTCAATAGATATCTTTCAAAAACAGGTGACAAGGGATTTTGAAAAGATTTGATTTAAAGGCCATTCAACACGCAACATGAAGCCCCATGAATTGAAATTGATACAAGATTTATATGGAGACAGATCTATCACAATAAGGTCTGCGGACAAAGGAGGAGGCTTGGTATTGCTAAATACTACCGATTACGAAGAAGAATGTGAGAGACAACTGAGTGACATAAACACCTATGCACGATTAACAAAGGACCCTACACCAGAGATACGAGAAAGTCTGGAAGTACTACTTGAAAAAGCTGAAGAGTTAAAGTGGATCAATCATCACACAAATACACTTTTGAGCAATTCACATCCCCGAATGCCACACTTTTATACCCTACCGAAGGTCCATGAAGATCCTGTCAAACCCCCTGGGAGACCCATCGTAGCAGGGAAGAACAGCATATTGGAACCTCTTGGCAAATATGTGGATTATTGCTCATTCAAAAAACAAACACATACATTAGAGACTCGACACACTTTTTACAACTTCTGATTTCAACACCATTTGACCCCAATAACATTTGTTTCACTATAGATGTAAAGAGTCTTACACCTCAATCCCTCACGACCTAGGAAGTGAGGCTGTAGAATGGATGCTTCTAAAAGCAGAAGAGATACCAGCACAAAAAGAATTTATAATGGCCCTACTTGAATTTATAAGCAACAATTCATATTTCCGATATAAAGATCGATACTACCTCCAAGTAGCTGGTACCGCCATGGGGGCTACCATGGCTCCACCCTATGCTAACTCAAGCATGCATAAGTTCGAGACAGAATACATATTACAGAACCAACAATGGCAACCAAAGTTAAGTTTGTGGATCAGGTATATTGATGACATTTTTGGGGTATGGAAAGGCACAGAGGAATAATTAATATTTTTCGAATATCTGAACAGTAAAGATGCTAGAATCCAATTCAGACATGAATACTCTCGAGAAAATATCAATTTTCTGGATGTAGAGATCAACATTACCAACACAGGATACCAAACCACCATCTTTCGTAAACCCACAGATTGTAACAACCTGCTCCAACGTCTAAGCTTTCACCAACCGAGTCTCATTAAAAATCTTCCATACAGCCAAATGCTTAGAGTGAAAAGATTGGTAAGTGATCCAGAGGACTATAACATTGCCATCAGAGAAATGGGCAGAAAGTTTCTTGTTAGAGGATACTCAGAAGAAGAAGTAAATGCAGCACAATCACGAGTAGCTACTCAAAGTAGAGAAGACCTATTGAAAGTGGAGACCAAACAAGATGATGCTCCTCCACTTGTTTTTGTGTCTAAATATTCCCGACAGAGCAATCGAATTAAATGCATCATCAAAAAACACTGGAACACACTACTATGTGATCAACGAGTAGAACATTTGTTTAAAGAGGTTCCCACATTCGCATTTCAGTGAAGTCAAAATTTTAAAGACAGACTTGTCCAAACAAAACCAGCAATCAAGAGGAAAATCACAGAATGGATTGGAACATTCGCTTGATTGAGCTGTAGCAACTGTGGATATATAATGAAAGGCGAATCAGTGAAGCGCCCACATACGGGGGAGACAATTAGACTCAAGAGTTTTGTAACATGTGACTCCCACAATGTGATTTACGCTATAAAGTGCCCGTGTGGTTTATACTATGTGGGCCAAACTCTCAGGGTGGCTAAAACCAGATGGAATGAACACAGGTCCTGCATAAGGAACAATAATCCCAATTCAGCTGTGGCCAGACAGTGGCATGATAGAAAACACAACCTAGCTCAGATTCGATTTGTTATTTTGGAGGTGGTAGAGAAAAGAGATCTCCACGAAAATTTCCAGAAAAGGATGGACCAAAGAGAAACCTTCTGGATTGATCGATTGAGCTCCTTGACACTGAGGGGGCTCAACGAAGAAATTAACTTTATGTGCTTTTTATAATGTTTGGTTTAATGAAATGCTTGATTGTTGCAATTTACATAACACAATAGCGTCTTGGACATCTGTTATATGTGAAGCTATAAGTTCAATTTACACAACTAGGAGCTTTGGGTGCTCTACCCAGATGTTTTTGGCTTAAAAGAAATTGTTTGTGATAAACACTGAACAATAGTGAATTCTGCACAGATCATGCACATTACTACGAGTGTATCTTTTTGAATTCTATTTGCTAAGGGGTACTCACGGGGTAATTTTTCTGTTTAACCTCGTGTTTGACATTGGTTAGTTATTACGCCCTAACTATCAGTTCCACAGAGTACTGCGTTTTTGCAGCTGCTCATCCACGCTCGGTGAGCGTATACATTCCAGGAACAAGCGTCCGCAATCACTCGGTCTCCATGGAGACATCCCCGCCCCTGGGCTCGTGCTCAGAGTTGGGGCGCGAGGCGTACGTGCTCCAGCTGGACCACAACGTCTCGTACCGTCTCCATGGAGACCAATAAAAGGAAACTGAAGCCGGCGCGAGCATGCCAGACGGCGGCTCACTCAGCCTCCACAGCACGCGCGAACAAGTCATACGGTCAGAGCGGCTACCTTAAAGGAATCTTTGCAAATATTGTAGTGAAACCAATAGTCTGGTGACATTTTATATTTCTGTCCACAGATACTTCTGTGTACATGCTCGTACACATGTAAGATAATAGCATAACCCAGGTAGGACCCGCATTGATATATAATTCCATCTACAAAGACAGTTTTTACTAGCTTGTTAGCTAACTAAAATGTGTTTTTTATTTTCTTTTCTTTTCACTATGGTACACACGGATTGTTTCTACACACAATATGGTATGTGTTTTTGTATCGGGTCTACTTGAATTAAATGGTTTGTCAATTTGCCAATTATGAACAAATCTATTAATGGAATATTAGTTATGTGGTACTAAAAATTGCCTTAATACTGCCCTGAAGAAGGTTAATCCGAAATGCATTGGCACTTATGTATTATGGGCAACTCAAGATGGAAACTCAATTTATGATTTTCAGGATTACGCGACTCTAAAAATTAACAGGATTGTGAATTAAACATATCCAGTTACAACATATACACTTTTGATTTGATTTATTATACCCCGAACAAACCTTTTTGCGGAGCTTTCTTTTTCTTAATTGGCAGCAACCTTATGGGGCAAACTGAGAAGCCCCATTCCTAACAAGGTATAATTACTTTGTTTTTGGATTTTCTAAGTTTGGATAGGTCCTTGTGCAACGGGACCAATATAGACTGGCAGCTCCAGGCAAAAGTATTTTGAATGTAAAAGTATGCTCATCTACAGAATTTGATTACCAAAGGATTGAATAAAAGTAGTGCCCTCCTCTTCATCTATATATTAGTAACTTTGCCAACCCCACCACAAGGAGTAATGGTATATAGGTCTTATGCCAAATCATCCCACTGCAGCTGCTGGTTCACATCTCACATGACACATTGCACGTCTGTCTCCACTTTTGGGTACCAGCAGAGGATCTACTTCAATACTCTCAACCAAAGGCCCCTGTAACAAGTAGTGTAACACATACTGTGTGGGGGGAGGTCTTGGAAGGCATGCTCACAAAATGTCCCACTGGTCGAAGCTGGTGCAGCCACCATACAGCAATATCCACCTTGTCAATACACATTTGTTCACTTTGCCATTGCAAGTGCCACTCAAATCCTTGCAATATCACGTGTGCTTACTGTACAATAGTTAGGTACACCAAGGTGCCACCACCAACACTTGATAAAGTGGCTCCTTTGCAATGCTTCTGCAGCCCTGTCATACCACTATCTGCCTTTCCTCTATCATGGATGGAAAATTAAATGGTGTATAAGAACCCTCCCTCACTCAAACAAAACCCACGCGAGCCAGCCCAGCATTAACACAGTCACGCACACCATTCCCTCTCATTCAGACACATACCCAGATATCACTACATCAAACACTAACTTCACATTTCACTTCACACACCCTTCCACACACTCATACAAGCATTGTAAACACCCATCACTCACTTCCATCGAGACATGCTTACAACAATGTAGAACTTCTCTTCAATGCTATTCTGCTTCCTTCTTCTCAAAGGTACTCCCAGCCTCTGGTGACCATGCACTACCACGCTACACCGGAACACTAAGCTGGGAAATTTTCCAACCCCCTAAATTGTAAAGCAATCCTCAGACAGCTGGAACGGCTTCATCCTGCAACACCAGACCATTGTCATCTCAACTTAATGAGGCAACATCCAGCCTAAAGAAATCATTGCTTTGAAGTCCTGGAAAAGCCATCAGGCTGGAAGGGAGGGGGGGGAGAAAAGGGCCCTTAAACATGGTGCGATGCAGTCCCTAAATACAGTGTGCCCGTGTTAGGAAAGATTTCATATTGTATGTAATTTTCCCTCCATGTGACAACCCCCAAACTTTTTGCTGCTGTTTTATACCCTGATCTAGACTTTGCCAGAGAAGCGCAGCCTTCCGCCGCACTCCTCTGGGCTTTCACTCAATTCTTATGGGGAAACTGACATGCCATTAAGATAGTCAGTACTGGGAGACTTTGTTTTCCCTTAGTCCTTTCCTCATGTTGCAGCTTTTGTGCAACATGAAAGAAGAGTCCACTGTAATTTACTTTACCGCGCTCTTGGGTCTCTAGTCATTCCAAAGGCCCTAGAAACTCTCGCTGGACTTATTATGAACTGTGCAAGTGTGTCACGGACAGGACTGGTGGCAGCTATCGTTTCTCTTGTGTTTTGAACCCTTTTTTGCCATGTTATCCGCGCTTACCGCGTTTGGCACGAATATGTGGCCTGGCTCCCAAAATGGCCAGTCCACGATGTTCTTTGTCCTGTCCGCTGACCGTCTTGCCCCTTCACCTTCCCCAGGTCGAGCCGACCCAGGTCTGTCCTTATTTGGTCATGCACTTTTCTGCGAAACCCAACGCTTTTGCGGGCTTCTGCATGCCTTGTGTGTGCCTCCAGGATGTGGGCTGGGATGTCTGTTCCCAATACACATCCTGAGTGCCAGAGAGTCTGGAGTGTCTTGAATGCCTGGGACCACCGTGGTCCGTAATAGGTCCACGTATGGTGTGAGTGTTTGTGAGCAGATCTCCCATTGGGTTCTCTCCGTTTTGGCGCAAAACTTTGGATAAGAGGAGGCTGAAAACACCACTACCATGTCGATCTCCTGAGTTCACACCGAACAAGGGATAAAGGAGCCAAGTATCCTGCAACAAGAAGCTGAGTCGAGGAACCACTGGTGACCCGCTGAAGGTTTGGCACCCTGAGCCGCTGTCGGCCTGTGAGACCCCTCTGCATCTGATCATCCTAGAAGGTCTGCGAAGGTGCTTTGACCCACTGGAATAGTGGGATCAACTATTCCCGGGAACCTTCATCAAACCCTGCAAGTAAGCCTCTTCGGAAGTGTCCCTGGGCCAACCAGTGGGCTGACCAGCTTACGCAGGACACTTTGCTCTGTCACCGCCGCCGTTTCGGGGAAGCCCTCAAAACTTGGTCTACTGCTTGCTCTACGTCCATGGCACCCTCACACCAAATTTCGTACACTTGGCATTCCCAGGTCTGAAGTGAGACGAGTGCGCCCGGACCAGAGTAAACGTGGTTGCCGTGTTGCCCTGCTGTGGTAACAACCTGTGCACATCCGCTGCATTTGGGACACCCTCGACCCTGCATCCTGCTACACAGAATCTACACGGTGTCGAGACATCCTGATCCTCGCAGCTGAACCTGCCAGCAACGTGAACTGAACTGGAGAAGTGTGGGTCTGCTTGCGTCGGGGACCGGTGAGTAGTCCATACCCCAACCGGTGGCCCCTCGCGCAGGAGCCCGATTCTTTTCTACCGCTGTTGCGAAATAGCGACTCTATCCCACACTCTCACCCTGCCTCTGCCCACAAGTGGAGGCCTTGCTTGAGTAGTGAGGACTTGTTCTTCATCGCTTCATTCACCTTCCTGAACTGCCTGAGATCCTTGAAGAGACCCTATTTTGTCCATTGCACAAGCGCGTGCAGGTACTTTTGAGCATAAGGCTCCTCTCTTCGTAGGGCTCGGACTTCCTCCTAGTTAGGTGTATTTCTGATGTCGAACTGGGTCTAATGATTACTTGCACTACCTGTTTTCCTCCCCATCTAGGTGGTCTACTTATTACGTGCTCCTAACTCCTTAGACCCCTCGGTCTTGAATATATATTGTATTGATTGTGATGTGTTGGTTTACTTTAGTATTATTGTGATTCTTTGCTATGGTCGATGTTACAAAGGCCTTGTAGTAAATGTGTCTATATTTTTAAATAACACCTGTCTGGAGTAATTTGTAAGTGTCCTTCTTTGTGTGCTCATTGAGGTCTTTCAGTCACCCTCACCCCTCTTGAGACTTAGGGCCTCATTACGACCCAGGCGCTAAACCATGGTGCTAATAGCACCATGGTTCATGCCGGGGTCCGTCATGGTGAATGGCAGACTTACCGCCCCATTCCAAGGTTGGCGGGGCGGTAATTCCCCATTCAACATGGGCCCTTCCCCATTCCCATTTTTGCCCCATAGGGCTCAATGGGAATGGGGAAGGCGCAAATTGCGGCACCGTACTTAGCACCAAGGTCCCTTTGCGGGTTGGATTTTAACGCCAACCCGCAAAGGGACCTCGTAATCAGGCGTTAAGGGGTTAACGGCGCCGCCACCTTTTGCGGCGCCGTTAACCCCTTAACGCCAGGGGTGTAATGAGGCCCTTAGTCTTGACCGCTGCCATCGCTACCTTGATTGGTCTGGCTTGTCGAGAGGTTACCCCGTACCAAGAAACTAGGCTGGCCATAGGGCTCAATGGGAATGGGGATGGAGGTAACAACGGGCACATTATGAGTGTCCCATTGTTACCTCCCTCTTCCCCTCGCGGGACCCGTAAAAGACACCAGGGAAGCTCGTAATCGGCGCTCCCGTAATGAAGTGGGCTGGTCCCGTACCGCCCCCTTCATTCCAGGAGTGCCAGCCTTATAATGAGGCCCTTTGTGTATTTCGACCCCTAAATGTTTTCTGACCACAAGCCCCCCCAAAAATGTTTGCCATGCCAACATGGACAGACCTACACCCTAGCCTTCGCCACCCAGTACTCTTCTTCACAGCACCTTATGCAAATGTCCCCCCCTCAGTCCACCGCACTTGGGTACATACGCCAACATTTATTTGTATGCCTTATGTCTTCATTAGAAGGGCCCCTTACAACAGTCCCTGAGCAACAGCCCATACCTATGTCAGACTGTGCCCATTCTGCCCAGCAAGTGTTCTCCAATCTGTTGCACAATGCCTCCAGGATGGCCCCCACATTTTTAACATTCTTTCCACTCACACTTACATGGCCACAAGTGTGAATCATTAGCCGTTTTCCGCTTTTACCTCCTCATTGCCTTCCAATTTGGAAGGTTGTATTGTTGTGCAAAGCCAAGACCATTCCAATGGCACCATATCACTACTTTCCCAAAACACCCTCTTGCATAAAGTTCTTGCAGCAAAGACACTTCAGTAAATAACTCATCACTACTCTGGGAGGTCAAGGGGGGTCTGTAGGCCTGCTTATCTGGTTTTAGTCCCACATAGAACCTTAGGGCCTGCAACCAAGACATTACCTTGTGCCCGGCACCAGCAGTCGTACCATTAGCAGAGCCCCAGACCTTTTCCACAGTACGCAACACCCCTGCCAGGACTCAACTCCTGCTTATATGATCTCCTCCTCCTGACAGGCCAAACCATTTCTGCCATGCTGTAAGCATTGTGCTTTAGCTAGCTGGCCACATCGCCTTCGGCTACTTCATATGTCCTCCTGCACCTTTCCTTCTCCTTACCTCCACTTGTGCCTCCTATCCTAACTTCAACCTTTATCCTTCATTTACCTTTTTGTGCTCCAAACATGCAAAAGCAAACATGCACTTTTTGCACTACATGTGGGATCTGCGTTCTCGTTCTGACGCTAATGCAAGCCGGATCCTTCCTCTCCACCACCCTACATTGCCTCACACTAGCACCTGCACTACAGGAAGTACCCAGCCCATGCCCTTTACCTTCTACTTGGAAAACGGCATTAACATTATTGTTCATGTTTGTACTCCCCTCACTAAGGACTGCACATTCAGAAACATGGCTCAACCGCAGGTACCGAAAACCACTCTACACACCAACAATTTTCACTCTGCACTCCAAGTCATTCACTGCACACCATGGCCCATTCATCATTACTAATAACTTAGCAGAGTGATGTGAACTGTTGCTGGCACAATACGCTACCACACTGCACAGGTCAAAAAGTTCAAAAATGCTACATTGCACTTGCCTGTATCATTCCTTCTTCAAATGGTGCCCTTTCGCACATTAAACGACCACTTTCACATTTTGCCTGCCCTTTCAAGGAATAAACATCGGTTGCTCCCATACTTTGAACATATGCATGGCTAACACTGCCGTACACTATAAAAAAACACGAACCCTCCATCAAATGACACCCTTCGCTCTGAAACACACACCCCACAAGTCATGCTCAGCAATACCACTACAGCATATCTTCGGCACCATCCAGCACACATACCACTGCTCCCTACGTACAACGCCGCTCCCTGGAATCCTCAATTTCAGTTGTGAGGGAATCACTTCCCTACAAAATGCACAGGGCGACACAGTACTTTCCACACGTTTGGCAACTTTCAGTACGTCCCACAGGCAAGATTTCTAACCATACACCATGTGATCTGCCCCACACACCTTCCTGCACTGTGTCACACACTTACAGTTCCTACATTACATAGCTTAAATGCTGCGCACTACCTCCAAAAACCTACCATGTGCTAGTCTATATCGGACCTTTGTCCCTCCTCCAAGTCTCCAAAACACCTTGCAAATACTGCAAGAGGCGGAGCAGGGGTGTGGGGTAGGCTACTGGGGAGCAGTGGTCGAAGTGACCGGGAGCGGTGCTCCTCTACTTTTTTCAATGAGGTTTACTGTTCCTATACTTTTATTTTAAAGGAATGGTTCGCCCAAAAAATGTTATTTCAAAAATAGATAGGCAACATAAAAAAAAACAATTGGCGTTTTTTTTTGTTGAAGTCCCTATGTAAAATTTTGAGAAATTCAAGCTCAAAAATTGAAAAAGCAAGCACATGGGCGCATCCATTTTGTGAAATGGCTGCCCGCCTGTGCTGGCTTTTGCGGCACTAATGAAGGAAAAGCCAGCCAGCTGTAGTAAACAAAAGCTACCACTGGGTGGCTTTTCCTTCATTGGTGCCGGGACTCGGAGGACGCGGACCGGAGGCTACAGGCAGAAAAGCTGCAGCTGCATCTCGGTAAGTGCTATTTATTTATTTTTAAAAATAAGCACTAGCTGCGTTTTTTTTTCTTCTAAGTTTTCCGGGCTGGAGGAGCCCGGAAAACTTAGAAATAAAACCACAGTTTTAAAAACGTCGCCTCCTTGTCTTTAATAGAATCTTAACCCCATCTCACGTTAGTGTGGGGTATTAGCCATTCTATGACAAGACAGGAGGCTTATATTATGCAAGTTCGAAGCCCTTGCATCCCATTAGTATAACATGATCAATATAATAGAGACAATATAATAAAATAATATAATAAAATAGTAGAAGAAAACGTTTTCAATGCTTTCATTAGATCAATCAGCTGACCGCAAGAGAATTACCCAAGACTAGGCTACCCGAATAACTGTCTTATAAGGCATAGCCACATCCACTGCAAGAAAAACAACTGAAAGATGTGCCAATTCCAGCGTTCCTTACAGGCCACCAAAACCAACTGGTTAAAAAGAGGGGGGAAAACACTGAACAAAGTTTTCCTACACTAATAGATTGGGAAAAACCCATCTGAATAATAAACTCCTCTGTTGTCCAATCAAACATGTAAACACTTAAATTCATACCATCTTTGGGAACCTAGATAACAAACCAAAGAAGATCAACACTTAGCTCTCCTGGAGATAAAGAAAAATACCCCTTAGGGGTGAAAGCTTTTTAGGTTCCATCCCATGCGTTAAAGGAAGATATCGCATTAGAAACAGGGCATGTCACATAACTACACTGGGGAACAAGTGGGAAAGACAAATCTACTTCCGTTGTACCTTTTATGAAAACAGGTTGTTTTATTAATCTGTAATAGGACGACCTATCCTGAGTGGAGCTGAAAAGCAATAGACTTAACACACAATTGTCTTCAGACATATGTGTATACTAAATAAGGTATGTCTTCTGGAGGCAGAATCATAATTGAAGAGAGGGGCCCCACCTGAAAAGCTAAACATGCCAAACTGCCAAAACGGAGACCTTCAGACCTCCCAAACTCTTGAACAAGGACTCTGCTACCATGACAAAAGGAAGATATTTACAAAACCTGACCCTTAAGAGACCAAACCTGGCAAGGAGAAAAAATGTATCTTACATCCAATCGCTAACATTATAGTGATATCTGAACCCCCTTGTAGATGTGCTCGGTGCTTGAACCTTGTTCCCTCCTCCATGGTTGAAAAATCCCCTAGAGGATCATAAACTAACCGAAGGAGGACCCCTAAATTCCTAAGCCTTAGCAAAACTCTAAACTGCAAAGAACTGATCACTATACAGGTAAAATGAAGTTGCTCACCAGAAGAGGACCAGCCTCTATCTTAGGCAATTTGAAGAACCTTGAAGCTCCCAGCACCCTGAGCTGGCACCTTATTGCAAAATACCAATCTCCTGTGAAAACCCAAAAGGTCTACCTGCCATGCAGGTGACTAGGAGAATCAAGTCATTAACTAAATATATATATATCCCAGCCCTCTGGGAAACGCACTGACAGATACCTTTTGATAGTTAATGTAGAGACAATGGAACGCATTGTGAGAAGAGGGTTGTAATAACTTGGATTGGAGATTAGTAGCGCTCCCAGACCCCTCTATCCCACCAAGGGATATTGAGCATTCCCACAGGAGGAGAACCTTCCCCCACTTATCTAAGGAAAACCTTGCAACCCAGAAGAAGGCTACCCTGAGGACCACGCTAAAGCCCCGCTTTACACCTTTAAAATAAATAAATACACTCTTGCACTTCTAACCAACCCCCTGACCGTGGAAGGGGCTCCGATTAACTTATTGAAATACCAGGAATTAGCTCAAAGGAAAGTAAACTGACGGGAGGGAAATGCTCAGTGCGAGTCTGCACTGGTCATAAGTCAGAACTCCTGTAAAAGGAAAAACAAAAACCATCGGGTGTTACTCCAAGAGGTGTAATATCATGATGCAATCTCCCCCAAGGATGGCGGTAAGGGGAAAGAGGGGGAAAAGGACTCTGGGGAATTATCATGTCCCCTAAATGAAAGGTTGTGAAAGAATACTGGGACCACTGTCCCCTCAAACCCTGAGGTCTGAGTCTCTGTATGCGTGTGAGGCTGAACTGGCCACTAAGGGAATCAGGGGAAGGAAAAATATTAAGCACCTTGCCCATAGCAAAAATAGCACTTAGCTAGTGCAACAGACCCTCAGGTATACTACTGTTTCTCATCACTACTACCAACAGTGTGTGGTGTGAGGTGTTTACTTATCGATTGCAGCAGGATAAAAGACTGATCTAAACCTTGCCAAGTTAGGAACCTGCATCAGTAGGCTCAGCACGGCTGTGAAAGCCAGCACTCTATTCGCTGCACTGCAGAAAAAATTATATACATATATAACGGAAGAGGCTAAACAACTCTCTTGACGGTACAGAAACCTGCTTGTACTCCTCGAGCAGAGGAGAAATTGTAACACGCTGCTAGACGGTTAGCTGAACAATAGGCCAAGCTTTGGGAGGAAAAACTATGGGGCAGGCGCCAGAAAGTTATTATTTGGCAACTCGGCCATCTGATACCAGCAAGTGCTTCCAAACACTCCATCCAAGCAGAACATGGATGTCCAACTTGCCTTGCAACAAAACTGAACAGTTACCTTCGAGCTGACCTTGTCTCCACCAATAGTTCAATAGTAAAATGAATGTCAAAATGGGACAAATAGAAAGGGAAACACCTCCCCACTAAAGAGAACCTCAAGCCCTGCAGACCTCAATAGGGGCATAAAGTATAATTTTTTCTTCCTCATGTCGAGAGAAAAATTTCTGCAGCTTAATCAGCACAGGTATTAGGTGGAGCAATTGTTATTGGGGAAAGCAAAAACCTAAGGAAAAGGACTGAGTTGTCCTAAAACTAACTAAGGTAAAGGGCGCCATAATTTTAACTAAAAGACGAAGGTTAACACCAGAGAGATGGCTAGAGGGGAGGTACAACCCCCACATGAGTCTGTTTATAACTACCTCCTCCCACTCTTTTCTTTAAAGTACTTAATAAATAAAGAATATAAAATATATAAAGAATATAAAATATCTAAGGAAGAGGGGTTACGCCATCACAGGGGTCCGAACCCCCGGCCCATATAGAAGCTGATATCTACTGAGCTATCCGGGCTACTGACAATTCTGAAAAACGCAAATGTGTTCCAGTCAACACTTAAACAAATTGTTTAGCAAAAGAGTACACTGAGCAAGTGCACACCCTAGCAGGGTGTGGCAACCAGCAGTACACGAGGGAGCACCTCGAAGTAGAATGCAGGCAAAGCCTGAAACCGAGCAGGTTATGGCATGCTTACAGAAAAAATAATGACATCTGCCATATGCAGCACCTAAACAAAGCTGCCGACCTTAAGGGAGGAATACACTGAGCAAGTGTGCCTCCATCTGCTCGCCCGAGCAGGGCGTGATAACCAGTAGTACAGAAGGGGGTAACCTCGCAGTAGAACTCAGGCAGAACCTGAAATAGTCAAGGTAATCACCAACGCCATATGAAGCACACAAACAAAGCTGCCAACTTTAAGCGAGGAATACACGGAGCAAGTGTACCTCAAACTGGTCATCCGAGCAGGGTGTGGAACCAGCAGTACACGAGGGGGTTACCTCGCAGAAGAACACAGGCAAGCCTGCAACCAAGCAGGTTTATGGCTCCCATACAGTGAAAGAAATCACCAATGCCATATGCAGCACCTAAACAAAGCTGCTGACCTTAAGGGAGGAATATACTGAGCAAGTGCACCTCAAACTGCTCACCCGAGCAGGGTGTGGAACCAGCAGTACACGAGGGGTTTACCTCGCAGAACAACACAGGCAAGCCTGCACCGAGCAGGTTTATGGCACCTACAGTGAAGGTAATCCTTTATGCCATATGCCGCGCTTAAACAAAACTGTAGACTAGAAGCGCATCAGGCACTGGAGCACGGGATTCAAACATATACATTCTCCAGCATGGGGTCTGGCATGGATTCACATGCTCATGAATATTCCCCGTCGTCAGGCTGGGAATCCTCGGTAAAGAAAAAACCAGTATCAGTTTCGTTTCTGATCTGTCTTTCGTAGTAATAACCAATCACTGGTCTCTGCGTCATACTGACCACAGCCAATGACTGCCCTCTACCTAAGCACCGCCTCTGGCAGCCATCTTCAGATTTTTACCGCACGTTCATGTGTTGGGATCCTCGTGCTATTGCTCTCGAGCGTTAGTGCTATTTTTTCACGCTTTTTACAGAAAACTTCGATTCTTTCGGTCAAAAGAGCCTCAAGCTCCACCGATTCTACATCCGATCAACGGGGACCCGTATCGGATTCATCTGTGCCCCTCAAGGGTGAAGATTTCGTCGAGCTACACTTCGGAGGACTCCAAAGCTTCTCAGGCCCGGTCTCGGAGATGGCCCAGGAGAAGGGAAGCTCGACGCCCGGAAAGCTGTTCAGGGTCTGCCCTGGATGCCAGCTGCAGAACGTCTTCAAGGAGGACGAACACTCTTTCTGCCTTTACTGCCTTCATGAGGACAAGACGCACGTGGAAAAGGACTGTGCGTTCTGCGGCAACATGTCGGAACGGACCATGAAGGACCGCCATCAACGTCTCGCCAACTGGCTGGAGGGTAAGAGCCCGTCTGGCGAGAAGAAGAAGAAATCCGAGCGGTCTTCTAAGACCTTTGAGGGCGCCCCGGCGACGGGGGCCCAACATAAGGCCAAGCACCGCGAGTCCGCTGGCACCGGGAGCGCCGAACGGTCGGGCTCTACGGGCGCCAGGCAGGGCGCACCCTCCCCGGCACCATCAACCACGAGCCAACGCTCTGGGTCGGGTAAGAGGAAGGCCGAGCACCCGGCGAAGCTCCTGGAGAGGCCCCGGTCGAGCTCTAAGGCAGAGGAGGAGCGTGGCAGTGCCCCCTCCCTCAAGGATAAGGCGGTGAGCGCACCTAAGGTGGTGAAGGCCTTGATCCATCCGACCAAGCCCTCTATCGAAACGGTCGCAGCGGCCCTGGCTCAGCCTGTGGTGGCTGCACCAGTGGTGGCGACCTCAGGGCCCAGAATCTCCCTGCCTCCTCGGAGGGAGTCTTCCTTTGTGCCCATCGATAGGACCCCCGTGAAACCCCCCGTGGGGAAGAAGAAGGGGGGGCAGGGCGTCGTCGTAGAGTCGGCCTCAACCTCAGAAGAGGAGCTGATCGAGGTCTTAAGCCACGGCCTAGGCGTGGAAGAAGGCCAGCCCGTCGGAATGGACCCCGACGCAGGTGACGACGACGACATCGTCGAGGATACCGACGGGGCCCCTGCTCGCCCGTCGGATTCCCCTCTGCCAGCGCCGCAAGACAACTCGGCGGCCATTTTGTTGGCCATACAGTCCTTATGCTCCGAGATAAGGACGAGGCTACCGTTACCGACGGAGGAACCTCTCCCGTCGGGGGATCCAGAACCGGGACCTTCTGGTGTTCCCCCTACCAAGAAAAGAAGGATCCATCCTCCACCTCCTTTTCAACCGTCGCGCCCCTTCCAGCCCTCCTCCCCGTCCACCCGAGGGGATGATACGGGGACTGACACGGCAGCGACGGGTACGGACGACGAGGCATACGACGAGGATTTTCCGTCGTCGCCTCCCACCAGGGCCTCTCCGCCCGACGAGATCGGATCTTTCCACTCCATGATCTCCAGGGCTTCCGAGCTTTTCCAACTCTGCCCTGAGGAGAAGAAAAAGGAAGGCTTCCTTTATCAGCGGCGCGAGGCCAAGAGGAAGACGGTCCTCGCAGTGCCTCTGTTGGACGACATTTGGGATGAGGGCCTTTCCCTCCTCAAGAACCCTTCCACGACGCCAGCTAGAAGAGACCGGTACGAGAAAAAGTACCGGGTCCCGGACACGGCCCCCCTATGCCTCCGGGCGCAGCCTACCCCGGACTCCGTCGTCTCCGCGGCAGCCAGGAAGAAAGCGGGGGGGGGTGCGGCCTCCACATCGACTTCCCCGCCGGACGGCGAGGGAAAGAAATTGGATACTATGGGGCGTAGAGTCATCTCGTCGGCAGCGACGACGATTAAAGCGGCCAACGCCTTGGCTATCGTGGCCCGCTACGACAGGGAGCTCTGGTACAAGATGGCTCCCCTGCTGGATTTTCTGCCGGACGACAAGAGGGCGGAGGCCCTTGAGATCCTGCAGGAAGGTGAGGTGGCCTCGGACCACGCCATCACCGTGGCGACGGACATCGCCGACACTGGGTTCCGCCAGCTGGGCAACGGCGTTTGCCTTCGACGTCGTGGATGGCTCAAAGCTACGGACTTCCGGCAGGACGTCCAGACCAGAGTCCTGGACATGCCCTTCGACGGGAACAACCTGTTTGGGAAGACAGTGGACGATTCCCTTCAGGCCATCAAGGCGGATACGGAGACGGCCCGGGCCCTTGGAGTCCTGCAACGACGGACGCCCTTTCGGAGCGGCGGAGGCAAGGGCGCCTCCAAAGGTTCCGGCGGCGGTTTCGCTTCCTACCGTCAAGCGGCCCGCTCGTCGTCGCAAGAGGCCTACAGAGGACGAGGCAAGTCTAGCGGACCCCGCCGTCGTCGCCAAGGAGGTCAGGGCGGCAAGGCCGCGTCCAAGCAGGATTGAACCGGCCGTGGGGTCGGGCCCCCACCGAAGCACCCCGGTGGGAGGCGGGCTGGCGGGCTTCGTCAGCGTGTGGGAGTCCATCTCCACCGACCGTTGGGTGCTGGACGCCCTGGCCCGGGGCCACGCGCTCGAGTTTCAAAGAAGGTGCCCGCGCGTCCCCCCCGTGGCCAGGAAAGAACTTCACGTCCCTCAACTTCTCCTGGAGGTAAAGGCGATGCTCAGAAAGGGCGCCATCGAACTCGTCCCAAAGAGGCTTCGGGGCTCCGGAGTCTACTCGAGATACTTCCTCGTGAAGAAGAAGACGGGAGGATGGCGCCCCATCCTAGACCTGCGACGTCTGAACAAGTTCATCAAGGCGCAGAAGTTCCGGATGGTCACCCTCCAGCACGTCCTGGGTCAGCTGGAGGAAGGAGACTTCCTATCGTCGTTGGATTTGGAGGATGCCTACTTCCACATTCCCATCCTAAAGGGGCACCGCAAATTCCTCAGATTCGTGGTCCAAGGGCGTCATTACCAGTTCAAAGCCCTTCCCTTCGGACTACGGTCGGCACCCAGGGTATTCACCAAGTGCCTTGCACCGGTGGCGGCGCAGCTGCGCCGCGAGGGGATTCACGTCTACCCCTACCTGGACGACTGGCTCATCCGCGCCAAGACGAGGGAGCTCGCCGTGGTCCACACGGCAAGGACCGTCCAACTCCTCACGGACCTGGGATTCTCCGTGAACTACGCGGCCAAAGTGAGGTCCATCAAGTCCCTCCTCGGGATGATGTCTTCCTGCATCTACCTCATTCCCATGTGCAGGCTCCGGATGCGCCCGTTGCAAGAATTCCTGGATGCGCGCTGGATCCAGACGACGGGCAGCTTCGAGGAAAGGATCAAGCTCGACGAGAGTTTCCGACGAGCGATACGGTGGTGGGGCACCCGCGCGCATCTGACGGCGGGCATGGACTTGCAGACCCCAGCCCACCAGGAGACTGTGACCACGGATGCCTCCCTGGAAGGGTGGGGAGCGCACACCGAAAATCTGCACGCAAGGGGACTCTGGCTCCCGACGGAGAAGTCCCTACATATCAACGTCCTGGAGCTCCGTGCAGTGTTTTGGGCCCTCAGGTCCTTCCTTCCGTCCCTCAAGGGCAAGGTGGTGAGGATCTTCACCGACAACACCACCACCATGTTTTACATCAGGAAACAGGGCGGAACCAGGTCCCCGGCGCTGTCCAAGGAGGCGCAGGACCTGTGGCATTGGGCCGTCGCCCAAGGGATTTTTCTGGTGCCGTTTCATCTGGCAGGGATAAAAAACACCATCGCCGACTCACTCAGCAGGGAGCTGCGCTCGTGCCACGAGTGGGAGCTACGGCAGGATCTGGTGGATCGCCTCTTCCGACGGTGGGGCACACCCCAGATCGACCTGTTCGCGACGGCGACGAACACCAAGTGCCGGAGGTTCGCCAGCAGGTTTCCCCAGACGAGGAGCATGGGCGATGCTTTCTCGTTCCCCTGGGAGGGCCTGTTCCTCTACGCGTTCCCTCCCTTGCCTCTGCTAATCCGGCTCATCAACCAGCTCAAGAGGTCACGGTGCAGGATGATCCTCATCGCACCTGCGTGGCCGAGGCAGATATGGTTCCCGGACCTTCTGGACTTGTCAGCGTCCCCGCCGATCAAGCTGCCGGCGGACGCGGATCTACTCTCCAGGGAAGGAGGCGCCATCCTCCACCACGACCCGAAGTCGCTGAACTTGCAGGCCTGGCTCCTGCAGCGCTAGAGTTTGGAGGATACGACATACCGGCCGATTGCAGAGAGGTTCTTGCAAAGGCCAGGGCGTCCTCGACTCTTAAATGCTACGGACACAAGTGGAAGAGGTTCTCTGTCTGGTGCCACGCACAGAAGATTAACCCTCTACGGATTACGGCTCCCCAAGTACTGCCGTACCTGCTGACGCTGGCCAAAGCTGGTCTGGCACACGCGTCCATCAAGATTCATCTTGCTGCGATCTCCCGATACACCAGAACCACGGGCCGGACGTCCTTGTGGTCTCATCGTCTGGTGAAAGAGTTCATGAAGGGACTGTTCAGATCGTTCCCGCCGGTGAAGGCTCCGGCCCCGGCGTGGGAGCTCAACGTGGTGCTGACCAAGCTCATGGGACCTCCGTTCGAGCCTCTGCACTCGGCCCCGTTGAAGTTTCTATCGTGGAAAACAGCTTTTCTTGTGGCCATCACCTCCGCACGACGAGTGGGAGAGATCCAGGCCCTTTCCTGCAAGGCCCCGTACTTGACTTTCCACGACACGAGGGTAGTGCTCAGGACGCACCCCTCCTTCATGCCCAAGGTACCGTCGGACTTCCATCTCAACGAACCCTTGGTGTTACCTGTGTTTTTCCCGTCGCCTTCGTCGCCGGCTGAGAGGACTTTGCACTCGCTGGATGTAGCTAGAGCGCTGAAGTTCTACGTGGACCGCACGAAGGGTTTTCGGAAGACGTCACAACTCTTTGTGAACTTTGGACCTGTCAATCAGGGGAAGGCTCTCTCGAAGGCTTCCATCTCCAGATGGCTCTCCGGCTGTATCATGTGCTGTCACCGGTTGGCAAACCGACCGCTGCCTGGCCGTCCGAGAGCCCATTCCACCAGAGCGATCGCAGCTACCACGGCGTTCCTATCTGGTGTGCCCCTGCTGGACATATGCAGGGCTGCTACGTGGAGGTCGACGCACACCTTCACGAAATTCTACTGCGTCGACCGGGATTCCAGGGAGGAGTCCAGGGTCGGCCAAGCAGTGCTGCGCAACCTGTTCGCCTGAGGTGAGCCTGGTGAGGAGGTAAGATGCTTAATGTTGAGTTTATGTGATGCTTAATGTTGAGCCTTTGCCACCTCCCGTGGTTGTGCATGTGTGTACTGCTATGTATTCTTTATTCATGAGCATGTGAATCCATGCCAGACCCCATGCTGGAGAAGGAACAAGTTACTTACCTGTAACTGTTGTTCTCCAGCATGGGTCTGGCATGGATTCACATGCGAACCCTCCCGCCTACCCCTCTGCGGCTCTTCACTTGGTCATACTGCCACTTCACGTGCTTCCAAATCTGAAGATGGCTGCCAGAGGCGGTGCTTAGGTAGAGGGCAGTCATTGGCTGTGGTCAGTATGACGCAGAGACCAGTGATTGGTTATTACTACGAAAGACAGATCAGAAACGAAACTGATACTGGTTTTTTCTTTACCGAGGATTCCCAGCCTGACGACGGGGAATATTCATGAGCATGTGAATCCATGCCAGACCCATGCTGGAGAACAACAGTTACAGGTAAGTAACTTGTTCCTTACAAAACATTCATATTCAAAAGTAATTAAAATTATATATAATCTTGCTAAAGTGAAAAAATGCGGACTGGGCTGTCTCAAGTTGTCGCGCATAACTAGGGTGACCAGGCAACCCGGATTTCATTTTAGAAACCCCCTCCGGGATTTGCATGGTTGGGCGGCATGGTAAATAAAAATGTAATTATTATTTTCCCCAACACGTTCAGAATGTTTAAGTTGGAGGATAGGTTCGAACCTCGAACCTTCCAGGTACCAGTGACAACCCCTACTGACTGTGCTACAGACTGGCTTCAAAATAATAGAAAAGAAGGAAACATAGCGGACCGAGCACACCCGCAGCACCTGTAATTCAAAGGAAAAAGGGACATTTAACCAATATACATTTTTAAATATCCATGATGTTCCCGACATTGTATTAGAACTCAGGTACCCAGCCTCCCAACACCAAGCACTTAGCTGTTGAGCCACTGGAGGGTGTGCTACCCAAAGAAACACTGCAGCCCACAAAAGGGCTTTGTACTCGGGTCGCCAGCCCTGCAGGCCCCGAAAAAGCTAATTAGACACACATGGAGGCTAAACAAACAAAAGAGAGGCTCGCATGCACTGGCTTTGAAGCTTATCAGCGGGCGTAAACCTGAAATAAACAGAAGAAATTGGAAGAGGAATGCTTGCGTGCGCCTTCACGAAGCATTAGAAGCATTAGAAGCTTCTGACAGCCCATAAATCTTTATATAAAGAGAAAACAATAAACGCTTAAGCAAACGCCCAGAGGCAAATCAGCATGAGCGTTGGAAAGTTCAAATAAACAGTACTTTATAATTTAAAGGACCAATATATATTAAATGTACACCAAGAAATGCTACAAGTACACAATTATCCTCCATAATGTAACCAATTAAGGTTTATTTCTACTGACAACATGCAAGACACAAACTGAAAGGCGTGAACTTAGCTGTGGTGTCAGCAGCAAAGAAAGAGGAGTTGGGTTTAGAGTAATGGACTTATATAAGGAAGGGTCCCTGCTCATTGGTCTCCTGCAGGGCATGACCTGTCCTCCATGATGCATTGGGGAGCCCCCTTACATTGACATTGAACTCTGTTTAGTTCTGTTCTTTACAACTTTTTTGTTTGTAAAAGTTTTTTTCTTTGCTGCTGTGGTTTCAGAGTAAAGATTGTAAATGCATAATATAAGCCTCCTATCTTGTCATAGAATCACTTGTGGGCGAGTATGTGCTAATAGCCCAGCCTTGTCACTTGTGCTCAACCCCCTCAGGCCAACTGCCAAGCTGATGCCGTGGAGAAAATATAAAATGTATACTAGCTGCATCCGTATTAGCGAAGGTCAGTGCTTCCCCCAAAAGTAAAATCACACATTACACTATCCTGCACACGCATTTTGAAATGCAGAACACTATTCTGCTTTGGAAATGTCCTCGCTTCCTTTCCACGTTACTTTCTAAAACAACTTTATAGCACTTTCTCCATCGCCAGCTCTGTGCCTCACCAGTGCTTTAATACTCAACTACCCTTTCTTTTAACATACTAATTGCTAACTGTGGAATACCAGTAACACGATTTCCTTCCTTTCACAGCATGAGGCGCAAAGTGCCCCATTAGTCTTCAATGGCAGCCTCTTCTGCATATTACCACAAGCGCATTTTCTCTGCTTTAATGGCAGCGTTGTCTCCTTACGCCTCGCGCTACATGCACCACTTATCTGTAATTTGCCAAAAATGACAGCAATTGCGATGGCGCAGTGCAGCAGCTACAGAGCGAATTTCTTTGTTTCTTTGCGCTGCGTTAGATGCTTTGCTAATCTGGCCCATGGAGTCTATTCTGATCAGCGTCAAAAGCCCTGAGTATGGTCTTCCTTTTTCTTTACGTTGGGCAGGATTCAGAAAAGTATTGTAGCCATCGCACATTGGTCAGTGTGAGAGCCTTGTCTCTTGAAGGCCAATTATTTGTCTTCCCAGCAAAGATGAATGCATCTGGGCAAATAGATGATCATGTTCCCTTGTATTCCATGAGATCAGTTTCGTTTCTGTTAAATTTCTCATTGTTGATTGTTACAAATGCTGTCAATCTTGTTCTCTTCCAGCTCTATGTGTATCTTGTAGGTCATGTCGATGAAGTTGCTTTTTATGTGTCTCATTTAGTGTAGAACTAGACAGAGGGCCTCATTACGGCCCAGGCGGTAAGTTACCGCCTGGGCCGTGACTTTACCACCATGGCGTAAACTATGTTTACGCCATGGTGGTTGGCGGACTTACCGCCCCATTCCGAGGTCGGCGGGGCGGTAAGTCCCCAATCCCCATTTACCCTTCCCCATTCCCATTTTTGCCCCATAGGGCATAATGGGAGTGGGGAAGGCGTTAATTACGCCACCGTAAATTACGGTGGCGTAATTAACTCCATGGTCCCTTAGCGCCATGGATTTTAACACCTGCTAAAAGCAGGTGTTAAAAGCGCCATGGCGCTAAGGGACCTCGTAGTTGGCGGTAAGGGGTCGGCGCAACTAACGCTGGCGTTAACCCCTTACCGCCAGGGTCGTAATGAGGCCCTAGAGTCTTTTGAGTCTGATGTATGCTTGATGTGTATGATATATAACTGGTGTCTGGTTCTGAGTAGT
The DNA here is from genome assembly GCF_040938575.1 of Ambystoma mexicanum. Lineage (NCBI taxonomy): Eukaryota > Metazoa > Chordata > Amphibia > Caudata > Ambystomatidae > Ambystoma > Ambystoma mexicanum. The sequence goes on along the minus strand of NC_090938.1, from coordinate 111,568,365 downwards.
AGCTGCAGTCACTGAATTCACGATAGAATGGATTTCGATTATTGAACCGGGCATCATCTGACTTTGTCTGTTCTTTGGGCTGATATATTTTACCTCCTATGCAATTAAATCCTATAAATTCGAGTTGATTGGATATTTTTTAGTATTTCTTGCATTATTATGGATGTCTTTACTTCAATTTCCACTCGATCAAGTGACTGATCATGCATTAATCTCACTAAGTTAATGTCGCATGATCTTAGGTATTTCAATTCCGGAATTGCTCCAAATAGTCGTAATATGTTGGTTTGATTGAGTATCACAGGGCTTTTGGCGTTATTACATTGTGCTATGGCTAGCACACTTTTTTCATGATTTTTTTATCGGATCTATAAATGTAGGCTTTCTCAGCTGTGGAAAGACAAATTGTCTCTCCTCACTATGTGAAGATGGTAATGTTTCTAGAGGTCTTAATTCAAATTGTCCCATATTTTGGGCTTTCATTGTCGGTATCTCTCTGCTTTCTTTTATAATTGTTTTCCGTAAGATATAAGATTCCTCCATTTCTTCATCAGAAATATCTTCACATGTCTTGTCTCTATTGTTGTTAACTGGTCGATTTGTGTCTGGGTATTGATCAATTATAATCATGTCCTCGTTTTCTATTTGTTGTGATTCTCTCAGCTCATCAGAGACTTTGTATAGTGAGAGTTCCATTAATTCCACTTGTCTTATTTATTCTTCTTGTTCTGTTTTTGAAACAATGGCCTGTTTCTCTTTTGTTTTTATTGCTTTACTTTGGACCTGCTGGTATATTTGATATTTTTTTTCATTAGACAGATGATCCATGATTGATGATTGTTTATCTTCGCCAGATGGAATTTTTTCGTAGAAATGCTGTTGAGCCATTCTGCTTTTTCTTTATTTTCTTATCTATCGGTTTCTTGTTTAGTGAAATATTTGTTATAGTTTGCTTTCCAAATATCTGAAATGCCTGTTGTTTAATCTCCATAGGGATCTGTGGGTGTATCCTTATTATCTCAATCTGGTCAGCCGAGCCTTCTTTTCTGGTGTCTGTAGTCACCTGATCTCCCTTCATATTTAGATTGCTCTACGTCGGTTGAGATTCTGTCAGTTTTGTAGTTATTTTAGACATTTCTTTCATCAGCGACAGCAGGGCTGTTGTAGTTTGCATTCTCTCCAGCCTGTCAGAACTAGCAATATCTGCTAGTCTCACTTGCCATAATCGACTTGTCTCTGCTTCCATCTCTAACCGTTGCTGTATCTGAAGTATGAAGCTCTCTATGTGTATTTGTTTTGTGTGCATCAGAGCTATGAGTGTCGACTGATCTTTTATTGCCTCGACATTTGCCTCATGTAGTTTAATAAAAGAAATCAATGATTGTGAGGTTGTCGTTATCAGAAGATTTTGTAGTTCGTACATCGTAGTTGGGAGTTGGGCCAGAGGCTGGTTTTCCGAATGATTTTCTCCTGGTGAAGATCCAACTCTATTATTTGATATAGGATGAGTTGTTTCATAGTTTAGTTGTAGTTGATCTTTTCTGATACACATAAATGGTCCTTTTGGTCTTCTTGGACCCTGTGTATGTAATTTGGCAAAAAGGAAAAGTTCAGAGCATTCTGGTTTATTGCCAGAGTAGATGTATAGCATGGCATTGATTTCTTTCCATGCACTTGTTCATCTAACTCTTCCCATCTTTTATCGTGTGGACTCATGATAAAATCAAGTTCTTTAATATCTAAAGACAGCCGTGGAAATTGGTCCTGTTTTTGGTTTTTTGGTTCAAGTCTCGGTAAGTCTTTTACCATTTTCTTCTCTTGAAGTTGTAGCCACAGTGCCCTTGCTCTTATCACTTTTTCTTTTCTGTTAGTGGTTTTCTGCGAATCATCATTCAGAGTGTTAACAAGACTTTTTCTTTGTGTGTCTGAGTTGGGCTCAATTGCTCTATTTTAAATTTTGGAGGCTTTGTTTGCTTTTAGGGTTATTCTATCTATTTCATCAGTTTGGGGTCCACTTGAAGTAATTAACTCATTTGAGTGAAATTGTTGAGGCTGGTGAGAGGTGTAAGATTTTTCTTCCCTCTCAAACTCATCCCTCTCGAATGGAGCAAGATGTATTTCAGCTCTTATCATGTCATTAGATTTTCCCTTATTTACTGGCGGGTCTTTTTGATTATTGGGGTTTGAGAGTAAAATTGTGTAATTTGCTTTAGCTTGTTGTTCAGGAGAAATGGGGTTGAGTTTTTTTCCTTTCTCCTCATCATTCTCCATTAGAGGTGCTATCTGACCTAGAATCACAAGGTCTCCTACGGGTAAAGTTTGGCACACAGGTAGAGACTCTCCTGTCGTTGCAACATCAGGAATTGTGTGCGTCCTCTTTGCTTCTTCTGAATTTATAGGTTGATCACAGGTTACTGGTAGGCGGTGAAAGAGTATGGGTACTGAAGTATTATGTTTATCTATTGCAGAGTGTGCACAAGGGAGATGTTGGGACTTATTTACCTGTTTCATTTCCAGCTTCATTGGTCTTTGAATTTTCTTCAGGTGTTTCTGTAAGATCTTTAGATTCGGATTGGTTTGCTTACCAAGATTTTTGTTTGCTGGTATGGGTATTCTTGTTTCACTCTCTTCGATCGATGATCCTGTAGCTTGGGCTATTGTATCAAGCATAGATTGAATTTCTGCAACAGGGGTCATCTTTTTTTGTTGTTTTCGCAAAAATTTGTAGCATCGACAATTGTCGTTCATCATTTATGGTTTTCGGAGTTATTGCATCCTCTGTATCTATTTTCCCTCTGCGGTGGATCCTCGGGCCTGCCGTGGTTAGGATAATCGTGGAGTTCTTAAAGTATGTATTCGCCTCGGAAATAGACCAGTATTATTCGTAATTTGTGTTTTATTTGTCAAAAGAATTTGCAATTATACGTATGTAATGTCAAATGTGAGCGGGATCAAAGGGGGACGCCCCACAGTCTCCCTCTCACGTAAAACCTTTTTCTTGGTATTTATTTTAATGGGTTCTTATGGCAAGTCAAATTTTGTTGTTTGTCGTATGCAAGATCAAAGGGCAGCGCCCGCAGCCTCTCGCTCACGACACCAGTTTCTCTTTATGCAATTTGTTTCAGGATTAGACGAAGTTTATACTGGTATAGCTTGACTTACCTGATTGGTGTTGTTCAGGAATCTCCGCAGGTTGTTATGTAACTACAGGATCTTCTACTTCTCACGAGAATAACAGCGTATAGCGAGGTGATAGGCACAGCTTTTCCTAGAGTGTCCAGACTGACACACTCAGGACCGCTCTCATCCTCTGTCGTGAGGGGGTTCTCAGACGCCAAGACAAAACGGGTGAGAGAGAAGTTAGGTGGTATCTCGGTCCCATGTCCACACGCCCAACAGCCCAACAGAAATTGCGCGCCCTTGTCTCCAGCGCAGGCTTAACGCCACAAGGGCGTTGTGATTTCAACTCTGAAGTCAGCTGGAGGCGGGGGCGTGGCCTTGAAATCAAAATCAAAACGGCTTTCCTTTCTTCCTTCTTGCAGCTCTCGTGAGTTAGAGTATTTATATATTTCAGGCAGTGCTTTCCCATAGCAGCAGAAGCACAATAGGTTGAACAGTGCAGCTCCAGGCAAAAGTCACCGCTCAATTCACGCAGTGTAACACACACACAGAGCAGCCCAACAGAAATCGCGCGCCCTTGTCTCGAGCACGGGCTGAACCATCTGTTATATGGGGTGGCCATATAAAGGGGGGGGATGGACAGTTGGGAAGAAAACAAAATGCTAAAATGAATGTCTATAAAAAAAGAAATACAAAATGGCTCACTTTTTGCTGGCCACCCCTACAAGTTTTTGTAGACGAATGAAACGGGAAGTATGAATGACGTATGATGTATATAAGGGGTTGGGCAAGGATACTATTTCTGGCATCCAGCATTTAGAAACATTAAATAGCTTGTACTCTGATTTGCGCATTACAGGACGGAATATAATCAATGAAAGCTGTTATGTGTGTGCACTTATCCTGCACACATCAGGGGCTCCTAAGGTTTTAGTTCCACAACCAGTCCCAACCAGTGTCTACAAGGACCATATTTTTCCTTGGGAGGTTACTCAAATGACAATGACAAATGGCAGGGCACCACGGTGATGTGCCTGGCAGATGGGCTGATTGAGTGCAGTGGAGAAGCAATATCCTAAATAGAGACTATGTGTGCGCAAATATGGTCCCAACACATCACAAGGCTGACACGGATTGCAACAATGAAGAAGCCAGTGCGAATACATAGAGCCAAAAACTTTGAACTTTGTTTTGGCAATAAAGGAACAGTTCCTGGAGGCGCAAACACAGTGCAACCACACTCTTGTGATCCCTGATATGACGAAAGGTACAGCAGCAGTGATGGATTACTACTGGGTTTGTGGCCAACACGCCTCCCTGCACCTCCTACCATCTTGGAAGGGCAACTGTTCACTGGCCACACTACACTCAGTCCTACTAGTAATCCTGGAAGAACACCTGAAGGGAGAAGAAATGCCTGATGAGTATCAGCCTTTTAGCTCAGCAAAGACTTTCTTTTTCATCTTTTTTGGCTCTTGGGGTACAAGCAGCTGCTGCACTTTTATACCCCCGGAGGATGCTGAGAATGGGTCATTTGCCCATGTCATCAAGGCGGTGAACAATCTAGGTATACACATGAAGAAAGAAGGTGGAGTTCAGAACACAGATTGGCTATCGCTTGCCTTTGATTAGGTCTCATCATGGCTGGAAACAGCATTAAAAATACTGGTGCCTGTGATCTTCTTGGTTCTCTTTTGCACTTGCCAATTGGGTCTCCGATGATGTGTTCATATAGTCCCTAATAGTGCAAAGATGATGGTATCAATTGGGGGATCTAAAACACCTTGCCATACAATAAACAGCAAAATTCAAAATAATATTTCTGGGGTTATAGATATGTCGGGTGGGGATGGGTTTGTTACTGTAGAAGTAACAAAGGGAGGAATGTTGGGGAGGAGATAGCGCCGTCCTGCACCCCTTAAGCATTTTAGAATTAGGCAAGACTTCTGTTAACTGTTTCCAAGCACTACAAGAGTCCACGGGGAAGGAGGGTACCTAAATGAAGACAGTTAGGATTTAAATATAAGGCACAAATAATGATTTAGCTGAATATATTTGTAAAACTGTTAAAGTGTAGTTAGCTTTTCTCAAAGCACAGTAAACAGCAGAATCGTCTGTGCCAAAAACAATGCAGCCTGTGCTAAAAAATAGACTGCAGACGTTGCGTGGGGCCTGGCTAGCTCTGACAGCTCTGACAGGTAACTCAGCAGCTGTTCCCCGTCCATCAAAAGCCCATGTATTCTAAATGGGGAGTGTACAGATTCAATGCACGACATACAAAATTATTAAATCAGTTTTGAAAGAGATTGTAGGACCACGTAAAAATATGAGTAAGATAAGTGAAGTATTCATGAAAATTAGTTATACAAATGTTTAGTTTTTCCTGGGGTCTAGGCCTCTGGGGTTGTAAAAATCTACAGGGCTGCCTATGTAAGGTATTAATATGTTAAGTAGCATGGCTGCCAGAAATGGCTTATGATGAAGAAAGGAAGACTTTGCAGCATGCCTTCTAAGGAAGAAGAACAGTTTTGGATGAGCCATGTGAGTATCCAGTTGCCAAGTTGAACAGTATATAGTGACGCCTGCTTGCCATTAGTCTGCAGGAGCTTGCAGCGGTTGGAGGGACAGAACAGACCATTGACGAGCAGAGTTCTTGGCTCCTATCCTAATTTTAGGGAAAGTTTAAAGTTTGTAATCCTTTGCAAGACTCTTGGTCTTAATTCACTAGAGGTGTGAATTAATTCTGGTGTGAGCGTGATCAGGGGTGCCCCAATATATTTTACGGAGCGCCCCTGTGAGATTGGGGTTCACTTTCAGTGAGCAGGGGTTTCCCCCCGCTTACCTAGTTCGGCATTATAGGCTTAGGGGGTTGCAAGGGTGTCACCCGCATACACTAATTGCAAAGCAGGGGACAAAACAACAGAATTCGAAAAGCTTGAGGTTCAAAATTTAAGCAAGTCAGCTTTGCAATTTTGAATCTCGAGCTCTTCAGAATGTGTTATTTTAATGTAGATCACACTGCAGTACCTTAACTTCTTCCTGGTCCACTCGCCTGCCAGGACTAACCACTTAGTTTCCCTTTCCTGGTCTTCTCACCAGCCAGGACACCAACATCAACATTTGTTTCATGTATGGACAATGTATTTAACACTGGTTTGCTTGCCACCGGCAAGGCAGATTATATTTCTCTCCCCCCTTGATAATTATCACAAGGAGTGCTTCTGTTCTGCCAACTTTGTTTTACTTTGTTTGCCTCTTACTTTTTCCTTCTAGCAACAATATTTCTGTACATCACCTTCACCTCGCTTGAATATTGTTCACTTTTGGCTTGGGAAATGGTGGTTAGAATATTCTAGTTCACCTTCTTTATACCAATGTTTCTTTTCATGCTTATTTAGTTTTCACCCTTCTTGACTTGGACAATGATGGTTATAATTAAGCAATATGACCCGAGCGGTGGGGGCATTACTGACTCAGGTAATGCCCCGGGGCCCATAGTTATAGGCCCAAGCGAAAAAAAAAGAAAAAAAGAAACGGCCAAGAAAATGGCCGCCGCCATGGAAAGGGAAAACGGAGTCTGTTTTCCCTTTCCATGGCGGTCATCGGGAGCGGACGCGCTGGGAAAACATGTGTTCCCAGTGTGTCCGCTCCCAAAAAAGGATCAAGAAAAAGGTAAGTGGGGTTGGGAGGGGAAAAAAAACATACCTGCGTCCCCGGCGGGGGACGGGGCCATCCCCGCTCCACGCCTCCACACGGCTGGAGACTTCCCTCGTCCCCCGCCAGGGACGCAAAAAAGGATCAAGAAAAAGGTAGACAGTGTTGGGAGGGTGGGAGTGGGAGGGGAAAAAAAACGTACCTGCGTCCCCAGCGGGGGACGAGGAAAGCCCCCAGCCGTGTGGAAGCACGGAGCGGGGATGGCCCCGCTCCGAGTCTCCACACGGCTGGAGACTTCCCTCGTCCACCGCCGGGGACGCAGAAACAAGAGGGTAAGTTGGAGGGGCGGGTGGGAGGGAGGAGAGGGAAGGGAGAAAAAAAAATACTTACCCGAGTCCCCGGCGGGGGTCGAAGGCAGCCTCTCAGCCGCGGGGAGGCCCCGCTTCGAGCCTCCCCATAGGCTGAGGGGTTGCCACGCCCCTCGCCGGGGAAAAAGGCTGTGGAATCCCGACGGAGGGATTCCCGGCCGGGTATGGACCTGGCGAGAGCCAATCAGAATGCTTGTTTCATTCTGATTGTCTCTCGCCGGGGTACTAATATTTGTTAAAGATTGTACCCCCATATTAGAAACCAGAAGTAAAATGAACTTTGTTTGTTGTTTTTCATAAGTCAACTTCTGGGCTTGTGAAGTGGAACAAGCCAAGAGCCAGGGGAAAGGAGTAATTCCTGGACATCAGAAAACACCTCAGAGAACTGGCTTGTTAAGGCCTATAAGTTGGTGGTTGAGCAACACCCAGGCAAGGCTCAGAATGCCTGAAAAGGGGTTAGGCCTGAGAACATCTGGATCCAATGCGATGTTAAACTTCTGATGCCTGACCCATAATCTGATGACCCGGGTCACCGGGGGGGGGTTTGGGGGTGGTGCCAGTTATTCTGGAAGCCAAGGAGAAGCACTTCAACATTCTGAAATACAAGGAAGACATCACAGAAGGCCAGGAAAGATGTATGGGACATCTAAAATCCAAGGGACTGGGAGGGACTCTATTTCCCACCAGTGAGGTGGATATTTAGGGAAAGATTGTGGGACTGGGAGAACCATGGTCCTAAGAGAAGTCTGGCCACTTTGTTTTGTTTATGAATCCCACATGTGATCCCGGTTAAACCTAGCCCCTTATTTTCTGTTTATTTTAAACATTGCAAGCCTTACATCTTGGCTTTGAGTTGCCTCTTGAACTCAGGATTGTGAAAAAACATATTACAGTCTGAGGACTACCAACATATTTCTTTTGAAACAGTTTTATATACTATACTCGATTTCCTATGGTGACAATGATGTATGCTAATCCTATAAGTGTTTCCATACCTGTATGAATTTTCCAGGAAAGTAACACTATTATTTTCTTGTAGGTAACAGTAGATGATTTTGATCTAATCTGCTGGGACCTACATCGTGCTATGACTATTCGTGAGAAATACATTCGATTGTCCTTCCAAAGATTTTCCAGCACTGTCTCTGAGTTTCTCCAAAGTAAAGAAGGCAAGTTCTCGAACGAAGCAGAATTCCAGCCAAGTAAGCCCTGTTAATTTAGCAAACTTCCTTGTGACTCACTTTAAAGAGACTTGGTGCTTTTTCTTAACTTTGACTATAGAAAGTTTGATTTGATCTTTTGTCACAAATATTGTAGTAGATGGTTGACATTTTATTAATGAGATATTGTTATTTCAAGTGTCATGTACATACTATAGCTTAATCATGTTGCAGTGTTGGCTGCAAAATATATTTGTTTGTTTATATATGCAATATTGTGCAGCAGCTGTAACTTAGAGCACAACTAAATTAATATATTTATGTATTTTTGTCAGAGGGCAGAATTCATTAACCTCCATCATGGGGTGTTTGTTATACAGTACTTATCATTGACTGACACAGAATCACTTGACACACAAGATACCCTTTGCACCGATAAAAAACATCTTATCTCTGATTGACTTCTGCTTGATTCTTTTTACCTGTCAAAAGTATGCCTAAAAAGAAAGTACATGTTATGCCTCTCGATTCGATCCATGGTGTGGCATTAGTTGAACAATGTACTGCCCATGCTCAAGGTTGTGCCCAATCCAAGTGCTTTGTGATGTGTGAGGATTTGTTAAACCTCAATTGCACTTCTGAACGCTTCACTAGCATGGCGCTGGATTGACAAATGGATATGGTATGGCTCTTCAAAGGAGGAGCAGTGGTGAGAGCTGGGTTGAAATACCACATGGTCCTACAGTTTTATGGAATTTGCCTTGACTAGTATGATAGGTTAGAAAGCAACTAGTGTCACGGCTTGGATGGCTAGGGGTAAAAGTTGACAGAAGGCTATAACAGTTCCTGTTTCCAGTTATTTGCCACATTTGCAATTCTCTTGCCATCCATTACAGGTTTCATTTATTTTGAATGTTTTTTATTGTACTAAGTATAGTCCTTTACTTTTGTCCCCAATTGCCTTGTTTATTGTCTTTTATTATTTTATGTTTTGTGATTTATTTTGGTGCTTTGGTAAAGTCAGTGCTAAAACTGCAAACAATAGCAACGGGAACTGACATGTTCTACGATTCTTAATATTATAATGTTGTCATAGGCAATACAGTACACTGGTCGTCTGTATAAAGTGCAGAGTTTGGTAGTCCTTCACAACCAACGCTGCCTTTTCCCTCTATTTTTGGCTATAAACCTTTTTTTTACTTTAATTTATATTAACTTTTTCTTGAACATCAACAAAAACAATGACATTTTACCAAGCCTTATGTTCCATTTTCAGCCATTCCCTCTCCTATAAACTTACACTATACAGAACATATATTTTAGGATGCATGCATGATCAAATTTGGATGATGACACATTCAGGAACACGCAGTGTGAAATACATGAGACTCTCTCTGCATTGGGACCGATGGCTGAACCGAGAATACACATTAAACCAGCCTTGCAACCATTCCCATTATGGGGTGGGGGGAGAAAGGCGGGTGAGACTTTTCCCAAATGGGGACAGCAGAGCTACAGCCCAATGTTATCTTAAGTGCTGGTCTTAATCGCTCACTAATGTATAACCTTGGTTTACTACTACCCCATTTCAAAATGAACAATCCCCATTCTATGTGAATAGCTTCCACACCGTCATACATCATTGCAGTGAGCTTCTCTAGGATGAAAATATCCCACAATGTATTCTTCCAATCTGCTTTTGAAGGGGCAGATTTAATTTTCCATCTCTGTGCTATTGCCACCCTCCCAGCTCTTAACATAGCATCCCACATTCTCGGAGGTCGGGCTTCCTCCCTAGTGCCCCCCGCCAGTCCCCCCCCCCTGAACACCGAAAAGCAATTGCAATGCTTCAAGGTTCAGAGATATTCCCACAATCTCCTTCATCCAGTTAAGGACCTCAGCCAAAAACACCTGGATCTTAGGACAAGTCCACCATAGGTGATATGATGTACTGTACTCGCCACATTCCCTGGGTCAGAGGGAGAAAAACTCTGGAGAACATTTTCGAAGGTTTGTGGGGGGATAAGTGCCAGCCGTGTACAATTTTTTAAAATGATGTTCCATTGTAGAAGTGAAAAGGTTTCTGTGAAACATAATCTCATAGACTTTTCCCCATGTATCTTCAGATATGTCTAATCCAGTTTGTGTAGCCCAATATTGTTTAAAGTTTTGTCTCCCTGAAACATCTGCTGTCACCATTGTACATCCTGGATACAATCCCTTTTCTGGAGGTGGCATCGTTAATAGTTTGTTCGAAGCCAGTTAATGGCCATGAACTTTTGGGGAGCACTCTGGGTTGTGCACATATGCACTTTAACCGCAAATATTCAAATACACTGCATACATCACCCCCTAGCATTTCTTTCACCGTCTCATAGTCCTTAAATTGGCCCTCCTTAAAGAGTTGCCCCACCCTCTTTAGGCCTCTATCAGACCATAGTTGTGTGTGATTGAATCCCTTTTTGCCCCGATCCAGTGGTGTTCCCCACAACAAGCTCAGAGGGGATGTCCAGGTAGAGAGCCGTTCATTGGGACCATTCTTTTTCCATAATATCCATAGTACCCCAGACGATGGGTGATTCCTAACACTTGCTGGGATTGATTTAGTAGGGGGCCATAGCAGATCTCTAACTTTCTTAGGATGGGTGTACGAGTCTTCCAAATACGTCCAATACATGCCCATGTCATGCCTCATGTGTTCAAACAAGATTTGCAATTGGGCAGCCTTATAATAGAGTTATAAATCTGGGAGTCCAAACCCTCCAAAGTCTCTGGGTAGGGCCAGGGTGGTTCTTATGACGCTGGGTCTTTTCCCTTGCTAAATACATTTGGATATCATAGAATTAGGTTTTCTAAAGAAAATAACTGGGAGTGGTGATGGGATGGTGGTAAACAGGAATAGTAAGTGCAGAAGGACAGTCATTTAATCGGTCATCCTACCATACCACGAGCGGATCTGAGGCCCAACGGGTGAGGTCAGATGTAAGTTTGTCAGTTGCAGGAGTATAATTGATGTCAATCAACTGACTCAGATCTCTGGGTAGTCGTATCCCCAGGTAGGTTATTTCTTTAAGTTCAATTCTCATCCCTCCCAGTGTGCCCAAGTCCTCCATGGGTGAATGATCCAACTGTAATGGCATGACATTGGATTTCAATGCATTTATTTTTAGGCCTGAGAAAGCCCAAAGGAAGCTATCTGATCTAGAAGTCTCGGAAGGCATTGGGGTACATCAATTACTTACCATAAAATGTCATCTGTAAATAGGGACAATTTAAAATCAACTTTGCTGCATTTTATCCCTGTAATGTCAGGATTTTCTCTAATTGCTATTGCCAGGGGTTCCATATTAAGCGCATATAAGAGCGGGGAGAAGGGGCAGCCCTGTCTAGTACCTCTGGTTAGATGGAAGGGGTTTGAGATTATACCATTCCCTAGTACTTTGGCCGTCGGATCTCTATGAAGTGCTGAGATCCACCACCGAAAGTTGGGGGCGAAGCCCATTTTCTCCAGTACTTTCCCCATGTTTGTCATTCAACCCGGTCGAAAGTCTTTTCCGAGTCAATGGAAACCAGGTATCTGTCCAGCTTCTGCTCTTGTGCAGTGTGCATTAAGTCGATTGTTTTTCTGATGTTATCAGCGCCCTGCTGCCCGGGGATAAATCATACCTGATCACCACGGATTAATGTTGGCATTTGTTTTTCTTGTCTTTTACCCTGCACTTTCGCAAAAGTCTTTACGTCTGTGTTTAACAAGGAGATTGGGCGGTATGATTGGTAATGTGTCGGGTCTCTTCCTTCTTTTGGTATCACTACTATTAAGGCTCCACTAGGGAGTCGGGTAGGACTCCTGTTTCTAACACAAGGTTAAACATTCTGGCCATGAACTATCAGGTCCCAACACCGCTCTCCTGCAGGAGCAGATGAATTGCCCACCTATTCCCTCAAACCAGTATATCCAACAATCAACTGAACAATTATTGAACTGACCAGAATGGGGGAAAAGGGGATTTGGAGAAAATAACAAACGGTCAGGATAACACTGGAGTCCTCAACTGCTTGGCACCTTAGAACTCTGGATGCTTGTTAGGGAGAATTCTCTGTATGGGCTAATTTCCCAAACCTAGTGAGTCCCCCAGCAGCTTTGCTGGATTTTTGGGTTTTATTTTTTCTCCTGCTAAGAGTGAGATTATTTTTCTCCCACTCTTAGGCATGATTTGAGAATGTCCTTTGACTTTGTAATGTGTTTTATGGGCTATGGGGTCTTTTACTCCATAGGGCTTCATGTGTTTTTGGGATGTGTGTTACACAGCACCCTCAGTGCAGAATCACAGGGGTGTCATAGTGACCCCCAAACATAGACTCCATACCCTGGGACTGACTACTGTCTCCCAGGGCATGTAAAGTCACTATTGACTTTACTAGTCTTAAATTGTGAACAGAACCAGTAGAAACCATCATATTGTGGAAGTACTGGTAGGGGTAATTAGATTGCCCCTGGGTCTGTTTTTCGAGGGGGCACTGTACAGTCCCCCCTCCTCGAGTTTCTGGCAGGTGGCAGTGGTTACCACGCGAAATATTCCACCGGAATATTTCCTATGGGATTTTCCCATTCATTTTAAGCGCACCACTTTGGTGTTAAAGATACCGCCGGGTTATTTATTTAATATTTATTCCCCGGTTGGGTCTTTTTGCCAGGACTCGGTTTTAAAATGGCGTGTGTGTTCGCCTCTGTAACTCCAACCCAAGTCGAGCCCTTTGTTCCACTTTTGGCGGGCTTCTGCACAGAAGCCTCCAAACGTGGTGCCACTCTGTCTGGGTCTACAGGATGTGTGGGAGGGGGAAATAGGCACCCTGGACTGAGTTTCCTCGGCAACTGAAGTCGCACTCTTGTGTGATTGGCCCAGTGGTGAGACGCCCGGCTCACCACTTAGCATGTTTGAGTGACAGCTAGGACTGGTGAATGGGGGTTTTCTGCATAAAAGCAGGGCTTTGGGGACTGGAACTTCGGAAGTCGCCACAGGACCTAAAGAATCCGAAGAGGGAGAAGCTGAGCCGATCTGCAACGACGACACCACCGGTAGAGCCCTGCTGAACCGACTCACCACTTCCCAACAACAGAGAAGATCTTCTTCCTGGAGAGTCTTCTTCCTTCGAACTGGTGGGGTTAACCAGTTCGCCCTCTTTTCGCCTTCCTGGATCGTCTCGTGGTCGAATCGCCATGCCAAGCACCCCGGCAGCCGGATAGCCACGCTTCACCAATACCGCGAATAAATCGGTAGTACCTTTTAACGGGAAAACTCTGCGGCTGGTTTCTTCCCTGGCAGTGCAACGACTCCAGCTTTCCTCCACGTCGGGATCTTCTCTTCCCCTGGACGAAGCACTGACTTGCACCGGATGCCAGGAACAACTGCCCCCACTGGAGCTTTCTCACCATTTCAGGTACTGTGTCCCGCCAGGTCTCCCTTGCAACAGACTGTTCAAGGTGTCCCGTAAATCCTTGACTCTCTATCCTGGGGTGACCTGGGACCTGTTAACTAACTTTTCTGAACTGATCCAACTCCTTTTTGAACTATCTGCAAATACTTTTAAAGTGTACTTCAACTGTGTGATCTTGGGCACATTCCGCCTTGCTCTCTCCAAGAGTGGGCCTGGCCTATGAACTTTTTGCTCTAAAGTAGACTCTGCCTTTCTTGACTTGCTGTGGGTCTTTTAAAAGTGTTGGTATTGTGTGCTTTCCTAATTCTGCCTTTTCCCTCCCTTTTTAAATAATTATTGGAGTGCCAACTTGGTTAAGCGCTCACCCCTGTATTGATAATAAGTGGTGTTCTTTTCCTAAGACTTGTCGAATAATTAATCAGGGAGGTGTATATATTTCTAGTGACTGTGTTTGAACTTGCTTGACATATTAGTGCCAGTGTATTTTTACAAGTGTGTTTTTAAATAAATAATTATATACTTTTATACCCACGCTCTGGTCAGTGTTTGCTTGTGCTACTGTATTTTTGTACCTAATGTGTATACTCTATATACTGCCTAACTCTTCTTGAGGGAAGTCTGACTGCTCAGCCACAGCTACCAGGTAAATCTGGGTGGTACAGATTGCTACCAAATGAATGGGTTTACTGCCAACACCTGTAGTCTTAAACTTTTTGCAGTGGTCCCTAAGGGAACTGCACAGGTTTCTGCCTAACAGTGGAGATCCCATCCCTGCCACCGTCGGGAGTCGGCGGTCCAGCAGTGGTGGACACCCCAACAACTGGAGTCCAGCAGATGGAGGATGTGCAGGCATCGGACAGGGCACATGGACAGCAGCAACAGCAGCAGGCTCTAGGTGGGAGCAATGATGTCTAGGGGCCATCGACATCAGAGGGGCAGGCATCGGCCAGAGGGCAGAAGAACCCTGGAATGGGTGTGTCTTCCGTGTGGCTGCGGTTGGGCCAGCGCATAGATGCGGAACGGCGGCGGGCAGAAGAGGCGCAGCTCACCATGGTCAGGGCGGAGTTCTCCATGCGTCGGGCATTGAGGCAGGCAGAGTGCCTCGAGGCAACTCGTAGGGAGTTGGAACAGGCCATGAGTGCATCCCTGCGAGACCTCGGGGCCAGGGCAGAGGCCCGCCTCTGCGACATCGACATGGAGTTCGATGATGCCCTGGCCCGGGACATCACAGAGTGAGCCGCAGGACTTGCCCGTCACCATTGCATATAGTTAGATAGTGTTAGGTTTCCTTTGTTCTTCTTTTCATTTGGAGTTAATGGACATTGCTCCACTTCGTGTGTGTATAGTTCTTTCTTCCTAGGACATTTTTGTAGGTTTCCTTTTGTTTGTGGATCATGGACCATTTGGACTTACATTGTATATAGTTGCAGACTTGTACATACTTTCTTTTTCTATATTCCCATGGATCAATGTTTTTTTTAAAATTTGGATTATGTTTTTATTATGGACATTGGCAATGGACCACTTTTTTATTGTACGTGATTTTTCTATTTTTCAATTTCCAGTTTACTATTCCTCAAAGTCAGTTCTTTATGTTTTTAATACATCTTTTATTACTTCAGAATTGGTGTTGTGTTCTGTAATTGGTTTTGTGCATGTCTCATTGAACATTTCCTCAGTCACGTGTTGCCACTGTGTGGCTACGTTGTGTATATCTGCATGGGCATGGTGCTTCATTTCATCTATCATAGCATGGGTAATTTGGGAGTGGGTACTGTGGATGGTTGCATGCTTGGATTGGGGGGCAAGGGGGCTTAGGGTTGGCTTTCGGGACATGGGTCTGTTTTGTTAGGACATGTTGTTTGTTGGGACATAAGTCTGGGCCTGAGGCTCACTGCTGGGGGTGGGGGTGCTCGGGGACATGAGTCGGGGCCTGCTGGCAGGTGCCCATCACTGCTAGGGGGTGGGGGTGCAGGGGGACATGAGTCAGGGCCTACTGGCAGGTGCCCATCATGCTGGGGGGTGGGGGTGCAGGGGGACATGAGTCGGGGCCTGCTGGCAGGAGCCCATCACTGCTGGGGGGTGGGTGTGCTGGGGGACATGAGTCTGGGCCTGCTGGCAGGTGCCCATCACTGCTGGGGGTTGGGGGTGCTGGGGGAAATGAGTCGGGGCCTGCTGGCAGGTGCCCATCACTGCTGGGGGGTAGAGGTGCTGGGGGACATGAGTCGGGGCCTGCTGGCAGGTGCCCATCACTGCTGGGGGGGTGGGGGTGCTGGGGGACATGGGTTGGTGATCACTAGTGGAAGGTGACATGTGGGCTGGCTGGGGGGCGTGCCCATGGTGGATGGGCTGCGTGCGGGACATGACCAGGGGTGCAGGGTAGTCCCCTGTGGTGTGGGTTGCCTGCAGGGGCCGTCGAGGGGGTAGAGGGCACACCTGGGAGGACACACACTGCCAGTTCACGTGTGGGACTCGCCGCGCACCCCACTGGATACACGTACCCGCTCTGACAGCGAAATCGCGTGTGAAACTTCCCGTGCACCCCTACAATACACGTACCTCGCTCACACAGGGCCGATCGCGTGTGAAACTTCCTGCGAACCCCAGTAATACACATACCCCGCTCGCACAGGGCCATTCGCGTGTGAAACTTCCCACGCATCCCAGTAATACTCGTACCCCGCTCGCACAGGCCCAATCGTGTGTTAAACTTCCCGCACACCCCCGAAATGCACGTACCCCGCTCGCACAGGCCCAATCGCATGTGAAACTTTGCGCGCACCCCAGTAACACACGTACCCCGCTCGCACAGGGCCATTCGCATGTGAAACTTCCCACGAACCCCAGTAATACACGTACCCCGCTCGCACAGGCCCAATCGCGTGTGAAACTTTGCGCGCACCCCAGTAATACACGTACCCCGCTCGCACAGGGCCATTCGCGTGTGAAATGTCCCGCGAACCCCAGTAATACACGTACCCCGCTCACGCAGGCACAATCGCGTGTGAAACTTCCCGCGAACCCCAGTAATACACGTACCCCGCTTGCACAGGCCCAATCGCGTGTGGAACTTCCCGCGCACCCCCGAAAAGCACGTACCCCACTCGCACAGGGCCGATCGCATTTGAAACTTCCCGCGCACCCAAGTAATACACGTACCCCGCTCACACAGGGCCATTCACGTGTGAAACTTCCCGCGTACCCCAGTAATACACGTACACTGCTCGCACAGGGCCAATCGCATGTAAAACTTCCCACGCACCCCCGAAATGCACGTACCCAGCTCGCACAGGCCCATTCGTGTGTGAAACTTTGAGCGCATCACAGTGATACACATACCCCGCTCGCACAGGGCCATTCGCGTGTGAAACTTCCTACGAACCCCAGTAATACACATACCCCGCTCGCACAGGGCCATTCGCGTGTGAAACTTCCCACGCATCCCAGTAATAAACGTACCCCGCTCGCACAGGCCCAATCGCGTGTTAAACTTCCCGCACACCCCCGAAATGCACGTACCCCACTCGCACAGGCCCAATCGCATGTGAAACTTTGCGCGCACCCCAGTAACACACGTACCCCGCTCGCACAGGCCCAATCGCGTGTGAAACCTTGCGCGCACCCCAGTAATACACGTACCCCGCTCGCACAGGGCCATTCGCGTGTGAAACGTCCTGCGAACCCCAGTAATACACGTACCCCGCTCACGAAGGCCCAATCGCGTGTGAAACTTCCCGCTAACCCCAGTAATACACGTACCCCGCTTGCACAGGCCCAATCGCGTGTGAAACTTCCCGCGCACCCCCGAAATGCACGTACCCCACTCGCACAGGGCCGATCGCGTTTGAAACTTCCCGCGCACCCAAGTAATACACGTACCCCGCTCACACAGGGCCATTCACGTGTGAAACTTCCCGCGTACCCCAGTAATACACGTACCCCGCTCGCACAGGCCCAATCGTGTGTAAAACTTCCCATGCACCCCCGAAATGCACGTATCCAGCTCGCACAGGCCCAGTCGTGTGTGAAACTTTGAGCGCACCACAGTAATACACGTACCCCGCTCGCACAGGGCCATTCGCGTGTGAAACTTCCCGCGCACTCTAGTAATACACGTACCCCGCTCGCACAGGGCCATTCGCGTGTGAAACTTCCCACGCATCCCAGTAATACACGTACCCCGCTCGCACAGGCCCAATCGCGTGTTAAACTTCCCGCACACCCCCGAAATGCACGTACCCCGCTCGCACAGGCCCAATCGCATGTGAAACTTTGCGCGCACCCCAGTAACACACGTACCCCGCTCGCACAGGGCCATTCGCGTGTGAAACTTCCCACGAACCCCAGTAATACACGTACCCCGCTTGCACAGGCCCAATCGCGTGTGAAACTTTGCGCGCACCCCAGTAATACACGTACCCCGCTCGCACAGGGCCATTCGCGTGTGAAACGTCCCGCGAACCCCAGTAATACACGTACCCCGCTCACGAAGGCCCAATCGCGTGTGAAACTTCCCGCGCACCCCCGAAATGCACGTACCCCACTCGCACAGGGCCGATCGCGTTTGAAACTTCCCGCGCACCCAAGTAATACACGTACCCCGCTCACACAGGGCCATTCACGTGTGAAACTTCCAGCGTACCCCAGTAATACACGTACCCCGCTCGCACAGGCCCAATCGTGTGTAAAACTTCCCACGCACCCCCGAAAGGCACGTACCCAGCTCGCACAGGCCCAGTCGTGTGTGAAACTTTGAGCGCACCACAGTAATACACGTACCCCGCTCGCACAGGGCCATTCGCGTGTGAAACTTCCTGCGCACTCTAGTAATACACGTACCCCGCTCGCACAGGGCCATTCGCATGTGAAACTTCCCGCACACCCCAGTATTACACGTAACCCGCTCGCACAGGCCCAATCGCGTGTGAAACTTTGCACGCACCGCAGTGATACACGTACCCCGCTCACACAGGGCCATTTGCGTGTGAAACTTCCCACGCATCCCAGTAATACACGTACCCCACTCCCACAGGCCCAATCGCGTGTGAAACTTCCCGCGAACCCCAGTAATACACGTACGCCGCTCGCACAAGCCCAATCGCGTGTGAAACTTCCCATGCACCCCAGTAATACATGTACCCCGCTCGCACAGGGCCATTCGCGTGTGAAACTTCCCGCGCACCCCAGTAATACACGTAACCCGCTCGCACAGGCCCAATCGCGTGTGAAACTTCCCGCGCACCCCAGTAATACACGTACCCCGCTCCCACAGGCCCAATCGCGTTGTCATAGGCAATACAGTACACTGGTCGTCTGTATAAAGTGCAGAGTTTGGTAGTCCTTCACAACCAACGCTGCCTTTTCCCTCTATTTTTGGCTATAAACCTTTATTTTACTTTAATTTATATTAACTTTTTCTTGAACATCAACAAAAACAATGACATTTTACCAAGCCTTATGTTCCATTTTCAGCCATTCCCTCTCCTATAAACTTACACTATACAGAACATATATTTTAGGATGCATGCATGATCAAATTTGGATGATGACACATTCAGGAACACGCAGTGTGAAATACATGAGACTCTCTCTGCATTGGGACCGATGGCTGAACCGAGTATACACATTAAACCAGCCTTGCAACCATTCCCATTATGGGGTGGGGGGAGAAAGGCGGGTGAGACTTTTCCCAAATGGGGACAGCAGAGCTACAGCCCAATGTTATCTTAAGTGCTGGTCTTAATCGCTCACTAATGTATAACCTTGGTTTACTACTACCCCATTTCAAAATGAACAATCCCCATTCTATGTGAATAGCTTCCACACCGTCATACATCATTGCAGTGAGCTTCTCTAGGATGAAAATATCCCACAATGTATTCTTCCAATCTGCTTTTGAAGGGGCGGATTTAATTTTCCATCTCTGTGCTATTGCCACCCTCCCAGCTCTTAACATAGCATCCCACATTCTCGGAGGTCGGGCTTCCTCCCTAGTGCCCCCCGCCAGTCCCCCCCCCCTGAACACCGAAAAGCAATTGCAATGCTTCAAGGTTCAGAGATATTCCCACAATCTCCTTCATCCAGTTAAGGACCTCAGCCAAAAACACCTGGATCTTAGGACAAGTCCACCATAGGTGATATGATGTACTGTACTCGCCACATTCCCTGGGTCAGAGGGAGAAAAACTCTGGAGAACATTTTCGAAGGTTTGTGGGGGGATAAGTGCCAGCCGTGTACAATTTTTTAAAATGATGTTCCATTGTAGAAGTGAAAAGGTTTCTGTGAAACATAATCTCATAGACTTTTCCCCATGTATCTTCAGATATGTCTAATCCAGTTTGTGTAGCCCAATATTGTTTAAAGTTTTGTCTCCCTGAAACATCTGCTGTCACCATTGTACATCCTGGATACAATCCCTTTTCTGGAGGTGGCATCGTTAATAGTTTGTTCGAAGCCAGTTAATGGCCATGAACTTTTGGGGAGCACTCTGGGTTGTGCACATATTCACTTTAACCGCAAATATTCAAATACACTGCATACATCACCCCCTAGCATTTCTTTCACGTCTCATAGTCCTTAAATTGGCCCTCCTTAAAGAGTTGCCCCACCCTCTTCAGGCCTCTATCAGACCATAGTTGTGTGTGATTGAATCCCTTTTTGCCCCGATCCAGTGGTGTTCCCCACAACAAGCTCAGAGGGGATGTCCAGGTAGAGAGCCGTTCATTGGGACCATTCTTTTTCCATAATATCCATAGTACCCCAGACGATGGGTGATTCCTAACACTTGCTGGGATTGATTTAGTAGGGGGCCATAGCAGATCTCTAACTTTCTTAGGATGGGTGTACGAGTCTTCCAAATACGTCCAATACATGCCCATGTCATGCCTCATGTGTTCAAACAAGATTTGCAATTGGGCAGCCTTATAATAGAGTTATAAATCTGGGAGTCCAAACCCTCCAAAGTCTCTGGGTAGGGCCAGGGTGGTTCTTATGACGCTGGGTCTTTTCCCTTGCTAAATACATTTGGATATCATAGAATTAGGTTTTCTAAAGAAAATAACTGGGAGTGGTGATGGGATGGTGGTAAACAGGAATAGTAAGTGCAGAAGGACAGTCATTTAATCGGTCATCCTACCATACCACGAGCGGATCTGAGGCCCAACGGGTGAGGTCAGATGTAAGTTTGTCAGTTGCAGGAGTATAATTGATGTCAATCAACTGACTCAGATCTCTGGGTAGTCGTATCCCCAGGTAGGTTATTTCTTTAAGTTCAATTCTCATCCCTCCCAGTGTGCCCAAGTCCTCCATGGGTGAATGATCCAACTGTAATGGCATGACATTGGATTTCAATGCATTTATTTTTAGGCCTGAGAAAGCCCAAAGGAAGCTATCTGATCTAGAAGTCTCGGAAGGCATTGGGGTACATCAATTACTTACCATAAAATGTCATCTGTAAATAGGGACAATTTAAAATCAACTTTGCTGTATTTTATCCCTGTAATGTCAGGATTTTCTCTAATTGCTATTGCCAGGGGTTCCATATTAAGCGCATATAAGAGCGGGGAGAAGGGGCAGCCCTGTCTAGTACCTCTGGTTAGATGGAAGGGGTTTGAGATTATACCATTCCCTAGTACTTTGGCCGTCGGATCTCTATGAAGTGCTGAGATCCACCACCGAAAGTTGGGGGCGAAGCCCATTTTCTCCAGTACTTTCCCCATGTTTGTCATTCAACCCGGTCGAAAGTCTTTTCCGAGTCAATGGAAACCAGGTATCTGTCCAGCTTCTGCTCTTGTGCAGTGTGCATTAAGTCGATTGTTTTTCTGATGTTATCAGCGCCCTGCTGCCCGGGGATAAATCATACCTGATCACCACGGATTAATGTTGGCATTTGTTTTTCTTGTCTTTTACCCTGCACTTTCGCAAAAGTCTTTACGTCTGTGTTTAACAAGGAGATTGGGCGGTATGATTGGTAATGTGTCGGGTCTCTTCCTTCTTTTGGTATCACTACTATTAAGGCTCCACTAGGGAGTCGGGTAGGACTCCTGTTTCTAACACAAGGTTAAACATTCTGGCCATGAACTATCAGGTCCCAACACCGCTCTCCTGCAGGAGCAGATGAATTGCCCACCTATTCCCTCAAACCAGTATATCCAACAATCAACTGAACAATTATTGAACTGACCAGAATGGGGGAAAAGGGGATTTGGAGAAAATAACAAACGGTCAGGATAACACTGGAGTCCTCAACTGCTTGGCACCTTAGAACTCTGGATGCTTGTTAGGGAGAATTCTCTGTATGGGCTAATTTCCCAAACCTAGTGAGTCCCCCAGCAGCTTTGCTGGATTTTTGGGTTTTATTTTTTCTCCTGCTAAGAGTGAGATTATTTTTCTCCCACTCTTAGGCATGATTTGAGAATGTCCTTTGACTTTGTAATGTGTTTTATGGGCTATGGGGTCTTTTACTCCATAGGGCTTCATGTGTTTTTGGGATGTGTGTTACACAGCACCCTCAGTGCAGAATCACAGGGGTGTCATAGTGACTGACCCCCAAACATAGACTCCATACCCTGGGACTGACTACTGTCTCCCAGGGCATGTAAAGTCACCATTGACTTTACTAGTCTAAAATTGTGAACAGAACCAGTAGAAACCATCATATTGTGGAAGTACTGGTAGGGGTAATTAGATTGCCCCTGGGTCTGTTTTTCGAGGGGGCACTGTACAGTCCCCCCTCCTCGAGTTTCTGGCAGGTGGCAGTGGTTACCACGCGAAATATTCCACCGGAATATTTCCTATGGGATTTTCCCATTCATTTTAAGCGCACCACTTTGGTGTTAAAGATACCGCCGGGTTATTTATTTAATATTTATTCCCCGGTTGGGTCTTTTTGCCAGGACTCGGTTTTAAAATGGCGTGTGTGTTCGCCTCTGTAACTCCAACCCAAGTCGAGCCCTTTGTTCCACTTTTGGCGGGCTTCTGCACAGAAGCCTCCAAACGTGGTGCCACTCTGTCTGGGTCTACAGGATGTGTGGGAGGGGGAAATAGGCACCCTGGACTGAGTTTCCTCGGCAACTGAAGTCGCACTCTTGTGTGATTGGCCCAGTGGTGAGACGCCCGGCTCACCACTTAGCATGTTTGAGTGACAGCTAGGACTGGTGAATGGGGGTTTTCTGCATAAAAGCAGGGCTTTGGGGACTGGAACTTCGGAAGTCGCCACAGGACCTAAAGAATCCGAAGAGGGAGAAGCTGAGCCGATCTGCAACGACGACACCACCGGTAGAGCCCTGCTGAACCGACTCACCACTTCCCAACAACAGAGAAGATCTTCTTCCTGGAGAGTCTTCTTCCTTCGAACTGGTGGGGTTAACCAGTTCGCCCTCTTTTCGCCTTCCTGGATCGTCTCGTGGTCGAATCGCCATGCCAAGCACCCCGGCAGCCGGATAGCCACGCTTCACCAATACCGCGAATAAATCGGTAGTACCTTTTAACCGGAAAACTCTGCGGCTGGTTTCTTCCCTGGCAGTGCAACGACTCCAGCTTTCCTCCACGTCGGGATCTTCTCTTCCCCTGGACGAAGCACTGTCTTGCACCGGATGCCAGGAACAACTGCCCCCACTGGAGCTTTCTCACCATTTCAGGTACTGTGTCCCGCCAGGTCTCCCTTGCAACAGACTGTTCAAGGTGTCCCGTAAATCCTTGACTCTCTATCCTGGGGTGACCTGGGACCTGTTAACTAACTTTTCTGAACTGATCCAACTCCTTTTTGAACTATCTGCAAATACTTTTAAAGTGTACTTCAACTGTGTGATCTTGGGCACATTCCGCCTTGCTCTCTCCAAGAGTGGGCCTGGCCTATGAACTTTTTGCTCTACAGTAGACTCTGCCTTTCTTGACTTGCTGTGGGTCTTTTAAAAGTGTTGGTATTGTGTGCTTTCCTAATTCTGCCTTTTCCCTCCCTTTTTAAATAATTATTGGAGTGCCAACTTGGTTAAGCGCTCACCCCTGTATTGATAATAAGTGGTGTTCTTTTCCTAAGACTTGTCGAATAATTAATCAGGGAGGTGTATATATTTCTAGTGACTGTGTTTGAACTTGCTTGACATATTAGTGCCAGTGTATTTTTACAAGTGTGTTTTTAAATAAATAATTATATACTTTTATACCCACGCTCTGGTCAGTGTTTGCTTGTGCTACTGTATTTTTGTACCTAATGTGTATACTCTAAATACTGCCTAACTCTTCTTGAGGGAAGTCTGACTGCTCAGCCACAGCTACCAGGTAAATCTGGGTGGTACAGATTGCTACCAAATGAATGGGTTTACTGCCAACACCTGTAGTCTTAAACTTTTTGCAGTGGTCCCTAAGGGAACTGCACAGGTTTCTGCCTAACAGTGGAGATCCCATCCCTGCCACCGTCGGGAGTCGGCGGTCCAGCAGTGGTGGACACCCCAACAACTGGAGTCCAGCAGATGGAGGATGTGCAGGCATCGGACAGGGCACAAGGACAGCAGCAACAGCAGCAGGCTCTAGGTGGGAGCAATGATGTCTAGGGGCCATCGACATCAGAGGGGCAGGCATCGGCCAGAGGGCAGAAGAACCCTGGAATGGGTGTGTCTTCTGTGTGGCTGCGGTTGGGCCAGCGCATAGATGCGGAACGGCGGCGGGCAGAAGAGGCGCAGCTCACCATGGTCAGGGCGGAGTTCTCCATGCGTCGGGCATTGAGGCAGGCAGAGTGCCTCGAGGCAACTCGTAGGGAGTTGGAACAGGCCATGAGTGCATCCCTGCGAGACCTCGGGGCCAGGGCAGAGGCCCGCCTCTGCGACATCGACATGGAGTTCGATGATGCCCTGGCCCGGGACATCACAGAGTGAGCCGCAGGACTTGCCCGTCACCATTGCATATAGTTAGATAGTGTTAGGTTTCCTTTGTTCTTCTTTTAATTTGGAGTTAATGGACATTGCTCCACTTCGTGTGTGTATAGTTCTTTCTTCCTAGGACATTTTTGTAGGTTTCCTTTTGTTTGTGGATCATGGACCATTTGGACTTACATTGTATATAGTTGCAGACTTGTACATACTTTCTTTTTCTATATTCCCATGGATCAATGTTTTTTTTAAAATTTGGATTATGTTTTTATTATGGACATTGGCAATAGACCACTTTTTTATTGTACGTGATTTTTCTATTTTTCAATTTCCAGTTTACTATTCCTCAAAGTCAGTTCTTTATGTTTTTAATACATCTTTTATTACTTCAGAATTGGTGTTGTGTTCTGTAATTGGTTTTGTGCATGTCTCATTGAACATTTCCTCAGTCACGTGTTGCCACTGTGTGGCTACGTTGTGTATATCTGCATGGGCATGGTGGTTCATTTCATCTATCATAGCATGGGTAATTTGGGAGTGGGTACTGTGGATGGTTGCATGCTTGGATTGGGGGGCAAGGGGGCTTAGGGTTGGCTTTCGGGACATGGGTCTGTTTTGTTAGGACATGTTGTTTGTTGGGACATAAGTCTGGGCCTGAGGCTCACTGCTGGGGGTGGGGGTGCTCGGGGACATGAGTCGGGGCCTGCTGGCAGGTGCCCATCACTGCTAGGGGGTGGGTGTGCAGGGGGACATGAGTCAGGGCCTACTGGCAGGTGCCCATCATGCTGGGGGGTGGGGGTGCAGAGGGACATGAGTCGGGGCCTGCTGGCAGGAGCCCATCACTGCTGGGGGGTGGGTGTGCTAGGGGACATGAGTCTGGGCCTGCTGGCAGGTGCCCATCACTGCTGGGGGTTGGGGGTGCTGGGGGAAATGAGTCGGGGCCTGCTGGCAGGTGCCCATCACTGCTGGGGGGTAGAGGTGCTGGGGGACATGAGTCGGGGCCTGCTGGCAGGTGCCCATCACTGCTGGGGGGGTGGGGGTGCTGGGGGACATGGGTTGGTGATCACTAGTGGAAGGTGACATGTGGGCTGGCTGGGGGGCGTGCCCATGGTGGATGGGCTGCGTGCGGGACATGACCAGGGGTGCAGGGTAGTCCCCTGTGGTGTGGGTTGCCTGCAGGGGCCGTCGAGGGGGTAGAGGGCACACCTGGGAGGACACACACTGCCAGTTCACGTGTGGGACTCGCCGCGCACCCCACTGGATACACGTACCCGCTCTGACAGCGAAATCGCGTGTGAAACTTCCCGTGCACCCCTACAATACACGTACCTCGCTCACACAGGGCCGATCGCGTGTGAAACTTCCTGCGAACCCCAGTAATACACATACCCCGCTCGCACAGGGCCATTCGCGTGTGAAACTTCCCACGCATCCCAGTAATACTCGTACCCCGCTCGCACAGGCCCAATCGTGTGTTAAACTTCCCGCACACCCCCGAAATGCACGTACCCCGCTCGCACAGGCCCAATCGCATGTGAAACTTTGCGCGCACCCCAGTAACACACGTACCCCGCTCGCACAGGGCCATTCGCGTGTGAAACTTCCCACGAACCCCAGTAATACACGTACCCCGCTCGCACAGGCCCAATCGCGTGTGAAACTTTGCGCGCACCCCAGTAATACACGTACCCCGCTCGCACAGGGCCATTCGCGTGTGAAATGTCCCGCGAACCCCAGTAATACACGTACCCCGCTCACGCAGGCACAATCGCGTGTGAAACTTCCCGCGAACCCCAGTAATACACATACCCCGCTTGCACAGGCCCAATCGCGTGTGGAACTTCCCGCGCACCCCCGAAAAGCACGTACCCCACTCGCACAGGGCCGATCGCATTTGAAACTTCCCGCGCACACAAGTAATACACGTACCCCGCTCACACAGGGCCATTCACGTGTGAAACTTCCCGCGTACCCCAGTAATACACGTACACTGCTCGCACAGGGTCAATCGCATGTAAAACTTCCCACGCACCCCCGAAATGCACGTACCCAGCTCGCACAGGCCCATTCGTGTGTGAAACTTTGAGCGCACCACAGTGATACACATACCCCGCTCGCACAGGGCCATTCGCGTGTGAAACTTCCTGCGAACCCCAGTAATACACATACCCCGCTCGCACAGGGCCATTCGCGTGTGAAACTTCCCACGCATCCCAGTAATAAACGTACCCCGCTCGCACAGGCCCAATCGCGTGTTAAACTTCCCGCACACCCCCGAAATGCACGTACCCCACTCGCACAGGCCCAATCGCATGTGAAACTTTGCGCGCACCCCAGTAACACACGTACCCCGCTCGCACAGGCCCAATCGCGTGTGAAACTTTGCGCGCATCCCAGTAATACACGTACCCCGCTCGCACAGGGCCATTCGCGTGTGAAACGTCCTGCGAACCCCAGTAATACACGTACCCCGCTCACGAAGGCCCAATCGCGTGTGAAACTTCCCGCTAACCCCAGTAATACACGTACCCCGCTTGCACAGGCCCAATCGCGTGTGAAACTTCCCGCGCACCCCCGAAATGCACGTACCCCACTCGCACAGGGCCGATCGCGTTTGAAACTTCCCGCGCACCCAAGTAATACACGTACCCCGCTCACACAGGGCCATTCACGTGTGAAACTTCCCGCGTACCCCAGTAATACACGTACCCCGCTCGCACAGGCCCAATCGTGTGTAAAACTTCCCATGCACCCCCGAAATGCACGTACCCAGCTCGCACAGGCCCAGTCGTGTGTGAAACTTTGAGCGCACCACAGTAATACACGTACCCCGCTCGCACAGGGCCATTCGCGTGTGAAACTTCCCGCGCACTCTAGTAATACACGTACCCCGCTCGCACAGGGCCATTCGCGTGTGAAACCTCCCACGCATCCCAGTAATACACGTACCCTGCTCGCACAGGCCCAATCGCGTGTGGAACTTTGCGCGCACCCCAGTAACACACGTACCCCGCTCGCACAGGGCCATTCGCGTGTTAAACTTCCCGCACACCCCCCGCTCGCACAGGCCCAATCGCATGTGAAACTTTGCGCGCACCCCAGTAACACACGTAACCCGCTCGCACAGGGCCATTCGCGTGTGAAACTTCCCACGAACCCCAGTAATACACGTACCCCGCTTGCACAGGCCCAATCGCGTGTGAAACTTTGCGCGCACCCCAGTAATACACGTACCCCGCTCGCACAGGGCCATTCGCGTGTGAAACGTCCCGCGAACCCCAGTAATACACGTACCCCGCTCACGAAGGCCCAATCGCGTGTGAAACTTCCCGCTAACCCCAGTAATACACGTACCCCGCTTGCACAGGCCCAATCACGTGTGAAACTTCCCGCGCACCCCCGAAATGCACGTACCCCACTCGCACAGGGCCGATTGCGTTTGAAACTTCCCGCGCACCCAAGTAATACACGTACCCCGTTCACACAGGGCCATTCACGTGTGAAACTTCCCGCGTACCCCAGTAATACACGTACCCCGCTCGCACAGGCCCAATCGTGTGTAAAACTTCCCACGCACCCCCGAAATGCACGTACCCAGCTCGCACAGGCCCAGTCGTGTGTGAAACTTTGAGCGCACCACAGTAATACACGTACCCCGCTCGCACAGGGCCATTCGCGTGTGAAACTTCCTGCGCACTCTAGTAATACACGTACCCCGCTCGCACAGGGCCATTCGCATGTGAAACTTCCCGCACACCCCAGTATTACACGTAACCCGCTCGCACAGGCCCAATCGCGTGTGAAACTTTGCACGCACCGCAGTGATACACGTACCCCGCTCACACAGGGCCATTTGCGTGTGAAACTTCCCACGCATCCCAGTAATACACGTACCCCGCTCCCACAGGCCCAATCGCGTGTGAAACTTCCCGCGAACCCCAGTAATACACGTACGCCGCTCGCACAAGCCCAATCGCGTGTGAAACTTCCCGCACACCCCCGAAATACACGTACCCCGCTCGCACAGGGCCATTCGCGTGTGAAACTTCCCATGCACCCCAGTAATACATGTACCCCGCTCGCACAGGGCCATTCGCGTGTGAAACTTCCCGCGCACCCCAGTAATACACGTAACCCGCTCGCACAGGCCCAATCGCGTGTGAAACTTCCCGCGCACCCCAGTAATACACGTACCCCGCTCCCACAGGCCCAATCGCGTGTGAAACTTCCCGCGAACCCCAGTAATACACGCACCCCGCTCGCACAGGCCCAATCGCGTGTGAAACTTCCCGCACACCCCCGAAATACACGTACCCCGCTCTCACAGGGCCATTCGCGTGTCAAAGTTCCCACGCACCCCAGTAATACACGTACCCCGCTCGCACAGGGCCAATCGCGTGTGAAACTTCCCACGCACCCCCGAAATGCATGTACACTGCTCGCACAGGGCCAATCGCGTGTGAAACTTCCCGCGCAGCGGGGTACGTGTATTCGGAGGGGTGCACTGGGAGTTTTACAGGCGTTTTCGTGGTTGGGGGCCTGTGCACCATGTACGGGATTTGTGCGCTGTACATGGCGCACGGGGAGGGGTTGGGGGCGTAACCGGCGCTGCTGCAGGGTCGCTGCGCCACTCTGCGCCACGGCTGGTAATGGATGTTAAAATCCATGAATACGCTGTGCGCGGAAATGGATTTTGGCACTCGCGGCTGGCGCAGACTGTCGCACGTGCACACTGTGCGCCACTTGTACGCTGAATTCTATGAATTACCCCCTTAAACTTTTGTTGATCCCCTGCGAACTGCTCCGGTGGAGCAAATGGAGTAGTCACCACAGTAATTGCTGAAACTCCCCCTTTGCTTTTCCACCCATTTGATTTTTTCTACAGTTACCCTCTCCACTTCAGGATATAACACTGATGGTTCCCTTTCCGGATTCCAACCTGAAACACTTGGTCTTTCTGTCTCTACTCCTCCCTCATTCACCAAAACACTTTACTCCTTAAGTCTATCACTCAACTCTGTAGTCTCTCTCCTTGACTTTGACATTTCTTCCTTCATTTCTAAAAGCATCCTAGCTAATGAGCCTAAAGACACCTCTACTTCATGCTCCATCTCTGCTCAGGCAGGTTTTTCAATGTGGGCCTTTCATTCTATCAGGTACCAGCGCCGATCTCCCGTAGGAGCAGATGGATTGCCCACGTAGTCCCTCAAACCAGTATATCCAACAATCAATTGAACAATTATTGAATTGACCGGAATGGGGGAAAAGAGGATTTGGAGAAAATAACAAACGGTCAGGATAACACTGGAGTCCTCAACTGCTTGGCACCTTGGAACTCTGGATACCTGCAAATGATATAGCAATAAAAAACTTTCCCAGACCCCTTTGTTACCTGACGATCTCTGTTTCTTTACTTAGAGACTCTTGAAAGAATTAATCTTTATATTTAAATTGCTTTTCTCTGCTAAATTCTTTTTGACTTCAATACTCCTCAATAACTATCTGTATACTCAATGTAGTGAAGAATCATCAGTAATTGAACACTTAAAGTTGTATTGAATGCTTTTGAAACGAAAAAATTGCTGAACATAACTAATTGATTTTTCTGCTAGATTCAAAATTTGCCATTAGTTTGCTGAGTTCATTAGTTCACTTGTAGTCCAATTGTTTTGGTATTGGATTATTTGTAGAAGTGCAGAACACTCCAATATACATGCGCTTATTTAAAGAACACTGCTGAATTATTATTAGTTTGCGCGCACACGCTACCTTATGTCGCTCGCCTCCACTGGATCGCGCAATATTGAAGATCACTGTCTTCTAATATAAGAGCTGCACGCCGCCGCAGGATCACGTTGCCCAGATGATCGGTGCCTTGTAATATTAAAAAATAAAAGCCACACGCCGCCGCAGGTTCGCGTTGCTCGGATGATCGCTGCCTTGTAATATTATGCGCGTTCACACATAACCTGGAGCCGTTAGATTGCGCAACACTGATGAATCTCCTCAGGAACGACAAAAACAAAAAACGTATTACGCGGATTCAAAGACTTCCTGGACACGCCGCTCCATGCCACTAGGTCCTTTTCTTTAAAGCGGACGACACGCGATGCACAAATGAACGCCTCTGCTCACACTGCAAGCCTACAAAAGTCACGCGCACGCTGATTGTCAATATTCAAAGCTGCGTGCACATAAGGAAACAAACGTTCAAAAGAGCGTTGAAATTACTTCTTTCCAAAACTATTTACATTGGTTGAACAACAAACAGTCTTTTTCCTCAATACTTGAATTAAATTACTTTTCGAAAACAGAACTTGAGTTAAATAAAATTATATACGAGAACAGTTTCTCTAAACTTGGTTTTTGCATAACTTAAAGGCATGGTCTAGTAAAAAATGTTATTGTCCCTACGGGTCGGCCATGTTTTTTTAAGCCTAAGTGGCTCGATTTTAGAAAACTTTCCTATGGACCTTACCCGAGTTTTCGTCCATTAAACGCACGCGAAAACAAGCATCAGGGCGCCGCCATTTTCTGATAATCCTATCACTTGCCGCATCGCCCTGGCTGACCTACTTCTGCAGCACTAAATCAATTCCCCCGCCCCTGAGCCTGACATTATCCAAACATTCATATTCCCCGCCTCTCTCCGTGACGTTACTGTGCTGCGTAGGCAAACGCGCCCAGTCGTCTTCTACGCGACTCCACACAGAACCTGGAAACCAACACAGGCCATCTCACAACACAGCGCGCCACAATTCGGAATATGAAACTGTACTTTAAAATCAAACAGCAACACGGTACATTTGGTAAAGTACATTTATTTTACATTAAATGTTTAGAGAATATTCAGCAATTGCCATATGAACTCCGAAAGCCATTTATTTTCTTTTATCTGTATCCGCCATCGTACACAGGGTGTTGCTTTTCGTTAAAAGAAGCACTTTGGAAGCACGGTGAACCGCAAGGCTGTTCCATCAACTAGGCACTAGTCAATCGTTAAGGTTGATATGTTGCTTCTAGCCACTAGTACAGCGTAAGGGCATGTGGGCCCTTGGCAATCGTCCCATAAAATTGTCAGTGTGCTCCAGTTGTTCACACGAAGCTGCAGGTGTCTACTGTAAAAGCCATCTGCTGGTGTCTCAAACCGATGGCAGTAGCAGAAGGGGAGCAAATACCTGTTATGAAAACAAAAAAATTATAATTAGTCTCGCCAGCCGATCTTCATTAATATTAATTATTTTATTTATTACAGCCGATCAGAAACTATTTGCTTGCAAGGATAGTTCAATGGAGTATGTTCGGCTCTAAAATCAATGCGAAAAGTAACAAAATAAATCGAGGCCAACACACAATGATAAACGACAGTTAGTCTACATGCGTGAGGAATGATATGCTATATGATATGGCATTTGTAACGCGCCTATACTCAAGTGTTTCTAGGTGCGACGAGGCAGGTGGGGAACAAGGGCAGACAGACAACGATCCTACTAGGCCAGGTGTCTTTCTGATCGTGCATGGGGAAGCGGGGGGGTAAAAGTGCTGTACATGGTTAGTTGAATACAAATTAAATAATAGGGCCAGCTGGTGGCAAGAGCAAGGTAAATGCCGGGAGAAGGGGCTGAAGGATACAGAGACAGTCCCGTAGTGCAGGTAGGCAGTGCAGGGAAAAGTGGCTGGGCCAAGAACCGAGATCGGTGAGACCAGTGGACCTGCATGCCCATGTGCCCACTACAAACACGTTTTCCTTGCTTTTCCTAGCTCTTCATTCATTCATTTATTCATGCATTCATTCATTAAATCTTCATTCCTGTATAAAAGCGTGTAAAGATTTACTTACATTATATTTGAAATTTCCATTGTGTCTCTTCGTAATGCAGTCTGTAAAACGGACCGTGCTCTTGACAACGATTTTTCGTATACTGAACTAAAATGAATCTCGGTCTAGTTTCTGAATTTTCTGCCTTATCGTCTCTTACGTTATTGCGCACCCCCTTCAAATGTAGTTCTTTCGGCATGGTCCCTGTCTCAAGGTCAAAAAACAATAGACCCTTATACTTCCAGTGCGACTTGTGGGCCTCATCTGGGCGCGATCTGAAAATCAAAGCCGCTGTCCTTCGCATTCTTTATTTGAAACATCACGTAGTATAGGCATCTGTGAGAGCTTGAAGTTTAGAATCCGTCTATGTAGTGCGCCTCAATGTGCAAATGCAAACTGGCTTCTCTCCCAAATGCCACGGCCCGCTTGGCTGGCGCGTTCTAAGTGCCCCAATTTTGTCCCCGTTGTCTGCGAGCTTTGCAGCCCAAATTGAGACATTTAATTTTTGGCAGAAGGTCAGGGAAAGTATAAAGTACCACAGGAGTTGAGTTAAAAGTGAGATTTATTGTTTGTTTGTTTTATTATTTGCAATACGCAAGCCTCCCCTCCGTTAACAGTGCGTAGCATTTACATTTACATGAGATGAGACATGATAAAAATATATACATGCACATATTTGAGGTGAATAGAGAGAATTCAAAGATAACACCCAGCTTCTTCGCCACCCATGATGGTGAAGGTAGGGATTAGGGTTACAGGTACACTGTACAATAACATTTATTTACAAAAAGACAATCGTATTGCAATTATTGAAACCGGGATTTGTACTTCACAACCAGCTGTGCTTTGGGTGGGCATGGCACAGTCGCAATATTCGGTGGCAATGGATCACTGCTCTGCACAGAAACGTCCAAAATTCCATATCTGTGCTTCTCTAACACGGCAACAATAAGGCCTTTCACAAAGTCGAACTGCATTTCATCATAGACTGGTTTGATCACCCATTGCTTACTTCGTTTTGAAAACACCTTAGTGTAGCGAGGCATCCTTACTTTACCCCTAGTCCTAGATTGTTCACGTCCGACATTGCTCGGACATGGCCAAGACCGCTAGTAGAGTGTGATGTTTCATGCCCCGAAAGCTAAAATGCAAGCGCTTTGGCCTGTACTTTAGGCACATATTGTGGAACACCTCCAAATCTCCTGCGTGACAGAATTCTGTCAGTCCTCTCAAATTTCTTGATAGAGTTTTGTCGAAAACAATCTTCTCAATGGCTTTGTGTGTCAGTGAAGATGGAATCAACCACTTCTTCTTCCGTGCCTCCTCTGGGGACAAAGGGCCATGTTCACATTGGTGGAAATGTTGATTTGCTGTCCAGCGGTGAACGTTGGTACAGTGGTGCATCAGTGACCGCCATTTTTCAAGTAGTATTTCCACTGACCCTTCACAAGTTTTTGATCTCCACCAAAGATGGTTGGTGATAGAATGGGACCACTGCAAAATACTTTCAAAACCTTTTTTTTTCCCTGCAGCCGAGATTTTCTTATTGATTGATTTAGCAAGATGCCATACGTCAAATTGATGTTTAATATGTGGGAACTGCTCTCTCATTGTCTTGACAATTGAAACGTGTCTGTCCGTGGCTATGAGGTCGATGTGCATTCCCCTTGATTGTAGATATTCCACTGATTTTATAAATCCTAGTTTCTCCATGGCCACTGACGATGTACATTGTGTTACCTGCACGACCACCGAACTCACAATTTTCTTACTATCCATGTCCTGAAAGTGGTAGGTGCAGTACTTGGCAGAAAATCCAGGGCTGTCGCACTGTCCATCGCCGGCTAGCCTGAATCGTTCGCCTTCGAATGTACTTGCTAGAGACAATTGTTCAATTTTCCAAGCATCACTAATGGCCGGAAACAGATAATCACGTTGGTATATGTAGTACAGCGCTTTAGAAATGAAATGGAGTCCCACAAACTGAAAGAAAGCCTCTAACTTTCTAAAACTGGAGCCACTAAAAAGTGATGCAGCTGCACGCAGTAGATTGCCTGCTGGCAGTTTCCTGAGCATCGGTTGTGCAGACCATGAGAACCTATGATTTAATCTACAGGCGGCATTTATTTTGACGTTACTGCCTTTTATTTGACGAGTCACATTAATCAATGGCTTCCCACATACTTTCCCTCTAATGGAATGCACACATTTCAGCATACTTATAATTTCCATCAAACAACTGTCGAATATAATGTATTTGCTCTCTTTCATTAGACTGTCATCCTGCGTCAACGTTGTTTCGGCCTGTGACGTTGTGGAGATTTCAACACATTGGAAAGTAATATCGCTGATATCAAGTTCTGATGCGTCTATGGATGCTGCGGCTGGTTCATTCTCTGTCATTTCAACATCTATTACTTCAACATTGATGGCAGAACACAATGTCGACAGGTTTTTTGGTGGCAAATTTTTGGCGGGTGTAGATTGTGTGAATTGATCTGCAACTACTTCAGAGCTATCTTCAATACATTCAATAACATCTTCTTGTGGTGGTGCGGTCGCACTGTAGCTATGGTCCAATGCAACTTTGCTGTAGTCTCCAAACACAGTTAATTCATGTTCTGGCCATTGGACATGAGCATCACGAGCCTGAACACGCCTCGCCTCAATTAATAGTTCCTCCATAGTGTACACGGTCTGGCAAGCAACATCTCTCATTCGCTTCACTGTCTGTGTATGTATAGTTCTGACACCCACGGGTAACTGGAGGAGAGATTGGAAAAGGGATGTTCAGTTTAAACACAAGATAAAGTGTAGTCCAATTGACTGGAAAAAAACATAAAATAGTCCCCAGCACAAACATTTTTTTAAAGTTATGAACTGTTTGTAACTAACCTTTTTTTGTTTTTTTTTCTTTGCAACTTTTTTGACTCGACCTTCAACATCTGCACGCTGTAGCTCCGATTCGTTTCCGCATGTCCTCCCTTCCTCTTGCGCTGCAACGACTATATTTTCTGTATCCGCATAGACAGCACGGAATGAGGCTCCATCGTCTCCCTGAAAAATAGTACTTTCATTACTATGTATCAAAATATTGTTAGCATAAAACACACGTAAGGACGAACACACGGGTACATCTCAATAGCCAAACACGATTTAAACATTGTGTGCAACAATCAAACGACAAGTAGTCGACCAGTGATGATCTATTTCGATGGAGCTGTCAGTATCCATACCTCTGGCTCTGCATGGACTGCCATGAATGGTTGTATTGGAGAGGAGGCATCCGCATCTCCCTGAAACACAGTACTTGCATTAGTATGCTTTTCAATATTGGAAACACAACACACACTTGGGGTCGACGGCACAGGTACATATAAAGAGATAACCACAAATGATGCATTGTCCAAAAGAATCAAGGAAAATCTAAATATGATCACATTTCATCGACTTATTTCTCCGATTCCTTTACATCTGCATCATCTAAATGAGATGTTGTGATTGTGGTGGAAGCTCTGTCGTCTCCCTGAAACACAGTACTTGGATTAGTATGGTTTTCAATATTGGAAACATAACACACACTTGGGGTCGAACGCACAGGTACATATAAAGAGATAACCACAAATGATGCATTGTCCAAAAGAATCAAGGAAAATCTAAATATGATCACATTTCATCGACTTATTTCTCCGATACATTTACATCTGCATCATCTAAATTGGATGTTGTGATTGTAGTGGAAGCTTCGTCGTCTCCCTGAAACACAGCACTTGCGTTAATAGGGAAGAAAGTATAGCAAATGGAATCACGTTATATGATTACGCATGATGGAGCTGTCAGTATCCATACCTCGTGCTGCTGAAGAATATCTATGGATGTTGCAAATGTAGTGCGCACTTCCGAAAGCTGTTGCGCCGATTCGTATACGCATGGTCCCGCTTCCACTTCCCCTGGAATTACTTCAATGTCAGGCTCTGCATCAAGTGCAGGGGTTGACGCTCCATCAACTGCCTGAAACATAGTACTTGCATTAGTGAGGATTACAATAGTGAAAACATAACACACACCTGGGGTCGACAGCACAGGTACATATCAACGGCTAACCACGAATGAAACATTGTGTAGAACAATCAAACGACAAGAATTCCAGCTCTGATGATGACGCTTGATGGAGCTGTCAGTATCCATACCTCCTGCTGGTGAAGAACATCTAGAAATGTTGTATATGTGGCGGATGCTTCAGCATCTCCCTGAAAGACAGTACTTGCATTAGTATGGATAACACTAATTATAACTGAAAACAAACACCAGTGGACGATAACTAAGGTGTATATCAATTGGAAAGCACTAACCAAACATTCGGTAAAATAATTACACGATAAAATAAAACTATTACTTGACATGCATAAAACAAGTCTGTAGCGGATTAGCCTAGTAAGATTACCTGATACGCGCTAGAAGTGGTTGATAACTGCGACCACGTCAAGGATGTAGAATGTTCTTGCTTCAGATTCAAGGGATAGTCAAGAAGTTGTAAAGGTAAATTAATGATTGATAATGAAATGCCAATATTAAAAATAGCCATGTAAGGTGACAGAATACTTGAAAAATGCTCAATACAGCATAGTTCCCTGTTCCCATATATATACATTGCGTTTGTGGGTTATGAAATCGAAAAAGAATATATTGATAAATGTCATTATTCAAAAAACTATACACTCATATCAATATCGAAATTATTACAAGGGATAGAACATCTACAATATCAATTAATCCGTTCGGATACCTACACACTACCGCAAGGCCTAAAGCTAAATCCATGTCCATGTCCAAGGAAAAGTGCCGGCTGCAGATGCAGTATCGATCACCCCTCTTGTCCTGTAAGACTTGTTGGACTCTACTTTCCAGCTCATCCAGTGGATATCAGCAATGTCTGACCCATTCTCTTATTCGATCAACAGTTTTCTGGAATACATGCATTGTAGTGCCTTCAGATTTCGCATGGGTCTTCGAAGGGCAACCGCTAATCGAACAGGCAGGCATTGTTGATAAATCTGAAAAGTAAATATCAACATTATTATACAATCTTCAAGAATAAAGATTTGATACAAAAGTAAATGAATCATACAATGATCAATGCAAGGTTTGTTTTGGTCGCAGGAACTATACCAGTTCATTATGTGCGGCTTAGTATTTGCATAATTTGCAGAAATGTATAAATGATGTGACTAAAATCTGAACATGTGACTCATCCCTTGGATGTTCTGTATTGCACGAGAAGGAAACATGCTTACATTATAGTTTTACAAAGGTAGCGGGCGCCCCTCTCTCGCAAGAACAGACATGATAACCTGTTCAGTGGTTATTAACCACTTGAGAGTTCGCAGCCACTGCTTTTACTCACTGTGCCTTTCACAGATGGGAAATATCCATTTGCATATCAGTCTTTGTCCTGCCCAGGGGCAGTCCAGCACCGAAATACAATGGCAATTCCAATCTGAACGAGAGTACCACCAGCAACCCCATACACGTGTTTCACCCTTGTTGGGGATCATCAGTGAGGTGAAGCTGATGCCTCTCTAAGCACAGTGAGAGGGAGACCACGTCTGGTTGCCCCCAGGAGACCTAGGGCTACCAATCCCAGGTTCCTTAAATAATAGTTTTACAAAGGTAGCGGGCGCCCCTCTCTCGCAAGAACAGACATGATAACCTGTTCAGTGGTTATTAACCACTTGAGAGTTCGCAGCCACTGCTTTTACTCACTGTGCCTTTCACAGATGGGAAATATCCATTTGCATATCAGTCTTTGTCCTGCCCAGGGGCAGTCCAGCACCGAAATACAATGGAAATTCCAATCTGAACGAGAGTACCACCAGCAACCCCATACACGTGTTTCACCCTTGTTGGGGATCATCAGTGAGGTGAAGCTGATGCCTCTCTAAGCACAGTGAGAGGGAGAACACGTCTGGTTGCCCCCAGGAGACCTAGGGCTACCAATCCCAGGTTCCTTAAATAATAGTTTTACAAAGGTAGCGGGCGCCCCTCTCTCGCAAGAACAGACATGATAACCTGTTCAGTGGTTATTAACCACTTGAGAGTTCGCAGCCACTGCTTTTACTTTTACTCACTTGGCTGCGAACTCTCAAGTGGTTAATAACCACTGAACAGGTTATCAAGCCTTGTTCTTTCGAGAGAGGGGCGCCCGCTACCTTTGTAAACTATGCTTACATTATAGACTGGACCTCCGAAGGATGCAATTCGATGACAATAGACACAGATGAAAATAAATAGATCTATTGATAGCATAGCAATGGAAACTCAAGTCAGTAGCAATGAGACCAATGAACATAGCACTATTGTGTACTCTATTCGCAAATAGATAGAAATTTAAAAATCTGCGAAATATGACTAGGATACATGGCCTTACCTTGACCAACAAACAGTTGGATTCAGCAAGCAGAGCAGTATGTTGCCGGAGAATAGGTGGGTGGCCACAGGTAGCACACTGATGGGATTACTCTAAGCGGTCAGAGAAGTTCACGGATAGCACGACGACGAGCAGATTAGCGTAGATTTCAGTGGTTGCCAGGTAACACGTTCAGGAGTTGACTTGCAAAGCACAAAGATGTTCTCATGAGACATATGGTTTATAAAGTATTAGAAACAGGGGTGTGTTTGTGAATGAATGACGTATGTATGTCGTGGTCTTAGGGGGGCGGCCTGCTTCAAGGGGAGGCCTGGCTGGAGACACGGGGTCTGAGGAGGCCATGTGACCGATGGCCCCTTGGTGTGGGATACCTTTTGAAGTGTACATGCAGTTTGGCACCTTGGCCTTTCGCGCCCCTGACAGCCCCCCATGCCAGCGCTCATCCCCGGGTGCGAACCGCCTTTGATAGAGAGGGGTGGGATGGATGGGCCTGGGGCGTGCAGATAAGGCACAGGAAGACTGCTGAATGGAGACACACTTATGTGGATTGCAGGGGGGGCGGCCTGCTTCAAGGGGAGGCCTGGCTGGAGACACGGGGTCTGAGGAGGCCATGTGACCGATGGCCCCTTGGCGTGGGATACCTTTTGAAGTGTACATGCAGTTTGGCACCTTGGCCTTTCGCGCCCCTGACAGCCCCCCATGCCAGCGCTCATCCACTGGTGCGAACCGCCTTTATATCAATATATAGTATATCGCCTTTATATCAATGATAGTATATCGTTGCTTATCAATAACAAATGCCACATACCGGAGATTCTTGTGAGCACAGACCCACACTTCAACCGGTGTATTATAGTGGTCAAGACCCTAAGGCCTGTATAATCCAATGGTAATTGTTAGTATAGATATATGTGTGACTTTTATAGAGACATAACCTACTGAAAGACTTTGAACAAGTGTTATTTAGTGCATGCATTATCGAGAATATGTTATGTTAGCTTAGATAGATAGTGACCACCCTGCTTCACAGCGACCAGACCTTCACCCATTCGGAGCACAGATGTCTGACGTCCATCCTTGAATGGAGACACACTTGATTCATTTAAAAAATCGAAACAACCGTTGTTAAAATATATGTGGTGTTTTATTTTGTATCTTATTTTCATGACACAAAAATACAAGACTTTAAAGATTATACAGGGCAGGTTGCAGCACAGCGAGAGAAAATCCTCTGTACTGACCGCTGTCACTCGCGAACGTTTCTCTAATGGCACGAACGGCACAGGCGGGTATCACTCTTCGAACGCGGTGTCCAAGCCTCCCGTGAAGCCACCATGTAAAGGAACGATAGGCCACCAGCCTGTACCACCTGTGAAAAGGAATGAAACAAACTGTTTTTAAATGACCAAGATAAGTTTAATAAACGTTTGTTGTCAATGACAATTCTTGTAACTAATGGCATTCTACACGGACAAATGCTATCTAGACAATGCACACTATTGAACGACTTACATGCGTTACAATGATATGTAGGTGTAATTTTGGATATAGTAGAAGAACATGAAATAGGAGTGGCATGACAAGCAGAGTATACTTACTCGTTACTCGGATTACGAGGACGAACAGTTGCGCAAAGTTCGTGCATAAGCACCATCATTATCCTAAACACGGCCCGTGTGAGGCAGGCTGCTCTGAAGTCTGGCAGCTCGGTGATGCATTGCGGTCGTGGCTCGCCTTCCGAAATGTAGGCCAGGCATCCCGAGTTTTCTCGGCAGCAGCAGTTCTCCTCCTCGGTCGGCATTAGCTTGCACCGATTGCATGTGCACCAGGTGGAGACGCCGTCCATGCGACTAGGCCCAGGCTCTTCATCTGTTGATTCGTCCTGCCAACTGCCGTCCGAATCCCCATCGTTTTCGCGTGCTTCCCTTTCCAGTAGTTCCTCCTCGGTATACTCGGGCTCGTACATGTAGGGCATTATTGTAGCCATTGTGTGTTAAACAAACTAAAATAATGTATAGCGGTGGTACTGGTATCTGTTCACACGGGCTACAAGCAACGAAGGTAGCTGACCAGAGCACTGAAACGAGTCACAGAATACTCAAAGTAACACAGAGAGAGGAATGGAATCGAAAATCTGCTGCTGTGTGTTGTGAAACGGTCTGTTTATACTTATTGAGGAAAGAGGCGTCCTGCCATTTCCATGGCGACACGTCATTAGCTGAAGCGCAGCGAATGTTGACACAAGACGTGCTTTGGCGTTGGGAAATGGGCGATACGAGTCTGCTGATGATAGGCTCAGGGGCGGGGGATTTGATTTAGTGCCGCAAAAGCAGGTCAGACAGGGCGATGCGGGAAATGATAGGATTATCACAAAATGGCAGCTCCCTGGTGCTTGTTTTCGCATGCCTTTAATGGACGAAAACTCGGGTAAGGTCCATAGGAAAGTTTTCTAAAATCGAGCCACTTAGGCTTAAAAAAACATGGCCTACCCGTAGGGACAATAAAACATTTTACTAGACCATGCCTTTAAGTCACTTATTTGTATTTTCACTTCTCTTGTTTTTTCAGATGAATTGATATCAAGTATTCTGTGGTTTCTTTAGTTTTTCTTTTTGAATTACTGGAACTCAGTTGCGCTGTGACCATCCATGAACATAGCTTGAATGAAAAGCAGTTTAGAACCTCTCCTAAGGTTCCAAACTGCATCATAGTAGTCCTCAGCCAATCACTGCTGGTCAGGAAGTATTCCACCATCTTGAGCTGGGACCATAGTTACTGGCTGATATAATGATTAGATTAAGGAAATGTCTTTATGTGCAATTAACCTAATCTATCTACAATAAATACTTGACAAAGGCTAACCTAATGCTTTCTGTTACCCAGGGACCTGACATGAATAGCGCTAAGGTAGAGCGGAATACTTTAAAGAAGCGTACTGTGAAGCCACCATCCCCAGGTGCCGTTCCCCCTTTCATTTTCCCTATAGTTAGAATTATTTCATCTACCGAAATTGGGTCATCTAATGTGGCTGCTTTGTCCGGTAGTATCAGGGGATGGGTAGGCTATCTAGGAATTTATCTATCTGAGATCCATCTCCCATGAATTTGCTTGTGTAGAGGTGTTCATAGTATTAGAAAAATTCCTCTGCTATGTTTCTGTCCTTATAGACTCTCTCAGCTGCTG
Source organism: Ambystoma mexicanum (assembly GCF_040938575.1). Taxonomy (NCBI): domain Eukaryota; kingdom Metazoa; phylum Chordata; class Amphibia; order Caudata; family Ambystomatidae; genus Ambystoma; species Ambystoma mexicanum. The sequence goes on along the minus strand of NC_090938.1, from coordinate 111,526,333 downwards.
CCTGTTGTAATGACCCAACTGTCCTGGAGTTTCTTTGATCACGCAATCTCCAGGCCAATATCTTGTCTGTGCGTTCCCCTTTTCTATATACTTTTGCTTGTAGAATGCCAGCTGTTTCTACGTTTGGTCTACCAGTAAAGCCCTCAACTGTGTTTTGTATTTTTGCACTTTTGCAAGATTTCCTGGGGAGACTTTGGTTTTCAGAGTTCCCTTGGGTATTAAAGCAATAGTGCGCTCAAAATTATTATTGTCCCGAGCATTCGGGCGTGTGGTTTAAAGCAATCTGTGGTCGAGTGTAAAACCATTTCCTATGCACCTTCCTTACCTTAGTTTGCCTCACTTTTACACATGCGAAATCAAGCATCAAGCGTGGCCATCTTGTGCTAATCTTATCCGTTGCTGCATCGCCCTAAGTTCAACTGCCCACGCGGCACTAAATCATACCCCCCGCCCCTAAAGCTGACATCAGTATTCTTAGCAATATTCTCCACCTATTTTCATGACGTTAGTGGGCAGCATAGCCAAACGTGCCCAGTCATCACCTACCTATAAACGTCATATGACGCAGAACCCAGAATATCAACACCCACATCCTCTCTCAGCACAGCGTGTCCCAAATTGGAATAGAAAACACAATTTTTAATGGAAACACCAATACTCTGAAATTTATAATGTGCTTTTATTTTACAATAAACGACTCGAGAACATCCACCAATTTCAATTATCATCCACATGTTTTATTTCGTTCTGTTCGAGCATCAAATCTTTATCATGAGGCACACAGTGTTCCTTTCGGTAGAAGAAGCACATTAGACGCACATTGAATCGCAAGGCTTCGGCATCAGCTTCTTGCTAGACCACCGTAAAAGATGACAGGTTACTCCTTGTTCCTGGTACCGCCAAAGGGCATATCGGTCCCAGGTGATCGTCCCACATCAGCGTAATCAGAAGCCATCCGTTTAGGTGTATCTGCCACTGCCTGTTGAAGAAACCATCACTCAGTATCTGGAAACGATGACATTCGCAGGAAGGAAGAATATAGCTGTGTAGAAAACATTACAACAATATATTTCAGTAGCCGTTCTTTATTCAAATGTATCCGTTTACCCTTTAAATCTGCACTGTGTGTAACCTAATAATGAACACAAACCAGAAACAATGGAAACACAGAGAAAACATTGTGGAAAGTTGGAGTACGATGTGTTTGAGAGGTTAGTGCTCTGGAGTATGTTTAGCTCGCAATGGGATGCGGAAGCTGACGGAAGAATTCGAACAACACATAGATGGCATTATAACAGAATATTAGCAACAAACTTGGGGTTTTGGTGGAACCTGGGGGAATCCAGAGGTGGACTCCATGCTCACTGTGCTCAGAGAGGCACATCTCCACCTCACTGATGAGGCACAATAAGGCTGAAACACGTTTATGGGGTTGCTGTAGGTACTCTAGTTCAGAAAGGAATTGCCAAAGCATTTTGGTGCTGGACTGCCTATGTGCCCGGGACAAAGACAAATACATAGAGGTTGTGTTTGCGTGTCGTCACAATATGCCCCAACCAACAACCGATTACAATGTAAGCAAGCAACACCGGTCAGAAAATGAAACCTTGACTCGTTCGTCTATAAACTCATCTTCAGTAAAACTTACATTATAGTTGGTATTTCCATTCTCTTAGCATAACGCAGAGTGTCCGCTCAGATCAACGTTTAAAAAAAAATGAAATTACATGTTCCTTTGTCCAGTTTTAAAATGGTGAACCTTATAATTTTTGCGGTTATTACACACCTCCCGTCCTTCAATCCATAGCGAATCCTCCCTTTCTTCCAAGGACAAACAACAATTGAACCTTCTTTGGAGCGCCTATGCTAAGTTTCGTTTTGGTGAAGGAAAGTCACAAATCAAAAACATACTGTACAAGACGCGTTGGTGTGAACTCCCCACAAGCAACATCAAACACAGTGACCTTCACTCTAGAGGAGCAATTAGCCCGGCCGACCAACGTGTCATTTGAAATATGTTAGAAAAACAATCAAATTGTTTGCTGGCATCCACCAATGCCACGCTATCATGAATACTTTTACTCTTCTATATTGATTGTGATTTAGTTATTTTATGACAACAGTTCCAGTTAGGGTCCTCCCCATTGTCACGTCTGTGTGCCCCTGTTTTCGCGGAGGAATGTGCTTTGCAGATAACGTGAGACACTGACATGTCATGTATCCAAGTGCCCTTCCATCTCCTCTGAACTTCCCGTGCACTAACAAATGTAGGAGAGGCAGTATATCCCGCCCCCGTGCACCATTTTCGTACCAGGTAAATGATGTGTAAACTAAGGGGGGAGACATCTCCACCCTCCTGCACCTATTTGCATAACCCATTTTTCATATAAGTGTGTTAACGCTGTGCTAATTTGTATACTTTGAACTCCATTTTGTGTCCTTCCAAACGCCATCTTTTTCTAGGCCCGCTGCCCCTCTGGCGAAAAATATTCAATCTCCTTCTCCCAGCGCTGCACACAGCAAGCCCCCACCACCTCTGTCGTTTGTCAGCTCAGCACGTCTCCTGTTCTCACAGAAATGCAGCTATTCATTTTTGCAAGTAGCGAGTATTGAGCCCTGACAAAATATTCTCATCCAAGAATGTGAGACCAAGGCCTGCTCCAACCTTAGTGCCCCATCCATCTCTGCTAACCGACTCAGGCCCTCTTCACCCCCTCCCTGCCAGTCCACTGTCTCCTGAACCCATGCCCCTTATTCCCTTTGAACGCTTCTGGTCACCAGACCCTACCCCCGCACCACCTCTAATTCACCTACCATATACCTAATATAGAGTGTTCATATATTTTGGTAACAGTAACACCTATCCCCACTGTGTTTGAAATCGTAAGACTCCAAAGGCTGCAAATCACAGATCTTCCCTTCTGATAAGGCATCCGAAGGAACGACCCCTAGCACATGCCCCCATAAAAATATAGGTCAGAATGCACCTATTTCACACCAACAGCCTCCTTTCATGCTGCGTTTTGCTTACAGTCACTAGTTCTTGCATAGCAAGTTTGTTATTTAGCTTAGTCAGATAGATGTACTTCATCTCGATGGAACTTTGCTTGACCTTCACCCCGCCAAGAGGAGCCCAGCTGGCCAACGTGTGGCCCGCTGGATCGCCAAGACACCAGCCAATCCTGCGAAGCCAGTCCCTATGTCTATATACTGTATCCATGTCTTCCTCCAATCCTGATGTAACACTATGCACCTATAGGAACACGTCAGTAGTGACATTTCGAGAACTTATAATGTACTGTTCTTGTAATGTTTGGCAGAGCGCTCTCAGGCAGCAGAGTTCTTTGCTCCATTTATTTGCTTATATAAAATTTGGTTCCCTTGCAATTACTCTCCTTGTCTCATTCCGTAGTGGGACGCGTATTTATTCTGTCTATTTGGAGACATGCATGCTAAGGCAACTGCAGAACCCGCAGTTTCTTTCATGCTGTTTTCCATCTGATCCTCCCGCGCCCTGATCAGTGAAGGACCCACAAGATCCTCCCGCACCTTGATCAGTGAAGGACCCACAAGAGCTGGCCGAAAGCGGGAAGGGGAAAACACAGAGTTACACTGTATGGCATCCCACAACAGTCACTTCTTGCAAAGAAAAGTTGACAAAGAGGATACATTTGAAAAGACAATTTGGACGCTATGGTCACCTATGTTGTGCTTTACAGACACCAAGCAACCACAGACATGCATGTTATCTTTCGAGATACTTTTAATAGCTTTGAAAATCGAGTTTAATAGCATTCTATTCTTCATGTACAATGTACAAACATTGTGGAGAATACACCCCGCTGCTAATCATTTATACCGGGAAGTCAACTGTTCAACGAGATCCACTTTTGGTGGACAGGGCTTGTTTACAATGTTTTGTGGCAATGTATGTGTCCTAGGAACAAAATCAGGATTGATTTCATGAGTATCCCTGGCCAACACAGTCAAAGTGAGATCTTTCACAAAATCAAATTCCATTTCCTGGTGTATCGGCTTGGCAACCCATTTTTTGCTTTATTTTGCAAAGGCCATTGTGTAACAAAGCATTCCAAAGTTTCCTCCAGTTCTCGATTGTTCTCTGCCTAGATTCTCGTTATGCACTAATATGGCTAGTAATGTTCTAGATTGCATACTGTCTATGCCGAAATGCAACCTCTTGGGCCTGTACCTTAGGCACATATTGTGGAACACCTGCAAATCTCTAGTGTGACAGAATTCTGTGAGTCCCTTCAGGTCTCTTGAAAGAGTTTTATCAAACACAATCTTCTCAAGACCTTTGTGTGGAGGTGAAGATGGAACCAACAACTTCTTCTTGCTTTCCTGCTCCTCCGATAAAGGTCCATGTGCACTTTCGTGAACATTTTGGTTTTCTGTCCATGAGTGAAGGTTGGAACAGTGGTGCATCAATGAGCGCCATTTTTCAAGTAGAATTTCCACAGACCCATCACAAGCTTTGGAGCTCCACCAAAGATGGTTACTGAAAGACTGAGACCACTGTAACATATTTTCCAAACCCTTTTTTTTACCAGCAGCTGTGATTTTTTTATTGACTGATTTTGCAACATGCCATACATCAAATTGATGGCAAATGTTTGGAAACTGCTCTTGCATGGCATTGGCTATTGAAACATATCTGTCAGTGGCTATGAGGTCTATTGGCATTCCCCTCGATTGAAGATGTTCAAGGGATTTTATGAAACCATGTTTCTCCATGGCCACTGAGGATTTACATTGGGACACCTGCACAATCTCCAAACTCACAATGTTTTTAGTTTCCATTTCCTGAAAATGGTATGTGCAGTACTTTGCTGAAAATCCGGGGCTGTCACACTGTCCGTCGCCAGCTAGCCTGAACCGTTTACCAGAGAATGTCCTTTCAATTGACATTTGTTCATTTTTCCAGGCTTGCCTAATAGCGGGGAATAAGAATTCTCTTTGATATTTGAAGTGCTGTGTTTTAGCAAGGAACTGAAGTCCCACAAATTGACAGAAACTGGACAACTTACTAAAAGTCGAGCCACTGAAAAGTAAAGCTGCTGAACACAGTAGATTTCCAGCTGGCACTTTGTCCAGCATCGGTTGAGCGGACCATGAAAATGTATCATGGAGATGGGCATAAGTGGCTTGGATTTTCTGGTTAGTCCCTTGTAATACACGAGTCACATTCACCAATGGCTCTCCGCATATTTTCCCCCTCACTGGATGGACACATTTCAGCATCGGTATAATCTCTACCAGGCAGCTGTCGAATACAATGTATTTGTGCTCCTTATTTAGCCAATCGTCTGGCATGAATGTGCTTTGTGACTCAGCTGTGGTGGACAAATCGCCCAAACTAGGCGAACTGTAGTCGAGATCTTTGGCAAGTTCCTCTGTCAATTGCGTTGAAGCTTCAGTCTCTGTTAGTTCAGCTTGTGTTATTTGCACACGAATTGGAGAAACAATCAAAGTCGATTGTTTATTGGGTGGACCTTTTTTGCGGGTGAAGATTGTGTCAAGTGGTCAGCGAGGAATTCAAAAGCATCTTCATTGTATTCAGTTTCATCTTCATCTTGTCGATTACTCACATTGTAGCAATGGTCCAACAACACTTTCAATTCAGTTTCTTGCCATTTGACATAAGCATGTCGAATCTGCTTATTGACTTGTCCACACTGCACCTCAAATAGTAGTTGCTCCATGGTGAAATCGGTTTGGCAAGCAGCATCTTTGGTTTCATTTGTTGTCTGTGTCTTTATACTTCTTTTCCTTCTGGGCCTCAAGGAGATGGGTTGTAAAAACATGTTCAATGTAAATCACACATACAGTAGATAGCACTTTAAATTAAAAAACATGTTATGAAGAAAACACCAGCCCAAAACACTTCTAGAAAACAAAATTGTTTGTTAGTTACCCTTGTTTTCTGGATTTTCTGTGAAACCGTGGTCTTCCCTGTTACGACTGCACCAGCAAGCTGGTCCACCACCTCTGATCTATGTGCCTCCTCTTCTAATTCCACACCTTGTATATATTCCTTGAATAGAATATTCATAAAAAAAAAAAAAAGTCAAACGTATTGGAAATTAAAATCTTTCATCGCACACATCGCTTACATACATACCCTCATAAACAGTGTACGTCATTTAGTCAAAATATTAATTTCGAATTGCACCTGATTGTTGGAAAGTGTACTCGATCAGAGATCAGCGTGCAAAACATACTGACTGTAATGTTGCCCTCAAACATTTTGCAATGTATCCTGCATTAGGGAGGAAGTGTGACGTTAGAACTGAAATGATAAAAGTTTGAAACACTGCACGTTTATATGAATGTCACTGTCTAATAGTATCCTATGTAGTTTTTAGGTTCTTTCATTCAAGGGAAATGTCAGTATGTATACGTCATACTCTGGACCAGCTGCAAAGGATGGTGTAATTGTAGTCGAAGTACCAGCATCCCCCTGTAACACAGTACTTGTTTTAGTATGGATAAAAACAGAAAAATGGAACCGAGACAACAGGATGCAGACAATGGTACATATAAAGAGAAACCCATAAATGACACATAGGGCCTCATTAGGACCCTGGCGGTCTCGTAATGAACGGTGCCAGTACAGGACTGGCACCATTCATTACGGGCTGCCCTATTACGAGGCCTGCTAGCGGATCCCATTTTTCACGCCTGGTCAGACCAGATGTGAAAAGCGGGACCCACTAGCAGGCCAGGATGCTAACAACGGGCCCATCATTAACGGGCTCGTTGTTAGCATCCTCCCCATTCCCATTGAGCCCTATGGGGCTCAATGGGAATGGGGATTGATTTTTACCGGGTCCCTGAAAAGGGCAATTACCGGGTCCGCCAAGGTCGGAATGACCCAGTTATTGCCCTTTTCTGGGACCCGGTAAAAAATCATTACCGGCGGCAGCCATGCCCTTAATAAGCGCACGGCTATCGCCTGGGTCGTAATGAGGCCCATAGTGTAAACAACCGACAAGATACATAAACAATTTCATATTTTAAATTCCAAGGATAATACATTCTCGTAATTGAAAAGTGAAATAAAATTACCTGATAGGTGCTTGAAGTTGTTGTTGACTCCCGAAAAGAAATGGATGCAGAATCTTGCTCCTTCATTTTCATTGCATTGTCAAAAAGTGGTAAAAGGGAAAATTAGATTTGGATTAGATATGTGGGAAGATCCAACTGTCAATAATATGAATTTCTGCAAGTCTGTAGGGCTCACCATTGGTATACTGGACCTGTCAGTGTTTTTGTCACTTGCGAGGGTCTGCGCTACCGTCAGTATGCTCTCCTAAAAAAATGTACATGTCAAGCAACCGATTACGAAAAGTTTATGCTTCTTTTGAAGGGCACTATGGCATTGTTTTCTATGGTCATAATTGCTTTCTACGATGCTCCATAAACCAGGGACAGATGTGTAGTAAAATGTGGTATAGTTAAAAAGTAATACCATTTGGTAAATATGCAAACTTTAGTAAGACACATTTACACCGAAAGCACCAATCCGTTCATGTAGTTACCTGTTCCATACCCCACAGTCTACAGCTAATTAATCATCTGGGACTCACCTGAGGCAGCGTGTGCATGAATAGAGTTGGAATTGCATTTGGAAGCAATTTACAAGACGTTCTGAGTTGATGCTTTTTTGTGTTCTGCGATTGGTCGTACATATCGTCTGTAAAGTGCAGGCTGCAGATGCAGAATCGATTGGCCCTCGAGTCTCCCAAGACAGCCTGGCCTCTACTTTCAAGCTCGTCCACCGGAAAACCACAATGTCGAACCCATTCTCTTATTAAATCAATATTCCTCATGAATATATGCACGATTGTGCACTTACTTTTGACATGGCTCCTAGAACGGCAACCGAAAACCGTACAAGCAGGTATTCTTGAAAAATCTGTATTAAAAAAGTAAACATAATTACAAAAAAATACTACTGAATGCGTGAGATTGATGGAATTATATCAAAGTTTTCTATGCAATGCTTGTTTTGGTCAAAGAAGCAAAACCTATGTAGAGTAGTCGAATATACACTGGGATAACTTTCATACAGAATTGATTGATGCAACGCAAATCGTAACGTGTTACTCGTCCTTTGAATGTACTTTCTTGCATCAAAAGGAAACATGCTTATAGACATAGTCCGAGAAAGATGGGATTCTATCACAATTGACACTGATGAAATTTGCTATATATCGAGATCAGAACACTTTAAACAGTAGACAATGGGAAAGTCATTGAGATGAATGTACATTACACTACTGGGTACATTCGTTCGAAATAGATAGAAATTTTGAGATCAGAAAGAGATGATTATAGTGAAGTTAATAGATGGCATGCCCTTACCTTGACTAACAAACAATTATATTCAGCTAGCAGGGTAGTTAGTAGCAGGAGAACAGGTAGCATGTTCAAGAGTTGACTTCCAGTGCTCACAGATGTTCACAGGTAGCACGATAACGAGTTGACTTCCAGTGCTCACAGATGTTCCCAGGATGAATATCAAGGGGTTTATATAAAGAATTAGAAAAGTGTGTGTGTATGTGAATTAGTGACATGTTTCTGGCGAGGTCTGATTCAAGGGAGCCTGGAGACACTGGTTCTGACTAGGCCATGTGAACAATGGCCCCTGCACGGAAGATACCTTTGAAGTGTACATGGTGTTTGACACCTCAGCCGTTCCCACCCTGCCAGCCCCCTTGGGAGGGCACGACCACAGGTGTGAACTGTCATTGATACTGAAGGGGGGATGGATGGGCATGAGGCATGCATAAATAGGCCGGAACACTGCTGAATGGAGACACACTTATGTGGATTGGAGGGGCGCGGTCTGCTTCAGGGGAGCCTGGAGACACTGGGTCTGGCTAGGCCGCTAGGCCATGTGAACAATGGCCCCTGCGCAGAGGATACCTTTGAAGTGTACATGGTGTTTGGCACCTTGGCTGTTCCACCCTGCCAGCCTCCTTGGGAGGGCACAGCCCCAGGAGCGAACTGCCATTGATACTGGAGTGGGGATGGATGGGCATGAGGCATGCAGAAAAGGGCCGGAAAACCGCTGAATGGAGACACACTTATGTGGATTGCAGGGGCGCGGTCTGCTTCAGGGGAGCCTGGAGACACTGGGCCTCATTACAAGGTTGTTAGTAGCCTTGCCAGTAAAACCAGCAAGGCTACCTCCTAACCGGCAAGAAAGTCCGCCACCCGCAAATGGGCAATTACCAGGTTATTCTGGTCCGTCGGACCCGGTAATTGCCATTTCACGGTTGCCGTAGCCGATAGATCCCCATTCCCATTGAGCCCCATACGGCTCAATGGGAATGGGGATGCCTGTAGCACCGGCACGGTTCATTAACGTGCCAGTGCTACAGGCTTGCTGTGCTCGTGGGTGCCTTTCATTCCGCCAGGGCAGACCTGGCAGAATGAAAGGCACCCGCGAGCACAACTCGGAGTTTGACGGTCCAGATACAGCGGTACCGGTAAGCTTACCGGTACCGTTGTATCCAGACCGGCAACCTTTTAATGAGGCCCACTGGGTCTGGCTAGGCCATGTGAACAATGGTCCCTGCGCGGAAGATACCTTTGAAGTGTACATGGTGTTTGGCACCTTGGCCGTTCCCACCCTGCCAGCCCCCTTGGGAGGGCACGGCCCCAGGTGCGAACTGCCATTGATACTGGATGGGGGATGGATGGGCATGAGTCCTGCAGAAAAGGGCCGGAACACTGCTGAATGGAGACACACTTATGTGGATTGCAGGGGCGCTGCCTGCTTCAGGGGAGCCTGGAGACACTGGGTCTGGCTAGGCCATGTGAACAATGGCCCCTGCGCGGAAGATGCCTTTGAAGTGTACATAGTGTTTGGCACCTTGGCCGTTCCCACCCTGCCAGCCTTGCCAGGACAAGTGAGCGTGTCCTTGATTCACTGAAAAATTGAAACAACTATTCATAAAAGATGACTTGTATTTTATTTTGTTGCTGATGTTGATGGTACAAATGTACTACAAATTGTATAATTTGGGTTGCAGCACAGTGTGGGGAAATCCCCTGTACTGACCGCTGTCACTGGGGAATTTGGCTGAAATGGCTCCAATGACACTGGGGGGTATTACTCGTCGAACGCGCTATCCAAGCCTCCCATGAAGCCACCATGTAAACGAATGATAGGCCACCAGCCTGTACCACCTGTGAAAGAGACACATACAAACTGTATTTAAATGAACCTGATAAGTGTGCAAACCTTAGTTGAAAGTGCAGTCTTGTATCCTATGGCATAGTTTATGTTTATGTTTAATAAATTTATATTGCGCACCTACGGACCCAAAGGCTTGAGGGCGCAGACATAACAAAAGGCAAAAAGAATACAACATATACAAAGATAACAAAAGAGCAAAACATAGGAATGATAAACCATATGACCATACAGATGATTGACTTTGCGAGCAAAAATCACAGAATTAAATTACAGTTCGAAGGCCCTTTGGGCAGGTATTTGCAGCGTCTGACATACACCAGTAACAAGCTCTTCCCACATCCAACTAAAATACAGTCACTATTGGGAGAGGTGCACCAGTCACTCAGGTCCAACCTTTTGATGATCAATAAATCGTCCAGTCTAACTGCCTCCGGACCTGTTCTCTGGCGCAGCCATGAAAGAGTCTTATATCGCAGTGCTTCTTTGGACTCGATTCCAGTTGATTTCTGAATATTAGTAATGATAAAATTTCTCACATCCATTATAAAGTCAGGAGTGTTCGAATGTTTTAGCTGTGGCATTTGTGCTTTTTTTATTTGGAGATTGTGTGATAGTATCCTTTTCCTTTTAGAGTTCATGGGTAGGGGCTGATTAGCTGCTTTGGGGTCCCCACTTGACTTTTGTGAAGGTGGAGATGGATCAATTTCCTGTATAGGATCTATGTTAGACGCTTTTAATCTTTCCTTTTCTGGCAGAGGCTCAGAGTATCCCAAAAGGGGTTTGATGATTACAGCCGTTTGCGTAGCTTGATCAATCATTTTCTTTAATATGGGAGTTTGACAGGCGATGTTGACCCTCAACACCGGATCCGGAGAGTTCCCGCTAAGAGGCTCCTGGGTCTGAGAAGAGGCATTTACCTTTGAGGACCGAACAACCGCTACCAAATCATTTAAGGCGTCCACTAGGAGACTAAGCTCAAAAGGTTCCTTACATAGGATACGCTCTTTAGCAATGTTAGCCATGATCTCAGGCCATTCGGGGGATACAATATGCTCAGATTGTGATGCATCCCTCCCTTCAGTAACAGGAGATGGTAGAATAGGAAGTGTCTCAGAACTAATAGCTAGTGGGACATTTACAATTAGCACCGACTCCCTCTCATCCATATGGCTGAGCAGGCCGCCCAGTAACACATGTCCTGGGTTATTGTCCAGAACATGTCCTGGGTGGCTTTCCTTCACAGAGGATTTATCCGCAATCTGTGTTGACACTAATGCCTTACAGGGGGGGATAGATATCTTAGAAGGGGGCATTTTAGAGGCTAAAGGTTTGTTCTGGTTGTGCTGCACTCTTGGTCTTCTACATTTACCAGGCGCCAAGACCTCAAGTGCTTGATCACTATTATCCACTGGGGAACAGGTTATGGGGCTCCCCGGGCCCCCTGACTCCCCATACCTGTACTTGCTAATGGCTTAATGCCCGTTTTCTTGGGCGCAGCCATCCTGCTAAAATATATAAGAAAAACGTACCGTTTAGGAATTAGAGGCCGCAGGGTATACGCTATCCTTGCCTGTTTACCCCTCTAACTCCAGCAGATCAGCAGATTATGCCGGGTTTAATTCGGACCTTAGGGCTTCAGCTGCCGCCGCCGCCTAGTATAGTTACCTGTACAAATGTTACTTCATGGATCAATCAACATTATTACAAAAGTGAACACCGATGCAATCCATAACTTTTCGGGCACAGAGAAATATAGTTTCTTGGTTGTACGTAAAAGACACATAAGATGACCACTATGAATTCCCCAAATCGCGAGAGATGTATTGAATTGCTATACTACATTCATTTGGCAGTGATAGATCAAAGTTACGAAAATACAGGCGACTAACATGAAATTTGAGCGTCCTAAGTGACATCACATTTAGAGGACACTTACTCGTTGCTTTGATTGCGAGGGCAAACTGTTGTGTGAAGTTCGTGAATAAGCACCATCATAATCCTCGACACGGACCTTGTGAGGCAGGCTGCCCTGAAGTCATGCAGCTCGGTAATGCATAACGGTGGTGTGTCTTCTTCCAATATGTAGGCCAAGCATCCAGAGTTTTCTCTGCAACAGCAGTTCTCCTCCTCGGTTGGCATGACCTAGCGCCGATTGCAGGTACACCAGGTGGAAACGTCTTCCATGCGACTAGGTTCAGGCTCATGATCCAGTGATTCGTCCTCCCAACTGTCGTCTGATGCCCCATCGTTTCTGCATCTTTCTCTTTCAACTAATTCTGCTTCGGAATACTCCGGCTCGTTCTGTTAGGGCTGTATTGTTGCCATTATATGACAAAATTAAAATCAATAGTAATGCTAGTACTAGTATCTGTTTGCACGGGCTACGAGCAACGAAGATAGCTAAACAGAGCAGAAACGAGTCACATGATATACAAAAAAAGACAGTGAAACGATTGAAAAAGCAACTCTGATGTTGTCTGATGAGAAGCGGTCTGTTTATACTTATTGAGGAAAGAGGCGTCCTGCCATTTCCATGGAGACACGTCATTAGCTGACGCACAGAGAACGTTGACACAAGACATGCATTCGCATTGTGAAATGGGCCGTAGGCGTCTAGTGATGTCAACTTCAGGGGCGGGGGATATGATTTAGTGCTGCAAGCGCAGTTCAACTTAGAGCGATGCAGCAACGGATAAGATTAGCACAAGATGGCCGTGCGCGATGCTTGATTTTGCATGTGTAAAAGTGAGGAAAACTAAGATAAGGTGCATAGGAAATGTTTTTACGATTGATCACAGATTACTTTAAACCACATGCCCGAACGCTGGGGACAATACCATTTTTGAGCGCACTATTCCTTTATGGCCTCTATCTTCTTCCTCAGTTCTGACTCTGCTTTTTCTCTTTCCCTCTTTTTGTTAGCCCTCAATCGCATTAATTTCCCCCGAATTGATGCCTTATATGCTTCCCATACTGTTGGTACGTCTGCTTTTCCATTGTCTTTAAATTAGAAGAGTTCTTTGATCAATTTCAACAATCCCTGAGCCAATTCCTTGTCTTTCAATAGTAGATCATTGCATATCCATCTACCCCTCCTTTCTGCTCTAAACCAATCTTCTAAATCCACTCTAACCAGGTCATGTCTCACCATGGAAAAGGCTCTGTGGTAGTTTTTGTTACCCTGTTTATCAAGAAGTCTCTAGAAGGACATCATCTATCCTAGAGTATGTGTTGTGGAACTTGGAGTAGTATGTATACGGCGGGTCTACCTTCCCCATTCGTATCAGCGAATCTGCCACCCCCAAATCGCTATGGTTTTGGGGAAAGCTTTGGGATCTTTTTAACTGGGCTCTGGTCACCGCAGGAGAGTTAGCTCCTTTCCTATCTGTTGATGGATCTAAAACCATGTTGAAATCACCTCCAATTAACAGGTGTCCTAAATTGTTAAATCTTCCCTTTCACCATATCCCAATATTGCTCTTGTCCCTCGTCTGGGCAGTATACTGATCCCAGTGTCACTTTTTGTCCTTTTATCAACCCTTTGACTAATATAAAGCGTCACTCCAGATCGCTCAGGGTAGTTTCCGCTACGAAGCGCAACTTGCTAGGTATTACAAAAGCCACTCCCTACTTTTTGAATTTACTAGAGGCATGATAGGTTATTTCAATCGATGCCGCTATCATGGTCGGTTCCTTGCCCCTCTGCCTGTGGGTCCCTTGCAAAAACATGAGGTCCATTTTCAAACGATTACATTCGCAAACCTTTAAGGATCTTTTAAGTGGGAAGTTAAGGCCCCTTACGATTAGGGAGCCTAAAACTAAGGCAGTATTCAGGTCAGACATTTGTTCCCTCTTGCGACATCAAAAAACCTACTATTTGAGTAACAGCTAAGGGGTACGTGTGTCTCATTCCATTGCGTGTTATGCTTTATCGAAATCCCTGTGTAAAGGGCAGCAACAAGTACATTTTTAAAAAAACCCTCCCTTGTAAACAAAAAGAATAATTTTTACTCCCCCCTGAGCTCACGTCTGGCCCAATGGTGGATGATATATTCTCCACCATTGGGCCAGACCACCAATCTAACCTCCTTCTTTCGGCATTGTTTCTCTAAAAAACACTTCATTCAGCCCCCCCATCCCAACGATGATCACTTTTCACAAGCTCGCATCCCCAGTACTTACTTACACAGGAGACTTAGACACATGCTCATCAAGTCACTCCCCCCACCTCCCCGCAGAAACAGGACATCCTGCTCCTAGGTTAAGAGATATTAGCCACATAGTCTTTATCCACGTATTCCGCCAGGACCATTCTCGCTCAGCAGATAATGCCAAGAGCTCCCTCCTGTTGCCACAGAAAAAGCTATGAAAGATGAGCCATTGTTTCACATAAAATAAATTCTCTTGATTCCTTCCTCAAGTATGTGCGGTAGATTGCGGGTTTAATTTCTTGAACTTGCGGCAAGGCCTCTGATTCCCCGTCTGTCTTTAGATCCCTCTTTCTTTGTCATTTTCCCATGTGTCTCCTCCACAACTGCAGTCACTGAATTCTGTGACGGTTCCTCCATCAGTTCTCGGGAGAGCCTGTTGATGTTATCTTCTGTTGTTAAGTTGTACTTATATCCTTATCCTTCATATTCAAAATTCAAAGAAAGGGGAAACCCCACCTATATCGGGTACCCTTGGTGGTAAGCCATTTCGTTAACGGATCACAGAGTCTTTGCCTAGACAACGTGAATGTTGATAGAACTTGGTATATGGTGATACGAGTCGTACCCGACTCTAACGGGCCCACTGTCCTGGCCCTGTCTAAGATTTTTGCTTTCTCTGAGTAATAGTGGAAATTCACCAGCACCTAACGGGGGCCCTAGGATCCACCATCTGCTCTGTGGGCTCTATCAATAGTGGGCTCTGTGATGTTATCCTTGAAAAAGAGTTTTTTGATTACTTTGTTAATTGCTTTAGTGATGTCCCTTTGAGTTTTGCCCTCTTTTTCCAGGAACCCGAAGAATCAGAGGTTGTTACATTGCTCACGATTCTCAAAATCATCCATTTTCTGGGCACATTCTTCTTCTGTTCTCTCTAGCTCTGAAATCCTCATATCAATTTGGGTTGGTAGGACTGATTGGCCTCAAGCCCCTGGATTCTATCGTTCATGTCATCTACCTTCTTGTCCAGACCGTCAAGCCGGCGGCCGATGTCGGATCAGAAGCCCTTGATCTCCTCCAGTATTGCTGCCATGTGTCTCCTCATGGACGTCACGTAATCCGCCGTGGTCGAATCTGTCATGGCCATTACTTCTCGTGTAGGTCAGGGTGATGGGGAGAATTTACATTTCTGAAGTGGGGCAGACCAATTCATGAATGGCATGATGTGGCCATGATGCATGGCATTGCACAGTCAACATTCAGCGCAATCCTGGGCCAGGTGCTAGATGCCCTTCTGTGCCATGTCAACCAACACATCGCACTGCCGACCATCCAGGCCCAGGTCAATGACATGAAGACACACTTTTATGCCACCGCACAACTCCCCAATGATATAGAAGCCATTGACTCGACTGCATCCATGTCGCGTTGGTGTCGCCCCAGGCCCATTAGGACATATACAGGAACCGGAAGCACTACCACTCCCTAAACGTGCAGGTGACCTGTGGCCCTGACCACATTATAACTCACTGCTGTGCCCGCTACCTGGGGTCCACCCACGACTCCATGGTCGTGCGCAACAGCACACTGCCGGGATACATGGAGAGACACAGATGACAACAGACTTGGATAGTGTCTGAGTACAAACTCTGCCACATATGAACATTGAAGCACAAGGAAAAAAAGGTGGGTATAGCCATAGGAAGCATTGCATGTCAAGAGGAGGCACTTGCAGCACCTGTGCAGCCCCTGCACTATCGACGGGGTGCATCCAAGGGTGCATGCACACTTTGACACACCTGGACACACACATGGTGATAGACACACGCTGCTGCCATCACAATGACACATCAGACCACATGACCCACAATGCATCTTGAATGTGGCACAGCGCAGATCCACAAAGCAGCACCCAACAGCATGTCCACCCGTGCCACTACCATCTGCCTATGTGCAGTCACTCGGGACATGACACAGAACACCAGCCACAATGACACACAGGGTGTATGTACAGGACAAGGAATGTATGGCATAATATACAAAGGATGCACACCTATCACACATACACATTTCATGGGCCGAATTCACACAAGAATGCTCACGGCTAACAATTGCCAGATACATTAAGACTGCAGACCCATGCATGAGACGAATGACTGATACCTGTATTCCACCCCATGCAGTTGACTCTGGATATCAATAGCTGGCGTGGCTGATGACCCCTGTACGTGACTCATGTACACCATATGACCACCTACAACCATGCCCACATCCAGACCTGCAAATGTATAGAGCGCACCTTTGAACTCCTGAAGGCCCGATTCCAGTGCTTAGACCATACTGGAGCTACTCTGTTGTAGGCACCTCACAAAGTAGGCCAAATAATCTTGGTGTGTGCTATGCTCCATAACATTTGCCTAAGGAGAAATGTGCCCCTACACCCCCGATGCTGACAGGGCCACACCCAGAGGAAGATGGAGATGACAACCATGTGGGAGGAGCCAGAGCAGACACCCACAGGGATGAAGTGAGGCAAGGAGAGTGGCCCGACAGGCACTAATAGACAATTACTTTTAGTACAGTGACCTGACCCAGTACATAACCAGCACAGTGTGACTAAAGAGCACAAGAACACAATCATGAATGTTCTCGTATGTTTTGAGTTCAACAGATTTTTATGTAACTTGTTCAAACACCATTCCCCCTGTCCTCACCCACCACCAACACCCCCTCCCCCACCACCAAAACCCCAGCACACTATCCCCTCTTCCACCACCAACACCACAACACACTATCCCCCCCCCCACACACCACTGCGTCCATGGCAAGGCCAGTCAGGCCAACAAGAGTCTAGACATTCACAAATGCCTTGCCCTCTTCTCCCGACTGTAGAGGAGGCATGGTATCCCACGTATGACACTGACACAATGGATACAATGTGTAAAGCCTTTATTGAAAATGTTGAGGCTGGAGAAACTCCTACTTTGCCCTATAACTAACATGGGAATAGTCCCGACCATCAAACGATAAACAAAACAGTTCTAGTGGAGTCCATCAAATCAAAATGGCCTATGCTAATAAAACCTAATGCTGCCCTACCTCTTTTACAAAAAGTGTTAAAAAAAAGGAGAAATGTATGCAAAGGAAAAATCAGTGTTTAAAAGAATAAATGTGGTTGAACCAGCTTGCATCCCTATGTTAGACCTCACGGAGTAAGGCTGTCCATGTAGGTAGGATGACACACTCTGGCTCGGTTTCCAACACTACAAACAGTTCCAAATTGTGGTATGAGGCCCACCTGGCCTTCCACGTTAAAGTCTCTTTTCTTGACTTTCAAAATTGTACTTCAACACAAAGTTCACAAAGCCCCCCCCCCCCCCTCTGTCAGGTTCAGACCTTTCACCACACAGTTCACATAGGTCCCCCTCTGTCGGGCTCAGACCTCTCACGTCAAAGTTCAACACAAACTTGCAAGGGGGCTCCCTTCCCCAAGCTTATTATACTTCGGGTCTCCCTAAGTCGAACTCAGCCACTTTTGGATGTCAACAAATTTCAAATGTGCATGGCTCTCTTTACAGACCACTGCAGGACCACTTCGACTCAAAGTTCATGTTTACTCTTGCTTAGTTCACTTTTACTGTTCATTCGATTTATTGCTTCAAGCAATGTACCTTTCACAGAGACTATCGAGTGGGCTACTTCCTTTTGCCGAACCACTCCGTTACTTAGTATCGCTGATCTCACAGCTGTCCTTAATCCAAAGTTCATTCACAGGTCTGCCTTTCTTTGCATCTCATCCACATGCGTGCAGCCTTCACTTGCGATATAATGTTGCTACTTCATTCGCTTTAGCAAACAGCGGTCTCTTAGGTCGCTTGCCAACTCACCGGGTGTGTGCGTCTCTTTCTTGTTTTGCTATTTCCAATTCACGTGTCAAAGTTAGTACCACTGGATTGGCCTCGCCTCCCCAACTCTGCCGTTCAACCGGGAGGGTCACTGGTGTCCTTGAAACACAATACAATTTTCACTTGTGGGATCTGGCCTTCTCCACGTGTCTTTCACAGTCTGTCTGGGGCAACAACCTCCAGTAGGGAACCCTTGGGGTTTTCGGTCCGCTGCTCCCGTCCCTTGGTCCGTTGCTGTGCTCCAGTAGGTGTGCCTTCGTATCGGAAGTTCTGCTCAGACTCGTGTTCTGCCTTGCTCAGAGTTTGTCGTTAGGCGTTGCCTTTTATTTGTATGAGGAGAGCTAATTGTCATTAGGTGTATGCACTTATTGTAAAGTGCCTGACTTTGTCTGACCCGAATAATGGGATAACCCCAGTATGATGTAAGAGAGTTAGTCTGGTTACTCTCAGTCACTCTCTTCCTGGCCCCAGTGTTTGTGTAAAAAGGGGGAGGGGGTTTGGGACTTTGGAAAATCCTACAAAATCGAATGGGGTAGATGAACAGAAAAGGGGGGTATACCACGCCTCATCATTGGCTGCCTCACGCCCAATCCCCGAAGACCTCTCACCCAGGTAATCCTCCCACACTGGTCCACCTCCAGGGTCTGGATCCAAAGGCGATGGCCGTGCCCTGGCCACCTGAGAGAGAGATCCCGGGGACTAGCCGGTGAGACACCCTCTGGTTTCTCACACGACTCCCAGCATCCAGGGAACGTAAGCGCATCTGGCGCTGGGTCCTCCGCCTAGGGGTGCTCTGACGTGATTCCTCTGTGGGGCTGGTTGAAGTCAAGGAAATTGATGCAGCCACCTGCATCTGCTGACGCTGCAGGGCATTGCCCTCCCTTTTTTGTACTCCTATGACAGAGACCCCTCGCACAATTCAATTGGCCAAAACCTGTCAGTGAGGCCATGCATGCTGTGACGACACGCCTCGTCCTCACATTGTCACGGCCATCATTTTTGTGGCGCCATGGATGGCATCCATATAGCCACTGTGTGCAGTGGAAATTGCCTCCATTTCATTTGGCCGCTGCATGACCCGGCCTAAAGTGGCTGTAGGTCACATTGCCCTGTTCATGGGTTGTTTCAGTGGGGGATGCTGTTGTAAGCTGTTGTAGCTACATGCAAAGGGGCGGGGGGCTGACTCCCCTTCTGCCTCCTGGCTCCCAGCTCCCGCCTCTGCTCCTCCGACTCCCAGGATCCCCTCCATGTCCATGACTGTACTGCATCTCTCTTCCCATGGCGTGAGGTCGAGTACTGGAGGTGAGCCTCCCCCTGTGGCCAGGCTGTCCAGTCTGTGGTGGGACAGGAGTCCCCGGACCTGCACCCGCAGGTCTTTCCACCTTTTGCAACAGTCCTCCCCGTCCCGGGGGCTGCGGCCAACTGCTGACACTTTCTGGCTCACTGCCTGCCAGATTTGGGTTTGGCGCTGGGAGGATGTCTTCCTCTGTCTGGCACCATAGAGCTCTGCATGGTGGGCCACAACCTCATCCACCAAGACATTGAGCTATGCCTCTGTGAATTTGGGCTTGCACAGGCGATCTTGGGCTGCCTTGCCCCTTGCCCTCTCCTATGACATTTCTGAAGCTCTGGAAGTGTGGATGGCTGCCATGGGCTCTGAATTTTGATGGATTGTGATTTTCAAAATGGCCACCACAGTGCTTCCCCTTCTGGCAGTGACGCATTTCCCAGCAGCGGTAGCGCTATAGGCACTGGTTTTTCGGGCGCTAGCCTCCATTCCGGCGCTCTTTCCGCCGGGTGCAATTAGCGTTACCCCGGGACGTGTGCGCGTGCATGCATACTTGTTATGCAGCGCTATTATTCGGTGGAAATCGCACCCGCTTACCGCCCAACTCATGATGAGGCCCATTGTCAAGTGCTCAGCGAATAGTCCCGAAAATAACAAGTCAGTTACATGCAAGCAAAGCACAAAGAATTTACAAAATCAACCTGGGGTTTATACTAACTTGGGAACCAACAGGAACACAATGGAGTGCAGACATAGAAGGGCGAAGTGACAAAAAATAGAAAAAAGAGCGGGCAACACAGAAATATAGCCGTCCTTTATTCAGTGTAACAAAATGGGTAGTGCCAATAATTCAACTTTCATATAACCATACAGATCAATAAATTGTCCCCAAAATTACTCATATTTCTCAAAATGGTTAGTCCTGCCAAATGTTTCCTTCTCCACTTAAGCCTACAGTAACATTGCCTCTATCCACATCTCTTTGACCAGCCTAAAGTTTAATTTAAAATATTTCAAGACCTTGTTTGTAGTGACCACTACTGCATGCACAAGCTGTTGCCACCTGGCCTTATTAATGTTACCCAGGGTGGTGTGCAGCTATTATTGGACCAATAATGTGCTTAAGGGCAGGTCACTGCTGAGTTTAAGTTAGTTCTCTCTGATACCTCCATCCAAAATCGATGAAGTCTTGTCAATAGCATATGAAGAAAAGATCCCCTCCTCCCACTTTCAATGCCAACTTAGCCTATCACTCCTAAATCCAAGACAATGCAGTCCGTATGAGGTCTAGTAGCTTTGACAAATGATTTGTTGTTGTGTACATTTTAGGTGGAACTCTAATTTCTCAGCAGTGTATGAATTACTTATCGTTTTTCACTGTCCATCCATCAAGGCAATCCTCAACTTTGTCAATCAGCCACTTCTTTCCCTACTTTCCTTTTCTGGCTCTAGTCGCTGTTTCGGTATGAGATATTTGAGACTAGATGCAGAAACAGGGGTGGACCCAAGAACTTTGGGATATTTCTCAGACCATCATGGGACATAGCCATCATCTCAATAAGCAGGCAACGGAGCTGTGCATACTTTACCATCCATACCCTTTCTTTTCTGTACATCACATATGTTTAAGAGGTTCACCTTGATCCAACTGCACCAATGAAGATCTTTGTTCCTTAGTGTTAAGTCCTGGTTTCCCCTTAGGGATGCACCCTCATAAATAAAATGTGTAGCCTTGGTCTTTCAAACAGTACTTTCATACTTTGACTGTGGAGTGTATCATAGATGGTGCATTTGCCTTTCTAGATATATTACCCATGGACAACAGTTTTTTGGGAAAGGTGCAGGGCTATCTCTCAAGGTCTCCCAGTCAGGGGTGCCCTCCCCTCGTTCACACAGGCAATGTCTGGAATTCTCTCAATACAAATGTTTAATGACACCTGCACAAGTTATGCTTGCTAAACCTTCCTCCCTGCACCTTCTTATTATGTACCCAATCTGGTAGTCTTGGAAGTTAACCTTCTCGCCAACTTTTTTTAAAGACCCATTCGTTCATATCTTTATCTTTTCTCCGAAGGGGCAATGGGAGGGCTTGGCAAAAACATGTTTTGGCAGAAGGTACATATTAACATTAATTTCAGCCCGTACCACAAGCCGGATCCTTTCCGATCTTACTACCATCTTAATAGACTAGTTTGATTTTTCCATTCACGTTGGATAACAGCTTTTTAATTTAATGATCCACCTTAGTCCCCAAGTAAGAGAGCTCTATCCTAGACCTTTACAAGTGCACACCTTCAGGATAACCTTAATGATAGCTCTGGGAGATCCGAAATGCCTTTGATTTTGGGATTTTGATGGTTGCGGGGTGAGGGCACACCACTCATACAGAGATGTTAACCTCCTCCAGACTGCTTTTTACCTCTTCTGGTCTCTTGCAAGGTGACTGCACCTTTTCACATGGCATTGCATGGCTGTCAGTTGCCAACAGCTGGGAAGGGGTGGTGAGTGAGGACATGGTAGGTTGAGCTTGAGTTTAACCACGCTTTTGCACAAGTTGGTGGAGTTGAGAGTTCATAGAGAAGTGTACTCTATATGGTTTCTATTTGTGTTTAACTGTATGCTGCTCATACCACCACAGTATGCTTAATGTATCCAATATGTACTGTAAGCACAGGACTGGTTAAATAAGTAGAACAAAAATAATAAACAGATAAAACTGCACACATTTGTCGACAATTATATATTGTGAAAAATCGAGGGTACTCATCACTTCTCCCCAAAGGGGAGCCCCTTCCTGTGAGGCTAGGGAGATGAGCCCACTCTGCAATACCCTCCCCAGGGTTAGAGGCAAGTGGGACTTCACAGGGAGAGTTTCCCCATTAGAGGACAAGGACCCCTGTTCCCATGAGGGACTCCCCAAAGAGGTACATACTACGGCCTACGTGGGATGCTTCAGAACACCGTATCTTGGTATCTTGAATCAAACGCTGGTTCATGTCGGAGGCGGCTGTCTTTCACAGTGCGGCTGGACACCACTATGCATTTGGGTCCTTTCCTCTAATTTGACTGAATCGATATCGGAGAGCAGGCAGTCTGGCTGCTTGCAGGCTTGCGGCAACATCTACAGCAATGGCGGTGTTCGCTGTAGTGCACAGTTTTCTCTGAAGCATCTCGTGTTTGGTGTTTCTTTGGCCGGCTGGTATTTTTCTGTGCATTCTCTGCTACTGTGGTGCAGCTATACAGAGCTTCTACAGAGCTGGCAATGATATTGCGACAGGGGCCCACTCACGCTGCAGTACATGGGCGGCGGCTGCTGCTGAATAGTTGCCCGGTCTTGCTTGGAGATCACTTGAGTTGGGCCGGCAAAGAGCCCTAACCACTGTCTAGCATATATTAACTAAAGCATAGTTGTTTGTGGTGTTGGAATATTGGCATTTCGTGCTGCAGCAAGATGTGCTGAAGTGCAGTCGGTAGCCTCCAGGAGCAAGAGCCCGGGCCGTAGTGGAAGGAAAATCAAGGAAGCAGCACTTGCCCATTGTCTGTACCTATACCCATCCTCCCATGCCAAAGAGAGGGAGGCAGTACCTAACGGGAAGCCCTGCTTGTGCTGCTTGCTCCTTGGCTGGCAAAAAGTGTAAGGGTGTCAATATGTCACCATCGCCATCTGCCGCTGACAAGGAGGAGTCTCCTATATAGGTTGACTCAACAGAGCACACAGCTCGAGTTAGCTGCAGAGTAAAATAACAGCCTTCTTTCCGGTTCTACAGCATATTGAGGAAGGTTAGGGTGGGCCAACTCCAACATTGCAATAAACTCCCACTCAGGATAACTCTGGCTATCGGGGTGACTCTTCAAAATCATTCCTCCCCCCCCCTCCATTCACAACAGCTCCCTTCTTAATCTCTGTAATAGCCCACAAACGGAGGCAACATTGGTTGGACATAAAGAGGGCCTGGATATTCAACCTACAATCCATCCAAATGTGATTCGTACTCGCTTATCATACTCCCCGGATTTGGAGGGACTGTTGTCGCGGATTGACAGTTCTACGGATGATGTTACTAGTGTGACAGATGCCAGTGAGGGAGGCTTGATACCTGAGATTGCTGATATCAATTACGTCATAAACGCGGTCCTCACCATGTGCACAGACCTCTTTAAAGGGTACAAACAAGCTGCATCTTTTCTCAAGGCAATTGTTGCAGCACTAGGGAAGCCAGGAATGCACTCTTCTGCCGTTATAGAGGGTGGAGAACAAGACACAGAGGTGGAGTTTAGACTCATGTAACCCGGACCCCAGGGCTGACGAGCAAGAAGTTTTGAATACTGTGAGTAGCCCTGTATCTGTGGGGGAGGAAGTTCTGCTTAGGGATGCTTCAGTTGTGGAAACAAGGAGGGAATCTCCACTGCCACAGGAAGTCCTTAGTCCCAAGCTGTAAAGAGAGTTTTACAGACCACATGGGAGAAGGAAAAGGCGAGGAAAGTGGCAGCACAGCCAAAAAGGAAGGGCCAAACCTCATATCATAAGAACTCAGATGCTTTGGCAGCAACTGGGGATACCCACTATACCTGTGTGGCAACAGCCAAAAATGTTGATTTTAAAGAAGCTCAACGAAAAAAAAAGAGACAGGGTGAGGCAAAAAGGATGGGAAAAGTGGGGGCTAAACTTGGTATACTTGATGCCTGGGTTAAGGTGAGGCCTCCCAAGGTAGAGGATTTTGGAAAGGTTCAGGAGGTGACATCCTATCTCTCCAATGGCTGGGAGGCCTTAGAAGCCTGTACATCAAGGCCAGACCAAACCTTTGAGGACGAATGTGCCAAGGATGCCCCAATTACCTTGGAGGGCCTCCTCCAGTATTGGCTCCCCACCCTCAAGAACGGTGGGTAAAAGCTCCCCCACTGTAGGGGAGTTTAAGAATAACTGTCGCAGACCTTTTTGCTACGCACGAAAAGTACCTTCCTGAATAGGAGAGAACTATTGAATCTCCTTTACGTTCTTCCCACAGTTTAGGGTGATTTAATCTAAAGACATTGGCCCTCATTACGACCCTGGCGGAAAGTAACTGACCTGACCGCCATAGCGTAAATAGCGTTTCCGCCATTGCACGACGGAGTAAAGTGCGGCTAATTCTGACCCATCGGGCACGAGCACTACGCCATGGCGGAAGTGCAAAGTCCGCGATGGCGGAAATGTCCCCAAAACGCCCCTCACCGCCGTCGTACGGCGCCCTAGGTGCAATTCCGCCACCCATCATAGCGGTCACCGTAATGAGCGGTAATCGCAAAATACGGTGACCGTAAATATACGGAAACGGAAGCAAAAACATGGGGCCGGAACGGGAAACAGCACGCCGTACACCTATAAAATCAGAATCCCAACACAACCATTAAAAATCCTACCCTGAGACACATCCCAACCCGTTAGCCACCCTAGTGAAAACAATCAAAATGGGAAAAGTTGCGAAAAAAGCGTGCGACCGCAAGCGGCAGGTCCACTTCTCCCATGAGGAACTCACCGTGCTCACAGAGACCCTCCAGGAGAATGCTGCCGTCGTCTTCTCGACGCAAATGACCAGGACGGCACTTGCGAACAAGAAGGCCATATGGGCCCTGGTGGCACAGCGGGTAAGTGCGGTGGGGACCGCACCCCGCAACCCACAGCAATGCAGAAAGCGATGGGGCGACTTGCGGATACGCGTACGGAGCATACTATCAGCCAACCGTAACATTGCCACAGCTACCGGGGGAGGATCGGAATCACCCATCAAGTTGACCCCCTGGGAAGAAATCTGTGCCTCCACCATTGGAATGGAGAGTATAGAGGGAGTCGGAGGGATGGAGAAAGGAGTGCAGACATCCGAAGAATCAGGTAGGTGGGCCAAATAAAACAATGCTAAATCCACAATGTCCAATCATGTGAAGTACCATGTGTCCAGATAGTGCAACAGAAACACATGTCCAGGAGAACGTCCACATACATTGGCCTGATAGCGCACTTTAAAAGTCACATTAAATACATAAATAATAAAAAATCCTAAAAACACCCTCTACACGTGCAGCATGCACACCCTAACTGCAGGCTGCAAAACAACTGCATCCTCAATCCACACAAAAATGAAACCACCTCCAAGGCCCTGACCCAAATCACCCTCAGGTACCACCCCAATGCATGTGATACATTGCCATTCCAATTTCCACAGACCCATAAATAACGCTCGCCCTCCTTTACTTCACCACAGGGTCCGATTCAAACGACGAGCTTCAGGACACCCCTACCAGCACACCTGCAAAGAGGGCCAAGACCAACGGCCAAAGACCCTCCACCTCAGCTGCACGGATCAAGACACGGCAGCAGCACAAATCAAGTGGCAGCACACAGGAGGGGACTTCAACAGGCACCCCAGCAGCCAGCATGCCCACAACAGCAGCACCACAGGTCCCCCCAATGGATGCCACAGAAGGCACTGCTTCTGGTGGCAGCAGCACCATAGGTGACACTGCATTAATGGCAGCATGCTCCGACACAGAAAACGGTGCTGTCGATGTAGGATCCATCCATGACCTGTCTCAATCCCCCTGTTTGTTTCCTCCCGTACACCATGAGGATACCACGCAGGGGCACCCACAAGACGACGACTGGCCATCCCCCACAAGCCCTGTGGCAAGGCAACATGAGGTGATCAGCCCCTCTGTGACACCACCGCAAATGGGCATGGCCCAGCAGAGGCAACAGTCCCTCGACCAGGTGATCGTGCAACAGCAGCAACTGGCCACGCTCCTCAAGGAGCATGCTGATGAATGTGGGGGTACTAAGGCAGCCATAGAAACATCTACTGAGACACTTAGGGCAGAAATGGAGAGAAGTACAGAGACACTAAGGGCACAAATGGAGAGAAGCACCGAGAGCCTGAGGGTACAAATGGAGAGAAGCACCGAGAGCCTGAGGGGGGGAACTGCATGCGACGTCCAAAGACGTATGTGTTGAACTTGCCGCTGTGCGCCGTGTGCTCACTGAGCTCTCACAAACCCTTAGGGACATGCATGGACGTGAGCAGGCAGAGACATCATCCGTTGCAAGTTCCGTCCAGGGCAGCCCCCAACGTAGATCTGGGAGGAACCTGCGCTCCACAGGCAGGGGTGCCCCTGATACCCGGAGAGGGGGCTTGCAATAGCGTCTGCCCACTGACAATGAGCATCTTTGGACACTGGTGTTCGGGGGGGAGGTAGGAGGGTCTAGGGGGTGTGTTGGGCTTCCTTGGGTGGCGGGTCGATGGGGTGTGTAACATAATTTCACATATGCTATAAACATTTCACAATCATCCAATGAGATGTGTGGACATTGATCTTTGTGTACGAGGCCTTTATAGACGTACAGTCCATATTGTGCATGTTCCAGACACACACAGTGCCACAAGTCCCGTGTCCATGTATCAGCCACCAGGCGTGAGTGCTAGAAGCATGAATCTATGATATTCTGACGAATTTCATGGGCCTCTTGTGCCTCGCGGACTCCTTGAGGTGCTGCCACATCCCCACCCTCATCATGACCATCTTCAGGTGCTTGCAGTTCTGCGTCAGGGGGCATGGGCACATTTCTACGTACGCACATGTTGTGTAGCATGACACATGCCATGACCATCTTTGCAACCTTCTCATGGCGGTACAGGAGTGCCCCGCCAGACCTGCTGAGGCAGCGGAAACGAGCCTTCAGTAGGCCGAATGCCTGTTCTATGACTACACGGGTACGTGAGTGGGCATGGTTGTAGTCCTCCTCATGCTGGTTCTGTGGGTTCCGGAGTGGTGTAAGGAGCCATCTCTTCAGTGGATACCCGGCATCACCTGTATGTGGACAATAAAGGATGTTTGTGGAATGACATTGCTACGTACGCATCCCCCCCCCTTCCTGCCAGGTCATTGCCGCATCACATACCCCACATTATCATGCATGAAATGAGACTCACCGAGTAGCCAGGATCTGTTCCCTGCGTGTCGCTCCATGTAGCGTGGTATTGTAGAGTTCCTCAAGACCATAGAATCATGGGTTGATCCAGGAAATCGGGCACAACAATGTGTAATGATCCTGTTGGAGTCACACACCATTTGTACATTAAGAGAATGATATTGTTTTCGGTTGCGGTACTCGACCTCCATGGCATGTGGGACAACCAATTCCACATGGGTGTAGTCGATGGCACCAATGCAACCCGGTATGCCGGCAAGTGCATGGAATCCCACTTTTGTGTTTGTAATCTCCTGCTCCGAGCGTGGTAAAGAGATGTAGTCGTCTGCGTGCTTCAGGAGGGCATCGAGCACTTGCAATAGTGTCCGTGACAACAGTGGCTGTGAAATGCCATGCAACTGTCCGACTGTGTGCTGGTAGGTGCCTGTGGCCAGGAAGTGGAGTACAGACACCACCTTCAGTAGGGGTGGGATGGCGGTTGGGCTATCTATCATGCTGACAAGGTCAGCGTGTGTCATGTCCACAATGGCGGTTATGGTGTCCCGGTCCAAACGGTAGAGGGTGTGGATCTGCTCATCAGTGAGGTTGAACGGATGAGCTCGGAGGCGTGGGATTGCGGGCTGCCTGCGTGGTGGTAGTGGCTGTGCTGGTGGGCCTTGCTGGCCCTGCCTTGCCCTCCTCCTCCTCCTGCGTCTCCTCTGTGCGGCCGGTTGTTGTAGTAGTTGGTGTTCGTCTTCTTCTTGAAGTTGGAGTACTTGCAGTGCTATCAGGTCCCCCAGGGCCAACATCGCTAGTCCTGCCGGTAGCATTTTGGAGTGGGTGTGGTTGTGGGAGGGGGTTGGGTGTGCAATTTATGTGTTTTCAGGCTGTATAGCCTCCACCTGTGGTGATTCATTCCACCTGTGCAAGCTGCAATCCCCTTTGGGCAAGCACGTCCCGCACACAACGCTGCAATTTGACGCATGGCATCTTGCTATTACAATCATGTATTTAATCCCGATGGCAGTGAAATATTGGTTCATATGTTCATTCTGCTATGGTCCCATTGTTTCACATACTATCTTTGCAGTCGCGAACAAACTTGTGAAGGGTCAGTGGAATGTAGTACTCGATTAACGGTGGACCCTCATGCAGCACTGTACCGAGGTTCACCGACGGCCGGGGCGTCCCATTTGTGAGTGAAGCCAGTTGCCATTTTCACACACTGCCGCACTACATGGATGAATTTGTGATTTCAAGCGGTCACAGATGCCTTTTCGACGTGATGTTGCAAATGAGGAATTCGAAGGACAGCGCTTTCGGTTTTCAGCTAGCGGCGAGGAGACGCCCACAGGTCTGACTGCAAATATAACGTTCTATTGTTTAATGTCCTTCGGACAGGGGCCATGGCGAGAATGCAATGATTGATATGAATAGTATGGGATGCGCAATAGCGTAGTGGACGATAAGGCAGGACGTTCCCAAATACATGTTACTTCACAACACTGGAATTCCGGGCTGGAGCACAGTGGATTTTGCAGACTGCATTACGCACAGACTCAATGGAAATTTCACATGTTATGTGAGTAAATAATCAGGCGTTTTCATACCGGGATGAGGGAATGATGTATGGATGCATGGACAGATGATTTAATTGAGAGTTTGCCATGTACATGGCTTTTTGGAATCTATCCACTTCCCCTGCGCTATGTGATGCAGAGCTGCCATAGTGGGACCATCGTCTATCTGCCCTTGTTGAACCCTCCCTGTCTCGACGCGCCTTCAAACACTTGTGTCTATGCACGTTACTAATCCCATCTAATGGATTCTGTTTTAACAGACGCATGCACACAAAGACTCGTTTGTAATAGTGTTTTCACCTCGATTTATATAGTTATGATTCGCAAGTGATTTTTGGGTGGGAATAATCCTTTTGAGTGGGCTAGCATGCATATGGCTGTAGATTTAGTGTGATCATTGAAGTGAGTAATTCAAATGAAGTTCTGATGCCCATACTATTCTTTTTCATTTCATTTGGGTGACAGGTATCTCCTCCCCTTTTGCCGCTGCCATCTGTATGCCACTCCTGCAGATGGCTTTTACTCCCGACACCTGCTGCTTCGAGTTAATCAGTGGAGCACCATTACGATCTTATGGGACGATCGCCAATGGGCCACATGCCCTTACGCAGTACTAGTGGCTAGGAGCAACATATCGACCTTTCAGCTGGACTAGTGCCTACCTAATGGGACGGCCCTGCGGTTCTAGGCGCTTCCATGTTGCCTTTTTGAACGTGAATGTAGCCCCTGTGTACCATGAAGGAACAGGGCGTCACACAAGAAGAAGCTGGTCATTTATTGCGGATGCAGCCCACAATAATGAAATATATTTTGGAGTTCATGACCTAATAGCTGTATGGGCTTGGTGATTTTGTTGTGCATTAAATTTTTATTCTGATATTAACCGTGTAGCTTTATTCTTTGCAAGTAATGTAGCATATTCCTATTTGTGGAGCGATGTATTGTGAGAAGATCTGCATTGGGTTCCGGCTTCTGAGTATAGTTGCGTGGTACTGTACTGGCCGCGTTTGCCTACGAAGCCCAGTGAGGTCAGGGATAGGGGCTGCCATTATGACTGTTTTAATGATGTCATGCTCAGGGGCGGGGGATTAGCTTTTGTGTATCAGATGCCGATCAGCCAGGTGGATTGGTGGAATGATGTGATTATCAGAATATGGCTGGTCACAGGTGCCTGTGTTTGCGTGCGTTTCTTGGAGGGAGACTGAGGTCATGTCCATTGGAATAGCTTCTGTATTCGTGCCATCTGTGCCCTGCAGCTCCCATTGGCCCCTCTTGAGATGAGCCTGGCTGCTCAGTCACTCTGCCAACTTGTGTGGTACATGCTTATGCTGATGGTTGGTTTGTTTACTGGCAAGAGTACAGGGCTGGTGCAGTCTCCCTCAGGATACTGCTTTGAATGTTGCCTTACACTGGTGTCAAGCGATGGGGGCCTGTTGTTGTTTTGTCTCATATTTCAGTTCATATTGCTGTACTTGAACCTTCACATGCCTGTGCTGCATCAGTACGGCAATGGTGACATGCCAAATATGGATGGCCACTCACAAGGCACTTGGAGCCCCTACATTCATTTGTTCGTTGGCATGCATGGGTGACTTGTACATTTCACTGGTTGCATTGTGTGACTTCATTGCACCTACGAGGAGTTGTGCAATGTGGGCAGGGAGTGGTGTACAGGCACTCAGTAGGGCCATTTACGGTTGGTTCGCGATGCCGTAATTCTCACCATGGCGGAATGGTACTTTCCGCCATGCTTGATGGCGTTAGGTAAATGTCCGCTAGGGTCAGAATTCGCGTACCGTTACGCCATGGTGGTAATTACGGTTTTGCATGGCGCGCGTGCGCGTACTTGGTGCAGTTAGCGTTGGCGTTCACTACGGTGTCGCTAATGGCATCGTACTTTACGGTGACGGGTCATAATCGCACCGAGCGCTATTCGATGGCGGTATTGCATTTCCGCCATCGTTTTTCGATTTCCGCCAGGGTCGTAATGAGGGCCATTGTATGAGTTCTACAAGACTCACGTGCCGAGGCTAACTGGTCATGCATGTATTGTGCAGTAAAACGACAGTGGATTTCATAATGGCACTGTCAGCTAATTATTGGAAAATGGCCTTTTGGTTGGAAGTGTGTGCTCCTTATACTGTTAAAATGGAGGCTCCACTAAACAGTAACATTTTGGGAGGGCTAATCGAGCGACACAGTAAAGGAGGAAATGTATTGGGCGGTGCGGCCGCCTTCTTGCTCCGTAACAGGGAAGCGGATATTGCGACCCTTTCCGCCTTAAACTGGTGGGGTCTGGAGGATTTGAAATCATGAGCTTTGTATGCCCACATCTCTCTATATTATCAGTTGGAAAACCACAGGGCATTTCCATACTCATGGGGGTCCCTGATTTATACTATCTATCATTGGTCGATCTGGACTATATTCGCTTCCCACATGCTCACTGCACGGACATTGTTGAAATCGGTGTGAAATCAAGGCTGAATGTAAATGCAATTGTGGCTGCTAGTAAGGAATTGATGGCCCTAGGATACAAAATCTCTCCTGATATGCTACATAAGGTTGATGGTAAATCCATCCTTTATGTGAAAACTGGTTTGGCCAAATTTGAAGAGGTTGATGTGTTTATGTTCCAAAAAACACGGCTCAGTTCTTCCTTTACCCTTGATAGGTTTATGTGTAACAGACTGGCTGCTAAACATTGTATGAGAAGGCCTAGCTGGAGACTAATCGTGGGTGTAAGGAATATTCTACAAGTAAGTGAATTTGGAGTGGGCAAGTCCTTTGAGCATGGTTTGGTGGAACAATTTAAGGGTTTGGGTAATAAGGCTAGTAGGGTGTACCTGGCAATAAATCTCTATGACCAGCCGGGTCGGGGCAGCAACACTGGGGGCAAATTTCTTTTTTTATTGGTTTATTGCAAACCTTTTATTCAACGTAGATATTTCCTATATCACATTTCCTCTTCATTGATTCCAATACACTTTAACCATTTGTATCCATTTCAACTTTTAAAATTTCACCCAAAAATGTCACAACTGCCACAATCAAAACTCTGCTTCTCCCCAATTAAAAGCCTTTTCCATCATTCCATGGCCTACAATGTGTATACATCTTTACCATAAGACTCCATGTACCTAGTTCTTAACTCCGACAGTTGTCCACATCTCACTACCAGATGATATAATGATTCAGGGATATCCTCTTTTTCGCAAAATCTGCATTTGGACGACACCAACGGAAGATGCTTCCGAACATGCAGAACCTCTCTACTTGGCAAAATATTCAGACAGAGTCTCATAAACATATCCCGGTGGAAAGCAGATGGAAATTTAAGAAGATAAGCTGGTAGTTGATTCTACACTCTCCTTTCATATGTCAAATCCAGAGCCAACTTAAATCTTGCTCTTTTATCTTGGGTACCAATCCAGTCTAGGCGTATTAATTTCTTTTACTTTCTGCGGATTACTTCCCATAGTATCAACTGCACCTCCAGATATTCCAGCCACTGCATACATCCCATTTGCCATTTACTCAAAAGCCAATTTAGGGTTCTTTTCTTTGGATTTCTCAGGATCTCAAACGGGGGTAAATAATCAGCCATGATGCATTTCCCCAAAAAATTAATTGACTTCCATGGTACAGTAGATTCCATAGATTGGAGACCTAACTCATATCGAATCATAGCTACCGGCAGACTCATTCAGAGCCTCAAAACCCGTCTCCAAAACCATCCTTCCAAGATCCCCCAGGGTTCCCAGGGCATATTTATCATTGCCTCAGATCCATAGGTTAGGATTGGGACTAGCTTCTGTTTAAAGAAGATTAGAATTGGGGCGGTTGTGTACTTACCATAGCATGTATGTAATGCCACCCCTTGGGCTGCCAATCAACCAAGGTTACTAGATATGTGATTGACTCCACTTCCGGGACCCTCTTTCCTCCCAATGTCCAACAAAATCTACTGTTTTGTTTTTTCCTCCTTTTTTGGGCAGCTGTTAATACCAGGATTGATTTACTGATGTTTAGTTTCACATTGTTTTCCACTCTGTAGGTCATAAACTGGTTTAATCTATGCTGATGACCTATTGGAGTTTGATCTATAACAATCAGGTAATCGGTGTATAGCATCCAGGGGATGGGACATTGTTGGATCTTTGGCGGAAAAGCACAGACTTCATTCTGTGATTCAGAGAGTTCAGATATATATATAAATTAAATAAGATTGGGGCTAAAGGACAGCCCTGTTTCAGTCCTTTATAGGTGTTAATTGTTTTGTTAAGTGCCCCTTCCTTGTCATTCTGACCTCAATCGACGTTCCAGAATATGGAGTCCTAATTCATCTACTAAGTCCCGAGGGCATCCCCAGTTATGCAGCTTCCTCCACAGCCTGTCTCTATTAACACTGCTGAAAGCCTGCTCCAAATCAATAGAGGCCAGATAGTAACAGGACTTAGATTTCATCGCCTTTAGCTTCAGCAGGTTTAAGAGAAAAATAATTTAACTAGTGCCCCCACCCCTCTAACGAATCTTGATTGTCTCAGGTCCAAAGGAACCGACCCAATAGCCCATTTATTCAGTTCCCGGAGTAGAATAGAGGCAAACATTTTCCCCATAATATTACGAAGAGCGATGGAGTTCCTCGGATCTTCACTATCGCCCTTCTTGAAAATCAGACTATTATCGCTGATTTCCGGAAAAAAGGAACAGTTCTGGAGGTCATCACCTGTTTCATAACTAGGATGCTAAAGGAAGCAGCAGGGGGTGACTCCATTTATTTGAGGTTATAAGATCATCTATCTGTTCCGCTTATGCAGGTATGGTAAAAAGAGAGATGACATTTGCTAACCACACTTCTTCAGAGACTTGGTTAGATTGCACTGAATATTGGAATCTGTCGTCATTGTTTAGCAGCTCCCAGAGATTTTTGGTGTTATTTTTTAAAATAGTTTTGAGCATATGCTCAGCATCATGTTGCGGTCTCTGGCCTCTGCTTTCAATCAGCAAGTTCCTGTATTGTTTACGTTTTTTGATTTAGCCTTCCCACCGCATACCTGCCTCTTGTCTGATTTTCTTTACCTCCAAGCATAGGAGTTTCCTTCCCTCTACTACCTCCAAATTGTAGATGTGCTTGGGCTTAAATTCAGGACCTCGCTGGAGACCACTTATTTCAATAAAGTTTTTCAATATCCAAGCATATTCTATCCCTGGCTTAGGCCCGGCTAGATAATCTGCTGTTTTGCTGTTATAGTTGGTATCTACACCGGCTTTATCCTCAATCGGTGGCCCTCCCTGGAAAACCAAGGTTGAGGGATACATATAAGTATTAGATACATTGACAACTCCATCCCACCTCATTTCCAGCATGTTATGGACACTCATTGTCATCAGGACAACCCTGAAAAATTCAACGTGAGTTAAAATGTTAATTGATACAAGCAATAATCCAAACATGGCCCCGTTCCAGTACAGATTAAATATCACAGTTTTCCTCTAACTTTGCTACCTGTTGCCTGTTGCTGTTTTGGAAGCGGTCACTGTTGGTTTCTGGAGCGCTTTGAGCCATTCTTCCTTGGATTTATTCCCCTGTGTCGTCTGTGTCGTCTTGGAGGCAGTAACTGCTGGGCAGCTGCAGCCCTTTGATGAGCCGTACCTCCTAGTATTTATTTCCAGCCGCAACACTGAAGCGGCACTTTCACTTGCTATTCAGCTGAGGATTGTGGCAGATGAGTGCGGTTTGCCGGGGGTGCTGTGGAGCCATGGATCTGCTTCTGTCGAGCATTCCGGGAATGTGTCAGTAGATTGTTCTATCAAAGTGAAAAAATTTACAATCCTTTCATTTCTCTCTGTCCAAGTGCAGAGTTACGACTGTCACTACTGGTGGTCAGTTTGGCCTTTGAGTGACTATAGTACTGCATAAACTGTGTTCCTGTTTCTTGGAGAAAAGGAGATTGTCAATTTTTATTTTTCTAACATGTCATTACATTCCATTTGCAATTGGCGGCGACTGTGGGCACTTTCCTTTTTCTTTTTTTCTCTCTTTTTTTTCTGCCTTTGAGCTGCCTGTGGAAAATGGGGTGCCTGTAATCTTTACCTTGGTAAAGTTGTTTCTTTTTTTGCTCCCAATTGGCAGCTACAGTGGGCACTGGCTGCCTTTGAGCTGTCCACTTGGAAATACACAGTCCTTTGTTCTTATTTATTTAAGCTGTTTGTGCTCCCTGTCTGAAAAAATCCATTATATGGCCCATATGTACAATCTGAGAAGTGGAGCGTTAAGGGACAACTTACAAGCTCCAGCATTATGGCAGGACCAACAAAAAACAGCAAAGTTTCCTAAAGTTTCCTAAATCAATGTTCAAACTGCAGTAGCTGGACTGTTATTGTTTTAACCCCCCAGAAAGTAATTTTGCTGTGGACGATCAGTTCCCCACAGGATCAGGAATGACAGCAATGGGGGTGAACGTTACAGCTGCAACTCTAGTTTCAACCCCCATTCATCTGGACCTGGCTACCAAGGAACATAGAATATATTGTTACGGCTTCCACAATCAAAAATACTGTATCAGAATTCTTTCCATCAAGACGGTCCCACAGCCTGAATGACATTCAACAAGTGGAAGCAAGTGAATGCTCTCGACTTTGGAGGGAGGGAAACAATGCAGATATTGTACATTGCCCTGAGTTCCTTGCACGGAGTAGAGAGAGGGAAGTAGCTGCAACTACCATAGTCAACAGGAGTCTCCCTTTGAATTAAACACTATTCCGTGTATGACACAGATCACACATGGTAATCCCAACCCAAAAAAATCGTGGGTGAAAGTCAGCAAATGACCCCTAACAAGGACATCCAGGGGGTTGATTAAATTACTGAAACAACTCCAACTCTATCTGCCTTGAATTTTGTTTTAACCTCGCTGGTAAAAGTCTTTGAATCACTCAGGGGGAAGTCCAGCAGCACATAGGCATTTGTTTAGAAATTAACAAAGACATGGACAAGAATGAAAGTACGCTGGTGGGTCTAAAGGCAGCGATACATCAAACAACGAGAAGTCATTGTCACTGCTTAAATCTGAGAATAAGTTACAATCAGAAAAACAGTCCTCTGCAGGGTCAATGGGAGGGATTGAATGCTGCAGGGTCAATGGTAGCGATTGAATGCTAACCTCTCTTCATTGAATGAGACCCTAAGGGCCAAGGCCCTGGGGGCCCCATTTCAGTGTCTGAATGGGGGTGTGCGGGACAGTGACCATTCTCCTCAGGACACTCCCGTGAATCCCTTTGAAGATACTCCACTGTCAGTATCCACTATGGAAGAATTTGTTCGTCTGGCTCAACTTACAGTCTTAAGGAAATCCCAAAAGCCTCCCCAAAAGTGTCTAAAGAGCAAGATCCGACAAAAATACCCAAACTAAATGGGAAGGCTAAGAAAAAGCGGAATAGACAGCAGAAGGATTTGACGGGGGAGACGCCCATTCTAAATACTGGAGGTAAATAAAAAAAAGAAATCTAAACATCAAAGTAACAACAAAACCAGGAAATCTGAAGTAACACACTTTATCCGCAAAATAAAATCAGCTCAGTCCAGTGAAAAAGGTTCTTCAATAAAGGACAAGAGGAGCGAGTGTGCTGGTGTGTTGGAAAACTTAGAAAGAGGGACAAGAAAAGGCCAAAGAAGCAAATAAAATCTGGGAAAACAGAGCCGGAACCAGTGATTGTTATAACTACTGTAGGGGTTCAAACTGAAACACCATGTGAACCAAGGAAAATTGCCCCAAACTTTCTGCTAGGAAAAGCAGGGTGTAAACCCGCTAAGGGGGCCCATGCAGCCTCTGGTGCTCTGACTCGAGTCCCAAAAGAACCAGAGGATACTATCTCTCTGGGTGAAATTTGTCCATTAGAGATTGGCTCCATTAAACAATGCAGACCTCAACAAAGGGGTTTGGTTCAAATGGCGTGATTCTTCTTGATCAAGATGGGTCCAAGATTCCTGTCCCATCACAGGATTTTGCCTTAGCCTGTAAGCAAGGCTGTATTAACTGTAATTGCCTCATTAATCAACCTACAAAGCTAGAACAAATCAATGATATAGAAAGAAGGCTGCAGGGCCCCCAACAAAGATCAGTGCCTAAATTATTTATGCAATGTGTCGTAGAGGCAGGAATTAGACAGAAACCACTAAATGAGAGTATGATTCTTTCCATACTCAAAGGGATCCCTGATTTATACTATCTATCGTTGGTCGATCTGGACTATATTCACTTCCCACATGCTCACTGCACGGACATTGTTGAAATCGGCGTGAAATCAAGGCTGGATGTAAATGCAATTTTGGCTACTAGTAAGGAATTGATGGCCCTAGGATACAAAATCTTTCCCGATATGCTCCATAAGGTTGATGGTAAATCCATCATCGAACTGAATGGGAGCGATAATCTCGGAAGGGACCATACTGTTAAAGATTCTTTTTGCAGAGAACACACTAAAAAGGGATGTGTCCCATTGATGCCGGATGCTAATGTACGTTTTCTGGCTTTAATGCCAGAAATCATAACTCAAGTCTTAGGAAAATGGGCCTTTGTGAGAAAACGCTCTAGCCAGTCATGCAATTAAACTACTGGGATGGAATACAAGGGGTTCCAGCTCCTTTAGTAACAAATTGAGGAGAAAATATATTTTTAACTAGTTTGATTTGATCATTTTCCTGGAAACCTGGCTGAAAACATGTTTTAAGATAGACAGATTTTCCATTCACCATCAGTTGGCCACTGGTGAGGGGGTAGGGAGACCATCGGGAGGGCTACTGATGGCGTGTAGAAACTCAATTTTTGGGACCGCAGTAACATTAACCAATTCTAAAAAAGGCATTTTGGTGGTTAAATTGGAAAGGGGGTAAGGTAGCAT
Organism: Ambystoma mexicanum; assembly: GCF_040938575.1. NCBI lineage: Eukaryota > Metazoa > Chordata > Amphibia > Caudata > Ambystomatidae > Ambystoma > Ambystoma mexicanum. Next base: position 111,488,338 of record NC_090938.1, on the reverse strand, counting down.
AAAAAAAAATTGGAAAGTGGTTAACATCTATTGGAACCCCTCTTTTTCAGCCCTCACCGATTTCCTGCAGTCACTCTCAGGCATATTGGGCCTCATTCCGAGTATGGAGGTAATCATGGCGCTATTTGCGCCATGACTACCTCCCATACTGGTACCGAGTACGGCCTGGTTCAATGGGGACTTACCGGTCCATTCCGACCTTGGGGGGACCGGTAAATCCCCATTGAAAAAATCATTCCCCACTCCCATTTCAGCCCCGATAGGGGTCAATTGGAATGGGGAAGTAGCTAATAACGGTACCGTAATTTGCGGTACCATTATTAGCTCTAAAGTCCCTTAACGGGTCCTGTCCTTAACACCAGGTCAGACCAGGCGTTAAGAAAGGGACCCGCTAAGGGAACTCGGAATAGGGCGCAAAGGGATTACCGGCACAAGTGTCCTTACCGGTGCCGGTAATCCCTTTGCGCCCAACTCGTAATGAGGCCCATTGTTGAATATTTCTGTTTGTTTTGGTACCTACAGTTTAATTGTTATGGGGGATTCAGACTCACGGCGCCTCCAAATACCAGGCTTTGGAGGGGATCCTCACTAAGGAACTGTCAATGAACGGGAGGTCTTGGTGCACTTTCATGTCGGAGTGGAATTGGCTCATTGTAAATGGAAACATTGAGGGGGATGTTCTGCCAGCCCTGACATGTAAAAGAGACGATTGTAGTTCTACAATTGACTATCTTTTCCTTTCTAAAGACTTGTTTGAAAGCTGTATGCACTTCTCAATGAATGGTGGTTCCCCCAGTGATCATGAAATTCTGGAGACTTCTTTTGAAACATCCAATAAAATTAATGAGGATCTCTATCCACATGCATTACAGATCATCAGTGGGAAGAACATAGTGGTGATTTTTCCTAAAGGGGAGAGGGATTTTATTAAATCACTCAATTGTATTATTTCCCCCATGAACAATTGTGAATTAAAAAAAATGTGTAATTCAGATAGATTTGTAGAGTTTCTCTGGGATGTCAACTCTCCGGCTGAGATGAGCAAGCAAGTCGCTGTTAAACATACTCATCGATTCGATGAAAAAACTTGGGTCAGGAAAAAGGAGCTGAGAAAAGCTCTGAGGAAGTTGAAGGCCAATAGGCCGCATGAGCCTGACTATCTGGAGAAAGTTAAAAACCCCTGAAACAACTATAGAAACTGGCCCCGCTCTAATATGTACTTGCGTCTTCAGCAGGATGGTGAAACAATGTTGCAAGTGATGACCGAGAAGACCTCTCGTAACTTCTGGTCAATAATTAAGTCCACAGATGGCACACAATGTGTTGCTCAGACAAGTGTTATACAGGAAAATGTCTGGGTGGCCCATTTTCACAAATTGTGTGGGGTTGTGGACACCATGAAAGCACAATTCCAGAAAGAGTAGCATGAGACCTGAACATCTCGCAAGAAGAGGTCTGCAAACTGATAAAAAAAAATAATCATTTTCCAGGGCTGCTGGGCCAAATGGCCTAACTAATCAGATTTTAAAATATGATTCCTCCCTGTGATCTCGACTACTGGCTATATTGTTTAGGCAGATAGTGTCCACTGGGCAACTTCCCTACACATGGAGGAGGGCAATTATTATTCCAATCTATAAAAAGGGGTGTTGTCTTGATCCCTCTAACTATCGCCCAATTTCATTGTTGGATGCAGACGATAAAATCTTCGCCGGCTTAGTTTTGAAGGAGTTGGAGACTTGGGCACCATCTAGGGGCATTCTGTCCAAACATCAAATTGGTTTTCGAAGGGGACTCTCTACCACACTTAACAGCCTGGTACTAAGTGCAGTTTCAGTAAGACTTTTGTAAAGGCGGCACTCTGCTTTTTGGTGCCTGGATAGACATATTCCAGGCCTTCGATACCATTAAAAGGGAACGTTTATGGTGTAAATTAAGGAGCTGGGGTCTGTCAGAAAATCTGCTGGCTATATTAGTGGAAATGCACAAGGAGTCGACCCTTCAAATAAGACTCGATAAAACAGGAAACCTCTCGGGTGATATCCAAATAGAGAGGGGGGTTCGTCAGGGCTGTATTGTTGCTCCTTTCCTTTTTAATTTGTATTTGGCAGACCTTGCAAAGTGGCTGGAAGCGTCGGCGTTAGCAAGTCCAAAGATTGGCAAGGCCAAGTTGAATTGGAGTACCTACGCCAACGATATAGTCCTTCTAGATTACTCCAAGATCTGTCTACAGCGCCTCATGTGCGGTCTTGGTGAATATGCAAAATCTAATGACCTGAGAATCAACCTGTTAAAATCAAAAATTGTCATTTTTAAGAGACCGCTCAAATCTACCAAGCCTTTTTCTTGGTGTTTGGATGAACAACCAACCCTGAGGGCTGCAGAAGTAAAGTACCTAGGCTCTGTGGTTCGTTCCTACCCGACAAAAGTCCACCTGACGGCTCTAAAATACTGCAATTGAGTGCACAAATGAAGATCTTGGCTAATACATTTTGCAAATTCTCTCTCCTACCATTCATAAAATACTATATTGGGAAAGTTATTCCTGTATTATTATTTGGCCTAGAGTCTAATCCCCAGTGGTATAACATGGACTGGGCTAGATTGGAGGACCGCCTGTGGAAGAACGTTTTACATCTACCCAACTGTGCACCCATCGGAAGTATAAGATATGCATTAGCACTTTAATCCATGTGCGCTTGGGTTAAATGGAAATGGATCTCCCTCTATAGACTGATCTTGATCCCCCCACCCAAGTCATCCCTATATGACAATTTGTTTTAAAACATTTTCTTTTATTTATCTTTGGTTTGAAAACAAACCTTAACAACATTTAAAGGAACTTTTCAAGATACAAAACATAAAAACACATGTTCAAAATCATACAAATCAATTGACAATGTTTTGCTCACCATGGAGGGTAACTAAAATCACTTTTTTTGTTAAATTTGAATTTATTATGTTTTAATACAAAGAGGTCACACAAGAAATGAGAAGACAAATGAAAGTAAGCATTTGATTACAAGACAGAGTTGAGAATTTTGCAGAGATCAACTTTCAACATAAACCTCATAAACTTTTCCAACTTCAGTCTGTAGGCCATTGAAGTGACTGTTCCCATTCCCGAATTCCCTACCCCTTCTCTCCTTACCTGCCACCTCCCCGCAAGACTAGGCTTTCATCTCACGAGGGTTGTATGGTATTGCGTTTAAGTGGTGCACCAGGTTCTGGGGGACCTCCTTGTTGGGAAACATCTCCTTTTATTTCCTCATCTTAATTTGGGTCACATATTAGACAATGTCATACATTGGTGTGATGTCACGCAACAAACCACTGGCAGATTCAGCTTCCAAACTTATTTCTACACATTAATGTATTGTTCCCGGCATATATTTATTGAGAAACTCCATCCACAAAATATCACATTGCATGGACTTTCCATGTAAGGATGATGATATTTTTTCCATGGTGCATATATTGGATGCTACATTGACCCATTCTCTCTCAGTTGGGATTGTTGTGGATTTCGATTTCATGGCTAACAGGGCCCGAACGGCTAGCAACAGCTATGTGTCCAGGCCTTTGACTCTTGTCCATTCATCCTCATACTTTTCGAAACCAAACAAAATGAGAAAGCAATCTGCCATTCTTTGGATCCCATCCAGGTTTCTGATCCACCCCAAGACCTCATCCCAGTACACTTTGATTCAGGGGCATCCCCACCACATGTGCCAGTAGTTCGCCACATCCCCACATTCTCGCCAACATAGTGGACTGGCTGATTGATACATTTTGGAGAGTCTGTGTGGATCATACTGCCACCGATGTAATAGTTTAATAGCGTGAAGTTTATATTGACATGATATCGAAGTTCTAGGTGCCGCTCGGCACATCTTCCCCATGTGTCTGGATCAATATGCACCCCCATGTCTCTTTCCCATTTCAATTTGAGAGGCTCTGTGGTTCATTTTCCTGCTTCTATCAGTGTTTTGTACATGGCTGATATCAGTCCCTTCATCTCTGTCCTGGAGTTCAATAGTATCTCAAAGGGGGTAAGTTCTCTCCTCCATTTTATCCTTCCACTCGGGTCTCGTTAGGACGCCCTTAATCTGCAGGAATTTAAATTTAGACAATACCCCTATCCCCAAGGCCTCCACTAGCTCTGGGAACATGATGAAGGAGTCATTTTTCAAGAGCTGTCCTACTCTCTCCAGTCCCGCTTCATACCAAGTTTGAAATCTATCTACGTTGGGGATATGTTTGTTAATACCTGGGGACCACAGGTGGCTCAGTGGTGAAGGCCATGTGGAAATGTTCTTCATCTCTGTATCTTCTTTCCATATTTCCCATATGGTTTCTAATATCGGATGTGCTTTTAACCTATTTAGTAGGGGCCCACAACCATTCAGAGACCGTGGCTGGGGATAGATAGTGGTTGCCCATTGAGATCCACTGGGGTTCCCTTTGGTTACGGAGGTGGGGAATGAGTACTCGTAATTGGGCCGCTTCATAATATTTTCTGAGATCTGGGAGACCCACCCCGCCCTTGTCCTTAGCTAATGTCAGGGTATCATATGCAATTCTAGTTTTTTTCCTTGCCATAGAAATCTTGCGTTCGTCTTCTTGACTTCTAAGAAGTGTCCAGGCATCTTACTAGGGAGCATTTTGAAGGGATACAAAAACTGTGGGAGACAAATCATTTTTATCACATTGAGGTGTTCTAGCCAGGATATAGTCAGTTTGTAAACCACCTAACAAGGTCCGCATGGAAATTTTGAAGAAGTGTTGGGAAATTGGCTTTGTGCAGGTCTTTTAGTTTTCTTGTGATTCGTATTCCTAAGTATTGCAACTTACTATGCTCAATTATGAGACCTAGTGGTGAGTATTTGTCATCGTTTGCCTCTGCGGACCCCTGTAGGAGGAACAAAATTGACTTGGTTTTATTAACTTTGAAGCCAGATATGCGGCCGTATTCCTCAAGGAGGTGCAGAGCTCTGGGGATGGACTTTCTCGCGTTAATCACATGAAGGAGTATGTCGTCGGCATTCAGTGCCACTTTGTACTCAGTCTGACCCAGTTGGATTCCCTCAACCTGGATATCTTCTCTCATCTTCTGAGCCAGTGGTTCCAACGAGAGAGCGAAGAGGATATCTGAAAGGGGGCATCCTTGCCTAGTACCTCGCTTTAGTTCAAACCATCTTGAGTATTCCCCATTTACAAATATGGAGGCCTTGGGTACTGTATAAACTGCCTGAATCCCCCTTCTAAATTTAGGCCGTATCCCTACCGTGTGCAGGACTGCTGTCAGGAAGTCCCATTCCACCCTGTCAAAGGCCTTTTCCGCGTCTGTGAAGAGCAGGGCGGGCTCATTGTTCATATTCTGGGAGGCATTGACCAGGTGCAGGGTTTTACGCATGGTATCGATTCCTTGTCTCCCGATTATGAATCCCATCTGGTCAGAGTGAATGAGATGTGCATGAGTGTCTCCAGTCTAGCAACTAGTACCCATGTGTACATTTTCGCATTTACATTAAGTAGAGATATGGGACGGTACAACCCACATCTTTTGGGGTCCCTTCCCTCTTTGGGAATTACCGTTATGAGCGCTCTAAAAAGGAGTCTGGGGCCCTTCTTGATTCTAGGACCTCGTTGAATAGTTCAACCAGGAATGGTGTGAGGTAAGTACTAAAGGATTTATAGAAGCCGGCTGTATATCTGTCTTCAGCTGGAGATTTGCCTAGTGTCAACCTTTTTATCGCATTCTGTATTTCTTCTTCTGTTATGGGAGATTCTAAGTAAGCCGAGTCCATATCCGCCATCCTGGGGATGTTGATATCAGCAAGGTAATTTTCTATGCCACTCAGGTCTGGGTCCGCCTCTGCGTATACAATGTTTCGTAGAAGGCAGCGAAGACTTCGGGGATGGTGGGTTTGCTTGTCACTGGGTTGGGCCTTTCATCGGCTATCTCTAGCACCCTCGCTCTGCTTGTTGTTCCCTGAGTCTGCCAGCTAGTAATGCATCAGCTTTATCCCCTTTTTCATAAAATGTTTGTTTCAGCAGATGCAGTTTACGCACCGTCTGGTTGTGTTCTAAAAGGCGAAGATCTTCTCTTTTCCTTTTCGCCTCGTTAATTTTGTCAAAGTCTATTGTGTCACCTTCTTTAGCCTCCCTATCCAGTTGGCATATCTCCCCCCTGAGTCTATTTTCAATCGGAGATCTTTCCCTTTTCTTGCGGGCCCCTTCCCTTATGAGGACACCCCTCCAGGTTGCCTTCCCCGCCTCCCACACCCCCTGTTTGGAGACCTCCCCGGTGTTGTTCATTTTAAAGTATTCAACAATCTCTGTTTCCATTTCAGTCTTAAAGACAGGGTTCTTCCATAGGGCCTCATTACATCTCCATTTACCTCCCCTGACTGGTAGGTGTTCCCACTGTGTGTCAGAAATGACCATATCATGATCCGACCATGGAACTGGGGTGATCTCTGTGTGTGTTGTAATGTTATATAGCTCGTTTGAAAAGTAAATATAGTCAATCTGGGTGAAGGTGTTGTGCGGAGCCAAGTTTTGGCGACTTTAAAGTCCATTCCCTTCCAGATGAGAATTCCTACCCCCCCTTCCTCAACGGTCCAGAGCCCCAGAATTCTATACCAGTGCGTTTCCCCAGAACCGGTCTCTCATCTCCCTTCATGTATTTGGTCTCTTGTAGAAGGAGGACATCATTTTTTGCTCAACGGAACTCTCTGAATACCAGAGATCTCTTGGTTGGTGAGTTGAGCCCCTTGACATTAAGCGTTCCCACCCTTAAGGAGTCCCTTCTGCCTGATTCAGCGGTAGTCATCATTATGCAATATCAGAGTATACTAAATCTTAAGCCGCAACCACCTACATACCATCTCTTCAACAAACCACACTACATTTCTCTCGTCTTCTGTCTTTGAAGACTTTGCTTTTGTCTTTATCCTTGCTTTGTCTTGTGTCCTTGCCTCCCTCCCTCCGCCCACCCTCCCTGTCCCCATTTGGTGGCGTCCGATCGAGTCCAGTTGAAAGAACTGGCCCGACAACGAACCACCAGCAGAGACGGTTACCTCACGCCCCCTTACGAAAATAACATCAAAATAGAAATGAGACCCCACTACTTCCCCCCCGTTCCAACTTCATATTTCGAAACAGAACGTGAATCACTGTGTAAGTCTAGTGACCATTAGTCAAACCTTGAGTTTTATAGCCAATTTAGCTTGGATCTGCCAAATCTGCTAGGGCCTAATTACCCTCTTCTGGAGAGATGTTGCCTCTTCGATATTTTCTGGAGCCTTTCGCACGCTTCCTCCTAGGGCCTTGAATGCACCATTCTCTTCCATCCCTTTTCGAGTCATCTCGATCTTCTCTTTGTCCATGTGATTCAACCAGATCCGATATGAAATCTTTTATCTCCTTCTCAGATCTTAGCCTGATCTTTGTGCCACCGTGTTCATAGGAGAGGGAGAAGGGCTATCCCAATCTATAGCAAGTGTCTCGTTCCTTCAGCCATTTCGTGAGGGGTCCGCACATTCTCCTGAGAGTCAGTGTCAGGGAGGATAGGTCTTGGTATATTGTTATCTGTGCTCCACCAAGAGTGATCCCACCTCCTCCTCTTGGCCTCTCCAGCACCCTGGCCTTGTCCTGGTAACGGTGGCAGCGGGTAAGGACCGATCCTGGACCACCAGGGGGGCCTACAGCTCTGTGAATTTGTTCAGTTTTAGGTTTGTCGATTGCGTCATCTGCAACTAGGAGCTTAATGATGTCGTGGATTGTTTTCTTGAGATCTTCCTCCATTTCTCCCTCCTGTTCCGGAATACCAAAGAAGCGTAATTGTTGCGCCTTTCTCGATTTTCCAAATTGTCCATTTTAAGCTTAAAATCTTCTTCTCGCGCTACATAACAGTTATCCTGTGTTCAGGCTGTTTCTCTAGGGTGTCTATCGAGACTTGGTTGTTCTCAACTCCGTCTAATCTGTCTACGATTTTGTCTAGGCGTTGTGTAATCTTGTCAATTTTCCCACCTATATTGGCCCCCATGTTCTTTATTTCAGCAGCAATGTCCCCCTTTGTGGCAGCTGTTTCACCATTTTCAGTCGCTGTGGTTGCCATTGTGGAGTTGCTGGTGCGATGAAAAGACAGAGCGTAAGCAAAAATATCCAACTTTTGTTGTGCGTTCATGTACCCTGGGTATTACTCTATGGTGTCTCTGAGAAGTTCTGAGAATGTTAGGGTTAGACGCTGGGGTGCCAGGGCCTTTCAGTAGAGCTGATTTGTGCTGTCAGTGGTTTCTGGGTTCAGGCGGCTCTTTCCATCAAGACGTGACAGTTTTCTTGTGGTGTTATCATGAGAAATAGTGTCCAGTAATTGTGTGGTTGCTGGTTTAGAAGCAAAGGGGTTGGCGTCTTTGTAGCATTAGCTCTGGTACCTAGTCTCTTCACCCTCTTTGCGTGTCCTCATTAAGCGCTGGTTGATTCCTCCATCCCCTGCGCATCAGCATTAGCCAGGTCAGTACTCCACAAGTGCAATCGGTATCCTTTATGGGCTTCATGCTAAGTGTGGCGCCTTAGCCCGTTTGGGATCTGCGATGCCGTTCGCAATAGCCCGGTGCTCTGTTGGGTGTCGCTTTATTCCCCCACTTCCTTATGTGCGCGGCTTGTGTGGAGAGCAGAGCCGTGGTCATTTGCCTTCGGAGGGGGAGAGTCAAAGGCGCTTGTTTCGGGTCGTTGGGGTAGTAGAGTCCAAATAGCTGTCCATTGATTTGGTGCGCATAGGGCGCCTCCTGCAAAGATCCCTTGCAGATTTCACCGTTGAGCTTGTGTCTTGTGTGCATTTTAAATGAGCTCTTGGATCTAATTAGTTGCGTGTGTTCTTAGAGGTTACGCGGGGGCCTGTGGATAAGCAGTGATTATCACCTTTCGTTCCTGCAAGTAATGGGATAGGCCTTCCTACGCGCTGTTGGGATCGTTATGTGCATGGTCTAGTGGGGTGCTGTGTTCACACTGGCGGGGGCCCACTAGGGCGTGTTGGTATGGGGACCGGACTGGGGGAAGCAGTGCCAGAGTCCGGGAGGGCGCGCAGGACACGGGACTGCCGTGTCCAAGCGTCTGTCTCATTTCTGCTCTTAGGAGAGCAATGCACTCCCCCTGTTTCTGTTGGATCCAGCGCGTTCCTCCTTAAATCTGCATCACTTCATGCAGGACGCGCAGTGGGGGCCCGCAGGTCCACTGCAAGGTTCGGCATTCCGCGGGATAGGGCCGCAGTCCGTTTGCAGCCGAAGGCAGGAGCTCACGTGGTGTGGCCGCACGTCCGCTCTTATAAGGCGAATTTCTTCGGGAATTCAGGTCAGTTTTTCTGCAGCTTTCACCCAGTTGAAGGGGGCCGCATCTGACATTGTTTTGTGCACTTTTCTGCCTCGGGGAGGGGCGGGGGGGTCAAACAGTGGAGACTCTCACTGCTTTTCCAGACCTGAGGCGCAGAGCTCACACAAAAAGGAGAGCATCCGTGCACCCCCTCGTGGCCAACCCTAAAATCATTTTTTAAATAACTTGAAGTCCATGGTACTGGAAATTCTCACAGCCTGTGAATGTATAGAGAATTCCTTATTGAGAATCCTGATAAAGTTAAAGAGCATGCAAAAAGGGCAGACTGGATAAGAACTATTGCGGACATGTGCTCTTTTGGCATCTCCCCTTCACTTACTTGCTTGGATAAACAACGAGCAAGTCTTCCTGTATATTTGAAGAGATTCCCTGATCCTGTGAATATGTCGAATTTTCTGAGATTTCGTTTAAATCTCCAACCTACTTGTGAAATAATCTTCATTAGGCAGAAAGAGGAGGTGGTGGATAACATGTACCCCTTATGTAAGGATTTGAGTCCACACACTCTCTGAGGCATTTGATGAGTAGCTGTCCGGGGACACTTGAGAAAAAGGGTCAGTAGGTTCTCTCGATTCGTAAATAAAGAGTGGTGGTTGGGAACTGCTTGTTTCTGGGAGAGGTTCAGTTCAGGTAATGAACCACTACTGACAACAGAAGAAGTGAACCTGCTGAAAGATTTCAATCTAGTTGGATTAAAAGACATGATTAATGACTATATGCTGGAAAGTGGTATCTTATTTTTCTTTCCCTTATTTTATGCTATTTCTATTATTCTTCAGGATTGCTATTTCTTTTCCTTGTATGACTACACTAAAAGGAGAAAGTGTTTTTTTGTCATTTATTTTCATAATCTGCATTATTACTTTTATGTTTTATGTTTTGGGAAAGGTCTTTTTTTAGACTATTAAACAATAAAAGAAAAAAAGAAAATATATCACGTACACATATGCATCTTCATCAGCGCTGTGTATTCCCTCCAAAATCAATATTTTAACAGATAAATTAGGGTTATGCATTTCTCTCATCATTAACCCTTTCCCAATTCTTATACGGGTTAGTAGACCGGAAAAGGGTTGTCCTGTGATAGCCTTTTTTGCTTGATTTCGGTAACATTCATAACCCTCACAGCTGAGGTTGTCACCTTAACCAACTTTCTTGTAAACATAGGATATCGTAGGACCCTAGATCCAGATCTCTGTTGTTAAAAAGGTACATAAAACCCTTAGTATTCCAGGATCCTAATAAGATCCCAAACCTCTTGTCAGGTTCCTGGCATTAATGATTTTTTGAAGAGGTCAATGCTCCCGCTAACCACGACCAGTCTTGTAAATCTGCATCAGATACATCCAGATTGTCAACCTCGTGGACAATTCTGTTTGCATCTTTTACTCCAGCCATCCTCACTTTTAGAGGCAGATATGTATTTTTCGTTCTCTCCTCATCGAACTTCATTTCACCCAGGGTAGCTGATTTAGATCGAATACAGGGTTTCATAATCAAGATTCCCTTTTTAGCTGGAACCCGACTTACATCCTGTTGTTTATCTATTGCTACTTTGTATTCAATAAGTTTGAATTCCAGCGGAAGTAGATCACTGCCTACTTAAATTAGAATATATTTTATCAACAGGGAAGTCAAATGCAGGATTACTGAGTCGGTCCTGTTTTTATTTACAAATTGGACCACCCTGATATCCTCAGAATTGATGTTTCTTAATTTAGGGATATGATGTAGCAGTTTTAAAACATTTCTTCTGTTGAGGATCAAATTATTATTTGCCGGCAACAGTTGTTCCAACATGATCAGATTCTGGCTTTCCAATATTTCTATTTGAGTCAGAGGTCTTTGATTAAGTCTCTCTTCCTATCTTGAGTTGCTTTCTCGGCTAAGGCCGTTCTTTTTTGTTCCAAAGTTACAAAATTGTCCACACAGTCCTTGCCTTCACTCAACTCTGTCGGCTTAGCCAAGGGCACCTGGGGGATAATGGAATTTTTTGCCGGAGTACTGGCAACATGGAACTAGAACTCCCCAAATGGGGATGTACTCATAGCCGGCGACTTCAACCCACATTGCGACGTAGTAAAACCTAATAAAGAGGGACCACTGTTAGAGGCTCCCTGCGTAAGAGCCTCAGGCCCACAAAATCAAGGAAGGAGATGGTTGGGGGGCGTGGCCAGCAGCAGTACGATGTAGACGTGCTGCTTCGTAGCTCCGGGGCCACCCGTATATATCCTACAATAGATCCGCTCTTTCCCACCCAGATGGTGGATTGTGGTGACTGAGGAGGTCCCTGTCCCCCAGTATGTGTGACTGGAGTGCAGCATTACAGGCGCGAGGTGGCGAGGACTCGGAAAGCGGGCCCAACTGCAGGTCGTGCAGCGCCATTTTCTGGAGCTGTCTGGGAAGCAGCGTGCGTGCGACTTGCGCAGTTGCAGTAACAACATCTTGGGTGTGCTGTGTCCTTGCTGGTGAGTGTACCGCGTGGCGCTGGGAGGAATGCTTGCGTTTGATTGGGTCGAACAGAGGTTGTCTGCGGCGGCCGGCGGGGACTGACAAGCCTGGAGGGAGACAGGGCTGAGGCCCTTGGCTTTGGGATGCGTGCTGCCTATACGGCGACCTCTGTGCTTTAATAACACTACACCCCCAGCTTCCTGGGTGTTGAATAGTGCGCAATTCAATCAGGTTCACGCGAAGAAAAGAACGTTGGCCACCTGTCTTTTTTGTGGAAAACTGCTGGTTTCATTTCTCTTTATCAAGATTGGACGTAGCTGTCCTTTTGGCACGTCCTGTGCAGCTGGGCAAGCAGTGTGGGCACATGGATCAACTGGGCGCAGCAACCCCTTTCTTCTTTAACCCTGCAGCTGACTCTACCATCCATACTGCAATCTTGGTAAATTCGATAGTGCTGGAATTATCATTTGGGGGTGAAGGACAAGCAGAGTCAACAAGCGGTGGGGGTGTCAGTGAAAGATGGAGGCGCTGCCATTGCGGACGCAGGGGGAGCCACTATGCAGAGCCTACTGACAGTGATACAAGATTGTAGATCATCATTGGATAGATGTCTCCCTGGTGAGGGCAGACCTACGCAAGGTCTGTATGAGAAACCAAAGGAAGTCTCACCCGCTAGTCCTCGGGGACTTGTCATCCAGGTGGCCAGGACACGGCCATCACTTTTGGATCCAGTTTCTGGGGGTGGACCAGTGCAGGAGGATCACCTGGTTGAGGGGTCTTCAGGGAGAGGGGGTGAGGTAGCCGATGGCGCGACGCGGTATTCCCCCTTTTTTTGTTCACCTAACCGGTCCTATTTTTTAGGATTCTCCGAGGTCCCAACCCCCGCCCCCCTTTTTACACAAACACTGGGCCGAGGAAGAGGGTGGCTGCGAGTAACAAGACTAACTCTTATACCTCGTACTGGACATGTCCTGCTAATCAGGTCGGGCAAAGTCAGGCACTTGACTCTAAGTACAGACACCTGATACCAATTAGTTCACCTCATACGGATAAAATGCGGACCATAGAGACACACTCTGAGCAAGGTGGAACACAAGTACAAGCAGAACTTCCGGGGCAAAGGCAAACCTACTGGAGCAGATCGATGAACCAAGGGTTGAGAGCAGCGGGTCGAAAACCCCAGGAGTTCCTTACAGGAGGTTGTTGTCTCCAAAAGGGGGTGAAAGACACGTGGAGAAGCCCAGATCCCAAAGCAGAAGGCTGTATTGTGTTTCGAGGACACCAGCGACCCTCCCGGTTGAACGGCAGAGTTGGAGAGACGAGGCCAAGCCTGTGGTACTAACCTTGACTCGTGAATCGAAATCTTAAAACCAAGGAAGAAACGCACACAGCCGGTGATTTGGCAAGCGATTTGAGAGACTGGTGTGTGTTAAAGAAAGTTTGAAGTGGCAATATTATATCGCAAATGATGGCTGCACGCGTGTGGATGAGACGCAAAGAAAGGCATACCTTTGTATGAACTTTGAAGTAAGGACATCTGTGAAATCTGCAATACTGAGTAACGGAGTGGTCGGCAAAAGGAAGTAGCTCAATCGAAGATCTCTGCATTGTTGCATTGTTTGTAGCAATAAAGTGAATGAACTTTAAAAGCAAAGTGAGCAAAATTAAGGGAGAGTAAAAAGCTGAACTTGGAGTCGAAGTGTCCATGCATAGGTCTGTAAAGAAAGCCATGCACATTCAAAAGTCTTTAACATCGAAAACTGTATGAGCCCGACTGAGGAAGACCCGAAGTGTAATTAGTTTGGGGAAGGGAACCCCCTGAACGTATTGCTGAACTTTTAATGTGAAAGGTCTGCGCCCGACAGAGGGTGACATACGTGAACTTTTTGTTGAAATGTTATTTGGAAGTCTGGAAAGAGAGACTTTAACGTGGAAGGCCAGGCGGGTCTCAATCAACGTTTTGAACTGTTTGGTGTTGAAAACCCGAGCCAGAGTGTATCATCCTGCCTATGGGGACCGACTTACTCTGTGCTGTCTAACATGGGGAGGTGAGCTGATTCAGCCACATTAGTTCTTTATATTTGAACACTGATTTTCCTTTACATGCATATTTCCTAAATACAGTTTTTGTACAAGAGATAGGGCAGGTATTAGGTTTTGTTAGCATGTTAGCATAGGCCATTTTGATTTGACAGACTTCACTTTGACTGTTTTATTTATTATTTGATGGTCGGGACTACTCCCATCCTAGTGATAGGGCAGAATAGGAATTCTTCCAAAGCCCAAAACTTTAAAAAAGCTTTTACAAATTGTACCTGTTGTGTCAGTTTCATACTTGTGGTACCATGCTTCCCCTACATATGGTGTCAGAGTGGGATCTGACTCAATTGATAACATTTGAGAACTGTAAGAAACTCATGGTGGCAACAGTAAAGACAGACACAAGTGATCACAGTTGAAGGGTGTTTATTAAACTGTAAATGCAGGGTGGAAAAACGCCTAACCTACACCAAAATATAAGATGGGAGCAAGCGTTGACCATTAAATGGAAACAAGGCAGTCCTTGTGGCGTTGTGTCAAAATAAAAAGGCCCATACTAAAAAAAACGATTGCCAGTTCCTTACAACTAATTACAGAAAAGTGTGGGATAGGGTTTTGAATAAAAAAAGATGTGTTCACAAATAATAAGTCAGGATGTGTTTGCCAGGGGTCTCCCTTCCCCAAGTTTTCAGCACGGGACAAGGTGGGACCTTGCAGCACACACTTGAGCCTTCTCAGCATGAGCCAACAGTTCCGTATCAGGTTCTTAGACGGTTACATTTCCTTTCAATAATAGTCTCTTGCTTTCGTGGGCCTGATGCATTCGACAAACAAACACAAAGTTCTGTTCCATATATACTTTGGGTGACGGTTTGACCCCTCAGACCCTGTCTACTGGGCGCAGGCCCCTCACCAGTCGTATCCTACAAAACAACTAAACAGTTCCTTTTCTCAATGAACTGTGGGTGATGACTTTTCACCCCTGGATCTCCCTCGGCCGGGCTCGACCCAACTGAGAAGGGGGACAATTCACTTCCCCTAGTCTTGGATTCACAAATCTTCAATATTTTTTTAAACCGTTCCTTGGGCTTTGCCCTTGGTTGTCGGGTTCCTTCTGCCGGGTTCATTATCACCAGCTTTTGCCAAACAGTTCACTATGGGAATTCAGACTTAGCCCCTTCTCGTTAGCATCCCTCCGACGGGTTCACTCTTGCCAACTTTAACAAAGCATTTCATGTGCTAGTTTTCACCATGCAGGATTAATTTCCATTTCTTTCCCACTCATTGGTCGGTCAAAGACTTTCGATGGTGCAGAGGATTTTACAAGACCCCTGTAGGACCACTTTGACCTCTCTTCGCCTCTTCCCAAGGCTTTCTGGTTATGGTAGTCTCTTCCTTCGGGTAATTGCCCAGAGTTTGCTGCATGAACACCCACGTGGTGCCGGACGCCTCTGTTGCAGGCCTTTCCCCCTCTTTCTCAATAGTTTATTGATGCTTTCCACAGTTCCAATGATTGGTTTGCTACTTTTCGTTCAACACAGCCCAGTTTCTTATCGACTCCCCCTCGACTCACCGGCTGTGATGAACTGCTTGGCTTTCTTCTCCTTCGAGTCAAGGTTGGTACCGCAGAGACCAGCTTCTCTCCCCAGCATGGTTATCAGCGGAGGAGGGTCTTGTGTGCCATCAATATCTGCTGACATCTGCTGCAACACGTGTTGGCCTTTGTTCGCAGTCTTATGTTTCCGTTTGCAGAGGTTTCACTGGCCTTGATAGGAAAGGGTAAGGTCACTTGTCTCCTTTTCACCCTCTCGGTATTCTCTGTCATTCTCCTCCTCTTGAACTGCTGTGCTGAGTTAGCTCTTATGTCGTGCTGTCTGCCTTGCTCGTCCTGTGCTCTCATACTCTACCTTTTATCCCTGTGGGAAAGGGAGAGAGCTGCCAGATGTGAGTGATTTAGATCAGATGCCTGACTTTGCCTGACCCTTGTGTTGAGACATGTCAGGTAAAGAGCTCTGGTGTTAGTCTGTTGTCTTTCGTGTTGTGTGAAAGTGTTCGTATCGAAAAAGGGGGGGCAATTTTTTGGGAATATCCTATGTGGTAGGATGAAGAAAAGGTGTTGAAAGAAGGGAATACCGTGTCCCACCCGTCGGTGCCCCACTCCCTCTCCCCAAGAACCCCCCCCCCCATCCAGGTGATTCTCCCTCACTGGTCGACCCCCAGGGACTGGATCCAATTGCAATGGTCATGTCCTGGTTCGCCTGGATGACATATCCCCCGAGACTAGTTAGGGAGACACCTTCAGGTTTCTCACAGAACCCATGCTAGTTATTGTCATCCCACTGGAAGGGGAGAATAGGATTATTGAAGTCCTTGATTCTGATTGCATATCCACCATTTAGGAGACCTTACTCTCCCAACTTCAAATCCGAGTTAGCCAACAGGATTTATTTTTCAAAACCCAGGTGCTGTTAGACACCCTACTGATAGCCCATTATCAAATACAACAGTGGGACTGTATAGTCTTAAAAAAAGATGCTGCCATATATTCATTATACCTAGTGCCTTGAACCCACCTTTTCCCGAACCTTTTTTTCCGATGCCACCCCCCTTCATCAAAATCAAGCTCAGAAGGGTCAGAAGACTTCAAAACCTTCTCGTAATAGGTTGAGACCCTTTTCTTCTCTGAGTCAGAAAACCCAACAGACGGAGCCCTTAACCGCCTGAAAATATGGCCGATATTGAAGCAGTCGTAGCTCAAATGGCCGCCCATCAGATTCAGCCGAGGCTCTCCTTTGAAAAGATTTTACGAAGTTGGTTGAATTACATGCAGGACCACTATTACCTCAATGGATATTGCAACCCAACTAAGAAGAAGACCTAGGGAATTTATTTTTGAATTTCGAGCGATTACCTGAACAGTTGGGATGAGGAGAAAACTTAAAGAAATGCTACTTCGGAACTCTATTAAAAGGCGAGCTACAAACCGCTTATCAGTTACTTAATCTAGCCTTGGTAGCTACCTTCATATCCATCAAAGAAGGACTTTTTAAAAGAGAAGGCCAGACCAGCAATTTTTATCAACAAAAACTAAGGTCCATCAGATTAAACCCTGGTGAGACCCCCTCTGTTAAGGTGTACGCCTCGCAACTTGGACGTACCTCTGTTTCCGGATGATGTCCGCGTTGGGGAAGCCAGTCTGAAATTCGGATAAACCAGTAGAGAATATGGTACAAGGAAGCGGCCTCAGTCCCGTCCTGATAGTACAGGAATGGACGGGGGCCACCCCCCAGCACCAAAGATCTTCTTCTTGTAGTGACCTTGGTTGCTGTAGCTGGCACAGGCGAGACGGGCAACAAGGAGGTCGAGAAGTCCTGGGAGGTGTGGGCTCAGTAGAATGGCCCGGGGGGGGAGAGCTCAGAAGATCGCCGGGAGAGCCAGACACACTCAGTTCAATGGAATTCCAAGCAACAGTCAATTTGCAGGCTGTGGAAGGATGGGTAGCCGAGTTGTCGGAGAGAGTCCAGGCCCAGGCAAATCCGGAAGATGTTGAGGTTAAATTGGAGCAGGCAAGAAGACTGGTACCCCAGCAAGGCAACAAAAATAGGGACACCAAGTAGGCGGGCAGATAGACCTCAGGGAACCACAAAGGATTGAACCAAGGGAAAAGCAGCAAGGGAACAACAGGGAGGCCAGGCAAGGAGTAGGGAGCCAATCTGGGAAGCGGGGATTCCAGGCAAATGGAGGGAACCAGGCAGGGAAACCAAGCAACAGAAGGCAGAGGGTCCGGTGGAAAAATACTGGAGAACCTGGCTGAAAGGCAGGAAGGCCTGGCAGGAAAGCAGGGACCCAGGCGGGCAAAACTGGAGAGTCTGGTAGTGGAAACAAGGAGACCAGACAAAAGGAAGGGCTGAAATCCAGGCGGAGCAGAGAAGCAAAGCTGCAGAGTCCAACAGGAGCCGGTGGCGAAACAACGGTGAGTCAGGAACGAACCGCGTTAAGACGCGATTCGTTCCTGCACCAGATCGCTATTTACAGCCGCGGTACGAAACCGAGTCTTGGAGCGCAAAGAGGACCGCGCATGCGCCGCGGTCCTTCTGGGGCGAGAACGAGGCTTGAAGCGCAAGCCTTCGATCGCCTTGGTCCGCGGCTCACGCGTGCGCCCGTAGCCTGGACCAAACAGCTGTTTGGGGCGTCGGAGAGTCTCCCTCCCACTGACTCGATACCTGGAATAGAGCTGCCAAGGAAAGTAGCGACCCGCAGCCTTCCAGGTACGTGTCCTAACACCATAACCCCCTCCAGAAAGGCCAGGAGCACCAGGTTTCCAGGGATGACGGCGATAAAACTCTCTCACTAAACGAGGAGCATGGACATTACCCACAGGTTCCCAAGTGTGATCACAGACAGGGTTACCCTTCCAATTGACCAAGAATTGCAATCTCCCCCTAAGGTAACGGGAATCACATATTTCTTGAACTTCAAATTCTGGCGTACCCTCAACCTCAATGGGTGCTGGACGTGAAGGGGAACGACCATAAGGGTCGGGGCGATAGGCCTTCAACAAGGAAACGTGGAATACTGGATGAACACGCCAGGACGCAGGAAGGGCCAACTTGAAGGCCACCGGAGAAACCTGTCTGATTATTTGGAAGGGACCAAGAAATCTAGGAGCCAATTTCAATGGTAAGTTATGGGCCGGTAAGTTCTTGGAAGATAGCCACACCCAATCTCCCACTAGAAATTGAGGCGCAGGACTCCGATGTTTATCGGCAGTCTTGCTCATGTATTCTTGTGCCTGAGCTAGGGTACCAGCTGCCCGAAGGTGGAGGGACTGAATCTCGGCAACCAACTGATTCGCGGACGGGACTGGACTGGGTTGAACAGGAGAGAGAGGCAGCAGCTTGGGGTGAAGTCCAGAAGAACAGTAAAAGGGACTGAATCCGGTTGCTGAATGGACAGAATTGTTATAGGCCACTTCGGCCAACACAAGGTGGGAGGCCCAATTAGATTGAGATGCGTTTGTGAAACATCGCAGATACTGTTCCAAAGTCTGATTCGTCCTCTCAGTCTGCCCATTAGTTTGAGGGTGATGACCAGAACTAAGGGCTCGATGAATTCCCAGATGTCGACACAGCTGGCCCCAAAAAGCTGAGATAAACTGATAGCCCCGATCTGAAATAATCTTCTCTGGTAACCCATGCAGGCGAAAGATGTTTTGTAAGAAAGAGTTAGCCATCTGAGTTGCTGTTGGTATCTTCTCAAAGAGAATGAAATGGGCCTTCTTGTTGAAACAGTCCACCACCACCATGATACATGTGTTGCCTTCGGAACTTGGTAGGTCCACAATAAAATCTGTGGCGAGTGTATGCCACGGATAAGGCGGCCTTTCAGTAGGATGTAATAAGCCCAAAGGATTCCTGCGGGGAGTCTTGACTTGGGCACAGGTGGGACAGGATTCTATGTACTGCTTGACCTGAGTCGCCCAACCAGGCCACCAGAATTGGCGCGCTATCACTTCTTGTGTAGATCGAACTCCTCGGTGTCCCCCAACCTTGGAATCATGTAAACCATGCAATGTAGCTTTACGTAGAGCTTTGGTAGGTAAATATAATCTATTTTGGAAGAGCAGCAGGCCATCTTTCTCACGCACTTGTGGACGTGTTAGCAAAGCAGACCGTTTGGAATCCACTGACGTTTCTTGGGCTACTCTCTGTAAGAATGGTACCAAGGCCAGACGGAAATGTTTCGGGGCCAGCACTGGCTGATCTCTGCCTTCATGTTTGATGTCATCTTCAAGAGATCGAGACAATGCATCTGCTTTCACATTCCGAGAGTTCGGTACATAGGTGATGTTGAAATCAAAATGTGAAAAAAAGAAGGCCCAACGGGCCTGCCGAGAAGTCCTACATTGAAGAGATCGTAAAAATTGTAGATTGCGGTGGTCAGTGCGTACCTCCACCGGAAACCGGCCCCCTAGAAGGTGGTGAAGCCATTCTTCAAAAGCGGTCTTGATGGCCAGAAGTTCCTTTTCAATAATCGGTTAATTCCGTTCACTGGCCGAGAGTTTCCTGGAATAATATGCTAATGGGAATTCCATGTTCAATCTGGGATCATGTTGTAACAAAACAGCCCCAATCGCAAAGTCGGAGGCATCAGTCTCTACTATGAACGGTCTATCCTCCCGAGAATGACAGAGTATCGGGGAGGTGCTGGAGGCCTCCTTTAACTGTTGAAAAGAAGTAGAGGCTTCCGATCCCCACTCAAAACTCTTCTTGGTACTGGTCAAACTGGACAGTGGAGCAGTCACCTTAGAAAAAGCCGGTATAAAACGGCGATAGAAATTGGCGAAACCGAGAAAGCGTTGGAGAGAACGTCGGTCCTTGGGAGTCTTCCATTCCAAGATAGCACGGACCTTTGACGGATCCATATTTATCTGGGAGGCACTGATCACGTATCCAAGAAATTCGATGTGATCCTGATGAAACAGACACTTCGAAGGGATTGTGTCCTCCGACGTATTCCTCATCTTAGATATATCCTTCCAGCTCTGCTGGCCTCGGAAAATTTTTTCTCTAGAGGGCGCTGCGCGTCGACGTCCCTCGAGTCGATGTCCCTCGACAGCCGCCGTATCGACGCTCGACGTCATCCTGCCTATAAAGGCCGCGCGCAGCGTCCGTTGCTCAGTTCCGTTTTTCCGCGCTTACTCGGTGCCTCGGAATACCGTTGCTCAGTTCTTAGTCAGATTAATCCTATTTACCTCGAGTTATTCGATCCATACTCGATGGCTTCCTCGTCGGAACCGACAACTCCTCGATCCGGCTTCAAAAAATGTCGAGATTTTGGGAAAAAGATGTCGTTGACCGATCCTCACAGAAATTGTCTGTGGTGCTTGGGAGCTGAACACCATTGTTCGGAATGCGAGGACTTTATGTCCATGACAGCTAAGGCCCTGAAGGAGCGTAGGGGGAAGCTGGAGAAAGGTAAGACTTTTAAAGCTTCTTCTTCGTCGACGAAGTCGAGACATTCGTCTCCTCGTCACCATTCGCACTCCAGGTCTCGGAGTGGGTCTCATCACTCCTCGAGATCGAAGCACTCGAAGAGGAGGCGTCGAAGATCCCCTTCTCCGTCTTCCTCTTCCTCTGTTTCGCCAAAAAGAATCCCTTGCCCCACGAAACATAGTTCCCGGGCTGAATGGGAGGAATTCCGAAAGAATATGATGAGCGTCTTCGAGAAAGCGGCCTCGACCCCCTCGAAGACTGCCGAGAGCGATGCTCTGGTCGAAAGACCCGAAGGTCGAAAACGAAGCAAGTCGCAGTACCCGGCGAAAGAAACCTCTCGAGCGCGTTTCGAACCCTCGAGCAGGACTATGACCTCCAAACCTTCCTCGAAGGTTCCGTCGACGCCGTCAACGAAGGTCCCGTCGACGTCGAGGTCGATGTCTTCGGCGCCGTTGTCGAGGGGACCTTCGACACACGGGTCTGTCGACTCGACGCCGGCCTCGACACCGGCGTCGACGCCTAGAAAAGTCACGGTGACCACACATTCAGTGACTATCCCCAGGCCCTCGACGTCGATGGCGTCGATATTGTCGAGTAGAATTCCAATTCTGTCGAGGTCCTCGAGGCCTCCACCTCTGTTTTCGACGCCACGCTCGAAGCCTTCGACGTCGGCGTCGACGACATCGACGTTTTCGAGGCCAATAATGACAAGTTCGGCACCCTCTGCCTTGGAAATGGGATTTACCCCCTTTATGAGTTCAGAACAATTGAGAACTATATCCTCAATTTTAGAAGAGGGTGATTTGTCTGAACAAGACACATTTGAGTTACAGGGACCTGTAACCCCAGTTAGAGAGGAATTTTCCTCTGAAGAGCGCAGATTAAAGGATCTTCATGATTCTTTACATGGGGCAAGTGGGTTAGACACTTCCCCTGAGGTGGATTTTGCTAGGCCAGACCCGGGGGAGCATGCTGAAACCCCCTACAGAGCCTTAATGGCCAGGATTACAGAGTTCATGGGGTGGTCTGCACCTTCACAATCTTTCCAGCAAGATGACCTCACGGATATTCTTGACAAAGGCCCACAAGAGGATCCTGTGGTGCCCTTTCATAAAGCTCTTCAGAGAAAGATCATGACAAACTGGGAAACCCCAGATGTAATACCAGCAGTAAATAAAAAACTGTCTGCAAAGTACAGGGTATCTTCCACAGACCCAGAGTTTTTGTCAAAACACCCATCCCCAGAAAGTCTGGTGGTACAAGCAGCATCCTCTACCGATGTCAAGACGGCTTATCCTACAGTCCTACAGGACAGGGACGATAAAAAATATGATGCTATGGCAAAGAAAGTCTTTTCAGCATGTAGCATGGCGTTAAAGTCTGTTAATGCTACTTGCACCCTTGCTAGGTTCAGCCATACACTTTGGGAGTGTGCTTCTACAGCGGCTGACTACATCCCGGAGGGAGAAGAAAGGGATGCGTTCCTGAATATTATACAGGACGGTAAAGAGGCTATGTGCGAATCCCTCCAGACGGGCATTGATTCGGCTGACAGTATCAGCAGAGCAATGGCGGCAAGTACATCAACCAGGAGATTCGCTTGGTTGAGAAAGTCGGGTTTTGCCCCAGATGTGCAAGCCAGGCTCTTGAACATGCCATTCGATGGCTCTTCTTTGTTCGGGAAAAAGGGGGATGACAGTTTAGAGAAACTGCAAACTTCAAAAGCTGCAGCAAAATCCCTAGGAGCTGCAATCCGTCAGACTCCTTTTCGTCCCACAGGAACCTCTGCGAGGGGCAAGTCCTTTCGCTTCTACTCCGCATTCGGAAGAGGTAGAGGACGACCGGCTCAAAGGGGTCAAAGAAGAACTACCCGAGGTGGACGGGGTAGATATTCTAAAGCCGCAGCAACAGCAGGTGCCTCTTTACCATCGGCATCTGCATCAGCCGCCCCAAAACCACTCTGAGGACTCCCCTCACAGGACACCTGTAGGAGGCAGGTTGACTCAACATCTGACGGTATGGCAGGCTATCACGTCAGATGCTTGGGCATTGGAAACAGTCGCCCAAGGTTACTGCCTGCCTTTCCTACGTATACCTCAGAGTCATCCACCGGGGATCAGCTCTCAGAAAGCTCCAGATCCGCTCCTCTTGCAGGAAATTTTGGACCTGCTAGAGAAAGGTGCCATAGAACCGGTACCTGTAGCGGAGAGGGAAAAGGGCTGGTACTCCCCTTACTTTCTCATTCCGAAGAAAGACGGAGGACTGAGACCCATCTTGGACTTGCGAGAATTGAACAAATTCCTCAGAAAAGACAAATTCAAGATGGTCACTCTTTCTCAGATCCTCCAGGCCCTTCAGTTCCAGGACTGGTTGGTATCTCTGGACCTTCAGGACGCTTATTTCCATGTGCCTATCCATCTCAAACACAGGAAATACCTGAGGTTCGCAATTGGCAACTCTCACTATCAATTTCGAGTACTGCCATTTGGGCTGACCTCCGCCCCGAGGTTCTTCACCAAGTTAATGTCGGTAGTGGCTGCAAGTCTAAGGAGGGAAGGGATTCACGTCTACCCCTACCTGGACGATTGGCTGATCAGGGCTGTTTCTCCGGAGCAAGCTCAGATCCAGCTAAATCACGTGTGCCATTTCCTTCACAGACTGGGCTTCTCCCTCAATTTAAAGAAGTCACAAATGATACCATCGCAGAGACTCCAGTTCATAGGAGCGATCCTGGATACTTCCCTGGGAAAGGCCTCGCCACCAGAGGTGAGGGCTCAAGATATTCTACAGATGGTTACCAAGTTCCAGCATGCCCAACGTCTCCCAGCCTTCGACTTTTTGAGGTTGCTAGGCCTCATGGCATCCTGCATTTTCCTTGTGCCAGAGGCTCCCCTGAGAATGAGATCCCTCCAGTGGGCACTGAGGACTCAGTGGTCACAATTCTCAGGGAGAATGACAGATCATCTTCAGGTTCCCGGCAGGGTGGCTCGAGACCTTCAGTGGTGGGCCTGTCGGGAGAACATTCTGAAAGGAGAACAGTTTTGGCAACCCTGGCCGGAGATAACAGTAGTCACGGATGCCTCACTCACGGGGTGGGGAGCCCACGCCAACGACTTGACCATCAGCGGTCGTTGGTCTCCATCGGAGTCCAGACTACACATCAACCTGTTAGAGCTGAGAGCCATCAGACTTGCGTTGAAGGCTTTCCTGCCAGCTGTACAAGGGAAGAACGTCCTGATAATGACGGACAACGCGGTGGCCATGCATTACCTCAACAAAAGAGGAGGCGTAGGATCACTACCCCTGTGCAGAGAGGCGATGCAGCTCTGGTTTTGGGCAATCCAAGAAGGAATCTCTCTATCGGCAGTTCACCTAGCCGGAGAGAAGAACTTGACAGCGGACGCTCTGAGCAGGCAGAACACAGTCTCCCACGAGTGGGAGCTAGCTCAGGAAGTCCTTCAAGAGATCTTCGCCCTTTGGGGAACCCCTCAGGTAGATCTGTTCGCCACCAGCCTAAACAGGAAATGCGACCTGTTCTGCTCAAGGGAATTTCCTCCGAGAGGAGCTCTGGGAGACGCGCTCATAGTGGACTGGGAGTTTCCGCTTCTGTACGCGTTCCCACCGGTCCCTGTCATTCCTCAAATGATCAGGAGGTTGAGAAGATTCCGGCGAACCATGATCCTAATTGCCCCGGATTGGGCAAGGAGAACGTAGTACCCGGACCTTCTAGACTTGTCCATCTGCCCTCCAATTCGACTTCCTCTCAGAGAGAACCTACTCTCACAGAAGGGAGGTCAGGTTCTCCATCCAGACATCAAAACCCACAACCTTCACGCTTGGCTTCTGAACGGCTGAGGTACAAGGATTGGGACCTCCCTGATGATGTTATGGAGGTGTTGCTTTCGGCAAGGAGGCCAGCAACAAAGTCTTTATACCGCTGCCGTTGGAACAGATTTTGCAGCTGGTGTAGAGAACAGAATATCAACCCATTTTCATGTGGTACACCAATGGATTTGTCCTTCCTACTATATTTGGCAAATTCAGGCCTTCAAGTTGGCACCATTAAGGGCTATCTCGCAGCACTATCCATCTTTAAGCGTACTGCGGAAGAACCATCCTATTTCAAATTACCCTTGGTAATACAGTTTCTAAAGGGGTTAACCAATGTTTATCCCCCAAGACCATTCCAAGTTCCCCTATGGGATTTAAACTTAGTACTAACTTTCCTGATGGGTACACCTTTCGAACCTCTCCATTCTTGTTCGTTAAGATTCCTTACCCTTAAAACTGTTTTATTAATAGCACTTACATCTGCTAGAAGGGTGAGCGAATTACAAGCTCTTTCTTGTAAACCCCCTCATACAATCTTTCACAAAGACAAAGTTGTCCTGCAAGTGAAGCCTAATTTCCTCCCAAAGGTGGTTTCTGAATTCCATATCACTCAGAAGATTACCCTACCATCTTTCTATCCTCCTCCTCACCCGGGGAAAGAGGAAGAGAGGTTACACAGACTAGACCCTAGGAGGGCTTTAAGTTTTTACATTAGTAGACTAGCCAGGATAAGACAGGCAGACCAGCTGTTTGTAGGTTACACAGGTCACAAGCTGGGGTTACCAATAACTAAGCAGACCATTTCCAGATGGATCATTCTAGCCATTCTGGAATGTTATAAACTGGCAGGGAAGGAGCCCCCTCAAAACCTTAGGGCTCACTCGACCAGAGGTATTGCAGCTTCATCGGCCCTCAAAAGAGACGTGCCGGTTAAAGACATATGTGCGGCCGCTACATGGTCGTCTGTCCATACCTTTACACGTTTTTACAATCTGGATTCCTCCTCCAGTCAAGAGACTAGGTTTGGAAGGGCTGTACTGCATTCTATTCATCAATAGAAGACAGCGTGAAGTCAGTACTCCCTCCTCCGATAATAGAATACTGCTATGGGAGCCTATCTAAGATGAGGAATACGTCGGAGGACACAATCCCTTCGAAGAACAAGTTACTTCTTACCTTGTAACGTTCTTTCGACGGGATGTTCCTCCGACGTATTCCTCATCGACCCTCCCATCCATCCCCGCAGTTCTACTTCCCTTGTTGTTGCAGTTTACGCTCATTCAGGGTGATTAGTTAGTCCAGAAAGTATTATTGTGGGCTACAAAACGGAACTGAGCAACGGACGCTGCGCGCGGCCTTTATAGGCAGGATGACGTCGACGTCGATACGGCGGCTGTCGAAGGACATCGACTCGGAGGACATCGACGCTCAGCGCCCTCTAGAGAAAAAAATTTCCGAGGCCAGCAGAGCTGGAAGGAGATATCTAAGATGAGAAATACGTCGGAGGAACATCCCGTCGAAAGAACGTTACAAGGTAAGAAGTAACTTGTTCGTCTCGCAACTTGGACGTACCTCTGTTTCCGAATGATGTCTGCGTTGGGGAAGCCAGTCTGAAATTCGGATAAACCAGTAGAGAATATGGTACAAGGAAGCGGCCTCAGTCCCGTCCTGATAGTACAGGAATGGACGGGGGCCACCCCCCAGCACCAAAGATCTTCTTCTTGTAGTGACCTTGGTTGCTGTAGCTGGCACAGGCGAGACGGGCAACAAGGAGGTCGAGAAGTCCTGGGAGGTGTGGGCTCAGTAGAATGGCCCGGGGGGGGAGAGCTCAGAAGATCGCCGGGAGAGCCAGACACACTCAGTTCAATGGAATTCCAAGCAACAGTCAATTTGCAGGCTGTGGAAGGATGGGTAGCCGAGTTGTCGGAGAGAGTCCAGGCCCAGGCAAATCTGGAAGATGTTGATGTTAAATTGGAGCAGGCAAGAAGACTGGTACCCCAGCAAGGCAACAAAAATAGGGACACCAAGTAGGCGGGCAAATAGACCTTAGGGAACCACAAAGGATTGAACCAAGGGAAAAGCAGCAAGGGAACAACAGGGAGGCCAGGCAAATGGAGGGAACCAGGCAGGGAAACCAAGCAACAGAAGGCAGAGGGTCTGGTGGAAAAATACTGGAGAACCAGGCTGAAAGGCAGGAAGGCCTGGCAGGAAAGCAGGGACCCAGGCGGTCAAAACTGGAGAGTCTGGTAGTGGAAACAAGGAGACCAGACAAAAGGAAGGGCTGAAATCCAGGCAGAGCAGAGAAGCGAAGCTGCAGAGTCCAACAGGAGCCGGCGGCGAAACAACGGTGAGTCAGGAACGTCCTTCATCAGCCATTATCCCTAGACTGCTGGAAGAGGTTATTATAGGCAGAGACTTTCCAGAATTTCCCACCATTCTTTAAGAACCTCCTTTACCCACCCAGAGAATTTACACCACAAAATCGGTGCAATCTGATTTATATTCCTAAACCTTCCCGGTATGGGATTGGATGGAAACAGACCCTCATAGAGACAGTATTTGTATCAAAACCCCTCAATCCTAGTTAATGGGCTACTCACAGGGGACTAAGGTCCACTTTCCTTTCCAGAGCCCTCAGACTAGGGGACTTATGAGAAGAACAAATCTATCTACCTCACATAGGGGATGGGTATGTGAGAAACCAAAGGCTGTCTCACCCGTTAGTCCTCAGAGACTTGTCATCCAGGTGGCCAGGACACAGTCATCACTTTTGGATTCAGTTCCTGGTGGTGGACCAGTGCGGGAGGATTACCTGGGTGAGGGATCTTCAGAGAGTGGCGGTGAGGCAGCCAATGGTGAGATGCGGTATTCCCCCCTTTTTTGTTCACCTAACCCACCCTATTTTTTAGGATTCTCTCTGGTCCTAACTCTCCCCACCCCTCCTTTTTACACAAACACTGGGCCCAGGAAGAGTGTGACTGAGAGTAACAAGACTAACTCTTATACATCGTACTGGATATGTCCTGCTAGTCGGGTCAAGCAAAGTCAGGCACTTGTCTCTTAAGTGCATACACCTGATACCAATTAGCTCTCCTCACACGGATAAAAGACGGAACATAGAGACACACTCTGAGCAAGGTGGAACACGAGTACGAGCAGAACTTCTGGGGCAAAGGCAAACCTACTGGAGCAGAGTGACGGACCAAGGGACGAGAGCAGCGGGTCGAAAACCCCAGGGGTTCCCTACAGGAGGTCGTTGCCTTCAAAAGGCTGCAAAAGACATGTGGAGAAGGTCATATCCCAAAGTAGAAGGCTGCATTGTTTTTCAAGGACGCCAGCGACCCTCCCGGGTGAACAGCAGAATTGGGGAGTAGAAGCCAAGCCTGTGGTACTTGTTGGGAAGGCGAGGCCAAGACTGTGGTACTAACCTTGACTCACGAATTGGGAAACATAAAACCAAGAAGGAAACGCACACAGCCGGTGAGTTGGCAAGTGACCTGAGAGACCGGTGTGTTAAAGAAAGTTTGAAGTAGCAACGTTATAGCAACGTTATACGCAAGTTTAAAGTAGCAACGTTATAGCAACGTTATACGCAAGTGAAGGCTGCATGCATGTGGATGAGATGCGAAGAAAGGCAGACCTGTGAATAAACTTAGAAGTACCGTGTGGTCCGGCGAAAGGAAGTAGTCCACTCGAAAGTCTCTGTGAAAGGTGCATTGTTTGTAGCGATAAAGTGAATGAACTGTAAAAGCGAAGTGAGCAAAATTAACCCAGAGAAGGGGAGAGTAAAAAGCTGAGCATTGAACTTTGAGTCAAAGTGGTTATGCAGAGGTCTGCAAAGAAAGCCACAAACATTCAAAGTCTTCAACATCCGAAAACGATCTGAGCCCAACTGAGGGAGACCCGAAGTGTAATAAGCGTGGGAAGGGAGCCCCCTGCAAGTATTGTGGTACTTTTGTTGTGAAAGGTATGCGCCTGACAGAGGGGGACCAACGTAAACTTTGGTGATAAAGAGGTCTGAGCCTGACATAGGGGGACCTATGTTAACTTTTTGTTGAAACGTTATTTGGAAATGTGGAGAAAGAGACTTTAACGTTTGGTGTTGAAAACCCGAGCCAGAGTGTCATCCTGCCTACGGGGACCGCCTTACACAGTGTTGTCTAACGTGGGGAGGAGAGCTGATTCTGCCACATTTATTCTTTATATTTGAACACTGATTTTCCTTAACATGCATATTTCCTTAATACACTTTTTGTACAAGAGATAGGGCAGGCATTATGTTTTGTTAGCAGAGGCCATTTTGATTTGACAGACTTCACTAGGACTGTTTTATTTATTATTTGATGGTCGAAACTACTCCCATCCTAGTTATAGGGCAGAATAGGAGTTTTTCCAAACCCCAAAATTTTAATAAACGTTTTACAAATTGTCCCTTTTGTGTCAGTGTCATACTTGTGATACCATGCCTCCCCTAAAGTCTGTGAGAGAGTAACGTAAGTGGAACAGAGAGTAAGCACTGTGGAAGACAAACTGCCAGGGTTGCAACACCAGGTGAAAGGGTAACTGGGGATGACGAGAACCCTGGAATCAAGAGCGGAGGATGCAGAGGGCTGCTCTCGCTGATGTGATATTCGCCTGGTGGGAGTACCAGATGGTGAGGAGGGCCCGAGCGCAGAGTTGTACATGCAAAAACTGCTCTTGGACACATTGAAGATCAGAGGCCTCTTCACGATAGAGAGAGTGCATAGAGTGCCGGGGAGGCCTTCACCTCCGGGCAGTTTTCCGAGTTCCATGGTGGCCAAACTGCTTCATTTCAGAGACTGGAATGCAGTTTTACAGGAAGCACGCAAGGCTGGTCAGTTTGAAGTGGGCAATGCAAGGATTTCTATCTTTCCTGACTTTACACAGTACGTTCAGAAGCAGAGGAGTACATTTGAAGCGGTATGTCGCCGATCACGTGAGGCAAACATCAAGTACATGATGCTTTTTCCGGCAAAGCTGAGATTGGTGGACGAAAGATGGTGGGTGGGAAGGTTGTTTTAAGGGTTTTGTTGTTTTGGCTTTGTTGTTGTTTGCATGTCCAGTCAAGAGCATACGAATTGCACTAAAAATGATGAGAATATTTCTTGGGAGGGCGGTGGCGGAAGATATCACTTTATGGGATAGATAGGTGATCACACACTACGAATATGCACTTGGAATGTGCAGGGATTGGGGAAGGGAATGAAGAGGACCCAGGTGAGGCAATTTCTGTAATGCCAGCAGATACAAATAGCATTACTTCAGGAGACCCATTTGCAAGGGGTATATTTGAAAAGATTGGAAAACTGGTGGGGAGGGAGAGTGTTTGGGTCCTTATAATCCTCCTTTGCTCAAGGAGTTTTGATTTGGGTGGCCTCGGTTGTCCCCATAGAGGTGAATGGTACTCCTGGGGATACCGAAGGTAGGATAATGTCATTGTTGGTTACCCTAGAGGGGATGGAGATCTGTGTGGTAAATACTTATGCCCCCAGTACAGACGATAAGACCTTCTTTCCTTCGGTGCTGCGTCTAGTGGGGCAGTATAGATCTGGCATGTTTCAATGGGGAGGAGATTTCAACTGTTTCTTAGGTCAGGATCTAGACCACAGGGGACAAGCATGGCAAAACCCCAAGAGTCATCATTGTTACGCCAGGTCTCGCTAGACCTGATAGAATTGTGGAGGGAAACACATGGGCATCAAAGGGGCTACTACTGCTATTCCAAGACACATTGATTCCTATTCTCGACTGGACTATCTCTTTGCGGGACAGAAGCATTCCCACTGCTTTACGGATGTTGCATACCTTGGGAGAGTCCTCATTCTTCTCTAGCAGGCCAATTCAGTGGCCGGCAATCTTGTTATGGCGACTCAGGGTGGGGGTATTGGAAGTTCTTCAGCATGGGGTCTGGCATGGATTCACATGCTCATGAATATTCCCCATCGTCAGGCCGGGAATCCTCGGTATAGAAAAAATCAGTATCAGTTTCGTTTCTGATCTGTCTTTCTTAGTAGTAACCAATCACTGGTCTCTGGGTCATACTGCCCCCCAGCCAATGACTGCCCTCTCCCTAAGTCCCGCCTCTGGCAGCCATCCTCAGATTTTTACCACACGTTCAAGTGTTGGGAGTCCTCATGCTGTAGCTCTCGAGATTTTGCTGCGTTTTCGCGCTTTTTCAGGAGATTTTTCTCATTTTTCGGTTAAATAGAGCCTCAAGCTCCACCGTTTCTACATCCGATCAACGGGGATCCGTTTCGGAGTTTTCTACGCCCCTCAAGGGTGAAGATTTCGTCGAGTTACGCTTTTGGAGGATTCCAGGCCTACCCCGGACATGGCCCAGGAGAAAGGAAACTCGACGGCCGGGAAGCTGTTCAGGACCTGCCTGGATGCCAGCTTCAGAATGTTTTCAAGGAGGACGAGCATTCGTTATGCCTCTACTGTCTCCATGAGGACAAGACGCACACGGAGAAGGACTGTGCGTTTTGTGGGAACATGTCGGAGCGGACCATGAAGGATCGCCACCTCCGTCTCGCCAACTGGCTGGAAGGGAAGAGCCCGTGAGGCGAGAAGAAGAAAAAGAAGTCAGAGCGGTCTTCTAAGTCCTGTGAGGGCGCCCTGGCGACGGGGGCCCAACAAAAGGCCAAGCAGCGCGAGTCCGTGGGCACCGGGAGCGCCAAACGGTTGGGCTCCTTGGCTGCCAGGCAGGGCGCATCCTCCCCGGCGCCATCAACCACGAGCCAACGCTCTGGCTCAGGTAAGAGGAAGTCTGAGAACCCGGCAAAGCTTCTGGAGAGGCCACAGTCAATCTCTAAGATTCCGGCAGAGGGGGAGCGAGGCTCGGACCCTCCCCCAAGGTGAAGGCCCCAGACGTACAGAAGGTGACAATGGTTTAATTCACCCTGCTAAGACCTTGATTGAGGATGTCGCAGCGGCCCTGGCTCAGCCTGTGGAGGCTACGCCAGTGGAGGCGACCTCAGGTCCCAGAGTCTCCCTGCCACCGAGGAGGGAGTCGTCTTTCAGGCCCATTAAGAAGACCCCCACGAAGTCCTTGTTGGAAAAGGTGGGGGAGGGGCAGGTGGCCATCGTGGATACGGACACAACCTCTGAAGAAGAGCTCATCGAAGTCGTGGAAGAGGCCCAGCCCACCGGGAGGGATCCCGACGAGGGCGATGACGAGAGCGACGGTGTCACCGACGAGGTTTCTCAAGAGCCCTCGCACCCGTCGTTTCCGGTGCAGCAGGACACGCATCCTACGCCACCTCTCCCACCTCTGCGGCCTGCTCTGCCTTCCCCCGGTCTACTACCCACGAGGATGATACAGGCACGGACACGGCTACGACAGGTACAGATGACGACGGAGGCGATGACGGGACGTGTCCCCCGTCGCCCCCTGCTCGGGCGTCCCCGCCCGACGAGATTGGATCCTTTCATGCCATGATTTCCAGGGCATCCGAGCTCTTCCAACTCTGCCCAGAAGAGAAGAAGAAGGAAGGGTTCCTTTACCAACGGCGCAAGGCTAAAAGGAAGACGGTCCTCGCCGTACCACTTCTTGATGACATCTGGGATGAGGGGCTCGCCCTCCTCAGGAACCCTGCAACGGCGCCGGCAAAGAGGGACCGGTACGAGAAGAACTACCGGGTCCCCGACGCTGCCCTCTTGTGCCTACGGGCACAACCTACCCCGGATTCGGACGTCTCGGCGGCAGCAAAGAAGAAAACTGGGGGGGCATCGGCCTCGACATCAATTTTCCTGCCGGACGGCGAGGGCAGGAAACTGGACACGATGGGACGACGGGTCATCTCATCCGCAGCGACGACTATCAAGGCGGCCAACACCCTGGCTATCGTAGCCCGCTACGATAGGGAGTTGTGGTTCAAAATTGCCCCTCTGTTGGACTTCCTTCCGGACGCCAAAAGGGCTGAGGCCCTTGAAATCCTACAGGAAGGTGAGATTGCTTCGGACCACGCCATCACTGTGGCAACGGACATCGCCGACACCGGTTTCAGTCAGTTGGGCAACAGCGTTTGCCTGAGACAACGAGGGTGGCTCAAGGTGACGGATTTCCGCCAGGACGTACAAACCAAGATTTTGGAACTGCCCTTCGACAGGAACAACCTGTTTGGGAAGGCTGTTGATGAGTCCCTTCAGGCCATCAAGACAGACACAGAGACTGCCCGGGTACTGGGAGTGCTCCAACAACGACGGCCGTCCTTTCGGAGCTCCGGAGGCAGACAAGGTGCCTCAAAGGGATCCGGCAGTGGCTCTTCCACGTACCGCCAAGCGGCAAGATCTTCGTCCCAGGAAGCCTACAGGGGACGCGGCAAGTCAGGTGGTGCCCGTCGTCGTCGACAGGGAGGTCAAGGAGGCAAGTGTCATGATGCCCGCTCCCGGGGAGCCGGTTCAAGCCCTGCGTCCCCGAAAGCGGACATCCAGTCCCCAAGGAAGGACCCAGCAACTCCATATAGGGGCCCTTTGGACAGTGTCCTGGCGCCTATGGCGCCAAGCTCATAAAAGACATCAGTCCTGGCGCTATAGGCGCCAGGCTCATTATGGGAGTGCTTGGGTGCACTTACCTGATGCAGACCATGCTGCAGGATCCCGGCCTCCTTGAGGCCTGAAAGGAACTACTTTACCTGTGGGACTAATTTACCATCCGGGCGTGGTCGGGGAAGGATACATACCTGATTGGAGGAAGGATACATACCTGGAACTTCTTCCAAGGCTATTTAAACCCCACCCGAACAGCCACACGTGCTTCGCTTTGTTCTGCATCTATCAGCTGGACGCTTACCGTGTCTGCTCCTGCATCCTGACTTCTGCCACGCCTGCCAGCATCCTGGATCACCTGCAAAGGAAGAGAAGAAGAGAACAGAAGAAGGAAAAGTCCTTACTTGCTAAATCCGCATCCCGGAGACATCTCGCCGACAATCCTGAAAAGGAAGACTTTTATTCAAAAGCTCATCGCGTCGATCGCTGCAGCGCCGCATTCCACTCACCTTTACAGGACGCCTCCATGTTCAGCAGCGATCATCCGGATTCGCAGTCACCCCCCAGCGCCTAGGGAGAAAAAGACCAGAACAAAAGGTGGGAGATAGAAGGGAATAAGGAAAGCTAAATCTCCATGTTAAGACTTACCTGTTGATTCATTCCCTCTTCATTTCGGGTCCGCGGCATCCTGGCATTTCCGGACCCCGGTCCCTAAGGGGAAAAAGAGACAAGAGCGTTAATGAGCAAATGAAAAGACATTACCAAAAAACGCTCATTAAAGACTTACCTGATTTCTACAAGGATTTCACCTCTCATCTCGGGTCGGTGCCTGTTCCCCGGCATTCCGTACCCCGGCCCCTATGGGGAAAAAGACACTAGCATTAGTACATTAATGCATGGACACAAGGGGAACCTCTTATCAAAAAACTTACCTGGAAGCCAAGCAAGTTTGGTTCTCACCAATCCAAAAATCCAGTGAAGTAACTTGATACCAACGCGCCCCTGCATCAGAAGCAGGATGGAGAGCTCGTCCTTCCAGACCCTAAGGTGAGACGCTACGAGGAATCATAGAAGGGTTTCGAGGAGGGTGAGAGGGGAAAGTGGGAGGCCGATTGCATTACCCCGCAGACTGTTAATCCCCTATTTTCGCCTACAGAAGGATACTTCTGCGAGCCAGACAAGCCAGATTTGGGGGCCTGGTCCAGTCTGTCTTCCGAACCCTGCGCATCACCTTAGAAGAGGTCACAGCAGCGCGAACCAGGCCAGCTCCTCCGTGGGAGTCAGGTGAGCGTTACAGAACGCAAAGCCTTCCTACAAATTCCCACCCAGGCGCTATGGAAAGTTCTGAGACTGATCAGTTGGCCCAATTACTGGGGGAATTACGGCCCGAAGTACATGCCGCTCGTCAAGAGACTAATGCCCTCAGGAGGGAATTAATAATATCAAAGGAAAGAACTGATGACCTGGCCAGACAGCTTTTGCAAGGTCAAGCTGGGCAAACTCCTCTACCCGGTTCCGGAGGGAACCCCGCTCCTGTGGTTTCCAGTAACCCTGTGCAGATTAATCTACCTGGAAACATGCCGCTGGCCCCACCCGAACGCTTTGCTGGGGACCCCAAACGATTCGCCGTATTCATGAATCAGTGTCGTTTGCACTTCCTATGCAGACCTGGGGCCTTCCCTAATGATCAGACCAAGGTAGCCTTTGTATTGTCATATCTCAGCGGCTGCGCTGCCGATTGGTCAGTTCCACTGGTTACTCAAGATGACCCGATTCTCCGTGATTTTCAAAGGTTTCAAGCAAGCATGGAAAGGTTATTTGCTCGACACTCTCAGGGGCAGGCTCTGGATGACAAACTTCTATCCCTG
Source organism: Ambystoma mexicanum (assembly GCF_040938575.1). NCBI lineage: Eukaryota > Metazoa > Chordata > Amphibia > Caudata > Ambystomatidae > Ambystoma > Ambystoma mexicanum. The sequence goes on along the minus strand of NC_090938.1, from coordinate 111,453,249 downwards.
TGACAGGGCAATCAGAACCTCCTATCCTATATTGCAACCTTTAATAGACTAATTGTGGAAACGGGATGGCCAGAGGATAAAAGAGTCACGTTGTTTTATCGAGGCCTACGCAGAGAACTTAAAGATGTCTTGGCCCAAGTTGTAAATCCGCCCCAAGAATGCACAGAGTATATAGACTTAGTGGTCCAATTCGATCACAGACTTCAAAACAGAAAAGCAGATCGGTCCAGGTTTGAGTCCCGGGTGTTGGTCAAGACCCATGCTAATCCCAAGGGAGTTGATGTCTCTGAGCCTATGCAAATTGGAGGGGTTAAAGGAACCTTAACTCAAAAGGAACGTGAAAGGACGCGGCAGTTAAAATGATGTCTTTATTGTGGGAATTCTGGACACTTTCTACGAGATTGTCCGGCAAAACCACCCCGAAAGGCGGTAGGAGCCGCTGATAAAAACCATGAAGACTCTGTTTCTGGAAACGACTCCGCCCGACAAGTGTAGGGGTCCGCTTGCTGAGCTTGAAAACTAACTCTCAGACCTCGCATTTCATTGTGCCAATGGTTCCCGTAGATCCAGAACAGCCTAAGCGGTTGCATGCAATAAAGGCATACATCGATAGTGGGGCTATTGGAAACTATGTGGATCGTGAATTGGTCTCTAGGATTAACCTCCCTCTCCGTCCTAAAACCAGCAAAGATGTCATCACCACAGTCGATGGAACTGAAATTGCCTCTGGACCGGTAACACATTCCACTACTGAGGTGACTCTTATTGGTCCCGACGGCCATCGGGAGGGTGTTGTGTTTGATGTAATCAAGGCTCTACAGTTTCAGGTTATTCTTGGAATCCCTTGGTTAGAGACACATAATCCTCGAATTGATTGGCGAGCTAAGAGAATAACCTTCCCGGATTGTACACAAACCTGCTACCCAGAAAACCTGAAGATTAATCTAGCATCTGTAACCTCTGCCTCCATGCAACTACCTCCGGAATACCAAGACTTTCAGGACGTCTTCCAAAAGGAACAAGCCAACACGTTACCTCCTCACAGATCGTACGATTGCCAAATCGATCTGGTGCCCGGTGCACAACCCCCTTGTAGCAGGATTTATGCCCTTACCGAACCTGAGAATCTGCATTTGAGACAATATTTGGATCAATACCTAGCTAATGGTTTTATTCGCCCGTCAAAGTTCCCGGCATCCTCGGCTTTGTTCTTCGTGCCCAAAAAAGAAGGCGACCTTAGAACTTGTATCGATTACCGCGCATTGAACCAGATAACGGTTAAAAACCGTTATCCTCTGCCTCTGATCCCTGAACTCCTTGACCAGGTGAAGGACACTTGCATATACACCAAGTTAGATCTCTGGGGGGCTTATCATCTGGTACGAGTTAAAGAAGGCGACGAATGGAAAACTGCCTTCCGTACTAAATACGGATTATTTGAGTACCAGGTGATGCCTTTCGGATTGTGTAACGCGCCGGCTGCCTTCCAATACTTCATGAATGATGTCCTTCGGGAACTCATCGATGTTTGTGTTGTCGTATATATCGATGACATTCTGGTGTACTCCTCTTCGGAATCTGATCACAGAAAACACGTCAGGGCAGTACTTGAAAAACTGCGCCAACACAAACTATTTGCTAAATTGGAGAAATGTGTTTTCCATACCACAGAAGTCGAGTTTCTAGGTTTCATCCTGACACCCAAAGGAGTCCGAATGGACTCAAGAAAAGTGGATGCCATCCTCAAATGGCCATCACCTAGCTCTGTAAAAGGGGTTCAAAGCATGCTCGGCTTTGCCAATTTCTATCGCAGGTTTATCCCGGAATTTTCACGCGTGGTACAACCCATTACTGCACTCTTGAGGAAAAATAAACATTTTGAATGGTCTGAAGAAGCCGAGCAGGCCTTTCAGGATTTAAAAGCTAAGTTTACCTCCGCACCTATATTGAAACACCCGCGTCCAGATCTCCCTTATGTCGTCGAGACTGACGCATCCAGCCTAGCCATGGGAGCTGTCCTGTCCCAAAGAGATCCCGAAGCCAACCAACTGCATCCCGTAGCATTTTGGTCCAGAAAATTCTCGGCACCCGAGGTTAATTATGCAATCACGGACAAAGAACTGTTAGCCATTAAGTCCGCTTTTAAAGCCTGGCGGCATTATCTGCTTGGCGCTCGACATACCATCACAGTGATCACTGATCACCGGAATTTACAGTATTTGAAAACCGCCAAGGCTCAGTCATCACGGCAGCTCCGATGGACTTTGTTTTTCGCTGAATTTGATTTCGTGATTACCTATCGACCTGGCTGCAAGAATGGCAAAGCAGGTGCCTTATCCCGAATTGGAATGGGAGAATCTGATACAAACTCAGAACCAGTACCAATAATTCCCGAACAGGGGATTCTAGGCATGACTTCGTTACAGAAGCTTGAAGACATTCAAGCCAGAGTGAAACAACTCCTGGACCCTACAACCTTACAGGATTGGATACAAAAGGGATCAGACTTTACCATAGATAATGGTTTACCTTATTTCCAAGGACGCTTATTCCTGCCACATAAGGAATTACACGAACTAGTTATTTCCGGTTATCATGATACATTAATAGAGGGACACCCCGGTATTGCCAAGACAGAGGAAAAGGTGAAACGTCAATTTTGGTGGCCCTCTTGGCGAAAAGATGTTAAATCTTTTGTGATTTCCTGTGGTGTTTGCGCCCAAAATAAAAGTCAAAAGAAAAGACCAGCCGGTCTCCTTCAACCTCTAGACATACCGCCAGCACCCTGGCACACCCTATCAATGGATTTTATTATGGACCTGCCTCCTTGTTCGGGGTACAATACTATTCTGGTTATTGTGGATTTGTTTTCCAAAATGGCCCACTTTATTCCTTTGAAAGGTTTACCTTCAGCTTCTGTCCTAGCCAAAGAATTCCTCGAAAATATTGTTCGGCTACATGGATTCCCATCTATACTAATCTCTGACCGGGGAAGCCAATTCATTTCCCACTTCTGGCGCAAATGTTGTCAAATGGCGCAGATCGACGTAAGATTATCGACCAGTCACCACCCTCAGACCGATGGTCAGACCGAGAGGACAAATCAGACCCTTGAGCAGTACTTACGGTATTTGTTACAGCAATCTGAAAGCAACTGGAAAGACATTCTTTGGATAGCCGAATACGCATATAATAATTCGGTACACTCTGGAACTGGCCACAGTCCTTTTTATACTTTGTTTGGGCATCACCCTCGAACCTCAAACCTTGACTCACCTCAGAACCTCGGAATGCCTGCAGTAGAACGTCTGCATTCTACAATTACCCAAGCCTTCAAAGAGGCAACTACGCATTTACAACAAGCCAAGAGAAAATACAAGGAGAATACTGATCTACATCGGAGTGAAGCACCTCCGTATCAGATTGGGGATCAAGTGTGGTTAGCTACCAGACATTTTCCACTCAAAGGGCCTTGAACTTTTAACCCAAAATATCTGGGACCTTATTCTATTACGGCAATAATTAACCCAGTGCCTGTTAAACTTGATTTACCAGCTAGTATGCGAATTCACCCTGTTTTTCATGTGTCACTTCTGAAACCAGTGGTACCCGGAACCCGACTACTCAAACCTCCAGAACCTATTCTAATAGATGGGGAGCCCGAATTCGAAGTGAAGAACTTTTTAGACTCAAAAATGTTTAGGTCAAAACTGTTCTACCTAATTGATTGGAAGGGGGACGGACCTCAGGAGAGGTCCTGGGAACCCAGCGACCATGTGCATGCACCTCGATTAGTCAGGAAATTCCACCGACTCTTCCCAGACAAACCAAAACCCCCAGAGGGAACAACCATGGGAGGGGCCTTGGGGGGGAGTGCTGTCATGATGCCCGCTCCCGGGGAGCCGGTTCAAGCCCTGCATCCCCGAAAGCGGACATCCAGTCCCCAAGGAAGGACCCAACAACCCCATATAGGGGCCCTTTGGACAGTGTCCTGGCGCCATAGGCACCCCTCCTTCATGCCGAAGGTGCCGTCGGACTTCCACCTCAACGAACCCTTGGTGTTGCCAGTTTTCTTCCCGTCTCCTTCGTCGCCGGCTGAAAGGACTCTGCACTCGCTTGACGTAGCTAGAGCGCTGAAGTTCTACGTGGACCGCACGAAGAGTTTTCGGAAGACATCACAGCTGTTTGTGAACTTTGGGACTGTGAATCAAGGGAAGGCTCTCTCGAAGACTTCCATTTCCAGATGGCTCTCCGGCTGCATCATGCACTGTCACCGGTTGGCAAACCGACCGCTGCCCGGCCGTCCGAGAGCCCATTCGACCAGAGCGATCGCTGCTACCACAGCGTTCCTGTCTGGTGTGCCCCTGCTGGACATCTGCAGGGCTGCGACGTGGAGGTCGACGCACACCTTCACAAGATTCTACTGCGTCGATCGGGACTCCAGGGAGGAGTCCAGGGTCGGCCAAGCAGTGCTGTGCAACCTGTTCGCTTAAGGTGAGCCTGGTGAGGAGGTAAGAGATGCTTAATGTTGAGTTGTTGTATTGCTTAATGTTGAGCCTGTTGCCACCTCCCGTGGTTGTGCATGTGTGTACTGCTATGTATTCTCTTATTCATGAGCACGTGAATCCATGCCAGACCCCATGCTGGAGAAGGAACAAGTTACTTACCTGTAACTGTTGTTCTCCAGCATGGGTCTGGTGGGATTCACATGCGAACCCTCCCGCCTACCCCTCTGCGGCTCTTCACTTGGTCATACTGCCACTTTACGTGCTACCAAATCTGAGGATGGCTGCCAGAGGCGGGGCTTAGGGAGAGGGCAGTCATTGGCTGGGGGCAGTATGACCCAGAGACCAGTGATTGGTTACTACTAAGAAAGACAGATCAGAAACTAAACTGATACTGATTTTTTCTATACCGAGGATTCCCGGCCTGACGACGGGAATATTCATGAGCATGTGAATCCATGCCAGCCCCATGCTGGAGAACAACAGTTACAGGTAAGTTTGTGGGTTGCACTGGTCAAAAATTAGGCTTATCTGTAACAAAACAGACCATTTCCCGCTGGATCATATTAGCCATACTTGAAAACACCAGAACAAAAGGTGAGAGAGAGAGAGAAGGGAATAAGGAAAGCTAAATCTCCATGTTAAGACTTACCTGTTGATTCATTCCCTCTTCATTTCGGGTCCGCGCCGCATCCTGGCATTTCCGGACCCCGGCCCCTAAGGGGAAAAAGAGACATCAGCGTTAATGAGCGAATGAAAAGACATTACCAAAAAACGCTCATTAAAGACTTACCTGATTTCTACAAGGATTTCACCTCTCATCTCGGGTCTGTGCCTGTTCCCCGGCATTCCGTACCCCGGCCCCTATGGGGAAAAAGACACTAGCATTAGTACATTAATGCATGGACACAAGGGGAACCTCTTATCAAAAAACTTACCTGGAAGCCAAGCAAGTTTGGTTCTCACCAATCCGAAAATCCAGTGAAGTAACTGGATACCAACGCACCCCTGCATCAGAAGCAGGATGGAGAGCTCGTCCTTCCAGACCCTAAGGTGAAATGCTACGAGGAATCACAGAAGGGTTTCGAGGAGGGTGAGAGGGGAAAGTGGGAGGCCGATTGCATTACCTCGCAAACATTTAATCCCCTATTTTCGCCTACAGGAGGATACTTCTGCGAGCCAGACAAGCCAGATTTGGGGGCCTGGTTCAGTCCGTCTTCCGAACCTAGCGCATCACCTTAGAAGAGGTCACAGCAGCGCGAATCAGGCCAGCGCCTCCGTGGGAGTCAGGTGAGCGTTACAGCAAGACGGCCTCCAAACAAGATTGAACCGACCGTGGGGTCGGGCCCCCGCCGAAGCACCCCGGTGGGGGGTCGGCTGGCGAGGTTCATCAGCGTGTGGGAGTCCATCTCCACCGACTGTTGAGTGCTGGATGCCCTGGCCCAAGGGCACGCTCTCGAGTTCCAGAAGAAGTGCCCTCGCGTTCCACCCGTGGCCAGGAAGGAAAATCACGTCCCTCAACTACTGTTGGAAGTAAGGGCGATGCTCAAGAAAGGTGCCATCAAGCTCGTCCCAAAGAGGCTTCGGGGCTCCGGAGTTTACTCAAGGTACTTCCTCGTAAAAAAGAAGACAGGAGGAAGGCGCCCCATCCTGGAACTGCGACGACTGAACAAGTACATAAAGGCACAGAGGTTCCGGATGGTCACCCTCCAGTACGTGCTGGGACAGCTGGAGGAGGGCAATTTCCTGTCGTTGTTGGACTTGGAGGATGCGTACTTCCACATCCCCATTCTAAGAAGACACCGAAGGTTCCCCAGGTTCGTGGTCCAAGGGCGGCACTACCAGTTCAAGGCCCTCTCGTTCGGATTGAAGTCGGCACCCAGGGTGTTCACCAAGTGCCTCGCACCGGTGGCGGCGCGGCTGCGCCTACAGGGGATCCACGTCTACCCCTACCTGGACGACTGGCTCACCCGGGCAAGGACAAGGGAGCTCGCCGTGGAGCACACTGTGAAGACTTTCCAGCTGCTCACGGACCTGGGATTCTCCATCAACTTTTCAAAACCCCACCTGGTTCCGTCGCAAGTCACCCTGTTTCTGGGAGCCAAGCTCGACACAGTGGCGCGGCTGGCCTCGCCGTCGGAGGAAAGGACCAGGACCATTCTGGGCAAGGTGCAGCATCTGCTGGCCACGGACATGGCCAGGGTAAGATCTATCAAGTCCCTCCTCGGGATGATGTCCTCCTGCATTTATCTGGTGCGCCTTTGCAGGCTTCGGATGCGCCCCTTACAAGAGTTCCTCCAGTCGACGGACAGCTTCGAGGACAGGATCCGTTTCAATGAGACATTCCGTGAGGCGATCCAGTGATGGGCTACCCGCTCTCATCTGTCGGCGGGCACGGACTTTCAGACCCCAGCTCACCAGGTGACGGTGACGACGGATGCCTCCCTGGAAGGTTGGGGAGCGCACTCCGGAGATCTTCACGCGAGAGGCCTTTGGCTCCCGGAGGAGAAGTCACTCCACATCAACATCTTGGAGCTCCGCGCAGTGTTGTGGCCCCTCAAGTCTTTTCTTCCGTCCCTCAAGGGCAAGGTGGTGAGGTTCTTCACCGACAACACGACCACGATGTTCTACATCCGGAAGCAGGGCGGAACCAGATCCCCTGCCCTATCCAAAGAAGCCCAGGATCTGTGACATTGGACCATCGCCCAAGGGATGTTTCTGGTGCCTTTTCATCTGGCAGGAATAAAAAACACCATCGCCGACTCATTCAGCAGAGAGCTGCGCTCGTGCCACGAATGGGTACTACGCCAGGATCAAGTGGATCGACTCTTCCAACAATGGGGCGAACCCCAGATCGATCTCTTCGCGACGGCGACGAATTCCAAGTGCCGGAGGTTCGCCAGCAGGTTCCCCCAGCCGAGGAGCATGGGCGATGCTTTCTCGTTAGCCTGGGACGGCCTATTTCTTTATGCGTTCCCTCCGCTGCCGTTGCTGCTCCGGCTCATCAACCAGCTCAAGAGGTCCCGGTGCAGGATGATCCTCGTCGCACCGGCGTGGCCGAGACAGATCTGGTTCCCGGACCTTCTGGACTTGTCAACGTCCACACCAGTCAAGCTGCCGACGGACGCAGATCTTCTCTCCAGAGAAGGAGGCGCCATTCTTCACCACAACCCGGAGTCGCTGAACTTGCAGGCCTGGCTCTTGCAGCACTAGAGTTTGGAGGGTACACCATCCCGGCCGACTGCGGAGAGGTTCTCGCAAAGGCCAGGGCGTCCTCAACTCTCAAGTGCTACGGACATAAATGGAAGAGGTTCTCTGTCTGGTGCCGTGCACAGAAGATTAACCCTCTGCGGATTACGGCCCCTCAAGTATTGCCGTACCTACTGTCATTGGCCAAGGCTGGACTAGCTCACACTTCCATCAAGATACATCTGGCCGCCATCTCACGATACACCAGAACTACGGGACGGGTGTCCTTGTGGTTTCATCGACCGGTGAAGGAATTTATGAAAGGATTGTTCCGATCATTCCCGCCGGTGTAGCCCCTGCCCCGGCGTGGGAGCTCAACGTGGTGCTGACCAGGCTCATGGGGGCCCCATTTGAGCCTATGTATTCGGCACCGTTGAAGTTTCTGTCGTGGAAGACCGCGTTTCTCATGGCCATCACCTCCGCACAACGAGTGGGAGAGATCCAGGCCCTATCTGGCAAGCCGCCATACTTGACATTTCACGACACGAGGGTGGTGCTGAGGATGCACCCCTCCTTCATGCCGAAGGTGCCGTCGGACTTCCACCTCAACGAACCCTTGGTGTTGCCAGTTTTCTTCCCGTCTCCTTCGTCGCCGGCTGAAAGGACTCTGCACTCGCTTGACGTAGCTAGAGCGCTGAAGTTCTACGTGGACCGCACGAAGAGTTTTCGGAAGACATCACAGCTGTTTGTGAACTTTGGGACTGTGAATCAAGGGAAGGCTCTCTCGAAGACTTCCATTTCCAGATGGCTCTCCGGCTGCATCATGCACTGTCACCGGTTGGCAAACTGACCGCTGCCCGGCCGTCCGAGAGCCCATTCGACCAGAGCGATCGCTGCTACCACAGCGTTCCTGTCTGGTGTGCCCCTGCTGGACATCTGCAGGGCTGCGACGTGGAGGTCGACGCACACCTTCACAAGATTCTACTGCGTCGATCGGGACTCCAGGGAGGAGTCCAGGGTCGGCCAAGCAGTGCTGTGCAACCTGTTCGCTTAAGGTGAGCCTGGTGAGGAGGTAAGAGATGCTTAATGTTGAGTTGTTGTATTGCTTAATGTTGAGCCTGTTGCCACCTCCCGTGGTTGTGCATGTGTGTACTGCTATGTATTCTCTTATTCATGAGCACGTGAATCCATGCCAGACCCCATGCTGGAGAAGGAACAAGTTACTTACCTGTAACTGTTGTTCTCCAGCATGGGTCTGGTGGGATTCACATGCGAACCCTCCCGCCTACCCCTCTGCGGCTCTTCACTTGGTCATACTGCCACTTTACGTGCTACCAAATCTGAGGATGGCTGCCAGAGGCGGGGCCTAGGGAGAGGGCAGTCATTGGCTGGGGGCAGTATGACCCAGAGACCAGTGATTGGTTACTACTAAGAAAGACAGATCAGAAACTAAACTGATACTGATTTTTTCTATACCGAGGATTCCCGGCCTGACGACGGGAATATTCATGAGCATGTGAATCCATGCCAGCCCCATGCTGGAGAACAACAGTTACAGGTAAGTTTGTGGGTTGCACTGGTCAAAAATTAGGCTTATCTGTAACAAAACAGACCATTTCCCGCTGGATCATATTAGCCATACTTGAATGCTACAGACTAGCGGGAAAAGAACCACCAGATGGGCTTCGTGCCCATTCTACAAGGGGAATGGCTACTTCTACGGCTGTAAAGAGGGGAGTCCCGGCAGCAGACATTTGTGCAGCTGCAACCTGGAAAACAATACATACCTTTGTTAAACATTATTGTTTGGACACTGCCTCCTCTAACAAGGGTTTATTTGCAAAGGCAGTTCTGCATTCTGTCCACAAAAACTGAAATGGTACTCCCACCTCCAAAAAATTGATACTGCTATGGGAGCCTATCACAAGATGAGGAATACGTGGGAGGACACAATCCATTCGAAGAACAAGTTACTTACCAACTGTAACGTTCTTTCGACTGGATGTTCCTCCCACGTATTCCTCATCGACCCTCCCATCCTACCCCACAGTACAGTTTGCGTTTTCTTACACTTTCCTCTCACGAAGAATGTATCGGTCATGGGACACGCCTGAGTGTTCCTCCTATATATATTTCATCGAAAAAACAGAACTGAAGCAACGGGCGTGGCTCGAGCTACTTATACCATCGGTGACGTCGACAGAGTACGGAGTACGTCGAGGGACAATCGACGCCACGGTCTCGAGCACAGCGCCCTCTGGCGAGAAATTTTTTTTCCGAAGCACCGAAGCTGGAGATAACGATTTATCACAAGATGAGGAATACGTTGGAGGAACATCCAGTCGAAAGAACGTTACAGTTGGTAAGTAACCTGTTCTTTGATGGGTGATGCACTCAGGTGTGTGGATCACGGCTTGCACACAGTTGCATGCGTCTGTCTGTCCTGGTGGTGTTGTCACATGGGCGTGTTGTGTGGTCATTGGTGGATGTGTTGTGTGCCTCTAGTAGGCCCTGACTGGGGGGGGGGGGGGGATGGTTGTGGGTCTTTGGTGGATGTGTTGTTTGCCTCTAGGCCCTGACTGGGGCGGGGGGATGTGGGTCATTGTTGGATGTGTTGTGTGCCTCTAGGCCCTGACCGGGGGGGGTTGTGGGTCATTGGTGGATGTGCTGTGTGCCTCTAGGCTCTTGCTGAGGGGGTCGGGATTGTGGGTCATTGGTGAACGTGTTGTGTGCCTCTAGGCTCTGACTGGGGGGGGGGGTTGTGGGTCATTAGTGGATGTGTTGTGTGCCTCTAGGCTCTGACTGGGGGGGTCATTGGTGGATGTGTTGTGTGCTTCTAGGCTCTGACTGGGGGGGATTGTGGGTCATTGGTGGATGTGTTGTGTGCCTCTAGGCCCTGAGTGGGGGGGAGGGGGTTGTGGGTCATTAGTGGATGTGTTGTGTGCCTCTAGGCTCTGACTTGGGGGGGGGGTCATTGGTGGATGTTTTGTGTGCTTCTAGGCCCTGACTAGGAGGGGTGCGGGGGGTTGTGGGTCATTGGTGGATGTGTTGTGTGCCTCTAGGCCCTGACTGGGGAGGCGGAGGCGGATCTGGGTCATTGCATTGGTGGATGTGTTGTGTGCCTCTAGGCCCTGACTTGGGGGGGGGGGTTCCAACATTCGCACTCATGGCTTTGCACGCTGTGTACTTACCTGACTGCAAGGTGTGCCGGCTCCGACCTCTGCTTCGCCAACTCCCTCAATCCCCTGGAGGTGCTTGACACTGCTCCACCTCTCCTCCCAGGTCTGGCGCTTCAGGGGTGAAGCAGGTCTTCCTCCTGTGCTGGTGCTGTTCTGCTGGTGTGCTGCCATGAGGTTGCGGACACGCAGCCGCAGCTCATCCCAGTGCTTGTGGCAGTCTTTGACAGTGCGCACTGTCACGCCGACTGCTCTGCACTGCTGTGCAGCGGCTGCCCAAATGTCCTTGCGCCGCTGCTGCGTGCTGCACCTTTGATCGGCTTTAAAAAGCAGTGGGCACATTGTCGACAATGTGCTTGACCAGCACTGTTAGTTCAGCCTCGCTGAAGCAGGGTTTGCGCTGGCGTGTGGCCGGTATGCAGGATGTCATCTTGTTGGCTGTCTGGATCAAATCACAGTAGGTGTATGCCCAGTGGTTGCTGAGGATGGCAGTGGTTTGTGGTTTAAGTAATGGCCACCGCTCTTTTTCCGGTTTTCGCAATCACAGTGTTTCCTGGACCAGTATTTCCGTATCCAGGACGGCGGTGGCAGATACGGATGTACCGCTGCCATGTTGCACAGTGCATCCATCTCCATGGGTGTTTGCATTACGGCGTTGACACCGTTTCCGAAATGGTCTGGTATGCGCGACCGACCACCCGTAATGGCACCTTATTACCGCATGCTTGCGGTCGCTGAAACGATGACACTTCCTTCACAGAAACAACGCATTCCGGACCGGCCAACTCGTAATGAGGCCCTTTGTAGACAGGTCTCGTTCATAGCTTTATATAGCTGGGACAGTATGCCCTTCCTTCTTGCGGATTGGTCTAGCACTTTTTCCAGAGCCCTTAATTCCCTAGTTGCCCCTTCCCTCTACTTTGGGTCTTTCAGGATACCTTTAATGTGGAGATATTCGAATATTGAAATTGAGTCCTCTCCCAGTACATCTCGTACCTTACCCCATTCCTGGAAGCTTCCACCCTCATAAAGCTGTCCCCCCCGCTCAAGCCCTGCATCCGACCTCCTCTGTGAGCGGGCGAATCCATGGTTTCCCAACTCAAACGGCAGCCCCCATATTGATAACATAGGGGATGGCCACAATGTATGCCCCCATGTGTCTCTGTATACCCGTCAGACTGACCAAAAAACTCCCAGTGTAGGGTGGGACCTAAGACATTATGGTATTGATCTGAGCGGGGAGCAAAAGTAATCCCTGACCTTCAGAGGGTGTGCAACAAGATCTTCCAAGTAGGTCCAATAGGTCCTCAGATGTTCCAGCATCCCCCTGATATCTGCCGCCTTACATTATAAGCAGATGTCCGGGAACCCAAATCCCTTTTGTCCCTTGGAAGGATAAGGGTTGCCATTTTAACACTTGGGGTCTTGTTTCCCATATAAATCTACAGAGTTCTCCTGTGACTTCCATGAAAAACTTTTCCGGGAGCTGTCTCGGAAGGGCTGCAAATAAGTATAACAGTCTGGGAGCACGTTCATTTTTATGGATGTCATCCTGTTGTACCATGTTAGTATCAATGGGTGCCACCTCTTTAGGTCAGCTGTCAGCTGAGCGCGGAAGGGATTATAGTTAGTCGCCACAATGTCCTCTGGATTCCTTGTTACCCAAATCCCCAGGTATTGAATGCTCCTCTGGTTAACTGTCATGCCTTCATACCTCTCTTTCGTGTCTAGGAGGGGACTCTGCTCCAATAATGGCAGTATAGCAGATTTTCCCACATTGATTTTAAGTCCCAAGAGACTGTAATGATTTGAAAAACAGTGGAAACCCCCCGGTAGCACCCAGCGCTCACCTTTTGCCTCGTATCATGAGGCGAAATTCAGTACTATAAGCTCAATTCCATTCTTTGTTAAATTAGTTAATTGGTTTTTGAAGAATCCGTGTAATTATTTGATTTATTTCTCTCAAAAAAATGCGATTTTAGCCACTTGGTTTATCAAAGCTTTTACTCAGGAGATTGTGTTCAAACCACACAATGCATTAGGCGTTTTCCCAATCCCTCTACTCAAAATCAGTCTAGCACCATCTTCAGGGCTAAATTACAACATAAATTAACAAAATGCATATATAACAAATGTAAGTAATGAATGTACATATCAGCAATGAGATTAGTTCCATCCCATAAAAAAGAGGAAAAAAAGTATAATGTGTATATCAGTGCCATTATGTGTGCCACAATCTTTGTCTTTATCTTTACTGAACGTATGCATACAGCCATATAAAACTTTCATTACCTGAGCTGTCTCGTATGCGCGTGAACGCCTCTTAAATGTAGATATGTCCTCCGGCCTCCAGCCCCACCTCCTCGCGTAAGCGTGGGGGCGGGATGATGCGTCTCCTAGGTAACGTGTCGTCATCACATCGCAAGATTACTGTAACGCTCACCTGACTCCCACGGAGGCGCTGGCCTGGTTCGCGCTGCTGTGACCTCTTCTAAGGTGATGCGCAGGGTTCGGAAGACGGACTGGACCGGGCCACCAAATCTGGCTTGTCTGGCTTGCAGAAGTATCCTTCTGTAGGCAAAAATAGGGGATTAACTGTCTGCGGGGTAATGCAATCAGCCTCCCACTTTCCCCTCTCACCCTCCTCGAAACCCTTCTGTGATTCCTTGTAGCGTCTCACCTTAGGGTCTGGAAGGACGAGCTCTCCATCCTGCTTCTGATGCAGGGGCGCGTTGGTATCCAGTTACTTCACTGGATTTTCGGATTGGTGAGAACCAAACTTGCTTGGCTTCCAGGTAAGTTTTTTGATAAGAGGTTCCCCTTGTGTCCATGCATTAATGTACTAATGCTAGTGTCTTTTTCCCCATAGGGGCCGGGGTACGGAATGCCGGGGAACAGGCACCGACCCGAGATGAGAGGTGAAATCCTTGTAGAAATCAGGTAAGTCTTTAATGAGCGTTTTTTGGTAATGTCTTTTCATTCACTCATTTATGCTGATGTCTCTTTTTCCCCTTAGGGGCCGGGGTCCGGAAATGCCAGGATGCGGCGCGGACCCGAAATGAAGAGGGAATGAATCAACAGGTAAGTCTTAACATGGAGATTTAGCTTTCCTTATTCCCTTCTCTTTCTCACCTTTTGTTCTGGTCTTTTTCTCCCTAGGCGCTGAGGCGTGACTGCGAATCCGGATGATCGCTGCTGAACATGGAGGCGCCCTGTAAAGGTGAGTGGAATGCGGCGCTGCAGCGATCAACGCGATGAGCTTTTAAATAAAAGTCTTCCTTTTCAGGATTGTCGGCGAGATGTCTCCGGGATGCGGATTTAGCAGGTAAGGACTTTTCCTTCTTCTGTTCTCTTCTTCTCTTCCTTTGCAGGTGATCCAGGATGCTGGCAGGCGTGGCAGAAGTCAGGATGCAGGAGCAGACACAGTGAGCGTCCAGCTGCTAGATGCAGAACAACGCGAAGCACGTGTGGCTGTTCGGGTGGGGTTTAAATAGCCTTGGAAGAAGTTCCAGGTATGTATCCTTCCTCCAATCAGGTATGTATCCTTCCCCGACCACGCCCGGATGGTAAATTAGTCCCACAGGTAAAGTAGTTACTTTCAGGCCTCAAGGAGGCCGGGATCCTGCAGCATGGTCTGCATCAGTTAAGTGCACCCAAGCACTTCCATAATGAGCCTGGCGCCTATGGCGCCAGGACTGATGTCTTTTATGAGCCTGGCGCCATAGGCGCCAGGACACTGTCCAAAGGGCCCCTATATGGGGTTGCTGGGTCCTTCCTTGGGGACTGGATGTCCGCTTTTGGGGACGCAGGGCTTGAACCGGCTCCCCGAGAGCGGGCATCATGACAATTACCTTCAATCCATAATAAACATTTACACCAGGTACAAAGGTCCACATATGCATTTTCATCATCAGGTCTACATTGGGCAGTATGAAAGTTATACTGTCGTGTGGCTTTCATCTGCACAAGTAGAAGGTGGGGCTGGAGGCACGTCAGTCTTGTCCAATCATGGACGACAGGCGGCGCCGGTATCTCCATGGTGACGAGCTTACTAAGCCGCGCACAGTCATGCGCAGCTGCAACCATTTCTATGAACAGTTGGATTGAGAGCAGAGTCAAGGTAGGAAGTTTTGCTGAGTCATGGCAGTCTACGCTAGTGGTTAATGTTACTAAACCAGACAGTGAGCTTAGAGTATTTTCTCTTCTCTTAACAGAGACACTGCATTGACATATCTACATTTATGAGGCGTTCACGCGCATACGAGACAGCTCAGGTAATGAAAGTTTTATATGGCTGTATGCATACGTTCAGTAAAGCTAAAGACAAAGATTGTGGCACACATAATGGCACTAATATACGCATTATACTTTTTTTCCTCTTTTTTATGGGATGGAACTAATCTCATTGCTGGTATGTACATTCATTACTTACATTTGTTATATATGCATTATGTTAATTTATGTTGTAATTTAGTCCTGAAGATGGTGCTAGACACCGAAATGCATTGGCAAGAGCTGTGATTTTGAGTAGAGGGTTTGGGAAAACGCCTAATGCATTGTGTGATTTGAACACAATCCTGAGTAAAAGCTTTGATAAACCAAGTGGCTAAAATGGCTTTTTTTGAGAGAAATAAATCAAATAATTACACGGATTCTTCAAAAACCAATTAACTTATTTAACAAAGAATGGAATTGAGCTTCAAGTACTGAATTTAGCCTCATGATAGGAGGCAAAGAGTGAGCGCTGGGTGCTACAGGGTGGTTTCCACTCTGTTTTTCAAATCATTACAGGTATTAAGGTGCGAGTGTTATTGGACCTTTTTTCGACCCAGTGAGCTCCATTTAAGCACAACATTTTTTTGGAACAGTACGGAATTTGAGAACTACATGGAAATATAATACTCTTCGTGGTGCCCACCTATTCCGCATTCTGTAAATCCCAAGAGACTGCCATACTCCGCAATCTGGTTCAATAGAGCCAGAAGGGAGACCTGAACATTCGTAAGATAGGGCAGAATATCGTCAGCAAACAGCAACATTTTGCATTCGATTTCTCCCCCAATATACCCTTAATTCGGTCATTCATTCAAATTGAGATTGCCAGTGGCTCCATGGCGAGGGCGTACAACAGTGGAGAGAGGGGGCATCCCTGCCTAGTACCTCTCATGAGTTTGAAAGTCTCCATGAGTCCCCCGTTTATCCAAACCTTCGCCCTGGGCCTGTTATATAGTTCTGCCACCCATTTCGGGAAGTTTGTTCCCAGTACCATCCTTCCCAGGACCTTCATCATGAAGGGCCACTCGACCTGTCAAAGGCCTTCTCTGAGTCCAATGCCACTAAGCATGCATCCATACCTCCCACTTGTGCCCCATGAATCAGGTTGATAGTCTTCCTGATGTTATCTGATCCCTGTCTTCCCCCAATGAATGCCACTTGGTCCCCATGCACTAGAAGTGGCATACCTCCCTCCAATCTCGTTCCCAGGACTTTAGCCAGTATCTTCACATCTCCATTGAGGAGGGAGATGGGCCTATAAGCGGAGCACCTGGCGGGGTCCTTCCCCTCATTTGGGATCGCAACAATGATTGCCGCCATCATCGTGGGGGGAGGGGTTCACCTCCCAGGCATGCGTTAAATACCTTTACTAGAAACATGGTTAACAGGGATTTAAATAGTTTGTAAAATGTTATCAAGAAACCGTCTTCCCCCGGGGCAGTCCCTGATTTCATCCCGGTGAGGGCCCGCAGGACTTCCTCTACGGTTATGGGGTTCTCAAGGTTTTCCACCATCTGTTTGGGGAGCCCTAGGATGGGTAGCCTTCTCAAGAACTCGTGTATTTGCGTCTCCTCCGCTGCCCATTCCGACAAGTAGAGGGTACTGTATTATTTTACAAATTCACTCCCAATGCTTTTGACGTCGTATAGGCACTTATTCTCCTCCGTCTTAATAATCCCTATGGTCCTTCTTTTTTTCTCCTCCCTCAGTCTCCATGCCAGGATCCTATCTGCCCTATCCGCCTTCTCATGGTATTTCTGTTTCAGGAACAGGAGTTTTTTTTCTGTGTCCTGGGTCAAGATGGCTTTCAATTGTGTCTTATACTGTCTGAGCTCTTTTGCCTTGGCAGGAGTGATATACTGTCCTTGAGTCTCCCCCGGTTGTATCTGCTCTATTTTCCTACAGAGCAGGACCTCCTTCTCCCCATTTCTCTCTTTTTCTTGGAACCTATTCTCATCAGCGTTCCCCGGATAGTTGCCTTGAAGCCCTCTCAGACTAATTGAATTGCCACCTCCCCAGTGTCATTGGAGAGGAAGTACTGCTTGATTCCCCTAAGCAGCTCCTGTCGCACTGCTTTATCCTTTAGCAGGAAGTCGTTAAATCTCCAGTTCCCCCGGGTGCCCCTTGACCCCCCCATATCCACCACAATTGTTACCATATCGTGGTCTGACCATGGGATAGGGGCTACCCAGGATTCCAAGACCTGATTCTACCAGGACCAGGTCAATGCGAGAGAAGGAGTTGTGGACCGCAGAGTAGAAGGTGAATGGCATGTCCCCTTCTGGTACCGGGTGGAGGGAGTCACATAACCCCAGTACGTCATTGACCACTTAGAAGCATTCCGAGTCACCAGGGTTTGCCCTGCTCATTTGTCCTTCCCCCATCCTCTTACGGTCCCTTAGCGGGTCCAACACCATATTAAAGTCCCCTCCTACCACCATTTGGCCTTCAACAAATTCAATTAATGTATCCCTGACCTTCTCCCAGAATTCACATTGTTGCACATTTGGTACATATATTGAACCAATTGTCAGTTTAACACCATGCAATTGACCCTTTGCAAGCACATACCTCACATTGGGGTTGAGACCAAGAGTGCAACCCCACACCTCTTCTTGACGTAGAAGCCATCATCACCTCCCGAGAATGCAGTTTGCTCCTCCCCCCCCCCCCGCTTCCAGTGTGTTTCCTGGAGACAAAACCAGTCGAGGTTGTCCCTTTTGAACTCACAGAGTACCATAGATCTTTTGGAGGGTGAATTGAGACCCCGGACATTCAGGGAACCAATACACATCTAACCCTGGCCAGACATCTCCTTTTTTCCAAGGTACCACTCTACTCCTCCCTTCTCCGAGACAAAACCTTGATTGGGACCCTTTTAGCTGGGCCCCTACACCACACCTTTTTTTGAGGACATCCATCCCCTGAAAATTAACAACCCTCTCCCCCCATCTTGCCTCCCCCCTTTGCCCCCACGGCATCCAACCCCACCCGGAACCATCACCTCCGAATGGATTGAATCACCAGTGGTCCTCCCAAAAGAGGACCAACTTAACAAAGCACTTTAATTTGAGCCCCCTTCCCTTCCCACTTTTCCAACAACTCTCAATTGACCCTTTGCAAGCACATACCTCCCATTGGGGTTGAGACCAAGAGTGCGACCCCACGCCTCTTCTTGACGTAGAAGCCATCATCACCTCCCGAGAATGCAGTTTGCCCCCCCCTGCTTCCAGTGTGTTTCCTGGAGACACAACCAGTCGAGGTTGTCCCTTTTGAACTCACAGAGTACCATAGATCTTTTGGAGGGTGAATTGAGGCCCCGGACATTCAGGGAAACCAATACACATCTAACCCTGGCCAGACATCTCCTTTTTTCCAAGGTACCACTCTACTCCGCCCTTCTCCGAGACAAAACCTTGATTGGGACCCTTTTAACTGGGCCCCTACACCACACCTTTTTTTGAGGACATCCATCCCCTGAAAATTAACAACCCTCTCCCCCCATCTTGCCTCCCCCCTTTGCCCTCACGGCATCCAACCCCACCCGGAACCATCACCTCCGAAGAGATTGAATCACCAGTGGTCCTCCCACAAGAGGACCAACTTAACAAAGCACTTTAATTTGAGCCCCCTTCCCTGCCTGCTTTTAAACAACTCTCAATTCACCTACTAATCCCCCCCCCCTTATGTTATGCATTGAGACCCAGCGCCATACTGCCCGGCCTAATCTGCCGGCTCAGGAGGGGCCCGCCGGAGGGGAGCCGAGCTTGCTGAATTTTCTTGAACCTGGGACTTTATGTCTATTTGGACCTCTTATGCACCATTGCCTGTCCTCCTGGCTCTTTTCCTCGTCTGCCATTTTTTGCCCATCTTCTCCCATTAACTCCTTCTTATATCTTCCACGGTCACCAGTTTGTAGCTGTAGCCCTAGATTTCAAAGGATATAGAGAAGGGAACTCCGATCCGTATCTCACCCTCTTCTCCTTGAACCACTTTGTAAGGGGGGAGCATAGCACCTCTTTGCCAGTGTAAGGGAAGAAAAGTCTTGGTAAATCGTCACCTTTACGTTTCCTAGGGATACGGAGCCCAGCCCCCTCGCCTTCTCCAGGTTATTTTGTCTATCCGGGTAGTTATGGAAGCGTGCGAGCACAAAGCCCCTCCTAGTTGCTCCCACTCTATGGACCCTCTCAAGTTTGGGTTCATCCATGTTCTCGTCACCGAACAACGTCTTCACCACCTCATGGATGGTTCTCCTAAGGTCTCTTTCTGTTTCGCCTTCCTTCTCTGGGATTCCAAACCATCTCATGTTATTTCTTCTCTCCCGATTTTTGAAGTCATCCATCTTTAAGGCTACCTCGCCCTCCCTTCTCTCCAGCTCCGCCCACCTCAAGTCTCTCTGAGTTTCCAATGTTTCGAGGGAGGTCTAGTTGTTTTCCACTGCTTGTAACCTCTCTTCCATACTGTCTATTCTGACATTTATTATTATACTTTTCCGCCAATGTCTACCTTCATTCCTCTGATCTCTTCCAGAAGACAGGCGATATCTCTCTTGGTGGACATGGCGTCACTCCCTGCCTCTGACATGCTGGGGTGGGGTGTTTCGCTCCCCAACTCTGCTCTCTGGAGCATCTGGAGATTCAGAGAATCTGGAGATTCACAGTGTCTGAATTTTGTCCTACATTCCATGTGCGGGCCGAGGCACTGTTTTATGTGGTTGGGTTGTGCCTCATCCCCAGTTCCCTGGTTGTTTGTCCTGCTCTTTAGTGGGGCCCGCTATGCTCACCCCCGAGGGCCCACATTCTGCTGCCGGCCCTCGCCGCTGTACTTCGCCCCGCAGTGCGGGTCTCCTAGGAGCTGTTGGGTGGATTGGAGGGGGGGGGTTGTATAATTGAATCTCCCTCTCCCTTCCCTCTTTTAGGTGGGGGTCTATTGTCTGTCCCAGCACTCCCTGTCTGGGTGCATGGCACCAGGTGTTGTGGATCTTCCCTAAGGTGGGCACACACCCCAGGTGTAAGTCCCGAGGCCCTCACCTCGACCAGATTCACTTGACTCTACTGGGGCCCCACACAGCGGTTTGGGGGGCGGATTCTGATCTAGATCTCCCCCCTCGTGATGTCCACTTTTTCCCACTGTCTGGCTAGTGCTCTCGGTTGGTGGGGGCTGTGGGGGGGTTTCCTCCATTAGGCGGGCACATGCCACAGGTATGGACCTAGGGGCCCACAGCTCTGTTAGATCTCCCTAAATTGAGCTGGTCTCTCAGGCCTCCTCCTCTTCCTGTCTCGTCCCACCTGGGGCCTGTTTCTTCTCTGCATACTCCTCCTCCAGGCCTCCCTCCTCTCCCCCTGGGCCGTCCTCTGCTTCTCCTGGTGCAGCGGGATTGGGTACCCCTCGACCTGCTCCCCCACTGGGCCCCGGCAGGGTGATTACTGTGGGTATCTCTCATGGGCCTCTCTTTGTAGGGAGGTTGGGACCCCTCCTGGGTCAACTGACAAGGATCTCCCCAGGGTCCGTATGATGACTCCCTCACCTCTGGGGTGCAGATTTAAGCGTGGGGGCCCCTATACGGGCTGGGGACACCCCCTCTCCATGTGCCCTTTGGCTCCTTATGTGCTCTGAGGCTGGGGCCCCCGGGTACTCCAGGCTTACCCCCTCCTCCTCAGCGGTGCACCCAGCACCAATCAATGCAGGCTTCAGCAGCCTGCAGGCAGTACTTCAATTACAGGGATACCCTTGTCATGGGCCCAAGTGCGGACTCTGTGCCCCCTAGCACCAGCAGAGTTTGATTTTACACCTCAATCAGGGCCCTCTCCCTCTCCTCGTATCTCGTGGGGGTGTCCCCACGAGGCTTGCTTAGGCACCAGTCCAGCTCCTCTCTCCCTCGCAGCCGCTCTCTCTCTCCTTCATGGGCCCACGCGGTCATCTTCTAGCATCCTCGTGGGCGGGGGGCAGTTCTCCTCCCCCACCGCTCTTGCCGATGGAGGCCTCCCCTCCCCCAGGTGGACCAGCACCTCCACACATGCCGGCCACCCAGCTGATGGTTGGGGGGGTCCTCACTCTTGCAGCAGCGCAATCTTTGGGTATCCTGAGAGGGGAGGGAGGAAAGGGGCGGAGGGACTGGATTTACCTCCCCTCTGCCCTTAGCCTGCTTCTTCTGTTCTTCCACAAGCCGGCGACTCACCTGTGCGATGCGTCCTCCTTCATTGCACCAGCCGGGTGGCGAGGTACACTTTCAAGTACGCCTGGGGACTCAGCGGCTGTTTCTCCCACAATAACGGGGCGATTTCGCCTGTTTTTTCAACCACAGGTGCTGCTGGGCTTCCCACATTAATTGTTAAGCCCGTGGGACAGAGGGGTCAAAAAGTGGGGGCACGAGGCACATTTCCGGTCCCTACCTCAGGAGGATCACGCTGAGGCTTTCCACATCAGCGCGCCCCCTGTTGGCCTTGTTCCTCAACTTTTAATACGCCCAACAAACGATCAGGGTGCATGGGGAAGGGGATAACACGGGTCATTTACTAGCCTGGCTCATTTGGCAAAAGCACCCGACATCACTAATTACTCACATTCGGGATCAGAATGGCGAATTACTAGTGTCCCAACGAAAATAAATAAGGTGTTCTGATTGTACTATGTTCAGCTATACTAGTGAATGGACGTATTCGGATCAGGAAGCCATGGATTTGGTAACCCTAGGGCAATTACCTTGACTAGCAGGTGAGCTTTGTGACAAATTGGATGCGCCTGTTGAGGAGGTGGAGAACTTGCATGCCATTAAGGTCATGTACAATAACGCACCAGGCAGCAATGAGGTTTCAGTGGAATCTTACCAAACGTATGAGTACCTCTAGGTGCACAAGCTTAAGAGGGTTTATGATAATGCGTTCCAGGCAGGTTCTCTACCAGACACCATGCGAGAGGTTGTAATTACGGTTTTGCTCAGGGCGGCTAGGATCCAAAGGACTGCGCGTCGTACAAACCAATTTCACTTTTGAATGTTGATGCTAAAATCCTTGAGAAAGTGTTATCAAATTGGTTATCTAGGGTAATTCCCAGTCTGGTGCATCCAGACCAGTGTGGTTTCATAGATGGGCACAATACAACCATGAACTTGCTCAGAGTGCATCATTTTGTGGTTCAAGTACACGAGTCAGGACAAGACTTTGCCATTGCATCATTGGATGCAGTCAAGGCATTTGATTCTGTGGAGTGGGCGTGGTTATTTAAGGTTTTGGAGGCCTTTGTCTTCAGGGCGGGAATACAGAGCTGGTTGAAACTTAGATACACTGGTCCCCTGGAACGGGTTAAAACAGGCGGTTGGGTGTTCTCCAGATGGGAACTGGAAGAGGGCACGTGACAGACTTGTACAGTGTCTTCTATTCTGTTTTCTTTAGCATTGGAGCCGTTGGCCCTATACTTCAGGACATATATAAGAGAGACGGGCATATTAGTAGGAGGGGTGTTGCATAATGTATCACTTAATGCAGACAATGTTTTATTGTACCTAAATAACCATTTGGAGAGTGTCCCCATAGTTTTGGAGGTCCTGGACAATTTTATAAAGTTGTCTGGTTTTCAGATTAACAAGGACAAATCAATACTATTCCCCTTGGCAGCATTGTGTGAGAGGCGACAGAGTGATTTACCAGATTGGGGTCTTAAATGGGAAGAGGAATCGTTTAAGTATTTGTGGGTTCAGATATTTCACACAATGGAAGATACGTTTGTATATAACACGTGGAGAGTGCCGTCAGGCATAGGCGATGCTATTCAATTCTGGAAGACACTACCTATTTCTATGAAGGGGAGGTCGGCCCTGTGTAAAATAGTGGTGCTTCCCAGCAACTACCTTCCCAAAAGCTGGGGGAAAAGGGTATTATTTCCCCCTCTAACTGCAAGCAGCTGATTGCTAACATTCACACTAGACAAAAAAATAGGGTGCCCACCTATACAAATTCGGCCAGAACTGCAAGTTGGCAGATTATGCTTAATCTGCTGAGGTCTAACGACATAAAGCGTTTTTGGTGGCTGGCTAAAAGTTTTCTACCCCTGAGTCACACTAATTAAATAAATCCTATTGCAGAGGATGACTGGGAATCTTATATTGGTGAATTATATGGCCAGTGTGCAGTTCTATCAAAGACCCTGCTTATTTTTTCTGAGGTCTCTAGCTTGGCGGTACTGAAGTGCAGTGTTGAGGATATCAGAGCTGTGATTATGCGGCTCAAACCATCTAGAGCTCCGGGCCCTGACGGTCTTTCAGATTTAGTGATACGAGGTGACCCGGATATGTGGTCAAAAAGTCTACAGGCTCTATTGTAAGAAACCATACAGGCGGTGTCTGATCACCTCCTCTTGGAAAAAATAACTTTTAATCAGTACCAGTACCAATATCTGGGCCCTGCAATTTCTAATTTGCAGCGCCCAACATCAGAAATCTACTCTATATATTGCTTTTATAGATTTTACAAAGGCTGATCTGCCGAATGTAATAGAAAACTGTAGAAATGTACCCCCAAGATTGGCCATCATAAGGTTTCTTGGCTAATGTCCGCTGATGACACAGTGCTCCTAGACAGAACACTGATTGCCTTGCAACGCTCGCTTGCTGCACTGTGTAAATATTCAAAGGATAACGTGCTTGAAATGGACAAGATGAAGGTGGAAATTATGATAGTGGGGAACAAACTGAGGTACGGGACTTTTAAATGGAAAATTGACGTAGAAGAAATTGAGGTGGTTTCTACCTTACAGACACCTGGGGCTTTGCTGAATTCTTCCAGCACAGCAGCCCAGTTGAAAAGATAAATTTGTACAAAAGACATGTCGAAGCAGGGCATGATAAAGAGCTTTTTGCACACCAATGTGGGCTATTCGTTGGAAGGTTTGCACCAAGCATATAATTTAAGTATTGTGCCCAGCATATTGTATAGTATGGAAGTGCATACAGGCAGATGGTTAAGATGGTTAAAAACTCTAGAGGGCTAGTTGTGGTGTGGAACCTTAGGTTTGCCGCAGTCCTTACCGGTGAATCTATCCGGTTGGAATTGGGCCTGGTTTCACTGGCTACCTCCATAAAGGTGAAGCAAAGTCTGCTCTTGCATAAGATCCTTATATGAATCAGGGAAAAACCCAGCACCTGACTGGAATGCTGGAAATGCATTGGAGGCACAGGGCCTTCATGTCCTTGTCCTGTACTCCCTTATCATGTGTGTTCTGTGTTGTTTTCTGCACAAGAGTCCATGTGGGACTCCTGGCAGTGCAGCTCTTCCTCTTTTTGGTTGTGGGTTAACAGACCCTTTGATGGGGCCCCTAGGGGACCCTCGCGTATGGAAACAAGGCACAATCACCACACACAAACTGATACGCCAGTCACAATTCCCAAAATCTAGGATTTATTGCAAATCAAATAGTCTCAGTCGGCCGACTGGGTCTCACGTACCGCAACGTGTGTCACCCAGATCTCGTGGGACGCAAGAGAGCGATCATTTTACATCAGTTACATATATACAAAATGACCATCATATTATCAGTAGTGACACATTCAAAACCGTCCATAATGTATCTTTTTTTGCAATGGTACGATGATTGACAATTATGACGAATATGACACCCTTAAGACATTTCTTCAGCAACAGTTGCAATTTTCAAAGATGCAGACATCATTCTTTGTTTTAGGGAACATAGTAATCTTGTTCTACAAGCAAGCTGCGTTCAGGGAGACACATTCCAGGCCTCACTATCCTTGAGTTTCTATTTGTGAGCTAGAGGTCAGCTCGATCTACAGGGGCTCAGTGAAGGGGGGGCCGCAAAAGAGAGCATATTTCAAGCCATTAACTGTCCATTTCTACAGTTTCTGCCGCTCCAGCGAGACCAGCTGGCACCTGCGTAGTGATTAAATGCCTTTCTGCTTACTTCCAAGGACTTGTGAGGGAGAGAACCGGGCATTGCTGTCTGGGTCGTCTGGGCTGTCTGGGCTAGTTTTTCAACATGAAAGAGAGGGTTTTGGCAGTGGTGGACAGTTGAGGTTAGGCGCCCTGGCAGGAAATTGGATGTGTTGGGAGGCTGCAGATGGGAGCTAGTTGTGGGCACCCTGCCAAGGTGTCCACGTCAAGGACTGTGATAAGAGTGAGTGAAGCTCGATTGAGCATTATTTAATGCAAATCAAAACAGCCTGTTATCATATCTTATCATAGTTTTTCAACATGTAACTTGTTGCCTTGCTCTGTACATGAGCAAAACGAAATAGAATTCACTTACAGCAAAGCATCTTAAACAGAAAAGCAAGAAAAGCGAACATTTCCAAAATGGCGAATTCTATTCCTACAAAATGGACACTCTATGGTTATACTGATGATTCTATACTGACGATGCTAGATATATGATGCGGTTGGTTTTAGGCCAACATAATATACCGTCTATGCTACGGAAGGGTATTTTCTAGACTTACACCTTGGGATACCCTTATGGCACCCATGGGTGTGGGTACAAACCTGTACCCGTAGTGTATGATTTTATGCGCCTGTGTGTGGCCCACAGAGCAGGGTATGGGCTGGTGGCAGCTCCATGCTGAATTTGACAGGTGCTCTGAGTATCCTCCATTTTGGGATACCCAGGCCCTGCAATCAGTGGATTCCTGATTGGAGACAAGATGGCCTTTTGTTTTCTATTACCTGTTACCTTGTTTTCCCAAAGTCCTGGGAAGCCCTGACTCTGTCCCTTCCCCTGACTGGCTGTTCGGTGGAAGAACGTATGTGGTATTGTGGGGAAGTCCAGGCCTGACTGGCTGGAGTGTTCCCTGTGACTGTATGTTGTGGGTACACCATTGGGGTGGGTCCTGGGTGAATGGAGTGTGTGACCAATATGCACTTCATGTTATGGGTGTCTGTTATCTGTGTGTGTGACACAAAGAATGAGACAGCCCTGCCCGAAACTGGCATGACTGCAGTGTGGTGTGCTGAAAGGCTGGGTGCTTGCCCCAATCCACATTCCTTGTTATGGGTGTCTGGATGGAAGAGAATGGCCTGAATGCACTTTGAGCCTGATTGGCTGCCTGCCTGCATGAATGCCCTTCTGAATGATTGGCTGCCTTAGCTTGGCTCAGCAGTGTGAATGAGAGACAGAACAGTATATCTGGGTATCTCTCACTTATCAGAATTGTTCAGAAGCTGAAGTCGAAACTTGATGCTTAACCTTGAAGCCCAGCTGGAAGAAGAAGGTCTTGCTGCTGCTTGCCGTCATCGAAAACCAAAAGCTATCGTGTCTGTCAAGGACTGAGCCAAGAGAGGACCTGGCTAGGAGACCTCTCCCAGAGCTATGACAGAACATGGTGCAGAAAGCTAATCTTCGCCAAGGCACCCTGGAAGGCAGTGCCGAAAGACTATCGACCGGAGACAGGGACAGCAGAGGAATCTGAGGTGAAGCACCCGGACATCAAAGTCCATCGTTGTTGACCAGGATTCCAAAGACCGCTGTAACTGCTAGAAGCCTGTTGAGTCGTGTTGCCCAAAAGCGGGGACAGTTTGACGCCTTCATGCACGACGACTGGAGCCGCAACTCTCTGCCATTGCCTAAGACACTTTGAAACAAAGGACTCTCTTGCCATCACCGTCGACCTCTTCGTCCCACCGGAGAATGTGAAGGTCGCTGACGAACCAAGGAGAATCTGCTGGTGGGTTTTCCACCACCCGAAGTCCAAAAGACCAACGAAGATCTGAATGCCGGCCGTGGTCGAGCCCTGATTGTCGACGCCAATGCCGGCACCGGTTTATAGTCATAATGTCGAAAAAAAATGTCGACAAACAAAAATGTCAATTAGAACTATCAACACCTCACCCAACACCCCCCTGCAACCTCCCACCACCCTCTCACCCCTCATACTCAACACATTCTAATTATATATTTATTTATTTATTCATTTTTTCAATAAATAATTAAACAAAAAGAGTATCATTTACGATGGGGGGGTCCCCCCCAACCCCCCCTCACCCAACACCCCCCTGCCACGCCCCCACACACCCCCACCACCCTCTCACCCCTCATACTCAACACATTCTAATTATATATTTATTTATTTATTTATTTATATATTCAATAAATAAATAAACAAAAAGAGTATCATTTACTATGGGGGGGTCCCCCCCAACCCCCCCTCACCCAACACCCCCCTGCCACCCCCCCACACCCCCCCACCACCCTCTCACCCCTCATTCTCAACACATAGTAATTATATATTTATTTATTTATTTATTCAATAATTAAATAAATAAAAAGAGTATCATTTACTATGGGGGTGTCCCCCCAACCCCCCTCACCCAACACCCGCTGCCACCCCCCAAACCCCCCACCACCCTCTCACCCCTCATACTCAACACATTTTAGTTATATATTTATTTATTTATCTATTTATACAATAAATAGAAAATTTCGAAAAAATATCGAAAAAATTTCGACATTATTGTTTGTCGACATTATTTTTTTAGACATTTATTTTTCGAAATTTTTACTGTCGACATTTTTACTGTCGAAATTATGACTGCACTAGGCCGGCACCCCCTGCCGGGCCTACGTTCTTCATCAAGTAATCTTTGTGGCAACAAACTATTGTCATCGAGGTGCACTGCACGCCTTGCCTTCACAGGACGTCCACGACCGATCGTCAATGAGCACCACGAAGGTCGAAGCTGCTATCTCGATGACAGTGTTCACATTTC
Source organism: Ambystoma mexicanum (assembly GCF_040938575.1). Lineage (NCBI taxonomy): Eukaryota > Metazoa > Chordata > Amphibia > Caudata > Ambystomatidae > Ambystoma > Ambystoma mexicanum. The sequence goes on along the minus strand of NC_090938.1, from coordinate 111,425,394 downwards.
TTTGAGGTCTATCGACGCCTGTGGCTCCTGCTTTAAAGGGAGTTTACCCACGAGGGATCCATCGATGAACCGTCGAAGAAACTCTGCTATACCAGGTACATTGGGGTAGTAGAACATGTTTAGCAGGAAACCAGACTATTTTAAACATATATGGACTGGGCTTTTTGATACACTTTATTTACAGGTTGCCCAGGTGGGGGGATTCTCACACAGAACTGTTTCATGGTAGTGGGACAAACTATTCTGCCATTGTTTAACCTAACTTGTCTTCCTTACTCGTTTGATATTGATACACATTGCTATTGGACTTGTATGTCATTTAAACTGTCAGGAGTTGGTGTATTTTAAAGGAGTCAAGAGTTAACTCTGGTACCACATAGCAATTGTACATATTTATCATATTAGTATTGCCAAAGCACAAAGTGTATTATTGATTGTGTATATATTCTGAACCTTATTTATATAAAGAACTGTGTTATCATATAACATAGTGTGTGGACATTCCTTTATGGGAGTTTGGGGACTACACTGTACTTAAGAACCAGCCTGCATCACCTCCTGAGAGCTTAAGCCTTGGTTGCTCGTCCGTTGCTACCAACAATGGAGAACCTTGGAAGGGGTGCTTTGTGCTTCTACTCTGCAATATAGAGGGCAGGAGTGCAGATAACCCCCCTCCAGTCTTTACACTGACCAAGTTATGAAAGAATTGATTCAGGCATGTAGTGAGTTCCACGCCGATAATGATTGGAAAATGGACCTGTCGTAAAATCTCACAATAGTAAAGCAAACCCTAAAAAAGAAGGCGTACGAATGGGACAGGTTGCAAAATATTGGGTATTTAGAGGGGAAGTCCTCTTGCTAACATATACTAAGCTTTTTTTCCATATTTATCTACTGCAACGTATTTTGTATTTTTCATTGATAAAAGGTTGAAGTATTTCAGCTTGGAATTAAGATTCAACCTTCTATCTGTATTGTGGGTAATTGGTGTTAGGATGAAAATCCCCCAGTTTGAGCACATCTGTAGAGTGTGTGTGTCGCAGAACCGGAGTCAATAAGACATTTACCCTGGCTACCTTTAATGTATGGAGACAGGTAGAAACAATTATTTTATTTAAATAAATCTAGTGGGTGATAACTGTTAGGGAGAATTCTCTGTTTAGGCTGAATTTCCCTACCTAGTGAGTCCCCCAGCGGCTTTGCTGGATTTCTGGGGTTTCTTTTTTCTCCTGCCAGGAGTGAGACTCTTTTACCCTCACTCTTGGGCATGTTTGAAGTGTGTTTTCTTGGTTAAACCTTGTGTTGAATGGGCTATGGGGTCTTTTACTCCATAGGGCCTCATATATTTTTGTGATGTGGGTTACACAGCACCCTCTGTGCAGTAACCCAGGGGTGTCCTAGGGACTCCCCAACATAGACTCCATACCCTGGGACTGACTACTGTCTCCCAGGGCATGTAAAGTCACCAAAGACTTTACTAGTCTTAAATCCTGAACAGAACCAGTACACTCCATCATATTGTGGACGTACTGGCTGGGGCAATTTGATTGCCCCAGGGTCTGTTAGTCGAAGGGGCACGTCTCCGTCCCCCCTGATCGAGTTTTGGCTGGTGGCAGTGGAAACTACTTTTTATATTCAACCGCGAATATTTTCCTATGGGATTTCCCATTGTTTTAGGCTAACACATTTAATTATTTATTTACGGTAGCCTCAAACATACCGCCGGTTTATATATTTATTATTATAACTCCGGTTGGGATTTTTTGCCAAAACTTGATTCTAAAATGGCGTTGGCGTTCGCCTCTGTAACTCTGACCCAAAGTGGAGCCCTTTGTTCCACTTTTGGCGGGCTTCTCCACAGAAGCCCTCCAAAGTGGTGCCACTCTGTCTGGGGTACTTAGGAGGGGTGGAGGGGGATTTAGGCACCCTGGACTGAGTTACCTTGGTAACTCAAGTCGCACTCCGTCCTGATTGGCCCCAAGTGGTGAGCCGGCCGGCTCACCACTTAGCATGTTTGAGTGACAGCTAGGCTGGGTGAATGGGGGTTTGCTGCATAAAAGCAGGGCTTTGGGGACTGGAACTTCAGAAGTCGCCACAGGACCAAGAATCCGACGAGGGAAGAGCTGAGCCAACCTGCTACGACGACACCACCCGGTGGAGCCCTGCTGAACCGTCTCACCACTTTTCCCAACGACCGAGGAGAACTCTTAACGGAGTGGCTCCTTCCCTTGACTGGTGGGGACAACCAGTTTTCACCTTCTTTCCGCTTCTTCGAGGTATCTCGTGGCCGCCTTGCCCGTGCCAAGCACCCCGGCAACCGGAATACCACACTCTTACCACAACCGCGAAAGTCGGTACAACCCTTTAACCGGAGGACTCCGCGGCTGGTTTCTTCCCGGGCAGTGCAACGACCTTCTTCTTCTGCTCTTCAGCGAGAACTTCTTCTTCCCTGACCGACGTCGAGCCTGGCTGCCACTGCCTGGAACAACTGCCACCGCTGGAGGATCCTTCCCGTTTAAGGTACCGTGTTCCGCCTGGCTTCCCTTGCCACCGACTGTACGGGATAGTTTTAGCCCCCGGCTTTCGAACCTGGGAGTGCCTGGGGCACCCTGGCTAAACTTTCTAAAGCCTCTCTAAACTCTTTCTGAACTCTTTTGCAAGACTCTGAATCCCTAATAGCTGTGTGATCTTGGGCACATTTTCGCTCTGTCTGCTCTAAGAGTGGGCCCTGCCTAGTGACTTTTGCTCACCTGTGACTTTGTGCTTCTTTGAGCCTACTGAAAGTGTTCTTGACCTTAGAGTGGTGCGTTTATCCTAATTCTGCACTTTTTCCCTCCCTTCTTTGAACCACTAGAGTGTCATCTAACGTTAAGCACTCACCTCTGTTTGAATTATGTGGTGTTAACCAAGAGTTGTCTAGTTAGGAATAAGGGTTGGGACTGCTTTCCATATAACTGTGTTTGAAGTGTTTTACTATATATTGCTAGAGTGTTTTCAACTTATGTGTTCTTAAAATAAATAACTATATACTTTTGAAACCAAACTCTGGTCAGTGTTTGCTTGTACTATTGTGTTTGAGTACCTATTGTGTATACTTTGCATACTGCCTAACTCTTCTTGAGGGAAGTCTGACTGCTCAGCAAAACAAACGATGGGTTTCCCCTACTTCGCTGGCTGGAGGGAAGCAACGAATAATATTACATGGAGGTCAAGCCAATGGAAAGGCCAAAAAATTCATTCAAAGGACATCATTCAACCATATATACAAGGAAAGAGGCTCCCCCAGCTGCACAACAGATCATCACACATAGAACAAACAATTAATTTGTAATATTATATTTATTTTATACAAATAGTCTAAAAGAGTATTAAATTGTCTAAAGCTCTAGTACAATATACAAAATTGTATCTTACAGTTGGCTAAAAAGGTGCATACTGTTAGTAATATTAATGTCAAATAGTGACTACTGCGAAAGGTCGCAAGTCAGTTGATCACATGAAACCTAGGAATTAATCTCGGCATGCCGTGGGTGGTGCCCCAAGCGAGTGAAGGGAATCACTCAAGTGGGGGACCCCCAGTCGCTCTGACCAGACTAATTATATAAACAATCAAATAAATGTCAAAAAAGCAGTCAAAATAATATTGAGTCCAGAAAACCAAACAAAGAAGGTTTCATTTCAATAATCAAATCAGGAACACAAAAGACCGAACTATGGAAAGAAATTGTATTGAATTCCAAACAACAAAACAGTAAAGCACACACACTGAAATCTAACTATGGGATGCTGTGCGTCAATTTCATAGATTCTGGATTGTTCATCTGTGTTTTTGTCTGAACGTACCCAGGTGTGGTTAAAAAACTTTTTTGTCTTCTATATGTTTACACATTTTTAAAAAGTAAACACATTTTTCACCTAAAACAGGGTATGGAAAAGAAAAAAGAAGAAGAAAGAAACACATCATGAATAGCAGTTACATACTAAATAAAAAATAGTAGATGATCTATAAGTGCAGCAAGCGGGACCTCTCCCATATCAATTGGTTTCAACAAGTCTTGTGACATTCAATGTAAAAAAGAAGGGGGAGAAAAGGTAATTACCATAATCTCGACCCTGTATGGGGGCTGATTCCACAATCCTGTCAGTAAGTCCAGGGGGTAACTGTGCATCCGCACCAAAAAAAGGATCTCAAACAAATTGGATCTGCAACGCAAGGTATAAATATACAGTTAGAATTTTCAATTATCTTATAAAGTACATGGTAATGAAATTACTCGAGAAATTCCTACAGAGAACAAGTGAGGCAAGGAAATCAAGTAGATCCAGTTGTACCATGGTCCCGGTGAAAAAGGGCCCAAAAGGAAAAGAGTCGGAAAGGACAGTCTAAGAACAATTGATGAAAGTAAGAAATAAAGGCTAAAGCAATCACTGGATCTATAGGTGACTGAAAAAATATCAGATCCAAAAGTTATTTAAAAATGGATTGGTTGTCCAAATATAACCCACTTGTACATCAAATGTATGTGAGCTAAAGCTCAAAATTGAAAACTAGAATCGGGCAGCTCACCTGGATGCCCCAATGTATATGTTCAGAACTTTGAGAGCGTGGCATACAAGAAGACAACGCAGGTAGAGTTCAAAGTACCAGTCTAATAGTAGTCTTAGTAAGGACACTGGATCCCACGGTCCACAGGGCTTGTAAATTCCTCAGTTGGACAAAGACGAACTTGACAAAACGAATCTGCATAAATAAGTAAATTAGTAAGTAAATGAATAGATACTGTTTCTATGGTCATGGTAGAGTTCCACGGTATAGAATGATTCCAGAGTAAACAAGCGAATAAATCTTGAAACTACCAATGTGACTCACCCAACTGCATGGTCTAACTAACATAAGAAAATAAATAAATAAAATAAAGCAGCAAAACACTACCATAGATTAGACCGTCTACAGGTTGCCTACTCGCTAATTGGCCCCAAAGTAAACAACCGGATGATTATAGACCACTGTTTATAGCTGATCCATTCTCCTAATTCTGAAAAGCACGGGCCAGTTTACTAAACCGTAAACGGCTGATAGCCCGTCCATCTGTTTGTTTAGGAATAGCCTGAAAGGCCGGAGCTTTAATCTAAACAAGTCTTGCCTTGTTGTGAACTTTTGGGTGTTAAGGACTCCTTATCACAAGGAATCAAAATTCAAGGCTCCCTCTCACAGTTGGCAACAGAAACAGACGGAGAGGGGCATTAATCCAAAAAACAACAAAAGAAAACAGGACCAGCATGTTACCTGTCATTCAATCTGCGGCAATCGTGAATTGTACTCAAGCTCCGCGAAAACGGAAATCCCGGGCCGTCGTTCCTACGACGTGGCCTGGCTTAAATACGTGACTACAGACGTAATGCGTATAGCCTCAGGCATTGGGCGGTGGTTGAAATTGCTCACAAGGCTGTAGGCTATTCGGGACGTATGTTGTCTCTGGTGTGTTAAACGAATAGATACCTCGCCTTCATTAAGTCACATGCGCGTGTCCTGGAAATGAGCCGTGACACATTTGCAACTCGGCATTGCAAAGCCGGACAAAAACAACAAAAGAAATGAATGAATAAAACGCAGTCGGCCCTTCCATGAAGTGTGACACAAAAGAAAGGCCTGTGAGAATGCAGGGCCAGGAATAGCGAAATTAGAAACTGATGGCACCATAAAAAAGGAAGGAGGAGCCCTACATATATCTGGACAAAGGTAATCTGTATATTGATTAGTTAAATACTGATTGCCATTCTTCCTGGGCATTTAGACCTGAAATGTGGCTTTGGTTGTTGTAAATCCACCAATGCTCACATGAGGCCAGTCTGTTGGCCGTAGCATATTGATCGGATCCTACTATACGTTGGAGACACCACCAACGTAGATCTTCGCAACTGTGATGGTGCTCTACAAAATGAGCAACTAAAGGTGAAGACAAATTGCGGGTCCTGATTCTAGACTTGTGTTCTGATATCCTCAATTTGACAGGTCTGGTAGTCTTGCCTATGTATGTTTTCTTACATGGGCACATGACGGCATAGATTACATTTTTTGAATTGCACGTCGTGTGCCCTCTAAGTTTCCAGGGTCTATGGTTAATGGTAACTATATTGGTTGCACTGGTGGAACCGCACTGGCAACAAGTGCCACAAGGGTAGTGACCCGTCACCTTTTCCATTCCCCACATCTCAGTTATCGTTTTGGTAGACAGAGGGGTCCGTAATCTGTCAGCCTGGGTTAACCAGCCTTTCAAATTCTTGCCCTTTTTAAAGGCAAACATGGGGTATTCTAAATCAGGTGTATTCATTTGAAGCAGGTGCCAATGTTTACCAATAGCTTTCTTGATTCGGGCATGGTGTGTGTTATAAGTCATTGCACAAACCATGCGCGATTGGTTCGAATTTTCAAGCGATTTTTTGGCCAACAAAATTTCCCGATGTTGGTGCCTTGCCCTTTTGCGCGACTGTCTTAATATATGCGAGGGATAGCCTCTCTGTGATAGTCTTTCCTCTATGATGTTAGACTGGGCCACGAAATCTTTTTTGTCTGTACAATTTCGTCTTGCTCTCAAAAATTGACCATAGGGAATACTTTCTCTCAGGGCTTGAGGATGAAAGCTATCAAAATGCAGAATCGTGTTCCGATCTGTGGTTTTACGATAGAGTTCTATCGAGATGACTCCATCCTTGATTTTAAGTAGAAGATCTAGAAAAGAGATAGATGTGTTGCTGGTGGATATAGTGAATTTAAGATGTTCATTAAGGGAGTTAATCCATGTGAGAAATAGTTCATGGTCACCCTTGGTCTTGTCCCAGATGATAATAATATCATCTATGTATCTCTTATAAAAAGTGATGGACTGCAGAAAGGGATTGGAGTCGTCGAATATAGAAACTTTTTCGAAAGCCCACATAAATAGCGTTGCGTAGTTGGGGGCAAAAGCAGCGCCCATCGCGGTTCCTTTAACTTGTAAATAAAAACTTTCCTTGAACCTAAAATAGTTCTTAGTAAGGGCGATTTCCAATAAGTCAACTATAAATTCACTCTGAACTAGTTGTGGATCGCTTCTAAGGTCCAGAAAGAATTTCATAATAGGTAGAGACTCTGCTTGGGGGATGTTGGAATATAAAGACTCCACATCCAGAGTCATAAACAAGTTATTGACAGGGTTGAAAGGAAGGCCTTCAAGGTGGACAATGGCATCAGTAGTATCTGCCAGATAAGTAGGGGTGTCCATCGCCAAGGGTTTAAGGAAATAATCGATATATTTTCCCAATGGTTCAAGGATCGAGCCACAAAGCGACACTATTGGACGTCCTGGGGGATTAAGCATATTCTTATGAATTTTCAAAAGGATATAGAAGAGGGGAGCTCGCATACCTTTGTTAGTAAGGAATTGGAATTCTTTAATACTCAAAATGTCCGCATCTTTAGCCCGTGTAGCTAGGGCTAGAATTTCATTTTGTATTCCTACTGTAGGGTCCCCTCTAAGTTTCAAATAAAAATTAGCGTTGTCTAGTTGTCTTAGTACTTCTGAATCGTAGAAAGAAGCATCACAGACAACTACCCCTCCGCCTTTGTCGGCCTGTTTAATGATAATAGAAGTGTCCCTTTTCAGTTCTTCAAGGCAGGACCAATCTTTTTTGGAAAAGTTGTAACATTGATTATGTTTCGAGTCAGTAGGTTCCACGAAAATGGAATGGAAGTCTCGTAAGACTGCACGTTCAAAGATGATGGTTTCATTGGAGACCATTTGGGATGTAGGTGTAAAGGTAGACTTAGGTTTAAACGGTGTGTTGTTGTTATCTAAATCATTACTGTTATTTCCATAATAATCCTTTAGTCTGATTTTTCTAAAAAAGCCCCGAAGCTCCATCTCTAGATCCATTTGACTTGGATTACGCATTGGAATAAATGAAAAGCCCTTTTCAAGGACAGTAATCTCATTGTCTGTTAAGGTCCGTTTAGAGATATTATAGACCGCGGACTGGTTAATTAGCGTTGGTAAGATCTCCTCCTGGTCTGGAACATGTTTTCTAAGGGCGGGGGTCCTGGCTCGGCGGGAGGAAAAGGGAGATTGGGAGGAGGGAAGGCCGGATAAGGTCCCTGGGGTGCAAACATTGGCATTTGCATGTACTGTTGGAAATGCCAATTCTGTCGACCTCTTCTACCTCTCCTTGGACCTCTATTCCAGTGGCGTCCTCTATATCCGCATGAATTTTGATTCTGGAAAGAGCCACTCCCATCCGAGGAGCTGTCGGAAAAGGTGACTCTCTTCTTAAAGAATTGGGGACCTTGATTGGGATTAGCGGGATCGATCCACAGACCAGGTCCCGCGTACTCGGGACTCAGGTATGGGTAGGCAGACTCTTTAGAAAAGGTGGAAATATCTTTCTTAAGTTTCTCCATCTTTTTTGTTGTAGTCAATTTAATGAATTATTTTGTATGCTTGTCAATAAGATCAAGCTTCTCCTTGATATTAAGAATAGTAGTATCAAGAGCAAATGCCGCCTCTGCTTCATCAATCTCGTTGCCCACGATGACACTTTTCTTGAGGGCTGTGTTAATGGTCAGAAGCATCCAGTCTCTACTACATTTAGTTCCTATTCCAGAGAATGCTGTTTTGTATTCTAGATCATCGACAAAGAGACATGGTTCGTTCCTGACTAACAAACCCTGTGGTATGATGTTCTTTTTAAGGTATTCTGTAAGAAGGTGCCCGTGCATCTCGGTCCTAAATTTCTTTTTTCTTAATTTAAGAATATCTTCACTGGTGATACCCGTATTAGATTCTTCCCCGGTAGTCTGGGCCAATGAATCAAAAAAAGAGGGTACACGAATGGCTTCAGCCAATTGTTCCTCACTAAAGGAGTAGATATCTGAGGCCGCCATGAGGAAAAAAGGGAGGGTAAAAAACTTTTGTTGACTGATCAAAAGAAAAAGAAAAGATGGGAAGAGAGGATAAGTGTATATGTATGGCAGTCCAGGAGTAGAGGAACCAAGAAGAGATACCATACTTCACTTGAACAAGTTAGTTCTGGAGGAAAGACAATCAAGAAAGACCCTGCGAGGAAAAGAGTTGTACTCAAATAGTAACCCACGCAGTGAGAACACTGCACTATTACAGCAAAACAAACGATGGGTTTCCCCTACTTCACTGGCTGGAGGGAAGCAACGAATAATATTACATGGAGGTCAAGCCAACGGAAAGGCCAAAAAATTCATTCAAAGGACATCATTCAACTATATATACAAGGAAAGAGGCTCCCCCAGCTGCACAACAGATCATCACACATAGAACAAACAATTAATTTGTAATATTATATTTATTTTATACAAATAGTCTAAAAGAGTATTAAATTGTCTAAAGCTCTAGTACAATATACAAAATTGTATCTTACAGTTGGCTAAAAAGGTGCATACTGTTAGTAATATTAATGTCAAATAGTGACTACTGCGAAAGGTCGCAAGTCAGTTGATCACATGAAACCTAGGAATTAATCTGGGCATGCCGTGGGTGGTGCCCCAAGCGAGTGAAGGGAATCACTCAAGTGGGGGACCCCCAGTCGCTCTGACCAGACTAATTATATAAACAATCAAATAAATGTCAAAAAAGCAGTCAAAATAATATTGAGTCCAGAAAACCAAACAAAGAAGGTTTCATTTCAATAATCAAATCAGGAACACAAAAGACCGAACTATGGAAAGAAATTGTATTGAATTCCAAACAACAAAACAGTAAAGCACACACACTGAAATCTAACTATGGGATGCTGTGCGTCAATTTCATAGATTCTGGATTGTTCATCTGTGTTTTTGTCTGAACGTACCCAGGTGTGGTTAAAAAACTTTTTTGTCTTCTATATGTTTACACATTTTTAAAAAGTAAACACATTTTTCACCTAAAACAGGGTATGGAAAAGAAAAAAGAAGAAGAAAGAAACACATCATGAATAGCAGTTACATACTAAATAAAAAATAGTAGATGATCTATAAGTGCAGCAAGCGGGACCTCTCCCATATCAATTGGTTTCAACAAGTCTTGTGACATTCAATGTAAAAAAGAAGGGGGAGAAAAGGTAATTACCATAATCTCGACCCTGTATGGGGGCTGATTCCACAATCCTGTCAGTAAGTCCAGGGGGTAACTGTGCATCCGCACCAAAAAAAGGATCTCAAACAAATTGGATCTGCAACGCAAGGTATAAATATACAGTTAGAATTTTCAATTATCTTATAAAGTACATGGTAATGAAATTACTCGAGAAATTCCTACAGAGAACAAGTGAGGCAAGGAAATCAAGTAGATCCAGTTGTACCATGGTCCCGGTGAAAAAGGGCCCAAAAGGAAAAGAGTCGGAAAGGACAGTCTAAGAACAATTGATGAAAGTAAGAAATAAAGGCTAAAGCAATCACTGGATCTATAGGTGACTGAAAAAATATCAGATCCAAAAGTTATTTAAAAATGGATTGGTTGTCCAAATATAACCCACTTGTACATCAAATGTATGTGAGCTAAAGCTCAAAATTGAAAACTAGAATCGGGCAGCTCACCTGGATGCCCCAATGTATATGTTCAGAACTTTGAGAGCGTGGCATACAAGAAGACAACGCAGGTAGAGTTCAAAGTACCAGTCTAATAGTAGTCTTAGTAAGGACACTGGATCCCACGGTCCACAGGGCTTGTAAATTCCTCAGTTGGACAAAGACGAACTTGACAAAACGAATCTGCATAAATAAGTAAATTAGTAAGTAAATGAATAGATACTGTTTCTATGGTCATGGTAGAGTTCCACGGTATAGAATGATTCCAGAGTAAACAAGCGAATAAATCTTGAAACTACCAATGTGACTCACCCAACTGCATGGTCTAACTAACATAAGAAAATAAATAAATAAAATAAAGCAGCAAAACACTACCATAGATTAGACCGTCTACCGGTTGCCTACTCGCTAATTGGCCCCAAAGTAAACAACCGGATGATTATAGACCACTGTTTATAGCTGATCCATTCTCCTAATTCTGAAAAGCACGGGCCAGTTTACTAAACCGTAAACGGCTGATAGCCCGTCCATCTGTTTGTTTAGGAATAGCCTGAAAGGCCGGAGCTTTAATCTAAACGAGTCTTGCCTTGTTGTGAACTTTCGGGTGTTAAGGACTCCTTATCACAAGGAATCAAAATTCAAGGCTCCCTCTAACAGTTGGCAACAGAAACAGATGGAGAGGGGCATTAATCCAAAAAACAACAAAAGAAAACAGGACCAGCATGTTACCTGTCATTCAATCTGCGGCAATCGTGAATTGTACTCAAGCTCCGCGAAAACGGAAATCCCGGGCCGTCGTTCCTACGACGTGGCCTGGCTTAAATACGTGACTACAGACGTAATGCGTATAGCCTCAGGCATTGGGCGGTGGTTGAAATTGCTCGCAAGGCTGTAGGCTATTCGGGACGTATGTTGTCTCTGGTGTGTTAAACGAATAGATACCTCGCCTTCATTAAGTCACATGCGCGTGTCCTGGAAATGAGCCGTGACACATTTGCAACTCGGCATTGCAAAGCCGGACAAAAACAACAAAAGAAATGAATGAATAAAACGCAGTCGGCCCTTCCATGAAGTGTGACACAAAAGAAAGGCCTGTGAGAATGCAGGGCCAGGAATAGCGAAATTAGAAACTGATGGCAACATAAAAAAGGAAGGAGGAGCCCTACATATATCTGGACAAAGGTAATCTGTATATTGATTAGTTAAATACTGATTGCCATTCTTCCTGGGCATTTAGACCTGAAATGTGGCTTTGGGTGTTGTAAATCCACCAATGCTCACATGAGGCCAGTCTGTTGGCCGTAGCATATTGATCGGATCCTACTATACGTTGGAGACACCACCAACGTAGATCTTCGCAACTGTGAAGGTGCTCTACAAAATGAGCAACTAAAGGTGAAGACAAATTGCGGGTCCTGATTCTAGACTTGTGTTCTGATATCCTCAATTTGACAGGTCTGGTAGTCTTGCCTATGTATGTTTTCTTACATGGGCACATGACAGCATAGATTACATTTCTTGAATTGCACGTCGTGTGCCCTCTAAGTTTCCAGGGTCTATGGTTAATGGTAACTATATTGGTTGCACTGGTGGAACCGCACTGGCAACAAGTGCCACAAGGGTAGTGACCCGTCACCTTTTCCATTCCCCACATCTCAGTTATCGTTTTGGTAGACAGAGGGGTCCGTAATCTGTCAGCCTGGGTTAACCAGCCTTTCAAATTCTTGCCCTTTTTAAAGGCAAACATGGGGTATTCTAAATCAGGTGTATTCATTTGAAGCAGGTGCCAATGTTTACCAATAGCTTTCTTGATTCGGGCATGGTGTGTGTTATAAGTCATTGCACAAACCATGCGCGATTGGTTCGAATTTTCAAGCGATTTTTTGGCCAACAAAATTTCCCGATGTTGGTGCCTTGCCCTTTTGCGCGACTGTCTTAATATATGCGAGGGATAGCCTCTCTGTGATAGTCTTTCCTCTATGATGTTAGACTGGGCCACGAAATCTTTTTTGTCTGTACAATTTCGTCTTGCTCTCAAAAATTGACCATAGGGAATACTTTCTCTCAGGGCTTGAGGATGAAAGCTATCAAAATGCAGAATCGTGTTCCGATCTGTGGTTTTACGATAGAGTTCTATCGAGATGACTCCATCCTTGATTTTAAGTAGAAGATCTAGAAAAGAGATAGATGTGTTGCTGGTGGACATAGTGAATTTAAGATGTTCATTAAGGGAGTTAATCCATGTGAGAAATAGTTCATGGTCACCCTTGGTCTTGTCCCAGATGATAATAATATCATCTATGTATCTCTTATAAAAAGTGATGGACTGCAGAAAGGGATTGGAGTCGTCGAATATAGAAACTTTTTCATAAGCCCACATAAATAGCGTTGCGTAGTTGGGGGCAAAAGCAGCGCCCATCGCGGTTCCTTTTACTTGTAAATAAAAACTTTCCTTGAACCTAAAATAGTTCTTAGTAAGGGCGATTTCCAATAAGTCAACGATAAATTCACTCGGAACTAGTTGTGGATCGCTTCTAAGGTCCAGAAAGAATTTCATAATAGGTAGAGACTCTGCTTGGGGGATGTTGGAATATAAAGACTCCACATCCAGAGTCATAAACAAGTTATTGACAGGGTTGAAAGGAAGGCCTTCAAGGTGGACAATGGCATCAGTAGTATCTGCCAGATAAGTAGGGGTGTCCATCGCCAAGGGTTTAAGGAAATAATCGATATATTTTCCCAATGGTTCAAGGATCGAGCCACAAAGCGACACTATTGGACGTCCTGGGGGATTAAGCATATTCTTATGAATTTTCAAAAGGATATAGAAGAGGGGAGCTCGCATACCTTTGTTAGTAAGGAATTGGAATTCTTTAATACTCAAAATGTCCGCATCTTTAGCCCGTGTATCTAGGGCTAGAATTTCATTTTGTATTCCTACTGTAGGGTCCCCTCTAAGTTTCAAATAAAAATTAGCGTTGTCTAGTTGTCTTAGTACTTCTGAATCGTAGAAAGAAGCATCACAGACAACTACCCCTCCGCCTTTGTCGGCCTGTTTAATGATAATAGAAGTGTCCCTTTTCAGTTCTTCAAGGCAGGACCAATCTTTTTTGGAAAAGTTGTAACATTGATTATGTTTCGAGTCAGTAGGTTCCACGAAAATGGAATGGAAGTCTCGTAAGACTGCACGTTCAAAGATGATGGTTTCATTGGAGACCATTTGGGATGTAGGTGTAAAGGTAGACTTAGGTTTAAACGGTGTGTTGTTGTTATCTAAATCATTACTGTTATTTCCATAATAATCCTTTAGTCTGATTTTTCTAAAAAAGCCCCGAAGCTCCATCTCTAGATCCATTTGACTTGGATTACGCATTGGAATAAATGAAAAGCCCTTTTCAAGGACAGTAATCTCATTGTCTGTTAAGGTCCGTTTAGAGATATTATAGACCGCGGACTGGTTAATTAGCGTTGGTAAGATCTCCTCCTGGTCTGGAACATGTTTTCTAAGGGCGGGGGTCCTGGCTCGGCGGGAGGAAAAGGGAGATTGGGAGGAGGGAAGGCCGGATAAGGTCCCTGGGGTGCAAACATTGGCATTTGCATGTACTGTTGGAAATGCCAATTCTGTCGACCTCTTCTACCTCTCCGTGGACCTCTATTCCAGTGGCGTCCTCTATATCCGCGTGAATTTTGATTCTGGAAAGAGCCACTCCCATCCGAGGAGCTGTCGGAAAAGGTGACTCTCTTCTTAAAGAATTGGGGACCTTGATTGGGATTAGCGGGATCGATCCACAGACCAGGTCCCGCGTACTCGGGACTCAGGTATGGGTAGGCAGACTCTTTAGAAAAGGTGGAAATATCAAAGTATTAGACTGGTACTTTGAACTCTACCTGCGTTGTCTTCTTGTATGCCACGCTCTCAAAGTTCTGAACATATACATTGGGGCATCCAGGTGAGCTGCCCGATTCTAGTTTTTAATTTTGAGCTTTAGCTCACATACATTTGATGTACAAGTGGGTTATATTTGGACAACCAATCCATTTTTAAATAACTTTTGGATCTGATATTTTTTCAGTCACCTATAGATCCAGTGATTGCTTTAGCCTTTATTTCTTACTTTCATCAATTGTTCTTAGACTGTCCTTTCCGACTCTTTTCCTTTTGGGCCCTTTTTCACCGGGACCATGGTACAACTGGATCTACTTGATTTCCTTGCCTCACTTGTTCTCTGTAGGAATTTCTCGAGTAATTTCATTACCATGTACTTTATAAGATAATTGAAAATTCTAACTGTATATTTATACCTTGCGTGCGGATGCACAGTTACCCCCTGGACTTACTGACAGGATTGTGGAATCAGCCCCCATACAGGGTCGAGATTATGGTAATTACCTTTTCTCCCCCTTCTTTTTTACATTGAATGTCACAAGACTTGTTGAAACCAATTGATATGGGAGAGGTCCCGCTTGCTGCACTTATAGATCATCTACTATTCTTTATTTAGTATGTAACTGCTATTCATGATGTGTTTCTTTCTTCTTCTTTTTTCTTTTCCATACCCTGTTTTAGGTGAAAAATGTGTTTACTTTTTAAAAATGTGTAAACATATAGAAGACAAAAAAGTTTTTTAACCACACCTGGGTACGTTCAGACAAAAACACAGATGAACAATCCAGAATCTATGAAATTGACGCACAGCATCCCATAGTTAGATTTCAGTGTGTGTGCTTTACTGTTTTGTTGTTTGGAATTCAATACAATTTCTTTCCATAGTTCGGTCTTTTGTGTTCCTGATTTTATTATTGAAATGAAACCTTCTTTGTTTGATTTTCTGGACTCAATATTATTTTGACTGCTTTTTTGACATTTATTTGATTGTTTATATAATTAGTCTGGTCAGAGCGACTGGGGGTCCCCCACTTGAGTGATTCCCTTCACTCGCTTGGGGCACCACCCACGGCATGCCCAGATTAATTCCTAGGTTTCATGTGATCAACTGACTTGCGACCTTTCGCAGTAGTCACTATTTGACATTAATATTACTAACAGTATGCACCTTTTTAGCCAACTGTAAGATACAATTTTGTATATTGTACTAGAGCTTTAGACAATTTAATACTCTTTTAGACTATTTGTATAAAATAAATATAATATTACAAATTAATTGTTTGTTCTATGTGTGATGATCTGTTGTGCAGCTGGGGGAGCCTCTTTCCTTGTATATATGGTTGAATGATGTCCTTTGAATGAATTTTTTGGCCTTTCCGTTGGCTTGACCTCCATGTAATATAAGTCTGACTGCTCAGCCACAGCTACCAGGTAAATCTGGGTGGTGCGGACTGCTACCAAGTGGGTTTACTGCTATACCTGTAGTCTTAAATCTTTTGCAGTGTTCCCTAAGGGAACTGCACAGGTTTCTGCCTAACACTGGTTTACAGCGGTGGGACTTGTATTGAGTATACATTTTGGTGTGCTTTAGATACCTTAGTGCAACTAACCACAAAGCTTAGCACTATAAAAGTAATCCTCTAACATGTCAGTTATAGAAAGCTATAGTCAAGAGTCCCTTGCAGCCAAAACTGCTGATTGTTTAAGAGTGCTCTGTAAACATAAGGATCTCATGACTAAGGGCAAGAAAATGGAGCTGATTGAAAGATTGTTAGCTAACCAAAGTCTGGGTGATGGTTCAGAGGAACCTACCACCCCAGCAAATGTAGATGACAGTATTGAAATTGACATAGAACAAAATGTTGATGATTTTGAGGAAGAGTCAGAAGAGGAGGGTGAGGCTGTTGTGACTGTCCCCCCTAGGCCTCTGCCTGCTCTACCTGCTGTGCCTACTGGGCCTTTACCAGGTCCCACATTTAGTCCTCAGTACTATGAACTAGAGAAAATGAAACTAGAATTGGAGTATAAAAAACTTAATGCTCAAACTGAAAAGGAACTAAGGCTAAGGGAAATGGAGCTCAAGCATGAGCTAGAAATGAAGAAATTATCTGTTGAGAATGCTTCTCTCTCTGGCTCCTCTAGAAGTTCCAGTCCTAAAAGACCCCGGATGCCTAAAGAATTGGTTGGTATGTATGAGCCTAAGTTGGATGTGTTGGATTGGTTGTCTCTGTTTGAATATAATCATGGGCTCCAGAACATCACAGGAAATGACTTACTCACCTGGTTGTTCTCTAGGCTTCCCCCTGTTGCAACTGATGTGGTAATGGAGATGGGGGAGGAGGATAAGAAGGACTATGAATGTGTGAAACTAGCTTTGATAGCTAGGTTTGGGAAGACCCCTTCCCAGTATCTTAAGAGGTTTAGGAGCCTCAAAAAGCATGATGGTACCCCTTGGGCTACCTGGGTGAGTGAAGGGTTGAAAAACTTAGAGGGATGGATTAAGGGTTACAAGATGAACACTTATGAAGGTATGAAGAATTTGTTTATGTTGGAGACTATTTATGCTGCCTGCTCTCCTGAGCTCAGACAACACTTGGCTGATTCCAAGGAATTAGATTCCCGGAGACTGGCTAAGGCTGTTGACTTGTGGGTTGCCAACCGGGCCACTCACAAGGACTCTGGGGTAACTCAGAAAAAGGATGGGGAGAAACAGCCTAGAAAGGACTCCAAAGAGAATTCTAATACTACAAATTCCAAAGAGGGCCCCAAATAAAACTATAAGGGTAAGCCACAAGGGAAACCAAATCAGGCTAGTGTACCTTCTGGTCCCAGACCAGAAGGAGGTCAGAACAAGCCTCCATTCCAGCGAGCCTTTGGCTCATGCTTTGTTTGTAAGGCTACTGACCATGTGAAAGGAGATCCCAGATGTAAGGGTAAACCTTCAGGGGTCCAGCTTGCCTCCTTAGCCTTCGCTCCAGAAGAGGAAGTACATATGGCAAGTGGAAACTTTCTATTACTGGCTGATGAACCCACTGGAGTCTCAGCTAGTGTTTCTTTAGTCTCTCTGGGGTTGTGGGAACAACAGAACTTAGATGTCTATAACTCTATCCCAGATAATACTAAAGAGTATTATAAGGACAGTGTCCAGGTGAATGGTCAGGAGACTCCTGCCATTAGGGACACTGGAGCCAGCATAACTGTGGTGGATGAATCATTTTTCAAGGCAGAGGATGTTGCTAAGGCACCCAAATGCCTCACCAAGTTAGCTGGTGGGCCTGTGCAGATGTGTCCCCAGTTACCAGTTCTCATCCAATGTAATGATATGGCTGTGAAAATACCTGTCAGTGTACAATGTGAAGTGCCAGGTAGGTTCTGTTGGGTAATGACCTCAAAGCTCTTGGAGTTGTGTCCCATACCCCCAGACCACATAGCAAAAGGTTACAGGAGCTCACAAAACCTGCAAGAGAGAAAACCCTGAGAGGGTTATCTCAGGAGATGATGACAGAAATCACTCCTCTCCCACTGGAGCAACTTACTGCAGTAACAACCAGATCAGGAGCAAAGGGGCAACCCAAGACTCCTAGGAAAAAGCCAGCAGCAAGCACTCCAGTGCTTCCAACAAGGACTTCCCCTAGGTTGTCCAAAGTTACACCTGTAACTCCACCTCCAGCTGAGGCTGAGAGGGAGGTACAACCCTGTGTGGTTGAGCTAGACTCTGAGGAAGAGCTAGAAGGAGGCCCAAACCTTATTGGAGATTTGGACCCTGAGGACCATCCTGAGCTGCAGTCTTTACTAGCAGAAGGTGGGCCTAGCAGGGCAGCTTTTCGTAAGGGGCAAAGAGAATGTCCAACTCTGGAAGGTCTCCGCCACCAGGCAGCTTCTCAGGCTGATGGGCAAGAGCCTGGGAAGTATAGGTTACACTGGGAAGATGGCCTCTTCTACAGTGAACCAACTGAGTCTGAACCTGGAGACTACAAGCGCCTTGTAGTCCCCCAAGAGAACAGACAACAGTTCTTACAACTAGCCCATGAGATACCTTTGGCTGGTCACTTGAGTTTCAAGAAGACCAAGGAAAGGCTCTCGCTCTACTTTTATTGGCCAAAAATGGGGGCTGAAGTAGATAGATATTTTAAGAGCTGCCATACCTGCCAGACTTCTGGTAAGGTTGGTTCCAAGAATGTGGCACCTTTAGTGCCTCTCCCAGTTGTGGGAGTCCCATTTGAGAGGGTAGGGATTGACATTGTTGGTCCCCTTGATCCCCCAACCTCCTCAGGCAACAGGTTTATACTTGTTGTAGTAGACCATGCTACTAGGTACCCTGAGGCAATTCCTATGAGGACTGTTACGGCTCCGGCTGTGGCTAAGGCCCTCCTTGGTATTTTTACCAGGGTTGGGTTTCCTAAGGAAGTAATCTCTGACAGGGGGTCAAACTTTATGTCCCACTACATGAAAGCCATGTGGAAAACCTGTGGAGTTACTTACAAGTTCTCAACCGCATACCACCCTCAAACAAACGGGTTGGTTGAAAGGTTTAACAGAACCATGAAGAGCATGATAGGTGCTTTAGAGGAACCCCTTAAAAAGAAGTGGGACCTTCTACTGCCATGCCTTCTCTTTGCTTATAGAAAAGTCCCTCAGGAGGGAGTAGGTTATTCTCCCTTTGAGCTTCTCTATGGCCATCCGGTCAAAGGTCCATTGGCCCTGATTAAGGAGGGATTGGAAGGTGCTCCTCCCCTCAAGCCAGTCAGAGTGACTGACTATGTGATAGGTCTCCGGAGGAGAATGTCACACATGATGGCAGAAGCAAGTGACAACTTGAAAGCTGGTCAAGCTCTGGTCAAACATTGGCATGACCAGAAGGCTAACATGGTTGAGTTTACTCAAGACCAGCTAGTTCTAGTTATGCTCCCAACAAGGCAGAGGGCCTTGCAAGACAAATGGATGGGACCCTTCAAGATTGTGGGAAAACTTGGAGAGGTCAACTATCTGGTGGATCTGGGCAGACCCAGGGAAGCTCCTAGAGTCTTCCACACCAACAGACTAAAAGCATACATCTCCAGACCTGACGCAGGAGCCTTGCTTCTAGCTTCAGCTGCAGAGGAAGAAGAGAGTGAATCTCTCCCTGATCTCCTCAGAGGTGTGCCTTTAGACGAAAAAGTTGAAGGAGTCAATCTCTCTTCAGACCTGACACCTGAGCAACAGGAGGAGTGCAAATCTATGTTAAATCAGTTTGCCTCCCTGTTCTCACTGTCACCAGGCTTGACCCCTTGGGGCCAGCATGATATACTCACTGGTGACTGTCTGCCAGTCAAAAGCAGAGGGTACAGAATGTCAGAACACATCAGAACCCACATCAAAGGAGAGGTCAAGAAGATGCTTGATCTCGGGGTAATAGAGCCCTCTACTAGTCCATGGTCTAGCCCAGTTGTGTTAGTACCAAAGGCAGGATCCAAAGACTTGAGATTCTGTGTGGACTATAGAGCTCTAAATGCAGTCACCAAGACTGATGCCCACCCTTTGCCCAGGACAGATGAGTTGGTGGATAAACTTGGTGCAGCCAAGTACCTCAGCACATTTGACCTTACGTCAGGCTATTGGCAAATAGCCCTGATAGACCATGCCAAGGAGAAAACTGCATTTTCAACCCCAGTTGGCTTGTACCAGTTTAAGGTCATGCCTTTTGGATCAAAAAATGCACCTGCCACATTCCAAAGGATGGTGAACCAAGTTCTGGCTGGGATGGAAGATTTCTGCATGGCATACTTGGATGACATTGCAGTTTTCAGCCACTCCTGGGAGGAACATGTGAACCACCTAGGACATGTGTTGCAGGCCCTTGAACAGGCCCATTTGACAATCAAAGCCAGTAAGTGCCAGATTGGTCAAAGTAAAGTGGTCTACCTTGGACATGGTGTGTTTAGAATCCTCGGAGGCTGCGCTTCACGAACGAAGCTTTGATACTTGCATAGACTGCAGCGTGACCCCAGCAGCACTGCGAGCCGAGCTCTTGCTGCTTCCCCTGCTTCCTGGAGGAGGCGGGGCCTAACGTGGACACGTGAGTGGTCACGTGACTTGAAGGCAGCATTAAGTGCCGGCCTATCCGCCCGAGCGGCGTGTGTTTAGAATCCTCGGAGGCTGCGCTTCACGAACGAAGCTTTGATACTTGCATAGACTGCAGCGTGACCCCAGCAGCACTGCGAGCCGAGCTCTTGCTGCTTCCCCTGCTTCCTGGAGGAGGCGGGGCCTAACGTGGACACGTGAGTGGTCACGTGACTTGAAGGCAGCATTAAGTGCCGGCCTATCCACCCTTGCGGCGTTAAGCCCTGGAGGCAGTAAGGGCTGGAGACGCTGTTTTGCTGTTCGGCTGTGACCTGTGAGTAACCTGAACTCGGATCTTGCTGCACAGTACATATCACTTTATCAGCTCTAAGGGTCTGGGGTGGAGAGTCGGACTCTGGCAGCTCCACAAGCTGTCGGGCGTTCCCTACCCTGAGACTGAGCGCTCCTCTTAGATCCTCAGACAATTGTGGTTTCTGCTAAAATTAAGCCTCTTTGATTACGTATGGACTAAGATCATTTATCCTTAGTTCACAATACATCTGTTTTTATTATTCTGTTTTGGGGTGGTGGGGGCTGCATAGATCCATTTCTTTCTGTATTTTTAATCTAAGAGTGTTTTTGGGACAATTGTTATTATTATTTTTTTCTTTTTTGTTGGCTGAGGTTGCCTTGGTCTTCAGTGTAACATTTATTATTTATTAGATTGCTGTGCTCATATTTTTATTGACTGTGGTGTATAAAATAGGTATCATTGCAATTTCAGTCCACTTTTAGCTTAACCTTTCGCTGCTATATTCTTAAGTCCCCTGTTTTTAACTACTGGGCTCTGGTTCTCTCTGAATGACACGCAAGGGACTGCGAAGTCAGACAGCTATGGAGGCCTCACTGGCCTCGACTCCGTCTGCTACTGGTAATTTACCCTCTGTCTCATCAGTTACTACTGTCAGTCCCTCCCCGGTCACAATGGGGAATTTACAGCATGTTCCACCAGATGCCCCTTATAACCCTTTACTCCTTAAAACCCTAGCCCGGGCTCAAATCCATGTCAGCGATAGGTCCGAGGTACTTAATGCTATGGGTAGTTTACCCCGCAATGCAGCCTACAATAGCTGCATTTTTAATGGAACTCATGATATCTCGATAGACACACAGGAAGAACGCCTAGCAGCTACCTTAGCCTCTAATCTTGCAAAAGGGGCTACCCCTCAAAAAGATAAGGGCCATCTGGATTACTCCAATAACAATGTGGTTAATTCCGTTCTTTCAACATCTGCCAACTCCGACTCCAGGATGCCTATCCTATCTGTTAGGGCGGCTGACTCTGTAGCTACTGCCTCCGCACTACCAAGGATAACGGTTAATGGGAACTCTGCTCTTCCTTCCACTGAACCTCCACTCGAGGTTAACTCTGCAATTAGGGCCATTAATCATACTTCGACTATACATGTTAATCTGTCTACTAATGTGGCTGGTACTCCATATACGCCTAAAGGGAAATCGACACCTACCATGTTCAAAACTCCATTTAACAAATCCCATAATCCCTCCCTTAAAACAAAATCCAATCTGGGTACCCAAGGGAAACCAATTCAAGGGAAAAACATTTCACACTTCTTTGGAAAGAGGTCTACATCTAGTACCCTTGTTAAATCCTTACACTCACTTCCTACAGTTTCTTCATTAGATCATACTAACCTAGTTGATGTAGTTAAGAAATTGGTGATTGAAGATCCTTTAGCTCAGGATATTGACGATATCAGCATCATAGAATGTGCAGACAGGGCAATTGCTGATAGTCACCAGGCCCCTAATTGCAATAATACTAATAATGTCACCCAGCAAATTTGTGATGATTCTTTTGCAGGCTCTCCTTCTGATCTCATCAATTTTATTGATGAGTACACAGAGAAACAAAATTGGTTGAAAGAAAGGGGTTTACTCCCAGACTCAAAAAAGGATCAGGGTAGCGAATCGATCTTACATCACACTCTTAAGGAGGCAGATGAAAGAATTAAACTTTCCCAACCCACTATTTCGGCTCTGAATATGGTTCTGAGTTCCTTTGTGAGTCTGTATGACAATATATGGTCTGAGGTCAGATCGCACACTCTCCTCTTATCTGAAATTTATTCTAGGTTAGAGGGCCTTGACAGATTTGAAGAGCTAGTTAAAATTATAAAGGAAGAACATCCACTTTTGCCTACACACGGTCATGACCCTACTCCTCTTAATCAACTACCCTCTGCAGCCCATACCGTACATAAAGGACTTACCGTGATCACGCCAAGTATGCAGGAGGTAGTTTTAGTTCAGGGCCAGAGTCCTACGGTCCCTCAAGGTCCAGTTTTGAATTCTTGTACCCAACCCGCTAAGATGTCGATAACTACCTCTGAGGGTCGGCGAAAGTTTACTGGATCGAAGCCACTACTAACTACCCCTCATACCAAACTTACGATGGTATCAATGGAGGAGAAAGTCCAAGAGGAAGCGGCTGGTCAGCTTCCTAATCCTATTGTTCAAGGTCTTCCCCTTATGGGAGGGTCTTTAGAACTGGCAGATCTCTCCAAGGGTCCCCCTATCGCCTCCTCCCTGGAGTTCATATCTATTTCGACTTCAGAGAATTCATCTATTTCCATTGAACCCATCAAAGAAATCCTACATCAAAAAGTTGTGCCCTGTATAGGAAGGAAAAGGAAAATCACTCAGCAAATGAAGAAAACTAAAAATCAGAAAAACGTGAAACATCTAAATTCTTATACGAATCAATTTTTTAAAAATCTCTTCTTGGCGAATACTGTGGCTTCCTCATCTACTACTCTCGTTCCGAAGGGGACTGAGAACCATGCTGATTCAGTGGCTTCTAGGACCCCTATTCCGACTAGGGTGGCTAATGCAGCCACAGCTGACCTACTTCCCATTACAGCAGTTCTATCTCCCTTACCGGATGGTGTGGTTGATGGTCTCTCGATTAACAACATTCCTTCTCTAGTAGTGGGACCCAATATCGAGGGGGTTGTGGACTCTGTGGCTTCTGGTACCCTGACAACAACCTCAACTTTACCAAAGCCGACCTCCGTTAATGCCTTGACTGTGCCTACTACTTATGCTACTGTTAAAGCAAAGGATTTCTCCACTGATGCAGTATCCCCGACTATCTTATCTAACTGTATATCAGGGTCAGTTCAGAGTCACTCAGAGACTACTCGGCCAATGACTACAGCAAACCTGGTTAACATTGATATGGTCAAACATCTTTTCCGGGAGATACTGGCTCCTAAAACTGTATGTGGGGCAGTGCCTAAATCTAATGTATGCCTGTCCCTAGATGGGGCTTCTTCCATCCCGCCCCTATCTCTGGAGCCAACGCTCACTGCTGTCACTGAGGGTTTCCCTGTGACTACTGAGCTTATAACGAGGGACGGGGATATGGGAGCTTTACTAGAGAGGGATTCTTCTGCCCCTCTCCCTTCTAACCCAGCTTTTCTAAGTTTACCTATTGCTGCCCCGATTATGGACCGTGAAGGTGCTCCCTCTGGGCTCGATTCTGTTCGCTACAATACTTCTCTCAATTTTTGTGAAAGACTCCCTGTGGGTCCAAATGCTATTCAAAATAGGACTATACTAAGAGGTGCTAGGGGTCCCGACTTGGCGGTTGATTCTTTATCTCAGTTTACCAAAAAGATCTCTGACTCCCTTCCTAATATGTCAGAATCAAAAGTTCCTCGGGATATTATACAACTTACCAGCCTCTGGGGCCAAGATACGCCAATTTGCTTAAACCGTGGAAATATTTTAAAGATCTTCCATCAACTTCCCTCGCTCTCACTCATCTCTAGCTATGACTTGGATAGCATTATCTTCCCCATTCATGACCGGGTAGATGTAAGTAATATCATTCTTAAATCAAGAGTGGTTTTGGATTTGATCATGGGACATAAGGAAGGGTTAAAGCAACTTGGCTTTGAAGCAAATTTACTGAAATCCACCCAGCCCTCCACTAACAATGAAGGGGATCCAAAATATAGGGATAATCTCACTATGGTATATTATCCGGAAAGAACCTCACAGCCCCATGGGAGGCAATTCATGCCCAAATCAAATGGACACTTTCGCAATTGGGCACAGGTCACTGCAGGTCTGTGGAAATGAGTCCCTCCTGATTAATCCAGAACTACCTCCAGATGCTCTTCCTGTGAATTCCTTTGGGTTTCTCTCTTGGAATTCTAGAGGTAACTCTCACCTCTTTACAAACTTAGACACTGTTACTGTGATCAGGGCTTCACACTGCTTCTTTCTTCAAGAAACCTGGATGCTCTCAACTCCCATTCTAGATGGGTTTAATATCTTTTCTCAAAATGCTAGACCCAGCCTGGGAGGGAGGCCATCGGGGGGTCTTCTCATGGGATTAAGAACTTCTTTGGGTTATAGGTCTAAGGTGCTTTTGGATACGCCTTTTGGTATCCTGGCCCTGGAGGTGTTCTCTCTTGATCTTACGGTTACTCTACTTCTGGTTAATGTATATTGGCACAAGGGAATCTCTCCTCTTGAGCCGTTTTTGCAAAAGTTAACGGATATGCTTCTTTCTTGGAGATCTGTGCATCCCAGGGGTAAACTGATCCTGGCAGGTGATCTTAATTCGGATTGTTCTATCTCTTCCGAATCCAAATATGACGACTTGGGACTAGCAATGGAGGACGACTCCCGCCTAGGCATGAAATTTGCACGTGGTCGTTGTTGGAATTTCGCCATGGATTCAGTGGGTCTTACTTGTCTCAATGGTTACTACGACGCTACCAATCTATCTCGACCCACATGGCGTAGATCTTCATTAACATCTACCTTAGACTACGTGTTTGTAGATCACTCTCTCACTCCTTTCTCGTCTAATGTCGAGGTTTCCTTCAATTCATGGAGTGACCATGGTATTCTTCGGGTCTCATTTCTTTGTCTCCTTCCAACTAAGTCTTTGCCCGTGGGGGGACCTACCCATCTCCAAACTGTGGGACAAGGGACAGGGGTTCGTTGGACTCCTCTCAATATCAGCCTACTGAATCGTAAACTGATCTCTTCTTTCAACCATACCTCTTTTTGTTGGAAATTGGCAGTCTTCAATACAGTTCATTTTGATAGCTTTCTCACTGCCTTACAGCGCAGTATTCACGGCCAGCTTAGGAAAGGTGTTATTAAAATATCTCACCCTCATAGATTTGATCAAGAATTGGCTAACGAAAAGGGTCTCACTAAGAAACTCATTAGAGATGTACAAGCCCTAGACATGGAATGGGCCCACAAAAATAAAAAAATTAAAACCATCCGCCAAAAATATAAAAACTATTGTAAGTTTAGAAAAGCTTCTATGCTACAAAATGATGCAGATCATATGCTTGCAGTGCTTATAAAACGAGATCTGAGGGCATTTTGGGTTACAGTAGCTAGCCTAGATAATGCGGCGGTCGCCGACCAGCTAAATGCCATTCCTGAGGTTCAATGGGTTGAGCACTACACCAAACTCTTTGACATTGGGGGTGAGGGATCAGTTCCCTGTCTTCTGGGGAACAACCCCTCTAAGGACTCATGGAAACCTCTGACTGACTCCGAGACAATACTTGGACTCATCTCCAAAGCCAAGAAATCTAGGGCTCCTGGGCCTAACGGCCTTACTAACAACACATTCAAAGCTGAGCCAGTTCTCTGGGCTAACCTCCTTTCTCTGCTCTTTGAAGATGTCGTTAACTCCAGGAAGGTACCCACTAGTTGGCAAACTGCTCACATTGTCCCAATTTTCAAAAGAGGCCGGCGTAACGAGGTCAAAAATTATAGACCTATCTCGCTTATAGATGCGGATTGTAAGCTTTTTGCCTCCTTGTTGCTCTCGCACCTTAATGTCTGGATCAGGGAAAATCATATTCTCCCCAAACTACAAACAGGCTTTAGGGCAGGCCACTCAACTAATCTCAATGGTCTTATTCTCAGTGCCCTACAGTCCGCTTCTTGGGGTAAATATGATGGTCCTCTCTATGTTGCATCTATTGACCTGTCAAATGCTTTTGACCTGGTTATCAGGTCAAGACTATGGGGAAAACTAACCAAATGGGGCATTCCGGCAGGGCTTTTATCTCTTATCATGGCCATGTATGAAAATTCAGGGGTCCATATCAGGCTCGACTTGGCAGGAACCCTCTCCAGAAGGATTAGGACACGTATTGGGGTGAGACAAGGTTGCTCGTTAGCTCCCTGTCTCTTTATCCTTTATATGGCCGATGTGGATGACTTCCTGAGAAATGCAGGCATGGTGAGTGCTAAACTAGGGGATCTGAGGCTTTCATGGTTGGCTTATGCCGACGACTTTCTTCTTTTTGACAAAACTAAAGTGGGCCTGCAGAGACTCATATGTAAATTTGAAGAATATGGTATTCTTAATGGCCTTAAGATTAACCCGAGCAAAACCCGTACTATGGTCTTTTCAAAGGGGAGAATGGGGAATAACAAAGTATGGAAAATAGGTGGCGAAAATATAATTAGAGCAAACAAAATCGTCTATCTTGGTTATTTGATTTTGGCTAGACCCTCGGCGATCGAACTTAGACGATTTCTCAGACACAAATTGCTCCCTCTCATCTCCCAATCCCTCAAACTAGATAATAAATATGGTATGTTCTCCCTTAAGCCTGTAGTAGATTTTTTTAAGGGTAAGGTTACTCCCAAACTTTTGTATGGAATGGAATTTCACTACTTGGCACTTTTGACTTTCTGGGACTCTCTTGAGGGTATCTATTGGAGGAAAATTCTAAAACTGCCAAATTCCATTCCAATAGCGGCTATTAGGTATGACTTAGGGTTAGTCTCATTTCGAGCCAGGATTCTCTGGAGGATTCTCTCACTTTTCTCAGCTTTGCTTTCTCCTAAACCTGACACTCTTTATGCTGATGTGGGCCACATGATTTCTTCTCAGGGACATTTAGTCAAGAATCTATATCTCAACGCTTTTAGTGATCTCTGTGACAGGACCCTGTTGGATATTTCCTCCGATAGGGACACCCTACTAACGAATCCGAATAAGGTCAAGGAGAGTCTCTTTTCTCATGACTGGAGTAATACTATTGAAAAATTACACTCATACCCCTCTCTGAGAGATTTACAATTTGATCATAAAAAAAGAGGCCTGTTGTCTTTTATTTTGAACCAATTCCCCAACAGATATTATCGCTCCCTTCTCATTAAACTCAGATGGAATCTCCTCCCTACTTGGGAAGTTCTACATAAAAGGAAGGAGTTCTCTGATTTAGATCCTAGTTGCCGTTTCTGTAAAATTATGGGGGTGATTGAAACCGCTCGGCATCTCTTTTTAGACTGTACTGCTTTGACAGCTTTAAGGGACAAATATCTAGGACGTTTTAATGTAATGGGGCAAATGGGGGAGGCCCATTTGATCTGGTCTCAGTGTCTCACTATTTCAAACACTAAGGATGGACTTGCTGTGGCTGGATTTATCAAAGCTTTAGATTTATACGCCCCGCTGTTATGATTTTGCTTGTTATGACTATGCCTGACTCTATGAAATTTCTCTTTATTCTCTGCAGGTTTCTTTTCTATTTTAGAATTTTGTAAATTTTAAAGTTTAGTGTCGGTATAATTTTAATGCTGCAGTGTATTTTGCACTGAACTCTTTAAAATTTAAATTTAAATTTGTCCCTTATTCTCTGGAAATCTTAACTGGAAATTGGATCTATGTTTTAACGCTTGTTTGTATAGTTGAAATTTAAATGTAATGAATGCTTTTCTACCTTTTAAAGACAATTTTTTTGTAAAGGTTTTTTGTAAACCATATACAATAAAAAAAAATAAAAAAAAAAAATACCTTGGACATGAGGTAGGAGGTGGAGAAATAAGGCCCTTGCTCAGCAAGATTGAAGCTGTGCAAAATTGGACAACACCAACTACTCAAACCCAAGTGAGA
Organism: Ambystoma mexicanum; assembly: GCF_040938575.1. Lineage (NCBI taxonomy): Eukaryota > Metazoa > Chordata > Amphibia > Caudata > Ambystomatidae > Ambystoma > Ambystoma mexicanum. The sequence goes on along the minus strand of NC_090938.1, from coordinate 111,396,921 downwards.
GCCTTCCTAGGCCTCACTCGGTATTACAGGAATTTCATTGAGAACTATGGGACCATAGCTTCTCCACCTGAATGTAATCTCCTCTCCTAAATTCCCTAAAAAGGTAAAATGGAGTGAGGAGTGCAATCAGGCCTTTGAAAAACTGAAGAGAGCTCTTTGCCAAGCTCCAGTATTGAGAGCTCCTGACTACCACCAAACTTTCATTGTACAAACTGATGCTTCCAATGTAGGTATAGGTGCAGTTCTAAGCCAACTGGATGAGAAGGGTAGGGAGCACCCCATTTGCTTCATCAGTAGAAAACTGAAGGATCCTGAGACAAGGTGGGCAACAATCGAAAGAGAATGCTTTGCTATTGTGTGGGCACTGAAGAAGTTTAGGCCATACTTGTATGGTTCTACTTTTGTTATTCAGACTGACCACCAACCCTTGAGATGGTTAATGCAAATGAAAGGGGAAAATCCAAAACTATTGAGATGGTCAATCTGCCTGCAAGGGTTTGATTTCACCATTGAGCACAGGTCAGGGTGTCACCATCAAAATGCTGATGGACTCTCTAGGATGTATATCATCGACTAGAGGTATGAGGTTCATCCAGGAGTGGATTAAATCCTCCTGTCCCTTAGTCTGGGGGGGGGGCCGAGTGTTAGGGAGAATTCTCTGTTTAGGCTGAATTTCCCTTCCTAGTGAGTCCCCCAGCGGCTTTGCTGGATTTCTGGGGTTTCTTTTTTCTCCTGCCAGGAGTGAGACTCTTTTACCCTCACTCTTGGGCATGTTTGAAGTGTGTTTTCTTGGTTAAACCTTGTGCTGAATGGGCTATGGGGTCTTTTACTCCATAGGGCCTCATATATTTTTGTGATGTGGGTTACACAGCACCCTCTGTGCAGTAACCCAGGGGTGTCCTAGGGACTCCCCAACATAGACTCCATACCCTGGGACTGACTACTGTCTCCCAGGGCATATAAAGTCACCAAAGACTTTACTAGTCTTAAATCCTGAACAGAACCAGTACACTCCATCATATTGTGGACGTACTGGCTGGGGCAATTCGATTGCCCCAGGGTCTGTTAGTCGAAGGGGCACGTCTCCGTCCCCCCTGATCGAGTTTTGGCTGGTGGCAGTGGAAACTACTTTTTATATTCAACCGCGAATATTTTCCTATGGGATTTCCCATTGTTTTATACTAACACATTTAATTATTTATTTACGGTAGCCTCAAACATACCGCCGGTTTATATATTTATTATTATAACTCCGGTTGGGATTTTTTGCCAAAACTTGATTCTAAAATGGCGTTGGCGTTCGCCTCTGTAACTCTGACCCAAAGTGGAGCCCTTTGTTCCACTTTTGGCGGGCTTCTCCACAGAAGCCCTCCAAAGTGGTGCCACTCTGTCTGGGGTACTTAGGAGGGGTGGAGGGGGATTTAGGCACCCTGGACTGAGTTACCTTGGTAACTCAAGTCGCACTCCGTCCTGATTGGCCCCAAGTGGTGAGCCGGCCGGCTCACCACTTAGCATGTTTGAGTGACAGCTAGGCTGGGTGAATGGGGGTTTGCTGCATAAAAGCAGGGCTTTGGGGACTGGAACTTCAGAAGTCGCCACAGGACCAAGAATCCGACGAGGGAAGAGCTGAGCCGACCTGCTACGACGACACCACCCGGTGGAGCCCTGCTGAACCGTCTCACCACTTTTCCCAACGACCGAGGAGAACTCTTAACGGAGTGGCTCCTTCCCTTGACTGGTGGGGACAACCAGTTTTCACCTTCTTTCCGCTTCTTCGAGGTATCTCGTGGCCGCCTTGCCCGTGCCAAGCACCCCGGCAACCGGAATACCACACTCTTACCACAACCGCGAAAGTCGGTACAACCCTTTAACCGGAGGACTCCGCGGCTGGTTTCTTCCCGGGCAGTGCAACGACCTTCTTCTTCTGCTCTTCAGCGAGAACTTCTTCTTCCCTGACCGACGTCGAGCCTGGCTGCCACTGCCTGGAACAACTGCCACCGCTGGAGGATCCTTCCCGTTTAAGGTACCGTGTTCCGCCTGGCTTCCCTTGGCACCGACTGTACGGGGTAGTTTTAGCCCCCGGCTTTCGAACCTGGGAGTGCCTGGGGCACCCTGGCTAAACTTTCTAAAGCCTCTCTAAACTCTTTCTGAACTCTTTTGCAAGACTCTGAATCCCTAATAGCTGTGTGATCTTGGGCACATTTTCGCTCTGTCTGCTCTAAGAGTGGGCCCTGCCTAGTGACTTTTGCTCACCTGTGACTTTGTGCTTCTTTGAGCCTACTGAAAGTGTTCTTGACCTTAGAGTGGTGCGTTTATCCTAATTCTGCTCTTTTTCCCTCCCTTCTTTGAACCACTAGAGTGTCATCTAACGTTAAGCACTCACCTCTGTTTGAATTATGTGGTGTTAACCAAGAGTTGTCTAGTTAGGAATAAGGGTTGGGACTGCTTTCCATATAACTGTGTTTGAAGTGTTTTACTATATATTGCTAGAGTGTTTTCAACTTATGTGTTCTTAAAATAAATAACTATATACTTTTGAAACCAAACTCTGGTCAGTGTTTGCTTGTACTATTGTGTTTGAGTACCTATTGTGTATACTTTGCATACTGCCTAACTCTTCTTGAGGGAAGTCTGACTGCTCAGCCACAGCTACCAGGTAAATCTGGGTGGTGCGGACTGCTACCAAGTGGGTTTACTGCTATACCTGTAGTCTTAAATCTTTTGCAGTGTTCCCTAAGGGAACTGCACAGGTTTCTGCCTAACAATAACTGTAGTGTTAAAACTGATCCATCCTGGAAAGGAAGTGGAAGTTGTTAGCTATTATGTGAAACTTTAAACTTTGCATTTATGTCTGATATGATATGGCATTTGTAATGCGCCTATACACAGGTGTTTCAAAGCCAGCCAAGGCAAGGGAGGGGGAACAGAGGGAAGACAGAGACAACAATCTTACTAGGGCAGGTGACATTGAGATCGCGCAAGGGCAAGTGAGGGGGGAAAGGGATAGTGCCACGGGGGGGGAATTATATGTTTCTTTTTATGTTTGTTTTTACGTCTTGCCATACCTTGTGTTATATGCAAAAAGGTTTCTTGTAAACTATAGCATTCAATATTCAATAATTAAAAAAAAAAACACCAGATTCCACAAAGTACAAAGACGGAGATGAAGAAGCTATGAAAATAAATCCTGGGAAATGTCCATAGTGTGACGAGAAAGCATAATACCAGAAACTATGAATCGCCCATACTGGGACAAGGAGAATCATAACAGATATTATGATCCGAAAGATAAAGGACATATCACTTCAAAATCCAAGAGCCAATCCCTGAAGAGGTGGATGAACATAACTTGACTGAGAAATGAGCAAGAGGTAGACAGCGAGAGAAGAGCACACTCACGTCAGCTGGGAAAAGCCCTGAGTTGTGTAATGCGAACCAGAGAGAGAGAGAGACTTGTACACCAGCTCAGGTGTTCCCCAAGCCGAGTACACTGAACCAGAGAGAGACGTCGAAGCCTGTGAGTTTCAAAATCGTGCAGCTTTGAAAAGCATTACGCCGATGAAACTGCAAGCACAGAGCCTGAGAAAACCTGAGAACAGTTGCAAAAAGCTGTGGGTAATGGTAGTTTAGTTAGAACTCTTACGGATAGTTATTTATGTATTTATTTATTTATTATGATTTATTTATTTATTTGTAACGCGCCGTAGCTCGCAAGCATCAGGGCGCGAAAAAGACACAAGGACGAAGATTAACAGGACGACACAAAAGAAAGTAAAGAGAGGGGGGCAGAAAGATGGCAACATGATTCGGTGTAGAAATTGCCTAGTTATTTGAAGAGAAAGGTCTTCAGATGCCTCCTAAAGAGTTGGGTGTTGCTTTCCAGTCTAAGGCTGCAAGGCAGTTTGTTCCAGTGGGAAATTGCCAAACTCGGAAAAGCTCGACCTAGACCAGTGGCTTTGCCTGGAAGGCTAGGATTGATCAGTCCTTGCTTGGCGGATCTCAAGCTACGACTTGGCCCATACCACCTGAACCTTTTCTTAAGGTATGCTGGTGCCGTGCCGTAGAGACATCGGTGGGTTAGGGTTAGTGATTTAAGCAGGATCCGTTCCTTCACTGCCAACCAATGGAGATCATTTCTGTCCTTGGTGATGTGTTCTCGCTTAGATTTGTTAGTGATGGACCTGACAGCATTATTCTGAATAATCTGGCATTGTTTCAGGAAATTATTGCTAGCGCCAAGCATTAACGCGTTACCATAGTCCAAGCGAGACAGGATGGTAGCTCTCCCTATCGTGGCACTGTTCTTGATGTTAAGAAATGGTCTGATCTGGCAGAGAAGCCTTTGATAATATTGACAATTTCCCTTTAAATAAGCGGTTTGGGCTTCTGCACCTAGGGAAGATTGTAAATAAATACCTAGGGTTTTGACCTTATTTGATACCTTAATGGTGGAGTCTTTTATAGTGAAGGTGGAATAGTCCGAGCCAAGGTTTTTTAAGGCTTTAGCGCTTCCAAAGTTCATAAGTTCCGTTTTAGAACTATTAAGACACATCCAGTGTGTTAACATCCAGTTTTCAATGGTGTTATAGATAATCAATAACTTCTCGTTGTCTAAGGAATGGTTTCCACTCAACTCTAAGATGAGCTGTGTATCGTCAGCGAAATTGGTGAAAAAAATTCCAAGCTAAGATAGAAGAGTACAAAGGCAACGGATGTATAAATTGAAAAGCAAAGGAGAGAAACTGGCTCCTTGAGGGACGCCGCAGTCTACAGGTTTGGGTGAGGTGGAGTGACCTGCCCAGTTGATTTTTGAGTTCCTGTCTTCTAGGAATGATGATACCCAATCTATTGCATCATGGGAGCAGTTACCAGCTGCGCCTAGGGCCTCTCGGAGCTTCCCATGATCTAACAAATCGAAAGCCGCCGAGAGGTCCAAGAGGATTAACAAACCTGTTTTGCCTCTGTCTAGGATACTCAGCATTTCTGTCTGTAAATCCAGCAATGCTGACTCTGTGCTATGGGCACCTCTAAAACCCGATTTTTGGGGGTGTAGCAGGCTGTGTTGGTCTACATAATCTTGCAGTTGCTTGGTTGCTATTTTGGCGAGTACCTTCAGAAGAAAGTTACAATTAGTAATGGGTCTGAGGTTGGTGGGGTCTTGTTGATCTAGTCCGGGTTTCTTGACTAGGGGGGTGACTGTGACTGTTTCAATTTCTGTCGGTACTTTCCGGTCCCTAAAGGAAGCATTTGTCATGCGACGGAAAAAAGGGGAGAAGATTTCAGCATTATCAAGAATACGTTTCGGAGGTATGATGTTTTCGGCGCAAGTGGTGCAATTTATGGAAGAAAGAGTGTCGTTCATGTGTTCGATGGAAACTGGTGAAAATGTAAATTTAGGGACGTCTGAGACAGGATACGTCACCTTAGGTTGCGCAGGTGGTGGCGGATCTGATGTTTTGCAATTTATAATGGAGTCTCTGGATTTTTTGATTTTATTTGAGAAAGCAAGTTGAACTGCTTCACAGTCGGTCAAGGTTGGTTGGAAGGGTGAAGAGAGAGTGGGTGGTTTTTCGAAAGATTTTAGGATTTGGAACAATTTTCCAGTGGAGTTAGAAGCACTGATGATTTGAGTATTATAGTATTCTTTTTTTTACTTCAACCAGTTTAGCTCTATATGAAAGGTCACATTTTTTCCAGTTTTCTTTATTTTCCTCTGAAGGGGTTTTGTGCCATATTCTTTCTAATTTCCTTTTAGCTATTTTGAAGGTGCTCAATTCCGGTGTGTACCAATGCTGATGGTTAGGGTTGGGGCGAGCCTGTTTGTTTTTAAGCGGCGCATGTTTATCGAAAATCTCGTGGAAATTATTATTGAAATTGCGGATGATGTTTTCACAAGAATCATTATTTCATGACATGAGTAAGACCTTCTTTGAGAATGTCATGTGTGATTTTCTTAAAGTTTCTGCTTAGAACCGGTTTAGGGGAATTATCAAAATGGACAGCTTTGAAAGTGGGGGAGAATGTAGCTTCAACTTTGTATTGGTCTGTCCATATACATGGAATGGTATCGGTCACTGTCAATTGAACATTATTTGTGATAATCCAATCAAGTTGATTAACAGAGGTGCAGGTGGAGCCCTTATTAGCGATGTGGTAATTAATTTGTGTTAGGCTAGTTTCTAGGTTTATAGCCTCTTTGTCGCAGGGGTTACCTCGCCATCTATTCAGATCGCCCAAAAGGATGGTCCCAGTATTAGTTCCCTTCAAACAAGTTGCTGTTGTTTACCAGAGTAATTCTGATGTAGTGAGATATAGTAGTGAGGAGAGGGTTTTACGTTAAGGGGTGTTAGACAAGGTTGCGTCCGTATCTCCCTTTTTTTAACCTTTCTGCTATCTCCCTGTATAATTTGTTAAGTAGCTAAGATGATGAGGTGGCACAGTTTACTTCCATAAAAGCTCCAGTATTGTCATATGCAGATGATAGTGTTCTATTGGCACCGTGACTAAGACCATTCCATGCATTGATGATATCTATAACCAAACACTTGGACACTTTAGGTCTAAAAGTCAACACACAAAAATCAACGACATTAGTGTTGGATGGTTTTGCACCGGTGAAGATAGATTATGGAGAGTAACTTCTTTTGATAATTGAAGGGTTAATTTTGAGTAGTCTCTTGCAGATGAATCCCAAATTGATAGACAAACTGGCAAAATCCCCCAGGTCATTGTCCGTGTTTTCTCCTTTGCCTGGCATTTTAGGTTCCAGCAGGCGAAGTCTGTATCTTGTAATGGGATGGGACTGTGGGGAATGAACGATGGGACAGCTTTACAATGCATTGAGGGCATATTTTGCAAACAAAAAGCTGCAGGGAGGACACAATCACAATCCAACATGTCCTTCTGCAGTACCTGCACTGGTGGAGTCATTAAAAGAACCTTATGCAGAGAGCACTGCTATGAAAAACCCATCAACAGGTCACACTCATTACAGATTTGTCCCAGACTGGATAGGGAGGACACCTAAGACAGCCGACCACAAAAGGGCATTGGTCAGAGGCAGAAGCTTGACTGCATATCAGTTTACTCAAACTTAAAGTTGTACCATGCGCTCTTCAATTTTTCCTTCCTCTTTTCAATGGGAAGGTAGTAAGGGATTTTACGGACAACACAACCACAATGTACTATATAAAGAAACAGTGAGGAACTCACTTGAGAGTGTTGTCTCAGGAAGAACAACAGCTGTGGCTCTGGGCAATTCTGCACAACATAGCTCTGCAAGAACACCACTTTCCAGGAGCTCAGATTTAAATTGTGGATGAGCTCAGCAGGACGACACAGCAGTGCCGCAAATGGGAACTACAAGGCATACAGTTAGCGAGGCTTTTAATGTACTGGGGAATGCTCATATAGATCTGTTCGTAACACGACATAACAGGAAGTACATATTCATTCGCTAGCAGGTTTCCAAAAAGGTTTGGTGTCAGGCGGGACAGAGATGTTGTTCCGCTACCATTAATAAGGAAAGTCAAAGGGAAAATTAGGAAGTACAATTGTCAGGTTATACTTATAGCTACAGCGTGTCCCATGCAGGCATGGTACTTCAATCTACTACACCTGCCTGCACACCAGACATTATTCCTAGCACAGACGGTGGGTCTGCTGTCCAGGAACAAGGGGCAAATTCATCACTACAAACCCAAGTCTCTCAGTCTGACAGCCAGGTTCCAGACTTCTCTGAATTCCAGCCACCTAGACATCCCGACTAACTGCAGCATGGTATTGTAAGCTGCAATGGTAGCATAGACAACTAAATGCTACACGTGCAATTGGAAAACGCTTCTCTGCATTGTGCAACAGGGTGGAAATCCCCTAAGAATGCAGGCTCACCAAATTGTTCCTTACCTTTTGACCATCGTGGACAGAGGTCTAATGTACTTTTCGATTAGTGCATCTGGGGCCATGTCACGTTACACCAGGAAACATCCCCTGTTCAGTCAATGAATAATCAAACATTTCATGAAAGGGCTATTCCATACTCCCTTGCAGTGAAGAAAGCAGCGCCACCCTGCATCCTGAATACCCTCCTAGCTGTGATCATGAAGCCACTGTTTGAACTTCTTTCCAAAGCGATATATCAAGTATGTATCATGGAAATGTGCCGTTTTAGCAGCTATCACTTCCGCAAGGCGAGGTTCATAAAGTTTTATAAATCCATGCTATATGCTTAAAGAATCTTAGGGAGGGGTCATTTAGAGCTCTAAATCATCCCCCATCCTCCCAAGATTCTTTAAAGATATGGTTGTTCTAAAAACAAATCTGCACTTCATTTATTTCAAAAGTGCCAACGAAGTTTCACAAGAACACATCAATTGTCCTACATACATTCTTTCAAAATGCATTTTCGGCATCAGAAATTTCCCTACATGCCGTGGATGTGAAAAGGGCCCTAAATTTCTATATAGACAGGGCACAAATGTTTGGAAGTCAATACAACTGTTCAAGGCATTTGGATCTTTCAACAAGAAGAAGGCTATTTTAAAGCAAGGCATCCATAACTGCAGCAACATCCTTTTGCCATAACAAAGTATCAGCCCCTGAACACCAGAACTCCCACACACTCTTCTAGAGCTGTGGCCATGTCCGCAGCCCTGTGGGCAGGGCTCCCACTGCAAGACATGTTTAAGTTGTCTACCTGAGCGACACCACACAGGTTCACCAGGCACTATTGACTGGATGCTCAGGCGAGAACAGAAGCAGGCATGGGACAAGCAGGCAAGCAATGCTATAACACCTGTTTCAATAAGGTGAGCCTTTACTATCTGCTGCCTATTCTGCTCTAAATAGATGCACTGCTTTGAAATCTATTCAGACTTGTTAAAATACAGTTCTCCAGAATTGATATCTTTCATGGATTCACGTGTGACCGTCTCCCACCAGGCTGACATACTGTTATTGTAGTCTGGTTAAAATCTGAACATTGTCCCCAGGGGTGGAGCTGAACACTCAACATCCAGTTGGCTGAGGGGAAAATGACCCAAAACAATGTAACTGGACTGCAAAATGCACATGTTTTTCTTTAATATGAAGTAGGAAGCATGTAACTAAGGATTCACAGCCCAACAATGGGGAACATTCCAAGCATTTGACTCTATGAAAGATACCAATGCTGAAGAACTGTAGTTACAGGTAAGAAACTTACTCCATCTTGGATGTATGGCACAGATGGACTGATCAGTTAATTTCACACCAAAGCCTTAAACCCATTCCGGAGTGTCCCCATGTCCATTCCAGAAGAGAAGTTCTCCTTAAAGTAGTGTGTAATCACTGATAACATTTCTTCCCATAATACTGTGTCTCTACGTCTTGGGTCATAAAGTTTCCAAGTGGGCCGTTTTGGTGGAGATGCCCTAATCACCCGAAGTGTGACTGTAACTGGAGCATGATCAGAAAATACTCTTGATTCAATACCTGCTATATGAATGTAAGTTATTAGCTCAAGGAATCTGCCTTATTCACATAAGAAAGGTGGGTGTAGTTCTTCTCTCCGGGATGCAAAAATCTCCAGACTTCCCCGTCCCATTTCAGCACGACTGTTGCATTTTTAAAATAATTCGAGGAGGAGGGGAAGTTCCTTGTTAATGGAAGGATCTGGCACTATTATGAAATCGCCACAGTCATAAATGTACCTTCCATGATGGACAAGAACCTAGGGAGAAGATTTTTTAGAAACAAGTTATTGGGGACATAAATCACACAGGGGTTTACAAAATGATAAAATAACTCTCCCTTTACCATTGCATATCTGTAATTTGTGTTCTTTAGAACCCCTTATGTCTTAAAGGGGGGTCTATTTAGTAATGGGTGTGCTGTTCTGCCCGTCTTATGCCCACCAGAGCTAGAAACTGCGTCAGGAAGCTCATGTCGTATAGTCTAAACATTATGTACCAAGAGGGGAGAGGGGTTCACATGTATACAACCGGAGAACAAATCGCCGGGATAAACTGCAACAAGCACAGGAGTCAAGTGGGGGGATAGATCAGGTCAAGGAAAGTAAAAATTCATCAATCTTTAATAGACACATATTCAATTATATCATACATAGTGCTGAAATTACAATAAAAACAGCATATAAACATACCATCAATACTCCACATTTCCTATTAAAGTGCATATTAACATGATAGTATTCCTAGCATATTGGAATACATACACTGAGAAAATTATAATGGTAGTTTGAAATAACTAGAAAAAACAAAAAGAAAAAAATTTCAAAAAGAAAAACCAAAAAGAAGAGGACACTCATCCAGGCAAGACTGAACACTCAGCATCTCCTGCGAGGTGAAAAAAGTTGTCCCCTACTCAATCCAATAAATTGTTATGGAAAACAGACAAGTATAGTCGCGTCATGGCTTACTAGAACAGAAGCAATACTTGTCTCCAATCTGACCATGATAGTCAACAACCAGTACCTCGTACAGCGACCAACCATTTCATGGGCTGTACTGGTATCAAACACAGGTGGTTTCGACGACTAATTAACACAGTCTAAGCAGTCTATCTCCTGCCCTAGCAGGAGAGAGAAGGCCTGACAGTCGTCTTCCTCAGGACAGGACAGATTAGATAATTAATTGTACAATTTGAACATGTCATTTCTTCACATATCTCAAGACACAAAGCACTTAGTTACAAGCAATATGGAAATGGTTTTAAAATTATTCCATGCAGACATTTTTCTTCATGTAGATCTTCCGTAATTCACAACGATGAGATACTTCTCCATCTTAGTGGTACTCAAAACTAGCATTTATAAAAAGATATACATCAGAGAAAGAAGAAAAGAGAAAGAGCTAATTAGGACAAAATCATTTTTTACTGCACGGATAGGGTCATGTATGGGGGTGCTAGATCAGGTCAAGGGATCATTTTATTGAGTGATTTTAATGTTCAAATAAAAAATTATCTATTGTCCTAATTAGCTCTTTCTCTTTTCTTCTTTCTCTGATGTATATCTTTTTATAAATGCTAGTTTTGAGTACCACTAAGATGGAGAAGTATCTCATCGTTGTGAATTACGGAAGATCTACATGAAGAAAAATGTCTGCATGGAATAATTTTAAAACCATTTCCATATTGCTTGTAACTAAGTGCTTTGTGTCTTGAGATATGTGAAGAAATGACATGTTCAAATTGTACAATTAATTATCTAATCTGTCCTGTCCTGAGGAAGACGACTGTCAGGCCTTCTCTCTCCTGCTAGGGCAGGAGATAGACTGCTTAGACTGTGTTAATTAGTCGTCGAAACCACCTGTGTTTGATACCAGTACAGCCCATGAAATGGTTGGTCGCTGTACGAGGTACTGGTTGTTGACTATCATGGTCAGATTGGAGACAAGTATTGCTTCTGTTCTAGTAAGCCATGACACGACTATACTTGTCTGTTTTCCATAACAATTTATTGGATTGAGTAGGGGACAACTTTTTTCACCTCGCAGGAGATGCTGAGTGTTCAGTCTTGCCTGGATGAGTGTCCTCTTCTTTTTGGTTTTTCTTTTTGGTTTTTCTTTTTGAAATTTTTTTCTTTTTGTTTTTTCTAGTTATTTCAAACTACCATTATAATTTTCTCAGTGTATGTATTCCAATATGCTAGGAATACTATCATGTTAATATGCACTTTAATAGGAAATGTGGAGTATTGATGGTATGTTTTTATGCTGTTTTTATTGTAATTTCAGCACTATGTATGATATAATTGAATATGTGTCTATTAAAGATTGATGAATTTTTACTTTCCTTGACCTGATCTATCCCCCCACTTGACTCCTGTGCTTGTTGCAGTTTATCCCGGCGATTTGTTCTCCGGTTGTATACATGTGAACCCCTCTCCCCTCTTGGTACATATTGTTTTGGTTCTCCCCTGGGTTCATGTGGTCGGGGACGCCTATTCTTTGATTTAGTATAGTCTAAACATGACAGGTTTCTCAGAGCATGGCCACATCCACATCAAGGTCCTGGAGCCATTTTCATATCCATTTCCTTGTATCTGGAGAACTAGGGCCATGAACGTTGAAGGTAAGTATTTTAAAGTCTGCTGTTAAAGTTTTGTAAGTGCATTGTGTATTTTCTTGATGAAGATACTGTCAATGAATCCCCATGCCCACCAGGATTATCATATGTTGGTTTGTCTTGCTTGTGTTGGTGGAGGAGTAGATTAGATCCCTTCACTTTACAATGCCCGGAAAGCCAGATATGTACTTCAATACTCACGTTCGGAGCCAGTCCGTCCCTTTTTGCAGTGCCTTTTTGATGAGGGTCGATGTATATAGATCTTGAAATATTTTAATGTGAGCACCTCTAAACAAAACTCAGATTGCTGCTGCAGCGTTCCCATGAAACGTTGTCCTGCATTCCCATCCGCATGCCACATCAAAGAGACAGGCCTATGTTGTTAGGCCCGAATGGGACCGCATGTCCCTTATCCTGTGCCCGGTCTTTGCACGCCACAGAATCATTGTTGGACATACTGGAAGAGCAAGCAGCCCACGGTTCCATGAATTACAAGGCCTGGCCAAAACCCGTCCCCTCTCCTGACTCCAAGTGCTCGATCTGCTGCTGCCCCGCACAATGTCATCCAGATGAGGCACTGGCGGCCTATGCAGATGGCATCATCTTAAGTGTGGCAGTCGGTTCCAGAGCATCCAAGCAAAGCCTGATTTCTCACCTTGCAGTGATTTACCAGTCTCTCAAGACAACAGGATTGAGGCTGCACCTTCAGACACTATGTTCAGCTGCCCGGGCATTTACACGTTCTTATTTGGCATTGCTTGTAGCTAACCCACTCGGCCGGGCGGCGGGACAAGAAAGCACATTTCACATGGTTCCCAGCTAATCCACACCATTCCAATGAAATATGTTCTAAGGAGGAAAGTTAAGATCAGAACTCAGAGGTGTCTTTTGCAATTACTGAATAAGGTAGAGGGTTTGAAGTTAAAAACAATGTAATAATTGAGCTTTCAAAAATAAAGCAGTGTGTTGCAAATAAATCAGCAGAGTGATGTATCAAATCTTCGAAATTGAGAGTGCAGTGGAGTTGTTGTTCTATGTGCTATGTTTGGCAGTAGTTGTGCAGATGTTTGAAGTTTGGTCTTGCTTTTCTTCCCTAAAAATGATATTACGAAAAGGGGAACAAGGCAAGTAGGCTGAATGGAGTGGGGGCTTTGGGTCCACTACAAGGCAATACAGTGCCAATTCTGACCCCAAAGAAAAAGACAGCTGGAGGACCCAACCCTTAATCCTTCTTTCGAGGGGATTGTGTGCTCCGACGTATTCCACATATTTGACAGTAATTACCACAGCTGTGCTGCTTCGGAAAACTTTTTCGGCGTAAGCGTCCTGCATCGGTGACGTCGATACGCTGTCCCTCGAGGGCCTACGTTGACGGTCGACGTCACCGGATGTTATATCTAGGACGCACGACGCCCGTAGCCTCAGTTCCGTTTTTTCCGTGAACGTGTTCGCTTCGGAATCTCGGCGTGCTCGATTCTTCTACTTCATTTGAGAAAGTTTGAGAAAATTTCTTTGTCTTCTCCTACCCCGAAGTCGGGCTTCAAAAAGTGTCGGTACTGCAGTTCCAAAATGTCTATCACGGACCCGCATCAACGTCTGCCTCTGGTCCCTCGGCGAAAGCCACGCCACCGACGACTGCGATGATTGCCAGTCCCTGACTTCGAAGGCCTTGCGGGAGTGGAAGAAGAAGTTAACGGTAGGTAGGGTTTCTAAAACCTGTAAGCCGAAATCTGCTGGACTTTCGACCGACGACTCAAGGGGCGACTCTCTGCGTCAGCGTAAGTCCAGGGGGTCTCGATCTCGGAGTGGGTCCCGCCATTCCTCTGCCTCTTCTAGGCATTCTCGGAAGCGCCGTCACCGGTCGCCTTCCTCGTCCTGGTCAGAGGACTCCGCCAAACGGCGGGTGGCTTGTCCCACCAAGCATTCATCGCCGGTAGAATGGGACGCATTCCGCCAGGAGATGATGGCGATTTTCGAATCACAGGGCACCGTTCCGTCCGCACCTTCAAGAGAAGCCGGCAAGGAACAAGCTAGGGCCACCGCTCGCACGCGTTCGGGTTCGGGCGGTCGGCGCGATCATCGGGAGCCGTCGAGGTCCCGATCGGACAAGGTTGATCGCCATAGCTGTGCCAGGTCCCGGTCCTCGACGCCATTGAGACCGTCGGAGCCTGTGAGGCCTTCTAAGAAGGTATCAACGCCATGTCCGTCGAGGGACTCTCTCGAAGTTCCGGCTCCGAGGAAGTCGTTGACGCCATCGGCACCGAGGCCGTCGAAGGACACGCTCGGTGCTCCGCTCTCAAAGCCGTTGTCGAAGTCGTCGGCGCCTCGGTTGACATTGACACCAATTCCATCGGCGCCCTCGACGCCTTTTAAGAAGAATTTACCCGATGTGCCCCGGAGTGCTGTGGAAACTCAGAGGAAGGCCCTCAATAAGTCAGTGAGGCCTGTCTTTGAGCCCTTCTCTGGTCATCCCCCAGGCTTGATTTATTCCAGCCTTTGGACTACATTTCAGAGGTGGAAGAAGGGTTGGATGAGGAGGGGATTGTGCCTCCTGATGTTTAGTTCGGCAGGCCTGAGCCTGGTACACATGCCGAGTCCTCGTACAGGCGTCTCATGTGAAGGACTGAGTACTTGGGGTGGTCTGCTCCACCTGTGTATTTTCTGCAGGATGACCTGACAGATATATTGGACCAAGGTCCACCCACTGACCCGGTGTTGCCATTTCATATGGCCTTACAAAAAAGGGTGGCGGCAGCTTGGACTGCTCTGGAGAGTCTCCCGGCAGTGAATAAGTCGATTTCGAAAAAATACCATCCAGCCAGTGGTGACCCCTGCTACTTGTCTACGCACCCCACTCCGGAGATTTTGGTGGTGCAGGCGGCTGCGGCCCCAGCGAAGCAGGCTGCGTACCCTACCATCCCTCCTGATAGGGATGACAAGCGCTTTGATGGTTGTGTGAAGAAGGTATTTTCATCTAGGGGTATGGATTTAAAGGCAGCCAACTCCGTTTGTGCCTTGGCAAGATTCATTCACACTCTGTGGAATTGTACATCTTTGTCGGCTGAACATACTCCCGAAGGGGAGGAACGGGTTGGTTTTCTAGCCCTCGTTCAAGATGGCAAGGATGCCATGTGTGAATCAGTTCAGTCGGGTCTGGATGTGGCAGACTGTGTCAGCCGGTCCATGGCAGCGAGCACCGTGATGCGCAGGTTTGTGTGGTTGTGGAAGTCAGGGTTCGCGCCTGATGTACAGTCCCGGCTTCTCAACATGCCCTTTGATGGTGTCCATCTTTTTGGCAGCAAGGCTGACGAGAGCCTTGAGAGGTTGCAGACCTCCAAAGCTGCAGCAAAGTCCTTGAGCGCTGCAGTACGTCAACCTCCGCCTTTTCATCCTAGAGGACAGCAATGGAGGGGAGGTTCCTTTCTATACTACTCTTCCTTTGGTAGATCGAGAGGAGCTGCCAGTCAACGGGGCCAACGTAGGAGTATTAGTGGTGGAAAACAAGCTACTCGATGTGCCAAAGCTGCGCAGGCATTTGCCTCCCTGCCCTCAGGCACTGCCGCAGCCACTTCCGCTCAGTCATGAGGCCATGGCCCATGGTTCGCCGGTTGTGGGAAGGCTGGAGCAGCATCTTGTAGAATGAAGTGCCATTGCTTCAGCTGTGTGGGTTCTGGAGATCATAGCCCAAGGCTACTGTCTTCCTTTCCGGCAGAGGCCACACAACAATCGCACATGGAAGCTCTATTTGAAGCGTCTGGATCCGCTCCTTGCGCAGGTAATCGTATCCTTGCTGGAGAAAGGCACCATAGAACTGGTGCCTGAAGTGGAGAGGAACAAGGGATGGTATTCCCCATGTTTTTTGATACCGAAAAAAGACTGAGGAATGAGACCCATCATGGACTCTTGTGGTTTGAACAAGCTCCTCAGGAAGGACAAGTTCAAGATGGTTACTCTTTCTCAAGTCCTCCAGGCCTTTCAGCTTCAGGATTGGTTGGTGTCTCTCAACCTCAAGGATGCTTACTTTCATGTGCCGATTCATCCCAAGCACAGGAAGTACCTGAGGTTCTCGGTTGGCGACTCGCATTTTCAGTTTCGGGTCCTGCCGTTCCGATTGACCTCCGCCCCGAGGGTCTTCACCAAGCTGATGGTGGTGGCGGCAGCGCATCTCAGGAAAGGGGCGATTCACGTCTACCCCTACCTGGACGATTGGTTGATCAGGGTGCGCTCTCCCGAGCAAGTCCTGGATCATCTGTACGTCACCTGCCACTCCCTTCACAAGCTGGGCTTCTCTCTCAACTTAAAGAAGTCTCATGTGACACCTACCCAGCGGCTCCAGTAAATCGGAGCAGTGCTCGACACATCCCTGGGGCAGTGTTCGCCTCCCCAGGTGAGGGCTCATCACATTCTGCAGATGTTGGACAAGTTTCAACGTGCCCAGAGTCTCCCGACGTTTGAGTTCTTGAGGTTACTTGGCCTCATGGCATCCTGCATTTTACTGCTGCCAGAGACCAGGCTGCAGAGGAGATCTCTGCAGTGGGAGCTCAAGATGCAGTGGTCACAGTTCTCCGGCAGGATGTCTGATCCCGTTCAGATTCCGCCCTCGGTTGCCCAGGACCTTCTGTGGTGGACCGTCGAAGGAAATCTGTTGAGAGGGGCTCCATTTTGGCAACTGTGGCTGGAGGTGACAATTGTGACAGACGTATCCCTCACGGGGTGGGGAGGTCATGCCAACGAATTGACGGCCAGGGGCCGTTGGTCTCTGTCAGAGTCCAGACTCCAAATCAATCTGTTAGAGCTGCGGGCTGTCAGGCTAGCCCTGAAGTCTTTTCTGCCGTCTGTGCGGGGGAAGAATGTCCTGATTATGACTGACAATACAGTGGCCATGCATTACCTCAACAAAAAGGGGGGGCAGGGTCACTCCCACTGTGCAGGGAAGAGATGCACCTCTGGTTCTGGGCCATCCAGCAGGAAGTTTCGATCTCTGCAGTTCATCTCGCCGGAGACGAAAACGCAGCGGCGGACGCTCTGAGCAGGCAGAGCACGGTCTCTCACGAGTGGGAGCTGGCTCAGGAAGTTCTTTTAGAGATCTTCACCCTTTGGGGAACCCCACAAGTGGATCTCTTCGCCACCAGTGTCAACCGGAAGTACGAAAGATTCTGCTCGCGGGAATTTCCTCCAAGAGGAGCCTTAGGGGATGCGTTCGTAGTGGAGGGGGGTCTTCCCACTGTTATACGTGTTCTCTCCAGTCCCCGTCATTCCACAGGTGTTGCGGAGGTTACGGAGGTTCGGTTCCCAGATGATCGTCATTGCTCCGGCATGGGCCAGGAGAGCATGGTACCCGGACCTTCTAGACATATCCATCTGCCCTCCATGCCGTCTTCCCTACCGAGACGATCTGCTCTCACAGGAGGAGGGTTGAGTTCTCCATTCAGAGGTCAAGTCTCTCAGCCTTCATGCTTGGTTTCTGAAAGGCTGAGGTATAAGGATTGGGACCTCCCCGAGGACATGATGGAGGTGTTGCTTTCGGCCAGAAAGCCTGCAACAAAATCCCTGTACCCTTGCCATTGGGGAAAGTTCTGTGACTGGTGCAGGGTACAGAATGTGGATCCTTTTCAATGTTCCATTCCTTTGGTTCTGTCTTTTTTGCTTCCGTTACCCCACAAGAGCCTGCAAGTGGGTACCATTAAGGGTTACCTGGCGGCGCTATCAATATGTAAGTGGAGGAGTGTTCTTATTTTAAGATTCCTTTGATTTCTCAGTTTCTTGAAGGGCTAACTAATGTGTTTTCACTGTCGCCTTTCCAGGTGCGGGATGGGATTTGAATTTGGTTCTAAAGTTCTTAATGGGAGCTTCGTTTGAGCCCTTGCATTCTTGCCCGCTGAGGCAGTTGGCTTTTAAGACTGTATTTTTAGTTGCGGTTAGTACCGCTCGCAGAGGGACTGAGTTGCAGGCGCTTTCCGCCAAGCCACCTTTCACGGTGTTCCATAAGGACAGGGTTGTCCTTAGGGTTCGTCCTTCTTTTCTTCCAAAAGTTATGTTGAATTTCATTTGAGCCAGAAGGTAATTCTTCCGGCGTTTTATCCTCCTTCGCACCCTGGTAAGGAAGAGGAGATGCTCCATAGGTTGGATCCTAGGAGAGCTTTAAGTTTCTATCTCTCACGGATGTCCCGGGTCAGAGTGGACGATCAGCTCTTTGTTGGATACACTGGAAGGAATTTAGGTCATGCTGTTTCCAAGCAGACCTTGCCCAGATGGATCATTTTGATGATCTCTGAATGTTACCGTTTGGCGGGTAAGGACCCTCCAGTAGGCTTACGGGCTCATTCTACTAGGGGTGTGGCTGCCTCCACTGCTCTTCAGAGGGGTGTTCCCATTCGTAATGTTTGTGAAGCAGCCACATGGGCCTCTGTCCATACTTTTGTGAGACACTATTCCCTGGACTCTATCCATGGGCAAGATTTGGCCTTTGGTAAAGAAGTCCTATATTCAGCAATTTGATTGGGCATTCTAAATTGATGTAATTGTAAATACTTTTCCCACCTCCATAGGTTGGTACTGCTTTGGGAGTCCGTCAAAGATGTGGAATAAGTCGGAGGACGCAACCCCCTCGAAGAACAAGTTACTTTCTTACCTGGTAACGTTCTTTCGACGGGATGTTCCTCCGACGTATTCCACATTGAACCCTCCCAGCCTGCCCCTATACAGAATTTCTTATGCGATTGCAGCTTACGTTTCCGCAAGGCTTTCTGCAGTCATACTGGCAGGTGATTGGTGCCACACGTTCTGGGGAAAAAACCACAACGGAGGCTTACGGACGTCGTGCATCCTAGATATAACATCCGGTGACATCGACCGTCGACGGAGGCCCTCGAGGGACAGCACGTCAACGTCATCTACGCAGGACGCCTACACCGAATATGTTTTCCGAAGCAGCACAGCTGTGGTAATTACTGTCAAAGATGTGGAATACGTCGGAGGAACATCCCATCAAAAGAACCTTACCAGGTAAGAACGTAACTTGTTCTTGTATGCCGGCGTGATAGTCTGCAGTAACCCTTTGCTTTCAACCATGCCCCTCTCCAAGATACTTATCAGGATTTATTCTTTTTGTTTTAGTTCAAACAAGAATCAAGTAGATCAACAGCGAGAGCAGCAGATGACAGGGAACTCTGGGAGCCAGCTTCAGAACCCCCACCCGCTCTAGCGCATGGGAGCACCAGTGCCAACGAGGAGACGGAAGGGCGAGACCTGCAAAGGAAAACCACAGACTACCGAAGACCTTGGGTGGGGCCCAGTAACCTTCTTATGCATTTTTCTACACAGATACAGCCCAGGCTTTTGAGGAAATGGCCAGGGCAAGAAGACCAATCCCTGCAGAGTGAGAGAAATGCAAGCCTGGAATAGGAAACAGGAAGTGTGGGTTGTCCAATAAGGTCAGAGAAAGAAAAGGAGACAAATCAGGAGACCAACAGGAAGATGGATGAAGCAGTAGAGTGCGGAGGCTACTGGTTGAAGAGGTTAGGCATTGCTTTTAGTGAGTGTAAGGGTACTGCAGTGTGAGTGTGCGTGTTTGTATGGCAAGTGTATTGAAAGGCTAGTGTAATCAGTGGATGTTAAGTGTATGACAAGGGGCAAAAAAAGAGTGGCTGAGTAGTGGAGTGGGAAAAGTGTAGAAGTAGTCGGTTGAGGAGTGTAGTAGTGAGAGAAGTGTAGTACGAGGAAGAGTGTAGTATTGGTAGAGTGGGAGGAGCGTAGTGGTAGTAGCAGTGTAATGTTGGGAGAAGGAGGATAGTGTTGATTTAGGAGAGTAGGGACGGGAAGGAGAGTGGACCTGAATGTGAGTGGAAGGAGTGGTAACGTCAGAGAGAACACAGTGGAGTGAAAGGGGATTGGAGCGAGTAGCCTTAGGAGGGGCAAGAAGTAAAGGTAGAGAGAGGTTTACCTAAGCGTGAATGAAGTAGCTTGACCCCAAGAGAACAAGTGCATAGCACAATTCCAAACCCCACTAACACTAACATTGGGATAGAGTAAGAACAACTAGTACGTCCGTGAGGGTGTTGAGATAGCCGGAAAATGTACTAGTAGTTTCCATGATGTATGTATTTTTGCAGCACGCCACACTGAAATGTGCTACCTTCTTGTTAAAATACATCACTGCAAAACACCATCTTTGTTTTTTGCTCTTCTCAATAAAGTGGTGACTATTGGCACCAGAGATGAGGTAAAGTCTATTTTGAAATCTAACAGGAGTGATATTTTAAGTTTGACTCTTTGAAATTTCATTCGCCCCAGCTGGTCATCAAGATCCTTTGGTTTCAAAAGGAGTAATCTTAGAAAGATTTGGCAAGTGAATTGCTGTATTTGATTCTGTTAGTAGTAAAAAGCATGACAATGTTTGTGTCTTGCTGATGAAAAGGTTTATAACTCCTTGATACAGAAAGTGGACATTGCTGAGAAAGTAGATGATAAAAGATGTGATGCTTGGAAAGCATTCTATCTCTATTTAGTTTTAGAAGAATGTTTTGATCCTAGTGAAACTCTCAAAAAATGCAAATGTTCTTTGATTAGCTTCAAACAATGTTCTGTGCCTTCAAGAACACATTCTGATGTTAAACTTTTCATGGAGTAAGTAGAACATGCTATTAGGCAAGGAAAGGATTTAGATGTTGATTGAGATAACCTGCTATTTAATCGTTGTACCAAGCACATTAATTGGTATAAGGAAGCAAAAGAAACAGTCATGTTCGGTTTGATGCATCTGAATGGATAGTGCTCTTTTGTACAATATCATCCTTAATTGTTCTATGTTTGCGGACATACTGCAATACAAAAAAGATTTCTTATTCGTGCCAGGATCTCTTTTTACCAGCAGCACACTGGCTGCACTGTCATTTGTTTTTTAACTGCCTGAAAAGGTTTGCCAGCATTTAACAAAGGAGATGTTCTCTGTACCACTTATTGATGCTACCTCTGAAGCATGACAGGAGGCTGGAATTTAGGACACGTTCTGTAGAATGAGCCCAAGAACTTGACAGGTGCTCTGGAAAGAAAGTTTTGTCTTTGTGGATGGAGTTACCATGGTCTCTAATCTTATTCTAGCTTTTGTCCATTTGAGAATCCAACAGGCATTTGAGACTCACTGTGAGACAATGTTGTGAAAAAAACATGTACTTGACTTGTTTTCAGCAATCTTCGACAGTTAACTCCTGTGAAATGACAACCAGTCTTCCAGGCTCTTTGTTCCCAAGAGAATCAGACATTTATTGGAAGTATAAGTAATGTAAATCTCTGGAATTACTTCCAGTGCAACAAACATACTGAAAATATGTGGCAACCTGCAGATCTGGAATATGCATAAGAGTAGTTACTGATGGTCTCAAAACAGCTTTACAAAGTCGACTCATTTCTTACATTTATCACGAAGGATGTTCTGAGCGTCACGTGATGCTGGATTTACAGCAGAAAAATAATTGAGTGTATTTGGTTGATGTCTACTCTTGCAGAAAGTGATCAATTTAATTATGCAATGATGAGGAAAGAGCATTTTAAAAATATTGAAATAAAATCTATTGGTGACTTAAACAGCCACGCAAAGCTTCTAGGATTAAAAGGCTTGCTTAATTTGTTTGGAATAAATCTAAATCTAAAACAGCAGAGTTGAAACTTATAAAATGTTGAGATATGTGAACAACTTTTTTTTTTTAAACTCTTATTGTTTTTGCATAATACAAAACAAATAAGCATTGCAACAAAAATGGTACATGCATTGCAATTATGGAGATTGTCACCACTGAGTTTTTCCCGAGGGATTTGTTGCCGTTCGCTCGATTAGGGGGGATTTGTCCCCAGTTCTTGGCCGCCTCCCCACTTTTGTGCTGCACGTGTTGCTCTATGTTGCAGTCAGAGCTATCTGTTTTTTTTAATTAACTTTTTTTAACAAGTTCACTTCAACATCCCAAACCCTGGCATTTTCACAACAATGAATTACAAGCCCAGCAATTAAATAACAACAGTTACCTCCACATAACCTTTAGGACTCTCTTGGCGCCCCTACAGATTGTCAATCACACCCCTCTATGCTGATTACCAGCTACCAAAGTAGCCCACTAAACCCCCCTTCACCCATGTCCTTGTTTCTTGCCAACAAATATGCCGTCAATGGGCCCTATATGTCCTCAGGTCTATTCTGCAGACCACACAAGGCGGCATAGTCTTTATCGGTATCACACAGCCTAAGTAGGTCCTTCAGCCACATCTTCACCTCCGGGGGGAAGGAATGTGTCCATTTCATAGGGATACATCTTCTAGCGACAATCATACAGGATGCCAGAAGCTTACTAATCTTTGTGGGTATACTCGGAGACCATCCCAGCATGCCACATAGGATAGTGCACGGAACATTCTGCTCCAATATGTCCGTGACGGCCTCGAACACCCCCTTCCAGAAAGGGCCGAGAGCAACACACTCCCATAGCATATGGCTTATGTCCGCTTGGTCCTCCCTACACCTTGGGCAGGCAGCAGACCTTGTTGCATCAAACTTATGCGCGCGCCCTGGTGAAATATATACCTTATGGAGTGTCTTAAGTTGTATCAATTGCAGCCTTGAACTGAATGCCCCGATATGCGTGATTGCACATATTCTCCCCCATTGCTTATAACCAAGAGTGATCCGCTTTCTCGCTCCCATTGCCCTTTGCATGGGGTGGGGGATCCTGGTGCGTATCTGCTAGTATCATTTTATATAATGTCGATACTACTCCTCTACATCCCTGGGAGTTAAGTAGATAATGCAACAGGGGCGTTGTTCGAGGGACCTCTGGGAAAACCGGCGATCACTCTTTAAGGGCCGCCCTCATCCTGTAGTACTGTAATGTGTGTTGAGGCCCAATGCCCAACATACCCCACAATACCTCTAATGACATGAACCTCCCCTCAGGATACATATCCCCCAACGTTT
Organism: Ambystoma mexicanum; assembly: GCF_040938575.1. Classification (NCBI taxonomy): domain Eukaryota; kingdom Metazoa; phylum Chordata; class Amphibia; order Caudata; family Ambystomatidae; genus Ambystoma; species Ambystoma mexicanum. Next base: position 111,373,895 of record NC_090938.1, on the reverse strand, counting down.
CAACCCCCCCCAATCCTCCTATTATGGATTTATCACACAAGGGTGCCAGATGCTCAATCTGCCATAGCCGGATGCCCGGGTCAAACGGGCGTTCCACCCTTACCCTTTTCAAAACCCGCCTCCAAGCATGCACCGTACATGCCACTGGGTCGAACCTGCATTTGTCAGCCACTCTCCCCGTAACCAGGAGTCCTTCTAGTGAATACGGGTATACCGAGCCTCTCTCGATGTGCACAAGCGGTGGCCCCCGCCCCTCCCACACCCAGTACCTAGCGAATGACAGCTAGGCCGCCAAAAAGTATGCCTCTATATCCAGGGCTCCAATCCCACCCTACTCCCATGGCAGAGTCAAAGTTTCCCAGTTTATCTGCGGGGCTTTGGGATACCAAGACAGGTGAATCAGCTGGGACCTCGCCTCACAAAAATACCTCTTCCCTGGCCAGACAGGTATATTCGCAAACATAGACGAAAGCTTGGGGACAACTACCATTTTGGCAATGGCCACGCGACTCATTAGTGAGAGAGGAAACCTATCTATTTTTACTCTCAATGACCTTAAGTATTCTCTGTGGTTCATTTTAAGCAGGGACTGTGCATTCCTACTTACTACCACCCCCAGGTACGAAACTGTATCCTGTACCCACCCAAACCCCTCCATACTCGATGGAGGGGTTGTTACCTCATTTAGGGGAAAAAGGGAGGACTTGGCCCGGTTCAGTCGGAGACTAGAAAAGTCGCAGAACTCCGCTACTTCCTGTGCAAGGGGCTTTAGATTGGCCTCGGGGTTCTGTATAAAAATAATGGCATCATCTGCGTATAATGAGATCAAATCCCTCGGCCCGCCCATGCCCAGCCCCCTATGTCCATGTAGCCTACGCAGTCTGCCTGCTAATAATACCTCTATGGCCACTGCAAAAAGCAATGGAGAGAGCGGGCACCCCTGCCCTGTTCCTCTCCCAAGCCTGAAATAGCTCCGACCAAACCCCGCTCAAACTTATCTGAGCACTGCACCCTGAATACAGCAACTTCATGGCCTTCACAAAATATGGAGGGGTACCCACCCGCACCAACACCTCAAACAGATACTCCCATTCCACAGAGTCGAATGCCTTCTCCATATCTATTAACGCCGCTACTGCCTGCGTCCCCGAGTCTATTTGTGCCATAATCGCGAACAGTCGCCTAAGATTTAAAGATATCGACCGCCCTGGGATAAACCCGGATTGGTCCCTATGCACTATTTGTGAAACATACAGCAGGAGAAGATCCGCCAAGACCTTAGCAAAGATTTTCGTATCTAGGTTTATCAGAGATATTGGCCGGTGTGACGCACAATTGAGTGGATCTTTGCCTGGCTTTGGAATCGGCGTGATAACAGCTTCCCGGAGCGTGGGGGGAAGTAGACCCCTGTCCACCCCCTCTTCCCACACCCTCGGCATATGGCTAGCCACCTCCAGACACCACTCTTTATAAAACTCGGCCGTAATTTCCAGAGCTATCTGTGGCAACAGTATTTCTGCTGTATGCTTCCTCTTACCATGGTCTTGCCAAATGTTCCACATCTCCCCCTGTATAGGTGTTTGCCCCAGCTCATATCTGCTATATAATTTTAATATAATTCACTTTACAACAAGAACCTTTTCCCCCAACATTCCCCTCACCGCTCCCCCTCTGAAACTCCTTCCCCATGTCCACCTCTAGTTTCTCCCTGACCTCCACTCCTGACCACGAGTGCCTCCCCTTCCCTATCGCTTCCCATAATCCCCTTCCTCTGCTCAGTCTTCACGGGCTAGGAACCCCTTCCCTCCATTTAGATCTATCCTTCCCCTTCCCTCCATGTATTTGTGCTCTTGGCCATGTGCCTGTTCAAGAAGGCTTCAGAACATGATTGGACGCCAGCTCATTCAGTAGCTGTCCCCAGTCCATTACTAGTGCATTTTCCCCTTCCGGTTCCCTGTGTTTGTCCAGGTAATCCACCTCAGCCAGACCCCACCTGCGTGTCTCATGAAGCCATTGTCTCACCGACGGAACCGCCGGTTTCTTTTGTGACCCGCCTTTTGGCAAATGTCAGCAGAAGGCGCCCAATCTTATTCTGGTGTACCTGTTAGACCCCGGTATGAGCCCCCATAAGCATACCTTGTGGGTACATTTGTATCTGTTTCCCATCAGAGCATTCAGCCGGTTCACCACCTCTCCCCAGTATTTAGCTATAACTGGGCAACCCCATACCATATGCCAAAACCCGACATGGTCTCCCACATCGTGGCGCAGAGTGATTTATAGCGTGTAACCTCTCCGGTGTCAAATACACCCTATGCAAGTAATAGAATTGGGTGAGTTTGAATTGCGCATTCCTAGATGTCTTTTTGACCTGTTCCCACATTTTCGTCCCTCTCTTTTCCAAGATAGGTGCTCCCTTGTCCCTTTCCCATCTACTCTTCACCGCCAGCTCTTTGTCCTTTCTTGTTGCCTGCAGAGCCCCTAATATCCGTGACACTCTACCACCACCCTTTCCTAAATCCAACAGTGTCTGCATTAGTGGATACACCTCTGGCTCTTCCGGGATTCCGTCCCATAATACTGCCAGGTGTCTTACCACTTTGGCGTACGTGAGGAAGTGACCACTCATTACCTGGTATGTTTGCCTCCATTCCTTGAACGTTAGCAGCTTCCCTCCCCTAAAGAGATTCCCTAGTGTGGCACAATGTCGCTCCCTCAATGTCCTCAGACCCACACTTTGCAAAGCTGTTCTAATGGTGTTATCAAACCCAATTGGCACTTCCCTGCTGTATAGTTCTTTGGCCTGCAGTTTTTTCAGTAGCTACCCCACACAGTTCTTGCCACCTTAAAAACAATTGTATCCCCTTACCCCCGATGGGCACCCACAGCAGCTCCATTCCGTCTTTCCGGCTGAATTTCAACCAACAATCCTGACAGTTCACCTCCTGGGGCAGTTTGCCAGCGTATTACCACCTGTAGCTGTGCCACCAAAAAGTACAATTCAAAGTCCATATTAGGGTCCCCTTCCTCTCGTCTAAGACATAGTGTTTGCATAGCCACTCTGGTGCGCCCTGTGTGCCACAGCAGTTCCCCTAGTATTTTATCCAACATTTTGAAAAATACTTGGTTGACTATATATGGGATATTTGCAAAAATAATGTAAAAGCTGCGGGAGGACCACCACTTTGCAAAGCGTGACTCTCCCCATCAGTGATAAGGGTAGCTTTTTCCAAAATTGTACCGCATCTTCTATGAGCAAGAGTGCCCTCCCTGTGTTGTATACAAATGTTTCCTCCACTTCATGAAAGATCTGAATCCCCAAATATTTAAAGGATTCATGTTCCCAACAGAGCCCCCAATCCGAGATATTCTCTACCCTCCGTCCCTTGAGACCCGCCAGTGGGAACACCAACAATTTTTCTTTGTTGACCTGAAACCCTGACTGCTTGCGGAAGTTTTCCAAGATCTTGAGTATCACTGGTATATTTTCCAGTGGGTCATCCGCATAAAGTGAGATGCTATGGGTCTTGTCCCCGCCCAGATTCCCGTCTCCGGGATATATGTTCTCAAGTACTTTGCCAGTGGTTCCAGCACCAAAGCAAACAAAATTGCAGAGACTGGGCACCCCTGACGTGTTCCCCGCTCCAGGTCCACCCTTGTGAGATCCATCAGCCTGTCTTCATCCTAGCTGTAGGAGTATTGTACAATAGTCGAAACCACCTCAGCATCTTTTCACCTAGGCCGCATGCCTCCAATACCTTGAATAGCCATGGCCATTCCAGAAAGTCAAATCCTTTGACCCAGTCCATTGCTACCAAAGCCATTTCTCTGTGTGAGTCCTTGATTAAATCCATTACGTGGTGTAATCTGCGTAGGTTTATGCCAGTGTCCCGTCCCCCCACAAATCCACATTGATCCAGGCGCACCAGCCTGGAAGCCACCCCCTCCAACCTAGTTACCAATACCTTTCCCAGAATTGTTGCATCCACATTTAGTAGGGAAATGGGCCTGTAGGCGGCCTGTAGGAGGCCCACTGCTGTGGGTCCCGTCCCTTTTTTAAGAATACTGTGATTACTGCTTCCTTCATTGACTCCGGTAGAGAACCTTTCTTCAGTGCGTGATCGTAAACCCTCTTCAGTTGGGGGACTAGTACATCTGCAAATGCCATGTAAAACTCCACCGGGATACCATTGCTCCCCTGGAGCCTTGTTAGCCTGCATTGTTTTTATTGCCCCCAATATTTCCCCCTCTTCTATGGGCAGATCTAATCCTTCTCTGGTTTCCCCATCCAGCCTGGGCATTTGCACTAGCTCTAGCAGATCTGAGGCCTCCTGATCTGAATAGGTCCCTTCCGTCGAGTATAGTTGCTTTAATAATTCTGGAATACCTAGTTTATCTTTTGTTGTGATGACACCAAGCTGCCTGTCTGGTCCCGTATCTGTGTAATGGTACCCCCTGGGCTCTCCTGTTTTATCAACCATTCAAAAAGCCGACCCGCTTTGTCGCCTTACCCATGCACTCGTGCTGTCTATAGCCCCTTATCAAATTTCCCTAAAGAGTGCATGGACCCCCAGTGGGTTCCAAGTTTCTCTGCCACTAACTCGCCCACTTGTCCTCCCTCCATATCCACCTCCAATTGCCAAATCTCCCTCTTCAGTTTTTTAATGGTGTCATCTAGAGATCGCCTGACCCCGATTGCCCGGGACATGCACACCCCCCTTAGCGTCACCTTAAATGCCTCCCATTGTACCCCCACATTTTCCACCGACTCCCCTTTCATTTTGTTGGGTCCCCCCCGTCCCATGTAATCTAGTTCGGGTTCCAGTACACAATTAAAATCCCCTCCCCATATATATAATCCGTTCCGTTGGCCCCAACACTGAGGTGAAGTAGGCCTTACTGTCCACATTCGGGGCGTAAGAGTTCACCACGCAGATGTCCTGTCCCTCCCATTGTCCTGCCAGGGATATCTTCCTTCTCTCTGTGTCCCCCACTGTGTGTTCCACCTGTATGGGCATTCACGGGGCAACCCGAATCAGCACTCCTCTCGCATAAGTGGAGTACGAGGACCCAAACACCTTGCCCCCACGTCGTTTCCAAGGTTTTCAAGTCTGCCCCTTGCAGATGTGTCTCCTGTAATAAGGCCAGCTGTATCCCTTGCCATTTCAAATATTGACCCACTCTGATCCGATCCTTTTCCCCAGCCCTTGCACATTCCAAGTGCCTATCCTAAGGTGGTTCCCACCCTTGCCACTGTCTGTATCTTTTCTGCCCTGATCCATTACGGTTTTGAAGCTATTGTCCCAGGCACCATTCCCCTTGACATTTGATGACTTTTAGGCCAACCTTATCCCTACCCCCCCAACAAACAACTGTCCCCCAACTCCCTGACCCAACTCCCCCTTCCCCTCCCCCCATTGAATCCCTTTATCCTCCTACCCTTCCCTCTATCCCTTCCCCCCTCTCCCCTTCAACCTGCTCCAACCGGGATAAACCTCCAGGTCGCATCCGCTGACCGGTGCATTAGGTGGGTCCCGGTTCTAGGGTTGGCTAGGTCCCTTCCTGCTCCTGCCACACTCCACTTTGCACCATTGCTGCTTCCTTACAGTGAGCATCCCATCTTTTTTCCCACTTTGTTGTCTGGTGATCAGTTGTTGAACATCTTCAGTGTCCCATTTCAATACCACGTCTGTTGAATGTCTCCTCACTCCTTCCGTTGTCGGTCTTCCGTGCCCCTAAACTCTCTCCTTCGGTCCTCTGCTGTCACAAGCATCTTTTTCGGGGATGTGAACATTAAGGATCATCCCCAGTCCATCACCTTTAGCTTTGCCGGGAAAAATAGTCATTTAGCGTAGGTTCAGCTTGCAAAGTCTACGGCGAGCCAAGTCAAAAGACCTCCTTTGTTTCTGGACCTCCTGTTTAAAATCTGGGAAGATCAGAATTATGGCGTCCTCCACTTCAATGTATCCAGTTTTGCACGCCACTTGCAATATTGTGTCCCTGTCTCTGAAATGTAACAGTTTGACTATTATCGCTCTGGGTTGGCGCCCTGGGATGGGGGTGGGGGGACTGCCGGCACCCCATGTGCTCTCTCTTCTGTGAAACTGTGAAGAGCTTCTTCAATAGACCTTTCAGACTTAGGGCCTCCAGTATCAGTTTTTCGAATGGATTGTGTCCTCCAACGTATTCCTCATCTTAGATGTATTCCTTACAGCTTTAGCTGCTTTGGAAAAATGTTCTCGGCAGAGGGCGCCATGCGTCGATGTCGTCGAGTCGATGGTCCCTCGAAGGCCTCCGTCGAGGGTGACATCATCGGGTATACAAGTAGCACGCGTGGCGCCCATTGCCCTCAGTTCCGTTTTTCCGCAGTACGTGTTGCTTCAGAGACTCGGTGCGCCTCGAGTAGTTCTGTGACACAGTAAATACTGAAGATATTCGATATGTCCTCGTCATCGACCCCGACTACGACCCCGCGATCGGGATTCAAAAAGTGTAAATCCTGCGGTTCGAAAATGTCCATCACGGACCTGCACCGGGAAAGTCTGTGGTGTCTCGGGGAAGGCCACGACACGGAGGCCGGTACGGAGTGTCAGGCGATGACGGGGAAGGCCTTGCGAGAGAGGAAGGGAAAACTGCAGGCAGGTCGTAAACCCGACCGAAAAGCCTCTAGCGTCGAGTCAAGGTCCCGTGAGGTGAAATCTCCTCGACACGAAAGGCATCGGTCTAGGTCCCGAAGCGGTTCTCATCGCTCTTCGTCTTCGATGAAAAAGTGCAAGAAAAGCCGCCACCAGTCCCCTTCCACCTCATCTTCGGACGAATCCCCAAAAAGGATGAAATGCCCCACAAAACATTCTTACTCCGAAGAGCGGGAAGCATTCAGGGTAAAAATGATGGAGGTGTTTGAAAAAGCTAAGCCTCGGTCCGCACCTTCTTCTGAAGCCGGCCGGGAGCGTTATCGTTCCGACACTCATGCGCCCTCGAGCCCGGGTGATCGAAGGAGGAAGGATCGGGGACCTTCCAGGACGCTGAGCGAAAAAGACCGCTCGAGTCGAGTCGACCGTTCGAGGTCACCGACGCCGTCTGAAACCCGACGCACCTGAAAGGGCAAGTCTTCAAAGAGCGCCTCGTCACCCTCGAAGCCAACTCCGTCGACGACCACTATTTCGTCGGCGCTGTCAACCCCTTTGTCTCTGTCAACCCCGAAGCCCTCGGCGCCAAATATTCCAAAGGCTCCAGTTCAGTCAACTCAGCTAGAAGCTGTAAAAATAACAGCAAAAGAGAAGGCTGCAAAGGCTGTAATGCCTTCAGGTTCCACTGATACACCTCTCCCACCTCTCCCAGAAAACGTTTTTAAACCTCTTCCAAGGAAAGAATTTTTCAAATCCTTAACTTCAATATTTGAAGAACAGGAGAGATCTGATGAGGAGAATGTTCCTTTTGGACTGGAATATGGCACCCCAAATGTCCCAGAATGCCTGATTTCTGAGGAAAGCAGGATGAGAGACCTGGTGGAAACCTTACATAATGCAAGTGGCATTGATACTTCGCCTGAAACAGATTTGGCAGACCAGAACCAGTTGAACATGCCAGTCCCTCATACCGTCAACTAATGACAAAGGTGGTCAATTATTTAGGATGGGCTAGACCACCAACTCAGTTCATCCAGGATGATCTGACCGATATATTGGATCATGGTCCCACCGAAGATCCGATTTTACCCTTTCATGTAGCCTGCAAAATAGGGTGGCCAAAAATTGGGAGACTCCGGACTATATTCCTCCGGTGAATAAATCCCTTACTTCAAAATACTGCCCTTCCAGTAGCGACCCCGGCTATCTGTCTAAACACCCCTCTCCCTAGAGTCTGGTGGTCCAGGCAGCCACAGCTTCAAATAAGGTGGCGTACCCTTCTATCCCTCCGGATAGGGACGACAAATGTGTGGATGGTTGGGCACGCAAGGTATTTTCAGCTGGGAGTATGGCGTTAAAATCAGCTTGTGCACTCTGTGGGAGTGCATTGTAATGGCGGCAGACCACATACCAGAAGTGAATGAAAGGGAAGGATTCCTAGCCATTGTTAAAGATGGAAAGGAGGCCATGGAGGAATCCTTTCAGTCTGGATTGGACAATGCAGATAGCGTGAGCTGGTCCATGGGCACTAGCACAGTAATGCGCAGATTTGCGTGGTTACGGAAGTCGGGTTTCGCACCAGATGTGCAAAACCGTCTTCTGGACATGCCCTTTGACAGGTTTCACCTTTTTGGCAACAAGGGAGACACCCTTTGAAGTTTTCAGACTCGCTCCTACAGCAGAATGTTCTAACGTTGCTGGTGAAAGGTGCTATAGAGCCAATACCTATAGCGGAGAGGAACAAGGGATGGTACTCCCCTTACTTTTTGCTCCCCAAAATGGACGGAGGACTGAAACCCATCTTGGACTGAAGAGGCTAAAACAAGCTCCTCAGGAAGGACAAGTTCAAGATGGTTACTCTTTCTCAGATACTTCAGGCCCTGCAACTTCAGGATTGGTTGGTGTCATTGGACCTCCACGGTACTTATTTTCATGTGCCAATTCATCTCGAGCACAGAAAATACCTGAGGTTCGTAGTTGGCGACTCACACTATCAGTTTTGAGTCCTGCCATTCGAATTGACCTTCGCCCCGAGGGTCTTCACCAAGTTAATGGTAGTGGTGGCAGCGCACCTCAGGAGAGGGGGGATTCACATCTACCCCTACCTGGACGATTGGTTGATCAGGGCACGTTCTGCTGAACAAGCACTGGATCATCTGAAAGTCACCTGCCACTTCCTCCACAGACTGGGCTTCTCCCTCAATTTCAAGAAGTCACAAATGACACCTTCCCAACAGCTCCAGTACATAGGGGCTGTATTCGACACATCCTTGGGAAAGAGCTCACCTCCCAAGTCGAGAGCTCAAGACATTCTTCAGATTCTTCCAAATTCCAAAATGCCCAAAATCTCCAGGCCTACGAATTCTTAAGGTTGCTCGGCCTCATGGCATCCTGCATCTTCCTAGCGCCAGAGGCATGCCTGAGGATGAGGTCCCTTCAATGGGCTCTAAAGACTCAATGGTCCCACTTCTCACGTCAAATGACAGATTTTCTTCAGATTCCAAACAAGGTTCGGCAGGATCTTCTGTGGTGGACTTGCACAGAGAATATCCTAAAAGGAGAACAGTTTTGGCAACCATGGCCGGAGATTACAGTAGTGACGGATGCCTCACTCATGGGGTGGGGAGCTTATGCCAACGATCTGACAATCAGCGGTCGTTGGTCTCCATCGGAGTCCAAACTACACATCAACCTATTAGAGCTGAGAGCAATCAGACTAGCGCTGAAGGCTTTTCTAACGTCCGTCAGAGGAAAAAAGTCCTGATAATGACGGACAACACAGTGGCCATGCATTATCTAAACAAAAGAGGAGGTGTAGGGTCACTACCTCTGTTCAGAGAGGCAATGCAGCTCTGGTATTGGGCAATTCAAGAAGGAATCTCCTTAAAGCAGTTCATCTAGCTGGGGAGGAGAATATGATGGCGGACGCTCTGAGCAGGCAGAGCACGGTGTCTCACGAGTGGGAATTGGCTCAGGAAGTCCTTCAAGAGATCTTTGCCTTTTGGGGAACCCCTCAAGTAGACCTGTTTGCGCCCGGAATCAACCGGAAGTGCAAAAGGTATTGCTCAAGGGAATTTCCGCCGAGAAGAGCCCTAGGGGACACGTTTGTGGTGGAGTGGAAATTCCCACGGTTATTCGCGTTTCCTCCGATTCCCGTCATTCCTCAGATCATCAGGAGATTGAGACGGTTCGGAAACCGCATGATCCTAATTGCCCCGGATTGGGCCAGGAGAACGTGGTACCTGGACCTTCTAGACATGTCCATCTATCCTCTGTTACGTCTTCCTCAGAGAGAGGACCTTCTCTCACAAATGGAGGGCCAGGTTCTCCATCCAGAGGTCAAGATTCTCAACCTTCATGCTTGGTATCTTAAAGGTTGAAATACAAGGATTGGGACCTTCCAGATGACGTCATGGAGGTGTTGCTTTCGGCAAGAAGGCCAGCAACAAAATCTCTATACCGTTGCTGTTGGAAAAAGTTTTGCAACTGGCGCAGAGAAAAGAAAGTTGATCCTTTTCTATGTTCCATTCCGGAAGTTTTGTCCTTCCTCTTGTCCCTAGCACATAAAGGTCTAAATGTTGGGACCATTAAAGGTTATCTTGCAGCGCTTTCCATTTTCAAGCGCTCGTCTGAAAAATGTTCCTATTTCAAAATTCCCTTAATAGTACAATTCTTAAAAGGACTCACCGATGTGTTTCTTCCGTATCCTTTCCAAGTACCAATTTGGGATCTTAATCTGGTTCTAAAATTCTTAATGTGTGCCCCTTTTCAACCCTTGCACACTTTTCCATTAAGATTACTAACATGGAAAACTGCTTTCCTAGCTGCTTTAACATCTGCAAGAAGAGGGAGCGAATTACAAGCACTGTCTTCTGGGCCACCCTATACTGTGTTCCATACGGACAGAGTGGTATTAAGGGTTACACCCTCACTTTTACCTAAAGCTGTGTCCGATTTTCATTTAAATCAGAAAATTGTTCTACCCGCATTCTACCCTCCACCTCTTCCTAGTAAGGATCAGGAAAGATTGCACAAGTTGGACCCGAGAAGAGCTCTAAGCTTTTACATTTCTTTTTGTAAATTTGGTTTTATTTGTTTTTACAGATACAAGTCATGCAAAGAAAAGATGCATTTAAGTATACAATTAACTATCTCATAATGGAAAAGCGAACCCCTAAAATTCGGCGTATTTAGTGTCTGTCCTGCAAACACCTTCTTCATACATAGGGTTCGTGCACAAACATGACCTTGCCCCCCTCCCCTTTCACACCCCCCTCCCCCCGGATCAGAACCTGTATTGCAGGTTGAGCAGCGTTCAACGTGTGGCGAGCAGCGTCAGTGTTAAATGTCGAAATTGCTTTGGTTAGGAGAATGTTAGTTGGAGAGTTCAACTCATACGTTGCCTAGGTCAATTCTTGTACCTCCATCGTCGTGGTAGGGGCATTGTTATAAAATAAGCCGGTGGGTAGGTATATACTTTTATATTCCATCCATAAGATTTCAGTCTGAGGTAGTTTTCCATGTAACGACGCTGTTATATGTTCCATTATGCATATATTATTGGAAACATGGATCCATTAATTTTTCGTGGGCGATTTCCACCTCATTACTAGTGTTGCTCTAGCGGCTAATAGCAATTCTGGTGCTAGATCCTTGATCTTGACCCAGTCATCTTCATCTTTCTCAAGGCCAAACAATATGGGTGTAGGTGTTCTGTAGGTGTTCTGTCGATAGCATCGACTTCTTTGATCCAGCCCAGGACCTCCAACCAGAACACTTGTATTTTAGGACATCCCCACCACATCTGCCAGTAGTCTGCTCTGTTTCCGCATCCATGCCAGCAATCCGGGCTCGTAGTCTGAAACATTTTAGATAATCTGACTGGATCATATTGCCATCTATGTAATAATTTGATTGCATGGAGTTTGTATTCATTCGAAATGGATATTCGTGTAGCAGCCTAGCATATGGTATCCCATAGGTCTGGAGTGAACTGTTCGGAGAAATCTGTCTCCCATCTGCTTTTCAATGAGTCCGTGTTCGCCCCCTCCCTTTCTATCAATGTTTTGTACATATCAGAGATTAGGCCTTTCATTACAGTTCTTGAGTCCAGTATTTTCTCAAAAGGGGTGAGTTCTCTCATTAATTTGGGTTTCCACATGGCTCTTGTCAAAACCCCTTTTAGCTGCAAGTATTGAAAGGTGGATAATGGGCCTTTTCCGAGAGCTTCGGTTAGTTCAGGGAGAGAAATGACGGAGTCTTTCCGTTGCAATTGCCCTACTCTCTCTAATCCAGCCTCATACCATGATTGGAACCTTTCGACTCCTGGGATGTGGTTGTTGATTCCTGCGGACCATAAGTGGCTGAGGGGAGCTGCCCAGGAAGTAATGTTTTGCATATTTTTGCCATGTGTCCAGATGTCCCAGATGGTCATTAGTATCGGGTGGTCTTTGAGTTTTCTACAGATTCTTTTTATAGGTGCCCATAACCATTCAGATACTGTAGCTGGTGTAAAGTAATAGTTGTCCATATTGACCCACTGGGTGTCTGTTTGGTTACGGAGGTGTGGAATCAATACCCTAAGTTGGGCGGCCTCGTAATATTTTTGAAAATTGGGAAGCCCAACCGCACCTTTATCTTTTGGGAGCGTTAGAGTCTTATATGGAATTCTGGCTTTTTTCCCTTGCCATAGGAATTGAAGCATGGCCCTTTTGATCAGTAAAAAAGTTTTTTGGAATCCTAATGGTATCGCTTGAAAAGGATATAGGAACCGGGGCAGGGATACCATCTTAATTGCATTAAGCCGGCCTAGCCAGGATATTGTGAGCTTATCCCATCTTGTCAGGTCTAACCTAAATTGTTTCAACAGGGGAGGGAAGTTTGCTTCAAATAGGTCACTTAGATTCTTCTTTAGTTGTATCCCTAAGTATTGTAGTTGTGAATGTTCGATATTGAGACCGAATGGAGAGAATTTGATGGCATTCTCATCTTTTTGACCTTGGAGGGGAAAAAGTGTGGACTTTGTTTTATTTATTTTGAACCCAGAGAGTTTACCATATTCTTCTATCATGCAGAGAGCCCGGGGGATGGAGACGGAGGGATTTGTGATGTGGAGGAGGATGTCATCTGCGTAGAGGGCAATTTTGTATTCTGTTGTCCGGAGTCAAATACCTTTTAGTGTAGGGTCCGCCCTTATTGCGATTGCCAGGGGTTCTAAGGAGAGGGCAAAGAGAATCGCTGAAAGGGGGCATCCTTGTCGGGTCCCCCGCTGCAGGTTGAACCATTGTGAGTATTCTCCGTTCACAAATATAGATGCCTTGGGGTCTGTATAAACTGCGTGTATCATTCTCCTAAATCTATTGCCCATTCCCACCTTTCGGAGTACTGCCTCAAGGAACCCCCATTCCACCCTATCAAAGGCCTTTTTTCCGCGTCGATGGAAAGCAGGGCCGGGTCATTCTCCATGGTCTGGGATGTGTGGATCAGGTGTAAGGTTTTGCGGATTGTGTCTGCACCTTGTCTGCCCAGTATGAACCCAACCTGATCGGAGTGTATAAATTGAGGGATGAGGGTTTCAAGTCTCGCTGCCAAGATTCTGGTGTATATCTTTGCATCACGGTTGAGTAGAGAGATGGGGCGGTACGAGGAACATTTTTTAGGATCCCTCCCAGCCTTGGGGATAACAGTGATCAATGCCTTGGTAAAAGAATCTGGGGGTTTCCCTGTGTCCATTATTTCATTAAAGAGTGTTAGGAAGGGGGCCAGCGCGGTGATGAAAGTTTTATAAAATCTGGCGGTGTAGCCGTCTTCGCCCGGGGATTTACCCAATGTTAATCTTTTTATGGCGGCTTGGACCTCCAGTTCCGTAATAGGGGATTCTAATGATTCGACCTCTAGGTCAGGAATACGGGGTACGTCTATTGAGGACAGATAGGACTCTGTCTGCGATCGTTCAGGGTCTACCTCAGAAGAATATAATGTTTCATAAAAGTCGGCAAAATGTTCTGGGATGGTGGTGCGGGCGTGTGATGTGGGGGAGGTATTGCTTTTAATTCCTAATACTCTTCGCTCCGCTCTTTGTTCTCGCAGCCTGGCAGCGAGAAGTGCGTCGGCCTTATCGCCCTTCTCGTAGAATTTTTGTTCTAAGAATCTTAGTTTACGCACAACCTTTTCATGCTCCAATAGTTTCAGTTCGTTTCTTTTCTCTCTGGCTTCGTTCATCTTCTGAGGATCCACTTCTTCGCCTATTTTGGGTGTGCATTCTAATTGGGAGATTTCAGTTCGGAGCCTTTGTTCAATAAGATTGCGTTCTCTCTTCTTTGATGAGCCTTCCCTTATCAAGATCCCTCTCCAGGTGGCCTTCCCGCCCTCCCACACTGTTTGTTTGGGTACCTCTCCATTGTCATTTGTTTTAAAGAATTCAGAGATTTCTGTCTCCATTTCAATTCTGAAAACGACATCCCTCCAAAGGCTCCCGTTGCAGCGCCATTTCCCACTATTTTTAGGTAGGTCGGCCCACTGGATGTCTGTAAGGACCATGTCATGGTCGGACCAAGTAATCGGGGTTATCTTTGCCTGTGACGTTACTTCAGAGAGCTCTCTGGAGAGATACATGTAATCTATACAAGTGTACATATTATGGGGAGCGGAATAGAAAGTGTAGCCTTGTTCTTCCGGATGAAGAGCTCTCCATGTGTCTACCATGTTGTACAGTTCCATCATATTAGCTAGCTTGGTCGGTTCAGGTCTATTCTGATGAGTCGTGGTAGGGTTCCCAGGATTCCGGTCTGTGGCCGGGTTCGCCCATTGGTTAAAATCCCCCCCCAGAATGATGTGCCCGGTGGCTTCAAGTAGTATCTTAGGGATTGTTCTGGAGAGAAATCTAGACTGGCCTGTGTTCGGAGCATATAAGGTGGCAATTGTGACGTTCAGATTACCTAGTTGCCCATTCACTAGCATTGCTCGTCCTTCAACGTCTGACCATGCCTTGGTCATCACAAAATCTATGCCTTTTCATGAGGATTCCCACCCCTCCCTTTCTGAGTGGGCCCGAGCCACAAAATTCAGTTTCCACTCGTTTTCCAAGAATCCGTCATTCATCTCCTTTTGTGTATTTTGTTTCCTGGAGTAGAAGAATATCTAGTCCGCTTCTACGAAATTCTCTGGCTACAAGGGACCGTTGAGTTGAGCCCTTTAACATTGAGTGTTCCAACCCTTAAGGAGACCGGTTCCCTTATATTAACGTTCGTAGCCATAGTTCTTTCTTGCTGGGAGTTGTCTCTTTGTATACACTCGGCAATGCGCTATGCTCACGAGCCACACGCTGATTTGGCTGTTGTGGTTCATTATGTTTGCTGCTTTGACCTTCTTTGTTTCCTTCACTTTTCCCTCCCCCTCTCCCCCCTCGTTTCTCCTTCCTAATTGATGGCGTCCGGTCGAGCCCAGTCGGTTGTCCCAGGTCGACATCGGACCACTTCCGGGGGTCGTTACTTCACGCCCCTTGACCAGAATAAGTCATTATAGTCCAGAGTAGCCCCCTGGTGGTTCCCCCCTAATTATCTTCATTAGAGTTCAGGGAATGTGTGTGCGCTTGTGCATCCATATTACACCATTGACATATTTTGATTGGAATTGTCTTACCGGTATCATCTGGTGTCAGTTGTCCATTTCTGGGGAGAGATTGCCCCTCCTGAATTTTCGCGACCCCTTTACTCTCTTTCTCCGGGGGCCTTGGAGTTGCCATTCTCTTCCTTCCTTATTTGTCGCTTCTTGGCTCGCCTCTTCTCCTTGTGACCCTAAGAGGTCAGATATGCAAGATTTTATCTCATTCTCCGATCCCCTCGTATTAGAAAGAGAGGGAGAAGGGGTAACCCCATCTATATCGAACGTTCTTTTCCTTGAGCATCTTCGTTAGAGGTCCGCACATTTTCCTGAGGGCTAGGGTCAAGGAGGAGAGATCCTGGTAAATGGAGATTTGTGCTCCACATAGCGTAATCTTCTCGCTCATTTTGGCTTTCTCAAGAATTCTAGCTTTGTCCCAGAATCGGTGAAATCGGGCGAGGACTGAGCGCGGTCTGCTCGCTGGGCCTCCTGCCCTATGAATTTGTTCGGTTACCAGTTCATCCACCTCATCATCCGTTGTCAGAAGTTTGATGATGTTGTGAAGTGTCTCCTTAAGGTCCGCTTCCGTTTCCCCCTCTCTCTCCGGAATACCAAAAATGTGTATATTTTTCCTCCTTTCTCTGTTCTCCAAATCATCGAGCTTAAGTTTAAGCTCATTTTCACGTCATTCCAGTTCCGTCATTCTTTGGTCAAGTTGCCCTTCCAGCGTGTCAATGGAGGCCTGATTGTTTTCAACTCCCTCGAGCCTGTCCTCCATGCTATCAAGCCGTTGAGTGATCCTATCTATTTTGCCACCTAAATTGGTTCCCAGGTTCTTAATCTCCCCTAATAGGGCAGCTATGTCTCCTTTCGTGGCTGCAGCACGGTCGTCTCCTGTAGTGGCGCAGTTCGCCATCTTGGCGCCAGCGGTTGTAGGCAAGGTGGGAATGTAGGCAAAGTGAGCTAGTTTATGCTTAGTACTCATACAGATCACCGATGGTGGGCCTGGGTAGAAGCTGCGTGCGCTGTAATAATCCACGGCTCACTCGATCTAGGTGGATGATGACGGCCTACTCCCTCGAGTTGGGTTGCGGGTAGTTTGCGGATGGTGCGGCGTAGGTTCTTGTGCGGGCCTGGGGTGGTGTCGTGGGCAAGCGGGGAGTCATGCTGGGTAGTCGGCTCCGAGGAGTGGTAGGCACTATCCCCTGTCTGTTCCGGTTATGAATTCCGTCTCTGGTGGAGTTCGTGCACCTTTCTTTGGGGCCTGGACAACTCCGCCGTTGGGTTCACTCGGAAATTTGCAGATCTGTGAGGGCACCACTCGGCGGTCTTCCCCAATGTCACTCCGTCACAAATTGGTATGTTCACAATCTGCAGTTCATCCTTCTTGCAGCACTTATTCGCACTCACCGGGTCGGTCGGCTGATCTCACGTCCTCGTGTGAGGATGTTGCACTCCGGGAGCCGAACACACGCCTTCCGGGCTTTCCAACGGTGAGACACACGCAGTTGGTTTCGATTTCCACGTGCCTCGGATGCCCCGATTTTCTCTTGCGTTTTCGGAGGCCGTGGAAGGCCGATTTTCATCGGGATTTTTCCTTGGGGTGGGGGGGACGTTCACACGGCGAGTTCCCGTATTTGTTCAGCGGGGGGGTTCCAAAAGACGGGGGCTCATTCCATCTTCTGGGGTGCTGGTTACGGAGCTCACAGAGAGAGCATGCTGATCTCTGCGCCCCCTGGTGGCCGTCAGCTTTTACATTTCTAGGTATTCCAAGCTTAGAGTGGATAATCAACTTTTCATTGGCTACGCGGGAAGGAAATTGGGTCAATCGGTGTCAAAACAAACCATATCAAATTGGATTGTGCTTTGCATTTCAGAATGCTACAGATTGGTGGAAAAAGACCCACCAGAAGGCTTAAGGGCCCATTCCACCAGAGGCATTGCCTCTTCGACAGCCCTTCAAAGAGGTGTTCCCATAAAATTTGTGAAGCAGCAACTTGGTCATCGCTGCACATGTTTTCTAAATTCTATAGCCTAGATGCTTCCCAGTCTAAGGAGCTGAATTTTGGTAAAGCAGTACTATATTCCGCCATATAATGGTATCAAAAATCTACTCCCTCCTCCAGAGAATTTTCTATACTGCTTTGGGAGTCTATCTAAGATGAGGAATACGTTGGAGGACACAATCCATTCGAAAAACAAGTTACTTACCAACTGGTAACGTTCGTTTGATTGGATGTCCCTCCAATGTATTCCGCATCGCCCTCCCATCCTACCCCTCTGTAGATTTTCTGGGTTATTGCCACTTGAACTCTCGCAAGGCTAATACCTGACTACCGACACAATCTACACAGTAGAGCAAGACGGGGGAAAACAGAACTGACTTGTATACCCGACGACGTCACCCTCGACGGAGGCCTTCGAGAGACCATCGACTCTATGACATCGACGCACGCCGCCCTCTGCCGAGAAAAAATGTCCAAAGCAGCTAAAGCTGGAAGGAATACATCTAAGATGAAGAATACGTTGGAGGAACATCCAATCGAAAGAATGTTACCAGTTGGTAAGTAACTTGTTCTTCTACATACATTTCCGTGCTAGGCCCTTCCTGGCCCTCCGGAACCTCCACCAAATGTATGTTATTATGACGGGAGCAACCTTCAGAATCCTCTGCTTTCACCTTCAGCCCTCGTGTTGCTCCAATTAGGGCGTGCACTTCATTCTTAAGCATGGATAAGTCGTCCTCCACCGTGCCTACGCGCTGCTCCACCTCTGTCACCCTTTCGCTAACCTTACGCAGGTTAGCCCATAGCAGGGATACATCCGCTCCCACCTCCTGTACTTTCCTTTCCAAGGAGGCTCTGGATTCCTGAATGGCTGCTAACAGTCCTTCCAGTGTAACTCCTTCGCTTTTCCCTGCTCCTGATCCCAAAGCGTTGTTCTCTCCCTACTGGCCCTTAGATGTTTTCTGCTTGAGGGCAGCATAATTATCGATTTTTTGCTGACCTTTCACCATTGTACTAGTGCTAGCGGTTAGTTCTGGATCGTGTAGGGTAGGTTGTCTGCAGTGTTTACTGTTCCCAGAGATGGAATCTCTCAGCGTCCCTCCTTATTTGTGCCTTCCCTGCTATTGCCTGTATATGAAGGCCAGCACCCTCCAGTTGTCTCAGTATCCACCGGGGTCTCCTAGTGGTCCACTGGCGTCTTTCCCCACCGTCCCTATGGGGCAGGTACTGTAGCACTGTGCTTTACCTTGTATGAGTCCACTCTTTCTCCACTTTCTTTTCTTCTGTTACCTGCTCCTGTGCTCACCTGCGTATGCCACCTATGGACCAGTCCCGCTTCTCTGGTCAGCCTTTCACACCCTCCTCTGCGGCCAGTCAATCTATTGGATGTGTCTTGTGAGAGCCTGCCTTTTTGGCCCCTCAACCCACCAGGCTTCCCCCCACCTGGATGAGACGTCGCCTACCCGTGGAGCAACCAGGCTATGGGCGCCTACCACTTCCCGAAAGGCAGTATAACGCTGCATCAACGCCGAACTGAGTGAGGCACCATGCCCCTGACAAGGCCTCCTCTGCGGCTCCTCCTCTCTGCTCCGGACTGACACACTTCAGCGCCTGACTGCAGCTGCCGCCCTGAGTACTACACATGGCACAGCCCTGAGAACCGAGGCAGCCAAGTGCCCCAGTGCCATGGCCCGCACCTGCCATCATGCCTGCCACACCTGCCATCACCACCACTGCAACTATCATCAGGAGCTGCGCCTACCATCAACACCAGGAGATGCGCCTGCCATCACCACCACTGCAACTATCATCTGGAGCTGCGCCCACCATGAACACCAGGAGCTGCGCCTGCCATGACCACCACTGCAACTACCATCAGGAACTGCGCCACCCTTCTATATCTTGCTGCCCCGGCACGCTGCCCAGACCAGCACCGTAGCAGTCCACTGAGTGACCCGCTGCCACACTGAGGACCCTGCTGTTCTCACCTCTCCTACCCTCTGCTGCTGACCCCCAAAGGATCCTACCACTCTCACCAATCCACCCTTGGTGCTGATATCCAAGGTTCCTACCACTCTCACCAATCCACCCTTGGACGCTCTGCTGCTGCAACCTTTACTCCACTGCCTGGACCCCCACTCACCTGCTGTGACTCAGTGCTTATCTCCAAGGATCCTACCACTCTCACCAATCCACCCTTGGTGCTGATATCCGAGGTTCCTACCACTCTCACCAATCCACCCTCGGACGCTCTGCTGCTGCAACCTTTACTCCACTGCCTGCCACCCCACTCACCTGCTGTGACTCCCCATCATTCTTCTCTAAGGCCTCACCCTCACCAGCCCTCTCTCCCTCCCCATCCCATCTACTGAACCTGCAACAGCTCCTAATACCTACTCCAATTGTGGACATCCTGCTGTGTGGCCACCAGCACTCACTCCTATCCCCTTCTTGTCATGCACACTATCTGTCTTTCCCTTCGTAGGCCTCCCTCCATCTCCCTTCCCCTCTCCCTCCTCCTCGTCCTCTACCTTCCGCTCATCCTCATGTCCACCCCCTCCAACCTCTCCCCCTGCCCACCCCTTCCCCCTCGCACAATCCCTTCTCGCTCTAATCTTATCTACCTCCCTACTGTCAATACCTCCAGTACCATCAACATTGCCCTCTGGAATGCCCGATCCATCTGCAATAAAGCCACTGCGGCCCTTGACCTGTTCTTCCGACTCAACCTACACTTCTTTGCATCACCGAGACTTGGATCCCCCCCTTCAATTCCACTGTTCTTGCTTCTCTCTCCACCCCCTCTTCCTCCTTCTCTCATGTCTCACGCTCCTCAGGTTGCAGAGGCGGTGTCAGTCTCATTATTCACCCTAAATGTCTTTCCTCATCCCCTACCTTATCCCTCCCTACCTTCTCCTCCTTTGAATTTCTCTTCAAATCCTTCACTCACCCTCACGCGATCTCCTTCTTAATTATTTACAGACCTCCTGGCCCCCTCTCTTCCTTCTATGAAGACCTGGACCATCTTCTCTCTCTCATTTCTCCCTCCCCTACTTCTCTCTCTGTTCTCTGCGATTTCCACCTCCCTCTAGCAACCTCATCTCATTCTTCCCCTCTTCTCTCCTTACTCGACTCCTACCTCCTCTCTCCCCTTCCTACCCCCCCACCCGCTCTTCTGGCTCCACTCTCAATCTCATCTTTCTCTCATCTTACTCTTCCTCATCCGTATCATCCCTTCCCAACTATCTCCCCGAACATGCCTTGCTCTCCTTCTCCCTCACTCCTCCCCCCTCCTCATTGTCCTCCCCCTCTCCCTCCTCTCAGTCCTTCTCTCGTTGCGATCTCCACACTTCAACCCTTCTCTCTTCCTTGACTCCTGTTCTTCCTCCCTTCCCCCTCTCCCCGATTTCTCATCCCTCTCGGCCGATGACGCCCTCTCCTCACTGTCCTCCTCTATATCCTCCAGTCTTGAACAACTCTATCCTCTTACTTCCCTCTCCCCCTCTCACAAACGTTCCCAACACTGGCTCTCCTCTCACCTTCTGTCCATGTGTCGCCTCCTCCGTCGCCTTGAACAACGCTAGCTCAAATCCCCTTCTCTGACTAACCAATCCTCTTACTTCTCATATCACTCTCTCTATGACTCTTGCCTCAAATCTGCCAAGCGCTCCTACTATTCTAATCTCCTCCACTCAGAAGCTTCTCACCCCCGCTGTATCTTCCAGACCCTCTCTCACCTTCTTTCCCTTCCTACTTCTGAACCTTCCACAAACTCCCCCGTCTTTCCCTCTGACTTTGCCAACTTCTTCTCATCCAAAATTCTCTCTCTTCGCCAAAACATCCTATCCTCTCCTTCTTTCATCCCCCTTTCCCCTCCTCCTCTTCCATTTCTGCTAACTTGTCCACCTTCTCTCCTATCACCCCTGCCTGTGTCTCCCATCTCCTGTCCAAAACTCACCCTACTCCCACCCCCTCTGATCCCATCCCCACCTCCCTCATCCCCAAAATCTACCCTCTCCTCATCCCCTACCTAGCCACCTTCTTCAACATCTGCCTCTCCTCTGCTACCTTTCCTTCAGCTTTCAAACACGCTACCATCATCCCTATCCTGACGAAACCTTCTGCTAGCCCTCTTCTTGCCTCCAACTTCAGACCAATCTCCCTTCTCCCCTTCATCTCAAAGCTCCTCGAGCGCCTAACCTACTCTCAACTCGCAGATTTCGTCTCCTCTCACTCCCTCCTCCCCACCTCTCAGTCTGGTTTCCGCCCCAAACACTCCACTGAGACTGCTCTCACTTATGTACTCAATTCTCTCCTCATGCTCGCTACGCTAAGCAATCCTCAATTCTCATCCTCCTTGACCTCTCTGCAGATTTTGCTAACATAGATCACTCCTTACTTCTTAGCATTCTGTCCTCCTTCGGCTTCAAAGGCTCTGTCCTCTCCTGGCTCTCCTCTTAAGTTTATGTTTATGTTTATTATTTGATAATGCGCTCCAAACCCAGGGGTAGCCGGGCGCAGCAGGTACAAGATTACTTAAGCTTAGGTTACAGTATACAGAGGAAACAATACATGTCAATACAAACAATACATGTCAATACAATGCAGTACATGTCAATACACACCGCTGATGCAAAATATGTCGTGTTACCATATTAGGAGTACATATATACAAGAAATACCGGGTGAGGGTGTCTCACAGCCCCCAGAGGACAGTGAGATAGTCTGTAATCCAGATATCAGAAGTATCAAGGCAGTAATGTGCAGTGATCCAGGGCCTAGTGCAGGGCTCAGATTAGTTGTCGTTAGTCCAAAGCCAACTTTTCACCTTGCATCTAAATCTAGAATAGGGTAGATTGGCTCTCAATGCAATGGGCAGTGCATTCCAGGCTTGGGCAGCTCTAACAGGGAAGTTTACTCCACCCGCTTTTGTACGCCTAAATCTGGGAGTTTCTAGAAGGAAATGGTTAGCAGCTCTAGTATGGTAACTAGAAGACTTTCTGGTAAGTCTGGCGGAGATGTAGGGAGGTGCTATATTGTTCAGTCCTTTGTGGGTGAGAGATAGTGTCTTGAGAAGAACTCTGTCGCTAATTTTTAGCCAGTGGTGGTCTTTCCTAATATTAGAAATATGCGCTCTACGAGGTATGTCCAAGGCTGCTCTAAGAGCATTGTTTTGCAGTATTTGCATTTTGTTTATGATGTTTTTATTGGCGCCCGCATAAAGGACATTAAAGTAGTCCAGTTTCGACATTACTAATGCGTTAGCTAGTGTGATGCAGTTGGGTTTGGATAGGTAGGGTCTGCAGGTCCTGATTAATTTGCAGTTTGCAGGTGTACACTGTAGAGGAGACAGTACCAGGGACCTGGTACTGAGGAGTTGCTTACCCCTCACTACTCTATATCAGAGCAAGGTTGGATATAATCCTAGTCACACATACATATAATTATCTAACAGTAGTCATTCGTGTCAGCCAGACAAAAGACCGAGGGTAGAGAGAGGAGGCATACCTGAGAATAATTTTAATTCAAAATTCAGAACATTAAAAAGCTACAGAATACGACATGTGTACAAATATAAAACAAGTGGTGTGAAAAACAAAACATATAAGGCAAGGCTTCGGGGGGCAGAGAGCCTTAGAGAGAAACAAAAACAGGTGAAATGACTTGATACACCTTCATTTTCTAATACAAAAATGTTGCAAAATGGCAAAATTTAGCATTTGCTGAGATATAAAGTGTCGACATGTTTCGGCCAATCGTCATATGGGACATTTTCTCAAGTGTCCATACAGAATCTAGTTGTAGTGGCCATCATCAGGACAAGACATTTCTTCAAATACAGCCTTATAAGTGATTCGATGTGGGTATCACGCACATCTAAAAAAATACACATATATATAAAAATTAATCACAATGCATGAAAAACATTTACATATATCTTAAAACTAAGTAACAATAACAATGTAACCTTTAGTCTTAAAAACTACCCTATATAGGCTGTTTTAATAGCCCAGCATATTTTTTGAAAACACACTCCAATAGTGTCATGTGCCCCGAACACATTCAAATACATGCGGTGCAACATATCCCAGGAGTTTTCCAGTGGGAGCATAAATTTGTGTGACATAGAAAAATTGGATCCAACTCTTACCAGTAGCTACTGAATAGAGTGTGATCAGTGAAAAAACCATCCATGGCTCTTGTACAGACGAAAGTATAGCACGATCTACTTGCTACAATGGTCGTCCAGAGGATTCAAAGTACACTCTACATGAACGAGAAAATTTATTCCCAGTGTTAATTTCATTTTATCTCATTTTAGGCCCAAAACTGTTTTTAATATAGTTTAAGGCAGTATGTGCTGTTGGCAGTCACTAAACCACAGGTTTACATAGGTTGACATATTTTCTTTCTAACCTAGCCTGAGAACAACTAATTATAGGATATTTTAACGTAATTACTTCGATATTTATCATTTAAATGGTGTCAAAAAATGAAAAAACAATGAAAAAACAAATGTATCACAGGTCAAAAGACTAATCATCTATCCTAACAAAGCATCAGAGTTATTATTTCAAAAAGGGGAGAAAAAAGAGGAGTATGGCCCTTGTACAAGAAAAAATGTATCGCAGTGCACACCTTTGATATTCCAGAACACAGTCGCCAGCGGTTTTTTAATGGGCTACGGGCACGGTTGTGTCAACGTTATGCAGCCAAGTGGAATTTATACCGCGCAAGTCCGAGACAGTTAAACGGTTAGTTCGCAGAAAATCTGCAAGATGTAGAAAGAGAACTAATCAGCTTAGCAGCTCGGTAGAAATCGAGCACTTAACTTTAAACACGGTAAAGGACCGACGCTTACCTTAATATCCTGCAAGGGCCTACGGGTCCTCTTGTCCTCACCGCTGTGTACCAAGTGGTCAGAGCGGTGTTGTGGGAGGAGGCTTTTAAATACGTGTATCAATCACGTGATATTGGGTAGAACCTTTTTTTTCTTTAAAGGTACAGTGTGTGTCCCCATCTGATAGGGGGGAAGACAACCTGGACTGCAATTGTCCAAGTGTAGAGATGTTCCACGGAGATATATACACACAAAGTAAATTCAAAAGTAAATTAAAAAGAAAGCCCTGGGACGATGGAGTGTCCCAACAGGAAAAATATAACTCGAAACACGTGATGTATACACGTGTTTAAAGGGAGCTGATGAAAAAATGAGTCCCGAGGAGAGGTCTGAGCGTATTAGCGTCAACCCCTCACAAGGTAATCAAATCACCAAGGGTCAGAAAAAACGCACCGGGGTCGTAGAGTGTCCGATGGTGAAGTGTCTGCAGATTATTTATCACGTCACGTAATCAGGTTATTCCATTCCACCGAGGAGTTGAGCCCCTGGTTTACCGTATTTAGCGTGTATATCAACCTTTGTTCAGCCCGGCTGAGAGACAAATCTCTATTTCCTCCTCTAGGTGAGGGGGATATTTTTTGAATTACAAACCATTTGAAGTCCGTGTAATGGTGCTTAGCTATGGTGTAATGGGAGACCATGGGTTTATTCTCGGTTTTGTTCTTTAGGCATGACCTATGTTCGCAGATTCTAAGTCGAACAGTGCGGCTAGTTTTTCCTATATACAATAGGTTGCACGGACATTTAATTCCGTATATCAGCCAATCTGAAGCACAGTTGGCGAAAGATCTCAAATTCCAAATTTTGCCGTTTAGGTCAATGGACTTACAATTGTCTGTTAGGTCACAAACTGAGCAGTGGCCACATTTAAAATGGCCCACTACAGGAGGAAGATTCCACAAAGTGGATTGTGCTGAAAGGGGGCGGGTGGCAGGGTACGTATGGACCAAAAAATCTTTAACGTTTTTTTGGCGCTTGAAAGCAAACCTCGGTTGTGGGGGACTAAACTCATCCGTAGTCAGGATATGCCATTGTTGTTTAATCACTTTGCGCAAAGTATTGCTAATGGGGCTAAAAGTGCTGACGCACGTAATCCTGTCCTCTTTTGTCGAGGGTTCATGTTGAAGGCATCTAGCTCTATTAGCATATTTAGCTCTTTTATATGCTCGGTTAATGCATTTATTAGGATACCCCCTAGCAGACAGGCGCTGTTTCAAGTCTCTGCCTTCTCGGGCAAAATCTTCTAGATCAGTACAGTTTCTTCTGAGTCTCAGAAATTGCCCAATAGGTAGGTTCTCACGTAAACTTCGAGGATGAAAGCTGTTATACCTGAGGAGAGTATTCTTATCTGTGGGTTTACGGAAAAGGCTCGTTTTAAGAGTCCCATCTTCCGTTTTAAAAATGAGAAGATCCAGAAAGGAAATAGTGGTGGCGTGAAACATCATAGTGAATTTGATGTGTGGGTTATGGTTATTGAGCCATTCTAGAAAACAATGCAAGCGGGGAAGATCCCCCTGCCAGATCATAAATACATCGTCTATATAACGGCACCATTTCAAGATATCTTTTTTGAAAGGATTAGACGAATGGTAGATGGAAGTGGTTTCAAAATGATCCATAAATAAGTTAGCTAAATCTGGCGCAAAGGTTGCCCCCATACTTGTACCATGGATTTGTTTATAGAAGGTCCCTTCGTACAAGAAGAAATTTTCCGTCAAAGCGATTCTAATGCATTCCATAATAAATGGTGTGGGTACTTTTAGCAATGTATCAGTACGTTGATTTAAAAAGAGCTCCATTATTGTAAGACATTCTCCTTGTGGAATGCTTGTATAGAGCGACGTCACGTCTAAGGTAACCAGGAGATCATTGGTATTGAGATGGATCTCGGAGACTAAATTAATCATACTGGTGGTATCTTTTACATAGGAGTTCATGTGTAGCACAAAGGGTCTAAGGAACCAGTCTGCATAGATAGAAAGTGGCTCTAGGATAGAATTGATGGCTGATACAATAGGTCTCCCAGGTGGAACCAATGCATTTTTATGGACCTTGGGGAGGAGGTAAAATGCAGGGGTGACAGGTGATGTTTTTATGAGAAACTGATGTTCATCCTGATCTATCCATTCCTCTTGCAGAGCATGGTCCATCAGGCTCTTGATTTCTGCACCGATGGAAGCTGTAGGATCATGATTCAGTCTACGATAAAAATCAGGATTGTTCAGTTGGAGCATCACTTCTGTGGAATAAAGTGTGGTATCCCAAAGAACAATTCCTCCGCCCTTATCGGCGGGTTTTATTAGGAAAGTCGTGTTCTTTTGTAGAACATCAAGGGCCAGCCGTTCACTATGGCTCAAATTGACTCTATGGTGGTTTTTGTCTTTTAGGAGATGTTTTGTTTTTTCTAAAATCTTATTTTCAAATGCTAAAATGGCCGGGCTAACCATAGCATTGGAGGGAGTGAAGTGTGAAGGCACTTTAAGGCCGGTTGTACTGGGTATTTTAGTAGAGGATAAACCATCTTTAAAGAAATATTTTAAACGAATCAGGCGAAAGAATTTGTGTAGTTCAACCTGAGTGTCAAAATCTTTGGCTCTAGTAGTGGGGACGAAACTCAGTCCATTTTTCAGGACCGATGATTCTGCCTCAGTAAGAATGTGGTTTGATAAATTGAAAATCGGAATCACCAATTCTGAGGGGGACCCCTCCAGTTGCGGGTTTGCATCCGTGGTGGCCCCTGTTGCCACTGACGTGGTCTCCTCCCTCGCCCTTGAAAAAAAGGTTGGTTGTTCGGGTCGGGCCCATTTGAGGTAGTGGGATTATCGGAGTCACTGCTTGATGTGGTATTGGAAGTATTAGAGAAACTCACATATTTGTTCCTAGGGGGACCTGTGGTTCTTTTTCTGCTTTGTGCCTGTTTGTTTTGATCCTCATAAAAGGAGGGCACCAAATATGGATACGTGTTAGTTTCCTTATAATTTTCCATATCTTTTTTGTATTTCCAATTTTTTTTATCTAAAGTGAACTTTTTGAATTTTACTATTTCTTCTTCAATTTTTGTAAGTTGTTCTTTAATGTCTCTTATAAGGTTATCGCCTTTCATCTTGTTTTCAAGAGTTTCAATTTCCAATTTTTGTTTGGTGGACTCTTCTGCCGAGGTATCGATAATCAGAATCAAATAGTCACGTGAGCATTTATTCCCAACAGCACTAAATTGTCCTTTAAATTTGGTGTTATCTAAAAAAAACCTTGGGATATTTTTAACTTGTAGACCTTCAGGAATGATGCCTGCTTTTAAATAGGCTAGCATCATCTGTCCATGAGATTCCGTGCGGATCAGTTTTTTCTTTTTTTGTAGCAATAGATCCAGATCGTCAGTTTTGGCGACTGGCGGGGCATTAGTTGTATCCATAGCCACTACCGTAGGTAAAGTTATCAATCTTTGGTAATATTCTTCCGAGAATGACAAAATATTGACACTCTCCATCTTAGTTTTAGACACTGTGTACCATGTGTGTCTGTCTCAAAAATAAACCAATGTCGGCTATCAATGAGGCCTTTCAGCCAAAGGGCTGTCCAAAAGGTGTATTAACAAATCAGGCCAAAACCCAATGTTTTTTGTTTTCGGGGGAGCAAACTCGCAAAAGGGTTGAATCACAAGGATCAAAGGAGACAGTACCAGGGACCTGGTACTGAGGAGTTGCTTACCCCTCACTACTCTATATCAGAGCAAGGTTGGATATAATCCTAGTCACACATACATATAATTATCTAACAGTAGTCATTCGTGACAGCCAGACAAAAGACCGAGGGTAGAGAGAGGAGGCATACCTGAGAATAATTTTAATTCAAAATTCAGAACATTAAAAAGCTACAGAATACGACATGTGTACAAATATAAAACAAGTGGTGTGAAAAACAAAACATATAAGGCAAGGCTTCGGGGGGCAGAGAGCCTTAGAGAGAAACAAAAACAGGTGAAATGACTTGATACACCTTCATTTTCTAATACAAAAATGTTGCAAAATGGCAAAATTTAGCATTTGCTGAGATATAAAGTGTCGACATGTTTCGGCCAATCGTCATATGGGACATTTTCTCAAGTGTCCATACAGAATCTAGTTGTAGTGGCCATCATCAGGACAAGACATTTCTTCAAATACAGCCTTATAAGTGATTCGATGTGGGTATCACGCACATCTAAAAAAATACACATATATATAAAAATTAATCACAATGCATGAAAAACATTTACATATATCTTAAAACTAAGTAACAATAACAATGTAACCTTTAGTCTTAAAAACTACCCTATATAGGCTGTTTTAATAGCCCAGCATATTTTTTGAAAACACACTCCAATAGTGTCATGTGCCCCGAACACATTCAAATACATGCGGTGCAACATATCCCAGGAGTTTTCCAGTGGGAGCATAAATTTGTGTGACATAGAAAAATTGGATCCAACTCTTACCAGTAGCTACTGAATAGAGTGTGATCAGTGAAAAAACCATCCATGGCTCTTGTACAGACGAAAGTATAGCACGATCTACTTGCTACAATGGTCGTCCAGAGGATTCAAAGTACACTCTACATGAACGAGAAAATTTATTCCCAGTGTTAATTTCATTTTATCTCATTTTAGGCCCAAAACTGTTTTTAATATAGTTTAAGGCAGTATGTGCTGTTGGCAGTCACTAAACCACAGGTTTACATAGGTTGACATATTTTCTTTCTAACCTAGCCTGAGAACAACTAATTATAGGATATTTTAACGTAATTACTTCGATATTTATCATTTAAATGGTGTCAAAAAATGAAAAAACAATGAAAAAACAAATGTATCACAGGTCAAAAGACTAATCATCTATCCTAACAAAGCATCAGAGTTATTATTTCAAAAAGGGGAGAAAAAAGAGGAGTATGGCCCTTGTACAAGAAAAAATGTATCGCAGTGCACACCTTTGATATTCCAGAACACAGTCGCCAGCGGTTTTTTAATGGGCTACGGGCACGGTTGTGTCAACGTTATGCAGCCAAGTGGAATTTATACCACGCAAGTCCGAGACAGTTAAACGGTTAGTTCGCAGAAAATCTGCAAGATGTAGAAAGAGAACTAATCAGCTTAGCAGCTCGGTAGAAATCGAGCACTTAACTTTAAACACGGTAAAGGACCGACGCTTACCTTAATATCCTGCAAGGGCCTACGGGTCCTCTTGTCCTCACCGCTGTGTACCAAGTGGTCAGAGCGGTGTTGTGGGAGGAGGCTTTTAAATACGTGTATCAATCACGTGATATTGGGTAGAACCTTTTTTTTCTTTAAAGGTACAGTGTGTGTCCCCATCTGATAGGGGGGAAGACAACCTGGACTGCAATTGTCCAAGTGTAGAGATGTTCCACGGAGATATATACACACAAAGTAAATTCAAAAGTAAATTAAAAAGAAAGCCCTGGGACGATGGAGTGTCCCAACAGGAAAAATATAACTCGAAACACGTGATGTATACACGTGTTTAAAGGGAGCTGATGAAAAAATGAGTCCCGAGGAGAGGTCTGAGCGTATTAGCGTCAACCCCTCACAAGGTAATCAAATCACCAAGGGTCAGAAAAAACGCACCGGGGTCGTAGAGTGTCCGATGGTGAAGTGTCTGCAGATTATTTATCACGTCACGTAATCAGGTTATTCCATTCCACCGAGGAGTTGAGACCCTGGTTTACCGTATTTAGCGTGTATATCAACCTTTGTTCAGCCCGGCTGAGAGACAAATCTCTATTTCCTCCTCTAGGTGAGGGGGATATTTTTTGAATTACAAACCATTTGAAGTCCGTGTAATGGTGCTTAGCTATGGTGTAATGGGAGACCATGGGTTTATTCTCGGTTTTGTTCTTTAGGCATGACCTATGTTCGCAGATTCTAAGTCGAACAGTGCGGCTAGTTTTTCCTATATACAATAGGTTGCACGGACATTTAATTCCGTATATCAGCCAATCTGAAGCACAGTTGGCGAAAGATCTCAAATTCCAAATTTTGCCGTTTAGGTCAATGGACTTACAATTGTCTGTTAGGTCACAAACTGAGCAGTGGCCACATTTAAAATGGCCCACTACAGGAGGAAGATTCCACAAAGTGGATTGTGCTGAAAGGGGGCGGGTGGCAGGGTACGTATGGACCAAAAAATCTTTAACGTTTTTTTGGCGCTTGAAAGCAAACCTCGGTTGTGGGGGACTAAACTCATCCGTAGTCAGGATATGCCATTGTTGTTTAATCACTTTGCGCAAAGTATTGCTAATGGGGCTAAAAGTGCTGACGCACGTAATCCTGTCCTCTTTTGTCGAGGGTTCATGTTGAAGGCATCTAGCTCTATTAGCATATTTAGCTCTTTTATATGCTCGGTTAATGCATTTATTAGGATACCCCCTAGCAGACAGGCGCTGTTTCAAGTCTCTGCCTTCTCGGGCAAAATCTTCTAGATCAGTACAGTTTCTTCTGAGTCTCAGAAATTGCCCAATAGGTAGGTTCTCACGTAAACTTCGAGGATGAAAGCTGTTATACCTGAGGAGAGTATTCTTATCTGTGGGTTTACGGAAAAGGCTCGTTTTAAGAGTCCCATCTTCCGTTTTAAAAATGAGAAGATCCAGAAAGGAAATAGTGGTGGCGTGAAACATCATAGTGAATTTGATGTGTGGGTTATGGTTATTGAGCCATTCTAGAAAACAATGCAAGCGGGGAAGATCCCCCTGCCAGATCATAAATACATCGTCTATATAACGGCACCATTTCAAGATATCTTTTTTGAAAGGATTAGACGAATGGTAGATGGAAGTGGTTTCAAAATGATCCATAAATAAGTTAGCTAAATCTGGCGCAAAGGTTGCCCCCATACTTGTACCATGGATTTGTTTATAGAAGGTCCCTTCGTACAAGAAGAAATTTTCTGTCAAAGCGATTCTAATGCATTCCATAATAAATGGTGTGGGTACTTTTAGCAATGTATCAGTACGTTGATTTAAAAAGAGCTCCATTATTGTAAGACATTCTCCTTGTGGAATGCTTGTATAGAGCGACGTCACGTCTAAGGTAACCAGGAGATCATTGGTATTGAGATGGATCTCGGAGACTAAATTAATCATACTGGTGGTATCTTTTACATAGGAGTTCATGTGTAGCACAAAGGGTCTAAGGAACCAGTCTGCATAGATAGAAAGTGGCTCTAGGATAGAATTGATGGCTGATACAATAGGTCTCCCAGGTGGAACCAATGCATTTTTATGGACCTTGGGGAGGAGGTAAAATGCAGGGGTGACAGGTGATGTTTTTATGAGAAACTGATGTTCATCCTGATCTATCCATTCCTCTTGCAGAGCATGGTCCATCAGGCTCTTGATTTCTGCACCGATGGAAGCTGTAGGATCATGATTCAGTCTACGATAAAAATCAGGATTGTTCAGTTGGAGCATCACTTCTGTGGAATAAAGTGTGGTATCCCAAAGAACAATTCCTCCGCCCTTATCGGCGGGTTTTATTAGGAAAGTCGTGTTCTTTTGTAGAACATCAAGGGCCAGCCGTTCACTATGGCTCAAATTGACTCTATGGTGGTTTTTGTCTTTTAGGAGATGTTTTGTTTTTTCTAAAATCTTATTTTCAAATGCTAAAATGGCCGGGCTAACCATAGCATTGGAGGGAGTGAAGTGTGAAGGCACTTTAAGGCCGGTTGTACTGGGTATTTTAGTAGAGGATAAACCATCTTTAAAGAAATATTTTAAACGAATCAGGCGAAAGAATTTGTGTAGTTCAACCTGAGTGTCAAAATCTTTGGCTCTAGTAGTGGGGACGAAACTCAGTCCATTTTTCAGGACCGATGATTCTGCCTCAGTAAGAATGTGGTTTGATAAATTGAAAATCGGAATCACCAATTCTGAGGGGGACCCCTCCAGTTGCGGGTTTGCATCCGTGGTGGCCCCTGTTGCCACTGACGTGGTCTCCTCCCTCGCCCTTGAAAAAAAGGTTGGTTGTTCGGGTCGGGCCCATTTGAGGTAGTGGGATTATCGGAGTCACTGCTTGATGTGGTATTGGAAGTATTAGAGAAACTCACATATTTGTTCCTAGGGGGACCTGTGGTTCTTTTTCTGCTTTGTGCCTGTTTGTTTTGATCCTCATAAAAGGAGGGCACCAAATATGGATACGTGTTAGTTTCCTTATAATTTTCCATATCTTTTTTGTATTTCCAATTTTTTTTATCTAAAGTGAACTTTTTGAATTTTACTATTTCTTCTTCAATTTTTGTAAGTTGTTCTTTAATGTCTCTTATAAGGTTATCGCCTTTCATCTTGTTTTCAAGAGTTTCAATTTCCAATTTTTGTTTGGTGGACTCTTCTGCCGAGGTATCGATAATCAGAATCAAATAGTCACGTGAGCATTTATTCCCAACAGCACTAAATTGTCCTTTAAATTTGGTGTTATCTAAAAAAAACCTTGGGATATTTTTAACTTGTAGACCTTCAGGAATGATGCCTGCTTTTAAATAGGCTAGCATCATCTGTCCATGAGATTCCGTGCGGATCAGTTTTTTCTTTTTTTGTAGCAATAGATCCAGATCGTCAGTTTTGGCGACTGGCGGGGCATTAGTTGTATCCATAGCCACTACCGTAGGTAAAGTTATCAATCTTTGGTAATATTCTTCCGAGAATGACAAAATATTGACACTCTCCATCTTAGTTTTAGACACTGTGTACCATGTGTGTCTGTCTCAAAAATAAACCAATGTCGGCTATCAATGAGGCCTTTCAGCCAAAGGGCTGTCCAAAAGGTGTATTAACAAATCAGGCCAAAACCCAATGTTTTTTGTTTTCGGGGGAGCAAACTCGCAAAAGGGTTGAATCACAAGGATCAAAGGAGACAGTACCAGGGACCTGGTACTGAGGAGTTGCTTACCCCTCACTACTCTATATCAGAGCAAGGTTGGATATAATCCTAGTCACACATACATATAATTATCTAACAGTAGTCATTCGTGACAGCCAGACAAAAGACCGAGGGTAGAGAGAGGAGGCATACCTGAGAATAATTTTAATTCAAAATTCAGAACATTAAAAAGCTACAGAATACGACATGTGTACAAATATAAAACAAGTGGTGTGAAAAACAAAACATATAAGGCAAGGCTTCGGGGGGCAGAGAGCCTTAGAGAGAAACAAAAACAGGTGAAATGACTTGATACACCTTCATTTTCTAATACAAAAATGTTGCAAAATGGCAAAATTTAGCATTTGCTGAGATATAAAGTGTCGACATGTTTCGGCCAATCGTCATATGGGACATTTTCTCAAGTGTCCATACAGAATCTAGTTGTAGTGGCCATCATCAGGACAAGACATTTCTTCAAATACAGCCTTATAAGTGATTCGATGTGGGTATCACGCACATCTAAAAAAATACACATATATATAAAAATTAATCACAATGCATGAAAAACATTTACATATATCTTAAAACTAAGTAACAATAACAATGTAACCTTTAGTCTTAAAAACTACCCTATATAGGCTGTTTTAATAGCCCAGCATATTTTTTGAAAACACACTCCAATAGTGTCATGTGCCCCGAACACATTCAAATACATGCGGTGCAACATATCCCAGGAGTTTTCCAGTGGGAGCATAAATTTGTGTGACATAGAAAAATTGGATCCAACTCTTACCAGTAGCTACTGAATAGAGTGTGATCAGTGAAAAAACCATCCATGGCTCTTGTACAGACGAAAGTATAGCACGATCTACTTGCTACAATGGTCGTCCAGAGGATTCAAAGTACACTCTACATGAACGAGAAAATTTATTCCCAGTGTTAATTTCATTTTATCTCATTTTAGGCCCAAAACTGTTTTTAATATAGTTTAAGGCAGTATGTGCTGTTGGCAGTCACTAAACCACAGGTTTACATAGGTTGACATATTTTCTTTCTAACCTAGCCTGAGAACAACTAATTATAGGATATTTTAACGTAATTACTTCGATATTTATCATTTAAATGGTGTCAAAAAATGAAAAAACAATGAAAAAACAAATGTATCACAGGTCAAAAGACTAATCATCTATCCTAACAAAGCATCAGAGTTATTATTTCAAAAAGGGGAGAAAAAAGAGGAGTATGGCCCTTGTACAAGAAAAAATGTATCGCAGTGCACACCTTTGATATTCCAGAACACAGTCGCCAGCGGTTTTTTAATGGGCTACGGGCACGGTTGTGTCAACGTTATGCAGCCAAGTGGAATTTCTACCACGCAAGTCCGAGACAGTTAAACGGTTAGTTCGCAGAAAATCTGCAAGATGTAGAAAGAGAACTAATCAGCTTAGCAGCTCGGTAGAAATCGAGCACTTAACTTTAAACACGGTAAAGGACCGACGCTTACCTTAATATCCTGCAAGGGCCTACGGGTCCTCTTGTCCTCACCGCTGTGTACCAAGTGGTCAGAGCGGTGTTGTGGGAGGAGGCTTTTAAATACGTGTATCAATCACGTGATATTGGGTAGAACCTTTTTTTTCTTTAAAGGTACAGTGTGTGTCCCCATCTGATACGGGGGAAGACAACCTGGACTGCAATTGTCCAAGTGTAGAGATGTTCCACGGAGATATATACACACAAAGTAAATTCAAAAGTAAATTAAAAAGAAAGCCCTGGGACGATGGAGTGTCCCAACAGGAAAAATATAACTCGAAACACGTGATGTATACACGTGTTTAAAGGGAGCTGATGAAAAAATGAGTCCCGAGGAGAGGTCTGAGCGTATTAGCGTCAACCCCTCACAAGGTAATCAAATCACCAAGGGTCAGAAAAAACGCACCGGGGTCGTAGAGTGTCCGATGGTGAAGTGTCTGCAGATTATTTATCACGTCACGTAATCAGGTTATTCCATTCCACCGAGGAGTTGAGCCCCTGGTTTACCGTATTTAGCGTGTATATCAACCTTTGTTCAGCCCGGCTGAGAGACAAATCTCTATTTCCTCCTCTAGGTGAGGGGGATATTTTTTGAATTACAAACCATTTGAAGTCCGTGTAATGGTGCTTAGCTATGGTGTAATGGGAGACCATGGGTTTATTCTCGGTTTTGTTCTTTAGGCATGACCTATGTTCGCAGATTCTAAGTCGAACAGTGCGGCTAGTTTTTCCTATATACAATAGGTTGCACGGACATTTAATTCCGTATATCAGCCAATCTGAAGCACAGTTGGAGAAAGATCTCAAATTCCAAATTTTGCCGTTTAGGTCAATGGACTTACAATTGTCTGTTAGGTCACAAACTGAGCAGTGGCCACATTTAAAATGGCCCACTACAGGAGGAAGATTCCACAAAGTGGATTGTGCTGAAAGGGGGCGGGTGGCAGGGTACGTATGGACCAAAAAATCTTTAACGTTTATTTGGCGCTTGAAAGCAAACCTCGGTTGTGGGGGACTAAACTCATCCGTAGTCAGGATATGCCATTGTTGTTTAATCACTTTGCGCAAAGTATTGCTAATGGGGCTAAAAGTGCTGACGCACGTAATCCTGTCCTCTTTTGTCGAGGGTTCATGTTGAAGGCATCTAGCTCTATTAGCATATTTAGCTCTTTTATATGCTCGGTTAATGCATTTATTAGGATACCCCCTAGCAGACAGGCGCTGTTTCAAGTCTCTGCCTTCTCGGGCAAAATCTTCTAGATCAGTACAGTTTCTTCTGAGTCTCAGAAATTGCCCAATAGGTAGGTTCTCACGTAAACTTCGAGGATGAAAGCTGTTATACCTGAGGAGAGTATTCTTATCTGTGGGTTTACGGAAAAGGCTCGTTTTAAGAGTCCCATCTTCCGTTTTAAAAATGAGAAGATCCAGAAAGGAAATAGTGGTGGCGTGAAACATCTTAGTGAATTTGATGTGTGGGTTATGGTTATTGAGCCATTCTAGAAAACAATGCAAGCGGGGAAGATCCCCCTGCCAGATCATAAATACATCGTCTATATAACGGCACCATTTCAAGATATCTTTTTTGAAAGGATTAGACGAATGGTAGATGTAAGTGGTTTCAAAATGATCCATAAATAAGTTAGCTAAATCTGGCGCAAAGGTTGCCCCCATACTTGTACCATGGATTTGTTTATAGAAGGTCCCTTCGTACAAGAAGAAATTTTCTGTCAAAGCGATTCTAATGCATTCCATAATAAATGGTGTGGGTACTTTTAGCAATGTATCAGTACGTTGATTTAAAAAGAGCTCCATTATTGTAAGACATTCTCCTTGTGGAATGCTTGTATAGAGCGACGTCACGTCTAAGGTAACCAGGAGATCATTGGTATTGAGATGGATCTCGGAGACTAAATTAATCATACTGGTGGTATCTTTTACATAGGAGTTCATGTGTAGCACAAAGGGTCTAAGGAACCAGTCTGCATAGATAGAAAGTGGCTCTAGGATAGAATTGATGGCTGATACAATAGGTCTCCCAGGTGGAACCAATGCATTTTTATGGACCTTGGGGAGGAGGTAAAATGCAG
Organism: Ambystoma mexicanum; assembly: GCF_040938575.1. Taxonomy (NCBI): domain Eukaryota; kingdom Metazoa; phylum Chordata; class Amphibia; order Caudata; family Ambystomatidae; genus Ambystoma; species Ambystoma mexicanum. The sequence continues at coordinate 111,337,236 of NC_090938.1, read as the reverse complement.
GGGTGACAGGTGATGTTTTTATGAGAAACTGATGTTCATCCTGATCTATCCATTCCTCTTGCAGAGCATGGTCCATCAGGCTCTTGATTTCTGCACCGATGGAAGCTGTAGGATCATGATTCAGTCTACGATAAAAATCAGGATTGTTCAGTTGGAGCATCACTTCTGTGGAATAAAGTGTGGTATCCCAAAGAACAATTCCTCCGCCCTTATCGGCGGGTTTTATTAGGAAAGTCGTGTTCTTTTGTAGAACATCAAGGGCCAGCCGTTCACTATGGCTCAAATTGACTCTATGGTGGTTTTTGTCTTTTAGGAGATGTTTTGTTTTTTCTAAAATCTTATTTTCAAATGCTAAAATGGCCGGGCTAACCATAGCATTGGAGGGAGTGAAGTGTGAAGGCACTTTAAGGCCGGTTGTACTGGGTATTTTAGTAGAGGATAAACCATCTTTAAAGAAATATTTTAAACGAATCAGGCGAAAGAATTTGTGTAGTTCAACCTGAGTGTCAAAATCTTTGGCTCTAGTAGTGGGGACGAAACTCAGTCCATTTTTCAGGACCGATGATTCTGCCTCAGTAAGAATGTGGTTTGATAAATTGAAAATCGGAATCACCAATTCTGAGGGGGACCCCTCCAGTTGCGGGTTTGCATCCGTGGTGGCCCCTGTTGCCACTGACGTGGTCTCCTCCCTCGCCCTTGAAAAAAAGGTTGGTTGTTCGGGTCGGGCCCATTTGAGGTAGTGGGATTATCGGAGTCACTGCTTGATGTGGTATTGGAAGTATTAGAGAAACTCACATATTTGTTCCTAGGGGGACCTGTGGTTCTTTTTCTGCTTTGTGCCTGTTTGTTTTGATCCTCATAAAAGGAGGGCACCAAATATGGATACGTGTTAGTTTCCTTATAATTTTCCATATCTTTTTTGTATTTCCAATTTTTTTTATCTAAAGTGAACTTTTTGAATTTTACTATTTCTTCTTCAATTTTTGTAAGTTGTTCTTTAATGTCTCTTATAAGGTTATCGCCTTTCATCTTGTTTTCAAGAGTTTCAATTTCCAATTTTTGTTTGGTGGACTCTTCTGCCGAGGTATCGATAATCAGAATCAAATAGTCACGTGAGCATTTATTCCCAACAGCACTAAATTGTCCTTTAAATTTGGTGTTATCTAAAAAAAACCTTGGGATATTTTTAACTTGTAGACCTTCAGGAATGATGCCTGCTTTTAAATAGGCTAGCATCATCTGTCCATGAGATTCCGTGCGGATCAGTTTTTTCTTTTTTTGTAGCAATAGATCCAGATCGTCAGTTTTGGCGACTGGCGGGGCATTAGTTGTATCCATAGCCACTACCGTAGGTAAAGTTATCAATCTTTGGTAATATTCTTCCGAGAATGACAAAATATTGACACTCTCCATCTTAGTTTTAGACACTGTGTACCATGTGTGTCTGTCTCAAAAATAAACCAATGTCGGCTATCAATGAGGCCTTTCAGCCAAAGGGCTGTCCAAAAGGTGTATTAACAAATCAGGCCAAAACCCAATGTTTTTTGTTTTCGGGGGAGCAAACTCGCAAAAGGGTTGAATCACAAGGATCAAAGGAGACAGTACCAGGGACCTGGTACTGAGGAGTTGCTTACCCCTCACTACTCTATATCAGAGCAAGGTTGGATATAATCCTAGTCACACATACATATAATTATCTAACAGTAGTCATTCGTGACAGCCAGACAAAAGACCGAGGGTAGAGAGAGGAGGCATACCTGAGAATAATTTTAATTCAAAATTCAGAACATTAAAAAGCTACAGAATACGACATGTGTACAAATATAAAACAAGTGGTGTGAAAAACAAAACATATAAGGCAAGGCTTCGGGGGGCAGAGAGCCTTAGAGAGAAACAAAAACAGGTGAAATGACTTGATACACCTTCATTTTCTAATACAAAAATGTTGCAAAATGGCAAAATTTAGCATTTGCTGAGATATAAAGTGTCGACATGTTTCGGCCAATCGTCATATGGGACATTTTCTCAAGTGTCCATACAGAATCTAGTTGTAGTGGCCATCATCAGGACAAGACATTTCTTCAAATACAGCCTTATAAGTGATTCGATGTGGGTATCACGCACATCTAAAAAAATACACATATATATAAAAATTAATCACAATGCATGAAAAACATTTACATATATCTTAAAACTAAGTAACAATAACAATGTAACCTTTAGTCTTAAAAACTACCCTATATAGGCTGTTTTAATAGCCCAGCATATTTTTTGAAAACACACTCCAATAGTGTCATGTGCCCCGAACACATTCAAATACATGCGGTGCAACATATCCCAGGAGTTTTCCAGTGGGAGCATAAATTTGTGTGACATAGAAAAATTGGATCCAACTCTTACCAGTAGCTACTGAATAGAGTGTGATCAGTGAAAAAACCATCCATGGCTCTTGTACAGACGAAAGTATAGCACGATCTACTTGCTACAATGGTCGTCCAGAGGATTCAAAGTACACTCTACATGAACGAGAAAATTTATTCCCAGTGTTAATTTCATTTTATCTCATTTTAGGCCCAAAACTGTTTTTAATATAGTTTAAGGCAGTATGTGCTGTTGGCAGTCACTAAACCACAGGTTTACATAGGTTGACATATTTTCTTTCTAACCTAGCCTGAGAACAACTAATTATAGGATATTTTAACGTAATTACTTCGATATTTATCATTTAAATGGTGTCAAAAAATGAAAAAACAATGAAAAAACAAATGTATCACAGGTCAAAAGACTAATCATCTATCCTAACAAAGCATCAGAGTTATTATTTCAAAAAGGGGAGAAAAAAGAGGAGTATGGCCCTTGTACAAGAAAAAATGTATCGCAGTGCACACCTTTGATATTCCAGAACACAGTCGCCAGCGGTTTTTTAATGGGCTACGGGCACGGTTGTGTCAACGTTATGCAGCCAAGTGGAATTTCTACCACGCAAGTCCGAGACAGTTAAACGGTTAGTTCGCAGAAAATCTGCAAGATGTAGAAAGAGAACTAATCAGCTTAGCAGCTCGGTAGAAATCGAGCACTTAACTTTAAACACGGTAAAGGACCGACGCTTACCTTAATATCCTGCAAGGGCCTACGGGTCCTCTTGTCCTCACCGCTGTGTACCAAGTGGTCAGAGCGGTGTTGTGGGAGGAGGCTTTTAAATACGTGTATCAATCACGTGATATTGGGTAGAACCTTTTTTTTCTTTAAAGGTACAGTGTGTGTCCCCATCTGATACGGGGGAAGACAACCTGGACTGCAATTGTCCAAGTGTAGAGATGTTCCACGGAGATATATACACACAAAGTAAATTCAAAAGTAAATTAAAAAGAAAGCCCTGGGACGATGGAGTGTCCCAACAGGAAAAATATAACTCGAAACACGTGATGTATACACGTGTTTAAAGGGAGCTGATGAAAAAATGAGTCCCGAGGAGAGGTCTGAGCGTATTAGCGTCAACCCCTCACAAGGTAATCAAATCACCAAGGGTCAGAAAAAACGCACCGGGGTCGTAGAGTGTCCGATGGTGAAGTGTCTGCAGATTATTTATCACGTCACGTAATCAGGTTATTCCATTCCACCGAGGAGTTGAGCCCCTGGTTTACCGTATTTAGCGTGTATATCAACCTTTGTTCAGCCCGGCTGAGAGACAAATCTCTATTTCCTCCTCTAGGTGAGGGGGATATTTTTTGAATTACAAACCATTTGAAGTCCGTGTAATGGTGCTTAGCTATGGTGTAATGGGAGACCATGGGTTTATTCTCGGTTTTGTTCTTTAGGCATGACCTATGTTCGCAGATTCTAAGTCGAACAGTGCGGCTAGTTTTTCCTATATACAATAGGTTGCACGGACATTTAATTCCGTATATCAGCCAATCTGAAGCACAGTTGGAGAAAGATCTCAAATTCCAAATTTTGCCGTTTAGGTCAATGGACTTACAATTGTCTGTTAGGTCACAAACTGAGCAGTGGCCACATTTAAAATGGCCCACTACAGGAGGAAGATTCCACAAAGTGGATTGTGCTGAAAGGGGGCGGGTGGCAGGGTACGTATGGACCAAAAAATCTTTAACGTTTATTTGGCGCTTGAAAGCAAACCTCGGTTGTGGGGGACTAAACTCATCCGTAGTCAGGATATGCCATTGTTGTTTAATCACTTTGCGCAAAGTATTGCTAATGGGGCTAAAAGTGCTGACGCACGTAATCCTGTCCTCTTTTGTCGAGGGTTCATGTTGAAGGCATCTAGCTCTATTAGCATATTTAGCTCTTTTATATGCTCGGTTAATGCATTTATTAGGATACCCCCTAGCAGACAGGCGCTGTTTCAAGTCTCTGCCTTCTCGGGCAAAATCTTCTAGATCAGTACAGTTTCTTCTGAGTCTCAGAAATTGCCCAATAGGTAGGTTCTCACGTAAACTTCGAGGATGAAAGCTGTTATACCTGAGGAGAGTATTCTTATCTGTGGGTTTACGGAAAAGGCTCGTTTTAAGAGTCCCATCTTCCGTTTTAAAAATGAGAAGATCCAGAAAGGAAATAGTGGTGGCGTGAAACATCTTAGTGAATTTGATGTGTGGGTTATGGTTATTGAGCCATTCTAGAAAACAATGCAAGCGGGGAAGATCCCCCTGCCAGATCATAAATACATCGTCTATATAACGGCACCATTTCAAGATATCTTTTTTGAAAGGATTAGACGAATGGTAGATGTAAGTGGTTTCAAAATGATCCATAAATAAGTTAGCTAAATCTGGCGCAAAGGTTGCCCCCATACTTGTACCATGGATTTGTTTATAGAAGGTCCCTTCGTACAAGAAGAAATTTTCTGTCAAAGCGATTCTAATGCATTCCATAATAAATGGTGTGGGTACTTTTAGCAATGTATCAGTACGTTGATTTAAAAAGAGCTCCATTATTGTAAGACATTCTCCTTGTGGAATGCTTGTATAGAGCGACGTCACGTCTAAGGTAACCAGGAGATCATTGGTATTGAGATGGATCTCGGAGACTAAATTAATCATACTGGTGGTATCTTTTACATAGGAGTTCATGTGTAGCACAAAGGGTCTAAGGAACCAGTCTGCATAGATAGAAAGTGGCTCTAGGATAGAATTGATGGCTGATACAATAGGTCTCCCAGGTGGAACCAATGCATTTTTATGGACCTTGGGGAGGAGGTAAAATGCAGGGGTGACAGGTGATGTTTTTATGAGAAACTGATGTTCATCCTGATCTATCCATTCCTCTTGCAGAGCATGGTCCATCAGGCTCTTGATTTCTGCACCGATGGAAGCTGTAGGATCATGATTCAGTCTACGATAAAAATCAGGATTGTTCAGTTGGAGCATCACTTCTGTGGAATAAAGTGTGGTATCCCAAAGAACAATTCCTCCGCCCTTATCGGCGGGTTTTATTAGGAAAGTCGTGTTCTTTTGTAGAACATCAAGGGCCAGCCGTTCACTATGGCTCAAATTGACTCTATGGTGGTTTTTGTCTTTTAGGAGATGTTTTGTTTTTTCTAAAATCTTATTTTCAAATGCTAAAATGGCCGGGCTAACCATAGCATTGGAGGGAGTGAAGTGTGAAGGCACTTTAAGGCCGGTTGTACTGGGTATTTTAGTAGAGGATAAACCATCTTTAAAGAAATATTTTAAACGAATCAGGCGAAAGAATTTGTGTAGTTCAACCTGAGTGTCAAAATCTTTGGCTCTAGTAGTGGGGACGAAACTCAGTCCATTTTTCAGGACCGATGATTCTGCCTCAGTAAGAATGTGGTTTGATAAATTGAAAATCGGAATCACCAATTCTGAGGGGGACCCCTCCAGTTGCGGGTTTGCATCCGTGGTGGCCCCTGTTGCCACTGACGTGGTCTCCTCCCTCGCCCTTGAAAAAAAGGTTGGTTGTTCGGGTCGGGCCCATTTGAGGTAGTGGGATTATCGGAGTCACTGCTTGATGTGGTATTGGAAGTATTAGAGAAACTCACATATTTGTTCCTAGGGGGACCTGTGGTTCTTTTTCTGCTTTGTGCCTGTTTGTTTTGATCCTCATAAAAGGAGGGCACCAAATATGGATACGTGTTAGTTTCCTTATAATTTTCCATATCTTTTTTGTATTTCCAATTTTTTTTATCTAAAGTGAACTTTTTGAATTTTACTATTTCTTCTTCAATTTTTGTAAGTTGTTCTTTAATGTCTCTTATAAGGTTATCGCCTTTCATCTTGTTTTCAAGAGTTTCAATTTCCAATTTTTGTTTGGTGGACTCTTCTGCCGAGGTATCGATAATCAGAATCAAATAGTCACGTGAGCATTTATTCCCAACAGCACTAAATTGTCCTTTAAATTTGGTGTTATCTAAAAAAAACCTTGGGATATTTTTAACTTGTAGACCTTCAGGAATGATGCCTGCTTTTAAATAGGCTAGCATCATCTGTCCATGAGATTCCGTGCGGATCAGTTTTTTCTTTTTTTGTAGCAATAGATCCAGATCGTCAGTTTTGGCGACTGGCGGGGCATTAGTTGTATCCATAGCCACTACCGTAGGTAAAGTTATCAATCTTTGGTAATATTCTTCCGAGAATGACAAAATATTGACACTCTCCATCTTAGTTTTAGACACTGTGTACCATGTGTGTCTGTCTCAAAAATAAACCAATGTCGGCTATCAATGAGGCCTTTCAGCCAAAGGGCTGTCCAAAAGGTGTATTAACAAATCAGGCCAAAACCCAATGTTTTTTGTTTTCGGGGGAGCAAACTCGCAAAAGGGTTGAATCACAAGGATCAAAGGAGACAGTACCAGGGACCTGGTACTGAGGAGTTGCTTACCCCTCACTACTCTATATCAGAGCAAGGTTGGATATAATCCTAGTCACACATACATATAATTATCTAACAGTAGTCATTCGTGACAGCCAGACAAAAGACCGAGGGTAGAGAGAGGAGGCATACCTGAGAATAATTTTAATTCAAAATTCAGAACATTAAAAAGCTACAGAATACGACATGTGTACAAATATAAAACAAGTGGTGTGAAAAACAAAACATATAAGGCAAGGCTTCGGGGGGCAGAGAGCCTTAGAGAGAAACAAAAACAGGTGAAATGACTTGATACACCTTCATTTTCTAATACAAAAATGTTGCAAAATGGCAAAATTTAGCATTTGCTGAGATATAAAGTGTCGACATGTTTCGGCCAATCGTCATATGGGACATTTTCTCAAGTGTCCATACAGAATCTAGTTGTAGTGGCCATCATCAGGACAAGACATTTCTTCAAATACAGCCTTATAAGTGATTCGATGTGGGTATCACGCACATCTAAAAAAATACACATATATATAAAAATTAATCACAATGCATGAAAAACATTTACATATATCTTAAAACTAAGTAACAATAACAATGTAACCTTTAGTCTTAAAAACTACCCTATATAGGCTGTTTTAATAGCCCAGCATATTTTTTGAAAACACACTCCAATAGTGTCATGTGCCCCGAACACATTCAAATACATGCGGTGCAACATATCCCAGGAGTTTTCCAGTGGGAGCATAAATTTGTGTGACATAGAAAAATTGGATCCAACTCTTACCAGTAGCTACTGAATAGAGTGTGATCAGTGAAAAAACCATCCATGGCTCTTGTACAGACGAAAGTATAGCACGATCTACTTGCTACAATGGTCGTCCAGAGGATTCAAAGTACACTCTACATGAACGAGAAAATTTATTCCCAGTGTTAATTTCATTTTATCTCATTTTAGGCCCAAAACTGTTTTTAATATAGTTTAAGGCAGTATGTGCTGTTGGCAGTCACTAAACCACAGGTTTACATAGGTTGACATATTTTCTTTCTAACCTAGCCTGAGAACAACTAATTATAGGATATTTTAACGTAATTACTTCGATATTTATCATTTAAATGGTGTCAAAAAATGAAAAAACAATGAAAAAACAAATGTATCACAGGTCAAAAGACTAATCATCTATCCTAACAAAGCATCAGAGTTATTATTTCAAAAAGGGGAGAAAAAAGAGGAGTATGGCCCTTGTACAAGAAAAAATGTATCGCAGTGCACACCTTTGATATTCCAGAACACAGTCGCCAGCGGTTTTTTAATGGGCTACGGGCACGGTTGTGTCAACGTTATGCAGCCAAGTGGAATTTCTACCACGCAAGTCTGAGACAGTTAAACGGTTAGTTCGCAGAAAATCTGCAAGATGTAGAAAGAGAACTAATCAGCTTAGCAGCTCGGTAGAAATCGAGCACTTAACTTTAAACACGGTAAAGGACCGACGCTTACCTTAATATCCTGCAAGGGCCTACGGGTCCTCTTGTCCTCACCGCTGTGTACCAAGTGGTCAGAGCGGTGTTGTGGGAGGAGGCTTTTAAATACGTGTATCAATCACGTGATATTGGGTAGAACCTTTTTTTTCTTTAAAGGTACAGTGTGTGTCCCCATCTGATACGGGGGAAGACAACCTGGACTGCAATTGTCCAAGTGTAGAGATGTTCCACGGAGATATATACACACAAAGTAAATTCAAAAGTAAATTAAAAAGAAAGCCCTGGGACGATGGAGTGTCCCAACAGGAAAAATATAACTCGAAACACGTGATGTATACACGTGTTTAAAGGGAGCTGATGAAAAAATGAGTCCCGAGGAGAGGTCTGAGCGTATTAGCGTCAACCCCTCACAAGGTAATCAAATCACCAAGGGTCAGAAAAAACGCACCGGGGTCGTAGAGTGTCCGATGGTGAAGTGTCTGCAGATTATTTATCACGTCACGTAATCAGGTTATTCCATTCCACCGAGGAGTTGAGCCCCTGGTTTACCGTATTTAGCGTGTATATCAACCTTTGTTCAGCCCGGCTGAGAGACAAATCTCTATTTCCTCCTCTAGGTGAGGGGGATATTTTTTGAATTACAAACCATTTGAAGTCCGTGTAATGGTGCTTAGCTATGGTGTAATGGGAGACCATGGGTTTATTCTCGGTTTTGTTCTTTAGGCATGACCTATGTTCGCAGATTCTAAGTCGAACAGTGCGGCTAGTTTTTCCTATATACAATAGGTTGCACGGACATTTAATTCCGTATATCAGCCAATCTGAAGCACAGTTGGCGAAAGATCTCAAATTCCAAATTTTGCCGTTTAGGTCAATGGACTTACAATTGTCTGTTAGGTCACAAACTGAGCAGTGGCCACATTTAAAATGGCCCACTACAGGAGGAAGATTCCACAAAGTGGATTGTGCTGAAAGGGGGCGGGTGGCAGGGTACGTATGGACCAAAAAATCTTTAACGTTTTTTTGGCGCTTGAAAGCAAACCTCGGTTGTGGGGGACTAAACTCATCCGTAGTCAGGATATGCCATTGTTGTTTAATCACTTTGCGCAAAGTATTGCTAATGGGGCTAAAAGTGCTGACGCACGTAATCCTGTCCTCTTTTGTCGAGGGTTCATGTTGAAGGCATCTAGCTCTATTAGCATATTTAGCTCTTTTATATGCTCGGTTAATGCATTTATTAGGATACCCCCTAGCAGACAGGCGCTGTTTCAAGTCTCTGCCTTCTCGGGCAAAATCTTCTAGATCAGTACAGTTTCTTCTGAGTCTCAGAAATTGCCCAATAGGTAGGTTCTCACGTAAACTTCGAGGATGAAAGCTGTTATACCTGAGGAGAGTATTCTTATCTGTGGGTTTACGGAAAAGGCTCGTTTTAAGAGTCCCATCTTCCGTTTTAAAAATGAGAAGATCCAGAAAGGAAATAGTGGTGGCGTGAAACATCATAGTGAATTTGATGTGTGGGTTATGGTTATTGAGCCATTCTAGAAAACAATGCAAGCGGGGAAGATCCCCCTGCCAGATCATAAATACATCGTCTATATAACGGCACCATTTCAAGATATCTTTTTTGAAAGGATTAGACGAATGGTAGATGGAAGTGGTTTCAAAATGATCCATAAATAAGTTAGCTAAATCTGGCGCAAAGGTTGCCCCCATACTTGTACCATGGATTTGTTTATAGAAGGTCCCTTCGTACAAGAAGAAATTTTCTGTCAAAGCGATTCTAATGCATTCCATAATAAATGGTGTGGGTACTTTTAGCAATGTATCAGTACGTTGATTTAAAAAGAGCTCCATTATTGTAAGACATTCTCCTTGTGGAATGCTTGTATAGAGCGACGTCACGTCTAAGGTAACCAGGAGATCATTGGTATTGAGATGGATCTCGGAGACTAAATTTTCCGTAAACCCACAGATAAGAATACTCTCCTCAGGTATAACAGCTTTCATCCTCGAAGTTTACGTGAGAACCTACCTATTGGGCAATTTCTGAGACTCAGAAGAAACTGTACTGATCTAGAAGATTTTGCCCGAGAAGGCAGAGACTTGAAACAGCGCCTGTCTGCTAGGGGGTATCCTAATAAATGCATTAACCGAGCATATAAAAGAGCTAAATATGCTAATAGAGCTAGATGCCTTCAACATGAACCCTCGACAAAAGAGGACAGGATTACGTGCGTCAGCACTTTTAGCCCCATTAGCAATACTTTGCGCAAAGTGATTAAACAACAATGGCATATCCTGACTACGGATGAGTTTAGTCCCCCACAACCGAGGTTTGCTTTCAAGCGCCAAAAAAACGTTAAAGATTTTTTGGTCCATACGTACCCTGCCACCCGCCCCCTTTCAGCACAATCCACTTTGTGGAATCTTCCTCCTGTAGTGGGCCATTTTAAATGTGGCCACTGCTCAGTTTGTGACCTAACAGACAATTGTAAGTCCATTGACCTAAACGGCAAAATTTGGAATTTGAGATCTTTCTCCAACTGTGCTTCAGATTGGCTGATATACGGAATTAAATGTCCGTGCAACCTATTGTATATAGGAAAAACTAGCCGCACTGTTCGACTTAGAATCTGCGAACATAGGTCATGCCTAAAGAACAAAACCGAGAATAAACCCATGGTCTCCCATTACACCATAGCTAAGCACCATTACACGGACTTCAAATGGTTTGTAATTCAAAAAATATCCCCCTCACCTAGAGGAGGAAATAGAGATTTGTCTCTCAGCCGGGCTGAACAAAGGTTGATATACACGCTAAATACGGTAAACCAGGGGCTCAACTCCTCGGTGGAATGGAATAACCTGATTACGTGACGTGATAAATAATCTGCAGACACTTCACCATCGGACACTCTACGACCCCGGTGCGTTTTTTCTGACCCTTGGTGATTTGATTACCTTGTGAGGGGTTGACGCTAATACGCTCAGACCTCTCCTCGGGACTCATTTTTTCATCAGCTCCCTTTAAACACGTGTATACATCACGTGTTTCGAGTTATATTTTTCCTGTTGGGACACTCCATCGTCCCAGGGCTTTCTTTTTAATTTACTTTTGAATTTACTTTGTGTGTATATATCTCCGTGGAACATCTCTACACTTGGACAATTGCAGTCCAGGTTGTCTTCCCCCGTATCAGATGGGGACACACACTGTACCTTTAAAGAAAAAAAAGGTTCTACCCAATATCACGTGATTGATACACGTATTTAAAAGCCTCCTCCCACAACACCGCTCTGACCACTTGGTACACAGCGGTGAGGACAAGAGGACCCGTAGGCCCTTGCAGGATATTAAGGTAAGCGTCGGTCCTTTACCGTGTTTAAAGTTAAGTGCTCGATTTCTACCGAGCTGCTAAGCTGATTAGTTCTCTTTCTACATCTTGCAGATTTTCTGCGAACTAACCGTTTAACTGTCTCGGACTTGCGTGGTATAAATTCCACTTGGCTGCATAACGTTGACACAACCGTGCCCGTAGCCCATTAAAAAACCGCTGGCGACTGTGTTCTGGAATATCAAAGGTGTGCACTGCGATACATTTTTTCTTGTACAAGGGCCATACTCCTCTTTTTTTCCCCTTTTTGAAATAATAACTCTGTTGCTTTGTTAGGATAGATGATTAGTCTTTTGACCTGTGATACATTTGTTTTTTCATTGTTTTTTCATTTTTTGACACCATTTAAATGATAAATATCGAAGTAATTACGTTAAAATATCCTATAATTAGTTGTTCTCAGGCTAGGTTAGAAAGAAAATATGTCAACCTATGTAAACCTGTGGTTTAGTGACTGCCAACAGCACATACTGCCTTAAACTATATTAAAAACAGTTTTAGGCCTAAAATGAGATAAAATGAAATTAACACTGGGAATAAATTTTCTCGTTCATGTAGAGTGTACTTTGAATCCTCTGGACGACCATTGTAGCAAGTAGATCGTGCTATACTTTCGTCTGTACAAGAGCCATGGATGGTTTTTTCACTGATCACACTCTATTCAGTAGCTACTGGTAAGAGTTGGATCCAATTTTTCTATGTCACACAAATTTATGCTCCCACTGGAAAACTCCTGGGATATGTTGCACCGCATGTATTTGAATGTGTTCGGGGCACATGACACTATTGGAGTGTGTTTTCAAAAAATATGCTGGGCTATTAAAACAGCCTATATAGGGTAGTTTTTAAGACTAAAGGTTACATTGTTATTGTTACTTAGTTTTAAGATATATGTAAATGTTTTTCATGCATTGTGATTAATTTTTATATATATGTGTATTTTTTTAGATGTGCGTGATACCCACATCGAATCACTTATAAGGCTGTATTTGAAGAAATGTCTTGTCCTGATGATGGCCACTACAACTAGATTCTGTATGGACACTTGAGAAAATGTCCCATATGACGATTGGCCGAAACATGTCGACACTTTATATCTCAGCAAATGCTAAATTTTGCCATTTTGCAACATTTTTGTATTAGAAAATGAAGGTGTATCAAGTCATTTCACCTGTTTTTGTTTCTCTCTAAGGCTCTCTGCCCCCCGAAGCCTTGCCTTATATGTTTTGTTTTTCACACCACTTGTTTTATATTTGTACACATGTCGTATTCTGTAGCTTTTTAATGTTCTGAATTTTGAATTAAAATTATTCTCAGGTATGCCTCCTCTCTCTACCCTCGGTCTTTTGTCTGGCTGACACGAATGACTACTGTTAGATAATTATATGTATGTGTGACTAGGATTATATCCAACCTTGCTCTGATATAGAGTAGTGAGGGGTAAGCAACTCCTCAGTACCAGGTCCCTGGTACTGTCTCCTTTGATCCTTGTGATTCAACCCTTTTGCGAGTTTGCTCCCCCGAAAACAAAAAACATTGGGTTTTGGCCTGATTTGTTAATACACCTTTTGGACAGCCCTTTGGCTGAAAGGCCTCATTGATAGCCGACATTGGTTATTTTTGAGACAGACACACATGGTACACAGTGTCTAAAACTAAGATGGAGAGTGTCAATATTTTGTCATTCTCGGAAGAATATTACCAAAGATTGATAACTTTACCTACGGTAGTGGCTATGGATACAACTAATGCCCCGCCAGTCGCCAAAACTGACGATCTGGATCTATTGCTACAAAAAAAGAAAAAACTGATCCGCACGGAATCTCATGGACAGATGATGCTAGCCTATTTAAAAGCAGGCATCATTCCTGAAGGTCTACAAGTTAAAAATATCCCAAGGTTTTTTTTAGATAACACCAAATTTAAAGGACAATTTAGTGCTGTTGGGAATAAATGCTCACGTGACTATTTGATTCTGATTATCGATACCTCGGCAGAAGAGTCCACCAAACAAAAATTGGAAATTGAAACTCTTGAAAACAAGATGAAAGGCGATAACCTTATAAGAGACATTAAAGAACAACTTACAAAAATTGAAAAAGAAATAGTAAAATTCAAAAAGTTCACTTTAGATAAAAAAATTTGGAAATACAAAAAAGATATGGAAAATTATAAGGAAACTAACATGTATCCATATTTGGTGCCCTCCTTTTATGAGGATCAAAACAAACAGGCACAAAGCAGAAAAAGAACCACAGGTCCCCCTAGGAACAAATATGTGAGTTTCTCTAATACTTCCAATACCACATCAAGCAGTGACTCCGATAATCCCACTACCTCAAATGGGCCCGACCCGAACAACCAACCTTTTTTTCAAGGGCGAGGGAGGAGACCACGTCAGTGGCAACAGGGGCCACCACGGATGCAAACCCGCAACTGGAGGGGTCCCCCTCAGAATTGGTGATTCCGATTTTCAATTTATCAAACCACATTCTTACTGAGGCAGAAACATCGGTCCTGAAAAATGGACTGAGTTTCGTCCCCACTACTAGAGCCAAAGATTTTGACACTCAGGTTGAACTACACAAATTCTTTCGCCTGATTCGTTTAAAATATTTCTTTAAAGATGGTTTATCCTCTACTAAAATACCCAGTACAACCGGCCTTAAAGTGCCTTCACACTTCACTCCCTCCAATGCTATGGTTAGCCCGGCCATTTTAGCATTTGAAAATAAGATTTTAGAAAAAACAAAACATCTCCTAAAAGACAAAAACCACCATAGAGACAATTTGAGCCATAGTGAACGGCTGGCCCTTGATGTTCTACAAAAGAACACGACTTTCCTAATAAAACCCGCCGATAAGGGCGGAGGAATTGTTCTTTGGGATACCACACTTTATTCCACAGAAGTGATGCTCCAACTGAACAATCCTGATTTTTATCGTAGACTGAATCATGATCCTACAGCTTCCATCGGTGCAGAAATCAAGAGCCTGATGGACCATGCTCTGCAAGAGGAATGGATAGATCAGGATGAACATCAGTTTCTCATAAAAACATCACCTGTCACCCCTGCATTTTACCTCCTCCCCAAGGTCCATAAAAATGCATTGGTTCCACCTGGGAGACCTATTGTATCAGCGAACAATTCTATCCTAGAGCCACTTTCTATCTATGCAGACTGGTTCCTTAGACCCTTTGTGCTACACATGAACTCCTATGTAAAAGATACCACCAGTATGATTAATTTAGTCTCCGAGATCCATCTCAATACCAATGATCTCCTGGTTACCTTAGACGTGACGTCGCTCTATACAAGCATTCCACAAGGAGAATGTCTTACAATAATGGAGCTCTTTTTAAATCAACGTACTGATACATTGCTAAAAGTACCCACACCATTTATTATGGAATGCATTAGAATCGCTTTGACAGAAAATTTCTTCTTGTACGAAGGGACCTTCTATAAACAAATCCATGGTACAAGTATGGGGGCAACCTTTGCGCCAGATTTAGCTAACTTATTTATGGATCATTTTGAAACCACTTCCATCTACCATTCGTCTAATCCTTTCAAAAAAGATATCTTGAAATGGTGCCGTTATATAGACGATGTATTTATGATCTGGCAGGGGGATCTTCCCCGCTTGCATTGTTTTCTAGAATGGCTCAATAACCATAACCCACACATCAAATTCACTATGATGTTTCACGCCACCACTATTTCCTTTCTGGATCTTCTCATTTTTAAAACGGAAGATGGGACTCTTAAAACGAGCCTTTTCCGTAAACCCACAGATAAGAATACTCTCCTCAGGTATAACAGCTTTCATCCTCGAAGTTTACGTGAGAACCTACCTATTGGGCAATTTCTGAGACTCAGAAGAAACTGTACTGATCTAGAAGATTTTGCCCGAGAAGGCAGAGACTTGAAACAGCGCCTGTCTGCTAGGGGGTATCCTAATAAATGCATTAACCGAGCATATAAAAGAGCTAAATATGCTAATAGAGCTAGATGCCTTCAACATGAACCCTCGACAAAAGAGGACAGGATTACGTGCGTCAGCACTTTTAGCCCCATTAGCAATACTTTGCGCAAAGTGATTAAACAACAATGGCATATCCTGACTACGGATGAGTTTAGTCCCCCACAACCGAGGTTTGCTTTCAAGCGCCAAAAAAACGTTAAAGATTTTTTGGTCCATACGTACCCTGCCACCCGCCCCCTTTCAGCACAATCCACTTTGTGGAATCTTCCTCCTGTAGTGGGCCATTTTAAATGTGGCCACTGCTCAGTTTGTGACCTAACAGACAATTGTAAGTCCATTGACCTAAACGGCAAAATTTGGAATTTGAGATCTTTCTCCAACTGTGCTTCAGATTGGCTGATATACGGAATTAAATGTCCGTGCAACCTATTGTATATAGGAAAAACTAGCCGCACTGTTCGACTTAGAATCTGCGAACATAGGTCATGCCTAAAGAACAAAACCGAGAATAAACCCATGGTCTCCCATTACACCATAGCTAAGCACCATTACACGGACTTCAAATGGTTTGTAATTCAAAAAATATCCCCCTCACCTAGAGGAGGAAATAGAGATTTGTCTCTCAGCCGGGCTGAACAAAGGTTGATATACACGCTAAATACGGTAAACCAGGGGCTCAACTCCTCGGTGGAATGGAATAACCTGATTACGTGACGTGATAAATAATCTGCAGACACTTCACCATCGGACACTCTACGACCCCGGTGCGTTTTTTCTGACCCTTGGTGATTTGATTACCTTGTGAGGGGTTGACGCTAATACGCTCAGACCTCTCCTCGGGACTCATTTTTTCATCAGCTCCCTTTAAACACGTGTATACATCACGTGTTTCGAGTTATATTTTTCCTGTTGGGACACTCCATCGTCCCAGGGCTTTCTTTTTAATTTACTTTTGAATTTACTTTGTGTGTATATATCTCCGTGGAACATCTCTACACTTGGACAATTGCAGTCCAGGTTGTCTTCCCCCGTATCAGATGGGGACACACACTGTACCTTTAAAGAAAAAAAAGGTTCTACCCAATATCACGTGATTGATACACGTATTTAAAAGCCTCCTCCCACAACACCGCTCTGACCACTTGGTACACAGCGGTGAGGACAAGAGGACCCGTAGGCCCTTGCAGGATATTAAGGTAAGCGTCGGTCCTTTACCGTGTTTAAAGTTAAGTGCTCGATTTCTACCGAGCTGCTAAGCTGATTAGTTCTCTTTCTACATCTTGCAGATTTTCTGCGAACTAACCGTTTAACTGTCTCGGACTTGCGTGGTATAAATTCCACTTGGCTGCATAACGTTGACACAACCGTGCCCGTAGCCCATTAAAAAACCGCTGGCGACTGTGTTCTGGAATATCAAAGGTGTGCACTGCGATACATTTTTTCTTGTACAAGGGCCATACTCCTCTTTTTTCTCCCCTTTTTGAAATAATAACTCTGATGCTTTGTTAGGATAGATGATTAGTCTTTTGACCTGTGATACATTTGTTTTTTCATTGTTTTTTCATTTTTTGACACCATTTAAATGATAAATATCGAAGTAATTACGTTAAAATATCCTATAATTAGTTGTTCTCAGGCTAGGTTAGAAAGAAAATATGTCAACCTATGTAAACCTGTGGTTTAGTGACTGCCAACAGCACATACTGCCTTAAACTATATTAAAAACAGTTTTAGGCCTAAAATGAGATAAAATGAAATTAACACTGGGAATAAATGTTCTCGTTCATGTAGAGTGTACTTTGAATCCTCTGGACGACCATTGTAGCAAGTAGATCGTGCTATACTTTCGTCTGTACAAGAGCCATGGATGGTTTTTTCACTGATCACACTCTATTCAGTAGCTACTGGTAAGAGTTGGATCCAATTTTTCTATGTCACACAAATTTATGCTCCCACTGGAAAACTCCTGGGATATGTTGCACCGCATGTATTTGAATGTGTTCGGGGCACATGACACTATTGGAGTGTGTTTTCAAAAAATATGCTGGGCTATTAAAACAGCCTATATAGGGTAGTTTTTAAGACTAAAGGTTACGTTGTTATTGTTACTTAGTTTTAAGATATATGTAAATGTTTTTCATGCATTGTGATTAATTTTTATATATATGTGTATTTTTTTAGATGTGCGTGATACCCACATCGAATCACTTATAAGGCTGTATTTGAAGAAATGTCTTGTCCTGATGATGGCCACTACAACTAGATTCTGTATGGACACTTGAGAAAATGTCCCATATGACGATTGGCCGAAACATGTCGACACTTTATATCTCAGCAAATGCTAAATTTTGCCATTTTGCAACATTTTTGTATTAGAAAATGAAGGTGTATCAAGTCATTTCACCTGTTTTTGTTTCTCTCTAAGGCTCTCTGCCCCCCGAAGCCTTGCCTTATATGTTTTGTTTTTCACACCACTTGTTTTATATTTGTACACATGTCGTATTCTGTAGCTTTTTAATGTTCTGAATTTTGAATTAAAATTATTCTCAGGTATGCCTCCTCTCTCTACCCTCGGTCTTTTGTCTGGCTGACACGAATGACTACTGTTAGATAATTATATGTATGTGTGACTAGGATTATATCCAACCTTGCTCTGATATAGAGTAGTGAGGGGTAAGCAACTCCTCAGTACCAGGTCCCTGGTACTGTCTCCTTTGATCCTTGTGATTCAACCCTTTTGCGAGTTTGCTCCCCCGAAAACAAAAAACATTGGGTTTTGGCCTGATTTGTTAATACACCTTTTGGACAGCCCTTTGGCTGAAAGGCCTCATTGATAGCCGACATTGGTTATTTTTGAGACAGACACACATGGTACACAGTGTCTAAAACTAAGATGGAGAGTGTCAATATTTTGTCATTCTCGGAAGAATATTACCAAATATTGATAACTTTACCTACGGTAGTGGCTATGGATACAACTAATGCCCCGCCAGTCGCCAAAACTGACGATTGGATCTATTGCTACAAAAAAAGAAAAAACTGATCCGCACGGAATCTCATGGACAGATGATGCTAGCCTATTTAAAAGCAGGCATCATTCCTGAAGGTCTACAAGTTAAAAATATCCCAAGGTTTTTTTTAGATAACACCAAATTTAAAGGACAATTTAGTGCTGTTGGGAATAAATGCTCACGTGACTATTTGATTCTGATTATCGATACCTCGGCAGAAGAGTCCACCAAACAAAAATTGGAAATTGAAACTCTTGAAAACAAGATGAAAGGCGATAACCTTATAAGAGACATTAAAGAACAACTTACAAAAATTGAAAAAGAAATAGTAAAATTCAAAAAGTTCACTTTAGATAAAAAAATTTGGAAATACAAAAAAGATATGGAAAATTATAAGGAAACTAACATGTATCCATATTTGGTGCCCTCCTTTTATGAGGATCAAAACAAACAGGCACAAAGCAGAAAAAGAACCACAGGTCCCCCTAGGAACAAATATGTGAGTTTCTCTAATACTTCCAATACCACATCAAGCAGTGACTCCGATAATCCCACTACCTCAAATGGGCCCGACCCGAACAACCAACCTTTTTTTCAAGGGCGAGGGAGGAGACCACGTCAGTGGCAACAGGGGCCACCACGGATGCAAACCCGCAACTGGAGGGGTCCCCCTCAGAATTGGTGATTCCGATTTTCAATTTATCAAACCACATTCTTACTGAGGCAGAAACATCGGTCCTGAAAAATGGACTGAGTTTCGTCCCCACTACTAGAGCCAAAGATTTTGACACTCAGGTTGAACTACACAAATTCTTTCGCCTGATTCGTTTAAAATATTTCTTTAAAGATGGTTTATCCTCTACTAAAATACCCAGTACAACCGGCCTTAAAGTGCCTTCACACTTCACTCCCTCCAATGCTATGGTTAGCCCGGCCATTTTAGCATTTGAAAATAAGATTTTAGAAAAAACAAAACATCTCCTAAAAGACAAAAACCACCATAGAGACAATTTGAGCCATAGTGAACGGCTGGCCCTTGATGTTCTACAAAAGAACACGACTTTCCTAATAAAACCCGCCGATAAGGGCAGAGGAATTGTTCTTTGGGATACCACACTTTATTCCACAGAAGTGATGCTCCAACTGAACAATCCTGATTTTTATCGTAGACTGAATCATGATCCTACAGCTTCCATCGGTGCAGAAATCAAGAGCCTGATGGACCATGCTCTGCAAGAGGAATGGATAGATCAGGATGAACATCAGTTTCTCATAAAAACATCACCTGTCACCCCTGCATTTTACCTCCTCCCCAAGGTCCATAAAAATGCATTGGTTCCACCTGGGAGACCTATTGTATCAGCCATCAATTCTATCCTAGAGCCACTTTCTATCTATGCAGACTGGTTCCTTAGACCCTTTGTGCTACACATGAACTCCTATGTAAAAGATACCACCAGTATGATTAATTTAGTCTCCGAGATCCATCTCAATACCAATGATCTCCTGGTTACCTTAGACGTGACGTCGCTCTATACAAGCATTCCACAAGGAGAATGTCTTACAATAATGGAGCTCTTTTTAAATCAACGTACTGATACATTGCTAAAAGTACCCACACCATTTATTATGGAATGCATTAGAATCGCTTTGACAGAAAATTTCTTCTTGTACGAAGGGACCTTCTATAAACAAATCCATGGTACAAGTATGGGGGCAACCTTTGCGCCAGATTTAGCTAACTTATTTATGGATCATTTTGAAACCACTTCCATCTACCATTCGTCTAATCCTTTCAAAAAAGATATCTTGAAATGGTGCCGTTATATAGACGATGTATTTATGATCTGGCAGGGGGATCTTCCCCGCTTGCATTGTTTTCTAGAATGGCTCAATAACCATAACCCACACATCAAATTCACTATGATGTTTCACGCCACCACTATTTCCTTTCTGGATCTTCTCATTTTTAAAACGGAAGATGGGACTCTTAAAACGAGCCTTTTCCGTAAACCCACAGATAAGAATACTCTCCTCAGGTATAACAGCTTTCATCCTCGAAGTTTACGTGAGAACCTACCTATTGGGCAATTTCTGAGACTCAGAAGAAACTGTACTGATCTAGAAGATTTTGCCCGAGAAGGCAGAGACTTGAAACAGCGCCTGTCTGCTAGGGGGTATCCTAATAAATGCATTAACCGAGCATATAAAAGAGCTAAATATGCTAATAGAGCTAGATGCCTTCAACATGAACCCTCGACAAAAGAGGACAGGATTACGTGCATCAGCACTTTTAGCCCCATTAGCAATACTTTGCGCAAAGTGATTAAACAACAATGGCATATCCTGACTACGGATGAGTTTAGTCCCCCACAACCGAGGTTTGCTTTCAAGCGCCAAAAAAACGTTAAAGATTTTTTGGTCCATACGTACCCTGCCACCCGCCCCCTTTCAGCATAATCCACTTTGTGGAATCTTCCTCCTGTAGTGGGCCATTTTAAATGTGGCCACTGCTCAGTTTGTGACCTAACAGACAATTGTAAGTCCATTGACCTAAACGGCAAAATTTGGAATTTGAGATCTTTCTCCAACTGTGCTTCAGATTGGCTGATATACGGAATTAAATGTCCGTGCAACCTATTGTATATAGGAAAAACTAGCCGCACTGTTCGACTTAGAATCTGCGAACATAGGTCATGCCTAAAGAACAAAACCGAGAATAAACCCATGGTCTCCCATTACACCATAACTAAGCACCATTACACGGACTTCAAATGGTTTGTAATTCAAAAAATATCCCCCTCACCTAGAGGAGGAAATAGAGATTTGTCTCTCAGCCGGGCTGAACAAAGGTTGATATACACGCTAAATACGGTAAACCAGGGGCTCAACTCCTCGGTGGAATGGAATAACCTGATTACGTGACGTGATAAATAATCTGCAGACACTTCACCATCGGACATTCTACGACCCCGGTGCGTTTTTTCTGACCCTTGGTGATTTGATTACCTTGTGAGGGGTTGACGCTAATACGCTCAGACCTCTCCTCGGGACTCATTTTTTCATCAGCTCCCTTTAAACACGTGTATACATCACGTGTTTCGAGTTATATTTTTCCTGTTGGGACACTCCATCGTCCCAGGGCTTTCTTTTTAATTTACTTTTGAATTTACTTTGTGTGTATATATCTCCGTGGAACATCTCTACACTTGGACAATTGCAGTCCAGGTTGTCTTCCCCCGTATCAGATGGGGACACACACTGTACCTTTAAAGAAAAAAAAGGTTCTACCCAATATCACGTGATTGATACACGTATTTAAAAGCCTCCTCCCACAACACCGCTCTGACCACTTGGTACACAGCGGTGAGGACAAGAGGACCCGTAGGCCCTTGCAGGATATTAAGGTAAGCGTCGGTCCTTTACCGTGTTTAAAGTTAAGTGCTCGATTTCTACCGAGCTGCTAAGCTGATTAGTTCTCTTTCTACATCTTGCAGATTTTCTGCGAACTAACCGTTTAACTGTCTCGGACTTGCGTGGTATAAATTCCACTTGGCTGCATAACGTTGACACAACCGTGCCCGTAGCCCATTAAAAAACCGCTGGCGACTGTGTTCTGGAATATCAAAGGTGTGCACTGCGATACATTTTTTCTTGTACAAGGGCCATACTCCTCTTTTTTCTCCCCTTTTTGAAATAATAACTCTGATGCTTTGTTAGGATAGATGATTAGTCTTTTGACCTGTGATACATTTGTTTTTTCATTGTTTTTTCATTTTTTGACACCATTTAAATGATAAATATCGAAGTAATTACGTTAAAATATCCTATAATTAGTTGTTCTCAGGCTAGGTTAGAAAGAAAATATGTCAACCTATGTAAACCTGTGGTTTAGTGACTGCCAACAGCACATACTGCCTTAAACTATATTAAAAACAGTTTTGGGCCTAAAATGAGATAAAATGAAATTAACACTGGGAATAAATTTTCTCGTTCATGTAGAGTGTACTTTGAATCCTCTGGACGACCATTGTAGCAAGTAGATCGTGCTATACTTTCGTCTGTACAAGAGCCATGGATGGTTTTTTCACTGATCACACTCTATTCAGTAGCTACTGGTAAGAGTTGGATCCAATTTTTCTATGTCACACAAATTTATGCTCCCACTGGAAAACTCCTGGGATATGTTGCACCGCATGTATTTGAATGTGTTCGGGGCACATGACACTATTGGAGTGTGTTTTCAAAAAATATGCTGGCCTATTAAAACAGCCTATATAGGGTAGTTTTTAAGACTAAAGGTTACATTGTTATTGTTACTTAGTTTTAAGATATATGTAAATGTTTTTCATGCATTGTGATTAATTTTTATATATATGTGTATTTTTTTAGATGTGCGTGATACCCACATCGAATCACTTATAAGGCTGTATTTGAAGAAATGTCTTGTCCTGATGATGGCCACTACAACTAGATTCTGTATGGACACTTGAGAAAATGTCCCATATGACGATTGGCCGAAACATGTCGACACTTTATATCTCAGCAAATGCTAAATTTTGCCATTTTGCAACATTTTTGTATTAGAAAATGAAGGTGTATCAAGTCATTTCACCTGTTTTTGTTTCTCTCTAAGGCTCTCTGCCCCCCGAAGCCTTGCCTTATATGTTTTGTTTTTCACACCACTTGTTTTATATTTGTACACATGTCGTATTCTGTAGCTTTTTAATGTTCTGAATTTTGAATTAAAATTATTCTCAGGTATGCCTCCTCGGTCTTTTGTCTGGCTGACACGAATGACTACTGTTAGATAATTATATGTATGTGTGACTAGGATTATATCCAACCTTGCTCTGATATAGAGTAGTGAGGGGTAAGCAACTCCTCAGTACCAGGTCCCTGGTACTGTCTCCTTTGATCCTTGTGATTCAACCCTTTTGCGAGTTTGCTCCCCCGAAAACAAAAAACATTGGGTTTTGGCCTGATTTGTTAATACACGCTGTAGAGGAGGCCAGGGTGTTAACTTGTTTTTTGAGAGATAAGGTGGAATCAAGGTAGAAACCTAGGCCCTCATTACGAGTTCGGCAGTAACCATGCCGCTATTGGCGGCATGGCTGCCGCCGAAATCGCATCGGGGTCCGGGTCCTCGGAATGAGGACTTACCGGGCCATTCCGAGTTCGGAAGGCCTGGTAATTCCTCCCTCCAAGGACCCGTACACGGTCCTTCCCCATTCCCATTTCAGCCCCCATAGGGCTGAATGGGAATGGGAGAGGGAGCAAACAACGGGCCATTACGAGATGGCCTGTTGTTTGCTCCCTCTTCCCCTCGCAGGATCCGGTAAGCATGCCTGGTTTTTCCACGCGTGCTTACCGTGTCCCGTGAGGGGAACTCGTAATGCGGCGGTACGGAGTGAACGGCGCCGGCGCCTTTCACTCCGTACCGCCAGGGTCGTAATGAGGCCCCTAGTGTTTTTACCTCAGTTGCCACCTTAATTATATTGCACTCTATGTTGTAGGCGAGATAGTTGGGGCTAAGTTTTTTAAGGTTGGAGTCGGAGCCCAAGAACAGTATCTCTGTTTTGTCATCCTTTAGGCAGAGGCCGTGGGAGGCCTTCCATGCCTGAATGAGGAGGTAAATCTTGTTTACTAAAGCTGTGTCTTCTACAAAGTTGCCCGATAGTGGTATGAGGATCTGCGTGTCGTCCGCGTAATTTGTGTAGGTTACCCCCAATCTGTCAATAGTGGTATGAGGATCTGCGTGTCGTCCGCGTAATTTGTGTAGGTTACCCCCAATCTGTCAAGTTTGTCGAAGAGAGGCTTAGTGAAGATATTGTACATTGTCGGTGAGACACATGAGCCTTGTGGGACACCACAAGTGATGTGAATTGGGTCCACTGCGGCTAAAGGGGAAAACACTCTCATCGTACGGTTAGCTAGGAAGGATTGTACCCATGCTATAGCTTCACTTGAGAAATGGACGGCGGACGCTAAATGGTTGCATAACACTGCATGATCCACCAGGTCAAAGGCCCCCGATAGGTCAAGGAGGAGGTGCATAACTGAGAGCATTACCTCTCCAATCGATCCTTCACTGTCTCCTGAGGTGGCCGCACCTCCTCCAACTTCCCCCTAAACTATGGTGTCCCCCAGGGATCCGTACTTGGACATTTTCTTTTCTCTCTCTATTCCTTCCTTTTCACCCCGTCATCTTTTCTTTCGCCATCTCCCACCACTTCTACGCTGATGACACCCAACTATTTCTCTTCTTCTCTTCCTTCACATCCGACCTCCACCACGCTCTTTCTTCCTGCCTTACGGCCATAAAAAACTGGATGTCATCCCATTTTCTTTCCCTCAACACGGACAAGACCGAAGTGATTTTCGTCCCTCCTAAAACTCTCTCCCCTTCGCCCCCTTTCATCCACTTTCCCCCTTCCAATCTCCCCATCTCGACCCATGCACGCAATTGTGGCCTCCATATTGACTCCTCTCTCTCCTTCTCCAACCACATCTCTCTAACTTCTCGTGCCTGTCGGCACCACCTCTTCAACATCTGCAAGATCCGCTCCTCTCTCACCTTCCACGCTTCTAAACTCCTAATCCCCTCCCTTATTTTCTCCCGCCTCTTCTACTGCCCCTCTCTCCTCTTTGGACTCCCTTTCTCTCACTTGACTCCCCTAAAATCCATCTACCACTCCTCTATCCATATTTTGTCTTCTTGGCCCTCAAGACTCTATTTCTACCTCACTCTCTCAACTCGGCTAGCTTCCCTTCCTCTCACAACTGAAATTTCAATTCCTCTGTCTTGTCTACAAATCTCTCCATGACCTTGCCCCCCCCTATCTTTCTTCCCTTCTCTCATTTTACTCTCCCTCCCGCTCTCTCCACTCAGCCGATCTCTACCTTCTCACTGTACCTCCAACCCCATGTGCCTTCTCACGCTTCCGCTCCTTCCAACTCTTGCCCCCCCTCCACTGGAACTCCCTACCTCTACCTATCCAATCCACCCCTACCTACACAACCTTCCCCTCCTCCCTGTAAGCCCTTCTTCTCCACTCCCCCGACTCTCCTTCCCTACCTCTCTCCCCCTCATACCCACTGCCCCCTTCCCTTCTCCTCCCTCCTTCCCCCCCGCTGACCTCAAATTGGACACTGAAACCACTAGTAAATTGTTCTACATACTGTATCACTGGTTTGTTACACGTTTGTAAATATGCTTCTTTCATTATTGTACCTTGTTGTTATACTGTAAAGCACTTTGGATTAAAGCACTATATAAACTCAATAAACATAAACATAAACACCTGATGGGGGGGGCTGCTACTCCTCACTGCTGGGGTTCTCACCACACGGACCACTTCCGCTTGGTTGATCCTGTCTACGTGTCCCTGACTCCTGTTCCTTCTGTGGAGTCAGGTCTGTGTGTGCCTTGGTGGGGTTGCTTCAACACAGCTACTGTGTCCTCACATTCAGCAGGGACTTATCCCTATGCTATGGCTTTTCCCCAGTTAGTTAGTCCCTCTTAGCTTTTGTGGCCCCCGCTCCTCCTCAGGATCTCGGGGGCGAAGGTGGGGGTTGGCGCCGTTCCCCGCTTCTCCCCCACAGGGTTATGGTGGCCTCCTCCTTGCTGTGCCCCGCTGCTGCCCGGGGTCACTTTCCTCTGATCGGCCCTGCCCGCCTGCCCCTGTGTCTCTCCTCACCTCTCTTGTGCGTCCACTTGAGGGCTACCACTCCATCATCGCGGTCTGTGCTTGCCTGCTGCCTCCGATTGCTTCTCTTCCCCTGCGGCACTCCTCTCTCCTTAAAACAGCATGGAGGGGGATGAAGCTCCAGGGCAGCAGCCTCCTCACGTCGCAGTCGTTCCGCGCTGCGAGGAACCTTTCTCACGTGTCCCTCACTCGGCTGCGCAATGTCCGCGCGGGTTCACTCCTCCAGACACCTCGCCCGGGTGTCCAGGTTGCTGCAACCCCTCAGGGGGGCACCGTGTGTCGCCCGCTGAATGTACTGGTCCCTGATCCTTCTGGTGGTGGACATCTTGCAGTCTCCTCCTCGGACGCCTTCCCTCGCTGCGTTTCTCCACACACCAGCACGGATAGGACGTCTCGTGCCCGCCGACTCGCCAATTTAGCTCCTGGGATGTTTCGAAACACAATCCTGTCAAGTTTCGCTTTCAGGATGTATTTTAACAGGATCTATGCCAGATTCTTGTGTGGCCTGGGGCAGGAGCGCCGGAACCTCACCTCTGCATTCGTCGTTCGCTGGCCACACCCCCAAGATACAACTTGAATGTGGAGATTGGTCTAGTGAATGGAACAATGGAAGAGTGCTTGCTTTTTGTCACTTTTCCACACAATCCTTCAATATAGTACGTCCTTGCAAAATATTTAATAACATTAGGGAGCCTCGTCTTGTAGGTAGAACATATGCTTGTTTTATGATTTTTAAGAACTTATCTGGACAATTAGGAGTAAAATTGGCTTTACATTGTTCTTCCATTTTGCCTATGCTTTCACCATGCGCAAGTCTCAAGACTTTAGACTTTGCACGAAAGTCCACTTATCAGCCGCAAATCCAGTAGTTGTTAGTAAAACTAAGACTGTGTGCAATCGCCAGAAACGTATTTAGTGTTCTTCAAATGGTAAAAATGAGATTGAGCACTGCTGAAATTCAACTTTGTTTTCAAATGACAAATCTGATTCAATCAGTAAGTATAGTGGTCCTTATATGCTTGCCCTCAGCCTTGAAGGGAGCTCCTACTGCCCTAATCCAAGCTTCCTACTCCCAAAGGTAGTTTGCTAGTTTTGGTTCACTATATCCAATGTTGCCCTGCTGTCTGAGCTTGCCCTGCCCAGTGGAGGCCTAATGGTCGTAGCCGCATGGGAGACCTGCAGCAAAAACTGCTTTCCGGATGAATATCTGTTCAAAACACATTTGCATTTCATGAACCTGGAGGTGCCTAAGGATATGTTGCAAGCATTATTGCCAGTTTAAAGCTACAAGAACAATACTTTCATAAAAATATTGTTGTCTAATTTCATAAGAGCTGTTGGGCTATTGAACCATATTTGGTTTGAGAAAAGTTTTTAACTGGACTGCTGTCAGTCTGGGAAACAAAATGTGAATAGTGTACTTAATAACTTGCTAATGAAACACTAGCATGAGAAGCCGGGTGGACTGTGTCAAGGGGAGAGCAGTGAACTGGTTTGAACACTCTTTTACACATTCTGACTGCCTTCGTTCTTTTAACCTCTTAGGCACATGATTTCAATTACTTCCAATGTAAATGGGGACATATTCAGGGGTTGAGCAGTGTTGGTCAGACTTTGATCCCAAGCCCTTGGACCCAGATATTCCATGACTAGGAGTAAAGAAATTATGGAATCAGAGCATCGTAGTCACATTGGTGAGTAAATCATAATTTCTTTGCCTATCCACTTATACCTGCTAAGTAGTCCCTACACCTACATTTGAGCTAAAATGGGTGCTGGATATTACATTGATAACAGTAAAGAGATCAGAACCTCTAAGCAGCTATTTTGCCCATTATAACTGAAAACCTGAGCCACTCGATATTCAAACAATCAACCCGATCTATTTCTGAAAAATGTCCTTATAAAGGGCCCGTCCATGGCTTACTGGAACAGACCTAGAGCAGAATCAAGCAAAGGAAAGGGTGCAGATTTAGTTTAATCTGCGCTGAATCCCAACTAGATAGATCTGTTGTGCTGTACCTTGATTTGGTTTCATTGCCTTTGCAGCCATTCCGTAAGTAGCAGAAATCTTACTAAGAATATTTTATTTATTTAAGTGGTATTTTTTTCAGCTCTTCTTATGTTGCAATTTCTATTACCCAATCTCATTTCCTCCCCTAGATCCTTGGTCCCTATAGGTTTAGATATGGGCATGCTATTATAACTGAAAGGTTACAAAATACAATGAATATCCCATGAGCAGAACACGGAAATATTTTTTCTGGATTCATTGCTCTGCATCATGTGTTCCATTATTTCATTGATAACCAATACACACTGCTTCGGGAAGAGAAATATCTCCACTAAGAATCAAAAAGTCCTGACTTGCAGTAGCTATTGCTAAGCAAGCCATTATTAGTGTTCCGTTGAGGTGAGCACTGAGGAGTTCTATTCCTTAATAACGACCACTACACAATCCATTTTAGAAAAAAAAACATTTTTAGAACTTCAAACTTAAGTGTTCCAAAATCTGCTGGAATTATTTGAAAGCCTTTGAACAAGAAGCAAACCCTCATGTTGGAGAACTATCGTTGGAGGTAAGAAACCTTTCCTGCAGCGTCATGTGTTTGCAGAAAGGCATGCATGTGGGTTCTGTAGCGTTGACGAACCATGAAAGGTCGTGGTGATTTATTCTGTGGTGCATGGTTCACCTAAATTCTCTCCATAAGAAATAGCATGGTTGAGGTAGATATATTGTTGAAGCTAAATATTTCTAAAGTGGAGGCCCAAACCACCATAAAGAACTTGAGCCATCCATCCGTCTTACATGGGGAATGACGTGAATCAAGACTCGTGTGTCACATTTCAAGTGCAAGAATACGTATGAGATAAAGAGGAAGATAAACATGCTTTAGATACTGAAATATCCATGATTAATAGGACATGACTAGTCTGGATGAGCGATGCATTTCAATAAGAATGTACTGGATTTGTAGATGGTTATTTTATGCATAATGTTCTGTTTGTTTTTCTATTCATTAGATTTTATACCTCCTGTCAAAGAGGGAGAGGATCCTTTCAGAACAGATAATCTGCAGGAAAATCTTGACTATCAAGCCAAGATGAAAGATGGAGTTGTGTACATTTATGCTGATAAAACCGCTGCCGAAAAGGATGAGCCTAAAGACTTCCATTACCCAGATTTTGAAACATATTTAAAAGATTATCGTTTTGTAGTTGCCTTAATTGCACAAGGTGCTATGTAAGTATTGAAAATTCACCATTTAACAATTTACTCTATCAACAAGCACCACCTCTTACTTTTACTGGAAACCTCACTGTAAATATTTGCTGTGATTAGGAATAACAAAATACCAACTGCAAAAATGCTTACTTACGAGCAATGTAGTTCAACTGAAATTTGAGATCCGAGTTCAGCTGGTATCCTGTTAACTCTTCCATTACCTTGGTAAACCTTGGGACATCTTATTGAGGCCAAATGGTAGAAGCCGTCATTGGTAAGGGAGCTTTATCCGTATGACCTAGAGAAATGGGTGGTGCATAAGCCAAGGCAATGAAATAATAATGTTTAAGGTTACAGGTGAGGAGAATGGTATACAGCATTTATGAGCCCCATGATACTACATCATTGATTACTAAAAGCATGTTCACAAAACAGTGCCTGGCGATTAACGGGTAACAGTGAATGTTATCTCACAGGATACCCTGGCACGTTCCTATGTCGGTTGCATTGCATTTAAACTCTTCTCCCTGTAAATAAGCTTCAGACATGTGATCACGAGTTGGGCGGTATCTTGGCTGAGAGACCTCCCAACTTTATTAGCGTTAACACCCACCGGTCTGGCGGTATTAGCCGATAAGATAGCTCAGCGGATTTAGCGCAGGTTCGAATTCCGGCAAGGCCAACTCAGCCTTCCGAGGTCGATAAATGAGTACCAATTTCGGTTGGGTGATATTGTATGTAAATATATGCTCTGTAAAGCGCTTTGGATTAAGGCGCTATATAAAGAACACATCATTATCCTTATCATTAACTGTTAGTCCCCCTCCCCCATGGGGGATTCTCACCACAATTACTCTGTGGTAATGCTGCTGGCGGTAATTGTGCCACAAATGGGAATTTCTCAGCCGTGTATACCTCCAGCTCGGAGCTGGGGGTAAACAGGCCAGACTCGAGATTGGGCGGACCCTCAAATGAGGCGGTAACACCACTACTGCCGCATTTAAGGGCTACCGCCCAAGTCGTGGTCGGGCCCCTTGCCAAAATGGTAAAAGTTGAGCTTTATAACAGCACTTTAAAGCACATATTTCTGAGACTTTAGAGCAGGGGTAAACATTTCAAGTTAGAAGCTACTAGGTACTGACCAGTTGTAAAAAGTCACTTGCACCCTCAATTCTCCACACACACAGCACACCTTTTCTTTCTCACCTAAGAGTAAAAGTCAATTATAACTTGCCACTGGCAAGTGCAAATGTTGAGGTCTGCATTAGAATTACCTTTTAAGACTAATTCACCGCACTTGGATCATCAACATTGCTGTTGCTTTGCAGTGCCTTTTTAGATGGTGCTAAGACCACGTCAGGCACACTGTGAGTTTTCCACGTTTACTTGCATGGGTACTGCTTGGCCGGTGGTAATTATGAAGCATGGATGACGGTCCGCTGCGTTTCGTGTGAGGACACATAACATTATTAATAGACATACTGGTTGCTGCCGTTGTGGATGTCTTTTTTTACACTGTCTTATCTTAAATGGGCGGAGCTGCGCTGCGCATGTCCGCTCCTGTGCACTGTGATATCAGCCACTCCAACCACAGCCATCTGTCTAGTGGCAGAGAAGAGTCAAGCAGTGAGAAAATAGATGATGCAGTAGATAAGGGAGTTTTTGCAGTAGGCTGCCAGCTTGCAGCGTGCACGGGAATAAAGCTGGGAAAGCTGGGATTCTTTTGCTAGTGGAAGCCTGGGGAGATGTGTGCAGAGTTTCGCAGGCTTGTGTGCAGTTAGGAAGGAGTCGGGCATATGTCAGGGTGCAGGAGGCCATATTTCAATGATGATGTTCATGTTGACATTCTCTTTGAAGATGGTCAGGCCTTTTAAATGCTTCTATTGCATCTGAAAAGTAAAGAGTTCCCTGTGGTTGTGATTTTGGTGAGGAGGGCTGGGGAGAGGAGCGAATGCTCCAAGAACTTAGCATGGCCATGGGTCTGCATGAAGTTGACACACAGCCGAACAACACCTACAGGTTGTGTGTTCTTTCCCTTGCCCCATCTCCTATCATCACTTTCCATTCCAATAGTGTGGCTTTTCGGCAGCGCTTACAATGCCCCCTAAGACTAAAAAGAGTGTAAACCTCATTCCAACTGCATTCTGGCAGATTTCCACACTGACCATCATGTGGCTATTAAGCAGAAAGGGTAGGACACTAGTATTTGTAGATCACTGCACTGATCAGTACAGCCTGTAGTCAGACCCTGCTGCATGTGATGGGGTTCAAGAGAGACGGTGCCCTAAGTCCAGAATTGGGTTTGGCAAAAAATCACAACGGCGCTGGGTGAGGATTTGGTTCAATGTAGTGGCCAAAGTGTACGAAAAGAAGTAGTGGAACTATGTTTCCTGGTGGCCTGCCCCTGCTCCCCACAAACCCCATTGCCACAACCCCTCCCACACATAATACACCCCTTCTCACACTTGCACCTGCTGTTTAAGGGAAGGTTCAGTGCAGTGCAGTGAAAGTGAAGGTTTCAACTTCTTCCTACACTTTTATTTTAAAACAAAAACATCCCAGAACGGTTTCTTTTTAAAATAAAAGTATAGGAGCTGTACAAGGTAATTAAAAAAAAGTGTAGTAGCACCGCTCGCGACCGCTCCCGTTCACTTCGACCACTGGTTGAATGAAGATTTTGTATGGTTTTTGGGAGCTAACCGAGTCCAATAATGTTAATGATGAAGGTTATTTTAAGTGAAATTCCAGACAAAACGTGTTTCAAGCCTCCTCGGTGTTAGGGAGAATTCTCATAAATGGCTGATTTCCCTTACCTAATGAGTCTCTTAGCAGCTTTGCTGGATTTCTAGGATTTATTTTTTCACCTGGTAAGAGTGTGAGCCTTTTTCCCACTCTTACATGTGTTTTGCTGTGTGTGTTTTCACTTTTTGTGTGATCTTGAGCCCTGGAGCCTCACCTACTCCATGGCCTCATATTTTTCATGTGTGTTACACAGCACCTTCAGTGCGGTGACACAGGGTTGTCTTTGAGACTTCCCACTGACTCCATTTTCTGGGGCTGACTACTGTTCCCCAGAAAAGGTAAGGTTGCCATTCACCGTATTTTAAGTCACTTTAAACCACAGACCCAGTACAACCCATCATACATGGAGTATTGGAAAGGGTTAACTCCTATCCCTTTTTGTCTGTGTCTCTTGGAGCATTGTTTGGCTCCCTTTACTACAAGACTTGGCTGGTGGCAGTGGTTAACCACCCTAACTTTTCTACCACGGTTATCTTATATAACCATGGTATTGTTTCAGGCTATTATATTAGCCTCGAATGTAAACCCGCTTGACCAAATACATTTTATTTTGGCTCCGCCTGGGTTTATTCGCCATTTCTTTTTGTTAAAGTCTTTCTCATGTTTTTCTCTGCGTGCCAAACCGGGGATGATTCCTTTGTTCGCCGTCTTTTCGCGGGCTTCTGCACAGTAGCTCTCCTTAAGGCGCCTGAAAGTCTAGGTAGGCAGGATGTGAGGGAGGGATCTTCGTATCTCTGCCATGGGTTCCCTTGGTAACCTAAGTCGCACTCCTGTTTGATTGGCTGAGGGGATTGTCCTTGCCTGGACAGCCACCCTGCTGTGTGATTGACAGCCAGGCTATATGAATGGGGGAAAACTGCATAAAAAGCAGGTCTCTGGGACTGTTAAGGCAGAGTCGCCACTGGAACGAAAGAACCAACGAGGAGCTGATGGAAGAGGACCCCTACAATGACTGAACCGCCCGGTGAAGCCCTGCTGCAGGTCTGAATCTTCAGAATCCGACTAAAGAGAAGATCCTCCAGGAAACTTCTTCCCTTGAGCTGGTGGGACCAACCAGTTTGCCCAAAATGCAAGCCAGGACCCCTCCTCGGGTCGAATTTGCTGTACAGAGCTACAGTGGGCCAGATAGCCAGGAAGGTCGGACCCTGCTTGGGTTTTAAGGAGCGCACATTTTATTAGTTGGTTTGCTCTGCTGCTGGTTTCTTCCCTGGGTAGTGCAGGACCCTCCAGTCTTCCTACTTCGTGTCAGTCCGACAGTCGCTTCAGGAAACGTGAGCCTTCAGGAACTACCAGGAACGTCCGCCTCAGTTACAGCTTCCTCTCTGTTTTAAGGTACTGTGCAAATCCGGTTGATCGTTTCGTTCAACCGCAGTGAAAGTGTTTGAAATCTTTCTCCAATCCGAGGGCTTGTCCTTCTCTTCTCTTTGAACTAACTTTTCATATCAACCAACCTCGTCCGGAAACCGTGCCACGAACTTTATAGCGAATTACCCTGAACTGTGTGATCTTGAGCAAACACTTTTGACCCATTGACCTTGGCCTTAAGCCTTTTCTACCTGATTATCACTAAAAAGCAATATTAATCATGCCTGATATGGAAAGCCACAGTCAGGAGACCCTCCTGAGTTACACTGCTGATTATTTAAGAAACATGTGTAAAGGAAGGAAACTCTCTGCCAAAGACAAAAAGATTGAATTAGTTGAAAAATTGTTAAAGAACCAAAGTCTGGGGAGTTGGTCTGAAATGCCTGACTCTCTAGCAAATGTGGAAAGAATTGAGGATGATAATATGTCTGTCAATGATGAGTTGGAAGAGGTAGATGGGTCTCTGAATGTAAGCCTCTCTGCCCCCTTGCATGCTCAGCAATCTCAACCCTTGTCCACTGGGACCCCCACAGGTCCTACACTCAGTCCTGAATTTATTGTTCTAGAGAAAATGAGGCTTGAACTGGAATTCAAATGTTTAAATGCTCAAACTGAACACAAACACCAAGAACTTAAGCTCAGGGAAATGGAGTTGAATCATGAACTAGAAATGAAAAGATTGTCTCTTGAAAATGCTTCTCTCCCAGATCTTATAGGTCTTCCAGTCCTAGGAGACTCTGTATGCCTAAAGAATTTGTGAGTATGTATGAGGTTAAGCTTCATATTTTGGATTGGTTGGCAATGTTTGAATATAACCATGGTATTCAAGGTCTTAGAATGAATCAATTGCTTCCCTTGCTCTTCTCTAGGCAACTCCGTGTTGTATCTGATGTTGTAATGGAGTTGGGGGAGGTGGATAGGATGGATTAAGAGTGTGTGAAGCTAGCTTTAATGGCTAGATATGGGAAGACCCCTTCCTAGTACCTTAAGAGGTTTAGGACCCTCAAAAAGCATGATGGTACCCCTTGGGCTACCTGGGTATGTGAATGTTTGAAAAACTTAGATGGTTGGATTAAGGGTTACAGAGTTAACACTTATGAAGGAATGAGAAGTCTTGTTATGTTGGAGTCTATTTTTTATGTCTGCTCTCCTGAGCTCAGACAGCACTTGGCTGATTCTAAGGAGATAGATCCAAAGAAGCTAAGGCTGCTGACTTGTGGGTTGCCAACAGGGCTACTCACAAGGATTCTGGAGCTACTCAGAAAAAGGATGAGGGGAAACAGTCAAAGGAAGATAACAAAGAGAATTCTAATACCTCCAAACCAAAAGAGGGCCACAAACAGCAACATAAGGGTAAACCCCAAGGGAAACCAAATCAGGCTAGTACACCATCTGGACCCAAACCAGATGGAGGTCAGAACAAACCCCCATTCATTGAAACATTTGGGAAATGTTATGTTTGTGGGTCAACTGACCATGTGAATGGGGATCCCAGAAGCAAGGGTAAACCTTCAGGGGTCCACACTGTCTCCTTAGCCTTCTCCCCAGAGGAAGAAGTACCTATGGCAAGTGGAAACTTTCAACTACTGGCTGATGAACCCATGAGAGTCTCAGCTAGTCTTTCTTTAGTGTCCCTGGGCTTGTGGGAACAATAGAATTTAGATGTCTGTAATTCCATCCCAGATAATACTAAAGAGTATTATAAATATAGTGTTCTTGTGAATGATCAGGAAACCCCTGCCATCAGAGACACTGGAGCCAGCATAACTGTGGTGGATGAATCATTTTTCAAGGTGGAGGATGTTGCTAAGGCACCCAAACGCCTCCCCAAGTTAGCTTGAGGCCCTTTGCAAATGCTCCCCCAGTTACCAGCTTTTATCCAGTGTAATGATATGACTGTCAAAATACCTATTAGTGTGCAGAGTGAAGTGCTTGGAACAGCCCTGATGGGTAATGACCTTAAAACACTTGGAGTTGTGTCAAGCACCCCCAGTCCTCCAAGTTAAAGGAAACATGAGCTCACTAGGTCTGCAAAGGGGAGAAACTTGAGTGGCTCTCCAGATGAGTTGATAGAGGAAACTATCAATCCCACTCCACAGGAGTTGCCTACTGCCATTTCTAAGAAAACAGAGGCAAAGGGCAAACCCAAGACCTCCAAGAAAAAGTCAGACAGCACCACTGCACTACCAACAAGGACACCCCAAGATTGTCCAAAGTCACACCTGTGACTCCTACACCTGCCGAAGCAGAGTGTGATGTGCAACCTTGAGTGGTGGAGCCAGTATCTGAAGAATCATATCTGGAGGAAGACACTGTCTTAGTTGGAGATCTTGACCCTGTTGACCATCCTGAGCTGTAGTCTTTACTGGCAGAAGGTGAACCCAACAGGGCAGACTTTAGCAAAGGACAGAGAGAGTGTCCTACTCTTGTAGGTCTTCGACAACAGGCTGCTAACCACCTTGATGGGCAAGAAGTTGGAAAGCACAGGTTAAACTGGTAAGATGGCCTCTTCCACAGGGAACCAACTGAGTCTATCCCTGGGGACGGCAAAAGAATTGTAGTGCCCCTTGCTAACAGACTCCAGTTGCTACAGTTAGCCCATGAGATACCTCTGGCTGGTCACTTGAGTTTCAAGAAGACCAAGGAAAGGCTCTCTCTCTACTTCTATTGGCCTAAAATGGGTTCAGAAGTTGACAAATTCTGTAGGAGCTGTCACACTTGCCAAACCTCTGGCGAGAGTAGAGCCAAGAATGTGGCACCCCTGGTGCCTCTCCCAGTGGTGGGAGTTCCTTTTGAGAGGGTGGGCATCGACATTGTCGGTCCCCTTGACCCTCCCACATCTTCAGGGAACAGGTTTATCCTGGTTGTAGTTGATCATGCTACAAGATACCGTTAGGCAGAAACCTGTGCATTTCCCTCTGGGACCACTGCAAAAGATTTAAGACTACAGGTGTTTGGCAGTAAACCCACTTGGTAGCAGTCTGTACCACACAGATTCACTTGGTAGCTGTGGCTGAGCAGTCAGACTTCCCTCAAGAAGAGTTAGGCAGTATACAGAGTATTCACAATAGGTCAAAAGAACACAGTAGAACAAGTAAACACTGACCAGAGCTTGGTGTAAAAGAGATATAATTATTTATTTAAAACCACATCTAGTAAAACACACAGGCACTAATGTTAAGCAGTTCAAAAACACGGTCACTATAAGATATACACTCCCTTAAAAGAATATTAGACAATTCTTAAGTAAAGCCCCACTTATTTTCAGACAGCATTGAGCGCTTAACGCAGATGGCACTCTAATAATTCGTTTTAAAAAGGGAGAGAAAAGCAGAGTATAATTTGAAACAGATCCCAACACTTTCACAAGAACACAACAAGAGAGGAAGGCAAAGTAAAACCGTGAAGTTAGAGTTCAGAAGGCCGGATCCACTTTAAGAGGATCAGAACGAAATGTGTCCAAGGTCACACGGTTGAAGTGCACAAAAGTCTTGAAAAGGTTCAAAAAGAGTTGGCCAAAGAAAGGGACCAGTTAGATGGTCAAGGCGGCCAGCCCAGTCCAAAAGGTTAAGGGATTATTATTACCTTGTAGCAATCTTTAGAAAGGGAGGCCTGGCGGACACGGTACCTTAAAGTGGTGAGAATACTCCAGCGGGGGCAGTTGTTCCTGGCAGCAGATGCAAGTCAGTGCTTCGTCCGGGGGAAGAGAGGATCTCGTCGGGGAGGAAGACAGGAGTCCGTTGCACTGCCAGGGAAGAAACCAGCCGCGGAGTTCTCAGGTAAAAGGAGCGGTCCTTTTATTCGCGGTCCAGTGGTAAGTGGCTATCCGGTTGCCGGGGTGCTTGGCACAGGCAATTCGACCACAAAACGTCCTGGGATGCCAGGAAAAGAAGGTAAACTGGTTGTGCCCACCAGTCTGGGGAAGAAGCCTCTCCAGCCGGGAGATCTTCTCTGTCGTCGGGAAGTGGTGAGTCGGTTCCGCAGGGCTCCACCGGTGGTGTCGTCGTGGTAGGTCGGCTCAGCTTCTTCCTCGTCGGATTCTCAGGTCTTGTGGCGACTTCTGAAGTTCCAGTCCCCAAAGCCCTGCTTTTATGCAGCACACCCCCATTCACTCAGCCTAGCTGTCAATCAAACATGCTAAATGGTGAGCCGGCCGGCTCACCACTTGGGCCAATCACACAAGAGTGCGACTTGAGTTACCAAGGTAACTCAGTCCAGGGTGCCTAAACCCCCTCCCACACCCACTGTGGTACCCAGTCAGAGTGGCACCACTTTTGGAGGCTTCTGTGGAGAAATCCGCCAAAAGTGGAACAAAGGGCTCGACTTGGGTTGGAGTCACAGAAGAGAACCCAAACGCCATTTTAGAATCGAGTCCTGGCAAAAAATACCAACCGGCGAATTAATATTAAATAAATAAACCGGCGGTATGTTCGAGGCTATGAGAATTAAATAATTAAAGTTGGTATCCTCGAACAATGGGAAAATGCCATAGGGATATATTCGCGGTCGAATATAAAAAGTAGTATCCACTGCCACCAGCCAAAACTCGATCAGGGGGGACGGAGACGTGCCCCCTCGACTAACAGACCCCGGGGCAATCGAATTGCCCCGACCAGTATGTCCACAATATGATGGTTTGTACCGGTTTCTGTTAATAATTTGGGACTAGTAAAGCCAATGGTGACTTTACATGCCCTGGGAGACAGTAGTCAGTCCCAGGGTATGGAGTCTATGGTGGGGTGTCACTATGACACCCCTGTGTCACTGCACGGAGGGTGCTGTGTAACACACATAGTAAAAACACATGAGACCCTATGGAGTAAAGGACCCCATAGCCCATAAAACACATCAGCAGTCAAAGGAACACCTTAAATCATGTCCAAGAGTGGGAGAAAAAGAGTCTTACTCTTGGCAGGAGAAAAAAAACAAACTCCAGAAATCCAGCAAAGCTGCTGGGGGACTCACTAGGTTAGGAAATTCAGCCTAAAGAGAGAATTCTCCCTAACAGATACCCAGAAGCCATACCCACGAGAACTATTATGGCTCAGACTGTGGCTAAGGCTCTACTTGGTATTTTTACTAGAGTAGGGTTTCCTAAGGAAGTGATATCTGACAGGGGATCCAGTTTTATGTCCCACTACATGCAAGCCATGTGTAAAAATTGTGGTATCACTTACAAGTTTTCTACAGCCTACCATCCACAGACAAATGGACTGGTAGAGAGGTTTAATTGTACTATGAAGAGCATGATAGGTGCTTTAGAAGAACTCCTAAAGAAAAAGTGGGACATTCTACTGCCATGCCTTCTCTTTGCATATAGAGAAGTCCCTCAGGAGGGAGTTGGTTACAGTCCCTTTGAACTTCTCTATGGCCATCTAGTCAGAGGTCCATTGGCCCTGATCAAGGAGGGGTTGGAGAGTGCTCCTTCCCCCAAGCCAGTCAGAGTGACTGACTATGTGATAGGTCTCCGGAGGAGAATGTCACACATGATGGCAGAAGCAAGTGATAACCTAAAAGCAGGTCAGGCTCTGGTCAGACATTGGCATGACCAGAAGGCCAGCATGGTTGAGTTTCACTCAAGACCAGCTTGTATAAGTTATGGCGCCAACAAGGCAGAGGGCCTTGCAGGACACATGGATAGGACCCTTCAAGGTTGTGGGCAAACTTGGAGAGGTGAACTATTTGGTGGACTTAGGCAGACCTAAGGAGGCTCCCAGAGTCTTTCACACCAACCGTTTAAAGGCTAATGTCTTGAGACCAGAAGTAGTAGCTTTTCTTCTAGCTTCAGCTCAAGAGGAAGAGGAAAGTGAACCTCTACCTGATCTCCTCAGAGGCCAACCCTTAGATGAACAAATAGAAGGAGTTAATCTCTCTTCTCAGCTGACTTCTGAACAACAGGAGGAGTGCAAAGTTCTGTTGAATCAGTTTGCCTCCCTATTTTTACTATCACCAGGCTTGACCCCTTGGGGCCAGCATGATATTCTCACTGGTGACTGTTTACCTGTGAAAAGCAGAGGTTACAGAATGTCAGAGCGTGTGAGATCCCACATCAAAGGAGAGGTCAACAAGATGCTTGATCTCGGGGTTATAGAGCCATCTACAAGTCCATGGTCTAGTCCAGTTGTTCTAGTACCAAAGGCAGGATGCAAGGAGTTGAGATTCTGTGTGGACTATAGAGCTCTGAATGCAGTCACCAAGACGGATGCCCATCTGTTGCCAAGGACAGATGAACTGGTGGATAGACTTGGCTCAGCCAAGTACCTCAGTACATTTGATCTAACCTCAGGCTATTGGCAAATAGCACTGACAGACCATGCCAAGGAGAAAACTGCATTTTCCACCCCAGCATGCCTCTACCAGTTTAAGATTATGCCTTTTGGACTAAATAATGCACCTGCTACATTTCAAAGGATGGTTAATCAAGTTCTGAATGGGATGGAGGACTTTTGCATGGCATACGTGGATGACATTGCAGTGTTCAGCCCTACATGGAAAGAATATATTCATCACCTGGGATATGTTTTGCAGGCTCTTGAGCAGGCCCATCTGACCATAAAGGCAAGCAAATATCAAATTGGTCAGAGTAAAGGGGTCTACCTTGGTCATAAGGTAGAAGGAGGTGAAATAAGGCCATTGCCCAGCAAAGTACAAGCTGTGCAAAACTGGGCCACCCCTACTACTCCAACCCAAGTCAGAGCTTTCTTAGGTCTCACTGGGTACTACAGGAATTTCATAGAGAACTATGGGTCCATAACTTCTGCCTTGAATGTGATCTCCTCTCCAAAATTCCCTAAAAAGGTTAGATTGAATGAGGAGTGCACTCAAGCCTTTGAAAGCCTGAAGAAATCCCTTTGTCAAGCTCCAGTCCTAAGACCTCCTGATTATCACCAACCCTTCATTGTGCAGACAGATGCCTCCAATATAG
This sequence comes from Ambystoma mexicanum, assembly GCF_040938575.1. NCBI lineage: Eukaryota > Metazoa > Chordata > Amphibia > Caudata > Ambystomatidae > Ambystoma > Ambystoma mexicanum. The sequence continues at coordinate 111,296,494 of NC_090938.1, read as the reverse complement.
ATATAGGTTAGTCAACTGGATGAGAAAGATAGGGAGCACCCCATTTGCTTCATCAGTAGGAAACTGAAGGAACCAGAAACAAGGTGGGCAACCATAGAGCGTGAATGTTTTGCCATTGTGTGGTCTCTGAAGAGGTTTAGACCATACTTTTATGGCTCTACCTTTGTAATTCAGACGGACCACCAACCCTTGAGATGGTTAATGCAAATGAAAGGGGAGGACCCAAAACTTATAAAATGGTCATCTGCCTGCAAGGGTTTGATTTCACCATTGAGCACAGAGCAGGATGTCACCACCAAAATGCGGACGGTCTCTCTAGGTTGTTTTTAACCGACTAGAGGTAGAGATTCATCCAGGAGTGGATTAAATCCTCCTGTCCCTTAGTCTGAGGGGGGCGAGTGTTAGGGAGAATTCTCATAAATGGCTGATTTCCCTTACCTAATGAGTCCCTCAGCAGCTTTGCTGGATTTCTAGGATTTTTTTTCACCTGGTAAGAGTGTGAGCCTTTTTCCCCACTCTTACATGTGTTTTGCTGTGTGTTTTTTCACTTTTTGTGTGATCTTGAGCACTGGAGCCTAACCTACTCCATGGCCTCATATGTTTCATGTGTGTTACACAGCACCTTCAGTGCAGTGACACAAGGTTGTCTTTGAGACTTCCCACTGACTCCATTTTCTGGGGCTGACTACTGTCCCCCACAAAAGGTAAAGTTGCCATTAACTTTATTTAGACCCAGTACACCCCACCTTACATGGAGTATTGGAAAGGGTTAACTCTTATCCCTTTTTTCTGTGTCTTTTGGAGCATTGTTTCTATTCCTTTACATCGACTTGGCTGGTGGCAGTGGTAACTACCCTAACATTTCTGCCGCGGTTATCTTATATACCCATGGTATTGTTTCAGGCTATTATATTAGCCTCGAACATAAACCCGCTTGACCAAATACATTTTATTTTGGCTCCTGGCTGGGTTTATTCACCATTTCTTTTTGTTAAAGTCTTTCTCGTGTTTTTCTCGGCGTGCCAAACCGTGGATGATTCCTTTGTTCGCCGTCTTTTCGTGGGCTTCGGCACAGAAGCCCTCCTTAAGGCGCCTGAAAGTCTAGGTAGGCTGGATGTGAGGGTAGGATCTTCAGACCCCTGCCATGGGTTCCCTTGGTAACCCAAGTCGCACTCCTGTTTGATTGGCTGAGGGGACTGTCCTTGCCAGGACAGCCACCCTGCTGTGTGATTGACAGCCAGGCTGTATGAATGGGGGATACCTGCATAAAAAGCAGGTCTCTGGGACTGGAAAGGCAGAATCACTACTGGAACGAAAGAACCAACAAGGAGCTGATGAAAGAGGACCCCTACAACAACTGAACCCCTCGGTGAAGCCCTGCTGCAGGTCCGAATCTTCAGAATCCAACGACAGGGAAGATCCTCCAGGAAACTTCTTCCCTTGAGTTGGTGGGACCAACCAGTTCACCCAAACTGCAAGCCAGGATCCCTCCTCTGGTCGAATTCGCTGTACAGAGCTACAGTGGGCCGGATAGCCAGGAAGGTCGGACCCTGCTTGGGTTTTAAGGAGCGCACCTTTTACTTGTTGCTTTGCTCTGCTGCTGGTTTCTTCTCTGGGTAGTGCAGGACCCTCCAGTCTTCCTACTTCTTGTCAGTCCGACAGTCACTTCAGGAAACGTGAGCCTGCAGGTACTACCAGGAACGTCCGCCTCAGCTACAGCTTCCTCTCCGTTTTAAGGTACTGTGCAAATCCGGTTGGTCGTTTCGTTCAACCGCGGTGAAAGTGTTTGAAATCTTTCTCCAGTCCGAGGGCTTGTCCTTCTCGTCTCTTTGAACTAACTTTTCTATCAACCAACCTCGTCCGGAAACCGTGCCACGAACTTTACCGCAAACTACCCTCAACTGTGTGATCTTGAGCAAAAGACTTTTGACCCATTGACTTTGGCCGTAAGCCTTTTCTACCTGATTCTATCACTGTAGTTCCTCTTGTTCAGTTGCCCTGAGTACTTACCGATTGGTTTGATTTAATTTCTAATAACTTTGTCTTTCCCTCCCTTTTTAAATTGCTGAAGTGCCATTTTGCTCCCACTTCATCTGTGAGCTTAACTTGTCTGGAATTTAAAGGACTTGGTGTGGTGTATTAAGAGTGTGATTTTTAGACTGCTTATAGTAGTGTAATGTTATACAACTGAAGAGTTAAATAAATGTATATTCTTTTACTTGAAAACCTTGAGTCAGTGTTTGCCTGAATCATAGTAATAGTTGTCCTTTATGTAACTATCTGATACTGCTCACTTACTCTTGAGAAATGTCTGGCTGATCAGCCATCGCTACCACTTTAACTGTGTAGTACAGGCTTGAACCAAAGGTGAATTTGTACTGTCACTTGTAGTCTTAATTGTCTGTAGTGTTCCCAAAGGATACTGCATATAATTCTGCCTAATACTGGGTCTTTATCAAGGCGTGTGGTATTTGGTTGTGTTTCATAGGTAATAGCAATGTATTTTGCAAGTGGGATTCTGATGAATCAAAACTGAAGAGCTGGTTGCGTGGGAAAGCACGGGGACCTGGGATGATGGAGTCCTGGGAGATTATACTAGGATGATTTGGTCCTTTATTTAGGAATTTGAACGCATGATCTGCAAGGCTATGTCAAGCTTACTTCCAGAAGTTCTACATTTCTAATTCCTAAATAAATGACCACATCTTCCCAGGATCATCTCCCAGAACTACATCAACCCTGCCCCCACCCTGAGCCCTTTCAACAGAAGCCCACTTGCAAATTGCATTGCTATTATCTATGAAACACAACCAAAGACCACGTGCCTTGATAAAGACCAAGGAGGCTCAATGTATTTTAGGTGAAAGAATACATACGAAAAGTACAATGGAGGAGGGAAAAGAGGAGGCAGGTGTCAAAGTGTCTTAGTGTTTTAGCTCAGGGAGCTTTACATACAAAAGTACAATTGCGGGAGGGACAAGAGGAGACAGGTATCGATATGTCTTAAGGGCCTCATCAGGGGTTGGGGGAGCGGCATAAATGCAGTGGTAGCACTATTACCGCTGCATTAGTCGCTCCACCCAATCCCGAGTTTGGGCAGAAAGTAGGAGGTTAACCACCAGCTTTTTGGTGGACGTAAAACTCTCCACTTTCTGCCCATTTGTGATGCTATTACCACAGTGGTAATACTGCCGGTGGTAATATTGCTGTTACTGCCCCATAGAGTCCTATGGACTCTCCAAAAAATGTGGAATAACAGCTTTACCACAACTCGGGATCCGGCGCTAATAGCGCTGGACCGAGTTGCGGTAATGCTATTTGCATTGCCTGTATCCCAGCAGATTTACAGCCGGGATGCCACCAAGGTTGTGATGAGGCCCTTAGTGACTTAGTTCAGGGAGCGTTTGGCAAAGAGCCAAGTTTTAAGGTTTTTTCTAAAGGTCCAGTAGGAAGGTTACTTTCTCAGGACGATGGGGAGTTTGTTCCAGAGCTTTGCAGCAATTACAGGAAAATGCAATCCTCCTGCTGTCTTACGAGTGAAGGTAGGCACTCTGAGGAAGTGGCTGTTTGTGGATCTTAGAGGTGGGGTGTATTTCTCCACCCGGCGTGATAGGTAGGCTGGGGCAGTGTTGGTGGTGCATCTGTGTGCGATGGAGAGGGTCTTGAATTTAATCCGCTCATGGATCAGGAGCCAGTTGGCATCTTTCCCGGCTTCTGTAGCATTGTCATGCTTGGACAAACCTAGGGCGGCCCAGAGGGCATTGTTTTGGATAGGTTGTAGCTTGCACAAGTTACGTTCGGAATCATTGCAATAGTCCAATTTCGCTCCAGTGATGGCTCTGTGTAAAGCAACCACTGGAGGGGGGGGGATCTGTACTCCTGCTCTCTATATGGTAGAGGAGAGGCACAGAGGACCCCAGCCAAGATTCTCTATTACGGTAGCAATGGACGAGCAATCAAGGCCTAGCTTCTCAGGAGGTGATGCAGGCTGATTCATAAGTACATTGTAGTCCCCACACACCCACAAAGGAATGTCCACACACTGTATTAGTTAAAACACAGTCTTTATATAATTAAGATTCACGATTATATATAGTATCACAATAACTCACTTTGTACTTGGTTAATCTACAATGGCAAATATATACAGTTCTACGTGGTACCACAATCACTATTCAATCTTTTTAAAGTGCATCAATTGTACGGTTAAATGTCACACAAATCAGTTTGTAAAAGAAACCAACAATATACATAGGAGGACCGCAGTTGGTTAGAACAATTGGCAGAATACTGGCCCCTACCACTAGACACAGTTCTGTGTGGAGATCCCCCCACCTGGGCAACCTGTAGAATAAATATATATCACAATCCCAGTCTATATATTGTTCACACAAGCCTTTCCAATAGTTCAGCAACCCCAAAGTACTTGGTATTGTAGTGTTCCTCTTCGGGAAATCGACAGCCCTTCTTGAGTGCACTTCCTTTAAGGCAGGAGCCACAGGTTGTTGAACATCCGGCGATGAACAGGGTGAACTACGGCGGTGAAGTGGCAGCCTTGTTCCTAGAGGTGCTCGTCGATGACAGAGCGTAGGCATCTTGCAAGGAAGAGGCGTGTGGGGGCACCTCAGTGACGATAGTTCAGGACCGCGAAGAGTTTGAAGATCTGTGGCCCAGCAAGGGCGTCGAGTCGTCGGCGTCTCTGTGGTCTTTAGGTGGTGGGAAACCCACCAACGGATGTTCCTCGGCGTGTCAACTGCCTGGCCTTTTCCGGTAGGATAAGGCAGTCGGCGGTGCGGACGAGCGCGTCTGGAAATCAAAGGTTCTTAGGCAACGGGAGCATGGTGGCTCCGGTCAGCGACGGTGACGGACAACAGTCTGGGCGCTTCTCCTTGGGATTCCGCAGCAGTCCCCGTCTCCGATTGCAGCCTTTCGTAGGTCTATCTACCAGGGAGCTTTGGCAAAGATCAGCTGGTGCACAATGGTCCCTCGTAGCTCGGGAGAGGTCTCCTTACCAGGTCCTCCCTTGGATCAGTTCTTGGAGACACAACCGCTTTCAGATCGGCGAAGTAGAGCAACAGCAATTCTTCTCTTCCAGCAGGGCTTCAAGGTCAAGCCTCAGTTTAAACTCCAGTTTCTCTTCAGCTTCTGAACGATTTCTAGAAGTGAGAGGCCCCAGATATACTAGTTGATCTCCCATTCATTCTGCTGGGTCTCACTATGGCAACCAATCGCTCAGAAGGGCATTCATGCAGTCAGCCAGCCAATCAGGTACATGGTGCACTCACGCCATTCTTCTCCATCCAGACACTGATAACACAGAATGTGGATTTGGACAAGTACCACGCCATTCAACACTACACACTGCATTCATACCAGTTTCGGGCAGGGCGTCCTCAGTCAATGTGTCAAACACCAGATACCAGACATCCAAAACAAGAAGTGTAGATTCGTCACACACTCCATTCACCCAGGTCCCACCCACAGGTGTACCCACAACATACGGTCGTTGGGAAGGCTCCAGCCAGTCTGGTCAGCACTTCCCCACACTACCATATATGGAACTTCCACCCAACAGCCAGTCATGGGGAAGGGACAGAGTCAGGGCTTCCCAGGACTTCGGGAAAACCAAGGTAACAGGCGATGGAAGGCAAGAGGCCACGGGGCCACCTTGTCTCCATCAGGAATCTACCGATTGAATGAAATGAAAGGAGGAAGCTCAGGGCACTAGTCAATTCAGCACGGAGCTGCCACCAGCCCGTACCCTGCTCTGTGGGCCACACACAGGTCCCCTAAAACATACACTAGGAGCACAGGGTTGTACCCCTCACCCATGGGTGCCATAAGGGTATCCCATGGGTCTGTACATCAAACCAAAAGAGAGAGCTTCACCGTCAGGAGTCCCACTTGAACTCCTGCATGGAAAATACGATAAAAAGCATTAAAGGTCAAGGATATGGAGGCCCTGTCAAGGATATGAAGGCCCTGTCCCTCCGATGCATTTCCAGCATCACACTCTGGCTATGGTCAGATGGTTGCTTTTGGTGAGAAAGGGCTTGCTGGCATTGAGAAGTTTGGGGCTGTAGGCAGCAGAGGAAGCGATGACGTTGACCTGATGCGAGAGGTCAAGGGTAGCGTCTAGGTAGATACCCAGGGTCTTGGCTGCAGTTGAAGTTTGGATCGAGTTGCCATCAATTTCAAATGCTTTGTAAACTGGATTAAATTTGCTCCATTTTGTCATCGTTTAGACATAAACAGTGGGCTGCCATCCAGTTCCGGACAATGTCATAGACTGAGTTGATGGCTGCAACATCAAGGTGGTAGGTGCCTGAGACAGGCAGGAGGATTTGGGTGTCGTTTGCATCATTCGTGTAGGATATGCCGAGGGCATCCAGGTGATCGAAAAGGGATTTAGTATAAAATATTATACAAGGTGGGGGAGATTCAAGGCCACAGACAACAAACTTTAAAGTTCAAACAAAAGATATTTATTAACTTAAATGTCAGGATGGTAAAAGGCCCAACTTGCCCTATGCTAAGGTGGGATTTCCCTACCAGAACAAAACTAAAGAAAGTCTGAGTCAAAGAATTCAAGTCTGTCTGTGTGCAAGACTTATGCTTGCCCTCACAACTAAAGCGAAACAGTTTGTAGGGGTGTCAATAATCAAAGAAATGGTGATCAACACAAAATTCGGAGCTTCTTCCAGCTGTGAGCTTCCTTTTTAGCTCCTCTTCCCCAAGTTCAGGAATGTTCCACAAAAGTCTCAGAATTACCTTTCTCACGTTCAAGGTAATACAGTTCCACACACCCTTAGGGTTCCCTTCCCCAAGTTCAAAGCAACACAGTTCAAAAGAAAAGAGTCTTGATGCTTTGTTCTCAAGACAATACGTGCAGTTCCTCAAGTCTCAGGGTTACCTTTCCCAAGACTTTAGCTCAGCCACTTGTACTTGTTTCAGTCTTTCAAAAAGGTTAACACAAGTCAATGTTAGCCTACCCTCTTTCTGGATTGCCTCATCAGTTCACTTGCAGTGCCTTGCCTTGGTTTATTACACAATGGGCCTCATTACGATTTTGGCAGTAGCCATGCCGCTATTGGCGGCATGGCTGCCACCAATATCGGGTCTGTGTTCCCAAATGGGGAATTACCGGGCCATTCCGAGTTTGGAGGGCCCGGTAATTCCTCCCTCCAGGAACCCGGGCCCGGACCTTCCCCATTCCCATTTCAGCCCCCATAGGGCTGAATGGGAATGGGGGAGGGAGCTAACAACGGGCCGATTACAACCGGCCCGTTGTTAGCTCCCTCTTCCCCTCTCGGGACCCGCTTCGCACGTCTGGTGAAACGCGAGGGGACCTCGTAATGTGGTGCAATGGTGTTAACGGGACTGCATCCTTTTGCGGCCCCCGTTAACCCCTTCCGCCACTCTTGTAATGAGGCCCAATGTCTTTGGTTCTCACAGTTCAGGGCTCACTGGTCTAGGTGCAGTTGTCAGGCCACCTATCAGAGGTCTCACAAGCAGGATCCCTAGGCTCTTCAGCCCTCACAGGTTCTTCTAGGTGTGTCCCTGTGTACAGAGTAACGTTCCCTTGGTTTCTCTTTGATGGCTTTTTTGCTTTATATGCAGTATTTACACTCCTCTGGTTTCTCCTGGTTAGCCCCTTGGCTCTGCCATAATGTGTCACACACCTCTTGCCAGTCTTTGGCTTTGCTGCACTGCATTTACTCATAAAGTTCACTTAGTGGTGGTCTTACTCATGACCCACCTTTCTATGGTACTCTTTCACACTTGCGATCTTTCCTATGTGTTGTTGTCGGTGGTCAGTCAAAAGGTCGAAAAAATAATACCGAACGACAAAAATCTCGAAACAAAAATCTCGAAAAAAAAAATCTCGAATAATTTAATTATTTATTTATATGTGGTTTTGGGGGTCAGGTAAGTAAAAAAAAAGGGTTAAAATAAAAAAAAAATAGAAAAAAAGGAGGGTTGGGGGGGAACCCCCCCATTTCGAAAAAAAAACGTCATAAAAAAAAATTCGATATTTTTGTTTTCAGCCTTTTTTTTCGATATTTTTGTTTTCGAGATTTTTGCGTTCGTTCAATATGCTTAATTTCAAGTGTCCATTCAGTTCGGTATTCAATATACATTTAATGTTTCATTTCAAGTTTCCATTCAATTCAGTAAATCATTACCTATTCGCAGCCTGCTAGGAACGCCTCAGCTGTCGAGTGACTCTCCCCGAAACTCACCAGTCCTCAGCGTTGTTCCTCGGTGGCTCCCGCTGCTTCTTTCCTGCTATGGATGTCGGCAGGCCAGCTTCCGTGAGCCCCGCTCGCACACCAGGGCCTGTCTTACCCATGCTGGTTGCTCCACTGCCTCTGTGTGGACGTGGGCGGTGTCCTGCTTTCTCCTGCACTTTCGCAGCTCCGGCTGCTGGTTCCTCGACAGAGAGGCTCCCTCTCTGGGCTGCTGGCCGGCATCCTGGCTCCTCCACAGATCCCACCATGGCTGCCTCATCTAGAAAGGGTCCCCTGCTGGTCTCTTCCCCACAGGCCTCCCTGTTTCTCCCTTTCGTGTTCTCTGGCCCTCTCTTTTTACACCTGCAACCACTCAACAGGTTGCCGGTATGGATCCTTAATTAGGTTTGCCTGGCTGTGATTAAGGGGACATGCCTGACTCTCACCATACTCTGCAGGGATCTTCCTCGTCCCAGTACCAGAGTGATAAAATGAAGGTGTACTATTTGTTACTCTCAGTTTCCTCTTCCTCGTCCCAGTACTTTCAAAGGTTATATGTGGGTAAATGACAGGAGAGGTCTTGCAGTAGCCCATAAAAGTTCGGGTGAGGGTTAGGTTGGTCATCAATAGGGAAAGGGGGATACCATGTCTCGCTGTGGGTAACATACTCCCAATCTCCGAGGATCCTCCAGTCAGGTGATCCTCCCTCGCTTCTCCACCCTCAGGGTCGGGATCCAAAAGCGTTGGCCTTTCCCTAGCCACCTGAGAAGAGGATCCAAAACCTTGGTACACTTGGTGTTTTCTGTGATGAGGTCTTTGGTGTCTGGTGTCAAGTTCACACAGGATCATGAAGAGTTCACAGGTGTTAGACTGTGTGTTATCTATTCTCGCGTTGTAGGTACTGGCTTTGGTGGTATGAATCACTCTTTTGAAGTCTTTGGCAAGGGAGGTGAACTGAGCTTTGGAGACTCGGAAGGGGTCTTTTCTCCAAGCCTTTTCAGCAGCGCATTTCTTAGCACGGGAAGCAAGGAGCTCGGGGGTGAACCAGGGCGAGCTAGGCTCTGGCTCTTTTTTAGCAGAGCTATGGTGTCGATAGGTAGTGCAATAGTGTAATTGTAGAGATTGACAAGGGTCTCTGGCTTTGTTGCAGTGTTGGTTAGGACCTTAAGGTCTGAGAGGAGGCGTATGAGGCGGTACTTGTTGAGATTTTTAGTGCAGCAGCCAGGGATTCTGGTTTCACTGTGTGACAGGGGCTGGACCGTTTGCTGGTGGGGATGTTGAATGTGATTTTGTAATGGTTTGACCATTGGGCCGTTTGCTGGTGGGGATGTTGAATGTGATGTTGTAATGGTTTGACCATGGGCAAGTCGTGGTGGTAGGTCTGCCCAGGTTGCAATTAAGGTTAGCAATCCAGTGGAGGGTGCATTCCCGGATGTGGGTAGGTTCAGTAGTTCGCTGAGCAAAGCCAGCATGGTTGAGGGCTGTGGCTAGGCATTTTGTGTGAGAGCCTGTGGGGTTGTTGATTGAAATAACCTTCATGATTAACATAGTGTGTCTTGGTTAACTCCTTGCAACCATACAAAATCTTCATTAAACCAAATCCTCACCATAATGTGGATAGGTGGTATTGAAATGAAAGGTGGGTAAAAAGGTGAAAGAAAGAAACTAGGGCAAAGGGAAAAGAATAGGAAGTGATGAGGAAGGGGGATGAGGGGAATAACCCTTGTTAATTGGGGGGAAATGTGTGTGTTCGGGGGGGCGGAGGGTATCCACTTTTCGCCCATGTTTGGGGCATGCTGCCTTTGCAGCTCTCTTATGCTGAGTTACATTATTATTTGGTATGCCAGACTGTGGCATGTTTTTACTATGTATCTGTGCAAAGTTACCATATACATGTTTCGAATGGATCGTGTCCTCCCACGTATTCCTCTTCTTATGATATTATATCTCTCCAGCTTTGCTGCTTCGTAAAACAGTTTCTCGACAGATGTCGATGTATGCAGTGTCGTTGCTTCGATGTCCCTTGAGGGCCTCCGTCGATCGTCGACATCATTGTCACCATAGATAGCGCATGCAGAGCCCGTTGGCTTCAGTTCCATTTTTCCGAGCTTACGCTTCGAGTTATTAATGGCACGCTTCAGTTTTTCACCACAAAAATGTCTTCTTCTTTGACTCCTTCGACACCAAAGTCCGGTTTTAAAAATGCCATGACTGCGGATCAAAGATGTCAATTACGGATCCTCACTGCATCTGCCTGTTGTGTCTGGGCTCCGGGCACCGTACCGACGACACTGGGTCCTGTCAGGCCATGACAGAGAAAGCTCTCGGGGAGCGTAGAGGTAAACCAGCGGTGGGGAGGTTAGCTTCAAAGTCTTCTTCGAAGAGGGAGAAAAGGGCGAGACTAGAGACTCCTCCCGGTGCAAAAAGTCAAAGAGGTTCTGATCGAGGAATCGGTAGCAGCACTCTTTGTCATCTTCCTCAAAGAAGGCAAAGAAGAGATGCCATAGTTCTCCCTCTTCATCATCTGATTCCTCTACCGAGGTAATCAGATGCCCGACAAAATTGATTCCCGTGAAGTGGGGCGCATTTCGGTCAGAGATGATGCATATTTTCGAGATTGCAGCCTCGACCCCCTCGAAAGAAATGCACGGATGACAAAAGGAAGTTGAAGGCTACAACTTCGAAGCCGAGCATGAAGCCGGCAGTACGTCGAGAAAGTTCTCGACCCGGCGGGAAGTCGTCGAGAGCGTCGACTCAGGAACCGAGTCCTTTTTATGATACTACCAAAGAAGCATAAAGTGTGGAAGACCTCAACGACTTTGTCGACTCCATCGGGGGCAGACCTGTCGATGCCAAAGTCAAAGGCAGCTGCGAGTAAGCCAGTGCCATTTTCATAGCTGTCTTCGACACCATTGACGACCACTTTGACTTTGTCAAAGCCTTTTGTCGTACAGGACAAGATTTACAAACCTGTCCCGAAGAAAGAGTTTTTTAAGTCTGTGGGCCTCATTACGAGTCCGGCGGTAGCCGTGCCGGTAAAACCGGCAGTCTGCCACCGGACTCGTGCATTTTTCCAGTGCCTGGCTCCACAGAAACACTGGGGGATTACGACCCCGGTGTTCATGGAAGTCAGGCGCCCGAAAAATGTAAATCCCCATTCGGATTTTCTTCACATAGGACTCAGTGGGAATGGGGATGAGGGAAGCACCGGCACTGTTGCTGGTGCTTCCAGGAAAGTCTGCTGGCGGCTGCCGTCCTGCCCGCCAGGTCAGGCATGGCGGGCGTGACGGCTGCCACCCGTAGACTCCGAGTGTGCCGGTCTGGTAACAACAGTGCCAATAGGTTTACCAGCACCGTTGTTACTGGACCGGCACACTCAAAATGAGGCCCCATGTCTTCGATCAATTAGGAGGAATAGCCATCAGAAGAGGATTTCCCTCCTTTTAGAGTGCAATTTGGTACCCAGAATGTGCCAGAAGAGCTAATTTCTGAAGATTCAAAAATGAGAGACCTGTATGATGGTCTCTAGTCGGCTAGTGGTTTTGACACCTAGCCTGAACTGGAATGTGGCAGGCTTGACCCCTCGGAGCATACAGATTCGTCCTACAGTAGGCTCATGACTAGGGTCACAGAGTATATTGGTTGTAGCAGAGCTTCTCCTACATTTGAATAGGATGACATGACTGACATCCTAGACCAGGGGCCTCAGAAGCACCCAATGTTGCCCTTCCACAAGGCCCTTCAGAAGAAAGTCATTGCAAATTGGCAAGCCCCAGAATCTGGACCTGCAGTTAAAAGAAACATTGCAAGGAAGTACAGGCCTTCCAGCAGCGATCCAGAATACCTGATCAAGCACCCCACGCTTGAAAGCTTTTTTAGTTCAGGCTGCCACATCAACCAGGCACTCTGCTTACCCCTCTATCACCCCAGATATAGATGAAGAAGAGGGTTGATGCCTGGGCATGTAAGGTTTTCATGGCACGCAGCATGGCCTTGAAATCTACCAACGAGACTTGTACTCTTTCCTGATTCACTCATACCGTGTAGGACTGTGTTGCCATGGCGGCTGATCACATTACGGAAGGCGAAGAAAGAGACAGCTTCCTGGCTATAGTTAAGGATGGTAAGGAGGCAATCAGAGAATGTCTCCAGTCAGGTTTGAATACTGCTGACAGCATCAGCAGATCCATGGCTGCTAGCATAATACTACGCAGATTTGCGTGGTTGAGGAAGTCGAGGTTTGCACCGGACGTGCAGGCTAGACTTCTCAACATGCCTGTTAGGGAGAATTCTCATTTAAGGCCAATTTCCCTCACCTAGTGAGTCCCTCAGCTGCTTTGCTGGATTTCTGGGGTTTATTTCTTTCACCTAGTAAGAGTGTGAGCCTTTTTTCCCACTCTTACATGTTTTTTGCCATGCGTCTTTCTACTTTTTGTGTGATCTTGGGCTCTGGAGCCACACCATTCCATGAGCTTTTTTGTGTGTTACACAGCACCTTCGGTGCAGTGACACAGGGTTGTCTTTGGGACTTCCCACTGACTCAATTTTTTTGGGGCTGACTACTGTCCCCCAGAAACATGTAAAGTTACCATTAACTTTATGTTGTCTCTTAAAAACTACAGACCCAGTACACTCCATCTTACATGGAGTATTGGAAAGGGTTAATTCCTACCCCTTTTTGTCTGTGCCTCTTTCAGATTTGTTTTGCTCTCTTAACATTAAGACTTGGCTGGTGGCAGTGGTACCTACCCTAACTTTTCTACCGGATTATACAATATAAACGTGGTACTGCTTTAGGCTATTGTATTAGCCTCGAACATAAACCCGCTTGACCAAATTCTTTTTATTTTGGCTCCAGTCGTGTTTAGTCGCCATTTCTTTTTGTTGAAGTCCTTCTTTTGTTTTACTTTTCGCGCCAAACCAGGTTTGCCTTCTTTGTTCGCCGTCCTTTGGCAGGCTTCTGCCCAGAAGCCCTCCTTTGGCATCTGGGTGTCTAGGTAGGCTGAATGTGAGGGAGGGGTTTAGTCACCCCCTGCACTGAGTCTCCTTGGAGACCCAAGTCGCACTTTGTGTCGACTGGCTTAGGTGGTTGTCCGGGCTGGACAACCCCCCTGCTGAGTGATTGACAGCCAGGCTGTGTGAATGGGGAATTTTGGCATAAAAGGCAGTACTCTTGGGCTGGAAGTCAAAGTCGCCACTGGAACTACAAGAACCGAAGAGAAGCGGAGAAGAAGACGGCTGCTGCAACTCCCGAGTCCCGGTGAAGCCCATCTGCAGTCCTGAGCTATCTACCCTTCAACGACAGAGAAGATCCAGTCTGGAGTCTTCTTCCCTTGAGCATGGTGGGATCAACCAGCTCACCTTTAACAGCCAGAGGATCCTCTTCTTGGTCGAAATCGCTGCACCCAGCTCTAGTGGTCCGGATAGCCATCTGAAGAGCGCACCTTTTATTCAGTGATGCTTCGCTGCTGCTGGCTTCATCCCTGGGTAGTGCAGAGGGCTCCAGACGTCCTCCTTCTTGTCCCCACGGCTAAAGCTCCAGGAACCGTGAGTCTGCAGGAACTACCAGGAACAACTGCCGTAGCACCAGCTTTCTTCAAACGAATAAGGTACTGTGTCCGACTTCGAGGAATTGGGGTGAACCCTTTTTCCTCACCAAAAAGGCTTGTCTTTTTCTTCCTTCCCTCTTATAACTTTTGCTCCCCTTTTGACAATATCCAAGTACTCCTGGCAATCACGAATCGTGAACTGTTCTAACCTTGTGATCCTCGACAACGGGATTCCTGTTCCATTTGATACTGGCGCATGCCTATTGACTTTCATCTACATTTTAGAAAGTGTCCTCTGATTCTATTTGCCTTGACAAAAATATTGCCTATGATTTTTATCCCAAATTCTCTTGTGTTAATTCATGTGCTAAGTGTGTTTGACTTCGGTTACATTTCTTCCCGCGGGTACGCTTTTCTTTCATAAAACCGAACTGTCATTACTGTCAAAAAGTGATTGCGTATTAACCCACGGTAACGTCTTTGTTTCACAACACTGTTCTGTCAAATCCCAATGTACTTACCTTGAATTGATCTGGACAAGGGGAATTGGTTGTGTGTAGTATATTTGGAGTGTGGTTTTATTTTAATAGAAGTGAAGTGTTTTGTGAACAGATGGTTTAAAAATAAATGTACTTATATTTTTTTAACCAGAAACCTTGAGTCAGTGTTTGCTTGAGTCACAGTAATTGTAGTCCTTTGTGTAATCTCTACTACTGCTCATTTGCTCTTGAGATAAGTCTGGCTGCTCAGCCATTGCTACCACTTTACTGTGTAGTATAGGCTTGTACCAAAGGTGAAATTGTATTACCACTTGTAGTCTTAATTGTGTCCCTAAGGGCACTGCATATGATTCTGCCTAACAGTGCCCTTTGACGGCTCGAGGTCGTTCGGTAGCAAAGCGGATAAGAGTCTGGAGAAGCTGCAGACCTCCAAGGCGGCAGCTAAATTCCTTAGCGCCTCCATTCGACAACCTCATCATCCCTATTCAGGCTCATCTTCCTGGAGGGGTCATTCTTTTAGTTTCTGTTCCTCAATTGGTAGAGGAAGAGGACAGGTCAGACAAAGGGAACAAAGAAGATTCCCTCATGGTGGATGAGGAAGGGGTGCTAAATCCGCCCCAGCAGCGTAAACTTTACCCTCAGCTGCTGCTGCAGCCACTTCTAAGCCACTCTGAGGCCTTGACCCACAGAACTGCGGTGGGAGGCAGAATTACTCAGAATCTGAATGAATGGTGGGGTATTACTTCAGATGCTTGGGCACTGGAAACAGTAGCCCAAGGTTACTGCCTTCCCTTTCAAAAAAGGCCTCAAGATCATCCACCGGGATACAACTCTGTCAAATTTCCGGATCCGCTCCTTGTGCAGGACATTTTAATCCTGCTTGAAAAAGGTGCAATAGAACATGTACCTGCAGCGGAGAGGAACAAGGGTTGGTATTTCCCCTACTTTCTGATTCCCAAGAAGGACAGAGGATTGAGACCCATCTTGACTTGAGAAACTTGAACAAGTTTCTCAGGAAGGACAAGTTCAAGATGGTTACCCTTTCTCAGATCCTTCAGGCTCTCCAACTCCAAGACTGGTTGGTATCATTGGACCTTCAGGATGCTTACTTTCATGTACCAATTCATCTCAAGCATAGAAAGTACCTGAGGGTCACGATTGGCAGTTCTCATTTTCAAATTTGAGTTCTGCCATTCGGGCTGACCTCCGCCCCAAGGGTTTTCACAAAGTTGATGACGGTGGTGGCAGCGAGTCTCAGGAGAGGGGGATTCATGTCCACCTCTAGCTGGACGATTGGCTCATCAGGGCTCACTCACTCCGAAAAGGGGCGTACATACGGAGGGTTCAGCGGCTTCCAAGAGCGGAGGTCCAGGCAGCCGGACCATTCGCCGCCCCAACATCGGCGCAAGTAACAAAAGGGGGGGGGTAAGGGCTTTTTCCAGTCCCCCTCTTCCGCAACAGGCTCAGATGGAAAGATGGCATGACACGCCCCTCTGGGTCCATGTGTCTCCAGTGGGAAGCAGGCTTGCTCTCCATGCACATTTCCGGTGCCAGAATTTTGTTGACCCCTGGATCCTCTCTGTAGTATCCACGGGGTACCGCCTACCCATCCCAGCCTCTTCCCCATCTTCCCCTTCACTCCCACAGGTTGGGACAACAACTCTTTTCGGCAGAGATCCATTGCTCGTCGAGACCCGCGCAGTGGAGGAAGTCCCAGCCTCCTAGCAAGGCTTGGGCTTTTACTCCAGGATTTTCGCCATTCAGAAAAAGAACCAGGCGGGCCTGAGAGTTGTGCTGGACCTTTCCACCCTTAATCTTTCCCTACCTCTACAAAAATTCAAGATGGTTACGTCAGCTCTAATAGTGGAGACATTGTGAAAGGGAGACTGGATGTGCTCCCTGGATCTGAAGGACGCGTACCTACACGTCCCGATTTGGCAGCCTCATCGTTCCTTTCTACGATTCAGGATCATGGGCTACCATTTCCAATTCAAAGTGCTTCCTTTTAGCCTCAACTCGGCCCCCAGGGTCTTTACGAGGCTGATGAATGCAGTGGATACCCTCCTCAGGGCCCATGGCCACCACATCTACCTGTACCTCGACGACTGGCTCGTCAGGGCGACTTCTCCGGAAGCGGTGCACCACAATTCCCACGCTCTTATGAACACACTACACGAGCTGGGCTTTTCGCTCAATCTCAAGAAGTCGCAGTTGCAGCCTACGCAGAGACTGACCTCCTAGGGGCTCATCTGGGACACAGGCTCCGACAGAGTTTTTCCCTCGGAGGACAAGATCACGGTCATCAAGAGGGCCACAACGCACTTCCTCAGAGGAGAAGTGACATCTACTTCACAGCCGCCACCTTCCGGCGGAAGCCAACCTGGAAGCAGACATGCTCAGCAGACTGAGAGCGGACAATTACGAGTGGCAGTTGAACAGCCTCGTACTGCAGGAGATCTTCAGCAGATGGGGACACCCCCAGGCGGACCTCTTTGCCTCCTGGGACAACAGGAAGTGCCAACTGTTCGCCTCCTGGCAGGGACAGGGCCCCGGCTCCCTGGGCGATACATTCCAGATTCAGTGGGACGGAATGACAGCATACGCCTTCCCACCCACACCGCTGATACTCCGGGTGATATGCAAGATCAAGGTGTCTCGCCACATCAGCATCATTCTAATAGCCCTGTGGTAGCCAGCCAGGCCATGGTTCTTGGAGCTGTTCAGCCTCTCGGCGAGACCACCCATTCACCTTCGGACGGACCCAGCACATCTTCTGGCGCAGCAGGGGGGCATGGTCATCCACCCTGTGTCACAGAAACTAGCCCTCACAGCATGGTTCCTGAGCAGTCACATCAGCCTTTCCCAGGCTAATCTGGAAATCATACAGGGGGAGCTAAGCTACCAGGGCCCAGTATAAAAGCAAGTGGACCAAGTTCTGCCACTGGGCAGACTCTAAGGATATCAACCCCCTACTTCAAGCGAGGCAAGGGGAGCAGAAGGCTCAACACTTTCCTCTATACATTGATTAAGCATCCAAACCTCAGGTGGCGGATCCTCTCTCTCTTCCTGGTAAGTCTTCCAAAGCTCTAAAATAGCTAACCTCTTCTCTAATTTCTTTCCTGTGTATGTAGCGTGCATGTATGTGGTCATGTGTTGCAATACTGCTTTTGCCAAAGATCCCCCTTGTGGCCACGGCATGAACATCTTATCTGCCGTGCCTTTCACCCGTTCCGCACTTTACTGTTTAAACCTGGGCATGTGTTTTGGCAGGGTTTTACACAAGTGCATCAAAGAAGTAACATCTTCCATTGTGACAAGTCTCAATCAACTGTCAATACTTACCAGTGTTTTACAAAAAGAACATGTTTATAAAAAACAACAAATATGAGCGTGCTACAACAAATCGCAGCTCAAATCCTCTATTTTCCAATAATCTCGGTCTAACTTAAGTCAGTACTGACAACTTTTTGAGACTGATACTATATTTTCGAAGGGATTGTGTCCTCCGACGTATTCCTTATCTTAGATATCTCTTTCCAGCTTTGCTGGCCTCAGAAATGTTTTCTCTCTAGAGGGCGCTGCGCATCGACGTCCGCCGAGTCGATGTCCCTCGACAGCCGCCGTATTGACGTCAACGTCATCCTGCCTATAAAGGCCGCACGCAGCGTCCATTGCTCAGTTCCGTTTTTCCGCGCTTACTCAGTGCCTCGGAATATCGTTGCTCAGTTTCGTACAGATATTATTCCATTTTCCTCGAGATATTCGATCCATACTCGATGGCTTCCTCATCTGAACCGACGACCCCTCGGTCTGGCTTTAAAAAATGCCGAGACTGTGGAAAAAAGATGTCGCTAACGGACCCTCACAGGGTCTGTCGGTGGTGTTTGGGAGCTGAACACCATTGTTCGGAGTGTGAGGACTGTATGTCCATGACAGCTAAGGCCCTGAAGGAGCGTAGGGGGAAGCTGGAAAAAGGTAAGACTTCTAAAGCTTCTTCTTCCTCAACGAAGTCAAGACATTCGTCTCCTCGTCACCATTCGCGCTCCAGGTCTCCAAGCGGGTCCCATCACTCCTCGAGATCGAAGCACTCGAAAAGGAGACGCCAAAGATCCCCTTCTTCGTCCTCCTCTTCCTCTGTTTCACCTAAGAGAATCCCTTGCCCCACGAAACATAGTTCCCGGGCTGAATGGGAGGCATTCCGAAAAAATATGATGAGCGTCTTCGAGAAAGCGGCCTCGACCCCCTCGAAGACTGCCGAGAGCGATGCTCTGGTCGAAAGACCCGAAGGTATAAAACGCCGCGAGTCGCAGCACCTGGCGAAGGAAGCTTCTCGAGCACGTCACAAACCCTCGAGTAAAGCAAAGACCTTGAATCCTTCTTCGAAGGTTCCGTCGACGCCGTCGACGAAGGTTCCGTCGACGCCGAGGTCGATGTCTTCGACGCCGTTGTTGAAGGGACCTTCGACACACGGGTCTGTCGACTCGACGCCATCCTCAACACCGGTGTCGACGCCAAGGAAAGTCACGGTTGCGGCGCACCCAGTGGCTATTCCCAGCTCTTGGATGACGATGTCGTCGAGATTGTCGATATCCTCAAGCAGAATTCCGATTCTATCGAGGACCTCGAGGCCTCCACCTTTGTTTTCGACGCCACGTTCGAAGCCTTCGACGTCGGCGTCGACGACATCGACGTTTTCGAAGGCCGATTACGACAAGTTTGGCACCCTCTGCCTTAGAGATGGGTTTCACACCCTTTGTGAGCTCAGACCAATTGAGAACAATGTCCTCAATTATGGAAGAGGGAGAACTATCTGACCAAGAAGAGACATTTGAGTTGCAGGGATCTGCAACCCCAGTTCAAGAGGAGTTATCCTCAGAGGAACGCAGATTAAAGGAACTCCATGATTCCTTACATGAGGCAAGTGGTTTAGACACTTCCCCAGAGGTGGAGTTCTCTAGGCCAGACCCGGGGGAGCATGCTGAAACCCCTTATAGAGCCTTAATGGCCAGGATTACAGAATTTATGGGGTGGTCAACACCTTCACAGGCTTTCCAACAGGATGACCTCACGGATATTCTTGATAAAGGTCCACAGGAGGATCCTGTAGTACCTTTTCATAAAGCTCTTCAAATAAAAATCATGACGAACTGGGAAACCCCAGATGTCATCCCGGCAGTAAATAAAAAACTGTCTACTAAATACAGGGTATCTTCTGCAGACCCTGAGTTTTTGTCCAAACACCCATCCCCAGAAAGTCTGGTGGTACAGGCAGCATCTTCTACTGACATCAAGACTGCTTACCCTACCGTCCCACAGGACAGGGACGATAAAAAATACAATGCTATGGCTAAGAAAGTCTTTTCGGCATGTAGCATGGCGTTAAAATCTATTAATGCTACTTGCACCCTTGCTCGATTTAGCCATACACTTTGGGAGTGTGCTTCTACAGCGGCTGACTGCATCCCGACGGGAGAAGAAAGGGAGGCGTTCCTAAATATCATAAAGGACGGTAAAGACGCTATGTGCGAAGACCTCCAGACGGGCATTGACTCGGCTGACAGTATCAGCAGAGCAATGGCGGCAAGTTCAACAACCAGGAGATTTGCTTGGTTGAGAAAGTCTGGTTTTGCCCCAGATGTGCAAGCCAGGCTCTTGAACATGCCATTTGATGGCTCTTCTTTGTTTGGGAAAAAGGCAGATGACAGTTTAGAAAAACTGCAAACATCAAAGGCAGCAGCAAAATCCCTAGGCGCTGCAATCCGTCAGACACCTTTTCGTCCCACAGGAACCTCTGCGAGAGGCAAGTCTTTTCGCTTCTACTCCGCATTCGGAAGAGGTAGAGGACGACCGGCTCAAAGGGGACAAAGAAGAACTACCCGAGGTGGACGGGGTAGATATTCAAAAGCCGCAGCAACAGCAGGTGCCTCTTTACCATCGGCATCTGCATCAGCCGCCCCAAAACCACTCTGAGGACTTCCCTCACAAGACACCTGTAGGAGGCAGGTTAACTCAACATCTGGCGGAATGGCAGGCTATCACGTCAGATGCTTGGGCATTGGAGACAGTTGCACAAGGTTACTGCCTGCCTCTCCTACGCATACCTCAGAGTCATCCACCGGGGATCAGCTCTCAAAAAGCTCCAGATCCGCTCCTCTTGCAGGAAATTTTAGACCTGCTAGAGAAAGGTGCCATAGAACCGGTACCTGTAGCGGAGAGGAACAAGGGCTGGTACTCCCCTTACTTTCTCATACCAAAGAAAGACGGAGGACTGAGACCCATCTTGGACTTGCGAGAATTGAACAAATTCCTCAGGAAAGACAAATTCAAGATGGTAACTCTCTCTCAGATCCTTCAGGCCCTTCAGTTCCAGGACTGGTTGGTATCTCTGGACCTTCAGGACGCTTATTTCCATGTGCCAATCCATCTCAAACACAGGAAATATCTGAGGTTCGCAATTGGCAACTATCATTATCAATTTCGAGTGCTGCCATTTGGGCTGACCTCCGCCCCGAGGGTCTTCACCAAGTTAATGTCGGTAGTGGCTGCCAGTCTAAGGAGGGAAGGGATTCACGTCTACCCCTACCTGGACGATTGGTTGATCAGAGCTGTATCTTCGGAACAAGCTCAGATCCAGCTAGATCATGTTTGCCACTCCCTTCACAGACTGGGCTTCTCCCTCAATTTAAAGAAGTCACAAATTATACCATCGCAGAGACTCCAGTTCATCAGAGCGATCCTGGACACTTCCCTGGGAAAAGCCTCGCCACCAGAGGTGAGGGCTCAAGATGTTCTACAGATGGTCACCAAGTTTCAGAATGCCCAACGTCTCCCAGCCTTCGACTTTTTGAGGTTGCTAGGCCTCATGGCATCCTGCATTTTCCTAGTGCCAGTGGCTCGCCTGAGAATGAGATCTTTCCAGTGGGCACTGAGAACTCAGTGGTCACAATTCTCAGGGAGAATGACAGATCTTCTTCAGGTTCCCGACAGGGTGGCTCGAGACCTTCAGTGGTGGGCCTGTCAGGAGAACATTCTGAAAGGAGAGCAGTTTTGGCAACCCTGGCCGGAGATAACAGTAGTCACGGATGCCTCACTCACGGGGTGGGGAGCCCACGCCAACGACTTGACCATCAGCGGTCGTTGGTCTCCATCGGAATCCAGACTACATATCAACCTGTTAGAGCTGAGGGCCATCAGACTTGCGCTGAAGGCTTTTCTGCCATCTGTACAAGGAAAGAATGTCCTGATAATGACGGAAAACACAGTGGCCATGCATTACCTCAACAAAAGAGGAGGCTTAGGATCACTACCTCTGTGCAGAGAGGCGATGCAGCTCTGGTTTTGGGCAATCCAAGAAGGAATCTCTCTATCGGCAGTTCACCTAGCCGGAGAGAAGAACTTGACAGCGGACGCTCTGAGCAGGCAGAGCACAGTCTCCCACGAGTGGGAACTAGCTCAGGAAGTCCTTCAAGAGATCTTCGCCCTTTGGGGAACCCCTCAGGTGGATCTGTTCGCCACCAGTGTCAACAGGAAGTGCGATCTGTTCTGTTCAAGGGAATTTCCCCTGAGAGGAGCTCTTGGAGACGCGTTCATAGTGGACTGGGAGTTTCCACTCCTGTACGCGTTTCCACCGGTCCCTGTCATTCCTCAAATGATCAGGAGGTTGAGAAGATTCCGGAAAACCATGATCCTAATTGCCCCGGATTGGGCCAGGAGAACGTGGTACCTGGACCTTCTAGACTTGTCCATCTGCCCTCCAGTTCGACTTCCACTCAGAGAGAATCTGCTCTCACAGAAGGGAGGTCAGGTTCTCCATCCAGACATCAAAACCCTCAACCTTCATGCTTGGCTTCTGAAAGGCTGAGGTACAAGGATTGGGACCTCCCTGATGACGTTATGGAGGTGTTGCTTTCGGCAAGAAGGCCAGCAACAAAATCTTTATACCGCTGCCGTTGGAACAGATTTTGCAGCTGGTGTAGGGAAAAGAATATCGATCTCTTTTCATGTGGTACACCAATGGTTTTGTCCTTCCTACTTTATTTAGCGAATTCAGGCCTTCAAGTTGAAACCATCAAGGGCTATCTCGCAGCGCTATCCATCTTTAAGCGCACTGCGGAAGAACCATCCTATTTCAAGTTACCCTTGGTAATACAGTTTCTAAAGGGGTTAACTAACATTTATCCCCCAAGACCATTCCAGGTTCCCCTATGGGATTTAAATTTAGTCCTAACTTTCCTGATGGGCACACCTTTCGAACCACTCCACTCTTGTTCGTTAAGATTTCTTACCCTTAAGACTGTTTTATTAGTAGCACTTACATCTGCTAGAAGGGTGAGCGAGTTACAAGCTCTTTCTTGTAAACCCCCTCATACAATCTTTCACAAAGACAAAGTTGTTCTGCAAGTGAAGCCTAATTTCCTCCCAAAGGTGGTTTCTGAATTTCATATCACACAGAAGATTACCCTTCCATCTTTCTATCCTCCTCCCCATCCGGGGAAAGAGGAAGAGAGGTTACACAGGCTGGACCCAAGAAGGGCTTTAAGTTTTTACATTAGTAGACTGGCTAGGATAAGACAAGCAGAACAGCTGTTTGTAGGCTACGCAGGTCACAAGCTGGGGCTACCGATAACTAAGCAGAACATTTCCAGATGGATTATTTTAGCCATTTTGGAATGTTATAAACTGGCAGGAAAAGAGCCCCCTCAAAATCTTAGGGCTCATTTGACCGGAGGTACCGCAGCTTCATCGGCCCTCAAAAGAGGAGTGCCGGTTCGAGACATATGTGCGGCTGCCACAAGGTCGTCCGTCCATACGTTTACACGGTTTTACAACTTGGATTCCTCCTCCAGTCAGGAAACTAGGTTTGGAAGGGCAGTATTGCACTCTATTAATCAATAAGAGGAAGCATGAAGTCAGTACTCCCACCTCCAATAACAGAATACTGCTATGGGAGCCTATCTAAGATAAGGAATACGTAAGGAGGACACAATCCCTTCGAAGAACAAGTTACTTATTACCTTGTAACGTTCTTTCGATGGGATGTTCCTCCGACGTATTCCTTATCGACCCTCCCATCCATCCCCTCAGTACTACTTCCCTTGTTGTTGCAGCTTACGCTCCTTCAGGGTGATTAGTCTAGTCCAGAAAGAATTATTGTGGGCTACAAAACGGAACTGAGCAACGGACGCTGCGCGTGGCCTTTATAGGCAGGATGACGTTGACGTCGATACGGCGGCTGTCGAGGGAGCTCGACTCGGCGGACGTCGACGCGCAGCGCCCTCTAGAGAGAAAAAATTTCCGAGGCCAGCAAAGCTGGAAAGAGATATCTAAGATAAGGAATACGTCGGACGAACATCCCATCGAAAGAACGTTACAAGGTAAGAAGTAACTTGTTCTTCTCAACTTCTCTCTTAATTTTCTTTACAACATTGTCGCTCTTCAACACCTTCATTTAAAACAGACACATAACAAACAGACAGACTACTCCACTCTTTTACATTCATTCTCAGTGTTTTATTCCTTATCTCTGCCCCTAAATACACCCTGATCACAAGGTGTAAGTCATCATTTAACAGGCACCTGTCCTCTGTGCCACCTATGTTACATCAACTGAAGTGTATAATGACTTCTACTGATCCCCTTGGGCCATGTTTTCCCGTCTTTATCTCTTAAAATGCTCTTCGTTTACACTTTAAAATCAATCCCGTTACTTTTCTAACTACTACAATCCCAACCCCTTAATTTGCCATTCCCCTTAGTCTACTGACCATTCACTCTTTCAGCTCGAGAACTGCAGTATCGACTTGCCTCGCCAATCGGCCACTTTTGCCTTCCATACACAAAGCGCCTGCCGAAACCAGGGGGAGTTCGTCAAAGAGGGACCCGTCCCACCTGTATCGATTTTCTTGCAAGAATTCTATATCGGCCGTTCTCCACCGGAAACCTCACAATCTTTTCCGGCTAAATGGCGAAGGGCACTCGATCTCTCGAAACACTGCAGTCTACCGGTCGGTGGGTCTTTTGTCAACCATCAAACATGCTACCACGTGTACCCTAGAGGCCCTTTTACTCAAGGTAACACATTGTGCTATGGATGGGATGGAAAATAACTTCTTACACGAAGCAGTAAGACCGACTCAGGAAGTTGGAAAATAACTGTTTTATTTTCAGTTGTCTAAAACAGGGAGTACAACAGACATCATCGGACGCCGTACAGCATACGCTCAAGGTTTATCATAAAAAATCACACTTATATAGCGAAAACACGTCATTCATGACGTCATCCTACGTAGAAAACTAAGAAAACCTACAAGGGATTGTGATAGGCTCAATGGGAACGCCTAAGTATACCTTCTATATGGGATAGGATTGTGGGCACTCATGCCCTCCCTAAGCCTAAGTGCAAGTCATAGTGCAAGTCATCTTTGACAGTAGTTAGAAACACAACACTTCATTGGCTCTCAAACTATAAGGCTCTTTGTTATACGGCCTTCTGTAATTGGTTGGCACTCTTGTACCATTCTGGAACATTCAGTGCTCTAGCAGCATGTAAGCTGGTACCCCAGGTACTGATGGGTGAACTTGACCATATCACCCCACCCAATTAACCCAACATCTCTCATCACTCATGCCGTCTGCCATTCACATTGTCTTTGAACTCGGTCTTGTAGTAGCTTCTCGCCTGGGGGAATAGAAGGGAGTGCAGGCACTCGCTATCTCCAGTCTGGTGCACAATGCTCTCCGTCTAGTTTTATTCATAGCTCATGTGATCAGAGACTGTGAATTTGCTCATATTATAGCATTTAATAGTCCTTAATGAAGAAACTTGGCACTCATGGGGCTCTTTCTTTGCAATTTAACAAGGGAAGCCTCGGCTCCTCACATTTACTGTTCTTCACAAGCTGATAACCAGTTCTTGGCTGCTTCCAGTCTTTGACATCAAGCTTCGAATTCAAGCCTATTCTTTGCTGCAACACACATGGCTTTCGATTCATTTTCCTTCATGGAGACTTGCTTACTAAAATTGTATCATCGAATGTCCGGAACTCTAAATATATACACATTGGCGGCACCGCCTGCAGTCTATGTACTACGTATAGCCAGCCTTAAGAATACTTAGTTTACTTGAGTTGCAGCATCTGTACAATTGTAAAACGACTTGTGTTTTCTGCACTGCTCTTCACACATGTAATCTTCATTCTGCACATAAGAGCCTTCTTGATTCTTTATTTCGCCATCAGATTCTATATAGTTTATGCATTTTCTTCTTTGACCACTCTTCTTATTGTGTGCTTATTTCTTGTGATGTCACCAGCCTCTTTACTCTTATTTTCATATTCTTTTGGGCACTGCTTCCATTAGATTGTCATCTCTTCGTGGGTACATCATATAAGGTTTGCTTAATGGATGCTTTTTTTCAAAGACCTTCCTCGGAATAGTCACAGTTACTGGTATCAAACTTGTCACGACCTCTGGTTTCCGGCACACAGATAGCAGAGGGGTGGGACTTCCTGTAGAGGCATTTGGCTCCTCCTCTACACTTCCCCCTCGGGTTGATTTATCAACCATACCTTCACCGGTCTCCACATCTAGACATTCTCTCTTGAAGAAGTGCTCCTTTGGGGTCCAGATCTTTACTACTCCTTTCAGGGATCTTGCCGATTTCCCATGTTCATCGATACTACAGGTCATGTAGCTGCGCTGGCCATTCGGATTACAGTAAATCCATTGTTTTACATACTTTTTGTGGTTCCTCGGATGCAGGAACTGTGTTCCCTCTGGTGCTACAATACTGGTCTTTACATAGTCTCTTATTTCTTCAACTGTCAACTCCTTGGGTCTGACTCCTGATTCAACATCAATCATGATCTTCATTCCTACTGCTTTCTTCGTTGTCTTCTTGCATTGTGCAGTTATTATCCTTATCATTCAGAGTCCAAACATGATCATCACCAAGATTGCTCCATGAAACTTGAAGATACTTGCCATCCAGTGTGGAATCCATGAGAAGATGGATGCAAACAAGCTGTCGTCTGCATTGTCTTCTGTCTCGTCCTCCATTTTGTTGTGCAGGTTCGTCAACAGCGTTATCGCCTCCTTCAAGGTCCCATTCTCGTCATCATGAGAAGGTGAGGACATGCAACATGATGGCCGATTTTGGCACAAACACCTCCTTCCATTTCAGTGATTATGTCAAGGACATATCTGTTCCGGAGAGTGATCAGTCGTATGGCTCTCAATTCTTCTCTGATAGCATTGAATCCCTTTATGGTGGTGTTAATTGTCTGTAGGAGCTCCCATCTGGTAATCTGTAGCCATTTAGCATTGCCCATCGTCTTGATCCCAGGCATGAAGATAACCGCAAAGATTGAAGAAGTCTTGCTGAACAGTCTCTGCTCATACGGAATAGCATCAAAAGCTTCTATTGATTTAGCCGAAAAGTAGTTCTCTCTTCTTGTTTCATTGAGAAACTTGAGTGGTCTTCTCTTCCTTAGATGGGCGTCCGCCTTTGGAAATTCTCCAATGTTCAGGTCACTTTGAGGAATCACCAATGCTTGAACATGAATAATCACCTCCCCAATCCTTAGGCAGCTTCATGTAAGCTCTCTGTCAACGAGCCTAGTATCGATCCATCAAGATAGCCGTTCCTGCTCCCATTTTGGAGACATCAACTGTAGTCTTGCAACTTATATTAGTTCCCAAATGCTTCTTTCCCTTTCTTCGGAAAGCACAGTGTCGCATTTGTCAAAGGGATCACAATCAGTGGACCTGATTCATCTTCTACCCACGTCAGCAGCTTGGCGTGTTCAGCCTACGACGTTAAGCATTCATCATTCACTGTTTGTACTTCTCGCACATAGTCTGACTTCAACAAGTGAGCTGCACAGGACATCAGCCCTTCTTCCCATCCCTTTTTGGTTTTCACTCGTCCATAGACTAACATCTGAGACTGCTCCCAACATCCAGGTGCCCAAGGTGTCTCTATTTTATCAGGACAGTCCATCTTCCTCATTTCTTTCTCCACCACTTCATCTTGTCCTGCCCTAGGATACGTGTGCATCTTGCTTTTCCACGCAGGTTCTTTCTCCATCTGTGCAGTCTTGATACAATCATCTTGAAACGGAAGTGACCATTTTCGATTTCCATTGCAATGTGGCCCAATTTTCTTGGATCTGTCCTCGGGTCATACATGGAGCAAGGTGAACAAGACATCTGGCATCATACTCTGGAATTTATCTGGCAATGAAAGTTCAGGCAGCACTCATGGCATAAGGTATGAGAGCACAAACGTAACAACGCTCCTTGGATGTTCTCTCTCCTACTTGTTTCATGTGCTGATACCACATGTTGTGACCCAAATGTGCTGTGCTATCCAAATAATTATTTATCCCCTCATTGTCTTACTCTGCACTCCTTTTGTCCCTTACCAACAACATGGTTGCTGCCCATGGAAACAACTCTAAAGCAATCTTGCTCTGGGGGGATAACACAAAAGGTCTTGCCTCTTTATTAATTGGTATATCAACGGTAGTTCCTGGAGTGGGGAGAATCAAAGGGACTTCTGCCTTGCTTGAACCAGGGAAATAATAAAAAAAGGTGTATGACGAAAAATAAAAGGAAGCAAAGCATGACTGTGAATACATATATTAGGAACCAACATATCAAACTCCACCACTTATGCCACACTGGAATCTCTTGACCTTGCTCATTTTCTAAAATCGTACCATTTTCAAGATTCCTTGTTATGCCTGTATACTATCTTTAAGGAAGGGAAAAACCTTTTTAATCAGGCAATTCAGGTAAATCAGGTAGCTGCAGAATCTGTTCAATTATCGCCGCAAGCAGCCTCCTTATTGCAGGGCCATTTTTAGGATAATGCAGAAAAGTAAGTATGTTGACACTACACCCAACAAGAGCAATATAAGCTTGGAGAATGAATGCGAAAACAGCAAGTAAGAGCCTATGGGCATCATCGTTTGTCAGAACCATAGATTCAATCGAACAGGTACTCAGTAAGAAATGAATCAGGATACTGCTCCCTTTTCCAATGATTGAAATTAAATTCAAAATCTAATTCAGGCATTTTTGCATTTCATCAACAACTTTCTAAAGTTCATTTTCAAAGAACTCTGTGGCTTAAGAAACAGATTTGCACGCCTACTAAAATATCTATAAGGGGTGTCCAGTAAAGCCACAGTCCAAGTGCACATCTGCACTTTTTAATCAATCTGCTAGTTAATCGTCCTTCTTCTTTGTCATCGATCGAGTCTGCACAGGCTGAAATTCTTCATCTTGTCTTGCTTCTGAATCGATCGCTAGCGGTGCGTCAGCCTCTCCACTGCAAATGTTGACATCACTGAGATGGATCCATGCTCTTCTGCCTTGAACTTTTACTGCAGAATGAGTAATGTTTTCTTCTATGAATGGTCAAACAAATCTAGTTTCACACAACTTCCTGGTGAAGTTCTGAATTAGTATTTTGTCACCAATAAAGAACTTGGGTGCTGATAATAGTTTAGAAATTCTGGCTGCTGAATGGTCTTCATCTGTGTTCGGAGACCGACCGCCCTGGCCCTTGAGTTGATCTGAAATGACAGATATACTAGCAGTCATGCATGTCAAATATTAATTTAATTATTTTCCTAACAGTTTTGCAGTGCTCTAGGCATCACTTCTGCTCCTCGATGGAGGAGTCAAAGGTATTCTCATTTGTCTTCCTGTCACTAGTTTGTGGGGTGTGAGGTGATAGTCCAAATCAGGCTGATCCTTAGGGCATATAGTGCTCAGGGCAGGCAATATAGCCATCCCTTCTTCAGTGTCAATTTTAACTTGGCGACTCTCTCCTTTAGGAGGCCATTGAGTCTCTCACGTATTCCGTTTGCTTGCGGTTGATAAGCAGAAAAAAACATATGTTTAATATTCAGCAGAAGCGCTATTTGTTCAAATACTTCATTAACAAAATGTGGCCCATTATCGGATCTCAGCACTTCACACACTCCCCATCTTGGAAAGACTTCACATACTAAAAACGTTGCTGCACAAGTGGCATCAGGGTGTGTACAGGGACCTGCTTCGATCCACCTGGAGAAGGGACACACCACCACTATCATGTACCTGTATCCACTACATATCTGTAGCATGTCAACATAATCAATATGTAAATGCTGAAAAGGACTATTCGGTCGAGGAATCAATCCTCTAATCGTACGCAGTGTATGCCCAGTGGTAAACATTTGACATACGATGAAATTTACTGCATAAAATGCAACGTGTTCTAACAGTTTCGGTACGAAGCAGTCTTCTGCAATAGCTGCAGCGAGACTCTCCCTAGTTACATGCGCAGGGTAGTGCAGCTTCAAGCGGTACCTTCAGTAATGCTACTGGCATCACCGGCTTTCCGGTTCTGTACTGTCGCCACAATGCTTCTGTGGGGGATAAAGAACACCCCCTTCGCTTCCATAATTCTTGCTCTTCCTGCGGTGCACTACCTTGGATTTCCATTGATTGAGCTCTATGTAAATGATTAAACCCTTCATTTACTACCATAATTGTAACCACTTTTTCTTTAACATCTGGAGCATCCAAACTTGAAATATCTGGTGCATACGCAGCCCTTTTGGCTTCTGTGTTTGCGTCTTCATTCCCGCAAGAAATAAAATCAGTTTGCTTAGTATGTGCTGCGCATTTAACTATCGCTATGCCTACTGGGAGTTGTAGTGCCTTAATGAGCCTGTCCAATAATGATCCGTGTTGCACTGGAGTGCCGTCCACTCAGAGGTAGCCCCTCCTTTTCCAACATGCTAGCCCTGTGTGTACAATCAACGTCACATAGGCAGAGTCACTGTATATCGTCACTTTGTGTCCTTCGTGTATTTCAAGCGGCGCAATGAGCGCTACCAATTCTGCTGCTTGTGCTGAAAAGTGAGACGGTAGTTCTCCACTTGCTACAACCTCAAATTCGCCGTTTGCTCTATGCCTTACTACAGCTGCACCAGAATGCTTTTCCCCATTTGTTTGATCACTTTTCGAAGAACCATCAATACAGACAATCTCCGCTCCTGACAATGCATTTTGTTAATTTGCCTCTTTGCCTCGTAATTTGGTAGATTATAGATCGATCTCCCTTTCCCCAGCTTCCCGATTCGCCTCTTTCTCTTAAATTGTAATAGGCTTTATCGATCCTATCTCCGATGCTCCCTATATCGAAATCCTCATCTGATATAACTATAGATGGCCCTGACGTTACTCGGAAGGAACTCTTCTATGTCACTCCATTGTATCTCTGGGCTTGGCTCCATTAATTCATTCTGAATGCGATTAATTTCGCGTTCTCGCTGTCTTCTTTTATTTTCTAATTCTTCACCTACTTCTTTTCGCTTTCTTGCATCCCACTCTGGCTCTTGCTAGCGATCGCGTAGTACTCTCTCTATGTCTTTTAAGCTAGACTTTCTGAATTGTTCCTTGTGTCAGCGGTGCTTCGCGAGGGTGGATCCCCATCCTCCTTGGTTAGAGTGTTTGGGTCCAGATCACCGTTGGGACTCCTGTTTCTATTGTGATTCCCTTTCGGTCCAGGCACTTCAACGTCGGTTAGAGCGCTGGGAGGAGGTGTTGCAGCGCATTCCTCCTACACATTTTCAATCCTTCATCGACGAAAAGAAGAAACGCCCGGTAAGTACTTTACTTTTTAGAGCACCCCGGCAGGGAGACGCCTTCCCGGGGTCTTCCCGGTCCCGGAGGAGCGTCGACCGCTCTGTTACTGGGGCTTGCCCCGAGGTGCCTTCTGGGCCTAAAAAATGTACCAGAGTTTTCTCTGAGGGTCTCCGTAAGGGGCTTGTGGACACCGGAGTACACTCTGAGGCCTCTCTTGTGGGGGCTGTTTGTAGACCTAGTTCTCCAGCATGGGGTCTGGCATGGATTCACATGCTCATGAATATTCCCCGTCGTCAGGCCGGGAATCCTCGGTCTTTCTCAGTAGTAACCAATCACTGGTCTCTGGGTCATACTGACCCCAGCCAATGACTGCCCTCTCCCTAAGCCCTGCCTCTGGCAGCCATCCTCAGATTTTTACTGCACGCTCAAGTGTTGGGAGTCCTCGTGTTTAGCTCTCGAGCTTTTGCTGCATTTTTGCGCTTTTTTAAAGAGAATTTCTCATTTGTCGGTCAAATAGAGCCTCAAGCTCCACCGTCTCTACATCCGATTAACAGGGATCTGTGTCAGATTTTTCTACGCCCCTCAAGGGTGAAGATTTCGTCGAGTTACGCTTCTTGGAGGAGTCCAGAAGTTTCTGCGGCCTGCCCCAACATGGCCCAGGAGAAAGGAAGCCCGACGCCCGGAAAGCTGTTCAGGGTTTGCCCTGGATGCCAGCTGCAGAATGTGTTCAAGGAGGACGAGCACTTGAAATGTCTCTACTGCCTTCATGAGGACAAAACGCACGTGGAGAAGGACTGTGCGTGTTGCAGGAACTGTCGGGACGGACCATCAGGGACCGACACCTTCGTCTCTCCAACTCGCTGGAAGGAAAGAGCACGTCAGGTGAGAAGAAGAAGAAGAAGTCTGAGCGATCTTCTAAGTCCTGTGAGGGCGCCCCGGCGACAGGGGCCCAACAGAAGGCAAAGCACCGCGAGTCTGCGGGCACCGGGAGCGCCGGACGGTCGGGCTCCTCGGCTGCCAGGCAGGGCGCACCATCTCCAGCGCCATCAACCACGAGCCAACGCTCTGGCTCAGGGAAGAGGAAGGCCGAGAACCCGGTGAAGCTTCTGGAGAGGTCCCGGTCGAGCTCGAAGGATCCTGCCGAGGGGGAGCGAGGCGGTGACCCTCCCCCCAAGGTGAAGGCCACAGGCCCACACAAGGTGGTGAAGGCCTTGATTCAACCAGTCAAGGCCTCTATCGAGGAAGTCGCGGCGGCCCTGGTGCAGCCTGTGGAGGCTAAACTAGTGGAGGCGACCTCGGGGCCCAGAGTCTCCCTGCCTCCGTGGAGGGAAGCCTCTTTCAGACCCATCGAAAAGACCCCCGTGAAGACCCCGGCGGAAAAAGAGGGGGGGGGCGGTGGCCATTGTGGACATGGTCACAGCATCCAAGGAGGAGCTGGTAGAAGTCTTAGAGAGCCTCGATGAGGGCGTCGAAGAGGCCCGTTCCCACGGGAGGGATCCCGACGAAGGTGACGACGAGAGCGACAGGGGCACCGGCGAAGGTCCTAGTCACCCGTCGCTCCCGTCGCAGGATAACTCGGCGGCCATTTTATGGGCGATATAATCCTTATGTTCGGAGATAAAGATGAGATTGCCCTTACCACTCAACGGAGGAGCCAGAGTCAGGCCCGGCGGGAAGCCCCCTGAACAAGAGAAGACGGATCCATCCAGCCCCGCCTTTTCAGCCCTCGCGGCCTACTCAACCTTTGCCCACGTCCCCCGTCCCTGGGGATGACATGGCAACGGACACGGCCACAGCGGTT
Source organism: Ambystoma mexicanum (assembly GCF_040938575.1). Classification (NCBI taxonomy): domain Eukaryota; kingdom Metazoa; phylum Chordata; class Amphibia; order Caudata; family Ambystomatidae; genus Ambystoma; species Ambystoma mexicanum. Next base: position 111,263,766 of record NC_090938.1, on the reverse strand, counting down.
ACCGATGACGAGGGCGGTGACAACGGGACGGAGCTCCCATCGCCCCATCCCAGGCCTCCCCGCCCAACGAGATCGGATCTTTCCATGCAACGATCGCCAGGGCATCTGAGCTTTTTCAGCTCTGCCCCGAAGAGAAGAAGAAGGAAGGTTTCCTTCACCAACGGCGCAAGGCCAAGAGGAAAACAGTCCTCGCTGTGCCTCTGCTGGATGACATCTGGGACAAGGGCCTCACCCTTCTCAAGAACCCGTCTATGACGCCTGCCAAGAGGGATCGGTACGAGAAGAAGTACCGGGTCCCCGACGCGGCCCCTTTGTGCCTTAGGGCATAACCGACCCCTGTCTCAGCGGCGGCAGCCAACAAGAAAGCGGGGGGCATCGGCCTCAACGTCAACTTCCTCCCCGGACAGCGAAGGAAAGAAGCTGGACGCAAAGGGACGACGAGTGATCTTGTCGGCGGCAACAACGATTAAGGCGGCCAACGCCCTCGCGATCGTGGCCCGCTACGACAGGGAGTTATGGTACAAGATCGCCCCCCTGTTGGACTTCCTACCTGACTACAAGAGGGCCGAGGCCCTGGAGACCTTGCAAGAAGGCGAAGTGGCGTCGGACCACGTCATTACGGTGGCCACGGAGATTGCCGACGCCGGTTTCTGCCAGCTAGGCAACAGAGTTTGCCTTAGACGACGAGGGTGGCTCAAGGCGACGGATTTCCGCCAGGACGCACAAGCCAATGTTTTGGAAATGCCGTTCGACGGGAACAATCTGTTTGGGAAAACAGTGGATGAGTCCCTCCAAGCCATCAAGGCGGACACGGAGACAGCTAAGGCCCTAGGTGTTCTCCAGCAACAAAGGCCGTCCTTTCGGAGCACCGGAGGCAAGCCGGGTGCCTCCAAGGGATTCGGCGGTGGCTCCTCTACGTACCGCCAAGCGGCCCACTGCGAGTCGCAGGAAGCCTATAGAGGACGAGGCAAGTCGGGTGGACCCCGCCGTCGTCGCCAGGGAGGCCAAGGCGGCAAGGCGTCCTCCAAGCAAGATTGAAGCGACAGCGGTGTCGGGCCCCCACCGAAGCACCCCGGTGGGAGGCCGGCTGGCAAAGTTTGTCTCCACAGACAGTTGGGTGCTGGATGCCCTGGCCCAGGGGCACGCCTTCGAATTTCTAAAAAAGTGCCCCCGCATTCCACCCGTGGCCAGGAAGTAAAATCACATACCTCAATTGCTATTGAAGGTAAGGGCGATGCTAAAAAAAGGTGCCATTGATCTCGTCCCGAAGAGGCTCCGGGGCTCCAGAGTATACTCAAGGTACTTCCTCGTGAAAAAGAAGACAGGAGGATGGCGCCCCATCCTGGACCTGCGACGACTGAACAAGTACATCAAGGCACAGAAGTTCCAGATGGTCACCCTCCAGCACGTGCTGGGATAGCTGGAGGAGGGCGATTTCCTGTCGTCGTTGGATTTGGAGGATGCTTACTTCCACATCCCCATTCTAAAAGGACACCGAAAGTTCCTCAGGTTCGTGGTCCAAGGACGGCACTACCAGTTCAAGGCCCTCCCGTTCGGATTGAAGTCGGCACCCAGGGTGTTCACCAAGTGCCTCGAACCGGTGGCGGCGCAGCTGCGTCTGCAGGGGATCCACGTCTACCCCTACCTGGACGACTGGCTCATCCGAGCAAGGACAAGGGAGCTCGCCGTAGATCACACAGCGAAGACCGTCCAGCTGCTCAGGGACATGGGATTCTCCATCAACTTTCCCAAATCCCATCTGGTCCCGTCGCAAGTCGCACTGTTTCTGGGAGCCAAGCTCGACACAGTGGCGCGTCTGGCCTCGCCGTCGGAGGAAAGGACGAATGCCATCCTGGGCAAGGTGCAGCATCTGCTGGCCACGAATGTGGCCAGGGTGAGGTCCATCAAGTCCCTCCTCGGGATGATGCCCTCCTGCATATATCTTGTGTGCCTGTGCAGGCTTCGGATACGCCCTCTGCAAGAGTTCCTCGATGCCCGCTGGATCCAAGCGACGGCCAGCTTCGAGGACAGGATCCCGCTCAACGAGACCTTCCGACGAGCAATCCTGTGGTGGGGCACCCGCGCTCATCTGACGGCGGGCACAGACTTTCAGACCCCATCTCACCAGATAACGGTGTGGACAGATGCCTTCCTGGAAGGGTGGGGAGCGCACACCGGAGAACTTCACGCGAGAGGCCTTTGGCTCCCGGAGGAGAAGCCGCTCCACATCAACATGCTGGTGCTCCGTGCCGTGTTCTGGGCCCACAGGTACTTTCTCCCGTCCCTCAAGGGCAAGGTGGTGAGAATCTTCACCGACAACACCACCACAATGTTCTACATCCGGACGCAGGTAGGAACCAGATCCCCAGCCCTCTCCAAGGAAGCGCAGGATCTGTGTCATTGGGCCGTCGCCCAAGGGATGTTTCTGGTGCGCTTTCATCTGGCAGGGATAAAGAACACCATTGCCGACTCACTCAGCAGGGAGCTGCGATCGTGCCACGAGTGGGAACTACGTCAGGATCAAGTGGATTGACTCTTCCGACGATGGGGAAAACCGCAGATCGACCTATTCGTGACGAACTCCAAGTCCAGAGGTTCGCCAGCAGGTTTCCCCAGCCGAGGAGCATGGGCGATGCTTTCTCGTTCCCCTGGGACAGCCTGTTCCTATATGCGTTCCCTCCGTTGCTGGTCTGACTCGTCAACCAGCTCAAGTGGTCCCGGTGCAGGATGATCCTCCTTGCACCGGCATGGCCGAAGTAGATCTGATTCCCAGACCTTCTGGACTTGTCAGTGTCCCCACCAGTCAAGCTGCCGACGGACGCGGATCTACTCTCCAGAGAAGGAGGCGCCATACTTCATCACGACCCGGAGTCGCTGAACTTGCAGGCCTGGCTCCTGCAGCACTAGAGTTTGGAGGGTACGATATCCCGGCTGACTGCAGAGAGGTCCTTGCAAAGACCAGGGCGTCCTCAACTCTCAAGTGCTACGGACATAAGTGGAAGAGGTTCTCTGTCTGGTGCCATGAACAGAAGATTAACCCTCTATGGATTGAGGCCCCTCAAGTGTTGCCGTACCTACTGTCGCTGGCCAAGGCTGGACTGGCTCACGCCTCCATCAAGATACATCTGACTGCGATCTCCCGATACACCAGAACCACAGGACGGGCATCCTTGTGGTCCCATCGCCTGGTGAAGGAATTTATGAAGGGACTCTTCCGATCGTTCCCGCCAGTGAAGGCCTCTGCCCCGGCGTGGGAGCTCAATGTGGTGCGGACCAGCTCATGGGGGCGCCATTCAAGCCCCTGCATTCGGCACCGTTGAAGTTCCTGTCGTGGAAGACTGCGTTTCTTGTGGCCATCACCTCCGCACAACGAGTGGGAGAGATACAGGCCCTATCCTTCAAGCTTCCATACTTGATTTTTCACGACACAAGGCTGGTGCTGAGGACGCACCCCACCTTTATGCCCAAGGTGCCATCGGACTTCCACCTCAACGAGCCCTTGATGTTACCTGTTTTCTTCCCGTCACCTTCGTCGCCGGCCGAGAGGACTTTGCACTCGCTGGATGTGGCTAGAGCGCTGAAGTTCTACGTGGACCGCACGAAGAGTTTTCGGAAGACATCACAGCTATTTGTGAACTTTGGACCTGTGAACCAAGGGATGGCTCCCTCGAAGGCTTCCATTTCCAGATGGCTCTCCGGCTGCATCATGCACTACCATCGGTTGCCAAACCGGCCGTTGCCTGGCCCTCCGAGAGCCCATTCGAACAGAGCTATCGTTGCTACCACAGCGTTCTTGCCTGGTGTGCCCCTGCTGGACATCTGCAGGGCTGCTACGTGGAGGTTGACGCACACCTTCATGAGATTCTACTGCGTCGACCGGGATTCCAGGGAGGAGTCCAGGGTTGGCCAAGCAGCGCTGCGCAACCTGTTCACCTAAGGTGAGCCTGATGAGGAGGTAAGAATTGCTTAATGTTGAGTTTTGATGTAATGCTTAATGTTGAGCCTTTGCCACCTCTCGTTGGTTGTGCATGTGTGCACTGCTAAGTATTCTTATATTCATGAACATGTGAATCCATGCCAGACCCCATGCTGGAGAAGGAACAAGTTACTTACCTGTAACTGTTGTTCTCCAGCATGGGTCTGGCATGGATGCACATGCGAACCCTCCCTCCTACCCCTCTGCTGCTCTTCACTTGGTCATACTGCCACTTTGCGTGCTATCAAATCTGAGGATGGCTGCCGGAGGCGGGGCTTTGGGAGAGGGCAGTCATTGGCTGGGGGCAGTATGACCCAGAGACCAGTGATTGGTTACTACTGAGAAAGACAGATCAGAAACGAAACTGATACTGATTTTTTCTTTACCGAGGATTCCCGGCCTGACGATGGGGAATATTCATGAGCATGTGAATCCATGCCAGACCCATGCTGGAGAACAACAGTTACAGGTAAGTAACGTGTTCCTTCTACTAAGTCGTGGGGTACCGGAGCTTGCTCGAGGCCTCCTTGTAGGCTTCCCTCAAAAGTACCGGGTGCGCCCCGAGGCCTCCGTTGGGCTTGGGGATACTGAACCTATGTTCGAGGGCCGCTGTGAAAAGGCTTCTACCGGACTCGGGTCCGAGGTCCCTCGTGCAGAGGTTAAGGTAACCAACGGTTCTGAGAGGCCTGAGAAGGCCTTATTGGTGAAAAGTATTTCTCACTGTTCCTGCTCTTGTGGTGACGCCAGAACCGTTGAGGGGGTGATTTTTTGAACCGACGTTCCTCCTTTACCGGCAGTGCTGAGGTCCTTCCTGTGAAGGCTAATTTGGCTATTGGTATGTCGCAGAAACATTCCAGGCCGCATAGTACCGGCTCGGCCGAGGTTCCTTGTGTAAAGGCTAAAATGAAGACCCCTGATCCACCGGTGGGGACCCCTGCCTCACTTCCACACGTGCCGCAGTTCCCCTCAGGTGACGGCAAAATGGCGGCCCTTCCCGCCACGACCACAGCAGCCATTTTGGGTGCTTCCCCTAGAACTACGCCATCAGCCTCAGGTGTAGGGGTTGGTTCTGTGGGTGAACATAAGGTTCCTTATGCGCATTCGTTTCGTCCAGTTTACGACTGGAATGCTCGGATGCCCCTTCCGCACAACATCTCGCTGCCTGTGGGTTCAGCACCCTTGATTTATGTGGACACCTCTGGGGATGGCCCTACCTGGCAACGCTCCCCTCTGCGTCCCTGGAACTATCCCTCTCATAAGAGGCCTTCTCCGCAAGCTCCAAAGATTTCACCGGAGGATGCTTTTTTCAGCAAGTTTCAGGTACTCATGCGTACCGACCCCATGAGAGAGTATTTCAAGGGTCTTTTTAGGGAGATATGCCCGCCAGCGCCTCCGGCACCACCCGCGCCTCCGGTGGTTACGCCGGCTCCGCCTTTGCCTATGGTACCTCCCCCTACCCTTCCGCCCTTGCCTTCGTTGTCCCCTGTGGATAAGGCGGTGCCCAACGTGGCTCAGCAGGACCCTGACCTGTCGGATGATGCGCAGGGCGATCAGGACAGCGAAGACCAGCCCCTCTCTATTAGAGACTTTCACGACCGGGTGCTGTGCATGATGTGTGTATTGGATTTTCCAGTGCCCGAGGCACCTGCTCCGCAGGAGGGTGTACTTTCCGGCGCGTCCACCTTGTCTCTTTCGGAGCATACCGGCCTGTTCTTGCAGAAGGACATTTTGGCTGAGGTCCGTAGAGCCTGGGAAAAGCCACACTCCGGACTTTTCGTCAATAAGAAAATTGACGCGCGCTACAGGCTGCATTCTTCAGAAGAGGTGGCCCTAACACCTTGTCCGCCCCCCTCCTCTATGGTGGTCGCTGCGGCCACTTTACAGACCAGGCCTGCAGCATCCTCTTCTACGACGGCACTCAGGTCCTGGGGAAAGAGGACAAGCTCCTTGACTCCCTTGGGAGGAAGATTTTTGCTAACTCGGCCCTGCAGCTGAGGCAGGCCAATGCAGAACTGGTGTTAGCAGGGGCGAATATGAAGATGTGGAAAGGGTCTGGCAGAGTTCGAGGAGTTCATTCCGGATGAGAAGCTGGATGACTTTAAGGCAGGATTGTCGGATGCCAGGTTCTTGGCCCAGAATCTGTTGGAGGCCGCGGCTCATCACGTCGAAACCTCTGCTCAGGGCCTTATGCTTGGAGTGGATACCTCTCGGCAGGCTTCGTTGCACGCCACCAAGTTCTCAAAGGAGGTGCAGGACAAAGTGTTGGACCTGCCGTTTGACGGTAAGGAGCTTTTTCATTCCTCAACGGATGTACAGCTCACCAAAACAAAGGACACCACCCAGACAGCCAAGTCCCTGCCCATCGTGGTGAAAACTCCTTTTTGAATCCACAGACCGTTGTCGCAAAGCCGGCCCTCCTCTGGTTTCAGGGTGTTTCTAGATCGGAAATCCCACAGAGTGGATACCCCTTCAGGAAATTCCTGCCGGAGGCAGCAACGGACTCGGTTTTTCTCCCGCTCCTCAGCCTCCTCCTCAGGTTCAGGTGGTAACACCACCAAGAAACCTGCCAAATGAGGGTTCTCCGCGCTCGCACGAGACCCTGGTTGGAGGACGCATTGCATCTAATTGGGGGGTGTGGCAGACCATCACCGAGGACCGGTGGGTCTTGTTAGTCGCTCGGGCGGGCTTCTGCTTACCCTTACCCCCTACCCCACCCTTTAACCCTCCTTTCCAGCAGTCCGGGTCATCCTCACTCAAAGCCGAGGTTCAGAAATTGCTGGACCTCAGAGCTGTGGAGCCCGTTCCCCTAGGGAAGGGCTTCTACTCCCGACTGTTTACGATGCCCAAACCCAACCAGGCTGGCCTGCGCACCATCCTAGACCTTTCCCAGTTCAATCTTTTCCTACCCCAAGAGAAATTGAAGATGATCACGCCTGGCCAGATAAGATCCTCTTCGCAGATGGGCGATTCGCTCAGCGTGGTGGACCTTCAGGATGTGTACATGCATATTCTGATCTGTAATCCACACAGGAGATATCTCCATTTCTCTGTGGGAGAGGAGCACTTCCAGTTTCGAGTGCTTCCTTTTGGCCTCAGCTCGGTGCCACGTGTCTTTACGAAGATGATGTCGGTGATTGCGGCCTATCTTCGTCTGCAGGGTATCCATGTGTATCCGTATTTGGACGACTGGCTCTTACGCAGCCCTTGCCTGTTGAAAGCCGCGTGCAATGTTCAGTCTCTCCTTCAGCTCCTGTTCCACCTCAGGCTGTCGGTGAACTGGTGAAAATCTTCTGTGACGGTCTCTCAGGACTTGATTTTCCTGGGTTTTCGCTGGAACACGATCGACTGCAGAGTTTACCTGACCGGGTCAGAATGGCGGATCTGTTGGCCACGTGTCAGATGTTTGCGCAGTCGGCCTTGTGGTTCCAGAGGCTTCTGGGCCTCATGGCCTCGTGTGTTTTGGCTCTACCTCTCACTCGTCTCAAGATGAGGCGGACTCAGATGGCTCTTCGGAGTTCTTGACGTCAGGCTTTGGATCCGGACTCCAAGTTGATATTGATTCCGGCTTCCATGAGAGCGGACCTGGAGTGGTGGTCGTCTCTCAGCAACCTGTCGGTGGGTGCGGGTTTTAAGGATCCAACCCCGATGGTAACGGTCACAACGGACTCCTCCCTTCTGGGGTGGGGTGCGACGTTGGATCTTCTTCAGGTCTCGGACCTTTGGTGGCCTCAGGACAAGTTCCTTCACATAAATCATCTGGAGTTTCTGGCTATTTTCCTAGCGCTTAAGGCGTTCAGACTGGTCATTGCCAACAAGGTGGTCCGTATCCGCACGGAGAATGTGGTGTCAATGTATTACATCAAAAAGCAGGGGGGCACCAAGTCTCCCCCTCTCGTGGACTTGTCCATCCAGTTTTGGGAGTGAGCGGTTCGTCGTGGTGTCTGGCTGGTAGCAGTACACATCCCGGGCCAGCTGAACATCACGACAGACGCCCTCAGTCGTCGGACAATGGTCATCTATGAGTGGGAACTGAAGGCAGAGATCCTCTCATGGATTTTCCTGCGTTCGGACACTGTCATGATCTCTGCTTCCAAAAGGTCAGGGTTTTCCCAACTCCCTTGGAAGCAGATCCATAACCCAGGTTCCGAGTGCCAACCAGTCCCAATTGGGACCTTTTGGACCCAGTCCTGGTGCCAGTGGCACCAGGCTCATAAATATGCCCAGTCCCAGCGCTGGAAGCGCCGGGCTCATAATGCTTGGGTGGACTTACCTGCAGCAGACCATGCTGCTTACTTGCCTGCCAGTTGAGCCTCTGATCCTCTTCTGTTTGGAACTACTTTTCCTGTTGGGTGGGGCAGGAGCCACTCCCTAGATTCAGAACACTGGAACTCTTCTGGAAAGCAGGAACTCTTTTCTTACCTAGGCGTGGCTGTGGAAGGAGGGACCTAAGCACTACAGGAGGCTATTTAAACCACACCCGATGGATGAATCTTGCTTTGCGTTATTCTGCATCCTCTGCAGCAGAACGCTCATCGTGTCTTCTGCATCTGATCCTGGGCCTAAGGAAAAAGGCTTACCATCCTGAATCCAGTCTTCAGCAACACCTATAAAGACAAGAAAGAACAGGTTAGCATTACGGTCTTCAGTGACAGCTCTTCACTTACCTGGTCCATCGGCTGTCACCAACGCCTCGCACTGCATTCCGGCATCTGAAAGACAAAAGCTTACCAACTCTTCACACGCTCCGGAGGCCTTCGGCGCTGCATCCCGCATCTGAAAGACAAAACAAGGTGCGTTTAAAGACATTGGGGAACTTTAATACTCACGTGCCATTACTCCTTTCCACATCTAACCCAGTGGGTATTCCGGCACCCTGCAGCCGCTCCGAACTTGTACCTGCAAAATAAAAAGACAGTTAGAGCGCATCGTGAAGCAGGCAACAAGCGCTTACTTACGTGCTTCCAGGCGCTTCTATTCATCACACGGACTCCATCTTCAACTCACTTCAGCCCGTCATCCGCCATCGCCGGAACCCTGCAAAACAAGAAACATCATTACTAAAGACTTTAAAGACATTAGAATTACTCGAAACTTACCGTTCGTGCAGTAAACGACGGACAGCAGTCCTCTGAAGTCAAGAGGCCTGCTCCCCTTATCCAGTGAAGAAACTGGTTACAGCACCCTGCCCCGAGGCAGATGGAGAGCACGGCGTTCACTTACCTAAGGTGAGAGCGTTAACCTTTGGGGTTCTACAGGAGAAGAGAAAGGGAAGAAGAGAGAGACATTCAATAACCCAGTTCCTTAATCCCATATTTTCTATCTGCAGACATCTTACCCTTCGAGTCAGACATACAGTGCACAGAGGTCCAGCCCAAAGAGCCAGCCGTGTGTTACACATCACCTTTGAAGATACGGTATACGCCCAGTCAAGACCGGCGCCTCTACGGGAATCAGGTGAGCGTTACAGAACGCAAAGCCTACCACAAAACTCCCGTCCAGGCGCTACGGAAACCTCGGATACCGACCAGCCAGCCCAGTTACTTGGGGAACTAAGGGCAGAAGTGCATGCAGCCCGTCAGGAAACGAACGCTCTAAAAAGGGAACTGATTATTTCCAAGGAGCGAACAGATGATCTCGCTAGACAATTGCTACAGTCACAAGCCGGACAGACCCCGTTACCCGCATCTGGGGGAAATCTTCCTTCTACATCCTCTATGAATCCAGTGCAGATCAACCTACCTGGGAATGTACCTCTGGCTCCGCCCGAACGATTTTCTGGTGACCCAAAGAGGTTTGCAGTATTTATCAATCAGTGCCGGTTGCATTTCTTATGCCGGCCAGCAGCCTTTCCAACTGATCAAGCTAAAGTAGCTTTCGTGCTTTCGTACCTTAGTGGCAATGCGGCAGACTGGTCGATCCCTCTAGTAAATCAAGATGATCCGGTCCTCCATGATTTTCAAGCTTTTCAGCTCAGTATGGAAAAACTGTTCGCAAGACATTCACAGGGGCAGGCCTTGGACAATGAGCTTCTTTGGTTGCGACAAGGTAATCAAGACCTTTTGGCTTATATTGCGTCTTTCAACAGACTGATAGTGGAAACTCAATGGCCTGAGGACAAAAGGATTACGCTGTTTTATAGAGGTCTACGGGGAGAGCTCAAAGATGTGTTAGCCCAAGTAGTGAATCCCCCACAAGATTGTTCGGACTATATAGACTTAGTCGTTCAAATAGATCACAGACTGCAGAACAGGAAGGCCGATCGTTCCAAGTTTGATGCTCGAGTATTTTCCAAACCGCCAACTCCTTCCAAAGGAGTAGACTCCGGGGAACCCATGCAAATAGGGGGTCTGAAAGGTCCTCTAACACAAAAGGAGCGGGAAAGGAGAAAACAGTTGCAATTATGCCTCTATTGCGGAAACTCAGGGCACTTTCTTCGAGACTGTCCGGTGAAACCTGCCAAGAAGGCAGTAGGAGCTGCAATTACCAAAGTTACAAACTCTGAGCAGGGAAACGACCTCGCCCGACAAGAATAGAGGTCCTCTTGCCGAGCGTGAAAACCAGTTCCGTGACCTCGCATTTCGTGATACCTATGGTCCTCATTAGCCCTGATAATCCGGATCGATTACATGCAATTGAAGCTTACGTCGACAGCGGTGCCATCGGCAATTATGTGGATCATGAAATGGTTTTGAGGATGAATCTAACTCTTTGTCCCAAGGCTGTAAAGGACGTCATTACTACGGTGGATGGTACGGAGATAGCCTCCGGGCCAGTAACGCATACCACTCAAGAGGTGACGCTAGTAAGTCAAGATGGACACCATGAGAAGATCGTGTTCGATGTGATCAAGGCCCCTCAGTTTCAGATTATTCTAGGAATACCTTGGTTAGAGAAACACAATCCTCTGATCGATTGGCGAGCAAGAACGGTCCAGTTTCCAGAATGTGTCTCTACTTGTCACCCTCCACCTGGTGTTGCACTGGCAGCAATTTCTTCAGAGACTCCCCAGTTACCTCCCGAATACCTAGAATACCAAGATGTTTTCCGGAAGGATCAGGCTAACTCTCTACCTCCTCATAGGTCTTATGACTGCCAGATAGACCTGATACCTGGATCTACTCCTCCTTGTAGTAGAATTTATGCCCTCACCGAGCCTGAGAACCTTCACCTTCGACAATACCTGGATCAATACCTGGCAAATGGGTTTATTCGTCCTTCCAAGTCCCCTGCTTCTTCAGCTTTGTTCTTCGTTCCAAAAAAGGAAGGAGACCTTAGAACTTGTATAGATTATCGCTCCCTGAACCAGATCACCGTTAAGAATAGATATCCGTTACCTTTGATCCCTGAACTCCTGGACCAAGTCAGAAAAGCATGCATATATACAAAGCTGGATCTTAGAGGAGCTTACCACTTGGTACGAGTAAAAGAGGGCGATGAATGGAAGACGGCCTTCCGCACCAAGTATGGGCTATTTGAATATCAGGTCATGCCCTTCGGACTTTGCAATGCCCCGGCCGCCTTTCAATATTTTATGAACGATGTCCTCAGAGAGCTCATAGATGTGTGTGTTGTTGTTTACATTGACGACATCCTCGTTTATTCTTCATCGGAATCTGAACATCGGAAACACGTGAAAATGGTCCTCGAAAGATTGCGTCAACACAAACTTTTCGCTAAGTTGGAAAAATGTGTTTTCAACGTGACTGAAGTTGAATTCTTGGGATTCATATTATCACCTGGCGGAGTGCGTATGGATTCAAAGAAGGTCGATGCAGTTCTCAAATGGCCATCACCATCCTCCGTAAAAGGTGTGCAAAGCATGTTAGTCTTCGCTTACTTTTACCGCAGGTTTATCCCCGAATTCTCTCGAATAGTCCAGCCCATCACTGCCTTGTTAAAGAAAAACAAACGTTTTGAATGGTCTACCGAGGCGGAACAAGCTTTCCAGGATTTGAAGACTAAATTTATCTCTGCACCAATTTTAAAACACCCTCGCCCCGAACTCCCCTACATCGTGGAAACTGATGCTTCAAGCCTTGCCATGGGGGCAGTTCTATCACAAAAGGACCCGGTAACCAATCAGTTGCATCCCGTGGCATTTTGGTCCCGCAAATTCTCGCCTCCTGAAATCAATTACACGATTATTGACAAGGAACTTCTGGCTATCAAGTCTGCCTTTAAGGCTTGGCGGCATTATCTGCTGGGGGCCCGACACACCGTTACTGTGATTACGGATCACCGAAACCTGCAATATTTGAAAACCGCAAAAGCCCAATCCTCTAGACAACTCCGTTGGGCATTATTCTTTGCCGAGTTTGACTTCATAATTACCTATCGACCTGGTACAAAGAACGGTAAAGCTGATGCCCTTTCTCGGATGGGAGTGGAAGAACACTTGATCAACCCTAAACCTGTACCAATCATTCCCGAACAAATAATTCTTGGTGTAATCACCATAGAATCCATAGAGGAAGTTAAGGATAAAGCCAGGCAACTTGTAACTCCAGCAGACATACAGAATTGGCATCTGCAGGGAAAGGACTTTGCAGTAAAGGACAACTTATTGTATTTCCAAGAACGATTATACCTACCCAGCACAGATTTACAGAAAAAAGTAATCTCTTGTTATCACGATTCTTTAATTGAAGGACATCCCGGTATGGCCAAGACCTCAGAAAAGATCAAGCGCTACTTCTGGTGGCCGTCTTGGAAAAAAGATATCAGAGACTTTATAATGTCCTGTGGAGTATGCGCCAAAAACAAGAGTCAAAAGGAAAGACCAGCAGGCCTCTTACGCCCTATTGACATCCCACCTCGCCCTTGGCATACGCTTTCTATGGACTTCATCACCGATCTACCTCCATGCTCCGGATACAATACGATTCTAGTAATCGTGGACTTATTCTCCAAGATGGCGCATTTCATTCCGCTCAAAGGCTTGCCAACAGCAGCAACTCTGGCCCGAGAATTTCTCGAAAACATCGTCCGACTGCACGGTTTTCCTTCGGTTCTAATTTCGGATCGAGGTAGTCAATTTATTTCTCATTTTTGGCGAAGTTGCTGTCGGTCGGCTCAAATTGATGTGAGACTATCGACCAGTCACCACCCTCAGACCGACGGACAAACCGAGAGGACCAATCAAACTCTGGAACAGTATTTACGCTGCATGCTGCAACAAACTGAAAAAACTTGGAAAGACATCCTTTGGATAGCCGAATATACCTACAATAACTCTGTCCATTCGGGAACTGGGAAAACCCCGTTTTTTCTTTTGTACGGCAGTCACCCTCGAACCTCGGAGTTGGATCCCCTCCAAGATCTTGAAACACCAGCAGTAGACTACCTGCATTCTACAATCACCCAAGCCTTTAAGGAAGCTGTTTCTCACCTTCAAAGGGCTAAAGAACAATACAAGAAAGGAGCAGATCAACATCGGAAGGAAGCCCTTCAATATCAAGTAGGGGATCAAGTCTGGTTATCCACCAAATATCTACCTCTAAAAGGGCCACGCACATTCAACCCAAGATACCTTGGTCCCTATTCCATCACTACCATAGTAAACCCAGTAGCGGTCAAGTTGGACTTGCCCCCGCACATGAAGATACATCCGGTCTCCACGTTTCTCTATTAAAACCCGTGCAACCTCAAACCCGACTAACTAAATCTCCAAAACCTATCATAGTTGATGGAGAACTCGAGTTTGAAGTCAAAAGCATTCTGGACTCCAAGATCTCCAAATCTAAACTATTTTACCTAATTGACTGGAAAGGCTACGGCCCCCAAGAGAGATCCTGGGAACCTGCTGAATATGTCCACGCTCCTCGCCTAATCAAAAGATTTCACCGAACATTTCCTGACAAGCCAAAACCCCCGGAGAAGCCCGGTTTGGGAGGGGCCTTGAGGGGGGTACTGTCATGATCTCTGCTTCCAAAAGGTCAGGGTTTTCCCAACTCCCTTGGAAGCAGATCCATAACCCAGGTTCCGAGTGCCAACCAGTCCCAATTGGGACCTTTTGGACCCAGTCCTGGCGCCAGTGGCACCAGGCTCATAAATATGCCCAGTCCCAGCGCTGGAAGCGCCGGGCTCATAATGCTTGGGTGGACTTACCTGCAGGAGACCATGCTGCTTACTTGCCTGCCAGTTGAGCCTCTGATCCTCTTCTGTTTGGAACTACTTTTCCTGTTGGGTGGGGCAGGAGCCACTCCCTAGATTCAGAACACTGGAACTCTTCTGGAAAGCAGGAACTCTTTTCTTACCTAGGCGTGGCTGTGGAAGGAGGGACCTAAGCACTACAGGAGGCTATTTAAACCACACCCGATGGATGAATCTTGCTTTGCGTTATTCTGCATCCTCTGCAGCAGAACGCTCATCGTGTCTTCTGCATCTGATCCTGGGCCTAAGGAAAAAGGCTTACCATCCTGAATCCAGTCTTCAGTAACACCTATAAAGACAAGAAAGAACAGGTTAGCATTACGGTCTTCAGTGACAGCTCTTCACTTACCTGGTCCATCGGCTGTCACCAACGCCTCGCACTGCATTCCGGCATCTGAAAGACAAAAGCTTACCAACTCTTCGCACGCTCCGGAGGCCTTCGGCGCTGCATCCCGCATCTGAAAGACAAAACAAGGTGCGTTTAAAGACATTGGGGAACTTTAATACTCACGTGCCATTACTCCTTTCCACATCTAACCCAGTGGGTATTCCGGCACCCTGCAGCCGCTCCGAACTTGTACCTGCAAAATAAAAAGACAGTTAGAGCGCATCGTGAAGCAGGCAACAAGCGCTTACTTACGTGCTTCCAGGCGCTTCTATTCATCACACGGACTCCATCTTCAACTCACTTCAGCCCGTCATCCGCCATCGCCGGAACCCTGCAAAACAAGAAACATCATTACTAAAGACTTTAAAGACATTAGAATTACTCGAAACTTACCGTTCGTGCAGTAAACGACGGACAGCAGTCCTCTGAAGTCAAGAGGCCTGCTCCCCTTATCCAGTGAAGAAACTGGTTACAGCACCCTGCCCCGAGGCAGATGGAGAGCACGGCGTTCACTTACCTAAGGTGAGAGCGTTAACCTTTGGGGTTCTACAGGAGAAGAGAAAGGGAAGAAGAGAGAGACATTCAATAACCCAGTTCCTTAATCCCATATTTTCTATCTGCAGACATCTTACCCTTCGAGTCAGACATACAGTGCACAGAGGTCCAGCCCAAAGAGCCAGCCGTGTGTTACACATCACCTTTGAAGATACGGTATACGCCCAGTCAAGACCGGCGCCTCTACGGGAATCAGGTGAGCGTTACAGACACTGCGGAAGTGGACCTCTTCGCAACAGCGGCAAACAAGAAACTTCCTCTGTATGCCTCCAGAAATGGTCTGGGAGCCTCCTCACTGGGGGATGTGCTGGAGATTCCTTGGCACAATATGAGGGCCTATGCTTTCCCGCCTCTGCCTCTGATTCATCGGACGATTTGCAAGTTGAAGAACACTGTGAACTGTTCTCTTCTGCTCATAGCCCCGTGATGGTCGGCCAGGCTCTGGTTCTCAGAACTTTAACACCTGTCGGTGTGTGCACCGATCACGCTGCCGGTGATCAACAGTTGTGGCACCCCTCCCCACAATCGTTCAACTTGGCGGCATTGTGCCTGAGTTCAGGTCTTTAGAACATCTCAACCTGTCTGCTGATAACATGCGCATTATTGAGGCAGCCAGGAAACCCTTGACAAGGTCTTAGTATAGAAGCAAATGGCTTAGGTTCTGTCAGTGATGCTTACACAGACAGCTGGACCCAAGGGCGGCTACGATTGACACTGTGCTGTCCTTCGTATCCCACCTAGCAGAGTCGGGCATTCACGTTCTGTCATGCAGAACCTATCTTTCGGCGGTATCCCCCTACCTATCTACAGACCAATACTCTTACTCTGTGTCTAATATAGTGGTTAAGAGACACTTTGTGGGTTTGATGCGCCTTTTTCCCCCGGTTCACAAGCCGCACCATGCGTGGGATCTGAAAGTGGTCCTTACGGCGTTGTGCCATAAACCGTTCGAACCAATGACCACGGTGGACCTCAAGCACCGTTCATGGAAGGTGTCTTTTTTGGTTGCTGTTACTTCAGCAGGCGTGTGAGTGAGCTCCAGGCTTTGTCTGTGGAGCATACCTTCTTGGTTTTCCACAAGGATAAGGTGGTCCTATGGACAAATCCTTCTTTCCTGCCGAAGGTGGTCTCTGATTTTCATCTGAACCAGTCAATCTCCCTGCTGGTCTTTTTTCTGAAGCCTCCTTCAGAAGTGGAAAGGGTTCTGCATTGTTTGGATGTTAGAAGGGCTCTTAAGTTCTATTTAGACAGAACCTCTGAATTTAGGAGCTCTTCTCAACTGTTGGTAACCTTTGGAAATCCACAAGGTAAACAGGCCTCTAAGGCGACTATCTACACTGTCCAAGGACTGCAGCCTCCTAAAGGTATTCATGCACACCTGGTGTGCGGCAAGGCAGCTGCAGTTGCCTTTCAAAAATATGTCCCCTGGGAGACCATCGCAAAGGCGGCTACTTGGGCCACCCCATCGGCCTTTTGTAAACATTATTGTCTAGACCTGAGCTCCAGATCTGATGCTCAGTTTGGCCAGGCTGTGCTGAAGAACCTTTTCAGTAAGGGGTTTTCCTTCCACCCATAGTTCCTGTGAAGAGTGCTTGGGAATCTCCCATAAGTATGGAGGAAGGGGGACGGGACGTAGGAGTATAATTAGGTTACTCACCGTATTGACCACCTTACTCCTAGTCCATAGTCCCCTTTCCTCCATACGCCCGCCCGCCGTCCCCTCTGATAAGGTTCCAGCTGCGTGCTTTACCCTGTGTAGAAAGAGAGGAAGGACTAAAACGTTTTTGCAAACATTTTGATGCTTTTACAAAGTGCTCCGGTCCCGTCCCACAGGACGGAGCCATGCCCCATAAGTATGGAGGAAAGGGGACTATGGACTAGGAGTAAGGTGGTCACTACGGTGAGTAACCTGGTTATTCTTTGTTCCTCTGCTACTCTCTTCTTTCTTTTGTTGCTCTTCCTGGTACAGCTGTTCTCGCCGCTGTCAGCTCTTTCTTTTCTGCTCATCTTCTTTTAATCTCTTTTCTTGTTCCCTGTCTTTTCTATCTTGCTCGTCTCGATCTTCCCTTTGCCTAACTTCCTCGATGCTTTTCCCATCTAACTTAAGTAATATCTGTCCTCCAATCCATTTGTTCTGTACAAGCATTACCTCGTCAGCTTCCCCCTTTTCTCCTTTCCACCTCTTGATTTCCCGTTCTATGTCTGTCAATACATTCGATTGCTCACCTTCCTCTTACGACCCGTCCCCTTTCCTTCATACTGCATGGGCGTCCCTCGCTAGGGACGGGAGACAAATCCTTTTTCACCAGAGAAAACCTTATTCCCCTTTAAATTTAGAGGCATGCATGGGTGCAGCCATGGGAGCATGCGCTCCCCAGACTCCGCCCACCAGCGCCACTCCTCAGTCCCCTTTTCCGCATCGACGGGAACAGGCCGATTTCACCAGCGCTCCTGGGTTTGGCTTCAGCCATGTAATACCACGCGCTCTTTCCCGGATACTTTCTTCTGTCTTTTTGTCTTTTATAAATCAGGTGCTCGGTCCTCTGGCGCCACGCTCCTCCCTGGCGCATGTCGACTTCAGGGGGCTTCAGCAGTTGTCCAGCCTGCGAGGGGCTCTTCCCAACATCAGATCCACATGCTCTTTGCCTCTGCTGCCTTGCCCCCGACCACAGATGGGAGGGTAGTACCGCGTGCAACGCACTTTTATAGCGTGCCCTGAAGAACAGACTAGCTAGGTGGTGGGAGCTCTTCGAGAAGTCGCCTACAGAGGACATGAAGGACTTCGTCAGACAGAAGTCAAGGCCCAAGGGAGGGCCACTCTTTTCCAGTATACCCTGCAAAGGCGACTCCTTCCCAAGGAAATGCCTGGGCGGGAGGAATCTCTCAGGTTCTCAGACCAGCACGGGTACAGAGGCTCGTTTAGCTACCGGCAGCCAGGCCAAGGGGTCTGTAGATCCTTCCGTGGACAGTGCTGAGGGACTGCAATGTTCTTTTACCGGGTGTACTCCCGAGGGGCTACGCCCTTTTACCGGCAACATGGCCAAGGGGGTGCATGCATGCAGCACTGCCGGCAACACTGCTGAGGGTGACACGCCTACCAGGCCTCAGCCTGAGGTGCAGTGTAGGTCTCATGCTCCACTGACAAGAGTCCTGGACGAGGCTGGGCCCAGTGAGCCAAGCACCATGACTTTGGCACGTGGCACGCAGCTGGACAAGATGGCCGCTCGTCCGATACCGCCCAGAGGAACGGAGCAGGTGGGAGAACGATTTACAAGGTGGGATTGGTGTCAACCAGGTACGTGGCCTACAGCTTATCCATCAGTGTTGCAGAGCAGGTTTCCCCTCCGACTAAATAGACAGAATACGCAACAGCCCCAGCAGCCACCCGCTATCCCGTCAATATCACCTGCCACCCCACCGGCCTGCGAGGCAGGTTCTTTGAAAAGTTCCTCATGCTCATGAGATCTCCTCAGATGGGGGCCATCCTTAAGGATGCGATCAGGGACTTGCTCCCTCCGCCTGCGCCTATAGTCATTCCTTTGATGTTTCCAGCACCGCAGACTCCAGTGCAGACCCCGCTGCCCACGCCGGCTCCTTCGATTCCGGCTCCCCTGCATCCCACAGTTCAGCCGGTTCCATACCAGCCTCCGCTGCAACCTCCTGCTCCGGTCCCCACACCTCAGCCATCGGCGCCCAGCACTCCGCCACCCGCTCCTGGCCAGCCAGACACCCCAGTGGACACTAACGAGGAAGAAGACCCTGAGACACCATCCTCAGCCAAGGCCTTCCACAAGCAACTTGCAGGTCTGACAGAGGACTTCCTCAACCTGAACTTGAACAGCCGGAGCAGGGGGTACTGGCAGAGGTCCTCACTCTATGCCCTGCGGCTAGAACGGGGATCCCAATGCAGAAGGACGTTATCGCCTTGGCCAAAAAGGGGTGGCTCAAACCCCCCTCTACCGAACCTGTCAATTAGCACCTCGACGGCAAGTATAGGCAAATGGAGGGGGATCAATTCTTACTATCGACCCACTCTCAATCTCACTCTTCAGTTATTGCTGCAGCGTCACTGTACTCAAAGCCTCAGTCGTCCTCGTCCTCGACACTGCTAGGCAAGGAAGAGAAGATCTTGGAGGCGTACGGGAAGAAGGTTTATTCCAACGCTTGGCTGCATCTTCATCAGTGAAATGCGGATGCCATGCTGGCAGCCATTAACCAGAGGCTTTGGCGGGAAATAGCAAGCTTCCTTCCAGAACCTCTGGTGCAGAGCCATTCACATTACAAGGCGTGACTTGCGGAGGCTAAAATGGTGGCGCAAGACATCATGGATTCCACCGTGGCCCACATTGACACCTCTGGCCGGGCCATATGCATCGCCATGGACATGAGAAGGACTGCCTGGCTTTGGGCTACTAAATTCAACCCAGATGTCCAGGAACACATATTGGACCTTCCATTCGAGGATGGCAACCTCTTTCACCCCATCACTGAGGAGGTGCTAGATAAAAAGATAAACAGTTCACAAACTGCAAAGTCTTTATCCTTATGAATGCCACGCCCATGGCATACACCCAGTCACATAAGGGGCTGGCGTTCAGGGGGATCCGTGGCTTCCAAGAACGGAGGTCCAGGCAGCCTGACCGGTCTCTGAGTCAACACAGGTGCAAACAACAAAAGGGGGGGAGCAAGGGCCTTTTTCAGTCCCCCTGCTCCGCAATAGCCTCAGAGGGAAAGAAGGCATGACGCACCCCTTCGGGTTCACGTGTCTCCGGTGGGGGACAGGCTTGCCCTTCACACACAGTTTTGGCCTCAGAAGTTCGTGGACCCTTGGATCCTCTCAGTAGTCTCCACGAGGTACCGCCTACCAATTCCGTCCTCTCCTAGCTCCTCCCCTCCATTCCCACAGATTGGGACAGCAACTCTGTTGGCTGAAATTTGGTCGCTCATCGAGTGCCAGGCAGTGGAAGAAGTCCCAGCCTCCCAGGGGAGGCTGAATGTGCTCCCTGGATCTGAAGGACGCCTGTCTACACATCCCGATTTGGTAGCCGCATCGCTCCTTTCTGTGGTTCAGGATTATGGCCTGCTATTTCCAGTAGAAGGTGCTACCCTTTGGCCTCAATTCAACCCCCAGGGTATTTACCAGGCTCATGATTGCAGTAGCAGCCATCCTCAGGGCCCAGGGCCACCACATCTACCCGTACTTCGATGACTGGCTCGTCAGGGGCGAAATCTCCGGAGTTGGTACATCACACTTCCTCCGCCCTCATGGTCACACTCCATGAGCTGGGATTTTCGATCAATCACAAGAAGTCTCAGCTGCAGCCTACGCAGGACCTGACCTTCCTGGGTCACATCTGGAACACAGACTCAGAGAGGGTTTTCTCCTCGGAGGACAAGATCACGGCATTCAAGAGGGCCACCACTCACTTCCTCAACTGAGAAGTGACGTGAGCCTGTCGTACCAACACTTATTGGGTATCATGGCAGCGGTCCTACTGGCCGTACCCCACACGAGACTCAAGATGAGGAGATTACAGCTGCACTTCGCAGCCTCATGGAATCAGGAGAGGGGCTCCCAAGTGCAGCTTATCAACATTCCTCCGTCTCTTCTCCCGGACCTCACATGGTGGTCCAGGGACCACAACCTGCGGACGGGCAAGCCCTTCCGGCAGCTGCCTCCCCAGGTCACTATCACCACAGATTCATTCCCTGGAAGGCTGGAGGGCCACTTTGGACAACCACAGTGTCCATGAAGTCTGGACCCGGCAGGAGCAGGAGTTCCATATCAACTGGCTGGAGCTGAAAGCCATCTGACACGTGCTCAAAGCTTTCCTATCGCTCATTGGGGGAAAGGTTGTCCTCATCCAGACAGACAACTCCACCAGCATGTACTATGTCAATAAGCAGGGAGAAACCAGCTCTCCTCCACTATGCAACCTAGCGATCAGCATGTGGGAGTGGGTCCTGGAGAACAACATCTACCTACAGACAATTACGAGTGGCAATTGAACGATCATATGCTGCTGGAAATCTTCAGCAGATGGGGGCACCCGCAAGGGGATCTCTTTGCCTCCTGGGACAACAAGAAGTGCCAGCAGTTCACCTCCTGGCAGGGCAGGACCCCGGCTCCGCGGGGCGACACCTTCCAAATACAATGGAACGGCATGACAGCTTATGCCTTCCATCCCACACCCCTGGTACACAGGGTGATCTGCAAGATAAAGGAATCATGTCACCTCAGTATCATCTTGATAGCTCCGTGATGGCCGGCGAGACCGTGGTTCTTGGGGCTTCTCAGCCTCTCGGACAGGCCTCCTATTCACCTGCCGATGGGCCCAGCTCATCTTCTTCCACAGCAGTGGGTGAGGGTCATCCATCCCGCTCCACAGAAATTAGCCCTCGCAGCGTGGTTCCTGAGCAGGTCACGCTGAAACACCAGAGCCTATCCCAGGCTAACCTGGACATCATTCATATGATATGATATGGCATTTATAACGTGCCTATACACAAGTGTTTCAAGGTGCGACTTCAGGGCGCTAGGAGCAAGGCTACTAGGAGCCAGTTCAAGAGTAAATGCACTAGGTTCTGTCTCTGGACGGACTCTAAGGAGATCGACCCCCTTACGTGCACATTGACAATGTGCTCTCCTTCTGGGCACACCTTGCCCATTCAGGCGTACAGGTGGACACATGCTGCAGCTATTTTGCAGCCATAGGGGCCTACAGGAATTCGGAGGAGGAGGTCCTCCGACCCGGTGGTCAAGCGACATTTGGCAAGCCTCACCAGGCTTTACCCGCCCATCAAGAAGCCACACCCTGTGTGGGACCTCAATGTAGTGTTGGGCGCCCTGGCGCACAAACCGTTTAAACCAATGGCGTCCATGGACATTGGTCACCATTAAAATAGCTCTATTGATAGGTCTCACCTCTGCTCGCAGAGTCAGCGAGATCCAGGCTCTGGTTGCATCTGAACCCTAGACGGCCTTTCACAAGGAAAAGGTGGTCCTGAGAACACACCTTGCTTTACTACATAAGACGAGGCTCAGAAGGTCTTGCACTGTCTGGATGTCAGACGCACTCTGAAATTCTATCTGGACAGGACCAAGGGCTTCCACAAGTCAGACGCTCTGTTTGTCCCTTCGAGGGGTTAAGACCCGGTTATCAGGCCTACAAGGCCTTTATAGCAAGGTGGATGGTCTCGGCCATCAAGGAAGCCTACGAGGGGCAGCACAAACCGCTTCCAGCTAACATGCATCCCCACGCTGTCAGAGCCAAGGCCACGGCCATCGCCTTCCAGCGGCAGATCCCGTGGCAGGTCATCAGCAGAGCGGCCTCCTGGGCCACCCCTTCGTAAGCACTACTGTTTGGACACAGGCTCTAAATCAGATGCGGCTTTCGGACAGGCAGTCTTAGGAATCTGTTTGCTTAAGGAGGGTCTCCTCTACACCCTAGGGCTACATAGAGTTGTAATCGCCCATGCAGTATGGAAGAAAGGTGACGGGATGTAAGAGTAATTAATAGGTACTCATCGTAGTGACTAACGTACTCTCTTGGTCCATAGTCCCCTTTCCTCCATGCCTCCCACCATCCCCCCTAATAATACTGGTGTCATTAGGCAATGTTAAATATTGTCGACGTGTCAATGGGGAATGAGGAGTGGTGCCGGTGGGCGGAGTCAGAGGAGCGCATACTCCCAGGGCCACACCCCTGCACGCCTCTAAATTTAAAGGGGAAGAAGGTTTTTTCTGGTGAAAAAGGTTCCGTATCCTGTCCCTAGCGAGAGACGCCCATGCCATATGGAGGAAAAGGGACTATGGACTAAGAGTATGTTAGTCACTACGGTGAGTAATTATTAATTTCTCTTCCCTGTTTTGTAAGGCCTTAAAGTTTTCCTCATTTTTCTTAGTCTCCTCTGGACTATCATCACTGCTATAAGCAGGCGGTTCGTATATCGGATTACTATACCCCGTCACCGCTTTCAGTTCCTTCAATTGATACAATCCTGCGCTTTCTGTATTAACGCTTTTTACTTCAAGCGAGGCAAGGAGAGCAGAAGGCTCAACACCTTCCTCTTTACACTGATTAAGCATCCAATCCTCAGGGTGGCGGATCCTCTCTCTTCCTGGTACATCTTCCAAAGCTCTAAAATAGCTAACCTCTTCTCTAATTTCTTTCCATTGCATGCAGCGTGGAAGTATGTGGTCATGTGTTGCAATACCGCTTTTGCCAAAGATTCCCCCTTGTGGCCACGGCATGAACATCTTATCTGCCGTGCCTTTCACCTATTCCGCACTATACTGTTTAAGCTTGGGCATGTGTTTTGGCAGGGTTTTACACAAGTGCATCATAGGAGTAACATCTTCAATTGTGACAAGTCTCAATCGATTGTCAATACTTACCGGTGTTTTACAAAAAGAACACGTTTATAAAAACAACAAATATCAGCGCGCTACAACAAATCGCTGCTCAAACCTTCTATTTTCCAATATTCTCAGTCTAACTTAAGTCGGTACCGACAACTTCTCGAAACTGATAATATATGTTCTCAACTTCTCTCTTAAGTTTCTTTACAACATTGTCGCTCTTCGACACCTTAATTTAAAATAGACACATAACAAACAGACAGACTAGTCGACTCCTTTACATTAATCCTCAGCACTTTATTCCTTATCTTTGCCTCTAAATGTATCTTGATCATAAGGTGTAAGTCATCATCTAACAGGAACCTGTCCTCTGCGTCGCCTGCGTTACTTCGACTGAAGTGTATGATGATTTCTACTGGCCCCCTTGGGCCAGGTTTTCTCTAACGTTATATCTTAACACGCCCTTAGTTTACACTTTAAAATCAACTCTGTTACTTTTCTAACTACCACAATCCCATCCCCTTAATTTGCCATTCCCCTTAGTCTACTCATGTAAAGACTGGAGGGGGGTGTCTGTACTCCTGCTCTCTATATGGTAGAGGAGAGGCCAGAGGACCCCAGCCAAAATTCTCTATTTGGTAAATGTGGGAGAGCAATCAAGGCCTAGCGTCTCAGGAGGTGATGCAGGCTGGTTGTTAAGTATAGTGTAGTCCCCAAGCACCCACAAAGGAATGTCCACATACTGTATTAGTTAAAACACAGTCTTTATATAATTAAGGTTCAGGGTTATATACAATATCACAATAACTCACTTTGTACTTAGTTAATCTACAATGGTAAATGTATACAGTTCTAAGTGGTACCACAATTATTATCAGATTTCATTAAAGTGCATCAACTGTACTCTGGTTAAATGTCACACAAATCAGTTAATAAAGGTAACCAACAATAGACATAGGAGGAAAGCAGTTGGTTAGAACAATTGGCAGAATACTGGCCCCTACCGCTAGACACAGCTCTGTGTGGAGATCCCCCCACCTGGGCAACCTGTAAAATAAAGATATGCTACAAGCCCAGTCCATATATTGTTCAATGAGTCTTATTCCCTTCTAAAATGCTTCTACCTCCCCAAAGTACCTGGAATAGCAGAGTTCCTCGAGGAGGCGTTGAGGGATCCTTTTTGAGTGACTCCCTTTAAAGCAGAAGCTACAGATCATCGATGGGCCTCTGTCACACTCACCTGTGTCTCTGCAGGAGCGATGGACGAGCCTCCCTTGTCCCCAAGTCTTCACTTCCCCTGTTTCAGCCGGAGGAATACCTGTCAAATACAAGGTGTACCCTCATACCTAAATTCACCCGATTACCCTGGGCCCTTCCCTTCTCTGTGTGCTGTGATGTCCCCTAGGGGCTTACCTTGATCTTTAGTAGGGTGTACACTCCATCCTGCATTTGCAGGGGCGCGATTCACTCATGTGATTGGTGCCAATGTCTGTAGGCTGAGTTAAGATGCCAAACGCTGTTTTATGCCTTCAAAGCGAGGCCGAGAGATCAAGGCGCCAGTTTCTTCACTGGCTAGAAAGTCCTTCCCACAAGTGAAAGTTGCGCGGAGAATGTTGAGTGTCCAAAATTGTCCGTATTGTCTTTGTTTGCCGGTATTTTTCTTTTTTAACGTGTTTATTTTAAGAAGGCAGGTTATCACAATACATTACTTAAACATTTGCGACATGATGCACAGTACAATTCAATACGATATCTCTCCCATTCCCTCCCCCAGTCTCAAGTTTCTTCCCCCGCTTCCGCTGGGGCTCCACAGCTTGTATTGTTCTCCTGGCCAATTGGGGCTTAAATGTGAAAGCCGGGAAATTTTGGTCATAGTCGAGGACCGGACTCCAGATGTTATGAAATCGATGTAGAAGGCCTGCCCCGCGGGCCGTCACCCTCTCAGCTATCAAGATGTCCCAGACCTTCAACCACCAGAACTGCATGAGGGGACCTTCCGCCGTCTTCCAGGTGTGGGCTATCACGTTCCTGCCCGCCAATGAGCATTGGGATAGTAGTTTGGCCTTGGGCCCTGACCTTGGGTAGATTCCAGGAATTGGGGCTCCAAGGAGAATAGGTTCAGGCTCTGGGGCATTTGCACCTGAGGAATGTCCGCAATCGTCGCCAGGAAATGTTTCCAGAAGTCTTGGGCCTTGGGGCAGGACCACCACATATGGAAGAAGGTGCTTACTTGACCACATTGTCTCCAGCAGTGTGGGTCGAGAGTGGGATGCATGTGATGGAGTCTTAAGGGCGGGAAATACCATTGTAGGAGGATCTTATAGACGCATTCCCTATTTGTGATACATGATGAAGAGGCGTGGGCGCGGGACCAGATATCAACCCAGAGTTGGTCCTCAATAGGGTGGCCCAGGTCCGCTTCCCATTGAGCCATGTATCGGGGCTTGGAAATTAGGAAGTCCGGTTGGAGGCGTTTGTACAGAGTAGAGATTCTCCCTTGGGGTGGCAGCTCAGTAAGGGTCAGTTCAATGGCCGTTGGGGGGCGGGTGGCTGCCTGGCAAGTCTTTGGATGAGTGCACCAGTGGCATAGCTGGATGTACGTGAACCTATCCTGTTCCTGAATCTTGAAGAGTTCTTTGCATCGCTCGAAGGTGCAGGGTTGACCCCCCTCGAAGAGTTGTCCCAGGGTCTCCAGGCCTCCTGCGATCCAGGGTCTAAAGTTTCGAATTGACAGGCCAGGAGAGAAAGTCGGGTTCATGAACACTGGGGCGAGGGGGCTAAGTCCCACTGGAATCTTCTTTAGTCTCAGCGCTTTGTCCCAGACCGAGATGGTATGTTTAGTGGACGCCAAGAGTTCCCACCATTGCCGCCGCTCCGGAGGAGGGACGTGTGGGAGAAAGCGTAGAGGCAGGGGTAGCTGCGCCTGTTCGAGATCCACCCATCTAGGGCGGTTAGTAAGTATTTGCCATGATTGAATACAGGCCAGCTGGGCCGCCATCTGGTACTTTTGTAGATCTGGAACCCCGAGACCGCCGAGCCTTGCATTGCCCAGCATCGTGTATTTAGGGATCCTGGCTTTTTTCCCCCTCCAAGTAAACTGCAACATTTTCTTCTGTAGGTTTCGGAGGGCTGGGGCCGGAATCGGGACCGGGAGAGAGGAGCAAGCGTAAAGGAACCTCGGTAGCTAGTTCATTTTACATGCCGTGATACGGCCCATCAGCGAGATCTCCTGTGCTGCCCACCGCTTGAGGTCTGCCTCCAAGACTGTAAATAATGGGGGGAAATTAGCCCGGTAAACCTCGCTTGGGTTAGCTGGAATCTGGACCCCCAGGTAACTGATTTCGCTGGTCGTCCATTGTACTGGGCACAGGGACATTAGGGTTTCTCGTTCTGTCGAGGATAGGCCCACCGCCAGGGCCGCTGGCTTCCGAAAATTGATGGAAAAGCCTGTAACCCTTCCATAGCTTGCTATCTCTGCCAGGGCTTGAGGGACGGAAGAGCGGGGCTCCGTAATGGTCAGAAGGACATCATCCGCGTAGAGGGCCAGTTTATGATGCGCTGAGCCCGATTGGAAGCCTTTGATTGCAGGGTTCAGCCTGATCTGCTGGGCGAACGGCTCCATGATTAGTGCGAAAAGGAGCGACGACAGCGGACATCCCTGTCTGGTTCCACAGGTTAAGATGATAGGGGAGGAGAGGGTGCCATTGACTCTGAGAAGGGTTTTGGGCGCTTTATAGTTAGCCAGTGTCATAGTGCAGAATTCTGGGCCGAAACCAAACACTTTGAGGGTGAGCCTCATGAAGGTCCAGTCTACTTTATCAAATGCCTTAATTGCGTCCAAGGCCAGCAGCACCAACTCCCGGGAGTCTCGGGAGGCCAGCTCCACCAGGTCTAAGGTCCTGCGGATGTTGTCGGTGGTGGAACGATGTCTGAGGAAGCCAGTTTGGTCAGCGCTGATTATCTCCGGCAAGACCTGGGAGAGTCGTGTTGCTAGAATTTTGGAATATATGTTAGCGTCAATTAAGTAGAGCGATAGGTCTGTATGACGCGGGATTCCTCGGATCGCTTCCCGGTTTTGGCAGTAAGACAGTGATTGACTCCTGCATGGATGGGGTTATCGTGCATGTGGTTCTGAATGAGTTAAACAGCTGCACCAGAGGCGCTAACAATTGAGGTTTGAAAATCTTGTAGAACCTAGCCGTAAATCCATCCGGGCCGGGGGCCCGGGATTTAAGGGCTTTTATCACCACGTCCACTTCCTCGTCGGTGATCGGCGCCTCCAAAGAGTCATAGGCTGTCTTCTTTAGCTGGGGCAGCGCTGCTTCCCGGAGGTATTCCTTTTGTTCTCCCACGTTTCGCACAGGAGCGGTCATCACCTGGGTCAGGTGGGCCGTTGCAAGCCGAAGGTTGTCCTGGTCGGCGTATTGAATTTTGCCATGTTGATCCCGTAGACCCACAATCGTGTTGTTCCTTCTTGTCTTGGCTAGTTTGGCCACCAGTAGTCTCTTTGCCCTGTTGTTCTTGGCATAGTAAAACTGCTTAGCCTTTGCCATTTGGTGGGCAGTATGTTCAGCATAGTGGGCCTCAATCTTCTTCTGCGCTATCCGGATAGCCCGCTGTGTTTTAGGGGTCCAGCCCTTCTCCTTATGGAGCCTTTCAGCTTTATCCAGTTCTTCCTCGAGGCTCTGACGAGTTTGTCGTCGATGTCTGTGGTAGGCCACTCCTTGCGCAATCAGTTCCCCCCTCACCACTGCCTTCATTGCGTCCCAGTTGTTGGCGGGGGAGGTGTCTTCGCTGGGGTTCTCCTTGAAGAAATTGGTGATCGTGGTTGCGATTGTGTCTCTGAGAGGCATTTCGTTCAGAATCGGGTCATATAACGTCCATCTACTCTGTTGGGGATTAAGTGGTTCCTGCACTCGGATCTCCAGGGCCACCGGGGCGTGATCAGACAGGATTCTGGAGCCTATTGTCACATCGTCGGTGAATGTAAAGATTTGCGGGGATACCAAGAGAAGGTCTATCCTGGAGAACGTTCTGTGGACATACGAGTAAAAAGAGAAGTCTGTTTCAGACGGATGGAGTACCCTCCACGAGTCCACCACCCCTAAAGTTCTGAACAATTGCAGGAGAGCCAAAACTGTAGCGAAGTCCCCGGAAGAGGGCGGGTGCGACTTGTCCTTGATGGGGTCCGGGACCCCATTGAAATCACCCCCAATCACAATCTGGCCTTCCAGGAAGGGAGTGAGAGCTGTACTTAGCGACTCGTAGAAATGCGCCTGGCCTGAGTTGGGCGCATACACTGAAACTATGGAGTACAATTGTCCCCGCATCAGACATTTTACCGGGAGCGTAAGCGACCGTGATCTGCCGGCAGTAGGTGAGTCTCCTGTAGCATCGCCACTGCCGCGTTGTCATTTTGGAGTTTCTGCAGGATGGACTTGCGTTTTGGAGGTGAGTTCAATCCCCTGACATTCAGGGAGACAAAGCGCAGAGTCTGGTGTTCCGGGACGAGCTCCGGGGGCTCCGACAAGCACTGAGGGGGGGGGAGATGTAGAGGAATTGGCCATCACGTCGTGGAGTGTGGAGCCATAGGTACCCTTGCCTTCGGGGTATTTTGCTCGGACCGCCAACGGGAGGACCGAGATTTAACTAGGGGAGGCAGACCGGTTGTGGGTCGGAAGCCCCCCCTGGCCAACAGGGCCAACGAATACTCAAAGGCCTCATTGGTGGAAAGTACCTTGGAGCTGGGCATGAGCTGTGGAGTGGTGCCCGCTGCGTTAGGAATTGTGCTCATCTGTGTTCCTGTGGATGCTGCTCGGGTCCAGAATGTAAGGGCCGGCGTCCTCATCACGGGACCCCGCTAGACTATTTCCTCTTCCGGAATCTCGGGACCTTCGACCAGGAGTTTTGTGTGGGAATAGGAGCCGCCACAGGGTCCGAGCCGGCTGACGCCCCTATGGGCGGTGAAGATGAGGGTCTGGAAGCGTCCGGGTTCAATATGTTTTTAGCATCTTCCAAGTGGCTAATTCTCCTTACAGAGCCTTTGTAAGAGAATTGCAAAGCAGTGGGATGAAGCCATCTGTAGCAGACTTTTTGGGCTTGAAGAAAGGTAGTTAGCGGGCGGAGGGCTCGCCTCCTCTGGAGCGTGAGAGGGGATAGATCTTGAAATCTTGAAAAATCTGGAGGAAAGTCCCCTGGAAGGTGATGTCATCCTTGGAACGGCTGATCGCCGAGATGGCTTCCTTTGTGGTGAAGAAGTGCACCCTGGTGATAACGTCAGGTGGGCCATCCGATTCCACTCCGCGACGAGGGTTCAGCCTGTGAGTGCGGTCTAGGAGCAGCTGCGAGTCATCAAGGTCCAGGAGGAGGGTTTGAAAGAAGAGGCCCACATATTCCGCCAGCCCCTTGTCAGGGATCGAGGCAGGAACCCCTTGGATACGGAGGTTGTTGCGCCGGGCCCTATTTTCCAGGTCCTCCTGTTTGTATTCCAGAATGTCGCATTTGTCCTGCAGGAATCTAATTGAACGCTGGACCTCGGCTAAGGCGGAGGAAGGATCCCGGGAGCGATCCTCAACCTCCCCCAATCCCTGTTCTGCCTCCCAGACCCTTTTGTCTGTACTCTAGAGCTTGGCAGAAAGTTCTGCCATGCAGGACCTGAATTCTGCTTTGATATCAGCCATAAATTCCCGGATATCTTCTCTGGTCGCCAGTGGTCCCTTGTTATCCAGAGATTCCCGCGAGGCAGAGGGGCAGGAGTCCAGTTTCTTTATTTTTTCAGATGACATCAACAAAGCTGCTATGTCTGAGGACTTGGAGGATTTCTTTGGTCTAGACATTGTGTTGCTTGTTGGCGGCGACTTCTTGGCCGCCAAGAGCTCCGGAGCCTTGCAAGAAGCCAAGTTGTGTCACTTCACTCGTGCAGATTATAGTCCTGTCCGCAGGGAACGAGGCCGTGGGATGGGGCGCCCCAGGAAGAGTTCAGAAGGTTGGAGGGGGAGAAGAAGAGTCAAGGGGCCCGCACGCGGGTCAAGCCTATCACCAGTGTGGGTCGGGTCGGGGTCTCTTGGGAGGGTGCAGAGTGTCCAGGCGGGCGCCGGGCTGCCCACCCACAGGATGATCCGGAGCAGGTAAGCAGATGCTGGCTGATCCAGAGCATGGCAAGTGTGTTGCTGATACAGCTCACAGTAAGCAACACGAAGCACTGGAAGAATCTTGGGTGTGGCTTATATAGCCAGCCACACCCAAACACTAGAGAGATCATAAGTTATCATACACTTCCTGTTTGGCAACAGGAAGTGGTAACCAGGAAAGTTACTACAAACACTAGGAAGGAATGAAAGGAGGGATTTGTTATGGGATCTTTGTGTGCTTATGCCATGCTTGCCAAGCCTCCACCCAGCTTGCCCCAACTACCTGCCTGATACCCATGACAGTCTTCCCCCTCAAGACCCCTCCCAATGGTGTGTATGAGGGCTTTGGTTTCTCAGGATGGTTCCGATGGAATTTCCGCACCAATCGGGGGGCATGCACGTGCGTGCTGGGTTCCCATGATCTTTCCTGGGGTCCGTACCCCTTCCAGTCAATCAAATAATACAGGGTCTTTCGTACTTGTTTGGAATCTAATATGTTCTTTACTTCAGATTCTGGTGCTTCTTCACCCACTTGTATGGGTGCGGGAGGTGTAGGAGTTCGGGTTCATGGGTGTGGTGGTTTTAATAGTGACACCTGAAATACAGGATGTATATACATATGTTGAGGTAACGCTAGTCTCATGGCTGCTGGATTAATTACTTTTTCTATTGTATACGGGCCGATGTATCTAGGCTGAAATTTCTTGGGACCCTTAAAGCAATGTGTCTAGTTGCCAGCCAGACCGAGTCTCCCACTTGATAATCTGGGGCTTATCATCGATGACGATCAGCGTTTCTTTTCTGTGTTTCTTTGGCTTGCTGTAGGTTCATGCTGGCTTCTCTGGCTGCTTTCATTATGCTGGCATGTAGATTCTTTACTGCGGGCATTTCAATCTTTTCTGGCAGATCGTAGACTGACGTTCTGGGGTTTCGACCATATATAGTAAAGAAGGGTGTTGCTTGGGTTGATGAATGTGTTGAGTTGTTGTAGGCATACTCTGCCATCTATAGAATTTCTGTCCAGCTTTGGCTTGTTTGGTGTAATAGACAGTGCAA
Organism: Ambystoma mexicanum; assembly: GCF_040938575.1. Taxonomy (NCBI): domain Eukaryota; kingdom Metazoa; phylum Chordata; class Amphibia; order Caudata; family Ambystomatidae; genus Ambystoma; species Ambystoma mexicanum. The sequence continues at coordinate 111,232,147 of NC_090938.1, read as the reverse complement.
ATACTGTTCCATGGTCTAGTTCGTGTGCTCGGTTTGGCCGTCAGTTTGAGGGTGGTGACTAGAAGACAGACGTACTTCTACTCTTGCCAGGGCACAACATTTTTTCCAAAAACGAGATACAAATTGGCAGCCTCTGTCAGAAACAATTATGGTAATGAATCCATTTAATCTAATGATTCGGTCTAGAAAAACCTGCGCCAGGGTTTGAGCTGAGGTAATACCCTTTAAAGCTATGAAATGGGCCCTTTTGGAGAAGAGGTCCACTACTACGAGGATGGTATTATAAACTGAGTTAGGAGGTAGATCAGTGACAAAGTCCATTGATACTGTGTGCCAGGGCGCTGGGGAATGGTGATTGGCTGAAGGAGGCCGGCTGGTTTTTGCCTGGATGTGTTGTATTGTGCACACACCTCACAGGTGCCTATGTAGGTGGCAATATCTTCTCGCCAAGTTGGCCACCAATAAGATTTGCTTACTTTCTTCATGGTTTTGGCTATACCGAGATGGGCGTCTAACAGCGAGTCGTGGTTGTCTGATATGATTGCTTGTTGCAGATCCTTAGTTGGAACGTAGAGGCGTTTCTGGTAGTATGGTAGTTTGTCTTGAATGGTGAACTGATCTCCCTTCGTGTCCCAAGCTAGTAGGTCTTCCTTAGACATATTTTCTTTTATTGTTTCCTGCAGAGTATTTAACAGAGCTGGGCCGATGCAGAGGCCGAGAATTTTATGGCTGGGTATGATCTCCACCGGGTTAGGGGCATTGTAGACTTCCTCTCCTGTGCCAATGTGGGATAACGCATCCGCTTTCCCGTTCTTAACTCTAGGGCAGTAGGTGATTACAAAGTCATATTCCATTAAGAATAGGGCCCAACAGAGCTGACTAGAAGACTGAGCTTTTACTGTGCATAGGTATTGCAAGTTCAGATGATCTGTTATTATTGTGATGGTGTGTTTTGCTCCTAGTAAGTAATGTCACCATTCACACAGTGCGCTTTTGTTTGCTAGGAGTTCTTTCTCAGAAATTGCATAGTTTAATTCTGCTGGGGAAAATGTCCTTGACCAAAATGCAATGGGGTGAAGGCATCCGGTTTCAGGATTTTGGTGAGACAATACGGCCCCCATGGCGATGCTTGAAGCATCCGTTTCCACGATGTACGTTAAATCGGGCTGTGGGTGTTGCAGAATTGGGGCTGAGGGGAATTTTTCCTTGAGAGCTCGGTAAGCTTCTTCCGCCGCTGGTGTCCATTCAAACTTTCGGTGTTTGCGCAGCAAGGATGTTATTGGATGTACAATATGTGAGAATCCTGGTATGAAACGTCGATAAAAGTTTGCAAACCCTAGGAAACTCTGTACTCCCTTTACAGACGTGGGTGAGGACCAAGTGAGGCTTGCCTCCACTTTTCTATTGTACATCTTGATCCCCTGCGATGTCAGTACATATCCCAGAAACTCCACCTCAGTGACGTGGAAGGAGCATTTTTCTAGCTTTGCGTACAGTTGGTTTTCACGCAGTTTGCGGAGTACAGCTCGCACGTGGGTTACATGCTCTTGGGGAGTGGTGGAGTAGATCAGAATGTCATCAATGTAGACGACTGCGCAGACATCGAGGAGTTCTCGTAACACATCATTCATAAAATACTGGAACGCAGCTGGGTCATTGCAAAGCCCAAAGGGCATGACCTGGTATTCGTACAAGCCATAGCGGGTATGGAACGCAGTCTTCCACTCGTCTCCTTTCTTCATGCGTACCAGATGATATGCGCCGCGTAAGTCTAGCTTGGTGAAAATCTTCGCTTGTCTCACCTGGCCTATGAGTACTGGTATTAGAGGCAACGGGTACTTATTTTTTATGGTGACTTGATTTAGGGCCCGGTAATCAATACACGTTCTTAAGTCCCCCTCTTTCTTCGGTACGAAGAAGAGTGGGGAGGCGGCTGGTGACTTAGATGGTCTAATGAAACCATTGGCCAGGTATTGATCCAAGTAGGTCCGTAGATGAGTGTTTTCTTCCTCGGTTAATGCATAAATGCGGCTGCACGGTACTTGTGCCCCTAGTTGCAGGTCGATCTGGCAGTCGTAAACTCGATGTGGTGGTAGTGTGTTAGGCAGAATCCTGTGCAGTTCCCTTGGGGAACACTGCAAAAAGATTAAGACTACAGGAGCAGCAGCAAACCTAATTGGTAGCAGTCTGCACCACCCAGATTTACCTGGTAGCTGTGGCTGAGCAGTCAGACTTCTCTCAAGAAGAGTAGGGCAGTATGCAGAGTATACATAATAGGGCCAAAACACAGTAGAGCAAACAAACACTGACCAGAGCTTTGTATAAAAAGTATATAGTTATTTATTTAAAACACACTTTAGGTAATACACTAGCACTAGCACCTCAATGACAAGTCAGGGTTAAAGCACAACTATTTGTTAAGACAGAAGTGAGCGCTTAACCTAGATGGCACTCCAATAGTGTAGTTAAAGGGAAAGAAAAAGGCAGAGCATAAGAATAAAACAGTTCCCAACACTTTTAAGAGTTCAGAGCAAGGGGAGAAAGGCAGGTTATACTATATAGCCAAAGTTCATAGGCCAGGCCCATATTAATTGGAGCTAAGCGAAATGTGGTCAGGATCACACGATTTAAAGTGCACTGAAAGTCTTTGCAGAGTGTTCAAAATAGGTTGGGGTGAGTCAAAAGATATAGTTAGAAGGCCTGGAGCCAACCCAGTTTAGAAGCCTAGGATTTAAGGGTCACCTTTAGCACTCTGTAGGAAGGGGAGGCCAGGCAGGACACAGTACCTTAAGAGAATGGAAGCTCCAGCGGGGCAGTTGTTCCTGGCAGTGGTTGAGGTTCGTGGTTCCAACCAGGGGAGGAGAAGATCTCGTCGAGGAGGAAACGTGGAGTCGTTGCACTGCACAGGGATTAAACCAGCCGTGGAGTTCCCGATTAAAAGGTGCGGTCCTTTTATTCGCGGTCAAAAGTGGTAAGCTTGGCTATCCGGCCGCCGGGGTGCTTGGCACAGGCGATTCGACCAAGGGCCGTCTTTGGAAGGCGAAAAGGGTGAACTGGTTGGTCCCACCAGCTCAAAGGAAGAAGACTCGTCCAGCAGAAGATCTTCTCTTGTCGTCGGGAAAGTGGTGAGGTAGTTGCAGCAGGGCTTGACCGGTTGTGTGTCGTTGTTGCAGATGGCTCAGCTTCGTCCCTCTTCGGATTTTTAGGTCCTGTGGATTTTTAGGTCCTTTGGCGACTTCTGAAGTTCCAGTCCCAAAGGCCCTGCTTTTATGCAGAAAAACCCCCATTCATCAGCCTAGCTGTCAATCACACATGCTAAGTGGTGAGCCGGGCGGCTCACCACTGGGCCAATCAGAGTAGAGTGCGACTTGGGTTGCTAAGGCAACACAGTCCAGGGTGCCAATTCCCCCCTCCACCCTTTCTGTGGAACCCAGACAGAGTGGCACCATTTGGAGGGCTTCTGTGGAGAAGCCCGCCAAAATAGTGGAACAAAGGGCTCAACCTTGGTCAGAGTTACAGAGACGGACACAAATGCCGAGTTCTGGCAAAAAGACCCAACCGGTGATTTAATATTAGATAATATTAATATTAAATAAATAAACCGGCGGTATCTTTAACATTGCACCAAAAAGTGGTGCGTTTAAAATTAATGGGAAAATCCCATAGAGAATATTCAGGTGGGATATTTCGCGTGGTAACCACTGCCACCAGCCAGAAACTCGACGAGGGGGGACGGGACAGTGCCCCCTCGAAAACAGACCCAGGGGCAATCGAATTACCGATTTCCAGTACTTCCACAATATGATGGTTTGTACTGGTTCTGTTCACAATTTTGGACTAGTAAAGCCAATGGTGACTTTACATGCCCTGGGAGACAGTAGTCAGTCCCAGGGTATGGAGTCTATGTTTGGGGGTCACTGTGACACCCCTGTGGTACTGCACTGAAGGTGCTGTGTACCACACATACAGAAAAACAGATGATACCCTATGGAGTAAAAAGGAACCCCATAGCACATAAGCACATAACAAGTCAAAGACGTACCTCAAATCATGCCTAAGAGTGGGAGCAAAAGAGTCTCACTCTTAGCAGGAGAAAAAAAACAAACCCCAAAAATCCAGCAAAGCTGCTGGGGGACTCACTAGGTTTGGAAAATTAGCCTTATAAGAGAATTCTCCCTAACATAGTGTATTAGCTTGCTCCTTTGCGAACACATCCTGGAACTCCTGGTATTCCTCTGGTAAAGTGCCCACCAAGCCTAAACCTCCTATCTTTTCTTGTGGAGCTAACAATAGGCTTCCTTTGATCCCTTTGATGTCGTAACAAGAGGCGCATTCCGTGGAAAAGAGTAAGGTTCGAGCTTGCCAATCTATCTTTGGGTTGTGCATCTCTAGCCACGGTATCCCAAGAATCAGATGGAATTGGGGGGCAGCGATAAGGTCGAATCTAATACTTTCTCTGTGGCTATCTTGGCAGATTAAGGTGATGGTAGAAGTACACTGTGTTACTGGTCCCGAAAGGAGTTGGGTGCCATCCACAGCTGTCACGCTTTCTGCGGTGTCCTTACGGTGGAATGCTAAACCCAAGGTTGTTGCAGTGTTTATGTCCAGGTAGTTCCCAATAACCCCACTGTCTATGAAAGCCTTGAGGGCATGCATTTGGGTGGGCTGTGAAGGGTCTACAAAACCACAGGAATACTGAAATGTGAGATCTGAGTGCTCTGTTCCTGGCTCGACAGAACGACCTCTACATCTGCCGGGCGTTGGAGTTTTCTGCTACCTCACCCGTGTCTTCCCCTATGTTATCTAGTGTCCCCATTGTCTTCCGTGAGGGTTTAATCGTGCCGTTCCGGAGGAAGTGACCAGACTGGCCTCAATATAAGCAAAGTTTTTCCTGACGCCTCCGTTCTCTCACCGCCTTGGTGAGTGGTCCCCTGAGAACACCTAATTGCATGGGCTCTGATTGTATTTCTGAGGCCTGTTGATGGGACGCTTCCTTTGGTCGGACATACACTGGTCTATGCTCTGATCTGGTTCGGTCGGCCTTGCGATCCTGTAATCGGTGGTCTAGTTGCATAGTTAGGTCGATGTATTCACTACAATCTTCGGGAGGATTAACTACTTGCGCCAAGACATCTTTTAATTCTCCTCTCAGTCCTCGATAAAATAACGTTATTCGTTTCTCCTCTGGCCAACCTGATTCGGCTATTAAGCGATTGAATGTGGCAACATATGAGATTAGATCCTGACCACCCTGTCGCAGAGAGAGTAGCTCATCATCCAGGGCCTGACCTCGAGTCCGATGGGCAAATAGTTTTTCCAATTCACGCTGAAAACCTGGGCAGTTTCTCAGTAAAGGGTCGTCCCTAAACACTAACGGGACAGACCAGTCCACCGCATGCCCTCCTAAATAGGAGAGGACAAAAGATACTTTAGCTTGGTCGTTCAGAAAGGTGTCTGGTTTCCATATGAAATGTAGCCGGCATTGATTCATGAACGCTCCATATTTCTTGGGATCCCCAAAGAAGCGTTCCGAGGATGCTAAAGGGATGTTGCCTGGAAGCAATACCTGAACGGGTGTGGCTACAGGTGCCACGGTAGGCTGCTCCTGTGGAACTCCACCTGGTAGGGGTGCTAGACCAGCTTGGGTCTGTAGGAGCTGTCTTGCCAAATCCTCTGTTTTGTCCCTGTTGACTACCAGTTTGCGCCTTAAGGCATTTGTCTCTGAGCGGGCTGCATGCACCTCGGCCCGTAGTTCACCTAACAATATGGAAAGCTGGTCTACCTCAGAGGTTTCCATCGCTCGGGCAGAGGTATTGAGGATGGCTTCGCGTCTGTCACACTCACCTGTCTCTCTGCAGGAGCTATGGACGAGCCTCCCTTGACCCCGGGTCTTCACTTCCCCTGTTTCACCCGGAGGAATACCTGTCAAATACAAGGTGTACACTCAGACCTGAATTCACCCGATTCCCCTGGGCCCTCCCCTTCTCTTTACTGTGTGCTGTGATGTCCCCCTATGGGATACCTTGATCTTTAGTAGGGTGTGCACTCCATCCTGCATTTGCAGGGGTGCGATTCCCTCATGTGATTGGTGCCAATGTCTGTTGGCTGAGTTCTGATGCCAAACTCTGTTTTATGCCTTTACAGCGAGGCAGAGAGTGCAAGGCGCCAGTTTCATCACTGGCTAGAAAGTCCTTCCCACAAGTGAACGTTGCGCGGAGAATGTTGAGTGTCCAAAATTGTCCATATTGTCTTTGTTTGCCGGTATTTTTGTAGGTGAGTAGCGCTGCGTGTAGAAGCTAGCTGCTGGTAGGTTTGCGCAGCGCCTTCAGTTCGAGTGCACCTGGTAATGTCTCTCCCTTTCCCTTGTAGGCGAAATTATGTGGTATTAGCGCCTCGAGTTTATTTTTTTTCACTTATTAAGAGTGTACCTCTGTTTCCCACTCTTACCTGTGTTTTGCCATGTGTATTTCATCTTTTTTTGTGATTGTGGATTCTGGAGTACACCACTTCAGTAGCCCCCTTCTTTTGTGTGTTACACAGCACCTCCAGTGCAGTGACACAGGGTTGCCTTTTAGACTTCCCACCAACTCCATTTCTGAGGCTGACTACAGTCCCCCAGAAAAGGGGAATGTTGCCGTTTACTTTACTTAGTCAAATAACCACAGATCCAGTACACCCCATCTTACATGAAGTACTGGAAAGGGTTAATCCTTAGCCCTTTTTATCTGTACCTTCTAGAGCATTGTTTCGCTCTTTTAACATTTAGACTTGGCTGGTGGCAGTGGTATCTACCCTAACTTTTCTACCGCGATATACTATATAAACGTGGCATTGTTTTAGGCTATTATATTAGCCTTTAAACAAAAACATGCTTGACCAAATGCTCCGGTTGGGTTTATTCGCCATTTCTTTTTGTTAAAGTCCTTCTTGTGTTTTACTTTGCACAGCAGACCAGGTTTGCCTTCTTTGTTCACTGTCTTTTGGCGGGCTTCTGCCAAGAAACCCTCCTCTAGGCGCCTGGGTGTCTAGATGGGCTGAATGTGAGGGAGGGGTGTAGTCACCCCCTGCACAGGTTATCCTAGGGAACCCAAGTCACACTTTGCCATGATTGGCTGCGGTGGTTGTCCGGGATGGACATCCCCCCTGCTGCGTAATTGACAGCCAGGCTGTGTGAATGGGGGATTTTTGCATAAAAGGCAGGATTCGTCGCCACTGGAACAACAAGGAACCAAAGAGAAGCGGAGAAAACGACGGCTTCTGCAACTATCCCATCCCGGTGAAGCCCTGCTGCAGTCCTGAGCTATCTACCCTTCGACGACCAGAGAAGATCCAGTCCGGAGTCTTCTTCCCTTGAGCCTGGTGGGGATAACCAGCTCATCTTCCACAGCTAGAGGATCCTCTTTGTGGTCGAAATTGCTGCACACTGCTGTAGTGGTCCGGATAGCCATCTGAAGAGCCTCTCCTGATTTTAAGGAGCACACATTTTATTCACTGTCGCTGCTGCCGGTTTCATCCCTGTGTGGTGCAGACCCCTCCAGACGTCCTCCTTCGTACCGAAGCTCCAGGAACCGTGGGTCTGCGGGAAACTACCAGCAACAACTGCCGTGGCATTAACTTCTTCGTTGAATAAGGTACTGTGTTCTGCTTGAGGAATTAGGGTGAATCCTTTTTCTCCTCCTCCAAGGCTTGCACTTGTCTTCCCTCCTTCTTATAACTTGTGCTTCCTCTGTTGACAATATCTAAGTACTCATGGCAATGTTGAATCTTGAACTGTCCGACTGTGTGATCCTCGACACCAGGGACCCGGTTCCACTTGACACTGGCTCCAGCCTATTGACTCTTGAATTCCGTCAAATAGTGTTCTCTGATTCTGTGTGCCTTGACAAAAGTATTCCCTATGATTTTTACCCCCAACTCTCTCTAGTTAACTCAGGTGCTAAGTGTGTTTTTGCCCCGGTAACATTTCTTGCCGCAGATACGTGTATTTTAGTAAGACCGAACTGTCATCACTGGCAAAAAGTGATCGCATATGTATTCCCGGTAACATCTTTTGTTTCACAACACTGGTCTGTTAAAACATAGGGCACTTACCTTGAGTTATACTGTATCAAGTGAATTAGTTGGTTGTAGTGTATTTTACATGCGGTTTTGAATTAATAGAAGTGTTGTGTTTATAACAAATGGTTTAAAAAATAAATGTACTTATATTTTTTACCTGAAACCTTGAGTCAGTGTTTGCTTGAGTCAGAGTAATTGTGTTCCCTTTGTGTCATCTCTGCTACTGCTCATATACTCTTGAGATAAGCCTGGCTGCTCAGCTGCTGCTACCACTTTAACATAGTAATATAGGCTTGTACCAAAGGTGAACTTGTATTACCACTTGTAGTCTTAATTGTGTGTAGTGGTCCCTTAGGGCACTGCACAGGATTCTGCCTAACAAGAATCCTTGATGGAAGTTCGGCGATGTCGAGGCAGCAGCTTCGGTTCTGGCGGTGCTCATCATCGACAAGTCGAAGACGTCCTGTGGGGCACCTCGATGTCGATAGTTCTGGACTGAAAAGAGTTTGTGAAGAACTTTGGCTCAGCAAGGGCGTTGAGTCGTCCGGCGTCTCTATGGTCTTAGGGTGGCGGGAAACCCACCGGTGGATGCTCCTCGCCGCATCAACAGCCTGGCCTTCTCCGACGGGATAAGGCGGTCGGCGGTGCGGACGAGCGCATCCAGGAATCAAAATGTCTTAATCAATGAAGCATTGCGGCTCCGGTCATCGATGGCACGGCTTGAAGCAGTCCCCGCTTCTGGGCGACACGGTTTCGACGGGCCTCCAGCAGTTATGCAAACCTGCGAACCCTGGTCAAGGACGGTGGACGGAATGTCTGGTGCTTATCTTCGTTCTTCTCAGCGGCCCCCATCTCCGGTCGGCAGCCTGTCAAGGGTCTGACTTCCAGGGAGCTTCGGCGAAGGTTAGTGGTGCACGATGGCCCCTCGGAGCTCGGGAAGAGGCCGCCTAACCAGGTCCTCTCTTGGATCAGTCTCGACGTCACAGCCGCTTTCAGATTGCGGTGAAGGTAAGAGCAGTCAACCTTCTTCTTCTGGCTAGGCCCCCAGATATACTAGTTGATCTCCCATTCATTCTGCTGGGTCACACTCAGGCAACCAATCACTCAGAAAGGCATTCAGCAGTCAGTCAGCCAATCAGGCATAAACTGAATTCATTCCATTCAGACCATTCTCCTCCCTCTCAGACACAACAAGGAATGTGTATTGGGACAAGTACCCAGCCATTCAACACTACACACTGCATTCATACCAGTTTCGGGCAGGGCTGTCTCAGTCATTGTGTTTCATACTAGAAACCCGATATCCACAACAAGAAGTGCATATTGGTCACACACTCCATTCACCCAGATCCCATCCACACGGTGTACCCACAACATGCAGTCACTGGGAAGGCTCCAGCCAGTCTGGCCTGGACTTCGCAACAACACCATATATGGAACTTCCACCCAACAGCCAGTCAGGGGGAAGAGACAGAGTCAGGGATTCCCAGGTCTTTGGGAAAGCAAGGTAACAGGCAATAGAAAGCAAGAGGCCACGGGGGTCATCTTGTTTCCTATCAGGAATCAACAGATTCCAATGCCATGGCCTGGGTATCCCAAAATGGAGGATACTCAGAGCACCTGTCAAATTCAGTATGGAGCTGCCACCAGCCCATACCCTGCTCTGTGGGGCACACACAGGTGCCCAAATACACACACTGGGTGCACAGGGTTGTACCCCCGACCCATGGGTGCTATATGGGTAACTCATGGGTCTGTAAACCAAACAAAAAATAGGAAGATCTGCACTGCCAGGAGTTCCACATGGACTCCTGGGCAGAAAACAATACAGAACACAAATGAAAAAGGACTACAGTACAAGGACAGGGAGGCCCTGTCCCTCCAATGCATTTCCAACATCACAACTCACCATTCGCTCTTTCAGCTTGAGACCTTCGGTATCGACTCCCCTCTCCTATCGAACAACTTCCGCCTTCCGTCCACAAAGCGCCTGTGGAAACCAGGAGGGATTTCGTGAAAGAGGGACCTGTCAGACCTGTATCAATTTTCTTGCAAGAATTCTTTATTGGCCGCTTTCCACATGAAACCTCGCAATCTTCCGGCTAGATGGCGAAGGGCACTCGATCGTCCAAAGCACTTGAGTTTATAGGTCAATTGGGACTTTTGTCAACTATCCGACATGCTACCAGGTGAACCCTAGAGGCCCTTTTACTCAAGGTAACACATTTGCCTAAATCTGCTTTCCCATTTGGGGCTCTAGGGCTCCCCGTGGGAAAGCAGATTTAGGCAGAAACACAGCGCAGTTGAGTTTGAAAACGCTGCTCGGAGGAGCCTGAGAAACTCAGAAAGAAAAACCGCAGCGTTTTCAAACACAACCGCGTTGTGTTTCTGCCTGCCGTGGCTATCACTTTGGGTCTCCGGTGCTCCCTCAGGAGAGCACCGGAGATCCAAAGTGAAAGCCAAGGTAGGCAGAAACACAACACTACGCGGTTGTTTTCCGCAATGCTAAATGCTGCAGTGTTTCTGCCTAAATCTGCTTTCCCATTTGGGGCTCTAGGGCTCCCCGTTTTTAAAGCTGCGGTTTTATTTCTAAGTTTTCCGGGCTCCTCCAGCCCGGAAAACTTAGGAAAAAAGCAGCTAGTGCTTATTTAAAAAAATAAATAAATAGCACTTACCGAGATGCAGCTGCAGCTTTTCTGCCTGTAGTCTCCGGTCCGCGTCCTCCGTTTACTACAGCTGGCTGGCTTTTCCTTCATTAGTGCCGCAAAAGCCAGCACAGTCGGGCAGCCATTTCACAAAATGGATGCGCCCATGTGCTTGCTTTTTCAATTTTAGAGCTTGAATTGCTCAAAATTTTACATAGGGACTTCAACAAAAAAAACGCCAATCGTTTTTTTTTTTATGTTGCCTATCTATTTTTGAAATAATAATTTTTGGGCGAACCATTCCTTTAATGAAGAAACGTAGCGCTTATGTTGTTCTTTCTTTGCAACTTAACAAGGGAAGGCTTGGCTTCTCACGTATACTGTTCTTCACAAGCTGATAACCAGTTCTTGGCTGCTTCCAGTCTTTGACATCAAGCCAGGCAACCTCTTTGGTCTTTGCTTCAAATTGAAGCCTTTTCTTTGCTGCGTCACACAGAGCTTTCGATCCATTTTCCTTCATGGAGGCTCGCTTACTAAAATTGTATCACCGAATGTCCAGAACTCTAATTATATACACATTGGCGGCACCGCCTGCAGTCTATGTACTACGTATAGCCAGTCTTAAGAATACTTGCGTTGCAGCGTCTGTACAATTGTAAAACGACTTGTGTTTTCTGCAGTGCTCTTCACACATGCAATCTTCATTCCGCACATAAGAGCCATCTTGATTCTTTATTTCGCCATCAGATTCTATATAGTCTATGCATTGTCTTCTTTGACTACTCTTCTTAGCTCGTCACGCTTATTTCTTGTGACATCGCCTGCCTCTTTCCTCTTGTTTTCTTATTCTTTCGGGGACTGCTTCCATTAGATCATCATCTCTTTGGGGGTACATCATATAAGGTTTTCTTAATGGATACCATGTTTCAAAGACCTTCCTCGGAATAGTCACAGTTACTGGTATCAAACTTGGCACGACCTCTGGTTTCCAGCACACAGATAGCAGAGGGGCAGGACTTCCTGTAGAGATATTTGGCTCCTCCTCTACAGAGGTTAGAGAGATAAGGCATTTGGCCCTTAGATATTCACTTCTAGCATAAGTCAGAACATAGACACTAAGGATCAGTAGTCTGTTTCTCCTAACCTGGGGAGTAAGGACACCGGGCTAAGAAGGATTTATGCTTTCTAGACGGCCTGAGGGTCCAGAGAAATGATTCAATAAAAACCCTTCAACAGTTTGAGGCTCAGGAGTATTGCTTGAGCCATCTGTGACATAGGGCACTCCGATATTCTGTTGACAGGACCACTGCATTCAGGCAGTAGGACATTTCTCAGGGTTTGGCCATATGCAAACAGAGTATTGCAAGGTGAGTAGTAGCCTTCATCAAATATTGTCATGAAGCTGCAGCAGACCACTCAAAGGCTGTGTACAAGCACACTCAAGAAGGGGGAGAGCAGCGACTGCAGCTTTTCACACTGGCATACCAATAAACACTAAGTCAGGAGGAAAAGTGGAAGATTCCTATCACATTCACTGCTACTTTTGATTCAAGTCCCTCGACAACAATCGTTCTCCAGCATTGGATCTTTCATAGATTCACATGCTGTGAATATTACCCGGTGCCAGGCTGAGAATCCTCGGTTACCCTTGCGTTTCCCCTGCTAAAAGCAAGAACAACGTTCTATTTTGTAGGCTGTCACCCAGTTTATGGGTGCTTTTGGTCCCAACCAATGGAACCTTGAGTAGTTAGAGAGTAGCCCCTCCTCCTCTTCCTCCCTTCAGATTCTGAAGCCAACTACCGTCCGATTGCACTCCTGGACATAGAAAGCAAAACTTTCATGAATATTCTGTTGGGTGAGTTGGAATGTTGGGAAAAGAGAGTGAGGATGTTATCGAAATGTCAAGCAGGATTTCGGAGGGGTCTATCCACAGCTCTAAATAATAGTATTAAACCTTATGAGTGAAAATACAGGCAATAAAGGGGAGCAACCGCTTTTTGGGGCGTGGGTAGACTTCTCCAAAACCTTTGACCAGATGGACAGAAGTAGACTCTGGTTAAAACTTAGAGCAAGGGGTATCCCAGAAGGAATTCTGCGTATGCTAATTGAACTTCATAAGAACACCACAGTCAGAGTCTGCCTTGATGAGGAGGGTCATCTATCAGAGTCAGTGGGAGTTGAATGGGGGGTACGTCAGGGATGTTTGGGGGCACCCCTTTTCTTTAATCTCTACCTGGCCAATATGGGGGAGTACCTGGCTTCGTCTGCTTTTGGCAAGTCCAGTGCTAAATGGGGTTAATATCCACTGGCTTGCCTATGCCGACAATGTTGTTTTACTTGACAAGACAGCAATCGGGCTGCAGCGCCTGCTAAACAAGTTGTATTATTACGTGGAGGAAAAAGGATTATCTCTGAATCCCAATAAGACACAGAAATAAGAAAGTTGTTTTTCAACAATGGGCGATGGTAGGACAACACATTCCAAGGTTCGAGGAACTGCTATATTTGGGGTATAAAATCTATGCCTCTACGGCTGTATGTAAAGTAGAGCAGGATATCCTTATGAAAATAAAACAACTGTCTGCCCAGATGAAAAAAGTATTGATGAGATAGTGTAGATTCTCCCTCTTACCATTAATTACATTTTATCAGGCCAAGGTAATTCCAATTGTTCTGTGTGGAGTGGAAGCAAAGCCCCACGTATGAAATCGAATGTGGCAAAAATGGGAGGGATTGATTTGGAAAAATGTTCATGGCCTGCCAATGTGTCTCCTCATTTCAAAAATTAGGTTCAAACTGGGCCTAAGATCATTAATAGCCCAAGTAGGATGGAAGTTAGTCTACCTCTATCGTCTTATAATAGGACCCCAAGAAGTAACACTATATCTGGACATAAAGGCTCACCTGGCAAATAATAGATCCAAAATGTTATCAAATTTAGATATCCAGGTAAAAGACTGGTTGGAGAAGGCTGACATTGATATCCAAATTTAGACCCCTGTGAAAGCAAAAAAACAATGAGATGGATTGGATTAATACCATCGAGGAAGTGTGATCTGTGGCTAATCCAAATCCACTGCTGAAAGCCGACAAAAAATGAGAGTATTTTAACAAATATCTGGTGAAATTCCCGTACTGGAGGATCAGAAAAAAGTTCCTGAGATTGCACTTAAATGTAATACACACAGGGGTGATCCATGCAAAAAGAGCCCTTCGAGACTCTGCTATCCAGCTGTGCAAGGTCTGCAAAAAACCAGAAGACCAATCTATTAGGCATTTATTAATGGACTGTGAAGGTACATGGCATGCAAGATTTGGATTTGGGTCATCACACTACATACAAGAAATGTTCAGGGACAGAATGATTTCTGGTTACTCACAAGGAATGAAAATAGCTGTGATTCAGATGCTATAAAGATGTAATATCGCATTCTGAATCATCAGGGGCATAACTCTGAAGCAGAGATTGGAGTGGTTAGAAATCTGGTTTACTATGTATCTGAAAAGTGTGCGGGTTATCTAGAGGAATAGAGAGTTATGCTGATTTGAATGTTCGATTTTAGTATGGAAAAAACGTTTTCTTTCTCGGGAAAAAAGGAAACGATTTTAATTGTGTTTGGAAAATGAATTGGAGTTTTTGTGTATCTTGATATGTATGTTGATTTTTTGTTTTGTAAAAGGTTTTTTAAACGAAATACAATAAAAAATAATAAAGTTAAAATATACCAACACATTTTCAGATCTGATATGGTCTCCAAGAGCAGAGCCCCAGAGCCAATGCCCTCATTGGTGCAGAGGAAAAAACCAAAGCAAGGTGGATACTTTTCAGAGCTAACGCTAAGCGCATGGTGATGAAAAATGTTTTAAAGAAAGCTAACTATTGTCAGCTTGCTTACTAGGATTTTTAGGCACTGCATGAACCCATAAAAGGCATCAGGATTGGGGCTACGGTACATGTCAGTAAAACAATTTTCTCAAGTTTAGAACACTTTTATAGATTTTAATATCCACTTTACTCCTGTAATATTGTTATTGGGTTAGCTCTGTAGCCAATATTTAGTCTTTTGGGATCTCTATTGCATTAACACAACTGTTGAGAGCATGCTGCTGATTGACAGTGTTTTCATTTGTTCTTGTATAATCCTCTCCTGAAGCAGGAAGGGGGATTAACAGCATTTTGAATTCTTGAGAGCTCACTTGTCTGAAGACCCAATGGTATTGTTAGTAACCTTTTCTTTTTGCATTGCAAAATAATTAAGATTTAAACAATGTGTTCATATTTTTCAGAAACACATATACTGCTCAACGTTTAAAATACCATACCTCCAAATTCCAGATGCATATGATGCTTAATGAACTGAGTGAAATGAAAGAAGTAAAGGAAAGTGCAAGAGACTTTTACAACTGCAGAAAGGTTAAGTCTAAGTTATTTTTTTTATAGCTTCGCATGCACACATTTGTTGGAAAATGCAATGCTAAATAATATTTGTTTGAAAAAATAATATTTGTTTAATGCATACTGCCCTATTTCGACTTGTAAACTGGTTTCCTATAACTCATTTTCAAGTGACAACTTGTATATCCCACTACACATTACTACAGTACTGTATTTAGGATCCCACCTGAAGCTCTCTTTAGCAATTGCTGCTTCTTTTCAATGGTTCTCCACTAGACTTAATTTTCCTGGTTTTTTCTTTCTTGGCATTTTTTATATAATTTCTTCTCTCCATCGTTTATATAACATTACATTTCCTCCATATTTTGTGAGTAGTAGAAATATTAAGAGATCAACAACATAGTGAACTGAAAGATCATTTGTCTGACGAAACTCTAAATGTTGGGAATCAGGGTCATAAGTTCCATAGCAAACTGAGAGATTTTTTAAAGAAAAGCTGCATTGTTCGAATTTGAGACATGATTCCCATAGCAAACTAAGAAAACATTTGCTTCAAGAAATGCTGCATGATAGGAAACTGAATCCTAAGGCCCACAGTGCACCAATGGACATTCTTATTAACAAACTGTTGTGTTTTGGGAATTTAAGGCAAAATCCCTCAAGTTTTGAGAGACTTTTGATTACACTGAATGATGACAGCTCGATAGCAACCACTAAATCCACTCCTCATCAAAATATCTTGTTTCCTTTAATGGACTACTTGCATAAGAGAGGCTGCTATTTATTTCTATATTATTGAGTCTATTACAGGCAAATTCGCTGTAGGTATTGAAGATGGACATTTAGGAGTTCATTCAACTATATTTAGACAAATAACCTTTTGAAAAATAATCTAGGGACATAGAACCCCCTCAGCCTTGTCCTGGGCAGATTACAAAGAATTGTTAGTCAAGTCCAAAGGGTGGAACCACCGCTGGATGAGCTGGAATGCCACTTGCCATGCATGTGAGCCGGTTTATGATTTTTGGAAAATATTATTGTGCTGTGCATAAAAATGCTCTAGTCCCACCACCACCGGGATGACATCCTGTGAGAATGAAGGAATAGGAGCCTGGTACACTGAGAACAGTAGTCACTACTGTAAGTAATTTATTCTGAATGCAAAAGCTACTTCAACCTGGCACGTGTAAGATGCTCAGATTTAATACATTGTTTTTCTAAGGTGCACAACCACCTTAGACGGGGGTAGAATGTTATTGAGTCGTTTGTTAGTGTACATTGTCACATGCTATATTTATAGTCCTATACTACAGCCCTAATGTCCTATCTAAATCTAATGTCAAAGAAAAGAAAATTGCAATGCCCCAGAAGTCATTTAATCAATGAGACAATGGTGGAGGGCAAAATATGTGGTAAGGTCATTGGTGGACTCTGGCAAGGCTAATCTAAATTGCAATCAGAAATGACATATCAGAGTACCCAGGTGGCCCTTTTAAATCCTCTTTGTATCACAGAGTACTTGACGAATATATTTCATAAGTGTCCTAGAGAAATGGAAAGATCAACAATGCTTTTCCTTACTAAGGGCTCCTTCCTCCTTATAGAAAATTATGATGTGCTGCCTATTTAATATGTTGAACAACAAGAGAAACAAAACCATTTTAAGAAAGAACTATCACTCCTTCCACCTTTACTTATGCCCACACAAAAGAAACAAATTAAAACCAAGGAATTTAAACTATTCTGCTTGATGTATGGTGTTACATCCAAATACTGGACCCTCATTCTGCTGCATGTTAACAGGTTTCCACATGTAATTGCTTTCTTGCATTCTTGAAGGCATGGATTTATGTTGCTTCACATTTCATTAAGTGCCGCTTGTTTAATATTCATCTCCCAAATTTCACAAACTATTAGGAACATAGATTCGGACCAAAACAGTTTTATTAATTTCCTTGTTCCAACTATCTCGTAGTGCGCTATCCATATTTTCTCATCTTTATTCTGGTCTCTACATAAATTGTTCTTCTTATGCTGTATTTTAACATTTTGCTCTAGCAGCCCAGTGCTATTTGTGTATCTTAGTCCACCAGAACAAACTCCAGCATAGGTGTTTGTTAATCTTCCTCTGCAGACTAGAGCAGCC
This sequence comes from Ambystoma mexicanum, assembly GCF_040938575.1. Classification (NCBI taxonomy): domain Eukaryota; kingdom Metazoa; phylum Chordata; class Amphibia; order Caudata; family Ambystomatidae; genus Ambystoma; species Ambystoma mexicanum. The sequence continues at coordinate 111,214,902 of NC_090938.1, read as the reverse complement.
AAGGAAGATTTGCAAGCTCCATTTGGTACATACTATAGAACATTGATGATCAGAATACCTTCCAGTGTCATATTTCGGTCCGACTACAGCTTTAGACCACCTAAAGTTTCCTTACCATGATAAATGGTGACCTTCATTCTTGAATGCTACATGTTCAGGATGATCCTTCTAGACAATGTATGCATACTTCGTCAGGTCCAGTTTTTTCAGTTTATTTAGTAAGTATTTTATAAGTAGTTAAAATTATTTTTTAACTGTAAAACCAACATGTATTTACAATGAATATTTCTTTGCACATAGTTGTTTATGTAAATTAAAAGATACATGTGTACCTCTTTAGAATAGGCAGTAATAATAGAGTTTCTTCCTCTGCCTCTGCCTGTACTACCGGTACAAACATATCCAAGGAGCTGTGCTGATGAAACAAGGAGGTCAGGCTCCTATGTATCTTTCCTATTTTTGTTGTGTGTGTATTTGTACTCCCTCTTTTTCTTTTTGGGAGTATTTACCTATTATTAGAAGTAAATGTAGCTGATACACCCCTTAACTGTACTATGGCTGCCAACAACATTATGCTTGAAATAACGGAAGTATCTATGGCCAAATGTTACATTACATAAAAGACAAAAATATACTTTATTATTAATGTATACAAATTAAATCGTTTTTAGAATATTATATTTTTTACTTGAACTGTTACGCTTTTAACTAGTATACTTGAGTGTACATCTCCTTCTCCCCAACTTCCACCTATGTTGTCCCGTAGGGCTCTATTCTCTCACCTTGGCACTTTAAAATCTACCTTACTTAGCTGGCACTCCTCATCTCCTCCTTCTCCCCAATTTCCAATGTTATGCTGATGACACACAACTCTTCTTCAGACTTTCTGCTGACCCTCTTGCACTTTCCATCATCCCCGACTGCCTTTCTGCCATCCAGGCCTGGTGCGCTTCCAATGATCTCTGTGTCAATGCCAGCAAAACGGAGATCCTTCCCATTGGGACCCCTGGTCCCGACTTCTTCCGTTCACTCTGAACTTCTTCTATGCGCTCTTCCCCTACTCCCTCTTCTGAAGCCAGAAACCTTGGAGTCATCTTCAACTCCTCTCTCTCCTTCCCTCCTCCCTCACTCACACTCATCATATTGCCAAGAAGTCCCACTTTCAGTTCTTCCTTCTCAAAGGAATTCTACCTTTTCTCACCTTTCCCCAGAAACTCAATGTTACCCCAGCCCGTGTTCTCTATAGGCTTGACTATTGCAATAGCTTCCTTCTAAATCTACCTTCTTCCACTCTGCGACCCTCCAGCTAATCCAGAATAGGGCAGTGAGACTTATTCTTGGCCTCAAGCCCAGGGACAGTATCTCTCCTGCCCTATAAATCTTCACTGCTCCCGGTTGCTTCACTGATTAACCCTTTAAGTGCCATGGGTATTTCTCCCCAGTGCCAGAGCCTTTTTTGGTGATTTTGGTATGTGGCCATTCAATGGCTTGTAACTTTTTTGTTACATGAGATATCTCGGCCAAATGTGGCTCCTTTTTTTCCCACATGTAGGCGGTCGTAACGCCACCCAGGAATCCCAGGTTGCTGTAGGGGGGTGAGAGAAAATAAGGAAAAAGTGCGAAAATTTTGGGTTTTTTCAAAAAATGCCAATAAAATGATGTACAAAGAAGCCTGTGGTTTTTTCCTTGTAAGAGCTAGAAACAAATGGTTTGCTGTGCTGAGTTCCCCAATGTGTTGGCTTTCAGGAACAGGTTGAGTGGAAATGGAAAAAAAATATTTTGATGGAGTTATCAACCGTTTTGTGAGAGGTAGGCGATTTTTGCCATTTTTGCCAATTGGACATGCATGGACGGAATGGAAGAAAAGGGCAGGAAAGCCAAATTGGAGGACAGAAAGGCATATATTTCTGAAAAGTAGACAAAATTCCAAGTTTAGGAAGGGGTGATTTGCATAGGTCAGGCAACAACTAGGTAGGGGAAACTGCCATCGAATGGGGAAAAAGCGGGAAAATGACTGAAAAAAAGGTATGTGTTGGACATGGTTGGCTTGGTACGGCAATGGCTTCTATGAATTTTGAGAAAAGCAATGCTCCGCTACATTCCCCCGACTCTTGCAGTTAGGAGAGCATACCATTTTTGTAGTGTTTGTACAAAACAAGCAATACCACAAGCAGAACACTGAGCGATGGTACACAGGAGTTTTACGCTCACGGCCTGACCAGACGCACTTAGCATGTGTAAATTGGGAAAACCAATGTGGTGAGGAACGGCAGCCATACATTTTTTGAAAGAGCACAGACAGACCTTTTCAAGGGTAGGTGACTTGTGCAGGTTACAAAAGTGTATGGTGGCTAAAGCAGCGACTAAATGTAGGTCACATTTGGGAAAAGAAAGGGTTGTGAGACAAAGGGCTCCAGAAAATGGGTCAAAAGGTTATGAAAACCACACAAACACAACACATGGCCTACCGTCCCGCGTTCCCACAGGTGTCCCGATGAAAACGGTACCCCACATGTGTGGGTGCACCTACCTGGCCGGCAAGGGGAAAGCCTAAAACACAAGTAACCCCAGGTCTGTTTTCAGAGGGAAATCTCAGACATTCTGCCGACCGGCACAACGTACAGATATGGGCCTCGGGTGTTTTCACACCGGAAATGTCACACTCTCACATCATACAGATATGGGCCTCGGGTGTCCAAGCCACCAAGGAAAACAGGGAACCCCATGCATTTCCGAAAAGAGGACACCCGTGGGAATCCGCAGTGGTATGATATGCCCAAATCGCCCCAGAATTTATTACCGAGACACCCCCGCAAAGTCCGAAATGTGGGAAAAAATATGCATTTTCCGCACATTTCGCTCGACTCACCCATCGAAACACGCCCCCAACAACACATGGCCTACTGTCCCGCGTTCCCACAGGTGTCCCGATGAAAACGGTACCTCACATGTGTGGGTGCTACCTGGCCGCCAAGGGGAAAGCCTAAAACACAAGTAACCCCAAGTCTGTTTTCACACCGGAAATGTCACACTCTCACATCATACAGATATGGGCCTCGGGTGTCCAAGCCACCGAGGAAAACAGGGAACCCCATGCATTTCCGAAAAGAGGACACCCGTGGGAATCCGCAAAGGTATGATATGCCCAAATTGCCCCAGATTTTGTTACCCAGACACCCCGCAAAGTCCGAAATGTAGGAAAAAATACGCAATTTCCGCACATTTCGCTCGGCTCACCCATTGAAACACGCCCCCAACAACACATGGCCTACCGTCACGCGTTCCCACAGGTGTCCCGATGAAAACGGTACCTCACATGTGTGGGTGCACCTACCTGGCCGCCAAGGGGAAAGCCTAAAACACAAGTAACCCCAAGTCTGTTTTCAGAGGGAAATCTCAGACATTCTGCCAACCGGCACAACGTACAGATATGGGCCTCGGGTGTCCAAGCCACTGAGGAAAACAGGGAACCCCATGCATTTCCGAAAAGAGGACACCCGTGGGAATCCACAGAGGTATGATATGCCCAAATTGCCCCAGAATTTATTACCCAGACACCCCTGCAAAGTCCGAAATGTGGGAAAAAATACGCAATTTCCGCACATTTCGCTCGGCTCACCCATCGAAACACGCCCCCAACAACACATGGCCTACCGTCACTCGTTCCCACAGGTGTCCCGATGAAAACGGTACCTCACATGTGTGGGTGCACCTACCTGGCCGCCAAGGGGAAAGCCTAAAACACAAGTAACCCCAAGTCTGTTTTCAGAGGGAAATCTCAGACATTCTGCCGACCGGCACAACGTACAGATATGGGCCTCGGGTGTCCAAGCCACCGAGGAAAACAGGGAACCCCATGCATTTCCGAAAAGAGGACACCCGTGGGAATCCGCAGAGGTATGATTTGCGCACATCGCCCCAGATCTTTTTACCCACACACCCCTGCAAAGTCCGAAATGTGGGGAAAAAAACGCTTTTTCCGCACATTTCGCTCGACGCACCCATCGAAACACGCCCCCAACAACACATGGCCTACCGTCACGCGTTCCCACAGGTGTCCCGATGAAAACGGTACCTCACATGTGTGGGTGCACCTACCTGGCCGCCAAGGGGAAAGCCTAAAACACAAGTAACCCCAAGTCTGTTTTCACACCGGAAATGTCAAACTCTCACATCATACAGATATGGGCCTCGGGTGTCCAAGCCACCAAGGAAAACAGGGAACCCCATGCATTTCCAAAAAGAGGACACCCGTGGGAATCTGCAGGGGTATGATATGCCCAAATCGCCCCAGAATTTATTACCCAGACACCCCCGCAAAGTCCGAAATGTGGGAAAAAACACGCATTTCCCTCACATTTCGCTCGACTCACCCATCGAAACACGCCCCCAACAACACATGGCCTACTGTCCCACGTTCCCACAGGTGTCCCGATGAAAACGGTACCTCACATGTGTGGGTGCAGCTACCTGGCCGCCAAGGGGAAAGCCTAAAACACAAGTAACCCCAAGTCTGTTTTCACACCGGAAATGTCACACTCCCACATCATACAGATATGGGCCTCGGGTGTCCAAGCCACCGAGGAAAACAGGGAACCCCATGCATTTCCGAAAAGAGGACACCCGTGGGAATCCGCAGAGGTATGATATGCCCAAATTGCCCCAGATTTTATTACCCAGACACCCCCGCAAAGTCCGAAATGTGGGAAAAAATACGCAATTTCCGCACATTTCGCTCGGCTCACCCATCGAAACACGCCCACAACAATACATGGCCTACCGTCATGCGTTCCCACAGGTGTCCCGATGAAAACGGTACCTCACATGTGTGGGTGCACCTACCTGGCCGCCAAGGGGAAAGCCTAAAACACAAGTAACCCCAAGTCTGTTTTCAGAGGGAAATCTCAGACATTCTGCCAACCGGCACAACGTACAGATATGGGCCTCGGGTGTCCAAGCCACCGAGGAAAACAGGGAAACCCATGCATTTCCAAAAAGAGGACACCCGTGGGAATCCGCAGAGGCATGATATGCCCAAATTGCCCCAGAATTTATTACCCAGACACCCCTGCAAAGTCCGAAATGTGGGGAAAAAATACGCAATTTCCGCACATTTCGCTCGGCTCACCCATCGAAACACGCCCCCAACAACACATGGCCTACCGTCCCGCGTTCCCACAGGTGTCCCGATGAAAACGGTACCTCACATGTGTGGTTGCACCTACCTGGCCGCCAAGGGGAAAGCCTAAAACACAAGTAACCCCAAGTCTGTTTTCAGAGGGAAATCTCAGACATTCTGCCAACCGGCACAACGTACAGATATGGGCCTCGGGTGTCCAAGCCACCGAGGAAAACAGGGAAACCCATGCATTTCCAAAAAGAGGACACCCGTGGGAATCCGCAGAGGCATGATATGCCCAAATTGCCCCAGAATTTATTACCCAGGCACCCCTGCAAAGTCCGAAATGTGGGGAAAAAATACGCAATTTCCGCACATTTCGCTCGGCTCACCCATCGAAACACGCCCCCAACAACACATGGCCTACCGTCCCGCGTTCCCACAGGTGTCCCGATGAAAACGGTACCTCACATGTGTGGTTGCACCTACCTGGCCGCCAAGGGGAAAGCCTAAAACACAAGTAACCCCAAGTCTGTTTTCAGAGGGAAATCTCAGACATTCTGCCGACCGGCACAACGTACAGATATGGGCCTCGGGTGTCCAAGCCACCAAGGAAAACAGGGAGCCCCATGCATTTCCGAAAAGAGGACACCCGTGGGAATCCGCAGAGGTGTGATTTGCGCACATCGCCCCAGATTTTTTTACCCAGACACCCCTGCAAAGTCCGAAATGTGGGGAAAAAAACGCAATTTCCGCACATTTCGCTCGGCTCACCCATCGAAACACACCCCCAACAACACATGGCCTACCGTCACGCGTTCCCACAGGTGTCCCGATGAAAACGGTACCTCACATGTGTGGATGCACCTACCTGGCCGCCAAGGGGAAAGCCTAAAACACAAGTAACCCCAAGTCTGTTTTCAGAGGGAAATCTCAGACATTCTGCCAACCGGCACAACGTACAGATATGGGCCTCGGGTGTCCAAGCCACCGAGGAAAACAGGGAACCCCATGCATTTCCAAAAAGAGGACACCCGTGGGAATCCGCAGAGGTGTGATTTGCGCACATCGCCCCAGATTTTTTTACCCAGACACCCCTGCAAAGTCCGAAATGTGGGGAAAAAAACGCTTTTTCCGCACATTTCGCTCGACGCACCCACCGAACACGCCCCCAACAACACATGGCCTACCGTCACGCGTTCCCACAGGTGTCCCGATGAAAACGGTGCCTCACATGCGTGGGTGCACCTACCTGGCCGCCAAGGGGAAAGCCTAAAACACAAGTAACCCCAAGTCTGTTTTCAGAGGGAAATCTCAGACATTCTGCCGACCGGCACAACGTACAGATATGGGCCTCGGGTGTCCAAGCCACCGAGGAAAACAGGGAACCCCATGCATTTCCAAAAAGAGGACACCCGTGGGAATCCGCAGAGGTGTGATTTGCGCACATCGCCCCAGATTTTTTTACCCAGACACCCCTGCAAAGTCCGAAATGTGGGTAAAAAAACGCTTTTTCCGCACATTTCGCTCGACGCACCCATCGAAACACGCCCCCAACAACACATGGCCTACCGTCCCGCGTTCCCACAGGTGTCCCGATGAAAACGGTACCTCACATGCGTGGGTTCACCTACCTGGCCGCCAAGGGGAAAGCCTAAAACACAAGTAACCCCAAGTCTGTTTTCAGAGGGAAATCTCAGACATTCTGCCGACCGGCACAACGTACAGATATGGGCCTCGGGTGTCCAAGCCACCGAGGAAAACAGGGAGCCCCATGCATTTCCGAAAAGAGGACACCCGTGGGAATCCGCAGAGGTGTGATTTGCGCACATCGCCCCAGATTTTTTTACCCAGACACCCCTGCAAAGTCCGAAATGTGGGGAAAAAAACGCTTTTTCTGCACATTTCGCTCGACGCACCCATCGAAACACGCCCCCAACAACACATGGCCTACCGTCCCGCGTTCCCACAGGTGTCCCGATGAAAACGGTACCTCACATGCGTGGGTGCACCTACCTGGCCGGCAAGGGGCAAGCCGAAAACGCAAGCAACCCCCAGTCTGTTTGCAGAGGGGAATCTCAGCCATTCTGCCGACCGGCACAACATACAGATATGGGCCTCGGGTGTCCAAGCCACCAAGGAAAACAGGGAGCCCCATGCATTTCCGAAAAGAGGACACCCGTGGGAATCCGCAGAGGTATGATTTGTGCACATCGCCCCAGTATTTATTACCCCGACAGCCCTGCAAAGTCCGAAATGTGGGGAAAAAACGCTTTTTCCGCACATTTCGCTCGACGCACCCATCGAAACACGCCCCCAACAACACATGGCCTACCGTCCCGCGTTCCCACAGGTGTCCCGATGAAAATGGTACCTCACATGTGTGGGTGCACCTACCTGGCCGCCAAGGGGAAAGCCTAAAACACAAGTAACCCCAAGTCTGTTTTCAGAGGGAAATCTCAGACATTTTGCCGACCGGCACAACGTACAGATATGGGCCTCGGGTGTCCAAGCCACTGAGGAAAACTGGGAGCCCCATGCATTTCCGAAAAGAGGACACCCGTGGGAATCCGCAGAGGTATGATTTGCGCACATCGGCCCAGAATTTATTACCCCGACAGCCCTGCAAAGTCCGAAATGTGGGGAAAAAACGCCTTTTCCGCACATTTCGCTCGACGCACCCATCGAAACACGCCCCCAACAACACATGGCCTACCGTCCCGCGTTCCCACAGGTGTCCTGATGAAAACGGTACCTCACATGCGTGGGTGCACCTACCTGGCCGGCAAGGGGCAAGCCGAAAACGCAAGCAACCCCCAGTCTGTTTGCAGAGGGGAATCTCAGCCATTCTGCCGACCGGCACAACATACAGATATGGGCCTCGGGTGTCCAAGCCACCAAGGAAAACAGGGAGCCCCATGCATTTCCAAAAAGAGGACACCCGTGGGAATCCGCAGAGGTATGATTTGCGCACATCGCCCCAGAATTTATTACCCAGACACCCCCGCAAAGTCCGAAATGTGGGGAAAAAAACGCTTTTTCTGCACATTTCGCTCGACGCACCCATTGAAACACGCCCCCAACAACACATGGCCTACCGTCCCGCGTTCCCACAGGTGTCCCGATGAAAACGGTACCTCACATGCGTGGGTGCACCTACCTGGCCGTCAAGGGGAAAGCCTAAAACACAAGTAACCCCAAGTCTGTTTTCAGAGGGAAATCTCAGACATTCTGCCGACCGGCACAACGTACAGATATGGGCCTCGGGTGTCCAAGCCACCAAGGAAAACAGGGAGCCCCATGCATTTCCGAAAAGAGGACACCCCTGGGAATCCGCAGAGGTATGATTTGCGCACATCGCCCCAGTATTTATTACCCAGACACCCCCGCAAAGTCCGAAATGTGGGGAAAAAAACGCTTTTTCTGCACATTTCGCTCGACGCACCCATTGAAACACGCCCCCAACAACACATGGCCTACCGTCCCGCGTTCCCACAGGTGTCCCGATGAAAACGGTACCTCACATGCGTGGGTGCACCTACCTGGCCGGCAAGGGGCAAGCCGAAAACGCAAGCAACCCCCAGTCTGTTTGCAGAGGGGAATCTCAGCCATTCTGCCGACCGGCACAACATACAGATATGGGCCTCGGGTGTCCAAGCCACCGAGGAAAACAGGGAGCCCCATGCATTTCCGAAAAGAGGACACGCGTGGGAATCCGCAGAGGTGTGATTTGCGCACATCGCCCCAGATTTTTTTACCCAGACACCCCTGCAAAGTCCGAAATGTGGGGAAAAAAACGCTTTTTCTGCACATTTCGCACGACGCACCCTTCGAAACACGCCCCCAACAACACATGGCCTACCGTCCCGCGTTCCCACAGGTGTCCCGATGAAAACGGTACCTCACATGCGTGGGTGCACCTACCTGGCCGGCAAGGGGCAAGCCGAAAACGCAAGCAACCCCCAGTCTGCTTGCAGAGGGGAATCTCAGCCATTCTGCCGACCGGCACAACATACAGATATGGGCCTCGGGTGTCCAAGCCACCAAGGAAAACAGGGAGCCCCATGCATTTCCGAAAAGAGGACACCCGTGGGAATCCGCAGAGGTATGATTTGCGCACATCGCCCCAGTATTTATTACCCAGACACCCCCGCAAAGTCCGAAATGTGGGGAAAAAACGCTTTTTCCGCACATTTCGCTCGACGCACCCATCGAAACACGCCCCCAACAACACATGGCCTACCGTCACGCGTTCCCACAGGTGTCCCGATGAAAACGGTACCTCACATGTGTGGGTGCACCTACCTGGCCGCCAAGGGGAAAGCGTAAACACAAGTAACCCCAAGTCTGTTTTCAGAGGGAAATCTCAGACATTCTGCCGACCGGCACAACGTACAGATATGGGCCTCGGGTGCCCAAGCCACCGAGGAAAACAGGGAGCCCCATGCATTTCCGAAAAGAGGACACCCGTGGGAATCCGCAGAGGTATGATTTGCGCACATCGGCCCAGAATTTATTACCCCGACAGCCCTGCAAAGTCCGAAATGTGGGGAAAAAACGCTTTTTCCGCACATTTCGCTCGACGCACCCATCGAAACACGCCCCCAACAACACATGGCCTACCGTCCCACGTTCCCACAGGTGTCCCGATGAAAACGGTACATCACATGCGTGGGTGCACCTACCTGGCCGGCAAGGGGCAAGCCGAAAACGCAAGCAACCCCCAGTCTGTTTGCAGAGGGGAATCTCAGCCATTCTGCCGACTGGCACAACATACAGATATGGGCCTCGGGTGTCCAAGCCACCAAGGAAAACAGGGAGCCCCATGCATTTCCAAAAAGAGGACACCCGTGGGAATCCGCAGAGGTATGATTTGCGCACATCGCCCCAGAATTTATTACCCAGACACCCCCGCAAAGTCCGAAATGTGGGGAAAAAAACGCTTTTTCCGCACATTTCGCTCGACGCACCCATTGAAACCGCCCCCAACAACACATGGCCTACCGTCCCGCGTTCCCACAGGTGTCCCGATGAAAACGGTACCTCACATGCGTGGGTGCACCTACCTGGCCGCCAAGGAGAAAGCCTAAAACACAAGTAACCCCAAGTCTGTTTTCAGAGGGAAATCTCAGACATTCTGCCGACCGGCACAACGTACAGATATGGGCCTCGGGTGTCCAAGCCACCGAGGAAAACAGGGAGCCCCATGCATTTCCGAAAAGAGGACACCCGTGGGAATCCGCAGAGGTGTGATTTGCGCACATCGCCCCAGATTTTTTTACCCAGACACCCCTGCAAAGTCCGAAATGTGGGGAAAAATACGCAATTTCCGCACATTTCGCTCGCCTCACCCATCGAAACACGCCCCCAACAACACATGGCCTACCGTCACGCGTTCCCACAGGTGTCCCGATGAAAACGGTACCTCACATGTGTGGGTGCACCTACCTGGCCGCTAAGGTGAAAGCCTAAAACACAAGTAACCCCAAGTCTGTTTTCAGAGGGAAATCTCAGACATTCTGCCGACCGGCACAATGTACAGATATGGGCCTCGGGTGTCCAAGCCACTGAGGAAAACAGGGAACCCCATGCATTTCCGAAAAGAGGACACCCGTGGGAATCTGCAGAGGTGTGATTTGCGCACATCGCTCCAGATTTTTTTACCCAGACACCCCTGCAAAGTCCGAAATGTGGGGAAAAAAATGCTTTTTCCGCACATTTCGCTCGATGCACCCATCGAAACACGCCCCCAACAACACATGGCCTACCGTCACGCGTTCCCACAGGTGTCCCGATGAAAACGGTACCTCACATGCGTGGGTGCACCTACCTGGCCGCCAAGGGGAAAGCCTAAAACACAAGTAACCCCAAGTCTGTTTTCAGAGGGAAATCTCAGACATTCTGCCGACCGGCACAACATACAGATATGGGCCTCGGGTGTCCAAGCCACCGAGGAAAACAGGGAACCCCATGCATTTCCGAAAAGAGGACACCCGTGGGAATCCGCAGAGGTGTGATTTGCGCACATCGCCCCAGATTTTTTTACCCAGACACCCCTGCAAAGTCCGAAATGTGGGGAAAAAAACGCTTTTTCCGCACATTTCGCTCGACGCACCCATCGAAACACGCCCCCAACAACACATGGCCTACCGTCCCGCGTTCCCACAGGTGTCCCGATGAAAACGGTACATCACATGCGTGGGTGCACCTACCTGGCCGGCAAGGGGCAAGCCGAAAACGCAAGCAACCCCCAGTCTGTTTGCAGAGGGGAATCTCAGCCATTCTGCCGACTGGCACAACATACAGATATGGGCCTCGGGTGTCCAAGCCACCAAGGAAAACAGGGAGCCCCATGCATTTCCAAAAAGAGGACACCCGTGGGAAGCCGCAGAGGTATGATTTGCGCACATCGCCCCATAATTTATTACCCAGACACCCCCGCAAAGTCCGAAATGTGGGGAAAAAAACGCTTTTTCCGCACATTTCGCTCGACGCACCCATTGAAACACGCCCCCAACAACACATGGCCTACCGTCCCGTGTTCCCACAGGTGTCCCGATGAAAACGGTACCTCACATGCGTGGGTGCACCTACCTGGCCGCCAAGGAGAAAGCCTAAAACACAAGTAACCCCAAGTCTGTTTTCAGAGGGAAATCTCAGACATTCTGCCGACCGGCACAACGTACAGATATGGGCCTCGGGTGTCCAAGCCACCGAGGAAAACAGGGAGCCCCATGCATTTCCGAAAAGAGGACACCCGTGGGAATCCGCAGAGGTGTGATTTGCGCACATCGCCCTAGATTTTTTACCCAGACACCCCTGCAAAGTCCGAAATGTGGGGAAAAATACGCAATTTCCGCACATTTCGCTCGCCTCACCCATCGAAACACGCCCCCAACAACACATGGCCTACCGTCACGCGTTCCCACAGGTGTCCCGATGAAAACGGTACCTCACATGTGTGGGTGCACCTACCTGGCCGCTAAGGTGAAAGCCTAAAACACAAGTAACCCCAAGTCTGTTTTCAGAGGGAAATCTCAGACATTCTGCCGACCGGCACAATGTACAGATATGGGCCTCGGGTGTCCAAGCCACCGAGGAAAACAGGGAACTCCATGCATTTCCGAAAAGAGGACACCCGTGGGAATCCGCAGAGGTGTGATTTGCGCACATCGCTCCAGATTTTTTTACCCAGACACCCCTGCAAAGTCCGAAATGTGGGGAAAAAAATGCTTTTTCCGCACATTTCGCTCGACGCACCCATCGAAACACGCCCCCAACAACACATGGCCTACCGTCACGTGTTCCCACAGGTGTCCCGATGAAAACGGTACCTCACATGCGTGGGTGCACCTACCTGGCCGCCAAGGGGAAAGCCTAAAACACAAGTAACCCCAAGTCTGTTTTCAGAGGGAAATCTCAGACATTCTGCCGACCGGCACAATGTACAGATATGGGCCTCGGGTGTCCAAGCCACCGAGGAAAACAGGGAGCCCCATGCATTTCCGAAAAGAGGACACCCGTGGGAATCCGCAGAGGTGTGATTTGCGCACATCGCCCCAGATTTTTTTACCCAGACACCCCTGCAAAGTCCGAAATGTGGGGAAAAAAACGCTTTTTCCGCACATTTCGCTCGACGCACCCATCGAAACACGCCCCCAACAACACATGGCCTACCGTCCCGCGTTCCCACAGGTGTCCCGATGAAAACGGTACCTCACATGCGTGGGTGCACCTACCTGGCCGCCAAGGGGAAAGCCTAAAACACAAGTAACCCCAAGTCTGTTTTCAGAGGGAAATCTCAGACATTCTGCCGACCGGCACAACGTACAGATATGGGCCTCGGGTGTCCAAGCCACCGAGGAAAACAGGGAGCCCCATGCATTTCCAAAAAGAGGACACCCGTGGGAATCCGCAGAGGTGTGCTTTGCGCACATCGCCCCAGATTTTTTTACCCAGACACCCCTACAAAGTCCGAAATGTGGGAAAAAAACGCTTTTTCCGCACATTTCGCTCGATGCACCCATCGAAACACGCCCCCAACAACACATGGCCTACCGTCCGGCGTTCCATCAGGTGTCCCGATGAAAACGGTACCTCACATGCGTGGGTGCACCTACCTGGCCGCCAAGGGGAAAGCCTAAAACACAAGTAACCCCAAGTCTGTTTTCAGAGGGAAATCTCAGACATTCTGCCGACTGGCACAACGTACAGATATGGGCCTCGGGTGTCCAAGCCACCGAGGAAAACAGGGAGCCCCATGCATTTCCGAAAAGAGGACACCCGTGGGAATCCGCAGAGGTGTGATTTGCGCACATCGCCCCAGATTTTTTTACCCAGACACCCCTGCAAAGTCTGAAATGTGGGGAAAAAAACGCTTTTTCCGCACATTTCGCTCGACGCACCCATCGAAACACGCCCCCAACAACAAATGGCCTACCGTCCCGCGTTCCCACAGGTGTCCCGATGAAAACGGTACCTCACATGCGTGGGTGCACCTACCTGGCCGGCAAGGGGCAAGCCGAAAACGCAAGCAACCCCCAGTCTGTTTGCAGAGGGGAATCTCAGCCATTCTGCCGACCGGCACAACATACAGATATGGGCCTCGGGTGTCCAAGCCACCAAGGAAAACAGGGAGCCCCATGCATTTCCGAAAAGAGGACACCCGTGGGAATCTGCAGAGGTATGATTTGCGCACATCGCCCCAGAATTTATTACCCAGACACCCCCGCAAAGTCCGAAATGTGGGGAAAAAACGCTTTTTCCGCACATTTCGCTCGACGCACCCATCGAAACACTCCCCCAACAACACATGGCCTACCGTCACGCGTACCCACAGGTGTCCCGATGAAAACGGTACCTCACATGTGTGGGTGCACCTACCTGGCCGCCAAGGGGAAAGCCTAAAACACAAGTAACCCCAAGTCTGTTTTCAGAGGGAAATCTCAGACATTCTGCCGACCGGCACAACGTACAGATATGGGCCTTGGGTGTCCAAGCCACCGAGGAAAACAGGGAGCCCCATGCATTTCCGAAAAGAGGACACCCGTGGGAATCCGCAGAGGTATGATTTGCGCACATCGGCCCAGAATTTATTACCCCGACAGCCCTGCAAAGTCCGAAATGTGGGGAAAAAACGCTTTTTCCGCACATTTCGCTCGACGCACCCATCGAAACACGCCCCCAACAACACATGGCCTACCGTCCCACGTTCCCACAGGTGTCCCGATGAAAACGGTACCTCACATGCGTGGGTGCACCTACCTGGCCGGCAAGGGGCAAGCCGAAAACGCAAGCAACCCCCAGTCTGTTTGCAGAGGGGAATCTCAGCCATTCTGCCGACCGGCACAACATACAGATATGGGCCTCGGGTGTCCAAGCCCCCAAGGAAAACAGGGAGCCCCATGCATTTCCGAAAAGAGGACACCCGTGGGAATCTGCAGAGGTATGATTTGCGCACATCGCCCCAGAATTTATTACCCAGACACCCCCGCAAAGTCCGAAATGTGGGGAAAAAACGCTTTTTCCGCACATTTCGCTCGACGCACCCATCGAAACACTCCCCCAACAACACATGGCCTACCGTCACGCGTACCCACAGGTGTCCCGATGAAAACGGTACCTCACATGTGTGGGTGCACCTACCTGGCCGCCAAGGGGAAAGCCTAAAACACAAGTAACCCCAAGTCTGTTTTCAGAGGGAAATCTCAGACATTCTGCCGACCGGCACAACGTACAGATATGGGCCTCGGGTGTCCAAGCCACCGAGGAAAACAGGGAGCCCCATGCATTTCCGAAAAGAGGACACCCGTGGGAATCCGCAGAGGTATGATTTGCGCACATCGGCCCAGAATTTATTACCCCGACAGCCCTGCAAAGTCCGAAATGTGGGGAAAAAACGCTTTTTCCGCACATTTCGCTCGACGCACCCATCGAAACACGCCCCCAACAACACATGGCCTACCGTCCCACGTTCCCACAGGTGTCCCGATGAAAACGGTACCTCACATGCGTGGGTGCACCTACCTGGCCGGCAAGGGGCAAGCCGAAAACGCAAGCAACCCCCAGTCTGTTTGCAGAGGGGAATCTCAGCCATTCTGCCGACCGGCACAACATACAGATATGGGCCTCGGGTGTCCAAGCCCCCAAGGAAAACAGGGAGCCCCATGCATTTCCGAAAAGAGGACACCCTTGGGAATCTGCAGAGGTATGATTTGCGCACATCGCCCCAGAATTTATTACCCAGACACCCCCGCAAAGTCCGAAATGTGGGGAAAAAACGCTTTTTCCGCACATTTCGCTCGACGCACCCATCGAAACACTCCCCCAACAACACATGGCCTACCGTCACGCGTACCCACAGGTGTCCCGATGAAAACGGTACCTCACATGTGTGGGTGCACCTACCTGGCCGCCAAGGGGAAAGCCTAAAACACAAGTAACCCCAAGTCTGTTTTCAGAGGGAAATCTCAGACATTCTGCCGACCGGCACAACGTACAGATATGGGCCTCGGGTGTCCAAGCCACCGAGGAAAACAGGGAGCCCCATGCATTTCCGAAAAGAGGACACCCGTGGGAATCCGCAGAGGTATGATTTGCGCACATCGGCCCAGAATTTATTACCCCGACAGCCCTGCAAAGTCCGAAATGTGGGGAAAAAACGCTTTTTCCGCACATTTCGCTCGACGCACCCATCGAAACACGCCCCCAACAACACATGGCCTACCGTCCCACGTTCCCACAGGTGTCCCGATGAAAACGGTACCTCACATGCGTGGGTGCACCTACCTGGCCGGCAAGGGGCAAGCCGAAAACGCAAGCAACCCCCAGTCTGTTTGCAGAGGGGAATCTCAGCCATTCTGCCGACCGGCACAACATACAGATATGGGCCTCGGGTGTCCAAGCCCCCAAGGAAAACAGGGAGCCCCATGCATTTCCGAAAAGAGGACACCCGTGGGAATCCGCAGAGGTATGATTTGCGCACATCGCCCCAGAATTTATTACCCAGACACCCCCGCAAAGTCAGAAATGTGCCCCAGAGTGCTGTCCCCATTCACAGAAATTGCATCTGCATGTTCTTTGTATCTTTACCTAATTCACACACCAATCATATCCAATTCATTCCTACAGAAGATGTGTCACTTACACCACACATAACATTACTCGCAGTAAAACAATAAACAAGGCAGGATCTTACGAGGTACGCAAGACACCGCTGCCATATAGTTGGTGTCCAAGTACCACTTTCATGACACTTAGACCTCAAGGGAGGGAGCCAAAGTGGCGTGTATTATTTTGAAAAGACACCCCTTGAGTGGAGGGAACCTGAATGGTGTTTTGGTCTTCCACAACGCACGGCTTGAGTAGAGGGAGCGGGACTGGCCTTTCTTTGCTTGCCAAACCTTAGGTGGAAGGAGCCAGATTTGGGTTCCTGTCCAAAGTACGCCGGAAGCGGATGGGGTTTTCCAGATATTTTTTTTGTAAGGCAATCCCGAACAGGAGCAAGCTGCACTCCCATAGGGGAGTGACCCAGAGTGCTCCACCCTTCTTCTCCATGGCCCGCCTCAACTAGAGGCGGTGGAGTGGCATTTCTTTCCAAGATGTGCCTGCTTTGGAAGAAACAAGCATTGCGTTACTTTGCAAGGCACACCACGCGCAGAGGGAGCTAGACTGCCTTTTCCTTATGAGGCAGACCTGAAGTGAAAGGTACCGGGGGTGATGTCTCTTTCCCAGGCAGACCTCAAGTGGAGGGGGCAGGACTAGCATTGCTTGCCAAAGCACGCCAAAGGGGAGTAAAGCAGAGTGCTCTCCCCACCTACTCCAAGGCACACCTCAAGTGGAGGGAGCTAGAGTGGCATTTCTTTCCAAGATGTGCCTGCTTTGGAAGAAACAAGCATTGCGTTACTTTGCAAGGCACACCACGCGCAGAGGGAGCTAGACTGCCTTTTCCTTATGAGGCAGACCTGAAGTGAAAGGTACCGGGGGTGATGTCTCTTTCCCAGGAAGGCCTCAAGTGGAGGGGGCAGGACTAGCATTGCTTGCCAAAGCACGCCAAAGGGGAAAGACCCGCATGGCACAACTCAAGTACAGGGACTCATAATGATTACTATTTCGTAGGCACGCCTCCAATGGAAGGAGCCTGATTAGCGTTCCTTTGCAAGTCACGCTTTGAGCTAAGGGATCTAGACTGATGTACATTTTCTTGACAGGCCTCAAGGGAAAGCTACGGCTGTGGTTGCCTTTCCAAGGCAAGCCTCAAGTGGAGGAAGCAGGACTAGCGATGCTCGTGAATGCACGCTAAATCAAGTGAAGTGAGTTGACATCCTGTTGCATTTTCATTGAAGGTACACTTCCAGGGCAGGGTGCAAGAGTGCCATTCCTTTACAAGACATGCACGATTTCAGTGGCTTAGGGTCCCTTTCAAGGAATGATGGGCATTTTCGGAAATCAGTCAATCTCCCAATAATTTTCCTTTGTATGATACAAAAGGAAACAAGGCTGAAAGCAGAGGGCAGGCTGGGAAGGGCATTGGGGACAGTACACCCGAGTATCCTTCCTCTTTCCTTGTTTTGTACACACCTTACATTTTCGGTACGGTTGTGCCTTCGTGGCAGTGGGAGGAACATAATCACCAAAGTGTCGCTCTTGCAATCTGGCCACATCTTCGACCTCTGGAAAGAAGGGAATTTGTACATGAACATTAGCCAGAGATTGAACAATTTCTAATTCAAAATCCAAAAAGGAGAGCTTGTTTTCTGGAGTAGCTGCACGGTACACCACATAAGCATTGTACGTTGCCATATGCACAATGTGTGTGGCTAACTTTTTGTACCAGAAACGCGACTTGCGTTCAGCGTGGTATGACTCAAGCACTTGGTCATTTTTGTCTACTCCACCCATGTACTTGTTGTAATCCAGAATGCAATTGGGCTTCAACACTTGCGGAGTCTGCCTGCGCAGAGGGACAGCTGAAGTACTTTCATCATGAATAGTACTTAGCATGTACACATCCCTTTTGTCGCAGAATTTCACTGCTAACAATTCATCCTGCCGCAATGCCATACATTGTCCCTTGGCCAACTTCTTACACACAAGTTGTCTGGGGAAGCCTTTGCGATTACTGCGGATTGTACCGCATGCCAGTGTGCCCACATTGAACAATTCCTTGAACAGTGGAATTCCGGTGTAGAAATTGTCTACATACAAATGATGTCCCTTGTGGAGCCATGGTGTGAGAAGATCCCAAACAATGTTCTCACTTGTCCCTAAATGGGCTGGGCAGCCCGGAGGGTTTAGGGTAGAGTCTTTACCGGTGTAGACTCTCATGCTGCTGACATACCCAGTGGTACTTTCACACAACATGTACATTTTAATTCCATATCGTGATCTCTTGCTAGGAATGTATTGCCTGAATACAAGGCGACCTTTGAACAACACCAACGATTCATCAATGGATATATTCTGGCTAGGAACATACACCTCTGCAAATCGGTGAGTGAAGTGGTCCAGAAATGGCTTAAGTTTGAACAGCCTATCAAAGTTTGGGTCCGTTTTGGGTAATGCTGCCGAGTTGTCATTGAAGTGCAACATACGGTGCAGTGCTTGAAAGCGATTTCTGCTCATTGTAGCTGAAAAAAACAGGCAATAAAGTGGTGCTACAGTAGACCAGTATATTGCGACAGACGGCTTGTGTCCAATTCCCATGAGCAAAATGAGACCCCAAAACTGTCTCATTTCAACATCGTTTGTGGCTACCCATGCTTGTGCTCTGGAGTGGGGTTTCAGAGTGGGACCCCTAGACCTCATGAACTGTGCAGCGTATAAATTGGTTTGCTGAACCACATCTGCAATGAACCCATCATCAACAAAAAGGTTGAAAAAATCAATAGGCTGAAACCCTTCTGTATTCACTGTGCATCCTGAGATACCAGTGAAAGGGGGCACAACAGGCTGAGCCATTGCTGGAGGCACCCAGAGCGACTCTTGAGTCATGTCAGGAACTGCCACATTGTGTGGCCGTCTTGCACGTCCCCTCCCCCTTACAGGTCCCCTGCGTGTGGGAAGTGTGCGAAAAGGTGGACGCACTCTTCCTTCCTCTTCATCATCAGATGATGACGATGATGAGTGGGAGGAGGGACTTTCGTCAATGGCCATCTCACTTCCCCAATCACTTCCCTCGTGCCCCTCAGAAGCACTATCTGTTTCAGAATGCATGTACACATCTGTGGCTTGCTCTGAGCCAGACTCCATCACTGCAGCTAATGCCTCCGCACCAGACATTGATCGCCGAGAAGCCATGAGTACCTTCGCTATGGAACCCTTCACTGCCCAAAGACCAGATGAAGACTGAAACAAGAAGTATGTGTGCTTCTGAAAGTATGGAACGTAGCACAGTAAGTGGTATTCAGTGCCACAAACCTACTCCACACAAGTACACCAAAAGGTCCAGACTTTGCTCACAAACTGTAGCAGCCCTCTGCAATATGACGTACTCCCTGCACGCTACAATAAACGGAGTAGTACTTTGCAAACACTCACGTGAAATGCTAAGGACCAGCTGACTGCTTTCCTACAAGTGGGTAGACAGCTACAACACACCTGCACCTAAAAGAAAGAGAACAAAAAATCTATGGACAATGTACTATTCCGCTAAACTGTACAGAAACACAAGCGTGGGGACGAGGATTTCAGCCACACTACCTATTCAGAAACTGCCAACATGCTTTGCACCATGCCCTCCTCCATGGGATGCTTGTGGATGGGAAATCGAGGTGAGAAGGAACCATGCAACGTATTAGTGATTGGGTGAGTTGAAAAGCCATAGGCAATGAAGAAGCAGAAAGGGAAGATAAATAAAGTACACGGCTGGCCCTTCCGGGCAACTGCTGGCACACTTTTGACAAAAACACCTGCTCATTCATATAGGGGTGTTTATTGTAAGGGGAAAGCTCACAAGGACAAAATTATTGCAAGGCCAAGCAAATTGATGTAGGCTGAAGCAAGTAGTGATGGGTACCTAAGAAATAAGTAGCAGAAACATACTGAATGCTTTGACATGCCATGAATGCAAACAATTGCTAGAAAGTGGAAGTCTCACTGCCAACATGCTTACTACCATTTCTATTCACTTTTCACATCTTCCAGTGTGTCCATCAGTCACTGGGCAAACCCCCCCTAAAATAGCGTCTGGGCAAAATCCATTATGTTTCCAATGAACAGCTCCATGCCTGTTTTGGAAAGGTGCACCCCATCTCTGTGAAACATCACAGCACCTTTGATATTGCCATGGTGAATGGTCCGTATTCTGGTGTTGCCCTCTGTCAGTCTAGTGAACTCGCCATTCATTTTCCACGCCGAGCGGTTGATGGCCCTTCTATTCCCTTGAGTTCTCCAATCCATCCTGGGAATCATCTGGGACCAGGCCACCACAGTGTTTGGAAACCTCTGTGCAATCCATTCAAGGTCTGCCATGAGCTGCTCCCGTACCCCCTTCCGTCCCACAGACGCAAAATCATTTCCTCCCAGGTGAACCACTATAAGGTCAGGGGGGGGCTTTCCTTTTGCTTGGGCAGCGATGATGGCTCCTCAGAGCTGGTGAAGGCGCATCCCCCCCACCCCAAACCAATGCACTGCAAGGCCATCCCTTCCAGACCCAGATGTAGGTGGCCCTCGGAAAAGTCGTGCAGCCCTTTGGATATAAGAGTGGCCGAAAATCCACACAACCCTCATCCTCACTAGGAAATGGAAACAGGAAAACCCCCATGATTATGGCTACACATACATTTTACCACATTACACAACAATTGCACCAATACATGACTCTTGTAACAATCCCAGACACACACTTCACCCATTTGGAAACCACCTCTCATTTGAGATAACAGTAGGTCGACACATAATTGCCACATTATTTTCAGGGGAAGGAGGTGAAGAAGATAGTATGTCACCTTGTGCCAATAACACAGTTGTGCTGGCGCAATTGTAATCAGTAAAAGTTTTCTGCTCCTGTGGCCCACCGCCTGCCCAGCACGGTGGTAAGGTGACTTGCACATGCTACATCGTTACAATTTGGCAGGGTAACTAGTCTCACAGAGGATATGAAGTCCACAGGAAGTGTGCTTTGTACGCTCTCTGAATATAGGTACCCTGACAGAATGTGCCACATTTACCACAAATAGGTGCACCTTCAGACACTTTCAATGTGAGTGTTTCGGCCATAGCTCCAGGACCACTAGTGACCTTGGGGGCACTTCACTACCAAGGAAGGGAGGTGGCCAAGGTCACACCCATCACCCACCACTACCCTACATAGCTTCCTGGTCAGCACTACAGCTTTCCTCTCCTGGAAGGGATTGGACCCTGCCAGGGCACCCTGCACCCACTGCTGAATTTGGAGGACAAAATATCCACCTGGGGGACGGACGCCCAAGGCCAATGACACCCCCCTCTCTAGCTACCCTGCGTTACAGTTTTTCCCCCTGCAAAAGGATGGGGACCCTGACAGGGCACACTGGGACCACTGCTGAAATTGGACCACAGAAATGGTGAACTTTGCAGTGAAAGGAATGAGCTCTGTAACAAGTGTGCATAGCATGCTCAGAAAAAATGACCATCTATATAACTACTGGAAATTTTTTTTTTAAATTTGCTGCTACTTATGTCGGCCAAACCTTTCCTTCTGCAAATCAGCTGCCTTACTCAATGCAAGGCACACCCATCACTGGCCCCCGACCCTCCCCACTACCCTTTCCCACCCTTATCACTGACAATGTAGCCACAATTCCTTCCACCGCAGTAACCCTCCACCCCCACATTACCAAGTAATAAATGTTGTACTTACATAAGTCAGCAATAGCTTTTCAGTAGCCGCAACTGCAAAGGAAACATAAAAGAATTAAAATCAATGCTTTGCCTATCAATTACACATCCAAACTGTCTGGCCACTATCTGTACATTTTTCACTTCCTTCCACCAGTTCCATGACACTTCTCAGTCATCTACCACTACGGAAGGCTAGACTGCACACGGATTGGAAATGGAAATAAGACAAGTGGGCATATGGCAACCTGCAGAAAAAACATAAAAATAAATAAATCCCGGAAATCTGGCACCAAACCAACACTGTTTGGAAACATCTGTGCTATCCATTCCAGTTCCTCCATTAGCAGCTCATGTATCCCTTCCCCTCCCACAGACGCTAAATCTTTTCCTCCCAGTTGCACCACTGTAGGGTTGGGGGGTTTCTCCTTTTGCATGGACATCGCTGATGGCTCCTCTGAGCTGGTGAAAGCACTTCCTCCTAGCCCCAAACCAATGCACCAGGAGGGCATCCCTTTGAGAGCCAGATGTGGTTGGCCCTCGGAAAATCGTGCAGCCCTTTGGGTGAAAGAGTAGGCAATTATCTACACAACCCTCATCGTCACTATGATATGGAAACAAGTGAACCCCCATGAATATGCCTATACATACAGTTTACCAACTAGCTGAATGATTGTGTGAACACATGGCTCTTGTAACAATCCCAGACACACACTTCACCCATTCGGACATGCACCTCTCATGTGAATTTACAGTAGGTCATTACGTAATTGGCACTTGTGTTTTAGGGGAAGGAGGTGGGAAAGAGGTGAAGAAGACAGTATGTCACCTTGTGCCAATAACACAGTTGTGCTGGGTCAATTGTAATCAGTAAAGGTTGTCTGCTCCTGTGGTCCACCGCCTGCACTGCACAGTGGTAAGGTGACTTCCACATGCTACACCATTACACTTTGGCAGGGTGACTAGTCTGACAGAGGATATGACCTGTGCAGCAAGGGTGCTTTGTAACCTCTCCGAATATAGTTACTCTGACAGAATGTGTGCCATTCATTACACATGCATGCAAATTTGGACACTTTGATTGTGAGAAATTGGGGCGCAGCACCTAAAGTACTGGTGAACTTGGGGCCATTCGACTACCAAGGCAGAGAGGCAGCCAAGGTCACACACATCAACCACCACCACCCTACATCTCTGCCTGGCCAGCACTGCAGCTTTCCCCTCTAGGACGGGATGGGGACCGTGCCGGGGCACCCTGCACCCACTGCTGCTTTTGAGGGACAAAATATCCATCTGGGAGATGGACGCCCAAGGCCAATGACTTCACCCCCCACCCCTCCTGCCCCTCTAGCTACCCTGCGTTACAGCTTTTCCCCCTGCAAAAGGATGGGGAGCCTGGCGGGGCTCACTGGGACGACTGCTGGAAAAGGACCACAGAAATGGTGATCGTTGCAGTAAAAGTAGTGTTCTCTGTATCAAGTACGCGTACCATGCTCAGAACAAAATGACCATCTGCATTACTACCGGCAACATTTTTGAAAAGGAGCTGCTACTTATGTCGGCCAATTTTTCCTTCTGCAAAGCAGCCACCTTCCTCAATGCAAGGCACTCCCATCACTGGCCCCCGAACCGCCCTACTACCCTTTCTCACCCATACCACTGACACTGCAGCCACAGTTTCTCCCACCACAGTAACCCTCCACCCGCACATTACCAAGAAATATATGTGGTACTTACATAAGTCAGCATAAGCTTTTCAGTAGCCGCAACTGCAACAGAAACATAAAAGAATTACATTCAGTGCTTTGCCTACCAATAACACATCCAAACTGTCTGGCATATATCTGTACATTTTTCAGCTCCTTGCACCACATATATGAAACTTCTCAGTCATCTACCTCCACAGAAGGCTGGACTGCACAGTGATAGCAAACTGGCCTAAGACCAATGGGTGTATGGAAACCCCCAGCACACAAAAAAAACATTGCACAGATGGCTAAGTGGCAAACTTCCCTCCCAGGGAAACAGCACTGTTCAGCTGCACTGGGGGGCGTTTTGTCCGCAACCCGGGCAAGTGTGTTCCTGGCCACCCCAATACCTCCCCAGAGCACCCACTTCTCCAGCATTGGATCTTTCATGGATTCACATGCTTTGAATATTCCCCGTCGTCAGGCTGGGAATCCCCGGTACATTATATATACCCTTTCCCGTAGGAAAACTTTTTCGACGCTTATGCGTCCTATCCACCTCGTTTTGTATCATGCGTGCCCGTGCCGTCAGGACGTCATGATATAAATACAGGCCCCGCCCCCGCGCTCCCTCAGATTTCAACCGTCTTTCAAAGTAGTGGGATCCTCGTGTTTACTACTAGTGAAAACTAGGTTGTTTTTTATTGTTTTTTTGTCTGTTTCGCGTAAGCGAAGTTCAAATTCTGGAGAATTATGTCTGGAAAGGCGTTATTTCGCCCATGTGCAACCTGTGGCCTCAAAAAGGTTTATGAAGGAGACGGCCACATGGACTGTATCTACTGTCTCCACCCGCACCACACGGCGGATACATGTGAGATATGCCAGGGTTTCTCCCAAAAAACCCTTAAGGACCGTAAAAGAAGGCTGGTCGACTGGCTTAATGACGGAGCGGGTGCCTACCCGGCTTCGGAAGTTGGCTCCACGGCCTCCAGGAGCAAGTCGGAGCCTCCATCGAAGAAGGTGCGGCCAGCAGAAATTCGCGCTGAGGACAAGCATAAGGGGAAACATGCTGGATCCTCCTCATCACATAAAAAGCCCTCCTCCTCCTCATCATCTAAGACGGAGAGGCTAGCGCTGTCTAAATCCTCCTCAGGGGACCGTCCCAGGTCTTCCGTGAGTCGGGAAGCTTCAGCCGGGAAGTCGGCATCGAAATCGACGACGAAGTCTAAGGGCTCGACGACGACGACTTGCTCGTCGACCACGGTGTCATTGACGAGGCCTATTACCGTTCAAGCAGCAGCGGTTGGGATTCCTTCGTCGACGGAGACTCAGTCTATGGCTTGGCTGCCTGAGGTCTATGACCCGATCCCCCCTGAGGTCTTACTGCAGCCAGACACGGCCTGCTCGGCGGAAGGGGAAGGTGACATGGTTCTGCAGCCATCGGATTTAGGCTTACGGCCTTCCACGTCGACGACGACGGAGACGAGTGCGAGCGGGGGTATGGTACCTATATCATCCACGTTACTGACCCCCCAGACGGTTTTGTCTCTGGATGTGCTTAATACTCTTCAGAAGCTACTACAGCGGCTGGATACGCAGTTCCCTCAACCTGGGACGTCGTCGTCACTTTTGTCTGTACCTTCCGTCGACGAGCAAACTTGTACGGCTCGCTCGTCGACGAAACACCCATCGGCTCCCCAGGCGGTGAAAGATCGTCCTCGAGCTCAGGAGGAGGGTGAGTTGTCGGAGTCCGACTCTATACGTGATGACTCGGGGTCAGACATCTCCCTGTCGCCGTCGAGGGACCCGACATGGAATTCGGATGTAGAATTGGAGTCTACGAGGAGCCAGACACAGCCATCTCCCCCTGATGATGTGGGAGCCTTCCATGCAATGATGGGGAAAGCGTGTTCCGAATTCGGCTTGATTCCTGAGGAGCAGAGGAAAGACTGTTTCCTTTTTGACCATATGGGTCAAAGGAGAAAATCGGTATTTGCCATCCCAATCCTTGACCACGTGTGGCAAGAAGGTCTCAAGACGATGCGCCATCCGTTCTCGGAACCAGCCATAAAGGGACGGATCGAGAAAAAGTTTAAAGCTCCAGAGTCCACTCCAAAATGTCTAACATCACAGCCTCTGTCTGACTCGGTGGTGTCGGCGGCAGCGGCTAGGAAGGCCAGGGTCCAGCAAAAATGTTCAACGCCACCGGAAAGCGAGGCTAGGAGGCAGGACGCATTTGGAAAGAAGGTGCTCTCGGTCGGAGCGACGACAGTAAGAGCAGCCAATTCCTTAGCGATCGTGTCACGATATGATAGGGAAATGTGGCACAAATTAGCCCCTATCCTAGAACACCTGCCAGACGAACACAGGAAAGCAGCTATGTTACTGGTGCGGGACGGCGAAGAGGCCTCGAACCACGCTATTAATATCGCAGTTGACCTAGCAGAGTCTGGTTTCAAACAAATCAACCATGGAGTAGTGCTTCGTCGACAAGCGTGGCTCAAATGTACTACTTTCCGTCCTGAAGTACAGTACAAAGTCCTGGACATGCCATGCGAAGGGGAGCACCTGTTTGGCGAAAAGGTTGATGAAGCGCTGAAAGGGATGAAAGAAGACACGGATACTGCTAGGTCCCTCGGCGCCCTTCAAACGGGTAGAAATTTTCGCTCTTTTCGCCCCTTCAGAGGTGCTTCTGGAAACTCCCGCTTTGGTGCCTCGAGGGACCGTGGATTTAACAGGCCCTCGTACTCTTCACAAGGGTTCAGACGAGCGTCCCAGTCGGCACGTGGAAGCAGGGACTATCAAGCCTCCAGGCGGCGAGGCTCAGGTCCGTCGTCAACGAAGAACAAGCAAACCAGCAACCAATGACGGCCTTCGGAACGTCCTGGGAGGTCGAGTTTCTCATCACTTCGACCGATGGAAATGCATCACCAAAGATCGATGGGTCCTAGACACGATTCGCATGGGTCATGCGCTACAATTCAAAGACAAGCCTCCGCGTCTTCCTCCTTTATTCTCGACACAGCCCCACCTCCAAATCCTACGACAAGAGGCGGCGCTTCTGTTGCGAAAAGGGGCGGTAGAGAGAGTTCCTGTGGCACAGGAAGGCCAAGGAGTTTATTCCAGGTTCTTTGTTGTCAAAAAGCCAAACGGCAAATGGAGGCCCATTCTCGACCTGAGGGTACTCAACAAGTGGCTAAAGAGCCAAAAATTCAAAATGCTAAAACTCCAAGAGGTTATCAGATCGGTGCAACCCATGGACTATCTATCATCACTAGACCTTCAGGATGCTTATTTTCACATCCCAATACGCCCACGACACAGGAGATATTTAAGATTCGTCGTCGGGAGAAAGCATTTTCAGTTCAAGGTCCTCCCGTTCGGGCTCAAGTCCTCCCCCAGGACGTTCACCAAGTGCTTGGCCCCTATAGCGGCCCATTTAAGGAAGGATGGTCATCATGTCTATCCATATCTAGACGACTGGCTAGTCAGAGGGTCATCCAAGGAACAAACACGAAACAGTCTACGAGCCACAATGTCCATCTTACAGGAACTGGGCTTCGCAATAAACTTCAACAAGTCCTCAGTAGAGCCTTCGAGGACCTTGGTTTTTCTAGGAGCGGAGTTTCATACACACACAAGCCTGGTGAAACCATCCAGCGAAAGAATTCAGAAACTTCAAAACAAGGCGTCGGAATGGAGATGCGGTACCAAGGTCTCTGTGCGCAAGTACATGTCCCTGCTAGGGACCATGTCGTCCTGCATTCCGTTAATAAACAACTGCCGTCTGTTTATGAGGCCTTGCCAGGAATTTCTAGCGGACCGTTGGGCGCAGAGCAGAGGTCGCTGGTCAGACAGACTGGTCGTCGACGAACAACTAGTTCAAGCACTCGGCTGGTGGAAAGTGTCTACTCATCTAACGAAAGGGATGCCTCTACTGGAACCAGAGTTCCAAAAGACGGTGGTGACGGATGCATCGCTGAGCGGATGGGGAGCTCATCTGGATATGTTACAGGTACAAGGCCAGTGGTCTTTACAGGAGTCCTCCCTGCATATCAACCTGCTAGAACTGAGAGCAGTGCGATGGGCTCTGAAGTCTTTTCTTCCGCACCTGAGGGACTCGGTGGTGCGTGTCATGACGGACAACACCACTACGATGTTCTACTTGAGGAAACAAGGAGGGACACGTTCCAGGTCCCTATCGACGGAGGCACAGAAAATCTGGCATTGGGCCCTGCAACACAACATGCAAATCTTAGCTTTTCACCTACCAGGAGTGAAAAACGTGGAAGCCGATGCCCTCAGCAGAGAAATGAACGAAGTTCACGAATGGGTGCTGAACGACCAACAACTTCAACAAGTATTCAAGGAATGGGGACACCCTTCCATAGACCTGTTTGCAACGAAGAACAACAAGAAATGCCATCAGTACGCAAGCAGATGGCCTCAGCAGGGCTCACTGGGGGATGCGTTCTCATTCCCATGGACGAACAAATTCCTGTACGCATTCCCTCCTTTTCCCCTTGTCCGGAGGACGTTGCAATGGATCCTCAGGTACCCATGTCGGGTAATTCTGGTGGCCCCATACTGGGCCAGACAGGTGTGGTTTTCAGACCTACTACACTTAGCGGCGGCGGAACCGATGAGATTCCAGAAGACCCCCGACCTTCTGTCTCGACAGGAGGGTGTCGTTTGGCATCACGACCCGGACAGCCTCAAGTTGACGGCCTGGCTCCTGACTTCGCCGAATTTGGTCGGCTAACGATTCCGGAGGACTGTCGACGTATCCTGCAAGCCGCAAGAGCACCTTCCACAAACGCCTCATACGCGTACAAATGGAAAAGGTTCTGTCAATGGTGTGAGGATCAACCAAGTTTGGCCCCGCAATCGATTAGGCCGGAACAGCTCCTTCCATACTTGCTGTTATTAGCTCAAATGGGCCTGTCGGTGTCGTCAATAAAAGTACACCTAGCAGCCATTTCCAGGTTTACTCGTCGACGGCACTCGGCACCATTGTTCAGCGACCGCCTGATTAAGCACTTCCTTAAAGGCCTCTTTCGGAGTTTCCCTCCAGAGAAGAAATTTCCACCGGAGTGGAGCCTCAATCTGATCTTAACGTCTCTTATGAAACCTCCGTTTGAGCCAATGTCATCATCGTCTCTAAAGTTTCTGTCGTGGAAATTGGCCTTCCTGGTGGCCATCACTTCAGCCCGACGTATTTCAGAAGTTCAGGCTCTAATGGTGGACCCACCATACTTACGATTTTTCAAGACCAAGGTAGTCCTAGCCACTAACCCACAGTTCATACCAAAAGCTCCTTCGGTGTTTCATAAACACTCTTCTATCGTGTTGCCTACGTTTTTTCCGGAGCCATGCTCGAGAGCGGAGCGCATGCTACACACATTGGATGTAAAAAGGGCTCTCAAGTTTTATCTTCATCGTACGCAACCGTTCAGAGAAACGAGACAGCTGTTTGTGGCCTATGGGTTGGGTGCTAGAGGAAAAGCCATTTCAAAGCAAGGACTATCAAGATGGGTGTCATCTACCATCTCGTACTGCCATTCCAGGGCAGGGAAGCCTCTTCTACGACGGCCAAGAGCTCATTCAACTAGAGCAGCGGCATCGTCGACGGCACTGTGGGCCGGAGTCCCTCTAGGGGACATCTGCATGGCGGCTACCTGGGCGACTACACACACCTTTACCCGCCATTACTGCCTGTCGCAGCAACATGCCGAAGACACCCGGATGGGACAGGCGGTGCTTCGACACCTATTCCAGTAAGGTAAGCCCCGGCTGCGGGGTTGCATCCTGTGGAATTTATGACTGTATGTGGTCCGTTTTTTCCTATGTAAACTATTACTGATGTATACATGATCTTAGGGAACGGCCTTTTGCGAAGAAAGTATATGGGTTTGCATGCACACCTCCTCTTGGGGGTAGTACTGCTATGTAATCTATTCAAAGCATGTGAATCCATGAAAGATCCAATGCTGGAGAAGGGAATAGTTTCTTACCTGTAACTCCATTTCTCCAGCATTGGTATCTTTCATGGATTCACATGCGCCCACCTGCCTCCCCTGATCATGCAAACCGGTTCCCCCACTACTTTGGGGGCCGAAATCTGAGGGAGCGCGGGGGCGGGGCCTGTATTTATATCATGACGTCCTGACGGCACGGGCACGCATGATACAAAACGAGGTGGATAGGACGCATAAGCGTCGAAAAAGTTTTCCTACGGGAAAGGGTATATATAATGTACCGGGGATTCCCAGCCTGACGACGGGGAATATTCAAAGCATGTGAATCCATGAAAGATACCAATGCTGGAGAAATGGAGTTACAGGTAAGAAACTATTCCCTTCCTTCACAACAGAACACTACAGGCCCTGTTCACCCCCATCCCAATAGCAATGTGCCCTCCACCCACTATAAAATGTTGGAATAAGCAAAATTTCATACGTACATAACAAGGGAGAAGCTTGAACTGCTCAAGACCTGTAAAGGGAAGAACAAAACATATATTATCTGTGTCAGCCCACCCACATACCAGACCACCCATATTGGCCCCCCCTGTTGCATTGGCTTGTACGTTTTGGGCACCCCGGCGCCAGACTGGCACACCAATGTGCCCCTCTACGCCAAGGCAGGTATAGTAAACGAAGAACCCAATTCAAAATGGCAGGCTGCCCTTTTGTGGGGGCGGAGGGGCCCCCTACACCGCTGTGGAATTTTCTAACGTGAGGGGGGTTGCACCTCTCCATCACCACCCCAATTTGAGGGGCGGCCCATCTCATGTAGCCCTCCCAAGGGGCAGATAAGGGGGGAGGCTGTCCTGCACTCCTCCCTGGGCTCAGGCGTCCGTTCCTAGGAGCAGATATCTGGTCCCAGGGAGGGCTGCATGACATGGCACCCACTCCATTGTGGGCGGGGGGGGTTAACGCCCCATTCCTTTAGAAACTTTCCCAACCCTTTGGGGTGCCCCACCGCCCCCCCCTAAAAAACCTTCCAACAATTTCACTTTTTTCCTTTGGTAACCCAACTCCCCTTTGTGCACAGGGGCACATTGGTGTGCCAATCTGGCGCCGGAGTACCCAAACCTTACTGCCCCATCTATTGGGGGTCCTGCCCCACCTTTTGGGGTGCCCCCCCACCCCACCCCCAATGGCCGGGGGACACACCTCATGCAGGCCTCCCTGGGCCTCCTCCAAACGGCTGCGTGAGGTACACCCCACCTCCATTTGGGGTGAGGGTGGAGAGGGCCACCCCAAAATGTGGGGCAGGACCCCCAATAGATGGGGCAGTAGGGTTTGGGCACCCTGGGGGCAGATAGCCACACTAATGTGGCCATCTGCACCAAGCAAAGTTGGGTAAACAAAAAACAAAATACAAATTCACAGGCTGCTTTTTAGGGGGGGCTGAGGGCCACCCTAAATTGGCAGCGCATGACGTACCGCAACGGGGGGTGGCCCTCAACCCCCCCCACCCCAAATGGAGGGCCCCACCTCATGCAACCCTCCCTGGGGGCAGATATCTGCTCCTAGGAAGGGGCATCTGACCCCAGGGAGGGATGCATGAGGTGAGCCCCCCTATCTGCCCCCAGGGAGGGTTGCATGAGGTGGGGCCCTCCATTTGGGGTGGGGGGGGGTTGAGGGCCACCCCCCGTTGCGGTACATCATGCGCTGCCAATTTAGGGTGGCCCTCAGCCCCCCTAAAAAGCAGCCTGTGATTTTGTATATTTTTTTTTGTTTACCCAACTTCGCTTGGTGCAGATGGGCCCATTAGTGTGGCTATCTGCCCCCAGGGTGCCCAAACCCTACTGCCCCATCTATTGGGGGTCCTGCCCCACCTTTTGGGGTGCCCCCCCACCCCACCCCCAATGGCTGGGGGACACACCTCATGCAGGCCTCCCTGGGCCTCCTCCAAACGGCTGCGTGAGGTACACCCCACCTCCATTTGGGGTGAGGGGGGAGAGGGCCACCCCAAAAGGTGGGGCAGGACCCCCAATAGATGGGGCAGTAGGGTTTGGGCACCCTGGGGGCAGATAGCCACACTAATGTGGCCATCTGCACCAAGCAAAGTTGGGTAAACAAAAAACAAAATGCAAATTCACAGGCTGCTTTTTAGGGGGGGCTGAGGGCCACCCTAAATTGGCAGCGCATGATGTACCGCAACGGGGGGTGGCCCTCAACCACCCCCACCCCAAATGGAGGGCCCCACCTCATGCAACCCTCCCTGGGGGCAGATGTCTGCTCCTAGGAAGGGGCATCTGACCCCAGGGAGGGATGCATGAGGTGAGGCCCCCCTATCTGCCCCCAGGGAGGGTTGCATGAGGTGGGGCCCTCCATTTGGGGTGGGGGGGGGTTGAGGGCCACCCCCCGTTGCGGTACATCATGCGCTGCCAATTTAGGGTGGCCCTCAGCCCCCCCTAAAAAGCAGCCTGTGATTTTGTATATTTTTTTTTGTTTACCCAACTTCGCTTGGTGCAGATGGGCCCATTAGTGTGGCTATCTGCCCCCAGGGTGCCCAAACCCTACTGCCCCATCTATTGGGGGTCCTGCCCCACCTTTTGGGGTGCCCCCCCACCCCACCCCCAATGGCTGGGGGACACACCTCATGCAGGCCTCCCTGGGCCTCCTCCAAACGGCTGCGTGAGGTACACCCCACCTCTATTTGGGGTGAGGGGGGAGAGGGCCACCCCAAAAGGTGGGGCAGGACCCCAATAGATGGGGCAGTAGGGTTTGGGCACCCTGGGGGCAGATAGCCACACTAATGTGGCCATCTGCACCAAGCAAAGTTGGGTAAACAAAAAACAAAATGCAAATTCACAGGCTGCTTTTTAGGGGGGGCTGAGGGCCACCCTAAATTGGCAGCGCATGATGTACTGCAACGGGGGGTGGCCCTCAACCCCCCCCCTCCTCCCCAAATGGAGGGCCCCACCTCATGCAACCCTCCCTGGGGGCAGATATCTGCTCCTAGGAAGGGGCATCTGACCCCAGGGAGGGATGCATGAGGTGAGGCCCCCCCTATCTGCCCCAGGGAGGGTTGCATCAGGTGGGGCCCTCCATTTGGGGTGGGGGGGGGTTGAGGGCCACCCCCCGTTGCGGTACATCATGCGCTGCCAAATTAGGGTGGCCCTCAGCCCCCCCTAAAAAGCAGCCTGTGATTTTGTATATTTTTTTTGTTTACCCAACTTCGCTTGGTGCAGATAGGCCCATTAGTGTGGCTATCTGCCCCCAGGGTGCCCAAACCCTACTGCCCCATCTATTGGGGGTCCTGCCCCACCTTTTGGGGTGCCCCCCCACCCCACCCTGAATGGCTGGGGGACACACCTCATGCAGGCCTCCCTGGGCCTCCTCCAAACGGCTGCGTGAGGTACACCCCACCTCCATTTGGGGTGAGGGGGGAGAGGGCCACCCCAAAAGGTGGGGCAGGACCCCCAATAGATGGGGCAGTAGGGTTTGGGCACCTTGGGGGCAGATAGCCACACTAATGTGGCCATCTGCACCAAGCAAAGTAGGGTAAACAAAAAACAAAATACAAATTCACAGGCTGCTTTTTAGGGGGGGCTGAGGGCCACCCTAAATTGGCAGCGCATGATGTACCGCAACGGGGGGTGGCCCTCAACCCCCCCACCCCAAATGGAGGGCCCCACCTCATGCAACCCACCCTGGGGGCAGATAGGGGGGGCCCCACCTCATGCATCCCTCCCTGGGGTCAGATGCCCCTTCCTAGGAGCAGATATCTGCCCCCAGGGAGGGTTACAAGGGATGTCCCTTTCTACTTCGGTGGGGGGGCATCCAACCCCCCCCTTTCATTCAATAAAAAATCCATGGTGGCTAGTGGCCCCCCACCCCTTCCCCCACCCCCTTTCCACATACTTTCAATTTTTTTCTTTTTCATTCCCCTGGGGCAGATGGTCAGCCATCTGCCCCAGGGTTCTCATGCATGTGCCCCCATGCTTTGGGGGCCGGGAGGGGGAGAGGGCTGTTTACTTGAGGCAGCCCCCCCCCCTCACAAACGGATCCACGGTGGTCTAGTGGGTTGCTGGTCACGGATCGAGCGCTCTGCGCCGATCCGTGACCAGCAATGCCTCATATATGTGGTGTCCTTGGAAAGGGGGGAACCCCCCCTTTCCAAGGACACCATTTTTTACAAAATCCCTGGTGGTCTAGTGGGCCCCAGGGCCCCAAACCCCCTCCCACCTCCCTCCATCCCTTGATTTTTTTTTTAGATTTTTTTTTTATTTCACCCCTGGGGGCAGTGATCATCTGCCCCTAGGGGTCTCTGCCGCTGTCTCTTACCTAGTAAGCAGCCCCCTCCTCCCCCTGCGTCACAAACTGATCTGTATTGATCCGGTGGCATTGCTGCCCACGGATCGCGCGCCCTGCGCTCGATCCGCGGGCAGCAATGCCACACAATGGGTATCGTTGGAAAGGGGAGAATCTCCCCTTTCCAACGATACCCGCCTCAATCTCCGGCTTGAAATACAGCCGGAGATCGAGGCGGACAAAGAAGGTCTCTTACCTTCTCTCTTCCCCGCAGCAGCCGAAAATGGCTGCTGCAGGGAATTTACTTTCAGTTTCACGCCGACGTGCGTTACGCACGCCGACGTGACACTGAAGGTAATCCAGCCCCCTGGCAGTGAGGGGGGACCTCCCGCTCACATAGCCCGGGGGTTGGATTACAGTTTTGAGCGATCCCTGCTTTGCAGGGATCGCTCAAAACAAGGTGCCGAAAATGACGAGCTATCTCGTCCTTTGCACTGCGTGTGCACTGTCAAGGACGAGATACCTCGCCCTTGGCACTTAAAGGGTTAAAGAAAATCCCACTGTATCATCCGCAAGGCTGCCTGGGGCATGGGACTACACTACCTGCAACTCTCCCTTATTAAATATTCCTCCTCTATACCTCTGCGCTCCTCTGGCACCAACTCTTTGTGTGTAAAGCGTTTCGCTAAAAAGAGGGCAGGAGGTTGATCGCTTTCCTCAGCTGACTCCCTTCTTTGGAATAACCACCCCCTGTCCCTTCGTCTTGAGCAGGACTTTCTTAAATTCCAGAAGCTCCTCAAGACTTTGTTTGGTGTTCAGGCCCCTTATGCATCCTATGGGTCCTGAGCTCCCACACTGAATCGACCCCAGCTTCTTTCTATCTTCAGCACTTGCCTCGGCTCACCCCCCACCCTGGAGGCTCGCACTTACCTTACATTGCACTTCACCTGTTGCTCACCTATGAGCACCCCAGCACATATCCCACTCTCCTCTGCACTTGCACTTTCTGACCACTTACAAGGCATAATAGGTTCGTCAACCCCCCCCCCCCCAACTGAATATTTTTTTTATGCATTTAAACTGTTTCCCATTCCCTTGTCCCCTCCCCGTTGTCCTGTGGGTGCTTTGAAACAGTATTTACTTCCTGTATAAGCGCCTAACAAGCGAACAATACTACAGATAATCATAAGACACGTTTAGTAGGATATTATTTCATGTTGAACCTTTTACATGTAATTGAATACATTCTTTGTTCTCAATATGATGTAATATATATTGTGAAGAAAAAGCAAACTCGAACATTATAATTGTTGTCATCAGTGATGTCATTATGTCATCTGTGGTATCATCATTGATGTCATATTTGGAGTCATCATTGTAGTTATGCACTGCACAACAGGCATCACACAGTGACCTTGCTTCCCATAGCTGCCTAATTTCTGGGGGTTTGTTGCCTTACATATTTGCCTTAACATCTTTTCAACTAAGGGTTCTTCTCCGAATGTGAAGGGTTTCGTTGCTAAATTTTCCTTGGGAAACTCTTGGAGAAACTGGTCTACCTCCAACTGGCCCAGCTTACTGAGCTTGTTGGTTGCCTACACGACCATTAATCTGGATTCCAAGCATCCAAGGGCATGGAAACTGCTCTTCTGAAATCCAGTTAAGAACATCTTGCATCTGTTCATTCTAACTCCCCAGCTGTTCTCATTTTAATTGATCTCTCCTCTGCATTTGATACTGTCAACCACTCCATCCTCATAAAACGGCTCCACGATATCCTAGCTATCTCGGAGCGGGCTCTGGACTTGCTGACCTCCTTCCTAACTGACTGTCCCTCCCAGGTTATCCTAAGCTCTTTCTCCTCTACCACAGCTTTCACCACCTGTGGCTTCCCCCAGAGCTCCAACCTCTCTCCCTGGCTCTTTATCATCTATATTGCTATGCTTGCACACCTAATTTCCACTTCCTCACCTTACTTCCAGTGTTATGCAGATGACACACAACTCTTCTGCAAACTTCCCTCTGATCCTTTCCTTACTTCCTCCATTACTCCCAACTGCCTTTATGCCATCCAGTCCTGGTGTGCCTCCAGTGATCTCTGCCTCAACGCCAGCAAGACTTAGAGCCTTCCCATTGGAACTCCTGCTCCCTCTTTCTTCCCTTCACTCTGGCCTCCCTCTATGGGCTCTCTTCCTTCTCCTTCATCTGATGCCAGAAATCTTGGAGTCATCTTCGACTCCTCTCTTTCCGTCTTCCCTCACATCCAGGACCTTGCCAAGATGGCCCACTTTCAACTCCACCTCCTCAATGGAATCCTTCCTTTCCTCACTTTCCCTCAGAAGATCAATGTCTCTAGAGGTCTGGTACACTCTAGGCTGGACTACTGCAACAGCCTCTTCCTTAACCTACCCTCTTCCTCTCTACGTCTCCTCCAGATTATCCAGAATAGGGCAGAAAGACTAATCCTTGGCCTCGAGCCAAGGAACCACATCTCTCCAGCCCCAAAATCTCTGCACTGGTTCCTGGTTGCTGCAAGGATCAAATTCAAATTCCTCTGCATCATCCACAAGACTGTCTGAGGCCTAGGCCGCGCTCTCTATAACTGGCTCTCACCAAATACTCTCCCTCCAGACCTTTTCGCTCCTCTGGTGACAACTCTGCAGGTCAAGCGCTTCTCAAAACAGCAAGCTGTTCGGCGATTAATTTCCTCGGCTCGCTCCCTCCTCTGGAACAGCATCTCTCTTCCTCTCCATCTTGAGCCAGATCTCCTCAAATTCCAGAAGCTCCTCAAGACTTTGCATTTCACCTCCTCCTTCCCCCTCCCCCTCTTTCTCCCCTGCGAAACACCACAGTGGCTGAAATTGGGAACCAGGTCCCTCATGTATCCTTCTGGGACCTGGCCCCCTCCCCAATCGTCTCCAACATCCGCCTACTCCCAGCACTTGCCTTCAGGGACCCACTGGCCTGTGCTTTCTCACAGGCCTGCACTTACTATTGGCAGGTGACCACTCTCACCAAGTGATCTCTGCAAGGCACTTAAGAACTGCTTGCAACTAACCTCCTAGCACTTCCCTGGTGTAACACCCAGCACTTACCCCCTTCCCTCATCCCTCCTCCCTATCTGCACTTGTACATTCTGAATGCTCACAAGACCTAGTAGGGACGCCTCTTTCTTTCTCTTCATTGTTGATATATTTGCCTTTCCTTCCCATGTTCCGTCCCTGCTGCCCTGTTGGCGCTTTGAAACACAATTTACTTGATGTATAAGAGCCTTACAAATGCACAATAAAACAAATAAAAATAAAATGTATGTTTCACCTTACCTGTTTTAAAACTAATGTTTTTCAGTGAATTTGTAGTTTTTTTATCCCATAGTTAGTACATTTGAACAGAGCATACTTTAAATAACATTACTCCTTTCATTTGTACATATCATTACATTTGGATAAAAATACTTGTAAACATTTATAAATAAAGATTACTTTGTATAAGAAAAAGGGGTTTGAGCAATATTATAAAAAATAATCACTTATAAAGTGGTCTGCTAGTTACCACACCTGGAGGGTCATCACGAGTTGGGCAGAGCGTTAAAATGTAGCAGTAACGATATTACTGCTGCATTTACCGCTCTGCCCAATGCCGTGTTCCAGGGCATTCACCTCCAGCTATAAGCGTTAGGTGAATGCAGCGGCTTTAAAGCCATTTTCGGCGTTATTACCGCCGGCGGTAATAGTGCCCCCCCAAACCCAAGACCGATGGGAATGGGGACTTAACACCCCCCTCAACTTGTGATCCTGTGCTAATAACGCCTGACCCAGTTGCGGTAACGCTATTACCGTTGCACAGTATGATGGCGCAATTAGCGCTGTGATACCGCCCAACTCATTTTAGAGCCCCGGATCATTTCTCTATAAAGTCACTTCATGTTCATACAACCGACCTGTGTATAAGAAAATAATATTTCGAAGGGATTGTGTCCTCCGACGTATTCCTTATCTTGATAGATTACTTCCCAGCTTGCTGGCCTCGGAAATTGTTTCAGTAGAGGGTGCTGCGCGTTGACGTCCCTCGAGCTGGTGTCCCTCGACAGCCACCGTCTCGGCGCTGACGTCATCGTGCGTATAAATGGACTTGCGCAGCGACCGTTGCTCAGTTCCGCTTTTCCGTGCTTCGCGGGCCTCGGAATCGTGTTGCTCAGTTCATTTTTATTCGATGGCTTCCTCATCCGAACCGTCAACCCCACGGTCCGGCTTCAAAAATTGTCGCGATTGTGGGAATAAAATGTCGTTGACGGATCCTCACAGGTTCTGTTTGTGGTGTCTGGGATCAGAGCATCACTGTTCGGAATGCGAGGACTGAATGTCGATGACAGCGAAAGCCTTGAAGGAGCGTAAGGGGATGCTAGAAAGAGGTAAGACTCTGAAAACTTCTACACCTTTGAAAGTTTCCTCGGCAGAGTCGAGACATTAGTCTCCTCGCCGTCACAGGAAACATTCACGTTCAAGGTCTCGAAGCGGTTCCCATCAGTCTTCGAGATCAAAATACTTGAAAAAGAGGCGTTGTAGCTCTACCTCTTCTTCGTCTTCTTATATTTCGCCGGAAAGGGTCACCTGCCCCACCAAACACAGCTCTCCAGCGAAGTGGGAGGAATTCTGTAAGAAAATGCTTAGCGTCTTTGAGAAAGCGGCCTTAACCCCCTCAGAGACGGCTAAAGGTGATACCCTGGGTGAAAGACCCGAAAAATCAAAACGCCACAAGTCGTTGCACCCGGCGAAAGAAACTGCCCGCTTGCGTCATGAACCTTCGAGTAAAGGCAGTAAGACCGCGTCATCGACGCCGTCGTCGAAGGTTTCTTCGACTCATAAATCTGCGTCAACAACGCCTTTATCAAAGGGTCCGTCGACGCATAAATCTGTTACATCGACACCGTCTTCGACGCCACTGTCGACTCCGATAAAAGACAGACCTACTACTGTCACTACATCTCAGTCAGTAGAGGTGTCGAGGACTTCGACCATGACCTCGAGGATGCCATCGACAACTTCAACGACTTTGAGTAGGATTCCGATCGTCTTTAGTTACTTCGAGGTCTCTTCAAACTTTTTTGACGCCCTTTTCGGTTTTGTCAAAGCCTTTCACTTCCACGTCGACAACTTCAACGTTTTCTCAACCGGTGACAACAAATCTGGCCCCCTCTGCTCTAGAAATGGGTTTTGAACCATACCCTAGGTCTGATTATTTTAGAGCTTTGTCCTCTATATATGAGGAAGGGGAGGATTCCAACCACGAGAGACCCTTTGGGTTGCAAAGGACCACAACACCCATACCAGAGGAATTTATCTCTGAAGAGAACAGGTTAAAGGATCTTCAAGACTCTTTACATGAGGCAAGTGGTTTAGATACTTCTCCAGAAGTAGAATTTGCTAAACCAGACCCTGGGGAGCATGCTGAGACCCCTTATAGGGTTCTGATGGCCAGAATAATAGAGTTCATGGGGTGGTCTACACCTTTACCTTCTTTTCAGCAGGATGACCTTACTGAAATTTTAGATAAAGGTCCACAGGAAGATCCTGTTGTTCCTTTTCATACTGCACTGCAAAGAAAAATCTCTGCTAATTGGGAAACCCCTGAAGTTATCCCGGCAGTTAACAAGAAACTATCTGGCAAATACAGGGTATCTGCTTCAGACCCTTAATATTTGAGCAAACATCCAACTCCAGAGAGTTTGGGTGTACAAGCAGCAACTTCATCGAACAGTAGATCTGCATACCCTACTATTCCACAAGACAGGGATGATAAAAGGTTTGACGCTATGTCAAAAAAGTCTATTCAGCATGTAGCATGGCGCTTAAATCTATTAACGCCACTTGCACGCTTGCAAGATTCAGCCATACACTTTGGGGGTGTGCTTCATCTGCGGCTGACTGTCTCCCGGAAGGAGAGGAAAGGGAAGCATTTTTAAACATCATTAAAGATGGGAAAGATGCAATGTGCGAGTTACTGCCTGCCTTTTCTACACACCCCTCAAAGTCATCCACCGGGGAACAACTCTTTGAAGTTTCCAGATCCGCTCCTTCTAAAGGAGATTCTAGACCTGCTATAGAAAGGTGCCATTGAACTGGTACCTGCAGCGGAGAGGAACAAGGGTTGGTATTCCCCCTACTTCCTAGTACCGCAGAAGGACTGAGACCCATCTTGGATTTATGAGAATTGAACAAATTCCTCAGGAAAGACAAGTTCAGGATGGTAACTCTCGCTCAGATCCTTCAGGCCCTCCAGCTTCAGGACTGGCCGGTATCTCTAGACCTTCAGGATGCTTATTTCCATGTGCCAATCCATCTCAAACACAGGAAATACCTGAGGTTCGTAATTGGCAACTCTCACTATCAATTTCGAGTTCTGCAATTTGGGCTGACCTCCGCCCCGAGGGTCTTCACCAAG
The DNA here is from genome assembly GCF_040938575.1 of Ambystoma mexicanum. Taxonomy (NCBI): domain Eukaryota; kingdom Metazoa; phylum Chordata; class Amphibia; order Caudata; family Ambystomatidae; genus Ambystoma; species Ambystoma mexicanum. The sequence goes on along the minus strand of NC_090938.1, from coordinate 111,174,568 downwards.
CTAATGGCAGTAGTGGCTGCAAGTCTAATGATGGAAGGGATCCACGTCTACCCCTACCTGGACGATTGGTTGATCAGAGCAGTATCTTCGGAACAAGCTCAGCTCCAGCTAGATTATGTCTGCCACTTCCTTCACAAACTGGGCTTCTCCCTCAACAACGAAATCACAGATGATACCATCACAGGGACTCCAGTTCTTTGGAGCGGTCCTGGACACTTCCCTGGGGAAAGCCTTGCCACCAGAGGTGAGGGATCAAGATAATCTGCAGATGGTCACCAAGTTTCAAAATGCCCAACGTCTTCCAGCCTTCGACTTTTTGAGGTTGCTAAGCCTCATGGAATCCTGCATATTCCTAGTGCCAGAGGCTTGCCTGAGAATGAGATCCCTCCAGTGGGCACTAAGAATCCAATGGTCACAATTCTCAGGAAGAATGACAGATCTCCTTCAGGTCCCGGACAGAGTGGCTCGAGACCTTTGGTGGTGGGCTTGTCGGGAGAACATTTTGCAAGGAGAACAGTTTTGGCAACCATGGCCTGAGATAACAGTAGTCACGGATGCCTCACTCATGGGGTGGGGAGCCCATGCCAACCACTTGACCCTCAGCAGTCGTTGGTCTCCATCGGAGTCCAGACTACATATCAACCTGTTGGAGCTGAGAGCTATCAGACTAGCGCTGAAGGCTTTTCTGCCATCTGTACAAGGGACAATTTGTCCTAATAATGACGGACAACACAGTGGCCATGCACTACCTCAACAAAAGAGGAAGCATTGGATCACTGCCACTGTGCAGAGAGAGGATGCAGCTCTGGTTTTGTGCAATTCAATAAGGAATCTCTCTATCGGCAGTTCACTTAGCCGGAGAGAAGAACTTGACAGCAGATGCTCTAAGCAGGCAGAGCACAGTCTCCCACGAGTGGGAACTAGCTCAGGAAGTCCTTCAAGAGATCTTCGCCCTTTGGGGAACCCCTCAAGTGGATCTGTCCGCCACCAGTATCAACAGGAAGTGCGATCAGTTTTGCTCAAGGGAATTTCCCCCGAGAGGAGCTCTAGGTGACGCGTTTGTAGTGGACTGGGAGTTTCCACTTCTGTACTCGTTTCCTCCAGTCCCTGTCATTCCTCAGATGATCAGGAGGTTGAGAAGATTCCGGAAGACTATGATCCTAATTGCCCCAGACTGGGCCAGGAGAACGTGGCACCCGGACCCTCTGGACATGTCTATCTGCCCTCCGATTCGTCTTCCACACAGAGAGGGTCTTCTCTTGCAGAAGGGAGGTCAGGTTCTCCATCCAGACATCAGAACCCTCAACCTTCACGCTTGGTTTCTGAAAGGTTGAGATACAAGGATTGGGACCTCCCGGATGACGTCATGGAGGTGTTTCTTTCGGCTAGAAGGCCAGCAACAAAGACTTTATACCGCTGCCATTGGAACAGGTTTTGCAGCTGGTGTAGAGAAAAGAATATCGAACCCTTTTTATGCGGTACACCAATGGTGTTATCTTTTTTACTCTATTTGGCAAATTCAGGTCTTCAATTTGGTACAATCAAGGGCTACCTCGCAGCGCTGTCAATCTTCAAGCGGAATGCGGAGGAGCCATCATATTTCAAATTACCCCTAGTAATCCAATTTCTGAAGGGATTAACTAATGTCTATCTCCCAAAGCTGTTCCAAGTTCCCTTGTGGGACTTAGATCTAGTCTTAAATTTCCTGATGGGTACTCCTTTTGAACCACTCCATTCTTGTTTATTAAGATTTCTCACCCTTAAAACAGTCTTACTAGTGGCTCTAACATCTGCCAGAAGAGTGAGTGAATTACAAGCTCTATCTTGCAAACCTCCTCATACAATTTTTCATAAAGACAAAGTTGTCTTGCAAGTGAAGCCTAATTTCCTCCCAAAGGTAGTCTCTGAATTCCATATCACTCAGAAGATAACCTTACCTTCATTCTATCCTCCTCCCCATCCAGGGAAAGAGGAAGAGAGGCTACATAGGCTGGATCCAAGGTGTGCCTTGAGTTTTTATATCAGCAGACTTGCTAGGATAAGGCAAGCAGACCAACTGTTTATAGGTTATGCAGGACACAAATTTCAAGATGGATTATTTTAGCCATTCTAGAATGCTACAAATTGGCAGGGAAAGAGCCCCTCAACACCTTAGGGCTCATTCAACCAGGGGTATCGCAGCCTCTTCGGCTCTCCAAAGAGGGGTACCGATCCGAGACATATGTGCGGCTGCCACATGGTTGTCCGCACATACCTTTACAAACTTCTACAATCTGGATTCCTCCTCTAGCCAGGAGACTAGATTTGGCAAAGCTGTGTTACACTCTGTTCATTCTTAAAGGAAAATATTCCAATTTTACTCCCACCTCCGTTTGCACACCACTGCTATGGGAGTCTATCAGGATAAGGAATACGTCGGAGGACACAATCCCTTCGAAGAACAAGTTACTTCTTACCTTGTAACGTTCTTTTGATGGGATGTTCCTCTGACGTATTCCTTATCGCCCCTCCATCCATCCCGCAGTAAAACTTCCTTTGTAGTTGCAGCTTATGCTCCTTCAAGGTCAATAACCAATTCATGCACAGCTAAATTTCAAGCTTCAAAACGCAACTGAGCAGCGGTCGCTGTGAAAGTCCACTTATACGCACAATGATGTCGGGGCCGAGACGGTGGCTGTCGAGGGACACCAGCTCCAGGGTCGTCGACGTGCAGCGCCCTGTACTGAAAATAATTCTGAGGCCAGCAAGCTGGGAAGTAATCTATCAAGATAAGGAATACGTCAGAGGAACATCCCATCGAAAGAACGTTACAAGGTAAGAAGTAACTTGTTCATTTTTTACATTAAATATTCTATCAAATACATATAGAATTCTAACAGTACTTGTATGATATGCAAAAAAAGAAAAAGAATGTACATGAATACTTAATATGATGTTTAATATTGAATTGAATAGCAAATCTTCTGACAAAAACATATGAAGTGTTTTCTTTTTTTGAGTATCCTACTAGTACTGTTTGAATACAATATGTAGTCTGAGCACCCAACCTGCAAAAGGATGTAAAGATTAATCATATGGCTGTGGAGAAAGAAAACAGCTCATTGGAGAGGAAAATACTTTCATCATCAAAAAATACCAGGAATTCTTCTTAAGCCCCTCAATCAAATTACCGTCTTTAAATGCTATCATTACATTTATAACTAAAGTATGTACACAAAACGTATTAGTATTCACAAAAGAAGTAAAAGTAGAGTAAACTTACTTAATATGTCTAACAGTGTTTTCTGTTGCATAATTAAACTACAATTCATATACATGGGCCTCATCAGGAGTTGGGTGGTTACCCTTAAAAGTGTCTGTAACGGATTTACCACCGCAATTACCACTCCGCCAAACCATGAGTCGGCACAGATTTCCACTGACTACTATTACAGCCAGCTGGCGGAATCAGCACTAATACAAGAAAGCGCAATTACTGCGGTATCACAAGTCCTGACAAGGCAGAATTAGCGCTGTAATACGGTGCTAATACGGCCGAAAACACAGCACAGTTTCCTCCAGCCTCCAGGTGGATGTAACTGCATACAGGTGCCACAAATGAAGCCACAGGTGAACCCAATCCACTCAAGAGGGGTACATAAGGCATATGCCTTCCCCAAACACAGTTCCCAACACGATGCTGCCACTAGACATTGCGAGATGGAACATGCAGCTGCTCATGCTTTGCCTGTAACTACAAACGCAGTAAAACCAGCCCAGGCCACAGGGTGCAGAGAGGAGAAGGAGGAGGAGGAGCAGGAGATGCCAAGTAAGGTGTGCATCCATACCCAGGGTCAGGCCCCCACCGCGGACCCTCACTGACAGTCGGCGTGTAACCCTGTACTGCCTCAACCGGCAGACCATAAGTGAGCTGCACACCACAATCCAGGGGGGCATAGAGAGCAGTATAAACATCAGGACAGCTGTGCCCCCGCTGCTGAAGCTAGTGTCCATCCTTCCGGCACTCTGTGCCCATGCTGCACAGCATGGCAGATGCAACATTTTGCGCTGTGCTAATCCAGGTGCTGAAGGCCCTTCTGCAGCATGTTTCACGCTACATCTCACTGCCCAGCACAGGTGCACGCCATGAAGGCACATTTCCATGCCGTTGCACACATGCCAAATGTCATTGCAGCCCTGGACTGTACCCATGTGGTGTTGGTGGCCCCCAAGGCCCACAAAGCGATGTACTGCAACAGGAAGCACTACCACTCACTGAACGTCCAGTGACCTGCGATCCCAACCCGTGCGTCACCCAATGATGTACCCTCTACCCTGGTTCCACCCACGATGCCGTGGTCCTATGCGCAATAGTACACTAAGTGGATACATTGAGAGACACAGAGGACAACGGATATGGATGGTGGGTGGGTAAAAATCGCAACACACAATACGTGAAGGTGCTGCAATGAATCCAACCATATTGGGTGGGAGGTTGCATGGGCACACCTGCAAAATGCATGCCCTGACAAGGCAATGTACATGTAGGACCTGCCCTCTTCCCACACCAATGACATTGTACATCCCACATAGCACGTACATGGTGGACATACCTGTATGGATATGCCGATGCACATCAACAGTAAGGACTGCTAACACACACACATGAATACAGGTACCACAATGCAACATGTCAGGCCCATAATAAATGCATCACAAAGTGACATGACATTTCACAACAATTACCCTTCCAGTACCACAGCCAAGTACCTAGGTACACTCAGCCATCAATGTAGAGCCACTGCTCCCAGTAGCCTATTAAGGCTCCATCAGGGCACATGCACGAGAGCAATATACAGGCACAAGATAGCCACCATGTCATCTTGACATGGCAATGATAGACCCTTGAAATGACATCTACTGCAAGAGAATAGGGTGCATGTGGTCACTCTACAATGCATGTGGCGATAGATAAAACATGCACATGCAGCGTAAAAAACCCATGCCTTAATCATCACCACCCCATCACACTACCCCCTTCCTGCACCCCAAAACACCACCCTAACACACTATCCTTCCTCCACCACCCCAACACACTATCCCCCTCCCTCTACCCCCAAAAGGCCACCCCAACCCACTGTGGGTAACAACTAGGACAGCGTCACTTGTGCGCCTCTTTCCCCTTGGGGTTCTCAGCAAGGAAACCTCCATAGGTGGTGCCGAACTGGATGGAATGGCCCCTGTCCTCCGGATATGTTGCAGAGTCAGTTCCATGTTCTGCTGCATGGCCTCAGCAAAGGAAGAGGTGCCCTCTGTCAGCTCCCTGGCATGCTGGGCGTACACTGTCAGTGCAGCAGTCGTATCGGCCGCCTGTGCCTGGTTGCGCTTCATGCGCCTCACAATCTGGCGTGTAGCACCCTGCATGCAGTCTCAGATGGCCTACAGGTGGAGGGAGTGGGTATTGGCAATCACCTCCATTTCAACCTGGTGCCTCTCCATAGCGTCCAGCCTCTGCATGATGCTGTAGCTAGGTGTGGGCTGGGGAATGTGTTGTGGACTATGTGGTGAGCTTGGGCTGAAACATGGATACCCATACGAGGGGGTGTGTCTGTGTCTCCCTCTGGTGTCTGGACCTGCTCGCCATGTTGCATGCTGTCTGGGGTGTGGGATGCAAGTGTGCCCTGTGCCTGTCCGGGGGGTTGCTCCACACTGGCTTCATCATGCCTGCCAGCAGCTGTGTCACCCATCAAAGATACTCTGGGCGGCTGTTTGGGTGCAGTTGGGGTGGTGCTTCCTGAGGCATGTGGGGTGGGTGCAGGGCTTGCGCTGGCACCAGCAGGCCGGGTTGTGCTGGGGCCTTGTGTGACTTGCTGTACGTCACGTCTGGTTGTTTTCGAAGTTGACGCCCTGGAGGACCCAGTAGCCGATGGGCCCTTCCCCCTCTTCTTCCTCTGCCTCTTCCTGTGCCACCCGAGAACCTGTAGGGGGACAAATGACATGCTGTCAGGCATTGTGCGTTCCCGTGCATTGGCATGCTAGTCACACATGCTACTGATCAGAGTGACACCCCACCCATGTGGCCATAAGGGTATGGATCCACATGGGCCATTGCATGTGCCCACGGCAGGGTAGGTCTGTTCGCAGCTCTGTGTGTGTGACCCATGGTACCAAACAAAAAGAAGTTCCCAAGTAGGGAACTCCTGTCCCCTGCACACTTTCTAGGGCTTCCTATGATAGCCAAAACATTTATGAGAGAACAGCAAGCTCAGGAAAGTCAGAATACCTTCTCGGCATGTTAACATTCCAATCTATTGTATACACTTATTTCACAGTAAAAAACATTACCAGCATGGTGGCTCTGGGAATAGTGAGTTGAGGTTTGGATCTGATTTGATAAGGTCCCAGTTTTTGTGGATGATTCGATTGATCTGGTAACTCTGACTGAAGTATTTAAGTGTATGTATGAGACTTTTATCCTCTTTTTTGGTGTTAGCTTTGAGGAGTTAATCACACCCCAGTGCTTCTGTTCTTAATACTGCTTAGTTCAATATGTCCTTCGGAAATCCTCTTTCCAAAAATCTTGATTTCATGTGATCGTATTCCTCTTGTAATTTACCAGAGTCCCATGTTATTCTTTTGAGCCTTAGCAATTGGCTGTATCGCAGATATTCTTTAATGTGTTTGGGATGGAACAAATACAAGTTTGACTATTTTAGACATTGTTTGGATCTACTAGGTGTAACCTTGTTTCCTTACCAGTCATCATATGATTAGCCAGGTACCCACATTAGGATTAGCCCTTAAAACGGTATCCAGTTATAACAAGCCTGTTTGTAAACAATAGACTACCTTTTTACACTGAAACGAGAATCATGTCAGCAAAACGTATTCTAAACTTAATAATAATTTTCCCTCATTTTTGACAATATGACAATATAACCCCCCCTTGGTGGTCATCTGTCGGTATTACCAATACATAATTTATCCCAACAGGACACAAGTTTTCTTGTCACTTTGTTTATCCTTTCAAACAAATTGATACTACTATAATTAAAAGGCCTAATAGAACTTATTTACTCCGTGTCCATCATACGTAACCACGATGAGATGGTCGTCTATCTACTTCTGACATCACATGCAATTGCGTGATGATGTCAAAACCAGACAGAATTTACGGAAACAATCGGATGACATAATACGAACTCTGAGAAATTCTTTTACAAAGACAAATCGTTTTACACCCTCTTGATGGGCATCTTTTTATCAAACACCCCATTATTGCAGACTAAGCTTAAGATTACTTTTGTTACCGAAACGACAGTGACGTCACACGCGCATGTGCGAGATGACGTCACTCACCTTTAGACACATAAAAATGGCGGATACTATGTAGCACTATTCTAGCTGCTACTGGAATCCTTCCCTGTTGGAGTCTTTGAGATTTCTGCACGAGACCATTGTCTCTAAGTAAGTCTACTTATACTAGTTGAGGGCACTATCTCTTGAGTCTTAGTACGCTATACCAAGCTATTTCTATGTTTTCTTAAACCAGATTGTTGGTAGATATTGAGACCAGCGGCACGCATAATATTACTCCAATCAACAGGACCATTTGTTGGGACCAGACAGTTGGGACCTTCGCTCAGACGTAAATTTGCATCTTTAGCGGTAAGAGCACATTTTGACCACTTCGAACATACTATACTAATTCCACCTAATTTATAGACTAAGTAGGTTCTCCATTCTTTCAGATTCTCCAGAGTTCCTTTGTTCTATGTATCCTAAACCAGCTATCACTTTTCGTCCGTCTATGTTCCATCAGCAAACTTAATCCAAGGTCAGCTAAGTTCCTTCCTTTTCTGAATGTCTTTTCCCAACCTCCCTTTTGGAGATTAGGCTAATTGTTGGTATTTTATTGACAGCTCACCAAAGTCTGGGTATAGAACCTCAGTAGAGCTTTATACCGTGAAGCAGACACACCACCATAGCTACGGTTTTTCGCATAGAGTTTATAAAGGTCAGCACAATTGATATTTGATACTAACATACCTAGTTAGAAGGCTTCTCTAAACTACAATATGGTTTAATACAAATCCCCCTCTATATTTCCTATATAGATAAAGCTATCCCTTGCATTGTATTAACATCCCACTTAAAACGATAGTGAGTTCCTTAGCCATGTTAGACAGACTATACAATTTGCTAAAGGTGCACAACAGAGATAACATGAATACTAATCATCAGACAGACACTTAGTCTACATATGAATTTATGAGGCTACACAAACAATTGGTATTGATTTGTATTATTTACCAATATCGTGAATAAAAGGGTCATGTTTAAGTTTTTTTGTTTCTTTAAGATTTAGGCAACGTGTGGCACCTAAAAGGTTATTGGATGTATACTGCAAAATGTAATCTTATATTGAACATTTTTTGAACAAACTGGACATGCATGATGATGTACATAGGATTCATCAAAATATTTTTTTTTACTTTCTTTGTAGAATTATATTGAAAATACTTGACCCTGATGAAGAGTCACTCTCGAAATGCATTGGTCTAGCTACAAAATAAATTGTGATATTTTACATACTACTTAATGGTCACTGGAATTACTACTGTTTTGAATGTTTTTTACTGTGAAATACTACAAGTGTATAAAATTAAATTGGAATGTTAACAAGCCAAGAAGATATTCTGACTTTCCTGTGTTTGCTGTTCTCTCAAACGAAATGTAGCTATCATAGGAAGCCATAGAAAGTGTGCAAGGGACAGAAGTTCCCTACTTGGGAGCTTCTTTTTGTTTGGTACCTATCAATGTATACAGTCTTCTCCCCTGCACCTTGAACTCTGTTGTAGTAGTCTACTTTAACCACTCCACATACCTCCTTAAAAAAACACTAAAATACCAAACTAACTAAGGATGCTTGGTGTTTACATTGTTCTTGTGTGTGACCCATGCCTAGGTGGCCTTTGGCCCTTGTGCGGCCAAGGTGGCCTGTCCATGCCGGTGCAGTTGGCTGGTCAACCATGCATGCAGGAGCCTCTGCATGGTCATGCATATTGTGGCATACTCTTAGGGCAAAAAACCAAATGCACAGGGTCACTGTACCCACAAAAATACAAATACACTCCTATTGATTTTCACACATGAAACTAAGTTGTTTTTTTACTCAAGGGATTTTATCCACAAAATAAAATATTACAGGCCACTTATCAATTAACAAAACAGTATCCACATGTGATACAATGGTGTAAACCTAAGAAAGATGTCTTAGATCACAAAATGTGTACATGTACACAACCTTCAAACCATAAAGGCAATAAACGTAAGAACAAATGTCCAATGTAATGAGTTAAATAAATTACAAAGTTTGTGAGTTTGACACTTGGACAAAGAGTCAGAAAGTCGACACAACTGTGTTTTGGCCGTTTTAGCTGCACTATGTAGCTGCTGTTAGGTAGGCCTTCATCAGGACGATAACAATTGGAGTGGGAAGATCCTGTTGGTTCTGTATTAAAAAGACAGGAAGCCACGACATCGGTCAACGGTAGGCGGGAATGCCAAGGGGTCCCGGAAAAGTCTTTTGGGCCTTTCGGTGACGGTAATCACTCATTGGTCGAATAGTTATATGAAATAATTCAGATCACCCTATCACTCCCTTATTTCGACTGCTGTTCCAGATCTCTGCCGAAGACCTTCAGAACTTTTACGGACGGTGATCCAGTCGCCGCTGTCGACCACGTGGCCGGGCCTTCGGCCGGACTACACAGTAGGGAGAGTGGGGTCGGGGTGGACATTTCTGTACAATTTGAGAATGCCTTTCCCTTTCCTTCCTCTTTCCCTTTTGGACTTTGTCACTCTACCTGTCCTCAGTTATCGAGAGGACTCCATTTAGGTTTAGCCCCCTTTGTAAGGGCAAATTTCCTTGGAAAGATAAGCACAAATGGTGTAACCGTTGCTTGCCCCTCGATCACAACGAAGTAGGATGCGCGGTTTGTAAGCTCCTCCGTCCTAAAACTTTAAAGGATAGTAAAGTCAAGCGGTGGCCGGCCTACGGGATGTCCAAGGCCGATTTCTCCCCCACTGCTGCAGCCACCGAATGTGACGGCAAGAGTGACAATCAGACCTCCGAACTGGAGGTCCTTGACCTTTCGACGGAGCACTCATGTTCTGCATCGTCTGTCCCCAGCCCCGCTAGGCACGGCTCAGGCTCTGCTATGGGAAAGTCACACCCCAGCGACAAAGACGAACAATTACACAGCACTAAACACACAACCCCAAGTCAATTTTCGGCCAAGTCGAAGAAGACTTCAGTGCCAACGGGTACACCGGAAGCTCCAGTGGCATCTGCCGACTGCCAGGATCGGCAGCCCTCCCCGCAGCCGCATATGCGCCTAGCGACCGGGCCATCAAAGTCAAAGTCCGCTACCACTAATATAACAGGTTGCGTCGAGATGCATCACAAGAAGGTGTCCGGCGACAACAGGGTTCCGGTTCCGCCGAAGAAGGCGGTCGCAGAAGACAAGGCCCCGGCACCACCGAAAAAGGCTGCTGCCGAAGACAAGGCCCTGGCTCCGCCGGAAAGGTCCCCTTCACAATCGCAGGCTGAAACTACACGCCTTCTGTCTGTGTAGGACGTTGCTGACAGCTTAGCAAGGATTGTTTCCGCCGATTCTCAGAAACGGCAGTCAAGGGATTCTTCGGTACCTACGGAAAAGGCCAAGGATCCGTCGAGATCCAAGGATAATCTAAAGGGAGTGTCAGGGTCTCAACCTTGCGCAGAGGTAGCACGTACACCTGCCTCCCCGTTGGGTCTTGGTGCCTGGCTTGGTAATAAACTCAGGCTTCCGTAACCCGCCGGGGAAAGAGGGTTAGGGTCCACTGGATTGGATAGGTAGGGGGAAATTAGGGTAACCGGAAAAAAGGGTAAGGGAATGGTAATGGGAAGGTAAAGGGGGTTTTAGGAAAGGTCCGTCTTGCTGTCCCCTTGTGGGGTTCCTGAGATCGGTGGTACTCCGCCCTTACACTCACTCTTACACTCAGCAAGCTATAACCTCAGAGACATGTTGAGTCTCACGCTATACATAATGATGATAGATGCACCTATTACATTACTTTTGTGGAAGCGTTCCTATCACACTCCTTGGATTGTTCACAGTCTTAACCCTCTGTTCTCCCACACAGATACCCCTGGAACAAATATTGCCAAGCACTGTAATGGAATAACCCAAAAGACACTTAGCTTCGTGTGACGCTGCTGAGAGGTATGAGAGCTGTGCCCCAGTTCTTGCCGTAATGCTACGGCGCGATACAAGTTCTTGCTGTATACTACAGCAGAGCGCTGCTACAAGAAAACCAAAAACAGATGTGAGTTTAATGTCAACAACCGTGTTTCCTCACACGGCACAATCACACATTCATTTGTTCCGTGCTAAGCTAGACAGGCTGTGTTGCTTCACACGAACTAATTGGCACCGGGTAAGTGATCCGCTAAGACGGACTATGGAATCCCTCCCAGTGTTGCCGAGGCTTCCCCCCACTTCCGACGTGTGCACACAACGTCGGATCCCAATCGGCGTGTTCCAGACACACGCCGAAAGTATCAGCTGTTCCCTGCAAGCGTTCCGTTGGCAGTCGCTTGTTCGCATTAGTTTTGCCCCTAAAAGAAATGCACTTATCTGTCACGGTGCGCGGGGCCTGCAGTGTTCACAGGCGGGGTGTGGCCCCGCGGGTCGCTGCCTGCAGGAGCCCTCTATCCGAACGTCTTCTCAGGTCCATTTCCTTTAGCACAAGCAGGGATCCTTGCGCGCGTCGCGCGCATGCGCTGATCCTCGGGCGTTGTCCCGAAGTAGTTCTTTTGCTCGCGAATGCGCGAGCATGCTGGGAATTGAAGTCTTTCTTGGTCCTGATGCCGAATGCTGCATTCTGCTGCCTCCAGGCCTGCACTCTACAATAAGGACACAACAAAGTCCTATAATACAGATGCTTGGACCACAGCCTGTCTTCCCCTAGTCCAGACTGTTGCCCTTTGTGCGTGGTGTGCACCAAATGCCCCAAACCTGCATTAGTCACAGTAGAAACCCTGACAGTACTCCACCTCCTAACAGGGCCTGCTTTAGAGGGGTTGTTCTTATGAAAGACACGTATCAGCCAGGGTGCATGAACATTCAAAGCCGGCTCCCAAGAGCACTCTTCGGGCCCATAACCCAGCCAATCTATCAGGTAATACAATTGCCCCAAACGAAAACGTGAATCCAAAATTGCTTTTACTTCGAACTCAGGAACCCCATTAACAGTGACAGGTGGAGGTCTCTTGGGGCTAATGGACGCTGGGGCGGGTTTTAACAATGCCACATGGAACACAGGGTGTATTTTCATTTGTGTTGGCAAAGTGAGGCGAACTGCCACGGGATTTAAAACCTTTTCCACAGGTTATGGACCCACAAACCTGAGCTGGAACTTACGTGGGCCTTTCAAGTGAAGATTTTGCGTGTTCAGCCACACCATATCCCCGACCTTGTATGCTGGAGCTTGTCCTCTGTTAGTGTCAGCATATCTCTTGTAGTTTGACTTGGCAGCATTTAGGTTAGTTATGATATTGCGCCACACGCCTTCAAGGTGTTTTTTAAGCAGGGCTACAGCCGGAACTTCTACAATGTTCACTTGAGGCACTGGTTGGAAGCGTGGGTGAAAGCCGTAAGTACCATAGAAAGGAGTTACTTTGGTGGATGCATGCACAGCGTTGTTGTATGCTAACTCTGCTAGCCAGATGACTTCTGCCCAAGACGATTCATTACCATATGTCATACAACGGATGTACTGCTCCAGGGTTTGGTTCACCCTCTCAGTCTGCCCATCCGTTTCGGGATGATAACTGGTGGACAATTTTAGCTGCATACCCACGTTGGCGCGAAAAGCTTGCCAGAAGCGGGACGTAAATTGAGCCCCTCGATCGGATACAACATGAAGGGGAATACCATGAAGGCGCACTATGTTCTGGAGAAAAAGATCAACTAAAGCTTTGGCCGTAGGAACCCCTTTACAAGATATAAAGTGTGCTAGTTTAGTCAAGGAGTCTACAACCACTAACACAGTGGTAAAACCATGACTCATTGGTAGGTCCACTATAAAGTCTAATGAAATAGTATGCCAAGGTACTGGCGGTGTGGGTAAAGGGCGTAATAGCCCAGCTGGTCTTTGATGATCTGCCTTATTCCGTAAGCAACATTCACAAGTACGTAGATATTGTTGAACATCATGTTTCATTCTGGGCCACCAGAAATGACGCTTCAATAATTCGTAAGTCTTGGCTATTCCTTGCTGTCCCACGAAGGGAGAGTCATGGCACCACTTGACTGCTTGTTGCCGAATGGCCGGCGTGGGCAGATACAATTTAGTACCAAAAAACGGGAGTCCATCCTTAACAGTCTTTTTCTTGCTAGAGTCACTCCATTGGGCCAGCTCTTGTGCTGTTAGCGCCTTTCTGATGTTGGTAAACATATCATCCACAATAACACTACCTATAATCTGTGCTGGTGGTACAATGGGTTTAGGTTCCTCTTCTGTATTGTATTTGACCTCGGGTTCCGGGTAACGGGACAGGATGTCCGCTTTCTTGTTCTCTACCCCTGGACGGTATGTGACCACAAAATCAAAGTCAGCGAAATACATGGCCCATCGCAGCTGGCGGGGACTTAGAGCCTTGGCTGACTTCAAGAATTGCAGATTCGTATGGTCGGTCAATATTTTTATTGTATGTTGGGCTCCCATTAGATAATGACGCCACTCATTGAATTCTGCTTTGATAGCTAGTAATTCCTTATCCGCTATCACATAGTTACGTTCTGCAGGTAACAAGGTGCGAGAGAAGTACGCTACTGGGTGTAGTTGACCAGTGCCATCTCGTTGGGATAGGATGGCACCGAGAGCGTAACTCGAAGCATCCGTTTCTATAACATAGGGACGAGTGGGATCTGCATGTAACAAGATTGGGGCCGTTGTGAACGCTTTCTTCAGAGTCTGGAAACTTGCCTCCGCCGCCTCATCGCAGTGGAACACTACCCCCTTTTTTAGTAAACGGGTGATCGGCTGTACTTTTTTGGCAAACCCGTCAATGAACCGTCAGTAGAAATTGGCGAAACCTAGGACAGTCTGCACATCTTTAACGGACGTGGGGGAAGGCCATTCTACTATGGTTCTCACCTTGCTTTGGTCCATGATGACTCCTTCTGGTGACAGAACAAATCCCAAGAATTCTACCGTGTTTTGGTGAAATACACATTTTTCTAATTTGGCATATAGCTGGTGTTCTCTTAATCGCTGCAAGACAGCCTTAACATGTTCTTGGTGCTCGTCTAGATTCTGGGAATAGATGAGTATGTCATCTATGTAAACGATGGCAAAGAGATCCAAATAACCCCGTAAAACTTCGTCTAGGAAGTGCTGAAAGGCGGCGGGTGCCTTGCAAAGTCCGAGTGGCATGACTTGATACTCATAGAGCCCATACTTGGTCCTAAAAGCAGTCTTCCATTCGTCCCCCTCACGCACCCGCACCAGATGGTAAGCACCTCGTAGGTCAAGTTTGGCGTAGATTTTAGCATTTCGCACCTGATCTAACAAAGTGGGTATCGATTTTTTACGGTTATTCGGTTGATTGCCCTATAATCAATACAAGTTCTTAGGTCTCCGGTCTTCTTAGGGACAAAGAACAAGGGTGACGACACCGGTGACATGGAGTGACGTATAAACCCATTAGCCAAATTCGTGTCTATGGCCCTCATTACGACCCAGGCGGTAATGTTAAACCATTACTGCCTTATTACAAGGTCCTTTTGCGGGACCCGTACTTAACGGCTGGTGTAGACCAGCCGATAAAGTGGGTGCCGCAAAGGGACCTTGGCGAAAATTACGGCAACCGCTATTAGCGGTGCCGTAATTATCGCCTTCCCCATTCCCATAATGCCCTATGGGGCAAAATGGGAATGGGGAAGGGCAAATGGTGAATGGGGAATTACCGCCCCTGCCAGCCCTGTGATGGGGGCGGTAATTCCGCCATCCACCATGGCGGAGACCGGCATGGACCATGGTGCTAATAGCACCATAGTCCAATGCCAGGGTCGTAATAAGGGCCTGTGTATTCTCGCAGGTGTTCGTTTTCTGATTCGGTCAATGCGTAGATTCGACTACACGGTAGTGCTGCACCTGGTTCTAAATCTATTCTGCAATGAAATGTGCGATGAGGTGGTAAGGTTTCTGCTGCGGCCTTGCTGAAAACATCCCTGTAGGCTTGGTAGACTGCTGGTAGGGTCTCTGTACTCCCAATCACATGCCCTTGCCTAGGCGTACTCTGGATTTTATGGATTTCCAGAACTTTGGTGGGGTTGCTGAGACAATGTTCCACGCAGTGGTGAGATGAAAAATGTAAGGAACCCCGAGTCCAATCCACTTCCGGATTGTGGGTTCCCAACCAAGGCAACCCTAGGTTCATTCCGAACTGGGGTGCTGCAATTACATCGAACCTAATGTCTTCATGATGCTGGGAATTACATTGCAAATGTACCCACCTAGTCTGCTTAGTAATGAGGCCAGAATTGAGTGGTGGCCCATCCACTGACTGCACTTCTTCCTTCTATCCTGCTTTCTCTCGCTTTGCCTTTGATCTAGACACAATGCAAGATCTATCATGGAGGAACAATTGTCAGGCTGCGGATCTACTTGCGCTATGAGATCCTTCATCTCATCCCTTAGCTTGGTAAAATAAAGCCAGACGCTTCTCTTCTGGCCAATCAGTTTCCACAGCTAAGCGATTAAAAGTGCTTACATAAGTAACCAAGTCCTTACCTCCTTGACGCAGGGTAAGTAATTCTCTGTCTTTAATTAGAGTTGCTGCCTTACGGTTTAAGATCTTACCGAATTCCTCTAGAAAAGTATCCCAACTATACAGAATAGCATCATCCTTCGATACCAGGGGCGTAGCCCATGATGCAGCATCCCCACCTAGGTAAGAGATCACAAACGCTGTACGGGACTGAGCGCTGCGGAATATGGTAGGCTTGGTGATAAAATGCAGCTGACATTGCATGATGAACTGATTGTAATGCTGCGGATCGCCATGATACGTTTCCGGGGCTGACAAGGGCAAGGGTGGTTCAGTAGATACGTGTACCTGAACAGGGGTGGGCGGCACCTGATCCCTGGGCAAGGGGGTAGCTTGGGCATTACTCTGCACAGTAAGTGTATGCACTTGACCAGCTAGGTTTACATAATCTTGACGGATGGCCTGCAATTCGCCTTTCAACTCCTGTAATGCTGCCAAAACCTCCTCCATGGTGTCATGCTACCCAGGCGCTTAACAATACTTGGGCTTGTGCTACTGTCAGGGTCTCAACCTTGCGCGGTGGTAGCACGTACACCTGCCTCCTCGTTGGTCTTGGTGCCTGGCTTGGTAATAAACTCAGGCTTCCGTAACCCGCCGGGGAAAGAGGGTTAGGGTCCACTAGATTGGATAGGTAGGGGGAAATTAGGGTAACCGCAAAAAAGGGTAAGGGAATGGTAATGGGAAGGTAAAGGGGGTTTAGGAAAGGTCCGTCTTGCTTTCCCCTTGTGGGGTTCCTGAGATCGGTGGTACTCGCCTTTACACTCACTCTTACACTCAGCAAGCTATAACCTCAGAGACATGTTGGGTCTCACGCTATACATAATGATGATAGATGCACATATTACATTACTTTTGTGGAAGCGTTCCTATCACGCATCTTGGATTGTTCACAGTCTTAACCCTCTGTTCTCCCACACAGACACCCCTGGAACAAATATTGCCAAGCACTGTAATGGAATAACCCAAAAGGCACTTAGCTTTGTGTGACGCTGCTGAGAGGTATGAGACTTGTGCCCCAGTTCTTGCCGTAACGCTACGGCGCGATACAAGTTCTTGCTGTAGACTACAGCGGAGCGCTGCTACAAGAAAACCAAAAACAGATGTGAGTTTAATGTCAACAACCGTGTTTCCTCACACGGCACAATCACACATTCATTCGTTCCGTGCTAAATTAGACAGGCCGTGTTGCTACACTAATTGGCTCTGGGTAAGTGATCCGCTAAGACGGACTTTGGAATCCCTCCCAGTGTTGCTGAGGCTTCCCCCCACTTCCGACGTGTGCACACAACGTCGGATCCCAATCGGCGTGTTCCAGACACACGCCGAAAGTATCAGCTGTTCTCTGCAAGCGTTCCGTTGGCGGTCGCTTGTTCGTATTAGTTTTGCCCCTAAAAGAAATGCACTTATCTGTCACGGTGCGCGGGGCCTGCAGTGTTCACAGGCGGGGTGTGGAGCCCTCTATCTGCACGTCTTCTCAGGTCCATTTCCTTTAGCACAAACAGGGATCCTTGTGCGCGTTGCGCGCATGCGCTGATCCTCGGGCGTTGTCCCGAAGTAGTTCTTTTGCTCGCGAAGGCGCGAGCATGCTGGGAATTGAAGTCTTTCTTGGTCCTGATGCCGAATGCTGCATTCTGCTGCCTCCAGGCCTGCACTCAACAATAAGGACACAACAAAGTCCTATAATACAGATGCTTGGACCACAGCCTGTCTTCCCCTAGTCCAGGCTGTTGCCCTTTGTGCGTGGTGTGCACCAAATGCACCACACCTGCATTAGTCACAGTAGAAACCCTGACAGGGAGTACCAGAACCCTCCCATAAGCCGAAAGAGAGTTACAGGAAAGTCCCACCTCTGTCGGTCCACCAGGAGGAGCTCTCTGAGGGCGAAGAAGGGATGTCTTCGACGTTGAGACAAAAATCTCGACGTTTTGTGACAGAAGAGCGTTTTCAAGACCCTTTTCCACCTCTAGACCATTCTAGGTCTTCTTTTTAGACTAGAGAGAAGTTTGAAAACTGCATGGAAAGGCTGGACAGATTTGTTTCCTGTTCAGAGCTACCCACACCAAGAAGACCACGGGATGAGAGCCCTTCGGACCCTGTAGCAAAATTCCCAAGGCTCTTTGACCCCTCTTTGGAAGAGGACATATACAACTATGACCTAACTGAAGGAGACATGCCTGCAGCCACTCAGGATAATCAATTCACCAACCCTGAGGACATGCAGGATCCAATAGAGGGATGGGAGGAGAACCCAGATATGGGTGACCATCAACCATGGCAGACTCCAGATCCACAAGATCCTGATGCCCTGTCTTTGGATTCCCCACATATCACCCCCCCTAGACAACCCTCGCCAATGGATGATCAATTGACGGTTAACGTCATGTTGCGTAAAGCAGCTGAACACTTTAAGATTGCCAACGATGAAGCTGTCCGTGAAGCTGACTTCGTGGAGGACATCCTCAAGGAGAAGCCGCCGGCCAGCCAGGCTGTGCCTCTCCTCAATTCAATTAAGAATCGTCTGGCACCCTCCTTATCAACACCTGCCCTCACATGAGGTGTTAACCCAAGAATAGAAAAACTCTTTCGTCCTCCTCCCTCACACCCTCTGTATTTCAGAAGTCACTCCACCCCAGACTCTCTGGTGGTAACCACTACAAGAAAGAGGGCAGGGGTCCCTTTGTCAACCGGCGAAGCACCCCCTGATAAGGAAGGCAAAAGTCTTTATGCCCTTGGGAAAAGGGTCACTGTCACAGAAGCGTTTTCAACACGTATTGCCAACAACACGACCTTGTTGGCCAGCTATGTACTTGTCTCCTGACCACTGTCACTGAGGGCAGACAAGTGAACCAAAGAAAACTTAAGAACACTTTGGATTCTGCCAAGGCGGCTGGTCGATCCCTGGCCCTGGCCCTGGCTCAGGGCACATTCCTGAAGAGACTTGCGTGGCTACGGAACTCTGGTTTCAAGCCAGAGATGCAAGCGTCACTGATAAATAAACCCGTGGAAGAATCCAACCTGTTCAGGAAAGCGGTCCACGAGGTCCTTGAGACTGCAAAAAAGGAGCATGACACCCTGAAAACACTAGACCAGATTACACAAAGACCCTCTAAAAGACGAGGATCTGGGTCCAAATGGCTTTTTCGTGGCCAACGCTTCCCTCACCAACAGTACTCCTCGGGAAACAATTGGAGCTCTCCACAGGGAAACAGCGGATACTCCACCCTGTATCCCCAGAGGGGTCAGCGTCGTGGGAAATGAAGGGTTGGTTCTCTACCCCCAGGTGCTCCCCGGCCTCAGGGTCAAAATGACCCGATGTTTCGGGTCCCCTCCCATGCCTCCCCGGTCAGGGGCCTGCTAACATCATTTCTTCAGGCATGGGAGGGAATAACTACAGACCAGTGGATGCTAAAGACCGTGGCCCACGGGTACTGTATAGAGTTCAACCGGCCCCAACATTCAGACCTCCACGAGCAAGATGACTGACACCAGACCATCTTCGTATCCTTCTTCAGGAAGTGCAGACACTACAAGAAAAAGGAGCCATAGAAGTCGTACCTCTGTCACAGGTAAAAGAAGGTATTTATTCAGTGTACTTCAAGTTGGGCAGAATCCTGTGCAGTTCCCTTAGGGAGCACTACACAAGATTAGGACTACAGGTGAGAGCAATAAATCACCTTTGGTATCAGTCTGTACCACAAAGATTTAGTTGGTAGCTGTGGCTGAGCAGTCAGACTTATCTCAAGAGGGAGATGAGCAGTATTCAGGGTTTACACAATAGGCCCACTAGACTATGGAACAAGGAAACACTGACCAAAGCTTTGTATTTAAAAAGTAGATATATATTTATTTTATACACTTCTAATAAAACACATGTATCACAGTCATCAAGCAAGTTAAATTAAGTCAAAGGAAAAATATACACACTCCCAAGTTAAATTGTAGACCAAGTGAACCAGAGTGAAAACTGAGCAAAACGGCACAGTTACTACACACAAGGGATCCTCTAACAATTCCTCACAAGGGAAGGAAAGCACAAGTTATATAGAAATAGGGTCTTACACACCCTAGCAACACTTCCCATCAGTTTGTGAACCAGTGTAAGCAAGGCAGTGCATCAGTATAAGCAATACTTAAATGAAAATTGAGCAAAATGGCATTTCACAAGGTTTAAAAATGGGAAGGAAATGGTAGTTAAAAGAAATAGGTGCATTACACAGTTCTAGCTGAGAATCAATCTAAAGAAGGCAGATCTAACAAATGTGACCAGTCAGTAGGCCTATGCCAAAGTCAGTTGGTACAGGGCAAGGGCCCAGGAGCAAAATCTTCTTGTAGCTGCAGTCAAGTCTTTGGTTAACGAAGTGGAAAAGGTGGATGCAGATGTTGAAAAGACAATGTTAAGAGAGAGGGCGGCCAACCCAACAGGTAGTTAAAGGATTTAAAACACCTTTAGTGCTACAGCGAAGAAAGGGCGGCCTGGTGGATCAATGTACCTTAAAATGAAGAAGTGGCTCCTGCGGTGGCGGTTGTTCCTGGTAGTTCCTGCAGTTCGGGTGATCCAGCAGAGGAAGAGAGGCTCTCGTCGTGGAGGAAGGTTCGAGTTACTGCACTACCCAGGGATGAAACCAGCCGCTGTGCTGCCAGACGAATAAAAGGTATGGTCCGGGTGAACTGGTGCCTGGCTATCCGGCCTCCGAGTACAGGGTACGGGAGATTCGACCAAGGCAGGTCCAGGAAGGTGATTGGCAAACTGGATGGCCCCACCAGTTCAAGGGAAGAAGGCTCTTGCAGGAAGATCTTCTCTCGTCGTGTGGAGAAAAGTGGTGAGACGCTGCAGCAGGTCTTCACCGGTGGTTCAGTCGTTGCAGATGTCTTTGGCTTCTCTCCTCTTCGGCTTCTTAGATCCAGTGGCGACGTCTTGCTCTTCCAGTCCTCAGGACCCTGCTTTTATGCAAAAAGATCCCCATTCATACAGCCTAGCTGTCACTCACACAGTGGAGTGGTCATCTTGATGGGAGACCTTCCAGCCTATCAGGAAAGAGTGCGACAAAAGGAGGGCTTCTCGGCAGAAGCCCACCAAAAGGACGAACAAAGGATCCCCGACCTGGGTTAGGAGTTTAGAGGAAGACACGAGAAAGAAGTTATATTAAAGTTCTGCCAATAAAAACCTACCGGAGTAAAGTTAATATTAAAATACACCGGTGGTATGTTAGAGGCTGTCAGAAAAAGTGGTAGCCTCGAACAATGGGAAAATCCCATAGGGAAATATTTGCGGTCGAATATTTATGGTAGTAACCACTGCCACCAGCCAGAAACTTTTGAGAGAGGTACTGTACGGTACCCTCTTGAAAATGAACATAGGGGAAAAACTATTAACCCCTTCCAGTACCTCCATAGTAAGATGGGTTGTACTGGTTTAGTTCATAGAATTTGACTAGTAAAGTCAATGGGGACTTTACATGCACTGGGAGACAGTAGTCAGTCCCAGGGTATGGCGTCTATGTTTGGGGGTTGCTACGACACCCCTGTGTCACTGCACTGAGGGTGCTGTGTAACACATGTGAATAAAGATGGTTCCTATGGGGTTGAGAAAGATCCCATAAGCATTAAACACAAAAATAGCCTAGAACACACATAGCAAATATGCCTAAGAGTGGGAAAAAGAGTCTTTCTCTTAGCAGGTAAAAAGAAACAAACCCTTCAAATCCAGAAAAGCTGCTGGGGGACTATAGGTAAGTGAAATCAGCCATAGAATGAGAATTCTCCCTAACACTCCCTTGTACCCAAAAAGGATCTAACCATGCACCCTGTTTTAGATCTGCGCCCAGCGAACAAATTTGTAAAGCCACAAAAGTTCCACATAGTCACTCTGCAGGAAGTAATTCCCCTGCTATCTCAGGGGTATTACATGGCAACACTGGACATGAAAGATGCATACTTTTGATGCATACTTTCATATTTCAATGTTGCCAGCGCACAGAAAATACCTCAGATTTATGATACAAGACAACCATTATCAGTTCAAGGTACTACCCTTCGGCATAGCATCTGCACCAAGGGTATTTACAAAGGTACTAGCAGTGGCAGCAGCACATCTGCGCAGGCAATCCATCCCGGTCTATCCTTACCTCGACGACTGGCTCATAAAAGGGGACTCTTACGAAACATATCTGTCAAATACCCAAAAGACGATAGATCTTTTATTCAGTCTGGTATTCTCCATCAACGAGAATAAATCCAGCCTAGACTCCAGCCAAGTCAAACAGTTCCTAGGCGCTCTAATTCGAACAAAGGACGGCCTTGTCTTCCCCTCCAACGAGAGGGTTCAAAACATGCTGTTTCAAATCCCTCAGTATGTAGCCAGTCGAGAGGTGACGGTACCCAAGGCTATGGACTGCTAGGAATGATTGTGTCATGTATCTACTTGGCTCCTCACGCTCGATTGCGCATGCGCCCTATGCAGGAGTGGCTCAACAGCCAGTCGTGTCAGGCCAGCGGACAGTGGGACGATCTAGTGGTTGTCTCGCCTGCCCTCGTTCTTTCGCTGCAATGGTAGTCGAGGGACAACCTCTTGAAGGGGAAGTCCTTCACCACCCCCCAGTGGAGGCCGTGTCTCTCACAGGGTGGGGGGCTCACCTGCTTCAACAAACAGCGCACAGAGTTTGGTCGTCAGACATAGCATCTAACCACATAAACCTGTTAGAAATGTTGGCAGTGTTCAAATTGTACAATTGTAGGGGAAGACGCTCCTGATCCTCACGGACAGTACCATGGCCATATACTACCTGAACAAACAAGTGGGCACTCACTCTCTAGGGCTGTCCAAACTGTCCCAGAACATTTGGAAGTGGGCTCTCAAACGCAACATGTTCCTGTTATCACAACATGTTCCAGTGGAACTCAATCTTCTAGCAGACGCACTCAGCAGAGATTTCCTGTTGCCCATGGAGTACGAATGGCGATTACACGAAGACATTATCTCCAATGTTTTTGCAGAATGGGGCTTCCCAGAGATCGATTTGTTCGCAACCCTGGAGAACGCTCAATGCCAAGATTACACCTCCAGGTACCCCCAGAACCGTTCAAAGGGGAACGGACTCTGGATAAAATGGTCAGGGAAATTTGTTTACGCTTTTCCCCCCCGACTCCCCATTTCAACAAGATAGTGCACAAGATGCACCAGGAACCAGTCACGATGATACTAGTGGCCCCCATGTGGGTCCGCCAACCCTGGTTCGCTCATCTGATGGCGATGTCCCTATTTCCTCCAGTCAAACTGCCTTGCCTGTACAACATGTTGTCGCAAGACAGAGGGGAGACGCTTCACCCATGCCTGCAGACATTGAACTTAGCGGCTTGGCTCCTGAGGTTATAGAGTTTAGGTACCTGCAACTCCCTCAGAGATGTATGGACATTCTCAGGGACCCAAGGAAACCGAAACACTAAATATTGCTATTCCAGTCAATGGAAACGGTTTGTGATCTGGTGCAACTCAAAGAGCATTAACCCGATTAATTGCTCTCTCACACACATTGTTTTGTACCTAACTCATCTACTTGACTCAGGCCTGGTCTTTAACTCCCTAAAGGTTCACTTAGCTGCACTTTCAGCCTACATTATATCACAACAGAAAGTGTCATGGTGGAAGATACCAGTTATTAAAGCTTTAATGGAGGGAGTGAAAAGAATTTACGCTCCCATTTCTAACCTTACTCCTGGATGGGACCTAAACGTGGTGTTGACAAGGCTCATGGGGGCTCCTTTTGAGCCCATGCACAAAGCAAGTCTTAAAGATCTCACCCATAAGACTGTTTTTTTAATAGCTATTACCTCCATTAGGAGAATAAGTGAACTACAAGGGCTCTCAGTCCTAGATCCCTTTGTAACAGTTCACAAAGATAAGGTGGTTCTACGCACTCACCTTAGGTTCGCTCCTAAATTCATTTTAAGTTCCATGTGAACCAATCTATAGAACTACCAACGTTCTTTCAAAATCCTTCAAGCATGGGAGAAAGAATCGTGCACACACTGGATGTACGCAGAGCTGTCATGTTCTACATGGATAGAACTCGACCACTAAAAAAGACTAATCAGTTTTTCGTTTCAGTGGCGGCAGGAAGAGAAGGAGATGCAGTCTCCAAATCCACTATCTCTAGGTTGTCAAATGCATCACACTTTGCTACAGTCTTGCTAAGTGAGAGCTACCCTTCAAGCCTAGAGCACATTTTACTCGAGGCACTGGGGCTTCCATAGCATTTATTGCAAATGTTCCCCTTGAGTCCATTTGCAAAGCGGCACCCTGGAGTTATGTACACACCTTTACATACCGCTATTGCCTAGACACTCATTCTAGGTCTGATTTTCAGGTGGGACAGGCAGTACTAAGACATCTTTTCACTACTGTTCCTTCTCACAACCCACCTCCAACTCCGGGTACTGCTCGCTAGTCTATGCACAGCATGTGATTCTAAGCAGATTAACAAACATCAAAAGATATGCATTACTTACCGTAAAAGCATTTCTGATGGTTGTATCTGCTTAGATTCACATGCGCCCACCCTTCCTCCCCGCTAGGATGGAAGGAGCATAGACATCATACCTTTTTCTCTCTTTTCTGTACTCACTCACGATAGTCATAAGGCTCACTCACGGCAGAACAAAACACAATCGGAGGGACCTCGACACTTAAGGGATCTTGGGTACTCTACACGTCATGTAGGGATAGTGTTACAGGCACGCCCATGTCGACGTCGCCTTTCGATTCTC
Source organism: Ambystoma mexicanum (assembly GCF_040938575.1). Lineage (NCBI taxonomy): Eukaryota > Metazoa > Chordata > Amphibia > Caudata > Ambystomatidae > Ambystoma > Ambystoma mexicanum. The sequence continues at coordinate 111,149,943 of NC_090938.1, read as the reverse complement.
AAAAGACAAGATGCAATACTCTGCGGTTGCCACTGGATGTTGGACCATATGCACAGCATATGAATCTAAGCAGATACAACCATCAGAAATGCTTTTACGGTAAGTAATTCATATCATATCCTGTCTGGAGACTTCAGTGGGGGCAGATGGTGAGAAATTCAAAAAATTCAGCCTCTACGTAGTCAAAAGGTCGTTAGGCTTCAATCAAGGCATGCAACGCTGAGTCAGTTGTACACGCTGCAGAGCCTCCGGCTGACAAATGCTGAGTTCTGTACAGCATTCCGCTCTCGGCGTTCCCACCTACCGTTGACTGATGTCGTGGCTTCCTGTCTTTTTAATACAGTACCAACAGGACCTTCCCACTCCAATTGCTATCATCCTGATGACGGCCTACCTTACAGCAGCTCCATAGTGCAGCTAAAAACAGCCGAAACACAGTTGAGTCGACTTTCTGACTCTTTGTCCCAGTGTCAAATAAGTGTCTTGTAATATTTTATTTTCTGGATAAAATCCCTTGAGTAAATAAACAACTTAGCTTCATGTGTGAAAATCGATAGGAGTGTATTTTTGTGGGTGCAGTGACACTGTTCACTTGTTTTTTGAAGTATTCACCCACCAGGGTAGAACAGGGCCGCAACCAGGAGCCCTTCCTTCGATAGTTATGGCATACTCTTAGGGACATGTGCTAGCATCCAGGCCCTGCCTTTGCTTTAGCAGCACATGTGACGATAGTATGTGTTCATGCCCCCCAAATCCCTCCCTGGCAACACACACATGGTGGGTATGGATTTAGTTGCACCGTCCAGGGTACTGCCATGGCTCAACAGGACGCTGCAGTGGAGCCAGCAGCGGTGCTTAGTTTGGTTTTGTGTTTGGCTCGCTGCACTCATGTAGGCACACATACGGCTCTTCTGCCTTACCAGCATGGGGCTGCCCAACAGGGATCGGCAGATGCTGATGTGTCAGCTGCACTGTGTCGGGATTGCACACACACCACACTTTCACTCTGTCACACTCACAGGTGTGCACTTGGTGGCCTCCTCCCAGGCTGCAGTGGTGGGGGGGGGGGGGGCTGATGAGGCATCTCATCGGGTCACCCTGGATGCACGGCCGTGATGCTGGGCTTTCTGGCATGTGTCCCTGTCCATTGGTACATTTGATGCTAAGGGACATTTTCTTTGGTTGGTCATTTGCAATGTGCATGGAGGGGAGGTGACTAACCTCCTGCCTCCTGGCTGCTGCTGGTACCCATTTCTGCTCCGCCGACTCCCTCGATCCCATATAGTTCATTACAATTTCCCACCACCTCATCAGTGAGGGCTTGTAGCTCCCCTTCACTGAATTTAGGCTTCCGGATCCAGTTTTCATGCACCTTCCCTCTGGTCCTCTCTTTTTGCGACATGATGATCCAGGTGACTTTTGGGTCCGGGTGGCTGCAGGAAGTGGAGGATTCAGGATGGATTTTGTTTTTCAAGATGGCCACCGCCATGCTTCCTGCTCCGACGATGACACTATTCCTGCCGGCGCTATTAGTGCCAACTGTCCAGTGGTAGCAGTTAATGTGTTGCGTTTTGGCGGTTTATTGGCGGAGTGCCCTGTTTCGGCACTATTTCCGCTGGGCAGAATTAGCGTTACTGTAGAAGTGGTGTGCACGTTCACAGCACTTTGTGATCTGATCCTATTTCTGCAGTGGTTAACAGAGGTAATGCTAATTCCGCTCAGCGGAATTAACGCTGGGATACCGCCAGACTCCTGATGAGGCCCATAGTCAGTGCATTAAAGAAAGTAACACTATATTAAATACCAGTAATATAAAAATTCATTAGTGCAATCTCTTCACATTAAAGGTATAACAAAAGTCCTCTCACAATATGTTTAATTGCTAAACTATATCCAAATAAAACATTGAAATTGGTAGGGAAACATAGACAACTACTATAAATATAATATAGCATCAGTTTTACTAAATTTAACATGCCATGCAAATTGGGTACCATTATTTCTGGCAAATATCTTTTTAATTCCATATCACACTAGTACATAAGAGAATATTATGACATTGAAAAGAGTACATTGTGTGCAAAGTAATAGACAGGTACATTATTCTTTTGTTAACATTTATTTGTAGTTCTTAAATCTTACATCCAGTTACAAACTCAACGTTGGTCCATAGCCACAGTTCCAATGCGTGCATTCAACATTAGCATCACAATCATAAAGCAAAAGGGATTTTGCTCCAGCCCTCCAAGCCCCCCTTCTTTCCTGTTTCTCTTCAACAATTATTCCACATACCCCCTCCTAGTTATCCTCATACGCTCTGTCTAGACAGTTCAAACCCCCTCTCCCATTCCAATTCAGATCCCCCTCTGCTCTATGGAGGTCATAAGTTCAGTCGCGCTTCAAGCTGGCCCCAAACGTCGTGCCACACTGTGTGGCGTGCCTCTTCATTCCCTGGCAGTTGCACAACAATATTCATTTCAGCCCTCACCCACTTGCACATATCGCTAAGCCACTCACTTATCCTGTGTCCCACTCTACCTTTTCAGGCCATTGCTACCACCCGTTTGGCCAACAGGAGGCCCAGCGATACCACCCTGGATATAGCCTTTCTTCGCCTACCTTTCCATATTGTCCACTGTCCAATATACAGTACTGTACCGTGAGTTGGAAATGAGCATCTACCATGGAAGACATCTCCTCACTGACTCTCTCCCAGAACCCCTTTACCCTGTCACACTCCCACCACATATGCATGAACATCCCCATTGCCCTCTGACACCTCCAACAGTATGGGTCCGAACCAGGCACCCCCTTGTCCACCTTCAACGGAGTAATGTATGACCATCTCACAATCTTGTATTGTAATGACTGAAAGCGGGCATTCCTAGAGACTTGCTTTGCATGCAAGAGGACTCTGTTTTTCGCAATCCGAATATTGCCCCTTTAGGTCCCTGTCCAATGTACCTTTCAGCCTCACTGCTTTGGAATCCAGTTCAGCTCTGTCCGCTGCATAAAACTTAGATATATTCCTTCCCCGTTCTGCCTGTTGCAGCATCGCCTCATTCACCCCGTGCGTGCACAGCCTCTCCGGAACTCCCTCCCACGCCTTCCTTACCCCCGCCATCAGGGTTGCAAATTCCAAGAAATTAAGTTGGACAGTGGGGCGAGTAGCCTTAAAGTCTGCAAAGCTGATAGCCTTATTCCAATCGTAGATGCCCCAATCTGGGCTCCCTCATCCCAGCCGCCCAACCATGCTCCTACACTGCCTCTGAAATGTATATCTTAGCCTGCTACATGTAAGCGGGAGTTCAGCCATAAAAGAAAAACTCTGCCCCACAATGAAGGTAGCTTTCCACCGTGTGCGAATGATGTTACTGACCGGCGTCTCCAAGTTCCCCCAGCCACCCCCTAACACCTCCATAACCTTTAAGGGCGCTGATACAGCCATAATCCACTCTCTATGTGGGCAGGCGAAACCAGACTACTGTATGCTGTAACACAGAGGCCTAGTAGTACGATCTAAAGTCTGGCGCCCCTAGGCCCCCTTTACCCGCTGGGCATTGTAATGTGATGAGTGCTATCCTCGATGAGCCACACTTCCACAGTAATCTGGACATAGTTCTGTGAAGGGTCTGAAAATATGCCGCCGGTATGGCCTTGGGTATCACATGGAACACATACAGTAGTTTTGGGAGTGCACTTATCTTTACCAGCGCATTTTGCACCATCAGCAAGATTGGGAAGCGTGCCATTTTGTCAAATACAGCTACCGCTTTACCCATGTTCTGCCAGTACACCCAGTCCCAGTTCACGCTCACCAGCCCACCCAGATATCAAAAACCCTCCTCAGGGACCTTCGTCCCATTCCCGTATTGTGTCAGTTTCCTGCCCACCTCCGTGGGTAATGTGTAAATCGCAGAATTAGAGTTGTTAACAGCCAGCCATAGCAATTATTTTCGAATGTATCTACCATCGCCATGACCTGGTTCAGGTTAACCACCATGTCCTTCACATAGAGAAGCGTGCCATCACCACATGCAATTTCTGAACTACCATAGCTAATGGTTCAATATCCAGTGCAAAAATCAAGGGGGACAATGGACAACCCTGACTCGTACCACGCTGCACAGGTCAAGGTTGTGACACCACCCCATTAACTCATACACTTGAGGCGGAGCCCCCATATAGGAGTTTCACCTATTCAGTAAACTGACCACAAGCCCCATCCTATCACCATCCATTGAAAATCCCAGGCAACCGAGTCAAAGGCTTGTTATGAGTCCAAGATCACCACTGCCACCTTTTCCAACATGCTCCTGTACTTATCCAGGATCAGCAGCAGCTGTCATAAATTATGTGAGGTTGATCTCCCTGGTATAAACCCTGTTTGGTCAAGGTGTACCATCCCCTGTAAAACCAGTATCAGGCATATCGCCAGTATCTTGCACACGATCTTGTCATCTATATTTATCATTGATAACGGGTGACAGGAGGCACAGTCCCTTCCGCCTCTACCCTCTTCGAGCAAGATTATCACCAAGGCTTCCAGCATTGTTTGTGGGAGTTTATCTCGTACTTTAGCCTCCCTAGAAATGTCTGTAAGCCTGGGTGCCACCAATTCTTTATATGCCCTAAATACTTGCACCGTAGAACCATCCAGTACTGGGGTCTTACCCGTGGGTAGAGCCTCGATCGCTAGCTTCACCTCATACACATCTATATCCCCACCTTGCGCCATCTTGTCCTCTGAAATCACTCCGAGGGCCGCTTCCTCCAACCACTGCCTAGCAAGCTGTGCGTCAAAGTCATCCCTCACAGCATATAGGGAGGCATAGAATTCCTGAAATACAGTGCATATGCCTTCCCTCTCTGTGATCAAAGTTCATTGCGTATATGAGGCGCACTCACATCCATGTGGTCCACTATCCTTTTTCACCAGGCACTCTCCAACAACATTCGATTGTCAAACATCCAGGTGGGTATCGGCGGCCTACTAGTTTTCTAAACCAATCCCAATATCAACGGTGCATGGTCCGACAACATTCTATCGAGGAATTCCACTGATTTAACCAACTCAAACCCTACCTCCCCCACAAATGCATAGTCAACGAGTGAATAGGCTCCATGCACTGCCCAGAAGTAGGAGTAGCTGCATGCTTCCCCGTTCAACACCCGCCATGCGTCCCACAGACACAGATCCACAAATATCCACAACAAAGTTTTAGCCGATGTGCCCATTGGTCGAATCGCCATACTCGCAACGTCTCTTGTGCTGTCCAGCACACAGTTGAAGTCCCCTAACCAAAGAATCCAGGCCATTCTATGACACACAATATGATTCTGCATCTGTTGAAAGAATTCAGCCTGCGCCATTATTGGAGCGTACCTCCCTAGAAGAAATATAGGTCGCCCTAGCGCTTCCCCTTCCACTGACACATATCTCCCCTCCCCATGCACCCTCCTGCTGGTGACCTGCCATTTTGTTACATCCCTGAACCACACCGACACCCCCCTAGAATACAGAGAGAACGTTGTGCCCTCTACTCTGTCCTTCCAGCGAGTCTGCCGCATGTCTAGCCCCTGAGCATCTAAATGACTCTCCTGTAGTACAGCCACCTCCAACTTATGTCTAATGAGGTGTGTGACGATTCGCAAAGTGTCACTTCTCCCCAGGGGAAAGCACTTTCCTATAAGGTTGGGGAGGTGCTGCCACTACCCAATATTGGTGGCTTAATGTGGGAGGACCTCATGGGGAGAGACTCACCCTCTGGGGACAAGGACGATCACCTAGGGTACAGCCCGTTGATCCACGCCACTCTTGGAGATAAAAAGCAAAGACAAGAGGGACTAAATAGAGTCTGATTACAGGGAAGCCGGGAGCCCACTGGAGCCCAGGAGTTGCGAACTCTGAATTAGAACTGGAAGAAAGGCTGTGAAGGGAAGAAGCAGTGATGGGATCACAACAAGGTGGACCATTAGCTCCCAGAGCAAAGCAGAGAGCGCAAGGAGCGGAGGACTGCAAGGTGCACCGGGACCGTTGAAGCGGACGAGAAGAGCAGAGGAAGCCGCCGACAAGGGATCTCATCCTAGGAAGGACCGAAGACGTGCTGCATCCCCCGAGAAGGTAAAGGGAGGCACAGGAGACCCGGCAAGGGTACGGGGAGGCAGAGAGAGGGACACAACATAATGTTCCTCACCCCAGTGGCAGCGATAGGGAAATTGTGTAGAGTGCATCAGGGAGGATCTCCCTTGTTACAGTATTAACAAAGTAGCTACTGGACACCTGAAGAGGGTACTAAGCATTTAAGGAGAACCTCCTCGTTGCAGTGGCAGTAATACATCCACTGACCACCAGACAAGGGCCTGGGATCCTAACAACAGTGAAGCAAGCATCCGAGGAGAACGTCCTTGTCACAGCAGCAGCAATAAACCCACTGACCACCAGAGAAGGGTCAGAGACCCTAACAGCAGTTTAGCAACCATTCAAGGAGAACTTCTTCATTGCAGTGCCAGCAATAAGCCCACTGACCACCAGAGAAGGGTCAGGGACCCTCCTTGTCGCAGTGGCAACCATATGCCCACTGACCACCAGTGAAGGACTGGGACCCCAATACGAAGGATTTGGGAACCAGAGGAGAACTTCCTTGGGGGTGTGGAAAAGATAAATCCATTGACCAGCAAAAAGAGGTTGGGACTTGGCTGGTACAGAGAGAGAGTGGCAAAACATACAGCAATTACCAGGAGAAGAGGGAGTCATTCTCCTGGTCCAGAAAGTGGAGTTGTGCAAACATTGTGTGGAACCTGCAAGTCAGGGGAAGGGAGTAATTCCCTCTGGCAACCTTTTTGCAAGAGAACACTCCTGTGAAAACCACCCGAATACCAGGGGAAGGGAGGCATTCTCCTGGGGAAGGAACTTTATGTTGTATTATTTTAGTCTTTAATTGTAGTTTAAGGGATAGAATTAGTTTGTGACACAGGATGGTGGACTTAGATTTTGACCGACATTCAGACAGATCTTTTAGTATTAGTTTGAGGCAGGGATACCTCTCTTAGATGATTGGGATAGTGAGGGGCTTTTTCATGAATAAAAGTCTGTAACCACCAGCATGCCACCTTTGTGTCAGATTCCTTCTTCCACACCCTTACAGGTAGGAGAAAATATTTCCCCTTTTCACTACATAGTTTAATACTCTAACATTCCAACTGATGAAATTCAAAGCGGATACATTTCTGGTTGCTCAATCCCCCCACACCCCGCAGAACAAACACCAGATTAGCTCCTATATATGTAAAGAAGACTATAACCCAAAACAGTCAAACTCCCACACAAACCCCGTCCTCCCCAACCCTCCTCCTTGTACCCACCCACCCACCCCAGCAAAGGATGCACCCACATTCCACAACTTCCCCAACTCCCACCACCCCCTCAAACCGAGGCTCCACCTCTACTCCCCCAACTTGCAATTCAGCCAATCGTAAGGGTGAAGGGAGGATAGCTAGAGGTGGGCTTCGCCCATCACCCCCACAGGCGCTATTCTGCCAGTACGCCCTGTATAATCCTCCTAACCCCCTTTCAATATTTTCCATTAGCAACATCCCCAGCAGATTAATACCCCAGACCAAATCAAGTGGCAACCATTCAACACAGATACACCCTCAATATCCCTTCCCCACAAGAATTACAGGCGCCCAACATGAATCACTTGCTCCTGTATTGCCAAGGCCAGCACCATTCCGCCCGGGCCTGTCCCATACCTCAGCTAGTGTTCTCTAGTCCAGCCCTGCCCAGGTCAGCGTCCTCAGCTATGTCATTTGCGCCATCGTAACTTGTGCCATATGGTTGCCCCTCTTGTGCCATGGCCAGTGCGCGATCCTTGTCGATGTATCCTTCGGCATTGCATCCTGCCAGTCCACACCTCACTCGGTCGTTGAATTGTAATTGTAATGGTTATTTATAACATGCTTAATACCCAGAGGTTTCTAAGGGCGGACCTGGGGATCGAACCTGTGTTGCTCCGCATTGTCTTGCTTCCAAGTCGAGCGCGTTGCCCCTGAACTATCCTCCCTAGACAAGGAAAGAAAAGGTAGTGACCCTCCACCATCACCTTCAATTTTGCTGGAAAAAAAAACATCATGTACATGTATCGCAGGGCTCTGTGTCTCCTTCTCACTGCATCGTATCACTTGCGCTTTTTCTGGACTTCCTGCGTGAAATATGGGAAGAATACGATTCGCATACGTCCACCTCCTAAACTGTGGCTCTCCTTGCGTCCTGCAGTATCGTATCCTGATCACGGAAGTTTAACAGCGTCGCTATTATGGGCCAGGTTGGGGCGCCCACCAGAGGTTTTCTTCCAGGCACTCTAACTCTGTGCGCCGTTTCATTGGTAAACCACAGCGAGATCCGCCTGATTTTCAAAGTGTCCACAAAGAGTTTTTCCAGGTACAACTCCATACTCGGGCGTTCCTTCCCTTCCGCGATCCAAAGTATTGCGGATGTTACTGCGCAGTGAGCGGCCCTTCGTGTCCTCTGCTCGGACTTCCAGTACTCTTGTGGCTGAAGTAAGCCCATTGATCTGGGATTGCAGTGTCGCCTAGTGTCCTCCACCCTGCTCACTTTTTGTTCCATTTCTGTCACTCATTCACCCATTATCTCAAAGTTTGCCCTCCCTAGCTCAAGTTCAATAGCCACCGTCTGTACCTTGTTTTCTAAGGAGGTTCTCAATTCCTGAATCGCTTCCAGTTAGCGCCGGCATGACATTATCTTCAACAGCCCCCAGTCCCGTTTCTCATCAACAGTGAGCGTTTTCAGTTTGGTCTGTCTAGCTTTACCCCCCCTTGCATTGCTCCAGTTTTTGCTGTTGGCCTTTGACCATCTTGCCAGTTAGAGGACCCCCAGACCTTTTCTGCCCGTGACGCAGTTCCCACTCCAATGACGACTGTGCCCGCACGGATCCTTGCCAGGCGCCTCTCCTAAGTTCTCACTCCATGCCTTCAGTGGACCCCCCTTTGACACCACCGACAAGAGTGCTCCAACCCTGTCCGTCTGCACAAATCTGCCAGCGATTTCTCCCCGTTCTCCAGATACAGACCTGGGCTGTTCATTGAAACCCTGACAGACTGTCACTTCGGGGTAACCAGCATAGTGCACACTCTCCCACCTTCATCAGTATTCCTGCACCACAGGCCTGCTCACTTCCAAGCTGCACCACTCCCAAGCGGGCCCATCAAAGCCCCACCAATCCTCCACAACTGCCTGGGTGGTAAGGCTGTTCAACAGCTGCCTACCACTTCTTCTGCAGCTCGGGCATTCGTGCACTTCCCATCATCAGTTGCTCGGGCCTGCAGGCACCAACATCCGCTCTTGTGACGGCTGCTAGCTCAACATTTTGCCACAAGTGCTTCTGAACCCGCCTCAGTGAGCGCAGAGTCTGCAGTGTCTGGACTGTGCTTCCATTCTGAGCCTTTGGCGTGCACTAATGGCAGAACAAGCCTCCTGTGGCTTGTTGCGCCACTGCAACCCTAATGATCTCTGGCCTCTCCTCCTGCACACAGCATGTCTACTTGCTATGTTTCACTGCCTTGACTTTTTTTTTTGTCACCTTTTTTAACTTGTATGTATGTTTTCAAATAGAAACATTCTTTTGACCGAACACTCCCTAATACCAGAAATAATGTAGATGGAACCCAATTACAGTAGCACTAATAGTAAACATAACAACATTTGTGGCAGGCAGGAGGCGGTGCGGGCCCCGGGCCCTGGAGGCCGTGCAGAGTGAGGCGGGTTTACCGCCACCGTTATTTCCGGACCGCCTGATTTGTAATGAGGCCCATATTCTCTAATGATAGTACTAAGTGCCATATATGAATATACATCTAAAATGTTTAAAAATACAATCGCACTCAGGTTCCAAGATGGCTGCGTGAAGCGGAAGACGCACTGCCCGGAGCTCCCGTCCCGAATGTGTAGCTCAGCACTGTAAGGCAATCATATTTGAGTAATTGCCCTTCCCGGGATCCGTTGCAGGGGGTGCGGGAGCACAGGAGTCAGCGAGGCCCCTACGTCTTCCCTGAAAAAGCTGTTGGAGCGGGTGTGTAGGAGACCGAGGAATCTCAGCGTCAGCCCCGGAGCTGCTGCCGTAGTACTAAGGCTGTGGGAGAGCGCGGAGGCCCGCCACTTGAAGCGGACTTGAGCGGCGCCAGGGCTCGCCTTGTCAGCAGGGGCTGGATCGGACCCGGCCGCGCTTTGGTGACGGGTGGAGGAGAGGAGCAGTGCCTTCCTGAGTCAGCGACCCCCTCTGTCGGGTCTGGAGAGCTTTGGCGCTGTGGCAGGCAGGAGGCGGCGCAGGCCCCGGGCCCTGGAGGCGGTGCAGAGTGAGGCGGGCGGACCGTGGAGACGGACTTTCCTGTGAGGTGAGGGGGGTCTGCTGGGACGCAGCGCAGGCCCAGCCTCGTGAAGATAGAGACAGGCTGATGGATCTCCATGCATTGGAGGTTCCACAGTGGTATGGAGGTGAAACGTGGCTGGTGAGCCAGATTGTGTTATCCTGACGGAAGAGACGTGGTGCCAGCCCTGCGCTGGGCGTACAAGTAAGTGGGGGAGTGCGGGGGTCATGCTGTCAGAAGTGGTGGGGGACCCCGCAGCGCCCCTGGAGGTGCCCCCGGCCCCCGCACCGGTGCCATTCAAGAATATTGCTGGTGGGCGGGAGGAAGAGCCCCCAAGAAGAGCTGTCTTGTACCCCTGCACCCTCCATCAAACCTAGCTCCCACGGACTGGGACATTGGCGATACTGGAACGGGAGCTGGGAGGGCCTATTGGGGGGATCAACAGTGTGCAGTGCTGGTGTACTGGAGGGCCCAGAACAAGCTTAACAGCGAGCCCAATATTTACACTTTAAGATGTGCTGACCCTCCTAGGACGCCTAATATAGTCAAGAAGTCTTTGATCCACCTGCCAGCTGTCAGTTACTGAAGCGACTTCATTGCCTCGGTTGCGGCCCTGTGGGGCACCGGAACACGTAGAGTAGAGCTCCATAACACGGACTTTGATAACCCACAGAGGGAGATTCCACTTCAGAGATATGTCTAGAAATAAGAATAAGGGCACTCCGGGCTCCTCCAAGATGGCAAAAAAAATTCAAGAGGGGTCTCTTGCCCAGATCTGGGCCAGGGATCTGGACGAGCAGACACTCCGGGGCCCTAAGGAGGGGTCCTCGAAAGTGGAGATGGATTTCAATCAGGATCCGCAGGACCTTCCCATCACCCGCTCAACGCTTAAGACCCTTCTTGGAGAGATAGTAGAGAAAATCACAGAATCAGGGCAGAAACAAATGGATGCGTTGAGGGAAGACCTGGCTGAATTTGCAAGAGATCAAAAGAGACCTCAATAAAATAGAAGAGAGGGTAGATATGAATGAGAGAGGGCCATACAAGACCTGTCGGAGGATGCGAGGAAAGCGAACAAGCTTCTGGAAACTTTGGCCATGGCCACGCATAATCTAGAATTGAGGGCAGAGGATCTGGAGGACAGATCCAGACGGTCCAGTATACGTGTTAAATCCTTGCCAGAGTCTGTTTATGATCAATTGTTCGCTGAAACGATGAGGGCAATTTTTGGAGATCTACTAGATGAAGACCAGAACACCGAGCTCAGATTCGACAGGATCCACAGAGTCTGGCCGAAACGCCAGGAACCGGGAGCGAGAGCACGAGACGTCCTAGTGGCATTCCATAATTACTCACAGAAAGGGAGGGTCCTGCAAGCAGCCAGAAAGGTGGGACATATCTCCCACAATGGAGTAGAAATTCAGTTGTTCCAAGATCTCTCCCAAACCACTCTGAATAGGAGAAGGCGCATGGCCCCAATTCTGGTTCATCTAAGGGAAAAACAAATCAGATATAGATGGTTCCATCCACTCGCCCTCTGCTTCATATGGCAGGGGAAAAATCCCAAAATTACGACATGCGAGCAGGGACTAGCCCTACTTGGCCTGGATGACAATACAGCGCCGGCTCGTGTGTCCCCGAGTGGGCGAGTGCCCCCAGCAAGCCTTGGGAATGGTCAGAGGCGGGGTCGAGGAAATCAAGTAAGGAACGAAAGCAGATGGCCGGCAGTTCTCACATCCACACCCCTGCACCAGGCCACGGAGATCATTCTGAAAGGAAGGTCAATTAGGCTGTCTATGGAGCACGAACCAAGTCTTATTTCATATCCCTGGGGAGGGCTTATATTTACAGAAAATGAAGTGCTTGTAAAAATAGAAGAGGTGGGAGCCGTTACAAGGGCGGGAAGCTAAGGGGAGGAGATGCCAACCTGGCTTCTTGGAATGGGAATGGGAGTTCCTGCGTGGAAACAAACTGGGTTATTATTAGGATCTGGCTCTCGGGTTTTACTGCCGAGAGGGGCTAGGTGCCAGCTGGATCCACCCAGTGGTTAGGAGGGGAAGGGGGGGAGGGAATGGGAAGGGTTGGGAGGGGTGTACTGATCCGTAGGCTGGTAATTAAGGAAGGCGTTCAGAACCACAGGTCAAATCCAATTTATCAGAAGTGCGGGGACACATCCTTGTCAGAATTAAGGGTTCACCTATAAGGATCCAATAAATGGGCTAGTATGGATCAACTCAAGATATTGACGTTAAATGTCAATGTCTTAAATTCTCCTCTTAAGAGGAAAAGTGGTGAGTGCCCACATATCGCCACATTCCAGGAAACCCATATTCACTCTAGGGATGCATACAGAATGAAAATCTGGGGGTATAAAAGGTTGATCCAGGCTACCCAACCGAGTAAGAAAGGGGGAGTAATAATAGCACCGAGGGTCGGGCTAGATATGGAAATTAAATCCACACACAAAAGATGAACAAGGAAGGTATCTGGCGATCCAGTTGGAGGGCAGGGGCGAACTTATTACAATTGCAACAATATATGCACCTAATAATGGCCAAGACTCCTTTATTCAAAGGTCCCTAACCCGTCTTGGTGATTTTGCCAGAGGTAACATATTTTAAAGGGAGAATTCAACATGGCATGGAATCTCGCAATAGACAGGAGTAGGGTCACATGGGGACAGCAGGCGGGTCCATCAGGAGACCACAGGAGGAAAATGGGAGAGCTAGCCCTAATTAATGCATGGAGGGAGACCAAGGGGAGTACACCAGGGTATACATTTTACTCCTATGCGCACAAAACCCACTCCTGCATAGATTATATATGGATGTCCTCCCCTTTTCTGGGCTCCTTAACAGATATCAATATATGGGCTTTGTCAATCTGAGACCACGCACCAATGACCTTGTCTATTGCCTGGCTGCGAGGACCAATAGCCCTGTAGCGATGGCGATACCCCACGCCACTGTTCCGAGATGTAGTATTGGTTAAGGAAATAGAGCAAGACCTGGAGGAGTTTGTCACCTATAACAGCTGGGAAGACACATCCCCCCAGGTATGGTGGGATGCCCTCAAGGCCACGATACGGGTGAAGATTATAGCGATCAAGGCTAGGAGGGAACGAGAGGTGAGGCTTGAGGAAGAGAATCTGGGGCGTAAGCTCAAAGAGGCAATGACCCAGATGGCTGTGAAACATACGAGAGCAGCTGAGAGGTAGGTCCGGGCACTCGGGGGACAAATCAATCTCATTCAAACGAGGGCAGCGGAACGTAATCTCCTACGCTTGCGTCAAAAATACTATGCTAAGGCCAATAGATCCAACTGCCTGTTGGCAAAAATGCTAAGAAAGGAACAAAACGACAAAACCATTTTAAGAATTAGGGGAGAGGGAGACCGGGTTTTTACACAATCCCACAAGATAGAAGGGAATTTTGCTTGCAGATTTTACACTGATCTGTACTGCTCTGGTAACCCAGATCCGGCAACACAAAAGGCCTGTCTAGATCGAATTACACTTGTGGAGATATCCAGCGAGGACAGAGAAAGACTAGAGGAAGACATAACAACAGACGAGGTCAGGAAAGCTAATGCCTCGTTAGCAATGAACAAGGCTCCCGGGTTTGACGGCTTTGTGGCCGAATTCTATAAATTGCACAAAGAGTTTCTAATCCTGCACCTGACAAGGCTGTTTAATCAGATAGGTCCCACCAAGGCTCTATGGAGGAAGCGAAGGTCATCCTTATTCACAAGAAGGGGAAAGATCCCGAGACATGTGGCTCCTATCGTCCGATCGCGTTAATAAATGTGGATGCTAAGATACATACTAAGGTTCTCGGTGCCAGGCTAAACTTGATCATGCCCACAATAGTAAAGTCTGATCAGGCGGGATTCATTAAGGGCAGACAAACGGCAGATAATGTGCAGAGGATATCCCATCTGATCGAAAAAACACATCAGAAGCGGGTCCCTGCCCTTCTTCTTACAATTGACGCCGAAAAGGCCTTTGATCGGGTGGAGTGGAGTTTCCTCTTCACCACGATGGAATGGATGGGATTTGGACCCAAATATTTGGACTGGATTAAGGCCAATTATCAAGCCCCGACTCTTCGATTGACAGTTAACGATCAGGTATCCGAGCCGGTAATAGTAAAACGTGGCATTAAACAGGGGTGCCCTCTTTCCCCGTTGTTATACGCTTTGCATCTAGAACCATTCCTGTCAGCGGTGAGAGGAGCAACCTCGATATCCGGCATTCCGTTTGGGGGGCAGGAGCATAAAGTGGCTGCTTTTGCAGACGATCTTCTTTTCTCGCTGACATCCCCCGATCAGTCCCTGCGGTGGCTTAGTAAGGAACAAGCCCAGGCTGGACAGGTTGCCGGTTTGAGAGTAAATGCCAATAAGTCGGAAATACTCAGCCTTGGTCTCCCTACATCCACTGAACAACAAATCAGAGAGACATATGAATTTAGATGGGCAAGGGACAACATCAAATATTTGGGACTGCGCTTCACTAAAACCTTAGAGGGATTATACCATGCCAATTTTCCGTCTCTACTGGAAACGATTAAATCGAAGCTTATAGATTGGGGTCCACTCTCAATATTGTGGTTGGGACGGGTGAACGTCTTAAAAATGGCGATATTGCCACAGTTGCTCTCCTTGTTTGCAGCTTTGCCGGTAGATATCCCACGTGGCTTCTTCAAGTCCCTACAGAGGGCGAACAGCCGGTTCATTTGGAATAATAAACGGCCGAGAATCTCTGTAACTCTCATAAGAACACTTACCTCTCAGGGGGTATGGGTGTACCAGACTTTAGGAACTATTATATTGCCCCGCAAATTAGGATACTTACAGATTGGCAGAGGGACGACAGAAACAAACCTTGGAGGCCGATGGATAGGGCGGTGGTGGCGGGACATTTAGAAGGAACCTTATGGAAACCAAGGGAGGATAGAACCCCCCAAATGTATGCCAGTAAAATCACTTCGACATTGGGGCAAGCCTGGGACACTGCAGTGAAAGAGGCTCAGATTACCACCTTCCCGTCCCCAAAAACACAGCTGTTTAGAAACCCTCAATTTATCCCGGGCACAGCCACACTAACATTTGGGAAGTGGTACCAAGGCGGGTGCAGGATGGTGAGGGATATGTTTGTAGATGGGAAGGTTAAAGACTTAGAGCGCTGCAAACTAGATTTTGACTTGGACGAGAGACAAAGATATGGTTATATGCAACTGCGTCACTGGTTGTCACATCTGACCCTGAAAACTGCTGGATCTCGTCTCCTGACCCCTTTGAAAAATACTTGGATACCCATTCCGGTGACAAGGGGCTGATGACTAATATCTATAAGTATATTAAGGAGGGGGAAGCTGTCCCCAGTCGGCCCTACATGAAGCAGTGGGAATTGGCCACGGGTAAAGTCATAGGGGGTCAAGAGTGGCAGAGATTGTGGAGCCAGATTCCTAAGCTTACTAGATCTATACAGGTCCGGGAGACCTGGTTAAAGTTCATGTTTCAGTGGCACTTGACCCCAGTTAAACTGCATAGGCGGTTCCCGAATCACTCCCAATTGTGCTGGAGGGACTGTGGAGGGGTGGGAACCTGGGCTCACATTTGGTGGGAATGCCTGGAACTGGAAGTGTATTGGGGCTATATACGCCAAGCCACATCGCGGGTGCTGGGGGAAGTGGGAGGAGGTAATAGAGGTCTGGATATCTGTTGTATGTATGAAACCCTGGTGGCTATTCCTACGACTTTTCTTCGTAAAATATATGTCTTAATGATGATGTCGGCAGTAATGGTCGTCGCCCGTAGGTGGAAAACGAAAGTGCCCCCTCAGGAGAACGAGTGGATTGCCAAAATATGGTCAGTAGTTTCCATGGAATGGCTCACCCATTCATTACAGGGTGCCCAGATTAAGTTCACAACAGACTGGTCCACTCTGCCAGCATTTCTTGGAGGTTTTGAAAATAGGAGATGGTGTCCCAGATCAATGACCCTGTTGGGCATTATAGACCCACAAGAGGACTCTGACCCATGAAAGGGAATGATCAGTAAGGGTCGGAACCCCGCGGGGATATGCAATGAATGCTGAAAGGACATGTGAGCTCACCTGTGCTGTTATGCAGTGGGAGGATAAATGAATTACCAGCTACCGGATCGGGGGGAGGGTAGAGGGGAGGGTAGAGGGGAGGGTAGAGGGGAGGGGAGAGGGGAGGGGAGAGGGAAGGTGTGGGAGGGAGGATTGGGTTTCGCTGTTTTTTCCATGTTGATTGTTTGGTTTATTAAAAAATGCTAATAAACACATGTTTAAACAAAATACAATCGCACTTAATCAGAACCATACAATTATAAATGAATGGTATTCAAAATACAGCTTAAACAAACAGGAGAGCAGCCCACATTATACTTACAGTTATGTGGGGCACATCTGTAATGATTACAACCATGTTTCTGGAAAAACAAGGAACCGTGAGCGAGCACACTTCAGTTGACGGAGATAAGATGTAATTCGCAATATGTCAAACTGTTTTCAGATACAGAGGAGGAAAAAAATTGTGGCACAGAAGTTGTATTGAAAATATCAAATGAACACAGTGTCCAATGATGACGGACACTGCCGACCCCTGCACACCATCGATAGTTGAAAATAACTATAAGTTAAATATTTTCAAGAATGCCTAAAGACAATTGATTGTGAAGAATGAAATTCAACAATACTTAAAAAGAACAGTGGAAGAATATCAGAAAGGTTAAGTAAAAAGATTTTTAGTAAAAAGATTTTTAATTTGTCTTGAGATCCATTGAATATACTCAACATGTTTCATGGCTCGTCCCTTCATCAGGAGGTGTGTTACTCTCATCCAATCTTATAAGAATCCAAACTTCAGTCTACAACAGTAATGGTGACACATTGTTAATACCCAAAATCACTAATACACAACTGCGGAAACAATTTTAGGTCTCTCATAGTGTTATTAACATATCTTAACAGAACAGACCTCATGATTGTCTTGATAAATTCCACAAAATAGTGGCAAAAAAGCCTTTCTGGCAGTTAAATATGCTCAGAAAACAAGACAAATGCCTGTAACAATAAAGCAATTATTTAAAAAAATAGGAAGCCACTGCAGTTCCAATAAGTCAAGGGAAGTTACACACACACAAAACAGAGCTCAAACAGAGCTTTTTATGAGTACATAAAGAATTCTGTACTTTGGACGCCTGATTACTGCAGATAAAATTTTTGACTTCATGATGGAGACAGATATGCTGATCATGTTAGTGATTCGCTTTCATTTTTGTAAACATTTTCACATGTCATTATCCATGATGGTGTATGTGCTTTACGTGCATGCATAGCTGCCATCTTGTTACTGCCACTTTTACTTTTCCATTGAGGCAATGCTCCGTTTGAGCTCTGTTTGGGGATTCAGTTTGTAACTTCCATTTTCTCACAAATGCCTATTTAATACTGCATCAGAGATTGAGAATTGCCAAAGAAATCAGAATGGCCAAACAGTATCAAATATTCACTAAATATCCAAATACTACTGTGAGAAACTCATGGTGACCAAAAGTAAGGCAGACACAAGTGATCACAGTTCAAGGGTGTTTATTGACCAATGAAAATGGTATACAGGTTGAAAAAACACCTAATCTAAACCTAAATCTAAGATGGGGGCAGGCGTTGACCATCAAATCAAAAATATGGCAGTCCTAGTGATGTCAAGTCAAATAAAAAGGCCTATACTAAGAAAACCTATTGCCAATTTCTTATGCTAAATACAAAGGGTATTGGGTTAGTTTTTAAGAAAGAAAGAAGTGTTCTTAAATAATAAGTCAGGATGCAATGGCTTGGGTCTCCCTTCCCCACGTTTTAAGCACAGGGTAAGGTTGGAGCTTGGAGCACAGTATGATCTCGGGCTTCACTAGCACGAGACGACAGTTCCAATGCTAGATGGTCTTGGGCTTCGCCAGCACGAGACCCCACTTCCAATGCTAGTTCTCAAGACCTTGAAGGCCAGGTCTCGTTTCCTTAGAAAGTCTCTTGCCTTCGGGCTTGAAGTGTTCAAACAATAAAACAAAAGTTGCTTTACCAAATTAAAGTTCTTTTCCAAAACTCAATACGGGTGATGGTTTCACCCCTGGGCCCCCCTCTTCTGGGCTGGCCCCTTTTGTATTGTATTTTCACAATTTCCGATAGGGTGAGGGCTTCACCCCTCAGTCCCCTTCTTCTGGGCTGACCCTTCTCAATTATAATCCACAGATCGGATTATATTTTACATTGCTTCTTGGGACTTTAGACTCGTCCCCTCTTCTGGGATTCGCTTTCCCCTTTTTATTTTCACCATGCGGGATTCACTTCTCTTTCTTCTAGCCAACTTTAATGATCAAAGACTTTCGATTGTACAGGGTTTTTGCTTGACCCTCACGTATGACCACTTTGCTTCCTTTGGCGGCCTTCCTATAGCCTTCTGATTTCTATAGTTTCTCAATATGGGGCTTGACCAGAGTCTCCTGAGTTGGCACCCACATGTGCCACTTCCCCTTTGTAAGTGCTCTCCCCCTGACAATTTTAACAGACTTAAATTTTACTGGTGCCTGACTTCCCGGCTGCCGAACTTGTAATGAGTACGCGTCTGGCGGCAACCTGCCGGTAGCACCGGCAGGGTTACCTCCGGACCCGTAATGAGGCCCTATGCCTTTGAACAAGGAAAAGTGGGCGGAAATGTATCAAATTATGTTTATCAGTAGCACTGCATAACCAAAAACAAATGGGTCTTCCAAAGAATCACCTACGGACACCTTCCAGAGTCCATAAATCACCCCCCTGCCATTCCACCCTTTGCACATACTCAAAGTCACCTAAAGGTGCGCTTCCAAGAAGTGAAGCAATTGCTACTGAAAAAAGCCATTGAAAGGAAGCCAAAAAGGACATGGAGTGTACTCATGGTACTTTGTGGTCAAAAAGCCGGACAGCAAGTGGTGTCCGATATTGGGCCTACGCAGTTTCAACAAATTCATAAAAAGTTCCAAATGGTAATGCCCCAACGAGTAATCACAGCTATTCAGCAGAACAACTTCCTGCCTAGACCTGCAGGATGCTTACTTCCACATTCCCGTACACCCCAGACACAGGAAGTATCTAAGGTTCGTGGTAAACAACATCCATTATCAGTTCCGAGTACTGCCGTTCGGCTTAAAGTCAGCACCAATAACATTTACCAAGTATCTAGCACCCATCGCAGCGGCTCTCCGCAGTACAGGTCGCTATGTCTATCACCACGTCTATCCATATTTAGACGACTGCTTCATAAGAGCGCCATCTTTCGCCAAGGCCTAACAAACCAAATCAGAAAAGGTGCAGACGCTCCAGGAGTTGGGGTTTTCTATAAACTACAAACAAAAATTCACTGAAGCTGTCCAGGAATTTGGTTTCTCTGTGGACACAATTTGCCACACAGGAGCAGTGTACAGTCTTAGTCCCAGAGAATAGACACATTGCTTGCACTAATACCAAATCTCAAACCAAGGCGGTTCGTTTTGATACGCAAGTACATTTATCTGCTTGGCACAATATCATCATGCATCCCACTGATACCGAACTGCAGGCTTTACATGTGGCTGCTACAAGAATTCGTAGCCAAAACTGGTCTCGGTTGTCAGGTTCTTCGGAGGACAAAATCTTCATCACTCCCACCATCGTGCGCAAGAAACAATGGTGGACAGACGAGAGCAACCTGGCCATAGGGAACCCATTCCAGGGAACAAGTCCCCACAAAACAATGATCACAGATGCGTTGATGACAGGCTGTTAGGGAGAATTCTCATTTTATGGCTAATTTCCCTCACCTAGTGAGTCCCCCAGCAGCTTTGCTGGATTTCTGGAGTTTATTTTTTTCACTTGGTAAGAGTGTGAGCTTTTTCCCCACTCTCACCCATGGCAAAACATGTTGGCATTAACTTTATCTAGTCATTTAACCACAGATCCAGTACACCCCATCTTACATAGAGTACTGGAAAGGCTTACTCCGTATCCCTTTTTATATGTACCTCCTAGAGCATTGTTTCGCTCTTTTAACATTTAGACTTGGCTGGTGGCAGTGGTATCTACCCTAGCTTTTCTACCGCGATTATATTTTATAAACGTGGTATTGTTTTAGGCTATTATATTAGCCTCGAACATAAACCCGCTTGAGCAAATACTTTTTCTTTTGGCTCCGGTCGGGTTTATTCGCCATTTCTTTTTGTTAAAGCCCTTCTTGTGTTTTACTTTGCGTGGCAAACCAGGTTTGCCTCCTTTGTTCTCTGTCTTTTGGCGGTCTTCTGCCAAGAAGCCCTCCTCCAGGCGCCTGGGTGTCGAGGTGGGCTGAATGTGAGGGAGGGGTGTAGTCACCCCCTGCACAGGGTATCCTCGGAAACCCAGGTCGCACTTTGCCATGATTGGCAGATGTGGCTGGAAAACTCCCCTGCTGCGTGATTGACAGCCATGGTGTGTGAATGGGGGATTTTCGCATAAAAGGCAGGTCTCTTTTGGCTAGAAGTCAGAGTCGCCACTGGAACTACAAGGAACCGAAGAGAAGCAGAGAAGAAGACGGCTGCTGCAACTACCCCGTCCCGGTGACGCCCTGCTGCAGTCCTGAGCTATCTACCCTTCGACAACCAGAGAAGATCCAGTCCGTAGTCTTCTTCCCTTGAGCCTGGTGGGGATAACCAGCTCATCTTCCACAACCAGAGGATCCTCTTCTTGGTCGAAATCGCTGCATACTGCTGTAGTGGTCCGGATAGCCATCTGAAGAGCCTCTTCTGTTTTGAAGGAGCGCACCTTTTATTCACCGTCGCAGCTGCCGGCTTCATCCCTGTGTGGTGCAGACCCCTCCAGACGTCCTCCTTCGCACCGAAGCTCCAGGAACCGTGGGTCTGCGGGAAACCAACAGGAACAACTGCCGTGGCACCAGCTCTTCATTGAATAAGGTAGTGTGTTCTGCTTGAGGAATTAGGGTGAATCCCTTTTTCTTCGCCTCCAAGCCTTGCCCTTGTTTTCCCTCCTTCTTATAACTTTTGCTTCCTCTGTTGACAATATCTAAGTACTCCTGGCAACGTTGAATCTGTAACTGTCTGACTGTGTGATCCTCGACGACAGGAACCCGGTTCCACTTGACACTGGCTCCAGCCTATTGACTCTTGAATTCCGTCAAATAGTGTTCTCTGATTCTGTCTGCCTTGACAAAAGTATTGCCTATGATTTTTGACCCCAACTCTCTCTGGTTAACTCAGGTGCTAAGTGTGTTTTTGCCCTGGTAACATTTCTTGCCGCAGATACGCGTTTCTTTAGTAAGACCGAACTGTCATTACTGTCAAAAAGTGATCGCAAGTGTATTCCCGGTAACGTCTTTTGTTTCACAACACCGGTCCGTTAAAACATAGGGTACTTACCTTGAGTTAGAGTGTACCAAAGTGAATTGGTTGGTTATAGTGTATTTTACATGTGGTTTTGAATTAATAGAAGTGTTGTGTTAATAACAAATGGTTTAAAAATAAATGTACTTATATTTCTTTACCTGAAACCTTGAGTCAGTGTTTGCTTGAGTCACAGTAATTGTGGTCCCTTTGTGTAATCTCTGATACTGCTCATATACTCTTGAGATAAGCCTGGCTGCTCCACTACTGCTACCACTTTAACATAGTAGTACAGGCTTGTACCAAAGGTAAAACCTGTATTGCCACCTGTAGTCTTAATTGTGTGTAGTGATTCCTAAGGGCACTGCACAGGATTCTGACTAACACTGGTGTACAGCGGTGAGGATTTGGAAGTAGAGTGATTACACTTAGAGTGCTACTGTTGCTTGGGTTCAACTAACCACAAGGCTAACACCACTAATTCTATTTAACTGAGAAATCATGTCAAATATGGAAAGCTACACTGAAGAGGGTCTCTTAAACTACACTGCTGAGGTTTTGAGAACCATGCGTAGAGAGAGGAGTCTCTCTGGTAAATGTAAGAAATCCGAATTGGTTGCAAAGATAATAGGAAAACAAAGTCTGGAGAGTGGGTCAGAAGGGCCTACCCCTCCAGCAAATGTGGATACTGATGTTTCTGATTCTGAGAGTGGTACTTTAGAAGAAGTGGATGAATCCTTGTTAGGAAACCCTACAACTCCTTTGCCTGCTCAGAAAGCATAACCTCTGCCCACAGGGACCCTCACAGGTCCTGCACTTACTCCTGAGTTTATTGCACTTGAGAAAATGAGACTTGAATTGGAAGTGAAACGTATTGATGCACAAACTGCCATGAAACATCAAGAGTTAAGGCTCAGAGAAATGGAGCTGAATCATGAACTAGAGATGAAGAAATTGCCTGTAGAAAATGCTTCTCTCCCAGAGTCTTCTAGGACTTCCAGCCCTAAGAGACCCAGTATGCCAAAGGAAATGATTGGTATGTATGAGACTAAACTTGATGTTTTGGATTGGTTAGCAATGTTTGAGTACAATCATGTGATTCAAGGTATCTCAGGGAACCAGCTGATTCCCTGCCTTTTCTCTAGGCTTCCCCCTGTTGCAAATGATGCTGTAATGGAGTTGGGGGAGGAGGATAAACAGGATTATGAGTGTGTAAAGCTAGCATTAATAGCTAGGTTTAGGAAGACCCCTTCCCAGTATCTTCAGAGGTTTAGAACCCTCAAAAAGCATGATGGTGAGGTGGTGGAACGGGAGGAGTGGGAGAGGCTCTGGAGATTGATTCCAACGGTGGCTAGGGCTGTTCCACTTCAGGAGGCCTGGTATAAGTACCTTTTTGGTTGGCAATACACACCGGCCCGCCTTCACGCGATCTATCCGGTGGTCTCGAGTATGTGTTGGAGGGGCTGCGGCGGGGATGGGACAGAGGCTCATATTTGGTGGGATTGTCCGGCTATCAAGTCTTTCTGGGTAGTTGTTTTTCAGGCTCTTGCCCAGGCACTGGGATAGGGTATGGATCAAGACCCTCTGGAGATTCTTTTGGGAAGAGTTTGGGAGTCGGGGGATGGTGGGAAGAGAGTGGGGCAACGCAAGGCTCAAATAGTTTTTATTTTGGCTGCGATGGCTCTTATTGCCCAAAGGTGGAAGAGCCCCGCATTCTGACGGAGCCGGACTGGTTGAGGAAAATGTGGGAGATTGTGTCTCTGGAATGGGCCACATTTGCAGTTAACAATACGTTGGGGGCTTTTGCGAAGGAATGGGGAGAGACTTTGGACTCCTTGAAGGGGGAATTCCAGGAGCAGTGGCGACCGCAGAGACTTAAACTATTGGACTTTCAGGCCTGATGAGTTGTGCTGGAAGGGAGGAGGGGCTTTGGTATGGTTCGGGGGGAGGGGGATGTTTGGGGGTGTTTGTTGTTCCTTTAAGGAATTTTAGCGACGTAGAGACTTTAAAGGGATGAGAGGGGGTGGGGGAGGGGCAGAGGATTAGTTGTATGTTGACTTGTTTTGTGTTTTTCTTTTTGTATTATGCATACAATTCAATAAAAGAAAGAAAATAAAAGCATGATGGCACCCCTTTGGCTACCTGGGTGTGTGAATCTTTGAAAAACTTAGATGGTTGGGTTAAGGGTTACAAAGTGAACACTTATGAAGGTTTGAGGAATCTTGTGATGTTGGAGTCTATTTTTGATGTCTGTCTGCTCTCCTGAGTTTAGACAGCACTTGGCTGATTCAAAGGAGATAGATCCTAAGAAACTAGCTATGGCTGCCTACTTTTATTTGCCAACAGGGCTACTCACAAGGATTCTGGGGCTACTCAGAAAAAGGATGAGGGGAAGTAGCCCAAGAAAGACAACAAAGAGAATTCCAATAACTCCAATCCAAAGCGGGCCACAAACATAACCAGGGTAAGCCACCAGGGAAACCGAATCAGGCTAGTGTACCATCTGGTCCCAAACCAGATGGAGGTCAGAACAAGCCCCCATTCCAGAGAGCATTTGGAAAATTCTTTGTTTGCGGGTTAACTGACCGTGTGAAAGGAGATCCCAGATGTAAGGGTAAATCTTCAGGGGTCCACACTGTCTCCTTAGCCTTCTCCACGGTGGATGAAGTACCTATAGCCAGTGGAAACTTTCAGTTACTAGCTGATGAGCCCATGAGAGTCTCAGCTGGTGTTTCTTTAGTGTCCTAGGGTCTTTGGGAACAACAGAACTTAGATGTCTATAACTCAATCCCAGATAATACTAACAAGTATTACAAAGATAGTGTACTTGTGAATGGTCAGGAAACCCCTGCCATCAGAGACACTGAAGCCAGCATAACTGTGGTTGATTGTTTTTTCAAGGTGGAGGATGTTGCTAAGGCACCCAAACACCTAACCAAGTTAGCTGGAGGCCCTGTGCAAATGGTTCCCCAGTTACCAGCTCTCATCCAGTGTAATGCCATGACTGTCAGAATACCTGTAAGTGTGCAAAATAACATACCTGGGAGGGTTCTGCTGGGTAATAACCTTAAAACTCTTGGAGTTGTGTCCAGTACCCCCAGGCCCCCCAGCAGAAGGAAGGAGGAAATCACTAGGTCTGGAAGGGAGAGAACCTTGAGAGGCTCTTCTGGGGACATGATAGAGGAAACAATCACACCAAGTCCACAGGACTTTCTTACTGCTATTGCAGGACAGAAAGAGACAAAGGGGAAACCCAAGTCTGCCAGCAAGAAACCAGCATGCACTCCTGTGCCCAGAAGGACATCTCCAAGACTGTCCAAAGTCACATCTGTGACTCCTCCACCAGTTGAGGCTGAGTGTGAAGTTCAACCCTGTATGGTTGTTAAGAAGTATTTCTGAACTCTGACCTGGAGGGGCAGAGGTTCAGAAGGCCAACCTAGTTTCTTGGAACAGGGTAACCTCTGGACAAGCCAGACCAATCAGGGTAGCTATGGCAGGCGGTCAAGACTAAGTCTCAGGAGGAGTGAGGGTGACTGAAAGACCTCAATGAGCACACAAAGCAAGGACACTTACAAATTACTCGAGACAGGTGTTATATTAAAAATATAGACACATTTATTACAAGGTCTTTGTAACATAGATCATAGCAAAGAATCACAGTAACACTAAAGTAAACCAAAACATCACAATCAACACAATATATATATACAAGACGAATGGGATCTAAGGGGTTAAAAGCACGAAATATGTAGACCACCTAGAGGGGGAGGAAAACAGGCAGTGCAAGTAATCTTTAGACCTAGTTCCACTTCAAGAATACACCTAACTAAGCAGTAGTCCAAGCCCTATGAAGAGAGGAGCCTTATGCTCAATAGTACATGCACGCGCTTGTGCCAATAGACAAAATAGGGTCTCTTCAAGGGTCTCTAGCAGCACAGGAAGGTGGATAAGGCTATGAAGAACAAGTTCCCACTATTCAAGCCGGACCTCCACTTGGGGGTAGAGGCAGTTTGAGAGTGCGGGATGGAGTCACTATTTTGCAATAGCTGTGGAAAGGAAAGGGGCCCTCAGGGGCCACTTTGGCATAAAAGTGGGCTCCTGCGCTAGGGGCCACCTGTTGGGGTAAGGACTACACACCGGTCCACGACGCAGGCAGACCCAAACTTCGCCAGTACAGTCCACTTCGCTGGCAGGTTCGAATGCGACAATCAGGACGTCTCGACACTGTGTACTTTCCGAGATACAGCGGGGATTCCCAAATGGGACAGTGGCGATTTCTCCACTCCGGGTGGAGGAATCAGCCCAATTCCACTGCAGCAGGCTTCAGGGGTAAGGGTGTCAGAAATGCAGCGAACTTGCATAGGTTGTTGCCACAACAGGGCAACACGGTAAACGCGTTTACTCCGGTCCGGGCGCACTCGTCTCACTTCAGACCTGGCAAAGCCAAGTGTACGAAATTCGGTGTGAGGGTGCCGTGGACACAGAGCAAGCGGTATACCAAGTTTCGAGGGCCTCCTTGAAACAGCGGCGATAACAGAGCAAACGTCCCGTGTAAACTGGTCAGCCCACTGGTTGGCCCAGGGACACTTCCGAAGATGCTTACTTGCAGGGTTTGTTGAAGGTGCCAAAAATAGTTGATCCCACTATTCCAATGGGTCGAAGCGTCTTTGCAGACCTTCTAGGACGATCAGAGGCAGAGGGGTCCCACAGAACGACAACGGGCTCAGGGTGCCAAACCTTCCAGCGGGTCACCAACGGTTCCTCGACTCGGCTTCTTATTGCAGGATACTTGGCTCATTATCCTTTGTTCGTGTGAACTCAGGAGATCGACATGGTAGTGGTGTTTTCAGACTCCTCTTATCAAAAGTTCCCTTTGTGCCAAAACGGAGAGGACCCAATGGGAGATCTGCTCACAAACACTCACTCCATACGCGGACCAATCATGGACCACGGTGGTCCCAGGCATTCAGGACACTCCAGACTCTCTGGCACCCAGGATGTGTATTCATCTGGTGAAACACTTGTGTATGGGCGCGTTATAAATGCCATATCATATCATATCATATCATATTGGGAACAGACATCCCAGCCCACATCCTGGAGGCACACACACAAGGCATGCAGAAGCCCGCGAAAGCATTGGGTTTCGCAGGAAAGTGCATGACCAAATAAGGACTGACCCGGGTTGGCTCGACCTGGGGAAGGTGAAGGGGCAAGATGGCCAAAGCACAGGACAAAGAACCTCATGGCATGGCTATTTTGGAGCCAGGCCACCCATTCGTGCCACACGCGGTTAACGCGGTTAACATGGCCAGAAAGGGTTAAAAATATAAGAAAACGATAGCTGCCACCAGTCCTCTCCATGACACATCGCACAGTTCATAAAAAGTCCAGTGAGAACTTCTAGGGCCTTTGGAATGACTAGAGACCCAAGGGTGCTGTAAGGTAAGTTACATTGCACACTTGTTACATGTTGCACAAAAGTTGCAACATGAGGAAAGGACTAAGGGAAACAAAGTCTCCCATTACTTACTGTATTAAGGGCATGTCAGTTTCCCCATAAAATGTGAGCGAAAGCCCAGAGGAGTGCAGCTGAGGGCTGTGCTTCTCTGGCAAAGTTTTGTCAAGGGTGTAAAACAGCAGCAAAAAGTTTGGGGGTTGACACATGGAGGGAAAATTACATTCAAATATGAAATCTTTCCTAACAATGGTTCAGCTAGATACTGAGGAATCACATCTAGAAGAAGATCGTACTCTGGTAGGAGATCTTGACCCTGTTGACCATCCTGAGCTGCAGTCTTTCCTGGCAGAAGGTGGACCCGACAGGGCAGATTTCAGCACAGATTGCAGGAGCGGAAATCACGGCAACCGACAAACCCGAAGTCTTAATACGGCAACTTGAATGGAAGATACGAAGGGAGATTAATCTTAAACTTCACGCTTCTACCCTGGCTCAATATTACACCACCAAGAGCATACCAAGGGGCTTACGTGTCAACTTAGAGCCAACACTCTGCAAAGAGAACCTGGCCTTTGTTAAACGCTGGCACCAAATTTTAAATAAGTGCTCGCTTGACCTTATACTCCTCACTATTGAGGAACTAGCACACTCACTACAAAATTTGAATGAGGATGTAGAAGGACTCAAAACCTCACTAAGTAAGGGCTACACTGCAGATCAACTCAAGCAGATTTTGGAAGAGACGAACCAGAAACTGGCAAACTTTAAACAGAAACTCGAGGTCAAGAAAATTAGAAAATTTAGACGGGACACTCAGGATTATAAGCTCGACATTGTCTATAGTTGGCAGGCATATTACGGCCATTTCCCGAACAAACCCAATTTCAATAATCCACGGAAACCAGGCCAACCTCCAGCAGAGAATACTTCATCCGACGCCTCAAGTACAGAACTTGAAGTTATCCCAGGTCAGAGCAGAGAGGCAACACCTGGATCTGAAGTAGAGGAACCAGCAGTTACCCCCACGCCTTTTTTAGAAAAAGGCCAGCCCGAAGAGGAAAAAAGAAAAAATCCACAGCGGAAAAAGACGACGAAGAAGAGACGACGAAGAAACATTGATTGTAAACATCTCATCGTATCAGTTATTGAAAATGGAATTACATATCTTGAAAAAAGGTCTATTGTTTGTCCCTAATAACAACAGTCATGAAAAAATAGATTTTTTTAAACTGATGAGAAAGTTGAAATTGAAGGTGTTCTTTGATTCACTGGTGGAGGACTCTACCTCCAAAGAACCACACAGATTTTTAGAACTTAATCCCAAGAGTACCTTTAATCCACCAGTACAGAAACACATTTTATCTACTTTTGAGAAGACTGTACTACAGGATTTCAAGATAATCCAATTTAAAACTAGCACACAAGGTAACTTTACGGTGAGAGAACGCCAGACATTAAAAAATCTCCTGGACAATCAGGGTGTCACCTTCAAACCAGCTGACAAGGGGGGGAACCATTGTACTTATGAACAAACGAGATTACGTTGATGAAATTGAACGCCAACTGAATGACCCAGAGACATACATGGAAGTACCTCTGAATCCTACCAAAGCAGTACGATCACTTATTAAGGGAGTATTGGATGAGGCGGAAGCAAATGATGTTATCTCAGAGAAAACACAACTCTTTCTTGAAAATAAACACCCTATGATGCCTGTCATGTATGTACTACCCAAAATACATAAGAGACTAATCAACCCTGCGGGACGCCCAATTATAGCGGCCACAGAAAGCCTTCTAGAACCATTGGCCCAGTACCTGGATAAAATTCTACAACCTCTAGTCCAGAAAACAACAACATATGTTAAGGATACTTTGCACTTCTTACACAAATTGAAAAGTGTGCAATTTGTCAAAGGGAAAGACGTGATGTTTACCATGGATGTCACATCGCTTTTCACAAACATTGTACATGAAGCGGGCCTAGAAGCAATCGAATGGCTGTTGCTACAATCTGAACAATGCCAGGGTGACAGACTCTTTGTATTAACTCTACTAAAACTGGTATTGATGAATAATTTCTTTGAATTCCAAGATCGATTTTTCCTCCAAACATCAGGCACAAGCATGGGTGCGGCTATGGCACCCTGCTATGCCAATGCCTACATGTATTACCTCGAATATGAAAACATCCTCACTTCTCCAAGGTGGATGAGACACCTCTCACTTTATGTTAGATATATTGATGATATCTTTGGTATCTGGTCCGGGCCAGAAGATGAATTACACAACTTCTATGAAATGATGAATTTCATGCACCCCAGGATTACATTTACCACTGAGACAAGTAACATCGCTATCCATTTTTTGGATGTTGAGATATATGTTGCTAACACTTCTTTAGAGACCAGGATTTACACAATAAAGACTGACAGAAACAGCCTGTTGCTCGCTACAAGCTTCCACCCCAAGAGAACTGTCGATATTGTGCCATTCAGCCAATTTCTTCGCTACAGAAGGATCATTTCGAAGAACATTTTACTCAGACATTCCTGCCCATGTGATGCCCAAAATGTAATCTATGCTTTGAGATGCCCTTGTGGCTTGTACTATGTGGGTATGACCACCAGAAAAGTGAAAACAAGGTGGTCGGAACATAAATCCAACATCCGTACTAAGAGCTTAAGGTCCCCAGTTTCATTACACTTTGTAGAAGCACGTCACACCATCGCACAACTGAAATGTGTCATCTTGGAGCAAGTCACAATGGGGAGCAGGGGTGGTGATGTTCAGCGGAAACTGTTACAGCGAGAAATCCTATGGATTGAACTTTTGGACTCATTTAGCCCTTGCGGCATGAATACCGAGTTCGACCTTATGTGTTTTGTGTAACACTAAGATATCTGACTTCCTGTTCAAAGAGACTTGAGCCTTAATTGTCGGTACATGTTTGGTTGATGGTTTTTTCCACACTCCCATCTAGTGTTATTACCGCCAATATGAAACTTCTTTGCTAGCATTCATGTTAAGTTTACTCTTGTGGAATTAATGCCATACTAATTGTCTCTGTGCTTTTAATTGTTCCTTTTGATGTCTGTATGATCCATTACTGTATTGTATATGTTAAGGACAGTGTTTATGGCTCTTACGCTTACAAAAAAAAATGTTAGTATTGATTTCTTCTCCCATGTAGTGCTCCAAGAGCCCCATTTCACTCCAGTGGAAGTATTAGTAATTTCCTTTTATTTGTTCAACCTTGCTTCCTACCCTTCAGGTAGATCGTTGGCCCCACGGTTTGTCATTTTGGCACCGTACTAACTCATGATTCCACCTCTGTGCCCGTCTTTGATGTTCTTCCACATTGACTCAATTTCACTCGGAGTTTGTTTCTGAGGACTTACATGCAGGACCTTCCTGCATTGGTCGGTGAGCATGTACCTTCACCCCTACTTGTGTTAGTTTTTACTAATTTTTATATTCTATCTCTCGTACGGTAGCCATTCATGATGGCTTTCATGTTTACCTTTCAGCGCCATGGGGGCACCCCGCAGTTCTTTTCGAGCTGCGGTTGTGCCCCCATGCACACTCTTGATCCCGCCATAATTACCTTTTGCACCATGGGGGCACCCAGCGGTCCCCTTTGGGCTGCGTTAGTGCCCCCATGTGTGATTTCTTATCCCATCTACTGACAGTTATGACCATTCAGAAAACTAGAATTCTCTTTTAATTTGTGCTGCGTTGCCAAACAACTGAGCACCTCCCAATGCCCATACCAAGATGGACTTCGCCCTGGACGACACATAATGCTAGAGCTCAGTCGAACCGCGCGTTGTGCGGCGGCCAGACTGTCCAGAAGCTCTCGGATCCAGAGGTAAGGGTCCAGCAATGCTTTTATGGCGTTTTACTACACACTTGCCCGCTTCACGTGTACAACTGTGAGTATGTATTTGAAGAGAAGGATTCTGTATTCACATCGGGATCTACCCGATTACACAGGTCGGCTCCTTTCGTTCGTGTTCACACTAATGTCTTTGGGGAGCACACATAGCCTCCATAGCAATACCGCTTGCTTCTGACAAACTCCACATACCATGGTGCGGCTTTGCCGTGTCCATGGCAGTATTCTACACGCTCTTCCTTACTCTTCACATTTCCGTACCTAGAATTGGTTTGTCCTCCTAGGGTTGGAGACTGCTATTTACATATTTACAGATGGGTCTTCTTTTGGTCTGATTTTAGATATTCTATTGGCCGCACCCCACCTCTGACCTATCCTTTGGGTTGTTTACCAGAAGACTGGGTCATTGACTGGACACCTCGCTCACGTATCAGCAAGGTTAGTGTATCCTATCCACTCTACACCCCTAACGGTTTCTATAAAAACTAAGATCTTACACTGAATAGGTTTCTTTTTCTATTACCCTACAGGGTCCATGTTATGAATATTATTGTGAAATAGAAACAGTGAAAGTCTATACCCTGAAGATGGTTCTATGAACCGAAACGCGTCGGTCATCTTTTTGACACTCAAAAAGATTCTCTATGTTCTAAAAAGGTTCTATGTATTATATGTAACATGGACATATATGTTCTCTATGTGTGAATAGAGGACACTGTAAATCTGATTTTATCACTTCTAATAACTTGTTGGACTTGAAAGATTAAAATCCAAGGGTTACCTCTATAATCTAGGTTCTGATTTATTTATTTATACATTCCTCACTGATAACGTTATGTTTTTTGCTAATGTGAAATTGCTACTAATCATTTGTATCAAGTATAGAAGATAACAAGGTACTCTTGTACCCAAAAACTCACCTGAACGGTGCAAATCCAGTTAAGAAACATGTATCTGTGTATAGGGATTAATTTCCCCTTGGAGTGCATTTGGGCTTGCTGCGTAGCAATACACAGCTCTGGTTCTGCCAGATTTCAGCAAAGGACAAAGAGAGTGTCCTACCCTTGAAGGTCTTCGCCTACAGGCAGCTTCTCAGCTCAATGGGACTGAGCCTGGGAAGTATAGGTTGCACTGGGAAGATGGCCTCTTCTACAGTGAACCGACTGAGTCAACCCCTGGAGGCTACAAGAAACTTGTAGTACCTCTAGTGAACCGACACCAGTTTCTGCAGTTAGCCCACGAGATACCTTTGGCTGGTCACTTAAGTTTTAAGAAGACCAAGGAAAGGCTCTCTCTTTACTTCTACTGGCCCAAAATGGGTTCAGAAGTAGACAAATTCTGCAGAAGCTGCCACACTTGTCAATCCTTTGGCAAGAGTGGAGCCAAGAATGTGGCACCCTTGGTGCCACTCCCAGTGGTGGGAGTTACTTTTGAGAGGGTTGGGATTGACATTGTTGGTCCTCTTGACCCTCCCACATCTTCAGGCAACAGGTTTATCCTGGTTGTAGTGGATCATGCCACTAGATTTCCTGAAACCATACTTATAAGGACTGTTGCTGTGTCTAAGGCCCTACTTGGTATTTTTACCAGAGTAGGTTTTCCTAAGGACGTGATATCTGACAGTGGATCAAATGTTATGTCCCACTACATGCAAGCCATGTGGAAAACCTGTGGAGTCACCTACAAGTTCTCAACTGCCTACCATCCCCAAACCAATGGGTTGGTAGAGAGGTTTAACAGAACTATGAAGAGCATGATAGGTGCTTTAGAAGAACCCCTTAGAAGAAATTGGGACCTTCTACCGCAATGCCTTCTCTTTGCATATAGAGAAGTCCCTCAGGAGGGAGTAGGATTCAGTCCCTTCGAACTTCTCTATCGCCATCCAGTCAGAGGTCCATTGGCCGTGATTAAGGAGGGGTTGGAGAGTGATCCTTCCCCCAAGCCAGTCAGAGTGACTTACTATGTGCTAGGTCTCTGAAGGAGAATGTCACACATGATGGCAGAGGCAAGTGATAACTTGAAGGCTGGTCAAGCCCTGGTCAAACTTTGGCATGACCAGAAGGCTAACATGGTTTAGTTCTCTCAAGACCAGCTGGTTCTTGTTATGGTCCCCACAAGGCAGAGGGCCTTGCACGACAAATGGATAGGACCCTTCAACCCTCAAAGTTGTGGGTAAACTTGGAGAGGTTAACAATCTGGTGGATTTAGGCAATCCTAAGGGGGCTCTTACACACCAACCGTTTAAAGGCTTATGGCTTAAAGGCTTATGTCTCTATGGCTGACATAGGAGCTCTGCTTCTAGCTTCAGCTCAGGAAGAGGAGGAGAGTGAACCTCTGCCTGACCTCCTCAGAAACTTACCTTTAGATGAGCAAGTGGAAGGAGTTAATCTCTCTTCCAGTCTCACATCTGACCAGCAGGATGAGTGCAAGTTACTGTTGAATCAGTTTGCCTCCCTGTTCTCACTTTCACCAGGCTTGACCCCTTGGGGACAGCATGACATACTCACTGGTGACTGTTTGCCTGTCAAAAGCAGGGGTACAGAATGTCAGACAATGTAAGATCCCATATAAGGAATGAGGTCAACAAGATACTTGATCTCGGGGTTATAAAGCCCTCTACTAGCCCATGGTCTAGCCCAGTTGTGCCTGTACCAAAGGCAGGATCCAAGGAGTTGAGATTCTGCATGGACTATAGTCCTCTAAATGCAGTCATAAAGACTGATGCCCATCCTTTACCTAGGGCAGATGAGCTGGTGGACAAACTTGGTGCAGCCAAGTACCTCAGCACATTTGACCTACCGTCATGCTATTGGCAAATAGCCCTGACAGACCATGCCAAGGAGATAACTGCATTCTCCACCCCAGCTGGCCTCTACCAATTTAAGGTAATGCCTTTTGGACTAAAGAATGCACCTGCTACATTTCAGAGGATGTCAATCAAGTTCTGAATGGGATGGAGGACTTCTGCATGGCATACTTGGATGACATTGCAGTGTTCAGCCCTACATGGAAAGAACATATTGAACACCTAGTATATGTATTGCAGGCTCTGGAACAGGCCCATCTGACCATAAAGGCAAGTAAATGTCAAATTGGTCAGAGTACAGTGGTCTACCTTGGACATGAGGTAGGAGGAGGTGATATAAGGCCATTGCCTAGCAAAGTGCAAGCTCTACAAAACTGGGCCACCCCTACTACTCAAACCCAAGTGAGAGCCTTCTTAGGTCTCACTGGCTATAACAGGAACTTCATAGAGAACTATGGGACCATAGCTTCTCCCTTGAATGTCATCTCCTCTCCCAAATTCCCCAAAAAGGTCAGGTGGAGTGAGGAGTGCAATCAAGCCTTTGAAGGTCTGAAGAAAGCCCTTTGTCAAGCTCCAGTCCTAAGAGCTCCTGACTATCACCAACCCTTCATTGTACAAACTGATGCTTCTAATGTAGGTATAGGTGCAGTCCTTGGTCAACTGGATGAGAAAGGTAGGGAACACCCCATTTGTTTCATCAGCAGGAAGTTAAAGGATCCTGAGACAAGGTGGGCAACAATAGAACGTGAATGTTTTGCTATTGTGTGGTCACTGAAGAGGTTTAGACCTTACTTGTATGGATCTACCTTCATCATTCAGACTGACCACCAACCCTTGAGATGGATGATGCAAATGAAAGGGGAAAACCCAAAATTACTCAGATGGTCAATCTGCCTGCAAGGATTTGATTTTTCCATTAAGCACAGAGCAAGAAGTCACCACTAAAATACTGATGGTCTCTCTAGGATGTTTTTAACTGACTAGAGGTATGAGATCCATCCAGGAGTGGATTAAATCCTCCTGTCCCTTAGTCTGGGGGTGGGGGGGGGCGAGTGTTAAGGAGAATTCTCATTTTATGGCTAATTTCCCTCACCTAGTGAGTCCCCCAGCAGCTTTGCTGGATTTCTGGAGTTTATTTTTTTCACTTGGTAAGAGTGTGAGCTTTTCCCCCACTCTTACCCATGTTTTGCCATGTGTCTTCTACCTGTTTTTGTGATTGTGGACTCTGGAGTACACCACTTCAGTAGTCCCCTTCTTTTGTGTGTTACACAGCACCTTCAGTGCAGTGACACAGGGTTGTCTTTTAGACTTCCCACCAACTCCATTTCTGAGGCTGACTACAGTCCCCCAGAAAAGGGTAAAGTTGGCATTAACTTTATCTAGTCACTTAACCACAGATCCAGTACACCCCATCTTACATGGAGTACTGGAAAGGATTACTCCATATCCCTTTTCATCTGTACCTCCTAGAGCATTGTTTCGCTCTTTTAACATTTAGACTTGGCTGGTGGCAGTGGTATCTACCCTAACTTTTCTACCACGATTATATTATACAAACGTGGTATTGTTTCAGGCTATTATATTAGCCTCGAACATAAACCCGCTTCACCAAATACTTTTTCTTTTGGCTCCGGTCAGTTTTATTCGCCATTTCTTTTTGTTAACGTCCTTCTTGTGTTTTACTTTGCGTGGCAAACCATTTTTGCCTCCTTTGTTCACTGTCTTTTGGCGGGCTTCTGCCAAGAAGCCCTCCTCCAGGCGCCTGGGTGTCTAGGTGGGCTGAATGTAAGGGAGGGGTGTAGTCACCCCCTGCACAGGGTATCCTAGGAAACCCAAGTTGCACTTTGCCATGATTGGCTGAGGTGGTTGTCCTGGCTGGGTAACCCCCCTGCTGCGTGATTGACAGCCATGGTGTGTGAATGGGGGATTTTCACATAAAAGGCAGGTCTCTTTGGGCTAGAAGTCAGAGTCGCCACTGGAACTACAAGAAACCGAAGAGAAGCAGAGAAGAAGACAGCTGCTGCATCTACCCCGTTCTGGTGAAGCCCTGCTGCGGTCTTGAGCTATCTACCCTTCGACGACCAGAGAATATCGAGTCCGGAGCCTTCTTCCCTTGAGCCTGGTGGGGATAACCAGCTCATCTACCACAGCCAGAGGATCCTCTTCTTGGTCGAAATCGCTGTGCACTGCTGTAGTGGTCCAGATAGCCATCTGAAGAGCCTCTCCTGTTTTTAAGGAGCGCACCTTTTATTCACCATCACTGCTGCTGGTTTCATCCCTGTGTGGTGCAGACCCCTCCAGACGTCCTTCTTTGCACCGAAGCTCCAGGAGGAGGGTCTACAGGAAACCAACAGGAACAACTGCTGTGGCACCAGCTCTTCAATGAATTAGGTACTGTGTTCTGCTTGAGGAATTAGGGTGAATCCCTTTTTCTTCGCCTCCAAGGCTTGCCCTTGTTTTCCCTCCTTCTTATAACTTTTGCTTCCTCTGTTGACAATATCTAAGTACTCCTGGCAACGTTGAATCTGGAACTGTCCGACTGTGTGATCCTCTACAATAGGAACCCGGTTCCACTTGACACTGGCTCTGGCCTATTGACTCTTGAATTCCTGCAATAGTGTTCTCTGATTCTGTCTGCCTTGACAAAAGCATTGCCTATGATTTTTGCCCCCAACTCTCTCTGGTTAACTCAGGTGCTAAGTGTGTTTTTTCCCCGGTAACATTTCTTGCTGCGGATACGTGTTTCTTTAGTAAGACCGAACTGTCATTACTGTCAAAAAGTGATCGCAAGTGTATTCCCGGTAACGTCTTTTGTTTCACAACACCGGTCCGTTAAAACATAGGGTACTTACATTGAGTTAGAGTGTACCAAAGTGAATTGGTTGGTTGTAGTGTATTTTACATGTGGTTTTGAATTGATAGAAGTGTTGTGTTAATAACACATGGTTTAAAAATAAATGTACTTATATTTTTTTACCTGAATCCTTGAATCAGTGTTTGCTTGAGTCACAGTAATTGTGGTCCCTTTGTGTAATCTCTGCTACTGCTCATATACTCTTGAGATAAGCCTGGCTGCTCTGCTAGTGCTACACCTTTAACCTAGTAGTACAGGCTTGTACCAAAGGTAAAACTTGTATTGCCACCTGTAGTCTTAATTGTGTGTAGTGGTCCCTAAGGGCACTGCACGGGATTCTGCCTAACACGGGGTGGGCACACATCGATTACCTGCACGTCAGAGGCCTATGCACAACCAAAGAAACCATGATGCACATCAGTGTGCTGGATCTAAGAGCAGTTTGATGGTCCCTCAAGCCTTTCCTGCCAGTACTGCAGGGACGCACTGTCAAGATACTAACAGACAACACAATCATGATGTTTTATACCAGAAACCAAGGGGGTACAAAGTCAAAAACATTATGACAAGAAGCACAACACATTTGGAAATGGGCAACAGCCAAGCAGATGATCCTACAAGCATTCAACCTGCCTTGAGTAACGGAACAGCATAGCGGAAAGTCTAAGCAGGCAATCAGTGCAGTTGTACGAATAGGAAATCAACCATCAACAACTGCAAAAGGTGTTCAGACGATCTGGCCCTAGACTTATTTGCATCAGCCACCAACAAAAAAGGCCCAGTTTGCGCAAGCAGAACCCCACAAAGCGGGTCCAAGAGAGATGCATTCTTGTTTTCGTGGACAAGTCTCTTTGTCTATGCGTTTCCTCCCATTCCGATCATCCATCGGACAATCCAGAAGATTATGACACCCCCTTGCAGAGTCATTCTCATCGTGCTGAATTTGCCGTGACAAACGTGGTACTCCGACCTACTAAAGCTCACAGTAGATCGGCCAATAAAGTTGTCCAGATAACCGGACATCATCATCCCTGCAGTTAACAGCGTGTCTCCTGACTGTGCAGAGTTTGGACAACTAGTTATCCCGCAAGACTGTAGGAAGGCCCTAGAGGCAGCTCGGGTGCATGCTACAAACAGGTTATAGCGGCTCAAGTGGAAAAGATTCTGTAGCTGGAGTCAGGCACAAGAAATGCTACAGCTTCTTCCCATAACGCCTGAGCAGCTCCTACTGTACCTACTCTCTTTGACAGAAGAGGGTATCAGTCTCAGTCCCACATCCATCAAAGTGCATTTAACGGTTATTTCAGGTACACAAGAAAAAGGAATTTGACATTGTTATTTAGCGACAGACTGGCCAAACACTTTTTAAAGGGGCTTTTTAGAGTATTCCCTCCATTTAAACCGACTTTGCTAGAATGAAGTCTAAATACAGTACTTGCAGGGGTCATGAAGAAGCCATTTGCCACGGCCAGCATGAAACATGTGTCCTGGAAGGTCGACTTTATAGCAGCGATTACGTCTGTGAGGAGAGTCTTGGAGCTGCAGGCACTAGCAGTGAATGATTCATACTTACGGTTCCAGAAGGATAAGGTGCTACTAATGACCAACCCAAAGTTACTTCCCAAGGTGCCAACTGATTTCCACAAAAACACCAGCATAGCACTGTCTATGTGTTTTCCACAGCCCACTACGCCCGCAGAGGTGGCATTGCACTGTTTAGACGGCAAAGAGCCATCTAATACTATTTGTAGAGGACAAGGCTATTTAGGAAGTCTGTGCAACTCTTTGTAGCTTTCAGTTTAGGAAACAGAGGAAAAGCAATATCCAACTGAGTTTATCCAGATGGATTACGTCAGCTATTCATATCTGTCACGCACAATTGGGAAGGGCGCTCCAAGGTACGCCACGGGCACACTTTACACGAGCCACTCTGGCGTCGGCCGCACTATGGGCTGGAGTGCCACTCAAAACATTTGCCATGCAGCTACCTGGACGTTTACCCATACGTTCACCAGGCACTACCAGTTGGAGAAGCAGCACGCAGCAGATGTAGAAACGGGAAGAGCAGTTTTGCAGCGTCTGTTCCAGTAAGGTAGTAGCCCTTTTTACCTGCCTGCAACCACCTATTAAATACTGCTTTACAATCTATTAACAGCATGTGAATCTATGAAAGATCCAATACTGGAGAAGGAGTAAGTTGCTTACCTGTAACTCCTGTTCTCCAGTATTGAGATCTTTCATTTATTCACATGCGCCCTACTTCCACCCTTACGCCTCAGAGTCTACTAGAAAATCCAGTGTAACTGGTCAGAATGTGAGAAAGGCTGGGGAGGAGGAGCCTGATACTCAACGTCCCATTGGATGGGGCCGATACACCCGTAACAAAGTGGATAGCATATGAAATGCACAAAAACCTTTGTTAAGGGTATATCTATAAGGTAACCGAGGATTCCCAGCTTGACGCCAGGGAATATTCACAGCATGTAAATCTACTAAAGATCCCAATGATGGAGAACAGGAGTTACAGGTGAGCAATTTAATTTACTCCATACTTGGTACTCTCACATAACACTTTGAGTAAAGGGGGCGGGATGTAGGAGTAGGAAAAAGATTGCATGTCATTAAACCTGTGTAATGCGGGGGAAATAGGCACTGGCAGGCTGTCCAGTGAGTTAAGTCTGAATGTGCCATGAGCATGCCCTGCTCCTCTCCCAAATTTTGCTGTGCAAATGTACCAGTCCTGTCTGCCAAATTCAGTATTGTGTGAAATACTGCTGGCGGTATTACATCGGAATAATGTGTGGTTTTAGAGTCAAAACATTCAGCTAAACGTTCCCCTGTTTTTAGCTACATCCCAGAGAGGTTCTAAATTCTTCCCTGGATTAACCTGTTCTGCTGGAACAGCCTTTGTCTTTCCTTCTAGGGTATCCTTCTCAGGCCTCTTAGGTGTATCTCCCCCTCTAGTTCTCTCCTGGTCACTGCTTTTAAATACTTTTAGCCACACCCCCTTTCTGCCCTGTGCTTTCTCAGGGAATTCTCCTCCACCCCTGCCACACTCTTTTCTTTCTTCCACCCTCCTCACATTTCTTGATACAAACGTTTCTCTCTGACCTCCTTGATCTGCGTCTTCCTTGCCAGCTCTCACTATCTTGCTGATGGTAATTGTCTTTTTCCTATCTCCTTCACTCCCTACCAACTTCCTTCTTCCTCCAACCTCCTTCCCTCCCCAAAATACGTCCTTCTTTTGATAACACTTCCCCCATTCACCAACCTCCTTTACTTCCCAACAACACTCCTGCAGACTCTCCCTTCCACCTCCAGCTATCTTCTCCTCCTCTCCTATCTCTACTCCTTGCCCATAACACTTACATCCAAATTCCTTTCTCCAGTTCCTACTCAATTGCCCAACACTGGAAGTCTGAACTGGCTGCATAACATAACAGTCTTACTTACTATGTAGTAATGCTTACTAATAATGAGCCACCTTTGTTCTGAGGGATGTGCTGGGTTCTGATTGAGCCATGCGTTGATGGTCACGTGGTTTGGAAGGGTGCCTGCCTGAAGGTACATGAGAGCCAGCTGCGATCTTGGATTACAAAGGGCTATGGTAAGTATGTGTTCTCCCTACACTCCCCAGGGTCGCTGTGTCATTCCCTATGTGATTCTGGATCCATCTGCTCTGCTAGTGTGTGAAACTGGAGTCAGAACATATCTTGCAGAGCTGGGTATCCTCTATGCTATAATTATAAGTGTTGCAGGGAATTTCCAATTTTGGAATGCCTGTGACATCTAGAGAATGGTGCATCTTTATTTCTCTGTGTGTTCAGCACCAATCGCATTCTTCAAATGTGACTTTATTATTATTATTATTTATTAATGTGATACAGTTTTAAACAAATGTAAAAAACTTTACACATAATTTAACATCAAATATCTAAAAATACAAAGTACAACGCAGTAAG
This sequence comes from Ambystoma mexicanum, assembly GCF_040938575.1. NCBI lineage: Eukaryota > Metazoa > Chordata > Amphibia > Caudata > Ambystomatidae > Ambystoma > Ambystoma mexicanum. Next base: position 111,109,170 of record NC_090938.1, on the reverse strand, counting down.
ATACAATATGATTCCAAATCTTAATAAAATCCTTAATACAATTTCTGGGAAGTTAATTCATATGGATTTGGATCGAGATCTAAAAGAGATGAGAAAACATCCTATTCTGATTCATACTAAAAATATTTCATACTTGCACAACGAAACAAAATATCATTTACCTAACGGGGAGAGACCCCCTTAAGTTTAATTTCATGAGAGCAGCTGCCACTCGCCAAACCTGATAAAGTGCTAAATGCAATTTAGGGTTATATGTGTTAACACATTGCTTCCAAAAGTCTGCTTGGCCCATATAGTCTGCATTGTGGACAAAATCGCCCAAATACTTATTGTATTCTATTCTCATCCTGCCGCAGCACGTCAACACGTGTTGAGCCGTCTCAGGTTCGGTAGGAAGATCACAGATCCTGCAGTATCTTTCTGCTAGGTTCAGCCCCAGTGCAGGGCCCTGAGTAGATAGAATCGGTAAGTAATTAAGGCGCATTAATAAGATAAACCGCCTCAAATGTTCTGATGGGCACTGATTTAGATAAAGTTGCGCCTTTCCATAGGTGTATAGTCTAAATAAAATAAAACTATAGCTTTTCAGGCTATTAAGATGTTTAAAATTGTTCTGCCAATCCCACAGATTAAGGCGATTGCGCATGCTGGTAATCAGGACTTCATTATCCCGGCCCCATTCAGGTGCCCAGCTGATTTCTTCAGTCAGGGAACGAGTCTGATTTTCAAATTTGGCCTGTCTACCAGCCGCACAATCTTCCCTGATCGTCAGTAATAGTTTATTTGTAGGTTTATTATTGAGCTTAATATGGAATTCCATCCTCTTTCTTAATACCATGGATCTAAGGGAGAAGATTCCCATCTCAAGCCTAATAATTGCCATGGGAATACACTGCGGAAGGCCGAGGATTTTCCTCCAAAACTTACCCTCTATCAGTTGTAACCATCCTAAGTTCATATTTATCAGTGGGTCTAAGCCATACGTCACCATAGGAGCCAGACATTGAATATATAGCTGACGTGCTGCCCAAATTGAAAATCCACATTGCTCTCGTGTGAATTTATAAACTAAAGCTGTAAGTTGAGCAGCTTTTGTTTTGCGCTCCTGGATGCAAGTGAAATAGTTTCCTTTGTTATCGAATTCTACCCCCAGATATCTATACATGTGCGTGTATTCAATTTCATTCACACCCATCATCATTCTTGGTCTAGCCACTCTACCAACAGTGTATAACAACAGCTTGGTCTTACTATTGTTAATGACTAATTCATTAATTTCTGCATAATGCCAAAGCTGTTTGGTTGATCTCAGGATACCACTAAAAGTGTGATCCAAGATCACCAAATCGTCTGCATAAGCTAGAAGCGGGCAGTGGTAGGATCCTATCTTAGGGGGACAATTATTAATCCCTTGGAGACATTTAGGTATATCTGAGATAAACAAGTTATACAATGTTGGAGCAGTAACGCATCCTTGCTTTACTCCTCGCCTCTGAGGAATGGGTTTGGTCACCGAACCCAAGTTATCCAGCCTAACTTGAACAGTATTATTTGAGTGTAATAGCTCCAGATAATACAATAGAGGTTCAGGACAGCCTAGATTCCTCAATTTATTCCATAGAAGGGAGCGATTGACCGAGTCAAAGGCCGCCTTAAAATCTATATATAGTGCATATAGAGGGGGGTTAGAACGAGATAGCGCCTTATTTCTCAAAGAATCCATAATAAATATGTTGTTGGAGGTAGAAAAGCCTGCTCTAAAGCCACTTTGGAATTGATCAAAGATCCCAGCCTTCTCTACCCATACTAGTAATTCTTTCAGAATAAGTGCTGCAAACAGTTTCCCAGAGCAGTCCAGCATAGATAAGAGCCGATAGTTCGTAGGGTCGGCCCTGCTACCTTTCTTAAAGACAGGTATGATGATGGCTGCCTGCCAAGATGTCGGTATACTACCTTCATGTAATATTTTATCAAACAATATTTTCAGGAGGTTTGCCCAAAAGAGGGGGTTACTCCTCAGCACCATATTAGAGAGGCCATTCGGTCCCGGAGCACGTGAGGTGTTTAAAGCCTTAATTCTTATCTGTAAGTCCTCTATAGAAATAGAGAATGGGGGAGTCGGGGGTTTGCTAGCCCTGGGGGTATAGGTCTCAGAGGTGCTCCCCATATTTCTCGTTTCCAGAAAGGAGATCCATTTATCATCTCCTATAGGATTAACCATGCTGGGTAAAGTTTTCCCCTTCACCTTCCCCAATATGGACCAAATTTTGTGAGTGTTCTTACCACATAATGTTCTAACTGTATGTTGCCACCTTTCTAACTTCCTTGTATTTTTGTGCAGTTTTAACCATATTCGGTAAGTGGTCTTCAGCTTTCTTATTTTAAGAGCAATCACCTTCTTGGGGTCAGGGCCATTTCTTATATACCTAATATCTCCTCTAAGCTTGCGTTTCCTATCTCTGATCGCACGGTCAAATTCGTTAGAGGCCTTGCCCACCATCAGGCCCATTTTACGAGAACCGTGTAGCGCAGAGAAATTACTTATCCACCTTTCGATTTCCTCCGGTGACTTTTGCGTAAACATATTTAATTGTTTAATACCCCACTCTTCGGACGCCCTTGTGGCCTTTAGGATATTATTCGTTGACCAGGAAATGCGATTTAGGGAGTGGTTGATTACAAGATCTCCCAGATTTGCCAATGCAGCATCCGAGTGGCTGAGTCCCAGTGATAGTATCAGCGGGTCATGATCACTCCATTTGTATTCGCTCACCATCATATCTTTGACAATTAATGCGATTTCTACACTAGTATAGATGTAGTCCAAGGTGCTCATACTACTCCCATTCTTCCATGTAAATTTACCCGGGCTATCATTTCTGGTACGACCATTAATTATTTCAAGGTCCCAGCAGTCAAAGAAACCCCTCCAGCACATCCCTTCAATATCCGTAAAAGCCTGGTTCCATATACTGTTACTTGTTAGAAGCTGATTGTTACTTGTACCACCGCCGCTATTGATTCTACAGTTTAGGTCCCCAGCCAGAATAATAAAATCTCTACCATTGGTTACATTCCAATCACTTAAGAGATTATGCAGGGTGTCCTGTATACTTTCTCTGTGTTTTGCACCCGGGGGATTATATATATTAATTAATAATATTTCTTCCCATCTTGCTTTAATCCTAAGGGTCAGAGCAGCAGCAAACAGATAGTCACTATCCACTGGGATCATTCTACTTTTCAGCTTATTGGAAATCCCTATCGCTAGACCCCCATATGGTCGTCCCCGTATGCCTTTCTTCGCAAGGGTGTGATAAATAGTATACCCATCCAAGGCTGTCTGCTGGAGCAGCCAAGTTTCTTGTAATAGAAAGATGGGGAAATTACTTATCATTGATAGAGAGCCCTTGTTAGTAAGAAAATGCTGATGGCCATGTGTGTTCCAGCTTAGCAGGGTTTGATCTCATGATTGTTGTAGGACTAAAGGCAGCGAATCTGCCAGCCATTTCAAAGTGTTTTGGATGTCTGCCATCTGCACATTCTTTCCCATTTTTTGGGTGGGTATACCACTCTTATTTGGGGCTGCCGATGGCTCAACACTTGGGAGTAAAGGATCTTCCTTCTCTTTACAAGCGTCTACTTCCACCCCCACCTGTAATAGACATTGTTTATGAGAGCGAATCAATTGAGCAGATGCCAAGACACAACAGTGGAGGGCTGTCACATTGGGATTGCATACAGTGAGCGGTTCTACAAAAGAGAAGTCCTCCGAGCGGATTACCCGCAATTGTGGGATCATATGCAGTTTATTTAAAACCTCCGTTCTTGTCAGCCACTTATCCCTCTGCTTTTGATTTAAGTTTTTGATGATGCATATTTTACTTGTATTAGGGATATTGATTTCTATTGTTTCCAGTGGTTTAGGAGGTCCCTTGTTATCCACTTTATGCTGTTCGTCTTGGTGCGGGTATATAGTGTCCACATCAGCTGAGTTAGTAGAAAGGTCAGGGTTGGGGTCTTCTATAATCGTGCTGGTAATTTCTTGTGTTATATCTGGGATAATCCAACTTGTTAGGGTCCCCATCCCTTTCTTAGCATTTTTCTTGGATTTTCGCTTCTTACGTTTAGATTTTTTTGTACGTATTGTTGGAACGTTAGTGGCAGGTAAAGGGGAGGCTATTTCCGCCACCAGATTTCTCGAAGCTAGGCGTCTTTGTTGGCGTCGCTGTTTTTTTGTCAGAGGTATTTCCAAAGCATTCACTATAGATTTATCTAAATTGTCGGGTATCATCTGTGAATCCTGTTCCTCATCTCCCTTAGGGGAATGCTGGTTGGGTAGATCTTGCCCCATAGGAATGAGAGGATTGGGTAGCCCCAGCTGTATTAGTGAGTTTGCATGGATCCTCCCGCATAATTTTAGCAGGATTTTCATAGCAAATTGAAGAGAAGCCACTGAGGCTTGCAGATCTATAATGGCTGGATTGCTACTGACTTCAGAGTTTCCACTGTCTCCTTTGTCCATATGTTCCGGATCATCAGAGCTTATATAGAGATTTGGGGAAGTAGATAGCCGTTCCTCGGACAGAACCACTGAGGAGATAGAGGAGGGGCGCATGGGGAAAGAGCCCGATAAATTTGATGTTGAATTACCTGGTTGTCTTGGACTAATAGGTCTCCCAGGCTTTTGCTGCCCCCCCTGAGCTGTGTTTAGAACCTGTGCCTCAATCACAAGTGGGCAATCATTGGGCACTGTAGGAAGATTGTTTGATGGGGCCATTGATTTTTGTATTGATAGGCATAGATCTAAGAGAGAATTGTTATCAATGTCATTAAAGTTAGTATTGTCCAAAGAGCTACTATTGTTATGTAGGACTGGTGGTTGAGAATTACTGGCTTCCATTCCTGATTTATCCCCAGCGATAGTTGGCTTGGTTTGAATTTTCCCGAACATAGCTGGAATAGTTCCTTTGATCGGTCTGCCCTCCACCTCTGTGGGATTACTATTCTTATTAGCTTTCTGAGAAGGAAGGTCCTTAGGTCCCTCTTGGCCCTTACGCAGGTTGTAGCGAGTTTTGTTCTGCCTGGATTTGGCCATGGGTTTTGATGGTTTTGGTCACCCTTCTCCTGATAAGAGGTATTGGCGGGGAAAATAGGTACAATCGTACAAATACTGTCACACTTCAGTTGTGTCAGGTTCCTCAATATGTATGAGCAAGAGTACACTGAGACACTGTTTTATGGGTTTAACAATAAGGATGGCTCACCTTCGCAAGTTCCAGTCTGTAAGTAGCGCCACAGCGCCGAACAGTCGCAAAACAGTCAGCGCCCTTCACCCCTGTCGGGCTTAACTCCGCAAGGGTGGTAGCCTGGGTCTTTTGGCTGCTCCCGAAGTCACGTGATGGGTCACGTGCCGTGCGTGGCTCCGCCTCCTCCAGGAAGCGTATGGCACGGCAGACAGCGGCAAGAGTCGAGGAGCGACTCGCAGTGCCGGTCGATTAGACTGAGCTCCAGTTAGGTAGGTTCCAGGGTCTCCAGGTAAAGGCACAAATCACAGAGCGGGAGGCAGCCTGGGTCTTTTGGCTGCTCCCGAAGTCACGTGATGGGTCACGTGCCGTGCGTGGCTCCGCCTCCTCCAGGAAGCGTATGGCACGGCAGACAGCGGCAAGAGTCGAGGAGCGACTCGCAGTGCCGGTCGATTAGACTGAGCTCCAGTTAGGTAGGTTCCAGGGTCTCCAGGTAAAGGCACAAATCACAGAGCGGGAGGCAGCCTGGGTCTTTTGGCTGCTCCCGAAGTCACGTGATGGGTCACGTGCCGTGCGTGGCTCCGCCTCCTCCAGGAAGCGTATGGCACGGCAGACAGCGGCAAGAGTCGAGGAGCGACTCGCAGTGCCGGTCGATTAGACTGAGCTCCAGTTAGGTAGGTTCCAGGGTCTCCAGGTAAAGGCACAAATCACAGAGCGGGAGGCAGCCTGGGTCTTTTGGCTGCTCCCGAAGTCACGTGATGGGTCACGTGCCGTGCGTGGCTCCGCCTCCTCCAGGAAGCGTATGGCACGGCAGACAGCGGCAAGAGTCGAGGAGCGACTCGCAGTGCCGGTCGATTAGACTGAGCTCCAGTTAGGTAGGTTCCAGGGTCTCCAGGTAAAGGCACAAATCACAGAGCGGGAGGCAGCTGGGTCTTTTGGCTGCTCCCGAAGTCACGTGATGGGTCACGTGCCGTGCGTGGCTCTGCCTCCTCCAGGAAGCGTATGGCACGGCAGACAGCGGCAAGAGTCGAGGAGCGACTCGCAGTGCCGGTCGATTAGACTGAGCTCCAGTTAGGTAGGTTCCAGGGTCTCCAGGTAAAGGCACAAATCACAGAGCGGGAGGCAGCCTGGGTCTTTTGGCTGCTCCCGAAGTCACGTGATGGGTCACGTGCCCTGCGTGGCTCCGCCTCCTCCAGGAAGCGTATGGCACGGCAGACAGCGGCAAGAGTCGAGGAGCGACTCGCAGTGCCGGTCGATTAGACTGAGCTCCAGTTAGGTAGGTTCCAGGGTCTCCAGGTAAAGGCACAAATGTGACTTTGTTACTGCAGGACATTTGCAGCCATTGCGTGCCTGAGTCACATTGGAAACTGATTCCTGTGGCACCTGCATTGACAAGAACAATTAATTTCCTTGCATGTTGGACTTAAGTAAGCCTTGCAACATCGTTTCTGGGAATTGAGAGGCTTCTCTTCCTATGCTGGAACTTTAAGTCTGCCTTTGGCGCTTCACTGGCTCTCTGCAAAGATTCACTTTACAAGAAGGAGTTTCCTCTAAGAGTTATGAGCAATCCTCCTTCCTTATTCTTATCTTTGTTTAGAGTGGGAGAGCATGGAAGTCTGAAGGCCACTGTGATTACCCTGTTTGTGTTCAGCCTGTTGTCTTCAATAGTGACCCCCTTGTTTGCCCTGTTTCTGGTCGTCAGCCATGTGGGTATGGTTCCCTATCGTTACCCATGGTGGTCCTGTATTTAAAAAGGGTTGTTGTGGTTGTGAATGGCTTGATGACTGCCCCATCAGGGTCTCTGCCCCTCCACAGGGTTGGTAAGAGGATGAGTCTTTCAGAGAATTCCCCCTTGGGAAACCTTCCTTTCAACAGAAGTGGTACGTGTTTTAATTCCACTGTGATTTCCTGATGATTTAGTGCTGGGATTCAGATGGAGGGATATGGGGATCCCTGTGTACCCCACTTTGTAGCCCCAACATTATTCAAGGGATTTTGTCATACTATACTGAAGGAAAGTGCAGGTGCTTTCCTTCAAAACAGTAAAAAGCATATTTTACTATATGCCTTGTTAATGGAGTGAAAAGGTGTGTAATTGCATAATGTTCAAACGACCCTGGCGGTAAGGGGTTAACGCCAGCGTTAGCTGCGCCGACCCCTTACCGCCAACTACGAGGTCCCTTAGCGCCATGGCGCTTTTAACACCTGCTTTTAGCAGGTGTTAAAATCCATGGCGCTAAGGGACCATGGAGTTAATTACGCCACCGTAATTTACGGTGGCGTAATTAACGCCTTCCCCACTCCCATCATGCCCTATGGGGCAAAAATGGGAATGGGGAAGGGTAAATGGGGATTGGGGACTTACCGCCCCGCCGACCTCGGAATGGGGCGGTAAGTCCGCCAACTGCCATGGCGTAAACGTAGTTTACGCCATGGTGGTAAAGTCACGGCCCAGGCGGTAAGTTACCGCCTGGGTCGTAATGAGGCCCGTTTTGGTAGACCCCAACTGATCTTTTTACCACAAAAAGGTAGATGGTGGATTGTGGTTAGGCAATATTGGGTGGGGTGCATAGGGAGAGGGTGAATGGAGTGTGGGGGGGGGCCTTCCTCTGCGTTTGGTGGTAAACAATTAGAAAAATAATTCAATTCAACCAGTTAAACTTTGATGAAATCACATAGATCCATTTGAAACAGGCATGCAGGTTTGAAACCCTGTTTTCACCTGCCTTTATGAATGGCAATATGCTACTTCATTGTTCTATGGTGTTGTTAGGATAGCAGAATCGAGTGGCACAGCGGAAGGAACTCATGGGACCGACCAAGGATCTCACCTTGGTTGCCGAGTAACCATCTCTATACTGCACTGAAGGGTGCCTGTATGCAGTGGCGCTGCATTCCTTGTTGTTTTCAGGAAGTGCTGGTTCAGGTCTCTAAGTTCCAACCCAGCAGGAGCCAGGAACTTGCACTGGGATATCTTATGTTAAAAGGTATTTATGCTGTGCATTGTCACCACCGGAGTGGTCCCCTGGCACTCTGGCGGATCTTAAAAGCAAGAGGGTAGGGAAGGTTATTAGGACTGAGCGGAAGCACTTGCAAGAGAGCTGTGTTGTGCTGTTGGCAGCTACAGTTCGGTTTACACTGTTCGATGTGCGATGTGTGCATAACCTGAGGCGTTTCTCCCATGCTATTCCTGGGGATCCCTGACACAGATGGCCAGGGGAGGGTCATCACTCTTGGATCCCAACCCTGGGGGTGGACACGCGAGGGAGTATCACCTGGGAAGTGGACCCTGTGAGACTGGGAGGAGTGCCCGCGGGCGAGACACAGTATTTCCCCCATTCCAGTACATCCCTACCCAACATCCCCTCAGTTGTTATAGGTTATTATCACTCAAAACCCATTCACCCGCAACAATACTTTTACCCTATTCATCCTGACAAGAACCACAACTCTCACAATCCCTAAATCCATCATGCAGAACCAAATGCCAAAAAGGGGAGTCTCTGATGATATGCAATGGTATTATCCCATTGAGAAGACTGGGCCGGGTCAGGTTTCCATTCACCAACATGCCCACTCAGTTCTTAGAAGTTATGTACAGTGCCATTCCATGGTGTCATTCCCCTTCCCCCTTTTGCTAACATAACCAAGAAGAAGAAGAGGCAACCGAGAGGGATGAAGAGTACAAACAAGAAACACACTAAGGCACAGAAGACAGACTCTCCCCTTCTAACAGCAGGCGGTGTCCTGTTAATGAGAACAGGCAGAGACAGCCAGGCCTAACCCTAACCACATACCTACAGCACATTAACATCCCACCAGTGTTTAAAAGGCATGCAGGAGAAGGGAAGGTAGTTGCTCTTAGGAAGCCAGGAGGGAGGCTGCAAGGCAGAGACTGGCAGAGGATCCCTACCTAAATTCCAAGCACTCTGCAGTATTTTTAAAAAAAATGTATTTGACATTTCGTTTTTTTAAACGTTTGCCAATCTTAGGTACCACGCTGCAGCAAATTCCTTAATTCCAATAAAATTGTCTATACACGCACAAGGTAACATACATCAAAAGTCAAAAGAAAAGGACAAGAAAGAGAAAAGGCATAAAGAAGTAAAAATCTGTAATGATGTAAGAGTCCAAGTTCATCGAAAAGCGAAGAGAGAAAGAGAACAAAAGAAAGAACGAAAGAATAGGGGGAGGAAAATAGAGAGGACTGGTGTTTTTTACTCATCAGGCTCTCCTAGTCTTTTCATAGTGATTTCCAAGTATTTTTCAAGAGCAGTGTTGAGTTTCACATCCGCCCCCCGTAAAGAACCTCCCACCAAGCATCTGCGTCAGTTCCATATCTGTCTCTCATTTGTCTGTAAAGAAGCATAGTTTTTAAGGACCTTAGTTTTGGACATGAAAGGAGTAAGTGCTTCAGATTCTCCTGCTCGATGTTACAGAGGCAGCATCTGTCATCCCGTGCTTCCTCTCCGTATCTTAGAAGAGTTATCTTTGTGCCTAGGATGTTTAGGTGAAACCTGAGAAGCAAGTCTCTGTTTCACATTGTATGATCTCTTCAGTTAAGTGGGTATCACGTTCAGTGTTGTCAGTAATGTTTTTTAGAGCGTATGCACTTTTAAATTTGCTCTTCTTTGTTCTGTTATGTCCCCGCCTTTATACAATCTTCTTTGCCAATAGAGGATTTCTACACAGTGTTTCTGTAGAGATTCTTAGGTTCAATAGAATCGTTTGGCATTGGTTAAGCAATGCTTTCAGTATAGGGTCTTGATTTCTCATTTGGTTAATCGCCAAAACCTCAAATTGTGGTGGGCAAGTAAGTAGTTGTAATTTTCTGAAAAGAAGCAGAGAGTTCCAGACCACTCTTGCATAGAGGGAGAGAAGGCCTACTTAATTTCTAATACTCCTGTCTCCCGTCCTCTTTCCTCCATACCTATGGGACATTCCTCCGTCCTGTGGACGGGACCGAAGCACTTTGTAAAACGCATTAAATTTTTCAAAAATGTGTCCTTCCTCTGTTTTTACGCGGAGTACCGCATGCAGCCGTAACCCTGCCCTCCTTAGCTCCACCCAGCGCATCGCCCATCAGTCCTTTCCTCGCACGTTCGGGACTGGAGCACTTGCATCTTCGGAAGATTTTTTCCTTCCAGTGTCCTTCTCGCCTGCTCCGGCTTAGCGGTTGCATGGTAGTCTGTCTATGCTGTTTCGGTTAGATTTTCCTTCTTGTTCTTCCTGCGAACGACACTTCGCTAGGGCGGATCCCCATCCTCTTTGTTTAGAGTGTTTGGGTCCGGATCACCAGTGGGACTGCGATTCCCTTTCGGTCCGGGCACTTCAACGTCGTCTAGAACGGTGGGAGAAGGTGTTTCAGCGCGTTCCTCCTCCACATTTTCAGAGTTTCATCGACGAGAAGAAGAGATGCCCGGTAAGTTCTTTTGTTTTTAGGGGGATTCCTTCCCGGGGCCTTCCCGGTCCAGGAGGGGCTTTAAAAGCTCTGTTACCGGGGTTTCCCCTGAGGTGCCTTCCAGGCCTAAGAAAAGTACCAGAGTTTTCTCAAAGGGCCTCCGTAAGGGGCCTGCTCACACCGGATTGCAATCCAAGGCCCCTCATTTGGGGGCTATTCAACGGCCCAGTACTACTGAGGCGGTGGTTACTGGAGTTTGCTTCGAGGTCTCCTTGTCTGGAGCTTCCCATACAGACACCGCAGCGTGCCCCGAGGCCTCGATTGAGGTTGTATGTACCGAACCAAGTTTCGAGGCCCCTCGTGAGGGAGCTGTTACGGGACTCGGGTCCGAGGTTCCTCTATCAGAGGCTAAGGTGACCGACAGAACTGAGAGGCCTGTTTAGGTCTTGTCGGTGAGGTGGGTTCCTTATCGGTCCCGATCTAGTGGTGATACAGGTTCTGTCGAGGGGGCACAGAGTGAGGTTGCTGACCATTTTTCCTCTGTTACCGACGTGGCCGAGGTTCCTCTTTCAGAGGCTAATTTGGCTAATAGTATGTCTCAGAAACATCCTAGGCCACACAGTACCGGCTCTGCCGAGGTTCCTCGTGTCAAGGCTAAAGTCAAGACCCCTGACCCGTCTGTGGCGACCCCTGCCTCACTCACACATGTGATGCAGTTCTCAGGCGTTGACAAAATGGCGCCCATTCCCGCGCAAACTACGATGGCCATTTTTGACTCTTCCCTTACACCTACGCCATCCGCGTTGGGGGCCGAGAGCATTTTTCAGATGAACATCCTTTTCCTTGTGCACTGTTTTGTCCAGTTTATGACTGGAACGCTCGGATGCCATTACAGCACTCGGTCTCGCTCCCTGCGGCGTCTACGCCATTGATCTATGCCAACCCGGCTGGTGAGGGCCCCTCTTGGCAGCCCTCTACCTTGCGGCCCTGGAGCTACTCCTCTCATGAGAGGCCTCCGCCTGCCACAGTGCCTAAGCCTTCGGCAGAGGATGCCTTCTTTGGAAAATTTTAGAAGCTCATGCACTCCGACCCCATGAAGGAATATTTCAGAGGTCTTTTTAAGGAAATCTGCCCTCCAGTGCCGAATTCTGTGCTGATGGTTCCTGTCGCAGCACCAGTGGTTCCGGCAGCTGCCCCACTTCTACCAGTTGGCCCACCTCCAGCACTTCCGCCCCCGCCGCCCTTGTCTCCAATAGACAAGTCTTTGGCGGAGCAAGACGTGACGCAGGTTGATCCGGACATGTTAGATGACACGCAAGGGGATCAGGATGGCGATGATCAGCCTCGCTCTGTTAAGGCGTTTTATGATCGGGTACTGGACATGATGGTTCTCCTGGATGTTCCAGTACCTGAGGCACCCCCTCTGCAAGAAGGGGTGCTTTCTGCAGCATTCACCTTGTCTCCTCAGGAGTGTACCGGCTTGTTCTTCCAAAAGTACGTTTTGGCCGAGGTCCGTAAGGTCTGGGAAAAGCCACAGTCTGGACTGCACGTTAACAAAAAGATTGCCGCTCGTTATAGGCTTCATATTTCGGAGGAGGTAGCTTTATCGTCTTGCTCACTCCCTTCCTCCATGGTGGTGGCGGCTGCCACTCTTCAATCCAAGCCAGCTTCAGTGTCGTCCCATGCGGCAGCTCAGGTTCTGGCCAAAGAGGACAAGTTGCTTGACTCTTTGGGGAGGAAGAATTTTGCTAATTTGGCCCTGCAGTTGCGCCAGGTGAATGTAGAGCTCATTTTAGCAGTGGCGAATATGAAAATGTGGAAAAGTCTGTCAGAGTTTAAGGAGTTCATTCCTGTGGACAAGCTGGGCGATTTTAAAGGAGGCTTGTCGGATGAAAGAGTACTGGCACAGGATATGCTTGAGGCTGCGGTGCATCTTGTCGACACCTCGGCTCGGGGCCTCATGCTTGGCGTGCACATCTCTCGTCAGGCTTGGCTTCATGCCACCAAGTTTTCCAAGGAGGTTCAGGATAAAGTTCTGGACCTGCCTTTTGATGGCAAAGAACTGTTCCATTCGTCAACGGATGTAGAGCTGACTAAAACTAAGGACAGTACTCAGACGGCCAAGTCTTTGTTCGTTCTGGTAAAACCACCTTTTAGGGCCCAAAGAATGCCCTCGCAGCCTTGGTCTTCCTCTGGGTTTCGGGGGTTTCTAGATCGAAAGAGACAGAGAGTCGATCCTCCAGCTGGAAACTCCCGTCGGCGTCAGCAGCGAGGCCGGTTTTTCTCTCGGTCCTCTGCCTTGTCCTCGGGATCTGGGGGTCTCGCCTCTGAGAAGCCTGCTAAATGAGGGTTTTCGGGGCTCGCACGAGACCCCGGTGGGAGGGCGCATTGCGTCTCACTGGAAGGTGTGGCAGACCATCACGAGGACCGGTGGGTCTTGTCCGTCGCTCTGGTGGGCTTCAGCTTGCCCCTTCCCCCCACCCCACCCATCAATCCTCCCTTCCAGCAGTCGGGGATGCCCTCCCTCAGAGCCGAAGTCCAGAAACTTCTGGATCTCCTGGCGGTGGAACCCGTTCCCCTACGGGAGCGAGGGGAGGGCTTCTACTCCCGTCTGTTCACGGTGCCCAAACCCAACCAGACTGGCCTGCGCACCATCCTAGACCTTTCCCAGTTCAACCTTTCTCTTCCCCAAAAGAAATTCAAGATGATCACGCCCGGTCAGATAAAGTCCTCTTTATAGATGGGCGATTGGCTCAGCGTGGTGGACTTTCAGGATGTGTATATGCATATTCTCATTTGGAGCCCGCATCGAAAATACCTATGCTTTTCCATGGGGGAGGAGCATTTCCAGATTCGGGTGCTCCCGTTTGGTCTCAGCTCGGCACTGCGTGTCTTTACGAAGATGATGTCGGTCATCGCAGCATTTCTTCGACTACAGGGTATCCGTGTGTATCCGTATTTGGACGATTGGCTGCTGCGCAGTTCTTGTCCAGTGAAAGCCTCTAGCAATCTCCAGTCTCTCCTCCAGCTCCTGTTCCACCTTGGGCTGTCAGTGAACTGGCGGAAATCCTCCATGACAGTCTCTCAGGACTTGATTTTCCTGGGTTTTCGCTGGAACACGATCAATTGCAAAGTATACCTGTCTGGGGACAGAATGGCGGATCTGTTGGCCACATGTCAGGCGTTTTTGCACTCGGAGAGTATGCCAGCATGGTGGTTCCAGAGGCTTCTGGGCCTCATGGCTTCGTATGTACTGGCTCTTCCTCTTGCTCGCCTCAAGATGAGGCGGACTCAGATGGCTCTTCGGAGCTCTTGCCTTCAAGCAGTGGATCCAGATTAGAGAATGTTATTGGTTCCACTTTTCATGAGGACAGACCTCGCGGTGTGGTCGTCTCTCAGCAATTTGTTAGTGGGCGCTCCCTTTCAGGACCCGTGCCCACTGCTGACCATCACAACGGGTTCCTCCCTTCTGGATTGGGGGGCGACGTTGGATCATCTTCAGGTTTCAGATCTTTGGTCACCACAGGACAGACAGCTTCATATAAATTATCTTGGCGATATTCCTGGCGCTGAAAGCGTTCAAACCAGGCATTGTCAACACAGTGGTCCATGTCTGCATGGACAATGCGGTGTCAATGTTCTATATCAACAAGCAGGGGGATACCAGGTCTACTCCTCTTGTGGATCTTGCCATTCAGATCTGGGAACGGGCCATTCAGCATGGTATCTGGCTGGTGGAAGTACACATCCTGGGCCAGTTGAATGTCACTGCAGATGCCCTCAGCCCAGAGTCATTTGTCAGCTATGAGTGGGAACTGAACACGGAGATCCTCTCAGATATTTTTCGCTGTTGGGGCGGGCACTCCAGAAGTGGACCTCTTTGCGACCTCTACCACTACCGCTTTGCGACTTCTACAAACAGGAAGCTTCCACTGAATGCCTCCAGGAACAGGCTCTGAGCTTTTTCCTCAGGGATGCTCTCGAAATTCCATGGCACAACATGAGGGCCTACCCTTTTCCACCTCTTCCTCTGATCCATCAGCGTTTTGCAAGTTAAGGAACACAGTGAATTTCTCCCTGCTGTTCATAACCCTTTGGTGGCCGGCCAGGTTTTGGTTTTTGGAGCTTCAGCATCTACCGATGTGCCCGCCGCTCAATCTTCCGCTGGTCCCCGCCTTGCTTTACCAGAGCGATCAACAGCTGTGGCACCCCTCCACACAATCGTTCAGCTTGGCGGCTTAGTGCCCGAGTTCAGATCTTTAGAGCGTTTCAATTTGTCTGCGGATAACATGCGCATTATTCAAGCAGCCAGGAAGCCCTCAAAAAGATCTCAGTATAGAAGTAGATGGCTACGGTTTTGTCACTGGTGTTTGGCTAGGCAGCTGGCCCCCAGGGAGGCTACTATCAACATGTTCCTGTCTTTTGTTTCACATCTGGCAGAGTCTGGCATCCATGTCTTGTCCTGCAGGACATATTTATCGGCTGTTGCCACTTATTTGTCCACTGACCAGTGCTCGTTTTCACTGTCTAATCCAGTCATTAAAAGACACTGGCCCTCATTACGACCCTGGCGGAAATCGAAAAACGATGGCGGAAATGCAATACCGCCATCGAATAGCGCTCGGTGCGACTATGACCCGTCACCGCAAAGTACGATGCCATTAGCGACACCGTAGTGAACGCCAACGCTAACTGCACCAAGTACGAGCGCACGCGCCATGCCAAACCGTAAATACCACCATGGCGCAACGGTACGCGAATTCCGACCCTAGCGGACATGTACCTAACGCCATCAAGCACGGCGGAAAGTACCATTCCGCCATGGCGAGAAGTACGGCATCGCGAATCAACCGTAAACGGCCCCACTGAGTGCCTGTACACCGCTCCCTGCCCACAAAGTACAACTCCCCGTAGGTGCAATGAAGTCACAATGCAACCAGTGAAATGTACAAGTCACCCATGCATGCCAACGAACAAAAGAATCACAAGAGGGGCCAATGGGAGCTGCAGGGCACAGATGGCACGAATACAGAAGCCATCCCAATGGACATGACCACAGTCCCCCACCAAGAAACGCACGCAAACACAGGCACCTGTGACCAGCAATATTCCGAAAATCACATCATTCCACCAGTCCACCTGGCTGACCGGCATCTGTTACACAAAACCCAATCCCCCGCCCCTGAGCATGACAACATTCAAACAGTCATATTGGCAGCCCCCATCCCTGACCTCACTGGGCTTCGTAGGCAAACGCGCCCAGCACAGTACCACGCAACTAAACTCCGAAGCTGGAACCCAATGCAGATCTCCTCACAATACATCGCTCCCCAAATAGGAATATGCCACATCACTTGCAAAGAAGAACGCTACACGGCCCAAATCAGAATAGAAATTTAATGCACAACAAAATCACCAAGCCCATACAGCCATTAGGCCATGAACTCCAAAACACATTTCACCATTGTGGGCTGCATCCGCAAGAAATGACCAGCTACTACTTGTGTGACGCCCTGTTCCATCATGGTACACAGAGCCACATTCACGTACGAAAAGGCAACATGGAAGCGCACAGAACCGCAGGGCCGTCCCAATGGGGAGGCACTAGTCCAGCTGAAAGGCCGAAATGTTGCTCCGAGCCACTAGTACTGCGTAAGGGCATGTGGCCCATTGGCGATCGTCCCATAAGATCGTAATGCTGCTCCACTGATTAACACGAAGCAGCAGGTGTCGGGAGTAAAAGCCATCTGCAGGAGTGGCATACAGATGGCAGTGGCAAAAGGGGAGGAGATACCTGTCAACCAAAAGAAAAGAAAAAGAACAGAATGGCCATCAGAACTACATTCGAACAACTCACTTCAATGATCACACTAAATCCACAGCCATATGCATGCTAGCCCACTCCAAAGGATCATCACCACCCCAAAACCACTTGCGACTCATAACCATCTATATCGAGGTGCAAACACCATCACAAACGAGTGTACCTGTGCATGCGTCTGTGAAAACAGAATCCATCAGATGGGAATGTTAACGTGCATGGACACAAGTGTCTGAAGGCGCGTCGAGACAGGGAGGGCTCAACAAGGCCAGATAGACTATGGTCCCACTATGGCAGCCCTGCATCACATAGCGCAGGGGAGGCGGACAGATTCCAAGAAGCCCTGTACATGGCAAACTCTGTATCAAATCATCTGCCCATGCATCCATTCATCATTCCCTCATCCCGGTATAAAAACGCCTGAATATTTACTCACATAACATTAGAAATATCCATTGAGTCTGTGCGTTATGCAGCCTGCAAAATCCACAGTGCCCCAGCCCGTAATTCCAGTGTTGTGAAGTAACATGTATTTGGGAACGTCCGGCCTCATCGCCCACGTCGCTATTGCGCATCCCAAACTATTCATATCAATCATTGCATCCTCGCCATGGCCCCTGTCTCAAGGACATTGAACAATAGAACGTTATATTTGCAGTCAGACCTGTGGGCATCTCCTCGCCGCTAGCTGAAAACAGAAAGCGCCGCCCTTCGAATTCCTCATTTGCAACATCACGTCGAAAAGGCATCTGTGGCCGTTTGAAATCACAAATTAATCCATCTAGTGCGGCTGTGTGTGAAAATGGCAACTGCCTTCACCCACAAATGGGACGCCCCGCCCGTCGGTGCAACTCGGTACAGTGATGCATGAGGGCCCACCGTTACTCGAGTACTACGTTCCACTGACCCTTCACAAGTCTGTTCGCGACTGCAAAGATTGTATGTGAAACAATGGGACCATAGCCGAATGTACATATCAACCAATGTTACACGGCCATCGGGTACAAATACATGATTGCAATAGCAAGATGCCATTACTCGAATTGCAGCGTTGTGTGCGGGACGTGCTCGGCCAAAGGGGAGAGCAGCTTGCACAGGTGGAATGAATCACCACAGGTGGAGGCCATACAGCCTGAAAACACATAAATTGCACACCCAGTCTCCTCCCACAACCACACCCACTCCGAAATGCTACCGGCAGGACTCGCGATGTTGGCCCTGGGGGACCTGATAGCACTGCAAGTACTCCAACTCCAAGAAGAAGACGAACACCAACTACAACCGGCCGCACGGAGGAGACGCAGGAGGAGGAGGAGGCCAAGGCAGGGCCAGCAAGGGCCGCCAGCACAGCCACTACCACCACGCAGGCAGCCCGCAATCCCACGCCTCCGAGCACATCCGTTCAACCTCACTGCTGAGCAGATCCACACCCTCTACCGTTTGGACCGGGACACCATAGCCGCCATTGTGGACATGACACAGGCTGACCTTGTCAGCATGATAGATAGCCCAACCGCCATCCCACCCCTACTGAAGGTGGTGTCTGTACTCCAGTTCCTGGCCACAGGCACCTACCAGCACACAGTCGGACAGTTGCATGGCATTTCTCAGCCACTGTTCTCACGGACACTATTGCAAGTGCTCGATGCCCTCCTGCAGCACGCAGACGACTACATCTCTCTACCACGCTCGGAGCAGGAAATTACCAACACAAAAGTGGGAATCCATGCACTTGCCGGCATACCGGGTTGCATTGGTGCCATCGACTGCACCCATGTGGAATTGGTCGTCCCACATGCCATGGAGGCCCAGTACCGCAACCGAAAACAATTCCATTCCCTGAATGTACAAATGGTGTGTGACTCCAACAGGATCATTACACATTGTTGTGCCCGATTCCCTGGATTAACCCATGATTCTATGGTCTTGAGGAACTCTACAATACCACGCTACATGGAGCGACACGCAGGGAACAGATCCTGGCTACTCGGTGAGTCTCATTTCATGCATGATGATGTGGGGTATGTGATTCGGCAATGACCTGGCAGGAAGGGGGGGGGGGGTGTGTGTGCGTACGTAGCAATGGCATTCCACATCATACGTTTATCGTCCACATACAGGTGATGCTGGATATCCACTGAAGAGATGGCTCCTCACACCAGTCCGGAACCCACGGGACCAGCATGAGGAGGACTACAACCATGCCCACTCACGTACCCGTGTAGTCATTGAACAGGCATTCGGCCTACTGAAGACTCGTTTCCGCTGCCTCAGCAGGTCTGGCGGGGCACTCCTGTACCGCCATGAGAAGGTTGCAAAGATGGTGATGGCATGTGTCATGCTCCACAACATGTGCGTACGTAGAAATGTGCCCATGCCCCCTGACGCAGAACTGCAAGCACCTGAAGATGGTCATGATGAGGGTGGGGATGTGGCAGCACCTCAAGGAGTCTGCGAGGCACCGGAGGGCCGTGACATTCGTCAGCATCTCATTGATGCATGCTTCTAGCACTCACGCCTGGTGGCTGATACATGGACACGGTACTCGTGGCACTGTGTGTGTCTGGTACATGCACAATATGGACTGTACGCCTATGATGGCCTAGTACACAAAGATCATTGTCCACACATCTCATTGGTTGATCGTGCATTGTTTATGGCATATGTGATATCATGTTGAACACCCTATCGACCCGCCACCCAAGTGAGCCCAAAACACCCCCTCCACCCTCCTACCTCCCCCCCGAACACCAGTGTCCAAAGATGCTCATCGTCAGTGGGCAGTCGCTATTGCAAGCCCCCTCTGCGGGTATCAGGGGCACCCCTGCCTGTGGAGCGCAGGTTCCTCCCAGATCTACGTTGGGGGCTGCCCTGGACGGAACTTGCAACGGATGATGTCTCTGCCTGCTCACGTCCATGCATGTCCCTAAGGGTTTGTGAGAGCTCAGTGAGCACACGGCGCACTGCGGCAAGTTCGGCACATACGTCTTTGTACGTCGCATGCAGTTCCCCCTCAGGCTCTCGGTGCTTCTCTCCATTTGGACTCTCAGGCTCTCGGTGCTACTCTCCATTTGGACTCTCAGGCTCTCGGTGCTACTCTCCATTTGTACTCTCAGGCTCTCGGTGCTACTCTCCATTTGTGCCCTTAGTGTCTCTGTACTTCTCTCCATTTCTGCCCTAAGTGTCTCAGTTGATGTTTCTATGTCTGCCTTAGTGCCCCCACATTCATCGGCATGGTCCTTGAGGAGCGTGGCCAGTTGCTGCTGTTGCACGATTAACTGGTCGAGGGACTGTTGCCTCTGCTGGGCCATGGCCATTTGCGGTGGTGTCACAGAGGGGCTGGTGACCTCATGTTGCCTTGCCACAGGGCTTGTGGGGGATGGCCAGTCGTCGTCTTGTGGGTGCCCCTGCGTGGTATCCTCATGGTGTACGGGATGGGACAGACAGGGGGATTGGGACAGGTCATGGATGGATCTGACTTCGACATCCCCGTTTTCTGTGTCGGAGCATGCTGCCATCAATGGGGTGTCACCTATGGTGCTGCTGCCACCAGAGGCAGTGCCTTCTGTGGCATCCATTGGGGGGACCTGTGGTGGTGGTGTTGTGGGCATGCTGGCTGCTGGGGTGCCTGTTGATGTTCCCTCCTCTGTGCTGCCACCTGATTTGTGCTGCTGCCGTGTCTTGATCCGTGCAGCTGAGGTGGAGGGTCTTTGGCCGTTGGTCTTGGCCCTCTTTGCAGGTGTGCTGGTAGGGGTGTCCTGATGCTCGTCGTTTGGATCGGACCCTGTGGTGGAGTAAAGGAGGGCGAGGGTTATTAATGGGTCTGTGGGAATTGGAATGGCATTGTATCACATGCATTGGGGTGGTACCTGAGGGTGATTTGGGTCGGGGCCTTGGAGGTGCTTTCATTTGTGTGTGGAGTGAGGGTGCAGTTGTTTGGCAGCCTGCAGTTAGGGTGTGCCTGCTGCACGTGTAGTGGGTGTTTTAGGGTTTTTTAATTATTTATGTATTTATTGTGAGTTTTAAAGTGCGCTATCAGGCCAATGTGTGTGGACGTTCTCCTGGACATGTGTTTCTGTTGCACTATGGGGACACATGGTACTTCACATGATTGGAAATTGTGGATTTAGCATTGTTTTATTTGGGCCACCTACCTGATTCTTCGGATGTCTGCACTCCTTTCTCCATCCCTCCGACTCCCTCTATGCTCTCCATTCCAATGGTGGAGGCACAGATTTCTTCCCAGGGGGTCAACTTGATGGGTGATTCAGGACCTCCCCCGGTGGCTGTGGCAATGTTGCGGTTGGCAGAAAGTATGCTACGGACGCGTATCCGCAGGTCGTCCCATCGCTTTCTGCATTGCTGTGGGTTGCGGGGTGCGGTCCCCACCGCACTTACACGCTGTGCCACCAGGGCCCATATGGCCTTCTTGTTCGCAAGTGCCGTCCTGGTCATTTGCGTGGAGAAGACGACGGCAGCATTCTCCTGGAGGGTCTCTGTTAGCACGGTGAGTTCCTCACGGGAGAAGTGGACCTGCCGCTTGCGGTCGCACGCTTTCTTCGCTACTTTTCCCATTTTTCCTGGTTTCGCTAGGGTGGATGACGGGTTGGGGTGTGTCTCAGGGTAGTGTTTTTAGTGGTTGTGTGGATTTTGTGGTTTTATAGGTGTACGGCGGGATGTTTCCCGTTCCGGGCCCATGTTTTTACTTCCGTTTCCGTATATTTACGGTCACCGTACTTTCCGGTTGGCGCTCACTGCGGTGTCCGCTAAGATGGGTGGCGGTATTGCACCTAGGGCGCCGTATGGCGGCGGTGTGGGCCGTTTTGGGGTCATTTCCGCCATCGCGGACTTTGCACTTCCGCCATGCCGTGGTGCTCGTGCCCGATGGGTCGGAATGGGCCGCACTTTGCTCCTTCGTGCAATGGCGGAAACGCTATTTACGCTGTGGCGGTCCGGTCAGTCACTTTCCGCCAGGGTCGTAATGAGGGCCACTGTGCGGGCCCGATGCATCTTTATCCTCCTATTCGCAACCTGCATCCAAGGTGGGATTTGAATGTGGTCCTTACGGCCTTGTGTCATAAGCCTTTTGAGCCCATGGCTACTGTCGATTTTAAGTACCTTTCGTGGAAAGTGTCCTTTTTGATTGCTGTGATTTCGGCAAGGCGTGTAAGTGAGCTTCAGGCCTTGTCAGTGGAGAATCCATTCCTTACTTTTCATAAGGATAAGATTGTACTGCGGACAAATCCAGCCTTTCTTCCGAAGGTGGTCTCTAATTTTTATTTGAATCAGTCAATTTCATTTCCTGTATTCTTCCCAGACCCGGCCTCCGAGGAAGAAAGGGATCTGCACTGCCTGGACGTTAGAAGAGCCCTTAAGTTCTTTCTGGACAGAACATCTGAGTTTAGGAAGTCTTCGCAGCTTTTTGTGACCTTCGGAAATCCGCAAGGACTCGAAAGCGACCATCTCCCGGTGGATCGCGGCCTGTATTTCTGAGGCGTATACCATTCAGGGTCTTCGGGCCCCAAAGGGAATTCACGCTCTTCTTGTGTGGGGCAAGGCGGCTGCCGTTGCATTACAAAAATATGTTCCCTGGGAGACCATTGCAAAAGCGGCTACCTGGGCCTCCCATTAGCTTTTTGTAAGCATTACTGTCTGGACCTGAGCTCCAGGGCTGATGCTCAGTTCGGTCAAGCTGTGCTTAAGAACCTGTTTCAGTAAGGAGTTTCCATCCACCCGTAATTCCTCTGAGGAGTGCTTGGGAATCTCCCCTAAGTATGGAGGAAAGGTGACTGGACGTAGGAGTATAATAAAGTTACTCACCGTAGTGACTACCTTACTCCTAGTCCAAGTCCTCTTTCCTCCATATGCCCGCCGTCCCCTCTAAAAAGGTTCCTCTGTTATTGCTTAAAGGTCATAGACCTGGCGATAGGAAAGGACTGATGGGCGATGCGCTGGGCGGGGCTAAGGAGGGCGGGGTTACGGCCGCGTGCGGTGCCCTGCGTAAAAAGAGAGGAAGGACACATTTTTGAAAAATTAGATGCTTTTTACAAAGTGCTCCGGTCCCGTCCCACAGGACGGGGGAATGTCCCATAAGTATGGAGGAAAGGAGTGAGGTAGTCACTACAATGAGTAACCAAATTATTATCGCTATGGGCAGGCATGAAGGGAGTCTTAGGACTTTTTTTCCAAAAGCAGCCTTCTAGGGCCTCCCATGTTTCCCGTCCAATGACTAGGGCTTCTGCAGTCAAGTTTGTTGTTTTATCCTTTAGGCACTTGACCCACTGAGCATCACATACACTAGCTCTTATTGTTACTCCTAGGTATTTTATGTGTTCAACCAGCCTAATCCGATTTTTGTTCAGCGACTAGCCTTGCATGCGTTTTTTCCTCCCTTTCTGATGTTCCAAGATGATGATTTCTGACTTTTTTTTGCGTTGATCTTCAAGTTGTTTTGACGGACATAGTTTTTTTTTTCTCCCAAAAACTTTTATTTAAATTAACATGTGAGTACAGAAACAAGCACATCAATAGATACAGTACAATGTAATCAATTTGAAGGCACCGGGACCCCCCATTCGCTGAAGTTTGACGGACATAGTTTTGCAGGATGTCGAGTTTACTTTGGAGGCCGACTGGTGTGAGGTCTAGCAGCACCAAATTGTCCGTGTGCAGGAGCCACCCCACTGCTGTACCATTTATTTTTGGGGAAAAAGTACGGCACTGACCTAATGTTTCTTTCAGATCTTCAATTAAGAATTTGAATAAGGCTGGAGCCATCGGACAGCACTGTTTCAGGCCTTTCGATGTAGGTATACTTTTGGTTAGTGTGCTTGATCGAGTCTGATTTTCATGGATATGCCCGTGTATATATCTTTTATTGCCGCTAGCAGGTCCTTTAGGCACCCTCTTTTTTCCAATTTGGCCCACAGGGTTTCTCGGTTTATGCTATCAAAAACACATTGTTGGCCATGTATATTTTGCTGGGTCCTTTGTTTGCTCTCATCTTCAGCAGATTAATTAGAAGTAGGCTTAAATTCCAGCCTACTTCTTTTGCAAAACCTCTTTGTCGACAGTCATAACATCCTGCTAGTGTGGTGCAGTCATTCAGATGTTTGAATAGAATGAAGCCGAATACTATCCCCAAAACATCTAGTAGTACAATCGTCCAGTAGTTTTTCTGATCTTTTCTGTCTCTCTTTTTGAAGATCGTCACCACTACAGCGGTTTTCCATGACAGTGGTACTTGATCTCTTGTTAAAATTATTTGAAACAAGACCGCACAAAGGTCAGCCCAGGCTTCCGGGGCTGTTAGGGAGAATTCTCATAAATGGCTGATTTCCCTTACCTAATGAGTCCCTCAGCAGCTTTGCTGGATTTCTAGGATTTATTTTTTCCACCTGGTAAGAGTGTGAGCCTTTTTCTCACTCTTAGCTGTGTTTTGCTGTGTGTGTTTTCACTTTTTGTGTGATCTTGAGCACTGGAGCCTCACCTACTCCATGTCCTCATATTTTCATGTGTGTTACACAGCACCTTCAGTGCAGTGACACAGGATTGTCTTTGACACTTTCCCCCGACTCCATTTTCTGGGGCAGACTACTGTCCCCCAGAAAAGGGTAAATTTGCCATTAACTTTACTTTAGTCACTTTAAAACCACAGACGCAGTACACCCCATCTTACATGGAGTATTGGAAAGGGTTAACTCTTATCCCTTTTTGTCTGTACCTCTTAGCGCATTGTTTTGCTCCCTTTACGTTAAGACTTGGCTGGTGGCAGTGGTATCTACTCTAACTTTTCTACCGCGATTATCTTATATAAACGTGGTCATGTTTTAGGCTATTATATTAGCCTCGAACATAAACCCGCTTGAACAAATACATTGTATTTTGGCTCTGGTTGGGTTAACTCACCATTTGTTTTTGTTAAAGTCTTTCTCATGTTTTTCTCTGCGTGCCAAACCGGGGATGATTCCTCTGTTCGCTCTCTTTTCGCAGGCCTCTGCACAGAAGCCCTCCTTAAGGCGCCTGAAAGTCTAGGTAGGCAGGATGTGAGGGATAGATCTTCGGACCCCTGCCATGGGTTCCCGTGGTAACCCAAGTTGCACTCTTGTCTGATTGGCTAAGGGGACTGGCCTTGCCAGGCCAGCTACCCTGCTGTGTGATTGACAGCCAGGCTGTATGAATGGTGGGAAAACTGCATAAAAAAGCAGGTCTCTGGGACTGGAAAGGCAGAGTCACCACTGGAACGAAAGAACCAATGAGGAACTGGTTGAAGAGGACCCCTACAATGACTGGACCGCCCGGTGAAGCCCTGCTGCAGGTCCGAATCTCCAGAATCCGATGACAGAAAGATCCTCCAGGAAACTTCTTCCCTTGAGCTGGTGGGACCAACCAGTTTGCCCAAACTGCAAGCCAGGACCCCTCCTCTGGTCGAATTTGCTGTACAGAGCTACAGTGGGCCAGATAGCCAGGAAAGTCGGACCCTTCTTGGGTTTTAAGGAGCGCACCTTTTATTTGTTGCTTTGCTCTGCTGCTGGTTTCTTCCCTGGGTAGTGCAGGACCCTCCAGTCTTCCTACTTCGTGTCAGTCCGACAGTCGCTTCAGGAAACGTGAGCCTTCAGGAAGTACCAGGAACGTCCGCCTCAGCTTTAGCTCCCTCTCCGTTTTAAGGTACTGTGAAATTCCGGTTGTCCGTTTCGTTCAACCGCAGTGAAAGTGTTTGAACTCTTTCTCCATTCCGAGGGCTTGTCCTTCTCCTCTCTTTGAACTAACATTTGTATCAACCAACCTTGTCCGGAACCGTGCCACGAACTTTACCGCAAACTACCCTGAACTGTGTGATCTTGAGCAAAAGACTTCCATTGACTTTGGCCCTAAGATTTTTCTATCTGATCTCCTCACTGAAGTTCCTCTTGTTCAACTGCCCTGGTTTGATCTAATTCCTAATAACTTTTGTTTTTCCTTCCCTTTTAAATTGCTGGAGTGTCATTTTGCTCCCACTTCATTTTGTGAGCTTATAACTTGTCTGGAATTTAAGGGAAATGGTGTGGTGTGTTAAGATTGTGATTTTTGACATGCTTATAATAGTGTAATGTTATACAACTGAAGAGTGAAATAAATGTATATGTTTTTACTTGAAAACCTTGAGTCAGTGTTTGCCTGAATCACAGTAATTGCTGTCCTTTGTGTAACTATCTTGTACTGCTCACTTACTGTTGAGATAGGTCTGGCTGCTCTGCTACTGCTACCACTTTAGCAGTGTAGTACAGGCTTGTACTAAAGGTACATTTGTACTGTCACTTGTAGTCTTAATTGTGTGTGGTGTTGCCAAAGGGTACTGCATATAATTCTGCTTAACACTGGTGTACAGCGGTGAGGATAAAAGTATAGTAATTACACTTAGAGTGCTGCTATTACCTTGGATCAACTAACCACAAGGCTAACATCACTAAAAAGCAATACCAATCATGTCTGATATGGATAGCCAGAGTCAGGAGACCCTCTTGAGTTACAATGCTGATTGTTTAAGAAACATGTGTAAAGAAAGGAAACTCTCTGCCAAAGGCAAAAAGATTGAATTAGTTGAAAAGTTGTTAAAGAACCAAAGTCTAGGGAGTGGGTCTGAAATACCTGACTCTCTAGCAAATATGGAAAGTATTGAGGATGATACTATGGGCCTGATCACGACTTTGGCAGTAACGCCGGCCGTATTACCGCCGGCGGTATTAGCCCTACCGCTGAACTCCCCGGCGCTAATAGCGCCGGATCGCAAGTTCGACGGTAATGTAATTCCCCATTTCCCATTGAGCCCATTCAGGAATGCCCCATTCGCCATTGGGCTCAATGGGGAAAATGTGCGCTCTTACCGCCGGCAGATTTCCCGCCGGTGGTAATAGCACGAATTTTCGGCAGATTTCCCCCAGCTCAGAGCTGGGGCGAAATCCGCCGAAGTCCTGATTTGGCGGACCCTTAAATTCGGCGGTAATCGCTACCGCCGGATTTAAGAGTTACCGCCAAAGTGGTGATCAGGCCCTATGTCTGTTAATGATGAGTTGGAAGAAGTAGATTTGTTTCTTAATGTAGGCCTCTCTACCTCCTTGCCTGCTCAGCAACCTCAACCCTTGTCCACTGGGACCCCCGCAGGTCCTACCTCAGTCCTGAATTCATTGCTCCAGAGAAAATGAGGCTTGAACTGGAATTCAAATGTTTAAATGCTCAAACTGAACAAAACCACCAAGAACTTAAGCTGAGAGAAATGGAGTTGAATCATGAACTAGAAATGAAAAGATTGTCTCTTGAAAATGCTTCTCTCCCAGAGTATTCTAGGTCTTCCAGTCCTAAGAGACCCCGTATGCCTAAAGAAATTGTGGGTATGTATGAGGTTAAGCTTGATATTTTAGATTGGTTGGCAATGTTTGAATATAACCATGGTAATCAAGGTCTTACAGGGAATCAATTGCTTCCCTGGCTCTTCTCTAGGCTACCCACTGTTGCATCTGATGTTGTGATGGAGTTGGGGAGGTGGATAGGATGGGTTATGAGTGTGTGAAGCTAGCTTTAATTGCTAGATTTGGGAAGACCCCTTCCCAGTACCTTAAGAGGTTTAGTACCCACAAAAAGCATGATGGTACCCCTTGGGCTACCTGGGTATGTGAGTGTTTGAAAAACGTAGATGGTTGGATTAAGGGTTACAGAGTGAACACTTATGAAGGGATGAGAAATCTTGTAATGTTGGAGTCTATTTTTGATGTCTGCTCTCCTGAGCACAGACAGCACTTGGCTGATTCCAATATAGATCCAAAGAAGCTAGCTAAGGCTTCTGACTTGTGGGTTGCCAACAGGGCTACTCACAAGGATTCCAGGGCTACTCAGAACAAGGATGAGGGGAAACAGCCAAAGAAAGATAACAAAGAGAATTCTAATACCTCCAATCCAAAAGAGGGCCACAAACAGCAACATAAGGGTAAACCACAAGGGAAACCAAATCAGGCTAGTGCACCATCTGGACCCAAACCAGATCGAGGTCAGAACAAACCCCCATATTCATCAAAACATTTGGGAAATGTTATGTTTGTGGGTCAACTGACCATGTGAAAGGGGATCCCAGATTTAAGGGTAAACCTTCAGGGGTCCACACTGTCTCCTTAGCCTTCTCCCCAGAGGGAGAAGTACCTATGGCAAGTGGAAACTTTCACCTACTTGCTGATGAACCCATGAGAGTCTCAGCTAGTGTTTCTTTAGTGTCCCTGGGCTTGTGGGAACAACAGCATTTAGATGTCTACAATTCCATCCCAGATAATACTAAATAGTATTATAAAGATAGTGTTCTTGTGAATGGTCAGGAAACCC
Organism: Ambystoma mexicanum; assembly: GCF_040938575.1. Taxonomy (NCBI): domain Eukaryota; kingdom Metazoa; phylum Chordata; class Amphibia; order Caudata; family Ambystomatidae; genus Ambystoma; species Ambystoma mexicanum. Next base: position 111,081,356 of record NC_090938.1, on the reverse strand, counting down.
CTGCCATCAGAGACACTGGGGCCAGCATAACTGTGGTGGAAGAATCCTTTTTCAAGGTGGAGGAAGTTGCTAAGGCACACAAACACTTCACCAAGTTAGCTGGAGGCCTTGTGCAAATGCTTCCACAGTTACCAGCTTTGATCCAGTGTAATGATATGACTGTATAAACTACCTGTTAGTGTGCAGAGTGAAGTGCCTGGAAGAGTCCTGTTGGATAATGACCTTAAAACTCTTGGAGTTGTGTCAAGCACCCCCAGGCCTCCCAGTAAAGGGAAACAGGAGCTCACTAGGTCTGCAAGGGAGAGAACCTTGAGAGGCTCTCCAGAGGAGCTGATAGAGGAAACTATCACTCCTACTCCACAGGTGTTGCTCACTGCTATTTCTAGGAAGAATGAGGCAAAGGGGAAACCCAAGACCTCCAGAAAAAAGACAGACAGCACCCCTGTGCTACCAACAAGGACATCACCAAGATTGTCCAAAGTCACACCTGTGACATCTCCACCTGCTGAGGCACAGTGTGAGGTGCAACCTTGTGTGATTGAGCCAGCATCTGAAGAGTCAGATCTGGAAGAAGACACTGTATTAGTTGGAGATCTTGACCCTGTTGATCATCCTGAACTGCAGTCTTTACTGGCAGAAGGTAGACCCAACAGGGCAGACTTTAGCAAAGGACAGAGAGAGAGTCCTACTCTTTTTAAAAAAAATATGTTTGTTTTAAACCAAGGCAAGGTAACAAGTTTACAGCAGATGCAACACATCACATGACATTTATTTCTTCCCCTCAATGTCCCCCCTCCCACAAACCCCCTGTCCAAACCACCGGCGAGCCTCTCAACACTCGTGCTTCAGACTGTCCACCCTGCTCATGCATCCCCCGTCAGGTGGCATCGTGGTCACCCAGGACTCGCCTGGCACCAATTGGCTGGAAAGTCAGAGCGGGAAATCTCTGGTCATATTCCAGCACTTGGGCCCAAATGTTCTAAAAGCGATGGAGGATTCCGGCTTTTGCCGCTGTCACCTTTTCGGCAATCAAGATGTCCCATAGCTTTCCCCACCATTGGATCATCGAGGGGCCCTCCGGGGCTTTCCAGAAGCGGGCAATCACTATTTTCTCCGCTAGGAGGTATTGGGTTAGTAGTTTAGCTTTATTTCCCGAGTGCGGGTATGTCCCTGGGCTCGGAGTCCCCAGAAGCACAAGCCCAGGGTCGAAAGGGAGTGGGGTTCGGGTGATTTGTTTGATGATCGTCAGGCATTGTTTCCAAAACTGTTGGGCATTCGGGCATGCCCACCACATGTGAAAGAAGGAGCCTGCACGGCTGCATCCCCTCCAACAGATGGGGTCAAGGGAGTGATTCATGTGGTGGAGCCTGAGCGGAGAGTAGTACCAGCGCAATAAAATGTTATACGTGCATTCTCTATTGGTGACGCAGGTAGATGCTGCATGAGTTCGTGACCAGATGTCCACCCAGGTTTGATCCTCCAATGGGCCGCCCAAGTCTGCCTCCCATTGAGCCATAGCCCGGGTCCTTGTGGCCAGGAAGTTTTCCAAGAAACCTCTGTATAGAGTGGATATTCTGCCTCAAGATGGGTCCTTGAGGGTTAGTTCAAGGGCTGCGAGGGGGCGTGTGACCGCTCGGAGCGTCTGCGGATGTGAACACCAATGGCGTAGCTGCAAGTATGTGAACCTGTCCCTCTCTTGAAGTTGGAACTGCTTCTTACATTGCTCAAAGTGTAGGGGAGGGTGCCCTCATATAGTTGGTCCAAGGTTTCAAGGCCTCCCTCGACCCAGTTCTGAAAGTTTCACGGGTGCGTCCCGGGAGCGAAGGTTGGGTTGTGGAAAATTGGAGATAGGGGGCCTAGGCCCCTCCGGATCCCTTTGCATTTTAGCGCCCAGTCCCAGGAGGCCAGGGTATGTTTGGTTGCCAGCAGTAAGCCCTCCCCGTGTTCTCAAGGGCTGGTGGGATGTGCGGGAGAAATCTGAGGGGGAGCGGGAGCCGTGCCTGCTCAAGTTCCACCCACCTTGGGCGGTCCGAGGCTATTTCCGGGGCTATTTGCCAGGCGCGGACGTGAGCTAATTGTGCTGCTGCCCTGTAGGCCTGCAGGTCTTGCGTCCCCTCTTAGTGTCTTTCGGGGGATTCTGGCCTTTTTGCCCTTCCAGATGAACCGGAGCATCTTCGTCTGCAGCTTATTTAAGTCGGATGTTGGGATTGCCAGCGGGAGGGATGAACAGGCATAGAGGAATCTTGGTAAGCGGTTCCTTTTGCAGGCCGTAATGCGACCCATTAGGGAGATTTCCTTGGATGCCCAGCGTTTCAAGTCATCCTCTAAGTCTTTGAAGAGCTTGGGGAAATTGGTTTGAAATGTATCCCTCGGATTTGCCGGAATCTGGACCCCTACGTAGGGGATGGACTTTCTCCTCCATGTAATTGGGCACATAGGAATCAGGGCCTCCCGCTCCTCCGGGGAGAGTCCTATGCCCAGGGCCACTGATTTGGAGAAGTTAATGGTGAAGCCAGTGACCTCGCCATAGCTAGCTATTTCAGCTAGGGCATGTTGTAGTGAAGTGCGAGGTTCTGAGATCGTGAGCAGCACATCATCTGCAGATATATGGCGATTTTGTGCTGCGACCAAGTTGAGTGGAGATCCTTTGGGCGAATGGCTCCATAGTGAGCGCGAACAATAATGGGGAGAGGGGGCAGCCTTGTCTTGTCCCGCAGGTCAGGGAGATCGGGTTGGAGAAAGAGCTATTGATTCTGAGAAGGGTTTTTGGTGCTTTGTAGTTAGCCAGGACCATCGTCTGAAATGTCGGGCCAAATCCAAAGGCCTCCAAGGTGAGCTGCATGAAGGACCAGTCCACCTTGTCAAAGGCGTTGGTGGCATCAAGAGCCATCAGCGCCAGCCCTTGAGAGTTGCGCGTGACTAGGTCAACCAGGTTCAAGGTTCTGCGTACGTTATCGCCTGCAGATAAAACCTGTTTGGTCTGTGTGAATTAGCTCGGGTAACACGCGGGCCAGGCGGTTAGCCAAGATTTTGGAATATAGATTGGCGTCGATATTTAGGAGGGCTATCTGTCATGATCTCTGCTTCCAAAAGGTCAGGGTTTTCCCAACTCCCTTGGACGCAGATCCATAACCCAGGTTTCGAGTGCCAACCAGTCCCAATTGGGACCTTTTGGACCCAGTCCTGGCGCCAGTGGCACCAGGCTCATAAATATGCCCAGTCCCAGCGCTGGAAGCGCCGGGCTCATAATGCTTGGGTGGACTTACCTTCAGCAGACCATGCTGCTTACTTGCCTGCCAGTTGAGCCTCTGATCCTCTTCTGTTTGGAACTACTTTTCCTGTTGGGTGGAGCTGGAGCCACTCCCTAGATTCAGAACACTGGAACTCTTCTGGAAGGCAGGAACTCTTTTCTTACCAGGAACTCTTTTCTTACTTAGGCGTGGCTGTGGAAGGAGACACCTAAGCACTACAGGAGGCTATTTAAACCACACCCGGTGGATGAATCTTGCTTTGCGTTATTCTGCAACCTCTGCAGCAGAACGCTCATCGTGTCTTCTGCATCCGGTCCTGGGCCTAAGGAAAAAGGCTTACCATCCTGAATCCAGTCTTCAGCAACACCTATAAAGACAAGAAAGAACAGGTTAGCATTCCGGCATCTGAAAGGCAAAGGTTTACCATCCTGAATCCAGTCTTCAGCAACACCTATAAAGACAAGAAAGAACAGGTTAGCATTCCGGCATCTGAAAGACAAAACAAGGTGCGTTTAAAGACATTGGGGAACTTTAATACTCACGTGCCATTACTCCTTTCCACATCTAATCCAGTGGGTATTCCGGCACCCTGCAGCCGCTCCGAACTCGTACCTGCAAAATAAAAAGACAGTTAGAGCGCATAGTGAAGCAGGCAACAAGCGCTTACTTACGTGCTTCCAGGCGCTTCTATTCATCACACGGGCTCCATCTTCAACTCACTTCAGCCCGTCATCCGCCATCGCCGGAACCCTGCAAAACAAGAGACATCATTACTAAAGACTTTAAAGACATTTGAATGACTCGAAACTTACCGTTCGTGCAGTAAACAACGGACAGCAGTCCTCTGAAGTTAAGAGGCCTGCGCTACCTATCCAGTGAAGAAACTGGTTACAGCACCCTGCCCCGAGGCAGATGGAGAGCTCGGCATTCACTTACCTAAGGTGAGAGCGTTAACCTTTGGGGGTCTACAGGAGAGGAGAAGAGGAAAGAGATAGGGACACCCCAATAACCCCAGTTCATTAACCCCATATTTTCTATCTGCAGACATCTTACTCTACACGTCAGGCATACAGTGCACAGAGGTCCAGCCCAAAGAGCCAACCGGGTGCTACACATCACCTTTGAAGATTCGGTAGTCGCCCAGTCAAGACCGGCGCCTCTGCGAGAATCAGGTGAGCGTTACAGAACGCAAAGCCTACCGTAAAACTCTCGCCCAGGCGCTATGGAAACCTCGGATACTGACCCCCTAGCCCGGTTACTTGGGGAACTAAGGGCAGAAGTGCATGCAGCTCGTCAGGAAACGAATGCTCTAAGAAGGGAACTAATTATTTCCAAGGAGAGAACAGACAATCTTGCTAGACAAGTGCTACAGTCACAAGCCGGACAGACCCCGTTACCCGCATCAGGGGCAAATCTTCCTTCAACATCCTCTATGAATCCAGTGCAGATCAACCTACCTGGGAATGTACCTCTGGCTCCACCCGAACGATTTTCTGGTGACCCAAAGAGGTTTGCAGTATTTATCAATCAGTGCCGGTTGCACTTCTTATGCCGGCCAGCAGCCTTTCCAACTGATCAAGCAAAAGTAGCTTTTGTACTTTCGTACCTTAGTGGCAATGCGGCAGACTGGTCGATCCCTCTAGTTAATCAAGATGATCCGGTTCTCCATGATTTTCAAGCCTTTCAGCTTAGTATGGAAAAACTGTTCGCAAGACATTCACAGGGGCAGGCCTTGGACAATGAGCTTCTTTCGTTGCGACAGGGTAATCAAGACCTTTTGGCTTATATTGCATCTTTCAATAGACTAATAGTGGAAACTCAATGGCCTGAGGACAAAAGGATTACGCTGTTTTATAGAGGTCTACGTGGAGAGCTCAAAGACGTTTTAGCCCAAGTAGTGAATCCCCCACAAGACTGTTCGGATTATATAGACTTGGTCGTTCAAATAGATCACAGGCTGCAGAACAGGAAGGCCGATCGTTCCAAGTTTGATGCTCGAGTATTTTCCAAACCGCCAACTCCTTCCAAAGGAGTAGACTCCGGGGAACCCATGCAAATAGGGGGTCTGAAAGGTCCTCTAACACAAAGGGAGCGGGAAAGGAGGAAACAGTTGCAATTATGCCTATATTGCGGAAACTCAGGGCACTTTCTTCGAGACTGTCCGGTGAAACCTGCCAAGGAGGCAGTAGGAGCTGCAGTTACCAAAGTTACAAACTCTGAGCAGGGAAACGACCTCGCCCGACAAGAATAGAGGTCCTCTTGCCGAGCGTGAAAACCAGTTCCGTGACCTCGCATTTCGTGATACCTATGGTCCTCATTAGCCCTGATAATCCGGATCGATTACATGCAATTGAAGCTTACGTCGACAGCGGTGCCATCGGCAATTATGTGGATCATGAAATGGTTTTGAGGATGAATCTAACTCTTTGTCCCAAGGCTGTAAAGGACGTCATTACTACGGTGGATGGTACGGAGATAGCCTCCGGGCCAGTAACGCATACCACTCAAGAGGTGACGCTAGTAAGTCAAGATGGACACCATGAGAAGATCGTGTTCGATGTGATCAAGGCCCCTCAGTTTCAGATTATTCTAGGAATACCTTGGTTAGAGAAACACAATCCTCTGATCGATTGGCGAGCAAGAACGGTCCAGTTTCCAGAATGTGTCTCTACTTGTCACCCTCCACCTGGTGTTGCACTGGCCGCAATTTCTTCAGAGACTCCCCAGTTACCTCCCGAATACCTAGAATACCAAGATGTTTTCCGGAAGGATCAGGCTAACTCTCTACCTCCTCATAGGTCTTATGACTGCCAGATAGACCTGATACCTGGATCTACTCCTCCTTGTAGTAGAATTTATGCCCTCACCGAGCCTGAGAACCTTCACCTTCGACAATACCTGGATCAATACCTGGCAAATGGGTTTATTCGTCCTTCCAAGTCCCCTGCTTCTTCAGCTTTGTTCTTCGTTCCAAAAAAGGAAGGAGACCTTAGAACTTGTATCGATTATCGCTCCCTGAACCAGATCACCGTTAAGAATAGATATCCGTTACCTTTGATCCCTGAACTCCTGGACCAAGTCAGAAAAGCATGCATATATACAAAGCTGGATCTTAGAGGAGCTTACCACTTGGTATGAGTAAAAGAGGGCGATGAATGGAAGACGGCCTTCCGCACCAAGTATGGGCTATTTGAATATCAGGTCATGCCCTTCGGACTTTGCAATGCCCCGGCCGCCTTTCAATATTTTATGAACGATGTCCTCAGAGAGCTCATAGATGTATGTGTTGTTGTTTACATTGACGACATCCTCGTTTATTCTTCATCGGAATCTGAACATCGGAAACACGTGAAAATGGTCCTCGAAAGATTGCGTCAACACAAACTTTTCGCTAAGTTGGAAAAATGTGTTTTCAACGTGACTGAAGTTGAATTCTTGGGATTCATATTATCACCTGGCGGCGTGCGTATGGATTCAAAGAAGGTCGATGCAGTTCTCAAATGGCCATCACCATCCTCCGTAAAAGGTGTGCAAAGCATGTTAGGCTTCGCTAACTTTTACCGCAGGTTTATCCCCGAATTCTCTCGAATAGTCCAGCCCATCACTGCCTTGTTAAAGAAAAACAAACGTTTTGAATGGTCTACCGAGGCGGAACAAGCTTTCCAGGATTTGAAGACTAAATTTATCTCTGCACCAATCTTAAAACACCCTCGCCCCGAACTCCCCTACATCGTGGAAACTGATGCTTCAAGCCTTGCCATGGGGGCAGTTCTATCACAAAAGGACCCGGTAACCAATCAGTTACATCCCGTGGCATTTTGGTCCCGCAAATTCTCGCCTCCTGAAATCAATTACACGATTACTGACAAGGAACTTCTGGCTATCAAGTCTGCCTTTAAGGCTTGGCGGCATTATCTGCTGGGGGCCCGACACACCGTTACTGTGATTACGGATCACCGAAACCTGCAATATTTGAAGACCGCAAAAGCCCAATCCTCTAGACAACTCCGTTGGGCATTATTCTTTGCCGAGTTTGACTTCATAATTACCTATCGACCTGGTACAAAGAACGGTAAAGCCGATGCCCTTTCTCGGATGGGAGTGGAAGAACACTTGGTCAACCCTAAACCTGTACCAATCATTCCCGAACAAAGAATTCTGGGTGTAATCGCCACAGAATCCATAGAGGAAGTTAAGGATAAAGCCAGGCAACTTGTAACTCCAGCAGACATACAGAATTGGCATCTGCAGGGAAAGGACTTTGCAGTAAAGGACAACTTATTGTATTTCCAAGAACGATTATACCTACCCAGCACAGATTTACAGAAAAAAGTAATCTCTTGTTATCACGACTCTTTAATGGAAGGTCATCCCGGTATAGCCAAGACCTCAGAAAAGATCAAGCGCTACTTCTGGTGGCCGTCTTGGAAAAAAGATATCAGAGACTTTATAATGTCCTGTGGAATATGCGCCCAAAACAAGAGTCAAAAGGAAAGACCAGCAGGCCTCTTACGCCCTATTGACATCCCACCTCGCCCTTGGCATACGCTTTCTATGGACTTCATCACCGATCTACCTCCATGCTCCGGATACAATACGATTCTAGTAATCGTGGACTTATTCTCCAAGATGGCGCATTTCATTCCGCTCAAAGGCTTGCCAACAGCAGCAACTCTGGCCCGAGAATTTCTCAAAAACATCGTCCGACTGCACGGTTTTCCTTCGGTTCTAATTTCGGATCGAGGTAGTCAATTTATTTCTCATTTTTGGCGAAGTTGCTGTCGGTCGGCTCAAATTGATGTGAGACTATCGACCAGTCACCACCCTCAGACCGACGGACAAACCGAGAGGACCAATCAAACTCTGGAACAGTATTTACGCTGCATGCTGCAACAAACTGAAAAAACCTGGAAAGATATCCTTTGGATAGCCGAGTATGCCTACAATAACTCTGTCCATTCGGGAACTGGGAAAACCCCGTTTTTTCTTTTGTACGGCAGTCACCCTCGAACCTCGGAGTTGGATCCCCTCCAAGATCTTGAAACACCAGCAGTAGACTACCTGCATTCTACAATCACCCAAGCCTTTAAGGAAGCTGTTTCTCACCTTCAAAGGGCTAAAGAACAATACAAGAAAGGAGCAGATCAACATCGGAAGGAAGCCCCTCACTATCAAGTAGGGGATCAAGTCTGGTTATCCACCAAATATCTATCTCTAAAAGGGCCACGCACATTCAACCCAAGATACCTTGGTCCCTATTCCATCACTACCATAGTAAACCCAGTAGCGGTCAAGTTGGACTTGCCCCCGCACATGAAGATACATCCGGTCTTCCACGTCTCTCTATTAAAACCCGTGCAACCTCAAACCCGACTAACCAAATCTCCAAAACCTATCCTAGTGGATGGAGAACTCGAGTTTGAAGTCAAAAGCATTCTGGACTCCAAGATCTCCAAATCTAAACTATTCTACCTAATTGACTGGAAAGGCTACGGCCCCCAAGAGAGATCCTGGGAACCTGCTGAACATGTCCACGCTCCTCGCCTAATCAAAAGATTTCACCGAACATTTCCTGACAAGCCAAAACCCCCGGAGAAGCCCGGTTTGGGAGGGGCCTTGAGGGGGGGTACTGTCATGATCTCTGCTTCCAAAAGGTCAGGGTTTTCCCAACTCCCTTGGACGCAGATCCATAACCCAGGTTTCGAGTGCCAACCAGTCCCAATTGGGACCTTTTGGACCCAGTCCTGGCGCCAGTGGCACCAGGCTCATAAATATGCCCAGTCCCAGCGCTGGAAGCGCCGGGCTCATAATGCTTGGGTGGACTTACCTTCAGCAGACCATGCTGCTTACTTGCCTGCCAGTTGAGCCTCTGATCCTCTTCTGTTTGGAACTACTTTTCCTGTTGGGTGGAGCTGGAGCCACTCCCTAGATTCAGAACACTGGAACTCTTCTGGAAGGCAGGAACTCTTTTCTTACCAGGAACTCTTTTCTTACTTAGGCGTGGCTGTGGAAGGAGACACCTAAGCACTACAGGAGGCTATTTAAACCACACCCGGTGGATGAATCTTGCTTTGCGTTATTCTGCAACCTCTGCAGCAGAACGCTCATCGTGTCTTCTGCATCCGGTCCTGGGCCTAAGGAAAAAGGCTTACCATCCTGAATCCAGTCTTCAGCAACACCTATAAAGACAAGAAAGAACAGGTTAGCATTCCGGCATCTGAAAGGCAAAGGTTTACCATCCTGAATCCAGTCTTCAGCAACACCTATAAAGACAAGAAAGAACAGGTTAGCATTCCGGCATCTGAAAGACAAAACAAGGTGCGTTTAAAGACATTGGGGAACTTTAATACTCACGTGCCATTACTCCTTTCCACATCTAATCCAGTGGGTATTCCGGCACCCTGCAGCCGCTCCGAACTCGTACCTGCAAAATAAAAAGACAGTTAGAGCGCATAGTGAAGCAGGCAACAAGCGCTTACTTACGTGCTTCCAGGCGCTTCTATTCATCACACGGGCTCCATCTTCAACTCACTTCAGCCCGTCATCCGCCATCGCCGGAACCCTGCAAAACAAGAGACATCATTACTAAAGACTTTAAAGACATTTGAATGACTCGAAACTTACCGTTCGTGCAGTAAACAACGGACAGCAGTCCTCTGAAGTTAAGAGGCCTGCGCTACCTATCCAGTGAAGAAACTGGTTACAGCACCCTGCCCCGAGGCAGATGGAGAGCTCGGCATTCACTTACCTAAGGTGAGAGCGTTAACCTTTGGGGGTCTACAGGAGAGGAGAAGAGGAAAGAGATAGGGACACCCCAATAACCCCAGTTCATTAACCCCATATTTTCTATCTGCAGACATCTTACTCTACACGTCAGGCATACAGTGCACAGAGGTCCAGCCCAAAGAGCCAACCGGGTGCTACACATCACCTTTGAAGATTCGGTAGTCGCCCAGTCAAGACCGGCGCCTCTGCGAGAATCAGGTGAGCGTTACACTATCGGCCTATAGGAGGCCGGGTCTCTCGGGTCTTTCCCTGGCTTGTGCAGCAGATTTGTGGTGGATTCTTACATTGAAGGGGTAACCATCCCCGTTTCCCTAAAGGAATTGAAGAGTGCTACCAGGGGGGGATCAGTTGGGGATGAAAGATTTTGTAAAATCTTGTGGAGAAGCCGTCGGGGCCCGGAGCCCGGGGCCTGAGGGACTTAATAGCTTCATCAACCTCTTCTCCTGTAATTGGGGCCTCCAGGCTTTCTCTAGGCGAGTCGTGCAGGTGGGGGAGGGCCGCCTTCCGTAGGTACTCCCTTTATTCGCTCCGGTTCCGGGAGGGAGCCGCCATCACCTGGTACAGGTGTTCTGCCACGCATAGTTTTTCGGGTTCCGAATATTGTATTGTCCCCTGTGCGTCTCAGAGGCCAACGATGGTGCTGGTACGTTTTGCTTTGGCTAGTTTGGCTACCAGCAGTTTATTAGCCTTGTTGTTCTTGGCGTAGTAGAATTGTTTGGTTTTGGCCATGAGGTGGCCGGTATGCTCGGCGTAATGGGCTTCTAGTCTTTTCCTGGCGATGCGGATGGCTCGCTGTGTCCTGGGGGACCAGCCTTTCTCCTTATGAGTCTCTTCCGCTATTCTGAGGTCCTTTTCCAAAGCTAGGCGGCTTGGCGTCTACTGCGATGAAATGACACTCCTTGAGCGATTAGCTCTCCCCTGATCACCGCCTTTAAGGCATCCCAGTTGTTCACGGGGAGGTGTCTTCCACCGGATTCTCCTTAAGAAAGTTTATGATTGCCTTTGCGATCGTGTCCCTGAGCGGCATTTTGTTAAGCATTGGGTCGTATAGTGCCCATCTGGGGGGGCATTAGGCTTTGGAATGTGTGCTCAGATTTCCATGGTTACTGGGGCATGGTCTGATAGGATCCGGGGGCCGATGGATACTTCCACGTTGAAGGAGAGTACCTGAGCAGAGGTACTCTCCTCAAGGTCAAGGGGACGTCTATCCTCGAGAAGGTCCGATGTACATAGGAGTAGAAGGAGTAATCTTTTTCACGGGGATGGAGAACCCGCCATGAGTCTACCACCTCGAGTGTTCTAAACAGGCGTAAGAGGCTGAGTGCTTGAGTGAAGTCCCCGGGAGTAGGAGGGTGTGATCTGTCCCTCGTGGGGTCCGGCACTTCGTTGAAGTCTCCCCCGATTATAATTTGGCCTTCAATGAAGGGAGGTAAGACGAGCCCACCGTGTCGTAGAAAGCCGCTTGTCCGGAGTTGGGGGCGTATATTGAGACAAAGGAGTAGACATCTCCCAGCAATTGACACTTGACCGCCATGAATCGGCCTTCCGGGCATGACTTGGTGTCCAGGATTTGAGGGTTCAGGCCCTTTCTGAAAAGAATTGCCATGCCGCTTTTCTTGGAGTTCCCTGAGGCAAAGAACTGTAGTGGGAATCACCTAGAGCGGAGCCTTCCCCAGTCTTCAGGAAGTAAGTGGGTCTCCTGTATCAGGGCTACTGCTGCGTCCTCGTCCTGAAGCTTTTTCAGGATCAATTTCCATTTAGCAGGAGAGTTCAATCCATTAACGTTCAGCGTAAGGAACTTTAGGGTCTGGAGTCCTTGTGCTTGATCTACCACTGCTGCTATGTTCGGAGGGGTTGGGCCTGGGAGGAACTGATTAGCCAGCATCCCGGAGGAATGTAGGCCCTAGGTCACCTTGCACTTGGGGTTTTAACGCTTGCCCCCAACAGGGGGGCATAACTTTAACTGGTGGAGGGTCCAATTTTGTGAATGTGGCCATCCCCCTGGCCAACAGGGCCAATTGTGGAAATACAAAAGTTATGGGGTTCCAAGGACTCAGGAGATGGATTGTACCTTGGAACAAGGCATGGGCCATGGGCAGGGCCCGCTGCGTCGAATGAGATCATCTGCAGCTGTGTCAAGGACAACGAGGTATCTCTGCAAAGATGTTTGGTGGACAGCCCCGGGGGGGGGGGGCATCCTCCAGCGGGGAGTTTATTTGCGCTCTATTTTCTTCTGCTGCTTCGTGAGGCTTTGGACCAAGAAAAACGTCTAGGTTTTGGGTGGGCCTCCAATTCCCAGCCCACCGGGTCCTCCGATCCTGGCAAAGTGTCCCCTGCAGGTGCGGAGGGTCGCATGATCTTGCTGGTGTCTTCAAGATGTCTGATTTTGCCTAGCGTGCCGTTATATGAGAATTGTAGCGCGGTTGGGAACAGCCATCTGTACCAAATCTGTTGCTCCTGGAGGAAGAGCGCCAGGGGCCGGAGGGCCCTCCTCTTCTGGAGGGTGAGTAGGGAGAGGTCTTGGTATATTTGGAGGGGTGACCCTTGAAAAGAGAGTTTGTCTCGGGTACGGTTGATGGCTGAGATTGCTTCCTTTGTGGTAAAGAAGTGCACCCTTGTTATCACGTCCGGAGGAAGATCCGAGTCCACCCTTCGTCGAGGGCGCAATCTGTGGGTGCGGTCCAGGAGGAGTTGTGATGTATCGAGGTGTGGAAGCAAAGTTTGGAAGAAGTCCCCCACATATTGAGCTAGGTCTTTGTCTGGCACAGAGGACGGGACCCCACGGATTCGGAGGTTGTTACGCCTGGCTCTGTTTTCCAAATCCTTGTGCTTAAATTCAAGGATTTCGTATTTGTCCTGTAAGGATCGTATGGAGCCTTGGATTTCCCCCAGTGCGGCTGCGTGGTCCTGAGAGTGGTCGTCTATCTCCCCCAGTCTTTGCTCCATCTCGTTCAACCTTTGATCCGTGTATTCCAGCCTGGTGGTAAGCTCTGTCATGCAGGATCTGATTTCGGATTTAATGTCGGCCATGAAGGCCAGGATGTCCCCTTTAGTAGCCAGGGAACCTCAGTCTTCTTGAGGTTTTGGTGGGTTGGCTTTCAGTGAGTCGGGCTTCTTCCCTTTGTCTGATGTCGAGAACATGGCTACGATGTCTGAATTCTTGCCGTCTTCGATTGCTTCAATATCTTTGTAGGCCTGGATCCCTAGGTGGACTCTGGAACCCCTCGAAGCGTGGGTGGGAGGAGTTGAGGCAGGCAGAGCGGGACTGCCGCTGATGTCTCACCGGTACTGTGGGGTGTGGTCCCCTGCCTTGGACCGTGGACTCCTGTGGTTATGTTGTGGCGAGGAGAGAGGGCGCAAATTGGGCTGGGGCGCCCCAGTAGGAGTAGGCCGCAGAGTGAGAAGCGCCGGGGGGCCACCGGTGACCCTCAGTGTTCAGCTTGAGACTCCAGGAAGGCTGTTCGAGGCTTAAACAAGGCAGAAGGATATGGGCCCCTTGATCTTGTAGGCTTCGCTCTATGCGTGGAAGATGTTACTGCCCCTCCCACCCGCGGCCAGTCCCAGCCAGGACAGGGTAGACCGTGAGCCGAGGTCCCCACCGTTTAGCAGCAGCAGTGAGGGGGGGCAGGATGGGCTGGGGCGCCCCAGGAGAGGAAGAGCTGCCAGAAGAGGGGCCGGGCTGCTATTGAGAGGTCCCCGCTCCCAGCAGGGGTGACCAGGCAGGGGCAGCCCAGTCCAGGGTTTGCTAGGCCTGGTATGGTTCCTGGCGGAGAAGCAGGGCCCCCCACAGGGTCAATTCTTATGCTGGTGGCAGTTGTGCCCCCCTCTATTATGCAGTAGAGGGGTACCAGGGTGGTATTAGGGGGGGCACGCCTGCCACACCGAGGGGTTCCTCACAGGAGATCAAAGGCGGCACGTTCGAGAGGTCTAGTCCTCAAGCTTGTAGCGTGTTGTGAGGGCGCAGTGCCTGCCTCAGAGCCCCACACACCACGGATCCAGGAACGAACCCCCAGGCATCCAGGGGACCGCTGGGGACAGAGGGATTCCCCACTGTAGGCGTTGTCCTACGCCTGCGGGGCCCGCACCAGCACCCAGGAGACCTTTTGGAGCAGGGGTGGGGCTGCTTACAGGCACCGAAGCAAGTGCGGGTGTCGCGTCCAGGTCGGGAGGCCTCAGGGAGATGCGGTGCTGTCACACCTGTATGCGGGACCCGGTGGGGGCCCCCAGGCCAGGTCCGTGGCCGAGGTCCGGTCTGCCCCCCAGCGCTGATCAGGCGTTCGCAGAGGGCGCCTCCCCCACACACCAGGCTCTTACGCTCTGCCTGCCATTTTGGATATAGGCGACGGAGGGCCGGCAGCTCTCGGGGCTCCGGGGGTCAACTTCCCCGACTCGTGCAACTCTGGGGATGGGGTCGTTGTGGGCAGCAGAGGTTCTGACACCCCCAGATGGAGTTTGGGGGTCTGACTCACCGTCAAGGCATATGTAGTTTGCGTCGCAGCGGGCCCGTCACAGCGGGCTCTTAAAGGAGCATCCGAATCATTGGAGCTCCAGGCCACGCCCCCCGAGTGTCCTACTCTTGAAGGTCTGCGACAACAGGCTGATAACCAACTTGATGGGCAAGAAGTTGGAAAGCACAGGTGAAGCTGGGAAGATGGCCTCTTCTACAGTGAACCAGCTGAGTCAATCCCTGGGGACTGCAAAAGGCTTGTAGTGCCCCTTGCTAAACGACTCCAGTTCCTACAGTTAGCCCATGAGATACCTTTGGCTGGTCACTTAAGTTCCAAGAAGTCCAAGGTAAGGCTCTCTCTCTACTTCTACTGGCCTAAGTTGCGTTCAGAAGTTGACAAATTGTGTAGGAGCTTTCCCACTCGCCAAACCTCTGGCAAGAGTGGAGCCAAGAATGTAGCACCCCTGGTGCCTCTCCCAGTGGTGGGAGTTCCTTTTGAGGTGGTGGGCATTGATATTGTCGGTCCCCTTGACCCTCTGACATCTTTATACTGGTTCTATTAGACCATGCTACAAGATTCCCAGAAGCCATACCTATGAGAACTGCTACGGCTCAGGCTGTGGCTAAGGCTCTACCTGGTATTTTTTACCAGAGTAGGGTTTCCTAAGGAAGTGATATCCGACAGGGGATCCAATTTCATGTCCCACTACATGGAGGCCATGTGGAAAAACTGTGATGTCACTTAAAAGTTCTCTACAGCTTACCATCCACAGACAAATAGACTGGTAGAGATGTTTAATCGTACTATGAAGAGCATGATAGGTGCTTTAGAAGAACCCCTTGAGAAAAAGTGGGTCCTTCTACTGCCATGCCTTCTTTTTGCATATAGAGAAGTCCCTGAGGAGGGAATTGGTTACAGTCCCCTTGAACTTCTCTATGGCCATCCAGTCAGAGGTCCATTGGCCCTGATCAACCCTGTCAGAGTGACTGACTATGTGATAGGTCTCCGGAGGAGAATGTCACACATGATGGCAGAAGCAAGTGATAACTTGAAAGCAGGTCAGGCTCTGGTCAAACATTGGCATGACCAGAAGGCCAACATGGTTGAGTTTACTCAAGACCATCTTGTACTAGTTATGGTGCCATCAAGGCAGAGGGCCTTGCAGGACAAATGGATAGGCCTCTTCAAGGTTGTAGGCAAACTTGGAGAGGTAAACTATTTGGTGGACTTAGGCAAACCTAAGGAGGCTCCCAGAGTCTTTCACACCAACCATTTAAAGGCTTATGTCTCAAGACCAGAAGTGGGAGCTTTGCTTCTAGCTTCAGCTCGAGAGGAAGAGGAGAGTGAACTTCTACCTGACCTCCTCAGAGGCCAACCTTTAGATGAACAAATAGGAGTTAACCTCTCTTCTCAACTGACTTATGAACGACAAGAGGAGTGCAAAGTTCTTTCAAATCAGTTTGCCTCCCTGTTTTCACTAACATCAGGCTTGACCCCGTGGGACCAGCATGAAATTCTCACTGGTGCCTGTTTACCTGTGAAAAGCAGAGGTTACAGAATGTCAGAGCATGTGAGATCCCACATCAAAGGAGAGATCAACAAGATGCTTGATCTCAGGGTTATAGAGCCATCTACAAGTCCATGGTCTAGTCCAGTTGTTCTAGTACCAACGGCAGGATCCAAGGAGTTGAGATTATGCGTGGACTATAGAGCTCTAAATGCAGTCACTAAGACTGATGCCCATACTTTGCCAAGGACAGATTAACTGGTGGATAGACTTGGTTCAGCCAAGTACCTCAGTACATTTGATCTAACCTCAGGCTATTGGCAAATAGCACTGACAGACCATGCCAAGGAGAAAACTGCATTTTCTACCCCAGCAGGCCTCTACCAGTTTAAGGGTATGCCTTTTGGACTAAAGAATGCACCTGCTACATTTCAAATGATGGTTAATCAAGTTCTGAATGGGATGGAGGACTTCTGCATGGCATATTTGGATGACATTGCAGTGTTCAGCCCTACACGGAGAGAACATATTGACCACCTGGGATATGTTTTGCAGGCTCTTGAGCAGGCCCATCTGACCATAAAGTCAAGCAAATGTCAAATTGGTCAGTGTAAAGTGGTCTACCTTGGGCATGAGGTAGGAGGAGGTGAGATAAGGCCAATTCCCAGCAAAGCACAAGCTGTGCGAAACTGGGCCACCCCTACCACTCAAACCCAAGTGAGAGCTTTCCTAGTTCTCACTGGGTACTGCAGGAATTTCATAGAGAACTATGGGTCCATAGCTTCTCCCTTGAATGTGATCTCCTCTCCAAAATTCCCTAAAGGGTTAGATGGAATGAGGAGTGCAATCAAGCCTTTGAAAACCTGAAGAAAGCCCTTTGTCAAGCTCCAGTCCTAAGAGCTTCTGATTATCACCAACCCTTCATTGTGCAGGGAGATGCCTCCAATATAGGTATAGGTGCAGTCCTTAGTCAACTGGATGAGAAAGGTAGGGAGCACCCCATTTGCTTCATCAGTAGGAAACTGAAGGAACCAGAAACAAGGTGGGCAACCATAGAGCGTGGATGTTTTTCCATTGGGTGGTCTCTGAAGAGGTTTGAACATACTTGTATGGATCTACCTTTGTGATTCAGACAGATCACCAACCCTTGAGATAGTTAATGCAAATGAAAGGGGAGAACCCAAAACTTCTAAGATGGTCAATCTGCCTGCAAGGGTTTGATTTTACCATTGAGCACAGAGCAGGATGTGAGCACCAAAATGCTGATTGTGTCTCTAGGATGTTTCTAACCGACTAGAGGTAGAGATTCATACAAGATTGATTTAAATCCTCCTGTTCCTTAGTCTTGGGGTTGGCGAGTGTTAGGGAGAATTCTCATAAATGGCTGATTTCCCTTACCTAATGTGTCCCTCAGCAGCTTTGCTGGATTTCTAGGATTTATTTTTTCCACCTAGTAAGAGTCTGAGCCTTTTTCCCACTCTTACCTGTGTTTTTCTGTGTGTGTTTTCACTTTTTGTGTGATCTTGAGAACTGGAGCCTCACCTACTCCATGGCCTCATATTTTCATGTGTGTTACACAGCACCTTCAGTGCAGTGACACAGGATTGTCTTTGAGACTTCCCCCCGACTCCATTTTCTGGGGCTGACTACTGTCCCCCAGAAAAGGGTAAAGTTGCCATTAACTTTACTTTAGTCACTTTAAAACCACAGACCCAGTACACCCAATCTTACATGGAGTATTGGAAAGGGTTAACTCTTATCCCTTTTTGTCTGTTCCTCTTGGAGCATTGTTTCGCTCGCTTTACATTAAGACTTGGCTGGTGGCTGTGGTATCTACCCTAACTTTTCTACCGCGATTATCTTATATAAACGTGGTAATGTTTTAGGCTATTATATTAGCCTCGAACATAAACACGCTTGACCAAATACATTTTATTTTGGCTCCGGTTGGGTTTAGTCGCTATTTCTTTTTGTTAAAGTCTTTCTCGTGTTTTTCTCTGTGCGTCAAACCGGGGATGATTGCTTTGTTCGCTGTCTTTTCGCGGTCTTCTGCACAGAAGCCCTCCTTAATGCGCCTGAAAGTCTAGGTAGGCAGGATGTGAGGGAGGGATCTTCGGACCCCTGCCATGGGTTCCCGTGGTAACCCAAGTCGCACTCTTGCCTGATTGGCCAAGGGGACTGGCCTTGCCAGGCCAGCCATCCTGCTGTGCGATTGACAGCCAGGCTGTATGAATGGGGGAAAACTGCATAAAAAGCAGGTCTCTGGGACTGGAAAGGCAGAGTCGCCACTGGAACGAAAGAACCAACGAGGAACTGGCTGAAGAGGACCCCTACAATGACTGAACCGCCCAGTGAAGCCCTGCTGCAGGTCTGAATCTCCAGAATCCGACGACAGAGAAGATCCTCCAGGAAACTTCTTCCCTTGAGCTGGTGGGACCAACCAGTTCGCCCAAACTGCAAGCCAGTGTTAGGCAGAATCCTTTCCCTTAGGGAGCACTACAGAAGATTAGGACTACAGGTATATGCAATAAATCCCCTTTGGTATCAGTCTGTACCACACAGATTTAGTGGTTAGCTGTGGCTGAGCAGTCAGACGTATCTCAAGAGGGAGATGAGCAGTATTCAGGGCTTACACAATAGGACTACAATACTATGGAACAAGGAAGCACTGACCAAAGCTTTATATCCAAAAAGAATATATATTTATTTTACCCACTCTTAGTTCAACACACAAATCACTATTATTAAAGCAAGTTAAAACAGTCAAGAAAAGTATACACAACTCCCTAATTAAATTGTAGACAAGTTTGAGCAAGATTGAAAACTGAGCAAAATGGCACAGCGTAAACCAAGCACTCTAACAATTTCTTCAGAGGGAGGGAAAGGACAAGTTATACAGAGTTAGACTCATAAACACACCAGCAACACTTCCCAATAAGATTGTGAACAAGTTAGGCAAGGTAGTACTTTAGCATAAACAATACTTAGGTGAAAACGGAGCAAAATGGCACTTCAACAATATATAAAGGGGACGGAAAGGTGGTTATAAGAGTTTAGGTGCACCAACACATTTCTTAGTGAAAAGCAATCTAGAGAAGGCAGTTGTAACTGAAATAGCCAGAGTCAATAGGCCGGTGCCAGAGTCAATGGTACAGGGTAAAGTTCCCAGGATCAAACGGTTCTAGTAGCTGCAGTCAAGCCTTTGTTTAACGGTTCAAAAAGGAGGGTGCAGAAAGTCAAAAGACAATGTTAGACGAAAGGGGCGGCCAGCCCAGAAGGTAAAGGATTTAAAACAACTTTTACAGTACCCAACGGAATGGGAGGCCTGGCAGAACAATGTACCTTAAAAGTGGATGAAGCTCCTGCTGTGGCAGTGGTTCCTGGCAGTTCCTGCAGTTCAGGAGATCCAGCAGAGGAAGAGATGCTCTCATCGTGGAGGAAGGTTCGAGTTACTGCACTGCCAAGGGATGAAACCAGCTGCAGTGATGCCAAAACGGAATAAAAGGTACTCGCCTTTAAATCGCGATCGTGGTGGACGAGTGCCTGGCTATCCGGTCTCCTAGTGCTTGGCACTGACGATTCGACTAAGGCAGGTCCTGGAAGGCGATTGGCGCACTGGTTGGCCCCACCAGCTCAAGGGAAGAAGGCTCTTGCAGGTGAAGATCTTCTCTTGTCGTTGGAGAAAAGTGGTGAGGATCTGCAGCAGGGCTTCACTGGTGGCGCAGTCTTTGCAGATGTCTTCGGCTTCTCTCCTCTTCGGATTTCTTAGGTCCAGTGGTGACGTCTTGTCCTCCAGTCCTCAGATCCCTGCTTTTATGCAGAAAACCCCCCATTCATACAGCCTAGCTGTCACTCACGCAGTGGGGTGGCTATCCTGGCGGGATATCCCCCCTGCCTATTAGGGCAGAGTGCGACTTGGGTTGGCTAGGTAACCCTGTCCAGGGTGCCTACTCCCCCTCCCACACATCCTGTCTACCCCAGACTCAGTGGTGCCGAAAGGAGGGCTTCTGTGCAGAAGCCTGCCAAAAGGACGAACAAAGGATCCCCGACCTGGGCTTGGATTACAGAGCGAGACACAAGAAAGAAAAAAACACCAGATTAAAGTTAATATTAAAATAACCCAGCGGTACGTTAGAGGCTGTCAGTAAAAGTAGTAGCCTAGAACAATGGGAATATCCCATAGGAAAATATTTGCATTCGAATATTTATGGTAGTAACCACTGCCACCAGCCAGAAACTTTGGAGAGAGGGACTGGACTACCCTCTCGAAAATTAACACCAGGGAAAAACTATTAACCCTTTCCAGTACTTCCATAGTAAGATGGTTTGTACTGGTTTTGTTCATAACTATTGACTAGTGAAGTCAATGGTAACTTTACATGCCCTGGTAGACAGTAGTCAGTCCCCTGTGTTACTGCACTGAGGGTGTTGTGTAACACACATGTAAAAAAATGATATCTATGAGGGTGAGAAAAACCCCATAGACCATAAGCACAAAAATAGCCTAAAACACATATCAGCAATATGTCTAAGAGTGGGAAAAAGAATCTCACTCTTAGCAAGAGAAAAAAAGAAACCCTTCAAATTCAGCAAAGCTGCTGGGGGAATCTATAGGTAAGGGGAATTAGCCTTTTAAGAGAACTCTCCCTAACAGCCAGGACCCCTCCTCTGGTCGAATTTGCTGTACAGAGCTACAGTGGGCCGGATAGCCAGGAAGGTCGGACCCTGCTTGGGTTTTAAGGAGCGCACCTTTTGTTTGTTGCTTTGCTCTGCTGCTGGTTTATTCCCTGGGTAGTGCAGGACCCGCCAGTCTTCCTACTTCTGATCAGTCCGACAGTCGTTTCAGGAAGCGTGAGCCTGCAGTAACTACCAGGAACGTCCGCCTCAGCTACAGCTCCCTCTCCGTTTTAAGGTACTGTGCAATTCCGGTTGTCTGTTTCATTCAACCGTGGTGAAAGTGTTTGAAATCTTTCTCCAATCCGAGGGCTTGGTCTTCTCTTCTGTTTGAACTAACTTTTGTATCAACGAACCTCATCCGGAAACCGTGCCACGAACTTTACTTTATCCTGAACTGTGTGATCTTGAGCAAAATACTTTTGACCCATTGACTTTGGCCCTAAGCCTTTTCTATCTGATCTCCTCACTGACCTGACGTTCCTCTTGTTCAACTGCCCTGAGTACTTACCTGTTAGTTTGATCTCATTTCTAATAACTTTTGTTTTTCCCTCCCTTTTAAATTGCTGGAGCGCCCACTTCATTTTGTGAGCTTAACTTGTCTTGAATTTAAGGGAAATGGTGTGGTGTATTAAGATTGTGATTTTTTACTTGCTTATAATAGTGTAATGTTGTACAACGGAAGAGTGAAATAAATGTATATGTTTTTACTTGAAAACCTTGAGTCAGTGTTTGCCTGAATCATAGTAATTGCTGTCCTTTGTGTAACTATCTTGTACTGCTCACTTACTCTTGAGATAAGTCTGGCTGCTCCGCTACTGCTAAACTTAAACAGTGTAGTACAGGCTTGTACCAAAGGTGAGTTTGTACTGTCACTTGTAGTCTTAATTCTGTGTGGTGTTCCCAAAGGGTACTGCATATAATTCTGCCTAACAGGGGCAGATCTCAACATCTCATTTGTCAGGCTGTCCGGGCCATGGGCACGTGACCTAATAACCTTCTTACTCTTGCGTCCCGTCCCTTTTCCTCCATACTGCATTGGGCGTCCCTTCCTAAGGACGGGAGCCGGACCCTTTTTCACCAGAAAAAAACCTTCTTCCCCTTTAAATTTAGAGGCGCGCGGGGGTGCGGCCCTGGGAGCATGCACTGCCCTGACACCGCCCTCTGGCACCACACCCCAGTCCCCTTTTCCGCGTTGACGGGAACGGGCCGAATTCACCAGCGCTCCTGGGATTAGCTTCGGCCATGTAATTCCACGCAGGGATACTTCTACGTCTTTTTGTCTTTTTTCATTCGGGTACTCAGTCCTCAGGCGTCACGCTCCTCCCCGGCGCATGTCGACTTCAACAGGGTTCAGCAGGTGTCCAGCCTGCAAAGGGCTCTTTCCTACTTCAAACCCCCATGCCCTCTGCCTCCGGTGCCTTGGCCCCGACCAGGCCTGGCAAGCTTGTACCGCGTGCAGCGCGCATTCTTTGAGGTCTTTGAGGAACAGACTAACCAGGTTGAGGGAGCTCTTCCAGAGGTCGCCTTCAGAGGACCTGAATGACTTTGTCAAACATCGATCCAAGGCCAAGGTATGGCCACTCTTTTCCAGCGCACCCCGCAGGGAGATTCCTTCCCAAGGACTCGCCCGAGCGGGAGGAACCTCTCAGGTTCTCATACCAGAACGAGTACAGAGGCTAATCCAGCTACCAGCTGACAGGCCGAGGGGTCAGTAGATCCTCCCGGTGACAGTGCTGAGGGACTGGAAGATTCTTTTACAAGGTCTTCACCCGAGGGGCCACGCCCTTATACCGGCAGCATGTCTGAGCGGGCGCCTATATGTGGCACTACCGGCAACTCTGCAGAGGGTGAAACGCCAACCAGGTGTCGACCTGAGGTACAGGGTAGGCCTCATGATGCACACTCAAGAATCCTGGACGAGGTTCGGCCCAGTGAGCCAAGCAACACGACGCTGGCACGTGGTAGGCAGCTCGACAAGATGGCCGACGCTCCAGACTATGTGGTTACGCGTCCGATACTGCACCATGGAAGAGAGAAGGTGGAGGAGCGAGTGTCAAGGTGGGACTGGTGTCAACCAGGCACGTGGCCTACAGCCTATCCTTCATTTGCTCAGGGTAGGTTTCTGCTGCGTCCATATTGTCAGGGCATGCAACGGCCTCAGCAGCCGCCCGCTACCCCATCAATATCACCTACCACCCTTCCGGCCTGTGAGGACAGGCTCTTTGAAAGGTTCCTCGGTGTAAAGACTGGAGGGGGGGCTCTGTACTTCCGCTCTCTATATGATAGAGGAGAGGCACAGAGGACCCCAGCCAAGATTCTCTATTGTGGTAGCAATGCACGAACAATCAAGGCCTAGCTTCTCAGGAAGGTGATGCGGGCTGGTTCTTAAGTGCAGTGTAGTCCCCAAGCACCCACCAAGGAATGTCCACACACTGTATTGGTCAAAACACAGTCTTTATATAATTAATATTCAAAGGTATATACAATATCACGATAACTCACTTTGTGCTCAGGAAATCAACAATGGTAAATATATACAGTTCTAAAGTGGTACCACAACGATGGTTAGATCTCATTAAAGTGCATCATCTATACGGTCAAAATGTCACACAGATCAATAAAGAGGAAACCAGCAGTAGAGGGAAGAAGGAAAGCAAGATGGTTGAACAATTGCCAGAATACTGGTCACTACCGTTAAACACAGCTCTGTGTGGAGATCCCCCCACCTGGGCAACCTGTAGAATAAAGATACAAGCCCAGTCCATATATTGTTCACACTAGACTTCCCAATAGTTCTACAACCCCAAAGTACCTGGCGTTGTAACGTTCCTTGTCGGGGAATCGACGGCCCTTCTTGAGTGCCCTCCCTTTAAGGCAGGAGTCACAGGTCGTCGAATGTCCGACGGAGAACAGGTCGAGCTACGATGGTAAAGTGGCAGCTTCATTCCTAGCAGTGCTCGTTGACGGGGAAGCGTAAACGTCCTGCAAGGAAGAGGCGTGTGGGGCACCTCAGTGTCGATAGTTCTGGACTGCAAAGAGTTTGAAGAACTGTGGCCCAGCAAAGGTGTCGAGTCGTCAGCGTCTCTGTGGTCTTTGGGTGGCGTGAAACCCACCAGCGGATGCTCCTCGGCGCGTCGACAGTCAGGCCTTCTCCAGCAGGATACAGCGGCGACGATGCGGACGAGAGCGTCCTTGGATCAATGAAGTTCTTAGGCAAACGGGAGCACGGAGGCTCCAGTCGGCGACGGCGGTCGTGGACAGTGGCAGACAACAGTCCGGGCGCTTCTCTTTATGGTTCCGCGGCGGTCCCCGTCTCAGGTCGGCAGCCTGTTGAAGGTCTGTCTACAAGGGCTTGTTGTAATCGGGCGCACACAACACAGGTCCTCTTCCACTTCCTTTCAAGCCATCAAAGGCCCTCTGACAGTCTTCAGTCCAATTAACCTTCCTGGGCTGTTTGGGTGAAGTCAGAGCTGTCAGGGGTGCAGCTATGGTTGCATAGTCTGCCATGAAATTGCGATAATACCCAGTGAGACCCAAAAAGGCTCTCACCTGGGTTTGAGTAGTGGGAGTCTCCCAGTCATATACGTCCTGTACTTTACTGGGGAGAGGTTGGATTTGACGCCCTCCTACCTCATGACCAAGATATGTGACTTTCCCTTGAGCTATCTGGCACTTGGTGGCCTTGATAGTGAGGTTAGCCCTTTTCAAGGCCTGCAACACCTTATCCAGATGTGTCAAATGCTCTTCCCAGGTGGAGCTGTAGACGGCAATGTCGTCTAAGTAAGCCACACAAAAGGCTTCCAGCCCACTGAGTGTATGGTTGACCAATCTCTGGAAGGCGGCAGGGGCATTCTTAAACCCAAAAGGCATGACCCTCAACTGGTAGAGTGCCTCTGGTGTTGAGAACGCCGTCTTTTCCTTGGCATGGTCCGTCAGAGTTATTTTCCAATAGCCTGAAGTAAGGTCAAGCTTCTGAACACGATTCCTAGCAGTGAGAGGTCCCCAGATATACTGTTGATCTCCCATTAATTCTGCTGGGTCATACTCAAGCATCCACACACGACTAAGGGCATTCATGCGACAGGCAGCCAATCAGGCACACAGTGCATTAAGGCCATTCACTTCTCTCCAGACACTCACAACAAGTTCTCCAGCATGGGGTCTGGCATGGATTCACATGCTCATGAATATTCCCCGTCGTCAGGCTGGGAATCCTCGGTAAAGAAAAAACCAGTATCAGTTTCGTTTCTGATCTGTCTTTCGTAGTAATAACCAATCACTGGTCTCTGCGTCATACTGACCACAGCCAATGACTGCCCTCTACCTAAGCACCGCCTCTGGCAGCCATCTTCAGATTTTTACCGCACGTTCATGTGTTGGGATCCTCGTGCTATTGCTCTTGAGCGTTAGTGCTATTTTTTTCACGTTTTTTCTCAAAAACTTCGTTTTTTCGGTCAAAAGAGCCTCAAGCTCCACCGATTCTCCATCCGATCAATGGGGACCCGTGTCGGATTCGTCTGCGCCCCTCAAGGGTGAAGATTTCGTCGAGCTACGCTTTTGGAGGACTCCAGAAGTTTCTCAGGCCCGGTCATGGCCCAGGAGAAGGGAAGCTCGACGCCCGGAAAGCTGTTCAGGGTCTGCCCTGGATGCCAGCTGCAGAACGTCTTCAAGGAGGACGAACACTCTTTTTGTCTTTACTGCCTACATGAGGACAAGACGCACGTGGAGAAGGACTGTGCGTTTTGCGGCAACATGTCGGAGCGGACCATGAAGGACCGCCATCAACGTCTCGCCAACTGGCTGGAAGGGAAGAGCCCGTCCGGCGAGAAGAAGAGGAAGAAAGCCGAGCGGTCTTCTAAGACATTTGAGGACGCCCCGGCGACGGGGGTCCAACATAAGGCCAAGCACCGCGAGTCCGCTGGCACCGGGAGCGCCGAACGGTCGGGCTCTACGGGCGCCAGGCAGGGCGCACCCTCCCCGGCACCATCAACCACGAGCCAACGCTCTGGGTCGGGTAAGAGGAAGGCCGAGCACCCGGCGAAGCTCCTGGAGAGGCCCCGGTCGAGCTCGAAGGCGGAGGGGGAGCGAGGCAGTGTCCCCCCCCTCAAGGATAAGGCGGTGAGCGCACCTAAGGTGGTGAAGGCCTTAATCCATCCGGCCAAGCCCTCTATCGAAACTGTCGCGGCGGCCCTGGCTCAGCTTGTGGAGGCTACACCAGTGGTGGCAACCTCGGGCCTCAGAGTCTCCCTGCCACCTCGGAGGGAGTCCTCTTTTGTGCCCATCGATAGGACCCCCGTGAAATCCCCCGTGGGGAAGAAAAAGGGGGGGCAGGGCGTCGTCGTAGATTCGGCCTCAACCTCGGAGGAGGAGCTGGTCGAAGTCTTAAGCCACGGCCTCGGCGTGGAAGAAGACCGGCCCGTCGGGATGGATCCCGACGCAGGTGACGACGACATCGTCGAGGGTACCGACGGGGCCCCTGATCGCCCGTCGGATTCCCCTCTGCCAGCGCCGCGAGACAACTCGGCGGCCATTTTGTTGGCTATACAGTCCTTATGCTCAGAGATAAGGACGAGACTACCGTTGCCGACGGAACCTCTCCCGTCGGGGGACCTAGAACCGGGACCTTCTGGTGTTCCCCCTACCAAGAAAAGAAGGATCCACCCTCCGCCTCCTTTTCAGTCGTCGCGCCCCTTCCAGCCCTCCTCCCCGTCCACCCGAGGGGATGATACGGGGACTGACACGGCAGCGACGGGTACGGACGACGAGGTATACGACGAGGATGTACCGTCGTCGCCTCCCACCAGGGCTTCTCCGCCCGACGAGATTGGATCGTTCCACTCCATGATCACCAGGGCATCCGAGCTTTTCCATCTCTGCCCTGAGGAGAAGAAGAAGGAAGGTTTCCTTTATCAGCGGCGCGAGGCCAAGAGGAAGACGGTCCTCTCAGTGCCTCTATTGGACGACATTTGGGATGAGGGCCTCACCCTCCTCAAGAACCCTTCCACGACACCAGCTAGAAGAGACCGGTACGAGAAGAAGTACCGGGTCCCGGACACGGCCCCCCTGTGCCTCCGGGCGCAGCCTACCCCGGACTCCGTCGTCTCCGCGGCGGCCAGGAAAAAAGCGGGAGGGGGGTGCGGCCTCCACATCGACTTCCCCACCGGACGGCGAGGGAAAGAAATTGGACGCTATGGGACGCAGAGTCATCTCGTCTGCGGCGACGACGATTAAAGCGGCCAACGCCTTGGCTATCGTGGCCCGCTACGACAGGGAGCTCTGGTACAAACTGGCTCCCCTGCTGGACTTCTTACCGGACGACAAGAGGGCAGAGGCCCTGGAGATCCTGCAGGAAGGTGAGGTGGCTTCGGACCACGCCATTACCGTTGCGACGGACATCGCCGACACTGGGTTCCGCCAGTTGGGCAACGGCGTTTGCCTTAGGCGGCGTGGATGGCTCAAGGCTACGGACTTCCGTCAAGACGTTCAGACCAGAGTCCTGGACATGCCCTTCGATGGGAACAACCTGTTTGGGAAAACAGTGGACGATTCCCTTCAGGCCATTAAAGCGGACACCGAGACGGCCCGGGCCCTTGGAGTTCTGCAACAACGACGGACGCCCTTTCGGAGCAGCGGAGGCAAGGGCGCCTCCAAAAGTTCCGGCGGCGGTTTCTCCACCTACCGTCAAGCGGCCCGCTCGTCGGCTCAGGAGGCCTACAGAGGACGAGGCAAGTCTGGTGGACCCCGCCGTCGTCGCCAAGGAGGTCAAGGCGGCAAAGCCTCGTCGAAGCAGGATTGAACCGGCCATGGGGTCGGGCCCCCACCGAAGCACCCCGGTGGGAGGCCGGCTGGCGAGCTTCGTCAGCGTGTGGGAGTCCATCTCCACCGACCGTTGGGTGCTGGACGCCTTGGCCCGGGGCCACGCGCTCGAGTTTCAAAGAAGGTGTCCGCGCGTCCCCCCGTGGCCAGGAAAGAACTTCACGTCCCTCAACTTCTCCTGGAGGTAAAGGCGATGCTCAGGAAGGGCGCCATCGAACTCGTCCCAAAGAGGCTTCGGGGCTCCGGAGTTTACTCGAGATACTTCCTCGTGAAGAAGAAGACGGGGGGATGGCGCCCCATCCTGGACCTGCGACGTCTGAACAAGTTCATCAAGGCGCAAAAGTTCCGGATGGTCACCCTCCAGCACGTCCTGGGTCAGCTGGAGGAAGGAGACTTCCTGTCGTCGTTGGATTTGGAGGATGCCTACTTCCATATTCCCATCCTAAAGGGGCACCGAAAATTCCTCAGGTTTGTGGTCCAAGGGCGTCACTACCAGTTCAAAGCCCTCCCCTTCGGACTACGGTCGGCACCCAGGGTATTCACCAAGTGCCTTGCACCGGTGGCGGCGCAGCTGCGCCGCGAGGGGATCCACGTCTACCCCTACCTGGACGACTGGCTCATCCGAGCCAAGACGAGGGAGCTCGCCGTGGATCACACGGCAAGGACCGTCCAACTTCTCACGGACCTGGGATTCTCCGTGAACTACGCCAAGTCCCACCTGGTACCCTCGCAAAACGCACTGTTTCTGGGAGCGAAGCTCGACACAGTGTCCCTTCTGGCCTCCCTGTCGGAGGAAAGGACCAGGTCCATCCTGGGCAAGGCACAGCAGATGTTGGTTTCCGACGCGGCCAAGGTGAGGTCCATCAAGTCCCTCCTCGGAATGATGTCTTCTTGCATCTACCTCATTCCCATGTGCAGGCTCCGGATGCGCCCGTTGCAGGAGTTCCTGGACGCGCGCTGGATCCAAACGACGGGCGGCTTCGAGGAGAGGATCACACTCGACGAGAGTTTCCGCCGAGCGGTCCGGTGATGGGGCATCCGCGCGCATCTGACGGCGGGCATGGACTTCCAGACCACCAGGAGACAGTGACCACAGATGCCTCCCTGGAAGGGTGGGGAGCGCACACCGAAAATCTGCACGCGAGAGGCCTTTGGCTCCCGACGGAGAAGTCCCTCCATATCAACGTCCTGGAGCTCCGTGCAGTGTTCTGGGCCCTCAGGTCCTTCCTTCCGTCCCTCAAGGGCAAGGTGGTGAGGATCTTCACCGACAACACCACCACCATGTTTTACATCAGGAAACAGGGCGGAACCAGGTCCCCAGCACTGTCCAAGGAGGCGCAGGACCTGTGGCATTGGGCCGTCGCCCAAAGGATGTTTCTGGTGCCGTTTCATCTGGCAGGGATAAAAAACACCATCGCCGACTCACTCAGCAGGGAGCTGCGCTCGTGCCACGAGTGGGAACTACGGCAGGATCTAGTGGATCGCCTCTTCCGACGGTGGGGCACACCCCAGATCGACCTGTTCGCGACGGCGACGAACTCCAAGTGCCGGAGGTTCGCCAGCAGGTTTCCCCAGGCGAGGAGCATGGGCGATGCTTTCTCGTTCCCCTGGGAGGGCCTGTTCCTCTACGCGTTCCCTCCTTTGCCACTGCTAATCCGGCTCGTCAACCAGCTCAAGAGGTCACGGTGCAGGATGATCCTCGTCGCACCTGCGTGGCCGAGGCAGATATGGTTCCCGGACCTTCTGGACTTGTCAGCGTCCCCGCCAATCAAGCTGCCGGTGGACGCGGATCTACTCTCCAGGGAAGGAGGCGCCATCCTCCACCACGACCCGAAATCGCTGAACTTGCAGGCCTGGCTCCTGCAGCGCTAGAGTTTGGAGGATACGACATACCGGCCGACTGCAGAGAGGTTCTTGCAAAGGCCAGGGCGTCCTCGACTCTCAAATGCTACGGACACAAATGGAAGAGGTTCTCTGTCTGGTGCCACGCAC
Organism: Ambystoma mexicanum; assembly: GCF_040938575.1. NCBI lineage: Eukaryota > Metazoa > Chordata > Amphibia > Caudata > Ambystomatidae > Ambystoma > Ambystoma mexicanum. Next base: position 111,051,879 of record NC_090938.1, on the reverse strand, counting down.
AGAAGATTAACCCTCTACGGATTACGGCTCCCCAGGTACTGCCGTACCTGCTGACGCTGGCCAAAGCTGGACTGGCACACGCGTCCATCAAGATTCATCTTGCTGCGATCTCCCGATACACCAGAACCACGGGCCTGACGTCCTTGTGGTCTCATCGTCTGGTGAAAGAGTTCATGAAGGGACTGTTCAGATCGTTCCCGCCGGTGAAGGCTCCGGCCCCGGCGTGGGAGCTCAACGTGGTGCTGACCAAGCTCATGGGACCTCCGTTCGAGCCTCTGCACTCGGCCCCGTTGAAGTTTCTGTCGTGGAAAACAGCGTTTCTTGTGGCCATCACCTCCGCACGACGGGTGGGAGAGATCCAGGCCCTTTCCTGCAAGGCCCCGTACTTGACTTTTCACGACACAAGGGTAGTGCTCAGGACGCACCCCTCCTTCATGCCCAAGGTACCGTCGGACTTCCATCTCAACGAACCCTTGGTGTTGCCTGTGTTCTTCCCGTCGCCTTCGTCGCCGGCTGAGAGGACTTTGCACTCGCTGGATGTGGCTAGAGCGCTGAAGTTCTACGTGGACCGCACGAAGTGTTTTCGGAAGACGTCACAACTCTTTGTGAACTTTGGACCTGTCAATCAGGGGAAGGCTCTCTCGAAGGCTTCCATTTCCAGATGGCTCTCCGGCTGTATCATGTACTGTCATCGGTTGGCAAACCGACCGCTGCCTGGCCGTCCGAGAGCCCATTCCACCAGAGCGATCGCAGCTACCACGGCGTTCCTTTCTGGTGTGCCCCTGCTGGACATTTGCAGGGCTGCTACGTGGAGGTCGACGCACACCTTCACGAAATTCTACTGCGTCGATCGGGATTCCAGGGAGGAGTCCAGGGTCGGCCAAGCAGTGCTGCGCAACCTGTTCGCCTGAGGTGAGCCTGGTGAGGAGGTAAGATGCTTAATGTTGAGTTTGATGTAATGCTTAATGTTGAGCCTTTGCCACCTCCCGTGGTTGTGCTTGTGTGTACTGCTATGTATTCTTTATTCATGAGCATGTGAATCCATGCCAGACCCCATGCTGGAGAAGGAACAAGTTACTTACCTGTAACTGTTGTTCTCCAGCATGGGTCTGGCATGGATTCACATGCGAACCCTCCCGCCTACCCCTCTGCGGCTCTTCACTTGGTCATACTGCCACTTCACGTGCTTCCAAATCTGAAGATGGCTGCCAGAGGCAGTGCTTAGGTAGAGGGCAGTCATTGGCTGTGGTCAGTATGACGCAGAGACCAGTGATTGGTTATTACTACGAAAGACAGATCAGAAACGAAACTGATACTGGTTTTTTCTTTACCGAGGATTCCCAGCCTGACGACGGGGAATATTCATGAGCATGTGAATCCATGCCAGACCCATGCTGGAGAACAACAGTTACAGGTAAGTAAGTACCCAGCCATTCAACACTCCATACTGCATTCATACCGGTTTCGGGCAGGGCGGGGTCAGTCATTGTGTCAACCACCAGATACTAGACACCCACAACCTAGAATGCGTATTCGACACACACTCCATTCACCCAGGTCCCACCCACAGGCATACCCACAACATACGGTTGTTGGGAAGGCTCCAGCCAGTCTGGTCAGCACTTCCCCACACTACCATATATGGAACTTCCACCCAACAGCCATTCAGGGGGAAGGGACAGAGTCAGGGCTTCCCGGGACTTCGTGAAGATCAAGGTAACAGGCGATGGAAGGAAAGAGGCCATGGGGGCCATTTTGTCTCCATCAGGAATCTACCGATTCCAATGACAGGGCCTGGGCATCCCAAAATGGAGGACGCTCAGGGCACCAGTCAATTCAGCACGGAGCTGCCACCAGCCCGTACCCTACTCTGATATTGACACAGGTGCCCAAAAACATACACTAGGGGCACAGGGTTGCACCCCTACCCATGGGTGCCATAAGGATATCCCATGGGTCTGTCCACCAAAGCCAAAGGAGAGAGCTGCACCGCCAGGAGTCCCACATGAACTCCTTTGCGGAAAACATGACAGAACACACAATAAAAGGTAGTAAAGGACAAGGATACGGAGGCCCTGTCCCTCCGATATATTTCCAGCATCACACTCGGGCTCAAGAGATCTCCATGGATGGGGGTCATCCTCATGGATGCCATTAGGGATGGGCTCCCTCCAAGGGCTCCAGCGCCGCAGGCCCCAATGCAGCCCCCGCTGCCCACTCTGGCCACCGAACCAATAGTGCAGGCGGGTCTGTACCAGCCTCCACCGCAGCCCCTGGCTCTGGTCTCCACACCCCAGCCATTGACTCCCAGCACCCCTCACCAGTGCCGGACCAACCGGACCCCCAAGTGGACATGGACGAGGAGGAAGATCCTGACACACCATCATCAGCCAAGTCCTTCCACGTATGTCTTGCATGGCTGGCAGAGTACTTGTTCCTTCCTCAACCCGAAGTTGAGCAACCAGCAGAAGAGGTGCTGGCCGAGGTACTCACGCTACGCCCCGCAGCTAGAACGGTGATCCCGATGCAGAAGGATGTTGTCGCCTTGGCCAAAAAGAGGTGGCACAAGCTCCACTCAGTCCAGCCGGTCAATGGACGCCTGGACGGCAAGTACAGGCAAATGGAAGGGGAAGCACTCTTGCTGTCGGTCCATCCTCAGCCACACTCTTCAGTGATTGCTGCGGCATCACTCTACTCCAAGCCTCAGTCGTTCTCGGCTTCCTCGTTAGCGGGACTGCTAGGCAAGGAGGAGAAGATCTTGGAAGCGTACGTAAGAAGCTTTATTCCAACGCTTCACTGCAGCTTCGTCAAGCCAACATTGATGCCATGCTGGCAGCCGTTCACCAGAGGCTTTGGCTGGAAATTGCAGACTTCCTCCCAGAGCTTCTGGCGCAGAGCCAATCACAATTCAAGGCGGGACTGGCAGAGGCCAAGATGGTGGCACAAGACATCATGGAGTGCACCATGGCCCACATTGACACCTCTGGCCGGGCCATTTGCACTGCCACCGATATGAGAAGAACGGCCTGGCTCTGTGCTACTAAGTTCAACACGGATGTCCAGGAACGCATTTTGGACCTGCCGTTTGGAGGGGGTGACCTCTTTCACTCCTCCACAGACGAGGAGCTGGATAAAAAGAAAAACAGCTCACAAACGGCAAAGTCTTTATCCATCCTCACAAAGGCAAGGCCCGAAACGTACACCAATTCACAGCAGCGCTCGGACAAAGGGCGTACATACAGAGGGTACCAGGGCTTCCAAGAGAGGAGGTCCACGCAGCCGGACCGTTCACCGACCCAGCATCGGCACAAGCAACAAAAAGGGGTGGTGGGGGGAAGGGCCTTTTCCAGTCCCCCTCCTCTGCAACAGCCTCAGAGGGAAAGAAGGCATGACATGCCCCCTCGGGTCCACGTGTCTCCAGTGGGGGGGCAGGCTTGATCTCCACGCACATTTCTGGCGTCAGAATTTCACGGACCCCTGGATCCTCTCCGTAGTCTCCACAGGGTACCGCCTACCTATCCCTGCCTCTCCTCCCTCCACACCTCCACTCCCACAGGTTGGGACAGCAACTCTTTTGGCTGATATCCAGTCGCCCGTCGAGAGCCAGGCAGTGGAGGAAGTCCCAGCTTCGCAGCGAGGCTTGGGCTTCTACTCCATGATTTTTGCCATTCAGAAAAAGAACCAGGCGGGCCTGAGAGTTGTGCTGGACCTATCCACCCTCAACCTCTCCCTACAAAAATTCAAGATGGTTACGCCAGCGCTCATAGAGGAGACATTGTGCAAGGGAGACTGGATGTGCTCCCTGGATATCATATGCCGCCTACCATGGACCCTGTGATCCCGAATACGGCGATCACCACAACACTATGTTTTCTCTTTTCTTTCCTTTCTTTACCCCCTTCTGTGGGGAACCCTATTTCCTCTCGTTTCTTCCAAGTGGTGCGCCTCCGTGTGCGACGCTTACCTGTTGCTCGCTCCGCTCCAGCAGTTTCTTCTGTCTCGCTCCGCTCCGGCGGTTTCTCCTGTCTCCGCTCCTCCTTCCATTGCGCGGTTCTGGTTCCTCCCTTCAGACCCGTGCTACTACATTTATTGCCATTCATTCTTTCTCCCTTTCTCTCTCTTCAGGCTTACCTTTGTCTGTGTTAATTCTCGATGCAGACCTACGCTGTACTTTAGTCCATTCACTTGTTACTGTACTTGGTTACATACTTAGGGTTATCACTTACCTTCGTCTCCGTGAAGCCTGCGGAGCCCATTTTCCACTCTACATCTAAACGGCCGGATTCCTGAATCTGCTCTTCAGCTGTTGTTTTTTTGTGTGCCTGTTAGGCTTTTTCCCCATATTGTTCCTCACGGGAAAGGGGTCACCGGTTGTGCTGTTTAATAGCATTTCACTGTGCCTTCCTTCCAGGAGAGAGACGTTTGCTCTGAGCCCGAAGACCCTTGGCATCTTCAATTCCAGATTCCAGTCTGTCAGGTGAGGAGGAGGAGGAGGAGGGAAGTCAGGGACTTTGGAAAGTTCAGCCTCAAGGGGTTGACAGTTTACACCGCCTAGATCAAAGGATGGCAACTGCTGAACAATTACAGGAGGTGGTAGCAGCAGTCCAGAACCTCTCAGTAGAGGTACGGAATCTCTCAGTGGAGGTACAAACTTTAAGGACAGAAAATAATGTGCTAAAACAGATGGTTACAGTACGGGAACCCAGACAAGTCGATTTGCCACCCATGGCACTCCGTTCTGGAAAATATGTTGATACTCCAAAGAGATTAAAGGAGTTTTTGGAGGCTTGCAGTATCCATTTCATATTCCGGCCAAATACCTTTACTACAGACCACTCTCGGGTGGGATTTATGATCTCAAACATGTCAGGAAATGTCTTAGCATGGGCAACTCCGTTAGTGACCGGAGTGGATCCGGTACTCCAGGACTACAAGGCTTTTGTCACACGGCTGAAACAGAATTTCAAAAGGCCCGAGATCACTTTTTCAGCCTGTGAAGACCTTTTGGATGTACTCCAAGGCCAGGCGGACTTTCTCACTTATATCTCTGCTTTTAAACAATTAGCCACAGAGACAGGGTGGCCGGAAAAATCACAATTTGTTATATTCAGGCGCAGCCTTAAGGAAGACATAAATGATGAGTTAACTAGATCCCCTCGACCAGCATCTTTCTCTGAGCTATTGGCAGCCAGCTTACAGATTGAACATAGGCTTCAAGAAAGAAGACAAGAGAGATGGCTAGTCCGCAATCCTGCTCTTTCCACGGCTTTCCCTCCTTCTTCGTTACCTGCTTCGACAAGATCAGAAGAACCCATGCAAATTGGTACTTCCATCCTTAACCCCCGAAGAACGAAAGAGACGGAGAGTCTTGGGGTTATGTGCCTATTGTGGCTCCGATCAGCATCAGATACGAAATTGCAAAGAAATCCCCTCTCGGAGGTCGGGAAAAGAGAACCCTCGGTCCTAGGAGGGACAGGAAGCTGAGGGGTTACATCCAGTCCCTATGTTTCATTGTCTGTTGTTGGTCCAACTAATTAGTCGGAAGATTCTCGACTCATGGTACTCAAGGTTCTTCTTACCTTTAATCAACGCAAGATTGAGGCTTTGGCCCTCTTGGATTGTGGAGCAGCAGGTAACTTTATCAATATGATATGGGCTGACAAGATAGGCCTACGCATAATTGATTGCTAGGAAGATCAGAAAGTGGAAGGCGTGGATGGTAGTCCTCTCAGTTCTGGGCCCATCACGCAGACTATGGAATACCTGAAGCTGTCTATACAACAACGTTCCGAAGAGATCCAGTTTGATATCATCCGTGCAGCAACTTTCCACTTATACTGGGCATAACCTGGTTACGCAAGAAGCACAATCCTCGGATCGACTGGTCTACCAACAGTCTAAGTTTTGACTCAGGATTCTGTCAAAAATCTTGTTTGCAAGATTTGCTCTACATGGAGGCAAAGGCACACGTCATTCCACCGGTCAGTACCATTGGGACACACTCGCTTCCATTTGATATCTCAGCCTTTGAGACTGTATTTGCAGCAAAGAACCCCCTGGAGCCACCCCCACACAGGCCAGAGGACTGCTCTATAGATCTTCTACCTAATGCCCTGGTTCCTTTTGGTCGGATGTTCTCTTTGTCCCAGGTAGAAAAGAAGGCTCTCTGCTCTTATTTGGATGAAAACTTACAGAATGGGCTTATCCGTCCATCTAAATCCCCGACCGGGGCACCACTGTTTTTTATCCCAATAAGAGATTCCCTTGATCTCTGACCCTGCATTGATTATCAAGGGTTAAACAAAGTTACTATTCGGGATCGCTATCCCATGCCCCTCATCACAGACATCTTGGAGGCGTTGCAGGGAGCCACAATCTTCACTAAACTGGATCTTCGCAGCGCTTACCATTTGTCAAGGATCCGTTCAGGTGATGAATGGAAGACCGCATTTAGAACTCCTTTTGGTTTGTACGAATATCACGTGATGCCATTTGGGCTAGTCAACGCCCCAGCTGTGTTTCAGCTGTTTATGGACCATGTGTTCTCAGATCTCATGTTTGTGTCAGTGATTGTGTATCTGGATGATATCCTGATATTCTCCAAAGACCAGCAACAACATAAATCACATCTTACAGAAGTCCTAAATTGACTAATGAAACACAGGCTCCTTGCCAAAAGAGAGAAATGTCTGTTTGGGGTCAGCTCGGTACCCTATTTAGGGTATTTTCTGTCACCACAGGGCATCCAAATGGATAAAAGCAAGGTAGAGGCGATTCTGAGCTGGCGCTCCCCCACATCCATGAAAGAGGTACAGAAGTTCCTGGGTGTGGCTGATTTCTATAGACGCTTCATCCCCTCGTTTTCAGAGGTAATATTGCCAATCACCCGCCTTTTGAAGAAGACCTCCGCTCCTTTTGTCTTGGATACCAGAGCTGAAGAGAGTTTTATCCATCTCAAGGAACTGTTTTGCAGTGCTCCCATTTTGCGCCATCCAGACCAAATAAACCTTTCATACTCGAGACAGACTCCTCTGCGGCAGCTGTGGGAGCAGTGTTATTGCAAGAACAACTTCATGAGGAATACCCCATAGCATATCTGTCACGGACACTTACCCTAAGTCAACAGACTTATTCGGTAATTGAGCGGGAACTCCTTGCCATGAAGCTGGCGTGTGAAGAATGGAGACACCTATTACAAGGAAGCAGTTACCCATTTACCATAAGAACAGATCATAAGAATCTGCAAGTAATTCAAACCATTGATTGTGTAAATTCATGCCAAGCTCGGTGGGCTCACTTTTTTGCTCAGTACGATTTCCGGATCACTTTTATTCCTGGCAGTCAGAACACGCTGGCGGATGCCCTATCTCGCAAAGGAGTGTCAACGGGTTCCCGTCTCGAACCTCAAGCAAGACTTTTCCCCAGAAACCGGGTGTTTGTCCAAGTTACCAGCTTCCTTCAACAAGTTAAGGAGGCCACAGTTTCGACAGGGCAAGGAGAAGAAAGGTAGAGACTCACAGAGAAGGACGGACTATTATTCTATGAACAACGGTTTTACATTCCCACTGAGTCTCTCTGTCGTCAAGTATTGACTTGGCGTCATGATCATAAGACTGCTGAACATCGGGGTCAATCAGGCACTTTGGACCTCATCTGAAGATCTTTCTACTGGCCTTTCTACTTCGATCTGATGTTAGGAAGTATGTGCAGTCCTGTAAGGTATGCAACAGCAGTAAATACCGCACCACCAAGCCCTTGGGCTTGCTGGAACAAGGTTCATTACCACTACATCCTTGGAGCCATATCTCCACAGACTTCATTGTGGACGTTCCGGAATCTCAAGCCTGTACATGTGTCATGGTGACTATAGATACCCTGTCCAAGTTGGCACATTTTTCCCCTCTGCACTGGCTTCCGAAAGCTGCATAAATGGTGGAGGTTTTCGTAAAAGATATATTCTGATTACATGGCCTCCATGATAAGATCACCTCCGATAGAGGCAGCCTATACATCTCAAAATTCTGGTCAGCCATGTATCGTAGCTTGGGCATTGAATGAGCTTTATCTTCTGGATTTCACCCCCAAACTAATGGGCGGACTTAATGACTAAATGGCACACTCAAACAGTATTTACTCAGCTATATCAATCAAGAACAGGGCAATTGGGTATCTCTTCTTCCGACAGCAGAATTCGCTTATAAAAATTCCTGACATTCGGCATCCAGTCTCACGCCTATCTTTTGTACATACGGGTTTCATCCCCGTTCCATTCTGCCCACCGTCTCAGCTACCTGACATCTGCCAGCAGTGGAAAATACATTGGCCAAGATTCAGGAGGCCCACCGGACGGCCAAATGATGCCTTTTGGAGAGTCAAAGGGCTTACAAGGCTCATGCCAATCGCCACCGTTTGGACATACCAGAGTGGAAGGTGGGCACCAGAGTATGGCTCTCCACGAAGTTTCTACCTCGTTGGACACATCCATCCAAACTTTCCCCTCGCTATATTGGTCCCTATCCCATTGTGGCAAAGATTAACCTAGTGGCATTTCGTCTTAAATTGCCTCCTAGCCTGCAATGGGTTCACCCGGTTTTTCATTCCTCTTTACTTCGGGAGGCCGTACAGGGCTCTACTCCCAGACCTATTCCACTACGGCTCCCACCGGAGTTGGAAGAGGAATATGAGGTATCCCAAATATGTGACTCCCGCTATAAGCGGGCTGTCTTGAATACCTGGTACATTGGAAGGGGTATTCTAGAGCCAAAGATTCATAGGAACCATCCTCACACATTAATGCCCATACTCTGCTTAGGAAGTTCCATATTGCTCACCCCGGCAAACCAGGAGGTTCCTGGACTGGGTGGGGGCATACTCTCATGCGCCGCCTACCATGGACCCTGTGGTCCTGAATACGGTGATCGCGCCGCCATTAGGGACTCCACCACGTTTTTTTTTGCATTGCGTGAGTGGCAGTCTAGTGTTGCGGCTGCAGTGTGACCAGGGAGGCTTATTAGCCATGCCTTCCCTGGACACTGTGCGTTGCAACCTGGTTCTGTCAGCCTTGCAGCTGTTGCTGCTGCTTTCTCCTTTTGCCACAATGCTGTGTTTTCTTTTTCCTTTCCTTTCTTGACCCCCTTCCGCGGGGAACCCTCTTTCCTCTTGTTTCATCCAAGCGGTGCGCCTCTGTGTGCGACGCTTACCTGGTTCTCGCTCCGCTCCGGCGGTTTCTCCTGTCTTGCTCTGCTCCGGCGGTTTCTCCTGTCTCCGCTCCTCCTTCCATCGCGCGGTTCTGGTTCCTCCCTTCAGACCTGTGCTACTACATTTATTGCCATTCATTCTTTCTCCCTTTCTCTCTCTTCAGGCTTACCTTTGTCTGTATTCACTCTTGATGCGGGTCTACTCTGTGCTTTAGTGCAATCACTTGTTGCTGTACTTGGTTACATACTTAGGGTTATCACTTACCTTCATCTCTGTGAAGCCTGCGGAGCCCATTTTCCACTCTACATCTAAACGGCCGGATTCCTGAATCTGCTCTTCGGCTGTTGGGGTTTTTTGTGCCTGTTGGGCTTTTTCCCCATATTGTCCCTCTCGGGAGAGGGGTCACAGGTTGTGCTTTTTAATAGCATTTCACTGTGGCTTCCTTCTGGGAGAGAGACGTTTGCTCCGAAAAAAAAGAAAGAAGAAGAAGGACTACAGAGCCCAAAGACCCTTGGCATCTTCAACTCCAGATTCCAGTCTGTCAGGTGAGGAGGAGAAGGAGGGAAGTCAGGAACTTTGGGAAGTTCAGCCTCAAGGGGGTGACACTGGATCTGAAGGAATTGTACCTAAACTTCCCGATTTGGCAGCCTCATCATTTCTTTCTACGATTCAGAATCATGGGCTACCATTTCCAATACAAGGTGCTTCCCTTCGGCCTCAACTGGGCTCCCGGGGTCTTTACCAGACTGATGAATACAATGGCCGTCCTCCTCAGGGCCCAGGGCCACTACATCTACCTGTACCTCGATGACTGGCTCGTCAGGGCGACATCTCCGGAAGCGGTGCACCACACTTCCCACGCTCTTATGAGCACATTCCACGATCTGGGCTTTTCGCTCAACCTCAAGAAGTCACAGTTGCAGCCTACGCAGAGACTGACTTTCCTGGGGCTCATCTGGGACACAGACTTCGAGAGAGTTTTCCCCTCGGAGGACAAGATCAAGGCCATCAGGAGGGCCACTGCTCACTTCCTCAGCAGAGAAGCGACATCGGCCTGGTGATACCAACACCTACTGGGTCTAATGGCACCGGTCTTATTGGCTGTCCCCGACACGAGACTCAGGATGAGGAGGATACAGCTGCACTTTGCAGCATCATGGAACCATGAGCGGGGCTCTCAGGCGGAGATGATCAATGTTCCTCCTCCTCTTCACCCGGACCTCACATGGTGGTCAATTGATTGCAACCTGCGGACGGGCAAGCCCATCCGGCACCCGACCCCGCAGGTCACCATCACTACGGACACCTGTCTCGGGGGCTGGGGGGCCACTCTGGATAACCGCAGCATCCATGGACTCTGGACATAGCAGGAGCAGGATAACCACATCAATTGGCTGGATTTAAAGGCCATCTGGCTAGCACTCAGAGTCTTCCTTACCGGTTATTGGGGGCAAGGTCGTCCTCATCCAGACAGACAACTCCACCAGCATGTTCTATGTCAATAAGCAGGGAGGTACCAGAACCCCTGCGCTGTGCATACTAGTAGTCAGCATGTGAGAATGGGCCCTGGAAAACAATATCTTCCTCAGGGCCGCCCACCTTCCGAGGGAATCCAACTGGGAGGTGGACAGACTCAGCAGACTGGCAGCGGACAATTACGAGTGGCAATTGAACGACCAGATGCTGCAGGAGATCTTCAGCAGATGGAGTCACCCCCAGCTGGACCTCTTTGTCTCCTGGGACAACAGGAAGTGCCAACAGTACATGTGCTGGCAGGGACAGGGCCTAGGCTCCCTGGGCGACGCATTTCAGATTCAGTGGAACGGCATGGCAGCATACGCCTTTCCGCCCACACCGCTGATCCACAGGGTGATATGCAAGATAAAGTAGTCTTGCCACCTCAGAGTCATTCTGATAGCTCCATGGTGGCCAGCCAGGCCATGGTTCTCAGAGCTGCTCAACCTCTCGGACAGGCCCCCCATTCACCTTCCGAAGGGCCCAGCACATTTTCAGGCGCATCAGGGTGGCAGGGTCATCCACCCTGCGCCACAGAAACTGGCGCTCACAGCGTGGTTCTTGAGCAGGCCATGCTAGGGCACCTCAGTGTGATGCTGGAAATGCGTTGGAGGTACAGGGCCTCCCTGTCCTTGTCCTGTAGTCCTTTTTCATTTGTGTTCTGTATTGTTTTCTGGCCAGGAGTCCATGTGGGACTCCTGGCAGTGCAGCTCTTCCTGTTTTTGGTTTGGTGTACAGACCCATGGGATACCCTTATGGCACCTATTGGTGGTGGTACAACCCTGTGCCCCTAGTGTATGTTTTTGGGCACCTATTTGTGGCCCCTAGAGTAGGGTATGGGCTTGTGGTAGCTCCATGCTGAATTTGACAGGTGCTCTGAGTATCCTCCATTTTGGGATACCCAGGCCCTGACATTGGAATCAGTTGATTGCTGATAGGAAACAAGATGGCCCCTGTGGCCTCTTGATTTCTATTTCCTGTTACCTTGTTTTCCCAAAGTCCAGGGAAGCCCTGACTCTGTCACTTCCCCTTGACTGGCTGTTGGGTGGAAGTTCCATATATGGTGTTGTTGTGAAGTCCAGGCCAGACGGGCTGGAGCCTTCCGAGTGACTGTATGTTGTGGGTACACCCTGTGGGTGGGACCTGGGTGAATGGAGTGTGTGACCAATATACACTTCTTGTTGTGGATGTCTGGTTTCTAGTATAAACTACAATGACTGAGACAGCCCCGCCTGAAACTGGTATGAATGCAGTATGTAGTGTTGAATGGCTGGGTACTTGTCCCAATACACATTCCTTGTTGTGAGTGTCTGAGAGGGAGGAGAATGGCCTCAATGCACTGTTGCCTGATTGGCTGATGACTGCTGAATGCCCTTCTGAGTGATTGGTTGCCTGAGTGTGACCCAGCAGAATGAATAAGAGATCAGCTAGTATATCTGGGGGCCTCTCACTGCTAGACATCGTTCAGAAGCTGAAGTTGAAACTGACGCTTAATCTTGAAGCCGAGCCTGAAGAAGAAGGTTGACTGCTGTCTCCCTTCGCCGAAATCTGAAAGCCGTCGAGACTGATCCAAGAGAGGACCTGGTTAGGCGCCCTCTTCCCGTGCTCCGAGGGACCATCGAGCACCGCTAGCCTTCGCCAAAGCACCCTGGAAGTAGGACCCTCGACAGGCTGCCTACCAGAGACTGGGACCGCCAAGGAGAACGAAGATAAGCACTGGACATTCCATCCACCGTCATTGACCAGGGTTCGCAAGTTTGCTGTAACCGCTGGAGGCCCGTCGAAGCCGTGTTGCCTAGAAGAGGTGACCGTTTGATGCTGTGCCCCCGCCAACCGTAGCTGCACGCTCCTTTGCCGAAGACTTTTGATTCAAAGATGAGCTTGTCCGCACCGCCGCCCACCTTATCCCGTCGGAGAAGGCCAGGCCGTTGACATGCCAAGGAGCATCTACTGGTAGGTTTCCCGCCACCCAATGACCGTAGAGACGCCGGAAGACTCGACGCCCTTGCTGGGCCACAGTTCTTCACAAAATCTTTGCGGTCCTGAAATATCAACATCGAGGTGCCCCGCACGCCTCTTCCTTGCAGGACGTCTTTGAATCGTCGTCGACGAGCACGGCTGGGACCGAAGCTGCCACCTCGACGCCGAGTTCACTTTCTTCGAGGGATCTCGACGATCTGTGGCTCCTGCTTTAAAGGGAGCCGCTCAAGAAGGATCCGTCGACGACCCGACGTAGAACTCTGCTATTCGAGGTACACTGGGATGGTAGAAACATTATAGAAGGAAATAAGACTTATAGAACAATATATGGACTGGGCTTGTGATATATCTTTACTTTACAGGTTGCCCAGGTGGGGGGATCTCCACACAGAACTTTGTTTAACTTAAGAGGCCAGTATTCTGCCAATTGTTCTAACCAACTGCTTTCCTCCTATGTCTGTTGTTGGTTACCTTTATTAAGTGATTTGTGCGACATTTAACCAACGTACAGTTGATGCACTTTAATGAAATCTAATAATAATTGTGGTACCGCTTAGAACTGTATATATTTGCCATTGTAGATTTACTGAGCACAAAGTGAGTTATTGTGATTGTGTATATAACCTTGAACCTTTAATTATGTAAAGACTGTGTTTTAACTAATACAGTGTGTGGGCATTCCTTTGTGGGGGCTTGGGGACTACACTGTACTTAAGAACCAGCCTGCATCACCCCCTGAGAAGCTAGGACTTGATTGCTCAGCCAGCGCTACCCTATAGAGAATCTTGGGTGGGGTCCTCTGTGCCTCTCCTCTGCCATATAGAGTACAGACCCCCCCTCCAGTCTTTACACTCAGCCTCTCACAGGCTGACCTAGAAATCATACAGGGTGCAAGGAGCAAGGCTACCAGGACCCAGTACAAGAGTAAGTGGACCAGGTTCTGTCACTGGGCAGTCTCTAAGGAGATCGACCCCCTTGCAAGTACCTTGGACGACATGCTCTCCTTCTCTGCACACCTTGCTCACTCTGGTGTGCAGGTGGACACTTACCACACTTATTTGGCAGCCATAGCAGCCTACAGAAATTCGGAGGAGGAGGTATTTTCCCCTTACAACCCGATAGTCAAGAAGCATTTGACGGGTCTCTCCAGACTCTACCCGCCCTACAACGGACCACACCCTGTGTGGGACCTCAACATAGTGTCGGGCGCCCTTGCGCCCAAACCATTCGAGCCAATCGGACATCAGGCTGGTCACCATCAAGACGCCCTTGCTAGTTGGCCTCACTTCGGCTCATAGAGTCAGCGAAATTCAGGCGCTACTCGCCTCAGAGCCCTATTCTACTTTCCACAAGGATGAGGTAGTCCTGTGGACACACCCAGTATTCCTTCCTAAGGTACCTTCTGCTTTCCATCAAAACGAGGAAATAATGCTGCCTACGTTCTTTGCTGAACCAAAGGACGACACTCAGAGGGTTCTGCAGTGCCCCGATGTCAGGCGTGCTCTAAAATTCTACTTGGACAGGACCATGGGCTTTTGCAAGTCGGACGCACTGTTTGTCACATTCGGCGGGTCAAGACCTGGGTATCAGGCATCCAAGGCCTCTATAGCATGATGGATGGCCATCAAGGAAGGATATGAGGGACAGCATAAGCCACTTCCGGCTAACATGCACGCTCATGCGGTCAGAGCCAAGGCCCCATGGGGGCTCAAATGGGAATGTGGAATGGTTCCCGGAATGGGAATTTACCGGGTCCCTCATGGTCAGAATGACCCGGTAAATCCCTATTCCGGGAACACAGACCCGGAATGCGGTAAGGGGGTAGCCATGGCGCTAATAGCGCCATGGTTACCTCCTACAGCGTAATGAGGCCCATCATCCGTATGGTGAAGGTCTAGAAATTGGTTTGTTCAGATGGGGTGTTGTAAAACCTAGGCAATCGCATCCAACGATGGCATAAACTGTTAGTCCAAGAGATGAATAAGTATCAAAATTCAAGATTATGGAACGACAGCGTTCATGTTTGTTTCCTGGATTTGCCAGCAGACAATACAGTGATCCTGGTCATATCGTCTACTATATCTTACATTACTGTGCTGTCTTCTGTGAGGTTTGCCTTCTTGCATGCTGCTGGTATCGTTTTGCCCACTATTTGATCGTTCTTCTTATGTAGGCCATTTGGGTGGAAGGGTTGGTAGACAAAAGAGAGCAGACCATATGTTGCAGGCCTCAGGCAAGCATATTTTAAGTTCTGCTTGTATGACACAAAAAACGGTTTGTGCATAAAAAGTCAAAGTTTTTATGCACGTTTATACATGAAAATATCAAAAGCCATTGTTTTGGAAGTATTTAAAGCTTTAAAATACAAAAGTCAAACTCAGATTAAATGTGTTAAATCACATCGATTGGTATGCTGGTACTTATATACTTTCCTTGATGCTGGAGAGAATGAAGCGATAAAAATCCCCAATTTGCATAACACCCTTCCATAATATTTTGTTTCAAAATGGTCATGTTTGGTAATGTGATTTGTGTACTTTCCAAGACCATTTTTTTAATAAAATGAGATTGTTTTAGTTCATGGTAAGAACTGGAAAAGAAAGTGTTCAAATGCAGAAATTACAGAGTTGGCACAAATTCCAGCTTCACCCCTTTACCAATGTGTGATCCTGGGCATCTCATTTAATCTTGTATTACCTAACCTCTCAATATTGCCAGTGCCTAAACCTTTCAAAATTGTCAGCCCTTCCGAGTGATTTCCTTCTCATGGTCTGATCTTCATAAACGCCTTATTCATAATTTCACTGTGTTAATAGTGAGCATATTTATATCGCACACCACAGGCATTTGTTCCTTTGATATCCAATTGCAACACTATTTGAAAACCAAATCCCACTTCTAATCTCAGTCTGTCTGGATAAAGACACCTTCCTGGTAGCTTCTAATCAGCCTCCACTATCCATGCTACGGTATGTGTAGCGTTCTCCTTCCTTCCAGTTGGTGGGCTCTATCCATGCATGAGCACTTTTGCATTCTGTGAGACAACTAATGTGAGTTATCTCTCTATCATGGGTTGCATGTACCTTTTACATACGGTTCTGCATTAATACTACATCTACCTTACTGGATGTTCTTCATAAAAAGTATCCTGTATGTACTAGAACCGTTACCCCTTTGTAAACTGCTAATTTTGGTCTTCAATGCTACTTCTTTATCATTCTGATTAGAGCAAGAATGAAGAGGGCAAGGGGACTTAAAGGGAGTAAACGTGCTTATTATAATGCGAGACAGTATATCAACCTATAGGTTGCGAGCACGACGGGTGGGGGGCGCGACCAGTATTCTTGATCTCTTAATTCCTTTGGTTTGGTGGAGGGGGGCCCCAAAGATGTCCGTGCCCAGGGCCTCAAAAGTGCTTAAGATGACCCTGAGGGGACGGGATGTAAGAGTAATTATAAGTTACTCACTGTAGTGACTAACATACTTTTAGTCCATAGTGCCCTTTCCTCCATACGTCCCACTATCCTCCTCCCTAATAAAACTGGTGTCATTAGGCAATGTTAATCTATTGTTGACGCATCTATGGGGACTGAGGTGAGGCGGCGGAGGGCGGAGTCAGGCAGCGCATGCTCCCAGGGCCGCACCACCCGTGTGCCTCTACATTTAAAGGATAAGAAGGTTTTTTCTGGTGTACCTAGGAAGGGACGCCCCATGTAGTATGGAGGAAAGGGGACTAAGAGTACGTTAGTCACTACGTTGAGTAACCTATAATTTATATGAGCTGGAAGTTCCTCTTTATCAAGTTCGATGTTCCATGTCTGTCTTGGTATGAGTGATGGGTCTTCCTCATGTTGATTGTGAGATGAATATAGCTTCCCAAAATAAATCAGCCAGGTATTTTCCGTTATCGGATTTAGCTGAAGAGAGGAGATGGGAGAGTTTTCCTTGTTTATGATCTGCCACAGCGTTTTAGTGTTATTCTTCGCCAATGCTCTGAGCATTGCTTCACCATTGATTTGGTACATTATGGCTTTGTTTGAAATCAGACAATTTTTGTATTTTTGTTTTTGTTTTTTAATCAGGATCTACCTCAGCGGAGAGGCTCTGAGTTTCCTTAGGTCTTTCTGTAGTAGGCTCTTCTATGTTACCACCTCTTTATCATAGGCATGTAAAGGTTTGAAGTGCGGGTTGCTGTTTTTAGCAGACTTCTCTCTAAACATTGCAAAAACAGAGTCGTATTCCACCCGCGCCTCGGGTCTTGACTGCCATGCCAGAAGGTGTTCTGTCAAGCGTGGAATCACTTCAGGCCTCAGTCTTTCTCTTCCTCCTTCAACCTCCACCTTTTGCTGCCAGAATGTATTTTTCTTTTTGTTTCGGGCACTTTTGATTAGAATTATCAAATTATGATCGCTGTGTACAGTAGGGGATACATTCAGTTGTGGTATCGAGTCACCTATATTGCTTGAAACAAAGAAATAGTCCAAAGTAGCACTTCTGTAGCTGTTTTGCCAGGTCGGGGCGCCCATGATATCTCCTGGGGTTTGACCGTTGAACATGACTAGTCCTCTGTTTTGTATAGCATCCAGCCAGTCCTTAGTTCTCTGGGGTTGGTGGCCATTTCCCCCCTTGATGTACTTCTCGTCTCGATGGCACCATTTCAGGCAATCTATATTTAAATCCCTGCAGAGTATCACTGCGGGCTCTGGATTTATGTGATACGCAAAATCTACCCAAGACATCACTCTGTCAATGAAGGACCTTGATTCCTGTGAGTCTGGATTCCAGTAGACGTTTAAAAGGATTGTACGGCTCTGTGTCTCACCCTCTGGCTCTCGCGTGCCGGCAGGGTCTTTCCTCTCAGCATTCAAGCAAAAACTTGAAGTTGTAAAAAGGCCTGAAATGCCATTTTAGAGTGCCACGTCTGCTACGGACTTTGATCTTTTTTTCACAGCTGGGGGCGGTCTATTCCCATTTGTTTTGCCCACGGCAGACTGAGGTTCTCAAGCAGAAGCAGTCTTTTGGGAGAGGTTTTTGCTTAGCAGTGACTGGCTCGGAAATGGCCATTGCATCCTCCTCTCCTCGCGTCTTCAGCCCCTCTTCTGGAAGGATTGAAGGATTTGCAGGCGAACAAGCGCTGTGGGTGGTTGTGAGGCGCTCTGAAAAGCTGAACAATGAGGGAGGAGGAGCTCCCTTGCAATAGATGCCGCTATGGGGGGAGCCCTCTGCTGTTCGAGGGCTAAGAGCTGTAAATTACCTTGTCACTTTGAGAGCTCCTCCTCCAGTTCCCTCAGAGGGGAAACATCCATCGCCTCGGGCTGCTCAACTTTCTGTAGGCGCGCCTGTAAGTGGGTTTGCTTCTGCCGTCCAGTATCGGGGTGAGGATCCATCAAGTTGGATCGTGCTACTCCTCAGCTAGCATTCAGCCAACACTCTGCTACGCTGCGCGTATGTTTGTTTGTTTGTTTGTTTGTTTATTTATTTGTATAGCGCTCTTGACCCAGGGGTATATGTGCGCTTTGAACATCAAGTTATGTGTGGTTGTGTAAGTGTTTCTCAAAAAGAGCTCTACCTTCTGATGGACAGGGAAGGCAGACTGGATTCCAGCAGCAGCAGCAAAACAACAGCAAGCAAAACAAAAATGCCGGCCAACACTCAGCCAACACTCTTCTACGTTCTGCGGACGGGTGGCTGTTTAAGTCTTTCTGATAGACAGGGAAGGCAGACTGGATTCCAACAGCAAGCAAAACACAAATGCCAGCCAACACTCAGTCAACACTCACAAGGGTTACTGCCCAGTCAGGAGACACAGAAACACAAGGAAGCAGGAGCTGGTGGCCTCAGGAGAGTGGTGTGCAGAAACACTGCACCGGTACTTATTAAGGGCTATAGCGTGGCAGGGGAGCCGAGCCTCCACAGAGCTGGAAATGCGCAGCCTGCACTCTGTTGGCCAAGGGCAGTGCTTACTCCATTGGGTCCACAGTCAACCCAAGAGGGGTCTGAGGGGCAGGTGACGAAGACCCTGACCCCAATTCCACATATCCAAAGGGAACCACTGCTCAGTCTGACATTTCCCAGAGAAATAAGGCAAGGGACACTCAGGAGTGTGCAGCTTCGGCAGAGAAAAGTGGGAGACACAGAGCCAAGAGACAGGAACCTGCATTGGGGAGGCCTCCAAACCAGGGATTGATCCATAAGGGCCGCGAGGACCCACCACAGAAGAACACCTAGTCTGGGAGGTTATCCAGGAATGGGAGTGACCCCCGAGAACCAAAAAGGACCCAGAGAAGAGGTGCATTGTAGGAAATACCATGCAATAAGGTCACAAAATGTTCAATGGTGCTTTTGGCAAAGGTTTATGTGAACTTGCGAACTGTACGTTGTGAAGTGAAAGCATTACAAGGACGTAGTGTTTCTGTAGCCAGAAACTAGAGGGGCCTGTGAGAAAAACCTATGTGAACTTTGTTAAAGCCGATTCGAAGTGGTCATGCAGAGCTGTGCGCCAGCTTGTGCAGTATTGAACGTCTTCGAGGGAAACTTGAAGTGAATTACACATGGTGGCAGGCCCGCATCCGACAGAGGGAAGTCGGTAGTGATTAATGTGTCTGAAGGAGATAGGCTCGAGCCCGACAGAGGGAAGCCTGTTGTAAACTATTGAAACTAACAGGCTCAAGCCCGAACAAGGTGAACCGGTTGGGCCTATGTGACATTTGTGAGTGCTATGCTAGTTATTGTATAAACTTAGGGCGAGCAATAGGGTTATAAGATACTTCTTTATTTTTACTAGGGCTGTGTTCTTTTATTTAATGGTAGAGCTTGCTCACAATTTAGTGATAAGTGCCGGATAGGAAGTCTCCAAACCTTTTAAAACCAATCAATAAAGATTTTAAAACTTGCATCACTCTGTTGTTTCCGTACTTTTGATACCATGGGTTCCTCACAGAGACCATGGGCCTCATTACGACTTTGGAGGCAGCCATGCCCTTAGTAAGGGCATGGCTGCCTCCAAAATCGTGTCCGGGTCCGGGTTCCCTGAATGGGGAAATACCGGGCCATTCCGAGTATGGAGGGCCCGGTATTTCCTCCTTCAGGGAACCCGGGCCCGGTCCTTCCCCATTCCCATTCGAGCCCTCATAGGGCTCAATGGGAATGGGGAGGGAGCTAACAACAGGCCCATTACGAACGGGCCCGTTGTTAGCTCCCTGGTCCCCTCGCGTGATCCGCTATGGACGTCTGGAAAAACCAGCTGTCCAGAGCGGGTCCCCGCGAGAGGACCAAATAATAGTGCGGAGTGGGTTTAACAGCTGCCGGCGCCGTTAAACCCATTCCGCACAAGGTATAATGAGGCCCAATGTGTGGTTTGTTTTCTTGTTGCGGCTGCGATATGGTGGATAGTACGAAGGGGGATGGCCGCCTCCTTAACCCCCACCCCTGCTCTTCTAAGTCATTCCTATTGTACTCTTGATAATCTGTCCTAAATGTACACATAATGTATCCTATTAATGTATTTCCTTGCTGCAGAGCAAATGGTTGCTTCCCAGCTAGGTTCCTGTTTTGTACTTCTTTAAAAAGCAAAATGAAATGGAAAGTGAAATTAAAGCAGTACTAGTGTGACTCGTATTGTATAATTATCAGCCCTAAGTAAATGAAGACGTCTTTGATTATTCTGCAGTGTTTTTTCTTTATTATAAAAAGTGTTCTCGGGTTTTGCACATAGGTTGAGATGTTTCACGTTTATGACTAAAATACTGCTATTACAAATGTGTAACTTTACCATACCCCTTGAGGTTCCCATATGCAGGCCTTAGTTTTGGATAGACTTCTTTTTGTTTGCTTCCTATCATTTTTCACTAAACTAAAATGTAATTTAACTGTATGAAAATTCTTTAAATTGAGTTGTATTTTAGGTTGTCTGTTATGCTTACTACTCCAGATTTCAATTTCCTTAAAAAATATTATTTGAAACATTCTTCAGTAACCTGTTCTTATTGAACATATGCCATTTGAAATGTTTTCTTTGACGTTTTTTTATTTTCTAGGTTGATACGCACATTCATGCCGCTGCCTGCATGAGCGCACAACATCTCCTCAGCTATATCAAGCATTCGTATAAGGTAGAGCCAGATCGAATTGTTAACAGCTCTCAGGGCACGACAAAAACATTGAAAGATATTTTTGATAAACTAAAACTCACTCCTAATTACTTGACTGTGGATTCCCTTGATGTTCATGCTGTAAGTATTGCTTTAGTATTGCTTGACAATAGCACAGTCTTGATCTAATGTATGTGAGTGCATCGGGGTGTGTGTGAATGTTGTTTGAGTACATTTACATGGGGGATTTATCTAAGGCAATAAACCAATGTTTCACTGTTTAAATGTGGCCATATTCTGAAATGATATATTATGCTTTGTATAGTCACCAGCATCGGGGTGGGTCTCAGAATGCTTTTTTCTTTTTTTACATTTCACCACTTATTCTTTGAATCAAATACCTTGAAATGTGGGTACCTTGGTAAAAGTAAGTCAAACACTAATTCCTCCCTCATTTGTGTCAATAATAGATACTAACAAATTAAATAACATGTAAATATAGTTGTCTTTCTGTTGTTTCCCATGTTTTATTTAACAGTTGTTCGTCCCATTGCTAAACATCATTTCACTCTTTATTCTTTACCTCATTTCAACTTTACTTTATTTGTTTTCTTGCATTGCAGTTTCCATGTTTTTTTCAAGTTAACAATGCCAAGTGAGTCTAAATTGCTTAAACAGTCACCAAAGTGTTTTCTTTTTTCTGAATGCAAGTTACTCATACACCTTTTTCCTCTTTGTATTTAATTTAAACTGTTAATGATGTGTTACAACAAGTGTGTATAGAATGCATTTGCTATGCAATACAGTCAACTGTAATATTACTTTTCAACCAGTGTAAAATTATAGTATGCATTAAACTATTCACACTAAGAATGAGGCATGCACATTGATAAGACATAGGGCCTCATTACACGGACGGTGGTAAGGGTTTACCGGTACCGGTAAGGGCACCAGTGCCGGTAAACCCTTACCGCCTTACTACGAGGTCCCTTTGTGGGACCCTACCTTAATGGCTGGTTTTACCAGCCGTTAAGGACGGGACCTGCAAAGGGACCTAGGAGGTAATTATGGTACCGCAATTTGCAGTACCGTAATTACTGCCTTCCCCATTCCCATTGAGCCCTATGGGGGCAAAAATGGGAATGGGGAAGGGCCATGGTGAATGGGGAATTACCGCCACCACACACCTTGGAATAGGGCGGTAATTCCGCCATTCACCATGGCGGACTCGGTAAAATACCAGCGGCAACCATGGCACTAATAGCGCTATGGTTACCGTCGTCCGTGTAATGAGGCCCATAGTTAATCTGGTGGGGTCATTACTGTGATGCTGGAAATGTGTCGGAGGGACAGGGCCTCCATTTCCTTGTCCTTTACTGCTTTTTATTGTGTGTTCTGTCGTGTTTTCCGTGCAGGAGTTCATGTGGGAGTCCTGGGGGTGCAGCTCTCTCTTTTGGTTTGGTGTACAGACCCATGGGATACCCATATGGCACCCATGGGTGGGGGGGTACAACCCTGTGCCCCTAGTGTATGTTTTTGGGCACCTGTGTGTGGCCCACAGAGCAGGGTACGGGCTGGTGGCAGCTCTGTGCGGAATTGACTGGTGCCCTGAACGTCCTCCATTTTGGGATGCCCAGGACCTGTCATGTGGAATCGGTAGATTCCTGATGGAGACAAGATAGCCCCCATGGCCTCTTGCCTTCCATCGCCTGTTACCTTGGTTTTCCCAAAGTCCGGGAAGCCCTGACTCTGTCCCTTCCCCCTGACTGGCTGTTGGGTGGAAGTTCCATATATGGTAGTGTGGAGAAGTGCCGACCAGACTGGCTGGAGCCTTCCCAACAACCGTATGCTGTGGGTACACCTATGGGTGGCACCTGGGTGAATGGAGTGTGTGACGAATCTACACTTCTTGTTGTGGATGTCTGGTATCTGGTGTTTGACACAATGACTGAGACAGCCCTGCCCGAAACTGGTATGAATGCAGTGTGTAGTGTTGAATGGCGTGGTACTTGTCCGAATCCACATTCTGTGTTGTGAGTGTCTGGATGGAGAAGAATGGCCTGAATGCACTGTGCGCCTGATTGACTGACTGACTGCATGAATGCCCTTCTGAGCGATTGGTTGCCTGAGTGTGACCCAGCAGAATGAATGGGAGATCAACTAGTATATCTGGGGGCCTCTCACTGCTAGAAATTGTTCAGAAGCTGAAGGTAAACTGGAGTTGAAACTGAAGCTTGACCTTGAAGCCCTGCTGGAAGAGAAGAATTGCTGTTGCTCTACTTTGCTGATCTGAAAGTGGTTGGGCCTCATTACTAGTTTGGCGGCAGCCATGAAGCTATTAGCTCCATGGCTGCCGCCAAACCAGGTCCGCCTCCATTAGCGGAGCCCGTTAACCCGTTCCGTGAAGGTCGTAATGAGGCCCGATGTGTCTCCAAGAACTGATCCGAGGGAGGACCTGGTAAGGAGACCTCTCCCCGAGCTACGAGGGACCATCGTGCACCAGCTGATCTTTGCCAAGGCTTCCTGGTAGACAGACCTACGAAAGGCTGCCGAACCGAGACGGGGACTCCCGCAGAATCCCAAAGAGAAGCAACCGGACTGTTATCCGTCACCGTCGACGACCGCCGTCACTGACTGGATCCGCAGTGCTCCAGTAGCTTAAGAACGTTTTTGATCCAAAGACACCCTTGTCTGCACTGTTGACCACTTTGTACCGCCGGAGAAAGTCGAGGCTGCTGACGCGCTGAGGGGCATTTGCCGGTGGCCACCTAAAGACCACAGAGCCGCCGACGACTTGACGTTCTTGCTGGGCCACAGTTCTTCAAACTCTTTGCGGCATGAACTATCGTCACCGAGGTGCCACGCACGCCTCTTCCTTGCAGGACGCCTACGCTCCGTCGTCGATGAGCACCGCTAGGAACAAAGCTACCACTTCCCTGCCGTAGTTCACCCTGTTCATCGCTGGACGTTCAACGACCTGTGGCTCCTGTCTTAAAGGGAGTGCACTCAAGAAGGGTCTTCGATTTCCCGACGAGGAACGCTACAACACCAGGTACTTTGGGGTTGCTGAACTATTGGAAAGACTCTTGTGAACAATATATGGACTGGGCTTGTGATATATCTTTGTTCCACAGGTTGCCCAGGTGGGGGGGATCTCCACACGGAGCTGTGTCTAGCGGTAGGGGCCAGTATTCTGCCAATTGTTCTAACCAACTGCTTTCCTCTTATATCTATTGTTGGTTTCCTTTACAAACTGATTTGTGTGACATTTAACCATACAGTTGATGCACTTTAAAGAGATTGAATAGTCATTGTTGTTCCACGTAGAACTGTGTATATTTGCCATTATAGATTAACCGAGTAGTGAGTTATCGTGATACTGTATAAAACCGTGAACCTTAATTATATAAAGACTGTGGTTTAACTAATACAGTGTGCGGACATTCCTTTGTGGGTGCTTAGGGACTACACTGTACTTAAGAACCAGCCTGCATCACCTCCTGAGAAGCTAGGCCCTGATTGCTCGTACATTGCTACCAACAATAGAAAATCTTGGCTGGGGTCCTCTGTGCCTCTCCTCTACCATATAGAGAGCAGGAGTACAGGCCCCCCCGCCCCTGCAGTGGTTGCTGTGCAATTAAATTTTTCCCAAAGGTGGAGGTGATATGTGTACATAAAAAATTATTGCAAAGAAATGTTACATAGCAATTGCTTATGTTTAGAAATGCAACATGATAGCTAGTTTATGTTCTTTCAAAATGGAGTAACTGTCGGCAGACAAAGGTGCATTTTTCATGTGAGAGCATTTAATTTTAGTACAAAACACAATTTCATCTTCAGACAAAACACATGTTGGCTCACTGCCACATATGCATTATTTGGGCACATGCAGCACAATTCACAAAATAATGTAGCTCTCTTTTACAAATGTCTTTTTGCTAGCCAAATGTGCAGTGACATACAATCCATATTTTAGAAAATAGCTATACGCTTTCTATGTGTGAATACACTGGGGTTCATTTTGAATTTTAGCAGTGCATTAAAGAGTTCCAATAAAGTGGTGGTTTAATACTGCCAATTTTCCATACCACCACATTATAAGGTTAGTGATACAGTTATGCAGATACCTCCTTCCATTGGCCCTTGCTGGAAGTATCTTCTTCCCCATGATTTGACAGCATCTCCTCATCCTCAAAATAACCCTTGGATTCCTTTAGACTCCATAAATGAGGACTAACATCACCGTTTTTGCTACTTGTAGTCCAGCAGTAACTCCGCCAGACCGAGTAACATTATCTGAATTGGCCGGTAGTTAGAGCACTAGAACACCCAGGGAGACCTGTGGGACATGAGGGATTCGGAGGAAGAAAAGGCTTGAGAGATGGGGGGTGGGGACTGGCAAGCGAGTGCAGGAGGAAGTGGTAGCCACAGGCGGAGAACGTCACAAGAGTCCAGGAGGAGGTTATGAGACCCAGGGAATAGGCACAGGTGATAACATTGGACGCCTAGAGTGACACAGGGAGGTAACAAACCAGAGGAGATAGCACACAGAGAAGAAAGTGATTTGGAGGTGGTAACTGCAGCTGGTGAAGTCAGAACAGACAGGATAGTAATAGTGAGAGAGAAGCTTGGGAAAATGCCATGGTGCAACAGAGGAACAGCAGAGGAGGAGGTAATAATATCAGTTAGTCAATCAGGGACTGATGTGTGAAGCCTAAAAGTATTCTCCCAGGTAGAGCCCAGGAATCCCTGATTCAGGTGGCCAGGACACGGCCATCGCTGTTGGATCCAGTTCCTGGGGCTGAACCAGTGGGAAAGGATCACCTGGGTGAGGGAGACCGGGGTTGTACTTGGGAGGATATCCTAGGTGAGGTGCTGTACTGTACCGAAGAGGGAAACGAGAACGAGATCCCTGAGGCCTTTGTAGGTTACAATACATCTACCACCCCCCCCCGATAAATCTTCTGTAGCCAAAGCCAGTAAACCATCTATCTTTCCCAAACCTTGTAAGAACCCAAAACCCAGTGTCGAGGGAAACTGTATCCCAAAAAAACCCTGTTTTCCTGTTTCCTGTCCGAATACACCCAATCATTCTTCCTCCTGTCCCTTTGATTATTATTTTTTGCACTCCCAACCTGCTCAGGGTAAAATACTAGTTCCCACAATCCCTCTTGTTCACTCCACGATCCCAGTGTTTTGGGCCCTCGAGTCCTTCCTTCCGTACTCAAGGGCAAGGTGGTACGGGTCATCACAGACAACACCACCACGATGTTCTACATCCGGAAGCAGGGGGGAAACAGATCCCCAGCGCTCTCCAAAGAAGCGCAGGACCTTTGGCACGGGGCTGTAGCCCAGGGGATGTTCGTCATCCCATTTCATCTAGCAGGAGTGAAAAACACTATCGACAACTTTCTCAGCAGGGAGCTTAGCTCATGCCACAAGTGGGAACTTCGGCAGGACCAAGTGGATCACCTGTTCCACAGATGGGGCAATCCCTAGATCGATCTGTTTGCTACGGCGACGAACACCAAGTGCCGTAGGTTCGCCAGCAGGTTTCGCCAGCCGGGAAGCATGGGGGACACAATCTCTTTCCCTTGGGACGGCCAGTTTCTGTATGCGTTCCCTCTGTTGCCATTGCTTCTTCGACTAGTCAATCATCTTAGACGGTCCCGGTGGAGAATGATCCTCGTCGTACCAGTGTGGCTGAGACAGATATGGTACCCGGACCTTCCAGTGAAGCTTCCGGCTGTTGCAGATCTTCCTGCCAGGGAAGGAGCCGCGATTCTGCACCATGACCCAGGATCGCTGAACCTGAAGGCCTGGCTCCTGCAGCACTAGAGTTTGGGGGTAACGATCTCCCAGCGGATTGTAAGGAGTTGCTCGATAAGGCCAGAGCTTCATCTACTCTCAGATGTTATGGGCACAAGTGGAAGAGGTTTGCCGTTTGGTGCCTTACCCAGAAGATCGACCCTCTACGAGTCACTGCTCCACAGGTGCTTGTGTATTTGTTGTCGTGGGCCAAGGCAGGACTGGCCCATGCTTCCATCAAAGTGCATCTGGCGGCTATTTCCCGTTATACCAGAGCTCCTGGACGATCATCCTTATGGTCACATCGTTTGGTCAAGCAGTTCATCAACTCGTTCCCGCCAGTAAAGGCTCCGGTGCCGGTGTGGGAGCTTAATGTAGTGCTTACTAGGCTCATGGGTCCCCCGTTCGAGCCTATGCATTCGGCGCCACTGACATTTTTGTCGTGGAAAACAGCTTTTCTTGTGGCCATCACCTCTGCACGATGAGTGGGAGAGATCCAGGCCCTCTCTTGTAAACCACCTTATTTGATATTCCACAAGACGAGATTGGTGCTACGGACACACCCCTCCTTCATACCTAAGGTGCCATCGGACTTTCATCTAAAGAAGGCCTTGGTGTTACCTGTATTCTTTCCGACACCTTCGTCGCCAGCTTAGAGGACTTTGCATTCGCTGGATGTGGCTAGAGCGCTGAAGTTCTACATGGACCGCACAAAGAGTTTCCAGAAGACGTCGCAATGTTTTCTGAACTTTGGCCCTGTGAATTATGGGAAAGCCCTCTCCAAGGCTTCCTTTTCCAGGTGGCTCACCGGCTGCATCACCCATTGTCACTAGTTGGCAAACCGACCGTTGCCTGGCCGTCCGAGAGCCCATTCAACCAGAGCGATCGCTGCAACTACGGCGTTCCTGTCTGGTGTGCCCCTGCCTGACATCTGCAGGGATGCTACGTGGGGGTTGACTCACACCTTCACGAAGTTCTACTGCGTCGATAGGGATTCCAGGGAGGAGTCCAGAGTCGGCCAGGCAGTGCTGCGCAACCTGTTCATTTGAAGGTGAGCCTGTTGAGGAGGTAAGAAATGCTTAATGTTGAGATGCTTAATGTTGAGCCTTGCCACCTCCCGTGGTTGTGCATGTATGTACTGCTATCTATTGTTTATTCATGAGCATGTGAATCCATGCCAGACCCCATGCTGGAGAAGAACAAGTTACTTACCTGTAACTGTTGTTCTCCAGCATGGGTCTGGCATGGATTCACATGAAAACTCTCCCGCCTACCCCTCTCCAGCTCTTCTCTTGGTCCTACTGCCACTTTACGTGCTACCAAATCTGAAGATGGTAGCTGTGCCTCTCTAAGAATAGTGAGCAAGGGGTCCACGTCTGGATTCCCCTAGTAATTTAGGGTGAAACCCAAAGTTACTTGAAATATGCAGATAACAAGGGGGGTCCTGGGAGACTCTGTGCCAGACATGAGTCCTTGGTTAGAGAGGCACAGCTACACCCTACTGATGAGGTTCAACCAGACCGAAACACGTGTCTGGGGTTGCTGTTGGTACTCTTGTTCAGAGGAGAATTAACTAGCATTTCGGTGCTGGACTGCCCCAGGGCAGGACAAAGACTGATATGTTTAGGATATTTCTCTTCTGTGAAAGATAGTGAGCTAAAGACTCTGGGTAAGGCTCTTGTAATCTGGAATCATGTCTGGCAGAGAGTCTCCCAGGACCCCCCCCCCTGTTATTTGCATAATTCAAGTAACTTTGGGTCTCACCCTAAGTTAAGTTACATGGGGAATCCAGACGTGGACCCCTTGCTCACTATTCTTAGAGAGGCACAGCTACACCCTACTGATGAGGTTCAACCAGACCGAAACACGTGTCTGGGGTTGCTGTTGGTACTCTTGTTCAGAGGAGAATTGCCTAGCATTTCGGTGCTGGACTGCCCCAGGGCAGGACAAAGAATGATATGTTTAGGATATTTCTCTTCTGTGAAAGATAGTGAGCTAAAGACTCTGGGTAAGGCTCTTGTAACCAGGAATCATGTCTGGCAGAGAGTCTCCCAGGACCCCCCCTTGTTATTTGGGGAATATTCATGAGCATGTGAATCCATGCCAGACCCATGCTGGAGAACAACAGTTACAGGTAAGTAACTTGTTCCTTAGGACCAATTCGAAGGATTTGGCACACACCTATGCATCCGAGTCTGACCTCCTATCCAAATGTAGAGGCAAAAAGTTGTCAGAGTTCTTTGCTCATTGGGCTATAGTAGTTTTAGACAAACTCTTAGATGACATTCCATATACGTGGAATAGGGGCACCAAAAAAATCACATATTGATTTTTTTGCAGCATCTATTAATCTCACTAGGTCATGTAAACCATTATCTACTATTGCTCCCGGTCTTGGTAACCACCTCATCATTTCCCTTTTAATTAATGTAGCATATCAGCTCCTAAGCACTGCAGCTTCTCCAGCATGGGGTCTGGCATGGATTCACATGCTCATGAATATTCCCTGTCTTCAGGCTGGGAATCCTCGGTAAAGAAAAAACCAGTATCAGTTTCGTTTCTGATCTGTCTTTCGTAGTAATAACCAATCACTGGTCTCTGCGTCATACTGACCACAGCCAATGACTGCCCTCTACCTAAGCACCGCCTCTGGCAGCCATCTTCAGATTTTTACCGCACCTTCATGTGTTGGGATCCTTGTGCTATTGCTCTCGAGCGTTAGTGCTATTTTTTTCACGTTTTTTCTCAAAAACTTCGTTTTTTCGGTCAAAAGAGCCTCAAGCTCCACCGATTCTCCATCCGATCAACGGGGACCCGTGTCGGATTCGTCTGCGCCCCTCAAGGGTGAAGATTTCGTCGAGCTACGCTTTTGGAGGACTCCAGAAGTTTCTCAGGCCCGGTCATGGCCCAGGAGAAGGGGAGCTCGACGCCCGGAAAGCTGTTCAGGGTCTGCCCTGGATGCCAGCTGCAGAACGTCTTCAAGGAGGACGAACACTCTTTTTGTCTTTACTGCCTACATGAGGACAAGACGCACGTGGAGAAGGACTGTGCGTTTTGCGGCAACATGTCGGAGCGGACCATGAAGGACCGCCATCAACGTCTCGCCAACTGGCTGGAAGGGAAGAGCCCGTCCGGCGAGAAGAAGAGGAAGAAAGCCGAGCGGTCTTCTAAGACCTTTGAGGACGCCCCGGCGACGGGGGTCCAACATAAGGCCAAGCACCGCGAGTCCGCTGGCACCGGGAGCGCCGAACGGTCGGGCTCTACGGGCGCCAGGCAGGGCGCACCCTCCCCGGCACCATCAACCAGGAGCCAACGCTCTGGGTCGGGTAAGAGGAAGGCCGAGCACCCGGCGAAGCTCCTGGAGATGCCCCGGTCGAGCCCGAAGGCGGAGGGGGAGCGAGGCAGTGTCCCCCCCCTCAAGGATAAGGCGGTGAGCGCACCTAAGGTGGTGAAGGCCTTAATCCATCCGGCCAAGCCCTCTATCGAAACTGTCGCGGCGGCCCTGGCTCAGCCTGTGGAGGCTACACCAGTGGTGGCGACCTCGGGGCTCAGAGTCTCCCTGCCACCTCGGAGGGAGTCCTCTTTTGTGCCCATCGATAGGACCCCCGTGAAATCCCCCGTGGGGAAGAAAAAGGGGGGGCAGGGCGTCGTCGTAGATTCGGCCTCAACCTCGGAGGAGGAGCTGGTCGAAGTCTTAAGCCACGGCCTCGGCGTGGAAGAAGACCGGCCCGTCGGGATGGATCCCGACGCAGGTGACGACGACATCGTCGAGGGTACCGACGGGGCCCCTGATCGCCCGTCGGATTCCCCTCTGCCGGCGCCGCGAGACAACTCGGCGGCCATTTTGTTGGCTATACAGTCCTTATGCTCAGAGATAAGGACGAGACTACCGTTGCCGACGGAACCTCTCCCGTCGGGGGACCCAGAACCGGGACCTTCTGGTGTTCCCCCTACCAAGAAAAGAAGGATCCACCCTCCGCCTCCTTTCAGCCGTCGCGCCCCTTCCAGCCCTCCTCCCCGTCCACCCGAGGGGATTATACGGGGACTGACACGGCAGCGACGGGTACGGACGACGAGGTATACGACGAGGATGTACCGTCGTCGCCTCCCACCAGGGCTTCTCCGCCCGACGAGATTGGATCGTTCCACTCCATGATCACCAGGGCATCCGAGCTTTTCCAAGTCTGCCCTGAGGAGAAGAAGAAGGAAGGTTTCCTTTATCAGCGGCGCAAGGCCAAGAGGAAGACGGTCCCCTCAGTGCCTCTATTGGACGACATTTGGGATGAGGGCCTCACCCTCCTCAAGAACCCTTCCACGACGCCAGCTAGAAGAGACCGGTACGAGAAGAAGTACCGGGTCCCGGACACGGCCCCCCTGTGCCTCCGGGCGCAGCCTACCCCGGACTCCGTCGTCTCCGCGGCGGCCAGGAAAAAAGCGGGGGGGGGGTGCGGCCTCCACATCGACTTCCCCACCGGACGGCGAGGGAAAGAAATTGGACGCTATGGGACGCAGAGTCATCTCGTCTGCGGCGACGACGATTAAAGCGGCCAACGCCTTGGCTATCGTGGCCCGCTACGACAGGGAGCTCTGGTACAAACTGGCTCCCCTGCTGGACTTCTTGCCGGACGACAAGAGGGCAGAGGCCCTGGAGATCCTGCAGGAAGGTGAGGTGGCTTCGGACCACGCCATTACCGTTGCGACGGACATCGCCGACACTGGGTTCCGCCAGTTGGGCAACGGCGTTTGCCTTAGGCGGCGTGGATGGCTCAAGGCTACGGACTTCCGTCAAGACGTTCAGACCAGAGTCCTGGACATGCCCTTCGATGGGAACAACCTGTTTGGGAAAACAGTGGACGATTCCCTTCAGGCCATTAAAGCGGACACCGAGACGGCCCGGGCCCTTGGAGTTCTGCAACAACGACGGACGCCCTTTCGGAGCAGCGGAGGCAAGGGCGCCTCCAAAAGTTCCGGCGGCGGTTTCTCCACCTACCGTCAAGCGGCCCGCTCGTCGGCTCAGGAGGCCTACAGAGGACGAGGCAAGTCTGGCGGACCCCGCCGTCGTCGCCAAGGAGGTCAAGGCAGCAAAGCCTCGTCGAAGCAGGATTGAACCGGCCGTGGGGTCGGGCCCCCACCGAAGCACCCCGGTGGGAGGCCGGCTGGCGAGCTTCGTCAGCGTGTGGGAGTCCATCTCCACCGACCTTTGGGTGCTGGACGCCTTGGCCCGGGGCCACGCGCTCGAGTTTCAAAGAAGGTGTCCGCGCGTCCCCCCCGTGGCCAGGAAAGAACTTCACGTCCCTCAACTTCTCCTGGAGGTAAAGGCGATGCTCAGGAAGGGCGCCATCGAACTCGTCCCAAAGAGGCTTCGGGGCTCCGGAGTTTACTCGAGATACTTCCTCGTGAAGAAGAAGACGGGGGGATGGCGCCCCATCCTGGACCTGCGACGTCTGAACAAGTTCATCAAGGCACAAAAGTTCCGGATGGTCACCCTCCAGCACGTCCTGGGTCAGCTGGAGGAGGGAGACTTCCTGTCATCATTGGATTTGGAGGATGCCTACTTCCATATTCCCATCCTAAAGGGGCACCGAAAATTCCTCAGGTTTGTGGTCCAAGGGCGTCACTACCAGTTCAAAGCCCTCCCCTTCGGACTACGGTCGGCACCCAGGGTATTCACCAAGTGCCTTGCACCGGTGGCGGCGCAGCTGCGCCGCGAGGGGATCCACGTCTACCCCTACCTGGACGACTGGCTCATCCGAGCCAAGACGAGGGAGCTCGCCGTGGATCACACGGCAAGGACCGTCCAACTTCTCACGGACCTGGGATTCTCCGTGAACTACGCCAAGTCCCACCTGGTACCCGCGCAAAACGCACTGTTTCTGGGAGCGAAGCTCGACACAGTGTCCCTTCTGGCCTCCCCGTCGGAGGAAAGGACCAGGTCCATCCTGGGCAAGGTACAGCGGATGTTGGTTTCCGACGCGGCCAAGGTGAGGTCCATCAAGTCCCTCCTCGGAATGATGTCTTCTTGCATCTACCTCATTCCCATGTGCAGGCTCCGGATGCGCCTGTTGCAGGAGTTCCTGGACGCGCGCTGGATCCAAACGACGGGCGGCTTCGAGGAGAGGATCACACTCGACGAGAGTTTCCGCCGAGCGGTCCAGTGGTGGGGCATCCGCGCGCATCTGACGGCGGGCATGGACTTCTAGACCCCAGACCACCAGGAGACAGTGACCACGGATGCCTCCCTGGAAGGGTGGGGAGCGCACACCGAAAATCTGCACGCGAGAGGCCTTTGGCTCCCGACGGAGAAGTCCCTCCATATCAACGTCCTGGAGCTCCGTGCAGTGTTCTGGGCCCTCAGGTCCTTCCTTCCGTCCCTCAAGGGCAAGGTGGTGAGGATCTTCACCGACAACACCACCACCATGTTTTACATCAGGAAACAGGGCGGAACCAGGTCCCCAGCACTGTCCAAGGAGGCGCAGGACCTGTGGCATTGGGCCGTCGCCTAAAGGATGTTTCTGGTGCCGTTTCATCTGGCAGGGATAAAAAACACCATCGCCGACTCACTCAGCAGGGAGCTGCGCTCGTGCCACGAGTGGGAACTACGGCAGGATCTAGTGGATCGCCTCTTCCGACGGTGGGGCACACCCCAGATCGACCTGTTCGCGACGGCGACGAACTCCAAGTGCCGGAGGTTCGCCAGCAGGTTTCCCCAGGCGAGGAGCATGGGCGATGCTTTCTCGTTCCCCTGGGAGGGCCTGTTCCTCTACGCGTTCCCTCCTTTGCCACTGCTAATCCGGCTCGTCAACCAGCTCAAGAGGTCACGGTGCAGGATGATCCTCGTCGCACCTGCGTGGCCGAGGCAGATATGGTTCCCGGACCTTCTGGACTTGTCAGCGTCCCCGCCAATCAAGCTGCCGGTGGACACGGATCTACTCTCCAGGGAAGGAGGCGCCATCCTCCACCACGACCCGAAATCGCTGAACTTGCAGGCCTGGCTCCTGCAGCGCTAGAGTTTGGAGGATACGACATACCGGCCGACTGCAGAGAGGTTCTTGCAAAGGCCAGGGCGTCCTCGACTCTTAAATGCTACAGACACAAATGGAAGAGGTTCTCTGTCTGGTGCCACGCACAGAAGATTAACCCTCTACGGATTACGGCTCCCCAGGTACTGCCGTACCTGCTGACGCTGGCCAAAGCTGGACTGGCACACGCGTCCATCAAGATTCATCTTGCTGCGATCTCCCGACACACCAGAACCACGGGCCTGACGTCCTTGTGGTCTCATCGTCTGGTGAAAGAGTTCATGAAGGGACTGTTCAGATCGTTCCCGCCGGTGAAGGCTCCGGCCCCGGCGTGGGAGCTCAACGTGGTGCTGACCAAGCTCATGGGACCTCCGTTCGAGCCTCTGCACTCGGCCCCGTTGAAGTTTCTGTCGTGGAAAACAGCGTTTCTTGTGGCCATCACCTCCGCACGACGGGTGGGTGAGATCCAGGCCCTTTCCTGCAAGGCCCCGTACTTGACTTTTCACGACACGAGGGTAGTGCTCAGGACGCACCCCTCCTTCATGCCCAAGGTACCATCGGACTTCCATCTCAACGAACCCTTGGTGTTGCCTGTGTTCTTCCCGTCGCCTTCGTCGCCGGCTGAGAGGACTTTGCACTCGATGGATGTGGCTAGAGCGCTGAAGTTCTACGTGGACCGCACGAAGTGTTTTCGGAAGACGTCACAACTCTTTGTGAACTTTGGACCTGTGAATCAGGGGAAGGCTCTCTCGAAGGCTTCCATTTCCAGATGGCTCTCCGGCTGTATCATGTACTGTCATCGGTTGGCAAACCGACCGCTGCCTGGCCGTCCGAGAGCCCATTCCACCAGAGCGATCGCAGCTACCACGGCGTTCCTTTCTGGTGTGCCCCTGCTGGACATATGCAGGGCTGCTACGTGGAGGTCGACGCACACCTTCACGAAATTCTACTGCGTCGATCGGGATTCCAGGGAGGAGTCCAGGGTCGGCCAAGCAGTGCTGCGCAACCTGTTCACCTGAGGTGAGCCTGGTGAGGAGGTAAGATGCTTAATGTTGAGTTTGATGTAATGCTTAATGTTGAGCCTTCGCCACCTCCCGTGGTTGTGCATGTGTGTACTGCTATGTATTCTTTATTCATGAGCATGTGAATCCATGCCAGACCCCATGCTGGAGAAGGAACAAGTTACTTACCTGTAACTGTTGTTCTCCAGCATGGGTCTGGCATGGATTCACATGCGAACCCTCCCGCCTACCCCTCTGCGGCTCTTCACTTGGTCATACTGCCACTTCACGTGCTTCCAAATCTGAAGATGGCTGCCAGAGGCGGTGCTTAGGTAGAGGGCAGTCATTGGCTGTGGTCAGTATGACACAGAGACCAGTGATTGGTTATTACTACGAAAGACAGATCAGAAACGAAACTGATACTGGTTTTTTCTTTACCGAGGATTCCCAGCCTGACGACGGGGAATATTCATGAGCATGTGAATCCATGCCAGACCCATGCTGGAGAACAACAGTTACAGGTAAGTAACTTGTTCCAAATGCAGCATATGTAGAAATGGACCGCCTTGTTGCTTCTGTACGATGGAATTCTACCTTAAGCAAGAAGCTGAACTTCATGATCCAGAATGAAGGCAATTGGCAATTAAGTGGATTGAGTACCGTTAATAACTTGCAGTCCTTAGAAGGCCGCAACACTCGGCTTATTAAGTCGATGCTTCACCAACTCCTTGACAAAATAAGAGCCCAAAACCATGCCATTCCCATGGTTACAGTTGCGAAATTATCTTCCTTGAAACGCGAAAGCAATAACCAAATAAGAGACCCGAAACGTGTCAACTCATCGTGAGAGGCCGATACTCTTAGAAAGAAACAGATAGCTTTGAATTTATTTCTATAAGAATTAGCTATCAAACACGA
Source organism: Ambystoma mexicanum (assembly GCF_040938575.1). Lineage (NCBI taxonomy): Eukaryota > Metazoa > Chordata > Amphibia > Caudata > Ambystomatidae > Ambystoma > Ambystoma mexicanum. The sequence continues at coordinate 111,016,350 of NC_090938.1, read as the reverse complement.
TTCAAACAACTGGTATAATCAAATGATCATAGCCTATTTATGCGTGAATTATAAAAGATCTGTCTGGGCTGAGCTAAGGAATGTAGCCTCGCCTGTGCAGGCAACTTTTGAGACGTCCATTTCAGCCAATGTATGAACCTCGTATATTACAAACAAATTTAAGATGCCCCCCAAATTTAGTGAAGTTGGATTCACCCATTCCGCCCAGCTACACCACAAGTCGTATCTGCGGTCCCTAACAGAGGTTGAATGGTCAATATCTAAATTAAACCACTCAAAAGCCCCAGGCCCAGACGGCATTCCACCTTATGTCCTTAAAAAGGAGCCTGGTCTGTGGGCTGAGATATTAAAGATCAATGTTGATAATATATATCGCTCAAACAACAGCCCCTCTACATGGCGCACAGCCATTATTGTTCCTATCTATAAAAAGGGTGACACTACTGACCCACCCAATGTTCGACCAATTTCACTCTTGGATGCTTTGGCAAAGGTGTTTGCAATTTTAATATTAAGCCAACTAGAGATCCACATAAAGAACAAAAAAGTTTTATCACGTTACCAGGTGGGTTTTCACAAGCAAATGGGTACATTTTATGGGCTAAAATGATGAGATATGGTTTTTCCCTGCAGTTAATCTCTCTAATCTGAAAACTACATACCAACACGAGTTACATGACAAGAGTGAACGAACGTGGTGCCATGACTGGACCTATTCCAACTTGTGTGTGAGTTAAGGAGGGGTGCAATTTAGCAGCTACCCTGTTTAACCTCTACCTATGTGAAATGGATGAGCTATGGGATCTAAAAGTCAGCTTCCCGGTCAGACTAGGCAAGTTTAACTTCTATTGGTTAGCTTTTGCTGACGATATTTTATTGTTTGACAAAACCCCTTTTGGGTTGCGGGTCAATTTAAATCTCTTTGCACAATAAGCACACAACCTAAACCTTCTCTCCAACGCTAATAAATTGAGGATTGTGATATTTAATAATTTGAAAAAAAGGTGATTTAATTTAACTTGTTAATTGATGACCTCCCGATTCAACATGCACATTCTGTTCGCTATTTGAGCTATAATCTCTGCGATATAAGATCAATAGCTATGTGGAGAGATATCTTAAGTGTTAAAGTGAAGCCCTTAATCTCTGAAATTAGTATTATTTATAGAAAAAATTGCAAATTTTCGATGAGTCCACTTTTCGAATTCTACATATTAAAAGTAGAAGCGATCATCTTGTACGGTCTTGATATGTGTCTTGTTAATATAGATCCCTTTCTCGACCAGCTCGAAGTTCTTTAAGGGTGGCAAGATCACTCCCTAATGCAGTTCTACGGCATGAACTTGGGCTGGTGTCGCTTTCTGCCAGATTCAACTGGAGGCTGTTGAATCATTTTGGAAAAATGAATTCTCCTCCCGTGAACTTCTTATACGAGGATCTTTTCACAATGCTTAAAACAGGACATCCTGTCTCGATGGCAGCATATTGGGAAAAAATGGAAAATACATTAAAAGAAATAGATTTGAACCTTGAGGATTTGTTATTAAGGCCTGCATATGTTAAAAAAAAAGTATGAAGTGGATTGGTGTCGCACTGTGGAGACACTTGGCAAATATGCATGTTATAAGGAAAATGCAGCTTTTGTAACTAGCAGAGTACCTCATCAGTTGTATCTTGTGCGTTTTCCTTCTGAGAAGGCGAGTGAAATATACATGAGATTTAAACTTCACCAGTTTTTGACATATGAAAAAATTAAATACTGCTACCCCAAGAGAGTTGGCACTTTTGTGGAAACTTGTAGGTTTTGTGCGTCTCCCATACAAGCAGAAACCCTAAAACACTTGGTACTATTCTGTGAATACTTTAAACTGGTTAGAAGTGCGAAGTTGGGTAAAAAGTATATTGGTGACAACCCACTTTCAAGGGAGTTCTTATGTGCCAGATACATGTGGAGAACTAACATGACTCTCATTCTTGCATTAACTCATTTTCTAACTATCATTAATGAAGCACTCGTAGACAAAGTGAACTCACTATAAAGCGGTAAGGTTCAGTCTGAAATTTCATTTGCGATTGATTGAGAAAGAGTTTACTCTGCTTTCATAGTAATAGAATTTATACTATAGTGTATGCCTATAAACTATAAAATAGGATGCAGGTGTCACGCGGTTACAATGTGAAGAGGTTCCAATGCATGTCCCTGACCTTTGAAGTGGGGTAGATTAAACAAACTGACTTTGCAATGGCTGTTATTATGATGTTGAAAATACGTATTCAATGGTACCTGGCAAGAAGAGGTTGCAGCTAACCCTGCAACAGAAGATCTGACTCACTCATTAATTCTTAGTATGTGTGGCAGATAATGCTAATGGATTTCTGATTTGTTGGTTGGTTTTAAATGCCTGCAATAATGACAAGTTGCTTATTTTTATTGTGAAAAGATGTTGTTTTTTTCTCGCTATTTGCACTAGAAGCAAGAGGATCGTGCTGTGTATACTTTTTAAGAATTGCAATGTGTGTTTTATGTGTTCAAGATATCTAGATACATTAGCATCTTATTTTAGATAGACCTTTGTATTTATGTAACTGGAACCATGATCTGTGTTAGGTGACAGTGATGAGTATAAAGATGTTGAAGAATTTGTATTTATGAAATGATGTATGAACTGTTGTAAAAGTTTATTTGTTAAACTAAATGCAACAATTAAAACATTTTTTCTCCAAAGCCAACAATTCAAAATAACTTTTTAAAATTCTTAGGTCTCTGGAAAAGCATGAAGCATTACTTACAGATCTGACCCCTCCCAACCAAGATTGTACAAAGGTCCAACTGGCTTTTGAAACCAAGATTGAAACAGCATGAGTACGGATCAAAAACAATCTGTCTAAAGAACCCCCTGTTGTACCTTCTGGTCTTCAGATAGTAGCGCAAGAGTACCTTTGTTTCTCTTTTTCCGCTATTACTATCCCCGAGATGGTCAAAACATTAGCCAACATTTGGCCCTCCCCGTGCCAGGAGAACGTCATTACACCCAAATGAGTGCTTGCAAATAAGGGGACTTTGCTCCATTCTTTGTCCGTTTTGGTAATTCCTCCTTTTTTTTGGAAACTGGTGCCTACTTCCATGAAGGTGGTTATAATCACCCCCTTAAAAAAATAAACTGGCCTAGATGTTACAGACCCAAAAAGCATAAGACCAATTACGAATTGTAATTTTGTATGAAAAATCTTAGACAAAATCGCAACCACCTAATATCAAGCTTTTTTTGAAAATATGGGGATGCTACATCATAGACAATCTGGTGTCAGACCGCTTCACAGCACTGAAACAGCCCTCATTGACTTACAGTCTGACATGCTTGACATTACTGATAGGTGAAAAGCAGACTTATTGGTCCTGTTGGACATATTGGCTGCTATTTACCTACTGGATCATGATCGGCTAATCTCCACCCTTAGTCATGTCGGCCGGTGCTGCAAAGACTCCATAACCTGGTTTCAATCTTTCCTATCCCAGCGAGTCTCAAGAGTATTCTAGGGTGATGCCTCATTGCCTCTTTCTCCTATTACCTGTGGTGTTCCACAAGAGGCGTGTCTTTCTCCACTCCTTTTTAATCTTTCTGTTAGACCCCTTTGTGTAAGAGAATGATATTTTTTTCACAAACTATACTGATGACACCCAGCTAGTTCTGGAATTATCTGGAATTTATGAGATAGACACTGCTTATCTCAGACAGATTTATGCTCAAATCGAGTCATGGATGAACCATCACTTTATGTGCCTTAATGGCAATAAGACTGAGCTATTTATCTTTGGGCTTCCCCACACTAGAGATAAGTTGTTCCCTGATTGCCAATCATTTATGATTGACGACTGCACCATCTTAGTCCTTGATAAAGGAAAAACTTTTGGTGTTCACCTGAACTTCTCTCTTAATGCAGACATATGGGTTAATCAAATCTCCAGATCCTGCTCATTTCACCTTCGCCTACTTAGGAACATTTGTCATTTTCTCTTGTTTGTTTGTTTGTTTGTTTGTTTGTTTGTTTGTTTATTTAATATAGCGCAAGACCAAAACCTTGAGGTAGCTGGGCGCGGGCATTACAAGAAAACGTAAGAAACTTAGTTGCAGAGCACTGCAAGGATACTAATGAGGCTAGGTTACAGGAGAAGGTGGTTACATACAATGGGTAATAAATAAACAGTTGAAACAGAGGTAACATAAATGTGACCATGAATTGGCAGTGACCAAATGATACCGTATGAAATTCTGAGATACAAGCAAAGGATATCAGAATATACATTTGGCGGTAGCAAGACAAAGTAATCATAAAAGGGCATTAGGAGTGGGTAAGGCGATAGGTCATAGGGGAAGAGAAGCGGTCAGGTTAAGTGTCATTAGTTCGTAGCCAGGTGAGGACATTCCGTCTGAATCTGGAGTAGGGTTGGTCAGTTCTGAGTTCTAGGGTGAGTCTATTCCAAGATTGGGCAGCTATGACCGGAAAGTTAGAGCTGCCGGCTGTGATCCTTTTATATCTGGGAACCACTAGAGTGTAGGCATTGGCCATTCTGGTGGGTCGGTCAGAGGTTCTTTTGTTAACTCTTTCTACCAGGTAAGGAGGCGCTATGTTATTAAGACATTTGGCGGTAAGATACAAGGTTTTAGGTGCAATCCTGTCTTTAATTTTAAGCCAGTGGACGTTTCTTCTGAATGCAGAGATATGATCTCTGTTCGGGATATTTAAAGCTGGTCTGAGGGCATTATTTTGGAGCCTTTGCAATTTATCAAGAATGTACTTGTTGGATCCCGCATATAGAGCATTGCAGTAATCCAGTCTGGATAAAATAAGTGCGTTGGCTAGTGTGATGCAGCTGGTCTCAGATCGGAATGGTCTGCAAGCTCGGATCAATTTGCACGTATATGCTGTAGAGGATGATAGAATGTTAATTTGCTTCTTAAAGGTGAGTGCCGAGTCAAGATAGACACCAAGGGTTTTGACTGCAGGCATCACTTTGATGACATTTTTATCGATGTTGAATGAGGCATAGCTGGGGTCGAGTTTTTCAATAGCCGTCTCTGAGCCTAGGATCAGTAGCTCCGTTTTGTCATTCAGGCAGAGGCCGTGGGATGCCATCCATGCCTGAATGAGGAGATATATCCTGTTTACTAAGGCTGAGTCTTCCAAGAAGTTGCCCGAAAGGGGGATGAGGATCTGAGTGTCATCTGCGTAGTTAGTGTAGGTGACACCCAATCTGTCCAACTTGTCGAACAAGTGCATAGTAAAGATGTTGTACATGGTGGGAGATGAGCATGATCCTTGGGGAACGCTGCAGGAGACTTGTATAGGGTCAGCAGCTGGTAGAGGGGAGAAGACTCTCATTGTACGGTTCGCAAGGAAGGATTGCACCCAGGTTATGGCATCACTTGAAAAATGGGCGGCTGAACTAAGATGGTTCCATAAAACTGCATGATCTACCAAGTCGAAAGCCGCCGATAGGTCAAGAAGGAGTAGCATAGCTGATTTACCATTGTCCTTCAACTTGTCAATTTGGGTCCTGAGGTCAATCAAGGCTGTTTCACTGCCATGAAGGGGGTGGAAGCCGGATTGACGTGAGCCTAGTAGGTTATTAGTTTCAAGGTAGTCCTTAATTTGTAGATAGGCTACTCTGTCGATAATTTTAAGTAAGAATGGGACTGGGGAGATGGGTCTATAGTTGGTTGGTATGGAGGGGTCTAAGGTTTGTTTTTTGAGCAAAGGAAGCACCCAAGATTGTTTGAGATTGTTAGGCACAAGGTTCAAGGATGCGTTGATGAGCTTCGAGATAAAGGGTGCTACATTTCTGGCTGCATCCTTCATGATTTGAGCTGGACAGTTGTCTCCTTTGCAATTAGAGGGTTTCAATGAAAGTATAATTTTTTCTGTCTCGACTATAGATTTTTTTTAAAGCTGAATGGATGGGGGGGTGTTGTTATGTGGGTTTAGAGGTGGCTGCCGCTGAGGTGAAGGCTCAGCCGGTGGGAGCAGGGAAGCTTTCTTATTGGCATTTTTGATTTGGAGGGAGATAATTTTGCCCAAAAGGGCATTTTGTATATTAGTGCACCAAGGCTTATCTTTCGGAGTATTGTCAACCTGATGTATAGGTGATTCCATTTCGCGGAGACCAATTATGCCTCCATTGCTCGTGCCACCATTCTCTCACATTTGGATTACTGCAACACACTGTTACTAGGCACGAGCAAAAAAAACACAGCCAAACTACAAATCTCCCAGAATGACGCTGTTGGAATTGTTGAAGGCAAATCTAATAGAGATCATATCTCGAGCAGTCAGAAATCTCTCCACTGGTTACCCGTTTATGCACGTATACAGTTTAAATCAGAAGTGCTTATCCATAGATGTCTCTATGGACTTGCCCCTGTATACTTCAAGAACTTGGTGACTCCTTACCATCCAGCAAGAGCTCTTCGCCCGTCCAATCAGGCACTGGTGACTCAACCCATCTACAAATGTGTAAATAGATGAGGGGCGGCTTTCCCAGTAACTTCAGCCTGACTCTGGAATTATCTGCCTCTGTCTGTAAGACTTTAAACCAACCAGGTTAACTTCTGTCGACAACTGATAACCTATCTATTTGATTAAGGGATCCTTACTTCCTATTGGTGTATTTCCCTCTTGCACCCGTCTGGTCTTTGTGTTCAATGTATTGTGTGAGTGTTTTGTATGCCCTACGCCCCCATGCCTAAGGCTTTCGGCGCGCTACAAATAAACAAATAAATGAAATCAATAACTCAGATCCCACTCATTTGTGAGGTTGGCATCATGGAAGGAGACACAAACAACAGATTCAATGTTCAACAGCAATGTTTTATTAAGAAAATGTCAGAATGGAGTAAGGCCTTTCTTGCCTTAAGCCAAGGTGGGATTTCCCTACCTAAAGAAACTAAGAAAAGTCTGTCAGAATGCTCAACTGAAAAGTCTGCCTGTGTCCAAATCCTTTGCTTGCTCTCACAACTGATACAAAACAAGGTGTAGGGATGGCAACCATAAACTGAACAGTGTTTCAAACATGAAGTTCTGAGCTAATTCCAGCTCAGGCTTACTCTTCATCTTCTTTTCCCCCAAAGTCAATAATTTCATCACAATGTTCAATTTACCTTCATTTAGACTTGAAGTAATACAGTTCCACACTTTTGCAAAGTTTAGAGTGCCCTTACCCAAGTTCAATAAAGTTTCCGGGCAATATGTCATAGGGTTTCCTTCCCCCAAGTTCAATGCTGCGATATAACACAAAAAGAAGTATCTTGAAGCTTTGTCTGTCGATTGGTTTTCTACAAGACTTTACAACTCAGGGCCCCCTCGCCCAAATCTGATATTCACCATTTGTTGTTTTCCTTCTTTCACCACAGCAAACTTCCTTATTAGCTTGTAGGGATTCCCTGGTCTTGGCGCAGTTTCAGACCACACGGTCCAACCATTACAAGCCACGCAACCAGGAACTTCCAGGCTTCCTTGAGATGTTCAATTTTCTGCCAAACCAGTAGTTTCTCGAATGAAGCTTCACAACTTTAACATATGAATGGATTCTCAATCTTGGTTTCACTTTGTACTCCTAGTTGTTCATTCAACTCAGCTTGTAGTTCGTTGTTCCTTCCATCATAAATGCAGCTTTTCTTATTTCATTTCAGTCAGTCATTCAATTTGTTCTTCCATAAATAGTTCTTTACGTGTTTCACTTAAATAAATGCACCTTTATTTCTTGCTTCCAAATCGGATTTCAATAAAGGTAACTTTACTGGTTTCATTCAGTTCGGTATTCATTAACCCCTTAACTGCTGAGGGGTTTCTCTCCCAGTGCTGAGCCCTTTTTTGGAGATTTCGGTATGTCGCCATTTAATCCCTTTTAACTTTTTTGTTACATGAGATATCTCGGTCAAATTGGGCCCTTTTTCTTCCCACAAGTAGGCGGTCAAAAAGCCACCGGAAAATCCTACTTTTCTGTATAGGTGTGTGAGAAAATAACAAAAAAGAGAGCACATTTTGATTTTTTTCAGAAAATGCCAATAAAATGATGTACAAAGAAGCCTGTGGTTTCTTTCCTTGTAAGAGCTAGAAACAAATGGTTTGCTGTTCTGAATTCGCCATTTTTAAAGCTTTCACAAACAGGTTGAGCAGAAACAAAAAGAAACATATTTTATAAGCTTACCATCTGTTTTGTGAGAGTTAGGCGATTTATTCCTTTTTTTTCAATAGGACATGCTTGGGCGGAATGGAAGAGGAGGGTAGGAAAGCTGAATGGGAAGCCAGAAAGGCATATATTTTTTTTCTTCTGGTTTAAAAGCTTTATTGCAACATTACGAAATACAAGCGTCATGAGTAATCATATGTCCTCTAGACAAATAATTAACAGCACATAGAAGAAAAACATTTTTTTGTAGAAGAAAGAAACTAAAAAGAAAGGGAGAACAAGAGGATAGAAGAAAGAAAATCAGAAACCAGGAAAGGAGAGAAAACCAGAAAGCAGTAGGCTAACCAATAAAACCATCAGTGCAGAATCAATGAAATATTGAATCAAATAGTCACAAATATGCATTGACACAGCAATAGCAATTTCAACTACAGAGACATCCCATTGTGACAAAAAAAATGAAAGTTCAACCGTAGACCTCCAGGAATCTATTCCAAATGCCCCAGAATTTCTCAACATCATCCGCGTTCTTGTAAATTGCCTTCTCATAAGTTGAAACAGTTAAAAGGTCATCCACCCATTCATCAATGTTAAAGGAGCAGCTCGACTTCCATGATCTCAATATCATCCTTTTAGCAACCATACTGGCTCGAAGTTTCCAAGTCGCCTACTCAAAAGAGATGTCATCAACTTTTGAAACGTCTCCAAATATGACCAGGAACCTTGATGGGCAACATAAATAGTAGCTAGTTCACTCGAGGAGCCAGGTTCATTTTAATGCAATTAATTTTCTCCCAAGTGGATAAGTGTAAAGCCCCCACCTGGCAATATCAGACTGTAGGTTTTGAATGAGCATCCCAAATTTCAAAGCTGGCAACTTCACCACGTCTGCACTAATCCAGATGCCCAAATATTTGATTCTATCACTACACCACCTGAATTGGAAATGTGCACAAGCACTACGTAGACACAGATCACTGAGAGTTAAGATCTCAGACTTGCTCCAATTAATTTTATAGCCAGATACAACAGAAAATTCTTGAATGTCATGCATCAAATGGGGTATGCAAGTAACTGGATCCTGGCGTGCAACCAATAGATCATCAGCATACAACCAAAGCAAATTTTCACGGTCATTTCCAAGTATTGGCTTAAGGTTCATGTCCGCCCTCAGACAAAGCGCCAACGGTTCCATAGACAGGATAAACAACAACAGAGAGAGAGGACAACCCTGTCTTGTGCCCCTGTGGAGTGTGAATCCATCAGAAATGAGACCATTTGTGAACACACTAGCTGACGGGTCCTTGTACAGAAGTTGTATCCACTGCAGATATTTTTCACCAAAGCACATCCTCTTCAGGCAAGAAAACAAGAAGGCCCATTCCACTCGATCAAACGCCTTCTCGGCATCTAAAGAGATGGCAGCAGTGGCTACTCGCTGTCGATGACCATGTTCAACAGCCAACAGTAGACGGCGCATATTATCAGCCACAGCCCTACCTGTAACAAATCCGACCTGGTTTTTGTGAATTAGAGTTGTAACCACAGGTTCCAGTCGCATTGCCAACATTTTCGCAAGTATTTTACAATCACAATTAATCAGGCTTATCGGTCTATAGTTTTCACACCTTGTCGGACACTTGTCCTTTTTCTTTAGAACAGTTATTAGTGCGTGCCGCATCTATCCGAGTAACACCCCCGAATCAAAGGCCTCCTTGTACACATCACACAAAAGTTGTATAACAGACTCTGGTAGAATACTGTAAAATTCACCCGGCAGGCCATCCATACCCGGCGACCTATCCCCTGCAAGTTTTGAAATAGCCAATTTAATGTCATCCACCGTAAATTCCTCATCAAGACTCGCCGATTGAACATCTGAGAGTTGGGGTATGTCGTAAGAGTTAAGAAAATGTACGATACCCGTCTCATCACTGCCAAAGTCTGAGGCATAAGGTTTTGAATAAAAGTCACGAAACAATTTGTTTATTTCTCTTTGCTTAGTCTCCATTTCACCATTTCGGTTTGCAATAGGAGAAATGAAACGGTCTCCTTCAGCTACCTTCAACCTGTATGCCAGCAACTTTCCAACTCTTTCACCATTCTCAAAATAATTTATTTTTTGCCTAAACGGGGCATAGTCCACTTGACTTGAAATTATTTTATTTAGTTCAAATTTGGCTCTCCTCAGGTCATTCTTAGTACCTTCATCCCTGCTACTCGCAAACAGTTTATCCAGCCTTTGTGCCTCATCGGACAGTCTCCGGATTTCCTTTGCCCTCATTTTCCTTTGCTTACCAGTCCTAGACCTCGGGCAAAACACTTCAGTGCCTCCCACACTGAAGAGATTTTGACATCATCAGTTCTGTTGATCTGCACAAACTTCTCAAGTTCATCTATGATTTCATTTCTGATCAGCTCACTTTTAAGAATAGAAGATTTCATCCTCCATCGTGGTGATTTCATCAAGGTGTGTTGTAAAGAGAGGCACAGAGACACAGGCGCGTGATCTGAAAGTGCAATAAGTCCGATTTTAGAATCATAACAACTGGAAGTTACCTGCTCTGAAGTTAAGACAAAGTCAATGCGGGAGTACGTGTTATGACACTGAGAATGAAATGTATAGTCCCTTTCACACGGATGTTCCAGTCGTCATATATCTGACAGAGCAAATTCCTTCATAAGATCTCTGACTTTTCTTAGAGTCACTCGAGCAGTCCCCATTTGAGCGATCTAGAGCAGGGTCTAACACCAAGTTGAAATCACCAGCCAGTACAGTTGAGTCCACATCAAAGCTTTGAATCAACGCCGCAGGTTCATGGAAGAAAACCGGCTCATCCAGGTTTGGTGTATACACATTAAATATAAGTATTTTAGAATCCTGAACGCTGAGCAAGGCACAGATGACTCTCCCCTCTTTATCCGATTTACTAGAGAGGATAGATATTGGCAGATTCTTCTTGATCAGTAGAGAAACTCCCCTTTTGTTGGATGTATAAGTAGAAAAAAAAGGTTTCACCAACCCAGCCCGGCTTCAGTTTCTCAGATTCAAGGTCAGTAAGATGAGTCTCTTGGAGGAGTGCAATTTCACAACAATTCGCTCTTAAGTAAGACAGCACTTTAGTTCTCTTGGTGACAGTCTTAAGTCCATTCACGTTCCATGAGACAATGTTGAGATGATCCACAATTTTAGTATTCATATTGACCAGTCTATTACAGTCTCTGAAATATAATTTTTGGTTAGACAAGTACAGCAAAGTAAGTTGAAAGAAAAGAAATAGTAAAAGAAAAAGTAAAAGGAAAAGGCAGTAGCCCATGTCCCGAAGGACAAAAAGCGGCCAGAAAAGCAGTATATAGGCCACTAATAGATGACGCACTGTAAAGAGACCGCACTTCTAGAATGGAATCCCTAAGCAACTCTAATTGAGTAAAAATGCGAAAGATCCTAGATCTCCTCCCCCACCCTGTTAATACAAAGCATTGACAACAAATGAAGCACCTATGGCCAAAATATTATCACTCCCTTCCATAAGGCGTTCATAATCAAAGTATCACCACTTTCCGCCTTAGGCAAGTGGCCAAACAAGTACTACAACACACTGAACAATTAACCGCAAGTGCAATAAGGATATACTAAAAAAAAAAAGAATAATAATTTTGTGTTGAAAACGTGCACTCTGACACACATGTCAGCTATACAGTATCCACCCACACGTCCACGAGAATCACAAATATCAACAATAAAGGCAACCATTCTAAAATTTGTACAGAGCAGAGTGGAATACGCTCAGCAGTGAAGCGCTAATAATAATTCCCCACGATTGAAGGAGCCCAGTGTGTGAGACAAGTTATGCCAAACCAACCCGTAAAACGCCACCTCAGAATACACAGTGCGTGCACAGTCAATCGGAAAAGGCAGGGCAATCGCAATCCACATGGTTCTAATGCAGCAACAACTCTTTAGATAAGGCGTTCTGAATAAAAATGAGTTCAACTGCGTGCAGCAAAGGTATTTGGCCATTCAGAGTCACACCAATGCTACAACCAAATATGTCTCCTAATTATAACAAAGCAATGACATGAACTGTGCCATATGCAATGTAGTGAGATGCCATTATAGGATGCTACAGTAACAGAATCCTCAAATTCACCACATATGCAAATCCCCAAATCAGAAGTGCAGATCAGAAGAATCAAACCCGCCTCCAAGCGACAGTTAAGTCTTGTTTGTAGATCGAATACCACCATGCACATGTAGACGTTTACCCACACTGCATCTGACTCACGCACCAACAGCAGATTGGCTGTCAGACACAGACATTCATACATTGGAAACCCTAACACTAGACCCATTATCAACTGTGAGTTTCGATTTTTATCATAACCATAAAGACCAGAGCAATTCAGATAGCACCTTGAGATAAACCGTAATAAGGATGTGCGCCATACCCACCAAAAATCCCCCCTAAAAATAGAGCTGATAACCATGATAATCAGTTTTGGAAATATGTCAGCTTATAGCGGTATTGTGGCCCCACAAACTGATGGTGACTCCCTCAGCGTGCACACACACCCTGCCCACTTTTGAGATGCACTTCTGGCGTGGACCTACAGGTGGCAGTTAAAGATGAAGTCTGAGAGACTATGGGTTTTGCAGAAAGACGACATATGGAATAGACTAATTTCCGGGGAGAACACCAAATGGTCTCAGGCATTGTCTAAACTGATCGATCTAGTCTTTACAAAAATCATGCAGACTAACGCCAATGAGTTCGTGGAAACTACCTCCTCACTGGCCTCAACAATGGCGGAATGACAAAAAGGAAGTTGTCTCTCTTCCTTTTTCTTCTCTCTTCTCACCTTCTGCCGATCCCTGAAGAGTTTCGTCTTGGTCGGATCTGCTACTGTTTTCGTTGACAAAACTCAGTTTTAACTGTGTAAAGTTCAATAAATAAAAAAAATAAAAAAATAAAAAATAAGAGAACAGTGCAGCAATATAACAAACATAACATTACAACCAGTACAAAAATGCTTGTCATTGACTTTACTCTCCCTTCCACAACACACTGTTAACCAATTGTAACAAACTTGTTCACTATATGTCCCAATCACTCCACTCTCTATACTCCTCCAATGACCCAGAAGCAAGTCCAAAACATTGGTAAAAAGAACGCATCTCTCCAATCATGCTTCTCTATGAATGCTCTTCCACTATTCATCAATAATTCCCTTCAACAATAGAAATAATATACGCCTAGCACACCTTCAGGGGATGGGGGTGGCGGCGAGAGTAAACAGGATGACCAGAGCAACGAGGCCCCCCCTCCCCCCACCACAGCCCCAACTGCGAACATAAACCCACGAGGACACAATAGTGGGGGACAGGGTACCGCCACAACTTCAGACACATGCAGAATACATGAAATCCAAACGACGTTAGCACTGCAAAGACCGGAACGATAGCATCATTCTGCCTAATGTCAAAAGAAATTACTGTGCTGCCATCCGTAGAAAATCAGAAACGGAGCACAAACATGTACATTACCTCTCACTACACCGGTGCCAAACCATCGTGCACATACGAGCGCTCGGAAACAAACAGTGCATGCTGCACCAAAGTCTCCAGGAAACCAAGGCGGCTGCTACCCAATTAAAAAAAACCAAAAAAAAAACCACAGGGGTCTGACAGCTCTTCGCTGCAACACACCCCGACCGCGAGTCACCACACACAGCCAGTACCGCGGTGTAAAAATGCACCGCCACTGCCAGCGGAGACATTACGTTATGGTACGTTACGCAACGTCCCGTTATGCCCACGCAATCATGGTGCCTTACTCAAATGACCGCAGGAACAAACAGAGTTAAATGAAAACGATCCCACACGCGCCATAACGGTTAAATGACACAAATACAATACGCTCACAAAATTATGCAAAAAGTATTAGAACAAACAAAGCATTTAAATATCTATATATTAAAGAGACAATATTAATATAAATTGACAAATTCCAAACTAATCACAGAAACTTAAAAACAATAACAAGCAAACAAAGCAAGCCCTATCAAGGTTAAGGCTTATTTAGATGGAAAATTTCGAAGCCAAGCACATGCTTGTTCAGGATTGTCAGTTGTTTTCATGCCATTTGGGAGGAATAGTTTCAGAGTCGCTGGCTTCATTAAAATAGTTTTCAGACCATGCTCCCTTGCCAGACGCTTGGCCTCCATGAAAGCCTTCCTCTTAAGTGCCACATCCTTTGGGAAATCAGGGTAGATATGAAATTGTTTCCCTTGCCACATCAAAGAATCTTGCTGCCTCGCCATGTATAGTACATTTTCCTTAGTAGATGTGCGTGCAAATTTCACAATAATTTGTCTAGGCTTCCCCTCCTCCAGTTTGCCAGCTCTAAAAGTGAAATCCAAATCATGAGGCTGAATACTGAAATCAAGTAAACTCCCTTGCAGCACATCAACCACCAAAGCAGACAGGGGTTGTTCTGGTTACTCAGGTATGCCAATCAGACGAGCATTATTGCTCCTAGCCTGTATTTCCAAGTTCATGTTCGCTAACTGCAACTTAGACATGTCTTCCTGCAGCTCCCGGTAGGCTCTGTAACTTCCAGAGGCTTCCCTTTCAAGTTCAGATGTCCTGTTCTCCACATCCACCATACGAGTTTCCAAGCCACTGACTTTACCAGACAAGTCATTCAATGTAGCCTTCACTTCACTCATGTCACTGGCTACCTGCTTCAATAGTTTAAAAATGTCCGCAATGCTGGGAATATCCTCCTCGGAATCATCACTGATCTGCTTTGGTTTTTTGGACAGGGGATTCTCCAATGCTTCAGTTTTCTTCTTAGTTGACATTTTCAGTTAGGCCTCAGATGGTTGCCAGGGTGGAGGGCAGGAGCTGCTTCCTTAAGCTGCTGCTCTCTCAGAGGCCATTCTAGAGTATCCCAAGGCATAGATTTTTGAAAAGTAGAGAAAATTCTAAGTTTAGGAAGCGGTCATTTGTGCAGGCCATGCAACAGCTATGTAGGTACAACTCCATAAATAGGGATGAAATTGAAAAAGGGACAGCAAAAAAGGTATGTGCGGGACATGTTTGGAACTGTAAGGTAATGTCTTCTGTGAATATTGAGAAAAGCAATGTACCACTACATTCCTCTGACTATTCTAGTTAGGAAATCACAAATATTTCATAATGTTTCACAAAACAAGCATTACTACAAGCAAAAAACAGAGTCATGCTACACAGGATTTTTATGCTGACGGCCTAAACAGACGTACTTAGCATTTGAAAATAAGGAAAACAAATGTGGTAAGGAATGGCAAGCATACATTTTCTGAAAGAGCACAAGCAGACGTTTTGAAGGATAGGTGAGTTGTGCAGGTTACAAAAGCGTACAGTGCCTAAAGCAGCGACTAAATGTAGGTTACATCCAGTAGATTTGGGCTTGGGGTGTCACAGCCACCAAGGAAAACGGGGAACCCCATGCATTTCGTGAGAATCCAAAGAGGTATGAACTGTGTGAATCGTCCTAGAATGTATTACCCACAATGCCTGTCAAAGTCCCAAATTTTGGGGAATAAACACAATTTTCAGATATTTGCCAACAGGAAACCACCGAAACACGTGGGCAACGACACAAGTCCTACCATGCCACATTCCCACAGGTGTCCCAAAAAAAAGGGTAACTCACATGTGTTGGTGCACCTACCTGGGCACAAAGGGAAAAGGCTAAACCACTGGTACATCAAATGCCCTGGGGAAGACTGGATTTGGCTTTGTGGACAACCCGCAGAATTGGGCTTGGGGTGTTGCAGCCACCAAGGAAAAAAGCGGAACCCCATGCATTTCTGAAAAGGAAGACATCGGTGGTAATCCAAATAGGTCTTACTTGTGCAAATCGCCCTAGAATTTATAACCCACAAGGCCCGGCAAAGTCCTAAATGTAGGGAAAAACACAATTTTCAGACATTTGCCACCAGGAAACCACCGAAACATGGTGACAACAATACATGTCCTTCCTTCCCACGTTCTCACAGGTGTCCCGACGAAAACGGTAACTCACATGTGTGGGTGCACCTACCTGGGTGCAAAGGGAAAAGGCTAAACCACTGGTACATCAAATGCCCTGGGGAAGACTGGATTTGGCTTTATGGACAACCCAAAGAATTGGCTTGGGGTGTTGCAGCCACCTAGGAAAACCGGGAACCCCATGCATTTCCGTGGAAATCCAAAGAGGTCTGACGTGCGTGAATCGCCCTAGAATTTATTACCCACAAGGTCCGGCAAAGTCCAAAATTTAGGGAAAAACCCCACAATTTTCAGACATTTGCCACCAGGAAACCACTGAAACATGCCGGCAACAAAACATGTCCTGTCTTCCTACCTTCCCACACGTGTCCCGACGAAATTGGTTCCTCACATGTGTGGGTTCACTTACCTGGGCGCAAAGGCAAAAGGCTAAACCACTGGTGTCCCAAAGGGTCTCGAAAGAGGACATTTTTAGGATTTTGGTCTTGTGGACAACCCACAGATTTAAGCTTAGGTTGTCGCAGCCACCAAGGAAAACTGGGAACCCCATGCTTTTCTGAAAAGAAGACACCCGTGGGAATCCAAAGAGGTCTGACTTGCGCAAATCGCAGTAGATTGTATTACCTACAATGCCCGGCAAAATCCAAAATGTAGGTGAAAAACAACATTTTCTGATATTTGCCACAAGGAAACCACCAAAACATGCCAGCAACAACACATGTCCAACCTTCCCACATTCTCAATGGTGTCCCCATGAACATGTGTGGGTGCACTTACTGGACACAAAAGGAAAAGGCTAAACCACTGGTGTCCCAAAAGGTCTCGAAAGAGGACATTTTTAGGATTTTGGTCTTGTGGACAATCCACAGATTTGGGCCTAGGGTGTCGCAGCTACTAATGAAAACAGGGAACCCCATGCATTTCTGAGAAGAAGACACCCGGGGGAATCCAAAGACTGTGACTTGCGTGAATCAACCTGGAATTTATTACCCACAATGCCTGGCAAAGTTTAATATTTAGGGGAAAAAGACACAATTTTCAGACATTTGCCACCAGAAAACCACCAAAACACACCGGCAACAGCACATGTCCTACCTTCCCACATTCCCACTGGTGTCCCGCCGAAAACGGTAACTCCCATTTCTGGTTGCACCTACCTGGACGCAAATGGAAAAGGCTAAAGCACTGGTACATCAAATGCCCTGGGGAAGACTGGATTTGGCTTTGCAGACAACCTTCAGATTTGGGCTTGGGGTGTTGCAGCCACCAAGGAAAAAAGCAGAACCCTATGCATTTCTGAAAAGAAGACACCCTTGGTAATCCAAAGAGGTCTGACTTGCTCAAATCTCCCTAGAATATATAACCCACAAGGCCCGGCAAAGTCTAAAATGTAGGGAAAAAACACAATTTTCAGACATTTGCCACAAGGAACCCAACGAAACATGCCAGCAACAACACATGTCCCACCTTCCAACGTTCTCACAGGTGTCCCAACGAAAACAGTACTGCACATGTGGGGGTGCACTTACCTGGGCGTAAAAAGAAAGGCTAAACTACTGGTATCCCAAAGGGTCTGGAAACAGGACATTTTTAGGATTTTGGTCTTGTGGACAACCCACTGATTTGAGCCTAGGGTGTCGCAGCCACCAAGGAAAACTAGGAACCCCATGCATTTCTAAAAAGTTGACCCCCGTGGGAATCCAAATGGGTCTGACTTGCGCGAATCAACCTGGAATTTATTACCCACAATGCCTGGCAAAGTCCAATATGTAGGGGGGAAAAACTGAATTTCAGACATTTGCCACCAGAAAACCACCGAAACACGCCGACAACAGCACATGTCCTACCTTCCCACATTCCCATAGGTGTCCCAATGGAAATGGTACCTCACATGTCTGGGTGCACCTACCTGGGCGCAAAGGGAAATGGCTAAACCACTGGTATCCCAAAGGGTCTGGGAAGAGGACCATTTTAGGATTTTGGTCTTGTGGACAACCCACAGATTTGGGACTTGGGTGTCGCAGCCACTAAGGAAAACGGGGAACAGCATGCAATTCTGAAAAGAAGAGACGTGTGGGAATCCGAAGAGGTCTGACTTGCGCGAATCGTTCTAGAATCTATTACCCACAATGCCCGTCAAAGTCCCAAATTTTGTGGAAAAAACCACAATTTTCAGATATTTGCCACCAGGAAACCACCGAAACACATGGGCAACGACACAAGTCCTACCTTACCTCATTTCCACAGGTTTCCCAATAAAAACGGTAACTCACATGTGTGGGTGCACCTACCTGGGCGCAAAGGGAAAAGGCTAAACCACTGGTACATCAAATGCCCTGGGGAAGACTGGATTTGGCTTTGTGGACAACTTGCAGAATTGGGCCTAGGGTGTCGCAGCCACCAAGGAAAACTGGGAACCCCATGCCTTTCTGAAAAGAAGACACTGGTGGGAATACAAATAGGTCTAACACGCGCGAATCACCCTAGAATTTATTACCCAAAAGTCCAATGTTTAGGGGAAAAAAACCACAATGTTCAGGCATTTGCCACCAAGAAACCACTGAAACATGGTGACAACAACACATGTCCTACCTTCGCAGGTTCCCACACGTATCCCGACAAAAATGGCACCTCACATGTGTGGGTGCACCTACCTGGGCTCAAAGGGAAAAGACTAAACCACTGGTACATCAAACAACCTAGGGAAGACTGAATTTGGCTTTGTGTACAACCCACAGATTTGGGATTGGGGTGTCGTAGCCACCAAAGAAAACGGGGAACCCCATGCATTTCTGAAAAGAAGACACCCATGGGAACCCAAAGAGGCGCGTATCGCCTGTTAGGGAGAATTCTCTTATAAGGCTAATTTCCCAAACCTAGTGAGTCCCCCAGCAGCTTTGCTGGATTTTTGGGGTTTGTTTTTTTTCCTGCTAAGAGTGAGACTCTTTTCCTCCCACTCTTAGGCATGATTTGAGGTATGTCTTTGACTTTTTGTGTGCTTATGGGCTATGTTTTATTTTTACTCCATAGGGTATCATCTATTTTTGTGTATGTGTTACACAGCACCCTCAGTGCAGTAACACAGGGGCGTCTTAGTGACCCCCAAACGTCGACTCCAGACCCTGGGACTGAATACTGTCTACCAGGGCATATAAAGTCACCATTGACTTTACTAGGTTAAAATTGTGAACAGAACCAGTACAAACCATCATATTGTGGAAGTACTGGAAGGGGTTCATTCGATTGCCCCTGGGTCTCTTTCCAAGGGGGCACTGTCCAGTCCCCCCTTGTCGAGTTTTTGGCTGGTGGCTGTGGTTACCACGCACAATATTCCACCGGAATATTTCCTATGGGATTTTCCCATTGATTTTAAACGCACCACTTTTTGGTGCAATGTTAAAGACACCGCCAGTTTATTTATTTAATATTAAATCACCTGTTGGGTCTTTGTGCCAGAACTCTTTTCTAAAATGGCGTTCATGTCCGTTTCTGTAATTCCAACCAAGGTCGGGCCCTTTGTTACACTTTTTGGCGGGCTTCTCCACAGAAGCCCTCCAACTGATGCCACTCTGTCTGGGTTCCACAGGATGTGTGGGTGGGGGAATTGGCTCCCTGGACTGCGTTGCCTTAGCAACTCAAGTTGCACTCTGTTCTTATTGGCCCAGTGGTGAGCCGCCCGGCTCACCACTTAGCATGTATGAGTGACAGCTAGGCTGTTGAATGGGGGTTTTTCTGCATAAAAGCAGGGCTTTTGGGACTGGAACTTCAGAAGTCGCCACAGGACCTAAGAAATCTGAAGAGGGGAGAAACTGAGCCATCTGCAACGACAACACCACCGGTGGAGCCCTGCTGCAACGACCTCACCACTTTCCCGACGACAAGAGAAGATCTTCTGCTGAAAGAGTCTTCTTCCTCTGAGCTGGTGGGATTAACCAGTTCGCCATTTCGCCTTCCAGGACGTCTCTTGGTCGAATCGCCCGTGCCAAGCACCCCGGCGGCCGGATAGCCAAGCTTCACCACTGTGACCGCGAATACCAGGAACGCACCTTTTAACCGACGAACTCCGCGGCTGGTTCTTTCCCTGGGCAGTGCAATGACTCCAAGTCTCCTCCTCGACGAGATCCTCTCTTCCCCTGGTCGAAACCACGAACTGCACCCACTGCCAGGAACAACTGCCACCGCTGGAGCTTCCTCAACTTTAAAGGTACTGGGCCTCATTACGACCGTGGCGGAAATCGCGTTGCAAAATGCACCATGGAGCACGGCGGAAAGCTGCCGATAGCGCCATGGGGGTTGGCGGATTTTCCGCCCCATTCCGACCTTGGCGGGCGGTAAATCCCCATCCCCCATTTTACCCTTCCCCATTCCCATTTTTGCCCCATAGGGTATAATGGGAGTGGGGAAGGCGTTAATTACGCCACCGTAAAATACGGTGGCGTAATTAACAACAAGGTCCCGTAGCGCCATGGATTTCTCCGCCCGGAAAAACCAGGCGGAAAACGCTCCATGGCGCTACGGGAACTCGTAGTGGGGCGGACGGGTCCGCCGCGAATAACGCTGGCGTAAACCCACTCCGCCAGGGTCGTAATGAGGGCCACTGTGTTGCACCTGGCCTCCCTTTCTACGGTTTGCTAAAGGTGACCCTTAAATCCTTTGCTTTCCAACTGGGTTGGCCCCAGACCTTCTAACTTTACCTTCTGAATCAAACCAACCTCTTTTGAACATTTTCACAAAGACTTGAATGCATTTCTCAACTGTGTGATCTTGGGCACATTTCACCTTGCTCCATTTAAAGTGGGCCTGGCCTATGAACTTTGCCTCTACAGTAGACTCTGTCTTCTTTAACTTGTTTTGGTCTTTTAAAAGTGTTGGGAACTGTTTTATTTTCATGACCTGCCTTTTTCTCTCTCTGTTACTTAATTATTGGAGTGCCATCTAAGTTACACGCTCACATCTGTTTTGACAAAAAGTGGTGTTTTGACTTAGACTTGTCTAATAATTCTTAAGGGAGGTGTGTATACTTTTCTGATTGTGTTTTGAACTTGCTTTGCTTAATAGTGCTAGTGTATTTTCTAAAGTGTGTGTTAAATAAATAATTATATACTTTTGATAACTAGCTCTGGTCAGTGTTTGCTTGCTCTACTGTGTTTTTAGCCCTATTATGTATCCTCTGTATACTGCCTTACTCTTCTTGAGAGAAGTCGGACTGCTCAGCCACAGCTACCAGGTAAATCTGGGTGGTACAGACTGCTACCAATTGGGTTTACTGCTTACTCCTGTAGTCTTAAACTTTTTGCAGTGTTCCCCAGGGGAACTGCACAGGATTCTGCCTAACACTGGTGTACAGCTGTGGGATTTGTATTGAGGATACATTGTAGAGTGCTTCTAATACTTTAGTGCAACTAACCACAAAGCTTAGCACTAAGAAAAGTTATTTTCAAACATGGAAAGTTACAGCCAGGAGTCCATTTCTGCAAAAACTGCTGATTGTTTAAGAGACCTTTGTAGACATAAGGATCTTCCTGTAAAAGGCAAGAAAATAGAATTGATTGAGAGATGGTTAGAAAAACCAAAGTCTGGGTAGTGGTTCAGAGGAGCCTACCTCCCCAGCAAATGTAGACAACAGTAATTAAGTTAACGTGGATTAAAGTTTTGATAGTAATGTTGTAGAGTTGGAAGAGGAAGGTGAGGCCAATGTAACTGTCCCCATTGGCCCTCTGCCTGCTCTAGCACCTCAATCTATGTCTACTGGACCTTTGTCAGGTCCCACATTAAGTCCTGCATTCATTGAGCTAGAAAAAATGAGACTTGAATTAGAGTTCAAACAAAAACACCAAGAACTAAGGCTCAGAGAAATGGAGCTCAAAAATGAGCTAGAGATGAAGAAATTGTCTGTGGAAAATGCTTCTCTCCCCGGATCCTCTAGGAGTTCCAGTCCCAAAAGACCCCAGATGCCTAAAGTGATTGTGGGTATGTATGAACCTAAGTTGGATGTGTTGGATTGGTTGGCTATGTTTGAGTATAATCATGGGCTCCAGGACATCACAGGGAATCTGTTGCTTCTTTGGTTGTTCTCTAGGCTCCCTCCTGTTGCATCTGATGTGGTAATGGAGTTGGGGGAGGTGGATAGGATGGACTATGAATGTGTGAATCTAGCTTTAATAGCTAGATTTGGGAAGACCCCTTCCCAGTACCTTAAGAGGTTTAGGACCCTCAAAAATCATGATGGTACCCCTTAGGCTACCGGGGTGAATGAAAGTTTGAAGAACTTAGAGGGATGGATTGAGGGTTACAGAGTGAACACTTATGAGGGAATGAGAAATCTTGTTATGTTGGAGTCAATTTATGATGCCTGCTCTCCTGAGCTCAGACAGTACTTAGCTGATTCAAAGGAAATAGATCCCAGAAAGGTAGCTAAGGCTGGTGACTTGTGGGTTGCCAACAGGGCTACTCACAAGGATTCAGGGGTCACTAAGAAAAAGGTTGAGGGAAAGCAGCCACCAAAAGTGAATCCAGAGAATTCTAATACCTCCCATACCAAAGACGGCCACAAACAACAAAATAACCAGGGTAAGCCACCAGGGAAAACCCATCAGGCTAGTGTACCCTCTGGTCCCCAACCAGAAGGAGGTCAGAACAAGCCACCATTCCAGAGAGCATTTGGAATATGCTATGTCTGTAAGGCAACTGACCATGTCAAAGGAGATCCCAAATGTAAGGGTAGACCTACAGGGATCAGCACAGTCTCCTTAGCCTTCACTCCTGAGGAGGAAGTACAAGTGGCTAGTGCTCACTTTGAGGTCTTTGCTGAAGACCCTTTGAGTCTTCAAGCAACTGTATCCTTAGAGCCTATGGGTCTGGTTAGCAGCCATAATAGAGAAATTTATGACTCCCTACCAGAAAACTCTATAATATATTACATGGACAGTGTTCTTGTCAATGGCCAGGATACTCCTGCCAGGAGAGACACTGGGGCCAGCAGAACAGTAGTGGAGGAAAGCTTTTTCAAACCTGAGGATGTGGCTAAGGGACCCAAATGTCCCACTAGAATTTCTGGAGGCCCTGTCCAGATGGTTCCAATTCTACCAGCCCTCATTCAGTGTAATAACATGACAGTGAGGATTCCTGTCAGTGTTTAGACTGAGGTCCCTGGGAGAGTCCTGTTGGGGAATGACCTAAGAACTTAAGGAGTAGTGTCCAGTACCGCCAGGCCTCCAGTATGGAGCAGCAGAACCTAACCAAATTGGCTAGAGAGGCTACCTTAAGGGACGCCTATAAGCCTGTGGGAACCTCTACTAAGAACCCCACTACAAGCCCTGGTGTTAGTGAGTTGACCTCTAACCCAGGCAAATTTCATGCTAAAATGTTAGGGAAATGGGAGCCCGAACCAAGCTCCATCATTGTTCCCCCAGTTTTAGAGTCTCTGACTCCCCCTGCTTCTGAGGAAGAGGTGGATAGACCAACTGGACCCCTATGTAGGCCTAAGAGAACTGGTAATTCTCAGTGCTGGTGGTAAACCAGAAAAGAAAAGTCTAAGGCCAAAAACCTTCAGACTGTTGGACCTTCTACTGAAGACTCCAACCCAAATCCTAGTATTGGGAGTGAAGCTCCTAAAGTAGGTGAGGTAAGATCTAAGAGGAATGGGAAGCAGGTACATTGCCTAACCCCAACCCCTCCAACCAAGACGCCTCAGATCCAACCTGCTCCCAACAGAAAGGTGGTGAGGAACCCTGGAGGCCCCTCTAGATCTAAGGGAATCCTTTATAAGGACCCTTTGAAAAAGCCTAACACAGGATCAGAAGTTATACCAACTTCTGAGGGACTGGTCAACCAGATCCCCTACAAATTTAAAAAGGAAGATATTAAGATATTACTCAAAGGGTTTGTAGGTCATATAGCTTACAAAGAAAAATCTTTGATGTTTCCATTGAACACAGGTCAAGGTGTCACCACCAAAATGCTGATGGTCTCTCTAGGGTGTTTGTAACCGACTAGAGGCATGAGATTCATCCAGGAGTAGATTCAATCCTCCTGTCCCTTAGTCTGGGGGGGGAGTGTTTGGGAGAATTCTCTTATAAGGCTAATTTCCCAAACCTAGTGAGTCCCCCAGCAGCTTTGCTGGATTTTTGGGGTTTGTTTTTTTCTCCTGCTAAGAGTGAGGCTCTTTTCCTCCCACTCTTAGGCATGATTTGAGGTTTGTCTTTGACTTTTTGTGTGCTTATGGGCTATGTCCTTTTTTTTACTCCATAGGGTATCATCTGTTTTTGTGCATGTGTTACACAGCACCCTCAGTGCAGTAACACAGGGGTGTCATAGTGACCCCCAAACATAGACTCCATACCCTGGGACTGACTACTGTCTCCCAGGGCATGTAAAGTCTCCATTGACTTTACTAGTCCAAAATTGTGAACAGAACCAGTACAAACCATCATATTGTGGAAGTACTGGAAGGGGTTAATTCGATTGCCCCTGGGTCTGTTTCCAAGGGGGCACTGTCCAGTCCCCCCTTTTCGAGTTTCTGGCTGGTGGCAGTGGCTACCACGCAAAATATTCCACCAGAATATTTCCTATTGGATTTTCCCATTGATTTTAAACGCACAACTTTTTGGTGCAATGTTAAAGATACTGCCTGTTTATTTATTTAATATTAAATCACTGGTTGGGTCTTTTTGCCAGAACTCTTTTCTAAAATGGCGTTTGTGTCCGTCTCTGTAACTCCAACCAAGGTCGGGCCCTTTGTTCCACTTTTTGGCGGGCTTCTCCACAGAAGCCCTCCAACTGGTGCCACTCTGTCTGGGTTCCACAGGATGTGTGGGTGGGGGAATTGGCACCTGGACTGCGTTGCCTTAGCAACTCAAGTCGCACTCTGTTCTGATTGGCCCAGTGGTGAGCCGCCCGGCTCACCACTTAGCATGTATGAGTGACAGCTAGGCTGTTGAATGCATAAAAGCAGGGCTTTTGGGACTGGAACTTCAGAAGTCGCCACAGGACCTAAATAATCCGAAGAGGGGAGAAGCTGAGCCATCTGCAACGACAACACCACCGGTGGAGCCCTGCTGCAACGACCTCATCACTTTCCCGACGACAAGAGAAGATCTTCTGCTGAAAGAGTCTTCTTCCTCTGAGCTGGTGGGATCAACCAGTTCGCCATTTCGCCTTCCAGGACGTCTCTTGGTCGAATCGCCCGTGCCAAGCACCCCGGCGGCTGGATAGCCAAGCTTCACCACTGTGACCACGAATGCCAGGAACGCACCTTTTAACCGACGAACTCCGCGGCTGGTTCTTTCCCTGGGCAGTGCAACGACTCCAAGTTTCCTCCTCGATGAGATCATCTCTTCCCCTGGTCGAAACCACGAACTGCACCCGCTGCCAGGAACAACGGACACCGCTGGAGCTTCCTCAACTTTAAAGGTACTGTGTTGCACCTGGCCTCCCTTTCTATGGTTTGCTAAAGGTGACCCGTAAATCCTTTGCTTTCCAACTGGGTTGGCCCCAGACCTTCTAACTTTACCTTCTGAATCAACCCAACCTCTTTTGAACATTTTCACAAAGACTTGAATGCATTTCTCAACTGCGTGATCTTGGGCGCATTTCACCTTGCTCCATTTAAAGTGGGCCTGGCCTATGAACTTTGGCTCTACAGTAGACTCTGCCTTCTTTAACTTGTTTTGGTCTTTTAAAAGTGTTGGGAACTGTTTTATTTTCATGACCTGCCTTTTTCTCTCCCTGTTACATAATTATTGGAGTGCCATCTAAGTTACACGCTCACCTCTGTTTTGACAAAAAGTGGTGTTTTGACTTAGACTTGTCTAATAATTCTTAAGGGAGGTGTGTATACTTTTCTGATTGTGTTTTGAACTTGCTTTGATTAATAGTGCTAGTGTATTTTCTAAAGTGTGTGTTAAATAAATAATTATATACTTTTGATAACTAGCTCTGGTCAGTGTTTGCTTGCTCTACTGTGTTTTTAGCCCTATTGTGTATCCTCTGTATACTGCCTTAGTCTTCTTGAGAGAAGTCTGACTGCTCAGCCACAGCTACCAGGTAAATCTGGGTGGTACAGACTGCTACCAATTGGGTTTACTGCTTACTCCTGTAGTCTTAATCTTTTTGCAGTGTTCTCCAAGGGAACTGCACAGGATTCTACCTAACATCGCCCTAGAATTTCTTACCCACAAGGCCCGGCAAAGTCCAAAATGTAAGGACAAAAACAGAATTTTCAGATGTTTGCCAACAGGAAACCAATGAAATACGCTGGCAACAGCACATATCCTACATTGCCACGTTCCCACTGGTGTCCTGACAAAAATGGTAGCTCAGATGCATGAGTGCACTTACTTGTGCACAAAGGGAAAAGTCTAAACCACTGGTATCCCGAAGGGTCTCGGAAGAGGACATTCTTAGGATTTTGGTCTTGTTGACAACCCACAATTTGGGCCTGGAGTGTGGCAGCCAGTTAGGAAAAAGCTAAACCACCTATAACCTAGAATTCATTAACCACAATGCCCGGCAAAGTCCACAATTTAGGAGAAAAACACTGAAACACGGCAGCAACAACACATGTCCTACCTTCCCACATTCCCACAGGCGTCACGACGAAAACGCTACCTCACATGTGTGGGTGCACTTACCTTGGCGCAAAAGGAAAAGGCTAAACCACTGGTATCCGAAAGGGTCTTGGAAGAGGACATTTTTAGGATTTTGGTTTGTGGATAATCCATAGATTTGGGCCTAGGGTGTCGCAACCACTAAGGAAAACAGGGAACCCCATGCATTTCTGAAAAGAAGACACCCAGGGGAATCCAAAGAGTCTGACTTGCGATAATCAACTTAGAATTCATTAACCACAATGCCTAGCAAAGTCCACAATTTTGGAGAAAAAACACAAAAAACAACACATGTCCTACCATCCCACATTCCCACAGGTGTTCAGACGAAAGCGGTACCTGTTACACTCACCTGGTCTCCGCGGGGGCTTTGGGGCACGGTTGGAGCCCTCCCTTGACGTGACTCCTCGGAATCGCCTTCCCTTACAGATAGTGGTTGGACCTGCGGCTCGGGAGATGGGTGTTGCCCCTGAGTGAAGAGGAGAGGCAATGAAAATGGAGTGGGGATATCGTGACTTCCCCCAGCCCTTCCGTGCTAAAATACGGTGCGCAACCGCTTTCCCATATAAGCTCACCTGTAGTTCTGTAATGTTGAGCTATCCGTCCTGCTTATCCTAGCAGGGGCGCGTAGGACGCACCAAGTTGCTTCTCTGGTCCGTGGGAGTGTTGATCCAGACCAGCTGCGACCAATCCACTTTGAAGGTAAGTCTTTTGTTAGAACTGTTGTTCGATTAGACTGTCTGTATTTCGTCTAATAATTATTCTTGCAATGTCTCATTCCATTTCCATAGGTACGGAGAAGTAAATCGGGACCGAAGAGAGGCCGGAAGACCTTAGAGGCTGATGGAGTTTCAACAGTGACAGGTAAGTTGGTCTTTACAAGGGAACTCTAGTCTTTTCTGTGAGTTTCAACAGTGACAGGTAAGTTGGTCTTTACAAGGGAACTCTAGTCTTTTCTGTGATATGGCCGTGCGTTCGATATGCATATGAGTTCTAACCTGTTGTGTTCTTATTTCCTCGTAGGTGCAGGCCGACTATGAAGAATGGCATCTGGATTCTCGATGAAGCTTCACGGTTGCAAGGTGAAGACTCTGACTTTGACCGTGATGGAATGCCGGTGAGAAAGAAGACCTTGGCTCCGACCGTGATGGAATGCAGGTAAGAGGAAGAGTCCGAGTCCGACCGCAATGAGATGCAGGTAAGAAGCGCTCTCAGCGATGTAGCGGCTGGCAACAGGTAAGATGCGCACTCAGCGATGTAGCGGCTGGCAGCAGGTAAGATGCACGCTCCGCGATGTAGCGGCTGGCATCAGGTAAGATGCGTGCCCAGTAATGTAGTGGCTGGCAACAGGTAAGGAGCGCCCTCAGCGATGGAGTAGTTGGGGTAGAAGGCACGCACAGCGATGTAGCAGTAGACTGCATGTAAGAAGCGCTCTCAGGAATATCTTCAGGATGGGGCTGCAGGAATCCAGTGATGCGCAGTTAAGCACAGCCGAGAGCGTTATGCTGTTGAACGCAGAATAATACGAAGTAAAGGCACATGGATGGCTCAGGCCCCTCCCTTTAGCCCCGCCTACTGGCTCCACCTTGCCCTTCTTTGGGACTGTAGCCCGTGCCTTCCAGTTCTGTTCTATGGCCACGCCCGGCCCAGCTGCACACGCCCTTGGCATAGAGTGTGTAGAGCACACTTTTACATGAGCCTTGCGCCAGAGGCGCCAGGACTGCGTCCAATGGGACCCTGGGGATGGGGAAGGACTGGCCCCTTCACTAGTGGCCATGACAGCACTCCCCTGCAAGGCCCCTCTCACGGGCGATCTTCTCCCTGGTCCAGACTTGGTGATGTTATTGCGATGAAACCGTCTGATTAGTCGAGGCGCATGGATAAACTCCACAGCCCCCAAGTGCGATCTTGAGGTCCATAACCCTTCCAGTCGATTAAGTAGTACAGTTTTGACCACACTATTTTAGAATCCAAGATGTCCTTAACCTCATACTCAGGTTCTCCTTCAATAGTTTTGGGTTCCGGTGGTTGTGTAATTCTTGTCTCAGGCTTCACAGGCTTTAAGAGGGGAACGTGAAATACAGGGTGGATGCGCATATTGTCAGGTAGCTCTAGCTTTACCGCGACTGGGTTGATGATGGCTTTGATGGCATAGGGCTCAAGATACCTGGAGCGGAAGACCCGAGGTCCTTTTAGCAGGATATTTCTGGCCGCTAACTATACTTTGTCTCCGATCTGGTAGTGTGGAGCTTCCCTTCTATGCCGGTCAGCAAACTTCTTTTGTTGTTCTTTGGCTTTGGTTAAGCTCTTAGTTGCTTCCTTGAGGGTTTGAATAATAGTTTTATGTAGTGAGGTAATTGCTGGCATTTCTAGCTCATCAAATAGGTCAAAGGAAGATGTCTGTGGGTGCTGCCTGTGATGCTGGAAATGCATCAGAGGGATAGGGCCTCCGTATCCTTGTCCTTTACTGCCTTTTATCGTGTGTTCTGTCATGTTTTTCGCGCAGGAGTTCATGTGGGACTCCTGGCGGTGCAGCTCTCTCTTTTGGTTTGGTGAACAGACCCATGGGATACCCTTATGGCACCCATGTGTGGGGGTACAACCGTGTGCCCCTAGTGTATGTTTTTGGGCACCTATGTGTGGCCAACAGAGCAGGGTATGGGCTGGTGGCAGCTCCATGTTGAATTTGACAGGTGCTCTGAGTATCCTCCATTTTGGGATGCCCAGGCCCTGCCATTGGAATCAGTTGATTCCTGATAGGAAACAAGATGGCCCCCGTGGCCTCTTGCTTTCTATTGCCTGTTTCCTTGTTTTCCCAAAGTCCTGGGAAGCCCTGACTCTGTCCCTTCCCCCTGACCGGCTGTTGGGTGGAAGTTCCATATATGGTGTTGTTGTGAAGTGCTGACCAGACTGGCTGGAGCCTTCCCAATGACTGTATGTTGTGGGTACGCCTGTGGGTGGGACCTTGATGAATGGAGTGTGTGACAAATAGGCATTCTGTGTTATGGGTGTCTAGTATCTGGTGGTTGACACAATGACTGAGACAGCTGTGCCCGAAACTGGTATGAATGCAGTGTGGAGTGTTGAATGGCTGGGTACTTGTCCCAATACACATAACTTGTTATGAGTGTCTGGAGAGGAGTGAATGGCCTGAATGCACTATGCACCTGATTGGCTGCATGAGTGCCCTTAGTCGTGATTGGATGCTTGAGTATGACCCAGCAGAATGAATGGGAGATCAACAGTATATCTGGGGACCTCTCACTGCTAGGAATCGTGTTCAGAAGCTGAAGAGTAACTTGAGTGAAACTGAAGCTGAACATTGAAGCCCTGCTGGAAGAGAAGTCTTGCTGCTGCTCTACTTCGTCGATCTGAAAGCGGCTGTGTCTCCAAAAACTGACTCAGAGAGGACCTGGTAAGGCACCCTCTTCCCGAGCTACGAGGGACCATCGTGCACCAGCTGATCTTTGCCAAAGCTCCCTGGTAGACAGACATTCGCCAGGCTGCCGACCCGATGCAGGGACTGATGCGGAACTCCAAGGAGAAGTGCCCAGACTGTTGTCCGCCACTGTCGACGACCGCCGTCGCCGACTGGAGCCGCTGTGCTCCCGTTTGCCTAAGAACTTCCTTGATCCAAGGACGTTCTCGTCCGCATCGACGCAGCTGTATCCTGCTGGAGAAGGCCTGGCCGTCGTCGCGCCGAGGAGCATCCGCCAGTGGGTTTCCCGCCACCTAAAGACCACAGAGACGCCGACGACTCGACGCCCCTGCTGGGCCACAGTTCCTCAAACTCTTTGCGGTCCAGAACTATCGACACTGAGGTGCCCCGCAAGCCTCTTCCTTGCAGGAAATTTACGCTTCTCCGTCAACGAGCACTGCTAGGAACGATGCAGCCACTTCACCGTCGTAGCTCGACCTGTTCTGCATCAGACGTTCGATGACCCGTGACTCCTGCCTTAAAGGGAGGGCACTCAAGATGGGCCGTCGATTCCCCAACGAGGAACGCGACAACGCCAGGTACTTTGGGGTTGCAGAACTATTGGTAAGTCTAGTGTGAACAATATGTGGACTGGGCTTGTATCTTTATTCTACAGGTTGCCCAGGTTGGGGAGATCTCCACACAGAGCTGTGTTTAACGGTAGTGACCAATATTCTGCCAATTGTTCAACCATCTTGCTTTCCTTCCTCTCTCTACTGCTGGTTTCCTCTTTATTGATCTGTGTGACATTTTGACCGTATAGTTGAAGCACTTTAATGCGATTTAATAATCATTGTGGTACCACTTTAGAACTGTATATATTTACCATTGTTGATTTTCTGAGCACACAGTGCGTTATTGTGATATTGTATATACCTTTGAATATTAATTATATAAAGACTGTGTTTTAACCAATACAGTGTGTGGACATTCCTTTGTGGGGGCTTGGGAACTACACTGTACTTAAGAACCAGCCTGCATCACCTCCTGAGAAGCTAGACCTTGATTGCTCGACCACATACCAATAATAGAGAATCTTGGTTGGGGTCCTCTGTGCCTCTCCTCTACCATATAGAGTGCAGAAGTACAGACACCCCCCTCCGGTCTGTACACCAAGCATTCATGATGTAGAATGGGGTTTGTCCCGTGCTAGTGTGGATAGAGTTATTGTAAGCAAATTCTGTTAGCCAAAGAATATCTTTGCAGGATCTTTCGCTCTGTTGCAGCATGCACCTTAGGTAATGCTCCAGCGTCTGGTACATCAAATGCCCTGGAGAAGACTGGATTTGGCTTTGGGGACAACCCACAGATTTGGGCTTGGGGTGTTGCAGCCACCAAGGAAAAAAGTGGAACCTCATGCATTTCTGAAAAGAAGACACCCATGGTAATCCAAAGAAGTCTGACTTGCGCAAATCACCCTAGAATTTATAACCCACAAGGCCCGGCAAAGTCCTAAATGTAGGGAAAAACACAATTTTCAGACATTTGCCACCAGGAAACCACTGAAACACGCCAACAACAACACATGTCCTACCTTCCCACGTTCTCACAGGTGTCCCGATGAAAACGGTACCTCACATGTGTGGGTGCACTTACCTGGGCGCAAAAGGAAAAGGCTAAACCACTGGTATCCCAATGGGTCTCAGAAGAGGACATTTTTAGGATTTTGGTCTTGTAGACAATCCACAGATTTGGGCCTAGTGTGTTGCAGCTACCTAGGAAAACAGGACACTCCATGCATTTCTGAGAAGGAGACACCCAGGGGAATCCAAAGACTCTGACTTGCGCGAATCAACCGCAAATTTATTACCCACAATGCCTGACAAAGTCAAATATTAAGGGGGAAAAAACACAATTTTCAGACATTTGCCACCAGAAAACCAACGCAACACGCCAGCAACAGCACAAGTCCTACCTTCCCACATTCCCAGAGGTGTCCTGACGAAAACGATAATTCACATGTGTGGGTGCACCTACCTGGGCGCAAAGAGAAAAGGCTAAAGCACTGGTACATCAAATGCCCTAGGGAAGACTAGATTTGGCTTTTTGTTCAACCTGTTAGGCATAATTATATTCAGTACCCTTTGGGAACACCACACACAATTAAGACTACAAGTGACAGTACAAATTCACCTTTGGTACAAGCCTGTACTACACAGTAAAAGTGGTAGCGATGGCTGAGCAGCCAGACTTATCTCAAGAGCAAGTGAGCAGTATCAAATAGTTACACAAAGGACAGCAATTGCTATGATTAAAAAAAAAACTGACTCAAGGTTTCCAAGTAAAAGAATATACATTTATTTACTCTTTAGTTATATAACATTTCACTATCATAAAGAAGTTCCCACAATCTTAATACACCACACCACTCCCAAAAGGTTCCAGACAAGTTAAGCTCACTAAATGAAGTGGGAGCAAAATGGCACTCCAGAAATTAAAAATGGAGGGAAAGACAAAGTTAATAGAAATTGAACCACACCAACAGGTAAGTACTCAGGGCAATTGAGCAAGAGGGACTACAGTGATAGAATCAAGTAGATAAGGCTTAGGGCCAAAGTCAATAGGTCAAAAGTTTGTGCCACGGGTTCCAGGCAAGGTTGGTGACCAGAAAAGTTAGTTCAAGGAGAAGAGAAGGACAAGCCCTCGGATTGGAGAAGAGAAAGATTTCAAACACTTTGACCGCGGTTTAACGAAACGAACAACCGGATTTGCACAGTACCTTAAAACGGAGAAGAAGCTGTAGCTGAGGCGGACGTTCCTGGTAGTTCCTGCAGGCTCACGGTTCCTGATGCGACTGTCGGACTGACAAGAAGTAGGAAGACTGGAGGGTCCTGCACTACCCATGGAAGAAACCAGCAGCAGAGCAAAACAATGAATAAAAGGTACGCTCCTTAAAACCCAAGCAGGGTCCGACCTTCCTGGCTATGCGGCCCACTGTAGCTCTGTACAGCGAATTTGACCAGAGGAGGGGTCTTGGATTGAAGTTTGGGAAAACAAGTTGGTCCCACCAGCTCAAGGGAAGAAGATTCCTGGAGGATCTTCTCTGTCGTCTGATTCTGAAGATTCGGACCTGCAGCAGGGCTTTACTGGGCGGTACAGTCGTTGTAGGGGTCCTCTTCCGTCAGCTCCTCGTTTGTTCTTTCGTTCCAGTGGCGAATCTGCCTTTCCAGTCCCAGAGACCTGCTTTTTATGCAATTTTCCCTCATTCACAGAGCCAGGCTGTCAATCACACAGCAGGGTGGCTGTCCTGGCAAGGACAGTCACCCAGCCAATGAAATAGGAGTGCGACTTGGGTTACCAAATGAACCCATGTCAGGGGTCCTAAGACCCCTCTCTCACATCCTGCCTACCCAGACTTTCAGGCGCCTTAAGGAGGGCTTCTGTACAGAAGCCCGCGAAAAGACGGCGAACAAAGGGACCAAACCTGGTTTGGCACGCAGAGTAAAACATGAGAAAGACTTTAACAAAAAGAAATGGCGAATAAACCCAGCCGGAACCGAAATAATATATATTTGGTCAAGCAGGTTTATGTTCGAGGTTAATAAAATAGCCTAAAACAATACCATGGTTATTTAAGATATCCGCGGTATAAACAATAGGGTAGTTACCACTGCCACCAGCCAAGTCTTGATGAAAAGGGAGCGAAACAGTGCTCCAAGAGAAACAGACAAAAAGGGATAAGAATAACCCTTTCCAATACTCCATGTAAGATGGGGTGTACTGGGTCTGTGATTTAAAGAGACTACATAAAGTTAATGGGTACTTTACATGTTTCTGCTGTGTAACACACACAAAAATAATGCTCATGGAGTAGGTGAGGTTCCAAAGCCCAAGATCACACAAATGGTAAAAACACACACAGCAAAACACATGTAAAAGTGGGAAAAATGCTCACACTCTTACCAGGTGAAAAAAAACTAGAAATCCAGCAAAGCTGCTGAGGGACTCATTAGGTCAGCCTTTATGTGAATTCTCCCTAACACAACCCACAGATTTGGGCTTGGGGTGTTGCAGCCGCCAAGGAAAAAAGCAGAATCCCATGCATTTCTGAAAAGAAGACACCCGTGGTAATCAAAGAAGTCTGACTTGCGGGAATCGCCCTCAAATTTATAACCCACAAGGCCCGGCAAAGTCCAAAATGTAGGGAAAAAACACAATTTTCAGACATTTGCCACCAGGAAACCACCGAAACATGGTGACAACAATACATGTCCTACCTTCCCACGTTCCCACACATGTCCCGACAAAAATGGTACCACACATGTGTGGGTGTATCTACCTGGGCTCAAAGGGAAAAGACTAAACCACTGGTACATCAAACGCTCTAGGGAAGACTGGATTTGGCTTTGTGAACAACCCACAGATTTGGGCTTGGGGTGTCGCAGCCACCAAGGAAAACGGGGAACCCCATGCATTTCTGAAAAGAAGACACCCGGGAAAATCCAAAGACTCTGACTTGCGCGAATCGACCTAGAATTTATTACCCACGATGCCTGGCAAAGTCCAAAATATAGTGAAAAAAACACAATTTTTAGACATTTGCCACCAGAAACCCACCGAAACACACCAGCAACAGCACATGTCCTACCTTCCCACATTCCCACAGGCGTCCCGACGGAAATGGTACCTCACATGTCTGGGTGCACCTACCTGGGCGCAAAGGGAAAATGCTAAACCACTGGTATCCCAAAGGATCTGGGAAGAGGAACATTTTAGGATTTTGGTCTTGTGAACAATCCATAGATTTCAGCTTGGGGTGTCGCAGCCACTAAGGAAAACGGGGAACAGCATGCATTTTTGAAAAGTAGTCACTCGTGGGAATCCAAAGATGTCTGCTTTTGGCGAATCGTCCTAGAATCTATTAACCACATTGCCTGTCAAAGTCCAACATTTTGGGGGAATAAACACAATTTTCAGATATTTGCCACCAGGAAACCACTGAAACACACGGGCAACGACACAGGTCCTACCTTCCCACATTCCCACAGCTGTCCCGACGAAAACGGTAACTCACATGTGTGGGTGCACCTACCTGGGGGCAACGGGAAAAGGCTAAACCACTGGTACATCAAATGCCCTGGGTAAGACTGGATTTGGCTTTGTGGACAACCCACAGAATTGGGCTTGGGGTGTTGCAGCCACCAAGGAAAAAAGCAGAACCGCATGCATTTCTGAAAAGAAGAGACCCGTGGGAATCCAAAGAGGTCTGACTTGCGCAAATCGCCCTATAATTTATTACCCACAATGCCCAGCAAAGTCCAGAATTTAGGGTAAAAAACTAAATTTTCAGACATTTGCCACCAGGAAACCACTGAAACATGCCAGCAACAACGCTTCTCCAGCATGAGGTCTGGCATGGATTTACATGCTCATGAATATTCCCGTAGTCGGGCTGGGAATCCTCAGTAAAAATGAAAACAGTTTCACTCTCACTTATAAACTGTGTTTCTCCTCTAAACCATTCACTGTCCTCTGGGTCATACTGCCCCCATCCAGTGACAGTACTCTCCCTAAGCCCCTCCTCTGGCAGCCATCTTCATCTTTTTTACAGCACACTTCAGTGTTGGGAGTCCTCGAGTTTTCTCTGCGAGCTACTTCTACAGTTACAGAAGTTCAGTGCCCCTCAAGGGCGAAGATCGTCAAAGTTTCCAAAAGGCTATCGGGCTTGCTTCCCACCCTCTGACCATGACTGAGTAGAAGGAAGGAAGGTCCCTCTTCAGGTCCTGCACCAAGTGCAGTCTTTGAAATGTGTTTGTGGAGGACAAGCATCTGCAATGCCTCTACTGCCCACATCCAGACCACAAGGAAGGAGATTGCAAGATATGGTGTGGCTTCTCCAAGAAGACGACAAAGGACAGGAACAGTAGACTGGTGGTGTGGCTGAACGCCAAGGCCTCTGCCCCATGCTCCGAGCAGGGGCATGCCTCACCCAAGGCCAGCCGGTCGATCTTAGGTGCGGGCGTCTAATTCCTGTGAGGGCGCCTAATCTGTGGGGGCCCAAGATAAGGCTAAGCACCACAAGTCCGGGTCTACCGGGGTCAGCGGGGAAGCGGGTACCACGGCAGACAGGGCGCGATCGACATCACCTTCTGCCTCCATTGCCAGCTGGCAATCGAGCTCCTCCTCGAAGAGAAAGTCGTCCAACCCGGCTAAACTGCGGGAGAAGCCTGAGAAGCCGCGGACAGGGGAGAAGATGGCTGATCTGCCCAAGAAGGCCCAAGCTGCACAGGATAAGTCTTCGTCAACGATAGAGCTGATGGTGGCTGCTCTCGAAAGCTAAAGGGGCTGACCCTAAGAAGGAAGCCCCATAGCGCTGAAGGTATCCCTCCCTCTGTGGCGCAAGGCTGCAGTGGTGACTTTGACAAGGTCTGCCGGCACGCCGGAGAAGGGGAAACCATCTCAGAACCCGGTTCCAGCCCCTCAGGGTGGATCAGTCCCAAGCCATGGAAATTTCACCCATGGGTGACGAGGACCTGGAGTTCCTACACATGGTCCACGAGGACGTGGAAGAGGAGGAGGACAGGGACAATGGCGCATGGCCTAGTGTTCCGATCATGCCAGTTCTGCCGAGGGATGTGTCTCTGGACATCCTATCAATCCTCCACACCTGGTTGTCGAAGGTCCAGAAGAGGATGCCTCAGGGGCCTGTTCCAACAGTCCCCAAGGCCCCCGACCAACCACCGACGAAGAAGAGGAAGCGCCATCCGACACCCCTATTCACCATCCACATCCGCGTCGTGCCTCCTCTCCCTCAGCAGACACTGTCACGGGACAGGGACGTATACAGCCACGACGACGATATTATCGGAGCGGGCAGCAGGTCCCAGCAGCCTAGGGCATCCCCACCGGACGAGGTAGTGTTGTTCCATTCCATGATCGCCAGAGCCTACGAGCTGTTCCAGCTTGTGCACGAAGAAACAAGGAAGGAGGGTTTCCTGTACTAGAGCCACAAGGCCACGAGGAAGACAATCATGGCGGTGCCCCTCCTGGACGACGTGTGGAAGGAGGGCCTGGCCCTCTTGAAGAAGTTGCACAGCTCCAGCCATAACGAAATAGGCTGGAGAAGAAGTATTGGGTGCCGGAATCCGCACGCAAGGGCCTGAGGTCGCAACCATCACCGGATTCGGTGGTTTTGGCAGCCGTGAGCAAAGGGTCATCTAACCCATCCTCGTCGTCTTCGTTCCCTCTGGACAGCGAGGATATGAAGATGGACGCCATGGGGAGGAAGGTGATTTACACTGCGGCGTCCACCATCAAGGTGGCCAGCACACTACCGATCCTAGCCAGGTACGACAGGGAGCTGTGGTAGAAGCTGGATCCGATTTTTTAGTTCCTCCCAGATGAGAAGAGGATGGACGTGATCGCCCTCTTCCAGGAGGGAGAGGTAGCTTCGAATCACGTCATTTTAGTGGCACTGGACGTTGCCGACACAGGGTTCCGGCAGATGGGAAATGGTGTCTGTCTTCGTCGCCAAGGAGGTCCAAACGAAGGTACTCGACATGCCTTTCGACAGAGATAACCTTTTTGGGAAGGTTGTCGATGAGTCCCTACAGGCCATCAAGGTGGATGCAGAGATGGCCTGTTCCCTGGACACCCTCCAGCAGCACTGCTCTTCCTTTTGCTCTGCCAGAGGAAAGTGGGGCAGGTCTTCAACAGGTTTCTCCTCCTCGTACCGTAATTCTTCCAGATCCACGACCCAGGAAGCCCTCAGAGGCCTTACCAGGCCTACGGTGGAGGGGGACAGTGTTGCCATCGCCAGTCGGGCAGGGCGCCAGCACCGAAGCAATCCTGAACCCGCCAAGACGTCGGGCCACCACCCATGCACCCCAGTGGGAGGCCGGCTGATTAGGAACGTCAGCGAGTGGGAAAAGATTGCCACCAACAGATGAGTGCTGGACACTCTCGCCCAAGGATATACTCTGGAATTTCAGCAGAGGTGGCCGCGGATCTCTCCCATGGCCCGTCAGGAGCAGCACATCCCTCAGCTCTTGGAAGAGGTACGGGCCATCCTACGAAAAGGGGCAATAGAGCTGGTTCCCCAGCGACTCCGGGGCTCCGAAGTCTATTCCAGATACTTATTGGTAAGAAAGAAGACAGGGGTGCCGGAGGCCCATTCTAGACCTGTGGCGTCTGAACAAGTACCTCAAGTCTCTGAAATTCAAGATGGTCATGTTGCAGCACGTGATCGGCCAACTGGAAAGAGGGGATTTCTTGACGTTGCTGGACCAGGAGGACGACTACTTCCACGTCCCCATTCACAGGAAACACTGGAAATGTCTATGTTTCGTAGTGCAGGAACATCTCTACCAGTTCAAAGCCCTACCCTTCGGCTTGAAGTCGGTCACCAGAGTGTTCACAAAGTGCCTGGCACCAGTGGCGGCCCATCTGCGTCTATGGAGGATTCACGTATACCTCTACCTGGATGACTGGCTCATCCGGGCCCACTCGCGATAATTGGCTGTCGGACACACAGCAGCGGCCGTCAAGCTGCTGGCGGATCTGGGATTCTCCATCAATTTTCCAAAGTCCTGCTTGACACCATCGCAGAAAGAGCTGTTCCTGGGGGCCAGACTCAATACAGTGTCCTGCCAAGCATCACCCATGAAGGAGAGGGTAGCGGCCATTCAGGGGAAAGTGCACCGGCTGTTGTTCATGTAGACGGCTACAGTGCGGACCATCAAGTCGTTGCTCGGCATGATGTCGTCCTGCATCTACCACATCCAGCTCTGCAGGTTACAGATGCAACCTCTTCAGGAGTTCCTTGACGCCCGCTGGGTGCAAGTGTCTGGAAACATTGCGCACAAGATCATTCTAGACGATGAGTTTTGTCGGCTGATAAGGTGGTGGGGCGTCTGCTCCAACATCGCCCAAGGCACAGGGTTTCAGAACCTTCCATTCCAGGAAACGGTCACCACGGATGCTTCCCTAGAAGGGTGGCCCACACCGGAAGTCTGCCCACCAGAGGCATGTGGCTGCCACAGGAGGAGGATCTCCATATCAACATCCTGGAGCTACGGGCAGTGTTCTGGGCCCTCAAGTCATTCTTTCCGTCTCTGAAGGGCAAGGTGGTGAGGATCTTCGCGGACAACACCACCACAATGTTCTACATCAGGAAACAAGGGGACACTCAATCCTGGGCGCTCTCCAGGGTAGCGTAGGGTTTATGGCTCTGGGCCACCGGAAAAGAAATGTTCCCCGTCCCTCTCCACCTAGCGGGAGTCAAGAACACCATTGCAGATTTCC
Source organism: Ambystoma mexicanum (assembly GCF_040938575.1). Classification (NCBI taxonomy): domain Eukaryota; kingdom Metazoa; phylum Chordata; class Amphibia; order Caudata; family Ambystomatidae; genus Ambystoma; species Ambystoma mexicanum. Next base: position 110,976,796 of record NC_090938.1, on the reverse strand, counting down.
TCAGCAGGGAATTGCACTCCTGCCACAAGCTGGAACTTCGGCAGGACCAGGTGGACCACATCTTCGCCAAGTGGGACAGGCCCCAGATCGATATGTTTGCGACGGCAACGAACTCCACATACCAGAAGTTGGCCAGCAGATTTCACCACCCGAGGAGCCTGGGGGACGCGCTGTGCTTTCTGTGGGAAGGGATGTTTCTGTTTGTGTTTCCTCTGTTGCCTCTCCTGCTACAAGTCATCAATGCACTCAGACAGTGTCAGTGCAGGATGATACTCATCGCCCCAACATTGCTGAGGCAGATTTGGTATCCGGAACCTTCTCAGCTTGTCAGCGTCGCCTCTGATCAAGCTACCAGTGGTCCTGGATCTTCTCGCCAGAGAAGGAGGTGCAATCCTGCATCACGACCCGGGATCACTCAACCTGTGGGCTTGGCTCCTGCAGCCCTAGAATTTGGAGGATATGAGTTGCCAGCGGACTGCAGGGAGGTCCTCACCAAGGCCAGGGCATCGTCGACTTTGAATTGCTACGGTCACAAGTGGAAGTGTTTCGCTATGTGGTGCCGGTAGCAGACGATTACCCCTCTGAGGGTCACGTCCCTGCAGATTTTTTCATATTTGCTATACTTGGCCAAGGCCGGACTGACGCAGGCCCCGATCAACGTACATCTGGCGGCTATCTCCCGCTACCCAAGTCTATAGGAAGATCCTCACTTTGGTCTCATCGACTCGTCAAAGAATTCCTCAAAGGACTTTTTCGTTCTTTCCCGCTGGTGAAGGCTGCTGCCCCAGCATGAGAACTCAACGTGGTGCTGACGAGGCTCACGGGGCCCTCTTCGAGCCTATGCATCAGGCCCCTCTCAAGTTCCTCTTGTGGAAAACGGCAATTCTGGTGGCCATCACCTCCGCCAGGAGGGTGGGTGAGATACAGGCCCTATCCTACAAGCAGCCATACCTGAATTTCCACAAATCGAGGGTGGTGCTGCGGACGCACCCCTCTTTCATGCCGAAGGTTCCGTCGGAATCCACCTCGACTAATCTTGGATGTTGCCCGTTTTTTTCCTGAAACCTTTGTCACTGGCTGAAAGGGCCTTGCACTCACTGAACCTTGCTATAGCCCTAAAGTTCTATGTGGCATGCACAAAGGGTTTTGGAAAGACTTCACAGCTGTTCGTGAACTTTGGTCCTGGGAACCATGGGAAGGCCTTGTCCAAGGCTTCCATCTCAAGGTGTCTCTCCGGCTGCATCATGCACTGTCATTGGTTGGCTCCACCACGGACGAAGAGCTGGACAAAAAGAAAAACAGCTCCCAAATGGCCAAGTCTTTATCCATCTTGACAAAGACCACGCCCAAGTCGTACACCCAGTCACAGCAGCGCTCCGACAGGGGGGTACATACAGGGGGTTCCGCGGCTTCCCGTAACGAAGATCCAAGCAACCTGACCGCTCGGCGTCTCAGAACCGGCGCTAGCAACAAAAAGGCAGGGGGAGTAAGGGCTTTTCCAGTCCCTCTCCTCTGCGACAGCTTCCAAGGGAAAGAGGGCATGACACGCCCCTGTCTCCAGTGGGGGGTAGGCTTGCTCTCCATGCACATTTCTGGTGCCAGAATTCCGCGGACCCCTGGATCCTCTCCGTAGTATCCACAGGGCACAGCCTACACATTGCAGCCTCTCCTCCCTCCTCCCCTCCACTCCCTCAAGTTGGGACAGCAACTCTTTTGGCAGAGATCCGGTCACTCGTAGAGAGCCAGGCAGTGGAGGAAGTCCCAACCTCCATACTCGTAATGAGGCCCATTGTGTCAAAGACCAGATACCAGACATCCACAACAAGAAGTGTAGATTTGTCACACACTCTATTCACCCAGGTCCCACCCACAGGTGTACCCACAACATACGGTTATTGGGAAGGCTCCAGCCAGTCTCGTCGGCACTTCCCCACACTACCATATATGGAACTTCCACCCAACAGCCAGTCAGGGGGAAGGGACAGAGGCAGGGCTTCCCAGGACTTCGGGAAAACCAAGGTAACAGGCGATGGAAGGCAAGAGGCCACGGTGGCCATCTTGTCTCCATCAGGAATCTACCGAGTCCACATGACGGGGCCTTGGCATCCCAAAATGGATGACGCTCAGGGCACCAGTCAATTCAGCACGGAGCTGCCACCAGCCCGTACCCTGCTCTGTGGGCCACACACGGGTACCCAAAAACATAAACTAGGGGCACAGGGTTGTACCCCCCACCCATGGGTGCCATATGGGTATCCCATGGGTCTGTACACCAAACCAAAAGAGAGAGCTGCACCGCCTGGATTCCCACGTGAACTCCTGCGTGGAAAACACGACAGAACACATGATAAAAAGCAGTAAAGGACAAGGATATGGAGGCCCTGTCCCTCTGATGCATTTCCAGCATCACACTTCCCCTCTAGGTTGTGAATATATTTCGTGCCTTTTAACCCTTTAGACCCCAATGGTCTTGTATATATTTTGTATTGATTGTGTTGTGTTGGTTTAGTAAGATTGCTGTGATACTTTTACTGTGTGTTGAGTTACAAAGGCCTTGTAATAAATGTGTTTATATTTTTGATATATACACCTGTCTGGGAATAATTTGTAAGTGGTGTTGCTCTGTGTGCTCATTGAGGTCTTTCAGTCACCCTCACCCCTCCTGATACTTAGTCTTGACCGCCTGCCATTGCTACCTTCATTGGTCTGGCTTGTCCAGAGGTTACCCTGTTCCAAGAACTAGGCTGGCCTTCTGAACCTTTGTCCACCAGGTCAGAGTTCGGAAATCCATCTTAACAGCAGCTAAATGACCTCATTATTCAGGAGATCTTCAACAGGTGGGGTCCTCCCCAGGTGGATCTCTTTGCCACCTGGCACAACAAGAAGTGCCCTCAGTTCGCCTCCTGGCAGGGACAGGGGACCAGCTCCCTGGGCGACGCATTTCGGCTTCAGTGGAACGGCATGGCGGCTTACGCCTTTCCACCCACTCCGCTGATTCAGAGTGATTTGCAAGATCAAGAAGTCTCTCCAGCTCAACATCATTCTAATAGCTCCATGGTGGCCGACCAGGCTATGGTTTTCGGAGCTGCTCAGCCTCTCGGAGATGCCTCCGATTCACCTCCCGAAGGGCCCAGCACATCTTCTGGCGCAGCAGGGGGCAGGGTCAACCACCCCGCAACACAGAAACTAGCCCTCACAGTGTGGTGCCTGATCAGGTAATGCTGCGGCACTTCAGCCTCTACCGGGCTAATCTGGAAATCATACAGGGCGCGAGGAGCAAGGCTACCAGGGCCCAGTATAAAAGTAAATGGACCAGGTTCTGCCACTGGCTCCAAGGAAATCGACCCACTGGCATGTTATTTGGACGACGTGCTCTCCTTCTCGGCGAACCTTGCCCACTCTGGTGTGCAGGTTGACACCTGCTGTACATATCTCGCAGCCATCGGGGCTTAGAGAAACTCGGAGGAGGGGATCTTCTCCTCCTCCAATCCTATGATCAAGAAACATTTGACGGGGCTCGCAAGGCTCTACCCACTCATCAAGAGGCCGCACCCCGTGTGGGACCTTAACATAGTCTTGGGCGCCCTGGTGCACAAACCGTTTGAGCCAATGGTGTCCGCGGACATCTGGCTGTTCACCATCAAGACGGCCTTACTGGTCGACCTCACCTCTGCTCGTAGAGTAAGCGAAATCCAGGCGCTGGTCACCTCAGAACCATATACTACCTTCACAGAGACAAAGTAGGCTCCTGCAGAAGAGTGCCCAAGGTGCTGTCTGCTTTCCCCTTGAACAAGGAGATAGTCCTTTCTACATTCTTTGCTGATCCTAAGGAAGAAGCAATGAGAGTGCTGCACTGCCTTGATGTCAGGCGGGCCCTGAAATTCTACTTGGACAGGACCAAGGCCTTCTGCAAATCCGATGCCATGTTTGTCACTTTCGGAGGCTCAAGACCAGGCTATCAGGCCTCCAAGGCCACCATATCCCGCTGGATGGTCTCGGCCATCAAAGAAGCGTACGAGGGCCAGCACAAGCCGCTTCCGGCCGACATGCACGCCCACACAGTCAGGGCCAAGGCAACGGCCATCGCATTACAGCGCCATGTCCCTTGGCAAGTCATAAGCAGGGTGGCCACGTGGCCCACTCCCTCGGCTTTCTGGAAGCATTACTGTTTGGATGCTGGCTCTAAATCTGATGCAGCTTTCGGACAGGCGGTTCTCAGGAACTATTTGCTTAAGGAGCGTCTCCTCTCCACCCTTCGGCTACTTTCAGTTGTAATCGCCCATGCAGTATGGAGGAAAGGGGACGGGGCGTAAGAGTAATTATAAGTTACTCACCGTAGTGACTAACGTTCTCTTAGTCCTAGTCCCCTTTGCTCCTTACCTCCCACCATCCTTCCCCCTAATAATAGTGGTGTCATTAGGCAATGTTAAATCTATTGTCGACACGTCAATGGGGACTGAGGTGTGGCGCCAGAGGGCGTAGTCGGGGCAATGCATGTTCCCAGGGCTGCACCCCCGCGCGCCTCTCAATTTGAAGGGGAAGAAGGATGTTTCTGGTGAAAAAGGTTCAGTCTCCTGTCCCTTGACAGGGACACCCATGCAGTATGGAGGAAAGGGGACTAGTCATTACGGTGAGTAACTTATGATTTCTCACCCATATCACAGGATGAGGTCTCTAGAAAAGTCCTGTCTATGAAAGTCTCCTCCAAACAGGTGCTCCCATGTTCCTGCAGAACTATCAAGGACAACATTGCCTCCTTTACACCAGCCTTTCCTGATTTCTGCAATCACTCCTTTGCCACTGGCTCCTTCCCTCTACCCCTCAAGCACTCCCTTGTGAGCCCTCTCCTCAAAAAGCTTTCTGTCCGGCTAACTACCGCCCTATCTCCATTACCCCCTTACTGGGCAAACTTTTGGAGAAGCTGGTCCACTCCCAGCTGATCCAGCACCACCAGTCTGGCTTCAGAGCTGCCAGAGGCATGGAAACTGCACTCCTGAACACTGTGAAGACTTGCTGGCAAATAACTATTCCAATTCTCCTTCCTTTCTCATCCTTCTTGGCCTTTCCTATGCCTTTGATACGGTCAATCATGCCACCCTTATAAATACTCTCTGTGATACCTGTGGCATCACAGACCTGGCACTGGACTGGTTGACCTCCTTCCTCTCTGACCTACCATCCCAGGTTCAACTGTGCCCTTTTCTCTCCTCCATCACACTTTCCACCTGCAGTGCCCCTCAGCGATCCATGCTCTCGCCCTGGCTCTTCAACATCTACCTTGCCTCCCTAGCCCATTTCATCTCCGCTTTCTCTCCTCACTTTCAGTGTTATGCAGATGACATGCAGCTCTTCGTCAAGCTTCCCTCCACAGACTGCTCTTCCTCCTCTCTCATTCCTGACTGTCTGACTGCTAGTCAGGCATGGTGTGCTGCTAACGATCTCTGCCTTAATGCCATTCAGACTGAGATCCTTCTAATTGGGACCCCATCTCCCCCCTCCGCTCTCTGGCCGTCCTCCATGGGACCCCTCACCCTCTTGTGAGGCAAAAAACCTTGGTATCATCTTTGACTCCTCTCTTTCCTTTTCTCCACACATTGAGGACCTTGCCAAGAAGGCCCACTTTCAGCTGCACCTCCTCAGAGGCATTCTCTGTTTCCTCACCTTCCCTCAGATACTCAATGTCTTCTCAATGGACTGCTGCAACAGCCTCTTCCTCAATCTGCCTAAATCCTGCCTTCGCCCACTTCAACTAATCCATAATAGGACTGCATGACTTATCCTTGGCCTCAAGCCCATGGACTGCGTCTCCCCAGCCCTACATATCTCCACTGGCTCCCAGTTGTTGTGAGGATCAAGGTCAAGACCCTCTGCATCATCCACAAGGCTTCCTGGGGCCCGGGACCATGCTACATCCAACTCTCCCTAAATACCTCCTTTTTATAGCCCTTCGGTCTTCGAGATCCAACTCTCTGCAGATCAGACGCTTTTCCAAGCAGAGAGTGGGGGGTATATCTCTCTCTTCTGCAGGAGCCTCTGGAATGGCCTCCCTGCCCCGCTCAGGTGTGAGCCAGATCTCCTATATTCTGGAAGCTTCTCAAGACCCTCCTTTTCTCTTCTTCCTTCCCTCTCCACCTCCCCTGCTGATGTCCCTCTCTGCCTCATTTTGACTTTCTGCCTTGTTCCTACAGGGCATTAGGCCCTCCTCGCCTAGTCTACCCCAGCACTTCCGTCTCCCGTGACCCCTCCTCCCTTCACCTACACTTGCCCTACCGGGCACACTCCCCTGTCTAGACTGGCGGGCCTGCACCCATATTGTGCCCCCCAGCCTATCAACCCACGTAGCATATGGACCTTCATTCCCTGCACTTTCTGCATTCCCCTGGGACTTGTCCATCTAGCCTCTGCTTAGCACTCGCCTAGACCAGGGGCCCGATTCCCCCCCTCTCCGAACTGCCCCCCCAAGCGCACTCTGTGATGCTGGAAAAGCACCGGAGGGACAGGGCCTCCATATCCTTGTCCTTTACTGCTTTTTATCGTGTGTTCTGTCATGTTTTCCGTGCAGGAGGTCCTGTGGGACTCCTGGCGGTGCAGCTCTCTCTTTTGGTTTGGTGAACAGACCCATGGGATACCCTTATGGCACCCATGGGTGGGGGTACAACCCTGTGCCCCTAGTGTATGTTTTTGGGCACCTGTGGGTATGGGCTGGTGGCAGCTCCATGCTGAATTTGACAGGTGCTCTGAGTATCCTCCATTTTGGGATACCCAGGCCCCGCCATTGGAATCAGTTGATTCCTTTTAGGAAACAATATGGCCCTGTGGCCTCTTGCTTTCTATTGCCTGTTACCTTGTTTTCCCAAAGTCCTGGCCAGCCCTGACTCTGCCCCTTCCCCCTGACCGGCTGTTGGGTAGAAGTTCCATATATGGTGTTGTTGTGAAGTCCAGGCCAGACTGGCTGGAGCCTTCCCAGTGACTGTATGTTGTGGGAACATGTTAGGCAGAATCCTGTGCAGTTCCCTTAGGGAGCACTACAGAAGATTAGAACTACAGATGAGAGCAATATATTCCCTTTGGTATCAGTCTGTACCACAAAGATTTAGTTGGTAGCTGTGGCTGAGCAGTCAGACTTATCTCAAGAGGGAGATGAGCAGTATTCAGGGTTTACACAACAGGCCTTCAGTACTATGGAACAAGGAAACACTGGCCAAAGCTTTGTGGTAAAAGAATATATATATTTATTGTATACACTTCTAGTTAAACACATCTATCACAGTTAAATTCGGTCAAAGAAAGTATACACAACTCCCTAGTTAAATTGTAGACAAGTTTGAGCAAGAGTGAAAACTGAGAAAAACAGCACAGTGTAAACCAAACACAAATGACACTAGCAATTTCTCACAAGGGAGGGAAAGCACATGTTATACAGAAATATCTTCTTACACACCCTAGCAACACTTTCCATAAGTTTGTGGACAAGATTAAGCAAGGCAGTGCATCAGTATAGAAAAATACTTAAATGAAAACTGAGCAAAATGGCATTTCACAAGGTTTAAAAGTGGGAAGGAAAGGGTAGGTAAAGGATTTAAAACACCTTTAGCACTACCACGCAGAAAGGGTGGCCTGGCCGAACAATGTACCTTATAAAGGAAGAAGTGGCTCCTGCGGTGGCGGTTGTTCCTGGTAATTCCTGCTGTTCGGGGGATCCAGCAGAGGAAGAGAGGCTCCCGTCGTAGAGGAAGGTTCGAGTTAAAGCACTACCCAGGGATGAAACCAGCCACGGTGCTGCCTGATGAATAAAAGGTACGCTCCTTTAAATCGCGGTCTGGGTGGACTGGTGCCTGGCTATCCGGTCTCCGAGTCCAGGGTACTGGCGATTTGACCAAGGCAGGTCCGGGAAGGCGATTGGCAAACTGGTTGGCCCCACCAGCTCAAGGGAAGAAGGCTCTTGCAGATGAAGATCTTCTCTCGTCGTGTGGAGAAAAGTGGTAAGACGCTGCAGCAGGGCTTCACCGGGGGTTCAGTCATTGCAGATGTCTTTGGCTTCTCTCCTCTTCGGCTTCTTAGTTCCAGTGGCAACGTCTTACTCTTCCAGTCCTCAGGACCCTGCTTTTATGCAAAAAGATCCCCATTCATACAGCCTGGCTGTCACTCACACAGTGGAGTGGTTATCTTGGCGGTAGACGCTCCAGCCTATCAGGATAGAGTGCGACATGGGTTGCTGAGGCAACCCTGTCCAGGGGGCCTACTCCTTCTCCCACACAATGGACTGTTAGGGATTATTATCTCTTTAGGCTGAATTTCCTAATCTAGTGAGTGCCCCAGCAGCTTTGCTGGATTTCTGGAGTTTGTTTTTTCCTCCTGCCAAGAGTGAGACCTTTTTTTCCTCCCACTCTTGGACATGATTTACGGTATTCCTTTGACTGGTAATGTGTTTTATGGGTTATGGGGTCCTTTACTCCATAGGGTCTCATGTGTTTTTCCTATGTGTGTTACACAGCACCCTCCGTGCAGGACCACAGGGGTGTCATAGTGACACCCCACCATAGACTCCATACCCTGGGACTGACTACTGTCTCCCAGGGCATTCAAAGTCACCATTGGCTTTACTAGTCCCAAATTATTAACAGAAACCAGTACAAACCATCATATTGTGGGCGTACTGGTCGGGGCAATTCGATTGCCCCGGGGTCTGTTAGTCGAGGGGGCACGTCTCCATCCCCCCTGATCGAGTTTTGGCTGGTGGCAGTGGAAACTACTTTTTATATTCGACCGCAAATATTTTCCAATGGGATTTTCCCATTGTTCGAGGCTACCAACTTTAATTATTTAATTCTCATAACCTCGAACATACCGCCGGTTTATTTAATTAATATTAATTCTCCGGTTGGTATTTTTTGCCAAGACTCGATTCTAAAATGGCGTTAGTGTTCTCTTCTGTGACTCTAACACAAGTCGAGCCCTTTGTTCCACTTTTTGGCGGGCTTCTCCACAGAAGCCTCCAAAAGTGGTGCCACTCTGTCTGGGTACCACAGGGGGTGTGGGAGGGGGTTTAGGCACCCTGGACTGAGTTACCTTGGTAACTCAAGTCACACTCTTGTGTGATTGGCCCAAGTGGTGAGCCGGCCGGCTCACCACTTAGCATGTTTGAGTGACAGCTAGGCTGAATGAATGGGGGTTTTCTGCATAAAAGCAGGGCTTTGGGGACTGGAACTTCAGAAGTCGCCACAGGACCTGAGAGTCCGACGAGGGAGAAGCTGAGCTGATCTACCACGACGACATCACCGGTGGAGCCCTGCAGAACCGACTCACCACTTCCCGACGACAGGGAAGATCTCCCGGCTGGAGAGGCTTCTTCCCCTGACTGGTGGGCACAACCAGTTTACCTTTCTTTCTTCGCACAGCAGCCCGATTTGTGGTCGAACTGCCCGTGCCAAGCACCCCGGCAGCCGGATAGCCACTCACCACTGAACCGCGAATCACCGGACCGCTCCTTGTACCTGAGAAACTCTGCGGCTGGTTTCTTCCCTGGCAGTGCAACGGACTCCTGTCTTCCTCCACGACGAGATCCTCTCTTCCCCCGGACGAAGCACCAACTTGCATCCGCTGCCAGGAACAACTGCCCCCGCTGGAGCGTTCTCACCACTTTAAGGTACCGTGTCCGCCAGGCCTCCCTTTCTAAAGATTGCTACAAGGTAATAATAACCCCTTAACCTTCTGGACTGGGCTGGCCGCCTTGACCCTCTAACTGGTCCCTTTCTTTGGTCCAACTCCTTTTTGAACCTTTACAAGACTTTTGTGCACTGCAACCGTGTGACCTTGGACACATTTTGTTGGGATCCTCTGAAAGTGGATCCGGCCTCTTGAACTCTAACTTCACGGTTTTACTTTGCCTTCCTCTCTTGTTATGTTCTGATGAAAGTGTTGGGGTCTGTTTCAACTTGTTCTCTGCTCTTCTCTCCCTTTTTAAAACAAACTATTAGAGTGCCATCTACGTTAAGCGCTCACCGCTGTCTGAAAATAAGTGGGGCTTTACTTAAAACTTGTCTAATATTCTTTTAAGGGAGTGTATATCTTTTAGTGACCGTTTTTTTTATTGTTTACTATTAGTGCCTGTGTGTTTTTCTAGATGTGGTTTTAAATAAATAATTATATCTCTTTTACATCAAGCCCTGGTCAGTGTTTACTTGTTCTACTGTGTTCTCTTGACCTATTGTGAATACTCTGTATACTGCCTAACTCTTCTTGAGGGAAGTCTGACTGCTCAGCCACAGCTACCAAGTGAATCTTTGTGGTACAGACTGCTACCAAGTGGGTTTACTGCCAAACACCTGTAGTCCTAAATCTTTTGCAGTGGTCCCAGAGGGAACTGCACAGGTTTCTGTCTAACATGGACCCACCCCAGATTCAGTGGCGCCGAAAGGAGGGCTTCTTGGTAGAAGACCGCCATAAGGACGAACAAAGGATCCCTGACCTGGATTAGGAGTTTAGAGAAAGACATGAGAAAGAAGTTGTATTAAAGTTCTGGCAAATAAAACCTACCGGAGTAAAGTTAATATTAAAATACACCGGCGGTATGTTAGAGGCTGTCAGAAAAGGTGGTGGTAGCCTCCAACAATGGGAAAATCCCTTAGGAAAATATTTGCGGTCGAATATTTATGGTAGTAACCACTACCACCAGCCAGAAACTTTTGAGAGAGGGACTGTACGGTACCCTCTCGAAAATGAACCTAAGGGAAAAACTATTAACCCTTTCCAGTACCTCCATTGTAAGATGGTTTGTACTGGTTTAGTTCATAAAAATTGACTAGTAAAGTCAGTTGGGACTTTACATGCCCTGGGAGACAGTAGTCAGCCCCAGGGTATGGAGTCTATGTTTGGGGGTTGCCACGACACCCCTGTGTCACTGCACGGAGGATGCTGTGTAACACATGTGAATAAAGATGCTTCCTATGGAGGTGAGAAAAACCCCATAGACATTAAACACAAAAATAGCCTAGAACACACATAGCAATAATGCCTAAGAGTAGGAAAAAGAGTCTCACTCTTAGCAGGAGAAAAAAACAAACCCTTCAAATCCAGCAAAGTTGCTGGGGGACTCGATAGGTAAGGGAAATTAGCCATAGAATAAGAATTCTCCCTAACAGTACACCCTGTGGGTGGGACCTGGGTGAATGGAGTGTGTGCCGAATACGCATTCTGTGTTGTGGGTGTCTAGTATCTGGTGGTTGACACAATGACTGAAACAGCCCTGCCCGAAACTGGTATGAATGCAGTGTGGAGTGTTGAATGGCTGGGTACTTGTCCCAATACACATAACTTGTTGTGAGTGTCTGGAGAGGAGTGAACGTCCTGAATGCACTATGCACCTGATTGGATGCCTGCCTGCATGAATGCCCTTCTGACCGATTGGTTGCCTGAGTGTGACGCAGCAGAATGAATGGGAGATCAACTAGTATATCTGGGGGCCTCTCACTGCTAGAATTCGTGTTCAGAAGCTGAGGAGTAACTGGAGTGAAACTGAAGCTTAACCTTGAAGCCCTGCTGGAAGAGAAGAATTGCTGTTGCTCTCCTTCACAATCTGAAATCTGCTGTGTCTCCAAGAACTGACCCAGAGAGGACCAGGTAAGGCGCTCTCTTCCCGAGCTACGAGGGACCATCGTGCACCAGCTGATCTTTGCCAAAGCTCCCTGGTAGACCGACCTACGACAGGCTGCTGACCGGAGACGGGGACTGCCGTGGAATCCCAAAGAGAAGCGCCCGGACTGTTGTCCGCCACTGTCGACGACCGCCGTCGCCGACTGGAGCCGCCGTGCTCCCGTTTGCCTAAGAACTTAATTTGAGCCACGGACGCTCTCGTCTGCATCGCCGCCCGCTTTATTCTGCTGGAGAAGACCCGACCGTCGACGCGCCAAGGAGCATCCGCCGGGAGGTTTCCTGCCACCTGAAGACCACAGAGACTCCGATGACTCAACGCCCTTGCTGGGCCACAGTTCTTCAACATCTCTTTGCGGTCCAGAACTACCGTCACCCAGGTGCCCCGCACGCCTCTACCTTGCAGGACGCCAACGCTCCGTCGTCGACGAGCACCGCTAGGAACGAAGCTGCCACTTCACCGCCCTAGTTCACCCTGTTCTTCGTCAGACGTTCGACGACCCGTGACTCCTGCCTTAAAGGGAGGGCACTCAAGAAGGGCCGTCGATTTCCCATCGACGAACGCTACAATTCCAGGTACATTGGGGCTGTAGAACTATTATAGAGGGAAATAAGACTCGTAGAACAATATATGGACTGGGCTTGTGATACATCGCTGCTTTACAGGATGCCCAGGTGGGGAGATCTCCGCACAGAACTGTGCTTAACGGTAGAGGCCAGTATTCTGTCTATTGTTTCAACCATCTTGCTTTCCTTTCTATTTCTATTGCTGGTTTCCTTGTTATTGATCTGAGTGACATTTTGATAGTATAGTTGATGCACTTTAATAAGATCTGATAATACTTGTGGTACCAACTGTATATATTTACCATTGTTGATTTTCTGAGCACAAAGTGAGTTATTGTGATAGTGTACATAACCTTGAATATTAATTATATAAAGACTGTGTTTTAACCAATACAGCGTTTGGACATTCCTTTGTGGGGGCTTGGGGACTACACTGTACTTAAGAACCAGCCTGCATAACCGCCTGAGAAGCTAGGCCTTGATTGCTCAACCACTATACCAATAATAGAGAATCTTGGATGGGGTCCTCTGTGCCCCTCCTCTACCATATAGAGAACAGAAGTACAGAAACCCCCCTCCAGTCTTTACACTGGTGACAGCAGTGGGATGCTTATGGTTTTAAGACCCAGTGTATAACCATTCCACTTATGAAGGATATCTGCACTTTGTTAAATTAAGGTTTAGTCGTGTACAAGATAACTGCATTACAAGCAATGGAATCTATTGCGAATGGTAAATTGACTCGGATGAGCTGAGAGGCTCTCCAGAGTGCTTGTGAAGCCAGGGAATTAGACTTTGTGGATAAGTCTAGGGCTGAGCTGATAGCTGCCCTGGTGGACTACCAGATCGATTGTGAAACTCTTGAAGGGGGGGATGCAACCAATGAGGACTCTACCCCGGGGGTTGTCACCGAAACTGATTTTCGGAATGCCACCATTCCTTCTGCCTCTGTTCCGAACCCCAGCAATTCTTTAGAGCTTGAGTTATTGAGGCTGAAGTTAACCTTTGAATATCGCAAGTTGGAACTAGATGCTGAGCTTAAGAAAGAGGAGTTGGCACAGCAAGTGGAACTAAAAAATAGGGATCTTGAACTCAAAGACAAGGACACTGAATGTCAGCGAATCCAGCTAGAGAAAGCTCGAGTGGAGATTTCAGCAAAACCAGTTGAGACTGTCAGGTCCCCAGCAACTAAATCTATGAAAGATTTGGTTGGTGTGTATGCGGAGGGTTCTGATATCCTCCAATGGATTGAAGCGTTTGAAATGGCTTGTACAATTCATGATGTTGATAAAAGAGATTGGGCTAAGTGTTTGTTAAGCAGAGTGCCTCAAACTGGATATGACTGTATTCTGAAACTGAGTGTGGACGAAAGCGGTCAGTATGAGTGCATGAAGTCTGCTTTAATCGCCGAGTTTGGCAAAATGCCTACCCAATACATTAAACGGTTCAGGGACTTTAAGATACAAGAGAATATGTCTTGGATTGACTGGGTGAGTGCTGTGCACATGAACATGATGGGGTGGATTGATGGATACAAAGTGAAAACGTTTGTTGAATTGTCTCACCTCTTGTTTTTTGAGAATTTTTCAGAAGCCTGTTCACCAGAGCTGGGTCAGTATGTTGCTGACCAGAACATTTTGGACCTCTTTAAGCTGGCTAGGTTGGCTGACAAGTGGGTCTCCCACCGGGTGTCCCCTAAGGACTCCAGTGGGAAGGACAAGGACAAAGAAAAGGAGGCCTCTCAGAAAGCTGAGGAGCCCCAAAAGCAGTCACAGTCGGGTAAACCAAAACCTTCCTCTCCGAAGATCCAAAAACCTAGTGGGGATAAGTCTGTTGTGGGTGGGAGTAAGAGTAGTGGTCCGCCTGCTGCAAAGCAGGGTCCCAGTGGTTCCAGTACCGTACCCTGCACGCCCGGTACATGTTGGGATTGTGGGGTTCTGGATCACCGAAGGGGTGACCCCAAGTGTAAGGGTAAGGCACTTAGAGTCCAGGCTGGCAGCCTGACCTATCCCTACTCCGTACCTGAGGTGGAGGCCACCGTCCTCCCCTCCTCTACTGGGATCACCTTTGGGGCTCCCGTAGAGATTTCCTTAGTGTCCCTTGGTGCCTGGGACCAGTACGCAGAAGTACTGGCGACTATCCCGCAAAACACTCGTAAGTTTTTGAAAAGTGTCCTCTTGAATGGCCAGCCTTCTACTGGTTTGAGAGACACTGGGGCAAGCATGACAGTGGTGGACAGGACCCTGCTCAAGCCAGAGGACTCTGTAGGTGCTCCTCTGAGAACCACCAGGTTAGCTGGTGGGCCTCCCAAATTATCGCATGTAGCCTTAGTCAACATTACGATTGGAGACAAGACAGCAAAGCTTCCGGTCCTGGTTCAGGACAACGTGCCTGCGAATATTTTGTTGGGAAAAGATTTGGTCGAATTGGGGATGATCACAGATGGTCTACCTATGACTGCTGTGGCAGTCACCCGATCGCAGGTCGCACAGGGTCCGGCTGCTAGCCCGTTATCCTTGCCGACGGGCAAACCCAAGGCACGAAAGAAACGGAGGAGTAAGAAGGCCGCCTCTGTGGAGGGAGCCCCTACTCCTCCCGCTGTTCCGACTGCACCCATTGGGATCCATGCTCCGGACGGGCTGGGTCCAGTGGTAAATCCCGTCTCAACTCCTGTGGGAGACGAGCCAGAAGACTTTCCTGTGGGAGAGGCACTTAACCCGGAGGATCATCCGACCTTCAATGCTTCTTGGCTGAAGGGGGACCCTCCCGGGCGGACTTCTGTAAGGGACAGAGAGAGTGCCACTCTCTCTCGGGTCTGAGGACACAGGCCCTGTCCCAGGCACAAGGAGAAGTGCCTAGGACATTTACGATTTTTGGGAGGGTGAGTTCCTTGTTAGTGAGCCCACTAAGCCTGAACCTGGTGCCCTCAAGAGGTTGGTGGTACCCCAGGTTTACCGACCCTTCCTGCTGCAGTTGGCGCATGAGGTGCCCTTGGCTGGTCATCTTGGTACCAAGAAGACTAAGCAGAGGCTCTCTGCCCATTTCTACTGGCCACGGATGGGAGTAGAAGTGGAGTCCCACTGCAGGACCTGCCCAACTTGTCAGTTGTCTGGCAAGACTGGAGGCAGAGTCATCGCCCCACTGCAACCGTTGCCAGTGGTTGGCACACCGTTTGAGAGGGTGGGCATCAACATCGTCGGTCCCCTTGACCCTCCCACGTTGGGTGGACATCGGTTCATCCTAGTTTTGGTAGATCATGCCATCAGGTACCCTAAGGCTATACCCCTTCGGACGGTTACGGCCAAGGTGGTTGCCAGGGCTCTCTTGGGCATTTTTACCCATGTTGGATTCCCTAAGGAGGTTGTCTCTGATAGAGGATCCAACTTCATGTCGAGTTACATGAAAACCATGTGGAAAGTATGCAGAGTAACTTACAAATTCTCCACCTCTTATCACTCTGGACCAACGTTTTGGTTGAGAGATTTAACAAAACTCTCAAGGGCACGCCCAGAAGGCATTTGGCATGGTTTCCTGGAAATACCTATGGGCCATACTGGAAAAAATGGGAATAGGTCCGAACATGCTTTCCTACATAAAATTGTTGTACACTAACCCGAGGGCCAAGGTGCTTGCTAATTCCATCATCTCCTCCCCCGTTGTGTTACACAGGGGCACCCGTCAGGGATGCCCGTTCTCCCCCATCCTTTTTGCGCTCGCCATCGAACCCATGTCACGTCAGGGACAGACATACTCGCAAGGGTATTCGCTTACAGGGCACGCCGGAAATTATCTCATTGTATGCCAATGACGTACTTCTATATATCAGAGACCCCTCCACACATCTTGACCCGATTATCCAAGACATAACCAAAATAGGAACGTACTCTGGCTTTACCATCAATTACTCTAAATCCGAGGTATTCCCCCTTACTGCGGCAACCCAGCAGCCAACATGTGAATTTCCCCTACGATGGTCCCCGGGAGGCATTAGGTACTTAGGGGTACAAGTTTCACTGACCAAAGCCTCCTTACTGGCTGATAATTATGAGGCAACGGCTTAGCACATTGAATCTAAACTGCTCAAATGGCTCAACCTCCCTCTGTCTCTGGCGGGCAGACTGTCACTAGTCAAAATGATTGCAGTCCCTAAGCTCCTTTACATCTTTGCTAATGTTCCAGTCTGGCCCGGGAAGCAATATTTTAAGAGACTCCACGCTGCGTGTGCCCAGTTCCTCTGACATTCTGGGGCAGTCCGCAAAAAGTGGTTACACATGACCCCTCCCTATGATAAAGGGGGTTTCTCAGCCCCAGATCTAACCCTATATTGGATTGCGGCACAGGCCCATCACGCCACAAATTGGCATACACACCTGAACCCACCTCCACACGTCAAATTGGAGGAGCTGGCGGGGGACGGGACTAACATTATGACCCTGTTGTTACGCCATACGTTCCAGACCGAAGCACCTGCAGATGCCGTAGCCACTACGATTAGAGCATAGAATATGATTTTGAACCCAGCACAAGGGCACCGCCCATACTATAAATGGCTACCCTTGCGTCAATTCCCAGGTCTCTCCCTCACGCACAATCATCACTTCATCCAACTCTGGGAAGCCCTGGGATACCGAGCACTCGCAGACCTATATCCAGATGGTAAATTCATTACCCCCAAACATGGAGACCCAGGCACCCTAACTCAGCGCTTAAGCTATTACAATACTTTAGGCTAAGGGCGGCGGTCCGTGCAATATGGCCGTCATACCCAGACGAGCCCCCAGATTCGCCGGAACTCCAATACATAGCAAACTCCACAGGTAGTAGGGGTATAGTGTCCTCCCTGTATAAAATGCAGCTAACAAAGCGAGAGAACACGTCCCTCAAACCACAGGAAGCTTGGGCCAGAGAGCTGGGAATGGAAATCACTGATGGCATGTGGTACAACATGTGTGCGCACAAGCGCAGAGTCTCCCTAAGTGCTAGATTCCTCTGCATACAATATTGATTACTCAATAGACGTTATTACACACCGCTCAGAGTAGCAAACTTCACACGCTCCCCTACCCACAAGTGCCCGAAATGCAACTCTGAAGAGGCAGATCATATGCACATGTTTTGGTCCTGTACTGCGCTGAGGGTGTTCTGGCTGGAAGTAACGAGAGCGCTCACAGAGATAATTGGGTCCCAGTAGACCTCGACCCGCTGGCCCTGTTGTTTGGAATATGGTCTGGAGAAAATGCTAAAAAATGTCTAAATTCTTAAATGTGTGTGCTATTGTTGCTAAAAGATGTATCTTGCAAGGTTGGAAACGCTGCTCTCCCCCCACCTTTGGAATGTGGTTGAAGGCCCTCACCTGGGTACAAACCTGTGAGGAGGAGTATATTGGATCCTTGCCCATGCCATCTCGTCCAAAGAATGTGTGGACGGAATTCTGCACCTATCTGAACAATAAAGATGAGGTTGAGTGGGGCCCCGCTCCCCTGCCGGATCAGCCTGTCACACTACTATAAATACTAAACATCTTGCCACCACTCGAGTTGTCAATACCCCCCCTCCCACTCTGGAGCCGTCTCAAAATGTATGATATAATTCCTAACTGTGCTGTTGTTGTGATATTTGTATATATCTGTGCAAATGTGCTCTCTCAAAGGCATGTTAGGCGCTTCGGAAGAGCCCCTCAGGAAGAAGTGGGATCTTCTCCTGCCATGCCTGCTGTTTGCTTACAGAGAGGTACCTCAAGAGAGTGTTGGTTTCAGCCCCTTTGAGTTACTCTTTGGACATCCCGCGAGGGAGCCCCTCGCCTTGCTCCGAGAAGGTTGGGAGGCCACCCCTCCAGGTCCCTCCAAGCAAGCGGGGGACTATGTCTTAGGCCTCAGACAGAGGATGACATAGATGATGGGTCAGGCAACAGCGAATCTTAAGGCCAGCCAGGAATTGAATAAGTACTGGCATGACCTTAAAGCATTGCAAGTGGATTGGACTCCGGGACAGGAGGTCCTCGTGATGGAGCCTACCAAGCCTCGGCTTTGGCGGATAAATGGACTGGACCCTTCAGGATAATCTCCAAGATGGGCGAAGTCAATTATCTGGTTGGCATGGAGCCTCTGGGGTAGCCCCTCAGATATTCCATGTTAACAGGCTCAAGCCTTTCCACAGGTGGGCTGAAGTCTCATGTCTCTTGCTAGCTTCAGAGCAAGAAGAGGATGAGAGTGAGCCCCTTCCTGATTTGCTGCAAAGCAACCTTCAGGATGGCTCAGTGGAGGGAGTACATCTCTCTCCCGATCTGACGACAGAGCAGCAGAAGGCCTGCAGGGCTTTGCTCCAGCAGTATGTCTCTCTGTTTTCCCTGACACCAGGCCTTTCACCGTGGTGTAGGCATGACATTGGCACTGGTGACATTGTGCCTGTCAAAAGCAGGTGTTACCGTATGTCTGCTACAGTTAAGAACCACATCCAGGCTGAAGTCGCCAAGATGTTGGATCTGGGTATTATTGAACCCTCAACCAGTCCCTGGTCCAGTCCAGTGGTCCTTGTCCCCAAGGCAAGTTCCCAGGCAGGTACCAAGGATTGGAGGCTCTGTGTGGACTACCGAGGAGTCAATGCCGTCACCAAAACTGATGCGCACCCATTGCCCAGGGCTGATGAGCTCGTGGATACCATAGGTGCTGCCAAATTTGTGAGCACCTTTGACCTTACCTCATGCTATCGGCAAATAGCTCTGACAGACCACGCCAAGGAAAAGATTGCGTTCTCAACACCAGAGGGACTCTACCAGTTTAGAGTCATGCCTTTCGGGCTGAAGAACACCCCTGCCACTTTCCAGAGATTAGTCAACCATGCGCTCAGTGGGCTGGAAGCCTTTTGTGTGGCTTACTTAGACGACATTGCCGTTTACAGTTTCACCTGGGAAGAGCATTTGACTCATCTGGATAAAGTGTTGTAGGCGTTAAAAAGGGCTAACCTCACTATCAAGGCCACCAAGTGCCAGATAGCTCAGGGGAAAGTCACGTATCTTGGTCATGAGGTAGGAGAGGGTCAAATCCAACCGCTCCCCAATAAAGTACAGGATGTACATGACTGGGAGACTCCCACTATTCAAACCCAGGTGAGAGCCTTTCTGAACCATAGCTGCACCCCTGCCAGAGATGACTTCGCCCAAACAACCTAGGAAGGTTAATTGGACTGAAGACTGTCAGAGGGCCTTTGATAGCTTGAAAGGAAGTCTGTGTGGGCACCCATGCTGTGTGCGCCTGATTACAGCAAGCCCTTTATTGTTCAAACTGACGCCTGCGACACCAGAATTGGAGCTGTCTTGTCCCAGTTAGATGACAAAGGAAGAGAACATCCGATCATATTCATCAATAGACAACTTAAGGGTAGGGAACTTAGGTGGGCTACTGTTGAAAAGGAATGTTTTAGTATTGTTTGGAGCCTTAGGCATTTTAGACCCTACCTTACCGGGTCTACCTTCAAGGTCCAAACCGATCATAAGCCCCTGAAGTGGCTTATGCAGATGAAGGGTGAAAACCCGAAACTGCTCAGGTGGTCCTTTAGTCTGCAAGGACTAGATTTTACCATTGAGCACAGACCAGGGAAGAGTCACGATAATGCAGGTGGCCTTTCCAGAAGGTATGTTGACCATCAGGATGAGGGTGTCTATCCCGTGGGAGATTAGGCACCCTCCACCTCAGTATGTGGGGGGCGACTGTGATGCTGGAAATGCATCAGAGGGAAAGGGCCTCCGTATCTTTGTCCTTTACTGTTTTTACCATTTGTTCTGTCATGTTTTCCGCGCAGTTCATGTGGGACTCCTGGCAGTGCAGCTCTCTCTCCTTTGGTTTGGTGAACAGACCTGTGGGATACCCTTATGGCACCCATGGGTAGGGGTACAACCCAACGTCGATTTCCGTTGAAGAATGCTACAATTCCAGGTACATTGAGGCTGTAGAACTATTGTAGAGGGAAATAAGACTCGTCGAACAATATATGGACTGGGCTTGTGATACATTGTTGCTTTACAGGTTGCCCAGGTGGAGGGATCTCCACACAGAACTGTGCTTAACGGTAGAGGCCAGTATTCTGCCTATTGTTTCAACCATCTTGCTTTCCTTCCTATTTCTATTGCTGGTTTCCTTGTTATTGATCTGTGTGACATTTTGACAGTATAGTTGATGCACTTTAATGAGATCTGATAATACTTGTGGTACCACTTTAGAACTGTATATATTTACCATTGTTGATTTTCTGAGCACAAAGTGAGTTATTGTGATAGTGTACATAACCTTGAATATTGATTATATAAAGACTGTGTTTTAACCAATACAGCATGTGGACATTCCTTTGTGGGGGCTTGGGGACTACACTGTACTTAAGAACCAGCCTGCATCACCTCCTGAGAAGCTAGACCTTGATTGCTCGACCACGATACCAATAATAGAGAATCTTAGCTGGGGTCCTCTGTGCCCCTCCTCTACCATATAGAGAGAAGTACAGACACCCCCCTCCAGTCTTTACACACTCTCCACCCCGACTTGCACCTCCTAATCATTAGCGCATCCCGCTCTGACTGGCACTTTTTCACACCTCCCCATTCCCCTGCACTTCTTGTTACTGCACTTGCACGATCCTAATGACACAAGGCCCAGTAGGATCGTTTTTGTAATTCTCCAGCATGGGGTCTGGCATGGATTCACATGCTATGAATATTCCCCGTAGTCAGGCTGGGAATCCTCGGTTTCATTTCTGAACTGTCTTTCTCCTAATAACCAATCACTGGTCTCAGGGTCATACTGCCCCCAGCCAATGACTGCCCTCTACCAAAGCCCCTCCTCTGGCAGCCATCTTCAGATTTTTACCGCACGTTTAAGTGTTGGGAGTCCTCGTGCTATAGCTCTCGAGCTTTAACTGCGTATTGCGTTTTTTCAGAGAAATGTATCTATTTTTTTCGGTCAATTGAGCCTCAAGCTCCACCGATTCATCATCTGTTAACGGGGACCCGTTTCGGAATTCTTCTACGCCCCTCAAGGGCAAATTTTTGTCGAACTTCGTCTCTTCTTGGAGAATTCCAAAAGACACCCGAGGCCTACCCCGCATGCTCATGGCCGAAGACAAAGGAGACTCGACGCCCCTGTTCAGAACCTGTCCAGGATGTGGACTACAGAACGTCTTCAAGGAGGATGGGCACTCCCGGTGCCTTTACTGCCTGCAGTCAGATAAATCGCACGCAGAGGAGGCCTGTGCATTCTACAAGGACATGTCCTCCCGTACCATGAGGGACCGTCACCAGCGGCTTGCTAACTGGCTGCAGGCAAGGAGCTCAGCCGCAGGTGAGCCCAAGAACAAATCTGAGCGGTCTTCTATGACCTTTGAGGGTGCTCCGGTGATGGGGGCCCAACATAAGGCAAAGCACTACGAGTCTGCAGCCACTGGGAGCGCCGTTGGTACGGGCTCTGCTGCAGCCAGGCCAGGCCAGGTGCAGCATCGCCGATGCCGTCAACCACGAGCCAACGCTCAGA
This sequence comes from Ambystoma mexicanum, assembly GCF_040938575.1. Classification (NCBI taxonomy): domain Eukaryota; kingdom Metazoa; phylum Chordata; class Amphibia; order Caudata; family Ambystomatidae; genus Ambystoma; species Ambystoma mexicanum. The sequence continues at coordinate 110,955,065 of NC_090938.1, read as the reverse complement.
CTCGACGAAAAGGAAATCGGAGAACCCGGGTAAGCTTCGAGAGAAGGCTCAGGTGGCTCCGATGGAGAAAGCCAAGGCAGAGCGAGGTGTTGACCCTCCCCCTACGGTGAAGGCCTCAGACGCGCCTAAGGTCGTGAAGTCCCAGGTTCACCAGGCTAAGGCTTTGATTGAGGGAGTGGTACCGTCCCTGACGAAGACTGCAGATGCGGCCCCAGTGGAGACGACCCCCAAGCCAAGAGTTTCCCTGCGTACGTGAAGGGAATCGTCTTTCCTGCCTGTCGAAAAGACCCCTGTGAAACTCGTGGCCGAGAAGAAGCGGGGGACACGGTAGTCCTACCGGACACAGATACATCGTCCGAGGAAGAGCTTGCGGGCATCGTTGCTGCCCTTGACAAGAGTTACAGGAAGGAACCTGACGTGGCGGACGTGGAAAGCGACGAGGGAACCGACGACGAGCGGCAGGGCGACGAGGAACTGGAGGACACCACGCTGCTGCCGACGCTCCCGTCGCAACCGCTGCCACCACCGACGGATAGGTCGGAGGACATCTTACTGGCCCTGCACAACCTGTGCTCGGAAATAAGGACAAGGCTGCCCTTGCCCCCAGAAGGAGATCCAGCGGCGCCTGGACCGTCAGAGGAGCCGCCAACCAAGCGGAAACGAGTCCATCCACCCCCACCCTGCCATCCTTCACCTCCCTCCCCTCCGCCGAGGGACGAGACGGGGACGGAGATGGCGACGACAGGGACGGACGACGACGGCGGCGACAACGACGACGGAGCAGATGTCCCGTCGCCTCCATCCCGGGCTTCTCCGCCCGACAAAATTGGCTCGTTCCACACCATGATCACTAGGGCTTCAGAGCTTTTTCAGCTGCGCCCCGAACAGCAGAAGAAGGAGGGGTTCCTTTATCAGCGACGAGAGGCCAAGAGAAAAACCGTGCTCTTGGTACCACTGTTGGACGACATTTGGGACGAAGGTCTATCCCTGTTGAAGAACCTGTCCTCGGCCCTAGCGAAGAGAGACCGGTATGAAAAGAAATACCGGGTTCAAGACTCTGCACCGACGTGCCTCAGAGCACAGCCGTCCCCGGACTCATTGGTCTCTGCGGCGGTCAGGAAGAAATCGGCAGGGTCGACGGCATTGACTTCTACTTCCCCACCGGACGAAGAGGGGAAGAAGCTGGACGCCATGGGACGTCGGCTCATCTCATCGGCAGCGAGGACCATTAAGGCGGCCAATGCTCTCGCTATCATGGCCCGCTATGATAGGGAGCTGTGGTTTAAAATCGCCCCCCTCCTGGACTTCCTACCAGACAACAAGAGGGCAGAGGCCCTTGAAATCTTACAAGAAGGCGAGGTGGCTTCTGACCATGCCATCACGGTGGCCACGGACATTGCCACACCGGCTTCCGCTAGATGGGCAACAGTGTTTGCCTTTGCCGGCGTGGTTGGTTCAGGGCCACTGACTTCCGTCAGGATGTACAGACGAGGGTACTGGACATGCCCTTCGACGGGAACAACTTGTTTGGGAAGACAGTGGACGAGTCACTGCAGGCCATCAAGGCAGACACCGAGATGGCCTGTGCCTTGGGCACACTCCAGCAATGATGGCCGTCCTTTCGGTCCGCGGGAGGCAAGTCCCAGGGTGCCTCCAAAGGATTTGGTGGCAGCGCTTCTTCATACCATCAAGCGGCCTGTTCTTCATTCCATGAAGCCTACAGAGGCCGCAGCAAGGCCGGATGTCATATACCAGCTCCATCATCGCAATGGGACAGGTGGAGACATGTCCACCATTGAGGAGTGCCATCACGTTACTTTCCTGTCAGCTGCGGTCTAGTTGTTTTCAAGATGGCCGAGGCCAGCATCAAGACCGGCTTCCACTCGCAGCGGCTTGCGTTGCAACTGCCGTGGACTCTCTCCTTCATTGCCACACTGAGTTACATCGCTTGGGTTTGGTAAGCCCTCTTTCCTTGTTCCCTCTGACCCTTTGTGCCTTTGGATCAGGCCCAGCCTGTTTCCTTCTTTCCTTTCCCCCTCTCCGATGGGGTCTCTGCTCTCTCTCTCCCAGCTCCTTCGAACCTCCCGCCTCTCTTTTCTGGGCTTCCCGCCTGCTTTGCCTCTTTCCCATTCGGCTTCTCCTCTTTTTCTCCCTCTGTCATCCCTTTACCATCCTGTGGTTACTTACCTGCTGGGTTATTGCTATCAAAGCCCCATAGTTCTTTCCTCTTCGGAGGTCTTCTCTTCCAACAGACTCCGGTCCGTGTATCCGGATCTCTTCTCCTGGAGCTCACACACAGCGCTCCACTCATCTATCACTGCCAACACATAGGAGACCTTTTCCATTGACATCGCACTGGAGAACCACAAGCCATCATTATACCGGAGAACAAACATCTAAGCCTCTGACGTCCTCCTCTGGTTTTTTTTTCCCTTAACAGGTTTTTTTCCCCTTTTTTGGCTGCTTCGGGACGGGGGCCACTGGTCTTCTGGTTCTTTAACCGACCAGAGTGGCGTCGTCCCGCGGCAGGCCGTATCTTCATAAAAAGAAATCACCTCTCAAGACTAAAGGAGGAAAGAAGTACTCATTCAGGAAGACCCAAAAACAGGTGAGGAGTGGGATCTAAGTCCTGAGAGCAACAGTGACTCTGACACCAGAGGACATTGTCATCGTGGCAAAGGGGCCCAAGGTGGTAACGCCTTGGCGAAGCAGGACTGAACCGGTCGTGACATCGGGCCCCACCCGAGTACCCCGATGGGAGGCCGGCTGGCGAACTTCGTCAGCGTGTGGAAGTCCATCTCCACCGACCGTTGGGTGCTGGATGCACTGGCCCACGGACACACCCTGGAGTTCCAAAGGAAGTGTCCCCATTTTCCACCTGTGGCCAGGAAAGTAAATCACATTCCACAACTACTTCGAGAGGTACGAGCTATGCTGAAAAATGGCACCATAGAGCTCGTCCCAAAGAGGCTCCGGGGCTCTGGAGTGTACTTGTGGTACTTCCTCGTCCGAAAGAAGACAGGCGGTTGGCGGCCCATATTAGATCTCGGCCGCCTCAGCAAATACATCAAATCCCAGAAGTTCCGGATGGTCACCCTTCATCACGTACTGCTGGATGAGGGGGTACGTCCTGTCGTCGTTGGACTTGGAGGATGCCTACTTCCACATCCCCATACATGAATCATCAGATATTTCTGTGCTTTGTGGTCCAGGGATGGCACTACCAATTCAAGACCCTCCGCTTCGGTCTGAAGTCGGCCCCAAGGGTCTTCACCAAGTGCCTGCCACTGGTGGTGGCGTGGCTGTTGCGCCTGCAGGGGATCCACATCTACCCCTATCAGGACGATTGGCTCATCTGAGCGAAGTCAAGGGAACTCGCCGTCGGGCACATAGTGAGGACCGTCCGCCTGCTCACTGAACTGGGGTTCTCGATAAACTATGCAAAGTACTGCTTGGAGCCATCACAGGACGCTCAGTTCCTGGGAGCCAGAGTCAACGCGGTGGCATGCCTAGCCGCACCGTCAGAGGAAAGGATGAAAGCCATCCTGGGCAAGGTACAACGGCTGTTGACCATGGAAGTTGCCAGGGTGAGGTCCATCAAGTCCCTACATGGCATGATGTCGTCATGCATCTACCTCGTTCGGCTGTGCAGGCTGCGGATGCGGCCGCTGCAAGAGTTCCTCGAGGCCCGTTGGATGCAAATGGCGGGAAGCTTCGAGGACAAGATTGCCCTCAACGAAACATTGCGTCGAGTGATTCGGTGGTGGGGTGTCTGCGCGCATCTCGCAGCAGGCACAGACTTCCAAACCCCAGCACATCAAGCGAGGGTGACGACAGACGCTTCCCTGGAGGGATGGGGCGCACATACAGGAAATCTCCACGCAAAAGGCATGTGGCTCCCAGAGGAGAGGTTGTTGCACATCAACGCCCTGGAGCTCCGAGCTGTGTTTTGGGCCCTGAAGTCATTCCTGCTGTCCCTCAAGGGCAAAGTGGAGCGGGTCTTCACCGACAACACCACCACGATGTTCTACATTCGCAAGCAGAAGGGCACCAGATCCCCAGCTCTCTCCAAGGAAGTGCAGGACCTATGGCACTGGGCCGCCACCCAGAGGATGTTCCTGGTACCCTTTCATCTTGCAGGAGTGAAGAACACTGTCGCCGATTCAATCAGCAGGGAGCTGCGCTCTTGCCACGAGTGGGAACTTTGGCAGGATCAGGTGGGCCTACTGTTTTGACGATGGGGCAATCCCCAGTTTGATCTGTTTGCGACGGCGACGAACACCAAGTGCCGGAGGTTCACCAGCAGGTTTACCCAGCCGCGGAGCATGGGGAATGCATTCTCATTCCCCTGGGACGGCCTGTTTATCTATGCGTTCCCACCGTTGCTGTTGCTCCTGTAACTCATCAGTCAACTCAGATGGGTCTGGTGCAGGATGATCCTCGTAGCACTGGCGTGGCCGAGGCAGATTTCGTACCTGGACCTTCTGGACATGTCAGCAACCCTCCAGTCAAGCTTCCGGCGGATGCAGATCTTCTCGCCAGGCAAGGAGGCGCGATTCTGCACCACAACCTGGGGTCGCTGAACCTGCAGGCCTGGATCCTGCAGCGCTAGAGTTTGGAGGATACGAGATCCCAGTGGACTGCAAGGAGGTACTTGCCAAGGCCAGGGCTTCTTCGATGCTTAAGTGCTACAGCATAAATGGAAGAGGTTCACCGTCTGGTGCCGTGCACAGAAGATAAACCCTCTACGGATTACGGCCCCTCAAGTGCTGCAGTACTTGCTGTTGCTGGCTTAGGCGCGGCTGTCTCACGCCTCTATCAAGATCCATCTGGCGCTATCTCCCGCTACACCAGAACTCTGGGGCAATCATCGCTGTGGTTGCATTGCATTGCCTAGTTAGAGAGTTCATGAAAAGGCGTTCCTGCCGGTGAAGGCTCCGGCCCCCGGCATGGGAGCTCAATGTGGTGCTGACTAGGCTCATGGGTCCTCCGTTCGAGCCTCTGCATTCGGCACCTCTGAAATTCCTGTTGTGGAAGACGGCGTTCCTGGTGGCTATCACCTACGCACGACGAGTGGGAGAGAACCAGGCCCTCTCCTGCAAGCCTCCGTATTTGACATTCCACGCAATGAGGGTTGTGCTCACAACGCACCCCTCCTTCATGCCCAAGGTGCCGTCGGACTTCCATCTCAACGAGCCCTTGGTGTTACCTGTTTTCTTCCCATCGCCTTTGTCACCGGCTGAGAGGACTTTGCACTCGCTGGGTGTGGCTAGAGCGCTGAAGTTCTACGTGGACCGCACAAAGAGTTTTCGGAAGACCTCGCAGCTGTTTGTGAGCTTTGGCTCTGTGAACCAAGGGAAAGCCCTCTCCAAGGCTTCCATTTCCAGGTGGCTCTCCGGCTGCATCATGCACGCACTATCACTGGTTGGCAAACCGACTGTTGCCTGGCTGTCCAAGAGCCCATTCGACCAGTGCGATCGCTGCAACTACAGCGTTCCTGTCTGGTGTGCCCCTGCTGGACATCTGCGGGGCTGCTACGTGGAGGTCGACGTACACCTTCACGAAATTCTACTGCGTCGACCGGGATTCCAGGAAGGAGTCCAGATTCGGCCAAGCAGTGCTGCGCAACCTGTTCGCTTGAAGGTGAGCCTGGTGAGGAGGTAAGAGATGCTTAATGTTGAGTTGTTGAAATGCTTAATGTTGAGCCTTGCCACCTCACGTGGTTGTGCATGTGTGTACTGCTATCTATTCTTGTATTCATGAGCATGTGAATCCATGCCAGACCCCATGCTGGAGAAGGAACAAGTTACTTACCTCTAACTGTTGTTCTCCAGCATGGGTCTGGCATGGATTCACATGCGAACCCTCCCGCCTACCCCTCTTTTGTTCCTACTGCCACTTTACTTGCTACCAAATCTGAAGATGGCTGCCAGAGGAGGGGCTTAGGTAGAAGGCAGTCATTGGCTGGGGGCAGTATGACCCAGAGACCAGTGATTGGTTATTAGGAGAAAGACAGTTCAGAAATGTAACTGAAACTGAGTTTTTCTTTACCGAGGATTCCCAGCCTAAATCTAGAGGGTAAGAAAAACATTTGGTGGACACATTGAACAGACTAGAATCTGCTCCACACAAATGTGAATGAATAGCTTTGGTTGTGAAAATGCTATTCCATAAGTGGGGTCTCCCGTCGGTGGAATTTTTTGCAACCCAGTACAATGCCATATGGCCTCTATTTGCATCAAGGGGGCATCAGGGACGTCACACTATGAGTGACGCCCTGCATCTGAACTGGTGGAACAAGACGCCTTAATGCGTTTCCACCACTTTCTCTGATACACAAGACGTTGATATGATTCAAAGTAACTCACAACTGTATGTTGATCTTCATAGCCCTGTTGTGGCCATGCCAGTTTTGTTTTTCAGAACTACTGGATCGTGCAGTATTGGAAAGGGTGGATTTACAGATGTCGGAAGATCTTCTGTCTCAGCAGAAAGGGCTGGTGCTTAACCCCTCCCCTCATTGACTCAACTGGAAGGCTTTGTTCCTGAATAACTAACTGACCTTTGCTCATTTGCATCTATTTGATCAAAATCTGAAGATCATGTCTGCTTCCAGGAAGGCTCCTACTAGAAGCAATATTGAAGTGAATGGTTGAGATTTTACCATTGGGCTTTAGATCACTATGTAAATCCTTTGACAGCTTCAGTCGACGATGTAATTGCTTTTATGTGTTTCCTGGTTTCAACTGGAGTGAAAGTTGATACTAGCAAACATTATTGCGTTAAATGGAATGTAAAGTGGCAGTCGGCAGCACTACGTTCTTTCCCTGCCCTCTGAACAGGTTTCTGCTCAGCTGCATTGGTTTATTGAGACTCTGCCACCATCTACATAAACCAATTTCCACCACGAATCGGGCCGCTATGTGCAACGTAAAGTGGCAGTCGACAGCGCTACGTTGATTCCCTGGTCTGTGAACAGTTTCTGCTTAGCTGCATTGCTTTATTGAGGCTGTGCCTCCATCTACATGAACCCATTTCCACCACGAAGTGGAATGTAAAGTGGCAGCGACAGCGCTACATTGGCCCTCATTCCGACTCAGGCGTTAAGGGGTTTACGGCGCCGTAAACGGCGCCGACCCTTAACGCCCGATTACAAGGTTCCCTTTGCGGGATGGCTTTTAACGGCTGCTTTTTGCAGCCGTTAAAAGCCATTCCGCAAAGGGACCTTGGCGATAATTACGGCACCGTAATTTACGGTGCCGTAATTATCGCCTTTCCCCATTCCCATTTTGCCCTATGGGGCAAAAATGGGAATGGGGAAGGGTAAAATGGGAAATGGGGATTTACCGCCCCACTCACCTTGGAATGGGGCGGTAAATCCGCCAACCACCATGGCGTAAACATAGTTTACGCCATGGTGGTAAGGGTACGACCCAGGCGGTAACTTACCGCCTGGGTCTTTGTTTCCCTGCTCCGTGAACAGTTTCTGCTCAGCTGTATTGATTTATTGAGGTTACGCCTCCATCTGCATAAGCCCATTTCCACTGCGAGGCGGACCGCGAAGAACAAACATAAAGTGGCAGTCAGCATGCAGACAGCGTAGCCTGGCTTCGAAGAATTACATTGAATTCATGCGGAGTAGAAAGTAATTGCGACTGGTATTTGCTGCTGTCCCTCTCCATGTGCTTGCAGCATGCAGATTTGAACAAACATTGATGGTGGAAAACGAGGGTGTTTAAGTAGTGACTGTTGGGTATACCCTTTGAGCTGCTTACATTTTGAATGTATTATTGCTGGACGCAGCTTCACTGAGTGAAGACGTGACATGAAGGCCAGGTGCAGAGCAGTTCAGTGCTGTCTGATGCAAGTAAGGGTGCTAAAGCAGTGACTGTCGGGCAAAGTCCCTTGGAGCTGCTCACTTTTGCCCGCACTCTCTCTGTGAAGAAGGGCTTGCGGACCTACGCTTCTGGTTTACTGCAAGGGTTGTTGGTCATGTCAAGGGTGCCCACACCAAAATTGTCTTGGCGAATCCTGACTCTCTGTGAACCCCTTCATCACCCCTCAGTTGGAGCAAGGAGAGGTCAGTGGCAGTTATTTGGGCAATTAAGCATTTGACCTATTAGAGCTGATAAAAGATTCATGAGAATGAGAAGGAAAGCAAAGAGATATAACTTGAGAAACTCTGAGCCCACTCCTCTCGACAATGAAGTCACACAAAACCGGAGGCCAGAAAGAATTAATGCGAGGCCCGTTGACCAAGAGAAGATAACAACATTCTTTCTGCAAGCACCACAAACTCATACAGCCAGGTAATTAAATCTATTCCAGACTCACTGATGCTAGGTGTAGGAACAGACATAAATGAGGGAATTGAAATGCCATGGCCAGTACTTAGGGACGTAGAAAGACACGCAAGCACGTCTCTTCTGGAGGTTTGTCTAAGTCTGGAGGACGAAGCAGTCCTCTTGTCGCACTGAACTTAGTCCTATAGTCCTTTATAAGACTTTATGACACTGTAGTACTTGAAGTGAGATCAAATACAACTATTTTAAAGGAATTGAGAGAAAGGCTTTTGACACATGACCAGCTCTATAACTATGAAAGGAAGGAGGTGGTTATGTGAGAAGCACGTCGGGAGACTGTACAAGAGGCGCCGCAGTAGGGAAGACCACTAACCGGACAGTAGCAGGGAAGACTATGTATTCTGAGTTGTTTGTTCTGCCCGCAAAGAAACTCAACCCAAGTTGCAACGACAAGAAAATGAAAAATATGAAAGGCCTTTCTAAAGCAACAAACAGGGCATCACAAAAATTCCTAAAAACATTTTTAAGCACTACGCATCGAAGAGAGTTTCATTCCACATAAAGAAGGGAAAGGAAGGTGCTTAACTCTGAAATAATAGAAATTAAAGACACAACAACAAGAAGAGTTGAATACTCGTGTTACGGAGGAATTTGAAGACGAAACTAAGGAGCAACGAATCAGAGAGAATCAAACAGCCGGTATGAAACTCAGAATGGGCATCAATGTACATAAAAAGAAGAAAAAGATGGGAACTAAAAAGAAAGGGGATCAGGAGATTCTTTCAGTCTGCCAAAGAGGACAGTGACAAAGACAGTGAAGAAGAAGTGGGTCGAATGAAGATGACTCGAACAGTATATCGGAGTTTGTGAGTGACGTGACAACCGAAAGAACTGTGAGGCACTTGAAGGCAGAAGGAGGGGGTTAATGTAACATTAGTAAGAGAGAAGAATGTCAGAAATACAAGAATAGCTGAAGAACACAATTTCCCCAAGCCAAATGACGGGGTCACCAATAAGAGCTTAATAGGAGGCCTGTCATGATGCCTACCCCCGGGGACCCAGACCAAGTCCAGCAACCCCGGAAGCAGGCATCAAGTTACCCCAAGCAAGCCCAACAACCCCTGCTAGGGGCTATTTGGGTGCAGTCCTGGCGCCTATGGCACCAGGCTCATATGGAGAGTCAGTCCTGGCGCCATAGGCGCCAGGCTCATAGATTAAAACTTACCTGATGCAGACCATGCTGCAAACTTACCTGATGCAGACCACGCTGCAAGAGCTCCAAGCCAAAAGAGGCTTGGAAGGAACTATTTTATCTAGGGACTATTTTTTACTCTGGTGGGGCTGGGGAGGAATACTTACCTGGAACTTCGCGTTATTCTGCATCCAGCAGCGTAACGCTCACCGTGCCTGCAAGTCTGCATCCAGTCTTCTGCCACGCCCGCCTCGAGTTTGGAGCTCCTAGAAAAAGGGAGAAAAAAGGAGAAAAGGTTAGAACAAGAGCAATACCTTTGATCCTTAACTGAATTCCCGATCCATCGCGCCTTCGAGCTGGAAGAAAGAAGTTATTTTATGCGCGTCGCCTCGCCTGCTGCAGCGCCGCGCTGAACTCACCGGCCTTCGCAGCATCTTCACATTTCACCGCATCCTCCTGCATGTTCCCGCCGCACTCCGGCACCTAAGGAGAAGACAAGAACAGCAAGGTGAGCCAAGGGAATACACAGAGGAATACCCCCCATAGACTTACCTGATTTTACCACCGGGGGTACTATTCCTCTTTACGGGTCGGTGCAGCTTCCACTGCATTCTAGCTGAACCCCGGCCCCTAAGGGGAAACAAAAGGACAGCAAGGTGAAACAAAGGGACTAACAAGGGGAACCCTCCTCACCACAAAAGACTTACCTGATTTTACCGCCGGAGGCATTGTTCCCCGAGACCTCATACTTTCTCTCAGTGCCTGAATAAGGGACAAAGCAACAGGTTACATATGGACATTATTTTATCGAACTGTGTTGGATAATACAAATCCTTACCATAATATTACCGGTTGCCACGAGGAACTCTACAGTAGGTTCAAGCTGCAACCTGCAAGGAATCGGACAAGAGTGAAAGTCAGGCATTTGAACTCTTATGAACTACATACTTACGGCGTCTTGCCGGGAATATCAGAGTCAATATTGTCCTGGAACTCACCAATTCCTTCGAGCCAGTGAAGCAACTGGTTATCTACGCGCCCCTGCGCTCAATGCAGGATGGAGAGCTCATCTTTTCAAATCATCAGGTGAGACTATAAGAGGGGACATCCAAGGTGATCAGTGGGGAGAACAACGGGTGGGGGGACTTACTCTCAACTCCACTGGTGGTTAATTCCCTTTCTCCATTTGCAGAAGAATATTCCTACGGGCCAAGCAAATGAAGCTAGGTGGGCCAGTCCAGTCCGTCATCTCGGCCCTACTCGTCACATTGGTGGAGACCGCAGCAGTCCAGTCCAGATCGACACCTCTGTGGGAGCCAGGTGAGCGTAACAGAACGCAAAGCCTACCTACAAATTCCCACCCGGGCGTTATGGATACCTCAGAGACTGACCAATTGGCCCAATTACTAGGGGAACTGAGGGCTGAAGTGCATTCCGCCCGTCAAGAAACCAATGCCCTTAGCAGAGAACTGATTTTGTCAAAGGAGCGAACTGATGACCTTGCTAGGCAACTATTGCAAAGCCAGGCTGGACAAGCACCCCTACCCGGTTCCGGGGGAAATCCAGCTCCTGTCTTATCGAGTAACCCTGTGCAAATAAACCTACCTGGAAATATTCTATTAGCTCCACCCGAACGCTTTGCTGGAGATCCCAAAAGGTTCGCCTTGTTTATGAACCAATGCCGCTTGCACTTTTTCTGCAGACCTGGAGCCTTCCCAAACGATCAAGCCAAGGTATTGTCATATCTCAGCGGCAGTGCAGCTGATTGGTCAATTCCACTAGTTACTCAGGATGACCCAATTCTTCGGGATTTTCAGGGCTTTCAAACGAGCATTGAAAGACTATTTGCCCGGCACTCCCAAGGACAGGCCCTGGATAACGAACTTTTGTCCCTACGACAGGGTAACCAGGACCTTCTATCTTACATCGCGACCTTTAATAGGTTGATAGTGGAAACTGGATGGCCTGAGGTAAAACGAATCACGTTATTTCATTGAGGGCTTCGAGGAGAACTCAAGGATGTCTTGGCTCAAGTCGTGAACCCACCTCAAGACTGTGCTGAATATATAGACTTAGTGGTCCAGTTAGATCACAGACTTCAGAACAGAAAGGCTGATCGAGCCAAGTTTGAGAACAGGGTGTTGGTCAAAACCCACACTAACCCCAAAGGAGCAGATGCTTCAGAACCCATGCAAATCGGAGGGGTTAAAGGACCCTTAATCCAGAAGGAAAGAGAAGGGAGACGGCAAATGCAATTGTGTCAATATTGTGGAACTTCTGGGCATTTTCTACGGGATTTCCCTGTAAAACCACCCAAGAAGGTGGTAGGAGCTGCTGATAAAAGCCATATGGAGTCTGACTCGGGAAACGACCATGCCCGACAAGCGTAGAGGTCCGCTTGCCGAGCTTGAAGAAGGATACTCAGACCTCGCATTTCATCATACCAATGGTCCTCGTAGATCCAGGGCAGCCATCGCGTATGCACGCAGTAAGGGCATACATTGATAGCGGGCCATAGGAAACTATGTGGATTACGAATTGGCTTCCAGGATGAATCCGTCTCTCTGCCAAAAAACCACCTCAGATGTCATCACCACAGTCGATGGAACTGAAATTGCCTCTGGGCCTGTAACTCATTCCACCGCAGAGATGACATTATTGGGTCCGGATGGGCATCGAGAGGCTATTGTGTTTGATCTAATCAAGGCCCCACAGTTCCAAATAATACTGGGGATACCTTGGTTGGAAACACATAATCCTTGTATTGATTGGCGAGAGAAGAGAATAACCTTCCCGGATTTTGCGCAAACCTGTTACCCAAAGAAAAATCTGAGCGCAGGCCTGGCCACAGTAACCACAGCAGTCATGCAACTACCTCCTGAATACCAAGAATTCCAGGATGTCTTCCAAAAAGAACAGGCAAACACCTTACCTCCTCACAGATCGTACGATTGCCAAATCGATCACATACCCGGTGCACAACCCCCTTGTAGCAGGATCTATGCCCTTACGGAACCTGAGAACCTTCACCTACGACAATACTTAGACAAGTACCTTGCCAATGGCTTTATTCGCCCATCTAAGTCCCCTGCATCTTCAGCTTTGTTCTTCGTGCCCAAAAAGGAAGGTGACCTCAGAACATGCTTAGACTACCGCGTATTGAACCAGATAACTGTTAAGAACCGATACCCATTGCCTCTGATTCCTGAACTACTAGACCAAGTGAAGGACGGTTGCATATACACTAACCTAGATCTGCGGGGGGCATACCATCTGGTACGTGTAAAAGAGGGCGATGAATGGAAGACTGCTTTCCGCACTAAGTATGGGTTATTCGAATACCAGGTGATGCCTTTCGGGTTGTGCAATGCACCTGCAGCCTTCCAATACTTCATGAATGATGTCCTTCATGAACTCATTGACGTTTGTGTTGTCGTATATATCGATGATATTCTAGTATACTCCTATTCAGAATCTGACCATGTGAAGCACGTTCGAGCAGTCCTTGAGAAATTGCACCAGCACAAACTATATGCAAAACTGGAAAAATGTGTTTTTCATGAAGTGGCCATCACTAAGTTCAGTTAAAGGAGTACAAAGTATGCTCGGCTTTGCCAATTTCTACCACAGATTCATCCCAGATTTTTCACATGTTGTACATCCCATCACAGCACTCCTGCGAAAAAATAAACGCTTTATGTGGACTGAAGAAGCTGAAAATGCCTTCCGAGAGCTGAAAGCGAAATTCACGTCTGCACCTGTATTAAAGCACCCGCGCCCTGAACTTCCATACATAGTGGAAACTGATGCATCCAGTCTAGCCATGGGAGCTGTCCTGTCTCAAAAGGACCCTGAAACTGGCCAGCTTCACCCAGTAGCGTTTTGGTCCAGAAAGTTCTCGGCACCTGAGTTAAACTATGCGGTTACCGATAAGGAGTTATTAGCGATTAAATCCGCCTTCAAGGCTTGGCGGCACTATCTTCTCGGTGCCAGGCATACCATTACTGTGATCACCGATCACCGGAACTTACAGTATTTAAAGACAGCCAAGGCCCAATCGTTACGTCAACTCCGATGGGCATTGTTCTTTGCCGAGTTCGATTTGGTGATAACCTATCAAACAGGTTGTAAGAATGGTAAAGCAGACGCCTTATCCCGAATAGGGATGGGAGAGGCAGAAGTGAACCATGAACCAGTACCTATAATTCCCGAACAAAGGATTCTTGGCATGACTACTCTACAGACTCTAGAGGACATTCAGGTAAAGATCCAGCAACTCTTTGATCCTACAGCCTTGCAGGACTGGGTAAAGAAAGGCCCGGTCTACTCTGTCACCAATGATCTGCCTTATTACCAAGGACGGCTATTTCTGCGACACAAGGAACTACAAGAGCTGGTCATTTCCCGTTATCATGATACCCTAATGGAGGGGCACCCAGGTATTGCAAAAACTGAAGCTAAAATTAAAAGACAATTCTGGTGGCCCACCTGGCGAAAGGATATTAAATCATTAGTGATGTCTTGTGGCATTTGCGTCCAAAACAAAAGTCAAAAGAAAAAACCATCTGGACTCTTACAACCTTTAGAGATTTCGCCTACACCATGGCACACGTTATCGTTAGACTTTATTACTTATCTACCCCCATGCAATGGATTTAAAACCATTCTAGTTATTGTGGATCTTTTTTCCAAAATGGCCCACTTTATTCCTTTAAAGGGATTACCTTCTACTTCAATCCTGGCCAAGGAGTTCCTCGAAAACATTGTTCGCATACACGGATTTCCGTCCGTATTGGTCTCTGACCGGGGCAGTCAATTCATTTCACATTTTTGGAAAAAATGCTGTCAATTGGCGCAAATCGATGTGTGGTTATCGACCAGTCACCACCCCCAGACCGATGGTCAAACAGAGAGGACCAACCAGACTCTCCAACAATACCTGCATTGTATGTTACATCAGACGGAGAATAGTTGGAAAGACATTCTTTGGATCGCCGAATATGCATACAATAATTCAGTACACTCTGGAACTGGACAAAGCCCCTTTTATACCTTATATGGGCATCATCCTCGAACCTCAGACCTTGACTCACCCCAACACTTAGAAATGCCCGCAGTGGACCATCTGCACGCTACGATTACACAAGCCTTTAAGGAAGCAACTACACATTTAAAACAGGCGAAAGAAAAATACAAGAATGATGCTGAGCGGCATAGAAGTGATTCTCCACAATACCAAATAGGGGACCAAGTATGGTTAGCCACAAAACATATACCTCTAAAGGGAACACAGACCTTTAACCCCAGATATTTTGGACCTTATTCTATTAAGGCCATTATCAACCCGGTGGCTGTCAAGTTGGACTTATCTGCTAATATGCAAATTCATCCCGTCTTTCATGTGTCACTTTTGAAGCCAGTACAACCAGGGACAAGACCAACCAAGCCACCAGACCCCATCCTTTGGAGAACCCAAATTTGAAGTTAAGAACATCCTGGACTCCAAGCTGATAAAGTCAAAACTTTTTTATTTAATCGACTGGAAAGGTTACGGACCACAGGAAAGGTCATGGGAACCTAGTGACCATGTTCATGCACCCCGATTGGTGAAAAAATTCCACCGAAATTTCCCAGACCAACCGAAACCACAGGGAAGAGCGACTTTAGGAGGGGCCTTGGGGGGGAGTGCTGTCATGATGCCTACCCCCGGGGACAAGCGCTGACAAGAAAATATCCCAAGAATTCCCAGGAGGAAGAATTCCAAAAGAGAATTCCAATGCTAATGGTTAGGGTAAAAACACAAAAAGGGTACTAATGTTGGAGGTGTGAATTAAATGACAGAATGTTATATGTAAAATGAGTAGCACAACTATGACCACAGCAAGCTGCGCAGTGAATGAGTTTCGAATTGATAATGCCCTGACCATAACCCTGTGGAGCCCCACAGATAAAGAGGGTTAACACATCTATGCAACAATAATATGAATGCCTGTAGCCTAAATGGGACTGCGGGCGCAATGGTTGCTCAAACGCACTTCAACAATGAAAGATTTTACTTCAGACAGTGTGCTCGTAACATGAGGAGCAGGAACAAGCTCCGTTAGCTGTGTGCGCCAATACGCACTTCAGAATAGCGAGCCGGCAATTTACCTTGCAACACATGTAACAACCCAAAGAATAAACATTACGTTCTCTTCCGATAAACAAATGAGGAAAAAAAAAGATACTTGAGCGAGGCGCTGCTGACAGGAATCGAGTGAGAAGGCAAAAGCGGCTGCTGTGACTGGGAAGCGAAGACTAATGGTGAATACACATATAATGACAGGCTACAAATGGGCAAGGAAAAAATGCTAAGGAGTGCTATGGAAATACTTATTAAACTAATGGCATGAAACGCTGGGTGACAGGTCAGCGGTAAGCGTCAGTTGAAGACAGATGAACGCGAAGCAGGGAGCACTCGAGGGTAGGGGCTTAAATAGGAGCAGGATGACAGCAACTAGACTTATACTACACATGACCCAGAACAAACTAGGCGGCCATGTTTAGAAGTCAGGAAGTGTTAGGCAGAACCCTGTGCAGTTCCTTGGGGAACACTGCAAAAAAGATTAAGACTACAGGAGTAAGCAGTAAACCCAATTGGTAGCAGTCTGCACCACCCAGATTTACCTGGTAGCTGTGGCTGAGCAGTCAGACTTCTCTCAAGAAGAGTAGGGCAGTATGCAGAGTATACACAATAGGGCCAAAGCACAGTAGAGCAAACAAACACTGACCAGAGCTTTGTATAAAAAGTATATAATTATTTATTTAAAACACACTTTATGGCATATACTAGTACTCTCAATCAAAATCAAGTTAAAACACAGTCAGGTAAAGTATGCACACCTCCCTTAATAGTTATCAGACAAGTCAGGGTTAAAACACTACTATTTGTTAGAACAGATGTGAGCGCTTAAACAAGATGGCACCCTGATAATGTAGTTAAAGGGAGAGAAAAAGGCAGAGCATCAGACTAAAACAGTTCCCAACACTTTTAGGAATTCAGAGCAAGGGGAAAAAGGCAGGTTATACTGTAGAGCCAAAGTTCATAGGCCAGGCCCACTTTATGGAGCAAAGCGAAATGTGCCCAGGATCTCACGGTTTAAAGTGCACTGAAAGTCTTTGCAGAGTGTTCAAAAGAGGTTGGGGAGATTCAAAAGATATAGTTAGAAGGCCTAAAGCCAACCCATTTTAGAAGCCAAGGATTTAGGGGTCACGTTTAGCAATCTGTAGAAAGGGAGGTCAGGCAGGACAAAGTACCTTAAAGAGAAAGGAAGCTCCAGCGGGGGCAGTTGTTCCTGGCAGTGGTTGAAGTTCGTGGTTACGACAAGGGGAAGAGTAGATCTCGTCGAGGAGGGAACGTGGAGTCGTTGCACTGCACAGGGATGAAACCGGCCGTGGAGTTCCCGATTAAAAGGTGCGGTCCTTTTATTCGCGGTCAAAAGTGGTGCACTTGGCTATCCGGCCGCCGGGGTGCTTTGCACAGGCGATTCGACCAAGAGACATCTTTGGAAGGCGAAAAGGGCGAACTGGTTGATCCCACCAGCTCAGGGGGAGAAGACTCGTCCAGTAGAAGATCTTCTCTTGTCGTCAGGAAAGTGGTGAAGTAGTTGCAGCAGGGCTTCACCGGTGGTGTCGTCATTGCAGATGGCTCAGCTTCTTCCCTCTTTGGATTCTTAGGTCCTGTGGCGTCGTCTGAAGTTCCAGTCGCAAAGGCCCTGCTTTTATGCAGAAACACCTCCATTCATCAGCCTAGCTGTCAATCACACATGCCAATCAGAGTAGATTGTGACTTGGGTTGCTAAGGCAACGCAGTCCAGGGTGCCAATTCCCCCCTCCACCCTTCCTGTGGAACCCAGACAGAGTGGCACCATTTGGAGGGCTTCTGTGGAGAAGCCCGCCAAAATAGTGGAACAAAGGGCTCGACCTTGGTCAGAGTTACAGAGACGGACACAAACGCCATTTTAGAATTGAGTTCTGGCAAAAAGACCCAACCGGTGATTTAATATTAAATAAATAAACCAGCGGTATCTTTAACATTGCACCAAAAAGTGGTGCATTTAAAATCAATGGGAAAATCCCATAGAGAATATTCCGGTTGAATATTTTGCGTGTTAACCACTGCCACCAGCCAGAAACTCGACATGGCGGGACGGGATAGTGCCCCCTCGAAAACAGACCCAGGGTCAATCGAATTACCCCTACAAGTACTTCCACAATATGATGGTTTGTACTGGTTCTGTTCACAATTTTGGACTAGTAAAGCCAATGGTGACTTTTACATGCCCTGGGAGACAGTTGTCAGTCCCAGGGTATGGAGTCTATGTTTGGGGGTCACTGTGACACCCCTGTGGTACTGCACTGAGGGTGCTGTGTACCACACATACAGAAAAACAGATGATACCCTATGGAGTAAAAAGAAAACCCCATAGCCCATAAGCACATAACAAGTCAAAGACATACCTCAAATGATGCCTAAGAGTGGGAGTAAACGAGTCTCACTCTTAGCAGGAGAAAAAAACAAACCCCAAAAATCCAGCAAATCTGCTGGGGGACTCACTAGGTTTGGGAAATTAGCCTTATAAGAGAATTCTCCCTAACAGGAAGCAACTACCTATGCTTACCCAGTGCACTGAGTTGCTTCCCCATTGTCCAGGAATGGTAAACAGAAGACCACTTCCTATTGGAGGCAAATAGTGAAGCTTTTCCCGTGATCATGATAGTAGGATCTAAAGGGAAGGATGGCAGATTTATGAAGTGATTTTTACAATGTTCAAAAACCTCCCACAGTTACTTTAGCTACAATCCGATTTTGCCACAAATGGTACATTTATACAGTTGAAGTCTCTTAGCAAATTACATAAACAGGTTACATATTTTTTGCAGACCATTTCAGTCCAACTCTGCAATCTGTGAGACATTGTTTTGTATGTTTAATAATCTTTGGTCATTTTCGGCGTGAAATGTTCGGCCTAGAATTCTGTAACTTAACACGTGCGTACGTACATACTATCATAGGGCCTATTTCATATGTCCTTTCCCCATGATTCACATTCTTCTGGCGTTCGTGTCCCATACATGCTATTGACAGCCAAGACCTCTTATTTGAAAGCCACAATAATCACATTTAAACTGTAAAATGTTCATATTTTTGCAAAGTCCTGCTGCAAAGATAAATGTTTTTAAAGTTTATTTCTAAAATAGTCTCTGGAAACAGATGGGCGGTCCTTTGTCCTACACTGGACCATTTATTTTCCTCTTCAGCTACCACCAACTGTGATTTCCTCCAGAGTAAGGTGGGGTTTCCCAGCTTGATTGAAGCTTTATTGCCCCTTCTCCACTTCACACTCCAGTGTCCTGGAAAATCTATTGTAGAGGGCTCAGCCCAGACTAGATTCTGTCCAACCTAGTAATTATCATTGGGGTGTTAGTATCTACTGAGTGGGCCCCTTTTGTTTCTGTCATCCTCTCAGCAGAAACCTGTTTTTGGCTGACATCCCCCCTTGCAGCCACTGAAGTTTGATTTTATTGTATTTATTTTTGTTCTGAATTGGAAGAAAACCTGCTGAATAGAACCTTTTCATACGTTGTATTTTCCCAGTACAATCCCCTTTCGCATTGCTAGGCGAGAAGACATTTTTGTTGAACATAATACTCTCAACAAGTGTTTTTCTTCTTTAGTTTGCAAAGCACATTTTTACACATGTGGTGCAATCTGCTAGCATTTTGCTTTCAAATTTTTGACTTTTCATCTGGATTCCCACACTGTTTTGAAGCCATAGTTATTTTCTTGTAGGCTGTAGTTTATTTGAACCACCTATGCACTGAAATTGACATAGCCCAGAGCTGGAGTTTCTTTGAATTACTGATCATTGACACTTTGTAACTTAAAAGTGAAGCTTTTCCTGTGCGGCGGAAAATGCAGTTTCTTTGGAAAATGAAGTTTCTTTGTTGATTTTTCTCAGATTTGGTTTGACAGAGCCTGTCATTCAGGGGTCATACTTGGTTTTGCTGAAGCACACTGGGGATATGAATGGGCATGGCAGGGCCTTATTAATAACAGTAGTTTGAGGAAGAACATTGCATCAGAGCAGCATCATTTTAAGTTAAAATACCCCCTTTTCAATGGAGACTTTGGGGCTGGCAGCAAAGCAGCGCTGCTTTTTCACTCTATTTCTTTTGTATATGTAAGAGCACACCGGCAAGCTCCCCCAATGTGTCCCCTTGTTCCACCCTGCCCAATATGTGCTTGGCAAGATGGTGCTGCCATCATTTTTGTCTCTGCAAAACGTAGTTTTGAGGTCATGTTGCTCACAGGCACCAGCGCAGCCATTTTGCTGGTGACTGCAGATGCGCAGCTTGGAGATGTTGGGAAGTACAGCTGAGTGGGTAAATATATCCCACATGATGCAAGGGTGAGACTGAACGCTGAGGGCAATCTGTCGAGTGCAATAACCGTGAGCAAGGGAGTCCGACAAGGTTGTGTTATTGCACTGATTCTGTTCAATCTGTATGTAGCCGACCTATGGATGGCAAGCATTGTTGGGGTGGATTTGCCCCTAAACTAGGAGGACTGAGAGCAAATTGCTTAGCATACGCTAACGATCTACTCTTGTTGGACTACAACTTTCACTGAACGGGGTGGTGTCTTACTTATATGAGAATACATTGGTCCTTAAACCTGTGAAATATGAGATAATTACTATTAGTCGAAAGAGAAAGAAAAAACACTATGGCCCTCATTACTACTCAGGCGTTAAGGGTTAACGCCACCGTTAACCCTTAACGCCTGATTCCCACCTTAACGCCTGCTTTTTGCAGGCGTTAAGTTCCATGGTGCTAAGGCACCTTGGTGCTAATTACGGCACCGTAATTTACGGTGCCGTAATTAGCGCCTTCCCCACTCCCATTATGCCCTATGGGGCAAAAATGGGAATGGGGAAGGGAAAATGGGAAATGGGGATTTACCGCCCCACTCACCTTGTAATGGGGCGGTAAATCCGCCATCCACCATGGTGTAAACGTAGTTTACACCATGGTGGTAAAGTTGGTGCACTTAGCACCTCAGTTGTAATGAGGGCCTATGTGTGGGCCATTAACAACGTACGAATTACCACAGTAGATTCATTGTGCTACCTCAGATTTATCCTCTCAACGAAAAAATCGCTCACAAAACAGATAGAAAAAATGGAGGCTAAATTAAGGCCTTGCATCTCTTTGATGAAAGTGATCAAACACAAGCTATGTGCATTTTCACTTGTTCCTCCGTTCAAATTCTATTGAGTGGCAGTCTCTGCAATGGTACTGTATGGGAAAGAATGAGTGTCCTTTAGTAACAGAATGTATTTTGACATCCTAGAAGGAAGAATTTTGAAAGAAGTTCTTTGGCTGCCAAAATCAGTTCCCATCGGTGCCATAAGACTGGAGCTCGGGGTATAATTGTGATTAACATTATACATGAATAAGTGTATCTCTTTACATAAGAAGGTTACCAATATGGAAAGTCAGAGATTGGGCTTTCACTTAGGAGAAATCGTGAGAAAGAATACAAATGCATTTCTTCGTAACTTTTACAAACGATGTGTGGACTTTATGAAAGAAGCAGCTCTGAACTGCGGCGACTCACAATGGGCCACGAAAAACAAGATCAAAAGGTCGGATAAGATAATGGACATTAGGGACCTGAGAAGACTCAAACTATAACGAGACAGCGGACTCTTGTATGCACCTATGCGTGAGATAAGGTCCTATCTAAGGACATTTCCATCACATATGTTTCGTACTTGGTATTTGAAGTTCGGACTGAAATGCCTCCCTACTCTCGAAGTTATTGTTCCCAGATTAAACATTCCCAGAGAACTCAGATTGTGCAGACTGTGTACGACTAAAAGTATTAAGTCGCTACATCATGTTGTAAGGGATTGCCTGTAAACTGTCACATATCGGATGAAGTTTTTTGGGCCGTTTTTACATTCAACTCCTGCATTAATGACAACAAGCTTGTGGAACAGGTTATTGAACGGCACCCAAGTTTCCCTACTATTGGCCTTAGTCAGATTTTTAATAAACGTTTTTGATGAATTAGAACGCGTGGTAGAACTTGGAAATTAGATTTTGCAAGGGATTTTAGATGTATTATGTAATGATCTATTGTATTAGGAGGAAAACATCCATTTTATTTGAATTTGGGAACGTCTTGTTGTAAGTTGTTTTTATAAAAGGTTGTAAGGATGTGCGCTTTGTTTTTTTGTAGTTTTTTTTACAGCATTTTATGGTTGCATGGTATTGGTTATTTGAAATGTGGATTAAGGTGTGGAACATTCCTTCTTTTTTTTCTTGCATTTCTATTGGTTGTATTTGTCTTTCTTTTTTATGTCATATTCTGTGTAAAGTATCATGTATACTAAAACACAAATTATAAAAACATTATTTGTCGGCAATAGGTTCCTACTTGGACAGAGAACAGAAATGTTTTTCTTTATCAAACAAGGAACTCCAGAGGCATGTCAATGGCCTCCTTCATCTGCATCCACCTTTTGGCGAGCCTCCATCACTGTGGGATTTAAATTTGGTCCTGTCTGTGGTAATATGAAAATAAGAAATGTTCCTTCAGGCCTGAACATGCCACGAACTGACGTTTTATTTAGAGAGAGCCAAAGTGTTCAGAAAAACAGACCAGCTCTTTGTCACTTATGGTGGCCTCTCTCTTGGTAGTAAAGCTGCAAAAGCTTCTATTGCCATGTGGGCTGTCTCATGTATTGCAAAAGCTTACGATGTGAGCAGGCTTTCAGCTCTACAGAGCCTTCGGGCCCATTCCACAAGAGCCAAGGCAGTATCAATAGCCTTTATTAGGCACATCCCCATTTCAGAAATATGCAGAACTACTACTTGGGCTACTCCTCTTGCTTTCTGCAAGCATTACCCTATGGATGCTCCTCCTTCAAGATGCTAAGTTTGGCCAAGAGGTGCTTCACATGTTATTTGCTTGAATAGCATATATGCTGTCTCCTCCACCTTAACTATCTTTGAGGCTTCATAATCTGGTCCCAACCAGTTGGGAACAAGGGAGAACAGGACGACAGAGAAATTAAAAAATTACCTTCATGGTGATTCAGGTTCTCTTAGCTCTTGCTCTCCCTTCTTCACAACACCCACCCAGCCATCCCCAGCAAAGCATATACTTAATCACAACCGCCAGTTATGCTAAATCAGAAAGAACTGAAAGGAACTGGGTGTGGGCGGTTGGTGAAATATGAGTGAACGGAGGCAGTGGCACTCCGAGGAACTCATGCGTGCGAGGTAGTCCCATCATATTAAAATACTTAAAGGGGCAACTATCTTTTAGAGCCAGCTTTATACAACCCTCCTGTGGATGCAGACATCCCAACCAGTTTTGAAGTAGAGAGAGCAAGGACTAAGAGAACCTGAATCACCATGAAGGTAATTATTTCTACTCTTACGTCCCGTCCACTTTCCTCCATACTGCATGGGTGTCCCTTCCAAGTGACGGGAGACTGAACCTTTTTCATCAGAAAAAAACTTCTTCCCCTTTAAAGTTAGAAAAGTGAGGGGGTGCGGTCCAGGGAGCATGCACTGCCCTGATACTGCCCTCTGGCGCCACACCCCAGTCCCATTTTCCGCGCTGACGGGAACGGGCCGAATTCACCAGTGCACCTGGGTTTGGCTTTGGACATGTAATTCCACACGCATATACTTCTTCTCTTTGTCTTGTCTTTTTTTGTCTTTTTATCATTCAGGTACTCGGTCCTCAGGCGTCACGCTCCTCCCCGGCGCATGTCGACTTTCACAGGGTTCAGAAGGCGTCCATCCTGCAATGGGCTCTTCCCAACGTCAGACCCCCACGCCCTCTGCCTACGTTGCCTTGGCCCAGACCACGGTTGGCAAGCTTGTACAGCATGTGGCTCGCTGTCCTCAAATGCGCTGAAGAACAGACTAGCCAGGGGGAGGGAGCGCCTTCAGAAGTCCCTCTGGAGGACCTCAAGAACATTGTGAAACATCGAGCCAAGCCCAAGGTAGGGCCGATATTCTCCATCGCACCCCACAAAGGAGACTCCTTCCCAGGGACTCACCCACGCGGAAGGGACCGGTCAGGTCCTTATTCCAGCACGTGCATCGAGGCTGCTGCAGCTACCAGCCGAGGGATCCTTAGATCCTCCTGGTGGTAGTGTTGAGGGACCGGAAGTTTCTAGTATGGGCTTGTCATCCAAGGGGCTCCATCTAAACGAGAGAGTGTACCCTTACCGATACTGTTTCGAGAAAAACATTTTGGGTGAACAGATATTTAATTCCTTGAGTCTGTCCACTAACTTTAATTTATTTAGAAAGAAAATTAGGTTTCCATATTCTGGCAATCCTAGGACTAAATCATCCGCTGTTTTTAGATTTCCACTCACTTAGTGAGATTATTGGATGTTTCAAAAACAAGTGTTTAGACAGTTATTGCAATGGTTAACAAAGAGTAGAAAGGAAAACAAAAAGTCAATTCCTGATTCCAGAGACGGTGTAGATCATATCATTTTTAACAAGAAGCATAAAAGAAAGTCAACAAAGTTATAATCTCAACCAGGGGCATAAAGAAAATAAGTACATCCACATGGTACAAATAGTTGAGAGTTCAAAAGTACAAAAAATATTGTAAGACATGCATATAGCAGAAACAGAAACAAATAGTAAAAAACAATGTTGTTTAGTTAAATCACTAGAAAAACATATATTGAGAAATGAGGTGCAGAGAAGTCAGATGCATGATAATAGTTCAATAAATGCATTGCACCATAGATCCCATATGAGAGCTTTTAGTTGTCCCTCCTTCAGTAATTTATACAGAGCAGTTAATGCTGCAGGGTATTTAGGTATAAGATATCTTTTCCTTGTCTCCACCCTTGTGCCGGCATCATGGCCGAGGGGCTATGCCCTAATACCGGCAATACGTCCGAGGGGGCGCCTAAACTCAGCTCTACCGACCCCAGGGTGGCACACCTACCGGGCCTAGGCCCGAGGAGCACGGTAGGCCTCGTGATCCACACGCAAGAGTCTTGGATGAGGCTGGGCCCAGCGGGCTGAGCAACACGTCCCAGGCAGGCAGCTCGACAAAATGGCCACCACACCATCCAGAGGCACCCGTCCGACGCCATTCCAAGAATGCAGCGAAGAACGAGTGTCAAGGTGGGACTGGCCTCAACCAGGTACGTGGCCTATAGCCTGCCCCTCTTTTGCATATGGCAGCTTCCCGCTGCGTCCATATGGGCAGGTGTTAAAGATGGCGTCACTAGGACGCAGCGTACCTGTTCGTCCGGAAGTCGGCTTAGTAGACGATGCCAGAATGCCAGAAGTTCTGTGGTGATGTGAGAGTGACACAAGGAACCAGCCCAACTCCCGTCCAAATGGATACTGGACTGGAGGTGAACCAGCTCCCGATGCCACAGGTTAGCTCACCCCTGATTAATGTGGCATCAGGACAGTGCAAGCACTGACAGGGGGAGCCTGATAGTCTTTGGCTAGAAGTTCTCTGCAGACAACTGGAGCAAGAAGAGTTGCGAGTCGAATCCAGGAGCAGGAATCCAGGAGGCAGCAGAATGCAAGGGAAGGCGGGAAGGCAAGGGAGCCAAGGAGGACCAAGAACCCAGAGGAAGAACAGAGAACAACTGAGAAAGGGGGAACCACCCCAGCAGGAAGGGAGCAAGGAGAAGGGAACCAGGGAGACCCCCTACCCGGGCAAGGAAGGGCAGGTCTATACAGAAGGGAATGGAAAGACCAGGCAGGACAGAGCGGAACTCAGGTCAAGGCAGGAGCAAAACAACGATCCGGTCAGACCACATTGAGATGCGGTTTGATCAAACCGCCGGGCTCCTTAAGTAGGGCCTCCCACACCCGGGAGGCTTGGAACGCAAGCCGTGCTGTTTCCCAGGTGCTGGGAGGCCCAAAGCGAGGCTTGGGCCGCAAACCGGCCGGGAGCCGAGAGCATCGTGTACCGCTCATGCGCGGAAAGCGGGAAGGGGTCGGCCGCGCATGCGCGGAACGGCACGCCCCGGGAACCCGGAAGAGCGCGGGAACCGGAGCGGCCGACCGCGTACGCGCAAGACCAAGCGTCCCGAAGATCCAGGAGCAACCGGTACCCAGGACCGCCCCGTACCCCCCAGGCGAAAGCGGGGTAAACCCTCCAAGGCGTGGCACGCTGCATCAGGTAAGTGGGCTGGAACAAGCCCGGGTTGGGCGGCGTGACACCATGCCCCCTCCCAGAAAGACCCGGGGCCCCAGGCTTCCAAGGAAACTGGAGAAAAAAGTCACGGACAAGGCGAGGTGCATGCACGAAACCGTGTGGTTCCCAGGTACGGTCACAAGCAGGATAACCCTTCCACCAATCTACCAGAAACTGGAGCACACCTCGACGAATCCGGGAGTCACATATCTCCTGCACTTCAAATTCCAGAACCCCCTGAACCTGGATTGAGGCTGGACGTGGGCTGGAACGTCCAAACGTGTCTTTCACAAAGGGTTTTAACAGGGAAACGTGAAAGACTGGGTGTACCCGCCAAGATTGGGGCAATACCAATCGAAAAGCTACTGCAGATATGCACTTGGAAATCTTGAAAGTCCCAAAAAACCGAGGTGCCAGTTTAGTGGGCAGATTACGTACAGGTAAGTTCTTGGACGACAACCAAACCTGATCTCCCACCTGAAATCTGGGTTCAATGGTCCTTCCCCGGTTAGCCTGCTCCCTCATGCGCTGTTGAGCATCTGCCAGGGCACTCTGAGCCAAATCATGCTGCTTCTGGATAACGCGGACCATCTGGTCAGCCGATGGGACGGCACTGGGTGGCACAGGACAAAAGGGAAACAGCTTAGGATGCTGTCCGGTAGAGCAAATATAAGGACTGACACCAGTGGCCGCGTGGGTTGCATTGTTGTAGGAAACTTCCGCCAAATCCAGGTACTTCATCCAGTTGGATTGGGTGGCGTTAGCGTAGCAACGTAAGTATTGCTCCAAGGTCTGATTCGTTCTTTCAGTCTGCCCATTAGTTTGCGGGTGATAACCCGAACTCAGAGATCTGCGTATTCCAAGGTGGCTGCACAACTGACGCCAAAAGGAGGAGAGGAACTGAGACCCACGATCCGAAATGATCTTCTCTGGTAACCCATGTAAACGGTAGATGTGATGCAGAAAAGCCAAAGCCATTTGAGAGGAAGTAGGAATCCTGGAAAGGGAATGAAATGCGCAGACTTAGTGAAACAATCCACCACTACCATGATGCAGGTGTGTCCCTCTGATGGTGGAAGCTCGACGATGAAATCAGTGGCTATGGTATGCCAGGGATAGGGTGGTAGTTCAGTGGGTCTGAGCAACCCCAAAGGTCTTCTCCTGGGCGTCTTGGTCTGGGCGCAAACTGGGCAGCTCTCCACATATAGTTTGGTTTCCTTAGCCCAACCCGGCCACCAGAACTGCCTGGCAATCAACTCCTGGGTCGCCTTGATGCCACGATGACCTCCTACTTGCGAATCATGGAACCCATGGAGAATGTCCAAGCGAAGAGATCTCGATGCTATGTACAACCGGTGTAGGAAGAAAAGAAAACCTTCACGTTCCGTGATTTGTGGACGTTTCAGTAGATTGGTGCGGTCTGGGTCTGTCTGAGTCTCTTGGAAGATCTTCTGCAAATGGGGAGAAATCGTGAGAAGAAAGTGCTTGGGGGAAATCAATGGAATGGGTTGGTTGACCTCCTCCGCCTCTCTTTCCAAGGAGCGGGATAAAGCATCGGCTTTTAAGTTCCGGGCACTAGGAATGTACGTGATGTTGAAATCGTAGTGGGAGAAAAAAAAGGCCCATCGAGCTTGACGGGCGGTATGACACTGCAAAGATCGCAAGTACTGCAGTTTGCGGTGGTCAGTGCGGACTTCTACTGAAAAGCGACCACCAAGCAAATGATGCCTCCATTCCTCAAACACTGTCTTGATTGCCAATAGCTCTCTTTCTATGACTGAGTAGTTCTGTTCGCAAGGAGAGAGTTTGCGTGAGTAATAGGCCACAGGATGTTCGTCACCCGTAGAGGGATGTTTCTGCAACAGGACTGCGCCAACAGCAAAGCTGGAAGCATCGGCTTCGACGATGTAAGGCATCTCATCATTGGGGTGACAAAGTACAGGTGCAGTACAGAATGCAGACTTCAAGGCATCGAACGCCACTGATGCCTCAGTATCCCAGAGGGTAGGTATCTTCACACTGGTCAGACGCGTCAATGGAGCTGTGAGACGTGAAAATTGCGGAATGAAACGCCGATAAAAGTTTGCGAATCCCAGAAATCGCTGAAGTGATCTCACGTCCTGTGGTTGTTTCCAGTTCTGAATAGCCCGGACCTTACCGGAATCCATGCTAATTCCTGTACTAGTGATTACATATCCCAGGAATTCCATCTCATCCCGATGAAAGGAACATTTCTCAGCCTTGGCAAACAGATGATGTTGTAACAATCGTTGGAGAACTTCACGAACGTGGGAGATGTGTTCCTCTCGGTTGTCGGAGTAGATCAAGGTGTCATCTAAATACACCCAAACAGAGATGCCAATTAAGTCGCTGAAAACATAGTCCATAAACCGTTGGAAGACAGCCGGGGCGTTACACAGCCCGAAGGGCATTACCCTGTATTCATAGTGCCCGAAAGGTGTCTGGAAAGCCGTCTTCCATTCATCTCCCTCCTTGATTCTGACAAGATGATAGGCTCCGCGGAGGTCTAATTTAGTAAAGACCCTGGCTGAACATAAGGACTCCATGATATTCCGGATCAATGGTAACGGGTACCTGTCTTTAAGGGTGATGTCGTTCAGTTGGCGGTAGTCAATACAAGGCCGTAAAGAGCCTTCCTTTTTCTTCACAAAAAACAATGGGAAACCTGCAGGTGACTTGGAAGGAACGATGTATCATTTCTTGATGCAATCATCGAGATAATCCCGGAGGACCTGTTTTTCAGACTGGGTAAGGGCATACACCTTTCCATGTGGCATCACGGCTCCGGAAACCAAGTCTATGGAGCAGTCAAAAGGCCTGTGAGGCGGCAGTGCGATGTCCCTTGGTTCGGAGAATACTGACATCAAGTCAGCATATTCAGACGGTATCATAGACAAGGAACACAAACCAGATGATTCTCTACCTGGGCCTAAGGCTGTCGAGACGGACGTCTCTGAGGACGTGTTAGGGCTACAGCATTCTTGAAGGCAAAAAGAGGAGATGAACTCCAGAGTACGTGTCTCCCAGTTTATTGTGGGGTTGTGTCGCTGAAGCCAAGGTAGCCCCAAGACCACTTGATATGAAGGTGTCCTTATAACATCCAGCGCGATTCTCTCTTCATGTCCTTTGATGCGTAACAACATACCCACAGTATGTAGTCGTATGGGGCCAGAAGCCAATGGGGTTCCATCAATGACTTCTACTGGAATTGCTTCTTCTTTGGTAAGCAATGGTATGCCGTTGTTGATGGCAAAGCGCTCATCGATGTAGTTCCCAGAGGCCCCACAATCCAACAACCGATGGATCTCGACTGTCTTATTCAGCCACTTGAGACTGACCTTCAGAGCCATTAGGACTGCAGGCAACATGGGTGGAAACACAGATTCAGGGCAGGAAAGGACTGGTGGTTTAATCAGACCTGTCGGGGCCTTTCCGGAGCACGACAGGTCACCTAGTTTCCCCCTTTCTTGATTGGTCATAGAGGACAAGTACCCAGAAAATGACCTGTGGCTCTGCAGTACAAACATAGGCGTTGGCTTCTCCTCCGCTTCTTTTCTTCCTCAGACAAAGGGCCACTTACGGCGCCTAGCTGCATAGGTTCCTGAGTGGTGTTCGAGGACACTGGTGTCCCAGCAGGCGGAATTGGAGGTCAGAGGTCCGATTTCTCAAAACGGCGCCTTTCGCCTCTTCTCTCAGCCAATCTCTGATCAATCTTTAGCACCTGTTCAATGAGCTTCTGTAGATCTTCGGGTTCAGGAATGTGTAACAGCTCATCCTTGTACTCTTCTCTTAACCCACGGCGAAACAAGGTCTTCTGTGTTATCTCAGGCCATTGGGAATCAGTTGCTAGTTGGCGAAAACGGCCTATATAAGAGATTATGTCTGTGTTGGCTTGTTTTAAATCCATTAACTGGTTCTGTGCTGCTGAAGCCAGATTGGGGGACTGAAACACTTCCAGAAATGCCTTTTCAAAGGCCACAAAATCGCCGGGAATGGGACTGTTAGAAACCACAAGCAGTGTCACCCAAGCAAGAGCGTTGCCAGACAAATTGCCCAAAATATATCCAATCTTGGCTTTATCGTTATTGAAGTGGGCTGAACGATACAGGAAATGTATCCGGCAATGGTTGCAGAATTCCCCCACATGTCTGGGGTCTCCATCGAACTTGATGGGAGTGGTGTGTGCCATAGCGCTCTCAGGTGGAGGAACAACATTTGAGCTCTGGGTTACCATCTGGCGTAGGGTTTGGTTCTCCTGGCGGAATGCAATCATCTCAGCACGTAAGGCCTGCATCTCATCACGAAGACTGGTGTCCTCATCCATCTTCGATTCCGAAGAGCCTGAAGCCTGGCGTCTCAATCTGTTAAAGATGGCGTCACTAGGGCGCAGCGTACCTGTTCGTCCGGAAGTCGGCTTAGTATACGATGCCAGAATGCCAGAAGTTCTGTGGTGATGTGAGAGTGACACAAGGAACCAGCCCAACTCCCGTCCAAATGGATACTGGACTGGAGGTGAACCAGCTCCCGATGCCACAGGTTAGCTCACCCCTGATTAATGTGGCATCAGGACAGTGCAAGCACTGACAGGGGGAGCCTGATAGTCTTTAGCTTGAAGTTCTCTGCAGACAACTGGAGCAAGAAGAGTTGCGAGTCGAATCCAGGAGCAGGAATCCAGGAGGCAGCAGAATGCAAGGGAAGGCGGGAAGGCAAGGGAACCAAGGAGGACCAAGAACCCAGAGGAAGAACAGAGAACAACTGAGAAGGGGGGAACCACCCCAGCAGGAAGGGAGCAAGGAGAAGGGAACCAGGGAGACCCCCTACCCGGGCAAGGAAGGGCAGGTCTATACAGAAGGGAATGGAAAGACCAGGCAGGACAGAGCGGAACTCAGGTCAAGGCAGGAGCAAAACAACGATCCGGTCAGACCACGTTGCGACGCGGTTTGATCAAACCGCCGGGCTCCTTAAGTAGGGCCTCCCACACCCGGGAGGCTTGGAACGCAAGCCGTGCTGTTTCCAAAGGTGCTGGGAGGCCCAAAGCGAGGCTTGGGCCGCAAACCGGCCGGGAGCCGAGAGCATCGTGTACCGCGCATGCGCGGAAAGCGGGAAGGGGTCGGCCGGGCATGCGCGGAACGACACGCCCCGGGAACCCGGAAGAGCGCGGGAACCGGAGTGGCCGACCGCGTACGCACGAGACCAAGTGTCCCGAAGATCCAGGAGCAACCGGTACCCAGGACCGCCCCATACCCCCCAGGCGAAAGCGGGGGTAACCCCTCCAAGGCGTGGCACGGCGCATCAGGTAAGTGGGCTGGAACAAGCCCGGGTTGGGCGGCGTGACAGCAGGGTATGCAGAGGCTCCAGCAGCTCCCAGCTACTCCGTCGACACCCCTCGCCACCTCTTTGGCCGGTGATGAGGGGTTCTTCGAGAGGTTCCTCGGCCTCATGAAGTCACCTCAGATGGGGGTATCCTCAAGGACACCATCAGGGAAGTCCTTGCCGCAATGCTAGCAGCACCACAAGTGCCTCCGCCGGCGCCCGAGACTCTGGTGCAGCTGCTGCCTCCTGCTCCCCAGCGGATGCCTCAGCCAGTTCTATACCAGCCTTCGCCACCTCCTCAGCCTCCGGCCGCGGCCCCTGTACACCAGCCTCCAGCGCCAACTACTCCTCCTCCTCCTCCACAGGATCATCATATGAATGAGGAGGAGGATCCGGATACACCATCCTCAGCCAGGGCCTTCCACGAACTTCTTGCAGGACTGGTGCAGTATCTGGGCCTACCCCAGCCCGAGGTCGAGCAGCCGGCAGAGGTGGTTCTAGCTGAAGTCCTCACGCAACACCCCTCTGCCAAAACAGGGATTCCACTGCAAACTGTTGTAGTCTCCCTGGCCAAGAAGGGTTGGCCAAGCCCCACTCGGCCCATCCAGTCAATCAACGCCTGGACGCCAATTACAGGCAGATAAAGGGCATACACTCTTGCTCTCGGCCCATCCTCAGCCTCACTCCTCAGTGATCACTGCAGCATCGCTATACTCCAAGCCTCAGTCGTCCTCAGCATCCTCCTGCGGCGCTCCTAGGCAAGGAGGAGAAGATCTTGGAGGAATACAGGAAGAATCTCTATTCCAACACATCCTTGCATCTTCGTCAAGCCAGCGCTGATGCCATGCTGGCTGCCGCCAACCAAAGGTTATAGCAGGAAATTGCAGACTTTCTCCCGGAACTCCCTATTCAGAGCCAATCACAATTCAAGGCGAGGCTCGCCGAGGCCAAGCTGTTGGTGCATGACCTCAGGGAATCCACCTTGGCCCATATTGACTCCTCTGGCCATGCCATCTGTATCGCCACGGACATGAGAAGGACGTCCTGGCTCCGGGCAACTAAATTCATCCCGATGTCCAAGAACGCATATTAGAACTTCCGTTCGAGGCGGGGACTCTTCCACTCCGCCACGGATGAAGAGCTAGACAAGAAGAAAAACAGCTCACAAACGGCCAAGTCTTTATCCATTCTGACAAAGACCACGCCCAAATCGTACACCCAATCTCAGCAGCGCTCTGAAAGGGGTCGTACGTATGGAGGGTCCTGCGGCTTGCAGGAATGGAAATCCAGGCAGCCGGACCACTCGCTGTCTCAGAACCAGCATAAGCAACAAAAGGGGGGCAGAGTAAGACTTTTTCCAGTCCTCCTCCTCCGCGACAGCCTCCGAGGGAAAGAAGGCATGACATGCCCCTTTGGATCCACGTGTCTCCAGTGCGGGGCAGGCTTGCTCTCCACACACATTTCTGGCACCAGAATTTCGCGGGTCCCTGGATCCTCTCCGTAGTATCCACGGGGTACTGCCTTCCTATCCCAGCCTCTCCTCCCTCCTCCCCTCCACTCCCACAGGTTGAGACAGCAACTCTTTTGACGGAGATCCGGTCGCTCGTAGAGAGCCAGGCAGTGGAGGAAGTCCCAGCCTCCCAGCAAGGCTTGGGCTTTTACTCCAGGATTTTCGCCATTCAGCAGAAGCAGCAGGCAGGCCTGAGAGTTGTGCTGGACCTTTCCATCCTCAACCTCTCCTTACCCCTGCAAAAATTCAAGATGGTTACGCCAGCTTTTATTGCTGAGACAATTGTGCAAGGGAGACTGGATGTGCTATCTACACGTCCCGATTTGGCAGCCCCATCGTTCTTTCCTACAGTTCAGGATCATGGGCTACCGTTTTCCATACATGGTTCTTCCTGTTGGCCTCAACTCGGCCCCCAGGGTCTGTACCAGGCTCATGAATTCTGTGGCGCCCTCCTCAGAGCGCAGGGCCTCCACATCTACCCATACCTCAATGACTGGCTTGTCAGGGCTACATCTCTGGAAGCGGTTCACCACTCTTTCCATGCCCTTATGAACACACTGCACAATCTGGGCTTCTTGCCCAACCTCAAGAAGTCACAGCTGCAGCCCAAGCATACTCTGACATTCTTCGGCCTCATATGGGACATGTGCTCAGAGAAGGTATTTCCATCGGATGACAAGATCTCGGCCATCAAGAGGGCCACCACCCACTTCCTGAGCTGCAAGGTGACCTCGGCATGGTGATACCAGCATCTCCTGGGTCTCTTGGCAGCGGTCCTATTAGCCGCCCACACACGAGATTGAGGATGAGGAGGAATCAGCTGTATTTCGCGGCCTCATGGAACCAAGAGCGGGGCACTCAATCCGAGATGATCAACGTTCCTCCTTCTCTCCCCCCGGACCTGACATGGTGGTTCAGGGACTGCAACCTACGGACAGGCAAGCCTTTTCGGCCGCCCACCCCGCAGGCCACCCTCACCACAGATTCCTCGCCCTGGGGCTGGGGAGCCACCCTGGACAATCTCTCGGTCCACGGCACCTGGACTCGACAGGAGCAGGAGTACCACATCAATTGGTTAGAGCTGAACGCCATCTGGCTAGCGCTCAGAGCATTCCTACTACTTCTCAGGGGCAAGTTTGTCCTCATCCAGACAGACAACTCGACCAGCACGTATTACGTCAACAAGCAGGAAGGCACCAGATCCCTTCCTCTGTACAGACTAGCAATCAGCATGTGGGAGTGGGCCCTGGAAACCAACATCTACCTCACGGTAATCCACCTCCCAGGGGAATGCAACCTGGAGGCGGACAGGCTCAGCAGGTTGGAAGCAGAAAATTACGAGTGGCAGCTAAACGACCTTGTTATTCGGGAGATCTTCAACAGGTGGGGTCATCCCCAGGTGGATCTCTTTGCCACCTAGCACAACAAGAAGTGCCCTCAGTTCGCCTCCTGGCAGGGACAGGGCCCCAGCTCCCTGTGCAACGCATTTCGACTTCAGTGGTATGGCATAAAGGCTTACACCTTCCCGCCCATGCCCTGATTTACAGAGTGATTTGCAAGATCAAGGAGTCTCGACAACTCAACATCATTCTAATAGCGCCATGGTGGCCAGCCAAGCTATGGTTTACAGAGCTGCTTAGCCTCTCAGAGATGTCTCCGATTCACTTCCCGACTGGCCCAGCACATCTTCTGGCACAGCAAGGGGGCAGCGTCGCCCACCCCGTGCCACAGAAACTAGCCCTCACAGTGTGGTACCTGAGCAGGTAACGCTGCGGCACCTCAGCCTCTCACAGGCTAATCTGGAGATCATACAGGGCACAAGGAGCAAGGCTACCAGGGCCTAGTATAAAAGCAAATGGACCAGATTCTGCCACTGTGCAGATTCCAAAGAAATCGACCCCCTGGCATGTGCTTTGGACGACGTGCTCTCCTTCTTGACGCACCTCGCCCACTGTGGTGTGCAGGTGGACACTTGCCGTACATACCTCGCAGCCATCAGGGCTTACAGGAATTCAGAGGAGGGTATCTTCTCCTCTTCCAACCCTGTCATCAAGAAACATTTGGCGGGGCTCGCAAGGCTCTACCCGCCTGTCAGGAGGCCGCACCCTGTGTGGGACCTCAACATAGTCTTGGGCGCCCTTGCGCACAAACCGTTCGAGCCAATGGTGTACGCGGACATCAGGCTGGCCATCATCAAGACGGCCTTACTAGTCCGCCTCACCTCGGCGTGTAGAGTCAGCGAAATCCAGGCGCTGGTCGCCTTGGAACCATATACTACCTTTCATAAGGACAAAGTAGTCCTGCGGACACACCCAGAATTTCTGCCCAAGGGTGCCGTCTGCTTTCCACTTCAACGAGGAAATACTCCTTCCTACGTTTTTCCCCAATCCCAAGACAAAGCACAGAGAAGGCTGCAGTGCTTGGATATTGGGCATGCCCTGAAGTTTTACTTGGACAGGACCAAGGACTTCCGCAAATCAGACGCCCTGTTTGTCACTTTCAGAGCCTCGAGACCAGGCTATCAGGTCTCCAAGGCCACCATATCCCGTTGGATGGTCTTGGCCATCAAAGAAGCTTACGAGGGCCAGCTCAAGCCACTTCCGGCCAACATCATGCCCACAAAGTCAGGGCTAAGGCAACGGCCATCACATTCCAGTGCCATGCCCCTTAGCAAGTCATAAGCAGGACGGCCACGTGGACCACTCCTTTCTGCAAGCATTACTGTTTGGATGCCGGCTCTAGATCTGACGCGGCTTTCAACAGGCGGTTGTCAGGAACCTATTTGCTTAAGGAGGGTCTCCTCTCCACCCTGGGGCTACATTCAGTTGTAATCACCCATGCAGTATGGAGGAAAGGGGACGGGACGTAAGAGTAATTACCAGTTACTCACTGTAGTGACTAACATACTCTTAGTCCTTAGTCCCCTTTCATCCATACATCCCACCAACCTCCCCACCTCTACATTTAAAGGGGAGGAAGGTTTTTTCTGGTGAAAAAGGTTCCGTTTCCTGTCCCTTGGAAGGGACGCCCATGCAGTATGGAGGAAAGGGGACTAAGGACTAAGAGTGCGCTAGTCACTACAGCGAGTAACTTATAATATATTTCACACTGGGGAATAACCAGAAAAATTACTTGTTCACCACTTGGGAGAACTACAAGTGTGAGACTTTCACCAGCAGATTTTTGCAGCCAAACAGCCTGAAGAAACATTCACAGTTCTCTGGAACAGCAAGTTCCTTCATGCGTTTAAACTTCTTCCGTTAGTTCCCAGGATCCTGTAGGCAGTAAGGTGGCAGTAAGGCAGACTGATCCTTTTTGCTCCAGCACAGGTGGTACATTATTGGTTCTAAGATTTGTTCTCTTACCCAGACCCAGACCATCATACTTCGGCCAACCTTTGATTATCCACCACAACCCTGTTGCCCTTAACCCCAAATCCTGGCTACTAAATCCATAGAATTTAGACACATAGACCTGCCTCAAGACTGTAGAGATATTCTAGCCACAGCCAGGTCTGTCCGCTCGCCATCAAGTGTTACAATAAAAAGTAGAAAAGCTTCAAAACCTGATGCAGAGACCTGGCCATGGATCCTTTCTGCTTTAAACCTCAGCAGGCACTTAACCTCTCTTGGTGCAGCAACCATACCTGACATTCCTTAAGGACAAAGTTTCTCTTTGGACAAATCCGAAATGTATGCCCAAGGTTTCTTCATCATTTTACTTGAATGAGGCACTAGTGCTTCCAGCTTTCATCAGTTCCCCTTCCACACCAGCAGAAACATCTCTACATTCACTGGATATTAAAAGGGCTCTAAAAAAATATGTGTATTACACAAAGAGTTTTCGTCACTCCACTCAGCTCATTATTGCCTTTTGGCCTAATGGGACTCGTAAGGGGTTTCAAAGACCAGCAATTGTAAGGTGGTTGCCAGCTTGCATTGCCTTATCTTGCATGAAGGCTGGAAAACCGCATAATGGTGGACCGAAGACACACTTGACAAGGGCTTTGGCATTCACACTGGCATTATTTTCTGAGGTGTTGTTTGAGGACATTTGGAGAGCTACATACCTTCTCAAGGTTTTACTGTAGCAAAATAGAGATGGCGGAGGAGTCTATGGTTGCACAGGCGGCCCTCTGGAACCTGTTAGCCTAAGGAGATCCCGTTTTTTGTCATCATCCTTCACCTTGTCTATTGTACTTGTTCTTGGCCTGCTTTATAATCTTTTCAACAGCATGTGAAACTATAAAAGATCCAATGCTGGAAAAGGAAAAAGCTACTTGCCTGTATCTATGGTTGTCCAGCATTTGTATCTTTTATAGATTTTTATGTGCTCTTCCTACCAACCATGCATGATGCTTACTGTCGGACATTAGCTGTACGTCCAAGAATCTGAAAATTGTCTTCAGGGGTGGGGTTAAGGAAGGGAGTGGCTATTGGCCGAGGAGCAATTGATCCAAAATGACTCTGCTAAACCACTAAAGTAATTGCTGATCATTATTATGTAATGTAACATGGTCTTATATAGCGCCCTTATGCCATTAATGTTGTTATCACAGTAAGAAAGGAAGGCAGGGTGTGTTAGTCGGATAACGGGAAGGCAGATGCAGGAACCTTTGGTGTTATGGATGCATATCGTAAGTACCCTTTACCTGTGTGTTGATATGAAAAACTCTGTTGTTTGTGGTTGATACTGACCTGGATAAGGATCTGAAGCTGTCAAGTACACTAGACCTAGGAGGTCATCTAGAGGATTGTGGGAGGTGTAAGGATGCAGGAGTTTAATATGGAGGAGTTATTTGAGGGATGACAGGGATTGTGGGGGGGCGTGGTGAGGGTGTTGTCACTTCCTGGCTCTTAGTGTTAGATTTCACTGAGATTAAAGGTGCGGCCCAGTGCCGCACAGTAGGGGTTCCATGAGTCAGATTGGTTTCCCACAGATGCTAGTGCCAAGAGTTAAAAAAAATACTTGATTTGGGTGCACAGTTTTCTGTTGTTTTCATAAAATAAATCATACAATACATTATTTCAAATTATTATTATAAGAACAATAACAAATATAAAAACATTATAATAGTCAATTCATTACTTAACTTACAGCAATTTTACAATACTCAAGAAAAACAATGCCATGTTCCCTTTACTATAGTTTACCCATGCCTTACAGAAGTTCATTCTGTATTACATCTGCTTTCTTACTTCTAGGTTCCCCGTTGTGCTCTGTACCTTGTTTTTGGTTCTGTATTACATCTGGTCTTACTTTTAGGTTTCCTTTTGTGCTCTGTGCTTGGTTTCTGGTTCTGTATTGCATTTGTATTCTCTACTTCTCTACTTCTAGGTTCCCTGCTACGCTCTGTGCTTTGGTATTGCTTTCCTCCCTGTAATTCTTTTGGTGCTCTCTGTCTCACCTATATTCTCTAACTACTTTTCTATCAACTAACCTATCCCTCGCACTAAGTCTGGCAGGAAGAAGCTGAAAAGGGACTTCCTGGATTCCAAGATGGCCGCTGCAGCATGAGGACGTGTCAGTGACTCTCATTTGTTATCAATGCAGCCTACATTCACTGGCGTGAGCTGACTCTCGGACGCATTATATGGGGACTAAAGTTCTTAATTAAGTAAGCAGAATATGTATTAAACAGCTGATCACAGTTCATCTGCAGCTACTGGTGGACCTGCGACACCGACTGGGCGTGGCCGTGGGCACCCACTTTTGCTTTATCCCTTCTTCTGAGCACCACAGCGTCGGAAGAGTTTGGGACGATAGGAGATCCTAGGTAGATCAGTGATTATCTTCGGGCACAACTCTTGTGGACCTGGCTTATGAAACGCCGGTAGAAGGCTCAGACGAGCGGAGTAGCTTCACAGCAGGAACACGTTTAGCGGGATACATACGTGCCACTGACAGGGTGTGGCATACGTGCTGTGTGCTGAGAGCATTCCTGATAAGGGAGGTGTCAAACTCTGTGACATATGGTGGTTAACGCTAAAGCGTATATGGCAGGAAGAGGGTGCACGACAGTTAGACCACATCTGCACGCCAGGGCTCTTTGACTGTTTTCATTTAATTTTGCATCAGTTGCTGGTGAGAAACTCGCCCCCCTTTGTCCTGGGTTAACACTGCCAGAGCTCACTGTTACTGCCCCCAATAAAGGCTGCAAATAGAATCGATGGAACTCGATACTTAAATACACCTGCACGCATAAAGTACCTGGCAAGAGTGTTGGACCCATGTTTATTTATTTATTTATTTTTGGATTTATAGAGCGCACTACAGCCCAAAGGCATTGGGGCACTATAAGGGAACGTAAGCAGGCTTGATTCAATGCGGCCCAGCAGAAATTACTTAATACAGTATGCTTAGTTACATTTACATAGAAACATTCAAGGTTCGACGAAAATGCCACCCAACAGTGATAACTTGGTAACAGCTGGTTAGTAGCAAAAATAATCCAGCACACATATAGAACATGTGGACTGTCAAACAAAGAGCCCAGTTTTGATGGCTTTCCTGAAGGCTGCATGGGAGTCAATTAACCTTATCTGAGGGGGGAGGGATTTCCAGAAAGTGGAAGCCATATTTGGGAAGCTAGTACCACCCGCACGCACTCTGCGGTTAATGGGTACAGTGATTCTGTTGGAATAAGCAGCTCTGGAGGGTCTGGATGGAGTGTGGAGGGCAATTCTTTGAGCTAGGTAGGGAGGAGCCAATCCGTGAAGACATGTGTGCGTCATGGCTACTGTTTTTAAGACAATCCTTTCCTTGACCGGGAGCCAGTGGACCTTCCTCCTGACCTCAGAAATGTGGTCCTTTCTTGAGATGCCAGTTGCAGCCCTCAAAGCGTTATTTTGGGCTAGTTGAGGTTTGGCCAGATTTTTGCGGGACGTTCCTAAAAGAGGGCATTTACAGTAGTCCAGCCTTGACCCAATTACTGCCCTGGCAATAGTGAGGCAATTCTGTTGGGATAGGAAAGGTCTGGCTGCATTAAGAAGTTTGGAATAGTACGCTGAGGAGGAAGCTATTTCGTTAACCTGTCTATTCATGGTTAAGTCATGTTCAATATAAACACCAAGCGTCTTAATGGCTTGGGAGACAACGATGGGGATGTTATCCACTGTAAAGGAGAAGTATTGTTTGTCCAATTTACCTAAGGTGGACGGGGATCCAATTAACAGAAGTTCGGTCTTCTCACTGTTGAGGCATAACCAGTTTTCTGCCATCCAAGATTGGATCGTTGCGTAGATGGTGTTTAGGTCAGACAAATAATCACCCTAGAGGTGGTTGAGCACCTGGGTGTCATCTGCATAGTTCGTGTATGTTGATTCTTCCTCTTTTGAAAACTAACAGTTTAGATCTTGACGGTTAGCAAATTCGTGGTAATCCAGCTAACCTACTTCAGATTGGACATTAATGTGAGACATTTGGGACGGGGCTGGAGCGTATTCATAGGAGGGTTCGCCTAGACTTTTTATATAGGCACGCTTCCCGGATTGACAACAGATCTGCTGGGGTGGATTTATTTATTTATTTTATATGCTTCTATAGCGCTGTAAGCCCGCGGGCATCAGGGCGCTGAGACACACAATAAGTACATGGTGATTTAGACATCCAGATCTCTGGTTCCGGTGGATATCGGAGGACTATTTAAATAGGTGGGTTTTCAGGAGTTTTCAAAATTGGAGGTGATTTTCTTGGCTTCTCAGAATTATCGGAAGGGCATTCCATATCTGGGCTGCCTTTACTGTGAACAATCTTCCCATACCGGATTTGAGCCTGTATTTCTGTTCGACTAATAGGTTCTTACCGACTGAGCGAAGATGTCTCTTGGGTGTGTAAAATTCAATATTTTTCTTCAAATATTGGGGCGCTTTGCCAAAAAGGCATTTATGTACCAAGGTGAGGGCTTTAAATTCAATCCTGTCTTTGACTCTAAGCCAGTGGAGAGATTCTCTCACTGTGTTCACATGGTCTCTTCTAGCCAATTGTTTTACAATCCTGACCGCGTCATTTTGTATGACAAGTATGTATGTCTTTGGCGCTTCCCCCTATCAATAGGGCATTGCCATAATCCAGCCTGGATAGCACTACTGCCCTGGCAATGGTAGCCATGTTGTTGTCATTCAAGAACGGTCCGATGGCCCTCATTAATCGTAGATAATAGGCAGTGTTCTTACGTAAGAGATTTGCCTGAGCCTCTGAATTAACAGAGGAATTCATCATCATACCCAGTGTCTTTACTTGACTGGAGACTGTAATGATGGCTTTTTTAATCTGGAAAGTTTTATATTCCCCCCCAATTTTTCCAATTGACGGCTGGAGCAAAGAGCATCAGCTCCGTTTTTGAGTCATTTAGGCACATCCAGTTGGATTGCATCCATTAATCAATTTTGCTATATATTGCGCCTAGATTCTCGCTGTCTTTCTGATGTGATCCCTCTATCTCTATTATAAGTTGTGTATCATCTGCATAATTGCAGAAGAACACTTCCAGTTCTGTCAGTAGGTCACACAGTGCTCACATGTATAGGTTGAAAAGCATGGGTGAAAGGCTCGCGCCCTGTGGCACCCCAAACAAAATTTGTGTGGGGTCTGAGAAGTTGTCACCCCAGCTTGACGGTTGGTAAGAAAGGAAAGCAACCACTTCAAGGCCAGGTCCGAACAGCCTACGTTGTCTCTGAGTGCTCTGACCAGCAGGTTGTTGTCCACCAGGTCGAAAGCCGCACTTAAGTGTAATAACATCAGAATCCCCATGTTCCCTTTGTCCATGAGGCCCAGCATATGATTTTGAAGGTCCAACATGGCTGATTCCGTGCTATGAGCAGCTCTGAAGCCAGATTGCCGATGGTGTAGGGATTCTTGTGTTTCCACGTGGGCCTGTAATTGATTGGTAGCCAATTTGTCCAGTATTTTCAGGATGAAATTGGTGTTTGTTATGGGACATAGATTCCCTGGGTCCTTTGGATCTAGTCCCACCTTCTTTACTAAGGGTGTGATTGTCACCTTTTTAATTTCTTCCGGAACGGTGCCTTCTTTGAATGATGCATTGATGATCTTAAGTAGTATAGGGGCAATATGCTCCTTGTGTTGCAAAATAATGTCAGGGGGTAGGACATTTTCAGCGCACGATGTAGGTTTCATAAGATCAAGCAGTTTTAGTAATTCTGGTTCCGTTATAGGTGTAAACATAAACGTTTCCTGACTCTGTTTCTTATTACACTCATAGGTGCTGTCATCCCTTTTTTGTCTGGCTAAAATGATGTTTTGCCTGGCTTTGGCTAT
This sequence comes from Ambystoma mexicanum, assembly GCF_040938575.1. Classification (NCBI taxonomy): domain Eukaryota; kingdom Metazoa; phylum Chordata; class Amphibia; order Caudata; family Ambystomatidae; genus Ambystoma; species Ambystoma mexicanum. The sequence goes on along the minus strand of NC_090938.1, from coordinate 110,913,192 downwards.
TTTTGCTGCAAAATGCATTTTGAACAGTGTTACAGTCTTCTTTAGATGGAGCTAATGATGGTGTGAGAGTTGTCGGTTTTCCACACTCTTTAAAATTTTAAAGAGTTTGCTTGTTTTGTTGTCTGCTGACTCAATTTCCTTATTAAAGTGGTCAGCTTTAGCTAGTTTGATTTTTTCTTTGTATTTCTTATTAGCTACTTTCCACCGTTCTTTATTTTCAGTGGTTTTGTCCGCGAGCCATTTCCTCTCAAGGGCTCGCTTCTCTATTTTAATTGCCTCTATGTCTGAGTTGAACCATTTCTTATGGTTACTATTTTTTCTAATAAGCTTAGTTTTGAGGGGTGCGATCGCATCTACTAGTAGTTGTATTTGTGCATTATATACCTTAAGCATTTCCTCACAGCTGTCTTTCTCCTGAAAATTTCTACTGGTGACCTTCGAGTGGGGGTTGTCATTAGTGCCTGATGCCTGAAGTTCAATATTTTGGGTGACCAAGTAATGATCACTCCATATGCAAGGCTCTGTCTTGCAACTAGAGAATATTTGAGGTTGTTAGCTATAATCCATTCCAGCTGATTACCTTGTGGTGTTGTTGGGCCCTCATTTATAATACTAAAATCCATATTTGTTCATTGTTTCTCTAAAAAGATGGCTTCTTTGTCCTTTTTGTTTCCCCGGCAAAGATTAATGACCCCCACCACCAAGTTGGATACATTGGTAGATTTAAGCATGGCTAATTGAAGCATAGTTCATTGGAGAAGTCTGAACTCAGTGAGGGGGGTCTATATATGACTATAATATTGAGGCAGTTATGAGGGGTGAAAGTAAGTTTCAGGATGAGTTGGTGTTGCCGCGTAATTCTCTATGAACCTATCACACATCCTGCTTTATTTAGACACGGATTCATACCTTAACTTTACTCCACTGGTGCACAATGGCAACTGCGTTATTTGTTCTTCCGGCTCATAGCGTGGGTGGACAAGTAGGCATATGCCGAGGGGCAAGAAGAAAGGATCCTAACAGCAGCCTGCTAAGGAAGTCCTTCCAAAAAGAAATCTACTTCAAAGATTCTGGGGGGCAGCTACCCTAGAGACAGCTCCCGCACCGGCAGCAGTACACCCTTCTCTGGCTGAAGATCTAAACGCTCAGAAAATGGAAATGACGGTGGCGTTGTCCTGGGGATGCTGTGGGTGCATGACTGGGGCCGGATGACCCGGAATATGTTAGATATAGTGGCTCGCACTCGGGGACTCTGTTAGGGTTTTGTTTAGGGCAAAGTTGGGGTAGGGTGGGTTTGTGAGTTGGGCCTGGCTGGATGGGAGGAGTGGGGAGGGAGGGTGTGCATGGTATGTTGGGATAAGTTCAGCAAAAGTGTCGGAACACATTGAACATATGGTGATCATAACTGTTTTGGTAGAATGGGTCAGTTTAAATGTTTGACCTTAAATATACAAGGCCTGAACACACCAGCGAAGCGTAGGAAACTGGATGCTCTTTTGGGGCGTCACCATCCGGATTTGGTGGTGCTCCAAGAGACACATATATGTTTTTCAGATAGGCATAAGCTGTTTCTCTGTAGGTTTCCAGTGGTATTGCAAGCCAATGCTGGGGCAAAGGTGGCAGGGGTCCTGATTGCTTTAAAATCTGGTCTCCAATGTTAGGTGGTACGCACACATATACACAAAGAGGGTCGGTATGATTTTGCTGTTTTGGGAACCGGCCCCAGAACGCTAACAGTGGCTTCTGTATATACTCCCAATACGGGCCAAGACACCTTCTTGAAATCAGTCATTACTCAATTAGAACTGTTCAATGAAGGGGAAATAATATTGCCTGGTGACTTAAAGATAGCTTGGGACCGCCGGCGAGATTGTTGTGCAACTACTACCTCGATGTCTTCAGTAGCCTCTGGGTGGGTGTTTGGCCAGCTCTAATGGGGGAGACAAAGGGATTAACATTTTATTCTCACGTGCATCGTTCCTTCTCCCGCATTGATTATGTATGGGTCTCCAAGGCTTTGTTAGGCAGGGTCACCTTAATAGTTAGTCACCCGATTGTGCTCTCAGGGATGATACAAAGGTTGTGGACCTGGAGATTCCTGTCCGAAATACTGCAGGACTCAGTGGTACGAGGGAAAAGCGAGGGTAAAATAAAGGAATTCTTTGATCTTAATATGACACCAGAAATCTCTCTGAACACGATGTGGGATGCGTTCAAAAACCTCAATCGGTGGTTCCCCAATTGTGGAAGTTGCATATAAACGGCAACAAAGGTTAGCTTTGGAGTCTGTTTTGGAAGCAGATCTACAACAAGTAATGCGGAAGATGGAAACGCGTTCCGACCCTGCAATACTAAAGGCTTATAGAATAGCACAAGGAAAATTGAATTTATTCCAAACGAAAAAGGCAGAGAATCCTTGCTGTATCTACACCAGGTATGCTACGTCAAGGCAAATAGGGCAGATAATCTACTGGCGAGACAATTATGCCAATAAATGTCCTCGCAAACTATTCACTCGTTAAAAACGCTAGATGGGGACGCTGATACCGAAACTCCTCAAATAATATTGCTTTTTCACACATTCTTTTCGAACCTCTATAGCTCCGAAGACCCAGAGGTACAATCTCAGGCTCATTATTTACAAGCAGTTAATCTCACCCAGTTTTTGGTACAAGAACGGGAAATTCGTTTTTTTTAAAAACATTTCTTTATTGTACGGTTCACATCATCAATTGCATAGAACAATTACAACATGTAACACGAGAGCAATGCAGTCTCAAAACACAGGGTGGCATAGTGATTTCAAAGATCAGGGCTCCCCTACCCCCACATCTATTACCAACCGGTTCTTTTGGCCCATAGTACGAGACATTACACATTTTACCCCACCTTACGATGGTGTTTCCTCTTGAGTTAGCAGGTACACTGCGAGTGGCCCCCAGATGCACTTGGGCCTGTTTTGTTGTCCACACAGGGAAGCATAGTCTCTATCCAGATCTCTGACCCAGATCAAGTCTTTTAACCACCTATTACCTCCAGGCGGAGAAGCATTTGTCCACTTCATCGGAATACATCTCCTCGCCAGGATCATGCACGTAGCTAACAATTTACAATACTTATTTGACACTCCCGGTGCCCATCCGAACATTCCACACATTATAGTGTTCGGGACAGGTTGCCCTAACATCTCCGACATAACCCCAATGATTGTATCCCAGAAAGAACGCAGCTTGTCCCAAGACCATAACATATGCACAAAAGTTCCCCGTTCCATGTTACACCTCGGGCACGTATCTCGTTTTTGGTGTTATATTTATGCACACGCGCAGGCGTTATATAGGCCCTGTGAGAGTTTTGAGCTGAATCAACTGTAGCCTTGTGCTAAAAGCCCCAGTGTGAGTGGTCCCACATATCATGGCCCATTGTTTGTCATTGGAGCATTCCCCAGCGTCCTCCTCCCACCTTATCTCACGTTCGAGGGGGGGGGCACTAGTCTCAGCCTAAATAATCTTGTAAATCGTGGATATGACCACTCTGCAACCTGGCGAGTTCCTAATGTACTCTAGTATTGGAGTGAGTGGTCTGCGGAACCGTCGGAAATGAGGGGAACCACTCCCTGAATGCCTCTTTCATCCTGAGGTATTGTAGTTTCCGTGCAAATCCACCCCCCATCCTAGCCGTGAACTCTTCATATGTCACAAACCTACCATTCGGATACAGATCCTCCAGCCGTTTTATTCCTGCCCCCTCCCATTCCCGCTGCAGAGCCTTGTCACACGTCGGTGCCAGAGCTTCTGTCTTTCACAATGAGATCCCTGGGTCAAACAGACGATCCACACCCATTTTTACCAGTGCCCATGCACTGTACATGCCACTGGGTCGAACCTGCAGTCATACCTCACCTTTCTTGTGATCAATACTACCTGCAGTGTGTGGGGATGGACAGAAACTCTCTCTATATGCACATGGGGTGTCTGCTGTGCCCCTGTCACCCAGAACTGCGCAAAGGACACATGGGCTGCCAGAAAGTATACTTCCATGTCAGGAGCCCCCATTGCCCCTGATCCCATGGAAGTTGCAGTGTCCCCCACCGTATGCGTGGTGCCTTGGGGTGCCACGCCAGCCTGATCGTTTGGGAGCAGACCTCCCCAAAGTAACTCGTCCCTGGCCACATAGGTACATTCTGAAAGATATATAGTAGCTTGGGTACTACCACCATCTTGGCTAGAGCTACCCTACTTATTAGAGTAAGTGGGAGTCTACACCATCTATCCACCTTGGATCGTAACTCCCGCAGGTAGCTCCTGTGGTTGTTATGTAGCAAAGATTGGGCCTCCCTGCTAACCTTCACCCCCAAATACGTCACAACCTCCAGTTCCCAGTTAAAACCTTCCATATTCGGTGGGTGAGTAGTCGCCTCGTTCAAAGGGAACAGGGAGGACTTAGATCGATTCAGCAGGAGCCCAGATGTCCTGCGAACTTGGTTATTTCCTGTGTAATCAGCGCTAGATTGGTCGCTGGGTCCTTATTGTAAATCACTGCATTGTCTGCATATAACGACACCAGCTCGCTCGGCCCCCCCATAGCTAGTCCTCTCTGTCCGTGAAACCTCCTCAATCTCCTAGCCAGTACCTCTATCGCCATTGCGAATAACAATGGTGGGAAGGGGCCGCCTTGCCTGGTCCCCCTCCCCAGCTTGAACACTGCGGTCCACATACCTCCTACATTAATCTGCGCACTGGAGCCCGCATAGAGCAGTCACACTGCCTTCAGATAGTATGCCGGGACTCCCACCTGCGCCAGCACCTCAAACAGGTACTCCCACTCCATGGAGACAGAAGCCTTCTCCATATCAATGAAGGCAGCAACCGCCTGCTTAGACTGGTCGATTTGTGCCAGAACTGCGAAAAGGCGCCTGAGATTTAGTGAAGTGGACCTCTCAGGTATAAACCCCGACTGGTCCCGTTGAACAACCTGTGCGACATAGAGGAGCAATCGATCTGCCAGGATCTTTGCAAATATTTTAGTATCAAGGTTCAATAAAGAAGTTGGCCGGTACGACGAACATTCCATTGCATCTTTCCCGGGCTTAAGGATCAATGTAACCACTGCCTCCCTCATCGAAGGGGGCAGCATACCCACTCGCATCCCCTCCTCCCACACCTCTAACAGGTACTGTGCGACCTCTGCCCCCACTCCTTATAACATTCTGCCGTTATACCATCTGAGCCCGGGGCCTTAGCAGTGGGCAGAGAGCGCATCACACTCAATATGTCCTCCACCGATATAGGGTTTGCCAGAACCTCCGCTGCTTCATCGTCAAATTTAGGGATTGCTGCTGCCCTAATATATTCCCTAAGCGCATCCGCATGCATCGTGCCTCTCGCTCCATCGTGCCTCTCGCAGCATACACATTTTCACAGAACTCACGGAATGCTTACGCTATCTCACTTAGGTTCACTGTAATCTCTCCCCCGGCTGTCCTCACCGCCTGTATCTCCCTTTATCCCTGTTCCTGTCAGATCAGTCCCGCCTGATATTTTCCTGACCTCCCCTCCGCCCCATATCTACCTGCCATATACGGGTCAGGCAAAGTAGTTTACTTCTCTGTCTGCTAGCTCCCGGAAGCGGACCAGTCCCTCCTTCAATTTAGCCACTGCACCCGGGGTATTCAGCCTCTCTACCTCCCCCTCGCAGCGCTTTATTTCCAGTTCTGCTTTTTGCAGTTGCCTACAGATTAACTTCAACACTCCCAGCTCAGTGGACATGCAACCCCCCCTCAACACCACCTTGAACGCTTCCCATAGAGTTCCCTTCCCCTCTACCGTACCCGCATTATCCAGAAAATAGTTCTTCACCAAGTCATGCACATCACTCTTAAATGCAATATCCAGGAGGGCAACCGGTTTAAACCGCCAGTGTGGTCGCGGAGGGTGCATTGTCTAGGCGCAACGACCAGAGAATAGGCGAATGATCCGAGAGAGTTCTCGGAAGCAGCTCACAGCTCTCTGTGCAGTGTACCATATGAGGACTGCCCAGGATGTAATCTATCCTCGTGGAGGTATTATATGCCGTTGTGTGGTGCGAGTATCCCCGCTCCCCAGGGTGCAACAGTCGGCAGGTGTAGGACTTCCATTGCCCTCAACACAGCCTCCGCCACCTTTGCGCGCTTCCTTGTCTCCCCTGTCATGTCTAAGCATGGATTCAGCCACACATTGAGATCACCCACCCAAATGATATTGGCATCTCCCCAGCAGGGAATCAAAGAATCCAGGTTCATCAGTATTTGTCCCATACACATTAACCAGAGTTAGCTTCATCTGTCCCACGTACCCCAAGACTATCACAAATCTCCCCCAGGATCTACATAGGTTTTGCTTACCCTGAATCCTAGGGATTTGTGTATCAGCGTCATCACCCCCGCTGAGTATGTAGAATAGGGCGTGTAGTATTTACAATCACCCCAGGCCATTGCAACTCCCTCGTTCCCCTTCCCCTTGAGGTGGGTCTCCTGCAACAAAACTATTTTTGTCCCGGGCCTCTCAAAGTATTATATCACTTTTCGTACTTTGCGCGAGTCATTCAGCCCCCGCACATTCCAACTTATGATTTTACATACCATTGCCTGGGTGTGGCATGCAGCGGAGGAGGAAATTACTCCTCCCTACTAGTCTCATCCCTGCCTGTCCCATGGCCAATGTGAGATGATGTGAACCTTTTTGTGAGACCCTATAATCGCCAACCGGGCAAACCCCCTTCCCTCCACCCCTTCGCGCCCATCCGGCAAATCCCCCACCTCCCCCACCCTCACTGCCCAACCCCAACCTGCAGTGGAATCCCCTGTACCTCTACAACATCTTAACATTTGAAACAACATGGCCAACAGCCCAGGGGCATAGATAACCATTCCCAAAGATGCCTCCCATACTCGTCAGCCAGAGGAGGAACAACCCCAGAATAATTTTCACCACAGCTTGCGGACCGACTAGTTACATACTTAGCAATGCTTCAACTAGACCCAGTGGTGCCCAAGCGTCTGCATCCGCCGTTGGTGGCAGTCAGTGTTCCCAGTGCATTAGGATGTCTTTCATCCCACCACATCCCTCAGAATGCCTTCCCAACGGGCGATACCACTACACGCTGGTACCTTTATTTCGGCAGGTTGTCTATAAACTCATGGACATCAGCAGGCTCTGTAAAGAAATAAACTCGTCCCCCATGTTGCACCCACAATTTAGAGGGGTACTGCATGGAATATTGTAGGGCTTTGTCTCGCAGGGCTCTCTTTGCGGCTGCAAAGAACAAGCAGGCTTTCTGAACTGCCGGTATAAAGTCTGGATAAAAGGATACCCTGCTATTCATGTAGGTGAGGTCTCCTAGTTCTCTTGCCCTCCTCAATATCGTATCCCGATCTAGGTAGTTAAGCACTTTCGCTATCACCGGGCGTGGATTTTGGCCTGGTCTCTGAACAATCTGGGAGAGTCTGTGCGCCCTCTCCACCAAGAACTGAGGGGACAACACCGGTTCCTGGAGGACCTCCTTAATGAAAGATTCCATGAACTCTTCCATGTTCTTTTGTGGTACCTTCTCTGGAATCCCTACCACCCTGATATTATTTCTCCGCGACCTCGCCTCAAGGTCTTCATTTTTGTCTCTTATTGCTTTCACTTCCCTCCTCAATTCCTGGACTGCTTGCACCGTCTCATGACTGGTGTCCTCCAAGGCGCCAACCCTGTTCACCACCTCTGAGGTTCTACTGCTCTCTTTATCGATGCGCTCCTGCATCCTGTCCACCTTGTAGGTTAATCCATCTAGCTGCTTTGTGTTTATAGCTGCAAAGCCAGAGCGCATCTCATTAAGCATCACACTCAGTTCCGAGGCAGGAGGATCCCCACCCATTCCAGACTCCTCCCCCAACGGGGACTGCGATGCTGCCATCGCAGGATGACCCAATGCAGTTGACAGCGACTCTTTGTGCTCTCGTGGACCTTCCTTCTGGAGGAACGGCAAACTGGATTGCTTCTTCCCCCCTTTCGCCATAAAGTCACCACGCCTCTCCCACCACTCAGGCCGAGGGCTCGCCAGAGGACTTCCAGTGGGGTGGATATGGTACTGCCTCAATATCTCTGTTCTCTTTGCCCGTCAACACCTCTCGCCCTTGTGTAACCACTCTCTGCTAGGGTGTGCTCATACAATGACTGCGTCCTCTTGTGGTGGCGTTTTCAGGATAGCCTCAGGCCTGCACCCCCTATTCTGGCTGGTGATGAAATCCAGTCAATCCCCCATTTGAATATCCGGCCCGGGTCATGTCCTACCGGTTGGCCACCGCTATGTCCTCAGTTCCTTAGAGCGACCTAGGATTGCTGCATCTTTCGCCCACCTCTCTTTATTCTATATACCACCCCCCGGTCTTCCCTGTTTGTCTTTGCTACGGTTGTCCCAAGCCATACAGTTTTTCCAGAGTCAGCTCCACTCGGACTTGCAATAGCAGATGATCCTCACCTTCCGGCCTCTACACCCTGCGGACACCCACCCCCGCGTTAGAGTAGCTCATGGAGGGAGTCGCTGTGTGTTCAACCCGTCTCTTTCTTGCTCCAGGCCAGCACCTCTAGCAGACCCAGGTAGTCCCCCGTGCCTCGCTCTCAGATTCCTGAGGTGGAGACTCTCCTGGCCCTCTCTACGTGCACCCACGTCTGCCACCTCCTCCCCATATGTTTCAAATTTGTTTATCTGGACCTCACGTGCCATAGTCCCCTCACTCGTGCATGTTGTCGGGCCTGCTGGGCCATGAAGTGTCTGTGCTGAATTTCCCTCATGCGCTGCCCGGAAGATCCCGCTGCTGACACTGTGAGCTGTTAGTTGCAGGTGTTCCTTCCACAGAGCAGCTTGTGCACCAACGATGTTCTGCCTTGGTGCCTCACCTTGGCCACCGGCCACCTCCCCACCTTGTCCGGGATGTCACTGGGGAGTCAGGGTCCATACCTCGCCCCCCCACACTGCGCCTCCGGAGTGCTCGAGACCCTGCTTGCAGTTTTGCCCGCTGCGCTTAATCCGGCTCCTCACCAGTGGCTCCTCCGGGCTGTCCGCGGCTCCCGAGACTGCAGACAGACTGGCTATTGCTGCAGGCCCTCGCTCTCCACCATCTGCGTACGCCCGACTGGCCCTGCTGCTGCCCACGGCGGATGACGAGACCCCCGCCCCTCTCCGGGGCTGTCAACTCTCCTGCCACTGTGATCTCTCCAGTTCGGGCCACCAGCGCCCGCCGTGGATGGGAGGTTTGGGCGCACCCTTCTCCAACAGGGTCCGCACTCCCCGCCAGGGAGGCTCGACGTCCTCGGCTTCTGTCAGGCCAGCACACAGTACTCCGTAGCAGCCGAGGAGTCCTGGCGCCACTCAGCAGCCCCCTCAGGACGGCACCTTGTCGGGCATCCCGCTCCGCCCACTGCACAAGCCCACGATGCTCCAACTTTGTTCCCGCCGTGTCCCGCTGTTCAAAGGGTACCCTGCTGTTTGTAGGGTGTCCCACTTACTGCAGGGTGTTCATGTTGCCTCTGCCTCCTTCTGGTCAGTGCCTCGGATCGCGCACGAGCACTCAGCGCCAAATCACCGAGCTGCGCTCTCCGGCCCTGTGCTACTCATTGCGGCAGAATCAGGAGACGGAAGATTTCCAAAATGCACTGCCGCCTTCCTTAGCGTACCCACGGCTCCTCCACCGACTCTCGGCTCGTAAAACCCCCGTTGGGTCTGCTCACAACCTCCTGCAGCCCAGGGCCTCTTCGGATCTCACATAAAGGTGGCCATCTTGGTCCTGGGCTCTCTAGCGCCCTCCCCAAGAACAGGAAATTCTTGAACAAGATATCACTCCTGAGGAAGTTATGTAAGTTATAAATTCACTCACCCTAAACAAATCCCCAGGACCAGATGGCTTTTCTGCCCCCTTTTATAAAGCATTTAGGCAAGTCCTGGTTCCGAAGCTAATGTTTTTATACAATTCTTTTACTAGCTCCGGACGTACCTCATTCTCTGTGGAGGAAGCAAAGATCATTTTGTTCCTAAAAACCAGGTAAGGACCCGGGTAATTGTGGATCCTAGTGTCCTATCGCGCTCATTAACATCGACGGAAAGATATATTCTAAAATACTTGCAAATAGGTTGGAGGATATGCTTCCCTCTATAATACATCCCGATCAATCCGGTTTTCTAAAAAACCTCCAGACGCATGATAATATTCGGCGTACTTGCCATATTCTGGAAATTGTGGAGAAAAAACAGATACTTGCAATATTAGTACCACTAGATGCCAAAAAGGCGTTTGACTGTATCGAGTGGTCATTTCTTTTCCAGACAATGGTAAAGATGGGCTTTTGCCCTCTGTTTATGGCAAGACTAAAAGTAAACTATAAATCCCCAGTGGCACGAATACTTATTAACGGACAACTATTCTCTTCTATTTCCCTTCAGAGAGGGACAAAACAGGGCTGCCCCGTGTCACCTTTGCTGTATGCTATCGGCCTTGAGCCCAGGGACGCCATTTCACCAAAATGTCAGGGGTAGCGGAAGTGACATCACAATGCCACACCCCCAAGAGTGACATCACAGGAAGTGGCCATGCGAGCCTTCCCCGTGTGACATCACAGGATGTGATGTCATTTGACCACACCCCCATGTGACATCACAGGAAGTGGCATCATACAGCATTATCCCTCAGTACACTAAGAAAAATATGGTTACAGTATTGTGACATTTCATACAAGAATGGATCATCATATGTAGCAGTGTGTCAAGGCACATGTTGCCATGGGAAGTGTATGAACTCAAATCCCCTCTTTATGCGGATCTGCCCTGTTATTTCAACAGGACTACAGAGCGAAATCACATTCTGGGGGGACAGGGTCAGATAGGCAGGTATAAGGATACGGGAAAGTCAGCATAAAAGGAGAAAGGGAGAATATTTCTAGCCAATGGCATCCTCAGTTTTCAATGTTTTTGGCACTTACACCATTTTCTTCTGATTCGACAAGTTACATTCAGTGTTGTGTTGTACTGTTTGCAATTGTTTCATGGACTTCATTACTCCTGCACAATACATCCAGGCGTATCAGATTTCCATCTCCTTAAGAACCTAGAGCTAAGTTTAAAATGGGTTTGATTAGTGCATTGGCAAATACTGCTACCTGATCATCTTCCTCTATTTCTTCAAAGTGCTTGCATAATTTTTACATCTCGAATGTAGGTAAACTATAAGTCCCAGAATGCAAGATAATTTCAACCTGAAAAATCTATTTAAGGCCACTGTACTTTCAGTGATTTAAGACATGTAATAAAATAAGTTGCGTAATAAACAAACAGATATGCAGATTATTTGCAACAAACCTGCGGCTCGTTTTTAATCATGATGTTGAAAACATTTCATTAGTGACATAAAGCAACTTTATTTTTTCGCATCTGAAGATAGTCTTTAAATTGATGATTAGCATTGCTCACTAGTTTAACTATCACAGATTTGCAAGGTAACTGGTGCGTTGCAAACTTTTTCAGTTGGAAACTGGAAACATTCCATCATGCATATGAAAGGCTCCTCTGACTGCCATAAAAGAAATACGTTTGCAATTGCAAATGCAACCTGACTTCCTGAGCACCTTCACAACCTGCTGCATAACCAAAGCAGAGTAGTCTCACAGCCAGGAATGGAAATTAATGCGTCTCCTTGAAATCACGTTCAGTGTTTTCTTTAATAAACATAATACAGGAGCGAGTGCGCACGCATGCCTAATCTGCACACCTCCATTTATTCTGACAAACTGCTGTACAATATTTCAAAGGTGGTGTTGGGCTGTTTGACAGTAACATGTGTACTCTCATTTAATCTGCCTAATGATATATAAATGAAATATACAATATATCATCAAGACGAATATATCTATGTTCTGCGTCGACACTAGAGTATGCATGTGTCTCTGTCTATGTCAAGAGGCTGTGACTTGGGAAACTGGTAGCACAATCAATACTCCCCATGTGAATGCACAGCCTAAGTCAATTCTATATTTGGCTCAGGAGAAGGAGGATGCGCTAGGGACCCAGCCCGAGTCAATTCTATATTTGGCTCAGGAGAAGGAGGATGCGCTAGGGACCCATTTTTTTGAGCAAACTATGGCACACTAATGATTTATCATATCGCACTTTCGAGTCTGCAATGCAGATTTCATCTTCTGAATTCTGCCGTGAATACGAACTGTAACAAAGCTGTTAAAAGGTTTTCTGAGCCATTTCTGGGTGGACAGTTGGGTGTGTTGCAGAGAGTGAGCGGAATTGATCTTCTCGGGGCTCGGTGCCAAGCCCAATTTCAAAGATATTTTGAGGCTATTACATAAAAAACATACCTTTCTTTTTGTTCTTGCGCCACCGCCTGCGACTGCATCCGATTCTGAATAAAGAGTCTAGGGCAGCAGTGGCACTAATGTCTGAAGTGGCAAAGGCTGATCGTTGGAGCCAGGTTACCAACACCTGCGTCTCAGAGGAGGGCTCAAGAGCTCCAGACAGTTAATTTATAAATAATCCGGGCCGTGATGATAGTTGAGGCTGGCCTGGCTGGGCGCTAACTATCTCTCGACTTCACACGTGTGTCAGGTCAGGGAGGGACTATGCAATATTGTAGCAGTCTGGGCCTGGGCAAACTCCGCCTCCAGTCCCAGGCTCGTCGCTAACTGCAACAGAAGCCATCCCTATACCACCCTTGCGCTCGCATTGCAAAGTCACCTTGCGGAGTAGCCCGTCCTTCCCCCACCGTTCCAACAAGGTAACGGTTGTTCAGCTGAGTCTGGGCCAGAGAGAGACACATAATGCATCTTCTCTCCAGCCCAGCCCCAGATGGGGCTCAGCCCTGAATGAATTCTCCTAATGGTGGCCTGGGGCCGGTTCCTGGAGCCCCCACTTACTCGGCACCCCTGAGTGACAGCCCCCAAAATCAGAAAGGTGCGAGGCTGGTGTCGGTGTGAGTTCTGCCTGGATGGCCACGGCCCTGCAGGCCACAGGAAGGCGCACTGGCCCGTGACCAGCAGCATGCCACATGACACGGAGAGGAGGGCCCACCAAGCAGAGCACACTACCTACTCCTGCGCCGTTCTGCTCTCACTCTTACCTTCTTTCAGAGCTAGCTCACGAGGGATGAAAACCAGCAGTGAAGCACACGAGTCACATGTGCTGCGCTGTGCGCGAGGTGAGGCAAAGTGGAGGAACCCACACGCGGCACTGTGCTTGCTGTGGTGGCCACGCCACCTCAGGAGATGGCCACGCCCCCTCAGAGGTCGCAAGACATTGGCAGAGGTCGCCAGCCAATCGGCAGAGGTCGCTCTTGCGACCTCTGGTGGTCCCTAAATGACGTCCCTGCTTGAGTCATTTTTAGCAAGGATTCGACAACAGCCAGACATACAAGGGATACAATTTGGCAGCCTCAACCATAATATCATGGCCTATGGCGATGATATGTTGTTCTCTGTCTCAGGGCCGGCTAAATCACTATCAGTAATAGAACGGGAACTGGGGATGTACGGTACGGTCACGGGTCTGAAAATTAACTTAGCAAAATCAGAAATTTTACATTTATCTTTATCCCAGGCCGCTGTGTTTTCTCTTCGCACACAAACTCAGTTTGGTTGAGCACATTGGCAAATTAAAGAATTGGGGGTAGTGATAACCCCGGATCTGGTGGGCTTGTACAAAGCTAATTTTCCCTCTCTGCTGAGATTGATTGTGGCACACCTTGGACCATGGGGCCCCTTATCGATCTCCTGGCTCGGTCGCATGAATGTCATAAAGATGACTATACTTCCTAAGATTCTGTATTTTTTTCAGGCAATCCCACTTAGAATCCCTCCCATATGGTTTCAATCCTTGCGCAAAAAAATCTCTGTCTGTATTTGGAATAACAAACCTCCAATAGTGGCATATGAAGTTTTGACTATCCCAACCGACAAAGGTGGGTTAGGTCTACCAGATGTGCAAAAATGTTACCAGGCTGCACAACTTCCTATTATTAGGGACTGGTGGGACAGGGATTGAGAGAAATGTTAGATGCAGGTGGAATGGGAACTGAGGGGCCACACATAGGTGAAACGCTGTGGCTTTCTAAAAAGGATTGCCCAACTAGCCTCCATAGGAGCAAAATTACGAACCTGGTAGAAGAGGTATGGGATCTTGCGGCCAAAAAATATAATATTACGAAATTTCCCTTCCCATTCACTCCCATATTCTTTAACTCTTTAAGTCCCATGGGTATTTCCCCCCAGTGGCAAGGCCTTTTTTGGTGATTTCCGTATGTGGCCATTCAATGGCTTGTAACTTTTTTGTTACATGAGATATCCCGGCCAAATTTGGCTCCTTTTTTCCCCATATGTAGGTCGTAACGCCACCCAGGAATCCTAGGTTGCTGTAGGGAGGTGAGAGAAAATAAGCAAAAAGGGCAAAAAAATGCCAATAAAATGATGGACAAAGAAGCCTGTGGTTTTTTCCTTGTAAGAGCTAGGAACAAATGGTTTGCTGTGCTGAATTCCCCAATTTCTTGGCTTTCAAGAAAAGGTTGAGTGGAAACGACAAAAAATTATTTTGATGTGGTTATCAACTGTTTTGTGAGAGGTAGACGATTTTGGCCATTTTTGCCAATCTGACATGCATGGACGGAATGGAAGAAAAGGTTAGGAAAGCCGAATTGGAGGACAGAAGGCATATATTTCTGAAAAGTAGACAAAATTCCAAGTTTAGGAAGGGGTGATTTGCATAGGTCAGGCAACAACTAGGTAGGGGAAAATGCCATAAATTGGGGGAAAAGCGGAAAAATGATCGAAAAAAAGGTATGTGGTGGACATGGTTGGCTTGGTACGGCAATGGCTTCTATGAATTTTGAGAAAATCAATGCTCCGCTACATTCCCCCGACTCTTGCAGTTAGGAAAGCGCTCATTTTTTTTGTAGTGTTTTACAAAACAAGCAATGCCACAAGCCAAACACTGAGCCATGGTACACAGGAGTTTTATGCTTACGTCCTGAACAGATGCACTTAGCATGTGTAAATCAGGAAAACCAATGTGGTGAGGATGGCAAGCATACTTTTTTTGAAAAGCATAGGCAGACCTTTTCAAGGGTAGGTGACTTGTGCAGGTTACAAAAGTGTATGGTGCCTAAAGCAGCGACTAAATGTAGGGCACATTTGGGAAATTAAAGGGTTGTGTGACAAAGGGCACCAGCAAATGGGTAAAAACGTTATGAAAACCACACAAACACAACAAATGTTATACCTTCCCACGTTCCCAGAGGTGTCCTGATGAAACCAGAACCTCACATTTGTGGGTGCACCTACCTCGGCGCCAAGGGGAAAGCCTAAAACACAGGTAACCCCAAGTCTGTTTTGACACGTGAATTTCACACTTTCGGCAGACGGGCACACCATACAGATATGGGCCTCAGGTGTCCAAGCCACCAAGGAAAACAGTGAACCCCATGAATTTCCGAAAAGAGGACACCTGTGGGAATCCGCAGAGGTACGATTTGCGCAAATCGGCCTAGAATTTATAACCCAGACACTCCCGCAAAGTCGGAAATGTGGGGAAAAAACGCATTTTTTGCACATTTCACTCGGCTCACCCATCGAAACACGCCGCCAACAACACATGGCCTACCGTCCCGTGTTCCCACAGCTGTCCCGTTGAAAACTGTACTTCACATGTGTGGGTGCACCTACCTGGGTGCCAAGGGGAAAGCCTAAAACACAGGTAACCCCAAGTCTGTTTTGACACGTGAATTTCACACTTTCGGCATATGGGCACACCATACAGATATGGGCCTCGGGTGTCCAAGCCAAGGAAAACAGTGAACCCCATGCATTTTTTCCGAAAAGAGGACACCCGTGGGAATCCGCAGAGGGATGATTTATGCAAATCGGCCCACAATTTATTACCCAGACACCCCCGCAAAGTCGGAAATGTGGGGAAAAAACGCATTTTTCGCACATTTCACTCGGCTCACCCATCGAAACACGCCGCCAACAACACATGGTCTACCGTCCCGCGTTCCCACAGGTGGCCCGATGCAAACGGTACCTCACATGCGTGGGTGCACCTACCTGGGCGCCAAGGGGAAAGCCTAAAACACAGGTAACCCCAAGTCTGTTTTGACACGTGAATGTCACACTTTCGGCAGATGGGCACACCATACAGATATGGGCCTCGGGTGTCCAAGCCACCAAGGAAAACAGGGAAACCCATGCATTTCCGAAAAGAGGATACCCGTGGGAATCTGCAGAGGTATGATTTGCACAAATCGGCCCAGAATTTATTACGCAGACACCCCTGCAAAGTCGGAAATGTGGGGAAAAAAAACGCATTTTCTGCACATTTCACCCGGCTCACCCATCGAAACACGCCGCCAACAACACATGGCCTACCGTCCCGCGTTCCCACAGGTGTCCCGATGAAAACGGTACCTCACATGTGTGGGTGCACCTACCTGGGCGCCAACGGGAAAGCCTAAAACACAGGTGGATCAAGATTTAAGAGGGGGCATGCTGTCATGAATCGCCGATTCCAGCCCTTCTGGACTTCGTGGTCCATGATGCACCGCAACATCAGGTCGGTGGTCGTTCCAACATGGCCGACAGTACGGAAACACTGCTTTCTAGTGTTTACGTGCAACGTGCTGACTCCTAGAAAATAAGCACGCCCCGCGGCTCTGTGCGTCTCAACGCTATTCTTCAGAGTTGTTCTGCAAGTTTATTGTTTCCTTGTATTAGTGCTAATTCCAATTTTCTTACCATCCTCTCCTTCCTGGAAACTCCTTACCTGCCCTTGCCTCTGCCAGGCCCATTCTCTCTTCATCCCGGACTCCGTCTCGTGCTTCGGTGGCACGGGCTTCCCAGCATTCACAGAGCATTGGACACCCTGTTCCCCTTCCTTCTGGATTCCGCTACCGTAACCTTCCTGGATACTGAACGATACTCTGTTCCTAGGCGCTCGGCTCTCCTCACACTGGAACCCGAAGATTTGCGTCCCTTCCTGTACAAGTCCCGATCAGTCAGGAAGAAGGAAGGAGCTCCCAAGAAGACCGCAATCAAGGACAAACAGGTGAAAAAAAGGGAAGGGTGTGACAGATTGAGACGACAAGAACCTGATATTGGATTAGACATGGAGGCTGCAGTCCAAGACCTCATGAGAGGAATGCAAGAATTAACTACAGAGGTTCAAAACCTCAAGGCCGAGAATGCCGCGTTAAAGCAACTTGTCTTGTCCCGAGATCCTGCGTTAAAGGAAAGTGCCCTAGTAGGGGATATAGTGGACAAATATGATGGCTCCTCCAAATCCCTACGTTCGTTCCTCGACTCCTGCCTGGTACATTTCATGTTCAAACCCTACTACTTTTCCACGCCCCGGGCTAAGGTAGGGTTTATAATATCACACCTCTCTGGCAATGCCTTAACATGGGCTACTCCCTTGGTCAACTTCGGAGACCCACTTCTGGATAATTATGATGGATTTATAGAAGCCTTCAAGGTCATGTTTGATCGACCAGAACTCGTCTACAGTGCCCAGGAAAGACTTCTGGAATTCCAGCAAGGGAGTCAGGATATGCTTACTTACGTGACCCGTTTTAAACAACTTGCCGAAGAAGCTGACTGGTCCCAAGAAGCCAGTTTCACCCTATTCCGAAGAGGGTTGAATGACGAGGTCAAGGATGAGTTAGCCAGGGTGGCCCGCCCAAGTTCCTTTCAGGCCTTGATGGATTTATCCCTACAGATCGACTTCAGGATCCAGGAGAGAAAGGCAGAAAAAAGAAAAACAAAGACAACATCTCCAAAGACAACCATGGAATACTCCTGCCTCAAGGAAACACCCATTCAACATACATCAGACCCCGAACCAATGCAGGTGGGTGCCTTCCGCGGACCGATTTCCCCGCAAGAGAGGATCCGTAGGATCAATACCGGACTTACCATGTATTGTGCTTCTGATAAGCATCTTGTAAGAAACTGCCCCGTAGCACCACCCAGGCGTTCGGGAAACGCCAGCTCCCTATCCTAAGCGGAGCACAGCTTCGGGAGAAAGATGCCTGCTCCTCATCCAATCCATTCTTGAATGGTTCCAGCCAAAACACCTTAGTGGTTCTTCAAACAGTCTTGTCATCTACTGAGAAAATCTCCTATCCTATCCTGGCTCTTGTGGACTGCGGTGCCATGGGAGTATTTATAGTCCATGACTGGGCTACCAGACACAATATTCCCCGAGAAATAATACAACCTGTCGAAGCAATTAACGGGAGACCATTATCCTCCGGACCCATTACTCACCAAACCAAGGAATTACTGCTTTTGATAAACAACCACCAGGAAAAGCTCTGTTCCAATATCATAAAGGCTGCGCACTACCCCATGGTTTTAGGCATACCCTGGCTCCACAAACACAACCCGTACATCAATTGGGCAGCCGGATCCCTATTTCTAGGTTCTGAATTCTGCCTGTCCCATTGTGTGTCTCAGGTTTCACTGCATATCCCTCCTGTGAACTCCCAGAAATCTGAGCAATCACCTCTGTGTGTGTGTCCAACATTACCCAAGTGCCTGAGATTTATCAACCATACTCTGACCTGTTTTCAACAGCCATTGTCCAAGCTCTACCACCCCACCGACCTGAGAATTGTGCCATCGACACAGATGCTTAAGCTGTGATTCCATTCGGCAGAATGTTTATACTATCGGAACCTGAAAAAAGAGCCCTACGAGAATACCTGGATACCAACTTGGCTAATGGAACCATTCGTCCTTCAAAATCTCCAGCCGGTGCTTCTCTATTCTTCTTACCTAAGAAAGATACCAAGGAACTCCGACCCTGTTTGGACTACCGCGGTCTCAACCAGTGCACTCTCAAGGATCGTTACCCTCTACCACTAATTTCTGACATCTTGGAAGCAGTGCGGGGTGCAGTCATCTTCACCATGCTCGATCTTCGGGGCGCCTATCACCTCATTCAGATCAAGCAGGATGACGAATGGAAGACAGCCTTAAGAACCCCTTTTGCCCATTTCGAATATCTAGTAATGCCCTTCGGTCTCGCCAACGCCCCTGCGGTCTTTCAGCGGTTCATGGATAGAGCTTTCTCAGATATGCTGTTCCTTTTTGTCATTGTATACCTGGATGATATACTACTATATACTTTGAGGTTACAAAGGAAAAAAACGTTCTCAAAATGTATGAAATACTAAAAGAATATCAGGATGATATAAAACTGCGAAAACTAAGAACATTTTATAGGGACGACCGGGATTATAGTGAAGACAGAGTGTACACTTTCCAGGAGAAATATAACAAATTCACGAAACCAATATCCAAGGAGACAACTCCCAATACTTCCTTAGCTAGTTCAGAAGCTGAAGAAGAAGCTGAAACTAATGAACCAAGTACTTCAATCATTACCAGGAAACAGGGACATGGTTTCCTTAATCAGATTAGACGCTACAAAAAAGGCAATAGAAATATACCTGTGAAACAGGTCCGTTTTCAATTACCGAAAATACCGGATACTTCCCAACTTTCAGTCGGAAAAGAAGGAGACGAGGATCAGGAGGATCAAGAAAATCCATACAATCTAGACGCATACCAACGACTAACGAGGGCAGCAGCAAGGGAAGCAGCCAAGAAACCAAAGTGAACAACCTTGTCATGAATCTATCAGACCATATTCTTACTAAAGATGAAATTACACTCCTCAATAGAGGCTTGTCTTTTGCCCCAACTGCATTCTGCGAACCATTTCAACTCCATGTAGATCTATGCAAATTCATTCGTAAACTTAAGTTGAAAAAATTCTTTGCTACTCAAGTGGAACAGCGTAAAAAACTGAATACTAGACCTACAATTAGTGATATCACAATAGAGGAACTAGGAAACATACATTTGTTAAGATCGCTGGAAGAAAGACCAGATTATCCAATACATGCAACTATGCAAGAATTAGAGATCCATCCAGTTGAACTAACAACCAAAGAATTCAAACCAAAATCTAAATTCTTGCCACAGTTTGGACCAGACAATATGATAGATGCCTTCTATAAAGCTGTAACCCAAGACTTATATCACAGTTTCAACAGATTCTCCCATACAAAGTGGATAAAAGGAGCACATAACCTTACCAAACAAGAAATATCTGCCCTATCAGACCTACAGTCCAACACAGAACTTGTTATAAAGGAAGCTGATAAGGGAGGCAACATCATTGTAATGAACAGGTCGGATTACATCAAAATGGCCCGCAATCATCTTTCAATCCCAAATTGCTATGCACAACTAACCAGTAATCCTACCAAGGCAATTATACAAGATTTGAGGAGCCAGATCAACAACTGGCATAGGCAAGGACTGATTACTGATGATGAGAAAACCCATTTGTTCATACCAAAACCAATGATACCTACCATTTACTTTCTACCAAAGGTACATAAACCCTTTCAAACAATCCCAGAAGGGAGACCAATCGTCAGTGGCATCGGATGGGCCACTGAACCAATTGCTGAATATATTGACAACATACTCAAACCTAAGATGGTTCAGGTACAAGCATACTTAAAAGACAGTACTTCCATTATTAATACACTGGCTCAAATTGAATGGCAAGAACACTTCCTCCTGGCAACATGGGATGTTAAAGCTCTCTATACCTCAATTGGATACGACTTAGCACTACAAACCATAGATTACGTTTTCCAGGAGGAATCCTCATCACACTTTAACTACGTTTGCATGCTTAAAGAAATGCTACTCACTACGTTGGAAAACAATATTTTCATTTTTGATCATCATTTTTACAAGCAGACTTGTGGAGTTGCAATGGGCGTTAAATATGCCCCAGCTCTTGCCAACTTGGTAATGGGCATGTTTGAAGACCTCTTTATCTACAAACTACCGGCCTACAAAAATCACATTGTCAAATGGACGCGCTATATAGATGATGTTTTTTTGATTTGGAACGGACCAGAAATTGCTCTTATGGACTTTCTAGTACAAGCCAACAACAATACTTTTGGTTTTCAATTTACAGGTAAATCCAGTGATTTCGAGATTGACTTTTTAGACCTCACAATTTCTGTCTCCGGAAATAAACTAATAACCAAAACCTACAGAAAAGAAACAGAGGTAAACTCAACTCTCTACGCCACAAGTTGTCACTACAAACCAGTTATCAAAAATATTCCGAAAGGAGAATTCATCAGGGCAAAAAGGAACTGTACTAATACCACATCTTTTCAAGCAGAATGTGAACTTCTATCTACAAGATTCATTGCCAGAGGGTACCCTAAAAAAGATATCAACAAGGCCAGAACCAAGCCCATGCAAATGACTAGAACAATGACACTAACTCCAAAATCAAAACCACAACAACACCAAGAAGTGGTACAATTCATCACCACTTATTGTGAAAATAACAAAGAAATCAGAAGAGCACTAAAGAAAAACTGGCATCTCCTCAAACTTGATCCCCATATTTCAGAAAATCTCAAAGATACTCCTACTCTCATCTTTAAAAAGGCCAAAACTCTAAAAATGTGTGTCAGCCCTTCTTTCTTACCGGAACAAGAACAAATTACCCAAGAAACATGGCTTAAACAATCAACTGGATTTAGAAAATGTGGCTTCTGCAGCATGTGTAAACATGCTCACTCACCAACAACTGTATTCACAGATGCAAAAGGGATAAAAACTTTGATCAAACAGCAAATTAATTGCCGATCTAAATCTGTTGTATACGCAATTCAATGCACATGTCAATTGATATACATTGGTTCCACCATTCGTGAACTAAGAACTCGGATAAGAGAGCATCTTTCAGTAATCGG
This sequence comes from Ambystoma mexicanum, assembly GCF_040938575.1. Taxonomy (NCBI): domain Eukaryota; kingdom Metazoa; phylum Chordata; class Amphibia; order Caudata; family Ambystomatidae; genus Ambystoma; species Ambystoma mexicanum. The sequence goes on along the minus strand of NC_090938.1, from coordinate 110,891,324 downwards.
AAGTCATGACAGCAATGTGCCATTATCACAACACTGGCAATCAAAGCATCAAATGGACAATAAATTGGACATTCAGTTTATTGGTCTACAAAAAATCAAGACTACCACAAGAGGAGGCAACCAGGAACTCTTTCTCAGAAGAGCCGAAGCAAGACTGATTTGGCATCATCGAGCAGTGGAGTGGGGTCTAAACTCCGACAATGAAATGATACATTTTCTATAAAATGATGCAACTTGTTATATTTGTTATATGCATTACTTTATAATTACTTTTGACATACTACGATATGTAATTTACTTTGTTGTGCTAATCATGTAACTTGATATGCCTTTGATTTCTCACTTATTTCTCTTGTTAAAACTGCCTTCCTTTCTCCCACCATCCTTCAATTTAAATATTGAAGTCTGACTACATTTCCTATAATCCCCCTTTTTTTTTTTTTCTTTTTTTTTATGCAGAAAACTCCAACAACAGTTGCACACTACGTTTCCCATAATACCCTATTTCGTTTTGATCAGTCACGTATTCGCCCATGATTCTTCAATTCTAAACATTGAAGTCTGACTACATCTCCCATAATCCCCCTTTTCTCATGCGGGAAACACCACCAATAGTTGCACACTACGTTTCCCATAATACCCCATTTTCGTTTTGATCAGCCACGAATTTATCTCATCATGCTACATCCAATATATTGTACTTGCACCAACTTCGTGTTCTGTATGTATTTCTCTAACATCAATATAGGCACATAAAGGACTACATTCCTGGTTAATCCCACACCTTAAGTATATGTTTCCAAGTTCAAAATGTGGCAACCCCATCACAAAATGGGACATAAACCACTATGCGCAGCCCAAGTATGTTTCCCATTCCCAAAATATGGCCGCCAGTAATAGTAACAGACATAGGACTTTTCTGCCTTTTATTCATAACACCCGATGTGGTAAACACTGGACACTCGTACATACGGAGGACTTCTTTGTACCAGGTAGGACCCTTTCTTTTGTGCGGGCAAGCACGGGGGCTTCCTCTGAGACTTGATGCGTTCCTTAAACCTCACACGTGCGCTTTACCAAAACGCACGTGTTCCAGAACTATGTATTTTCGTTCGTTTTTTTTTTTTTTTTTCTCACGTTTAAAAAGGATATTTTAATACTTTCCAGCCAACTAGCCAGTATTTCCTAACTATTAATGAATTAATCATGGGGTCTGGCCAGCATTTTGAAGCCGTTACAATTTATGTCACCACGGGTTGCTTTTATGAACCATCAGTTAGCTATTATGTATATTGTTGAAACATAACATATGACTGACCCAGTTTTACTCTTACATATTGCGTGCCTGTGCACTACGTAGGGGTTTTTTTTCTACTTAAACTTAAACACTTGTTCAAATAAGTTGCCACTACATCCCTGGGGTCCATTTCCAACAACTTGTTTATATGTTTTATAATTAGGAGGGATTCATCCCTGTGAACTTCAGCACCTTTATGCATTATGCAGTGACTTATGAGCTATCTATATAGGTAAGAAAAAGCGCCTGTACTGTCACTAAATAGCTGCCATGTGCATGTGTATCTACTCTTTCCCAACCTGTTCACTCCTCTCACATTTAGAGGTAGACCTATGTCCCCTTCGGGCACTATCTGCTCTTAAACTCCCTCTTTTTTCGCTTTGAACTTTTCGCATAATGTACCATAAGACTCATCGCTTACCCTTATTTTCCTTCTGTTAATTTCTTCTTTTATTCGTTTTACAAATGGTGCAATAGGTGATTATACTCCTGTAAAGGCAGTGGGTCTCTTCAATAAATTCAGCAATGTTTTACACTATTGCAATTTAGATATTTCTGTATGTAGTATTTTTCAGCCAGATGACTATACGTACATATGTATATATTTTTTCTTTTTAGTGTGTTTTCAAATTCCCTTATGGCATTTTCTTTTCATTTAATAAGCCTGGATTCGATAAAGGCAGCTCTGCCGAAACACGTGTCATCCACAAAGGCTCTAACATCACAAAAATAAAAGGAATTTATTAATCATCACTACTTGCCATTCCATTATTTTTCGGCGCACTATCAAGGGATAGCTCAACACAACCATTATATATATTCCAACGACCCCCAAGTCCATCAGCAACATGTAAATGCAGTTTGAAGGGATTGTGTCCTCCGAAGTATTCCTTATCTTGATAGATTACTTTCCAGCTTGCTGGCCTCGGAAATTTTTTCAGTAGAGGGCGCTGCAAGGTCGACGTCCCTCAAGCTGGTGTCCCTCGACAGCCACCGTCTCGGCGCTGATGTCACTGCGCGTATAAATAGACTAGCGCAGCGTCCGTTGTTCAGTTCCGTTTTTCCGCGCTTCGTGGGCCTCGGAATCGTGTTGCTCAGTTCTTTCTTCAAGTAGTTTCTACTTATTCCTCGAATATATCATCTTTATTCGATGGCTTCCTCTTCCGAACCGTCGACCCCACGGTCCGGCTTCAAAAAGTGTTGTGATTGTGGGAAGAAAATGTCGTTGACGGATCCTCACAGGATCTGTTTGTGGTGCCTAGGATCGGAGCATCACTGTTCAGAATGCGAGGACTGCATGTCCATGACGGCGAAAGCCTTGAAGGAGTGTAAGGGGAAGCTAGAAAGAGGTAAGACTCTTAAAACTTCTACTCCTTCGAAAGTTTCCTCGGCAGAGTCGAGACATTCGTCTCCTCGCTGTCACAGGAAACATTCCCGTTCAAGGTCTCAAAACGGTTCCCATCAGTCTTCGAGATCTAAACACTCGAAAAAGAGGCGTCTTAGATCTCCCTCTTCTTCGTCTTCTTCTACTTCCCCGGAAAGGGTCACCTGCCTCACGAAACACAGCTCTCCAGCTAAGTGGGAGAAATTCTGTAAAAAAATGCTTAGCGTCTTCGAGAAAGCGGCCTCGACCCCCTCGGAGGCGGCTAAAGGTGATACCCTGGGTGAAAGACCCAAAAATCGAAACGCTGCGAGTCGTTGCACCCGGTGAAAGAAACTGCCCGAGGGCGTCATGAACCCTCGAGCAAAGGCAGTAAGACTGCGTCATTGACGCAGTCGTCGAAGGTTCCTTCGACTCATAAATCTGCGTCATCTACGCCTTTATCGTAGGGCCCGTCAACACACGAATCGGTCAAATCGACGCCGTCCTCGACGCCGCTGTCGACACTGATAAGGGACAGACCTACTGCTGTTACTACATCTCAGTCAGTAGACGTACCGAGGGCTTCAACCATGACCTCGAGGATGTCGTCGATAACCTCGACGACTCCGAGTAGGATTCCGATCCTCTTGAGTTCTTCGAGGCCTCTTCATACTTTTTCAACGCCTTTTTCGGTTTCATTGAAGCCTTTGACTTCCGCGTCGACAACTTCGACGTTTTCTCAACCGGTGACTACAAGCTTGGCCCCTTCTGCTCTAGAAATGGGTTTTAAACCATACCCACGATCAGATTATTTCGAACTTTGTCCTCTATATATGAGGAAGGGTAGGATTCTGACCATGAAAGACCCTTTGGGTTACAGAGGACTACTACACCTATACCAGAGGAATTTATCTCTGAAGAGAACAGATTGAAAGACCTTCAAGACTCTTTGCTTGAGGCAAGTGGTTTAGATACTTCTCCAGAAGTAGAATTTGGTAAACCAGACCCTGGGGAACATGCTGAGACCCCTTATAGGGTTCTAATGGCCAGAATAATAGAGTTCATGGGGTGGTCTACACCTTCACCTTCTTTTCAGCAGAATGACCTTACTGACATCCTAGATAAATGTCCACAGGAAGATCCTGTTATTCCCTTTCATTCTGCACTACAGAGAACATTTCTGCTAATTGGGAAACTCCTAAAGTAATCCCGGCAGTTTACAAAAAACTATCTGCCAAATACAGAGTATCTGTCTCAGACCCTGAATATTTGAGCAAGCATCCAACTCCAGAGAGTTTGGTTGTACAAGCAGCACCTTCATCGAACAGTAGATCTGCATACCCTACTATTCCACATGACAGGGATGATAAAAGGTTTGACGCTATGTCAAAAAAAGTCTTTTCGGCATGTAGCATGGCGCTTAAATCTATTAACGCCACTTGCACGCTTGCAAGATTCAGCCATACACTTTGGGAGTGTGCTTCATTTGTGGCTGACTGTCTCACGGAAGGAGAGGAACGGGAAGCATTTTTAAACATCATTAAAGATGGAAAAGATGCAATGTGTGAGTCCCTTCAAACTGGCATTGATTCTGCTGACACTATCAGCAGGGCCATGGCGACTAGTACTACAATCCGCAGATATGCATGGTTGCGAAAGTCTGGATTTGCTCCAGATGTACAGGCCAGACCTTTGAATATGCCCTTTGACGGCACTTCTTTGTTTGGTAAAAAGGCTGATGACAGCCTGGAGAAGTTACAGACATCTAAGACAGCAGCAAAATCTCTTGGAGCTGCAGTCGGTCAGACCCCGAATCGCCCCTTAGGAACCTCATGGAGGGGTAGGTCCTTTCGCTTTTACTCCGCAATTCGGAAAAGGCAGAGGACAGCCAGCTCAAAGGGGCCAAAAACGATTCACCCGTGGTGGACGGGTTAAAGGTACAAAAGTCGCAGCAGCAGGTGCCTCTTTACCTTCGGCATCTGCGTCAGCCGCCTCTAAACCCCTCTGAGGTCTCTCCCCACAAGACACCTTTAGGGGGCAGGTTAACTCAACATCTGGCGGAATGGCAGGCTATTACGTCAGATGCTTGGGCATTGGAGACAGTTGCCCAATGTTATTGCCTGCCTTTCCTACACACCCCTCAGAGTCATCCACAGGGGAACAACTCATTGAAGTTTCCAGATCTGCTCCTTCTGCAGGAGATTCTAGACCTGCTAGAGAAAGGTGCAATAGAACCGGTACTTGTAGCGGAGAGAAACAAGGATTGGTATTCCTCCTACTTCCTAGTACCGAAGAAGGACGGAGGACTGAGACCCATCTTGGACTTGCGAGAATTGAACAAACTCCTCAGGAAAGACAAGTTCAAGATGGTAACTCTTTCTCAGATCCTTCAGGCTCTCCAGCTTCAGGACTGGTTGGTATCTCTAGATCTTCAGGATGCTTATTTCCATGTGCCAATCCATCTCAAACACAGGAAATACCTGAGGTTCGCAATTGGCAACTCTCACTATCAATTTCGAGTTCTGCTATTCACCAAGCTAATGTCGGTAGTGGCTGCAAGTCTAAGGAGGGAAGGGATCCATGTCTACCCTTACCTGGACGATTGGCCGATCAGAGCAGTATCTTCGGAACAAGCTCAGATCCAACTAGATTATGTCTGCCACTTCCTTCCCAAACTGGGCTTCTTCCTCAATTTAAAGAAGTCACAGATGATACCGTCACAGAGACTCCAGTTCATTGGAGCAGTCCTGGACACTTCCCTGGGAAAAGCCTCGCCACCAGATGTGAGGGCTCAAGATATTCTACAGATGGTCACCAAGTTTCAAAATGCCCAACGTCTACCAGCCTTCGACTTTTTGAGGTTGCTCGGCCTCATGGTGTCCTGCATCTTCCTTGTGCCAGAGGCTCGCCTGAGAATGAGATCCCTCCAGTGGGCTCTAAGAACCCAATGGTCGTAATTCTCAGGGAGAATGTCAGATCTCCTTCAAATCCCAGAAAGAATAGCTCAAGACCTTCAGTGGTGGGCCTGTCGGGAGAACATCTTGAAAGGGGAAACGTTTTGGCAACCATAGCCGGAGATAACAGTAGTCACGGATGCCTCACTCACAGGGTGGGGAGCCCATACCAACGACTTGACCATCAGCGGTCGTTGGTCTCCATCGGAGTCCAGACTACACATCAACCTATTGGAGCTGAGAGCAATCAGACTAGCGCTGAAAGCTTTTCTGCCATCAGTACAGGGAAAGAATGTCCTGATAATGACGGACAACAAAAGAGGAGGCGTAGGGGCGTGGCCGGGAGCCGACCGAGTGGCATGGCTTCCTGAGTGCTTCTGGACGGCCCCGTCGTCGGAGAGTATTCCCCGCGGATTGAGGCAGTCGCCGAATCTTCCCGCGGACTGAGGGTACTATGAATATTCACTGGCGCTGCTGAGTGGGGAATTTTGGCGATTGAGGCGGCCCTGATGGGGATTCGGGAGCTCAGACCGATGTGAGGCAAAATGGTGGTCGGGCGCCTGAGGTGATCGCGGCCTCTGTGGGGGAGGGGCGCTCCTCTGTTGCTGCTGCCCTTAGTTTTCAGCATTTTGGGGGCCTGTGGGTGCCCTCGGCTCATTCCCCCTCCTTGCACCGCATCGGCGGGCTCCCCCCGTGCGAGTTCCCCGGGGGGGAGCTCTGCGAATTCCATCGACCGGGACCTGGCCCGGCTGCGGCGCCAGGAGGCAGAGGACTATTTGCGGCGCCCGGCCGCATCGTGGACGAAGGCTGATGTCGGGACCCGACCCACGGTCCCAAGCTCACATGAAGGTGCGATATCCTGGGCCCAGCGGCATCCTGTTATCTCCCTGAGCAGGGGCCCCTCACAGAATTTACCTGCCACTGCTCATCCTGCTCCGGTGCCATGAGGGGCCTGGGACCAGCCCAGCGGGCACCCGCTCTGCTCCTGCAGCTTCTCCGCCTGCCCCATGGGAGGGACTGGGCGTCACATCGACTGGCTGCGGCCTGTTTCGGCCGAACGCGGAGGCGGCGCCCCTCCGATGCTGTGCGCTGGGCCGGAGGGGGCCAGGTAGGCGAACTGGGCATTGTGTGTTGGGGGGACCTCCCTGCACCCGAGGTGGCCACGGCACTCCTGCCCTGCCTGGACCCGGCTGCATCTGCTGGCGGTCACCCGCGCACCACTTCTGGGAGCCCGGAGAAGCTATAAATCAGCGTGTCGGGGGGAAGCCCCAGTGCCTCCGCTCTTCTCACGCCCGACAAGCACCTGGTTCCCGGCGCCGGCTCTTCGTCTTGGGGCCGCGTCGGGTGCATCGCCCGCTCTGCCTCTGGACTGACACCTTCACAGCTATGCATGCCCTGTACGGGTCGACACATCCTCCTGCAACCTGAGTGTGGCTTCGCCCGCACCCAAGCCTCTCGACACGCAATTCTACGGCACTGCCCCAGCATTGTGGGCTGTGCGCCTAGAGCGACAGCCAAGGACCCTGGACCTGGTGGATCCTCCTATCATCTCTCATCTCAGCGGCAAGGCGTAGCTCTTCTAAGGCTCGCGTCTTGGCGTGGAACAGTGTGTCAGGTCCTTTGGGTGGCATACAAACTCATACTGTGCTTGCTCCTGGCGCTTGTAGTGGTTTTGGCGGCTCTGCAGCCTAGGGGGGCTCACCAACTTCCCATAGGATTGGGCATATTCAATAGCGCCCGTTCTAACATCTCTGTAGTGCTCAACAGGCGAAATAATAACAGCAGAGGCCTCTGCTCCACCCTCACCACCCAGCAGAACCATGTCTAAAAGTGGCAAATCGGCGAAACAGGCAGACATCGCGACAATGATGTCCAACTCCGGCCAGAACAAAACAGCCAGGGCTGACTCCGCCGCCGCAGTGACACCCGGGGTTGCCCCACCACTGGAGCACCCACGGTCTGAGCAATTTGCCACAAAAACGGACCTGAAAGATCTTCTCTTAGCCCTTACCAAGGAGATCCAAAAGGGTACTGAGGAGGTTACTAAAATAATTGCCTCTCTGGATAGGAGGGTAGAAGAAGTGGAGAAGCGCACGGATGAAGTGGAGAACGGCTTGTGTGATAATACATTCGAGCTAGAGTGTGGCCTAAGCAGAATAGCATCCCTGGAAGCCAGATGTGAAGCTATTGAGTCCAAACAAGAGGACAGCGAAAACCGCTCACGCCGCAACAATATCCGCATTCGAGGGATTCCCACCTCAGTCGCCAACGCTGATCTGGAGAGCTTTGTCAATGACTTGGTCAGGTTTATAATAACTCTTCCAGATAGCGCTCCACTTGAAATTGACAGAGTCCACCGCACAGCGCCAAGACAAGCTTCATCATCCCCTCCAGATGTTCTGGCCAGGAATCACTTTTTCAGGATGAAGGAGGAGATAATGAGAGAGGCCAGGTCCACGAAACAGATCACCTTCAGAGGGGCCAACATTACTTTGTTTCAAGACCTTGCGAGCATTACTCTCCAGAAAAGGAGAGCCCTTCGCAACCTGACGGAGTGGCTGCAAGAAAATAAAATAAAATACCGGTGGGGGCACCCCACATCCCTGTGTTTCGAGTGGGAAGGAACACGCAGACAAATCCGCAACCCCAATGAGGCGGGTCAATTCTTGGGAATAAAATCCACAGAAGGGGACTCTGATTCTGCCACTCGCTCTCAGTCTCAGTCCGGCTGGCTGACACCTGGCCGCTGTTCCCGGGCTGGCAGACGTCGCAGGCCTCGGGGGCCCCGGAAACAGCATAATATGGACTGATGGGTGGCCCTCACCTTTTCTTTAAGGCCGGTCAGTCAGGTTTGTGTTACTCCTTACCCGGAGTTCCTTAGTGCCATGCTCGCTCCTCTAGTTTCCCGGCACCTCTCATCACCCCCGGGAAGGACTGGATCGGTTTCTGGCACCTCGGGGGGCATCTATAGGTAGTCTGCTTGGCATACACCCCCAGGCCCATATTGGTTACTTGACACGGTGCCTGTCTCTCTGCGTCCCTGCAGTCTCTCTTCTCCGGCGGGGGTCGGCTCCCGACGACGGGGTCCTCCAGCGATCCCCTTGGATGGGCTTTATGGTCTCATTCTTTCAGTTTTGGGGGGGAGGGGAGAGTTCTGGGACCGAGGACCCATTTACTCCCTCAGTTGCCCTTGTTTATGTTTACAGTTTTACTCATTGACATCAGTAACTTTAGCACACTCCTATGCTCATTAGGGAATTTCCCAAACCCTTGTAGCCCCTATGCAGCCCAACAATCCAGCATAGACTGCGCTCTCGCATATCATAGGCTCGGAGAAAGCTAGAGAGATTTGCTTCCTGACCTGGAATGTCCAGGGTCTTAACTCCACAAGGAAGCGTAAATCGGTAGAGAATAGGCTGGCGGTATTAAATGGGGCTATAGTAATCCTTCAGGAGACTCACCTCCTCCCAGCAGATGAACACCGTATTAAGTTTAAGCGCTTTAAACAGAGTTTTTTCGCCTCTAGCGGTGAGAAGAAGCGGGGGATTGCGGTCCTCCTGAGCGATAGGTTTCGACTTTCCAACCCCACTGTGAAGGGGGATCCGGCAGGCAGATACCTCCTCATTCGGGGACACATTGCGGAACAGCCGATCACTGTTGTGGGAATCTACGCCCGAATGTGAACCAGGGCAAATTTTTAGCAGAGCTCCTCCCGCTGCTCCTAACCTTTGCCTCGGGATACCTCTTAATTGGGGGGGACTTTAACACAGTTCCAAATACCGCAGTGGACAAGTCCCTGCCCCCATCTGATCCGGACCTCTCCCGAGCCCTAGCCTTTGCCAGATTCCTAAAAGAATCCGGCACGGTTGACATCTGGAGGGTAGCCAACCCTGACGCCAGCGATTACACATTTTTCTCGAACGCGCACGGCGGCCACTCCCGAATTGGTCTGTTACTGGCCACCAGCACCCTATTTCCATGTTTCAGTAATGTTGAAATCCATACTAGGATGGTATCTGACCAGGCCCCTGTCTCGGCTGTTCTCTCTATTCTCGGGGCCCCGACCCTCCCCCAGATTCTGGAAGCTTAATGACAATCAGCTCCTAGATCCGGTGATTAGTGGGGAGGCGGAAGACACCTTGAGTAACTACTTCAAGGAAAATCGGAACCCCGATACCCCAATTGGGCTATTGTGGGAAGCCATGAAGCTGGTAATAAGAGGAGTATTTATTAGCGCAACCGCTGAACAGCGCAGGGTCTCCAAGATCCACACACAAACTCTGAACTCCAGTGTCGCTTCCCTCGAAAAAGAGCTAAAGACCCATTATTCTAGAAGGGCGGACAGGGAGCTAAAAAAGGCCAGAAGGGCTCTGGAGATGCACTGGGCCGATCGCACCGCGAAGGCCCTGGCATATACTAAACAATTCTATTACCAGAATAGCAGTAAGGCAAATCGGTTATTAGCCTACAAACTGCAAAAGACTCACACCAGAAATAACATTATAAGTCTCAAAGGCCCAGATGGGTTGAGTAAATTTGCCACCCCAGACATAATCGAAATCCTAACAGACCAGCACAAGGTGGTCATGCAAGGGCCTCCCACATCCCGAGAGGATGGTGCCCGTCAGCAGCACTATCTGGAAACATTTGACACCCCTGTCGTTTCTACCCCTTTGGACCTCCTAGAAGCCCCAATTTCCGCAGAGGAAATCCTAACCGCCATAAAGTCGCTCAAAAACGCTGCCCCAGGCCCAGATGGGCTGATGCCCAGGTTTTATAAATCATTTGCCCGCATCCTTGTTTAACAATTAACTCTGCTATTTAACTCTTTCCTCTCCACTAAAAGTGTAACACACTCCATGGCCAAGTCAACCACCATCTTGCTTAAAAAGCCAGGGAAGGACCCGGAATGTGCGCCCTCATATAGGCCAATCGCCTTGATGAATACCGATGGGAACATCTTCTCCAAGGTGTTAGCGGCCAGGCTGGGTGGGATTCTCCCTGAGTTAATACATAAAGATCAAACAGGCTTTATCCCGGGCAGGGGGACCCACGATAATGTTAGACACACTCTTAATATCATTGAGTCCGCAAATAGAACAAAAACCCCACTCCTTGTGATTTCCCTTGACGCCCATAAAGCTTTTGATTTAGTGAACTGGGATTACATTAGGTCCACGCTATCCCGCATGGGCTTTGGTCACAACTTTATAACCTGGACAATGGCAATTTATGCACACCCAACAACGCAACTCCGAGTCAATGGGAGGAAATCAGCATGCATCCCTATATCCAGAGGGACCCGCCAGGGGTGTCCGTTATCGCCCTTGATATTCGCCCTGTCAATGGAGTCCTTCGCCGCGAGAATCCGCCTCAACCCAAATATCAAAGGAGTTGCAGTGGGCGGAACGGAACATAAAGTGGCGCTCTATGCCGATTATGTACTTCTAACTATCCTGGCTGCAACTGGAAGAAGCGTGGTGTGGGTCTCCCCTGTCGGATCTGCCCCACATTCAGCCCCAGAAGGCCCCCCATGCTCTGGGCCCGCTTTCAGCCACTCGCAACACGGTGGACAATTCGAGAGTTGCGAATAGGAAGTGGGGAATCAAGAGCTTGTTGGGCCCATTAACCCCAATCTGGGGCAACCCGGGTTTCTCCCCCGGACTCTGTGTCCGCAGCTTTGCCAAATGGCCGGAGGGCGGCCTTCATAGAATCTCAAGCTTTCTAATTGAGGGCCGGCCCCCTCTCCTTCGAGGACTGCAAGGCGAAGTTCAACGTCACCGAGGAGGAGCAGTTCCGCTATGCACAGATCCGTCACTGGATTTCGCAGCGTATCGTTAGGGAGCACGGCTCCAGGGACCTTACACCCCTCGAACTCTCATTGACTGCTCCCCCTCCGAGGGGCAAGATCTCCACTCTCTGCAAACTTCTGGAGAAATCCAGTCCGGATGTGAAAGAAAATTACATGCTGAGTTGGGAGAAGGACCTGGGGCGCTCCCTGGAGCCAGAGGTTTGGGACAAAATTTCGACAAGACTCCACAGGAGTACTCAGTGTGTCACTAATAGAGAAGGGGGTTATAAAGTTTGCTTCAGGTACTACATCACTCCAGCACAGCTGCATAATGCAGGCATGAGGCCCTCGCCGAACTGTTGGAGGGGCTGTCCGCGAGAGGGCTTGCTCTTCCACCTCCTGTGGGACTGCCCTAAAACAGTGCACTATTGGAAGGGGGTCCTGACTCATGTTAGAGCAATCACAGGCCTCAATATCCTGTGGGAACCCTAGTATCATTCTGTTGGGAGACCTGGGGGGAGGGGACTTGCCACTGTCGGGGAGTGCTGCCTGCCTGTGCACACACCTCCTCTTGGCGGCCAAGATAGACCTTGCCCGCATCTGGAAGCATCCCGAGGGCCCTTCCATTCCGCTTTGGTGGGCCAAGTGTTGGGACATTGTCACGGCAGAAAGAGTCGCGGGTCTTCGCCTGGGCAACCTTGCCCCGTTTCAAAACACCTGGGCCCCATTTATGGACTATGCGGACCGCTACCCGGCCCTCACCCTAAAGCCGCCTAGTGTCCATTAGCTGAGCTGATTTGCACATGGTAGCGCTCCGCTTTAGCTAAGAGACAATCCCCAAGGACAGCGATCTTTTCCTGCTGAGTACCCGCGTGATGGATTTTTGGGCTGATTCCTTCTGCTTTTTCTTGCATTATTTTCCCATACTCATATTTCCACTACAATGAACTGTGCCTTATATGCTTTGTCATTTCTAATGTCTGTTTGTTCTCGTGTTGTTTGTTTTCTTCTGTTATTGATTAATAATGAATAAAATGTCTATTCTGAAAAAAAAAGAGGAGGCGTAGGGTCACTGCCACTGTGCAGAGAGGCAATGCAGCTCTGGTTTTGGGCAATTCAGGAAGGAATCTCTCTATCGGCAGTTCACCTAGCCGGAGAGAAGCACTTGACAGCGGACGCTCTGAGCAGGCAGAGCACAGTCTCCCACGAGTGGGAGCTAGCTCAGGAAGTCCTTCTGGAGATCTTCATCCTTTGGGGAACCCTTCAAGTGGATCTGTTTGCCACCAGCATCAACAGGAAGTGCGATCAGTTTTGTTCAAGGGAATTTCCCCCGAGAGGAGCTCTAGGGAACGCGTTTGTAGTGGACTGGGTGTTTCAAATGATCAGGAGGTTGAGAAGATTCCGGAAATCCATGATCCAAATTGCCCCGGATTGGGCCAGGAAAACGTGGTACCCGGACCTTCTGGACATGTCCATCTGTCCTCCGATTCGTCTTCCGCAAAGAGAGGACCTTCTCTCGCAGAATGGCGGTCAGGTTCTCCATCCAGACATCAGAACGCTCAACCTTCACTCTTGGTTTCTGAAAAGGTTGAGATACAAGGATTAGGAACTTCCAGATGATGTCATGGAGGTGTTGCTTTCGGCTAGGAGGCCAGCAACAAAGACTTTATACCGCTGCCGTTGGAACAGATTTTGCAGTTGGTGTAGAGAAGAGAATATCAATCCCTTTTCATGCAGTACACCAATGGTGTTATCTTTTTTGCTCTATTTGGCGAATTCAGGTCTCCAAGTTGGTACGATCAAGGGCTACCTCGCAGCGTTGTCAATCTTCAAGCACACTGCGGAGGAGCCATCATATTTCAAACTACCCCTAGTTATTCAATTCCTGAAGGGATTAACTAATGTTTATCTCACAAAGCCTTTCCAAGTTCCCTTATGGAATTTGAATCTAGTCTTAAACTTCCTAATGGGTACTCCTTTTGAACCACTCCATTCTTGTTCATTAAGATTTCTCACCCTTAAAACTGTCCTACTAGTGGCTTTAACATCTGTCAGAAGAGTGAGCGAATTACAAGCTCTATCTTGCAAACCTCCTCATACTATTTTTCACAAAGACAAGGTTGTCTTACAAGTGAAGCCTAATTTCCTCCCAAAGGTGGTCTCTGAATTCCACATCACTCAGAAGATAACCTTACCTTCATTCTATCCTCCTCCCCATCCAGGGAAAGAGGAAGAGAGGCTACATAGGCTGGATCCAAGGCATGCCTTGAGCTTTTATATCAGCAGACTCGCTAGGATAAGGCAAGCAGACCAGCTGTTTATAGGTTATGAAGGGCACAAATTAGGACTGCCAATCACAAAACAGACCATTTCAAGATGGATTATATTAACCATTCTAGAATGCTACAAATTGGCAGGGAAAGAGCACCCTCAACATCTTAAGGCTCATTCAACCAGGGGTATCGCAGCCTCTTCGGCCCTCCAAAGAGGGGTACCGATTCGGGACATATGTGCAGCTGCCACATGGTCGTCCGCACATACCTTTATAAAATTCTACAATCTGGATTCCTCCTCTAGCCAGGAGACAAGATTTGGCAAAGCTGTGTTACATTCTGTACATTCTTGAAGAGAAATATTCCAATTTTACTCCCACCTCCGTTTGTACACCACTGCTATGGGAGTCTATCAAGATAAGGAATACGTCGGAGGACACAATCCCTTCGAAGAATAAGTTACTTCTTACCTTGTAACGTTCTTCGATGGGATGTTCCTCCGACGTATTCCTTATCGCCCCTCCCATCCATCCCAGCAGTAAAACTTCCCTTGTAGTTGCAGCTTACGCTCCTTCAAGGTCAATAACCAATTCATGCACAGCTAAATTTTCAAGCTTCAAAACGGAACTGAGCAACGGATGCTGCGCAAGTCTATTTATACGCATGGTGACGTCGGCGCAGAGACGGTGGCTGTCGATGGACACCAGCTCGAGGGACGTCGACGCGCAGCGCCCTCTACTGAAAGAATTTCCGAGGCCAGCAAGCTGGAATGTAATCTATCAAGATAAGGAATACGTCGGAGGAACATCCCATCGAAAGAAAGTTACAAGGTAAGAAGTAACCTGTTCTTCTACAATGACTACGATAAAACAAACTCCTGGCCAAGCCAGAGAAATGCCTCTTCCATGTCCAGACGGTTCATCACCTCGGATTTGTGCTGAGTTCCAAAGGAATCGGAATGGGTCCTGCCAAGGTTGACTCCATACTCTCTTGGCCAGCGCCTACTACAGTGAAACAAATTCAATCATTCCTGGGACTTGCAAATTTCTACAGAACATGTAACCCTACATTTTCTGACATAGTGCATCCCATAGTCACCCTCTTGAAGAAAGACACACCGTTTAAGTGGTCTGCTGCTCAAGAGACATCCTTTCAGGAGTTAAAACAGAGATTCACTCAAGGTCCCATCCTGGCTCAACCTGACATAAACAGACCCTTTTTGGCGGAAACGGATGCCTCAGATTATGCCTTTGGGCCGGTCTTAAAACAAGAATTTGAAGATAAGGTAGAACATCCTTTTGCCTACCTATCCCGCACCTTGACTCCCAGCGAGACCCACTACTCTGTCCTGGAGAAGGAACTACTGGCCATCCGACAAGCCTTTATCGACTGGCGCCATTTACTCTAGGGTGCCAAACATCCTTTGCAGGTGCGGACCGATCACAGAAACGTGCAAGTCCTACATTCCCTGGAATGCAGAAATAGTCGTCAAGCCCGTTGGGCCTTCATTTTTGCCCAGTACCAGTTCCACATACATCACTTCCCTGGAACCAACAACATTATCGCAGATGCCTTATCCAGGCGTCCGGATTAGGAACCTGTTGGAGGACGTGCCTTCCCGAAGATGTTTTCTGATACCTGGTTTGTGGCCCAGGACAATTCCTTCCTGGAAGACGTCCGTACCGAGACACCTTCTTCTGATCTCTGGGAGGAATACATCAAGACCAATCAATGGAGCCTGGGTGCTAAGGATGGCTATCTCTTTAAAGATAAGAGACTGCTGATACCCACACAAAAGATTGAGAAACAAGATCATAAGTCTTTGTCATGATACCTTCAATTCGGGGGAATCGAGGCATCACTACAACACTCCACCTCATTCAGAGACAATTCTGGTGGCCTAAGATGATTGAAGGAGTAAGGGCTTACATCCAAGCCTGCGCTGTTTTCAATCAAAACAAGTGTGACAACAGAAAACCTGCAGGTCTTCTCCACCAAACCGCAACTTCATTGTGGAATTACCCCCATCAAGGGATATACAACCATAATGGTTACTATCGATCTGTTCACCCATATGGCTCACTTCACTCCTTTGTACAAGCTACCATCTTCACTTGAATTGGCAGGGATATTCTTAAAACACATATTCAGGCTTCACGGACTACCTTCCAAGATCATTTCCGATTGTGGACCTCTGTAAATATCCCAAATTTGGAAACACCTGTGCCAAATGTTAGGCATCCAGCATGCATTATCCTCGGGATATCATCCTCAGACTAATGGAGCAACTGAATGTGTAAACCAGACCCTGGAACGATACCTACACTGTTTTGCAGCCAAGGTCCAGGATGATTGGTCACTTTTGATTCTAGTAGCAGAATTCGCCAATAACAACTCTGACCATTCGGCTATCAAGGCCAGCCCCTTCTCTTGCAGTCAAGGGTTTCACCCTTCAGTTCCGCCGCCTCTTCTACCGCATCCTACCCCGGTTCCCTCAGTTGACTCCTGGATTGAAAGACTGGTAAACGTACATAGGGACGCCAAAGATCACCTACAGAAGTCCAGGACGGAAGTCAAAAGATATGCTAATACTAAGCAGAGACCTAGCCCTCCATATAAAATTGGTGACAAAGTCTGGTTATCCTCAAAACTCTTACCTTGACATCTACGACCAAATGAACTGGCTCCCAAGTATTATGGACCTTTCTCCATTAAAGAAATCATCAATCCAGTGGCCTTTCGACTTCAACTTCCAGAATCCTGGAAGAAGATACATCCTGTCTTCCACACTTCCTTGTTAAAACCATATATACGATCCACCAGATCGACTCATCGACCTAGCCCTGTGCTTGTCAATGATCAGGTTGAATTCGAGGTTTCCAGGATATGTGATTCTAGATACAGACGGGGTCGACTTCAATACTTAGTGGAATGGAAAGGATACCCCCCCCAGCGAACGCACCTGAGAACCTGTCTCATATTTGAATGCCCCCCGTCTAGTACAAAGATTCCATCGAACCCATCCAGGCAAACCAGGTGGATCAAGATTTAAGAGGGGGCATGCTGTCATGAATCGCCGATTCTGGCCCTTCTGGACTTCGTGGTCCATGATGCAACGCAACATCAGGTCAGTGGGCATTCCAAGATGGCCGACAGTACGGAAACACTGCTTTCTAGTGTTTACGTGCAACGTGCTGACTCCTAGAAAATAGGCCCGCCCCTGCGGCTCTGCGCATCTCAACGCTATTGTTCAGAGTTGTTCGGCAAGTTTATTGTTTCCTTGTATTAGTGCTAATTCCCATTTTCTTACCATCCTCTCCTTCCTGGAAACTCCTTACTTGCCCTTGCCTCTGCCAGGCTCTCCGTCTCGTGCTTCGGTGCCGCGGGCTTCCTGGCATTCACAGACCATTGGACACCCTGTTCCCCTTCCTTCCTGGATTCCGCTAGCGTAACCTTCCTGGATACTGAACGCTACTCTGTTCCTAGGCGCTCGGCTGTCCTTACACCGGAACCCGAAGATTTGCATCCCTTCCTGTACAAGTCCCGATCAGTCAGGAAGAAGGAAGGAGCTCCCAAGAAGACTGCAATCAAGGACAAACAGGTGAGAAAAAGGGAAGTGTGTGACAGCTAGGCTGTATGAATGGGGGTTTTTCTGCATGAAAGCAGGGATCTGAGGACTGGAGGATAAGACGTCGCCACTGGACCTAAGAAATCCGAAGAGAAGAAAAGCCGAAGAAATCTGCAACAACTGAACCACCGGTGAATACCTGCTGTAGATCCTCACCACTTTTCTCCAAAGACAAGAGAAGATCTTCACCTGAAAGAGCCTTCTTCCCTTGAGCTGATGGGGCCAACCATTTCGCCAATCGCCTTCCAGGACCTGCCTTGGTTGAATCGCCAGTGCCAAGCACTAGGAGACCGGATAGCCAGGCACCCGTCCACCACAACCGCGATTTAAAGGAGCATACCTTTTATTCCGTTTTGGCATCACCACGGCTGGCTTCATCCCTGGGCAGTGCAGTAACTTGAACCTTCCTCCACGACGAGAGCCCCTCTTCCTCTGCTGGATCTCCCGAACTGCAGGAACTGCCAGGAACTACCGCCACCGCAGGAGCCTCATTCACTTTTAAGGTACATTGTTCCTCCAGGCCTCCCGTTTCGTTGGGAACTGCTAAAGGTGTTTCAATTCCTTTACTTACCTTCTGGGCTTGCCGCCCCTTTGGTCTAACATTGTCTTTTGACTTTCTGCACCCTCCTTTTTGAACCGTTAAACAAAGACTTGACTGCAGCTACTAGAACGATTTGATCCTGGGCACTTTGCCTTGTACCATTGACTCTGGCACAGGCCTATTGACTCTGGCTATTTCAGTTACAACTGCCTTATCTAGATTGCTTTTCACTAAGAAATGTGTTGGTGCACCTAAACTCTTATAACCACCTTTCCCTCCCCTTTATATATTGTTGAAGTGCCATTTTGCTCGGTTTTCACTTAAGTATTGCTTATGCTAAATTACTACCTTGCCTAACATGTTCACAATTCTATTGGGAAGTGTTGCTGGTGTGTTTAGGAGCCTAGCCCTGTATAACTTGTCATTTCCCTCCCTCTGAAGAAATTGTTAGAGTGCCATTTCTGCTTGGTTTACACTGTGCCATTTTGCTCAGTTTCACTCTTGCTCAAACTTGTCTACAATTTAATTAGGGAGTTGTGTATACTTTTCTTGACTGTTTTAACTTGCTTTAATGATAGTGATTTGTGTGTAGAACTGAGAGTGTGTAAAATAAATATATATATATTCTTTTTGATACAAAGCTTTGGTCAGTGTTTCCTTGCTCCATAGTATTGTAGTCGTATTGTGTAAACCCTGAATATTGTTCATCTCCCTCTTGAGATAGGTCTGACTGCTCAGCCACAGCTACCAACTAAATCTGTGTGGTACAGACTGATACCAGAGGGGATTTATTGCATATACCTGTAGTCCTAATCTTCTGTAGTGCTCCCGAAGGGAACTGTATAGGATTCTGTCTAACACTGGTGTACAGCGGTGAGGATAAAGTATTGAGTTTACATTTTAGAGTGCTGCTAGTACCTTGGTTCAACTAACCACAAGGCTTAACAATCACTAAAAAGTTTATTTTAAACAAAAGTCAAATATGGAAAGCTATAGCCAGGAGACCCTCATTGTAAATACTGCTGATTATTTAATGGATCTGTGCAGACAGAAAAGTCTTCCTGCCAAAGGCAAGAAATCAGAGTTGATTGAAAGATTGTTGGAGAAACAAAGACTGGTGAGTGGGGCTGTAGTGCCCACTCCTCCAGCAACTGTAGCAAATATTGAGGATGTTAATGTTGATGATGTTATTGTTGAAGCAGATGAGGAAGAGGGGGCTGACAATGTAGCGCTCACCGACCCTCTGCCTACTCAAAAGCCTCAAGCCTTGTCTACTGGACCTTTGTCAGGTCCCACATTAAGTCCTGAGTTTATCTCACTAGAAGAAATGAGGCTTGAACTTGAATTCAAAAGACTTAAGGCCCAATCTGAACAGAAACACCAAGAACTAAGGGTCAGAGAAATGGAGCTCAATCATGAGTTAGAGATGAAGAAATTGTCTTTGGAAAACTATTCTCTCCCCGGATCCTCTAGATCCTCCAGTCCAAAGGAACCCCGGATGCCTAAAGAGATTGTGGGTATGTCTGAACCTAAGTTGGATGTGTTAGATTGGTTAGCTATGTTTGAATACAATCATGGGCTCCAGGAAATCACTGGGAAACAGCTGCTTCCCTGGTTATTCTCTAGGCTCCCCCCTGTTGCATCTCGTGTGGTAATGGAGTTGGGGGAGGTGGATAGGATGGACTATGAATGTGTGAAACTAGCTTTAATAGCTAGATTTGGGGGACCCCTTCCCAGTACCCTAAGAGGTTTAGGATCCTCAAAAAGCATGATGGTACCCCTTGGGCTACCTGGGTGAGTGAGTGTTTGAAAAACGTAGAGGGATGGATTAAGGGTTACAGAGTGAACACTTATGAAGGAATGAAAAATCTTGTCATGTTGGAGTCTATCTACGATGCCTGCTCTCCTGAGCTCAGACGGCACTTGGCTGATTCAAAGGAAATAGATTCCAAGAAAGTAGCTAAGGCTGCTGACTTGTGGGTTGCCAACAGGGCTACTCACAAGGATTCTGGGGTCACTTAGAAAAAGGATGAGGGGAAACAGCCTAAGAAAGACAACAAAGATAATTCAAATAATTCCAATTCCAAAGAGGGCCACAAACAAAACTCTAAGGGTAGGCCACAAGGGAAACCAAATCAGGCTAGCGTACCTTCTGGTCCCAGACCAGAAGGAGGTCAGAGCAAGCCACCATTCATAAAGATATTTGGAAAATGTTATGTTTGTGGTTCAACTGACCATGTGAAAGGTGATCCCAGATGTAAGGGTAAACCTTCAGGGGTCCATGCTGTCTCCTTAGCCTTCACTCCTGAGGAGGAAGTACAAATGGCCAGTGGACACTTTCAACTACTAGCTGAAGACCCCATCAGAGTCTCAGCTAGTGTTTGTTTAGTATCCTTGGGGTTGTGGGAACAACAGAATTTAAATGCGTGTAATTCTATCCCAGATAATACTAAAGAGTATTATAAGGACAGTGTTCTAGTGAATGGTCAGGAGACCCCTGCCATTAGGGACACTGGAGCCAGCATAACTGTGGTGCACAAATCTTTTTTCAAGGTGGAGGATGTTGCTAATGCACCCAAACGCCTCACCAAGTTAGCTGGAGGGCCTGTGCAGATGCTTCCCCAGTTACCAGCTCTCATCCAGTGCAATGACATAACTGGCAGGATACCTGTTAGTGTGCAATCTGAAGTACCTGGAAGGGTTCTGCTGGGAAATGAACTGAAAGATCTTGGAGTAGTGTCAAGTACTCCCAGACCTACCAGCAAAAGACTGCAGGAGTTCACCAGACCTGCCAGGGAGAGGACCTTGAGGGACTCTCCTGAGTAGATGTTAGAAAAATAAATAATTGCCGGGCTCTCCTGAGGAGATGTTAGAAAATGAAATCACTCCTACTCCTCTGGAGTTACTAACTTCAATTTCTGAGCAAACATAAGCAAAGGGGAAACCCAAGACTTCTAAGAAGCAACCAACAGGAAGCATTCATGTGCTCCCAACCAGAACATCCCCTAGGTTGTCCAAAGTCACACCTGTGACTCCTCCTCCAGCTGAGGGAGAGAGTGAGGCACAAACCTGTGTGGTTGAATTAGAGCCTGAGGATTCAGATCTAGTAGAAGGCCAGGATCTTATTTGAGATCTGGACCCTTTGGACCATCCTGAGCTGCAGTCTTTACTGGCAGAAGGTGGACCCAATAGGGCAGACGTCAGTAGGGGGCAAAGAGAATGTCCAACTCTGGAAGGTCTTCGCCACCAGGCAGCTTCTCAGCTGAAAGGGCAAGAGCCTGGGAAGTATAGGTTAAATTGGGAAAAGGGCCTCTTCTACAGTGAACCGACTGAGTCAACCCCTGGAGACTACAAAAGACTTGTAGTGCCCCAAGAGAGCAGACTCCAATTCTTGCAACTAGCCCATGAGATACCTTTGTCTGGTCACTTGAGTTTCAAAATGACCAAGGTAAGGCTTTCTCTCTACTTTTATTGTCCTAAAATGGGGGCTGAGGTAGATAAGTATTGCAAGAGTTGCCACATCTACCAAACTTCTGGTAAGAGTGGTTCCAAGAACATGGCGCCTTTAGTGCCTCTCCCTGTGGTGGGAGTACCATTTGAGAGGGTGGGAATCGACACTGTCGGTCCTCTTGACCCTCCAACCTCTTCAGGCAACAGGTTTATACTTGTTGTAGTAGACCATGCTACTAGGTACCCTGAAGCTATTCCTATGAGGACTGTTACAGCCCAGGCTGTGGCTAAGGCCCTCCTTGGTATTTTTACCAGAGTTGGGTTTCTTAAGGAGGTAATATCCGACAGGGGGTCAAATCTTATGTCCCACTACATGAAGGCCATGTGGAAAAACTGTGGAGTTACCTACAAGTTCTCTACCGCATACCACCCTCAGACAAATGGGTTGGTAGAAAGGTTCACCAGAACAATGAGGAGCATGATAGGAGCTTTAGAAGACCCCCTTAAAAAACTGGGATCTTCTACTGCCATGCCTTCTCTTTGCATATAGAGAAGTCCCTCAGGAGGGAGTGGGTTACAGTCCCTTTGAACTTCTAAATGGCCATCCAGTCAGAGGTCCATTGGCCAGATTCAGCTCAAGAGGAGGAGGAGAGTGAACCTCTGCCTGACCTTCTCAGAGGCAAACTTTTAGATGAGAAAGTAGAAGGAGTTAATCTCTCTTCTAATCTGACTTCTGAACAACAGGAGGAGTGCAAAGTTTTGTTGAATCAATTTTCCCCCCTGTTCTCACTTTCACCAGGCTTGACCCCTTGGGGCCAGGATGATATCAACACTGGTGACTGTTTACCTGTCAAAAGCAAGGGTTTCAGAATGTCAGAGAATGTCAGTACCCACATCAAAGGAGAGGTCAACAAGATGCTTGAACTCGGGGTAATAGAGCCCTCTACTAGTCCATGGTCTAGCCCAGTTGTGTTAGTACCAAAGGCAGGATCCAAGGAGTTGAGATTCTGTGTGGACTATAGAGCTCTAAATGCAGTCACTAAGACTGATGCCCATCCTTTGCCAAGGACAGATGAGCTGGTGGATAGACTTGGTTCAGCCAAGTACCTCAGCACATTTGATCTCACGTCAGCCTATTGGCAAATAGGCCTGACAGACCATGCCAAGGAGAAAACAGCATTCTCCACCCCAGCTGGCTTATACCAATTTAAGGTTATGCCTTTGGATTGAAGAATGCACCTGCTACATTCCAAAGGATGGTTAATCAGGTTCTGAATGGGATGGAGGACTTCTGCATAGCATACTTGGATGACATTGCAGTGTTCAGCCCTACTTGGAAAGAACACGTTGACCACCTAGGATATGTTTTGTAGGCTCTTGAGAAGGCCCAGCTGACCATAAAGGCAAGCAAATGTCAAATTGCTCAAAGTAAAGTGGTCTACCTTGGTCATAAGGTAGGAGGTGGTGAAATAAGGCCATTGCCCAGCAAGATAGAAGCTGTGTAAAATTGGACAACCCCTTCTACTCAAACCCAGGTGAGAGTCTTCTTAGGCCTCACTGGGTACTACAGAAACTTCATAGAGAACTATGGGACCATAGCTTCTCCACTGAATGTAATCTCTTCTCCAGAATTCCCTAAAAAGTTCAAATGGAATGAGGAGTGCAATCAGGCCTTTGAAAGCCTGAAAAGAGCCCTTTGTCAAGCTCCAGTTCTAAGAGCTCTGGAGGAACCGAAAACAGGGTGGGCAACTATTGAGAGAGAATGTTTTGCCATTGTGTGGTCTCTGAAGAAGTTTAGACCATACTAGCATGGTTCTACTTTTGTAATTCAGACTGACCACCAACCCTTGAGATGGTTGATGCAAATGAAAGGGGAGAACCCAAAACTGTTAAGATGGTCAATCTGCCTCCAAGGGTTTGATTTTACCATTGAGCACAGTTCAGGATGTAACCACCAAAATGCTGATGGTCTCTCTAGGATATTTGTAACTGACTAGAGCTAAGAGACTCATCCAGGAGTGGATTACATCCTCCTGTCCCTTAGTCTGGGTGTGACGAGTGTTAGGGAGAATTCTCTTAAAAGGCTAATTTCCCTTAGCTATAGAGTCCCCCAGCAGCTTTTCTGGATTTGAAGGGTTTATTTTTTTTCTCCTGCTAAGAGTGAGACTCTTTTTCCCACTCTTAGGCATATTGCTGATGTGTGTTTTAGGCTATTTTTGTGCTTATGGTCTATGGGGTTTTTCTCACCCTCATAGGTATCCTCTTTTTACATGTGTGTTACACAGCACCCTCAGTGCACTAACACAGGGGTTTCATAGTGACTCCCAAGCATAGACTCCATACTTGGGACTGACTACTGTCTCCCAGGGCATGGAAAGTTACCATTGACTTTGCTAGTCAATAGTCATGAACAAAACCAGTACAACCCATCTTACTATGGAGGTACTGGGAAGGGTTAATAGTTTTTCCCTGGTGTTCATCTTCGAGAGAGGGTACTGTCCAGTCCCTCTCTCCAAAGTTTCTGGCTGGTGGCAGTGGTTACTACCATAATTCTCCAGCATGGGGTCTGGCATGGATTCACATGCTCATGAATATTCTCCGTCGTCAGGCTGGGAATCCTCGGTAAAGAAAAAATCAGTTTCAGTTTCGTTTCTGAACTGTCTTTCTAGTAGTAACCAATCACTGATCTCTGGGTCATACTGCCCCCAGCCAATGACTGCCCTCTACCTAAGCCCCTCCTCTGGCAGCCATCTTCAGATTTTTACGGCACGTTCAAGTGTTGGGAGTCCTCGTGCTTAGCTCTCAAGCTTTTACTGCGTTTTGCATTTTTTCAAAGAGTTTACTCTTATATTTTCGGTCAATCGAGCCTCAAGCTCCATTGACTCTACTTCCAATTAATGGGGACCCGTTTTCAGAATTTTCTGCGCCCCTCAAGGGCACCTTTTCGTCGTGTTTCCACTTCTCGGAGGATTCCAAAAGATCTTTGAGGCCTACCACGGGTGGACATGGCCCAGGGCAAGGGATGCATGACGCCTGTTGGATGCAAGCTGTTCAGGAGCTGCCCTGGATGCGAACTTCAGAACGTCTTTAAGGAGGATGAGCACTCTCGGTGCCTCTACTGCCTTCACAACGACAAATCACACGTGGAGAAGGACTGTGTATTTTGTAAGAACATGCCCAAACGTACGATGAGGGATCGTCGTGCTCGACTCGCCAACTGGCTGGAGGGGAAGAGCCCAGCAGCAGGTGAGAAGAGGAAGTAGTCCGAGCGGTTTTCTAAGACCTTTGAGGGCGCTCCGGCGACCTGACAAAAGGCAAAGCACTGCGAGTCCGCGGGCACTGGGAGCGCCGATCGGTCGGGCTCCTCGGCTGCCAGGCAGGGCGCATTATCACCGACACCATCAACCACGAGCCAACGCTCTGGCAGGAAACCGGAGAACACTGGTAAGCTTCGGGAGAAGTCCCGGTCGATCCCGACAGAGACAGCCGAGGGGGAGTGAGGCGGTGACCCTCCCCCCAAGGTGAAGACCACAGGCGCGCTCAAAGTCGCGAAGGCCCTGATTCACCCGGCTAAGGCCTCGATCGAGGGAATCGTGGCGGCCCTGGCGAAGCCTGTGGAGGCTATCCCAGTGGAGAAGACCTCTGGCCCTACAGTTTCCCTGCCACCACGGAGGGAATCCTCTTTTCAGCCTATTGATAAGACCGCCGTGAAACCTTGGGCGGAGAAAGAGGGGGGGTGGTAGCCATTACGGACACAGATACCACCTCTGAAGAGGAGCTGGCTGGCGTCGCAAAGATCCTGAACAAGAAGTTCGAGGAGGTCCGGACCTACGGGAAGGATCCCGACGAGGCAGACAAAGAAAGCGACGGCGGTGCCGACGAGGAACCGCGGGCCGTGGAGGGGACTGAGGATCCTACTCCCCAACCGTTACTCCCGTCGCAACCAGTGCCTATGCCACAAGACAACTCAGGAGCGATCTTGATGGCTATTCAGGCCTTGTGTACGGAGATAAGGAAGGTTGCCCTTACCCCCAGCGGACGATCCAGTGGAGCCTGGATCGTCGGGAAGCCCACCGAACAAGCAGAGGAGAACTCATCCCCCTCCTCCTTTCCAGCTTGTACAGCCATCGCCTCCTTCCCCTCCTCAGAGGGATGAGACTGGAACGGAGACGGCGACGACAGGGACGGATGACGATGGTGGCGACGACGGAATGGACCTTCCATCGTCACCCGCTCGGGCTTCCCCTCCCGACGAAATTGGCTCCTTCCACGCCATGATCGCCAGGGCATCTGAGCTCTTCCAGCTCTGCCGCGAAGAACAGAAGAAGGAAGGTTTCCTCTACCAATGGCGGGAGGCCAAGAGGAAGACTGTCCTGTTGGTCCCGTTACTGGACGACATCTGGTACGAGGGACTGGTGCTCCTGAACAACCCGTCCACGGCTCCGGCTAAGAGAGACCGGTATGAGAAGAAATAACGGGTCCCGGATTCCGCCCCCATGTGCCTCAGGGCGCAGCCGTCCCCGGATTTAGTGGTCTCCGTGGCGGCCAAGAAGAAAGCGGAGGGGGCGACAGCTTCAACTTCAACTTCCCCTCCGGACGCCGAGGGAAAGAACCTGGACTCCGTGGGACGACGGGTCATTTCATCGGATGCGACGACTATTAAAGCGGCAAACGCGCTCGCGATTGGGGCTCGCTACAACAGGGAGCTTTGGTTTAAGATCCCTGCCTTGCTGGATTTCCTCCCAGACAACAAGAGGGCTGAGGCCCTAGGAATCCTACAGGAGGGAGAGGTGGCACCAGACCACGCCATTACGGTGGCCACAGACATCGCTGACGACGGCTTTCGTCAGATCGGCAACGGCGTTGCCTTTGCCGGCGCGGTTTGCTCAAGGCCACCGACTTCCGTCAGGATGTGCAGACCAGGGTTCTGGACATGCCTTTCGACAGGAACAACCTGTTCGGCAAGACAGTGGACGAGTCACTGCAGGCCATCAAGGCGGACACCGTGACGGCTCGGGCCTTGGGTGTTCTTCAACAACGACGGCTGTCCTTTCGGAACTCCGGAGGCAAGCAAGGTGCCTCCAAAGGATTCAGTGGCGGTTCCTCGTCGCACTGCCAAGTGGCCGGCTCCTCGTCTCAGGAGGCCTCCAGAGGACGCGGAAAGGCAGGAGGATCCCATCGTCGTCGCCAAGGAGGCTTAGGTGGCAAGGCCGCAAAGAAGCAGGATTGAACCGGCTGCAGCGTTGGACCCCCACCTGAGCACCCTGGTGGGAGGCCGGCTGACAAAATTTGTCAGCGTGTGGGAGTCCATCTCCACCGACCGTTGGGTGCTGGATGCCCTGGCTCACGGGCACACTCTGGAATTTCTAAAGAGGTGTCCCTGTATTCCACCCGTGGCCAGGAAGGAAAACCACGTCCCTCAACTGCTGCTGAAGGTAAGGGCGATGCTAAGAAAGGGAGTCATCGACCTCATCCCAAAGAGTTTCTGGGCCTCGTCCAGAAGAAGATGGGCGGTTGGCGACCCATCCTGGATCTTTGTCGTCTAAACAAGTACATCAAGTCCCAGAAGTTTCGGATTGTCACCCTCCAGCACGTGCTGGGACAGCTGGAGGAGGGCGACTACCTATCGTTGCTGGACCTGGAGGATGACGATTTGTGGTCCAAGGGCGACACTATCAATTCTAGACCCTTCCCTTCGGATTGCCGTCGGCTCCCAGGGTGTTCACAAAGTGCCTCGCACCAGTGGTGGCGTGGCTGCGCCTTCAGGGGATCCACGTCTACCCCTACCTGGACGATTGGCTCATCCGAGCAAAGTCAAGAAAACTCACCGTCGATCACACAGAGAAAACTGTCCAACAGCTCACGGATCTGGGATTCTCGATCAACTTCGCGAAATCCCACTTGGTACCGTCGCAAGTCGCCTTGTTCCTGGGAGCCAGGCTCGACACAGTGGCGCGATTAGCTTCTCCGTCGGAGGAAAGGACGAAGGCCATCCTGGGCAAGGTACAACGGCTGTTGACGATGGACAAGTCCAGGGTGAGGTCCATCAATTCCCTGCTCGGCCTGATGTCCTTGTGGATCTACCTTGTGTGCCTGTGCAGACTGCGAATGCGACCGCTACAGGAGTTCCTCGACGCCCGTTGGATGCAAGCGATGGGCAGCTTCGAAAACAGAATCTCAATCAACGAGACTTTCTGCCAAGCGATTCGGTGGTGGGGCACCCGCGCACATCTGGCGGCGGGCATGGACTTCCAGACCCAGGCACATAAGGAAACGGTGACAATGGACACCTCCCTGGAGGGATGGGGAGCGCACACCAGGGATCTCCACGCAAGAGGCCTTTGGCTCCTGGAGGAGAGATCACTACACAACAATGTCCTGGAGCTCCGAGCTGTGTTCTGAGCCCTCAGGTCGTTCCTTCCGACCCTCAAGGTCAAGGTGTTAAGGGTCTTCACCGACAACACCACCACGATGTCCTACATCTGGAAGCAGGGAGGCACCAGATCCCCAACCCTATCCAAGGAAGCCGAGGATCTGTGGCACTGGGCTGTCGCCCAAGGGATGTTTTTAGTACCCTTCCATCTAGCAGGAATAAAGAACACCATCGCCGACTCACTCAGCAGGGAGCTGCGCTTGTGCCAAGAGTGGGAGTTGCGGCAGTATCAAGTGGATCTCCTATTCTGAC
This sequence comes from Ambystoma mexicanum, assembly GCF_040938575.1. NCBI lineage: Eukaryota > Metazoa > Chordata > Amphibia > Caudata > Ambystomatidae > Ambystoma > Ambystoma mexicanum. The sequence continues at coordinate 110,863,342 of NC_090938.1, read as the reverse complement.
GATGGGGCAATCCCCAGATCGACCTGTTCGCGACGGCGACCAACACCAAGTGCCGGAGGTTCGCCAGCAGGTTTCCACAGCCTGGGAGCATGGGCCATGCCTTCTCATTCCCCTGGGACGGCCTGTTCCTGTATGCGTTCCCACCGTTGCCGTTGCTGCTGCGACTCATTAGTCAACTCAGACGGTCCCGGTGCAGGATGATCCTCGTCACACCGGCGTGGCCGAGGCAGATCTGGTTCCCGGACATTCTGGACATGTCAGCGTCCCCCCCCAGTCAAACTGCTGACGGACGCGGACGTTCTCGCCAGGGAAGGAGGCGCCATCCTCCACCACGACCCGGGGTCGCTGAAATTGCTGGCCCGGCTCCTGCAGCACTAGAGTTCGGAGGGAACGATATCCCGGCGGGCTGCAAGGAGGTGCTTCCAAAGGCCAGGGCGTCCTCGACTCTCAAGTGGTACGGACACAAATGGAAGAGGTTCTCTGTCTGGTGCCGCGCACAGAAGATTAGCCCTCTGCGGATTACAGCCCCTCAAGTGCTGCCGTACTTGCTATCGCTGGCCAAGGCGGGGCTGGCGCATGCCTCCATCAAGTTCCATCTGGCGGCTTTCTCCCGCTACCCCAGAACTCCGGGGCGCTTTGGTCCCATCGGCTGGTGAAGGAGTTCATGAAAGGACTCTTCCGATTGTTCCCGCCGGTGAAGCCTTCCGCCCCGGCCTGGGAGCTCAACGTGGTGCTGACCAGGCTCATGGGCCTGCCATTCGAGCCTCTTCACTCGGCACCGTTGAAGTTCCTATTGTGTAAGACAGAGTTTCTTGTGGCTATCACCTCTGCACGATGAGTGGGAGAGATCCAGGCCCTCTCCTGTTAATCTCCATACCTGACATTCAACGAGACGAGGGTAGTGCTGAGAACAAACCCCTCCTTCATGCCCAAGGTGCCGTCGGACTTCCATCTGAACAAGCCCTTGGTGTTACCTGTTTTCTTCCCGTCGCCTTCGTTGCCGATGAGAGGAGTTTGCACTTGCTGGATGTGGCTAGAGCGCTGAAGTTCTACGTGGACCGCGCAAAGAGTTTTTGGAAGACATCACAGCTGTTTGTGAACTTTGTACCTGTGAACCAAGGGAAGGCCCTCTCAAAGGCTTACATTTCCCGATGGCTCTCCGGTTGCATCATGTACTGTCACCGGTTGGCAAACCGACCGTTGCCCGGCCGTCCGAGAGCCCATTCGACCAGAGCGATCGCTGCTACCATGGCGTTCCTGTCTGGTGTGCCCCGCCTGGACCTCTGCAGGGCTGCTACGTGGAGGTCGACGCACACCTTCATGAGATTCTACTGCGTCAACCAGGATACCAGGGAGCAGCCCCGGGTCGGCCAGGCAGTGCTGCGCAACCTGTTCGCCTGAAGGTGGGCCTGGTGAGGAGGTAAGAGATGCTTAATGTTGAGTTGATGAAATGCTTACTGTTGAGCCTTGCCACCTCCCGTGGTTGTGCATGTGTGTACTGCTGTGTATTCTTATATTCATGAGTATGTGAATCCATGCCAGACCCCATGCTGGAGAAGGAACAAGTTACTTACCTGTAACTGTTGTTCTCCAGCATGGTTCTGGCATGGATTCACATGCAAAGCCTCCCTCCTAACCCTCTGCGGCTCTTCTCTTGGTCCTACTGCCACTTTACGTGCTACCAAATCTGAAGATGGCTGCCAGAGGAGGGGGTTAGGTAGAGGGCAGTCATTGGCTGGGGGCAGTATGACCCAGAGACCAGTGATTGGTTACTACTAAAAAGACAGTTCAGAAACTAAACTGCAACTGATTTTTTTCTTTACCGAGGATTCCCAGCCTGACGACGGGGAATATTCATGAGCATGTCAATCCATGCCAGACCCATGCTGGAGAACAACCGTTACAGGTAAGTAACTTGTTCCATATTCGACCACAAATATTTTACTATTTGATTTTCCCATTGTTCGAGGCTACCACTTTTACTGACAGCCTCTAACGAACCACTGGGTTATTTTAATATTAACTTTACTCGGGTGGGGTTTTATTGACAGAACTTTGATAATATTTCTTTCTCGTGTCTTTCTCTGAAATCCTAACCCAGGTCGGGGATCCATTGTTCGTCCGTTTGGTGGACTTCTGCACCGAAGCCCTCCTTTCGGCGCCACTGAGTCTCGGGTAGACAGGATGTGTGGGAGGGGAAGTAGGCACCCTGGACAGGGTTACCTAGGCAACCCAAGTCGCACTCTGCCCTGATAGGCTGGGGGGTTATCCCGCCAGTATAGCCACTCCACTGCGTGAGTGACAGCTAGGCCGTATGAATGGGGGTTTTTCTGCATAAAAGCAGGGATCTGAGGACTGGAGTACAAGACGTCGCCACTGGACCTAAGAAATCCGAAGAGGAGAGAAGCTGAAGACATCTGCAACAACTGAACCACCAGTGAAGTCCTGCTGCAGATCCTCACCACTTTTCTCCGACAAGAGAAGATCTTCACCTGCAAGAACCTTCTTCCATTGAGCTGGTGCCAGGAACTACCGCCACCACAGGAGCCTCATCCACTTTTAAGGTACATTGTTCCGCCAAGCCTCCCATTTCATTGGGTACTGCTAAAGGTGTTTTAAATCCTTTACTTACCTTCTGGGCTGGCCGTCCCTTTCGTCTAACATTGTCTTTTGACTTTCTGCACCCTACTTTTTGAACCGTTAAACAAAGACTTGACTGCAGCTACTAGAACCATTTGATCCTGGGCACTTTCCCTTGTACCATTGACTCTGGCATAGGCCTATTGACTCTGGCTATTTCAGTTACAACTGCCTTCTCTAGATTGCGTTTCACTAAGAAATGTGTTGGTGCACCTAAACTCTTATAACCACCTTTACTTCCCCTTTATATATTGTCGCAGTGCCATTTTGCTCGGTTTTCACCTAAGTATTGCTTATGCTAAATTACTACCTTGCCTAACTTGTTCACAATCCTATTGGGAAGTGTTGCTGGTGTTTTTATCTAACCCTGTATAACTTGTCCTTTCCCTCCCTCTGAAGAAATTCTTAGAGTGCCATTTCTGCTTGGTTTACAGTGTGCTATTTTGCTCAGTTTTCACTCTTGCTCAAATTTGTCTACAATTTAATTAGGGAGTTGTGTATACTTTTCTTGACTGTTTTAACTTGCTTTAATAATAGTGATTTGTGTGTAGAACTGAGAGTGTGTAAAATAAATATATTTCTGATGTTTGTTAATCTGCTTAGAATCACATGCTGTGCATAGGTCCGACATCCAGTGGTCACTGCGGAGTATTGCATTTTGTTTTTCGTAGTCGAAAAGGGGACGTCGACAAGGCGTGTCTGTAACACTATCCCTATAGTGACGTGCATTGTACCCATAATCCCTCACGCGTCGAGGTACCTCAGATTGTTTTTTTCCGCCCAGCTTCTGGTCGCCTTACGCGGAGCTCCTAGAGAGACATTGCAAATACTTACTACGGACCTCGGTCCTTAATTACACTTATTATATTGTTAAAGATCCCTCCCCTCGACGTTAGCTGTGAAGCTGTTTCTCCGCCGAGCAAGTTTTCGACGGAGGGGAAGAGACGGAGGAGATCCTTCGACGCTGCCGAACACGTGGCCTGGCCTCGCCGGCCAACATACAGTAGGGAGAGTGGGGGTTCGAACTTTTATCTTCTCTTTGAGAATGTCTTTCTTTCTCCCCTATCTTTCCCTTGGGGTTGTTATCACCAGTTATTATTGCCTCAGCTATGGAGAGGACACCTTTTAAGTTTTGCCCACGCTGTAGGGGCAAATACACTTGGAAGGACAAACACAAGCTCTGTAATCGTTGCTTGCCCCTCGATCATAAGGACAGCTGTGCGGCCTGTAAGCTCTTGAAACCAAGAACTCTTAAAGAACGCAAAGTTAAGAGGTGGGCGGACTACGCTATGTCGAAGTCAGTTTCCTCACCCGCCGCCGCTGTTACAGAAAGTGACGAGGAGGGTGATAACTCGACGTCCGTTACGGAAGTCATTAACCCCCAGAAGGAGCGCTCGCGCTCCTCGACGTCCGTCCCCGGCCCCGACGGGCTCGGCTCACGCCCTGCTCATGGGGATGAACACCCCGGCGACAAGGACGCACACAGACCCCATAGGCCTAAGCACACAACCCACGGCTCTTCTTCGTCGAAGACGAAGGATCCATCAGCACCGAAGGTGACGCAGGGCACTCCGGCGTCTACCTCAGACCGTAAGGGTCTCAAGCCCCACCCGCAAACGCAGTCGCGACCAGCGATTGGGCTTTCATCAAACACGGGCGCTACCCCAAAATCATCCGACGTAACGCTCCATAGAGCGGCCGTCGAGGAACAACGCGTAACGCAGGCAACGTCGACACCAGAGTCCTCTACTGACAACCTCGTTGTCGAGAGCCTGGCGAAAATTGTTTCCGAAGACAAACGTAAGCGGACGACGAAACAAACGTCGAATACCGCACAAAAAGCTATGGAAACGCCGAAAAAGCACAAGAGTAGCCAGTTACTGCCCCCTTCATCTAAGGGCACTTCAGAACTACCGGAGGGCTTTTCAGAGGGCGACGGAAACCTTTCTTCGATGTTGTGGGAGCGTTCTAAGCGTTTTGAAGGTGAAAACACTGATTTCCCCCCTCTAGACTATTCAGGGGTCCCCCATGAGACCCTTGAAAGACTCCATTCTTGTATGGAGAAAATGGAAAGTTTTTTGGGAAACCAAAACCCACCCACACCCAAAAGACCAAGAGAATGGCCCCAGGATGACCCTAGGGTCAAAATTCCTAGGCTGTTTCCCCCTTCTACAGACGTATATGACCTCACTGAAGAGGAGCAATACCTCCAGGAAGATGATGAGTGTTTGGGTGGAGAGGAAGAACATGAGGAAGAGGGGTTTGAAGAAGATCCTTACACTAGTGCAGGAGCTTTCGAAGAAGATACAGCTACATCGCAGCCCTGGCAATCCCCATCAGTGCAGCCTTGGCAATCCCCATCAGTGCACTCAGACCCTGATGTCTTTCACCCTTCTCCTCCCAAGGATTCACCTATTGGAAACACCTCTCCCATAGATGACCAACCTTCACTTAATGCACTATTGCGCAAGGCAGCAGCGCATTTTGAAATAGACACAGGGGAGACTCTTCCTGACACAGACTTTGTAGAGAAAGTTATTAAAGAAAAAGCCCCTGTTAGTCAGTCTATTCCGCTCCTGGCTTCTATAAAGAGAAGAATAACTCCTTCCCTTTCCAATCCTGCCTTAGTCAGAGGGGTCAACCCTCGGATAGAAAAGCTCTTCAGCCCTTCGACCTCTGACCCTTTGTACATCAGAGGCCATTCTATTCCGGACTCCCTCGTAGTTACTAATACAAGGAAAAGAGCAGGGGTACCACTATCCACTAGTGAGGCAGCACCTGACAAAGAGGGCAAAAAGCTCTATGCACTTGGGAAGAGAATCATGACGTCCGCCGCCTTTTCAACTAGGATTGCAAATAACAATTCCCTACTAGCTAGCTACGCAGATGCACAGTGGAGCAAACTCCGCAGCGAAGCAGAGGACGCACCAGAACCCCTGCGTTCACGCCTGTTAGCTACAATCTCAGAGGGAACTCTTGTAAACCAGGGCATCGTAAAGAACTCCTTAGATGCCGCAGAGACGGCTGGCCGTTCCCTGGTTCAGGGAATACTTCTCAAACGCCATGTCTGGCTGCGCAATTCAGGATTTAAGCCGGAAACCCAGGCTTCCCTGATAAATAAGCCCATAGAACAAACACATCTGTTTGGGAAAGCAGTTGATGAGGCCCTAGAACATGCGAAGAAAGAGTTTGATACCATCAAAACTCTTGACCAAATTTCTAGGCCCCCTAACAGACGCGGCTATGGCAATAGACTCTCCTTTCGTGGCCAACGCCAGCAGCAAAACCAACAGCAATTTTACTCTGCTACCAACTGGCCCTCTAACCAGGGTAACAACACCCAGTTCAGTCAAAGAGGCCAACGCCGTGGCAGAGGAAGAGGTCGCGGCTCCAGCCCCAAAGGTTCCACGCCCAATACCAACAAATGACCCGAAGATTCATGTCCCCTCCCATGCATCACCGGTCGGGGGCCGGCTAACATCGTTCCTTTCAGCATGGGAGGGAATATCGTCAGACCGCTGGGTATTATCCACCATAGCCCACGGATACTGCATCGAATTCAACGGTTCCCCGAAGTACAGACCCCCACGGAACCGACGCATGACACCGGAACACCTCACCATTCTTCTTCAAGAAGTAGAAGAGCTACTGAAAAATAAGCTATAGAGGCTGTCCCCCTATCTCAGATAACAGAAGGTATTTATTCAGTGTACTTCCTTGTACCCAAAAAGGACTTAACCATGCGCCCTGTATTAGATCTGCGCCCAGCGAACAAGTTTGTCAAACCCCAAAAGTTTCGTATGGTGACCTTGCAGGAAGTAATCCCACTGTTATCACAAGGGGCATACTTTCATATTTTAATGTTGCCAGCACACAGAAAATACCTCAGGTTCAAGATAGAGAACAAACACTACCAGTTCAGAGTACTACCCTTCGGGATAGCATCTGCACCAAGGGTATTCACAAAAGTACTGGCAGTGGCAGCGGCCCACCTGCGCAGGTTATCCATCCCGGTATACCCTTACCTCGACGACTGGCTCATAACAGGGAATTCTTACGAAACATGCTTCTCCAATACCCAAAAGACTGTAGACCTTTTGTTCCAACAGGGCTTCTCCATCAACGAAAAGAAGTCCAGCTTAGACCCCAGCCAAATCAAACAATTCCTAGGGGCTCTAACTCAAACAAAGGACGGCCTTGTCTTCCCCTCCAACGAGAGGGTCCAAAACATGCTGTTTCAGATCCCCCATTATGTGGCAGGTCGAGAGGTGACAGTACGCAAAGCAATGCGCTTGCTAGGGATGATGGCGTCATGTATTTATTTGGTACCTCACGCGCGCCTGCGCATGCGCCCAATGCAAGAGTGGCTCAACAGCCAGTGGTGTCAGGCCAGCGGACAAAGGGACGATCTAGTGGTGGTCTCGCAGGCCTTGGTTCTCTCGCTACGGTGGTGGACAAAAGAAAACCTGTTATTAGGGAAAACTTTTGCCACACCCGCAGTGGAAGCCACTCTAACCACAGACGCATCCCTTACAGGATGGGGGGCTCACCTATCCCATGAGACTGCTCACGGAGCGTGGACTCCGAGCTTAGCATCCAAGCATATAAACCTACTGGAACTACTAGCGGTCTTCAAAGCACTGAAAGCCTTTCAGGAACACCTACAAGGAAAGACAGTGATGGTCCTCACAGACAGCACCACAGCCATGTACTACCTCAACAAGCAAGGGGGCACTCACCCTCCAGGACTGTCCAAGCTGTCCCAGAACATCTGGAAGTGGGCTCTCAAACACAACATGTTCCTACTATCACAACATGTACCAGGGGAACTCAATCTGCTAGCAGACAAACTCAGCAGAGACTTCCCCCTGCCCGTAGAGTACGAATGGCAGTTACAAGAAGACATCGTCTTCGACGTCTTCACACAGTGGGGTTTCCCAGAAATAGACCTGTTCGCAACTCTGGAAAACTCTCAATGCCAAGATTACGCCTCCAGGTACCCCCAGAACCAGTCCAAGGGGAACGGTCTATCGATTCCATGGTCAGGGAAATTTGTTTACGCTTTTCCCCCGACTCCCCCTCTCAACAAGATAGTGCACAAGATGCACCAGGAACAAGTTACCATGATACTGGTGGCCCCTATGTGGGCCCGACAGCCATGGTTCGCTCACTTTTTGAAGATGTCTCTATCTCCTCCAGTGAGACTGCCCTGCCCGTACAACATGCTGTCACAAGACAGGGGCAGGACACTGCACCCATGCCCTCAGACCATGAACTTAGCAGCCTGGCTCCTGAGGTCATAGAATTTGGACATTTACAACTTCCACAGAGGTGCATGGACATCCTCAGAGAGGCCAGAAAGCCTAACACTCGTCACTGCTATTCTAGCAAATGGAAAAGATTTGTCATCTGGTGTAGAGGGAAGAGTATCAACCCCGTTGACTGCTCTCCCACACAAATTATTCTGTACCTGACCCATTTACTGGACTCGGGTCTAGTATTCAATTCTATTAAAGTACACCTGGCAGCGCTTTCGGCTTACACCACTTCACAACTCAAAGTATCGTGGTGGAAGATCCCAGTAATCAAAGCCTTCATGGAAGGGGTAAAGAGAATACACCCTCCAATAGCAAACCCAGCTCCTGGCTGGGATCTAAATGTGGTACTCACCAGGCTCATGGGGTCACCCTTTGAACCCATGCACAAGGCAACTCTTAAAGATCTCACTCTTAAGACTGCTTTCCTAATCGCTATTACCTCCATTAGGAGAGTAAGTGAACTACAGGCCCTTTCGGTTTTAGACCCCTTTGTAACAGTTCACAAGGATAAAGTGGTTCTACGCACACACCCAAGGTTCGCACCGAAATTCATCTCCAAATTTCATGTCAATCAGTCTATAGAACTACCAACGTTCTTTCAAAATCCTTCAAATCTAGGAGAAAAAAGCCTGCATACACTTGATGTGCGCAGAGCTGTCATGTTTTACATGGAAAGAACTAGTCCACTGAGAAAGACTAATCAGTTCTTTGTCTCGGTGGCAGCAGGAAGAGAAGGAGATGCAGTTTCAAAATCCACTATATCTAGATGGATTGTACAATGCATCACTCTCTGTTACACTCTTGCTAAGAGAGAACTACCCTTCAAGCCATGAGCACACTCTACTCGAGGCACTGGGGCATCCATAGCATTCATTGCAAATGTTCCCCTTGAGTCCATCTGCAAAGCGGCAACCTGGAGTTCTGTACACACCTTTACAAAACACTACTGTCTAGATGCCCACTCTAGATCTGATTCCCAGGTGGGACAAGCAGTATTAAGACATCTTTTCTCTACTGTTCCTTCTCACAACCCACCTCCAACTCCGGGTACTGCTCGCTAGTCTATGCACAGCATGTGATTCTAAGCAGATTAACAAACATCAGAAGACAATGCATTACTTACCGTAAAAGCATTTCTGATGGTTGTATCTGCTTAGATTCACATGCGCCCACCCTTCCTCCCCGCTCGGATGGAAGGAACATAGACGTCCTTTTCTATATCTCTCTCTTTTCTGTACTCACTCACGTCTAGAAGGCTCCCTCGGGGCAGAAAAATACAAACAGAGGGACCTCGACGCGTGAGGGATTATGGGTACAACGCACGTCACTATAGGGATAGTGTTACAGACACGCCTTGTCGACGTCCCCTTTTCGACTACGAAAAACAAAATGCAATACTCTGCAGTGACCACTGGATGTCGGACCTATGCACAGCATGTGAATCTAAGCAGATACAACCATCAGAAATGCTTTTACGGTAAGTAATGCATTGTCATATTCTTTTTGATACAAAGCTTTGGTCAGTGTTTCCTTGCTCCATAGAATTGTAGCCCTATTGTGTAAGCCCTGAATACTGTTCATCTCCCTCTTGAGATAAATCTGACTGCTCAGCCACAGCTACCAACTAAATCTCTGTGGTACAGACTGATACCAGATGGAATTTATTGCATATACTTGTAGTCCTAATCTTCTGTAGTGCTACCTAAGGGAACTGCATAGGATTCTGCCTAACAAGCATTGAACCAGGCACAAGGTAGGGCCGATATTGCACCCCGCAAGGGAGACTCCTTCCCAGGGACTCCCCGCGCGGGAGGGACAGGCCAGGTTCTTCCACCAGCACGTGCACCGAGGCTGCTACAGCTACCGGCCTTCGGGTCGAGGGATCCTCAGATCCTCCTGGGTGCAGTGTTGAGGGACCGGAAGGTTCTTTTACCTGGTCTACACCAGAGGGGCTCTGCTCTTTTACCGGCATCATGGCCGAGGGGCTACGCCCTAATACTGGCAATATGTCAGAGGGGCTACGCCCTAATACCAGAAATAAGTCCGAGGGGGTGCCTAAACGCAGCTCTACCGACCCTCGGGTCGAGGGGGTCACACCTATTGGGTTGAGGCCCGAGGAGCAGGGTAGGCCTCGTGATCCAAATGCAAGAGTCTTGGACGAGGCCGGACCCAGCGGGCCAAGCACCATGTCGCAGGCACGTGGCAGGCAGCTCGACAAAATGGCTGCCGCGCCAGAAAGAGGCACCCGTCCGACACCATTCAAGGAATTTGGCAAAGAACAAGTGTCAAGGTGAGACTGGCCTCAACCAGGTACGTGGCCTACAGCCTACCCCTCAGTTGCAGAGGGCAGCTTTCCTTTGTGTCCATATGGACAGGGTATGCAGCTGCTCCAGCAGCCCCCCGCTACGCCATTTGCACCCCCTGCCACCTCTTTGGCCAGTGAGGAGGTGCTCTTTGAGAAGTTCCTCGACCTCATGAGGTCTCCTCAGATGGGGGTTATCATCAAGGACACCATCAGGGAAGTCATCCCCGCCATGCTAGCGGCACCAGAGACGCCTCAATAGGTCTGCATAGGCCCTGGTACAGCCGCCTCCTCCTGCTCCACAGCCAACTCTGCACCCTCTGCCACCTCCTCAGCCTGCGGCTGCGGTCCCTGTACCCAAGCCTCTGACGCCATCTACTCCTCCTCCTCCACAGGATCTTTCAGATCCGCAGGATATGGACGATGAGGAGGATCCTGACACGCCATCTTCAGCCAGGATCTTCCACAAACGTCTTGCTGGCCTGGCGGAGTACCTGGGCCTCCCCCAACCCGAGGTCGAACAGCTTGCAGAGGGGGTTCTGGCTGAAGTCCTCCCACGACGCCCTTCTGCCACCACAGGGATTCCACTGCAAACCGATGCAGCCTGCCTGGCCAAGAAGGGTTGGCTCAAGCCCAACTCGGCCCAGCCGGTCAATCGACGCCTGGATGCCAAGTATAGCCAGATGGAGGGGGATACACTCTTGCTCTCGACCCATCCTCAGCCACACTCCTCGGTGATCAATGCGGCATCACTATACTCCAAGACCCAGCCTCCTCCTCTGCGGCGCTGCTAGGCAAGGAGGAGAAGATCTTGGAGGCGTACGGCAAGAAAATCTACTCCAACACTTCCTTGCACCTTTGTCAGTCCAACGCAGACGCCATGCTGGCTGCTGCCAACCAAAGGTTATGGCGGGAAATTGCAGACTTCCTCCTGACCTCCCCACCCAGTGCCAATCACGTTTTAATGTGGGGCTAGCTGAAGCCAAGTTGGTGGCACATGACCTCATGGAAACCACAGTGGCTCATATCGATAGCTCAGGCCGTTCCATCTGTATTGGAAGCGGTTCGCCACTTTTCCCATGCCTTTATGAACACTGCACGATCTGGGCTTCTCGCCCAACCTTAAGAAGTCACAGCTGCAACCTACGCAGACTCTGACATTCCTGGGACTCATTTGGGACACGTGCTACGAGAAGGTCTTCCCGTCGGAGGACAAAATCTCGGCCATCAAGAGGGCCACCACCCACTTTCTCAGCAGACATGTGACCTTGGCATGGTGGTACCAACATCTCCATGGGATGACGGGTCATTTCGTCGTAAGCGACGACTATTAAAATGGCAAACGCGCTCGCGATTGTGGCTCGCTACGACAGGGAGCTTTGGTTTAAGATCGCTCCCCTGCTGGATTTCCTCCCAGACAACAAGAGGGATGACTCCCTAGAAATCCCACAGGAGGGAGAGGTGGCGCCGTTCCACGTCATTACGGTGGCCACAGACATCGCCGACCCCGGCTTTCGTCAGATGAGCAACAGCGTTTGCCTTCGCCGGCGCGGTTGGCTCAAGGCCACTGACTTCCGCCAGGACGTGCAGACCAGGGTTCTGGACATGCCTTTCCACTGGAACAACCTGTTCGGCAAGACAGTGGACGAGTCACTGCAGTCCATCAAGGCAGACACAGAGGCGGCTCAGGCCTTGGGTGTTCTTCAACAACGACGGCCGTCCTTTCTAAACTCTGGAGGCAAGCAAGATGCCTCCAAAGGATTCGGCGGCGGTTCCTCGTCGTACCGCCAAGTGGTCCGCTCCTCGTCTCAGGAGGCCTACAGAGGACGCTTCAAGGCAGGAGGATCCCGTCGTCGTCACCAAGGAGGCCAAGGCGGCAAGGCCGGGATGAAGCAGGATTAAACCGCCCGCAGCGTCGGGCCCCCCACCTGAGCACCCCGGTTGGAGGCCGGCTGACGAAATTCGTCAGCGTGTGGCAGTCCATCTCCACCGACCGTTGGGTGCTGGATGCCCTGGCCCGCGGTCACACTCTGGAATTTCTAAAGAAGTGTCCCTGTATTCCACCCATGACCATGAAGGAAAATCACATTCCTCAACTGCTGCTGGAGGTAAGGGCGATGCTAAGAAAGGGAGCCATCAAGCTCATCCCAAAGAGGCTCCAGGGCTCCGTAGTGTACTTGCGCTACTTCCTCGTCCGGAAGAAGACCGGCGGTTGGCGACCCATCCTGGACCTTCGTCATCTAAACAAGTACATCAAGCCCCAGAAGTTCCGGATGGTCACCCTCCAGCACGTGCTGGGACAGCTGGAGGAGGACGACTACGTATCGTTGCTGGACCTGGAGGATGCCTACTTTCACATCCCCATTCTAAAAGGACATCGTAAATTCCTGCGATTTGTGGTCCGAGGGTGACACTATCAGTTCTAGGCCCTTCCCTTCCGATTGAAGTCGGCTCCCAGGGTGTTCACAAAGGGCCTCGCACCAGTGGCGGCGCGGCTGTGCCTGCAGTGGATCCACGTCTACCCCTACCTGGACGATTGGCTCATCTGAGCAAAGTCAAGAAAACTTGCCGTCGATCACACAGCGAAAACCGTCCAACTGCTCACAGATCTGGGATTCTCGATCAACTTCGCAAAATCCCACTTGGTACAGTCGCAAGTCGCTTTGTTCCCGGGAGCCAGGCTCGATACAGTGGCACGATTAGCTTCTCCGTCGGAGGAAAGGACGAAGGCCATCCTGGGCAAGGTACAACGGCTGTTGACCATGGACGAGGCCAGGGTGAGGTCCATCAATTCCCTGCTCGGCATGATGTCCTCATGGATGTACCTCGTGCGCCTGTGCAGACTGCGAATGCGACCGCTACAGGAGTTCCTCGACGCCCGTTGAATGCAAGCGACGGGCACCTTCGAAGACAGAATCTCACTCAACAAGACTTTCCGCCAAGTGATCCGGTGGTGAGGCACCCGCGCGCATCTGGCGGCGGCCATGGACTTCCAGACCCTGGCACATCAGGAAACGGTGACGACGGATGCCTCCCTCGAGGGATGGGGAGCGCACACCGGGGATCTCCACGCAAGAGGCCTTTGGCTCCCGGAGGAGAGGTCACTATACATCAATGTCCCAGAGCTCCGAGCCGTGTTCTGAGCCCTCAGGTCGTTCCTTCCGCCCCTCAAGGGCAAGGTGGTAAGGGTCTTCACCGACACCACCACCACGATGTTCTACATCCAGAAGCAGGGAGGCACCAGAACCCCAGCCCTATCCAAGGAAGCCCAGGATCTGTGGCACAGGGCCGTCGCCCAAGGGATGTTTCTGGTACCCTTCCATCTAGCAGGAATAAAGAACACCATCGCCGACTCACTCAGCAGGGAGCTGCGCTCGTGCCACGAGTGGGAGCTGCGGCAGGATCAAGTGGATCTCCTATTTCAACGATGGGGTAATCCCCAGATCGACCTGTTTGTGACGGCGGCCAACACCAAATGCCGGAGGTTCGCCAGCAGGTTTCCCCAGCCGGGGAGCATGGGGGATGCCTTCTCATTCCCCTGGGACGGCCTGTTCCTGTATGCGTTCCCGCTGTTGCTGCTGCGACTCATCAATCAACTCAGACGGTCCCGGTGTAGGTTGATCCTCGTCGCACCGGCATGGCCGAGGCAGATCTGGTTCCCGGACCTTCTGGACATATCAGCGTCTCGCCCAGTCAAACTACCAACGGACACGGATCTTCTCGCCAGAGAAGGAGGCGCCATCCTCCACCATGACCCGGGGTCGCTGAACTTTCAGGCCTGGCTCCTGCAGCACTAGAGTTCAGAGGGTACGATATACCGGCGGACTGCAAGGAGGTGCTTGCAAAGGCCAGGGAGCCCTCGACTCTCAGATGCTATGGACAAAAATGGAAGAGGTTCTCTGTCTGGTGCCGCGCACAGAAGATTGACCCTCTGCGGATTACGGCCCCTCAAGTGCTGCCGTACTTGCTATCACTGGCCAAGGTGGGGCTGGCGCATGCCTCCATCAAGATCCATCTGGCGGCTATCTCCCACTACACCAGAACTCCAGGGCACTCGTCGCTTTGGTCCCATCGGCTGCTGAAGGAGTTCATGAAAGGACTATTCTGATCGTTCCCGCTGGTGAAGACTCTGGCCCCGTCGTGGGAGCTCAGCGTGGTGCTGACCGGGCTCATGGGCCCACCATTCCAACCTCTTCACTCAGCACTGTTGAAGTTCCTATCGTGGAAGACAGCGTTTCTTGTGGCCATCACCGCCGCACGACGAGTGAGAGAGATCCAGGCCCTCTCCTGTAAACCTCCATACCTGACATTCCACGAGACGAGGGTAGTGCTGAGGACGCACCCCTCCTTCATGCCCAGGGTGCTGTCGGACTTCCATCTGAAAGAGGCTTTGGTGTTACCTCTTTTCTTCCCGTCGCCTTCGTCGCCGGCTGAGAGGACTTTGCACTCGCTGGATGTGACTAGAGCGCTGAAGTTCTGCGTCGACCACACAAAGAATTTTTGGAAGACATCACAGCTGTGAACTTTGGACCTGTGAACCAAGGGAAGGCCCTCTCGAAGGCTTCCATTTCCAGATGGCTCTCTGACTGCATTATGTACTGTCACCGGTAGGCAAACCGACTGTTGTCCGGCCGTCCGAGAGCCCATTCGACCAGAGTGATCCCTGCTACCACGGCGTTCCTGTCTGGTGTGCCCCTGCTGGACATCTGCAGGGCTGCTAGGTGGAGGTCGTTGCACACCTTCACGAGATTCTACTGCGTCGACCGGGATTCCAGGGAGGAGTCCAGGGTCGGCCAGGCAGTGCTGCGCAACCTGTTCGCCTGAAGGTGGACCTGGTGAGGCGGTAAGAGATGCTTAATGTTGAGTTGATGAAATGCTTAATGTTGAGCCTGGCCACCTCCCGTGGTTGTGCATCTGTGCATTGCTGTGTATTCTTATATACTCCTACGTCCCGTCCCCTTTCCTCCATACTTGTGGGACATCTCTCTGTCCTGTGGGACGGGACTGGAGCACTTTGTAAAAAGCATCCACATTTTTTTCAAAATCTTTCCCTCCTCTCTTTCCTGCGCGGGGCCTGGCATGCGGCCATAACCCCACCCACCTTGGCTCCGCCCCGCGCATCGCCCATCAGTCCTTTTCTCTGCTCGATCGGGGCCAGAAGCACTTGCATCCTCAGAAGATTTTCTTCCCTTTTTTCCTCTCTGGCTCTCGCTAGCGTTCGTTTACTAGTCTGTCTATGTCTTTCAAATTAGACTTTCCAGATTGTTCATCGTGTGACCGTTACTTCGCAAGGGCGGA
Organism: Ambystoma mexicanum; assembly: GCF_040938575.1. Lineage (NCBI taxonomy): Eukaryota > Metazoa > Chordata > Amphibia > Caudata > Ambystomatidae > Ambystoma > Ambystoma mexicanum. The sequence continues at coordinate 110,847,784 of NC_090938.1, read as the reverse complement.
TCCCCATCCTCTTTGTTTAGAGTGCTTGAGTCTGGAACACCGCTGGGACTCCTGTTTTTACTGTGACTCCCTTTCGGTCCAGGCACTTCAGCGTCGGTTGAAGCGGTGGGAGGAAGTGTTCCGACGAACTCCTCCTTCACATTTTCAGGCGTTCATCGACGAGAAGAAGAAACACCCGGTAAATTCTTTACTTTTCAGGGCACCCCAACCGGGGATACCTTCTCGGGTTCCTCTCGGTCTGGGAGGGGCGATGATCGCTCTGATACCGGGGTTCGCCCTAAGGTGCCCGTTGGGCCTAATAATTCTACCGGAGTTTTCGCCGAGGGTCTCCGTAAGGGGCCTGTGAACACCGGAATACCCTCCTAGGCCCCTCCTGTGGGGGCTGTTTGTAGACCCAGTTCTACTGAGTCGTGGGGTACCGGAGTTCGCTCTGAGGCCTCTCTGTTGGCTTCCCTCAAAAACAAAACCAGGGTGCACCCTGAGGCCGTGGCTGGGCTTGTAGTTACCGAACGGATGTTCGAGGCCCGCACAGAAAAGGCTGTTACCGGACCTGGGTCCGAGGTCTCTCGTACAGAGGCTAAAGCTACCAACCGTTCTGAGAGGCCGGTCAAGGTTTTGTCGGTGAAAGCGCACCGTTCCCGCTCTTGTGGTGACGCCAGATCTTTTGAGGGGGCAAAGAAGCAAAGTTCTTCTTTTACCGGCAGTGCGAGGTCCTTCCTTCAGTTGGCGGTTGGTATGTCACAAAAACATTCCAGGCCTCATAGTACCGGGTAGGCCGAGGTTCCTTATGTTAAGGCTAAGATTAAGACCCCTGATCCATCGACGGGGACCCCTGCCTCACTTCCTGACGTGCCGCAGTTCTCCTCAGATGAGGACAAAATGGCGCCCGTTCCCGCCACGACTGCGGCGGCCATTTTGGGTGCTACCCCTACAACTACGCCATCGGCTTCTGGTGTAGGGCTCGGTCTCTTGGGTGAACCTAAGGTCCCTTGTGCGCATCCTTACCGGCCGGTTTATGATTCGAACGCCCGGATGCCTCTTCCGCACAATGTTTCGTTGCCCACTGGGGCGGCTCCTTTGATTTATGTGGATACCTCGGTAGAGGGCCCGGTGTGGCACCCTTCCCCGTTACGTCCCTGGACTTGTCCACCTCATGAGAGGCCTCCTCGGGTCCCGAAACAATGTCCTGAGGATGCCTTTTTCGGTAAATTTCAAGCGCTTATGCGCACCGACCCCATGAGGGAATATTTCAAAGGGCTTTTCAAGGAGATATGTCCACCGGCGCCTCCGGCTCCACCTGTTCCTCAGGTGGTTCCGCCGGCGTCTCCCTTGCCTGTGGTGCCCCCCCTGCTCTCCCACCTTTGCCTCCATTGTCCCCAGTGGACAAGGCAGTGCCTGGCACGGCTCAGCAGGATCCTGACCTGTCAGATGACCCTCAAGGTGATCAGGACAACGAGGACCTTCCCCGCTCTATCAGAGCCTTTCATAACCGGGTACTGGACATGATGAGTTTCTTAGATGTTCCGGTGCCCGAGGCATCCGCTCTGCAGGAGGGCGTGCTTTCTGTGGCGTTCACCCTGTCTCCCTTGGAGCATACCGGCCTGTTCCTGCAGAAGGACGTTCTGGCCGAGGTCCGAAGAGTCTGGGAAAAGCCACACTCGGGACTTTTTGTCAATAAAAAGATTGACGTGAGGTACAGGCTGCATTCTTCGGAAGAGGTGGCTCTGTCGTCTTGTCTGCCTCCCTCCTCTACGGTGGTGGCTGCGGCCACTTTGCAGTCCAGGTCTGCAACATCCTCTTCCCTGACGGCTACTCAGGTTCTGGGTAAGGAGGACAAGCTCCTCGACTCCCTCGAGAGGAAAATCTTCGCCAACTCGGTCTTGCAGCTTAGGCAGGCCAACGCCGAATTGATATTGGCGGGAGCTAACATGCGGATGTGGAAAAGTCTGTCGGAGTTTGAGGAGAACATCCCGGTCGAGAAGCTGGAGGACTTCAAAGGAGGCCTTTTCGAGGCCAGGGTCTTGGCCCAGGATCTCCTGGAGGCTGTGGCTCATCACGTAGACACTTCGGCTCGAGGCCTCATGCTCGGGGTTGATACCTCACGGCAGGCGTGTCTGCATGCCACTAAATTTTCTAAGGAAGTGCAAGACAAGGTGTTGGACCTTCCATTCGATGGTAAGGAGCTTTTTCATTCTTCTACTGATGTAGAGCTCACCAAAACCAAGGATAGCACTCAGACGGCTAAATCATTGTCGCTTCTGGTTAAACCTCCTTTCAAATCCCAGAGACCGTTGTCGCAAAGTCGACCCTCCTCTGGTTTTAGGGGCTTCCTCGACCGCAAATCTTGCAGAGTGGATCCTCCTGCTGGGAATAACCGCTGTAGACAACAACACACACAGTTTTTCTCCCGCTCCTCAGCCTCCTCATCAGGTTCAGGTGGCACTGCCACCGATAAACCTGCCAAATGAGGGTTTTCAGCACTCGCACGAGACCCCGGTGGGAGGACGCATTGTGTCTCATTGGGAGGCGTGGCAGACCATCACAGAAGACAGATGGGTCTTGTCAGTCGCTCGAGCGGGCTTCTGCTTACCTTTACCCCCTACCCCACCCCTCAACCCTACTTTTCAGCTGTCGGGCTCACCCTCCCTCAAGTTCGAGGTTCAGAAACTTCTGGACCTCAGAGCTGTGGAACCCGTTCCCCTTGGGGAGCAATGGGAGGGCTTCTACTCCCGGCTGTTTACGGTGCCCAAACCCAACCAGGCTGGCCTGCGCACCATCCTAAACCTTTCCCAGTTCAATCTTTTCCTACCCCAATTGAAATTCAAGATGATCACGCCCGGCCAGATACGCTCCGCTTTGCAGATGGGCGATTGGCTCAGCGTGGCGGATCTTCAGGATGCGTACATGCATATCCTGATTTGGAATCCACACTGGAGATACCTCCGCTTCTCTTTGGGAGAGGAGCACTTCCAGTTTCGGGTGCTTCCTTTTGGCCTCAGCTCGGCGCCGCGTGTCTTCACGAAGATGATGTCGGTGATTGCGGCCTATCTTCGCCTCCATGCTATCCATGTGTACCCTTATTTGGACGACTGGCTCTTATGCAGCCCTTGTCCGTTGACAGCAGCGGGCAACCTCCAGTCTCTCCTTCAGCTCCTGTTCCTTCTTGGGCTGTCGGTAAACTGGCGGAAATCCTCCATGACGGTCTCACAGGACCTGATCTTCCTGGGTTTTCGTTGGAACACGATCGACTGCAGAGTGTATCTGACCCGGGACAGAATGGCGGATCTGTTGGCCACGTGTCAGATGTTTGCGCAGTCGGAGAGCATGTCGGCCTGGTGGTTCCAGAGGCTTCTGGGCCTCATGGCCTCGTGTGTACTGGCTCTTCCTCTTGCTCGTCTCAAAATGAGACGAACCCAGATGGCTCTTCAGAATTCATGGCGTCAGGCAGTGGATCCGGATTCCATGCGGATAATGATTCCGGATTCTATGAGAGTGGACCTGGACTGGTGGTCACCTCTTAGCAACCTGTCGGTGGGCGCGGGGTTTCAGGACCCAGCCCCCATGGTGGCGATCACAACGGACTCCTCCCGTCTGGGGTGGGGTGCAACGTTAGAGCTTCTTCAGGTCTCGGACCTCTGGTCGCCTCAGGACAAGCTCCTGCACATAAATCATTTGGACCTTCTGGCGATCTTTATGGTGCTCAGGGCGTTCAGACCGCTCATTGTCAACAAAGTGGCTGCATAAGAATGGACAACGTGGTTTCAATGTACATCCCGGGCCAGCTGAATGTCACAGCGAATGCCCTTAGCCAGCGGACAGTGGTCAGCTACGAGTGGGAGTTGAAGGTGGAGGTCCTATCATGGATTTTCTCGCGTCTGGGCACACCAGAGGTGGACCTCTTCGCTACGGCGGTAAACAAGAAGCTTCCTCAGTATGCCTCCAGAGGGGTGCTGGGAGCCTCCTCTCTGGGGGATGCTCTTGAGATTCCATGGCACAACATGAGAGCTTTCGCCTTCCCGCCTCTGCCTCTAGTTCATCGAGCAATTTGGAAGTTGAAGAACTCTGTGAACTGTTCCCTTCTGCTGATAGCTCTGTGGTGGCCGACCAGGTTTTGGTTCTCAGAACTTCAACACCTGTCGGTGTATCCGCCGATCAGGTTACCAGTAACTCCTGATCTTCTTCACCAAGGGGAGCAACAGATGTGGCACCCCTCCCCACAATCGCTCAGCTTGGCGGCATGGTGCCTGAGTTCAAGTCTTTAGAGCATCGAAGTTTGTCTGCAGATAACATGCGCATTAGGCAGGCAGCCAGGAAATCCTCGACCAGATCTCAATACAGGAGTAAATGGCTCAGGTTCTGCCATTGGGTTTGGAGAAGAAGTTGGATCCGATGATGGCCATGATTGACACAGTGCTGTCCTTCGTGTCCTCCCTAGCAGAGTCAGGGGTTCATGTTCTGTCATGCAGGACTTATCTCTCAGCGGTTTCCGCTTACCTTTCTACAGACCTGTGTTCTTATTCTCTAACTAACTCAGTGGTGAAGAGGCATTTTGTTGGCTTGACACGCCTCTACCCTCCGGTGCGTAATCCGCACCCGCCATGGGACCTAAATGTAATGCTGATGGCGCTGTGCCATAAACCCTTTAAACCAATGGCTATGGTGGACCTCAAGTACTTGTCTTGGAAAGTGTCTTTCTGGTCGCCGTTACGTCAGCGAGGAGAGTAAGTGAGCTCCAGGCATTGTCGGTGGAGCATCCTTTCTTGGTCTTTCACAAGGACAATGTAGTCCTTCGGACAAACCCGGCTTTCCTACTGAAGGTAGTGACCAAATTCCATCTGAATCAGTCGATCTCCCTTGCGGTCTTTTTTCCGAACCCTGCCTCAGAGGCTGAAAGAGTTCTACACTGTCTTGATGTCCGAAGAGCTCTTAAGTTCTACCTGGACAGGACGTCCGAGCTTAGGAGTTCTTCTCAACTTTTTGTGACCTTTGGTAACCCTCAGGGCAAGCCGGCGTCTAAGGCAACTATTTCCAGGTGGATTGCCGCCTGCATCACAGAGTCTTAAACCTCCTAAAGGTATCCATGCACACCTGGTGCGGGGCAAGGCAGCCGCGGTTGCTTTTCAGAAATATGTTCCCTGGGAGTCCATCGCTAGGGCAGCTACTTGGGCCTCCCCATCAGCTTTCTGTAAGCATTACTGTCTCGACATGAGCTCTAGAGCTGACGCTCAGTTTGGTCAGGCTGTGCTGAAGTACCTGTTTCAGTAAGGGGTATTTCCATCCACCTGTAGTTCCTGTAAGGAGTGCTTGGGAATCTCCCACAAGTATGGAGGAAAGAGGACAGGACGTATGAATATTACCAGGTTACTCACCGTAGTGACCACCTTACTCCTAGTCCATAGCCCCCTTTCCTCCATATGCCTACCCGCCGTCCACTCTAATAAGATTCCTCTGTTATTGCTAACGGGTCTGTGACCCGGCGATAGAAAAGGACTGATGGGTGATGCCAAGGTGGGCGGGGTTATGGCCGCGTGCTGGGCCCCGCGCAGGAAAGAGAGGAGGGACACATTTTGAAAAAAATGTTGATGCTTTTTACAAAGTGCTCCGGTCCCGTCCCACAGGACGGAGAGATGTCCCACAAGTATGGAGGAAAGGGGACTATGGACTAGGAGTAAGGTGGTCACTACAGTGAGTAACCTGGTAATTCATGAGCATGTGAATCCATGCCAGACCCCATGCTGGAGAAGGAACAAGTTACTTACCTGTAACTGTTGTTCTCCAGCATGGGTCTGTCATGGATTCACATGCAAACCCTCCCTCCTACCCCTCTGCAGCTCTTCTCTTGGTCCTACTGCCAATTTACGTGCTACCAAATCTGAAGATGGCTGCCAGAGGAGGGGCTTAGGTAGAGGGCAGTCATTGGCTGGGGGCAGTATGACCCAGAGACCAGTGATTGGTTACTACTAGAAAGATAGTTCAGAAACGAAACTGAAACTGATTTTTTCTTTACCAAGGATTCCCAGCCTGACGACAGGGAATATTCATGAGCATGTGAATCCATGCCAGACCCATGTTGGAGAACAACAGTTACAGGTAAGTAACTTGTTCCATATTCGACCGCAAATATTTTCCAATGGGATTTTCCCATTGTTCGAGGCTACTACTTTTACTGACAGCCTCTAACGAACCGCCAGGTTATTTTAATATTAACTTTACTCCGGTGGGGTTTTATTGCCAGATCTTTGATAATATTTCTTTCTCGTGTCTTTCTCTGAAATCCTAACCCAAGTCGTGGATCCTTTGTCCGTCCTTTTGGTGGGCTTCTGCACAGAAGCCCACCTTTCGGCACCACTGAGTCTCGGGTAGACAGGATGTGTGGGAGGGGAAGTAGGCACCCTGGACAGGGTTACCTAGGCAACCCAAGTCGCACTCTGCCCTGATAGGCTGGGGCGTTATCCCGCCAGTATAGCCACCCCACTGCGTGAGTGACAGCTAGGCTGTATGAATGGGGGTTTTTCTGCATAAAAGCAGGGATCTGAGGACTGGAGGACAAGAAGTTGCCATTGGATTTAAGAAATCCAAAGAGGAGAGAAGCTGAAGACATCTGCAACAACTGAACCACTGGTGAAGCCCTGCTGCATATCCTCACCACTTTTCTCCAACGACAAGAGAAGATCTTCACCTGCAATAGCCTTCTTCCCTTGAGCTGGTGGGGCCAACCAGTTTGCCAATCCCCTTCCAAGACCTGCCTTGGTCGAATCACCAGTGCCAATCACTAGGAGACCGGATAGCCAGGCACCCATCCACCATGACCGCTATTTAAAGGAGCATACTTTTTATTCTGTTTTGGCATCACCATGGCTGGCTTCATCCGTGGGCAGTGCAGTAACTCGAACCTTCCTCCATGACGAGAGCCCCTCTTCCTCTGCTGGATCTCCTGACTGCGGGAACTGCCAGGACCTACCGCCACCGCAGGAGCCTCATCCACTTTTAAGGTACATTGTTCCGCCAGGCCTCCCGTTTCGTTGGGTACTGCTAAAGGTGTTTTAAATCCTTTACCTACCTTCTGGGCTTGCCGCCCCTTTCGTCTAACATTGTCTTTTGACTTTCTGCACCCTTCTTTTTGAACAGTTAAACAAAGACTTGACTGCAGCAACTAGAACTGTTTGATCCTGGGCACTTTGCCTTGTACCATTGACTCTGGCACAGGCCTATTGACTCTGGCTATTTCAGTTACTACTTCCTTCTCTAGATTGCTTTTCACTAAGAAATGTGTTGATGCACCTAAACTCTTATAACCACCTTTCCTTCCCCTTTATATATTGTTGCAGTGCCATTTTGTATTGCTTATGCTACCTTGCCTAACTTGTTCACAATCCTATTGGGAAGTGTTGCTGGTGTGTTTAGGAGTCGAACCCTGTACAACTTGTCCTTTCCCTCCCTCTGAAGAAATTCTTAGAGTGCCATTTCTGCTTGGTTTACACTGTGCTATTTTGCTCAGTTTTCACTCTTGCTCAAACTTGTCTAAAATTTAATTAGGGAGTTGTGTGTACTTTTCTTGACTATTTTAACTTGCTTTAATAATAGTGATTTGTGTGTAGAACTGAGAGTGTGTAAAATAAATATATATATTCTTTTTGATACAAAGCTTTGGTCAGTGTTTCCTTGCTCCATAGTATTGTAGCTCTATTGTGTAAACCCTGAATACTGCTTATCTCCCTCTTGAGATAGATCTGACTGCTCAGCCACAGCTACCAACTAAATCTGTGTGGTACAGACTGATACCAGAGGGGATTTATTGCATATACCTGTAGTCCTAATCTTCTGTAGTGCTCCCTAAGGGAACTGCATAGGATTCTGCCTAACAAGCACTGAACCAGGCCCAAGGTAGGGCCGATATTTTCCAGCGCACCTCGCAAGTGAGACTCCTTGCCAGGGATTCTCCCGCGCGGGAGGGACCGGACAGGTCCTTCTACCAGCACATGCACTGAGGCTGCTACAGCTACCGGCCTTCGGGTCGAGGGATCCTCGGATCCTCCTGGGTGCGGTGTTGAGGGACCGGAAGGTTCTTTTACCTGGTCTACACCAGAGGGGCTCTGCCCTTTTACCGGCATCATGGCCGAAGTGCTACGTCCTAATACTGGCAATATGTCAGAGGGGCTACGTCCTAATACCAGAAATAAGTCCGAGGGGGTGCCTAAACGCAGCTCTACCGACCCTCGGGTCGAGGGGGTAGCACCTACCGGGCCGAGGCTCGAGGAGCAGGGTAGGCCTCGTGATCCAAATGCAAGAGTCTTGGACGAGGCCAGACCCAGCGGGCCAAGCACCACGTCGCAGGCACGTGGCAGGCAGCTCGATAAAATGGCTGCCGCGACAGAAAGAGGCACCCGTCCGACGCCATTCAAGGAATTTGGCAAAGAACAAGTGTCAAGGTGAGACTGGCCTCAACCAGGTACGTGGCCTACAGCCTAACCCTCATTTGCGCAGGGCAGCTTTCCTTTGGACAGGGTATGCAGCAGCTCCAGCAACTCCCTGCTCCCCCTTCTGCACCCCCTGCCACCTCTTTGGCCAGTGAGGAGGTGCCCTTCGAGAAGTTCCTCGGCCTCATGAGGTCTCCTCAGATGGAGGTTATCATCAAGGACGCCGTCAGGGAAGTCATCCCCGCCATGCTAGCTGCACCACAGACGCCTCCATCGGTCTCCCTAGGTCCTGGTGCAGCCGCCTCCTCCTGCTCCACAGCCAACTCTGCAACCTCCGCCGCCTCCTCAGCCTCCGGCTGCGGTCCCTGTACTCCAGCCTCCGGCGCCATCTACTCCTCCTCCTCCACAGGATCGTCCAGATCCGCAGGATATGGACGAGGAGGAGGATTCCGACATGCCTTCCTCAGCCAAGACCTTCCACAAACGTCTTGCTGGCCTGGCGGAGTACCTGGGCCTCCCCCAACCCGAGGTCGAACAGCTGGCAGAGGGGGTTCTGGCTGAAGTCCTCCCACGACGCCCCTCTGCCAACACAGGGATTCCACTGCAAACCAATGTAGTCTGCCTGGCCAAGAAGGGTTGGCTCAAGCCCAACTCGGCCCAGCCGGTCAATCGACGCCTGCATGCCAAGTACAGGCAGATGGAGGGGGATACACTCTTGCTCTCGACCCATCCTCAGCCACACTCCTCGGTGATCACTGCGGCATCACTATACTCCAAGCCCCAGCCTCCTCCTCTGCGGCGCTGGTAGGCAAGGAGGAGAAGATCTTGGAGGCGTACGGCAAGAAAATCTACTCCAACGCTTCCTTGCACCTTCGTCGGGCCAACGCAGACGCCACGCTGGCTGCCGCCAACCAAAGGTTATGGCGGGAAATTGCGGACTTCCTCCCTGAACTCCCCACCCAGTGCCAATCACGCTTTAAGGCAGGGCTAGCTGAAGCCAAGCTGGTGGCACATGACCTCATGGAATCCACAGTGGCTCATATCAATAGCTCAGGCCGTGCTATCTGTATTGCCACGGACATGAGAAGAACAGCCTGGCTCCGGGCAACGAAATTCAACCCCCATGTCCAGGAGCGCATTCTAGATCTACCGTTCAAGGGGCATGACCTCTTCCACTCCTCTACGGACGAAGAGCTGGACAAAAAGAAAAACAGCTCACGAACGACAAAGTCTATATCCATTCTTACAAAGACCACGCCCAAATCGTACACCTAATCTCAGCAGCGCTCGGAAAAGGGTCGTACATATGGAGGGTTTGGCGGCTTCCAGGAGCACAGATCCAGGCAGCCAGACCGCTCGCCATCTAAAAACCACGCAAACAACAAAAGGGGGGGGAATAAGGTCTTTTTCCAGTCCCCCTCCTCAGCATCAGCCTCTGAGGGAAAGAAGGCATGACAAACACCTTCGGGCCCACGTGTCTCCGGTGGGAGGCAGGCTTGCTCTCCATGCACATTTCTGGCGCCATAATTTCGAGGACCCCTGGATCCTCTCTGTAGTATCCACAGGGTACCGCCTTCCTATACCAGCCTCTCCTCCCACCTCCCCTTCACTCCCACAGGTTGGGACAGCACCTCTTTTGGCGGAGATCCGGTCACTCGTAGAGAGCCAGGCAGTGGAGGAAGTTCCAGCCTCCCAGTGAGGCTTTGGCTTTTACTCCAGAATTTTCGCCATTCAGAAAAAGAGGGTTGTGCTGGACCTTTCCACCGTCACTCTCTCCCTACCCCTGCAAAAATTCAAGATGGTTACGCCAGCTTTTATAGCAGAGACATTGGACAGGGAAGACTGGTTGGGCTCCCTGGACCTGAGGGACACATACCTACACGTCCCGATTTGGCAGCCCCATCGTTCCTTCCTCTGGTTCAGGATAATGGGCTACCATTTTCAATACAAAGTCCTTCCATTTGGCCTCAAATCGGCCCCCAGGGTCTTTACCAGACTCATGAACACCGTGGCGGCCCACCTCAGAGCGCAGGGCCTCCACATCTACCCATTCCTCGACGACTGGCTTGTCAGGGCTACATCTCCGGAAACGGTTTGCCACTCTTCCCATGCCTTTATGAACACTCTGCACGATCTGGGCTTCTCGCTCAACCTCAAGAAGTCACAGCTACAACCTACGCAGACTCTGACATTCCTGGGACTCATTTGGGACACGTGCTACGAGAAGGTCTTCCCGTCGGAGGACAAAATCTCGGCGATCAAGAGGGCCACCGCCCACTTCCTCAGCAGAGAGGTGACCTTGGCATGGTGGTACCAACATCTCCTGGGTCTACTGGCAGCGGTCCTATTAGCCGTGCCACACACCAGACTGAGGATGAGAAGGCTTCAGCTGCATTTAGCATCCTCATGGAATCAGGAGCGGGGCTCGCAATCCGAGATCATCATCGTTCCTCCAACTCTTCACCGGACCTAACATGGTGGTCCATGGGCTGCAACCTACGGACGGGCAAACCCTTAGCGCCGCTGGTCACTGTCACCACAGACTCCTTGCTCGAGGGCTGGGGAGCTACCCTGGACGAGCTCTCGGTCCACGGCACCTGGATTCGACAGGAACAGGAATACCACATCAATTGGTTGGAGCTGAACGCCATCTGGCTAGGGCTCATAGCAATGCTACCACATCTCAGGGGCAAGGTTGTCCTCATCCAGACAGACAACTCGACCAGCATGTACTACGTCAACATGCAGTGAGGCACCAGATCCCCTCCTCTGTGCAGACTGGCGATCAGCATGTGGGAATGGGCCCTGGAAAATGACATTTACCTCTCGGAAGTCCACCCCCCCGGGGGAATCCAATCTGGAAGCGGACAGGCTCAGCAGGCTGCGAGCGGACAATTACGAGGGGCAGCTAAACAACCTCGTTATTCAGGAGATCTTCAAATGGTGGGGTCACCCCCACATGTGTCTCTTTGCCACCTGGCACAACAAGAAGTGTCCCTAGTTCGCATCCTGGCAAAGTCAGAACCCCTGCTCTATGGACTGCCATGAAAGCCTATGCCTTTCTGCCCACTCCTCTGATTCACAGGGTAATTTGTAAGATGAAGGAGTCTCGCCGACTCCTCATCATTCTGATAGCTCCATGGCGACCGGCCAGGCCATGGTTTTCGGAGCTACTCAGTCTTTCGGAGGTGACCCGATACATCTTCCGATGGGCTGAGCACATCTTCTGGCGCAGCAGTTGGGCAGAATCTTCCACCCTGCCAAAGAAATTAGCCCTTGCAGCGTGGTACCTGAGTAGGTAACAATTCTGCACTTTAGCCTCTCACAGGCCAATCTGGAGATCATACAGGCTGCCAGGAGCAAAGCCCCAGGGCCCAGTACAAAAGCAAATGGACCAGATTTTGCCGCTGGGCAGACTCGAAGGGAATTGACCCCTTGGCTTATCTGCCGCACATACCTTGCAGCGATTGTGGCTTACAGGAACTCAGAGGAGGGCATTTTTTCCTCCTCCAACCCTAGTGTCAAAAAACATCTGACGGGTCTCGCTAGGCTCTACCTGCCCGTCAAGAGACTGCACCCTGTGTGGGACCTCAACATAGTTTTGGGCGCTCTGGCACACAAACCATTCGAGCCAATGGCGTCCGTGGACATCAGGATGGTCACCATCAAGACGGCCTTACTAGTCATCCTTACCTCGGCTCATAGAGTCAGCAAGATCCAGGCGCTGGTCGCCTTAGAGCCATATACCACTTTTCACAAGGACAAGGTAGTCATGCAGATGCACCTGACAAAAGACGAGGCACAGGGAGTGCTGCACTGCCTGGATGTCAGGCGTGCTCTGAAATTCTACTTGGACAGGACCAAGGGTTTCCACAAGTCGGACACCCTGTTTGTCACTTTTGGAGGCTTAAGAACAGGCAATCAGGCCTCTAAGGCCTCCATATCCCGCTGGATGGTCGCTGCCATCAAAGAAGCGTACGAGGGCCAGCACAAGCCACTTCTGGCCAATATGCATGCCCACGCAGTCAGGCCCAAGGCAATGGCCATCGCATTCCAGCGCCATGCCCCTTGGCAAGTCATAAGCAGGGCGGCCACTTGGGCCTCTACCTCGGCTTTCTGCAAGCATTACTGTTTGGACGCCGGCTCTAGATGTTCTCAGGCACCTATTTGCTTAAGGAGGGTCTCCTCTCCACCCTGGGGCTACAATCAGTTGTAATCGCCCATACAGTATGGAGGAAAGGGGACGGGACGTAAGAGTAATTATAAGTTACTCACCGTAGTGACTAACATACTCTTAGTCCATAGTCCCCTTTCCTACATACGTCCCACCAACCTCCACCCTAATAATACTGGTGTCATTAGGCAATGTTAAATCTATTGTCGATGCGTCAATGGGGACTGAGGTTTGGCGCCGGAGGGAGGAGTCAGGACAGCGCATGCTCCCTGGGCTGCGCCCCTGCATGCCTCTAAATTTAAAGGGGAAGAAGGTTTTTTCTGGTGAAAAAGATTCCGTCTCCCGTCCCTTGGAAAGGACGCCTATACAATATGGAGGAAAGGGGACTATGGACTTAGAGTATGTTAGTCACTACGGTAAGTAACTTATAATTTCCTCTTGTGCTATCCCTTATTACCCCTCTCAGGCTCCTCTGCCACCTCCATCCTCAGCCACCAATCCGGCACCTCCTGCTGCTTCTCTGGCCACCCTGTTGCCTCCCTCCTCCGCCACCCCTCTGCCACCTTTTTCTTCCTCTCTGACTACCCTGCCTTCTCTTCCTTCCTCCTCTGCCTGTCCTAGGGCACCTCCAACACTTCCTCAGGGCTTACCTCTGGCCTGTACCCCTCCCCAGAAGTCTTTCAAATGTGGCAACGTGCTCCACATCGCTTCTCTCAACTCTCGTTCAGCTGTCAAACATTTCTCTGACATCTGCCGTCTGCTGGAAGAGCTTGATTTGGTTGTACTCAGTTTCTCTGAGACTTGGTTCATGGCCAGCTCTGTCACGAGTTTTGAGACTCTCCTTCCTGATGGCTACAAAATCCTCTCCGAATCCAGAACCAACCATCCTGGTGGGGGTGTAGCCTTGATTATCCCAGAGTGGATCACTGCTTCTATCATTCCAATGCAGGATTACTCCTCCTTTGAATGCCTGGTCTGAAGGCTCTCTATCTCTACTGGCCTCCCACTGTGGCCACTATCTACAGGCTGCCTGGCCAGGTTGCCCTCTTCCTCTCTGAGTGGGCTGACCGATCCTCCTCCCTCCTTGCCTCTACCTCTCAACTTCTCCCAGCCCTTCTTCGGGTCTCTTTTGCAGCCTCTGCAAGTCTCTCTCTCTCTCTCTCTCTCTCTCTCTCTCTCTTTCTTCCTCTCTCTCTCTCTCTTTCTTTCTCTATTCTGCCCTCTGGCCCGACTCACTCTGCATGGCACACCTTGGATGTTCTGATCTCCTCAGACCTCCCCTTTCTAGCCCTCTCACCACTCCTCTCTCTTGGAGTGATCACTTTCTCATTTCCTCCCACCTCTCTCTCTACCTCTCAGGCCAAGCTGACTCCAGCACTACCACCTACCATCTTGGTCATCCAACCCATGAAGTGGGTGTCAGTTGAGTCTTTCGCCGCTACTTTCTCTCCTCCTCTTGCACCTTTGGCTGACTCACACCCTGACACAGCCCTCTCTCACTTTCATCTCTCCTTCTCTAACACTCTGGTTGTCCTTGTTCCTGTCATGAGGATCCGCTTGAAGCCCAAATCCAAGTGAAACTCTTGGTACGATTCTGACCATGCCACCCTTAAACGCAAGTATAGGGCGACGGAGAGGAAGTGGAGGGCATCAGGCGCACCCCCTGAAAAACTGGCCTAACGCCTGCTCTAAAGGCAGTTCAGACCCTCTATCCTCTCTAAGAAGAGAGCCTACATCCAAGCAAGTTCTCTCCTGCACCTAACGATTCGGCCTAACTTTTCAAAATCTGCAAGGAGCTGGCCAATCCTGCTGCAGTTTCAATCTCTCCTGTTCCCTCGCAGGCCCTCTGCATGGACCTGGCTTCTCATTTCACCACTAAATCTCAGGACATCCTGTCCACCCTCTCTTCCTCTACCTCTTCTTCCTCCTCCTTTACCACTTTTGGCCCTTCTGAAGCAGCCAGGCTTATCTCAAGAGTATATGAGCAGTAGCAGAGATTACACAAAGAGGCCACAATTACTGTGACTCAAGCAAACACTGACTCAAGGTTTCAGGTACAAAATATAAGTACATTTATTTTTAAACCATTTGTTATACACACGACACTTCTATTAATTAAAAAAAACACACATAAAATATACTACAACTAACCAATTCACTTTGTACGGTATACTTCAAGGTAAGTACCCTGTGTTTTAGCGGGCCGGTGTTGTGAAACAAAAGACGTTACCGGCAATACACTTGCGATCACTTTTTGACAGTAATGACAGTTCGGTCATACTAAAGAAACGCGTATCTGCGGCAAGAAATGTTACCGGGGCAAAAACACACTTAGCACCTGAGATACCCAGAGAGAGTTGGGGGCAAAAATCATAGGCAATACTTTTGTCAAGGCAGACAGAATCAGAGAACACTCTTAGACAGAAATTCAAAAGTCAATAGGCCGGAGCCAGTGTCAAGTGGAACCGGGTTCCTGTTGTCGAGGATCACACAGTCAGATAATTCACGATTCAAAGTAGCCAGGAGTACTTATATATTGTCAACAGGGGAAGCAAAAGTTATAAGAAGGAGGGAATACAAGGGCAAGCCTTGGAGATGAAGAAAAGGGATTCACCCTAATTCCTCAAGCAGAACACAGTACCTTATTCAAAGAAAAGGCTGGTGCCACAGCAGTTGTTCCTGGTAGTTTCCTGCAGACCCACGGTTCCTGGAGCTTCGGGAAGAAGGAGGACGTCTGGAGGGGTCTGCACCAGACAAGGATGAAGCCGGCATCAGCGACAGTGAATAAAAGGTGCGCTCCTTAAAAACAGGAGAGGCTCTTCAGATGGCTATCCGGACCACTACAGCAGTGTGCAGCGATTTCGACCACAAAGAGGATCCTCTGGCTGTGGAAGACGAGCTGGTTATCCCCACCAAGCTCAAGGGAAGAAGACTCCGGACTGGATCTTCTCTGGTGTTCGAAGGGTAGATAGCTCAGGACTGCAGCAGGGCTTCACCGGGACGGGGTAGTTGCAGCAGTCGACTTCTTCTCCGCTTCTCTTCAGTTCCTTGTAGTTCCAGTGGCAACTCTCTGACTTCTAGCCCAAGAGACCTGCCTTTTAATACGAAAATCCCCCATTCACACAGCCTGGCTGTCAATCACGCAGCAGGGGGGTTGTCCGGCCCGGACAACCACCTCAGCCAATCAAGGCAAAGTACGATTTGGGTTTCCTAGGATACCCTGTGCAGGGGGTGACTACATTCCTCCCTCACATTCAGCCCACCTAGACACCCAGACGCCTAGAGGAGGGCTTCTTGGCAGAAGCCTACCAAAAGACAGTGAACAAAGAAGGCAAACCTGGTTTGCCGCGCAAAGTAAAACACAAGAAGGACTTTAACAAAAAGAAATGGCGAATAAACCCAACCGGAGCCAAAAGAAAAAGTATTTGGTCAAGCGGGTTTAAGTTTGAGGCTAATATAATAGCCTAAAACAATACCACGTTTATATAGTATAATCGCGGTAGAAAAGTTAGGGTAGATACCACTGCCACCAGCCAAGTCTAAATGTTAAAAGTGCGAAACAATGCTCTAGGAGGCACAGATAAAAAGGGCTAAGGATTAACCCTTCCCAGTACTCCATATAAGATGGGGTTTACTGGATCTGTGGTTAAATGACTAAGTAAAGTTAATGGCAACTTTACCCTTTTCTGGGGGACAGTAGTCAGCCTCAGAAATGGAGTAGGTGGGAAGTTTAAAAGACAACCCTGTGTTACTGCGCTGAGGGTGATGTGTAACACACAAAAGAAGGGGGCTACTGAAGTGGTGTACTCCAGAGTCCACAATCACAAAAACAGATGAAATACACATGGCAAAACACAAGTAAGAGTGGGAAAAAAGGGGTACAGTCTTACCAAGTGGAAAAACAAACTCCAGAAATCCAGCAAAGATGCTGTGGGACTCACTAGTTAAGGGAAATTAGCCATTGAATGAGAATTCTCCCTAACACTGATCAACACTGAAGAAAAGCCCCAGACTACGAAGTCGGAGATGAAGTCTGGTTGGCGTCTTGGCACGTGCCCATAAGAGGAACTCGAACATTTCGTCCCAGATATCTAGGGCCCTATATCATCAAGGCTATTATAAATCCAGTGGCAGTAAAACTAGCTTTACCACCAAATATGGAGATCCATCCCTTTTTCCATGTGTCACTCTTAAAACCTGTTCAGCCTGGAACTCAGGTCAAAACACCACCAAATCCGGTTCTGGTTAACGGAGAACCCGAATTTGAAGTCAAGGACATCCTAGATTCTAAACTCACCAGGTCCAAGTTATATTACTTAGCGGACTGGAAGGGATACGGCCCTCAGGACAGGACATGGGAGCCTAACTAGCACGTCCATGCGCCACACCTGGTAAGACGATTTCATCGGAACCATCCGACCACACCAGGGCCAGTCAGATAAAACACCTTGAGAGGGGCCTTTGGAGGGGAGTATTGTCACGATCCATGCCCCTGACCCCCTCAGGTATAACAGCCCCCTGACAGCAGTGGGGCTAAAGCCCTTCACACTGGCCCCAAGGGCCTTAAAACTCCACATCAGAAACATACATGGAGTCAGTCCTGGCGCCTTTGGCGCCAGGCTCATTATCAGGAATAAAGCAATACCAGTTTTGGACCTTAATCCAACATGGAGGCCTATTACACAGCTCATTTCTTTAGAACCAATCCATGCGGTCTAGTGTTTTGGGTGTGGCTGGGCCTGGAACTACTTGGCCTGGAACTACTTTACCTGGGATATTTAAACCACACCCAAACAGCAGAACACACTTTGTGTTATTCTGCAGTCCTGCAGCGTAACGCTCACTGTGTCCAGCTCCTGCTCATCTGCTTCTGCGGCGGCCCAATCCTGAAGCCCTGGATCCGGATTCCATTAATAACTTGGAAGAACAAGAACAGCATTAGCGAGCAAGAACACTTACTGTGAAGTAACCAGTCTTAAATCCATCCTGCGCTTCGCTTACCTCGCCCATCTCCGGAGTTCGCCGCAACCTGCAAAGGCAAAGAAACAAGGACAGCATTAATAACAATTCTTACCTGGGCAAGCAGCGAGTCCTGGCAGCACCCTGCGCTTCTCTTACCTCGCCCATCTCTGGGGTTTCACCGCAACTTGCAATGGAGAAGGAACAAGGTCAGCATTAACAAAGCACTTACCTGGGCAAGCAGCGCTTCGATTTCTCATCACTCTGGAACATCACCATAACCTGTACAAAGAAGAGAAGAGAACACAGGTTAGCAATTAACACCAATAAACAGCGCAGCTCTCCGCGCATCAATAACTCACAGTGGTCTTCGCCATCGGCGCAGCAACTCCGAGATCGCAACCATCCCTGTGAAAGCAAAAAGAGACATTGTTAGGGAACAGCGTAGTGGAGCAAGACGCTGAGAAGACCGAGAAAACAGAGGGAAAGAAAGAGACAGAATAAAAAGAGTTAAAAGACATTGTAACTCACCTGGAAGACAGCAAGCAGAGTCGGAGTCACAGCCGGTCTGGACTCGACATAAGGGCACACGGACTAGTGATGCAACTAGGTCCACGGAACGCCCGCACCAACCACGCGCCCCTGCACAGAGACGCAGCACAGAGAGTTCAACTAAGGTGAGCAATAACCCCAACGGAGGGGATTTGGACCAGAGGGAGGTGGGGGTCCACCCATCACAGAACCAGTATCTTAACCCTCCATTCTCCTGTTATAGGTGCTACCCAACGTCTGGCACATAATCAAGCAGAGAGGGGTCCGGGATAGCGCTTAGAACTCCATCCAGTATCGTCTGGTGCCCCCGTCGATACCAGGTGAGTGTAACATTAAACTATGGATGACGTTGACGCTCTACGGCAACCCACGAGGGACATCTAAACCATGACATCAAGCACAACACCCTCTGGTGTGGAAAAATGTTTTCTGAAGCAGCAAAGCTGATGATACGAATATCAAAGATGAGAAATACGTGGGAGGAACATCCAGTCGAAATAACGTTACCAGTTGGTAAGTAACTTGTTCTTCTTTTCTTGTGAACACTATCCCACACTCGTATTTAGCTGTAAGGATTGGTAATACTTTTTTTTAGTATAGGTCCTTATATTTGACAAGACGCCACTAGGATTGCCTTATTATTATTTGATGGTCGTATCTTGCCCCCATCTTAGATTTAGGTTTAGATTAGGTGTTTTTCCAACCCATTTATACAGTTTAATAAACACCCTTGAAATGTGATAACTTGTTTCTGTCTTCATTGTTGCCACCATGAGTTCCTTATTCACTGCACTTGCGCGATCTGAATGACACAAGGCCTAGTAAGATTGTTGTTTTGTCCTCCCTTTGTTTCCCTCTCCTTGTCTTGTCGTATCTAGAAACACTTGTGTACAGTCGCGTTATAAATGCCATATCATATCATTCAATTTATTCTCCATATCCTATAATAATAATAATTCTGATTTTTTTTTATCAGTGATTTTCAAGAAATCCTTTACAATCACTTGCCAAAAATAAAATGTAGCGGAGTTCAGTTTTAAAGTTTCCCCGGAAAACACCTGAGACCAGAATTGGTCATTCTGAATATTTCTGAAATCAGAATCGAAATGAGTGTAACCTTTAACATAAACATTCACCAATTTGTTTCCCCCTCCTTGTCTTGTCGCGCCTAGACAACCTTGTGTACATATCATATCATTCAATTGATTTCTCCATATCCTATATTAATAATTCTGTTTTTTTTATCAGTGATTTTCCAGAAATCCTTTAAAATCAGTAGACTTGTATAAAATGTAGCGGTGTTCAGTTTGAAAGTTTCCCCGGAAAATACCTGAGACCAGAATTGGTCATTCCGAAAATTGAAGAAATCAGAATCTAAATTAATTTAACTTTTAATATAAACATTCACCAATTCAGAACAAGATGTAAATAGATGTCGAGTAGATTCTGTATTAGAATTACAAATGCAACAGAGTCTTTCCTTATAAGGAACTTTGTTCCATGCTCCTTTACGTCCAAAGATAGGCAGTTGCTCAAATCGCAGCACCTTTAGTTCCTTATTTTATAGATATATTTAAAAGGCTCTCTGTTAGTGAATTCCTGAGTACCATATATTGAATAAGTACACTTTTTGGATAGGTATTCAATATTCTTGATATGATCCCATTTATTCACCTTGAACTTAATTTTCTTAACAACAAGGCCAATATTAACTGGGGAACAATGTACAAAGCATATGCCCAGATGAAATGCTTTATTGTCCTTTGTCCATAGTCCCATTGCTTCTAAGGGGCCATCTAAACTAAGCGATTGATCACATTTATAATGCAAAGATTCTAAGTTCTGACTCTGCTCTAACATTTTAAGATAATACAAACTACAATGTGTTTTCCAGTGAGTACACATTGTAATAATGCCAAGTTCACTACATATAGCTTCTATAGGTGTAGGAGGTAAACCCCCCAGAGTACTACGCCAGAGTATACCTACTGAGTCCATACAATGCGCATGAAACTATGTTAGAAGTCCTTCCATTGAGTATTCTCCACTATTTGATAAAAATAATAATTTGAAAGGAATAATTAATTGGAATGCCTGGGTACTTGTAATTCCTTACTATATCAATAGTTCTTCCTTCTAACTTCCAATTGAAATTCTTGCATTTATTCTTTTTACCATTTCTAATCCTAATTTTAGTTTTTTTCCAAATTCAGCACAAGGTCAATCTTTGCCTATTTACCGGATCAAAGGCTTTAGTGTAGTCTAGATAACATATATAATATATAAAGTGTTTCTTTTTTACAGTTATAGGGCGATCGAATTAAATAAGTCAGACTCCACAGATTGGTCAGTGTATTGGTTCCAGATCTAAAGCCAGTTTTCTGTTTTTTCAAATTTGTATCATGTTGGAGCCATTTGTTTATTTTTTTAACAAAAAGAGACAAAATATTTTGGCTAATGAATTGACCATTGTCAATAACCGATACATTTCCGGGCTTTCCCGCAAACCTTTTTTTGTGAATGGGAACCAATAATGACATTTTCCAGCTATATTACCTCCTTAAATAACCTTTCAATAATATTTGCCCACACTTGCGGATTTCGTTTAAAAACAATATTTACCACTTTGTCCGAGCAAGGAACTCTTGAACCTCTTAGCTTTAAAATTACTTCTTCAATATCATCAGCTGTTATAATAAATCCATCATCATTAAACATTGGAGTTTGACATATTTAATCAAACTTAATTTCATCTATTAAGCAATTTTTAACATTTAATTTCTGGACATACATCTCCCAGCTAACTGCAGATATTATATTAATTTTTTTTTTCCAATTAAGACAGTTGTGTGACGCTTACATATATGCCAATATTTGCATGAATCGAAATCATTATACATAATTTGCCATTTTACATTGACTAGGAAATATTTATGTTGTGGTAACCCATTCTAAGCGTAACCATAGCTTTATTTTTTTCAATATTTGTGAGGTCCAATCTTTTTATTTCCTGAAGAGTGCACCTAAGTTGTTTTTTCATATGGGCAATAGCTACATCATAAATCTTACCAGTATTAGAATTTTTAGTAATGGCCTGCTCATTATTTCAAAACGGTTCTATTTTAGCATAATGTATGTCAAATCAAAATCATTGGTAGTCTCGATATCTGCAAATAGCTTCATCACCTCATCATTTACTTGAACCACATTACTTTCTGTCCAGATCAGTTTGTTTGCTGTGGTATTAATCATACACATGCCGACCATTATTTCATCAGTCTTATTGACAGTAGATTGAATGCCTATTTTAATCGAAACATGATCACTAGCCATATCAGTTACTAGTTCAAATTTGTGAACACTTTTGAACAGGTTGCTCTGGACAAAAACATAATTTATCCAAGATTTATTTTGACCATTAGTCCAAGTAAACAGAAATGGATGTCCAGGTTTCACCTCTAGATACAACTGTCTAAGATTGAAATTCACAATCCAGTTCTCCCATGGATTCAGCAAATTACATCCCCTTTCCTCCAAGGAATCAAAATCTAGTGCCACCACTCCATGGCATTTTTTCTGGATAATAAAACAGTTATCCCTTTCCTTATCAACTGGTCTTGATGAGTAGTGTTGAAAATTAAAATCACCACCGGCAATGTAAACCCCTTGTGGTCTAACAAATAGCCAATCATCCATTATGGCTTCCACATAAGTTATAATATTCATTGTTTCCAGACCACCAGGGGGAACGTATACATTGAGTATCAACATTTGTTGACATGGACTTTCTAGTTCCAGTGTTGGGATTCCAGCGAAAAGATATTGGGCCTCATTACGACCCTGCCGGTCTGGAAAGAACGTTGGTGGTAAATCCGCCACCACCTTTCTTTCTGGACCGGCTGATTGAGTCCTGCAGGCGGGAGGTGTCACTCCTGCCAGGTCTGACCTGGTGGGTTTAACACCACCCGCCTGCAGGCGGACATGGAAACACCGGCTCTGACATAGACGGATGGACCATGGAGTCCTATGGTACTCCATGGGGATTTACCGATTTCCACCTCCGGAATCACCGAGTCACTGGGGTTGTAATGCCCCGGTGATTCCGGCAATCACGGAGGCGGAATGGTAATACGAGTCCGGCGGTAACCTACTGGAATTTCCGACACGGGTACCGCTGGACTCGTAATGAGGCCCATTGATTTATTTTATCTGGTCTAAACTCTATCAGTGATAGGTAATTCCTGGTGCCTATAAGTAAGCCACAAGACGATCTACCAACCAAATTACTGGTGCCATACTCTGAATGGTATGGTAGCCATCTAGGATATACTTATAAGTCAGCCAGGTCTCTTGAATAATGAAAATATCAGATTCTGTCAACAGAATTTGACCATTTATTTTTTGTAAATGAGCCGAAAAAACCCTTGTATTCCACAATGTTATTAATGTTTGCCTTATGACTCTACTTCTTGGTCAGACCATATAATTTTGCTTCCTTGCCTGATTTTCCATATTTTTTTGGTTGATGGCTCTATGGATCTTCCAAGACTGATATTTTCTAAATTTTAAACAGTGTAATCAGCTTGCATTTTTGTTAACCTCTCATTCTTTACGAGTACATCAGTATTTTGCACTTCTGATATACAATTGAATTTGCAACCAATTTTCAAAAAAGCTTCCCAATTGGTCATGACCAATTCTAATATTAAAGGTGAAATAAACTGCACTATTGCCCAGTTGGCATCTTCCGGCATTATTGGGATTTCTACTAATGTCAAGTCCGTTGTACTAATAAAGTGCAATTGTGATACACTTTGTAATATTTGGAGGATTCCTTGTCTGTTTAAGAACGGACTGTGAGTTTGCAAATATTTTGTTAATTTTAATTTTGTTAATAATGTATAACAGAGCCAAATCCTTTTATTTATCTGATTCAAATGTACACAGTCCTGGTTTTTATTTCCCTTCTGTTGACTGTTTTGTGTTAGAATGTCCGTCACAATAACATTTTCATTGTCCTCTTTTCGGTTCTCCATTCTGATTTTGTGCGCATGCGATAAAGATACATTGTGTCTGACCCAATTATCCAAAGTTCCAGAGGATTCGCATTCACAGGGCCTTTACTGGTGATCGCCGCTACCAGCTGCTCAAAACGATTTCATGTTTCAAGAAAGTAAATTTGAGCCTTAGTCACCTCCTCCATATTCACACGTGATGATAACGCCTCAGTAATATTGTCATTTTATTTAATTGCAGTTGAACAAGCTTTCTTCCACCTAATTTTGGCTCAGCGCATTTTCCGCTGCAATTTCCTGGTTTGACCCTGCTATTTTATGGCACCATGTACAAAGCTGTTTGCATTTGTAATTATTTTGTTGTCAATTATAGCCAAATATTATCATTAAATATTACTTCATTAACTTCACCATTACTTTCACTGTCATCTATATCATCGGGAAGTAGCTCAATCTCACTATGAACATACAATTCGGCCAGTTCATAGCAGCCAACATTATTAGTTTCTGATCTCGAGAGTGCGCCGCCAACACAACATTGACCATCTTAACTATACCCACTTTCAATATTTGTTGTTCCTTGTAGAGAGTAGTACACAGGGCATATAATGCTTTTAATAGTTTCATGAACTGTTAAGGAAGCATACAAGTTCTCAGTTATTCTTATTAGATCTGGTGAGTTGGATAGGTTCATAGTGTTTGTAGGTGCAATGCAAATAATATTACCCAAACTGAGAACCTTGTTGCTAATTAAAGGTTTGCTTAAATATGCTCTCTCTCCTATCGAGTCTCGCTGTAAACTTAAGCAAATCTTTAGCAATTAATTATTGTCTATAGGATCTGTCATTGCTAATTCAGTCGGCATTTGCACATTTAGTTCTTCCGCTTGTGTCACAATTTGTGATTCCACTTTAGGTAAAAGTGCTGGTTTTTAAAACTCTGTTATTTTACTTTGTTCCTTACACAATACCACCTCTGCTCTACTTTCATCACGGCTGTAACAAAACCATCAGCTTTAGCTTTTGCTTGGAGTTTATTGAACACTTCTTTTGGTGCGCCTTTTTCCAGTATTATTGACACTTCGCAGTTAGTAAACTTTACGTGTTGCCGGCATATTAAAGTTGTATGAGTGAAAATCGACTCACCACTCAGCAAACTGTCAAACTGCTATAACTGCTCCTGCACTCTGTGCCCTCTGCGGTCTCCACGTGAGTTGGTGGTTTTGAGCAGTCAGATACACCTTCAAAGCAGCAAACACTGTAAACAGACTGCGGTCACAACAACAAAGTGTCTCCTGCTATAACATCTACAGCAAACTGGGCACTTTGTTGACATTGGGGATTAGTACAGCATTGCTGGTACTAATTGTTCTGGAAGGAGTGTTATGTTAAAACTTACTTCTGAAGGAGGAAGGAGCCCCTCCGCGGTATGAACGATGGGTGATGCACACGTTATTTTTAATGGGTTGCCCGTGGAGGGTACAAAATACTGGCATGATATGTTCAAATCACTTCATTCTGAGAAGTAGTGTTACAGATGCATTTTAAACTCTTTGAAGTTTCCTCATTAGATAATCTGGGAGTCCAAGATAGAGGATATTTGTATTGTCTAGTTTGGATAGTATTGGAGATAGTATTAGAGAAATTATGGCCGTAGCTGTTAAGTAAAGATGCAGCGTAGCAAGCGCAGCTGGGATAGGCAGATTCTGGTGATAGATTCAAATTATGGATCAAGAGTTTAGTTATTTATTTGTTTTTTTCATTAATTTCAGTGCACAAAACCCTGAGAAATGTAGACGCTACTTACAGAAAGTGCAGAGTACATTTAATTAAGTGCAAGAACACGCATATCGATTACAGACAGAATTGGTGTGTGTATGCCGACTGGCAAAGCCTCACCTCATGTAAGGGGGCTGTATCAGGTGTGCAGACTAGCATATGAGACAAAATATGTTTGTATACACAAACTGGGAAAGCCTCTCCTCATTGTACGGGTGGCTTTATCAGGCGTGTAGACAAGCATATGCAAAACAGGTAGTTGCAGACAAGACAGGTTTCATATACAGTGCAAAGGCTGCCTGTCAAAACGGTAGCTACATACAAGAATGGTTTCATATACAGCACAAAGGCTGCCAGGTCAAAACAGGTAGTTGCAGACAAGATAGGCTTCATATACAGCACAAGGGCTGCCAGGTCAAAACAGTTAGTTGCAGACAAGATCGGTTTCATATACAACACAGGGCTGCCAGGGTGAGGCAGGAAAGTTGTAGTTGCAGATAGTGTTAGGTTATAAATGTCGGAAGCCACAAAGATCATCTGTGTGTCTGCCTCTGTTGGAACAGTGCGGGGAAGTGTGACACGCAGTACACACCTGCAGATCTACGGGGTCGACGGTGGAGAGTACTGAGTGCAGTTACAGCCATCATGAGCATGGGGAAGAAAGGGGGGCAAAGGGATGGGGGAAGAAGAGGGATGGTCTAGCAACTGCAAGGGCTGGTGTGTGGATAAGGCGGCAGAGAGCACTCTTACCTGCCGTGTGGGGCATCGCTGGTGATAAGAGCTCGGTTATAGCTGGAATAGCACTCCGGTGGTGCGGGGTAGCTGCTGGGCCTGGCCATACCCGAACAGGCCCAGAGGGGATGAGGTCCTTTCATGGAGTCCTTCAACGGGGGGCGGCTTCCTGCAATAGGCTGATCTTTATCTTCCAGAAACCAATCGGATGTATGCACAGGGCACAGGCAGGACTAAGGCTGCAGCAAGCCCATTCTTTGTTACTGACGTTGGGTCCGCCATTTTGGAGAGGAGTTAGAGAAGAGTGAGGGTGTGGTCCAATTTCTTACTATGACTGATGGGTTTGGGCAGGGCCCCATCTTGTCAGGTCAAGGGATTTTGGTGGAGTTAGAATCTGTAGGATTACAGAGCATTAGCTCTGTTTTGCTAGGGTTCAGTTTTAGCCTGTTTGCTGTCATCCACGCGTCCACCTGTGTGGATGCAGACTTTTATTCCCCCAAAAACTTTTAGTTCAATTCAACATACTCTGGGTACAGAAAATAATATTGATAATAGGCACAGTTCAGACAATTCTGGCAACAGAGAATCATGCGAGGAAAAATAAATTACAATATAAAACAAAATCCAGCTTCCACTCCCCCAAGCCCCCATAAACCGCATCAACCTGTTCACATCCCCAAGGATCAGACAGCTTTAAAGCAACATATTTTCCATAGTGTCCTTCACACAGTGGCTTAATTTTGTCAGCAACCAAAATGTCCCATATCTTAACCTACCACATCTGGACCACCGGGCCATCAATAGACGTCCAGTTTTGGGCTATGGTCGGTTTCGCTGCCAAGAGAAAATGTACAATTAATATGGCCATTGGGCCAGTAAGGGGGAACAGTCCAGCACCCGTACCACCCAGAATTACCACCCGTGGGTCCATGGGGAGTGACAGTCCTGTAATATCCTTTATTTTAGAGAGCACCTCATTCCAGAAGAGGCCCACTTCAGGGCACGATTACACCATATGAAAATAAGACCCACAACATCACAACCCCGCCAACAAGCAGCAGAATAATCACTTATAATGTGGTGCAGCCTTTCTGGAGTGAGATACCACCTGTAACAAAATGTATAGGAACATTACCTGTCTGTGACGCATCTGGAGGATTTAAGAATCCTATCCCACCATATTCTCAGCTGCACCTCGTCCGCAACGGGCCCACCTAGGTTAACTTCCCACTTAGCCATATATGGTAGGCGCACAGCAGGGTCCCCTTTGTCCAATAATGTATACAGCTTTGAGATCCGACCCCGTTATAGACCCCCTTGTAATGATAACTCAAGGGCAGACAGTGGTCTGTCGGCCCCTTTTCTTTGTTTTTGAGTGGGAGGCTCAATGCCGCAGCTGCCCCAAGCTGAACTGTTCTGTTTCCGGCAGAGCAAAGGTGCGTTTACAATTTTTCAAACGTCACTGGGCGATTATCTTTATAAAGCTGATGTATGTACGACAAGTCCCCTGCTACCCACTTCCCAAAGCCCACACTGTCACTGTCAGGTACTCGGGTTGTCCCACACCGGTGTGAGGTGGCCCAAACCTATTGACAATCCTCATCTGCGGAAAGCCGTCCCCATGTAATAAAGTGTACATTTGGTTGTACCTAACAGAGTGAAACCTCACTCCTGCCCAAATATCTCCTATCTTTGAAGGGTATATTAAAGTTGGGATAGGGTATAATGTGTCCAAATGCCCAGAGATAGATCTATTTTATAGATGCGGCCTGCTTCGTGGCTAGTGGTTTATGGCTAACCCTTAAACCATAAAGTTACGAGAAATGCATGTAGTATGCACTAGCACTTTGTGCATAAACTGTGTTTTCAATGACATTAATTTGCCTACAATATTGGCTTGTTATTAACAAAAATGTAGTTTCGTAAACAGTTTTTCAAAGAAATATTCCTGATTCTTGAGAGTATTGAGTGCTTTTAATCATTCAAGGTATATTTTTTGTTTTTGAAACAGCCAACACGTGTTTCGACTTTGAGTCTTTTTCAAGGCTGCTTTTTCAAAGATTATAGTCATTGATACAAAATACATTGATGTTTGATTTACATCAAAGTTTGCATACAAATTTGAAATTATACATTGAAAATTAATACAAAAATTAGTATTGTCAAGTACAATCACAGTTGTAAAGTACATACCATGGGACAGGATACGAGGGGAAAAGAGAGAGGATAAACAGACATGTTGTTTGTCTCATTAATGTTGAAAACGCGGAACATACAATTGGACATACATTGTCACATACTATTATAATAACTGGCTAATTAGCTGGTCCCTTCAATATAGCATGCAGTAGAGTATGCCTGTAAACACTGGTGTAAATTGACATAGCACATGAGAAGTCTCATTAATGTTGGTGATGTGCATGAATTGGTGTGATTTGTGCATTCACATTCCATGGTCAGTGACCTTACTTATACTAATGAGGTTGTCTATATGGTGAAGTATAACATGCCCCAGATATTCTGTTTCCCAATCTCCAAAGTGTGCATCTATTGAAGGTGGGGGGTTTGGTGGGGTTGGGGGTGATGGTGGGGGAGCAGAGAGGTTCTCACCTATTATCCGCTAGTTCGAGTGCCTAAAATGAAACAAAATAATTGTGCGTTAGTGTAGAACACTATGTTGCCAATTTGGGACGATCTCCCAAATATGATAATATTTCTGTTTGGCTGTATCAATCAACCATTGCCTGGCTTGGGATAAATTAAATGCACAGACAGCCCCTACCTTAATAGGTGGGTTTTGTATCCTCTTCTGCTGTTCAAAGAATGTGTTGTCAGTAATCCCGTACTGGCGAGTATTGCCTTCATGGGTTGTAAGTCCTGTTAATATGTGTAACTTGCTAGTGAGGGCATTGGGCAAAAGCAGCTGTTGCCTTGTAATCTATTAAAATGACAAAACATAATTCTATTTTGTGTTTCCTTTGTACTTACAGTTTATAGGAGAGTGTCCTATCTGGACTCACCTATGGAATCATCTCTATATAGTGTAGCTGTGTCAGGTCTACCACCGACTGGGCCTGCTCAATTAGTTTCCAGTTTGGTTGCAGACTGAGCTTACCCCAGGTAAAAACATGAGACAGCTGCGTGGCTAGGTTATAGCAGAAGACATCGGGGACCCCGAGGCCACCCACGGCCACTGGCCTCAACAGCATTTTCCTAGATATTCTGGCACGCTTGTTCCTCCAGATAAATTTGAAGATCCTTCCCTGAAGTGTGCGGAGGTCCAAATCAGGGCTTCGAATGGATTGTGTCCTCCCACGTATTCCTCATCTTGTGATAAATCGTTATCTCCAGCTTTGCTGCTTCGGAAAAAAAAATTCTCGGCAGAGGGCGCTGTGCTGGAGGTCGTGGCGTCGATTGTCCCTCGACGTAATCTGTACTCTGACGACGTCACCGATGGTAAAAGTAGCTCGAGCCGCACCCGTTGCTTCAGTTCCGTTTTTCCGATCGCTTCGCTATCGAGAACGGCGCGCTTCTATTTTCTGTGAAGAAAATGTCATCATCTTCGACACCCAGAACTGGGATTAAAAAGTGTGCAGATTGTGGGTCTAAGATGTCGATTACCGATGCCCACCGGATTTGTCTCTGGAGTCTCGGTTCCAGTCACCGAACCGACGACTGCGGGTCCTGCCAATCGATGACCGAAAAAGCTCTTCGTGAGAGGAGAGTTAAACTGTCGGTGGGGAGGGAGGCCTCAAAAAAGGTTTCGTCAAAAAAACATAAAAAAGCGTCTGATTCTAAGGGATCGGATCGCCATAGGCACTCAAAGAGATCTCGATCTAGGAGTAGATTGAGACATTCTTCGTCGTCGTCGAAAAAAATGAAGAGGAGACATAGATCTCCCTCATCATCATCTTCTTCCTCAGAGTCGACCGAAGAAATTCATTGTCCGACTAAATCGGATTCTCCCAGTAAGTGGGAAGAATTCCGCAAAAAGATGATGGAGGTTTTTCGAGAATGCGGCCTCGACCCCCTCGAAAGAACCTCGAAAAAGCCATACCCCTAAAGTCGCTCCATTGGACGACAAAGGGAAGTCCAAAGCTACTATGGCCAAGACCAGTAGCGTCGAGGAATACAAAAAACCTCGAGTCGACGTAAAACCGTCGAAGAAACTTCGAAAGTCGAGCACCTCTCCAGTGCCGGCCAAAAAACACAAATCGTCGAAGACTTCGACAACTTCGTCGACGCCCTCGACGTCGATAATTTTGACACCAAAGCCAAATGCGTCATTGACGCCATTATCGAAGTCATCTTCGAAAACTTCGAAGACTTCAAAGACACCCTCGAAAACTTTGAGGGATTTGCCATTTCCTTCGAAGCAAATGGAAGAAGAAGAAAGGAGATTCACTCCTTTGTCCAGATCAGATTTTTTGAAATCTATGTCTGCAATCTATGAAGAGTCTGCTTCAGAGGAAGACAAAGTTTCTCCTTTAGGAGTTACTTATGGTACAAGACAAGTTCCTGAAGAGCTTATTGACCAGGAATCTAGGATGAGAGACCTGAGTGATACTCTACATTCTGCCAGTGGAGTTGACACATCCCCAGAGTTAGAGTTCGCCAAACCTGATCCTGCAGAGCATGCAGATGCTGGGTACAGGGGTTTTATGACCAGGGTTGTTGAATACATGGGTTGGGGTAATACTTCACCCATTTTTGAACAAGATGACATGACGGATATTATCGTCAAGGGACCTCAGAAGGATCCTGTTCTCCCTTTTCACAGGGCCCTTCAAAGGACTGTGGAAAAAAACTGGGAGAAACCAGAAACCATTGCTGCTGCAGAGAGCACTTTTCCAAGAAAATATAGACCAGCTGGATCTGATCCTGAATATTTGAATAAACATCCGACTCCAGAGAGTTTAGTCATTCAAGCAGCATCCACTTCAAGACAAACTGCTTATCCTACTATCCCTCCAGATAGAGAGGATAAAAAAATTGACGCCTGGGCACGTAATGTTTTCACGCCAGGCAGTATGGCACTTAAGTCGGCAAATGTCACCTGTACCCTAGCCAGGTTTACTCATACCCTGTGGGACTGTATTTCAGCGGCAGCTGATCATATTCCGGAAGGCGAGGAAAGGGAAGGCTTCCTGAATATAGTCAAAGACGGGAAGGAGGCAATGGGGGAATGCCTCCAGTCTGGACTGGATACTGCTGATAGTATCAGCAGATCCATGGCTGCAAGCGTTGTGCTACGCAGATTTGCCTGGTTGAGGAAATCGGGATTTGCACCGGATGTGCAAGCTAGACTCCTTAACATGCCCTTTGATGGCTCGAGGCTCTTTGGCAGAAAGGCTGATGAAAGCCTAGAAAAACTTCAGACCTCGAAGGCGGCTGCTAAATCACTTAGTGCCTCTTTGCGCCAGCCTCTAAAACCCTATTCCGGCTCATCTTCCTGGAGGGGTCATTCTTTTCGATACTACTCCTCTTTTGGTAGAGGAAGAGGACAGGCTTCTCAAAGGGGCAAAAAGAACTTTCCTTGTGGAGCACGGGGAAGAGGTGCAAAATCAGCCTCAGGAGCGGCATCTGGACCCTCAGCCACTCCTGCAGCCGCCTCCAAATCCCTCTGAGACCTTGTTACACAAAACACCAGTGGGAGGCAGGATCTCTCAACATCTGAAGGAATGGCAGGGCATTACCTCAGATGCATGGGCACTGGAAACAGTAGCCCAAGGTTACTGTCTCCCCTTTCTAAAAAGGCCTCAGAATCATCCACCGGGAGCCAACTCGTCAAAATTCCGGATCCGCTCCTGTTGCAGGAAATTTTAACCCTGCTAAAGAAATGTGCCATAGAACTGGTACCTGTAGCGGAGAGGAACAGGGGTTGGTACTCCCCATACTTTCTCATTCCAAAAAAGGACGGAGGACTGAGACCCATCTTGGACTTGAGAAACTTGAACAAGTTCCTCAGGAAGGACAGGTTCAAGATGGTGACTCTTTCTCAGATCCTTCAGGCTCTCCAACTCCAAGATTGGTTGGTATCATTGGACCCTCAGGATGCTTACTTTCATGTGCCAATCCATCCAGAGCACAGAAAGTACCTGAGGTTCGCGATTGGCAATTCTCATTATCAGTTTCGAGTTCTGCCATTCGGGTTGACCTCCGCCCCGAGGGTTTTCACCAAACTGTTGGCGGTTGTGGCAGCAAGTCTCAGGAAAGGAGGTATTCACATATATCATTACCTGGACGACTGGTTGATCAGAGCAAGTTCTCCAGAACAAGCTCAGGAACATCTTTTGACCACCTGCACTTCCTCCACAAACTGGGCTTCTCCCTCAATTTCAAGAAGTCCCACATGATACCAGCCTAGAAACTCCAGTTTATCGGAGCAGTCTTGGAAACTTCATCGGGAAAAGCCTCGCCTCTCGAAGTGAGAGCTCTCCACATCCAGCAGATGGTAACAAAATTCCAGAATGCCCAACGTCTACCGGCCTTCGATTTTCTCAGGTTGCTCGGCCTCATGGCATCCTGCATTTTCCTAGTACCTGTCATGATG
Source organism: Ambystoma mexicanum (assembly GCF_040938575.1). Lineage (NCBI taxonomy): Eukaryota > Metazoa > Chordata > Amphibia > Caudata > Ambystomatidae > Ambystoma > Ambystoma mexicanum. The sequence continues at coordinate 110,815,604 of NC_090938.1, read as the reverse complement.
CCTGCCCCCGGAAGACCAGACCAGGCCCAGCAACCCCGGAAGCAGGCATCATGCCACTTGGAGCATGCCCAAAAGCCCCAGTTAGGGGCTGTTTGGGTACAGTCCTGGCGCCTATGGCGCCAGGCTCATAAAGATAAAGTCAGTCCTGGCGCCATGGGCGCCAGGCTCATTATTGATAACTTACCTGAAGCAGACCATGCTGCATGAAGACTCAAGCCAAATGAGGCTTAAAAGGGACTATTTTACTGAAGGGACTATTTTGTTACTTGGGTGGGGCTGTGGAAGAATACTTACCTGGATCTTCTTCCAAGGCTATTTAAACCACACCTGGACAGCCACACGTGCTTCGCGTTATTCTGCTTGCTGCAGCGTAACGCTCACCGTGTTTTCAGCAGCTCCAGTCTTCAGCCACGCCCGCTTCAGTCCTGGGACTCCTGAAACAAGAAGACAAAAAGGATAAAGGTTAGAACAGGAGTTTTAACTTTAATCCTTACCTGAATCCTGATCCATTTCGCCACGGAACTGAAAGACAGAAGTCTTTGAAGCATCGCTTCGCATTCCTATGGCGCCGCGCTGAACTCACCTGCTTGGCGGTACTTCAGCATTCCATCACGCTCTCTCCGTCTCGCGGCCGCCCTCCGACACCTAAGGAGACAAGGACAGCAAAGTGAGCAAGGGGACTCTCTAAGGCCATACAAGCTACCCCCAAGGACTTACCTGATTTACCACTGGAGGTACTTACCTCATTTCGGGTCGGCGCAGTCAACTCTGCTTCATCGCCGTACCCCGGCCCCTAAGGGGAGAAAGCAAGGACAATACCAGTTACCCCCCACAAAACTTACCTGATTTACCACGGGGGTCTCACCTCATCTCGGGTCGGCACAGTCAACTCTGCTTCATCGCCGTACCCCGGCCCCTAAGGGGGAAAACACAATAGACTTACCTGAATCTTACCGAGTGCCATTTGGAAATCTTCGAGTGGATTAATCGGCAACTTGCAAGGAATCGGACAGAGTGAAGAGCAGACATTTGAACTCTTATGAACAATTGGACTTTAGAGTCAATACTGGAACTCACCAATTCCTCTACGCCAGTGAAGTAACTGGTCTTCAACGCGCCCCTGCGGTCGACGCAGGCTGGAGAGCTCATCCTTCCAAACCATCAGGTGAGACTAAGAAGGGGACATCAAAAGTGATCAGTGGGAAGACAACGGGAGTGGGGAAGGTGGGTTGACACTCAATTCCACGGGTAGTTAATTCCTCTTCTCCTTTGCAGAAGAATATTCTTGCGAGCCAGACAAACTAGGCTGAGCGGGCCAGTCCAGTCAGTCATCTCGGCGCTACACGTCACGCTGGTGGAAATAACAGCGGCCCAGTTCCGGTCGACGCCCCCGTGGGAACCAGGTGAGCGTAACAGAACACGAAGCCTACCCACAAAAACCCACCTGGGCGTCATAGAGACCTCGGAAACTGATCAGTTGGCCCAATTATTAGGGGAATTAAGGGCCGAAGTGCATTCCGCCCGCCAAGAAACCAACGCCCTCAGGAGGGAACTGATAGTGTCAAAAGAACGAACTGATGAGTTGGCCAGACAACTATTACAGAGCCAGGCTGGACAAACACCTCTACCAGAACTTGGGGCAAGTCCAGCTCCTGTACCATCGAGTAACCCGGTGCAGATAAATTTACCTGGAGCCGTTCCTTTGGCTCCGCCTGAACTCTTTGCCGGAGACCCAAAAGGGTTTGCAACATTCATGAACCAATGCCGCTTGCACTTTTTATGTAGACCTGGAGCTTTCCCAAACGATCAGGCCAGGGTAGCCTTTGTACTGTCATATCTCAGCGGCAGTGCGGCGGATTGGTCCATTCCAATAGTTAACCAGGATGACCCGATTCTTAGAGATTTCCAGGGTTTTCGAACAAGCATGGAAAGACTATTCGTCCGACACTCCCGAGGACAGGCTTTGGACAACGAACTTTTATCCCTACGTCAAGGTAACCAGGATCTTTTATCTTACATTACAACTTTCAATAGATTAGTAGTGGAAACCGAATGGCCTGAAGCCAAGCGAATCACATTATTCCATCGAGGACTTCGAGGAGACTCAAAGATGTTTTGGCCTAAATCGTGAACCCGCCTCAAGACTGTGCTGAATATATAGATCTAGTGGTCCAGCTCGATCACAGACTTCAAACCAGGAAGGCAGACCGAACCAAGTTTGAGAACAGGGTGTTGGTTAAAACCCACGTAAGCTCCAAGGGAGTAGATGTCTAAGAACCAACGCAAATCGGGGGGGGTTAAAGGACCCCTCACCCAAAAGGAGAGAGATAGAAGACGGCAACTGCAATTATGTTTATATTGCAGAACTGCTGGTCATTTTCTTCGAAACTGCCCAGTAAAACCACCCAAGAAAGTTATAGGAGCAGCAGACGAAAACCATGTGAAATCTGACTCGGGAAACGACCACGCCCGGCAAGCGTAGAGGTCCGCTTGCCGAGCTTAAAGGAGGACACTCTGACCTCGCATTTCACCATACCCATGGTCCTTGTAGATCCAGAGCAGCCACCACGCATGCACGCGGTAAAGGCGTATGTAGACAGTGGAGCCATAGGAAATTACTTGGACTGGGAATTGGCTACCAGGATGAATCTATCTCTCACCCGCAAGACCACGGACGATGTTGTCACCACTGTAGATGGAACGGAAATCGCCTCTGGACCCATAACTCATTCCACTGCAAAGATGACATTGCTGAGTCAAGATGGGCATCGAGAGGCTATGATGTTTGACTTAATCAAGGCCCCACAGTTTCAGCTGATACTGGGGATACCTTGGTTGGAAAAACATAATCCCTGTATTGATTGGCGAGAGAAGAGACTAACCTTCCCAGAATGTGCTCACACCTGCTACCCAAGGAAAACTCAAAACTCAGTCCTGGCCCAGGTAATTCCAGTAGCCATGCAATTACCTGTTGAATACCAAGACTTTCAGGATGTCTTCCAAAAGGAACAGGCAAACACCTTACCACCTCACAGATCGTATGATTGTCAAATAGATCTTGTACCTGGAGCACAACCACCTTGCAGCAGAATCTATGCCCTTACGGAGCCCGAAAATCTTCATTTCCGCCAATACCTAGACCAGTACCTTGCTAATGGCTTCATTCGCCCGTCCAAATCCCCTGCATCTTCAGCTTTGTTCTTCGTACCGAAAAAGGAAGGGGACCTTAGAACATGTATAGACTACCGCGCACTGAATCAGATAACCATCAAGAACCGATACCCACTGCCTTTGATCCCAGAACTACTAGACCAGGTGAAGGACGTTTGTATATACACGAAACTAGACCTTCGGGGGGCATATCTTCTGGTACATGTCAAAGAGGGTGACGAATGGAAGACTGCTTTTCGCACCAAGTACGGACTATTTGAGTACCAGGTGATGCCCTTCGGACTATGCAATGCACCAGCAGCCTTCCAGTTCTTCATGAACGATGTCCTCCGAGAGCTTATCGACGTTTGTGTGGTCGTTTACATCGACGACATCTTAGTATACTCTTTATCAGAATCTGAGCATGTAAAACACGTCCGAGCAGTCCTAGAGAAGTTACGCCAGCATAAATTATATGCTAAACTGGAAAAATGCATCTTCCACACTACGGAAGTGGAATTCCTTGGATTTATTCTGACCCCGAGAGGAATCCGGATGGATACACGAAAAGTGGATGCCATTCTTAATTGGCCTTCGCCAAGTTCAATCAAAGGAGTTCAAAGCATGCTTGGCTTTGCCAATTTCTACCGCAGGTTTATCCCGGACTTCTCGCACATTGTACATCCCATCACAACACTATTGCGAAAAAACAAACGCTTTGTGTGGACAGAGGAAGCCGAGAACGCCTTCCAAGAGTTAAAAGCTAAATTCACATCTGCTCCCATATTAAGACACCTGCGCCCCGAGCTTCCCTACATAGTGGAAACAGATGCATCCAGTTCAGCCATGGGAGCAGTCCTTTCCCAAAAGGATCCTGAAACTAACCAGCTTCACCCAGTGGCGTTTTGGTCAAAAACATTTTCAGCCCCCGAATTAAACTATGCCATAACCGACAAGGAGCTGCTGGCCATCAAGTCCGCTTTCAAGGCTTGGCGGCACTATCTACTGGGTGCCAGACATACCATCACGGTCATCACCGATCACCGCAACTTACAATACCTAAAGACAGCCAAAGCCCAATCTTCGCGCCAACTCCGTTGGGCATTGTTCTTCGCCGAGTTTGATTTTGTAATAACCTATCGACCAGGTTGTAAGAATGGTAAAGCAGACACCTTGTCCCGGATTGGAGTGGGAGAAGCAGAAGTAACTTTAGAACCCGTACCCATAATTCCGGAACAGAGAATCCTTGGCCTGACTTCCATACAGTCACTGGAGAACATTCAAAACAAGATCCACCAACTCTTTGATTCCGTTGCCCTACAGGACTGGGCAAAGGAAGGTCCAGAGTACTCTGTCATCGATGATTTACCTTATTACCAAGGCCGGCTATTTTTGCCGCAAAAGGAACTACAGGAACTTGTCATTTCCCATTACCATGACACCTTAATAGAAGGGCATCCGGGTATTGCAAAAACCGAAGCTAAAATTAGGAAGCAATTTTGGTGGCCTACCTTGCGAAAGGATGTCAAGTCATTTGTTATGTCTTGTGGCATTTGCGCATAAAATAAAGGGCAAAAGAAAAAACCTGCTGGATTATTGCAACCATTAGACATACCACCTACCCCTTGGCATACCTTGTCATTAGACTTCATCACGGATTTACCCCCGTACCAAGGTTATAATACCATTCTAGTTATTGTAGATCTTTTTTCTAAAATGGCCCACTTCATTCCTTTAAAAGGGATACCTTCAGCTTCAATCCTGGACAAGGAATTCCTTGAAAATGTTGTCCGCCTGCATGGCTTTCCTTCAGTGTTAATTTCAGATCGGGGCAGTCAATTCATTTCACATTTTTGGAGGAAATGCTGCCAACTGGCACAAATTGATGTTAGGCTTTCGACCAGTCACCACCCTCAGACCGACGGTCAAACGGAGAGGACCAACCAGACTCTTGAACAGTACCTCTGTTGTATGCTACATCAGTCTGAGGGGAATTGGAAAGACATTCTGTGGATCGCAGAGTGTGCGTACAATAATTCCGTACACTCAGGAACTGGACAAAGTCCTTTTTTTACCAATTATGGGCACCATCCTCGAACCTCGGATTTGGACTCACCCCAGCATTTAGAGATGCCCGCAGTGGACCATCTCCACGCTGTTATTACACAAGCCTTTAAAGAAGCAACCATCCATTTGCAAAAGGCTAAGGAAAAATACAAAAAGGATGCGGATCAGCACAGAAGTGAAGCTCCTCAATACCAAATAGGGGACCAAGTATGGTTAGCCACTAAGTACTTACCACTCAAGGGGACTCAGACCTTTAACCCCAGGTATTTGGGACCTTTTTCTGTCAAGGCAATTATTAACCCAGTGGCCGTCAAGTTGGACCTACCTGCTCATATGCGAATCCATCCCGTTTTCCACGTGTCTCTTTTGAAGCCAGTGCAACCAGGAACAAGGCTAACCATTCCACCTGAACCTATCCTCATAGGCGGGGAGCCCGAGTTCGAAGTCAAGAATATTTTGGACTCAAAAAGAGTGAGATCAAAACTCTTTTACCTAATTGACTGGAAAGGTTATGGTCCACAGGAAAGGTCTTGGGAACCTAGTGACCACGTGCATGCACCTCGTTTAGTGAAGAGGTTCCATCGGGAATTTCCAGACAAACCACGGCCAAGGGGGAGAACGACTTTAGGAGGGGCCTAGAGGGGGAGTGCTGTCATGATGCCTGCCCCCGGAAGACCAGACCAGGCCCAGCAGCCCCGGAAGCAGGCATCATGCCACTTGGAGCATGCCCAAAAGCCCCAGTTAGGGGCTGTTTGGGTACAGTCCTGGCGCCTATGGCGCCAGGCTCATAAAGATGAAGTCAGTCCTGGCGCCATGGGCGCCAGGCTCATTATTGATAGCTTACCTGAAGCAGACCATGCTGCATGAAGACTCAAGCCAAATGAGGCTTAAAAGGGACTATTTTACTGAAGGGACTATTTTGTTACTTGGGTGGGGCTGTGGAAGAATATTTACCTGGATCTTCTTCCAAGGCTATTTAAACCACGCCCGGACAGCCACACGTGCTTCGCGTTATTCTGCTTGCTGCAGCGTAACGCTCACTGTGTTTTCAGCAGCTCCAGTCTTCAGCCACGCCCGCTTCAGTCCTGGGACTCCTGAAACAAGAAGACAAAAAGGATAAAGGTTAGAACAGGAGTTTTAACTTTAATCCTTACCTGAATCCTGATCCATTTCGCCACGGAACTGAAAGACAGAAGTCTTTGAAGCATCGCTTCGCATTCCTACGGCGTCGCGCTGAACTCACCTGCTTGGCGGTACTTCAGCATTCCAAAACGCTCTCTCCATCTCGCGGCCGCCCTCCGACACCTAAGGAGACAAGGACATCAAGGTGAGCAAGGGGACTCTCTAAGGCCATACAAGCTACCCCCAAGGACTTACCTGATTTACCACGGGAGGTACTCACCTCATTTCGGGTCGGCGCAGTCAACTCTGCTTCATCGCCGTACCCCGGCCCCTAAGGGGAGAAAGCAAGGACAATACCAGTTACCCCCAACAAAACTTACCTGATTTACCACGGGGGTCTCACCTCATCTCGGGTCGGCACAGTCAACTCTGCTTCATCGCCGTACCCCGGCCCCTAAGGGGAAAAACACAATAGACTTACCTGAATCTTACCGAGTGCCATTTGGAAATCTTCGAGTGGATTAATCGGCAACTTGCAAGGAATCGGACAGAGTGAAGAGCAGACATTTGAACTCTTATGAACAATTGGACTTTAGAGTCAATACTGGAACTCACCAATTCCTCTACGCCAGTGAAGTAACTGGTCTTCAACGCGCCCCTGCGGTCGACGCAGGATGGAGAGCTCATCCTTCCAAACCATCAGGTGAGACTAAGAAGGGGACATCAAGAGTGATCAGTGGGAAGACAACGGGAGTGGGGAAGGTGGGTTGACACTCAATTCCACGGGTGGTTAATTCCTCTTCTCCTTTGCAGAAGAATATTCTTGCGAGCCAGACAAACTAGGTTGAGCGGGCCAGTCCAGTCAGTCATCTCGGCGCTACACGTCACGCTGGTGGAAATAACAGCGGCCCAGTTCCGGTCGACGCCCCCGTGGGAACCAGGTGAGCGTAACAGTACCAGAGGCCAGGTTGAGAATGAGATCCCTTCAATGGGCACTCAGGACTCAGTGGTCCCAGTTCTCAGGGAATATGTCGGATCTTCTGCAAGTTCCAAGCGCAGTTGCTCAGGATCTTCTATGGTGGGCTTGCAACGACAACATTCTCAAGGGAGAGTCTTTTTGGCAACCATGGCCGGAGATAACGGTAGTGACGGACGCCTCACTCACGGGGTGGGGAGCACACACCAACGATCTGACAATCAGCGGTCGTTGGTCTCCATCCGAGTCCAAACTACACATCAACCTATTAGAGATGAGGGCAATCAGACTAGCTCTGAAGGCCTTTCTGCCCACTGTACAGGGAAAGAATGTTCGATAATGACGGACAACACAGTGGCCATGTACTATCTCAACAAGAGAGGAGGTGTAGGGTCACTGCCACTGTGCAGAGAGGCAATGCAGCTCTGGTTCTGGGCAATACGAGAAGGAATCTCTCTGTCGGCAATTCACCTAGCCGGAGAGAAGAACACGGCGGCAGACGCTCTGAGCAGGCAGAGCACGGTCTCTCACGAGTGGGAGCTGGCTCAGGAAGTCCTTCTGGAGATCTTCTCCCTTTGGGGAACCCCTCAAGTGGATCTCTTTGCCACCGCGATCAACCGGAAGTGCGATCAGTACTGCTCAAGGGAATTTCCTCAAAGAGGAGCTCTGGGAGACGCATTCGTAGTGGAGTGAAAGTTTCCACTGCTGTACGCGTTTCCCCCAGTCCCTGTGATTCCTCAAGTAATCAGGAGGTTGAAAAAGTTCAGGAAAACCACGATCCTAATTGCCTCGGATTGGGCCAGGAGAACGTGGTACCCGGACCTTCTAGACATGTCCACCTGCCCTCCAATATGTCTTCCGCAAAGAGAGGATCTTCTCTCGCAAGAGGAAGGTCGGGTTCTCCATCCAGAGGTCAAGACACTCAACCTTCACGCATGGTTTCTGAGAGGTTGAGATACAAGGATTGGGATCTTCCGGATGACGTAATGGAAATTTTGCTTTCGTCCAGAAGACCAGCAACAAAGTCTTTGTACCGATGTCGCTGGAATAGGTTTAGTAACTGGTGTAAAGACAAGGATGTGGACCCTTTTCAGTGTGGCATCCCAATGGTGCTTTCCTTTCTGCTACATCTAGCTAATCTGGGGCTCCAGATAGGAGCAAATAAAGGATACCTTGCTGCGCTGTCCATTTTCAAGCGCTCCTCGGAAGAGGTTTCATATTTCAAAATACCGTTAATAATTCAATTCTTAAAGGGGCTAACTAATGTATATCCTCCAGTACCTTTTCATGTACCAACCTGGGACTTAAATCTAGTATTAAAATTCTTCACTTGCATACCTTTTGAGCCTCTGTCCATTGAGGCTTTTGACTCTAAAAACTGTCCTCCTTGTGGCCCTATCATCAGCCCGCAGGGTTAGCGAACTTCAGGCTCTCTCATGCAAACCACCATATACTATTTTTTATAAAGATAAGATAGTCCTTAAAGTTAAACCTTAATTTTTGCCAAAAGTAGTCTCGGACTTCCATTTGTCACAAAAAATAGTACTACCTACGTTTTATCCTCCTCCTCATCTGGGCAAAGAAGAGGAGAGATTACACAGATTAGATCCCAAGAGGGCTCTTAGTTTTTACATCTCTAGGATGGCTAAATTGAGACAAGATGACGAACTGTTTGTCGATTACACTGGTCAAAAATTAGGCTTATCTGTAACAAAACAGACCATTTCCTGCTGGATCATATTAGCCATAGTTGAATGCTACAGACTAGCGGGAAAAGAACCACCAAATGGGCTTTGTGCCCATTCTACAAGGGGAATGGCTACTACTGCGGCTCTAAAGAGGGGAGTCCCGGCAGCAGACATTTGTACAGCTGCAACCTGGAAAACAATACATACTTTTGTTAAACATTATTGTTTGGACACTGCCTCCTCTAACAAGGGTTTATTTGCAAAGGCAGTTCTGCATTCTGTCCACGAAAACTGAAATGGGTACTCCCACCTCCAAAAGATTGATACTGCTATGGGAGCCTATCACAAGATGAGGAATACGTGGGAGGACACAATCCATTCGAAGAACAAGTTACTTACCAACTGTAACGTTCTTTCGACTGGATGTTCCTCCCACGTATTCCTCATCGACCCTCCCATCCTACCCCACAGTACAGTTTACGTTTTCTTATACTTTCCTCTCACGAAGAATGTATCGGTCATAGGACACGCCAGGGTGTTCCTCCTATATATATTTCATCGAAAAAACAGAACTGAAGCAACGGGCGCGGCGCGAGCTACTTATACCATCGGTGACGTCGAGAGAGTACGGAGTACGTCGAGGGACAATCAACGCCGCAACCTCGAGCACAGCGCCCTCTGCCGAGAACATTTTTTTCAGAAGCAGCGAAGCTGGAGATAACGATTTATCACAAGATGAGGAATACGTGGGAGGAACATCCAGTTGAAAGAACGTTACAGTTGGTAAGTAACTTGTTCTTCTCACTGGCAATGTTGAGCATAAATAAAGCAGGCACAGAATCAAGTTTATTTTGACCGCTGTAATGCAACCAAACCAAGAAATCTCCTCGCGTCCCCACCTGAGCAAGTCTTCAGCCAGTTCCTAGAATAGCAGTGGGAAATTAGCCTGGAAGACGTCAGAGGTCTTACTAGGGATGTGAGCCCCCAGATAGAGGATAGACTCGAGGGTCCACAGTATTGGAGCAAGAGCCCCGATCACACTCCTATCCTGGGGCCTCAAGGACTCATCCAACCCATGTGATCTATCGTAGTTTACCTTAAACCCAGAGACCTGGGCAGAACTATCCAACTCCTGCAGCATCCTAGCTAAAGAGGAACAGGTGTTACTCAGGGTGAGCAAGATATTATCTGGGTAAAGGGACACCTTATAGGCCGTCTCCCCAACCCAGACGCCCTCTATTGCCCCATTAACTCTCAATCGACTGGCAAATGGTTCCATACACAGGGCGAAAATCAACGTAGTTAGCGGGCAACCCTGCCTTGTGCCCCTGGTAATTGACAGACTAGACGACAGAGCCAGGTTAACCCTAAGGCAAGTGGATTGGTGTTGGTAGATCGCCATTACCAATCTAGTAAACCCTGGCTCAAACCGCTCCAAGACACCACAGAGGTAACTCCAGTCCACCCTGTCAAAGGCCTTGTGGGCGTCCCATGCTATGATGCCCAGATCTATGTCAGAGTATCTCCCCACTTCCAATAAGCTGAAAAGACACTGCACATTATCATGTGCACTGAGGCCCACAATGAAACCCATCTGATCACTGTGTATGAGTCCAGGAAGGACCTCCATCATACGACAAACCAAGATTTTGGAAAAAAGTCTAGGTTAGTGAGAGTAATGGGGCGATATGAGCCGCAGTTTAGCGGATCCTTGCCTGGCTTGGGGATCAGAACAGTTGTAGAGATTCCCATGGAAGGATCAACACCTCCAGAGGTCAGAAAGGAGTTAAAAAGGTCCACTAGGGGTGGGGAACCAGGAGTCTGCGAACTTTCTTGTAGAATGGAGATGTGAATCCATCGGGGCCCGAGGCCTTATTCTTTAGGGACTTGATTGCCCATTCCACTTCCCCCGGCAAGATTGGCCTCTCCAAGTTTTCCTGATCCTCATCAGATAGACTGGGCAGGTGCGCGTCTCTGATACTGGGCCTGGGCTTCCGCCAGTGGGAGCTCACCTCTGAATATCGCCTTAAAATGAGCCTCTAAAATCCCCATTTTGTCTGCACCGCCCCTTTCTCATTACGCAGGGCTAGCACAGAGTTCCGGCTTTGCAGCTTGACCACCAGGAGGCAATTGGCTCGATTCCCATTAGCGTAATAAAACTTTGGTTTTTAGCATTGCCTGAGCTGTCCTGTCAGCCAGGTGCATCTCCAATTTTTTCTGTGCCATCCTGAGTTTGCGTAACGCATTGCGAGACCCCAACCTCTTGTCTGCCTGTTCAGCCCGAGTAACCTCCACTTCTAATCCCACCCTAACCAGCTGCCTAGCCTTAGTGTAAGCGACAGACTTGCTGACAAGCTCCCTCCTGACTATGGCCTTCATAGTGTTCCGCACAATAACCCTCGAAGGGCCAGAATTTTTATTTTCCTTAAAGTAATTGGAGTTGACCACCCCCAGCTCGCTAGTATGCACAGGGTCTCTGAGTACTGGGTCATATAACTTCCATGGCCGTCTGGGTCTCTCGGGCCTATCCAGCACTGCCAGAGACACTGATACTGGTGCATGGTCAGACAGGGTGCATGTACCTATTTCCCCCCTCGGACACACCGATATAGTCCACTAGGAATGAGAATGAGATCTAGCCTAGAGAAACCTCCATAAACATTTGAATAGAAAGATAAATCCCTGTCTTCCCCGTGAGCCAGTCTCCATGCGTCAACTAATTCCAATTCACGAAGGAATAGGCCATAAACTGTGGAATGTTTAAAGTCTAACTTGGTAGGGGAAGGGTCTTTTCCATCTGGGGGTTGTGTACCAGATTGAAGTACCCACCTAAGATGACTTGTCCCTCAGCAAACGGGAGCACCTTGAGTAGAAAATGTTCCCAAGATGCATCTCGGACAACATTTGTGACATATAGGGACAACAATGTGAACATCCTTTCCCACAGCAGACCTTTAACACACATAGCAGTGCCCCTCTGGGTCCCGAAGGACCTTAATCTTTGCGCGATCAGCGTCTACTCACCCACCAAAATGCCCCCCGCTCCCCTTATTCTCGCATCCAGAGGTGAAAAAAGAACACGGTACTGCCCTATTTTTATACGCTTCTCATCCTGCACAAGCAGCTGGGTCTCCTGCAGGAACACAATGGAGGGAGACATATGCCTCAGTTTGCCCAACACCATTTTCTTTTTCACTGGGTAATTCAAACCCTGTTTATTCCATGCCCCCTTCAGCATTAGATCCACCCCCTCAGCATCAAAGTTTGGGCTGTAGGAGAGAGGTGCTGACATTTCAGCGCTGGACAGCGCCATGTAACGTTGTAAAGTTGCAAAAAAAGCAGGGAAATGCTACTTTTTACATCTAAAAGTGCATTTCCTTTGAAACCTGTCCATGTATATTGTCGATGGACTGGTTTCGATGGAATTGCACTTTTACATGTAAAATATAGGTTGTGGATGCTTTTGCATTCAACGGTTTGTATTCGATGCTTTTGTTTTTCGATGCTATTTTTCCGACGTGATCACTTTAAACTGGATTCAGGCACACAATGGAGATATTCAGTATTTAAACAGGTGTTAAAGTGTGTTAATCAATCATGCAGATGTTATGAGCAAAGCTAGCACCATGAGAAAGGTTCCTAATGTGTTTTGCATACAGGTAGGCACAGAGAATCAATTCTGGCTTTGCGGTAGGTGTTCATGTATAGATATTAAGTTAAACCACTGTTATGGATGTCTTTAAAAATATAATCAAGTTAATTTAGCTATCTGCTAGCTAGCAGGCAAAACAGTGAGTCAACTATGCAGTAGTGGTCGAATATAATTTAATTATATTCTAGATATGCATGGCTGTAGCCGTAAAAGCCATACATATTAGGGGTGTGATGGATCCTGCAGGTCCCTCACTAAAAACCCTCCCTAAAGTCTTCTCCCAGCTGGCCAGGGAAAGGCAGACACTTCCTGATCCTGGGGACTTGTGATCTCTGGGAGGATCACCTAAGAGGAGCCAAATCCCAGGGTGGTGAAGAGATCTTAATAATAATAATGGCTTATTGTCATTGGGATGTTATAACCATACATTAATTCTGTCGATATGGGTAAAGCGGGTGTGTCATCTTTAAATACCCCAAGGAAGGAAAGACCATTTGAGACTTCTAAGGTCAACCCCCCCTTGCTCCCAGAGGTATAGTAGAAGGAAATCTATAAATAATGGCTTGAGAAAACTGCATTCCTTTTTCCAACTAAACTCTTGTGATGTTTCCTTAAATGCATATAAGAGAAATAAATCTACATTTAAAATTAAAAAGCTGACAAGAAATCCTAATTCTAGTGATTGGGACTACATGTCCCATAATCCCCTAATTACTGGGACAATGAAGAGGGCTCAAGAGCAATGCACATATTCACCCTGTTAAGCATAAATACTCACACCTGAGAGAATCAGAGAGGCTTAAAAGGCCCCCTCAGGTGCAGTCCATTAGATGGAGCTGGAGTGGTCCTAGCAGCAGCAGAAGCATAGCACAGTGTTGGCAATCCAAGCATAAGTGAGTGAAAAGAAGGGATGCTGGGACTTTGGCAAAGTAGATCCAGATGCCTGTCCTGAGAGGGACCTGTTCCCCCTAAATCTAAAGTGCAGAGGTTATGCAGTAGAAGGCATGAATGAAGACTGCTTTTTCCCATGTGAACCTGATTGCAGAGATTGCGCGGCAAAAAGCGTGCTGGGCACCTGGCTGAGTGTTGGCATGTAGCCAAGGGTCCCAGGAGTGAGAGGAGCGACGTGACTGCATGGTGGGTTCAAGGACACCTTCATAGTGGAAGGGTGTGTGCCCATAAGAAGCCTGAAGCAGTGCAAGCCCTGCAGAATGCGAAGGGAGCAAGACAGAAGCCGGTGAGTGTTACCGAGCAGTCTGATCCCTTGCTCGAACAAAGGCAGGCAACTGTATCCCAGCAGAATCAGTCGCGTGTGAGTGAAAGCTATATTAAACTGACCGTTGTTTGTCGGACAATGAGAAGTCTGAAAGTAGCACTCAGGTATTAGTGAACCTCTTTCATTTCACTTGCGTAAGCGCAAAATGCTTTATCCACATTAATTGAATACTGAGACTCCCTGAAAACAGATGAGAGACTGGTCGCATGTGCGTAAAATTGATTCTGAGGTGAAGGTTTGCAAATAATCAATTGTGAAGCTGTCGAAAAACAATGTGACAGTGAAGCTAAGTGACTAAACATTACTAATTGTGATTCCAAGCCAAGAGGGAAGCAAGCATTATCCAAGCCAAAATTTAAGCAAATACTTCCCAAAGCCAAAGAGTGGTGCACGCATTGTCAGAGCTAAGTGTTGGTTAAACATTGTCTTAAGCCAAAAGTGACTAATAACCCAGCATATAGTTAAGCTACTCTGGTTGGCGGAAAGCAAAGAGGTGAATGCAAGGCTGTAAAAAAGTGAAGCTTGTTTGATGCTGATTATTCCCAGAAAGTAGGTATAACTCACATTGCCAAAGCCATAATGAGGAAGGTATAATTATTTCCTTAAGGCATTTTGGTTGTTAAGCTACAGAAAGACAAAATTGGCAAAGAGGCTGCTCTTCTTATAGGTGAATGTTCAGAGAAAGAGTGCATTGTCTACATAAAGGTGTTAAAAAGCACTAATGTGAATATTGTCTTTCCTGGAAAGTTGCTAACAGTTACAGAGGTACAGACTGCTAAAGCCTTGGTAATAGTGTTGATTGTCAATAGATTTAAGAACTTCAGAAGTACAGTTGAATGTGGAACACTGTGGGGCAGCCGAGTAGACCTGCATGATGAATCCCTGCAGAAGTTAAACTGACATGAGAGTTATTCAGGTGGAAGCACCGGTGCCGTGAAGTCATCCTTACAAACATATTAACTTTGATTCTTAATGAAAAACTTGAGAAGTGCTACCAAGAAGCTGTGTTTCTTTTACCATGCCAGAAGTTTGGTTTTCTTTGAATCTGACAAGGCGTTATGTTTCTTCTTTGACTTTTATAAGTTGTGGCAAAGCATCTTGACCTGGAACATCATTGATGCTATTTGATGAAGTGGAAATTTCAAGGAAGAGAAGAAACATTTATGTTGTTTGACCATTGGTTGACAGAACTATCTTTTGACACAGCGAAGGAGCCAAGAACTGAATTGAAACTTTATTGTGTACCCGGAATTCCTTGTTTCTTTGTGTTGAATGTTGGGACTGAACCTAACTTGAAACCTGGTAAGGGAAGCTCATAAAGGTTATACAGAGAGACTGTGAATATATGAGAGATAACATTGTTGATGTTTGTTGTGCATTGCCATACACATTTTCTTGTGTATTTTATGCTTAAGTGTGATGGTCAGTGATCTTTTGTTAGAGTGTTTTCCTTTCGTTTTGATAGGCAGGGAAATTCTCTTCATAATAGGGATAGTGAGGGGTTTGATGAAACCTTTAATTTAATAAAATGACATTTTTTAGAAATCATCCAAAAGTTGTCCGCCTCACATTTCTGACCCCTCACAGAGAGCAATGACATTTTTCAAACTAGCTCTATGTTGTGTGTATGTGCACAACAACAGAGTACATGTGTGCTTGGTATGCAGACACTTACAAAGAGTGACATTCAGCTATGTGTTAGGTATGCAGTGAGCTGCATGGTGAGAAGCGAAATTGTTGTGATGACTAACTAACTGATTGGCACCTATGTGTTAGGTATGCATTCAGCAATGTAGTTAACTGTCCAGATGTAGTGGATGGTAAACACAGATTCACTATAGATATTTACTAGCCGTGCAGTTTATTACAACAAGCCAAGATATGTATCTAGAATTGCAAGCAAAACAGAGTATGGTATGGTATGGTAATGTTTATTTATAAAGCTCCTATACAAAGGCAACTGTTTCAAAGCGCTCAAGGAGGGTGGGAACATGTGGAAAAACAATGGTTGCTCAGAGTCCTTGAAATTCTGGGACAATAATAGTCTGCACAGGCAGAGTAAGTGCATATAATACATTTAACAGTTGAGACACAGCAAATAGGCCTGAAAAGCGATTCTGCAGTTTTACCAAGTGCGTTTTGGGGTGAAGACAAGAGGGAACAGACAGACAATCTTCCGGCGTAGTGCATTCGGATCGTGCAAGTGCACAGATGGTCACAGGGAGTGGGAGGTGCAAGTGCACCCAGTCGGTGGGGACTGGGGTAAGTGCAGAGTGAGACAATCTCTAGGGTAATTTTGCAAGTGCAGTAGGGGTGGGTGGGGTGTAGGGCCCTGAGGTACGTGCTAGAAAGGACTGGCGGGGGTGCCAGGGATCTGTGAGACTCTGAGGTACACCAGGTGGCCAGTCAGCAAGCTGTAGGGAAAGGGAGGGAGAGTGGGAAAGAGCAGAGAGCTAGGTTAGCAGGGTAGAGGGAGAGAGAAGGAAGAGGCGAAGAGGAAGGTCTTGAGGAGCTTCCGGAACTTAAGAAGATCAGTCTCAATACAGAGGGCGGCAGGGAGGCTGTTCGAAAGGGATGAACCTGCTGAGGATAGGGATCCCCCTCAAAATCTCTGCTTGGAGAACCGGCTCACTCACAGAAGGTTGGAGGTAGATGAGCGGAAGGCTCAAAAGGGACAGAATTTATGTAGGCAGCGTTGCAGGTAGGTAGGTCCCAGGCCCCAGAAAGCCTTGTGGACAATGCAGAGGGTCTTGAACTTGATCCTTGCAGCCACGGGGAGCCAGTGAAGGGATTTCAGTGCCAGAGAGATGCGGTCCCTTGGCTTGCGTCCAAGGATAAGTCTTGCAGTTCTGTTCTGGATGAGCTGCAGAGGGCGCAGGGTAAAAGCAGGGAGGTTGAAGAAGAGGCTGTTACAGTAGTCCAACCTAGAGAGAACCAGGGCTCTGGAGACGGTGAGCTGCTGGGGAAAATGAGAAAAGGCAGAGTACCTCTGAGGGGGTGTTGCTGATAGACTTTTTAGAGAGGTCTGAAATTTGAGAGGAGAAGGAGAGAGTGGAGTCGAAGATGACCCTAAGGTTTTTAGCCTCGCAGGTGGGTGCGGGCGCAGGGCCAAGGGATGCCGGCCAGAGTAAGAGTGAGAAAGTGAGAGCAGGCGTCCCAATGCAAACTATCTAAGTCTTACTGGCGTTGAGGCAGAGGTCGTTTGCTGCACACCGTGACTGAATAGCTGACAGACAGTCAGATATGAGCGTGAAGGAGGAGACGGCTGAGGGTAGCCTGAAAGACAGTTGCGTGTCATCCATGTAGAACTGGGCGTTAGAGGTGAAAGTGGCAATCACGTGTGCCAAGGCAGCCACATAGACATTGAAGAACCAGGGGGATAGGTTAGATCCCTTGGGAACACCACAGGTTGAGAGACCGATAGTCGAGAGAAAGGCTCTGAGTTCCACCTATAATGGGCAGTCGGAGTGAAAGGAGGTTAACCATGCCAGAGCCCGACCTGTGATTCCCAGGGTGTCACGGAGACGTGCGATCAGGATGTTGTGGTTAACCATGTCAAAGGCAGAGGAGAGGTCAAGGAGAATAAGGAAAGAGGGAGTGTTAGTGTGAAGGTTTGATAGCAGGTGTTACAGGAGTTCAGGAGAGCAGTTTCTGTGCCCTTGGATGCTCTAAAGCCAGGCTGATGGTCGCGGAAGCAACAAATAGATTCAGTGTGGAGGGTCAGCTGAGGGGTAGCCAACTTCTCCAGGAGTTTGCCCTTGAAAGGAGCGATAGAGATAGGGTCCCCATCTCTTCACTCAGACTGTGCTAGATTTCTAGACGGAACATAATTTACAACCAAATGTATAGCGCCATCGGCGATATATGTGAAGAATCCCACAGCAAGATGGCCGACATGGACAGTCAGGGACACCTGAGCGCATGCACCGGGTGTCCTTGACAACCACATGTTTATACGGAAGCGTGGCAGGACGGGACAGTTTCGGCAGTCCGTAGCCACACGCCGATGCAATTTCATGTACCACATCCAAAAAGGTGAGCATGAATCAATATGAATATTACAAGTTAGATATTGGGTTGGAACGGAGGGGCCCAATAGTCATCAGTCTAGCTGTGGGAAGATTTAGATATATATGAAAATAAAGTACTGAAATGCCACAGCTCGCGCTTTTGTTAACGCAGCAATTACGACAAAATCGAATGTACTACTGGTATCTATTCCCCTCTGGATATATGAATTTTTTTTAGAAGCGAGTAAAGAATGCCATGAGGGCAGCTTATGGGAATGTGGCTACTGTAGTGAGATCGCGTGCATACAAAGAAAGTATTCTCTCATAAAATTGCTGTGGTTGCCCGCACAGGGAACACGGCGGGCTAAATTTGATGTACAATGATATTTGTACTGAAATATTGGAGGAGGTGAAGCCACACTAATGGGGGAACCTACAAGCTCGAGACTTTTGTGATAGCACATAGAAGAGTATAGCTAGAGGAGCTTTCCAGTTAGGAATGGGGGCACAAATACGATACCAATGTCACATAAATGTTAATAACCGGTACATTTAAAATAGTATGTCACACTGAACAACACATACAATCTCCATGTGCTCAAGGTTGTTCCAGGGCAGATGGGCCAAAGAACACCTTATAGATTGGATCTGGATTATTAAGCGGAGCTGATCCTGAACCTAACATCACCACACTTGGGTCCAGGTAGATATCATTTGGTACCCCCACTAGGGGTCTAATTAGACGTTAATCATCCATGTGAACGCCAGTGAATGTTAAATGGTATTGTTTTATGTAGGTAATGCAGAACATTGTACAGAGAAAAGTGTTATGTATATGGATTCCAGTACATGGCGTTACGGAATTACACAAGAAAACGCCAAGGTTGGTGCATTAGACATTTTTCTGATGACATTAATATTAGAATAGTGATGATAATATTGTATATTAACAGGGATTATTATTATTGTCTACAGATACACAGATGAAATTAAATGTCTATAAGAATGAAGCATCAATATTGAACAGGCCCTGATTAAGGATTAGAAATCCAAAACGCGTAGGCCATTGATTGAAAGTTGGAACATTGATTAGGACCATGAATGGTCAATCCATTATGATTGGAGCATAAAAAAAGCTTTATGTAACATTGCTTAGGGTGAAGATTGTTGGCTGGACAAACTCTTCGCAGTGAAAACTGGAGAGTGAATTGGAACTTTCAAGACAAACATTTTTGCTATAAAATGTTTTGTTTTAAACTTTTTGCTGTAAATTATTGTTTGGAATTGTGACTGAAGATGAAGTAAACAATTTACGAAAAATCAGAACATTGTTAGATTGTATTGAGTAATTAATGTGAATCATTTAGAAAATTGGAGGTTTTAATAAGCGCGCGAGAGTGCATAGCAGTTGCCTGTTGGAAACAATGGGTTGTATGGGTATTTAGTTTGCGTTAAGATCTCCAAGGGACAGGAGACTATACACCGTGCACCAGAAGTGTGAAAGCGTCAAATGTAGCAACGCATGATTATTACATAAAATAGTAGTGAAACCACTTGAGTGCAAACATACAAGGAGTGCCCCTCGTTCTATAATGTTACTTTTTCCTTGACATGTGATTCCCAGAGTGTCACGGAGACGTGCAATCAGGATGTTGTGGTTAACCGTGTCAAAGGCAGAGGAGAGGTCAAGGAGAATGAGGAAAGAGGGAGTGTTAGTGTCAAGGTTTGAGAGCAGGTCTTACAGGTGTTCAGGAGAGCAGTTTACGTGCCCTTGGATGCTCTAAAGCCAGACTGGCCAGACTGATGGTCGTGGAAGCAACAAATAGGTTCAGTATGGAGGGTCAGCTGAGAGATAGCCAACTTCTCCAGGAGTTTGACCAGGAAAGGAACGATAGAGATAGGGCGGTAGTTTGCCGGAGAGGAGGGGTCGGCAGAGGGTTTCTTGAGCAGAGGGTGCAGAAGGGAGTATTTGACAGCAGTTGGGAAAATTCCAGTGGAAAAGGAGAGATTGCAGAGATCCTCCAAGGCTGCAGCGAGGGAGTCAATATTATCCTTAATGGTTTTGGTGGGGAAGGGTTAAACCTGTTTGGATGAAGCCTTCATAGACCAGACTTGTCCAGAGACCTCATCGGGTGTGACGGGTGAGAGAGAAGAGAGGGGGAGTGGAGAGGGTGCCAAGGGAGGCTCCGGTGTTGGCGTGTGTTGTGGTGTGGAAGAGAGGGAGCAAAGGATGTCTTGGGTTTTTGTGATGAAATGTGCAGCAAGGGCCGAGCAAAGGCCCTGGGTGGTTGTGATAGAAGACGAGGCTGCTGTAGGAGTGGCCAGTTCCTTACATACTTGGAAAAGTTTGGCCGTGTTGCTTGATGCCGCAGAGATGCAGGCTTGAATATAGACTCTTTTTTTGGGATTGCCTTTGAAGGAGGCGGCAGGCCAGTTTGTAAAATGGTACGCCTGACGAATTCCATTTCCGCTCAGCTGCCCTACAATTGCGTTGTCTAGTAATGTATAGAGTTAGTCTAGCTATGTGTTGTGGGGTCAGCAGTATACTGAGGTATACAGATGTATTGACTGCTAAACAGATTCACTCTAGATCATTACTATTCTAGCATAATTAGTCAAGATTGTAGCTGGAATTCAGGCAAAACACTGTCAATCAAGCTATGGTATGAGGTCAGCAGTATAGTGAGCTGTACAGATCTAAACACAAAGATGAATTCTACATACTTGTTTGTCATGCAGTCTAACACAATGGGCCAATCAAAGATTTTTAGCTAGGATTTCATGCAAAACAGGAATCAATCTAGCTATGTGTTGTGGGGTCAGCTGTATATTTCGCTATACCAATTAAAAATGTTGTATAGGCTAACACAATGAATCAGTATGCCTCAATGTAAAGTTTTCAGGGACATATTTTGGAATCTAAACAGTTGTTATATGCATATACAAACACATGTGTCCAAATGTCTATGGGTTAGGTATGCAAACAAAAACACATTGAGTCAGACCATATTCTGTGCCTGATGTGTGTACATATTTGTGGCTAGCCTAATGATTCAATCTAGCTGTGTGCTAAGGTGTTTAGGCATAGATATCAGGATCCAACATATTTAATTATACAGATGCACAGAGTCAGATGATTCAGACAAGTTATATGCTAGGATTGCGGGGAAGAATAAAGGATGAGTGTTCTGTGGCCAAACAGTGGTGGCACTATAGACAGGGCTGGGGCGCAAGGCTAACCTGAGGCACCCTTTGCCACTGCAACTCCCCTGGCTTCACGGTCAGTGACTGCTCTAGGAGCAGTGTTTAAGAGTTGGCGAGTCGGAGGGGAAAAGGAAAAAAGCCAGGAATGTATTATTATAGTATTGCAAAGAAGGTGTTAGTATACATTACTTTACATATATAAATTTGTTCCAAATAATTGTATTCAGCAAACAATGTATTATATGTTATTTTTTTACAAATGTTTTACAGCTAATTCTTTTCTCACAATGGGGGAAAAAGATAAAAATCGTTAGACATTTAGTTTGGGAAATGAATATAGCTAAACAACCAGCAGAAATACAATTAAAACAATGTATGGAAGTCAACATTGTAGGGAATATTGTAAACCTTTGAAATGACATAGAAGACTATTACTTTAGAATAGAACGTTTACAAGAAACAAATTAGTACAGTAACTTAAAAACGGACCTGGAAGGTGGCCACCAGGGGGCGCACGGATGGCAAGCTCCTCCGCGTGAGCTCCTTACTGAGGTCCTCCAAAGTGGCATGAGCCCCCACTACTGGACCCCCCGAGTATGAGACCTATTAGAATCGAAGCCCCAAGGCCCCCTGCAAATCCCGAGTCCAAATCCGATGAGAAACTGTGGAGGCTTTGCCGAGTTACGGACTAACACGCGAGGAGCACCTCCACAGCCGAGATCACACAGGGCCTGGGGCTGCTGTCTCCCGCCGCGCGACGGGGATCCTCCCACTACACCCTGCCCATGGGCAGCGTCCTGGCCCACATCGACACACCTGCGGTCCTGGAGAACCAAACCCCCCTACCTCCCTACTGCCCTCCACAACGAGCTTGCGCCTCAGGTGACCGGTGCATGGCCCGTGGCGAACTGCGGGCACCCGCAGCTGATTCGAGGAGGGCGCGAAGTCAGTGAAGGCTCCCCCTCGCTCGCCAGTGACATTTGCTAACTTTACTGCGGGGCGCCCCTCTCTGCCATCAGCGCTGGCTCCTCTTAGTGGCCCCCCGCTCTGGAGCCCCTCCTGCATACGCTTCATTCCGGACACTCACTACCTCCCCCCACGGCATGGAGCCATTAGCCTAGACGCATGGTGGAGTACAGCCACACAATGGCCCATCGAGAAGCAGCACTCCCTGGGCCTAGGCCACACCACGAGGCCCAGCATCCCATTCCCTTAGCGAGACTTGCCCCAGCTAATGGACCCGCAAAACAGCATTTCTAAATTGAGGTTTGAAGAGCTGGCGTCCACGGAGATCCCCGTCACTTTCCTCCTCTCAGGAGGCCATAGCAGACGGAGGCGGGGGTGAGAAGCCGGTGTCGGACAAGATCCACAAAGACTGCAGGTGGGGGCTCCACCGCTGAGCCCATGCTCCCTGTTTGCGCCCTATGACCAGACACCAGTGGCAACATATGAAGTGCCTCTGGGCCACGGCGGTTTGCGCGCCCTCGCCTGAGGGAACCTGCAGAACGAAGATCGAGGCCAGCAATTCCTGAGAACTGGGGCAGAACGGCAGACTGTGAACCACGTTCAGATGGGCACCTCTGGTGAGTGTTGAACCCTTCCCACAAGGAACAGACTAATCACCTTCAAAAAAGGCTCAATCCACATTGAGAGCTGGTCCCCTCTGCACTGCAGGGTGTGTCCCCTTCTCTGAGCCACTACTCCTGGGACATCCCCTCCACTGGACCCCGACACTGCAGGGTGGGCGCCCTCTGATAAACTTGGGTGAAGTATAAACCCTGGCCCCTCCAACATTCCGGGCTCATCGGCCGAATGGCGCCCTCCAATCGGTGAGCCATACCCAACAAGGTGGTTGTGGCACTACGAACAAGCCTTATTACTTATCCTCTATTCGTACCCCGAGAGGGGCCACTCGCCCATATACCACCAAATCCAATGTATGAACATCAAGGAGAGACTGGCTGCATACCAGTTTGCACCATCGCAAGATAGCTATCGCTCATCCGGAGCCGTGACTATGTTGTCACTACAACCTGAGGCGGTCTCAACTAAAGCGGACATTGCCGATATCCTCAATGAAATGAGGAGTATGAGAGCGGATATTGGTGGCAAAATTGATAAAATTACCCAGAGGATGGATAAAATGGAGGACAGGCTTGAAGAGGTCGAGCACAATCAGTCATCCCTGAATACCATGGAGACTCAAATGGACGTGCAAATCGCTGACCTCGAAGCCAGAGAGGAAGAATTCTGTCTAAAGATCGATGACTTAGAAAACAGAGAGAGGCACAATAATATACGCATCTTCGTAGTCCCTGAAAATGAAGGCAAGACTGAGTCAGATCTGAAGAGAACACTGCACAGCATAATGAAATCACTTTTCAATGACGACTCGGTTGACGAGCCCAAGATTGATCGTGTCCACAGGGCAGGTGGAAAACCAGGAGGTCCGAGAATGGTGCTTGCCCGATTCCATAACTATGCAGACAAGGCTAGGGCCCTGGACAAGGCTGGACACATTCCACAAGTCATGCTGGGCTCGGCACACGTCTCCATTTACCAGGATCTATCCTCCCTCACACTAGCAATGCGGAAGAAGTGTCTCCCACTCATGCTGAAAGAAAAGGGTATGCGATACCGCTGGGGATACCCCTTCTCACTCTCCTTTGAGTGGGAAGGCAACGCCATAAAAATGATCTCTGAAAAGGACATCTGGTGCTGCATTGTTGACCTACTGGGTATTCAGGAGGAAGAACCTACTCAAAGCGGGAAAAGCCCGGAAGCAAAGGAATGGCACACCAAGGGCCCACGAAGAAAGAAGATGCAAGGCTCCAGGAAATATAGACGGATGAACGCCTCCCCGGACACCGAACATTAAACCCAACTCGTTTCTCCAACTTTTTTTCCTTCTCGTGGGTGCACCTGGTGATAAACATTGGGCTGACTGAAGGCCTCTGACAACGTCGGATGGACACTCACTGAGTAACAACAGGCGACGGTGGTATCGTCACCCTTCTCACACTGCCCCACTTCATGCA
This sequence comes from Ambystoma mexicanum, assembly GCF_040938575.1. NCBI lineage: Eukaryota > Metazoa > Chordata > Amphibia > Caudata > Ambystomatidae > Ambystoma > Ambystoma mexicanum. The sequence goes on along the minus strand of NC_090938.1, from coordinate 110,791,421 downwards.
AAAGTTGTATTCAAGAAATGGTCAAGGGTAAGGCCACACACACACGATGTGAATCAATGCACCTCTGTGGGCGTCGAAAAGGGTGGAGGAGGTCGGGAACTGGGGGTAATCCGGGGAATGAAGGGATGAAGGAGGTGGTGAGAACTAACATAGAAACAAAGATCACCCATATGGTGACTCTTTGGAAACCCGATATCGGGTTCACGTGATCAAGATCCAAATGTTGAAACGCAGTTTAGTTCGTTAGTATTTAATGTGATGAAAAACTGGGAGGGTTATCAAGTCCTGCGCTCAAACCCTTTAAGTTATAAAGTCCAAAGAGAGGGCAATGATGCCAAGATCATTAAAGAGATAAGAATTCAAGAGTTCTAGAAATTCTTTTTAATATGTGGAACAGCCGACACGTGTTTCGACCCCTGGTCGTTTTCAAGGCTGTAATCCATGCAGCAATTGCATTGGTACATTTTTACTGAGAAATGAAAATATGCAATTTTTTCCAAAAAATGTGTGAATTATTCATAAATACATGTATCAAATATGAATACAAAAGTTACATGAACATAATATAAAAGGTTTGAAAAGACATACCATGTTTGAGTCACACCATCGAGACAAGTTGCGTCAGGGGGGTTTGGAGTGGGGGGAAGAGAAAAATTGTAAATCTGTATTGAGTAATCGTAAATACAAAGACCCTGTAACGGTGTTCATGAATATCTTGGATTAACAGAGTCTCATTTTCTTATATAAATGTGTGATCACCCAATGAATCAAAAATGTGCCAGAGAATGTGAAGCCATTCAATCATGAACTTATATAATGAGGTTGGTCTGTCGACATCAACTCTATGTTTAATTTCTAAAAAAACACAGCTCTTATGTACACTCATTCTTAGACCCAGTAAATATAATTTTAGTGCTTACCCGCAAATTGTTAAAAAAGGTCGAATGTTATTGTCGATAAATTAATTCATTGAGACCATTATCAGATAGGTGAAAAGCTGGTGTTCATCAGTTAAGTAAGTCTTCTGTTTCTTAAGGTCTGGATTATTTGAAAACCTTTAAGCAAAAAAGACCCAAAAGTGTACTAATAAGTATCAAATAGGTAAAGATTTATGATACCCAGTGCAAATATCAAGAGATTTAATTGGTATCCTACCAGAGTATTATGAATATTCATGGACCAGTCTGTTCCTCTTCAGCAGCCAAATGATATGTGGCTTAAATGCCCGTAACAAAAATCACAGCTTTCAATAGCTTCACGCCTATAAATATAATAAAATACATCAGTGCTATCCTTATGGTAATTATTAATAGTGGTTATTATCATGGTACCCAAAGATATAAAAATACTGTTGTGGGTATTAGTCATTAAACCTTAGTGAAAGAAATCGTCTATTTTGTGAGATGTCCTCACACCGTTTGCAACACTATGTTGGCCGTAGTAAACAAAGATGCATAAGTGTCAGCCAATTTAATACACTGAAAAATAGATAATCGCGGCCCCAGGTTGAATTGGTGAAAAGGGAGGTCTAATAATTTCTTGTGGGCTTAATAATAAAAAAGTCCTAGTTGCGTATGATATGCGCTAGAAAACAGTGAAAACCCTGGACATCCTTACCTTCAGTTTTTTCGTAAAGATTAATCCCGTGTGAACCGATCGCCCTACTGCCAATCGTTTGGCGGGAAAAGACGCACCATTACGCGATGACGGAATGACGTCATACGCAAAAGCGTGTGACGTGTAATGTAAATATATGATGTAGGACGTGTAATGTGAAAGTGCACATTCCACTTTATTGGGTAAGTGAAGTATGAGAACCAAAATGATAACATAAGTCAAATTTGTCTAAAGTTAATTAAAGGAATACACTGTAACGTTAACTAGAAAATTATCCATTTAAGCGAAAAGGCCCGTAAGATTGTCACGTGTTGCATGACAAATTGTCAAAAGGGAGAAAGCTGGGTCCTATGACCAAAGCTATGGTCGGTGTTACCCCAAAAAATATTATATACAAACAATCTCAAAGTGGCGGCTTTAATGATGAGTAGTGGCCCTAAAGGCTGTCTTCAGAATTGTCTGTTTTATTAAATGCACCTATGATAGATTGATTAGTGCAATTGGTAAGTTTAAAAAAGAATCTGATTATTGATTATCTCAAACAATTGTAGTTGAATATGTGGTTATTCCCGTCAGGAGCCTATCATTCTGAAAAACACTTACTTGTGTATTGTTGGGACTCCTATATCACCAATATTCCCAGGTTTACTCCATGTCAGAAAGTATTGATAAAGTGTTATTAAGGATTTAAGGTACTAATTTGATGGCTTCACATTTCTCATTCCATTTACAACATCTGATTGCCACTTTTATTTAAATAGTTGGTTGAATTGCTACAAAAAAACATGCATCTCATGATCACAATTAAGTTCAATTACCGTACTTCTCATGAAACATATAAGTTTGCTCTCCATTTGTCTCAATTGCAGCTCCAAGTTACCACCTTGCTTACCCCTCTTAGCTTTCATCAGTCCAATAAATCTAAAATCTTCTTTATTGTTCATCTGATGTTCTTTTTGCCAGTGAATTGCCAGCTGAGATTTTGGTTCTGGACTCCTCAAACTTGCTAAATGTTCTCTTATTTGTATTCTCAACTGTCTAATGGTGCTCCCTATATAAAGTTTACCACAGACACAAATAATTGCATAAACTACATGACACGTTTTGCAATTAATAAAATCTTTGATTTTAACCATAGTCCCATTAGCGTCTTTGAAAGCTTGACAGTTGTCATAGGCAAACTGGCAGTGATTACAATTACCACATTTAAAAAAAACCTTTGCCCCTTTGGAGCCAATTGTTTTTGTTCTGTGTTTTAAGATCCAAAAACGACGGACTGAGTTTTTGTTTAATTGTAGTAGCTCTAGTGTATGTGAATTTAGGTTTTTCAGTTAAATAAGGTATCAGATCTTTTTCAAGTCTTAAGATGTGCCAGTGCTTGGATACCATACGGTACAGAGTAGAAGAATCTCGTGAAAACTGTGTAATGATTGGAATATGACTATCTTCAAGTTTCTTGTTTGCACACACTTGCAATAGGTCCGATTGTTTAATACCATGGTATTTGTGAGCAGCTTTATTCACATCTTGCAAATAATAACCCCTATTGGTGAATCTACCAATAAGAAGTTGTGATTCTTTTTCAAAATCAACATCCTTGCTGCAGTTTCTTCTAGCTCTATAAAACTCCCCTACTGGGATATTGCTAATTGTGGCCCTCTGATGGCTACTTTGAGCAAAAAGTACGGAGTTAACCTCTGTAGGTTTGCGGTATGTTTTAGTATGTATTGCTCCATTCTCAACAAAGATATGCAAGTCTAAGAAATCAATTGAATTGGCACTCGCCGAACCAGAGAAATTGATACCAAAAAGATTAGTATTCGTATGCACAACAAAAGAATCAAACAATGTCAAAGTTCCTTTCCACACAATCAAAACATCATCTATATAACGCCTCCATGCAATGAGATTTGACTTATACATTTCTTGATTGTAAATGTGAGTCTCTTCGTATTGGGACATAAACAGGTTGGCCAAAGATGGGGCAAATGTTGCACCTATGGCCACCCCTCTAACTTGCACATAATATTGGTCATTGAAGATAAAAACATTATTTTCCAATGTAAATTGAAGAAAGCTTTTAAGCATCTGAACATGTTGTAAATAAGAAGCAGATCCATCTTTAAAAGTATAGTCTATCAATTGAATGGCCAAATTGTGATCAATACTTGTATATAATGCTGACACATCTAGTGTAGCCAATAAGTAGTAAGATTCCAATTTGAGTGTTTTGAAAAATTGCAATACGTGTGCACTATCTTTGATATATGATTGCATCTTAAGATAATAGGGTTTGAGTGCCTCATCCAAATATTGAGAGAGACCCTCCGTCAACCATCCCATGCCACTCTTTATTGGTCTTACTGATGGAAGTATTTCATAGTCCTTGTGTATTTTAGGCAAAACATATAGGGTGGGAACGATGGGATCTGTATTTGTCAAAAAGGCTTTCTCTTCCTCACTTAAAAGCCCTTTGTCATACCACATTTGAATCAGAGTAAGTAGGTTATCCACAATTTTGTTGGTTGGATTGGATTTCAAGGGGGTGTAACAGTCTGGTGTGGTTAAATGTGTCATGGCCATATAGATGTAATCTTTAGTATTCAAAACCACAATGTTGCCCCCTTTGTCGGCCTCTTTAATAGTAATAGATTTATCTTTGGCCAGATTTTCCAAAGCTTGTACTTCCTCCCTGTTAAGGTTTGATCTATATTTCTGCTTCTTTTTAAGATTGCTATCCCAATAGTGATGAATATCCTCCGTGATTGCTCTGTGAAAAGTCTCTATCACATTGTCTGAACCCAAGTGAGGTGTAAATTTGGACCTTGTTTTAAGTTATTTTACTGGCAAATTTTGGGGTCTCACTTCCAGATCCTTGCATATGCTATCCAAACTAGAATCAGTTTCCTGATTCAAAGAAGTTAGAGTTTCAATATTAATAACATCTGAAATAGAATAAGTGCTGAGGGGATTCAAGGAGATCTTGGGCTGAAAAAATTGTACCTGAGTGGAAAATAATTTTTTTTCAATTTCAATTTCCTCAAGAATTTAAACAAGTCAATTTGAAAGTTCACATAATTAGAGCTGACACTTGGTGCAAATGAGAAACCTTTATTCAACACAGAAACTTGCATGCGTTAAATGTCTATCAGACAAATTTGTTACCAGATCAGGTTGTGTTGAGATAATCAATAATCAGATTCTTTTTTAAACTTACCAATTGCACTATTCCAACTATCATAGGTGCATTTAATAAAACAGACAATTCTGAAGACCAGCCTTTAGGGCCACTACTCATCATTAGAGCCGCTTTTTTGAGGTTGTTTGTATATAATATTTTTCGGGGTAACACCGACCATAGCTATGGTCATAGGACCCAGCTTTCTCCCTTTTGACAATTTGTCATGCAACACGTGACAATCTTACGAGCCTTTTCGCTTAAATGGATAATTTTCTAGTTAACGTTACAGTGTATTCTTTTAATTAACTTTAGACAAATTTGACTTATGTTATCATTTTGGTTCTCATACTTCACTTACCCAATAAAGTGGAATGTGCACTTTCACTTTACACGTCCTACATCATATATTTACATTACACGTCACGCGCTTTTGCGTATGACTTCATTGCGTCATTGCGTAACAGTGCGTCTTTTCCCGCCAAACGATTGGCAGTAGGACGATCATCTCGAAAGGAAGTGGATCACACAGGATTAATCCCGTATCGGTACGATAAAAATGGGGGGAAGGATGTCCAGGGTTTTCAATGTTTTCTAGCGCATATCATATGCAACTAGGACTTTTTTCTTATTACGCCCACAAGAAATTATTAGACCTCCCTTTTCACCAATTCAACCTGGGGCCGCGATTATCTATTTTTCAGTGTATTAAATTGGCTGATACTTATGCATCTTTGTTTACTATGGCCAACATAGTGTTGCAAACGGTGTGAGGACATCTCACACAATAGACAATTTCTTTCACTATGGTTTAATGACTAATACCCACAACAGTATTTTTATACCTTTGGGTACCATGATAATAACCACTATTAATAATTAGCATAAGGATAGCCCTAATGTATCTTATTATATTTATAGGCGTGAAGCTATTGAAAGCTGTGATTTTTGTTACGGGCATTTATTAAGCCACATATCATTTGGCTGCTGAAGAGGAACAGACTGGTCCATGAATATTCATAATACTCTGGTAGGTAACCAATTAAATCTCTTGATATTTGCACTGGGTATCATAATTCTTTACCTATTTGACACTTATTAGTACACTTTTGGGTCTTTTTTGCTTAAAGGTTTTCAAATAATCCAGACCTTAAGAAACAGAAGACCTACTTAACTGATGAACACCAGCTTTTCACCTATCTGATAATGGTCTCAATCAATTAATTTATCGACAACAATAACATTTGACCTTTTTTAACAATTTGCGGGTAAGCACTCAAATTATATTTACTGGGTCTAAGAATGAGTGCACATAAGAGCTGTGGTTTTTCAGAAATTAAACATAGAGTTGATGTTGATAGACCAACCTCATTATATAAGTTCATGATTGAATGGCTTCACATTCTCTGGCAAATGTTTGATTCATTGGGTGATCACGCCATTATATAAGAAAATGAGACTCTGTTAATCCAAGATATTCATGAACACCGTTAAGGGGTCCTTGTATTTACGATTACTCAATACAGATTTACAATTTTTCTCCTCCCACCACTCCGAACCCACCTGACGCAACTTTTCTCGATGGTGTGACTCAAACATGGTATGTCTTTTCAAACCTTTTATATTATGTTCATGTAACTTTTAGATTCATATTTGATACATGCATTTATGAATAATTCACACATGTTTTGGAAGAAATTGCATATTTTCATTTCTCTGTAAAATTTTACCAATGCAATTGCTGAATGGATTACAGCCTTGAAAACGACCAGGGGTCGAAACACATGTCGGCTGTTCCACATATTAAAAATAAATTCTGGAACTCTTGAATTATTATCTCTTTAATGATCTTGGCATCATTGCCCTCCTTTTGGACTTTATAACTTAAAGGGTCTGAGCGCAGGACTTGATAACCCTCCCAGTTTTTCATCACATTAAGTACCAAATACAGAGCTCTGTGGGAAGCTCTGTGGGAGGTTTTTTCTGCAGCCACCCATGTTTTCAGTGTTATTGATTTGGATCACAATATTCTATTGTTAAGCTATCATAAGAATGGTCAATGGCGCACATACTTTATACGATCCCACATCATACAGATACTGCTAGGTTGTTAGTATGTTCCTATAATGCAGGGGGGAGAGTTGGGGGCTCATGGTTAAGTTACAGGTATATGCGAATGGGACCATTCGAGGTACGGTTCCCGCTGGTGGTCCGAAAATGACCGGGTGAACATAACCCAGCCGAATCGGACGCTGTGTGGCTTGGGGGGAGGGGTTGGTGGGGTAGTGCAACTCGCAGGGTCGGGGGGGACAGATGAGTATTGGGATGAGAGGGCGGGAAAGGCACTCTTGAAACCATTGACTGCTGAGCGCCAAGAATGCTTAATGGCCCTCACAGGGTCAAACGAAACCCAGCTCACTAGCAAGGAGTCAGACATATGGCAGGTACTTAGAGCAGAGGCATTGAGGCAGACGCATCTACTGTGCCATTCCACACCGGTAAATTATAATGGCAACAACACCTAGATATCAACGGCTACGTGTATGCACCCTCAACGAGAAAGGCCTCAATTCCCCCACCAAACGCTCACTGGTAGCGAGAGAATTCAAGTGGTTTAATATTGATATCATGTTCTTACAAGAGACAAAGGGCCTCATCACAAGTTGGGCTGTTGCCCTTAAATGCGGTGGTAACAGTATTAACACTGTATTTAAGGGCTGGCCCTATCACGAGGTCGGCGCTAAATCGGCTGGTTTACCTCCAGCTTTTTTCCCGCATTAGCCCGCAGTATTAGCACCAAAAACTCCCCATTGGATCCAATGGACCCAATCAGGAATGGGGATTTACCGTTAAGGCCCAAACCGTGATCCTGTGGTAATAATACCGGCCTGGTCGGTGCTAGGGCTATTACAGTCAGCGGTATTACAGCCAGGAATAGAGCCCAACTCGTGATGAGGCCCAAAATACCAAAGGGGCAGCGAGAAAGGGATCCCCAGTAGCCTGGTTGGGCACACTTTCTGGAGTTTGGGCATCCCCAAAAAGGCAGGGGTGGGAATCCTGATCCGAAAGAGCCTCCGTATGAAGATCTTAAGTTCCTGGTCCGACACAGAGGGTAGAGCCATGTTAATAGTGGGATCCGTTAAGGACACAGTTATAACCCTTGCCACAATTTACGCACCCAATCAAGGTCAAAAGAGATTCCTTCTTAAAACAACCGAATGGCTGTTTAATAAAACGCAAGGCCATACTATTCTTGGGGGCGACTTCAACACATGGATGAATAGTACCATGGATAGGCAAACCACACACAACACTTCCCAACCCTCTCAGACGCAGGAACATGCAGAAATCAAAACGACCCCTGCCCTGTACGGTCTCTCCGGTAGCTGGCATCACCTACATCCATTGGACAAGGGATTCACCTTCTGGTCCATCCCCCACGATACGCTCACAAGAATAGATTATGTGTTCCTCTCTGAGGGCTAATGAGAATACTTCAGAACGCAGACATACACCCCATTCCTTGGTTTGACCATGACTGACATGGTCGTGGCGGACCTGGACTGGGATGGCCTTACCCACCGCAACACAAAGTGGAGGTGCAATGAAACACTATGGTCGGACACGGTTTTCAGGGAGGAATTAGAGAATTAAATTAAACAATTCTTCATAACCAATGACACAGGTGAAGTCACGAAAGTGAATGTATAGGAAGCGGCTAAGGTCACTTGGCGTGGGATCCTAATCAGAGAAGGTGCGCGTAAGAAGAGAGAACGCACCTTAATAGAGACTGACATCAGAAAGAAACTAGACACAGCAGAGAGCCTGGCACAGACATCCCCACAGAGCAGATCTATACATCTTGCTAAAGCCAAGGAACTAAGGGAGGAGCTAAAAGCCCTGGAAATGCGTAAGGCGACCCAGACCCTACAATACTTGAAACAAAAGTACTACGAGAAGGGAGATAAGGCTGATGCCCTCCTCGCGGCAAGACTTTGTGCGTAAAGGGCGGAAAGATGGGTGGACACGATAGAAAGGACAGATGGTACTCTCATAGATACAGTAGAATCCACCCCAGAGGGCATACAAGAGGCATTTGCTTTCTTTTACAAACACTTATGCACCAGTGAACCCCCTCCCCATTGGGGAGTGTAGACGCTTATCTCAAAGAGGCAGGTCTCCCTGCACTCACACAGTCTGAGCCTGGGGCCCCTGACGCACCGGTCACTGGAGATGAAGGGCCTCATTACGACCCTGGCGGTAAGTACCGAACATTACCGCCATGGCGTAATCAACGTTTACGCCGTGGGTCGATGGCGTAAAGTGCGGCATATTCCGACCCATCGGGCACGTGCATTACGCCAAGGCGTTAATGTAAAGTACGGCATGGCGTAAATGGGCCAAAAACGGCCCTTACCGCCATCGCACGCCGCGCAAGGAGCACTACCACCACACGCACCATAGCGGCGACCGCAATTAGCGGTCACCGTAATTAGCGGTCACCGTAAATAGGCGGAACCGGAAATAGCGTCATCGCGGCGGAACGGGAAACTGCACGGCGGCCATCTTTAAAAACACAATCCATTGCCATCCTCCACAACCATACCTGATCCAACCCTGACACCTATCCACACCCATCACCCACCCAATTAGCCAAGTAAAAATGCCCAAAGTAGTTAAAAAAGCATGTGACCGGCAGCGCCAAGACCGTTTCTCAAAGGAGGAACTAACCATGCTCGCAGAGACCCTGCAAGAAAATGCTGCAGCTGTATTCTCCGCGCAGATGACAAGGCCGGCAATAGCGAAAAAGAAGGCCATATGGGCCCTAGTGGCACAGCGTGTGAGTGCAGTGGGGGCCGTACCCCGCACTGCCCAGCAGTGCAGAAAGCGCTGGCACGACTTGAGGCTCCGTGTCCGAAGCATCCTCTCAGCTAAACGGAACCTAGCCACGTCAACTGGGGGTGGATCCGAATCGCCCATAAAGCCGCAAGCATGGGAGGAAATATGTGCATCCACCATCGGGATGGAGAGCATCCAAGGTGTCGGAGGGATGGAGAGAGGAGTGCCGACCTCAGGAGGTGCAGGTAGGTGGCCAGAGCAAGCCATGCTAAACTCAACAAAGTCCTATCATGTGAAGTACCATGTAGCCCCATAGTGCATATGCAACACATCGGCAGGTGAATGTCCACAGGCACATCCAGACTCCACCCTGTACACATGCAGCATGCACACCCTAACTGCTGGCACACACATACCACCATGCTACCTCCACACAAAAGGCACAAAACCTGTATGCCCCTGCCTGAAATGTGCTGCATGTACCCACTGTATAGATGTCATCCCTCACAATGCACGGCCAATGTCCGCGGACCCATCAATAACACTATCCCTCCTTTGCTCCACCACAGGATCTGACACAGACCTCCAGGAAGAGGACAACACTGCATCCAGATCCACCAAGAGGGCCAGGCCACATGCATCCACCTCAGCCGTCCTAAAGGAAACACACCAGCAGCGACAAAACCTGCCTCGGGAAGAGGACAAGCAAGTGCCAGCCCCCACAACAGCAAACACAGACCCAGCAGCAGCACCGCACATGTCACTAGTCGTGCCCACTGAAGGGACAGGCTCTGCTGCAAGCAGCACCCTGGGTGAAATCGCTGCCATAGCGGCAACCTCCGACAGTGAGGCAGGCAGCATCGAGGTCATCGATGAGGAAAGGCCCACTGCCCAGCCACATTCCCCCTGCACATCCCTAAGCCCCCTGCAGGCGGATGCCACACAGGGGCAGTCGGAGGCCGAGGATTGGCCAGCCACCCCATCCCCCCAGCCTGAGGTGAGCAGCCCAATGGACATGCAAATGCCACTGGGCATGTGCCAGCGGAACCAGCAGACACTTGAAGATATAGTTACCCGCCAGCAGCAGCTATCCGCCCTCCTCAACGAACATGTTGCACAGTGTGGGGTGGCAAGGGATGGCATGGAGAGGTCGGCAGACCGAGTCACAGCTGCCATAGAGTCCTCCACAAAGGACATATGCACGGAACTCGCGGCTGTGCGCAATGTCCTCAGAGAACTTGTTCAGACCATCAGGGACATGCGTCCAGATGTGCAGGCCGGACCCTCCTCATCAACCAGCTCGGCACAGAGCAGCCCCATCCGCAGATCAGGGCGCAATCTACGCAGCACGGGCAGGGGTGCCTCGGGGGCCAGGGGAGGGGATTCACATTAGTGGCTTGACAGTCGAGCAGGACTACTGCACACCCTGCTGCACAGACACTACCGCACCTTCGTAGGGATTCCAGGGGGGAGGGGGTGTGTTGGGGTGTGCAGGGAGGAGGGGGGAGGGGGTGTGTTGGGGTGTGCAGGGGGGAGGGGGTGCGTTGGGGTGTGCAGGGAGGAGGGGGGAGGGGGTGTGTTGGGGTGTGCAGGGGGGAGGGGGTGTGTTGGGGTGTGCAGGGGGGAGGGGGTGTGTTGGGGTGTGCAGGGGGGAGGGGGGAGGGGGTGTGTCACGACGTTTCATAGTTTAAATACACTTTTTTCTTTCCCAAAATGCATATGTGTGCTTTATTGGTGTACAGTCCACAGTGTGCATGTCCCAGAGACACACAGTGTCCCAAGTGCAGTCTCCATGTGATTCACACCAGCCGTGTGTGCTAGAAGCAGTGGTCGATGATACTTTGGCGCATTGCACGCCCCTCCTATGCGTCGCCTCCTCCATGGGGTGCCGCCCCATCTGCACCCTCATCGTCAGGTGGTTGCAGTTCTGCGTCAGGGGGCAGGGTCACATTCCGTCTGACGCACATATTGTGTAGCATGACACATGCCATGACGATCTTTGCCACCTTCTCATGGTGGTACAGGAGTGCCCCACCAGACCTGCTGAGGCTTCGGAACCGTGCCTTCAATAGGCCGAATGTCTGCTCTATGACCACACGAGTACGTGTATGTGCACGGTTGAAGTCCTCCTCGTGCTGGTTCTGCGGGTTCCGGACTGGGGTAAGGAGCCACCTCTTCAGGGGATAGATAGCCTGCATCACCTGTATGTAGGCGGGAATGTATGTGTCAGTCATGTCGTCTGATCAAGAACATGATGTGCCACCATGGCTTGCATCCAACTGTTACTTCGGCTCACTTCTACATGCACTAATTGATTCACACAATGCAACCAGTATATGCTCATGGCTCCCATGGCCTGTTTTGCATGCCATCACCCAATGTATGCAGAGGGGTTCAGTGCATTGTGAGTGCCCATCCTCTATCTCCGTTCTCTGTGTTGCTCACAGCCAGGTGGAGTATGCATCATTCCCCCCCCTTTCAGCCAGGTGGAGTATGCATCATCCCCCCCCCTTTCAGCCAGGTGGAGTATGCATCATTCCCCCCCCTTTCAGCCAGGTGGAGTATGCATCATTTCCCCCCCCCTTTCAGCCAGGTGGAGTATGCATCATTCCCCCCCCCTTTCAGCCAGGTGGAGTATGCATCATTCCCCCCCCCCTTTCAGCCAGGTGGAGTATGCATCACCCCCCCCCTTTCAGCCAGGTGGAGTATGCATCATTCCCCCCCTTTCAGCCAGGTGGAGTATGCATCATTCCCCCCCCCCCTTTCAGCCAGGTGGAGTATGCATCATTCCCCCCCTTTTCAGCCAGGTGGAGTATGCATCGGTACGTCATTCACCTGCCCACTTCCATGACATTGGACTCACCGAGTAGCCAGGATCTTGGGCCTGCATGTCGCTCCATGTAGCGTGGTATTGTGGAGTTCCTCAGGACCATAGAATCATGGGTTGATCCGGGGAATCGGGCACAACAATGTGTGATGATCTTGTTGGAGTCACAGACCATTTGCACGTTGATTGAGTGGAACTGTTTCCGGTTGTGGTACGGTACCTCCATGGCACGTGGAACCACCAATTCCACATGGGTGCAGTCGATGGCACCAATGCAACCGGGTATGCCGGCTAGTGCATGGAAACCCACTTTGGTGTTTGCAATGTCCTGGGCAGTCCGTGGTAATGAGATGTGGTCGTCTGTGTGCTTGAGGAGGGCATCGAGCACTTGGATGAGTGTTCGTGAGAATAATGGTTGTGAAATGCCATGCAAGTGCCCCACTGTGTGCTGGTAGGTGCCTGTGGCCAGGAAGTGGAGTACAGACACTACCTTCAGTAGGGGGGGGGTGGCGGTTGGAGTTTCTATCATGCTGACGATGTCGTTGTGTATCATGTCTACGATGGCGGTGATGGTGTCCCGGTCCAAACGGTACAGGGTGTGGATCTGCTCAGCAGTGAGGTTGAATGGATAGGCTCTGATGCGTGGGATTGGGAGCTGCCTGCGTGGTGGCACTGGCTGTGCTGGTGGGGCTTGCTGGGCCTGCCTTGCCCTCCTTCTCCTCCTGCGTCTCCTCTGTGCTGCCTGTTGTTGTTGTTGCTGTTGTAGCACATGCATTGCTATCAGGTCCTCCAGCCCCAACATTGCTAGTCGTATTGGTATCATTGTGGAGTGTGACTGGGTGTGGGAAGGGGTGGGGTGTGCTCTTTTTGTACTTCCTGAATCTGTATTGCCTTCACTTGTGCTGTTTCTGTGCCCCTGTGGCAGCTGCATTCACTTTACATGGCCCTTTACAGTTGGTTCGCGATGGCATAATTAGCACCATGGCGGTAAGGTACTTAACGGGCTGGGTGGTGGCGTTAGGTGCATGTCCGCTTGGGTCGGCATTTGCGTACCTTTCCGCCATGGCGCTAAGTACGGTGTGACCGGTCGCGTGCGCGCACCCTTAGCGCAGTTAGCGGCCGCGTTAACTACGATGCCGCTAATGGCATCGTAGTTAACGGTCACGGGTCATGATCGGACCTGGCGGAAAACGATGGCGGTAACCATTTACCGCCATCGTTTTTCACTTAACGCCAGGGTCGTAATGAGGCCCGAAGTCTCCGATGCCATCAAACGTCTCAAGTCAGGGAAGGCACCAGGGGACGATGTCTTCACTCCCGGCATCTACAAAACATTCACTGCGTTTTTTACCCCCTTCCTAGTGACCTTATTCAACAATATTTTTGAAACGGGACGGGCACCCCCATCCTTTGCCCAGTCCCTTCTAACGGTCATCCCAAAAGAAGGTAGAGACCCCAAACATTGCGAGTCGTATCGCCGCATATCACTTCTCAACATAGACGCCAAAATCTACGCAAGAGTAATAGCGGCCAGACTAGAAACACATCTACCGAAGTTAATACACACAGATCAAGTCGGCTTTGTAATGGGAAGACAGGGAGCGGACACGATGAGGAAAACATTACACCTGATACATGAGGCACAGAGGAGGAGCGACGACCTAACCCTCCTGTCACTAGATGCCGAAAAGGCCTTCGACAGAGTGGACTGGGAGTTCCTGGAGAGGGTTCTAGTCTGGATAGGTCTTGGCCCCAAACTCTGCCGCGCCATCAAGGCAATATACTCAGCCCCCAAGGCCTCTGTGGCAGTGAACGGTGGCTACTCAAGGTGGTTTGCACTGAAAGAGGAACCAGGCAGGGCTGCCCACTATCCACAATACTATTGTTGTCCCTCGAACCACTGGCGCAGAAGCTAAGGCTCGACAAAAGGGTGGAAGTAATCAAAGTAGTAGACCAGGAATACAAACTAGGCCTATATGCTGACGATATTCTCCTGCATACATCCAACTCCCTAAATTCGATACCAGCAGCTATGGAGATAATTGAGGAGTATGGCCAATTGGCGGGCCTGAAAATTAACACAGGGAAATCGGTCCTCCTACCGATCAACAAGAGTAAGGACTCAGAGGTGGAGCGATTTGCACCCTTAGGGATGAAGGTCAGTCTCACCATGCTGCAGTATTTGGGCATCAATGTGACCCGAGACCTAGGTGACCTATTTGAAGCCAACTTTCCCCCAATATTACACACAATCCAAAAAGATATTGAACGGTGGACAAGGCTCACCATCTCATGGATGGGCCGCTTGAACACCATTAAAATGGTAATCTTGCCGAAGCTGCTCTACCTATTCCAGCTGCTCCCTATCCAACTACCCAAATATTTCTTTGCAACCACTAAAAAAGTCCTACACACCTTTCTATGGCAAAACAAAAAACCCAGGGTCCCTGTTGCTTTACTTCACCTTCGGAAAGATGATGGTGGGGTAGGCCTTCCAGACATAGAGCTCTACTATAGGGCATCTCAACTGTGAGTGCTAATCCCGCATGTTAGACAGCAAAAAGACCCCCAATGGATAGGTCTAGGCAACTACCACCTCCGACCATTTATTGTGGGAGAATGGTTATGGGTACCGGGACCCCTATTACGAAACAGCATTAAAAACCATCCCATTCTTGGGACTATATGGGCTATATGGAAACCAAACAAAGGAATGAAAGGGGTCACGACATGGCCCTCTCCCCTATCACACCTATGGGCACCAGGCGTTCGGGACGAAATCCCTGATCCAGGCAGTTTTGAATCATGGTACGAGGCAGGGCTTGAAAGGGCAGGGCAACTATGAAGAAATAACACATTCATCACCATCCAGGAGCTGGAGGAAGCCCTAGGTATAGGTCCACTCTCAGTCTTTCTATATCTGAGATTGAAAGGCGTCATGACCCGAGAGGTCTGGAAGGAGGCCCTAGAGAGAGACCTCACCCTGTTCGAAAGAATTTTAGGCACGTACGTAGGCTCCAAGGGCCTCATAAGTGCAATGTATACAGCACTAGTTCGAGCCAATACAACCCCCTCAGCCACCCCGAAACACAAATATCAAAAAGATCTCGGGAGAAATCTCCCCCCAAAGACATGGCTTAAGATATGCAGAAGGACTTCGAAAACCTCTTTCTTGTCAGTACAAATTACACGGAATTAAGCTACTATATAGATGGCAGTAAGACCCACTTAGACCAGCCAGGATGCATCAGGATGTAAGTCCCTTCTGTTGGCGGGGTTGTGGCCAGAAAGCAGACTACTGGCACATGTGGTGGGGGTGTAAGGCGGTACAAGCATACTGGGACGAAGTGCTCAGCTGGATCAAAGAGCTTGAAGGGGAGGAGAGGGAGAAGCAACCACTCGTGATCTTATTTAGCCTGGTGGAAACGGAAGAACAAACACTTAAGGTACCCAAAATGACACATGGACTCTTGCTGGCTGCGAGGGCCTACCTCACAACTGTGTGGAAAAGATCAAGTCTACCAACAAAAGCTGAGTGGATTAATGTCTCCCATAATAATTACAATATGGACAAGCTGACAGCCGCCATTCATGGTGATCGCACCTCCATTGATAATGAATGGTCTGAGTTTCGAGCCAAATACATTAACTGAAGTCAAGTGTGCAACACAACATAGCCGAAGCGTCATTCCATTGATCTGCCCATAATGCTATTGTCAAGTTTAAAATGTCATATGCAGTACCACTGTTTTAATTAACGATTTTGCCTATGAACTCCTTTGCCGGACTATGAAAATCAATGAGATCATCTGTTGCCTCAAGGCTTGCAGGGTGGGGGGCGGGGTTTAGGGATCAAGCTGGAGATATATGTCATTCTGAGCAGCTGTAACGCAGCTAAGTTACTTTATAGTGTATGTAATGAAAACTGCTGTACCTATGTTGAAAATCAATAAAAACCAATTTTCAAAACAAAAGAAAAATGGACCTGGAACACACATGCAATACTCTAGTTTTGTACAATACGATAAACATATTCAAATATACAACATTGAAATTAACAAACAACCTTTACTTTTATGTGAATGTTGTATAGACACATATTTGATGAAAAAACTACTGACAAAGACAATAACATGTGGTTTAGACTTATAATGCATTTATGTCTTGAAGAAAAACACCACAGGAAGAACATTTAATAATGTGTCTATATTGTTGTAAATATTTAGATGAAAATAAACTGCTTACACGTTCAATTGTAAATGGTAGGAAACCATAATCCATTCCTAAAACCTTTCAGCATTTGAACTTATACGAACATGTAATTAATCAATACGGCCTTTTCAAACGTGTACACTTACAAACAGTCAGGAAAAAGAAGACCAGCTAATTAATTCTTTAAAGCCTTTAAAGACAAAGTAGTATACTTATCTCTAAATATACTTGATAATGTAGAAGCTTTAGGTGCAATTCGTGCTATTCAAAACACACTTATTAGTTTTAATTAATGAAGTGCCAACAAAAAGTTAAAAACATTGTCAAGAACTTGATGATTCACACAAAGTAACACTCATTAGCATGTTTAAAAGCAAACAGTAAACATGAACATGTATAGAATAACATATTCATTTAAACCTTGAAGCTGTAACTGAAAAACAGGCAACTTTGAAAAAGATCATCTTCATAATACAGAAAACCTATTTAAAAAATATACAATCCACCCTTTACATTCAAAAGAAGTGATTCAGTAGAATTATTTCAAAAAAGGTAGCAGGCGCCCCTCTCTCGCCTGCTACCTCGCATGATAACCTGTTCTGTGATTTTTACCCACTGTGAGAGTCCGCAGCCATCGCTTTTAGCTCACTGTACTTTTCACAAAGGAGGAATATCCATTTGCATATCAGTCTTTGTCCCGCCAACAAGGGCAGTCCAGCACCGAAATGTCAGGCAAACCTCGTTTGAACAAGAGTACCAACAGCAACCCCATACACGTGTTTCAGCCTTGTTGGGCCTCATCAGGGAGGTGGAGCTGTGCCTCTCTGAGCACAGTGAGCAAGGGGGCCACGTCTGAGTTCCCCCAGGTAACTTAGTGTGACCAACCCCAAGTTCCTTACAAAAATGCAAAAAAAGGTAGCAGGGGCCCCTCTCTCGAAAGAACATGGCATGATAACATGTTCTGTGGTTTTTACCCACTGTGAGAGTCCGCAGCCATCTCTTTTAGCTCACTGTACTTTTCACAAAGGAGGAAGAATATCCATTTGCATAACAGCCTTTGTCCCGCCGAAAAGGGCAGTCCAGCACCAAAATGCCAGACAAACCTCCTTTGAACAAGAGTACCAACAGTAACCCCATAAACATGTTTCAGCCTTGTTGGGCCTCATCAGTGTGGTGGCGCTGTGCCTCTCTGAGCACAGTGAGCAAGGGGTCCACGTCTGAGTTCCCCCAGGTAACTTTGGGTGACCAAACCCAAGTTCCTTACAAAAATGCAAAAAAGGGTAGCCAGTGCCCCTCTCTCAAAATAACATGACATGATAACCTGTTCTGTGGTTTGTACCCACTGTGGGAGTCCGCAGCCATCGCTTTTAGTTCACTGTACTTTTCACAAAGGAAGAATATCCATTTGCACATCAGTCTTTGTCCCGCCAACAAGGGCATTCCAACACCGAAATGCCAAGCAGACCTCCTTTGAACCAGAGTACCAACAGCAACCCCATACACGTGTTTCAGCCTTGTTGGGCCTCATCAGGCATGGTCCAACCGAAGATTTAAAGGATGAAATATCCCGAGTACCATGACCTGCCAATCTGGTGGATATGAAAACGCTTACTATGCAGATAGATTATCGACTAAAGGAGCGTCAGCTCGAGAGAAGAAGGGGGTGACCTTCCAGATCAAGACTAGAAGCCCTACCAATGCCAACACAACCATTAACCACAGAAGAAACAATGAAACTGGGCACTACGAGAGGACCAATGTCACCAGAAGAAAGAGAACATCGACGATCCAAAGGATTGTGCATGTATTTTGGTTTGTCAGAACATTTAGTCCATGAATGTCCAGTGGCACCACCTAGAAGATATGAATCTAGGAAATCAGGAAACTCCCAAACCCAGTTGTAAGGGGAAACGTGACCCGGGTGCAACTACAAGGTTCCCCAACTCCTACTCTACTTTCACAGAACACTGAGATTATCGAAAACCCTATGGTGGTTATTCTTCTGCAGTTACATTTTGAAGACAAGTTCATCCAAAATGTTCCAGCTCTGGTCGATGTGGAGCGGCCGGTAATTTTGTAGATGATCAATGGACCAACGAGAAAGGCCTAGGTTGCATCGCCAAACCAGTATCAATCCCCGTACAGGGAGTAGGTGGGAGTCCTTAGGTGTTGGGACCCATCAAGGAAAAGACTCACATATTATCTTGCAAGATTTTGTCACACACGTAACAGATCAGCTTTGATATAATTAGGGCAGCCCTTTTTCCCATAATCCTGGGTTTGCCTTGGCTCCGATTGCACAATCCATATGTGAATTGGACAGCAAACACTATCTTTTTAGGTTCTGAATACTGTGTCACTCATTGCCTATCCCAAGGTTCCATTGGTATCCATACTATTCCATCATGCCTTCATGAAAACTCTCCCACGATTCTTAGCCAGATGTGTGGACTCCCTTCTTTTTATTCTGAGTTCACTAAGGTCTTCTCGTCTCCCCAATTTGCTGCACTACCTCCACACAGGCGGGATGACTGTCACATTGAGTTGATCCCTGACCAGCCTATCCTTTGGGGTGCATTTACATGCTATCACAATAGGAGAAACAGATCCTGAATGAATACCTCCAGACAAATCTCCAAAACGGACTGATCTCTGAATCTACCTCACCAGCTGGCTCCTCGTTATTTTTTATCCCTAAGAAAAACACTGATGAGCTCTGACCATGTCTGGATTATCGAGGCCTCAGTAAAATAACAGTGGCAGAGTGCTACCCTGTGCCTCTCATGCCAGATATATTGGAAGCTGGAAACGAAGCCACAATATATACCAAGATCGATCTAAGGGGAGCTTATCACTTGATAAGAATCGCAGAAAGGGACGAATGGAAGACGGCCTTCCGAACTCGGTCCAGGCATTATGAATATCATGTAATGCCATTCGGGCTCTCCAATGCACTGGCAATATTCCAACGGTTCATGGACCATTTATTTGCAGATGTACTACTACACTTCGTAGTCATATACTTGGGCAATATTCTGTTTTTTCCCCCACAGAAAAGGAGCACATCAAACATGTATTATTGGTTTTAGGACGACTACAGACCAATCACCTTTACTGTAAAATGGAGAAGTGCGAATTCCATAGATCTCAAATGTCTTATCTTGGGTACATTTTATCAGCTCAAGGAATTGCCATGGATCCGTCCAAAGTCTCAGAAGTTCTTGACTGACCACAACCTACCTCCGTCAAAGAAATACAGCGGTTCGTAGGATTCGCCAACTTCTATAGAAAGTTTAGCCCAGACTTCTCTGATATCATCTGGCCACTCCGACGACTGCTAAAGAATGATGTCCCATTTCAATGGGATTAAAACGTTCAGTCCTCCTTTGATTGTCTTAAACAAGCCTTTTCTATGGAACCCATACTTATTACGCCTGATCAAACAAGAAATTCATCCTAGAAACGGTTGCCTCACATCATGCAATAGGAGCTGTCGTATTGCAAGAGAACGACGCTGGATTGCAATCTCCTGTAGCTTATTTATCTAAAACTTTAAACCCATCGGAACTGAACTGTTCAGTTCTTGTAAAGGAACTGTTGGCCATAAAAAGGCCATCAAGAATGAAGGCATCTATTGTTAGGATCTCAATACCCCATTTAAGTCCGAACTGATCACCAAAATGTTTAAGTATTGCAGTACGCACAAACCACCAACAGCAGACAGGCCAAGTGAGCACATTTATTCTCGCCTTACAATATACGGTTTACTTTTCTTCCGGGAAGACAGAATTTAAGAGCTGACGCTTTGTCACGAAAGGATCACCCTACAGTCAAGTTCCAATCTGTGAAAATCTTCCCTAAGGCCGTGTTTGTTCACGTCGTCACGGATTTTCTATAATCAGTCAAACAAGAAACCCTTGCACATTTGGCCGAAATGTCAAACTATGGCACTGCAAGATAACTCAACCTCAGAGAGAGGATACTACTTTCACAATCATCAACTGCTTATCCCTACCTCTGCACTCCAAGTTGAAATCATGCATATGTGCCAGGACTCCCTCGCTGCAGGTCATAGAGGAATTTCTGTAAGGGATTATGTCTCAACCTGTTCCATTTGCCTACAGACCAAGACTCATCGCCATCATCCATCGGCTCTCTTATCCCGTATGCCCATTCCTGTTAAACCATGGCAGATCATAACTACTGATTTTGTTGTGGACCTTCCGCTTTCAGAACAACATAGCACTATCATGGTTGTAATTGACTATTTCACTAAGATGGGACATTTTGTTGCTCTACCCGGGGTTCCCACAGCTGCTTACATGGCTAGGATCTTCATCAACACCATTTTGTCTAGGCATGAATTGCCAAACACCATTGTCTCCGATCATGGCCCTCAATTCACGTCCCAATATTGGCGTAAGGTCTGTTCATGTCTCAACATCCGCCGTGCCCTTAGTTCAGGTTTCCACCTGCAGACCAATGGTCAGACTGAGCGTCTGAACCAAACCCTGGAAGGCTACATACGTTGCTTTATTTCTGCAGCGCAAGACAACTAGGTTAGACTCCTTCTGTTGACTGAATTTTCTTATAACTCTCCCCATACTACTCTGCAGTCCAGCCCTTTTTCTTTTTTCTGCACTTATCGGTTTCATCCTGCTTGTTTCCCGGCCACGACCCCATCCTACTCGCATATGCCCGATGTGGATACTCTTGTCATGGACATTCAGCAAGGTCATCAGTCTGCTCGCAAGGCCATTCAGGAGTCTCAGGACCGTATAAAGCTGTATGCTGATCAGAATAGATCACCTACTCCGAGGTACTCTGTAGGGGATTTAGTGTGGTTGGGCACCCATTTCTTACCACGTCACCTGGTTCCAACCAAATTGTCTACCCGTTATTTCGGCCCATTCAGGTTCTGCAACTAGTTAATCCTGCGGTTGTGCGCCTCCAACTTCCTCCTTCATGGTCTGGTATCCATCCGGTTTTTCATTTGTCTCAAATCAAGTCTGCTCCTTTGGATCGCTTCCTACGTGGAAATTCTTCTCGTCCCCCTCCATTGTCCACAGCTACTGGCTGGAAATTCGAAGTTTCTGGCATCTGCGACTCTCGTTACTACCAGGGTTGTCTTCAATACTTAGTGGACTGGAAGGGTTATACTCCGGTGGACAGGTCTTCGGAATCTGCGGCTGGGGTTCATGCTTCCCATTTGGTTCGCTGCTTCCATCGACTTCATCCGGGCAAGCCCGGGGGGCGTCTCTGAGGGGGGCATACTGTCATGACCCCTTACCGGCACGGTCGTGGTTGCGCCGTCGGGGTATGCGCCTTGTATCTCATCTACAGTCTTATTCTCCCAAGATGGCCGCCCGTTCTATACAGTCCTCCAAGACATTGCTCCCTCTATTCTCTGGGAGTGCTTCTCCCCAGCTGCAGCCAAGTCTGGCATATCAACAGTGGATGCCTGCTGCTCAACGTGTCGCTACTCCAGGTATAGACGCTACGTGAGTTCGCTAATAAGTATCTTTTTGCCCTACTCTATCCGACTCCGAGTAATCCTTTCTTTGTGTCATTTTATATATCCCAAGTCAACCATGAACGGTTGTTACGTTATCTCGCGCTCAGAGTTTTACCCTCTCCGTTCTATGCCTTTCCGGCACTCTGCTGTCAGAAAACTACTCCCAAGGACTTTCAGCCTTCGATTCTCTGGCGGAATTACTTTAACTGGCGTGACTGTAATCTTGAACCATACACACCTATTCGGAGCTCCGAACTCCATCCGATCCTTATTTACTATCTCATATCCTTTCCAACAGCCTTTACACAACTCCCGTGTGAACATTCACAAGCCTGATTACCTTCGGCTCTGAAACCAATCTCCAACCCACATCCTTCCAGCTGCTAATGAACGCAAGCACAGGTTAGGACCCAACCTTTGTGATACTTTCCTTTCTTTTCCCTGGCCTCATTAACTGTATCTCTGCCTTCCAGCATATAGCTACAACACGCCCAGATTGCCCCGTCCACAGGACCATTGCATAGCACCTCCATTTGAAGCCACACAGGAGACTGCAGACTACACGCAACTTATCTGTGGAGAATTGTGACACATCGCACCCCACTCCAGTCACCAGGGTTTTTTACCCCAGAGGGTTTCCCTGGGTCCTCTGCTCTCCTCAGATCCTGTTACACAGACTGAGGGCTGCAGAGTTCGTAGGGAATTCATCTTGCTCAGCTGCTTCATTTGGATCCAGGTTAGTGGTTTTTACCATATATGCAGTTACCCACAGAGCTATCGATTACCCCTATGACAGAAGTGGCAATTAACATCACAAAGAACACAGTAAATGTCCTTCTTTTAAAAATTATATTAATTAAAATGTTTGATGAAGCAATCGAGCAAGAACATTTTTTAGAAATAGAATAAGCTAAAGATGCCAAACAACCAATATCTAATCCAAATTGAAATCTGATGTATCCTGTTTGCCAACCCCGATAAAGAAATGAAGCACAAAAAAAGAAATGCAAGATGTATACTTGCTGCTAAATTAAATGCTTATGTTATCAGCAGAACATGATAACAAATTAAAATGTATTGATAATGAAACATTTGATGGTAAACCTATTATTTTATTTGGTGAGATGTAACAGTTAACACCATTTAATGGTGACAATTAAAACAAAAGATAGTTTAAAAGGATCTGGATGTATTGGCAATGTAAATTTATGAAGATATTTTAATACCTTTGCTTTAAGCGAAACTATGAGACAAGGCAAGGATATTGAATATGGCAATATGCTAAAATAAATTAGAATAGGAACAGTAACTCAAAGCTTAACGTTTGCTACTATGCGACCTCAGGAGTCTAAAATATCTTCCAATAATGTCTAGATGCCAGGAAAGGAATAAGAGAAAACAACAATATAGGGATTGGGTAATTTCCTAAAGAGCCACCCTTTATCAAAACGACGCTGAACATATGATGCAGGCTCTAAATACGAATAATTAGAGACATTTATGGCAGATGTTAAATGGTAAGGAATCGGATATCGTCTCATTACAACTAAACCCTATAAATAAAATGGGTGGGTGGAACACATTGAAAACCTCTTTGGTCCAAAGATAGATGTGAAAAAGGCTCAGCTCTTTGGTCCACAAGAACCTTGGTCAGTCGAATTCGAAAGTGATGAAATCAGAAGCATCATTGCAAGGACAAGCAACTCCTGTGCCCCGGGAATGGACGGCATGACAAACGCAAGGCTAAAAGAAGCTCCTGAAGCCTGGACGGACTTCTGCTTGGTTCTATTCAAAAGAATTGCCCAACACGATAGAGTCCCAGTCTCTTGGAAAAGGGCAGTTGTGGTCCCTATCTGTAAGAAACGACACAGGTCCCATCCTAAAAACTACCAGCCCATCGCACTCCTGGACTTCCTGGGAAAAATCTTTGCAGGTAAACTGCTGAAGCGACTAAAGGAGTCGATTACGAAGTAGGAAACTTTTGACCTAAGGCAAACAAGCTTTGTTAATAATGTAGACTAAAACGGCAATCCAACAAAGGAGATTCAAACCTACAGGGGCTTGAAGCAGGATTGCACCTTGGTCTCAATCCTCTACAACTTATTTATCACTGACATGAAAGATGTCTTAGACCCGCCCAGATGCTGTCCCCCAAGGATCAATCAAACATCGGCTGGCTGACTCCTGTACACTGACAACCTGTTTCTTTTGGATAGAACCCCCATCGGACGCCATAGAAAGCTGGATGCCTTAAAGCAATATGCTGATCAGAATGGCCAGAAGATCAAGAGAGAAAAAAAACGAAATTTTGGATATCCAAAACTCAAGAGGGAGGAGAAAGAGAATACAGTGCTGGAGGCTGTGGAAAAACTGAATAAGACCTGTGGCATTGATAAAATACCTTATATCATGATCAGTGCTAGGGGTTGGGAGAAGGCTTGGATAGTAAGTCTGAACCTGAAAATAAAGCAGCTAACAGGGCAAGGTATGGTGATTGGGAGATAATACAGTAAATTCTGACTCCTCCTGGTCATCAACTTTTACAACCAGAAGGGTTGTGCCAACGCTGCCCTACGCTGGAGAAGCTGGCCTGGGGTTGCCTTGGGAAACATGGGAGAAACTGGAGAGTAGATTCTGGAAGAGGATCCTAAGACTCCCAAACACGGTCCCCATGGTCATCATCAGCCTTTAAGTGGGCCTCCTATTACTATATATCAGTATTGTTTGGAGAGCCCTGACGACCTTTGGCAAACTTAATTCCTCGAAATGTCCTCCACAATATCAGATCATAAAGATGAAAGAAGTCAGCATGAACGATTGGCCCTTGAATCAGTGGAGAGAAAAATGCCTAGGAATACTGGCTAACTTAGGTTTGACAGTGGATACCCTATGCCGAAACCCCCTTCTGGTCAAACGGGCTCTGTGGGCAGCGAACTGGACAGAAACTGAATCCAAAAGATCTTCTTCTAAGATCCATACCTTATCAAGAACCCTCACAGGCCTTTCTAACATAGCACCGGAGTACCTGAAAAAATTTCCAAACGACAGATATAGAGATCTATTTTTGAGATTTTGCTTGAACATACTGCATACGAAGGTAACACTGCATAGATATGGTGGAATGGCAAAAGATGATAGATGCTGTTTATGCAACGCTCAAGCAGAGTCACTGCAAGACCTGACTATTTTCTGCTCGGAATTGAGAACCGAGAGAACACTCTTCTTGTATGATCGGATGAAGAACTCCCTGGGGACTAATCCAGATGCAGGGTGGAAGAACCTCTATGGGGGGGTCCAATATAGCCCTTGCACGGTCCCTGGTGAAGTTCTTGGAGCTGGTCTTTGGGGAAAAAATAAATGAAACCATAGTCCCTTAATACCGGCCCACTTCACCTTTACGAACTAAATAGTGTCAAGATGAATATCTTGTATGGGCGGCAACAAGAGTAGTGAGCCTGATGGAAGGAAGATGGGACTGGTAGTTTGACCCGATGATCTGATTGATGAAGGGAACCCTTCCCTGCTTCTCCTTTACTTTCTTTCTGCTTTCTTCCATTCTGCTGTCCTTTTTTCTTTTAAGAGTGTCCTCCTGGTAACGGAATGTAATGGATAGCATACTAACATTTTAATTAAAAAAACAATGCAAAACTGTTTGTCTCATTTCAACTTTAGTAGATTGAGATAAATGTAACTGTGAAATGATTACTGAAGAAAATCAAAACCAATTTCACTCCAAGCAGTAGACAAAGTAGAACAGTCTGCTGTGACTAAAGAAATATGAAAGGAAATGTTACCAGAAGATTACAATAGTTACAAAATACTGTTTCTAGAATAACTGGAATTGATAGTTCTTTAAATGTTTGTCCAAACGATAACCTAAATTTAAAAAGAAATGCTATTGTAGTAGAAGGCTTAGGTAATGGAGCTGTAGCCTATATAGTGGGTTTAAAAACCATACAATCAACCTATTAGTTGAATATATTTCAATACAATTTGATAACATTAAAAAAGTCTAAGAAATCAAGATTTACTGTGCGTTTTCAAATTTTAAAAGACACTTATGTAATTCTTAAAAATGTCTAATTACTCCAGCCCATGCTTATCAGTGCATAAATCTGAAGGTTTACGTTTACATACACCATTAGTAGATATTAGCTTATATACCCGGCGTTGCCTGGGATTTCATTTTCCCATAGGTACTGTTTGTTAGAAATACTGTAAAGTAGCATTACGCTTTTCGGAAAGGCTCCATAAGAAAGGTGAAAAGGAAAATACACTACATTTTTCAATTATTTAATATTAAAAAAATATTCAAAGCCTACACAACACAATTGTTTGTTCTTCTTAAAAACTCTTTCTGAAGCGTATAACTGTACATGTGAACAACATGGAGATTCCTGAGCAGCATGATGAGTGACGTGATACCGACGGTGCCAACAACTATGGACCTAAAGTATTACCAGTGTGCATGCTCATTGTAAGGCTTTGTTTATAAACAAAGTTTTTTGTTTTTCCAATTTGAGCAAAGATATACTACTGATTCAGGGAACCCACTCTAGAACACGCAACATATAACTGCCCGTGGGAGAAACATGGAGAATCCAAGTTGATACCAGTGCACTTGATTGACTGGCCCTGTGCCTTGTTGATCGTGATACTGAATACCAGCCTGGCTGGGAAATGTAGGCGCTTGCAACTGAACAGCATGTTTTTCAGAGTGAGTGGAATGCAGGTGGTGAATACATCTCCTTTTCCGTTCCCGGTCAACACTGTCGCCTCAATTACGTTGGGCAGCAATTGTTTCATGCACACATGTGGAACCTCTTCATATAGCAACAATTTGGAAACTTCTGGAATGCTACCTGTCTTCACCTTCGCCTCTATGGTCCATTCGCCTCCCATCCACCATCCCTTTGCCTTTTCGCCTCTCAGATGCTTTCGCCTCCCATACACCAACGATTCGCCAAGCCACGAACCCACGAACAAACACATTTTGACTTTTAAATATATAGATTGGTTGTAACGTTTTTACAAATGGAATGTATTATGTCGCTTTTACAAGAGTGGGAACACGTATTGGTTTATTTCTAATAAATATGGATGTACCGACAACCACAGCTCACATTTCATGCATAAAAGAATTGAACAGACTGTGTTTTATGTATTCTAATCGCTTAGTACCAATTGATATAATAAAAGTTAAATTAGTAAGAACAAAAAGTAAAAGCAAGCTTTTAAACGTACCACAAATTAATGCAAAGTTACAAATAAAATTAAAAACAGTACACTTTAAAATCAAATACTTTTAGTAAGGCTAACGCTTCCATCAATAGTCCTCCAGTTTTTATTAATTATACTGGAGTAAATTGTTATTCTAATGTAACTATGCATATGCTATTAAAAGTTCAACATTTGTTAGAACAAATAAATCTTAAAAGTAACAATATTAGTTATCCGTACAATCATTAATAAATAGCTTTACTCAAAATTCAGATAAAGCGCAAAGTTTTGCTTCTATACTTACATAAATAGATAACATATTGCAAAAAAATAATATTTTACCACCAATCTGCAACAAGATCCTTAAGTATTATTGTTGGCAATATTTATTTCAAAATGTACTTATAGCTAGTATAAATGTTTGTGATGCAATAGGTATTATGTAGATATACTAAATCGGTGCATGTCTTGTATTTTTTTTACCTATTCCTAGTCATTTAATAAAAAAAAAAGCATCGAAATGCCACACCATGGAAAAAAAAACATTGTTTACCAAAGCATCGACAGGCTCTTTTACATGTAAAAGTGCCTTTTATCGAAACCAGTCCATCAAAAATATAAATGGACTGGTTTCAATTGAAATGCACTTTTACATGTAAAAGATAGCATTCCAATGCATTTTGTGTAACGTTAAAAAGTTACATGGAGCTGTCCAGGACTGAAATTTCGGCACTGGCCAGCTCCTTGTAATGTTTGAATGTTTTTTGTATATTGGGGGGGTTCCTCCCTAGCCCCCAACCCCAAAGCTCACCCCAACCCTAAATCTAACCCTTAATCTAACCCTAGCCTCACCCCTAACCCTCACCCCTAACCCTAACCCTAGTTTCGAATATACCATCGAATTATAGTCAATGGAAAGGCATTACGATGGAAATTCTTTTTGATGCTTATAATTCGATGGTATAGCATTTTTAGATGGATTGACTAGATACCTTTTTTACCACATGCAACCTGTTAATAATGAAAAGTTATACTAATACATGTTTACACAATTCCATTTAAAGATCTGATTTTAAGCACTCTTACAAATTACACTTGTGCACAATGTACAAAAACTGCTAAACTATTCAAATTACTCATTGTTCTTGCCAGTGGTTCAGATTCATTCGAAACCTTCCACCCATCACTTTAGTGGTCACAGTTTGTCTCTCCATATGAGAGAGGGTATGCCCAGACATGGGTCCCTTGCTCGCTGCGCCATACGGAACCAGGCTACACCTCACTGAGGAGGTCCAAGAAGGCCGAAACATGTCTGGGGTTGCTTGGTTTTCTGTGCAGAGGGGACCTGGCCTAGCAGTTCGGGCTGGGCTGCTACCATTGGTGGCGGCAGCTGACTGATTTGCACATGGCTGGGCCCCTTTTGCAATGGCGCAGACAGGCTAAAAAACGGTGGTGTGGAAGGTTGACCAGAGCAATTGCCAGTGGTTCAGATTCATTCGAAACCTTCCACCCATCACTTTTGTGGTCACAGACATGCAAATACCGGCATTATGAAGGCAGTAATGAGCACGAATGTAGGCTTCCATGCACTGGCAGGCATGCCAAATTGTACTGGTGCACTTGACTGCACCCATGTGGAATTGGTGGTCCCGCATGCAACGGAGGTGGTGTACCGCAATCGTAAGCTATATCATTCAATCAGTGTACAGATGGTATGTGACTCCAGCAAGATCGTCACACATTGTTGTGCCCGATTTCCCAGATCAACTCATGACTCAATGTTCCTGCGGAATTCCACGCTACCACGCATGTTCCTGCGGAATTCCACGCTACCACGCTACATGAAGCGGCATGCAGGACGATGTGCCTGGCTGCTTAGTGAGTTACATGACAGGCACATGGCAGTGTAATGGGGGAGAAATGCACACACCACCATGGTGTCATTGTTGTGGTGACAGCACAATGTACACATCCCAAAACACTGTGCCCCAAAGCATCCCAAACTGAACATGACAACCAATTCCCATAGCAATGAAGGAACCTGCACACCAATCACAACATGCCAAACCTTCAACCACCCCACATCCCACAACACGTGCACCACCCATCATCAGACCTCACCCTCCGTAACACAATCCTGCAGCATGCTGTGAGTATACACAATGTAAATGTGTGCAGCAAATCACTACAGAGGACAAACATCCATGAGGGTGCACAAACCAAAACCGCCAAGGGAATCCACTGCTTGTCACAGGGCCACAACCACAGTAATGCAGCATGTCACCATGGGAATTATCAGCACTGTATGCTAAATAATGCAGAGACTACTGCCAATGCTGCCAGTAAGAAAATCATAGAGAACACTACACATCACATATAAAACACAAACACAGCGGTATGCGTCCACAATGCATGAGCAACACCAATGCAGTGTACACTGTGTATCATCTTGAAGACGCAATCCACAACATAAGACCATGGCACAGCCCACATTGAGGCAAGGTAAAATGTGTGCATACAACCAGGGACATGTGCATGTGACCAACAAATATCTGCAGGCATGTGTGATAAGTACAGGTGTCCATCATGAATTGACTGACACATACCTTATTTTACACCCATGCAGGTGATAGTGGCTATCCCTTGAAGTCATGGCTCCTAACCCCTGTCCAGAACCCGCAGAACAGGCACGGAGAGGACTACAATCGTTCCCATACCCGTACCCGTGCGGTCATCGAGCAGATCTTTGGCCCGTTGAAGGCACATTTTCGCTGCCTCTGCCGGTCAGGTGGGGCACTCCTCTACAGGCATGAGAAGGTGGCCAAGATCATCATGGCATGTGTCATGCTGCACAACATATGTATCCGACGGAACGTGACCCTGACCCCTGACTTTGAACAGCAACCACCAGATGATGAAAAGGATGAATAAAATGTGGGCGCACATCATCGCGGTGCCGATGCACTGGAGGGACGTGCTGTGCACCAGTCTGTGATTGGACAATATTTCTAAGACACATGGGTGCAGAGGGTGCCATGAAAGTGGGACTGAGGGCACTGGGTGTGGGAGTACATGTACACTATGCACTGTAGACCAATAAATGACACATATGCAATAAGGAATGTCCACTCAAGGATTTTTTCTGGCACACATCGGGTGTATTAAACAGTACAATAGTAAAAAGTGCACATACCCTCAAACACACCCTCTTCCCCCTGCCCCCACAACTCCCCCACACACCATCTCCCCCTTCCCCTTCCCCCACAACTCCCCCACACACCCTCTCCCCCCTCCCACTCATTGATTACCACAGATGTGCTGCATCGGAAAACTTTTTCGACGTAGGATGTTATATGTAGGACGCACAACGCCCGTAGCCTGAGTTCCGTTTTTTCTGCGAACATGTTCGCTTCAAAATCTCGCCGCACCTCGGTTCTCTCTTGTTGAATCGGTTCTTCTATTGTTGTTACGAGAAAGATGTCTTTGTCTTCTGCTACCCCGAAGTCGGCTTCAAGAAGTGTTGGGACTGCGGTTCCAAGATGTCACTTACAAACCCGCACAACATCTGCCTCTGGTGCCTCGGCGAGAGCCACGCCACCGATGACTGCGACAAATGCCAGTCTTTAACATCGAAGGCCTTGCAGGAGCGGAAGAAGAAGCTTTTGGTAGGTAGGGTTTCCAAACCCCGTAAGTCGAAATCCGCTGGACTTTCGACCGACGATTCGAGGGGCGACTCTCTGCGTCGGCGTAAGTCCAGGGGGTCTTGTCCTAGGAGAGGGTCCCGCCATTCCTTTGCCTCTTCGAGGCATTCACGGAAGCACCGTCACCGGTCGCCTTCCCTGTCCTCGTCAGAGTACTCCGCCAGACGGTGGGTGGCTTGTCCAACAAAACACTTGTTGCCGGCCGAATGGGATGAATTCCGCCGGCATATGATGGCGATTTTTGAATTGCAGGGAGGGCACCGTTCCATCCCCGCCTTCGAGTGAAGCCGACAGGGAACGCACTATATTCACCGCTCGCACGCCTTCGGGCTCGGGCGGTCGGCACGGTCATCGGGAACCGTCGAGGTCCCGATCGGACAAGGATGATCGCCACCATGCCTGATCCAGGTCCCGGTCCTCGACGCTGTTGAGACCGTTGGAGCCTGTAAGGCCTTCGAAGAAGACATCAACGCCGTCAGTGCCATGTCCGTCGAGGGACTTGCTCGAGGCTCCGGCTCCGAGGAAGTCATCGACGCCATTGGCGCTGAGGTCATCGAAGGACACGCTCGGGGCTCCGGCCTCGAAGCTGTTGTCGTATTCGTCAGTGCCTCATTCGATGTCGACGCCACTCCCATCGGCGCCCTCGATGCTGAAAATTTGCTGGAGGTGCCCCGGAGAGCTGTGGAAGCTCTGAGAAAGGTGCTCAGCATGTCTGTGCGGCCTATATTTGACCCATACTCTGTTCCTCCTCCCAGGGTGGACTTGTTCCAACCCTTGGAGTACATTTCAGAGGTAGAGGAAGGGTCTGATGAAGAGGTGGTTGTGCCTCCTGAGGTTCCTGATGACCTGTTGTCGGATCATAGCCAGCTGTAAGACCTTCGTCAATCTTTACATGACGCAAGTGGTCTTGATACCTCCCCGGAGGTTGAGTTTGGCAGGCCTGAGCCTGGTACACATGCTGACTCCTCGTACAGGCGCCTCATGTCAAGGGTGACGGAGTATCTGGGGTGGTCTGCTCCACCTGTGGATTTTCTGCAGTATGATCTGGCAGATATCTTGGACCAAGGTCCACCCACTGACCCGGTGTTGCCATTTCATATGGCCTTACAAAGAAGGGTGGCAGTGGCTTGGACTGCTCCGAAGAGTCTCACGGCCTTGAATAAGTCGTTGCTGAGAAAATGCCGCCCAGCCAGTGGTGACGCCTGCTACTTGTCTACGCACCCTACTTCGGAGAGTTTGGTGGTGTAGGCGGCTATGGCTCCAGCAAAGCAGGCTGCATACCCTACAATCCCTCCTGATAGGGACGACAAACGCTTTGATGGTTGGGTGAAGAATGTATTTTCTTCTGGGGCTATAGCTTTAAAGGCAGCCAATTCCGTCTGTGCCCTTGCAAGATTCACGCACATTCTGTGGAATTGTGTGTCATTGGCGGCTGAACATATTGCCGAAGTGGAGGAATGGGATGATTTTCTTGCCCTCATTCAGGATGGCAAGGATGCCTTGTGTGAAACCGTTCAGTCGGGTCTGGACGTGGCAGACTGTGTCAGCCGGTCCATGGTGGCGAGCACCGTGATGCGCAGATTTGCGTGGTTGCGAAAGTCAGGGTTTGCTTCTGATGTACAGTCGCACCTTCTCAACAAGCCCTTTGATGGTGTCTATCTTTTTGGCAGCAAGGCTGACGAGAGCCTTGAGAGGTTGCAGACCTCCAAAGCTGCAGCAAAGTCCTTGAACGCTGCAGTGCGTCAACCTCCGCCTTTTCGGCCTATGGGACAGCAATGGAAGGGAGGTCCCTTTCGATACTACTCTTCCTTTGGTAGATCGAGGGGAGCTGCTAGTCAAAGGGGCCACTGTAGGAGTACCAGAGGTGGAAAGCAAGGTACTCGAGGTGCCAAAGCCTCTCAGACAGTTGCCTCTTTGCCCTCAGGCACTGCCTTAGCCGCTCAGTCATGAGGCCATGTCCCATGGTTCGCCGGTTGGGGGAAGGCTGGCGCAGCATCTTGTAGAATGGCGTGCCATTACTTCAGATGTGTGGGTTCTGGAGATCATAGCCCACGGCTACTGTCTTCCTTTCTGGCAGAGGCCTCACGACAATCCACCGGGGAGGCTCTTTTTGAAGCGTCCGGATCTGCTCCTTGCGCAGGAAATCCTAGCCCTGCTAGAGAAAGGTGGCATAGAACTGGTACCTGTAGATCTGTAGCGGAGAGGAACAAGGGATGGCTTTCGCCATATTTTTTATCCTGAAAAAAGACGGAGGATTGAGACCCATCATGGACTTGCGTGGTTTGAACAAGCTCCTCAGGAAGGACAAGTTCAAGATGATTACTCTTTCTCAAGTCTTCCAGGCCCTTCAACTTCAGGATTGGTTGGTGTCTCTCGACCTCAAGGATGCTTACTTTCATGTGCCGATTCATCCCAAGCACAGGAAGTACCTGAGGTTCGCGGCTGGCGACTCACATCTTCAATTTCGTGTCCTGCCGTTCAGATTGACCGCCGCCCTGAGGGTCTTCACCAAGCTGATGGTGGTGGTGGCAGCGCATCTCAGGAAAGGGGGGATTCACGTCTACCCCTACCTGGACGATTGGTTGATCAGGGCGCGCTCTCCCGGGCAAGTCCTGGATCATCTGTATGTCACCTGCCACTCCCTTCACAAGCTGGGCTTTTCCCTCAACTTAAAGAAGTCTCATGTGACACCTACCCAGCGGCTCCAGTATATCGGAGCAGTGCTAGACACATCCCTGGGGCAGTGCTTGCCTCCCCATGTGAGGGCTCATCACATTCTGTCGATGGTGGACAAATGTCAACGTGCCCAGAGTCTCCCGGTGTTCCAGTTCTTGAGATTGCTCGGCCTCATGGCATCCTGCATTTTACTGGTGCCGGAGGCCACGCTGCGGATGAGATCTCTGCAGTGGGCACTAAAGGTGCAGTGGTCGAAGTTCTCCGGCAGGATGTCGGACCCGGTTCAGATTCCACCCTCAGTCGCCCAGGACCTTCTGTGGTGGGCTGTCGAATGAAATCTCTTCAGAGGGGCTCCGTTTTGGCAGCCGTGGCCAGAGGTGACGATCGTGACGGACGCATCTCCCTCGGGTTGGGGAGCTCATGCCAACGAGCTGACAGCCAGCGGTCGTTGGTCTCCGTCGGAGTCCAGACTCCACATCAATCTGTTAGAGCTGTGGGCTGTCAGGCTAGCATTGGAGTCTTTTCTGCCATCTGTGTGGGGGAATAATGTCCTGATTATGATGGACAATACAGTGGCCATGCACTACCTCAACAAAAAGGGGGGGAGGCAGGGTCACTCCCACTGGGCCAACCAGCAGGAAATTTCGATCTCGGCACTTCATCTGGCTGGAGATGAAAACACGGCGGCGGATGCTCTGAGCAGGAAGAGCACAGTCTCACACGAGTGGGAGCTGGCTCAGGAAGTTCTTTTGGAGATCTTTGCCCTTTGGGAAACCCCACAAGTGGATCTCTTCACCACCAGTGTCAACCGGAAGTGCCAGAGAGTCTGCTCACGGGAATTTCCTCCAATAGGAGCCTTAGGGGACGCGTTCATAGTGGAGTGGCCCTTCCCCCTGCTGTACGCATTCCCTCCAGTCCCCGTCATTCTGCAGGTGTTGCGGAGGTTTGGTTCCCGGATGATCCTCATTGCTCCGGCATGGGCCAGGAGCGGGTGGTACCCGGACCTTCGGGACGTGTCCATCTGCCCTCCACGTTGTCTTCCCTACCGAGACGATCTGCTCTCACGGGAGGTGGGTCGAGTTCTCCATCCAGAGTTCAAGTCTCTCAGCCTTCATGCTTTGTATCTGAAAGGCTGAGATATAAGGATTGGGACCTCCCTGAAGACGTGATGGAGGTGTTGCTTTCGGCCAGAAGGCCCGCAACGAAATCCCTGTACCGTTGCTGTTGGAAGAAGTTCTGCGACTGGTGCAGGGTAGAGAATGTGGATCCTTTCAATGTTCCATTCCTTTTTTTTGTCTTTTTTGCTTTCTTTAGCCCACAAGGGCCTGCATGTGGGTACCATTAAGGGTTACCTGGCGGCGCTGCCTATATTTAAGCGCTCGTCTGAGGAATGTTCTTATTTTAAAATCCCTTTGATATCTCAGTTTCTAAAAGGGCTAACTCATGTGTTTCCACAGTCGCCTTTCCAGGTGACGGTATGGGATTTGAATTTGTTTTTAAAGTTCCTAATGGGAGCTCCGTTTGAGCCCTTACATTCTTGTCTCTTGAGACTGTTGTCCTTTAAAAATGTATTTTTAGTTGCGGTTACTTACGCACGGAGAGTGAGTGAGTTGCAGGCACTTTCCGCCAAACCACCCTTCACTGTGTTCCATAAGGACAGAGTTGTCCTTAGGGTGCGGCTTTCCTTTCTTGCGAAGGTTGTGTCGGAATTCCATCTGAGCCAGAAGGTAATTCTTCTGGCATTCTATCCTCCTCCACATCCTGGTAAGGAAGAGGAGAGGCTCCATAGGTTGGACCCTAGGAGAGCTTTGAGTTTCTATCTCTCATGGATGTCCCGGGTCAGAGTGGACGATCAGCTCTTTATTGGTTACGCTGGAAGGCGTTTAGGTCAGGCTGTTTCCAAGCAGACATTGTCTAGATGGATCATTTTGACAATCTCTGAGTGTTATCAGTTGGCGGGAAAGGACCCTCCAGTAGGCTTATGGGTTCATTCTACTAGGGGTATGGCTACCTCCACTGCACTACAGAGGGGTGTTCCGATTCGCAATATTTGCAAAGCAGCCACATGGGACTCTGTCCATACTTTTGTGAAACATTATTCTGTGGACTCTATCCATGGGCAAGATTTGGCCTTTGGTAAGCCAGTCCTCTATTCTGCAATTTGATAGGGCATTCTGAAAATTCTAAATTCTTTTCCCACCTCCTTACGTTGGTACTGCTTTGGGAGCCTGTCAGAGATGTGGAATGCGTCGGAGGATACAATCCCCTCGAAGAACAAGTTACTTTCTTACCCGGTAGCGTTCTTTCGATGGGATGTTCCTCCGACGTATTCCACATCGTACCCTCCCTACCTGCCCCTCAGCAGAATTCCTTATGCGATTGCAGCTTCCGTGTCCGCAAGGCTTTCTGTAGTAATACTGACAGGAGATTGGTGCCAAACGTTCTGGGGGAAAAAACTACAACTGAGGGTACGGGCGTCGTGCGTCCTACATATAACATCCGGTGACGTTGACCGTCGGAGGAGGTCCTCAAGGGAGCATATCAACGTCATTGACGCAGGACGCCTACACCTAAAAAGTTTTCCGAAGCAGCACAGCTGTGGTAATCAATGTCAAAGGTGTGGAATACGTCAGAGGAACATCCCATCGAAAGAACGTTACCAGGTAAGAAAGTAACTTGTTCTTCTGGCTGCCCCATCTACTTGCGAAGGGGGCTGGTCTGAGTGAAGCTGGAAGAGGAGGCCGTGCCTGCTTGCTCCAGCCTCGGGGCAGGACACTCTGCCTCCAAGGCATCCGCTATACAGCCAAGGACCTGCCTTACAGCAGACAACTCCTCGCAGATACGAGTAGTGCTGGCCTCAATGGCATGTCTCAAGGACGCAATGTTGTCCCGGCCATCCTGCCTTGCCTGGGCACCGTCCGAGACAAATTATCTGACTAGGCCAGTCATCTCCTCATGGCGCTGCTCCGTCTGTGCCATTTGCTGCACCCCACCCCGGACACCAGTGGAGGTGGATGCTGCATGTGGCACATGTCCCATATAATGTGGCTCCTCTGTTGGGCTCAAGCTTCCTTGCCCTGGCTCCCCTCCAGACTGCTCCTGTGTGCTGTCATTGGTGGTGCTGAATGGTGTGATCTGGGGTGATGGCGGGGGACTGGGTGTGGCAGGTAAGTCTGATGACTCGTCCTCCACAGGGATGCATACCTGGCCTTGGCTCTGTAGATCCTCGTCGCTATGGGGTGCTGTGGCTATAGCCTCCCCGACAGAGCTGTTGGCAGCTGAAAGGGCCCCATCAGCCAAAGGCTCCTGTGCAGTGCACACAGGTGTTGTGGGGACTGTTTCTGTGGCAGTGGCCCTTAGCAGCCCCAGTGACGTGGCATCCTGTGGTGCTTTCCCCTTTTGTGGCAGTTGTGGCTTACCTGGGCCTTTTGATGTCGAAGGCCTGCTGCCTTCTTCCCTGCCCCTGGCCTTCTTCCTGGGAGTTGTTGCCTGCCCCGCTGAGACGTGGGCCTCGCTGTCAGGATCTGAGCCTGTGTGGGACCAAGAGAGGGACGACATCAGCGATGGTTCTACATGCATAATGCATACATTGGTATTATTGCTGTTGTACACATTAGAGGGGATTAGGTATTGGAGTTTTGACATTCAGGTTGCTTGCTATATGGGGGCTGCATGCAGGCATACGTCAGGGTCACACATGTTTGAGGTGGTGTATGCTGTGTGGCATGCATTTCTCCTGTGGACTGCGTGCAGTGTGACTAATGCCGTTTCCATGTTTGTGGGGTGTGTCTCAGGTATGGCACTGCATGCATGTGGATGTGTCAGTGCTGAGGACGGCATCTAGGCAGGGATGTGTCTATGCGTGTGTAATGGGCCATGCATTGCCTCATTGCACGGTCACATTGGTGGACTATCATCATACTTTCCATTACAGTGTTTTCTTAGGACACTCACCTCCATCTGTGGATGATGTGGCGCCATGTTCCATCTCGCCCACACCTTTGATGGACTCAATGCCGATAGTGCTGGCGCACGTTTCCTCCCATCGGCTAAGTTTAATAGGCGAGCTAGGGCCACCGCCAGTAGCCATGCTCTGGCTCCGGTTTGCCGACATGATGTTACGCACTCTGAGGCGAAGGTTGTCCCACCGTTTACGCACGGCCTTCACTGTGCAGGGGTTGTTCCCAACTGCACTCACTTTACGGGCTACTTCTTCCCAGATCTCTTTTTTCTTGATCTGGGCTGCTCTCTTGAGGTCATTCACAAAGACCACCTCAGCATTTTCAGCCAGCGTGTTTGCTAGCATTGTGAGCTTGTCCTCCGAAAACCGCTCTTTACGCTGCCGGGATGCCTCTTTCTTCACTGCCTTTGGCATGATGCTGGTGGAGTGGATGTTTTTATGCTGTCGGAATGAGTCTCCAGGTGCTGTGTAGTGAGGATGGCAATGGATTGTGTTTTTTAAAGATGGCCGCTGTGTGCTTTCCCGTTCCGGCGCAATGATGTTACTTCCGGTTCCGCTTATTAGCGGTGGCCGCTATTAGCGGTACCCCCTATTAGCAGTGTCCGCTAATGCCGTATCCATTGATGCCGGGCCTGGTAATGTCGATACCAGCATGCCTCTACTCTTGTGCACGACAACTCGTAATAGGCCACTGTTAACGGCCTCTTTCCTACACGGACACAGTATTTGCTCTGTGCCGGTAAAAACGATTTTTACCTCCAACCTCGTAATGACCCCCATTGTCTCCCACTTTCCCTACTGTTGACCAACATAACCCTCCCCCAACCTTTATGGGTTATTGCAAAACCTCTCCCTTCAATTCCCCACATTTGACAGTTAGAAGTGCTGGGACAAGGAAGAGGAGACTAAGATTAATGAACACTACACCTACATTTTATCACTCTGGTACTGGGACGAGGAAGATGCCTGGAAAGTATGGCGAGAGTCAGGCATGTGCCTTTAATCAAAGTCAGGCAAACCTAAAGAAGGTTTACACCTGCAATCTGTTAGAGGTTTGCAGACGTATAAAATGAGAGCCAGAGAATGGTATTCAGGGGGAGAAGGAGACAGGAAAGGAGAGATACAGAGAGACCTGTGGGAAACCCTTCCCAGGAGGAGGCAGCCATGGTGGGATCTGTCGAGGAGCCAGGACGCTGGCCAGCTTCCCAAAGAGGGAGTCTTTGTGTTGTTGAACCGTGCAGGAGGAAGAAGAACGCTGTCCGCATCTCCATTGAGGCAGCAGAGCCGCTAGTGTGCGAGAGGCGGGCCCTGGTATGCGAGCGGGGCTCGTAGGAGCTGGCCCGCTGACCTATAAGGAAGAGAGACGTCGCAGGAGCCATTCGGGAATGCCACCAAGTACCAGTGAGTGTCAGGGAGAGGCGCTCAATGCCCAAGGCGTTTCTAAGCAGGGTTCGAGTAGGAAATACAAACATTACAGTTACCGAACTGCAAGGACAGCTGAAACTAAGCATGATGAACATTTATTGAATACCAAACTAAATAACTTGAACCTAAACCATACCAAGTGTATATTGAATACTACATTGAAGGAGAACTTTAACCAATGCATATCTATTGAATATGGAACTGAAACACATACCAGATGCATATTTAAAAATCAAAGTGAAGAAAGACTTGAACTCAACTATAACAAAAGCACATCGAACATCAAACTGAATTAGAGCTTGAAAATAAGGAAAGTGAAGATTTGTTGGGTGTCGAATTGAATGCAGCCTTACACTTTCACTTATTGAATTGAATAACACTTTTTATGAGAAAAGCACAAGTCAGCCAAAGAGACAGTGCCCATGGGAAAACAGCGCATAGGA
Source organism: Ambystoma mexicanum (assembly GCF_040938575.1). Taxonomy (NCBI): domain Eukaryota; kingdom Metazoa; phylum Chordata; class Amphibia; order Caudata; family Ambystomatidae; genus Ambystoma; species Ambystoma mexicanum. Next base: position 110,751,807 of record NC_090938.1, on the reverse strand, counting down.
AATAACACACGTGTGGAAAGGTGTTATACTAGGGTGGGACATGAGCAAGACCACCACAAAGTGAACTTTATGGACAATTACAGTGTGTGAAGGCCAAAAGACTGCCAAGAGGTGTGTGACACTTGGGGGCATAGCCAAAAGGCTAATCAGGAGAAGTCAAAGGAGTGTGAACAGTGCACATAAGCCAAGAGGCCAACTAAGAGAGACTACAAGAGCACAACTTTGTATGCAGGGATAAGCTTGGAAAACATATGTGCGCCAAGGAACCTAGGGATCCTGGTTGCGGGACCTGTGATGGGTGGACCGTCCGGTCTGGCAACTGCGCCTAGACCAGTAAGCCCGGAACTGGGTGAGTCCAAAGACATTGTGTAAACTGAAGTCTTGGGGAAGGGCACCCTGAGACTCAAGGTGACTTCCGTCCTAAGAACGAGGTCTGAGGACAGATTTGCTTTTGATCTTTATTGATTGGAATTTGGAAAAGGGGGAGCTGGAGAAGAAGAGCTGGACAAAGCTCAGAACGTTATGTTGATCACCATTACTATCATTACTGACATCCCTACACATTGTTTAGCTTTAGTTTTGTGGGCAATGATAGGTTTTGAACACAGACAGACTTTTAAGTTGAACTCATACTTTCCTTAGTTTCATTCAAGTAGGGAAATCCCACCTTAGCATAGGACAAGTTAGGCCTTCTACCATCCTGACACTTAAGTTAATAAATATCTTTTGTTTGAACTTTAAGTCTGTTGTCTGTGTCTTGCTTCATGATGCCTTTACACTAACCTATTCTTATATTATTAAGATATGAAGCTCATGGTGTAAAATGAGTTCTCCAGCATTGGATCTTTCATAGATTCAGATGCTTGAATATTCCCCGTCGTCAGACTGGGAATCCTCAGTGATAAAAATAATTATTAAAATTGTTTTTAATATACACACTTTGCTACATAGAAATGCATGTACATAGTCCATTATGACCTATGAGCCATTCCATTGTGTAATCTCTCCACCTCACTTTGGTCCTTTATGACCCCAACCAATGAGGAGGCAGGGCTTAAGCTCTGCCCCAGGCAGCAATCTTCAGATTTTTCACTGCAGTCTAACTGACACAGGGAATCCTCAAGCTCTCTGAGCTTTTTCGACTTTTCTTCTATTCTACAGTAGTTTATCTTTTTTAAATATACTCTACCACATTCCCCTTGCTAGGGGCTATCACCACTGATTTTTGGGCTTCAAGAAACTTTAATTTGACCCCGAATTCGTCGAGTGAGCCTTCTCTTCAGATGGCTGAACTTCAGGCTACCAAGAAGCCTTCCCTGTTCAGGGATTGCACAAGGTGCAGGAGAAAGGTGCTTTACATGAAAGACCCCCATGATCACTGCATATACTGCCTGCATCCTCATGGCATCCAGAAATGTAACATTTGCTAGTCTTTTTCGACTAAAACCCTACAAGACAGACATAGAAGACTTCTTCTGCAAATTTTAAACCAGGTGACTTTCTTCTGACGAGGAATGTGCTAAGACAGCCCCTGTTCACTCCAGCAAATCATCTGAGAGGCAAACTTCTAAAAGAAGGGCCTCTTCAGTGGAAAGGAGTTCCTCTCCCACTCCCAAGAGTAAGAGGAAGCTGGAAATTATACCTTTCCTACCTCCCCTGGACTCTACAAGCCATAAGATGAAGCATTCTGTGGCAAAAACTACCTCCAAAGGTAAGGAGGAGTTCACAAAAAAACTAGGGGAATTGCGGATGGAGGCGTCCACGGAGAAGCCGTCTATTGGCGGCAGTAAAGATAGAGGCCCTTCGTCCACCAAGCCGTCGACGAAACCCTCATCGACGACCACCACGCGACAAAGCACATCGTCCACGACTAAGTCCTCATCGGCGAGTTTATCATCCACGAAGCATTCATTGACGAAGGAAGCTCATCACTCATCCACGAAGCACTCGTCCATGAGACATTCGTCCACGAAGCACTCGTGGGTGGATAAGGGCAAGATACTGTCTACGAAATCTTCGTCCACAGAACCGCTATCGACGAGGCCGTTGTCGATGAAATCTTCAGCCACGGCTCTGTCGACGACACCGCAAGCTTCTTTACCGACAGAAGAAATAGGGACCAAAACGCCCCTCGCAGATGCCACTGTAATGCCATCCGATGAAGACAGTCTTCCTGAGTCTGTGGGAGCACCGCTTCAGTTTGTAGAAGCTCTTGAACCACTGGGAACACAATTATCTCCCTTAGGAGAAATGCCAGAGCTCCCTGACATCATCCTACAGGAGGAGTTTTCAGACACAGAGTTTGTTGAAGAACAGCATTGTCTTACACCTAAGGAATACAGCCCTCCTTGGCAACCTACTACAGAGGTGCCTGCTGATCCTTATGACCCTGCACTTGTGTTGTCAATGCAAAGGATCCTTGAGGAGTTCAATAGAGGTCAAAATGAAAAGAGCAAGTCAGCTGTACAGAGGGAGCCAAACTTCCCACAGAGGGATTCTCCACCTCGACAAAGCACGCCAAGACATTCGCCTCCCAGGAGTAGGCCACAGAAAAGAGTGTGTTCACCTAAGCCACCACGTAGGTCTAGGAGCAGGACACTCAGTGCTTCACCGACAAGCGTCCCTTGTCTAACGTCATCACATAGGCCAAGATCTCGATCTAGAGATCCAACGATTGTACCATCCTCTGTTTCGGTCTCAGACTGGCAGGAAGATCTTTCAGAGAATTTTCTGAACCGGAAGAAGGCTAAATCACACAAGAGCCTGATACTAGCGAATGGGACGATTACATTGTTGAGAAGCCCAGAAAGAAAGATTCACCAGGTGACTCTTCACCGCCGGATGATCTAGTATCCTTTCATACTATTATCGGCAAAGCCGCAGACTTGTTCCAGTTACAGGTCATATCGGAGGAAAAGAAGTTGATGCTTTATGAGCACAGGGACAAACATAGGAGAACTGTTACTACCATTCCTCTCCTCAACACCATTTGGGAGTCCGGATCCAAGATATTGGCCACACACTTATCCACTCCGGCTCTAGTTTCCAGGCCTGAGAAAAAATACAAGGCTCCTGTCTCTGCAGCTCTTTGTCTACGAGGTCATACCAAACTGGACTCGGTCATCACAGTGGCATCTAGGAAACAGTTGGCCAATCTGGCATCACCTCTATCAGCCCCACCGGACAAGGACGGTCGTAAGCTGGAGGCTATGGGCAGGAAAGTGTCCGCATGAGCATCGCTTACTATTAGAGCGGGCAATGCGCTGGCCATGACCGCGAGATTTGACCGCGAGCTTTGGCTCTGGCAGTCCAGCTCCTCACACTCAACGTCACAGCCCGGTGGGGGGGAGTGTGAGCCAGTTCTTTCAACGCTGGCAGTCACTGCAGAGCAGAAGTGTTCAATGATCCTAATCGCACCGGACTGGGCACGGCAGGTCTGGTACTGGATCCTACAGCACCTATCCTGATGGCCCCCAATTCACCTCAAAGTGCATCAGTATTTATTGATGCAACAGAACCGCAAGGTCCTCCACCACGACCCAGCGAGCCTGACTATCAAGGCTTGGTTCCTGAGCAGCGTAAGCTGATGAATCTCAATTTGCCTGCGGAATGCTGGGATATAATCAGGGCCTCAAGGGCCCCTTCTACACGCATCACCTACACTAGGAAATTGACTCATTTTTCCAAGTGGTTTGAGACGTATGCTATTGATCCTCTCACTGCTTCGGTTGAGCAAGTACTTCCTTACTTGTTACACTTAGCCAAAGCAGGGCTTTCACTGTCTTCGATCAAGGTCCACCTATCAGCCATTACAGCATACACGACTCCGGAGATGCAGTCCTTACTCTCCCTTCTGGCTGTCAAGGTCTTCTTTAAAGGACTCTTGCGTACATACCCTCCTTCGCCCACGCCATTTCCAACCTGGAGCTTGAACACTGTGCTAACAGCCCTCATGGAGCCTCCTTACGAGCCCATCCACAGGTGCGATGTAAAATTCTTGTCATGGAAAACGGCTTTCTTAATAGCCATTACTTCGGCCAGGAGGATCAGTGAGTTACAAGCCTTATCTTCTGAACCTCCCTTCACCTTGGTCCATAAGGACTGTGTCATTTTAAGACCACACTCTAAGTTCCTTCCGAAGGTAGCATCGGAAATGACGCTCACAGAACACATTGTCCTGCCAATTTTCTTCCAGAATCATTCTTTGGAAGCAGAAAGAACATTGCATTCTCTGGACATAGCAAGAGTATTAAAGTTTTATTTGCAAAGAACTAAGGAGTTCTTCAAATAGACTGTTAATCGCTTTCTCTGACCACACAAAGGGCGAACATATTTCCAAACAAGGTCTGGCGTGCTGGGTTTCTTCTTGCATCACCCACAGCCATCAAACGAAAGGCGACTCCCTTTCCAAACCACCCTCAGTGCACTCCATCAGAGGGAGAGCGGCGTCAACAGCATTCCACGCAAGGGTGGCTTTGAAGGACATATGCAGAGCCACCACATGGAGCACTCTGAACACGTTCGCTAAACACTATTGCCTGGCTGAAAATACCAACAAAGAAACTGCAGTTGGACAGGCAGTGCTCCGCCACCTCTTTGCATAAGGTAGGACCAGCCTCCCTTTCCCACCTTTCCCTGAGTATGTAACCATTGTGTTGCTGCATGGTAAAGGTTTGATCAGAGATATGTTTCCTGTATTTATGCATATATGTATATGATGGTGGCATGTTTTTAACTGCTTGATATTCTATTCAAGCATCTGAATCTATGAAAGATCCAATGCTGGCGAAGTCTTAGTTACTTACCTGTAACTGTATTTCGAAGGGATTGTGTCCTCCGACGTATTCCTCATCTTAGATATCTCCTTCCAACTCTGCTGGCCTCGGAAAAAATTTTCTCTCTAGAGGGCGCTGCGCGTCGACGTCCTCGGAGTCGATGTCCCTCGACAGCCGCCGTATCGACGTCATCCTGCCTATAAAGGCCGCGCGCAGCGTCCGTTGCTCAGTTCCGTTTTTCCGCGCTTACTCAGTGCCTCGGAATACCGTTGCTCAGTTCTTGTCAGATTAATCCTATTTACCTCGAGTCATTCGATCCGTACTCGATGGCTTTCTCGTCGGAACCGACAACTCCTCGATCCGGCTTCAAAAAATGCCGAGATTGTGGGAAAAAGATGTCGCTGACTGACCCTCAGAGAGTTTGTCTGTGGTGTTTGGGAGCTGAACACCATTGTTCGGAATGCGAGGACTGTATGTCCATGACAGCTAAGGCCCTGAAGGAGCGTAGGGGGAAGCTGGAGAAAGGTAAGACTTTTAAAGCTTCTTCTTCGTCGACGAAGTCGAGACACTCGTCTCCTCGTCACCATTCGCGCTCCAGGTCTCGGAGTGGGTCTCATCACTCCTCGAGATCGAAGCACTCGAAGAGGAGACGTCGAAGATCCCCTTCTCCGTCTTCCTCTTCCTCTGTTTCGCCAAAAAGAATCCCTTGCCCCACGAAACATAGTTCCCGGGCTGAATGGGAGGAATTCCACAAAAATATGATGAGCGTCTTCGAGAAAGCGGCCTCGACCCCCTCGAAGACTGCCGAGAGCGATGCTCTCGAGTAGGACTATGACCTCCAAACCTTCCTCGACGCCGTCGACGAGGGTTCCGTCGACGTCAAGGTCGATGTCTTCGACGCCGTTGTCGAAGGGACCTTCGACACACGGGTCTGTCGACTCGACGCCAGCTTCGACACCGGCGTCGACGCCAAGAAAAGTCACGGTTACGACACACCCAGTGTCTATCCCCAGGTCCTCGACGTCGATGGCTTCGAGATTGTCGAGTAGAATTCCAATTCTGTCGAGGTCTTCGAGGCCTCCGCCTTTGTTTTCGACGCAACGTTCGAAGCCTTCGACGTCGGCATCGACGACATCGACGTTTTCGAGGCCGATAATGACAAGTTCGGCACCCTCTGCCTTGGAAATGGGATTTACTCCCTTTATGAATTCAGAACAATTGAGAACTATGTCCTCAATTTTGGAAGAGGGTGAATTGTCTGAACAGGAAGACACATTTGAGTTGCAGGGACCTGTAACCCCAATTAGAGAGGAATTTTCCTCTGAAGAACGCAGGTTAAAGGATCTTCATGATTCCTTACATGAGGCAAGTGGGTTAGACACTTCCCCTGAGGTGGAGTTTGCTAGGCCAGACCCGGGGGAGCATGCTGAAACCCCCTATAGAGCCTTAATGGCCAGGATCACAGAGTTCATGGGGTGGTCTGCACCTTCACAATCTTTCCAACAAGATGACCTCACGGATATTCTTGACAAAGGCCCACAGGAGGATCCTGTGGTGCCTTTTCATAAAGCTCTTCAGAGGAAGATCATGACAAACTGTGGAAACCCCAGATGTAGTACCAGCAGCAAATAAAAAACTGTCTACAAAGTACAGGGTATCTTCTACAGGCCCGGAGCTTTTATCTAAACACCCATCCCCAGAAAGTCTGGTGGTACAGGCAGCATCCTCTACCGATGTCAAGACGGCTTATCCTACCGTCCCACAGGACAGGGACGATAAAAAATATGATGCTATGGCAAAGAAAGTCTTTTCAGCATGTAGCATGGCGTTAAAATCTGTTAATGCTACTTGCACCCTTGCTAGGTTCAGCCATACACTTTGGGAGTGTGCTTCTACAGCGGCTGACTGCATCCCGGAGGGAGAAGAAAGGGATGCGTTCCTGAATATTATACAGGACGGTAAAGACGCTATGTGCGAATCCCTCCAGACGGGCATTGATTCGGCTGACAGTATCAGCAGAGCAATGGCGGCAAGTACATCAACCAGGAGATTCGCTTGGTTGAGAAAGTCTGGTTTTGCCCCAGATGTGCAAGCCAGGCTCTTGAACATGCCATTCGATGGCTCTTCTTTGTTCGGGAAAAAGGCGGATGACAGTTTAGAGAAACTGCAAACTTCAAAAGCAGCAGCAAAATCCCTAGGAGCTGCAATCCGTCAGACTCCTTTTCGTCCCACAGGAACCTCTGCGAGGGGCAAGTCCTTTCGCTTCTACTCCGCATTCGGAAGAGGTAGAGGACGACCGGCTCCAAGGGGACAAAGAAGAACTACCCGAGGTGGACGGGGTAGATATTCAAAAGCCGCAGCAACAGCAGGTGCCTCTTTACCATCGGCATCTGCATCAGCCTCCCCAAAACCACTCTGAGGACTTCCCTCACAGGACACCTGTAGGAGGCAGGTTGACTCAACATCTGGCGGTATGGCAGGCTATCACGTCAGATGCTTGGGCATTGGAAACAGTTGCCCAAGGTTACTGCCTGCCTTTCCTACGTATACCTCAGAGTCATCCACCGGGGATCAGCTCTCAGAAAGCTCCAGATCCGCTCCTCTTGCAGGAAATTTTGGACCTGCTAGAGAAAGGTGCCATAGAACCGGTACCTGTAGCGGAGAGGAACAAGGGCTGGTACTCCCCTTACTTTCTCATTCCAAAGAAAGACGGAGGACTGAGACCCATCTTGGACTTGCGAGAATTGAACAAATTCCTCAGAAAAGACAAATTCAAGATGGTCACTCTTTCTCAGATCCTCCAGGCCCTTCAGTTCCACGACTGGTTGGTATCTCTGGACCTTCAGGACGCTTATTTCCATGTGCCTATCCATCTCAAACACAGGAAATACCTGAGGTTCGCAATTGGCAACTCTCACTATCAATTTCAAGTGCTGCCATTTGGGCTGACCTCCGCCCGAGGGTCTTCACCAAGTTAATGTCGGTAGTGGCTGCAAGTCTAAGGAGGGAAGGGATTCACGTCTACCCCTACCTGGACGATTGGTTGATCAGGGCTGTTTCTTCGGAACAAGCTCAGATCCAGCTAAATCACGTGTGCCACTTCCTTCACAGACTGGGCTTCTCCCTCAATTTAAAGAAGTCACAAATGATACCATCGCAGAGACTCCAGTTCATAGGAGCGATCCTGGACACTTCCCTGGGAAAAGCCTCGCCACCAGAGGTGAGGGCTCAAGATATTCTACAGATGGTTACCAAGTTCCAACATGCCCAACGTCTCCCAGCCTTCGACTTTTTGAGGTTGCTAGGCCTCATGGCATCCTGCATTTTCCTAGTGCCAGAGGCTCGCCTGAGAATGAGAGCCCTCCAGTGGGCACTGAGGACTCAGTGGTCACAATTCTCAGGGAGAATGACAGATCTTCTTCAGGTTCCTGGCAGGGTGGCTCGAGACCTTCAGTGGTGGGCCTGTCAGGAGAACATTCTGAAAGGAGAACAGTTTTGGCAACCCTGGCCGGAGATAACAGTAGTCACGGATGCCTCACTCACGGGGTGGGGAGCCCACGCCAACGACTTGACCATCAGCGGTCGTTGGTCTCCATCGGAGCCCAGACTACATATCAACCTGTTAGAGCTGAGAGCCATCAGACTTGCGCTGAAGGCGTTCCTGCCAGCTGTACAAGGGAAGAACGTCCTGATAATGACGGACAACACGGTGGCCATGCATTACCTCAACAAAAGAGGAGGCGTAGGATCACTACCCCTGTGCAGAGAGGCGATGCAGCTCTGGTTTTGGGCAATCCAAGAAGGAATCTCTCTATCGGCAGTTCACCTAGCCGGAGAGAAGAACTTGACAGCGGACGCTCTGAGCAGGCAGAACACAGTCTCCCACGAGTGGGAGCTAGCTCAGGAAGTCCTTCAAGAGATCTTCGCCCTTTGGGGAACCCCTCAGGTAGATCTGTTCGCCACCAACCTAAGCAGGAAATGCGACCTGTTCTGCTCAAGGGAATTTCCCCCGAGAGGAGCTCTGGGAGACGCGTTCATAGTGGACTGGGAGTTTCCGCTTCTGTACGCGTTCCCACCGGTCCCTGTCATTCCTCAAATGATCAGGAGGTTGAGAAGATTCCGGCGAACCATGATCCTAATTGCCCCGGATTGGGCCAGGAGAACGTGGTACCCGGACCTTCTAGACTTGTCCATCTGCCCTCAAATTCGACTTCCACTCAGAGAGAACCTACTCTCACAGAAGGGAGGTCAGGTTCTCCATCCAGACATCAAAACCCTCAACCTTCACGCTTGGCTTCTGAAAGGCTGAGGTACAAGGATTGGGACCTCCCTGATGATGTTATGGAGGTGTTGCTTTCGGCAAGGAGGCCAGCAACAAAGTCTTTATACCGCTGCCGTTGGAACAGATTTTGCAGCTGGTGTAGAGAACAGAATATCGACCCTTTTTCATGTGGTACACCAATGGTTTTGTCCTTCCTACTATATTTGGCAAATCCAGGCCTTCAAGTTGGCACCATTAAGGGCTATCTCGCAGCGCTATCCATCTTTAAGCGTACTGCGGAAGAACCATCCTATTTCAAATTACCCTTGGTAATTCAGTTTCTAAAGGGGTTAACCAATGTTTATCCCCCAAGTCCTTTCCAAGTTCCCCTATGGGATTTAAACTTAGTACTAACTTTCCTGATGGGCACACCTTTCGAACCTCTCCATTCTTGTTCGTTAAGATTCCTTACCCTTAAAACTGTTTTATTAATAGCACTTACATCTGCTAGAAGGGTGAGCGAATTACAAGCTCTTTCTTGTGAACCCCCTCACACAATATTTCACAAAGACGAAGTTGTCCTGCAAGTGAAGCCTAATTTCCTCCCAAAGGTGGTTTCTGAATTCCATATCACTCAGAAGATTACCCTACCATCTTTCTATCCTCCTCCTCACCCGGGTAAAGAGGAAGAGAGGTTACACAGGCTAGACCCTAGGAGGGCTTTAAGTTTTTACATCAGTAGACTAGCCAGGATAAGACAGGCAGACCAGCTGTTTGTAGGTTACGCAGGTCACAAGCTGGGGTTACCAATAACTAAGCAGACCATTTCCAGATGGATCATTCTAGCCATTCTGGAATGTTATAAACTGGCAGGGAAAGAGCCCCCTCAAAACCTTAGGGCTCATTCGACCAGAGGTATTGCAGCTTCATCGGCCCTCAAAAGAGGCGTGCCGGTTAAAGACATCTGTGCGGCCGCTACATGGTCGTCTGTCCATACCTTTACACGTTTTTACAATTTGGATTCCTCCTCCAGTCAAGAGACTAGGTTTGGAAGGGCTGTACTGCATTCTATTCATCAATAGAAGACAGCGTGAAGTCAGTACTCCCTCCTCCGATAATAGAATACTGCTATGGGAGCCTATCTAAGATGAGGAATACGTCGGAGGACACAATCCCTTCGAAGAACAAGTTACTTCTTACCTTGTAACGTTCTTTCGACGGGATGTTCCTCCGACGTATTCCTCATCGACCCTCCCATCCATCCCCGCAGTTCTACTTCCCTTGTTGTTGCAGCTTACGCTCCTTCAGGGTGATTAGTTTAGTCCAGAAAGTATTATTGTGGGCTACAAAACGGAACTGAGCAACGGACGCTGCGTGCGGCCTTTATAGGCAGGATGACGTCGACGTCGATACGGCGGCTGTCGAGGGACATCGACTCGGAGGACGTCGACGCGCAGCGCCCTCTAGAGAGAAAAATTTTTCCGAGGCCAGCAGAGCTGGAAGGAGATATCTAAGATGAGGAATACGTCGGAGGAACATCCCGTCGAAAGAACGTTACAAGGTAAGAAGTAACTTGTTCTTCTCCAGCATTGGTATCTTTCATAGATTCACATGCGCCCACCCGCCTCCCCTGAGAGGCTGCTCCTATGCTCAGCTTCCATCATACTGTAATTCCTACAGTTCAAAATCTGAAGATGGCTGCCTGGGGCGGACTTTAAGCCCGGTCTCCTCATTGGTTGGGGTCATAAAGGACCAAAGTGAGGTGGAAGGATTACACAATGGAATGGCACATAGGTCATAATGGACTATGTACATGCATTTCTATGTAGCAATGTGTGTATATTAAAAACATTTTTAATAATTATTTTTATCATAGAGGATTCCCAGTCTGACGACGACGTGAATCTATGAAAGATACCAATGCTGGAGAAATACAGTTACAGGTAAGTAACTAAGACTTAATTTAATTACAAACTATACATATTCACAAGTTTCTATTTGTGGAAACAATTATAAAACCAAGTATTATATATCATAATGGAAACACTACAAGCTGTGGCCATTATATAATATATGTATGGCAAGATTAATTAGATTTGAATGCAATAATGAAAACATTACCATAAAAGAAAGATGCCCATGGCATTGAAAAGATGCCTACGTAATTTTATTAAAAAGAACAGCAAATTAAAATTCTCACAGCTACCTAATAAAAAGATATTTAACACATCAAAAATTCACAGTATATATCAATCTATTATTAACATATATGTATACTTTTGCATACTTGCATAATTTCTGGTGATTTTCATTATAATGCCCAGAAAATATTTGTATTCACTTGTATTGTACAAGTATTCCTGTTATAACCTGTACATACATCGAACCTTGTGTTGCTATTTTGCTAAACGTTATTATACATGAAGCTTACACAATTTAAATATTTGCTATTTAAATTCTGGCTTTTTAATGGGACTTTTTAAAAGGTACATGTTAATATTTGCTGTTAGTGGCGAATGTAGAGACAGCTGTTCAAATTAAATTCATATTTGTAAAACATGAATAGTTTATATTTCATAATAACAAAACAAACTAACGAAACACACTTGCATTCAACATTAATATATTTATAGTTTATGTTTCATAATAACAAAGCGAACAAACATAACAGACTTACATTCAACATTAAAATATTTAAATACATTAATATAGGTAATAATATAACAAATATAATGGTACTTAAAATAATTTCAAAAACAATCAAGGAACCGTACAAAAGTGGAGATTATTGGAAAATAAATTACAACTAAAACTTAGTCTACAAACATTAAAAATAATAATGTTAATGTAACAACATAAAACACTATCAATAAATGAAAACACATATATCAGACAAAACATCTGATTGCCACTTGGCCTAGAAGGACCACATTGTATTTTTTCTGTCTTTTGCCACTTTGCCATTGTCTATTTTCTTCCGCTTGTTGCCTCCCCGTTGTGCCTTGTGGCACCTTGAAACACTATTTGACTGTACAGGGGCCTAACAAATGCTCAATAAATAAATAATTATTAAAATTAAATTCATGTAAGCTTATTTCATCCTGTTTTTGTTTTGCACTATTTTGTTTTATTTATTTTACAGTGAAAGTGATGTAATGTGTTTATATAAAATATTGAACTGATTTTATTCATTTATGTTTTCAATGCTTATTATGTTTGGGCTGCTATTTTAGTATTCATATTTTGCCCTATTTGGTACATGTCATGTATTAGAAATTAGATGGTTGCATTTTTGTTCATGTAAAGGATGACTATTGTAATTTAAATGTTACTAACTTTTTACATTATAATTGTTGTGTATGTATTGGTATTATTTGTTGAGTTAAATGTTACTTTAGCTGCTCTAATCTTTGTAGACTAGGTTTGGTTTTGTTGTTTTAACCTTATCTCTATTGTAATTTTTTTCGAGGGCCAATTCAGTTAACCCAAAAAAGGGCATAAGTAGAACTTACACCATGAATTTTGCGTAACATACGCAAGTGGAACTTACACTGATTCACGAAAAGGACTTAAACCCTCTATTATGGAAGGCCTAATTGAAAACGGAAAGCGTAAGTGTCGGTGGAAAAGCTGCCCTTGACGTAAAAGTATGCCATCAAAAATATGAGGAAAAAAGCCCCCAAAAAAGAAAGTATTATTGTTGACCTGAAAAAATCTGGAATCATGCACCAAAAATAACAGCAAGCAGCCCAAGTGGACAATTGACCCCGAAACGCACAGATACGTGCAGAATGACAGCACAAATGCAAAAAAAGAATTTGCGAAACCAGATGCAATCCAAACATACAAAGCCAGAAAGTGGAAAGTATTCATCGGGAAAACACAGGTGGGGCTCCAGTAAACCATCAACCCCTGAACGCCACACCCACAGGAGCACAGCAACCAACACACAGAGAAGGCACACATCAAACGAAACAATCCGGCACACCTGCACATAGTGCCAGGCAGCACATGTTCTACAGTGAATTTCGGTGGCGCTCCTTGCCTAGGAGCTGGAGAATGCTGATGAAGCTGCTGCTGCCCAACAGCAGAAGAGGACACAATGGAACGGGGTATTCTGCACCAGGTTCTCACTCTTCGGCATGTCCAACAAAGAGGTATTGAGACGATAACACTTCCTTCCACATGTCAGAATGGACATTTTGCAGGACTGGGAGGGAGACTTGCAGCCCACAACTGCGCATTCAAATGTCATCAGGGCACATGTGGAGCTCTTGGCTGCCTTGCATTGCCTCACCACTTGTTCCTTGCAGCAGATCACTGGCATAACAGCTGGCATATCCCAGGCCACCCAGTCATGCATCCCACACCAGTTGGCGGCATGCATCACAGCGTGCATCCTACAATATGGACACATGCCACAAACACAGAAGGAATGCAGACAGGTAGCATAGTTATGTGCGGTGCAGAGATGGCCACATATGATAGGTGCCATGAACTGCACCCATGTAGCCCTCTGCCCTCCATAGGCTGTTGCATATGTGTAGCGCAACTGCCCCCACTGGCACTCTCTGAATGCATAAACGGTATGCAATGCTGGTGGCGTATTCCCGGATGTGTATGCCAACTTCCTGGGGTCCACCCACGACAGCCAAATATTTGGGTGTTCATGGTCGTGTGCACAGATGGAAGCCAGAGACTATAGGACAAGTGGCTGCTAGGTAAGTCCAGAAATGCACACCAGATGCAAACACCAAATAGACAGCCTCACATGGGTGCATGTCCACATAACCATGCGAGCACACTAGGAATATTATATGCGCCACGCAAAGAAAATCATGTCACATTGTCAACATCACTCAAATAAATACCCAATGTGCGCTCACATCATTCATGTTCTTCATTATGCAGGTGATGCCGGTTACCAACTCCTATCTCCTGACACATTACAGACGCCAGTCCACTACACAACAGCAGGGGTACAATAAGGCACATAAGGCTATCATTGAACGGTAAATTGGCATCCCGTAGTCCCAATTCAGAAGCCTTGATCATTCACGGGGTGTGCTGGTGTACAGGCTACAAGATGTGTGCGACCTCATCAACACATGTTGTGTGCTGCACAATATCGCAGTGCACAGGGGCATATGTGCAGAAATAGTCCCGGATCTCTGACCCCCAGCCAGGTGTCAGGCCATTAACCCTGAGGGATCATGTGATCAATGCAGTGCGAGTGAGAGATCAGCTGGACCACAGCTTTTTCACATGAGCATGTATGTATTCCGAAAGGAAAGGTTACAGCAGTCAAGTTGGTGTCAATGATTGAAGGATGACAAGTGCTTGGTTATAATTGGACACAAACAACATCCTGAGACACACATGTACACATTTATGGAGACATGCAAACACATACCAATCACACACATATCTAGGTACAACACTTCCTCTCTGGTAACCTCTGTAATGCCCACATGCACACTCACAAGCATGCTGGCACGACACATACTCAAGCTTGCACTACCCAAAAAATCAAAACATGGGTGGATTCGGAGGCCACCAGCAGGCTGGCAAGCACAGGACCACAGCCTAGTACGGAAACATGTACAACATTTGCCTCTATACATCTCTTGAAAGACTATGACACCCATTCCCAACCTGCCTTGGAAGCAGGTTAATGCAGTGGTTTACATCCTCAATCTCATAGCACAGGCCGTGCAACAGAAATGAACAAAGGTCCTTACGTATCGTGCATCACACCATGCCCCACAGAACTGTTGTCATCAGGCATACTTGTGAAACGCAGAAAGACAAAAGTATACAGCTCTGCATGGCCTTCAACTGGGCAGCTACATTCTGGGGACAGACTTCTACATCAAGCACAGAACAAAGTCAACCATATGTCCTGCAGTGGACAATGCCTGTTGAATTGTCACTAATAAGTGCCCTTTTTGCTTCATACACTGATTAGCACGGGTTGAAAATATTGTGCTAATTCGTGCTGACCCTTAAATCTTACCAGTGTGTGCATGGAACAGTCCCGGTTGACAACACATCAGGCAGGCAGCCCTATACACTGAAGGACCAGACCGTGAGTCATATATGATGCTTGCCCACTTGGGAAATGCCCGACTGGTCAAACATCCTCACCTCCTTGGAATGGAATAAAAACACTTGAAGAATGGCTGTGGAGGAGATTTGCCTTTAACCATGTTATGACATCCCCATAGGATACTATTATTATATATCAACATGGTTTTCACATGCACACCATCATCCTGTAGGGAATACCCATCGAACAGTCTACACATCATACAATGCGTCCACCAATACAAGCCCTTTGCCGAGCCATGTGTTACATCACACCAAGCCACATGCATCCAAATCCAATACGACACAAGTGTCCCAAGGATGGAATCCAAACAGGAGTCGTACCCCTCAGCCCACATGGAGAAACCCCTGCCCATACACTTGCCACCCACCCATAAAGCCCCTGTACACAGCAAGCCCAAATACACACATATGCGATGAGGTCTCACAGAATGGACACACACATGGGAAATCCCACCTCAAACATGTGTCCAACAAAGTGCCCTACATACAACCTGCATACGATGCCAGTGTCGGCCAGCACTGATGTGCACACAAACAACAGCAGGCCCATTGCCCACATTCATTCCTGCTTGTGTGGCCGATCAGAACTGACTGAAGATGATCAATAGCTTCGAACTTGTGGGACATACCACATGTCACCCACACAACAAATCACCTGTAGGATAAATAGACAGCAATATCTGTTGGCACAGGACACACAAGGCGTCAATGGCAGATTAGCGATACCAAACTCTGCCATGTTTCTGCCAGCAGAACAGTGGCATATAGCTGGAGAAGTGCAGACTTTGCATAGGCTACTTTAAACCAGTGGAAAGCTGGCATAAAGCTGGCCCTTTCGGCCAGTGGTACATACAGCAGTTGAAAGCTGGGGGAGTTCACACTTTTACATGAATAGGCTGCTTCACACTGGCGGAAAGCTGGCAGACTTTGTCTTCTGAAATAATTGACACACTTCTGGACGCATCCCACAATAAAAGACAATTCACCACTATTACATCACCCGGATGCATGCAGAACATGGACATTGTATAAACCCATTCTATTTTACATGCACAATATGGGGGTGTGCAGCCACCACACAGCCCCGTAGTACTCGCCGCAATAGAAATCACATGCTCAATGCAGCCACTCACACTGGAAATGCTGCAAAGCACATGAGCTGACACCAACAGGAGTCCATTCCTGTGGCATCAGGAAACCACTATGCAATGTGGAGTCACATGTCAGACATGCATTACTCATGTGTGAACTGAGTGCCATTAATTACACAAAAGAGACCCCAAACAAATGCTGATAAAGCCTAAACACATATCATGGCACGAGGGTATCCAGAACAGGTAGTATACACCTGCAACTCAGTAGCACCTTAAAAACCATGATTAAACCTTCTGAAGTGTAAATCACCAAGACCCTTCCATGTCCCACAAGGAGTAGCCCCCCACATTCCACAATGCCACATGTACCCACCTCCCCTCCCCTCCACAGCCACGAACCATGTACATTTCACAAGTCTATTTAGTTACAACTGCACATTACAGTGCGGAAAACCAGGATGTTCACACAGCACAATATACAAGACACAGTCAATATGAGGGGTCTGGGCCAAAGGTTAATTGTATTCAAAATGCCAGTGAGATCATCATAGGTACAGGATAAGGCAATCCGTCGCATGGCGAATTCGGCATAAGTTCACATCAATGCACCACATCTCTGTGCATGATGAACAGGGAACCTGTGAAGGGCAGGCACATGGCCATCGCATGGCGAAAGAAACCATCCCTTCACAACATGCACGACATACCTACAGTTTAGGATATGAAATGCCCAGTTAGCCAGCACAATGGGATATGAGCATTCAATTATTATTATTATTATTATTATTGTATTTATGGAACACAGAGCGCTTTACAGAGGTATACAACAATACAGATACGCAACAAAGTGCTTTACAGAGGTATACAGCAGTACAGATGCATAATTGAGTGCTTTTCAGGGGTAACAACAAAACAGATATACAGCTGGGGTAGGATACATAGGGGCACAGAGGACGGGTACAGCTGTACAGGGTGGTGGGAGGAGAGGGGCAGACGGCATCTATCGAGTAAGGAGTTGCAGGAGCGACATGATGATCTAGGTGTTGAGTGAATCCTTGAAGAGGGGTCTTGAGTTTATATATTTATTCTTACATTTGTATAGCGCACTAAGCCCTTAGGCATCAAGGCGCTGTTACCTACATGTTACTCTCATTGCATAAGGTTACGGTTGCATAAATGTTACTGTCAGTGCTTAGGTTAAGGTTACATTCATGTACTCTATTGCTTAAGGTTACATTGCAGTTACATGTTACTCTCTTTCCATATGGTTACGGTTGCTGTTTCATACTCGTTAGTCTCAGTACTTGGGTTGTAGTTACTCTCATTGCTTACGGTTACATTACGTTTACAGTACGATACCATAGGCAAATGGTGCAACGCAAAACTGCCAAGCCAGGTCAGGTAAGTTGTAGCACAATTAGGTAGGTTGCAGACATAGTAAGTAGGGTACTTTTTTTGAAATAATGATTGGATAGTTTTCACAGTAGTATCCAGCTTTCTTACGATGGTTATCAGCATAGCTAAAGCATATGCGTACACATTGTGGACTAGCCGCTTGTACATCATTTGCCTCTCTCGTACAAAGGTGTTCAGCTTTGTCATTGACATTATATGCTGGCCAATGATGACTATGAACGGATTGACTGTATGAACAACATAACAAAGCAGGGGTACAATAAAGGGAAACGTCACAATGGTGTTGCTCTTTACCTTCCAACATGTGCTGGCAAGCTTTCGGGATTGTCTATCTTGTACTGCGTGGAGACTGGTCTGATGCTGACGAGGAGGAGGTTCCATAGTCTTGGGGCGTAGCTAGAGAAGGCTTGTTTTCTGGTCCTTTTCTTTTTGCAGAAGCAGATTTCAACTCTGCACGTGTCCTGGCTTCTGGTGGTGCGCTGTCCGCCGGAGATGCTAAGTTGCTCCGCAAGGAAGCTTAGTGACTTGAGGCGACTGCCTTCTAGATAATGCAGCAAGACTTGAATGTGATTCATGCGTGCAGTGGGAGCCAATAAAGGTCGATGAGGGCTGGGGTGATGTGGTCATATCTGTGTAGACCCTTGATGAGGCATGCGGCCGAGTGTACGACTCTTCTGATGGGCACAAGAGAGGACAACGGGAGGCCTTTGGGGAGGGCATTGCCCCCCCTCCAGGTGGGATAGGACCAGTGCTTCAATGGTGGATCTAAAGCTGTCCGGAAGGAGGAGGAGCTTAACTTACCGCAGGAGGGAGAGCTGATACCAAGCTGTGTGAGTTTTGTAAGCTATGTGTCTTGAAGGAGAGGTGTTTGTCGATGTGGAACCCAAGTGACTTGGCGCAGGAGGTGAGCTTGGGTATGAAGCCCTCAAAGTTAATGGTTTAAAGCCTGGTATCTATGTCTGGGTGTTCAGGGCTGTTTATGAGGAATAGGAATTCAGTCTTGGAGGGTTTGAGCTTCAAGTATGAACTAGATATCTAAGACTGGATTAGCAAGAGGCAGGCTTTGAACCTGTGGATGTCCTTGATGGAGTCAATCTTGACGTATATCTATGTGTCGTTGGCATATTGGTGGATGTGGATATTGTGTGTGGCTAGAAGGGCTAACAAAACACACAAGGGGCTTCTAGGAGCTTCAATATCCATCCTTTGCTCCATTCATTTTCACACAAACACAGATGGAAGTTTTTAAGATTCCATCCATTACTTTCCTTGAAGGTGGCCTACAGCTCGCTATCTCTCCCTTACAGAAAGTCTTCCTATCCCTTTCCAAATGTTTCCCATTCCCTGGTAGTGATGCTGCGCCCCCAATCTAGGTAAAAAGGATAGAGAAAAGGCTTACTCTAGTTTAGCTGACCAATTGCTAAAACATTTAGAGTTCTATTAGTAAAATGTAAGTTTCTTGAATGTCACAACAAGTGAGTAAACAACCTTTCCCGCTATTTGTCAAGGTTTAAGATAAACAACACTGCAGATGTTTTTATTCAACATTATTACTCCCTCTTATGTATGAATGTCTCAAGGGCTCAGGGGAACGCCGTGAAGTAGTATGCCCCTGTTGGGATGCTGCAATCCTCCTTGTACGATCACAGGCCTAACTCTAAATCACAAGCACAATAATAACACAAAATCAGCATGCACACTTGACAGTCACATCCGCAACATCTCAGACGTGTGCTCTTTCAGTTTTTCCTTGCACTTCCAGTTAAAAGCAAGTATTAACAAAAACGATATAGTAGGCATTTGTATAGGTAATAGATGGAGTGCTTAGGAAATGTCTTTATCTTCAAATTGCAACTACTTAAGGTTGGCATGCATTTCCTAGATACAGTACACCCTATGCCAATTGAGCAGAGGGATATGTGCCAAACACACCCTGAGTAACCCCATAAGGAGTATCAACGCTGCCTTATCAGTGGCAGACTGCAACATTGAACACATCTGCAAGGACAACGCGGCTACTCTGGCTCATCTGGTCGCTCAGCATTTCAATGTGGATAAAATGGATGCACACAATCAAACACCATTCACCTCTGTGGCTATCTGTTTGCAGTAGCCTCAACAGCTAGACCAAACACACACACGTAGGACTAATCACAGTCTCGCTGTCGCAGGACAACTCACTTAAAATAAGTGTGCTCCGGCTATGCGGCTTCCAGGACAATGGCACATCGCCATGCAATATGTATGGGCACATGTCGGACATGCAACATACAGGCCACAAGGGTCAAGCCCAATTAATGCCATGCTTAGCGCCATACATGACGAGACCATGTGCAAATGTCCCTTCCTTGTACTCCCCCTGCAAACATTAGAGTTACAAAAAACACAAGAGTAAATGCACATACACCGTAGGTACAAACAGAACATATCTTTAATGAAGGCCAGGAAGAAATAATGGCAACATATAACAAAAAGTTTGGGAATGTTGGAGAAAGATTTGGATGATAACAAGGCAAACAAATGCAACATGTGGGAGGCTAAATAAATAAGGCAATATATGCAATGGCTAATGAGTCAAAAAACGTATGTACAAAAGGTACTCTTTTGCCAACCCTGAGGTCCTCATTGATAGCCTGCTCTAACCCCAGAAACTGTTTGAAGATGTCCTCACTGGCATCTCCAACTTGTCGGACCTGTGCCCTGGTGACATCAGGCTGGTCACTTGAAGGCACTGTGAAAGCGGTTGTTGATGTGGCTAGGGTTGGCTCTATTGGATGTGGAGCAGTAGCCGGCAATGATAGTCCAAGTGGGGGCTTGTCTTGTGGCGGCCCCTCTCCCGCTGGTGTTGTGAGTCCAATAATCTTTCCCTACACTGTAGTAGGAAGGGGACACTCCCAGGGCCCAGGTTCTGGCCCAATGCCTGTAAGGGAGGCAAGACTTCCAGGACAACAACGCTCAGAGACAGGCGCAATAGGAGAGGTGGCTTCCTGCAGCTGTCCGGGGCAGATGGGTAGGAAGGGAAGGGCACAGGCACCAAGGAAGGGAGGGCAAATGGAGCAGGCAGCTCTACAACCGCAGCTAACACAGCTACAGTAGGGGCTACATGGCCTTACAGACAGTGCCTGCTGCCAATTTTCCACCTCCTCTGGCTCCACCTGCACTGCCACTTTCATTGGCACTTCCTTAAGGGCATGTTGCAGCTCTTGTACAGTTCCTGTGCCATGCCGTTGTGGTCCGTGGCCATGGAGTCACTGGTAACAGAGGCTGCAAGAGACAAGAAAGGGAAACATCAAGCAATGCACACAAGTACTGTAAAACATCACTGCCGTGTTCATAGCACATGTCATGTACACATACAACAGACACTTTCAACAGACACAGGATACTTTTGCACTTATGGATTCTATCATAGGTGCTCCTATTCTAGCGTCTGTATCTGATGATACAGGTGTAACACCACTGCAGTGAGCAAATTCAGTGAATGTAGTACATGTCAAAATCCACATCCCCAATGTGTCTGCAAGGTGTAAGAAACTCATGGTGGCAACAGTAACGACAGAAACACGGGATCACAGTTCAAGGGTGTTTATTAAACTGTATAATGGGTGAGAAAAACACCTAATCGAAACCTAAACCTAAAATGGGAGCAAGCTATGACCATCAAATAATAAGAAAGCAGTCCTAGTGGCGTCTTGTCAAATAAAAAGGGCCTATACTAAAAAACCTATTGCGAACCCTTACAACTAAGTTACAAAAATAGTGTGGGATAATATTCTCAAGAAAAGAAAGAAGTGTTCACCAAATGATAAGTCAGGATGGTATGGCGGTTCTCCCTTCCCCACGTTTTTAGCACGGGACAAGGCAGGACCTTTGTGCACAGCACACTCGTGGGCCTCGCCAGCACGAGGTTACAGTTCCTCTCAATGATGTTGGACCTTCCGGGACCAAGTCTCTTTTCCTCCAAAAGTCGCTTGCCTTTTAGAAGTCTGGTTGTACCAAAACACTAAATAAACAAACGTTCCTTTGGCAATCTTTTCACCTTGGGGGACTGCTCCTCACCACTAGGATCCCCCTCAGCCTGCCTCTGATAATTCTTGCAACGTCATCCTCCCTCATTCATGTTCACTATGGTCTTTCACTCAAAAACGTATCACTTAACAGTCTCAATGTCCTTTTCACCAACTATCCATTGTGGACATCCCTCAGCTGGGTTCACACTTGTTGTCACAATGTTTACTGGTATTACTATTTACCCTTAATTCGCAGGCATCCTTCTGTCAGATTCCCTTTTGCCAGGTCTAGGTTCTTCTCTTTATTTAAGCTCGGGTCTCATTCCCCAGTCAGGCTTTCCTTAAAGCCCCCAGCCAGGCTTCCCTTAAAGCCCCCAGCCATGCTTCCCTGAAAGCCCCGACCCAGGCTTCACACAAATCCCCCAGCCAGGCTTCACACAAAGCCCCCAGCCAGGCTTCACACAGTTCTGTTAATATCTGGTTCTCGGTTGTGTCACTGGTTACCCGGATTTGTAGGCATCCCTCAGTCAGGTTCACATTTGCCAGTTTCACAGTTATCAATTTGCAGTTTTCTCTTATGCCTCAGTCCTTGGAATGAGCGCCTCCGTGACGCTTGACCACTCTTCTTCTGATCCTTTTACTAGGGTTTCTTTAAAGTTCAATTACACAAATTCTTTGTTCCACATGGATGATGTCTTAAACCTTGGGCCCAGCACAGTTCGGTTTCACTATCAATCTTCTCCGACTCACCGGCTGTGCAGAACTGTTGGAGTCTCTTGTCTCGGGAGTCTAGGACGGCACTACAGTGGCAAGTGCTTCTCCCCGCTTTGACTATCAGCGCGGGAAGGCCCTGTGTGCCGTTGACACCTGTCACACCACACGGCAGCTGGATTTACCAGTCTTATGATTTCCCTTTCTGAGGCTTTGCAGGTCTGAGTTAAAAAGGGCAATTCCCTCCTGGTCGTGGTGTCTAGTCAAATGGTAGACACAATTTGGTCGACAGGTCAAATGGTTGATTTTTTTTTAATTTATATATATATAATTTTTAGGTTTTCGTTTAGGGAAAAAAAGGGTGTTTAGCAAAAAAAAGGGGTTGGGGAGGACCCCCCTCCCCATAAAAAAGTGAAAACATTTTTTTTTTACCATTTCACCTGTCGACCTTTTGGTGTCGACCATTTGTCCTGTCGACCATTTAGATTCGACCAAATGACCTAGAACCCTTGGTCGTCCCTCCAGGTCTCTCCGCTTTTCTCCTCCGTTTGAACTGCCGGTCCGGAATAGCTGCTTCCTCATGCCTTTGACCTTTTATCCCTGTGGGGAAGGGAAAGGGCGTCAGGTGTGCGTAATTATTGTGAATTGCTAGACTCTGCCTGACCCTTGTGTTGGGAGATGTCAGGTAAACGGCTCGGGTGTTAGTCCATTGTCTGTTACGGTGTAGAAAAGTGTTCGTGTTGGAAAGGGAGGGGTAGCACTTCTGAATATCCCGCTGGGTAGGATGGGGAAAAGGTGTTACAGGGAACGGGGGTACCGCGTCTCACCCTCCGGTGTTCCACTTCCACTCCCCGAGGACCCTTCATCCAGGGGATCCTCCCGCACTGTTCCATCCCCAGGAACTGGATCCAATAGCGATGGCGGAGTGTCAGGAGGGTTTCCTGTGTGGAGGCTGTCGGCAAGCTACTTCATTTTTCCTCACTCTTCTGACTCCAGAGCTCTTTCCCTGGTGTCTGCCGTGAGCTGCAAGGAGAAGGGGGAGCCAAATCCATAAAAAATCACTCCACGATGCAGAGCATCATAAAGTGTCAGGAGTGTTTACTATGTTCCCTGGGGTGCCCGGGGCTGAGCAGGAAGGCAAGCCGGGCCTTGGAAAGCCTGCTACTCCAACTCCTGCCAGTAGGGAGACCCCAGAAACTGATCTGATTTTGGCAGCACGTTCTTCGTTGCCAACAAGACGGCCAGACACGCCTCAGGCTCCTGCAGCTGACAAAGCCTGCTACTGAAAATAGACGTGTGAGAGGTCTTTCCTCTAACAACAAACTGGCTAAGGCAATTGAGGTAAGCGGGATACAACCTGTTGTTTCCACTAACATTCTCCTGGATAACGGAATGTGGGATGTGACCCTTCGTAACTCATTACAGGATTCGATTATAGGCAGTGAGGCCAGAGGCAAAGGCAACATCAATTCCCTCTCCCCTCCCCTTCCTTCCCCTCCCTTTTCCCCCTTTCCCTTCCCGCAAAATGACAATTCGTCTCTAGATGACATGGTAGGCGTGTCGAAACTGACTATCCCTCCCCTCGCGGTTATTGCTGGCTGGGCTTCGAGAAAGGTGAGAATGGCTCACCTTCCCAGGTCACAAACGTACCACGAACAGCTGTCTGAGGACAGAGAAACCCACATAGATCCTGAGGAAGAAACAAACATCCAGCCACATTCATCTCCAGCATGAGTACAAAACGAATTGCAACATGCTCAATGCTTTTCCTTTTGCTATCAGCAAACTAGAGGCAAAAACAGAAACTGCCTGCAAGTCCCCTTGGTGGACAGGAACAATGCACGTGCTGTTGGCATTAGGTCCTCTAATCCACCACATGAAGCCTCGAACGTCGAGATCTCAGAGCATATTCAAGTCCCTTGCTACTGTGATAATATCGAATGTCGGGCCCCTGAGCAGATGATGTACAATCTACCTGTAACAAGAACTGCAATGGCTCAGCACAACCTTACTCAACCAGGAAACAATTATATTCACCCAAGCAATGAGGTCGCAAGCCACAACACAACCTTAACAAATGGTCTAGCGCTGACTTGCGGAAATACCAACATCCTAAATGAAGGATCATTTAATGACTCATTGTTTCATCATCCACATACAAGGTTGAGTAACACTGAAAAGGAGACAGAATTTGCCAAGGAATCTACTTACTCCCGTAGAAATTCCTTGGCAGTGGCTCATAAGCTACTGCGAGATATCACAGAAATAACTTCTCAAATGGAACTTATCAGAGTGGACAAGACAAGGCTTTACGTTTAAGGTGAAGATTTTTTTTCCACGAAAGTGGGGCGTCCAAAAGGTCAAACAAATGAAGGAGAGTTGATTCCTGTTCCCCCAAACATCAGCTGTTCACAATTTAAACTACACGCGAATACCCACAACAAGCACAAGCTCTAAACATTGAAATAACGGTCCCAGAAACAGCAGCCACGAATCGGAGATGCACATCATCATCAGAAGATTCATCATCTGATTCCTCCTTTATTCAACAAGACTTTCCGAAAGTAGAAGGGCTGCACCGAGTAAGAAACTTGAGGCCAAACCTTGAAGCCTAAGTCCCAAAAAAATCATTCAGCAAGTCATACAGGATTTGAACCCAAACATCATGTCAGCTTTAACTATTGCTCTAGCGCCATTTCTGAAGATGAACAAACACCTCAATGAAAAGCATCCGAACAGCTATGATGCATTCTAAGCTCTTAACATTGAAGCTTCCATGCACATACTCAAAACAAAAGCATCAGTGGACACATAGAGGACTGACTTGACTAAAAAATCTCTTAGAACAGCTGAAAACGAATGGTGAGGACATATAACTACTAGCAGAAGTTGCCGCCTGTGAGGCTTTGTTGTTTCTAAAATTTAAAAAAAACTCACGCAATGCTAAAGTAGATCTTGAACTCAATTGTGAAAGATTTTATCGTGAAACAAAGCATACACATCGATGCAAGAACAATCGAGGTACCCAGACTGAGACAATGCCAGAAATAACTGATGAAGTGAACTCCGCAAGCAACTTTGGGTCACCCCTGCTGCCTGTAGATTCCTCAAGCCACAATGTGGAAGCAGGATCTCCTAACCTTTCTGAAACTAACAACACGCCCAAAAACTGCAAGTCAAACTGGGAAACAGAGGATGAGGGTCAATCCATGAGACCCTCCACCTCTGCGTAGTGGGTAATCTGCGAGAATTCAATGTGCAATTAAATCGCCAATAAAAGAAGTTGGATCTAATTATACAAACTTTTATTCTGCCAAAGATGGATCTCTGAACAGAACTGAATTAAAATATGCACAGAGCAAAAAGACTAAAAACCAAACTAAAGGAAAATAACCGAAATCCAACAGCTCGCGAAAATTCCTATGAAATTTGAAGTCGTTTTTAGAGGAATCAGAAACAAAAAGTGCGGCTTCAAAGACGAAATTACCATAATCTACTTGCAAAAACAAACAGAATCCCTATACACAAAAAAGGAAAGGTTCTTCATCTATCACATCTAATACGTCAATCACCAACATGTCACTGTTGATGAACCTTGCAGCCATCACCTTTTTGTTTTGCTAAAGTCACCCCGAGTGGGACGGGTATGCCCAGATGTGGGTCCCGAGTCTGCCAGGCCTAGAGACCCAAGCTACTCCTCACTGATGACGTCCAACAAGGCAGA
The DNA here is from genome assembly GCF_040938575.1 of Ambystoma mexicanum. Classification (NCBI taxonomy): domain Eukaryota; kingdom Metazoa; phylum Chordata; class Amphibia; order Caudata; family Ambystomatidae; genus Ambystoma; species Ambystoma mexicanum. Next base: position 110,725,705 of record NC_090938.1, on the reverse strand, counting down.
AACATGTCTGGGAATGCTTGTGGTCTCGTGCAGAAGGGATGTGATTTAGCAGTTCGGGCTGGACTGCCCCTTTTTGGGTAGGACCAAGCCTGACTTCCATATGGTTTTTCCTCTTCTGTAATGGCTTGGGAAGCTGAAAAACGATGGTGTGGAGGTATGCCCAGAGCTGTGCCCTTGGTTATGATTAATTCAAACCTTCCAGCCATCACCTTTTTGTTTTGCTAAGGTCACCCTGAGTGGGACGGGTATGCCCAGACTTGGGTCCCGAGTCTGCCGGGCCTAGAGAACCAAGCTACTCCTCACTGATGACGCCCAACAAGGCTGAAACATGTCTGCGGATGCTTGTGGTCTCGAGCAGAAGAGATGTGACCTAGCAGTTCGGGCTGGACTGCCCCTTTTGGAGTAGGCCCAAGCCTGATTTGCATATGGTTTTTTCCCCTTCTGTAATGGCTTGGCAGGCCGAAAAACGATGGCCTGGAGGGTTGTCCAGAGCTGTGCCAGTGGTTACGATTAATTCAAACCTTCCAGCCATCACCTTTTTGTTTTGCTAAAGATGAACCTTACAACACAACTGGAATTTTCTGTAACTCAAGAAGAGTTGCATGCACCAACACATGATGCAGACTCTGAATTTGAAGACTGTCAAGTGCAGGGCAAGCTGATTGCAGTAGATATAGTTCCTCTCACACCAACTGCAGTAAGTAAATCACAGGAGGGAGCGAACCAATGGGCGGTGTGTGTGAGAATAATCGTAAGTATCCTCTAACGCTCGTCTTTCTCACTTTATCTGAAAAGAGGAAAAAAATTGACTGAAAGTTCAGAGAAAAATGGTCATAGGATATATTTACCAATGGGGACCAAAATTCTTGCCACCCTAACCCTCACAATGACCTGGCAGTCAGATCAGACTTATCTCCACAAGAATGGAGACACACACTGGTGCCCCCTTTCTCGAGTCGCAATGTATCCAACAAAGTCATGAATTTACACAAACACAATCCTAGAAAATCCGAATCTAACAAAGGCAAACCAAGCTTTAAACCAACCACCAATAACCATCTTACACTGGAACGCATCCTGTCAGTAAATGACGGTTTAATGTTGAACCGCCAAAATGTTCTATGACTGCTTCAACACGTTCCAGCTTTACGTGCAATTGAATCCGATGACATCGCCACAGTAGAATTCATGGAAGAACAACAACATGATCGTGTGCGGTTGCACATACATTCCAGAATGATCTGTGATTTAATGCTTTGCGATGCTTGATCATTACTCCCTCTTGGCTTTGATATCATGGAAAATCGACATGAAACAAGCCAAGTTAGAAAACCAAAGGATCATAGCAGAAGCAAACAAGTCTTAACCAGCGAACACGAAAGCAGAAGTACCCAAAAGATTTCTAATACCAACCACCATAAATGTTCCAGTCTAACAACGAAGGCCCTAGCCAATTGTACGCAGCAGAATAGAGTGATTAACACGATGATATGTCACATCACTGACAGATTCAGGGCACCATTGAAAATCACATTCAAGTGCCCCAATACAGGCACAAAGATGAATAGCAGAGAGGGGAACTGGACGGCTCCAGCACTAAAACAAGAATCTTGGAGCTGGTTAGCAGAGCTAATGTCTAGAACCTCAGCAAACCTTTGCTCACTCAATATGTTCTTGGAATACCAGAAGATACTCTTACGTCCCGTCCCCTTTCCTCCATACTGCATGGGCATCCCTTCCAAGGGACGGGAGACGGAACCTTTTTCACCAGAAAAAACCTTCTTCCCCTTGAAATCTAGAGGCTCGCGTGGAACAAATCTTGGAGAAGAATATTACACCTTCCAAAATATTATACCCACAGTCATTATAAGATCTGAACTAGGGTTATTATCAATAAATGCCAGAGTGACTGGCAGTGCACTTTCTCTTAACCGTAAACTAGCAACAGACATTACCGCACTACAGTTCAACATCTTACGTTCAGACTGCAATTACACAAACAAACCGATTCTTAAAGAACGGATTGATCGATGTTTCAAAATATTAGCAGACATCAATACGTCATTGACCACATTGCAGTCAAATCCTGATTCAGTAAAAAGGAACTGACACCATGGACCAAAGACACAAATACAAAATGTTCCACAATGTTTGCAACAAAACGAAATCCATGAACAAATTGCCTAACTATTCAGAAACGATTTCGAATAAATATCATCGGTACCTATTCATGCAATTTCATTTCAATCTTATTCCTACAAAGGACATCCTTGAAAGTCGAAAAATCTACTAATTTTTCCGGATAATAAGTGTAGATTATGCCAAGGTCCTGAGGAAAACCTAAAACATCTAACCTTGTTCTGCACAGCAATAACAACACCGAGAACGAGACATCTTGGAACCTTCATTGCAGAAAGACCTCTACTAAATGGAGCACAATGGTGGCAGGTATTCTGCAAAGGACAAAACAAAAAACAAACCTACGCCTTAACACTTAGATCAAATATCACTTATCACTTATCACTTAGATCAAATATCCAAACTGTTATCACCAATTATGGATCATGACCAAATGTAAGAACATACACAAACTGAAGCTTACCGCAGTGGGATGTTTGGTGGGAGAAAATATCTCATAAGTCACATGAACTAGGGATTGCATGAGTTAATCGTGCTTGACCTCTAAAGCTTGTTTTCTTTTATAAAAGTGTGTATCAAACTAATAAAAATATTAAAAAAATAAATAAATAGCGATGGCCGTGTCCTGGCCAGCTGGATGACAGATCCCTGGGGACTAGCAGGTGTGACACCTTCAGGTTTCTCACAGAGGATCAACCAAAGGTTGGTACACATCATTCATGGGCACACATGCCACTCTTCCACCTCGGACATGTGTACCCCTTACTCATATGTCCCATTGTATGTCCCATCCCCTTTCCACCATAATGTATGGGCGTCCCTCGCTAGGGACGATAAACTGAACCTTTTTCACCAGAAAAAATGGTCTTCCCCTTTAAATTTAGATACGCCTGGGGGCGTGGCCTTGGGAGCATGCGCTCCGCCGACCAGCGCCACTTAGTCCTCTTTTCTGCATCGACAGGAACAGACCGCTTCACCAGCGCTCCTCGGTTAGGCCTCTGGCCTTCTTATTCCACATGCTCTTCCCCGAAAAGGCTTTCTGTTTTTTCTCTATTTGTTTTCTCTCCTAGCAATTTTCAGAGAAGACCCTGTCGTCTGGTGCCACACTCCTCCCCGGCACATGTCGATGACGGCGGGTTTCAGCAGGTGTCCGGCCTGCGAGGGTTCCTTCCCCATGTTGGAACCCCACACGCTCTGCCTCCGGTGCCTTGGCCCCGACCACGGCTGGGACGGCTGTTCTGCGTGCGCAACGCATTGACCCTGCAAGCTCTCAAGAATCGTTTGGCCAGGTGGAGGGAGCTGTTTGAGAAGTCACCTCCAGAGGACATCAAGTAATACGTGAGGAGGAAGACCAAGGCTCTCAGAGCTGCCGGCCAACAGGCCGAGGGGTCGCAAGATCCTCCCGGTTCCACCGCTGAGGGGCCGCAAGCCTCTGCTACCGGGGACATACGAGAGGGGATTTGCTCTACTACCGTGCTCGTGCCCGAGGGGGCGCCTATATGCAGCACTACCGGCATCATGGCCGAGGGCACTCCGCCTCCCAGGTCACTATCTGAGGTGCAGGGAAGGTCCGAGCTTTCGCTTTTCAGCGTGCAGGCAGAGACTGGGCCCGGCTCTTCAGGCACCACACAGCAGGCACAAGGCGTGGGGCATGACAAAATGACTGCCAGGCCAGACAAGATGGCGGCTTGCCCGGAGCCTCCTTCTTCTGGAGAGCAGGCATGGGAACGCACGTCTAGGCGGGACTGGACCACTCCACTGACCTGGTCCACAGCATATTCAACCACACCTTCACAGGGGCAGTACACAGCTCCCAGCGCGGTGCAGCAAGGACCGTCGAGACCTCAGCAGCCACAGGGCCCGGCTCCTACGCCCCCAGGCCTTTCTCCTGCATGCAAGGATAGGTTCTTTGAAAGGTTCCTTACCTTCATGAAATCACTGCAGATGGGCACCATCCTCAAGGGAGTCATCAAAGACATGCTCTCTCCGGGAACCACCCGAGGCTCTGATCGTGGTCCAGACCCCGACCCCAGTTCAGTCCTTGGTTCCTGCGCTCACCCCAGTCATGGTGGCTCCACCTCCGGTCAGCACTCCACAGCTGCCTGCACCCAGCACGCCTCCGACAGCTCCCGATCTGCTGGATACAGTGGGCGATAGGGATGGGTGAAGCCAAACTCAATGCAGCCTACCAATAAACACCTCAATGCCAAGTATAGGCAGGTGCAGGGGGACTCCCTCATTCTAGCGGTGAACCCTCAACCGCATTCATCAGTTATAGCTTCAGGGCCATATTGGCAGAGGCCAAAATCGTGGCCGAAGACATCATGGATTCCACAGTCGCTCACATCAACACCGCAGGCAGAGCGATTTGTATCACCACAGATATGAGGAGGACAGCTTGGCTCAAGGCGACCAAGTTTAACCCCGATGTGCAAGAGCATATTTTAGACCTGCTATTTGAGGGGGGGGGCGTGTTCCACTCTACCACAGATGAGGAACTTGACAAAAAGAAAATAGCTCTCAGACAGCTAAGTCTTTGTCAGTCCTGACAAAGTCGGCGCCCAAGGCCTATAACCAGAGTCACCAACGCTCTGACAGATCCCGTACCTTCGGTAGCTTCAGGGGCTTTCAGGAGCGGCGCACTAGACAGCCTGACTGGTCTCCTAGCCAACACATGCGCAAGCAGCACAAATCCTTCCACAAGGGTTTTTTCCAGTCCCCCCTCCCAGGCACCAGCCTCAGAGGGTACGAAGTTATGATAGTGTCATCCAGATCCATATGCCTCCGGTGTGGGATGGCAGGCTTGCCCTTCACTTCCATTCCTGGCGGGCAAGGTTTGCAGATCCATGGATCCTCTCTGTAATTTCCACAGGCTTCTGCCTGCCAATTCCTCCACTTTCTCTTTCCTCCCCTCCACTCCCACATCCGCTCGCTCATCATGAGTCAGGTATTGGAGGAGGTCCCAACTTCGCAACAAGGCATGGGCTTCTATTCCCGAATATTCGCCAATCAGAAAAAAAACAAGCTGGCCTGAGTGTTGTATTAGACCTTTCTTCCTTGAACCTTTCCCTACCCCTTCAAAAGTTCAAGATGGTTACTCTGACTCTTATTGCAGAGGCACTGTGTGGGGGAGACTGGATGTGCTCCCTGGATCTGAAGGATGCTTACCTGCAAGTCCCCATTTGGGAGCACCATCCTTCCTTCCTGAGGTTCAGGATCATGGGCTTTCATTTTCAGTACAAGGTCCTCCCCTTTGGCCTCAACTCGGCTCCAAGAGTCTTCACGAGGTTAATGAACTTGGTAGCAGCCCTGCTCAGGGCAGGGGGCCACCACCTTTATCCATACCTTGACGATTGGCTCATACAAGCGGAGTCGCTTGAGGAAGTACAGCGCACAGCTTCAGCACTTATGCACATGCTATACAATCTGGGGTACTCTATCAACCTCAAGAAGTTGCAGTTACTCCCCACACAGTCCTTAAAATTCCTGGGGCTAATTTGGGATACGAGGGTGGAGAGGATCTTCCCTCGGCAGACAAGATCACTGCAATCGAGGAAGGCCACAAGGCATTTTCTTAGCAGACCAGTGACCTCAGCATGGTGATATCAGCACCTGCTCAGAATAATGGCGGCTTATCCCCTGGCAGTCCCACAAGACTCAGAATGAGGAGGCTGCAGCTACATTTCTCAGCCTCTTTGAATCAGGAGACGGGCTCCCAGGCAGCTCTAGTCAGCATACCACAGCACCTCCACCAGTACCTGGTGTGTTGGAGTGCAGAGACCAACCTGTTAACGGGCAGGTCATTCAGGCAGCCTATTCCGGAGATCATCATTACCACATACTTGTCCATAGAGCGGTGGGGGCTACACTGGAGAACCACAGCATCCATGGAGTATGGTCATGTCAGGAACAGCTGGAACACATCAACTGGCTCAAGATGATGGCCAATTGGCTCGCTCTCAAAGCGTTCCTCCCTATGATCAACAGCTAGTCGGTCTGCATCCAGACAGACAGCTCAACTTGCATGTATTACATCAACAAGCAGGGCGGTACCAGGTCCCCTCCGCTCTGCAGGCTGTCCATCGACATGTGGGAGTCGGCATTGGCGAACAATATTTACTTGGTATCACAAGGGGAGTAGCCGCCAGACAGAGTTAGAACATACTACCAATTCTGTATGTTACTATTTAGAACATGATAATGGTGGTGTTCTATAAATCACTGGTGGTCCATCCTTATGGTCTAATCTTAGGATCCCATAGGTGTTAAGACTAAGTGCAAATTAATTGTACATATATATGTAGTCTTATTTGAAGAAGGTTTTTTTTGTTATATATGAGATTTATTTCATAAAGCTTATGGTACCGGGTATGAAACAGTGAAAGTAGAACATCCTAGTACATTTGTACATGGGCAGACATAATTAGAGCATGAGTCTCAAATTTGTTCTGCATCAATATATTTCAAAGACATAAACTAAAACAACATATTTCTCACATACGGTTTGACAATATCATAACAAATAAAGAAGAGAAGGTGAAAAGAAAAAAGTGACTTCATTTCCAACAATTTAGAGAATGGAGCCAAGAAATAGACTGCAAAAATAAATTGCAGCCAAATCTAGTAGGCACTGGTTAATGGTGCAAAGGCATACAGTGGGGGGATGAAGAGAACACTTGTCCTTCTAAAGTCCAAACAAGCCCCATATGCTGTATGGTTGTCTCTGATCTATTGTTGACCAATCCTCAGTCTACGTCGGGAACATAGAATTCCCAGGAGTGTATACAGGACGAGCAAAGGTAAGGCTTGGTACTCAGACGTTTCGGCTTCCAGATGTGGTGCCTTCTTCTGGGCCTTAGGATTGTGTCTCCCTGTAGGTAGTAAACACAAAGTGAAGGGGATATTAAAATCTCGCAAGGTGGACTGTACCGTCAAGTGGTACCATTAATGACAGAATGAGCACAACTGAGTGTGGCTAAAAGAGAAGAAAATTCTCATTAAAAAAGAAAGTGCATGCCAACCTTGAACTTGGGTCCCGAGGGAACGTGGGGCTGAGTGACGGGTCAATCTAGTCGAGCCGTGTTGGGTCAGCAGAGACCTGGGTGTGATCCAGCAATGTTGTGTAATAAGCTGGGAGTAAAGTGGCCAGAGTACATCTGAAAAATAGTGGCAGCCATGGGTCGGGGACGGTGGTACGGTGCAGAACCCAAACTCACAGAAAAATGTGAGCTCAAGTAGATGCTCTTACCTAATTGTCAGTAGCCAGAAGTAGAGCCTTGAAAAAATTATAATAATGAGGGACTGTTGACCAGGAGCAGTGAATGCACATGTGCCCCCAGGGCAGACTCTAAACTGGAGACAAAGGGCCAATTGTAGCTGGTGCCTGAAAGGCAGCATAGTGTGCAGTCCCCAAGTGGTGTAGCAAGGATATGAGGGCTGAATATTTACTTGTCAGCATTCCACCTCCCAGAGGAATCCAACCTGGAAGCGGACAGACTCAGCAGGCTGGGGATCGACAATTACGAGTAGCAGTTGAACGGAGAGGTCCTGAGGGGGATCTTCGACAGGTGGGGACATCCTCAAGTAGACCTATTCGCCACCATGAACAACAGGAGATACAACCAGTTTGCTTCCTGGCGGGGGCAAAGCAGGGGATCTCTGGAGGTCATGTTGCAGATTCCGTGGAACAGCGTTAATGCATATGCTTTTCCACCCACTCAGCTGATTCAAAGGGTCATCTGCAAGGTCAGGGAGTCACAGAGCCATCGACTCATCTTGATAGCACCATGGTGGCCGGCAAGATCTTGGTTCTATGAACTTATACGATTGACGGATCAGCCCCCGGTACACCTCCCGTTGGGTCCAGTCCACTTGCTCTCCCAGCATGGGGGCACAGTGGTTCACCCTGCTCCGTAGAAGTTAGCCCTGGCAGCTTGGTTCCTGAACAGGTGAACCTGAAGCATCTACACTCTTCTCAGGACAACCTGGCTATCATACAGGGGGCAGGAAGCAACTCCACCAGGAGTCAATACAGGAGCAAGTGGTCCAGATTCTGTCAGTGGGCCAAGACAAACAAGATTGATCCGCTGACATGCTCACTGGATGATGTGTTATCTTTCTCTGTGCATCTGGCTCATTCAGGTGTGCAGGGGGATACATGCCGTACATATCTGGCAGCCATAGGGGCCTATAAGAACTCCGGTGATGACTTCTTCTCATCCTCCAATCCAGTGGTTAAGAGGCACTTGGCTGGTCTGACCAGATTATATCCGCCTGTCAGACGTTGGTATTGGGCGCCCTGGCACACAAACCCTTCAAAACCGATGGCGTCTGCAGACATTAGGCTGGTTACCATTAAGACAGCCCTACTGGTTGGCCTTACATCAGCACTCCGGATCAGTGAAATTCAGGCCATGGTGGCTTCAGAGCCCTATCCCACATTTCACCGGGACAAGGTGGTGCTTATAGCCCATCCTGCCTTTCTCCCTAAGGTCGTTTCCTCCTTTCACCTTAACGAGGAGATGGTACTCCCAACATTCTTTTGGATCCGAAGGTTGAAGTTCAGAAGGTATTGCACTGTCTGGATGTGAGGCGTGCTCTAAGGTTTTATCTGGACAGGACGAAGAACTTTCGTAAATCGGATGCCTTGTTCATCACTTTTGGTGGGTCAAAACCAGGCTGTCAAGCCTCCAAGGCTTCCAAAGCAAAATGGATGGTGATGGCCATCAAGGAGGCATATGAGAGGCAGCAAATGCCTTTGCCAGCAAACATGCATACCCACGCCATCAGAGTCAAGGCCACGGCTTTGGCTTTCCAAAGACACGTCCCATGGCAGACGATCAGCCAAGCGGCTTCTTGGGCTTCCCCATCAGCCTTTTCCAAACACTAAAAACACTACTGCTTGGATGCCAGCGCCAGGTTAGACGCAGCATTTAGCCAGGCAGTTTTGAAGAACTTGTTTTCTTAGAGGGGCAACTCTCCTCCCCAGGGCTGCATTCAGTTGTAATCGCCCATACAGTATGGAGGAAAGGGGAAGTGACGTATGAGTAATTATAAGTTACTCACAGTAGTGACTAATGTACTCCTAGTCCATAGTCCCTTTCCTCCATACGTCCCACCGTCCCCCCCTTAATATCTCAGTGTCATTAGGCAATCATAATATTGTTGATACTTCAAAGGAGACTGAGGAGTGGCGCCAGTGGCCTGAATGAGGGGAGCGCATTTGCCCAGGGCCGCCCCTCGCATGCATCTAAATCTAAAGGCGAAGAAAAAAAATTCTTGTGAAAAGGGTTCTGTTTCCCGTCCCTAGCGAGGGACGTCCAGACATTATGGAGGAAAGTGGACTATGAACTAGTAGTATGTTAGTCACTATGGTGAGTAAATTATCATTTATTGTGCAGGCAACAGGCAGTAAAGAGATGAATGATGTGTCCCATGTGCACCTGGCTCCAAAAAGATGGCACACTGAATGCGACTCAACAAATGTATTTGTTCAGCAGTCAAGAATGACATGGTCTGAGGCAGAATGTGCCAGATCAATTGGCACAGGGAGCCAATGACTCTGCAGGCCATAACAACACAGGCATATGCCTTGCAGCATTTGTCAGGCACCTGTAACACCCCATATCCACTCTGGACATTGTTGCATGTGAGCAGACTCATTGGGGTGGAAGAACATTGGACAGAGGTTGAGGCATATCGAGCCGTGTCATATGGGCAACTACCAAGGCAATGCTAACATGAGAACGAAATCCCCAACAACACCACACGTGTGCACTAATTGTGTACTGTGTGTGTGTCACTGTACACTGTACTGTGACATGCCTTTTGTCATTACACTGATAATCATACATCTATGATCACTGTGAGCCCACCTGTTGACTGACTGGTGCCCAAGGCGGGGCTTGTCCTGAAAATTCTGCCCAAACATTCCATCATTCAAAGCGCTGTCATCCCTTTCCCCATACATTTCATGCCCTACACGAATACTCTATCCTGAGACTGCAAAGTTAACCTTGCTCCCCATTATTTCAATATGAATGCACACATTTTGCTGAGCCACATCTCAGCTATACACCAGCAGTAACACCTCCACTCTGAGGCACGCATTGACCATGTCTGCAATGTCCTGTCGGCCCATAAGCGGTATCATGCTTACAGACATAGTTGGGGCCTCTCCAAGTCCACAACCCCTGGTAATCCTGTGGGCTGATCATGCCAAGTACTCAGAGTTCCAGGGGGCTGATTCGTGCCCTCATCCGGTCCAGCAATGGTTTTTGGGCCCCGCCTAAAGGATCTTGCCTGCCTTCTGTCCTGTCACCCACCTGAGGTCATCCCAGCCCTTCATCACCTCCTTGGCGTTGTACTGGCAATCCGGAAGCGCGCTGATGTGCCGCGCTATCTTGTCCCAGGACTTTGCCTGTGCTCCTAACTCTGGTGCACAGAGCTGCATATGGGAACACCAGTGTAAAGTTTGAGTAATGCAGCTCTTGGGGTATAAAGGAAGAGCCATCTCTGGCAGGAGATGTGGTGTCTAAAAAAGTGATGAAGGTGGGGTGGCTGGTGCTGTCGCCTCGTCTGGTGCGTGAGTGGAAGGCAGAAAGATGGGACCACCACCCCCTTTGTGGGAGTCCTCAGTCACTAAATGGCTGTAGTATCCCCCTTCCCCTTTCCCTCAGCCTGAGCTAGGAGTAATCATCTGCAGGAAGCCCCTAAAAGTCCTTGGCCCTCATTAGGACCCTGGCGGTAAGGGGTTTACGCTAGCGTTAGCTGCGCCGACCCCTTACCGCCAATTCCGAGTTCCCAGAGCGCCATGGTCATTTTTCCGCCCGCTTTTTGCGGGCGTAAAAATCCATGGCGCTATGGGACCTCGGTGTTAATTACGCCACCGTAGTGTACGGTGGCGTAATTAACACCTTCCCCACTCCCATTGAGCCCTATGGGGCCGAAATGGGAATGGGGAAGGGTAAATGGGTCAATGGGGACTTACCGCCCCGCCGACCTCGGAATGGGGCGGTAAGTCCGCCATCCGCCATGGCGTAAAGGGACTTTGCGCCATGGCGGAAAAGTCCGCCGATGGCGGAATAAATCCGCCAGGGTCGTAATGAGGGCCCTTGTCTTGAGCTCCGGGAGCATGGCCCTCTGAATGGTGCAACAGAGATGGAGAAGCAACATCTGACCACATGATGGACTCAGCAGTGGATGCCGCAGAGTCCAGGTCAGGCAGATGGCTCATGGAGCGGTCCTCAGGCACCAAGCATGCCTGAAGGTGACCAACTTCAGACCTTCAGGCATAAATCCTTGATATGCCATTCGAATGCCAAGACCCCTTTGGCAAAAGGTTGACTATCACCTGAAAGCTGTTAAATTGGACACTGATACAGACAGGGCCATCAGTTCACTGAGAGACAAGGACAAAGAAAGGCATTCTTTTTGTCTCTTTCGTGGCGGATCAGGGAAGTTTTGTTCCTCCAACAAGCCGTATTCCATGCAAAGGGCCATGTCAACAAATCAGTCTCTGACAGATACCAGTCGTCCTCCAGATATACGAAGCGTCAGTGGCAGAAGATCACATCAGACAAGCAGGTCCTAGAGGAGTGACAAATTGCTGCAATAAGCCACTATAGAAGCCGTTCCTCGCAATCAAAGAGGGAAGGGATTCTATTCACGCTTTCTTCCCAGTAAAGAAAAAGGACGAAGAGTGGCGCACGCTCTTAGACCTGTGCGCTTTGATCAAATCAGTGAAGTTCAAAATTACCATGCCCCAACGGGCCTCCTTTGGCTCCAGAAGGGCAATTCTCTAGCTGCAATAGATCTAGGAGATGCGTATTTCCACATACCCATTCATCCAGCGTTCAAGTGCTACCTAAGGTTTACAGTAGGAAACCAGCATTATCAGTTCCGGGTGCTTCCGCCTAAGGTCAGTCCCGAGGCTCTCCACCAAATGTCTTGCCCCGGTGACAGCGTACCTAACAAGAGCAGACGTTCGCCAAGTACACTGTCTGGAAGAAAACGCGGAAAGGGAGCCAGCTGTAGGACAAGCAGTCCTCCGACACTGTTTGCGTGAGGTATGAGCATCCATTGCTCTTCCCTCCTTCACTTCATGTTTCAAGCATGCAAAATGTGTTCAGGGTACTCTATGTGGGTAGTATTATTGACCTATTATGTGTGCTTCAGTGAAGTCGGTGGCATGTGTCCACCGCTTGGTATTCTATTCAAGCATGTGAATCTATGAAAGATCCAATGCTAGAGAAATCTTAATTAATTACCTATAACTGTAATTCAAATGGATTGTGTCCTCCCACGTATTCATCATCTTTGATATACTTAATATCCTGCGTTGTAGCTCGGAAACATTTTTCCCAGCAGAAGGCGCTCTGTGTCGTCAATGTCGACCTTTTATCCTTCGAGGGCCTCCTTCCTCCTTCAGTGTGATGTTGTACGCTGCTATGAAAGGCACGCACAGTGGTATGTCTCTAGTGCCTGGGGTCGGGCCACATCGTCGAAGATTGTGGCTCGTGCCAGTCTATGACTGGAAAAGCGATAAAGGAGAGGAAAGGAAAACTTGCCTTGGGCAAACCTTCCACGAAATCATCTTCGGTGACCCCGACAAAAAGATTGGCCGAATATAAAAGTTTGAGAAAGATTTCTCTGCACAGGGCCAAGATGCACAGTAAACGCGCTAAGCATTCGAGATCTCGACATTCCTCCTCTTCTTCATCTAGGAGATCTAAACAAAAGGCATCATCGCTCCAGATCGTCCTCATCGGATTCCTCGCACAATAGGACACGGGTAAGCTTTCCAAAAAAGGGAGCTAGTGCCGCAGAATTGGAAAAGTTCTGCCTGCAAATGTTAAAGATGTTTGAGAAGGCGGCGGTATCAGACTCACAAGCCCATACGATAGGGAGTCGGAAAAGACAGTTGACCACATGCTGAAGAGCCCGGACATCAGGTCGTCCAAGGCCTCAAAAGACTTCTAAGGTCTTGAAAGATTTGAGCGCTTCAAGCAATTCAAAGGCTTCGAAGGATTGGAAATCCCTGAAGGCACATTGTGCGCCTCTCGTATCCTCGACACCTCAAAGGAAAACGTCTCCTTCAATCCAATCGACATCGTCGAAGGAGTCGAAGTTGAGTTCTTTGATGCCGAAATCGACAGTCGAGACCATCTACGTCTTTTTCAGAAAAGTCAAAGGTTTACAAAGCTCTGGAGAAGAGACTTTTTAAAATCCCTGTCCTCTATTTATGAGGAGGATGTGGAGGAGAAAAGTTCAAATTATGGTTTTGGACTGCAGTATGGTACTCCTGGTGTTCCAGAGGAGTTGATATCTCACGATTCTAGAATGAAAGATTTGGTGGACACCTTAAAGGATGCCAGCGGTGTGGATACTTCTCCAGAAGTTGCATTTGGCCCCCAGACAGCTCAGGGCATGCTGATTCTTCATATAGATCAGTATTGGCAAAAGTGATAATTATCTGGGCTGGGGTACAATTGTGTCGAATGAAAAGGAGGAATTTACAGATATTTTGGATAAGGGGCCACCTAAAGACCCAATCCTTCCTTTTCATACTGCTGTGAAGAACAAAGTCTTGGAAAACTGAGTAAGACCAGACATCACTCCTGCAGCCCACAAGAACTTTTCAAATACATATAGGCCTTCTTCATTGGACCCTGAATTTCTTTCAGAACATTTGAGTCAACCAAGCCTTTTTGTACTAGCAGACACTGCTGCTTCTAAAGGAGTGGCCTATCCCACGGTTCCTCTGGATAGGGAAGACAAAAGGCTAGATGCTATTGGAAAGAAAGTCTTCTCTGCAAGAACTATGGCGCTGAAGGCAGCCAATACAACCTGTGCATTGGCAAAGTTTTCCTTCACTCTGGGGGAGGTAATTGCTGTGGCATCTGAACACATCTCAGAGGGTGAAGAAAGGGATGTTTCATGAGACTGGTTCAGAACGGGATGGACGCTATGTGTCAATCTTTGCAGTCAAGTTTAGACACTACAGACTGCATTAGCCGATCTATGGCTGCAGGAATTCTACTAAAGTGATTCGCTTGGTTAAGAAAATCAGGATTTGTTCCCAATGTACAATTAAGGCTTTTAGATATGGCTTTTGAAGGATCATATTTGTTTGGGTCTAAGGCAGATGAAAGCGTCGAGAAATTGCAAACATCTAAGGCTGCAGCGAAATCTCTGAGTCTGCCAATTAGACAGCCTCAGCAAGGTCAGGCAGCTCCATCTTCCAACCACGGATGGAAAACCCGTTCTTTTCGCTAATATTCCTGTGTGGGAAGAACATGAGGACAGTTTTGACAGCGGGGACAGAGAAGGCAACTGTGGGGCGGTTGAGGACGTAACTTAATAGGAGCTGCCACAGCAGCTGCTTCCTTGCCTTCCTCTCCAACCGGTGCCCCAAAACCGCTTTAAAGACTGATATCATCTGACTACAGACGGAGGCAGATTAACCCAGCATCTGAAGGAATGTCGAAGTATTATGACAGATGCTTGGGCTCTCCAAACTATCGCCCGTGGTTACTGTCTTCCTTTTTTAAAGAAACCTCCAAACTGTCCCCCGCGAAGCCAGTCCTTGAAAGTACCAGATCTGCTCCTTCTACAGGAAGTTCAGACACTGTTGGAGAAAGGTGCAATCGAACAGGTACCTGTAGCAGAAAGGAATGAAAGCTGGTAATCTCCTTATTTTCTGATCCCATAAAAGGATGGAGGGGTGCGACCCATCTTGGACTTGAGATTCTCGAACAAGTTCCTCAGGGAGGACAAGTTCAAGATGGTCACTCTTTCGTAGACCCAGGCCCCTCAACTCCAGGATTGGATGGTGTTATTGGATCTTCAGGATACTTATTTTTATGTGCCTTTTCATCTCAAGCACAGGAAATACCTGAGATTCGCAGTTGGCAGTTCTCATTATCAGTTTCTGCCATTCGGGCTGACCTCCGCACTGAGGGTCTTCACCAAGTTGATGGCAGTGTTGGCAGCGAATCTACGGAGGGGGTTTCACATCTACCCCTATCTGGACGATTGGTTGATCAGAGCTTATTCACCCGAACAAGCTCTGGAATATCTGGGCAGCCCCTGTCACTCTCTGCAAAGACTAGGCTTCTCCCTCAATTTCAAGAAGACCCAAATGACACCTTCCCAGAAGCTGCAATTCATTGGAGCGATCCTGGACTCTTCTTCGGGGAAAGCTTTGCCCCCTGAAGAAAGGGGTATCAACATTTCGCAGATGGTAAGCAAATTTTAAAGTGCCTCAAGTCATCCGGCCTTTTGATTTTCTGAGGTTCCTTGGCCTCATGGCATCCTGCATTTTTCTGTTGCCAGAGGCTTGACTGAAAATGAGGTCGCTTCAGTGGGCTCTTAGGACTCAGTGGTCACAATTCTCAGACAGAATGAAGGATCTGGTACAGATCACGAACAGGGTCGTGCAGGATCTTCTGTGGTGGGCCGTCAAGGAGAATGTTTTGAAGGGGGAACCCTTTTGGCAACCATAGCCAGAGATTACCTTAGTTATAGATGCCTCCCTCACAGGTTGGGGAGGTCACACAAACGGATTGAAGATCAGCAGACGCTGGTCTCTGTCAGAGTCCAAACTACACATCAACCTTTGGAGCTGAGGGCAATCAGACTTGCGCTGATGGCCTTTCTGCCTTCTGTACGGGGAAAAAATGTCCTGATAATGACGGGCAACACAGTGGCCATGCATTACCTCAACAAGAGAGGAGGTGTAAGGTTGCTGCTGCTGTGCAGAGAGGCAATGCAGCTTTCGTTTTGGGCACTGCAGGAAGGATTCACTCTATCAGCAGTTCATATGGCCGGAGAGGAAAACACAGCGGCGGATGCTCTGAGCAGGCAGAGCACAGTCTCCCACAAGTGGGAACTAGCTCAGTTAGTCCTTCAAGAGATCTTCACTCTTTGGGGAACCCCCAAGTGGACCTGTGTGCGTCCAGTGTCAACAGGAGTGTGACTGGTTGTGCACAAGAAAATGTCCTCACAGAGGAGCTCTCTCTAGGAGATACATTCGTAGTGGACTGTGAATTTCCGCTTCTGTATGCGTTTCTGCCAATCCTCATCATTCCTCATGTTCTCAGGAGGCTGGGGAAGTTTCAGAAATCTATGATTCTGATCGCCCCGGATTGGGCCAGGAGGACATGGTACCCAGAACTTCTGGAATTGTCCATCTGTCCTCCAATTCGTCTTACACAGAGGGAGGATCTCCTCTCGCAAGAGGGAGGTCATATTCTTCATCCTGAGATCAGGACCATCAACCTTCACGCATGGTTTCTGAGAGGTTGAGGTATACAGATTGGGAACTTCCGGAGGAGGTCATGGAGGTGTTGCTTTCGGCCAGGAGGCCAGCAACTAAATCTCTATACTACTGCTGTTGCAACAAATTATGCAGCTGGTGTAGAGATAAGGGAATTGACCCATTTTTAACAAACGCTGTCTCAGTGGATCATACTTTGTTTTTCTAAATGTTATAACTTGGTTGAGAAAGAGATTCCCGGGGGTCTAAGGGCCCACTCAACTAGAGGTGTAGCCGCTTCTTCAGCCCACCAGACAGGAGTACCACTGCAAGACATCTGCAATGCTGCCACTTGGTCTCCATGCACACAAAGCACTACTGTTTAGATTCCCTTTCGGGCCAGGAACCCACATTTGGAAATGCTGTGCTGCACAGCATGAATCAAAATGAAACTCTTCTTTCCCACCTCCAACAAAGCACTGCTATGGGAGAATATCAGAGATGAGGAATACGTGGGAGGACACAATCCATTTGAAGAACAAATTACTTCCCCCTGGTAATGTGCTTTCGATTGGTTTTCCTCCCACGTAGTCCTCATTGCCCCTCCCATCCATCGCCTCTGCCAAGAATGAGTTTACGTGATTTACACTTTCCTCTCCATTAACACTCAAGTACCTCTCATCTTCGAGACTGCTGTGCTGACAAGAGGAAAAGCATGAACTGAGGCAACGGGCGCAGTGAGTGCCTTTTATACCAGTGTAAAACCTTGCACTCGAGGGGGACGGAGGCCCTCGAAGGACACAAGGTTGACGACACATGGCACCCTTTGCTGGGAAAAAAGTTTTCCAAGCTGCAAAGCAGGATATCGAAGTATATCAAAGATGAGGAATACGTGGGAAGAACATCTAATCGAAAGAACATTAACTGCAGTAAGTAATTTGTTCTTCTGCAGCATTGATATCTTTCATAGATTCACACATGCGCCCGCCTCCCCGTTGAGGTTTCTCCTTAGACAGGCACTCATCAATATAGCAGTTAGTGTCAGGGCTGAAAATCTGAAGATGGTTGCCTGGAGTGTAGCGTAAGCCCTGCCACCTCATTGACTGGGGTGAAAAAGGACCAAAATGAGGCAGAAGGGCTACATAACTGAGTGCCTTTTCAGGCGAAATGGGCAATCTGTATTGCTTTCCCTATGGGTAAAATGTATTTTTTAAAATGTTTTTTGTTTTTATTGTAATATATAGTTTATAACAACTTTTATTATATTCTATACAAATCACAATAATTCTGTTAAGCAGAATCATTCCACTTCGTCGTTCTTCAGGAAGCTTCAGGAAACTTCAGGATCTCTCTTGATGTGCAGCTCACAAATCCTTAAATGATACATCGCATGTTAAGAACATCTTATCCATGTAATCGATTACTGCACATGTTAATTTAGTGTTGTTGCCTGACAACATCGTAAACCACCACTCTTCCATGTTCCCTGTTAACGGTGTGAATTTACTTAAAAAGAGAGACCTTGGTACTTTGAATTCTGTGCATCCAATCATCAAATGTTTGGAGGATTCAATGTGTATCTTACAGAATCTGCACAGATTACTTTAAGTTTCCTTATCTCGTTTCAGGAATAACCTTTCCTTTGTTTTGCATAGATTAAGTCTTAATCTTAAAAACTGGTCTCTATGGTACCATGATGGAAACATTTTAGATATTTTAGTATTTGATCGATTCCACGGATTCCAGGTACGTTATAGAGCGATGAAGCAAGAGAGTTCTGTTTTTCTCCATTTTGATTCCAATTCCACCCTCTTAACTTTTTCTTAGCTATTTGCGGGAGAGTTAGAAGAATTTCCATCTTGATACATGCATGGTAAAGAATGGTTCTGCCTTTGTCTGCCCAGTGTACCCAGTGTAAATACTGGTAGGGGGTGTCTGTACTTCCGCTCTCTATATGGTAGAGGAGAGGCACAGAAGACCCCAGCCAAGATTCTCTATAAGGTAGCAATGGACGAGCAATCAAGGCCTAGCTTCTCAGGAGGTGATGCAGGCTGGTTCTTAAGTACAGTGTAGTCCCCGAACCCCCACAAAGGAATGTCCACACACTGTATTACTGAAAACACAGTCTTTATATAATTAATATTCAAAGGTATGTACACGATCACAACAACGCACTTTGTACTCGGAAGTCAAGAATGATAAATATATACAATTCTAAAGTGGTACCACTAATGTTATCAAATCTCATTAAAGTGCATCAGCTGTACGGTTAAAATGTCACACAGATCAATAACGAGGAAACCAGCAATAGAGGTAGGAAGGAACGCAAGACGGTTGAAACAGTAGGCAGAATACTGAACCCTACCACGAGGCACAGTTCTGAATGGAGATCCCCCCACCTGGGCAACCTGTAAATAAGATATATCACACAAGCTCAGTCCATATGTTCAATAGTCTCACTTCTTCCTATTAAGGCTTTACCCCCCCAATGCACCTGGTGGAGTAGAGTTCTCCGACGATGCGTCGTCGACCAATCCTTCTTGAGTGCCTCCCTTTCAGGCGGGAGCTACGGATCGTCGAGAGGTGTCGGGGAACTTGGCGTTCGGTGTTGGGGAATCGACGGCCCTTCTTGAGTGCCCTCCCTTTAAGGCAGGAGTCACGGGTCGTCGAACGTCCGACGGTAAACAGGGTGAACTACGGCAGGGAAGTGGCAACTTCGTTCCTAGCGGTGCTCGTCGACGACAGAGCGTTGCCGTCCTGCAAGGAAGAGGCGTGCGGGGCACCTCGGTGACGAAAGTTCTGGACCGCAAAGAGATGATGAAGAACTGTGGCCCACCAAGGGCGTCGAGTCGTCGGCGTCTCTGTGGTCTTTAGGTGGTGGGAAACCCACCGGTGGATGCTCCTCGGCGCATCGACGGTCAGGCCTTCTCCAGCGGGAGACAAGCGGATGACGATGCAGACGAGAGCGTCCAATGATCAATTAAAGTTCTTAGGCAAATGGGAGCATGGCGGCTCCGGTCGGCGACGGCGGTCGTCGACAGTGGCGGACAACAGTCCGAGGGCTTCTCTTTGAGATTCTGCAGCAGTCCCCGTATCGGGTTGGCAGCCTGTCGAAGGTCTGTCTAGCAGGGAGCGTTGGCAAAGATCAGCTGTGCACGATGGTCCCTCGTAGCTCGGGAAGAGGGTGCCTTACCAGGTCCTCCCTGGGTCAGTCCTTGGAAACACAGCAGCCTTCAGATTGCGAGGGAGAGCCACAGCACTCCTTCTCATCCAGCGGGGGTTTCAAGGTCAAGCGTCAGTTACTCCAGTTACTCGTCGTAGTGGACTTCAGCTTCTGAACACGATTCCTAGCAGTGAGAGGTCCCCAGATATACTGTTGATCTCCCATTCATTCTGCTGGGTCACACTCAAGCATCCAATCACGACTACGGCATTCATGCAGGCAGGCAGCCAATCAGGCACACGAGTTATTCGGGCCATTCACTTCTCTCCAGACACTCACAACAAGTTATGTGTATTGGGACAAGTACCGAGCCATTCAACACTCCAAGCTGCATTCATACCGGTTTCGGGCAGAGTTGTCTCAGTCATTGTGTCAACCACCAGATACTAGACACCCACAACACAGAATACATATTTGTCACACACTCTATTCACCTAGGTCCCACCCACAGGAGGTACCCACAACATACATCACCGGGAATGCTCCAGCTAGTCTGGCCGGGCCTTCACAACAACACCATATATGGCATTTCCACCCAACAGCCAGTCAGGGGGAAGGGACAGAGTCAGGGCTTCCCAGGACTTTGGGAAAACAAGGTAATGGGTAATAGAAAGCAAGAGGTCACCGGGGCCATCTTGTTTTCCATCAGGAATCAACTGATCCCAATGGCAGGGCCGGGGTATCCCAAAATGAGGATACTCCGCGCACCTGTCAAATTCAGCATGGAGCTGCCACCAGCCCATACCAAACCAAAAGAAAGAGAGCTGCACCGCCAGGAGTCCCACATGAACTCCTGTGCGGAAAACACGACAGAACACACGATAAAAAGCAGTAAAGGACAAGGATACGGAGGCCCTGTCCCTCCGATGCATTTCCAGCATCACAGTCGCCCCCCCCAGACTGAGGTGGAGGGTGCCTAATCTCCCACAGGATAGACACCCTCATCCAGACGGTCAACATACCTTCTGGAAAGGCCATCTGCATTATCGTGACTCTTCCCTGGTCTGTGCTCTATGGTGAAGTCTAGCCCTTGCAGGCTAATGGACCACCTGAGCAGTTTCGGGTTCTCACCCTTCATCTGCATAAGCCACTTCAGGGGCTTATGATCTGTTTGGACCTTGAAGGTTGACCCCGCAAGGTAGGGCCTAAAACGCCTAAGGCTCCAAACTATACTAAAACATTCCTTTTCAACAGTAGCCCACCTAAGTTCTCTACCCTTGAGTTGTCTACTGATGAATATGATAGGATGTTCTCTCCCTTTGTCATCTAACTGGGACAAGACAGCTCCAATTCCGGTGTCGCAGGCATCCGTCTGGACGATAAAGGGTCGGCTGTAGTCAGGCGCACACAACACGGGTGCCCGACACAGACTTTCTTTCAAGCCATCAAAGGCCCTCTGACAGTCTTCAGTCCAATTGACCTTCCTAGGCTGTTTGGGTGAAGTCAGAGCTGTCAGCGGTGCAGCTATGGTTCCATAGTCCGCCATGAAATTGCGATAATATCCGGTGAGACCCAAAAAGGCTCTCACCTGGGTTTGAGTAGTGGGAGTCTCCCAGTCCTGTACATCCTGTACCTTACTGGGGAGAGGTTGGATTTGACCCCCTCCTACCTCATGACGAAGATACGTGACTTTCCCCTGAGCTATCTGGCACTTGGTGGCCTTGATAGTGAGGTTAGCCCTTTTTAAGGCCTGCAACACTCTACCCAGATGTGTCAAGTGCTCTTCCCAAGTGGAACTGTAGACAGCAATGTCGTCTAAATAATCAACACAAAAGGCTTCCAGCCCACTGAGAGCATGATTGACCAATCTCTGGAAGGTGGCAGGGGCATTCTTCAACCCAAAAGGCATGACTCTAAACTGGTAGAGTCCCTCGGGTGTTGAGAACGCCGTCTTTTTCTTGGCATGGTCCGTCAGAGCTATTTTCCAATAGCCTGAGGTGAGGTCAAAGGGGCTCATAAATTTGGCAGCACCTATGGTGTCCACGAGCTCATCAGCCCTGGGCAATGGGTGCGCGTCAGTTTTGGTGACGGCATTGACTCCTCGGTAGTGCACACAGAACCTCCAATCCTTGGTACCTGCCTGGGAACTTGCCTTGGGAACAAGGACCACGGGACTGGACCAGGGACTGGTTGAGGGTTCAGTAACACCCAGATCCAACATCTTGGCGACCTCAGCCTGGATGTGGTTCTTAACCGTATCGGACATTCGGTAGCTCCTGCTCTTGACAGGCACGCTGTCACCAGTGTCAATCTCTTGCTTACACCACGGTGTAAGGCCTGGCGTCAGCGAAAACAGAGAGGCATACTGCTGGAACAAAGCCCTGCAGGCCCTCTGCTGCTCGGTTGTCAAATCTGGAGAGAGCTGCACTCCCTCCACTGAGCCATCCTGAGGGTTGCTATGCAGCAAATCAGGAAGGGGCTCACTCTCATCCTCTTCTTGCTTTGAAGCCAGCAAGAGACATGAGACTTCTGCTCGCCTGTGGAAAGGCTTGAGCCTATTGACGTGGAATACCTGAGGGGCTACCCCTGGGATTCCCATGTCAACCAGATAGTTGACCTCGCCTATCTTGGAGACTATCCGGAAGTGTCCAGTCCATTTATCTGCCAAGGCCCGAGGCTTGGTAGGCTCCATCACGAGGACCTCCTGTCCCGGAGTCCAATCCACTTGCGATGTTTTAAGGTCATGCCAGTATTTGTTCAATTCCTGGCTGACCTTGAGATTCGCTGTTGCTTGACCCATCATTTGTGTCATCCTCCGCCTGAGGCCTAACACATAGTCCCCCACTTCCTTGGCGGGAGGGGTAGCTTCCAAACCTTCTCTGATCAAGGCAAGGGGCCCCCTCACGGGATGTCCAAAGAGTAGCTGAAAGGGGCTGAAACCAACACCCTCTTGAGGTACCTCTCTGTAAGCAAACAGCAGGCATGGCAGGAGGAGATCCAATTTCCTCCTTAGGGGCTCTTCCAAAGCACCTAGCATGCCCTTGAGAGTTTTATTAAATCTCTCAACCAGACCATTGGTCTGGGGTGGTAAGAAGTGGAGAACTTGTAGGTTACCCCGCACTCTTTCCACATGGTTTTCATGTAACTAGACATGAAGTTGGATCCTCGGTCAGAGACAACCTCCTTGGGGAATCCAACACAGGTGAAAATGCCCAGGAGAGCCCGGGCAACCACCTTGGCCGTAACAGTCCGAAGGGGTATAGCCTCAGGGTACCTGGTGGCATGATCTATCAAAACCAGGAATAAACCGATGTCCACCTGACGTGGGAGGGTCAAGGGGACCAACGATGTCGATGCCCACCCTCTCAAACGGTATGCCAACCACTGGCAATGGCTGCAGTGGGGCGATGACACTGCCTCCAGTCTTGCCAGACAACTGACAAGTTGGGCAGGTCCTGCAGTGGGACTCCACTTCTACTCCCATCCGAGGCCAGTAGAAATGGGCAGAGAGCCTCTGCTTAGTCTTCTTGGTACCAAGATGACCAGCCAATGGCACCTCATGCGCCAACTGCAGTAGGAAGGGCCTGTAAACCTGGGGTACCACCAACCTCTTGAGGGCACCAAGTTCAGGCTTAGTGGGCTCACTAACAAGGAGATCACCCTCCCAATAAATCCGGAAAGTCCTAGGCACCTCTCCTTGTGCCTGGGACAGCGCCTGTTTCCTCAGACCCTTGAGAGAGGAACACTCTCTCTGTCCTTTACAGAAGTCTGCCCGGGAGGGTCCACCTTCAGCTAGAAAGCATTGAAGATCGGGATGATCCTCCGGGTTGAGAACCTCTCCCACAGGAGAGTCTTCTGGCTCTTCTCCCACAGGAGTTGAGACGGGGTTTACCACTGGACCCAGCCCGTTCGGGAGCATGGATCCCAATGGGTGCTGTAGGAACAGCAGGAAGAGAAGGAGCTCCCTCCACAGAGGTGGCCTTCTTGCTCTTCCTTCGTCGTGCCTTAGGCCGCGCCTTTGGCTCGGGTACCGGACTCACAGCCAGACCTGGTGTCACCTGTGACCTAGTGACCGCAGCAGCAGTCATGGGAAGACCATCTGCGATCAATCCCAACTCGACTAGATCGTTACCTAACGAAATGTTAGCAGGGACATTGTCCTGAACCAGGACCGGAAGCTTTGCTGTCTTGTCTCCAATTACGAGTGTGACTCGGGCTACAGGCGATAATTTGGGAGGCCCACCAGCTAACCTGGTGGTTCTCAGAGGAGCATCTACATAGTCCTCTGGCTTGAGCAGGGTCCTGTCCACCACTGTCATGCTTGCCCCAGTGTCTCTCAAACCAGTAGAAGGCTGGCCATTCAGGAGGACACTTCTCCAAAATCTACGGGTGTTCTGTGGGATAGTCACCAGTACTTCCGCGTACTGATGCCAGGCCCCAAGGGACACTAAGGAAATCTCTACGGGAGCACCAAAAGTGATTCCTGTAGAGGAGGGGAGGACAGTGGCCTCCACCTCAGACATGGTATAACGGTAGGTCAGGCTGACAGCCTGTACTTCGAGTGCCTTACCTTTACACTTGGAGTCACCCCTTTTGTGATCCAGAGCCCCACAGTCCCAACAAGTGCCGGGAGTGCGGGGTACGGTACTGGAACCACCTGGAGCCTGCTTTGCAGCAGGTGGACCACTACTCTTATTCCCACCCACAGATGACTTATCCCCACTAGATTTTTGGGTGTTAGGAGAGGAGGGTTTAGGTTTATTCGACTGTGACTGCTTTTGGGACTCCTCAACTTTCTGAGAGGCCCCTTTTTCTTTGTCCTTGTCCTTCCCACTGGAGTCCTTAGGGGACACCCGGTGGGAGACCCACTTGTCAGCCAACCTAGCCATCTTAAAGGGATCCAAAATGTTCTGGTCAGCAACATACTGACGCAGCTCCGGTGAACAGGCTTCAGAAAAATGCTCAAAAAACAATAGGTGGGACAATTCAACAAAAGTTTTCACCTTGTAACCATCAATCCACCCCATCATATTCATGTGCGCAGCACTCACCCAGTCAACCCAAGACACATTCTCTCTTTTCTTAAAATCCCTGAACCTTTTAAGGTATTGGGTAGGCGTCTTGCCAAACTTTGCAATCAAAGCAGATTGATACACTCATACTGACCCCTTTCTTCCACACTCAGCTTCAGAATACAGTCATTTCCAGTTTGAGGCACTCTGCTTAGCAAACACTTAGCCCAATCTCTTTTGTCAACATCATGAATTGCACACGCCATTTCAAACGCTTCAATCCATTGGAGGATATCAGAACCCTCCAAAAACACACCAACCAAATCCTTCATAAATTTAGTTGCTGGGGACCTGACACTCTCACTGGGTTTCGCTGAAGTCTCCAGTCGAGCTTTCTCTAGCTGGATTCTCTGACATTCAGTGTCCTTGGGCCTCATTACACGGACGGCGGTAAGGGTTAACGGTCACCGTTAATGGCAACGGTGACCGTTAACCCTTACCGCCGTACTACGAGGTCCCTTTGCGGGTTGGAGGATTTAACGCCTGCTTCTTGCAGGCGTTAAAATCCAACCCGCTAAGGGACCTCGGAGCTAATTACGGCACCGCAAAATTGCGGTGGCGTAATTAGCGCCTTCCCCATTTCCATAGAGCCCTATGGGGCAGAAATGGGAATGGGGAAGGGCAATGGCGGAAAGGGGATTTACCGCCCCTCCAACCTTGGAATGGGGCGGTAAATCCCCTTTCCGCCAAGGCGGTGCCGGTATTTTACCGGCATGAGCCATGGCGCTAATAGCGCCATGGCTCACCGCCTACCGTGCAATGAGGCCCCTTGTCTTTGAGTTCAAGATCCCTATTCTTGAGTTCAACTTGTTGCGCCAACTCCTCTTTCTTAAGTTCAACATCTATTTTCAACTTGCGATATTCAAAGGCCAATTTCATCCTTAATAACTGAAGTTCCAAGGAATTGCTGGGGTTCGGAACAGAGGCAGCAGGAATAGCGGCATTCCCAGAAACAGATTCAGTAGAAAGCCCAGGGGCAGAGTCCTCATTGGTTGCATTCCCCCCCTCATCAAGAGTTTCAGCATCGGTCTGGTAGTCCACCAGGGCAGCTATCAGCTCAGCCCTAGACTTATCCACAAAGTCTAACTCCCTGGCTTCACAAGCACTCTGGAGAAGCCTCTAAGCTCATCCGAGTCAATTTACCATTCGCAATAGACTCCATTGCTTGTAATGCAGTTATTTTGTACACACCCAAACCTTAATGTAATAAAGTGTGGATATTTTGTAAGTGGCACGGTTATACACTGATTCTTAAAACCATAAGAATCCCACCACTGCCACCAGTGTAAAGACTGGTAGGGGGTGTCTGTACTTCCGCTCTCTATATGGTAGAGGAGAGGCACAGAAGACCCCAGCCAAGATTCTCTATAAGGTAGCAATGGATGAGCAATCAAGGCCTAGCTTCTCAGGAGGAGATGCAGGCTGGTTCTTAAGTACAGTGTAGTCCCCGAATCCCCACAAAGGAATGTCCACACACTGTATTACTGAAAACACAGTCTTTATATAATTAATATTCAAAGGTATGTACACGATCACAACAACGCACTTTGTACTCGGAAGTCAAGAATGATAAATATATACAATTCTAAAGTGGTACCACTAATGTTATCAAATTTCATTAAAGTGCATCAACTGTACGGTTAAAATGTCACACAGATCAATAACGAGGAAACCAGCAATAGAGGTAGGAAGGAACGCAAGATGGTTGAAACAGTAGGCAGAATACTAAACCCTACCACGAGGCACAGTTCTGAGTGGAGATCCCCCCACCTGGGCACCCTGTAAATAAGATATATCACACAAGCCCAGTCCATATGTTCAATAGTCTCACTTCTTCCTATTAAGGCTTTACCCCCCCCCAATGTACCTGGTGGAGTAGAGTTCTCCGACGATGCGTCGACCGATCCTTCTTTTGAGTGCCTCCCTTTCAGGTGGGAGCCACGGATCGTCGAGAGGTGTCGGGGAACTTGGCGTTCGGTGTCAGGGAATCGACGGCCCTTCTTGAGTGCCCTCCCTTTAAGGCAAGAGTCACGGGTCGTCGAACGTCCGACTGTGAACAGGGTGAACTACGGCAGGGAAGTGGCAACTTCGTTCCTAGCGGTGCTCGTCGACGACAGAGCGTTGGCGTCCTGCAAGGAAGAGGCGTGCGGGGCAACTCTGTGACGATAGTTCTGGACTGCAAAGAGATGATGAGGAACTGTGGCCCACCAGTGGGCGTCGAGTCGTCGGCGTCTCTGTGGTCTTTAGGTGGCGGGAAACCCACCGGTGGATGCTCCTCGGCGCGTCGACGGTCAGGCCTTCTCCAGCGGGAGACAAGCGGATGACGATGCAGACGAGAGCGTCCGATGATCAATTAAAGTTCTTAGGCAAACAGGAGCACGGCGGCTCCGTCGGCGACGGCGGTCGTCGACAGTGGCAGACAACAGTCCGAGGGCTTCTCTTTGAGATTCCGCAGCAGTCCCCGTATCGGGTTGGCAGCCTGTCGAAGGTATGTCTACCAGGGAGCGTTAGCAAAGATCAGCTGTGCACGATGGTCCCTCGTAGCTCGGAAAGAGGGCGCCTTACCAGGTCCTCCCTCGGTCAGTCCTTGGAAACACAGCAGCCTTCAGATTGCGAGGGAGAGCCACAGCACTCCTCGTCCAGCAGGGGTTTCAAGGTCAAGCGTCAGTTACTCCAGTTACTCGTCGTAGTGGACTTCAGCTTCTGAACACGATTCCTAACAGTGAGAGGTCCCCAAATATACTGTTGATCTCCCATTCATTCCGCTGGGTCACACTCAAGCATCCAATCACAACCAGGCACACAAGGTATTCAGGACATTCACTTCTCTCCAGACACTCACAACAAGTTATGTGTATTGGGACAAGTACCGAGCCATTCAACACTCCAAGCTGCATTCATACCGGTTTCGGGCAGGGTTGTCTCAGTCATTGTGTCAACCACCAGATACTAGACACCCACAAAACAGAATGCATATTCGTCACACACTCTATTCACCCAGGTCCCACCCACAGGAGGTACCCACAACATACATCACCGGGAAGGCTCCAGCTAGTCTGGCCAGGCCTTCACAACAACACCATACATGGCATTTCCACCCAACAGCCAGTCAGGGGGAAGGGACAGAGTCAGGGCTTCCCAGGACTTTGGGAAAACAAGGTAATGGGTAATAGAAAGCAAGAGGCCACCGGGGCCCTCTTGTTTTCCATCAGGAATCAACTGATCCCAATGACAGGGCCGGGGTATCCCAAAATGGAGGATACTCCGCGCACCTGTCAAATTCAGCATAGAGCTGCCACCAGCCCATACCCTGCTCTGCGGGCCACCCAGAGGTGCCTAAAAACATACACTAGGGGCACAGGGTTGTACCCCCACCCATGGGTGCCATAAGGGTATCCCACGGGTCCATTCACCAAACCAAAAGAAAGAGAGCTGCACCTCCAGGAGTCCCACATGAACTCCTGTGCGGAAAGCACGACAGAACACACGATAAAAAGCAGTAAAGGACAAGGATACAGAGTCCCTGTCCCTCCGATGCATTTCCAGCATCACACCCAACTCTTAATAAGACCAACGTGAGGGAATTCTTTAATTGAGGCTATGAAGGAGTTGGTGGAGTTAAATACATTTTCCTCAGTGTTTCTACAGATCTCCAAAGGATAATTCCATATAGAGAATCTATGGATAATTCCTATCGAAATGCTGTTATTGAGATATTTGATGGCAATGTAAGTATTTTCCGGCAAAAGATACCCTCTAGGACCAGCCAAATGTCTTTGTTCAGATTCCAGCTAGCCTTGCTCCCAAATGTTATCGTTGGCACTACTTTTTGTAAATAAAACTTTAAATTGGAATCAAGATGAATTTCCCGTATTCAGTGTGTAGTTTTGCTCCTAGAAGCGACAGCTTGCGCATACGACAGATAAGGTCTTGAGACCAATCCCATTCACAAATTGATTTATTGAATAGGACTCCTAAGTAACGTATGGATGATGTAGTTTCAATGCGTTCACCTGCAATTGTCCAATGAAAAGTTTTGTTTCTTTGACCTTGCTGGGGCCGAATGTTATGATTTTTGTTTTAGTTACGTTCACTTCAAGATCGTTTTTTTGAAAGTAAAAAATGTATTAAATGTATTCATTTTAAATTCCCGAGGATTCCCAGTCTGACGACAGGGAATATTCAAGCATGTGAATCTATGAAAGATACCATGCTTGAGAATTACAGTTACAGTTAAGTAATTAAGCCTTCCTGCATCCACACATTTGCCTTACATTCTGGATGTGCCCTGAATAGAGTACATTTCAGTCGTGCATCCGTGGAACACACAGATGTTAACACAGAGCCACTTGCACACCGACAGACACACACAAAGGAGGGGAGCATTGTTACTGTTTCATGAGACTGTGGCTTCCACTTAATGGCTTTGAAGGCACACTTGGAGTGTCCTGGTTACCGAAATGTGTCAGACGTGTACATGCAGGTGACTACTGGACCCTGTGACTCACAGGGCCAATCTAGTCAGCAGACATGGGGACATGTAGCTGCCAGACGATGCGTGCTATACCAGTGACCCCCTCGCATCCTCCCGCATGTGTCAGGGCGACACATGCATGCTTCCATGGAGGGACTTGTTTTTCAGGATATGTGTGAGGAATTGCCACCACATGCCCTTTTCATAATATGGCTGTGCCCAGCTGGATTAGTCAGCTGATCTGCAGCACCTGCTCACCAGTGACACAGAACAGCTCTGAGGTGAGAGATGCCTTATTGAAAGCTACTGTTACAGCCATGTCACTTCTGCACAGAGGCTGCATATAAAGGTGTGCACCTCTATGGAATAAACCATGTTGCAGGTTTAATTTTATAGCATTTGTATTTTCTATAGATTCACATGTGACCCAAGAATCCTCCCCGGAGATATTAGTTACTGCACATGCTTTGAATCTAGGGTGTGAGGTATTAGTGGTGGAATAAAAGGTCAGCAGAGGCGAGACACTTGGGGGGAAAACAAGGCCTATTTACCTTAGACAAAAGCCTCAATGTGGGTATCCTTAATGATGTGGAGGTATATGTATTCAAGTATTTTTAAACAAGTTTATGTGTATAAAGTTACAGAGGGATTCCGAAACAATGACAGGCAATGTTTAAATAAAGTTGTGAGTCTAGAGAAGATACACATTCTTGAGAACTATATTTACAGTCATTATTTTAATTTCTTACCATATTGATTACTATACACCTGGTCCACACTCTATCCCTACTAAAAGATAGATATCTGTTGCTCCTACCCTCAGCGTAAGGAAATTGACTGGTACGCACAGCCAGAGAGCAAGGGTAGCATGGGTCAGATGTTTTTGCACTTTACTTCTGTTCCATAATCCCTGCTCCTCTGTATGACCCTCTCTCTGTTTCTGCTAAATACTAGATATCTGTTACATCTATCCCGAGCAAATGGAAATGGACTTGTGGGCAAAGTCAGAGAGTGGGTTTGGCCAGGACCGATTCATGCACAGATTTTTTTAAGCATACATTCTGGCTTCACTTATGAAATTATTAATGTTTTGCTGTCCAAAAGATTTGGTCCTGCATATAGAGTAAAGGAGCCTATGGACTTAGATATGCAGTAATCACTACGGTAAGAAACATATTCTTTATGGTGTGTGTGTGTGTGTGTATGTATATAGTATGAAAGGAAAGCATATGCATTAAGCATTTGCCTCTGACATGGGGCATGGCTGAGCATTGTATTGTGAGTCTCGCAGGGCCAACTCAGACCGTCGTTCTTCCAAAGTTGATACATTTGATACATTGGGTAATAACAGGAATTAATACGGAGTTTAGAAGTTTCAAAATGCTGCTGAGGAAGAGAAGGAAGGGAAGATGGAATAGAAGAGAGAAATGGAGAGAGCATCAGAGGTGTGGGTATAGAAGAGAAATCAGGGGTAAAGTGAAAGGAAACAGTGTTTGTGTTGGAGAACAGTGAGGTGATATTTAATGTGGGTTCCCTGTCTGACATCAGGGACGAGTGAAACAGTATGGAAATCGAGGGAATATGTATACAGGAGAACTGTACTTTCATGTGAGTGATTTAGTTGTACTGACCATAATTAACATTTTCCATAATACGTTGAGGAAAGTCTGGATTCTATCAAAGACACAGAGGTGAGCATTATGCTTTTCTTTCTTTAATGCCAAAACACAAGTGGGCAGATTTTAGCAAAAGAGAATTCTTTATTTTCCTCCACAGTATAACATCTTGCTGTAATCTAACAAGACAATCCCTCTTAAACAAACTGTAACTTGAAAACAGAGTACAACTCCCAACAAAAACTCCGATTCATGTAGTCCTTTAGACTCTGAACATATGTCTATACTCCTACTATCAACTGTCATCTGCTCCTGTAAGAAGGCAGCACTTCCTCTGCAAGCAATCCTTCTTAGCTGTGCCAATAGGACCCATTTCGAGAACTTCACTGCAAACTCAAATTCCAAACTGCCTGAACATCTCTTCTATTTCATCACCTTCTAGCTCCCTCAGAATGGCTTAACCTCCGACTGTGTAGAATATAAAAGCAAGCAGTTAGGGTGGGGAAAAAAACGAACTGAACATCAGCACAAAATTTAGCATGAAGACATTTCCAGCTCACAGAGACTAAACCTCCAATAACCAGGTTCAAACAACTGCAAAAACATTACTATATGAACAAGCTGTACAGAATGTAATAGCCATACATATATCATCAAAAAAGGAGGGTATAATGCTTGTCTCTGGGTCTTATATAGAATCAATTGAATTGAATAAAAAAACTTTGGACCAAAAAACAGTAGTTCCAAAAGCAATGTGCAGTCTGTGACAATTTCTAATTTTTGTTTTATTAACGCAACAGTATTATGCATATCATACTTGCATAGGTGAAATAAATAAATAAAGTACAGCCAAGCACAAAACATCATTAAATACAGCTGACTCAATGGCCATGCGTTTCGCTCCAACTGGCTTTTTCAAGGCAAAGTCAAGGAGAACATACGTTTTAACAAAACTAAGTCAATCAGAGCAATACATTGTGCTCCCAATGTATATTCCATATGCTGGAGAGAGGGAGAGAAGGTAGCAGGGAAGAGAAAGAAAGAGAAGAAAAATACATGAATTATGAATGCACAAAAAGTAATACTTGACAAAATTGCATGTTGCAAAAAAAGTAAAAGGTCAAAGATGATAATTAACATGTCAAGAGATCAGACACCAGGAGCTCATGGATGTAAATGAGAGAATCTTCAACAGCCTGGTCAATGCAGGCCTAGCTACCCTAAGAAGCCTGAGTAACTGAATATGGTACACCAAACCAATATAATTAACGAGTAATGTATATGCAACCCATAAACACTCACAGTTTTGTTTGTTGAAATCAAGTGATCCAAATAATATGAGAACATGTTAGCAGGGTTACAAATTGATCCACAAGCAGAAAACAAAATTGCTGTTTTCCTGTAGGCTGCAATAAGAATCACCTGATATCACCTTTTGACGAATCCCCAGATGTCGTCACTTCTCCCTCTCCCCTACGGGGAGCCCATGAGGCCAGGGAGGTGAGGCAGCTACCCAATAGTTTCCCTGGGGGTGGTACTCAGCAGGAGGATTTCATGGGGAGAGAGGACACCATTGAGAGTAGTGACCTCTTCGGGAGAACGCAGTATCCCCTTGACCCACCATCCTTCAAGACCGCTCCAGTTCCCCATTGCCGTTACTTCCATGTGCTGTAGTAGCATATCCCATGTGAGAAGAATTGGGACGATGAAGAGGCCATGAGGAATGATGATCTCTCGCCAGAACCAACACGCACGCCTTAGTCTCCTACATGCTCCTATTGGCCGGAGAAGGAAGAGAACGATGGTGTCTTCAACTTCGGTCCAGCACAGACCGAGAACACGGCAAAGCCCGCACAGATCCAGAGTGCAGAATGGCAGACATGTCCTAGAGGGAAGCACGGTTGCAGAAACCCCACGGCACAGAAGGCAAACCGAAGGTGAGGCAAAACACTTGCTGGTAACCAGAACTGCCAGCATGCAAGAAAACCGCTGTAAAGCTGCAGAGAAGGGACGCCGATGACCGAAGAAGGTCCCGAAGGTCCCCAGAACCCAGGAGAGTCGTCAAAGCTCCTGGGAGACCCATGAACAGCCTGAATGTGCCAAGAGAGTGGAAGGGGACAGAAGCAAAGCGGAAAGGCAGTATTCATCAGGGCAGAGTAATCAAGTGAGGGGGTACAGGGACCCATATCCTAAAGACATATATCCTGCCACTAACGAAGGGGGATACCAACTTTACAAATATAAGTGGCACTCATAGACCCTGGCAGGAGAATAAACCAAGTCGGTGGATCGAAGGAAGATCAGGCAAAGAGAATGTTGGCCATAATCAAGTGAAGGGGGTCTGGGACCCACAAAAGAAAAGCCTACACCGGCCAGGAAGGGAGGGGAATACAAACGTTGCATATAGAAGTGACATTCAAAGATCTTGGCAGGAGAGTAAACCAGGACTGTGGAACAGAAAGAGAATAGATAAAGAGAACACCGTGAACAATCACTTGAAGGAGGTCTGGGACCCATGTTGGGGAAGTATACCCCAAATAGTAAGCAAGAGGAATACAGAGCTTGTGTGTACAAGGGACACTCAGAGACCTTGACAGGAGAATAAACCAAGGCCCTGGGTGGAAGTGAATAAAGAGGAAGAGAACAGTGAATCCAGGAACATTGAGGGCCCAACTTGGCAGGAGAGCATGCCGAGAGGAGGGATACTGAGAATAGGGTTTGGAACCCTCAACCCAGCTTGGTGAAGGTGTCCAGGTCATTCTTCCTTGTTGCAGGACCAGGAGTCAGGTTTACCAAGTAAAGATAAACACTTGTCTCATCTGTTAAAGACACACATACGAAGTCGGATAAAGCTGGAAAGACTCTGGGGAAAGGGAAATAACTCTGAGTCTTGTGGAACTTTGACTTGCTTTTATACACCTTTTTTAGAACATTTGTTTTGAACTACAAAGTCAGGCTGCAGGTCGGCAGTTAAAGAGACATTTCCCTTTTCACCTTATGTTTAGTTTAGCTTGTGAGGGATAGGCTGGGATAGGCAGGATTTAAACACAGGACAGCAAACTTTGCTTTGGACATTATGATACAGACAGATTCATTAGTTAGTTTTGTTGAGGCAGGGAAACCCCTCTTAGCAGTAGGACTGGTTAGGATTTCTGCCAGACCCCCCATTTTGGCTGTTAATAAATGTCCTTGCCAATCAATAACACCTTTCTTTCTGTCTCTTTGTCATGCCTGCCAAGGGTTCTCCGATTGCTCCCTCGCAGTCTGCATCCAGGAGATTGAAAGCATGTAAATCTGCTTTCTTGCAGTCTTCGTCTAGGACAAGGACATTACTTGTTTCTACTCCCCATTAAGCTCACAGAATGGCAGCAAGACCATTTTATTCACAATACAGATTGGCTGGGCGGTTCCTAGGTAAACACTGTTAGTTGCTGACTGCTAATTGTTGCCTCCCTGGAATTACAAGTGATGTGGTTCCACGTGTCTGGGGGTGTGTACTTTTCTATTTAAATCAGGTGCTGTAGGAGTCCGGTGCTTCTTATTAGCGTATTCCTGGAAGCTCTGGTTGCTCCGCTCCTGCTTGGCAACCCGTTCCTGTTTTGTTTCTTCTGTATTGTTATACCAGTCTGAACTATGTGTGGCCGTTCCATTCGGCTTTGTGTGGAGTGCTAAGGACAAGCCGATGTTCCTGATCGTGTCGTTCATTTCATCTCAACTCTACTACATGCGGCATTCCTTCTGCCGTATGGAACATTAACTGTATTTGGCGTTCCATTATCCTGCTGAAATGCTCAGCTTTTTCCCCACGCCACTTCTGCCTTACAGAACGTTAATTGGACGTTCCATTGTCCCGCTGGAGTCCGCAGCTGTTTTCCCAAGCTGCTTGGAGTTTCAGAGAAACAAAGCATTTCTTTTCACACGCTAACATTTTGTGTACTGGTAGTGCATTTCAACAGCCTCACACCCAGTGCTCTTGCAGCGGTTTCGTAAGCCTCATTCCGCAGCTGCCTTCACTCATCTCCTACATCCAGCAAGTAAATTATCATATAATCTGCTTTGGTTCAATACCCTGCTCATTGGATGCACATACTTCTGCTACAAATTCCTCCATGTCAGTGCTGCATATCTGTATACATGGATGTTTTTTTCATCTGAAACCAAGACATTTGTTCACTTTTGGAAATTGCCTTTCCCTTGCTATGGTACCTGTGGACTGGATTTATCTACGCTCTGCAGAGGATAAGTGCACCATCCCGATCCTAGTGCATCCCTCGTGCCGTTCGGGTTTAGCTCCTCACTAACCTTTTCCTTCCCAATTCGTTTTCCCTCTGGATCTACCTACTCATTGCAGACCTACACCTTCCAGTCTAAGGTAGAGGAATTATCAGACTGAATTGTATAAAGAAAGGGGGGAATTACAGGGAGGTTCCTCTATTGAGTTCATTCCTCTTCCTCTGGGAAGAAGACCTGTCCAGTAGAAGACCCACAGCACTACGTTTCTGGTTTCCCCCGAAATAGGGAACACTGCACCCTTCTAAGTGATTTGTTGCGCTAGCTTTTCATTTCTTTCAGCTAGTGGGGGAAATCATTGGGAAGGTTTCCTATTTTGATGAGTTACATCTATACAAGGGCACAGAAATCGTAACAGGTGGGACTTGCAGACTGGTAAGTCTTCCTTTTACCCTGTTGTTGGTTATTCTGTGTGCCTTGTGTAACACTCTTATTCCTAAACCCTCAAATATGGTGTCAGTGGTGGGATTGGAACTGATTGTTAAAAATCACCTCCACCCCAACTATAGCTACATGAGAGTCTATTGGCTTTGACCTTGGTAGCAGCCAAGAGTTGACCCTAGAGCCAGGGGAAAGACAGCTAATACCAACTGGCCTAGTTTTAACCCCACCAGAGGGCCCATACATCAGACTGACATCAAAATCTTGGTTAGCCTGGAGGTATGGGTTGGATGTATTAACAGCAGTAGTAGACATGACTATAGGGGAGATATGAACATTTTAATGCAAAACAACGCAAAGTTCACTTACCAATTCAAGGTAGGGGACAAGATTGCGCAAGCTATTTTAAGAGAGCCGTGTTCCCCGATGTAGAGGAGGTCTGTGACCAAGATCGAACAGACAGAGGTACGGAAGGGTTTAGGGAGGCAGATTTGAAACCATTTACCAGTACCAAGATACCCAAGCCCCAAGTTGATCAAGAGGAAATCAAAATCATGCCAGACGTGACTTTTGTGCAAGAATTGACCCAATCTTATCTGAAGCCTTCATCAGGGTAATACCCGAAGAGGAGAGAAGAGGAAAAGAAGGGCTGTTCTTTTTCTATAAAGCATGCGCTACTATATAAAGGGGATGTTACCAGTGAGGGGGTGGCCCGGTCCCAAATAGTAGTCCAAAAGAGTCATCAGAGGGTGGTCCTGGAGATTGCCCATTCCCATCTCACTGTACAACATCCTGAAACGTCTAAGACCCAAATTCAAGTGGGTGACAGGTCTATTGGCTGGGTATTTATTCCGACATTAAGAACTATGTCACAGCATGCCCCTTGTGCCAAAAGACTGATCCCCAAAGAATAATCCACAAAGACTGATCCCCAAAGGCCTTCGCCAGTTCCTTTACAAACTTAACCTATCAAAGATGTACCATTCTCTTAATGAGACACGGTTTACTGCCAGCTCTGTCACAGGTTTTTACACCCTCCTCCCTGAGGGTTACTAGATACTCACTAATTCCAGGCCTAACCGGCCCAGGCTGGAGTGCCCTTGTTCTTCCCTGAGTGGGTCCCTGCTATCACCATACCCACTCAAGCCTATTCCTCTTTTGAATGCCTTGTCTACAAGCCTGGTATCTCCCCTGGCCTCTCTCTGACTTTGGCCACCACCCATAGGCCATCTGTCCAGGTCTCCCACTTCTTCTCTGAGTGGGCTGGCTTCACCTCTTCTCTCTTGGCCTCCACCTCAAGCTCCTCCTCAGAGACTTTAATATTCACCTCGACTCCCCTGGTGTGGCCTCTGGGCTCTTCTGCAACCTTTGTGACTCTCTTTCCCTCTCCATTCATCCCTCTGGGCCGACGCACCCTTCTGGACACACCTTGGATGCCCTCATCTCGTCAAACCTTCCCATCTACGTCCCTCTCATTACTCCTCTCTCCTGGTCTGACCATGCTCGCCTTTCCTCTCACCTAGACCACCCTGCGCCCCCGGCTAAGCCTCTACCCATGCCGCCAGCCTCCTTCTCCTTCATTCAACCAATTAAGTGAGTGTTAGTTGCTGCTTTTGCTGCTACCTTAATTCCCCCTCCTATTCCTACCACTGACTATCACCCTGACACTGCCCTCTCTAACCTTCAACTCTCCTTTTCCAACACTCTAGACATCCTTGTCCCTGCCATGAGGATTTGCATGATACCTACCTCCAAGTGGAACTCTTGGTTTGACTCTGCCTTGGCCACACTGAAATGCAAGTGCTGTATAGGCAATACAGACTCTCCATCTTCTCAAAGAAGTGAGCCTATATCCAAGCCTGCATCTCCGCGTCCACTAACAACATGGCAAAACTTTTCAAAATCTGCAAGGAACTTGCCAACCCTACTGCAATCTCCACTTCCCCCCTGCCCTCTGCACTTCTCTGGCCTCTCACTTAATTTCCAAAACTCAGGACATCCTCTCCTCACTCTCCCCTACACCACACCCTCCTCCCTCACGTTCTCTCTTTCCCCCCTTGGTCCCCCTCACCTCTACCCACCTTCTCCCCCTCGTTTTCTCCCTTAACACCTGATGAGATTTCAGGACTAGTCTGTTCTATGAAAGTCTCCTCCAAACAGGTGCGCCCTTGCTCCTCCAGAACTATCAAAGACAACATTGTCTCCCTTGCTCCAGCCTTGGACGATTTCTGCAATCATTCCTTTGCCACTGAATTGTTCCCCACACTCCTCAAGCACTCCCTTGTGTACCCTCTCCTAAAAGCCTTCTGCTGACCCTTCCAGTCTGGCTAACTACTGCCCTAGCTCTATTAACCCCTTCCTGGGCAAACTCTTGGAGAAGCTGGCCATCTCCCAGCTTATCCACCACACTAAATATGTTGGCTGCCTCCAGAATCACCAGTCTGGATTCAGAGCTGCCAGAAGCAGGGAAACTGCTCTCCTGAACACCTGTGAAGACTTGCTCTCTAATCTTGATTCCAGTTCTCCTTCCGTTCTCATACTTCTTGACCTTTCTTCTGCCTTCGATATGGTCAACCATGCCACCCTGATAAAGCTGGTCTGTGACACCCTTAGCATCACGTACCTGGCTCTGGATTGGCTGACCCCCTTCCTCTCTGCAACTGGGCCCCCTTCTCTCCACCATCTCATTCTCCACCTGTGGCATCCCTCAGGGTTCTATCCCCTAGCCCAGTTGATCTCCACCTTCTCGCCTAACCTCCAGTGTTATGCAGAAGACATGCAGCTCTCCTTCAAGCTACCCTCCTCTGCCTCCTCTTCTTCCTCCTCTCTCATTCCTCCTGACTGTCTATCCGCTGTTCAGGCATGGTGCACTACTAATGATCTCTACCTTAATACCAGTATGACAGAGATACTTCTCATCGGGACCCCTGCTCCCTCTTTCTATCCCACACTCTGGCCACCCTCCATGGGCCCCCTCACTCGCCCTCCTCCTCCTCAGAGGTTTCCTCCCTTTCCTCATCTTCCCCCAGAAACAAACACATTTTTTCCAGAGCTTATGGTTCTTTCCAGGCAGGACTACTGCAACAACCTCTTCCTCAATCTTCCTAACTCCTCCCTTCGCCCCCTAAAACTAATCCAGAATAGGACTACGAGATTTATCCTTGGCCTCAAGACCCTCTGCATCATCCACAAGGCTTTCAGGGGCATGGGACCCTGCTACATCCAACCTGCTCTCCCGAAATACCTCCCTGCTAGACCCCTTCGGTCTTCTAGCTCCAACTCTCTGCAGATCAGACATTTTTCCAAGCAGAGAGTGGGGGGATAGATCTCTCTCCTGCGCAAGTGGCTCCCTCTGGAATGGCCTTCCTGCCCTTCTTGAGCCGGATCTCCTTAAGTTTAAGAAAGTCCTCAAGACCTTCCTCTTCTCTTCCTCCTTTCCTCCCCCCTGCCCTGCTAATCTCCCCCTCTGGCCTAGACTGGCGGCCTGGTTCCTTCAAGAGTCTTACAGGGTGCCAGCCCCCTCCCATTGTCCAGTTGACCTATGCACTTGGTTGCTCCTGTCCAGGCCCCCCCTCAACCTGCACTTGCCCTTATGGGCCCCTGCCTGCACTTATTTGTGTGGTCTGCACCCGTGGAGCCATTTCAGCGCCTTACCTCACACTTAGCTTGGAGACCCTCCTTCCCCTGCTCTCTCTGCTTCCCTTGTCCTGCCCACCTGGCCTCCACTGGCACTCTCCCTCCCACAGGCCCTTTTGCCCTGCTCATGTACTCCCCCTTCCCTCCTCTCTGCACTTCTCCTCATTGCACTTGCACAATCTGAATGTCACAAGGCCTATTATGATCACTTCCATGATTGTCCTTTCTATTTCCCCCTCCCCATGCCTTGTTGCGCCTTGGAACACTTGTGTATAGGCACATTATAAATAACCAATAAATAGGGATAAGGATGTACATAATAGGTCCCTTTGAGTCTTCCAAACTGGGGAACCGGTATTTCTCCAGCATGAGGTCTGGCATGGATTCACATGCTCATGAATATTCCCCGTTGTCAGGCTGGGAATCCTCAGTAAAGAAAAAATCTGTTTTGTTTCTGAACTGTCTTTCTACTAGTAACCAATCATTGGTCTCTGGGTCATACTGCCCCCAGCCAATGACTGCCCTCTACCTAAGCCCCTCCTCCGGCAGCCATCTTCAGATTTTTACTGCACGTTCAAGTGTTGGGAGTCCTCATGCTATAGCTCTCGAGCTTTACTGCGTTTTGCGTTTTTTCAAAGAGTTTACTCTTATATTTTCAGTCATCGAGCCTCACGCTCCACCGATTCTACTTCCAATCAACGGGGACCCGTTTCGGAATTCTTCTACGCCCATCAAGGGCAAATTTTCATCGAGTTTTCACTTCTTGAGGATTCCGGAAGATCTTTGAGGCCTACCCCGCGTGGACATGGCCCAGGACAAAGGAAACACAACACCTGTTGGACCCAAGCTGTTCAGGAGCTGCCCTGGATGCGGATTACAGAATGTCTTCAAGGAAGATGAGCACTCTCAGTGCCTCTACTGTCTTCACGAAGACAAATCGCAGGTGGAGAAGGACTGTGCATTTTGTAAGAACATGTCCGAACGGACATTGAAGGACCATCAGACTCAACTCACTAACTGGCTGGAAGGGAAGAGCCCAGCAGCAGGTGAGAAGAAGAAGAAGTCTGAGTGGTCTCCTAAGACCTTTGAGGGCGCTCTGGCGACGGGGTCCCAACATAGGGCAAGCACTGCGAGTCCGTGGGCACCGGGAGCACCGTTGGTTCGGGCTCCTCGGCTCCCAGGCAGGGCGCTATGTCCCCAACTCCATCAATCACGAGCCAACGCTCTGGCTCAAGGAAAAGGAAGTCGGAGAACCCGGGTAAGCTTCGGGAGAAGCCCCGGTCGATCCCGACGGAGAAAGCCAAGGGGGGGCGAGGCGGTGACCCTCCCCCTAAGGTGAATGCCCTGGAGGCGGCCAAGGTCGTGAAGGCCCTGATTCACCCGGCGAAGACCTTGATTGAAGGAGTCGTGGCAGCCCTGGCGAAGCCTGTGGAGGCTACACCTGTAGAATCGACTTCTGAGCCTAGAGTTTCCCTGACACACCGGAGGGAATCATCTTCTCAACCTATCGAGAAGACCCCCGTGAAACCCTGACACGAAAAAGAGGGGGGGCACGGTAGCCATAACGGTCACGGATACCACCTCCGAAGATGAGCTGGCAGGCATAAAAAAGATCCTGGACAAGAAGTTTGAGGAAGTCCGGTCCTACGGGAGGGATCCTGACGAGGCAGACGTAGATAGCGATGGTGGAGCCGACGAGGAACTGCGGGCCGTGGAGGATCCCACACCCCAACCGTTGCTCCCGTCGCAACTGATGCCTATGCCACAAGACAACTCAGGGGCGATCTTGATGGCTATCCAGACTCTGTGTACGGAGATAAGGACGAGATTACCCTTACCCCCAGCGGATGATCCAGCAGCGCCTGGACCGTCAGGGAGCCCACCGAACAAGCGGAGGGGAATCCATCCCCCCTGCCTTTCCAGCCTTCACCTCCTTCCCCTCCTCTGAGGGATGAGACAGGAACGGAGATGGCTACGACGGGGACGGACGACGACGACGACGGTGGTGACGGCGGGATGGTTCTCTCATCACCCCCTGCCCGGGCCTCCCCTCTGAACGAAATTGGCTCCTTTCACGCCATGATTGCGTGGGCATCGGAGCTTTTCCAGCTTTGTTCCGAAGAGCAGAAGAAGCAAGGTTTCCTCTACCAGCGACGGGAGGCCAAGAGGCAGACAGTCCTTTCAGTCCCATTGCTGGACGACATCTGGGACGAAGGACTCTGTTACTCAAGAACCTGTCCATGGCTCCTGCAAAGATGGACCGGTATGAGAACAAGTACCGAGTCCCGGACTCTGCACCGATGTGTCTCAGGGCTCAGCCGTCCACGGACTCAGTGGTCTCCGCGGCAGCCAAGAAGAAGTCGGCAGGGGCGATGGCATCAACTTCCACTTCCCCACCGGATGGCGCGGTGAAGAAGCTGGGCGCCATGGGACGACGAGTCATCTCGTCGGCGGCGACGACCATCAAAGCGGCCAGTGCCCTGGCAATCGTGGCATGCTACGACAGGGAGCTGTGGTTCAAGATCGCTCCCCTCCTGGATTTCCTACCAGACGACAAGGGGGCAGAGGCCCTTGGAATCCTACAGGAAGGAGAGGTGGTGTCGGACCACGCCATCACGGTGGCCACGGACATCGCCGACACTGGATTTCAACAGATGGGCAACAGCGTTTGCCTTTGCCAGCGCGGTTGACTCAAGGCCACCGATTTCCATCAGGACGTTCAGACCAGGGTACTGGACATGCCCTTCGCCAGGAACAACCTGTTCAGCAAGGCAGTGGACGAGTCACAGCAGGCCATCAAGGCGGACTCCGAGACGGCCCGGGCCTTGGGTTCTCTCCATCAATGGCGGCTGCCCTTTTGGACCCCCGGAGGCAAGTCTCAAGGTGCATCCAAAGGATTTGGTGGTGGTTCATAGTCGTACCGCCAAGCGGGCCGCGCATCGTCGCAGGAGGCCTACAGAGGCTGCAGCAAGCCCGGAGGACATCGTTGTCGCCAAGGAGGCCAAGGCGCCAATGCCTCGGCAAAGCATGACTGAACTGGCCATGATGTCGGGCCCCCACCCAAGCACCCCCTTGGGAGGTCGGCTGGTGAAATTCATCAGCGCGTGGGAGTCCATTTCCACCAACTGTTGGGTGCTGGATGCGCTGGCCCATGGGCACACTCTGGAATTCCAAAGAAGGTTTCCCCTTCTACCACCAGTGGCCAGGAAGGAAAACCAAGTGCCACAGCTACTTCCAGAGGTAAGAGCAATGCAAAAAAAGGGAGCGATAGAACTCGTCCCGAAGAGGCTCCGGTGCTGCGGAGTGTACTCTTGGTACTTCCTCGTCCGAAAGAAGACCGGCGGTTGGCGTCCCATCCTGGACCTTCGTCGTCTAAACAAATACATCAAGTCCCAGAAATTCCTGA
This sequence comes from Ambystoma mexicanum, assembly GCF_040938575.1. Classification (NCBI taxonomy): domain Eukaryota; kingdom Metazoa; phylum Chordata; class Amphibia; order Caudata; family Ambystomatidae; genus Ambystoma; species Ambystoma mexicanum. The sequence continues at coordinate 110,683,271 of NC_090938.1, read as the reverse complement.
TGGTGACCCTCCAGCACGTTCTGGGACATCTGAAGGAAGGCGACTTCCTATCGTCGCTGGATTTGGAGGATGCCTACTTTCACATCCCCATACTCAAAGAACATTGAAAGTTCCTACGATTTGTGGTCCAGGGGCAACACTTCCAGTTCAAGGCCCTGCCCTGCGGATTGAAGTCGGCACCCAGGCTTTTCACCAAGTGCCTGGCATTGGTAGTGGCGCGGCTGCGCTTGCAGGGGATCCCTACCTGGACGATTGACTAATCCGAGCAAAGTCAAGGGAACTCGTCGTCGATCAGACAGCAAATACCTCCAACTGCTCACAGATCTGGGATTCTCGATCAACTTCGCGAAATCCCACTTTGTACCGTCACAAGATGCCCTGTTCCTGGGAACCAGACTTGACACAGTGGCGTGATTGGCTTTGCCATCGGAGGAAAGGACGAAAGCCATCCTGGGCAAGGTACAACGGCTGTTGACCATGGACATGGCCAGGGTGAGGTCCATCAAATCCCTACTCGGCATGATGTCATCGTGCATCTACCTTGTGCGCCTATGCAGGTTGCGGATGCGACCACTGCAGGAGTTCCTCGATGCCCATTGGATGCAGGCAGCGGGCAGTTTCGAAGACAAGATCTCCCTCAACGAGACATTCCGCCAAGCAATCGTTGGTGGGGCAACCGCGCGCATCTCGCGGCAGACATGGATTCCCAGGCCCCAACACACCAGGAGATAGTGACGACGGTCGCCTCCCTGGAAGGATGGGGAACGCACACCGGAGATCTCCACACAAGAGGCCTTTGGCTCCCGGAGGAGAGGTAACTACACATCAATGTCCTGGAGCTCCGAGCTGTGTTTTGGGCCCTTAGGTCGTTCCTCCCGTCCCTCAAGGGCAAGGTGATGAGGATCTTCACCGACAACACCACAACGTTCTACATCCGGAAGCAAGGGGGCACCAGATCCCCAGCCCTACCCAACGAACTCGTCACACCCCCGGCAACCTCTGATGAGATAATTAAAGACAAGGCCTGGTGCGCCAACATCCAGTCCGCTATGCTCAATAAAATAAAGCTCCTCCAAAATAAAATTCACAACCACTGCAAACCCCTGCCTAACCAAAAGGCTAACCCTCCAACACAAGCCAAGAGTAGTAACCTCAAACACGCCCAATTCGTCTTCAGAGACACCACCAAATCCGAGGTCCTTGAACTCATCAAAAACCTCAAACCATCTCTCTGCAAAGGAGACATTTGGCCCCCCAAAATTATCAAGGAATGTGCTAACGATTTAGCACCCCTGATTACTGCTTTCATTAACGCCAGATTCAAAACAGGATCTGTACCAAACAGTCTCAAAGAAGCTTGTGTGCGTCCCCTTCTAAAAAAAAAATACACTTGACCCAGCGCAGCCCAACAACTACAGGCCTATAATGACAGTTACGTTCCTTCTGAAAATCCTGGATAAGGCAGCTCATAGCCAGATCCAATCATACATAGAAGCCAATTCCATATTGGGTAAAAGACAATCTGGTTTCCATGTTGGGCATGGGACAGAATCCACCTTGCTAGACCTAAAAAAATCAATTTGAAGGGATTGTGTCCTCCGACGTATTCCTTATCTTTGATAGATCATCTCCCAGCTTGCTGGCCTCTGAAATTTTTTTCAGTAGAGGGCACTGCGCGTCGACGTCCCTCGAGCCGATGTCCCTCGACGGCCTCTGTACCCGCGCCAACGTCATCATGCGTATAAATAGACTTGTGCAGTGTCCGTTGCTTAGTTCCGTTTTTCCACGCTTCGTGGGGCCTCGGAATATCGTTGCTCAGTTCTTCAGTCAAATATACTTCATTATTTCTCGTGAATACTGACTCGTACTCGATGGCTTCCTCCTCCGACCCGACGACTCCACGGTCCGGCTTCAAAAAATGTCGATACTGTGGAAAGAAAATGTCGTTGACGGATCCTCACAGGATCTGTTTGTGGTGTCTGGGAATCGAGCACCATTGTTCGAAGTGCGAGGACTACATGTCCATGACAGCGAAAGCCTTGCAGGAGCGTAAGGGGAAGCTTGAGAGAGGTAAAGCAGTTAAAACTTCTTCGAAAGTTTCCTCGGCGGAGTCGAGACATTCGTCTCCTCGCCATCACAAAAGACATTCTCGTTCTAGGTCTCGAAGCAGATCCCATCACTCTTCGAGATCTAAGCATTCAAAAAAGAGACGTCGAAGATCCCCTTCCTCGCCTTCTTCTTCTTCCGTTTCCCTGAAAAGGGTCTCCTGCCCCACAAAACATAGCTCTCAGGCTGAGTGGGAGGAAATCAGGAAAAAGATGCTTAGCGTCTTCGAGAAAGCGGCCTCGACCCCCTCGAAGACTGCTGAGGGTGATACCCTGGGTGAAAGACCCAAAAAATCAAAACGCTGAGTGTCGCAGCACCCGGCGAAAGAAGCCACTCGAGAGCGTCACACGAGTAAAACCCTCGAGTAAAGGCAAGGTCGTGTCTTCAACGCCGCTGTGGAAGATCCCTTCGACGCATAGATCGGCGTCTTCGACGCCGTTATCGAAGGGTTCTTCGACGCACAGGTCAGTCGAGTCGACGCCGTCTTCGACGCTGACGTCGATGCCGAGAAAGGTCAAACCCACGGCCACCTCACAGCCAGTGGCCACACCCAGAGCCTCGATCACGAGAATGTCGCCGACAACCTCAAGTAGAATTCCGATACTCTCGAGTTCATTGAGGCCTCTACCACCTTTCTCGATGCCTTTTTCGGTGGCTTCGAAGCCCTTAACGTCCGCGTCGACGACGTCGACGTTTTCTCAGCCAATCATGACGAATTTGGCCCCTTCTGCTCTGGAAATGGGATTTATACCATTTTCAAGACCTGATCACTCCAGAGTCTTATCATCTATTTATGAAGAAGGGGAGGATTCGGATCAGGAAAGACCTTTTGAGTTGCAGGGATCTGCAACTCCTGTACCAGAGGAATTTACCTCTGAGGAAGGTAGGTTGAAAGACCTCCAAGAATCCTTACAGGAAGCAAGTGGGTTGGACACTTCCCCAGAAGTGGAATTTGCCAAACCAGACCCAGGGGAACATGCTGAAACCCCTTATAGAACCTTGATGGCAAGGATAATAGAGTTTATGGGGTGGTCCACACCCTCACCTGCTTTTCAGCAAGACAATCTCACAGACATCTTGGTCAAAGGTCCACAGGAGGATCCTGTGTGCCATTTCATGTGGCATTACAAAGGAGAATATTGGCAAACTGGGAAACACCTGAGGTAATCCCGGCAGTTAACAAAAAATTATCAGCTAAATATAGGGTGTCTTCTGCTGACCCTGAATATTTATCCAAACACCCAACTTCGGAGAGTCTGGTTGTTCAGGCAGCTACTTCATCAGGTAGTAAATCAGCTTACCCTACTGTTCCACAGGACAGGGATGATAAGAGATATGACTCTATGGCCAAAAAAGTCATTTCTGCATGTAACATGGCGTTGAAATCCATCAATGCTACTTGTACGCTCGCAAGGTTCAACCACACACTTTGGGAGTGTGCTTCATCAGCGGCTGACTGCCTCCCGGAGGGAGAAGAAAGGGAAGCGTTCCTAAACATCATCAAGGATGGTAAAGACGCTATGTGAAAATCCCTTCAAACTGGCATCGATTCTGCGGACAGCATCAGCAGGGCCATGGTTGCGAATGTCTGGTTTGGCTCCAGATGTGCAAAGCAGACTCTTGAATATGCCCTTTGACGGCTCTTCTTTGTTTGGTAAGAAGGCGGATGACAGTTTAGAAAAGCTACAAACATCAAAGGCAGCAGCAAAATCCCTGGGAGCTGCAATCCGTCAGACACCATATCGCCCCTCAGGAACCTCTTGGAGAGGTAAGTCCTTTCGCTTCTATTCCGCATTCGGAAGAGGCAGGGGACAGCCGGTTCAAAGGCTTCAGAAAAAATGTACCCTCGGCATCTACATCAGCCGCCTCCAAACCGCTCTGAGGACTCTCCTCACAAAACACCAGTAGGGTGGCAGGTTAACTCAACATCTGATCGAATGGCAGGCTATTACGTCAGATGCTTGGGCATTGGAGACAGTTGCCCAAGGTTACTGCCTGCCTTTTCTACGCATCCCTCAGAGTCATCCACCGGGGAACAGCTCTCTGAAAGTTCCAGATCCTCTCCTCTTGCAGGAAATTGTAGACCTGCTAGAGAAAGGTGTCATAGAACAGATACCTGTAGCGGAGAGAAACAAGGGCTGGTACTCCCCCTACTTTCTCATACCGAAGAAAGACAGAGGACTGAGACCTATCTTGGACTTACGAGAATTGATCAAGTTCCTCAGGAAGGACAAGTTCAAGATGGTAACTCTCTCTCAGGTCCTTCAGGCCCTCCAACTCCAGGACTGGCTGGTATCTCTGGACCTCCAGGATGCTTATTTCCATGTGCCAATACATCTCAAACACAGGAAATACCTAAGGTTCGCAATTGGCGGCTCTCATTATCAATTTCGAGTTCTGCCATTTGGGCTGACCTCCGCCCGAGGGTCTTCACCAAGCTAATGTCGGTAGTGGCTGCAAGTCTAAGGAGGGAAGGGATTCACGTCTACCCCTACCTGGACGATTGGCTGATCAGAGCTGTATCTCCGGAACAAGCTCAGATTCAGCTGGATTATATCTGCCACTTCCTTCACAAACTGGGCGCCTCCCTCAATTTAAAGAAGTCACAGATGATACCACCACAGAGACTCCAGTTCATTAGAGCGGTCCTGGACACTTCCCTGGGAAAAGCCTCGCCACCAGAGGTGAGGGCTAAAGATATTCTGCAGAGGGTCACCAAGTTTCAAAATGCCCAACGTCTCCCAGCCTTCGACTTTTTGAGGTTGCTAGGCCTCATGGCATCCTGCATCTTCCTTGTGCCAGAGGCTCGCCTGAGAATGAAATTTCTTCAGTGGGCACTGAGAACTCAGTGGTCGCAATTCTCAGGGAGAATGACAGACCTCCTTCAGGTTCCGGACAAGGTAGCTCGAGACCTTCAGTGGTGGGCCTGCCTGGAAAACATCTTGAAGGGAGAACTTTTTTGGCAACTATGGTCAGAGATAACAGTAGTCACAGATGCCTCACTCACGGTGTGGGGGACCCACACCAACGACTTTACCATCAGCGGCCGTTGGTCTCCATCGGAGTCCAGACTACATATCAACCTGTTAGAGCTGAGAGCAATCAGACTAGCGCTGAAGGCTTTTCTGCCATCTGTACAGGGGAAAAATGTCCTGATAATGACGGACAACACAGTGGCCATGCACTACCTCAACAAAAGAGGAGGCGTAGGATCACTGCCACTGTGCAGAGAGGCTATGCAGTTCTGGTTTTGGGCAATTCAAGAGGGAATCTCTCTATCGGCAGTTCACCTAACTTGACGGCGGACGCTCTGAGCAGGCAGGGCACAGTCTCCCACGGGTGGGAACTAGCTCAGGAAGTCCTTCTGGAGATCTTCGCCCTTCCGGGAACCCCTCAAGTGGATCTGTTCGCCACCAGTACCAACAGGAAGTGCGATCTGTTTTGTTCAAGGGAATTTCCCCCGAGAGGAGCTCTAGGGGACACGTTCGTAGTGGACTGGGAGTTTCCACTCCTGTACGCGTTTCCACAAGTCCCTGTCATTCCTCAAATGATCAGGAGGTTGAGAAGATTCAGGAGGACCATGATCCTAATTGCCCCAGACTGGGCCAGGAGAACGTGGTACCCGGACCTTCTGGACATGTCCATCTGCCCTCCAATTTGTCTTCCACTCAAGGAGAATCTTCTCTCACAGAAGGGAGGTCAGGTTCTCCATCCAGACATCAGAACCCTCAACCTTCACGCTTGGCTTCTGAAAGGTTGAGATATTAGGATTAGGCCCTCCCTGATGACGTCATGGAGGTGTTGCTTTCAGCCAGAAGGCCAGCAACAAAGTCTTTATACCGCTGCCGTTGGAACAAATTTTGCAGCTGGTGTAGAGAAGAGAATTTCGACCCCTTTTTATGTGGTACACCAACGGTGTTATCCTTTATACTCTACTTGGCAAATTCAGGCCTTCAAGTCGGCACTATCAAGGGCTATCTCGCAGCGCTATCGATCTTCAAGAGCACTGCAGAGGAGCCATCGTATTTCAAATTACCTTTAGTATTACAATTTCTAAAGGGATTAACTAATGTCTATCCTCCAAGACCATTCCAGGTTCCTTTATGGGACTTAAATTTAGTCTTAAATTTCCTGATGGGTACTCCTTTCGAACCACTCCACTCTTGTTCGCTAAGATTTCTCACCCTTAAAACTGTCTTATTAGTGGCTTTAACATCTGCTAGAAGGGTGAGCGAATTACAAGCTCTATCTTGTAAACCCCCTCATACAATTTTTCATAAAGACAAAGTTGTCCTACAGGTGAAGCCTAATTTTCTCCCAAAGGTGGTTTCTGAATTCCACATCACTCATAAAATTACCTTACCTTCATTCTATCCGCCTCCCCATCCGGGGAAAGAGGAAGAAAGGCTACATAGGCTGGACCCAAGGCGGGCTTTAAGCTTTTACATCAGCAGACTTGCTAGGATTAGACAAGCGAACCAACTGTTCGTAGGTTACTCAGGGCACAAATTGGGACTACCGATAACAAAACAAACCATTTCCAGATGGATTATTTTGGCCATTCTGGAATGTTACAAACTAGCAGGGAAAGAGCCTCCTCAAAATCTTAGGGCTCATTCAACCACGGGTATCGCAGCCTCCTCGGCCCTCCAAAGAGGGGTTCCGGTTCGAGACATATGTGCGGCTGCCACATGGTCGTCCGTACATACCTTCACAAGATTTTACAACCTGGATTCCTCCTCTAGTCAAGAGACTAGGTTTGGCAAAGCCGTATTACATTCTGTTCATTCCTAAAAGGAAACATGGCATTTTACTCCCACCTCCAATTACACACCACTGCTATGGGAGTCTATCAAAGATAAGGAATACGTTGGAGGACACAATCCCTTTTCGAAGAACAAGTTACTTCTTACCTGGTAACGTTCTTTCGATGGGATGTTCTTCTGACGTATTCCTTATCGCCCCTCCCATCCATCCCCGCAGTAATACTTCCCTTGTGGTTGCAGCTTACGCTCCTTCAAGGTCAATAACCAATTCATGTAAAACAACTGTTAACGTCAAAACGGAACTGAGCAACGGACGCTGCGCAAGTCTATTTATACCCATGATGACGTCGGCGCCGATACAGAGGCCGTCGAGGGACATTGGCTCAAGGGACGTCGATGCGCAGCACCCTCTACTGAAAAGGTTTTCCGAGGCCAGCAAGCTGGGAGATGATCTATCAAAGATAAGGAATACGTCGGAGGAACATCCCATCGAAAAAACGTTACCAGGTAAGAAGTAACGTGTTCATCTCACATATCATGGACAAAGGTAAACCTGCCCTGCTCCTCCTTCTCGATCTATCAGCAGCTTTTGATCTCCAACACAGCAAACACTGACCCTACCACCATAAATTGCGGTGTTCCCCAAGGATCATATACAGCTCCCACCCTCTATAACCTCTTCACAAAACCCCTCTTCGACCTACTTGACTCAATGGGTGTTGCATATACCAATTATGCAGACGACACTTAAGTACTCTTACCACTATCGGGCCTCTATCACCAAGACGCCACGCCCCTACACATCTATGCTACAATCCAAGCTTGGATGGCGGTCAATGGCCTCTGTCTTAACGGGAAAAAGACTGAAATCCTTATCCTAGGTCAGAAAAACACAATAACAAAGCTAAGTCCCGAATACTCCAACTTTAACATAGATAACTCCACCATCACTGTATTGTCCTCCGTCAAGACTCTAGGTGTCCACATTGACGCAAATTTATCGATGAACAAACAAGTCAGCGCCAAAGCCTCTGCGTCAGCCTACAGCACCAAATCTATCAATGCCATTAAAGCCTACCTGTTCGCTCCCAACTGTCTGGCAATAGCCAGACAAAGATAGGTGCCAAACTCGATTATTGCAACGCTCTCCAAGCTGTCACCTCCTCCAAAAACATTCACAGATTACAAACCACACAAAACAATGCCCTAAGAGCAGCTATGAGCATCCCTAGAAAAGACCACATATCCCATGCCAGACAAACAGCACGATGGTTACAGGTCAAAGACCGCATTACTCTCAAAATCCTTACTATCACACACAGATGCATCAACAACACTACTCCCACATATCTATCTGAAGCTATATCAAGAACCGCCTCCATGCGTCCTACCAGAACTCAGTTCACCAACCAATTACACATACCACGCATTAAGAGAGCTACAGCTGGGGGGCTAGGCTTTTCTTACATTGTGCCGAAACTATGGAACTCACTCCCTGCCACCCTCAGAGCTGTAACTTCCATCTCTGTCTTCCTCAATAACTTCAAGACCACTCTCATTAACTAACACTGCTACCATGTCCTGTGCTTCTAACCTGTATATTGTAATATAAACACATGTAATACAATTAGAATGTAATCTTTGTATATATACTGTATCCATGCTCTACTTGCACTACAAATGTAATACCACTGTACTCAAACTGCTCACTATATAACAAATGTCGACTTCATATTTTATGTAACTAAGCATTGTCCTGTAACAAGTGCCACGATGCCCACAGGCTGTTGTGTGCTATATAAATACGAATAAAACAAACAAACAAACAAGGAAGTGCAGGACCTGTGGCACTGGGCCATGGCCCAGGGGATGTTCCTGGTACCCTTCCACCTGGCACGAGTAAAGAACACTGTCGCTGACTCGCTCAGCAGGGAGCTGCGCTCGTGCCACGAGTGGGAACTACGGCAGGATCAAGTGGATCTGCTATTCCGACGATGGGACAGTCCCCAGATAGATCTATTCTCGACGGTGACGAATGCCAAGTGCCGGAGGTTCGCCAGCAGGGTTCCCCAGCCGGGGAGCATGGGCGATGCATTCTCCTTCCCCTGGGACGGCCTGTCCCAGTATGCGTTCCCACTGTTGCCTTTGATTCTGAGATTCATCAGTCAACTCAGATTGTCCCGGTGCAGGATGATCCTCGTCGCACCGGCATGGCCGAGGCAGATATGGTTCCCGAACCTTCTGGACTTGTGGGCGTCCCCCCCAGTCAAACTGCCGACGGACGAAGATCTTCTCGCCAGGGATGGAGGCGCCATCCTACATCATCACCCAGGATCGCTGAACCTGCACTGCAGCACTAGGGTTCGGAGGCAACGATATTCCGGCGAACTGCAAGGAGGTCCTTGTAAAGGCCAGGGCGTCCTCGACTCTCAAGTGCTATGGACATAAATGGAAGAGGTTTTTCACCTGGTGCCGTGCACAGAAGATCGACCCTCTGCGGATTACGGCCCCTCAAGTGCTGCCGTACCTACTATCCTGGCCAAGGCGGGGCTGGCACATGCCTCCATCAAGATCCATCTGGCGGCTATCTCCCGCTACACCAGTACTCCGGAGCGGTCGTCGCTGTGGTCTCACCGACTAGTGAAGGAGTTCCTGAAAGGACTGTTCCGCTTGTTCCCGCCGGTGAAGGCCCCGGCCCCAGCGTGGGACCTCAACGTGGTGTTGATCAGACTCATGGGCCCGCCATTGGAGCCTCTGCATTCGGCACCGTTGAAATTCCTATCGTGGAAAACAGCGTTTCTTGTGGCCATCACCTCCGCACGACGAGTGGGAGAGATCCAGGCCCCCTCCTGCAAACCTCCATACCTGATGTTAGGCAGAAACCTGTGCAGTTCCCTTAGGGACCACTGCAAAAGATTTAAGACTACAGGTGTTGGCAGTAAACCCACTTGGTAGCAGTCTGTACCACCCAGATTTACCTTGTAGCTCGGCTGAGCAGTCAGACTTCCCTCAAGAAGAGTTAGGCAGTATGCAAAGTATACACAATAGGCACTCAGATACAATAATACAAGCAAACACTGACCAGAGCTTTGGTATTAAGGTATATAATTATTTATTTAAAAACACACAGTTTGAAACACTCCAGCACTCTTATTGTAAAATATTCTAAACACAGTGGGCCTCATTACGACCCTGGCGGAAATCGAAAAACGATGGCGGAAATGCAATACCGCCATCAAATAGCGCTCGGTGCGATCATGACCCGTCACCGCAAAGTACGATGCCATTAGCGACACCGTAGTGAACGCCAACGCTAACTGCACCAAGTACGCGCGCGCGCGCCATGCCAAACCGTAATTACCACCATGGCGCAACGGTACGCGAATTCCGACCCTAGCGGACATGCACCTAACGCCATCAAGCACGGCGGAAAGTACCATTCCGCCATGGTGAGAAGTACGGCATCGCGAACCAACCGTAAACGGCCCTACTGAGTGCTTGTACACCGCTCCCTGGCCACATTGTACAACCCCCCGTAGGTGCAATGAAGTCACACAATGCAACCAGTGAAATGTACTAGTCATCCATGCCTGCCAACGAACAAATGAATCTCAAGAGGGCCCAATGGGAGCTGCAGGGCACAGATGGCACGAATACAGAAGCTATACAAATGGACATGACCTCAGTCTCCCACCAAGAAACGCACGCAAACACAGGCACCTGTGACCAGCAATATTCCGATAATCACATCATTACACCAATCCAACTGGCTGACCGGCATCTGTTACACAAAAGCTAATCCCCAGCCCCTGAGCATGACATCATCAAAACAGTCATAATGGCAGCCCTTATCCCTGACCTCACTGGGCTTCGTAGGCAAACGCGCCCAGCACAGTACCACGCTACTATACCCCGAAGCTGGAACCCAATGCAGATCTCCTCACAATACATCGCTCCCCAAATAGTAATATGCCACATCACTTGCAAAGAAGAACGCTACACGGTTCATATCAGAATAGAAATTTAATGCACAACAAATTCTCCAAGCCCATACAGCCATTAGGCCATGAACTCCAAAATACATTTCACCATTGTGGGCTGCATCCGCAATAAATGACCAGCTACTTCTTGTGTGACGCCCTGTTCCTTCATGGTACACAGGGGCTACATTCCCGTACGAAAAGGCAACATGGAAGCGCCTAGAACCGCAGGGCCGTCCCAATAGGGAGGCACTAGTCCAGCTGAAAGGCCGAAATGTTGCTCCTAGCCACTAGTACTGCGTAAGGGCATGTGGCCCATTGGCGATCGTCCCATAAGATCGTAATGCTGCTCCACTGATTAACACGAAGCAGCAGGTGTCGGGAGTAAAATCCATCTGCAGGAGTGGCATACAGATGGCAGTGGCAAAAGGGGAGGAGATACCTGTCAACCAAATGAAATGAAAAAGAATAGCATGGCCATCAGAACTACATTTGAAATACTCACTTCAATGATCACACCAAATCCACAGCCATATGCATGCTAGCCCACTCCAAAGGATCATCACCACCCAAAAACCACTTGCGAATCATAACTATCTATATCGAGGTGAAAACACTATCACAAACGAGTGTACCTGTGCATGCGTCTGTTAAAACAGAATCCATCAGATGGGATTGGTAACGTGCATAGACACAAGTGTCTGAAGGCGCGTCGAGACAGGGAGGGCTCAACAAGGCCAGATAGACGATGGTCCCACTATGGCAGCCCTGCATCACATAGCGCAGGGGAGGCGGATAGATTCCAAGAAGCCCTGTACATGGCAAACTCTGTATCAAATCATCTGTCCATGCATCCATACATCATTCCCTCATCCCGTAATGAAAACGCCTGTTTCCATACTCACATAACATGTGAAATTTCCATTGAGCCTGTGCATTATGCAGCCTGCAAAATCCACTGTGCCCCAGCCCGTTATTCCAGTGTTGTGAAGTAACATGTATTTGAGAACGTCCGGCCTCATCGCCCACGTCGCTATTGCGCATCCCAAACTATTCATATCAATCATTGCATCCTCGCCATGGCCCCTGTCCCAAGGACATTGAACAATAGAACGTTATATTTGCAGTCAGACCTGTGGGCATCTCCTCGCCGCTAGCTGAAAACCGAAAGCGCCGCCCTTCGAATTCCTCATTTGCAACATCACGTCGAAAAGGCATCTGTGGCCGCTTGAAATCACAAATTAATCCATCTAGTGCGGCTGTGTGTGAAAATGGCAACTGCCTTCACTCACAAATGGGACGCCCCGCCCGTCGGTGAAGCTCGGTACAGTGTTGCATGAGGGTCCACCGTTACTCGAGTACTACGTTCCACTGACCCTTCACAAGTCTGTTCGCGACTGCAAAGATAGTATGTGAAACAATGGGACCATAGCCGAATGAACATATCAACCAATGTTACACTGCCATCGGGTACAAATACATGATTGCAATAGCAAGATGCCATTCGTCGAATTGCAGCGTTGTGTGCGGGACGTGCCCGCCCAAAGGGGAGTGCAGCTTGCACAGGTGGAATGAATCACCACAGGTGGAGGCCATACAGCCTGAAAACACATAAATTGCACACCCAGTCTCCTCCCACAACCACACCCACTCCGAAATGCTACCGGCAGGACTAGCCATGTTGGCCCTGGGGGACCTGATAGCACTGCAAGTACTCCAACTTCAAGAAGAAGACGAACACCAACTACAACCGGCCGCACGGCGGAGACGCAGGAGGAGGAGGAGGCCAAGGCAGGGCCAGCAAGGGCCGCCAGCACAGCCACTACCACCACGCAGGCAGCCCGCAATCCCACGCCTCCGAGCACATCCGTTCAACCTCACTGATGAGCAGATCCACACCCTCTACCGTTTGGACCGGGACACCATAACCGCCATTGTGGACATGACACAGGCTGACCTTGTCAGCATGATAGATAGCCCAACCGCCATCCCACCCCTACTGAAGGTGGTGTCTGTACTACACTTCCTGGCCACAGGCACCTACCAGCACACAGTCGGACAGTTGCATGGCATATCACAGCCACTGTTCTCACGGACACTATTGCAAGTGCTCGATGCCCTCCTGAAGCACGCAGACGACCACATCTCTCTACCACGCTCGGAGCAGGAAATTACCAACACAAAAGTGGGATTCCATGCACTTGCCGGCATACCGGGTTGCATTGGTGCCATCGACTGCACCCATGTGGAATTGGTCGTCCCACATGCCATGGAGGCCCAGTACCGCAACCGAAAACAATTTCATTCCCTGAATGTACAAATGGTGTGTGACTCCAACAGGATCATTACACATTGTTGTGCCAGATTCCCTGGATCAACCCATGATTCTATGGTCTTGAGGAACTCTACTATACCACGCTACATGGAGCGACACGCAGGGAACAGATCCTGGCTACTCGGTGAGTCTCATTTCATGCATGATGATGTGGGGTATGTGATGCGGCAATGACCTGGCAGGAAGGGGGGGGGGTGCGTACGTAGCAATGGCATTCCTCAATATTCCTTTCTTGTCCACATACAGGTGATGCCGGGTATCCACTGAAGAGATGGCTCCTCACACCAGTCCGGAACCCACGGGACCAGCATGAGGAGGACTACAACCATGCCCACTCACGTACCCGTGTAGTCATAGAACAGGCATTCGGCCTACTGAAGACTCGTTTCCGCTGCCTCAGCAGGTCTGGCGGGGCACTCCTGTACCGCCATGTGAAGGTTGCAAAGATGGTCATGGCATGTGTCATGCTCCACAACATGTGCGTACGTAGAAATGTGCCCATGCCCCCTGACGCAGAACTGCAAGCACCTGATGATGGTCATGATGAGGGTGGGGATGTGGCAGCACCTCAAGGAGTCTGCGAGGCACAGGAGGGCCGTGACATTCGTCAGCATCTCATAGATGCATGCTTCTAGCACTCACGCCTGGTGGCTGATACATGGACACGGGACTCGTGGCACTGTGTGTGTCTGGAACATGCACAATATGGACTGTACGCCTATAATGGCCTCGTACACAAAGATCAATGTCCACACATCTCATTGCATGATCGTGCATTGTTTATGGCATATGTGATATCATGTTAAACACCCTATCGACCCGCCACCCAAGTGAGCCCAACACACCCCCTCCACCCTCCTACCTCCCCCCCGAACAGCAGTGTCCAAAGATGCTCATTGTCAGTGGGCTGTCGCTATTGCAAGCCCCCTCTGCGGGTATCAGGGGCACCCCTGCCTGTGGAGCGCAGGTTCCTCCCAGATCTACGTTGGGGGCTGCCCTGGACGGAACTTGCAACGGATGATGTCTCTGCCTGCTCACGTCCATGCATGTCCCTAAGGGTTTGTGAGAGCTCAGTGAGCACACGGCGCACTGCGGCAAGTTCGGCACATACGTCTTTGGGCGTCGCATGCAGTTCCCCCCTCAGGCTCTCGGTGCTTCTCTCCATTTGTACTCTCAGGCTCTCGGTGCTTCTCTCCATTTCTACTCTCAGGCTCTCGGTGCTACTCTCCATTTGTGCCCTTAGTGTCTCTGTACTTCTCTCCATTTCTGCCCTAAGTGTCTCAGTTGATGTTTCTATGTCTGCCTTAGTGCCCCCACATTCATCGGCATGGTCCTTGAGGAGCGTGGCCAGTTGCTGCTGTTGCACGATTACCTGGTCGAGGGACTGTTGCCTCTGCTGGGCCATGGCCATTTGCGGTGGTGTCACAGAGGGGCTGATCACCTCATGTTGCCTTGCCACAGGGCTTGTGGGGGATGGCCAGTCGTCGTCTTGTGGGTGCCCCTGCGTGGTATCCTCATGGTGTACGGGATGGAACAGACAGGGGGATTGAGACAGGTCATGGATGGATCTAACTTCGACATCCCCGTTTTCTGTGTCGGAGCATGCTGCCATTAATGCAGTATCACCTATGGTGCTGCTGCCACCAGAAGCAGTGCCTACTGTGGCATCCATTGGGGGGACCTGTGGTGGTGGTGTTGTGGGCATGCTGGCTGCTGGGGTGCCTGTTGGAGTTCCCTACTGTGTGCTGCCACTTGATTTGTGCTGCTGCCGTGTCTTGATGCGTGCAGCTGAGGTGGAGGGTCTTTGGCCGTTGGTCTTGGCCCTCTTTGCAGGTGTGCTGGTAGGGGTGTCCTGGAGCTCGTCGTTTGGATCGGACCCTGTGGTGGAGTAAAGGAGGGCGAGCGTTATTGATGGGTCTGTGGGAATTGGAATGGCAATGTATCACATGCATTGGGGTGGTACCTGAGGGTGATTTGAGTCGGGGCCTTGGAGGTGGTTTCATTTGTGTGTGGAGTGAGGGTGCAGTTGTTTGGCAGCCTGCAGTTAGGGTGTGCCTGCTGCACGTGTAGAGGGTGTTTTTAGGATTTTTAATTATTTATGTATTTGATGTGAGTTTTAATGTGTGCTATCAGGCCTATGTATGTGGACGTTCTCCTGGACATGTGTTCCTGTTGCACTATGTGGGCACGTGGTACTTCACATGATTGGACATTGTGGTTTTGGCATTGTTTTATTTGGGACACCTACCTGAATCTTCGGATGTCTGCACTCCTTTCTCCATCCCTCCGACTCCCTCTATGCTCTCCATTCCAATGGTGGAGGCACAGATTTCTTCCCAGGGGGTCAACTTGATGGGTGATTCCGATCCTCCCCCGGTAGCTGTGGCAATGTTGCGGTTGGCAGAAAGTATGCTACGGACGCGTATCCGCAGGTCGTCCCATCGCTTTCTGCATTGCTGTGGGTTGCGGGGTGCGGTCCCCACCGCACTTACCCGCTGTGCCACCAGGGCCCATATGGCCTTCTTGTTCGCAAGTGCCGTCCGGGTCATTTGCGTGGAGAAGACGACGGCAGCATTCTCCTGGAGGGTCTCCGTGAGCACCGTGAGTTCCTCACGGGAGAAGTGGACCTGCCGCTTGCGGTCGCACGCTTTCTTCGCTACTTTTCCCATTTTTCTTGGTTTCACTAGGGTGGATGACGGGTTGGGATGTGTCTCAGGGTAGTATTTTTAATGGTTGTGTGGAATTTGTGGTTTTATAGGTGTACGGCGGGATGTTTCCCGTTCCGGGACCATGCTTTTACTTCCGTTTCCGTATATTTACGGTCACCGTACTTTCCGGTTGGCGCTCACTGCGGTGTCCGCTGAGATGGGTGGCGGTATTGCACCTAGGGCGCCGTACGGCGGCGGTGTGGGCCGTTTTGGGGTCATTTCCGCCATCGCGGACTTTGCACTTCCGCCATGGCGTGGTGCTCGTGCCCGATGGGTCGGAATGAGCCGCACTTTGCTCCATCGTGCAATGGCGGAAACGCTATTTACGCTATGGCGGTCCGGTCGGTTGATTTCCGCAAGGGTCGTAATGAGGGCCAGTTACTGTTGTAATATATACACCCCTTTTTCCTTATCAGATAAGTCACAGTAAAACACCACTTATTTTCATACAGAGGTGAGCGCTTAACTAGATTGCACTCCAATAAGTTTGTGAGAAAGGGAGGGAAAAAGACAGAATATGGAAAGGTACACCACTCTAAGATTCAGGAACACTATAAGCAAGGCAGAAGAGCAACAGTCACTGGTGAGCCAAAGTCCAAAGGCTGGGCCCACTCTTAGAGAGAGCAGAGCACAAATGCGCCCAAGATCACACAGTTACTCTAGGCTTAGAAAGTCTTGCAGAGAGTTCAAAAAGAGTTTAGAGAGGCTTAGGAAAGTTTAGCCAGGGTGTCCCAGGCTAACCCAGTTTCGAAAGCCGGGGGCTAAATCTACCCCGTACAGTCGGTAGCAAGGGAAGCCAGGCGGGACACGGTACCTTAAGTGGGAAGGATCCTCCAGCGGTGGCAGTTGTTCCTGGTAGTGGGTGCAAGTTGCGTCGTCATCCAGGGGAAGAGAAGATCTCGACTTGGAGGAAAGATGAAGATCCTTGCACTACCAGGGAAGAAACCAGCCGCTGAGTTTTCCGGTTAAAGGTGGTACCTTTGTTTCGCGGCCGTGGTAAAACGTGGTATCCCAGTTGCCAGGGTGCTTGGCACGGGCAAGGCGGCCACGAGGTATGTCGGGAAAACGAAAAGACGGTGAAACTGATTATCCCCACCAGTCAAAGGAAGAAGACTCTCCGGCGGGAGATCTCCTCTGTCGTTGGGAAAAGGTGGTGAGACGGTCCAGCAGGGCTCCACCGGTGGTGGCGTCGTGGCAGGTCGGCTCAGCTTCTCCCTCGTCGGATTCTTAGGTCCTGTGGCGACTTCTGAAGTTCCAGTCCCCAAAGCCCTGCTTTTATGCAGCAAACCCCCATTCACTCAGCCTAGCTGTCACTCAAACATGCTAAGTGGTGAGCCAGCCGGCTCACCACTTGGGCCAATCAGGATGGAGTGCGACTTGAGTTGCCTAGGCAACTCAGTCCAGGGTGCCTAGATTTCCCTCCACCCCTCCTAAGTACCCCAGACAGAGTGGCACCACTTTGGAGGGCTTCTGTGGAGAAGCCTGCCAAAAAGTGGAACAAAGGGCTCGACTTGGGTTGGAGTCACAGAAGAGAACACAAACGCCATTTTAGAATCAAGTTTTGGCAAAAAATACCAACCGGAGAATTAATATTAATAAAATAAACCGGCGGTATGTTCGAGGCTACTGTAAATAATTAAACAAAGATAGTAGCCTAAAACAATGGGAAATCCCATAGGAAAATATTCACGGTTGAATATAAAAAGTAGTATCCACTGCCACCAGCCAAAACTCGATCAAGGGGGACGGAGACGTGCCCCCTCGACTAACAGACCCTCGGGCAATTGAATTGCCCCAGCCAGTACGTCCACAATATGATGGTTTGTACTGGTTCTGTTCAGAATTTAAGACTAGTAAAGTCAATGGTGACTTTACATGCCCTGGGAGACAGTAGTCAGTCCCAGGGTATGGAGTCTATACTGGGGGTCACTATGACACCCCTGTGTCACTGCACTGAGGGTGCTGTGTAACACACATCACAAAAACACATGAAGCCCTATGGAGTAAAAGACCCCATAGCCCATTAAACACATCTAGATTCAAAGAAACACACTCAAATATGCCCAAGAGTGAGGGTAAAAGAGTCTCACTCTTGACAGGAGAAAAAAATAAACCCCAAAAATCCAGCAAAGCTGCTGGGGGACTCACTAGGTTAGGACATTCAGCCTAAACAGAGAATTCTCCCTAACAACTGACATTCCACGAGACAAGGGTAGTGCTGAGGACGCACCCCTCCTTCATGCCCAAGGTGGCGTCGGACTTCCATCTCAACGAGCCCTTGGTGTTACCTATTTTCTTCCCGTCGCCTTCTTCGCCGGCTGAGAGGACTTTGCACTCGCTGGATGTGGCTAGAGCGCTGAAGTTCTACGTGGACCACACAAAGCATTTTCGGAAGACATCACAGCTGTTTGTGAATTTTGGACCTGTGAACCAGGGGAAGGCCTTCTCGAAGGCTTCCATTTCCAGCTGGCTCTCCGGCTGCATCATGCACTGTCACCGGTTGGTAAACCGACCGTTGCGCGGCCGTCCGAGAGCCCATTCGACCAGAGCGATCGCTGCTACCACGGCGTTCCTGTCTGATGTGCCCCTGCTGGACATATGCAGGGCTGTTACGTGGAGGTCGACGCACACCTTCACGACATACTACTGTGTCGACCGGGGTTCCAGGGAGGAGTCCAGAGTCGGCCAGGCAGTGCTGCGCAACCTGTTCGCTTGAAGGTGAGCCTGTTGAGGAGGTAAGAGATGCTTAATGTTGAGTTGTTTAAATGCTTAATGCTGAGCCTTGCCACCTCCCGTGGTTGTGCATGTGTGTACTGCTATGTATTCTTGTATTCATGAGCATGTGAATCCATGCCAGACCCCATGCTGGAGAAGGAAAAAGTCACTTACCTTTAACTGTTGTTCTCCAGCCAGCATGGGTCTGGCATGTGTTCACATGCAAACCCTCCCTCCAACCCCTCTGCGGCTCTTCCCTTGGTCCTACTGCCACTTTACGTGCTACCAAATCTGAAGTTGGCTGCCAGAGGAGGGGCTTAGGTAAACGGCAGTCATTGGCTGGGGGCAGTGTGTCCCAGAGACCAGTGTTTGGTTACTAGTAGAAAGACAGTTCAGAAACGAAACTGATTTTTTCTTTACGGAGGATTCCCAGCCTGACGACGGGGAATATTCATGAGCATGTGAATCCATGCAGACCCATTTTGGAGAACAACAGTTACAGGTAAGTAACTTGTTCCATATTAGTAATCTTAGATTATGCCACCCGCTATCCTGAGGCTGTCCCATTACCAAGCAATACCACCAAACAAACTTTGAAACATCTGATCCCATTCTTGTCAAGGGTGGGCTTCCCAAAAGAAATGCTTACTGACCAAGGCCCGAGTTTAATGAGTAAAGTTATGGCTGAGGTGAAGGAAGTCAAATTAAGACCCTCGCAATGTCTGTTTATGACCCAGAGACTGACGGCCTGGTCGAACGATTTAACCTAACCTTAAACAAGAATTTGAAAAAGCTTCTTGAGGTAGATAAAAAAGAATTGGGACATGACAGTGCCTTAGGCATTCTTTGCTATAAGAAAAGTCCCCCAAAGTTCTCTGAGATTTTCACCCTTAATATTTGCTATACTCGACATGCTTAGAGAAACGTGGGAAGAGAGGGAGGAAGCTATTTTGCCACTATCTCAAACTGCACAATGAATTAAGGAAACATGGTGCTGGTAAGAGATATAGTAAACTCCAATTTAGGCAAGGCCCAGAAAAAACAAAATATTATGATAGAAAGGCAACCCCTCGATCTTTCTGAGTAGGTCTAAAAGTCCTTGTTCTACTTCCACATCAGAAAAGAAAATGGTATCCCATTGGTACGGTCTCTATGAAGTTCTAGAGCAGACTGGACAATGTGACTTCCGGATCTCACAACCGGATCGGTGACTAAAGGTCCACAATTACCATATCAACCTCCTTCAGGAGTATAAATACGATCCAGTCAAGTCAACCTCTGCAGTAATGGCTAGTTTGTTGACCGAAGAAGGTGATAGGTTTTTCGACCCGAACCAGGGAGAGTTAGAGGTGTACCTAAGACCCTAACGGATCCCTGAAGCTCGCAGGGAAATAATCATACAAGAGGTGGAGAAGATGCTGGCTGAAGATATCATCGAACCATCTCAAAGTCCATGGTCCTCCCAAATAGTCCTTGTAGCAAAACCAGATAAATTGTGGCGGTTTTGTATTGACTTCCTTAAGTTAAATGCGGTGTCCCAGTTCGATAACTATAAGATACCAAGAATTGACGACCTCATCGATCGAGGATCAATGGACCCAATGGGGAATAGGAACTTACTGCTGCACAGCTTCTCATGGTCCGGCGCTAATAGCATTGGACTGAGTAGCATTACTGCTATTTGCGTTGGCAGTATCCCAGCCGTATTATCGCTGGGATACCACCAAGGCTCTGATAGACCCCAAAGACATGTCTCGACTGTTTAAGACACAGCAACAAAGTTGGATTAAGCTGGAAAGACTCTTGGGAAAGGGAAATAACTCTTGAGTCTTGTCGAACTTTTACTTGCTTTTATACACATTTTTAGAACATTTGTTTTGAACCACAAGGTTGGGCTGCAGTTCGGCAGTCAAAGAGACATTTCCCTTTTCACCTTATGTTTGGTTTAGCTCATGAGATAGGTTAGGATTTGGGCACAGGACAGCAAACTTTACTTTGGACATTCTGACACAGGCAGTTTCATGAGTTAGTTTTATTATGGCAGGGAAACCCCTCTTAGTGATAGGGCTTTTTCGATTTCCTCCGACCACCCCATTTTGGTTGTTAATAAAGGTCTTTGCCAATCAACATGCCACCTTTGTTTCTGTCTATTACTCCTAGACCCTCACTCTCCCTTCTCTTGGCTTCTTTCACAGTGTTCATCAACACAGGGGGAATTACTCCTTTCCCCTGGTCTTTCTCAGCCTCTTTACATTGACAAGAGAATGACTCATTTCGCTTGGCTTTTTTCACAATGTTCATCAACAGCAAGAGGAATGACTCTCTTGCCATGGCCTTTCTCAGGCTCTTTATGCTTTACAAGGAATATACCTGGTTAACTATCCTGCCAGGTATTCTTGTGACTTCACAGACTCAAGGTAGTCTGTAACTTTCACAGAGCGTCAGACCCTTTTTCTCAGGCTTTCCGTCTCTCTCCGACTTTCCCCAACATCCTGATACCTTTGGGGTTTGTTGCTGGGTCTTCTCTGCCCATACTGTAGGTTTCCTCTGCTCAGTTTGGCTACCTGCATTCTTGCTGGTTTGTGGGTTCCTTCCTGGTTGCCGGGACTCAGCAGCAGGGAGGTCTGGGCGGCTGGAGGCTCTCTCCACATCAGCATGGCACGTGACTTGTTTCCACCTTGCTTCGTCTCTTCAGCTTTCTGATTGGTCTGCCGCTTGCATACTGAAAGGGGACGTCCCTTGAGCGGCTCTCGTGTCCCCGTTCTCAGCCCTCTCAATTCCGACACAGCTTCCTTTCTTGCTGCTCCTGAAGGGAGAGCTTCCCTTTGTCTTCCTTCAGGGAGGGTCAAACAATGTCCTGAGTCGTTCCTCAGTTTTTATGCTCCCACACTGTGCATATAGACTGAAAACGCTTACTTTGTTTCCGCAGGGCGCTCTTGATGGCTCTGCATGTCTTCTTCGTCCCAGTATGTACATATAGACTGGGAAGCTCACTTTGGTTCCCTGTGGCGCTCTTCATGGCTCTGCGCATCTTCTTTCTTCCAGTATGAATGTTCACTCTCTATTGGTTTGCTGGACTCTTCCTCGTCCCAGTTTTCCCGGATACTTCAGGTAGGTAGTCCCTACTCTTCCTTGTCTCAGTGGTTCTCACAAGGGTTGGGCTATCCCCTCTACACAAGTACATGGAATTGTAGGGGACTAATGTACTGTGCTCAGGGACCGAGGATGAGGGAGGTTGGGATGTATTTTGGGTGTACTGTGTTCTCCCAGAAGAGTTGTCCCTAGTCCCATAGAGGGATCCTTCCCCATGTGATCCTCCTACTGAGTACCAACCCCAGGTGGACTATCGTGTAGCAGCCTGGCCTCATGGGAAGGGGCTCCTCCAAGGTAGAAGGTCGACACCAGAGGATTTATCACAGTATATACGTACATTTTACACTATATGTCCAAGTGTAGGCCTCAGTACATAAGCCCTTGGACAGAAATGGACCAGATCTTATATATTGTATATAAGTAGTAATAATCAACACATAAGAAAGCATCCAATTCATTTCACGTATTGGGCCTCATCACAAGTTTGCCGGTCTGGTAACAACTGTACCGGTAAGCTTTCCGGTACCGTTGTTACTGGACCAGCAAACGACGAGTCCTGCTCACGGGAGCCTCCCCGCCCGCAAGGTCTGACCTGGCGGGCGTACTGGCACCTGTGAGCAGACCTCGCCGGATGCACCGGCACCATTCATGAATTGTGCCGGTGCATCCGGCCTCCCCATTCCCATTGAGTCCTATTCCTATGGGAATGGGGAGTAATACATTCTGGTGCCTGGCAATGGGGAAATACAGGGTCCGCCAGGGCTGTAATGCCCCTGTATTTCCCCATTGCCAGGTGCCGGAAACATTTTACCGGCAAGGCTACTGCCAAACTTGTAATGAGGCCCATTGAGTCGATCTCAGGTTACAGATATATCTAGCTTCTAATCGCCTCGGATTTTGCTCTTTATTATCTCCTCTTAAAGACAATTGCACTTGATCAACCGCAAGGAATCTGATATCTTTTTGATCGTCCAGTTGGTGCTCAGTGTTCCATTGCGTCAACAGTGAGAACCTTGGATATTCCATACAGATGGAGTTCAAGTGTTCGCGAATGCAAAGTTCTCAAATGGTGAACTCAATATAGAATTAGCCACATTTACATATTATAGTAAAGACAACAACAAACTTGCTCTGACAATTTTACAATGGTGAACTCCCACATAAATCCTAACTTCATTTCCCGTGTCATGTGGAGTGCAAAAGGATACGTAGTACAAAAACCACATTTGTAGAAGCCAAACGCAGTTGGTGCTGCTGTTTGACAATTGTCTTGTGGTTTTAAAGGGTTGCATGCAGCTAGATCAAACCTTATTTTGTATGGTTGGTACCCTTCTATATGTGATGCTTGCTTTAGTACCTATATTTTTGGGGATTTATTTGTATGCATTAGTTAATTATAAACTTTAAGCACCATAGCAAAAGCATTTATAGTAAATGGTCATAGATAAGCATACTAAGTAAAACATTATTTACATTACACAATACAACAATAAATCATAAAACATTATTAAAAACCATGATTAAAACTCACATAATTATGAGATTATATTTTCCAAAAATAGTCCCCCTCATACTCCCAATCAATACATATTTTCCAGATCAGATAAGTACATAGTCTACATTCATCGCACATTTCTAAGCCATATAAAAAGCAGTATAATTTAGAATTTCCTTACATATCATGAAAGCTGCTGATGTTATAACTGTGGATTCAGCCCTGTATATCGTGGCCCAAAACTGGTCACTTATACTGTTCTCTATGTTTGTAACAAAGCCTGCATACCTTTTTATGTATCGCTTCAATAAAGCTGGACATGCTGTGAGCAAATGACGACAGGTCTCTATATCATTTTGGCACATACACCATGCAACTATGTTATTTTTCATTTATTCCATTTATTCATGTATTCCCTAGTAGGAAGGATATTGAAACGTAGATAGAGAATAAAATGTTTAAGTTCTCGTGAGCACAGTTTCGTCAAGTAACCTCATGGGTTGTTGATAGCAAAACTCTGGTGGGAATATTCCATGTATCTTTTCTTAATATGTAGTGCTATTACATTATAGGACCTATCCCATAGTCTAACCTTCTTTTTTATTTTACTTTCATAGTTAGGGTCCACCTCCAATATATCATCATCCAGGCCCAAAACCCTAAAATTGATGTAGCACTGTGTTTCAGCTCGAGTACGAATTAATTTGTTTCCCGATCATTCAACTTAGAACCCAGAAGTTTTAACATACTATTGGAATTCAAGTTGTTTTGCATAATTTTTGCATAAAGTAAGACTCGCTGTGCAGACCATGTTGACATAAGCGGGCCCTGACCAAACTCTACAGACACCTCTTGAGACGTATTAATAACTCTGCGTAATATCTTCACCTCAATATGGTTAAGCCAGATCACCTAATCCTCCGGAAGGACAACTATGGCATATAAGATACCCAGTATAATAGCGGTACCGTAGATTTCAAGTAATCCTTGTATATTATACCCCCCTATATATATCATATACTGCCTTGCAGCCAACCATTTGTTCGATGTTTTGTTTAGTACATAATCACCATAGTATGAGCTGGAGGGGTAAAGAGTAATGGGAAATCCTAAATAAACATACTCACTAAAGTTTTCCAATAACTGGTAGTTTAGTTTCAATACCCTCATAGTCTTCCTAGTCGCGTTCTTTTCTCCAGGCATATGGTTTTAGTTTTAATTGTATTGATCACCATCTCGTTTTTTTGGGCATATGTCATTATTACCTTCATGGAAAGGTGAAGACTAATCTCTGTTTGATCAAACAAAATAATATTGTCGGCGTAGGTTAGCTACGGTATAGGGGAGCCATTAGTTTTACAAGGAAATTTACGTATTTTCAAGAACTCATGTTTCAAGTCCGCCGTATACAAGTTATGAAGTAATGGAACCAGTCCACACCCTTGTTTAAGGCCCCTATTTGTTTGGCAGAATTTAGAATATGTCCCCGAAGTATTTAACTGTACCGTGATGGATGTATGAGTATACAGTAGTTGCATAAACTACAATAGAGTTTTATCTATGCCCATAACGGTCAGCTTTTTCCAAAGTTTAGGTTGTGAGACTAAATCAAAGGCCTTGCTAAAATCTATATAGCAAAAATAGAGTTTCAACCTAAGTTTATGTTTTGTTTGGGCAATAAGGTACTTCAATATAGATATATTAGTAATGGTGTTATATCCTTTCAAAAATCCTGTCTGCAGGGGTCCCAATAGGTCATTTTAATTTACTCATTGTTAGGACATTTTTTCTGAAGTGCTACCCACTTCTTCAAGACGATTCAACTGAGGCAGTACAAGACTCCACTCTTAGTATAAGACTGTACCACCTGAGTACATGGCAGAGCAGCCAGGCTTACCTTAGGAGGGAGAGAGGGAAGTAGACACAGTACAAGTGAAATTGTAATACAAAGGATCCAAAGAAACACTGAAACACTATGGGCTTCATTACACGGTAGGCGGTAAACCATGGCGCTATTAGCGCCATGGTTAATGCCGGTAATTTACCGGTACCTCCTTGGAGGAAAGGGGAATTACCGCCCTATTCTAAGGTTGGGACGGCAGTAATTCCTCCTTCCTCCATTGCCCTTCCCCATTCCCATTTTTGCCCCATAGGGCTCAATGGGAATGGGGATGGAGCTAATAACGGTACCGCAATTTGCAGTACCGTTATTAGCTCCGAAGTCCCTTAACAGGTCCCTTCCATAACGCCTGGTAAAACCAGGCGTTAAGGAAGGGACCCACTAAGGGACCTCGGAATAGGGTGGTATGGGATTACCGGCACCGGTGCTCTTACCGCTGCCGGTAATCCCTTACTGCCTACCGCGTAATGAGGCCCAATGTCACACTTTACTGAATAGCTGTTCTAGGTAGGCAACAACCTAATGTAGACTTATTAAGGACAGGCTAGCAGCAAGTCAGGGGAAACAAGACCCAGTTGGGGGGCACTCATACAGTTATCCTAACAGGACTAACCTGGTGATACCAACAGTTGGAGGACACTTATACAATTACCCGACCGGAATAATCTGGTGAAACCAACACATTACTTTTGTAAAGAGGCACAACCTAATCACAGGAGAGTAAAATACCTAACACATCTACTTTCTATCAGACTGGCAAAACAGTGGCTAAGGAAGAAAAGATGTTAACCATACTTTTAAGAATAGTGCATTACACATTCAGGATCAGTAAGAACTTTTGTAACTGTTCACTCTTAGAATTACAGTTACCAACCAACTCTTTACAATTAAGTAAAACACTTGATTTCTTTTCTAGGCAGAAGTCCCAATCCCTTCAAAGTCTTTCCCTTATTCTTGGAGCATGAGTGTTCTCAGTGGCAGAAGGGGCTCACTAGGGCTAGTGACCAACAGGCAGTGTTAGATTAAGTTCTTTAGTAGCAAAAGTCAGAGTTTCCTTAGGAAAACTGGCAAACAGGTGAGTACTCTACTTTAGAGTTAGAAGAGGGTCCAGGGGCTTCACAGAAGACACCCCAGCAGGATTCTAGCAGTGGGAATGGGTGCACTGGACGAGGGACCTCCCAATCACAGAAAACACCCCAGGACTACACAGAAATCCCAAAAGGCTTAAGGTAAGTGTATACCCAAACCAACACAGTACCTCAGCTATGAAGAAGAGATTGCAGCAGGAGAACTTTAGGGACTGCAGCCAAATACCCATTCAGTGGATTCCTTGTCCTGGAGACTGAACACAAGACCTCAGAAGAGACTTTGCAGCAGGGATCGATGAAGAAGGCTCTAGACAAGATTTCTCTCACGGCTGAATGCGGTTCTGCTGATTTGGCGCCTTTTCAAGGAGCACAGAAGAAGACAGAATATCGCAGTTCAATTCTTGTCATTTTAAAGGTCCAGCACTCTTGTGACGGGACTTTCTGGACTCGGTTCGTATCTCTGGAGATACACCAAGATGCCCACCAAGTTTCAGCGCGATTCGGAATTCGGAAGACAGTGCACAGCACAGTAGCTGGAGGTCCCAGGGTATTGTGGTATTGCAAGAACGCAAGGTCACAGCAACCCGTGGGATGGCTCAAAATGCAGGTCTTCTTGATTCTAGTGGGTGTCACCAGGCTCTGGGTTCGGGTCTTCATATTCGGAGTCCCCAGATCGATTGGAAGGAAGGGCTGCATCAGGCTTGGGTTACACAGCAGGCTCGCCGGTCACTGGAAATCGTCTCCCGGCTTTTGCTTCGTCATCCTCTTCAGTTTAAGTTCCAGTGGTCGACATGACTTCAGCTTCCAGGTTTCCAGTATTTATCAGGAACTACAGCACAACCTCTGCATTCTCTCCCTGCATTTTACAAGAAAGGGGCGCCTGGTTGTCCAATCAGGACAGCCAGCCCCCACTGGGATTTGTCCCAGATGAAGCAAGGCATAAAACAAATGAGGGGGAAGTTTTGGACTCCTCCCCCACTTCCTGTGCTTACAGACTGACTGGAGCCTTGGTGGGGTGTGCAGGGGACTCCCGCTGAAAACAAAACTCAAACAAAGGAATTTCCCGCCCTGGATGTCAGGGGAAGAAACAAGAAACGACAAGAAACACTAACATGGCAGAAAAAGAAGACAGGGACCATTTTGGTAAAATGAGCACCCATAGGTGCCTTTACTGCAGCTATGATCACAGCCTGCGGTAAAGGTGCACCAAATTGGTAAAAGGTATCACTGCCACCAGCCATTAAAGGTAAGCTTGTCACTGTAACAGAAGTGTTACAGTTTTAGTGTGAAAGGGGATACATTGTATCTCCCCAGCACTCCACTTAAGGTGGGGTATGCTGGTTTCACCTAACAAAATGTAAAAGGGATCCAAAGATCCTTTCTACCCTTGGGAACTGTAGTTCACTCAAGGTTAGCACAAGAAAGTTAAATGGGGAGGCCCTAGGGCAACCCAGCAACAACAGGCACTTATTGCCAATAAGTTGTTAAACATGATAACTTTAAAAAGACACTATGGAGAGTCTTAAAAATGGCACCCATAAAAAGAGTTAAAGATTAGGTGAGTGTGGAAAAAGGTTCCCACTCACTGAGGTATTAATTAAGCAATATGACCCGAGCGGCGGGGGCATTACCGACTCAGGTAATGCCCCGGTGTTAGGAAATGGGATTGGGGCAAGCCTCGGCGACCGTACCATAGGAATTAGCTGTGAAAGCTGAAGAAACTACATTTCCCAGTGGGCTGAGGGGGCTGGAGTAGTTCTTCCCTCCTCTCGCCATTCGCCAGCTGGGGATAATTGAGACAGCAGCTGGGGGTAATTGAGACAGCTATTAAACCGTTGGCCGCCCGTGCACTGGTGCTGATAATTATTGATTATGCAGCACAGGCGGCCACAATGTGTCGGAGCAGCAGGAGAAAATACGGCATGCTGATCTTCATGTGTACTCATTGAATAGGGAGAAAGCCGCAATGCTGTTCGAACTCTCGGTTATGAGTAACAAGAACATTGCATTCTGTTTCATGCCGTGGCGGTGAAAGCTTCCAGTTCACGGCGGCTGACTGCAGCATTTCAAGAGGTCCGGGTGCGCTTGTGAGCCGCCCGGACACACAGATAAGTGTTTTTCTTCTTATGGTTAAATGACACAGGAGTATCTGTGATTTACTCAGCGGCTGGCTGCATTGAATCTGGTCTGTTATGTCCACGAGGAATGCTATTGATTTCCCTGGACATTTTTTTTAATATGTATTCCGCTATGTGTTCCGCAGTCCTTTATTAGGAACTGAAACTCCTTGAAGCAAAAGAGCACACTTTTCATTTACGTTCCTTCAGTGTGGGCAGAGTTTTGTCACACTCTCTGTAATGTTCATGTTGCCTGCATACAGAGGGCAGAGTCTTGTCACAGTCTCTGTGAAGTTCATGTGCCTGCTTATCTAAGGGCAGGGTTAGTTTCACGTTTGTCTACTGCTTTGCTAGCCCAATGGGCCATGTGTTCACGTTTATTCATCATGGAAGCAGCTTTCTTGTTTGTGTCATTCCGCTTGCTATTACTGTGGGGTCATGTCATTGTTATTTGCGGCCATTCTTCATGTTTAGTGTAATATGCAAAATCAGGTTTCAGGAGGAGGTTTAGGTATACTATGCATAATTCTGAAATAGGTGTAGGATCAGGAGTAGGTATTCAGAATTCATGGTATTAGTAGGTTGTTATGTGGAACAATTGTGAATTGTATGTTATGTCCCCTTCTTTCCTTTGTCTATCCACCCCCTTTCCCTAATTCCTTCTTCCCCCCCATTGGCTGCCATGTGATTTGCTGTGATTTTTTTTTCAGAACGCCCGTGCCAACCACGGTGGGAGGGTCGATTCATTCGGCTTCTGTGGTTCGGGAGAGGGGGTCGATCCCCTATTATCCCTTACGGTTTTTGACAGAATTATCAGCCCCCTAATTGGGGTATTTGAACCACCTAGGCCAAATGGAGCCGAATCCTCCCTCATTAGCAGAGGTACTAAAAGCTTTACAGGATATCCAAGGAGAGTTAGCACATGCAAGGCAAGAGTCAGATAATCTAAAGGCTGAGGTACAAGGCTTAGTAGCACAGCGCACTCCCTTGGAGGGTGCTGGTCCCTTCACAGGGAGCGATACTGGAAGAATGTCCACGGTCATAGTTCAGACATCCAGTAATGTACCATTGGCAGCCCCAGAAAGATTTGCTGGCGATCCCAAGAAATACATGACATTTTTAACACAATGTAGATTACATTTTTTGTGTAAACCCACAGCCTTTGAAACCATTCAGGCCAGAACTGCATTTGTAATTTCATATTTGACGGGAGATGCAGCCGCATGGGCCATGCCATTGGTACAAAAGGATGACCCTTTATTATATAATTGGGATGGTTCTTGGGGGACTTTGGACAGTTATTTGACCGGAGAGAAGTTTCATTGGCTCAAATAAGGAATTGTTGGCCTTGAAACAAGGAACCAGTGATTTGGTATCTTATGTGACTCAGTTTAACAGATTAGCCATTGAGACAGATTGGCCTGAGAACAAACAGACAGTATTGTTTTACCAGGGATTGAGAGAGGAATTCAAGGATGCTATGTGTTAGGGAGAATTCTCTGTTTAGGCTGAATGTCCTAACCTAGTGAGTCCCCCAGCAGCTTTGCTGGATTTTTGGGGTTTATTTTTTTTCTCCTGCCAAGAGTGAGACTCTTTTACCCTCACTCTTGGGCATGACTTGAGAGTGTTTCCGTGACTTACTGTGTGCTTATGGGCTATGGGGTATTTTTTCCCCATAGGCTATCATTGGTTTTTGAATGTGTGTTACACAGCACCCTCAGTGCAGTAACACAGGGGTGTCATAGAGACCCCCAAACATAGACTCCACACCCTGGGACTGACTACTGTCTCCCTGGGTCTGTAAAGTCACCATTGACTTTACTAGTCTTAACTTAGGAACTTAACCAGTACAAACCATCATACTGTGGAAGTACTGGTAGGAGCAATTAGATTGGCCCTGGGTCTCTTGTCGAAGGGGTACTGTCCGGTCCGCCCTCGCCGAGTTTCTGGCTGGTGGCAGTGGATACCACGGAAATATTCCACCGGAATATTTCCCAATGGGATTTCCCATTGATTTTAATGCACCACTTTTTGGTGCAATGTTAAAGATACCGCCGGTTTATTTATTTTATATAAATTCACCGGTTGGGATTTTTTGCCAGAACTCGCCGCCAAAATGGCGTCTAGGTTCACTTCAGTAACCCTGAACCCAAGTCGTGCCTTTGTTCCACTTTTGGCGGGCTTCTGCACAGAAGCCCTCCAAAGTGGTGCCATTCTGGCTGGGTACCACAGGGAGTGTGGAAGGGGGTTTAGGCACCCTGGACTGAGTTGCCTTGCCAACTCATGTCGCACTCTGGTGTGATTGGCCCAAGTGGTGAGCCGCCCCGCTCACCACTTAGCATGTTTGAGTGACAGCTGGGCTGTATGAATGGGGGTTTGCTGCATAAAAGCAGGGTTTTTGGGACTGGTTCTTCAGAAGTCGCCACAGGACCTAAAAAGCCGAAGAGGGAGAAGCCGAGCGGACCTGCCAAGACGACACCACCGGTGGAGCCCTGCGGAACCGTCTCACCACTTTTCCCAAAGACAGAGGAGATCTCCAGCCGGGAGAGTCTCCTTCCCTTGACTGGTGGGGACAACCAGTTTCTGTCTTCTTTTCGCCTCCCTGAAGCATCTTGTGGCCGCCTTGCCTGTGCCAAGCACCCCGGCAACCGGGATACCACTTTTTACCTCAACCACAAAAGAGGGGTAACATCCTTTTAACCGGAAAACTCCACGGCTGGTTTCTTCCCTAGTAGTGCAACGACCTTCAGCTTTCCTCCACGTCGAAATCTTCTCTTCCTCTGGACGACGCCGCGACTTGCACCCACTACCAGGAACAACTGCCCCCGCTGGAGGATCCTTTCCATTTTAAAGGTACCGTGTTCCGCCCGGCTTCCCTTGCCACCGATTGTACGGGGTAGATTTAGCCCTCGGCTCTCGAACCTGGGTAAGCCTGGGACACCCTAACTAAATTTTTATAAACTTAGTAAAACCTTTTCTACTCACCTGTAAAGACTTGTGACATTGAGTGATCTTGGACATCTTCTCGCCTGGCTTGCCCTAGAGTGGGCCTGGCAACCGAACTTCCTTGCTCCTCAATAGACTGCCTTTCTAACCTCACTGTGAATCTCTGAAAAGTGTTTTATCTTGCTGTTTTCATTACTTCTGCCTTTTCCCTCCCTTTTTAACTAACTTGTTGGAGTGCCATCTAACGTTAAGCGCTCACCTCTGTTTGGAAATAAGTGGTGTTAACTTAGACTTGTCCAACAAATAACTAGGGATGTACATATAAGTAATAGTGACTGGGTTTTGACTTACTTACCTTTTCTGTGCTAGTGTGATTTATGAGTGTGTCTTTTAAATAAATAATTATATACTTTTACACCTAGCTCTGGTCAGTGTTTGCTTGTACTACTGTGCCTCTGTACCTATTATGTATGCTCTATATACTGCCTGACTCTTCTTGAGGGAAGTCTGACTGCTCAGCCACAGCTACCAGGTAAATCTGGGTGGTACAGACTGCTACCAAGTGGGTTTACTGCCAAACACCTGTAGTCTTAAATCTTTTGCAGTGGTCCCAGAGGGAACTGCACAGGTTTCTGCCTAACACTATGGCTCAAGTAGAACCACAACCTACGTCATGCACCGCAATGATTGATTTAGCATTGAGATTAGATCATCGTATCAATGAGCGAAAGGGAGATAAGAAAAGACCTGAGGCAATGGCCCTCATTACGACCCTGGCGGAAAGTGACTGACCGGACCGCCACAGCGTAAATAGCGTTTCCGCCATTGCACGAAGGAGCAAAGTGCGGCCCATTCCGACCCATCGGGCACGAGCACCACGGCATGGCGGAAGTGCAAAGTCCGCGATGGCGGAAATGACCCCAAAACGGCCCACACCGCCGCCGTACGGCGCCCTAGGTGCAATACCGCCACCCATCTTAGCGGACACCGCAGTGAGCGCCAACCGGAAAGTACGGTGACCGGAAATATACGGAAACGGAAGTAAAAACATGGGCCCGGAACGGGAAACATCCCGCCGTACACCTATAAAACCACAAAATCCACACAACCACTAAAAACACTACCCTGAGACACACCCCAACCCGTCATCCACCCTAGCGAAACCAAGAAAAATGGGAAAAGTAGCGAAGAAAGCGTGCGACCGCAAGCGGCAGGTCCACTTCTCCCGTGAGGAACTCACCGTGCTAACAGAGACCCTCCAGGAGAATGCTGCCGTCGTCTTCTCCACGCAAATGACCAGGACGGCACTTGCGAACAAGAAGGCCATATGGGCCCTGGTGGCACAGCGTGTAAGTGCGGTGGGGACCGCACCCCGCAACCCACAGCAATGCAGAAAGCGATGGGACGACCTGCGGATACGCGTCCGTAGCATACTTTCTGCCAACCGCAACATTGCCACAGCCACCGGGGGAGGTCCTGAGTCACCCATCAAGTTGACCCCCTGGGAAGAAATCTGTGCCTCCACCATTGGAATGGAGAGCATAGAGGGAGTCGGAGGGATGGAGAAAGGAGTGCAGACATCCGAAGAATCAGGTAGGTGGCCCAAATAAAACAATGCTAAATCCACAATTTCCAATCATGTGAAGTACCATGTGTCCCCATAGTGCAACAGAAACACATGTCCAGGAGAACGTCCACACACATTGGCCTGATAGCGCACTTTAAAACTCACAATAAATACATAAATAATTAAAAACCCCTAAAACACCCACTACACGTGCAGCAGGCACACCCTAACTGCAGGCTGCCAAACAACTGCACCCTCACTCCACACACAAATGAAAGCACCTCCAAGCCCCGACCCAAATCACCCTCAGGTACCACCCCAATGCATGTGATACAATGCCATTCCAATTCCCACAGACCCATTAATAACCCTCGCCCTCCTTTACTCCACCACAGGGTCCGATCCAAACGACGAGCATCAGGACACCCCTACCAGCACACCTGCAAAGAGGGCCAAGACCAACGGCCAAAGACCCTCCACCTCAGCTGCACGGATCAAGACACGGCAGCAGCACAAATCAGGTGGCAGCACAGAGGAGGGAACATCAACAGGCACCCCAGCAGCCAGCATGCCCACAACACCACCACCACAGGTCCCCCCAATGGATGCCACAGAAGGCACTGCCTCTGGTGGCAGCAGCACCATAGGTGACACCCCATTGATGGCAGCATGCTCCGACACAGAAAACGGGGATGTCGAAGTCAGATCCATCCATGACCTGTCCCAATCCCCCTGTCTGTCCCATCCCGTACACCATGAGGATACCACGCAGGGGCACCCACAAGACGACGACTGGCCATCCCCCACAAGCCCTGTGGCAAGGCAACATGAGGTCACCAGCCCCTCTGTGACACCACCGCAAATGGCCATGGCCCAGCAGAGGCAACAGTCCCTCGACCAGTTAATCGTGCAACAGCAGCAACTGGCCACGCTCCTCAAGGACCATGCCGATGAATGTGGGGGCACTAAGGCAGACATAGAAACATCAACTGAGACACTTAGGGCAGAAATGGAGAGAAGTACAGAGACACTAAGGGCACAAATGGAGAGTAGCACCGAGAGCCTGAGAGTACAAATGGAGAGTAGCACCGAGAGCCTGAGAGTCCAAATGGAGAGTAGCACCGAGAGCCTGAGAGTCCAAATGGAGAGAAGCACCGAGAGCCTGAGGGGGGAACTGCATGCGACGTCCAAAGAAGTATGTGCCGAACTTGCCGCAGTGCGCCGTGTGCTCACTGAGCTCTCACAAACCCTTAGGGACATGCATGGACGTGAGCAGGCAGAGACATCATCCGTTGCAAGTTCCGTCCAGGGCAGCCCCCAACGTAGATCTGGGAGGAACCTGCGCTCCACAGGCAGGGGTGCCCCTGATACCCGCAGAGGGGGCTTGCAATAGCGACTGCCCACTGACGATGAGCATCTTTGGACACTGGTGTTCGGGGGGGAGGTAGGAGGGTGGAGGGGGTGTTTTGGGCTCACTTGGGTGGCGGGTCGATAGGGTGTTCAACATGATATCACATATGCCATAAACAATGCACGATCAACCAATGAGATGTGTGGACAATGATCTTTGTGTACTAGGCCATCATAGGCGTACAGTCCATATTGTGCATGTACCAGACACACACAGTGCCACGAGTACCGTGTCCATGTATCAGCCACCAGGCGTGAGTGCTAGAAGCATGCATCAATGAGATGCTGACGAATGTCACGGCCCTCCGGTGCCTCGCAGACTCCTTGAGGTGCTGCCACATCCCCACCCTCATCATGACCATCTTCAGGTGCTTGCAGTTCTGCGTCAGGGGGCATGGGCACATTTCTACTACGCACATGTTGTGGAGCATGACACATGCCATCACCATCTTTGCAACCTTCTCATGGCGGTACAGGAGTGCCCCGCCAGACCTGCTGAGGCAGCGGAAACAAGTCTTCAGTAGGCCGAATGCCTGTTCAATGACTACACGGGTACGTGAGTGGGCATGGTTGTAGTCCTCCTCATGCTGGTCCCGTGGGTTCCGGACTGGTGTGAGGAGCCATCTCTTCAGTGGATATCCAGCATCACCTGTATGTGGACGATAAACGTATGATGTGGAATGCCATTGCTACGTACGCACACCCCCCCCCCCCCTTCCTGCCAGGTCATTGCCGAATCACATACCCCACATCATTATGCATGAAATGAGACTCACCGAGTAGCCAGGATCTGTTCCCTGCGTGTCGCTCCATGTAGCGTGGTATTGTAGAGTTCCTCAAGACCATAGAATCATGGGTTGATCCAGGGAATCGGGCACAACAATGTGTAATGATCCTGTTGGAGTCACACACCATTTGTACATTCAGGGAATGGAATTGTTTTCGGTTGCGGTACTGGGCCTCCATGGCATGTGGGACGACCAATTCCACATGGGTGCAGTCGATGGCACCAATGCAACCCGGTATGCCGGCAAGTGCATGGAATCCCACTTTTGTGTTGGTAATTTCCTGCTCCGAGCGTGGTAGAGAGATGTAGTCGTCTGCGTGCTGCAGGAGGGCATCGAGCACTTGCAATAGTGTCCGTGAGAACAGTGGCTGAAAAATGCCATGCAACTGTCCGACTGTGTGCTGGTAGGTGCCTGTGGCCAGGAAGTGGAGTACAGACACCACCTTCAGTAGGGGTGGGATGGCGGTTGGGCTATCTATCATGCTGACAAGGTCAGCCTGTGTCATGTCCACAATGGCGGCTATGGTGTCCCGGTCCAAACGGTAGAGGGTGTGGATCTGCTCATCAGTGAGGTTGAACGGATGTGCTCGGAGGCGTGGGATTGCGGGCTGCCTGCGTGGTGGTAGTGGCTGTGCTGGCGGCCCTTGCTGGCCCTGCCTTGGCCTCCTCCTCCTCCTGCGTCTCCTCCGTGCGGCCGGTTGTAGTTGGTGTTCGTCTTCTTCTTGGAGTTGGAGTACTTGCAGTGCTATCAGGTCCCCCAGGGCCAACATCGCGAGTCCTGCCGGTAGCATTTCGGAGTGGGTGTGGTTGTGGGAGGAGACTGGGTATGCAATGTATGTGTTTTCAGGCTGTATGGCCTCCACCTGTGGTGATTCATTCCACCTGTGCAAGCTGCTCTCCCCTTTGGCCGAGCACGTCCCGCACACAACGCTGCAATTCGAGTAATGGCATCTTGCTATTGCAATCATGTATTTGTACCCGATGGCCGTGTAACATTGGTTGATATGTACATTCGGCTATGGTCCCATTGTTTCACATAAAATCTTTGCACTCGCGAACAGACTTGTGAAGGGTCAGTGGAACGTAGTACTCGAGTAACGGTGGGCCCTCATGCATCACTGTACCGAGTTGCACCGACGGGCGGGGCGTCCCATTTGTGGGTGAAGGCAGTTGCCATTTTCACACACAGCCGCACTAGATGGATTAATTTGTGATTTCAAACGGCCACAGATGCCTTTTCGACGTGATGTTGCAAATGAGGAATTCGAAGGGCGGCGCTTTCGGTTTTCAGCTAGCGGCGAGGAGATGCCCACAGGTCTGACTGCAAATATAACGTTCTATTGTTCAATGTCCTTGAGACAGGGGCCATGGCGAGGATGCAATGATTGATATGAATAGTTTGGGATGCGCAATAGCGACGTGGGCGATGAGGCCGGACGTTCCCAAATACATGTTACTTCACAACACTGGAATTACGGGCTGGGGCACTGTGGATTTTGCAGGCTGCATAACGCACAGACTCAATGGATATTTCTAATGTTATGTGAGTAAATATTCAGGCGTTTTTATACCGGGATGAGGGAATGATGAATGGATGCATGGGCAGATGATTTGATACAGAGTTTGCCATGTACAGGGCTTCTTGGAATCTGTCCGCCTCCCCTGCGCTATGTGATGCAGGGCTGCCATAGTGGGACCATAGTCTATCTGGCCTTGTTGAGCCCTCCCTGTCTCGACGCGCCTTCAGACACTTGTGTCCATGCACGTTAACATTCCCATCTGATGGATTCTGTTTTCACAGACGCATGCACAGGTACACTCGTTTGTGATGGTGTTTGCACCTCGATATAGATGGTTATGAGTCGCAAGTGGTTTTGGGGTGGTGATGATCCTTTGGAGTGGGCTAGCATGCATATGGCTGTGGATTTAGTGTGATCATTGAAGTGAGTTGTTCGAATGTAGTTCTGATGGCCATTCTGTTCTTTTTCTTTTCTTTTGGTTGACAGGTATCTCCTCCCCTTTTGCCACTGCCATCTGTATGCCACTCCTGCAGATGGCTTTTACTCCCGACACCTGCTGCTTCGTGTTAATCAGTGGAGCAGCATTACGATCTTATGGGACGATCGCCAATGGGCCACATGCCCTTACGCAGTACTAGTGGCTCGGAGCAACATTTCGGCCTTTCAGCTGGACTAGTGCCTCCCCATTGGGACGGCCCTGCGGTTCTGTGCGCTTCCATGTTGCCTTTTCGTACGTGAATGTGGCTCTGTGTACCATGATGGAACAGGGCGTCACACAAGTAGTAGCTGGTCATTTCTTGCGGATGCAGCCCACAATGGTGAAATGTGTTTTGGAGTTCATGGCCTAATGGCTGTATGGGCTTGGTGATTTTGTTGTGCATTAAATTTCTATTCTGATATGGGCCGTGTAGCGTTCTTCTTTGCAAGTGATGTGGCATATTCCTATTTGGGGAGCGATGTATTGTGAGGAGATCTGCATTGGGTTCCAGCTTCGGAGTTTAGTTGCGTGGTACTGTGCTGGGCGCGTTTGCCTACGAAGCCCAGTGAGGTCAGGGATGGGGGCTGCCAATATGACTGTTTGAATGTTGTCATGCTCAGGGGCGGGGGATTGGGTTTTGTGTAACAGATGCCGGTCAGCCAGGTGGACTGGTGGAATGATGTGATTTTCGGAATATTGCTGGTCACAGGTGCCTGTGTTTGCGTGCGTTTCTTGGTGGGGGACTGTGGTCATGTCCATTGGGATGGCTTCTGTATTCGTGCCATCTGTGCCCTGCAGCTCCCATTGGCCCCTCTTGTGATTCTTTTGTTCGTTGGCATGCATGGGTGACTTGTACATTTCACTGGTTGCATTGTGACTTCATTGCACCTACGGGGAGTTGTACTTTGTGGGCAGGGAGCGGTGTACAGGCACTCAGTGGGGCCGTTTACGGTTGATTCGCGATGCCGTACTTCTCGCCATGGCGGAATGGTACTTTCCGCCGTGCTTGATGGCGTTAGGTACATGTCCGCTAGGGTCGGAATTCGCGTACCGTTGCGCCATGGTGGTATTTACGGTTTGGCATGGCGCGCGTACTTGGTGCAGTTAGCGTTGGCGTTCACTACGGTGTCGCTAATGGCATCGTACTTTGTGGTGACGGGTCATAGTCGCACCGAGCGCTATTCGATGGCGGTATTGCATTTCCGCCATCGTTTTTCGATTTCCGCCAGGGTCGTAATGAGGGCCAATGCCTTTTGTACGACTGGACAAGAGTAGGGTTATGAGAAGTAGTGAAGGTGAGTCAATGCAAATCGGGGGAGTAAGGAGCCCGTTGTCGGTGGCAGACAAAGAGCAGTACAAACTTAATAACTTATGTTTGTATTGTGGTCAACCAGGACATTATATACGGACCTGTCCTAATACTCCAAAAAAAGGAATGAGAGGTGAAGGGAACAAGGTGGAGTCGGGAAAAGGATTGGGCCGGCCGTAGTGGGGACTCCGATGTCTGGCCCTATTTCTAGTAGGTTCCCCAGTTGGGCAGTGAATACTGTAGCAAATAATAACTTTCATGTGTACCTGTTGTTAACTTTACTATTCGCCTGTACAAAACAACTGGTGTCAGCCATGGTGGATTCAGGCGCCACAGGGAATTTTATTGACATCAGTTTGGCCAAGAGATTGGGGTTACCCTTGAGGGATAAACTGCAGGTAGAAGGTGTACAGTCAGTAGATGGGTCTCCTTTGATTTCGGGTCCTATTTGTCAACAAACCCAACCCATGCAGATGAGGTGTGGATCAGGTCATGTGGAAGAGATTGTGTTTCATCTAATAGCAGCGCCTCATTTTGGACACATTTTAGGAATTCCTTGGTTGGTATTACATAATCCTAGTATTGACTGGGTCAAGAGGGAGGTGGTGTTTGAAAGTCAGAAGTGTAAAGAGCATTTGGAGGAGAGAATTGGTCTAGCGATGTTCTTAGCAGATCAGGTACCTGACATTCAAAGGGTAGGAACGGTAGGTACGGGTATTCCGGCACCATATGTAGAATTTGCTGGAGTGTTCGACAAAGGAAGAGCGGAAAGGTTGCCTCCTCATCGTTCATATGACTGTGTGATTGAGCTAGAACCTGGGGCCAAGTTACCATGTAGTCGTATTTATGCATTAACTGAGAAGGAGAACCAGCATTTTAGATAATATGTGGATGAGATGTTGCAAAAATGGTTTATTAGGCATTCTTCTTCTCCAGTTTCATCACCTTTACTTTTTGTGTCAAAGAAAGAAGGAACATTCCGAACTTGCATTGATATAGAGCTTTGAACAAGGTCACCATAAAGAATAGGTATCCATTACCATTAATTTCTGTATTACTGGACCAGGTAAAATCAGCAGTGATATACACTAAATTGGATTTAAGAGGGGCCTATCATTTAATTCGAGTTAAGGCAGGAGATGAGTGGAAGACTGCTTTCAGAACAGAATTTGGATTGTTTGAATATTTGGTTATGCCTTTTGGGTTTTGTAATGCCCCTGCGGCCTTTCAATATTTTATGCAGGAAGTATTGAGTTAGTTCCTGGACATATTCGTGATTGTATATATTGATGATATTTTGATTTATTCTTCTGAGGCTCAACATCCGGGTCATGTAAGAGCAGTGTTGCAGAAATTGCAGGAATATGAGTTGTGTGTAAAATTGGAAAAGTGTGAATTTAACACTAAAAAGGTGGAATTTTTGGGATTTATATTAACCCCTTTGGGCATAGTGATGGACTGAAAAAGGTACAGGCAGTTCTGGAGTGGCCTGCTCCTCAAAGTATTAAGGACATTCAGTCTTTTTTGGGATTTGCCAATTTTTACCAACGATTCATTTTGAATTTTTCACAACTTGTCTCGCCCATAACTAAATTGCTAAGGAAATCAGCAGGGTTCTGTTGGACTCCAGAGGCGGATAAGGCTTTCCAGGATTTGAAAGAAGCCTTTACTTCTGCTCCGGTGTTGAGGCATCCGGACTCGGAAAAACCTTATCAAGTTGAGACGGACGTCTCCAATGTTGCAGTAGGAGCAATATTGTCCCAACATGATAAAGAGGGCATTTGGCATCCAGTGGTGTTCTATTCAAGAAAACTTACCAATTGTGAGCAAAATTACTCCATTACTGACAAAGAATTGTTAGCAATAAGAGCAGCATTTTTGGAATGGAGGCATTATTTGTTGGGGGCTAAACACCCGGTGATGGTCATCACAGATCATAAAAATCTGCAATACTTTAAGACGGCACATACCCTCAGTCCGAGGCGATTGCGTTGGTCTCACTACTTCAACAAATTCGATTTTCTGGTGACTTTTAGACCAGGAAAGAAAAATGGAAAGGCTGACGCACTGTCCAGACAACAACATTCTGATAATATTGTGCCAGAGATCAGAACAATCCTGCCGGTGGAAAGAGTGGTGGGAGCCATCACTACTAGTTTATTGCACCAACTAAAACAAGAGCTGAGGAAGCAAAAGCATAAACAATGGGGTAAGAGGGGATCAGTAGAAACTGTCAAAAATGGTCTCCCGTATTACGAAGGAAAATTGTATCTGTTAACTCCAGAATTGCTGACAAAAGCATTATATTGGTGTCATAACTCGCCATTGGCAGGTCAACCAGGGGGTAAAAAGACACAGGAAATGTTGGAAAGGTACTTTTGGTGGCCCACATTACGACAGGATACTCTAAAATACATTCAAAGATGTGAGACTTGCATACGTAGTAAAACGGATCATGTAAAGAAAGCAGGATTATTGCAACCATTGCCCACCCCAGAAAAGATTTGGTCTAGTATTTCCATGGATTTCATAACTGACCTGCCCCCGGAGGACAAGTATGATACTATTTGGGTAGTAGTAGATTATCTGTCTAAACAGCCCATTTTATACCTTGCCGCGGAATTCTTGGAGCTGGGGAATTAGCTAAATTATTTCTTCAGCACATTGTCAGATTACATGGGTTACCTCAATGTATTGTATCGGACCGAGGTCCTCAATTTACCTCTAAATTTTGGAGGGCCTTTTGTCAAATGTTGGGAATTGAATGTGCATTGTCCACTAGCTATTACCCCCAGACCGATGGACAAACAGAGCGCGTAAACCAAACTTTGGAACAGTATTCACGTTGCTATTTGCATGAGGGAATGGACTCATGGGTGCAAGCTTTGTGGTTAGCAGAGTTCACTTACAACAATACAGAACATGCTTCTCTGGGCATGGCCCCTAACAAATGTTTATATGGACAAGTACAGACTATGTTACCCGAACATTTACCGGATGTGGAAACATTTCCGGTATTACAGGAAAGAAAGGAATGGCTAATGACGGTTAGAAAGATAGCTAGAGCTAACTTGCAAAAAGCAAAAGAAGAGTATAAGAAACAAGCAGATAAAAAAAGACGTGTGGCCCCTTGCTACACTGTTGGGGATAAAGTTTGGCTATCCACACGTAATTTACCCTTAGTGGGGTCGCGTAAATTTGCTCCCAGATTCATTGGCCCTTATG
Organism: Ambystoma mexicanum; assembly: GCF_040938575.1. Taxonomy (NCBI): domain Eukaryota; kingdom Metazoa; phylum Chordata; class Amphibia; order Caudata; family Ambystomatidae; genus Ambystoma; species Ambystoma mexicanum. Next base: position 110,641,726 of record NC_090938.1, on the reverse strand, counting down.
AAATTGTGAAATGTGTATCATCAGTGGCTTTTAAATTGAGATTGCCTACTACATTAAAGATACATCCTGTGTTTCATGTGTCTCTTCTTAAACCCGCAGTTCCTGGAACCCGTGTGAAGAGACCTCCAGCTATCAGCAAGGAATGGCAAATGGAATATGAAGTTCAGAAAATCCTGGATTCCAAACGTAGGCAACAGAGACTATGGTACTTGATCAAATGGTCTGGGCATGGCCTCAAGGACTGCTCGTGGGAACCGGCTAGTTCAGTTCATGCCCCACGGTTGGTAAAGCAATTCCATGCACGTTTTCCTGAAAAAGCAGGCCCTGGAAGGGCCCCTGGGAGAGGAGGTACTGTCAGGAAATGGAATTGGGGCAGGCCTCGGCGACCGTACCATAGGAATTAGCTGTGAAAGCTGAAGAAACTATATTTCCCAGTAGGCTGAGGGGGCTGGAGTAGTTCTTCCCTCCTTGCGCCATTCGTCCAGCTGGGGATAATTGAGACAGCAGGTGGAGGTAATTGAGACAGCTATTAAACCGTTGGCTGCCCGTGCACTGGTGCTGATAATTGTTGATTATGCAGCACGGGCAGCCACGATGTGTCGGAGCAGCAGGAGAAAATACGGCATGCTGATCTTCACGTGTACTCATTGAATAGGGAGAAAGCTGCAATGCCGTTCGAACTCTCGTATATGAGTAACGAGAACATTGCATTCTGTTTCATCCCACGGCGGTGAGAGCTTCCAGTTCACGGCGGCTGACTGCAGCATTTCAAGAGGTCCGGGTGCGCTTGTGAGCCGCCTGGAAACACAGATAAGTGTTTTTCTTCTTATGGTTAAATGACACAGGAGTATCTGTGATTTATTTAGAGGCTGGCTGCATTGAAGCTGGTCTTTTATGTCCACGAGCAACGCTATTGATTTCCCTGGACATTTTTGTTAATATGTTTTCCGCTATGTGTTCCGCAGTCCTTTATTAGGAACTGAAACTCCTTGAAGTACAAGAGCACACTTTTCATTTACGTTCATTCAGTGTGGACAGAGTTTTGTCGCACTCTCTGTAATGTTCATGTTGCCTGCATACAGAGGGCAGAGTCTTGTCACAGTCTCTGTGAAGTTCATGTGCCTGCTTAACTAAGGGCAGGGTTAGTTTCACGTTTGTCTACTGCTTTGCTAGCCCAATGGGCCATGTGTTCACGTTTATTCACCATGGAAGCAGCTTTCTTGTTTGTGTCATTCCGCTTGCTATTACTGTGGGGTCATGTCATTGTTATTTGTGGCCATCCTTCATGTTTGGTGTAATATGCAAAATCAGGTTTCAGGAGGAGGTTTAGGTATACTATGCATAATTCTGAAATAGGTGTAGGATCAGGAGTAGGTATTCAGAATTCATGGTATTAGTAGGTTTTTATGTGGAACAATTGTGAATTGTATGTTATGTCCCCTTCTTTCCTTTGTCTATCCACCCCCTTTCCCTAATTCCTTCTTCCCCCCATTGGCTGCCATGTGGTTCACTGTGATATTATGTTCAGAACGCCCTTGCCAACCACGGTGGGAGGGTCGATTCATTCGGCTTCTGTGGTTCGGGAGAGGGGGTCGATCCCCTATTACCCCTTACGGTTTTTGACACCGGGGCCCATAGTTATAATGAAGGCCCCGGGGCATTACCTGAGTCGGTAATGCCCCCGTCGCGAGGGTCATATTGCTATTAGTACCCCGGCCCGCATTATGTGCATGACCGGGGCACTAAAAGCATTTTTTTCTGTCCCGAAACGCTGCAGCGTTTTGGGACAGAAAAAAGAAAATGACCAAGAAAATGGCCGCCATGCAAAGGGAAAATGGAGTCCGTTTTCCCTTTCCATGGCGGCCATCGGGAGCGGACGCGCTGGGACCACAAGTGTTCCCAGCGCGTCCGCTCCCGAAAAAGAAGCAGAAGGTAAGTGGGATTGGGAGGGAGGGGAAGAAAAAAAAAATATGTACCTGCGTCCCCGGCAGGGGACGATGGAAGCTTCCAGCCGTGTGGAGGCGCGGAGCGGGGATGGCCCCGCTCCGAGTCTCCAGACTGCTGGAGGCTGCTATCATCCCCCACCGGGGACGCAGGAGCAAGCAGGTAAGTGGGTTGGGGAGGGCAGGGAGGAGGGAGGGAAGGGAAGAAAAAAAAAGAAGCTTGCTGAGTCCCCCGCGGGGGACGAAGGCAGCTTCTCAGCCGTGTGGAGGCTCGGAGCGGGGATGGCCCTGCTTCGAGCCTCCTCATTGGCTGAGGGGCTGCCACGCCCCTCGCCGAGGACAAGGCAGCTGGAATCACGGCCGAGAATTGAAGGATTCTCGGCCGGGTAAGGACCCGGCGAGAGCCAATCAGAATGCGTGTTGCATTCTGCTTGACTCTCGCCGGGTTACTAATGAAAAATATCTCACTAGAAAAGCAAAAAGTTCTAGAGTTGAATAAGGAAAGGAAGATTTACCAGCTCTGTGGAAATCTTACCCAACACTCGTCCCCCCAAACTAAGGAACAGGAGAAGCTAATCCTCACCTGGATGGATCTCTTGTTTCAAGTCGGTTAACTGTTTGCTGGGTCAACTAGCAATCTTTTTGTAACCCTTGCTGTGATACTTTTTCTTATATTAGTTATCATTTGCAAACTCAATGACCTACAAGTAGTGTTGGGCACTTTACTCTTGTCTAAGGTATAGGAGATCTGATTAAACAGTCCCTCAGAAGTTGTGACAACCTCTGAACCAACAATAGGCTTTTTAAAAGGGTTCTTATAAAGAAATCCCTTAGACCTAATTTATAATTATAATTTGGCATTTATATAGGGCTACGAACCCTCAGGTATCTGAGCGCTGCTTATTATTACCCATGGTGTGTGGTGCTCATTTATCGACCTCGGAAGGAAGAAAGGCTGAGTTTGGCCCCGCTGGGATTCGAACCTGTGCTAGCAGGCTCTGCACGGATGTCAAAGCGAGCGCTCTACTCGCTGTGCCACTTGACCGGCTGGGGTTCTCCATGATTCCTCACCACCTCTCTGACATGAGCAGGTTGGGTCTCAGGTTATCCTAGTTGGAGGGGTCGTGGCAAAGCATTGTACATCCTTCCACTTCCTCTTAGATCTGTTTTTACCTTGGTTAGGGTTTTCCCTTCTAACACTAGAATTTACAAGGGGGTTTTCAGCAGAAGAACCCACAATTTCAAGGGGTTTAGCCTTAGACATATCTTTTCTGGATTTCCACCAGCTTTGAGGTTTACCAGTCTTCAAAGGCCTAGTTAGGTTTCCAACTTGTCTATCCACCCTTTCCTCAGAAGCAGTGTGAGTCAAAGACTTTAGAATTGGAACTGAAATGGTAGAGCATGTTTTGGGCTCCCATTTCCCTAATATTCTAGATTTTCATTTGCCTTTGTTAGAGGTTTCCCTTCTAACGTTAGGACTTTTAGTTGGATTCTCTATAGAGGATCCCACAGGTTTAGAGTGGTCTCTTGAAACAGAGACCCTAGCCTTGCCCGAACACCTATCCATCTCACCTGTAGGAGTATTTGGAGTCACAGGCTTTTTATTAGAAGGCCTAGTAAGAAAGCTATTCTTAGTATTCTTATAACTCTTTTTGGTTTTCAGATTTTCAGGCCTGGAAGTTACATTCTGGGCACTCTGAACTAAAGGAGAAAACTCAATTCCTACCTTGGGGTCAAGGAAACTCCTTGCCCTCTTAGGGTTGATAAAACCACCTAAGCTTTGTACATCCATCTGGATCACCTCCACTGTAAGTGGGTGTTCAGGTGTATCCATGTTTAGAGTTTTAGGAACCACTTCCACTGTAAGTGGGTTTTCAAATGTTTCAGCCGCTACTGGTTTAATTGAAGGGGCCTTTATTCTAAAGAACATACACCACACAGCATGTGTGACATGAACACTAAGGTTCTTGTCAAGTTCAACCAAGTTTTTACACAGTGTTATAGATTGGACATGAATATATATGTTTCTATCCACCGGGTCAACCACTTCTACTCTAGGTGGGTTTTCAGGAGGTTTTTCCAACTCAGTGTTAACTGAAGGTGGGGTCGCAACAGTGACCTGGTTAATGGTATTACACCATATTGGTACTAGGATAGACGTTTTTAAGTTTCTGGAAACTAGTTGAACCACTTCCACTACATGTGGTTTTTCAAGAGGCTCTATCACCTTAGCAGCAGCTAAAGGTGGGGCCACAGGAGTGACCTCGAGCTTTGTGGGCCTAGGGGCTTTGTCCCTATTTGAATTTATAGGTGCTACACCCAATTGCCCTTCAGAGTGGCAGTTAATGCCTTTTATCTCTAAGGAGGGGTCTCCTAAGGGGACCTCTCTTACTTCAAGGTTAAGAGCCTCAGCCTTTTTACAAGGGGGCTCAGCTGAGTCTAAGGCCACAGCTTTTCTGTTATACTTAGTGTTGACAGATTTCTTAAGGGATGAGGAGACAGCAATTTTTGACCTACTTCTATTCTCAGAGTCCCTTAAGGAGTTTAGATATGTAGAAGCTTTTTTCATGTATCTGTCTATGAGAGCTATTTTTACCCTAACCCAGTTACCTCTTTCTACTTCATGTAAATCCAAGAGCACTTGGTAGTCTCTCTTGGGAAGTCTGAAAAGAACCCAGGGTATTCTTTCACTTTCACACAGACCAAAACTTTTACAAGTGAGGTCAAATGTTTTCCGCCATACAACAATGTCATACTTCATATCATACTGACTCACCAATTCTGGGAACCTGGATGCTGTAGACACAAAAGACCTGGAAAAGGAAGAGGGGAACAGGAAACTGTCTTCTACAGACCTGTTATACTCTTTCCCATATTCCCACATTTCCAAATTGTTTTTCCACAGGTATTTTCTTATATCCAGTTCCTTAGATATCTCAGAGCACATGGTAGGCAGTAAGGTAGAGGCAAGAGAAGGAGATTGGGTGAACTAACATCCTCCTGGTCAGAACCCTCATATTCATCCTGTGAAGAGTTTGGACAGCTGTCTGAACCCTCAGAATCCTCATTCCCAGCAATATTGTTAGAAGTGGACACAGGTTCACTGAAACTATGCATATGGTCCCATAACCTTTGTAGTAAGTCCAGCTTACTTCCTTCACAATTGAGGCCCTTCTCTATACACGTTGGGCCTCATTACACGGAAGGCGGTAAGGGTTAACAGTCACCGGTAATGCTACCGGTGACCGTTAACCATTACCGTCTTACTACGAGGTCCCTTTGCGGGACCCGACATTAACGGCTGGTTTTACCAGCCGTTAAAGTAGGGTGCTGCAAAGGGACCTTGGTGCTAATTACGGTACCGCAATTTGCGGTACCGTAATTAGCGCCTTCTCCATTCCCATTATGCCCTATGGGGGCAAAAAAGGGAATGGGGAAGGGCCTTGGTGAATGGGGAATTACCGCCCCCACTCACCTTGGAGTAGGGAGGTAATTCCACCATCCACCAAGGCGGACATGGTAAAATACTGGCGGCAACCATGGCGCTAATAGCCTACTGTGTAATGAGGCCCATTGTGACCACATTTTCCATTGCAGCATAGGAGAAGTCCTCAGGCCTAAAGCAGGCCATGGTGTTGGTTCTTGTGTTAAATATAATAAGTATACTTTACCTTGGCTAAACCAAACCTACTGAATGGTTTCCTTTGGACACAAAGGGCCTCATTACGACCCAGGTGGAAAACCATGGTGCTAATAGCACCATGGTCCATGCCGGTAACTTACCGACTCCGCCATGGAGCAAGGGGGAATTACCACCCCATTACAAGGTTGGCAGGGCGGTAATTCCCCCTTCCTCCATGGCCCTTCCCCATTCCCATTTTTGCCCCATAGGGCTCAATGGGAATGGGAAAGGCGCTAAGTACGGTACCGCAAATTGCGGTACCGTACTTAGCACCAAGGTCCCTTTGCGGGTCCCTACTTTAACGGCTGGTGTAGACCAGCCTTTAAGGTCGGGTCCTGCAAAGGGACCTCGTAATCAGGCGCTAATGGGTTAACGGCACCGCAGCCTTTCGTAATGAGGCCCAAAGTATATCAATAATCAATGTAATGCAATCCACCTTTATCCCAGAGCATGCCAACAGTGTTAGGACAGTTTTTCTGAAGTGCTACCCACTTCTTCAAAACCATTCAACTGAAGCAGTAGAAGACTCCAGTCTATATATATAAGACTGTACCACCTGAGTACATGGCAACATAGGCAGAGCAGCCAGGCTTATCTTAGGAGGGAGAGAGGGCAGTAGACACAGTACAAGTGAAATTGTAATACAAAACATCCAAATAAACACTGAACAACTATGGGCCTCATTACGAGGTAGGAGGTAAGGGATTACCGGCACCGGCAAGGGTGCCGGTGGCGTAATCCCTTACCTCTATATACCGAGGTCCCTTAGCGGGTCCCTTCCTTAACGCCTGGTCTGACCAGTTGTTAAGGACGGGACTCGCTAAGGGACGTCAGAGCTAATAACCGTTATTAGCTACTTCCCTATGGGGGCTCAAATGGGAATGGGGAATGGTTCTCAGAATGGGGACTTACCGGGTCCTCCAAGGTTGGAATGACCCGGTAAGTACCCATTCTGAGAACCCGGACCCAGTATGCGGTAAGGGGGTAGCGATGGTGCTTATAGCACCATGGCTACCTCCTACCTCGTAATGAGGCCCATGTATTGTAAAAATAAAGGATTTATTTAAATACAGGTAGGCCCAGATAAATCTAGGGGTTAAGTGAGTACTACTACAGTATATAAAATCACAATATAAAAACACAACACTATACTTGAAATCCACAGACCCAAGTATAAACCTTATTTGGAACACCTAACAGTAGTTCTAGGGAAGTCAAAACCTTGTTATACACATTTAGTATAGGTCAAGCCTATTCTTTGGGAGTAAAAGACCAATGGTTACTTACAGATTACATTCAGTAATACAAGGACAGTAAGCCCTTCCAGTTGTACAGTGACTCTTGGAACAAATCACATAAACAGTCAGCTGGACAATACACTTTTGGTGCATAGTGAAACACTTATCCCAGGTTCAGTAAAAACCTATAACTATTTTTGTCATAACACACAGTTATACCAGGTGAGTAAAACCTAAGGATGTAATATACAATTACAGATGCTTTTGAAATCAGGGAACCCCAGTTTGAGGTAAGCAATAACTCTGGTAGCTTGTTTTGGATGGCACACAGTGTGGGCCTCATTACGAGGTAGATGGTAAAGGATTACCGGCACCGGTAAGGACACCGGTGCCGCTAATCCCTTACCACCCTATTCAGAGGTCCCTTAGCGGGTCCCTTCCTTAACGCCTGGTTTTACCAGGCGTTATGGAAGGGACCCGTTAAGGGACTTCAGAGCTATAAACAGTACCGCAAATTGTGGTACCGTAATTAGCTCCACCCCCATTCCCATTGAGCCCTATGGGGGCTCGAATGGGAATGGGGAATGGTTCCCGGAATGGGGACTTACCGGGTCCTCCAAGGTTGGAATGACCTGGTAAGTCCCTATTTCGGGAAACCAGACCCGGAATGCGGTAAGGGGGTAGCCATGGTGCTAATAGCATCATGGCTACCTCCTACCTCGTAATGAGACCCAAGGTAAGTAAAACCCACATACTTAACTTCACAATGAAGGGGGAAGTAAAACCCAATGTCACACTTTACTGAATAGTTATTCTAGGTAGGCAACAACCTAATGTAGACTTATTAAGGACAGGCTAGCAGCAAGTCAGCGGAAGCAAGACCCAGTTGGAGGACACTCATACAATTACCCTACAGGAATAATCTGGTGAAACCAACACATTACTTTTTATAAAGAAGCACAACCTAATCACAGGAGAGTAAAATACCTTCACATCTACTTTCTACCAGACTGGCAAAACAGTGGCTAAGAAAGAAAAGATGTTAACCATACTTTTAGGAATAGTGCATCACACATTCAAGATCAGTAAGAACTTTTGTAACTGTTCTCTCTTAGTATTACAGTTACCAACCAACTCTTTACAAGCAAGTAAAACACTTGATTTATTTTCAAGGCAGAAGTCCCAATCGCTTCAAAGTCTTTCCCTTATTCTTGGAGCATGAGTGTTCTCAATGGCAGAAGGGGGGGTCACTAGGACTAGTGACCAACAGGCAGTGTTAGAATACGTTCTTTAGTAGCAAAAGTCAGAGTTTCCTTAGGAAAACTGGCAAACGGTGAGTACTCTACTTTAAAGTTAGAAGAGGGTCCAGGGGCTTCACAGAAGACACCCCAGCTGGATTCTAGCAGTGGAACCGGGTACACTGGACGAGGGACCTCCCAATCACAGAAAACACCCCAGGACTACACAGAAATCCCAAAAGGCTTAAGGTAAGTGTATACCCAAACCAACACAGTTCCTCAGCAATGAAGAAGAGATTGCAGCAGGAGAACTTCAGGGACTGCAGCCAAATACCCGGTCAGTGGATTCCTTGTCCTGGAGACTGAATACAAGACCTCAGAAGGGACTTTGTAGCAGGGATCGATGAAGAAGGCTCTAGGTAAGATTTCTCTCGCGGCTGTATGCGGTTCTGCGGATTTGGCGCCTTTTCAAGGAGCACAGAAGAAAACAGAATATCGCGGTTGAATCCTCGTCATTTTAAAGGTTCAGCACTCTTGTGAGGGGACTCTTTGGACTCGATTCGTATCTCTGGAGATACACCAAGATGCCCACGAAGTTTCAACAAGGTTCGGAATTCGGAAGACCGTGCACCGCACAGTGGCTGGAGGTCCCAGGGTATTGGGGTATTGCAAGAATGCAAGGTCGCAGCAACCCGTGGGATGGCCCAAAATGCAGGTCGTCTTGAGTCTAATTGGTCTCCCCAGGTTCTGGGTTCGGGTCGTCGTTTACGGAGTCCCCAGGTCGATTGAAGGAAGGGCTGCAGCAGGCTCGGGTTACACAGCAGGCTCTCCGGTCGCTGGAAATCGTCTCCGCCACTTTTCCTTCGTTATCCTCTTCGGTTTAAGTTCCAGTGGTCGACATGACTTCAGCTTCCAGGTTTACAGTATTTATCAGGAAATACAGCCCAACCTCTGCATTCTCTCAGCACATTTTATAAGACAGGGAAGTCTGGTTGTCCAATCAGGACAGCCAGCCCCCCACTGGGATTTGTTGCAGTTGAAGCAAGGCATAAGACAAAGGAGGGGGACATTTTGGACTCCTCCCCCACTTCCTGTGCTTACAGACCGACTGGAGCCTGGGCGGGGTGTCCAGGGGACTCCCGCTGAAGACAAAACTCAAACAAAGGAATTTCCCACCCCGAATGTCAGGGAAAGGAACAAGAAACACTAAAATGGCAGAAAAAGTAGGGCCATTTTGGTAAAATGAGCACCCATAGGTGCCTTTACTGCAGCTGTGATCACAGCCTGCGGTAAAGGTGCACCAAATTGGTAAAAGGTATCACTGCCACCAGCCATTAACGGTGAGCTTGTCTCAGTAACAGAATTGTTACAGTTTTAGTGTGAAAGGGGATACATTGTATCTCCCCAGCACTCAACTTAAGGTGGGGTGTGCTGGTTTCACTTAACAAAATGTAAAAGGGATCCAAAGATCCTTTCTACCCTTGGGACCTGTAGTTCACTCAAGGTTAGCACAAGAAAGTTAAATGGATAGCCCCTAGGGCAACCCAGCAACAACAGGCACTTATTGTCAATAAGTTGTTAAACATGATACTTTAAAAAGACACTATGGAGAGTCTTAAAAATGACACCCATAGAAAGAGTTAAATATTAGGTGAGTGTGGACAAAGGTTCCCACTCACTGAGGTATTAATGAAAAATATCTCACCAGAAAAGCAAAAAGTTCTGGAGTTGAACCAGGAAAGGAAGATTTACCGGCTCTGTGGAAATCTAACTAACACTCATCTATATAAGAACTGAGAAGGGCCTCATTACGAGTCACCCGGTCCGGAAATAACAGTGGCGGTAAACCCACCACCACCGTTGTTTCCGGACCGGGTGATCTCGAGTTCTGCAGGCGGGAGGTGTCATTCCCGCCAGGTCTGAACTGGCGGGTTTAACACCACCCGCCTGCAGGCGGACGTGGAAACACCGTCACCATCACAAGATGGTGCCAGTGTTTCCACTTCCCCATTCCCATTGAGTCCTATGGAACTCCATCGGAATGGGATTTACCGAATTCCACCTCCGGAATTCCCGGGTCACTGGGGGGTGTAATACCGCGGTAATTCCGGGAATCACGGAGACGGAATGGAAATACGAGTCCGGCGGTAACCGAGCCGGAAAAACCGGCAGGTTACTGCCGGACTCGTAATGAGGCCCAAAGTCTTATCCATGGTAAGTGTATGCCAGTGTTTTTTTAAGTAACTTGAATAACACTGCACTGTCCTTGCTGTTTTCTGTAATGAATCTTACTTTCTCGTTCTTGTTAGTCATGTCGCTTTGTCTGGTTTCGTGCTGGTAGAGAGATTCCCACCCCCCCTTGTGGAATAGAACACAAGCAACAACCCCATGAGGACAGAAATTAACATAAATGCCCAACCTTACCCACTCCATGAATGAACGTTAACAAGTTCCATACTTAGATAGAATTGTGAATGTTAGCAAGCACCAAATTTAGATAGAATTGCAAACGTTAGCCTGCATCGAACCCAGACAGAATTGTGAATGATAGCAAGTACCACATTTAGTTAGAATTGTGAACATTAGCCTGCGTCACATCTAAATAGGATTGCGAAGGTTAGCAAGTGCTGCACTTAGATAGAATCGTGAATGTTAGCAAATGCTACACTAAGAATTGTGAATATTAGCCTGCGTCACATCTAGACAGGATTATGAAAGTCGGCCGGTGCCACATCTAGATAGAATAGCTAATATTAGCCATTGCCACATCTAGACTGCAGTGGGACTATTAGCAATGCCATATTAAGATAGAATTGTGAATGCTAGCTTGATTCGCATCTACACAGGTTTTGAAGATGGGTCAGTGCCACATCTGGATATAATAGTGAATATTGGCATGCGTCATATATAGACAGGAATGTGAATATTAGCTAAGGCCGGATCTAGATAAAAATGCATAGATATTCACGAGCCACACCTAGAAAGAACATGGAAACTTAGCACATTTCACCTCTAGATAGCGAGGCCAATAACCCACTAACAATCTCACCCCTCTGCGTACACCTCTCAAACTCTAACAAAACACAATCACAACTCTAAAGCTCAGCAAACTGCACAAACTTCACTACACCGTGACAACAAAACAAACCACACATAGATTCGCACAAAAGCACACAACCGCTACTGGCCGGTAAAGCACCCCCAAGCTCAGCGAGCAGTGTTAACCGAACTGAAGCTGCCAACAGCACATCACTGCCCTCTTGCACTTATCCTGCTCATTCCCACTAACCTCACCCCCTTTTCCTTTTCAAATCCGCCAGAGCGCCAGGGGACCACTCCAGTGCTGATAGTGCATAGTACAAATATCCTTTAACATTCACATTATCTCACACCCACCCCTTGGCTAAGCCTGCCTCCCCACCCCACCCCCATCATTACCCGCAACACTTGCAAGCTTACTGAAGAATCCCTGGCCCCTACTATTCTCAACCACCTCCACCACAATGTACCCTCTGCTCAAGACCCACAGGCTCCATTCATATCCAAAAACCCCAAACCTAGCAGACATGCTAACACTTGGTTCTCTGAAGACTTGATCACACTCCGACAACTCAAACGCGCACAAGAACACACCTGGAGAAAACATCCCACTCCAGCGAACCTCAACACCTTCAACACTATTGCTAAAGTCTATAAAAGTTCACATATTTCTACCAAAGTGAATTCTTTCAACAATATAATCTCTACGTCCAGCTCTAGCACAAAAGAGCTCTTTGCCATTCTAAAGGAGCTAGAAAACCCATACCCCACTACTTCCCAAATTCACATCAATATATCCTGGTGTTCAAACATCTAGGCTGCACTCTTGAAATAAAATCAACATCCTCTGTGATAAGATCACAGCCAAAAAACTCCAACTTGCAGCCCCGATCACCCTCTCACACTACACCGATTCACTACCTCCTCCCCAGTTCAACTTCTCCACAGTCACCCAGAACGAGTCCTTAAAACCATCCAACACCTGAAGCCCTCATTGTATAGCCGAGTCTCCCCTATCATTAAGAAACTATCCCTGGACCCTTCCCTCCCTACCAACTACCGTCCCATTACCACAGTAGCTTCTCTTTTAAAAATCCTGGACCGCATTGCCTACTTCCAGATCCAGACCTACCTCGAACAACATCAACTAGTGGTCTCCAGACAATCAGGTTTTCGACCTAAGCACAGCACAGAAACTGCCCTCCTAGATATAAAAATTCAATTAGATAGTTTCTGTGATTCAGGTAACATCGCCATCCTAATGCTTCTTGACTTCTCTGTGGCTGTCGACCTTGTTGATCATGATATCCTTTGCCACCACTTTTCTTCCAACTTTCACTTCTCTCATGAAGCTGCATCTTGGATAAAATCCTTCCTAAGTGATCGCCCTTTCAGAGTATTCAGTGGAGACGCCATCTCAGATCCTAACCCGGTCCTGTTTGGGGTCCTTCAATACTCCTGCCTCTCCCCCACCCTTTATAACTCCTAAACCAAGCCCCTTTCAGCATCTCAATGCCATTGGCATCTCATACACTGACTTTGCTAATGACACCCTCATCCTGCTCTCTATCTCAGGAAACTACGCCCATTACGCTGAAACTATCAGCAGATTATATCCTCTCGGGAGGATAGATCAGCGGCAACGTGCTCGCCTTGGATGCAAGACGACACAGAGCCACACAGGTTCGAACCCCGGGTCCGTGCTTAGAAACCTCTGGGTATTAAGAATGTTATGACTGTTACGAGGAAACATGCGTGATTGAGCAAGTCAGTGTTCGCACCAGATGTTCAAGGAAGACTTTTGGGTATGCCTTTTGATGGCTCGCAACTGTTTGGATCTTAGGCCCATGAGAGCTTGGAAAAGCTACATGCATCCAAGGCAGCTGCTAAGTCACAGGGGGTGGCGATTCGTCAGCCGCAGCAAGCCCATTCATCTGCACAGAACTTGAGGGGTCATTTCTTTTCGATTCTATTCCTTGGTGGGAGGAACAAGGGGGCAGATGTCTCAAAGAAGCCATAGAAGTCTGCCTCGCTGTTCTAGAGGACATGGAGGTAAAACTACCCACACAGCCTCCGCAGCAGCCACAATGCCAAAACCTCTTTGAGGCCTTAGTCCACAGGAGTGTGGTGGGAGGCAGACTGACACAGCATTTGTATAATTGGCAAAGCATTACTTCAAATGCTTGGGCACTACAACTACAAACAGTGGCTCATGGTTACTGTCTCCATTTCTTGAAAAGGCCTCCGGATTGTCCTGCAAGCAACCAATCCTTGCAGGATCCAGATCCGCTCCTTTCACAGGAGATTCTTCCCCTGTTAGAGAAAGGTGCATTAGAATTGGTAACTGCGGTGGAGAGGAACCAAAGTTGGTACTCCTCTTACTTTCTAATTTCCAAAAAAGGATAGAGGACTGCGACCCATTTTGGACTTGAGACGCTTTGACAAGTTCCTCTGGAAGGACAAGTTGAAGATGGTAACTCTTTTGCAGATCCTCCATGCGATTTAGCCCCAGGATTGGATGGTGTCACTCGATCCTCAGGATGCTTACTTCCATGTTGTCACACCTCGGGGTACCTGGCGGCTTTAGGCTAGATGGAAACTGCGCCCTCCATTGCTGGTTCCGTCACGTATGGCGAAGCGCAGAGTACGGGTCTAGCCTTTTGTGTAACGTGTTCCGACGCCAGTATATAATCCTTCCCACTTCCGATGTCGGACGCGTTGCAATGACCAGTATCCCGGTTCGCCTGCACCGCCCGTACTCCTCGTGAATCTTTCCTTTAGCCTTTTGGCTGTTTTCCATTCCCGTACTCTTATTTCTTTTCCTTTTCGTTTCCGCTGCCTGCTCTCGCTGGAGCTTGCCTTCGTTCCTCTACCCTTGGCTGTACCGTTCCCTGCTTGCCATCCTACCTTCCCTCCCGCATTGGGTTTGTTTCTTACTACTCTTGTGCCTTTCCTCTTCCTACTCTGCCTCGAGTTGCTGCCCTGTGTATCGACCTCGGCCTGTCCAGTGGAATTGCTCAGCCTCATCCCTCGTCTAGTTTCTTGTTCGTCTGGTACTCGACCCTGCTTGTCTTTGTACTGCCTGCTTCTCCTTCCTTGGTGCCCGAGTCCCAGCTTACCCTGGTACTTACGCTTCTATATTGAGCACGTATTGTCCTCTTCCTGGACTCTGTTGTTAGCAGCCACTCCTCCATTGCTGCTGCCCCTGGAGTTTACCGAACTCTACAGAAGAAGACCACGCTTCAGCAGAGAAGAACTATTCTGGGTTTTTTTGTGCCACAGTCCGGCGGCCACGGAGGATAGCCACAGCTCACCCATCGGGTGTCACTGTGGCGTCCTTCCACGGTCGCCCCTATCTTCACAAAAAAAAGAGAAGACTCGAACCAAAGACAACCCGAAGCTGACACAACGCCGGAAACACAGAGGTGAGGTGGAAGGGGAGGCAAGGGGAACAGACTCTTCCCAGGAGGAAGAAGACATAACGGATCTTTCTGACACATGTGCCGTTACATCCCAAGCACAGAAAGTACCTGATGTTTACCATTTGCAGGTCTCACTATCAGTTTTGAGTACTGCCTTTCGTGCTCACTTCCGCCTAGAGGGTCTTCACCAAATTGATGGCAGTAGTGGCAGCAAATCTAAGAAGGGGCGGCATACACATCTATCCCTCCCTGGACGATTAGCTGTTCAGAGCTTCTTCTCTGGAACAAGCTCTGGAACATCTCAGCAACACCTGTCACTCTTCCCATCAGCTGGGCTTCTCTCTCAATTTCAAAACGTCCCATCCGACACCTTCTCAAAAGCTTCAAGTTATTGAGGCGGTCCTGGATTCTTCCTCAGGGAAAACTTTGCTGCCTGAGGTAAGGGCTCAACATATTATGTAGATGGTCGAGATGTTTCAGAGTGCCCAACATCTTACTGGCTTTGATTTTTGGAATTTTGCTCAAACTCATGGCATCCTGCAATTTCCTGGCGCTGGGGGCCCTTCTAAGAATGAGATTCCTCAATGGGCCCTCAGAACCAGTGGTCCCAGATCTCCGGCAGGATGACGGACCTTCTTCAGGTCCCGAGCAAGGTCTCACTGGATCTCCTGTGGTGGGCTTGCAAAGAAAGTTTGTTGAAATGGGAACCTTTTTGGCAAACATGGCCGGAGGTGACGGTCGTCACAGACTGCTTCCTCACGGGGTGGGGAGCTCACATGGACGATTTGACAATCTGTGGACGTTGGTCTGCGTTGGAGTGCAAGCTACACATGAACCTGTTGGAGCTGAGGGTAATCAGACTATGGCTGCTGATGGTCTTTCCTGAATATCCTGATAATGACGGACAACACAGTGGCTGTGCATTACCTCAACAAGAGAGGCGGCGTATGGTCACTACCTCTGTGCAGAGAAGTAGTGCAGCTTTGGTTTTGGGCACTTCATAAAGGAATCTCTCTGTCGTCCTTTCACTTAGCCGGAGAAGAGAACACAACGGCGGCCGCTCTGAGTAGGCAGAGCACAGACTCCCACTAGTGGCAATTGGCTCAGGAATTCCTTCAGGAGATCTTTGCACTTTGGGGAACCCCTCAAGTGGATTTGTTTTAAGTCCTGTGTCAACAGGAAGTGCAACCTGTTCTGCTCTAGGGAATTTCCTCAGAGAGGAGCTATGGGGGGCGCATTCGTAGTAGACTGGTAGTTTCCTCTCTTGTATGCGTTCCTGTCAGTCCCCAACATTCCTCATGTCATCAGGCGGTTTAGGACATTTGGGAAGCCATGATCCTGATTGCTCCGGATCGGGCCAAGAGAACGTGGTGTCCAGCTCTTCTGGACTTGGCAGTATGCCCTCCGATTCGTCTTCTTCAAAGAGCAGACCTGCTCACTCAGGAATGAGGTCTCATTCTACATCCAGAAATCAGAACTCTGAACCTTCATGCATGGTTTTGAGAGGTTGAGATACAGATATTGGGACCTCCCGGAGGACGTAATGGATGTGCTGCTTTTGGCCAAAAGGCTGTCAACAAAAGCTCTATACCAATGCAGTTGGAATACGTTTTGGAGCTGATGAAGAGCTTAGAATATAGACCCCTTTACTAGTGACACACCATCTGTGTTGTCTTTCTTGTTACTTCTGGCCCATTAGGGGCTGCAGATTTCTACTGCGAAAGATTATCCGGAGGTGCTTTCCATTTTCAAGAGCTCACCTGAGCAAGACTCTATTTAAAAGTACCCATTGTGGTTCAGCTCCTGAAGGAACTGACACACATTTTTCCACTGGTTCCTTTTATAGTTTCAGTTTGGGACCTTCATTTGGTGTTAAAATGTGTAATGGGACTCTTTTTGAGCCCCTTCACTCGTGTCTGCTTAGGATGCTGTCTCTGAAGACTGTCTTTCTGACAGTGATCACTTTGGCTCGCAGAATGAGCGAGCTTCAGGCCTTGTCTAGCAAACCACTGTTTAATACCTTTTATGAGGTGCAAGGTGGTGCTGAGTGTTGGGCCTTCATTTCTGCCTAAGGTGGTGTCTTGAGTTTCACTTAGCACAAAAGATTGTGTTGCCAGCTTACTATCCGCCTCCTCATCCTTCTAAGGATGAAGAGATGTTTCTTCATTTGGATCCAAGGAGAATATTGCGCTTTTACATTAGCACATTTGCTAAGATCACACTGGATGACCAGATCTTTGTGGGTTACACTAGTCATAAATTGGGTCAGGTATCATGGAATGCAGTAATTTAGCTGGCAAGGATGACCCTGTTGGCTTAAGGGTGCATTCCACTAGAGGAGTGGCTACTTCTTCAGCCCTTCAAAGAGGGTGCTTGTGCAGGATATTTGCATTGTTGCAACCTGATCTTCGCTGCGCACCTTTACTTAACATTACTGCCTTTGAAAGACCAAAGGAAATATAGAGGCTTAGTACCACCAAAATGAAATAAGCCAATCACGAGTTCAGAGTTGTAAGTGTCATGATGCCTACCTCCAAGGAGCCAGGTTTGACCCAGCAACCCCAGAGGCAGGCATCATTTCCCCCAGGGAAGTGCCGGCGGGCCCAAGCTGGGGCCCTTTGGACACAGTCCTTGCGCCTTAGGCGCCAGGCTCATGTTGGACCCCAGGCTCATGTTGGACCCCTGTCCTGGCGCCTTAGGCGCCAGGCTCATAAAGCTAGACATGTGTTCAAGTGTTTTAAGGTGCACTTACCTGATGCAGACCATGCTGCTACATCCAGGCCCTCTTGAGGCCTGAATGGAACTACTTTACCTGTGGAACTACTTTCCCCTGGGTGTGGTCGGGGAAGGATACATACCTGATCGGTGGAAGGATACCTGGAACTTCTTCCAAAGCTATTTAAACCACGCCCGATCAGCAACTCACGCTTCGCGTTGTTCTGCTCCTCGCAGCTGGACGCTCACCGTGTCAGCTCCTGCATCTGGACTTCAGCCACGCCTGTCAGCATCCTGGGTCACCTGCTAAGAGAGAATTGGGGAGAAAGAAGACCTTACCTGCTAAAGCTGCATCACAGAGACTTCACACCGACGATCCTGAAAGGGAAGACATCATTTTAAAAGCAATTCGCTTCGATCGCTGCAGCGCTGCATTTCACTCACCTTTCCAGGGCATTTCCATCTTCAGCAGCGATCGTCCGGATCCGCAGCCACTTCCCAGAGCCTAGAGAGAAAAAGACAAGAACACAAGGTGAGAGAAGGAAGGGAATAGGAAAAGCTCAGTTTCCTTCTAAGACTTACCTGTTGGGTCATTCCCATTTCATTTCGGGTCCTGCCGCATCCTGGCATTCCGGACCCCGGCCCCTATGGGGAAAAAAGACAAAGACATTGAATGAGCGAATGCAAAGACATTACCCGAACGCTCATCCAGAACTTACCTGTCATTTACTGGAACTGCACGTTTCACTTCGGGTCGGCGCCATACCTCCGGCATTCCGAACCCCGGCCCCTAAGGGGAAAAAGACATAAGCGTTAGCGCTTGCTGCAATAAGACAAAGAACATTATTATTAAGCTTGAACTTTTGAACTTGCTACAGAACTCTTACAGCGCCTTACCTGAATAGTCAAGCTTATTTGAACTTCCATCAAACCTCAATCCAGTGAAGTAACTGGGTTTCAACGCGCCCCTGCATCAGAAGCAGGATGGAGAACTCATCCTTCCAGACCCTAAGGTGAGACTTCACGGGGAATCAAGGAAGGGTATCGTGGAGGGTTGGAAGGGAGTGGGAGACTTGAGCATTGTTCCGTCAGTAGGTAATACTCCCTTTTCACGCACAGGGGAATATTCCTGCGAACCAGTGAGGCCATCTTCAGAGTCCTGCGCTTCATCAGCACTCGAAGCCAGACCAGCGCCTCCGTAGGAATCAGGTGAGCGTGACAGAACGCGAAGCCTAACCACAATTTCCCACCTGGGCGCTATGGAGACTTCCGAGACAGATCAGCTAGCCCAGCTTTTGGGGGAATTACGGGCAGAAGTGCACTCAGCCCGCCAGGAGACTAACGCTCTCAAAAGAGAACTGATCCTATCCAAGGAAAGAACAGATGACCTGGCCAAAAGGTTATTGCAGGCCCAGGCAAGGCACACTCCTTTACCTAATTCCGGAGATACTTCCACATCAATGGGTTTGGATAACCCGGTACAAATCAATCTACCCGGACACATGCCTTTGGCCCCGCCTGAACGTTTTGCGGGGGATCCCAAGAAATATGCCGTCTTTATGAACCAATGTCATTTACACTTTCTATGCAGACCCGGGGCCTTCCCTAATGACCAGACCAAGGTAGCCTTTATACTATCTTACCTCAGTGGCAGTGCTGCCGATTGGTCTATTCCATTGGTAAATCAGGATGATCCCATTCTCCAGAATTTTCAGGGTTTCCAGGCCAGCATGGAAAGATTGTTTGCTCGACACTCTCAAGGACAGGCCCTTGATAACGAACTGCTATCCTTAGGACAAGGTAATCAGGATCTTCTGTCCTACGTTGCCAACTTTAATAGACTGGTTGTGGAAACTGGATGGCCAGAAAACAAAAGGATCACATTGTTTCATCGAGGCCTGCGCGGAGAGCTTAAGGATGTTCTAGCTCAGATAGTAGATCCACCACAGGTCTGCGCAGACTACATAGATTTGGTGGTTCAACTTGATCACAGGCTTCAAAATAGAAAAGCAGATCGGTTCAAGTACGAAACCCGAGTACCGATCAAAACCCACGCTAACTCCAAGAGTACCGACGTATCCGAACCTATGCAAATCGGTGGTGTTAAAGGACCATTAACACAGAAGGAACGAGAGAGAAGGCGGCAAATGCAACTTTGCCTGTATTGCGGGACTTCCGGTCACTTTCTTCGAAATTGTCTGGTTAAACCACCTAAGAAGGTGGTTGGAGCCACTGATAACGATTTATTGACAACTGATTCGGGAAACGACCTAGCCCGACAAGCGTAGGGGTCCGCTTGCCGAGCTTGAAAACAAACTCTTTGACCTCGCATTTTGACATGCCAATGGTGCTCGTGGACCCAAAACAGCCTCAGCTGTTGCATGCTATAAAAGCATACATCGACAGTGGAGCTATTGGAAATTACATAGACCGTGAATTGGCTTCCAGGATTAAGCTCCCTCTCCGCCCGAAAGTAACCCAAGATGTCATTACTACAGTAGATGGAACCGAAATAGCCTCAGGGCCGGTAACGCATTCCACTGTTGAAATGACTCTGGTGGGTCAGGATGGACATCGGGAAGCAATCGTGTTTGATGTGATCAAGGCCCCACCATTTCAAGTAATTCTTGGAATTCCTTGGTTAGAAACACATAATCCCAGAATTGACTGGCGAGCAAAGAAGATAAGTTTTCCTGATTGTGAACCAACTTGTTACCCAAGAAGTCCAGTTATGGGTTTAGCCTCAGCAACTTCCACCCCTGTACAGCTACCGTCAGAATACCAAGAATTCCAGGACGTTTTTCAGAAGGAACAGGCTAACACGTTACCTCCCCATCGGTCTTATGATTGCCAAATCGATCTGGTACCCAATGCTCAACTACCTTGTAGTAGGATTTATGCTCTTACGGAACCTGAGAACCTACATTGGCGTCAGTATTTAGATCAGTACCTAGCCAATGGTTTTATTCGCCCGTCCAAGTCTCCTGTCTCCTCAGCTCTGTTCTTCGTGCCGGAAAAAGAGGGCGACCTTAGAACATGTATAGACTATCGCGCCCTAAATCAAATAACGATTAAGAATCGTTATCCTCTGCCCCTGATCCCTGAGCTTATCGACCAGGTGAAAGACGCTTGTGTGTACACCAAGTTAGATCTCCGAGGAGCTTATCACCCGGTGCGTATAAAAGAAGGCGACGAATGGAAGACTGCATTCCGCACCAAATTTGGGCTCTTCGAATATCAGGTGATGCCCTTCAGCTTGTGCAATGCACCTGCCGCCTTTCAGTACTTTATGAATGATGTTCTTCGGGAACTTATCGACCTCTGTGTCATTGTTTATATCGACGACATCCTGGTGTACTCCTCTTCAGAATCCGATCACAGAAAACATGTCAGGGCAGTTCTTGAGAAATTGCGCCAGCACAGACTATTTGCAAAGCTCGAAAAATGCGTTTTTCATACCACAGAAGTGGAGTTTCTCGGATTCATCCTGACAACTCAAGGAGTCCGAATGGACTCGCGAAAGGTGGACGCCATCCTCAAATGGCCATCTCCTAGCTCGGTGAAGGGAGTTCAGAGCATGCTCGGCTTCGCCAATTTCTATCGAAGATTCATCCCGGAATTTTCCCGAACAGTCCAACCCATCACAGCTCTCCTAAAGAAAAACAAACGCTTTGAATGGACTCTTGAGGCCGAACAAGCCTTTCAGGACCTGAAAACCAAATTCACCTCTGCACCTATATTGAAGCACCCGCACCCAGATCTCCCTTACATTGTGGAAACCGACGCATCCAGTTCGGCCATGGGAGCTGTCCTGTCGCAAAGAGACCCAGAAACTAACCAACTACACCCTGTGGCCTTTTGGTCCAGGAAATTTTCTCCTCCTGAAATCAACTACGCAATTACCGACAAAGAGTTACGGTCTATTAAATCTGCTTTCAAGGCTTGGCGTCACTACCTTCTCGGGGCAAGACACACCATCACCGTAATTACGGACCACAGAAATTTACAGTATTTAAAGACGGCCAAGGCTCAATCTTCACGACAACTCCGATGGGCTCTATTCTTTGCGGAATTTGATTTTGTAATTACCTATCGCCCTGGCTGCAAGAATGGTAAAGCGGACGCCTTATCCCGGATTGGCATGGAAGAACCCAATTCGAGTTTAGAACCTGTGCCAATCATACCTGAACAAAGAATCTTAGGCCTAACTTCATTGCAAACTATTGAGGACATCCGAACGCAAGTAAAACAACTTCTAGACTCTTCAGCCTTACTGGAATGGAGTCAAAAGGGTCCTCATTACACCGTTAATGATGACTTACCCTACTTCCAGGAGCGGTTGTTTCTGCCTAGTAAAGAATTGCAAGAACTTGTTATTGCCCATCATCATGAATCATTAATGGAAGGACACCCTGGTATCGCTAAAACGGAGGAAAAAATCAAACGCCACTTCTGGTGGCCTTCTTGGAGAAAAGACATAAAGTCTTTTGTATTGTCTTGCGGAATTTGCGCCCAAAACAAGGGTCAAAAGAAAAGGCCAGCCGGCCTACTTCAACCCTTGGATATTCCACCGGCACCATGGCACACCTTGTCAATGGACTTTATAACTGACCTGCCTCCTTGTGCTGGTTACAACACTATTCTTGTAATTGTGACCCAACAGGTAAGTCTTAGAAGGAAACTGAGCTTTTCCTATTCCCTTCCTTCTCTCACCTTGTGTTCTTGTCTTTTTCTCTCTAGGCTCTGGGAAGTGGCTGCGGATCCGGACGATCCCTGCTGAAGATGGAAATGCCCTGGAAAGGTGAGTGAAATGCAGCGCTGCATCGATCGAAGCGAAATGCTTTTAAAATGATGTCTTCCCTTTCAGGATCGTCAGTGTGAAGTCTCCGTGATGCAGCTTTAGCAGGTAAGGTCTTCGTTCTCCCCAATTCTCTCTTAGCAGGTGACCCAGGATGCTGACAGGCGTGGCTGAAGTCCAAATGCAGGAGCTGACACGGTGAGCGTCCAGCTGAGAGGAGCAGAACAACGTGAAGCGTGAGTTGCTGATCGGGCGTGGTTTAAATAGCTTTGGAAGAAGTTCCAGGTATCCTTCCACCGATCAGGCATGTATCCTTTATCCCTTTAAAAGGTTTGCCTTCAGCTTCCACCTTGGCCAAGGAATTTCTGGAGAATATAGTTCGCATACATGGTTTCCCTTCCATATTAGTCTCAGATCGTGGAAGTCAATTTATCTCCCATTTTTGGAAGAAGTGTTGCCAACTAGCACAAATAGATGTGCGGCTATCCACCAGCCACTACCCCCAGACCGACGGGCAAACCGAGAGAACCAATCAGACTCTCGAGCAATATCTTCGGTGCATGTTACACCAATCCGAGTTAAATTGGAAAGACATCCTTTGGATCGCAGAATATGCATACAACAATTCAGTGCATTCTGGAACCGGACAAACTCCATTTTATACTTTGTATGGTCACCATCCTCGGACCTCTGATCTAGATCCACCTCTGACCCTGGAAATGCCCGCAGTAAATCATCTGCATTCCACAATAACCCAAGCCTTCAAAGAAGCTGCAACTCATTTACAGCAAGCCAAGAAAAAGTATAAAGAAAACGCTGATTTGCACCGAAGTAAAACTCCTCCTTACCAAGTTGGAGATCAGGTATGGCAAGCAACGAAACATTTACCCCTCAAGGGCCCGCGAACCTTCAATCCCAGTTTCAGAGGACCTTATCCCATCAAGGCTATAATCAATCCCGTGGCCTTTAAACTGGATTTACCGTCTAACATGCGTATTCATCCAGTTTTTCATGCATCACTTTTGAAGCCAGTACAACCAGGGACCCGACTGTCCAGGCCTCCAGACCAAGTTCAAATTGAAGGGGAATTAGAATTCGAAGTTAAAGACATTTTAGACTCCAAGGTGTTAAAGTCCAAACTCTTCTATCTTGTTGACTGGAAGGGATATGGACCTCAGGAGAGATCGTGGGAGCCTAGTAACCATGTTCACGCACCTCGATTAATACAAAGGTTCCACCGGCGATTTCCGAACAAGCCAAGACCCCCGGAGGGAACAACCTTGGGAGGGGCCTTGAGGGGGGGTACTGTCATGATGCCTACCTCCAAGGAGCCAGGTTCGACCCAGCAACCCCAGAGGCAGGCATCATTTCCCCCAGGGAAGTGCCAGCGGGCCCAAGCTGGGGCCCTTTGGACACAGTCCTGGCGCCAGGCTCATGTTAGACCCCTGTCCTGGCGCCTTAGGCGCCAGGCTCATAAAGCTAGACATGTGTTCAAGTGTTTTAAGGTGCACTTACCTGATGCAGACCATGCTGCTACATCCAGGCCCTCTTGAGGCCTGAATGGAACTACTTTACCTGTGGAACTACTTTCCCCTGGGTGTGGTCGGGGAAGGATACATACCTGATCGGTGGAAGGATACCTGGAACTTCTTCCAAAGCTATTTAAACCACGCCCGATCAGCAACTCACGCTTCGCGTTGTTCTGCTCCTCGCAGCTGGACGCTCACCGTGTCAGCTCCTGCATCTGGACTTCAGCCACGCCTGTCAGCATCCTGGGTCACCTGCTAAGAGAGAATTGGGGAGAAAGAAGACCTTACCTGCTATAGCTGCATCACGGAGACTTCACACCGACGATCCTGAAAGGGAAGACATCATTTTAAAAGCATTTCGCTTCGATCGCTGCAGCGCTGCATTTCACTCACCTTTCCAGGGCATTTCCATCTTCAGCAGCGATCGTCCGGATCCGCAGCCACTTCCCAGAGCCTAGAGAGAAAAAGACAAGAACACAAGGTGAGAGAAGGAAGGGAATAGGAAAAGCTCAGTTTCCTTCTAAGACTTACCTGTTGGGTCATTCCCATTTCATTTCGGGTCCTGCCGCATCCTGGCATTCCGGACCCCGGCCCCTATGGGGAAAAAGACAAAGACATTGAATGAGCGAATGCAAAGACATTACCCGAATGCTCATCCAGAACTTACCTGTCATTTACTGGAACTGCACGTTTCACTTCGGGTCGGCGCCATACCTCCGGCATTCCGAACCCCGGCCCCTAAGGGGAAAAAGACATAAGCGTTAGCGCTTGCTGCAATAAGACAAAGAACATTATTATTAAGCTTGAACTTTTGAACTTGCTACAGAACTCTTACAGCGCCTTACCTGAATAGTCAAGCTTATTTGAACTCCCATCAAACCTCAATCCAGTGAAGTAACTGGGTTTCAACGCGCCCCTGCATCAGAAGCAGGATGGAGAACTCATCCTTCCAGACCCTAAGGTGAGACTTCACGGGGAATCAAGGAAGGGTATCGTGGAGGGTTGGAAGGGAGTGGGAGACTTGAGCATTGTTCTGTCAGTAGGTAATACTCCCTTTTCACGCACAGGGGAATATTCCTGCAAACCAGTGAGGCCATCTTCAGTGTCCTGCGCTTCATCAGCACTCGAAGCCAGACCAGCGCCTCCGTGGGAATCAGGTGAGCGTGACAGTAAGTATACTTTTTAATCAAAGTACAGCTAGCTGTCTGGCTCTCAAGCACCTCGCAGGTTGTACCAGCAGACACAGTGAGGGAAGAGAGTGCTGGACATCACAAAGCATGCATTATTTATACACAGTCCCGGTTACTTCATCCAGCCTCTCTTCAAATTAAACATTTGCTAGGGTTCATACCCAGGTTACATGAAAAATACAACAATATTGTTTTCAGGCTTAAGATATTTTCTTTGTACTGAGAATACAATGGTGACAAATTTGTTCTGTCTGGTCATGTTGGTTCTCCAGCTTAAAAAGTAAGTCCAGTTTCAAGAAACAAATTCAGTGGGTTTCTGCAAAGGCACATAGTTTTAGTTGTCCAACATTCAGTTCCAGTGTTTGTATAAGGATGAAGCTGTTGGTGTAGACAACACTTGAATTGAGGTTCATTTGGACTCCAAGGTCTCTTAGCACAGGACAAACATTCTTCTCTCAGCAGCCTCAATGTTGACATAGTTCAAAGTTCATTCAGCTCTGCTGCAGCTGAAAACACAATTTACCATTTTAGGACAGAAAGCAGGAGTTAGAATCAAAATGGCGGATGGTTCTAAGATGGCGGACAAGTCAACGCTATTCAGGTCTGTTTAAGCGAGGTTTTCAGTACAAATGCGAATGCGCTTCGGCCAATGTTCATAATCAGACGGTATTATGCGAATATAGTTTGATATACGCCAAGAGCATTACTCAAACATTTTGACTGTACATAGACCAGGTATCGCCATTAGAGAACCCTGAGTCGCTGGTTTCTAAGACATCAATCGCCATTAACACTTTGATAGCAATTTCCTGCATTACTAAGGCATTGCTTGCTTTTTCAGGCATATGTATCCTAGGTCCTAGTGTACCCATTGTTTGTGCACAACATCCTCCTATCATGGAACAGATGAAAGGCAGACATTGTATACAACAACAACAGAACAGAAAAATAACAAGGATCACCATTAATACAGCAAAGATTTTCCAACGCCAAGATTGTAACAAATCCCAGAACCATGTACTCATACTCCAGTTTCCCTCTGGAACATGTACTTCAGGGCTTAGAGTATGTAAATTCTGAATTGCCTTAAATATGGTGGGGGAGGAGTCGGGTACAAAAACACAACATGCAGATCCCACCATTTTGCATACTCCACCACGCTCAGCTAAATGATGTCTAACACCATTCTATTTTGGAGGGCTACTAATCTAATTGCCTTTTGCTCTAGCGTCATGTTGTACGAGATATCAGTGGTCCTATTGATGATTTTTTCTAATACCCTTGCTAATCTTCTGATTGCTTTGGAATTCATTATCTGTTCCCAGAATGGCAAGAAGGATTTTGCAACATCACCCAAGACCTGTGAAGGAGTATCACCATTCTCATCCCGCCTTTGACGAGCTCTAGAAACTTTGGTGGTGGTGGCAATATATACTCCTGGCAACATTATCCCCAAGTAACAAGTACCCTGCCAATCTCTGGGTAACCATGGATAGGCCTCATTGCAGCAAACAAAGTAAACAGGATCTCCTACATACAGAGGTCTATCCTCACTAGTTAACACTGCTATATTCATGCATCCCTCAAATGTACCCATTGGTCGGGAACCCTCTCTCTGCATGCAGAATGAAACCGTTTCTGGACTATGGTTGATAGTATCAGAAGGAGACATGGCATTCCTATTACCTACGGGAACCATCTTGAAGTTAATTAATGGTTGAAAAGGTCTAGAAACTCTGTCAGAAGGCCTAATAGAAGCAACATTGAGTTTGCTCCTATTTGCAAAGAGGGAACATCCTAAAGGTGTTAAGACTCGTTTCTCAAATTTATTTAGATTAGTCCCATCAAAGTTCCCAGAAATACTGTCATTCCAACGGAAAAAAGAAGAGTGCCCTGAGCGAGGCATGGCAAGCAGTAGTTAAAGGGGGAAGATGAATGTACCAGCCTAGTCCCTTTTCACCAAGTTGTGGCAAATGCGAACACACCCAGCAATTCGTTCTGTTTAGAATCGCATGAGTAGCGTTCATAATCATTAAAAGAGTGTTATTATGATAACCTCCTCTGTGTTGGAGGTCTCGCGGAGGAAGGCAGAGGCACAGTAGGGATACTTGCAGTCGATAATAAATTATCAAGCGGATGCACACTTTCTAGATACGAAAACCCAAATGAAAATACAATGACTAAACAAACTGCTATTATGACCAGTAAACATTTGGTCCTTGGGGACAATAACCCTTGATGGGCAGTTTCATCATCAGAGAAGTGACCAACATTCATTTTTGTACGAGTGGCTTTAAAATTGGGAAATGTTTCTCAGAGTCTGTTAGGAAGCCTCTCCGTTAGGCTTTTTTTGTTGATCTGTCTGTGCCCCTGACCACGTAGCCTATGTTGATTGAAGGTAACTTTGCCGGTCCCGCCTCTTATTTATTTTCAGCAGAAGAGTGACAAGGGACTGGCTCAACAATGGTTTCTTGCAGGTACAGCCGATGCTGTACTGTAAGTACGATTTTGTGGTCGCAGATCATACCTTAAGACTCCAGGTATGGTATGATCTGCAAACAGAGTGTCATTGTTTCCTGAAGCCAATGAAGACAATGAGGAAGGAGAAGCAAGATTGCTTGGTGGTGAAGAAGAATTCGAAGAAGAAACAACAATCTCCCCAGGCCCTACAGGCTTAGGAAGGTCTTTCGTAGACAAAGCAGCAATCTCCCCAGGCCCCTCGGGCTCAGGAAGGATTTCTGGGGCACCCTCGGTGTCGATTAGAGCAGGCTCGTTGTAAACATCAATATCACCAATTCCCTTCTCCTTGCCTTTGCCGTAGGCCAGAGGAAAAGGAATCCTCTTCACGTGCGTCGCGTGGATCCAGTTCTTCTTGTCAGTGACACGGACAGCAGTCTGGTGGCCAATAGGACTTGGTGTGGTCGTCTCCAACCTAGTCACCAAGTCGAAGTCGATGACCTGGACCCTCATATTTTACTGCGAGGGCTTCTTGCACATGTTGATGAATCAAATACAAGTTTTGAGTTAACTGGTCACAATATTCAGAAAGAAGTACATGCTCAACGTCTTTCATATGTTGGCTGGTCTCCCGATGACACTTTCATAAGGAGAGAGACCTGTCTTTGATTGTGCAGTTGTCCGCATTGATAATAAGGCTATTGGGAAGGCGTTGGGCAATTTCAAATTGCTATGTACGCAAACCTTAGCGATCTTATTCTTCAATATTCCGTTATGGCGTGCTATAAGTCCGGTACTCTGAGCATGCCTGGCCGAATGGAACCATTTATCCATTTGTAATCCCACGCATACTTGCAGGATGACAGCAGCGATAAAATGTGGCCCATTATCAGACAATATGACTCTCGGCAAACCAAACCTAGGAGAATATTCCATAACCATGACTTTCGCTGTTGACATTGCTGTGGCATCTCTTAGAGGAAAAGCTTCTACCCATTTACTAAAAACGCAGATGACTACCAAAACATACTTATAATTTTGACAACACTCCATTTCGATAAAATCAACAAAATGTATGACCTTAACCTGCATGGAGTGGGTACCAAAACTACCCTTTGGTGTTGGTGTTCCTTTGCCAATATTATGCTGTAAGCATACCTCACAACTTTGGACAAGACGCTCAGCAGAGTTTTGAATATTGGTATTATACCATACAGGATCTAACAATTTGCAAATCTTTTTGGCACATATGTGTGTTGGACCATAAGCCATTGTCACCATAGCGGTAACATAGGCAATGGGTAGCATCCATTTTTGCTTTTCATTATCTACCCAGCAACCCTCATCATCCAAACTTGCTGGACGCTCAGCCCACTGTTTAATTTCATCCGAAGTGGCGTCAGCCTGAATTTCTTTTATGCAACCAATTCCTTCATCTATCTGTAAGGCTCAACTGATATCCACAGGGACGCCACTCAGTCTGGTTGGATCACTTCTGACCTTGAACCCCCTCCCTTGGACTCTTGTTCGGCCGAGGAACAGGTCTGAAAAAACAAGAATTTGGCTTTAGTTTTATTGTCTCTTCCGGCACAAAGCCCACCTCCATTGTGGTCCCAACGACCCCCTTGATGCTCTCCTCACCTCGTTTTATTATATGGTGTGCTCTCTGTCCTGATGTTCTGCGCAGGGGCGCGTTGTTGGATGGGCGTGGCGCAACCTAGTTGCTTCACTGGTGCGGGCCCTCAGAGTCCAGACCTGCTGCGACTCCTGTTTGTCCAGGTAAGACTGCTGGTTTGGCAGTTTGTTCTTTACTTTGCAATTGCCCCTATTAATATCTCTCCTTCTTCCTTAGGTGCGAATGGAGTTCTTGTGGTGCCGTGCTGCTTGGGAATGTGCACGAGATGGTAAGTGAAAGCGCGATTGAGCGGCGCTATGTGCCTTATCTTGTGCTGACCTGTTTGTCTCTCTTCCATACAGGCCGCTGCGATGTCCTGGAATGGATGCTGCCGAGAAGATGGAAGAGCGGTGAGTAAAGCGTAGCACGTGCCACCTTCTTGATCTCTTGTGTGCTAATCAGTGTTTTCTTCCCTCTTGCAGGTCATTAAAATGGCCCGGAATGGACGTGGGCCAAGGACGAGTCAACCCCAGGTAAGCGTGCGCTTATTTTGATTGTTTTCTATATTGGAGAATAAACGCTTACTAATGCTGCTTTTCCCTTCTTTTTTCTTCTCAGGTGCGGCTTTCCAGATCGAAGGAGCGCTCGCCGAGCTGGTGTATATTCAGGACCCAGGAGCGGAGGACAGAAACAGGATTCGCTCGCAGGTAAGTGTATTCTAACAATGTTCTTGTTCTTACAGGTAACAGATTCAGGAATGCAGATGAGGATCCAAACAGAATGTGGTGAGCGTCACGCTGCAGCTAGCAGAGTAACGCGAAGCGTGTTCCTCAGCTTGGGCGTGGCTTATATAGCCTGCAGGCATCCAAGATGCCCCTAGGTCTGACCACACCTAAAACACTAGACCGCATAGCTCAGTTCTGGGACTGAGCTATGCGGGGGCATCCATGTTACCCAAAGGCTATTGCAAGTCCCAGTTCTCAAGTTCTCTGGCTTCACATATGAGCCTGGTGCCAAAGGCGCCAGGACTGACTCCAGGAGAGTCTTGTGCAGAATGGTAAGGCCCTTGGGTCCATGATGGAAGGCCGTGGTGTAGCCCAGATGGCTTGCCTGTTAGGGCCAGGGCAGGGGTCATGACAATATCACACAAGTGTTAGTGAACCCTTTTGTTGCATCCAGCACATACATTTTGGAATGCAAATCGATGGCAGTCTGTTTGGCTATTCTGTCAGCAAAAGTGTTTCCTTTTCCCACATCGTCTGTTACTTTCTGGTTTGCTGCGCACTTCATTATTGCTAACTGTGTAGGAAGCGCAAGTGCTGATAGTGGCCGAACTATTAAGGTGCCATGCTGTATCTTTGTACCATGCAAGGTCAAGAAACCCTTCTCAGCCCATAATCGCCCAAAGTTGTGCACTACTCCGAAGACATATTGGCTGTCTGTGAATATAGTCACACTAAGCCATTCAGAAAGTTCACAACCTCTAATCAATGCAATAATCTCTGCGGCCTGCGTAGAATTATGTAGAATTATTTGAGTCTCCATTATAGTGCTTAATGTAGTGATCGCGTAAGCAGCAGTGGATGTACCATCCGGAAGTTTGAAGCATGAGCCATCGTAAAACAGCTCGCCTTGTGGATTATTTAAAGGTGTATTGCTTAGGTCAATTCTGCACTTAGTCTCTTGTTCTGTGGTATAGTGGCAGTCATGTGACATTTTGTCACTGCAATCAATTTCTTGCGGAAGAGGCAATAGTTTGGCCGGATTTAATGGGCAACATCTCTTAATTTGGATATGCAGTGCAAATAGAATCAGCTTGTACCTAGTAAGTCGTTGCGATGTGAGATGTTGCGACTGTGCTCTGTTTAGTAGAACGTCTACAGAGTGAGTTACCATCACGCTTAAAGAGTGACCCAGAACCATACCCTCACTTTGTTTTCCAGATGCAGCGGCCGCAGCAACAGCTCTCAAACATCTCGGCAAAGCGCATGCAGCAGGGTCTAACATGGAGGAAAAATAACTGCATGGTCGACTTTTACCCCCATGTCCCTGCATTAAAACAGCCAAAGCACATGCTTCACATACATGCTCCTATAATACAAAGATCTTTTCATAATTTGGTGTGCCCAAAACTGGCGCTGAACACAACGCAGCCTTGAGCAGATCAAAAGCTTTCTGGCAATCCAAGTTCCAAGGTAAAGGCAAAGAAATGCCCTTCTTTGTCAATGCCAAGACAGGTTTTATCATTAATGAGAAATTTGGGATCCACTGTCTACAGTATGAAGCCATACCTATTAAGGCTGTGACCTCTTTCTGTGTATTTGGGACAGACATGCTAGAGATGCTTTGTATCTGTTCAGGTGTCAGTCTTCTTCCCTCGTTCGACAGGACGTAGCCTAAAAAGGCGACCTCCTGTTGACAATACTGAAACTTTTTTAATGAAGCCTTATGCCCATGTTCTGCTAAATGAATAAGTAGCAACACAGTGTCCTTATTGCAAGCAACTTCGGAATCAGCAGCTAGAAGCAAATCGTCTACATACTGTAACAACGTGCAAGTAGAAGGTAACTCAAGTGTATCAAGCTGTTCCTTCAATGCTCTACTATAAATGCTTCTACTCTCAGTGTACCCTTGTGGCACACAGTAAATGTAAACAAGCGTTCTCCTAGGGTGAACGCGACCAAATATCTACTGTCAACATGTACAGGAATACTGAAAAAGGCATTCTCTAAATCCACAACACTAAAATTAATAGCTGAGGCTGGAATCATAGTCAATATTGTAGTAACATCAGGTACAAACGGAATCTGTGAAGCAACAACCTTATTAATAGCGCGTAAGTCAATAATGAAGTGAAAAGGAATCACATTATCCCCTTTCTTATATACAGGTAGAATCGGACTATTACACACACTCCCTGCAATTTCCTCAATCACACCTATCTGTACAAAATGAGAAATAATACTCTTCAAAGCCTGCTCACCTTCAACCAAAATCTTATATTGCGGAATACACAGTAACTTAACACCTGGTTTCAATACAATTTTAACTGCTTCAATTTGTAAAATGCCAGCGTCATTGTCAGTAACTGCCCATAGACAAGTTGAAACTTTATTCAATTAAAGTTTTCGGCCACAATTTGTCGTCAAAAGAAATGGACATGAATCAGTAAATAGCCCCAGTGAAATTGGTACCGGCTGAGAGACCGGACTAACCACTGGCGTACCAGAGAACCCTACAGAAATGTTACTCTGCCCTGACAAGGGAATATCTGGAACCCGTGAATGATCAATAGAACACTTCTGTGCTCCTGTATCTATTAAAAATAGATGCTCCGTATTCCCCACCTTCATTTCAACATAGGGCCCTTTCTGATCGACGGGAATAGGTACCGGTTCCAGACCCTGCTTCGGGCTGTCCTAACGGAACAGTATATTATCAAATGCAAGATCCCCCAAAAAATAGACAGTGGAGGATTATCGAATATGTTCCCATGATCAACACTATGTTGCTGAATATCATGTGAAGGTGACTGTTGACTCTGAGCGAAATGGCTTTTACCAGGACCCCCTACCCATGACGGCCTCTGGATCGTCTACCCATTACACCATATGTGCTATTCGATCTCTGCTGAGGGATCGGGCATTGTGCTCGCCAGTGACCTTCTTGTCTGCAATAGGCACATTGGTTCATGAGTACAGGACCCAGTTGCATATTACTCTGTGGTGCAAATTGGCCTCTAAACTGTGTATTCCCACCTCTGGCTCCTCTAGCGATCTGCTGCAACAGTACTCTAGTTTTCAAGTCTCCCTTTGTCTTTTCCACCCTCTCCTTCTCTGTATTAACCCTATTTTCATAGTACTGGGCCATATGTAATACTTCCGTTTGTGATTTTGCTTGCCAAGCACTTTCAGAAGTCATTGAGCCTCATTACGATTGTGGTGGTAAGGCAACAACAGCGCCGGTAGTGCTACTGGTGCCGTTGTTACCATACCGCCACATTACGAGTTCTGCTCGTGGGTGCTGCTCTGCATGCCTGGTCAGAGTTCACGTGCAGAGTGGCACCCGCGAGCAGAACTGGATGGTAGCAACGGTACCGTTATGAACGGTACCGCAGCTGCCATCCTCCCCATTCCCATTAAGCCCTATGGGGGCTAAAATGGGAATGGGGACGTACCGGCTCCGGCTCCCACGCAAGAGGAATTACTGGGCGTGTCAAGGTCGGAATGGCCCGGTAATTCCCCTTTCGCGGGACCCGGAGCTGGACCCGAGTTTGGGGGTAGCCATGCCGGTAAAAACGGCATGGCTACCTCCAACCTCGTAATGAGGCCCATTATCTGTGATTGAATTTCAGGCAATAATCTGCATACAAACTTGTCTACAAATAGCGTTTTCTCTGACTCCGTACTCAAGTCTTGACCACTAAAGTCTGAAAACACTTGCTCAAATCTGTTAAAATACTCAGTTGTACCCTCTGACTTCAATTGTACACAAGCCGTAAGCTTGTCCCATATGATTCTTTTCTCGGGAACCAGAGTTTTTAGTTTAGCTACTATTCTGTCTGGCAACATTAGTATCACCTGTGGTGGTTTCTAACCAGCATTCCTTTCTGCATATACTCGCACCAAGTTAACCCATGTATCACCCATCGCTGCCTGATCATCTACAGTTCTAATCTGCTTCCATAACTTAGCAGGAAGGATCACGGGAAACAGCAAATCTATATCACTCAGCGTGAAAACTGATAAATGCAAGACAGATTCAATTTCTTTATAAAATTCTGTTGGATTCTTCCTAATATCTGGAATCATTTGTCCAATGGTATTCACTTCCTGTCTAGAAAATGGGACATGGACAAACTGTGAGACATAGTGTGCTTCAATAGTAGCAGCTGGTGTGCCTGCTGCGGCATTTGCTGGAATTTCTACTTTCGGAACAAATGTCAGAGTAACCTCCCTCATCAGCAATTTTAAGGTAGACAATTCTTAGGAAACTTGACCCCTCCTTCAAGTCATTCATCATTGACGACAATGCTATCAAGGTCTCCAAGGGTACCAAAACCTTAGGAGTTTATCTTGATTCCTCACTATCACTGTCTAGACAAACTAATGCTGTCAGCTCAGCATCTGCTTATGCCTGCAAACTTATCACAGCACGCAGACCCTTCTTGACCACTGCCAATAGCACCACTCTGGTCAGAACCCTTGTCATGTCTAAGATTGAGTATTGTAGTACCTTGTATTTAGGGACTAGCCAAAGCAATCTAAATAAACTACAAGTCACACAGAATAATGCCATTAGAGCTGCCCTGAATATTCCTAGAAATCAGCATATTTCTGACCACAGACGCAATCTACGATGGCTCCCTTTTGCACAAAGAATCTCTCTGAAAACGCTTGCACTCATACACAAGTGTTTGGCAAATCAGGCTCCTGCCTACCTGGCTAATCGACTTACCCCTCACACTTCTACCCGACCTTTGAGAGCTGTCCAAGCCCACAGCCTTTCTCTTCCTAGATACAAGCTCCAGAAAGCGGGTGGGGTAATCTTCACGGTCCTAGCCACGAAATTATGGAATATCCGGCCCAACGGCATTAGAGCTGAGCCATCTTTTCAGTCCTTTAAGAGTAAAACCAAACTCTGGCTCTCCGCTCAAGTCATTTGAGACACCACGCCACTGCCACCCGGCCGACCCTGCATTGCGACTGCACCTTTGTATATTTTTTGTAGTCAATTCTGTAACACTGTGTATATTGACCACTGCGACCGCACCTTTGTATATTACTTCTATGTAACTCTGCAACACTATTGTACGTCGGCCATTGCGACCACACTTTTGTACATTACTTGTATGTTACTCTGATACACTATGGTATGCTGACCACCCACACACAGCCTTGTAATATTTATCGTTTCTGTAAATACTTTTGAAAAATTTACTTTACTGTACTATTACCTATTCTATGTTTGTAAAATGTACCCGTCTGTGTAACCTAAGATATGCACCCAGATGCCCCTGGGCAAGGTGCACTATACAAATAAACAAAATACAAATACAAATACAAATTCTGAACGCTTATTAAGCAACAAAGCTAAATCAAGTGACAAAGGAGTCAAAGCAGTATCGGGCGAGAATGCTCTTTTATAAAAGACCATCAAATCTGCGGGACAACAAACCTTTCGAAGGGATTGTGTCCTCCGATGTATTCCTTATCTTGATAGATTACTTCCAGCTTGCTGGCCTCGAAACTTTTTTTCAGTAGAGGGCGCTGCGCGTCGACGTCCCTCGAGTTGGTGTCCCTCGACAGCCTCTGTATCGGCGCAGATGTCATTGTGTGTATAAATAGACTCGCGCAGCGTCCGTTGCTCAGTTCTGTTTTTCCGCGCTTCGTGGGCCTCGGAATCGTGTTGCTCAATTCTTTATTCAAGTATATTTTTATTATTCCTTGAAGATATCTTCTTCATTCGATGGCTTCCTCTTCTGAACCATCGACCCCATGGTCCGGCTTCAAAAAGTGTTGAGACTGTGGGAAGAAAATGTCGTTGACGGATCCTCACAGGATCTGTTTGTGGTGCCTGGGATCGGAGCATCACTGTTCGGAATGCAAGGACTGTATGTCCATGTAACGCTCACCTGGTATCCACGGGGACGTCACTCAGCCTGTTCTGACTTATTACAACCTCAAACCCTTCCCTGGAGGCTATTCGACTGGAGACTTGGCCTGAAACACAGGATTGGTAGAGTTTAACTCCCTATTGTCTCTGTGTGCTTGAACCCCTTCTTCCCCGGGGTCCAACCCTTCCCTTTGATCCACAGCTCACCTTGTTTTCTTGGATAGTGTGCTCTCCGTCCTGCTTTCAGCGCAGGGGCGCGTTGATTGATGCGGGCTCGTTGCTGCCTAGTTACTTCACTGGCAAGAGTCCGACAGGTAAGCATAATGAGTCTTTTGAACAGTTCTCTAACTTTGTTCCTTTTCTTCCTTAGATGATGGTCGGCGTCTGGGGATGGCGGCGTACTGCTGCGATGAGTAGCGCTAAAGGTGAGTGAGAGTGCGATGCACTCCTTTTGTATTTGCATTGAACTGAGTTCTTTTTCTGTGTCTTTTAGGTGCCGCAATGTTTTCAGGGTGGATGCCGGTTATGAAGAACAAATGCGGTGGGTAAGCGCGGTTTGCAGCGCTTCTAGATGTTTCCACGCTAACCTGGAGTGTCTTTTCCCTCTTGCAGATGGATGAGAAGTTCCGGAGACAGAGTTCCCCCAGAGCGGGTGGGATTCAGGTAAGCGTTTGAAGCTCGTACAGTATTTAAAAATAAGCAAAGATTTGCAGAATGCTTACTAATGCTTTTTTCTGTTCTTTTCCCTTTTCCTTAGGAAGCGGCATGCCAGGATGGGTATGACACCGCCGAAGATGCCCGCAGAACAGAAGGAGCGATGAATGATGGGCAGAAGCGCCGCAAGGTAAGGCTGTTCCTAACAGTGTTCTTGTTCTTGCAGGAGCTGAGCGCAGAAGAAAGATGCAGGCCTACTGAAGACCGATTCGAACGCGGTGAGTGTCACGCTGCAGGTGCAGAAAACGCAAAGCATGTTTCTCAGCCTGGGTGTGGCTTAAATAGTCACTGGGTATCCCAAGTGTCTCTGGGCTGAACCACACCCAAAAGACTAGACCGCACATGCAGTTCTTGGAAATGAAATATGTGGCGGCATCCATCTTGTCCCCATCAATGCACTACAAGTCCAATCCCCAATGTTATCCTATGGGAGTGAGTGAGTCTGGTGCCACAAGCGCCAAGTCTGACTCCAAGTGGGTCTTTGGAGGGATGGAGAGGCCCTTGATGGCCATGTAGGTGATTGTGGCCTGGCTCCAGCCTGACATCTTGGAGGGCTGGGGACATGAGGGGCAGGAATCACGACAGTCCATGATGGTGAAAGTCTTGAAGGAGCGTAAGGGGAAGCTAGAAAGAGGTAAGACTCTTAAAACTTCTACTTCTTTGAAAATTTCCTTGGCAGAGTCGAGACATTCGTCTCCTCGCCGTCATAGGAAACATTCCCGCTCAAGGTCTCGAAGCGGTTCCCATCAGTCTTCGAGATCTAAACACTCGAGAAAGAGGCGTCGTAGATCTCCCTCTTCTTCGTCTTCTTCCACTTCCCCGGAAAGGGTCACACACCTGTCCCACGAAACACAGTTCTCCAGCTAAGTGGGAGGAATTCTGCAAAAAAATGCCTAGTGTCTTCGAGAAAGCGGCCTCGACCCCCTCAGAGATGGCTAAAGTTGGTACCCTGGTTGAAAGACCCGAAAAATCGAAACGCCGCGAGTCGTTGCACCCGGCAAAAGAAACTGCGGAAGAACGTCATGAACCCTCGAGCAAAGGCAGTAAGACCGCGTCATTGACGCCGTCGTCGAAGGTTCCTTCAACTCATAAATCTGCATCATCGACGTCTCTATCGAAGGGCCCGTCGACACACAAATCGGTCAGATTGACGCCGTCTTTGACGCCGCTGTCGACACCGATAAAGGACAGACCTACTGCTGTTACTACATCTCTGTCAGTAGACGTACCGAGGTCTTCGACCATTACCTCGAGGATGTTGTCGATAACCTCATCGACTCCGAGTAGGATCCCGATCCTCTCGAGTTCTTCGAGGCCTCTTCATACTTTTCGATGCCTTTTTCAGTTTCATCGAAGCCTTTGACTTCCGTGTCGACAACGTCGACGTTTTCTCAACCGGTGATTACAAGTTTGGCCCCTTCTGCTTTAGAAATGGGTTTTAAACCATACCCAAGGTCAGATTATTTCAGAGCTTTGTCCTCTATATATGAAAAAGGGGAGGATTCTGACCATGAAAGACCCTTTGGGTTACAGAGGACCACTACGCCTATACCAGAGGAATTTATCTTTGAAGAGAATAGATTGAAGGACCTTCAAGACTCTTTGCATGAGGCAAGTGGTTTAGATACTTCTCTAGAAGTAGAATTCGCTAAACCAGACCCAGGGGAACATGCTGAGACCGCTTATAGGGTCTTAATGGCTAGAGTAATAGAGTTCATGGGGTGGTCTACACCTTCACCTTCTTTTCAACAGGATGATCTTACGGACATTTTACTTAAAGGCCCACAGGAGGATCCTGTGGTTCCCTTTCATACTGCATTGCAGGGAAAAATATCTGTCAACTGGAAAACCCCTGAGGTTATCCCGGCAGATAAGAAAAAACTATCTGCCAAATATAGGGTATCTGCTTCTGACCCTGAATATTTGAGCAAACATCCAACCCCAGAGAGTTTGGTTGTACAATCAGCAACGTCATCCAACAGTAGGTCTGCATACCCTACTATTCCACAAGACAGGGATGATAAAAGGTTTGACGCTATGTCAAAAAAGGTCTTCTCGGCATGTAGCATGGTGCTTAAATCCATTAATGCTACTTGCACGCTCGCAAGATTCAGCCATACACTTTGGCAGTGTGCTTCATCTGCGGCTGACTGCCTCCCCGAAGGAGAGGAAAGGGAAGCTTTTATGAACATCATTAAAGACGGTAAAGATGCAATGTGTGAGTCCCTTGAAACTGGCATTGATTCTGCTGACAGTATCCGCAGGGCCATGGCAGCAAGTACTAAAATCCACAGATTTGCGTGGTTGCGAAAGTCTGGTTTTGCTCCAGATGTACAGGCCAGACTTTTGAATATGCCCTTTGACGGCACTTCATTGTTTG
Organism: Ambystoma mexicanum; assembly: GCF_040938575.1. Lineage (NCBI taxonomy): Eukaryota > Metazoa > Chordata > Amphibia > Caudata > Ambystomatidae > Ambystoma > Ambystoma mexicanum. Next base: position 110,603,151 of record NC_090938.1, on the reverse strand, counting down.
GTAAGAAGGCTGATGATAGTCTAGAGAAGTTAGAAACATCCAAGGCAGCAGCGAAATCTCTTGGAGCTGCAATCCGTCAAACTCTGTATCGCCCCTCAGGAACCTCTTGGAGAGGTAGGTCCTTTTGCTTTTATTCCGCATTCGGAAAAGGCAGAGGACAGCCAGCTCAAAGGGGCCAAAAACAATTCACCCGCGGTGGACGGGTTAGAAGTACAAAAGCCGCAGCAGGTGCCTCCTTGCCTTCGGCATCTGTGTCAGCCGCCTCTAAACCACTCTGAGGTCTCTCCTCACAAGACACCAATAGGGGGCAGGTTAACTCAACATCTGACGGAATGGCAGGCTATTACGTCAGATGTTTGGGCATTGGAGACAGTTGCCCAAGGTTACTGCCTGCCTTTTCAACGCACCCCTCAGAGTCATCCACCGGGGAACAACTCTTTGAAGTTTCCAGATCCTCTCCTTTCGCAGGAGATTCTAGACCTGCTAGAGAAAGGTGCCATAGAACCGGTACCTTTAGCGGAGAGGAGCAAGGGTTGGTATTCCCCCTATTTTCTAGTACCGAAGAAGGACGAAGGATTGAAACCCATCTTGGACTTACGAGAATTTAACAAATTCCTCAGGAAGGACAAGTTCAAGATGTTGACTCTCACATCTTCCAGGCCCTCCAGTTTCAGGTCTGGCTGGTATCTCTAGACCTTCAGGATGCTTATCTCCATGTGCCAATCTATCTCAAACACAGGAAATACCTGAGGTTCGCAATTGGCAACTCTCACTATCAATTTCGAGTTCTGCCATTTGGGCTGACCGCCGCCCTAAGGGTCTTCACCAAGCTAATGTCGGTAGTGGCTGCAAGTCTAAGGAGGGAAGGGATCCACGTCTACCCCTACCTAGACGATTGGTTGATCAGAGCAGTATCTTCGGAAACAAGCTCAGATCCAACTAGATTATGTCTGCCACTTCCTTCACAAACTGGGCTTCTCCCTCAATTTAAAAAAGTCACAGATGATACCATCACAGAGACTCCAGTTTATCAGCGCGGTCCTGGAAACTTCCCTGGGGAAAGCCTCGCCACCAGAGGTGAGGGCTCAAGATATTCTGCATATGGTCACCAAGTTTCAAAATGCCCAACGTCTCCCAGCCTTCGACTTTTTGAGGTTGCTAGGGGTGGGGAGCCCATGCCAACGACTTGACCATCAGCAGTGGTTGGTCTCCATCGGAGTCCAGAATACATATCAACCTGTTGGAGCTGAAAGCTATCAGACCAGCACTGAAGGCTTTTCCGCCATCTGTACAAGGGAAAAATGTCCTAATAATGACGGACGATACAGTGACCGTGCACTACCTCAACAAAAGAGGAGGCGTAGGATCACTGCCACTGTGCAGCGAGGCGATGCAGCTCTGGTTTTGGGCAATTCAACAAGGATTCTCTCTATCGGCAGTTTTAGTTGTCCAACATTCAGTTCCAGTGTTTGTATAAGGATGAAGCTGTTGGTGTAGACAACACTTGAATTGAGGTTCAATTGGCCTCCAAGGTCTCTTAGCACAGGACAAACATTCTGCTCTCAGCAGCCTCAATGTTGACATAGTTCAAAGTCCATTCAGCTCTGCTGCAGCTGAAAACACAATTTACCATTTTAGGACAGAAAGCAGGAGTTAGAATCAAAATGGCAGATGGTTCTAAGATGGCGGCGAAGTAAACTCTATTCTGGTCTGTTTAAGCGCGGTTTTCAGTACAAATGCGAATGCACTTAGGCCAGTGTTCATAATCAGACGATATTATGCGAATATAGTTTGACACCTTGATTCTGTGTCGGTTCTGAAGGATAAATATGTCAACGCTGTTCTTCACAGCAATAATCAATAGTAACATTCTATATTCCCACCTCCTTCATCTTACTGCTGTTGGAGTCTGTCAAAGATGAGGAATCTTTCGGAGGACACGATCCATTAGAAGAACAAATGACTTACCCCATGTAATGTTCTTTCTGATGGATGTTCCTCCCACACATTCCTCATCGCCCATCCAACCAGACCCTCTATCTCTGGGAGAATTTCCATGGTCTACACCTTCCCCTCTTTCAACCTCTGGGTGTGTCTGCCCGTCAAGATGGCTGAGCATATAGAGGGGGAAAACATGAACTGAGGCAATGGGTGCAGTGCATGCTACTTATACCAGCATCTATATCACGGCCGAAACGGAATGGAAGCCGCCGAGGGACCACGTGTCGACAACACACAGCGCACTCTGCTGTTGAAAGGTTTCCAAAACTGCAAGCAGGATATCGGATATATCAAAGATGAGCAATCAGTGGGAGAAACATCCATCAGAAAGAACATTACCGGGGTAAGTAATTTGTTCTTCTATATCAAGACCGGAGGCAAGTATTATGCGATTTTAAAGCTTACCACCAAACATTCTCTAAAGAATGATTTCCCAGACCAATCCACCATCTTCATGATGTCCTCCAAAAATATGTCTACTGTGGTTGGTTGGAAGAAGGAGTCATACTCTTTAAGGACATGCTAAATCACTTTTATTCAAATTATAAGGAAAAGGCCTAACCTTGTCTAAAGGAACTAAAGGTGCTAGTCTGTTGTCAGGAAGTTCCAAAGAAAGAAAAGTCATCAGTCTGAATCTAATTCTACTTGACCCTAGCACTAAAATAACTAACCTAAACAAGTCCAGGAGATTGGCTTAATTCTCCTGGTGTGCCAATATCCACTCACTGGGCCTCATTACGACCCTGGCGGAAATCGTGGCGCCAAATGCACCATGGAGCACGGCGGAAAGCTGCCGATAGCGCCATGGGGGTTGGCGGATTTACCGCCCCATTCCGACCTTGGCGGGGCGGTAAATCCCCATTCCCCATTTTACCCTTCCCCATTCCCATTTTTGCCCCATAGGGTATAATGGGAGTGGGGAAGGCGTTAATTACGCCACCGTAAAATACAGTGGCGTAATTAACAACAAGGTCCCGTAGCGCCATGGATTTCTCCGCCCGGAAAAACCAGGCGGAAAACGCTCCATGGCGCTACGGGAACTCGTAGTGGGGCGGACGGGTCCGCCGCGAATACCGCTGGCGTAAACCCACTCCGCCAGGGTCGTAATGAGGCCCACTGTATCTTTGGATCAATGTCTCTATTCCTTGTACTGCTTGTCTAACACGCTCTTCTGTAATAGTCTTTCTTTATTCTTTAGATTAACTCTTGTACCTCTTCTACAACAGTCTTTGCTTTTGTGCTCTATTTTGTGCGGTATCTGTGACGTTTCTGGTGATACTTTCTAACATTCTTGTTGGAGGTTTTAATCCCCTCATGATCATCCAGGCTTTCTCAGTTTGATTGTGGTTTGCTCCCACTTGGTATTTCCCTCTCCTGGGTTTTTTCTGTGTATCTATCTTGTTCACTTGATAATCTTGTCTGTCCTTCTTGATTACAATATTCTATGCCAGAGTTTCTCCCCTTTTCATCTTGGGGTTCATATAGGAATTTTTCTCCTTTATCTAGTATTTGTTCAGAGTATTCATAGACTTTCCACACTGAGCTATTCAATCTCCACTTTATCAGCTTTGTACAGTTCCAATTACACAGGTTTATTTTAAGTAACTCGTTGTGAGTGCTGGGATGAGTTTCTCTTCTTCTATCTGGTTGCCCCGGCGGCATCCCACTTCTCCTGTTCTCCCTGTTACTTTTCTGTATGTCGGAGAACATTGCAGGCCATGGAATTTGCTTGGGCGATGCTCTTTTGTACTGCCTTTGTCGTTCCTTGGTTTTGTCGTGCTCTTGTTCACAGCTTCCCTTCGGCCGTATATGGAGATTGATGATGGGAAGCTGCTCACATTCCCAGTTGCTTTCTCACTCTGAGTTTTCTTTGGTCTCCCATTCTCAGCTTCCTTTCTGCCGTCCACGGGGGTTTCTGGTAGGAAGCTATTCGCACTCCCACTTGCCTTCTCTGATGGTCTCGGTGTGTTTCATTGGGTGTCCGGCCCACGATGCAATTGATTTGGTCCTGCAACCACCTGATCCAGGACTTCGCATTTCTGCTTCTCAACGGCTCCTCCATTGTTAGGTACGCCGGCCCTCCAGCATCTCACTCTGGCGTTCCGCAGCTCTTTGAAAGTTGCGGCTCCGTGGCTCATCTCAAGTCTGCCTCTCCAATGTATGCTCACATCAGGGGTCTTCCCCTGTATGGGATACTCTCTTCTTCTCCATGTTCCTCCACCCATCCCAGTCAAGTATGTGTCTACTCTTAAAGAGAAATTCTTGTTTATTTTTCCAGGCTGGTTGGCGGCAGCATTACCTTCATCCAAATATGCAGATTTTACATTAGACTTTGTAGCATATAGTTTGGTGTATGGATCAAGGGCACAAGTGTCCCTGTGCCGCATTTTGCTGCTTTCTGGTCCAGGAGGGCCTCTGTATTCAAGATTCTGTTGGCCACGCCCCCTGAACTCCAAGTACCCAAGCCCTGATCCGCAGGGTGAAGCCCGCGGGATCAAGGGCATGGGTGTTTCGCTCCCGCAGGGTGTTCCGCACCAGTGGGGATAGCGGGCACCGATACGCTGCAAGGGCCGCGACCTGACTATGAATATGGCCAAAGTACTGCATGGGACAACTACCCAGGATCCAACTAAGGAGACATCCAAGAGGACGCCGGTAGGACCCAGAGACCCACAGAGAGAGGGCTTGGTGGAAAGGTTGGAAAAGGGCTTGCGTGACTGTGACTGAGCAGACACTGAGTATTTGAACAGGTGAGACCATAGGTGGGGGCATGATGTTTTTCACTGCTGGTACTTCTACAGATACGCAACACCACAGTTAGGCTAGTGGGTGAGCGCAACCTGAACTAACTGTATTGTATTGTACTGAACTTGCACAGTGGTGCTCACAAGACATGGAGGGACACGAACAGAGTATCTACCTGCCCCTGGCTCCTGGCTCTTAACTCCTGATTACTGTTCCAACTATGCCAACTCCTAGGCCCCTACACAAATGAAGAATCTTGACTGTTAAAAGGAAAATGTCCCCAGCACCCTTGCCACTCTCAGCATGTGCCATAAAGAAAAATCCCAGCAACTTGACCAATTCTGCAAGACACTTGGGGGGGGGGCATATAGCCTGATAAGGGAGATCCATCAATTTCTCAGCTCTTTCAATGTCCCCGTAAACTGGTGGGCGGGGGGTCAAAATAATGCTCTTGAGGCCAAGGGCCCCAATGCTGACAACAAGTCCCCTCGCTCATGTCACCATGGCCTTGATACCGGTGCCGCTGATGACGGCCCAAAGATTACTGTTAATCTAATATATTTGGGGGGGCAGGGGGAGGGCAGACAACAGCCGACCCCTGACTAGCACTGGCCTATTTCTGAGTGAGACACAGGGAGTGCCATGAATTATGAAAACGAAACAGTGACGTTCACCTCTGTGCTCCTGGTAGCTCTGGCCATCTCAATACCCAGCTTGTGCCCATGGGATGGCCCTCATCCCTCCAATACCCTCAAGACTGTGCTCCCAAGACGGGGGCACAATTATACCAACACTGTCAGCATTCATGATATTTCCCAGTTAACTAAGCAAGGCCATGGCGAGACGCAGTGGGGAGAGGATAACTGCCAGATGGAAACCAGGGGAAGGTGCCTTCGAGGGTGCATGAGGCACCAGCAGGGGCAATTAGCGATACCCAACAGGGAACTGGCTGATTCTGGTCATTACTCCCCCCGATCAAACAGCAAAGCGAACACTGGAACAGATTGGGGAGGAGGGGCCAGCTATCAAGGAATGTGGATATAATATTGTCTAGCTGAACTCATGATACTCAAAAACGTGGTTCTATCCCTGTTAGAAGCAATTGGGAAGGGAGTGATCAAGGATGGGACACCAACCAGTGCGGAGGAGGGGTGGGGGCGAGAAGGTCCCCAAATCCTCTTAGGTTCGTCTCACCCATCACTCCAAGACCCACACAGGGAGGAAGGGAGTCTACCGGCGAAAACAGAGCAATCTCTAATTCCTTAAGATCCCCGGCTGGCAATGGGCCAATACCCCCAACAGATACAAGCAGTCGGGAACCCATCTTGTGTAGCTAATACCCAGCCCCTCTCCCACCATTGCAGATTTTTAGCTCAAAGGCTGATGGTGCATTCAGGGCAAAGTCAGAAATTGGCAAGGTGGTAGGTAGGATTTACCATGATCCATTTACACCCCCTGTCAAAACCAGTAAGGCACCAGAGACCGCGAAGGGAGGTCAGTATACCTACTCTAAATGGCCAAATTGGCTCCAAAGCCACTTGAAACTAGAGATGCTCTCCTAAATAAAAGTATGGCTCTGAGCAGTAAGATGTTTCTTATTTGTTACTCAGGAGCAAATTGTAAGCTCCACCAGATTATGCCATAAGGAGGGAACAACTTTGATTCCATTAGAATCACCTTTAGGGAGCCAAGCATGACCAAAGGCATACTAAGCTTTGGCAGGAGATGCCATCCCCCAGCAAACAGTGCTATCGAACTAAGCGCTCACCCCGAGCTGAGAAAACACCCCACAGTGGCCTGTTTTCTCAGGCGCAAATGTCTCCTTGGGGAAAAGGATAATGATGTAGTAAATGACTGATGTAATAAAAAAATGACCTCTGATGGTGAAGGGGGCCCACCCAAACCTATGCTGAGAAGTTCTGTGCAGCAGTCCGAGCCCTGCCTGGGATAGCACAGGGTTCCGAGTGCTGGTACTTACCTTACTTTAACTGAAATCTCTCCATGGAGGGAGTGTGTACTGTCTAATGTATTTGTGATGTTTTATTTGTCATGATGTACTTTTATGGCTTAACGCCAAAATAAAGTTATTGATGATGTTATGCTACTATGTTGTGTGGCTTAGGAAGTTGCTCACAGGAAAGGGAGTCCTTGTCCTCTAAGTGGGAGTCTCTCCCAGTGAGGTCTGTGACGATTCACCTACTCTTGTCACTTCGCCCCAGAGGCGGAGCCCTTTCCTGCCAGACTGGGTAGGTGAGGCTGCTACCCGATAGTCCACGTAGGGGTGGTAATATTTAGGAGCACCTCATAGGAGAAGGAGAACTACCTGGGTCCCAGCCTGCACAACCCTAACCTAAAGTCCCAAAGACCACCATCACCTTTTGCCTTTACTCTGAATAGTAAATCTATGTTCTACACTAATGGTAAGAAGTAGAATACCTACTGAGATGAATAAGAGTAAAAGGAACATAAAGATTACCCTACCAGCAAGTACTGACAAGTGCTGACATGAAGTGACTCACAGGAGACATGAAGAGTGCCAATGCCGCCATCCACAATAGGTATTGATGTTACGCAGAGGCAGGAACAGCCCTACATAAGGGAAACAGAAAATAGACTCAATGTCTACCTGCGAGGAGCCTGGATGTTTTGAATCCCATCAAGGAAAGAAGAGGACTGTGCAGCGGATGCTGTAGGAGTCCGTCGTGGGTCCAGCAGGAGCAGACCCCACTGCCAGGTCTAAGCAGTAGAAGAGTGGCGTGAACTTGTCCAGGTGGAATGTTAGGTCCAAAAATGGGGTTGCGACGTGAAGAAAGGAGGCCTGCTGAAGCTCTGTGGGGCCAACGCAATGAACAAGAAGAATCGTGGAAGCTGCCGAACAGAGGCCCTGTCTCAGAGTGTGACGAAAAGGGAAAGATGAATCGGGGGAGGGCTTCCTCATCGCAGTGGCAGTCATAAGACCACTGACCCAAGTCTGAGAGAAGAGTGCATCAGAGCAGTGCTTCCTCATCGCAGTGGCAGTCATAAGCACACTGACCCCAGTCTGAGAGAAGAGTGCATCCAATCAGTGCTTTTTCATTGCAGTGGCAGTTATAAGTTCACTGACCACAGTGGTAGTCAAGACACCACTGACCCAGAATCCTGTAAACTGTTATTAGGAAGGAATCTCCTAAACCCCAGTGGCAACAACAAAGCTACCAGGGTACGAAAGGGGAACTGGGATCTCAGGAGCATTCTCCCTCGTCCTTGTGACAGTAGAAGATCTCCTGAGGGAAGTAATCTAATAGAAAGGACTACTCCTAGAAGTCAAACAAGAGTAACCCTTAGAAGTGGGCTGAAGAAAACTCATCAAGAACTGCTATACATTTCTTATATGAAAGGAGTTGAACCAAGAGAAGGGAGGCATTCTCCTGGTATTGCAGAGACTGGTGAAAGAAGCTGGAATTATTTCATACCATGAGAAGGGAGGTATTCTGGTGGACCTTTAAATATCACCAAAACAACCAGATACCAGGAGAAGGGAGGCATTTTCCTGGTGGGAGAAACTTTACTTTGTTTAAGAACTTTATGAGTTTAAGAGTTAGGGAAAGGATTAGCGTTTTGACAAGGTCAGAGAACATTATAATTTGACGGACATTCTGACATTTCTTTAGTTACCTATGTTGAGGCAGGGAAACCCCGTCATAGAAATAGGGATATTTTGGTTTGCAGAATTCACAATACATGTTTATAGCAACTGTAAGGGTGTAGAAGGAGTAGACCGAGACACAGGTTGCATAGTGGTTGTTAAAGACTTTTATTTCCCCATGAAAATAAAGAGAAAACCTATCTATCCCTAGCTCTAAGAGGGGTTGTGCTTCAAATAAAATGCTAAGGGTCGTGTCAGAATGTCTGTAAAGTAATAGTCACCATCCTGTGTCAAAACCTACTTCTATCCCTTACACTTAGAACTAAACTTAGATAAAGTTGACCTTCTTGGTCCAAAAGAATGACTCATTCTTCTGGACTGGGGATGATCAAGATTCACCTCCTGGTGACGAAAAGAGTTCTTAATGAAAAAACAAAGATCAAAAGTTAAAATGACTTCCTTGTGTTGGTTCTTCCAAAAATAGAAAAGAAAGTCTCTAAAATGATCTTTCCAGTTCAGTCCCAGGGGAAATTACTCCCTTCCCCTGGTCTTCCACACATTGGGTTTCACAGTTCACTCGGCCAGGGGGATGGCTCCCTCCCCTCTGGTCCACAAATCACAAAGCCAGTGGGGTTGACTCACACCCCCTAACCTTCTTTAGGTTTCACAGTGCGAGGGGGAATGTCTCCCTTCCCATGATATTTCTCCGGCTTTGTTTCCTAGCTCAAAATGCCAGGGGGAAAGCCCCCCTTCCCCATGTCTTTCTAATGCCAAGGGGAATGACTCCCTTCCCCTGGCCTTTCTCACGCTATGGTACACAGTTCACAATGCCAAAGGGCATGCCTCCCTTTCCCAAGCTTTTCTCAGGCTTTCTGATAGGGTCCCCAGACCCGGATTTGATTCTCGACTTTCAGCTTGATTCACTACTGTGCCAGGTACAGCTCTGAGGAAGATACTCCTGAATGCTCTTCTTTATTCGGTGTGAGTCCCAGACCCGTATTTCCCCTTCTTGGGAATTGTGGCAGACCTGGTGCTCTAGCCTGCCAGGTACCGCCACGAAAAAGATGACTTTGCAAGTAGTTTGTTATTGGGTGTGGGTTCCAGGCCCGTTCTCTGTGATTATTCTGCCCATCTGGATTCCCACCAACTGTTCCAGAAGCACAGACCTCTTTAGAGGGCTTACCGGCGACCTCCGGTTGTCCATGGTCTTCTCCTCCCCACTTGGGCCTCTCATGATCACTCCAGGGGCCGCAGCAGCTCCAGAGCATTCACCTGCCCCCGGGCTGTGTGTTTCCAGCTCTGCACCTCCCCCAGATCTCAAAGTCATCTGGATGCCTGGTCTCTGCCTCCTTCGTTGGTCCGACCACGGCAGAACTGTCAGGGACGCTTCAGCCGGTGGGCAAACGTCAAGGCCTCTGCACTCCCTGCGTATCCGTTCCTCCAGCCCGTTTTGAATTTCCCAGTTCCTCCAGTGAGGGCCTGACAGATTGTAGTGTCCTTCTTTCCTTTATGTTGCCAGTAGCCAAATACCTGGTTTGAGGCAACTTGACCGCTTTCTCTGATTCTGCGGGCCTTCAGTATCCACACCTCTTCTTCATCACAGTACTTAACCGATACACTTCCCTTGAGGAATCTACACTCTTCCTCGTCCTAGTATTTCCTATACTAATAGTTTAACCTAAACATATAGGAACACTAGGGAAAGTGTTGGTGGGAGGGGGGTAGGAAGTTGTGTTAGGGTTAGGTGGATTATGGGGATGCCATGTTCTCCCCAGGTCGTCACTAATCCTATAGGGGGATTCCCTCCCCATGAGATCCACCCGCTGAGTACCACCCCCAGGGGGACTATCGGGTAGCAGCCTCACCTCGCTGGCCATATGGGAAAATGCTCCCTCAAAAAGAGAAGTGACAACATCTGGGGATTTGTCACACAACCAATATGACTTCTCCTTGTCAGACTACTTCTACATCTTTATAGGTCCCACTTGCCCTACCCCCTAGGGAGGGTCTTGTGGAGCAGGCTCACCTCCCTAGCCTCAAAGAGGGGGGCCCCCTTGGGGAGAAGGGACAAATACATTTAGTTCGTCAGACTACTTATAAGGCTTTCGAGGTCCTGGCCCCTCCAACTTAGTGCATGCCAAAAAACGTGACACATCTACTACTGCCTACGCCAGCACCCACTAAACCCAACGTACAAGAGTCGGGGAAGAGATTGCCTTATGGACCCTCCTGACTGCGATCAGCAACTGTCATCTGGCGTCTGATCTGAGAGCCTCCATTACCACCTCATATGCCTTGAGACATCTTACAACACACAATTGCGGGTCTGAAAGTCAAACCTTTTTCATTTGTCGGCAGACCAAGGGGTGTCCTCCAATTGGCAGGCCGTCCACTAAATCCTGACCAGCCGATATGGCTGACAGATAAGAATGAATCGTCTTATGAATAACCCCTGCTCTGGCAGCACCACAATAAAATTCTGGACTGCTGCTAAAAGCGCTGGAATGTCTGTTCCTTTCCACACATCAGCACCATTAGGCTGTTCAGGAGCTTTCATAGTACTTTGTTGTGAAAGGGGCCCAGCTATCCTTAGAAAGTTCAGCTTCCTTTCCTGAAATGTTGGGACTCTCAGCAATGCGCCTTTCCTGAACAGGAGAAAACTCTTTGGGGCTCATTATTAGTTTGCCAGTATCCTGTAAAAGTGCTGGTAATACAGTTTACCAGCACTTTTACCAGTCCGGCAAAGTATGGGTTTAACCAAACTCAGTTCCCGGAATTACCGGCGCCAATAACACCCCACTCGGTATTATCGGCGCCGGTAACACAGGCAATGGAAATAGTGGCAATGCAGGAAATGTGCCGATAATACCGGCACAATGGTATCACCAGCACATTATGAGCATGGATTTGTAGGTGATACCGGCAGAAAATCAGTGATACCACCACCTCAGAGCAGCCTGTAAATGGATCCAGGTGAAGGAAATAAGGCCAAAGGTGCACCCAATGCACACAGGAACAGAACTAGAGGGTCACACCCACCCCAAGAACACTTCCCAACACAACCATGCTGCAACACATTGTCGCTATCATGGAACTGGAGGCGCTGCATGCTGATGTGCAGCTGATGGTGCTGGAGCAGCAGCAGTTGTGACAGTACACCTGGGATAGAAGGAGGGAGAGGAGGAGAAGGATGATGCTGGTGATGCAGGTGGCGAGGCAGACTCGTGCTGTGATCACTTGCACAAGGGCCACACCGTGGGCCCTCACAGACAGCCAGATACACACCCTTTACCGCCTAAACAGGGAGACCATTCATGACCTCCTGACCCTAATCCAAGATGATATCGGGAGCAAGATCAGCATCAGGATAGCCATACCACCTCTGTTGAAGCTGGTGTCTCTCTGGCACGTCCTGGCCACTGGCAGGTTCCATCAGTCCGTGAGCCAGCTGCATGGCATTTCGCAGCCTGCCTTCTGCAGAGTGCTGGTGCAGGTACATGTGGGCCACCACATTGCCCTCCCAACCACCCAGACACAGGTAAACACCACCAAGGTTCGCTTCTATGCAATTGCGGGCATGCCCAATGTGTTGGCAGCATTGTACTGCACTCACGTAGAGCTGCCCCACTCTCCTCCCCCACACCTAAGAGGAGGTCTACAGGAACCGGAAGCAGTTCCATTCCCTCAATGTCTAGATGACCTCTAACGCAGACCTTACCATCACACACTGCTGTAGCTGGTTCCCAGGATCAACCCATGACTCCATGGTCCTGCGGAACAGCACCCTGCCGACTTACATGGCGCATCACTGAGGACAAAGGACCTAGATGTTTGGTGAGTACATGTACTTATACACCTACAATGTAGCATGGGTCACAGGCAAGGGGGGGTATGTCACATATTCATGCCCGGTTAGTCCCCTGCATATGCAGGACCAACCAGCGTTCGCCTCAATTGACAGGCTACAACACACAAGACTTGCACATGACTGTGTACCAGGCCACCTAGGGCCATGTGATGTATGTCCAGGTAAGACATTTGGCATGCATGCACAGACTGACCATTGAGATTCCGCTGTCACAGGCAACACCACTGATGAGCATCTTAACCCACACATGTAAATGCCAATGCTAATGTTAATGCATTAAATAGCATTATAACCTTTTCACAACGGCATGCTGCTTTTTAATAGTCCTATTAGCATGATATTGTAAGAGCATTGTTTTTAGTAATACTGCGCTTTAAAAAAAACTTTAAAAAATTGCTAATATTATTTTTAGCTTTAGTGTTTTGTAGCCACCTGTTAGACTAGACTGTGGACTATGTCTTGATTTTGTTCCTACCTGCTCTGCTGGGTTAATTGCCTAAATCATTTTCCAGCGTTGTATCCCGCTTGAAAAACTACAATTACCATCGGTATTGTAGTCCTTGGGCTCCTGGGAGGTGCCAGTCTGCATTATAAAGCAGCTGATCTACCAAACTCGTGCCAAATAGCATTATAAGCTTTTTGCAACTGCATTCTGCTTTTTAATAGTCCTGTTAGCCTGATATTGTATAACATTGTTTTTAGTAATACAGTGCCTTTAAAAAAAACTTTACAAAATTGCTAATATTATTTTTAGCTTTAATATTTTGGAACCACTTGGTAGACTAGACTGTTGACTAAGGGCCTCATTACGACCCTGGTGCTCCCGGATTGAAGGGGGCCGGTACAGCACCGGCCCACTTTATTCCAGGAGCGCCGATTACAAGCTTTCCATCGCGGGTAAAACCAGGCGTGCTTTCCGGGTCCCGCGAGGGGAAGAGAGAGGCAATAATGGGCCAGATGTAATCTGCCCGTTATTACCTCCCTCCCCATTCCCATTGAGCCCTATGGGGGCTCAAATGGGAATGGGGAAGGGTTCCTGCATGGAGGATTTACCGGGTCCTCCTATCTCGGAGTAACCCGGTAAGTCCCCATTGCAGGAACCCGGTAATGGAGCCCGGAACGGCGGTAGCCATGGAGCTAATAGCTCCATGGCTACCGCCGTTCTCGTAATAAGGCCCTAAGTCTTGATTTTATTCCTACCTGCTCCGCTGGGCTAATTGCGTAATTCATTTTACCGCGTTGTATCCCTATTGAAAAACTACAATTACCATTGGTATTGTATTCCTTGGGCTTCCTCGTATTTTCTTGACAGTCGCGTCAGCGCGGTGCCAGTCTGTGCTAGTCCATGCGAGACGCACCGGCACAAACCCCTGTTGGTTGTTACCCAGGAAGGAGCGAGAGATTGCTCTATAGAACCTGTAAGGGAGAACAATGTGGAATGTTGTAACACACATAAGCCTCACATACAGGCTTTTAGTGAAGCATGGCTTAGCAGAAAAGGATTTTTTTCCTCTGAAAATAATGTTTCACCTATTAAAATGGTGCTACTGAATACAAGAGCTCTAGATAAAAACGCACTGGAATGCGTGTCTATTTTCTAGATCAGGAGATAGATATCCTGGTGATCCCGGAGACATGGTTTACAGGACTGTAGTGGCCCTAACATCGATTTAGCCACCCCACCCGGTTACTCATTTTTGTTGCCAAAATTGGGACGATAATAGAGGTGGTGGGGTGGCAATCATAGCCCCCTCTCATCTGACTTCTTTTCAAACTTCAGTTGTATGTCGATGTGCTGAAACTTTGTTTCTTAAAAGTACTCCCTCGTAGAATTATTGTTTAAATATAGTACTTTTATACCGCCTGCCTCAAGAAACAACATACTTTCAGGACGACTTTGCTGAGCTTCTATTATTGTTGCATAGACCCAAAACAGCTTCTGTTGTGCTGGGTGATTTGAATAACTGGCTGTTTAACCCACTTGATTCTCAAACTTCCCGGCTTGAGTAGCTATTTGCTATAAATAAATACGCCATTGCAAATGGGAAAGAACCCACGCACAGCTTGGGCAATATACTGGACTGGGTATATAGTAGAAACGTATCCCTAAGCCCGGTTTTTGTTGAACCTAGTATTTGGTCCGATCACTTTTTGTCCCCTTTGAGTTTGTGTTGCCCTGTATCCGCCAACAGAAAAATAATTACAAAGTATCCAGTCGTAATTTTTATAAAATCAGTCAGGAAGATATGGAGTCCTGCTTATCCTCACTGATGTTATCCACATCTGTTTCGGACTTCCCCAGTTTCTTGGTGGCGGAGTTCGCCAGATATTTTCTGGATATGCTGGATTGTGTTGCCCCTATCGCTACTAAAAGTGTAAGAGAGAAGGGAAACAACCAAAAATGGTATGGTGAGGCCTTACACGTCTTGAAGAAGCTGAAAGGGTTTGGATAAAGGACCAATCGCCAGCTAATAGAGAGGAATGGGAGACCATTGAGAGACAGTATAGATCTGAGGTCCTTCTTGCAAAAAAATCTTTCTTGGACAATCAATTTGCCCAAACTGAGAATAATTCTTAGAAACTATTTCAGATTTTGAGGGATCTTGAAAAGCCTCCAGCTATGTCACAGAAATCTACCCCCACTAATATTGATTGTGAAAACATTCAAGCTGCCTTTGCAGCCAAAATACAGGCAGCTCAAGCTAAGATCCAGGCCAACTTAGTAGGGATGGAGTGCACAAACTCCTCTATACCTGTTGACACTCCTGACCAACCATCACTTCCAGGGTTTGTATTTAGGAGTGCATCTGAGGATTCTCTGGCCAGCATTATGACCGATATGAGGCCTACCACCTGTTCAGGAGAGCTTATTTGGCTTATGATATAGCCTGTCTAAGGAGTGTATCACAAAGGGAACGTTTGTTTGTCAGAAGCCTACTTTCACTTGCACACTTGCCAGCACTGCGAGCCACAGAGGGCTCTTGCTAGAAATCGCTCGTATTGGCCTTCAGGAGGAGGTGGAGCCCGACAACGCCCACGTGACGGATCACGTGACCTTGGGACTGCTTTTAGCCCTGCTGCAAGCGCTCGAGTGGCGCGTGATATAGCCTGTCTAAGGAGTGTATCACGAAGGGAACGTTTGTTTGTCAGAAGCCTACTCTCACTTGCACACTTGCTAGCACTGCGAGCCACAGAGGGTTCTTACTAGAAATCGCTCGTATTCGCCTTCAGGAGGAGGCGGAGCCCGACAGCGCCCATGTGACAGATCATGTGACCTTGGGACTGCTTTTATCTCTGCTGCAAGCACCCTTGTGGCGTTAAGCCCGGTGGAGACAAGCCCGCTGGCTGTTGTGCGGCTGTTGGGCGCTGGTGGCCGCTCCCTCTGCCAGGAAATAGTGCTGAGTTATTTATTCTGCAGAAAGAGCTGAACTATAAATAAGGTATTTGAGTCCCTGCCTTTCGTAATACTTATTTGAAAAGCTGCTCTGTGCGCACACTCGAGCTAAGGGCTGTCACATGGGAAATTTGTGAACTCCTAAATTCTCGTGTAGGGAATAGTGAGCGAGCTGGGCTTACAAAGAAATTCGTATACTGTTTGCATTGTTTTGCTTTGGTTGTTTCATTGTCGTGATTAGAAGCGTGTTGTATTGTTATTGCTTATCTTTTTCCACTCTTCCTAGGTTAGTCCACGTGGTCTGTCTGTTGTACAAATATACGCTTATGGCGAATTTATTAACAACAGGTATGCCCTCAATTTTACATCAAAAGGGTCTGACCATACCTTTTGCACGACTCTCATGCCCCTCTCGTAAGATTATTCATCTTCCTCCTGCTAATACGTTGGCTAATACAAAAAGCATAAAAGTACTAACAGTGCCTGCGACTAATATTGAAGTTCCTGTAGTTGCACGGACCTCGCCCCCTCATGACTCAGTAGCGCAGGAACTACCAATGTTTGACACCAATGTAGCTGCCCTACCTGTATCCGATAATACCATGCTCCATACACCCTTACCGCGCCCTTTCATTAAAAGGAAAAGTACCCAACACTTGGCGAGGCCATTAACCTCGTCCCCTCGCTCTGACCTTGATCTCTCAATATATGGCAGTCATTCTGGGTCTCAAAATTCCGTGCTTCCTGATCCCCATGGTGTAATTGTTCTTACCTCAGGTACTTCGGGTACAGAGTCCTCGCCAAATTCTCCATCTATTTCTTTTGTTTATCCGACTCCCCGTAGAGCGCAGACTCGACCTACGCAAGAGTACCCTGTTCAGAGCCCAGTGAAAAATTGTTTCCCCTCAAACACTTCCACTTCCACTTCTCCTCACACAGTAGATCGCTCTGATGAGCCGCTTACGGCTGTCCCTCCAGTATTAATGTTGTCTCTACCTCGAAGTGTGTGCCCTGTACCACCGCCATCCGCATTGGACGATGCACAAGTGGTGACCGGTACCCCTTCCTTGGTGCTTGATGTTACCTTAGCTGCTATGCAGCTAAACTTGCAAAGTCTGTTCAAATTATTTGTAGGATTAGATACAAAAGTCTCTGGACAATCGGCTAAAGTACATGAAATTTTGACATTGTTAGAAAACGTGACTAGTAAGTCCCATTCGAATCCTCTTGGTAACCGGACAATAGACAATACTTTTGGCAATGATGTCTCCATCCTTACTATTGGCTCGCCAGCTTCTCCACCCTCCATCCTTGTATCTGCTTCACTGGTTCCAGCTTTTGCTGACATCATTACTTCAGTGGGTCAAATGGCGGTTCCTACCGATCCCGTTCCTAATGATCCTGTTCCCCTTAATAAATCATCATCCCCTCCTGCCCATGAGCCCTCTCCTTCTGCAACTTCTGTGATCCTCCTGACTCCCACTAAAGGAGGGAATAATATACCCTCCTCACCAATTCCTGGAAATAGAAAAAGGGCTTCGAAGATGCCTCGCAAGGTAGTTAAAAGAAAGAATTCCAAACTTTTTACATTGAGAGTACCGAGGCAAACTATGAAAACCTTTTTTCAAACCTTGAAACCAGTATCTGAGACATTGGTTGCTGTACAAGCCGCCCAGTGCACAGTGCCTCTGTTGGAGCCTGTCCGGCCCATATCAACATCTGTTCCTCCCCTGCTCTCTACTGTTAGCTCCGAGATACATAGCCTACCGATTCAAGCTCCAACTGCTCTCTCAGTTGCTGATTTAGTGGTGTTACCAAAACAGAACCTGCTTGCCTTACCTTTGACACAGAACCTTTTGGAGACTCCTGTCAGACCAGTTGCTTCCCTCATGCAGCCAGCGGCATGTACCACCGTGGTGCCCATCTATCCTCCCTTAGATACTTTGATTCGTGAACTGGACCTGGCATCTGAGTGCCAGCAACCGCTCCCTGATAAAGATTCAATAAACTCGCTCCCATGCGATAATACCATGATCTCTGCCACCAAGTTGCTCCATACCTGTTTCCATTTTTCCAGTTAATCAAATACGTGAGGCGGTGGATGCATATTTAGCATCCTGTACTCATTCTATTCTTTCCGATCCACCTCAAAAGCCACGTGAAAGAAATTCGAACTTGAACCAATGGCTGCTTCCAAGCTCATTGCTAACGTCAATTGACATTCCACAGCCTTCTATGCCGCCTTATAGCCTGCCTCAGTTTGTTCCAGTCAAATGCATAGAATCGTCAAAGCATCAATTTAATGATGCACCTAAATTGGTCAACTCTCAGTCACGAAATGCTGCTCCGCTGGCAACAAATCCCCAACTTTTGGCATCTCGGAAATGTCACTCTTTGATTCTAAAATGTCGGGGAGGAACTTTTGGCACCTACGATCTTAATCGTCGTAGTGTGCTAAATATTTTCTCCGAACTAGTGGAGCTAGAAGATATTTGTTCAAGTGACATCAAACAAATTGAATTTATTTCTGAGAGCACTTGTTCGTTGGTACGCCTGTGGATACCTTCGGGTATTGTCTTAAACACTATCTGGAAATCTAAAATACAATTGTTTAATATGGCCTTTTTATTGGCACAAGATCCTGCACGCATGAATGTGGGTCATAAGGCGAAACAAATGACTGCCTACCCTAATGCGAATGATTCCTTGGCAAATAACATTCAAGGTGCCCAGTCTCTTATGTCATAACCACCAGTAACTTTGCAAGAACGCCTTATTAGTGTTGCTAGTTGGAATACTAGAGGCCATGTACATTTACAAACTTCCATTGCTGCCTTTCCGACTGTCTTGGATATAATAGCACTACAAGAAACTTGGCTTTTGCAAACTCCTGCATGGAACAACTATGAGACTGTTTTACTCCCAGCCATTGCTAGCCAAAAAGGTCGATCATCATCAGGCCTATTAGTGGGAGTAAGTATGTCCAGAGGGTTTACTGTTCAGGCTTGGGCCTCGGTATCTGCCTTTATCCAACTTGTAAAAATCACATGCCCAATGCACACTATTGCTCTGATTAACATTTATCGCAACCCCCTTGGGTTGACTGATGTTGCCTTTTACGCTGGTTTGACTAGACTCCTAGATTTGGTTCTCCTCACTCCTGACATCACGGATACCCTTATTGTGGGTGATCTTAATCTTGATTGCATCCATCCTAAGGGGAAAAGCACCATTGACAAGGTCAAGCAATGGTCGTCTTTTATGCTGACTCGCAATTTCCACATGACCAATGGTGCAATTCAGGGTGACATTCCAGCACAGCCAACATGGCACAGGGGATCAGTCTACACAACAACAGATTATATGTATACCCAAACCAATTTAACTGGACAGATAAGCTCCTTTCAAATAATCCCTCAGGTGCATAGTGATCATCACTTGTTAGTCCTTAAAATCAACTGGAATTATGTAGCTCCTGATAAGTCCTACTATGCGAATGAGTTGGTGGTTAATAATGCCAAAACGCGCTTTCGCTGGTCAGATAACAATCTATCAGCCTTAGCTCATTTGATCACTTCTAATAACAACTCTGTTTATCCAAAACAGTACACTAATCTTCTAATTACATTTCAATATTCAGTGATCCCTGGTAATCAGACAGAGGCTCAGAAACATAAACATGATTTCAATCCTCTTGTTAAGGATAGAAAGACTGAATATCATCGTGTAAAAAGGCTAATCAGTAAGCTAAATCAGTCCAATTGTATTCAGCAATTGAGAGCGGCTAAATGCAGATACCGTAATTGGATGCACCAACACAGAGCACGTATCCTGGAAGCGGATAGCGAACACATGCTCAGGTTAATAGCAAATAAAAACACAGCCGAAACCTGGGTAATTTTCAATCAATGTGTCCATAAAAGCCAGAGCGCTTTGCAGAATGCTAGCGTAACTGAGACTCAGTGGATTGAGCATTATACCAACTAGTATGCAGACCCGTCTTTTGTGCCCCTGGTTCAATTACCAGAGTGTTCAGAGAGTTGGTCTCTTGTTTGTGACCCGCTTATGCTTGAAGGCTATATCAAACAAATTAGCTCTTCCCGAGCCAAAGGCCCAGATAGCCTCAGCAATCATATGTTCAAATCGAATCCCTCAGTGTGGGCCAAAATATTGAATAAACTTTTTCAAAATATCATTACTTCTCGCAAAATTCCGAACTCTTGGAAAACTTAAATTATTGTACCAATCCACAAGAAGGGGGACCGCACACTTCCCCGCAACTATAGGCCTATTGCCCTTCTTGATGCTCCGGGCAAATTGTTTTCCAAACTGATCTTGCGGGACTTCAATAATTGGACAAAAGCTTTTCACACAAGAGACCCTTTCCAGGCGGGTTTTCTAGCCGGTCTCGGCACAAATATCAATTTGCTCTGTCTCAACACTATTAAATCGCAAGCACTAAACTCTAAACAAGCACTTTATTTTGCCTTCGTGGACCTTCATACGGCTTTTGATGCCATCTCTCGCCCTATTCTTTTTGCGAAATTTTCCAGAGACAAATGTCCAACTACATTACAGCAAATTATTCAATTGCTTCATGGTGAGACATCTGTACGTATTAGGTTAAATCTAGAAGGCCTTTTATCTAGAGCTATTCCAAATGCTCGTGGCCTAAAACAAGGCTGTCTCCTGGCTTCTGCAATTTTTAATTATTTTATGGATGACGTTCGCCAGGTTTTTGAGGCAATATCATCAGACTCACCCAAGATAAATAACTGTAAAATTCAAACCCTTATGTACGCTGACGATTTGGTGTTAGTTTCGAAAACCCCATATGGTCTTCAAAAACTTCTTGATGGTTTTAATGATTATATAGTGGCCAATGACCTACGGGTGAATACGGCTAAAACCCAAATTGTCATTTATAGACCACGTAATACGTCGAGATCTACCGCAAGTTGGTCTATTAACCACATAAATCTGGTTACAGTTCATTATGTTTGTCTGGGTATGGTCTTTGTTGGTACTGCCTCAGTGAATGACCATTTGGATGTTGTGTTGATTCGGCCGTTTCACAGACAAAAATCATAATGCACCGTTATGGTGCTTTTACGATGAAACCGGCAGTTCTCTACTGGAAGCAAAAAGCAACCCCATGTATTTTATATGGGCTTGAGTCACAAGCTCCATGGCAGTCAGGAGTTCTTGATTGGTTAGAAGGCAAATTTTGGAAAACAATTTCACAGCTCCCACAATGCATTCCGATGGTATGGGTGCGTTATGAATTAGGCCTCACCTCCCTGAATGCTCAATATCAGTGGAGAACTTGTGTCCTTCTTCGGAAATGTTTGATGCCCCATCAAGAACATAATGTTCTACAATTTGTGTTGAATTACATTTTTCATACCACACATCAGTTTGTTAAGCAGTGGTTACGTGCTATCTATTTCACCTTAGTAGAAGCAGATGCGTCGCTTAATATGCTTTTGACAAATCCAAACAAGGTAAAACAGCTAATCTATTGTAATGATTGGATCAAGACTCGCACCAAATGTCTTCAATATAAATCTGCAATGCCTGGTAAATTTAGACATAAGAGGTTGGGTTATATAGAACCATATCTTCTCAAGTTCCCTTGCTAGAAAATACGATCAGGTATTTTGAGAATGCGAATGAATTTATGGCATACCAGTGAACTTTTGGCCCAACGCAAATGTTCCAAGGAGGCTGTAACGTTCTGTAGGTTTTGTCTTGATATCAAGACCACAGAAACTTTGGAACACATACTCTCGTTATGCCCAGCTCTAGTACAGGAACGCCTGAAATTCTTCTCATGGCGTTGCGCTCATCTGGGGAATTTGGACTCAGTAGAAAGATGGCGCACATTACTGTGCACAACAAACGTTTCCCTTCAAATTGCAATTGTTAATTTCCTTTATGCAGTGAATTTGACTTTTTAAAGAATTGTTTTTTCCAGTGCTTTTTTGTTTATCTGGTGTGTGGGGAGTGTTAAATCTCTTAACCTGTTGTTAGATGTTTTTGAACATTTTTCCTTTACTTCGCCTTTTAATGTTTGCCAAGTGTTCAAGCTTATCCTTCTGATTTCAACAATCATGATGAGTTTCCTGTATACTTTATCTCTTGATCAATTGAATGCAAAGTTTTATATTGAAAAGTTGATTTATTTCAACAATATCAATAAACATTTTTTTTTAACAAAATTTGGCTTATTGGTGCCAGATTTCGAGACAGTTGTGTCCCTGAGACACTGAAGAAGGTCTCTGTTACCCCTTTATTGAAGAAATCAGGCCTTGATCCAACAGACTATTCGAACTTCAAGCCTACTACTAATGCTCTGTTTTTTTAAAAGAATTCTGGATAAAGTGGCTACATTGCAATTCCAGGAGTTCTTGGAAAGATCTGGAGCTTTTCACATTAGACAATTGGGCTTTCGTATCAACTATGGCACTGAGACCGCCCTGCTGGATATGAAGTCGGAGATGCTTCAGATCAAGGCAAGGCGGGGCTGCTGATGCTGTTGGACTTATCAGCAGCCTTTGACCTTGTCGACCACGACAAGTTGTTGGATGGGTTGAGGGCTTCGGGCAGTAAATCGGGTAATGCCCTGGCATGGATCAAATCTTTCATGACGGGCCGCCATTCTCGGATTGTCTGGGCTAACGCACAGTCTCCTGAGGAGCTCCTGAAATGTGGTGTCCCTCAGGGTGCGCGCATGTCTCTGTGTGTCTTTAATGTTTACTGGCGTTCACAGTGTTATTTGTTGGCCGGACTGGGTGTCCATTTTACCAACTATGCAGATGATACCCAGCTTGTGTTTCAACTGAGCTGCAAGTATACAGAGGACTCAGAAACTGTAAATAAAGTGTATACTGCCATCCAACAATGGATGACTTCATATGACATGTACCTAAATGCTAAAAAACTGAAATGATGATTTTCGGCTCACCCCAGGCAAGAACCAAACTGGACTCGCAATATTCCGTTTTTTGTGTGGAAGGCCATGCTATACCTACTGTGGATAAAGTTAAGACCACTGGGAGTTGTTTTTGAGTCCTCTTTGAACATTAATGCCAACACCGAGAGTGTCGTGAATATGGCACAGTACACATTATGCCTTCTAAGGCTAACTAAGCCTTATGCTTCAGAGCTTAACTGTGCCATCTTGGTACAGGCTCTTGTGATGTCTCGGTTGGACTATTGTAATGTGTTGATGTTGGGATCTAATAATAATAGTCTCAGATGACTCCAAGTCCTTCAAAATGATGCCATACGCATCGTTAGGAATACACTGAGACATGAGCCTATTTCTGTCCACAGGAGAACCCTTCATTGGCTCCCTGTGGAGGCTCGCATACAGTTTCAGGACTTGACATTGGTGCACAAATGCATAAATGGGCAAGCCCCTGGCTACCTTAAGAAACTGTTAAAATCTGCACTGCAACCAGGTTTACCAGATCCAGTGAAGGAATTTGCATTTTAGTTACACGAAGTAAGAGGGTTAGAGGACTAGGTAGATCCTTCATTGCCCAGGTTGCTCCCTTATGGAATAAGTTTCCTTTGTCCCTCTCTGTGTAGAAACTAACATTCTGAAATTTCAAAAGGGAGTTCAAACCATTGTTTTTGGTTGATCCATCTTTGGGCGCTTTCACGGTTTGATGTCCACTATCTGCTTTTTCCTTCCTTCTTGCGCCCTGATGCCTGCGGGCTTTCGGCGCACTACAAGTGCAATAAATAAATAAATAATGGATCTTGTACCGTGCACTGTTGCCACTTGCCTAGTCTCTTGGTGCCCGGGCAGGTCCGCAATGGAAGGACATTTGGGATGGATTGTTAGTGCGATTGAGAGGGAGAAGAGCGAGAGAGCTTTGATGTGCCATCTGCAGCTTCAGTATGGACAAACTGGTCACTGAGCGTTGGGGAGTTTACAGTTGGTGGCCCTCATGTGGTGTTGATGCATGATTGGGTATGGTTTGTATTCATGTCAGTGTTTTGAATATGTGTTCGGTTAGTGGTGCAGTAGAGGTATGGTTGTATTCAGTCCAGAGATTGAGGGTGCATATGCAGAATGGCGACTTTTTACGTACTGTTAGTGAAAATTAATTTCATACCCCCAGCCATCCATCCAATTGTGACACACTTCCCACCCCAAAACAATCCATCTAGGTGTGATACATTTCCAGCCCCCAATGAACTGTCTCAGGGATCAGAACCCAGCACGATACAGATGTTGCAGAGTGCCTGTCTCAGGGCGCAGCATGGAGCATAAAGCTTAGCTATACTATCAGATCAGATGCATAATGTGGCTAACCTACAAATACAGGCTAAGTGTAAAATATGGCTAATTCACACAGTCCGGCTACAGGCAAGATAAGGCTAAGCTTGTGTCCTTACCCCGTGCAGGTGTATCTCAGGATACCCACTGCTTCCATGACTGATGACCCCACTGAGGGATCCCCCGAAGCATGAGGAAATGGCATACAACAGGGTGCCTGTGATGACCAGGGTAACCCACGAGCAGACCTTCAGGCTTTTGAAGGCACTTTTCAGATGCCTACACTGGTCTTGGGGTGCGCTAATGTACAGGCCAGAGAAGGTGGGGCAGCTAGTCCTGGTCTGTGCAATGTTGCATACCATCTGTGTCCAATGCAACATACCCCTGGTACATCTGGTTATTCCTCCGCCAGAGGATGATGATGCAGCACCAGGCAGGCCCATACACATGTGCATGGAGACCAGGGATGGTACCCCTTTCATTCTGCACTTCCCTTGCACCTTACTGCCTATGATGCGCACACACAATACATAATTGAACCAAATGAAGCAATGTCCACTCAACTATTATTTATTGAAATGATAACATCTTGTGCCTCCCTACCCCTCCCCACACATCCCATCCCCACACACACCCCTCCCCCCCACACCATGCCCCCACACCCCACACACACCCTTCCCCCAAACCCCTTTCCTCCCACACATCCCATCCCCACCCCCCACACACCATGTCCGCACACACACCCCTCCCCTTCCCTAAACACCCAAATGTCACAAAGTCAAACACGATGGTGTAGCGGAAATCCGCTAGGAGCTGTGCCTTAGGCTGCCCAGGTGCAAGCTCCCAGGGTTGGTGATGGAAGAGGGCGGGTCAGACCCCTGGGCCGCCAACTGCTGATGTGGGAGACCTGCATGATGTGGGAGAGGGACTCAGCCGTGGTCAAGATCCCCTCATTCCCCTCGCTGACACTTTGGGTCAACATGGCCAGGGCAGCGGATGTACGTCCCTGAGCCCATGCGCTCCTGCGGCGGCGGGCCTGTATACATTCACGCAACAGGTGCAGTTCATTGAGCTGCTGCTGTACCAGTTCTGCCACAGCCCTGTGCCGGCCCTGCGTTGCATCTATGTACCAGATTTTGGGCAGGAGTGGATGAGGGCGGCTGTGCAAAGTTGCTGGGCTGAACGATGGGGTCAGATAGGGGGTGCGGTCCTCCTCATCCAATGTACTGTACCTGCCACGTGGCTGGTGTACCCATGGTGGTGTTGAAATCACAGGAGGGACAGTGAGGCCACTGACCACAGGTGTGATTCTTCTGGCAGCTGGCGGTGGAACAGCTGGCAGTGGTGGTGGCGCAGGAGGTGGTTGATCCGGTGCAGGAGGAGGTGGAGCTAGTGCAGGAGGTGGCCGTGCAGGAGTAAGTGGTACTAGCGCAGGTGGAGGTGGTGCTGGTGCAGGTGGTGGCAGTGCTGGTGCAGGTGGGCACAGGTATGCAGCCTTGCCAGGTCTGGACAAACGTGCTGAGCCTGATGACTTTCCAGCCACGTCACCATCAGAGGATGTGTCTGTTGGGGTGAGATGAGTATGCTGTTGGTCTTCTGGGAGTCACATCTGT
Organism: Ambystoma mexicanum; assembly: GCF_040938575.1. Taxonomy (NCBI): domain Eukaryota; kingdom Metazoa; phylum Chordata; class Amphibia; order Caudata; family Ambystomatidae; genus Ambystoma; species Ambystoma mexicanum. The sequence goes on along the minus strand of NC_090938.1, from coordinate 110,577,612 downwards.
GGGCTCGCATTAAACTCATGCTAAATTCTATTTGACTGCTCTGGTCATGCTGTTTTTTCTGTTTGCTACGATGTGTGCTTCTACATGTGGGTGGTGGGAGTGCACATTGACCATTGGTCTTCCAAGGTGGCTTGTTGTTGTGTTTGCGGTGGGCCTATGATTCCTGTCCTGTTCTCTCTTGTCACAAATGGGCGCTCATCATGTGTCCATGTGTGTGGCAGTGCATTTTGGCCACTGTGCTTGTGCGACTCACAATTGGCATTTACATGGGGTTTATTGTACTTACCGCCATCACCTTGAGTCCCAGCTCCGGCCTCTGCTGCCCCAATTACCTCAATGCCCTCCATGTGCAAGATGGAGCTGCATGTCTACTCCCAAGACATCACGGTCAGGGGTGACACTGGATCTCCTCCTGTGGCAGTGGATTCCTACCTATGGGTGGCCAAGATGTTACAGACCCTCAGCCGCAGGTCATCCCAGTGCTTGTATCAGTCATCTGGCGTGCGTGGGACGGTCCCCACAGCTATCACCTTGTCAGCCACCTCCTGCCGGATGGCTATCTTCCTCTTTCAGCTAGTCCTGCGATAGCCAGCACCGAATAGGCCCTCCACATTTGCCATCATATTGACTGTTAGGGCAATGAGCTCCTGTTCTGTGAAACGCGGTTTGTGAAGCCGGACCTCTGGGATGCGATATTTCCCACTTCCTGTCATGTCTGCACTCTCAAATGGGGTGACTTTAAGTGGATTGAGTTTTTCAAAATGGCTGCCTGCAATCTTCCCATTCGTGCAATGATGCTATTCCCTGCGCTGGTAATTCCAGCGTCGGAAATACCGGCACCAGTGATTCAGACAGTTTGGATGCCGGTATCATTGTTTCCAGCAAATTTTTGTGTTGATGCTGGTAAGTTTGGCATATCGGTACTAACATTTCCGATAGGGGGTGCATGTGCCCACAGACTTATAATTCCTGCGGCCTGCCTGCCAGAAACGGTAGTACCGGTGTGTCGGAACTACCGGCATTTTTACAGAAAACCTGTAATAAGGCCTTTGTGGCAAAAAGTAGGATAGAAGCTCCCGTGCAGGCACGACTGACTAGATATACTATCACCAGCCAGTGGCTCCAAGAAGGATCAGACCCCACGGTGAAAAACTCCCCACAGGGAGAAAAACCTCAATGTTTCAGGGATTCCTCACAAGATCTTCATATAGGCTGCTGAGCAGGAGGCTGGCAATCATGGACCGAGTAACCAGGAAGTAGCCAGTATTGAAGTACGAGGAATCTAGGATGGAGAAGAGCGCAGGTGAAGAATCGGGATACAGAAGAGAGAAGCACAAGAGAGACGAAGAAAACACAGCAACTAGGAGTTTGAACGCAACAAGAGTTTTATTTATTTATTTATTTGCGTTAATAAAGCGCAGCAGCAGCCCTGGGGCATCGTAACGCTGTTACAGAAGATTCAGCTTGACAAGACAACAAGTTTAACAATGAGCATGTAGGAGGTACAGCTGTTCTGGTTACAGTTAACGACACGTTACACATATAGGTTAGGTTCTAACAGAATAGTGAAGTTTTAAGCATTTTGCGGAATGCAGGGTATGAAGTCTCATTTCTTAGGGTTGTGGTCGGTGCGTTCCAGTTTTTGGGAGCCAAGTGTTGGAAACTAGATCCTCCAGCTTTGGTTCTCTTGAAAGCTGGTACATAAATCTGGTTGGTCAGGTGGGATCAGGTGGGTCTGTTAGAAAGGTTACGGGTGATTCTTTCTGATAGGTAGGGTGGGGCATCGGTAGAGAGGCATCTGTGTGTTATGGCCAATGTTTTGAAGAGTATGCGTTCTTTTACCGGTAATCATTATGCATTTTTTCTGGCTTGTGAGATGTGTTCCCTTTTGGGAATACTCAGGGCAGCCCTGAGGGCGTTGTTCTGTGTGACTTGAAGTATGTTGATGTTTTTAGCAGAGGTGCCCAGGAATAGAGCATTTCAGTAGTCTAGTTTAGTGCCTACTGTGGCTCTGGCTATGGACAGGCAGTTTTTGGCCGAGAAGAAGGGCTTGACAGCATTAATCATCTTCGTAGTGAGTGCGGCTGAGGACGCTATGGCATTAACCTGGCGTGACATGAATAAGGATGAGCCAAGGTATACTCCTAGGGTCTTTACCGCTGCTCAGACGATGATGGTAGAATTGTCAATAATTAATGATTTGTATTGAGGTGGGAGCTTGTTGAGTGTGTCTGTTGAACCTTCTATGAGGATCTCTGTTTTGTCCCCGTTTAAGCAAAGACCGTTGGCCGCCATCCATGTCTGAATGGCAGAGTAGACCTTGGTTAGTGCTGCAGCGTCTTGTTTGTATGCGCCTGTTAGAGTGGGTAGTACCTAAGTGTCATCAGCGTAGTTGATATGTGCTATGTCTTGGCAATCCAGATCATTGAAAAGCGGGAGGGTGAAGATATTGGGGGCAGTGCATGAGCCCTGTGGGAAGCCGCAATGGATGGTAGTGGGGAGGCGCATGCAGAGTTGGAGAGGACTTTCATGAGCCTACCATTTAGGAAGCATGCAACCGCAGGTAATTGCCTAGAATATCGTGGTGGTTTGAAGCCGTTCTTATGTTTGAATATGGCGGCGCCCATCTTGAGACGTCATCACAATGTTACATGCCGTGGTCCGGTGCCATCTTGGGAGAACACTAGACTGCTGTTGGTGATTCCCAAGTAGCATCCTTCTATGCCGGTACACAGATGCTGGTTTCAGCCATCACTGATCCCATAACTTGCGGTGAGCTTGACTGCTGACATGGACTCTTCACCTCGACCTGAAATCCTGCTAGGGTCAGCGTCCTGTCCATTATCAGCGGGTGAGGCTGCCCCTGAGGACTTGCAAGGAGAAATAGATTGTGGGGTAGACAGATTGGAAGTACTGGAAACCATGCTTACGTAGTCGGAAGCTGAGTTAAATGGACCAGCTCTGCTCAATCCTGATGGACCTGCGCCTGACTTCTTACAGGTGCAGATGACAGCTGATAGGTGGAGCATGGGCACACGCTCTGTGTCTAAAGTACTACAAATATCAACTTTTTTTTGGGCACTTGTAGTCTGGTTTCAAGTTACAGTTTGTTTAAGAGTAGGTTTTCCTTTTAGGCTTTAGCAAAGTTTATACTGTGGAGTAAAAGAAATACTTTATTTTTGCTCAAATCTGTCTGGTTGAGTTTTAGTATTAAAGAAAGGAAAGCATCATGATCGCCTTTAGTCTTGACATAGAATCCCTTCAATTCCCTCCTTAACATAGATATGACCATTGAGCAAAGCATTGAGGCCTTATCTTCAATGGATGCGAGAGGGTGGGGCAGTCTGTGGATGTGCAACCACTCTTTTCTCATTTTTGGCATAATGATAATAGTGATACTAATAATAGAGGGCAGAAGGATTAAGAATACAATAGTTGCTAAGTAACCAACTTTTTGTATGACATTACCCACTCTAATAAAAAATAGGAAGAACACAGCACATTGAAGTAGTATATACTGTGTAAGTGGTTTTCTCTATTTAGCTTAGGTGTGCTTTCTTGTATGGCTGACTGGTAATGCTAAAAGTGTACTAACCTTTCACATGGATAGTATGAAACCCTAATCAGAAGGTGCTATGAAAAATTTAAATGGGCAATATTTCACCTGGTAAGACTTTAACTGAGGTCTTGTCTGGAAGATTGAGGGATATTTAAAAAGATGGTAACCTTGATAAAGTATAATATTTTGAGATCTAACATGAAATGTGTTACCTATTTTTTCTGCCTCTTTTGACATCTTATCTTTCAATAACCTTCTTTCTGATTTTGTTTTATTTCAACTACAATACATTTTTTTCTCATTTCATACTTTATCTGTTTTAACAGGGACACGAAACCTTTCAAAGATTTGACACATTCAATTCTAAATACAATCCAATGGGTGCAAGTGTGCTGCGAGATATTTACTTGAAGACAGACAATTACATTGGTGGTGAATATTTTGCTACAGTTCTCAAGGTATGGTCCAAATTGTCGTATTCATTCTCAGTCACTTATGGAAATATGTGATAACTCGTTAATCATGATCATTTAACGTGACAGCAAGAAATTATTTCTCTCTTGATAAATGCCCTTTGTTGAGGTTCTATGAGTATTAGTCAAAATACTTTTTATAATCCATGCTCTATTTGTAAATGTATAGGCCAGTTGATTTAAAAACTGTGGTTATAATCTTTTCACTTTTTTTGTTTTGTATGCTAGAATCAAACCAGATATTTGCTTTGTAATATCTCAACAACTAAAATACTCGACTCAGAATTTCTGTGAATTGTCTAATGTGATCCTTTTTTGTTTTATACATTTTTCAAATGGATTATGGATCTATAGAAATATATTTTTCTAAAGTCCTCCTGAATTGTCTTTGCAATTGCGTGGTACTATTTGATGAACATCTGTTCTTAAAGACAGCTGAAACGAGACTAACATTTATTGTTCTACCGCTAGCTAAAAGCATATATCATGTTAAACCTATGAACTGGTTTTGTGCAGCTTTGTTAACTCACAAAAACCTGCATTGCATTAATCATTTAATACATTTGCAAGTCCAGTTGTTTGGTTTTAGAGTGATAGAGTGAGTGGGACTGATGTATTTCTGTTGTCTCCTATTGAATATACTGAATGCCTCCAAATTATTGAGTAGTCTAGGCTTGGCTAGGCTGCATAGAAAATATACTAGAGCTTTGGTTTCCCGCTTGCTAGACTTCAAGAGCTGTTGAGTACTATGCTGCACTGCATGAGGTGTTCAAATGGATCAGCCTTTTATATGCATCCCTTTAATCTCTCTAGTTAACACTAAGTGGGATAAAGGGTGCAAGGTGGCAGAATCAGTGTTCATTAGCCCAGGAGGTCAGCCTCTAAAGGTCAGGTTCAGTAGTGGCAGCAGCTAGAAGCGGAACATTTCTTTGCCTGACAATAAGTTAAACACATAGAAAAACTAGCTACATGTTGTCTCCAAACGGTTAATTTAGATTCATTTTAAGCACTGGGATTAGTTGAAAGCTTAAACTGCCACCTTTCCCCTGATATACAGGCCAGTGGGATCATTGAACTTAGTCACTAGAATTTATTTTATTAGCAAGGTGACGAGTAAGGTGTAAGTAATGCTTTGTGTAAAAACAAAAATCTTCACAACCAGCCTGATATGTTAAATGGTATAGGCTATCTTCATTGCATTGTAAATAGCAGATTCTACTATACCCAACAAAATTATACTTATTTAATCATGTGGGCAAAGATAAAAATGCAGAAAGGACTGCATACAAGTTCCACAAAAGGCCCTAGGGGTCTACATATATATTAACCTGTCCTAGTGGGAGGAACCCTCTAAATAGGCCTCCCCTCTACCAACTCTCCCAGTTATGCTCCCTTTATTGTCTCATTTTTTTGTACAGCACTCACTTACTTGCTAGCTAGGTTTGGCTATGTAAATGCTATACACACATACATACGTACATGCATAGGTAGGTATTTACTCTTCTGCCACACAGCAGTAATCTGCATTCGAAATGTAAAGTGTGATCATTTAAAAAGCTAGTGATGTAGACAAACTGCTGCACATTTTTTGCACCCAGCTACTTTTGTAAAGATCTACTGTTGTTAACACATGCCATGTTGCACCTTTGTAGTTTAAAAATTGAGGTATAAGAGTATAAGAATGCAATATGATGTAAACCTAAATGCCAAGACTTTTAAAAAAATTTCACAAAAGGCACAGACAGCCTGAGAACTTGCCAAAGTGATATCGTACTAACAAGGCTTAGACACATTGTAGAAGATCTTGGCTGATAACGCCACATTCTTGCATTAGTTATTGATAGAGGAGATATCCACAACAAGGTTTAACAGATTTGTATGTACCAGACATGCACAGATGCACCATCAGTAGTCAGGAACAGTTAGGAACACAGCTGAGCTGTAGCTGGAATGGCAGTTTTGGCTGTTTGTCAATCATGGTTTGCCTTACCGCTCATGCTACACCCTGTCTACTCCACTGATCATTTTGCCTTTCATGGATCTCTAAAAAGGTAACAATAGTAGAATGATCCTGTTGCTAATAAGTCTCAAGACAAGTATACCTTTTTGTGCTTTAGTGTGAAAATCCCACTTTTACACCTGAAAATATGAAGCAATTCCTAATTCAATGGGATCTGCCGGTTTAACTGCGGCCTTGTGCACTACCACATACCATAGTCCTCTGAAAATGACCCTTTTTGAGGCACACAGTGGCAGCACAGTCCCCATGCCAAGACAGTAAGTTGCCAGGTACCTGTAAAGTGCTTTGCAGAGATCGCATATGAAGAATGGTCATCTGCTGATACAAAGTGCAGTCCTGTGAGGGAACGCAGGCCAGTGGGTGCCCAAGGACAACTGCTTGGAGGGATGGTGGGGGGGCTGCAGGCGATTGGGAGGATGGCCATGACACAGCTGACAGCTGATACAGTTTTGTACTTTCAGCTGACAATTTGATAATGGGGGTTTAAGGAGAATAATCATACTTAAAAGGCTTGGGTGCCCATTTATCAAGTAGAATGTTGTCACCTTCCATTCAGTCTACAAAGGTTTTAGGATTGCAAAAAACAGAACTGGGTCAGTTCAGGAATAATTGAAGATATAACATTTAGTGAAACCAGTCAGATCTTGTAAACAGTAAGATAAGAAACAATAAAACACATCATCATTTTTTAGGTTTTAGCTCATGGTTGTCACTTCAGCTAAAATCATTTTTTAAAATTATTATTAATGTGTTATGGCAAAAAAATGATCTTTCATATATAAAATCCAAAGTTATATAAGAAGACAATTTCATTTTCGAAAATAACACAATTAAGATAAAAATCAATATAAAAAGAAAATCATTACACCATTACAATCATTGCAACAAACCAATCTCCATTAACATTCTAAGTACGTCAATAATTAGAAATGTTTTGTATCCTGCACATGATCTTTCCCAGAAATCATCTGAATTAAGCCACTCAGGCTGATGGACAAAATGGCCTAAGAAAGTTTGGCTCAATTGATGTAGGACTGGACATGCGATCACGATAAGCTTAAAAGTTTCCTTCTCTTCCTGCCCAAGGTAAAATTGACAAATGCCATCTATTTCCTGAGGTATATGGCGTGCTTCCAAAATAACACCTGTGTGCAGCAGGTTTAAATGAAATATTTTTTACAAACTGCACCAGAATGGATTGGGAAATGTACTGAGGTATCTCGGTAATGTACCAGCTGGCTTGTCAATTCTTGAGAATGATGAATGCAAGCGATAGCTTTGCACCTTACGTATCGTGGTGGACCAGTCAGCGATCATGATTAACTTTTTTACCCAAACTTGATTTTTCCCCTCAAATCAACCATTGATCAACCACTATTCTCTAAGACTGATTCAGCCATATCCTTAAGCTTACATAATGCTGGGACCGTTTCTCTGCTCATTGCAACTTTTAAATCAACATAAAGGGATGATGCCTGGGGTGATGTTATCTTCTCATATAATCATACGATTCTCCACTCTAACCATGCCTTAAGCAAGTATGAACCAAGTTCAAAGCGCAAAGAGGCTATTGGGAGAGAAAGTGGGAGGTTGAGAGCCTTTGTCCAGATTCGACCCACCAAACACTCCCAATTCAAGCCATATGCTTGTGGTTTGATTTCAATTCCATATTTTATGGCAGGAATCACTTTTGCTTTATAAAAATTAATTAGATTGGAATAGAGAATCTACAAAGTTTGAGCAATAGCCTCCACATCTGATAAACAAATTGGTCTATTTTCCCTTCCAATCGTGCTTGGATGTTGAGCACGTTAGGATGGGGGGGCTATATCAAAACCTAGGCAAGTGACTTCTTTCGTACGAATTATTTAGACTGACTCTGAGAACCATCTAAACCCCACACTGCTTCTTGCTTTTTTGGAAAAACAAATAATCTGCAACTTCTTAGTATTGATTATCAGATCATTTAATGAGGCATACTGAGTGAGAGCATTTAAGAGCCGCTGGAGGCCTATCGGAGTTACGCCTATCGGAGTTACGTCATCTGATCCCCAGCCTTTGGGGTAATGAAGGCAGCTGTCTGGAGTGTGTCTCCAATATCTGCAGGGTAAAGATTAAATAGGCAGGTGGTCAAGATGCACCGCTGCCAAAGACCTCTTCCAGTGTTAAATGGATGAGTCAGGGCACCCTGACCATCCAGCCTGATCTGAACCTTGGTATATTCATGAATATATTCAATTATGGCTAGAAGCGGGGACGTAAGGCGCCAAGATTTCAATTTCTGCCCTAATCTACCCTGGTTAATAGTATCAAAGACTTTTGAGAAGTCAATGAGAGCCACATAAAGAATGGAATTTTTGATAAAATATGCACCCGGAAGTGGCCCGCAAGTGGGCTGTTAGGCTGGTTGTTTTGCTCTGCTGACGAGCCGCAGGAATATTTCTTGGATCACTTTGCTGCATTGGAAGCGCCCATCGGCAAGCAGAAGTTGGGAAGGGATCGCAACACAGACCAACCCCGCCCCCAGCGTCATAACAGCCGCCTATTTCTGGGTCGCGCACAGCGCACGCGCACCCGGAAGTAGCCCGCAAGTGGGCTGTTAGGCTGTTTGTTTTGCTCTGCTGAAGAGCTGCAGGAATATTTCTTGGATCACTTTGCTGCATTGGAAGCGCCCGTCTGCAAGCAGAAGTTGGGAGGGGATCGCAACACGGACCAAGTAATTGATTTCTTATCCTATAGACTTGCTGCTTATCTCTTGAGGAACTCTATGCAGGTCTCACTGAGCTCATTTAGCTCGGTCGCCCCTGTGACGCAGAGCTAATCACTGCTTCTTTTTTTAATTTCAGCCCCGCCTACCCTGCGTCATCACAGCCTCCTATTTCTGGGTCGCGCACGAGCACCGCGCGCGCACCCCGGAAGTGGTCCGCAAGTAGGCTGTTGGGCTGAGTCGTTGAGGCGGGAGGCTTAGACCATTTCCAATCGCTGTTGAGCGAAAATTTGGTGATAATATTTACCCTTGATTCTAATGTTATGTGATTTGGGTGCTATGTATTTTTGTTAAATTTGGTAAATAACCTGTGTCAAAGGGATTCCTATGCTGAAAAGGGTATTAAGTTGCTTAATGTGCAAATCTGCTCTATGGGAATACATTGCGAAGCATACCTTGACATTTTGACATGAAAAGGAAAATATTGCTTGGGCGAATTGAGAGAAAGGAGACATCATTAGGGCCCAAGACTAGACGCATGAGTGTGGCGTGCGCATCAGTACTACCATTTCCAGGGACGTCTGAATGTGCACAACAATGCTTGCTAGGCAGCAGGACAAATAGCCCAGAAATCGCCACCAAAAATAAGACAGAAATTCATGAATCCTCACAATCATTATTTGCCGAGGAAAGAGTTAGTGACCCTCTAGATAACATAAATAATGATCACCTGAATGTCACAAGTGAAATAGTTCAGATAACTGATTCCAATCAATCCTTTTTGGATACCCCGCCAATCTTTTCTACAGGAGAGATTTCATTAATGTGCCTATCTCAGCACTTAGATCCCCTTGAGCAGGAGACTATACCTAGAAAACTAAGCCCGATAAGGCACCACTCTTCAACTGTATTAGACACAAATGTCAACAATCAAATCATTGCTGAACTAAAGAAGCAACCTAGGCAATTGAATGAGATTGTATTAGTTCTGACCTCCATGGCAGAAGTATGTTGTAACAAATGGAAAGATATTATTGGAATTGGGGCTTCGGACCTTGCTAATGAATCAAAGGACTATAATACACAGCATGTTACAAATATATCAGTGCTCGTTGTACGATATGCTTCTGTATTTGGATCTGCGGCCAATGAGGCTGGTACTATTGACCAGATTATTTTGGGCGACCCAGAGAATAATGGAGTTTTAGAAGGCTTTACTGTGAGAATATCTAAAAAAAAAAGAAATGTGGCGCAGAAACACCCTGGCACAAAAGGTGCTGAATACTTGCTTGTGTAAGTTTTTAAGAGATCCTAACCTGCGTGATGTGAAGAATACTCCATTACCTAATTCGGAGGTGAAAATTGTAAACGATTCGAGACACGACACTCAGGAGACCATTTCTTCCTCCTTTGGGGGGAACAATTGATCTAGAAGTCCCTCTAAGTGGGAATTCAGAAGTTTCACTCACATTATCTGAGGCTCTTAAGAATCATGAGATGAGATGATTAGCATTAAGGAGTAAACAAACATTGTGTCCTGATGCTTCAGATGACAAAGTGAAGAGGAAAATAGTTGGGCAATCCAGGGCAATAACATGTGCTAGTGCCAACAAGGTTGGGATGTTAATTGTAGAGGGTGGTCCGGTGAAAAGCTGTCCAGAAACAAATCATGAAATGTATACTCCCTCTAAATCGATAGGATAACTCACAGAAGTAAGTGAACAGATGAAAAATATACAGCCCAACATGAATACGCTGAAAAATGTACTCCCGTTAAAGGTTAATGACACAAGAGTAATAGATACTACACCAACCACTAATGCTTAGATTATAGAACAGGCTAAGTTATCTGAGCCTATGGTGAGAATGATTATTGAAGAAATACTGATGAAACAAAAACTCGAGATGCAACTATCAGCTAAAAATAGGAGCCCGCTAAGAACAAACTTGGGCATCATAGATCAGCTAAAAATAGGAGCCCGCTAAGAACAAACTTGGGCATCATAGATTTAAAATCTCCACGATTAGTACCTGCCCAAAGTGGGGTAGTACATAATGGTTTAAATGATGGTAAAACATTGGGGGACAAACAAAGATATAAAGCAACAGGGGAAAGGAATGACAACTCTTATTTTCCCATAGATCAAACAATGTATTTAAGGAAAGCTGTTAATCCAAAGCCAAGTTTGATTTTGCAATATATTTTTGATAGGGATGGTCCTCTGTCCCTGAACAGACCATACATTCTAAGCCTGTTTGCAGATATACACAAATTGAATTTGATAACATCAGCTGACAAAAAAATTGGTCGACTTTATCCATCAATATAGACTTGATTATGTGAGGGTGTTGATTCCATCACCTAAAGCAGTAAATAAGGGGCAGCCTAAAGGAGGCCTTGCTGTAGCCATCCCAAACAACAAATCGATTCATATTGAATCGGAATCTCACATTCAAGATTCGATTATGGTGATTACATTCAGAATCACTACTGAAGAGGGCCCAGTGTATCTGATGCTAATAAATATATATTGGAATGCTCTTGATTATACTGATAGCACCTTGGAATCGAATATTAGAAAACTCGACAACCTAATAGAAGATTGGTTAGGGTTGAAACCGGGGGCGTCCATTATTCTTGTGGGGGATCTAAATGCAGATTGCAATTTACATAACAGTAGCATGGTTTGGGCAATACCTTCCTCTGATGTTCGGAAGGTTAATGATAAATGTAAAAGGTATAGAGGAAGTATGTGGATGAGGTTTTTAAAAAGTTGGGGCCTAAACCTTATGTATAATACAACGCCGACTTGGTCATCGAGAGGTGATTCATCCATAATTGATTATATGTTTGTAAGTATGGACCTCTACCTTTTTATGGGAAATACGGAGGTTTTTCCCACAGATGCTAGTGATCAGGCTATGTTATCAGGTATTTTGCCATGGACAAAAAAGTTGATTCACTGTTTAGCCATTGTGCGAATGTTGAGATCAATGAGAAAGGTTTACAAATTAAATGGAATTCAGGTAAAATAGCTAATTTCAACGATAGAATGTTATTTGAGTATGAGTCACAAACATTTGAGAGCATAAGGGTAACCTACACTGTTGGGAAATTTTCTGAGCATTTGGAGGGGGTGATGAATAAGTATTGTAGGAAGGTTGGGGCCAAAGAAACAAAGGCAGCTACACATAAGCATAAATATGACCTAGAAACTAAACAGAGAAAAGGCCTTTTAAAAAGAGAAATTTGGATGATGAAGAAACTAAACTTGGACACAGAGTTCTCTTTTAAGAGAATTAAAAAATGTAGGCAGCACTATACAAATTGGTCCATAAACCATCGGGTATGTAGGCAACAAAAAGATGCTGAAGCCCTGTTTCAAACAATAAAGACTTCGAACAGAAGATCTTTCTGGTCACTAATAAACAGTACAGAAAGAACGCAAACCCAGCTTGCTCTGAACCCAATTAGTGCAGATGAGTGGACAGAACAGTTTCTGAATCTGTATAGAGACTCCACTTCACAGCCAATGGAATGGGATAAGAGTAGTCATCACAAAAGGGAGTTGGCTGTATCTATGGAAAATATAAAGGGATACATACTAAAATCAAAAGCCTCCAAAACTCCAGGCCCAAATAATTTGTTGTTTATGACTATAAAAAACAATTTGGAATTATAGGCAAGAATTCTTCATTTTTTATTTAGTGATGTGCTCTCAAAGGAGACGATACCCAACTCATGGTTCATGTCTTACGTCCTGCCAATCTTTAAGAAGGGCAATAGATTGTGCACCTCAAATTATCGCCCAATCTCTTTAATGAATATAGAAGCCAAGGTTTTCTCAACCATTGTGTTAGGCAGGTTGCTACTATGGATTGAGAATAGTGATATATTAGACATAAAACAACTTGGATTTAGAAGGGAAATAGGCACAGACGCAGGGGGGATGCTAGTGACCCAGTTACAATGTAATGCTCATACAAAAAAGAAAGGAGCGCTTTATGTCGCATCAGTGGATTTATCTGCGGCCTTTGATATGGTCGACAGACCAACTCTCTGGAGGAGACTGTTGTATTTAGGTATGGATGCAGATTTGCTTGAGATGGTGGTAAAATTTATTCAGACACCTTGATAAGTTTTAGGCTAAACAATGATGGCAGGGTGTCGAATCCAATTAAGGTTAATAATGACCTCAAACAGGGATGTGCACTTGCTGCAATCTTATTTAACCTGTATGTATCATCTGCTGGTCAATTTTTAGATGGGAAAGGTCTGGTCTCTTCGAAACTTGGTCAATTGTCGGTGCAATGGTCCGCATATGCCGATGACTTTCTGTTATTCGACACCATTAAAATAGGGTTGCAGCGCCTATTTAATGAATTTGTAGTGTTTAAGAAGGGTTTGAAGCTTAAAATAAATGCATCGAAAACAGTCATGATAAACCTGGTGCAAAGCAAAAGAAAAACTGCAGGCGCCTTATGGTTTTGCGATGGCACAGGCATCAAATTGCAGAAATCATTTAAATATCTGGGCTTTGTATTCTCAAGTACTCCATCTTAAAAATTGTTTGAAAATGAAAGCCCTTGACGCTGCCAAACAACAAAAAATTATTGAAAGGAAATACGGGAGATACTCATTGTATGCTTGCATTGAATTCTATAGTAAAAAAAATAATCCCTCGGCTCAGCTAGGTATGGAATTTATATCTGACTCAATAGTTCCATACTTAAAAGTAATTGAAGGCCTGATTTGGAGAATTATTTTGTATTTTATGCCAAAATGCATTCCATTTGAAATAATTAGATATGAGCTTGAGCTTTCCTCTCTCCAAAGTGTCATGTTATGGAACAAGGCTGCCTTATTAAGGAAATGTTTGATGGGAAAAAAAATCTGATATATAGTTATCTAGCCTATGACAAAACCGGTCCTTTTATGAAAGAATTGAATGAAAGTGTAGAACAATCTTTATCTAAAATGGGTCTATCATTACAAAATTTTCTGGAACAACCTTTTAAAGTGAAATCTATGATAAAGGCACTGGACTGGGTAGGAAATAATGTCATCATATTAAACTCAAATATATATGTACAGTCTGTGTCTCTTTGGAAATGGTATCCGGAACCTGAATCATATATTCTGAAATATCCCTCCCGATCGATCCAGAATCATATAATAAGATTTAGATCAAATGTGCTAAACACTCAGGAAATTAGAAATATTCGTTATCCAGCATTAGATGAATACAAATTTTGTAGGAAGTGTCTTATTGATGGGGAAAAGGAAACCATGTACCATCTAGTGTTAAAGTGCCCCAATTTATTGAAAAAAATAATTGAATATTTTAAGCAATTTGTACTGAATACATCGCAAGTGGATTGTGAACAGCTATGGTTTGAAATGCTCCATGGCAAATCAATGCTGCTAAAAATAAGAACTACTGCTTTCTTGATGAATGTCTGTGGATTGGAATAGAACTTTTCAAGGCTTAATATAAGGTACCCACATGTGCTGGTAGACATTGCCTCTTTTTGAAAATTACAATAGGACGGCTCAGTCCCAAGGATGGGGAAAAGCAAACCCTATAACATTTTGTGTAAAAGTGTAAGAACTGAATGTCAAAAGACCCAAATATTTTAGGCAATAGGAAATGCATATATCTCAAGCAGTGGTCGAAGTGAGCGGGAGCAGTCAGGAGCGGTGCTCCTCTACTTTTTTAAATTACCTTTTACAGCTCCTATACTTTCATTTTAAAAAGAAACCGTTCCAGAATGGTTTTGGTTTAAAATAAAAGTGTAGGAGGAAGTTTAAACTTGCACTTTTAGTGCACTGCACTGAACGTTCCCTTGAACAGCAGGTGCAAGTGTTTGGGGGTGTGTATTGTGTCTGGGAGGGGACATGGTGATAAGGTTTGTGGGGAGTGGGTGGAGGCCCCAGAGGTGTTAATGTTAATGTTAATGTTAAAGGTCATTTGTACCGCGCACTATCACCACCGGAGTGGTCCCCTGGCGCTCTGGCGGCTCTGAAAGAGGGGGGGAGGGTGGGATAGTGGGTGGAGGCTGGAAAAGTGCAAGATTGCAGTGATGTGCTGTTGGCAGCCTGTTAGGGAGAATTCTCTGTTTAGGCTGAATTTCCCTACCTAGTGAGTCCCCCAGCAGCTTTGCTGGATTTCTGGGGTTCTTTTTTTTCTCCTGCCAAGAGTGAGACTCTTTTTACCCTCACTCTTGGACATGTTGAACTGTGTTATCTTGGACAAACCTTGTGTTGAATGGGCTATGGGGTCTTTTACTCCATAGGGCCTCATATATTTTTGTGATGTGGGTTACACAGCACCTTCTGTGCCGTGACCCAGGGGTGTCCTAGGGACTCCCCAACATAGACTCCATACCCTGGGACTGACTACTGTCTCCCAGGGCATGTAAAGTCACAAAAGACTTTGCTAGTCTTGAATCCTGAACAGAACCAGTACAAACCATCATATTGTGGACGTACTGGCTGGGGCAATTCGATTGCCCCAGGGTCTGTTAGTCGAGGGGGCACGTCTCCGTCCCCCCTGATCGAGTTTTGGCTGGTGGCAGTGGAAACTACGTTTTATATTCGACCGCGAATATTTTCCTATGGGATTTCCCATTGTTTTAGGCTAACACATTTAATTATTTATTTACGGTAGCCTTAAACATACCGCCGGTTTATATATTTATTTTTATAACTCCGGTTGGGACTTTTTGCCAAAACTTGATTCTAAAATGGCGTTGGTGTTCGCCTCTGTAACTCTGACCCAAAGTGGAGCCCTTTGTTCCACTTTTGGCGGGCTTCTCCACAGAAGCCCTCCAAAGTGGTGCCACTCTGTCTGGGGTACTTAGGAGGGGTGGAGGGGGATTTAGGCACCCTGGACTGAGTTACCTTGGTAACTCAAGTCGCACTCCGTCCTGATTGGCCCAAGTGGTGAGCCGCCCGGCTCACCACTTAGCATGTTTGAGTGACAGCTAGGCTGGGTGAATGGGGGTTTGCTGCATAAAAGCAGGGCTTTGGGGACTGGGACTTCAGAAGTCGCCACAGGACCAAGAATCCGACGAGGGAAGAGCCGAGCCGACCTGCTTCGACGACACCACCCGGTGGAGCCCTGCTGAACCGTCTCACCACTTTTCCCGACGACCGAGGAGAACTCTTAACGGAGTGGCTCCTTCCCTTTACTGGTGGGGACAACCAGTTTTCGCCTTCTTTTCGCTTCTCGAGGTATCTCGTGGCCGCCTTGCCAGTGCCAAGCACCCCGGCAACCGGAACCCCACCACTTTTACCTCAAACCACGAAAGTCGGTACAACCCTTTAACCGGAGGACTCCGCGGCTGGTTTCTTCCCGGGCAGTGCAACGACCTTCTTCTTCTGCTCTTCAGCGAGAACTTCTTCTCCCCTGACCGACGTCGAGCCTTGCTGCCACTGCCTGGAACAACTGCCACCGCTGGAGGATCCTCTCCGCTTAAGGTACCGTGTTCCGCCTGGCTTCCCTTGCTACCGACTGTACGGGGTAGATTTAGCCCCCGGCTTTCGACCCTGGGAGTGCCTGGGACACCCTGGCTAAACTTTCTAAACCACTCTAAACTCTTTTTAACTCCTTGCAAGACTTTGAATCCCTAATAACAGTGTGATCTTGGGCACATTTTCGCTCCGGCTACTCTAAGAGTGGGCCCTGCCTAGTGACTTTTGCTCACCTGTGCTTCTTTGAACCTATTGCAAGTGTTCTGGATCTTAGAGTGGTGTGTTTAACCCATTTCTGCTTTTTCTCTCCCTTTCTTGGAAACTACTAGAGTGTCATCTAACGTTAAGCACTCACCTCTGGTTTAATTAAGTGGTGTTAACCTAGAGTTGTCTAGATAGGAGAAAGGATTGAATCTACTTTCGTTATAACTGTGTTTGAAGTGTTTACTATACTTTGCTAGAGTGCTTTCAA
Organism: Ambystoma mexicanum; assembly: GCF_040938575.1. Taxonomy (NCBI): domain Eukaryota; kingdom Metazoa; phylum Chordata; class Amphibia; order Caudata; family Ambystomatidae; genus Ambystoma; species Ambystoma mexicanum. Next base: position 110,560,904 of record NC_090938.1, on the reverse strand, counting down.
CTTATGTGTGTTTAATAAATAACTATATACTTTTGAAACCAAGCTCTGGTCAGTGTTTGCTTGTGCTATTGTGTCTGGGTACATATTGTGTATACTCTGCATACTGCCTAACTCTTCTTGAGAGAAGTCTGACTGCTCAGCCACAGCTACCAGGTAAATCTGGGTGGTACAGACTGCTACCAAAGGGGTTTACTGCTCTACCTGTAGTCTTAAATCTTTTGCAGTGTTCCCCAAGGGAACTGCACAGGTTTCTGCCTAACACTGGTGTACAGCGGTGGGATTTGTATTGAGTATACATTTTATTGTGCTTTAGATACCTTAGTGCAACTAACCACAAAGCTTAGCACTGTAAAAAGTAATCCTCTAACATGTCAGTTATAGAAAACTATAGTCAAGAGTCCCTTGCAGCCAAAACTGCTGATTGTTTAAGAGTGCTCTGTAAACATAAGGATCTCCTGACTAAGGGCAAGAAAATGGAGCTGATTGAGAGATTGTTGGCTAACCAAAGTCTGGGTGATGGTTCAGAGGAACCTACCACTCCAGCAACTGTAGATGACAGTATTGAAGTTAACATGGAGCAAAATGTTGATGATTCTGAGGAAGAGTCAGAAGAGGAGGGTGAGGCTGTTGTAACTGTCCCCCCTAGGCCTCTGCCTGCTCTACCTGCTGTACCTACTGGACCTTTACCAGGTCCCACATTTAGTCCTCAGTACTTTGAACTGGAGAAAATGAAGCTAGAATTGGAGTATAAGAAACTTAATGCTCAAACTGACAAAGAATTAAGGCTAAGGGAAATGGAGCTCAAGTATGACTTAGAAATGAAGAAATTATCTGTTGAGAATGCTTCTCTCTCTGGCTCCTCTAGAAGTTCCAGTCCTAAAAGACCCCGGATGCCTAAAGAATTGGTTGGTATGTATGAGCCTAAGTTGGATGTGTTGGATTGGTTGTCTCTGTTTGAATATAATCATGGGCTCCAGAACATCACAGGAAATGACTTGCTCACCTGGTTGTTCTCTAGGCTCCCCCCTGTTGCAACTGATGTGGTAATGGAGATGGGGGAGGAGGATAGGAAGGACTATGAATGTGTGAAACTAGCTTTGATAGCTAGGTTTGGGAAGACCCCTTCCCAGTATCTTAAGAGGTTTAGGAGCCTCAAAAAGCATGATGGTACCCCTTGGGCTACCTGGGTGAGTGAATGTTTGAAAAACTTAGAGGGATGGATTAAGGGTTACAAGGTGAACACTTATGAAGGTATGAAGAATTTGTTTATGTTGGAGACTATTTATGATGCCTGCTCTCCTGAGCTCAGACAACACTTGGCTGATTCCAGGGAATTAGATTCCCGGAAACTAGCTAAGGCTGCTGACTTGTGGGTTGCCAACAGGGCCACTCACAAGGATTCTGGGGTAACTCAGAAGAAGGATGGGGAGAAACAGCCTAAAAAAGACTCCAAAGAGAATTCTAATAATTCCTATCCCAAAGAGGGCCCCAACCCACAAAATAACCAGGGTAAGCCACATGGGAAACCTAGTCAGGCTACTGTACCTTCTGGCCACAAGCCAGAAGGAGGTCAGAACAAGCCACCCTTCCAGAGAGCATTTGGACAATGCTATGTCTGTCAGGGTACTGACCATATCAAAGGAGATCCCAAGTGCAAGGGTAAACCTGCAGGGATCAGCACAGTCTCCTTAGCCTTCACTCCTGAGGATGAAGTACAGATGGCTAGTGCCCACTTTGAACTCTTTGCTGAAGAACCCTTGGGTCTTCAAGCAACTGTAAACTTAGAGCCTATGGGTCTGGTTAGTCCCCAGAATAGGGTTGTGTATAACTCCCTACCTGTTAACTCTAAGGTGTATTATGTGGACAGTGTTCTTGTCAATGGCCAGGATACTCCTGCCAGGAGAGACACTGGGGCCAGCAGAACAGTAGTGGATGAAAGCTTCTTTCAACCTGAGGATGTGGCCAAAGCACCCAAAGGTCCCACTAAAATGTCTGGAGGCCCTGCCCAAATGGTTCCTATTCTACCAGCCCTCATTCAGTGTAACCACATGACAGTGAGGATCCCTGTCAGTGTTCAGACTGAGGTACCTGGGAAGGTCCTGTTGGGGAATGACCTAAGAACTCTAGGAGTAGTGTCACATACCCCCAGGCCTCCCAGTATGGAGAAGCAGAACTTAACCAAATTGGCTAGACAGGCTACCTTGAAGGACCCTTCTAAGCCTGTGGGACCCTCTACTGAGAACCCCACTACAAGCCCTGGTGTTAGTAAGTTGACCTCTAACCCAGGCACATTTCAGGATAGTATGCTAGGAACATGGGAGCCCCAACCAAGCTCCACCCTTGTTCCCCTAGTTTCCGAGTCTCTGACCCCCCCTGCTTCTGAGGAAGAGGTGGATAGACCAACTAGGCCCCTATCTGGACCTGAGAGAACTGGTAATTCTCAGTGCTGGTGGAAAACCAGAAAAGAAAAGTCTAAGGCCAAAAACCTTCGGACTGTTGGACCTTCTACTGAAGACCCCAACTCCAATCCTAATATTAGGGGGGAAACTCCTAAAATAGGTAAAGGTAGATCTAAGAGGAAGGGGAAGCAGGTACATTGCCTAACCCCAACCCCTCCAACCAAGAGGCCTAAAACCCAACCTGCTCCCACAAGAGAGGTGGTGAGGAACCTTGGAGGCCCCTCTAGATCTAAGGGAATCCTTTATAAGGACCCCTTCAAAAAGCCTAACATAGGTTCAGAAGTTGTACCAACTTCTGAGGGACTGGTCAACCAGATCCCCTATAACAAAAAGACTGATGTTCCTCAAAGGGTATGTAGGTCCGTTAGCTTGCAAAAGAAAACCTTTGAGTTCTCCATTGAACATAGGTCAAGGTGTCACCATCAAAATGCTGATGGACTCTCTAGGATGTATATCATCGACTAGAGGTATGAGGTTCATCCAGGAGTGGATTAAATCCTCCTGTCCCTTAGTCTGGGGGGGGGCGAGTGTTAGGGAGAATTCTCTGTTTAGGCTGAATTTCCCTACCTAGTGAGTCCCCCAGCAGCTTTGCTGGATTTCTGGGGTTCTTTTTTTTCTCCTGCCAAGAGTGAGACTCTTTTTACCCTCACTCTTGGACATGTTGAACTGTGTTATCTTGGACAAACCTTGTGTTGAATGGGCTATGGGGTCTTTTACTCCATAGGGCCTCATATATTTTTGTGATGTGGGTTACACAGCACCTTCTGTGCCGTGACCCAGGGGTGTCCTAGGGACTCCCCAACATAGACTCCATACCCTGGGACTGACTACTGTCTCCCAGGGCATGTAAAGTCACAAAAGACTTTGCTAGTCTTGAATCCTGAACAGAACCAGTACAAACCATCATATTGTGGACGTACTGGCTGGGGCAATTCGATTGCCCCAGGGTCTGTTAGTCGAGGGGGCACGTCTCCGTCCCCCCTGATCGAGTTTTGGCTGGTGGCAGTGGAAACTACGTTTTATATTCGACCGCGAATATTTTCCTATGGGATTTCCCATTGTTTTAGGCTAACACATTTAATTATTTATTTACGGTAGCCTTAAACATACCGCCGGTTTATATATTTATTTTTATAACTCCGGTTGGGACTTTTTGCCAAAACTTGATTCTAAAATGGCGTTGGTGTTCGCCTCTGTAACTCTGACCCAAAGTGGAGCCCTTTGTTCCACTTTTGGCGGGCTTCTCCACAGAAGCCCTCCAAAGTGGTGCCACTCTGTCTGGGGTACTTAGGAGGGGTGGAGGGGGATTTAGGCACCCTGGACTGAGTTACCTTGGTAACTCAAGTCGCACTCCGTCCTGATTGGCCCAAGTGGTGAGCCGCCCGGCTCACCACTTAGCATGTTTGAGTGACAGCTAGGCTGGGTGAATGGGGGTTTGCTGCATAAAAGCAGGGCTTTGGGGACTGGGACTTCAGAAGTCGCCACAGGACCAAGAATCCGACGAGGGAAGAGCCGAGCCGACCTGCTTCGACGACACCACCCGGTGGAGCCCTGCTGAACCGTCTCACCACTTTTCCCGACGACCGAGGAGAACTCTTAACGGAGTGGCTCCTTCCCTTTACTGGTGGGGACAACCAGTTTTCGCCTTCTTTTCGCTTCTCGAGGTATCTCGTGGCCGCCTTGCCAGTGCCAAGCACCCCGGCAACCGGAACCCCACCACTTTTACCTCAAACCACGAAAGTCGGTACAACCCTTTAACCGGAGGACTCCGCGGCTGGTTTCTTCCCGGGCAGTGCAACGACCTTCTTCTTCTGCTCTTCAGCGAGAACTTCTTCTCCCCTGACCGACGTCGAGCCTTGCTGCCACTACCTGGAACAACTGCCACCGCTGGAGGATCCTCTCCGCTTAAGGTACCGTGTTCCGCCTGGCTTCCCTTGCTACCGACTGTACGGGGTAGATTTAGCCCCCGGCTTTCGACCCTGGGAGTGCCTGGGACACCCTGGCTAAACTTTCTAAACCACTCTAAACTCTTTTTAACTCCTTGCAAGACTTTGAATCCCTAATAACAGTGTGATCTTGGGCACATTTTCGCTCCGGCTACTCTAAGAGTGGGCCCTGCCTAGTGACTTTTGCTCACCTGTGCTTCTTTGAACCTATTGCAAGTGTTCTGGATCTTAGAGTGGTGTGTTTAACCCATTTCTGCTTTTTCTCTCCCTTTCTTGGAAACTACTAGAGTGTCATCTAACGTTAAGCACTCACCTCTGTTTTAATTAAGTGGTGTTAACCTAGAGTTGTCTAGATAGGAGAAAGGATTGAATCTACTTTCGTTATAACTGTGTTTGAAGTGTTTACTATACTTTGCTAGAGTGCTTTCAACTTATGTGTGTTTAATAAATAACTATATACTTTTGAAACCAAGCTCTGGTCAGTGTTTGCTTGTGCTATTGTGTCTGGGTACATATTGTGTATACTCTGCATACTGCCTAACTCTTCTTGAGAGAAGTCTGACTGCTCAGCCACAGCTACCAGGTAAATCTGGGTGGTACAGACTGCTACCAAAGGGGTTTACTGCTCTACCTGTAGTCTTAAATCTTTTGCAGTGTTCCCCAAGGGAACTGCACAGGTTTCTGCCTAACACAGCCTCAGCCCGGTGGTTCCGTCGGCTGGGCCTGGGGTGTATGCGGCCGGTAGTCGTCGTGTGCTGATGTGCGAGTCTATGTGTTTTTTTGTTTTGTTGTTGCAGTGTAGTGAAGTTCGTGCGGTTTGCTGCGCTAGAGGTTTGTGGTTGTGTTTGGTTTGGAGTTTGAGAGGTGTATGCAGAGAAGGAAATTGTTAATGGTATTCGTTAGTCATCTCTATCCTGGACTGAACCGGTTGGGCTTGTGTAATCTTACCCGACGGGATGCTTGTACACCCTGAGCCTCAGGAGGTACATGCCCGATTTTCCATTCGAGGCCGTTTGAGGATCTAGCTGTCCCCTCCGCCCGCTCCCTTAATAACCTTGCATGCTCCTCACCCCCTCCACATGACTAGCGCCGCTGCTAGTGTCCATACACCCGGATGTGTGGTGATTGGTGGTATCTTGACCTTTCCACAGCCTCGTGGAACCTAGTTGTGGCTGTACGGGCGGTGGGGGATGGTAAGGGTTGGCTGGAGTAGTTGTATCCGTTTCTCTGGGTCTCGCAGGTGGACCCCTGTGTCCAGCGTCAGCCCTACTGGTGCCCAGGGTACTTCTGTCGGTTCTAGGGGTTTGTCAATGTCCTTTTTTGATGAGTCGTTTGTCTTATTGTTGTTTCGGTTTTAGTCTCCGGTGTTGAAGAGGCAGGTTTTTAGTAATTTTCTGAATTTAAGGTGGTCTTTGGTGTTCCTTATTAATTTTGGGATGTTGTTCCAGGTTTTCGCGGCTAAGTGGTAGAAAGCGGTGCCTCTGGGTTTCTTCTTGATGTAAGGTTTTTGTTCTATTAATAAGTCTTTCAATGTCATCTACATTAAAGTGGAGCTCCCATAAAGGATGCTCCTACTTATTCCATATGTCGTTGTCCGACTTCTTATATAGCGCCTCAAAATATTCTTTCCAGTTGGCCTCTGTAACTGAATGACTTTGAAGTATAGATTAGGGCTTTTTCTCTTGGTTTATCAATGGCCAAACATTTTTTATACTGAAAAGTAGAGATGAGATTCATTAATGGATCTGTGCTGGTGCTGTGGCCTTGTGTCGACTCTCTTCACACTAATGTTGTGCAGGCATTGGTGGGCCATAGCACAGCATCAATCACCATTGGCCTTTGATGCTTTGATTCTGATTTTCCTAGTGCTATCAAAATTAGTTGGTTCGAAATTGAGGGTAGCTGGGAGCTATTTTGCTCCTGTTTGTAATCTAGAAGAGCCTGGTTAGCTTGAAACCAACAACTGCCAGGAGCTAATTTTGGCTCCCCGGATCAACTGATGCCTAACGAACACACCTCTTTGAATTTAACTCTGTGCATTTGGGGCAGAGTTTAAATAAATATTAGGACACATCTATACAACATTTAAAGCATATGGGTCATACATTATGGACACAATTTTACATTTGTATCCTACTAGCTCCCCGTTCCCTAGTGGTAGCTCCTGGTCACTGGTTAATGTTGGATAACAAGGAGCTGCTTTTAGCTCCTTGTTATCCAACTTATCCAATCTTAATTTCCATCCTGCTTATCCAATCTTAATTTCGATCCCTGGTGCTAGGCATTGAATATTGAACACAGCTTTGTTGTTTGAATCCAGTCTTTCTTCCTTTCATTGATTTATGTGTCAAATGACTGCATAAGCATTAGAACCTTCCTTTGCTGGGTGATTTTTACTGCGTTTCTGTACAGTATCGTCAGTGCTTAGTGTAAAAAGCAAGAGTATGGCCCCATGCAAGGTCATTGCCTGATGAACCATGCAGTTCCCATTTAAATAGATTTGTTCAAAAGGAATGGGAATGCACTATTTATTTCCCACTCTTGAGATAAACCTGAATGACTATATCTTATTTACATTAAGTTATAAAGTGGGAACGCATTTTTATTCTTTTTCATGGCAAGCATGCAGTGCACCATTAAAAACGTGTAATCCATTTTGACGACTATGTTATCAAATTAACCAATTATAATCCTTCATGCAAATGGTATGTACATTTAAATGGCTCGCAGGCAAATTATGCCATTAATAAGTAGTGTGTTACATGTCAAGAATGTTTTCTTAAATCTATCTGAATATGTTGACAATTCTTAGAGGTAAAGTGGAGAATTTATTGCCAGCATTTTGCTGGAGGCGCTGAAGTCCTTTCACCTCCATCTACAGGGGAAGGTTGTTTGCGAGTTCACGGACAACATGACCATCATGTTTTATATATGGAAGCATCAAACAAGGCTTCAATCGTTCTCTCATCAGAAGCTCAATCACTCTGGGAATGGGCTCTGCAACACAGATATCCCTGTACCTCTTCCATATGCTGGGCATACACAATCCGGTGGCCGCCTCCTTAGCCGGGAACTAGGCTCCTGCCACAAGTGGGAACTCCCTCACAATCAAGTTCTGCGCACCTTCCACACATGGAGAGTTCTGAAAATAGATCTCTTCATCACCAAGGAAAATACGAAAATGTCATGCATTCTCCAGCAGGTTCCCAGATGCCGGAAGTCCGGAGATGCCTTCATGTTCCCATGGGCCAACGCATTTCTTCATGCGTACCCTCCGTTTCTGTTTCAACCCGAGGGTTCTTCATGCCTTCTGACAACATCAGTGTATGCAAACTGATTTTCGTTGCCCTGACCTGGCTGGGACAGTTGTGATTTTCGAAGCTCCCCATTCCCACAACAGCAGCTCCCATCAAACTGACCAAGTCTTCAGCCTCCTCTCCAGGGGCAAGGGAGCGGTCCTGCACCACAATCATGCCTCCCTCAATCTTATGGCCTGGCTCCTGCTTTCCTAGAAATGGGGCACATTCCCATGCCTTCTACGATCTCTTGCTATAATAGCTTCAGTAGTAGTTTCACTATTTCGTGTGCCACCAGTAATGTTGATCTTTTCAACTGACAGACTCAAGACATTCTGCCTTACCTATTGATTGTCATTGGCCCGTGGTGGCCTTGCTCATTCCTCTGTTAAAGTCCAACTGACTGCAGTCTTAAGTTTGCTGAGATGTTTTGTTCACGCTCTAATAGAAGTATTGGCTTCAATATTCATAAATGGCAGAAACCTTTCTGAACTGCCAAGAAATATGAGTGGCCATAGACACATCAGTATCTAGAATGCCTCCACCTACATTGCAGGTGAAGAGCAGTTCCCAAGCTCCCTGTGCCACGGATAAGTCTAAAGTCTTGGTTGGGGCCCAGCCATCATAATTTAGGATTTGGTGGCATTAGTTCTGGGCATATTGTTATTCATCTCAATATTAATGGCCGCCAAACACAGGGAAAAAGATGCTGGTGCAGGGTAATGATCTTATAGTTTCATAATAAACTTGCTGTCGTTTGCATAGAATGGTACCAATAGTATCAGTGGGAACCCAGAAATACCCCTCATTCTAAGTATTTGCTAGCATTTTGGATATCATGTACACCCCAATTGTTTAGGTAAAATACTAGGGATACAGGCAGCCAGCTTGCCTCCTGACTCTGGAGTGGAAGTCATTGGAATCCTTCTACAGTTAGCCTTAGCCTCTGTGAAGGTCTGGGAGCAACGTTTTGATGGAATACCTAACAATAATAGAAAGGCAACTAGCAGGTCTGTAAATATTCCGGGAAATACTGCCCTTAGTACACATTTTGGAGATATGGGGATGATTAGGCAGGAAGGCTAGACTGGTTATTTTCCCCTCTCCCCCACAAAACATCCTCTCTTTAGTAGCTACATTTCGATTTCTGTCATTGTTGCAGGGAATTAAGATATGATAAGTGGGAGCCAAAACCAGCTCCTGGGTATCCAACATTAACCAGTGACTAGGAGCTACCATTGGGGAACCAGTAGCTAGTATATAGTATTCAGCAAATATAATTTCGACATTGCTATTAGTCGCTAGAAAGTTGTTAGAAAAGCCATTTTTAACATTTCCACATTTTAAGATTGTCTATGTATTTCATTATTATTGCGTTAGTGTTTTTAATGTATGTTTAGATTGTGTTTGAATTGTTGTGTCTACTAACCATGGTAAATAGAAACCTCCTCAAGTACTCAGGGATCGTTATTTAGTTGCTCTGTGAGGCCGTTAACCTAAAAGTGCCCGGACTACAGTTTTTCTGTAGCCCGGACTACTATTTAGTTGCTCACCAGGCGCATGTGCGCCAGCGCTTGACGTTTAGTTGGTCTGTGCCGGTCCGTTATGATCGTGCCAGCTGTCTGTAAGGGTTTTCCTAACATGTATGCCCTAACTTGGATTAATGCTGCAAAGGATAAACTCTCTTAACATGAAGTTCTGGGGGGCCCCCATGTGTCGTTCAGCGCACGCAAAGCTGCCATAGTGAAGCGTTATCTCGGCGAAGCTTCAAACACTATGGCGTGAGGTAACCCTCTGCGATCCCAAGATACTACTGCCCATATACCTGATTATTTAGCAACACCAATCCTGGGAGAGGCTGCTAGCATCCAACCTCTAACTCTAGCAGTCTCAGAATCAGAGATCACAAATCAGCTTGAGAACGCTGCGAGCAGAGGTAACTAAGATGTAAAGAATCTGACATTTGTTCAGAATAAATCAATGGCGCTAAGCGCTGATGATGGTGCTCAGCATGATTCCTGGAAACAAGAGCAATCTAATATTCTACCTAACAAAGATATGCCTATGAAGTCAAAGTATAACAATCACCTTAAAATACTTCTTCTTAACACCAGATTTCTCTTAAAACATGCTTTGGATGTAACCACTTATATTGATAACCATGACATAGACATCTGCGCTCTTACGGAGACGTGGTGTCATGGCACGGCTGGACCCACCCTTGCATTGGCTATTCCTCCTGGTTATGATATGCTGCGTCAGGATAGACAGGAGGGAAAATGTGGTAGGGTCTGCTTCAATTTTAAAACTAATATGGATGTGTGGGAGCTTGAATTACAGGCATGGAACTTTTGGCTGGGTAATGAGAATGACTCTTATGCCAGGTGTCTGGAAACTCTTAAGGAACCCTGGGCTTTGAGCAACTCATTAAAACACCCACACACATCAACGGGAATACCCTTGATTAGGTTGTCATGCACAATATTGAAACAACTGTTGTGGTGGTTTATCCCTGTCCATGGTCGGACCATTTCTTTATGCACTTCACTATAGTGTGTTAAAAGACAGTAAAAATGAGGGAGTTGAACACATCTACAATAACCTCAAGGAATTTTAAGAAACTCACCCCAGAAGCTAGGAAATATTGGCTATTGCCTTTTGCTGAGAAGGTTACTGGTCTTACTCTTGTGGAAGACATTGTATGTGCCTATCAGAAAACTGTGGACGAGGCTAACAATACTCTAGCTCCTCTCAAAACCAAGCAGGCTGTGGTGAGAAATGGTAATGCGTGGTTTTCCCCAGACCTGCAAAAACTTAAAAGCATTAGAAGTAAGTGCTTCTATACACGAAGAGCCTCTCAGGATGCCCAGTATATGGAGGATTATAAAATAGCAGCCAAAAAGTGTAAAGTAGCAGTTATAGCAGCCCAAAATATGACCTTCGACGCCAGGATTGGCAAAGCTCAATTTGAATCCAAAGAACTCTTAAAGATCTTGAAAGAGTTACAGCAGCCTAGCGCCAAAAAATCTGATACAATTATTAAACTCACCGCCTGGTGCACGTCCATTCAGGACGCTATGTTAGGAAAGCTTAATCAAATTAAACATAAGATTGAGATGAGCCAGGAAACCAGTGAACTAGCAGCAGACCATCTAGATGCGGCAGTTTGTACACCCAAGCTGCTAAATAACCAGTTTAATTTTAAACCTATATCAGAATCTGAACTTGTACTGCTTATTGATAAACTCAAACCGACTAGCTGTATGAGGGATGTCTGCCCTGCAATTGTAATTAAGGCATGTTCTCCTGCACTGCTAGGTCCTCTTTGTAAGTTTGCTATTGCATCATTCAGAGAAAATGATGTACCAACAAGTCTCAAGAATGTGTGGATTACTCCTTCATTTAAACAAAAACAGGTCTGTGCCCAGATACGCCAGAAAACTACCAGCCTATTACTAACTCTGCATTTCTACTGAAAATTCTGGACCGGGTAGCATATACTCAGGTTTTGGCCCATCTGAATGCACATGGGATTCTTAATAAATGGCAGTCAGGTTTCAGGCAGGGCTATGGGACGGAAATGGCTATGCTTGATTTGAAATCTAGACCGCTGCAGATTATTGAGAGGGGGAAAACCGCAATGTTTATGCTCTTGGACTTATCTGCAGCATTTGACCTGGTGGACCATGAGCTGGTGGTCATCCGGTTGAGGGAAGTAGCAGGTTTCTCTGACAATGCTGCCCTTTGGATTAGCTCATTCTTGAGTAATCGATGGTGCAGAGTCTGTATCAGGGACGCAGAAGCCCATCCGGCTCTCCTGGCATACGGTGTGCCATAGGGGGCCTGTCAATCACCCTCCCTGTATAATATATTGAATGTGCCCTTTTTTGATCTCCTGGAAGAAAATGGGGTTGATTTCACGAACTATGCTGATGGCACGCAATGTGTCATTCCATTGTCTGGAAATCATCGTGATGATGAAAAACTGTCAGTAAAATCTATGAACGTATATAAAAGTGGATGGTAAGAAATGGTCTAGCTCTTAATAAGAAAAAAATACCAAATTTTTGGTGATTGGCACAGAGTTTATAATACAGAAACTAGGAACAGACTATTCTCACTTTCGAGTGGCAGGATGTGACATCAAGACCAAAGAAAAAGTTAAAACTTTGGGGGTCTATTTGGACCAAAACTTGAATATGCGGGCTCATGTGACTAGCCCGGCCTCCTCGACTGCCTACTATATCAAGTTCTTAGCGCAGCTTCACCCATATATCTCACAAGCCATTAGTGAGACTGTGGCAAGAGCTACAACGTCTTTTCATCGCCTGCATTTTCATCCCCAGGCATTTTAACGTGCACATTACATCGAATGTGCTCATCACATTTTTTATGGGGGGTGGGAAAGGGCAGATAAGGGCTTGAGTAGGCAATATCCAAAAATAAGTATGGGAGGATGGCTTGGTGGGGGGAAACCCCCACCCCCAAAAAAGAAAAACGATGAACATTTTCGATGGAATGTGCATCTTAAAATGACAGGGGATGAAATTACAGGCGATGACATGGAACCCCTACTAGTGAGCATAGCCAAATCGGAGTGTGCAAGATTGCAGTTCCTTCAAAATAGGGCAGTAAGAATTACCTCTGGTTTCAATAGGAGAGAGTGTGTGCTTCCAGGCTCTACCTCCATGTTCCTCTCTGAATGGGCTGATTAATGTTCATCCTTACTTTCAACCTCCTCCAACCTGCTGCTCCTGGGTGACTTTAACATCCGATTGAACCCCTCTAGAACAGCATCCACTCTCTTCATTGACCTCTGCACATATCTGTCCCTCTCCATTCTCCCTTCTGGTCCAACCTACTCTGCTGGACACACTCTGGACTGCCTCATCCACTCTGACCACTCTCTTCTCTCCTCCCACTTGGGTCCCGATGGCCTTGTGACCACTCCTCCAAAAGCCCTGCTAAACTCGTTCTTGAACATCCATCTGATGAAACGAGTGTCAGCTGCTGCCTTTACCTCCACCTTTATCCCCCCCTTGCTCTCCCAACTCACTCTACCACTGACACTGCTCTCAGCAACTTCCACCTGTCTGTCACCAACACCCTTAACATTCCTGCCCCAGTCATGAGGATCAGCTTGAAACCTGACTCTAAGAGCAACACTTGGTACGACTCCGGACTTGCAGACCTGAAACGAAAGTGCAGAGCTTCAGAACAGAAGGGGTAAATCTCAGGCTCTTCCTCTGACAAACTAGCCTGCAGCTTGCTCCAAATGCAATACAGACACTGCATCCTTGCCAAGAAAAGGGCCCACATTCAGGCATGGGTATCTGGCGTAGCAAACAACATGGTTGAACTTTTCAAAATCTGCAGGGAGCTTGCCAAACCTTTCGCAGTATCCTCATCCCCTATTCCTTCTCAGGCCCTCTGCAACACACTCACCACTCACTTCACCACCAAAACTCAGGACATCCTGAACAGCCTTGTCACTCACTCACTCTCTCAAACCATCCCTCACCCCCTTGCCTCCCTTGGCCACTCACCCTCCACCTTCCTCCTTCTCCTCCTTCGCCCTTGTCTCACCGGAATAAGTCACCAGAGTGGTCCGCTCAATGAAGGTCTCTTCCAAACAGGGTTCTGCTTGCTCATCCAGAACTATCAAGGACAAATTAGCTCTCTCGCCCCTGCACTTGCTAATCTCTGTAACCACTTCTTTCCTACCGGTTCTTTCCCCTCCTCCCTCAAGCACTATCTTGTGCTCACCCTCCTTAAAAAAGTGTCAGCAAACTTTACCTGTCCAGCCAACTACTGCCCTATCTCCATCATCCCTGTCCTGGGGAAACTGCTGGAGAAGTTGTCCCTGTCCCAACTCAACTCTCACACTGAACTTATTGGCAGTCTCGTGCATCCAGAGGCATGGAAACTGCTCTTCTGAACACCCATGAAGAGCTGCTTGCATCCCTGGATTTCAAGTCCCCTGCTGTCCTCATCCTTCTTGATCTCTCCTCTGCATTTGACATGGTCAACCACTCCATCCTCATACAAAGGCTCCATGACACCCTTGGTATCTGAGAGCGGGCACTGCACTGGCTGACCTCCTTCCTAACTGATTGTTCCTCTCAAGTCATCCTGGGCACCGTCTCCATTCCTACTTCTCCACCTGTGGTGTCCCCCAGGGCTCTATTCTCTCGCCTTGGCTCTTTAACATCTACCTTACTCAGCTGGCACTCCGCATCTCCTCCTTCTCCACCAACTTCCAGTGCTATGCTGACAACACATAACTCTTCTACAAACTTCCTGCTGACCTCTTGCACCTTCCATCATCCCATACTGCCTTTCTGCCATCCAGGCCTGGTGCACTTCCAGTGATCTCTGCCTCAATGCCAGCAAAACGGAAATCCTTCCGATTGGGACTTCTGACCCCCCCCTACTTCTTCCTTTCAATATGGCCTTCTTCCATGGGCTCTCCCCCTGCTCCCTCTTCTGAAGCAAGAAACCTTGTCTCAAGCTGCTTCCTAAGGTGCTGTTTGCAGGCAGGAGACGCCGGCTGGAGATGTTCGTCTTTTTCCTTTCTTTGGAACTACTGTGGGATGAATCCCTGTGTTTCTGCCCTCTTTGCTGGGCAAGACTACAAAACCAGATGCACGCGCTTCACCGCGCGCTTCTCAAGCTGCTTCCTAAGGTGCTGTTTGCTGGCAGGAGCTGCCGGCTGGAGACGTTCGTCTTTTCCTTTCTTTGGAAGTATTGTGGTACGACCCTACAGACATACAGCATAATATATGAAGGACATTGGACTTTATGGACCTCTTGTTAGTTGTTAGCTTTATGTTAGCTTTCTGCTAATATTTAGCTTTTTTCACTCTGTGACAGGGCTGAATCCCTCTGTTCCCGCCCTCTTTGCTGGGCAAGACTACAATGCCCGAGTGAAAGCGCTTCAGCGCACGCTTCTCAAGCTGCTTCCTATGGTGCTGTTCGCTGCTTCGTGCGCAGCCACAGCAACAGAATACAGGCTTTTGGACACACTTTTTTCAGCATCTACTTTCACTGCCCTGAATCATTGGCCTGTCCCCAGCATTGCTTTTTGAAGTAAGTTGTTAAACGAGTTCTTGCTGATTTATTAACACGTCCGTACTCCCGTGGCTCCCTCTCCCACTTGGGCAAGTACCTCAAGTATTGCTTTGCCGCTTCGCCATTGCATAGCGGCAAAGCGCTCAAACTATACTTGTGTGAGGTGCTAAAATTATCAATCCCATCGGGGACCCAATATGACTTGGTCTTTATACTCTAAAATCTGACATGCCTGTTTGAGTGGGTAGTCTGGCATTTTGCTCCAAACGAAAACAAATGGACAGTACACCACAAAGGCGTGATGTTGCTCGAATGCAAAACGTGGTGAGTGTGCAAGTAAATAAAATGCCTTCTATTAGATCTAGCAAACAAGTTTCACATAGTGACATCAGAAATATTTGTCATGACTCTGCAGCTACTGTGCCAATTCCCAGGCTTAATTTATCAATATCAACCGAACACAAGTGTACCCTTTATGTCTGATATTACCTTAATCAAAGGCTGCAAGACCCTACCCTTTCTTTAAAAATAGTGTGTCACTTCTAAGGAGCCAGATATTATCCCAGGCACCACCATGCAAGACTCACGTCCAGAAATGACTACCACGGGTGTCTATGCCCTTTTACCATACAATTCCGAAACTTGTACATTGCCTATTATTGCTTGTACATTGCCGATTATTGATCAACCAGCTTCACAGCTAACTCACTCTGAAACAGCTGTAATAGATTTGGAATATATTTGCTCTTCCTTTTTAGCAGGTGATGAGAATGACAATCTATCACAATCACTGGTGGCTTTTCATAATCAAACAGAGAATTAATCTATATTAGCTTTCGTCTTCTGCTGCACCAACACCCAGAAAACCTAACCACTATTCTTTGCGCGCTCAAACACCAATTTCTAATATTTCTTCTTCTATCTTGATAGAAACCACCTTACACACAATTAATTTGACTATTTCATCTGTACTCAAACTATTTGAAACTCTTGATAACAAGCTGAAGACCCAAGCCTTGCAAATAGATAAAACTGTTGAAATGGGAGTCAAAGTTGACCAATTCTCTTACTCAAAAAACATGTGGCTATGTATCGAACAATCAGGAAAAGCGTAATGATAGAAGCCCAGTTGTATCCCCTATTGCTCAACTACGATATAATGTTGTAAAACCTAAACCAAGCAATCTTGGTTGTTTCTTGCCCTGCTTTGACCAGATAGTTCACGCTGTGATTCCTGAATCGGTTGTAGAGATGAAGATTGATTCAACATCCCACACAGCACCCCCCCCCCAAAAGACCCAACTGTAATTGCTCCAACAGACTTGCAAAAACGATCATACACAATATTCACTACACGTGAATTAAATCAAACCGATAAAAAAAGAAAACTAAGTATCCATTGCAAGAGAAAAAAACTAAAAACTCAAAAATGACTCAAACAGCTACGCACTCTGCAACAAAGCAATTCTTTAAAGCATTAAACCTCTGTAGAAAGAATACAACTATGGCATCTGAGGCGGTACAGAACAAATATTTTCTAAATGCCCAAACTAAAAGAGACAAACAAAAAACAAATACTGAAGTTGTTACATCATATGCCCCTCTTAATGCCTTGATTGATGCAGCCTCAGAAATACAAAAAGGACAACTGCTGTGTAATTCCCCACAATAAACCTGAGTAAAGAGCGTAAACTTTTGCAAAATGACAACTAAGCTCTTGAACAAAGACGATTTGAAATTTGTAAGGAGGTTGATAGCTACATGGCTTCTCAGAGGATTTAACCTACTCTGAAAAGCAGGATTACTACATCAGATTTAATTGAAAATACTATCCCTTCTAACAACGTAGCCCATAAACAAACTTCTCTCAAATCTCTAGTAGATTCTGAAAAGGAACAAAACAAATTAAGTATGACACAAAAACTTGATCTGTCGTATGATATTAAAAAAGAAAAATATAGATGCCCACGGAAAAACTGCCAGTGGCTCAACTTCCAATGCAGGAATCAATACTGCTAGCCGTTGAACAATACATACTTGCAGACATATAAATTGCACAATGATGAAACTAAAAGTACACACTATGATACTAAGGAACATTTTTATAGTAAACATCAGCCCTTAGCCCAAACAAATCATATGATAAGATCTACATGGGAACTTAATGATCCATTCATGAGAGATGCAAATAATTGTAACAACCTACAGCCTGCACTTCAGAAGGGAGGCAAAAGAAATGATAACTATTCCCTGATTATTAGATGCAGGGGGCTCCCTACTCCAAATACGTTCTCAACAGAAGTAGTATTCTAGCAATTCTGGCGGATATCCCTTCGCTAGAAGATATAGGATCTATTGATATTGACCAGATTGAATTTGTCAACGAAAGAGACTTTGCTGTATCGAGAATTTGGCTACATTCTAGAGTAGTTCTAAATTCTATATGGTTAGTTAAACAGAGTTCTTCACTTTAGGTTTTGAAATATTGCTAAAGTGTAACTTGAGCTACAGGATGACACTACATATATTTCTCTGTTGAGTTGGAATACCAGAGTATTTTCGCATTTGATAAAGAATTCAACTAATTGTTTGGAACAGCATGAAATAGTCCTACTCCAGGAGACATGGTTAACTGAAACTCTATTGTGGGATAATTACATCACAATTTAAACCCTGCTTTACGCCCCCAAAAAGGCCGACCCATGTCAGGCCTTTTGATTGCTTTAAAAATGAGTGCTGATTTTATCCAGTTCAAAATATTGAACAGGCTACACTATATACCGGCCAAAATAGCAAAGTTCACCCCGGAGGTCTCTGATGCATGCCCTAAGTGCAGAATGCCACAGACAGGTGACTGGCATATGTATTGGGATTGTCAGGTGGTGGCGGGCTTCTGCAGAGAAGTAGCGCTGATGCTGGAGGAAATAACACAGATCCCTCCTGACCTGGTGCCCCAAAAATATTTATTCGGAGACATAGGCAAATGCTCTGAGAAGACTAGAAGATTATTTAATATTTCATGTGCAGTGGCCAAAAAGTGCATCCTACTAAAATGGAAGAGTGTGGGCCCACCTGATATTAACCAATTTCTTCATGAATTGACAGATGAAAATGAAACTGAGGAGCAGTACGCCCTTACTCGACCTTCGGCATGTAGGCCCAAGGACATTTGGGGTCCATTCTGAACTTACCTGTGTAATATGGCCTCTGATGATGATGAATCTGTAAGATTGTAAATGAATACGATGACCATAAAGTGCAAGTTTACTATTTATGTATGTTGCAGTGTGGAAAGGTGCTGTGTATCTCTATGTGACCACTAATAAACAAAGAAAAATGAATGTTGATTTTATCCTAGAATCCAGTTCTACCCCAAATCCATTTATGAAATTAGTCCAAATCAAAATCAAGGAAGTTAGGTTTTCCATATTTAATATATACTGGAATCTGGTTGCGATCTCGGTCGATCAATACTTTAAAGATCTAGACTTGTTATGGAATTTTATCATTATGGTTCCCACATACTCACATATTGTGATAGCTGGTGACCTTAATTTACATTGGGCCTCATCACGACTTTGGCGGTAACCCTTAAAGTCGGCGGTAACGCTATTAGCGCCGATTTTAAGGGTCCGTCGGATCACGAGTCGAAATACCGCTGGCGCCATTACAGCCGGCGCAAGTACAGCTGGCTGTACAAGCGCTGGCCATAATAGCGCCAGGAACCATTCGCGCTAAAACATCAGCAATCACGAGTCCGGCGTAGGCGCAATTAGCGCTAGAAAAGCGGCGGATAATCCGCCGAAAATACCTCCAGCAAGAGGCTGGAGGTAACAGAACACAGGCCACAGCAATAAGCGTGCAGGTGGAACCAATGCAAATCAGAGGCCTACAAAGGAGCCACCCATGCACAACACTCCCTCCCCAACACCATTACACCAGAAGGAGCAGGGAGGAGACAGCAATAAGGGCCCAGGTGGAACCAATGCAAATCAGAGGCCTACAAAGGAGCCACCCATGCACAACACACCCTCCCCAACACCATGCTGCCATTTGGATCCGGGAGCCTTGATGTTGAATTCTACCTGCTGCGCCTGGAGCTACAGAGGCCAACCAACCAGGCAGAGGTGCACCAGTTGAAGGGTCAATTCTATGCCATTGCCAAAGTCCCGAATGTAATAGCAGCCCTGGACTGCACACATGTGGCACTCGTACCACCCCAGGCACATGAGGCTGCCTACAGAAACTGGAAACAGTACCATTCAACGTGCAGATGACATGTGGTCCTGGCCTCACCTTCAGCCACTGCTGTGCCCGCTACCCAGGATCCACTCACGACTCCATGGTCCTGCGCAACAGTAACCTGCCGGCGTACATGGAAATGCACCGAGGCCAAAACACATGCCTACTGGGTGAGTACAAATGTATACCATAAAGCATGTCAATCCACAACTGATGGTGCCTGTCACGGAATCCATTATTCCCAATAGGTAGCACCATAACTGCAGCATTCACATTCAAGCACCTTGCACGATAAACCTTGGGCATGTCCAACACAGCAGAACACACCCATGCAGGATGCAAGAGACATGTGGCGGCACAGTGACATATGGAAGCCCCACCACAATAAAGCCTCCTGTGTGAGTAGCACCATGGCTCCCAACACTGACACAGTACAGAAATCCCACCCTGGCCACCCGACAGTAATGAAATTCTAAACCATAAGCTGGCACATCCACAAATTCACCACACATAAGTCGGCTAAGTAATGGCAATGTACATCCCACGAACATTGTCCCCAGAATGGCCTAGCAAATGCATGGAGAACAGTACAGAATAGTGACAACCAGCAAATGCAACTGTAGCCAATGGATTTGAGTACTGTTAAATCCAGTAACATAGGCGTACCAAGTGGAGAGTACCCCATTGATTCAATCGTGCCCGTAGGACAGCACACTCCACCATGTTATAGACCAAATGACAAATATGGCAAAATCACACTGATGACAGATCTCTGTACACCCACTGGACTTACCTTGTCCCCATACCGTCTTTCTCTCCCCTGCAGGTGATTCTGGATATCCCCAGTACATGTGGCTCATGACCCCTGTGCGTCATCCACACACAGCAGCGGAGCGGGCATACAACCTCGCCCATGCCCGTACACGGATCTGCATGGAGAGGGCATTTGGGCTGCTGAAGGCACGCTTCCGGTGCCTCGACTGCACGGTTTGGGCCATGGTGTATGCACCAGAAAAAGTTGGCAAAATTGTACTTGCATATGCCATGCTGCAAACATCTGCTGTCGCAAAAATGTGCCACTGCCCCCTGATGCACATGTGCAGCCATCTGAGGATGGTAGTGAGGGTGATGAAGTGCCAGAAGGTGTTGCACATGCACAAAGGTTTGGGCTGAGGGAGGGGAGGTTGGCCAGACAGGGATTGATTGATGGATTTTTTTTAGAAATGGGTAATGGTTAAATTGGAAATATGTCACTTAAACATTAAATTGTATTTGTAACAATCACTACTGTCCATGCATTGTGATTTTTCTAACTTGATTTATTTACAGTCCAACAAACCCCTCTCCCCCCAGTGAACACCCAGCACACAATCCCCCCTCCCACAGTGAACACCCAGCACACAATCCCCCCGTGAACACCCAGCACAAAATCCCCCCTCCCCCCAGTGAACACCCAGCACACAAACCCCCTCCCCCCAGTGAACACCCAGCACACATACCCCCCTCCCCCCAGTGAACAACCCTCAACTGTGCAGATTGGCACATGTATCTTATCAGGTCACCAACAACAATGCCGTGCACCACTAGGATGGTCGTGGGTGCTTTCCTTTTCCGGGCCCCTCTGGTGTGCGTGCCCTCAGGTGGCGCCTAGGAGATGCCTCGAGGGAACCCTCCGTGGGTGTGGTCGAAGTCGAAGGGACTGAAGACTGAAGTTGCGGCCAGCATGTGCTGTCGCATGAGGTTGTTTCCCTCCCTTGTTTGCTCAGCAAGTGCTGAGACTGCCTCGGTCAACTCCCTCACTCGTTGCCCGAAGCCTGTCAGGGCAGCGGTACATTGTTCAATGACTCTGCGTGCACGCGCATTGTCACGCGCTATGTATTTGCATCCATGCCGTATTGATGCACTGACGGCCTTGATGTGACGACTCTGCACCTTGGCCATTGATTCCACACTGGCCTGTTTGGCCTCAATAATGTCGAGTCGGCTGATCACTGCAGCCCCTGTGACGAAGGGCACCCCTGGTGTGTCATGTGCTGGCCTGCGACTTGTGCGCTGTCGGGTGGGGGGACTGCATGGGGACATTGCACCGGCTTGTTTTGGGCTGCCAGGCTCTGAGTGCTGGTCTTCTGGGCTGCCATATGATGGCGTATCCTTGTCCGGCTGTGGTGTGCAGACACGACGCAGAGGCAGATGTGGGCTTTGTGGAAGCTGTGTGCCTGGCCTTGGGCTCCCCTGGAGTGTGACCATCCCTTCGGCATCACTGCTTCTGGGAGAGTGCTGTCCTCCTGCCTGATGAGCACGTAGAGATGTTCCTCCCACGTCGGGCTCTGATCCACTGCTATGTCCCTCAGCATGGGGGCTGTGACTGGTGGCTTCCCTGCGGCCATGTGGGTGCTGCTGCTGTCTGGTAGGGCTGCGTTGGGGTGTAGTGGGGGTTGGCCTGGTTCGTCTCCCTTCCGTGCGGCCTCTTTGTGGGGTGGTGGTGCTGGTGGAGGGGTGGTGCTGTGGGCGCTGTGATGGTGTGGCCTCCTCCCCATCATCTTCATCCCGTTGGGATCGACGTGTTCCTGTGGGGTACATAGGGTGTGGTTTGAGTTCAATGCTACACATATTTGTGTGATGCAGTTCATGCCAACAAGTGGGATTGAAGACAGTATCATTCACGCATTCTCCTTCCATTCTGTTCTGTCGCCATGTGGTGCTTGTTGTGAGTGGGTATGGAGTTAGACTGCATGGGAATGTCGGAGTGACAAGATTGCATGCGTGGTTGGGGTGCACTGCGCTCAGGGCTTTGGGGGTGTATTCATGCGCACTTCAACTCTACGTAGCTGTCCTATGGTTATGCATGTCTATCCACTGCCCCTGTCATTCATGCACTGCATGTGCAGGGTCATCTAGGCAGCACTACGGTTCAATGGATGTAGGCCTCACTTATGGGTGTATGCAGTTCCTCACACACATTTCATCCCATTCATTCACTTAGGTTCTGCATGTGTGGTTCTTTCAGCTGCATGCATTCCGAGGCTGGACTCACCTGAAGTTGGATCAATGCCAGTGCCTGCCTCCGCTCCGCCGGGGACCTTGGCGTTAGCGCTATTTACGTCCGGCGGACAATCCGCCGCATTACTGCCGAAGTCGTGATCAAGCCCATTGTCTGGATAAACCAGTCAATCAGCCAGACATTAGATTGGTGCGGTGGAATAGATTTATCAAAATAAGGAGCATGATTATGACAAACGGAGCATTGCAGGATGATATTCCTCTGCAAAACACATGGACAAGAGGCCTATCCAGGGCTATCATCGATTACATTTATGTAAATAGGGAACTATTTCCATATGTGACCCAGTTTCAAATAATCCCTACTATGGAGAGTGATCATGAGATATTAAATTTAAAATAGATAATGACTATGAAATCCTTGAGATAAAATCAAAACAAAATACAAGGAACTGTGGTTGTGAACAATGGCCAAATTAGATTTCATTGGTCAGAAAGGTAATCTAACAAAATGTGGAGCTATATTAAAAAACTCAATTTCAAGGACTTCTAATTCTTATAAACAAAATGATTTTGAATATAGTGATTTATTACAATTATTTAAAGTCAATCATAAAGATAAGAAAAAATACAGAACTTCACATACATTTGATCGTCATGTAAAAAAAGAAAATCTCTTTGCAGACAGGAAAAAAAACATGCCCTATTACTACCCGAAGACTTAAGATGGCCTGCAATGAAATTGGTTAAAACGAGTTACAAAAATTGGATGCGGTCGTACAAATCTACTTGCATCACAATTATGGAGAACTCATGTTAAAAACAATATATAATAAAAATTCTCAACAAATTTGAGTTTTAATTAACAATGCTAATTCTGATTCCCAAATTGCGATGCAAATTAATGATGTTTCTGAAAACCAATGGATATGTCATTTTTCCTATTTGTCTGCTTATCCTGAGTCCACTGTGCTGCCTGTCTCTCTCTGTACCAATACACGATTTTTTATAAAAATTTACTGAAGAGGATATATTACACTATATAATTAAATCTAGCCGTTCCAGGGCTCCTGGCCCTGATGGCTTTTCAAATATCATGTTGAAACAATTCCAAGAATTGTGGGCATCAATCCTCTGTAACTTATTCTCTCAGATTTTGAAGAATCAAAAATTACCTAAATCTTGGCGAAATTCCATTATTATTCCGGTGTTCAAGAAGGGCGATCGCCACCCCATCTAATTATAGAATAATCGCCCATCTTGATACTCCCGGAAAAATCTTTGCTCGGATTATACTGAGAAATCTACAAGAGTGGATATAGCTTTCTAAGAACAAAGACCCATTTCAAACGGGCTTTGTTACCGGTAAGGGCACTGCTATTAACATTACAACCATTAATGCAATCAAATCCCTTTGCACAACTCGTAAATAACAATTATATCTGTCCTTCGTAGACTTCAGGGTGGCATTCGACTCTATTGATAGATCGCTGCTATTAATGAAGTTGAAGAAACTTGAATGCCATCCCTCGATAGTCACACTGATTGTCCTGTTGCATTTGGATACATCTACGCAAGTTAGACTAACCCTTGATGGCCAAATGACATCTATGTTTCCAACATTCCAAAGCCTGAAGCAGGGGTGTATACTTGTTGTTACTTATTTAATTTATTTATATTAGAGATGGGGAAAAGATTCATTTCGGGCTGGTTGCTCTCTCCCTATTTGTTGTCTATTCTTTGTGTTCACTACTTAGAAAATGCATATTAGCAGTGCAAACCCATGATCTGTTGCATACTCTAGCAACATACTTGCTACAATCAACCCATCCATTTCCATTAAAATTGAGAAATTTTACTTTAAATGTATTAGTTGATGCTGACATATCGATCGAGCTGCTAATGACCAATCCATGTCGTGCCCAACTGAAACTTTACCAACAAGACTGGATCACAATTCAAGATAAATGTAACTCTTATAGAGATTTTAATCTAACACTCTTGGGTCACAAAAACTGCAGGACTATGGCTGCCTGTTTGAACAAATATCCTTCCCCCCAATTTAGGAATTCGTATATGAGATTCAGATTAAATTTATGGCATACTAAGGATATCCTTGCCAGACGCTGTCTTCTTGCCTCGCTGGACAATATATGCCGATTTTGTAAAAAGAAATGACAATAAACAAACTTTAAAACACCTGATTGTCGAATGCACGGCACTAGTCTTGAGCGCCACAAACACTTCAGACATTTGTTTGATACTCACCAAAGTTTGTATGCTGATGGGCTTTGGTTTAAAATATTTGTTGCTCTGAAACCGTCAATCAGAATTGCTACAATTCAATTCCTAAAAGGATTAGAACTGAATGTCCTAGAATAAGATGTTGGAGCTGTAGTAGAGAATGTCTCCTTTGATAAAAAAAAATGATCTTGTATATTTTAGAAGTATGTAATTGTAAAGAGTATGCAGTAGGATGATGGGTAAAGGGCTTGTGAATGCGCTCTGCCTACCCCTGGAGTATGTGTGGGATTGAGCTGCGTGACTGGCATCAAAAGCCAGGCGCACCCACTAACACCTGGTAATGAGAGAATACCATACAGATATGATGCACTTGTCGCCCTCTATCCTGTCTTTTCTAGAATCTCTTAAAATAACACCAATCCATTAAATTGTGTCTATATATTCAGTTAATTCTGTTTTGGTGTCCCATTTTAATAACTTCTTATTTGCCCTTTCCTGGATTGAGGTACACTACATCAACAATCTGCCCAACGGATATTTGACAACATTTGACTCGGCATATCAAGCTACTTTAACGTTGCCTGTTAAGAGCACATTCTCAATGAACATTTGCCGGTATTGATAACGGTTAATTTAGAATCCAGACATCGGCCACAGCGACATCGAGAGTAAACGGAGTGATTTGCGCTATAATAATAGTGCGCACATTCGTAACAAGTTAGCCTTGATAAAGACATTTTTTCGAAACACGTGTTGGCTGATCAACAAACTCAACATTAAAAACAGAATTAACTGAATATGTACACACAATTTAATGTATTGGTGTTATTTTAAGAGATTCTAGAAAAAACAGGATAGAGCATGACAAGTGCATCATATCTGTATGTAATTGTAAAGAAATGTGTATTTTTGCACTATTTTATCCAAGTATATTAACTTTTATATTTACAAGAAATTGTACTCATTTTTATGATCTAGATCGAAAATTGTATAGATATCTTTTGGAACTGTAAAAATGTTACGTGTAATATTTTGATACTGTAAATTGAAAGGTTGATTTATCAGCCAAACAATAAAAAACAAAAAAATAAACCTCTGATCCATCTTTGACTCCTCTCTCTCCTTCCTCACTCAGACTCAGGACATTGCCAAGAAGTCCCACTTTCAGCGCTTCCTTCCCAAAGGAATTCTACCTTTTCTCACCTTGCTCTAGAAGCTCAATGTTACCCGATTGCTGGTTCTCTCTAGGCTTGAATATTCCAATAGATTTCTCCTGAATCTACCTTCTTCCACTCTGCCACCGCTCCAGCTAATCCAGAATAGGGTAGCGAGACCTATCCTTGGCCTCAAGCCCATGGACCTCATCTCTCCTGCCCTAAAAAGTCTTCACTGGCTGCCGGGCACTTCACAGATTAAATTCAAATCCCTCTATATCATCCACAAGGCTGTCTGGTGCCAGGGACCACACTATCTGCAAGTCTCTCATACTAAATATTCCCCCTCTGGACCTCTGCACTCCTCTGGCACCAACTCCCTGTGTGTAAAGCGTTTTGCTAAACAGAGGGCAGGAGGTTGATCGCTTTCCTCAGCAGGCACCCTTCTTTGGAACAGCCTCCCTATTTGTCTTTAGCAGGACTTTCTTAAATCCCGGAAGATCCTTAAGACCTTCCTCTTTACCTCCTCCTTCCCTCCCTCTCTCCTCTGCTAATCTCATAGTTGTTTTTTTGGTGTTCTGGGCCCTTATGAATTCTCAGGGCCCTGACCTCCTACACTGAATCGCCCCAGCTTCTGTCTATCCATTGCACTTGCCTCGGCTCCCCTCCACCCTTGGAGGCTCGCACTTACCTTACATTGCACTTCACCTGTTGCTCACACATCAGCACCACAGCACCTATACCATTCCCTCTCACTTCTACACGTGCACTTTCTGAACACTCAGAAGGCATCATAGGTTCATCCCCCACAATGTATTTATAATTTTTCAGTGTATTGTAATTGTTTCTCATCCCTTGTCCCCTCCCTGTTGCCCTGCGGGTGCTTTAAAACAGTATTTACTTCCTGTATAAGCACCTAACAAGCGAACAATAAATAAATAAAATAGAGGCCAGACATAATATACGCTGGTTGCCAATATAGGCGAGAATTGAATTCCGCCTCCTATTGATTACTCGTACATGTCTGACGGGATCAAGTCCCATATGCCTGAGTGAAGCATTGGTTAGCAAATCCAACATAAGGGCCCTGAGATCAAACAATACCAATCAGTTTAAAATACCCACCTGCAAACTGACTCAGGTCAAGAGATGTGCCTTCTTTCTGGCTGCCCCCCATGGTATTGAATGCCATTCCACCCGATCCTAGGGACCTTCTTTCTGGCTACCTCCCAGGGCTTGGAATGCCATTCCACCCAATCTTAGGGAAATTAGATCTACTGAAATGTTCCGAAAAATGCTTAAGATCCTGCTGTTCAGATAATGCCTCCTGGCATGCTGCTAGGAGCATTGGTGCCTGATGCTTAATTCTTGCTGCTCTGCTATGTCGCATTGTTTAGTAAGCAGGGCTTGTCCCAGCCTATGTCTCATTTTGTTATATGTTCTGTCCGCGCCTGTAAGCCTTAGGGTCATTTGGTGCGCATTACTATTGACTTAAAGTAAAGTAAAATAACCTACACGTATGATGCAAACATATCACTTTGTCCATTATTTATAACCACTTATACTTTAAATGCCATATAGATGTGCCTTAATGTTCATTTAAAGATTCTCCCAAATCCAGAGTTAAATTCACACAGGTATGTTTGTTCAGCATCAGTTGGCATGGGGAGCCAAAAGTAGCTCATAAATATGGATCTAAACTCAATCCTTGTTATTTTAAAAAATATATATATTTTAGATTTTATTACACATATCACATACATAAAACACTTAAATTCATTTTGAAGACAATATAAAAAACAATATAAAAAGACTCACACTCCACAATACTACACAAATGTATATACACACCATCAATAGTGGAGAGGATCTCAGTATCTCAGTATCTCAATCACAAATCTATCGAAACACATAGTTAGAGCTATGTTTTTCAATAGATGTGTCCACAAATGTACACATTGTGAAGTGATTGTAAACCATTTGTCATTGAGATACTGAGATACTCTCCACTATTGACGGTGTGTGCATACATTTGTGTAGTATTGTGGAGTGTGAGTCTTTTTATATTGTTTTTTATATTGTCTTCTAAATTAATTTTAGTGTTTTATGTGTGTGATATGTGTAATAAAATCTAAAATATATATATTTTTAAAATAACAATTGAGTTTAGATCCATATTTGTGATTATAACCTGAAGCACTTCAGTATCCTTCCTTTTGTATATACCATGGAGTACCCAAAAAGTAGGTGGGCTGTGAATCCCCCATGTGGGATTAGCCATTGTGAGACCTTAGCCAAAAGTAGCTCCTGTGAATTGCTGGTGTCAAGCAAACCAGGCTCTTCTAGGCCACAAGTAGGAGCTAAATAGATCCCAGCTCCCATCAATTTCGAACCCTGTGTCTCTATCAGTGCATCAGAGACCCAGAAAGCATTTTGCTTTGGAACGATTTGGGAGTGTAACAGGTCTTTAAAGACTCTAACCCCATAGCTGGAGCTGTGACCTATATGTCACACCCAAACAAGGGTCAGCCCACCTATAACGGCCATGGAAGGACTATTAGGCTGAACAAAATAAAGAGAGAGTCATAGCCTGTGAACTTTTGTGTAGTGTGAGTGTGCAAGAAAAGGTTTCTGCAGGTGGTATGATCTCTAAGGTAAATGGCTTCTGGATTCACAGGCCTACCTCGTGAATGAGGTAATGTAAAACCTTAAGAGTTCAAGAGAGTGTTCCTCTCTTTACGTTCTAAGGTAACAGAACCGATCCCTTCATAGGACAAAAATGTGCAAACAGTATAAGGCATCCATGATCCTACAGAGGTTACAGTTCATTGCCCAAAATCAGTTAGGGTGAGATACAAAAATGTACATGGCCTTTCTGACCACTTTAGTTAACTACAACAGGGGTACCATCCTGCGGAGATTAGTCCACGTGGCCTTAGTCTGGAAGGTGTGAAGGTTAAGTAAGACAAATCTCCAGTATTGGGTCTTTTATAGATATGCATACCTTTGAATATTCCTACATTGCAGTTTGGGAACACCAGAAGTTCCATACAACGTATATGAATAGTATTTACAACAGGCTTGCACTTGCAGGCTGTTGCTCCTTTAAGAGAAAAAGCACAGCCAAGCCATTCTGACACACCCAGGACTGCCAGTCTACATATTACAGATTACAGTTTAACTTTAGGATTTATGTTGGAGAAGGAACCCCGCGGGGTCAGCTCCTATATTTTTGGTGTGTTGCTAAATTTGAGTTTTTTCTTGAACTGTCAATGTTTCTGGTTTCCAAATTGTGCTAGGTCCATGTGCACTGCTGTAGAGATAACTAGTACTTGTCGTGAGCCTCCCTGGCTAGCCACAAACGAAAAGAGAATGGTCTGCTCAGACTGTGCCCCAAGTACCTCAGGAAAAATATTGGGTAGGAGGCCCTGCCAAAGCACTGCATATGTTGTCTCCCTTCCCATTATGATGCTTACTGTGACTTGTACTTTTGAATTTCTCCAAGGAACAGAACTAAAAGGGAGAGAAGACTCTAGAAAAGAGAATGAGAAGCACATATGTTATGACGGGACTAGGAGGCTGGCTTGGAAGGCTAATCCCAGGCCTGTAGCTGGATAGCGGTCTGTTGCCCCGGGACAGCTTTTGAAAGTAAACTGTGTATAAAAAATGGCAAACCCCACAGAGGCCCAATGTTGATGCCCTGAAGACTAAGAAACTGTCATTGCTCCCAACTTTGAATGTGGAGGCTCCTTCATAGTCGGCAAGTGACCTACTGTTTCCTGCATGGAAAGGGGGCATGGCTAAGAGGTATTTTGCTATAACCTTTCATTGTAATGACCCACCCCTGGGGACAAGAACAGGTAGAGATTGGAACCTAGAATCAGGTGGGACAAAGACCCAATAGGGGGAGGGGAAAAGGACAGAAATAGGAAGGAATAGGTAGAAAAGACCCAGAGATGTTGAGGGGCCCAGTCAGGGAAATCAATCGACAAATGTATCTGCAGTCTTATAAAGTCAATATTGAACTTTTGTAAATGAAAATCCGTGAACCATCTATCAGACGTTTGTGATTCTAAGGCCATCTCTGACGCTAGCCACCTGCAGCTGATGTTTATGTGAAGATGGAAAAGGAAGAGGTATTTGAACTGAGTGCTTAGCTTGTTAAGCCCTGCAAGTCAGCTCCGTTAGACGTTGTCTTGCCAAAAGTTTGGAGTTTGGGCTAACAGGTCTTCAAGGCATAGGGATAACACAGGCAACTGGCAGTCTAGCGAACAAGAAGTACAGAGCCCCGGCCAAGCCCCTGTATACTTAGCAATCAGCTTTAGCCTGACTCAGTTGTAAACCGCAGTCAGGCCGAAGTCATCAACACAAGGGGCTTTTTCCAACCTGTCTCCTGAGGAAGAATCCTGCAAGGTGAACGCTTCAGGGAATGAGGGTATCCAGTCTGCACACATAGCCATACAGGCATCTAAAACCATAGCCATCCTTGCTAGCTACGAGAGGGACTTGTGGGACAAGGTACACTCAAGTTTCTAAATTCTTCCCAAGGACATGCTATGGGAGACCAGAGATCTGGTCTAGGAGTGGGTCCCGACTCTGAACATAATCATGCAGGCCACTCTGTCTTCAGTATACACCTGCTTTTGCGGTATGAACATTGGGTGTTGTAAGGAAGGCAGGGTTTCAAACAGTAAGACAGACACAAGTGATCACAGTTCAAAAACGCCTATCTAATCCTAAATCTAAAGATGGGAGCAAGCTACGGCCATCAAACAATAATAACGCAGTCCTAGTCGAGTCCGTCAAAATAAAAAGGGCCTATACTGATAAACCTATTGCCGATCTTTACTTCTAAATACAAAATAGTGTGGAAAACAATGTTATGCAAAGGAAAAGTGTTCAAGAAATTATATGTTAGGATACGCAAGCCATTGGCCTCCCTTCCCCACGTTTGCAGCACGGGACAAGGCGGCACACTCGAGCTTAGCACAGACTCTGGCTTCTCTAGCACGAGGATGCAGTTCAAATCTTAGTATCAGGGCCTTCTATGTCAAAGTCTCTTTGCCATTCAAAGTCTCTTACTTAAGAGGGCCTGACGTGACAAACAAACATTCAAAAGTTCCTTTCTCCTCAGGATACTCATGTACAACTTCTTGGGTGATTTTTGATTCACCCCGGGCCCCTCTCCGCGGGCTCAAACCCACTTTAACACGCTTTCAATTGATCTCCCCCTGTCTGGCTCAGACCAAATCCATGTCTTTTCCCAAACTTTCTCTACTTCATCGAAATCGGATGCTTTCGACTGTGTGCAGGATTTGACTTGACCCGTCGCAGGACCACTTCGATTCACATTTATTTGTTCTCTTTCAATTGATCTCCCTCCGCCGGGCGCTGACCAAATTTATCTACTGTTATTACTTCTCAGCTGGATACCTTACAGAGACCTTCGATTGAGCATCCACGTGGTGCCGGGCCACTTTGTGAAAGGTATTCTAGCTTACTTTAAAGTTCAATCACTCATCAGCAGTTTAACTTCATTTGCGTCTCTTATCACACACGTATTAACAGTGTTCATTCTAGCACTCGCCATACAGTTTTGCCGCTTGCAACCTTGGATTCAACACAAACCAATCTTGAATCGGTCTCCACAACTCACTGGCTTCGTTGATTTCAGTGATGCTGCTTTGTTCTTGGAGCCAAGGGCAGTACCACAGCAGCTAGCACTTCTTCCCGCCTTCATTGTTGACGCAGGAGGGCCCCTGGATCCTCCGACACACAATGCAGGATGCTTTAGCTTGGTTTTCTGGTCTTACGCATTCTGTTCTCGAGGGTTTGTGAAGTTCCTTGTCAAATAAATCAAGGAAACTTCTCTGCTTGTGCCCCCCCTCTGTTTCGCCGTCTTTCTCCTCTCGTTAAACTGCCATCTTGGAACTGCTGTTTTCTCGTGTTGTTTGCCTTGCTCCAAGTGTGCCCTCGTGCTCGACCTTTTATCTGTGTGGGGAAGTTTAATGCAAGTCAGGTGTGTGTGATGGTCGATAATTGCCTGGCCTCGCCTGACCATTGTATTGGGACACGTCAGGTATACTGCTCGGGTGTTAGTCTGTTTTCTTTTATAGCGGGCTGTCTGTGAGACAGTGTTTTTGTTGTTAAAACAGGGTGGGAGGGTTGAGTTCCTAAATAACCTCTCTGGTAGGAGGGGCTAAAGGTGTGACACGGAAGGGGATACCGCGTCTCACCATCCGGTGTCCCACTCCCCGAAGACTCCTCTCCCAGGTAAACCTCCTGCACCGGTCCAACCCCAGGAACTGGATCCAAAAGCGATGGCCATGTCCTGGCCACCTGGATGACAGATCCCCGGGGACTAGTGGGTGAGACACCTTCTGGTTTCTCATAGGGTGCCAAGGTGGCCACCATGGCTTTAGTCCACAGGCTTTAGGCCAGACTTGCAAGCCAACATTCTGAACCTCCATCACACAAAAAGAGACTGAGACAGCTTGGGCTGTGGGGGTTCTGACGTCCATACATTCATCATTGTCAGGGGGCTCAATGAGAGATTGAGGCTTATTGTCATTTTCTTCTTTTTATCAATACCAGCCTTATTATCCGGTGACCACCATGGGGTTTGTGCACCACCAAGCTCAAAGGGGCGAGAGCTCCTTTTGATCAAAACACAGTGTCCACAGAGGAGGAAACCAAGGCAAAGGTGGCCACATCCAGATCCCCAAACAAGCTTGGCTTTCCTTAGCAATGAGTGGAAGGAAGGATAACAAGCCATTTGTCATCTTGGTGCGCAATAATGTAGGGGTGGGCCCCTAATCACCTTAACCCAAAGTGGGTCCCCCACTTAAGGAATGAGTGCTCATTTGAAAGTAAAGCAAGTTTATTGTACAAACATCCGGTGAGGAGTTAGATGACGCCATAGAGTCAAACTAACCCAATTCTTACTGAACTACATACGTTGACACATTATATACATTTTGCAACACTATATTTTATTACCATCCACCCCCCACATATGATTGGACAAAACCTCTACATAGAAATCCCATCTTTCTCCAATTCTTCCATTCTCATTGGCCACTTGTTATCTTAACTACCATCTTCAGCTTGTGTGTAGAACACACCTCTTCATGGGATTCGTCCGTGGTAGGTCATGATATCATCAAACAGTTTAACATGTGTCTGCAAACATAATTCATTACTAGCCTGAGCCCTTTAACCTTAAACATAATTGCACATGGTTTGCATAGATACATCAAGTGATAGGAAGGAGGCTGAGTAAACAGGTTCTCTTTGAACTGACGATAGCTATCTTATCAGCCCCATTCTGACATCTGCCACCGCCTGGAAGAACTTGACCTCAATGTCCTCGGTCTCAACAAGACATGGTCACGGCCAGCTCTGTCACAAGCTTTGACACTCTCCTCCCTGATGGCTACAGGATCCTTTCTGTACTCAGATCCCCCCGTGCTGGACGGGGTGTAGCCTTGGTGTTCCCTCAGTGGATTCCTGCCTCTATCATCCCTACGCAGACATACTCCTCTTTCAAATGCTTCATCTGCAGGCTTTCTCTCTTTCTCCTGGCCACTCTCTTACCGTGGCTACTATCTATCGGCCTCCTGGTCAGATCACCTAATTTCTCTCAGTGGGCGGACCTTTCCTCCTCCCTCCTGGCCTCAACCACTCAACTCCTCCTTCTTGGTGACCTCAACATCCATCTGGACTCTTCCTGTTCCTCCACTGTACACTTCCGGGATCTCTGCGACTCCCTCTCCCTTTCTATCCTCCCCTCTGGCCCGACTCACTGTGCAGGGCACACGCTTGATGTTTTGATCTCCTCTGACCTCCCCCTCTCCATCCCTCTGACCACTCATCTCTCCTGCACTGATCAGTCTCTCCTCTTCTCTCAACTTTCACTCTCTACCCCCCCAGGCGAAGCCAACCCAACACTCCCCCCTCCGTCTCTGGCTGACCCACAACCTGACACAGCCCTTTCCTTGCTCTGCTCTTCTATCTCTGATACTCTTGATGCTCTTGCCCCTGTCATGAGGATCCATTTGAAGCCCAAAGCAAAGTGCAATTCTTGGTACGACTCTGACCTAGCAACCCTTAATTGCAAGTGCAGGGTGGCTGAGAGGAAATGGAGAACTTCTTGTTCATCCTCTGACAAACTGGCCTGCAGCCTCCTCCAAAGGCAATACCGTCTCTCTGTCCATACTAAGAAGAGAGACACCATCCAAGCCTGTGTCTCTGCGGCTTCTAACAACTCGACCAAACTCTTCAAAATCTGCAAGGAGCTGGCCAACCCTGCTGCAGTCTCTACCTGTTGTCACCTCTCAGGCCCTTTGCACGACCCCTTGCCCCTCACTTCATCTCAGAAACCCAGGATATCCTGTCCACCCTATCATCCCCTCCCCAGCTTCTCCCTTCTCCTTCTGTGAACCCTGGCCCTTCTGTAGCCACCCCCCCCCCCCACTCTCTTTCTCGTCCTTTCCTCTTTTCTCCCCCGGCGAGGTCTCCAGACATGTCCGATCTATGTCAAAACAGGTTCTTCCCTGTTCCTCCAAAACCATCAAGGACCACATTGACACCATTGCTCCTGCCCTAGCCGATTTCTGCAACCTCTCCTTTGCCTTGGGAGCCTTCCCCTCCCCTCTGAAGCACTCTTGTGCACCCTCTTTTCAAGAAAGCCACAGCTGACGCTTCTTGTCCAGAAAACTATCGCCCGATCTCCATCACTCCTTTACTGGGCAAACTCCTGGAAAAGCTGGCCATCTCGCAGCTTAACCTTCACTCTGATTCTGTTAGTTGTCTCCACGACCATCAGTCTGGCTTTAGAGCTGCCAGAAGCACGGAAACTGCTCTCCTGAACATCTGTGAAGATCTGCTCTGCAACCTTGACTCTAACATCCTCTCTGTCCTCATCCTACTCAATCTCTCTTCTGCCTTTGACACAGTCAACCATACCATCCTGCTCAACCATCTCTGTGACAACCTGGATATCACTGATCAGGCTCTGGCTTGGCTGACTTCTTTCCTCTCTGATCAACCCAGGGGTCTAACCTCTCACCCTAGCTTTTCAACCAATACCTGGCAACTCTCGGCCATCGCATAGCCATTTTCGTCTCCAATTTTCAGTGCTATGCTGATGACACAACTCATTTTCAGGCTTCCCTCGGCCACTTCTTCTCCTTCTCTCATCTCTGATTGCCTGCCTGCAATTCAGGATTGGTGTGACGCTCCTCTTTGCTTCTGCCTTCGCTCTTCCTCTCCCCTGCTGATCTGTTCTGCTTCGGCATCGTGTAACTGGCTACCCACTGATTTCAGGCCCAGGTACTTGCTCACCCTGCCACACACCCGTACTGCCTCCTGGCAACCCTTGCACTTGGGACTGAATCTGTAACCCTACAGTCCCCCCCTTTTCTGCATATATCAGGCACCTCCTGTCTGCGCCTTAAACCTAGCACTTGCAACTTCCTGGCTGCACTACCACTGTTGTTTTTTATTCCTTTCCCCCTTCTCTCTCCCCTGCACTTGCGCATTCTCAATGTCATTGTGCCTAGTAAGATTGTTGTTTTTGTTCTCCCGTGTTCCCCTCCCTTGCCTTGTCACGCTCTGAAACACTAAAATATCAATATCAATTAAAACATTCTAATGTAAATGACTACCATTTCCGTACGCACGGCACATCTGAGAATACAATTGAAACTCCTAAGTATCAATCACTTTAGCCTTAGGCGTTACTTCACCCCATTTTTATTGCTGGTCAGAACAAATGACTGGGTCCCTCTGAAAAACTTCCATTGCACTTACAGAGATTACATCTACCGCTGAGCTGACCATCTGCTTAACGTCAAAGTTACTCATTTACCCTTCCTCTGGCCCTGAAACTCTGTAAATCCAACTTTTCAAATTCACGTTAAAATTCACCTTGCAAAAACTCTGACTGCCATGTTTTAATCCATTTGTAAACAAAGAAAGCCCAATACATATAGATGTATGAAATCCCTGTGTATGTATATCAGTGTGAATGCATGTTTAACTGTCAGATTTTCTTCAAAGTGGGTTCTCTATGACCAGTCATTTTCCTTGCATGCGCATTATGAAAACTGCTTGTTGATCGTGTTTTATATTTCATTTGGTGGTTTTGGCATTTGTCTTTCTACGCGCATGCAGAGCTAATATGTGTCACTTTAACAAAGAAGTAATACATATCCCATTCACATTTAACTAAACTGGATGCATAGAAAAAATGGCAACATCACTAACTTTGCCACAACCCCAGTCACAAATATGGAGCAGGCAACATGAACCCTTCTTCATCGTTGGGACCTTTCCTGACTACCCCAAAATCCCCCCCCCTTAGTTAATACTTTAACTAACACATTGTATTCATGTACTTTGAAAACAACTTCTCTGTGATCCAACATACAATCATCTCTCATATCGGTCCCAAGATGGTCATACTCCTCCGCTGAATAACCCCAACTTGTCCCCCCACCATTTCCGCAATCTACCCACTGCCCCACTGGAGAACATAAAACAGCTCCAGTCTGAGTAGCCACGTGAAATGAAATGGTAGTGATTCTAGCTTTGGGACAGGGTCATAGTCATCATGTCAGCTGCTTTCGGTACCTGGACAGAACAACATTGTAAGAGCTTTTGGCAAGAACAGAAGATAATAAGGAAAAAGACAAAAATACTTTAAAGAAATGTCCACAGCAAGGCTCATCCAAGACAGCACCCAAAGAATAGCAAATTTTGCCACAAATCGTTTGTATTTCTTGCTTAATTTTTCATGATCATTCTGAGCTTATGCAAGACAACAACAGTTTGTGATAAGGTCCCATTCTCTGAGTCACTCGGAGGCACAAATGTAGAGCACATACTCCCAATTTTTTGACACCCCCCCCTCCATAGCTGGCAGGAAATCGAGGATGTAACAGTTCTGTAAAGTTACGAGCCTCAGGCCCTGTTGCTCTTCCTTGATAGCACTGAACGCTGACACAGAGGAATTGATAAACATTAAAGGTTCATATCTGGTAACAAGGAGCCACTTGGCATTTGCTGCGGTTTAGACGCCAGGTGTCGGGAGAGATGAGAAGAAGGTCTCTGTGTGACTATAAACAGTCGGTACTGCTCAGGAATGTCCATTAAGGCTTTTGATGATGCCACCGAAATATAATTTGAACGCTTAGCTCGTTGCAATAGATCCTGCTTCCCGTTGTATAAAGTCATTGATTTGCCCATATG
The DNA here is from genome assembly GCF_040938575.1 of Ambystoma mexicanum. Taxonomy (NCBI): domain Eukaryota; kingdom Metazoa; phylum Chordata; class Amphibia; order Caudata; family Ambystomatidae; genus Ambystoma; species Ambystoma mexicanum. Next base: position 110,524,239 of record NC_090938.1, on the reverse strand, counting down.
TGATGATGAAGGGGCACAAAGGGGCACAGATGTGACTTTGGGCATTGAGTGGGCCTAGACCAAGTGTTCCTCAGGGATTATGAGGATTGGCACATGGAGTGTAGAGAAACTGCACACACCTCACCAGGCTGGAGGCAACTTGACAGGATTCTGGTCCAAGAGCACAGGGCAAAAGCTGTATCTCACAGTATGCACTGTAGATTAGGGTAGATTCTTCAGGCAATGGTAGCATATAACAGAAACAGGGCACATACCAAGGTGATCTGAGTTGAGCCATATTCATAGGAACTGCAGGGGCAGGAGCAAGAGCTGCCTGTAAGTAAAGAGACATAGAGAAAGCTAAGACAAACAAATATATTGGCCAGCACGGATTGATGAGAATAAAAGGTATACTGGAATATGATAAGGGGTCTCCATGGATTAGGGAAAGACCTTTGGGTCAGGACTAGCAGATTACTCTTAACAATGGTCATACAGCAGCATCATGAGTTAGGTGTGCTGAAGAGACTGCTGTAACCAGTGTAAGGGTAAAACTGCAGAACATATACTGAGGCTGGTAAGACTCCAACCGACTAGACAAAGGCAACAAAAGTCTTTCCCTTATCTGATCAGATCTAAACAGAGACCAACCCAGGAGTCACACTGTAAATGGGTACAGAGCGGAGGCACAAAAGTGGACCAAGATATAATACTTGTGAAAAGCAGCATTGAAAGAAATAAGCAGGTACAGGACACGATAGAGAAACTAAGTACAAAGTGGTGACTGGAATATCAGAATACACAAGGCAAAGGACTCAGACAAGATAGGTCGCTGCCAACACAGCGAATACGAGGGGTTCAGGAAACTCAGAGTACTTAAGAACAGGCATTAGAACTATGGACTGAAGTCTGGAAATATCGCAGACAAGGAACAAGCAGGAAAACTTCAAGAGACTGGGATTGCAGAGAGAAAGAGAGAAAAGCAATGCAGCAACAGGATAACCCTGTGAAGCAGAAATGCTTACAGAAAACAGGATGTTTACAGAAAGACAAAAAAGGTATCAGTAAAGAACAGAATGTCTTTAACAACAAAACAGGACAAGGTTTCAGAGGTCAAAAGCTGGAAAGCTAAGAAAGTTTCAAAAACAGGCAGACTTCAAAAGCAGGCCGAAAAAGGTTCTGCAAAGCAGGAACAACAAACAGGATTCAAAAGCCAAAATCAGGATATTCAGGAAAGGTTCAAAACTGATCATACGCGCACACAAACACAAACTCACAGTGGAAGCAGTTGACTGAACAACTGCTTCTGTTCAAACTGAGCTTATAAAGGCCGTCCCAGCCAACAACCCAACATGGGGCCTCATTACGAGTCCGGGCGTAACCGAGGCTCGTTACCGCCGGACTCGTATTACCATTCCGCCTCCGTGATTCCCGGAATTACCGGGGCATTACAACCCCGGTTTCCTGGGAATCACGGAGGCGGAATGGTGTTAATCCCCATTCCCATTGAGTCGACTCAATGGGAATGGGGATCATGGAAATACCGGCAGCATCTCGTAATGCTGCCGGTGTTTCCTCGTCCGCCTACAGGCGGGCGGTGTTAAACCCCCCAGGTCAGATCTGGCGGGACATCACCTCCCGCCTGCAGGAGTTGTGATCGCCCGGCATGGAAACAACGGTGGCGGCGGGTTTACCGCCACCGTTGTTTCCATACCGGACGATTTGTAATGAGGCTCATGGTGGAGCTGGGTATATTCTCAGGCAGCTGTGTTCAAATAAGCCCAGCCCCTGCTGCAGTTGCTTGCAGCAGTAGATTGTAATTATTTATTTATTTATATTTATTTGTATTTGCTTTAAAAAACACCTTTACAAAATCAATCTAGAACATCATTAATACATACGCATCAAATAGATCTTCAAATAAAACAAGGTCAACAGTAACATCACACATTGGTTAAAAGACATCAATTCATCAAGTTCAATTAATCAATGAATCAAATTCATATACTCCTACGTCCTGTTCCCTTTCCTCCATACTTACGGGACATTCCTCCGTCCTGTGGGACTGGACCGGAGCACTTTGTGAAAGCTGTAACACCGCCCACCTTAGCTCCGCCCAGTGCATCGCCCATCAGTCCTTTTCTCCGCTTGTTCCAGACTGGACGCACATGCATCTGCGGAAGACTTTTTGTCATGATCTCTGCTTCCAAAAGGTCAGGGTTTTCCCAACTCCCTTGGAAGCAGATCCATAACCCAGGTTCCGAGTGCCAACCAGTCCCAATTGGGACCTTTTGGACCTAGTCCTGGCGCCAGTGGCACCAGGCTCATAAATATGCCCAGTCCCAGCGCTGGAAGCGCCGGGCTCATAATGCTTGGGTGGACTTACCTGCAGCAGACCATGCTGCTTACTTGCCTGCCAGTTGAGCCTCTGATCCTCTTCTGTTTGGAACTACTTTTCCTGTTGGGTGGGGCAGGAGCCACTCCCTAGATTCAGAACACTGGAACTCTTCTGGAAAGCAGGAACTCTTTTCTTACCTAGGCGTGGCTGTGGAAGGAGACACCTAAGCACTACAGGAGGCTATTTAAACCACACCCGATTGATGAATCTTGCTTTGCGTTATTCTGCATCCTCTGCATCAGAACGCTCATCGTGTCTTCTGCATCTGATCCTGGGCCTAAGGAAAAAGGCTTACCATCCTGAATCCAGTCTTCAGCAACACCTATAAAGACAAGAAAGAACAGGTTAGCATTACGGTCTTCAGTGACAGCGCTTCACTTACCTGGTCCATCGGCTGTCACCAACGCCTCGCGCTGCATTCCGGCATCTGAAAGACAAAGGCTTACCTACTCTTCTTGCGCTCCGGAGGTCTTCACACTGCATTCCGGCATCTGAAAGACAAAAGCTTACCAACTCTTCGCACGCTCCGGAGGCCTTCGGCGCTGCATCCCGCATCTGAAAGACAAAACAAGGTGCGTTTAAAGACATTGGGGAACTTTAATACTCACGTGCCATTACTCCTTTCCACATCTAACCCAGTGGGTATTCCGGCACCCTGCAGCCGCTCCGAACTTGTACCTGCAAAATAAAAAGACAGTTAGAGCGCATCGTGAAGCAGGCAACAAGCGCTTACTTACGTGCTTCCAGGCGCTTCTATTCATCACACGGGCTCCATCTTCAACTCACTTCAGCCCGTCATCCGCCATCGCCGGAACCCTGCAAAACAAGAAACATCATTACTAAAGACTTTAAAGACATTAGAATTACTCGAAACTTACCGTTCGTGCAGTAAACGACGGACAGCAGTCCTCTGAAGTCAAGAGGCCTGCTCCCCTTATCCAGTGAAGAAACTGGTTACAGCACCCTGCCCCGAGGCAGATGGAGAGCACGGCGTTCACTTACCTAAGGTGAGAGCGTTAACCTTTGGGGTTCTACAGGAGAAGAGAAAGGGAAGAAGAGAGAGACATTCAATAACCCAGTTCCTTAATCCCATATTTTCTATCTGCAGACATCTTACCCTTCAAGTCAGACATACAGTGCATAGAGGTCCAGCCCAAAGAGCCAGCCGTGTGTTACACATCACCTTTGAAGATACGGTATACGCCCAGTCAAGACCGGCGCCTCTACGGGAATCAGGTGAGCGTTACAGAACGCAAAGCCTACCACAAAACTCCCGTCCAGGCGCTATGGAAACTTCGGATACCGACCAGCTAGCCCAGTTACTTGGGGAACTAAGGGCAGAAGTGCATGCAGCCCGTCAGGAAACGAACGCTCTAAGAAGGGAACTGATTATTTCCAAGGAGCGAACAGATGATCTCGCTAGACAATTGCTACAGTCACAAGCCGGACAGACCCCGTTACCCGCATCTGGGGGAAATCTTCCTTCTACATCCTCTATGAATCCAGTGCAGATCAACCTACCTGGGAATGTACCTCTGGCTCCGCCCGAACTATTTTCTGGTGACCCAAAGAGGTTTGCAGTATTTATCAATCAGTGCCGGTTGCATTTCTTATGCCGGCCAGCAGCCTTTCCAACTGATCAAGCTAAAGTAGCTTTCGTGCTTTCGTACCTTAGTGGCAATGCGGCAGACTGGTCGATCCCTCTAGTAAATCAAGATGATCCGGTCCTCCATGATTTTCAAGCTTTTCAGCTCAGTATGGAAAAACTGTTCGCAAGACATTCACAGGGGCAGGCCTTGGACAATGAGCTTCTTTCGTTGCGACAAGGTAATCAAGACCTTTTGGCTTATATTGCGTCTTTCAACAGACTGATAGTGGAAACTCAATGGCCTGAGGACAAAAGGATTACGCTATTTTATAGAGGTCTACGTGGAGAGCTCAAAGATGTGTTAGCCCAAGTAGTGAATCCCCCACAAGATTGTTCGGACTATATAGACTTAGTCGTTCAAATAGATCACAGACTGCAGAACAGGAAGGCCGATCGTTCCAAGTTTGATGCTCGAGTATTTTCCAAACCGCCAACTCCTTCCAAAGGAGTAGACTCCGGGGAACCCATGCAAATAGGGGGTCTGAAACGTCCTCTAACACAAAAGGAGCGGGAAAGGAGAAAACAGTTGCAATTATGCTTCTATTGCGGAAACTCAGGGCACTTTCTTCGAGACTGTCCGGTGAAACCTGCCAAGAAGGCAGTAGGAGCTGCAGTTACCAAAGTTACAAACTCTGAGCAGGGAAACGACCTCGCTCGACAAGAATAGAGGTCCTCTTGCCGAGCGTGAAAACCAGTTCCGTGACCTCGCATTTCGTGATACCTATGGTCCTCATTAGCCCTGATAATCCGGATCGATTACATGCAATTGAAGCTTACGTCCACAGCGGTGCCATCGGCAATTATGTGGATCATGAAATGGTTTTGAGGATGAATCTAACTCTTTGTCCCAAGGCTGTAATGGACGTCATTACTACGGTGGATGGTACGGAGATAGCCTCCGGGCCAGTAACGCATACCACTCAAGAGGTGACGCTAGTAAGTCAAGATGGACACCATGAGAAGATCGTGTTCGATGTGATCAAGGCCCCTCAGTTTCAGATTATTCTAGGAATACCTTGGTTAGAGAAACACAATCCTCTGATCGATTGGCGAGCAAGAACGGTCCAGTTTCCAGAATGTGTCTCTACTTGTCACCCTCCACCTGGTGTTGCACTGGCAGCAATTTCTTCAGAGACTCCCCAGTTACCTCCCGAATACCTAGAATACCAAGATGTTTTCCGGTAGGATCAGGCTAACTCTCTACCTCCTCATAGGTCTTATGACTGCCAGATAGACCTGATACCTGGATCTACTCCTCCTTGTAGTAGAATTTATGCCCTCACCGAGCCTGAGAACCTTCACCTTCGACAATACCTGGATCAATACCTGGCAAATGGGTTTATTCGTCCTTCCAAGTCCCCTGCTTCTTCAGCTTTGTTCTTCGTTCCAAAAAAGGAAGGAGACCTTAGAACTTGTATAGATTATCGCTCCCTGAACCAGATCACCGTTAAGAATAGATATCCGTTACCTTTGATCCCTGAACTCCTGGACCAAGTCAGAAAAGCATGCATATATACAAAGCTGGATCTTAGAGGAGCTTACCACTTGGTACGAGTAAAAGAGGGCGATGAATGGAAGACGGCCTTCCGCACCAAGTATGGGCTATTTGAATATCAGGTCATGCCCTTCGGACTTTGCAATGCCCCGGCCGCCTTTCAATATTTTATGAACGATGTCCTCAGAGAGCTCATAGATGTGTGTGTTGTTGTTTACATTGACGACATCCTCGTTTATTCTTCATCGGAATATGAACTTCGGAAACACGTGAAAATGGTCCTCGAAAGATTGCGTCAACACAAACTTTTCGCTAAATTGGAAAAATGTGTTTTCAACGTGACTGAAGTTGAATTCTTGGGATTCATATTATCACCTGGCGGAGTGCGTATGGATTCAAAGAAGGTCGATGCAGTTCTCAAATGGCCATCACCATCCTCCGTAAAAGGTGTGCAAAGCATGTTAGGCTTCGCTAACTTTTACCGCAGGTTTATCCCCGAATTCTCTCGAATAGTCCAGCCCATCACTGCCTTGTTAAAGAAAAACAAACATTTTGAATGGTCTACCGAGGCGGAACAAGCTTTCCAGGATTTGAAGACTAAATTTATCTCTGCACCAATCTTAAAACACCCTCGCCCCGAACTCCCCTGCATCGTGGAAACTGATGCTTCAAGCCTTGCCATGGGGGCAGTTCTATCACAAAAGGACCCGGTAACCAATCAGTTGCATCCCGTGGCATTTTGGTCCCGCAAATTCTCGCCTCCTGAAATCAATTACACGATTACTGACAAGGAACTTCTGGCTATCAAGTCTGCCTTTAAGGCTTGGCGGCATTATCTGCTGGAGGCCCGACACACCGTTACTGTGATTACGGATCACCGAAACCTGCAATATTTGAAAACCGCAAAAGCCCAATCCTCTAGACAACTCCGTTGGGCATTATTCTTTGCCGAGTTTGACTTCATAATTACCTATCGACCTGGTACAAAGAACGGTAAAGCTGATGCCCTTTCTCGGATGGGAGTGGAAGAACACTTGATCAACCCTAAACCTGTACCAATCATTCCCGAACAAAGAATTCTGGGTGTAATCGCCACAGAATCCATAGAGGAAGTTAAGGATAAAGCCAGGCAACTTGTAACTCCAGCAGACATACAGAATTGGCATCTGCAGGGAAAGGACTTTGCAGTAAAGGACAACTTATTGTATTTCCAAGAACGATTATACCTACCCAGCACAGATTTACAGAAAAAAGTAATCTCTTGTTATCACGATTCTTTAATGGAAGGACATCCCGGTATGGCCAAGACCTCAGAAAAGATCAAGCGCTACTTCTGGTGGCCGTCTTGGAAAAAAGATATCAGAGACTTTATAATGTCCTGTGGAGTATGCGCCCAAAACAAGAGTCAAAAGGAAAGACCAGCAGGCCTCTTACGCCCTATTGACATCCCACCTCGCCCTTGGCATACGCTTTCTATGGACTTCATCACCGATCTACCTCCATGCTCCGGATACAATACGATTCTAGTAATCGTGGACTTATTCTCCAAGATGGCGCATTTCATTCCGCTCAAAGGCTTGCCAACAGCAGCAACTCTGGCCCGAGAATTTCTCGAAAACATCGTCCGACTGCACGGTTTTCCTTCGGTTCTAATTTCGGATCGAGCTAGTCAATTTATTTCTCATTTTTGGCGAAGTTGCTGTCGGTCGGCTCAAATTGATGTGAGACTATCGACCAGTCACCACCCTCAGACCGACGGACAAACCGAGAGGACCAATCAAACTCTGGAACAGTATTTACGCTGCATGCTGCAACAAACTGAAAAAACTTGGAAAGACATCCTTTGGATAGCCGAATATGCCTACAATAACTCTGTCCATTCGGGAACTGGGAAAACCCCGTTTTTTCTTTTGTACGGCAGTCACCCTCGAACCTCGGAGTTGGATCCCCTCCAAGATCTTGAAACACCAGCAGTAGACTACCTGCATTCTACAATCACCCAAGCCTTTAAGGAAGCTGTTTCTCACCTTCAAAGGGCTAAAGAACAATACAAGAAAGGAGCAGATCAACATCGGAAGGAAGCCCCTCAATATCAAGTAGGGGATCAAGTCTGGTTATCCACCAAATATCTACCTCTAAAAGGGCCACGCACATTCAACCCAAGATACCTTGGTCCCTATTCCATCACTACCATAGTAAACCCAGTAGCGGTCAAGTTGGACTTGCCCCCGCACATGAAGATACATCCGGTCTTCCACGTCTCTCTATTAAAACCCGTGCAACCTCAAACCCGACTAACTAAATCTCCAAAACCTATCCTAGTTGATGGAGAACTCGAGTTTGAAGTCAAAAGCATTCTGGACTCCAAGATCTCCAAATCTAAACTATTTTACCTAATTGACTGGAAAGGCTACGGCCCCCAAGAGAGATCCTGGGAACCTGCTGAATATGTCCACGCTCCTCGCCTAATCAAAAGATTTCACCGAACATTTCCTGACAAGCCAAAACCCCCGGAGAAGCCCGGTTTGGGAGGGGCCTTGAGGGGGGGTACTGTCATGATCTCTACTTCCAAAAGGTCAGGGTTTTCCCAACTCCCTTGGAAGCAGATCCATAACCCAGGTTCCGAGTGCCAACCAGTCCCAATTGGGACCTTTTGGACCCAGTCCTGGCGCCAGTGGCACCAGGCTCATAAATATGCCCAGTCCCAGCGCTGGAAGCGCCGGGCTCATAATGCTTGGGTGGACTTACCTGCAGCAGACCATGCTGCTTACTTGCCTGCCAGTTGAGCCTCTGATCCTCTTCTGTTTGGAACTACTTTTCCTGTTGGGTGGGGCAGGAGCCACTCCCTAGATTCAGAACACTGGAACTCTTCTGGAAAGCAGGAACTCTTTTCTTACCTAGGCGTGGCTGTGGAAGGAGACCCCTAAGCACTACAGGAGGCTATTTAAACTACACCCGATGGATGAATCTTGCTTTGCGTTATTCTGCATCCTCTGCAGCAGAACGCTCATCGTGTCTTCTGCATCTGATCCTGGGCCTAAGGAAAAAAGGCTTACCATCCTGAATCCAGTCTTCAGCAACACCTATAAAGACAAGAAAGAACAGGTTAGCATTACGGTCTTCAGTGACAGCTCTTCACTTACCTGGTCCATCGGCTGTCACCAACGCCTCGCGCTGCATTCCGGCATCTGAAAGACAAAGGCTTACCTACTCTTCGTGCGCTCCGGAGGTCTTCACACTGCATTCCGGCATCTGAAAGACAAAAGCTTACCAACTCTTCGCACGCTCCGGAGGCCTTCGGCGCTGCATCCCGCATCTGAAAGACAAAACAAGGTGCGTTTAAAGACATTGGGGAACTTTAATACTCACGTGCCATTACTCCTTTCCACATCTAACCCAGTGGGTATTCCGGCACCCTGCAGCCGCTCCGAACTTGTACCTGCAAAATAAAAAGACAGTTAGAGCGCATCGTGAAGCAGGCAACAAGCGCTTACTTACGTGCTTCCAGGCGCTTCTATTCATCACACGGGCTCCATCTTCAACTCACTTCAGCCCGTCATCCGCCATCGCCGGAACCCTGCAAAACAAGAGACATCATTACTAAAGACTTTTAAAGACATTAGAATTACTCGAAACTTACCGTTCGTGCAGTAAACGACGGACAGCAGTCCTCTGAAGTCAAGAGGCCTGCTCCCCTTATCCAGTGAAGAAACTGGTTACAGCACCCTGCCCCGAGGCAGATGGAGAGCACGGCGTTCACTTACCTAAGGTGAGAGCGTTAACCTTTGGGGTTCTACAGGAGAAGAGAAAGGGAAGAAGAGAGAGACATTCAATAACCCAGTTCCTTAATCCCATATTTTCTATCTGCAGACATCTTACCCTTCAAGTCAGACATACAGTGCATAGAGGTCCAGCCCAAAGAGCCAGCCGTGTGTTACACATCACCTTTGAAGATATGGTATACGCCCAGTCAAGACCGGCGCCTCTACGGGAATCAGGTGAGCGTTACAGAACGCAAAGCCTACCACAAAACTCCCGTCCAGGCGCTATGGAAACCTCGGATACCGACCAGCTAGCCCAGTTACTTGGGGAACTAAGGGCAGAAGTGCATGCAGCCTGTCAGGAAACGAACGCTCTAAGAAGGGAACTGATTATTTCCAAGGAGCGAACAGATGATCTCGCTAGACAATTGCTACAGTCACAAGCCGGACAGACCCCGTTACCCGCATCTGGGGGAAATCTTCCTTCTACATCCTCTATGAATCCAGTGCAGATCAACCTACCTGGGAATGTACCTCTGGCTCCGCCCGAACGATTTTCTGGTGACCCAAAGAGGTTTGCAGTGTTTATCAATCAGTGCCGGTTGCATTTCTTATGCCGGCCAGCAGCCTTTCCAACTGATCAAGCTAAAGTAGCTTTCGTGCTTTCGTACCTTAGTGGCAATGCGGCAGACTGGTCGATCCCTCTAGTAAATCAAGATGATCCGGTCCTCCATGATTTTCAAGCTTTTCAGCTCAGTATGGAAAAACTGTTCGCAAGACATTCACAGGGGCAGGCCTTGGACAATGAGCTTCTTTCGTTGCGACAAGGTAATCAAGACCTTTGGCTTATATTGCGTCTTTCAACAGACTGATAGTGGAAACTCAATGGCCTGAGGACAAAAGGATTACGCTGTTTTATAGAGGTCTACGTGGAGAGCTCAAAGATGTGTTAGCCCAAGTAGTGAATCCCCCACAAGATTGTTCGGACTATATAGACTTAGTCGTTCAAATAGATTGCAGACTGCAGAACAGGAAGGCCGATCGTTCCAAGTTTGATGCTCGAGTATTTTCCAAACCGCCAACTCCTTCCAAAGGAGTAGACTCCGGGGAACCCATGCAAATAGGGGGTCTGAAAGGTCCTCTAACACAAAAGGAGCGGGAAAGGAGAAAACAGTTGCAATTATGCTTCTATTGCGGAAACTCAGGGCACTTTCTTCGAGACTGTCCGGTGAAACCTGCCAAGAAGGCAGTAGGAGCTGCAGTTACCAAAGTTACAAACTCTGAGCAGGGAAACGACCTCGCCCGACAAGAATAGAGGTCCTCTTGCCGAGCGTGAAAACCAGTTCCGTGACCTCGCATTTCGTGATACCTATGGTCCTCATTAGCCCTGATAATCCGGATCGATTACATGCAATTGAAGCTTACGTCCACAGCGGTGCCATCAGCAATTATGTGGATCATGAAATGGTTTTGAGGATGAATCTAACTCTTTGTCCCAAGGCTGTAAAGGACGTCATTACTACGGTGGATGGTACGGAGATAGCCTCCGGGCCAGTAACGCATACCACTCAAGAGGTGACGCTAGTAAGTCAAGATGGACACCATGAGAAGATCGTGTTCGATGTGATCAAGGCCCCTCAGTTTCAGATTATTCTAGGAATACCTTGGTTAGAGAAACACAATCCTCTGATCGATTGGCGAGCAAGAACGGTCCAGTTTCCAGAATGTGTCTCTACTTGTCACCCTCCACCTGGTGTTGCACTGGCAGCAATTTCTTCAGAGACTCCCCAGTTACCTCCCGAATACCTAGAATACCAAGATGTTTTCCGGAAGGATCAGGCTAACTCTCTACCTCCTCATAGGTCTTATGACTGCCAGAAAGCCCTGATACCTGGATCTACTCCTCCTTGTAGTAGAATTTATGCCCTCACCGAGCCTGAGAACCTTCACCTTCGACAATACCTGGATCAATACCTGGCAAATGGATTTATTCGTCCTTCCAAGTCCCCTGCTTCTTCAGCTTTGTTCTTCGTTCCTAAAAAGGAAGGAGACCTTAGAACTTGTATAGATTATCGCTCCCTGAACCAGATCACCGTTAAGAATAGATATCCGTTACCTTTGATCCCTGAACTCCTGGACCAAGTCAGAAAAGCATGCATATATACAAAGCTGGATCTTAGAGGAGCTTACCACTTGGTACGAGTAAAACAGGGCGATGAATGGAAGACGGCCTTCCGCACCAAGTATGGGCTATTTGAATATCAGGTCATGCCCTTCGGACTTTGCAATGCCCCGGCCGCCTTTCAATATTTTATGAACGATGTCCTCAGAGAGCTCATAGATGTGTGTGTTGTTGTTTACATTGACGACATCCTCGTTTATTCTTCATCGGAATATGAACTTCGGAAACACGTGAAAATGGTCCTCGAAAGATTGCGTCAACACAAACTTTTCGCTAAATTGGAAAAATGTGTTTTCAACGTGACTGAAGTTGAATTCTTGGGATTCATATTATCACCTGGCGGAGTGCGTATGGATTCAAAGAAGGTCGATGCAGTTCTCAAATGGCCATCACCATCCTCCGTAAAAGGTGTGCAAAGCATGTTAGGCTTCGCTAACTTTTACCGCAGGTTTATCCCCGAATTCTCTCGAATAGTCCAGCCCATCACTGCCTTGTTAAAGAAAAACAAACGTTTTGAATGGTCTACCGAGGTGGAACAAGCTTTCCAGGATTTGAAGACTAAATTTATCTCTGCACCAATCTTAAAACACCCTCGCCCCGAACTCCCCTACATCGTGGAAACTGATGCTTCAAGCCTTGCCATGGGGGCAGTTCTATCACAAAAGGACCCGGTAACCAATCAGTTGCATCCCGTGGCATTTTGGTCCCGCAAATTCTCGCCTCCTGAAATCAATTACACGATTACTGACAAGGAACTTCTGGCTATCAAGTCTGCCTTTAAGGCTTGGCGGCATTATCTGCTGGGGGCCCGACACACCGTTACTGTGATTACGGATCACCGAAACCTGCAATATTTGAAAACCGCAAAAGCCCAATCCTCTAGACAACTCCGTTGGGCATTATTCTTTGCCGAGTTTGACTTCATAATTACCTATCGACCTGGTACAAAGAACGGTAAAGCTGATGCCCTTTCTCGGATGGGAGTGGAAGAACACTTGATCAACCCTAAACCTGTACCAATCATTCCCGAACAAAGAATTCTGGGTGTAATCGCCACAGAATCCATAGAGGAAGTTAAGGATAAAGCCAGGCAACTTGTAACTCCAGCAGACATACAGAATTGGCATCTGCAGGGAAAGGACTTTGCAGTAAAGGACAACTTATTGTATTTCCAAGAACGATTATACCTACCCAGCACAGATTTACAGAAAAAAGTAATCTCTTGTTATCACGATTCTTTAATGGAAGGACATCCCGGTATGGCCAAGACCTCAGAAAAGATCAAGCGCTACTTCTGGTGGCCGTCTTGGAAAAAAGATATCAGAGACTTTATAATGTCCTGTGGAGTATGCGCCCAAAACAAGAGTCAAAAGGAAAGACCAGCAGGCCTCTTACACCCTATTGACATCCCACCTCGCCCTTGGCATACGCTTTCTATGGACTTCATCACCGATCTACCTCCATGCTCCGGATACAATACGATTCTAGTAATCGTGGACTTATTCTCCAAGATGGCGCATTTCATTCCGCTCAAAGGCTTGCCAACAGCAGCAACTCTGGCCCGAGAATTTCTCGAAAACATCGTCCGACTGCACGGTTTTCCTTCGGTTCTAATTTCGGATCGAGGTAGTCAATTTATTTCTCATTTTTGGCGAAGTTGCTGTCGGTCGGCTCAAATTGATGTGAGACTATCGACCAGTCACCACCCTCAGACCGACGGACAAACCGAGAGGACCAATCAAACTCTGGAACAGTATTTACGCTGCATGCTGCAACAAACTGAAAAAACTTGGAAAGACATCCTTTGGATAGCCGAATATGCCTACAATAACTCTGTCCATTCGGGAACTGGGAAAACCCCGTTTTTTCTTTTGTACGGCATTCACCCTCGAACCTCGGAGTTGGATCCCCTCCAAGATCTTGAAACACCAGCAGTAGACTACCTGCATTCTACAATCACCCAAGCCTTTAAGGAAGCTGTTTCTCACCTTCAAAGGGCTAAAGAACAATACAAGAAAGGAGCAGATCAACATCGGAAGGAAGCCCCTCAATATCAAGTAGGGGATCAAGTCTGGTTATCCACCAAATATCTACCTCTAAAAGGGCCACGCACATTCAACCCAAGATACCTTGGTCCCTATTCCATCACTACCATAGTAAACCCAGTAGCGGTCAAGTTGGACTTGCCCCCGCACATGAAGATACATCCGGTCTTCCACGTCTCTCTATTAAAACCCGTGCAACCTCAAACCCGACTAACTAAATCTCCAAAACCTATCCTAGTTGATGGAGAACTCGAGTTTGAAGTCAAAAGCATTCTGGACTCCAAGATCTCCAAATCTAAACTATTTTACCTAATTGACTGGAAAGGCTACGGCCCCCAAGAGAGATCCTGGGAACCTGCTGAATATGTCCACGCTCCTCGCCTAATCAAAAGATTTCACCGAACATTTCCTGACAAGCCAAAACCCCCGGAGAAGCCCGGTTTGGGAGGGGCCTTGAGGGGGGGGTACTGTCATGATCTCTGCTTCCAAAAGGTCAGGGTTTTCCCAACTCCCTTGGAAGCAGATCCATAACCCAGGTTCCGAGTGCCAACCAGTCCCAATTGGGACCTTTTGGACCCAGTCCTGGCGCCAGTGGCACCAGGCTCATAAATATGCCCAGTCCCAGCGCTGGAAGCGCCGGGCTCATAATGCTTGGGTGGACTTACCTGCAGCAGACCATGCTGCTTACTTGCCTGCCAGTTGAGCCTCTGATCCTCTTCTGTTTGGAACTACTTTTCCTGTTGGGTGGGGCAGGAGCCACTCCCTAGATTCAGAACACTGGAACTCTTCTGGAAAGCAGGAACTCTTTTCTTACCTAGGCGTGGCTGTGGAAGGAGACACCTAAGCACTACAGGAGGCTATTTAAACCACACCCGATGGATGAATCTTGCTTTGCGTTATTCTGCATCCTCTGCAGCAGAACGCTCATCGTGTCTTCTGCATCTGATCCTGGGCCTAAGGAAAAAGGCTTACCATCCTGAATCCAGTCTTCAGCAACACCTTTAAAGACAAGAAAGAACAGGTTAGCATTACGGTCTTCAGTGACAGCTCTTCACTTACCTGGTCCATCGGCTGTCACCAACGCCTCGCGCTGCATTCCGGCATCTGAAAGACAAAGGCTTACCTACTCTTCGTGCGCTCCGGAGGTCTTCACACTGCATTCCGGCATCTGAAAGACAAAAGCTTACCAACTCTTTGCACGCTCCGGAGGCCTTCGGCGCTGCATCCCACATCTGAAAGACAAAACAAGGTGCGTTTAAAGACATTGGGGAACTTTAATACTCACGTGCCATTACTCCTTTCCACATCTAACCCAGTGGGTATTCCGGCACCCTGCAGCCGCTCCGAACTTGTACCTGCAAAATAAAAAGACAGTTAGAGCGCATCGTGAAGCAGGCAACAAGCGCTTACTTACGTGCTTCCAGGCGCTTCTATTCATCACACGGGCTCCATCTTCAACTCACTTCAGCCCGTCATCCGCCATCGCCGGAACTCTGCAAAACAAGAAACATCATTACTAAAGACTTTAAAGACATTAGAATTACTCGAAACTTACCGTTCGTGCAGTAAACGACGGACAGCAGTCCTCTGAAGTCAAGAGGCCTGCTCCCCTTATCCAGTGAAGAAACTGATTACAGCACCCTGCCCCGAGGCAGATGGAGAGCACGGCGTTCACTTACCTAAGGTGAGAGCGTTAACCTTTGGGGTTCTACAGGAGAAGAGAAAGGGAAGAAGAGAGAGACATTCAATAACCCAGTTCCTTAATCCCATATTTTCTATCTGCAGACATCTTACCCTTCAAGTCAGACATACAGTGCACAGAGGTCCAGCCCAAAGAGCCAGCCGTGTGTTACACATCACCTTTGAAGATACGGTATACGCCCAGTCAAGACCGGCGCCTCTACGGGAATCAGGTGAGCGTTACACTTTTTCTTCCAGCTTCCTCCACTCTGCTGGCTCTTGCTTAGCGATTGTGTGGTAGTCTGTCTATGCCGTTTCAGCTAGACATTCCAAATTGTTCTTCCTGTCAGCGACGCTTCACTAGGGCCGATCCCCATCCTCTTTGTTTAGAGTGTTTGGGTCCTGACCACTGGTGGCACTCCTGATTTTATTGAGATTCCCTTTCGGTCTGGGCGCATCAACGTCGTCTAGAGCGGTGGGAGAAGGTGTTTCAGCGCACTCCCCCTATGTATTTTCAATCCTTCATCGACGAAAAGAAGAGACTCCAGGTGAGTTCTTTACTTTTTAGGGCACCCCGGCCGGGGGACTCCTTCCCGGGGTCTTCCCGGTCTGGGAGGTGCGTCAAAAGCTCTATTACCGGGGCTTGCCCTGAGGTGCCTTCTAAGCCTAAAAAGTGTACCAGAGTTTTCTCTGAAGGTTTCCGTAAGGGGCTTATTGACACCGGAATACATTCCGAGGTCCCCTCCTGTGGGGGCTGTTTGTGGGCCCAGTTCTACTGAGGCATTGGGTACCCGGTACGGTTGAGGTTGTTGATACCGAACGGAAATTCGAGGCCCGACGTGAAGAGGCTTTTACCGGACTCGTGTCCGAGGTCCCTCGTTTAGAGGCTAAGGTGACCAACAGTTGTGAGAGGCCTGATAAGGTCTTGTTGATGAGGTGTGTTCCTCATCGTTCCCGCTCTTGCGGGACTCCAGATCTGTTGAGGGGGCAAGGAGTGAGGTTTTGAACCGTAATTCCTCCTTTACCAGGAGTGCCAAGGTCCTTCCTGTGAAGGCTTATTTGACTATTAGCATGTCACAGAAACATCCTAGGCCACACAGTACCGGCTCAGCCGAGGTTCCTTGTATTAAGGCTAAAATGAAGACCCCTGACCTGCATGTGGGTACCCCTGCCTCACTTCCACACGTGTCGCATTTCTCCTCAGTTGCTGACAAAATGGCAGCCGTTCCCGCCAAGAGCATGGTGGCCATTTTGGATACATCCCTTACGTCTATGCCATCGGCCCTAGGTGTAGGGGGTGGTTCTGTGGGTGAACATCGGTTCCCGTGTGCACATCCGTTTCGTCTAGTTTATGATCGGAACGCTTGAATGCCCTTACCGCACAATGTCTCGCTGCCTACAGCATTGGCGCCCTTGTTTTATGTGGACAACACTGGGGAAGGGCCCTCTTGGCAACCCTCTCCCTTGCGTCCCTGGAATTACTCCCCTAATGAGAGGCCTTCTCCGGTCGCGCCTAAATCGTCAGCGGATGACGCCTTTTTCGGCAAGTTTCAAAAATGTATGCGTTCCGACCCCATGAAGGAGTACTTTCGAGGCCTGTTTAGGGAGATATGCCCCCATGCGCCGTCGGTTCCAGCTGAGGTTCCTGTGGTTCTGTCGACGCTGCCTTTGCCTGCTGGGCCTCCCCCGACTCTGCCACCCCTGCCTCCGTTGTCCCCAGTAGACAAGGCCATTGTGGTGCCCGATGCGACTCAGCCTGATCCGGACCTGTCAGACGACACACAGAGCGATCAGGACAGCGAGGACCAGCCCCGCTCTATCAGAGCCTTTCATGACCTGGACATGATGTGTCTGTTCCAGTACCCGAGGCACCCGCTCCGCTGGAGGGTGTGCTTTCGGGGGCATTCACCTTGTCTCCTTCGGAGTGTACCGGCTTGTTCTTGCAGAAGGACGTTTTGGCCGAGGTCCGTAGAGTCTGGGATAAACCACTCTCTGGACTGTTTGTCAACAAGAAAATTGACGCGCGCTACAGGCTCCATTCTTCGGAATAGGTGGCCTTAGCGTCATGTCCGCCCCCCTCGTCCAGGGTAGTGGCTGCGGCTACTTTGCAATACAGGCCTGCGGCATCCTCTTCTATGACGGCTACTCAGGTTCTGGGCAAAGAGGATAAGCTTCTTGACTCCCTTGGGAGGAAGTGTTTCGCTAACTCAGCCCTGCAGTTGCATCAAGCCAATGCAGAACTGTTGAGGAATTTATTCCCGCTGATAAGCTTGAGGATTTCAAGGCGGGATTGTTGGATGCCAGGGTCCTGGCACAGGATCTGATGGAGGCTGCAGCGCATCATGTCGACACTTCGGCCCGGGGCCTTATACTTGGCGTGGATACCTACCGTTAGGCTTGGCTGCGCGCCACCAAGTTCTTTAAGGAGGTGCAAGATAAGGTTTTGGACCTGCCCTTTGATGGCAAGGAGCTCTTTCATTCTTCAACAGACGTGGAGCTGACCAAAACGAAGGACAGCACTCAGACTGCCAAGTCCTTGTCTGTGCTGGTAAAAGCACCTTTTAGGACACAGAGATCATTGTCGCAGACTTGGTCTTCCTCTGGTTTCAGGGGTTTTCTGATCGAAAATCCCGCAGGGTTGACATCCCTTTGGGACATTCCCGCTGAAGGCAGCAACGGAGTCGGTTTTTCTCCCGCTCCTCAGCCTCTTCCTCAGGTTCAGGTGGTGCCGCCACCGAGAAACCAGCAAAATGAGGGTTTTCTGTGCTTGCACGAGGCCCCGGTGGGAGGATGCATTGCTTCACATTGGGAGGTGTGGCAGACCAACAGGAGGACTGGTAGGTCTTGTCAGTCGCTCGGGCGGGCTTCCGCTTACCCCATCCTCCTACCCCACCCATCAATCCCCCTTTCCAGCAGTCGGGGTCGCCCTCCCCCAGAGCCGAGATTCAGAAATTACTGGATCTCAGAGCGGTGGAACCCATTCCCCTTGGGGAGGGAGGGGAGGGCTTCTACTCCCGGCTGTTTACGGTGCCCAAATCCAACCTGGCTGGCCTGTGCACCATCCTAGACCTTTCCCAGTTCAATCTTTTTCTACCCCAAGAGAAATTCAAGATGATCACGCCTGGTCAGATAAATTCCTCTTTACAGAAGGGCGATTGGCTCAGCGTGGTGGACCTTCAGGATGCGTATTGTAACGCTCACCTGATTCCCGTAGAGGCGCCGGTCTTGACTGGGCGTATACCGTATCTTCAAAGGTGATGTGTAACACACGGCTGGCTCTTTGGGCTGGACCTCTGTGCACTGTATGTCTGACTTGAAGGGTAAGATGTCTGCAGATAGAAAATATGGGATTAATGAACTGGGTTATTGAATGTCTCTCTCTTCTTCCCTTTCTCTTCTCCTGTAGAACCCCTGAGGTTAACGCTCTCACCTTAGGTAAGTGAACGCCGTGCTCTCCATCTGCCTCGGGGCAGGGTGCTGTAACCAGTTTCTTCACTGGATAAGGGGAGGAGGCCTCTTGACTTCAGAGGACTGCTGTCCGTCGTTTACTGCACGAACGGTAAGTTTCGAGTAATTCTAATGTCTTTAAAAGTCTTTAGTAATGATGTCTCTTGTTTTGCAGGGTTCCGGCGATGGCGGATGACGGGCTGAAGTGAGTTGAAGATGGAGCCCGTGTGATGAATAGAAGCGCCTGGAAGCACGTAAGTAAGCGCTTGTTGCCTGCTTCACGATGCGCTCTAACTGTCTTTTTATTTTGCAGGTACAAGTTCGGAGCGGCTGCAGGGTGCCGGAATACCCACTGGGTTAGATGTGGAAAGGAGTAATGGCACGTGAGTATTAAAGTTCCCCAATGTCTTTAAACGCACCTTGTTTTGTCTTTCAGATGCGGGATGCAGCGCCGAAGGCCTCCGGAGCGTGCGAAGAGTTGGTAAGCTTTTGTCTTTCAGATGCCGGAATGCAGTGCGAAGACCTCCGGAGCGCACGAAGAGTAGGTAAGCCTTTGTCTTTCAGATGCCGGAATGCAGCGCGAGGCGTTGGTGACAGCCGATGGACCAGGTAAGTGAAGCGCTGTCACTGAAGACCGTAATGCTAACCTGTTCTCTCTTGTCTTTATAGGTGTTGCTGAAGACTGGATTCAGGATGGTAAGCCTTTTTCCTTAGGCCCAGGATCAGATGCAGAAGACACTATGAGCGTTCTGCTGCAGAGGATGCAGAATAACGCAAAGCAAGATTCATCCATCGGGTGTGGTTTAAATAGCCTCCTGTAGTGCTTAGGTGTCTCCTTCCACAGCCACGCCTAGGTAAGAAAAGAGTTCCTGCTTTCCAGAAGAGTTCCAGTGTTCTGAACCTAGGGAGTGGCTCCTGCCCCACCCAACAGGAAAAGTAGTTCCAAACAGAAGAGGATCAGAGGCTCAACTGGCAGGCAAGTAAGCAGCATGGTCTGCTGCAGGTAAGTCCACCCAAGCATTATGAGCCCGGCGCTTCCAGCGCTGGGACT
Organism: Ambystoma mexicanum; assembly: GCF_040938575.1. Taxonomy (NCBI): domain Eukaryota; kingdom Metazoa; phylum Chordata; class Amphibia; order Caudata; family Ambystomatidae; genus Ambystoma; species Ambystoma mexicanum. The sequence continues at coordinate 110,504,553 of NC_090938.1, read as the reverse complement.
GGGCATATTTATGAGCCTGGTGCCACTGGTGCCAGGACTGGGTCCAAAAGGTCCCAATTGGGACTGGTTGGCACTCGGAACCTGGGTTATGGATCTGCTTCCAAGGGAGTTGGGAAAACCCTGACCTTTTGGAAGCAGAGATCATGACAAGTATATGCCTATTCTGATTTGGAATCCACACCAGAGATACCTATGGTTTTCTGTGGGGGAGGAACACTTTCAGTTCCGAGTGCTCCCTTTTGGCCTCAGCTCGGCACTGCATGTCTTTACAAAGATGATGTCGGTTATCGCAGCTTATCTTCGGCTTCAGGGTATCCATGTGTATCCGTATTTGGACGATTGGCTGTTGCGCAGCCCTTGCCCGCTGAAAGCCTCCAACAATATTCAGTCTCTCCTCCAGCTCCTGGTCTACCTTGGGTTGTCGGTGAACTGGCGGAAATCTTCCATGACGGTCTCTCAGGACTTGACTTTCCTGGGTTTTCGTTGCAACACGATCGACTGCAGAGTTTACCTGACCGGGGACAGAATGGCGGATCTGTTGGCCACGTGTCAAATGTTTGTGCAGTCGGAGAGCATGTCAGCCTGGTGGTTCTAGAGGCTTCTGGGTCTCATGGCCTTGTGCGTACTGGCTCTTCCTCTTGCTCGGCTCAAGATGAGGCGGTCGCAAATGGCTCTTCGAAATTCTTGGCGTCAGGCTGTGAATCCGGACTCCAAGATAATATTGATTCTGGCTTTTATGAGAGTGGACCTGGCGTGGTGGTCGTCTCTCAGCAACCTGTCGGTGGGTGCGGGTTTTCAAGACCCCACTCCGATGGTGACGATCACAACAAACTCCTCCCTTCTGGGGTGGGGTGCAAAATTGGATCTTCTTGAGGTCTCTGACCTCTGGTCGCCCCAAGACAAGTTCCTTCACATAAATCATCTGGAGCTTCTGGCGATTTTCCTGGCGCTCAAGGCGTACAGGCCGATCATTGCCAACAAAGTGGTCTATCTGTGTCAGCAATGACAATGTGGTATCAATGTTTTACATCAACAAGAAGGGGGGCACCAAGTCTTTTCCTCTTGTGGATCTGGCTATTCAGATTTGGGAATGGGCGGTTCAGCATGGCGTCTGGCTGGTAGCAGTACACATCCAGGGCTAGCTGAATGTCACGGCAGATGCCTTCAGTCGACGGAAAATGGTCAGCTATGAGTGGGAATTGAAAGCGCAGCTCCTCTCACAGATATGCCTGTGTTGGGGCACTTTGGAAGTGGATCTCTTCGCAACATCGGCAAACAAGAAACTTCCTCTGTATGCCTCCAGAAATGGGCTGGGAGCCTCCTCTCTGGGGGATGCTCTCGAGATTCCTTGGCACAACATGAGTGCCTATGCTTTCCCGCCTCTGCCTCTGATTCATTGGACAATTTGCAAGCTGAGGAACACAGTGAACTGTTCTCTTCTGCTCATAGCTCCGTGGTGGCCGGCCAGGTTCTGGTTTTCAGATCTTCAACATCGGTCGGTGTGTGCAGCGATCAGGCTCCCGTTGGTTCCCGATCTGCTTCACCAGAGGGATCGGCAGCTGTGGCACCCCTCCCCACAATCGTTCAGCTTGGCAGCATGGTGCCTGAGTTCAGATCTTTAGAGAATCTCAATCTGTCGGCTGACAACATGCACATTATCCAGGCAGCTAGGAAGCCCTCGACAAGGTCTCAGTACAGGAGCAAATGGCTTTGGTTCTGTCACTGGTGCTAAGCCAAACAGCTGGATCCCAGGGTGGCCACGATTGACACTGTGCTGTCTTTCGTTTCTTACCTAGCAGAGTCGGGCATTCATGTTCTGTCATGCAGAACTTATCTTTCGGCGGTTGCCACCTATCTATCCACGGACCAGTGCGCTTATTTACTGTCAAATCCAGTGGTTGAGACACTTTGCGGATCTAACGCATCTCTACCCTCAAGTTCGCAAGCCGCACCCGACGTGGGATCTGAATGTGGTCCTTAAGGTGTTGTGCGATAAGCCGTTTGAACCAATGGCCACGGTAGATCTTAAGCACCTTTCGTGGAAGGTGTCTATTTTGGTCGCCGTTACTTCAGCATGGCGTGTGAGTGAGCTCCAAGCTCTGTCGGTGAAGAATCCCTTTTTGGTTTTCCACAAGGATAAGGTGGTCCTAAGGACAAATCCTCCTTTCCTACCGAAGGTGGTTTCTGATTTCCATCTGAATCAGTCAATCTCTCTGCCTGTCTTCTTTCCAAACCCAGCTTCAGAAGCAGAGAGGGTTTTGCATTGCTTGGACGTTAGAAGAGCACTTAAGTTCTATCTGGACAGAACATCTGAATTTAGGAGTTCTTCTCAACTATTGGTGACCTTTGGTAATCCACAAGGTAAACAGGCTTCTAAAGCGAATATCTCCAGATGGATCACTGCCTGTATTACAGAGTCTTACACTGTTCAGGGTCTCCAGCCTCCTAAAGGGATTCATGCACACCTGGTACGGGGCAAGGCAGCTGCGGTTGCCTTTCAAAAATATGTCCCCTGGGAGACCATCGCGAAAGCGGCTACTTGGGTCTCCCCATCGTTTTTTTGTAAACACTACTGTTTGGACCTGAGCTCCAGATTCGATGCTCAGTTTGGCCAGGCTTTGCTGAAGAACCTTTTTCAGCAGGGGGTTTCCATCCACCCGTAGTTCCTGTGAGGAGTGCTTTGGGAATCTCCCATAAGTATGGATGAAAGGGGACGGGACGTAGGAGTATAATAAGGTTACTCACCTAAGTGGCCACCTTACTTCTAGTCCATAGTCCCCTTTCCTCTATAAGCCCGCCCACCGTTCCCTCTAATAAGGTTCCTCTATTATTGCTTAAAGGTCTCTGACCTGGCGATAGGAAAGGACTGATGGGCGATGCGCTGGGCGGAGCTAATGTGGGCGGGGTTACGGCCATGTGCTGTACCCCACGTAAAAAGAGAGGAAGGACAAAAATGTGTGCAAAATGTTTATGTTTTTACAAAGTGCTCCGGTTCCGTCCCACAGGACGGAGGAATGTCCCATAAGTATGGAGGAAAGGGGACTATGGACTAGGAATAAGGTGGTCACTACGGTGAGTAACCTTATTAATCTCAGCACAGCAATTTTCTAAAAAAAGAAAAGGAAAAGAAATTACACTTCCTTAAAAGACATCAATTTCAATTCATCAAATTCATAATCTCAAACACAGCAATATTAAAAACGAAGAGATATCAATTCATCAGTATTTAAAAAAAAGAAATATCAATTCAATTTATCAAATTAAATTCATCAGATTCATAACCTGCCACCGCTAAACCCTCTTTAATAGAGTTAATGTAGATACATCTATTCCAAATATAATCACTGTTCAATGAACCTGATTTATAGACCCAATCACAAATAGTTGGGAAATATTTCATCCTACCTTTAGTTAAAGCTTCACAGTCCAAGACCAGATGTCGTGCAGTTTCAGTAGGGCCCTAGTTACAAAATCTGCAGTTGGTCTCTAGGTCAGTAATGCTTCCTCTTTTTAATAGTATCTCTTTAGTTAATAAAAGATTCCAACTTAATGTCAGTAAAATCATTCTATAATAATAATAATTTAGCATTTATATAGCACTACGAACCCTCAAGTATCTGAGCGCTGCTTATTATTACCCATGGTGTGTGTTGCTCATTTATCGACCTCACAAGGATGAAAGGCTGAGTTTGGCCCTGCCGGGATCCAAACCCGAATCACCAGACTTTGCACAGATGTCAAAGCGAGCGCTCTACTCGCTGTGCTATGGGACCGGCTCTATAGTAGTTGTTTGGGAACTGAGAGAGAATGGTAGATGGGGTCTCCCGCCTTCTATGATCAAATACCAAGTTGTGCAGGGATGGGAATGAGTGGAATGAGTCTGTGGTACATACCCAATCGTAGTCATATAGAGATTTCTTTACTCTATTTGGGTTAGCCAATAAAGTAGCCCTATCCATCGCCACATTTTCCAGGATCGCCAATGACCTTACTTCCAACTGCGAAAGGAAGTCACAGTTCTTTATATAGTGGAGTTGTTTACCTAGAAGCTCATAAAGGGAATTAAGGAGTAGGGTCAATTAGTTTTGAATATAAGGCAAGTGTCTGCCACTGCACACGTGCCTTCATAGAGACAATCCCAACTCGAATCTGATTGCCACTAACGGTATAACATTTGGCACTTTCAATATTTTACACCAAATGTTTGCGTTAATAAGGTTAAGAACATTAACAATATGTTCCAGGCCATAAATTCGTTTTGGGACAATCCTACCATCGTAAAAGATAAGAGCTGGTTTTATTGAAAAGCGCCCATATTTCCTATCAATTTTCAGCACCTGATTAATCAGCAGCTTCCCTTTGCTTAGTAGGCTCTCTAATGTTAGAGCATCCTGGCCGAACACTAATCTGGAATCCCAAATAAACTAGAGAATCCACGGTTCCAATCATCTTATTCTCCATAGACCAGACCCTTACTTTCATTTTCTTTCCCCCGGGTGATGGCTAAAATCTTGGTGTTACTAGTATTACCCACAAGCCTATTATCTTTAGCAAATAAGGAGAATTTGGCCAGGAGGCGTTGGAGGCCGGTCCAAGAGTTGTCGAATAACAAAAAATCATCAGCCTATGCCAACCATTCCGCACTCATTGAGCCTATCCCAGGTGCAATCAGTCCTGCCCCCACCAAGTAATTTACTACGTCAGAAACGTAAATGTTAAACAAGCATTGTGCCAGGTTAGATTCCTGTCTCAAACCCATAAAGGTTTTAATATGTTCCGAGGGGGCACCATCCTTGTTTAATCTGAAGCAAATTCCAGAATCCTCATAGAGGCCCACCAAGAGCCTCAACAATCCACTGGGGAGACCCCAATTAGCAAGTTTACTCCACCGACTGTTCCTAGATATTTTATCAAAGGCCAATGGATGCCAAGTAAGTGCATCCATTTGCCTTATTCCATGCCGACGCTTGAAGGGCCTTCACCATCAAAACATTTAAATTTGTGGTGTGTCCTTTCATGAATCCCATCTGAAAAGGACTAAGTCTACCAGTAAGCTTCACCCAATCCTCTACATGGCCCAGAAGAAGCGAAGAGAACATATTGCAATATGCATCAATTAATGCTGATAGTTTTTTGGGTCTGCTCTTGAGCCTCTCTTAAAGATTGGAACAATATTAGCAGTACGCCATGACACAGGGAGAATGCCTGAGTCCATAAGACTTCCAAACCATATATACAGCACCCTAGACCAATTTACGGGGTCCAGTTTCAAGGTGTAATTAGTAAGGCCATTAGGCCCAGGCGCAAGTGACTTCTCGCACCTCTTTATTAGATTCCCCAATGACCTCAGAATCAACCTTAATTAACCACAGGGACTCAGTGATGTAGTTACTGATGTCTACATATAGTGCAATATCTATTCATCCATGCCCGTAGATATCTCTAAAAAACATCCACCCATTGGGTTTCACTAACTGCGTTCATTTCAATATCCTGAAACGAAGGGTCCAGATTGTTAACTAAAAGCCAGAATGCACGGGAATCATGTTTAATTAAAGTGTGAAGCATACATTCCGCATCTAACTCTAAGAGAATTGCTTTTTTTGATTTACAGATGTTTCTGTATTTTTGTTTTAACTTCTTCAATTTGGGCCCAAGATTTATGTTCCCCTTATTACCACGCTTCAGAGCCCTAATGTCTCTATGCATTTTCCTCTACGCTTCTACCATTTCAAAATTATAAACATGAGTAGTTTTCCCTCTGACTTTAGTAGAGAATTTACGATTCGGTTTTACTCGTTCATTCAGTTACCCCAGGAAATTATGAAAACACAGAGGGTTAGATACCCTCAACTTCCATTCTAAGGGGCTACCTCTAATAACACCATCCATCTCTTCATTCATAGTAGCAATATTCTGATGCGACCACCTAATAGCATTCCATGCACAGGTAGATTCTAAATTCCCCACAGACGTACATGACCGTGATTTAGTCAGCAAATTAAATTCAGCAGTAAGGATTGCATGGTCACTCAAGTTATTATGTTGAACTGAGAAACTCACATAGCAGCTAGTTAAGACTGCATCAGCAAAAATATAATCCAAAGTTTAGGAGTGTTCCCCTCTTCGCCATGTAGGGCTATTTTTTCCCTCCCCTATTGACATGGAGTTAATTACGCTCAAACCCAACTCCTCCATGGTTGACCATCACATCCAACCATTTCGTACCTTTGGCTCATTTGGGAAGCTCTCCCCAATCACATCCCAATTTTCATCTAGTTCTTCTGGGACAATACATTTTGAATTAATGTCTCCACCCACAAGAATTCTTCCATCTGGGAAAGAGTTAGCCCATGTATTAATACAATCAGATATGACCTGGAGGAAGTCTTGCAAATCTGCTACTCCACAATGCCAATAGATATTCATAATCAGCAAATTCATTGACACATCCGAAGAAGTTAGTGCCAAAGCCATCACCCCGAATGGAAGATTAGAAATCAGAGAGGCCCTCATTCTAATGTAAGGTGTTACTCCCATAGATATCTGAAAATTGGTGTGTGCTGTAACCTGTAGGAGTCCTGAGAATGGGTTATTCACACCTTACCGCACACATGTGCGAAATGATCTTCCAGGGGGCAATGAGTGGGCTATATTATGAGGTCCACGGCCTGCCCCGAGGTGAGATAGGGGGACTGGGCAGCAGGGGCCCTTTCCTTTGAGATATGTATGACTTGGCTGCTCAGATTGGCTAGGGCGCACCTAGTGTAAATAAAACAGTCACAGACTTATCGTCAGTTCACTAGCTTGATAGCTTGTTTTATACCAGTCATATTTGGTTCAAATAGCATATTGTTACATTACACAGGTCATAACATTCAGGGTAAGGCAGTCAGTTTACATCTGTTACATAAATGGTTGGGCAATATAAATGAGTTCACCCGCTAGCCGGTCAATTCCCTTCTGTTAAATAAATAATTAATCATTAACCTAGACACATTGTTAGATCACTGCATTCACACTTGTAACATAAATGATGGAATAGAGTACATTGGGTCGCCCGAGAGAGCTCAAATACACTCTGGTGAATAAATAATTGATTGTTAATCTTTGAAACACTGTTCAATCAGTTCATTCACATTTGTAACATAAAGAATGGACTAACGTACATTGGGCCTCCTGAGAGAGCTCAAATACACTCTGGTGTATAATTGCTTGTTAACCTTTGAAACACTGTTAACTCAGTTCATTCACATTTGTAACATAAATGATGGACTAGCGTACACTGGGCCACCCGAGAATGCTCAAATACATTCTGCTGAATAAATAATTGCTTGTTAACCTTTGAAACACTTTTAAATCAGTTCATTCACATTTGTAACAAAATGATGGACCAGCGTACATTGGGCCACCTGAGAGAGCGCAAATACACTCTGGTAAATAAATAATCGCTTGCTAACCTTTGAACTGGCAGAGTCCTAACATCTCCTCACTTGAAAGTTTACATAACCTATCTCTCCCCTCTTTTCTTCCTACATGAGCGTGAATACAGAAAACACTACCCCTCGAGGGGGGAGTCCAAAATCACTACACCACGTAATGACTAAACGCTCCACACTTACGGAAACCTGCCTGCTCCTGCAGCCATCCCAAGGGGAACAAAACCCAAAGGGGCACGTGGCTATTCCCTTATTTGGGCGGAAACCAGTATACTGGCCCCCCCTGCAACCCTTATGTGTGTCCCCCTTTGCACATTGCTGGTGAGTGCATTTACTTTTACACAGTTCAGTATTAGTTCGCTCTTTTGTTCCCCCTCACTCTGACAGGAAAGGAAAATGAATACACGGCACTGCCCGCTTGTACGTTGCTGGCGAATGCGTTTCCTTTTACACGCTTCAATATTTGTTCGCTCCTTCGTTCCCCCTCACTCTGACAGGAAAGGAAAATTAATAACGGCACTACCCGCTTGTACGTTGCTGGTGCGTGCAGTAACTTTTACACAGTTCGATATTTGTTTGCTCTTTCGTTCCCCCTCACTCTGACACGAAAGAAAATGAATAACGGCACTGCCCGCTTGTGCGTTGCTGGCGAGTGCATTTACTTTTACACAGTTCAATATTTGTTGGCTCGTCTCTCTCACTGTCCACCTCCTACCTCCACGGCAGAGCAACACCTGCAGTCATTCGGGAACGGCACCCGGGCCCTGCTCTAGCAGAGCAGCACCAGTGAAATGGCGCCTCCTCCAGCCTTGATCCCTCACCTCCAGCGGTGCCCCAACTCTCAACCCAGGATTGGGGGGAGAAAGACAGGCCAGCCAGGACAAAGCCTGCTAGAAAGGCATTCCCTCCAGTAGGCGAGAGCCGGACTGGTCTCGCTGGATCTTCTGGAGCTCTCTCTATTCGATACAATATATATTCTTCCGACCGGCCCACAAGCCGCCGCATCGCAGGGGCCTCTTGACAGGAATCATTCCAAAACCTCCTCAGCCTACTACACGCTCCCCCTGTTGGTGGAGCATACCAAGTTCCCTGGGAGCTTCTCCTGGGCTCTTTGCTGCAGGAAGCGAGAGCGGCCCACATACTACAGAAAACATGAAACTTGGACTCTCTATATGAATAACCACATGAAAATGATGGTTTACACTCACCCCCTACTCCGTGAAAAACCCTTGTCCCTTTACATACAATACTGGTGCAGACAACACAAACTGACATTTACCATTCCATAACAATGGTAAAGTCCTCCATTGTCGAGCATATGCAATTGGTTTACAAACATTGAAGTTGGTACATGTAGACGATTGAACAGTAAATCCTCTCCTGATGGTCTCAGTTTGGGTCCCAGGTGCATCATAACTCAACAACCGGACTGGCCTGACCTCTCGCTGAGATCGGCGGAGCTCTCCTTCAGCTTCTGGATGAGTTGCAAAGGATGCTTCCTGAGGGTCTATTTGTGTTGGAGCCCTGTCCAACATCACAGAGGTGGGTCTCGGCCTTTCCCCACCTTGCATTGTGACGAACATGTCAGTGTCTTCAAATGCTGATACTTCACTCCGGTTCTCTGACAGTCCCTATTGGCCCAGAGTGGGATCTGCCTTTCCGCTTCAGTAAGCATAGTCTAAACTTTCAGGATCTTCGTCCTCTTCGTCTTCGGGTTGACCAGCTGTCATATCTGAGGGCCGGGTGGGTTACTTGCTCGGTCGACAGCTCTGGGTCCTCATTATTTATGTTCTCATTTGAACTGGAGGCCACAGATGGTACAGATATGAGTCCAGCGGGCGTGGCTCTTTCCCAAGGGATGGTTCCAGTTGATGAGTCTGCGTGATTCTCTGACTGGGTGAAGCAGGAATTTCGGCAACCATAGGATCCATTTCCACACCATCCACTAGGGGTAGGAGGTGATTTCGATGGAGGGTCCTTACATCCCTCGGGGTATCTTCCCTTTTCAATCTGTACACAGGCAACCCTGTTAACCGTTCCTCCACCAGGTAGAGCTGCGATTCCCAATGGTTGCCCAGCTTATTCTGACCTCTTCTTCCCAAACTCCGGATGAGTGCACGATCACCAGGTTGGAACCTGACTTTTTCATTATATTTTCTTTTATTTTGTTGTTTACTCTTTTCAGCAGCAGCTCATGCTAGATGGAAAACCTGTGCCTGCTGGTCGTGCAGGTCCCTCACGTACTTGAAATAGTTCTCTACTCCGGTCCCATCAGAGGATGTTTTAAAGCACAAGTCTATGGGTAAGCGAGCATCCCTCCCAAACATCAACTGATGGGAAGTGAACCCAGTACTGTTCCAGGTACAGTTGTAGGCATGCACCAGGGTGGATACATGTTGGCTCCACTTGAGTTTCTCGTTGGCATTAAGTGTCCCCAGTATACCAAACAAGGTGCGGTTGAATCGTTCAGCTTGGGCATCCCGTGGGGATGGTAGGGGGATGTCCTAGTTTTCCTCACCCCAATCATCTACATGAGTTCTTTAATGAGTTTGGACTTGAAATCTCATCCTTGATCAGAATGAATGTGAGCAGGCCATCCATAGTGTACAAAAACTGTGTCCCAAAGTATTTTTGCTATGGTGCTCGTTTTCTGGTCTCTGGTGGGATATGCTTGGTCATATCGAGAAAAATGGTCTGTTATCACCAAGATGTTCTGGATCCCGCTTTTGTCCATCTCAAGGCTCAGGAAGTCCAAATAACTACTAAATCCATGGGCCCAGAGCTCTGTAGATGTTGGAGTGTAGATGCAGGATGGCTGATGGTTTTTCGGGCGATACGTCGGGCACAGGTGTAGCAGTATTCCTCGACTTTGGGACCCAGGCGCGGCCAATAAAATAGGCTTTGTACTAAATCTATGGTCCTCTCACTTCCCAAGTGTCCATGTTGGTCATGAAGGGCGTGCAACGCCTGTGTACGTAAGAACCTGAGTAGCACCAGCCTGTGTATCACCCCTTGGATTTGACTTTCCTTATACAACACTCCTCGCTTCGCCACGATGGACCTCCACTCCTTTCGATATATCTGATAGTTGGGTACATTGTTGTGCTCGGGCGATTCTTTCGTGGCATTTTCTTGGTTCTGCAGCACTTCACATAACTCGGATCTTGTAATGGCGTTGTCTCAGTTCTGCTTGCTTCATGTGTGGCAGCTCAGGAGCCATAAGATGGCTGCATTACAATAGCTCTCGCCTCCCCCTGGACGGTCCCTCACAGGCAATCAATGAAACGCTCTGGTTCCCCTGGTGGCCCAGCACTTTTCTTCAACAAGACTTTCATAGCGACCCCAGAAGCCATTTCCATAGTGATGAATTCCGGACTGTCCTCGGTGTGGGGTCTGCGGGACATTGCATCAGCATCTGTATTATTGATTCCTGGGTTGATATTCCAACTGGAAAGTTTACATAGACAAAGCAGCTAACCATCTATGGCCAGTAGCATCCAGTTTGGCGGACCTGGGACGTAGGTGAGTGGGTTGTTGTCCGTCTTCAGAGTGAAGATGGCTCCATAGAAGTAGTCAAGAATGTTTTCAGTCACGGCCCATTTCAGTGCTAAGAACTCCCTCTTCTGGGTGGGATAGTTCATTTCAGCGGGGCTGAGTCGACAGCTGGCGAAGGCCACAGGTTGGATCGCTCCCTGTTGTTTTTAGTAGAGCACTGCGCCTAGCCCGTCGGAGCTGGCCTCCACATGTAGAATATACGGGTGTTGTGGGTCTGCATAGGCCAGCACTGGAGCTTCAGTAAAAGTCTTTTTTAGTTTAGCGAAGGCTTAGGTTAGCGAAGGCTTGTTCGTACTCGGCACTCCATCGGAGGCCAAAGTCCTCTTAAGGGTGGAATCGAGCCGTGGACTGGGTTTCTTTTCTGGTCGCTCCCTTCTCTGGCGAGGGATAGCCTTTGGTCAAATCAGTGAGTGGTCTGTCAATGGTTGCAAATCCGTGCACAAAATGCCGGTAATAATAACAGAACCCCAGGAAGCTTCTCACCTCCCGCAAATTGTTGGGCCGGGCCAAGTGCTCAGGGCTTCCATCTTGGCTGGATCAACTTGGATGCCGTCGGGGGACACTACATGCCCAATATATGTTACACTGGTCCGGCAGAACTGGCACTTCTCTAGAGACACTTTGAGTCCCTGCTGCTGGAGACGGTCCAAAACGTTCAGCCATCTCTGATGGTGTTCTTCTGTTGTCCTGCCAAACACATTTATGTTGTGCAAGTAAACTAGTACCTCAAACAGGTTCATGTCCCTGACAGTTTTCTCCATCAGACGTTGGAACGTGGCAGGCGCCCCCGATATCCCTTGGGGCATTCGGGTAAACGAATAGAATCCCAATGGACAGATGAAGGCCGTCTTCTCCTTGTCCTCAGGTACCAAAGGGATTTGAGAGTAGCCACTCCAGAGGTCTAAAACAGACAACCACTTGCTTCCCACCAGGCAGTCAAGTGCCTCATACACTCGAGTGGTGGTGTACTGGTCCGGCACAGTCCTGTTGTTAAGTTCTCGGTAGTCTTTGCACAACCGCACATCATTATTCTTCTTTCGTGCCACGACAATGGGTGAAGCATACAGACTCCTTGACTCTTGGATGACACCGGCTTGCAGCAATTCCTCCAGGTGACGCCGAACATCCTCCACATCAGCAGGTGCCAGTTGTCTCAGCCTTTCTCGAAAAGGGGTGGTATCATTTAGACGGATGTGAGGTTTTATACTCTTGGCCTCCCCCAAATCCCAATCACTGATTAAAAACACCTCTGCTCGCAAGGATATCTAGTCTCAAAGGTGATCCTTTTCACGTTCTGACAGAGGCGACTCCCCAAAGTTTATTTTTCGCACATCCAAGGGAGGATGTAGGCTTTGAGTGCCAGCTGCCTGGGCCATGGAGTCCGCAAGGTGAAGCTGGGCAATTCTCAGCCCCCCTGGCAAGTGTACAGTCTTGTCTGTAACATTCTTGATGGGTACTCTAATGTCCTGTAACACTTGGCCAGTCTCGCTGATCAGGGTTTGTTGGACCATCAGCCCTCCCGGCAGTTCTTCACCCTCAGGGGCCTCCATCACCAGTCTCCAGCACTGGGTTGGTCCTTGGATGCGCACATGGCCTGGCACCATCCTCATCTGTCCAGTCAATACGTCAGCTTGACCGTGGTTGGGGATGATTACTTCTCCCACAGGCTTGTTGGTTTGTTCAGGCTTTTCCAGGCTTTTTCTGAGGTACGCCTGTCGGCAGGCTGGGTGCATCTTCAGAGACTGTGCAAACCGCAGTCCAGCCATCTCCACACACATTTTGGCCAATGTTCCAAACAGAGCAGAGTTGGTGCCCATCACTAAGGGTACTTCGGGATCTGGGTTCTTCATGGTGCACACTAGAGCAAGGTGGTTAAGGTGGTGCTCACCCCAGCTAACTCCTGACTTAGGTGGAGCTTCACACAGACATACCCCAGATATCTGCAGGCTCTATCTCTTACTCCCATCAGGTTTAAACCATCCAGAGGCCCCAAGGGTAAATGTGTCATGTGTTGGCGATAATATGGCTCATAGACAATGGTAACCGGGGAACCACTGTCCAGCAGTGCTGTAGTCCTTCTCCTTTCCAGGTCAACAAGGATAGTCATGTTGGGCCCTATAAGGCCAGCAGGAATGCCTCGTCAACATCTAGGATTGAGTTTGTAGGCGGCTGCAAGACACTAATAGTGTCTTCTTGGGGTTGCAGAGCTCTCAGACTAAGCAGAGGTGGTCAGCTGTGGGACGCTGCTGAGCCTTGTTTTGATGCTTGGTAATTAGCACTTCAGAGTGTAATGTCCTTATGGAGATTCAGGAATTTCTCGCAGTGGAGCTTACTCCTGGGATCGAGGTTCTAGCTGCTCCCCCGCTACAACCTTCTGGGCATTTCTCGACACAGCTCGGGCTGAAGCTGGTTTCAGGGCCTCGAATCGAGCAGCTACTCGGCCTTGGTCATGGTCTTAATCACACAGACAAGTGCAGCGTCTCTCATCCCCACATCTATGATAAAATCTCCAAGGTGTTAAGGGTGCAGATGTTTGGGGGATGTAGTCTCGAGGCTCTTGAGCTCGTCGAAACAGCTGCTGTTCTCGATCACAAGAGGGAGGAAACGCTTCTCTGCCTCGTGGCTGATTGGTATTCGAACTGTCCCTGATTAACAGCTGGCCCTGTATTTTCTTTACCAGTTGTTGCAGCTCCTCAATCTGTTTCAGCTGAGGAGAAGTATGGTTGGGTGCTGGGCTCCTACCTTGAACAGAGTTGCTGTGGATATTAATGTCACCTGCTTCTTCTTCCAGCGCCCTTCTTGACCTTAATAGTTCTTCATAAGCAGGAGGGGTATCCAATTTCTCACGCAGTCATAGTTGAAAAATGGGCATGGCAGCTTCTTTTGCTCCTCGTAGTATCTGTTTCAGTCAGCACCTATTCAGTTGTGAAGTCTCTACTCCTCCTCTATGGTGCGCCAAGCGTAGAATTTGTTCAATCCTCACTAGGTAGTCAGATAATCTCTCTCCTCGTTTAAGGGCGGTAGCATGGAATCCCATAATTATGTCTTTCCCCGGTTCAGTATTGCCAAACACCTGTTCCAGTGCGCTCATCACTTGCAGAGAAGTCGGGTCTGGACTCAGTGTTTCGGAGGGACTGTTCCGTCTGTAGTGCAGGTCCAAGCAAAGCTTCTATCACTCGTCTCCATTTTTCCTGGTCAGACACTTTCCAGTCCTGTAGCATGAGCTGTGCAAGGTCTGCCAAAAGTTCATAACCCTTCTCCTTTAGGCACAGGTTTTTCTCCGGAAAATGGTCTTAGGCGGGTATAGGCACCATCTTCACTAAGGAAGTGTGACAAGCCTTGTCGTTCCATGGTGACTTTAACTGCTTCAGCCACTGCAGTAGTGATGACAATGGCCTCTTTAGTGAGTGTGGTGTCCTCTGAGCGTGGAGGTACCCCTGGCCAAGCATCTAAGCTCCAGACCGGGCAGGTGATTACAGGTTCCCCGCCTTAAATCTCCTTGGGCAAGAGCTTACCCGCAAGAGAAACTCCACCATAACATAGCATAAAACATTTGGGGTGTTGCCCAGGTATGCGGCCCACGGTTTTCACCTTACCCATGATGGGTTCCAAGGTACCAGTCATGGCTAGCACTTCATCTGTGGTAATGTGTGAAGGGACCACACCTATTATGAAGCAGGTCTAGGGACTAAGCCCTTCGGCTTTTATCCAGTGTATCACATACTCATGTGCCATCTTACTGTCTGTGTAAATGTATCCACTAAGTGACTAAAATAATCCCTTTGCTGTGACTGTGGATAAATGACCCCCCCGCTGATCTCAGCATTGCCTCCAAAGTTAGTGTAAGGTGTTACACCCATAGATATCTGAAAAATGGCGTATGCTGCAACCTGTAGGAGTCCTGAGAATGCGAAATGATCTTCCAGGGGGCAGTAAGTGAGCTATATTATGAGGTCCATGGCCTGCCCCCAGAGGAGATAGGGGCTCTGGGCAGCAGGATCCGTTTCCTATGAGATATGTATGTCCTGACTGCTCAGATTGTATGGGGTGCACATAGTGTAAATAAAACAGTCAAAGACTTATATTCAGTTCACCAGCTTGATAGCTTGTTTTATACCGGTCAAATTTGGTTCAAAAAGCACATTTGATACATTATACAGATCATAACATTCAGGGTAAGGCAGTCAGTTTACATCTGTTACATAAATGGTTGGGCAACATACATTAGTTCACCTGCTAGCAGGTCAATTCCTTTCTGTTAAATAATTAATCATTTAGTATTTATTTTATTTATATTGCACACGTAACCCAGAGGTAGCAAGGCACAGAGGCATCAAGAGGATTGCAAAGCTTGGTTACATACAGAGGTGTGAGGCCCAACTATGGTTACACTGTTGGACGCGTCAAAAAGAGACAATGCCCGCCGAAAAGGTATAAGTTACAGCGAAAAACAGTATAAGCAATATTATATACAAGATGCTGGTTGTCTCATGAAAGGTATCTACGCCGAACAGTTGACAACCTAAATGTACATATTTACAAACATAGTGGTGTGGGACATCAGGGCAGCAAGGGAGCAGGCAGTCATTATGCGTCGTGAGCCTTGAGCCAATGGATGGTCTTAGATATGAATTGGCGGCAGGGAAGGTCCTCCCTGCAAGTAGGAGGAAGGGAGTTCCAGAATTGTGCTGCTTTGACCAGAAAGCTGTTCCCTCCAGACATTGTACGTTTAAACCTAGGCACCAGGAGGAGATTGGAGTTGGCCATTCTAGAGGGACGAGAGGAAGTTGGTCTGGTGAATCTAATGATAAGGTATTGAGGGGCTGCTTGGTGGAGGCATTTGTGAATCAGGGAAACCGATTTGAGGAATATTTTGTCTTTAGTGGATAGCCAGTTGATGGATCTTCTAGAGTCAGAAATGTGGGCTTTCTTCGGGATACTGAGGGCTGCTCTTATGGCATTATTTTGAAGCATCTGTATTTTATTAGTGATATATTTGTTGCAGCCTACATATAGTGCGTTGCAATAGTCCAGCTTGGACAAGATCAACGCCCTGGCTAGTGTGATGCATTTGGATGGAGAGAGAAAAGGTTTAGCTGCTCTGATAAGTTTGCATGTGTAGGATGTGGCGGAAACCATAGCATTAACTTGTTTTTTGAAGGTGAGAGTGGAGTCTAGGTAGAAGCCAAGGGTTTTGACCTCCTTGGCTACCATAATCTTATTGTTGTCAATTACGAAAGAGGAGTAATTTTGGTCCAATTTGCTAAGGTTATGTGAGGATCCTAGAATGAGGAGTTCTGTTTTGTCATCATTCAGGCATAGACCGTGTGAGGCCATCCATGCCTGAATGATGAGGTACACTCTGTTGACGAAGGCCAAATCCTTGTCAGAATCCCCCGTCAACGGGATGAGGATCTGGGTATCATCGGCATAATTAGTGTATGTGATACCCAGATAGATTATCAAAAAGGCGCTTCGTGAATATGTTGTACAGTGTCGGGGAAACGCATGATCCCTGGTGCACGCCACATGTGATGGGCGTTGGGTCGGCAGCTGCTAGTAGGGAGAAGACTCTCATCGTGCAGTTATTTAGAAATATTGGATCCAGTCAGTAGCCTCTTTAGAGAAGTGGGCTGCTTTTTGAAGGTGGTCACATAAGATCTTGTGGTCGACCAGGTCGAAGGCAGCTGAGAGATCAAGAAGTAGCAGTAGTGCAGTCATACCCTGATCTCTCAGCTCATCTGTCTGTGCCTTGAGGTCTATGAGTGCAGTTTCGGTACCATGTTGAGGCCTGAAGCCCGATTGTCTGACTCCTAAAAGCTGGAAGTGCTCGAGGTGATGTTGGATTTGTTGGTATGCTATTTTGTCGAGGATTTTAAGAAGGAACGGTACTGTGGTGATGGGGCGGTAGTTAGTGGTCGTAGAGGGGTCCAGATTAGGTTTTTTGGACCCATGATTGTTTCAAATTGTTAGGTACGGTGCCTGATGTGAATGGCGCATTTATTAGTTTGGTAATAAATGGTGCAAGATCACGAAACGCGTCCTTAATCAATTGTGCAGGGCATAGGTCCCCGTGGCAGTTCGATGGTTTGAGAGTGAGAATGACCTTTTCTACCTCTTTGGTAGATACTTTGTGGATGTTAAAGTGGGAATTGTGCGCATGGGGGTGCGCCTGAGTGGGGTGAGTCTTTTTAGGGATGAGACTACTAGGTTTAGTAGAAGAGAGAAGGGAATCTTTTTTAATGTTTATCTTTGTCTTTAGGGAGGAGATTTTGTTGGCTAAGACATTTTGTATACCCGTGCAGCCGTTTCTATCCTTGAGGAACGAGTCAGGAGCTTGGAGAGGAGATTCAAACTCTTTTAGTATAGTAAAGAGCTCTCTGGTGTTAGATTTGGCTTGTAGGATTCGGGTGCTGTAGGACATTTGTTTGGCCAGGATCATTTCTTTTTTGTATTGGGAGGCTAGTCTACTCAGGTTATTCTTATTTTTTTCTGAGGGATGTGATCTCCAGATTTTTTCACGACGTTGCTTTTCCTGTCTGAGGGCTTTAAGATGGGGAGAAAACCAAGAGTTGATGTGTTTTCTAGGTTTGCTCTTTTCAGCTGCAATGGGGCTATGACATCAAGAGATGAGAGCATGACTTTATTGTATATGTCTACCATCATAAAGGGGTCTGTGTGGTCCGGGATGGCGTTCAAGGTCGGTGCGATCAATGGGATCAGATTTTCAGGGGTAGTGTTCTTTTTATTTCTGGTCTGGACAGCTGGAGCTATACTGTCAATTTGCGCTGGTGTCGCCTCTAGGGTAAACAAGATCAAGTAGTGATCTGTCCAAGGCTGAGGAAGTATAGAAGAGATCAGGACTGGGCAATTGTGCGTAGCTAGCCAGTCCAGAGTTCTACCTTTGGTATGAGTAGGCTCCGTAATCTTCTGGGTAAAACCCAATTCTTCTAAGGTATTATTAATTATTGTGGCATTAGCATCTGCGGGGTCACTAAAACCCAGGTTAAAGTCTCCTCAGGTTAATCATTAACATAGACACACTGTTAGATCAGTTCATTCGCATTTTTTTTTTTGTTGAACTTTTCTTTATTGGCAAGGAACAGCGGCAAGTGTAGAGCATATCAGACCAACAATTAACATTCTACAGCTGAAACATTATACATAAGAAATACATAGGTAGAAATTAGGCATGTTGACAAGGGGCACAATAAATACAACGTGGCAACTCAGGGTCCAGGCTGCGCATCCGCCTGGTGCGGCGATGGGGGCGAGGATAAAAGCTCCCAAGCGTTTTTATTGTTCAAGTAGCTACAGAACTCTGTCCATATATTTTCAGGGCGAGTATTCATAGGTAGAGAATTGATGTAGTCCTCCTCACACCTTTGCGTCCAGGCGAGGGCCCTCAACCACATCCCAAGTGTGGGCGGGGGCGACGTTTTCAGAATTGTAAGATACATCTTCTAGCCACTATGGCCCCAACATTCAAACATTTGGCAACTTTTCCCACCTCCGTGCCCTCCCAGAGCCCAAACAACACAGCAAGGGGATTAGGATCAATCTGGAACCCCACCATCTCCGATAAGGCCTCAAGTACAGCTTCCCAAAATGGAGCCAGTGCCCTGCAGGACCAGAACATATGAGTATGATCAGCTTCATCAAATCTACATTTTGGGCAAACGAGGGGTTGGTTGCGTGTGAATTTCCCAATTCTATGAGGGGTGTAGTACAGACGGTTGAGGAGCTTGTATTGCATACACCGAATTCTGGAATTGAGGGAGTCCCTACGTGTATGTATGCACATTTTGGCCCACATGGTATCAGTAATTGCCAGCCCCAGTTCATTGCTCCAGATGTCCCGAAGCTTGTGGGATGATTCTGCAGATTTAGCCATAAACATTTTATATAGGGCAGATGTTATGTCCTTACCTCCTGCAGAATTAGCTATAAAGCAGATCTCAGGGGAAGCAACTCCAGAGGCGATTTTGAGTGTCCTGGTCGCCATGTCTGCGGGGTGATGAATTTCCCTTCAGGAAACAGGTCAGAAAACGCCTGATACCCTAGGTCCAGCCAGTGTTGCATGAGGAGTTTATCCTACGTAGGGGCAAGACCTGGGAATGACCATATGGGTAAACACTTGTAGTATGGGCAGCATTCAGGTTGGGATCTTAAGATTGCTCTCCATGCCCTAATCGTGGTGGTTAGTGGGTCAGATACGATTGGTAGAGGATCAGGGACATAACATTCACCCCCTCACTAGCTATGATCTCAAGTTTGACATGGGGGGGGGTCTAGGGATTTGTACCAATGTGTTGCGTGTTGGGCTTGCGCAGCGATCCAGTAACCCGCGAGATCCGGGGCATTGAATCCCCCTTTCTCGTAGGGTAGGGTCATGCGTTGCCACCTCTTACGGACGGCGCCAGGGTGCCACAGAAACTGGGAACACACAGCGTGTAGGTCTGTAAAATATTGCTTGCCAGGCCAGAGCGGGACATTAGCAAATATGTATAGGAGCTTTGGAACTATTATCATTTTGATCAGGGACAGTCTTCCAGAGAGGGACAGTGGAAGGTCACGCCACCTCAGCATTTTGGATTCTGCGTATTGCACGGAAGCGGTATAGTTGTCAGCCAGAAAGGAGGAACCCATTAGGGATACTTGAACCCCGAGATATTTAATGCCCCCTGGGGACCAGCGGAGTGGGAATTTGCATGCCGGTTGGGGAGTTGCATTGGTAAGAGGAAATATGTCCGACTTGGTGTAATTTCTAGTGAAGCCTGAAAATGTACCTATCTTTGTAATTTCGCAGATGATAGGGTCTAGGTGAGTGGAGGGGTCTCTGACATACAGCAGTACATCATCAGCATATAGCGATATGATTTTGGGTGTGTCACGTAACCGCATTCCAATGCCGGTGTACTTGCCTCTTACACTATCCGCTGTAGGCTCAATGGCCATTGCAATAATAAGGGAGAGAAAGGGCATCCTTGGCGCGTTCCCCTATGAAGAGTAATGGGAGCCGACGTATGGGAATTAACCAGAATTCTGGCCACCGGATTCGTATATAGCAGTTTGATATAGGAGAGCATGCGCGGGCCAATACCCATTTTCTCGAGTACCACCCACATATACTGCCAGGAGACCATATCAAATGCTTTCTGGGCATCAAGTGTGACTGCCACCGCGTTAGCCTTAGGGTCAATTCTACAGATGACGTTAAATAGCCGGGCAGATATTTAAGGCCATGGAACGGCCAGAGACGAAGCCACTTTGGTTTGGGTGTACCAGGTACGGCATGATTGGGAGAAACCTATTAGCGATGACCTTGGCGGAGATTTTTGTTTCTGTATTTATAAGGGAGAGGGGTCTGTAGGAGACACATTCGTCCGGGGGTTTGTCCGGCTTATGTAGCACGGTTATGATGGCCTCGCGAAGGGATTGGGGAAAGGTAGCTAGGCGAAGAGATTCCGTCCAGACCTCATGTAAGTGCGGCGCCAATAATGTGACATGTTCTTGATCAAATTCGGCAGTTAGGCCATCCGGGCCGGGAGCCTTGCCCTTAGAGAGGGCCGAAATGGCCTTGGCTATTTCATCAGGAGTGATGGGGGCATCAAGCTGTTCTTTGGTGGAAGGAGATATATAGGTCATGGGGATTTGGTCCAGCAGGAGATTAAGATCCTGTGGATTGTGTTCGCGTTGTGGACCGTAAAGGGCGGCATAGAACTTCGCAAAAGTCTCTAGGATGGAATGGACAGACCAGAACTGCACGCCGCTCTCGTCCCTGATACTATCGTCCCTGATACTATCGATTCGAGCTCTTCCCCCCCCGATACGGACAAGTCTGGCCATGGTATGCCCCGGTCTTTCCCCCTCGCCATATTTCCGTGCCGCAGTGGGTAGGGCATAATAACGTACCTCCCTGAGTGCAAGCGACTCAAAAGATTCCAGCTCCAACCGAATCTGCGCCAATTTAGATGGGGTGGGAGCGGAGATGTATTTACGCTCAAGTTCCTTGAGTTTAGTCTCAGAGCGTTGTAGGGAATTCCTGATGTCCTTCAAGGCCCCTGTCTCCCTAGAAATGAACATCCCCTAATATAGACCTTAAACACCTCCCAATGGGTCCCATCAGATGTGTCATAACGTTTGTTGTTGTCAAAGAATGAGTTGACATCCGCAAGGATGTCAGCTTTGAAAACTATGTCCTGTAGTGCCTCCGATTTGAAACGCCAATTGGAATATAGGGGACGGGCAGGTCGCAGTGTGAGCTCGAGTATCACCGGAGAGTGATCCGAGAGCGTGCGTGGTAGTATCTGCATGCCTGAGGTTTTCCCCATTAGCCCAGTTGATATGAGGAAGAGATCAATTCTAGAGTGGCTATCATGCACAGAAGAGTAGAAAGTGTACTCCTTAGTGAGTGGGTGAAGCACTCTCCAGGTATCGCATAGGCCAGCGGAGGTCATATGCGCATGGAGCCGATGGCCAGCTTTGGACACATTTCTGGTTGCGGTGCCCGACCTGTCTAGCACATTGTCTAGAATAAGGTTCATGTCCCCCCTCCCCAAATAATTGGAACCCCGATATATCTCATAAGTAAAGCCATTACACCATCAAAAAATTCGGGGACATCTGTGTTTGGAGCGTATGTATTCACCAGTAAACACTCAGTGTTAACTAGGAGGCAATGAAGAATCACATATCTACCCCGGGGTCTATGTGGCTTGTGCGCAAGGAGAATTCCACTGATTTGTGGATCAAGGTTAGGACCCCCCTGGACTGAGAGGAATAGGTACTATAACATTTGTTAGCACCCCATGACGGTGCCAGAGGGGATGAGAGGTGGCTAAGAGCGTGAGTTTCTTCCAGGAGAAGTATTTTGATCCCATGTCTTTGGTCATACGCAGCTATCCTATGGGCCTTGGTGAAGTTACTCAGCCCCCGTACATTTCACGTCATTAACTTGACAGCCATACTGCAATTTTAAGGGCATCCCAGTACCGCACAGCATCGTTCTTTAACCATGTAGGAACTGCCAATGCTATAATGCGTTCCCCTGCTTCATCAGCCACAGTTTCCTTGCCATTTTTTGCAAAAAATCCCTCCCCTTCACCCCCCCCCCACCCTCACTGCCCACCCCAACCGAGCAGTGCAATAGTACCCACCTAAGAACCAGGTGCAGGCATGCCAGACCAGACAGAGCAACGCCAGCCTGTATGCCCAACAGGGGCACAACCAGTCAAAACAACTTGCCAACCTTGGCATTGCAGTTGCAGCGGTGGTCACCACTGCCGTCTACCCAACTGAGCTAATAATATGGTGCAATTGCACCGTAGAGCATACAGCGGTAAATAACATTTCAATTGCAAAGAGATCATTGTGTTGAATTGTAACTGGCAAAAGAAAGCAGGATACACAAGACCATGAGTTATGGCGAGGGCTAAATTAGGAGCAAGATAAAACTGACAAACTGTATCTCCACTGCGCGCGGCCCTCCCGCGCCACCAGCAGTCCCCCCACACAAGAGGGAAGACTAGTACAAGTGTGTGGTGGCGTCGAGGGGGCTTACCCACAGCAACCAGCACTCGCCACATCAGTTGTTATCACCTGGTTCGTCCACAGGATCAGGGAGTGGGACATGTGATTCAATAAATTTCACTGCTTCATCAGGGACCGTGAAAAAGTATAGTTTGTTACGATGGGTGAATTTTAAACGTGCCGGGAAGAGCATGGCGTATTCAATTTTCCTTTCCCTAGGCATCTTCTTTTTTTTTTTTACTTGTTTATTTATAAAACAGCGCACAGGAGCATGCATGGTAAACTTACATTTGTTACAGACAACATGTGACTCTTGGAATACCCCCCTGCCCCCTACCTTCGCGACCTTCAGAGGGCATTGTTCCTGGGCCTCATTCCATTCAGCAAGGCGGCGAGGTGTCCCCCATAGAATGGAGAGCGTTCGGGATCAGGCGCGGCTTAAAAGTGAGCGCCGGATAGTTCTGGTCATAGTCTAGGACCGGGGCCCAGATGTCAGAGAAATGATGGAGTCTGCCCGCCTTGGCTGCTGTGACCTTTTCAGCTATCAAAATGTCCCAGAGCTTAATCCACCATAGGGACATGAGGGGGCCTTCCACAGTTTTCCAGGTGCGGGCTACCGTGATTTTGGCAGCCAACAAGAGTTGAGTGATAAGCGTGGCCCCACTCCCCGTTCTCGGGTAAGCGTCTGGGTGCGGGATCCCTAGAAGGACCTGTTCGGGTGTTAGCGGAATAGTCACTTGGGTGATGTCTCTTATAGTGGCGAGGCATTGGGTCCAGAACTCCTTTACCTTAGGGCAGGTCCACCACATGTGGAAGTAGGATCCAGAGTGGCCGCAAAGACGCCAGCAGTGAGGGTCCAGGGCTTGTTGGAAGTGGTGAAGACGCAAAGGTGGGTAGTACCATCGCAAAAGCAGTTTGTGGGCGCATTCCCGGTTGGTAATGCAAAGGGATGCCGTGCGCGTCCTGGTCCAGACGTCCACCCAGGATTGGTCCTCTATGGCATGACCCAGGTCCGCCTCCCATAGGGACATGTAGGAGGGTTTAGAGAGGAGGGGGTCGTCCAGCAGTAGCTTGTAGAGGGCAGAGATCTTCCCTCAGGCAGGCAGATCTGCCGCTGTGAGTTCCAGGGGAGTGAGGGGCCGAGCTGCCGCCATTCGGGTCTGGGGGTTGGAGCACCAGTGTCTTAGTTGGGCGTAGGAGAATCTGTCGTCTCCGCTAGCCGAAAGGAGGATTTACATTGTTCGAAGTTGGAGGGGGAGTCTCCTGCGAAGAGTTGACCCAGCGTTTCGAGGCCTCCTGCGACCCAGTTCCTGAAGTTCGCTGGATGAGCTCCTGGGGAGAAGGCCGGGTTGTGGAAGATTGGGGAGAGCGCGATCAGGTCACTTGGGATCCCTCTGTATCTGCGGGCCCACTCCCATGCCTTTATCAAGTTTCTCGTGGCCATCAGCACATCTGGCCAGCTCCGGCGCAAGGCGTTGGGAGGAACGGGAGGAAGCGAAGAGGCTGGGGCAGGTGAGACTGTTCGATTACCACCCACTTTGGGCGACCTGAGGCCAGTCCCCATGCCTGGAGGTGGGCCAGCTGCGCTGCTATATGGTACTTGCGAAGGTCCGGGACCCCCAGCCCTCCCAGTCTGGCGCTGGCCATCATCGTTTTCCGGGGAATCCTCGCTTTCTTGCCCTTCCATATAAAGTCAATCATTTTCCGTTGAAGCTTCTGGATGGGAGGAAGGGGGATCAAGACGGGAAGGGAGGCACAGGCGTATAGAAAGCGGGGAAGGAGGTTCATTTTGCATGTCGTTATGCGGCCCAGCAGGGAGATTTCCTGCGACCGCCAGCGAATGAGGCCTTTCTCCAATTCCTCGAAGAGCGGGGGGAAGTTGGCTTGGTAGACTTTTGTTGGCTGTGCCGGGATCCGGACCCCCAGATATGGAATTGCTTGGGTGCTCCATTGGAATGGGCTTTGCTTCTCCAGGGCGTCCCTCTCGTCCAGACTCAGGCCCACTCCAAGGGCTATTGATTTTGAGAAGTTGATGGCGAATCCCGCTACCTCTTCAAAGATTCAGAGCTCTGCCAGGGCCGCCCTCAGGGAGGATTGGATGTTTGTGACGGTTAGCAGGACATCGTCCGCGTAGAGGGCAATCTTGTTCTGGGTGGCGCCTATCTTCGGGCCGCTTATCTGTTGGTTTGCCCGAACCCGTTGGGCCAACGGTTCCATGGCCAGGGCGAAAAGCAAGGGGGACAGGGGGCATCCCTGTCTCATTCCGCAGGTAAGAAGGATAGGGTCCGACAGGCGGCCGTTAACTGTGAACCGGGTTTTGGGAGCTTGATAGTTTGCCAGGACCATTTTCCTGAAGGTTGGGCCAAAGCTAAAGGCTTCGAGGGTAAGTGTGAGAAATGGCCAGTCCACCTATCGAAGGCCTTGGTCGCATCCAGGGCAAGTAAGGCCAGCTGCTGAGAGTTTTGTGTGGCCACCTCTATGAGGTTTAGAGCCCTGCGAATGTTATCTTTTGTGGACCGGTGGCTAATAAAGCCGGTTTGGTCTGGATCTATGATGTTCGGTAGGACAGGTGCAAGGCGGTTAGCCAAGATCTTAGAGTAAATATTGGCATCCAAGTTGAGCAGGGAGATCGGTCTGTACGAGCTCTTCTCAAGGGGGTCCTTTCCAGGCTTTAAAGTGAGGACAGTGATGGATTCCTGCATGGACGGAGTGATCGTTCCGGTAGCCGCAAATTAATTGAAGAGGCGGGTCAAGGGCGCCACCAATTGGGGACAAATGTGTTTATAGAAACGGGTGGTGAAACCGTCCGGGCCGTGGGCCCTAGGCTTCAAGCTCTTTATAGCCTCTTCCACCTCCTCGTCCGTGATGGGCATTTCCAGCTCCTGGCTAACTTCCGGGGTCAGGCGTGGAAGGGCAGCCTTTTGGATGTATGCGCGCTGCGCATCTAAGTCCCTCGGGATCCCCGTCATAGTCTTGGATTGATGGGCAGCGGCTAGCCGTATTTTCTCTTGGTCTGCATAGTGAACCAACCCTTGTGGGTCGCGAAGCCCCAGGATGGATCTCCGAGTCTTCTCCCTAGCTAGCTTGCTGACCAGGAGCTTGTTGGCTTTGATATTGTGGACATAGTACCATTGTTTGGTTCTAGCGAGCAGGTTCGCAGTGGTGTCTGCGTGGCGCGCCTCCAGCCTTTTCCTTGCCATTTGCAAGGCTTTGTAGGATTTCGGGGACCAGCCCTTCCGCTTGTGGATCGCTTCAGCTGCACAAACTTCGGCCTCCAGGGCGTCCCGGGTCGCCTTCTTCTGTTTGTGAAACGCGGCACCTTGGGCGATCAGTTCCCCTCTGAGCACAGCTTTCATGGCATCCCAGGTGTGATGTGTCCTCGTTACGGGTCTCAGTAAAGAAGTTTTTCATTGTCCTGGCGATCACATCTCTTACCGTCATGTCCCCCAGAATAGGGTCATACAAGGTCCATTGGCGACGTGGAGGGGGATCCGGGTCGAGGACTTGGAGGGAGAGCGTGACCGGGGCATGGTCCGAGAGGATCCGGGGGCCGATCGTGACGTCATCCGTGAAGGCCAGGATCTGGGGTGAGGCCAACAGCAAGTCGATTCTGGAGAAAGTGCGATGTACGTATGAGTAAAAGGTGAAGTCCTTCTCCTCTGGGTATAGCACCCTCCAGGTGTCGACGACATTAAGCGTGCGGAACAAGTGGAGCAGGGCCAGAGCTAGCTTATGATCCTTGGAGGTTGGGGGGTGAGATCTGTCTTTAGGGGGGTCCAGGGCCCCGTTGAAATCACCCCCGATGACAGGTTGTCTCTCAGTGAACGGGAGGAGGATCTCTTCCAGGTCCTGGTAGAATCCTTCTTGGAACTCATTCGGGGCATACGCTGAAACAAGTGTGTAGAGTTGGCCCATTATGATGCATTTGACAGCCACAAAGCGACCCTCTTGGCATTGCAAGACGTTGAGGACCTGGGGGTTCAAGCCCGCAGCAAGAAGAATAGCAGTGCCACCCTTTTTGGTGCCATTGGACGCTAAGAATTGCGTGGGGAAGAGCTTGCTTCGGAGGCGGGAAAAGTCTGCTGGAATTAGGTGTTTTTCCTGAAGGAAAGCGATTGAGGTTCCGTCGGATTGCAGCCTGTGCAAGATGGATTTTCTCTTCGGGGGGGAGTTCAAGCCCTTAACATTTAAAGTGGTGAGTTTCAATTTCTGGTGCGGGGGCTGGCTAGCTGAGGTCATTTGCCGTGGGGGGGGGGGATTGAGAGGTGGCTAGGTTAGCCATAGCTGCGAGGTGCCAGCGGAGTTAGAGCTCCTGTGGCTGATGATTTTTGATAATAGTCTCCAACGGGAGATCCAAACTTCCAACTTCGGCCTCCAACAGGAGGACCTAACTGGGGCGACCTGGGCAACATGGACGGGCGACCTGGGCAACATGGTCGAAGTTTTCTCCAAGGGTAATACGATGACATCCATCTTGGAGGAGGGTGTAGGCCGCACGGGGTCCACTGCGAGCTTGAGAGAATATAGCTAGTCTCGGTGCCGTGTGGTCCTTAAGGGAAGTGTGGGCCGTCATCTGGGTTTGCGGGATCTCTGCACCCGTGACCAGGGGGTCTGTCTCGGCTTGGGGGAGCCAGGCTCCAGGGCCGGGTCCGTCCGAGGCGGGAGAGAGGACCCCGCGCCCTCGGGGGAGCCCGGTCGCAGAATGGAGGCCCCGTCATCGAGGTGGCTGATGGTGCGAGGAGTGCCTTTGAATGAAAATTGTAGGGCCGTAGGAAACAGCCATCGGTAAGGTATCTGCTGGTCTTGGAGAAAAAGGGTGAGAGGATGGAGCATACTGCGTTTTTGAAAGGTTAGGGGCGATAGATCCTGCAAGATTTGAAGTGGGGATCCCTGGAAGGAGAGCTCGTCCTTTGAGCGGCCTATCGCAGAGATGGCCTCCTTAGTGGTGAAAAAGTGAACTCTCGTGATGACATCTGGGGGGGTGTCTGTGTCAGGTCCCCGCCTGGGACGCATTTGGTGGGTGCGGTCAAGTAGAAGTTGCGTTTCATCTAAATCCGGCAGTAGAGATTGAAAGAGGGTGCTAACGTATTCAGGAAGTCCCTTGCCCAAAATTGATGAGGGGACCCCTCAGATCCGTAGGTTGTTGCGCCGGGAGCGGTTTTCCATATCCTCTTGCTTAAATTCGAGGATTTCGATTCTATCCATTAATGCCTGGATGTTGCGTTGCATCTCTGTCATCGAGTTGGAGTGGTCCACTGCCAGTTCCTCAACCTCCACTATTCGGTGTTCAACGTTGTCAACCCGTTGTTCGGTTTGTTCCAACTTGGCTGTGAGTTCCGTCATGCAGTTCCGAAATTCCGCTTTAATATCTGACATAAAAGCTTGGAGATCTTCCTTGGTGGCGAGCGTGCCCTTCTCATCGGAGGCCTTCTGGGGAGTTAGTTTGGGGGAGGGGGTCGGTTTTCTTCCCCTTCTCCGGGGCCAGCAGCATGGTGGTAATATCGGTGGACCTCGAGGTTTCACTGCTTTGGTCATGGTTTTGGGGGAGAAGTGATGGCTTCCGAGAGTTGGCCCCGGGAGGGGGAGGGTGTGCTCACTGCCAGGGGCCACAGGAACCTAAAGTGGCGATGGCAAGGAGTAGTGTGGGCCGGGGCGCCCCAGGAGGTTTATCAAGGAGGAGGGGCAGGAGTGCCTTCGCGGGATAGTAGTAGTGTCGTGATGAGAAGCCACACAGGGAAAGAAGGGAGAGACACATGGCCTCTCCACCGCAGCTAGGATGCAGTGCAATGGAGTGGAGGTGGTTCTGTTCCGCTGGTGCATGGTGATGGTGGGCAGGGGTGCCCCAGGAAGCTGCAGGGGCACCAGGTCCACCGCTGTAGAGGCAGACGCAGAGGGGTCAGGGCATGAGTGACCCGGTGGGTGGGAGCCTGAAAACCACGATCAATGGGGGTTAGGGGGCGGTCCGGTGAGCCTCAGAGATGGCGGCGGGCCTCCAGGAGCAAGCCCCCGGGAGAAACAGATCGTGGGTGCAAGTGGGGTGGCCCCCACAGGCTCAGGGACCAGAGGAACGGAGCCCACCTCGCTCAATGGGGCCAGAGGCGCTCACCTGGAGTGTGGTCCGGTCTCAGGGCGCCGACCGCGCTGGAGATGGTGGCTGGGGAGCCCTCCTCCAGAAGGGCTCCCTGTGGCTGCAGGCACGTCGGATCCACCGGCTAAGGGCGCCGGGTGCTGGGCGGCGGGTCCGCCGGAGCTCGAAATGTGGGGGAGCCCCCCCGGGCGTAATCTGAAGTGGCCGCTGGGAGCTCCCGCGCCAACAGGCCCAGGCGAAGGGGGAGGATGCAGCGCTGCAGCTCTCGGCGTTGGAGTAGGAGGGGTCCAGAACGGTCGCAGGATCTGGCAGCCTCAGTCGAGTACCCCGTGAGGATGAGGGATGGGGGAGATGGAAGGCATTACAAGGGTAATGCTATTGCAGGCTGGAGCCAAGCCGCCCCCCCCCCCGCATCGGGCAAGGCTTGCAGGAGAGCGCCCGCCATCTTGAATCGCGGCGGGGAACACCATGGGAAAGTTCCTGTGCCGCGTTTTCGGCCGCTCTGCCGCGTTAGGAGCCAGGAATGCAGCCACAGGTGCAGAAGTTGTTCCGCTACAGATCCCTTCCAGGAGACCGTGACAGCATAGCGGGAACCGGCTAAAGATCAATCAGAGCCGCGGACCCCAACGGAGGCCATCAATGGAGCAGCCTCATCGGCGGCGCTCCAGGCCATGCCCCCTATGCATCTTCTTCACGCCATTAAACTGCCTACCCTCCATCTGCACGTTGACCGAAAAATCTGGGAAAATTCGGATAATCTGCGACTCCAGTTTCAGTTCACCTTTCTCGCGAGCCAGGCGAAGTATGTGGTCCCTGTCCTTATAGCTGAGGTCCCTCGCAATGATAGGTCTAGGGAAGTCACCCGGTTTAGGGCGAGGGGCAAGTGCACGGTGAGCACGCTCAAGCGAAGACCGGTGAAAGTTGGGGGTTACCTAGGAGGTCTCTGAGAAGATTTTCAACAGCCTGCTCCATCTTCCCTTTAAGGGCTGAATCCGGAACCCCCACAATGCGGATATTATTTCTTCGGGATCTAGACTCCAAGTCGTCGCATTTCGCCTTGACTTGCTTCATATCCTGCACCAAATCAGAGACTGTGTTCTGGAGAGAGAGTGGAACTCATCTTCGTTAGCTCCAATTCTAGTCTCCGCTTCAGTTAGTCTAGTCCTATGTTGGTCGCCCTCATGGAGGCCACACTTGCGTTAATGTCGTCTAACTTCTCATGCAGTGAAGCAAAGTTCTTATCCATGGTCTCCATTAGCGTTGCCAAATCGGGATGCGGGGGGTTAGAGGGCGGACTAGCGACGTTGTGGTTCGAAGCAGACTCGCACTGCTCCTGCCTGGGGACCGACTTGGCGTACCTATCCATTGTTCCCATTTTATTAGTGCCACTGGACTTGCTTGGCATATTGCCAAAATCCAATGGAGTAGATCAGGATCAAGGTTGGCGAGGCGTACAGTCAGAAGGCCCCAAGTCCTTTAACAACGCCTATGTCCAAGCCGTTGAGGAGGAAACACCAGTGACAAATCGAGCACGGAAGGGGTCAGCAGCAGATAGCCTTCTGGCCTGCCCTGTTTCCAAGTACCTGATGTGCTGCTCAGAAAGGATTGTATTGCCAGGTATCTTGTGGAAGTGACATGGGCCAGTCGAAGAGCAGGCCAGGAGGGGCGCCGTATAAGATGAAGTGCTCCCCAGCCTTCAGAGGTCTCCCCCCAAGGGACCCGGGGAGACGCTAACAATATATATCCGCAGTGATAGTTGTTAAAACCACACACGACCAGTTGGATAATGGAGAGGAGTTATACAGCGCCAGGCCCCCAGGATGTGCGGCAGGCTGCAATATGGGGTAGATCCAATCCGCAAGGTCCAAGCGGTGCAGTAATGAACAATGGGGGCCTTACCCCCACCCACTCAGGCCCTGGAAATTGTTAAGGTGCCCTGGATGACCAAGCGCAGTTCAATAGGAATGGGCCGTCCGCGCCCCCCTGTATGGCGGGTATTTCCAGATAGAGGGGCCTGATGAAGGGAGGGCGCCGCCGTGCAGCCCTCACGGCCCGAAAATATGCATAGCTCTTAGTCCGTATTCCCAGTAGGAGAGTCTCAATGGGCGCAGGCCGCGCCCGCGTCTAAAGGATGGGGGAGACCCAGCCCCCCAGCGCAGGATGCCCCGGTCCACCGGACCCGATGCGCAGTCGAGCCGGCTCCTCTGCCAGGGACTGCAGGGTGTGCCGCAGCCCGGCCCGCGACTCCTCCCACACAGCCGTGCAGTGAAGAACTCCGTGCCGATCATACAGGGCAGGGGGCTGCTCCGGACAACAGAGGGTCCCGCGGTCCAGACCTCCCCCGCCCAGCAGTCAGGTAATACTCCGGATGAGAGGCAAGCCAACCAAGCCTAGGATGAACAGCCACGCTCGCCCCAAGCCGCGGCAGGGGTTTCATAGGCACCAGTTCAGGTGGCTCCAGCCTCTACGTAGGCACAGTCCCAGGGCACCCGGGAAGGCAAGAGGAGCCCAGCGCCGCGGAGGGGCTCAGACACACCGCGCCACGAGGAATGCAGGAAGAGCACTGTGGGACCCGGGCTCGGTCGCAACAGAGAGCTGGGCCCACGGCAGCAACGCGCAGCCCAAAGGCCACAACAGGGGACAAGACGGCCAGCCGGGCAGAAGAGAAGGAGTCACGGTGCGGTTGCAGTGCTTCGTTTTCGTTCGGGAGCGGGTCTGTGTGCTGCACGAGAAATCGCCCACACGTCTCAGTGTTTCCAATCGCCGGATCATGAAGAAGACTGCTGATCTTGACAGATAAACGGCAGTTGGGCACGGAGCTGAAAACTAAGCAGCCATCTTGCGGGCTGCTCCACAGCACCCCCCAGTTCATTTGCATTTTTAACATAAATGATGGAATAGAGTACATTGGGTCACCTGCGAGAGCTCAAATACACTCTGGTGAATAAATAATTGATTGTTAACCTTTGAAACACAGTTAAATCAGTTCATTCAAATTTGTAACATAAATAATGGACTAAAGTACATTGGGCCACCTGAGAGAGCTCCTATACACTCTGGTAAGTAAATAATTGATTTTTAACCTTTAAAACACTGTTAAATCAATTCATTCACATTTGTAACATAAATGATGGACTAGCGTACATTGGGCCGCCTAAGAGAGCACAAATACACTCTGGTAAATAAATAATTGCTTGTTAACGTTTGAATTGGCAGAGTCCTAACCTCTCCTCGCTTAAAAGTTTGGGGAGAGAAAGACAGGCCAGCTGGAAAGGCGTTCCCTCCAGCAGGCGACAGCTGGACTGCTCTCGCTGGATCTTCCGGGTGCTCTCTCTCTCTTCGCGCCTCACGAGATAGAATATATATCCTTCCAACCTGCCCACAAGCCACCGCATCGCAGGGGCCGCCTGACAGGAATCATTCCAAAACTTCCTCAGCCTACTACACGCGCCCCCTGTTGGTGGAGCATACCAAGTGCCCTGGGAGCTTCTTCTGTTCTCTTTGCTATTGGAAGCGAGAGCGGCCCACATACTACAGAAAAAATGAAACATGGGCTCTCTATATGAAAAACCACATGAAAATGATGGTTTACACTAAGGTAGAGCCCACTGCAATCACCAGCCCCCCCCCCCCCCGAGGCCTTCCCCACATTACTGGGTCTGGCAAATTGAGTAAACACCTGATAGCCATCCAAAACCGGAGGTTGCAACAACCGTGACTCCTGATTTAGAATTATATTACCCAATCACAGGATTTGCATAGCATCAATATTGCTAAACAGATTTTGGCTTGCTAAGGAGTATACAACTTTCAAGCCCAACTGCTGGATACTCATATATCTAACTTACAAGCCGCTTTGGTCCCGATCTTTTCCACAAGGTGGACGTGACTAGAGCCCAATTGTGGTCATCATGTTCTCTTGTGTTCCTACCAGTTTGGCAGATCTTAAGCCATGAGTGGCAGGGTTAAATGAGACTTGGAGGGCCCCACTCCTTTTAAAATCTATTCCCTCCAAACCCATAACTCTTTCGGGTTATAAATCGAAGCCTAGTTCTTTCATTTTGGTCACTTCTGATAGTACCAATTTCTTAACCAGATTTGATAAAAAATAGAGATGACAATGTTTAGTGTCAGCACGGTTGGGAAATGCTACACGGACAATGTCAGTTGATGAAACCAAGCTTGAAAAATCAGAATTTCTGCAAAAATGGTTAATACATACCCCTATTTAGGCATACCTGCACCTCTGGGCCAAAAACAGAAGTCAACTTAGTGTAAATTTGCAAATCAGTTGCCCACTATATGGTTTTTCAGGCAAAGCCCTAGCCATCATATTCTGCAACTCCTTAATGTCAGTAGTTCTCCAATGGCCATCACCCTCCTTAGCATGTCTAAGTACACTGTAAGGTATCGATTTCAATAACCCCCCAGCCTCTGCACGCTCTAAGACATGGTTCACTGAATTACATATGTATAATTTATCTAACAGTTGGCCCACCCCTGAGTGCAACCTAGGGTATAGACTTCGGGGTACATTTTGTGTGCATTGTTGTTTTTGTTGGCTCCAGTCCTCCCAGTTGTTATTGGGAGTCCCCGGTGTCCCCTTCCGTCCTTTATCTTCCATGGTTTCAAGGGGTGGGGTTGCCAAGTCTGGGTTTTTTCCCGGCTGTGCAGAATTGGGGTCTGTGTTAGGGAACAATAATCTTTGTTCTGTCTGAAAATGCCTAGATCCATTGACCCAAATTTTGGCCGTAGAAGTAGCCCTAGTCCCACCAGTATCAGAGGCATATTTGGAGAAGTTGGGTAATAAGCCTCCCATAGTTCCACAATCTTACCCTTCTTTGACAAATCCAGAATATTAAAAGTCCCACCCCGCTTCACTTCTGCCTGAAATCGCTTTGCAGCGTCTTCTTCATTAAACTCAGAGGACAATACTCGATTTATATGGACATCTGGATCCTCTTTACTCTGATCACCTATGAAGATGGGCTCAGTTTGAGTAGTAACATTTCTAGAGGGCTAGGATTTCTCCTTCTTGTGGCACCCTTCAGGGGTCAGACTCAAATTCAGGTTAGTACCCCTGCCTACACCCAATCCAGAAGGTATAACGTAAGATTGTAAATCAGTTTGGGTGATAACATTTGTATTGGGTAGTGTCTCCCCCCATTTGGGCCAGTTTGGGCTTGGGGCCGTAGGCCAGGAGTTGGATAATTGGAGCAATTACATTTTTTCACCCTCTTCAAAACCGATTCCTCTACCCCTGGAGGCTACCGTATCAAGCAAAGTTGTCGTTTACCCCCCTGAGTTTGTCTTACAGTGTTAGGCCATAATTGGGAAGGTTTTCCAATAAGCACAGATTTTTATTTTTTATAGCCTTCCTTTTTGTAGGTTGCTTAGATTTAAAACAAAACAAATCTGTTGTTCGGGGTTTAAAACCACTTTCCCTCCTTTTTGATTTCCCCTCAGGGTTTCAGAAAATGATGCCACCTCCAGAGGTTTTTAAAACGGTTGGACTACCACCTCAAGAGTCCAGGGGCAATTTTACCTTTAGAGTACCATCTTTCCCTGTACTCAGAGCCGGTCTGCATACAACAGAGTCATTATCAATTGACTTAATTGAATCATCACTATTTAAAATAGGCTCAGAGTAAACTATCCTCTTTGGCAGAGCGACTGTCTCCTCCCTTACAATTATTTGATGTACCTCTATATTAGAGTGCAGGTTCAAGGGAATAGAACATTACTCCTACTCATATTCTCGTCTTTTTCGCCTAAACTCATCAATAGCAGATTGTGTTCTTTGAGTTCATGCCAGATATTATCATACCGGTTGACAAACAAGCTCAATACCATATTCAGTGCTGACACCGTAGGAGGGGTGAGGCAAATTCGTTCGTCAACCTCACTCAACGTATGATGCATCCCCCTCATCTCCCAGTGAATCTGGACCATCAACCAAAGGAGATTCAATAACATTTTCCACCATTGGATCTTTTTTTGCAATAGGATTAGTCAAAGCAGTAGGTGAGTTAGGCATAGATTCGTCACAAGGCTGTTGAATGAGACGCATAGGATTACCCCCGTCTGTTAGGCAGAATTATATGCAGTGCCCTTTGGGAACACCACACACAATTAAGACTACAAGTGACAGTACAATTTCACCTTTGGTACAAGCCTGTACTACACAGTTAAAGTGGTAGCAGTAGCAGAGCAGCCAGACTTATCTCAAGAGTAAGTGAGCAGTATAAAATAGTTACACAAAGGACAGCAATTACTATGATTCAGGCAAACACGGACTCAAGGTTTCTAAGTAAAAGAATATATATTTATTTACTCAACAGTTATATAACATTTCACTATTTTAAGCAAGTTAACAATCACAATCATAAATACACCACACCACTTCCCTTAAATTCCAGACAAGTTAAGCTCACACAATGAAATGGGAGCAAAATGGCACTCCAGCAATTTAAAAGGGAGGGAAGACAAAGTTATTAGAAATTAGGCAAACCAACAGGTAAGTGCTCAGGGAAATTGAACAAGAGGAACTACAGTGAGGAGATCAGCTAGAAAAGGCTTTCGGCCAAAGTCAATGGGTCAAAAGTCTTTTGCTCAAGATCACACAGTTCAGGGTTGTTCGCGGTAAAGTTTGTGGCACAGATTCCG
Source organism: Ambystoma mexicanum (assembly GCF_040938575.1). Classification (NCBI taxonomy): domain Eukaryota; kingdom Metazoa; phylum Chordata; class Amphibia; order Caudata; family Ambystomatidae; genus Ambystoma; species Ambystoma mexicanum. The sequence goes on along the minus strand of NC_090938.1, from coordinate 110,469,273 downwards.
GACGGGATTGGTTGGTAGAAAAGTTAGTTCAAAGAGAAGAGAAGGACAAGCCCGCGGATTGGCAAAAGATTTCAAACACTTTTACTGTGGTTGAACGAATCTGACAACCGGATTTACACAGTACCTTAAAACGGAGAGGGAGCTGTAGCTGCGGCTGACGTTCCTGGTGGTTCCTGCAGGCTCACGGTTCCTGAAGCGACTGTCGGACTGACACGAAGTAGGAAGACTGGAGGGTCTTGCGCCACACAGGGAAGAAGCCAGCAGCAAAGCAAAACGATGAATAAAAGGTGCGCTCCTTAAAACCCAAGCAGGGTCCGACCTTCCTGGCTATCCGGCCCACTGTAGCTCTGTACAGCGAATTCGACCAGAGGAAGGATCCTGGCTTGTAGTTTGGGCAAACTGGTTGGTCCCACCAGCTCAAGGGAAGATGTTTCCTGGAGGATCTTCTCTGTCGTCGGATTCTGAAGATTCGGACCTGCAGCAGGGCTTCACCGGGCGGTTCAGTCGTTGAAGTCCTCTTCTTCCAGTTCCTCGTTGGTTCTTTTGTTCCAGTGGCGACTCTGCTCTTCCAGTCCCAGAGACCTGCTTTTTATGCAGTTTTCCCCCATTCATATAGCCTGGCTGTCAATCACACAGCAGGGTGGCTGGCCTGGCAAGGCCAGTCCCCTTAGCCAATCAGACAAGAGTACGACTTGGGTGACCAAGGGAACCCATGGCAGGGGTCCGAAGACCCCTCCCTCACATCCTACCTACCTAGACTTTCAGGCGCCGCGAAAAGACATTGAACAAAGGGATCATCCCTGGTTTGGCGCACAGAGAAAAACAGGAGAAATACTTTAAAAAGAAAAAGAAATTGTGAATTAACCCAGCCGGAACTAAAATTAAATGTATTTGGTCAAGTGGGTTTATGTTTGAGGCTACTATAATAGCCTGGAAAAATAACACGTTTATATAAGATAATCGCGGTAGGAAAGTTAGGGTAGTTACCAGTGCCACCAGCCAAGTCTTAATGTTAAGGGAGCGAAGCAAGGCTCCAAGAGGCACAGACAAAAAGGGATAAGAATTGATCCTTTCCAATACTCCATGTAAAATGGGGTGTACTGGGTCTGTGGTTTAAAGTGACTATATAAAGTTAATGGCAACTTTACCTGTTTCTTGGGGTCAGGAGTCAGCCCCAGAAAAATTGAGTCAGGGGGAAGTCTCAAAGACAACCCTGTGTCACTGCACTAAAGGTGCTGTGTAACACACACAAAAAGTGGTGCACATGGAGTAGGTGAGGCTCCAGTGCCCAAGATCACACAAAAAGTGAAAATACAAACAGCAAAACACATGTAAGAGTGGGGGAAAAAAAGGCTCACACTCTTACCAGGTGAAAGAAATAAATCCTAGAAATCCAGCAAAGCTGCTGGGGGACTCTTTAGGTAAGGGAAATCAGCCATTTATGAGAATTCTCCCTAACAAGGGACAGAAGGATTGAATCCACTCCTGGATGAATCTCTACCTCTAGTCGGTTAAAAACATCCTATAGAGACCATCAGCATTTTAGTGGTGACATCCTGCTCTGTGTTCAATGGTAAAATCAAACCCTTGCAGGCAGATTGACCATCTTAGAAGGTTTGGGTTCTCCCATTTCATTTGCATTAACCATCTCAAGGGTTGGTGGTCAGTTTGAATCACAAAAGTGATGGTACATACAAGTATGGTCTAAACTTCTTCAAAGATCACACAATGGCAAAACATTCACGCTCTGTGGTTGCCCACCTTGTTTCTGGTTCCTTCAGTTCCCTACAGATGAAGCAAATGAGGTGCTCCCTACCTTTCTCATCCAGTTCACTAAGGACTGCACCTATACCTATATTGGAGGCATCTGTCTGCACAATGAAGGGTTGGTGATAATCAGGAGCTCTTAAGACTGGAGCTTGACAAAGGGCTTTCTTCAGGCTTTCAAAGGCTTGAGTGAACTCCTCATTCCATCTAACCTTTTTAGGGAATTTTGAAGAGGAGATCACATTCAAGGGAGAAGCTATGGTCCCGTAATTCTCAATGAAATTCCTGTAGTACCCAGTGAGACCTAGGAAAGCACTCACTTGGGGTTGAGTAGTAGGGGTGGACCAGTTTTGCACAGCTTGTACTTTGCTGGGCAATGGCCTTATCTCACCTCCTCCTACCTCATGACCAAGGTAGACCACTTTACTCTGACCAATTTGACATTTACTTGCCTTTATGGTCAGATGGGCCTGCTCAAGAGCCTGCAAAACATATCCCAGGTGATCAATATGTTCTTTCCATGTAGGGCTGAACACTGCAATGCCATCCAAGTATGCCATGCAGAAGTCCTCCATCCCATTCAGAACTTGATTAAACATCCTTTGAAATGTAGCAGGTGCATTCTTTAGTCCAAAAGGCATTACCTTAAATTGGTAGAGGCCTGCTGGGGTAGAAAATGCAGTTTTCTCCTTGGCATGGCCTGTCAGTGCTATTTGCCAATAGCCTGAGGTTAGGTCAAATGTACTGAGGTACTTGGCTGAACCAAGTCTATCCACCAGTTCATCTGTCCTTGGCAAAGGGTGGGCATACATCTTAGTGCCTGCATTTAGAGCTCTATAGTCCACACAGAATCTCAACTCCTTGGATCCTGTCTTTGGTACTAGAACAATTGGACTAGACTATGGACTGGTAGAGGGCTCTATAACTCCGAGATCAAGCATCTTGTTGACCTCTCCTTTGATGTGGGATCTCACATGTTCTGACATTCTGTACCCCCTGCTTTTGACAGATAAACAGTCACCAGTGGGAATATCATGCTGGCCCCAAGGGGTCAAGCCTGGTGAAAGTGAAAACAGGGAGGCAAACTGATTCAACAGAACTTTGCACTCATCCTGTTGTTTAGAAGTCAGTTGAGAAGAGAGATTAACTCCTTCTATCTGTTCATCTAAAGGTTGGCCTCTGAGGAGGTCAGGTTGAGGTTCACTCTCCTCTTGAGCTGAAGCTAGAAGGAAAGCTCCTACTTCTGGTCTCGAGACATTAGCCTTTAAATGGTTGGTGTGTAACACACACACATGGATTAGGTGTGGCTCCACTGCCCAAGATCACACAAAAAGTGAAAATACACACAGAAAAACACATGTAAGAGTGGGGGAAAAAGGGCTCACACTCTTACCAGGTGAAATAAATAAATCCTAGAAATCCAGCAAAGCTGCTGGGGGACTCTTTAGGTAAGGGAAATCAGCCATTTATGAGAATTCTCCCCAATAAGAGACAGGAGGATTTAATCCACTCCTGGATGAATCTCTACCTCTAGTCAGTTAAAAACATCTTAGAGAGACCATCAGCATTTTGGTGGTGACATCCTGCTCTGTGCTCAATGGTAAAATCAAACCCTTGCAGGCAGATTGACCATTTTAGAAGTTTTGGGTTCTCCGCATCCTTTGCATTAACCATCTCAAGGGTTGGTGGTCAGTTTGAATCACAAAAGTAGATCCATACAAGTATGGTCTAAACTTCTTCAAAAACCACACAATGGCAAAACATTCACACTCTATGGTTACCCACTTTGTTTCTGGTTCCTTCAGTTTCCTACTGATGAAGCAAATGGGGTGCTCCCTACCTTTCTCATCCAGTTGACTAAAGACTGCACCTATACCTATATTGGAGGCATCTGTCTGCACAATGAAGGGTTGGTGATAATCAGGAGCTCTTAGGACTGGAGCTTGACAAAGGGCTTTCTTCAGGCTTTCAAAGGCTTGAGTGAACTCCTCATTCCATCTAACCTTTTTAGGGAATTTTGAAGAGGAGATCACATTCAAGGGAGAAGCTATGGTCCGTAATTCTCAATGAAATTCCTGTAGTACCCAGTGAGACCTAGGAAAGCTCTCACTTGGGGTTGAGTACTAGGGGTGGCCCAGTTTTGCACAGCTTGCACTTTGCTGGGCAATGGCCTTATCTCTCCTCCTCCTACCTAATGACCAAGGTAGACCACTTTACTCTGACCAATTTGACATTTGCTTGCCTTTATGGTCAGATGGGCCTGCTCAAGAGCCTGCAAAACATATTCCAGGTGATCAATTTGTTCTTTCCATGTAGGGCTGAACACTGCAATGTCATCCAAGTATGCCATGCAGAAGTCCTCCATCCCATTCAGAACTTGATTAACCATCCTTTGAAATGTAGCAGGTGCATTATTTGGTCCAAAAGGCATTACCTTAAATTGGTAGAGGCCTGCTGGGGTAGAACATGCAGTTTTCTCCTTGGCATGGCCTGTCAGTGCTATTTGCCAATAGCCTGAGGTTAGGTCAAATGTACTGAGGTACTTGGTTGAACCAAGTCTATCCACCAGTTTATCTGTCCTTGGCAAAGTGTGGGCATCCGTCTTAGTGACTGCATTTAGAGCTCTATAGTCCACACAGAATCTCAACTCCTGGGATCCTGCCTTTGGTACTAGAACAACTGGACAAGACCATGGACTGGTGGAGGGCTCTATAACCCTGAGATCAAACATCTTGTTGACCTCTCCTTTGATGTGGGATCTCACATGTTCTGACATTCTGTATCCCCTGCTTTTGACAGGTAAACAGTCACCAGTGAGAATATCATGCTGGTCCCAAGGGGTCAAGCCTGGTGAATGTGAAAACAGAGAGGCAAACTGATTCAACAGAACTCAACCATGCTGGCCTTCTGGTCATGCCAATGTTTGACCAGAGCCTGGCTTGCTTTCAAGTTATTACTTACTTCTGCCATCATGTGTGAAATTCTCCTCCGGAGACCTATCACAGTCAGTCACTCTGATTGGCTTGGGGGTAGGAGCACTCTCCAACCCCTCCTTGATCAGGGCCAATGGACCTCTGACAGGGTGGCCATAGAGAAGTTCAAAGGGACTGTAACCCACTCCCTCCTGAGGGACTTCTCTATATGCAAAGAGAAGGCATGGCTGTAGAAGGTCCCACTGTTTCTTAAGAGGTTCCTCTAAAGCACCTATCATGCTCTTCATAGTACGATTAAACCTCTCTACCAAGCCATTTGTCTGTGGATGGTAGGCTGTAGAGAACTTATAGGTGACACCACAGTTTTTCCACATGGCTTGCATGTAGTGGGACATAAAATTGGATCCCCTGTCAGATATCACTTCCTTAGGAAACCCTACTCTGGTAAAAAAAATACCAAGTAGAGCCTTAGCCACAGCCTGAGCCGTAACAGTTCTCATAGGTATGGCTTCGGGGTATCTTGTAGCATGGTCTACTACAACCAGGATAAACCTGTTCCCTGAAGATGTGGGAGGGTGAAGGGGACTGACAATGTCAATGCCCACCCTCTCAAAAAGGAACTCCGACCACTGGGAGAGGCACCATGGGTGCCACATTCTTGGCTCCACTCTTGCCAGAGGTTTGGCAAGTGTGACAGCTCCTACAGAATTTGCCCACTTCTGAACCCATCTTAGGCCAGTATAAGTAGAGAGAGAGCCTTTCCTTGATCTTCTTGAAACTCAAGTGACCAGCCAAAGGTATCTCGTGGGCTAACTGTAGGAAATTGAGTCTGTTGGCAAGGGGTACTGCAAGTCTTTTGCAGCCCCCAGGGGTAAACTCTGTTGGTTCACTGTAGAAGAGGCCATCTTCCCAGCTTAACCTGTGCTTCCCAACTTCTTGCCCATCAAGTTGGTTAGCCACCTGTCGTCGAAGACCTTCAAGAGTAGGACACTCTCTCTGTCCTTTGCTAAAGTCTGCCCTGTTGTGTCCACCTTCTGTCAGTAAAGACTGTAGCGCAGGATGGTCAACAGGGTCAAGATCTCCAACTAAAACAGTGCCTTCTTCCATATCTGACTCTTCAGATACTGGTTCAACCACACAAGGTTGCACCTCACACTCTGCCTCAGCAGGTGGAGGGATCCCAGGAGTGATCTTGGACATTCTCTGTGATTTCCTTGTTGGTAGCACAGCGGTGCTGTCTGTCTTTTTCCTGGAGGTCTTGGGTTTCCCCTTTGCCTTATTCTTTCTAGAAATAGCAGTGAGCAACTCCTGTGGACTGGGAGTGATAGTCTCCTCTATCATCTCCCCTGGAGAGCCTCTCGAGGTTCTCTTCCTTGCAGACCTAGTGAGCTCCTGTCTCCTTTTACTGGGAGGCCTGGGGGTGCTTGACACAACTACAAGAGTTTTCAGGTCATTACCCAACAGGACTCTCCAAGGTACTTCACTCTGCACACTAACAGGTATTTTGACAATCATATCATTACACTGGGTGAGAGCTGGTAACTGGCAAGCATTTGCACAGGACCTCCAGCTAACTTGGTGAGGTGTTTGGGTACCTTAGCAACATCTTCCACCTTGAAAAATGATTCATCCACCGCAGTTATGCTGGTTCCAGTGTCTCTGATGGCAGCGGTTTCCTGACCTTTCACACTATCAACACTATCAGAGAAAAACATGAGAAAGACTTTAACAAAAAGAAATGGCGAATAAACCCAGCCGGAGCCAAAATAAAATGTATTTGGTCAAGCGGGTTTATGTATGTCTGGGGCTAATATAATAGCCTAAATCAGTGCCACGTTTATATAAGATAATCGCGGTAGAAAATTTAGGGTAGTTACCACTGCCACCAGCCAAGTCTTAATGTTAAGGGAGCGAAACAAGGCTCCAAGAGTTACAGACAAAAAGGGATAAGAATTAACCCTTTCCAATACTCCATGTAAGATGGGGGTACTGGGTCTGTGGTTTAAAGAGACTACATAAAGTTAATGGCAACTTTATATGTTTCTGGCGGACAGTAGTCAGCCCCAGAAAAATGGAGTCAGTGGGAAGTCTAAAAGACAACCCTGTGTCACTGCACTGAAGGTGCTGTGTAACACACAAAGAAGTGGTGCTCATGGAGTAGGTGAGGCTCCAGAGCACAAGAACACACTAAATGGTAAAAACACACATGGCAAAACACATGCAAGAGTGGAAAAAAGGTTCACACTTTTACCAGGTGAAAAAAAAAATCCTAGAAATCCAGCAAAGCTGATGAGGGACTAATTAGGTAAGGGAAATCATCCATTTATGAGAATTCTCCCTAAAACCGTCCCAACACCCTCTGGCCCTCCCATCTCTAGGCCTGCAAATTCAATGATGCTTAAATCGCGAATCTCCCAGAAATCAGCCTTACAATTTTATTTAGTCATTATGGAATGATCAATAAATGCCATGGCTTTGGTTGGAACAATCCATTTTATCTCAGTGCTAGTTCCTACAGTTTTACTGAAGTAGGAATCAATAATTCTTTGCTCTGCAATCTGGAACTGGATAAATGTTTGGTTTGCCATGGTTAATTTCCGAATGCAAGGACGGTTAGGAGTTTTCAAGCAAATTAAATCATCACGATTGCCACTACATGCATATGCTTCACAGTTACCCCTATCGAACTAGTCATTAGATTTCAGGTTGACCGCCTTATTAGCTTTTGTCAGGGGGATGTCTAAGAGAGTCCCAGTTGTGACTGTACGACCGTGATATTACAAGGCGCCCCTGGAATAATTTTTCTTTTCTCTCCCCTCCCTATTTTTGTGAGGGTGGTAGTAACTGGCAGATCCAGGCAATCAGGTGGAGAAGAATCTAGGGGCGCCATTTGACTGCTCAAACCTTTCCGCATGTTAGTGCAAATACTGATGCAATATGTGCAAAAATTTGCAAACAAAAGCAAGCTTTTTTTTAACACGTTCCCAGGATCAAAAGAGCTAAATATAAACACACAAATTAATATCAATCAACAATCATGGTTAAAAAGACAGAGTCATTGATATCCCCTAAAAAGTCAGGATGAAAGATCAATAGAATCCATATTTGATGTCAGCTTTATAAAAATGGATAGAGTTGGTAAAACAACCCATACAATTTGATGCAAACATAAAACAAAACAATAAAAAATAAATGCTATTTGTTGCTGGATGTAAGTTGAGAGGAGCAAGTACTCTTAAAGACAGTGGCCCTCATTACGACCCTGGCGGAAAGTGACTGACCGGACCGCCACAGCGTAAATAGCGTTTCCGCCATTGCACGATGGAGCAAAGTGCGGCCCATTCCGACCCATCGGGCACGAGCACCACGGCATGGCGGAAGTGCAAAGTCCGCGATGGCGGAAATGACCCCAAAACGGCCCACACCGCCGCCGTACGGCGCCCTAGGTGCAATACCGCCACCCATCTTAGCGGACACCGCAGTGAGCGCCAACCGGAAAGTACGGTGACCGGAAATATACGGAAACGGAAGTAAAAACATGGGCCCGGAACGGGAAACATCCCGCCGTACACCTATAAAACCACAAAATCCACACAACCACTAAAAACACTACCCTGAGACACACCCCAACCCGTCATCCACCCTAGCGAAACCAAGAAAAATGGGAAAAGTAGCGAAGAAAGCGTGCGACCGCAAGCGGCAGGTCCACTTCTCCCGTGAGGAACTCACCGTGCTAACAGAGATCCTCCAGGAGAATGCCGCCGCCGTCTTCTCCACGCAAATGACCAGGACGGCACTTGCGAACAAGAAGGCCATATGGGCTCTGGTGGCACAGCGGGTAAGTGCGGTGGGGACCGCACCCCGCAACCCACAGCAATGCAGAAAGCGATGGGACGACCTGCGGATACGCGTCCGTAGCATACTTTCTGCCAACCGCAACATTGCCACAGCCACCGGGGGAGGATCGGAATCACCCATCAAGTTGACCCCCTGGGAAGAAATCTGTGCCTCCACCATTGGAATGGAGAGCATAGAGGGAGTCGGAGGGATGGAGAAAGGAGTGCAGACATCCGAAGAATCAGGTAGGTGGCCCAAATAAAACAATGCCAAATCCACAATGTCCAATCATGTGAAGTACCATGTGTCCACATAGTGCAACAGAAACACATGGCCAGGAGAACGTCCACACACATTGGCCTGATAGCGCACTTTAAAACACACAATAAATACATAAATAATTAAAAACCCCAAAAACACCCACTACACGTGCAGCAGGCACACCCTAACTGCAGGCTGCCAAACAACTGCACCCTCACTCCACACACAAATGAAAGCACCTCCAAGGCCCCGACCCAAATCACCCTCAGGTACCACCCCAATGCATGTGATACAATGCCATTCCAATTCCCACAGACCCATTAATAACCCTCGCCCTCCTTTACTCCACCACAGGGTCCGATCCAAACGACGAGCTTCAGGACACCCCTACCAGCACACCTGCAAAGAGGGCCAAGACCAACGGCCAAAGACCCTCCACCTCAGCTGCACGCATCAAGACACGGCAGCAGCACAAATCAGGTGGCAGCACAGAGGAGGGAACATCAACAGGCACCCCAGCAGCCAGCATGCCCACAACAGCAGCACCACAGGTCCCCCCAATGGATGCCACAGAAGGCACTGCCTCTGGTGGCAGCAGCACCATAGGTGACACCCCATTGATGGCAGCATGCTCCGACACAGAAGACGGGGATGTCGAAGTCAGATCCATCCATGACCTGTCCCAATCCCCCTGTCTGTCCCATCCCGTACAACATGAGGATACCACGCAGGGGCACCCACAAGACGACGACTGGCCATCCCCCACAAGCCCTGTGGCAGGGCAACATGAGGCGAACAGCCACTCTGTGACACCACCGCAAATGGCCATGGCCCAGCAGAGGCAACAGTCCCTCGACCAGTTAATCGTGCAACAGCAGCAACTGGCCACGCTCCTCAAGGACCATGCCGATGAATGTGGGGGCACTAAGGCAGACATAGAAACATCAACTGAGACACTTAGGGCAGAAATGGAGAGAAGTACAGAGACACTAAGGGCACAAATGGAGAGTAGCACCGAGTGCCTGAGAGTCCAAATGGAGAGTAGCACCGAGAGCCTGAGAGTCCAAATGGAGAGAAGCACTGAGAGTCCAAATGGAGAGAAGCACCGAGAGCCTGAGGGGGGAACTGCATGCGACGTCCAAAGACGTATGTGCCGAACTTGCCGCAGTGCGCCGTGTGCTCACTGAGCTCTCACAAACCCTTAGGGACATGCATGGACGTGAGCAGGCAGAGACATCATCCATTGCAAGTTCCGTCCAGGGCAGCCCCCAACGTAGATCTGGGAGGAACCTGCGCTCCACAGGCAGGGGTGCCCCTGATACCTGCAGAGGGGGCTTGCAATAGCGACTGCCCACTGACAATGAGCATCTTTGGACACTGGTGTTCGGGGGGGAGGTAGGAGGGTGGAGGGGGTGTGTTGGGCTCACTTGGGTGGCGGGTCGATAGGGTGTTTAACATGATATCACATATGCCATAAACAATGCACGATCAACCAATGAGATGTGTGGACAATGATCTTTGTGTACTAGGCCATCATAGGCGTACAGTCCATATTGTGCATGTACCAGACACACACAGTGCCACGAGTACCGTGTCCATGTATCAGCCACCAGGCGTGAGTGCTAGAAGCATGCATCAATGAGATGCTGACGAATGTCACGGCCCTCCTGTGCCTCGCAGACTCCTTGAGGTGCTGCCACATCCCCACCCTCATCATGACCATCCTCAGGTGCTTGCAGTTCTGCGTCAGGGGGCATGGGCACATTTCTACGTACGCACATGTTGTGGAGCATGACACATGCCATCACCATCTTTGCAACCTTCTCATGGCGGTACAGGAGTGCCCCGCCAGACCTGCTGAGGCAGCGGAAACGAGTCTTCAGTAGGCCGAATGCCTGTTCTATGACTACACGGGTACGTGAGTGGGCATGGTTGTAGTCCTCCTCATGCTGGTCCCGTGGGTTCCGGACTGGTGTGAGGAGCCATCTCTTCAGTGGATATCCAGCATCACCTGTATGTGGACGATAAACGTATAATGTGGAATGCCATTGCTACGTACGCACACACACCCCCCCCCCCTTCCTGCCAGGTCATTGCCGAATCACATACCCCACATCATCATGCATGAAATGAGACTCACCGAGTAGCCAGGATCTGTTCCCTGCGTGTCGCTCCATGTAGCGTGGTATTGTAGAGTTCCTCAAGACCATAGAATCATGGGTTGATCCAGGGAATCGGGCACAACAATGTGTAATGATCCTGTTGGAGTCACACACCATTTGTACATTCAGAGAATGAAATTGTTTTCGGTTGCGGTACTGGGCCTCCATGGCATGTGGGACGACCAATTCCACATGGGTGCAGTCGATGGCACCAAGGCAACCCGGTATGCCGGCAAGTGCATGGAATCCCACTTTTGTGTTGGTAATTTCCTGCTCCGAGCGTGGTAGAGAGATGTAGTCGTCTGCGTGCTGCAGGAGGGCATCGAGCACTTGCAATAGTGTCCGTGAGAACAGTGGCTGAGAAATGCCATGCAACTGTCCGACTGTGTGCTGGTAGGTGCCTGTGGCCAGGAAGTGGAGTACAGACACCACCTTCAGTAGGGGTGGGATGGCGGTTGGGCTATCTATCATGCTGACAAGGTCAGCCTGTGTCATGTCCACAATGGCGGCTATGGTGTCCCGGTCCAAACGGTAGAGGGTGTGGATCTGCTCATCAGTGAGGTTGAACGGATGTGCTCGGAGGCGTGGGATTGCGGTCTGCCTGCGTGGTGGTAGTGGCTGTGCTGGCGGCCCTTGCTGGCCCTGCCTTGCCCTCCTCCTCCTCCTGCGTCTCCTCCGTGCGGCCGGTTGTAGTTGGTGTTCGTCTTCTTCTTGGAGTTGGAGTACTTGCAGTGCTATCAGGTCCCCCAGGGCCAACATCGCGAGTCCTGCCGGTAGCATTTCGGAGTGGGTGTGGTTGTGGGAGGAGACTGGGTGTGCAATTTATGTGTTTTCAGGCTGTATGGCCTCCACCTGTGGTGATTCATTCCACCTGTGCAAGCTGCTCTCCCCTTTGGCCGAGCACGTCCCGCACACAACGCTGCAATTCGAGGAATGGCATCTTGCTATTGCAATCATGTATTTGTACCCGATGGCCGTGTAACATTGGTTGATATGTTCATTCGGCTATGGTCCCATTGTTTCACATACAATCTTTGCAGTCGCGAACAGACTTGTGAAGGGTCAGTGGAACGTAGTACTCGAGTAACGGTGGGCCCTCATGCATCACTGTACCGAGTTGCAACGACGGGCGGGGCGTCCCATTTGTGAGTGAAGGCAGTTGCCATTTTCACACACAGCCGCACTAGATGGATTAATTTGTGATTTCAAGCGGCCACAGATGCCTTTTTGACGTGATGTTGCAAATGAGGAATTCGAAGGGCGGCGCTTTCGGTTATCAGCTAGCGGCGAGGAGATGCCCACAGGTCTGACTGCAAATATAACGTTCTATTGTTCAATGTCCTTGAGACAGGGGCCATGGCGAGGATGCAATGATTGATATGAATAGTTTGGGATGCGCAATAGCGACGTGGGCGATGAGGCCGGACGTTCCCAAATACATGTTACTTCACAACACTGGAATTACGGGCTGGGGCACTGTGGATTTTGCAGGCTGCATAACGCACAGACTCAATGGATATTTCTAATGTTATGTGAGTAAATATTCAGGCGTTTTTATCCCGGGATGAGGGAATGATGAATGGATGCATGGACAGATGATTTGATACAGTGTTTGCCATGTACAGGGCTTCTTGGAATCTGTCCGCCTCCCCTGCGCTATGTGATGCAGGGCTGCCATAGTGGGACCATCGTCTATCTGGCCTTGTTGAGCCCTCCCTGTCTCGACGCGCCCTCAGACACTTGTGTCCATGCACGTTACCAATCCCATCTGATGGATTCTGTTTTCACAGACGCATGCACAGGTACACTCGTTTGTGATGGTGTTTACACCTCGATATAGATAGTTATGAGTCGCAAGTGGTTTTGGGGTGGTGATGATCCTTTGGAGTGGGCTAGCATGCATATGGCTGTGGATTTAGTGTGATCATTGAAGTGAGTTGTTCGAATGTAGTTCTGATGGCCATTCTGTTCTTTTTCTTTTCTTTTGGTTGACAGGTATCTCCTCCCCTTTTGCCACTGCCATCTGTATGCCACTCCTGCAGATGGCTTTTACTCCCGACACCTGCTGCTTCGTGTTAATCAGTGGAGCAGCATTACGATCTTATGGGACGATCGCCAATGGGCCACATGCCCTTACGCAGTACTAGTGGCTCGGAGCAACATTTCGGCCTTTCAGCTGGACTAGTGCCTCCCCATTGGGACGGCCCTGCGGTTCTGTGCGCTTCCATGTTGCCTTTTCGTACGTGAATGTGGCTCTGTGTACCATGATGGAACAGGGCGTCACACAAGAAGTAGCTGGTCATTTCTTGCGGATGCAGCCCACAATGGTGAAATGTGTTTTGGAGTTCATGGCCTAATGGCTGTATGGGCTTGGTGATTTTGTTGTGCATTAAATTTCTATTCTGATATGGGCCGTGTACCGTTCTTCTTTGCAAGTGATGTGGCATATTCCTATTTGGGGAGCGATGTATTGTGAGGAGATCTGCATTGGGTTCCAGCTTCGGAGTATAGTTGCGTGGTACTGTGCTGGGCGCGTTTGCCTACGAAGCCCAGTGAGGTCAGGGATGAGGGCTGCCAATATGACTGTTTGAATGATGTCATGCTCAGGGGCGGGGGATTAGGTTTTGTGTAACAGATGCCGGTCAGCCAGGTGGACTGGTAGAATGATGTGATTTTCGAAATATTGCTGGTCACAGGTGCCTGTGTTTGCGTGCGTTTCTTGGTGGGGGACTGTGGTCATGTCCATTGGAATGGCTTCTGTATTCGTGCCATCTGTGCCCTGCAGCTCCCATTGGCCCCTCTTGTGATTCTTTTGTTCGTTGGCATGCATGGGTGACTTGTACATTTCACTGGTTGCATTGTGACTTCATTGCACCTACGGGGAGTTGTACTATGTGGGCAGGGAGCGGTGTACAGGCACTCAGTGGGGCCGTTTACGGTTGATTCGCGATGCCGTACTTCTCACCATGGCGGAATGGTACTTTCCGCCGTGCTTGATGGCGTTAGGTACATGTCCGCTAGGGTCGGAATTCGCGTACCCTTGCGCCATGGTGGTATTTACGGTTTGGCATGGCGCGCGCGCGCGTACTTGGTGCAGTTAGCGTTGGCGTTCACTACGGTGTCGCTAATGGCATCGTACTTTGCGGTGACGGGTCATAGTCGCACCGAGCGCTATTCGATGGCGGTATTGCATTTCCGCCATCGTTTTTCGATTTCCGCCAGGGTCGTAATGAGGGCCAGTAAGTAATAACTTTTTGTAAGAGGAAAAAACATGCTATTTGCAGTTATCAGTTCCACATAGTTCTTAACAATGTTCTTAAGGGTAAGGAAGCGGACAACACAGGATAAGGAACGGGTGGAATATAGCGTCCCCTGCTACACTCCCACACCAATTCCTTTTTCCTATTCCGGAACAAGATAACAAGGAAAAAAAGTCACTGAACTACGGCAGGCTATGGCGCTGCCTTAACAAGTTGTTTGCAGCGTCACACTCCCACCCCGACTAGCAAGAGTTCCTGCTCCAAAGAAAGAGAAAATCCAGCTATGTCCGCAAAATGAGCAGGCTATGGCATTGCTAACAGGCTAAAATGTGCAACATCACACTCCTGCAAAATATAGCATAGCAAGCCAGGCAATGTCTGTCCAAATCAATATGAACAGGCTATGGTGTCAATAGGGACCGAAAATCACAATGCTACTCCCCTGTATGAATGTAAGCTTTGTTGGAATCAAACGGAAGCCACACAGCCACCAATACCACTCTGCACTACACTGCTATATATATGGGCAGCAATACCGCCCAGAGTTAAGGGGAACCGTAGAATAATAGCAAGCAAAGGCAAGCCAAAGCCGACAGTCTCCTAGTCCTAGTCTCCTAGTCGGGACACCGCCACTGCTCCTGCGCTGTCTGAGTAGACTGTAGCAACTCTGCCCAAACTCCACTCTGCTCTGCGGTCTGGGGAACGTTTTGATAGAAAAGCTCCTCCTTTCTCACAAAACAGAGAAAAGTTACTGCAGAACTTCGGCTGTGTAGGCTGTAGCAACTATGCCCCAACTTTGCGGTCTGGGGAACATTTTGATAGGAAAGCTCTGCCTCTCTCAGAATACAGAGAAAAGTTACTGCAGCATGTCGACTGTGTAGACTGTAGCAGCTCTGCCCCAACTACACTCTGCGGTCTGAAGCATGCTTTGATAGAAAAGCTCCTCCTCTCTCAGAAAACAGAGAACAGTTACTGCAGCACATTGACTGTGTATACTGTAGCAACTCTGCCCCAACTCCGCCTTCTGCAGTCTGGGGAACGTTTTCATAGAAAAGCTCCTCCTCACTCAGAAAACAGAGAAAAGTTACTGCAGCACGTCGACTGTGTAGACTGTAGCAACTCTGTCCCAACTAAAATCTCTTTAGCTCTCAGCAGCCTAGCCTGCTCTGGCTTGGAACAGGTGAATGCAATCAGGGCCTCTCCAACTCTTGGTAGCTTGCTGCAAACACCTGTACTCAGTGTGCATCCTCCAGCCCTCTGCCTCTTGGACAGCATACATGTACCATAATGGATCTGCTGGTTTAACCCAAAACCCGGAATGGAACATAAAATTAGATTGGTCCAAAACTTCAGTAAAATAATTAAATGACTGCAGAGGCAGCTTGTAGCTTTTACCTGCACAATTGTGCCATAAACAGAGTCTCTGAATGCGTGCATGTAGCGTTGCTGGGGGGGCGGGTGAATAGGATTCTGACATCAGCCCCCTCTGAAAGGGCAACTCCGGGTGTCCAAAAATAAAGCAATGTCCATGATATTTTTGAAGCTGTAGTAGCCAGAGTAAGGGTTGAAGCACTAAAGTAAAAAACAATGTCATTGAAAGGTTCTATACTATTTCAATATAGTACATTGATAAAAAAATGCAAAAGGATGATTGATCGTTACAGCCCACTCAACCGACTCTCAAGGTACATCACACCGTAAGGCAGATGCATAGGAAAATAGAACTGTAGACTGTGGCTTCTTAGTGGATACTGCAATGGAGGCAGAGACACAGGAATTGCTGGTTTCAGGTTGTTCTTGGGATACAGCGGTTGTGAATGCTACTCCAAATGCAAAGAAATTATTTTACTTTCAGATGGCTGTGGCAATACTGGACTATCTTTGATGGCTTTCAGGAAGGGCAAGTATTCTCTTTGCCACTGAAAGCTGGTTTTCCGATGGCATTACTTCAGCTGGCATGATGATTCCTATAGGTAGAGTGTGGCATTGCACTGTAGATACCACACTCATGCAGTTGGTGACAGGCTTCATGTACTGTGGCAGGAAATACACCTGAAAGGGAAACTAGCAGCAGCTTGACCAAAGTCCTTTCACAGACGGGGAGTGCAGGTACCTCGTTCCAATGGTAAATGTTCAAGCAGCATAACACTAAAAATGGTACTGATCATAAGGTCTTTTAATACTGAATCCACTACTGAGTCTTTCTTTACACCGAAGGACATGATTTTGCTTTCATGGTGATCCTCATTCATTTCTTGTGGTTTCTTTTCAGACGTGGGTATTTGGATAACTTTTTTATTTTAAACATTTTTTTTTTTAACAACAGTGCAATTTACAGAATCGTACATCTTTCCACTTCACAATATATGACTGATTACGTCAGTTTGTTCCCTTACCCCCTCCCAACTCCCCTCACCCACTTTGCTGCCTAGTCCACCCACGTCATCACTTAAACCATGCAACAGACTGTACTAGCCTCTCAATTAGTCTCTAGTCCTTCGGTTGCCCTTCAGCTTGCCCATCCCCATTGATACCATTGTGCGCGGAGGCAGTACGTTCCTGCAACACATGCAACCAGGTGTCTATATCTACATTTTGTTCTCCTTGGCCCCGGCGGGCCACCTCATGCCACACTGAGGTTTCTGCCAGCATCCATTTGTGGAGGTCTGCACACCTCTGGCCTTGTGTACTTTCCAACCCATAGCTAACCTTCGTTTCGCCAGGGTGCACACCAGATATTTCAACTTACTAACATGCCTTGCTTGCTTTGGTCTTGCAAAGCTACCCAATAAACCTGCAGTTCAGATCCAACGTCTAGCGTTATACCGGCTTTAGCCAAGCCCTGGGCTATCTCTTTCCAGTATTGTCTAATCTTCGAACAAGCCCAAAACATGTGTACTAGGTCGGCATTAATCAGCCCATGTTACGGGCAGTATTGTTCCCCTGCCTTACTGAATTTGGCTATCTTCTTCGGGGTTAGATATGCTCTATGAGTTACGTACAATTGGATCAGTTGAAACTTAGCATTTCTAGACACTTTCTTGTGATAAGCCATCGCTCTGCTCCAGCCCACACCTGTCAATTGTTCCTGCAGGTCTGCTTTCCAGTTACGCCTGGTCTGCACTGCACTAGCATATCCCCCAGTCTCGAAATTAATGCCACATATATTCTCGATACAGCATGCCCCCTTCTGAAATATCTTAGAGTTCTATTGTTTCATCTTCATGCACTACCCTGTCTGTACCCAGCCATTTCTGCTTAAGCAGCGTGAGAAGTGTGGTGTAAATGATATGTTAACCCACGTGTACGCCTGTTTCTAGGGCGAGTACACTGAAATCAATCGGTCTCCCTTCCCGTAGCACATCCCCCACCATCGCTACCCCCACGGGTTCCCAGTACTTCCTCACATTCAGTCTAAATTGTGCATCCTCCGGCTTCAGTGTCACTTATAGGGTCTGGGGGGAATAGGGTGTTCTTTTCCCTAAACACCGACAAGCTCTATGCCATATTGTCCTGCCCAGTTTAAGCAGTAACAGAGGATGTGAGTCCTGTGGCGCTACAGTCCATATCATCTCTTTTAGAAAGAATGGAGCACATGCTGCCTGTAGCAGTTGAGTGTCCTGGGCCTGTTCATCAGACAACCAATTTGTGACAAAATGGAGTTGGCTCACCACATAATATGCTTCGAAATTTGGCACTTTTATACCCCCTTGATCACACAGGCTCTGCAGTTTCGTTAATGCCATCCTGCTTCTCCAGTTATCCCATAGAAATTCCCGACATGTAGTATCCAGCGTCCTAAAAAAAGGCTTTAGGTATATCATACGAGACATTAGTGAAGTAATGAAGGAGCCTCGGGAGCTCAACCATCTTCAATACTGCAGCTTTCCCCATCAGTGAGAGTGCAACCTAGTCCAGAAGGTCATGGATTTCTTAATTCTATCTACTGCTTTTAGTGTATTTTGTATGTGTTCTGTCTTAGCATCATGGAAAATGTCTACTGCTAGGTATCTGAATGTGCTTACCTCCGATTTAATTGGTAGTACCAGTAATGTGTTTACGGGTTTCCCTCAATACCCCCCTAGGATTAACAAACATGACTTCTCTGCATTGATCGTTCTGCATAACGCCGGAACACATCTAGGATATACTGTAAATGTGTTTCTGGGTGTTGTAGGTATAGGAGCATATCATCAGCATATAGAGAAATCAATTTTCTACTGCCCTGTGTAACTAACTATACCTTAATCTTGATATTCCTTCCTGAGATACACCGCTAATCGTTCCAAGGCTAAAATAAATAACATGGGAAACTATGGGCAGCCTTGCTGTGTCCCTTTACTTAACTGCCATTGTTCCGAGATGTGGGTGCCCATCTTCACTCTCGCTACTGGATTACTGTATAGCAGCCGTACCCATTTTATATATGTGGGCCCGATACCAAAGCTTTTCAATACCGCCAGCGGCCATAGCCATCTGACCGAGTCAAATGCCTTGACTGCGTCAAGCGAGGCCACAGCTAAATGGTGTGTGCTTCTTTGGGTATGGTCTATGATATGGTGTAACCTCCTAAGGTTACATGTGATATTTCTGTCCGGAACATACCCAGACTGGTCTGGTCTGTATGTATGAGCTTGGATACTGCTGGCTTAAGCTTATTAGCCATTAAAGCTGGGAGGATTTTCCTTTCTTGATTAAGCAATGAAAGGGGTCTGTACGATCCGCAGTCAGTATCAGGCTTATTGGGCTTCAGTAGTGGGATAATAATTGACTCTCTCAATGACATTGGCAGAAGGCCTGTGTCTAATGCTTCATTAAAGGAATGGTTCGCCCAAAAAATTTTATTTAAAAAATAGATAGGCAACATAAAAAAAAACTGATTGGCGTATTTTTTTTTTTTTGAAGTCCCTATGTAACATTTTGAGCAATTCAAGCTCAAAAATTGAAAAAGCAAGCACATGGGCGCATACATTTTGTGAAATGGCTGCCCGCCTGTGCTGGCTTTTGCGGCACTAATGAAGGAAAAGCCAGCCAGCTGTAGTAAACAAAAGCTACCACTGGGTGGCTTTTCCTTCATTGGTGCCGGGACTCGGAGGACACGGACCAGAGACTACAGGCAGAAAAGCTGCAGCTGCATCTCGGTAAGTGCTATTTTTTGTTTTTTTAAATAAGCACTAGCTGCGTTTTTTTTTCTACGTTTTCCGGGCTGGAGGAGCACGGAAAACCTAGAAATAAACCGCAGCTTTAAAAAACGTATTTATGTTTGCGGTCGCTTTTGAAGCGTTATTGTGTTTGAAAATGCTGCGGTTTTTCTTTCCAAGTTTCTCAGGCTCCTTCGAGCCTGAGAAACTTAGAAAGAAGAACCGCAGCATTTTCAAACACAACCGCATTGTGTTTCTGCCTAAATCTGCTTTCCCATTTGGGGCTTTAGGGCTCCCCACGGGGAGCCCTAGAGCCCCAAATGGGAAAGCAGATTTAGGCAGAAACACTGCAGCATTTAGTGCGGAAAACAACCGCTTAGTGTTTCTGCCTAAATCTGCTTTCCCATTTGGGGCTCTAGGGCCACCCTAGAGCCCCAAATGGGAAAGCAGATTTAGGCAGAAACACAGCAGCATGTAAACACAACCATGTTGTGTTTCTGCCTGCCTTGGCTTTCACTTTGGGTCTCCGGTGCTCTCCTGGGGGAGCACCGGAGACCCAAAGTGATAGCCACGGCAGGCAGAAACACAATGCGGTTGTGTTTGAAAATGCTGCGGTTTTTCTTTCCAAGTTTCTCAGGCTCCTCCGAGTCTGAGAAACTTAGAAAGAAGAACCGCAGCATTTTCAAACACAACCGCGTTGTGTTTCTGCCTAAATCTGCTTTCCCATTTGGGGCTTTAGGGCTCACCACGGGGAGCCCTAGAGCCCCAAATGGGAAAGCAGATTTAGGCAGAAACACTGCAGCATTTAGCATTTCCCATTTGGGGCTCTCGGGCCCCCCCCCAAATGGGAAATCAGATTTAGGCAGAAACACTGCGGCATGTAAACACAACCGCGTTGCGTTTCTGCCTGCCTTGGCTTTCACTTTGGGTCCCCGGTGCCGATCCGGAGGAGCCTGAGAAACTTAAAAAGAAAAACCGCAGCATTTTCAAACACAATAACGTTGTGTTTATGTTTGCGGTCGCTTCAAAAGCTACCGCAAACATAAATACAACGTTTTTAAAGCTGTGGTTTTATTTCTAAGTTTTCCGGACTCCTCCAGCCCGGAATACTTAGAAAAAAAACCGCAGCTAGTGTTTATTTTTATTTAAAAAATAGCACTTACCGAGATGCAGCTGCAGCTTTTCTGCCTGTAGTCTCCGGTCCCCGTCCTCCGCGTACAGCACCAATGAAGGAAAAGCCACCCAGTGGTAACTTTTGTTTACTACAGCTGGCTGGCTTTTCCTTCATTAGTGCCGCAAAAGCCAAAGCGAGCACAGCGGCGGGCATCCATTTCACAAAATGGATGCCCCCATGTGCTATCTTTGAGCTTGAATTGCTCAAAATTTTACATAGGGACTTCGAAAAAAAAAATGGCAATCTTTTTTTTTTATATTGCCTATCTATTTTTTAAATACATTTTTTTGGGCGAACCATTCCTTTAAGCTTAGCTAGCAGCGGGGGGGGGGTGACAGCTGCCATTAATTAATTCAGTATACAATTCGCTGGGTAATCCGTCTGTCCCGGGGGCTTACCGGTCGGCAACCCTCTTATAGTGTGTTCCAATTCCTCAATGGTTATGGGGGGCCTCCAACCCATTTGCAGTCGCTGCTTCCAATTTCGGGAGTTACATCTGTGAGAGCACCTCATCTATATCGGACAACTGGGTTATTGAAGTCTCTGCATAAAGCTCCATGTAGTAATTGTGGAAACATTTATTTATGCCTTCCTGTGTCCCGCATTCCTCCCCATCATTCCCCTACTTTAACTAGTATCATATCCCTCTTGGATTCGCTCCTATAGAGTCAGGCCAACAAGCGTCCCAGCTTGTCTCCTTCAGCATTGTTAAGAAGGATTTCTGAACTCTGACCTGGAGGGGCAGAGGTTCAGAAGGCCAACCTAGTTTCTTGGAACAGGGTAACCTCTGGACAAGCCAGACCAATCAGGATAGCTATGGCAGGCGGTCAAGACTAAGTCTGAGGAGGGGTGAGGGTGACTGAAGGACCTCAATGAGCACACAAAGCAAGGACACATACAAATTACTCCAGACAGGTGTTATATTAAAAAGATAGACACATTTATTACAAGGCCTTTGTAACATAGACCATAGCAAAGAATCACAGTAACACTAAAGTAAACCAATACATCACAATCAACACAATATATATACAAGACCAATGGGGTCTAAGGGGTTACAAGCACGAAATATGTAGACCACCTAGATGGGGAGGAAAACAGGCAGTGCAAGTAATCTTTAGACCTAGTTCCACATCAAGAATACACCTAACTGAGCGGCAGTCCAAGCCCTACGAAGAGAGGAGCCTTATGTTAAATAGTACATGCACGCGCTTGTGCCAATGCACAATGGTCTCTTCAAGGATCTCTAGCAGCACAGGAAGGTCGATAAGGCGATGAAGAACACGTTCCCACTATTCAAGCTGGACCTCCACTTGGGGGCAGAGGCAGTTTGAGAGTGCGGGATGGAGTCACTATTTCGCAATAGTTGTAGAAAGGAAAGGGGCCTGCAGGGGCTACTTTGTGCGTAAAAGTGGGCTCCTGCACTAGGTGCCACCGGTTGGGGTAAGGACTACTCACCGGTCCCCGAAGCAGGCAGACCCAAACATCGCCAGTACAGTCCACTTCGCTGGCAGGTTCGAATGTGACAATCAGGATGTCTCGACACTGTGTAGTTTCCGAGATACAGCAGGGATTCCCAAACGGGACAGTGGCGATTTCTCTGCTCCGGGTGGAGGAATCAGCCCAATTCCACTGCAGCAGGCTTCAGGGGCAAGGGGGTCACAAATGCAGCAAACTTGCACAGGTTGTTGCCACAGCAGGGCAACACGGTAACAGCGTTTACTCCGGTCCGGCGCACTCATCTCACTTCAGACCTGGGAATGCCAAGTGTACGAAATTCGGGGTGAGGGTGCCATGGACACGGAGCAAGCAGTATACCAAGTTTCAAGGGCCTCCTTGAAACAGCGACAATAACAGAGCAAACGTCCCGTGTAAACTGGTCAGCCCACTGGTTGGCCCAGGGACAATTCTGAAGAGGCTTACCTGCAGGGTTTGTTGAAGGTGCCGAGAATAGTTGATCCCACTATTCGAATGAGTCGAAGCGTCTTCGCAGACCTTCTAGGACAATCAGAGGCAGAGGGGTCCCGCAGGATGACAGCGGGCTCAGGGTGCCAAACCTTCCAGCGGGTCACCAGCGGTTCCTCGACTCGGCTTCTTGTTGCAGAATACTTGGCTCCTTATCCTTTGTTTGTGTGAACTCAGGAGATCGACATGGTAGCGTTGTTTTCAGCCTCCTCTTAGCCAAAGTTCCCTTCGCGCCAAAACGGAGAGGACCCAATGGGAGATCTGCTCACAAACACTCACTCCATACGCAGACCAATCATTGACCACGGTGGTCCCTGGCATTCAGGACACTCCAGACGCTCTGGCACCCAGGATGTGTATTGGGAACAGACATCCCAGCCCACATCCTGGAGGCACACACACAAGGCATGCAGAAGCCCGCAAAAGCATTGGGTTTCGCGGGAAAGTGCATGACCAAAAAAGGACTGACCCAGGTCGGCTCGACCTGGGGAAGTTGAAGGGGCAAGATGGCCAAAGGACAGGACAAAGAACCTCATGGCAAGGCCATTTTGGAGCCAGGCCACCTATTCGTGCCAAACGCGGTAAGCACGGTTAACATGGCAAGAAAGGGTTAAAAATATAAGAAAACAATAGCTGCCACCAGCATGTCCATGACACATCCGCACAGTTCATAAAAAGTCCAGCAAGAGTTTCTAGGGCCTTTGGAATGACTAGAGACCCAAGGGTGCTGTAAGGTAAGTTACCTTGCACACTTGTTACATGTTGCACAAAAGTTGCAACATGAGGAAAGGACTAAGGGAAACAAAGTCTCCCAGTACTGACTGTCTTAAGGGCATGTCAGTTTCCCCATAAAAAGTGAACGAAAGCCCAGAGGAGTGCAGCTGAGGGATGTGCTTCTCTGGCAAAGTTTAGTCAAGGTTGTAAAACAGCAGCAAAAAGTTTGGGCGTTGACACATGGAGGGAAAATTTAATTCAACTGTGAAATCTTTCCTAACAGGCATGTTGTCTTTCTAAATATGTCCTATACTCAGCCTCCTCAACCGTTCCCAGTGCTCTAGACATTCCTGCGGCAGACGGGCCATTTCCTTGGCTCACTCCTTAGACATGTCTCCTGAGCATTCCATGGCTTCTAATTTAGCTTCCGCTTTATGTAGGTCCCTTTCTATTGTGTTTTGCATTCCTTTAGCTTTAGCTATTGCCGTCTCCCTAATTACCACTTTGAAAGCTTCCCATAGTGTTCCAGCTGATCCTACACTTCCAGTGTTGTGTTTAAAGAATTCCTTTACACCTTCTCAGAGGTGTTCCCAGAACACCCTGTCTCTCAGGGATTCGCCTCGCAGCCTCCATGTCGGGATGTGTGCCCTAGGGGGGAAGTTCTGCCATGTGACCACCAAGGGGGCATCATCTGATAGTACCCGCGCTTTATAGTCCGCTCAACTAAATTCCCTGAGGGCCTTTTCCCCCGTAAAGACATAATCGAGTCTAGTGAATAAATCTTTTGGGTCTGCAAATATAGTGTCCTCCATATATCAGGCAATTTGAATACTTGTAACAGTGTATTCAAGGTCTTAGCCGAAGGGGCTGGGTGCACAAATTTATCGTCTGAGCTATCCATCGCCGGGTTAAGTGTATAGTTAAAATCACCTCCCCATATTAATGTGCCATCCCTGTACAGGCTAATTCTGGGTTATAGTGAACGGAAATAAGCTGCTGTATAATGATTTGGTGCATAAGTGTTAATAATATATATTTCTCTTTGTTCTCTCAGTCCCTGTACTATGATCATCCTGCCCTCTTTTTCCTTGAAGGTCTTGGGGGCTCTGAATGGGACAGATGGTGCCACCCATATCAATACACCACTATCATATGCTGAATATGAGGAGCCTAGTGTTCTGCCACTCCATTTTTGGGCTAGGGCACTTTGTTTCTCACCTGTGAGATGCGTTTCCTGGAGGAGTGCTATGTCAATTTTTTGGCGTCTCAGATACGGCACGATTCTATTACGTTTGATATAACTATTCAGGCTCCTGACACTCAGGACGCTATTTTATTGCCTACCTTGGCCGCTGTGCCCGGCAATGATTCCAACATACTTTAACAGACTGCTGCGCATATTAGGTACCCTTTATGGATCTATAGGCTAACGCCCAACTAACTACCCCAACTCCTCTACCCACCCCCAACAATTGCCCAGCTCAATACCTTGTGCTCAGACATCCCCACTTCTCACTCCCACCCCAGTTACTTGAGCTGGTGCCTGGAGTGCAGCAGGTGGATACGTAATCCAGTCTTAGGTGAAGGACACCTCCTTGCCTGGATAGGCACTGCATCGCCGGATCCTGCATGTTGCAAAGATTCTGTGCCTGTGTCTCATGTGTTCCAAGGTTGCGTCCACCTATAGTCCATTGGCTGTACTCTTCTGTTACTGTACGGTGTCACCACGATTCGTCTCAGCCTTCTCTTGACCGATGTGAAGTGCATCCTCTGGCTGATGCGAGCTGAATCGTTCCTCCTTTACGGAAGTGTCCGAGAATCTTTTCTCCATCTTTATAATTCCATATCCAGGCTATTATGGGCCAGGATGGTGCCCGCGGCTGTGGTTTCCTCGTCAGGGATCTATGCGCTCTCTTGACAGTGAAACCTGGGTGAGGGCACCAGGGCCAATCCTGTAGCAGCATATTTTCTATGTAGTTGGTTGGATTCATCCCTTCCTCTCCCTTGGGTAACCAGGTGACTCTTATGTTATTGCGCCAGGACCGTCCTTCCGCATTCTCGACTCTGCCCTCGAGGTTCCACACTTGTTGCTGCAGTACCGTTACCTCCCTAGAGGGGTCTTTCAGGTTGTTTGTGTTTTCTGCCACCTCCTTCTCAAGAACTCCTGTGCGCTCTGCTAGTGACCTCACATCCTGTTTTAGGACGTTCACATCTAGGCTGATAGTGTCCATCTTAGATTCCAATGCGATCTTCAAAGCTGCTATAGCACCTAGGACCTGCTGGTCCCCTTTCGTAGGGGCTTGTATCTCCAGTGGTGTTGGGGTCATCGGCATAGTACACTCGGATGCATTCACGGGCTTAGCAAATGTGTCTAATGTGGGCTGCCTTGCCTTGTTCTTGTGGGGCTTGGACGCCATGATTGTTGAGTCAGTGCTGGTACTATTGTCTTTTTAGTTTTGCGCTAGTTCCCCGTCTATGCTACTGGGATCTTGTTGTTTCCGGCGGATCCAACCTTGCTTGGTGACTATTCCTCTGATCCACAGAAGTTGTCGGGCGAAGGCTGCTACCTGTTTTCCAAGTCTGCAATGCTGGTACCTGCCTGTCTCCAATCTGCACCGTTGATAAATGTCCATCACCGATTTCGCCTTATTAGATTAGCACCGGTGTGCCACAATGGGAGGTGGCCACACGTTACACTGCTGTTATGCATTTTGTAATGACTAGTATGTTCAACCTTAAGTTGGCTGGCGACTACCAGCGTGCACTATCATGTATATGTGACCATTTGTTAATGTTTCATTCCGATCTTACAGCCAGAATCTCCTGCGCATGTGGAGGCTGGCATTCATACCTTGTACAGTGTTAAGTGTTACCCCTTGGGGCTGTATGTGGGTCGGTCTCTGCGCATTGCATCCTGCTGCTGAGTTGCGTGATTGTACCCTCACGTGATGTTCCACTGGCGTGGGTGCCCCTCCACGCCACTTTCCGTGCCAGAGCCCACACCTAGTGTCACAGCTCTACTACTTTGTTTAGGGTGCGCTAATCAGCTGGCCTATGTTTATGTCAGGCTTCAGACCTTGTACATTGCTTGAAGTATTCCTTTTTTTTGCCAACATGTGTAGCTTCTGCGTAGGCCCTCCCTTTAGTGCTGCGTTTGTATGGATGTGAGATTGCAGATTGTCTATGCCGTACTCACTTCGGCGACTAGTGTGGTGCACATGCGCACCTTTTTCAGTCAACCCCCCACTCTGACAGACAGATGTGTGGATTATGGCTATAGGGAGGGGGGGGTGACCGGTGCCCTCTGGGCGCCTCCTTGTTCTTTATGCCCACTGGTGCTCGCTCGGCAACCGAGCTTCCACTTCTTTGTATCAGAGCGGCTTTTACACGGGGGCCTTGTTATCACCCCAGGCTTGTTGCTGTATCTGCGGCCTCTCCGGTATCGACTAGCTTCTTCGAGTGTGTATTACTGCTCCACTCACCTCACGTCGGGTTACTCCATCCTACGCTGCAGCTCCATTGTTTGTAGTGTGGCGCGCTGTCCACTTTTCACTGGTGTTCGGCCGGTCGAGTCCCGACTCGCAGTGGACCTAAAACAGGATCCTGTTGGGCCGCTGTAGCCCTCGGCAGCCACTCCACCTCTTCAAAATGCCTCCACACTTTTCGCATGCCCGGGCATCCGCCATCTTAATTTCTCTGACACTCACTAGCTCACAACCCTCTTTCAGCTCGTTCTCAGCCATCTTTGCAGCTTCCTCTTATTGCTTGCACCTCACTGTGCCTGCTTCCTTTCTGTCCATGGTGTTATAATTTCAGGTGACTACACACATTGTAACCTGCGGTGCAGGCGCAGATCAGCAGATCATTGCGGATCAGCAGGAGCTCCAGGGACCTGGTCCTCACTGCATGGTTGCTTAGGGACGCCACCCCTTCCCTCTGCCCTCCCCCTCCCGGATATTTGGATTACTTCAGGTGTTGAAGTGGACTCCGGGGTAAGCGTGGATGTACAGTCCAGATTCAGGTCACGTGCCAGAGAAAACACTGACACACAATCTCTGACAAAGAGGGTTGTTGTACTGAAAATTGTTTCTAATACTGTGCCAATATTGGTGTTGTAATCACTAGAACAGTTATTTGCATTGCTGGCTGTGTGCAAAGCAGGGCTGGGTGCTGGCATTGGAACAAAGAGAGAAGTTAGGGCAGAGGACAGGATTGGAGCTAGAGTATGGTTAGGCTGCTGGAAAAGTTCTAGTGGAGAGTCTGCAGATGTGCCAGAAGGGATAGCAGAGGTAGGCTCAGCAGGAGACAGAAGTGGCATTTCAAATGAGTCACTAGGTGAGGTACAAGAAAGGTCTTCACCAAATTGATCGTAGTTAAAAGAAGCCTGCTGGCATCTTGAGCAGAAAGAGAAGAGTATATTAAGTTAACCTGCAACTGGTAAGCATATTCTTGCTTCAATACTTGTATTTGCTCCAACGTTCTTTATTTTAGCTCATACAACTCTTTTGGCATCCTAATGTTATCAATAAGCAGTGAGAGAATGTCTGGTGCAGGGTGACATGGGCTACCTGAAGATTAAATGTATCCCTCTCTTACGTTTTGGTTTTTGTTTAACATAATCTTTATTGGCGTATGGGCCAGGATTGGCTGCTGTTTTAGCATAAACCTCAGGACTGTCAGAGTTTATCTTTGGTACAGGACAAAGTCTAGAGGCATGGGTAGAAATGTTATGATATATGATATGATATGATATGATATTTTATTTGTATCGCGCTCGTACACAAGTGTTTCTGGCTTGTCTATCCGGGTAAAGTATAGCGCCAACAGAAGGCGTCTTGGAATCTTGATTCAGGGTGTCAGCCTCTACACACTAAACAATAAAAGTGCATTTCTTTATAGGTTCACTGGGATAGTGCATAGGATGAATAATCTTCACAGGGTTATACGTTTCACAGAGTTATACGTTGATGCCTTCCAACCCGCCCTTGTCTTGGTGGGGCATTCCAATGACTGAGTCAAATACATATTTTCTTCCTGTAACTGTTCTACTGACATCAAGTCGGGATTAGCAGAAAATACAGAGTCCCATCCCACCGTACTGGCTTTGGCAGAAAATGGCAAAATATTTGGCACAGAGATACCCATTCTCTCCACGGAGGGTGTTTTTATTTGGGGTAACAGACTAATGTAACTGGGTGTTGGCAATCTAATCTGGTTGCACATGAGTGGCCGATTTGTTTGAATAGGCAGATTCTAATACTGAGTTCACAGAAGCACCAGGGTCTGATGCAACAAGATCACCAAAAGGAGGGTAGTTCTCTGGCTCTACTATTAACTGGTGTAAGCAATCATTCTCTTCTTGAAGTTCATATGCAGCCATCAATTGGGGCTGCAGTGTACATATTAATTGAATTGGTATCATATCGGAGTTGTAGAAACTCTGCGAACAATACTCAGCACAGAGGTATTCATTGGGCATCATTAAGTAAGCTTACCCGCACCGTTGTTTCCGGACTGGCAAAGTACAAGTCTGCCTGCCGGACCCGCTGGGCCCGCGTGGTCGTATCCTGCCGGGCACAGCGGCAAAGGTAGGCAGACTTTCACGGAAGCACCGGCACCGTTATTAACGGTGCCGGTGCTTCCGTGTTCCCCACTCCCATAGAGTCCTATTGGAGTCTATGGGAATAGGGAACACCATTTTACCGCCGCCTTACTGTCTGGACTTCCGCGGTTGGAATGCCCCAGTGTTTCTGGCAAGCCAGGCACCGGTAAAATGTACAAGTCCGGCGGCAACCTGACGGTTTTACTGGCACGGTTACCGCCAGACTTTTAATGAGGCCCATGTCTTCCAAATGACAGACTCTAGGGGTTTTGCGGGCCGTCTGCTTGGGCGCCGTGGGGCTAAACAGAGGTTTTTTATTTTTCTTCAGAGGAATCTTGGATCTAGGTATGCTAAGCATTGCCCTATGAATCAAATATTTGGCTT
Organism: Ambystoma mexicanum; assembly: GCF_040938575.1. NCBI lineage: Eukaryota > Metazoa > Chordata > Amphibia > Caudata > Ambystomatidae > Ambystoma > Ambystoma mexicanum. Next base: position 110,440,073 of record NC_090938.1, on the reverse strand, counting down.
CAGTCAATCTGTCAGGAGTCTGGCCGGAGAGCACAGTACAAAAGCTATATCTCACAGTATGCTCGGTAGATTAGAGTAGATTCCTGGGGCAATGCTAGCTTATCCAGCATGGGGTCTGGCATGGATTCTCATGATTATGGATATTCCCCGTCATCAGGCTGGTAATCCTCTGTAAAAGAAAAAACTGTTTCACTGTCACTTTGAAACTGTATTTTCCCTCTAAACCAATCATTGTATTTTGGGTCATACTGCCCCCATCCAATGACAGCCCTCTCCCTAAGCTCCACCCCTGGTGTCCATCTTCAGATTTCTACTGCACGCTTCAGTGTTGGGAGTCCTCAAGTTGCTCTCCAAGCTAATTTCATGTTTTTTATAAATGTTTGCAAAATAGTTCGAATTTGACCGATTCTTGCTTTATCGTTTTCAACGAAAGATGAAGACCAGCAGCGGGGCTCCGCTACCGGCAAAGATCTTCATCCACCGTCGGATCATCAAAGTTTCAAGAAGGCCGGGCTTTGGGCCTGCTTCGCTCCATTACAGCATGGCTGAGGAGACAGCCTCTTCAAACTCTGTGCAAAGTGTGGTTTAAGATCAAAACCCTACCACTCTATCTTCAAAGCTTCCTGACTAAATACTCCCCTTCTAGACTCCTGCGTTCCTCTGGCACCAACTCCCTGCATGTGAAGCGGTTTGCTAAACAGAGGGCTGGTGGTCATTCACTTTCCTCAATGGGCTCTCTCCTTTGGAACAGCCTTCCTCTCCCTCTGCGTCTTGAGCAGAACCTCTTAAATTCCAGAAAAAATACTCAAGACTTCTTACCTCTTCCTTCTCCTCTCTTCCCTGCTAATCATACAGTAGCGTGACCTGTGCCCTGACCCTCCCACATCTCTCATCTCAGCCACAGCCACTGTCTATTAACTACGTTCTTCTCTTCTTAGCACTTTGCCCGAGCACTTCTCCATGAGCACCTCAGCACTTATCCCTAACCCCCCTGCACTTGCACGTTCTGAACACTCAGAAGCCATAGTAAGTTTGTCTCCCCCCCTGTTAGTCCCACTATTTGTTTGTACTATTAATTCATTTATTTATCCTGTTTGGAATTCATGATCTACCGACCCTGTCCCCAGCCTGTCACCCTGTGGGCGCTTTGAAATAGTTTTGCTAATTGTATAAGCGCCTAACAAATGACCAATAAATAAATAAGAAACTTCTTTGTGGGAGATCGACACCATAAATGCTTTTACTGCCTGCATCCGGACCACGATGAGGAGGGATGGAAGGTGTGCCGTGGTATCTCAAAGAAAACTAATAAAAACCGATACAGTAGACTGTTAGCGTGGCTCAAGTCGGGTAAGGCCTCTGAGGCAGCCTTGGTGCAGGGCCAAGCCTCATCCAGGACCGGCAGGTCCGAGGAGTGTTCTCCCTCCAGGAGGAGGTTGAGATCCTTTGAGGACGCCCCGCTTGCGGGGGTCCAAGAGATGGCCAAGCTCTGCAACGTTTGCTCCGTTGGGTTTGCTGCTGATGCAGGTCGCGATTTGGGCAAAAGGCGTTTGCCATCACCATCATCCCGCACGGTGTGCCTGCCAACAAAAGGAGAGTCTTCAAGGAGAAAATCACTGACCCTGTACAAACTCTTTGTGTCCATGGATAATCCGACGAGGGAAAAGTTCGGGGAAAACTTGTCGAAGCCAACTAAGGCTTGACCCCAGGCCGAGTCAACAGAGTCGACGGCGGCACCGTTGATGAAGGCAACCTCAAACACTTCATCTTCGAAGTCAACGACATCCACCGAGAGAGCGGGTCCAGAAAATAAGTGGCAGCTACTCTGTAGGTGTCCATGTCCCCAAGGCAAGATACTGCTGCAGAGGCAGCAGCGAAGGAACCAGGGCCAGGGGAAGACCAGGCGGCCACTTCGACCCAAAAACCTCCTGAGAGGGATAGGGAAACGGTCCCACCTGTGGAGCCTCCCAGGTATGCGGACGGCAGGCTATTGAGGATAGACTGGAGCAAATCTACTTGAGTACCGATGAGGACAATGATCCGCACAATGGCTGCTGCTCAGGCCACATAGGGGGAGTACCTGAGGGAGGACTTCAGTCCCCTGTGCGGAAGAGGAGACGCATCAGCCCGGATCCTATTCCGCTGGATCAGTTTACCCCTTGACCTGAGGACGTGTCTCTGGATATTCTATCAAGTCTATGCACTCTGGTCACCGAAATCCAGCAAAGGATGCCGCCATCGGAGACTACACCTTGACAGAAGGCTCCAGAACCTCTGAGGGTAAACTCTCGCCTGCGGAAGAGGCAGTCCAAGGGGGGGTGTTGGTCCTTGCCATCATCCGACCCTGCCACAACCACCACCTCATCACGAGAAGACTCCTACCGGAGCCGCAGATTCGCACACAACACTGGCCCAGACACAGCTACCATGGCTACTGGCACTGACGAGAACAAATATTTCATTGCAGCGGATGGGGAGACTTCACACACGGACAGGCCCCATAGGGCCTCCCCTCCGGATGAAGTTGGACACTTTCATTCAGGTCATGTCGAGTGCCTTTGAGCTGTTTCAGTTGGTTCCCTAGTAGACGAAGAAACAGGGTTTCCTGTACCAGTGACGCAAAACGAAGAGAAAGACCATCATGTCCATTCCCTCCCTGGACGACATATGGTAGGAGGGCCTAGCCCTAATGAAAAATCCAAGTACGACCCTGACCAAGCAGTACAGATTGGAAAAGAAGTACAGGGTGCCAGATTCGGCTCCCAGTTGCCTAAGGTCTCAGCCCTCACTAGATTCTGTGGTCCTAGCCGCAGCTAGGAATTGCTCGGCTAACCCTTCATCGGTAGCCATGGTACCTCCCGACCAGGAGGGGAAGAAGCTGTATGCAATGGGCAAGAGGATAATTTACACTGCAGTCTCTACCATTAAGGCAGCGAACGCACTGGCCATTTTGTCCAGTTATGGCGGGGAACTCTGGTACAAGCTAGGCCCTATCCTGGACTTCCTGCCCGAAAGACATGAAGGTTGAGGCACTGGAACTCTTTTCAGGAAGGGGAAGTGGCCTCGGATCACACTATCACGGTGGCGGTAGACATTGCGGACACAGGTTTGCCCCCGATTGGGAACAGGGTGTCTCTATGCAGTCAAGGTTGGTTGAAGGCTAAAAATGCCCATGAAGACGTTCAGACTAAGGTGCTGGATATGCCGTTCGTTTGGGGAGAACCTCTTCCGAAAGGCAGTCAGAAGGCCGTTGCAGGCAATAAAGGCCGACACAGAGACGGCACGTTCCCTCTGAACTTTGCAAAAGTGTTGATCCTCGTCCTTTCGTTCCTCCACAGGAAAGCCAGGAAGATCATCAAAGGGTTATAGTACCCCTTACAGGCAGCTTTCACGCTCTTCCACTCAAGAAGCGTACAGGGGCACTCTCAAGGCAGCGGAGGTCAGTGGCTGCGCTGCTCACAAGGCAGAACACCGCCCCCCAAGCAGTCCTGAGCCAGCTGTGGCTCAAGGCCCCCACTTACGCACCCCAGTGGCAGGCTGGCTGATGAAGTTCGTCAGCACGTGGATAAAGATCACCATGGACCAATGGTTTGCTAGAAGCTCTCGGACAGGGTAACACCTTGGAGTTCCAATGCACGTGTTCTCGTATCCCTCCGATTCAGCAGCAAGAACTACACAGGCCTCAGCTTCTGCAGGAAGTGTAGTCCATGTTACAGAAAGGAGCAATGGAGTACATCCCGCAGCGGCTCCAGGATCTGGAGTATATTCCAGACACTTTCTAGTTCAAAAGAAGAAAAGGGGTTGGAGGCCGCTCCTGGATCTGCGTTGTCTCAACAAGTACTTTAAGTCCCAAAAGTCTGGATGGTCACGTTGAGCATGTAATCTGCCAGCTGGAACTGGGATATTTTCGACGTTGTTGGACCTGGAGGACGCCTACTTGTACATCCCCATTCACAAAAAACATTGCAAGTTCCTGCGGTTCGTAGTTCATGGTCAGCACTGAAGTCGGCACTGAGGGTGATTACGAAGTGCCTGGACCCAGTGGCAGTACATCTTCATCTGCAAGGCATCCACATATACCCCTATGTGGATGACTGGCTGGTGTGTTCCCGCTCCCAATCTCTGGTAAGAGAACACACAGCCAAAACCATACATCTGCTGACGGAGTTCGGGTTCTTCATAAATTCTACACAGTCTTGCTTGAAGCCATCCCAGGACTCTGTATTCCTGGCCACACGAATCAACACAGTGAAATGCTTGGCATCTCCCTCGGAGGAGAAGATGAAAGCCATGCAAGGCAAGGTGCAGCGCTCGTCGTCGGCCCAGGCAGCAACGGTGCGGTCCATCAAGTCGCTGCTGGGCATGTTGTCCTCCTGCATCAACCTTATTCGCCTTTGCAGATTGAACATGAGACCTCTCCAGGAGTTCCTGGATGCGAGGTGGATGCAAGTGTCAAGGAACTTTACCGACAAGATCGCCGTCAACGAAGAGTTCCATCAGGCAATACGGGGGTAGGGTGTTCGACAACATCTCGTCCAGTGAGCTCCGTTTCAGGTTCCTCCTTACCAGGAGACAGTCACCACGTACGCCTATCTGGAGCGATGGGGAGCCCACACCGGACAGTTGCGCGCCAGCAGCCTCTGGCAACCAGAGGAAAGGGACAGAAACATCAACGTCCTGGAACTTCGGGCTGTATTCTGGACCCTCAAGTCTTTTCTGCCATCATTGAAGGACAAGGTGGTGTGGATCTTCACAGACAAGACCACGACTATGTTCTATATCTGGAAACAGGGGGTGGGGGGACCCGGTCACAAGCACTCTCCAAAGAGGCCCAGGACCTGTGGCAGCGGGCCATTCGTCAAGTCATGTTCTTCGTTCCGTTTCACCTGGCGGGAGTCAAGAACACCATCGCGGACTCGCTCAGCAGGAAACTGCATTCTTGCCATGAGTGGGAGCTTCGCCGGAACCAGGTGGATCTGCTGTTCGACAAATGGGGATGACCCCAGATCGAGCTCTTCGCGATGGCGGCGTACACCAAATGCCAGATGTTCGCCAGCAGATTGCAGCAGCCCACGAGCATGGGGTATGCGTTTGTAATTGTGTATTTCTACAGTGCTTATACACAGGTGGGGTGCTTCAAAGCACTTCAAGGCTGGAAGGGAACAAGGGAATACAGTAATCATTCTTAGGCCTTGAAGTTTCTGAATGTTCTAAACAGAAAAACTAGCATACTAGGCCTGACGGCATTTCTCCTAGTGCAAGTGTATGAAGTGTTACAGTTGCAACCAAGTTAGTGATGGGGGACAGAAAGGGGGCCGGGCAGACAAATTTACTAGTCCTAGTACATTTAGGTCATGCATGCGTACAGACGGAGGTGAATGGAAGGGGGCTGAGGGGGGAACAAATGTGTCCAGTCCAACAGGGCCCTGGGTTAAGTGCAGAGTGGTTGCCCCGCTCATGGAGCGTAAGCTGAAAGTGCAGTAATGCTGAAGATAGTGCAGCGGCCAGGAGGCAAGTGCAAAAGACTGGAGGGGGAGACTGGGACCTGTAAGGCTCTGGAGGTGAACCAGGCAACCAGGCAACAAAAACTGAACAGAGTTAGGGAGGAGGAGGAAGAAAGGGCAGAGAGAAAAAGAATGGAGGTTAGCAGGGGAGAGGGAGAGAGAAGGAGGAAGACAAGAGGAAGGTCTTGAGGAGTTTGCAGAAACTTAAGGTGCTCTGGCTCAAGATGGATAGCGGCAGGGAGGCTGTTACATAGGGAGATCTACCCCCAAATCTCTGTTTGTGAAAGCGGCTCACACGCAGAGAGTTGGAGGAGGACGAGCGGAGGACTCTAGAGGGAGAGCATTTAGGAATAGGGCGTTGTAGATATTGCGGGCCCGACCCTAGAAAGCCTTGTGGATTATGCAGAGGGTCCTGAACTTCATCCTTGCAGCCACAGGGAGCCAGTGGAGGGATTCCAGCACCGGAGAGATGCGACCCCTGGACTTGAGGCTAAGGATAAGTCTTGCGGTTCTGTTCTGGATGAGTCGTAGAGGACGGAGAGTAGAAATAGGAAGATTGAGAAAGAGGCTGTTGCAGTAGTCCAGCCTAGAGAGAACCACGGCTCTCGAGGTGGTGAGCCTCTGGGTGAAAGGGAAAAAAGGTGGAATACCTCTTTATGAGCTGCAGTTGGTAGTGGGACTTTTTTAGAGATGTCTGAGAAGTGAGAAGAGAAGGAGAGAGTGGAGTCGAAGATGACCCCATTAGATTTGTTGCCTAATTGGTAGGTGAGGGCGCAGGGCCAAGGGAGGCCGGCCAGTGTGAAAGTGGGAAAGCAGGAGCAGGGGTCCCAATGAGGACGATCTCTGTCTTACTGGCATTCAGGCAGAGATCGTTGGCAGCATACCAAGATTGAATTGCGGATAGACAGTCAGGGATGAGCGAGGAGGAGGAAGAGGCTAAGGGTAGCCTGAAAGAGAGCTCTGTGTCATCCGCATAACACTAAACATTAGAGCTAAAGGTAGAGATCTTGTGGGCCAAGGGGGCCATGTAGATATTGAAGAACCAGGGGGGATAGGTTAGATCCCAAAAGTAGAGAGGTACAGAGGAGAGAAAGGACCCAAGTTCCACCTGGGAGGACTGGTCGGAGAGAAGGAGGCGAGCCACGCCAGGGCCTGATCTGTGATGCCCAGGGTATCATGGAGACGAGTGATCAGGATGTTGTGGTTTACCGTATCGAGAGAAGAAGAGAGATCAAGAAGAACGAGGACAGAGGGAGAGTTAGAGTCAAGATTTGACACAGGTCTTCATGGTGTTCAGAAGAGCAGTGGCGTGCCTCTGGATACTCTAAAGCCAGACTGATGTTCATGGAGACAACCAACAGATCCAGTGTGGAGGGTAAATTGAGTGATAGCCAGCTTCTCCAGGAGTTTTGCCAGGAAAGGGGTGATGGAGATCGGGCGATAGTTTTCTGGAGTAGACGGTTTGACTGGGGGTTTTTTGAGCAGAGGGTGCACAAGAGAGTGCTTGAGAGGAGAGGGGAAACTCCATTGGCGAAAAGAGGTTGCAGAGGTCGGCCAAGGCTGGAACTAGAATGTCAATATTGTCCTTGATGGTTTTGGAGGGGCAGGGATCCACCTGTTTAGAAGAGGCTTTCATAAACCGGACTTGTCTAGAAAACTGATCAGCTGTGACAGGGGAGAGGGAGGAGAGAAGAGGGGGAGTGACGGGGGCAGCCAAAGGGGGCCCAAGAGATGCTGGTGCTGGAGGGGGAGCAGAAGAGAGAGAGGATAGGATGTCCTGTGTTTTGGTGGTGAAATGTGCGGCCAGGGCCAAGCAAAGTGTCTGGGTGGGTGTACTAGAGGATGCGGCTGCAGTAGGGTTGGCAAGTTCCTTGCAGACTTTGAAAGGTTTGGCTGTATTGTTCGATACCGCAGAGATGCAGGCCTGAATGTAGACTCTTTTCTTGGAGCAGATGCAGTCTCTATATTGCTTTTAAAGAAGGTGTCAGGCCAGTTTGTCAGGGGGTGCACCTGAAGATACCCATTTCTGTTCTGCTGGTCTGGAGTTGCGTTTCAGGGCAGCCAGATCGGAGTCGTACCAAGAGTTGCACTTTTTGGTAGGCTTCAGTCGGACCCTCATGACAGGGGCAAGAATATCAAGAGTGTTGGTGTAACGCTCACCTGATTCCCGTAGAGGCGCCGGTCTTGACTGGGCGTATACCGTATCTTCAAAGGTGATGTGTAACACATGGCTGGCTCTTTGGGCTGGACCTCTGTGCACTGTATGTCTGACTCGAAGGGTAAGATGTCTGCAGATAGAAAATATGGGATTAATGAACTGGGTTATTGAATGTCTCTCTCTTCTTCCCTTTCTCTTCTCCTGTAGAACCCCAAAGGTTAACGCTCTCACCTTAGGTAAGTGAACGCCGTGCTCTCCATCTGCCTCGGGGCAGGGTGCTGTAACCAGTTTCTTCACTGGATAAGGGGAGCAGGCCTCTTGACTTCAGAGGACTGCTGTCTAATGTCTTTAAAAGTCTTTAGTAATGATGTCTCTTGTTTTGCAGGGTTCCGGCGATGGCGGATGACGGGCTGAAGTGAGTTGAAGATGGAGCCCGTGTGATGAATAGAAGCGCCTGGAAGCACGTAAGTAAGCGCTTGTTGCCTGCTTCACGATGCGCACTAACTGTCTTTTTATTTTGCAGGTACAAGTTCGGAGCGGCTGCAGGGTGCCAGAATACCCACTGGGTTAGATGTGGAAAGGAGTAATGGCACGTGAGTATTAAAGTTCCCCAATGTCTTTAAACGCACCTTGTTTTGTCTTTCAGATGCGGGATGCAGCGCCGAAGGCCTCCGGAGCGTGCGAAGAGTTGGTAAGCTTTTGTCTTTCAGATGCCGGAATGCAGTGCGAAGACCTCCGGAGCGCACGAAGAGTAGGTAAGCCTTTGTCTTTCAGATGCCGGAATGCAGCGCGAGGCGTTGGTGACAGCCGATGGACCAGGTAAGTGAAGCGCTGTCACTGAAGACCGTAATGCTAACCTGTTCCTTCTTGTCTTTATAGGTGTTGCTGAAGACTGGATTCAGGATGGTAAGCCTTTTTCCTTAGGCCCAGGATCAGATGCAGAAGACACGATGAGCGTTCTGCTGCAGAGGATGCAGAATAACGCAAAGCAAGATTCATCCATCGGGTGTGGTTTAAATAGCCTCCTGTAGTGCTTAGGTGTCTCCTTCCACAGCCACGCCTAGGTAAGAAAAGGGTTCCTGCTTTCCAGAAGAGTTCCAGTGTTCTGAACCTAGGGAGTGGCTCCTGCCCCACCCAACAGGAAAAGTAGTTCCAAACAGAAGAGGATCAGAGGCTCAACTGGCAGGCAAGTAAGCAGCATGGTCTGCTGCAGGTAAGTCCACCCAAGCATTATGAGCCCGGCGCTTCCAGCGCTGGGACTGGGCATATTTATGAGCCTGGTGCCACTGGCGCCAGGACTGGGTCCAAAAGGTCCCAATTGGGACTGGTTGGCACTCGGAACCTGGGTTATGGATCTGCTTCCAAGGGAGTTGGGAAAACCCTGACCTTTTGGAAGCAGAGATCATGACAGTACCCCCCCTCAAGGCCCCTCCCAAACCGGGCTTCTCCGGGGGTTTTGGCTTGTCAGGAAATGTTCGGTGAAATCTTTTGATTAGGCGAGGAGCGTGGACATATTCAGCAGGTTCCCAGGATCTCTCTTGGGGGCCGTAGCCTTTCCAGTCAATTAGGTAAAATAGTTTAGATTTGGAGATCTTGGAGTCCAGAATGCTTTTGACTTCAAACTCGAGTTCTCCATCAACTAGGATGGGTTTTGGAGATTTAGTTAGTCGGTTTTGAGGTTGCACGGGTTTTAATAGAGAGACGTGGAAGACCGGATGTATCTTCATGTGCGGGGGCAAGTCCAACTTGACCGCTACTGGGTTTACTGTGGTAGTGATGGAATAGGGACCAAGGTATCTTGGGTTGAATGTGCGTGGCCCTTTTAGAGGTAGATATTTGGTGGATAACCAGACTTGATCCCCTACTTGATATTGAGGGGCTTCCTTCCGATGTTGATCTGCTCCTTTCTTGTATTGTTCTTTAGCCCTTTGAAGGTGAGAAACAGCTTCCTTAAAGGCTTGGGTGATTGTAGAATGCAGGTAGTCTACTGCTGGTGTTTCAAGATCTTGGAGGGGATCCAACTCCGAGGTTCGAGGGTGACTGCCGTATAAAAGAAAAAACGGGGTTTTCCCAGTTCCCGAATGGACAGAGTTATTGTAGGCATATTCGGCTATCCAAAGGATGTCTTTCCAAGTTTTTTCCGTTTGTTGCAGCATGCAGCGTAAATACTGTTCCAGAGTTTGATTGGTCCTCTCGGTTTGTCCGTCGGTCTGAGGGTGGTGACTGGTCGATAGTCTCACATCAATTTGAGCCGACCGACAGCAACTTCGCCAAAAATGAGAAGTAAATTGACTACCTCGATCCGAAATTAGAACCGAAGGAAAACCGTGCAGTCGGACGATGTTTTCGAGAAATTCTCGGGCCAGAGTTGCTGCTGTTGGCAAGCCTTTGAGCGGAATGAAATGCGCCATCTTGGAGAATAAGTCCACGATTACTAGAATCGTATTGTATCCGGAGCATGGAGGTAGATCGGTGATGAAGTCCATAGAAAGCGTATGCCAAGGGCGAGGTGGGATGTCAATAGGGCGTAAGAGGCCTGCTGGTCTTTCCTTTTGACTCTTGTTTTGGGCGCATACTCCACAGGACATTATAAAGTCTCTGATATCTTTTTTCCAAGACGGCCACCAGAAGTAGCGCTTGATCTTTTCTGAGGTCTTGGCCATACCGGGATGTCCTTCCATTAAAGAATCGTGATAACAAGAGATTACTTTTTTCTGTAAATCTGTGCAGGGCAGGTATAATCGTTCTTGGAAATACAATAAGTTGTCCTTTACTGCAAAGTCCTTTCCCTGCAGATGCCAATTCTGTATGTCTGCTGGAGTTACAAGTTGCCTGGCTTTATCCTTAACTTCCTCTATGGATTCTGTGGCGATTACACCCAGAATTCTTTGTTCGGGAATGATTGGTACAGGTTTAGGGTTGATCAAGTGTTCTTCCACTCCCATCCGAGAAAGGGCATCAGCTTTACCGTTTTTTGTACCAGGTCGATAGGTAATTATGAAGTCAAACTCGGCAAAGAATAATGCCCAACGGAGTTGTCTAGAGGATTGGGCTTTTGCGGTTTTCAAATATTGCAGGTTTCGGTGATCCGTAATCACAGTAACGGTGTGTCGGGCCCCCAGCAGATAATGCCGCCAAGCCTTAAAGGCAGACTTGATAGCCAGAAGTTCCTTGTCAGTAATCGTGTAATTGATTTCAGGAGGCGAGAATTTGCGTGACCAAAATGCCACGGGATGCAACTGATTGGTTACCGGGTCCTTTTGTGATAGAACTGCCCCCATGGCAAGGCTTGAAGCATCAGTTTCCACGATGTAGGGGAGTTCGGGGCGAGGGTGTTTTAAGATTGGTGCAGAGATAAATTTAGTCTTCAAATCCTGGAAAGCTTGTTCCGCCTCGGTAGACCATTCAAAACGTTTGTTTTTCTTTAACAAGGCAGTGATGGGCTGGACTATTCGAGAAAATTCGGGGATAAACCTGCGGTAAAAGTTAGCGAAGCCTAACATGCTTTGCACACCTTTTACGGAGGATGGTGATGGCCATTTCAGAACTGCATCGACCTTCTTTGAATCCATACGCACTCCGCTAGGTGATAATATGAATCCCAAGAATTCAACTTCAGTCATGTTGAAAACACATTTTTCCAATTTAGCGAAAAGTTTGTGTTGACGCAATCTTTCGAGGACCATTTTCACGTGTTTCCGATGTTCAGATTCCGATGAAGAATAAACGAGGATGTCGTCAATGTAAACAACAACACACACATCTATGAGCTCTCTGAGGACATCGTTCATAAAATATTGAAAGGCGGCCGGGGCATTGCAAAGTCCGAAGGGCATGACCTGATATTCAAATAGCCCATATTTGGTGCGGAAGGCCGTCTTCCATTCATCGCCCTCTTTTACTCGTACCAAGTGGTAGGCTCCTCTAAGATCCAGCTTTGTATAGATGCATGCTTTTCCGACTTGGTCCAGGAGTTCAGGGATCAAAGGTAACGGATATCTATTCTTGACGGTGATCTGGTTCAGGGAGCGATAATCTATACAAGTTCTAAGGTCTCCTTCCTTTTTTGGAACGAAGAACAAAGCTGAAGAAGCAGGGGACTTGGAAGGACGAATAAACCCATTTGCCAGGTATTGATCCAGGTATTGTCGAAGGTGAAGGTTCTCAGGCTCGGTGAGGGCATAAATTCTACTACAAGGATCCAGGTATCAGGTCTATCTGGCAGTCATAAGACCTATGAGGAGGTAGAGAGTTAGCCTGATCCTTCCGGAAAACATCTTGGTATTCTAGGTATTCGGGAGGTAACTGGGGAGTCTCTGAAGAAATTGCTGCCAGTGCAACACCAGGTGGAGGGTGACAAGTAGAGACACATTCTGGAAACTGGACCGTTCTTGCTCGCCAATCGATCAGAGGATTGTGTTTCTCTAACCAAGGTATTCCTAGAATAATCTGAAACTGAGGAGCCTTGATCACATCGAACACGATCTTCTCATGGTGTCCATCTTTACTTACTAGCGTCACTTCTTGAGTGGTATGCGTTACTGGTCCGGAGGCTATCTCCGTTCCATCCACCGTAGTAATGACGTCCTTTACAGCCTTGGGACAAAGAGTTAGATTCATCCTCAAAACCATTTCATGATCCACATAATTGCCGATGGCACCGCTGTCGACGTAAGCTTCAATTGCATGTAATCGATCCGGATTATCAGGGCTAATGAGGACCATATGTATCACGAAATGCGAGGTCACGGAACTAGTTTTCACGCTCGGCAAGAGGACCTCTATTCTTGTCGGGCGAGGTCGTTTCCCTGCTCAGAGTTTGTAACTTTGGTAACTGCAGCTCCTACTGCCTTCTTGGCAGGTTTCACCGGACAGTCTCGAAGAAAGTGCCCTGAGTTTCCGCAATAGAGGCATAATTGCAACTGTTTTCTCCTTTCCCGCTCCTTTTGTGTTAGAGGACCTTTCAGGCCCCCTATTTGCATGGGTTCCCCGGAGTCTACACCTTTGGAAGGAGTTGGCGGTTTGGAAAATACTCGAGCATCAAACTTGGAACGATCGGCCTTCCTGTTCTGCAGTCTGTGATCTATTTGAACGACTAAGTCTATATAGTCCGAACAATCTTGTGGGGGATTCACTACTTGGGCTAACACATCTTTGAGCTCTCCACGTAGACCTCTATAAAACAGCGTAATCCTTTTGTCCTCAGGCCATTGAGTTTCCACTATCAGTCTGTTGAAAGACGCAATATAAGCCAAAAGGTCTTGATTACCTTGTCGCAACGAAAGAAGCTCATTGTCCAAGGCCTGCCCCTGTGAATGTCTTGCGAACAGTTTTTCCATACTGAGCTGAAAAGCTTGAAAATCATGGAGGACCGGATCATCTTGATTTACTAGAGGGATCGACCAGTCTGCCGCATTGCCACTAAGGTACGAAAGCACGAAAGCTACTTTAGCTTGATCATTTGGAAAGGCTGCTGGCCGGCATAAGAAATGCAACCGGCACTGATTGATAAATACTGCAAACCTCTTTGGGTCGCCAGAAAATCGTTCGGGCGGAGCCAGAGGTACATTCCCAGGTAGGTTGATCTGCACTGGATTCATAGAGGATGTAGAAGGAAGATTTCCCCCAGATGCGGGTAACGGGGTCTGTCCGGCTTGTGACTGTAGCAATTGTCTAGCGAGATCATCTGTTCGCTCCTTGGAAATAATCAGTTCCCTTCTTAGAGCGTTCGTTTCCTGACGGGCTGCATGCACTTCTGCCCTTAGTTCCCCAAGTAACTGGGCTAGCTGGTCGGTATCCGAGGTTTCCATAGCGCCTGGACGGGAGTTTTGCGGTAGGCTTTGCGTTCTGTAACGCTCACCTGATTCCCGTAGAGGCGCCGGTCTTGACTGGGCGTATACCGTATCTTCAAAGGTGATGTGTAACACACGGCTGGCTCTTTGGGCTGGACCTCTGTGCACTGTATGTCTGACTCGAAGGGTAAGATGTCTGCAGATAGAAAATATGGGATTAATGAACTGGGTTATTGAATGTCTCTCTCTTCTTCCCTTTCTCTTCTCCTGTAGAACCCCAAAGGTTAACGCTCTCACCTTAGGTAAGTGAACGCCGTGCTCTCCATCTGCCTCGGGGCAGGGTGCTGTAACCAGTTTCTTCACTGGATAAGGGGAGCAGGCCTCTTGACTTCAGAGGACTGCTGTCCGTCGTTTACTGCACGAACGGTAAGTTTCAAGTAATTCTAATGTCTTTAAAAGTCTTTAGTAATGATGTCTCTTGTTTTGCAGGGTTCCGGCGATGGCGGATGACGGGCTGAAGTGAGTTGAAGATGGAGCCCGTGTGATGAATAGAAGCGCCTGGAAGCACGTAAGTAAGCGCTTGTTGCCTGCTTCACGATGCGCTCTAACTGTCTTTTTATTTTGCAGGTACAAGTTCGGAGCGGCTGCAGGGTGCCGGAATACCCACTGGGTTAGATGTGGAAAGGAGTAATGGCACGTGAGTATTAAAGTTCCCCAATGTCTTTAAACGCACCTTGTTTTGTCTTTCAGATGCGGGATGCAGCGCCGAAGGCCTCCGGAGCGTGCGAAGAGTTGGTAAGCTTTTGTCTTTCAGATGCCGGAATGCAGTGCGAAGACCTCCGGAGCGCACGAAGGGTAGGTAAGCCTTTGTCTTTCAGATGCCGGAATGCAGCGCGAGGCGTTGGTGACAGCCGATGGACCAGGTAAGTGAAGCGCTGTCACTGAAGACCGTAATGCTAACCTGTTCTTTCTTGTCTTTATAGGTGTTGCTGAAGACTGGATTCAGGATGGTAAGCCTTTTTCCTTAGGCCCAGGATCAGATGCAGAAGACACAATGAGCGTTCTGCTGCAGAGGATGCAGAATAACGCAAAGCAAGATTCATCCATCGGGTGTGGTTTAAATAGCCTCCTGTAGTGCTTAGGTGTCTCCTTCCACAGCCACGCCTAGGTAAGAAAAGAGTTCCTGCTTTCCAGAAGAGTTCCAGTGTTCTGAACCTAGGGAGTGGCTCCTGCCCCACCCAACAGGAAAAGTAGTTCCAAACAGAAGAGGATCAGAGGCTCAACTGGCAGGCAAGTAAGCAGCATGGTCTGCTGCAGGTAAGTCCACCCAAGCATTATGAGCCCGGCGCTTCCAGCGCTGGGACTGGGCATATTTATGAGCCTGGTGCCACTGGCGCCAGGACTGGGTCCAAAAGGTCCCAATTGGGACTGGTTGGCACTCGGAACCTGGGTTATGGATCTACTTCCAAGGGAGTTGGGAAAACCCAGACCTTTTGGAAGCAGAGATCATGACAGTTGGAGAACGGTGAAAGTTAAAGAGGGCTATATGAGGGTGGGAGTCAGCCTCAGGAGTAGGAAGAGAGTAGGTGGAGGCAAAGGCAGCCACTGACACTCTTTTCATGGGTCATATGATCTTGAAGGCAGGGGGTGGCGTAGGGTGCACCATTGCTAAAAGAGAGGAGAGCTTCAAGTGAGAAGAGAATAATCAGTACATGAGCGTGAGGTAGTGAGAGGAATAGAGGGATGTCTGTGGAGATGAGAGCATCCAAGGTGTGGCCAGCAGTGTGCGTTGGACCAGAGGGTAGAATGGAAAGAGTACGAGGGTCACACAGGTTGCGGAAAGGTCCTGAAGAATCCGGAGAGTCAAGATGGATGTTAAGATCCCCCAGCAGGAGGAGTTGGGAAGAGGTGGAGACGAGAGAAGAGGCCAGGTCAGCCCATTTGAGAGGAAGATGGTGAACTGGCCACGCGGACGATAGAAGGTTGCCAGAGTAAGAGAGGCGTCAGACGAGAGAGAGAGCCTACAGAACATGCATTCAAATGAGAAGTAGACCTGAGTGGGAATAATGGGAACAGGGATCCACTCAGGAAAGATCAGGGCTACTCCACCTCCTAGCCTGTTGGGCCTGGGCACAGAGAGGATCCTGTAGCCTTCCGGGAGAAGTGTGTCCTAACTCGTGACAGAGCTGTCCTTAAACAATGTCTCAGTAAGAGCAAGAACATCAAGGTCCAGGAGTTCAAGGAGGTGGCAGATGTCAGAGGAGTGCTTGACAGCAGAGCAAGAGTTTAGTGTGGCAACATGGAGCAGGTTGCCACATTCGAAGGACTAACGGGGGGTGCAGGGGACAGAGCCCCCCCTGTAAGTGGAAAGAGTGCCTGAGAGATAGAGGTAGGAGGAGACAGAGCAGGCAAGGATGATAAGGGTGTCAGTGAGGAGGGTGTAGGCAAGGGAGCCAGGATAGTGGAAAATGGCAAAGGAGCCAGTGTGGGATGGGCCGCAGGAGTCAAGGGAGCTCCAGATGCGGCGGCAGTGGGTGGCCAGGGCAGCATGGTGGAGAAGGCTGACAAGGTTGTCAGTGTAGTGCGAGTAGGCAAGGGAGCCTGTACAGTTGGGAGCGACAAGGGGGGAATTGTGAGGGAGCTGGTGAGGTTGGTAGGAGGCAAGGTAGCCAAGGTGGACATAGTTGGCAAGGGATCCTGGGCGGCCGTAGAAGTAGCCTGCAAGGGGGCCCATGAGGAGGGAAGAGGAAAGTTGTTAAGGCAAGGAAGCAGCCTACCAAAAAGTAGGAGGTTGGGTTGAGGCCCTTGTTCTAGGAGGGTACCATTTCAATAGACATTTTTGATGGCCCCGGAGGTGGAAAAGGAGGCAAGAAGGGCCTTGCAACAGGTGCCACCATCTATGTATGAAGAAGAGTAAGGAGAGAGAAGAGCGGCATATGGAGAGTCCATAGGTCGGGAGAAAGAACAACAAAGAGGATGTCAGTGAAAGTCTCTCTGGCTCAAGCACTGACGTAGGTGTCAGCAATAGGAAGGCCTGGGTTGGAGGCCAGTATGTCCTTCTTGAGTTTCCTCCTGCCAGATTTAGTGAGAGGTGAAGTATAGGCGATGGAGAAGCAGTTAGAGAAGATTGGCAGATAGAAAGCGCCATAGTGAGGGGCACCGAGTGTGGTACACTTAACCAGGCAGAGCAGTTGAGGTACGTGGGAGTAGGTACGCAAGGAGGGGGCAAGCGCACAGGGAGACACCATTAGGATAGGGAGAAACAATAGGAAATGAAAGAGGGCAAGGGAACAGATAGCGGACCAGAATAGTGGGCAGAGGGGGTAACCAGTCAGCACATTCCCATGAAAGCAGGATGTGAATACAGCTCAATTCGATTTTAGAAACAACAGCAAAACAAATACAGGCTGTGAACACAGCTACATTTGATTTTAGAAACAGCAGCAAAACCAGTGCAGGCTGTGAACACAGCTAAATTGGATTTTAGAAACAACAGCAAAACTAATGTAGGATGTGACACAGTTAAATTCAATATTTTAAACGAGCATCAAAAACAATGTGCACAAAGCTAAATTCAATTTTAGAAACAGCAGCAAAACCAATGCAGGGCGTGTACACAACTACATTCAATTTTAGAAACAGCAGAAAAACCAATGCAGGCCGTGAACACTACTAAATTTGATTTTAGAAACAGCAGCAAAATTAATGCAGATGTGACACAGCTAAATTCGTCCCTCCCACAGGAGCGTTCTCATTCCTGTGGGAGGGACAGTTCCTGTACGTGTTGCCTCCTTTCCTCTCCTACTACGTGTGATCAACACACTCAGACAGCACCACTGCAGGAAGATACTCATCACTCCAGCGTGGTCGAGACAAATCTGGTATCCGGGCCTGTGGCGTCTGTCAGTGGTCCCATCCATCAGGCTATCACTGTCCCCAGACCTACTCGCCAGAGAGGAGGGGGTGATTCTGCATTACGACCCATAGACTCTGAACCTGAGGGCATGGCTCCTGCAGCCCTAGAGTTTGGGGGATATGCTCTACCCGACTAATGTAAGGACATGGTGGCCAGGGCCTCGTCTACGTTGAAGTGCTATGGGTCTAAATGGAAACGCCTCTCTGTGTGGTGCAGGACTCAGAAGATTACTCCGCTTCGGGTCACGGCCCCTCAACTGCTGCCATACTTGCTTTCCATGGCCATATCAGGGCTGGCTCATGCCTCTATCAAAGTGCATCTCGCCTCCATATCCAGGTACACTAGATCTCCACGCAGGCCTTCACTGTGGTCTCACAGACTTGTCAATGAGTTTTTCAGGACTTTTCCTCCGGTAAAGGCTCCTCCATCAGTGTGTGAGCTTAATGTGGTGCTAATTAAGCTCATCGGAGCACCTTTCGAACCTATGCATCAGGTCCCGCTCAAGATTCCCTCGTGAAAGACAGGCTTTCCTCGTGGCTCTCACCTCAGCCAGGAGGGTCGGGGAGATTCAGGCCCATCTTGCAAGCAGCCTTACTTGTCTTTCCAAGCTTCAAGGGTGGTACTGCGTACACACCTCACCTTCATGCCAAAGGTGCCTTAGGAATTCCATCTCAACAAGCCTTTGGTGTTACCCCTCTTCTTTCCAAATCAGTCGTTGCCGCCGGAAAGGGCCTTGCATTCGCTGGACGTTGCTCGTGCCTTGAAGTTCTATGTGGCACGTACTGAAACTTTTCGATTGACTTCTCAGTTGTTCATCAACTTTGGACCTGTAAATCAAGGAAAGGCCTTATCGAAGGCTTCCATCTCCAGGTGGCTCTCCGGCTGCATCCTGCACTGTCATGGACTGGCGAGCAGGCCGCGGCCGGCTGAGAATCCATTCCACCAGAGCCATTGCAGCAACAACAGCGTTTCTCTCTGGTATTCCCCTGCCCGACATCTGCAAGGCTGCTACGTGGAGGTCCACGCACACCTTTACGAGGTTCTACTACATCGACAGGGATTCGAGGGTGGAATCCCGGGTCGGCTAAGCGACCTGTTTGTTTGAAGTGAGTCTGTTCCAGAGGTGAGTGTTATTGATTCTGTTGAGCCTTGTCCACCTCCCGTGGTTGTGTATATGTAGTGCTGTGTAATCTTTATTCATGAGCATGTTTATCCATGCCAGACCCCATGCTGGAGAAAGTTTGCATTACTTACCTGTAGCTATTGTTCTCCAGCATGGGTCTGGCAGGATTCACAGCTTAGGGAGAGGGCTGTCATTTGATGGGGAAAGTATGACCCAGAGTACAATGATTGGTTTAGAGGAGAAATACATTTTTAAAGTGAAAGTGAAACTGTTTTTTCTTTTACCAAGGATTCCCAGCCTGACGACGGGGAATATTCATGAGCATGTGAATCCATGCCAGACCCATGTTGGAGAACAATAGTTACAGGTAAGTAACTTAAGCCATATAACAGAAACAGGGTACAGACCAAGCTGCTCTGAGCTGAGACAGGTATTCGCAGGTACTGCAGGGGCAGAGGAGCTGGCTGCAAGTAAAGAGACAGAGAGAAAGCAAAGACAAGCAAATATACTGGGCAACACGGATTGATCAGAATAAAGGGTGTACTGAAATATGATAAGTGTCTCCATGGATTAGGGAAAGCCCTTGGGATCGGTACTAGCAGATTACTCTTAGCAACGGTCATAAAGCAGCGTCATGAGTTAGGTGTGCCAAAGAGACTGTTGTACTCAGTGCAGGGTAAAACTGGAGACCATATACTGAGGTAGGTCAGACTGAACGGACAAGACAAAGGCAACAGAAGTCGTTCCCTTATCTGATCTGAACAGAGACCAACCCAGGGGTCACACTGTAAATGGATACAGAGTGGAGACACAACAGTAGACCAAGATGTAATAGACGGAAAGCAGCGTTAAAAAAAATAAGCAGGTACAGGACAGGGTAGAGAAACTAAGAACAAAGTAGAGACAGGTATATCAAAACACACAAGCGAAAGGACTCAGACAAGATAGGTTGCTGCCAACACAGCAAATACGAAGAGTTCAGTAATCTCAAGAGTACTTAAGAACAGGCACTAGAACTATGGACTGAAGTCTGGAAATATCGCAGCCATGGAACAAACAGGAATACTCCTACGTCCCGTCCCCTTTCCTCCATACTTATGGCACATCTCTCCGTCCTGTGGGACGGGACCGGAGCACTTTGTAAAAAGCGTCCAAACAAAATTTTTTCACAAATGTGTCCTTCCTCTCTTTCTTACGTGGGGCCCGGCACGCGGCTGTAGCCCCGCCCACCTTGGCTCCGCCCCGCGCATCGCCCATCAGTCCTTTTCTCCGCTCGTTCGGGACTGGACGCACTTTGCATCCTCGTAAGATTGTCTTCCCTTTTTTCCTCTCTGGCTCTCGCTAGCGATCATGTACTAGTCTGTCTATGTCGTTCAGGCTAGACTTTCCAGATTGTTCATTGTGTCACCGTCGTTTCACGAGGGCGGATCCCCATCCTCTTTGTTTAGAGGGCTTGGGTCCGGATCACAGTTGGGACTCCTGTTTTTACTGCGACTCCCTTTCGGTCCGGGCACTTCAACGTCGGTTGGAGCGGTGGGAGGAGGTGTTCCGACGAACTCCTCCTTCACATTTTCAGGCGTTCATAGACGAAAAGAAGAAACGCTAGGTAAGTTCTTTACTTTTCAGAGCCCCCCGGCCGGTGGATACCTTTCCGGGTTCCTCTCAGGCCGGGAGGAGCGTTGATCGCTCTGCCACCAGGGTTCGCCCTGAGGTGCCCGTTGGGCCTAATAATTGTACCAGAGTTTTCTCCGAGGGTTTCCGTAAGGGCCCTGTGGATACCGGAGCACACTCCGAGGACCCTCCTGTGGGGGCTGTTTGTAGGCCCAGTTCTACTGGGTCGGAGGGTACCGGAGCTAGCTCTGAGGCCTCTCTTTCGGCTTCCCTCAAAAATAAAACTGGGGTGCGCCCCGAGGCCTTGGGTGGGTTTGCTGTTACTGAACGGATGTTCGAGGGCCGTGCAGATAAGGCTTGTACCGGGCCTAAGTCCGAGGTCCCTCGTTCAGAGGCTAAAGCTACCAACAGTTCCGAGAGGCCTGACAAGGCCTTGTCGGTGAAAGCGGTTTCTCACCGTTCCCGTGCGGTGACACCAGACCTGTTGAGGGGGCAAAGAAGCAAAGTTCTTCTTTTACCGGCAGTGCCGAGGTCCTTCCTTCGAAGGCTAATTTGGCGGTTGGTATGTCACAGAAACATTCCAGGCCTCATAGTACCAGCTCTGCCGAGGTCCCTTATGTTAAGGCTAAAGTTAAGACCCCTGATCCATCGACGGGGACCCCTGCCTCACTTCCTCACGTGCCGCATTTCCCCTCAGATGAGGACAAAATGGCCCCCATTCCTGCCAAGACCGCGGCAGCCATTTTAGGTGCTACCCCTACAACTACGCCATCGGCCTCAGGTGTAGGGCTTGGTCCCTCGGGTGAACATAGTGTCCTTGTGCGCATCCTTATTGGCCAGTTTACGATTGGAATAACCGGATGCCTCTTCCGCACAATGTTTCGTTGCCTGTGGGGTCGGCACCTTTAATTTATGTGGATACGTCGGTGGAGGGGCCTGTGTGGCACCCTTTCCCGTTACGTCCCTGGATTTGTCCACCTCGTGAGAGGTCTCCTCAGGTTCCGAGGCAGTCCCCGGAAGAGGCTTTTTTCGGTACCTTTCAAACATGAATGCGTACCGACGCCATGAGGGAATATTTCAAAGGGCTTTTCAGGGAGATATGCCCACCTGCGCCCCCGGCTCCACCTGTTCCTTTGGTGGTTCTGCCGGCGCCTCTCTTGCCGATGGTGCCTCCCCCGACTCTTCCGCCTTTGCCTCCATTGTCCTCTGTGGACAAGGCAGCGCCTGACACGGCTCAGCAGGATCCTGACCTGTTGGATAACGCCCAAGACAACGAGGACCTTCCCTGCTCTATCAGAGCTTTTCATGACTGGGTACTGGACATGATGAGTTTCTTAGATGTTCCAGTGCCTGAGGCACCCGCTCCGCAGGAGGGCGTGCTTTCTGGGGCATTCACCCTGTCTCCTTTGGAGCATACCAGCCTGTTCTTGCAGAAGGACGTTCTGGCCGAGGTCCACAGAGTCTGGGAAAAGCCACACTCTGGACTTTTTGTCAATAAGAAAATTGACGCGAGATACAGGCTGCATTCTTCAGAAGAGGTGGCCTTGTCGTCTTGTCCGCCCCCCTCCTCCACAGTGGTGGCTGCGGCCACTTTGCAGTCCAGGCCTGCAGCATCCTCTTCCACGACGGCTACTCAGGTTCTGGGAAAGGAGGATAAGCTCCTTGACTCCCTCTGGAGGAAAATCTTTGACAATTCGGCCGTGTAGCTCAGGCAGGCCAACGGGGAAGTGATATGTCCTATAAGTATGGAGGAAAGGAGACTATGGACTAGGAGTAAGGTGGTCACTACGGTGAGTAACCTGGTTAAACTTCAAGAGACTGGGATTGCAGAGAGAAAGAGAGAGAAACAAGGCAGAAACAGGGCAAGTCTGTGAAGCAGAAAATCAGGAAGGCAGAAAGGACATCAGCAAAGAACTGAATGTCTTTAACAGTGTAGGGGAGGTTCTGGACCCCACCCCCCTCAAACTGAATGCAGATAACATGTCAGGCTGATCAATAGTTCCAGTATTACAAAAATCAGAATTATAGCGCTTTTTGGGACAAAAAGCAAATTTAAGGGCGATCTATATTTTTTAGGGTCAGAATGCCTAACGCAGAGGAGGGTATCTCAGGTAGTACACATATATTATGAATATCGAAAATCTAGTCTGGGAACTGGACACAAAATAAGTTATGCTAAAAAATAAGTTGCCATTTGGTAGAAGTGCCAAGTGTTCAGACGGGGCTGGATTCTAAAATAGCTGCCGAAAAACAAGATGGTGGGAGGAAAACCCCATAGTCATGCAAAGATAATTAAATAATTCTCTAACAACAGTTCATGGATAGTCCACTGCAGTTGGGGCATATATTTAGAACTCCTTGGCAGCAAGTCTGACATTGATGGACCGGGGAGGCCAGTTGGTATTCTGGGAAAGAGCAATTAGACAGAACAGCTGTTAAACCAGCAACAAATGTGTTTAGTTCATGGGCAGTTCATTGCAACTGATGCTTATATTTAGACTTTCTTGGCAGGAAATCATGGTATATCCCCCCAAAATGACTCAGAGGGGATGCCAAGACTGCTCCTTTCTAGTCATCAAAGGATTTATAATAAAGGTCAGTAGGATCACACACAAATTTAATTAGGCTATATGCCAGTCAGGTGAGGCATGCCAAGTTATGTCATGTGGACTTGATGATTAACAGTCAAGCCAACCAACCCTGGAATACATGAGGGCTTGTCTTTAATTGTAAAGAGCCAATCCGTGTGTATTGCATAATAAAATGAAGTATTGCACCTTCTGTAAAAACGTATAAAAGGGGCTGAATCCAGAGCTCATTGCTGCTATTTTTGATGTCTTAATAAAGAGGATGTTGAAACCAGCCCAGGTACCTGCTTTGCCTCTTTGCCTTGTGTCCAGTCTCTACTGCCTTAATCCACATATGTCTATGTCCAAGGAGGGCATGGGCCCTCCTCTTCACTTGGCTGACCACGAAAGGGCCCTGCCTGAAGACTGTTCTTCCAGGGTCAAGAATCCAGACAGAAGCACATGCTGACAGAACGGGGAGATGGACCCTGGTCTCCTATGGCTGTCAGCATGTGATGGTAGCATGGCATTTTGGCACCTGTGAATTTTAGTGTGTATATGGGGGACTACGGTAAAAAGGGGGAGAATAAAGACATGTATTTTTACGTTTTTTTTGTGGTAGTTGGGGAGAGCAATGGGTGAGTTTGGAAAGACTGGTGGGTGCTTGTCTGTACTCTTGCTCTCTATATGGCAGAGAAGAGGCACAGATGACCCCAACCAAGATTCTCTATTATTGGTAACGTAGTCGGGCAATCAAGGCCTAGCTTCTCAGGAGGTGATGCGGGCTGGTTCTTAAGTACAGTGTAGTCCCCAAGCATCCACAAAGGAATGTCCCCACACTGTATTAGTTAAAACACAGTCTTTATATAATTAAGTTCACGATTATGTACAATATCACAATACCTCACTTTGTACTCGGTTGTCTACAATGGCAAATATATACAGTACTACGTGGTACCACAATCACTATTCGATCTCTTCAAAGTGCATCAACTATATGGTTGAATGTCACACAAATCAGTTCATAAAGGAAACCAACAATAGATATATGAGGAAAGCAGTTGGTTAGAACAATTGGCAGAATACTGGCCCCTACCGTTAGACACAGTTCTGTGTGGAGATCCCCCACCTGGGCAACCTGTAGAATAAAGATATCTCACAAGCCCGTCCATATATTGTTCACAAGAGTCTTTCCAATAGCTCAGCAACCCCAAAGTACCTGGTGTTGTAGAGTCCCTCGTCGGGAAATCAACAGCCCCTCTTGAGTGCACTCCCTTTAAGGTGGGAGCCGCAGGTCGTCAAACATCCGGCGATGAACAGGGTGAACTACGGCGGGGAAGTGGCAGCTTCCTTCCAAGCGGTGCTTGTGCACAATGGAGCGTATAGGTCCTGCAAGGAAGAGGCGTGCGGGGGACCTCGGCGACGAAAGTTCAGAACCGCAAAGAGTTTGAAGAACTGTGGCCCAGCAAGGGCGTCGAGTCGTCCGGTGTCTCTGCGGTCTTTAGGTGGCGGGAAACCCACTGGCAGATGCTCCTCGGCGCACCGACGGCCTGGCCTCCTCCGGCGGGATAAGGCAGTGGGCGGTGCGGACGAGCGCATCCGGGAATCAAATGTTCTTAGGTAACGGGTGCACTGCGGCTCTGGTCGGCAACGTCGATCGTCGACGGTGATGGACAACAGTCCCGGTGCTTCTCCTTGGGATTCCGCGGCAGTCCGTGTCTCCAGTCAGCAGCCTTTCGTAGGTCTGTCTACCAGGGAGCTTTGGCAAAGATCAGCTGGTGCACGATGGTCCCTCGTAGCTCGGGGAGAGGTCTCCTTACCAGGTTTTCTCTTGGATCAGTTCTTGGAGACACAACCGCTTTCAGATCAGTGAAGGAGAGCAACAGCAATTCTTCTCTTCCAGCGGGACTTCAAGGTCAAGCTTCAGTTTCAACTCCAGTTTCTCTTCAGCTTCTGAACGATTTCTAGCAGTGAGAGGCCCCCAGATATAATAGTTGATCTCCTATTCATTCTGCTGGGTCACACTCAGGCAACCAATCACTCGGAAGGGCGTTCAGCAGTCAGTCAGCCAATCAGGCGCACGGTGCATTCAAGCCATTCTTCTCCATCCAGACACTCACAACACAGAATGTGGATTCGGACAAGTACCACTACATTCAACACTACACACTGCATTCATACCGGTTTCGAGCAGGTCTGTCTCAGTCATTGTGTCAAACACCAGATACCCACCATCCACAACAAGAAGTGTATATTCGTCACACACTCCAATAACCCAGGTCCCACCAACAGGTGTACCCACAACATACGGTCGTTGGGAAGGATCCAGCCAGTCTGGTCGGTCTTCCCCACACTACCATATATGGAACTCCCACCCAACAGCCAGTCAGGGGGAAGGGACAAAGTCAGGGTTTCCCGGGACTTCGGGAAAACCAAGGTAACAGGTGATGGAAGGCAAGAGGCCACAGGGGCCATCTTGTCTCCACCAGGAATCTACTGATTCCAATGACAGGGCCTGGGCATCTCAAAATGTAGGACCTTCAGGGCACCTGTCAATTCAGCACAGAGCTGCCACCAGCCCGTACCCTGCTCTGTGGGCCACACACAGGTGCCCAAAAACATACACTAGGGGCACAGGGTTGTACCCCCACCCATGGTTGCCATAAGGGTATCCCATGGGTCTGTACACCAAACCAAAAGAGAGAGCTTCACCGCCAGGAGTCCCACATAAACTCCTGCACGGAAAACATGACAGAACACATGACAAAAAGCAGTAAAGGTCAAGGATATGGAGGCACTGTCCCTCTGATGCATTTCCAGCATCACAGAGTTTAAGATAAGTCATAAAGTGGAAAGTAACTGGGGGTTGTCTTAGTGTGTGACAAAGAATGTCAAAATGATATGATAAAGTGTTGAGATGAGACGAAGAGCGTCAAGTAAGGTATATGGATGAGGAGCAATCCATAAAATAAGCCCATAGGCCTACGTTCAGGAACGTCTAGCAGGAGTTGTTTCAAAATCCAAGTGGATATATAGGCTACTTACAAATAGATCTGTTAAAGGAAACAATTCACAGTCCGATCAGAGTATTATTTTTGGGTAAGAGAGTAGCCACGAGGAACGTTGGCAGAGATATATGTGAAGCCGGTTTGTATGCCCATTTTTTCTGTCGATATGTTTTTTCTTATATATGAAGTTAAATATGTTGAGGAGCAAAAATGAGGTGTAAATAATTGAAATAGGCCAAGAAATTGCATTATTTATTAAGGTAAGGTGATTTGCACCAATCCAAAAATAGACAGGAATTGTTGAAAACGATAGGTAGGAGTAAGTCATTAATAAAGGCATTCATTTGTGTTATTTTTTGAAATGCTATGAAGAAAGAAACGGGCCGAAAAAATTAGTTTTGTAGCCAAAAAAGTGTTAAGTGTGGTCACTTTGAACCCTGGCAGCAGGCAGACGCTGGGAGCCACAGGGTTACTTTTTTGTATTTACATACTTAACATCTTAAAAAAGCCAAAAAGCTTTGAACGATATAAATCCGCATTTCCCTTCACATAAACGAAGGGAAGATAAAAGTACGACAGAAATGAAAAATGTTAATTTGACTTTTAAAACAGCTAGCTACGCATTTGCAAAGGAAAACATTTAGGGAGTGTAAATCAAGATGAAACTCAAATCCGCCATTACATTCCTTTCTTGCTGAGAAGAGTGGAGCTAATAAAACGCAGTACATGTCTTAAAAGTAACATTTCGCAGAAATAGAGATATTTTCTTAAAGTGATGTGCAGAGCTTGGCAAAAGGCCAGTGCAGGCGCACGCAGTAAATAATGTTTGAAGCCGTGCTATTGAAAGTAAGTTGGAATGTTGCTTTAAAGCAGAGAGATAAGGCATAGGCAGAGTTAAAGGGTAATTTATGAGCACAGCAAAAAGCAAGGCTGTTGCACAGAAAGACAGAGATAGTTTTTTGAGTTAATATGACTGAGATAACTTGCACAGGAGAAACAACAATTTGCGGTTGTTAAATGGGTTTTAGCAAGACTATGGTGTCTTTCATGTTGGAAAAATAGGGAGAACTATATTAAAAATTATGAAAAGTTTTATGAAAACAAAATGATTAAAAATAGTAGGATTAACACTAGTATGTGTCTAAGCATGTAAGTAACATGTTTTGAATTGTAGGTTGTGTAATTTTGAGAAATCTGGTTATTCTAATGCCTGCCTGGAAGTGGCCCAGGACTATCCTGAATGCATATGGAAGTTTGGACTTGAACCCGAATGCATTCAATACATTTGTTATTTTTTGAGATTTTTAAGGTATAGATGTGTAGTGGTGATGGTCGGTGTAGTGGGCACAGTCCGTCAGGGGTTGAAATAACTGATATTTATTGAGCAACTGACAGATGAAGTGGTTTGAAAAATGTCATTTTTTATCGCATTAAGTGTATGGTTGCTAAAAATCAGATGCTGAAAGGAGCACTGGCTTCAAAAATGATGTGCTGTGAAGCCATTTAACCCCTGGTTGGTGAAGTCAATCAAGTTGTGGATTTTGAAGAGTTGTTGCTTTTGGCTGAAGAGTTACATGGTTGAAACCTTTTTTTAAATATATTGCTTTTGTATTAATGGTGGCTCTCAGTTGTATATGAGAGTGCTGGGGGGCTTAATTGAGACAATGTTTAAGGATTGTATACGTTATTTCCCATTGTAAAGGGGTTGGCTAGTCATTTAATGGAATAATGATGGGTGCTTTATGTATGAGCACAAAATGAGTAGCTCCCCTGAAATTGTTGGTTTTGGATTAGGCAAATAGTCGTCTTTTGTTGAGGAGAGATGGGACACTTCGAAAGGGCATAGGTTCTGGGGCAAGTATGGACCAATTGCATAAATAAGGAGGAACATGGAAAGAATGTTTTATTGAGCAGTTTGAGTGCGCTATGGAAGAGAAAAAAAAAGGACAGATTGCTAAATAGAAATACAAGAGGAGTGCCGTGGGTGGCCACGTTAGCAAGAATGTATATATTAAGGGACAGAGAAGCGGCATGTGATCGGTATTGCAATATAATGTAGAAGAATGAGGTGCTGTGCATGCAATTTTAAGATTTGCACCAAACATTTGGAGCACATTGGAAGGGTGCCAAGGAGGGGAACAATGTTTCCCTGACCATACATTATGTCTCTAAAATATGGAGACATTTGGAGACAAAATTGGAAAAAATTGTGTCAAGGATCACAAGTTGGAAAAGGTGTAGCTGAGGCTTAAAATGTAATTATGAGTGTAAATTACAATAAAAAGTAATATAATGTAATGTATTAGTGGATGTTATTGAACTAGGCGGAGTGAATATCTATGGGGGATGACAAGGATACATGAGATAAAAAACTTTTTGGAGAAAACATGAGAAATGCATGACGAGATGAAAAAATATGTATTTAGCATAAGGACGCAGGGAGCATTAACGGAAAAGGCTCACAAAGTGTGCCAAGTCTAAAAGCACACACAAAATTAGTAAAAGGCATGGTATATTTAAGCAGTTGAATTGAGAATGCATTAGATTGAAGAAGTATTTTTTTTAGAAGCAAACACCCTGATAATGTGGCTTCTAAGAATAAGAAAGGCATGCATACACACGAGAAGGCATGCATGCACATGAGAAGGCATGCATACACATGTATGCACATAAGAAAGACATGCATACACATGCATGCACATGAGAAGGCATGCATACACAAATACATGCATGATTTTATGGAAGTATAGGCAATCAATGAACTATTGACAATGTATTTAACAACACACACGCAACGGATGCTTTCATTTTCACATGAGGAACATCAGTTAGGGATATTAGATTGTGTTTACACGCAATACAAAAGAAGTTAGATTTTGAAGACTATGAACAAAAAGAAAATAAGGATTGCTTGTTTATATTTAGGAACACTGAAATTCTTGCAGTACGCAAGCAGGAATGAAAAACAGTGGCAGTATTTCACCACAGTGCATGTCAGAGATTGTTTGAAGTAGGTACAGAGACGCTTGGAAAGCAAGGTCATGGACAAAGATACAGTGGACTATCACACATTCTTTGCAGGCTGCTGCCAGAGAAAAATAACAAGAAACGCTTGTGGAAGCCAATGCGGTACAAATTGAAAGTGTCAAGATATGGCATAGGAGGGGCAATGCTGACGAGTGAAGGAGGATTGGGAATGCGGCAAGCAGTGTGTGCATTGTAGGTGAATAATTAGTGACAGATGGGTCGAGAAAGGAATGGATTCATGCCATAAAATAAAGGAATGACCTATAGAAGGAGGGGTGTTTTTTCAAAATTAATCAAGGCATGCAGTGGGGGCAAATTAGAAAAGCGCCTCTTGTATGATGGGCATGTGGCATGCAAAGCTACATCACGCGCATGTAAAAGCCAAGGATATGCATAAAATGAACAATTCTCAAGAGGGGGGACATCCTATCCTCCATTATATAGCTCACAAGCAGGGGAGTTGCTAGGTCTGGAAAAGACCCAGGGCTACGCTGATGTCGGAACTGTTGAGACTGCAGTGGGGGCAAATTAGAAAAGCGCCTCTTGTATGATGGGCATGTGGCATGCAAAGCTACATCACGCGCATGTAAAAGCCAAGGATATGCATAAGATGAACAATTCTCAAGAGGGGGGACATCCTATCCTCCATTATATAGCTCACAAGCAGGGGAGTTGCTAGGTCTGGAAAAGACCCAGGGCTACGCTGATGTCGGAACTGTTGAGGCTGGGGGCTAGCTAGTCTTTTGGCTGTAGCTCCTCCGATTCTATCCGGGGCTACAACCAAAAGATCAGGGGCTATAGCCCCCTTTGCCCCCCCTAGCAATGCCCCTGCTCACAAGCTAGGGAAGGGTTTGCCAAGGATCAGACATTGTATCCGATATAAGTGCTGAGAATGCAACAAGCACAGCAGCTAGAGCAAGTGAAAAAACGGATTCACTATAGGGGCAATTGTAGTGAGCCCCCATGCAGATTCAGCAATATGCAAACACAGGACATATATTGACACCCAGGATGTGAGGTGCCATTATGTTAGGAGGAAATCCTTTCATAGGAACAGGGATATGCATGCACCCACAATGAGGCCGTCCACAGGGCGATTTGATGTGCTCAGAATTATTAGTGACACTAGGCCCCAAGGGGGGAGAAGGGTTAATGTGACAGTTGGAGGAAAACATCTTTGCTCTAATGGTAGGCACTGGGACTGCATGTCCATGCAATAAAAGCGGAAAGGTGTTGGCCAAGGTCGTTCTGATTATATGGGAAAACCTTTAGTAGAATTGAACAAAAGAACATATGAAAGTAAGTAACACAACATTATTTGAATGTATATAATGGTATTGATTTATATTTTACAGATGAAGATTATTGACCTTTCTTGTGCACGGGAGGAGTGTCTATGTGGCCTAGCAGAATAGAGTGAAAAGGTAGGTATTAGTGAAGCAGGTAGAGACAGAAGAAGTAAGTATTGGTTCACGCTGCGAGTGTGTGGACACACTGGTGATCATTATTAGGCGTAAGAGGACCCAGCTGAGTTCAGAAAAAAAGGCAGTAAGGGATACAGCCTTTCCATTTCTCCAGAATTAGATCTTTCATGGATTCACATGCTTAGAATATTCCCTGTCGTCAGGCTGGGAACCCTCTGTATGTTTATAAAGACGTTTCCTATAGGAACATTTTTTGACACTTCTGTGTCCTATCTACGTCGTTTTTGGGCTGCGTACGCCTGACCCAATAGGACGTAGGGGTATAAATATCCCTGCCCCCGCAGCTCCCTTCAGATTTCAAACGTCTCCAAAGTGTCGGGAGCACCTCGTGTTTGTTTCTATTTCTGTACAAGGTTGAATTCTAAAAATGTCTGGAAAGGCGTTATTCCGCCCGTGTGCCACGTGTGGACTGAAAAAAAGTCTATGAAGGAGATGGGCACATGGATTGCTTGTACTGTCTACACCCTCATCACTCGGTGGACAGTTGTGAGATCTGCAAAGCATTCTCACAGAAAACGCTAAAAGATCAGAATAGACGTCTGGTGATGTGGCTAAATGAAGGAACCTATCCTTCATCGGAGGTAGGATCTGCGCGCAGCCTAGCATCCAGGCCTAAGTTATCCAAGGCGGAATCCCATTGCCGGTCGGTGTCGGCAGAGCCTCCGCCAAAGAAACCGCGATCTATGGAAAAACGCCCCTCAGAAAAACACCAGGCGAAAGAGTCCTCGTCGAAACATGGGTAGGATCGCCACCAAGGAAAGTCTTCTTCTTCATCCTCGTCGAAAAAAAGGGAAAGATCCTCTGAAGAGCTCCTCCTCAGGAGACCATCACAGGTCGTCCTCGAGTAGAGACTCGACGAGGCATAAATCTGGCTCAAAAAAGGCAGGATCGCCAAAGGAAGCTGCGTCACAGCCTACACCATCGTCGACTGAGGCTCCGTTGTTGACGAGATCGATGCTGTCGACCCAGGTAACGCCTACAGTGGCCCCGGTGAATACGACAGCAACAATAGACATCTCCACATTGACATCGTCGACGGTGGAGCCTCTAAGGGCGTGGCAGCCAGAGGCGTACTATGCGGTTCTGCCAGAGACCTACTACAGCCGGAGGCGGCCTTTCAATATCATCCATGTAGGAGGATCGAGAGCAGATCGTTGGTCCAGCAGATCTAGGACTGCAAGCGATTGGTTTGTCGACGATTTTGGGGGGGCAAAGTATCCCTGTTTCATCGTCTTTATTGAACCCTCAATCTGTATTATCCTTGCAAGTGTTGTCCACGCTACAGTCTCTTCTGAAGCAGTTGGATGAGATGTTACCCCTCGTAGGCGCACCTTTGGGGATTCCGGCGAGGCCTGCCGACGACAAACCGGGTCCTTCTACGCGGTTCACAGACAATCCAACCTCCTGTCCGGTTAGTGAGGAACCACCACGCTCATACCCGGAGGAAGGGGAGTTACAAGATTCAGAGTCAGAACCTAGAGACTCTTTTTCAGAGGTTTCCTCATCCCCTTCGAGGGATCCTGCATGGTAGTCGGAAGCGGAAATGGAAGCACCTAGAAGCTCAACCGTCACTGCTGGAGGACATCAGCGCTTTTCACGCGATGATGGGCAAAGCCTGTATTGAGTTTGGTCTGAGCCCTGAAGAAGAAAAGGAGTGCTTCTTGTTCGACCATATGGGGAAAAGAAGGAAGTCAGTCTTCTCAGTTCCCATTCTGGACCACGTCTGGCAAAAAGGGTTGAGAACCATGCGCCATCCATTTTCAGAACCAGCAATAAAGGGCAGGTTGGAGAAGAAATTCAAAGCTCCAGACTCTACGCCTAAATGCTTGACCGCTCAACCGTCTCCAGAGTCGGTAATGTCGGCGGCAGCAGCTAGGAAGGCCAGATCGCAACACAAGTGTTCTACCCCTCCGGATAATGAGGCTAAAAGACAGGACGCGTTTGGCAAGAAGGTTCTCTCCGTAGGAGCGACGACGGTTAAAGCATCCAACTCGCTGGCAATTATGGCAAGGTATGACAGGGAGATGTGGCATCGTTTGGCCCCTATCCTAGAACACCTTCCTGAGGAACATAGAAAGTCGGCCATGTTACTGGTCCGGGAGGGAGAAGAGTCATTGAACCACTCGATTAACATCGCCGTGGACTTGGCAGAGTCCAGGTTCAAGCAAATAAATAACAGAGTGGTTTTAAGAAGGCAAGCCTGGCTGAAATGTACTAACTTCAGACCGGAGGTCCAGTATAAGGTGCTCGATATGCTGTGTTAGGCTTTTCGATCCTTTCGTGCCTTCCGCGGAGCATCAGGAAATTCCCGCTTTACCGCAATTAGAGACCGAAACTTCAGCAGGCCATCATACTCCTCCCAAGGTTATAGGCATGCGGTCCAGGCAACGCGAAGAGGCCGAAACTACCAGGCTTCGAGGAGAAGGGGATATTCCTCGTCAGCAAAAGACAGGCAGTCAAAGAACCAACAATGCCAAGTTTCAGGACGTCCTGGGAGGAAGGGTGGCCCTGTCGCGTCGACGAGTGGGAAAGTATAACAACAGACCGCTGGGTATTGGACACGATAAAACTAGGCCACTCTCTGCAGTTCAAGGAAATGCCGTCACAAATTGATCCTGTGTATTCGGTGCAACCCCATCTTCGCATATTACAACAGGAGGTGGAGCTTATGCTGGGCGAGACAGTCGTGGTTCTCAGACCTACTACAACTGTCGATAGCGGAGCCAGTGAGGTTCCAGAAGATTCCGAACCTTCTATCTCAAGACAAAGGAGCAGTGTGGCATCATGATCCAGACTCCCTCAACCTGACGGCTTGGCTCCTGACTTCTCCGAGTTCGGGGACTTGAACATTCCCTCAGGTTCTGTGTGTGGTGCAGGAATCATCAGGGGGTAGACCCCTTAAACGTCGGAACAGAACAGATTCTTCCAAATTTGCTACACTTGGCAGAGCAAGGATTGGCTTTTTCCTCCATTAAAGTTCATTTGGCGGCCATCTCGAGATTTACTCGAAAAAGACATTCTACGCCTTTTTTCAGCGATCGACTGGTAAAACATTTCCTGAAAGGCCTGATTTGGACTTTTCCGCCAGCTAAAAAGTTTCCACCAAACTGGAGTCTCAATCTAGTACTGTCAGCACTAATGAGGGCTCCGTTCGAGCCAATGTCATCGTCGTCGTTGAAGTTCTTGTCATGGAAAATGGCCTTTTTAGTAGCCATTACGTCAGCAAGAAGGCTTTCGGAATTACAGGCATTGCTCATTGATCCGCCATACTTGCGGTTTTTCAAATACAAGGTAGTATTAGCAACCAATCCTCACTTCATTCCTAAAGTCCCAACGACATTCCACAAACATTCTTCTATTGTTCTACCAACATTCTTTGCAACGGCTTCTTCTGTGGCAGAGAAAACTCTCCACACGTTGGATGTAAAAAGAGCTTTGAAGTTCTATCTCGGTCGTACTCAAGGTTTTAGAATTTCAAGGCAACTGTTTGTAGTTTATGGGCCTTCGGTGAAGGGAAAACAGATCTCGAAGCAAGGACTGGCCCGCTGGGTGTCGTTGTCTATTGCTTTTCGTCATTTTAAAGCAGGAAAGCCTTTGGAAAGACGCCCAAAAGCTCATTCAACAAGATCCACCTCGTCATCGGCGGCATTATGGTCTGGAATTCCATTGGTGGACATCTGTGAAGCAGCATCATGGTCGGCGCCACACACATTTACTCGGCATTATTGCCTAGAGCAACAGCATGCAGCAGATAGGCAGATGGGACGGGTGGTCCTTCGGCATCTGTTTCAGTAAGGTAAGCCCCACAAAGGGGTGTATACTCTTGTCATTATGCCATATGTTTAGTTATTGTCAATGTACCTTGATGGGGGTTTTCGTATACCTAACTGCATGTGTGGCTTGGACAGTCTTGGTTTGCATTGCACACCTCCATGTTAGGGGTACTGCTGTATAATATATTCTAAGCATGTGAATCCATGAAAGATCCAATGCTGGAGAAGGGAGTAATTTCTTACCTGTAACTCCATTTCTCCAGTGTTGGTATCTTTCATGGATTCACATGCACCCGCCGGCCTCCCCTGAATGCAAACTCTATATGTCCCCTCTAATTTGGGGGTTAAAATCTGAAGGGAGCTGCGGGGGCGGGGCTATTTATACCCCTACGTCCTATTGGGTCAGGCGTACGCAGCCCGAAAACGACGTAGATAGGACACCGAAGTGTCAACATTTTTTCCTATAGGAAACGACTTTATAAGTATACCGAGGGTTCCCAGCCTGACGACGGGGAATATTCTGAGCATGTGAATCCATGAAAGATACCAACGCTGGAGAAATGGAGTTACAGGTAAGAAACTACTCCCATATGTAGCATTTTCCCAAGATGGGTGCAAAAAGGGGTGAGTATAGGATAGCATGTATATGAAAGCATTGCCCTCTCGAACGGCAAGGGCGCATAGGACTACAGGAGTAACCTTTTTTAAATACTGACAACTGGCAATATGCCAATTGGGTACATTTGGCAAAAATATAAGCAAATGTTTAGAATAGGCAAACAATGTATTTCTTATGTCAAAATGTGTAGACACTTAGTAAGAACAGTGCTGGATTCCAAATAACGGGTTGGTTAGATTAGTATAGGGCGAGTAGCAAGCAGTAAGCGATAAGCGGTGCACAGCGAAATATGTTTATTATGTCTCAAACAGAATGAAAACACAGCAAGGAAAGAAGTAGACTGCAAAGACTTTGAAAGAACAGAGAAGAACGTTCAGCTTAGCAGGAAGAAGCCAAGTACAGGCCTGGGTGCTGCACTAGTTCATCATTTTTTATGTGCACCAACGATTTAGAAAAAGCGGGCCTAATAGTTGAACAGGCTGAGAGTGTTAAGGAATGACTGCAGTAGATATTTTTGCTTAACAGCAAGTCGAAGGGGTCTATTTGAGGGAGAAACCTGACCACCTAGACAGTCCCCAAATGATTTAGCCTCTATTTCGGTTTTCTACAGAAAGCAAGAACTTACCCCAGTGTTGTCTTCTTCAGCTACTTATGTGCCAAGAAGACAGAAGAGGGAACACAAAAGAAGACGTCCATTTTAAAGTGTTTTTTAATCTGTCATATTCGTTTGTCGTTTTTTATTTTTTGACTCCTTGGTCTGAGAATGTCGACCTTAGAGGAAAATGTGTCCTTTAAAAGGATATACAGTCTTTGTAAAAAGAAGCCCATGAGAAAATAAGGGCAATATCATACAACTGGATGTAGTTGTGTATAAACCCAGATTATGAGCCAAGTCCCGACATCAGCCAGCATGTATTTGAATGTCAGTTAAAGATAAGCAAAATGAAAGAGAGGAGCAGTCATTTTGGTATATTAAAAATGAAGAAAAAACATGATGGAGATTGTTTAGGAGGCAGGATTGGTTGAAAAAAGAAACACACAAGTAGCTTTTTAAGGGTTGGGGTTGAGGAGGAAGTACTGATGATAGATACATATTTATTTTTCAATGGAAACTCATTCGGTTTTATATTACAGGTGGACAGGAGAGACCTTTATACTTGGAGATTGGCGGCAATTGAACCTGCGAGCAGAGAGAAAAGATCGAGGGACCCAACCAGATGCCCAGTGCTGCTTTTACAGAAGACTTCCCCATCCTTGTGTTTCTTGCAAAATGCCCCCTCTTGTTGACTTTCTGATTGTGGATAAATGAGCTATGAGTCCGATTACTCTGAACAATAAAAGACAATGTACTCCAGGCCTATGAATATAAAAGGCCTGGGAGACTTGCTGCAATGAAGCCTAAAGGACAAAAATGCAAGATGACCAGATCAGGAAAAAGATTTATGGACATGGAAGATGCTAAAGCAAGACAAGTCGGGTGGAAGATGTTTCGATGAAAGATTAATGGAAAAAAGAAGATGAGCACTAAGAGTGTGCGTGGGAAAGACAACGAGGAACAAGGAAATGTATCTGGGGTGGGAGTAAGGAAAAAGTGTGCAGTAAAAATCACAAATGAACAATTTGTGAAAATTGACTGGTGGGTTTATGTTTATGTTTATGTTTAACATTTGTATAGCGCAACCAGGTACCCTGATGCTTAAGGGCGCTGTGAAACGTAACACAGAACAGAGACAACAGAAACGGCGACAAGTCTGGGATTGGCCCAAAAGCAGAAATCATACAATGATAGGATCAGGCGTGAAGCAGCAGGATTTTATGCGAAGAGTGCCGTTTTCCGCCCCTTCTTAAATATTTCCGTAGAAGAGGTGGTCCTCAGTATTGATGCAAGAGAATTCCATTTAAGGGGGGCTGCCGAGATGAATGCTGAGTCCCTGGATTTTTTTGTTTTCAGGCGTGGCATAGCTAGGGTATTAGATTCATCCGATCGAAGGGATCGAATGTTGTTTTTACCATAACTAATTCCTTAAGGTAAAGTGGCATGACTCCATGTATGCATTTATGTGTAATAAGGAGGAGCCTAAACACAACCCTGGCCTGCACGGGTAACCAGTGTAAACTTCGCCGTGCCTCAGACACATGGTCTCTTCTAGATAGACCCTTCACCACTCTTAACTGCACCATTCTGTATGACCTGTAATCGATGAACGTCCGATAGCGGCAACCCAAACAAGAGACTACAACAATAGTCGATCTTAAATCCAATTATAGCCCTTGCCAGGGTTTCAGAGTTTGCTTCTGAGATAAAAGGTATAAGGCAGCGAAACAGCTTAAGGAAGTATGAGGCCGATGACACAAGACTGTCCACTTGGGCATTCATGTTCAGATTTTTGTCAAGATAAATGCCAAGGGTTTTCACCTTGCTCATAACCTCAATGTGGCAGCTATCTATGAGAAATGACTTATAGCCAGATCCTAACTTCTCTAATTTGGACTCTGTGCCAATAAGAAGAAGCTCTGTTTTGGAGCTATTGATGGCTAAGCCATTCAACACCATCCAGTCCTGAATTTTTTTGTAGATTTCATTGATTCTTTGTTCATCTTCCGCATGGGAACCAGATATGGGGATGACACATTGAGTGTCATCCGCATAATTTGCAAATATGATCCCCTTTTTCTCCAACATCTGGAAGAAGGGGATCATAAATATATTAGAAAAGCAAGGCGACACGCAAGCTCCTTGCGGGACACCATATGTAAGTACTGTCGGTTTTGCTTCGGCAGTGTCACTGGCCACTCTATTTTGTCTATTCTTCAGGAAGGAGATGACCCAGTTTGTCGCTTCATCCGAGAAGTTGGCATTCCTCTTTAGCCTGGTGGACAGTATGGTATGGTCCACCAGGTCAAAGACAGCCGACAAATCTAAAATCACAAGGAGTGAGATGTAACCTCCATCTATCCTCTGAAGGAGATGGGATTTGAGGGCTAACAAGGCCGTTTCCGTACCATGATTCAAGCGAAACCCTGATTGATATTTATGATAAATCTGGTTTTGCTCCAAAAAAATTGCGATCTGATTATAGGCAACTCTGTCCAAGATCTTCAACAGAAAGGGAGTGTTAGTATTAGGCCTATAATTAGAAGCAGTAAGGGGACAAAGATTGGTTTTTTTCAGCAGTGGAGTAATCCACGCCTTTTTATGTTGTCGGGAACTTCATTCCCTCAAGGAATGATTTTCTCTCGATTCTTGTAGTGGCTGTAATTACCTGATGTATATAGTCAGTTTAAAATTGATTGGGTAATAGGGGTGGGACTCAGATAAAAGCAAACAAAGGTATTCTTTAGGGATACACACATGTTTAGACTAGGAGAATACAATATGCTATTGTTGACCTTGTAGAAATGTGTTATAATACCTGCCATGATGGAACAGATCACCGCACTGAGGGAGGTGATTGATTGGGACAGGGATGAATAGGTACACTGAATATGGGGGAAGGTGGACATTGGGTGTAGTGGCTCTGTATTGAAAAGGTGTCTAAATACAGGCCAGAAGTCAAAAGCTGGAAATCAACGAAAGTTTAAAAAACAGGCAGACTGCAAAAGTAGGCTGAAAAGGTTTCTGCAAAGCAACAACAACAAACAGGATTCAAAAGCCAAAATGGATCAGGATATTCAGGAAAGGTTCAAAAACTGATCACAGGCACACACAAGCATACACTCCCTGTGCAAGCAGTTGACTGAACAACTGCTTCTGTTCAAAGTGAGCTTATAAAGGCCCTCCCAGCCAACAGCCCAACAGGGTGGAGCTGATTGAAGTCTCAGGGAGCAGTGTACAATTAAGCCCAGCCCTTGCTTCAGTAGCCTGCAGCAGTGGATTGTAATTAAAGTCTCTTTAGCTCTCAGCAGCCTAGCCTGCAGTGACTTGGAACAGGTGAATGCAATCACGGCCTCTCCAGCTCTTAGCATCTTGCTGGAAACTAATGTACTCAGTATGCCTCCTCCAGCCCTCTGCCTCTTGGACAGCATATATGTGCCAGAATGCATCTGCCAGTTTCACCCAAAACCCGGAATGGAACATGAAGTTAGAATGGTCCAAATCTGTAGCGGTAAAAGAAGTAAATGTATGCAGGGGCAGTTTGTAGGTTTTAACTGAGCAATTATGCCATAAACAGAGTCTCTGAATGCACGCATGTAGCGGTGCTGGGTGGCAGATGGGTGGGATCCTGACACAACTGCCTGTAGGCATATGATCCACACGTCCAAATAAATGTCCAGAAGGGCGGCTGTATCTCCAGCCAGATCAGCAATGCAAAGCATGCAGCTGAAGTTCCCATTTCTGCTAACAGGCACAATGCTGTCACCCTTAAAACACAGAGAAAAATGGGTAAGTTCCTGTGTTTTAGCAGGTTTTACTGACTCCTTCAGCAACGTCAGGTGCTGCAAATAACACATTCCCACATTCTTGGTTTATATGTGCCACCCCTTCACCTGAGAATTCCCTCCTACCTCCAGCTCTGCAACTCTTCCACCCCTTGCTCCTATCCATTTTTGGTAAAAAAAAATAGCCCCTTCTAAACTCCATTGGGCTCTTTGTATACACTGAACATTTTTCTGCCCATTACGATCTGCTCCTGAACCTTCTTCATCGATAGGTAAAACGGATGCTGTAACTGATTGCCCTTTAAAGTGCCCTCGGACCATGCACAAAGCTATTGGCACAGTGCGTCTGCTACCTCTACTTCATTCGAGATAAACATGTTAATGTTAATGTTAAAGGTCATTTGTACCGCGCACTATCACCACCGGAGTGGTCCCCTGGCGCTCTGGCGGCTCTGAAAGAGGGAGGGAGAGGTGGGTTAGTGGGTGGAGGCTGGAAAAGTGCAAGATTGCAGTGATGTGCTGTTGGCAGCCTCAGCCCGGTGGTTCCGTCGGCTGGGCCTGGGGTGTATGCGGCCGGTAGTCGTTGTGTGCTGATGTGCGAGTCTATGTGTGTTTTTTGTTTTGTTGTTGCAGTGTAGTGAAGTTTGTGCGGTTTGCTGTGCTGGAGGTTTGTGGTTGTGTTTGGTTTGGAGTTTGAGAGGTGTATGCAGAGAAGGAAATTGTTAGTGGTATTGGTTAGTTGGTATCTCTATCGTGGATTGAATCAGTTGGGCTTGTGTAATCTTACACGACGAGATGCTTGTGCACCCTGTGCCTCAGGAGGTGCGTGCCCGTTTTTGCTTTTGAGCCCGTTTGAGGATTTAGCTGTCCCCTCTGCCCGCTCCCTTAATAACTTTACATGCTCCTCAACCCCATCCACATGACTAGCGCACCTGCTATTGTCTATACTTCCGATTGTGTGGTGATTGGTGGTATCTCGTCCGTTCCACAACCCAGTGGTATCTAGTTGTGGTTGTACAGGCGGCGGGGGATGGTAAGGGTTGGCTGGAGTTGTTGCCTCCGTCTCCCTGGGTCTCGCAGGTGGACCCCTGTGTCCAGCGTCAGCCCTACTGGTGCTCAGAGTACTTCTGTAGGTTCTAGGGGCTTGTCAGTGTCTTTTTCTGTTGAGTCATTTGTCTTATTGTTGTTTCGGTTTTAGTCTCTGGTGTTGAAGAGCCAGGTTTTTAGTAATTTTCTGAATTTAAGGTGATCTTTAGTGTTCCTTATTACTTTTGGGATGTTGTTCCAGTTTTTCGCGGCTAAGTGGTAGAAAGTGGTGGCTCCGAGTTTCTTCTTGATGTAAGGTTTTTGTTCCAGTCGGATTTCATTGGTTGACCTGAGCGGTCTCGTTGGCTTGTAGATTGTTATTTTCTTTTGTAGGAATTTTGCTCCTTGTCCGCAGATTGCCCTGTGCGTTATGCACATTGTTTTGAAGATGATACGTTGTTTTACTGGGAGCCAGTGTAGTGTTTTTAGGGCCGGGGTGATGTGGTCTCTTCTGGATAGTTTGAGGAGTAGTCTGGCTGCTGTGTTTTAGATCCGTTGTAGCTTCTTCAGTAGGTATTCCGGTATACCGAGGTAGAGGCTGTTTGCATAGTCGATACTTGACATGATGAGGCTGACGATAGTGAGTTTTTTGTGTGTGAAGGAGAGGAAAGGTAGTATTTTCCTTGCCGTGTGGAGGAGGAAGAAGCATTTCTTGACTGGCGTTTATTTGCGGTTCTAAGGTTAGGGTGTTGTCCATCAGGACTCCCAGATTTTTTACTACTTTAGATGGTGATGGTGCGGATCCCATTTCCGTTGGCCACGGATGGCGGTTTCCTTCTCTTGGTCTTTGGATATGATCATGATTTCTGTTTTTCCTGGGTTGATTTTCAGGTTGTTGGCATTCATCCAGTTGAAGACTTCTTTTAGACAGTCGGTTAAGTTTGAATGATCGGCTTGGGTGTCTTCGATCTTGTAGATGATTTGAGTGTCGTCTGCGTAGTTGTAGCATTTGATGTTGTGTTTCTTGAAGATTCTGATTACTGGGGTTTGGTAGATGTTGAAGTACAGTGGTGATAGAGAGGATCCTTGTGGACATCCTAGGGACACCATAAGCATCGGGCATGAGAGAGCAAATGTAGCAGTATCCTACTGCTCTCTCTCTCTCCCAACCTTCCTCAAATGGCTGTACCATACATTCTGCCTCATAACGAGTTAAGAGGAGGGGTAAAATGCGGCGGTAACGCTATTACCGCTGCATTTACCACTTCGGTACAATCACGAGCTTGGCCCTGCCATGGCACATTCACCTCCAGCTCAGAGCCGGCGGTAATAACGCTGAAAAGCCCCATAGAGTCCTATGGACTTTAAAAAAAATGGGGACTAACAGTGCCACCACAACTTGTGATCCGGCAAAAATTCAGCCGGAATGAGTTGCGGTAAGGCTATTGGCGTTGGGCGGTATCCCAGCGGTATTACTGCCAGGATACCGCCCAAGTCATGATGATGCCCATTATCTACTACAAAACCATGTGCATTTGTTGTGGCATCTATTTCTTCATCCCCATTATCCCAAAAATCAACACCATTACTTCTTCTGAATCTTGACAATACATCCTCAGATTCTATGAAACCCGTTAAATGTAAACCTTCTCCATTTACACTTCTTGCCATCTTCGGACAAACAGGATGACAAAAGCAACACAAAGAACATATAAACACGCAATCTAACATTGTTAGGAAATATTTCATTTATGTGTAATTTTCCCTACATTTGTGAACCCCCCAAACGTTTCGCTTTTTGTTTGGCTTTCCTAACCTTACTTGCCAGTGGAGCACAGCCTACAGCTGTGCTCCCCTGGGCTTTTGCTCACTTGTTATGGAGAAACTGACACGTCCCTCAGACTGTCAGTAGATCCTTAGTCTTTGACTATGTTGCCATTTCTTGGTTACTTTTTAACAGTGCACAATGTACCTTCCAGTACCGGGCGCTGGGGTCCTTTTTGTTTTATGGCCGTAGACACCCTCGAAGGATTTTTTGGGTGATTGTACGAGTGTGCCTGGGACAAACTGGTGGCAAGCAGTTATTTTTAATAATGTTTTACTTCTTTTTACTGAATCACACCGCATTTTTCACGGTTGATTCAAGACTGTGGCCAGGTCTGTAAATGGCTGAGTCATAAAGTCCTTTGTTCTATCCCATGGCCATTTTGTCCCTTGCCTTCACCCAGGTTGACTAACCTGGGTTTTCCTTATTTGGGCATGCAGCCTCCCGCGAAAACTGATCTCTTTTGCAGACTTCTGCCTGTCACGTATGTGCCCAGGAAGTGGGTTGGGACTGTCTGGTCCCAATCCACACGACTGGTGACAGGATGTCTGGAGTGTCTGAATGACTGAGACCACTGTGGACCATGATTGGACCACGACTGGTATGCCTGCATGAGAGCAGATCGTCCTCGATTTTGGCGCAAAGCTAATCTTGGATAAGAGAAGGGGCTCTGCATCCATTCCAGGTCGATCCCCTGAGTTCTTACCGAACTACAGATGGAGCCAAGTCTCCTGCATGGGAAACAGACTTCTGAAACTGCCGGAGACGCTTTAGAAGGTTTTGGCACCCTTTTCCCTCTGCTGTCCCGTCTGACCTCTCCTTTCTTCCTCGATCAAGCAGGCCTGCCAAGGCGCTTCACCCTTTTGGAGTAGTGGGAACTACTCTCGGCGCCCCCTGCCTACCCACTGAACGAGCCCCTTCGGAAGTGTTCCTGGGCCATCCAGTGAACTGTCCAGCTGTACCTCAGGATATTCGGCAGAACCGCCTCTGTCTCAAGTTGCAACCCTAGACTTGGGACATTGCTTGCGCGTGGTCCTGTGCATTCTCCTGCCAAATTTTGCAGGCCTAGCTCTTCTAGGATAAGGAGAGTGCATAATGCTGCCTGCATCTGTGATTCCTGCGTCACTACCTGTTGGTGACGGACACTGTAGGTGCCTTGCTGTTTTTCTCTGCAGTGCCCTGAAGCCTGCTGCACCAGAATTTTCTTCATACATCCTTCGGAAGCTAAGAAAAGGCAACTGTCCCGTCACGGGCGATCGTTCTCCCCCGCAGCGCTGAGAGCCGGAGCACCACCAAACTGTAGGACTCAGACCTACTAGTGACCTTGACTAAACTGGCAAAGTTTGGTCCGGATTGTGCCTAGTTGTTGAGTAGTTGCAGCACTTACCGGTGGCCCCCTGGTACAACCGATCCCTTTTACGCACAAATATCCCCTAAAGGTATTCTCTCTTGGCTGGGTTAGCCTGCTGTTCGTAGCTATTCCCACCTTTTGAAAACTGCTCTGCCGCCAAGGGCAGATCCTACTCGAAAAGTGGGAACCAATTCTCCATCCCTCGCCTCAAGACCCCTTCCTGACTTGCTCCAGCCCTCCCAAGAAGACCCACTTTTTGCTTCACCTGCATGATCGCGCGCTTTTTCGCACAAACTGTACTGTTGGGCACAAGGTTCCCCACTTTTTAGGGCTGGACTCAAAAGCTAGGAAACGACTCAGAAGAATTGTCCAATGCCCGTTGTGTGTTAACCTACCCTTCTCCTTACAGGTTGTGGCAGTGCTTTCCTCATTTGTCGCCTTAGGAAACGTATTGTATACATGCTGTATAGTAGAGTATTTTGTGTGGTAACTGTTTTTGCATAACTAAAAGTTTACTTGTGTTCATTGGTCAGGCCGACAATAAATGTATAGATATTTTTCATATACACTTATCTAAGAGTAATTTGTGGTT
This sequence comes from Ambystoma mexicanum, assembly GCF_040938575.1. Taxonomy (NCBI): domain Eukaryota; kingdom Metazoa; phylum Chordata; class Amphibia; order Caudata; family Ambystomatidae; genus Ambystoma; species Ambystoma mexicanum. The sequence goes on along the minus strand of NC_090938.1, from coordinate 110,396,317 downwards.
CGTTGCTTTGTGTGCTCATTGTGGGCTTCCAATCACTCCCACCCCTCCTGAGCCTTAATCTTGACTGCCTGCTAAGCTACCTAGATTGGTCTGGCTTGTCCAGAAGGTTACCCTGTTTCACTAAACCGAGGGTGGCCTCCTAAACTTCTGCCCACCAGACAGATTGTTGTACAGCGGTGGGATAAGATCAGAGGTACCCAGTGTTGCGCACTGGTAAGGTTCTCAGGTTATACTTACACAAGAGACACAGTGGGTCTCATTACGAGCATGGCGGTAGCCGTGCCTGTATGGCAGGCACAGCTACCGCCATGCTCTCTATCGGCACCGCCTCCCGCGATTGGGCAATAACCGGCCCATTACGAGATGAAGGGGCCGGTAATTGCCCATTCGCGGGAGGCAGTAATGCCGGGCTCCCGATCCCCATTCTGCCCCATAGGGCAGAATGGGGGTCGAGAGCATGGTTGCACTGGCACCGCTGATAACGGTGCCGGTGCAATCACAAGTTCTGCTCGCGGGTGCTGCACAGTCTGCCAGGTAAGACCTGGTGGGCTGTCAGGAACCCGCGAGCAGAACTTGTAATGTGGTGGCCCGATATGAACGGTGCCAGTGCCTCGATCAAGCAGGCCTGCCAAGGCGCTTCACCCTTTTGGAGTAGTGGGAACTACTCTCTGCGCCCCCTGCCTACCCACTGAACGAGCCCCTTCGGAAGTGTTCCTGGGCCATCCAGTGAACTGTCCAGCTGTACCTCAGGATATTCGGCAGAACCGCCTCTGTCTCAAGTTGCAACCCTAGACTTGGGACATTGCTTTCGCGTGGTCCTGTGCATTCTCCTGCCAAATTTTGCAGGCCTAGCTCTTCTAGGATAAGGAGAGTGCATAATGCTGCCTGCATCTGTGATTCCTGCGTCACTACCTGTTGGTGACGGACACTGTAGGTGCCTTGCTGTTTTTCTCTGCAGTGCCCTGAAGCCTGCTGCACCAGAATTTTCTTCATACATCCTTCGGAAGCTAAGAAAAGGCAACTGTCCCGTCACGGACGATCGTTCTCCCCCGCAGCCGCTGAGAGCCGGAGCACCACCAAACTGTAGGACTCAGACCTACTAGTGACCTTGACTAAACTGGCAAAGTTTGGTCCGGATTGTGCCTAGTTGTTGAGTAGTTGCAGCACTTACCGGTGGCCCCCTGGTACAACCGATCCCTTTTACGCACGAATATCCCCTAAAGGTATTCTCTCTTGGCTGGGTTAGCCTGCTGTTCCTAGCTATTCCCACCTTTTGAAAACTGCTCTGCCGCCAAGGGCAGATCCTACTCGAAAAGTGGGAACCAATTCTCCATCCCTCGCCTCAAGACCCCTTCCTGACTTGCTCCAGCCCTCCCAAGAAGACCCACTTTTTGCTTCACCTGCATGATCGTGCGCTTTTACGCACAAACTGTACTGTTGGGCACAAGGTTCCCCCCTTTTTAGGGCTGGACTCAAAAGCTAGGGAACGACTCAGAAGAATTGTCCAATGCCCGTTGTGTGTTAACCTACCCTTCTCCTTACAGGTTGTGGCAGTGCTTTCCTCATTTGTCGCCTTAGGAAACGTATTGTTTACATGCTGTATAGTAGAGTATTTTGTGTGGTAACTGTTTTTGCATAACTAAAAGTTTACTTGTGTTCATTGGTCCGGCCGACAATAAATGTATAGATATTTTTCATATACACTTATCTAAGAGTAATTTGTGGTTCGTTGCTTTGTGTGCTCATTATGGGCTTCCAATCACTCTCACCCCTCCTCAGCCTTAATCTTGACTGCCTGCTAAGCTACCTAGATTGGTCTGGCTTGTCCAGAAGGTTACCCTTTTTCACTAAACCGAGGGTGGCCTCCTAAACTTCTGCCCACCAGACAGATTGTTGTACAGCGGTGGGATAAGATCAGAGGTACCCAGTGTTGCGCACTGGTAAGGTTCTCAGGTTATACTTACACAAGAGTCACAGTGGGTCTCATTACGAGCATGGCGGTAGCCGTGCCTGTATGGCAGGCACAGCTACCGCCATGCTCTCTACCGGCACCGCCTCCCGCGATTGGGCAATAACCGGCCCATTACGAGATGAAGGGGCCGGTAATTGCCCATTCGCGGGAGGCAGTAATGCCGGGCTCCCGATCCCCATTCTGCCCTATAGGGCAGAATGGGGGTCGAGAGCATGGTTGCACTGGCACCGCTGATAACGGTGCCGGTGCAATCACAAGTTCTGCTCGCGGGTGCTGCACAGTCTGCCAGGTAAGACCTGGTGGGCTGTCAGGAACCCGCGAGCAGAACTCGTAATGTGGTGGCCCGATATGAACGGTGCCAGTGCCTTACCGGCACCATTCATACCGTGGCCGCCACTATTGTAATGAGGCCCAGTGTCCTTAGGTTAAAGTTAACTGCAAGCCACCTGCCTTTACTTATAGTATGGAAGAAATTATGGACATTGCTTTGAGTGCCTCTAAATCTGAGACACTTTGAAAGATATGTACCGAAAGGGGCCTGTCGGCCACTGGTACTAAATCCGAAATTATCCAGAGGATCACAGATTGGCAGGAAATGCAGATTCTGGCATTGCCCTCCTATGACAGTGCAGAAGGTACTCGGGCCATCCCAAGTACCAGTAATGTAATGACTAGTGCTATGTTAGAGAGAAGCAACGATGATGATGATGATGATGATTATGTTGTGTCTCCTGCTTCACTGGCCGGCTCTGAGGCTGAGGACATGCTGGAATTCAAGCAGCAAGAGCTGCTGTTTAAGCAGAATGAGTTTGAATTTCGCATGGTTAAGCTGGATCTGGAGAGGTTAGAGAAGTAGAAGGACAGGGACCGCCAATTGGAGCTGGCTAGATTGCAGAGCACCAATGCTTCAACTAGAGGGTCTGGTAATGGGGCTGGCCCCTCCTCTCATCTAAGATTTCCGAAAGATCTGCTTAGCGTATATGATGACAAGAATGACATTATGCACTGGTTGACTGTATTTGAGTATGCATGTGAGGTACAAGAAGTAGTGGATGCTGATAAGATTGCATGGTTTCTCAGTCGACTACCCCATTCTGCTGCAGTGCTATTATGGATATGTCAAAGGATGACAGAAAATACTTTTCCAAATTAAAGCAAACTCTAGTCATAAAGTTTGGGAAGACTCCTGCCCAATACTTGAAGAGATTCAGAGAATACAAAAATAAAGAAGGTAATACTTGGGTTTCTTATGTTGCTGATTCCTTTAAAAACTTGACTGGTTGGGTGGAAGGATGCAAGGTTGCCACCTTTGAGGGTATGATGTATTTAGTCATGCTTGAACATATTTTTGCTTCTTTTTCCCCTCAGTTTAAGCAGCACTTGGCTGACTCTAAGGAGATAGATACTAAGAAGTTAGCCATGGCAGCAGATTTATGTGTGTCATACAGAGTGTCCCATAAGGACAAGCCTGCTTCCGGTAAGCAAGAGGAGGAGAAAAAGCACAAAGATAAGGAGGGCAGGGGAGCTGAAAAATCTTCCTCTCAAAAGGGCCACAAAAAGTTTAAAAAGGGAGTTGAGCTGAGTCTTGGGATTTGTGGAGCTTGTGTAGATCGTGTTGAGTGTTTCAACTGTTTCCATTCATTGAGGCGGAGCAGACTGGTAAATACCCAGACTTGTCGCGGAGTCGAGCTGAGTCTTGGGAGTTGTGGAGCTTGTGGAGATTGTGTATAGTGTTTCTACTGTTTCCATTCATTGAGGCGGAGCAGACTGTTAAATACCCAGGCTCACCGTGGAACGGTCGTAGAGTGGACCTAAGTCTTGGGAGTCTTGGAGCTCTTGCGAGCTCTGCGTGAGGCTGGTGGGACTCCCTTTGAAAAAACAGTCAACCGGTCTCGCCTGGAAAAATAACCCGGATCAAAGTTTCCACTGTCCGGGAGAGAGAGAAGAGTAAATCCTGTCAACCTTGTCAACAACCGCTGACCGGATCACAGATGCGGCGAGGGCTATCGGAAACCGAACAGGTGCGCCATGCATGTCAGGCAAGGCAAGAATGTCAAGTAAGCCACCCGATAGCTACTCCCCGCGAAACTGCTGTAAGGTCGTGTGATGCTGACAGTAACAAAGACTGTGAGAGTGTGATTCCCTCTCCCCCCGCCCAGTGCGTACAATGCAGTGAGTGCAGCTATCTAGGGTCCGCTCATGGATGGGCTGCAGAACCTAATAATGATGATCGCTGTAAAAGTCTGAGTGACAGCAGGAATAAAAGTGTTGATGCGGACAATGACGCAAAGACTGTTATTGAGAACTGTGCATAACTTAGGGTACTCTTTTATGTCAGACCCCCATGCTTGGTCGCTTGTCTGACCCCTTGTCTGACCCCTTGTCTTTTAATCCCGCTACGGTTCCACACTTACGAGTTCTTGCATTGCGGGCACGCAGAGTCGTATGCCATGCGTCTAACAAAGACCTGGGCTCAGCCACTGCGGTGGGTAGCAGCTCTAAAGAAAGTAGAGTTACTACCCTTTCACTGATAGTGAGTTCTCAGCCCTCCAGCCCCTTATAGGCGCTGGCATAGATGTGATGAGAAAAACAGAGCTGACTAACTCTGGGAAGGATCCCAAAGTACCAATGGCTCCGGATCCGTCCCTTATGTCACCCATCGGAAATTCTTATGGTACTGCGGCAGATGAACGTTGCATGGCCGGAACATCCGATGGGTTGGAAGGTTTTGAAGACAATGGGCCTCATTACGAGTATGGAGGTAAGGGAAAAACAATGCCGGTAAAGGATTACCAGCATCGTCTACCGCTCCGATCCATTACGACCCACCAACCCGCTATTATCGGCACCGTAAATAACGGTGCCGCTAATAACGCAATGGGCGCGGGCACGCAACCGCACATGCCGGCAATAGCGCCATGGCGTAAACAGGAGCCGAACACAAGTAATGCGGACATGCAAATAACGGCCTACACAAGACAGAAAAGTACCTTACCGCCATGGAGCAAATACCGGCATCGCGGATCACCCGTAAACGGCCATGTGCAGTGTTCCCAGCTGTCACAGGTGCACACAATCAGCACAGGTGGAGGCAATATAGACTGGGCCAGTACAAAAGGAGCACACCCCACCCCTTCCCACACCCAGTCACACCCAAAAATGATTCCAATAGTACTAGCAATGCTGGAGCTGGAGGACATGATTGCAGTGGAACTGCAGCAACAACAACAGGCAGCACAGAGGAGATGCAGGAGGAGAAGGAGGGTGAGGCAGGCCCAGCATGCCCCACCTTTGCAGCCAGTGGTACCATGCAGGCAGCCCCCAATCCCTTGCATCAGAGCCAGTCCATTCAACCTAACCCCTGAGCAGATCCACACCCTGTACCTTCTTGACCGGGACACCATCACCACCGTTGTGGACATGATACATGAAGACATTGTCAGCCTCATTGAAATACGCACCGCCATCCCACCTCTACTGAAGGTAGTGTCTGTGCTCCACTTCCTGGCCACAGGCACCTACCAGCACACAGTGGGGCACATGCATGGCATATCACAGCCATTATTCTCACGTTCGCTGAACCAAGCGCTCGATGCCCTCCTGAAGCACACAGGCGACCACATTTTCCTACCACGGACAGCCCAGGAGATCTCCAACACCAAAGTTGGTTTCCATTCACTGGCCAGCATCCCTGGTTGCATTGGCGCCATCGACTGCACGCATGTTGAATTGGTGGTCCCACATGCCATGGAGGCAGTGTACCGCAACCGTAAGTTATACCACTCCATCAACATGCAAATGGTATGTGCCTCAAACAAGATCATCACACATTGTTGTGCCCGATTTCCCGGATCAACCCATGATTCAATGGTCTTGCGGAACTCCACGATACCACGCTACATGGAGCGACATGCAGGGCAGAGATCCTGGCTTCTCGGTGAGTTGCATGTCAGGCTCATGGCATCGCGATGTGGGTAGGTGATTGGGGGGTGAGATGCATACTTCACCTGGCTGAGATGGGGGGGGGGGAGATGCATACTTCACCTGGCTGAGAATACCTGAGAGGATGGACCATGCTCATACCCCAAAGCAGGCCAGAATTCACCTGACACCTAACCCCAAAATGCAAGACGTAAGCTGCTCTACCATGAAAATGATGCAGTGTTACATCCATTCCATAGCCATCAACATGTACACTGCACATAATCAGACCGTAGCCCCCGCAACACAATAATTCAGCGACAAGCAGTTAGTATGGCCAATGCACAGCACCAAATACCATCATCAAGAAGGACAGTTCTCCATTACTGCGTACAAACGAGTCACATGAGGGCAAAATACATGAACACACCCCAACACCAACACAGAGGCCCACCAAAGCAGAATGTCCACATCTGTTGTGCAGAGTGAGATCATCATGAGTCTGCCATCAACAGTGACAGGATGAAAGCATACAATTCACCAACACGGCACCCAGATCATGGCAACAACTGGCGTGGACTACCACAGTGCATTGGCACTCACAAGGAATAGGACACCCCTGCACCCACTAGACGATGCCACGCACATCTGTCGATCTGATAAATACACAAATTGCAGTAACGTCATGAGGCTCTATTCATGCATGGATATGTGGGTGCCAACAGGAAATAAATGCATGCTATGGTGTCATTGATACAAGTGCCATATGATGTGATCACTTACACATAACCATTCTTGCACACATGCAGGTGATGCAGGCTATCCCTTGAAGAGGTGTCTCCTTACCCCAGTCCGGAACCCGCAGAACAGGCACGAAGAGGACTACAATCGTGCGCATACACGTACCCGTGTGGTGATTGAGCAGACATTTGGCCTTTTGAAGGCACGGTTTCACTGCCTCAGCAGGTCTGGTGGGACACTCCTGTACGGGCATAAGAAGGTGGGCAAGATCGTGATGGCATGTGTCATGCTACACAATATGTGCATCAGACGAATGTGCCTCTGCCCCCTGACGCTGAACTGCAACCACCTGACGATGAGGATGAGGAGGGTGGAGATGGGGCTGCACTTCAGGGAGGCAGCGATGCACAGGAGGGACGTGCCATGCGTCAGACTTTGATAAACCAATGTTTCTAGCACACATGGATGGGGAGTGTGACATGGAGGTGGGACTCAGGGCACTGGGTGTGTCAGGGACATGGACACTGTAGACTGTTCACCAATAAAGCACACGTACACAAACAATGTCTGCTCATTTGAATTCTGATTTCACAACAGGTGTATTGAAGAAATGTAACATATTTAGTGCAGAAGCCCTCCACCCCACACACCCTCTCCCCCTCCCCCTCAACTTCCCCACACACCCTTTCCCCCCTGCGCCTCCCCCCTCAACTTCCTCACATACCGTCTCCCCTTCCGCCTCCCCCTAAACTTCCCCACACACCCTCTCCCCCCTCCTTCTCCCCTCTCAACTTCCCCACACAGGGTGGGCACTTGCATGCACCATTGTTCTTCAGGAGTTCGGATTGCCAGGCTGCACCTACACCCCTTTTCCACTGGCAGTATCGGGTGGACCCCTGTCTGACTTGCGCACATTCCGGACAGACCTATGCAGGGGGCTGGTCTGTCTGGAGCTGCTATTTGAGGAGGTCTCTGGTTGTTGAACCACCTGTGTGGGACGCAGGGCCTCCAATGCTGACACCATTTGGGTGAGGACCTGCCTCACAGCCGCCATTTCACTACATATGTCTTTGCCAGTGGACTCAATGGCAGATTTGAGGGATGCTGTGCATTCCTCATTTCCTCCCTTGCCTGGCCACATTCGGTTATGTGGTGGGTCAGCAGCCCTGTCAGCTCCTCCTGGCGCTGTTGTATTGCCCTGGTGCCCTCCTGCCTGTCCCGGACACTGGCAGATGTTGTTGGTGCATGCAGAATGGTTGGGGCCTCATGCATGCTCCCCATGGGGCTGAAGCTCCCTGGCCAGGACTCCATTGCGGACAGCTCATGGCTGCTGGCATCCTGATTGCTAGGTGGGGAGTGTTGGGGTGACTGCTGGGGGCATGTACCAGTAGGTGTTCCGGGTGTCGGTGTGTATACTTCATCAACAGACACAGCTGCTGTGGCAGCTGTCTCACCAACGGTACTGCTTGCCGTGGAAACCGTGCCTTCAGCCACTGGCTCCTGTGTGGATGTGGATGTGGCTGGTGGGGGTGCTGTGGTGGTGTCAGTGATGGAAAGTTGTGCTGTTGGATCCACGTTGTGTTGGGCTTGGCCAGTAGTCCAGGTTGCCCTCTTCCCCTGGATGTTGAGGGACGGTTTGCTGGCGCCATGCCCCTAGACCTCTTGGCTGTTGTCGCAGCATCCTCCCTGGTGTCCTGATCTTCACTCTCAGATTGTGTGCCTGTGGGGGACCAAGAGAGGGAGTCCATTAGTGATGGGTCTACATGCATCAGGCATGAATTGTGGTAGCTGCATTTCTATGGAATGGCAGGTGATTGGCATTGGGGTAGTGACATACAGGTTGCTTGCCTTTTGGGTGGGTTATGCATGGATATGTCTGGGATGAAACATATATGGGGTGCATCATGCATGGGGACAAGATGGTGCTGTGCACTGCCTGTAGGCAGTCTTGCAAAAATGTGTCTGGTGGACCTGCTTCCCATCATTGCACTGTCACTTCACGGGGACATCATCGTGTAGTTCTTTACAGTGTTTCATTTGGGACACCTACCTGCATCAGCCGATTACGGGGCTCCACGCTCCATATCCCCCCACTCCCTCGATTGCCTCCATCCCAATGGTGCTTGCACAGATCTCCTCCCAGGGTTGCATCTTTATGGGGGAGGCCGCACCACCACCTGTTGCCATCCCCAGGTTACGGTTGTCAGAGATGATGTTCCGGACTCGTAAGCGCAGGTCGTCCCAGTGCTTCTGGGCATCTTTAGCTGTGCGCGGGGTGGTGCCAACGGCACCCACTTTCTGCGCCACCTCGGCCCATATCTCTTTTTTGCGCTGCACTGCAGGTCACTGCATGTTAGTGGAGAACATGACATCCGCATTTTCTGCCAGTGTCTCTGCCAGCATGTTGAGCTCCTCTTGTGAGAAGCGCTCCTTGCGCAAGCACACAGCACTTTTTTTAAGGGCCTTGGGCATTGTGAAATGCTGCTGGTATATGTTGGGACAGGTATGGTGGTGATATGGGTCCAGGTTACAGAGGATGGCAATGGATTGTGTTTTTAAAGATGGCGGCGTGCTCTTTCCCATTCCTGTGCGATGACGCTACTTCCGGTCACCGCTAATGCCAGTGGCATAGATGGCGGTGGAGCAATCTGCGCTTCGTGCAATGCCGGTAAAGACGATTTTTCACCTTTTAACTGCAGGGCGGTAAGGTCGTTACCAGCATGGCGCAAAGCTCGTGTCCGCGTACTCGTAATGGCTCTCTAATAGCAGCCTTGAAGCAACACAGACACGGTATTTGCTCCATGCCGGTAAGGGCAGTTACTTACCTCCAAACTCGTAATGAGGCCCAATGTGTTTAAATCATCTGGCACTCAGAGAAAAGACGCAATCTGCCTTGAAAACATGGATAGGGCTGAGCTCTCGACGTTAAACGCTTTCAGTCCTCACAAAAGCGTGTTGCCTGTTGTACTTGACTTGAACAGGGAAGCTCAGATCTCAGAGGGGGAAATATTTGTGAACAAACTCCCGCTGTTCACACGCAAGGAAACAGATCATGGGAACGAACAAAAGAAAAAATTCCATAGAAGTAGTGGACAAACTTCTACATGACCTAACGCAAATAAATACTGTCATAAACAACAAAAACAGAGACGAGACCCTGGAAAACAAAAAATCTGAAGGTCAAAATGGCCCATGCTCCTCGGCACTGCGTATAAGCCCCCCATGCATAAGTGGCCAAGTGGGGCCCTAAAGCAAAGAAGGATTGAGGAGAGTTCCTCACCTAAGGTCCATTCTTCTCAACAGAGAAACATAAAAAAACTCAAAACAAACTGGGGAATCAAGGCATTTTGTATGGCAAGGCCAAAAGTCTGATACAGTAAAAATAGTCAACAAAGAAGCAAGTAGAGTGGTACACGTTCAATCTGTGTCCTACTCTGAAGACTCATCTACTGACTCCGCTTTTTTGGAACGTGAATTTCCATCTATGAACATCTAATTGAGAACGTTAAGGATCTAACCACTTTGTCCGCACTTATGAACTCCAAGTTGATTAATATGGAATGTGACAACACCTCCCTCAAACATAAGATTGATGATGACATAAAAAGGATTGATCTTTCACTTAACGCTTTGGTAGAACAAAAGCGTAACAATAGTGAAGATAAGAAACTGCTTGCGGAGGTCGCCAAAGAAGCATTGGGGCTATTGAAACATAAACAACGCACTCCATCATGGGAGTCGGTGCAAGCGTTTAAAGATGGCAAACAATGCATTCATTCGGAAATTTACCAAAATAAACAAAAGTGACCCAACAAAGACTGCGGCTCTAGCTGCTGTCTTCCCGAAAAAAGCTCAAGCTCGGGCAGCGTGGGAGTTAGTACAGCCACAAGCACAGAAGTGGTCAATATTGAACTAAATTAACTAACTGTACAACCCGAGAGTGACATGGTCGAGAAGACATCTCATTTACTAATTACTCAAGCTCCCTGCCAGAGCAGAAGCTCCTTGAAATTAGACATCCAAAAACAATCTACTTCTGCGGATGGAGAGGGCCTAATTGGCAACCCTGATGTGGTGATGTCAGGCGGTGCTAACTCTAGTGGACGTAATGACGGACTGTTTGCGATCTTTAATGCAGAAAATGTGAACAAGAAGACTGTAAACAAACCCCTCCAAATAAAAAAGACTAAAAACCAAACTAAGAGGAAGACTTGCATGTCTAATAGCACAAGAAGATTCCTATGTAACATCAAAACCGTAAATGTTACCTTAAATACGGACAAGCTTTGCGGATTGATAGAAAAACTTAAAAAGGTTCCAGTGTCGGCCACAGCCACCATGCACGGGAATCAAGTTATTGAAACTCTTAGAGAAGAGGCTACTATGCTCGAGCTTCTGAATTTGTCAACCTACGAAAACAATGAAGAACCCATGCTTGAGCAAACACCTTTGACAAAGTCGGAGCAGAACAACATTTCTGTAATACTGGACGAGGAACAGTCCAGAAGTGCAAAGTCAATGAGCGAAACCAGGTCGGGGAGAGTTGGTACCTTGCTCCTACCAAGTGAACCGCAACAAGTAAACACATTAAAAACACCAAACCTCAGCTTTATTACATTCGGAGAAAAATTTAAAAATCTTGCAAAAAACCACCAGACAAACGAGTCAAACAAAAAGTCCTTACACCCCTGGCTGTCAAATAATAAGAGGAACACAAAAGAACTTAAGGTGAAGAATGGGCGCTTCCTATCAAATGGCGGGCATAGGAGTCACGCTGCAAATCGTGAAAATGTACAAAGCGCTCCAGTGAAAGAAGCAGAATCATGGAGAAGGGGTAACTCTGTCAAAAATGCTCACCAGCTCACAACAAAGAAAATCCATGCAACCTCTTGCCTGAATTTGGAAAGAATATTATCAATCAAGGATGGTTTGACCCTGAATAAGAACAATGTTTTACGTCTTTTACATCATCTTCCGTCTCTCAGGACAATTGAATCAAATGACATAAAAACATTGGAGTTCATTGATGAACTGCAGAACGATAGAGTCAGATTACACATTGAATCTGGATTGATATGTAACTTTCTGCTAGAGGCAGTTACCAGTATTACTCTTGCTGGGTTTTGATATTTCTGAAGTAAAAACTGAAAACTTTAAGGAACATGAAGAAAAAACGAAAAGTTCTAAAATTGTCTGTGTTAAGCCTGATAACATCGGGGTAAACAAAAGTTTCACATTTCAGAAGGCTCTGTGGGTGGAACCCACAATGAAGCTGCCACAAGAAAATGGAATGGAGCTGATATTTGTCCACAAGATCCTCAAGCAGGTGACCAAATCAAAATCACTTTTGATTGTGGAAACAGAATGTTGGGTGGAAACACTAGTAATAAAGGAGGTCAGGATCAAATATGTGAAATGAACAACTGAAATTAGTTGGCTGAAGCACTAGGAGGTTCAAATCAGAGTTAATGTGAAGAGGTAAGAGGAACCACCACGCATACCAGAGGTTTTCTACACCTCTTCCACTCTAACTGGTTGGAGGGTTTGGACATAGCATGCTTACAAGAAATGTGGCTTAAAGATTGCGCTATCACTGATGAGTTTGAGACTGCCATAAATCCAGCAACAAAGAAACAAAAAGGTCGACCAGTTGCAAGTTTGCTGACTCTTGTAAGGAAAAGCTCAGGATACCGCATCACCAGCTCGAGGAACATCTGTACGTACATTCAAATAACTGATATTGACCGAAAAGCTAAATCCTTGACTGGAAAAAGCACCCTTTATGTCAACAACCTATATTGGCAACATAAAACTGTGGGCACAACCCTATTCATTGATCAAGTAACTGAATTAATTGACGAAATCAATGAAGAAGATTTGTCACCTAATATAATATTATGTGGCGACTTGAACATAAACTGTGTAAAAATAAATTGAGGGAGTGCCCATGGAAGGAACAGCATTGAAAACGTGGCAGTCCAATGCTGAATGTTAACTTAAAAGGGGATGTGCCAGTGCCACCACAACCCACATGGAGAAGACATTTCCAGAAATCAACTTTAGATTACTTCTTTGTGTCTGGAAAAGTGGCTGAATGCGCTGTAACCTTACAAGTAGTCCCTAGGGTACACAGTGATCATGGTCTTGTGAAGTTCTCATTTATTGCACCAGAGAAGGCAACCATTCGCAAATGGCAACCTAATTTAACCCTAGAATCTAGTAGGATTCGACTTCGACTGAACGACAAAGAGGTAAATGGGATTACAAATGCCTATTGTGAGGAGTACGACAAAATTGAATAGCAACATTTGTTGACACGGTATGTCGAAAAGAAACAGCGACACTGAAATCGCGCATTTGACCCCAAACACTCTTTTGACATTCAGATCATAAGAACAAAACATCAAATGCAAATGGACCTTAGACAATGCACAAAAACAAATACAACATCATCTCTGGTTGAAAAAAGAAGGATAAAGCAAAAATACTAAAATTGAATAATCTCACTTAAATCCATTATCCAACAACAAGACGCTGAGGTAATGTTGTCCAAATTAACAAACAAAAACTCTAGTGAGTTCTGGAAGATCATCAATAAAGAAAGCAGCACTCAGCATGCTTTACAAAACAACATGGTGGCTGAAAGCGAATGGGATTCACATTACAGCCAGCTATACAGTAAAAAGGGGAAAAGTAAAGAGCCGGATCCTCCTAAAGTAGATTGATGGGACCTTAAATTTGATAAGGTAGACATCCTGCAAACCATCAAAATAATTAGTTCATCACAGGCACCCGGCCCGGATAGGCTGACTAATTACATCTGGAAGAAAAACCCGGAAAAATGGGCTGAGTTTTGTGATCTGTTTTTTTTGAAAATCACAACAGAATGTGCTACCCCTAAATCATGGAAAAGTGCGATCATCGTGCCACTGTTAAAAAAAAGGCAACAGGGCAAACCCTAAATATTGCCGCCCAATTGCTCTGCTGGATGTGCCAGGAAAGATCTACGCAACTCATCTTCAACTTCAGCTCCTTGAGTGAATGAACCTCAGTCAGCATTTTGATCCTAGACAATCAGGATTCGTCAAGGGTGTGGGGTGTGGTCTAAATTTACTGTTAATAAATTTGATGAAAATGGAGGCCATAAGAGCGGGGAGTAAGGTCTTTCTTGCCTTCATAGATCTCTCCCACGCTTTTAACAGTACAGATCATGAAATCCTTTGGACCAAAATGAAAAAGTGGAATTGTCCATTAAGTTTGCTTCTAGCCATCAAAGAATTGCATACAAACACCGAAGTGCGAATCAGTCTAGATCGAGCGGGAACTCTTTCATCTGCAATAAGGACATTCTGTGGTGTAAAGCAGGGGTGCCCACTGGCTTCAATCATTTTAAATTAATTTTTGTACGATATTGGCGATACCATCTAAGTATTCCAACATTCCCGCCGAAAATTCATGGATCGCATGTAAGCTGGATCCTTTCCGCGGATGACTTAGTTCTGCCTGATGTGACGCCGATAGGACTTCAATGAAAATGACACGTCCTTGAAGAATATGTTAACATCAATGGACTGTGTATTAACATCAATGAATCAGAAAAGTTGACATTGCAAGATCTAAGGAAGAAAGGAACACGTAACACAAAATTCCAATAGCACCTAGGCAAAGAGACCTAGAAGATCATCCTTCACACGAAATATCTGGGCATGACGATCAGTTCAAGCCTTAATGATGCACCATGGATTGAAAACGTCAAAATTAAGTGTCGCCGGGGGCGTGGCCAGCGAGCACGGGATGAGGACGTGATCCCTCGGAGCTCCCGCGGCCGTCAGCCAAAATCCTGGAAATATCCTGTAATTCGGGCACTACAACGGCGGAAAATATATCCAGGCGCAGCGGAACCCTGGGCGCTTAGATCGGCATAATACCGACCCGAACCGCAGCTCCAGTCGGGAGCAATTGGTCCGAGAAGTCCGAGACGCCGGCAACGGACAAGATGGCCGCCGGAACAGCGGCCTAGAAGGGGAAGCGTAATACGGCGCCAACTGCAGGAGGCAGACGCCCTGCCCCGCTGGGGCCTGAAGCAGCCGCGCAGAACCACAACGGAAAGCGGAGAGCGGAGGGGAGAGACGAGATTGTGGACTCCTGCCGGGCGGAACGAATCGTAGAGTGGGAGCCGCCTGCGACTGGGAAGGTAGGCGGTCCCCACTGCCGGCCACATCACACCGTGTGCTTCCGAGCGCACGCGAATCCAACCCCCCGCACCCCCCTGCGGATGCGTTTGACCACCGGAGAGGCAGACACCCTGACCGGCTGGACCTGCTGGAGGGCGAAGGCGGGACACGAACCCGTGGAACGAGTCACACGGCGGGGGCTGCCCGCAACTGAGAAGGTAGGCGGCCCCGCTCCTAGAGACCACATCCAGCTGTGTGTTTTCGGGCGCACAGGGGCCCGGCCCCCGCGGGAGCGCTGTCTCACTGGGGGCAGCCTTGACTCCGGCCCACGGGATAGAGCGGGCGGAGGGTTGGGACTCTGGGGATCGGAGTGGAGAGAGCGGCACTGAGGCGCCGGAGACGACGCACCAAGCCACTGAGTGACCTGAGGCTTGGTGCTTGGAACGCAACCTGTGGACTGACCTCCTAGCGATCCCACAACGAGAGGCCAACAATCAAGCACACAGTGCGGCAATAGAGGAGTAGAGGCAAACCCACTCATCAACCGTTGGGCGCCACCAGATCCTACCAGCTCCGGAACGGGGTGCCGCACCTGCCCGCCCTACAAACAGCCTCAAGAAGCATACGTCGCAAAGCCTTATCAACAGTGCGTGAGTGGGGCCAATCTCCCGAGGCCCACCTTCAGATATGGGTAAGGATAAGGCAAGAGGCACGACAACGCAGAGCAAAATAGAACAGTATGCGACCCCCGCCCAAGCCCTCCCGCCGGAACAACCCGGTACTACCGCAACACCAGAAACGGAGGAGAACATTTCGCTGAAGGATGTCATGAACGCCATAGCAAGTTCGAGAACCTCGATGGAAAAGAAGATGGATGGCATCAGCGCAGATGTGTCATTATTACGCCACGACCTCCAAAAACTCACAGCCCGCACTGGAGAAGCCGAGGGTCGAATATCAGAAACAGAGGACAATGTAAGGACGATGAACCAGCAAATGTCAGGAGCGCTAGCTCGCCTCAGAGCATTGGAAGAAAGAGTGGAAGAGGGGGAGGGCAGAGCGAGACGAAACAACATTCGGATCCTCGGTCTGCCGGAGAAATCGGAAGGAGCAAGCATGGAACTGTTTCTAGAGCAATGGCTCGCAGACATCTTTGCCCCCAAGACCTTGTCGAACTTCTTTTCAATTGAACGGGCCCACCGAATGCCAACTGGCAGGCAAATCCCAGGTGCCCCACCCCGCACAGTGATTGCGAAACTGCTGAACTATAGAGACCGAGACGCAATACTCCAAATGGCCAGAGCCAAGGGCACTATAACGTTCAACGGCTCCAGAATAGGTTTTTTCCCGGACTTCACTAGAGAAGTGCAAAGAGCCAGACAATCCTTTGGCCCTCTCAAAAAACGTCTCCAGACCCTCAACGTAAAATACGGACTCCTATTCCCGGCGCAGCTGAAGATATACTTTAATGGAACAACTGTGCACTTCACGGACCCAGCTGAAGCTTGGAACTGGGCAGCAAGACACCTGGAGGGCGACTGGAGGCCAGACGGAAGAGAGGGTAACGGCAGGAATCGCCCAAGGCGGGACAGGGCACCTCCTGAACCCCCGCAGCACCAACCCCAGGCACAGCCAAACAGAGATAATGACTGAAATGGAGAATAAGGTACCCACTCGCAGTTACGCTTTGAGCCCTGGCGCCATGTTATTAGTCCATGCTAACAGCGAATTAACTGTGAACCCGATGTCTGTGTAACTGACGGCCCGGTCCACGTAACCCCCACGGCCGGAACAAGGCAACTTAGGACTAAGTAGTGTTATACCACTTGAGGAATAGTCCTGGGTTGATGAGTTGACTGTCCCCTGACAGTCGGTTGTATTTGTATGTTTGGGCGTCAGGTACTTCAAGTTGGGGTGGAGTATAGGGTGGGGGAAGAAAGGGAAAGTTTTAATGTTGTTTTGTTAGCTCGGATTCATAGCACGCCCAACCACAGACCTGAGAACAGTCCGCTGTACATTACACCCTGCTGTACTATGTATTGGAACCATATCCCCAACAGACACACCAAGGGGAGGCAGCTCTCCCGACCCAAACACCCTGCGCGTCCTTTAACGGAAAGCTCTAGATGACACACCCACAAGCACACCCACCCCCACCCGATCGCCCCAGGTCCCTTAAGCTGCTTAGTTGGAATGTGAACGGAATGGGCTCTGGGATTAAAAGACGCCTGATTAAACAGCTGTTGAATAGGCATTCTCCCGATTTGGCCCTACTATCGGAAACGCACCTAGCGGGAACACACTGCACCTTTTTTCAGAGAACAAATTACAGGACCGCATTCCATGCAGGGTACACGATGGGATCCAGGGGCACCCTTATTCTTATACACAAAAGGCTCCCGTTCTCCCCACAGGTGGTGGAATTGGACCCACGGGGTCGCTATGTACTCATTCTAGGTACACTCTGGGGCGAAACGCTGGCCATTGTATCAATATATTCCCCACCCGGACTGGGCCAGGGACTCTTGGAGGATGTCACCGCTCTCCTGGGGACACACCACCCAGATCGATGGGTCCTGGGGGGAGACTTTAACGACGTCATGTGCAATGCTATGGATCGTACCCATCTTAGAGGGCGTAACCCAAATGCTCCCACGAAACTCTCCAACTTTGTGTCTGCCTTGGGCCTCCGAGATGTGTGGCGCGAATTACATCCCCAGGATAGAGGCTACTCATTCCACTCGGGAGCACATGGCTCCCTCTCTAGACTTGATTACCTCCTGGTCCCGAACACAGACCTACATAGGGCAATATCTGCTGAATACCTCCCTCGTGGAATCTCGGACCACTCCCCCCTATTGATTGAAATACGAACACACTTTGTAACCCCCCCTAGAACGTGGAGGCTAAACAGCTACCACCTTGGCTTCCCAGAGTTGGTAGACCGCCTTACGGAGCGGTCTGATGAATACTTTGACATAAATATACCAGCAGTGGATGACCCGGTGGTGGTGTGGGAGGCCTATAAAACGGTGCTGCGTGGGGAGATCATCTCCTGGGTAGCAAACAAAAAGCGGGAGAGACTCCAAAAAATAGTAGAGGCAGAGGCTGAAATGGTCCAGGCCGAAAGCACGCATATACTTGACCCCACCCCGCAGACTCAAAGGTTCCTCAAACAGACCACAGAAACCCTCAGAAATATCATGCTAGATAATGCCAAACAGGCTCACTGGGACACCAGAGCGAGGATATACGAGCTGGGAGACAAGGCAGGCAAGATGCTGGCCTGGCTGGAGAGGAGGGAGGAGGGGAGACGTCATGTCAGGGAGATAGTTGCCCCAAATGGAGTTGGGCATCAGACGGACGCAGACATAGCAGAAGCATTTGCCCAGTTCTACGCGGAACTCTACCGAGCCCCGACAACACCTTTCGACCCGACCCTATTGGATGAGATTACACTCCCGGTTCTGACACCACAACAACGGGAGGAGCTAGACTCGGATCTCGCTGAATCCGAGATAGCCGAAGCCCTAGCGCAACTCCAAACAGGGAAAACACCGGGCCCCAATGGCTTCCCGGCCGAGACCTGGCAGAGACTTGGAGGGAATAAAATGGCGACCCCCCTATACAGGATGTTTCTTGGTGCCCGCGACCAGGGCACCCTCCCACCTGACCTGTGTAAAGCCACTATCGTGGTCATTCCCAAACCCGACAAGCCCCCGGAGCAGTGCGCCTCTTACCGGCCTATCTCGTTAATTAATAGCGAAGCCAAGGTTCTTGCGAAGCTCCTTGCCAACCGGCTGCAATCAGTAATCCATACCTTGATCCACCCGGATCAGTGTGGCTTTATGCCACACAAATCAACGCGCATGAACCTGCGCCGGCTCCATCTGGCGCTGGAGCGGGCCCCGATCATTGACACCCCTCTCGCCCTACTGGCAGTAGATTTTGAAAAGGCCTTCGACTCGGTTAGGTGGGACTGCCTTTGGGAGGTCATGAAGCGCATGGGGTTTGGGGACAGCTTCCTGAAATGGGTGAAATTACTCTACACTAACACTCAAGCGGAGGTCAGAGTGAATGGTTGGTCGTCTCGGTCCTTCCCGTTGGGAAAGGGCACGAGACAGGGATGTCCCCTTTCTCCCCTTCTCTTTGCCCTGGCAATTGAACCTCTGGCCCTTTGGCTTCGACAAGACGCTGCATGGACGGGGTTCAGATGGCCTGAAGGACATGAGGACCGTGTTTCCTTGTATGCAGATGACCTCCTGATTTACCTGGGAGACCCAGCTCAGTCCTGCCCCAAGGTGACGCAGATGCTTGCCCGGTTTGGCGTCCTTAGCGGGCTTAAAATCAATTGGGGGAAATCAGTTCTCTTCCCGGTGAAAGGCAACGTGCAGGCTGACCCTCGGGAATGCCCGTACCGAATAGAACCGCAAGGTTTTCGATACTTGGGGATCTGGGTGACCACAAACCTGAGTGAATACACACTACACAATTTTCAACCGGTCCTTGACCGTTTCGTTAATGACGCCCACCACTGGAGACTTCTTCCTCTTACGCCCATGGGAAGAGCCGCACTCTTTAAGATGATAACTCTCCCAAGGTTTCTCTATGTCTTACAAAATGCCCCGCTATGGATCCCGGACTCCGACTTTGGGCGGGTTGAATCCCTTTTTCGGGAACTAATATGGGGGGGTGGTCAACCGAGGATAGCGCTCACTACGCTCCAAAGATCGGTCTGGGAGGGTGGGATAGGAGCCCCGCGCCTCCAAACATATTATTGGGCTGCACAGCTGGCAGTAGTCAACGACCTGCTTCATGGAGATAGGGAGCTCCCCCACATCAAGGCCGAGGTTGCAGCCATGCACGATACCGACCCGTGGCAACTGCTATACCAAACTCTTCCGAGACCCCTCCCACCAACAACCATGGTTCATACTATTGTGGTTTGGAAACAGGCGCATAGATTCGTTGGGTGGGGAAATAGTGTAACTGTGGCACAACCCTTGTGGAGAAATTGTAACCTGCCCGAGGTAAAGAAGCTTCAACCATGGTCTCGATGGGTAAGGGCTGGGATTCTGAGAGTTGGGGACATTCTTGAGGAGAGGGACATAGCCTCGTTTGAAACTATACAGCAAAAATTCCAACTCCCGGATACTGAGCGATATCACTATGTACAGCTGGCCCACGCCCTAAGAAACCACATACCGGCGGGTACCAATGTCCCGGACTACACACCAATAGAACGTAATATGTTACCAGCTCTTATCCCCACCAAATGCACCTCCATCCTATACAATGCTATTACATCCTTTGCCACACCGGAACTCACGACCCTGAAAACTAAATGGGAGGCAGATGTAGGGGTGATCGATCCAGAAGACTGGATCCAAGTACTAATGCACCCACGGGAGGTGGCCATCTCTTCCAGGATTCGGCTGGTTCAATTAAAGATCCTGCACAGGGTCTATTACCCCAGGACGATACTATACAGATGGGAAAGAGCCTTGAATCCGAACTGTCTCCGCTGTGGGGATGAGGAGGGGACCTTCTTCCACACCCTGTGGGCATGCCCCCAAATCCGTACCTTCTGGAGTGAATGCTGTACTGTACTTGGCAATGTCTTGGCGTGCCGCATACCACTAGACCCGAGGATTCTCATTTTGGGGGCGCCGGTTGAGACTGAACTTACTAAATGGGGCAAGCTGCTCCTGAACACAGCAGCAGGACTGATGAAGCGCAACATAGCGCAGAAATGGGGAGCCCCGGAGTCCCCAACGATGGAGCAATGGGCAACAGACATGAACATTTGTGCCACCATAGAACACCGAGTATATACCGCCAGAGGATGCCCTACTAAGGCGGACAAGATATGGGGGAGGTGGGAGGAGATTGGTCCCTAGAACCGGCTGGACCTGATCATATGCAATAAGAGGGATATGGTCGGAATGCACTAAAACCTGGGGTAATGTTATGAGTGATTGATACATGGTCTATTAATGGTTGTATTTTGGAAGGACATGCTAATCCAGGAAAGCTGTTGTTGTGTAGTTTGGAATGTTTAAAACAATAAAAAATGTTTTATCAAAAAAAAAAAAATTAAGTGTCGCCAAATAGCAATTCAAGCAGCTGTGTTAAACAAGAAATACTGCAAGTTCTCCTTAAAACCTGTGATTGGATACAATAGGATGGCCGCTGGGAAGAAGAGACGCGAGTGACTGCGCTCTTCCCCCGGGCTGCCAAAATAAAGCACTACATGTAAGGAATCTCGAACGGAGGAGAGTGGATGTACATCCCTCCGTGGTGGCGAGCCC
The DNA here is from genome assembly GCF_040938575.1 of Ambystoma mexicanum. NCBI lineage: Eukaryota > Metazoa > Chordata > Amphibia > Caudata > Ambystomatidae > Ambystoma > Ambystoma mexicanum. The sequence continues at coordinate 110,375,198 of NC_090938.1, read as the reverse complement.
CCGGTGTGTGCAGCGGTGAGCGGACCAGTACGTGGAATTGCGGGAGGAAGGCAGCAGGCGGAGGAGGAGGGGAGACCGCCCATCCACCATCGCGACACGTAACAGCTCTTGCTGACCGGCGCTTCAGGGAGGGAGAGAGGAGCTCTCGCCCGGGCTGCACGTGACGGGAGAGGCGGGTGCACTAGACCCCGAGGGAAGTACGACCTTGGGGCCGATTGGACGGCGCGGCCCAGTGACAGGCTCCAACGGAGAAGCCCAGCTTGGGGAGCGAGGAGAGGGTATCGTGCGGCCTGGAGTGTGGAGCGGGAGGCAGACAAAGGTGAGCTCCCATAGCCCTGGAACCCAGTTAGGGGCGGCCAGACTCGGCGCGGAAAGCAGTGAAAGGGGGGTGAGGCCTCTTCTCCCCTCTTCTCCCCCTACCTTCCTCCGCAAGGAGAGGGTATGACAACGGGACTCAGGGGTTGAGTGGTGGAGCTGCAGCATGGACTGGAGGGACCCCAGCCCCTCCCGGAATAAATAGTGGAAGGACTATACATGCGACAAGGGAACCCTGAGCCCGCAACCCAGGGGAGCTAAAACAGAAAGAGGCGCATCCCCGGGGCCCCACTCCTCCCGCCCGGCGGAAGGACTCTGAGATAGAGGGGAGCCTCAAAGGAGGAGGGTAGGAGGGCCCCCCCTCCACATTTGTGCAATCAGCTGTGTCCCTGGGGGCACCGGCCTCGGGGCGCCTCAACAACCCCCCTCCCGCACGGCATGGGCCAAGGCTGGGGTGGATGCCTCCTGGGACGAACCGAGAGAGGGGTCATACACCATCTTAAATAGGAGCCACCCTTCCCCCCCCCCCCCGAGGCTAAATCCAAGGCTAAGGGGAAAGGGAGCTCTGCGCAGCAGACCTCACTGAATCCGAAACAGGATGCGAACATTCTCCAGATGTGGTCCACGGACTCTCCAATGCCAACCAAAGGAAAGGGTCAAGAAGAGCCGCCTCATGGAGAAAACAACGCACAAGGGCCTCACGACCAGATGCCGTTGAGAGAAGATATGGAGAGGTGGTTTGGAGAACTCCAGGAGAAATTTCTGTCCACAGTGCAGGAACAATTCGCAACAATGAAAGATGATCTGAAACAGGTGGTGCAGGAATTGAAGCGGGATGTGGCCAATCTGGAGGAGAGAACGGACTCCCTTGAACGGATGGTCCAAGGGATGGAGGAGGAAACCCAACAAGCCAGTGAAACTCAGTAACAGTTGGTGAGGCTCACCCATAACCTCGAGATACAATGCGAGGACCTCGAGAACCGCTCGCGAAGATCCAACATTCGCATTAAGAATATGGCAGAGTCAGTCCAAGACAAGGATCTTAAAAAGGCGGTAAAAGAGGTATTCACGGATATCCTGGAAGCACAAGACGCGGAAGAGATTGGGATTGACAGAGTCCTTAGGGTGGGTCCGAAAAGATCTGTGTGGTGATGTGATGTGATGTGCTGGTGGCCCTATCGTCCTACCCACAAAAGGAGCACATTTTGAGAAGAGCAAGGGAGATGGATCACATTCGTATGAATGGGGAGGACATCCAACTATATCAGGACCTGGCACTTGTGACGCTGCAGAAGAGAAGGGCGATGGCCCCCTTGGTTAAGTCCTTGCTGGAGAGACAAATACGATATAAGTGGACTTTCCCTTTTGGATTGTTGTTCACATGGGAGGGTAAGCAGAGAAGAGCCACGACTTGGGAGGAAGGTCTTGGCATGATGGGGCTACAGGCAGAAGAGGAGCAAGGTGGAGGCCCTAGTACGAGGAGAGACCCTGAAAGAAGGCCAAGAGGATGGGAAACTGTCAGACAAAGTAAGAAAAACAGAGGGAAGGACAGCCGCTAGAAGGCACAGCTGATGAACCAAAGGGGAAGCATACGAAGGTGAAGCCTAAAGAGCTACAGCCCGGGCAGGGCAGGCCTCACGGGGCCAACACGGTGGGGACTTGGACGATATGAGAACAGTCTGAAGAGGCGGCCCGGGGCGAGATGAGGGCCACAGAATCCAGTAAGGACACGTGAAATGCAGGGTTTAGGATCCCCCGCAATGATTTTCCCGAGTTCATGGAGGGCAGGGGGCGAGGGGCGCAACGCCCAAGCATCCATAGGAACCCGTGCCCCACTCGGGAAACAGTTATCTGGTTTACAAGTTTTAGTTGGGGTAGGGGAGTTTGAGGGGGAGGGTGGGGGGGCAAGTAAAGGGGCTGTCATTGAAAATAGGTGGACTGTGGGACAATGGACATGAACAGGATCAAATGGGGAAAATCAGGATACTAACATATAACATCAGGGGCATCAACCACCCGGTGAAGAGAAAGAAATTGGAGCACTTGCTCAAGAGGGAGAAAGCCGAGATTCTCCCGCTCCAAGAAACACATATCAGAGCCAGAGATAAGCAGAAAGTACGCATAAGGGGTTATAGAATCTGGGCGCAGGCAAATGCTCCAGAAAAGAAGGCAGGTGTGCTAATAGCGACTAAAGAGTGGTGGAACGTTAATATAGTAGACACGCTTACAGATAAGGAAGGAAGGTACGTCTTCGCCATTGTGATACTGGAGGGCTATCACTTTACCTTGGCCTCCATCTACGCCCCTAATGCGGGCCAGGATGGCTTTCTCAGGGACATCTTACGGAAGCTGGAAGCCTATGCAAAGGGAGAGGTAATTTTGGGGGGAGACCTCAATTTGGCATGTCACCCTCAGACGGATAGAAGTTCAGGGGGTTCCCAAGGGATAAGGGCACCTTCGAAAGGGCTTATGCAACAGATGAAGGATTTGGCCCTTTGTGATGTGTGGAAGGAGCTCATGGGGAACAGCGGAGTTTCACATATTATTCCCATCTTCACAACTCCATGTCAAGAATCGATTACTTTTGGATCTCGGTGGGCATATTGGGTAGGATTGTGGGGATTGAAAAAGGGACAATATCATTTTCAGATCATGCCCCGCAATGGATGGAACTCGACCTCCAAATGGGTTGTGGAAATGGAGACTGCCCCATGACCTTCTAATGGACCCCGTGATGGGTGAGACAGTGAGAGAGATGGTGGTGGAATATTTCGAGCAAAACGACGCAGGGGAGGTCTTCCTGGGAACGGTATGGGAGTCATTTAAAGCGGTGATCCGCGGGAAGCTCATAGCCCTAAAGGTAACAAAGGACAAACAGAGGTATGGATGGGAAAAACAGCTGGAAGCTGTTGTGGAGGAAATACATGAAATACTAGTGAGCCAACCCACATGTTCATTGCAAAAATCCCTGCAACACGTACAGGGACAGTTGGGCATGCTTCGCACCAAGGGGGCGGAGAGATCTCTTTTGTACCTAAAGCAGAGGCTCTATATTAAGGCCAACAAGGCGGATAAGCTATTAGCTAGGCAACTCCGGGCAAAGCAAAAGGATAGTACGATCAAATGTATTAGGAACGAGAGGGGGGAGCCTATGACGGGCACTCAAGACATGGAAGAGGAGTTTAGGGGGTTCTATCAGGGGCTTTATTCTTCGAGCGCCACGGATGGGAACTCTCAGGACACCTACTTGCAGACCCTCCAGTTCCCCCAAATCTCGGATGACGACAAGGTGGCACTCGAGAGCCCGATTAGGGAAGAGGAAGTGAAAAAGGCAATTGCAGATCTCCCGCTAAATAAAACACCCGGCCCTGATGGGTTTACGGCCCACTTCTATAAAAAATACACAGACGCAATAGCCCCCTTTCTTGCAAGGCTCATGAACTCCTTTAAGGAGGTCGGGAACCTTACACCAACAATGAATGAGGCCATGGTGTTAGTTTTTCACAAATCAGGCAAGGATCCGACATATCCAGCGTCATACAGGCCTATATCCCTGATAAATTTAGACGCTAAAATATACACCAAAATATTAGCAGCTAGGCTGTCTCCACTCCTCCCAAATCTGATACACTTAGACCAATCGGGCTTTATACCAGGAAGGCAAACACATGACAATATTAGGCGGATCTCCCATTTAGTGGAAAAAAATAGGCATTACTAACACACCGGCGGTTTTATTAGCGATTGATGCTGAAAAAGCATTTGACCGGGTGGAATGGTCACTACTATTTAAGATCCTAAAATGCATAGGGTTTGGGGAACACTTCATTGCTATGATCAAGGCTAGCTACAACTCCCCATCCTGCAGGATAGCATTGAATAGGGAGCTCACAGAGAGTGTAAAGATCTCAAGGGGAACCAAGCAGGGCTGCCCATTGTCACCACTTCTATATGCCATCTTCCTGGAACCCCTCCTAATAAGAATAAAGGAGTCCCAGCAGATAAAGGGGATAGACATGGCGGGAATGCAACACAAAGTGGTGGCGTACGCGGACCATATGTTATTGGCACTAGAGGACCCGGGGAGGTCGCTAGTAGCAGTTATGGGGGAACTGGAACGCTACGGGGACATTTCAGGACTCAAAGTGAACAGGGGGAAGTCGGTAATTATGATACTGGCGGGAGATGGCGAGGAAGTAGGTGGCGTTGCCTCGGAGTTGGGCCTAAAAGTCGCAGATGAAGGGATAAAATATTTGGGAATCACGCTGACACATAGGGTGGGATTGCTGTATGACAGGAATTTCCTCCAACTCATGGCCCAGATAAGGAGGGACCTGGAGAGATGGAGCCCATTACTGATATCATGGTGGGGCAGAATTCAATCGATCAAGATGACCATTCTACCGAGGATCCTTTACAATTTTCAAGCAATCCCTATTAGGGTTCCACGTTCCTTTTCTAAAACACTCAACAAGGCGGTCACATCCTATATATGGAGAGGGAAACCCTTGAGAATAGTGAGCTGAGCCATGACAGCCTCGTACCGAGAATTGGGATGGCATTGCCACATTTCCAGAAATATTATCAGGCGGCGCAGCTTAGGGTGCTACGGGAGTGGATGGGGGAAGATCCAGCTACCATATGGGCTAAGCAAGTCAGAGTGGTTGCTAGAACCCCACTTGGGGAACTGCTATGGAAAGTGATACAGCATAAACACCCCAATCTCCGCATAAGTGAAATAATGAGGGCCACCCTGGAGGCTTGGGATACTCAGACCCAGAAAGGTACTATGTCCTCGGTAGAGGGCCCCTTTACATCAATATGTAGAAACCCGCAGTTCCCCCCAGGGATGGAACGGGGGGCGTTTGAGAAATAGGAAGTGGCGGGCTACACGAAAATAGGGGAGATGTTTGTGAACAAAACAATTAGATCATTTGCGGAGTGTACACCATTGCTGCGACTCACAGTGGGTGACAAATTGAAATATGATCAACTTAGACACTGGCTCATGACGCCAGAGATCACAAAAGCGGCAACCAGGGATCTCACCCCATTTGAATTATATGTCACAAATAACACAGGGGCGAAGAAATGGGTATCGATATTGTACTCGTTTATAAACTTCCACGATGAAGATATAAAATGGACTTACATGATAAGGTGGGGAAATACTCTGGGGGAGGCCCCAACGAAACAGCAATGGGTTGAGCTGTGGACACAAATCCCCAAACTAACTCGCTCGGCACAATCAAGAGAAATGTGGGTTAAAATTTTTGCCCAGTGGCACTTCACCCCTGACATACTGCATAAAATGTTCCCACAGATGTCGTATCGGTGCTGGAGAGGGTGTGCGGAGGTGGGAACGTGGAGGCACATCTGGTGGGAGTGCAAGGGGATTAAGGCCTTTTGGGATGAAGTTAAAGTGGAGATGGGGAAAATATTCCAGGGGGCGAGCCAATGGGGCAAGAGGGTATGGCTTTTGGGAATGAAAGATGGAATAGCCAGGAAATATACAAAGCCACAATGGAGAAGCATAGTGGGGATGATCATAGCGGCATGGACCACAATCGCCAAATGCTGGAAGGAGAAAGAGACCCCGTTGATATTTACATGGCTACAGAAGGTGTGGGCGCAAATGGCAGTGGAGAAGGTGACTCACACAATTCAAGGCACGGGAGATTCATTCGCGAAGGAGTGGGGAATGGTACAGGACTATCTTCAGTCAGACTATATGGAACTGTGGTGTCCACATAATATTAAAGTTACGAACATATTCCGAGGATGAGCGGTTCACCTACAAAAGGAAGCTAACACCCCGGGGGTTAGGAGGGATGGGGTGAAGGGGAGTTGTAAGAGTTTGTTTTCGGTATTATGTTTGAATACAATAAATACATTTATAAAAAAAGAAAAAAAAACCTGTGATTGATTATTTCAAGCAAAAAGCTGTTCCTGCGCTAGCTTATGGAGAAGAGTGTGCTCTTGGTTGCTCATTCGCATTTTGGTCCACATTAGAAAACATCTTCTGGTCAAATGTTTTATGCCTACCGAAGGTAACACCGACGGCGTGCATTCCTGATGAATTAAGTCTCCCTTCAATAAATGCGAGAATTTGTTGGAACATGCTTACACTCTATCGTAAGGTGTCCACGGAGAAGGTGTCACCACAATTCAAAGTTCTACAACATGGGCAGATCGCTGCAAGGAAATATTGGAAAATCTCGACATTGATATAAATGTTCTACAGACCAATCCAAATCAAGCCAAAAATAAATGATGGCTGTAAGATTGGATTTCAACACGAGAACACAGAGTGAAACATAAGATCATGCAGTATGTGCCATGTAAATCGAAAGCACTGCACAAACCGCAAAAATACTTGGTGAAGTTCCCAGATCAGTATCGCAGAGTGTTGTACATTAAATTTCGTCTTAACTTGTTTAAGACCACGGAGAAACAAAGTCTATGGGCAAATTATGCCAATATAAAAAGCACCTGTAGGCTCTGCCATCAACAAGATGAAACTTTGAAGCATCTTACACTATTCTGCACGGCCCTTCGACCAGAAAGAACCAAGCGCATGGGGCTCTTATTTGCGGAGAGGCAGTCACCAACTGCCGAGGATTGGTGGCAAGTACTGTTTGATGAATCTTACAGAAAACTAATAATTGCATTAACCTTTTTTCTGTAGGACATGGTAAAACGATAAGATGAAGAAAATATCAGCAATCAAAATCAACCAGTGATATGCTAAAAGCTGCCTCGTGTACGCTTCTGTCTTCTGTTTGGGCTTTTGTATTTTTTATGTTTCCATTTCTTTTCAACTGTGTTATATATTTTTTCTTCTTTCTTTTGTTGTTCTGGTGCGATTTTGGTTTTTTGGTAACTTGAAGCTTTATATGATATTGTTTTAAGATTGTTTTGATATGTCATAACAAACCATATAAAAGAAAAATTAAAAAAGGGTAAGTAACCTGAGAACAGTCAGGGTAGTGGGAGTAGCCTTCCCAAGCATAGCTCGGGTTACAGTTATCCTCCCTATGTACACAGACCCAGTGGATCTTGTGTGGCTTATGGAGCAAGTGACAATGTGAAGCGGGACCCCAGGGGTCCACTCTGTGAGTCTGGCCTTCCCTTCCAATGAGGAGGAAGAAATTATCAGAGGGGCATCCTTCTCCTCATATTCCATTCTCTGTGGGATAGAATTGGAGGTAGTCTTAGTTTCCCTGGGTTCCTGGGAGCTAAGCGTTTCAGAAGCTTATTCTAGGATACCTGACAACACCAAGCACTACTTTAAAGGCAGTGTGCTGATGAATGGAGTATATAATCCTGCCCTTAGGGATAGTGAAGCCAGGAGAACTGTGGTGTATTCCACACTGGTCAACCAGAAGGAGCTTCCTAGAGCTCCCCTGATGCCCATCAAGTTAGCTGATGGCCCCCTCTGAGGTTCCCAGTAATGCCTGTAAATCTAACTATCAATGGTATAGTATTGAGGATTCCTGTGAGCATACAGAGGCAAGTCCCTGGAAACATATACATAACCCCTCTGACCATCCTGAACTCCAAGGTTTATTGGTTGAGGTTGGTCCTGATAGGGAAGAGTTCAGCAAGGGCCAACCATGATGCCCATCTTTAGAAGGCCTAAGTCAACAGGCCTGCTCCCAGCTTGAGGGTGGACCTCCTGGGAAGCATAGGATTTATTGGGAAGGTGGGCTCCTGTACAGTGAGCCCACATAGTCTACTGAAGGAGACCATAGGAGGTTGGTGGCCCCCTTAAAGTACGACCCTTCCTCCAGCAATTGGTGCATGAAGTCCCTCTTGCTGGTCACCTTGGGTTCCAGAGAACCAAGCAAAGGTTATCAATGCATTTTTACTGGCCCAAGATTGGAGTGCAAGTAGAAAGCCACTGCAGGAGTTGTGGAGCTTGCCAGATCTCTGGGAAGAGTGGCTCAACAATCCAGGCTCCATTGGTGCCACTCCCTGTAGAGGGTAGGGATTGACATTGTTGGTTCCCTTGTCCCTTGACCTCAGACATCCTCTGGCAATAGGTTTATGTTGGTGCTGGTTGACCACACCACCAGATATCCTGAAGCCATCCCATTGAAGACGGTGACTGCAAAGTCAGTTGCTAAAGATTTTCTTGGCATATTTGCTAGGGTTGGCTTCCCTAAAGAAGTTGTGTCTGACAGAGGCAGCAACTTTATGTCCCAAGTATATGCAAGCCATGTGGATGGATGGTGTGGTCACTTGTGCGTTTTCATCAGCTTATCATCCACAAACAAATTGCTTAGTTGAGAGGTTTACTATAACTCCCAAGAGCATGATTGGGGCTCTGGAAGAACCCCAAAGGAGAAAATGCGATATCCTGTTACCATGCTTAATCTTTGCATACAGAGAGGTACCTCAAGAGGGGGTTTGCTTCAGCCCCTTTGAGCTTCTTATTGGTCACACTGTAAGGGACCACTGGCCATAGTCAAGGAAGGGTGGGAGCTCCCCACTCCTCCTGTAACTACCAATGGAGTAGACTATGTGCAGGGGTTAAGTAAGAGGCTGTCCTCCTGATGGTCCAGGCCAGTGACAAGTTGAAGGCTGGATAAGCATTGGTCAAACATTGGTATGACCAGAAGGCTTCACTGTTCACTTTACCCCAGGTCAAGAAGTCCTGATAATGAACCCTATAAGGCCTCGAGCCCTACAGGATAAATGGTCAGGCCCTTACACAGTTGTGGAGCAGCTGGGTGATGTCAACTATTTGGTGGACCTCAGAAGGCCCCAAAAGTGGTTCACATAAATAGGCTGAAGGCTTTCATCCCTATGGTGGAAATAGCTGCACTGCTACTGGCATCAGATATGGAAGAGGAGGCATCAGAACCTCTCCCTGGTGTATTCCAGAATGATCCTTCAGATGGCTCCAGTGATGGTGTCCAAGTGGCCCCTCATATGACTTCTGACCTACAAGGGGAAGTAAGAACTTTGCTGAGGCAATTCTCCTCCTTGTTCTCACTAACACCAGGTTTGACACCTTGGTACAAATATGGGATAGACACTGGATATAGTGTACCTACCAAAAGTAGGGGTTACAGAATGTTGAATAAGGTAAGATCCTACATCAAGGCTGACGTCAATAAGAAGTTGGATCTGGGAGTGATTGAGCTTTCCAGTTGTCCATTGTCTAGTCCTGTGGTCCTAGTGCCAAAAGCTGGTAGCTCTGAACTTTGTGTGGATTACAGAGCACTGAATGCTGTCATCGGGACAGATGCTCACCCCCTACCTTGAACTGACGAGCTGGTGGATACCTTGGTGCCTCCAAGTACCACATCACATTTGACCTCACTGCAGGGTATTGGCAAATAGCCCTACCAGAACATGCCAAGGAGAAGACAGCATTCTCAACTCAAGAAGGCCTTTAGCAGTTCAGGGTAATGCCCTTTGGGTTGAAAAATGCACCAGCCACTTTTCAGTACCACCTGGGAGGAACATGTGTAACACCTCAGAATTGTGTTACAGGCTCTTCACAAGGCCCTCTTAACCATGAAGATCAGCAAATGCCAGATTGGCCAAGGATCTGTGATCTACCTTGGGCATGAAGTAGACGGAGGGAGGATTCAGCCTCTACCCAGTAAAGTACAAGCAGTACAAGACTGGCCTACCCCCACTACACAAACCCAAGTGAGAGCCTTCTTATGACTCACTGGGTACTACCGACATTTCTTGGCAGACTATGGCACCACAGCTGCCCGTCTAACTACTCTCACTACTCCAAAGAAGTGTAAGAAGGTCTCTTGGTCTGAGGAGTTTGAGAAGGCTTCAATGGCTTAAAACACTCCCTGTGCATGCCTGGCCCCTGTTCTGTGGGCCCCTGACTTCAAACATGCTTTTATTGTGCAGACAGATGCCTCCGACACTGGGAAAGGTGCTGTACTATCACAGATAGATGAGAAAGGCAAGGAACACCCGATTGGATTCATCAGTCACCAGTTTAAGAAAAGAGAGCTCAGGAGATCCACTGTGGAGAAAGAATGTTTCGAAGGGATTGTGTCCTCCGACGTATTCCTTATCTATGATATTTGTATCTCCAGCTTGCTGGCCTCAGAAATTTTTTTCCCAGTAGAGGGCGCTGTGCGTCGATGTCCGTCGAGTAGGTGCTCCTCGACGGCCACCGTATCGACGCCAACGTCATCATGCCTATAAATGGCCATGCGCAGCGTCCGTTGCTCAGTTCCGTTTTTCCGCGCTTCGTGTGCCTCGGAATACCGTTGCTCAGTTCATCAGTCGATATATATTACATATTTCCTCGAGAAAACCGACTCGTACTCGATGGCTTCCTCCTCCGACCCGACGACTCCTCGGTCCGGTTTCAAAAAATGCCAAGACTGTGGGAAGAAAATGTCGTTGACGGATCCTCACAGGTTCTGTTTGTGGTGTCTGGGAGTCGAACACCAGTGTACGGAGTGTGAGGAATGCCTATCCATGACGGCGAAAGCCTTGAAGGAGCATAAGGGGAAGCTCGAGAGAGGTAAGTCAATTTTAACTTCCTCGAAAGTTTCCGCGGTAGAGTCAAGACATTTGTCTCCTCACCGTCGAAAGCATTCTCGGTCTAGGTCTCGAAGTGGCTCCCACAACTCATCGAGGTCTAGACACTCGAAAAAAAGACGAAGAAGATCCCCTTTATCGTCGTCTTCTAGTTCCCCTGAAAGAGTAAATTGCCCCACAAAACACAGCTCTCAAGCTGAGTGGGAGGGATTCAGAAAAAAGATGCTAAACGTCTTTGAGAAAGCGGCCTCGTCCCCCTCGAAGTCAGCTGAGGGTGATACCGCGGGTGAAAAGCCCAAAAAATCTAAACCCCGCGAGTCGAAGCACCCGGCGAAAGAGTCGACCCGAAAGCGCCATGAGCCATCGGGAAGTAAAGCATCTTCGACGCCATCGTCGAAAGCCCCTTCGAAGCATAGATCGGCACCATCGACGCCGTTATCGAAGGGTTCTTCGACGCATCCGTCGATCGAGTCGATGCCGGCGTCGACACCGACATCGACGCCGATAAAAGAAAGACCCACGGCTACTCCACAGCCAACGGTTACACTGAGAGCCTCCGACACGATGTCGAGAACGTCGTCGACATCTTCGAGCAGGATTCCAATCCTCTCAGGTTCTTCGAGGCCTCTTCCAGTTTTCTCGACGCCTTTGTCGGCTCCTTCGAGGATTTTTACATCGGCGTCGACGACATCGACCTTTTCAAGGCCTCTGATGATGGCTCCCTCTGCCTTAGAGATGTGTTTTATACCATTTCACAGACCAGAGCATCCCCCCTTAACTTCAATTTTTGAAGAAAGGGAAGATTCTGACCAAGAAAGGCCTTTTGGGCTGCAGAGGACCACATTACCTGAACCAGAGACTTTTGCCTCTGAGGAAAGAAGGTTGAAAGACCTTCAGGATGCATTACAGGAAGCAAGTGGCCTAGACACTTCCCCAGAAGTGGAATTTGTCAAACCAGACCCAGAGGAACATGCTGATACCCCTTATACAACCCTAATGTCAAGAATTATGGAGTTTATGGGTTGGTCTGCGCCTTCACCTGTTTTTCAACAGGATGACCTCACAGATATTCTGGATAAAGGTCCACAGGTGGATCCTGTGGTTCCCTTTCATTCTGCTTTACAAAAAAAGATTTTAACTAACTGGGAAACTCCTGAAGTTGTCCCTGCGGTTATCAAGAAGTTGTCAGCGAAATATAGGGTATCTGCTGCTGACCCTGAATCTAAGCACCCTACTCCAGAGAGTCTTGTGGTCCAGGCTGCAACTTCATCAGGCAGTACTTCTGCTTACCCCACTGCTCCCCAGGATAGGAATGATAAAAAATATGATGCCATGGCTAAGAAAGTCTTCTCAGCCTGTAGCATGGCTTTAAAATCTATTATCTTTGGGAGTGTGCTTCATCGGCGGCTGACTGCATACCGGAAGGAGAAGAAAGGGACGCATTTTTAAATATCATCAGAGATGGTAAAGATGCAATGTGTGAGTCCCTTCAAACTGGCATTGATTCTGCTGACAGTATCAGCAGGGCCATGGCGGCAAGTACCACAATCCGCAGGCATGCGTGGTTGAGAAAGTCCGGCTTTGCTTCTGACGTTCAGGCCAGACTTTTAAATATGCCCTTTGACGGTTCTTCCCTATTTGGTAAAAAGGCGGATGACAGTTTGGAAAAACTACAAACATCTAAAGCAGCAGCTAAGTCACTAGGAACTCAATCCGACAAACTAATTTTCGTCCCTCAGGATCCTCTTGGAGAGGAAGGTCCTTTTGCTATTATTCCTCATATGGAAGAGGCAGAGGACGGCCGACTCAAAGAGGCCAAGGAAAATTTACCCGTGGTGGACGGGGTAAAGGAAAGAAAGCCGCATCAGCAGGAGCCGCTTTACCTTCGTTAACTGCATCAGCCGCTCCCAAACCACTCTGAGGTCTCCCATCACAAGACACCTGTAGGGGGCAGGTTAACTCACCATCTGACGGAATGGCAGCCTATTACGTCAGATGCTTGGGCATTGGAGACAGTTGCCCAAGGTTACTGCCTGCCTTTTCTACGCATCCCTCAGAGACATCCACCGGGGAACAGCTCTCTGAAAGTGCCGGATCCGCTCCTCTTGCAGGAAGCTGTAGACCTGCTAGAGAAAGGTGCCATAGAACTGGTACCTGTAGCGGACAGGAACAAGGGCTGGTACTCCCCCTACTTTCTCATACCAAAGAAAGACGGAGGGCTGAGACCCATCCTGGATTTACGAGAATTGAACAAGTTCCTTAGGAAGGACAAGTTCAAGATGGTAACTCTCTCTCAGATCCTTCAGGCCCTCCAGCTTCAGGACTGGTTGGTATCTCTGGACCTTCAGGATGCTTATTTCCATGTGCCTATCCATCCCAAGCACAGAAAGTACCTGAGGTTCGCAATTGGCAACTCTCATTATCAATTTCGAGTTCTGCCATTTGGGCTGACCTCCGCCCCGAGGGTCTTCACCAAGCTAATGTCGGTTGTGGCTGTAAGTCTAAGGAGGGAAGGGATTCACGTCTACCCCTACCTGGACAATTGGTTGATCAGAGCAGTTTCTTCGGAACAAGCTCGGATCCAACTAGATTATGTCTGCCACTCCCTTCACAGGCTGGGCTTCTCCCTCAATTTAAAGAAGTCACAGATGATACCATCACAGAGACTCCAGTTCATTGGAGCAGTCCTGGACATGTCCCTGGGAAAAGCCTCGCCACCAGAGGTGAGGGCTCAAGATATTCTGCAGATGGTCACCAGATTTCAAAATGCCCAACGTCTCCCAGCCTACGACTTTTTGAGATTGCTAGGCCTCATGGCATCCTACATATTCCTTGTGCCAGAGGCTCGCCTGATAATGAGATCCCTTCAGTGGGCACTGAGGACTCAGTGGTCACAATTCTCAGGGAGGATGACAGATCTCCTCTGGATTCCGGACAAGGTAGCCCACGACCTTCAATGGTGGGCCTCTCCAGAGAACATCTTGAAAGGAGAACTGTTTTGGCAACCATGGCCGGAGATAACAGTAGTCACAGACGCCTCACTCGCGGGATGGGGAGCCCATGCCAACGACTTGACCATCAGCGGTCGTTGGTCTCCATCGGAGTCCAGACTACACATCAACCTGTTGGAGCTGAGAGCCATCAGACTGGCACTGAAGGCTTTTCTGCCGTCTGTACGGGGGAGAAACGTCCTGATAATGACGGACAATACAGTGGCCATGCACTACCTCAACAAAAGAGGAGGCATAGGGTCACTGCCACTGTGCAGAGAGGCGATGCAGCTCTGGTTTTGGGCAATTCAGGAAGGAATCTCTCTTCCGGCAATTCACCTAGCCGGAGAGAAGAACTTGACAGCGGACGCTCTGAGCAGGCAGAACACAGCCTCCCACGAATGGGAGATAGCTCAGGAAGTCCTTCAAGAGATCTTTGCCCTTTGGGGAACCCCTCAAGTGGATCTGTTCGCCACCAGTATCAACAGGAAGTGCGACAGATTTTGCTCAAGGGAATTTCCCCCGAGAGGAGCTCTAGGAGACGCGTTCGTAGTAGACTGGGAGTTCCCACTTCTGTACGTGTTTCCTCCGGTCCCTGTCATTCCTCAAATGATCAGGAGGTTGAGAAGGTTTTGGAAGACCATGATCCTAATTGCCCCGGATTGGGCCAGGAGAACGTGGTACCCGGACCTTCTGGACATGTCCATCTGTCCTCCAATTCGTCTACCGTACAGAGAGGATCTTCTCTCGCAGAAGGGTGGTCAGGTTCTCCATCCAGCCATCAAGACCCTCAACCTTCACGCTTGGTATCTGAAAGGTTGAGGTACAAGGATTGGGACCTTCCAGATGACGTCATGGACGTGTTGCTTTCAGCCAGAAGACCGGCAACTAAGACTCTATACCGCTGCCGTTGGAATACATTTTGCAGCTGGTGCAGAGAAAAGAATATCGAACCCTTTTCATGTGGTACACCTGCGGTGTTATCCTTCTTACTTTATTTGGCAAATTCGGGCCTAAAAATTGGCACTATTAAGGGCTATCTCGCAGCGCTATCGATCTTTAAGCGCACTGCAGAGGAGCCGTTGTATTTCAAAATTCCATTGGTAATACAATACCTGGAAGGTCTGACTAATGTCTACCCTCCAAGACCATTCCAAGTTCCCTTATGGGACTTAAATCTAGTTTTAAACTTCCTAACGGGTGCTCCTTTTGAACCACTCCACTCTTGCTCATTGAAGTTTCTCACCCTCAAAACTGTTTTATTGGTAGCATTAACATCTGCTAGAAGGGTTAGCGAGATACAAGCCCTGTCTTGTAAACCTCCTCATACAACTTTTCACAAGGACAAAGTAGTGCTACAGGTGAAGCCTAACTTCCTCCCAAAGGTAGTTTCAGAATTTCACATTACTCAGAAGATTACTCTACCTTCAGTCTATCCTTCTCCCCTTCCAGGGAAAGAGGAAGAGAGACTACACAGGCTGGACCCTAAGCGAGCCTTGAGTTTTTATATCAGTAGACTTGCTAAAATTAGACAAGCAGACCAACTCTTTGTAGGTTACGCAGGACATAAGTTAGGATTACCAATAACCAAACAAACCATCTCCAGATGGATTATTTTAGCCATTCTGGAATGCTACAAACTGGCAGGGAAAGAGCCCCCTCAAAATCTAAGAGCTCATTCGACCAGGGGTATCGCAGCATCCTCAGCTCTTCAAAGAGGGTTACCAATTAGAGACATATGTGCGGCTGCCACATGGTCATCCGCACATACCTTTACCAAATTTTATAATCTGGATTCCTCCTCTAGTCAAGAGACTAGATTTGGCAAAGCTGTGTTACACTCTGTTCATTCTTAAAGGGTAATATGGCATATCTTACTCCCGCCTCCAGTCACATACCACTGCTATGGGAGTCTATCATAGATAAGGAATACATCGGAGGACACAATCCCTTCGAAGATCAAGTTACTTCTTACCTTGTAACGTTCTTTCGATGGGATGTTCCTCCGACGTATTCCTTATCGCCCCTCCCATCCATCCCTGCAGTAACATTTCCCTTGTGGTTGCAGCTTACGCTCCTTCAAGGGTAGTACCCATTCATACAATAACTACTTTACTCTACAAAACGGAACTGAGCAACGGACGCTGCGCGTGCCCATTTATAGGCATGATGACGTCGGCGTCAATACGGTGGCCGTTGAGGAGCACCTACTCGACGGACGTCGACGCACAACGCCCTCTACTGGGAAAAAAAATTCCGAGGCCAGCAAGCTGGAGATACAAATATCATAGATAAGGAATACGTCGGAGGAACATCCCATCGAAAGAACGTTACAAGGTAAGAAGTAACTTGTTCTTCTCTGTCGTGTCGGCCCTAAGGAAGCTGAGGCCCTACCTCTATGCGACCCACTTCACTGTACAAACTGACCGTAACCCCTTAAAATGGCTGATGAACATGAAGGGAGAGAATCCTAAGTTGCTCAGGTGGTCCATAAGCCTGCAAGGGTTTAACTTCACCATTGCACACAGGCCAGGTGTCCAATATAGCAATGCTGATGGGTTGTCCAGAAGGTTAACCAACCTGAACATGAGGCCTATCCAGGGGTGGATTAGTTCCCCCTGACCTTAATCTGGGAGGTTGGAAAGATTTAATTTAGGTGTAATGTCCCTTTATTTGTGAACTTCCCAAAACTGTGCGCTTTTTGTTTGGCTTTCCTGACCTGACTTTTGCCAGTGGAGCACAGCCTTCAGCTGCGCTTCCAGGGCTTTTGCTCACTTGTTATGGGGAAATGTCCTTCATACTGTCAGTACTGGGAAACTATGTTTCCCTTAGTCTTTGACTATGTTGCCATTTCTTGGTAACTTTTTAACTGTGCACAATGAACCTTCCAGTACCGTGTACTGGGGTCCTTTTTGTTTTATGGCCGTAGACACCCTCAAAGGATGTTTTAGGTGATTTTATGAGTGTTGCTAGGACGAACTGGTATCAGTTAATAATGTCCCCATACATAATGTGGCCGGGAAAAAGCCATTGGCGACATTATATATGGAAAGATTATGTATGGGGGAGGGTGGCGGAGAGGTCCCCTGCTCCCCTTGTAGCAAAAAATAAATTCAGGGGTTGCCGGGGTGTCCCCCGCATGATCAATGTAATAATGTCTACGCAAAAGACAGCAACATTTTTGCAGGGACTTTATTACATGGAACCGATGAACTGGTGGCAGTAGTTACTTTTAATAATGTTTTTCTTCTTGTTACTGAATCACACCGCATTTTCCGTTGTTGATTCAAGACTGTGGCTAGGTCCAAAAATGGCAGAGCCACAAAGTCTTTTGTTGTGTCCCATGGCCATTTTGCCCTGTTCCTTCACCCAGGTCGAGTAACCTGGGTTTTCCTTATTTGGGCTTCTGCCTGCTACGTGTGTGTGCCCAGGAAGCGGGTTGGAACTGTCAGGTCCCAATCCACACTACTGGCGTCAGGATGAACCGATGAACTGGTGGCAGTAGTTACTTTTAATAGTGTTTTTCTTCTTGTTACTGAATCACACCGCATTTTCCGTTGTTGATTCAAGACTGTGGCTAGGTCCAAAAATGGCAGAGCCACAAAGTCTTTTGTTGTGTCCCATGGCCATTTTGCCCTGTTCCTTCACCCAGGTCGAGTAACCTGGGTTTTCCTTATTTGGGCTTCTGCCTGCTACGTGTGTGTGCCCAGGAAGCGGGTTGGAACTGTCAGGTCCCAATCCACACTACTGGCGTCAGAATGACTGAGACTACTGTGGGCCATGATTGGGCCAAGACTGGGATGCCTGCATGAGAGCAGATCGTCCACAATTTAGATGCAAAGCTAACCTTGGATAAGAGAAAGGGCTCTGCATCCATTCAAGGTTGATCACCTGAGTTCTCACCGAACTACAGACAGAGTCAAGTCTCCTGTATGACAGACTCGTGAAACCGCCGGATATGCTTTGTAAGGTTTTGGCACCCTTTGCCCTCTGCTGTCCCGTCGAATCCCTGCTTTTTTCCTTGATCAAGAAGGCTTCGCCCCCTTGAAGTAGTGGGAACAACTACTCAGCGCCCCATGCCTACCCACCGAACTAGCCCCTTCGGAAGTGTTCCGGGGCCATCCAGTGAACTGTCCAGCTCTACTGCAGGGTATTCCGCAGAACTGCCACCATCTCCAGTTGCAACCCGAGACTTAGGATATCGCTTGTTTGTGGTCCTGTGCATTCTCCCACCAAATTTTGCAGACCTAGCTAGGTCCCGAATAAGAAGAGTGCGTAACGGTGCTTGCATCTGTGATTCCCGCATCACTACCTGTTGGTGATGGTCACTGTAGGTACCTTGCTTTTTGCTCTCCAGTGGCCAGAAGCCTACTGCACTGACATTTTCTTCATACCTTCTTCGCAAGCTGAGAAAAGGCAACGTGTCCGTCACGGGCAATCGTTCTTCACCACAGCCGCTGAGAGCCGGAGCGCCGCAAAACTGTAGGACTAAAACCTACTCGCGTCCTCGACTAAACTGGCAAAGTTTGGTCCGGACTGTGCCGAGGGTTGTTGAGTATTTACATCACTTACCCGTGCCCCCCTGGCACAACTGATACCTTTTACGCATAAATATCCCCTAAAGGTATTCACTCTTGGCTTGGTTAGCCTGCGCTCCCTACCTATTCCCACCTTTCGACAACTGCTCTGCCGCCAAGGGCAGATCCTACTCGAATAGTGGGAACCAATTCTTCATTGTCTCAAGCCCCTTCCTGACTTGCTACATCCCTCCCAAAAAGACCTGCTTTTTGCTTCACCTGTGCGGTCGTGTGCTTTTACGCACAAACTGCACTGTTAGGCACAAGGCTCCCCACTTCTTAGGGCTCAACTCGAAAGCTAGGTAACGACTGAAGAATTGTTAACCTACACTTCTCTTTACAGGTTGTGGCTGTGTTTCCATCATTTGTCGCCTTAGGAAACATATTGTATATATGCTTTATAGTAGAGTATTTTGTGTGGCAACTGTTTTTGCACAACTAAAGGTTTACTTCTGTCTATTGGTCCAGCCAACAATAAATGTATATTTTTGGTATACACTTGTCTGAGTAATTTGTGGTTCGTTGCTGTGTGTGTTCATTGTGGGCTTCCGATCATTCTCACCCCTCCCGAGACTTAGTCTTGAACAACTGCCAAGCTACCTCGATTGGTCTGGCTTGTCCAGAAGGTTCCCCTGTTTCACTAAACCGAGGGTGGCCTCCTAAATTTCTGCCCACCAGGTCAGAGTTTAGAAATCCATCTTAACATTCATCATCATTTTGAATATTTTCTTCTTTTTATTTATAAACAAAAAGATTCAGTCCCAGATTTCTGTTCACACCCCCATTTTCCACTGGAATGAACGGCAGATTCTTAGGGCATACCTAACTTTAAGCCTGCTCCTGCGCCGGTGGAGAGATGCCGGTACCCCTTCAGGTATCCCATGCAGCCCATGAGAATACCTCTTGTACTAACTGCGTACGAAGGTCTGGATGCAAATGTGGTCTACCGGGAGTAACTGTTGCTTGCATTGATTGTCAGTTTACTTGCCGCTCCCTCCAGAAGTCTGTTGGTGAGAATACACAACCTGTGAAGATATAATTTTGACCCTTTTGATGAAAATCCTAAGGTACTCCCTAAACTCCTCTCCTAGGACCTCTGCGGTCTTGTGTGCATCTGATGGAATACGTGCAGGTGAGACAGGTGTGGGTAGCTCAGGCTTGTCACAATCTCGTGTGGCTGATATGATGCTCTTGGCCGGTTTTCTCAAATAAAAAAGTGCTATGGTCATACAAAAGTACCATGACTTTTAAAAATCATTACATATCTTTGCCAACCGGGCCTTAAGGACCACATTTAATCTTTCTATGAATATGTTGGCCTGCGGGTGGTACACAGAGCACAATCTGTGCTTGATTCCCAAAAGTGAGGTAATTCTCTGCGAACAAGGCATTTAAAAAGTGGGTTCCATTGTTGGATTTTAAGACCTGACAAATTCCCCACCGTGAAATACCTCCATCACCAGAAATGTTGCTGCAGACTTACCATCAGGATGTGCGCAGGGACCAACCTCAAGCCACCGGGAGAATGGACAAAGAATAACAATGAGGTACCGATAATTGTTGCATCTCGTGATCATATCCACAAAGTCTATTTGGGGCTCCCGAATGGCCCAGAGGGACTAGGCAAGACTCCCCTTACTGACCGCATGGTGATTCCGGGATTCATTTTCAGGCTTCTTTCCCCACCTCTTCTTCTTCTCTCATCTCTGACTGTTTGTCCATCATCCAGGAGTGGTGTGCCGCAAATGAATTCTGCCTTAATGCCAGTAAGACTGAGATTCTCCTCATCGGCACACCTGCTGCCTCCTTTCCTGTCACTTTCTGGCCAGCCTCTCTTGGCCCTCTGTAAAGCAACCACTGGAGGGGGGGTTCTGTACTCCTGCTCTCTATATGGTAGAGGAGAGGCACAGAGGACCCCAGCCAAGATTCTCTATTGTTGGTAGCAATGGACGAGCAATCAGGGCCTAGCTTCTCAGGAGGTGATTCAGGCTGGTTCTTAAGTACAGTGTAGTCCCCAAGCTCCCACAAAAGAATCTCCACACACTGTATTAGTTAAAACACAGTCTTTATATAATTAAGGTTCACGATTATATACAGTATCACGATAACTCATTTTGTGTCCGCGTACTCGTAATGGCCCTCTAATAGCGGCCTTGAAGCAACACAGACACAGTATTTGCTCCATGCCGGTAAGGGCCGTTACTTACCTCCAAACTCGTAATGAAGCCCAATGTGTTTAAATCATCTGGCACTCAGAGAAAAGACGCAATCTGCCTTGAAAACATGGATAGGGCTGAGCTCTCGACGTTAAACGCTTTCAGTCCTCACAAAAGCGTGTTGCCTGTTGTACTTGACTTGAACAGGGAAGCTCAGATCTCAGAGGGCGAAATATTTGTGAACAAACTCCCACTGTTCCCACGCAAGGAAACAGATCACGGGAACGAATAAAAGAAAAAATTCCATAGAAGTAGTGGACAAACTTCTACATGACCTAACGCAAATAAATACTGTCATAAACAACAAAAACAGAGACGAGACCCTGAAAAACAAAAAATCTGAAGGTCAAAATGGCCCATGCTCCTCGGCACTGCGTATATGCCCCCCATGCATAAGTGGCCAAGTGGGGCCCTAAAGCAAAGAAGGATTGAGGAGAGTTCCTCACCTAAGGTCTATTCTTCTCAACAGAGAAACATAAAAAAACTCAAAACAAACTGGGGAATCAAGGCATTTTGTATGGCAAGGCCAAAAGTCTGATACAGTAAAAATAGTCAACAAAGAAGCAAGTGGAGTGGAGCACGTTCAATCTGTGTCCTCCTCTGAAGACTCATCTACTGACTCCTCTTTTTTGGAACGTGAATTTCCATCTATGAACATCTAATTGAGAACGTTAAGGATCTAACCACTTTGTCCGCACTTATGAACTCCAAGTTGATTAATATGGAATGTGACAACACCTCCCTCAAACATAAGATTGATGAGGACATAAAAAGGATTGATCTTTCACTTAACGCTTTGGTAGAACAAAAGCGTAACAATAGTGAAGATAAGAAACTGCTTGCGGAGGTCACCAAAGAAGCATTGGGGCTATTGAAACATAAACAACGTACTCCATCATGGGAGTCGGTGCAAGCGTTTAAAGATGGCAAACAATGCATCCATTCGGAAATTTACCAAAATAAACGAAAGTGACCCAACAAAGACTGCGGCTCTAGCTGTCTTCCCGAAAAAAAGCTCAAGCTCGGGCAGCGTAGGAGTTAGTACAGCCACAAGCACAGAAGTGGTCAATATTGAACTAAATTAAATAACTGTACAACCCGAGAGTGACATGGTCGAGAAGACATCTCATTTACCAATTACTCAAGCTCCCTGCCAGAGCAGAAGCTCCTTGAAATTAGACATCCAAAAACAATCTACTTCTGCGGATGGAGAGGGCCTAATTGGCAACCCTGATGTGGTGATGTCAGGCGGTGCCAACTCTAGTGGACGTAATGATGGAATGTTTGCGATCTTTAATGCAAAAAATGTGAACATCGATAAGAAGACTGTAAACAAACCCCTCCAAATAAAAAAGACTAAAAACCAAACTAAGAGGAAGGCTTGCATGTCTAATAGCTCAAGAAGATTCCTATGTAACATCAAAACCGTAAATGTTACCTTAAATACGGACAAACTTTGCGGATTGATAGAAAAACTTAAAAAGGTTCCAGTGTCGGCCACAGCCACCATGAACGGGAATCAAGTTATTGAAACTCTTAAAGAAGAGGCTACTATGCTCGAGCTTCTGAATTTGTCAACCTACGAAAACAATGAAGAACCCATGGTTGAGCAAACACCTTTGACAGAGTGGGAGAAGAACAACATTTCTGTAATACTGGACGAGGAACAGCCCAGAAGTGCAAAGTCAATGAGCGAAACCAGGTCGGGGAGAGTTGGTTCCTTGCTCCTAGCAAGTGAACCGCAACAAGTAAACACATTAAAAACACCAAACCTCAGCTTTATTACATTTGGAGAAAAATTGAAAAATCTTGCAAAAAACCACCAGACAAACGAGTGAAACAAAGAGTCCTTACACCCCTGGCTGTCAAATAATAAGAGCAACACAAAAGAACTTAAGGTGAAGAATGGGCGCTTCCTATCAAATGGCGGGCATAGGAGTCACGCTGCAAATCGTGAAAATGTACAAAACGCTCCAGTGAAAGAAGCAGAATCATGGAGAAGGGGTAACTCTTTCAAAAATGCTCACCAGCTCACGACAAAGAAAATCCATGCAACCTATTGTCTGACTTTGGAAAGAATATTATCAATCAAGGATGGTTTGACCCTGAATAGGAACAATGTTTTACGTCTTTTACATCATCTTCCGTCTCTCAGGACAATTGAATCAAATGACATAAAAACATTGGAGTTCATTGATGAACCGCAGAACGATAGAGTCAGATTACACATTGAATCTGGATTGATATGTAACTTTCTGCTACAGGCAGTTACCAGTATTACTCTTGCTGGGTTTTGATATCTCTGAAGTAAAAACCGAAAACTTTAAGGGACATGAAGAAAAAACGAAAAGTTCTAAAATTGTCTGTGTTAAGCCTGATAACATTGGGGCAAACAAAAGTTTCACATTTCAGAAGGCTCTGTGGGTGGAACCCACAATCAAGCTGCTTCAAAAAAATGGAATGGAGCTGATATTTGTCCACAAGATCCTCAAGCAGGTGACCAAATCAAAATCACTTTTGATTGTGGAAACAGAATGTTGAGTGGAAACACTGGTAATAAAGGAGGTCAGGATCAAATATGTGAAATGAACAACTGGAATTAGTTGGCTGAAGCACTAGGAGGTTCAAATCACAGTTAATGTGAAGAAGTAAGAGGAACCACCACGCATACCAGAGGTTTTCTACACCTCTTCCAATCTAACTGGTTGGAGGGTTTGGACATAGCATGCTTACAAGAAATGTGGCTTAAAGATTGCCCTATCACTGATGAGTTTGAGACTGCCACAAATCCAGCAACAAAGAAACAAAAAGGTCGCCCAGTTGCAAGTTTGCTGACTCTTGTAAGGAAAAGCTCAGGGTACCGCATCACCAGCTCTAGGAACATCTGTACGTACATTCAAATAACTGAGATTGACCGAAAAGCTAAATCCTTGACTGAAAAAAGCACCCTTCATGTCAACAACCTATATTGGCAACATAAAACTGTGGGCACAACCCTATTCATTGATCAAGTAACTGAATTAATTGACAAAATCAATGAAGAAGATTTGTCACCTAATATAATACTTGAACAAACTGTTTAAAAATAAATTGAGGGAGTGCCCATGGAAGGAAAAGCATTGAAAACGTGGCAGTCCAATGCTGAATGGTAACTTAAAAGGGGATGTGCCAGTGCCACCACAACCCACGTGGCGAAGAAATTTCCAGAAATCAACTTTAGATTACTTCTTTGTGTCTGGAATCAACTTTATATTACTTCTTTGTGTCTGGAAAAGTGGCTGAATGCGCTGTAACCTTACAAGTAGTCCCTAGAGTACACAGTGATCATGATCTTGTGAAGTTCTCATTTATTGCACCAGAGAAGGCAAGCATTCGCAAATGGCAACCTAATTTAACCGTAGAATCTAGTAGGATTTGACTTCAACTGAATGACAAAGTGGTCAATGGGATTACAAATGCCTATTGTGAGGAGTACGACAAAATTGAATAGCAACATTTGTTGACACAATATGTCGAAAAGAAACAGGGACACTGAAATCGCGCATTTGACCCCAAACACTCTTTTGACATTCAGATCATAAGAACATAACATCAAATGCGAATGGACCTTAGACAATGCACAAAAACAAATACAACATCATCTCTGGTTGAAAAAAGAAGGATAAAGCAAAAATACAAAAATTGAATAATCTCATTTTAATCCAATTTCCAACAACAAGACGCTGACGTAATGTTGTCCAAATTAACAAACAAAAACTCTAGTGAGTTCTGGAAGATCATCAATAAAGAAAGCGGCACTCAGCATGCTTTACAAAACAACATGGTGGCTGAAAGCGAATGGGATTCACATTACAGCAAGCTATACAGTAAAAAATGGAAAAGTAAAGAGCCGGATCCTCCTAAAGTAGATTGATGGGACCTTACATTTGATAAGGTTGACATCCTGCAAACCATCAAAATAATTAGTTCATCACAGGCACCCGGCCCGGATAGGCTGACTAATTACATCTGGAAGAAAAACCCGGAAAAATGGGCTGAGTTTTGTGATCTGTTTTTTTTTTTAAATTACAACAGAATGTGCTACCCCTAAATCATGGAAAAGTGCGATCATCGTGCCACTGTTCAAAAAAAGGCAACAGGGCAAACCCTAAATATTGCCGCCTAATTGCTCTGCTGGATGTGCCAGGAAAGATCTACGCAACTCATCTTCAACTCCAGCTCCTTGAGTGAATCAACCTCAGTCAGCATTTTGATCCTAGACAATCAGGATTCGTCAAGGATGTGGGGTGTGGTCTAAATTTACTGTTAATAAATTTGATGAAAATGGAGGCCATTAAAGCGGGGAGTAAGGCCTTTCTTGCCTTCATAGATCTCTCCCACGCTTTTAACCGTACAGATCATGAAATCCTTTAGACCAAAATGAAAAAGTGGAATTGTCCATTAAATTTGCTTCTAGCCATCAAAGAATTGCATACAAATACCGAAGTGCGAATCAGTCTAGATCGAGCGGGATCTCTTTCATCTGCAATAAGGACATTCTGTGGTGTAAAGCAGAGGTGCCCACTGGCTTCAATCATTTTAAATTAATTTTTGTACGATATTGGCGATACCATCTAAGTATTCCAACATTCCCGCCGAAAATTCATGGATCGCATGTAAGCTGGATCCTTTCCGCGGATGACTTAGTTCTGCTTGATGTGACGCTGATAGGACTTCAATGAAAATGACACGTCCTTGAAGAATATGTTAACACCAATGGACTGTGTATTAACATCAATAAATCAGAAAAGTTGACGGTCCAAGATCTAAGGAAGAAAGGAACACGTAACACAAAATTCCAATGGCACCTAGGCAAAGAGACCTAGAAGATCGTCCTTCACACCAAATATCTGGGCATGACGATCAGTTCAAGCCTTAATGATGCACCATGGATTGAAAATGTCAAAATTAAGTGTCGCCAAATAGCAATTCAAGCAGCTGTGTTAAACAAGAAATTCTGCAAGTTCTCCTTAAAACCTGTGATTAGATACAATAGGATGGGCGCCGGGAAGAAGAGATGCGAGTGACTGCGCTCTTCGCCCGGGCCGCCAAAATAAAGCACTACATGTAAGGAATCTCGAACGGAGGAGAGTGGATGTACATCCCCCCGTGGTGGCGAGCCCCCGGTGTGTGCAGCGGTGAGCGGACCAGTACGTGGAATTGCGGGTGGAAGGCAGCAGGCGGAGGAGGGGAGACTGCCCATCCCCCATCGCGGCACATAACGGCTCTTGCTGACCGGCGCTTCGGGGAGGGAGAGAGGAGCTCTCGCCAGGGCTGCACGTGACGGGAGAGGCGGGCGCACTAGACCCCGAGGGAAGTACGACCTCGGGGCCGATTAGACGGCGCGGCCCAGTGACAGGCTCCAACGGAGAAGCCCAGCTTGGGGAGCGAGGAGAGGGTATCGTGCGGCCTGGAGTGTGGAGCGGGAGGCAGACAAAGGTGAGCTCCCGTAGCGCTGGAACCAAGTTAGGGGCGGCCAGACTCGGCGCGGAAAGCAGTGAAAAGGGGGTGAGGCCTCTTCTCCCCCCTAACACCCTCCGCAGGGAGGGGGATGACAACGGGACTCAGGGGTTGAGTGGTGGAGCTGCAGCATGGACTGGAGGGACCCCAGCCCCTCCCGGAATAAATAGTGGAAGGACTATACATGCGACAAGGGAACCCTGAGCCCGCAACCCAGGGGAGCTAAAACAGAAAGAGGCGCATCCCTGGGGCCCCATTCCTCCCACTCCCATCGGATTCAGAAGGAAGCCATAGCCGGCGGAAGGACTCTGAGATAGAGTGGAGCCTCAAAGGAGGAGGGTAGGAGGCCCCCCCCACGTTGGTGCAATCAGCTGTGTCCCCGGGGGCACCGGCCTCGGGGCGCCTCAACAACCCTCCTCCCGCACGGCGCCGGCCAAGGCTGGGGTGGAGGCTCCCTGGGACGAACCGAGCCAGGGGCCATACACCATCTTAAATAGGAGCCACCCCTGCCCCCCCAGAGGCTATGTCCAAGGCTAAGGGGAAAGGGAGCTCTGCGCAGCAGACCTCACTGAATCCGAAACAGGATGCGAACATTCTCCAGATGTGGTCCACGGACTCTCCAATGCCAACCAAAGGAAAGGGTCAAGAAGAGCCGCCTCATGGAGAAAACAACGCGCAAGGGCCTCACGGCCAGATGTCGTTGAGAGAAGATATGCAGAGGTGGTTTGGAGAACTCCAGGAGAAATTTCTGTCCACAGTGCAGGAACAATTCGCAACAATGAAAGATGATCTGAAACAGGTGGTGCAGGAATTGAAGCGGGATGTGGCCAATCTGGAGGAGAGAACGGACTCCCTTGAACGGATGGTCCAAGGGATGGAGGAGGAAACCCAACAAGCCAGTGAAACTCAGGAACAGTTGGTGAGGCTCACCCATAATCTTGAGATACAATGCGAGGACCTCGAGAACCGCTCGCGAAGATCCAACATTCACATTAAGAATATGGCAGAGTCAGTCCAAGACAAGGGTCTTAAAAAGGCGGTAAAAGAGGTATTCACAGATATCCTGGCAGCACAAGACGCGGAAGAGATTGGGATTGACACAGTCCATAGGGTGGGTCCGAAAAGATCTGTGTGGTGATGTGCTGGTGGCCCTATCGTCCAACCCACAAAAGGAGCACATTTTGAGAAGAGCAAGGGAGATGGATCACATTCGTATGAATGGGGAGGACATCCAACTATATCAGGACCTGGCACTTGTGACACTGCAGAAGAGAAGGGCGATGGCCCCCTTGGTTAAGGCCTTGCTGGAGAGACAGATACGATATAAGTGGACTTTCCCTTTTGGATTGTTGTTCACATGGGAGGGTAAGCAGAGAAGAGCCACGACTTGGGAGGAAGGTCTTGGCATGATGGGGCTACAGGCAGAAGAGGAGCAAGGTGGAGGCCCTAGTACAAGGAGAGACCCTCAAAGAAGGCCAAGAGGATGGGAAACTGTCAGACAAAGTAAGAAAAACAGAGGGAAGGACAGCCGCTAGAAGGCACAGCTGATGAACCAAAGGGGAAACATACGAAGGTGAAGCCTAAAGAGCTACAGCCCGGGCAGGGCAGGCCTCACGGGGCCAACACGGTGGGGACTTGGACGACATGAGAACAGTCTGAGAGGTGGCCCGGGCGAGATGAGGGCCACGGAATCCGGTAAGGACACGTGAAATGCAGGGTTTAGGATCCCCCGCGATGATTTTCCCGAGTTCATGGGGGGCAGGGGGCGAGGGGCGCAACGCCCAAGCATCCATAGGAACCCGTGCCCCACTCACGAAACAGTTATCTGGTTTACAAGTTTTAGTTGGGGTAGCGGAGTTTGAGGGGGAGGGTGGGGGGCAAGTAAAGGGGCTGGCATTGAAAGTAGGTGGACTGTGGGACAATGGACATTAACAGGATCAAATGGGGAAAATCAGGATCCTAACATATAACATCAGGGGCATCAACTACCCGGTGAAGAGAAAGAAATTGGAGCACTTGCTCAAGAGGGAGAAAGCTGAGATTCTCCTGCTCCAAGGAACACATATCAGACCCAGAGATAAGCAGAAAGTACGCATAAGGGGTTATAGAATCTGGGTGCAGGCAAATGCTCCAGAAAAGAAGGCAGGTGTGCTAATAACGACTAAAGAGCTGTGGAACGTTAATATAGTAGACACGCTTACAGATAAGGAAGGAAGGTACGTCTTCGCCAATGTGATACTGGAGGGCTATCACTTTACCTTGGCCTCCATCTACACCCCTAATGCGGGCCAGGATGGCTTTCTCAGGGACATCTTACGGAAGCTGGAAGCCTATGCAAAGGGAGACCTCAATTTGGCATGGCACCCTCAGACGGATAGAAGTTCAGGGGGTTCCGAAGGGATAAGGGCACCTTCGAAAGGGCTTAAGCAACAGATGGAGGATTTGACCCTTTGTGATGTGTGGAAGGAGCTCAGGGGGGAACAGCGGGGTTTCACATATTATTCCCATCTTCACAACTCCATGTCAAGAATCATTACTTTTGGATCTCGGTGGGCATATTGGGTAGGATTGTGGGGATTGAAAAAGGGACAATATCTTTTTCAGATCATGCCCCGCTATGGATGGAACTCGACCTCCCGGGGGGGAAAAATGAGTTGTGGAAATGGAGACTGCCCCATGACCTTCTAATGGACCCCGTGATGGGTGAGACAGTGAGAGAGATGGTGGTGGAATATTTTGAGCAAAATGACGCAGGGGAGGTCTCCCTGGGAACGGTGTGGGAGTCATTTAAAGCGGTGATCCGCGGGAAGCTCATAGCCCTAAAGGTAACAAAGGACAAACAGAGGTATGGATGGGAAAAACAGCTGGAAGCTGTTGTGGAGGAAATACACGAAAAAACTAGTGAGCCAACCCACACATTCATTGCAAAAATCCCTGCAACACGTACAGGGACAGTTGGACATGCTTCGCACCAAGGGGGCGAAGAGATCTTTTTTGTACCTAAAGCAGAGGCTCTATATTAAGGCCAACAAAGCGGATAAGCTATTAGCTAGGCAACTCCGGGCAAAGCAAAAGGATAGTACGATCAAATGTATTAGGAACGAGAGGGGGGAGCCTATGACGGGCACTCAAGACATGGGAGATGAGTTCAGGGGCTTTACTCTTCGAGCGCCACTGATGGAACGCTCAGGACACCTACTTGCAGACCCTCCAGTTCCCCCAAATCTCGGATGACGACAAGGTGGCACTCGAGAGCCCGATTAGGGAAGAGGAAGTGAAAAAGGCAATTGCAGATCTCCCGCTAAATAAAGCACCCGGCCCTGATGGGTTTACGGCCCACTTCTATAAAAAATACACAGACGCAATAGCCCCCTTTCTTGCAAGGCTCATGAACTCCTTTAAGGAGGTCGGGAACCTTACACCAACAATGAATGAGGCCATGGTGTTAGTTTTTCACAAATCAGGCAAGGATCCGGCATATCCAGCGTCATACAGGCCTATATCCCTGATAAATTTAGACGCTAAAATATACACCAAAATATTAGCAGCTAGGCTGTCTCCACTCCTCCCAAATCTGATACACTTAGACCAATCGGGCTTTATACCAGGAAGTCAAACACATGACAATATTAGGCGGATCTCCCATTTAGTGGAAAAAATAGGCATTACTAACACACTGGCGGTTTTATTAGCGATTGATGCTGAAAAAGAATTTGACCGGGTGGAATGGTCTAGTGACCGGGTGGAATGGTAAGATCCTAAAATGCATAGGGTTTGGGGAACACTTCATTGCTATGATCAAGGCTAACTACAACTCCCCATCCTGCAGGATAGCATTGAATAGGGAGCTCACAGAGAGTGTAAAGATCTCAAGGGGAACCAAGCAGGGCTGCCCATTGTCACCACTTTTATATGCCATCTTCCTGGAACCCCTCCTAATAAGAATAAGGGAGTCCCAGCAGATAGCAGATAAAGGGGATAGACATGGCGGGAATGCAACACAAAGTGGTGGCGTACACGGACGATATGTTATTGGCACTGGAGGACCCGGGGAGGTTGCTAGTAGCAGTTATGGGGGAACTGGAACACTACGGGGACATTTCAGGACTCAAAGTGAACAGGGGGAAGTCGGTAATTATGATACTGGCGGGAGATGGCGAGGAAATAGGTGGAGTTGCCTCGTAGTTGGGCCTAAAAGTAGCAGATAAAGGGATAAAATATTTGGCAATCACGCTGACCCATAGGGTGGGATTGCTGTATGACAGGAATTTCCCCCAACTCATGGCCCAGATAAGGAGGGACCTGGAGAGATGGAGCCCATTACTGATATCATGGTGGGGCAGAATTCAATCGATCAAGATGATCATTCTACTGAGGATCCTTTACTATTTTCAAGCACTCTCTATTAGGGTTCCACGTTCCTTTTTTAAAACACTCAACAAGGCGGTCACATCCTATATATGGAGAGGGAAACCCTCGAGAATAGCGAGCGGAGCCATGACAGCCTCATACTGGGAATTGGGATGGCATTGCCACATTTCCAGAAATATTATCAGGCGGCGCAGCTTAGGGTGCTAGGGGAGTGGATGGGGGAAGATCCAGCTACCATATGGGCTAAGCAAGACAGAGCGGTTGCTAGAACCCCACTTGGGGAACTGCTATGGAAAGTGAAACAGCATAAACACCCAATCTCCGCATAAGCGAAATAATGAGGGCCACCCTGGAGGCTTGGGATACTCAGACCCAGAAAGGTAGTATGTCCTCGGTAGAGGGCCCCTTTACACCAATATGTCGAAACCCCCGGTTCCCCCCAGGGATGGAACGGGGGTGTTTGAGAAATGGGAAGTGGCGGGCTACACGAAAATAGGGGAGATGTTTGTGAACAAAACAATTAGATCATTTGCGGAGTGTACACCATTGCTGCGACTCACAGTGGGTGACAAATTGAAATATGATCAACTTAGACACTGGCTCATGACACCAGAGGTCACAAAAGCGGCAACCATGGATCTCACCCCATTTGAATTATATGTCACGAATATCACAGGGGCGAAGAAATGGGTATCGATATTGTACTCGTTTATAAACTTCCACGATGAAGATATAAAATGGACTTATATGATAAGGTGGGGAAATACTCTGGGGGAGGCCCCAACGAAACAGCAATGGGTTGAGCTGTGGACACAAATCCCCAAACTAACTCGCTCGGCACAATCAAGAGAAATGTGGGTTAAAATGTTTGCCCAGTGGCACTTCACCCCTGACAGACTGTCGAGAAGACATCTCATTTACCAATTACTCAAGCTCCCTGCCAGAGCAGAAGCTCCTTGAAATTAGACATCCAAAAACAATCTACTTCTGCGGATGGAGAGGGCCTAATTGGCAACCCTGATGTGGTGATGTCAGGCGGTGCCAACTCTAGTGGACGTAATGATGGAATGTTTGCGATCTTTAATGCAAAAAATGTGAACATTGATAAGAAGACTGTAAACAAACCCCTCCAAATAAAAAAGACTAAAACCCAAACTAAGAGGAAGGCTTGCATGTCTAATAGCTCAAGAAGATTCCTATGTAACATCAAAACCGTAAATGTTACCTTAAATACGGACAAGCTTTGCGGATTGATAGAAAAACTTAAAAATGTTCCAGTGTCGGCCACAGCCACCATGAACGGGAATCAAGTTATTGAAACTCTTAAAGAAGAGGCTACTATGCTCGAGCTTCTGAATTTGTCAACCTACGAAAACAATGAAGAACCCATGGTTGAGCAAACACCTTTGACAGAGTGGGAGAAGAACAACATTTCTGTAATACTGGACGAGGAACAGCCCAGAAGTGCAAAGTCAATGAGCGAAACCAGGTCGGGGAGAGTTGGTTCCTTGCTCCTAGCAAGTGAACCGCAACAAGTAAACACATTAAAAACACCAAACCTCAGCTTTATTACATTTGGAGAAAAATTGAAAAATCTTGCAAAAAACCACCAGACAAACGAGTGAAACAAAGAGTCCTTACACCCCTGGCTGTCAAATAATAAGAGCAACACAAAAGAACTTAAGGTGAAGAATGGGCGCTTCCTATCAAATGGCGGGCATAGGAGTCACGCTGCAAATCGTGAAAATGTACAAAACGCTCCAGTGAAAGAAGCAGAATCATGGAGAAGGGGTAACTCTTTCAAAAATGCTCACCAGCTCACGACAAAGAAAATCCATGCAACCTATTGTCTGACTTTGGAAAGAATATTATCAATCAAGGATGGTTTGACCCTGAATAGGAACAATGTTTTACGTCTTTTACATCATCTTCCGTCTCTCAGGACAATTGAATCAAATGACATAAAAACATTGGAGTTCATTGATGAACCGCAGAACGATAGAGTCAGATTACACATTGAATCTGGATTGATATGTAACTTTCTGCTACAGGCAGTTACCAGTATTACTCTTGCTGGGTTTTGATATCTCTGAAGTAAAAACCGAAAACTTTAAGGGACATGAAGAAAAAACGAAAAGTTCTAAAATTGTCTGTGTTAAGCCTGATAACATTGGGGCAAACAAAAGTTTCACATTTCAGAAGGCTCTGTGGGTGGAACCCACAATCAAGCTGCTTCAAAAAAATGGAATGGAGCTGATATTTGTCCACAAGATCCTCAAGCAGGTGACCAAATCAAAATCACTTTTGATTGTGGAAACAGAATGTTGAGTGGAAACACTGGTAATAAAGGAGGTCAGGATCAAATATGTGAAATGAACAACTGGAATTAGTTGGCTGAAGCACTAGGAGGTTCAAATCACAGTTAATGTGAAGAAGTAAGAGGAACCACCACGCATACCAGAGGTTTTCTACACCTCTTCCAATCTAACTGGTTGGAGGGTTTGGACATAGCATGCTTACAAGAAATGTGGCTTAAAGATTGCCCTATCACTGATGAGTTTGAGACTGCCATAAATCCAGCAACAAAGAAACAAAAAGGTCGCCCAGTTGCAAGTTTGCTGACTCTTGTAAGGAAAAGCTCAGGGTACCGCATAACCAGCTCTAGGAACATCTGTACGTACATTCAAATAACTGAGATTGACCGAAAAGCTAAATCCTTGACTGAAAAAAGCACCCTTCATGTCAACAACCTATATTGGCAACATAAAACTGTGGGCACAACCCTATTCATTGATCAAGTAACTGAATTAATTGACAAAATCAATGAAGAAGATTTGTCACCTAATATAATACTTGAACAAACTGTTTAAAAATAAATTGAGGGAGTGCCCATGGAAGGAAAAGCATTGAAAACGTGGCAGTCCAATGCTGAATGGTAACTTAAAAGGGGATGTGCCAGTGCCACCACAACCCACGTGGCGAAGAAATTTCCAGAAATCAACTTTAGATTACTTCTTTGTGTCTGGAATCAACTTTATATTACTTCTTTGTGTCTGGAAAAGTGGCTGAATGCGCTGTAACCTTACAAGTAGTCCCTAGAGTACACAATGATCATGATCTTGTGAAGTTCTCATTTATTGCACCAGAGAAGGCAAGCATTCGCAAATGGCAACCTAATTTAACCGTAGAATCTAGTAGGATTTGACTTCAACTGAATGACAAAGTGGTCAATGGGATTACAAATGCCTATTGTGAGGAGTACGACAAAATTGAATAGCAACATTTGTTGACACAATATGTCGAAAAGAAACAGGGACACTGAAATCGCGCATTTGACCCCAAACACTCTTTTGACATTCAGATCATAAGAACATAACATCAAATGCGAATGGACCTTAGACAATGCACAAAAACAAATACAACATCATCTCTGGTTGAAAAAAGAAGGATAAAGCAAAAATACAAAAATTGAATAATCTCATTTTAATCCAATTTCCAACAACAAGACGCTGACGTAATGTTGTCCAAATTAACAAACAAAAACTCTAGTGAGTTCTGGAAGATCATCAATAAAGAAAGCGGCACTCAGCATGCTTTACAAAACAACATGGTGGCTGAAAGCGAATGGGATTCACATTACAGCAAGCTATACAGTAAAAAATGGAAAAGTAAAGAGCCGGATCCTCCTAAAGTAGATTGATGGGACCTTACATTTGATAAGGTTGACATCCTGCAAACCATCAAAATAATTAGTTCATCACAGGCACCCGGCCCGGATAGGCTGACTAATTACATCTGGAAGAAAAACCCGGAAAAATGGGCTGAGTTTTGTGATCTGTTTTTTTTTTTTAATTACAACAGAATGTGCTACCCCTAAATCATGGAAAAGTGCGATCATCGTGCCACTGTTCAAAAAAAGGCAACAGGGCAAACCCTAAATATTGCCGCCTAATTGCTCTGCTGGATGTGCCAGGAAAGATCTACGCAACTCATCTTCAACTCCAGCTCCTTGAGTGAATCAACCTCAGTCAGCATTTTGATCCTAGACAATCAGGATTCGTCAAGGATGTGGGGTGTGGTCTAAATTTACTGTTAATAAATTTGATGAAAATGGAGGCCATTAAAGCGGGGAGTAAGGCCTTTCTTGCCTTCATAGATCTCTCCCACGCTTTTAACCGTACAGATCATGAAATCCTTTAGACCAAAATGAAAAAGTGGAATTGTCCATTAAATTTGCTTCTAGCCATCAAAGAATTGCATACAAATACCGAAGTGCGAATCAGTCTAGATCGAGCGGGATCTCTTTCATCTGCAATAAGGACATTCTGTGGTGTAAAGCAGAGGTGCCCACTGGCTTCAATCATTTTAAATTAATTTTTGTACGATATTGGCGATACCATCTAAGTATTCCAACATTCCCGCCGAAAATTCATGGATCGCATGTAAGCTGGATCCTTTCCGCGGATGACTTAGTTCTGCTTGATGTGACGCTGATAGGACTTCAATGAAAATGACACGTCCTTGAAGAATATGTTAACACCAATGGACTGTGTATTAACATCAATAAATCAGAAAAGTTGACGGTCCAAGATCTAAGGAAGAAAGGAACACGTAACACAAAATTCCAATGGCACCTAGGCAAAGAGACCTAGAAGATCGTCCTTCACACCAAATATCTGGGCATGACGATCAGTTCAAGCCTTAATGATGCACCATGGATTGAAAATGTCAAAATTAAGTGTCGCCAAATAGCAATTCAAGCAGCTGTGTTAAACAAGAAATTCTGCAAGTTCTCCTTAAAACCTGTGATTAGATACAATAGGATGGGCGCCGGGAAGAAGAGATGCGAGTGACTGCGCTCTTCGCCCGGGCCGCCAAAATAAAGCACTACATGTAAGGAATCTCGAACGGAGGAGAGTGGATGTACATCCCCCCGTGGTGGCGAGCCCCCGGTGTGTGCAGCGGTGAGCGGACCAGTACGTGGAATTGCGGGTGGAAGGCAGCAGGCGGAGGAGGGGAGACTGCCCATCCCCCATCGCGGCACATAACGGCTCTTGCTGACCGGCGCTTCGGGGAGGGAGAGAGGAGCTCTCGCCAGGGCTGCACGTGACGGGAGAGGCGGGCGCACTAGACCCCGAGGGAAGTACGACCTCGGGGCCGATTAGACGGCGCGGCCCAGTGACAGGCTCCAACGGAGAAGCCCAGCTTGGGGAGCGAGGAGAGGGTATCGTGCGGCCTGGAGTGTGGAGCGGGAGGCAGACAAAGGTGAGCTCCCGTAGCGCTGGAACCAAGTTAGGGGCGGCCAGACTCGGCGCGGAAAGCAGTGAAAAGGGGGTGAGGCCTCTTCTCCCCCCTAACACCCTCCGCAGGGAGGGGGATGACAACGGGACTCAGGGGTTGAGTGGTGGAGCTGCAGCATGGACTGGAGGGACCCCAGCCCCTCCCGGAATAAATAGTGGAAGGACTATACATGCGACAAGGGAACCCTGAGCCCGCAACCCAGGGGAGCTAAAACAGAAAGAGGCGCATCCCTGGGGCCCCATTCCTCCCACTCCCATCGGATTCAGAAGGAAGCCATAGCCGGCGGAAGGACTCTGAGATAGAGTGGAGCCTCAAAGGAGGAGGGTAGGAGGCCCCCCCCACGTTGGTGCAATCAGCTGTGTCCCCGGGGGCACCGGCCTCGGGGCGCCTCAACAACCCTCCTCCCGCACGGCGCCGGCCAAGGCTGGGGTGGAGGCTCCCTGGGACGAACCGAGCCAGGGGCCATACACCATCTTAAATAGGAGCCACCCCTGCCCCCCCCAGAGGCTATGTCCAAGGCTAAGGGGAAAGGGAGCTCTGCGCAGCAGACCTCACTGAATCCGAAACAGGATGCGAACATTCTCCAGATGTGGTCCACGGACTCTCCAATGCCAACCAAAGGAAAGGGTCAAGAAGAGCCGCCTCATGGAGAAAACAACGCGCAAGGGCCTCACGGCCAGATGTCGTTGAGAGAAGATATGCAGAGGTGGTTTGGAGAACTCCAGGAGAAATTTCTGTCCACAGTGCAGGAACAATTCGCAACAATGAAAGATGATCTGAAACAGGTGGTGCAGGAATTGAAGCGGGATGTGGCCAATCTGGAGGAGAGAACGGACTCCCTTGAACGGATGGTCCAAGGGATGGAGGAGGAAACCCAACAAGCCAGTGAAACTCAGGAACAGTTGGTGAGGCTCACCCATAATCTTGAGATACAATGCGAGGACCTCGAGAACCGCTCGCGAAGATCCAACATTCACATTAAGAATATGGCAGAGTCAGTCCAAGACAAGGGTCTTAAAAAGGCGGTAAAAGAGGTATTCACAGATATCCTGGCAGCACAAGACGCGGAAGAGATTGGGATTGACACAGTCCATAGGGTGGGTCCGAAAAGATCTGTGTGGTGATGTGCTGGTGGCCCTATCGTCCAACCCACAAAAGGAGCACATTTTGAGAAGAGCAAGGGAGATGGATCACATTCGTATGAATGGGGAGGACATCCAACTATATCAGGACCTGGCACTTGTGACACTGCAGAAGAGAAGGGCGATGGCCCCCTTGGTTAAGGCCTTGCTGGAGAGACAGATACGATATAAGTGGACTTTCCCTTTTGGATTGTTGTTCACATGGGAGGGTAAGCAGAGAAGAGCCACGACTTGGGAGGAAGGTCTTGGCATGATGGGGCTACAGGCAGAAGAGGAGCAAGGTGGAGGCCCTAGTACAAGGAGAGACCCTCAAAGAAGGCCAAGAGGATGGGAAACTGTCAGACAAAGTAAGAAAAACAGAGGGAAGGACAGCCGCTAGAAGGCACAGCTGATGAACCAAAGGGGAAACATACGAAGGTGAAGCCTAAAGAGCTACAGCCCGGGCAGGGCAGGCCTCACGGGGCCAACACGGTGGGGACTTGGACGACATGAGAACAGTCTGAGAGGTGGCCCGGGCGAGATGAGGGCCACGGAATCCGGTAAGGACACGTGAAATGCAGGGTTTAGGATCCCCCGCGATGATTTTCCCGAGTTCATGGGGGGCAGGGGGCGAGGGGCGCAACGCCCAAGCATCCATAGGAACCTGTGCCCCACTCACGAAACAGTTATCTGGTTTACAAGTTTTAGTTGGGGTAGCGGAGTTTGAGGGGGAGGGTGGGGGGCAAGTAAAGGGGCTGGCATTGAAAGTAGGTGGACTGTGGGACAATGGACATTAACAGGATCAAATGGGGAAAATCAGGATCCTAACATATAACATCAGGGGCATCAACTACCCGGTGAAGAGAAAGAAATTGGAGCACTTGCTCAAGAGGGAGAAAGCTGAGATTCTCCTGCTCCAAGGAACACATATCAGACCCAGAGATAAGCAGAAAGTACGCATAAGGGGTTATAGAATCTGGGTGCAGGCAAATGCTCCAGAAAAGAAGGCAGGTGTGCTAATAACGACTAAAGAGCTGTGGAACGTTAATATAGTAGACACGCTTACAGATAAGGAAGGAAGGTACGTCTTCGCCAATGTGATACTGGAGGGCTATCACTTTACCTTGGCCTCCATCTACACCCCTAATGCGGGCCAGGATGGCTTTCTCAGGGACATCTTACGGAAGCTGGAAGCCTATGCAAAGGGAGACCTCAATTTGGCATGGCACCCTCAGACGGATAGAAGTTCAGGGGGTTCCCAAGGGATAAGGGCACCTTCGAAAGGGCTTAAGCAACAGATGGAGGATTTGACCCTTTGTGATGTGTGGAAGGAGCTCAGGGGGGAACAGCGGGGTTTCACATATTATTCCCATCTTCACAACTCCATGTCAAGAATCATTACTTTTGGATCTCGGTGGGCATATTGGGTAGGATTGTGGGGATTGAAAAAGGGACAATATCATTTTCAGATCATGCCCCGCTATGGATGGAACTCGACCTCCCGGGGGGGAAAAATGAGTTGTGGAAATGGAGACTGCCCCATGACCTTCTAATGGACCCCGTGATGGGTGAGACAGTGAGAGAGATGGTGGTGGAATATTTTGAGCAAAATGACGCAGGGGAGGTCTCCCTGGGAACGGTGTGGGAGTCATTTAAAGCGGTGATCCGCGGGAAGCTCATAGCCCTAAGGTAACAAAGGACAAACAGAGGTATGGATGGGAAAAACAGCTGGAAGCTGTTGTGGAGGAAATACACGAAAAAACTAGTGAGCCAACCCACACATTCATTGCAAAAATCCCTGCAACACGTACAGGGACAGTTGGACATGCTTCGCACCAAGGGGGCGAAGAGATCTTTTTTGTACCTAAAGCAGAGGCTCTATATTAAGGCCAACAAAGCGGATAAGCTATTAGCTAGGCAACTCCGGGCAAAGCAAAAGGATAGTACGATCAAATGTATTAGGAACGAGAGGGGGGAGCCTATGACGGGCACTCAAGACATGGGAGATGAGTTCAGGGGCTTTACTCTTCGAGCGCCACTGATGGAACGCTCAGGACACCTACTTGCAGACCCTCCAGTTCCCCCAAATCTCGGATGACGACAAGGTGGCACTCGAGAGCCCGATTAGGGAAGAGGAAGTGAAAAAGGCAATTGCAGATCTCCCGCTAAATAAAGCACCCGGCCCTGATGGGTTTACGGCCCACTTCTATAAAAAATACACAGACGCAATAGCCCCCTTTCTTGCAAGGCTCATGAACTCCTTTAAGGAGGTCGGGAACCTTACACCAACAATGAATGAGGCCATGGTGTTAGTTTTTCACAAATCAGGCAAGGATCCGGCATATCCAGCGTCATACAGGCCTATATCCCTGATAAATTTAGACGCTAAAATATACACCAAAATATTAGCAGCTAGGCTGTCTCCACTCCTCCCAAATCTGATACACTTAGACCAATCGGGCTTTATACCAGGAAGTCAAACACATGACAATATTAGGCGGATCTCCCATTTAGTGGAAAAAAATAGGCATTACTAACACACTGGCGGTTTTATTAGCGATTGATGCTGAAAAAGAATTTGACCGGGTGGAATGGTCTAGTGACCGGGTGGAATGGTAAGATCCTAAAATGCATAGGGTTTGGGGAACACTTCATTGCTATGATCAAGGCTAACTACAACTCCCCATCCTGCAGGATAGCATTGAATAGGGAGCTCACAGAGAGTGTAAAGATCTCAAGGGGAACCAAGCAGGGCTGCCCATTGTCACCACTTTTATATGCCATCTTCCTGGAACCCCTCCTAATAAGAATAAGGGAGTCCCAGCAGATAGCAGATAAAGGGGATAGACATGGCGGGAATGCAACACAAAGTGGTGGCGTACACGGACGATATGTTATTGGCACTGGAGGACCCGGGGAGGTTGCTAGTAGCAGTTATGGGGGAACTGGAACACTACGGGGACATTTCAGGACTCAAAGTGAACAGGGGGAAGTCGGTAATTATGATACTGGCGGGAGATGGCGAGGAAATAGGTGGAGTTGCCTCGTAGTTGGGCCTAAAAGTAGCAGATAAAGGGATAAAATATTTGGCAATCACGCTGACCCATAGGGTGGGATTGCTGTATGACAGGAATTTCCCCCAACTCATGGCCCAGATAAGGAGGGACCTGGAGAGATGGAGCCCATTACTGATATCATGGTGGGGCAGAATTCAATCGATCAAGATGATCATTCTACTGAGGATCCTTTACTATTTTCAAGCACTCTCTATTAGGGTTCCACGTTCCTTTTTTAAAACACTCAACAAGGCGGTCACATCCTATATATGGAGAGGGAAACCCTCGAGAATAGCGAGCGGAGCCATGACAGCCTCATACTGGGAATTGGGATGGCATTGCCACATTTCCAGAAATATTATCAGGCGGCGCAGCTTAGGGTGCTAGGGGAGTGGATGGGGGAAGATCCAGCTACCATATGGGCTAAGCAAGACAGAGCGGTTGCTAGAACCCCACTTGGGGAACTGCTATGGAAAGTGAAACAGCATAAACACCCAATCTCCGCATAAGCGAAATAATGAGGGCCACCCTGGAGGCTTGGGATACTCAGACCCAGAAAGGTAGTATGTCCTCGGTAGAGGGCCCCTTTACACCAATATGTCGAAACCCCCGGTTCCCCCCAGGGATGGAACGGGGGTGTTTGAGAAATGGGAAGTGGCGGGCTACACGAAAATAGGGGAGATGTTTGTGAACAAAACAATTAGATCATTTGCGGAGTGTACACCATTGCTGCGACTCACAGTGGGTGACAAATTGAAATATGATCAACTTAGACACTGGCTCATGACACCAGAGGTCACAAAAGCGGCAACCATGGATCTCACCCCATTTGAATTATATGTCACGAATATCACAGGGGCGAAGAAATGGGTATCGATATTGTACTCGTTTATAAACTTCCACGATGAAGATATAAAATGGACTTATATGATAAGGTGGGGAAATACTCTGGGGGAGGCCCCAACGAAACAGCAATGGGTTGAGCTGTGGACACAAATCCCCAAACTAACTCGCTCGGCACAATCAAGAGAAATGTGGGTTAAAATGTTTGCCCAGTGGCACTTCACCCCTGACAGACTGTCGAGAAGACATCTCATTTACCAATTACTCAAGCTCCCTGCCAGAGCAGAAGCTCCTTGAAATTAGACATCCAAAAACAATCTACTTCTGCGGATGGAGAGGGCCTAATTGGCAACCCTGATGTGGTGATGTCAGGCGGTGCCAACTCTAGTGGACGTAATGATGGAATGTTTGCGATCTTTAATGCAAAAAATGTGAACATTGATAAGAAGACTGTAAACAAACCCCTCCAAATAAAAAAGACTAAAAACCAAACTAAGAGGAAGGCTTGCATGTCTAATAGCTCAAGAAGATTCCTATGTAACATCAAAACCGTAAATGTTACCTTAAATACGGACAAGCTTTGCGGATTGATAGAAAAACTTAAAAAGGTTCCAGTGTCGGCCACAGCCACCATGAACGGGAATCAAGTTATTGAAACTCTTAAAGAAGAGGCTACTATGCTCGAGCTTCTGAATTTGTCAACCTACGAAAACAATGAAGAACCCATGGTTGAGCAAACACCTTTGACAGAGTGGGAGAAGAACAACATTTCTGTAATACTGGACGAGGAACAGCCCAGAAGTGCAAAGTCAATGAGCGAAACCAGGTCGGGGAGAGTTGGTTCCTTGCTCCTAGCAAGTGAACCGCAACAAGTAAACACATTAAAAACACCAAACCTCAGCTTTATTACATTTGGAGAAAAATTGAAAAATCTTGCAAAAAACCACCAGACAAACGAGTGAAACAAAGAGTCCTTACACCCCTGGCTGTCAAATAATAAGAGCAACACAAAAGAACTTAAGGTGAAGAATGGGCGCTTCCTATCAAATGGCGGGCATAGGAGTCACGCTGCAAATCGTGAAAATGTACAAAACGCTCCAGTGAAAGAAGCAGAATCATGGAGAAGGGGTAACTCTTTCAAAAATGCTCACCAGCTCACGACAAAGAAAATCCATGCAACCTATTGTCTGACTTTGGAAAGAATATTATCAATCAAGGATGGTTTGACCCTGAATAGGAACAATGTTTTACGTCTTTTACATCATCTTCCGTCTCTCAGGACAATTGAATCAAATGACATAAAAACATTGGAGTTCATTGATGAACCGCAGAACGATAGAGTCAGATTACACATTGAATCTGGATTGATATGTAACTTTCTGCTACAGGCAGTTACCAGTATTACTCTTGCTGGGTTTTGATATCTCTGAAGTAAAAACCGAAAACTTTAAGGGACATGAAGAAAAAACGAAAAGTTCTAAAATTGTCTGTGTTAAGCCTGATAACATTGGGGCAAACAAAAGTTTCACATTTCAGAAGGCTCTGTGGGTGGAACCCACAATCAAGCTGCTTCAAAAAAATGGAATGGAGCTGATATTTGTCCACAAGATCCTCAAGCAGGTGACCAAATCAAAATCACTTTTGATTGTGGAAACAGAATGTTGAGTGGAAACACTGGTAATAAAGGAGGTCAGGATCAAATATGTGAAATGAACAACTGGAATTAGTTGGCTGAAGCACTAGGAGGTTCAAATCACAGTTAATGTGAAGAAGTAAGAGGAACCACCACGCATACCAGAGGTTTTCTACACCTCTTCCAATCTAACTGGTTGGAGGGTTTGGACATAGCATGCTTACAAGAAATGTGGCTTAAAGATTGCCCTATCACTGATGAGTTTGAGACTACCATAAATCCAGCAACAAAGAAACAAAAAGGTCGCCCAGTTGCAAGTTTGCTGACTCTTGTAAGGAAAAGCTCAGGGTACCGCATCACCAGCTCTAGGAACATCTGTACGTACATTCAAATAACTGAGATTGACCGAAAAGCTAAATCCTTGACTGAAAAAAGCACCCTTCATGTCAACAACCTATATTGGCAACATAAAACTGTGGGCACAACCCTATTCATTGATCAAGTAACTGAATTAATTGACAAAATCAATGAAGAAGATTTGTCACCTAATATAATACTTGAACAAACTGTTTAAAAATAAATTGAGGGAGTGCCCATGGAAGGAAAAGCATTGAAAACGTGGCAGTCCAATGCTGAATGGTAACTTAAAAGGGGATGTGCCAGTGCCACCACAACCCACGTGGCGAAGAAATTTCCAGAAATCAACTTTAGATTACTTCTTTGTGTCTGGAATCAACTTTAGATTACTTCTTTGTGTCTGGAAAAGTGGCTGAATGCGCTGTAACCTTACAAGTAGTCCCTAGAGTACACAGTGAT
Source organism: Ambystoma mexicanum (assembly GCF_040938575.1). Classification (NCBI taxonomy): domain Eukaryota; kingdom Metazoa; phylum Chordata; class Amphibia; order Caudata; family Ambystomatidae; genus Ambystoma; species Ambystoma mexicanum. Next base: position 110,331,930 of record NC_090938.1, on the reverse strand, counting down.
CATGATCTTGTGAAGTTCTCATTTATTGCACCAGAGAAGGCAAGCATTCGCAAATGGCAACCTAATTTAACCGTAGAATCTAGTAGGATTTGACTTCAACTGAATGACAAAGTGGTCAATGGGATTACAAATGCCTATTGTGAGGAGTACGACAAAATTGAATAGCAACATTTGTTGACACAATATGTCGAAAAGAAACAGGGACACTGAAATCGCGCATTTGACCCCAAACACTCTTTTGACATTCAGATCATAAGAACATAACATCAAATGCGAATGGACCTTAGACAATGCACAAAAACAAATACAACATCATCTCTGGTTGAAAAAAGAAGGATAAAGCAAAAATACAAAAATTGAATAATCTCATTTTAATCCAATTTCCAACAACAAGACGCTGACGTAATGTTGTCCAAATTAACAAACAAAAACTCTAGTGAGTTCTGGAAGATCATCAATAAAGAAAGCGGCACTCAGCATGCTTTACAAAACAACATGGTGGCTGAAAGCGAATGGGATTCACATTACAGCAAGCTATACAGTAAAAAATGGAAAAGTAAAGAGCCGGATCCTCCTAAAGTAGATTGATGGGACCTTAAATTTGATAAGGTTGACATCCTGCAAACCATCAAAATAATTAGTTCATCACAGGCACCCGGCCCGGATAGGCTGACTAATTACATCTGGAAGAAAAACCCGGAAAAATGGGCTGAGTTTTGTGATCTGTTTTTTTTTTTAAATTACAACAGAATGTGCTACCCCTAAATCATGGAAAAGTGCGATCATCGTGGCACTGTTCAAAAAAAGGCAACAGGGCAAACCCTAAATATTGCCGCCTAATTGCTCTGCTGGATGTGCCAGGAAAGATCTACGCAACTCATCTTCAACTCCAGCTCCTTGAGTGAATCAACCTCAGTCAGCATTTTGATCCTAGACAATCAGGATTCGTCAAGGATGTGGGGTGTGGTCTAAATTTACTGTTAATAAATTTGATGAAAATGGAGGCCATTAAAGCGGGGAGTAAGGCCTTTCTTGCCTTCATAGATCTCTCCCACGCTTTTAACAGTACAGATCATGAAATCCTTTAGACCAAAATGAAAAAGTGGAATTGTCCATTAAATTTGCTTCTAGCCATCAAAGAATTGCATACAAATACCGAAGTGCGAATCAGTCTAGATCGAGCGGGATCTCTTTCATCTGCAATAAGGACATTCTGTGGTGTAAAGCAGAGGTGCCCACTGGCTTCAATTATTTTAAATTAATTTTTGTACGATATTGGCGATACCATCTAAGTATTCCAACATTCCCGCCGAAAATTCATGGATCGCATGTAAGCTGGATCCTTTCAGCGGATGACTTAGTTCTGCTTGATGTGACGCTGATAGGACTTCAATGAAAATGACACGTCCTTGAAGAATATGTTAACACCAATGGACTGTGTATTAACATCAATAAATCAGAAAAGTTGACGTTGCAAGATCTAAGGAAGAAAGGAACACGTAACACAAAATTCCAATGGCACCTAGGCAAAGAGACCTAGAAGATCGTCCTTCACACCAAATATCTGGGCATGACGATCAGATCAAGCCTTAATGATGCACCATGGATTGAAAATGTCAAAATTAAGTGTCGCCAAATAGCAATTCAAGCAGCTGTGTTAAACAAGAAATTCTGCAAGTTCTCCTTAAAACCTGTGATTGGATACAATAGGATGGCCGCCGGGAAGAAGAGATGCGAGTGACTGCGCTCTTCGCCCGGGCCGCCAAAATAAAGCACTACATGTAAGGAATCTCGAACGGAGGAGAGTGGATGTACATCCCCCGTGGTGGCGAGCCCCCGGTGTGTGCAGCGGTGAGCGGACCAGTACGTGGAATTGCGGGTGGAAGGCAGCAGGCGGAATTAGGGGAGACTGCCCATCCCCCATCGCGGCACATAACGGCTCTTGCTGACCGGCGCTTCGGGGAGGGAGAGAGGAGCTCTCGCCAGGGCTGCACGTGACGGGAGAGGTGGGCGCACTAGACCCCGAGGGAAGTACGACCTCGGGGCCGATTAGACGGCGCGGCCCAGTGACAGGCTCCAACGGAGAAGCCCAGCTTGGGGAGCGAGGAGAGGGTATCGTGCGGCCTGGAGTGTGGAGCGGGAGGCAGACAAAGGTGAGCTCCCGTAGCGCTGGAACCAAGTTAGGGGCGGCCAGACTCGGCGCGGAAAGCAGTGAAAAGGGGGTGAGGCCTCTTCTCCCCTCTTCTCCCCTCTTCTCCCCCCTAACACCCTCCGCAGGGAGGGGGATGACAACGGGACTCAGGGGTTGAGTGGTGGAGCTGCAGCATGGACTGGAGGGACCCCAGCCCCTCCCGGAATAAATAGTGGAAGGACTATACATGCGACAAGGGAACCCTGAGCCCGCAACCCAGGGGAGCTAAAACAGAAAGAGGCGCATCCCTGGGGCCCCATTCCTCCCACTCCCATCGGATTCAGAAGGAAGCCATAGCCGGCGGAAGGACTCTGAGATAGAGGGGAGCCTCAAAGGAGGAGGGTAGGAGGCCCCCCCCACGTTGGTGCAATCAGCTGTGTCCCCGGGGGCACCGGCCTCGGGGCGCCTCAACAACCCTCCTCCCACACAGCGCCGGCCAAGGCTGGGGTGGAGGCTCCCTGGGACGAACCGAGCGAGGGGTCATACACCATCTTAAATAGGAGCCACCCCTGCCCCCCCCAGAGGCTATGTCCAAGGCTAAGGGGAAAGGGAGCTCTGCGCAGCAGACCTCCATGAATCCAAAACAGGATGCGAACATTCTCCAGATGTGGTCCACGGACTCTCCAATGCCAACCAAAGGAAAGGGTCAAGAAGAGCCGCCTCATGGAGAAAACAACGCGCAAGGGCCTCACGGCCAGATGCCGTTGAGAGAAGATATGCAGAGGTGGTTTGGAGAACTCCAGGAGAAATTTCTGTCCACAGTGCAGGAACAATTCGCAACAATGAAAGATGATCTGAAACAGGTGGTGCAGGAATTGAAGCGGGATGTGGCCAATCTGGAGGAGAGAATGGACTCCCTTGAACGGATGGTCCAAGGGATGGAGGAGGAAACCCAACAAGCCAGTGAAACTCAGGAACAGTTGGTGAGGCTCACCCATAATCTTGAGATACAATGCGAGGACCTCGAGAACCGCTCGCGAAGATCCAACATTCACATTAAGAATATGGCAGAGTCAGTCCAAGACAAGGGTCTTAAAAAGGCGGTAAAAGAGGTATTCACGGATATCCTGGCAGCACAAGACGCGGAAGAGATTGGGATTGACACAGTCCATAGGGTGGGTCCGAAAAGATCTGTGTGGTCATGTGATGTGATGTGCTGGTGGCCCTATCGTCCAACCCACAAAAGGAGCACATTTTGAGAAGAGCAAGAGAGATGGATCACATTCGTATGAATGGGGAGGACATCCAACTATATCAGGACCTGGCACTTGTGACACTGCAGAAGAGAAGGGCGATGGCCCCCTTGGTTAAGGCCTTGCTGGAGAGACAAATACGATATAAGTGGACTTTCCCTTTTGGATTGTTGTTCACATGGGAGGGTAAGCAGAGAAGAGCCACGACTTGGGAGGAAGGTCTTGGCATGATGGGGCTACAGGCAGAAGAGGAGCAAGGTGGAGGCCCTAGTACAAGGAGAGACCCTCAAAGAAGGCCAAGAGGATGGGAAACTGTTAGACAAAGTAAGAAAAACAGAGGGAAGGACAGCCGCTAGAAGGCACAGCTGATGAACCAAAGGGGAAACATACGAAGGTGAAGCCTAAAGAGCTACATCCCGGGCAGGGCAGGCCTCACGGGGCCAACACGGTGGGGACTTGGACGACATGAGAACAGTCTGAGAGGTGGCCCGGGGCGAGATGAGGGCCACGGAATCCGGTAAGGACACGTGAAATGCAGGGTTTAGGATCCCCCGCGATGATTTTCCCGAGTTCATGGGGGGCAGGGGGCGAGGGGCGCAACGCCCAAGCATCCATAGGAACCCGTGCCCCACTCACGAAACAGTTATCTGGTTTACAAGTTTTAGTTGGGGTAGCGGAGTTTCAGGGGGTGGGTGGGGGGGCAAGTAAAGGGGCTGGCATTGAAAGTAGGTGGACTGTGGGACAATGGACATTAACAGGATCAAATGGGGAAAATCAGGATCCTAACATATAACATCAGGGGCATCAACCACCCGGTGAAGAGAAAGAAATTGGAGCACTTGCTCAAGAGGGAGAAAGCTGAGATTCTCCTGCTCCAAGGAACACATATCAGACCCAGAGATAAGCAGAAAGTACGCATAAGGGGTTATAGAATCTGGGCGCAGGCAAATGCTCCAGAAAAGAAGGCAGGTGTGCTAATAACGACTAAAGAGCTGTGGAACGTTAATATAGTAGACACGCTTACAGATAAGGAAGGAAGGTACGTCTTCGCCAATGTGATACTGGAGGGCTATCACTTTACCTTGGCCTCCATCTACACCCCTAATGCGGGCCAGGATGGCTTTCTCAGGGACATCTTACGGAAGCTGGAAGCTTATGCAAAGGGAGACCTCAATTTGGCATGGCACCCTCAGACGGATAGAAGTTCAGGGGGTTCCCAAGGGATAAGGGCACCTTCGAAAGGGCTTAAGGAACAGATGGAGGATTTGACCCTTTGTGATGTGTGGAAGGAGCTCAGGGGGGAACAACGGGGTTTCACATATTATTCCCATCTTCACAACTCCATGTCAAGAATCATTACTTTTGGATCTCGGTGGGCATATTGGGTAGGATTGTGGGGATTGAAAAAGGGACAATATAATTTTCAGATCATGCCCCGCTATGGATGGAACTCGACCTCCCGGGGGGGAAAAATGAGTTGTGGAAATGGAGACTGCCCCATGACCTTCTAATGGACCCCGTGATGGGTGAGACAGTGAGAGAGATGGTGGTGGAATATTTTGAGCAAAATGACGCAGGGGAGGTCTCCCTGGGAACGGTGTGGGAGTCATTTAAAGCGGTGATCCGCGGGAAGCTCATAGCCCTAAAGGTAACAAAGGACAAACAGAGGTATGGATGGGAAAAACAGCTGGAAGCTGTTGTGGAGGAAATACACGAAAAAACTAGTGAGCCAACCCACACATTCATTGCAAAAATCCCTGCAACACGTACAGGGACAGTTGGACATGCTTCGCACCAAGGGGGCGAAGAGATCTTTTTTGTACCTAAAGCAGAGGCTCTATATTAAGGCCAACAAAGCGGATAAGCTATTAGCTAGGCAACTCCGGGCAAAGCAAAAGGATAGTACGATCAAATGTATTAGGAACGAGAGGGGGGAGCCTATGACGGGCACTCAAGACATGGGAGATGAGTTCAGGGGCTTTACTCTTCGAGCGCCACTGATGGAACGCTCAGGACACCTACTTGCAGACCCTCCAGTTCCCCCAAATCTCGGATGACGACAAGGTGGCACTCGAGAGCCCGATTAGGGAAGAGGAAGTGAAAAAGGCAATTGCAGATCTCCCGCTAAATAAAGCACCCGGCCCTGATGGGTTTACGGCCCACTTCTATAAAAAATACACAGACGCAATAGCCCCCTTTCTTGCAAGGCTCATGAACTCCTTTAAGGAGGTTGGGAACCTTACACCAACAATGAATGAGGCCATGGTGTTAGTTTTTCCACAAATCAGGCAAGGATCCGGCATATCCAGCGTCATACAGGCCTATATCCCTGATAAATTTAGACGCTAAAATATACACCAAAATATTAGCAGCTAGGCTGTCTCCACTCCTCCCAAATCTGATACACTTAGACCAATCGGGCTTTATACCAGGAAGTCAAACACATGACAATATTAGGCGGATCTCCCATTTAGTGGAAAAAAATAGGCATTACTAACACACTGGCGGTTTTATTAGCGATTGATGCTGAAAAAGAATTTGACCGGGTGGAATGGTCTAGTGACCGGGTGGAATGGTAAGATCCTAAAATGCATAGGGTTTGGGGAACACTTCATTGCTATGATCAAGGCTAACTACAACTCCCCATCCTGCAGGATAGCATTGAATAGGGAGCTCACAGAGAGTGTAAAGATCTCAAGGGGAACCAAGCAGGGCTGCCCATTGTCACCACTTCTATATGCCATCTTCCTGGAACCCCTCCTAATAAGAATAAGGGAGTCCCAGCAGATAGCAGATAAAGGGGATAGACATGGCGGGAATGCAACACAAAGTGGTGGCGTACACGGACGATATGTTATTGGCACTGGAGGACCCGGGGAGGTTGCTAGTAGCAGTTATGGGGGAACTGGAACACTACGGGGACATTTCAGGACTCAAAGTGAACAGGGGGAAGTCGGTAATTATGATACTGGCGGGAGATGGCGAGGAAATAGGTGGAGTTGCCTCGGAGTTGGGCCTAAAAGTAGCAGATGAAGGGATAAAATATTTGGCAATCACGCTGACCCATAGGGTGGGATTGCTGTATGACAGGAATTTCCCCCAACTCATGGCCCAGATAAGGAGGGACCTGGAGAGATGGAGCCCATTACTGATATCATGGTGGGGCAGAATTCAATCGATCAAGATGATCATTCTACTGAGGATCCTTTACTATTTTCAAGCACTCTCTATTAGGGTTCCACGTTCTTTTTTTAAAACACTTAACAAGGCGGTCACATCCTATATATGGAGAGGGAAACCCTCGAGAATAGCGAGCAGAGCCATGACAGCCTCATACTGGGAATTGGGATGGCATTGCCACATTTCCAGAAATATTATCAGGCGGCGCAGCTTAGGGTGCTACGGGAGTGGATGGGGGAAGATCCAGCTACCATATGGGCTAAGCAAGACAGAGCGGTTGCTAGAACCCCACTTGGGGAACTGCTATGGAAAGTGAAACAGCATAAACACCCAATCTCCGCATAAGCGAAATAATGATGGCCACCCTGGAGGCTTGGGATACTCAGACCCAGAAAGGTAGTATGTCCTCGGTAGAGGGCCCCTTTACACCAATATGTCGAAACCCCCAGTTCCCCCCAGGGATGGAACGGGGGGTGTTTGAGAAATGGGAAGTGGCGGGCTACACGAAAATAGGGGAGATGTCTGTGAACAAAACAATTAGATCATTTGCGGAGTGTACACCATTGCTGCGACTCACAGTGGGTGACAAATTGAAATATGATCAACTTAGACACTGGCTCATGACACCAGAGGTCACAAAAGCGGCAACCAGGGATCTCACCCCATTTGAATTATATGTCACGAATATCACAGGGGCGAAGAAATGGGTATCGATATTGTACTCGTTTATGAACTTCCACGATGAAGATATAAAATGGACTTATATGATAAGGTGGGGAAATACTCTGGGGGAGGCCCCAACGAAAGAGCAATGGGTTGAGCTGTGGACACAAATCCCCAAACTAACTCGCTCGGCACAATCAAGAGAAATGTGGGTTAAAATGTTTGCCCAGTGGCACTTCACCCCTGACAGACTGCATAAAATGTTCCCACAGATGTCGTATCGGTGCTGGAGAGGGTGTGCAGAGGTGGGAACGTGGAGATACATCTGGTGGGAGTGCAAGGGGATTAAGGCCTTTTGGGATGAAGTTAAAGTGTAGATGGGGAAAATATTCCAGGGGGAGAGCCAATGGGGCGAGAGGGTATGGCTTTTGGGAATGAAAGATGGAATAGCCAGGAAATATACAAAGCCACAATGGAGAAGCATAGTGGGGATGATCATAGCGGCATGGACCACAATCGTCAAATGCTGGAAGAAGAAAGAGACCCGTTGATATTTACATGGCTACAGAAGGTGTGAGCGCAAATGGCAGTGGAGAAGGTGACTCACACAATTCAAGGCACGGGAGATTCATTCGCGAAAGAGTGGGGAATGGTACAGGACTATCTTCAGTCAGACTATATGGAACAGTGGTGTCCACATAATATTAAAGTTTCGGACATATTCCGAGGATGAGTGGTTCACCTACAAAAGGAAGCTAACGCCCCGGGGGTTGTGGGGGATGGGGTGAAGGGGAGTTGTAAGAGTTTGTTTTCGGTATTATGTTTGAATACAATAAATACATTTATAAAAAAGAAAAAAAAACCTGTGATTGATTATTTCAAGCAAAAAGCTGCTCCTGCGCTATCTTATGGAGAAGAGTGTGCTCTTGGTTGCTCATTCGCATTTTGGTCCACATTAGAAAACAGACCAATCCAAATCAAGCCAAAAATAAATGATGGCTGTAAGATTGGATTTCAACACGAGAACAGAGATTGAAACATAAGATCATGCAGCATGTGCCATTTAAATCGAAAGCACTGAACAAAACGCAAAAATACTTGGTGAAGTTCACAGATCAGTATCTCAGATTGTTGTACATTAAATTTCGTCTTAACTTGTTTAAGACCACAGAGAAACAAAGTCTATGGGCAAATTATGCCAATATAAAAAGCACCTGTAGGCCCTGCCATCAACAAGATGAAACTTTGAAGCATCTTACACTATTCTGCACGGCCCTTCGACCAGAAAGAACCAAGCACATGGGGCTCTTATTTGCGGAGAGGCAGTCACCAACTGCAGAGGATTGTTGGCAAGTACTGTTTGATGAATCTTACAGAAAACTAATAATTGCATTAACCTTTTTTCTGTAGGACATGTTAAAATGATAAGATGAAGAAAATATCAGCAATCAAAATCAACCAGTGATATGCTAAAAGCTGACTCATGTACGCTTCTGTCTTCTGTTTGGGATTTTGTATTTTTTATGTTTCCATTTCTTTTCAACTGTGTTATATATTTTTTCTTCTTTCTTTTGTTGTTCTGGTGCGATTTTGGTTTTTTGGTAAAATGAAGCTTTATATGATATTGCTTTAAGATTGCTTTGATATGTCATAACAAACCATATAAAAGAAAAATTAAAAAAGGGTAAGTCACCTGAGAACAGTCAGGGTAGTGGGAGTAGCCTTCCCAAGCATAGCTCGGGTTACAGTTATCCTCCCTATGTACACAGACCCAGTGGATCTTGTGTGGCTTATGGAGCAAGTGACAATGTGAAGCGGGACCCCAGGGGTCCACTCTGTGAGTCTGCCTTCCCTTCCAATGAGGAGGAAGAAATTATCAGAGGGGCATCCTTCTCCTCATATTCCTTTCCCTGTGGGATAGAATCGGAGGTAGTCTTAGTTTCCCAGGGTTCCTGGGAGCTAAGCGTTTCAGAAGCTTATTCTAGGATACCTGACAACACCAAGCACTACTTTAAAGGCAGTGTGCTGATGAATGGAGTATACTTCTGCCCTTAGGGATAGTGAAGCCAGGAGAACTGTGGTGGATGCCACACTGGTCAACCAGAAGGAGCTTCCTAGAGCTCCCCTGATGCCCATGAAGTTAGCTGATGGCCCCCCTCTGAAGTTCCCAGTAATGCCTGTAAATCTAACTATCAATGGTATAGTAGTGAGGATTCCTGTGAGCATACAGAGGCAAGTCCCTGGAAAGATATACATAACCCCTCTGACCATCCTGAACTCCAAGGTGTATTGGTTGAGGTTGGTCCTGATAGGGAAGAGTTCAGCAAGGGCCAACCATGATGCCCATCTTTAGAAGGCCTAAGTCAACAGGCCTGCTCCCAGCTTGATGGTGGACCTCCTGGGAAGCATAGGATTTATTGGGAAGGTGGGCTCCTGTACAGTGAGCCCACATAGTCTACTGAAGGAGACCATAGGAGGTTGGTTGCCCCCTTAAGGTAAGACCCTTCCTCCAGCAATTGGTGCATGAAGTCCCTCTTGCTGGTCACCTTGGGTTCCAGAGAACCAAGCAAAGGTTAGCCATGCATTTTTACTGGCCCAAGATGGGAGTGCAAGTAGAAAGCCATTGCAGGAGTTGTGGAGCTTGCCAGATCTCTGGGAAGAGTGGCTCAACAATCCAGGCTCCATTGGTGCCACTCCCTGTAGAGAGTAGGGATTGACATTGTTGGTTCCCTTGATCTCAGACATCCTCAGGCAATAGGTTTATTTTGGTGCTGGTTTACCACACCACCAGATATCCTGAAGCCATCCCATTGAAGACGGTGACTGCAAAGTCAGTTGCTAAAGATTTACTTGGCATATTTGCTAGGGTTGGCTTCCCTAAAGAAGTTGTGTCTGACAGAGGCAGCAACTTTATGTCCCAAGTATATGCAAGCCATGTGGATGGATGGTGTGGTCACTTGTGCGTTTTCATCAGCTTATCATCCACAAACAAATTGCTTAGTTGAGAGGTTTAATATAACTCCCAAGAGCATGATTGGGGCTCTGGAAGAACCCCAAAGGAGAAACTGTGATATCCTGTTACCATGCTTACTCTTTGCTTACAGAGAGGCACCTCAAGAGTCGGTTTGCTTCAGCCCCTTTGAGCTTCTTTTTGGTCACACTGTAAGGGACCACTGGCCATAGTCAACGAAGGGTGGGAGCTCCCCACTCCTCCTGTAACTACCAATGGAGTAGACTATGTGCAGGGGTTAAGTAAGAGGCTGTCCTCCTGATGGTCCAGGCCATTGACAAGTTGAAGGCTGGACAAGCATTGGTCAAACATCGGTATGACCAGAAGGCTTCACTTGTTCACTTTACCCAGGGTCAAGAAGTCCTGATAATGAACCATATAAGGCCTCGAGCCCTACAGGATAAATGGTCAGGCCCTTACACAGTTGTGGAGCAGCTGGGTGATGTCAACTATTTGGTGGACCTCAGAAGGCCAAGACAGGCCCCAAAAGTGTTTCACATAAATAGGCTGAAGGCTTTCATCCCTAGGGTGGAAATAGCTGCACTGCTACTGGCATCAGATATGGAAGAAGAGGCATCAGAACCTCTCCCTGGCGTATTCCAGAATGATCCTTCAGATGGGTCCATTGATGGTGTCCAAGTGGCCCCTCATCTGACTTCTGACCTACAAGGGGAAGTAAGAACTTTGCTGAGGCAATTCTCCTCCTTGTTCTCACTAACACCAGGTTTGACACCTTGGTACAAATATGGGATATACACTGGAGATAGTGTACCTACCAAAAGTAGGGGTTACAGAATGTTGGATAAGGTAAGATCCTACATCAAGGCTGACGTCAACAAGAAGTTGGATCTGGGAGTGATTGAGCTTTCCAGTTGTCCATTGTATAGTCCTGTGGTCCTAGTGCCAAAAGCTGGTAGCTCTGAACTTTGTGTGGATTACAGAGCACTGAATGCTGTCATCGGGACAGATGATCACCCCCTACCTTGAACTGATGAGCTGGTGGATACCTTGGTGCCTCGAAGTACCACATCACATTTCACCTCACTGCAGGGTATTGGCAAATAGCCCTACCAAAACATGCCAAGGAGAAGACAGCATTCTCAACTCAAGAAGGCCTTTTGCAGTTCAGGGTAATGCCCTTTGGGTTAAAAAATGCACCAGCCACTTTTCAGTACCACCTGGGAGGAACATGTGTAACACCTCAGAATTGTGTTACAGGCTCTTCAGAAGGCCCTCTTAACCATGAAGATCAGCAAATGCCAGATTGGCCAAGGATCTGTGATCTACCTTGGACATGAAGTAGACGGAGGGAGGATTCAGCCTCTACTGAGTAAAGTTCAAGCAGTACAAGACTGGCCTACCCCCACTACACAAACCCAAGTGAGAGCCTTCTTATGACTCACTGGGTACTACCGACATTTCTTGGCAGACTATGGCACCATAGCTGCCCGTCTAACTACTCTCACTACTCCAAAGAAGTCTAAGGAGGTCTCTTGGTCTGAGGAGTTTGAGAAGGCTTCAATGGCTTAAAACACTCCCTGTGCATGCCAGGCCCCTGTTTCCTGGGCCTCTGACTACAAACATGCTTTTATTGTGCAGACAGATGCCTCCCACACTGGGAAAGGTGCTGTACTATCACAGATAGATGAGAAAGGCAAGGAACACCCGATTGGATTCATCAGTCGCCAGCTTAAGAAAAGAGAGCTCAGGTGATCCACTGTGGAGAAAGAATGTTTCTCTGTCGTGTGGGCCCTAAGGAAGCTGAGGCCCTACCTCTATTCGACCCACTTCACTGTACAAACTGACCGTAACCCCTTAAAATGGCTGATGAACATGAAGGGAGAGAATCCTAAGTTGCTCAGGTGGTCCATAAGCCTGCAAGGGTTTGACTTCACCATTGCACACAGGCCAGGTGTCCAATATAGCAATGCTGATGGGTTGTCCAGAAGGTTAACCAACCTGAACATGAGGCCTATCCAGGGGTGGATTAGTTCCCCCTGACCTTAATCTGGGAGGGGCGAGTGTTGGAAAGATTTAATTTAGGTGTAATTTCCCTTTATTTGTGAACTTCCCAAAACTGTGCGCTTTTTGTTTGGCTTTCCTGACCTGACTTTTGCCAGTGGAGCACAGCCTTCAGCTGCGCTTCCAGGGCTTTTGCTCACTTGTTATGGGGAAATGTCCTTCATACTGTCATTATTGGGAAACTATGTTTCCTTTAGTCTTTGACTATGTTGCTATTTCTTGGTGACTTTTCAACTGTGCACAATGAACCTTCAAGTACCGTGCACTGGGGTCCTTTTTGTTTTATGGCCGTAGACACCCTCAAAGGATTTTTTGGGTGATTGTATGAGTGTTGCTAGGATGAACTGGTATAAGGTAATAATGTCCCCATACATAATGTGGCCGGGAAAAAGCCATTGGCGACATTATATATGGAGAGATTATGTATGGGGGTGGGTTGTGGAGAGGTCCCCTGCTCCCCTTGTAGCAAAAAATAAATTCAGGGGTTGCCGGGGTGTCCCCCGCATGATCAATGTAATAATGTCTACGCAAAAGACAGCGACATTTTTGCGGGGACTTTATTACATGGAACCGATGAACTGGTGGCAGTAGTTACTTTTAATAATGTTTTTCTTCTTGTTACTGAATCACCCGGCATTTTCCATTGTTGATTCAAGACTGTGGCTAGGTCCGAAAATGGCAGAGCCACAAAGTCTTTTGTTGTGTCCCATGGCCATTTTGCCCTGTGCCTTCACCCAGGTCGAGTAACCTCGGTTTTCCTTATTTGGGCTTCTGCCTGCTACGTGTGTGTGCCCAGGAAGTGGGTTGGAACTGTCAGGTCCCAATCCACACTACTGGCGTCAGGATGTCTGGAGTGCCTGAATGACTGAGACTACTGTGGGCCATGATTGGGCCACGACTGGGATGCCTGCATGAGAGCAGATCGTCCTCGATTTAGATGCAAGGCTAATCTTGGATAAGAGAAAGGGCTCTGCATCCATTCAAGGTTGATCACCTGAGTTCTCACCGAACTACAGACAGAGTCAAGTCTCCTGTATGACAGACTCGTGAAACCGCCGGAGATGCTTTGTAAGCATTTGTAACCTTTGCCCTCTGCTGTCCCGTCAAATCCCTGCTTTTTTCCTTGATCAAGAAGGCTTTGCCCCTTTGAAGTAGTGGGAACAACTACTCAGCGCCCCATGCCTACCCACCGAACTAGCCCCTTCGGAAGTGTTCCAGGGCCATCCAGTGAACTGTCCAGCTCTACTGCAGGGTATTCCGCAGAACTGCCACCATCTCCAGTTGCAACCCGAGACTTAGGATATCGCTTGTTTGTGGTCCTGTGCTTTCTCCCACCAAATTTTGCAGACCTAGCTAGGTCCCGAATAAGAAGAGTGCGTAACGGTGCTCGCATCTGTGATTCCCGCATCACTACCTGTTGGTGACGGTCACTGTAGGTGCCTTGCTTTTTGCTCTCCAGTGGCCAGAAGCCTACTGCACTGACATTTTCTTCATACCTTCTTCGCAAGCTGAGAAAAGGCAACGTGTCCGTCACGGACAATCGTTCTTCACCACAGCCGCTGAGAGTTGGAGCGCTGCAAAACTGTAGGACTAAAACCTACTCGCGACCTCGACTAAACTGGCAAAGTTTGGTCCGGACTGTGCCGAGGGTTGTTGAGTATTTGCATCACTTACCGGTGGCCCCCTGGCACAACTGATACCTTTTACGCATAAATATCCCCTAAAGGTATTTGCTCTTGGCTGGGTTAGCCTGCGCTCCCTACCTATTCCCACCTTTCGACAACTGCTCTGCCGCCAAGGGCAGATCCTACTCGAATAGTGGGAACCAATTCTTCATTGTCTCAAGCCCCATCCTGACTTGCTACAGCCCTCCCAAAAAGACCTGCTTTTTGCTTCACCTGTGCAGTCGTGTGCTTTTACGCACAAACTGCACTGTTAGGCACAAGGCTCCCCACTTCTTAGGGCTCGACTCGAAAGCTAGGTAACGACTGACGAATTGTCTAATGCTCCTAGTGTGTTAACCTACACTTCTCTTTACAGGTTGTGGCTGTCTTTCCTTCATTTGTCGCCTTAGGAAACGTATTGTATATATGCTTTATAGTAGAGTATTTTGTGTGGCAACTGTTTTCGCATAACTAAAGGTTTACTTCTGTCTATTGGTCCAGCCAACAATAAATGTATAGATATTTTTGATATACACTTGTCTGAGTAATTTGTGGTTCGTTGCTGTGTGTGTTCATTGTGGGCTTCCGATCATTCTCACCCCTCCTGAGACTTATTCTTGAACAACTGCCAAGCTACCTCGATTGGTCTGGCTTGTCCAGAAGGTTCCCCTGTTTCACTAAACCAAGGGTGGCCTCCTAAATTTCTGCCCACCAGGTCAGAGTTTAGAAATCCATATTAACATTCATCATCATTTTGAATATTTTCTTCTTTTTATTTATAAACAAAAAGATTCAGTCCCAGATTTCTGTTCACATCCCCATTTTCCACTGGCATGAACAGCAGATCCTTAGGGCATACCTAACTTTAAGCCTGCTCCTGGCCGGTGGAGAGGTGCCGGTACCCCTTCAGGTATCCCATGCAGCCCATGAGAATGCAGCTTGTACCAACTGCGTACGAAGGTCCGGACGCAAATGTGGTCTACCGGGAGTAACTGTTGCTTGCATTGATTGTCAGTTTACTTGCCGCTCCCTCCAGAAGTCTGTTGGTGAGAATTCACAACCTGTGAAGATATAATCTTGACACTTTTGATGAAAATCCTAAGGTACTCCCTAAACTCCTCTCCTAGGACCTCTACGGTCTTGTGTGCATCTGATGGAGTACGTGCTGGTCAGACAGGTGTGGGTAGCTCAGGCTCATCACAATCTCGTGGGGCTGATATGATGCTCTTGGCCGGTTTTCTCAAATAAAAAAGTGCTATGGTCATACAAAAGTACCATGACTTTTAAAAATCATATCTTTGCCAGCCGGGCCTTAAGGACCCCATTTAATCTTTCTATGAACCTGTTGGCCTGGGGGTGGTACACAGAGCACAATCTGTGCTTGATTCCCAAAAGTGAAGTAATTCTCTGCGAACAAGGCATTAAAAAAGTGGGTTCCATTGTTGGATTTTAAGACCTGACAAATCCCCCCACGTGGAAATACCTCCATCACCAGAAATGTTGCTGCAGACTTACCATCAGGATGTGCGCAGGGACCAACCTCAAGCCACCGGGAGAATGGACAAAGAATAACAATGAGGTACCGATAATTGTTGCACCTTGTGATCATATCCACAGTCTATTTGGAGCTCCCGAATGGCCCAGAAGGACTAGGCAAGACTCCCCTTACTGACCGCATGGTGATTCCGGGATTCATTTTCAGGCTTCTTTCCCCACCTCTTCTTCTTCTCTCATCTCTGACTGTTTATCCATCATCCAGGAGTGGTGTGCCGCAAATGATCTCTGCCTTAATGCCAGTAAGACTGAGATTCTCCTCATCGGCACACCTGCTGCCTCCTTTCCTGTCACTTTCTGACCGGCCTCTCTTGGCCCTCTGTAAAGCAACCACTGGAGGGGGGGGTTCTGTACTCCTGCTCTCTATATGGTAGAGGAGAGGCACAGAGGACCCCAGCCAAGATTCTCTATTGTTGGTAGCAATGGACGAGCAATCAGGGCCTGGCTTCTCAGGAGGTGATGCGGGCTGGTTCTTAAGTACAGTGTAGTCCCCAAGCTCCCACAAAAGAATGTCCACACACTGTATTAGCTAAAACACAGTCTTTATATAATTAAGGTTCACAATTATATACAGTATCACGATAACTCACTTTGTACTCGGTTAATCTACAATGGTAAATATACACAGTTCTACGTGGTACCTCAATTACTATTAGATCTCATTAAAGTGCATCAACTGTTCGGTTAAATGTCACACAAATCAGTTCATAAAGGAAACCAACAATAGATAAGAAAGAGGAAAGCAGTTGGTTAGAACAATTGGCAGAATACTGGCCCCTACCGCTAGACACAGCTCTGTGTGCAGATCCCCCCACCTGGGCAACCTGTAAGATAAAGATATGTTACAAGCCCAGTCCATATATTGTTCACAAGAGTCTTTCCAATAGTTCAGCAACCCCAAAGTACCTGGTGTTTAGCGTTCCTCGTCCGGAAATCGACGGCCCTTCTTGAGTGTACTCCCTTTAAGGCAGGAGCCACGGGTCGTCGAACGTCCGACGATGAACAGGGTGAACTACGGCGGAGAAGTGGCAGCTTCGTTCCTAGCGGTGCTCGTCGACGATGGAGCATAAACGTCCTGCAAAGAAGAGGCGTACGGGGCACCTCGATGTCGATAGTTCAGGACCGCATAGAGTTTGAAGAACTGTGGCCCAGCAAGGGCATCGAGTCGTCGGCATCTCTGTGGTCTTTAGGTGGCGGGAAACCCACCGGCGGATGCTCCTTGGCGCGTCGACGGCCTGGCCTTCTCCGGCAGGATAAGGCGGTCGGCGGTGCGGATGAGCGCGTCTGGAAATCAAAGGTTCTTAGGCAACGGGAGCACCGCGGCTCCGATCGGCAACGGCGGTCGGCGACGGTGACGGTTAACAGTCCGGGCGCTTCCCCTTTGATTCTGCGACAGTCCCTGTCTCCGGTCGGCAGCCTTTTCGTAGGTGTGTCTACCAGGGAGCTTTGGCAAAGATCAGCTGGTGCACGATGGTCCCTCGTAGCTCAGGGAGAGACCTCCTTACCTGTTCCTCTCTTGGATCAGTTCTTGGAGACACAGCTGCTTTCAGATCGGCGAAGTAGAGCAACAGCAATTCTTCTCTTCCAGCAGGGCTTAAAGGTCAAGCTTCAGTTTCGACTTAAGTTACTCTTCGTAGTTTGGACTTCAGCTTCTGAACGATTTCTAGCAGTGAGAGGCCCCCAGATATACTAGTTGATCTCCCATTCATTCTGCTGGGTCACACTCAGGCAACCAATCGCTCAGAAGGGCATTCATGCAGTCAATCAGCCAATCAGGCACACAGTGCATTCATGCCATTCTTCTCCATCCAGACACTCACAACACAGAATGTGGATTCGGACAAGTACCACGCCATTCAACACTACACACTGCATTCATACCAGTTTCGGGTAGGGCTGTCTCAGTCATTGTGTCAAACACCAGATAACAGACATCCAGCTCCCTCCCACAGGTGTACCCACAACATACGGTCGTTGGGAAGGCTCCAGCCAGTCTGGTCAGCACTTCCCCACACTACCATATATAAAACTTCCACCCAACAGCCAGTCAGGAGAAAGGGACAGAGTCAGGGCTTCCCAGGACTTCGGGAAAACCAAGGTAACAGGCGATGGAAGGCAAGAGGCCACAGGGGCCATCTTGTCTCCTTCAGTAATCTACCGATTCCACATGACAGGGCCTGGGTATACCAAAATGGAGGACGCTCAGGGCACCAGTCAATTCAGC
The DNA here is from genome assembly GCF_040938575.1 of Ambystoma mexicanum. NCBI lineage: Eukaryota > Metazoa > Chordata > Amphibia > Caudata > Ambystomatidae > Ambystoma > Ambystoma mexicanum. The sequence goes on along the minus strand of NC_090938.1, from coordinate 110,314,229 downwards.
ACGGAGCTGCTACTAGCCCGTACCCTGCTCTGTGGGCCACACATAGGTGCCCAAAAACATACACTAGGGGCACTGGGTTTTCCCCCCACCCATGGGTGCCATATGGGTATCCCATAGGTCTGTACACCAAACCAAAAGAGAGAGCTGCACCGCCAGGAGTCCCACATGAACTCTTGCGCGGAAAACACGACATAATACATGATAAAAAGCAGTAAAGGACAAAGAAATGGAGGCCCTGTCCCTCCGATGCATTTCCAGCATCACACCCTCTTCCTGCTCCCACCTGTGAGGCTAAAAACCTATAGGTCATCTTCAACTCCACACTTTCCTTCTCTCACATCTCTGACTTATCTAAGAAGTCACACTACCAGCGGCTCCTCTTCAGGGGTAGCTTCCTTTCCTCTCCTTCCCCCAGAAGCTCACTGTCTCCAGAGCTCTGGTTCTCTCTAGGCTGGACTACTGTAACAGCCTCTTTCTAAATCTGCCTGCCTCTACTCTCCGCCCTCTGCAAATCATCCAAAACAGGACTGCGAGACTTGTCCTAGGCCTCAAGCCCAGGGATCGTATCTCTCCAGGACTGTAATCTCTGCGCTGGCTCCCAGTGGCGGTAAGGATTAAGTTCAAAACTTGAGGAGAACCATCTCCGGTTCCGGAAGCAACTCTAGACCTTCCTTTTTTGCTTCGGCTTTCTCGTCTGCTCTCCCCTGCTGATCTGGCTGAATCTGAAACTGCACTGGTTACCTGGTTACCCTCTGATCTCGGGGCCAGGTCCCCTCCCTGCCAGTTGTACACCTGCACTGCCCCCCCTGGCAAACCTGCACTCAGGGACTGTTTCTGTATCCCAACAGCCCCTTCTAGCACTTGACACATGATGTCTACACTTACCCTTGCACTTGCCACCAGCTGGCTGCACTCTTATTTATTGTCTTTATTTATTTTACTGTTATCCTCTGTACTGCACTTCCCCCTTCCCCTCTCCCCTGCACTTGCGCAATCTCAATGTCTCCTGGCCTAGTAGAATTGTTGTCTCTGTCTTCCCTCTGTTTCCCCTCCCTTGCCTCGTCACGCCTTGAGACACTTTTGTATAGGCACGTTATAAAGGCCATATCATATATCATTACATTCTTTGCAAACTATACAATTTTCTTTGCGTCTACTTGCTTGTTCCTGGAGGTTCTGTATGAACCATTCTTCCTGAGGCTCTGCTGCAATTTGTCAGCGAGAAGTGTGTGATGGCTAATGTAGTTGCTCTGGGGCCACAAGGAGCATTTCTACAGGCAATACTACCTTCCCTGTCAACTCCTTCTCCACAGCAAATCCGTGGGCGAGAGGACACATCCTCTCTTTTTCCAAAGCTCCTGTTCTTCTCTAGGGGCTTTTCCAGTATCTCTATGTACTGAAGCAACAAGACTGCAGTGTATGGGCATGGCAACTGTAGCTGCTGTGACACAGTTTGCATTTTCTGGGATTCTGTAAAAAAAGTTTTTGTTGTTTCATTGTGCATTTGTTTGGCGCTTGTACAATAAGTCAATTCTGTTTCAAAGTGCCCACAGGGAAATAGGAAGGGAACATGGTATTGAAGACGATGATTACAGTGGAAGATGAAAGACTAACCTACTATGCCTTGTGAGCATTTATAACATGCAAGTGCAGCGAGAAGAGGGAGGACAGAGGGGTGGGGATAAGTGCTGGAATATCCGTGCTTGTGGGTGAACAGCATATGAAGTGCATAGTATGGTAAGTGCTATGCAGCCTGGAGAATGTGCAAGCCTACAGGAGTGAGGCCGATGGGTGCTGAGGCAAGTGCTGAGAGGTAGGCAGAGGATTGGCCGATTGGGTATGGGAGGCCAGGTCCCCAAAGGAATGCATAAGGGCCCAGGCGACTAATCACAGCGACTGTGAGATTAGCAGCGGTGGGATGAAGGGAAGGATGTGGTGAAGAGGAAAGTCTTGAGGAGCTTCCAGAATTTGAGGAAGTCCTGCTCAAGACGAAGAGGAAGGGGTGGGGGGGCTGTTCCATAAGAGGGAGCAAGCTGAAGAAAGTGATTGGCCTCTGGCCCTCTGTTTAGCCAAACACTTTACACACATAGAGAGGACGGCAGAGATCTAAAGGGAGAGTATTTAGTAAGAGAAAGTTGCAGATAGTGTGGTCCCCGGCCCGAGACAGCCTTGTGGATGGTGCAGAGGGATTTTAATTTAATCTGAGGCCACAACTGGGAGCCAGTGAAGAATTGTTAGGGCAAAAGAGATGCATTCTGTGGTCTTAAGGCTAAGGATAGGTCTTGCTGCCCTATTCCGGATTAGCTGGAGGGGTAGTAAAGTGGAAGAAGGTAGATTCAGGAGATGGCTATTGTGTTACGCTCACCTGGACTCTGCGGGGGCGTTGGGGCACGGTTGAAGCCCTCCCTCGACTTGGCTCCCCTGGATCGCCTCTCTCTCCCTGTTGCTGCAGAGCCTGCTCTTCTGGATGCTGGTATTGCCCCTGAGAGAAGATGAGAGGTAGTGAGAATGGCGTGGTGCTGTTGTGACTTCCCTCTACCCTCTCGTGCCAAAAAGAAATGCGTAAGCGTTTTCCCATGCAAGCTCACCTGTTGTGTTGTAATGTTGAGCTATCCGTCCTGCTTCTTATAGCAGGGGCGCGTAGAGTGGACCTAGTTGCTTCACTGGCCCGTGTAAGTGTTGATCCAGACCGGCCTCGACCAATCCACTTAGAAGGCAAGTCTTTTGGTTATGATTATAGTTTGTTTGTTATAATGTCATTTGTCTTGATCATAAATAATAATTCTTGCAATGTCTTATCTCTTCCCAATAGGTGGGAAGATGCAGATCAGAGTCGTGGAGCGAATCCGAGGATTCCTCTGAGGATAGTGGAGCTCCCAAAGTAGCTGGTAAGTAGGCCTTTATGATGGAACTTCTCATGATCACCAGCCAGTCTCCAAATTAAGTCTATGGGTCCTTAGGTTTAACCTTGTTAAGGGTATTGAGAGGTCCTGCTGTTAAGTCAGATTTATACTGAAAGTAATGGAAGTTCTTTTCCCTCAATGGCTGCCAGGTTGTGCCATTGAGAAAGCTAACATTACTAGTCTAGTCTTTGACCAATCTCTGCTATAAGTAGTCGTTTCCTGAGGGGACTCGCGCTTCGCGCTGCTGACTGCCCCGCAGTACGGACGCTTACCGCGGTCGTCACAGAATTCCAGTCACAGCATTTAGCCCCTCCTGTTTTAGTCCCTCGCCATATTTTCCTCAGTCTCCGAAGTCTTGTCCTTATTCTGTTATTATACTTCCCTTCCATTTCATAGCACCCTGTCCTGTTTTCGGTTATTTGTTTTCCTGTCACTCGCCCCTCGTTCCTCCTCAGAGGTCCTGACTGAAAATTGCTGTTCCTCACGCAAGTACTGTTTTGAGTGTTTTTTAGATGTTTTGGGTGGCACTCGTGAGAGGTTGTATCTATTTGTCACAGAGGTTGTTGGTTATTCTATAATCACATTTTCATTTGCATTGCCCGTAGTGTGTGCATTATCGTTGCTTCGCTCACGCCTTGTTTAACGTTGCCTTCTGCTTAGGTCTTGTCACACTTTGTTCAGTTATTTCATGCCCCTTTTTTCCCCTTATTATATTTAGCTTAGGTAATTAGTGAGATAGGGATTATTTGAGCCTTAATCTCCATTCCAATCGTTAAAACATGTTAGAAATTACTGTTGCTACCAGCCGTTCAGTATATTAGGCACCATTTGGTTATTCGCTATATTCCCCCCTTCATCTAGGTTCCACATCATTCATATTATATCAGAGTGCCCTATTTTTCTCTCCTTCGTCTCCACTCTTCAGGACATGCGCCCCTGCGTGACGCAGGATGGAGAGCGCACACAATTAAAAAATAAGGTGAGCTTTTATCGTTGTTGTTACTTCAGTCACCAAATGGTGTGAGGTTTTCAGAAAAGGAGCAGCAGTTAAGAAGGGAAATTGTTCTCTTGTCATTGTTACAGAAGTTGCTTCTTGTCAGAAGTTCCAGAGAGTTTTTCAAGGGTGTCCCCGCAGAGTTCACAGGTAAGCGTTACAGAACTCTAGTCTCAAGTATGGTGCAGCCAAGAGTTTGTTGTCTATATGATTTCTAACCTGTTGTGTTCTTTTTCCCTTGCAGGAGAAGGCCGGCAGCATAGAGCGAAGCCTGGATGTTCGGCGCAGCTACGCAGTTGCAGAACGAAGGTACCACAAAGGAGAAGAAAAGGAGTGGTGCTCCGAGTAGCTGGGCGCCCGGATCAGGTGAGAAGAAGGCTCCGACTCCGATAGTGATGGGATGCAGGTAAGAGGTGCGCACAACGATGGAGCGGCTGGAAGAAGGTAAGGTGCGCCTATAGCGGTGAAGTAGCTGGATTCAGGTAAGAGGCGCCTTCAGCGATGGAGTAGCTGGAATCATGTAAGATACGCCTTCAGCGGTGGAGTAGCTGGATTCAGGTAAGAGGCACCTTCAGCTTTGGAGTAGCTGGAATCAGGTAAAATACGCCTTCAGAGGTGGAGTAGCTGGGTTCAGGTAAAAGGCGTCTTCAGCGATGGATTTGCTGGAATCCTGTAAATTGTCTTCAGAGATGAGCAGCTGGAATCAAGTGGATGCACAGGTAAGTACAACGGTAAGCGTTACGCTGCAGAAAGCAGAATAACACGAAGCGGAGGCATGTGGATGGGTTGGCCTTATATAGGCTGGCCCTGGCCCCTCCCTTTAGCCCCGCCTAGTGGCTCCACCTTGCCCCTCCGAGGGACTCCTGCACGTGCCTTCCGATGATGTTCTATGGCCACACCATATTTGAGCCTTAATCTCCATTCCAATCGTTAAAACATGCTGCATGTGCCTTAGGCACAGAGTGTGCAAGGCAGACTTTTTTATGAGCTTGGCACCAGGACTGGGTCCATTTGGACCCTGGGGGTGAGGAAGGACTGGAACCTTGTCCAGTGGCCATTACAGCACTCCCTCAAGGCCCCTCTAACGGGCATTCTTCTCCCCGGTCCAGGTTTGGTGGGGTTGTTATGGTGAAACCACCTGATTAGTCGAGGTGCATGGACAAATTCCACAGGTTCCCAAGTGCGATCTTGAGGTCCATAACCCTCCCAATCGATTAAGTAGTGCAGTTTTGATCGTACTATTTTAGAATCTAGGATGTCTTTAACCTCATACTCAGGTTCTCCTCCGATAATTTCAGGTTTTAGTGGTTTTTTGATCCTAGTCTCAGGCTTCACAGGCTTCAAGAGGGAAACGTGAAACATTGGATGAATTCGCATATTGGCGGGTAGATCTAGTTTTACTGTGGCCAGGTTGACGATGGCCTTGATGGGATAAGGTCCAAGATATCTGGGACGGAAGACCCAATGCCCTTTTAATGGTATATTTCTGGCAACCAACCATACTTTATCCCCAATTTGGTAATGTTGAGCTTCCCTTCGATGCCTATCAGCAAACTTCGTTTGTTGTTCCTTGGCTTTAGTCAAATTCTTGGTTGCTTCCTTAAGGGTCTGTGTAATAGTCTTATGTAGAGAGGTGATTGCCGGTATTTCTAGCTCGTCAAGCGGGTCAAATGAGGACGTCCGAGGATGCCGACCATTCATGATATACAATGGGGTTTGTCCAGTACTAGTTTGGATAGAGTTATTGTATGCAAATTCAGTTAACCAAAGCACGTCCTTCCAGGATCATTCTGTCTGCTGCAGCATGCACCTCAGATATAACATCTGATTAGTCCTCTCACGTTGACCATCGGTTTGGGGGTGGTGACTGGTGGATAGGCAAAGATCAATCTGCGCTATCTTGCAACAACTCCTCCAGAAGGCTGAGACGAATTGCGTTCCTTGATCAGAAATCAGTACTAAACGGAAACCATGTAGTCTGATTACTTGTTCTAGGAATACAATAGCCAGAGTTCCAGCAGTAGGAAGTCCTTTTAGTGGAATAAAGTGTGCCATCTTGGAGAACAAATCTACCACCACTAAAATTGTGTTGAAGCAGTTGCAGTGAGGTAAATCTGGAATGAAGTCCATGGATAACATATGCCAAGGGACCGGTGGTATACTTAGTGGATGCAATAATCCTGCGGAACTGGATTTTTGGGATTACTGTTGTGCGCAAACTCTGCAGGTTGCAATAAAGTGGGCCACGTCCTTTCTCCAAGTTGGCCACCAATAATTCTTCCTGATTTTGGCTCGTGTTTTAGTAATCCCGGGATGTCCCTCTACTAATGATTCGTGGTAATTGGCTATAATCTTGTTTTGAGTTTCTTTATCTCTTATGTATAGTCTCCCCTGGAAATAGGGCAAATTGTCTGTGATGGAGTACTGGTCTCCTTTGTTTAACCATTCTTTTTGGGCGGTTTGGTCCATTTGAGACTGGAGGTCGACCTTTAAATCTTCCCAGCAGGTGGTTACTGCAATCTGATTCTGAATTCGCTCCTGCGGAATGATGGGTACTGGTTCTGATGGTATAAACGCATCTTTGTCTTCTCCCATTCGTGACAGAGCGTCTGCTTTTCCGTTACGCACTCCTGGTCGGTATGTGATCACAAAATCATACTCCACGAAGAAGAGAGCCCAGCGAAGCTGACGAGAAGATTGGGCCTTTGGCTGTTTTTAATTATTGCAAATTATGGTGATCCGCGATAACGGTGACAGTATGTCTAGCCCCCAGGAGGTAGTGTCTCCAGATTTTAAGGGCTCCTTTGATCACCAATAATTATTTGTCGGTTATGGCATAGTTAATTTCTAGTGCTGTAAACTTACGGGACCAAAATGCTATGGAATATAACTGCCCGGTGTCTGGGTCCCTTTGTGATAACACTGCCCCCAAGGCCACACTGGATATATCGGTCTCAACCACGTAGGGTAGGTCGGGTCGAGAATGCTGACAAACTGGTGCAGAAGAGAAAGCCGATTTCAGTTCCTGGAATGCCTTGTCAGCATCGGGAGTCCAAGAAAACTTTTTATTCTTTCTTAGTAAAGAAGTGATAGGATGAACGATTTGAGAAAATCCGGGATGAATTGCCGGTAGAAATTGGCAAACCTGAGTACGCTCTGCACTCCCTTGGTTGATGTCGGGGATGGCCACTGAAGAATAGCTCCACTTTACGAGTATCCATGTGCACCCCTCATGGGGTAAGCATAAAGCCCAAGAACTCAACTTCCGTGACATGGAAATAACATTTCTCCAGTTTGGCGAATAGCCGATGCTTACAAAGTTTTTCCAGAACGGCCCTTACATGGCCCACGTGATCTTCCTTGGATGCTGAGTAGATGAGTATGTTGTCGATGTAAACAAGGACACAGACGTAAAGAACTGGAATACTGGTGTTGCGTTACATAACCCAAAGGGCATGACCTGGTATTCGAAAAGCCCGTATTTGGTTCAGAATGCTGTCTTCCATTCGTCGCCTTTTTTCACTCTTACCAAATGGTAAGCTCCCCGTAGGTCTAACTTTGTATAGATTTGAGCATTCTTTACTTGGTCAAGTAGTTCGGGAATGAGTGGCAGAGGTTATCTATTTTTTACGGTAATCTGGTTCAACGCCCTATGATCTATACACGTTCTGAGGTCCCCTTCCTTCTTTGGCACGAAGAAGAGAGCTGAGGAGGCTGGAGACTTGGACGGGCAGATGAACCCATTAGCTAGGTACTGATCGAGATATGATCTTAGGTGCTGATTTTCTTGCTCAGTCAGAGCATAGATTCTGCTGCAGGGAATTTGCACTCCAGGGACTAGATCGATTTGACAGTCATAGGTTCTGTGTGGAGTCACGGTGTTAGCTTGTTCCTTTTGGAACAAGTCCAGAAAATCTTGATATTCGGAAGGTAATGAACCCCGAAATTTCTAGGATGGGTTTCCCCTTGAGTTGTAGATTCCTGACGTCCTTATGGTAGCCGCTCCTTGCACATTCTTGAGGGAAGGTCAGCTTTCTTGTGAGCCAGTCAATTTTTGGGTTATGGGTTTCAAGCCACGGCATTCCTAAGATCATTTGGAACTGAGGGGTCCCTATAAGATCAAATGAAATGCTTTCCCGATGACCATCCTGACATGTCAGCGTTACCTTATCGGTGTGTTAAGTTACTGGCTCTGACGACAGCTGAGAGCCATCCACGGCAATCAGTTTTCCGAGTGTGGTTTTTGCTGATGTGGAAGGCCTATCCTTGCGGACAAATCCTGATCGATATTACTTCCCACTGCACCATTATCAATGTAGGCTTCTAGAGCATGTACTCTTGACGGTTGTTGGTGATGGGTTATTAATACCGGGATGACCAAGTGTGAGGTTTGTACAACTTTCTTGATTCTGCTCGACAAGTGGACCCCTACACTTGCCGGGCTTCTGAGTTTTCCGACTTCTGTTCCTTTTCTTCGTTACCATTGTCTGTGGCACCTACCATCTTCTTGGGGGGTTTAATAGGGCAGTCTCGCAAGAAATGTCCAGCCTTTCCGCAATATAAACAAAGTTGTTGTTGCCTCCTTTTTCCCTCTCAGCCTTGGAAATCGGAGCTCGTAATCCCCCAATTTGCATAGGTTCAGTGGTTTCATGAGCTCTGTTCTGATTGTCCCGAGGTCGTATGTAAACTGATTTCCCTTCCACCCTCGTGCGGTCCATTTTTCGGTCTTGTAATCGGTGGTCCAATTGCAACCAGTGAGGTTGATGTATTCTGCACAACATTCGGGCGGATTGACAACTTGAGCTAGTACATCTTTTAACTCACCACATAGCTCCCAGTAGAAAAGTGTGGTCTGCTTCTCCTCAGGCCAATTAGTCTGTGCTATGAGGTGCTTCAAGGTAGCAATATAAGTTAATATGTTGTGGTTTCCTTGTCTAAGAGAAAGTCATTTGTTGTCTAATGCTTGTCCTTGGGTGTGCCTAGCAAACAATTTTTCCAATTCCCGTTGGAATTCCACTAAGTTCCAAAGTATTGTCCTGGGTCACTAATGGAATGGACCAATCAGCTGCACAGCCTCCCAAATAGGAAAGTACAAAGGCCATCCTTGCGTTGTTGTTAGGGAAGGCTCCTGGTCGGCACAAAAAGTGGACACGGCACTGGTTCATGAACTCAGCATATTTGTTCGGGTCGCCAAAGAAGCGTTCTGGTGGGGCCAGTAGGACCGCCCCTGGAAGTACCATCTGCACTGGTGGAGATGGCTGTGGCAACAGAGTTGGTGTAATTCTGGGTAACGGAACTTGTCCTGCATGTGCCTGGAGCATTTGTGTCGCCAAATCATCCGTCCTTTTTCAGGCTACAATATGGTCTCTCCTCAAGGAATTAGTTTCCTGTCTTGAGGTATGCACTTCAGCCCGCAGCTCCCCCAGTAATTGGGCTAATTGGTCGGTTTCAGAGGTTTCCATAACGCCCAGGCAGAGATTCGGAGAGGCTTTGCGTTCTGTTACGCTCACCTGGTCTCTGCGGTGGCGTTGGGGCACAGTTGGAGCCCTCCCTCGACTTGGCTCCCCTGGATCGCCTCTCTCTCCCTGTTGCTGCAGAGCCTGCTGTTCTGGATGCTGGTATTGCCCCTGAGAGAAGATGAGAGGCAATGAGAATGGTGTGGTGGTGTCGTGACTTCCCTCGACCCTCTCGTGCCAAAATGAAGTGCACAAGCGTTTTCCCATGCAAGCTCATCTGTTGTGTTGTAATGTTGAGCTATCCGTCCTGCTTCTTATAGCAGGGGCGCGTAGAGTGGACATAGTTGCTTCACTGGTCCGTGCAATTGTTGATTCAGACCAGCTGCGACCAATCCACTTAGAAGGTAAGTCTTTTGGTTATGATTATAGTTTGTTTATTATAAAGTCTTTTGTATTGATCATAAATAGCAATTCTTGCAATGTCTTATCTCTTCCCAATAGGTGTGAAGATGCAGATCGGAGTCGTGGAGCGAATCCGGGGATTCCCCCGAGGATGATGGAGCTCCCAAAGTAGCTGGTAAGTAGACCTTTATGATGGAACTCTAGTCTCAAGTATGGCGCTGCCAAGCGTTCGTTATCTATCTGATTTCTAACCTGTTGTTTTCTTTTTCCCTTGCAGGAGTAGGCCGGCAGCGTAGAGCGAAGCTTGGATGTTTGGCGTAGCTCTGCAGTTGCAGAATGAAGGTACCGCGAAGGAGAAGAAAAGAAGTGGAGCTCCGAGTAGCTGGGCGTCCGGATCAGGTGAGAAGAAGGCTCCGACTCCGATGGTGATGGGATGCAGGTAAGAGGCGCTCACAGCGATGGAGCGGCTGGAAGAAGGTAAGGTGCGCCTACAGCGATGGAGTAGCTGGAATCAAGTAAGATGCGCCTTCAGCGGTGGAGTAGCTGGATTCAGGTAAGAGGCGCCTTCAGCAATGGAGTAGCTGGAATCAGGTAAGATATGCTTTCAGCGGTGGAGTAGCTGGATTCATGTAAGAGGCGCCTTCAGCGTTGGAGTAGCTAGAATCAGGTAAGATACGCCTTCAGAGGTGGAGTAGCTGGGTTCAGTTAAAAGGCGTCTTCAGCGATGGATTTGCTGGAATCCCGTAAGATGTCTTCAGAGATGAGCAGCTGGAATCAAGTGGATGCACAGGTAAGGACAGCGGGAGGCGTTATGCTACAGAAAGCAGAATAACGCGAAGCAGAAGCATGTGGATGGGTTGGCCTTATATAGGCTGGCCCTGGCCCCTCCCTTTAGCCCCGCCTAGTGGCTCCACCTTGCCCCTCCCAAGGACACCTGCACGTGCCTTCCCATGATGTTCTATGGCCACGCATGGCCCTGCTGCACGTGCCTTAGGCACAGAGTGTGCAAGGCACACTTTTTCATGAGCCTGGCCCCAGAGGCGCCAGGACTGGGTCCATTTGGACCCTGGGGGCGAGGAAGGACTGGAGCCTTGTCCAGTGGCCATGGCATATTGCAATAGTCAAGCCTAGAGAGAACCAGGTTTCGGGTAACATTGAGCTTCTGGGGGAAAGGGAAAATTATTTTGAGAAGGAAGAGTTGGAAGTGGGACCTGATGTCCTGAGTGTGAGGGAGAAAGGAGAGAGTGAAGTCGAAGATTTGTATTTTTTTTGTGTGTAGTTTGTTTATTTGTATAGCGCACCCTGCACAGGGGCATCTGGGCGCATTTCTTTACATGTTTAAAGGTTAAATTTGCATGTTAACAATCAAAAGTTGCAAGTATTAATGTACAGTACAGAGTATTAGCATAACAGTGGAATAGCTATCAACATAAATTACTACGTAGTCCCGCTATTCAAGTCTGATCAGTGAGGCAATAAGGTGAAATGGTATTTACAAGCGGTCGAGGGATGTGGAGAGGTCTTGCTTTGTTAGCCAAGATTTGGCTCCATTCTTAAACGAAGAGAAACGGGTTTCAGTTCTGAGAGGATTTGGGAGTGTATTCCAAAGTTTTGATGCAAGAACTGGGAAGCTTGCCCCTCCTGCACTTTGTAATTTGAATCTCGGAATAGTCAGTAAGTGAGCTTGTGCCGATCTTAGTGGTCTAGTGGGGGGGTGTGCTGTGAGGCGATTTGCCATGTACTCTGGTGCTTGTTTGGATAGACACTTATGTGTGAGTGCGAGGGTTTTGAGTGAGATTCTGAGTGACACTGAGAGCCAGCGGAGGTTCCATCTGGTGTTGGAAATGTGCATTTTTCTAGCAAAATTGAGGGCTGCTCTAATAGCGTTGTTCTGTGTTACCTGAAGCCTATTGATGTTCTTTTTGCTGATCCCCAAGGACAGAGCATGTCAATAGTCAATTTTAGACATCACTAGAGTTCTTGCGAGGGTGATACAGTTGGAGGTAGTGATGAATGGTCTGCAGGCTATAATAAGTGTGCACGTATAGGCTGATGCAGAGACTACCGAGTTGATTTGTTTTGTCAGAGAGAGATTGAATCAAGGTGGAATCCCAGTGTTTTGGTGTTTGTGACCTTAATGGGGATCCCGTCGATAACAAAGACTTTGAAGGAGGAGTCAAGTTTGTTAAGTCTGAAAGGAGAGCCTAGGATAAGTAACTCAGTCTTATTGTCATTTAAACTTAAGCCATGAAGTGCCATCCAGGCTTGGATGACGGAATAGATCTCGTTAAGCACTTTTAAGTCAGTTGTGTAAACACTGGTGATTGGAATGAGTATCTGGTTGTCGTCCCCGTAGTTAGTATAGGTGACACCAAGATAATCAAGAATATCAAATAGAGGTTTGGTGAACACGTTGTATAACGTAGGGATACACATGATCCCTGTGGGACTCCACAGGTGACGGGAGAGGGCTCAGAGGTGGCAGAAGGCGAGAAGACACGCATGGTTCGTTAGCAAGGAAAGATTTGATCCAAGCGGTGGCCTCGTCTGTAAAATGAGTAGAGGTTTTTAGATGGTGGCAGAGTATTTGATGATCGACCAGGTTGAACGCTGCCGAGAGGTCTAGTAATAGTAGTAGAGCTAACTTGCCTTTGTCTTTAATATCCTGAATTTGTGTAGTTAGGTCAATGAGGGCAGTCTCAGTGCCATGTTTCGAACGGAAGCCTGATTGCCGGAGGCCAAAGAGTTTGTTAGATTCAAGGTATGCTTGAATTTGTAAATAGGCTGCTTGGTCTAAGATTTTCAGGAGGAAAGGCACTGTAGTAATCGGTCTGTAGTTTGATGGGTTGTTGGGGTCTAGGCTCAGTTTTTTGATGAGTGGGATGACCCAAGCATCCTTGAGGTTATCTGAGACCATACCCGCTTTAAATGATGCATTGATGAAGGAGGTAATGAAAGGGGCTAAATCATAGGCAGCTTCCTTGATGATAGGAGCAGGGCAAGAGTCACCTTGGCAGTTTGAGGGTTTAAGTTTTTTAATGATGTTTTCTACCTCCCAGGTAGTTAAGGGGGAAAATGTAAAGGGTTTGCACGGGCTCTGGCTAGTCAAGTGGTTAAGATTAGGAACTGTAGTAAGGGGATCTGTTAGTAAACTACATTTTTTGTTATTGATTTTTATCTTCAAAGTAGTTATTTTGTCCATCAGAGCTTTTGTATAATAGTGCACCATGCAGCGTTGGTGATGCACTTGTCTATGGGGGTTATGGGAGACTCAAGTTCTTTAAGGAAATTGAAGAGCTCTTTTGTGTTTGATTCTGCTTGAAGGATCCGCTTATAGTAAGTATCGTTTTTTGCTGTGACAATTGCTTCCTTATAATTCACAGACGCCACGATCAAAATAATTTTGTTAGCATCGGTTGGATGACTTTTCCAATTTGACTCGGCCTTCCTTTTAGTTTTGTGTAGGTCATTCAACTGTGGTGTGAACCATGAGTTAAGGTGCACTCTCTGTTTAGGTTTGCACAGTTTTAATGGTGCTATAGAGTTTAGTGCTTTTAGTATGATTTGATTATATATATCTACCAGGACCGTCGGGTCTGAACAAGATACTGAAACTTTATTAAGAAGGGGGAGGATGAGCGGTAGCAGTCTCTCTTTGATAATGTCCTTCTTGTTGCGGGTAAGAGTATGGGGTGCCATAATATTTGTATTTGCATTTATTTTATTTATAGTGTGCACCAGTCCCTTGAGTTACAACATGATAAGGCAAACAGAACATTACAAATTATACTTTAAGTTACAAATTACAATTTACAAATTACAAATTACACTTTAGATTACAGTTATATACATAATGCAGTTCCCGGGTGAGCAGAAGATCATAACCTATGTACATGTAATGAGGCAGGTGGCTAACGCATGGGGGTGGTTGGCACGTAGATGATGGGTCTTGGGCGGTTAGCCAAGCTTTGGCCATGTTTTTGAATCTGTGGAAGGAGGATTCAGCTCTTAGCAAGATAGGGAGCGAATTCCAAAGTTTTGCCGCCATAACTGGGAAGCTTGCTCTGCCTGATCTTTGAAGGTTGAAGCATGGTATAGAAAGGCAGTTAGTCTGAGCAGTTCTGAGGGGTCTGTTAGTGTTGTGTAGGGCAAATCTGTTGGCTAAGTAGCAGGGTGCTTTTTTGAAAAGGTACTTGTGAGTGAGGGCAAGTGTTTTCAGTGTAATTCGTTGAGGGACCGAGAGCCAGCATAAATTACATCTTGCGGCTGAGATGTGTTGGTTCCTGGGGATGTTGAGTGCTGCTCTAATGGCATTATTTTGGATGATTTGTAGCTTGTTTAGGTTACATTGGTTAGTGCCCAAATAGAGGGCATGACAATAGTCGTTTTTTGACAGCACGAGCGTCCTGGCAAGTGTGACACAGTTGGCTGGTGATAGGAAGGGGCGGCTAGCTGTAATGAGCTTACAGGTGTATGCCACTGCAGAGGAGACTGCATTGGTTTGTCTGACCAAGGAAAGAGTAGAGTCGATGTAGATCTCTAGCGCTTTAGTGTCCTTAGAGGCCTTGATAGTGTTACCGTCGATGGTGAAGGATTGGAACGTAGGGGATAGTTTTTGAGGAGAGCTGAGAACGAGGAGCTCTGTCTTCTCGTCATTTAGACAGAGTCCGTGCTGCGCCATCCAGGCTTGGATGACTTGGTAGATGGAGAGTCGGAGGCGTAATCTCCTGAGATTGGAATGAGTATCTGGGTGTCATCAGCATAATTGGTACATGTGACACCCAGATAGTCCAAAATATCAAATAGTGGTTTTGTGAACACGTTGTACAATGTGGGAGAGACACAAGAACCTTGTGGTACCCAACATGTGATGGGTGAGGGTGATGCTACTGCTAGGGGGCAGAAGACATGCATCGATCTGTTGTCCAGGAATGAGCTGATCCAGGCTATGGCTTTATCAGAAAAATGAGCAGCTGGTTTAAGGTGTTGACACAGTATTTGATGATTGACGAGATCAAAAGCTGCAGAGAGATCTAGAAGAAGTAGTAAAGCAAGTTAACCCTTGTCTCTTAAGTCTTCGATCTGAGTTTTGAGGTCGATAAGGGCAGTTTCGGTTCCGTGTCGCGGCCCAAACCCAGATTGCCTTAGACCCAGGAGTTTATTAGATTCGAGATAGTCTTGAATCTGTAGGTATGCAGCTCGGTCAAGGATTTTTAGTAGGAACGGCACTGTGGTGATGGGCCTGTAGTTAGTACGTATATTGGCATCCAAAGTGGGTTTTTTTTAGGAGCGGGATAACCTAGGCATCCTTCAAATTGTCCGGTACGATCCCCGTACTGAAGGAGGAGTTGATGAGAGTGGTAATGAAGGGAGCTAGGTTTCAGTTTTAGAGGGGATGCTTTGACTGTGAACGTTATCTTATAATGATCAGTCCAGATGCATGCAGTGACTGATAACAAATTGATGCAACAATTAGATTCAGCAAGCCAATCGAGGGTTCTCCCCTTGATATGTAGAGGCTCATAAATATGATGGTTGAAGCCTAAGTCGGTCAAAGCAGAGGCAAGGTCCTGGGCAATTGTGTCATTAGGGTCTTGGAAACCAAGATTGAGGTCGCCGAGTAGTATCATTTTTGAATTAGTCTTAGTATTAACAGAGAGAAGGGTGGGGATATCCTCAGCGAAGGAGGGGATGGGTCCAGGTGGTCGATATATGAGGTGCATTGTAGCAGTTTGGGTAGGCGAAAAGGCTAACTTCACCGATAGTAGTTCGGCAGAGGGAATTTTATTATTTGGAATAAGTCTAAGTTCTAATGTGTTTTTGAATATGAAGGCTAATCCTCCTCCTTTTAATTGGTTGGTCTCTCTATCATTTCTAATAATCGTATAGTTTTCAGGTATGGCCAGGGCTAAGGAAGGTCGCGAGGCTGCATGCAGCCAAGTTTCTGTGACTGCTAGGAAATCAAGGTCCTCTGTGACAATGAAATCGGCAATGTCTAGAGTGTGTGCAGGGAGGGATCTGGCGTTAATCAAGGCCCCTCTGAGTAAGATCGTTTTTTCTATAGGTGTTTGTTTGTGACGGGTGGCTAGGAGGCTGTTGACTGGAGTGTTAGTGAAGTCAGTACTGTTGGAAGTAAAGGTAGGTATTGTGGTTTTACTATTAGTGGCAAACGAAGGAGGAATTTTTTTACAGAATCTGGAGCTG
This sequence comes from Ambystoma mexicanum, assembly GCF_040938575.1. NCBI lineage: Eukaryota > Metazoa > Chordata > Amphibia > Caudata > Ambystomatidae > Ambystoma > Ambystoma mexicanum. The sequence goes on along the minus strand of NC_090938.1, from coordinate 110,298,270 downwards.
AGTCTGTGGTTCCTAAGAGTGATGGAACTTGGTTGATTGGGTGTAGGTTTGCATGCATAGTGTTCAAGCCATAACACTGGTGCATTCAGATATGGGTTGGTGCTAGGCATAGTGTAATTTAGTTAAAAAAAAGGTAGCAGGCGCTCCTCTCCAGAAAGAACATGGCATGATAACCTGTCCTCAGATGAGAGTTTGCAGCACACGCTTTTTGCTCACTGTACCTTTCACAGATGAGAAATACCCATTTGCATATCAGTCTTTGTCCCGCCCACATGGGCAGTCCAGCACCGAAATGCTATGGCAATTCCTCTCTGAACAAGAGTACCACCAGCAACCCCATACACGTGTTTCAGCCTTGTTGGGCCTCATCAGTGAGGTGAAGCTGTGCCTCTCTGAGCACAGTGAGCAGGGAGTCCACGTCTGGTTGCCCCCAGGTAACTCAGGGTGACCAACCCCAAGTTCCTTACAAATATTTAAAAAAAAAGGTAATAGTGTAATTTAGCTTCCAACTGAAAGAGGGTGCTGTGAAGTGTGATATATTGTTTTGATCACGTGGAAGGTGGCAGGTGCGATCACAATTGTTATGCCTGATATGGCTAATTTGAATAGGATGTTGTGTGTGGGCAGTATGTGGAAGTATAAGTGGAAAGTTAATGCTGGGAGGAGTGGATGCTGTTGTTCCCAAGGATAGGAGAAGTACTGACTTGAGATGAACGGTCAGTTAGGAAGGAGGTGAGCCAATCCAGTGCCCGCTGCGAGATAACAAGGGTATCATGTACAGAAGAACAGCTGGAGAGTTAGTCCAGAGAAGCGAGCAGTTCTTCACAGGTGTTCAGAAGATCAGTTTCTGTGCCTCTGGATGCTCGGAATCCAGATTGATGGTTGTGGAGACCACCAACAACTTCAGTGTGTGAGGTAAGTTGTGGAAAGGCAAGCTTCTCCAGCAGTTTCCCAGGAAAGGGGTGATAGAAACAGGGCAGGACTGTCAGAAACTGCTGAAGGTTTTTTCAGGAGGGGCGTACAAGGGAGTATTTGAGGCAGGATGGGAAAGATCAGGTGGCAAAAGAGTGGTTGCAGAGATCAGCAAGTGTAGGGGGAAGAGAGCTAATGTTGTTCTTGATGATTGTGTAGGAGCAAGGGGAAGCCTGTTTGGAAGAGACCTTCATGGAGCAGACAACTTTTGTGACTTCTTCAGGTGTGACAGGGGTGAAGGAGGAGAGAGTGGATGAAGGAGGGGGATATGCCGTTGAGGCAAGGGAGGGGGGTTGTGCGGGAGAGTAGCAAGGGTGCTCAGGATGTTCCGGGTTTTAGTGGTGAAGTGTGTGGCCAGAGCGTTGCAGAAGGCCTGGGACGGAGAGGGGAGGTCGAGATTGCAGAAGTGTTGGCTAGTTCCCTGCAGATTTGAAAGAGTTCAGCCGTGTTGTTGGATGCAGCCAATACCGGTGCCTGGATGTGGGCCCTTTTTCCTGGTACGGATGGAGTCTGTATTGCCCTTGGAGCAGGCGGCAGTCCAGTTTGTCAGAGGGTGAGCCTGAGGTTTGCCACTTCTGTTCAGTTGCTCTGCACTTGTGTTTCATGGCTGCAAGTTCAGAGTCGTACCAGGTGTAACACTTGGAGGTGGGTTTGAGGCGGATCCTCGTGACTGGGGCAAGAATGTCAAGGGTGCTGGTAATGGCCAGATATAGGTTGCTGAGAACAGAGTCAGTGGTTGAGTCTGGGGGAGGGGGAGACGAGGGGATGAAGGTGGATGCGAAGGCAGCAGCTGACATTGGACAGATGTTTGTGAACGAGGTTGTCAGGGCTTTTCGAGGGGTGGTCAAAGGTCCGAGGGGCCCCAGGAGTCACCAGAAGGGGAGAGAGAGAGAGAGAGGCCAGAATGGATGAGGTCATCCAGAGTGTGTCCAGCCCAGTGGGTTGGGCCAGAAGGGGGAATGGAGAGGGAAAGTGATGTGCAGAGGACAAGGAAGAGAGGATGCTGTGATAGGGGAGTCCAATTGGATATTGAAACTGCCCATGCAGAGGATATTAGAGGTGGTTGAGAGTATGGAGGAACAAAAGTCAGCCCATTCAGAGAGGAACAGGGTGGTAGCGCCAGGGGGCCTGCGGATGGTAGCAATGGTCAGAGAGGAGGAGGGAGAGATGACCAGCTTGCAGACCAGGTTCTCAAAGGAAGAGTAGAGCTGGGTTGGTATGTCGGAAGAAGGAACCCACTAAGGGAAGGTTAAGGCAACCCCACCGCCAGCACAGTGAGGTTGTGGCTTGGAGATGATCTTGAAGCCATCAGGGAGAAGGGAGTCAAAAGCAGTGACTGAGCTGGCCTTGAACCATGTCTCGGTAGGGCGTGAGAATGTTGAGCTCTGTGTCTTCAAGAAGGAGGCAGATGTCGGCAGAGTGTTTGTTGGCTGAGCGGGCATTAAGAGTAGCCAGGTGAAGGAGGTCTCTGCCTTTGAAGGTTTTCTGAGGTGAAGTACAGGGACGTGGTACACCAGTCAGTGGGGGAGGGACAGAGAGAGTGGTGGGGGAAAGGCAGGTGAGGGAAGGAAGTTAATGAGGGACGGCAGATACCGGTCAAAGAAGAGGAGGTTGGTTTGAGGACCCTGAACGATGATAGTGCCTGTGTGGTAGACATTAATGATGCAGCTTGATGATGAGAAACTGTCAAAGAGGACTTCCCACTTGGTGCCACCATTAATGGGAGAGGGTGTGAAACGGAGGAGAGTGCAGATGAGATGAGGAGTCCATAGATCTGGAAAAGGGACAGAGAAGAGGATATCAGTGAAGACCTGTCTGGAAGTTGCGCTGACGTAGTTGTCTGCGATTGGTAGACTAGGGCTCGAGGATAGGATGTAATTTTTGTTCTTTTTCCTTCCAAACTTCGTGAGAGAGGAGGGATAGGTGGTAGTGTAGCAGTTAGAGAAGATGGGAGAGATGGTGAGAGCCATAGGGGTGGCAGAGGTTGGCCTTAAAGTAACAAAGGGGGCAAATGCACTCCAATATGGAAATTCGATTTTGAAAATATAGTGGCACAAATGCAATGTAAAGATGGTGCAGGGATGTAAAAGCACACACCTAAATTTGATTTTCAAAAATAAGGCACAAATGCAATGCAAAGAGGGTGCAGGGATGTAAAAGCACACCCACCTAAATTCTATTTTCAAAAATAAGGCACCAATGCAATGCAAATAGGCTGCAGAGATGTAAAAGCACACACACCTAAATCCGATTTTCAAAAATAATGCACAAATGCAGTGAGACGAGAGGTAGGTGAGGCATGGAAGAAAGAGTAAATAGTCACATTCATTGGTTCAGACAGTTAGTGGAGGAGACAGTGGGAGAGTTCAGCCATCACACACTGGTAGATCTGCAGGGAGTGTAGAGGCCCATGGGTCCAGGTTCATGGGGTAGCAGTGTATAAGTCAGGAGGCTGATCCATAGTTTGAGAAGAGAAGGGCGAAGGTGAAGGGCCTCTGGGCCCTCCTCTGCCCGGACAGGCTCAGATATGCCCTTAGATGTGGGCCTTGGGAGGCTGGCCAGCATTCGCCTGTCGGCTTGCCTGATTGGGCCCTTTGCTGAAAGAGGGGCCCAATCAGGGACTGCCTTCCTCAGCAAGGCAGAAACTCCGGTGCCTAGAGGTGAGGGACAGCCATGATGAAGGTGTTGCTTTGCAAGTCCATTCTAAGCACGAACTGCTAAAAAACTAATGCAGCTACAACGATGCAGATGGAAATGTTTTGATTTTAAAAACGACTTTTCTTATAGCCTCCTGAATCACGGAGCGCACTGTGCTCTGTGCTGTAATGTAAATGCTTGTAGCCCAATTAAGCTCAGGGGGCTTGCCCTTTTTTCTGTTGCTGTAGCTAGAGTGGGTCCACGCGCCTCGTGGTAGTGAGAGGAGGCCCTTGCTGGCTTACTCACCTCTCGACGAAAATGCAGGCAGGGGAGGGCACACGCAAAGAATTTCTCAGTGGGCTCAGGGAGGCATGGTAAGCATGCCGCTTCTTTTGCTGCCTTGTTTTCGGCATCATCCTTGAGGGCTATTGGATTAGTACAGTTAGTATACACTGTGCATTTAACTATGCCTACCTCTGTGGACAAGGTTAACACTTTGATTAGACGGGATAGCAATGCAGCATGCTGGACTGGGGTCCCGTCAGATCTCATAAACCCTCTTCTCTGCCACCTTGATAACCCGGAATACACAGTGGAGGTGACATACGCAGGGTCAGAATAAAAAGTCACTGCCCTCCCCTTACTAATTTCTAGCGCCTCTATACGTACCACTAGTGCTGCTGCTTGCGCAGAGTAATTTGAAGGCAACCGTCTCTTCAGCCTGACCTGGTATTCCCCATCCACAAGTGTCAAGAATTGGGTTTGGGGCAGAAAAAGACGAGATCAGGGTAAGAAATAGCTGTTGCACTACATTTCCCAGCATCCTATGGGCTTGCGTGTATTTCTTTGAGCTTCATGCGGCGAATCAGCTGGGCATGATAAAGGGCCTTTAAAACCGCCAGCCGCCTGTGCTCTGATATGGCTAATGAATGATTGCAGCACAGGCGGTCATGGCGTTCGTATGGAGAACTGGAAGACCTGCAGTGCGGAACGAAGACTGACACAGTTACCCGGGCCGCGGTGGTGACAAGTGACGGCTCTAGCAATAACCTCGCTTTTATTACTCAAAGCGAAGGTATGCTATTGCAGGGCCCGGGCCACGGCAGTGAACAGCAACGGCACTGAACACTGTTCCGCTTCATTCTCGAGTATTTTTCCTGAGCTAATGAATAGTATCATTGTTTTGTGTGCCTCACATACGCTTTTTTTGGCTAATACCACATGTTCCCTTACAGACTGTTATAAACTAATTAAGGAAAGGTTACTGCACATGCTTTCTTAAACTACTGGGGCAAGTGTTTCCTAGGGAGCTCAGGTCTTTGTGGATTTCTAAACTAGTGCCATGTGTGCATGAAGGAAATTGCATACATGTATCTTCTTTTCTATGTTTTGTGAACTTTACGGTGACACACACGCACTTTTGAGATTAGCAGCACGTGGTCAGTGCTGCTATAGAAATTATCACATGCTAAGTAGGGTGGCTCTTTTATGGCAAAACAGAAGAGCGCTGCTAAATGCTATTTATTTATTTATTTATTTATTTGTATTGTGTATTGCGCTGGTAGCTCTCAAGCTTCGGGGCGCAGAGACGGGAACACGATGGCCAGGCGAAAAGCAAGAAACATATAACATTGTAATGTTTTATGTTGCTAGCCCAATGGGCCATGTGTTGTGTTTTTTCACCACAGGGACCTCCCCTTGTTTGTGCCATTCAACTTGATGTCTTGTGGTGTGATATGTGAACATCATGTTTTTTGTTAGTCAAGGCTTAGTTACATGTGCATTTATGTTCGACTATGTTGATTAAGCAGTTGATAGGCTTTAAACGTTATGTAAGGCAGCAGGAGTAAGACTGGAGTAGGAACTAATAGTTATTGGAGGTTAGGCTTAGGAGTATAGGTTTTGGAGTAGGCTCACTAGTATGTATATGTATGATTTCTCTTCCCTATCTTTCTCTTCCCTACCTTTCCCTTACCTGTCCACCCCCTTTCCCTTTGGCTGCCACGTGGTCCCCTGTGTTATTAATATCAAGGCGCCCATGCCAACCACGGTGGGAGGGTCGAACTATTCGGCTACTCTGGTTCGGGAGAGGGGGTCGACACCCTTTCATCCCTTTGATTATTGACAGAATTATCCGCCCCCGATTTCGGGGTATTGAACCACCCAGGCCAAATGGAGTCGACTTCTCCCTCTTTAGCAGAAGTGCTAAAGGCTTTACAGGACATTCAACTTGAATTAGCCCACGCAACACAGGAATCAGGTACCCTTAAGGCTCAGGTGCAAGGGTTAGTAGTGCAAGGTAAACCTTTGGAGGGATCTTGGTCATCCACAGGGAGCGCAACAGGAAGGCCATTTACAGTGATTGAGCAGCCTCCCAGTAGTGTGCCGCTGGCAGCTCCAGAAAGATTCACTGGAGACCCAAAGAAATATATGACATTTTTGACTTAGTGTAGACTTCATTTCGAGGGGATTGTGTCCTCCGACGTATTCCACATCTTTGACAGTGATTACCACAGCTGTGCTGCTTCGGAAAACTTCTTCGGCATAGGAGTCCTGCGTCAATGACGTCGATAGGCTTCCTCGAGGACCTCCTCTGACGGCCGACGTCACCGGATGTTATATGTAGGACGCACGACGCCTGCAGCCTCAGTTCTGTTTTTTCCACGAACGTGTTCGCTTCGAAATGTTGGTGTGCCTCGGTTCTCTCTTGTTGAATCTTTTATTGTTGTTCGAGAAATATGTCTTTGTCTTCTGTTACCCTGAAGTCAGGCTTCAAGAAGTGTCGGGACTGTGGTTCCAAGATGTCTTTTACGGACCCGCACAACGTCTGCCTCTGGTGCCTCGGCGAGAGCCACGCCACCGATGACTGCGATGAATGCCAGTCTTTGACATCCAAGGCCTTGCGGGAGCGGAAGGAGAAGTTGTCGGTAGGTGGGGTTTTCAAACCGCGTAAGTCGAAATCCGCTGGACTTTCGACCGACGATTCGAGGGGTAACTCTCTGCGTCAGCGTAAGTCCAGAGGGTCTTGTTCCAGGAGTGGGTCCCTCCACCGTTCGCCTTCCCAGTCCTCATCAGAGGACTCTGCCAGATGGCGGGTTGCTTGTCCCACGAAGCAGTCGTCGCCGGCCGAATGGCAGGAATTCCGCCGGCAGATGATGGCGATTTTCGAATCGCAGGGCACCGTTCCGTCGGCGCCTTCGAGAGAAGCCGGTAAGGAACACGCTAGGGCCACCGCTCGCACGCCTTCGGGAACCGTCAAGTTCCCAACCGGACAAGGATGATCGCCCATGTGCCCGCTCCAGGTCCCGGTTCTCGACGCCGTCGAGACCGTTGGAGCCTGTGAGGCCTTCGAAGAAGGCATCAACGCCATCGGCGACATGTCTGTCGAGGGACTTGATCAAGGCTCCGGCTCCGAGGAAGTCATCGACGCCATCGGTGCCGAGGCCGTCGAAGGACACGCTCGGGGCTCCGGCCTCGAAGCTGTTGTCGAAGTCATCCGTGCCTCGGTCGACATCAACGCCACTTCCATCAGCGCCCTCGCTGCCTTTTGAGGAAAATGTACTGTAGGTGCCCCGGAGAGCTGTGGAAGCTCCGAGAAAGGCACTCAGCAAGTCTGTGCGGCCTATGTTTGACCCTTACTCTGTTCCTCCTCCCATGGTGGACTTGTTCCAATCCTTGGAGTACATTTCTGAGGTAGAGGAAGGGTATGAGGAAGAGGGGGTGGTGCCTCCTGTGGTTCCTGATGACCTGTTGTCTGGTCATAGCCAATTGGAAGACCTTCGTCAATCTTTACATGACGCCAGTGGTCTTGATACCTCCCCGGAGGTTGAGTTTGGCAGGCCTGAGCCTGGTACGCATGCTGACTCCTCATACAGGCGCCTCATGTCGAGGGTGACGGAGTACCTGGGGTGGTCTGATCCACCTGTGGATTTTCTGCAGGATGACCTGACCAATATCTTGGACCAGGGTCCATCCACTGACCCGGTGTTGCCATTTCATGTGGCCTTACAAAGAAGGGTGGCAGCGGCTTGGACTGCTCCGGAGAGTCTCCCGGCAGTGAATAAGTCGTGTGGTGACCCCTGCTACTTGTCTGCACACCCTACTCTGGAGAGTTTGGTGGTGCAGGCGGCTACGGCCCCAGCAAAGCAGGCTGCGTACCCTACAATCCCTCCTGATAGGGACGACAAACGCTTTGATGGTTGGGCGAAGAAGGTATTTTCTTCTGGGTGTATAGCTTTAAAGGCAGCCAACTCCGTTTGTGCCCTTGCAAGATTTACGCACACTCTGTGGAATTGTGTGTTGTTGGCGGCTGAAAATATTCCCAAAGGGGAGGAACGGGATGGTTTTCTTGCCCTCATTCAGGATGGCAAGGATGCCATGTGTGAAACCGTTCAGTGGGGTCTGGACGTGGCAGACTGTCAGCCGGTCCATGGCGGCAAGCACTGTGATGCGCAGGTTTGCGTGGTTGCAGAAGTCGGGGTTTGCTCCTGATGTACAGTCCCGGCTTCTCAATATGCCCTTTGATGGTGTCCATCTTTTTGGCGGCAAGGCTGAGGAGAGCCTTGAGAGCTTGCAGACCTCCAAAGCTGCAGCGAAGTCCTTGAGCACTGCAGTGCGTCAACCTCTGCCTTTTCGGCCTAGGGGTCAGCAATGGAGGGAAGTCTCCTTTCGATACTACTCTTCCTTTGGTCGATCGAGGGGAGCTGCCAGTCAAAGGGGCCACCGTAGGAGTACCAGAGGTGGAAAGCAAGGTACTTGAGGTGCCAAAGCTGTTCAAGCAGTTGCTTCCTTGCCCTCTGGCACTGCCGCAACCACTTCTGCTCAGTCATGAGGCCATGTCCCATGGTTCGCCGTTTGGGGTAGGCTAGCGCAGCATCTTGTAGAATGGCATGCCATTACTTCAGATGTGTGGGTTCTGGAGATCATAGCCCACTGCTACTGTCTTCCTTTCCGGCAGAGGCGTCACGACAATCCACCGGGGAAGCTCTCTTTGAAGCGTCCGGATCCGCTCCTTGCACAGGAAATCCTATCCCTGCTGGAGAAAAGTGCCATAGAACGGGTACCTGTAGCGGAGAGGAACAAGGGATGGTATTCCCCGTATTTTTTAATCCCGAAAAAAGATGGAGGATTGAGACCCATCATGGACTTGCGTGGTTTGAACAAGCTCCTCAGGAAGGACAAGTTCAAGATGGTTACTCTTTCTCAAGTCCTCCAGGCCCTTCAACTTCAGGATTGGTTGCTGTCTCTCGACCTCAAGGATGCTTACTTTCATGTGCCGATTCATCCCAAGCACGGGAAGTACCTGAGGTTTGCGGTTGGTGACTCGCATTTTCAGTTTCGGGTCCTGCCGTTTAGATTGACCTCCGCCCCGAGGGTCTTCACCAAGCTGATGGTAGTGATGGCATTTCATCTCAGGAAAGGGGGGATTCACGTATACCCCTACGTGTATGATTGGTTGATCAGGGAGCGCTCTCCCGAGCAAGTCCTGGATCATCTGTACGTCACCTGCCACTCCCTTCGCAAGCTGGGCTTCTCCCTCAACTTAAAGAAGTCTCATGTGACACCTACCCAGCGGCTCCACTACATCGGGGCAGTGCTAGACATATCCAGGTGAGGGCTCACCACATTCTGCAGATGGTGCACAAATTTCAACGTGCCCAGAGTCTCCTGGCGTTCGAGTTCTTGAGATTGCTCGGTCTCATGGCATCCTGCATTTAGCTGGTGCCAGAGGCCAGGCTGCGGATGAGATCTCTGCAGTGGGCACTCAAGATGCAGTGGTCGTAGTTCTCCGGCAGGATGTCAGACCCAGTTCAGATTCCGCCCTCTGTCGCCCAGGACCTTCTGTGGTGGACCGTCAAAGCAAATCTGTTCAAAGGGGCTCTGTTTTGGCAACCGTGGCTGGAGGTGACCATAGTGACGGACACATCCCTCACTGGTTGGGGAGCTCATGCCAATGAGCTGACAGCCAGCGGTCGTTGGTCTCCGTCAGAGGCCAGACTCCACATTAGTCTGTTAGAGTTGCAGGCTGTCATGCTAGCCCTGAAGGCTTTTCCACCGTCTGTGCGGGGTAAGAATGTCCTGATTATGACGGACAATACAGTGGCCATGCACTACCTCAACAAAGGGGGGGCAGGGTCACTCCCAGTGTGCAGGGAGGCGATGCAGCTCTGGGTCTGGGCCATCCAGCAGGAAATTTCGATCTCGGCAGTTCATCTGGCCGGAGATGAAAATGCGGCGGCGGAAGCTCTGAGCAGGCAGAGCATGGTCTCTCACGAGTGGGAGCTGGCTCAGGAAGTTCTTTTGGAGATCTTCGACCCCACAAGTGGATCTCTTCGCCACCAGTGTCAACCGGAAATGCTAGAGATTCTGCTCGTGGGAATTTCCTCCAAGAGGAGCTTTAGGGGACGCGTTTGTAGCGGAGTGGTCCTTCCCACTGCTATACACGTTCCCTCCAGTCCCCGTCATTCCGCAGGTGTTGCGGAGGTTGTGGAGGTTCGGTTCCCGGATGATCCTCATTGCTCCGGCATGGGCCAGGAGAGCGTGGTACCCGGACCTTCTAGACATGTCCATCTGCCCTCCACGTCGTCTTCCCTACCGAGACGATCTGCTCTCACGGGAGGGGGGTCGAGTTTTCCATCCAGAGGTCAAGTCTCTCAGTCTTCATGCTTGGTATCTAAAAGGCTGAGATATAAGGATTGGGACCTCCCTGAAGACGAGATGGAGGTGTTGCTTTCGGCTAGAAGGCCCGCAACGAAATCCCTGTAGCGTTGCCGTTGGAGAAAGTTCTGCGACTGGTACAGGGTACAGAATGTGGATCCTTTCCAATGTTCCATTCCATTAGTTTTGTCTTTTTTGCTTTCATTAGCCCACAAGGGCCTGCATGTGGGTACCATTAAGGGGTACCTGGCGGCGCTGTCCATATTTAAGCACTCGTCTGAGGAATGTTCTTATTTTAAAATCCTTTTGATATCTCAGTTTCTAAAAGGGCTAACTCATGTGTTTCCACCGTGTCCTTTCCAGGTGCCGGGATGGGATTTGAATTTGGCTTTAAAGTTCCTAATGGGAGCTCCGTTTGAGCCCTTACATTCTTGTCTGTTGAGACTGTTGTCCTTTAAAACTTTATTTTTAGTTGCGGTTACTTCCGCATGCAGAGTGAGGGAGTTGCAGGCACTTTCCGCCAAACCACCGTTCACTGTGTTGCACAAGGACAAGGTTGTCCTTAGGGTACGGCCTTCCTTTCTTCCGAAGGTTGTGTCGGAATTCCATCTGAGCCAGAAGGTAATTCTTCTGGCGTTCTATCCTCCTCCACATCCTGGTAAGGAAGAGGAGAGACTCCATAGGTTGGACACTAGGAGAGCTTTGAGTTTCTATCTCTCACGGATGTGCCGGGTCAGAGTGGACGATCAGCTCTTTATTGGTTACGCTGGAAGGCATCTAGGTCAGGCTGTTTCCAAGCAGACCTTGTCTAGATGGATCATTTTGACGATCTCTGAGTGTTATCGGTTGACGGATAAGGACCCTCCAGTAGGTTTAGGGGCTCATTCTACTAGGGGTATGGCTGCCTCCACTGCACTACAGAGGGGTATTCCGATTTGCAATATTTGCGAAGCAAGCCACATGGGCCTCTGTTCATACTTTTGTGAAACATTATTCCCTGGACTCTATCCATGGGCAAGATTTGGCCTTTGGTAAGGCAGTCCTCTTCTGTAATTTGATTGGGCATTCTAAAAAATTCTAAATTGTTTTCCCAACTCCTTATGTTGGTACTGGTCTGGGAGTCTGTCAAAGAATACGTCGGAGCACACAATCCGCTCGAAGAACAAGTTACTTTCTTACCTGGTAACGTTCTTTCGATGGGATGTTCCTCCAACGTATTCCACATTGTACCCTCACTACCTGCCCCTCTACAGAATTTCTTATGCGATTGCAGCTTCCGTTTCCGCAAGGCTTTCTGTAGTAATACTGGCAGGACATTGGTGCCACACGTTCTACAACTGAGGCTACGGGCGTTCTGCGTCCTACATATAACATCCAGTGACGTTGGCCATCGGAGGAGGTCCTCGAGGGAGCGGATTGACGTCATCGACGCAGGACGCCTACGCCGAAAAAGTTTTCCGAAGCAGCACAGCTGTGGTAATCACTGTCAAAGATATGAAATACGTCAGAGGAACATCCCATCGAAAGAACGTTACCAGGTAAGAAAGTAACTTGTTCTTCTTATGTAAACCCACCGCTTTTGAAACAATCCAGGCCAGGACAGGATTTGTAATTTCATACTTAACCGGATGCAGCAGCTTGGGCGATGCCTTTAGTACAAAAAGATGACTCCTTATTATATAATTGCGATGGTTTTCTGGCAGAATTTGGAAGATTGTTTGACTGTAGGGAAATTTCTTTGGCACAGGACAAAGAATTGTTAGCGTTAAGTCAAGGAACCCGTGATTTGGTTTCATATGTGACTCAGTTTAATAGATTGGTCATTGAGACGGTTTTGTTCTATCAAGGGTTGAGAGAGGAACTAAAAGATGCTATTGCACAAGCAGAACCTCAACCTAGTTCTTATATGGCGATGATTGATTTAGCTTTAAGGTTGGCCCATCGTATGAATGAGCGGAAGGGAGATAAGAGGAGACCAGAGGGGGTACCTTTTGCACGATTAGACAAAGGCAGGGGAGGCAGGGAGGAGAAGTAGAGCCTATGCAGATTGGTGGAGAAAGGGGTCCCTTATCAGCAGCACAGAAGGAACAACGTAAGGTGAATAATCTATGTCTGTATTGTGGGCAACCAGGACACTGTATTAGGACCTGCCCGAACACTCCAAAGAAAGCAACAAGGAAAGAGGGAAGTAAGGGGGATACGGGAAAAGGATTGGGCCGGCCTTAGCGGGAACTCATGTGTCAGGCCCAGCAGGAGACAGGTTCCCCAGTTAGGTAGCGAATACAGTAGGAAACAGGCATTCCCACTTTTACATTTTGGTGACATAATTTTTTGCCTGCACCAAAGAGATGCTATTAGCCATGGTGGACTCAGGGGCCACTGGAAATTTCATTGATATCAGTCTGGCCAAAAGACTGGGTTTGCCTCTGAGAGACAAATCACATGTTGAAGGGATGCAGTCAGTAGATGGGTCACCCTTGTTTTCTGGGCCCATTTGTCACCAAACTCAACCAATTCAGATGAGGTGTGGGTCGGGGCATGTGGAATAAATTATGTTTGATTTAATAACAGCATCTTAGTTTGGACTCATTCTAGGTATGCCTTGGTTAGTTCAGCATAATCCGAGGATTTATTGCGTCACTCGGGAAGTATTTTTTGAATGAGCGGAGTGTGAGAGTCATTTGGAGGAAGAAATTAGTCCTGCCTTGTTTTTGGCAGATCAGTCAGTTGAATCACAAGTGGTGGGTGCCGTGGGACTAGGGATACCTGACCAGTATGGTGATTTTGCCAGTGTGTTTGACAAAGGGGGGGCCGAAAGGTTACCTCCCCATCAATCATATGATTGTGTGATTGAATTGGAGCCTGGGGCCAAATTGCCTTGTAGCAGGATATATGCCTTGACTGAAACAGAGAATAAACATTTACGAGACTATTTAGACGATATGTGTCCCAAAGAACGAAGGTACGCTTGGAACCTGTATTGATTAGCGGGCCTTGAACAAAGTGACATTAAAAAATAGATAACCTTTGCCTTTAATTTCAGTATTATTGGATCAGGTAAAGACAGTGTTGGTGTATACAAAATTGGATTTAAGATGGGCATATCATTTGATTCGAGTAAAGGAAGGGGATGAGTGGAAAACTGCTTTTAGAACTAGATTTGGATTGTTTGAATGCCTAGTTATGTCTTTTGGATTGTGTAATGCTCCTGCAGCATTACAGTATTTTATGCAGGAAGTGTTGAGCGAGTTTCTGGATGTTTTTGTCATAGTTTACATAGATGACATCTTGATTTATTCTTCTTCAGCAGATCAACATATAGAACATGTTAGGGCGGTTCTGCAGAAGTTACAAGATTATCAGTTGTATGTAAAACTGGAAAAGTGTGCATTTCATACTACGCAGGTGGAATTTCTTGGATTTGTATTGATCCCGTCAGGTATAGTGATGGACAAAAAGAAAGTACAGGCAGTCACTGAATGGCCAGAACCACAATGTATCAAGGATATTCAGTCCTTTTTGGGATTTGCTAACTTTTATAGAAGGTTTATTTCACATTTTTCACAAATTGCTGCTTCTATAACTAAATTGTTAAGGAAGTCAATTAACTTTTGTTGGAATCAGGAAGCAGAAAGAGCCTTTCAAGAGTTGAAGGATGCATTCACCACAACTCCGGTGTTGAGACATCCAGCCCCTGGAAAACCTTTCCAAGTGGAAACTGATGTATCCAATGCAGCCGTAGGAGCAGTGTTGTCGCAAAAGGATGAAGAGGGTATTTGGCACCCAGTGGCTTTCTACTCCCATAAACTCACTAGTTGTGAACAAAACTACTCTATTACGGATAAAGAGCTGTTAGCCATTCGAGCAGCTTTTTTGGAATGGAGGCTTCATTTGTTGGGGGCTAATGTTACGCTCACCTGGCTCCCACAGGGGTGTCGGTCGGACCCGGACAGCTGCGGTCTCCACCAACGTGATGCTTAATGCAGAGATGACTGACTGGACTGGCCCTCCTAATCTTGTCTGCTTGACCCATAGAAGTATTCTCCTGCAAGTGGAGGGATGGATTTAGCCACCCGTAGATTCAAGTGATGGCACCCCCCACAGTCCTCCCCACTAATCACCTCCGAAATGCCCTCTTAGCAATCTCACCTTATACTCTTGAAAGATGAGCTCTCCAGTCTTCATGGATTGCAGGGGCACGGTGATGCCAGTTACTTCACTAGTTTGAAGTTGTGGGAGAGTTGCGGAGAGTATTGACTCTCAGGTTCCTGGCGAGGACCAGTAAGTATCAAGTTCATAGAGTTCAATATGTCCGATGTTCACTCTTGTTCCCCCCTTCCTTCCTTGTCTTGCAGCAGAGTTTGTGAGAAGATGCTCTCGTGGTAGCTGGTGGCGCTCAGGTAAGAGTCTGTATTACCCGACGCTGTCCGGTAAGTGTTGCACGTGTTTAACGTGTTGTTTTTCTCTCTCTTTGCAGGTGCGGCACATGAAGATGTGGAGAGTTATAGAATAATGCCTCCGGTGGTAAATCAAGTAAGTCTCTGGTGATAAGAGTTATATTTGTTGGTTTTCTCGGCTCACCTTGTTGTTTTCTTTTGTCCCCAGGTGCCGGAGTTAGGCGAAGAAATGATGGAGTCAGTGCCGAATCGAAAAATGCTGCGAGGACTGGTGAGTATGGAGCGGCGCTGCAGCTGGAGATGCGATGCGTACTGAAATGATGTTCTTTCCAGGTCCGGAGGCGAGATGGATCCGGAATCAGGTGAGGAATTTGAAAATAGTTTGTTTTCTAACCTTGTCCTTTTCTTTCCTCGTTGTTTTAGGAGCTCCAGATTCAAAGCCTCACGTTGGCTTGGACTCACTTGTAGCATGGTCTGCATCAGGTAAGTAAAGTCTATGAGCCTGGCGCCTATGGCTCCAGGACTGATTTCTATGATGAGCCTGGTGCCTAAGGCGCCAGGACTGAACCCAAACAGCCCCCAGCCGGGGCTGTTGGGGTTTTAATAAATATCGGGATGCCTACTTCCGGAGCTGATGGGCTTGGTCCTGAAGCCCGGGGGTAGGCATCATGACTGCTAAACATCAGGTAATGGTAGTACCTGATCATAAGAACCTTCAGTACTTTAAAACAGCACATACTTTAAGCCCAAGGCAATTACGCTGGTCTCAATACTTTAATGAGTTTAATTTCATGGTGACCTTTAGGCCAGGGAAGCGAAATGGGAAAGCTGACGCTTTGTCAAGACAACAAAATGTGGAGAATATAGTGACAGAAGTAAAAACAATCATTCCCGCAGAGAAAGTGGTCGGAGCAGTTACAACAAGATTATTGAGACAATTGAAGCAGGAGATGAAAAAACAGGAAAGGCTGAATTGGAGGGTGGAGGACCCTTTAGAAACTTTTCGTGGGGGTCTCCCTTACTATGCAGGGAAGTTATACTTGCCTACTCAGGATTTACAGGGAAAGGCTATGTATTGGTGTCATGATTCGCCACTGGCCGGTTATACCGGTAGTAAGAAGGCACAAGAAATGTTGGAGAGGTACTTTTGGTGAACGAGTTTGATACAGGATACTACTTAATACATTCAGAGATGTGAAACTTGTGTACGCAGTAAGGCAGACCATGGCAGGAAAGCAGGACTGCTTCAGCCACTGCCCACTCCAGAGAAGGTATGGACTCATATTTCCATGGACTTCATTACCGATTTGCCTCCTGATGAGCAGTATGACACTATTTGGGTAATAGTAGACTATTTGTCCAAACAAGCTCATTTTGTACCCTGTAAAGGAATTCCAAGAGCAGGGAAGTTGCCAGAATAATTTTTGCAACATGTTAGATTACATGGGTTGCCTCGAAGTATGGCATTGGATAGAGGGCCCCAATTTACTTACAAGTTTTGGCGTGCCTTCTGTCAGATGTTAGGAATCAACTGTGCTCTAGCTACTAGCTATCATCCCCAGACTGATGGACAAACTGAGCATGTAGATCAGACTCTGGAACAGTATTTGCATTGTTATTTGCATGATGGTATGGACTCATGGGTTCAAGCGTTGTGGTTAGCAGAGTTCACGTATAACAATACAGAGCACGCCTCATTAGGGATGACACCTAATGAATGCCTATATGGACAGGTGCAAAATATGTTGCCTGAACATTTACCAGAGGTTGAATACGTTCCAGTTCTTCAAGAGAGAAAGCAGTTGCTTCTGACCATCAGACAGAAGGCACGCGCCCATTTAGAACAGGCTAAGGAAAGTTACAAGAAACATGCAGACAAAAAAAGATGTGAAGCCCCTAGGTACAAGGTGGGAGATAAAGTATGGTTGTCTACACACAACTTCCCCTTGGTAGGATCCCAGAAATTTGTACCCTGGTTTATTGAACCATTTGAGGTTGTAAAGTGTGTGTCTACAGTGGCTGTGAAATTACAATTACCTCCAACTTTAAGGATACATCCAGTATTCCATGTATCTTTGCTTAAACCTGCAGATCCTGGGACGTGTGTGCAGAGACAACCAGCAATTACCAAAGAAGGTCAGATGGAATACGAGGTTAAAAAGATACTGGACTCGAGACGGAGAAAGCAAAGGTTGTGGTATCTAATACAATGGTACGGTTATGGACCTGAGGACTGTTCTTGGGAACCGGCTAGTTCTGTTCATGCCCCTCGCTTGGTAAGACAATTTCATTTATGCCATTCGGACAAAGCAGGTCCTGCGAAGAGCCCTGGGAGAGGAGGTACTGTCAGGAATTGGGTTTGGGGCAGAAAAAGACCAGTTCAGGGTAAGAAATAGCTGTTGGACTACATTTCCCAGCATCCTATGGGCTTGCATGTAGTTCTTTGGGCTTCGTGCGGCGAGTCAGCTGGGCATGATTAAGGGCCTTTAAAACCGCTGGCCGCCCGTGCTTTGATGCAGATAATTAATGATTGCAGCACAGGCGGTCACGGCATTTGTATGGAGAGCTGGAAGACAGACCCGCGATGCGAAACGAAGACTGACACAGTTACCCGGGCCGCGGTGGTGAGAAGTGACGGCTCTAGCAATCACCTCGCTTTTATTACACAAAGTGAGGGTAGCCTAATGCAGGGCCCGGGCCACGGCGGAGAACAGCGACAACACTGACAACTGTTCCGCTTCATTCTACGGCATCCGGGTGTCCTCGCGAGGCACCCGGACACTTAGATAATGAGTATTTTTCCTGAGCTAATGAATAGTATCATTGTTTTGTATGCCTCACATACGCTATTTTTGACTAATACCACATGTGCCCTTACAGACTGTTATGTTATGTTACTTGGCATTTATATAGCGCCTTATGTATCATTGGTATGATCTCAAAGCGCTTGTAGGTTGAACGCCCTCGGGAACCACAGTTCAGTCAGTAGAGAGAGTGTGGTATGGTGCGTGGGCGCACCAGATATGTGTGCAGCTGGTGTGGTTGTTGCATGAAAGCTGCTTCTTAGCGGTAGGTGTGGTGCTGAGGAAATCAGTTGGATGTGTTCAGTCTAGAGGGTGGACACCCAGACTGAGTTCTGGCTGCATTAGGCCTGAAGAGACGCTTAAGCTAGCCAGAATGTGCTCAGCTAGCTGTGTTTTATTAGGATGATGTGGAGTTCGTGGGGTTATGTTAATTATGAGAACAGCTAAACCAAATGTGTCATTGTACAGCTGTGTTCTAGTTGAATGATGGTGTATAGGGGAGGGTAAGCGTAGTAGTTTGATATGGTGATTATCAGTAAAGCGCCTGTGATCAAGCACGGGAGCAGGACAGGGGGCGTACATTTAGGCACAATTTCTAAGTTCATCAATACCACAGTTACTCTTTTAGGCACATTTTCCAGATCCAACTTTAGCACAGTGACGCTATTAGGCACACTTTCTAGATTCAACTTTACCACGGTGACTATACTACAGAGACGCTATTAGGCACATTTTCTAAATTCAACTATACCAGTTACACTATTAGGCACATTTTCTAGATCCAACTTTAGCACATTGACGCTATTAGGCACACTTTCTAGATTCAACTTTACCACAGTGACTATACTACAGAGACCCTATTAGGCACACTTTCTAAATTCAACTATACCACAGTGACGCTTTTAGGCACACTTTTTAAATTCAACTTTAGCACAGTGACGCTATTAGGCACACTTTCTAAATTCAACTATACCACAGTGAGGCTATTAGGCACACTTTCTAAATTCAACTATACCACAGTTACGCTATTAGGCACACTTTCTAAATTCAACTATACCACAGTTACGCTATTAGGCACATTTTTTAGATCCAACTTTAGCACAGTGACGCTATTAGGCACACTTTCTAAATTCAACTATACTACAGTGACGCTATTAGGCACACTTTCTAAATTCAACTATACCACAGTTACGCTATTAGGCACATTTTTAGATCCAACTTCAGCACAGTGCCACTATTAAGCACATTTTCTAGATTCAACTTTAGCAAACTGATGATATTTGGCACACTTTCTAGGTTGAACTTTAACACAGCGACGCTGTTAGGGGACATTCAGTGATTTTGGGAATACCTTATAAATTGAACTTTATGGGACATGCTACCATTTACAATTCTGACTATTTGTGGGACATGCAATCATTCACAGTTTTGGGGTAAGGTTATGTTAATGTTAAAAGACATTTGCACTGCACACTGTCCCCACCGGAGTGGTCCCCTGGCGCTCTGGCGGCTCTGAAAAAAGGAAGGGGCGGTGAGGTAGTGGGAATTACCTGGAAATGTGCAAGAGAGCAGTGATGTGCTGTTGGCAGACTCAGCCCGGTGGGTCCGTTGACTGGGCTTGGGGTGTTTTACGGTCGGTAGTCGTGTGCTGTTGTGCTAGTCTATGTATGGTTTGTTTTGTTGTTGCAGTGTAGTGAAGTTTGTGCAGATTGTTGTGTTGTAGGCCTGTGGTTGTGTTTGGTTAGAGTTTGAGAGGTGTATGCAGAGGGGTGAAATTGTTAGTGGATCGGTTAATTGGCATTGCTGTCCTTGCAATTATGTCTAGGTGTGATGCTTGCTATCATTCACTACTCCATCCGAGTGTGGCACTTGGAAAAATTCACAGTTTCATTTAAGTGCGGTGCATACTAACATTCATGTTTCTATCTAGATGCGACGCAGACCAATCTTCACAGTTCTCTCTGGGTGTGGCACTAGCTAACGTTGGCAAGTAAGTTAGTGTGCAATGCAATGCAACGTTTACAGTCCAGCCATGAATAGATTTAAGCTGGTGGTCACAAATCTCTCTAAGTATGTATGGTGTAAGTCTATGGCAGTCTGCATTATGGAAAGGTAAGGTAGAGTGGCGGGGGCTTTCTGGAGTAGAGTAAATGCTCTATACCCCACCCATGGCACACTTACAGTTTTTGTTGGTGTCTGTTGACTGCTGGCATCATTGGCTTCCCCTGTGGACACTTGCTGACACGTCTTGAAGCCGCCAATGTAGGAGCTGCCCTTTGCCTTGGGGTCCTTAGCTGCAGAGGCTGCCGGGCAGAGAGCTGCCCTGGGAAGGTCAGTTATGACCAGGTAAATGTACCAATCATGGGATGTGGGCGGGTTGGAGGGGGGAGGGTAGGACTGAGCCAAAAGAAACACTAGATAGACAGCAGATTAGCACACAGTGCTCACCAAAAAATATAACTACATAAATGATTAAGTAAATAAATAAATTATACAATTTACGAAAGGTTACGGCATATGCTTTCCTAAACTACTGGGGCAAGTGTTTCCTACGGAGCTCAGGTCTTTGTGGATTTCTAAACAAATTCCATGTGTGCATGAAGGAAATTGCATACAGGTATCTTCTTTCCTATGTTTTGTGAACTTTAGGTGACACACACACGCACTTTTGAGATTAGCAGCACGTGGTCAGTGCTGCTATAGAAATTATCACATACTGAGTAGGGTGGCTGTTTTATGGCAAAACAGAAGAGCGCTGCTAAATGTACAGGCCGATTCATGGAATTAATGTGCGCCGAAAATTCTGGCGCAGAGGTGCCAAAACGTGCGATTCGCAGTAAAAGTGCGAAAATCGCAGTGCAACTGTGAAAATCGCAGGGAAACCAGCGCACATCGATTCATGGAAGTCCGCGCGTGAGAAAAATATTGGATGTGCGCTGAAAAAGTGCGTGGCACACGCCGGCGCACAGGTCATCCAACGGCGTGCGCCACGGCCGCTGCGAAATCGCACATAGCGCAGCGCACATTACAAAAGTAGGCGGAACACGGGGCGTAACACTCGGAATGGGGAACAACGTGTGAAAATATGGGCGTCACGGGGGAAGTACAGGAGGCAAGTGCGCGGAACGCCCACACGCTCGCCTACAACTCGTATTCATGGAATCGAATAGAGCAAACCAGCGCACGGTCAAAGACGCGCACAGGGCCAAACAAGTACGCCACAAGAAAGCAGGCGGTAGCGTCCCTGCGCCTGAAATAAATGTGCGCCAAAATGTGCGCTAACAAAAAGCACCCATATACAGCTATGATGAATGGTCCATACACTGGCCCTCTAGGACAAATGAGGTGCAAAGGGGTACCGACAAACACGGACACCCGCTGTGTGAAAAATAGCGTGTGCATGTATTACGGGGTTCGCGGGAAGTTCCACACGCGATTGGCCTGGGCACGTGTATTCCGGGGTGCGTGTGAAGTTTCCCACGTGAATTAGCAGGGTACGTGTATTTCGGTGTGCGTGTGAAGTTCCACACGCAATTTCAGCAGGGTATGTGTACTCCAGGTGTGCGGCAAATTCCACACGCGAATCCAGCAGCATACGTGTATTTCGGGGGTGCCGGGGAGTCCCACACGTGAATTGGCCATGTGGGTCCTCCCAGCTGTTCCATCTACACCCTCCACGGCCCCTGCAGGCGGCCCACACCACAGGGGACTACCCTGCACCCCTGCACATGTCCCGCAGGCAGCCCATCCACCATGACCATGCCCCCCAGCCAACCCACATGTCACCTTGCACTACTGCCCACCAACTCATGTCTCCCAGCACCCCCACCCCCAGCATCCAGGGGCACCCTCCACCAGCCCCCCACTCCTGTCCCCCTGCACCCCCACCCCCTGCATCCAGGGGCACCCTCCACCAGGCCCCCACTCCTGTCCCCCTGCACCCCCACCCCCTGTATCCAGGGGCACCCTCCACCAGGCCCCACTCCTGTCTCCCAGCATCCCAACCCCCAGCATTGTAGGGCACCCTCCACCAGGCACCCACTCCTGTCTCCCTGCACCCCCACCCCTAGCACTGTAGGGCACCCTCCACCAGGCCCCCACTCCTGTCTCCCTGCACCCCCACCCCCAGCACTGAAGGGCACCCTCCACCAGGCCCCCACTCCTGTCTCCCTGCACCCCCACCCCCCAGCACTGTAGGGCACCCTCCAACAGGCCCCCACTCATGTCCCCCTGCATCCCCACCCCCCTGCACCCAGGGGCACCCTCCACCAGGCCCCCACTCATGTCTCCCTGCACCCCCACCCCCAGCACTGTAGGGCACCCTCCACCAGGCCCCCACTCCTGTCTCCCTGCACCCCCAACCCCCAGCACTTTAGGGCACCCTCCACCAGGCCCCCACTCATGTCCCCCTGCACCCTCACCGCCCTGCATCCAGGGGCACCCTCCACCAGGCCCCCATTCCTGTCTCCCAGCACCCCCACCCCCCAGCACTGTAGGACACCCTCCACCAGGCCCCCACTCCTGTCTCCCTGCACCCCCACACCCCAGCACTGTACGGCACCCTCCACCAGGCTCCCACTCCTGTCTCCCTGCACCCCCACCCCCCAGCACTGTAGGGCATCCTCCACTGGGCCCCCACTCCTGTCCCCCTGAACCCCCACCCCCCTGCATCCAGCGGCACCCTCCACCAGGCCCCCACTCATGTCCCCCTGCACCCCACCCCCCAGCACTGTAGGGCACCCTCCACCAGGCCCCCACTCCTGTCTCCCTGCACCCCCACCCCCCAGCATTGTAGGGCACCCTCCACCAGGCCCCCACTCCTGTCTCTCTGCACCCCCACCCCCCAGCACTGTAGGGCACCCTCCACTAGGCCCCCACTCCTGTCCCCCTGCACCCCCACCCCCCTGCATCCAGGGGCACCCTCCACCAGGCCCCCACTCATGTCCCCCTGCACCTCCACCCCCCTGCATCCAGGGGCACCCTCCACCAGGCCCCCACTCCTGTCTCCCAGCACCCCCACCCCAGCACTGTAGGGCACCCTCCACCAGGCCCCCACTCCTGTCCCCCTGCACCCCCACCCCGACCCCCCAGCAGTGCAGGGCACCCTCCACCAGGCCCCCACTCATGTCCCCCTGCACCCCCACCCCCCTGTAACCAGGGGCAACCTCCACCAGGCCCCCACTCATGTCCCCCTGCACCCCCACCCCCCAGAACTGTAGGGCACCCTCCACCAGGCCCCCACTCCTGTCTCCCTGCACCCCCACCCCCCAGCACTGTAGGGCACCCTCCACCAGGCCCCCACTCCTGTCTCCCTGCACCCCCACCCCCCAGCACTGTAGGGCACCCTCCACCAGGCCCCCACTCCTGTCTCCCTGCACCCCCACCCCCCAGCACTGTAAGGCACCCTCCACTAGGCCCCCACTCCTGTCTTCCAGCACCCCCAGCCCCAGCACTGTAGGGCACCCTCCACCAGGCCCCCACTCCTGTCTCCCTGCACCCCCACCCCCAGCACTGTAGGGCACCCTCCACCAGGCCCCCACTCATGTCTCCCTGCACCCCCACCCCCCAGCACTGTAGGGCACCCTCCACCAGGCCCCCACCCATGTCCCCTGCACCCCCACCCCCCTGCATCCAGGGGCACCCTCCACCAGGCCCCCACTCATGTCCCCCTGCACCCCCACCCCCCTGCATCCAGGGGCACCCTCCACCAGGCTCCCACTCCTGTCTCCCAGCACCCCCACCCCCCCGCCCCCCAGCACTGTAGGGCACCCTCCACCAGGCCCCCACTCATGTCCCCCTGCACCCCCACCCCCCTGCATCCAGGGGCACCCTCCACCAGGCCCCCACTCCTGTCTCCCAGCACCCCCACCTCCCAGCACTGTAGGGCACCCTCCACCAGGCCCACACTCCTGTCTCCCTGCACCCCCACCCCCAGCACTGTAGGGCACCCTCAACCAGGCCCCCACTCCTGTCTCCCTGCACCCCCACCCCCCAGCAGTGCAGGGCACCCTGCACCAGGCCCCCACTCCTGTCTCCCTGCACCTCCACCCCCCAGCACTGTAGGGCACCCTCCACCAGGCCCCCACTCCTGTCTCCCTGCACCCCCACCCCCCTGCATCCAGGGGCACCCTCCACCAGGCCCCCAATCCTGTCTCCCTGCACCCCCACACTCCAGCACTGTAGGGCACCCTCCACCAGGCCCCCACTCATGTCCCCCTGCACCCCCACCCCCCTGCATCCAGGGGCACCCTCCACCAGGCCCCCACTCCTGTCTCCCAGCACCCCCACCCCCCAGCACTGTAGGGCACCCTCCACCAGGCCCCCAATCCTGTCTCCCAGCACTCCCACCCCCCAGCCGTGCGATTTGCCTGGGTACGTGTATTCCAGGGGTGCACGGGTAGTCTCACGCGCGAATCCATCAGGGTACGTGTATTATGGGTCCGTGTGAACTTCCACACGCAATACCAGCAGGGTACGTGTATTACGGGGTTCGCGGGAAGTTCCACACACGATTGCCCTGGGTACGTGTATTTCGGGGTGCGCGGGAAGTTTCACACGCAAATTTGCAGGGTACGTGTATTTCGGTGTGCGCGTGATGTTCCACACCCGACTGGGCCTGTGAGAGTGGTGTACGTGTATTCCAGGGGTGGGCGGGAATATTTACTTGCGACTGGGCTTGGGAGAGCGTGTTACGTGTATTCCTGGGGTAGGTGGGAAGATTTACACGGTCGCCTACAACGCGCCAAAAAATAAAAGGTCCAATCCTGAAACACGTACGCCAGCATGAAGCAGGCGCACGTCCCACGCAGTATAAAAGAGTGCGCAAACAACAAACAAGCTCAGACGCCAGGATGAATATACCGTTCCTAGCAGCAGTGGCCGTGGGATACCGCAGGAGGAGGAGAAGGATAGTCAGGGCCAGAATCTTCACACCCAGAAGCAGCCTATTTGGTATGCCTGATGACCAGGTGTATGGGAGGTACAGGTTTCCACCACACATAATACTCGACCTGGTCAGTGAGTGGGAGGATGACCTCACATCACCCACCCTGTGCTCCCAAGCACTTAGCCCCTTGGAGAAGGTACTCAATGTACTGCACTTCTTGGCTACCGGATCATTTCAGCGGACAAGTGGCAAAGTGGGGGGGTGTCACAGGCCACGCAGTCACGGTGCCTACACCAGGTGTTGGCCATCATCACTGCACGCCCATCAGTCCGCAGGCACATATACCTGCCCAGAACAACTGCAGAAAGGCAGGCTGTCAGCCAGGATGTCTACAGGGTGGCACAATTCCCCAAAGTGCTAGGGTCCATTGATTGCACCCATGTGGCTCTACGTCCCCCCAGGGCATCTGAGCACATCTATAGAAACCGCAAGCACTGGCATTCCATCAACGTCCAAGTAGTATGTGATGCCAAGGGAATCATCACCTGGGTATATGCCAAGTATCCAGGGTCCACCCACGACAGCTTCATTTACAGGATGTCAACCCTAAACCGGGACATGGAAGCTGGGCGGCATGGCGATGCATGGCTGCTTGGTCAGTAGAAATGCCACAGCACACGCATGCATGACAGATACAGAGTAATGCCAATACCCCACTAATGATCCCCATCACCACCTCCCCAGGGGACAGTGCCTACCCTCTGAGCACACACATGATGACGCCAATTCGGAACCCCATCACGCCTCCCGAGGTAAGATACAACACAGCCCATATTGCAACACGGGGCATAGTGGAGCACAAATTCGGAGTGCTCAAGTCACGCTTTCGCTCCCTTGACCGTTCTGGTGGCAGCTGTTATACGCTCCCCCAGTAGTGTGCAGGATCATAGCAGCCTGAGATTGTTCATCTGGAAGTGTAACAATGTGTGCATCCCTACCTACACAAATACCACCAATGCAGTGTCATCAAAAGACACACTTCCATGCAGCAAAAATGAATACCCACTTGCAAAATACAACATGATAGCAGTGCCATGTCACCCAACCCCTCCCCGGCACGGCCACACAACACACCATGGCATGTCATGCAATGTGAGAGCCAACAAATTAATCCCCACAACATGACCCAAGTGTCACCAACTACAGTGTCCCTAATGGAAACTGGCCACACATGAAATGCTCACAGTAATGCAGGACCAACAACACACATTACCAAATACTTACCAATAATACCAATCACCTACACAACCTCCAACCTACCATAAACATGACAGTACGGACTTAAAAAATTGGTAGCCTCACTACCTGATAATGCCAGCACTTCGAACACTTCCAACTATACAGTGTTAGCGCTACGCAAAAGTGTAGGTGCACTGCTTACAACATGGACTCCAGTTCCAAAGTAGACCGCCTTTGAAGACATGAGAAATGGACCTGCAAATTAGGAGGATGAGATGGACGCAGAGGCACATATTAATACACCATGCAGTTTACAATACAACAACAATATGCACTAGGAATGTATACACAGTATTGACTACAGACTGCCCACACATCAAATGGGAGTCCAACGTCACTGTGTAAGTCAATGTCACTTGGGCACACCCTTTGCAAGCCCATGGAAACGGGAAGCAGGAGGGGTGTGTGTCACATAAACCCAAGCATCTGACCCAAATTCAGGACAAGCCTGCATGTGCCCAGCCACAATACAGTGTATGCCCACAGGAGCCACACAAGGCAACACACTGTCCAAAAAATCAAGAATCAAAAATGAAAAAAATAAAAAATAAATAAAAAACACTAAAATCAAAAATGGCCATGAATGGGCCCGGGGGGGTGGGCGAGGCCACCCAGGAGGTCCGAGGACAGGGTGCACACCAAAACCCACCTGTGTGGATCTTGCGGAAAAAAAACACCTCCATTGGCTCATGGCCTGCACGGCTACCCTATTGTGGGAGAATCGCTGCTGTCGCTCTCCTCACCCTCTGCAGCTGCATCAGGAGGTGGTGGCACTATGGGAGGCAGCCCACGCAAAGCCCAAGTCTGGTCCTCCATGGCAGCAAGCATGCGGGTGTTGAAGGTTTGGTTCTGGAGGATAATCGTGCAGAGGTCCCCATGCAACAACTCACGGGATGCCCGGACCTCCTCCCTAGTTGCCTGCATCTCATCTGAGAGCGTACGTGTGAGCCGCTCCAGCTGCTGTTCTGTCCTCGTGTTAGCTGAAGCCTCAAGCTCAACCAGAGTTGCCCTGAGCTGACGGAGTTCCACCCTCCGGGCTTCCCTGTGGCCCTGGGACTCAATAGAAATGGCTTCCCGCAGAGTCTTCAGTGCCGCCCGCCTGTCCCTGTTGGACGCCAACATGTCCTCCCTGTGTGACTGGCTAATGGAGTCTGTTGCCTGCTGTAGATGTTCAATTAGCCTTTCGTGGGGGACAATGGAAGCGGCCACCCTATCCATGGCCTGAGCTATCATCTCAGTTGATGCTGCCTGTTGGTTTGCCATACCGTATATGGATTGCTCCCATGCGGTATTGCCAGGTGGCGTACGGCCACCGCGTCGGCGGGCACCACACCTGTCTGGGGCAAGGCGAACTGCGCCTTGCTGTGCTGGCACTGCCTGAGGCTGCAGGACTGCATTCCCCCTCTGATCTGCTGGCCCAGGAACAGGATCAGATGTAGCGGAGTGTGACCCTGCATCCGTAACCACCAAAGGCGGACCTACCAACACTGACATCCCCATTGAGGGTTCTACCCCTGGTGCAGGTGGGTTTGACAGTACAGAATCCCTCCCAGAAACACTTACCTGCGACAGCACATAGGTCTCATCATCCGAATCGACACCTGAATAGAGCTCGGGGGAGGTGCACCCAGAGACACCCCTTGAGATGACGGTCTGCAGCAAGTGTGGGTTCTCACCCACCACCACACATTGGCCTGTGTTTGGCATGTCCAATACACATACATGACACATGCCATTACACAGATGGCATGTACCCTAGCCATGTCACACATGTGACAATAGGACTGAGAAATGCCTAGTGAAAGTGGTGGAATGCAGACAATCAGCCTGAATGAACACAGATTGACATGCAACTATGTTGTGGCAAGATGACACTTCAAGGGCAACTGGCGTGAGGTTGGGCCGAATGTCTACTGTTGCCAGAAGGGATACTGCAACACCCAAATCCTGGTGCCCAGAATGTATTGGATGAAGCACATGGGTGACCCAAACCACTCAGGCACACACCCACTCACTTGGCACTCAATCAGAAGCACTCACACACACCATGCACATGGATGACACACACATGCATGTCCACTCACCGGACAATGCCTTGTAATCTGGCAGGTCTCCCACACCTTGGATCTGTTCCTCCGTGACGTAGGTCCCAGCAACATACTCATGTGGAGTGAGTTCTATGTCCTCTGCCGGAGACCCACCACCAGTCACTAGAGTTGCGGCATGACTTGAGGCTAGCTTTTTCTTTGCCCTGCGCTTAAAGTCATTCCAGCGCTTGTAGCAATCATTAGCTGTGCGCCTCACGAATCCAAGGGCACTTATGAGTTCCGCAATGGTCTGCCAGTGTGCCTGACGTTGTGCAGGTGTGGTCTTGCATCCTGCAGTAATCACCATTTCGCTGTCATGTGCGGACACATACTCCACAAGTGCATCAAGTTCGGCCTGATTGAAGCTGGGCTTCCTTGGTGGGCCGGACTGTGTAGCCGTGTCTGGGGCATCAGCCTGTACTGGACGAGCACTCTTCTTCTTCCGCATGGAAGGTGGTGGTGATACTGAGTGTCCTACGCCGCTCTGCACACTAGGGGCAGGAGCCCCGGTGGACTGTGGACTAGGAGTGTGGGAATGAACACTCACCATGGGACTTGGTGCAGGCATTAGCTGAAGTGTGATGTAGTCAGGGGGAACGTCAGCAGGATGGACTAGGACCGACACTGTCCTGGCTGGGAGACTCAGAGCTGGGGTGAATGGAGCCGCAGCTGCCCCTGCAGCCTCCCCACCCTGCCTACTCGGGGCAGCAGATGACATAGCTGCCCCTGATCCACGTGGGCTGGTGACACCAACGTGCACCGCCACACGTGGCCTAGACCTGGTGACCTGGAAGTCATCCATGGAGTCACCCTGTGCCAGGTCTGGTGCCACAATGGGCTGGTCCAACAAGGGCTGAGCAGGGATGGTGTCAGCCACGTTACCCTCAACCGGGGGAGGCATGGGTGTCCCTGACTGGTCACCCACACATGGGGGGCTAGGGGCACCCTGCAAGTCCTGGCCACGTCCCCTACCATATCCACCACGGCCACCTCTTGTGGCTCGCCCACCTTTGCCACCCTTACCGCGTACTCGCCTCCCAACCATGGCACTGATGTTGTTGTGCGTATGGGAGTTGCAGTAAACTATTGTCCTGGGCAATTGGGGGTCAAAGGGGTAGGGTACTAGATGGAATTCATACCCTAGTGTTTTAGCAAGGCTGTATGTGACCCCTGGGGGAAGATGACGGGTCACGCAACGCACAGGCACCCCGAAAAAGGGAGATAATGTGCACGCAACCCCTCCTAGACCATGTGCGTGGAAAAAAAAACCTGCACTACGCTGTGGCACCCAGAAACACAAAAATGAACGTATGCGTGTCACACGCATCCTAGACTGACCTCTGAAGGGGTAGGCAACACACGGGGCAAGCACAGATGTCAAATACGTGCAAGACGCACCGTCTGCCAGGAAATATCACGTGAAAAATACGCGCATGTGCGCGTTGGCAACACCTCCGCCAAAAGAAGAATTGTACGCTGTCTGAGGAGACAGGACAACAGGAGAAGTGAACACTGTTTGAGGAAACAGGCCAGGAAAAAGACAAGAAGAGAAAAAGCTGTCAGAGGTAACAGGGAGTACAAACTTGGAACGCCGTGACGTAAATCACGTGTGAACCGACAAGAAGTACAGATTTCACCCACTCGCTCTCCACGAAAAGCACGTACACGGAAATGGCGTTCTACACGTACCTTTTAAAGTTGCCCACACGTCCAGCGTCACTTCCGCGTGTACGCGCTAAGGCCCCATCCTCCAATTACACGAGCTGACACTCTGACGTGCAGTCATTGGACGTGTAACATGCATCCATGTACAGGGAAACGCCTGTGCACACACGTCACAGACGCGCATACGCGCTGGTGGCCTTTGGGCCAATGAATTTGCGTACGTGTGCTGACGCGCTTACACGCTAAGGCCCTTTCCTCGAATTACACGCAGACGTGCTGGATTTTCACGTGCCAAATCACTCCATATCAAGCTGGCCACGCGTAAGCACACGGAAGACCACGCTCCTGCCCAGAAGGCCGAATTACTGCCCCCCAGTGCCCCAAGCATGCTCCCACCTGCCATCTGCTGCTGCCTGAATGCCCACGTGCCCTGCCATTTGCTGCCTGCACATCAGCCAGGGGTGCTGTTGCTGTGACCACCCCTGCTGAAACCGAAGACTCCCGACTGGGATTCCATCGCTCCACAGACCAGCCCCAGGACCCAGTTGCCCACCTACTCCTGCCTCTGGGGTTGTCATGTCGGGCACTGCAACATCTGGCACCACTGACAACCCCCGGCCAGAGAGGCAGAGGGGCACCAGCTTCACTGCCACCGAAGTTGGTGTCCTGGTGGAGCAAGTCCTGGGGCAGTATGATGCCCTCTTCGGAAGTTTGCGCGCCGACAAGGAAGGACCGACTCAGATCTGGACAGACATCGTGACTGCCATCAACGCGGAGGGGGTGGCAGTCCGACTATTCCATCATGTCAAGAAGCGCTGGGAGGACTTCAGGTCCAGGACCCTCAACAAGGCCCGGCGCCTCTTGAAGGCAGCGGATGCTAAGGGCCGCCGTGGCCACTTGTCGGACGATCAGATGAGGGTCCTGGAACACATATCCCCAGCGCTCCACGTCCAGGTCCTTGAGAGGCAGACCCGTCTGGAGTCGAGCGGTAAGT
The DNA here is from genome assembly GCF_040938575.1 of Ambystoma mexicanum. Classification (NCBI taxonomy): domain Eukaryota; kingdom Metazoa; phylum Chordata; class Amphibia; order Caudata; family Ambystomatidae; genus Ambystoma; species Ambystoma mexicanum. Next base: position 110,267,872 of record NC_090938.1, on the reverse strand, counting down.
GTACATGCATCATGATTGTGTGCTGTGCGTGTGGTGATGTGCCAGTAGTGTGCAGGTTGCACATGTGTTTTTATGGGGCCAAGTATGGGGGGTGTGTACAGGGCCGTGAGGCTAACACATGCGAGGGCAGTCATGTGTGAGACATGGATGGTGCTTGTGTGTGTAGGCTTGCATGCCAAATGCATTTGTGTGGGCACACATGTTTGGATGAATGTGTATGTAAGTAGGCATGTTCGTGATGTCACACATGGATGTTGTTTTCAGCTGCATGTATCAGCACTGTGTACATGTGCATGTGTGTGTATTTGACAAGGGTGCAACAGTGATGCAACATGGATGCATGTGACAGCAGGATGTGGAAGCCTGATTGGCAGATGTGACATGGACGCCAATCTGAACACTGCCACAGTTGGCAGAGGTGTACACATGCATGCAAGTGTGGTGGTGTGTGTGCATGTGTAGTGCACTCCCTGTGTTGCATGTGATGTCTGGCTCACCTTTGCCTGCTCATGCTGTTGTATGTGTATGGATGGTGCTGGCTGTTGCGATATGGCTGTGGTATGGCTCATGTGTGCGAGTTGAAATTACATGTGTGTTGGCGATTGTGATGCCATGTCTGAGGTTTGCCAATGCCACTCATGTACAACTGTCATGTGTGTATGTGTCCATTGTACAGTGCCCTGATGCCTGTGTTTTATTTCTCCCTGTCTGCAGCGTCAACTGATGAAGAGGGCGGAGAAGGTGCTGTGGAGCACAGCGGCGGGGATCGCACCACCAGCCGGAGACGCAAGGCCCGGCTCCCCTCCCAGGTTGTGATCTCGTTGGGGAATGAAGAGTCCGGTGCCGCGTCCCAGGCCGTAGCTGCCGGGGGGAGGTCCAAGAGGCAGAGGTCGGAGTTGGACTCGTCAGCAGCAGAAGGGGCAGCTGGGACCCCACAGGGCACAACGGGGGAAGATGGCACAGAGTCATCCAGGTTGGTGGGGTGTTTGGTGGAGGAGGAGGCCGTGCAAGCGACAGAGACAGGGTCTGGAGGTGGGGATTCCACTGGTGCTAGTGGTGCAATGCAGGACCAGGGACAGGAGGCAGCACAGGCTGCCGCGGAGGTGCCTGTGTGCAATCCTGTCACTGCATCATCTTGCACCAGCAGGGATGCCTACGTCCAGACCCGTTTTCAGGCAGGGGATGAGCTCACAACAACTGGCCTTCCTCTGCCTGCGGACGTGGCTATCCAGGTACGGGTTGAGCCTGTCCTGACTGGTGTGGCGTTGCGTCAACGGCCCATGCGAGGTGACCTGCAGTCTTTTCATGAGGAGACTGCACGTCATCTTGAATGGCTCGTTGACCGCGTCGGCCTACTGGGACAGGTCGCCCAGGCCGGATTCCTCCGTTTGCAGCAGCTTGCTCCGACCCCCTCCTCAACTGAACACCCTATGCGCCAGTCTTCCTCCGTGCCATCTTCCCACCCATTTGTCACCTGGGTGCCCTGTGGAGCTGCCTCTGACGGTGCGGCCAGGCTGGTGGAGGAGGCATCCCTGCCACAGTCGGGAGTCGGATGTCCAGCAAGGGTGGCCACATCTACGACTGCACCCCAGCCGGTGGAGGATGTGCAGGCAGCAGGAGCCAGGGCACGGGCAGAGGCACAGCAGCAGCAGCAACGAGGTGGGAGCCATGATGGCTCGGGGCCTTCGCCATCGGAGGGGCAGGCATCGGCCGGAGGGCAGGAGGACCCAGGACGGGAAGTGTCTTCCGTGTGGCAGCGGTTGGGCCACGCCATAGATGCGGAGCGGCAGCGGGCAGAAGAGGCACGGCTCACGATGGTCAGGGCGGAGAACTCCATGCGGAGGGCCCTGAGGCGGGCCGAGTGCCTCCAGGCAATCCGCAGGGAGTTGGAGGTGAACATGTCGTCGGCCCTGCGGACCCTCGGGGCCATGGAGGAGGACCACCTCCGGGACATTGAACAGGAGTTTGATGATGCCCTGGCCCGGAACATCCCGAAGTGAGCCGTCGGACTAGCCCGCTGCCCCTGTAAATAGTTCTGTAGTTAGTATTAGGTTTCCTTTGCTTTTTTTATATTTTGTTGGACCTTTTGGACAATGGGCCACATTTTTGTATATAGTTATTTTTTATTAGGTAGTCTTATTAGATAGGTTTAATTTCTTCTGTTGGGATCATGGACCCTGGATTGTTTATCTGTATATAGTTGACTGTTGGGATTTTTTTTTTTTCATTTTGATTTTACCCATGGAGCAATGGTTTTTGGTTTTAATTTTCCATTGGATTTACTTTTGTGAACTGTGACTTTGGACACCTTTCCTTTGGATTATGATTTGTGGTTTTACATTATTTTACGGACATGCTGCTTTTTTTTTTTTTTTAACATATTTTGTTATTGTTTTCAAAATACAACTCAGAGAGCATGAGCCTCTCCCAACTTCCCCTTACCCTCCCACCTCCCTGCCCGGAAGATTTCCAAATGTCTCTGTTGCATGTGTGATTGTCTATGATGAGAATATGTCCGAAATTCTTATATTGTGCGGGCACCATTGCTCCATATAGTCTGATTGTAGGTAGTTCAGGATCTCTCCCCATTCCTTTGTGAACAATTCTTTTGTTCCTTGTATTGTGTGTGTGAGCTTTTCCATGGTTAGTTGTGCCCATACTTTCTGGAGCCAAGTATAGATCAGTGGGGGTTCTTGTTTTTTCCAGTCTTGGGCTATTGACGCCCAGGCTGCTATGAGAAGCCCCATGAAGCCTCTCCATTGTGGTTTCCTGAGTTTCCTTGCTGCCCGGTCTTTTATTCCACATAGCCATACTTTCTCGTCTAGTTGATTGGCCTCAGGGAATATCTTGATAATTTCCTTCTTTATTTCCGACCAGAAAGCCTTGATCCCCCCGCAGTCCCTCCAGATGTGTCTCCACGTGCCCACCTCTGAGCAGCCTCTCCAACATGTGTTCGGAGTTTGGGGGTACATGGGGTGTAGCCTGTCCGGTGTAAGGTGCCATTGGGTCACCACTTTTAGCCACATTTCCCTTTTTTGGACTGATCAGGTCATTTTTGGAATGGTGCTCCATAGATCTTCCCACTGCTTTTTGTGTATTTCCTCCCCCAATGCTTTCGTCCACTTGACCATGTATGCCCATTTGATTTCTTCCTCCTGGGAGTTGATGTAATAGTAGAGCGAGGAGACCAGTTTCCTTGATCCGGGGTTGGTTATTAGGAATTTCTCAAATGGTTTGAGTTCTCGTGTGGCTGCTGCTTGGATGTCCGGGGTTGCCAGCCAGTGCCATAGCTGTTCATATTTATATCTGTCTGCGTCTGTTAAGCTCAATAATGATTTACAATCTTTGAACGGTCTTATTTCTTCATTTTGGTACATTTCGCCTATTTTTGTTAATCCTGCCGCCTCCCATTTCTCATAGGCGCCCTGCTCCATTCCCGGTGGGAACTGGGGGTTCCGGCATATGGGTGTGAAAGGGCCCTCCACTGTAGTCATGATGCCTCTCCTTGTTTGTTCGTCCCATGCCTCTAGGGTGGTTTTCATGATCTCGCTAATTCGGAGATTGGGGTGTCTATGTTGTTTGGCTATCCAAAGGGTACCCTCTAAGGGGGATCTAGCCACCGCCCGGTCCTGTGACACCCATACTGTTTGTTGATTATCCCCCAGCCATTCTCTCAGAATCCAGAGTTGTGCTGCTTGATAATATTTGCGAAAGTGTGGCAGGGACATTCCCCCTTTCTTTGTTGGAGCTGTAAGGGTCACTCTGGCTATCCTTGTTTTTTTTAAATTCCATATATAGGATGAGGTTGCTTTGGAGAGTGCTTTAAAGAATGAATTAGGCACTTTGATCGGGAGAGCCTGGAAGTAATAGAGCATTTTAGGAAGGACATTCATCTTTACTGCTTGTATTCTACCCCACCATGACACCATCAGGGGGTTCCAGCGCTCTAGGTCCCTCTTAACCCGTTCTAATAGGGGGGGTGGTAGTTCCCATTGTAAAGTGCTTCTATCTTGTGTGTCAGGGTAATCCCCAGGTATTTAATCCCCTTTTCAGCTATAGCCAAGTCTAGTGTTGCTGCTATTCTTTCCTTTTCCGGCCTGTCCCCTGTTAAGAGTAACAGTTCTGATTTCTTCTTGTTTATTTTGAGGCCCGAAAGTGCCCTAAAGGTTTCGAGTTCTCTAATAGCGTGGGGTAAGGCCGTCCCTGGGTTCGTTAGGGCTAGGAGCATATCATCTGCGTATGCAATTACCTTATGATGTATACCTCCCATTTCTATCCCCGTTATGTCACCGGATTCCCTTATTCTAGTCAGGAGAGGTTCCAGGAAGATGGCGTATAAGAGGGGGGACAAGGGGCATCCTTGTTTGGTACCACGTGTTATATCTATTTCGTCAGTGACCATCCCGTTATAGCTATCCTGATTGTGGGGGAGGTGTAGTTAGCTTTCACCATTTTTATAAACTGGTCCCCAAATCCCATATGTTTTAAGGTTTTGAACAATATTGACCACTCCACCCTATCGAAAGCCTTTTCGGCGTCCCGTGAGAGCAGGACTGCCGGTGTGTGGGTAATCTCAGTTTTCTCCACTAGATGTATTATTCTTCTCAGGTTATCATGTGTCATCCTCCCTGGGATAAATCCTGATTGGTCTGGAGTTATTAGGGACGGGAGGAGTGGGGATAGTCTGTTTACCAGGATTTTGGTGTATATTTTGGCATCTAGATTGATTAGCGCAATGGGGTGATATGAGGAGGGGATGGAGGGGTATTTTCCTGATTTGTGGGACATCAGGACCTTTGCTTCATTCATAGTGTGTGTCACATTGCCGGTTTCTTTGAAGGAGTTTAGGAGTCTAGTCAAGACCGGGATAAGTATATCTGCGTATTTTTTGTAAAAGGGTGCAGTAAAGCCATCTGGGCCTGGTGCCTTGTCCTTTGGGAGTGCGGTTATTGCCTTTTTTACTTCCTCTTCCGTGATCGGGTTCTCTAGTGCCTCTCTGTCAGCCTCTGGGATTGTCGTAATGGGGAGGGATTGCAGATATGTGTCTTGTTCGGTTTCATTTGGGTGCTCTGTGGTATATAATGTTCGGTAGAATTCGCTAAAGACTTTGCCTATGTTGTGGGTTTGTGTATGAAGTTCCCCCTGCGAGTCCCGAATGTTCATTATGTTCGTATTCTTTTGTTTTTCTCGCAGCTGTCTTGCTAAGAGTCTGTCTGCCTTATTGGCTTTTATGTATAGCCGTTGTTTAAGGAATTGGAGGGATCTCTCTGCCACTTTAGAGCGGAGCATTTCTAATTGTCCCTGTGTGTGTTTTAAGGCTTTCTTTTGCTTTTTGTTTTTAATTCACATTTTCGTTTGTTTCTTTTTGATTCCATTTATGTTGCTTTTAATACATATTTTTACATCATACTTCAATGTGTAGTATCGTCTCATTGGTTTCCTGCATGTCATGATATGGGTTTTGACATTCCCTGACACCCATTGTGTGTATGTGAGGGAGATGTGTTCATTTACATACTTGCCATTGGGGTTGTATCATGTAATTGGCATTTCTAAGTGGGTGGATGCAATACTTGGGTTGGTGTTTGGCATGTGGAGGCTGCCCATAAGGGCCAGGGATCTAGATTGTGATGACGTGTTGGCTGGGGGACATGTGTGGGGGCCTGCTGGCAGGTGCCCCTGACTGCTGGGGGGTGGGTGTGCTGGGAGACAGGAGTGGGGGCCTGGTGGAGGGTGCCCTGCACTGCTGGGGGGTGGGGGTGCAGGGAGACATGAGTTGGACCTGAGTGGGGGCCTGCTGGCAGGTGCCCCTGACTGGTGGGGGGTGGGGGTGCAGGGAGACCGGAGTGGGGACCTGGTGGAGGGTGCCCTGCACTGCTGGGGGGTGGGGGTGCAGGGGGACATGAGTTGGACCTGAGTGGGGGCCTGCTGGCAGGTGCCCCTGACTGCTGGGGGGTGGGGGTGCAGGGGGACAGGAGTGGGGGCCTGGTGGAGGGTGCCCCACAGTGCTGGGGGGTGGGGGTGCAGGGGGACATGAGTTGGACCTGAGTGGGGGCCTGGTGGAGGGTGCCCTGCACTGCTGGGGGGTGGGGGTGCAGGGGGACATGAGTTGGACCTGAGTGGGGGCCTGCTGGCAGGTGCCCCTGACTGCTGGGGGGTGGGGGTGCAGGGGGACAGGAGTGGGGGCCTGGTGGAGGGTGCCCCACAGTGCTGGGGGGTGGGGGTGCAGGGGGACATGAGTTGGACCTGAGTGGGGGCCCGCTGGCAGGTGCCCCTGACTGGTGGGGGGTGGGGGTGCAGGGAGACAGGAGTTGGGGCCTAGTGGAGGGTGCCCTGCACTGCTGGGGGCTGGGGGTGCAGGGGGACATGAGTTGGACATGAGTGGGGCCTGGTGGAGGGTGCCCTGCACTGCTGGGGGGTGGGGGTGCAGGGAGACATGAGCTGGACCTGAGTGGAGGCCTGCTGGCAGGTGCCCCTGACTGCTGGGGGGTGGGGGTCCTTGGGGACAGGAGTGGGGGCCTGGTGGAGGGTGCCCTGCACTGCTGGGGGGTGGAGGTGCAGGGGGACATGAGTTGGACCTGAGTGGGGGCCCGCTGGCAGGTGCCCCTGACTGGTGGGGGGTGGGGGTGCAGGGAGACAGGAGTTGGGGCCTAGTGGAGGGTGCCCTGCACTGCTGGGGGTGCAGGGGTGCAGGGGGACATGAGTTGGACATGAGTGGGGCCTGGTGGAGGGTGCCCTGCACTGCTGGGGGGTGGGGGTGCAGGGAGACATGAGCTGGACCTGAGTGGAGGCCTGCTGGCAGGTGCCCCTGACTGCTGGGGGGTGGGGGTCCTTGGGGACAGGAGTGGGGGCCTGGTGGAGGGTGCCCTGCACTGCTGGGGGGTGGGGGTGCAGGGGGACATGAGTTGGACATGAGTGGGGGCCTGGTGGAGGGTGCCCCACAGTGCCGGGGGGTGGGGGTGCAGGGGGACATGAGTTGGACATGAGTGGGGCCTGGTGGAGGGTGCCCTGCACTGCTGGGGAGTGGGGGTGCAGGGAGACATGAGTTGGACCTGAGTGGGGGCCTGGTGGAGGGTGCCCCTGGATGCTGGGGGGTGGGGGTGCAGGAGGACATTAGTTGGACATGAGTGGGGGCCTGGTGGAGGGTGCCCCACAGTGCTGGGGTGTGGGGGTGCTGGGAGACTTGCGTTGGTGGGCAGTGGGGCAAGGTGACATGTGGGTTGGCTGGGGGCATGGCCATGGTGGATGGGCTGCCTGCGGGACATGTGCAGGGTAGTCCCCAGTGGTGTGGGCTGCCTGCAGGGGCCGTGGAGGGTGTAGAGTGAACAGCTGGGAGGACCCACACGGCCGATTCACGTGTAGGACTCCACGGCACCCCTGGAATACACGTAAGCTGCTGGAATCGCATGTGGAATTTCCCGCGCACCTTGGAATACACGTACCCTGCTGAAATCGCGTGTGATACTTCACGCGCAACCAGAAATACACGCACCGCGGACAATCGCGTGTGGAATTTCCCCCGTACCTTGGAATACACGTACCCTACTGAAATCACGTGTAGAACTTCCCGCACACCCCGAAATACACGTACACAGGGCAATAGTGTGTGGAAATTCCCGCGCACCCCGAAATACACGTACACAGGGCAATCGTGTGTGGAACTTCCCGTGCACCCCGAAATGCACGTAACCAGGGCAATCGCGTGTGGAACTTCCCGCGCACCCCGAAATACACGTAACCAGGGCAATCGCGTGTGGAATTTCCCGCGCACCCCGGAATACACGTACCCAGTGCAATCGCGTGTTGAACTTCACGCGAACCCCGTAATGCACGTATCCTGCTGATATCACGTGTGGAAGTTCACGCGGAACCATAATACACGAACCCTGATTAATTTGCGTGTCAGACTACACGCGCACCCCTGAAATACACGTACCCAGGCGGATCGCACTGCTGGGGGTAGGGGGGGGTGGTAGACAGGAGTGGGGGCCTGGTGGAGGGTGCCCCTGGATGCTAGGGGGTGAGGGTGCAGGGAGACAGGAGTGGGGGCCTGGTGGAGGATGCCCCACAGTGCTGGGGGGTGAGGGTGCTGGGAGACATGCGTTGTTGATCAGTGGTGCAAGGTGACTTGTGGGTTGGCTGGGGGGCATGCCCCTGGTGGATGGGCTGCCTGCGGGACATGAGCAGGGGTGCAGGGTAGTCCCCAGTGGTGTGGGCTGCCTGCAAGGGCCGTGGAGGCTGGTGTAGAGGGAACACCTGGGAGGACCCACACGGACAATTCACGTGTAGTACTCCACGCGCACCCCTGAAATACACGTGCCCTGATGGAATCGCGTGTGATACTTCCCGCGCACCCCGGAAATACACGTACCCTGCTGAATTTGCGTGTGATACTTACCGTGCACCCCTGGAATACACATGCCCTGATGGATTTGCCTGTATTACTTCACGCGCACCCCTGATGTACACGTACCCAGGACATTCGCGTGTGAAACTTCCCGCAAACCACTGAAATACACGTTCCCCGCTTGGCTTTTGCTGTTTGGTAGCCCTGTGGACTGGTCCAGGGTTAGCGCGGACATTTGCGATGAATTGGGAATTTTGATGGCTTTTCCTTGCGCAAGGGCGTTCTTGGGGGCGTAACTGGTGCTGCTGCAGGGTCGCTGCGCCACTCTGCGCCACGGCTGGTTTTGGAGGCTAAAATCCATGAATACGCTGTGCGATGAAATGGATTTTTTCGCACGCGGCTGGCGCAGTGTATCGCACAGGGACACTGTGCACCAGCCGCGTGCGCCACTTTTGTGCGAAATTCTATGAATTACCCTGGTAATGTTTTATGTTGCTAGCCCAATGGGCTATGTGTTGTGTTTTTTCACCACAGGGAGCTCCCCTTGTTTGTGCCATACAGCTTGATGTATTGTATGCTTCATAAGTTGTATGTGGTGTGATATGTGAACATCATGTTGTTTGTTAGTCAAGGCTTAGTTACATGTGCATTTATGTTCGACTATGCTGATTAAGCAGTTGATAGGCTTTAAACGTTATGTAAGGCAGCAGGAGTAAGACTGGAGTAGGAACTAATAGTTATTGGAGGTTAGGCTTAGGAGTATAGGTTTTGGAGTAGGCTCACTAGTATGTATATGTAGGATTTCTCCTCTCTACCTTTCCCTTATCTGTCCACCCCCTTTCCCTAAATTCCTTCTACCCCCCCATTGGCTGCCACATGGTTTCCTGTGTTATTAATATCCAGGCGCCCGTGCCAACCATGGTGGGAGGGTCGAACTGTTCGGCTTTTGTGGTTCGGGAGAGGGGGTTGACACCCTTTCATCCCTTTGATTATTGACAACAGGGCCCACAACGGCTGCCACTGTATGCCTCTCATCAGTGTCCTGATTAATTGTTGAAGATCCAACAACAAAAAGTACCTCACCTCCCCCCAAGGCACCCTCTTTAACACCCGTCATCTCTTATTCTTCCCCCTTATAAGTTGCACAATCATGAACAATATCATCAGGTTGCACTGGCTCGGCTATAATTGTCGCAAGTCTAGATAACACTGCACAGGATGTCTCGATGCGTTCAATAAAATAACCTTGTATCCTGAAACTTGTTGGGTCATCAAATTCGACTGGGACTTTTCCAAGATTTCAAAGACTGCATGCTCATGCAGTGTCACCGGGCAACCAATGCCAATGGTTGAAGACTTTTGAATTGCAAAAGCTGCTGCCGCTAAAGCTTGCTCACAAGAGAACTACCTCTTTATCACTGGGTCTAGGAATCAGCTGTAGTACGCTTAAGGTTTGTGGCCTAGCAATGTTTGCTGGGTCAGGACCGCTGTCATCAGCTCCCATTCGAATGAGAAAACAAATAAAATGGTTTCTTGTAATTCAGTGTCGCCAAGACTGGGGCATTGCTGATCGCTGCCTTGAGTTCCCAAAAGCAAGTTGCCATTTAATTCTATCAGAACTTTCACCTTATAAGCTTCCTTAAATCCCTACAATAAGGGCCTCGCATAAGTAGAGTAGTCAAAGATCTACGATCTACAATAGTTACAGAGCCCCCAAAACTGCTGCATCTGTTTCACCATGACTGGCAAAGGTGTATTCTGAACTGCGGTGGCTCTCTCTGGGATTACCTTCCTTCCTGCAGGCAATATCACTTGCCCAAAATATACGACCTCTGTCTGGCAGTACTGCAATTTTTCTTTGTCTACTTTGTATCCTCACTCCACAAGTATGGTGATGAGTATTATTGAATCTCCTCGACACTGCTCATCTGAGGTGCTACAGACTAACAGATCGTCCACGTACTGTATTACAGTACAGGGCACAGGTTAAAGACACTTGGAGATTCACAGTACCCATGGGGCAACCTTGTGTGCTCAAATCTCTGATCACGATACGTATACACCATGAGGTACTGAGAATCAGAGTTTAAGGGAACCAAGAAAAATGCCTTTTTTAAATCAATCACCGTGAAGTGGGTTGATCCAGTAGGGATGTTACAGAAAATGGTACCAGGATTCAGTACCCCTGGATACTCTGCCTCAACAATATTATTGAGGGGGTGCAAATCCTCACCCATCCTCCAAATGGACCCCTTTGCTTTCTTCTTGGGGTAGATGGCCGTGTTACATGGGACATAGAAGGTTGTATTATGCTTTGCTTCAGCAATGCCATAATGGTCTTGTAAATCCCTTCGTCCACCGCTCTAGACATGGGGTACTGCTTAACCCGTAGTGATATCTTATCAGGTTTCAATTTTATACGCACTGCTCCAACACTCTTTAGCAGCCCTACATTATGAGGATTGCTGGTCCATAAATGGTCGGGCACTTTTTCCAAATCCTCCTTCCAATATGGCGATGTGTTTTTAGCGATGAGAATGGACTGTAATACTTTCCTTTGCTCTATCGCTATCTGGCAAGGCACCCCAATCTCAAAAACCATCTCTCCCGTGTCTTCGGTTTCTTCGAACAATTGCTTGTCAGACACATCCCTCAGCAATAATGTTGGACCGAAACACAGCAATGTGTGTCACTCTCTGCTTCCCTCATCTGTGCCTGAGAGAACCACCCTGTTCTTCTTGATCACTACTGCCTCTAAGAGAATCGTAACAATGGTGCCTAGTGTTACCTCCTGCAGCACAACTAACGAAAACAAGCACTCAACTGGTACTTGCCATGTCTGGTTTCTGATCCCAGTAACCCAACTCAACAAAACCATTACCCCATAAAGAAACAAAGCTGAATGGACAGGCACCGTCTTATCGTGCTCTCACTTCAGTATGCATGCAAACGCTCTGCTTCTCTTAACGGATACAAACCTGGATTTGAGCATACTATACCTTCCTCTGTGAAAGAAATCAACATCCGCAACTTACTCAAGAGGTCTCTACTCAGAAGATTCACCAGGATATCTTTACAATACAACAAAGGAGCAGATACATTTTGTTTACCTACCTTTATACGTTGATCTTAAGTATAAGGAACTGACATGATAGCCTCAAAGAATCCCTATGTGTCTATTGTTTTGCCTGACAAGGAGAACTCACCTTCCTTAATGCATGATTTTGTTGCCCACGTATCGACTTCCTGCAAAAACACTTGCTCCAGTGTAATAAGTAATCTTTAGGGTAAAGGATTTTCCTCACATGTCTGTACTGGTGCCTATGCTGGCATGGTGGATGGGATCCCATAGCTCTGTGCAGCCACAGTTGCCGGGTTCTGTTCAACCAGTACCTTCTGCGATTACACAGAGCTTGGCGCATATGGCAGGGTTGGGGATTACATCTGCTGAGCTCCCATGTTAAAATACTGTGACCTATCTCGACAATCTCGTGACATGTGTCCCATCCTTTAGCACGACCAACACTGAATCCCATTAAGCACTGCATTCGACAGCATGGGTTCTAGCATGGATTCACATGCTCATGAAAATTCCATGTCTTCAGGCTGGGAATCCTCGGTAAAAAGAAAAACAGTTTCACTTTCACCTACAAACTGTATTTCGAACGGATTATGTCCTCCAATGTATTCCTTATCTTGACGTATTCCTTATCTTGATAGATCATCTCCAGCTTGCTGGCCTCGGAATGTTTTTTTCAGTAGAGGGCGCTGCGCGTCGATGTCCCTCGACAGCCTTCATATCGGCGCCGACGTCATCATGCATATAAATAGACTTGCGCAGCGTCCGTTGCCAAGTTCCGTTTTTCCGCGCTTCATGGGCCTCGGAATCACGTTGCTCAGTTTGTTAGTCAGAAAATATATTCTTCATTATTCCTCGAGAATACCAACTCTTACTCGATGGCTTCCTCATCCGAACCGACGACTCCACGGTCCGGCTTCAAAAAATGTCGAGACTGTGGAAAGAAAATGTTGTTGACAGATCCTCACAGGATCTGTTTGGTGGTACCTGGGATCAGAGCACCAATGTTCGGAGTGCGAGGACTGCATGTCCATGACAGCGAAAGCCTTGAAGGAGCGTAAGGGGAAGCTTGAGAGAGGTAAGACAGCTAAAACTCCTTCAAAAGTTTCCTCGGCTGAGTCGAGACATTCGTCTCCTCGCCGACACAGGAAACATTCTCGTTCCAGGTCTTGAAGCAGTTCCTACCACTCTTCGAGATCCAAGCATTCAAGTAAGAGACGTCGAAGATCCCCTTCCTCGTCTTCTTCTTCTGTTTCTCCAGAAAGAGTCACCTGCTCCACAAAACATAGCTCTCAGGCTTAGTGGGAGGAATTCCGTAAAAGGATGCTTAGCGTCTTCGAGAAAGCGGCCTCAACCCCCTCGAAGACAGCTGAGGGTGATACCCTGGGTGAAAGACCCGAAAAATCTAAACGCCGTGAGTCGTTGCACCCGGCGAAAGAAACTACTCGAGAGCGTCACGAACCCTCGAGCAAAGGCACTGTGCCATCAACGCCATCGTCGTAAGTCCCATTGACGCATAAATCTGCGTCATCGACACCATTATCGAAGGGCTCATCGGTGCATAGGTCGATCAAATCGACACCGTCTTCGACGCCGACGCCGAAAAAAACAAAACCTACGGCAATCAGTACCTGGCAGCCAGTGGTCATACCCAGGGCCTCTAACACGACTTCGAGGTCATCGACAACCTCAAGTAGGATTCTGATCCTCTCGAGTTCTTCGAGGCCTCTTCCAATCTTCTCAACGCCTTTTTCTGTGTTTTCGAAGCCTTTAACGTCCGCGTCGACGACGTCGACGTTTTCTCAACCAATTATGACAAATTTAGCCCCTTCTGCTCTGGAAATGGGATTTAAGCCATTTCCAAGGTCTCATCATTTCAGACCTTTGTCTTCAATTTATGAGGAAGGGTAGGATTCGGATCAAGAAAGACCCTTTGGGTTGCAGAGATCTGCAACACCTGAACCAGAGGAATTTACCTCTGAGGAAAATAGGTTAAAGGATCTTCGAGAATCCTTACATGAGGCAAGTGGGTTAGATACTTCCCCAGAAATAGAATTTGCCAAACCAGACCCAGGGGAACATGCTGAGACCCCTTGCAGAATTTTAATGGCAAGAATTATAGAATTCATGGGTTGGTCTACACCTTCACCTGCATTCCAACAGGATGACCTTACAGACATTTTAGTTAAAGGCCCACAGGAGGATCCTGTGGTTCCATTTCACGCTGCATTACAAAGAAAAATATTGGCTAACTGGGAAACTCCAGAGGTTATCCCGGCGGTTAACAAAAAGTTATCAGCCAAATATAGGGTATCTACTATTGACCCTGAATTTTTGTCTAAACATCCAACTCCAGAGAGTCTGGTTGTTCAAGCAGCAACTGCATCAGGCAGTAGATCGGCATACCCTACTGTTCCACAGGACAGGGATGACAAAAGATACAACTCTATGGCTAAGAAAGTTTTTTCTGCATGTAGCATGGCGTTGAAATCTATTAACGCTACTTGTACGCTCGCAAGGTTCAGCCATACACTTTGGGAGTGTGCTTCATCAGCGGCTGACTGCCTCCCAGAGGGAGAAGAAAGGGAAGCGTTTCTAAACATCATTAAGGATAGTAAAGACGCAATGTGCGAATCCCTTCAAACTGGCATTGATTCTGCTGACAGCATTAGTAGGGCCATGGCGGCAAGTACTACAACCCGCAGATTTGCGTGGTTGCAAAAGTCTGGGTTTGCTCCAGATGTACAAGCCAGACTTTTAAATATGCCCTTTGACGGCTCTTCCTTGTTTGGTAAGAAGGCCGATGACAGCCTAGAAAAGTTACAGACATCCAAAGCAGCAGCAAAATCCCTGCGAGCTGCAATACGTCAAACGCCATATCGCCCCTCAGGAACCTCTTGGAGCGGTAAGTCCTTTCGCTTTTATTCCGCATTCGGAAAAGGCAGAGGACAGTCGGTTCAAAGAGGTCAAAAAAGATTCACCCGAGGTGGATGGGGTAAAAATACAAAAGCCCCAGCAGCAGGTGCCTCTTTACCCTCGGCACCTGCATCAGCCGCCTCTAAATCACTCTGAGGACTCTCCTCACAAGACACCAGTAGGGGGCAGGCTAACTCAACATCTGACGGAATGGCAGGCTATTACGTCAGATGCTTGGGCATTGGAGACAGTTGCCCAAGGTTACTGCCTGCCTTTTCTACGCATTCCTCAGAGTCATCCACCGGGGAACAGCTCTCGGAAAGTTCCAGATCCGCTCCTCTTGCAGGAAATTGTAGACCTGCTGGAGAAAGGTGCCATAGAACCGGTACCTGTAGTGGAGAGGAACAAGGGCTGGTACTCCCCCTACTTCCTAATACTGAAGAAGGACAGAGGACTGAGACTTATCTTGGACTTACGAGAATTGAACAAGTTCCTCAGGAAGGACAAGTTCAAGATGGTAACTCTTTCTCAGATCCTTCAGGCCCTCCAGCTCCAGGACTGGCTGGTATCTCTGGACCTTCTGGATGCTTATTTCCATGTGCCAATCCATCTCAAACACAGGAAATACCTGAGGTTCGCAATTGGTGGCTCTCATTATCAATTTCGAGTTCTGCCATTTGGGCTGACCTCCACTCCGAGGGTCTTCACCAAGCTAATGTCGGTAGTGGCGGCAAGTCTAAGGAGGGAAGGGATTCACGTCTACCCCTACCTGGACGATTGGCTGATCAGAGCTGTATCTCCGGAACAAGCTCAGATCCAGCTGGATTATGTCCGCCACTTCCTTCACAAACTGTGCTTCTCCCTCAATTTAAACATGTCACAGATGATACCATCACAGAGACTCCAGTTCATTGGAGCGGACCTGGACACTTCCCTGGGAAAAGCCTCGCCACCAGAGGTGAGGGCTCAAGATATTCTGCAGATGGTCACCACGTTTTAAAATGCACAACGTCTCCCAGCCTTCGACATTTTGAGGTTGCTAGTCCTCATGGCATACTGCATCTTCCTTGTGCCAGAGGCTCGCCAGAGAATGAGATCTCTTCAGTGGGCACTAAGAACTCAGTGGTCGCAATTCTCAGGGAGAACGACAGATCTCCTTCAGGTTCTGGACAAGATGGCTCGACACCTTCAGTGGTGGGCCTGCCAGGAGAACATCTTGAAAGGAGAACTGTTTTGACAACCATGGCCAGAGATAACAGTAGTCACAGATGCCTCACTCACGGGGTGGGGAGCCCATGCCAATGACTTGACCATCAGCGGTCGTTGGTCTCCATCGGAGTCCAGACTACATATCAACCTGTTAGCGCTGAGAGCAATCAGACTAGCGCTGAAGGCTTTTCTGCCATCTGTACAGGGGAAAAATGTCCTGATAATGACGGACAACACAGGGGCCATGCACTACCTCAACAAAAGAGGAGGCGTAGGATCACTGCCTCTGTGCAGAGAGGCGATGCAGCTCTGGTTTTGGGCAATCCAAGAAGGAATCTCTCTATCGGTAGTTCACTTAGCCGGAGAAAAAAACTTGACAGCGGACGCTCTGAGCAGGCAGAGTACAGTCTCCCACGAGTAGGAACTAGCCCAGGAAGTCCTTCAACAGATCTTCACCCTTTGGGGAACTCCTCAAGTGGATCTGTTTGCCACGAGCATCAACAGGAAGTACGATCAGTTTTGTTCAAGGGAATTTCCCCCGAGAGGAGCTCTAGGGGACGCGTTTGTAGTGGACTGGGAGTTTCCACTTCTGTACGCGTTTCCTCCAGTCCCTGTCATTCCTCAAATGATGAGGAGGTTGAGAAGGTTCCGGAAAGCCATGATCCTAATTGCCCCGGACTGGGCCAGGAGAACGTGGTACTCGGACCTTCTGGACATGTCCATCTGCCCTCCAATTCGTCTTCCACTCAAGGAGAATCTTCTCTCGCAGAAGGGAGGTCAGGTTCTCCATCCAGTCATCAGAACCCTTAACCTTCACGCTTGGTATCTGAAAGGTTGAGATACAAGGATTGGGACCTCCCAGATGACGTCATGGAGGTGATGCTTTCGGCAAGAAGACCAGCAACAAAGACTTTATACCGCTGCCGTTGGAACAAATTTTGCAGCTGGTGTAGAGAAAAGAATATTGACCCCTTTTCATGTGGTACACCAACGGTGTTATCTTTTCTACTCTATTTGGCAAATTCGGGCCTTCAGGTTGGCACTATCAAGGGCTATCTCGCAGCGCTATCGATCTTCAAGCGCACTGCAGAGGAACCATCGTATTTAAAGTTACCCTTAGTAATACAATTTCTGAAGGGATTAACCAATGTCTATCCTCCAAGACCATTCCAAGTTCCCTTATGGGACTTAAATTGAGTCTTAAATTTCCTGATGAGTATGCCTTTTGAACCACTCCACTCTTGTTCGCTAAGGTTTCTCACCCTTAAAACTGTCTTATTAGTGGCATCGACATCTGCTAGGAGGGTGAGCGAATTACAAGCTCTATCTTGTAAACCCCATCATACAATTTTTCATAAAGACCAAGTTGTCCTACAATTGAAGCCTAATTTTCTCCCAAAGGTGGTTTCTGAATTCCACATCACTCAGAAGATTACCTTACCTTCATTTTATCCCCCTCCCCATCCGGGGAAAGATGAAGAAAGGCTACATAGGCGGGACCCAAGGCGGGCTTTGAGCTTTTACATCAGCAGACTTGCTAGGATTAGGCAAGCAGACCAACTGTCCGTAGGTTACTGAGGGCACAAATTGGAATTACCGATAACAAAACAGACCATTTCCAGATGGATTATTTTGGCCATTCTGGAATGTTACAAACTGGCAGGGAAAGAGCCGCCTCAAAATCTCAGGGCTCAATCAACCAGGGGTATTGCAGCCTCTTCGGCCCTCCAAAGAGGGGTTCCGATTCGAGACATATGTGCGGCTGCCACATGGTCGTCTGCACATACCTTCACAAGATTTTACAACCTGGATTCCTCCTCTAGCCAAGAGACTAGATTTGGCTAAGCTGTGTTGCACTCTGTTCATTCTTGAGGGCAAACATGGCAATTTTACTCCCACCTCCAGTTACACACCACTGCTATGGGAGTCTATCAAGATAAGGAATACGTCGGAGGACACAATCACTTCGAAGAACAAGTTACTTCTTACCTGGTAACGTTCTTTCGATGGGATGTTCCTCCGACGTATTCCTTATCGCCCCTCCCTTCCATCCCCTCAGTAAAAATTCCCTTGTGGTTACAGCTTAAGCTCCTTCTGGGTCAATAACCAATTCATGTAAAACAACTGTTAACGTCAAAACGGAATTGAGCAACGGATTCTGCGCAAGTCTATTTATACGCATGATGACGTCAGCACCGATACGGAGGCTATCGAGGGACATCGACGCGCAGCGCCCTCTACTGAAAAAAAAATTCCGAGGCCAGCAAGCTGGAGATGATCTATCAAGATAAGGAATACGTCAAGATAAGGAATACGTCGGAGGAACATCCCATCGAAAGAACGTTACCAGGTAAGAAGTAACTTGTTCTCCTCTAAACTAATCACTGTCCTCTGGGTCATATTGCCCCCATCCAATGACAGTCCTCGCCCTATGCCCCTACTCTGGCAGCCATCTTCAGATTTTTACTGCACGCTTCAGTGTTGGGAGTCCTTGAGTTTGCTCTGTGAGCTACTTCTACGGTTTTTTGTTTTTTTCACAAAAAAAGGTTCTATTTTTGTTCCAAAAGAGCCTGTGTTCTCTTCTCTCCATCTGCTGACTGCAGGGATCCATTGTAGGTGAAGTTCGGTGCCCCTCAAGGGCGAAGATCGTCGACGTTTCCAGAAGGCCATCAGTTCTACTTTGCGCCCTCCAACCATGACGGAGAAGAAGAAGGAAGGAAGATCCCGCTTCAAGTCCTGCACCAAGTGCGGCTTCGAAATGTGTTTGTGGAGGACAAGCACCTGTAATGCCTCTATTTCCTGCATCCGGACCACAAGGAAGGAGATTGCGAGATATGCCCCGGCTTCTCCAAGAAGACGACAAAGGACATGCACAGAAGACTGGCGGCGTGGCTCAGCGCCAAGTCCTCTGCCCTGTGCTCCGAGCAGGGGCATGCCTCACTCAAAGCTGGTCGGTCCAAGGAGCGGGCTTTTAAGTCTTGTGAGGGCGCCTCATCCATAGGCGCCCAAGATAAGGCCAAGTACTGCAAGTCCGGGTGCCCTAAGGGGTCGCTGCGGAAACGGGTCTCATGGTAGACAGGACTTGTTCGACATCACCCTTCGCCTCCATTGCCAGCCGGCAATCAAGCTCCTCCTCGAAGAAGAGCTCATCCAACCCGGCTAAACTGCGAGAGAAGCTGCGGATGGAGGAGAAGAAGGCCGCGTTGCCCAAGAAGGCCCAGGCAGCACAGGATAAGTTTTCGTCGACGACAGAGCCGGTGGCGGCTGCTCTCTTGAAAGCTAAAGGGGCTGACCCTGAGAAGGTAGTCCTCACAGCGCTGAAGGCATGCCTCCCTCCAGTGTTCCGATCACGCTAGTTCTGCCAAAGGATGCGTCTCTGGACATCCTATCAACCCTCCACACCTTGGTGTCAGAGATCCAGAAGAGTATGCCTCAGAGGCCTGGCCAACGGTCCCCCAGGTCCCTGACCAAGCTAGTACCTCAGAGTCTATTCCAGATACTTCTTCGTAGGAAAGAAAGGGGGCTGGAGGCCCATTCTAGACCTGCGGCGTCTCAACAAGTACCGAAAGTTTCAGAAATTCAGGATGGTCACGTTGCAGCACGTGCTCGGCCAACTGGAAAGATGGGATTTTGTGACTTCGCTGGACCTGGAGGACGCCTACTTCCACATACCCATTCACAGTAAACACCAGACATTTCTACGCTTCGTAGTGCAGGGGCAGCACTACGAGTTCAAAGCCCTACCCATTCGGCATGAAGTCGGCCCCAGAGTGTTCACGAAGTGCCTGGCACCAGTGGCGGCTCATCTGCATCTACAGGGGATTCACGTATACCCGAACCTCGACGACTGGCTCATCCAGGCCCGCTTGCAAGAGTTGGCTGTCGGACACACGGAGGCAGCTGTCAAGCTGCTGACAGATCTGGGATTCTCTATCAATTATCCAAATTCCTGCTTGACTCCATCGCAGAACGTGCTGTTCCTGGGGGCCAGACTCAGTACAGTGTGCTGCCTAGCATCACATTCAGAGGATAGGGTGGCGACCATTCCGTGGAATGTGCAGTGGCTGTTGTCGATGAAGACGGCCACGCTGCAGACCATCAAGTCGTTGCTCGGCATGTCATTGTCCTGCATCTACCTCATCCGGTTCTGCAGGTTACAGATGCAACCTCTTCAGGAGTTCCTGTATTCCCACTGGCTACAAGTGTCTGGAAACTCTGCAGACAAGATCCCTCTGGACAACAAGTTCTGTCAGGCAATAAGGTGGTGGGGTGTCTGCTCCAACATCGCTCAGGGCACAGGGTTTCAGAACCCTCCATTGCAGGCCACGGACACTTCCCTGGAAGGCTGGTGAGCCCACACTGAATGTCTGCATGCCAGAGACCTGTGGCTATCTGAGGAGAAGGAACTCCATATCAACATCCTGGAGTTATGGGTAGTGTTCTGGGCCCTCAAGTCATTCCTTTCGTCTTTGAAGGGCAAGGTGGTATGGATCTTCACGGACAACACCACCATAATGTCCTACATCAGGAAACAAGGGGGCACTCAATCCCCAGCGCTCTCCAGGGAAGTGCAGGACTTATGGCGCTGGGCCTTCGGACAAGCAATGTTCCTCGTCCCTCTCCACCTAGCCTCTGGAAAGAAGAGACTTTTTAAAATCCATGTCCTCTATTTCTGAGGAGGATGTCGAGGAGGAAAGGTTGAGCATAGAAGGAGCGCAATGCTTTTCACTGCAACACCGCTGCTCTTGCTCTCTTCATCACTAGTACAGCCTTCTCTAATACAAAACCGTCTTTCCCTAACTACAGGTTTCCCCTTCACTACTTCGACTAACCAAGTGGATACTTGCCGCACGTATCTGGCGGCCATCGGGGCATACAAAAATTCAGAAGACAAAACATTCTCGGTGGCTATCCCGGCGGTCAAAGCAAACCTCCAGGGCCTAAAAAGGATGTTTCCATCGGTGCACAGGCCCCATCCCATCTGGGACCTGAGTGTGGTGTAAGCGGCCTTGCAGCCTAAGCCGTTCATGCCAATGGCTTCAGCCGACATTAAGTGGGTGACTTCAAATCGATGCTCCTTGGGGCGCTTACCTCGGCGCACAGAATTAGTGAGCTGCAGGCACTGTTGTCATGTGATCTATTCATGTTTTTTTTTACACCGATAAAGTGATTCTGCACACTCATCGTAATTTCCTGCCCAAGGTGGTTTCCTCCTTTCATCTAAATCAGGAGATCTGTCTTCCAGTTTTTTTCCCCAATCTACAGTCTGACGTGGAAAGAGTGCTCCATTCCTTGGATCTGCGGAGGGTGCTCAAGTTTTACCTCTCCCGGTCGAAGCCTTTCAGGCAGTCGGAGACGCTGCTCATCATATTCGCCAGCTCCGCCCCGGGTACCCAAGTATCCAAGGCCTCCATTGCCCATTGTATGGTCCTGGCGATTTCCGAGGCCTGCGCGGCAACGGGCAAGACGGTGCCTCCGGGTATCCATGCGCATGTGGTCAGGACGAAAGCGACGGTAGTAACTTTTCAAAGGCAAGCCTCCTTGGAGTTATTCAGTAAGACAGCGATATGGGCCATGCCATCTGTATTCTGCAAACACTACTCTTCGGACACCAGTTGTAGGGGGGGCGCAGAGATCGGACATGCCGTTCTCAGAAACCTCTTTGCATCCAGCTAAGGCTCCACTCTGTTGTCTTGTTTCGGTGGAATCACCCGCAAGGATGGAGGAAAGGGGACGGGTGTACGAGTAATAAAAGTTACTCACCTTAGTGACTAGAGTACTCATAGTCCTACGTCCCTTTTCCTCCATATGTCCCACCCTCCTTGCCCCGCTAGTATGCCAGTTGATAAATTAACAGCATAGCTAGGTTTACCAGTGTTCAATGTGTCAAAAGGGAACTGGGGTGAGGTCCCGGAGGGTGGGGCTAGTTGGCGGATCCGCACCCACAGCCGCACCCCAGCACGCTATACTAAATGTAAAGGGGACTCTCACTTTTTCCGCTGCTAAAGGTTCTGGTACCGTCCCCATGCCTGGGAATGCCCACAAGAATGGAGGAAAGTCAATTTAGGACTATGAGTAATGTAGTCACTACGGTAAGTAACTTTTATTTTCATACATTGCTGAAAAGATACATTCAAACACTTCTTCTTAATGTCTGGCAGTAGTCAGCTCTGTGTATATTTCCTTGCACATCAGTGCTGTTTTGTCAGGGTGTCATGGGACCTTCCAGTCACTGGTATTATGGCCCTTTTGTGCCAAACCGGGTAATCTGATACACAATTGATGCTTGTGTGCCACTGATAGTTGGTGCTGCTTGAGTATTGTTTTCCCGTCTTCTGCAGTCACAGTGTCTGTTTGTGTTGTCTCTGTAGACAGACATGGCAGGCATTGCTTTTACGGACACTCATCAGGCATGACTCACATATGGGTGCGGCATTGGGATGTCATGGGTTCCCCTACTAGTCAATGTACAGGGTGCCTTAAAGAGGGCTTCTTCTTTCAGGTCTGCTTTATGAATATTTTCAAAACAATATCACATGTTTTCCTCTCGGTGCCCATTACAATGGAGTGTGCTGCGGTTGATTGGTACCCAGCAGCTGCTACCTGTGAACCAATTCAAGCCTCAGCATCGATGGCACTGATTCATCTTGTGATGACAATAATAATAATTATTATATTTATTGTATTCGGTTAATAAACCTTTATAATTCACATACAAAAAACAATTCAATTCACATAAATAAAACACAATCAATCAATTATTTACAGATAATAAAATCAAACAGAGAAAAAACTGAAATAAGTAAATAAATTAAAAAATAAAAATCAAACATCAATTCATTTAGGAAAATATTTTATTTCATAACGGAGATCATGCCTCAAGTTTTTATAGAGAGTGAATCAGAGGTTTTTGATCCTAGAACGGGGTCAAGACTAAACAAAAATAACACCCCATTTCTCCCCATTTCTTTACACGTCTTTCCAAAGGCATATACCCCTCAATCCACATATCGATTGCGGGGAATAAATGGCCCTAAAGAGCAACGACAAACTCCCCAATTAGCCTTTAAAGGATAGTTGCATAATTTCCAATGCTTTTAATAAATGCGGATACTGCCAACCCTTCTCGGGAAACTGGATGTTCAGGCAGCGGGGCCATAGGAATTCATCAATCACTGTAGATTCTAACACTTGAAATCTCTACATGTATTTCTTTCTCTGAGACCCCAGGGCCTTACACTCGACTAACAGATGCCTCATTGTTTCCATAGTGGGGTTACAAAACCAACAACAGCATTTATACCCTGTTATGAGATTGCCGCCCAATTGGATCTCTCTAGTAGGAAGAAGATTCCAACATAACCTAATCAGAGTATTCCTATAGTTCATATTTGGAAACAGAGTTAAAATTGGAAGGAGCACCCCTCATCTTTTATATTCATATGATAAATGCCCCATCGACGGATAAGCATGGAATGAGTCAGTTGTTTCACAACAGTCATGATCTAACAAGGTTCTTTTCACTGTAGTTGGATTCTTTAGGACAGTCTCTATCACTCGCTATACCATTGAGGATAGCTTCACATTTCCCACCGAATTCAGCTATATGATTAGGAGCCACCAAGGCTCCAATTCCCCCTGGTAATGACTGGCATAAGGCCTCATAGATCGTTCCCGGGGTTGGAGATAACAATTTTGCATACAAAGCCAGCATACTCCATTCAATTCTAGCCTTGAGAGACAAAATACTCAGGTCGTATCTTATAACTGCCCCTGGGATCGCATTCGGAAGCTTCAGTGTTTTGCGCTGCAACCTGGCCTTTATCTGATCCATTTTGTACATTGAGGGTTCAAAGAGCTCCAAACCATAGGTAAGTTTAGGGACGATTTTGCCCTCGTAGAATAGTAGGGCCAGTTTGAAAGAAAATCACCCATAGTTACTGTTTACCCTCACCAGTTGTTTTTGGAGCATGGTTGCCTTCTGGAGTGTGATCTCTTGAGATTGCCGTAATCCTGGGTTGGCACAAAATTGGAAACCCAAATAAGTGAAACTAGGAGTTGGCTTGATTGGGGTATTACCCAAGGACCATACATACACATTTTTGATTTTCCTTTCCCGGGAAGAACGCTAGTATCCTAGTTTTCTCCGGATTAATGATTAGCCCATTATTATTGGCATATGTAGCAAAGGCAGATAAGAGTCTCTGTAAGGCATACTTTTGACTTATCCAAGAGAAGGAAATCATCTGCTTAGGCCGGCCAAGAAATTGTGCATTTTCCCATGCTTGGGGTAATCAGGCTTGCTTTATCTAAGTGTTCCGCAGTGGCTGACGTGTATTGGTTGTAAAGCCAAGGTGCTGAAACAAACCCTTGTCTAAGGCCTGAAGATGTATTAATCTCCCCAGAGAGATCCCCTTCTCTGTTTAACCTAATTCGCACACTTGAGTTCTGATATAAACTCATGAGCAGACATAGTAGGCCATCAGGTAGCCCCCAATTAGCCAGTTTGGACCAAAGGCGATTCTGATCTACCCGGTCAAAAGCAGCCGAGAGGTCAATAGAGGCCAAGAATGTACGACCTCCCTTGATACCTCTTTCTGTTTCCTGGATACTTCACAGCAAGAGGCCATTGACATTAGTAGAGTGACCGCTACAAAACCCAGTTTGGAGTTTATTCAACAAATGCCTACTGTCAGACCATTCGTCCAGATGTTGGAGGTGTAGAGTCACAAAGATTTTACAGTTGGCAACAATCAGCGAGATCGGGCAGTAATGTTTTGCCTCAGCCCTAATGCCCCTTTTTAATATTGGCACTACAATTGCTGAACTCCATGAAGCTGGCATTCGCCCTGTGTCAAGAATACTTCCAAACTGCAGAAAAAGGGCACTAGCCCAGTTTACTGGGTCTGTCTTAAAGGTGTTATTAGTTAGTGCATTGGGCCCAGGGGCCCTTGATTTCTTGCATTTTTTTAGGAGGTTAAGAAATACTTCTCTATCTAATTCGAAAGGCCATAGATGGTCAAAGGTCGGAATCATCAGGATTGAGAGACCACTATCCTTGATCTCATGGCCCTTGCATACATAGCCTTAAAAAATCCACCCACTGAGATTCCAAAACAGGATTAATCTGGGCTGTGTTGTTAATGAGATCTTTATTCTGCATCAAGGACTAAAACAGCCCCCTGTCTCCCGCAATTAAAAACGGACAGCATTACCTCTGCATCTCGTTGCAGCAACAAACCTTTCGTGAATTGACAGTAATTTTTGTATTTTTGCTTGATTTTTTTAGTCACACTTAATTTATCCTCTAAATTCATCGAAGCGGCATTCGCCCATCTGATATCCTTTCTCATCTTAGCTTTGGCCCTTGTGACCTCAGCGTTATGGATATGAGCTGGTCTCCTAACATTCGTAACACTTGGTGTCCAATTCTTTTCCACGCACTTCACCAATTTACCAATAGTTACTTCAAAACTATTAACATTGAAAACCTCAATTTTCCAATCCAATGACAGTGACTGCATAACAGTATGTAGTTTTGAATTTAAGGCCCCAATATTTCTATCCGACCAACGGATAGCTCGTTCTGAAGCATTAGTTCTCAGCTGTGAAAAATGAGAGTGCCTCCTATAGGAGATACAGATGTTGAATCCAGCCTCCAGGATGCCATGATCACTCCAATCTGTTTTCAGAACTGAGCAAGAAATACAATTGTTTAGCAGGCATTCATCAGTGAATATGTAGTCCAGTGTCGAGGCACTGGTCCCTCTAAACCAAGTGAGCATCCTGGACCCACCACCCAAATCGATCCCACTCAACGGGAGGAGCCCCAACGCTTCAAGGGCCATACAGCAACTCGTACCCTTTTGGGATTTAAAGTTTTGTGGGAACATATCAGATGACATTACTAATAACTCCTTTCCAGAATCCTGCAAATCGCTCAGAGAAATTACGTCTCCAGCCACAATCACTCTCCCCTTAAGATTAGAGTTTGACCAATTAGAAATACACTCAGAGATCGTATCCAAAAACGATTTTAAATCAGTAATCCCTTTATGCCAGTATATATTAAGTAACAGCAAATTAAAGATTGAATCCTTTGCAATGAGGGATACCGCCATAACACCAAAGGGGAGTTCATCTAAGGCGGTGGCTGTCATTCAAAGGGCGGACTCCACCGCAAACAAGGGTCCACCAGAGGCTCGCCCTCCCCCCTACTAGGCCTTGGCAGCTGAGCAAAAGTCTGAAATCCATCCAAGACCAAGTCCTCAGTTAGCCAAGTCTCCTGTCGGCAGAGGCAAGATGCTTCTTTTAGAAGTTGAACAACAATAGGATTAGTTAGAAGGTGATGACTCTCCGTGGTATTCCAAGATTTAATACATTGTAAAATGTCTTTCTCTGAAGTCGGACCATACTGTTGATCAATATGGATCAAATTTCCTCCATAGAGTTGACGTGAGTGAAGGCCATCCAGGGTAGTTACTATATCTCGAATAGGAGCAGAGTTCCCCTTAGTGCCAGACTCCTCTGAGGAATAAGAAATAGGGAAAAGAGAATTTCCATGTTGGTCCACAGGGACCCCCTCCTGTTGATGAACGGAGCATATATCAAAGCCAAGTGCCTGTAGACTTAGTCTTCTTGAGAGTCCCAGCTCCTTTACTTATTTCGAGTTAAAATAAATAATAGCTATTTCAGGATGGTAGATATCAGGAAAAGCCACCCACTCAATATCAGAGGATGAGAGCAGGGCTAGGTCGGAAATGTCACCAAAAATCAGCAGAGTTACCTCTGTTTAAACAAATCGGGGTGTTACTCCCCAACTCACATGTGAATCTAACAACGTGTTGTTCTTTCGTAGGTGGACAATTTCTTTTCTCCCCTGCTTGAATAGTATCTTTTTTGCCACTAATGGGGGCCCAGGGATCAAGTAAATTATTACATTATTTGTGTCCCCATTATCTTGCGCCGTTAAATTAGCCCTACTACCCTGTATGACAAAGGGCTGATGTAATCTTTCCAGCAGGTTCCCCACCACAGCTACCAGGGGTGGCTACATGCAGGGTGAAGGTTTCCCCAATGCACCTGCCTGCAGATCTAGGCCAATCAGCTTGGGCGGCAGTTGTTCAGACTTATTATATTGGCTTTGCAATTTCTCATCC
Organism: Ambystoma mexicanum; assembly: GCF_040938575.1. NCBI lineage: Eukaryota > Metazoa > Chordata > Amphibia > Caudata > Ambystomatidae > Ambystoma > Ambystoma mexicanum. Next base: position 110,241,162 of record NC_090938.1, on the reverse strand, counting down.
AAGGCTCTCTGAATAGAGGGTCTACACAGTTTGGAATAGTCAGGGAGGAAAACACTGGGGCAGTACAGATTCTGCCATTGATTATCACTTAGCAATGATAACATTGGTGTGTTTGAATCAGAGGTTATGGCTTTAGGAGGCTTAAGTGCCTTCCATAAAGCCCCCTTATCAGAGCATTTATCCACACCACCTACATCCATCCTCAGATTTCCCAGAGAGGCTGGGTCGCCCCTCTCCCCCGACTGGCCCCCATGCATTAATAAGCTAGGAGTAGCACCTAAGCAAGGCAGTGCCGATTTCAAGCTAGTGAAACCCCCAGCCGCAGTTGACATCACATCAAATACAGCAGGGTAGAAAATGGAAGGAACTCTGTTCATGTCGCTCCTGGTGGCATCCAGGTCCAGGATTGTTTGCGTCATGAAGTCAACCTTTCGTGTTGTTGCATTCAACTGTCTCTGTTCCTCTGCAATACTAGGCAGGACATTTGTCGGCTGTGGTTTAAAGGGCAGTTTTTATTGATTATTTAGGTTCTTCCGCACCAATATTATTATTTTTTTTGCCATTTTAGCAAATTTTACTTTGATCTCTTTAGGTGATAAAGTCGCAGAACACTTAGGGGCTGAACCTTCAGAGGAAACCTTCTGGTTGTCCTTGGTCCCCTGGATAGGGGATTCATTGGTTAAGTCAATAATCACCGGCCCCCCCTGTGGTTGAAGGCATTGATCCAGCACTCTCTTGCCGCCTCAAAGCAATAGCAGGCTGCACAGCCTGGTTGTCTCCCACCAACAAATCTACTTCCAGTAGACCTGGTGGGGAATCAAATTTAGTGGCGAAGCGACCTATTAGTGGAGGACCCTGCAGAAGGCACAAGCTTGGGGCACAAAGGTCCAATTTGTTGCTGACCTCCGCCAATAGCAGCAAAATAGATTTGATTTTGCACCAAATGGTATCGTATAATGCAACAAATGAACTTAGGACCATATTCAGAGCCCATACCGTCGGATGAGTCAGTCGGATCCTTTCATCAACCTCCCGTGGAGTGTGGTGCATTGCCGCCTGTTCAGTATTTTCAAAGAGGTCCGTACCATCAGAAGACGATTCAGCCCTTAGCCGAGCTTGTCCATCAGGATCATTCGTAATAGAGTATTTGTCGATGAAATTGGTGAGGTCAGTATCTGAGCCAAGGTTTGATGCGTCACAAGTCTGCTGAATGACGCTACCCAAATCCGCCTCTGTAGAATTCAGCCAGGGGCCTGGCTCTGAATTGTGATCTATTGCCATGTCAGCAAATTCAATGATACTCAAGTGAGTAAGATCTTTCAGGCCGGTCACAGGTAGTTGGTTATTCATAATGGAATGGTCCAACATTGCCATGCCTTTTACCGGAGCCACAGACTTGAGTTCAGTAATTGATCCAATAGATTTAACACAATAACGGACCATGAAGCATTAGACAGCAATGGGGGAAAACCAGGGGTAGACTTGTCGGAATTTTAGGCTCAACTCCTTTCTTTTCCCCCATTAACTTACAGCCCCAAGTTTTTACCTTTGCCCTTAGCCACAGCCCCAACCCTTTGCGGTGGTCGAGCATTGGGGGAATAATCTGCCCTTATTTCTGTTGGAATCAGTATGGATTGCAACCTGGGTGGTTCTAGCACAGGCAGATTACTACAGTTCCCAGAGCATTCTGGGGCCGTAAATTCCAATGGATCTTTACAGGGGGGCTGGCTTCTAAGACCCGCTCTATAGGTGGTGGAATTGGGCGAGGAGAAACAAGGATAAATCGCAAAAGGAGGGGACAAATTTGTGAATTTGGTCCAGCTATTCAAAGGACTTTCCAGGCAGCAATTGGCCAAGATCAAAGGGCAAAGTACCACGCAGTCTCTTGGTCGGAGCTCTCCGGAGATAAGTCACACAGCACCAACGTCAAAGGGTCAACAGCCCCACAGTCTGTTGGTCGTTGACTTTTCCATGTTTACAAAAGACAAGAAACGTCAGAACTCCAGATGCCAAGTCATTCAGAGGGCAAAATTGCCAACAGATCCTTCGTGAAAAGAAGAAGAAAAAAGAGAAAAAAAGGAGGGCAAGCACAACACTCACCCGTCAAAGTAGACAAAGGAAGACAATGGATTCCAAATAAAAAGAAATAAAACCAGAAAAAAAGCACACCTCTCACCTCTGTCCCTCCATCAGCTGCCTGCGGACTGCAGGCTGCCACTTACACGTCCACTTTTGCGGCCTTCTTCGCAGGAAATTATGTTTTTAAAAAAAAAAAGCAAAGCAAAGGCGGGATCCGGGCAGCAGCAAGCGTAAAGAGACATATAGCAGTAAATGAGGCAGGTAAGGCAGACTGCCACTTACACGTCCACGTTTGTGGGCCACTTCGCAGGAATTGATGTTTTAAAAAAAAATAAAAAGCAACGCAAAGGTGGGATCCGTGCAGCAGCAATAGTAGAGAGGCTTATAGCAGTAAATGAGGCAGGTAAGGCAGACTGCCACTTAAATGTCCACTTTTGCGGCCCGCTTTGCGGGAAATTATGTTTAAAAAAAAATAAGCAAAGGCGGGGTGCGGGCAGCAGCAGCAAGCGTAGAGAGACTGGTAGCAGTAATGAGGCAGGTAAGGAAAACTGTAATTTACACGTCCACTTTCGCACAATGCTAATAGCTGCCTTGAGCTCCCATGGATGCATGAAGGTGTCAGGTGCAGAGCCAACTGGTGCCATACAAACTTTGCAGTTTTGGAATAGAATGCCTGCACACATAGTTTCAGTTTGTCCCATCATTTGTTGTAGTCTTTAGCAATCAGGTGTCACAGATAGCTCAAGAAACACGCCAATGCTTAAGGACAGTTCAAGGGTTTTTATTGGATTTTCAACATGTCCGTCTCTTTCTTGTCTGAAGGTGCTGTAAAGACTGGAGGGGGGTATCTGTATTTCTGCCCTCTATATGGTAGAGCAGAGGTACAGAGAACCCCAGCCAAGGTTCCCTATTGTGGTAGCAATGGACGAGCATCCAAGGTTTAAGCTCTCAGCAGGTGATGCAGGCTGGTTCTTAAGTACAGTGTAGTCCCGAAACCCCCACAAAGGAATGTCCACACACTATGTTATGTGCTAACACAGTTCTTTATATAAAAATAAGGTTCAAGATATATACATCCGTTAATAACACACTTTGTACTGTGGCAATTCTAATATGGCAAATATATGCAATGTCTCTGTGGTACCACACTTAGCTATTGATTCCATTGAAATGCATCAACTGCCAACAGTTATAATGGCATGAAAATCATGCAGCAATGTGTAACAGCATAGATCATATGAAGGAAGGCAAGTTAGGTTAAACAATGGCAGAAAGCTGGCTCCAGCTATCTAGAGGCAGTTCTGAGTGAGGATCCCCCCACTTGTGCAACCTGTAAAAAAGTGTATTAACCAGCCGAGTCCATTAATGTTTAAATAGTTTTGTTTCCTGGTTAAAAATGTTCAATCACCCCAATGTATCTGAGATAGATGAGTTTCTTCGATGGTTCATCGACGGTTCCCTCGAAAGTGGACTCCCTTTAAAGCAGGAGCCACAGGGCGTCGAGATTCCTCAAAGAAAAGTGAACACTTGCAACGAGATTGCAGCTATGACCTTCGCGGTGCTCTTTGACGATTGTGGAAGTCCTGTGAAGATTAGGCATGCGGTCCACCTCGGTGCAAAGAGTTTTGTGCCACAAAGTAGACTCAGTGATGGGTGTAGCCCAAGCAGCGGGCGTCAGGTGTCGTGAGATGCTTCGGCGGTCCTCTGACCTGTCGGTATTGCAGTTGCAGCACATACCTCAGGATAGCTTTGGCGATCGGGGCTCGACCACGGCTGGACTTCGGATCTTCACTTCGTCAGTGTCCTTGGGACGTCTTTGTCTTTCCTTGGTAGCCGACTTTCTCAACTTTCTCCGGTGGAAGAAAGTGGTTGACGGTGATGGCACGGGAGCCCTTTGTTCAAATGTTCTTAGGCAAAGGAGGAGCATTGCGGCTCCGGTCGCAGAGCAGCATAGCTTCAAGCTATCCCCACTTCTGGGCAACATGACTCGACTAGCTTCCAGTGGTTACAGAAATCCTCCAAACCCGATCGACGGCAATGGACTTTGATGGCTTTGAGGTCCTTGTGCTTTACTTCAAGATTCTCGGTGGACCCCTTCTCCGGTTGACAGCCTTTCGGGACTGGCTTCCAGGGTACTTCGATGAAGATCAGCTTTTTACATTTTTTTAAAACCTTTATTTTTGCCAATACGTACAACACATTTCACAACAAAAACATTGCCGGAGTGGATTCAACCGATACATAGCACCAGAGCTCGTGATTTGTCAACATACATGTCCTACATATCATAGGGCCTCATTACGACCTTCGCGGAACGTGTTAACGGGATCCGCTAATGGAGGCGGACCCGTTAAACCTGTTCTGCAAAATTACGAGGTCTCGTCGAGGGACCCAGTGTAAAACCAGGCGTCGTTACTGGGTCCCTCAAGGGACCGGCCCGTTGTTAGCTCCCTCCTCCCCATTCCCATTGAGCCCTATGGGGGCTCAGATTGAAATGGGGAAGGTCCGGGCCCGGGTTCCCAGAGGGAGGAATTACCGAGCCCTCCGAACTCTGAATGGCCCGGTAATTCCCCATTCTGGGAATCCCCTAAAGGAGCCCGGTCCATGGCTACCGCCAAACTCGTAATGAGGCCCTAGTCTTTACACAACATTTAAGAGGAATCCTCAGACCCATCTTCTTGATTGTCTTTATGGTAGGCTCATAGTGGGACCCAAATGTCTTTAGGTCTGCTGGGAGGGGTGACACTTTTATCATATCGTTCTTCAGTATCCTGCACATGCAGTAAGTCCCGCAGCCATGCTTCCGCCGTGGGGGCTGCCTTGGTTTTCCATAGCTGTAGTATATTTCTCTTGGCCACTGCCCCCGCTACAGCTACAAATCTACGAGTTTTAACGGGAGTCTTACCTATGTCGCCCAGGAGATATTTATGTGGGAGAGCTGGAATATGTAGCCCCGTAATGTCACTTATGTTTCTACCTATGTCTTCCCAGAAGGCCTTTATGGGGGGGCATTCTCAGTACATATGCATAGAGTTTGCGCTGGGGGCACCACATTTGGGGCAGGCTGCTGGGTGAGTGGGGTCAAACTTGGAGATCTTTTTGGGAGTTATATGTAAGTGATTTAGTATTTTAAACTGGATTAACCTAAACTTGGAGTTAATTGATATAGCCTTAGTCTGGTGGCAGTATCTTGACCATTGGGCTTCTTCTATTTTAGTACCGATATCTCGTTCTCATTTTTGCTTCATAGTATTCCCTGATGGGGTGTTTGGACACTGAACCAGTAAATCCCTCCTGCGTCATCACTGCAGACAGGAATTTGTGTATCGGGGAAGCCTCAGGGAACGACGGCCATTTCTTTTTGCAGGCCGCTTTCAGACTATAATATTGCAACGTCGTAATGAGGCCCTTCCCCACTTTTTTTTTAAACATCATATTTTATTGCCACATTTTGCATCATATGTCAACATAGGTGTCCTTAATACAATTATAGGTCAGGTCAAACAATAATTATAACAAAAGCCCTCACCCGCAACCCCCCCCACCCATTGCCATGAATCACGCACATGTATATAGTTCGCCTGACAAGCTTGTAGAGAACGTTTCCAGGCACAATCAGTCAGTTCCTTGCACACTGAAGTTTTGGGCCCAACTTTGAACATCTTTCCATACCTTTCCTGGTGGTCTTTTATGTATGGGGGGAGTTCCCCAAGCGCAATACTGCCAATTTAGGCCAGGCGTCCATACTTCTCAAAGAAGGAGAGCCACAGTTCTTCAATGTTCAATTTAGACTCCTCTATGAGGAGTGTTAGGAACTTCATATCGTAAATGGACCGAACTTTAATAACACATTCTTTTTCACCTGGCATAAATGGATTTTTCCACTTCTGGGCCAAACAACACCTGGCCGCCACCAGCATGACCTGCAGAATGTGACCTTGGGTGTCCCTGTAGTCTTCTCCCACATTGATTCCGAAGAGGAGGAGCCCGGGGCACAGGGTCCTCTCCACTCCATCAACCCCTTTAATCCAGGACAAGACCTCTCCCCACTATGTCTGGACCACCGGGCATCTCCACCACATATGTATATAGTCGCCTTTTACCGTTCTACACTTCCAACAGTGCAGGTCATATCCCACCCTCATCCTCGATATCCTCTGCGGGGGGTAGTGCCATCTATGCAGTACCTTCAGAGCCTGGTGCCGGAATTGGAGCGAGGCCTTTGAGCGGTTGGCTCGTCTGTACATTTTAGACCACCTTTCATCATCAATTGCCTCCCCTAGTTCCTTTTCCCATTGAGGGTTCCGTGAGAACTCCCTTAAGCTGGAGATAGCGGAACGGGGACAGGGTGCCCAACCCCAAAGCCTCCTCCAGATCCTTCAGGGGTATAAAGGAGCCCCCCACACAGAGCTGACCAGCCCTGCTAAGACCGGCTTTGTACCATTGTTGAAATGCAGCTGGCTCAGCTACCTTGTCTATAAACGGGGCGGGGGGGCAAATGCAACTCACCGGGGAATGTCAGGTTGTAAGCCATCAATAGTAGCCCCCTTCCCTCCACACTGACCACAAGACCCTCAGCACCGGTTGGTGCAGAACACCTCTGGAGATGCGCGCCCTGGGAACCCAAAGCCACTCGTCTAACGTGACAGGGGCGAGGACCTTGTTGTCCATTACTACCCAATGCTTTTCCGTCCCCGGGGTAAAATGATCGATCAACACCCTTAGCTGGGAGGCCTTATAATATGTCTCCAAGTCCAGGTATCCCACCCCACCGTCTTCTTTGGGCCTAGTTAGTACCTCATACGAAATCCTATGTTTTTTAGCCGCCCAAAGAAATCTCAAGAGGATTTGTTTTGTTTCCATTAGGAATGTCTTGGGTACCTGCAAAGGGAGCATTTTTTTTTTTTTATTAGTTTTATATGGTTTACAAAGAAAACCTTTAAAACAGATAACAAGATACACTACTTCCTACTTCTTTCACCAAACATATGTTGTTAGACGATTTGTCAATCGTCCCCTCTTACTGTCGGAATCGGCTCTTTTAGACGGGTTTTCAATTCCTTCAACAATTGAACTAAGCCAAACATAATTTTTAGGTCAGCACCTTCAAACATAACTTTCCACCAATCATCAGTCGTATAGGTACTTCGTGCCTCAAAGAGCGGTCCGAATAACTTTGTTCGCAAAGAGCGAAATTCTGGGCAGAACAACGTCAAGTGTTTTAGGGCCTCATTACGACCCTGGCGGAAATCGAAAAACGATGGCGGAAATGCAATACCGCCATCGAATAGCGCTCGGTGCGACTATGACCCGTCACCGCAAAGTACGAAGCCATTAGCGACACCGTAGTGAACGCCAACGCTAACTGCACCAAGTACGCGCGCGCGCGCCATGCCAAACCGTAAATACCACCATGGCGCAAGGGTACGCGAATTCCGACCCTAGCGGACATGTACCTAACGCCATCAAGCATGGCGGAAAGTACCATTCCGCCATGGTGAGAAGTACGGCATCGCGAATCAACCGTAAACGGCCCCACTGAGTGCCTGTACACCGCTCCCTGCCCACAAAGTACAACTCCCCGTAGGTGCAATGAAGTCACAATGCAACCAGTGAAATGTACAAGTCACCCATGCATGCCAACGAACAAAAGAATCACAAGAGGGGCCAATGGGAGCTGCAGGGCACAGATGGCACGAATACAGAAGCCATTCCAATGGACATGACCACAGTCCCCCCCCCCCAGAAACGCACGCAAACACAGGCACCTGTGACCAGCAATATTCCGAAAATCACATCATTCCACCAGTCCACCTGGCTGACCGGCATCTGTTACACAAAACCCAATCCCCCGCCCCTGAGCATGACAACATTCAAACAGTCATATTGGCAGCCCCCATCCCTGACCTCACTGGGCTTCGTAGGCAAACGCGCCCAGCACAGTACCACGCAACTAAACTCCGAAGCTGGAACCCAATGCAGATCTCCTCACAATACATCGCTCCCCAAATAGGAATATGCCACATCACTCGCAAAGAAGAACGCTACACGGCCCATATCAGAATAGAAATTTAATGCACAACAAAATCACCAAGCCCATACAGCCATTAGGCCATGAACTCCAAAACACATATCACCATTGTGGGCTGCATCCGCAAGAAATGACCAGCTACTACTTGTGTGACGCCCTGTTCCATCATGGTACACAGAGCCACATTCACGTACGAAAAGGCAACATGGAAGCGCACAGAACCGCAGGGCCGTCCCAATGGGGAGGCACTAGTCCAGCTGAAAGGCCGAAATGTTGCTCCGAGCCACTAGTACTGCGTAAGGGCATGTGGCCCATTGGCGATCGTCCCATAAGATCGTAATGCTGCTCCACTGATTAACACGAAGCAGCAGGTGTCGGGAGTAAAAGCCATCTGCAGGAGTGGCATACAGATGGCAGTGGCAAAAGGGGAGGAGATACCTGTCAACCAAAAGAAAAGAAAAAGAACAGAATGGCCATCAGAACTACATTCGAACAACTCACTTCAATGATCACACTAAATCCACAGCCATATGCATGCTAGCCCACTCCAAAGGATCATCACCACCCCAAAACCACTTGCGACTCATAACCATCTATATCGAGGTGTAAACACCATCACAAACGAGTGTACCTGTGCATGCGTCTGTGAAAACAGAATCCATCAGATGGGAATGTTAACGTGCATGGACACAAGTGTCTGAAGGCGCGTCGAGACAGGGAGGGCTCAACAAGGCCAGATAGACGATGGTCCCACTATGGCAGCCCTGCATCACATAGCGCAGGGGAGGCGGATAGATTCCAAGAAGCCCTGTACATGGCAAACTCTGTATCAAATCACCTGCCCATGCATCCATTCATCATTCCCTCATCCCGGTATAAAAACGCCTGAATATTTACTCACATAACATTAGAAATATCCATTGAGTCTGTGCGTTATGCAGCCTGCAAAATCCACAGTGCCCCAGCCCGTAATTCCAGTGTTGTGAAGTAACATGTATTTGGGAACGTCCGGCCTCATCGCCCACGTCGCTATTGCGCATCCCAAACTATTCATATCAATCATTGCATCCTCGCCATGGCCCCTGTCTCAAGGACATTGAACAATAGAACATTATATTTGCAGTCAGACCTGTGGGCATCTCCTCGCCGCTAGCTGGAAACCGAAAGCGCCGCCCTTCGAATTCCTCATTTGCAACATCACGTCGAAAAGGCATCTGTGGCCGTTTGAAATCACAAATTAATCCATCTAGTGCGGCTGTGTGTGAAAATGGCAACTGCCTTCACCCACAAATGGGACGCCCCGCCCGTCGGTGCAACTCGGTACAGTGATGCATGAGGGCCCACCGTTACTCGAGTACTACGTTCCACTGACCCATCACAAGTCTGTTCGCGACTGCAAAGATTGTATGTGAAACAATGGGACCATAGCCGAATGTACATATCAACAAATGTTACACGGCCATCGGGTACAAATACATGATTGCAATAGCAAGATGCCATCCCTCGAATTGCAGCGTTGTGTGCGGGACGTGCTCGGCCAAAGGGGAGAGCAGCTTGCACAGGTGGAATGAATCACCACAGGTGGAGGCCATACAGCCTGAAAACACATAAATTGCACACCCAGTCTCCTCCCACAACCACACCCACTCCGAAATGCTACCGGCAGGACTCGCGATGTTGGCCCTGGGGGACCTGATAGCACTGCAAGTACTCCAACTCCAAGAAGAAGACGAACACCAACTACAACCGGCCGCACGGAGGAGACGCAGGAGGAGGAGGAGGCCAAGGCAGGGCCAGCAAGGGCCGCCAGCACAGCCACTACCACCACGCAGGCAGCCCGCAATCCCACGCCTCCGAGCACATCCGTTCAACCTCACTGATGAGCAGATCCACACCCTCTACCGTTTGGACCGGGACACCATAGCCGCCATTGTGGACATGACGCAGGCTGACCTTGTCAGCATGATAGATAGCCCAACCGCCATCCCACCCCTACTGAAGGTGGTGTCTGTACTCCACTTCCTGTCCACAGGCACCTACCAGCACACAGTCGGACAGTTGCATGGCATTTCTCAGCCACTGTTCTCACGGACACTATTGCAAGTGCTCGATGCCCTCCTGCAGCACGCAGACGACTACATCTCTCTACCACACTCGGAGCAGGAAATTACCAACACAAAAGTGGGATTCCATGCACTTGCCGGCATACCGGGTTGCATTGGTGCCATCGACTGCACCCATGTGGAATTGGTCGTCCCACAAGCCATGGAGGCCCAGTACCGCAACCGAAAACAATTTCATTCCCTGAATGTACAAATGGTGTGTGACTCCAACAGGATCATTACACATTGTTGTGCCAGATTCCCTGGATCAACCCATGATTCTATGGTCTTGAGGAACTCTACTATACCACGCTACATGGAGCGACACGCAGGGAACAGATCCTGGCTACTCGGTGAGTCTCATTTCATGCATGATGATGTGGGGTATGTGATGCGGCAATGACCTGGCAGGAAGGGGGGGGGGGGGGGTGCGTACGTAGCAATGGCATTCCACATCATACGTTTATCGTCCACATACAGGTGATGCTGGGTATCCACTGAAGAGATGGCTCCTCACACCAGTCCGGAACCCACGGGACCAGCATGAGGAGGACTACAACCATGCCCACTCACGTACCCGTGTAGTCATTGAACAGGCATTCGGCCTACTGAAGACTCGTTTCCGCTGCCTCAGCAGGTCTGGCGGGGCACTCCTGTACCGCCATGAGAAGGTTGCAAAGATGGTCATGGCATGTGTCATGCTCCACAACATGTGCATACGTAGAAATGTGCCCATGCCCCCTGACGCAGAACTGCAAGCACCTGATGATGGTCATGATGAGGGTGGGGATGTGGCAGCACCTCAAGGAGTCTGCGAGGCACCGGAGGGCCGTGACATTCGTCAGCATCTCATTGATGCATGCTTCTAGCACTCACGCCTGGTGGCTGATACATGGACACGGGACTCGTGGCACTGTGTGTGTCTGGTACATGCACAATATGGACTGTACGCCTATGATGGCCTAGTACACAAAGATCATTGTCCACACATCTCATTGGTTGATCGTGCACTGTTTATGGCATATGTGATATCATGTTGAACACCCTATCGACCCGCCACCCAAGTGAGCCCAACACACCCCCTCCACCCTCCTACCTCCCCCCCGAACACCAGTGTCCAAAGATGCTCATTGTCAGTGGGCTGTCGCTATTGCAAGCCCCCTCTGCGGGTATCAGGGGCACCCCTGCCTGTGGAGCGCAGGTTCCTCCCAGATCTACGTTGGGGGCTGCCCTGGACGGAACTTGCAACGGATGATGTCTCTGCCTGCTCACGTCCATGCATGTCCCTAAGGGTTTGTGAGAGCTCAGTGAGCACACGGCGCACTGCGGCAAGTTCGGCACATACGTCTTTGGACGTCGCATGCAGTTCCCCCCTCAGGCTCTCGGTGCTTCTCTCCATTTGGACTCTCAGGCTCTCGGTGCCACTCTCCATTTGTATTCTCAGGCTCTCGGTGCTACTCTCCATTTGTGCCCTTAGTGTCTCTGTACTTCTCTCCATTTCTGCCCTAAGTGTCTCAGTTGATGTTTCTATGTCTGCCTTAGTGCCCCCACATTCATCGGCATGGTCCTTGAGGAGCGTGGCCAGTTGCTGCTGTTGCACGATTAACTGGTCGAGGGACTGTTGCCTCTGCTGGGCCATGGCCATTTGCGGGGGTGTCACAGAGGGGCTGTTGACCTCATGTTGCCTTGCCACAGGGCTTGTGGGGGATGGCCAGTCGTCGTCTTGTGGGTGCCCCTGCGTGGTATCCTCATGTTGTACGGGATGGGACAGACAGGGGGATTGGGACAGGTCATGGATGGATCTGACTTCGACATCCCCGTCTTCTGTGTCGGAGCATGCTGCCATCAATGGGGTGTCACCTATGGAGCTGCTGCCACCAGAGGCAGTGCCTTCTGTGGCATCCGTTGGGGGGACCTGTGGTGGTGGTGTTGTGGGCATGCTGGCTGCTGGGGTGCCTGTTGATGTTCCCTCCTCTGTGCTGCCACCTGATTTGTGCTGCTGCCGTGTCTTGATGCGTGCAGCTGAGGTGGAGGGTCTTTGGCCGTTGGTCTTGGCCCTCTTTGCAGGTGTGCTGGTAGGGGTGTCCTGATGCTCGTCGTTTGGATCGGACCCTGTGGTGGAGTAAAGGAGGGCGAGGGTTATTAATGGGTCTGTGGGTATTGGAATGGCATTGTATCACATGCATTGGGGTGGTACCTGAGGGTGATTTGGGTCGGGGCCTTGGAGGTGCTTTCATTTGTGTGTGGAGTGAGGGTGCAGTTGTTTGGCAGCCTGCAGTTAGGGTGTGCCTGCTGCACGTGTAGTGGGTGTTTTAGGGGTTTTTAATTATTTATGTATTTATTGTGAGTTTTAAAGTGCGCTATCAGGCCGATGTGTGTGGACACATGGTACTTCACATGATTGGACATTGTGGATTTAGCATTGTTTTATCTGGCCCACCTACCTGAATCTTCGGATGTCTGCACTCCTTTCTCCATCCCTCCGACTCCCTCTATGCTCTCCATTCCGATGGTGGAGGCACAGATTTCTTCCCAGGGGGTCAACTTGATGGGTGATTCAGGACCTCCCCCGGTGGCTGTGGCAATGTTGCGGTTGGCAGAGAGTATGCTGCGGACGCGTATCCGCAGGTCGTCCCATCGCTTTCTGCATTGCTGTGGGTTGCAGGGTGCGGTCCCCACCGCATTTACCCGCTGTGCCACCAGAGCCCATATGGCCTTCTTGTTCGCAAGTGCCGTCCTGGTCATTTGCGTGGAGAAGACGACGGCAGCATTCTCCTGGAGGGTCTCTGTTAGCACGGTGAGTTCCTCACGGGAGAAGTGGACCTGCCGCTTGCGGTCGCACGCTTTCTTCGCTACTTTTCCCATTTTTCTTGGTTTCGCTAGGGTGGATGACGGGTTGGGGTGTGTCTCAGGGTAGTGTTTTTAGTGGTTGTGTGGTTTTTGTGGTTTTATACGTGTACGGTGGGATGTTTCCCGTTCCGGGCCCATGTTTTTACTTCCGTTTCCGTATATTTACGGTCACCGTACTTTCCGGTAGGCGCACACTGCGGTGTCCGCTGTGATGGGTGGCGGTATTGCACCTAGGGCGCCGTACGGCGGCGGTGTGGGCCGTTTTGGGGTCATTTCCGCCATCGCGGACTTTGCACTTCCGCCATGCCGTGGTGCTCGTGCCCGATGGGTCAGAATGGGCCGCACTTTGCTCCTTCGTGCAATGGCGGAAACGCTATTTACGCTGTGGCGGTCCGGTCAGTCACTTTCCGCCAGGGTCGTAATGAGGGCCTTAGTATCTCTATCGAATGATTACAAAAGCGACAGATTAAATCGACAGGTTCCTTACGTAGCCAAGTACCTGTACGATCTTTTGTCATGAACAGATTAAGTCGAAAGTGCAGATATAGTAATCTTGGGTTCTGATCAGGAAATTGCGTCAGATACGGTTGTAGTTTGTCTAGCTCTCTTGCTTCTGGTGGTACTTCTCTTAAGAGACGAGAGCTAGATCTGTCGATACAGGTTTGATGCCAGTCCGCACTCCATAGTTTACGTTTGGCCTTGTCAGGATTTTCAAGTAAAGTAGTAATGTCAATGTCATTTGCGTCCAAAATTTCAGAACATTGCCGATTCCATTTAGCAAGCATTGTATATTCGGGCTCTGAGTCCGGCTTATGTATTATTTTGAATGGGGGGGCTGCATTGGAGAGCTGTGACTTCCTGTATAAAGTTAAAGCATTCCAGCAAACTCTCGCTTGTATGGAAGTCAGTCCCAGTTCAAATCTTATGTTGCTAGTCGGACATCCTTTAGAGATGTGTAACGCTCTGGTCCAAAAGTTGTTTTCAAGTGAGTTCCATAACTCGTGTGAGCAGCCGAACATATTTTCAGCACCATAGATCAGGGTCGGTATTGCTTTTTGTCTGTAAAAATTGATCACAGGTTTTATAGAAAATTTCCCGAATTTTTTGTTTATGATCGCAGCCTGGCAAGCCAGTTGTTGACATTTCCTTTTGGTGGCCTCAACCCAAGGATTGTCATTTATGTGTGCACTTATTATGGATCCCAAGTAAATTAGATATAAGCAGTGAACTGCGCCAATTGACAATAATACAATAATAATTGAATTATGTTTTTAATTCCATTCCACAGCCTGACACGTGTTTCGAGCAAAGCTCTTTTTCAAAGGCTGTACATAGTAACAATTATACAACCAGTAACCCATTCATTAGTGATATACATCATGTCAATTGGGCAAACATCAAGGGGTAGCAAGGGAGATGGCCAGAAGAAATCAGGACATCATGGCATTAAATTAAAAGGAACATAGTATAATATAAGTCATTTTACATACAACATTTACCGTTTAAGCAGATGATCCATCCGGTTACAAACCCAAAAAAAGAAGAAAAAGAAACATAACATAATAAGATAATAAGAGATTAGGTGTGTGCGGTGGAAAATCAACCATAGATAACAAATTTGTAAATCAACTCAAGGACGACTGACTAGATAATTACCGTTGAACCTTGTCCAAAGGAAACTATACGGCAAAAAAGATAAATTAACAAGGATTATCTAATGTCATGTGCATTCAAACGCCAACAATTATCCCACAGTAGATATAAAATTTAGGTATAATTACCTTAATATTACTTGCGGTTGCAATAACCATTAATTAATTACTGCAAAAAGTCCACAGCCAAAAAGGAAAAGTTGCGCGTAGATAACACCAACCAACCAATTCAGGACGAGTCACGTATCCATTACCAATATTAAATTGGACAATTACCAAAAGAAAAAGAGAGGAAACCGGCTCTTAGTTAAATAAAATTAATTAATTACAACATAGGGATCATATCGAAAGAGCACAAAAGTTTCTTACCAGCCTTCCGGCAACAACAATGTACAAAGAGAGAGTGCGCGCGCGCAATGCATCTCGTAGTAGTTAAAAAGAGAAATAGATCGCATAGGCAGCAACAGCACAAGGCATACCGCGGCGGCCATGTTAGGTGAGGGAAAGAGCCGGTTATTGATTAGATCAATAAGGCCAAGTTATGTATAAAGCACACAATCTATCGGTGCTATACACCTGAACATCATAATTTAGTCGAAAATAAAATTAAAGGTGAGCAATACATAGAGCGCACTTGTTAAGCTGATGATGAAAAGATTAGTCTTGGTAATGTATAAGAATATGTTATCACAGGTTGTGTATTCAGCCGCACACATCCATTAATACATCAAGAAAATATACAAACAATTAGGTATTCAGAAACGAAATTAAATAATGTGAAGCACGGTAGTTCAGGTGTAGCTACCTAAGTATCAATGACACCAAACCAACTCTAAATATAAAATTAAATCATAAGAACACATGAAATTCATGATCGGAATTAAGTCCAAAATTTACTAATCTGTGTTTACAAATAAGTCTAGCCTCTAATTGTCTAAGTCTAAGTTCCATATTGCCCCCTCTTTTTAATGGACGTATTTGAGACAGCCCAATAAATTTCAAAGCCTTGAAGTCATCGAGTTGATGTAAAGTCTGCCAATGTAATGCCAGTGGATATTTGGCATCCTGTTTGTGCAAAGAAGCCAAATGCTCCCGAATACGCATTTTGAGTGGCCTAATAGTGCTCCCGACATAAAATAAGCCACAGACACATATAATGCAATACACCACAAATTTTGTGTTACAATTAATGAATGAATTGATAACATGTTTACCTGTTGTACCAAAATCAAATGCCTCAGATTCAAATACATGTGAACACATGTTGCAACTCCCACATTTGTGAAACCCATTCGCACGACCCAGTTCTAACCATGTTCTAACAGTAGGTGCTGGTGCCATGAAAGAGGGGCATAGAAGATTTTTAAGAGTAGGAGCTCTACTAAAAACTATCGATGGATTAGGTTCCAATAATTTGGTGAGATCCTTGTCTAAATGGAGTAAGTGCCAATGACGTTTTAGTATAGCATACACCTCATTACTATCACTGGTGTATCTAGTGATCAGCCTAATTTTATTAAAGCGCGTATTAGCTGAGTTCGTTCTAGTTTTAGGTTTAAGTAAATCAGCCCTCTTCATACTGGACACTTCGCGTTCAACCTTAGTAAGAAGGTTTGGTTGATAACCCCGTTGTACAAATTGATCGCGAATAAACAGTTTTTCCGCATCAAAATCAGCATCCAGAGAGCAATTGCGTTTGGCTCTAATATATTCACCTTTCGGAATGTTGTTAATAACAGAGCGTATGTGAGAACTAGATGAATGTAAAACTGCATTGACCGAGGTAGGTTTACGGAAAGTTTTAGTAATAAAACCCATAGGGGACTTAGAAATGTTCAGGTCAAGAAAATCCACAGAATCATTTGAAACATGATGTACGAATTGCAAACCCCAATTATTGGCATTTAAAAATTTGACAAATTCATTTAGTTCAGCCACATTGCCAGTCCAAATCATAAAAACGTCATCAATATATCTTTTCCAAAGATATATTGACGGTGAAAAGACATTATCATGAAACACATATTGTTCTTCAAATTGGTGCATGAATATATTCGCTACAGAAGGAGCAAAACTGGCTCCCATTGCAATGCCAATCAGTTGTTGATAATATGTGTCATTAAAAAGAAACACATTATTTTGCAGAGCACAAAGAAGAAATTCTTTGATCATTTCAATATGAAGATGGTATGATGCTGATTTGTGTCGGAAAATATAAGTAATGCTACCAATTGCTTTGTAGTGATCAATAGAAGTATATAATGATTTAACATCAAGTGTGACCAATAATATTTCAGAAGTACAAGGCAATTGTGCAAGAATTTCAAGAATATGCATAGTATCTCTTAAATATGTGGGTGTAGAATGGACCAAAGGTGCAATACATTCATTGACATACACTGATATAGGTTCCAAAATTCCCCCCTGGCCACTAATAATAGGTCTACCTTCAGGTATCTGATCAAATGTCTTATGAATCTTAGGAAGAAAATAAGCAGTTGGCATTGTGGGTTTATCAGAAAACAAAAAACATTTTTCCACATCTGTAATGATTCCTAATTTATACCATTTATCAATTAAAGAATGCACTTTATTACGTATTTGAGCAATAGGATTGTTTTTCAAAATGGCATAGCAACCTGGTGAGTTCAGATGGTCAAGTGCCATGGAGATATAATCAGCTTTGTCCATAATCACGACGTTACCGCCTTTATCAGCCTCCTTAATTACCAGCGAATCATTAGATGCTAATTTGTTCAGGGCGGAACGCTGTGCTATTGACAAATTAGAATTTGTGAATTGTGAACGAGAAGAGCAACGATCAACTAATGTGTGAATATCATTGGTCACAACCCGATAGAACGTATCTATAACGTTGTCATCTGACAGAATTGGAGTAAATTTAGATTTATTTGCAAATTCTTTAATTGTCAAATTACGATGCTGAATATCTAATTCATGCATCGTATCAAGAAGGTTAGATTCACTGTCAGACATTGACTCATCAATAGACATGAGTATATGGGTACTCATCATCGTTTGCAATGAAATTTCTGATAGTGCAGCGACAGGTGTCGTAGGAGAGTATTGTTTGACCTGTGTAGCAAAAAACTTCTTGAGCTTCAGCTTTCTGATAAATTTAAATAGATCAATTTGAACCTGCACGATATCCTTAATGCAGGATGGAGCAAATGATAATCCTTTATTTAGCAATGAGTGTTCTTCTGGAGAGAGCTGATATTGACTTAAATTATGAATTAAATTTATCTGAACTGATTCTGAACGGTTTGATTCTGTATTGATTTCTGATATGAGGCTCTGGTTAGCCGTTGACCTAGTGGAGCGGCGTTGACGCCGCCTATGTTGGCCGCCCCTTGATCCCCTTGGTTTGGACCGAGCGTTGCGATATTGGCAGTGGGTGGTAGACGAAACCTGACCTGTTTTCTGATAGCCTCTTGTCTGTTGCCCTTTTTGAATCTTCTCATCTGTTCCAAAAAAGGTGCCGGAGATAAGCTAGATGGTTCTGACAATTCAACAGATTCGGCATCTTCTTCATCCCGTGATTCGTCATCACGAGGTGTATTCCCTAAGGCATTTCTGTTAACAGATCGATCTGAATCACTTTCGACATCAGAACTGACAGGTGAAGAAGCCGCACTGCTATTCCGCGATCTCGACACTTCATCAAACTTAGGTTGATAAGTGTAGACCCGGTTGTCTCGATAATCCCTATCATCTCTTGAAAATTTCCTGCATTTTCTCATTTTAACCTCATCCTGATGCCTTCTCAGTATATTATACATTGTTTTAAAATTTTTATCAATAGTTGCGGCAGGTGCATCAAATAATTGAATTTCTTGTTTGAGTACGTCAATCTGTTGGACAATACGAGAATGTGCTCTTTTTGCATGTTCAATAAGTAGAAGTAACATTTTGTTAGAGCTGTTGGTGAGGTTAGTTTCCCATTCCACTGCCAAATCATTATCCTGAGGATCTTCAAAATCCGGTAAGATAAGAATACGCAGACCTCTTGGTATTTTATTTTCTTGAGTATAGTGTTGCAACGTGGTCATTTCCCAAAATTTATTGATTTCTCTAATGCTCAACCTCTCAAGCTTAATGAATTTAGATCTAAGATCCTCAGTAATATTCGGTAAACGTTTGAACGGGTTCAAAGTAGAACCCCGAGGTGCGAATAGTGCTTTAATATCCGCATCTCTAGTGAGAATATATTCTGCTGCTTCAGCCATGATTTAATGAAGAGTACAATGCACTGCTGCTGGGTTCAAGACCTGAAATTGACAGTAAACAAGATGGTCCAAAGGCCTATGTGAACGACCAGCGCAACTGCACAAGAGTTAGAAGTTTAAAAAGGCAGCGTTCAACATGAGAGTGTGAGGGAACCCGGACCAAGGACCCTCGATAAGAAGTAAATTAGATATAAGCAGTGAACTGCGCCAATTGACAATAATACAATAATAATTGAATTATGTTTTTAATTCCATTCCACAGCCTGACACGTGTTTCGAGCAAAGCTCTTTTTCAAAGGCTGTACATAGTAACAATTATACAACCAGTAACCCATTCATTAGTGATATACATCATGTCAATTGGGCAAACATCAAGGGGTAGCAAGGGAGATGGCCAGAAGAAATCAGGACATCATGGCATTAAATTAAAAGGAACATAGTATAATATAAGTCATTTTACATACAACATTTACCGTTTAAGCAGATGATCCATCCGGTTACAAACCCAAAAAAAGAAGAAAAAGAAACATAACATAATAAGATAATAAGAGATTAGGTGTGTGCGGTGGAAAATCAATGCACATGACATTAGATAATCCTTGTTAATTTATCTTTTTTGCCGTATAGTTTCCTTTGGACAAGGTTCAACGGTAATTATCTAGTCAGTCGTCCTTGAGTTGATTTACAAATTTAATTTAATGCCATGATGTCCTGATTTCTTCTGGCCATCTCCCTTGCTACCCCTTGATGTTTGCCCAATTGACATGATGTATATCACTAATGAATGGGTTACTGGTTGTATAATTGTTACTATGTACAGCCTTTGAAAAAGAGCTTTGCTCGAAACACGTGTCAGGCTGTGGAATGGAATTAAAAACATAATTCAATTATTATTGTATTATTGTCAATTGGCGCAGTTCACTGCTTATATCTAATTTACTTCTTATCGAGGGTCCTTGGTCCGGGTTCCCTCACACTCTCATGTTGAACGCTGCCTTTTTAAACTTCTAACTCTTGTGCAGTTGCGCTGGTCGTTCACATAGGCCTTTGGACCATCTTGTTTACTATGGATCCCAAGTATTTTATGTGAGTAGAGATCCGGAGCGGTATTTTTTCCAGGTACCACACATATTGGGTTGATCTCTTTTTATAGGCTGACAAGTTGCGCAGTATCAAGATTTTGCATTTCTTCTTATTTAAACAAAGCTTGTTTTCCATTACATATCTTTCTAAGGCATCTAGTTTTCGTTTTAGGCCGACCGGTGTGACATCCAAGAGTAATAGGTCATCAGCGTACAACAAGTAACCCAACTGCGAGCCATGAATTTTAGGTGGAAATGCTGTTGCCTCGTTTAATGCGTCCCCTATGTCGGAGATGAAGAGGTTGAACACAATTGCAGCCAAGGGGCATCCTTGTTTCACTCCTTTATAAGTTGGAATCAAAGGAGATAAGGATCCTCCTTGGTCGAGTCTGACTTGCACAGTGGTATTAGAATGGAGCTCTTTTATTGCGTCTATAAGATCCACTGGACACTTCCAAGCTTTGAGTTTCTCCCACAGAATGTGGCGGTCAACACTATCGAAAGCGTGTGAAAAGTCAATAGATGCGACATAGATGGCAGTGTTAGTTCTTATTGACTCCATTTTTAAGAGATTCAGCAGGTGTTAAGACCGCAACCTACGCCTTTAACAAAACCCGCTTGTCGTGGGTCATTACGATGATTTTTAAGTGCCCACGATTTTAAGGTTTGTTGTAGTTGAGTTGCATAGATTTTTCCTATTACATCTAACAAGGCGATAGGTCGATAGTCTCTCGGGTCCAGTCTGTTCCCCTTTTTGAAAATCGGCACAATTATGGCATTTTTCCAAGATCTTGGGGTAGCTCGTTTTGTTTTTATTCTTTCGAAGAGGAGTAAACAGAGCTTTGCCCATTCTTTCGGGTTTTGTTTCATTGTGTAGTTCGTGAGGCCATCCGGCCCTGGAGCTCTTGATGCGTTGGAGTTCTTAATTGAGTTTGTAATGTCGTTTATGTCAAACTCCAGTGTCCACGGGAGTTTGTGCTCGGTTGTACTTTTGTTTTCCACTTCAAATGTGTTAAACAGGTTTGTATAATGTTTTACCCAAGTTTCTTGGCAAATTGGAGATACTTGTAATGCTATTTGTGGGGCGGCAAGATTGTTTATTACACGCCAAAATTCAGCTGAGTTTTTATTTTTGAGATTGCGCATCATCTCTTCGGAGTCGTTCTGCAAGATTGTAGCATAGTGATTATTTCTCCAGTTTCTGTATTTTTGCGTTATACGTTTTTTAGCTGTGTCGTATAATTCTTTGTTACTTCTAGATATCATCCTTATTTCTTTACGTAGAGTTCGTTTTTGTTGCAATACTTGTAGATCAAACTTATGTTTATGCTGTGTTTTTTGTTGTTTAAGGCCTTGTTTGCATTCCACAAATTGAATCAACAGGTGTTGATATTCAATCTCACCTGGAGTGTCCTCCAAAGCAGATGTTACCGAGTTCATATCTTTGGTTTTAAAGTTAAGACGAATTCTTCCGGATCGGTACGTGGTGTCGTGGAGCCATAATTGTTGGGATGTCTGGCTATAGGCATTGAACGACATCTTTAGCATGTCGTGATCACTATGTTTCATTTTGGTGATCTCGAGCCGATGTACTTTGGCTGCAAGGTCTTCAGACACGAAGAGATAGTCTATAGTTGAAGATTGATTTTCATGTCTCCATGTGGGCTGTGCCGGGATGTCACCCGGTGTATTCCCATTCAAAAGTGTAAGGTTTCTCAAATTAATTTCGTTCATCCAGAGCTGTCCCGTTTTTTCATTGACCTTGTGATTCAAGGAGTTTATTTTTGACGCAGTATTCAAATTCAAGCAATCTATGTTAAGATCACCGCAAAGAAGAATCGATGATCTGCTTGAGTTTTCCATTAGGTTGTCCAATATAGCGGTCACCTGGTCTATAAACTTAACAGCGTCAGTTGTAGTATGATTCCAATAGAGATTAATTATGTACATGGACTCTGATTTGTTGAGGGAGGTAAAACTCACTTTAGCAACTTGTATATATGATGAGACATTTTCTGTTGCGATAATTCTGAGTCCGCAATCTTTTTTGACCGCTATCAAAAGGCCAGACATCGGCCTACCTTTGGGTGGTTTAATCGCTGGATTTACCACTATCTCAAAGGCAGGCGACAACGGGCAGGTTGTCAGCCAAGTTTCTTGTAGACAAATCAGATCTAAGTTGTTCATCCAAGGGGAGTTGAATAGGTGAACAAAACCCCGTGTGTTCCACCATCCGAAATTAAGGCACTGAGGTGAACTCCGATTTGAGCATTAATCATGGTTTTTATTGTTTAGGTTTGCGGCTAACCATGCCTAATTTCCATTTTCTGCGTCATTCTTTTGAGTTGGCCCAATGTTTTTGTTCAGACCTTCAACAGTTATTTGGATTTGGTCATTTAAGTAGAACTGAGTTGTTTCTGTGTCTTTTGGTTTGGTCTCGGTTCGAGTTGATATCCCGGGTTTCGTGTCTTTATATTCTTTGGATTTTGTACTCGAAGTTATTCTTTTCTTTAGATTTTCCTGGCTTTTATCATATGTATTGTTTGAAAAAGGCTCAGGAATTTTGTCAACTAGGCTCTGTGGATATAAGTCGAAACCTAGGGACAAAAGTGCAGGTACCGCGTCCAGCAGTATCTCGCGAATAATTTTAGAAGCAAGGTGCAGAGTCACCATATCGTTTCTTTCTTCACAGTGAAACTCCACTATTTTCACGTCATCGGAATTGAGTGTTCGCAGACTCGGTATCAAATAAAATAGTTTGGATAGATATTGTCGATTTAGGATCAAGTTATCACAGGAGTCAAGTCTTTCCAGAATTAGTTTTTCAAAAGAAGATTCCTTTTTTATTATTTTTAATTTAGACATCTTGTTTTTAGAACTTGGTTTAGTTTCATCTTTCAGCTGTTTGTACACAAATTGGCGTTGATGGTTCGAGCGTCCTGAGATAGTCGAGCCACTATTTCCAGTTTCTGTGGGTTTATCGGAGATTTCCACATGACTGCTATCACAGTCAAGGTCCTTCAGACTCTTCGACACCAGCTTGAGCCGCCTTTCAGCCAGTGTTTCGAAAGGTGAGTCTGGTTTACCGTTCGCTTCGGGAATCGTGGGAGAAACCTTTTTTATGGACATGTGAGAGTCCATTGGTTGGCATGTTACAGGTTCGAGATCCTTGGAGCTTGTGGCCGCCAGTTTGAGTCGTCTTTCAGCCATTGTTACAAATGGTGTATCTGGATCGTTATTCAGTTCAGAGATCGTGTCAACAGCACTGACGATAGTACATGTGCGTCGTGTCTTTGATGATTTTTGAGTTCCAAGTAGGACGTCGGACTGAGCCTTCTCAATGTTACAGCTTGGATAAGAGGCTTCCACTCCTACATGTTGTGAAGGTAAGCTCTCGTTTGCAAGATCTAGAAGCTCGTCTACTTGATTTACTTCATCATCGTCATATATAGATAGATTTACCAAATCCAGGTTATCATCTGAAGTACTTTCGGGAGAACAGGTTTTGACATTAGTGTTTCCAATTCTTTGGAGGGTTTTTGAGTTAGCAAGGTGGGAGGAATTGCATCTCGTACCAGCAACTGTTAGGTTCAATGTTTTCAGGTTTCGCAGAAATTTTCTGGAACCATTTCCACGTCTCATTTTATTGGACAGTAAATTTTTAGATTTTTTTTCGCAGTTTGCAGACTTCCCAACAGAGAGTGTAGATTCTGGCTTTGACAGCGGTTTTTTTTTTTAAAGATGTCGTATACCTCCACACTAGCAGAGGTCGGCACAGCACTCAGTCTTGTCGGTGTTATATCATCATTTGCACCTTTTTGCTTTGGGACAGGTTTACTTCCTGAAGATGATGCCGGTTGTGGGTCAGCAATTGCAGGATTGCATGACTGGCTGCTAATTTCAATCATCTCATCAAATGTGGCTAACATTTGCAAGGAAGAGTCTTTGTCGCACACGTTAGACACAGGGAGAACGCACTCCTTCTGTGAGTGTGGACCACCAGTCTTGTCTGCGTTCTTATCCAACTGAGTCGTTATATTTTGTTTTTGGGTGGCCGAAATATAGCTCATCGAATTTCGATTTACTTGCTGTGTTGTGACTGTTACATCAAGCGCACTGTCTGTGTCGCTATGCGCCTTAACTGAGTCAGTTGCTTCCAAGTTTGTGTTATTTCTGCCAGCAATTTTGTATCTTCATTATTGTTTGCAGTAAAGCTACAGACAGAGTTTACAATACAGTCAATTTTGTCATTTGTAGAGGTTAGGTTAGTTTGATATTTCGTTTCTTTCCTTTCTAGTTCAATTATTTTTGTGTTGAGAAGCGCAGTTAAGGTTGCAAGATCTTTTATGTTTTCATTCATCTGCTCGTAGAGTTTCAAAAAAGGCGCAATAGAAATTCCCATAGATGCTATGATAACAGCCTGTAGGTCTTTAGAGACAGGTGCATTTCGAGGGACCTCTTATTTATTGGGCATACGCACTTGTTTTGAGGAGTTTGAGCGTCTGCAAGATCTGATTTTAGGGTAAGGACGCTCCATGATCGAGGAGTCAGACGAAGAAGTTTCTGAGACAGAAGTATTTTGTAAGTGTTGGTGTCTAGCGGTTTTAAAACATTCAACGTATTCAGCTGAGGAAGATTTGTGACTCGTTTGATCCATGTGGGATTCTGAAGTGGAGGTAACTTTTGACTTTTTTACCTGAGAGCAACGCAGCGGTGATAAACTGTCTGTGTTAGTCCAACTGCGTTTAGCTCCAACGGTTGCTCTACGTGTGACACTTTGAGAGCCGCTTTGTGTCGCTTCATGCATCACTTGTTCTAACCGTTCGTTTTTGAACGTCCTGTGACCTTGATTCGCTATTTCAACATGTCGGTTTTGTTGGAGTTTAGTCATCAATGTTACGTCGGTAATTAGCTTGTTAGCGATGTCTAATGAAGGTCTACAGTTCCCAGGTCCCTGTGTTGTAACTACCTCAGTGCGAGCTTCCGAGTTAGGTACTGCAGAGAGCATAAGTACCTTTCTGCTCAGATCGTGTCTTTGAGGAGTTTCGGCACAAGAGGTGTTTGATGTATTTGTTGTTGGTGTGACCGGTACATCATTGCCAAGAAAGCCGTCGTGGTTGAGTAAAGTTACAGCATCAGTGGGCATACAACAAGAAGGTAGTGGGTTCGTGATGACACAGTCCCCTCCATCACTATCGACCATGGTCTCGGGGTTGATGTACGTTACGTACGATTTGCTATTGCGGTCGTCTTGTTCCCTGAGGTTCGTTACACCAGTCTCCCCAGTGTTAGAGTCCACAGAACACAGTGTATTCAGACGACTTTCGTCTATACCGCTGTGTTTTTGACTGTGAACATCGACCGGCGTTGACACAAGTGTTTCTTCCGTAAAATCGAGCTTTGGGTTTGCCATTGAGCCGTGGTTAACGTGACAGGCATTGTTCGCCAAGCTATCTAAACACACTGACCCTGAGGTAGGGTCAGTGCTGTTAGTTAAGTTGTATGGTGGACACTGTTCAAAGTCCATATGTATTGGGGCAACATAAGCGGGTTCAACGTTTGTTTCAACATTGTTGGCACCAACCTCGACCATTGGGCGGATGGCGTCGCCTGTCTCAGCGATGACTTGTGTGCTTAGAGTACTTACAGTTGTTAAGTTCCGCTCCCCACAGAGAGCTACAGCCGTCTCCTCGGAGCCAGGGTGTGCATCCATTTAAGTCCATTTCTTGGTTTGCGCGCGTGTCTTAGCGAGGTGCATCAGAGTCGGTGTTAGGGAGCATTTGGAACAGGAATAAAAACTTGGGGAGAATCACCATTTTTCACTCGGTTGAGACGCGCCATCCAGGAGAGTCCTGATCTTGCCCATCTTTCTATGTCTCTCTTGATTTCTGACCACAGTGGGAGAAAGTTACCGGGGAAAAGGTCATCAGGGTCGCGTGCCACTCGGACACCCAAGTATCAGGACCCATCCCTCTGTAGTCGGAAGGGCAACCCTCCCACGTAATCTATCTCTGGGTCTGATAGATTTCCCCAGATGAACACCACTGACTTCCCAAAATTCACCTTAAACCCGGAGAGTTCTCCATAGTGTGCCAGGCCCTGGAGGACCCTGGGGACCGTCTGGGATGGTCTCGTGATATAGAGTAGTGCGTCATCGGCAAACAGGCCGATCTTGCAGTGTGTGTCCCCTATCCGTACTCCATTGATTGCCTCATCTTTACGGACAGAAATTGCCCAGGGCTCCATGACCATTGCGTATATTAGGGGGGATAGAGGACACCCCTGTCTTGTGCCCCTCTCCAGGGGAAAGGTCTTTGATTCAGTCCCGTTTGCAACCACCTTAGCTGAGGGAGTGGAGTATAAAGCCGACATCCAGCCTAGCCACATCGGGCCCATCTCCAGAGAAGAAAAAACCTCCCCTATGAAAGCCCAGCTGACCCTCTGTCGAAGGCTTTCTCCGCACTGAGGGCCAGCAAGAGGGCCTCCTCTTTGTGGACCACCTTCGAGCTAATCACATGAAGCGTATTCCACATATTATCAGAGCCTTGTCTGTTCAGGACGAATCCCACCTGATCTGGGTGGGTTAGGTGGGGGAGGCATCTCTCTAGTCTAGTCGCCAGCTTTCTGGTGAAGATCTTAGCATCTAGGTTCAAAAGGGAGATGGTCCTATATGAACCACAGTCTGCCTGGCCCTTGCCTGGTTTGGGTATTACAGTAATTAGGGCCTGTAGAAATGTCGGTGGGATTGAATCTTGGTTTCTAATTTGGTTGAACAACTTGGCCAGTGGCTTCACCAGGATGGATTAACACTGTTTATAGAAATCCGCCGTGTAGCCATCTCCCCCTGGGGCTTTTCCCGCTTTCAACTTCTTAATGACAGACTCCACCTCTTCTTCTGATATTTCCCCCTCAAGGGCCTCAAGCTCAGCCTCAGTCAGATGGGGTAGGGGGTGGTCGGTTAGGTAAGCCCGAATCTCTTCCAATGACTCGCCCCCCTGTTTGGTGTAAAGTTCCCTGTGGAAGTGGAAGTCGGCGAAGCATTCCATTATTTCCTCCTTTTTTCTACACACATTGCCCCCTTTGTCTCAAAGGAAACCCACCCTTCTTTCCATTCTACATCCCCTTGCCCTGTGTGCCAAGAGAGTCCCCACCCTATCCCCCCGTTCATAGTATCTTTGTCTCGTGTATCTCACCTTTTTAATCACCTCCCCTATGAGGACAGTGTGCAATGCCTGTCTTTTTCCTTGCATTTCCACCAGGAGAGCTTCCCGATCCTCCCCATCGAGGGTGAGCCTAGCTCTCAGGGCCCTCAACTCCATCCGAATCTTGTTTTCGATAAGGCCTCTTTCCCACTTACGTCTGGAACCCTCCGCTGTCAGGAGACCCCGGAAAGTGGCGTTTGCGGCTTCCCACACCATCACTATGTCCGTCTCCTCATTGTCGTTTGATTCAAAGTAGGCTATAATTTCCTTCCTTAGAAACTCCCGGAAGACCGGGTCCCTTAAGAACGTATCGTTACAGCGCCACCGGGAGAACCTCTGGGAGATAGGGAGCGACCAGTCTGCCACCAGTAACTCATGGTCCTGACCACGTTATTTCTTCCTCTTTGGGGAGCGCGGCCACCCCTCCCTCTTCCTCGGAGATCAGTAGCAAGTCAATTCTTGTATATGTGTGGTGTGGCGGTGAAAAGAAGGTGTATCCCCCTTGGGCTGGCCACGCTCTACGCCATACATCTACCCAGTAATGTTCCTTTATGAGAGTCTGTAGTGCCAAATTGTCCTTTGTGCTTCCCTTTGTCCCCACACCTTTAGCTGACCACCAGTCCAGTTGAGGGTCCATTATGAGTTTGAAATCACCACCAAGTATCATGGCCCCCTCTGCCCATTCATCCATTACCCTGAAAATTTGAGTTAGGAACCTTATCTGGCCTTAGTTAGGAGCATACAGGGTGGCCAGTGTAATCCGTTCACCCTCGCAAGTGCCTTTAACCCCCAGGAATCGCCCCCCGAAACCCCTCTTGGTTTCTATTTCCGTGAGGTGGAGTGTTTTACTCAATAAAATGCCAACCCCCTCCTTTTTAGTGCTTCTATGAGAGGCCCAGAAATTATTTCCAATTTCCTTCCCCTTTATCATCGATTCCTTCCCTTGTTTGTAGTGGGTTTCCTTTAGGAAAAGGACCATCAGCCTTTGTTTGCGGAACATGTTGCTAGTCAGAGATCTCTTGTTCTGAGAATTTAAGCCTTTAACATTCAGTGTGCCTATCCTTCCTTCAACCATTGTCGTCCTTAATCTCATTCTCTTTGTGCGCCTCCGTGAGTTCCCAATGCAGAGCCCATTGTAAAGCAAAAGGCCATGGCTCGATTTGGCTATTTCCTTTCCCCTTAATCCCAACAATTTTCTCCCCTACCCCATTGCCCTTTTCCGCCCTCTCCCCATCCCTTGTTTCCTACATTCCATTCCCATTGTTTTCGCCTCCCTCCATGCGGTGCTCTAGGGTAGTTACTTTCATTGTGAGGTATGCGAGCTTGGCTCCCATATCCGTTCTCATTCCGCGGATTTCCTCTAAGATCATCTGGTTGCTGTTTTGGATAGCACCCAGATCAGGGGCTGGAGTGGAAGGGCCCCCGGAGGTAATCTCGTCCTCGCCGGCATGGAAGTCGCACCGAGGTCGGATGTGGTAGCTACCCTGTGTCCAGTAAGCAGTGGTGACAGTGCCGCCTTCAGGGTCATGTTTGTCTCCTCAGTGGCACTCCCGCGATGTCACCGGGTCTGTGGGTGTTAGCTCATGGAGTTGGTTGGATCCGTGGGGAACTAGTGGGTACCCCCTGGGTGCCCGTCTTTTGGTCCCCGCGGACGGGTCTCGGTACCTCTCTAGACCTGAGGCGGCGACGGGTTGGAGAGATGGACAGTCTGGGGACGTAGAGGTTGTTGGGTGGGGGTATGTGGGTCCAGAGCAGGGGAGGGCACCCTTCCCAATGTGTCCTGGGGCAGGGTTATCCCTTGTCCAAATGACGATCCCTTTTGGGCCCAATGCAACTGGGCTAGCTGGTCAGATGTTGGCCTGCCAGGGGCCCCTTCCGTCAGCCCCCTCACCTGCATTGTGGCTCTGTGTGTCCCCCCGAGCCAGCTGTGGGGAGAGCACGCTCCCGCGTCGGCCCAAGCTGGGGGAACCTCGCTGGGGATGTGGGCGCCACTGCCAACGATTAAGGGCAAAGGCCCAGTAGTGGCCCCCTCCGCTCACCGGCTGTCCCCGGTGTGTGCCTTCTCCTCCCAGGCAACAGGAAGTCACTGGTGGTCTAGTGGGGGCCACTGATGTTCAGATTCGGCCGGGGGCAGGGGGCGCCTCCAACAGCCTCCTCGCCTTGCGCTTGTTCCTCTCGCTGTCTGCCCTCCTTGTGTGCAGCCAGTGGGGTGCGCTCCTGCTGCGGCCCAGTACACAGTGGTTGTGTGAGTGGGGGGTTGTCCTACGGCTGGTTCATGGGGGCTCCCCTCGGCGTGGAGAGAGCAGTGAGGGATGCCTCTCCTGGCGCGTCTCTTCTGTTCCGGCTCCGGCACCTTAATGCTGCTCTATGTGCGGTCGCGAGCCGGGAGGTTATACTTTCTCCCGCGACTCGTGTCGCACAAGTCTTAGGGGGAAGAAGGAAGCCCGCAGGGTCCAGGCTGTTCCACCGGGGTCCAGGAGTCACACCAAGTGCGTCCCAGATGTGGGCGTTTCAGGGCTTGGCTGATGAAATGATCCTGGTGCTCCTCCTCTGTGGCCCGGGTGCGAGCGGCTGCACGGTCTTCTTTGGGCGCTCGGCCCACGGCCCTGGGGGAGGGGCACCCAAGGTCTACGGCAACGTTTCTCGGCTACAGGGGCACCTCTAGACTAGTGGGTTGGACCCTTCAGTGGGTGCTGTGCTCCAACTGCTTTTTCACACATCCATGTGTGAGATGGAGCCCTTTCTCCGCTTTAACTCTGCAAGTTCTCCGGGGCTGTCTGTGGAGCTCACGGCTCAGGCAGGCATCTTGCCTGCGCCCCCTGGCGGCCTTCGCCCTTCCCCACTTTATCATGTACAATTGCGAGTGTCGCAGAACTGCCCTCTGGGTATAGGTCTCCTATTCTCATTTCTTTGTCTGGGTCCCACTTACGCTGCAGTGCCATATCAAATGTTGGTTTCAGGCCGGGATGATGCCAAAGGGGGGTGAATGGCCAATACGGGTTCTCACAGCCCACTCTTGCAAACAATGCTACCAAGGCGTGAACTGTAGAGTTCACTTGGTCTACCTCCCCATTATTGCCTTTCTTTGTTGTAAATGGCATCGCCTGGATATTGGACGGGGCTACAGCGAATTTCTCTGCTCGTACATGTGCGTGTTTCTCTGCGGTGTCCCCCCAGTACTTCGCAAAGTGTGCTTGTGCTGCATGAAAATATAATATGAAGTCTGGGGCTGCCAGTCCTCCGGTTTCATATCTTCCACACATCTTGGGCCATTTAAGTTTCACAGATTTCCCTGCCCATACGAAATTAACCGCTAGCCTCTGCAGTTTCTGGAAGAAATCTCTACCTGGACAAATGGGAATCCCACAGAACAAGTACAATAATTTGGGTACTACCACCATTTTGAGGAGGGCCACACGCCCATACATGGATATTGGTAGTCTAACCCAGACAGCCAGTTTGTGTTCCAGGAGTTTTAGGTAGGGTTCGTAATTATTGTTGTACAGGGTCTGTCTGTCAGTGGACATTATTATACCCAGAAATCTTGCGGACATGGGGGACCATCTAAATGCTGATGTAGCTTGAGACTGCCCTGTAGTTGGCGTCAGTGGGATTATCTCTGACTTTGATTAATTTTATACCCAGAGTATTTGGAGAATGTATCTATTTCCTGTATTATCGGGGGTAAATATATTTCCAGACATCTAAAATACACCATTGTGTCATCTGCGTATAAGGACAGTAGTTGGGGAACCCCTCTGATGCAAATTCCTCTCCACGTGTGTTCATGTCTGATCTTGGCGGCCATACCCTCTATTGTAAGCGCAAATTTGAGGGGGGACAAAGGACAGCCTTGTCTAGTTCCCCTTTACAGCACAAAGGGAGAGGACAACATGTTGTTAGTTCTTACCATTGCTGCAGGGTTTTTGTATAACAGACGGATATAGCACCTAAACATTGGCCCAAATCCCAGTTTCTCCAACATTGCAAACATAGAACTCCATGATACAGAGTCAAACACTTTTTCAGCATCTAGCGTGATTGCTGCTGCCTTGGCGTTCGGGTCCAATTGCGATGTTATTGCGAAAAATCTCTGCACGTTCAACGCCGTCGATCGGGTTGGGATAAATCCTGTTTGGTCCGTGTGGATTAAGTTGTTCATGTGCGGGATCAGGCGGTTCGCTATTGCCTTTGCGTAGATTTTTGCATCTGAGTTAATTAGTGATAATGGGCGGTAGGACTCTGGGTCTTGAGGGGGTTTTTGGGGCTTTAGCAGGACTGTTATAATTGCCTCTCTCATGGTACCTGTTAACTCTCCCCTGTCAAGTGCCTCCTCCCAGATCTCCAGTAGTTTCAGGGCCATTTCACTCTTAAATTCCCTGTAGAAATTGAGCGGCATACCGTCTGATCCTGGGGCTTTGCCTGCTTGTCGGTCCAAAATGGCTTGTTCAATTTCCTCCACTGTCAGTGGGAGTTTGTTAGGCAGAAACGTGTGCAGTTCCCTTAGAGACCACTGCAAAAGATTTAGGACTACAGGTGGTTGGCAGTAAACCCAATTGGTAGCAGTCTGTACCATCCAGATTTATCTGGTAGCTGTGGCTGAGCAGTCAGACTTCTCTCAAGATGAGTTAGGCAGTATATAGAGTATACACAATAGGTACAGAGACACAGTAGCACAAGCAAACACTGACCAGAGCTTTGGTGTAAAAGTATATAATTATTTATTTAAAGACACTTGTAAATTACACTAGCACAAAGAGGTAAGTAAATTCAACACACAGTCATTATTATATATATACAACCCTAATTACTTATTAGACAAGTCTTACTGAGAAACACCACTTATTTTTAGACAGAGGTGAGCGCTTAACATAAGATGGCACTCTAATAAGTTATTAAAAAGGGAGGGAAAAAGGCAGAGTAATGAAAGCACACAAATTTCAATACTTTTCAAAGAACCACAGTGAGGCAGGTTAGGCAAAGTCTACTGGAGAGCAAGGAAGTTCAAATGCCAGGCCCACTCTTAGAGAGAGCAAGCGAAATGTGTCCAATATCACACAGTGGGGTTATGCCCAAAGAGTCTTTGTAGAAAGTTCACAAAAGATTGAGATCAAGTCAGGAAAAGCTAGTTAACAGGTCCCAGGCTAGCCCAGGTTAGAAAGTCGAGGATTTACTGTCACCGCGAACGATCTGTCGCAAGGGAAGCCAGGCGGAACACAGTACCTGAAAGTGGGAAGAACGCTCCAGCGGGGGCAGTTGTTCCTGAAGGCGGGTGCAAGTCGGTGTTTCGTCCAGAGGAAGAGGAGGTCTCGACGTTGGAGGAAAGCTGAAGCCGTGGAGTTTTCCGGTTACAAGGTACCACCCTTTTCTTCGCGGTAGTGGTAAACCGTGGTATTCTGGTTGCCGGGGTGGCACGGGCAAGGCGGCCACGAGATAGTCCAGGAAGGCGAAAAGACGGGCAAACTGGTTATCCCCACCAGTCAAAGGAAGAAGACTATCCGGACTGGAGATCTCCTCTGTCGTCGGGAAAAGTGGTGAGACGGTTCCGCAGGGCTCCACCGGTGGTGTCGTCGTTGCAGGTCGGCTCGGCTTCTCCCTCTTCGGATTCTTTAGGTCCTGTGGCGACTTCTGAAGTTCCAGTCCCCAAAGCCCTGCTTTTATGCAGAAAACCCCCATTCATTCAGCCTAGCTGTCAATCAAACATGCTAAGGGGTGAGCCGGGCGGCTCACCACTTGGGCCAATCACACAAGAGTGCGACTTGAGTTGCCGAGGCAACTCAGTCCAGGGTGCCTAAACCCCCTCCCGCACTCCCTCTGGTACCCAGACAGAGTGGCGCCACTTTTGGAGGCTTCTGTGGAGAGACCCGCCAAAAAGTGGAACAAAGGGCTCGACTTGGGTTGGAGTCACAGAAGCGAACACAAGCGCCATTTTGGATCCAAGTTTCGGCAAAAAATACCAACCGGTGAATTTATATTAATTTAATAAACCGGCGGTATGTTCGAGGCTATTTTAAAAAGTGGTAGCCTCGAACAATGGGGAAATCCCATAATAATATATTTGCAGTCGAATATAAAAAGTATCCACTGCCACCAGCCAAAACTCAGTCGGGGGGGACTGGACAGTGCCCCCTCGAACAACAGAGCCCAGGGCAATCGAATTGCCCCGACCAGTACGTCCACAATAGGATGGTTTGTACTGGTTCTGTTCATAATTTGAAACTAGTAAAGCCAATGGGCACTTTACATGCCCTGGGAGACAGTAGTTAGTCCCAGGGAATAGAGTCTATGTTTGGGGGTCGCTACGACACCCCTGGGTTACCCACATACCAAAAACACATGAAGCCCTATGGGGTAAAGGACCCCATAGCCCATAAAACACATACAAAGTCAAAGGAACACCTCAAATCATGTCTAAGAGTGGGAGGAAAAGAGTCTCACTCTTAGCAGGAGAAAAAAATAAACCCAAAAAATCCAGCAAAGCTGCTGGGGGACTCACTAGGTTTGGGAAATTAGCCTTTACAGAGAATTCTCCCTAACAGAGTTCTAGCATTGTCCTTTCTACCTCCCCCAGTTTGGGCAGTGGGAAAGAGTCCATGTATGTGAGGAGGTCTTCTGGGGTCACTGTGTCCACATTAGCATACAACTTGGCATAGAACATTTTAAACTCTTTGTTAATTGTATTTGGGACCATCTGTACATTTCCTGCAGCGTCACGGATACTGGTAATGTCCTGCTCGCTTCTTCCCTTCCCCATATTTCCTTGCCTTCACAGGCTGGGTTATATAGTATAATTCTTTCTCTGCAAGGGTCTTAAAGTTTTCTAAGTGTTCTTTTATTTTTTGTTGGTGTCCTTTCCCTGGTGTCACTAACTGCAGGACCTCAAGAGTCTTTAGTTCCTGTTCAGTCTGGGCTAAGTTCTTCCTTATAACTCTTAGGGCGCACATGCTGTCCCCATCAACTGGCCTCTTAGCCACACTTTAGATGTTTCCCAAACCGACCTATGGGTCCGTACTGTTCCTGTATTGCGCTCAAAAAAGTCCTCTATCTCTGTTCTAAGTGGTTTGATCACTGATTCATCTTTCAGTAACTCTGGTGGCATACGGCAGGTACGAGTGGTGCGTTCCATATTTTTGGGCACCAATCTCAGGGGGACCGGGGAGTGATCTGACATAGTGCGAGGCAGGATTGAGCTCTGTTCTACCTCTGGCACCAGCTCGGGGGAGCAAAGCCAATAGTCAATGTGTGAGCTGGATCCATGTACCCCTGAGTAGAATGTGTAGTCCTTTTCTAGGGAGTGCAGCTCCCTCCATATATCAGCAAGGGGTAAAGTGACCATTGCCTGTTGTAACGTCAGTGCCGCTTTAGTACATGGCCTGCGGGTTGCCGTCGACCGGTTCAACTCTGGGTTCAGAATTAAATTGAGGTCTCCTCCCCATAGTACGTTTGCCGTCCCAATGGGCGATATCAGTTCCACAATTCAAAGATAGAACTAGGGGCTATCTATATTTGGGCCATACGTGTTGACCAGTATGGTTTCACTATTACATAGCAATGCCCACACAATTGCATATCGGCCCTCTTCGTCAATTAGTGCTTTAGACATCTGGAAATTAACCCTCTTATGTACTACTCTGAGAACCCCTCTCGCCATTGAGGAGTAATTCGTGGCTACCTTTATATGACCCCAATTTTGTGCGAATGCATCCGTGACCTTCTTGCTGGCGTGCGTCTCTTGTAGTAAGAGTATGTCGATCTTATGTCTTGTTGCGTATGCAAGTATCTTCCTTGCTTTTATCAGGTGTGCCAGCCCCCGTACGTTCCTGGTGAGCAGCCTAATCTCCTACCTATCTGATTTCATTAGTAATAGTGTCGTAGGTATGTCTTAGCCTCTCCCTTAGCTCATGCAGTATCTTGTTACATGGGCCGTACTCACCAGCAGTTTTGTTTTTTCCGTTTTGTTTCCTCTTCTGTCTACCCCCTGTTTTTGTATCAGCCCGTATGTTCCTGGTCCGAGTACCACAGAATGTCTAATTCACTTCATCCCATGGGCAACTAGCCCAACTCCCTACCCGCCCCCCTCCCTCACAATCCCCCCCAACTGGACGGTGTGAATCCCTCATATAACTTCAACCTTTGAACTTTTGGGTGACCCTGTGCGGTTGTTCTGCCCTTTTCCGCCTGCCAACCAGACTGGCTCAAGGGCCGCCACACCTATTGTTTCGTGTATGCAGGTTTGGTAACTTATCCTGTGTTCTCAAGCTCCCAGTATATTCTCATTTACTGAGTCCGGGTGTTGGATTCTTGTCATTTGTTAATTGTATCCCATGGTGTCGTCTGGAGATTCGAAAAAATGCATCTTCCCGGCATATTGCAGGCGTAACTTGGCGGGTTACATCATTGCATAGGGGATGGAGCGCGCCCTGAGAGTTGTCTTAACTTGGTCGAAATTACGACGAGCAGCTTGTACCCCATTCGAGAAATCAGGGTAGATATGTATCCTAGTAGAATCATATGTTAGGGTGCCTTTCTCTCAAGACAGGCGTAGGATCATATGCCTGTCGCGGTAATTGCAGATGCGGACAATAACTGTGCATGGCGGTGCCCCAGGTTTTGGGGGGGGGCGTCAGGACTCGGTGAGCTCTCTCAATCAGAAATTGCTGTGTTAGCTGCGCTTCGGGGAGGACTGCTCGGATTACTTCTTCCATGTACACCTCCATTGGGACATTAATTTGTTTTCCGCCAGCCCGACTACCCTAATATTGTTACAGCGGGACCTAGATTCTAAATCTTCACACTTCATTTGGACTATTTGTAGGTGCTTTTTGATGGTCTCCATGTCTTTGCCTCAACGGCAAAGTGATCACTCTGTCCTCAACGGTGCTTATCCGGTTCTCTGTTTCCAGCACACGTGTGTTTACCTGATGGAGGTCTGCTTTAATGGACGAAATGGTACTACCTATCTCATCCAGTTTATTGTTAACTGCGGCGAAGCCCGTCTGTAGTGCCATCATGTAGGAGTCTGGAGATCCACTTCTAGGGCTGTGCGGTTCCAATATGGAGGCCTGTGGTGCTCCTGTGTTTTGGTCTCCCATGTTGACGTTGGTGAACGCATCCATGGGTCCCTTTTTATTTGCTTTATTGCCTCTGGGCATACGGAGCGTGGGTTATATATGTATGTAAGCGCCTCCCTTGGGCCGTGTCCTGGTGTGATTCCTCCAGCCTGTGTTGGGGGCAATGCTTGTCCCCGTGTCTATCGCTTTTAGAGGCACTTATTTATAGTGTTGTAATCCGCTGCAATGTCCTTCTCCCCGCCTCCACGTGTGCTGGGTTACACTGGGCCTGCCATCTGCTATGCCTTGTTACAGGGCTTTGCCCTCTCCTTTGGGGTCCCCACCACGGCTGATCCGCTCCACCAGGCTTGGATTGTCAGAAAAAAAACATGGGGGGCAGGGGGAGTATGCAACCCACATGCTTTAGCTGACAGTTCTCAGCACCACCTCCTTGCGCAACGTTGCTTTCCTCTCCCCTTTTTCACAATAGCCTTATGTTTTGTACATGGACTTCCGGGCTGCGCGTCTCCAATGCCGCAGGCCCCGCACAAGTATCTGTCAGACCGTGCTGCTGAGCGGGCGGGGGGCCCTCCCTCAACACAGCCGGCCAGCCGCTTGCACACAGCGCACATGGCAGCCGCTGGGGGGGGGGATAGCACGCACCTGCAACCACTCTCAGATTTTTCGAGTCCCGTGTGTGAGCGGTATCTGTCTACACACGTACCTGCTGGTTCTTGTTTGTTGAGCGGGTGGGGTGGCCCTCCCTCGACCCGGCCAGCCGCTCGCACTCAGCGCACTCGACGGCCGCCGGGGAGGGATAGCCCGCTCCCGCAGCCAATCACGGATGTTTGAGCTCCGGGTGCCTTCTCTCCCTTCTCCTCGATTGGTCACACTTTCCACAACTCCGCTGCTCTGTACTTTTGCGGCTATGGCCCCTTGTTCGCGCCTGCCGTTCCGGATGTCAGCGAACTCGTCGTGGGTGGGGGAAGGGCAGCAGGCTCTTCTCTACTAGGCAGTCCGTCGGTGTTTCACCGCGGGTTTTCTCCGTTATTAGCGGATGTTGTTTAACTTCGTGGGAGTCCGCCTATGCCCCAACACTTCAGCTGCTTGATACACCATAATTCTTGGGGGTATGTCCCCTGGATTTACATGATTTTAAACAGAATATAAATGTCACGGCACAGCTACTCCTTCAGGCGGCCATTTTCGTTGACGTCCTACAGTGCCTTCCGATGAAGGTCAGCTTTATTTTAGATTTCTTTGAAGGAAAGCAGCAGCAATCCTTCTTCCAGCTGGGCATCAAGGATAAGCAGCTTCAAGTTTCAACTTCGGCTTCTGAATAAATTAGGAAGTGAGAGGTCCCCAGATATACACATCTGTCCCTCATTCACTCTGGCCGAGCCAGGCTCAGTCAGCCAATCACACAGAAGGGGATTCATGCAGGCAGGCAGCCAATCAGGCTCACAAGCATTCAGGCTATTCACTTCCACCCAGACACCCATAACAAGGAATGTGGATTGGGGCAAGTACTCAGCCTTTCAGCATACCACACTGCATTCATGTCATTTTCAGGCTGGGCTGTCTCATTCAGTGTGTCACACACACGGAAACTAGAGACCCCATAACATAAAATGCATATTGGTCACACCCTCTATTCACACAGGTCCCACCCCAAGGGTGTACCCACATCATACAGTCACTGGGAAGGCTCCAGCCAATCTGGCCTGGACCTCCCAACATTACCATACATGGTTCTTCCACCCAACAGCCAGTCAGAGGAAGGGACAGAGTCAGGGCTTTCCAGGACTTTGGGAAAACAAGGTAACAGGCAATAGAAAACAAGAGGCCACAGGGGCCATCTTGCCTTCTATCTATCCACTGATTCCTATGGGAGGGCTAGGGTATCCCTAAGTGGAGGATACTAAGAGCACCTGTCACATTCAGCGTGGAGCTGCCACCAGACCATACCCTGCTCTGCGGGCAACACACAGGTGCCCAGAAACATACACTAAGGGTACAAGGTTGCCCCCCCCCCACCCATGGGAGCCATAAGGGTATCCCAAGGGTCTCTGTTCACCATGACCAAAAAGAGGAAGAAAATAACACAAAACACACATGATGACAGAGTACGGACAAGGGGCTCGCTGTCGGTGGTTACTAATATTACACCTGACAAGGGAACACAGGAGGTGAAGTCTATCTCTATCCTTGCTCACTACTTTCCTGTCTGCTAAAATGTTGCACACATCATAAAGGTCGATATTTTTACTTTATTGTCATCACAAACCCAGGCATCCTTAACCTTTGGTTAGTAGATAGCGATTGTTTCTCCATCAGTATACTAATCTGCTAAATGAGCTGCAATGGCAACCTAAAAGCCCATGGTCTTATCTCACTAAACGCCCTCAGGGATCCTAGCCGCCTCTAATTTACCAAGGTGTTAGTGTTGTAAGTGGGTATGGAATAGAATCATCCATACACCCTGCTTGATACGTCCGGTTTTCTATCACGCTTGGTCTTTCTTCTCTCTCCACCCCTCGACGTCCACTCACCTTTACTCTCCCCCTCTTCTCCCTTGTGCCGCCGATATTTCTTGCACTTTCTAGGGCTCGCATCCACCTTTTGATGTTACTCCACCCTCTTCTTCAGTACTACTCCCTCCTACGCCCTACTACTAACTCCTCCACTAGACCTTTGCCTCCTCCACACGGCTAATCCCTCCTCCATTTACTACTCCCTCCTCCACACTGCTACTCCCTACATTCATTCACACCCAGTTCCCCTTCTCCTAACAACACTTACTACACTTTCACGCATACTCAGAACACTACTACGTTCACTCACTAGCCAATACCTGACCTTCAGCAATCACCTCCACACTCTTCTGCTTCTCCTTCCTTCTTCCTACTTGTCTCTTTCTTTGCCAGTTCCACTTCCGTCTCTACTCCAAACAATATTAATAACGGGAATACGCTCCTATGGATACCGTCCATGGCTTGTATCCAGCCCAAGATTTCTTTCCAGTACGTCTGTACTCTTGCACAACTCCACCACTGATACCAATAATTGCTAACTTCAGAGCAACCCCTCCAACAGTATGGCACTACCCCACAGTACATTTTCGCTAGCCTTTGCGGAGTCATGTGCCATCTCATTAGCAACCTCCCATTATGCATCTTATATTGCATGGATATTGATGTATTCCAAACTGCCCTACATATCACTGCCCATGTATATGAGCAATCCTGCAGCCCTAGCTCTATCTCCCATTTGGTCTGTGTGCTCGGTTTTGGGTAATGTCCTCTAGTAATCATTGTGCTGTACAATTGAGCTATCAACCCTTTAGAGTCTCGGCGTTCACTCAAAATTCACTCAAAGACAGTGTGCGGCCTTCACGGGGAATCGCCCCAGCGCGAATCTAGCAGTACACTTCTTAACTGCAAATAGTATAGAGGCTATATGGTAACTTCCTGCTGTGCTTCCTCCAGTTCCGCTTTTGATATAGGTGCCGTCTTACCACATATGCCCCACTCTAACCAGGCCTCCGTCCGATTGGGGCTGAAAACGGTCTGGGTCGACAAGCAGATCTCTGATGGGAGGGGCCCATATGCAACTAAGCGGAGATGGCCAGGACGCCACTCCCTTCATAATGTGTGTGGGGTGCCAGAGAGACCACAAAACTGCCAAGACTTGGTGTTCACGAATTCTACGCGGCATGGTTCTGCAAGGGACCCACAGCCACTCGCACAGGGTTACCAGTGCAAATAGCCAATTTTCGAGGCCGATCTACTGCTTCTAAGTGCTTTCCCACAAATGATCTGCAAGTATGCGAAGTTGCGATGCCCTATAATATTTGAAAAAATCTGGGAAACCCATACCAGCATGTCCTTAGGTGTTATCAACGTAGTTTATGACACTCAGGGCTTCCTGCGTGCCCATAAATATGTAAGAAGGGTGTGTTTTACTTCTACATCGAATGCTTCTGGGATAACTACTGGGAGTGATTGAAAAAGAAATAAGAACCTGGGGAGAATTTTCATCTTAATCAATGTGAATCTAACCGCCCTGGGAAGTGTCATTTTGGATCATCTCTCCTTGTCTGATTTAATAGAATTCCACAGGGGCGGGTAGTTTGCCCGAAACAAGCTTGTTAAGTCTTTCGTGATTTCCACCCCTAAATACTTGATTCCCTTTGTTTGCAATTGGAACACCCACTCTGTTACTAAGTGGCTCGGAAGTGCAGAGGTTTGCTGCAGTGTCAGAGCAACCATTTTATTATATTCTGCCAATATGGTTGAGTAATGTACGCTAGGATATCATCAGCACATAGTGCCAATTTGTATTTACGCCCTGTACTTACTAACCCTCCTATCCGGGCGTTTATTTGGATTGCTTGTGCCAGTGGCTCTAGGACGAACAAAAGGGGGGACAGGGGGCATAGATATTGGGGGGGCGGTACAATGCGCATTCCGTGACATCCTTGCCTTCTTTAGGTATTACTATAATTCTTAACTCAGTGAATGAGGGTGGGGCCTGGCTGTTTTCTTGGATTGTATTAAAATGTTTCACTAAAAAGGGTGCCAAGGAGTTATTGTAAGCTTTATAAAAGGCTTTTGTAAACCCGCCTTGCCCTGGTGCTGAGCCTGCTTTCAATTTTGAGATGGTGTTCTGAAACTTCCTCAGTCATTATTGGGTTGTTCAGCATAGCTTGGCTTTCATGTGGTATTGGAGTGCGGGGAAACCTTAGTAAATATTGCGCTATATTGGCCTCTGTGCCTCCCTCCTCTGCAGTGTACAAGATGGTATAAAATCGGGAAAAGCGCTTCGCGATTTTGCTTGGATTAAGCAAGTCTTTCATCTTTGATTTTATGCATCGCCCTATCAGCCCTCTGCTTTCGCAGGCGAACGGCCAACATAGTGTGGGCTTTGTTGCCTTTCACATAACATTTTTGCTTTAAAAATCAAAGTTGTGTCAGCACCATGCTTTGCCAAATATCACTCAATTCTTTTGGGAGCATTTTAGTCTGCGCCAAGAGTTCCTTGCTGCTGTTGGGGTGGGTTTGGAGGTACAGTTCTTTCTGTTTAATTTTTTAGCTCCCTTTCCCTTTTCATTCTGGTTTTATTTCTAAAGGCCCCTTCTGCAATCAAAACATCTCGGATTGTGGCCTTTGCTGCTTCCCAAACCGATTTAACGTTAGTCCGCCTGTGTCGTTAGTGATGAAGTAACTCTTTATTTCCTCAGCAAGGGTTTCTCTAAACAGTGGGTCCTTATAGAGGGTGTAATTACAGATCCATCTGCACTCTGTCTGTGGGCCTAAATCCAACTCCAGTGAGCACAGTTCGTGTCTGTCCATGCTACTATCTCTATAGCAGCGGTCAGTATGGTGTATTCATATGCCACTTCAACAAGTATATAATCTATTCGGGAATAAGTGAGGAAAAGAGAACGCTCTCTCTTGCGGGTGTACCTTGTGCCATGTGTCAATTAGGTAATTAGCCCTTAAAAGATCAGGGTGAGAGGCCACCAGGGGGCGCACAGGCTATGGCAGCCTGAGTGCTGAGCTCCCGCCGAAGCTGGGCTGGTGGAAAAGTGTAGACGTCTGAGGTGGTGAACACCCAGGGCCCCCCCCCACGGCGAAAGAGCAGTGTCTGCAGACCCCCGGGAGACGGAATACACGACCTGTCGCCTCGAGAGGGGAGCCGCGTGTGAGCAGAGCGGCCTCGAGAGACGTGGAGCGCCGCGGAACACCGGGGCCGCGTGTGCCCGCTGGCGTAATTACTTTTTCTCCCCAGCACCTCCCGAACGGACGCCGGAGGAGCAGTGGGGAATCCGGCTACGGAGGCCCGCAGCGTGAGCGGACACCATCAGAGCACGGCGGGAGACCCTCCCCCCGCAGAAGAAATTTGTGCCGGAGGCCCAGGCCCACTGGTGGCGAGGTCTCCCGGCCTCAGGGCCTCGGGGCCTCGGGGCCTCGGGGCCTGGTCACAGAACTCCACCCAGGGGGCCTGCCTCTTTTGGTGGGTCCCCTGGGCGGAGACCCAGAGGCCCTGGGCTCACTGGCCTTCTCAAACGGCCCACGCTCTGAGGGGGGAGGGTGTTGGATCACCATTCCCCATAACATCGGAGGATGCTTGGGGCCCGCGGAGCTTTAGCCCAGCCCTGGAGAATCTACAGCGCGGCTCCCCGGCTTCTAGGGCCGCGGCCCGCCCCCTCCCCGGGGCACTTGGCAAGGAGAGAGTGCCTCAATCGACGCAGGATACAAAGTGAAAGGGCGGGGGCCTGGCGTCCAGACCCCGTGTAGGTGGTGGCCCCTGGGCCCGTGCCCGGGGCTTGTGCCCGCCTACCAGGTGAAAGGAGGGAGCACTGGCAACTGGACAAAGCCGGGGAGGCACGACTGCAGGTCCCCCCTAAGCGACCATCCCGTGGCTCTGCTCAAGCGTAACCCAGCGACCGCGTCCCCTCTCCCTGGGAGCGCGGGGAGGGCCTTGAAGGACTCGAGGAGAACGGTCGGGGTGTGTGGCCCCCACCAGGGATTGGTGGGGCGAGTGCCCACACAGGGTCATTCCTTCCGAGGCAGACAAGTTTAAAAGGGAAGGGGTGAAAACCCCAGCGACGGAGCCTACAGAGGGTGCAGGGGGAGGCCTTTGGGGTTCCGGAGATGGACGGAGAAACGGAGAGAGACCTGGCCAGGGTGGTGAGAGAAATCATTGCCCTCCTTTTCGCAGATGAGATGACGACAGAAACAACGTTCGATAGGGTGCACAGAGCAGGGGGCAGAGCAGGGGGCCCCCGGTCCATCTTGGTCCGGTTCCATTATTTCACGGAAAAGGCGAAGGTGTTGGAAGAGGCTAGAAAGGCGCAGGAGATCACATACAATAATGCTCAGGTGTCCATCTTCCAAGATCTCTCTTCATACACACTGGCCAAACGCAGAATGTGCAGCCCCCTAACGCAGCTGCTAAAGGGGAAGGGAGTGCGCTACAGATGGGGCTACCCCTTCTCCCTCACTTTTGAGTATATGGGCCAGTGGATGACCCTGGTTACGGAGGATGGCATAAGGGAAGTCATCCGAGAATACGTGATGGACCCGACCCCCCGGAGGTAACCCACGGAGATGGCCGCGGAGGGTGCTGGCGGCCACAGGGAGACAGGAGAAAGAAGACAAGCTCAAGGAAATACAAAAAATTAAACTTGCCGTCTCCGGCGAAGGACAGAGAGCACAAAGACCCTGATTGAAGATGAGTGGGCCAGCCCGGCCCGAAAACGAGTAGGATCTAAAGATCGCGGGGTCCAACAACGCACAGGGTCCCCTTGAACAGCAAGTATATGGGGACTTCTGGGGGTGTGATTCGGGGGGGAGCTCAAAGAGGAACAAACTCCGATAACAGTCTAGCAGAAGGCGACAGGCTGGTGGTCCGGCCAATTACCAGCAATGCTGGAATTACTTGGCTGGACGCTGAGGTGGGGGGAGGCGGGTACGGGGAAAGTTGGGGTTGTTGTATTTGAAATGGGGCTCCGGGGGCAGTTGGGGAAAAGTTTAAGGCCCACCTGGGGGGAGGGGGTTTAATGGGGAACGGAGTATTAATCAAACGGAGCTGGGAGGGAGCGGTGCTGTGTGGAGGCTGACCGAGAGACAAGTAGACCTAGATAATGGCTGAAAACCTGTCTGCCTTGGGAGTGAGCTCCCTTAATGTGCTGGGTTT
This sequence comes from Ambystoma mexicanum, assembly GCF_040938575.1. Taxonomy (NCBI): domain Eukaryota; kingdom Metazoa; phylum Chordata; class Amphibia; order Caudata; family Ambystomatidae; genus Ambystoma; species Ambystoma mexicanum. The sequence continues at coordinate 110,197,160 of NC_090938.1, read as the reverse complement.
GAATACCCCAACCAAGAGGTCCTTGTTTTGTAGGGAATTTAGAAGGGCCAAACTTGACCTGCTCTTTCTTCAAGAGACACACTGGGCACGGGGGAAGGAGACAAAAATGCAGGGGGGAGGGATCGGAGAGGTGTTCAGTGCATCTCACAAGACCAAAAAAATGGGGGGTGGCCATATTGTTGGCAAGGGACGTTGGTTTTGAAAAGGAGGACATGTTGAAGGACCCGGAGGGCCAGTACCTGTTGGGGAAGGGCTCACTGCGGGGCTCTCCTCTGACTCTTGGGGTGGTGTATAGCCCGAACGAGGGCCTGGCGCAATTCTAGGAAGAAGTGAGAGACAGGTTAAAACTCTTTGTTCATGGTATGATGGTAGTGGGTGGATTTCAATATGGTCTTGTACCCGGCCACTGGACTGGCATGAACTTTCCAGAAGGTCAACGAGGAACTGGGCCTGGTAGACACAATTCCGAGTCCCAGGACCGGAATCCCCTCATTCACATACTACTCCGCTATACATGCATCGTACTCCCGAATAGACTACATCCTAGTTGATGAGCCCCTATGTCCATATGTCTCTGGCCACAGGATCGATCCAGTCCCCTGGTCCGACCATGACATGGTCCGTGTCACTATAGCGGGGGGTTGGCGGGTGACCGCAGAGGGCGCTGGAAATGTAACGACTCCTTGTTTAAAGATGAAGTCCTGGCGCAGGAGGTGTTTGACGCCATAACAGAATATTTTGAACTAAATGATACTGGCGAGGTGGGCACACACACTGTGGGACGCCTTCAAGGCAACCATGCGAGGAGTCCTGATTAAGATGGGAGCCCAGAGAAAAAGGGAGAGGGAAGCCCAGGAGAGGGCTTTGAGAGAAAAAATAGCCCAACCCCAGCCGAGAGGTCCCCCAGAGGAGCCCCTAGAAAGAGAGCAGATGTCCTCCTTGGAGGACTACAAACTCCAGTTGAAAGACCTCCTGTTACACAAGACTGAGAGGAGTCTGCAACTGGTAAAACAAAAATATTACGACAAGGGGGATAGAGCGGATAGGATTCTAGCCTGGAAGCTGAGGGAGGTTCAGAGAAGTAGGATGGTGAAGGCGGTGAGGAATGAACAGGGGACGATGGGTTATGACACTCCAAACAAAGGAGCGGCCTTCCGCCGATACTATGAACAATTATACTTGTCGCAATATGACGGAGACGACGCCCGGATTGAGGAGTTCCTGAACTCCATCCGGGTTCCGGCCCTGACAGGGGAAATGGCAGAAGGTCTATAGGGACCAGTGACAGAAGAGTAGGTGGAGCAGGTAATTAGAGGGATGAAGGTGGGAACGTCTCCCAGAGAGGATGGATTTTCAGTGTACTTTTACAAGAGGTTTTGGTCCACCCTTGCTCCACACCTGGTGAGGGTGTTCAATGTGGTGTTAGAGGGGGGAATCCTACCAGAAACCATGATGAGGGCCATAATAGTGGTACTGCCCAAAGAGGGTAAAGATCCGACGGAATGCTCCTCCTACCGCCCGATATCACTCCTTAATATAGACCTCAATATTCTGGCCATGGTGGTGGGGAGGCGAATGGAAGGGATACTGTCAAGGCTGGTACATGGGGATCAAGTGGGATTTATTGGGGGTAGGCAAGGTTCGGACAATATCAGAAAGACGATCGAACCTGATCCATTATGCCCAAGAGTCAGACCTCGAGGTGAGCCTGCTTTCTCTAGACTCTGAGAAAGCTTTTGATAGGGTTGAGGGGAGATATATGGAACTCTATCTCCAAAAAATGGGCTTTGGGGTACACATAAGGAACTGGGTGTCAGCATTATACAGAGCTCCAACGGCAAGGGTACAGGTGAACGGAGAGTTGTCGGAACCATTCCCCCTCTCGCGGGCGACAAGACAGAGATGCCCACTCTCCCCTTTGATATATGTCCTAACGATGGAACCCCTAGCCATAGCAATGAGATCCCACCCTGATATCAAGGGGATTAAAAGAGGTGAAGTGGAGTTTAAGCTCTCCCTGTTCGCTGATGACATCCTGGCATACTTGGTGGAGCCCGGCTCCTCGCTGCCCCCCCTCCTGTCTTTGATGACAGCCTTTGGGCAGTTCTAGGGGTTAAAAATAAATATGTCAAAGTCAGTAGTACTCCCTATGAGGGCCCGGGACCCGAGGCTGGATCCCTTGGACAGGTATAAAGGGATTGTAGTGGGGAAAGACTCCATTCGACACTTTGGTGTTCTCCTCACCAGAGACCATTCAAAGCTGGCCCCAACTAACTACGGCCCCGCAATGGCTGGGATTGCATCAGACCTTAGGAGTTGGGGTGGGATGATCCTGTTCTGGTATGGTCATATGACGGCGGTAAAAATGAACATCCTGCCGAGGCTGCTGTACCTCTTCACGGCTCTCCCAGCTGGGTTTCCCGACCAAACCTTCCAGGACCTACAGAAGGCAGTGCGAGAGTTCATATGGCAGGGGAGGACCCCGAGGATAGGGAGAGTTACTCTAACTCTACCCAGGGAAGAGGGGGGTTTTGGGCTACCAGACTTTCTCCTCTATTACCGGGCCGCCCAGTTGCGCGTGCTTTTGGAACATATGAAAGAGGGGATGGGTACCTATTGGTCCTACCTAGAAGATATGGATGCCCACCCTCTAAAAGTATATGATCTTCTGTGGATGCCACGCAGGTCCATCCCGAGCAGACGGAAGGCCCATCCAACCTTGGGAGTACTCTGGTCGATCTGGAAAGAGGGGCCCCAGACCGCACACCCCACTTCATGGCCCTCCCCGCTGTCCTCACTCTGGGGTCACCCACTCGATCTCAGTAGCAGGGGGTTCAGGAATGCCCGCTGTCCTCACTCTGGGGTCACCCACTCGATCTCAGTAGCAGGGGGTTCAGGAATGCTCAGTCCTAGTCGGACATGGGGATGGAATGGGCGGGGCAAATGTTCAAAGAGGGCGAATTCCTTGAATACGAGGAAATGAGTGGGGCTCTTGGGTGAGGGTCACTCTCAGTTTTCGAATATCTGCGCCTAAAGGGCATTCTCTGCGACCAGTCATGGAGCCAGAACTTGCGGAGACAGCTAGCCCCCTTTGAGACTTTTGGAATGACCTGGCCGGGGAAGCCCTATCAGAGGACGCATGGTCCAGGATATTCAAAATAGCATTCCATGGGAACCTATTCACATCAGACATGGAGCACAACTTCAAGATCCTGCAGGGGTGGCATAAGGACCCAGTGAAACTCTCAAAGATGTTCCCAGGGGTGTCACCCAGATGCCCAAGGGGATGTGGCCAGGTGGGAACTAGGGGCCACATGTGGTGGTACTGCCCAAGGGTTCAGAAGTTTTGGGAGAGCGTAAGGGGGTGGATTGCGGAGGTCACCAAAGAACTACTCCCACAAAATCCGTTGACAATGCTGCTGGGCCTCCCCCCAGAGGAGGCGGAAATATACAGGTACCCAAGAATGTGGGAAACAATGTTGCGGGCGGGTAGGGTGGCCCTGGTGCAGAGATAGAAGAGCCCGGAGACCCCCTCTAAGGCGGATTGGCTGAAAATACTGAATAACATGTTCCTCATGGACAAACTGACAGCGAAGGTCAATAATGAGTCTGGCACTTTTCAAGCGAACTGGTACGGTGTCCATCAGGCATGGGGTTGGGACGCCCATTGACGCCACGTGGACACTCAGGTGTGGGAAGGGCGGGAACTCGAATGAATGGTATCCAAGGTGAATTGTGTGACCCACGGCCCGGGGGACAGCAGACGAAATACAGCCACACAGATGCGAACGTATTGTTCAGCTCCCAGGCTCCGAGAAGAAGAGGTCATATGAAAGCTCCCGTGGTTAAAGTTTTGATTGAACAATTCATTAGGGGAGCAGGACAGGGTTGGGGTGGGGGCGGGGAAATGGGGGGAGGAAGGGGTTGGCTTCAAGGGTTTGCTGAAGGTGTTAAATTTGTACTCACAATGAACCCGTTTGTTATATTAAGAAAATGTGAATAAAACCAAAGTTTAAAAAAAAAAAAGATTGGGAATCCCTCTTTCGTCAGACAGGATGGGGGGGTGTACCCTGTCTTATTGAATCCCAATCCATTACACGGTCTGATATGATGTTAAAATCTCCCCCACATATTTACATTCGCTCTTTCCAACTTTCAAGGAAGTCAAAGAGAGACCCGCCAAAGTGTAGCTGAGTTTGGTTGGGTGCATAGGCTGAGCAGCCGGGACCTCACTTTTACCTTCAGTGCAATATATCTCCCCTCCTCATCTCTGTGTATCTGTGTTATTTGGAGACCTACGGATTTCCCATATATAATGCTTACTCCACACCTTTTGTGTTCACCTGAGGCCCATAGTGTACCTCCTATCTCCCTACTTAACACCTTGAATTCTTTTCCTTGCACAAATTTTGTTTCTTGTACAAACAACACGTCCAGTTTGGAAAGTTTAAATTCTCTCGCCAGCATGGAGCGCTTTTGTAGTGAATTTAAGCCTTTGACATTGAGGGACCCAAACTTTATCCCAGCTGGTGATGCCATGGTGTTTTTTCGTTTGTTTCAGTCTAGCCCTTGTCGGTTGGTCTGCACGCCCAATTGCTATAATAGGTGGTTCACTACGACCATGCTTCGTGTGTGTGCTTTGCGGTTTCTGTCTAATTTCAATAGTGCTGAGATGTACCATGTTACCCCTCAGATGTGTATCCCTCCCGCCCAACCCCCCCTGTGAGAAATGCCGCCATTGGCACTCCTTTAACTGAGATGCCCTAAAATAAGAAGGGCCATACTTCAGGGACCCCTCTCCAAGCAAAATACCAATGAAACATTTGTATTAAAGGATAGTTCCGGGACTTTTTTTTTATTGTCCCTACGGTTCGGCCATGTGTTTTTAAGCATAACTCGGTAGATCGTAGAAAACTTTCCTATGGACCTTACCCGACTTTTCGTCCATTAACGCACTCGAAATCAGCCGCCATTTTCTGATAATCCTATCATTTCCCCCCATCGCCCTGGCTCACCTGCTTTTGCGGCACTAAATCAAATCCCCCGCCCCTGAAACAGACTTCATCAAAACATTCATATTCCCCGCCTCTATCCGTGACGTGACTGTGCTGCGTAGGCAAACGCGCCCAGGCGTCTTCTACGCGACTCCACACAGAACCCGGAAACCAACACAGATCAGCTCACAACACAGCGCGCCACAATTCAGAATATGAAACTGTACTTTTAAATCAAACCGCAAGATTGTAAATTCGGTAAAGTACATTTATTTGACATCAAATGTTTAGAGAATATTCAGCGATTTTCATTTTTATTTGCTCACGTTCCAAAAAGTTCGTTTTGAGGCACGCGATGTTCCTTTGCTGTACACAGGGTCTTAGATCATCTCACAATACAGCGCCACAATTCGGAATATGAAACTGTGGTTTAAAAGCAAACTGCAAGATTGTACATTTGGCAAAGTACATTTATTGGACATCAAATGTTTAGAGAATATTCAGCGATTTGCATTTTTCTTTGCTCTCGATCCAAAATAGTTTGTCTTGAGGCAAGCGATGTTCGTGTGCAGTACACAGGGTGTTGGTTTACGATAAAATAAGCTCATCGGTCGCACTGATAATCGCATGGCTGTTCCAACAACGAGGCACTAGGCCACCACAACGGTCTGTATGTTGCATCTAGCCGTTAGTACCGCGTAAGGGCATACTTGTACTTGGCGATCGTCCCATAAAATGGTCAGGGTGGTAACGTTGTTCACGCGGAGAAGCAACTGGCGGTTGTAAAAGCCATCCGCCGGTGTCTGGTACTCGTGACACATACAATAATGAAGGATGTACCTGTTTTAAAAACATAAAAAATGAAATTAGTCTCACCATCAGATCTTTATTAAAATTATTCATTTTTATATATTAGGTCGGGAAATTATTTCATAGCTAGGACAGTGCAACTGGGTATTATACGTCAAGGGGGGGCTGTAGGATACTGAGACAGTCCCCCAGTGCAGGGGTTGACAGGGAGGCAGTGCAGGTGGAGAGTGGAAGGGCCCAGGACCGAGGTCGCAGACAGTGGACCAGTTGTAGCAGGGGAGAGGGAGAGAGAAAGCAGAAGCAAAGAGGAAGGTTTTGAGGTGCTTCCGTAAAAGGAGATGGTTCACCTCAAGATAGTGCGCGGTACAAAACAATATGCCACATAGAACGAACAAGTACAACTTAACCCGTCTTTAAAGCTACTGTATAGTAATTAAATTGCGGTATAAACTCATCTAAAGAGTTACTTACATTATATTTGCATTTTCCATTGTGTCTGTGCGTAGGGCAGCCCCGAAATACCACTCCTTCTGTGCCGACGTTATTTCTTCTAATGAACGAACATTAAATGGCTTTCGTTTCTGAAATTATATTAATTATCGTTTCTTACGTTATTGCCCCACACCCCCAAAAAGAAGTCTTTCGGGATGGTCCCGGCCTGTCAAGGTCAAATAACAATAGAACCTTATACTGAGTCGTGGGCCATTCCGGCACCCGAGCAAAAAATCAAAGCAGCTGACCTTCACTTTGAACGAGCACACATTCCTAGTTAGCTACATTCAGTGTAAGGCCATCTCACAGGACTTGAAATTTACACTCCATCTTTGCATTTTGTCTGCGTGCATTTGCAGCCCCAGCGAACCATAAATACGGAGACATTCTATATTTTTTGAAAAATGATTTATATTACTGTTTGGTTTAATTTAATGCGCAAATGAACAAGGGTGGAGAGACACATTGCATGTACACTGAGCAATCACTTCTATTTACACAATACATAGCTACACATATTCAATGGGCCTGCGACATGAGGAGACTCGAGAGAACAGACAATCAAATTACAATCATTTAAACCGTAATGTGTATTTCTCAATGAGCGCTGCTTTAGGTGGACATGGAACAGAGGCAATGTTGGGTGGCAATGCAGTTGTCCCCTGCACAGGTTTGTTCACAACTCCATGTATGTGCCTATCTAGGACATCAACAATAAGTCTCTCAATAAACTCATATTGCATATCCTCAAACACTTGTTTGATCACCCATTGTTTACTTCTTTTAGTGAAGGCCTTATTGTAGCGAAGCGTCCCTAAAGTTCCGGTCGTCCTACTTTGTTGACGGCCAACATTATGGTTATGTGCCAAGACCGCTAGAAGAGTCCGATTTATCATGCCCTCCATGCCAAAATGCAATCGTTTTGGCCTGTACTTTAGGCACATATTGTGGAACACCTCCAAATCTCCTGTGTGGCAGAATTCCGTGAGTCCCCTCAAATCTCTTGTTATAGTTTTATCAAATACAATCTTTTCAATGGCTTTGTGAGTGGGTGATGAAGGAATCAACCACTTCTTCTTCCGTGCCTCCTCTGTGGACAAATGGCTATGTTCACAATTGTGGAAATGTTGGTTTGTGTTCCAATGGTGAACGTTGGTACAGTGTAGCATTACTGACCGCCATTTTTCCAGTAGAATTTCCAACGACCCTCCACATGTTTTTGAGCTCCACCAAAGATGGTTGCTGATTGACTTGGACCACTGTGAAATACCTTGCATATCTTTTTTTTTACCTGCAGCCGACATTTTTTTATTGATTGTTTTTGCAAGATGCCAAACGTCAAATTGGTGATTTATATTTTTGTACTCTTCTCTCATTGTCTTGGCAATTGAAACGTGTCTGTCCGTGGCTATCAGGTCGATCACCATTCCCCGCGATTGTAGTTTTTGCAATGATGCTACAAAGCCAACTTTCTCCATGGCCACTGAGGATGTACTTTGTGACACCTGCACGACCACCGAACTCACAATTTTCTTACTTTCCATGTCCTGAAAGTGGTAGGTGCAGTACTTGGCTGAAAATCCTGGGCTGTCGCACTGTCCATCACCGGCTAGCCTGAACCGTTTGCCCGCGAATGTACTATCAATAGACATTTTTTCCATTCTCCAAGCTTCGCTAATGGCTGGAAATAGATAATCGGTTTGGTATTTGTAGAACTGAGTTTTCGCAATGAAATGGATTCCCACAAACTGAAAGAAAGACTCTAACTTTTTAAAACTTGAACCACTAAAAAGTGAAGCCGCTGCACAAAGTAGATTGCCTGCTGGCAGTTGCCCCAGCATGGGTTGTGCAGACCATGAGAAAGGATGATATTTTGTACAGGTGGCATGTATTTTAAGGTTAGTGCCTCGAATTGCACGAGTCACATTAATCAATGGCTCCCCACATACTTCCCCACCAACCGAATGCCCACATTTCATCCGAATAATAATATCAATCAAACAACTATCGAATACAATGAATTTGGCCTCTTTCCTTATACTGTCACTCTGCATCCCAGCTGGTTCGGCCTGTAACGTTGAGGACATGTCACTCACATGAAAGGTAGAATCTCTGATATCGTCTTCCGCTATGTTCAGTGATATTGATGGTGTTTCATTGTCGTCCACTTCATTCTCTTCCATTGCAACATCTGTTCCTTCTCCGGCGATGGGTGAATAAAACAATTTCTTCAACTTTCTCGCGGTCTTAGTTTTTGCGGGTGTGGATTCTGTGAATTGATCTCCGACTGCATCCGAACTACCAGGAGGACATTCACTATCAATGGCTGGTGGTGGTATAGCTCCGTTGTCAATCACTTCATATTTTTCCCATTGGCACGATGCATCTCCAGTCTCAAGTCCCTGCCAAAAGGTTTGACAAGCAACATCTCTCGTTCGCTTCACTGTCTGTGTAGATCTAGTTCGTACACCCACTCGCAACTAGAGGACAGATTGGAAAAGGGATGTTCAGTTTAAACACAACTTACAGTATTGAACTATTAACAGTGAAAAACAACATAATATAGTGACCAGGACACTAACCTTCTTTTGCTTTCTTTTCTTTGAAACTTTCTTGCCTCGAACTTCAACATCAGGACGCTGTTGCTCCGACTCGTGTGTGCATGTCTCCACTTCCTCTTGCGCTGCAACAACTATATTTTCATGATAAGCACATCCATCACGCACTGACGCTCCATCGACTCCCTGAAACATAGAACTTTCATTAGTATGTATAATAATATCGAAAACACAAAATGTACTTGGGGACCAATACCCACGTACATCTCAATAGCAAAACACGAATGAACGCTTTGTGTAGAACATTCAAACGACAATTATTCACGCATTGTTGATCTAGTTAGATGGAACTGTCAAGATCCATACCTCGGGCTCCTCATAGACTTCCATTGATGATATTATTGAAGATGATGCTTCAGTAACTCCCTGAAACACAGTAATTGCATTAGTATGGTTTTCTATTTTGTTAAAAAGAACATAAACTTTGTGCAGGCGTCAACGGCTCATCTAAATAGACCTGCACAAATGATCAGTTGTCTAAAATAAATAATGGATATGTAAATATGATTCGATTTGCTCGATCGTTGGAAGTGTCACCACCCAGAGATCTGCATCAACTACTAGGGGTGATGTTCTTGTAGAAGAAGCTCCGTCATCTCCCTGAAACATAGTACTTGCGTTAATAAAGAAGGAAGTATAGCGGATGTAATCACGTCATATGATTTCGCTTGATCGAACTGTCAGTATCCATACCTCGAAATGCATAAGAACATCAAGGGACGATGTAACTGCGGTGCACACTTCTGCAAGCTGTTGCGCAGACCCGTAACTGCATGCTCCCCCTTCTTCTTGGACTAATGCTCCATCGACTCCCTGAAACATAGGACTTTCATTAGTAATGAACACAATATTGAAAAAAGAAGACACATAGGAGGGCGACGACAGAAGGACATATCAATGGCTAAAAACGAAAGAAACATTGTGTGTAACAATCACGCTACAAGAATGCAAGATCTGATGATCTCCATCGATGGAACTGTCCGGAAACGTACCTCGAGCATCTGAGTGACATCAACGGTTGTCGTCAATACGTTGGACTCCTCAGCATCTCCCTGAAAGACAGTACTTGCATTATTTTGGATAACAATAATTATAACTGAAAACAAAGACTAGAGGACGAGTACAAGGGTGTACCATTAGGTAAAATAATTACACGATAAATTAAAACTATTGATTTACATGCCTAAAACAAGTCAGTGGCAGAATAGCCAAGTAAGATTACCCGATAGGCGCTTGAAGTGGCTGATGACTGCAATAACGACACGGATGGAGAATCTTCCGCCTTCATATTGAGTGGATACATAAATGGGGAAATTATTGTTAGCTAATGCTACACACTACCGCAAGGCCGAGAGATAAATACGTAAACTTGACTCATCAGTGGAGGGATGTGGACGAATAGAGTGGGAATAGCGGTTGAGAGCAATTTTCGCCTCGCTCGCGGTGTGTTCTTCTTTATTAGCAATGATGTGGAGTACATGTCTGAGCTAAAGTGCCTGCTGCAGATGCGGTATCGATCACCCCTCTTGTCCGCAAAGACTTCTAGGACTCTACTTTCAAGCTCAGACGGTGGATATCCGCAATATCGGACCCATTCTCTTATCTGATCTATTGTCTTAGGGAAAACATGCATTATAGTACCTTCAGATTTATTATGGGTCTTCGAAGGGCAACCGCCAATGGAACAGGCAGGCATTGTGGAAAGTTCTGAAAAGTAAAGATCAACAATTCTCTATGAATACCAATGTAAACTCAGAACATGTGACTAGTTCCTTGCATGTACTGTCTTGAACGAAAAGAAATTGGACGCAAAATGATTATGGTACATGGCCTTACCTTGACGAACAAACAGTTAGATGCAGGGATCAGAGTAGTTTCTTGTCGTAGAACAGGGAGCAGTTCACAGGTTGCAAACTGAGGAGTTTCCTCGAAGTGTTCACGGAAGTTCACAGAGACGAAGAGCAGATAACCAGCACCTTCACGGGTTGACTAGCAAAGTGCAAAGAAGTGCTCATTAGAAATATGAAGTGGGTTATAAAGAATTCGAAACAGGGGTGTGTTTGTGAATGAATGACGTGTATATGTCGTGGCATTATGCGGATTGCAGGGGGCCGTCCAGCGTGAGGGGGGATGCTTGGCAGGAGACACGGGGTCTGGAGGTAGACATGGGAACAACAACCCATGCTCTATAGACCACTTTGAAGTGTACATGGTGTTTGGCACCTCTTGGCCTTTATCGCTCCCTGACAGCTCCACTTGCCAGCACAAGTACCCCGGTGAGAACTGCCTTTGATAGGGCGGGGGGTGGATTGGGGCGGTGGTCGTGCAGACAAGACACAGGAAGACTCGTGAATGGAGACACACTTATGTGGATTGCAGGGGGCCGTCCAGCGTGAGGGGGGATGCTTGGCAGGAGACACGGGGTCTGGAGGTAGACATGGGAACAACAACCCATGCTCTATAGACCACTTTGAAGTGTACATGGTCTTTGGCTCCTCTTGGCCTTTATCGCTCCCTGACAGCTCCACTTGCCAGCACAAGTACCCCGGTGAGAACTGCCTTTGATAGGGCGGGGGGGGGGTGTGGATTAGGGCGCTGGTCGTGCAGACAAGACTCGTTTGCCACAGGGCCTCACCAAGGAGAGGCCATCTCACTGCATGTAAGAGGCAGGCTGAAGGATCTAGTACATGGAAGGCAGGGGGGTGAGTTTATAAATACCTCAGCCTCCCAGGAGAATATATGGGTGCAGTTCACCCTGAAGACCCTGGATGCCTAGGCAATTAGTCAGCAGCAGGCTGGCCTGTGGTGGCAAGGCGGCACGGCCCAGAGGGGGTCATCTCTGTACCAGGTGACCAAAAGGATGATTTATTATGATCAACCATATTGATTATTTACCTATAACCATGTTTTGTATCAATAAAATCCAACGGCCTTCCTTTTATTGCCAACGCTTGAACAAAGTGGTGTGGTAAGTATTTTTGGGGAAGGAGGCAAGGCCGGGAGGCTTGATGCCAACCCGCAAAATAACATATGTATGTCTGCTGCATATGGGTTCAACGGTTATGTGGTTTGAAGGTGGGCGGCCAGCGTGAGGGAGGATGCTGGCCGGAGACATGTGGTGTGACAAGACAAGGCACAGGAAGACTATTCAATGGAGACACACTAGATTCATTTAAAAAATCCAAACAACCATTGTTAAAATATATGTTGGGTTTTATTTTAGATCTTGAACATAAATAATAAACATTACACATTGTAAAGTTCCGGTTGCAGCACATCCAGGGAAAATCCGCGGTATTGTCCACTGTCGCTGGGGAAATGTTGTCTAATGGCAAGTACCGCACAGGCAGGTATTACTCTCCGAACGCGGTGTCCGAGCCTCCCGTGAAGCCACCAAGTGAAGCAACGATAGGCCACCAGCCTGTACCACCTGTGAAAATGAAAGATGCAAACTGTATTAAAATGACAAAACTTTCTTATCACTGTCGATTCAGGTAAAAAATGTCATTCTGCTTTGAAAAAAATTCTATCTAGAATATGACATAGTAGTGGCATCACTCACTGACATCAAAACCAGAGTATACTTACTCGTTACTCGGATTACGCGGACGAACAGTGCCGCGAAGTTCGTGCATAAGCACCATCATCATCCTCAACACGGTCCGTGAGAGGCAGGCTTCCCTGAACTCTGGCAGCTCGGTGATGCATTGCGGACTTGGCTCGCCTTCCGAAATGTAGGCCAAGCACCTGGAATTTTCACGGCAGCAGCAGTTCTCCTCCTCAGTTGGCATTAGCTCGCACCGATTGCACGTGCACCAGGTGGAGACGCCGTCCATGCAACATGGTCCAGGCTCTTCATCCGTTGACTGGTCCTCCCAACTGCCGTCCGAATCCCCACCGTTTTCGCGTGCTTGCCTTTCCAGTAGTTCTTCCTCTGTGTACTCGGGCTCGTACATATACGGCATTATTGTAGCCATTGTGTGGTAAAGAAAGTAAAATAATTTACAGAGATGGTACAGGTGTTCACAAGGCCTAGAAGCGGCGAAGGTAGATGACCAGAGCACAGAAACGAGTCACAGAATACTCAAAGTAACACAGCGAGAGTAATGGAATCGAAAATCTGCTGCTGTGTGTTGTGAAACGGTGTGTTTATACTTATTGAGGAAAGAGGCGTCCTGCCATTTCCATGGCGACACTTCATTAGCTGAGGCGCAGCGATTGTTGACACGAAACGTGCTTTGGCGTTGGGAAATGGGCGGTACGCGTCTGCTGATGTCAGGCTCAGGGGCGGGGGATTTGATTTAGTGCCGCAAAAGCAGGTGAGCCAGGGCGATGGGGGGAAATGATAGGATTATCAGAAAATGGCAGCTGATTTCGAGTGCGTTAATGGACGAAAAGTCGGGTAAGGTCCATAGGAAAGTTTTCTACGATCTACCGAGTTATGCTTAAAAACACATGGCTGAACCGTAGGGACAATAAAAAAAAAGTCCCGGAACTATCCTTTAACCTAATGGCGGAAATGCCCGGTAACCATATTCCAACCTGTCACAAACCAGTCCGTACATATCTTAGTGAACATTCTGGACCCACCCCCACTTATCCTAAACCCTGTTTCTATCGAACCGGGATTAGTGCCTCTAATAAATGCAGTGGTAACTGGGAGACCCATGCATACTAATGAAGACACATCTTTGCCCTCTAACTTTCCACTAAGGGTCTAGCCTTCAGGGTGTGTTGTACCGTTTTTACCTCCTAGTGCCTTGAGTTTGGCCTCTCCATGATGAGGAGGCCGCGACTTTGTGCATAAGACCCCTGGGCATTCAAGCTTTGTCTCTGTCTATACCTTGTGTGCCAGCTTGGAGGCTCTCCAGGATCCCACGAGCCTCCTCTTTCGAAGTGACGCAGTAACCCTCACCCTTATGTACGAAGCTCAGCAGAAATGGGAACCCCCATCGGTAGCCAATTTCCTGCTCCCGTAGCCAGGTCGTTAGTGGGCGGCAGCCTTTCCGCTTGATGAGTGTGGTCGCTGACAGACCTTGAAATATTCTGATGCTGGATCCTTCAAAGTCAATAGGCTCTTTCTCCCTTGCCTTCTGTAGAATTTCCCGTGTCTGTCTAAAATAATGACATTTGGCAAGGACCGATCTTGGTCGACTCGCTGGACCTCCAGCTCTGTGTATCCTGTCGAACTCAAAGTTGGGTGAGTCTGTGGAGTCGACACTGATATCATTAGGGCCTTCACTCGACATTCCAGCGACAATGGGGTTTCTCCCGGCTTCTCACCTAGGCCCATTATGCGTATATTTCATCTAGGTCCAGAAACCGAGCTTCGATGTTCATTGCCATGAGGTCACCTGACAATTGGTTGTTGGCCAAGGCCCCTAAACAGTCCTCCACTTAAACCATTCTGGTCTGCAGGTCAGTGACTTTCTCGGTCAGGCTGGATTTTATCGATCGGATCTCGCCCAAGAGGAGTCAGATGTCTGCCTTGGTTGAGCTGTCACAATCATCTCCTGGTATCTCTGGTAGGTTCAGCCCCTGCTCCGGCTCCATGGCTGCTGAATCGTAGTGGAATCTGTGCAATTTGAGGGCCGTGCACAGGTTTAGGGCGCGAGAATACGTAGACGTTTGCCTTCCCCTGTTTGATTAATAGCAATAATGGCTTCCACACTGACCGTGCCCTGCCCAGGTTGCTCGCTCTGCCCCTGTCATCAAACAAGGGTTCCTGTGGTCAGTGCGCCCCCTTCATTCACACTCAATCTCCTCAAGCCCCAAGGGGGGTTTGCTGGTCGAGTTGCTCCTTATGGGTAAGCTGTTCACTATTTAAATGTATGGCTGCTGTCACTTCATTGTTGCAGGTGGTCCATGTGATGTGGGAGGATTCTCAGCCTTGAACTTGATAGAGCTGTGCGCTCCAGGTAACGTGGCTGCGTTGTAACGTTACTGTTCATTGTGCATACTGGTTGGAAAAAGCAGTGTCTATGTCTCCCACCGTCGTTCTATGTGTAATCCGTTGCCTGTGCTCTCCGTGCTGCTCGTGGGAATGGCAGGCTTATGTTGTGCTCAGACATCGGGTGCCAGGCATGGGCTGATGCGTTGCAACGTTACTGTTCACCGTGTCTATCGGTCGGGCAAGGCTGCGCCTATATTTTCCACCATTGCTCTAATAGTAATCCATCGCCTGCGCTCTCCGCGCTGCTTATGGGGATGGCTGTAACGCTCACCTGATTCCCGCAGAGGCGCCGGTCTTGACTGGGTGAATGCCGTATCTTCAAAGGTGATGTGTAACACACGGTTGGCTCTTTGGGCAGGACCTCTGTGCACTGTATGTCTGACTCGAAGAGTAAGATGTCTTAGGCAAGTGAACGCCGAGCTCTCCATCTGCCTCGGGGCAGGGTGCCGTAACCAGTTTCTTCACTGGATAAGGGTGCAGGCCTCTTGACCTCAGAGGACTGCTGTCCGTCGTTAACTGCACGAACGGTAAGTTCTGGGCACTTCAAATGTCTTAAAAGTCTTTTGTAATGATATCTCTTGTTTTGCAGGGTTCCGGCGATGGCGGATGGCGGGCTGATGAGAGTTGAGGGTCGAACCCGCGTGAGGAATAGAAGCGCCTGGAAGCACGTAAGTAAGCGCTTGTAGCCTGCTTCACGATGCACACTAACTGTCCCTTTTATCTTGCAGGTACAAGTTCGGAGCTTTAGAGAAGCTGAAGGGTGCTGGAATACCCACTGGAATCGGCGTGGGAAGGAGTAATGGCACGTGAGTAATAAAGTTGCCCAATGTCTTTAAACGCACCTTCTTTTGTCTTTCAGATGCGGGATGCAGCGCCGAAGGCCTCCGGAGCGTGCGAAGAGCTGGTAAGCTTTTGTCTTTCAGATGCCGGAATGCAGTGCGAAGACCTCCGGAGCATGCGAAGAGTAGGTAAGCCTTTGTCTTTCAGATGCCGGAATGCAGCGCGAGGCGTTGGTGACAGCCGATGGACCAGGTAAGAGATGCGCTGCCACTGAAGACCGTAGTGCTAACCTGTTCTTTCTTTGTCTTTACAGATGCTGCTGAAGACTGGATTCCAGGATGGTAAGCCTTTGTTCCCTTAGGCCCAGGATCAGAAGCAGAAGACACGATGAGCGTTCTGCTGCAGATAATGCAGAATAACGCAAAGCAAGATTCATCCATCGGGTGTGGTTTAAATAGCCTCCTGTAGTGCTTAGGTCCCTCCTTCCACAGCCACGCCTAAGAAAAGAGTTCCTGCTTTCCAGAAGAGTTCCAGTGTTCTGAACCTAGGGAGTGGCTCCTGCCCCACCCAACAGGAAAAGTAGTCCCAAACAGAAGAGGATCAGGGGTTCAACTGGCAGGTAAGTAAGCAGCATGGTCTGCTGCAGGTAAGTCCACCCAAGCATTATGAGCCCGGCGCTTCCAGCGCTGGGACTGGGCATCTTTATGAGCCTGGTGCCACTGGCGCCAGGACAGGGTCCAAAAGGTCCCAATTGGGACTGGCTGGCACTCGGAACCGGGGTTATGGGTCTGCTTCCAAGGGAGTCGGGCAAGTCCTGATCTTTTGGAAGCAGAGATCATGACAGCACCCCCCCTCAAGGCCCCTCCCAAACCGGGCTTCTCCGGGGGTTTGGGCTTGTTAGGAAATGTTCGATGAAATCTTTTGATTAGACGAGGCGCGTGGACATATTCTGCAGGTTCCCAGGATCTTTCTTGGGGACCGTAGCCTTTCCAGTCAATCAGGTAAAATAGTTTAGATTTGGAGATCTTGGAATCCAGGATGCTTTTGACTTCAAACTCGAGTTCTCCATCAACTAGAATAGGTTTTGGAGATGTAGTTAGTCGGGTTTGAGGTTGCACGGGTTTTAATAGAGAGACGTGGAAGACCGGATGTATCTTCATGTGAGGGGGCAAGTCCAACTTGACCGCTACTGGATTTACTATGGTAGTGATGGAATAGGGACCAAGGTATCTTGGGTTGAATGTGCGTGGTCCTTTTAGAGGTAGATATTTGGTGGATAACCAGACTTGATCTCCTACTTGATATTGGGGGGCTTCCTTCCGATGTTGGTCTGCTCCTTTCTTGTATTGTTCTTTAGCCCTTTGAAGGTGAGAAACGGCTTCCTTAAAGGCTTGGGTGATTGTAGAATGCAGGTGGTCTACTGCTGGTGTTCCAAGATCTTGGAGTGGATCCAACTCCGAGGTTCGAGGGTGACTACCGTATAAAAGAAAAAACGGGGTCTTCCCAGTTCCCGAGTGGACAGAGTTATTGTAGGCATATTCGGCTATCCAAAGGATATCTTTCCAAGTTTTTTCAGTTTGTTGTAGCATGCAGCGCAAATACTGTTCCAGAGTTTGATTGGTCCTCTCGGTTTGTCCGTCGGTTTGAGGGTGGTGGCTGGTCGAAAGTCTCACATCAATTTGAGCCGACCGACAGCAACTTTGCCAAAAATGAGCCTCGATCCGAAATTAGAACTGAAGGAAAACCGTGCAGTCGGACGATGTTTTCGAGAAATTCTCGGGCCAGAGTTGCTGCTGTTGGTAAGCCTTTGAGTGGAATGAAATGCGCCATCTTGGAGAATAGGTCCACGATTACTAGGATCGTATTGTATCCGGAGCATGGAGGTAGATCGGTGTTGAAGTCCATAGAAAGCGTATGCCAAGGGCGAGGCGGGATGTCAATAGGGCGTAAGAGGCCGGCTGGTTTTTCCTTTTGACTCTTGTTTTGGGCGCATACTCCACAGGACATTATAAAGTCTCTGATATCTTTTTTCCAAGACGGCCACCAGAAGTAGCGCTTGATCTTTTCCGAGGTCTTGGTCATACCGGGATGTCCTTCCATTAAAGAATCGTGATAACAAGAGATTACCTTTTTCTGTAAATCTGTGCTGGGCAGGTATAACCGTTCTTGGAAATATAATAGGTTGTCCTTCACCGTAAAGTCCTTTCCCTGCAGATGCCAATTCTGTATGTCTGCTGGAGTTACCAGTAGTCTGGCTTTATCCTTAACTTCCTCTATGGATTGTGTGGCGATTACACCTAGAATTCTTTGTTCGGGAATGATAGGTACAGGTTTAGGATTGATCAAATGTTCTTCCACTCCCATCCGAGAAAGGGCATCAGCTTTACTGTTTTTTGTACCAGGTCGATAGGTAATTATGAAGTCAAACTCGGCAAAGAATAGTGCCCAACGGAGTTGCCTAGAGGATTGAGCTTTTGCGGTTTTCAAATATTGCAGGTTTCGGTGATCTGTAATCACAGTAACGGTGTGTCGGGCCCCCAGAAGATAATGCCGCCAAGCCTTAAAGGCGGACTTGATAGCTAGAAGTTCCTTATCAGTAATAGTGTAATTGATTTCAGGAGGCGAGAATTTGCGGGACCAAAATGCCACGGGATGCAACTGATTGGTTACTGGGTCCTTTTGTGATAGAACTGCCCCCATGGCAAGGCTCGAAGCATCAGTTTCAACGATGTAGGGGAGTTCTGGGCGAGGATGTTTTAAGATCGGTGCAGAGATAAATCTAGTCTTCAAATTCTGGAAAGCTTGTTCCGCCTCGGTAGACCATTCAAAACGTTTGTTTTTCTTTAACAAGGCGGTAATGGGCTGGACTATTCGAGAGAATTCGGGGATAAACCTGCGGTAAAAGTTAGCGAAGCCTAACATGCTTTGAACACCTTTTACGGAGGATGGCGATGGCCATTTGAGAATTGCATCGACCTTCTTTGAATCCATACGCACTCCGCTAGGTGATAATATGAATCCCAAGAATTCAACTTCAGTCACGTTGAAAACACATTTTTCCAACTTAGCGAAAAGTTTGTGTTGACGCAATCTCTCGAGGACCATTTTCACGTGTTTCCGATGTTCAGTTTCCGATGAAGAATAAACGAGGATGTCGTCAATGTAAACAACAACACACACATCTATGAGCTCTCTGAGGACATCGTTCATAAAATATTGAAAGGCGGCCGGGGCATTGCAAAGTCCGAAGGGCATGACCTGATATTCAAATAGCCCATACTTGGTGCGGAAGGCCGTCTTCCATTCATCGCCCTCTTTTACTCGTACCAAGTGGTAGGCTCCTCTAAGATCCAGCTTTGTATATATGCATGCTTTTCTGACTTGGTCCAGGAGTTCAGGGATCAAAGGTAACGGATATCTATTCTTAACGGTGATCTGGTTCAGGGCGCGATAATCTATACAAGTTCTAAGGTCCCCTTCTTTTTTTGGAACGAAGAACAAAGCTGAGGGAGCAGGGGACTTGGAAGGACAAATAAACCCATTCGCTAGGTATTGATCCAGGTATTGTCGGAGGTGAAGATTCTCAGGCTCGGTGAGGGCATAAATTCTACTACAAGGAGGAGTAGATCCAGGTATCAGGTCTATCTGGCAGTCATAAGACCTATGAGGAGGTAGAGAGTTAGCCTGATCCTTCCGGAAAACATCTTGGAATTCTAGGTATTCAGGAGGTAACTGAGGAGCCTCCGAGGAAATTGCTGCCAGTGCAACACCAGGTCGAGGGTGACAAGTAGAGACACATTCTGGAAACTGAACCGTTCTTGCTCGCCAATCGATCTGAGGATTGTGCTTCTCTAACCAAGGAATTCCTAGAATAATCTGGAACTGGGGGGCCTTGATCACATCGAACACGATCTTCTCATGGTGTCCATCTTGACTTACTAGCGTCACTTCTTGGGTGGTATGCGTTACTGGTCCGGAGGCTATCTCCGTACCATCCACCGTAGTAATGACGTCCTTTACAGCCTTTGGACAAAGAGTCAGATTCATCCTCAAAACCATTTCATGATCCACATAATTGCCGATGGCACCGCTGTCGACGTAAGCTTCAATCGCATGTAATCGATCCGGATGTTCAGGGCTAATGAGGACCATAGGTATCACTAAATGCGAGGTCACGGAACTGGTTTTAACGCTCGGCAAGAGGACCTCTATTCTTGTCGGGCGAGGTTGTTTCCCTGCTCAGAGTTTGTGACCCTGGTAACTGCAGCTCCTACTGCCTTCTTGGCTGGTTTCACCGGACAGTCTCGAAGAAAGTGCCCTGAGTTTCCGCAATAGAGGCATAATTGCAGCTGTTTTCTCCTTTCCCGCTCCTTTTGTGTTAGTGGTCCTTTCAGGCTCCCTATTTGCATGGGTTCCCCGGAGTCTACTCCTTTGGTAGGAGTTGGTGGTTTGGAAAATACTCGAGCATCAAACTTGGAACGATCGGCCTTCCTGTTCTGCAGTCTGTGGTCAATTTGAACGACTAAGTCAATATAGTCCGAACAGTCTTGCGGGGGATTCACTACTTGGGCTAACACATCTTTGAGCTCTCCACGTAGACCTCTATAAAACAGCGTAATCCTTTTGTCCTCAGGCCATCGAGTTTCCACTATCAGTCTGTTGAAAGACGCAATATAAGCCAAAAGGTCTTGATTACCCTGTTGCAATGAAAGGAGCTCATTATCCAAGGCCTGCCCCTGTGAATGTCTTGCAAACAGTTTTTCCATACTGAGCTGAAAAGCTCGAAAATCATGGAGAACCGGATCATCTTGATTAACTAGAGGGATCGACCAGTCTGCCGCATTGCCACTAAGGTACGAAAGCACGAAAGCTACCTTAGCTTGATCAGTTGGAAAGGCTGCTGGCCGGCATAAGAAGTGCAACCGGCACTGATTAATAAATACTGCAGCAGAACGCTCATCGTGTCTTCTGCTTCTGATCCTGGGCCTAAGGGAACAAAGGCTTAGCAATTGTCTAGCAAGATCGTCTGTTCGCTCCTTGGAAATAATCAGTTCCCTTCTTAGAGCATTTCCTTCGGGAGCCTTGTTGATTGGCAACTAGTTTTAGCTGGGCTGTGTGACTGCCAGATATCTCAATCCACATACTTTTGTGTGTTCACACTGATGCCTGTAAAAAACACGAGTGAGTTTTGCGTCCGCTGATTGAGATGCTGCCAAATATTTGCGTGTTTGTATATATGCTTGTGATTTGAAGAGACCCCACACCATTAGTTTGTTGATTCCCTGCATTTGCTCCTCTGCACAGTTTACGTAGGTCTTTTTCTGATGCTTGTTAATCTACTTAGAATCACATGCTGTGCATATAGTCTGACATCCAGTGGTCACCGCGGAGTATTGCATCTTGTCTTTCGAGGATCGAAAGGGGACGTCGGCTTAAGCGTGTCTGTAACGCTATCCCTATCATGACATGTAGTCTACCCAAAATCCCTCACGCACCAAGGTCCCTCAGATTGTTTTTTTCCTCCCAGCACACTGGTTGACCTTAAGTAGAGATCCTACAGAGACATTGTTAATTGTCCCATCGACCTTTGGTCGAATAAGTTATATTATTAGTTAAGAACACCCTGACCGTCCTTCCTATCGACAGCTGTTCCGGATCTCTGCCGAAACCTCCAAGGACCATCGACGGAAAGTGATCCAGTCAGCGTTGCCAACCACGTGGCCGGGCCTTCCAGCCGGCCTACACAGTAGGGAGAGTGGGGTCGGGTGGACATTTCTGTAAAATCTGAGAATGCCTTTCCCTTTCCTCCCGCTTTACTCTCTGGTCTTCGTCACTTTCCCTATCCTCAGCAATGGAGAGGACTCCATTTAGGTTTTGCCCCATTTGCAAGGGCAAATTTCCTTGGAGAGATAAGCATCGACAGTGTAACTGTTGCTTGCCCTTAGTTCGCAACAAAAAAAGTTGTGCCGACTTGCAAGCTCCTCTGTCCGTAGACATTGAAGTAGCGCCTTGTCAAGCGGTGGGCGGCCTACGGGATGTTGAAGGCCGAGTCAAGTTCTCCCGCTGCCGCAACCGCCGAGTGCAACAAGGGTATCAGTGACGAGCAGGCCTCCGATTCGGAGGTCGTTGACCATTCGGCAGAGTGCTCCCGCTCTGCGTTGTCTGTCCCCAGCCGTGCCAGGCATGGCTCAGGCACTGCTATAGGGACTCTACACCCCGGCGACAAAGACGAACACTTGCAACTCACTAAACATACAAACCCCCGGCCAGTCTTCGACAAAGTCGAAGCGGTCCATAGTGTCAACGGGCACACCGAAGTCTCGTCCGTGCCCGACGACAGCCAGGATCGGCAGCCCTCCCTGCAGCCACAAATGTGCCTAGTGACCGGGCACACTAAAGTGAAGGGCGCTACCCACAATGTTCCAAGACACGTCGAGACTCATCGTAAGAAGGCGTCCACCGACGACAAGGCCCCGGTTCCGCCGAAGACTACACAACCGCAGGCCTAGGCCACATGCCTCCCTACTGCCGAGGACGTTACCGAAAGTATTGCGTGAATTGTTTCGGCAGACGCTCAGAACCGGCAGTCAAAGGATTTGACGATGCCCACAGGGAAGCCCAAGGATTCGTCATAATCCAGAGATAGGCTGAAGGAAATACCGGAACCCTTCGCCAAGCCTAAGGAGAAGCACAGGGACACACAACCTCTGTCGGTTCCTCGGGAAGAGTTTTCGGAAGGGGAAGAAGGTATTTCTTCGGCGTTGAGACAAAAATCTTGACGTTTGGCATCAGAGGATCATTTACAAGAGCCCTTTCCACCTCTAGGTCTTCTGTTTGGACTAGGGAAAATTGTGAAAGTTGTATGGAGAGGCTTGACAAGTTTGTAACCCGCTCAGAGCAATCCACCGCCAAAAGACCACGGGAAGAAGACCTTTTGACCCCTGTGGCTAAATTTCCAAGACTCTTTGATCCCTCTCATGAAGAGGATGTGTACACTTACGACCTCACTAAGGTGGAGGAGGAGGTTCCTCCAGACACTCAGGATGACGAACATTCTTTCAGCCTACACTACATCACAACAGAAGGTGTTGTGGTGCAAGATACCAGTTATTAAGGCTTTTATGGAGGGAGTAAAGAGAATTCACCCTCCCATTTCTAACCCAGCTCCCGGATGGGACCTGAACGTGGTGTTGACTTATAGGGTCTTCCTTCAAGCCCATGCATAAAGCAAGTCTCAAAGATCTCACCTACAAGACTGCCTTTTTAATAGCTATTACTTCCATTAGGAGAGTAAGTGAACTACACGCGCTCTCAGTTCTAGACCCCTTTGTAACAGTTAACAGAGATAAGGTGTTTCTGCGCACTCACCCTAGGTTTGCGCCTAAATTCATTTCAAAGTTCCATATGAACCAATCCATAGAACTACCAGCGTTCTTTCAGAACCCCTCAAACATGGGAGAAAGAAGCCTGCACACACTTGATGTACGCAGAGCAGTCCTGTTTTACATGGAAAGAACTCGACCACTAAGAAAGACAAATCAGTTTTTCGTTTCAGTGGCAGCAGGTAGAGAAGGAGACCTGGTCTCCAAATCTACTATCCCTAGGTGGATTGTCAAATGCATCACACTCTGTTACACTCTTGCTTAGAGAGAACTGCCCTTCAAGCCTAGAGCGCATTCTACTGGAGGCTCTGGGGCTTCCATAGCATTCATTGCAAATGTTCCTCTAGAGTCCATTGCAAAGCGGCAACATAGAGTTGTGTACACACCTTTACAAAACACTATTGTCTGGACACTCATTCTAGGTCTGATTCTCAGGTGGGACAAGCAGTACTAAGACATCTTTTCACTACTGTTCCTTCTCACATCCCACCTCCAACTTCAGGTACTGCTTGCTAGTCTATGCACAGCATGTGATTCTAATTAGATTAACAAGCTTCACAAGACATGCATTACTTACCGTAAAAGCATTTCTGATGATTGTATCTGCTTACATTCCCATGCACCCACCCTTCCTCCCCGCTTGGATGGAAGGAACATAGACGTCTTACTACTTTCTCTCTTTTCTGTACTCACTCACGTTATTCCTAGGTTCCCTCACAGCAGAAAAAATACAATCGGAGGGACCTCGGCACGTGAGGGATTTTGGGTACACTACACGTCACAATAGGCATAGTGTTACAGACATGCCTATGCTGACATCCCCTTTCCATCCTCGAAAGACAAGATGCAATACTCCTCGGTGACCATTGGATGTCGGACTATGGACAGCATGTGAATCTAAGCAGATACCATCATCAGAAATGCTTTTACGGTAAGTAATGCATGTCATTACGGATACTGCTGGCGGCTCTGTTCATGCACTCCTGATCATTTTGCAAGGTCAGGCTCTGCTACTCTAAGACCAGTGGGAACCATATTAGAATATACTTCCCCTTGGCCTAGTAAGCAGTTTCATATCCTGTGTTGCTGTCTCCTGGTCCCTTTTTCTTATGGCTCTGTGTATCACTTTTCCTGAAGTGGGAGAACTGTGTTGTTGCTCGAGTTGCAAAGGGTGCGTTTTTGTTGTAAGTTCCTGTTTCAGGCCTGGCTCTGCTTATTTCCTCTATTCAAGGAAACAGACCCTTGCTGCAGTTTAAAGTCCATATCAGAGCATCTGTTTGTTTGAACCGAAAGTCAGCATTCCGCATAGTCTTCAGTGCTGCTGTGTTCACATTCTTCAGAATCGCCTCTTGGGTGCCATCATTTTCATCTGCAAGGTTGGTCCCGTTCTTCCAACTCCAGGGACTATGCCTACAAACTCTGCACCCCCAAATCATAATCACAACCACTGCTGAAATAGGCTGAGCCATTTGTTTTACCACGGACATGAGATGGATGGCTTGGCTCAAGGTGACAAAATTCAACCCAGACCTGCCCCATTCAACAACGGATGAGGAACTTGATAAGAAAAAGAATAACTCCCAGACAGCGAAATCTTTATTCTTACTAAATCCACACCCAAAACCTACAGCCAAAGCACACCAGCGCTCGGACAAAGGTTGGTCCTTCAGAGGCTTTTGGGGCTTCCAGGAGAGACGGTCCAGACAACCGGACAGATCCCCGAGCCAGCACAGGTGCAAACAGCACAAGGCGGCTAACAAGGTTTTTTTCCAGTCCCCTTCCTCAGCCCCAGCCTCAGAGGGGAAGAAGTTTTGACAGGCTCATCTGGATCCACAAGTCTCCGGTGGGGGGCAGGCTTGCCCTTCACATACACTGGTGGCGGACAAAGTTCACAAACCTATGGATCCTCTCTGTGGTATCCACTGGCTGCCGGCTCCTGATCCCTCCTTCTCCATCCTCCCCTTCACTCCCGCAGTTTGGTACAACAACTCTGCTGGCGGAAATCCGCTTGCTCGTAGCCAGCAGGGCAGTGGAGGAAGTCCCAGTCTCGCAGCAGGGCCTGGGCTTCTATTCACAGATTTTCACCATTCACAAAAAGAACCAGGCTGGCCTGAGAGTTGTGTTGGACCTTTCCTCCTTGAACCTTTCCCTTCCCATCCAAAAGTTCAAGACGGTTACCCCAGCCTTCATATCGGAGACAGTGGGGGTCACTACGAGTTAGGGAGTAAGGGGTTAATGGCGCTGGTAAAGGTGCCTGAGCCGTCATTCCCTTACCGCCCCATTACGAGTCTGCTCGCGGGTACCTGCTAAGGACGTCTGGTTTTACCAGGCTCCCTTAGCGGGTTCCGCGAGCAGACCAGTGTGCTAACAACGGGACTGTTATTAACGGGCCCGTTGTTAGCACCCTCCCATTCCCATTGAGCCCTATGGGGGCTCGAATGAGAATGGGGATGGGTTCCTTGAATGAGGAATTACCGGGCCCTCCATGGTCGGAATGGCCTGGTAATTCCTCATTAAAGGAACACGGACCCGGTACCCGGTAAGGGGGTAGCCATGCCGCTAATAGTGGCATGGTTACCTCCAACCTCGTAATGACCCCCAGTGTGTGTGGGAGACTGGATGTGCTTTCTGGATCTGAAGGATGCCTACCTACATGTCCCAATCTGGTAAACCCACCAGTCCTTCCTTAGGTTCAGGATCATGGGTTTTCACTTTCAATACAGGGTTCTACCCTTTGGACTCAATTCAGCCCCCAGGGTCTTTACAAAGCTAATGAAAGCATTGGCACCCCTACTCAAGGTACAGGACCATCACATTTATCCATATCTAGATGACTGGCTAGTCAGGGCGACATCTCTGGAGGCGGTCCAGAACACGGCCTCTGCCCTCATGGACACGCTATATGACCTGGGAATTTCTATCAATCTCAAAAAGTCACAACACCACCGAAAAACCTACTAAATGAGGATTCTCCGTGCTTGCACGAGACCCCGGTGGGAGGACGCATTGCGTCTCATTGGGAGGCGTGGCAGACCATCACAGAAGATAGACGGGTCTTGTCAGTCGCCCGGGCAGGCTTCCGCTTACCCCTACCCCGTACCCGTCAACCCTCCTTTTCAGCTATCGGGCTCGCCCTCCCTCAAATCCGAGGTTCAGAAACTTCTGGACCTCAGAGCTGTGGAACCCGTTCCTCTCGTGGAACGAGGGGAGGGCTTCTACTCCCGGCTGTTTACGGTGCCCAAACCCAACCAGGCTGGCCTGCGCACCATCCTAGACCTTTCCCAGTTCAATCTTTTCCTACCCCAAGAGAAATTCAAGATGATCACTGTTAGGGAGAATTCTCTTATAAGGCTAATTTCCCAAACCTAGTGAGTCCCCCAGCAGCTTTGCTGGATTTTTGGGGTTTGTTTTTTTCTCCTGCTAAGAGTGAGACTCTTTTCCTCCCACTCTTAGGCATGATTTGAGGTATGTCTTTGACTTTTTGTGTGCTTATGGGCTATTGGTCTTTTTACTCCATAGGGTATCATCTGTTTTTGTGTATGTGTTACACAGCACCCTCAGTGCAGTAACACAGGGGTGTCATAGTGACCCCCAAACATAGACTCCATACCCTGGGACTGACTACTGTCTCCCAGGGCATGTAAAGTCACCATTGACTTTACTAGTCCAAAATTGTGAACAGAACCAGTACAAACCATCATATTGTGGAAGTACTGGAAGGGGCTAATTCGATTGCCCCTGGGTCTGTTTCCAAGGGGGCAGTGTCCAGTCCCCCCTTGTCGAGTTTCTGGCTGGTGGCAGTGGTTACCACGCAAAATATTCCACCAAAATATTTCCTAGGGGATTTTCCCATTGATTTTAAACGCACCACTTTTTGGTGCAATGTTAAAGATACCGCCGGTTTATTTATTTAATATTAAAACACCGGTTGGGTCTTTTTGCCAGAACTCTTTTCCAAAATGGCGTTCGTGTCCGTCTCTGTAACTCCAACCAAGGTCGGGCCCTTTGTTCCACTTTTTGGCGGGCCTCTCCACAGAAGCCCTCCAACTGGTGCCACTCTGTCTGGGTTCCACAGGATGTGTGGGTGGGGGAATTGGCACCCTGGACTGCATTGCCTTAGCAACTCAAGTCGCATTCTGTTCTGATTGGCCCAGTGGTGAGCCGCCCGGCTCACCACTTAGCATGTATGAGTGACAGCTAGGCTGTTGAATGGGGGTTTTTCTGCATAAAAGCAGGGCTTTTGGGACTGGAACTTCAGAAGTCACCACAGGACCTAAGAAATCCAAAGGGGGGAGAAGCTGAGCCATCTGTAAAGATGACACCACCGGTGGAGCCCTGCTGCAACGACCTCACCACTTTCCCGACGACAAGAGAAGATCTTCTGCTGAAAGAGCCTTCTTCCTCTGAGCTGGTGGGATCAACCAGTTCACCATTTCGCCTTCCAGGATGGCTCTTGGTCGAATCGCCATGCCAAGCACCCCGGCGGACGGATAGCCAAGCTTCACCACTGGGACCGCGAATAACAGAAATGCACCTTTTTCACCGAACAAACTCAGCAGCTGGTCTCTTCCCTGGGCAGTGCAACGACTCAAAGTTTCCTCCTCGACAAGATCATCTCTTCCCCTGGTCGAAACCACGAACTGCACCCGCTGCCAGGAACAACTGCCACCAATGGAGCTTCCTCAACTTTAAAGGTAGAGTGTTCCACCTGGCCTCCCTTTCTACGGTTTGCTAAAGGTGACCCTTAAATCCTTTGCTTTCCAACTGGGTTGGCCCCAGACCTTCTAACTTCACCTTCTGAATCAACCCAACCTCTTTTGAACATTTTCACAAAGGGCCTCATTACGACCCTGGCGGAAATCGAAAAACGATGGCGGAAATGCAATACCGCCATCGAATAGCGCTCGGTGCGACTATGACCCGTCACCGCAAAGTACGAAGCCATTAGCGACACCGTAGTGAACGCCAACGCTAACTGCACCAAGTACGCGCGCGCGCGCCATGCCAAACCGTAAATACCACCATGGCGCAAGGGTACGCGAATTCCGACCCTAGCGGACATGTACCTAACGCCATCAAGCATGGCGGAAAGTACCATTCCGCCATGGTGAGAAGTACGGCATCGCGAATCAACCGTAAACGGCCCCACTGAGTGCCTGTACACCGCTCCCTGCCCACAAAGTACAACTCCCCGTAGGTGCAATGAAGTCACAATGCAACCAGTGAAATGTACAAGTCACCCATGCATGCCAACGAACAAAAGAATCACAAGAGGGGCCAATGGGAGCTGCAGGGCACAGATGGCACGAATACAGAAGCCATTCCAATGGACATGACCACAGTCCCCCCCCCAGAAACGCACGCAAACACAGGCACCTGTGACCAGCAATATTCCGAAAATCACATCATTCCACCAGTCCACCTGGCTGACCGGCATCTGTTACACAAAACCCAATCCCCCGCCCCTGAGCATGACAACATTCAAACAGTCATATTGGCAGCCCCCATCCCTGACCTCACTGGGCTTCGTAGGCAAACGCGCCCAGCACAGTACCACCCAACTAAACTCCGAAGCTGGAACCCAATGCAGATCTCCTCACAATACATCGCTCCCCAAATAGGAATATGCCACATCACTCGCAAAGAAGAACGCTACACGGCCCATATCAGAATAGAAATTTAATGCACAACAAAATCACCAAGCCCATACAGCCATTAGGCCATGAACTCCAAAACACATATCACCATTGTGGGCTGCATCCGCAAGAAATGACCAGCTACTACTTGTGTGACGCCCTGTTCCATCATGGTACACAGAGCCACATTCACGTACGAAAAGGCAACATGGAAGCGCACAGAACCGCAGGGCCGTCCCAATGGGGAGGCACTAGTCCAGCTGAAAGGCCGAAATGTTGCTCCGAGCCACTAGTACTGCATAAGGGCATGTGGCCCATTGGCGATCGTCCCATAAGATCGCAATGCTGCTCCACTGATTAACACGAAGCAGCAGGTGTCGGGAGTAAAAGCCATCTGCAGGAGTGGCATACAGATGGCAGTGGCAAAAGGGGAGGAGATACCTGTCAACCAAAAGAAAAGAAAAAGAACAGAATGGCCATCAGAACTACATTCGAACAACTCACTTCAATGATCACACTAAATCCACAGCCATATGCATGCTAGCCCACTCCAAAGGATCATCACCACCCCAAAACCACTTGCGACTCATAACCATCTATATCGAGGTGTAAACACCATCACAAACGAGTGTACCTGTGCATGCGTCTGTGAAAACAGAATCCATCAGATGGGAATGTTAACGTGCATGGACACAAGTGTCTGAAGGCGCGTCGAGAGAGGGAGGGCTCAACAAGGCCAGATAGACGATGGTCCCACTATGGCAGCCCTGCATCACATAGCGCAGGGGAGGCGGATAGATTCCAAGAAGCCCTGTACATGGCACACTCTGTATCAAATCACCTGCCCATGCATCCATTCATCATTCCCTCATCCCGGTATAAAAACGCCTGAATATTTACTCACATAACATTAGAAATATCCATTGAGTCTGTGCGTTATGCAGCCTGCAAAATCCACAGTGCCCCAGCCCGTAATTCCAGTGTTGTGAAGTAACATGTATTTGGGAACGTCCGGCCTCATCGCCCACGTCGCTATTGCGCATCCCAAACTATTCATATCAATCATTGCATCCTCGCCATGGCCCCTGTCTCAAGGACATTGAACAATAGAACGTTATATTTGCAGTCAGACCTGTGGGCATCTCCTCGCCGCTAGCTGGAAACCGAAAGCGCCGCCCTTCGAATTCCTCATTTGCAACATCACGTCGAAAAGGCATCTGTGGCCGTTTGAAATCACAAATTAATCCATCTAGTGCGGCTGTGTGTGAAAATGGCAACTGCCTTCACCCACAAATGGGACGCCCCGCCCGTCGGTGCAACTCGGTACAGTGATGCATGAGGGCCCACCGTTACTCGAGTACTACGTTCCACTGACCCATCACAAGT
Source organism: Ambystoma mexicanum (assembly GCF_040938575.1). Lineage (NCBI taxonomy): Eukaryota > Metazoa > Chordata > Amphibia > Caudata > Ambystomatidae > Ambystoma > Ambystoma mexicanum. The sequence goes on along the minus strand of NC_090938.1, from coordinate 110,167,109 downwards.
CTGTTCGCGACTGCAAATATTGTATGTGAAACAATGGGACCATAGCCGAATGTACATATCAACAAATGTTACACGGCCATCGGGTACAAATACATGATTGCAATAGCAAGATGCCATTCCTCGAATTGCAGCGTTGTGTGCGGGACGTGCTCGGCCAAAGGGGAGAGCAGCTTGCACAGGTGGAATGAATCACCACAGGTGGAGGCCATACAGCCTGAAAACACATAAATTGCACACCCAGTCTCCTACCACACCCACTCCGAAATGCTACCGGCAGGACTCGCGATGTTGGCCCTGGGGGACCTGATAGCACTGCAAGTACTCCAACTCCAAGAAGAAGACGAACACCAACTACAACCGGCCGCACGGAGGAGACGCAGGAGGAGGAGGAGGCCAAGGCAGGGCCAGCAAGGGCCGCCAGCACAGCCACTACCACCACGCAGGCAGCCCGCAATCCCACGCCTCCGAGCACATCCGTTCAACCTCACTGATGAGCAGATCCACACCCTCTACCGTTTGGACCGGGACACCATAGCCGCCATTGTGGACATGACACAGGCTGACCTTGTCAGCATGATAGATAGCCCAACCGCCATCCCACCCCTACTGAAGGTGGTGTCTGTACTCCACTTCCTGGCCACAGGCACCTACCAGCACACAGTCGGACAGTTGCATGGCATTTCTCAGCCACTGTTCTCACGGACACTATTGCAAGTGCTCGATGCCCTCCTGCAGCACGCAGACGACTACATCTCTCTACCACGCTCGGAGCAGGATATTACCAACACAAAAGTGGGATTCCATGCACTTGCCGGCATACCGGGTTGCATTGGTGCCATCGACTGCACCCATGTGGAATTGGTCGTCCCACATGCCATGGAGGCCCAGTACGGCAACCGAAAACAATTTCATTCCCTGAATGTACAAATGGTGTGTGACTCCAACAGGATCATTACACATTGTTGTGCCAGATTCCCTGGATCAACCCATGATTCTATGGTCTTGAGGAACTCTACTATACCACGCTACATGGAGCGACACGCAGGGAACAGACCCTGGCTACTCGGTGAGTCTCATTTCATGCATGATGATGTGGGGTATGTGATGCGGCAATGACCTGGCAGGAAGGGGGGGGTGTGCGTACGTAGCAATGGCATTCCACATCATACGTTTATCGTCCACATACAGGTGATGCTGGGTATCCACTGAAGAGATGGCTCCTCACACCAGTCCGGAACCCACGGGACCAGCATGAGGAGGACTACAACCATGCCCACTCACGTACCCGTGTAGTCATTGAACAGGCATTCGGCCTACTGAAGACTCGTTTCCGCTGCCTCAGCAGGTCTGGCGGGGCACTCCTGTACCGCCATGAGAAGGTTGCAAAGATGGTCATGGCATGTGTCATGCTCCACAACATGTGCGTACGTAGAAATGTGCCCATGCCCCCTGACGCAGAACTGCAAGCACCTGATGATGGTCATGATGAGGGTGGGGATGTGGCAGCACCTCAAGGAGTCTGCGAGGCACCGGAGGGCCGTGACATTCGTCAGCATCTCATTGATGCATGCTTCTAGCACTCACGCCTGGTGGCTGATACATGGACACGGGACTCGTGGCACTGTGTGTGTCTGGTACATGCACAATATGGACTGTACGCCTATGATGGCCTAGTACACAAAGATCATTGTCCACACATCTCATTGGTTGATCGTGCACTGTTTATGGCATATGTGATATCATGTTGAACACCCTATCGACCCGCCACCCAAGTGAGCCCAACACACCCCCTCCACCCTCCTACCTCCCCCCCGAACACCAGTGTCCAAAGATGCTCATTGTCAGTGGGCTGTCGCTATTGCAAGCCCCCTCTGCGGGTATCAGGGGCACCCCTGCCTGTGGAGCGCAGGTTCCTCCCAGATCTACGTTGGGGGCTGCCCTGGACGGAACTTGCAACGGATGATGTCTCTGCCTGCTCACGTCCATGCATGTCCCTAAGGGTTTGTGAGAGCTCAGTGAGCACACGGCGCACTGCGGCAAGTTCGGCACATACGTCTTTGGACGTCGCATGCAGTTCCCCCCTCAGGCTCTCGGTGCTTCTCTCCATTTGGACTCTCAGGCTCTCGGTGCCACTCTCCATTTGTGCCCTTAGTGTCTCTGTACTTCTCTCCATTTCTGCCCTGAGTGTCTCAGTTGATGTTTCTATGTCTGCCTTAGTGCCCCCACATTCATCGGCATGGTCCTTGAGGAGCGTGGCCAGTTGCTGCTGTTGCACGATTAACTGGTCGAGGGACTGTTGCCTCTGCTGGGCCATGGCCATTTGCGGGGGTGTCACAGAGGGGCTGTTGACCTCATGTTGCCTTGCCACAGGGCTTGTGGGGGATGGCCAGTCGTCGTCTTGTGGGTGCCCCTGCGTGGTATCCTCATGTTGTACGGGATGGGACAGACAGGGGGATTGGGACAGGTCATGGATGGATCTGACTTCGACATCCCCGTCTTCTGTGTCGGAGCATGCTGCCATCAATGGGGTGTCACCTATGGTGCTGCTGCCACCAGAGGCAGTGCCTTCTGTGGCATCCGTTGGGGGGACCTGTGGTGGTGGTGTTGTGGGCATGCTGGCTGCTGGGGTGCCTGTTGATGTTCCCTCCTCTGTGCTGCCACCTGATTTGTGCTGCTGCCGTGTCTTGATGCGTGCAGCTGAGGTGGAGGGTCTTTGGCCGTTGGTCTTGGCCCTCTTTGCAGGTGTGCTGGTAGGGGTGTCCTGATGCTCGTCGTTTGGATCGGACCCTGTGGTGGAGTAAAGGAGGGCGAGGGTTATTAATGGGTCTGTGGGTATTGGAATGGCATTGTATCACATGCATTGGGGTGGTACCTGAGGGTGATTTGGGTCGGGGCCTTGGAGGTGCTTTTATTTGTGTGTGGAGTGAGGGTGCAGTTGTTTGGCAGCCTGCAGTTAGGGTGTGCCTGCTGCACGTGTAGTGGGTGTTTTAGGGGTTTTTAATTATTTATGTATTTATTGTGAGTTTTAAAGTGCGCTATCAGGCCGATGTGTGTGGACGTTCTCCTGGACATGTGTTTCTGTTGCACTATGTGGACACATGGTACTTCACATGATTGGACATTGTGGATTGAGCATTGTTTTATCTGGCCCACCTACCTGAATCTTCGGATGTCTGCACTCCTTTCTCCATCCCTCCGACTCCCTCTATGCTCTCCATTCCGATGGTGGAGGCACAGATTTCTTCCCAGGGGGTCAACTTGATGGGTGATTCAGGACCTCCCCCGGTGGCTGTGGCAATGTTGCGGTTGGCAGAGAGTATGCTGCGGACGCGTATCCGCAGGTCGTCCCATCGCTTTCTGCATTGCTGTGGGTTGCGGGGTGCGGTCCCCACCGCACTTACCCGCTGTGCCACCAGAGCCCATATGGCCTTCTTGTTCGCAAGTGCCGTCCTGGTCATTTGCGTGGAGAAGACGACGGCAGCATTCTCCTGGAGGGTCTCTGTTAGCACGGTGAGTTCCTCACGGGAGAAGTGGACCTGCCGCTTGCGGTCGCACGCTTTCTTCGCTACTTTTCCCATTTTTCTTGGTTTCGCTAGGGTGGATGACGGGTTGGGGTGTGTCTCAGGGTAGTGTTTTTAGTGGTTGTGTGGTTTTTGTGGTTTTATAGGTGTACGGCGGGATGTTTCCCGTTCCGGGCCCATGTTTTTACTTCCGTTTCCGTATATTTACGGTCACCGTACTTTCCGGTAGGCGCACACTGCGGTGTCCGCTGTGATGGGTGGCGGTATTGCACCTAGGGCGCCGTACGGCGGCGGTGTGGGCCGTTTTGGGGTCATTTCCGCCATCGCGGACTTTGCACTTCCGCCATGCCGTGGTGCTCGTGCCCGATGGGTCGGAATGGGCCGCACTTTGCTCCTTCGTGCAATGGCGGAAACGCTATTTACGCTGTGGCGGTCCGGTCAGTCACTTTCCGCCAGGGTCGTAATGAGGGCCAAAGACTTTAATGCATTTCTCAACTGTGTGATCTTGGGCACATATCACCTTGCTCCATTTAAAGTGGGCCTGGCCTATGAACTTTGGCTCTACAGTAGACTCTGCCTTCTTTAACTTGTTTTGGTCTTTTAAAAGTGTTGGCAACTGTTTTATTTTTATGACCTGCCTTTTTCTCTCCCTTTTACTTAATTATTGGAGTGCCATCTAAGTTACGCGCTCACCTCTGTTTTGACAAAAAGTGGTGTTTTGACTTAGACTTGTCTAATAATTCTTAAGGGAGGTGTGTATACTTTTCTGATTGTGTTTTGAACTTGCTTTGATTAATAGTGTATTTTCTAAAGTGTGTGTTTAATAATTAATTAAATACTTTTGATACAAAGCTCTGGTCATTGTTTGCTTGCTCTACTGTGTTTTTAGCCCTAGTGTGTATCCTCTGTATACTGCCTTACTCTTTTCTTGAGATGAAGTTTGACTGCTCGGCCACAGCTACCAGGTAATTCTTGGTTGTACAGACTGCTACCAATTGGGTTTACTGCTTGCTCCTGTGGTCTTAATCTTTTTGCAGTGGATTCTGCCTAACACTGGTGTACAGCGGTGGGATTTGTATTGAGGATACATTGTAGAATGCTTCTAATACTTTAGTGCAACTAACCACAAAGCTTAGAACTAGAAAAAGTTTATTTTCTAACATGGAAAGTTACAGCCAGGAGTCCCTTTCTGCAAAAACTGCTGATTGTTTAAGAGTCCTTTGTAGACATAAGGATCTTCCTGTAAAAGGCAAGAAAATGGAATTGATTGAGAGATTGTTAGAAAACCAAAGTCTTGGTAGTGGTTCAGAGGAGCCTACCTCCCCAGCAAATGTAGACAACTGTAATGAAGTTAACATGGATCAAAGTTTTGATAGTAATGTAGAGTTGGAAGAGGAAGGTGAGGCCAATGTAACTGTCCCCACTGGCCCTCTGCCTGCTCTAGAACCTCAAGCTATGTCTACTGGACCTTTGCCAGGTCCCACATTAAGTCCTACATTCATTGAACTAGAAAAAATGAGACTTGAATTAGAGTTCAAAAGAATTAGTACCCAATCTGAACAAAGGCACCAAGAACTAAGGCTCAGAGAAATGGAGCTCAAACATGAGCTAGAGATGAAGACATTGTCTGTGGAAAATGCTTCTCTCACTGGATCCTCTAGGAGTTCCAGTCCCAAAAGACCCCGGATGCCTAAAGAGATTGTGGGTATGTATGAACCTAAGTTGGATGTGTTCGATTGGTTGGCTATGTTTGAGTATAATCATTGGCTCCAGAACATCACAGGGAATCATTTGCTTCATTGGTTGTTCTCTAGGCACCCCCCTGTTGCATCTGATGTGGTAATGGAGTTGGGGGAGGTGGATAGGATGGACTATGAATGTGTGAAGCTAGCTTTAATAGCTATATTTGGGAAGACCCCTTCCCAGTACCTTAAGAGGTTTAGGACCCTCAAAAAGCATGATGGTACCCCTTGGACTACCTGAGTGAATGAAAGTTTGAAGAACTTAGTGGGATGGATTAAGGGTTACAGAGTGAACACTTATGAGGGAATGAGAAATCTTGTTATGTTGGAGTCAATTTATGATGCCTGCTCTCCTGAGTTCAGGCAGCACTTAGCTGATTCAAAGGAAATAGATCCCAGAAAGCTAGCTAAGGCTGCTGACTTGTGGGTTGCCAACAGGGCTACTCAAAAGGATTCAGGGGTCACTCAGAAAAAGGATGAGGGAAAGCAGCCACCAAAAGGGAACCCAGAGATTTCTAATACCTCCCATACCAAAGAGGGCCACAAACAACAAAATAACCAGGGTAAGCCACCACAGAAACCCCATCAGGCTAGTGCACCTTCTGGGCCCAAAGCAGAAAGAGGTCAGAACCAGCCACCATTCCAGAGAGCATTTGGAACATGCTATCGCTGTGGGGCAACTGACCACATCAAAGGAGATCCCAGATGTAAGGGTAAACCTGCAGGGATCAGCACAATCTCCTTAGCCTTCACTCCTGAGGAGGAAGTACAAGTGCTAGTGCTCACTTTGAAGTCTTTGCTGAAGACCCCTTAAGTCTTCAAGCAACTGTATTCTTAGAGCTTATTGGTCTGGTTAGCAGCCAGAATAGGGAAATTTATAACTCCCTACCAGCAAACTCTAAAATATATTACATGGACAGTGTTCTTGTCAATGGCCAGGATACTCCTGCCACGAGAGACACTGGGGCTAGAAGAACAGTAGTGGATGAAAGCTTTTTCAAACCTGAGGATGTTGCTAAGGCACCCAAAGGTCTCACTAGAAATTCTGGAGGCCCTGTCCAGATGGTTCCTATTCTACCAGCCCTCATTCAGTGTAATAACATAACAGTGAAGATTCCTGTCAGTGTTCAGACTGAGGTGCCTGGGAGAGTGCTGTTGGGGAATGACCTAAGAACTTTAGGAGTAGTGTCCAGTACCCCCAGGCCTCCAAGTATGGAACAGCAGAACCTAACCAAATTGGCTAGAGAGACCACCTTAAGGGACCCTATAAGCCAGTGGGAACCTCTACTGAGAACCCCACTACAAGCCCTGGTGTTAGTAAGTTGACCTCTAACTCAGGCAATTTTCAGGCTCAAATGTTAGGGAAAAGGGAGCCCGAACCAAGCTCCATCATTGTTCCCCCAGGTTTAGAGTCTCTGACTCCCCCTGCTTCTGAGGAAGAGGTGGATAGATCAACTGGACCCCTATCTAGTCCTAAGAGAACTGGTAATTCTCAGTGCTGGTGGAAAACCAGAAAAGAAAAGTCTAAGGCCAAAAACCTTAAGACTGTTGGACCTTCTACTGAAGACTCAAACTCAAATCCTAGGCCCTCATTACGACCCTGGCGTTGGACCATGGTGCTATTAGCACCATGGTCCATGCCGGTCTCCGGCATGGTGGATGGCGGAATTACCGCCCCCATCACAAGGTTGGCGGGGGCGGTAATTCCCCATTCACCATTTGCCCTTCCCCATTCCCATTTTGCCCCATAGGGCATAATGGGGATGGGGAAGGCGCTAATTACGGCACCGTAAATTACGGTTGCCGTAATTATCGCCAAGGTCCCTTTGCGGCACCCACTTTAACGGCTGGTCTACACCAGCCGTTAAGTACGGGTCCCGCAAAGGGACCTTGTAATCAGGCGGTAATGGTTTAACGGCGCCGCCGCCTCGCCTTTTACGGCGCCGTTAAACCATTACCGCCTGGGTCGTAATGAGGGCCCTAGTGTTGGGAGTGAAGCTCCTAAAGTATGTGAGGTAAGATCTAAGAGGAATGGGAAGCAGGTACATTGCCTAACCCCAACCCCTCCAACCTAGAGGTCTGAGATACAACCTGCTCCCAACAGAGAGGTGGTGAGGAACCCTGAGGCCCCTCTTGATCTAAGGGAATCCTTTAGAAGGACCCCTTGAAAAAGCCTAACACAGTTTCAGAAGTTGTACCATCTTCTGAGGGACTGGTCAACCAGATCCCCTATAGATTTAACAAGGAAGATGTTCCTCAAAGGGTTTGTAGGTCATATAGCTTACAAAGGAAAACCTTTGATGTTTCCATTGAACACAGGTCAAGGTGTCACCACCAAAATGCTGATGGTCTCTCTAGGATGTTTGTAACCAACTAGAGGTATGAGATTCACCCAGGAGTGGATTCAATCCTCCTGTCCCTTAGTCTGGGGGGGGGGGCGAGTGTTAGGGAGAATTCTCTTATAGGGCTAATTTCCCAAACCTAGTGAGTCCCCCAGCAGCTTTGCTGGATTTTTGGGGTTTGTTTTTTTCTCCTGCTAAGAGTGAGACTCTTTTCCTCCCACTCTTAGGCATGATTTGAGGTATGTCTTTGACATTTTGTGTGCTTATGGTCTATGTTTTTTTTTTACTCCATAGGGTATCTTCTGTTTTTGTGTATGTGTTACACAGCACCCTCAGTGCAGTAACACAGGGGTGTCATAGTGACCCCCAAACATAGACTCCATACCCTGGGACTGACTACTGTCTCCCAGGGCATGTAAAGTCACCATTGACTTTACTCGTCCAAAATTGTGAACAGAACCAGTACAAACCATCATATTGTGGAAATACTGGAAGGGGTTAATTCGATTGCCCCTGGGTCTGTTTCCAAGGGGGCACTGTCCAGTCCCCCCTTGTCGAGTTTCTGGCTGGTGGCAGTGGTTACCATGCAAAATATTCCACCGGAATATTTCCTATGGGATTTTCCCATTGATTTTAAACGCACCACTTTTTGGTGCAATGTTAAAGATACCGCCAGTTTATTTATTTAATATTAAATCACCGGTTGGGTCTTTTTGCCAGAACTATTTTCTAAAATGGCGTTTGTGTCCGTCTGTAACTCCAACCAAGGTCGGGCCGTTTGTTCCACTATTTGGCGGGCTTCTCCACAGAAGCCCTCCAACTGGTGCCACTCTGTCTGGGTTCCACAGGATGTGTGGGTGGGGAAATTGGCGCCCTGGACTGCGTTGCCTTAGCAACTCAAGTCGCACTCTGTTCTGTTAGGCCCAGTGATGAGCCGCCCGGCTTACCACTTAGCATGTATGAGTGACAGCTATGCCGTTGAATGGGGGTTTTTCTTCATAAAAGCAGGGCTTTTGGGACTGGAACTTCAGAAATCGCCACAGGACCTAAGAAATCCAAAGAGGGGAGAAGCTGAGCCATCTGCAAACGACGACACCACCGGTGGAGCCCTGCTGCAACGACCTCACCACTTTCCCGACGACAAGAGAAGATCTTCTGCTTAAAGAGTCTTCTTCCTCTGAGCTGGTGGGATCAACCAGTTCGCCATTTCGCGTTCCAGGACGTCTCTTGGTCGAATCGCCCGTGCCAAGCACCCCGGCGGCCGGATAGCCAAGCTTCACCACTGTGACCGCGAATAACAGGAACGCACCTTTTTCACCGAACGAACTCCGCGGCTGGTGTCTTCCCTGGGCAGTGCAACGACTCCAAGTTTCCTCCTTGACGAGATCATCTCTTCCCCTGGTCGAAACCACGAACTGCACCCGCTGCCAGGAACAACTTCCACCACTGGAGCTTCCTCAACTTTAAAGGTACAGTGTTCCACCTGGCCACCCTTTCTACGGTTTGCTAATGGTGACCCTTAAATCCTTTGCTTTTCAAATGGGTTGGCCCCAGACCTTCTAACTTTACCTTCTGAATCAACCCAACCTCTTTTGAACATTTTCACAAAGACTTGAATGCATTTCTCAACTGTGTGATCTTGGGCACATTTCACCTTGCTCCATTTAAAGTGGGCCTGTCCTATGAACTTTGGCTCTACAGTAGACTCTGCCTTCTTTAACTTGTTTTGGTTTTTTAAAAGTGTTGGCAACTGTTTTATTTTTATGACCTGCCTTTTTCTCTCCCTTTTACTTAATTATTGGAGTGCCATCTAAGTTAGGCGCTCACCTCTGTTTTGACAAAAAGTGTTTTTTTGACTTAGACTTGTCTAATAATGCTTAAGGGAGGTGTGTATACTTTTCTGATTGTGTTCTGAACTTGCTTTGATTTATAGTGCTAGTGTATTTTCTAAAGTGTGTTTAATAAATAATTATAAACCTTTGATACAAAGCTCTGGTCAGTGTTTGCTTGCTCTACTGTGTTTTTAGCCCTATTGAGTATCCTCTGTATACTGCCTTACTCTTCTTGAGAGAAGTCTGACTGCTCAGCCACAGCTACCAGGTAAATCTGGGTGGTGCAGACTGCTACCAATTGGGTTTACTGCTTACTCCTGTGGTCCTAATCTTTTTGCAGTGGTCCCCAAGGGAACTGTACAGGATTCTGCCTAACAATCACGCCCAGCCAGATTCGGTCCTCCTTGCAGATGGGCGATTGGCTCAGTGTGGTGGATCTTCAGGAAGCGTACATGCATATTCTGATTTGGATCCCACACAGGATATATCTCTGTTTCTCTCTGGGAGAGGAACACTTCCAGTTTCGAGTGCTTCCTTTTGGCCTCAGCTCGGCGCCGCGTGTCTTCACGAAGATGATGTGGGTGATTGCGGCCTATCTTCGTCTCCAGGGTATCCATGTGTATCCATATTTGGACAATTGGCTCTTACGCAGCCCTTGTCAGCTGGAAGCAGCGGGCAAACTTCAGTCTCTCTTTCAGCTTCTGTTCCATCTTCGGCTGTCGGTGAACTGGCGGAAATCTTCCATGACGGTCTCACAGGACCTGATTTTCCTGGGTTTTCGCTGGAACACGATCGACTGCAGAGTGTACCTGACCGGGGACAGAATGGCAGATCTGTTAGCCACGTGTCAGATGTTTGCGCAGTCGGAGAGCATGTCGGCCTGGTGGTTCCAGATGCTTCTGGGCCTCATGGCCTCGAGTGTGCTGGCTCTTCCTCTTGCTCGTCTCAAGATGAGACGGGCCCAGATGGCTCTTCGGAGTTCTTGGCGTCAGGCTGTGGACCCGGATTCCAAGCTGATAATGATTCCTGCTTCCATGAGAGTGGACCTGGAATGGTGGTCCTCTCTCAGCAACCTGTCGGCGGGTGCGGGGTTTCAGGACCCAGCTCCTATGGTGACGATCACAACTGACTCCTCCCTCTTGGGGTGGGGTGCGATGTTAGATCTTCTACAGGTCTTGGATCTCTGGTCGCCTCAGGACAAGCTCCTTCACATAAATCATCTGGAGCTTCTGGCGATCTTCCTAGCGCTCAGGGCGTTCAGACCGATCATTGCCAGCAAGGTGGTCCGCATACGCACGGACAATGTGGTGTCGATGTATTACATCAACAAGCAAGGGGGGACGAAGTCTCCCCCCATCGTGGACCTGTCCATCCAGATTTGGGAGTTGGCCGTGCTTCATGGTGTCTGGCTGCTTGCAGTGCACATCCCAGGCCAGCTGAATGTTACAGCGGATGCCCTCAGCCGGCGGAAAGTGGTCAGCTGCGAGTGGGAGTTGAAGGCGGAGGTCCTCTCATGGATCTTCTTGCATTGGGGCACACCGGAGGTGGATCTCTTCGCTACGGCGGTGAACAAGAAGCTTCCTCTGTATGCCTCCAGAGGGGGGCTGGGAGCCTCCTCTCTGGGGGATGCTCTCGAGATTCCATGGCACAACATGAGAGCTTATGCCTTCCCGCCTCTGCCTCTAGTCCATCGAACAATTTGGAAGCTGAAGAACTCAGTGAACTGTTCCCTTCTGCTCATAGCCCCCTGGTGGCCGGCCAGGTTTTGGTTCTCAGAACTTCAGCACCTGTCGGTGTATCCGCCGATCAGGTTACCAGTGACCCCCGATCTTCTTCATCAAGGGGAACAGCAGATGTGGCACCCCTCCCCACAATCGCTCAGCTTGGCGGCATGGTGCCTGAGTTCAGGTCTTTAGAGCATCTTAACTTGTCTGCGGATAACATGTGTATTATCCAGGCAGCCAGGAAACCCTCGACCAGATCCCAATACAGGAGTAAATGGCTCAGGTTCTGTCATTGGTGTTTGGGAAAGCAGTTGGACCCAAGGGAGGCTAAGATTGACACAGTGCTGTCCTTCGTATCCTTCCTAGCAGAGTTGGGTGTTCACATTCTGTCATGCAGAACTTACCTTTCAGCGGTTTCCGCTTATCTTTCTACAGACCAATGTTCCTTCTCTCTGTGTAGTCCAGTGGTTAAGAGGCATTTTGCAGGCTTAACACGCCTCTACCCTCCAGTTCGTAGTCCACACCCGCTGTGGGATCTGAATGTAGTCCTGACGGTGCTGTGCCATAAGCCTTTTGAACCCATGGCCACGGTGGACCTCAAGTACCTATCCTGGAAAGTGTCCTTTCTGGTCACCGTTACCTCAGCAAGGCGGGCGAGTGAGCTCTACGCCTTGTCGGTGGAGCATCCCTTCTTGGTCTTTCACAAGGATAAGGTAGTCCTATGGACAAATCCTGCCTTCCTACCGAAGGTGGTAACTGAATTCCATCTGAATCAGTCGATCTCCCTGCCGGTCTTTTTTCCGAACCCTACCTCAGAGGCAGAAAGGGTTCTGCATTGTCTCGATGTCAGAAGGGCCCTTAAGTTCTATCTTGACAGGACTCGTGCTTAGGAGTTCTTCTCAACTATTTGTGACTTTCGGTAACCCTCAGGGTAAGTAGGCGTCTAAGGCGACTATTTCTCGGTGGATCGCTGCCTGCATTACGGAGTCTTTCACCGTCCAAAGGCTGAAACTTCCTAAGGGTATTCATGCACACCTGGTGCGGGGCAAGACAGCCACGGTTGCTTTTCAGAAATATGTCCCCTGGGAGTCCATTGCTAGGGCAGCTACTTGGGCCTCCCCAGCTGCTTTTTATAAGCATTATTGTCTTGATATGAGTTTGAGAGCTGATGCTCAGTTTGGTCAGGCTGTACTGAAGAACCTTTTTCAATAAGGGGTATTTCCATCCACCCGTAGTTCCTGTTAGTAGTGCTTGGGAATCTCCCATAAGTATGGAGGAAAGCGGACAGGACGTAGGAGTATAACCAGGTACTCACTTAGTGACCACCTTACTCCTAGTCCATATTCCCCTTTCCTCCATATGCCCGCCCGCCGTCCCTAACAAAGTTCCTCTGTTATTGCTAATAGGTCTCTGACCTGACGATAGAAAAGGACTGATGGGCGATGTGCGGGGCGGAGCCAAGGTGGGTGGGGTTACGGCCTGCGTGCCGGGCCCCACACAGAAAGAGAGGAAGAAAACATTTTTGTAAACAGGACGGAGAGATGTCCCATAAGTATGGAGGAAAGGGGACTATGGACTAGGAGTAAGGTGGTCACTACGGTGAGTAACCTGGCTATTATCGACCTAGAGGGATCATGGGTGATATTCTCAATTAGAAGGATGTTGTCACAGCCCACTCAGGAAGCAGATAGTGTTGCACCAGGATTTAGTGGATGACCAAACGCCACTCAATGGCAATATTCATGCCTTCTTTCACCGAATTGAGATAGTAAATCCATTTCTGTTCTAATTTCCTTAGGGTCAGATCTCTATTACCCCCTCTGGGATGTGCTTCAACTGTTTGAATTGTAAGCAGAAGATGTCTTCTTGAGTGTGCTTCGCCAGTTTGAAATGGGCTACTAAAGGTTTAACGGTTACCATATTTTTCACACACTATCTATGCTTACAGATCCTCTGTTTTACAGGCCTTTTAGTTTTACTGATATATAACAGGTGATACCTTTCGAGTGGATTGTGACCTCCAACGTATTCCTCATCTTAGATGTATTCCATCCAGCTTTAGCTGCTTCAGAAAAGAAATTCGGCAGAGTGCACCGTGCGTCGATGTCGTTGAGTCGATGGTCCCTCGAAGGCCTCCGTCGAGGGTGACGTCATCGGGTGTATAAGTAGCACGCGTGGCACCTGTTGGCCTCAGTTCCGTTTTTACGCAGTATACGTTGCTTTGGAGATTCGGCGCGCCTCGAGTTCCCTTGAAGAATAGCAAAATATAACAAATATGTCCTTGTCATCGACGCCGACCACAACCCCGAGATCGGGTTTCAAAAAGTGAAAGTCGTGCGGTTCAAAAATGTCGATCACAAACCCGCACCGTGAGTGTTTGTGGTGCCTCGGAGAAGGCCACGACATGGAGGCCTGTACGAAGTGCCAGGCGTTGATGGGGAAGGCCTTGCGAGAGAGGAGGGGAAAACTACAGGTAGGTCGTAAATCAGACCGTAAAGCCTCTAGCATCGAGTCGGGGTCCCGTGAGGAGAAATCTCATCGACGCGAAAGGCATCGATCCAGGTCCCGAAGCGATTCCCATCGCTTGTCATCTTCGACAAAAAAATCGAAGAAACAACGCCACAGGTCCTCTCCTCTTCGTCCTTCGACGAATCCCCAAAAAGGATGAAATGTCCCACTAAACATTCATCTTCCGAAGAATGGGAAGCATTCAGGGTCAAAATGATGAAGGTGTTCGAGAAAGCAAAATCCATAAACCATAAGTGTACCCTACCCTCTTGGTTTAATCTGATTTAAAGTAAATTCTGGGGGAGCAAACAAACGACAATTTCTTCTCGAGAGTGCTATAAATTGTCCCAATTCACTAATGCTGGCATTTGTCCTCGTTTTAGTGAGATTGAGCTCGTTAGAGGGAGAAAACAACAATCCTGTATTTGACCTATAATCATTGAAGGATTCAAAATCATAAGTACAGTACTCATTCGGAGAAGTAATTTAGTTCAACACATTTGTGCATTTTCTAAAAATCTTTATATTGATTGCTTCAAAGTATAGTACATGAATACACATAACAGAGATCATTCCATTTCATGATTCATTGTGCAAGAAAAATAAGAAAAACATAATGAAATTATGTTTGAAATTAAACATTAGAACAAATTGACAAACAAAAGTTAAAATTACAACAAGTGTGCGTCTAAATATAATCCAAAGAAAAATACGGGGGGACGAAAAACACACAACAAAACTAGGGGGAAACTCAAACGGTAGTTGCCCCTAGGTGTATGGGAAATTCTTGTCTAGTTGGATTCCCTTGATTCCCTGTATGGATAGGTATGACTAAACTGATCCTTTGTCCATAGGGTTGGCTAAATTTATTTTCTTTGGGCTTCAGTTTTGCCCAACCTGTGGGTCTTTGTGCAGTAAAAGAATTCTTTGCCAACACACAACAAAACTAGGGGGAAACTCAAACGGTAGTTGCCCCTGGGTGTATGGGAAATTCTTCTCTACTTGGATTCCCTTGATTCCCTGTATGGATAGGTATGACTAAACTGATCCTTTGTCCATAGGGTTGGCTAAATTTATTTTCTTTGGGCTTCAGTTTTGCCCAACCTGTGGGTCTTTGTGCGGTAAAAGAATTCTTTGCCAACGTGGTGCTGGGTGGGAATGTCCCAAGTATTCACGTTTCGGCGGTCTTGCAGTTTACGCATGCATCCGCCTTCGTCAGGGCGTATTATTTCGGGACCCTGTGTAGGTGTGGAAAAAGGTTGGGTAATCCCTCATATTACCTGTCAGAACCTGACACTTAAACAAATATTTCTCTGCTCTAATGACAGTAGTTTTACCTGCCTTTGAGCTAATCCCAAGGTCTGGGTTGTAGAGTGGGCTGGAGAGGCGAGACACCCCTTGTCTTCCTGTGGAGTTACTGCTATGCCTAATGTAGGCACTAGTGGTCTGGAGTGAGATGTCCGTAATCCCTTCCTTGGTTCTGGTTCAGATTGGTGTGGATCTGTAGGGGACTAAGGGGGTAGCAAGAAAGAAGAAGAAAGAGAAGAAAAAGAACAATGAAAGAGGAATGCTGGTCAGCGCCTAGTGTAACTCTGATTTCTACGTGTAGGTAACTGGAATCCATTGTGCACATAAAGGACATACCTGTTCCCAAGTCAACAATTGTGCCCTTGTTCGGGGGTTGATCCGATATGCTGGCCGTTAAGGTCCGACAAGTGGCTCTGGCGCTGTGTATGTGTCTTGGGTGGGGGTTCTTGATTTTCCCAGGATTGATACTCGCATCTGCATAGGCCTGAGAGAAGGGTATGTATGTATATAAATATATATAAAAAAGTTTGTCAACCGGTGGTTATCTGGCAAATAATATAGTAGCTGGCGGCAGTGCTTAAATGTGGGAGTGTGGGTCTCCTTGGCGCATACTACTAAGGAGCGTATTCAGCTAATTACAAGTGGTGACCGGGCATAGTGAAACGGCGAGGTGACCAGGAGGACATGTACATCTGCCCCGTGAGCGTGTGCATCGCTTATTGCAGCAGAAGGACAACGCAGAACTCAGCGTGGAAGTGTTAGTCCCATGAGAGTGCTTCATTACATGTTGCCTCCATGTGTTTGTGCGCATAGAGACTGCCGCGGGCATATCACTTACTTGTTTGTCCGTGGCAGTAACTTGTTGGCGAGGGGAACAAAGCCTTTCCATGTCTCTGTCTACGGCCGACAGCTATGGTGTTGCTGAGCGGCTTGCGTTGTCATGTAAACGAAAGCCGCGTACGCGTACGCAGTGTTCTTTGCCATGAGAACTGGGAATGCGTGTCTGATTGGGGCATGTGTTCCCGAAGGCCCTGGTGGCGAAAGGAGTACAGTACTCATTGTCAGTTGTAGTCCAGGGCGGTGAACACTTGTTGCTGGGCGCTGCGGGTGTGTGTAACTCACAGGTGGGCATTGTGAGAGCCTATGGCACTGTGATTGCTGCCTGGGAGCTAAGTGGTAGCTTTGATTATTGTGGTTGCCAAAGCGTCGTGGCTGACTTGCATCCTGCTTATCTGAGGTAGCAGGTTACCTGAGGGAAGCAATAACGGTAGATGCAAGTGTACCGGTGAGCGTGACACGCTAGAGCTCTATTGACTAGCTGTGAAGGGACTGAATGTGGAATCTACGGTTACGGGGAGAAAGGGAGGTGCTGGTATATGTGTCCTCTCCTATTGTAGGTGGGCAAGTAACTCGTGCCTTTGTGTGCAAGAATTTGTGTGTGGGAGCTAAATTTCCCTATGTACTCTGTGGCTATTAGCTAAGTGACCGGATGGAAGATTTCATTAAGTCCTTGGTGGTATGTATTTAAATGGTGTATCCACCGCGATTCCTTATGCAGTAGGCTATGTTTAAGATCCGGTCCTCCTTTCACTTTTTCTAGAACCCACCACTTAATATTATTGGGCGTATCTCTAGCCTCTAAGAAGTGTGGGACCAGTGGTGCTGTCAGTGTTTTGCACCTGATCTTAGATCTGTGCTCAGAGATTCTCAAATGGACAGATCTCATTGTCTGTCCGACATATTTAAGACCACATGGCCATTCAATACAGTAAATCACTTGGGCACTTTTGCAGTTCGTGAAGTCCTTTAGAATCCAGTTCCTTTGTCCAATCTTGAAAGATCTCATTTTCATGGTAAAATGACAAGCCACACAGTTACCAAATGGATAATGTCCCTGTATGGGTCGTAGTGTTCTCTGTCCTGTGCGAGATGGTTCGGCCTGAAATAGTGAGTGTGTAAGGTGTTCTTTCAGGTTTTTAGCCCTCTTATAGGCAAATCTGGGAGGTTCTTCCTCCGGGAGGTTTAGTTTGGCAATGTGCCAGTGTTTCTGCACTATTCTTTGGATTGCTGCAGTGTGTTTGCCATGTGTCACAGCACATGTGAGCCGGTCCTCTCCTTTGTTGAGTTCTTCCTCTCTTATTTGAATGAGCTGTTCTCTATTCATGTTCAAGGCTCTCTTCATGGATTGATTTAAAAGTCTTTTAGGATACCCCCTGTCTTTCAGTCTCACGGATAGGGTCTCTGCATGCGTTTGAAAGTCTTCTTTCTGTGTGCAGTTTCTGTGTATCCTTAAGAATTGACCATAGGGCAAATTTTGTTTAATGTGCATCGGGTGGTTGCTCATGTGGCGGAGAAGAGTATTCCTATCTGTGCTTTTTCGGTATAGATTGAAAATCAGTCTGCCAACGTGGTGTTGGATCGTGAGGTCAAGGAAAGTTATCTGGGATTTATTGTGTTCTATGGTGAATTGTATGTCGCTGTTACACGAGTTCAACCATTCCCAGAATTGTAAAAGTTGGTCCAATGGCCCTGTCCAAATGAAGATCACATCGTCGATGTATCTATACCAATGGTCTATCTGTTCTTTCCATTGGGTCTGTTGGGAGAATACATGTTGTTCTTCGTACTTCGCCATGTACAAAATGGCCAGACTGGGGGCAAATGCTGCCCCCATTGCCGTGCCCTTAGTTTGAAGATATATTTGTTTGTCAAATGTAAAAAAGTTGCGCTGGAGGGCCAAAGACATCAGTTCAATAATAAAGTTTGTTGGGACCCTGTCTTGGGTAGGGTTGCTGGTAAGCCACTCCCTCATGCACTCTATAGCCTCTTCTTATGGGATGTTGGAGTAAAGTGCTTTTATATCCATCGTAACCAGGTATTGGGTGTCAGGATCGAAGGGTAAGTTCTCAAATATGCTGATGGTATGTGCGGTGTCCCTCAGGTACGTATTTGTTTGGATGCTAAGTGGTTGCAGGAATTTATCCACAAACTTGCTCAATGGTTCTAATATCGATCCACACCCTGAGACTATCGGTCTCCCTGGTGGGTTGATTGAGTCCTTGTGTATCTTTGGTAGGGCGTAAAAGCATGGAGTCCTACCTCCCGGTGTTGGAAGAAAATCTGCTTCCTTGGGGGAAATCCAATTCCGTTCCAGTGCATAATTTACTGCTAGCGATATTTCCAGACCTAGGGCATTCGTCGGGTCTTTGCGGAGAGGGGAATAACATTCACAATCTCCTAGAATGGCTAATACCATGTTCTTATATTGCATTGTTGACATAATTGCTATCCCGCCCCCTTTATCCGCTGGCTTGATAATAATGTCCTTGTTGTTACGTAAATCCAGGAGTGCTTGTTTTTCAGCCCTGGTAAGGTTGTGGTATCTACCCGAAAGTCTGGTGTTCTTGCTGTCTTTTAATTTCTCGAAATCTTGTAGAACACATCTTTCAAATGTTAGCAGTTCATTGGGAATCTGTCCATCTGCTGGAGTAAAAGTCGAGGGTGTATGGAGGCCTGTGTCTGTAGTTTCGTCCCCCTGATCCATGGGGTGTTCTTTGAAGAAAGTACAGAGCCTGACTTTCCTCAGAAATTTACGGATCTCCATCTCTGAGTCATACCAATCCGTTTCTATGGTGGGGACGAAGGACAGGCCCTTCATGAGGACCGATATCTGGCCCTGTGTAAGTTCGATGTTGGCTAAATTAAAAATGGGTGACTGCTGCTGTTCTCTAGTTGGTGCAATTACCTCTGTCTCCCTCGTCTCGGTCTGTACCCTTGCCTTCCTCCTCTTTGGGTAGGTGCCCATTGGGGATATACCTATGGGGGATTGCCAAACCCCCCACCACCTAAAAAAGGAAAAAAACTGTGGTGGTGGGTATTGGAAGCTCGGATGACCAGCTCTAGGAGGTTGGCGAGTTTGATCGTCTGAGGATGACCCACTACTAGATCCTGAGAAGTTGACCCCTCTGCGTCTATTGCGTTGTGGTCTAGTGGTTTGGGGACCCTGTTGTGAACCTTGATTTATGTTTGCCAGGTAATTGTCAGCAATGTAGGGGTACACTTTATCTAGTTGGAAATCCTTAATATCCTTTTGTAGTTTTTTGGTTTTTCTAGACAGAGTAGTAGTTTTAAAGTCTTCAAAAGTTTGGTTTAGATCTGCCAGCTGCTTCAGTGCGTCAGTGATAGTAGTGTTGGCTTTGAATTTATTTTCCTCTGTTTTTAATTCTTTCTGCATGTGATGACTAATCTTTTGCGCTGTGTTAATTGTTAGGACCATTAAGTCCCTGCTGCATTTGGTGGCGATGTAGCTGAAGTTTGTCACATACTCTTTGTCATCTAAGAACAGACATGGGGTGTTGCGTACTATAAGTCCGTTCGGAATGATACTTGCTTTCAAATATTGTCTGAGGAAGTGGGCATGTAATTCAGTTCTGAATGTTTTCTTTTTTAGTTTCAAAATCTCATCACCGGTATTGCTAATCCCCCCTGTCGGGTCGTTGCCTGTTGGTGAGTCAAAGAATAATGGCCCTTCTATTATGTCTTGTATCTGCTGTTCAGTAAAGCTAAGTGTAGCTTTTTCTGCCATTCCTTAGTGGATAAATGGGCAGAAATTGATGAAAGGCTGCTTGTTGAATGCGAAAAAGGAAATTAATGTAACCACAGGGAGATAGTGTGCGTGTCTCGGCTCCAGACCTATCACTACAAGGCCCAGATCTCTTTTCCTGGGGAGAGAAAAAAAGAATTTTATTGATGGACTAACAATTATAGCAGAGTAAATTTTCTGCAATGTCCTAACTGTGATAATCGGTCCTTAGCAACTTGGGTTGCCCTTATGAGGAACCCCCTTGGGGGTTCAGGGACGAGGCTGTGAAGGGTAAGGGTACTAAGCCTCAAGTAACTGAAATCAATAAACCATAAGTGTACCCTACCACCTTGGTTCAATCTGATTTAAAGTAAATTCTGGGGGAGCAAACAAACAACAATTTCTTTTCGAGAGTGCTATAAAGTGTCCCAATTCACTAATGCTGGCCTTTGTCCTCGTTTTAGTGAGATTGAGCTGGTTAGAGGGAGAAAACAACAATCCTGTATTTGACCTATAATCATTGAAGGATTCAAAATCATAAGTAAAGTACTCATTCGGAGAAGTAATTTAGTTCAACACATTTGTACATTTTCTAAAAAACTTTATATTGATTGCTTCAAAGTATAGTACATGAATACACATAACAGAGATCATTCAATTTCATGATTCATTGTGCAAGAAAAATAAGAAAAACATAATGAAATTGTTTCAAAACATTAGAACAATTTGACAAACAAAATTTAAATTTACAACAAGTGTGCGTCTAAATATAATCCAACGAAAAATACGGGGGGACGAAAAACAAACAACAAAACTAGGGGGAATCTCAAACGGTTGTTGCCCCTGGGTGTATGGGAAATTCTTCTCTAGTTGGATTCCCTTGATTCCCTGTATGGATAGGTATGACTAAACTGATCCTTTGTGCATAGGGTTGGCTAAATTTATTTTCTTTGGGCTTCAGTTTTGCCCAACCTGTGGGTCTTTGTGCGGTAAAAGAATTCTTTGCCAACATGGTGCTGGGTGGGAATGTCCCAGCTATTCACGTTTCGGTTGTCTTGAGCTCACGCATGCATCCGCCTTCGTCAGGGCGTATTATTTCGGGACCCTGTGTAGGTCTGGAAAAAACAAAAAATAAGGTTGAGGTAATCCCTCATATTACCTGTCAGAATAATACTGACACTTAAACAAATATTTCTCTGCTCTAATGACAGTAGTTTTACCTGCCTTTGAGCTAATCCCAAGGTCTGGGTTGTAGAGTGGGCTGGAGAGGCGAGACACCCCTTGTCTTCCTGTGGAGTTACTGCTATGCCTAATGTAGGCACTAGTGGTCTGGAGTGAGATGTCCGTAATCCCTTCCTTGGTTCTGGTTCAGATTGGTGTGGATCTGTAGGAGACCAATGGGGTAGCAAGAAAGAAGAAGAAAGAGAAGAAAAAGAACACTGAAAGAGGAATGCTGGTCAACGCCTAGTGTAACTCTGAATTCTGCGTGTAGGTAACTGGAATCCATTGTGCACATAAAGGACATACCTGTTCCCAAGTCAACAATTGTGCCCTTGTTCGGGGGTTGATCCGATATGCTGGCCGTTAAGGTCTGACAAGTGGCTCTGGCGCTGTGTATGCGTCTTGGGTGGGGGTTCTTGATTTTTCCGGGATTGATACTCGCCTCTGCATAGGCCTGAGAGAAGGGTATGTATGTATATAAATATATATAAAAAAGTTTGTCAGCCGGTGGTTATCTGGCAAATAATATAGTAGCTGGCGGCAAAAAAGAAAAAGTGAAGCCTCGGTCCGCGCCTTCCTCGGAAGCGGGCCGGGAGCGTCATCGCTCCAACACTTGCGCGCCCTCGAGCCTGGGTGATCGAAAACGGAAAGATAGAGAACCTTCTAGGACGCCAAGAGAGAAAAGCCGCTCGAGTTGAGTGGACCGGTCGAGGGCACCGGCGCAGTCCGAGACCGAACACACCTCGAAGGGCAAGTCTTCGACGAGCGCCTCAACGCCATCGAAGCTGGCGCCATCGAAGACGGCTATTATGCCAACGGCATCAGTTCCTTTGTCGACGTCGACCCCGAAGCCCTCGACGGCGAAACCCCCAGTTCAGCAAAATCAGCCAGAAAAAGGGAAAGAGAAGGCTACAAGACCTATAATGCCTTTAGGACCCATTAACACTCCTCCTCCACCTCTCCCAGAAAAGGTTTTCAAACCTCTTCCTAGGAAAGAGTTCTTCAAGTCTCTGACCTCAATTTTTGAGGAACAGCAGAAATCTGATGAGGAGAATGTACCTTTTGGGCTAGAATATGGCACCCAAAATGTCCCAGAATGCCTGATTTCAGAAGATAGCAGGATGAGGGACTTGGTTGAATCACTGCACAATGCAAGTGGTATTGATACATCTCCTGAGAATGACTTTGGTAGACCAGAACCAGGAGAACATGCCAGTCCATCATACCGTCAGCTAATGACAAAGGTAATAGATTATTTAGGATGGGCCAGACCTCCAGCCCGATTCATCCAAGATGATATGGCAGACATATTGGATCATGGCCCTACCGAAGACCCAATACTACCTTTTCACGTAGCCTTGCAAAATAGGCTGGCCAAGAATTGGGAGACTCTGGATTCTATTCCGCCAGTGAATAAACCCCTTAGTTCAAAATCCCGCCCTGCCAGTAGTGACCCCGGCTATCTGTCTAAACATCCCACTCCTGAGAGTTTGGTTATACAGGCAGCCACAGCTTCTAACAAACTGGTGCCTTGTATCCCTCCGGACAGGGATGATAAGCGTGTGGATGGCTGGGCACAGAAGGTATTTTCAGCTGGGAGTATGGCATTAAAATCAGCCAATTCCACATGTGCCTTGGCAACGTTTTCATACACTCTGTGGGAGTGCATTACGATGGCGGCGGAGCACATACCAGTAGGGGACGAAAGGGAAGGATTCCTAGCCGTCGTTAGAGATGGAAAGGAGGCCATGCAAGAATCCCTTGAATCTGGATTGGACACTGTAGATAGTGTGAGCAGGTCCATGGGCACTAGCACGGTAATGGGCAGATTTGCATGGTTACGGAAGTCGGGTTTCGCACCAGATGTGCAGAACCGTCTCCTGAACATGTCCTTTGACGGGTCTCACCTTTTTGGTAGCAAGGCTGACGAGAGCCTTGAGAGGTTGCAGACCACAAAGGCAGCTGCCAAGTCTTTGGGAGCTGCCATCAGTCAACCTCAGCCTTTTCGTGCACCAGGTCAATCTTGGAGGGGACGATCTTATCGTTACTACTCCTCATATGGAAAGGCGGGAGGAATGGCCTGTCAGAGGGGACAGAGAAAGGCCACTCGCTGTGGACGAGCAAAACGTGCAAAGCCAGCTCCAGCTACAGCCTCTCTGTCATCAGCGGCTGCAGCAACCACCTCAAACCCACTTTGAGGACTTACATCACAAGACACCTGTAGGAGGCAGGCTTTCACAGCATCTGCAAGAATGGCGAGCCATTACTTCAGATGTTTGGGCTCTAGAAATAATAGCCCAAGGTTGCTGCATTCGTTTTCTAACGCGACCTCAAAGCAATCCACCAAGGAGACACCATTTGAAGTTTTCAGACCCGCTCCTACAGCAGGAAATTTTAACCCTGCTGGAGAAAGGTGCTATAGAACAGGTACCTGCAGCGGAGAGGAACAAGGGATGGTACTCCCTGTATTTTTTGATTCCCAAAAAGGACAGAGGACTGAGACCCATCCTGGACTTAGACTTAAGAAACTTGAACAAGTTCCTCAGGAAGGACAAGTTCAAGATGGTTACCCTTTCTCAGATCCTTCAGGCCCTTCAACTTCAGGATTGGTTGGTGTCATTGGACCTCCACGATGCTTATTTTCATGTGCCGATTCATCTAAAGCACAGAAAATATCTGAGGTTCGTAGTTGGCGGCTTACACTATCAGTTTCGAGTTCTGCCATTCGGATTGACCTCTGCCCCGAGGGTCTTCACCAAACTGATGGTAGTGGTGGCAGCGCACCTCAGGAGAGGGGGGATTCACGTCTACCCCTACCTGGACGATTGGCTGATCAGAGCACGTTCTGCCGAACAGGCACTAGATCACCTGAAAGTCACCTGCCACTTCCTCCACAGACTAAGCTTCTCCCTCAATTTCAAGAAGTCACAAATGACACCTTCTCAACGGCTCCAATATATAGGAGCTGTATTAGACACATCCCTGGGAAAGAGCTTGCCTCCCAGTTCAAGGGCTCAAGACATTCTTCAGATGGTTTCCAAATTCCAAAATGCCCAAAATCTTCAGGCCTACGACTTCTTGAGGTTACTCGGCCTCATGTCATCCTGCATCTTTCTGGTGCCAAAGGCACGTCTGAGAATGAGATCACTTCAATGGGCTCTAAAGACTCAAGGTCTTTGAGTCTTTAGGTCCCAGTTCTCAGGTCGAATGACAGATCTTCTCCAGATTCCGAACAAGGTTCGTCAAGATCTTCTATGGTGGACTTGTTCAGAGAATATCCTGAAAGGAGAAGTTTTTTGGCAACCATGGCCGGAGATCACAGTAGTGACGGACGCCTCACTCAAAGGGTGGGGAGCTCATGCCAACGATCTGACAATCAGCGGTCGTTGGTCTCCATCGGAGTCCAAACTACACATCAACCTTTTGGAGCTGAGAGCAATCAGACTAGCGCTGAAAGCTTTCCTGCCATCTGTCAGAGGACAACATTTCCTGATAATGACAGACAAAACAGTGGCCATGCATTATCTAAACAAAAGAGGAGGTGTAGGGTCGCTTCCTCTGTGCAGAGAGACAATGATATATGATATGATAGGTTATTTATAACGCGCTTAATACCCAGAGGTTTCTAAGCGCGGCCCCAGGCATCGAACCTGTGTTGCTCCATGTCATCTTGCTTCCAAGGCGAGCGCATTGCCTTTGAGCTATCCTCCTGAGACATGCAGCTCTGGTATTGGGCAATTCAAGAAGGGATCTCTTTAACAGCAGTTCACCTAGCCGGGGAAGAGAATATGACGGCAGATGCTCTGAGCTGGCAGAGCACAGTGTCCCACAAATGGGAACTGGCTCAGGAAGTCATTCAAGAGATCTTCGCCCTTTGGGAAACCCCTCAAGTAGACCTATTTGCAACCGGAATCAATCGTAAGTGCGAAAGGTATTGCTCCAGGGAATTTCCCCCGAGAGGCGCCCTGGGGGACGCGTTTGTGGTGGAGTGGAATTTCCCACTATTGTACGGGTTCCCTCCGATTCCCGTCATTCCTTAGGTCATCAGGAGACTGAGACGCTTCGGGAGCCACATGATACTAATTGCCCCGGAGAACGTGGTACCCGGACCTTCTAGACATGTCCATCTGTCCCCAAGTACGTCTTCCTCAGAATGAGAACCTTCTCTCTCAAATGGAGGATGGGGTTCTCCATCCAGAGGTCAAAACACTCAACCTTCACGCTTGGTATCTGAAAGGCTGAGATACAAGGATTGGAACGTTCCAGATGACGTCATGGAGGTGTTGCTTTCGGCAAGAAGGCCAGCAACAAAGTCTCTATACCGTTGGCCTTGGAAAAAGTTTTGCAACTGGTGCAGAGAAAATAATGTCGATCCTTTTCTATGTTCTATTCCGGAAGTACTGTCCTTCCTTCTGACCCTAGCACATAGAGGTCTAAATGTTGGAACCATTAAAGGTTATCTTACGGCGCTTTCCATCTTCATGCGCTCATCGGAAGAATGCTCCTACTTCTGAATTCCTTTGATAGTACAATTCTTAAAGGGACTCACTAATGTGTTTCCTCCTTACCCTTTTCAAGTGCCAATATAGGATCTCAATCTGGTCCTAAAATTCTTAATGTGTGCTCCTTTTGAGCCTTTGCACACTTGTCCATTAAGAATACTGATATGGAAAACTGCTTTCCTAGTTGCTTTAACATCTTCAAGAAGAGTGAGCGAATTGCAGGCACTGTCTTCTGGGCCACCCTATGCTGTGTTCCATAAGGACAGAGTTGTGTTGAGGGTTAAACCCTCATTTTTACCAAAAGTGGAATCTGATTTTCATTTAAGTCAAAGAATTGTCTTACCTGCATTCTATCCTCCACCTCATCCTAGTAAGGAGGAAGAAAGATTACACAGGTTGGATCCAAAAAGAGCTTTAAGCTTTTACATCTCTAGGCTTTCTAATCTTAGAGTGGACAATCAACTGTTTATTTGCTACACGGGAAAGAAATTGGGTCAGTCAGTGACTAAGCAAACAATATCACTCTGGATTGTGCTTTGTATTTCACAATGCTACAGATTAGCACAAAAAGACACACCAGAAGGTCTAAGGGCTCATTCCACCAGAGGCATCGCCTCTTCAACAGCCCTACAAAGAGGTGTTCCTATAAGGTCCATTTGTGAAGCAGCAACTTGGTCCTCGCTGCATATTTTTTCAAAATTCTATAGCCTGGATGCTTCCCAGTCTAAGGAGCTTAATTTTGGTAAAGCGGTACTATACTCAACCATCTAAGGGTATTGAAAAATCTAACCCCACCTCCAAAGGAAATGTCCATACTGCTCTGGGAGTCTATCTAAGATGAGGAATATGTTGGACACAATCCACTCAAAGAACAAGTTACTTACCAACTGGTAACGTTCTTTCGATTGGATGTTCCTCCAACGTATTCCTCATTGCCCTCCCAACCTACCCCTCTGTAGATTTATCCGGGTTATTGCCACTCTATCTCTCGCAAGGCAGATACCTGACTGCCGGCACAGTCTACACAATGAAAAAATCAATAATGAAGGGGGAAAAACAGATCTGAGGCCAACGGGCGCTGCGCGTGCTACTTATACACCCGATGACATCACCCTCGACGGAGGCCTTCGAGGGACCATCGACTCAACGACATCGACGCACGGTGCCCTCTGGCAAAAAAAAATTCCGAAGCAGCTAAAGCTGGATGGAATACATCTAAGATGAGGAATACATTGGAGGAACATCCAATCGAAAGAAGGTTACCAGTTGGTAAGTAACTTGGTCATCTTCAATTTAAGCAACCACAACCTATTCCAAGCCGAAATTAGTGTACTCAGCAAAGGACTTTGTTTTGTTCCTGTCTCAAAAGCTGACCGTTTTAAAACAGAGGTTGAAATTTGTAACTCTTTTCGCATCCTTCTGTTGAAATATTTCTTTTGTGAAGCAAATGAAAACAACACCAAGAAACAGAGTAACTCAGGACTTAAGCCTCCTTCTCTCTTCACGCCTCTAGCGTCAATGCTCTCTTCTGAGATTATTAGCTTTGAGAATAGAATATTGCATGACATTAACCATCTAGTCAACATCAAAAACCACTGTAGGAACTATCTTTCAAAAAAAGAAATACAAGGCCTTAAACATTTTGAAAAAAATCTCTTGTTTACCATCAAACCAGCAGACATGGTGGGTGGAGTAGTACTGTGGGCTATTGACCTCTACAATGCAGAAGTCGACAAACAACTAAGCAACCGCCTTTTCTATAAACCCCTCCCGGGTAATCCTACAGCTAAAATACTCAAGGAAATTGTGAGCTTGATGGCACATGCTTTAGAACATGGGTGGATTGATGAAGATGAACAGTCTCATTTGTTACCCCACAATTCCATAATTCCAGTATTTTACTGCCTCCCTAAAATGCATACACATGTCACAACACCTCCACATCACCCGAGCGCAGTAGCTATAGGGTCCCTACTGTAACCTTTATCTGTGTATGCAGATACCTTTTTAAGACCCTCTGTCAAAAGGATGCGTTCTTTTGTTCAAGATACAACTAGTATGATCAAGATCCTGAACACCTTAGAGATCGGTCCAAACAACCTCCTCGTTACACTAGATGTTGAGGCATTGTATACGAGCATCCCTCAGATGAAATGCATTAACATCATGCACATGTATCTTGAAAAAAGAGAAAATAAGTCTGTCCCCTCTGACTTTATCACAGAATGCATAAGGGTGGCACTAACCAATGATTTTTGTATTGTGGATGGGACATTCTGTCAACAACTGCACAGCACAAGCATGGGTGTGACCTTTGCCCCTGACTTGGCAAACTTGTTCATGGACGACCTTGAGAGTGGATCGATATATGCCGGTACCAATCCTTTTAAACATCAGATCAAGGCATGGTACTGGTACATTGATGATGTCTTTATGCTGTGGGAAGGGGACATGACAGGCCTTCACGCATTTATGGACTGGCTCCATGCAAACATTGTCAAACAACTTCAGATTCTCCAATTACGCCAATTCCTGGATAAAGTCATTCCTCTCAGACCACACCTCCAGAGAAGCCATAGGAAATGTAGCAGCAGACCCCATACCAGTCCCCCTTGGAGTTCCCCAAGGCTCGTGTCTCTCCCCAACGCTATACAATGCTGATACTAAATTACTCTTTGCAGCGCTAGATGCAATGGGAGTAATTTACACTAACTTCGCCGACGACACCCAAATACTTATCTCCATATCAGGGAATCTAGAAAAAGACACCATCCAGGTAAACAAAATCTACTCTATCATCCAGAATTGGATGGCAATAAATAGTCATTGTAGGCTCCCCCTCTCAATTAGCTAAACTTCCCCCACAATACACAACAATACATATTGACGGCACCCCCATTACCATTTCCAAACAAATAAAAACCTTAGGAGTCTATCAAGACTCCAGCCTCACCATGAACAAACATGTTAATGCCCTTGCATCATCCACATCATAGACAGCCAAACTTATCTCACTAAGCAGACCATTCCTCACACAACACAATTGCATTACTCTGGCCAGAGCCCTTATACTATCCAAGATCGTTTATTGTAACATACTGCTATTAGGCACCTCCAAACAAAACATTAAAAAAATGCAACTCATTCAAAACAAATCACTAAGAGCAGCTTTAGGCATAAAAAAAAGAGAACACATATCACACCACAGAAGAGATGCCCACTGGCTCCCTATTGAAGCTAGAATACTACATAAAACGCTCACCCTGGCACACAAATGTATCACGGGTAAGGCACCAAGTTACCTCAACCACTGCATAAGCCTGAAAACAACCAATCGCACACTCAGATCCAATGCCCATCTGCATCTATTTATGCCTCGCTTTAAGAGCACCAGAACAGGTAAATCCAACTTCCCAACTGCGGCCCCTAGTATTTGGAACACACTCCCTCCAAACATTAATAACATGCCCAGACTCAATATATTTAATAAATTATTGAAAACATGGCTCTTTCACAAATTCTAACTCCATGATATACTTTCATCATCACTTCCACCTCTGATCCGACATTACCCCACCTGCTATTGTCTTCAAATTGATAACTGTACCACCCACTAGTCACATGTCTGCATCAAGCCTTCCACTGTTCAACTTGCCCAAGTCCAACATGTGTGAATCTTACTGCTGTGGATGTCCCAAGAATTGTATATTTGCTTGTGCATAAGTAACTTGGGTGTGCCAAAAATTGTATATATGCTTGTACATAAGTACCTCTTTATGTATCTGTAAACAGTACTCTACTAATTATGTAAACATTAAGACTAAGTATTCTGTAAACTACGCAGTGGTACCTCTGGGTTTGGGCGTAAAATAAATGCAATAAAATAAAATAAATAAAATAAACAAGAAACATGCATCAATTTCACTTTGACGTCAAATAAAATGAAAATCTTGTTTTTAGATCTAGAGATATACAGGGCAGATTATAAATTACAGACAACCCTTTTCAAGAAACCAACAGATAAAAACACTCTGTTGTTAAATAATACCACCCTCTAAGCCTCTGTGAAAATTTACCATATGGGCAATTTCTCTGCACTAGGCTCAATTGCTCTACAAAGAATGATTATGATCTCAACAGCCAAAATCTGACGTTGAGGTTGAAAGAACAGGGGTATCCGGCACACATTATCTAGGAAGCGAGCGCGCCACGCCAACAGAGACGACTGTTTGGCCAAATATCAGAAAGTGAAAGAAGATAAGATCACTTGTGTATCCACCTTTACACCAATTAGCAATGACTTGCGTCGTAGCATATTAAAAAATTGGTCAATGGTGAATACAGAAGATTTCTTTATCAAAAAAACACGTTTTTCATTCAGTCTCCCAATCTCCGTGACAAATTGGTACACACGTACCCGTCGAAATTTCCAACTAAAAATCATTCACAAACAACAATATGGGAGTTGCCCCTGGTGAAGGGGCATTTTAAATGTGGTAATTGTTCAGTGTGTCGCCTGACTGGAAACATTAAAGAAATAGTTCTGAAAGGCAGGATGTGGCAACTAAATAAATTTACCAACTGCAACACAAAATGGGCAATTTATGGTATCAAGTGCCCCTGTGACCTGTTATATATCGGTAAAACTAAAAGGCCTCTAAAACAGCGGATCTGCGAGCATAGATTGTGTGTGAAAAATATGGTAACCGATAAACCTTTAGGAGCCCATTTCAAACTGGCGAAGCACACTCAAGAAGACATCTTCTGGTTTATAATTCAAGCAGTTGAAGCACTTCCCAGAGGGGGTAATGGAGATCTGACCCTAAGGAAATTAGAACAAAAATGGATTTACGATCTCAATTTGGTGAAAGAAGGCATGAATATTGCCATTGAGTGGAGTTTGTTCATCTACTAAATCCTGGTGCAACACTATCTGCTTCCTGAGTGGGCTGTGACAACATCCTTCTAATTGAGAATATCACCCATGATGCCTCTAGGTCGATAAAATACAGATACAAGAAACAATGAGCTGGGTGCGCTCTGTTCCACACCAATATGTACACTATGAAGATCCTCTTGGACACACATTCGGGTGGTGCATGCCCCCCCGACCCTTTGTTGTTTCTTGCACTTGCACCTTCATACATGGCGTGCAAATAAACATTTTGCTTAAAACAGATCTTTTCGGGACATTTAGGCCGATGCATAAAAATGTTGGAGAGGTCGACAGCATATCATAAAAGGAAGCTATTACTCTAATTATAGGTCACTACATTTGCAGATGTGCTGGCTACAAGTGAGTCTCCCTCTCCTTCTCTCTCTTTTCTCTTGTTGTGTTTTCTTTGAATTTGCACAAAGAAAAAAAGAAGAGAATGGGTTAGACATATTTAATAAATAGATGGTGTATAGGCCACTACATTACTACACCAAAGAAATAGGTGGGGCAACAATTGTTAAAAAGGTAAATGCTGGTCTTTTTGACAAGTGTGTGCATGTCATGATTAGAGAAGCCCGTGGATTTTTTTTTTCCTCGCACAAATAGGACAAACTGAAACTACATTTGTCCTTTACAGTTGGAAGAGACGCCTCAGACCAACAGTGAATATATTTGACGCAACTCCTCATGCACTATGAAGAGATTTAAGGTCAGTCATTTCACAGTCTACACTTAAAATAAGTTGATAACAATAGGGTACCTGTAAATAACGAAGAATACGTGTTTGTTTGGATTTTTAGACAGCCAGGAAACCTTGAAAGTTAAGTCATTCAACATGAAGAACCACAGTGGGCTAGTCAAAAACGAAATAGTGTCCTGAAGACAGGTCCGAAAGAGACGCTACTTAGAACCATCGTTGCATGTGTGTTTAAAAATATACCTGGACCTAGAATCACATCAAATGGTCGGCACAACTTCGCTATTTTTGAAAACACTTGAAAACAAGCCTATGAAAAAAAGAATGTTGAAATAAGCCAATGAAGGCTACACTTGAACATTTATCCACGTCTATATACTAAACTCACTTCTACCGGCTAGAAAATATGTTGCGATAGGCAGTTTTTCCATTTATGTGACTTACAATGATTTGTGTCCCTGGTTTTTATAATTTGATATGCATTGTTTTATGTTTCGTATGAATATGTATTAGATAATATTAAAATATGCTATTTTTTCATATCCAATGGTACCCTGGTCTATATTAGCTATGCTATCTACATTAGTGTTGGAACTGTGACTTTTTTACGCCTTTGCGTTTGAGGCTGGGTAGCTGGTTGTGGTACTTTAGTTGCCACTTTACAATAAGCCATTGGCAAATCAGGAATTATAGGGGGATGGTGAGATAAGGGAATCCCCACTCTCCACTTTGTCCCGGCATGAGTCTCTTCCCCTGTGATCCTCTCTCGTGAACCCACCCCCATTGTCAGGATCAGGTAGCGGCTTCCTTTTCCTGGCCACAGCAGACGAGGTCCATATCGGTTTTATAGGGATGATCTCACGGGATTCATCACATACCCTTCCCCTAACGTCACTGGTTTTTATAGCCTCTATTGGAAATCTAGAAAGGAAATCTACATTGCCTTGTTCTTTTCCTTTCGTTTACCCAACAGAAAAACAATAGGGCTGTAAATCCAAAAAACAGTGCATGACTCTGGCATTGGTATATTTTCTGAGGCTTAACCCTTTTAGGGGGGCATGATCCGTAACAAGTCAGAACTTCCTACCTGTTAGTTATTATTTCAAGTATGTTATGGCCCACTTAATGGTTAAGGGTTCCAGTTCTAGGATTCGTGAGAAACCTGAGGGTATTCTCACTCCTAAAACTCTGGGATCCTCTATAGAGGTGGCCAGGGAAAGGCAATTGCTATTGGATCCGGACCCTGGGGGCTGGGAAGCATGGGAGGATCTCCTGGGTGGGGGGCTCTTGGGGAATGGAAGTGGGTTGCCCTTGGGTGAGACATGGTATCCCCTTTTCCTATTGACAAGAAGAGGAAGCAACTAAGAGCAATAAAGACTATGCTCTTTTACCACTCTGGTACTGGGCCGAGGAAGATGCCTGCTAAGATCTGTGAAGGTCAGGCATGTCTCTTTGATTGTGGTCAGGCAGGGCTAATTGAGCATTCACACCTGCAGTCTGTCAAGGGGCTGCTGGTGTATAAAAGGAGACCTGCCCAGTGGAAAAGAGAGCAACAGGAGAAGCAGCAAAGTGGCTGGTGCAAGCAGCTGGAGTGGGACGCTGACACGCTGGGGACTACGAAGAGAGGTGTTCCATGGAAGCATGGCGTGGGAGCTGGGATTCCCTGGAGCTGCGTGAACACGGTGAGGGGGGCCGTGTGGGAGGCTGCCCCTTTCCTTGTTGCTTGAACAGCTCCTTTGCTTTGTGTGAGAGGACCAACACAGGAGTGTATGAAGCCCTGACACTAAAAACAGAAGTCAGTGTGATCCGCGATGCAACAAGAAATATGAGCAGAAGGCTGTGTGATCTGCGCTGCAACAAGAATAGTGAAAGTGACCAGTGAGTTGCTAATGAATGGGAAACCCAGTGCGCAAACTTTGTTATACGCTGGACACTTTGTATCGGAGTGGTCGCGTGCCTTGAATAAGCACATTTTTGAAAAAATCACTGATCCTTCATTATCAGTTACTGAAAAGCTGGGAAGAACTGAGAATACTTTGTATCAGAGTGGTCTCGTGTGTCAAGAACCATCTTTTCGAAGGTCTCCGAACACTGGGCAATTCAATTAAAGTGAAATAAACGCTTATTGAACAACAGATAAAGTGCAAAGGAATCATTAGTGAAACTCATAATTATTGAATACCGAACTGAATCAGAACCTTGTTAACAGTCAAAATTAAGACATTTGGAACCCAGAAAGGGAACAGAACCTTCAATCCAAACAAACCATTGTATATTAAAATGCTGAAATGAATACAGCTTTATTTTTTTTAAAACTTGATTTTATTAGCATTTATAGAGAGAACAAGACATTTGCAACATAACCAAAAACACTAGTGTATCCCACCTAGGCAAAAACAGTCCCAACTCCCTCCCAGTCCTCTCCCCACCTCCTCCCCCCTCCTTCCCAACCTCTCCGACCCCTCATACACATCAACTCTTAGTACATGGTGCAGTTTGCCTCTGTCAATGTCTCAGATTCGAAGGTTCTCATAAAATCAATTTCTAGCCCTCTTCGGCTCCCGTTTAGGGCCAGTCCTCCTCTCCGTCTCAACCTCCTACACTTCTTCACCGGGTCCACCAGGTTACCTTCCTCCAACCCCATTTTAGCAGTAGGGCCGACCACTCTGCTTGAAATTCTCCCATTCTATCGTTCACCACTGCAGTAAGCTTTTCCATTATCATCATGCTTTGCACTTTTCCTTCCAATACCTCTTTCGTGGGGAGCTTTTGTTTTTTCCAGCCTTGGGCTATAGCCAATCTCCCCACCATGAGCATTGCCTCCCACATCTTCGGAAGCCTATTTTCCTCCCTGTCTTTTTGCGGCAGCCCTAGCAGCAACTGCAGTGGGTCTAGATCCAGCCTTATCCCTGTCACCTCTTCCATCCAGCTCAACACCTCTTTCCAAAACCTTTGCACCTTGGGACATCGCCACCACATGTGTACCAGTTTCCCCCCGGCCCCACAGCCCCTGGGGCACCACGGAGATGCACCCCGGAACATCTTATAATTTCCAACACAGAACAAACAAACTTCAACAACATCAACAAACACTGCACTACTACTGGCACTTCGTGTTGGGATCCGCAATCTATCATCCGTCTCCTTGGTGCATCGGCTTGGCTCCTTCCTTGTCTGTCCATAATGTTCAGTATTTGATCATCCTTGGCTACTGCGTTAGGTCCCTTGCGGCATGTCCACAGTCCCCACCGAGTTCCCTCGCTTACATTGTCGCCGGGAGTTCAATCCTCTTCCGGCCCACTAAGGCCTGTCGTGTCTTGCCCATCTGTGCTGTTAAACAGGTCCTGTATGAGAGAGTTCCATGCAAATAGTTTGGCGCCACTCTCCCTCTCACCCTTCTGCATCACTCCGGTCCACGTTGATGTTTCCGCCATTGTCAATTTTTTCAAGTCTGCCCACCACATTTCTACTGATGGCCCTGTGCTCGAGTTCCATGCCATCGCTATGCAGCGTTTCTCCAGAATACACATTAGGTCTTTCATTTTAGCTATATGTGTCCTGTGTTTGCCGCCCCTGGGGAACAGCCCAAGTAGATGAGATTCCAGTGACCATGCTTGCATTTGGATCCCTCCTGCTTCCGCCCTCGTTTTCACTGTGTCCCAAAAGTCAAGCATCACCAGGCAGGAACAGAACATATGTATCATATCCGCTTCTTCTGTCGCGCAGCGTGGGCAACTTCGAGTTTGATCTTGTCCCATGTGCAACATTCACTTAGGTGTGAAGTATGCCCTGTGCGTGAGGTACAGTTGCATTTGTTTCAATCTTGCATTTCTGGAGACTTTTTTGGCATAATGAATTGTCCTGCTCCACTCCTCATCAGGTAAGGTCCTGTGAAGTTCCTCTTCCCATCTAACTCTTGCTTGCAACACTCTCTCATTATTGATAGGTAGGAGCTGTTCATAGAGTCTAGAGATCGTGTGTCCTCCCTCCGACACATCGTACCACGCGTCCAGTACTCCCTCAATGTCTTCTTCTCCCGGCAATGCCCTCCACCTCTTCTTGATCCTCTGTATCATACTATTGTACATTAGGAATTGTCCACTGTGTACGCCCTGTTAATCCATCAAGGTCTAAAAATCCACCCACTGACCATCTTTCCATAGGTCACCGGTCTGTGCCACTCCCTTATCTTCCCACTGCGTGTTGTAAATAGTACACGGCAAATTTTAGCTACATTGCAACTAAATGCAGCCGGGACCTGATGGTCCTCACTATTAACACAGCACAACGCATCAGTAGCGCCATACAGAGAGATCTAGATCTGGAAGAAACCACTTTCTTGACTAGTATCGCCATCGCAAATGCTAAAAATCAAATTTCGGACCTTAACAAACTTTTTGACGATTTCAAATCCACCACACTCACCAGAAAGACTAAGAAGCTCCAAAAGGACATTAAAGAATTTCAGTTAGAAGTAGTGTATCCATACATTTCTGATAATTACATTTCGGACCTTAACCAGGGGACAATACCTGGTAATCCTAACACAAGACCACAAAGAAATCGACGTAGGGGCGTCAATTTCTCAGGTTCAAGTAGTGGGTCCTCCTCAGACGACCAATCTAGGCCACAACAGGGTCGACAACAGGGTCGACAACAGGCAAATTTTGCATATCCCCCCCAACCTATCCCGGCTTTGTTTCCTTTTTTAGGTGGAGGTTTTGGCAACCCCCAATGGGCACAACCACAATGGGGTTTCCCCGCCCGCGGAGGCAGAACAAACCAACGCCGACGCCGGCCGAGGTACTGAATCCAACTGGTACCTGCCCTACGACCCCTGTCTTTAACCTAGCCGGGCTTGATCTTTCAGAATCCGAACTATCAGTCCTATCCAAAGGCCTTTCCTTCGTACCAACAGCTTCCACAGATTGGTACGATACAGAAATGGAGGTACGCACTTTCCTCCGTAAGGTGAGACTGCGCACCTTTTTCCAAGAACATAGCCTGGATGAGGAAACTGATAGAGATGACACCGGTCTGCACCAACCCTCCACCTTTACTCCAACTGACGGCCAGGTCCCCCATGACCTCCTCACATTCGAGAGATGTGTGTTGGAGGACCTAGACCGTTTGAAAACCTGTACCTTGAGAACTAAACATAATCTTGGTATAGCAGAGAGACGAGCTTTGAAGTCACTACAAAGCAATAAAAAGATCATCATTAAACCCTCCGACAAAGGAGGAGGCCTGGTGATAAAGACCAACACACAATATAAAGACATGGTTCTGCAGCTTCTCAATGACAGAGATAGCTACAGTATCCTCCGCAAAGACCCCACTAAGGATCTCTGTCAGGAAATAAGCAACGCAGTTGCCTTTGCACAAGAACGAGACTGGATCTCTGATAAAGAGGCACGTTTCCTGACCAAACCCTCGGGGAGAACACCATGCTTCTACGCCCTTTCTAAGATACATAAGGACCCCCTGAATCAACCTGGCCACCCGATAGTATCTGGTTGTGGCTCAATCTTGGAGCCCCTGTGCAAGTTTGTAGATCATTTTCTCCAACCTATCAGTACCCAAACACGTACATATCTAAAAGACACCACGCACACTATCTCTGTATTTGAAGGTCTTTCGTTTGACCCCACAGGTCAACTTTTGGTGACAATGGACATTAAGTCCTTGTACATGAACATCCCCCAGGCAGATGCCATTGAGTGTGCCCGAGAGTGGATGTCTGCTGACCCCACTCCCCATAAGACACTGACCAATTTTGTCCTGGAACTAATGGAGATCGCTCTTTGCAAAAACTTTTTCACCTTCAATGGCACAATGTATCTTCAGACCAAAGGCACGGCCATGGGTGCGGCATTCGCCCCAAGTCTGGCAATACTGTATATGGCCAAGTTTGAGAATGACCATATTTTCTCAGACCAGAACCAATGGCAGGCGCAGATCACCAATTGGCATCGCTATATAGATGACGTCATTTTTATCTGGACGGGCTCTGATGTTGAGTTAACAGGTTTTTGGACATGGCTAAATACCTGCAATAGGGACATTCAATTCACCATCGAAAAGAGCAACTCAGAGATTCATTTTTTGGACCTGACTATCAGACATGAGGAGGGTACCTTACAATGTGACCTTTTCTGAAAGCCCACGCAGGAACACCCTCCTGCACTATACTAGTAATCACCCATCACACACAAGAGACAACCTACCCTACAGGCAATTCCTCCGCATCCGGAGGAACTGTACCTCGGTTGTGAACTACAAGCGACACTCGGAAGACCTCACTGCTCGTCTACGAGCTAGAGGCTATCCGAAGAAACAACTTGCACAGGCCAAGAAACGAGCCCGATATACAAATCGGGATATCCTCATTCATCCAACACCGGAAGACCACCAGCCAATCGAGACCCGCATGACTTGCGTGGTGACGTTCGGTGCACACACGTGCAATTGAAGAAAATCATTAAGAAACATTGGCATATAGAAGGCCTGAACCTACCTGATGAACAATTCCCGAGGTTCGCCTTCAAATGCGCCAAAAATATTAAAGAGCATCTGGTACACTCTGTTTACCAACCGGATACCACATGCGGCAGTTCCCGCACACTCCGACCTCTACAAGGTCACCACCCTTGCGGTAGTTGTGTCGCGTGCAAATTTACAAAGAAGATAAAATCCTTTCCCATTAGTACACGACAATGGATCCTAAAAGACCTATCCAATTGCAATAGTTCCAACGTGATCTATTGCATTGAGTGCCCATGTGGCCTCAGATACATAGGCCAAACAGCCCGGGCTATCAACACACGGATTTCAGAACACCGTTCCAAAATTAGATGTAAGAACCTGTCAGCCCCCTTAGTGGAGCACTACCTAACGATGAATCACACCCCCAACAATATTCTGTGGTGGGTGGTGGAAAAGGTGAAAGGCGGGGCAGACATACAACATAGCCTTCTTAAAAAAGAATCCAGATGGATCCACCGCCTTGACACATACCACCACGGTCTGAATGAGATTTTCCAGCCCTGTATTTAAGTGCAAATATCCATGAGCAGCTTGTTGTATGCCACCTCACCACGTATCTTGCCTGGCTTCTCAATATACCACCCTCAATACATCCCCCGTTTATCTCGCAGCAACAATTGCGCACTTTGCCCCCCCCTTGGGCTTCTCAATCGCCCCTGGATTTGCATGTGAGCATTTCTCACACCACACGTTTTTTGGGGCAAAGGCAGCACGCACATGAGGTTTCTAGCCCACGTACTTTGTTACCACCAACTCTGTCCCACTTCTCACAGTGCTGGGACACACCATTCTCAAATCAATTTCTCTCCCTTTTTTGTTTTTCTCCCCCTTCCCCCCTCCACCCCCCTTCCACCCTCATCCCACCCCCCCTTCTTCACCTGTATTAGCCCCGCGGGATGAGTCCTAGCCGCTGCACGAGCAGCTTTGTAGCAGCAGCAACCGCACGCCGTCGCTAGTTCCCGTAGCAACCATTTCCATAACAAACGGGAACGCGCACCTCCATCCCTGCACGACACTGTTTCCGTGTCTGCAGGAGATTGGTTAGCGTCACGGAGCTTCGGGCCCCGCGCACGCGCGGTTGCCATGGACACCGTCTTTATTTCACAACGGCATCCAGCGCCCGCGCCTTCACTTGTAACGTGTACTTGCGGCACCTGTCCAGCCAGACAGCGTTCCTCTCCGCACGCGACTGGACTGTAGAAGCCGCCATGCTAGGTAAGCTAACACTTAGAGGTTGCAGCATGTCTGCCCACCCATTAACACACGTCGGGTGCGATATTTGGCCTGACCACAGATTAACTAGCTACTCTTTGTACCCTGTACACACGGCCACAAGGGATTGACCTATAAGCACAATAAGGACACCTGAGGGAGGGATAAAACTACCGCTCCCTTTTGTATACCACGAAACGAACGGTACTAACGTCCACTGTTGGTAACTATTTGTGCATGTGCAAATGACTTTATCCCGCACCTTGCTCTTATGTCCTACACATGGACAGCGCAATGAAATCCATACGCCTAATATTTATGGACTAGTCGACTTTGGTTCCCCACCTCACCCTGGGCTGTTCTTTTCTTTCTCTGTCCAGGGATCCCCCTAGGACTGTTTGCAGACATCTGATTTTCTGCGCACCCATCCCAGCTCTTTAACCATCCAGTGAACTTTCACTTGCGTCCTTGCAGGTACCTGTTCTATGTATTCACTGCACCCTGCATCAGTATTTGCCTGCAAGCCACTGAAGCCAGTAGTGAGGTCCAAACAACATCCTCTGAATATTTTTTCTACCTCCACTTTTGTCTTTTGCGCAGAACAACGCTCAACACTACGACTACTGCCCTGGGCCTGCCCACCTTCCAGTAGGACCCAATTGAATACTGTCTTTGCCCAGCCCTTTTGCCCTTTGGTGATTGAAGACCGAGACTTTGGGATTTCAGCACCGGCAGGTAAGCCGCCGCTTCGGTGCTTGAGAAAACAGCCATATTGTCGTATATGCCAAATGACTATTGGCATGCTTATAAATCACTCACTGTAGCACTCTATCCACGTTGCAGGGTCGCCCCTACGGAGCCCTGAAGAAGGCGGAAGCTACCTTAATGCACTTCCGCCGAAACGTGTCAATCCGGGGACAGCCACATGCATTTGTTCCCGCCTGAACCAGACTCTGTTCACTCAGTCTCTGCCACGTTGGCTATCAAGATATCTTATTCTCCATAGGACCCTGGAAACACATACTATTATAAAGCAATACCTGACTAAGAGACTTTCCTTTAACAAGGATACCCTTATGAAATTTGGCGATGGTATAGCCTCCCTCGCCTTCCACTTGTTTGACCTTGGGATTTATTCACAAAGGACCTGTGTGTTCACATGAATTGGTACACTGTTATGCAAAAAACGAAAGATAAAAACCTTTGCTCAAGATTGATCTGTATATTGCTAATACAGTATTTTTTGTTCACTTTGTTGTAAATACTGCACTTCTCTCCCTTTTTCGGAGTATTTATTGATGGCATTATATGTTGTCTTTACCTTTTGTTCATCTATGTTGCATTTTTCAAAACCTTCTTTTAAGCTTTATGTACTGAATATTTACCTGTAAGATTAGCAAATAAAACCCTTGTTTGCTACCCTCTGGTTTGTCTTAGCTCAGTGAGAGGTTAATATACCTTTTTCCTCAGGTTTGGATCTACCACTTAACAGACCAACCTGTACACTAATCTATGGACAGGAGTATACTCCTGTACCAATAAAGTACTATAGCCTTGAGCTTCGTACACTAGGAAGGGTACATCTTCTTGTTTACATGTAAATAGTCAGGGAGACCGTGTGGATATTGACTAGTCCTGCAAGGGGGATTTGTCTAGTGTAGGTGTCCCGCGCCCTTGTATCTTCCACGCTCTCCTCCACAGGTTCAGGACCCATTTAAACTATAGTAGGGAGTGGTTTGACTAGGGCTCTGTCCATCCATGGGAGTTCCCTCAGGTAATAAGTGTCGCATTGCTGGCTGAAAAAGCAGTGTATCTATGGACATGTCATCTCCCAACCATTTTACCACGAATTGGAGTTGTCCCGCCAAATAGTAGCGTTCAAAGTCTGGCAGCCTGATCCCTCCCCTCTCATAATCACTCTGTCGTGTGTTCAGCGCTATCCTGTTCCTCCCCCCGCCCCACAGGAACTCTCCTGCCAGTGTGTGTAGTTGTCTAAAGAAGGGCCTGGGGATGTTAAATGGGATATTAGTGAAGTAATACAGTAGGCGGAGCAGAACCGTCAGCTTCAGTAGGGCTGCTCTTCCTATCATCCCCAGTGGGAATGT
Source organism: Ambystoma mexicanum (assembly GCF_040938575.1). Classification (NCBI taxonomy): domain Eukaryota; kingdom Metazoa; phylum Chordata; class Amphibia; order Caudata; family Ambystomatidae; genus Ambystoma; species Ambystoma mexicanum. The sequence goes on along the minus strand of NC_090938.1, from coordinate 110,126,331 downwards.
TTTCCAAAACATCATAGCTTTTCCTATTTTGGCTAGGGCTGCCTGTGTGTTAGCTGTGTGCATTGCTGTGATGCTGTGGTGTATGTCCACTCCTACGTAGCAGAAAGTGGTTAGTGTCCATATGAGTCTTAGACTCTGTAACTGGCCAGGGGTGGCCTTCGTCAAGCCTGCCAAGGGGAATATCGAGGATTTCTCCTTGGTGATTGTGATACCTGACAGTCTAGCAAATGCCCCCAGTGCTTCTAGTAGAACTGGCACATTCGAAGGGATTGTGTCCTCCGACGTATTCCTTATCTTAGATATCTCTTTCCAGCTTTGCTGGCCTCGGAAAAATGTTTCTCTAGACGGCGCTGCACGTCGACGTCTGCCGAGTCGATGTCCCTCGACAGCCACCGTATCGACGTCGACGTCATCCTGCCTATAAAGGCCGCGCGCAGCGTCCGTTGCTCAGTTCCGTTTTTCCGCGCTTACTCAGTGCCTCGGAATATTGTTGCTCAGTTTTCGTAGAGAATTAATCCAATTTCCTCGAGATATTGGATCCATACTCGATGGCTTCCTCGTCAGAACCGAAGACCCCTCGGTCCGGCTTTAAAAAATGCAGAGACTGTGGGAAAAAGATGTCGCTGACTGACCCTCACAGAGTTTGTCTGTGGTGTTTGGGAGCTGAACACCATTGTTCGGAGTGCGAGGACTGTATGTCCATGACAGCTAAGGCCCTGAAGGAGCGTAGGGGGAAGCTGGAAAAAGGTAAGACTTCAAAAGCTTCTTCTTCCTCGACGAAGTCGAGACATTCGTCTCCTCGTCACCATTCGCGCTCCAGGTCTCGAAGCGGGTCCCATCACTCCTCGAGATCGAATCACTCGAAGAGGAGACGTCAAAGATCCCCTTCTTCGTCCTCCTCTTCCTCTGTTTCACCTAAGAGAATCCCTTGCCCCACGAAACATAGTTCCCGGGCTGAATGGGAGGAATTCCACAAAAATATGATGAGCGTCTTCGAGAAAGCGGCCTCGACCCCCTCGAAGACTGCCGAGAGCGATGCTCTGGTCGAAAGACCCAAAGGTCTAAAACGCTGCGAGTCGCAGTACCCGGCGAAGGAAGCTTCTCGAGCGCGTCACGAACCCTCGAGTAAAGCTATGACCTCGAATCCTTCTTCGAAGGTTCTGTCGACGCCGTCGACGAAGGTTCCGTGGACGCCGAGGTCGGTGTCTTCGACGCCGTTGTCGAAGGGACCTTCGACACACGGGTCTGTCGACTCGACGCCATCTTCGACACCGGCGTCGACGCCAAGGAAAGTCACGGTTGCGGCGCACACAGTGGCTATCCCCAGGTCTTCGATGACGATGGCGTTGAGATTGTCGACATCCTCAAGCAGAATCCCAATTCCATCGAGGACCTCGAGGCCTCTGCCTTTGTTTTTCGAAGCCTTCGACGTCGGCGTCGATGACATCGACGTTTTCGAGGCCGATTACAACAAGTTTGGCACCCTCTGCCTTGGAGATGGGTTTCACACCCTTTGTGAGTTCAGACCAATTGAGAACTATGTCCTCAATTATGGAAGAGGGAGAACTATCTGACCAAGAAGAGACATTTGAGTTGCAGGGATCTGCAACCCCAGTTCAAGAGGAGTTATCCTCAGAGGAACGCAGATTAAAGGAACTCCATGATTCCTTACATGAGGCAAGTGGTTTAGACACTTCCCCTGAGGTGGAGTTCGCTAGGCCAGACCCGGGGGAGCATGCTGAAACCCCCTATAGAGCCTTAATGGCCAGGATTACAGAATTTATGGGGTGGTCAACACCTTCACAGGCTTTCCAACAAGATGACCTCACGGATATTCTTGATAAAGGTCCACAGGAGGATCCTGTAGTGCCTTTTCATAAAGCTCTTCAAAGGAAAATCATGACGAACTTGGAAACCCCAGATGTCGTCACAGCAGTAAATAAAAAACTGTCTACTAGGGTATCTTCTGCAGACCCGGAGTTTTTGTCCAAACACCCATCCCCGGAAAGTCTGGTGGTACAGGCAGCATCTTCTACTGACATCAAGACTGCTTACCCTACCGTCCCACAGGACAGAGACGATAAAAAATATGATGCTATGGCTAAGAAAGTTTTTTCGGCATGTAGCATGGCGTTAAAATCTATTAATGCTACTTGCACCCTTGCTAGATTCAGCCATACACTTTGGGAGTGTGCTTCTACAGCGGCTGACTGCATCCCGGAGGGAGAAGAAAGGGAGGCGTTCCTAAATATCATACAGGACGGTAAAGACGCTATGTGCGAATCCCTCCAGACGCGCATTGATTCAGCTGATAGTATCAGCAGAGCAATGGCGGCAAGTACAACAACCAGGAGATTCGCTTGGTTGAGAAAGTCTGGTTTTGCCCCAGATGTGCAAGCCAGGCTCTTGAACATGCCATTCGATGGCTCTTCTTTGTTTGGGAAAAAGGCGGATGACAGTTTAGAAAAACTGCAAACATCAAAGGCAGCAGCAAAATCCCTAGGCGCTGCAATCCGTCAGACACCTTTTCGTTCTACAGGATCCTCTGTGAGAGGCAAGTCCTTTCGCTTCTACTCCGCATTCAGAAGAGGTAGAGGACAACCGGCTCAAAGGGGACAAAGAAGAACTACCCGAGGTGGACGGGGTAGATATTCAAAAGCCGCAGCAACAGCAGGTGCCTCTTTACCATCGGGATCTGCATCAGCCGCCCCAAAACCACTCTGAGGACTTCCCTCACAAGACACCTGTAGGAGGCAGGTTAACTCAACATCTGGCGGAATGGCAGGCTATCATGTCAGATGCTTGGGCATTGGAGACAGTTGCACAAGGTTACTGCCTGCCTCTCCTACGCATACCTCAGAGTCATCCACCGGGGATCAGCTCTCAAAAAGCTCCAGATCCGCTCCTCTTGCAGGAAATTTTAGACCTGCTAGAGAAAGGTGCCATAGAACCGGTACCTGTAGCGGAGAGGAACAAGGGCTGGTACTCCCCTTACTTTCTCATTCCAAAGAAAGACGGAGGACTGAGACCCATCTTGGACTTGCGAAAATTGAACAAATTCCTCAGGAATGACAAATTCAAGATGGTAACTCTTTCTCAGATCCTTCAGGCCCTTCAGTTCCAGGACTGGTTGGTATCTCTGGACCTTCAGGACGCTTATTTCCATGTGCCTATCCATCTGAAGCACAGGAAATACCTGAGGTTTGCAATTGGCAACTCTCATTATCAATTTCGCGTGCTGCCATTTGGGCTGACCTCCACCCCAAGGGTCTTCACCAAGTTAATGTCGGTAGTGGCTGCAAGTCTAAGGAGGGAAGGGATTCACGTCTACCCCTACCGGACGATTGGTTGATCAGGGCTGTATCTTCGGAACAAGCTCAGACCTAGCTAAATCACGTTTGCCACTCCCTTCACAGACTGGGCTTCTCCCTCAATTTAAAGGAGTCACAAATTATACCATCGCAGAGACTCCAGTTCATCGGAGCGATCCTGGACACTTCCCTGGGAAAAGCCTCGCCACCAGAGGTGAGGGCTCAAGATATTCTACAGATGGTTACCAAGTTCCAAAATGCCCAACGTCTCCCAGCCTTCGACTATTTGAGGTTGCTAGGCCTCATGGCATCCTGCATTTTCCCAGTGCCAGATGCTCGCCTGAGAATGAGATCCCTCCAGTGGGCACTGAGAACTCAGTGGTCACAATTCTCAGGGAGAATGACAGATCTTCTTCAGGTTCCCGACAGGGTGGCTCGAGACCTTCAGTGGTGGGCCTGTCAGGAGAACATTCTGAAAGGAGAACAGTTTTGGCAACCCTGGCCGGAGATAACAGTAGTCACGGATGCCTCACTCACGGGGTGGGGAGCCCACGCCAACGACTTGACCATCAGCAGTCGTTGGTCTCCATCGGAGTCCAGACTACATATCAACCTGTTAGAGCTGAGGGCCATCAGACTTGCGCTGAAGGCGTTCCTGCCATCTGTACAAGGAAAGAATGTCCTGATAATGATGGACAACACAGAGGCCATGCATTACCTCAACAAAAGAGGAGGCGTAGGATCACTACCTCTGTGCAGAGAGGCGATGCAGCTCTGGTTTTGGGCAATCCAAGAAGGAATCTTTCTATCGGCAGTTCACCTAGCTGGATAGAAGAACTTGACAGCGGACGCTCTGAGCAGGCAGAGCACAGTCTCCCACGAGTGGGAACTAGCTCAGGAAGTCCTTCAAGAGATCTTCGCCCTTTGGGGAACCCCTCAGGTGGATCTGTTCGCCACCAGTGTCAACAGGAAGTGCGATCTGTTCTGTTCAAGGGAATTTCCCCCGAGAGGAGCTCTGGGAGACGCGTTCATAGTGGACTGGGAGTTTCCGCTTCTGTTCGCGTTTCCACCGGTCCCTGTCATTCCTCAAATGATCAGGAGGTTGAGAAGATTCCGGAAAACCATGATCCTAATTGCCCCGGATTGGGCCAGGAGAACGTGGTACCCGGACCTTCTAGACTTGTCCATCTGCCCTCCAATTCGACTTCCACTCAGAGAGAATCTGCTATCACAGAAGGGAGGTCAGGTTCTCTATCCAGACATCAAAACCCTCAACCTTCACGCTTGGCTTCTGAAAGGCTGAGGTACAAGGATTGGGACCTCCCTGATGATGTTATGGAGGTGTTGCTTTCGGCAAGGAGGCCAGCAACAAAATCTTTATACCGCTGCTGTTGGAACAGATTTTGCAGCTGGTGTAGAGAAAAGAATATCGACCCCTTTTCATGTGGTACACCAATGGTTTTGTCCTTCCTACTCTATTTAGCAAATTCAGGCCTTCAAGTTGGCACCATCAAGGGCTATCTCGCAGCGCTATCCATCTTTAAGCGCACTGCTACATCCTATTTCAAGTTACCCTTGGTAATACAGTTTCTAAAGGGGTTAACTAACGTTTATCCCCCAAGACGATTCCAGGTTCCCCTATGGGATTTAAACTTAGTCCTAACTTTCCTGATGGGCACACCTTTCGAACCACTCCACTCTTGTTCGTTAAGATTTCTTACCCTTAAGACTGTTTTATTAATAGCACTTACATCTGCTAGAAGGGTGAGCGAGTTACAAGCTCTTTCTTGTAAACCCCCTCATACAATCTTTCACAAAGACAAAGTTGTTCTGCAAGTGAAACCTAATTTCCTCCCAAAGGTGGTTTATGAATTTCATATCACTCAGAAGATTACACTTCCATCTTTCTATCCTTCTCCTCATCCGGGGAAAGAGGAAGAGAGGTTACACAGGCTGGACCCAAGAAGGGCTTTAAGTTTTTACATCAGTAGACTGGCTAGGATAAGACAAGCAGACCAGCTGTTTGTAGGCTACGCAGGTCACAAGCTGCGGTTACCGATAACTAAGCAGACCATTTCCAGATGGATCATTCTAGCCATTTTGGAATGTTATAAACTGGCAGGAAAAGAGCCCCCTCAAAATCTTAGGGCTCATTCGACCAGAGGTATTGCAGCTTCATCGGCCCTCAAAAGAGGAGTGCCGGTTATAGACATATGTGCGGCTGCCACATGGTCGTCCGTCCATACCTTTACAGGGTTTTACAACTTGGATTCCTCCTCCAGTCAAGAGACTAGGTTTGGAAGGGCAGTATTGCACTCTATTCATCAATAAAAGGAAGCATGAAGTCAGTACTCCCACCTCCAATAACAGAATACTGCTATGGGAGCCTATCAAAGATAAGGAATACGTCGGAGGACACAATCCCTTCGAAGAACAAGTTACTTCTTACCTTGTAACGTTCTTTCGATGGGATGTTCCTCCGACGTATTCTATATCGACCCTCCCATCCATTCCTGCAGTACTACTTCCCTTGTTGTTGCAGCTTACGCTCCTTCAGGGTGATTAGTCTAGTCCAGAAAGAATTATTGTGGGCTACAAAACGGAACTGAGCAACGGACGCTGCGCGCTGCCTTTATAGGCAGGATGACGTCGACGTTGATACGGCGGCTGTCGAGGGACATCGACTCGGCGGACGTCGACGCGCAGCGCCCTCTAGAGAAAATCTTTTCCGAGGCCAGCAAAGCTGGAAAGAGATATCTAAGATAAGGAATATGTTGGAGGAACATCCCATCGAAAGAACGTTACAAGGTAAGAAGTAACTTGTTCTTCTCCCTCGGGTTCCCGACATAGAGGAGCATGTCATCTGCATATATCAAAATTAAGTGTACCACTCTGTCTATTTCAATTCCCGCGTTCGCCAATCTTCCACCCCTCCGAGATGTGCCTACCCGTTTTCACCCTTGATCTGGGGTCACTGTAAAGAAGCCATATCCAGCGAAGGTACCTATCCCAAAATGGGCGAGCACCCCCAGGAGCCAGTCCCAATTCACTGCGTCGAATGCCTTAGTGACGTCTAACGCCACCTTGCACTCCCCCTGTTTCTGGTTCATGCTCTCAATAACGTGGTGGAGTCTGCGCAAATTCCATGTCGTGTTTCTCCCTGGTACATATCCTGTTTGATCTGGGTGCACAAGCGTGGATATTACCCGCTTGAGTCGATTCGCTAGGGCTGCGGTCAGGATTTTGGAGTCCTGATTGATCAGGGAAATCGGTCTATAGGAGCCGCATTCAAGAGGCGGCTTCCCCGGTTTCAGTATGGGTATGATGACCGATTCTGATAAGCTCTGTGGCAACTCTCCCTCCTCATATGCCTCCTGAAACATCTCTAGCCGCCTTGGGGACAGGGCATCTTTGTATTTCTTATAGAATTCCCCGGGTAACCCATCCGGTCCTGGGGTTTTGCCTGTTGGGAGGTCGGCTATTACAGCGGTCAGCTCATCTAGCGTAAGGGGCGCATCCATTATCTGCGCCTGCTCCTCCGATAGCCTTGGGAGGGGATATTTCTCCTAGGGCATCCGTTATATCTTTTGCCTCCACTACCCGTTTCCTGGAATACAGTTCTTCATAGAACCACGAGAACACTCCATTAATCTCGTCTTGGGTCCTCACTTCCTCTCCTTGCTCATCCCTAATTGCGGTTATCGGTTTGTGCCTGTTCTCTTTTTTAGTGAGCCAGGCTAAAAGCCTACCAGGTGTGTCCCCTTCAGCATGTAGTCTCTGTACATACTTCCCATAGTCCAATCTGCCCAATTTATCCCAGATTGCGCAACACTGCAGTCGCTGCGCTGTGAGCTCCTCCGGTTCTTCCCCTTCTACGTCGCCCGTGCTTCTGCTCGTTCCATTTCCTTTTCTATTTCCCCCCACTCTGCCATAATGGACCCCCTGAGTCTGTCCGCCTTCCCTATCGCCGCTCCTCTGACCACCACCTTGAAAGCTTCCCAGACCATGCCAGTGCTGTCCAAGCTCCCCGCATTATGGTCAAAATAGTCCTCTATCATCTCTCTAATATATCCATGGAAGACCTCATCTGTCAGTGCTTCCGCCCTCAGTTTCCAGGTGGGTATAGGGGCTCCTATGTATGTGTCTGTCCATGTTGCCACTATCGGGGCGTGATCGGATAGCATTCTTGCTTTAATATGTACCCCTGTGAATTCCCCAATTATGCCCGTAAATAAGTAATCAATGCGGTTGTGTGTGCCGTGTGGGGCGCTATAGGGTGTGGATCCCCTTGTATCAGCATGTACCTTCCTCCAGACGTTTTCCAGTTCCAGCTGGTCTAGAGTCTGCTGTCGGACCTATCCAACTGTGGGTTCAGTGTGCAGTTGAAATCTCCTGCCCATATGAATGTCGCTCCTCTGTAGGGGGCTAGCCAGGGTGTAATAGTCTTAAAGAACTCTGTCGCATCGTGGTTGGGGGCATACGTGTTTATCAGGCACACCTCTTTGTTCTCCAACATTCCATGCACGATCACCATTCTGCCTTTCATGTCCCTCTCTTGTCTTATTAGTTTGAAGGGAACTCCCTGAGCTATCCATGTCAGAACTCCCCTGGCATAGCACGAGTATGTTGAGCTATACATTTGTCCTCCCCATTTCTTAGCTATCTTTGTTTGCTTTTCCGCCATCATATGTGTTTCTTGTAGCATGGCAATTTGTACTCTTGCTCTATTCAGCCATGCGTAGCCCCTTAGTCTTTTGACGTAGGCGTTTAATCCCCTGACGTTCCAGTTGGCTATAACCGCTTTTTCTTGGCTCTTGGCCCATTTGGTTGCATTGTCCTGTGGCCCATCTGCTCACATAGGCCTGCCTGTCGATTGTGTCTGTTAGTGGGCATTCTTGTTCCATCCTCCGTTGATTCCTCCCTCATGGGGTGGGTCTGGCCCTCCCTGTTCCTGCTGTGTCTTACTCGTGTGGATTTGTTGCGGGTTTGCCACTGTGTTGTGCTTCCTTGGTAACCTGCATCGGGATATGTGTCAGTTCGCCTGCCATTTGCGCTACGTTCCAAATGCTTGGTGCTTGCCTCCCCACTCATGCCTTCACTCCTCCTATCTAACCACTCACTAACCATAACTATTAACCAAACACCTAGCCACTCTCCCCCTGCTCGAGCCCCGCAGATTCTCTTGCACCACCCACCGAGGTGGGACCGGCTTGCAGCAGTGTGATGCCTTAAAACTGACATTCTAACTAACAAAGGACTTGGGGTTGCGTGCCTCGCCGCCATCTGTGGGAATAGCGAATCTCATTGCTCCTTTGGTTAGATTTCTTCCGGCTTGCGTAATGTCCACAGTGGCGGGACCTTCTTTCCACGATAGACTCACTCCCGCTGGCCCTCAGGTAGATTCTCGTTGTTGTTGGCGTTTCTGGGTCTCCCTTGCGGGATGCCCTGTTGGTCCATCCATGCCTGAGCCTCCTCCGTTGTCTCGAAGAAATGCGATCTGCCCTCATGTATTACCTTCAGCTTTGCCGGGTACAGCAGCATATAATGTACACCCACTGCCTTGAGGCGTTCCTTGGTGGGTCTGTATCGAGCATGTTGTCTCTGGACCAGGATGGTGTAGTCTGGGTAAATCGTTATTCTGGAGGAATTTCTAGTGATCACCACCCCCCTTCTCTAGAAAATGTCAATATTTTATCTCTATCTTTGAAGTTCATAATTCTGGCAATCATTGATCTCGGAGGAGCCCCTGGTTGGGGCCTCCGGGTCAGGGCTCTATGGGCTCTTTCCACTGCAAAGCCTTGGGACAGTACCCCTGCCCGATCTCGTGCAGCAGGAGGTTCTCAATGTAATTCGTGGGGTCCTGGCCCTCTTCTCCCTCTAGCAGTTTAACAATCCGGATATTATTTCTTCGAGCCCTCCCTTCTGCATCCTCTGCCCTCTGTTCGAGGATCTTCACCCGTAGAAGCATGCCTGACATTTGGGTCCGGGGGGGTTGCCACGTCGGTGGTGTTTAGCTGGACCTGTTGCTCTGTCGTACCCACACGGTCAGCCAGGTTCTGTCCGTCTTGTCGGAGGAGGCTCACGTCCACCATTACTGTATCCATCTTGTTTTCCAGGGACGTCTTCAGGGCCGCTATGGCTGTATCTAGCTTGTTTTCCAGGGACGCCTTGAGGGACACTATGGCTTCCAAGATGGGGCTTTCACTCTTGCCCTCCTCCTGCTGAAAAGCGCTGGACAAGGCCATGGCTGCGTCCGATGAGGTAGGTTGGCCCTTGTCTGACTTCCTGGGAGAAGGTTCAATGCTGGTTTGTCTGCCTCTTCCCCCTTTCGATTTACTTGGCATTCTTCGCTGACCGACGTGACACTGTCATCTTCCTCCTTCTCCCTGCCAGGCGGCCCACCTAGCGTTTTCTATGCTCTCTCTGATTTGTCTCGCGGGACTGGTACGCAGCGCCCTCCATTGGTTGAGGCGCTCTGCCCCTCTTCCGTGCTTATGCTGATGTAGTCTCTGTGGGTGGGTCCACCCGTCCCCACGTGGGTCCCCCAGCCACCACCTTGTTATTTGCCCTGCATGAGTGGGGGGCGACCACAGTTTGTTGTGTGCTATGGCCTGTTGGGTTAGACAGTGCGACCCACCTCAACATTAGTTCTGGCAGGCCTGGTGGTGGGCCCTCCCGAGTCGTGAGCTGGTCATATGTCCCGTCCGTCTGGGGTCCCCCTGCTGACTAGTCTCCATTAGGTGCCTTCCCAGATGTCGCTCCCATGCTGGGATGCCACTGTACTACTCCTCGAGTGGGTTGTGCTCTCCCACGTCAGCCAGTTGTTGCCGCTCTTTTCACTGTGCCACGCGGCCACCGCGGTGCATGGGTTCCTGTACCGTACCTGTCGGCCAGGCTGCACGAGTGAAACCAAATTAGGGGGGGGGGCACTGTGGATTTTGCCCACACTCACATCAAGGTTAGTTGAGTGCACTCCTTCTTGGTGCTGCGGTAACTGTGTCCTGGAGTGGGATCGCCTCCCCTGTGTCTCCCGGTGGATCCTTCTGTGATTCTATAGCATGTGCCCCCCACCTCCAATGAACGTGGTCCGCTCCCCCTTCTGCACGGAGTCGCGTTTTTTACCTCCGGCCATGTTCTTCTGGGGGGTCCTTCTCGGCCCGGCACTCACGCCGCAGGCTGTTCCTCGCTGCGGTCTTCCCGCAAGCCAGCGAATATGTCTAGTGCTTTGTATGACACCTCGAGCCTCAGGGCACTCCCAAGGCTCAATATTGCCTCTGAGGTACTTCCAGTGTAGATCTGTGGGCCCAGGCCAGTACTTCAGTTCACCAGTGTGGACCAGCAGTGGATTGTGGCTCCCTCTTATGAGGACTCTGGAGCATTGTGCCACCCTCTGACCTGCTTCGTGTCCCTTGGCCCACCCGGAGCACCTCTGCCGTCCCTGAGGCTTGCTGTTACTCTGAGGGCTCCCCCGGGACTTCCAGCTGCCGCCCCTTGCTGCTTTGGCCCCCCCGCGCAGCTTGCCAATGGCTCCCATTACCTTCAAGTCCTACGGGCGGGCGGACCGGGAGTTCTCGTGGTCCTGCCTCCGCTCCTGGTGAGTCCTTCCCTTCCGTTTGTTGGAGTGCCCACATCGTTCTGCTCCTCTATATCCCTCTGTTCTGCCGGCGTAGGTGGGCAGCGCCTCTCCACCCCCCTGCGGGGGGCCTGCGTGGAGCGCGGTTGCTCCCTGCTTGGGGAGATGGATTCCCAGGGGGCTGGGTGCACACACTTCGCCCTGAGTTCCAGGGCCTCCCGGGGCACCCGCTTGGGTGCTGGGCTACTTGCTTCCCTGCTTCAGTGCTCCGGAGGGGCAGTCTCCTGGCCGCGCCCCGGGTTCCGATACGGCCTTTCTGGATGGGAAGGCGGCCAGCAACCCCCGCTGCAGTCTATCCCAGTGTAGCATATATCCCGACGTGCACTAACTGTGCAGGTCGGGTGCTCCTTGGGCCAGCAGTGCCTCAGTGTCGTTCTCCTCCCTCGCTGCACTGCCAAGCCCTTTTGTGCAGGGCGGCTGGTCCCACCTGGTGTTTCCCTCTCACCTTTGTCTCGCATGGGACAGCTACAGCTCTGTGCTCACAGTGGGTCTTCAATGAGCCGCTTCGCGTGCGGCTGCCATTTTGGTTGCGGCAGTGCGGGTCTGCGCTACTTTTCTCCATGCCGATTCCGTCCAGCTCCAAACTCCGATTTCGGGCGGGAATCCTGTCAAATGTGCACTAGACGCTCATGCACACGCCCATCACGTTGTAGCTGCGATTCCCTCAGTTTTTGCTAACTTTGCTGCATTTGTTTTCAGGATCTCAGCGGAGCTCTGAGAGTCAGCCTCCTATCGCATGGCTGGCAAGCCACGTCCCCAAGTAGTTTTAGGTTATTTTCTATTGTGGAGGTAAACAGCCCCCCTCCCCCGGAAGACCATTCTAAATATTCGCACCCAATCCTCCTTGGGTATCTCCTCACCCACCAGCTCCTCCCAATATGTCTGAAAGGTTTGCCTCCCCAGTAAACAGGTCTCCTTCAATGCTTTGTATAGCCTGGAAAGTATCCCCTTCCTTGTTGTCGATGGTCCAGGAATTTTTCCACTGCTTTTAACTCTCTTCCAGTCACTTGCCCCCACTTCAGATCAGTCAAAATTCCCTTGATGCAGAGATATTCAATATTGAAATTGAGTCTCCTTCCAGCATAACCCGTACTGCACCACATTCCTTGAAGCTCTCACCCTCAAACAATTGTCCCACTCTCTCAAGCCCTACATCTGACCACTTCTGTGAATGCTTAAACTCCTGACGCCCCAGTTCAAACAAAGGCCCCCATGCTGAGGACATAGGGGAGGGCCACGATGTGTATCCCCCTACTTCCTTGGATTCTCGCCAAACTGACCAGAAGACCCCCAGTGTAGGGTGTGAGGGGAGGCGCTCCGGTATTGATTTAAGTGGGGCCCAGACGTAATCTCATACCTTCAAAGGGTGCGCCGCTAGATACTCGAGGTCCAGTAAATCCTCAGATCCTCCATCATATGTTCCTGCATCGCCCTGATCTGTGCCGCTTTGTAATACAGGCGGATATCCGGGAACCCAAATCCCCCCTTGTCCCTTGGAAGGGTCAAGGTTGCCATTTTCACCCTTGGGGTCTTGTTCTCCCAAATAAATCTACGTATTTGTCCTGTGACTTCAAGGAAAAACCTATCTGGGAGCTGTGTTGGAATAGCCGCAAACAGATACAGCAGTCTGGGGAGCACATTCATCTTTATAGAGGTCAACCTGCCATACCCGGTGAGTACCAAAGGGATCCACCTCTTCAGGTCGGCCGTGAGCTGTGTACGAAAGGGGTTATAGTTAGCCGCCACCATCTCCTCTAGATCCCTCGTCAGACAGATGCCCAGGTATTTAATACTTCACTGATTAATCGTCATACCGCAGTAGCTCTCTTTCATGTCTAGGAAGGGACTGTGTTCCAGAAGAGGCAGAATAGCGGACTTTCCTACATTAATTTTGAGTCCCGAGAGGTTACCGTATTCGCAATCTGGGCCACTAGCGCTGGGAGGGAGACCGGGGTATCCGTAAAATAGGCCAGTATATCATCCGCAAACAGTGAGATTTTATATTCAACTTCCCCCGTGCTATACCCCTGATCTGATTGTTCATTTTAATTGTGATTGTCAGTCGCTCCATGGCAAAGGGCATATAAAAGTGGGGAGAGGGGACATCCCTGTCTAGTGCCTCTTGTGAGTTCAAAGGCCTCCGTCTGTCCCCCATTGGTCCAAACCCTCGCTCTGGCCCTGTTGTATAGTTCTACCACCCATTTCAGGAAGTTCGATCCCAGCCCCATCTTCCCCAAAACCTTCATCATGAAGGGCCTTTCCACTCTGTCAAAGGCCTTTTCTGGATCCAGTGTCACTAGAATGCATCCAGCCCTCCCACTGGAGTGATAGATTGCCACCTTTGCATTTCCCATGGACACAGTGCTCAGTACCCGGGCCTTCTCAAGAATTTTTTGTTTGTCTAGCTGGATAGTTGTGGAAGCGCGCAAGCACCGAGAGCAGGCCCCTTCTGGCTGCTCCCGCTCTGTGAACCCTCTCAAGTTTGGGCTCGTCCATATTCTCGTTGCCAAACAGCGTCTTAATCACCTTGTGTATGGTTCTCCACAGGTCCCCTTCTGTTTCACCTTCCTTCTCCGGGATTCCGAAACATCTCATGTTATTTCTTCTCTCCCGGTTCTCAAAATCAACCCATCTTTAGGACTACCTCGCCCTCCCTTCTCTCCAGCTCCGCCAACCTCATATCCATCTGCGTTTCTAGTATTTCAAGGGCGGTCTGGTTATGTTCCACTGCCAGCAACCTCTCATCCTGGCTGTCAATTTGAATGTTTATTCTGTCGACTTTTCCACCGATGTCTGCCCTCATTCCCCTGATTTCTTCCAGGAGAGAGGCAATATCTTATACCAACTCCGACTTCCGGTACTCAAAGTGCTCAAGTTTTGCTCTCCAGTTCATGTGCGGGCCAGTGCCCCGATCCTTCAGTGGCCGGGTCTGTGGCTTAGTGGACTAATGCATCCATTACAGGGACCAGTGTTTGACCTCATGGTCACAGGTTCGAGTCCCGCCAGGTTCACTCAGCCCTTCATCCTTCTGAGGTTGATAAAATGAGTACCATTAAGTTGGGTAACAATAAACATCTTTTATTAGCGGCAAGATGCCCCTTCAAGGGTGAACGTGCGCTTTACAAATACGCCTGTTATGGTATGTTTGATTAGGTTAATGCTTCATACCCCTGCCCCTGCTGATTGACACCCAGCCCACGAGTCCGGTTCACTCTCGTCTGGGGGGTCTCGTCCCGCCGTCAGCCTCTGTCCCTGTTTTTCAGCTCGCCCAGTCCTCGCACCTGGAGTTCTCCAATACGGGGGGCCAGCCGTGGATCACCCCCTCCCTGCTGTCTTTCAGGCGCTGGGGGTCATTGACCTTCAGTGACCCCATCCAGACATGCGGTCAAGATGGTACTGATCCTTACCAAGGCGGGCACATGCCACAGGCGTGAGTCCTGGGGGCCCTCACCTTGGCCTGTTCCCTTAGCTTGTTGGTAACCACGGGACAGTTGTGCAGGGGGCAGCTTCAAGTCTGGGCCCCCTCCTTTGTGCCATCTCCCCCCCCGCCCTGGTACAGGTCGTTTATTCTCTTTGATGGTTAAAGCCTTGGGGGCCTCGTCAAGACGGGAACACCCCCCAGGGATATACCTGGGGGCCCACACCCTGTTAGGCTCTCCCTGGGTGGAGCTGGGTCTGAGGGTCCTCCTGTCTGCGTTGTCCCAGACTCCGGCAGGCAAAGTGTTGTGGGTGCTCCTTGTGGGTCACTGCTCCGTGGATAATAAGGGGTCCCATCTGTGGTTGCTCAATATTTTGTATGTCTTTCCTCCCCTTTTTTCCCCCTTCTAGACTCTGGGGTATGTCCTTTTTCACAAGCTGGGCTCGGCAACAGTTAAAAGGGTCATGTCAGGACGGGGAGGTCTCCTCTCACTCAGCACCCTTGGGCTGCTTCTGTGTCCTTTTACCATGCATATCCACCACTCCCAGCATTTCCCCTCCACTTTATGATGTCTCTTGACCTCAAACAGTGGGTGTGACTGCCTATTCCTGGGTCGTTTTCCTCCTTGGGGAGTCCTCCCCCTACGTCTTCGGGTTCAGGCTCTTTATCCCCTGGGCTCCTCCTGAGTCTTCCACTCAAGCAAGGAGTGTTGTTAGGGCTCTATGCCCCTTAACTATCCAGCAGGGCTATCACCATGGGCTCGCCGGGCTGCTCATCTAGTCTCCTACTGGGCTGTAGCACTAGTGTGCCTCAGCGGGTCTCCTCTGCGGGTGTCCCGCGGGCTTCTCTGGCTCTCCTTTATCCCCAGAGCACGCGGCCTGCTGAAGTAGCAAGTTGGGGGAGGGGAGCTCTGTCCTCCTCTTCAGTGCTCCGGCAAGGGTGCCCCCCGCGTGAGGTGGAGGGGGGGCAAGGCTTACATTCCTTCCCGGTCCACTCAACAGAGCAGCATCTCTCCTCAGTGGTCGTCTTGCGTTGGCGCACCAGCCGCGGGGATAATCTACTTTCTTTTTCAGCCGCACTTTTGCCAGTTCAATTGCACCTCAATACTGGGCCTATTTTACTGGATCCTTCGCCTGCGGGTGCACCAATGGTTCCTGTAGCGGTTTGCGCAGTCGTGTCCTGGGGGGGTCATCAGGTGGGGGCTCGATCCACCCCTTTAGACCCTAATGAGGGAGTTGCACGCTGCAGCTGCTCACATCAGCACGCCCACTGGTGTCCTCCCATGAATACAAATTTAAATGATAAACAAACCACAGCATGCAGAGTTCTAAATTGAATGTGACTTTAAGGTACATGCAAACAAAAGGTGCTGAAGCTTGATTTACAGTGGAACTTTAATAATTACAAGGACTATTGATGTTCACTTGTGTGAAAGCTACAAACTAAAAGAACAAATGTTTGAAAACTTCAACTTTGGAACTTTACATTTTAGAAAATAAGGATACCTTGCTTTTCAAACTGTGTTACTTCGGAACCCAGAGTTGTGACTTAGGGAAGGGAACCTCGGGCCCTGAATTAGACTATTTCATTTTAAGTCCAAGGAGGGTAATTTTGAGACTTTTAGTGGAACTGTTTTACACTTGGGCAAGGGAGATGAATGGAAGCTGCGAGCTGCAAGAAGTTCAGAACTTTATGTTGAAAACTGTTTTCTTTTTGGTTGCTGACGTCCCCACACATTGTACAGATTTAGTTGTCAGGGCAAGTATAGGTTTTGAACGCAGACCGATTCTTCAGTTGAACTCTTTGACACAGACTTTCCTTAGTTTTCTTTAGGTAGGATAATCCCACCCTAACATAGTGCATAAGTTAATAAGGGTTTATTTTGAACTTTGAATCTGTTGGCTGTGTCTTGCTTCATGATGTCTTCACAGGTTGCAGTTTTTGTCCCGGGGAAATGATTTTCGATTGACATATAGGATGGGATGTTCTATACCATCATGACATTTGGAGAGTACCGCACCTAAACCAGTATGGGGTGCATCAGTTTGTAGGATTAGCTCCCTGTTGGAATATGCCATCTTCAAAACAGGTTTACTATATAAAATGTTTTAATTTATCAAAACATATCTGATCTTCTGTGTACCATTTGAGTTTATGAGGTTCTACATTCCTATGTTTATCCGTTAAAGGAGATGTAATGGACACAAAGTTAGGAATGAAACGCCTGTAGGAACCAAACAAACCCAAAAGGTCCTTCGTTCCTTCTTAGTTTTAGGAGCCCGTGTTTCTTCAACGGCTCTACTTTCTCAGTTTGGGGTTTTACCAACCCATTTTCCACAAAGAAACTTAGCTATTTCACTGCAGATCTAGCTGGATGACATTTCTTTGGATTTACAGTAAGTCCAATTTTCTTCAGAGCCCTAGTTACCATACACAAATGGGACATAGGTTCTTTCCATGATTTACTGTGGATAATGATGTCAATATGGGCTCCACAAAAGGAAGCATGGGGCCTAAGGACTTCATCCATCAATCTTTGGAAGGTGGCAAGGGCTCCATGTAATCCAAAGGGTAGAACCTTGAATTGGAATAAGCCCATTGGGGTGGAAAAGGCTGTCTTTGGTTTATCTAAATGGTTGACTGGAACTTGCCAATACCCTTTTGTCAAATCTACGGTAGAGAAGTATACAGCATCCCCTAGTCTCTCAATAAGATCATCATTCCTAGGCATTGGGTATCTATGTTTTGGGTTTTGGGCTAATTCTTAAGGATTGGTATCACTTTCATCATTTAACAAACTGGATAACATCACTGAAGTGTTTTGAATAGGGTTTTCTTTCCATTCTTTTAGAAGATTAACATGATATATATGAGTTTAATGTTTCTATCAGGTTGGGAAATTCAGTAATAAGAAGGTCCTAGTTGTTCTTTGATCTCATAATGACCATGACATCTAAAAAGCATTTTGTTTTCAGAGGAAGGTAGTAAACCCAACACGTTTTGACCTACCGAAAAAGATATTCTTACTGCTCTTTTATCATAGTATTCTTTCTGATATTCTTGAGATTTAGCCATATTAGTCTGCACTATAGGTCAAACTGCTGCCATATGTTCTTTTAACCTCTGTGCAGTCTGCAATGCGGGTAGAGTAGCGTTCTCCCTCTCTTCCCATTTTTTCATGCAGCATACCAAGTACATCTCTTGGCTCTCTACCGTATAAGAGTTCAAATGGGGAGACTCCAGTAGAGGACTGGGGTGTCTTCCTAATGGCAGGGTATCATGATATCGACATTTTCCCCATAGAATTCTACTAATTGTTTGTAAAGATATGTTTTAGTGTTTGATTACAGTGTTCTACCAAACCATCAGTTTGGGGATGGTAAATAAAAGTATGTAAGGTTTTGATCTGGAGAACATCTTTAACCTAAGCTCTGGTTCTCTCTAGTTTGGACTATTGTAACAGGCTCTTTCTAAATCTACCTGCCTCTACTCGCCGCCCTCTGCAACTAATCCAGAACTGGACTGCGAGACTTGTCCTTGGCCTCAAGCCCTGGGATCGTATCTCTCCAGCTCTGAAATCTCTCCATTGGCTCCCAGTGGAGGCAAGGACTAAATTCAAAACTCTCTGCATTGTCCACAAGGCTTTCTGGGGCCTGGGTCCAAAATACCTTCAGCTATCCCTCCACAAATACCTCCCGTCCGAGCTCTTCACTCCTCTACCCTTAACTCCCTCAGGGTCAGTCGTTTATCAAAGAAACAAGCTGGGGGTAGATCTCTGTCTTCGGCTGGGGCCTCCCTCTGGAACAGCCTCCCTGCCACTCTAAAACTTGAGGAGAACCATCTCCGGTTCCGGAAGCACCTCAAGACCTTCCTCTTTCCTTCTGCCTTCGCTCCCCCTCTCCCCTGCTGATCTGCTCTCTCTTGGCACCGTGCACCTGGCCACCCTCTATCCTCTGGCCCAGGTACCTGCTCACCCTGCCACCCTCCCGCCTTCGGGCCACCCTTTGCACTGGAGTCTGTATATGTACCCATACAGCCCCCCATTTTTCTTCCTGCACTTATCAGACCTACCCGGTCTGCTGCCTTAAACCTAGCACTTGCAAATTGCTGGCTGCACTACCACTGTTTGTTGCCTTTATTATTTATTTATTCTTATTTATCTGTTTCTCCTCTGTTTTGCACTTTCCACTTCTCCCCCTCTTCCATGCACTTTTTCCCTCCGCCATGCACTTGCGTGTTCTCACTGTCACTGGGCCTAGTAAGATCGCTGTTTTGTTCTCCCCTGTTCCCCTCCCTTGCCTTGTCACGCTCTGAAACACTTGTGTACGAGCGTGATGGAAATAAAATATTTCATTTCATTTCAACCTCTGCCATATGTTTACTTATAAACGTAGATCCCTGGTCTGTCAACATTTTTTACAGAAATCCAATACTAGAAAAGAAAGGAAATAAATGTTTCAGTATTTGTTGGGAGCTATTATTCCTTAGAGGAAAAGCTTCTGGATAACGGGTGGCATAAACTAGGATCACCAAAATATATTGGTTGCCTAATTTTGAAGTCTCTACAGGGCCCACTATATCTATACCTATCTGAATAAATGGAACATCTATAATTGGCAAAGGTTGTAAGGGAGCGTGAGGGGGAATTTAAGGACTGATTTTCTGACATAAGGCACTGGTGCTGATAAAGTTCTATATAGCAGCATTGATTCCAGGCCAATAGAATCTGTTTACAATCTGTTCCTGAGTATTTGCAGTTCCTAGATGGCCCCCTGTTAAATAAGAGTGAGCAATCTCCAGTACAATATTTTTATGACGTTTTGGTAGCATTATCTGTGATCTAGATATTCCTTTTGGCCCTACACCCCACCCATATAACAGTCCAGATTTTAGAAAAGAAAATGGTCCACCCTTTTCCGTACCTTCTTTTTCTGATAATATTTGCAAAAATGGTTCGGCTAGTAAACAATCATTTAATTGGGCAAAAGCTAAGTCTGGAATAATCTAATTTTCTTCAGTAACTGGATTAGGGGTTGTTAGTTGGTCAGGGGGCACATTTATATTGGCTTCTCCAAGATCTTGTGTTCCCCTTTCTGTTTTATCAGTTGTCTTCGTTTCTAGAGGTTTTGTAAAAGAGCCTTTTATAATATCTCTCGAGCTATCATTTTCTGTGCTTTGATTTGTTAGGGTTTTTTTCCCACTATTGTGTATCAATACTTTGATGTCTCTCTCCCCTATAATCAGGGTTGATTACTCGAGCCAAAACGTCTAAGCCATCGCGCCAGGCCAGGCATGACTTAGAAGCGAGTCTGATGTTAGTATTAAGGGGGGAATTAAGTTGGTAGATATGAATGTTCTGTCTCCAGGTTGGAACCATTCACCCCTACTACTATATATATATATATCAAAGCCTATAGATTGTTCAGTAGCAATGGTAGGTTTCGAGACCCTCCTACTAAGTTTCTCAAATTTCACAGTCCCCTAATTTGTGTCACTTGATTACGACCCCACCCCTGACACCATATATGAGGGGTCAGAAATGCGAGATGGACACAAAGGTAAAGTTTTCTCAATGTTTGCCATTTATTCAAAGTAAAAAGACTTCTGATCAATGCCTAATTTTCCCTAACCTAACAGAGAGGACCCTGCCTAGCAAACTAAAACTAAAGAAAACTGACCTAATGTCCAAAATCCTATTGGCCCTCACACTAATACATACAATCAAATTATACAAGGAAAATAAGGCTGACTTTTGATTCAACAAAATTAGTGTATCTTGGGAGCACTCCCTGTGACCAGGGATGTATTCCCTTCCTTGGATCAATTCAGGAATACTCAAATTATAGTTCTGGTCCAACAGAGTTCTATTCAGCGAAATAGAAAAGTATTTTCCAACCAAAGAGTCTTTCTTAAGGAAACAACACATATCTGTTTTATCACAACTGGTTGATAGTTCAAACAACACAATGGCACTCATTGGTTGCCGCCAGACCTGTAAATATTTACTGGCGCCTGACTTCCCGGTGCCACCGGGAGATTACAACCCCGGCATCCCGGAAAGTCAGGCGCTGGTAAAATGTAAGTCCCTATTCCCCTGGAATCCCATAGGACTCTATAGGAGTGAAGACACAGAAGCATCAGCACCATTAGCTCCGGCAGGCAGACCCAGTATGTGGCGGTCCAGAAACAAGGGTGCCTGTAGTCTTACCGGCACCCTTATTTCGGGACCGCCACTATTGTAATGAGGCCCAATGTCTTCTACAATATCTCTTTTCAAGGATGCTGACTTTCTCTCAACACACAAGTTCCAAAACCTAAATGCAATTGTTCTGTTATCGTAGAACACATCTTCTTGTCAAAATAACACGTTATTCTTTCTCAATACTTCTTCTTGAAAATAACACTCTTTTGTCAGAATAGCAAACAACAACTTGCTTCATTGATGCTATGGTTTGTCAACAATAGACAAAGCATATACGTTCTATTCATTTAACAAAGGTTCTTCCCGCAACTCTTTCTGCATAAGGTTATCAAACTATCAACTTCTTTCCTGGTCCACTCGCCTGGCAGGTCTAACCACTATAAGCCCTTTCCTGGTATATTCGCCTGCCAGGAAGAAAACTCCTACAACTAACTTCAAACTTATGGGTTTGATTCCAGTATTCTCCACACCAGTCTTTCGGCTTGGTTTCACAATTTCTTGACTGTTGGCAATGTGAGATACAAGCTTTTCCAAAACGATATCCCTTAAAAGGGAACTTATGTTTTGGTTGTGTTATTAAGGGTCTCTCACACCTTCTTGGCTGTTGGTAATGCTGATTATGGACGTTTCCCAGGGGTTCTCTTGATTTGTTATGCCTTTAGTTTCTTGGCGATAGGCAATGATGGTTAAAGACTTCCCCACTGGTAATGTGCACAAAGTCTTTTGACAGCCTCTTGGCTGTAGGCAATACTGGTTCCAACATTTCCTCTCTGGGTGTTTGCCCAACGTCTTTCTTCTTTGCCACTTATCTTTGTTTATTTTCATTAAATGGTATTCATTTAATATGTTCTGCTTGGATTCAGTAATTGTTTGGTATTCAAAAGCATTACATTGTGACAGCTTTCTTTCACTGAGCACCCCAGTGTCAGCATTCACTCTATGATCACTCACCGGCTCTTTACGATGGCTGTCAGGTCTTGTGGTGGTGCTTCGGCTGTCACTGTGTCCTTTCTCCTGCTTCAACGAGCCTGGGGTAAGTTGCGCTGTGGTCACTGGGAGCAATAGAAGCCATGTTGATCTTCCGCCGCTTCTCAAGTCTGCTTCACGTTGCTTCGGTAACGCGTCTTCTTCACAGCTGGGCTTCTCATTAGTATGCGGTCTTCCGCTGGGCGTACTCTGCTGTTCTTCTGATTTTCACCCATTTAGGTGACTTCTGCGGCAGATTTCTCTCCTTACCTGCACCATGGATGGCTTGACCTCCCTCTGCTACGCCTCCCGCATGGACATGAACTGCTTCTTCCTCTACTTCAAAACACCACTCCAGCTGGGTCTCAACCTGGCCTTTAAATATCCCTCTCAGGTTCCCTTTTTGGCAATGACTAGACCGCACCTTTGGATACTCACACTTCTGAACCCTAATTGCCTGTGAGTTCCTCTTCTTCGTCGCAGTACTTTTGGTATTATGGGAATTTGAGTTCTTAGGAGGATGAGTGATGTTAAGTTGTTCCACTTTAAAATAAGCCATGGTCAGTTCAGGAATTATAGAGGGATGGTGAGATAAGGGAATCCCCACTGTCTCCCGGCATGAGTCTCTTCCTCCATGATCCTCCCTCGTGAAACCACCCCCCGGTCAGGATCAGGTAGCAGCTGCCTTTCCCTGGCTACAGGAGATGAGGCCCATACCGGGTTGTTTCTAGTAATGATCTCACTGGATTCATCACAGCTCCTAACGAAGGTTGGGGCCCGAGTGAGGAGAGGAGTAGAGGAGTTGCTAATTTCATAGGGCTCGACACCACCCCACCACGAGAGTCACTTCCTTCAAGCTCACGCAAGTTAAGGACACCTGGGTGTCAAGATGCATATACCAGCGATAGATGACAACATCAGGAAGACACAACTTAGAGGCAGAGAAATTAACCAATCTAGTACATCTGTCCAATGACATGCCATATGAGTGAATGACACTGTATGCATAGCGCTCCTTCACTAGGTCCCCAAGGGTTCTTCTTGCTCCAGTGAATTCTGCAGGGCGGGTCCATCCGCCTTTACCACTGGTGACAGATGGTTATGGGATATTTGGCCAGGAATTATAGCCTCATGGGGGCACAAATCGTAACACATTCAAACAGAATTATTCTATTATGATCAGACTCAAAGATAGAGGCCGTCACAACAAGAGACCTAGAAGGCTTGTTTCTTAGTCCACTGTAGCTCCTCTAAACCTATTTTCTTGCCTTCCTTGGGTTATCTCTGCAGCAGTGTCAATTGTACTGGGATGAAAATTGTATTCTCTTATAATTTATATTTTTATTTGTTTTTTTAGTTATTGTTACAGTGTTAAATTTTAACGTTTCACACTGTTATGAAATGAAAAAGATCAACATTTCATCAAATCAAAATTTCAGAATCAAAATATCTAGATAAATTACAAATAAACAAATTAGCAATTGTTATTTGGTATAAATAATAATTGGTATTTGATTGTCACATCTTTAGAAGCCCCCTCATGATGGAATCTAGATGAATATCTGACTGTAGAATTTTCCCATCAGAACGCTCCTGAATTGTCATTGGGCAGGGGGCTGCTGAAGGATGTGGATTGTTTAGCGCTGTACTCAAAAACAGATTTCCCTCTTATCCTTCTCTGGACTTTATTACAACAGCAGTTACAGTTTTTGACTTTAGGAGTCAACCATGAAAAGAGTGCATGGGATAAGAAAATAGTTACAAGATGGGATCTGTGCTTGCCCAAAGAAGACAGGAGTTTTGGTCTTTACTGAAACAATTGCAATACTACAAAGTGGCCAACATGTGAGTCTTTGCTTTAAGGACCACGAGGTAGGTAGGATCTTAAAACATATTGAACATACCACAATGATTGTGTGACTCTTCCATAATGGTCGCAGGCTTAGTTGTCGATGCAAGATGGGAGGTTCCTACAGTGGTTTTCGTGAATCTAACCTTTAAAGCACAATGGAGGAAGAATGAGGGCCTGTCAACCTGGCCTTCCTAAATGATCTCCATTTGGGGATCCCTAGTCACCTGGGGAATTTAGGCACCTTTGAGATTCAGAGATGGTCTGAAATGGAGCCGTAGAAAGTGATCAATAAGGGTAGGTTTTGGCCATTTTACAAGCAAAGAGGGTGTTAAGAAAAATCACTTATGTTATTTTTGTATCTTACAATAAAGTGAACAGTGCTAGATGATGGCTGAGAGGCAAACTAGACTTAAAACATACATCTCTTTGAAAATGCTCAATATTACCACCACTCTGATGTACGCACCCTTTGTCTCCTTACCTCCCGTGGTTGGCTGGCTTCCTTTTCACTCACAACTTAAATTTCAATTTCTCTGTCTTGTTTTCAAATCTCTTCATGGTCTTGCCCCCCCTATCTCTCCTCCTTTCTCTCCTTCTACTCTCCCTCCCGTCCCCTCCGATCAGCTGACCATTTCCTTCTCACTTCACCTCCTCCTCCCTGTGCCTCCTCCCGTTTTCGCTCATTCCAGCTTTTAGCTCCTTTACACTGGAACTCCCTTCCTCTTGCCATCCGTTCTTCCCCCACCTTCCCTTCATTCCGCACTTCCCTGAAATCTCTTCTTCTCCATCCTCCTCCTTGAATCCCCTACCCCCTTCTACTTCCCCCCTTCTTCTCTCTTTCCCTGACTCTCTCCCTCCCCTCCTCTACCCCCCTTTTCCTCCCTCCCTTTCCCCCTCTTGCCCTCCTCCCCCTTCACTCCACCCCCAACCTGTCCCTTCTCCCTTTCCCCCCTCCCCTTTCAGTTAATTGCTCTTTCCATTGTTTTGTTGTTTGATTGATTCATATTGTTATGCTTCCACAGTTTATCATTCATGTTTTTATGTATCATGTTGTTCTTTGTACATCGCTTTGTCGTAAGGCGCTTTATAAATCAATAAAATACAAATACAAATACAAATACAAGAAAGGGTTTGATCAAAAGGTTCTGACAGCCGTGGTTACCATTGGTAGTGGAAAGATTGAAATTTCAGGGGGACTGGGAAAGAGATAAAGACAGGCAATTTCTACCTTCCATGGTGATCTCAGTAAACAATGTGTTGCTTAATTTCAAGCACAAGCATCACAAAAAGCTGTCCCAAATGTTTGTTGCAGTGTCAGATTAATGCCCAAGGAGGTGTCCACAAGTGGCAGATTGTGTTCACATATGTTGGAGCTGCTCATAGATCCAGAGCTACTAGTCAGTGGCCCTGAGTTGGATCAAAGATATATTGGTTTGGTTTATTATTTATATAGCGCACAAAGCCCTGAATCAACTCAGCGCTTAACTTATGACAGGTTACAGTAAGTGGAATACAGGTTTACAGAGGAATGCAAAAACAACAGAGGAGGTACAGGGAAGTAAACATAGGTAATAAGAGGTAATGAAATAACATGGGTTAACAGCGACAAAGGTCAAATAAGTATACATAAAGGTTTGTGCAAAAATGGTTTGTTCACCTTAGTGGGGAACTGACAGACACACAATAGGGTTAGAGCAGGTTGCAGATATATACAGCATGTAAAGTTCACCACTTATAGGGAACTGTAGCATGTACATAGTAGGTGAAGTCAGGTAGCACGGATATGTAAGAAAGGACATTCGTCTCTTATAGGGAACTTAGGCATATACATACTAAGTCAAATCAGGTAGCAAAGGATATGTAGGAAGATCGTTCGCCTTTTGTAGGAAACTTCTGCATGTACATAATAGGTCAAATCCGGTAGCAAGGATATGTAAGATAGTCGTTCGCCTCTTATAGGGAACTTCATCAAGTACATAGTGGGTCAGATCATTTTAGCGGGATATCCAGTATAGAACGTTCGGCCTTGCAGGGAACAATAACACGTGCATAATAAATTAGATCAAGTAGCAGAGGATATGTAAGATGGTCGTACGCCTCTAATAGGGGACTTCATCAAATACATAGTGGGTCGAATCAGTTAGCAACGATATGCAGTATGGAGCGTTTGCCTTTTAAAGGGTGCTACTGGGTACATACTGGTTCAACTTTGCTGTAAGCGCTATCATCGGTGCAAGATACATCATAGTTAGAGCATGGAGAATATGCTAATGCAGGTTCGCCTCGTGTTACCGAGAGCATAATAGGTGAAGAGGAGTATATAAGTAAGTGGGAGTGGAAGCAGGACGGTGCAATCCGGTAGTGGTTAGGTAACTAACGGTTCAGGATTAGTCAACATTTATACAGTAAAGATGGTAACGATGGGAGGGTCAAAACACAACAGTATACTGAGGAAAAAGTAAGTTGTTCCAGTAGTAATATGCAGAGTTTCATGAACCAGGGTGGCTGAAATGTATTAGTGCAGAGGGAATGACAAGGGGCTGAGCATGTTTAGAGAACTTAACAAGCAATTTAACGCAAACATTCCTACAGGTTTAAACAATGTAAACAATGGCAATTGAACAATTGTACAAATAGAGCTTATGGCAATAAGATTACCGGTGAGAGGGTGGCTGTTGTGCGGTCCCCTTAAGGGACACGCACGCGGCGGTGTGATGTTGCATGCCGCCGCGTGCATCATAAATAAAGTGGGCGTTCCCAGCTGCCGGCCGTGTGACCGGGGAGCCCGAACGAGCAAGACGTGTCCTGGTCAGTCTGTGTGAGTTTGGGGGCTCACAGGGATCGCTAAGTGGGGGTCATCTACAGACTCGCAACAGTGGCGACGAGGCCCGGGCCCGGCGGTGATGACACTGCCAATTTTTGAATTTTCTCGGAGTGGATGACGCTCAGTGTTTGTTCCGTGCCATGGGCCGGCCAGGCCCCACGCGGCGGCAGCCATTTTGGGATCACGCAGTGGATGTTCGCGGGGCTCCGTTTTGGCCCGTGATTGACATCAAAAGCCAATTTCTGGAAATTACGATAGGAGGCAGTGTGTTCTGTCCTCTCATGCCCAGAATCTGTATTTTTACTCATTTTTGGGCAAATTACATCGAGCGAAGAGAGAAAAGGGTTGAGGTGCCAAGGCCTGCTGTACCCTAGTACCTCCCCAGTTCAATTTTTGGAACACCCATGCAGTATGCAGCTGAGGATTGCCATCTTCGTCTTCACCTTCATCATCATGCCCAGCTGCTAGAGGTCTGGGGAGGCCTCATTGGTGATCTGGACTTTGTCTTCTGCCCATCATCTGCATCTTCATCATCAGGTTTGGACTTTGTGCTTCCTGGGTGTCTTTGGACTAGTACACATTGAGGACTTTGGTGGGGTGAGTTGCGGCCCCCAGTCTGACTCCGGGGGTGCCTGTGCGCTTTAGCCCATGAGTGACTCTGACGAACAGGAAGGTGGGCAGCCTCAAGTCCAGCCACAGCTTCAGGCCCAACCACAACTTCAGGCCCAACCACAGCTTCAAGCCCAACCACCGCCTCAAGCTTAGCCTGTGGTACAACCAGTCATGCAGGCGGTCCCTCCGGTCATGGTGCAGGTGCGTGCTCCTGAGGCGCTACAGCCCATCCAGAGTTCGACATCTCGGGTCCCCCTTCCAGCATAGGGCCCAGGTGGAAGCGATGGGTGGACCGTTCAGACATGCGTTTCAGGGCTACGATGGAAACCAATGATGACAGCAAGGTGGCGACCTGCTGTCATCATTGGTTTACTGAGCATACCTCCTCAGTAAAGACTGAGGAGGTATGCGCCATGTGGCAGGATGGCAGAGGTGTCAGAAGGCCAGGCACTAGCGTTCGTGACAGAGGCGGGAGAGCTGGCGGATCTTGCCAGAAGTGTGGTTATGACTTGCCTCATCCTGCCGAGTGCCCAGCAGCGGGGAGAACTTGCGGGAGATGCGGACTGGCAGACCATTATGCCCGTGTCTGTAAGGCAGCCCTGTCGGTGATGGTGCCCAGGTGCCCAGTTCGGTCGGGATCTCTACGTTCAAATCACCCCCCGAACGTGGCTCAGGTGGACCAGGGTGAAGAGGGTGCCCCAGCGGAAGAGGAGGATGAGGAAAAGGAGGAGAACATCTTCTTTGTCTCCAGTGTGGGGGCTCTCACGGCAAAGAACAGACATCAACCAAGGTGTGTGGTGGAGGTGAACAAGTCGCCAGTCCCAGTGCTCGTGGACACGGGGGAGTCGGTCAATGTGATGGCCCGTGGACACTATGATGCGATGGAAACGCCACCCAAACGGGGCAATCCGAAGGCCCGCATCTTTGTGTTCGGTGGCCTGGAACCCATTCCCCTGGATGGTGTGTTTGTGGCAAAGGTGGAGCATGACGGCTCTGAGATCCTGGCCCGCTTCTATGTTACACCGGTGAGCACAAATACCCTCCTGAGTTGTGCTGCGGCGGAGGCCTTAGGTATCATCAGTTTTGCCTATTCCGTATATCTGGAGGATATACATGATCTGCTGGATAGACATTCTGCACTGTTCCAAGGGATTGGTCAAATGGTCGGGGACCCTGTGAGGCTGCACATTGACGAATCTGTGCAGCCCATAGCCCTGAAACATCGCAGGGTGCCGTTCCACCTCCGGGAGCAGGTGAACAAAGAACTGGACAATCTCGTGAATCTTGACATCATCGAGAAGGTGGAGGGTCCCACACCATGGGTTTCACCAATCGTGGTGGCTAGGAAGCCCAAGCAACCCGACGACGTCCGTATATGCGTCGATATGAGACTGCCCAACAAAGGCATCAAAAGGGAGAGACATTTGACCCCAACCATTGATGACATCATAGCAGAGGTACAAGGGGCTCGCTTCTTCTCCAAGTTGGACCTACAGGCCGGCTATCACCAAGTTGTCCTCCATCCTGAGTCCGGATATATAACAACGTTCACCACTCACCGTGGACTTTATAGATATAAGAGGCTCAGTTTTGGCATATCATCCGCAGCAGAGGTGTTTCAGAACATCATCAGAGGGGCCCTTGCTGACCTGGATGGAGTCTTAAACATCAGTGATGATATCCAGGTGTTCGCCAAGACTGAGGTCGATCATCTGCGCAAGCTGGTCAGGAAATTCAAGAGGCTGCAATCACTTGGCCTCACACTCCATAGGGAGAAGTGTGAGTTTTTAGCCCATCCATCGAATGCTTTGGCATTGAGTTCAAGGAAGGGGGTGTAACGCCGGAATCCGAAGAAAGTGCAGGACATCAAGAAGGCCCAACCACCGTAGTTGGTGTCTGACGTGAGGAGTTTCCTCGGTATGGTAACGTACTATGGGCGCTTCATACAGAACCTGGCATCCAGATCGGAACCCTTGAGGGCCCTCACAAAGAAGGAAACAAGCTGGCACTGGGGCCCTCTCGAACAGGCGGCGTTGGAGGACATTAAGAGCGCCCTTACAGCTGAGGACATGATGGCGTTCTTTGACCCTGCCCTCACTTTGGAAAGCGTTGTGGACGCCAGTCCGTTTGGCCTGGGGGCCGTATTGACATAGGTGGGTCGAGATGGTGGTGTTCGCGATGTGGCCCATGCCAGCAAGGCACTGTCGGACACCGAACAGCGATACTCACAGATAGAGCGCGAGGCCCTGGCAGTCCTATGGGGGTGTCGCCATTTCAGGTTCTACATCCTAGGCCGTCCGGTGACGGTCGTGATGGACCACAAACCCCTGCTGCCCACACTGGCTGGGTCCTTGTCTAAGCCACCGGCGAGGATTGAACGGTGGATGCTTGCCCTACTTGAATACAGTATCACTCTGGTGTACAGGCCAGGGGCGAACAAGCAGCGGACTACTTGTCCAGGCATCCCGGCGCAGGGGAGGGTGAGGAGCAGGACAGGTGTGCGGAGGAAGCTGATGACCACATCCGCATGGTGGTTGAGGCGGCCACCCCCAATGCTATGCCCCGTGAAGACCTGGAGGGGGCGGCAGCCCAGGATGAGTGCTTCCAGATACTTAAGCACGCTATGCAACAGGGATCCTGGAAGACGGTACTGGAATCCCTGGCCGGGCGCACACAAGAAGCCACGGTGGGGCTAGAGCAACTGTGGAAAGTGAGGAAGGAACTATCATTCTCACCATCTGGCCTCCTGTTAAGGGGTGACCGGGTAGTCGTCCCCCAAGCAAAGATCAAAGAGGTGAGTAGTCTGGCCCACCATGGACACCAGGGGGCCGCCAAGACCAAGGCTCGACTACGCCTTAAAGTGTGGTTCCCTGAGCTGGAACGGAGGGTTGATGACTTTGTTGCCGCCTGTGTCTGGTTCCAGGCAGCGTCCCCGCTGCAAAGGGAGCCCACGATCGAGACAATGCCGTGGGGGACGCGGCCATGGGAGGTGGTGCATGCACTTCCTAGTGGTGGTGGACGAATACTCCCGCTATCCGGAGGTTGAGTTTGTGGACTCCTTGGCGTTTGAGCACGACTGGTGGTGGCCATTGAGAAAGTGTTTGCCTCCCATGGTTTTCCCATCACCCTGTGTTCAGACAATGGAGCGCCATTTCAGAGTGAGCGTTTCTCAGACTTGATGGAGGGGTACGGTATCCAACATCGCAAGATCACCCCGCTCTGGCCACAGGCAAATGGTAAGCCGAAAGGGTGATGAGAACTCTCAACAAAACATTCCGGATAGCCCCAGGCCAGGGACAGTGCCTACAGAGGGCTCTGTACCAGTTCCTACAAGTATACCGCACGACACCCCACGCTTCCACAGGAGTCGCCCCAGCCGAGGCCCTGTTCAGACGGTGTCCCAGAGGACTGCTGCCCGAGGTAGGGGACAAAGAACCCGGAGTGATCGATGATCAGCAGGTGGAGTTGGACCGCCAGTTGCGGACGGAACAAGAGAACGTGAGGAGGGGGCTCCGCCCACAACAGCTTGAGCCGGGAGACGAGATGCTGATAAGGAATAGACATCCCCATGGAAAGCTCTCTCTCCCGTATGAACCTGAGCCACTGGATGTGGTGGCTGTCAAGGGGTCCATGGTGACGGCCTCGGACGGGAGGTCGGCCGTCACCCGGAACGTGAGTTTCTTTAAGAAGCTAGGGGACCCCCGGGCTGAGCCTCCCCCCGAACCGGACCGGATGGAAGTACAGGATGAGGGCGGAGGCCATCTCCCCATGACATCGTCCGCAGTCCGAGGAGTGGCGCCGGATGGACTACCCGTGCCGGAGGTGAGCGGGAGGTTCCCCCCTGAGGGCTGGGTGAGGGAAACCCGCTTACCTCAGCGATTACGTGCTGGGACATGTTTCATAACTGGTCCGTGGGCTATATTTGTTAGTTAAGGGGAACCAGGGTGGTTGTGAATAAAGGGGTGTTATGGGGGAGTTTTTGCAATTGAGTTGGGGGTGTTATTGTTGATGTTTGAGACTAGGAAGGTCTTGTTGTGCAGTCCCCTTAAGGGAAACGCACGCGGCGGCGTGGTTTTGCACGCTGCCGCGTGCATCATAAATAAAGTGGACGTTCCCGGCCGCCGGCAGTGCGACCGGGGAGCCCGAACGAGCAAGACTTGTCCGGGTCAGTCTGTGTGAGTTTGGGGACTCACAGGGATCGCTAAGTGGGGGTCATCTACAGACTCCCAACAGTGGCTATAATCTTGGAGAAAGGAACATGTGGAACCAAAACATGTATGAATCACATTCCCAATAACGTGTGAGCGTTAAACACAGTAGGACAGGGGTCGTAGACGGGAAGGAGGAATACAGCAGTGAAAAGAAACAACCAAGGAGAAGAGAAAGTCAGTGCGAAATGTTCAACACGGGTGAAACGCTAGCGGCGCTGCGCAGCAAAATGTTCAAATAGTTCCTGAGTTTTTTGCTAGGATCCAATAGATAACAAAGCATTTGCAGCGAAGAAAGTCATGTGAACGCGACACAGGGCAGGAGCCAATTGATAGAGTTAGAGATCAGCTAGGGGGAACTCGGATAGCGTGGCCAATGGTAGACACACGGATGTTTGGCGAATGGGCGAAAGAGATGAGTATAAGCATACACATCTTACCTCCAGCCGTGGGATACTTGCAAGATCCAGGCAAGGTCCGGGTTAGGACAGGGAAAAGACAGGGTTGAGCCCTTAAGCGCAGCCCTTAGATGCGCGGACCTGGCTTCTCGTCGTGGCTTGGCCGGGTCTCTGCATTTGTTGTGGCTATCAGCCAATCCGGCTGCAAGGACTGGAGAGGTGCCTCCAGGCAGCCAGGCAACGAGGAAGAGGATGGAATGGGGATTTTTTCTCTGGATCCTCATCGGTGCTCCCCCAAAGAAACATACTTCATATAGATTACCATGGATGATGTAGACACTGCTCAAGGTGGGAAGATTTCCACTGATGCACATGCTCCTCTCTCAGGCAAGTGAGATTGGTTTGAAAATCTTTGCAATGATGTTATGTTAGGGAAGTTGATGCACAAGAAACAACTCATTAGTGCAGTACAGTGCAGCAGTAATACCGTATACAAGGGCATTTAGTACACTAGGGATGAGCCCCAGCAGTTTCCCAAAACCTTGTTTGAGCCAGGGATCTGCCAGGGCTCACACTACCCCAGACATTCCCAACAAACACCTTTTCTTTTCTTTCCGTGCACAAGATTCAAACCCGCACACTGACAGTGACTAGCCAGTGTCACGATGCACTGTGCTTTTACTTGGTGGTGGATTTAGTCTGTTTCATTCATAGACTGCTTGACACACAAGGCCCATAAAGAACCTTATGTGTCAAGCAGTTTATTGTATAAATGCACCTATAAAATAGCATGTTGCGCTGCAACATTAGTTTTTCAGTGGCAGGGCTCGGGTTGGCATCCGTAGCATGGCACAATACAAAAAAGCATATTTGTCCTTGTCCTCTGCTGTATATTCGAACCCGAGCACTGCTGATGAAAAGCCAGTGCCAAATAACACAGGCTACTTCGTAGCTGCTGGCCTCGGGTGAATCCCCAGCACGAGACAATTAAAAAAAGGTAACCCAACTTTTCTTTTTTATTGTTGTGTGCTGGGGACACTTGAGGCCACGCCCTCTTGTTGCAGCCATCCCCCTCGATTTCTCTCCCCACTTAAAGCACTGCTGTATACCGCCACTTTACTGCACCGCCCCAACTATGAGTTTGGGTGTACGTTGGAGGATTCAACTCTAGCTATGAGCTGGCGGTAAATCTGCCACCTTTCTGCCAAATTTTGGCAGAATTAATTTCGACCCACGCACGCCATTCGTGATAAGGCAGAGTGCACTACTTCCTGGTTCTTCCCGGCGCATGTGCTCAAGAGTGTTCATTCCTAGCGCCTGGCCAGTAGGATTCTGTGTGCAGCAGCACTAATCAGGAGCGCGTTTCTGTGCATCAGAGATCCTACCGCCCACACCTGTAGGCAATTATGATAAAAGGGGGCAATATGTGTCCCACTTTTCTTTTCATTGGAGTTCACTTTCTGTACTGTAGCTGCGTCCTGTCCTTTGACATGACTACTTCCCTTCCCATCTACCTGTTTTTGGCTGTAACCCCCAACGGTGTAATCTACAGTCTACTGGTTGATTCCATGTCCCAGGCATTTTTCTTTGCGCTTTGGGCTGTACTTTTGTCACCGGAGTTTCTCTCTGCTGTTCTGCATTTCCTCTTATCCTAGTTGTGGCTGACATTCACCTGCCTCTGTGCTCACAAGACCGATGACCTTGCCATTAAAGAGGTAATAATCCCCATTCATGTAATCCATTGGGAATTTAGAGCATTTGCAGAGGGCGTTAATTCCACCCACACCAAATCCTCCATTTAATTAGGCAATGGGGAGTACAAACCTCCAGTCAAATGCTGAACGTTTTTGATGCTGGTGCATGTTAAATCCGTTACCGGCACTTATGCAACACTTTTGAACTCTACGCCATACTCATAAAGAGTCTATAATAATGCCCTCTTCTTTCATGGGAGAGTGCTGGGCTTTCTTAATTAAGCATCCTGCTTTACATAGGCAGGTGGGTACGGATCACCCCGCCCTCCCTGCCCCAACATAACCTGCAATAACTCTGAGGCTTACTTCGCACAAAATAACTGAGGCCAAACAAGCTCTTCTTACTGTGGCAAAACAAAGCCACAGTTTATTTTCACATATTTACAACCATAAATTAAAAACACACATAACGAGATTAGCGACAGAATTCCGTGAGACTACTCCCCCTTGGATAGCTCATGAATCTGAAACCGCTGATAGTCCTTCTGCTATCTTAAAAATTATAGAGCACACTGTTCATGGCGAGAGGGAGGGGAACACTTCGAATGAAAAATCTTCATTCCTATCCCGGCACTTCAAAAAAGCCCATCTCAGAGCAGTCAAACGCGCTGAGAAGCGCAGGAAAGACAAACTACCAACAGAAAAAAAGAATCTAATAAGGAATCGATAGAACTTGAAGAGAGTAATGAAAATCCTCACTCACATGATGATGAGGTAATTGATGTAGATCAACTTTCGGAGGAGAGCCGCACTCTACTCCTCCACACTTCATCTGCATCAACAATAAAAAATAAAAAAGAAATTTAAAAAAGGAAAATCTGCCCCACAATCAGCCGCGAGGTCAGTCTGCTTTGCTTGAGTCCTCTACTAACAAATGTCAGAAAAATACTCCTGACTTGAAGAACTATTTCCCGAGTGTAGGTATGAAATCGAGTAATAAAATGTTGAGTAAAGAAGAAAACCTGGGGTCTTCCAAAGTAGAGCCACCCACTAACAATCCCCTAGGACAAGATCTGGTTGAACAAGAGTTTCTTGGCTTAGACCCCTGGAACACCTACGCCAATGTTTGTAGACCCATGCACGAAGGCGTTAAATCAGTACACCCCCTCACTAAAAACGATTATGTTATCATAAGCGGACCTGGGAAATGTAGTCTTCTCCAGTCAGAAACTAGAAATGATACACCGACTATGACAGGTGCCCCCTTGGTCTCTGATCACAACTTGGTTGTGTTGGATCCATGCATAAATTCACCAGGAGTAGGATTTAATCCACTAAGTAGATTGCATTTTGGCCCTAAGCTTGATGACCAAAGGGGCCCTTTTACGATCAACTCACTGAACTATGCAAACATAATACACTCTTTGAATACCGCAGTTAAAAGTGGGTTAGTTTCATCACATTCTCTTGTTAAGGAATTGAATTTAACAGGAGTGCATAAACATTTGCATTGTGAAGGATCCATAACTAACGCAAATGTTTCACCTGGTGCTCCTGGTATTGATTCAGTAAAACATGGGGCATCTACTTTATTATCGAATGGAGATACGTTGATTCCCCCTGTAGACGGACAGTTCGAAAAAGGTATTTCCCCAAGTAGTACTTCACCCTAATTCCCCACTCTGAAACAATAAATAACGTGCCAACAGTGTCACCCCTTGAATTTAATATTATCAGACTATAGGCAAATACTGACATTCTTAGGGGTGAACGAATCAATCGTAGATACTTCCTAGATATCATTGCCCGAATCCCTTCACTTTGTATCCTCACCACTGGGGACTTTGATAGGATGGCCTTTGCCAATCGGGACAACTATCGAATGATTTGCTACGTATCCAATACCAATGTGTTGAAACATATCTGGGCATTTAGATCCGGTTTAAAGGAACTTGGGTTTGAACTCCATACGTTGAATTGCGAAATCGCAGCTAATTAATTTCTTCAAAAGGCAATACCAAGAAGAGAGGAACCCAACGGAACATTGAGTGATGCATTAATGGAGCAAAATTGTATCCCCCAGCTCCTAGCAATTACTGCTGGGAAAAATGATTTGGCCCGGGTGGAACCCTTAATTCGTTCATTGCCCTCATCAAAAACGTGAAAAGTCCAAATTAGCAAGTAAGGAAACAGGGATTAGATCTTGTTTCATGGAACTCCTGCGGACACTCAATGCTCCATAGTTGGTTGTCATTTTTTCCTGGTAGTGCTAGGCTCTGAAGACCCTTGCGCATGGAAACAAGGCACAATCACCATACACGAACTGATACGACAGACACGAGGTTCAATTCCCCAAATCTAGGATTTATTGCAAAGCAAATATTCTCATTCGGCCAACCGGGTCTCACGTCTCGCAACGTGTGTCACCCAGACCTCGTGAGACGCAAGAGAGTGAGCATTCTACATAATATATACAAAAAGACAATTGTACAATCTGTTTGTGACACATCAAAAAACGCCCATAATGTATCTTCTTGAGCTAGGCTTCGGTGATTGACAACTATGACAAATATGACACAGTATTTCTTAATCTATATTACTTGGTTTAGCAACAGTTGCAATTTGCAGGGGGCAGACATGTTTCTTTGTTATGGAGAACATAAAGCACTTGTTTAGCGAGCAAACTGTGTTCGTAGGAGAGACACATTCCAAAGCATGCTGTCGTCTAGTTTCTATTTGTGAACTAGGGGTCAGCCTGATCTAAGATGGGCCCAAAAGGGGGGCCGCTAGAAAAGTATAATTCATGCCTTTAACGGCCTGTTTCTGCAGTTTCAGCGAGACCGGCTGGCACCTGGCTTGGTGATTAAATGCCTCTCTGCTCGCCTTCAAGGACTTGTGAGGGAGGAAAACAATGTATTTCTGTACTGCTTGGCATCTCTGTCTGGGCTGGTCTCTCAACATGTAACTTGTGGCCTTGCTTTGTGTTAGAGCAGAACGAAATAAAATACATTTTGCAAAGCATTTGAACAGAAAGACGCGGTAAGCAAATGGCGGATCTAGAGACAAAATGGACGCTCTATGGTTATACTGACGATTCTGTTATTGGCGATGTAGGGCATATGATGCGATTGGTTTACGGCCAACATAATATATCATCTATGCTTTGGTTGGGTAATTTCTAGACTTACAGTAGATGTAACTTAGACATTATTTTGCTGCAGAAAACAATGAGTGTGCATGGAATTAACTTAGAAGGATAGGATACCTTTTGTAGCAATGCTATTAAAGGTAAACTGGGTCGCCCGATGGGTGGTATTGCTATAGCAATTAACAACTAAATTAAATGCAAAACTAAAATTGTGTTTTCATCAGCATAATGAAACTGAAGGTCCTTTGTTTATTATATCAGTCTATTGGAACCCTCTAAAATTGTCTTTGGAAGACATGTTTGATGACCTAGATCGATGTGTAGACTGTTTACATACTGAGAATCTTGGTTGTAATAGCATCATTGCTGGTGATTTCAACTCAAGATGTCTGGATATGAAAGGAGAAAATTGGCCAAAACGGAATTCGGGAAATAACGCAGCTCAGATTTGTGGAATTAAGTGGTCTGCTTACCCTGATACGTGGTAGATATCATTTGTAAGGTTGTGGAATCAGACCAACTGCACACATGGAATCGAGGGGCTGCTGTATCAATGATTGATTTTTTTGCTGTCTCCAACACAATGATTCAATTAGCAGCACCAGTGGTTGTCTATCCGATCACAACCAGTGATCATGCTCCGATACATTTAAACTTAGACATGACCCATCTCACCTACAATATAAATCCTTTGCTTTCCTTGATAGAGGATGAACGCCCCAAAACATCTATTAGATGGAATCCTCGCCTGTGCAAAGAGACCTCGTAAAAGATATGAACGGAATAGGTAAGGGCAAAGAGGACCGATACCTATCATCTATCGCTCTTTTCAAAAGACAGGATGATAGGTGATATCATAACCCTTGCTATACATTCAATACATGCTAAATCAGTAAGGAAGCCAATTTCTAACGCTTCGAAATACGATCCTGAGGTACAATTGTTAAAGTGCACAATAAACAAGGAAATTCGCCAACTTAAAAAAACTATAAGGAATACATCGCAATATTGTTATCTAAAAAAACGAATCCTATTGACTTATAAAAATAAACTAACACATTTGAGAATCAGGAAATACAACATCCACAATTGCGAGATTATTCAAAAACTATGTAAACGTGATTCTAGGGCAGTATGGTCTACTATACGGAATATAACTTATTTGCAACAAAAAACCATCGAGAACTCGATAGTTGCTCAAACTTGGGTAAACTGTATATTAGTGAAATTCTCTTGCCCTTTACGTTTTAAGGGAAATGGAATTACATTGACTAAAAATGTAAAATGGGACTGTCTGGTTTGGTCGAGCAAGATATCATTTGGGCTATAAGCAAACTTGGCCTCTCGAAAGCCCCTGGCCCGAATGGAATTCCCTCTTGCTTATACAATGCGGACCCAGTCTTGTGGGCATCGATTCTTAAGATCAAATTTGATATGATAATAAAAATGGGTAACACTCCTGAACAATGGGGCCCATCCATAATTGTCCCAATTCACAAAAAAAGGCAATCTGAACGATCCCCAAAATTATAGACCCATTTCTCTAATAGACATTTGTGCCAAAATATTCTCAAGTTTACTGCTGTACGATCTAGAGAAGTTTATAGCACAAAATAACATCTTATCCAAAACCCAGATTGCATTCTGCAAGGGCATGGGGCAGCGTTGAATGCAATCATGATCTCCCATATTATAGCAAACACAAAAAAGAAAGTTGCTAACCCTGTGTTCATGGCGAGTATTGACCTATCAGCTGCATTTGATTCTGTAGTAAGTGACCTCCTTTGGAGTAAACTAATTAACTTGGGTATACCGGAAGGAATTGTATTTTGGCTGATAAGGCTGCATTTGACCACAGCATATAAAGTTAGAATCACCAGAGAGGGAACAATGACTGACCGCATTAATACTTTTATAGGTCTCAAACAGGGTGGTAACCTTGCGGCAATACTCTTTAACCTATACCTGTGCGATCTAGATGAATTGTGGAATGGGTTGGGTATGTATTCTGTTATACTAGGTGGCCTCAGAATACATTGGCTTGCATTTGCTGATTACCTAATTATCATGAACGCCACACCAGCAGGCCTTCAGGCTAAATTACAACTATTTGAAAGTCATGCATATGATCTGAATTTATTACCTAATGTAAGTAAAGCGAGCATAGTGGTTTTTCACGCAGGAAGAAAATTAGAATCTTTCACATGGAAAATAGGTGAAATGATTGTACAGCAACTAACTGAAATACGATACTTAGGTTATCATGTAAGCAATAATTCATCCATCGCAATATGGAAAGAAAGATTGAATCAGAAACCTAGACCACTAGCCAGTCAAATGAAGATCATATTTGCTAAATATTGTCTATATTCACTAAAACCGCTAAGAGATTTTTTAATAATGAAAGTGCAAGCGATCCTAATTTATATGCTTCATATCTTCCCTTTGATATGAGTTCTTATTTGGATTTACTGCAAAGCTGTCTGCTTAAAGTTGCTATTAATGTAGCAATAGCCATTTCGAATTGTGTAATTAGGCATGAGTTTAGCCTGATATCTCTTTCATGCAGAGTACTATGGCGATCACTTTCTAATTACGCAAAGTTCTTAAATCCTCCAAGTAACTGTTTATATGAAGACTTATTTAATTTGATGGAAGCAAAAACTGTATATTCCCTCACCAACTATCAAAAACGGATGAGGTCAATATTGGAAGAGCTCTCTCTAACTACATATGATTTATGTTAAAGACCCGCATTTGTTAAAAAAAAAACTATTTGATAATGATTGGATATCAACAGTTGATCAATTACAGCAGTACTCTACTTACAAAGAATATGCAAGATGTATACACAGGAGACTGCCATGCTGTCCATACATTACCACATTTCCATGTGCAATAATAAGAGCTCACTACATCCGATTTAAATTAAATCAATTCAGAACTAAAGAGAGATGTAGACACTGCGGTAATATGCCTATATTTATGCAGACGATGAAATACAGATTTCCGAATTGTAATGAAACAAACGAAGCACTGAAACATTTGGTATTGGAATGTGTACAATTCAAAACTCTACAAACTTTGCTTTTATTGAAATTTGTGTGTGCCACCAATGCAGATTGTACTGAAATTCTATGGGATAGATTTATGCAGGGTACATATTATCCACTAATATTTGCATTGGGTCACCTTTTAAAGATTATAGAAAAAGACCTGGCAATTACTGAAAAGTGTCACTGAGGGAAACTGATTAGTGTACTTGCTATTTTATTAACTATTTTTGTATATACACTGATATAATAATTTTATTCCTTCATCTGAAACCCCGTTTTCCCTGCCCTCCCTGCCCCAACATAACCTGCAATAACTCTAAGGCTTACTTCGCACAAAATAACTGAGGCCAAACAAGCTCTTCTTATTTTAGCAAAACAAAGCCACAGTTTATTTTCACATATTTACAACCGTAAATTCAAAACACACATTACTTTCAATAACCCAGACAATCGGCAGCAACTTTTGTTTAGTCTTCCTTCATCTGAAACTCCCTTTTTTCCTTTTTATCATTTTATTAATTTCCAGTCAGCTTTTTGTTCTTATCTACTCTTTACCAAGCAACTTAGGGTCTCACTCCCTGAACCACCCTGACCCTCCTCCTCAGGGCGTAACACATTGGCAGCTGCCGCTGTTGGGCTGCAGGGAGCACCATCATGCTTTCCTTTCCACCAGCCAAAACTGGAAGCTGACGACCAAATGGGGGGTGCACCTCTTTATCCGACCTTTCCACCTCCGCTGTGCTAGGCTAACAGGGAGCCATTTACTCCTGGTCATCTTTGCCTCGGTCAGGAGGTTCGTTTTGCCACTGCTCGATCGCCTGAATAACTGCCTGCAATAATGCATAAAACAAGTTAGCAAACCTGCAATAAATGTAATGTTTAGGGTGTGGTGGGTGATTCAAAGTTGATCTTGCAGCAGGGGGGTGAAGTGTAGAAAATGACCGCCCCCCGCCCTTCCTCCCCTATATAGAGGCCCCAAAGGGTTGTTTGTAGGTGCGAAGTTCTCTTTGCCCTCCAATCGGGGGATTTAAACAGGGCAAGGGGTCTTCCTCCCCTTCCTGCCCCTAAGACCCCTATTTACCTACACTTTCTCTTCGGTCGCCATCCTGATGACCCCAGCTTCCTGCTTCTTCACCCGAGGGGCTTGGCCCCTCTGCCATGTTAAGCCCTGGCACCCCTTGTCCCTCTGGTGACGCGTCATAGGCAATCCAGCAACATACCCAGTATCACAGGCGCTGCTTCCTTCCATTTCCTCTTCAGCTGTATCCCCAAATAGGTCGATTGGGAAAGTAGAAAGTACATGCCCAAAATGTAGCAGTGGATGCAACATTTTCCTTTCTTTTTTGGAGCTCATGTTGTAAATGTTTCTGTGGTTTGCATGTAGATATCTACTGGTCTAATATTATGTCCATACAATATTATCGGGATTCGTGTTACTACGAAGATACACGCATTATAAAACTGTACCTATAAAATCAGTAAACAGAATTGTAAAAAAAATGTATGCATGGGTTTGCTTCACACTTTGGGCCTCATTACGACTATGGCAGTGTAGTAAAAAGTGGCGTTAATAGAATTAATGACAAGAGTTTGTAGTGAAAATAGAAGAATGCGGAATTACCAGCTTTGATATTTCCTCCAAACCCCAGTGGCGTTTTATGGGACTAGATAATGGGGAATGATACTGCATAGTTACAGGCAAGTATCTTCCTATTTTTTTTATAAGCACAGAATCATATCCTTTCATGGCACACCTGATTAATTTATTCTTTTTCTCAAGCTGGTCAAACTAGCACAGGAAATCCTGCGCATCCATTGACATAGGCTAGGAAAAAAACACCTGTAAAATGGCAGTAGAATCTTTTTTGGAATGAATAAATCTCAGTTTGTTTAATTTTTCTTTTGAGTTTATGAAAATGGAACACACGAGCTAAGATATATTAACTACTGAGTACAGTTGCTTTATAAAAGAAGTTGTGCCTATTTATTTTCAGTTAAATGAAATGTATTTATTGCATAGCATTCAACGCACAAGTATTAAGTGTCACACACTTACCGTATTCATTGCTTTACTTTAAGGAAGTTGGCTCAGATTTAGAAAAATCTGTGTATGTGTATACAGAGCCTCGTTTATCTATATATGGAGCCACAGCAGAAGAATGGAAAAAACTAGCTGGATGGTTTATAACACATAAAGTCTTTTCTCCATTTATGAAATGGATGATACAAGTTCCAAGAATATAGTAAGATTCGATGTTTTTTTTTCTGGTTAACTTTGGTAACAGTTCAATATGTTGTAATGTCCTTTTATTAAATCCGTCAAAATAGTGAACCCCATTTTCAGGTTACATGTGATTTTAACGAAATACATTACAGAGGATGTTGTAATAACTAACATTTTATAACGAAAAATATAAAATATTTTTATTAATTTGGGCCCCACCCCCAAACCTCCCGTTTCCCTATGCCTTTAAA
The DNA here is from genome assembly GCF_040938575.1 of Ambystoma mexicanum. NCBI lineage: Eukaryota > Metazoa > Chordata > Amphibia > Caudata > Ambystomatidae > Ambystoma > Ambystoma mexicanum. Next base: position 110,084,534 of record NC_090938.1, on the reverse strand, counting down.
CCCACCCCAAGCCCCTACCCACACGTTTTAAGTCCTTACCCCACCCCCATATACATATTAAACACAGAATTCGATATTTCTTTTGTAATAAAATGTTCGTTATTACACCAGGCTCTGTAATTTAATTCATTAAAATCACTGCATACACATTTAATTCAGAGCTGGAATTGTCCTTTCCTCTTGAGCAACTTGGTATGAGTAATGTATATGCCATGTGCCCCATGCATTGCTGCTAAACACTAATGCTGATAAACAGCAGTTTCACCTCTTCTCCATTGGTTCTTGTGGGATTTGCTCGCAGGGATTCTGAAACTTTTAAACATTTTCTTTATAGAAGTTTTTAATAACATGTGTTGTTTCTTCCATTGTTAAACATTTTTTATTGGTGTTGACCAATTTGTAATAGCCTCCCCAGTGACCGACCAATGAACATCTGAATGCAATGCGTTGTAAAACTGGCAAGAGCCCACTGTCACCTTGTTATGGGTCCCATGGGCATGGGGGAGCTTTGGGTTATTTTTGTCAATCCCTTAATCAATCCTAACTCTATTTGAGTTGAGTAGGTGTGACAGGTAACTAGATATAAAGTGATGGGTTCTGCATCCTTTACCACCATAGGATCCTCATTACTATTCATAAACGTTTAATAGCACCACCTATGAGCAGGAACTCAGAGCACGTTTTGATTTAAATATGTGTGTTTTGTCATAAAGCCAAGTTGGCTCAATAACCGATAGACATTGAAGTTACATTTGAAAAGATGCATGTTTATTAGGGATAGTTACAGAAGCGGGTCAACTAGCGGAATATAGGTAATGCACACTTACAGGGATAACAGGCCTCATTACAAGTACCGTGGTGCATGTAAAATTGGTGGTAAAGTGGCAGTAATTACCTTAACGACTTCTTATCGCTGTATTACCTCATTGCCGTACTATGAGTTTGGTGGTTTTGTGGAAGATTTACCTCCAGGAAAAAGGGGAAGGTAAATCTTCCAACATACCGCCAAAAATCAGCAAATCAGAAATTAAACCACCCTACTTCCACTTGTAATCCTGTGGTAAAACCACTGGACCAAGTGGTGGTACAGGTAATTGAATTTGGCAGTAAATCAGCGTATTTACTGCGATTCACAAGCAAACTCATAATGAGGCTCAAAGTCTCTGATGGGTCCAAACCGCAAGTCTCTTGAGTTTAGTAATGCTTCATCTGGGGCTCCCTCCTGGGTATGTAGGTCAATCCCAGTCACTCAAAGTCTCGGGGGGATTGATTGTCCCTACACTTGTTTTTTGGCTATTGTTAGGCAGAATCCTGTGCAGTTGCCTTGGGGACCACTGCAAGAAGATTAAGACTGCAGGAGTAAGCAGTAAACCCAATTGGTAGCAGTCTTTACCTCCCAGATTTACCTGGTAGCTGTGGCTGAGCAGTCAGACTTCTCTCAAGAAGAGTTAGGCAGTATACAGAGGATACACAATAGGACCAAAAATACAGTAGAACAAGGAAACACTGACCAGAGCTTTGTATCAAAAGTATATAATTATTTATTTAACACACACTTTAGAAAATACACTAGCACTATTAATCAAAGCAAGTTCAAAACACAATCAGAAAAGTATACACTCCTCACTTAAGAATTATTTAGACAAGTCTAAGTCAAAACACCACTTTTTGTCAAAACAGATGTGAGCGCGTAATTTAGATGGCACTCCAATAATTAAGTAAAGGGGAGAGAAAAAGGCAGGTCATAAAAATAAAACAGTTCCCAACACTTTTAAGAGACCAAAACAAGTTAGTGAAGGCAGAGTCTACTGTAGAGCCAAAGTTCATAGGCCAGGCCCACTTTAAATGGAGCAAGGTGAAATGCGCCCAAGATCACACAGTTGCGAAATGCATTCAAGTCTTTGTAGAAATGTTCAAAGGAGGTTGGGTGGTTCAAAAGATGAAGTTAGAAGGTCTGGGGGACAACGCAGTTGGAAAGCAAAGGATTTAAGGGTCACCTTTAGCAAACCGTGGAAAGGGAGGCCAGGTGGAACACAGTACCTTTAAAGTTGAGGAAGCTCCAGCGGTGGCAGTTGTTTCTGGCAGCGGGTGCAGTTCGTGGTTTCGACCAGGGGAAGAGATGATCTCGTCGAGGAGGAAACTTGGAGTCGTTGCACTGCCCAGGGAAGAAACCAGCCGCGGAGTTCGTCGGGTAAAAGGTGTGTTGCTGGTATTCGCGGTCACAGTGGTGCAGCTTGGCACGGGCGATTCGACCAAGAGACGTCCTGGAAGGCGAAATGGCGAACTGGCTGATCCCATCACCTCAGAGGAAGCAGAAGATCTTGTTGTCGGAAAGTGGTGAGGTCGTTGAAGCAGGGCTCCACTGGTGGTGTCGTCGTTGCAGATGGCTCAGCTTCTCCCCTCTTCGGATTTCTTAGGTCCTGTGGCGACTTCTGAAGTTCCAGTCCCAAAAGCCCTGCTTTTATGAAGAAAAACCCCCATTCAACAGCCTAGCTGTCACTCAAACATGCTAAGTGGTGAGCCGGGCGGCTCACCACTGGGCCAATAAGAACAGAGTGTGACTTGAGTTGCTAAGGCAACGCAGTCCAGGATGCCAATTCCCCCACCTACACATCCTGTGGAACCCAGACAGAGTGGCACCAGTTGGAGGGCTTCTGTGGAGAAGCCCGCCAAAAAGTGGAACAAAGGGCCCAACCTTGGTTGGAGTTACAGAGACGACACAAACGCCATTTTAGAAAAGAGTTCTGGCAAAAAGACCCAACCGGTGATTTAATATTAAATAAATAAACCGGCGGTATCTTTAACCTTGCACCAAAAAGTGGTGCGTTTAAAATCAATGGGAAAATCCCATAGGAAATATTCTGGTGGAATATTTTGTGTGGTAACCACTGCCACCAGCCAGAAACTCGACAAGGGGGGACTGGACAGTGCCCCCTTGGAAACAGACCCAGGGGCAATCGAATTAACCCCTTCCAGTACTTCCACAATATGATGGTTTGTACTGGTTCTGTTCACAATTTTGGACTAGTAAAGTCAATGGTGACTTTACATGCCCTGGGAGACAGTAGTCAGTCCCAGGGTATGGAGTCTATGTTTGGGGGTCACTATGACACCCCTGTGTTACTGCACTGAGGGTGCTGTGTAACACATACACAAAAACAGATGATACCCTATGGAGTAAAAAAAAACATAGCCCATAAGCACACAAGAAGTCAAAGACATACCTCAAATCATGCCTAAGAGTGGGAGGAAAAGAGTCTCACTCTTAGCAGGAGAAAAAAACAAACCCCAAAAATCCAGCAAAGCTGCTGGGGGACACACAAGGTTTGGGAAATTAGCCTAATAAGAGAATTCTCCCTAACAGCTATGTGATTTGTAGACTCAGGTCCTCTGCTTCTCGTCCTCTACTAGTGGAAGACCCCTTACTTTGGTCTCGGCACTCTATGTGCGCTTTCATGCTGGGCCTAAATAACTGGAAAAGCTAGGGCTGGATATAACACCAAAAAACCCATAGCTTCCACCAAGCTGGCCATTGGAGCTTTTCTACAGGCTGTGTCTTGGTATTTTCTTCACCTCCAATTTTAGGAATTGGGATGCAGGAGTTGGTTGTGAGAACCAAGGAGAAGGAGGGGGTGATTATATCAGAGATCAGAAGTGCACCGAGGAGGTTACATCAGAGGGAGAGAGTTATACGGAGGAGGCGAAAGAAGGAAAACCAGAAGGTGGAGGTGGTAGTAAAGGTGATCAGAAGAATCTCGAAAATGTAACATCAGGAGTAAAAGGAAATACCCCGAAGGAGGTATCACCGAGAGGAGAACGTGGCTTAGAGGTAGAAACAGCAGGAAGGAACACCGGAGCACGGAGTAACATCCCAAGAGGTAGAGGAAGAGTTAAGACCATCAGGAGATGAAAGAAACGTTGAGTGAAAGAGGGAGAACCGGCTCCTGGGTACAAACAGCTCAAATGAGTTGGCGTGCCCAGTGGGCTCTATGCAGTTCCATATGGTGGGAGGAGGATGGATATGTGATCAGGTGACTACCATGGTATCAAATAGTTAAGGTGAGAGAACCATCCTGACTATTATTTTGTTAGGGAAGATAACATTTGTATTTAAGTTGCCCATTTTTGTGACAACCATCCCACAACCCACCCCACCCCACCCCCCAAAAAACATAGGGCACCAAAACCAGCCTTTTTGGATTAACGTGCATCAACACCCCTGCGGGGTCTGAGATTAAATTAGAGATGCGACGAGGAAAAGAAGGCAATGCAAATTGCAACACGATGAAAAAAGAATAAGATTTGTATATAAATCCTACGTATTACTGCATACAGTTATTGTACATAATAATAAAGTAAACGATAAATCCTATTAGTGAACATATGTTTAACAACGACAAAATACATGCTTTCTGTATACTTATTTTTCCATTGTGAAGAAGGAAAGAGACAGTAACATGTACAATTGCAGTCTATGTACAGTTCTTGCAAGTGAGCTACACTTCTCAGTGGTAACGTGAAATCAACAGGTTTCTCAAGTGGGGACGGGTCTACGTTCTTTGTACCGGTTGCTCAAAGTCCACTATAACCTTCACGAATAAAGTTCAGCAATCTAAGGAATCTGTATGGGCAATAACCTTAAATCTAAAGTTGCAGACCGCACAGGAACACTGCAACTAAGAAACTATTAAAAACATTGTAACATTCATACGGTATATCTGCTAGTATAACACACATTGATTAAAACAATCATCATTACACGTTTTCTACCATACAAGTATGTGTTTTATATTGCTACACACTGATCTTTAATTAATCTGTGTTTGTGCTGATAAACTTTGCTACTGCCAAGGCATGCCAAAGTTAACAAGCATCAACAAAATCAATAGTCTGGGCTTTTGTATAAGCACTGTATGAGAATTTGTCAGGTGTTACCATCATATTTCCTGGTACTCACACCTTTTGGCTGGTATTTGCATTATATTTCGAACTATTTGCATCTTCGCCATGGATTGCCAGTAAACGCCCAGGTACTCACATCATTGGTATACATTGCCAGCAAATGCCAAGGTAATTCCACCATTGGTATGTAGTGTCATCAAATGTCCTGTTACTGAAATCAGTACCAGAGATTGACAGCACATGTTCAGGTACTCACCTCATGGCTAGGGATTGCCATCATTTGTCCAAGTACTTTGCTCACACTATTAGCATGGATAGTAATCATGTATGGTCTAAGTGTTCGTCCTATTGGCAGGAATTGCCATTAAATGGTTAGGTATGCTTTCTACACAAGGCTGATAATGTGAGGAGTCTTCTCCCATACACTGGTGATATGCAGCAGTCAGTAAATATGAACTTTCCTTAAAATAGACCCAAATCGGTTCACGGCACTAAGAACATGACTAAGGAAATGGAAGAAGCTGCATTGTATGGGTATTTGCACACTTCCAGATAGGATTTGCGAGTATTTAACTGCCTATTTTTTAAAGTTGGGAGTAACATTTTTTAGGGAGTAAAAAGTAAGTCGAATTCGCAGTGAGAGTATTTTATATGCGAATAAAAATATGTTTTAACTGGAAAAAGGAAATGTTTTTGTAATAATGATTTATTTTCACCTAGTTATTAATGCACATTAAAAGATAATTGCTTACTTCGTCTGACCAGGCAGTTATAATAGTAGCTTGTTCCTGTCGTATGCACTACTGGTCTAAACATATCAATGTAGCTGCAGGTGTACAAGGTATAGGTGTCCGTTTCCCAATTTTTGTTGGGAGTATTTTTACTCCCTGTTTTTATTTGTTTTGTGAGTACTTGCCTATTTTTAAGGAGTAAAAGTGTCCGATACACCCTTTATCTCTAGGGCTGGGTATGTGTGCAGTGTGTCATTGTATGGACTGTGTGCTGCTGTGTATGCAGAGCCTTGGCATATGTGCTGTATGTTGCCATGAGTGCAGTTTGGACGTTTGCAGTGTGTGGTAGTTAGTGGCCAGTTTGTGCATTCAGTGTGCTAGTGCATGTTGCAGTGGGAGAGCAGAGTATATGTAGGGGCAGTGTGTGTGGGGGTGGGTAGCGGGTGTTGGGGCAGTGTAAATGGCAGCAGTGTGTGTTTATGTGTAGGGGCAGTGTGTGTGTGTTGTTGGTAGGTAGTGTGGATGCTATATGGGTGTAGAGGCAGTGTGTATCTGCTGGCAGTGTTTTTGGAACCAGTGTGTGTGGTGGGGAAACTGTGCGTTTAGAGATGTGTGGGGGGCAGTGTGTGTGGAGAGCAGTGTGCGGGGACAGTGTATGTGTGTGCGGAAATGTGCGTGTTGCAGACAGTGTGTTGGGTAAACTATGTCTGTGGGGGCAGTGTGGCATTGTGTGGCAGCATCATGTGTGTGGTGAGGATAGTGTGACCATTGTGTTTATATAAATGGCAATGCGAGGGAGGGACAGTGTGGGTGTAGGGCACACTATGTCTGTGAGGGGAAAGTGTGCATGGAGAAGTGTGTGGTTGGGCATTTTTGTGTGAGGGGGCAATATGTGTGAAGGGCATTATGTGTGTAGAGATCAGTGTTTGACTGTGGCCAGTCTCTCCCTCCTTCCCTCTTGCTCCAGCTGTCTGGGCTCCTTGCTCTGGTCTCCTGGGTCTCCTTCAGCCCCCAGAATCCTTTACTGCCCAGTCTGATTGACCCCTCTTTCAGTCATTTGGCCCTCAGCAGACTCTAGTTCTCTCTTCTTACTGTCTTCAAGTAAGCCCTAGTCTACAGTACACACACTCCAGCACCTACTCCAAACATGAACACTGCTTTGTGCTTTTATAGTGCCGTGTTCCCACCTTCCAGCTTCTCTCTGGCAAAAGGGGATTCAGATGTGCTGGGTGTGGGTTAGGGATTGTCTGTTAGGCTCTGCTCCCTAGAATGGCTTACAGTCTGGATATGGGACTTGGATTTTTTTCTCGTCCCTACCCTTTGGTTGTTCTACCTCTGCCTCCGGAGCTGACTTTCAGCCTCTCTGATTTAAGGGTCCTCAGGCCTATTTCTTTAGACAGCATGCAAACAAATTGGCTGTTGGGGCCCACACTTGTTGATGGGTTTGATTTCTGATGTGGGCTTTGGGGGTTGTTAGTCCCTCCTCTTGGGTGGTCCACTGTCTGGTTGTCATACCCTAACCCTACGTCTGAGGTGGACTTCTTTGGCCTATCTGTTCTTCTCTGTATAAGAGTGATGGTCTTCTGCGATGAATAGGTAGCTGACTGTTGAGTCTCCATTCTTACTTCAGGTCACTCGATTTAGATGGGATTACTGCATGTTTTGTGGGCTCGCCATTCCCCTCTTCCCTTAAGGGGTCAGTAGTTACAGGTCTCCAGTTTCAGTAGAATTTAAAATACTGTGCTTTGGGGAGATCCTGATTACTGCAAATGGTCTAAATTTCCCAGGTGTAGGCCTCAACAGCTGGTTCAAGTCCACTGAGCATGTGCCTTGGGGACATCTTGGGATGAGGACCCTTAACTTCCCTGATCCGGGGTCTGATTATGTGCCTCTCTAATGCAGTAGCATTACCAAATGGGAAAACAAACTGTCAAGCCTCCTCTGATAGACCATTTCCTTCGGGTGGGGGTCAAGTGAGGGTGACTATGTTATCCTCCCAGTATTGCCCCAGGGCCTATCTTCCTCTAACTTGGGGGAGGTACCCAGACCCCTTAGTCACACCACTAGAAGCTGATGAAATCCTGAGAGATTAGGGAACTCCCACAAGAATTGGAAACCTTGCGTGGGTCCTGAGGCTGAATCTAGACTTTTCCCCCTACCGCATGTGCCAGATGTTCTGAGACTCCTTACCTGGCACTCTGGATTTATGGGATTGTTGTCAACCTTCTCTTCCTGATCTGACAGGAAGACCCGGTCCTCACCTGATTGTCCAGGACTTGAAGATGACTCCTTGCGTCGTCCTTTCTTCTTGGCGGACGTCTTCTTCTTTTTCTGGAAGAGGTACAGCCCACGTCGAAGAGAAGCCACTATGTCTGCCGAGGTGAGCGGTCGGACTAGGGACCTTTTCTCCGAGATAGCCAAGGAGAGGGGAAAAGCCAAACCAGGCAGAAAAACCCCTATGTTGGAGTCTTGGAATGTCCTTATTCCAGAGTGAGTTGTTCCTTTTGCATGTCAGTGTTGCCAAGGAACTGGAGAGTTTTGTAGGTTTCGAAGGTTGTGATAGCGCCCTGCAGCTGAGGCCTCAAAGCACTGTGGTGAGCGGTAGATACCCAGAGCACAGGCAGGGGTCTTCAGGCAGGAGCAATGTGGCGCTGAGGGCGAGCTTCTCTAAGAGCGAGGAAGACCGCCAAGAGAGCCAGACAGAAAGTGTAAACAGCACTGGAAGCAGAGAATCCCCAGTCGAGAAGGGAAGCTGGAGCCAGAGGACAGGAGAGAAAGCGGGCGAAGCGGGACCAAAGGATATACAGAGGCGGGCTAAACAGAGCCTGACATGGAGAAACGTGTCACAGGAGGCAAGGGGGAAAAGATGCTGAGCGTAGAGCGCAAAGCACAGGAAGAGCAAGGCAGCTTACCAGAAAGGTCCTAGGACTAGCGTGGTAACCTGTACGCGAGCGTTCTCAGAGAGAGGGTACCCCTTCCAATGGACTAGGTATTCAAGGCGTCCCTTCCGGGATCGGGAATCCCAGATCCTGATCACTTCATATTATTGAGGTTGATGAGTATTGGGAAGTAGATAACCAGACGGTCGTCGTTCATACGGGTCTGGGATACACTGGCGTACTAAGGAGGCATGGAAAACAGGATGTAATCGTCTGAACTTCTGGGGTAGCTGAAGCAGAAATGCAACGGGGTTGATATTGGCAGTGATCTTGTATGGACCGAGGTAACAGGGGGTCATCTTAGACAGGTGACCCAGCGTGGGAGGAACTTGGTAGCCAACCAAACCTTAGAACTGACCTTCCAATCGGGCATCTTCTGCCAGTGTTTATATGCCTGTCTTTTGTTTCACTTCTTGCTCTCATTCAACGAGAGCTGTCTTGTGGGCTTTAGACAGTTCAGCTAGAACAGCATCAATTGATGGAACGTCTGGTTAAAGGATAGAGGTAGGGTGCGAGGATGGAATCCGTAACTATAGTAGAAAGTCCTGAGTTTTGTGGCGAAATGTGTGGCATTATTGTATGAGAATTCAGTGGTTGGCAGGAGATTCACCCAATTGTCCTGTTGTTGGTTGATGAAACAGCGCAAATACTGCTACATGGTACTATTTAGGCGTTCCGTCTGGCCGTTTGTTTGAGGGTGGTACACCAATGACAACGCTCTCTGAATCCCCAGCATGCAACACAAGGTGCTCTAAAATTTGGAGGTATACTGGGAGCCCCGGTCACAGATGATACAGTCCGGAAGTCCATGGAGACGGAAAAATTCTCGGTGAAACACTTCAGCCATCTCCGAAGCAAAAGGTAACTTTGGCAATGGGGTAAAATGCCCCATTTTAGAGAATGAGTCCACCGTTACAATTATCACGGTATTCGCCTGTGATGGAGGGAGGTCTACCACGAAGTCTGTCGAGATCTGTTCCCAGGGCCGTGTAGGAACTGGCATCTGTTCTAGTAGACCTAAGGGTTGGTGCGTACTGTACTTGCACTGTGCGCACCGTGGGCAACTACGCCCGTAGGTCTGGACATCCAACCTTAATTTCGGCCACCAGAAGTTTCGGAGGATCAATTTGATGGTATTGGCAACTCCTCGAGGTCCTGCTGTCTTAGTATTATGGCCCCAAGACATGGGGCCTCATTGCAAGTTTGGCGGTAGCCTTGCCGTAAAACCGGCAGGCTGCCCCCAAACTTGCACATATTTTTACGGCACCTACGAATGGGCAACTATCGGGTCATTACGGCCCCGCCAGACCCGTTAATTGCCCATTCGCGGGCGCCAGAATAAAAGGCTCCCCATTCCCATTTGAGACCCATAGGGCTGAATGGGAACGGGGAGGCTGGATGCACCGGCACCATTTGTGAATGGTGCCGGTGCATACGACATGCTCTGCTCGCGGGTGCCGGTACGCCCGCCAGGTCAGACCTGGCGGGAGGAAAGGCACTCGCGAGCAAAACTCGTAGTTTGCTGGTCCAGTAACTACAGTACCGGCAAGCTTACCGGTACTGTAGTTACCGGACCAGCAAACTTGTAATGAGGCCCATGATCTGCTTCCATAGGGACAGGTTGGGATGAATAGACGGCGGTCAACAAAAGTCATGCCATCTTTTCTGGAAACTGAACCCCCTCGGGTGGTCTTTGGATCCAAGGTTGTTCTGATGGAAGCCTCTTGTACCTCCTGAAGAAAGGTGGAGACTTGATGTACGAATCGATTACATGGAAACACCCTTTCATGCCGGTGCTCAGGAACAGCATGTGGGTTTTGCCTTCTGGACAAAGCATCTGCCAGATTGTGTTTTGACTGCCTGGAATGTAAGAGATAACAATATCGTATTGTGCAAAATAAATACAAAGTGCCTGTCTGGGGTTGTGACATTCCATCTGCTGCAGTACCCTAAGGTTGCGATGGTCTGTGCGGATAGTAAAGGGATGTGCTCCTCCCTGGAGCAGTTGGCGCCACTCTTCGCAGGCCGTCTTCATAGCTAGCAATTCTTTTTCAATTACGGAGTAATTGACTTGACTTGGTGTTAACGTATTTGATAGGTAAGCGATTGGGTGCTTGGTTCCTTTCACCTCTTGGAAGAGGGCAGGCCCTATGGCAAAGGCTGACGCATCGGATTCAACAATGAAAGGGAGCTTCTGATCGGGCTGACCTAATATTGGTGCCGAGCAAAACCTTGACTTGCGCTGAGTGAAAGCGGCTTCCGCATCTTCTCTCCAGTGAAAGACAGCCCCCTTCTTCAAGAGAGTAGTAATGGGTAGGACTAGTCTAGAAAATTCAGGGATGAACCTGCTATAGAAGTTCGTCAACCCGAGGAATCGTTGTACGTCCTTAATGGAACCTGGCGTAGGCCAGTTTAGTATGGCTGTGACCTTACTAGGGTCCATTTCAATACTCTTCCCGGACAGAAGAGAGCCCAGATAAGGTGCAGTGGTGACAAAGAATAGACACTTTTCTGGCTTGACCAGCAGATGGCTTTCCCAAAGGCGGGTGAGTACATTGTGGAGGTATTTCTGGTGTTCCTGATGGGCATCACACAGTACTCATAATGGCCCAAAGGGGCACAAAATGCTGTTTTCCATTCGTCCCTGGTCTGTATTCGAAGGAGGTGGTATGCTCTTCTTAAGTCCAGTTTAGAAAACACCACTGCCCCTTGTACTGCCTCCAGGATAGCTTGGATGAGCGGCATAGGATACCGATCCCGAATGGTAACCGTTTTTAATCCCCTGTAATCTATGCAGGGCCTAGGTTCAGCAGAATCCTTTTTGGGGATGAAGAACATCGAGACCCCGCCGGGTGTAGGATGGTCGTATCAAGCCGTTATGCAGGTTGCGTCCAGGTATTCCCTTAGTGCTTTTTTCTCATTCACTGACAGTGAGAACATGCGCCTGAAAAGGCCCATTCCACCGGGAACCAAAGTAATAGCGCAATCCTCTGGCCTGTGTGGGCGGAGCTCCTGTGGGTTCTTGTCTTGGAAGACGTTGTTAAAGCTTGATAGTTCCGGGGGATGCAGTGGATCTTGATGGTTTCTTCAGAGGTTGCCATCTGTACCTTCACGACTTCTGGGGTCTGTGAGCGTAGGCAATGCTGGTTACAGTAGCCTGAGTTGAATTCAAGGAGATTCTTTGACCAGTCGATAGAAGGGTTATGTCTCCTCAACCATGGGATGCCCAGTATGATGGGAATGTGGGCTGCCCTGATTACATCGAAATGCAGGGTTTCTGTTTGTTGGAAGACAGTAACCATTAGATCCTCCGTAGTGCGAGTGATTCTTCCTGAGATGAGAGGATGGCCGTCTACTCCTTCTACCTTCTGTTCCTCGTCGCGTTCCACCACCGGGATCCCTTCTTTCTTTGCCCAGATGGTATCATTGAAGTTACCGCCTGCTACACAGTCGATAAGGGCCAAAGCTTCATTTTTGCGGTGGGCTATAGTGAGCTGAATAGACACCACCATGAGTCTGGAATCCTCTGATGTTGGAGACACGGCTGATGAGAGAAAGGGCTAAAACAGATCCCTCAGTCAGTTGCCCCCTTTAGGACCGAGGCTGTCCGTTTCCCAACCTCCTCAGGGGTACTTCTGGGCAGTTGCGCAGTAAATGAGAATCCGAGCCACAGTACATACACAATCCTTTACTGCAACATCTGTTGCGTTCCTCTGGTGTTAGGGGTGCTCGGGCATTGCCTATCTGCATGGGTTTTTCACGTAAGGGTCTGGGCATGGCCGAGGCTGGTGAGGGTGTTGCAGGAAAAGATGGCAAGAACCCCGTCCTTTTCTCCTTTCCAAGCGTCTTTCCGACATCCTGTAGTCTATATGCAATACTGCGGAAAGGAGATCAGAGAATTACCAGGGTTGCGGGGTTCGGGCTAGCTCGTCCTTGAGCTCTTCTCTCAAGCCCCGTCAGAAAATTTCCGAACTGAGCTGCTCTGGCCACACAGCTTCTGCAGCTACATTCTCGAACATGGTGATATACGACAATAGATCCATTGAACCCTGTCTAATGTCCAGAAGCTCTTCACATGCCATGTTCACAACCTCTGGGCACTCAATCGTCTGTTTCAAGAGTGCAAGAAAAGCCCCATAGTCTTGTAAAACGGGATCAGCTGCAGTTACCAGGGGTGTGGCCCGTGCCAATGCATTCCCCACCATGTTTGAGACCATGAATCCCACCATGGCATGATCCGAGGCGTAGGTGCTAGTGCGAAAGGTGAAGTGAACTACACAGGCCTCCACAAATTCCTTGAGTCTTTTGGGTGACCCATCAACTTGCCAACTGAAAGAGCCATAGTTGGAAGGTCAGTCGGTGGTGGACCGCGAGCTGTTACTAATTGCCCTAACATGGCATTTTCGGCTTTAAAGTTTTGCATCTCCAGGGTAAATCCCAGAACTGCTCCCACTAACTCTTGTACTTGTTCCGTGGTAGCCATTGGAAGATCTTGTGGTCGCTGCAATCTGTCAACCTTCTCTTCTTGAGCTGACAGGAAGACCTGGTCCTCACCTGATTGTTCAGGATTTGAAGATGACTCCTTGCGTCATCCTTTCTTCTTGGCGGACGTTGTCTTCTTTTTCTGGAAGAGGTACAGCCTACCTCGAAGAGAAGCCATTATGTCTGCTGAGGTGAACGGGTGGAGTAGGGACCTCTTCTCCGAGATCGCCAAGGAGAGGGGAAAAGCCTAACCAGGCAGAAAAAACCCTACGTTGGAGTCTTGGAATGTCCTTATTCCAGAAGGAGTTGGTCCTTTTGCATGTCAGTGTTGCCAAGTAACTGGAGAGTGTTGTAGGTCTCCAAGGTTGTGATAGCTCCCTGCGGCTGAGGCATTGTAGCACTGTGGTGAGCTGTAGCTACCCAGAGCACAGGTGGGGGTCTGGAGGCAGGAGCGCTGTGGCGCTGCGGGTGAGCTTCCCTAAGAGCGAGAGAGACCGCCAAGAGAGCCAGACAGAAAGTGTAAACAGCGGGGGCGAAGCAGAGAATCCCCAGTCGAGAAGGAAAGCTGGAGCCGGAGGACAGGAGAGAGCATGCGAAGCGGGACCCAAGGAGATACAGAGGCGTGGTAAACAGAGCCAGACACGGAAAAACATGTCACAGGAGGCAAGGGGGGAAAGGCGCTAAGCGAGGAGCGCAAAGCACAGGAAGAGCGAGGCAGCTTACCAGAAAGGTCCTAGAACTAGTGTCAGCCGCAAGGATTTATGGGGCGCGATAGCGGGACTGGGAAACTAGACCGGTACCACGCGTTGTTCACGGACGTGCTGTGCCAGTCCCTGGCGGCTTCACCAACGGTCGCATACGTGCCACAAGCAGCATGTGACAATTGTCTTGACTTTGGTCCCCATTTCAGCCTTTGTATGTGCCACAATTCTGCAATTAAACAGCCTCAGCATTCCCCACACAGGTTTTTTTAACGTTTGTGGGTAGAGCTGAACTGTACACAGGCACACCAATTTGAGGGATCCGATTCCCCACTAAATCCCTGTCCTGTATGTGTTCCCAGGGGCTGGGTCTGAGCTGCTCGAAGGTGGGTATCCACTGAGTCAACCATATTCATCATAGATATTGTGATGTATCAGATTAAGTCATAATTTTTTTTCTGGATGTAGCCTCTCCCCATGTGGCCATGTGGCCAGGGGACGGCAGTCGCTACCTGATCCTGATCCTGAGGATGGCTATATGAGAGAGTATCACATGGGGGGAGGCAGCCCTCGGGCGGATGTCATGACTTCATCAGATGAGAATACCCCAGCCATTCCCCATGCATCGATGGCTTGTCCTATCTCCCCTCACCCACCTAGATAAAACAATGAGGACATTCTCTTTGACTCTACATTCCTCAAATATGGATGGGCCTTTTAACACCATTAGAAACACTCTGGCAGACTTTAAATCCAAATTGTCAAAACCAAACTACCAGTACCATAAACCCAAGAATACTGGGATGAGAAAGATGCTACGAGTAATGAGGATTACTGAGAGCCCAAAGCACATGGTGTGCTCTGGAAGCCATGAGTTTTAAACCTGCGAAACAGCTGCAAAGGGGTGAACCTCGCTAGCTGGAGAATGTGACCTCTCTCAATTCTGAGCAAGAGACCGGAGGGCTTGAAAAGTGTCCGTGGAGCGTGGTGGCTTTCCAAAGAGGAGAAGGAAAGCCGATTGCATGCGAACGTATGCAGCAAGGACGCCAGAAGCAGAGAGAGAACTTCACTCAACTGAAGTCCAGGGAAACGTGGAACCGAAAGGCGGGAACCGTGAGAAGCCGTGAATCAGGAAGGCAAAATGCTCCACAACTACCACAGGCTTGCAGAAGGAGAACCGTCATTTCTCCAGCATGGGGTCTGGCATGGATTCACATGCTCATGACTATTCCCTGTCGTCAGGCTGGGAATCCTCGGTAAAGAAAAAATCAGTATCAGTTTTGTTTCTGATCTGTCTTTCTTAGTAGTAACCAATCACTGATCTCTGGGTCATGCTGCCCCCAGCCAATGACTGCCCGCTGCCTAAGCACCGTCTCTGGCAGCCATCCTCAAATTTTTACCGCACGTTCAAGTGTTGGGAGTCCTTGTGCTTTAGCTCTCGAGTTTTTGCTGCGTTTTCGCGCTTTTTCAGGAGATTTTCTCATTTTTTCGCTTTAATCGAGTCTCAAGCTCCACCGTTTCTACTTCCGATAACGGGGACCGGTTTCGGAATTCTTCTACGCCCCTCAAGGGTGAAGTTTTCATCGAGTTTACGCTTCTTGGAGGATTCCGGAAGATCTGCGGCCTACCTCAACGGACATGGCCCAGGACAAGGGAAGCTTGACGCCCGGATCCAAGCTGTTCAGGTGCTGCCCTGGATGCGGATTACACAATGTTTTCAAGGAGGACGAGCATTCGCAATGTCTCTACTGCCTTCATGAGGACAAGACGCACGTGGAGAAGGACTGTGCGTTCTGCAAGAACCTTTCGGAACGGACCAAGCAAGATCGTCGTTCCCGCCTCGCCGCCTGGCTGGAGAAGGGCACAGCAGGTGAGAAGGCGAAGAAAAAGTCTGAGCGCTCTATTAAGTCCTGTGAGGGCGCCCCGGCGACGGGGGCCCAACAGAAGGACAAGCACTGCGAGTCCGCGGGCACCGGGAGCACCGAAAGGTCGGGCTCTTCAGCTGCCAGGCAGGGCGCGACTTCTCCGGCACGTTCAACCACGAGCCAGAGCTCTGGTTCGGGGAAGAGGAAGTCCGAGAACCCGGGTAAGCTGCTGGAGCGGCCCCGGTTGATCTCGAAGGGACCCAAGGGGAAGCAAGGCGCTGACCCTCCCCCCAAGGCGAAGGCTCAGGACGCACCTAAGGTGGTGAGGGCTTTGATCCAGTCGGCAAAGGCCTCTATCGAAGTGGTCGCTGCGGCCCTGGCAAAGCCGGCTGAGACTACGCCAGTGGAGACGGCCTCTGGGCCCAGAATATCCCTTTCACCGCGGAGGGAATCCTCTTTCCAGCCCATCGTTAGGACCCCTGTGAAGACCCCGGCGGAAAAAGAGGGTGGGGGCGGTGGCCATTACAGACTCGGAATCAGCCTCTGAGGAGGATCTGGTGGAAACCGTGAAGGGCCTCAACGAGAGGTTCGAGAAAGTTCGATCCCAGGGGAAGGAGCCTGCTGAGGAGATCGAAGATAGCGAGGATGGTGACAACGACGAAGGCCCGGTGGAGCAACCGTCCCTCCCGTCGCAGCCATTGCCAGAGCCTCAGGATAGCTTGGCGGCCATTTTGTTGGCAATCCAATCCTTATGTACTGAGATAAGGATGAGGTTACCACAGACCCCGACGGAGGATCCTGAGCCAGGACTGCCGGGAAGCCCCCCGAACAAGCGGAGGAGAGTCCATCCCGCTCCGCCCTTCGTGCCCACAAGGCCTGAGGACCCCTCATTCCCCTCGCCTGACCCTCGGGATGATACGGCGACGGATACGGGGACGGGGACGGATGACGACGGTGGCGATGATACGACGGACATTCCTTCATCGCCTCCCCCTCGGGCCTCACCGCCCGATGAAATTGGCTCCTTTCACGCCATGATAGCCAGGGCGTCCGAGCTCTTCCAACTCTGCCCGGAGGAACAGAAGAAGGAAGGCTTTCTTTATCAACGACAGGGGGCCAGGAGAAAGACGGTCCTGGCAGTGCCGTTGCTCGACGACATCTGGGACGAAGGGCTGGCTGTCCTCAAGAACCCTTCTACGACGCCCGCCACGAGGGACAGGTACGAGAAGAAGTACCGGGTCCCCGACGCCGCCCCCTTGAGCCTCAGGGCCCAGCCTACGCCGGACTCGGTCGTTTCGGCAGCGGCCAAGAAGAAGGCAGTGGGTGCGGCAGCATCAACTTCCACTTGCCCGCCGGACAGCGAGGGCAAGAAGTTGGACTCCATGGGACGATGGGTCATTTCGTCGGCGGCGACGACAATTAAGGTGGCCAATGCCTTAGCGATCGTGGCCCGTTACGACAGGGAGCTTTGGTTCAAGTTAGCTCACCTGCTGGACTTCCTGCCGGACGAAAAGAGAGCGGAGGCCCTACAGATTCTTCAGGAAGGCGAGGTGGCTTCGGAGCACGCCATAACGGTGGCAACGGACATTGCTGATACCGGATTTCGCCAGATGGGCAACAGGGTTTGCCTACGACGATGAGGGTGGCTCAAGGCGACAGACTTCCGCCAGGACGTTCAGACCAGAGTGTTGGATATGCCGTTCGACGGCAACAACCTTTTTGGGAAGACGGTGGATGAGTCGCTCCAGGCCATCAAGACCGACTCGGAGGCGGCCCGGGCCCTAGGGGTACTTCAACAACGACAGCCCTTTCGGAGCTCCGGAGGCAGACATGGTGCCTCCAAAGGATCCAGCGGTGGCTCTTCTACATACCGCCAGGCTGCCCGCTCCTCGTCCCAGGAGGCCTACAGAGGTCGCGGCAAGCAAGGAGGATCCCGCCGTCGTCATCAAGGAGGCCAAGGCGGCAAGGCCTCCTCCAAGCAGGACTGAACCGGCCGTAGCGTCGGGCCCCCACCGAAGCACCCCGGTGGGAGGCCGGCTGACGAAGTCCGTCAGCGTGTGGGAGTCCATCTCCACCGACCGTTGGGTGCTGGACACCCTGGCCAACGGGCACTCGCTGGAATTCCAAAAGAAGTGTCCTTGCATTCCTCCCGGGGCCAGGAAGGAGAATCACGTCCCTCAACTGCTGTTGGAGGTAAGGGCGATGCTCAAGAAAGGTGCCATCAAGCTCGTCCCCAGGAGGCTCTGGGGCTCCGGAGTGTACTCAAGGTACTGCCTCGTCAAAAAGAAGACAGACGGTTGGCGCCCCATCCTGGACCTGCGTCGGTTAAACAAGTACATCAAGGCACAGAAATTCAGGATGGTCACCCTCCAGCACGTGCTGGGACAGCTGGAGGAGGGCGATTTCCTATCGTCGTTGGACCTGGAGGATGCTTACTTCCACATCCTCATTCTAAAAGGACACAGAAAGTTTCTCAGGTTCGTGGTTCATGGACGCCACTACCAATTCAGAGCCCTGCCGTTCTGATTAAAGTCGGCACCCAGGGTATTCACCAAGCGCCTGACACCAGTGGCAGCGCTGCTGCGCCTGCAGGGGATCCACGTCTACCCCTACCTGGACGACTGCCTAATCCGTGCAAGGACAAGAGAACTCGCCGTCGAACACACAGCGAGGACCGTCCGGCAGCTCACGGAACTGGGATTCGCCATCAACTACCCCAAATCCAACCTGGTTCTGTCGCAAGTAGCACTGTTTCTGGGAGTGAAGCTCGATACAGTGGGGCAATTGGCCTCCCCGTCGGAGGAGAGGACGAAGACCATTTTGGGCAACGTGCAACGCCTGCTAGCCACGGACGTGGCCAGGGTGAGGT
Source organism: Ambystoma mexicanum (assembly GCF_040938575.1). Taxonomy (NCBI): domain Eukaryota; kingdom Metazoa; phylum Chordata; class Amphibia; order Caudata; family Ambystomatidae; genus Ambystoma; species Ambystoma mexicanum. Next base: position 110,066,045 of record NC_090938.1, on the reverse strand, counting down.
CCATCAAGTCCCTCCTCGGGATGATGTCCTCATGCATCTACGCTGTACCCCTTTGCAGACTTCGGATGCGTCCGCTACAGGAGTTCCTCGACACCCGCTGGTTTCAGGCGACGGGCTGCTTCGAAGACAGGATCCCTCTCGACGAGGAGGTCTGTTGGGCGATCCTATGGTGGGGTACCCGTGTGCACCTCACGGCAGGCACGGACTTTCAGACCCTGGCGTTTCAGGAGACGGTGACGACGGTTGCCTCCCTGGAGGGTTGGGGGCCCACACCAGAGATCTCCACGCAAGAGGCCTTTGGCTCCCGGAGGAGAGGTCTCTCCACATCAACATTCTGGAGCTTCAAGCAGTGTTCTGGGCGCTCAAGTCGTTCCTTCCGTCCCTCAAGGACAAAGTGGTGAGGATCTTCACCGACAACACCACCACGATGTTCTACATACGGAAGCAGGGAGGCACCAGATCCCCAACCCTATCCAAGGAGGCCCAGGATCTGTGGCACTGGGCCGTCCCCCAGGGGATGTTTCTGGTTCCCTTCCACTTGGCAGGAATAAAAAACACCATCGCCGACTCACTCAGCAGGGAGCTGCGCTCGTGCCACGAGTGGGAACTACGTCAGGACCAGGTGGATCAGCTCTTTCGACGATGGGGCAAACCCCGGATCGACCTTTTCACGACGGCGACGAACTCCAAGTGCCAGAGGTTCGCTAGCAGGTTCCTGCAGCCGAGGAGCATGGCCGATGCTTTCCCGTTCCCTTGGGACAGCCTGTTTCTATATGCGTTCCCTCAGTTGCCGTTGCTGCTTCGTCTCATCAACCAGCTCAAGAAGCCCAGGTGCAGAATGATCCTCGTCGCACCGGCGTAGCCGAGGCAGATCTGGTTCCTGGACCTTCTGGATTTGTCAACATCCCCACCAGTCAAGCTGCCAGCGGACGCGGATCTTCTCTCCAGAGAAGGAGGCGCCATTCTTCATCACGACCCGGAGTCGCTGAACTTGCAGGCCTGGCTACTGCAGCACTAGAGTTTGAAGGGTACGATATCCCGGCTGACTGCAGAGAGGTTCTTGCAAAAGCCAGGGTGTCCTCAACTCTCAAGTGCTACAGACATAAGTGGAAGAGGTTCTCTGTCTGGTGCCGTGCACAGAAGATTAACCCTCTGCTGATTACGGCCCCTCAAGTACTGCCGTACCTACTGTCGCTGGCCAAAGCTGGGCTGGCTCACGCCTCCATCAAAATACACCTGGCTGCCATCTCCCGATATACCAGGACTACGGGACGGGCGTCCTTGTGGTCTTATCGCCTGGTGAAGGAATTTATGAAGGGACTATTCCGATCGTTCCCGCCGGTGAAGGCTCCAGCCCCGGCGTGGGAGCTTAATGTGGTGCTGACCATGCTCATGGGGGCCCCATTCGAGCCTATGCATTCGGCGCCTTTGAAGTTCCTGTAGTGGAAGACAGCGTTCCTCGTGGCCATCACCTCCGCAAGCCTCCATACTTGACTTTTCACGACACAAGGGTGGTGCTGAGGACGCACCCCTCCTTCATGCCCAAGGTGCCGTCGGACTTCCACCTCAACGAGCCCTTGGTGTTACCAATTTTCTTCCCGTCACCTTCGACGCCGGCCGAGAGGACTTTGCATTTGCTGGATGTAGCTAGAGCGCTGAAGTTCTACGTGGACCGCACAAAGAGTTTTCGGAAGACGTCACAGCTGTTTGTGAACTTTGGGACTTTGAATCAAGGGAAGGCTCTCTCGAAGACTTCCATTTCCAGATGGCTCTCCGGCTGCATCATGTACTGTCACCGGTTGGCAAACCGACCGCTGCCCGGCCGTCCGAGAGCCCATTCGACCAAAGCGATCGCTGCTACCACGGCGTTCCTGTCTGGTGTGCCCCTGCTGGACATCTGCAGGGCTGCTACGTGGAGGTCAAAGCACACCTTCACAAGATTCTACTGCGTCGATCGGGACTCCAGGGAGGAGTCCAGGGTCGGCCAAGCAGTGCAGCGCAACCTGTTCGCTTAAGGTGAACCTGGTAGGAGGTAAGAGATGCTTAATGTTGAGTTGTTGTATTGCTTAATGTTGAGCCTGTTGCCACCTCCCGTGGTTGTGTATGTGGGTACTGCTATGTATTCTTTTATTCATGAGCATGTGAATCCATGCCAGACCCCATGCTGGAGAAGGAACAAGTAACTTACCTGTAACTGTTGTTCTCCAGCATGGGTCTGGCATGGATTCACATGCGAACCCTCCCGCCTACCCCTCTGCAGCTCTTCACTTGGTCATACTGCCACTTTACGTGCTACCAAATCTGAGGATGGCTGCCAGAGGCGGGGCTTAGGGAGAGGGCAGTCATTGGCTGGGGGCAGTATGACCCAGAGATCAGTGATTTGTTACTACTAAGAAAGACAGATCAGAAACGAAACTGATACTGATTTTTTCTTTACCGAGGATTCCCAGCCTGACGACGGGGAATATTCATGAGCATGTGAATCCATGCCAGATCCATGCTGGAGAACAACAGTTACAGGAAAGTAACTTGTACAACCAACATAATTAAAGTAAATGAGCAAGAACGGGCAAGGGAAATACTCGTATGAAGGCATAACGAAGTATGCAAAGGAAGTTATCGAGTTTGGGAATGTATGTATTACATCTGTATGAAAAGCCCTGGCAGGATAGTGCACCAGGAAACTTAAGGAAGTTGAAACAAATATAAAAGACTGATAAGTTTAGGGATGTGCACAGAGCACACGTGGGAAAAGTCTTAGCAGGAGCGTATACCAGGCAAATTGAGAGACACATAAGTAGACATGAGAAATACCCTGGCAGGAGAGTATATCAGGTGAATGCAAATTGCAAGTGTGTTTTTACCTTGTCAAGTTAGACTGCATATATTGTACAAACATTCAAAGAGTTCCTGAGAAGGATATATCAGGACTGGCAAGAGACTGTACAAACATAGTGTTAGGTTTCCTGCAAGAACAGCCCAGTTGCCAGGGTGACTATGGCAAACGTCCTATACTCGCCGGTACCAAGGCACGGCCAGGGTCCTATATCCAAAGGGGCAAGGTACATAGACTTACCGACGTTCTAATCAGCTGCATCTAGGGTCGGAAGCAGGTATCCTGACTTTAAAACTGCCAATGTATAGCTTCGGATCCAAACATCCATTCTAACACGGCCACCATGAAAGGGCCATGAATGAGTTATTTCCCATACCAAGATGGCCACGGGAAAATATGTCTGTTCCAAGAATAACGTGAGGCAACTGCTGAAGATGCCATTATTTAGTCCCGTATACTGGTACAGTTATCCTAGTTACATAGCAAGATGAAAGGGGAAGGGGAGGCGTCGCTTCATGTTTAGCCTTGATTCTCAGTATTTTCAGACCCCAATTCTCTTTTGATTCTCAGAGACTGTGATACTAAACACTACTCATCCCAACACAGCGCTACCACACAACCCTTACCTGAATTCCCTAGCACTATGGCTGGAACACTTTGCTACCAAACCCACCCCAAACCAACCTTGCGCCGTGCATCTCAGGAATTCTAGACTAGGCTCCAGATTCCCTCCGGCAACCCCACGACCATACGCTATTGCGTGTGCCTCAAACCCCAAAATACTCAATACCACTGCCAATCTCCCAGATACCCCTAAAATATTATCTACTAGGAACGCCTCTCCAAAGGTGCCACCCACCATCGCTGACACCAAACGCACGCCTGACAAGGTTGCTACTATTAAGGGTGCTTTTATCAATGCCAGGTCACTCCCTGCACATGCCCTGGATATTGCAGAATTTATCACGGCTCATGACCTAGATTTTCTAGCCGTTACGGAGACTTGGCTCCATGCTGCAGCAGGTCCTCTACTCTCTCTTGCCATCCCCAACGGCTACTCCATCACAAGATGCGACAGAGACACTAACCATACCAAAGGCAGCGGCGTCGCCTTTAGCGCCAAGCTCTCCTCAGGCCTTAGACCCATCCCAAACAAGTACATCCCATCAGTTGAGCTATTAACTGTCAAACTGCCTGTCTCAGCTACCCAAACCATTACCATGCACTTAGTCTGTAGACCGCTTTTGTGATGTTTCAACCCACTAGTCCAGGCCCTGCAACATTCATGTGCATTGCTTGCACCAGGAATATCAGAATGGCCGCCGGAAAGCATGCTGCTCGCTAAAAATCACCCAAAAGTGCGCAGTAAAAATCTGAAAAATAGGCCGCCATCCACTTTTGCCTATCTCAGTGTTAACACAGGAGACCACTGCCAAAACCCATCATTTGGCTGCCTACAAAGCAAGGCTGATTGCAAAAGAAACACAGAGCTGTGTGAAAATCCGTTTTTCTTGGTTGTCAAATTTGCAAAAATCATGGCTAATAAACCACCCAAAAGATCCAACCTCCTTGGGGGGTGTTAAACATCATTCTACTTCAAGAATCCACATAAATACAATGTCCACAGAAGTACACTTATCAGAAGAAAATCCATATTGAAGATTGCTTGCTTGGAAAATTATGTCAAAAATGGGTGCAATACCGTTACTCACCTCTGTCAGAAGCTGGCGATTCTAAAACCTGTTATGTGTACAGTTGGACATTGAACTCAAAGTATGCCAAAGAAAGACTTGCTATCAGAAGCCTAAGAGGTGGAGACAATTCAAAACTATATTTTAAAAGGTCTTGAATTAAGAAATTGGTTGATGTATTTGTTATATTTTAGGACAAGACAATTTCAGACATTGTGTTTAAAAGTTAAGGTTTCCCACACTGAGCTTCAAAGACATTCCACACCTTCTCCCAAACAAAGGAATCTCCCCCCTGCTCTCTGCTGAGTATCTGAAAGGCAAATGTGAAAGGAAATGTGGCTCTGGGAAAGAGACAATGGAGTCCTCGAACTGAATGGAAATGCTAATTCGGGCGTGACGGACATCAACTGCCCTGGCAGGAAGACAAGCCATGTGACTTTCTGACTCAGCCAAGCTTTGGAGGCGGGCCAGACTGAAAATGTGGATTTGAAACTGGACTAAATATATGTTTAAGGAAAAGACTTATAAAATATTGTACCGAACTGACAAAAATATGAAACTTAGAGATTATTAAAATGAAAAATTCACTCACAGTTTAAAACTAATCTGGAATCTGTGCGACATTCAGAGACTGAACCACACATTTTTTTAAATATTGTAGCTATTGTGATTATGCTAAGAACATGAAAAATTACAGGAATATGCCAAGATGGTATGTGCATGTATTTAGAAAAAATTGTACAGATCCGAAAATGTGTAACCAACCATAAGCGTGAAAAATTGTCATTTGTGAACCAAAACTTGTAGGAAGATAAGATTTTGATAGAAACGTACCTTAGGCAATCTGTGATGTGTATATGTATTATTAACAAGTTGTGCATATTGAAAATATGTTTTTTGGGAAAAAATGATTTTCTGGGTAAAAGCAAAGGTGAGGTTCTTCCCTAGATTGTAAATGGCAACATCACTCTGACACATGATGACACCTCATGACATACTGTTCCTTTCTCCAATCAGGGGACAGGGAATTCTCTGACCTATCAGATCCTTAGAGGGTTGGGCATAGACAATCAGCCTCCCTACCCACTTTGGAAAATGGATAAATAGGGACTGTTGAGGACCCAGAGAAAGAGCAAAAGATTAGGTAGAATACCCAATCATACAGCCGCTCTCTGGAATCCCAAACTGGGTTTTGTATTAGTTGCAATTTTACTGTGTACAATTCCTGTGAACCAATCTTGGAAAAAATTCAAAATTCAAATTTGTAATGGTTTTTCAATGTTGATTTTATCCATCAAGTGAAAGTTCTTTTATGAAAAAAGTGACAAGTAATCACTAATAGTGTTCTTAGTGAGGAAGAGTTTGCCATAAGTCACTATATCCGTAGACTTATATTGTGCCAATGCATTTCGGAATACAGCAATTCCTTCATCAGGGCAAGTCTGATCTATTTAAACATAACATTTACATGTAATTGTGCCAGTCATACCATGGTTGGTATCCATATATAATAATAAATCCCATACTCAAAAAGACATAAGTATGTAAGCATAATCATGAACAGTCATCATCCAAATAGTTGAGAAAAATGCAACGCGCCGATGCAACGAGGACAGTCTGCTTTCAATCACGTGTTTTATAAAACCAGGTTGCTCGGCAACGCGCCGATGCAATGAGGACAGTCTGCTTTCGGCAGACGCAGACAGAACTTCTCCGCTCCGTTCTCTACATACGGTAAGCAACAATCCACGTTTGCTCTTACTTTAAGCGATTAGCTACACTTTGGTTGGGCCCTTTAAACATACTTTACTATTTACAGCAACTGCTCGCCGAACGCGGTGTAGCAGTCTGGCCTCTGAAACACAGAATTCGCCATTTTTCACCCACATCAGGTAATGGACCCAATTCCCTCCATTTTAGTTATAGGACAACTTAACTTACCTTTGTACTGATCTGATTTGTTTCTTTTATTTTTCAACCTAGATCACAACACAAGTGCACAACACCTCTGGACAGTGAAGCTAGAAGGCAGGATGCCTTTGGTAAGAAAGTCTTAACAGTGGGAGCGACTACGGTCAAGGCGGCTAACTCGTTAGCTATTATGGCACGATACGACCGTGAAATGTGGCATCCCTTGGCCCCCATCTTGGAACACCTGCCCGAAGAATACAGAAAGACAGCCATGCTACTGGTGTGTGAGGGTGAGGAGGCATCAAACCACACTATGAACATCGCTCTATATTTGGCAGAGTCGGGGTTCAAGCAGATAAATAATGGAGTGGTACTAAAGAGACAGGCCTGGTTAAAGTGTACAGACTTTAGGCCGTAAGTCCAGTATAAAGTGCTGGACATGCCATGTGAAAGTGAGCAGTTATTTGGGGAAAAGGTAGGCGAAGCCCTCAAAGGCATGAAGGAGGATTCAAATACTGCAAGATCACTGGGGGCATTACAAACTAGACAACGATTTTGGCCTTTTCGCCTCTTCCTCAGAGCTTTGGGGAATTCTCAATTTGCCACATCCAGGGAGTGGAATTTTACAATAGATCGACATACTCCTCCCAAGGATACAGGCGAGCTGTCCAGGTGACAAGGAGAAGCCGTGATTTTCAGACTTCTAGAAGGAGAGGAGGACAGTCTTCATCTACCAAAAGTAAGCAATCAAAATCTCAGCAATGACAATCTTCAAGACGTCCTGGGAGGCAGAGTGTCCCATTGCGTCGACGAATGGTAAAGAATAACATCGGACCGTTGGGTGTTGGACACTGTGAAACTAGGCCACTCTTTGCAGTTCAAGATCACGCCATCTCCCATTCCTCCTGGTTATTCGGCGCAACCCCATCTTCACATCTTACAGCAGGAGGTTGTGCTTATGCTGCAGAAAGGGGCTATAGAATTGGTTCTGGTTCTAGTGGCGGAGAGAGGCCTGGGGGTCTACTCATGTTACTTCGTGGTCAAAAAACCCAACGGCAAGTGGCGACCCATTCTGTACCTTTGAGCTCTCAACAAGACTCTGCAATGCCTGAAGTTCAAGATGCTTACACTTCAGGAGGTCATCCGGTCGATACAACCGGGGGATTTTCTGGCATCGTTGGACTTAAAAGATGCATATTCCCACATACCCATGCGTCGGCGACACAGAAAATTCCTGAGGTTTGTGGTGGGTCCGAGTCATTACCAGTTCAAAGTGCTCCCATTCGGTCTAAAATCATCTCCCAGGACGTTTACGAAATGTTTGGTTCTGGTGGCAGCATGGCTACAACGAGAAGGTCATCACGTCTAGACGTTACCATGCAGCTGCTACAATGGTTGGGCTTCGCAGTCAACTTCGAAAAATCCTTTTTGTCTCCCTCCAGGAGCTTGGTGTTTTTGGGCGCTGAGTTCCAGACTCACTCAAGACTGGTGAAACCTTCTTTAGAGAAAGTTCAAAAACTCAAGCAGAAAGTGGAGGAGTGGAGAGCTGGAACCAGAGTGTCAGTCATAAGATACGTGTCGTTTCTAGGAGCAATGGCGTCATGTACCCCGCTAGTGAAGAACTGTCATCTCTTCATGAGGCCTATACAAGAATTTCTGGCGGACCGATGGTCTCAAAGTCGCGGATTATTGTCCGACAAGTTGATGATCAACAGCGAGCTACTAGAAGCGCTTCGGTGATGGCGACTCTCAGACAATCTGACAAGAGGGATGCCTCTGCTAGAGCCGGAATTTCAATCCACAATTGTGACGGATGCCTCTCAAACAGGATGGGGAGCTCATCTGGGTTCCTTACAACTTCAAGGCCGATGGTCCCGAGGAGAATCGAGCCTTCACATCAATGTACTGGAACTAAGAGCGGTCCATTGGGCTCTGAAGTCATTATTTCCGCGCATACCAGGATCGGTTGTGAGAGTGTTAACAGACAATACGACCACAATGTTCTACCTCAGGAAACAAGGGGGCACTCATTCCATAACGCTCTCGAGCGAGGCTCAGGAACTATGGAATTGGGCCCTCGAACAAGACATCAACATAGTGGCTTTTCACCTACCAGGGGTGAACAATGTACAGGCAGAGTCTCTCAGCAGAGAGATGAACCAACTCCACGAGTGGCAGCTGAACAATCAGCAAGTGTTGAGCATCTTCAAGAAATGGGGTCGTCCTTCGCTGGATCTCTTCGCAACCTGGGAGAACAAAAAGTGCAAGCAGTTTGCCAGCAGATGGCCACAGCCCAATTCCCTGGGGGATGCGTTCTCCTTCCCGTGGATGGGCAGGTTCGCGTATGCATTCCCTCCATTTCCGCTCATTCGACGGACCCTGCAGTGGATTCACAAATATCCATGCCTTGTGATTCTGATTGCGCCTCACCGTGCCAGGCAGCTGTGGTTTTTGGACCTGCTCCATCTATCCGTGGCAGAACCAGTGAGATTTCAAGTGACGCCGGACCTTCTATTCCAAGACAAAGGAGCAGTTTGGCATCACGACCCGGGCTCCCTCAGCCTGACGGCTTGGCTCCTGACTTCGCCGAGTTTGGTGCACTGAACATTTCTATGGATTGTCGCTGCATTTTAGAGGCAGCGAGAGCTCCGTCCACGAATGTCTCATACGTATGCAAGTGGAAGAGATTCTGTGTGTGGTGTAAGGATCAACCGGGAATGGACCCTTTAAACATTTAATCGGAGAAAATTCTGCCTTATTTACTACACTTAGCGAGAGGAGGTTTGTCTTTCTCCGCCATAAAAGTTCACTTGGCGGCCATTTCAAGGTTTACTCGAAAGAGGCACTTGACTCCGTTGTTCAGTGATCGGCTAGTCAAGCATTTCCTGAGAGGTTTATTTCAGACTTTTCCTCCGGCCAAGAAGTTCTCTCGTGGTTGGAGTCTCAATCTGGTGCTATCAGGGCTAATGAAGGCTCCGTTCGAGCCTATGTCATCGTCATCCCTCAGATTTTTGTCATGGAAAATGGCCTTCTTGGTGGCCATTACTTCAGCAAGAAGAATGTCGGAGCTGTAAGCGCTGGTGATTGATCCCCCATATTTAAGTTTCCTCAAGAGAAGGTGGTGTTTGCGACTAACTCTCATTTTATTCTGAAGGTACCAACTACATTCCATAAACACTCTTCTATTGTGCTACCAGCATTCCTCTCTGCGGCTTCCTCTTTGGCAGAGAAGGCTCTCCATACGTTGCACGACAAAAGAGCATTGAAGTTTTATCTCAGTCGTACTCAAGAATTCAGGCGTACGAGACAGCTCTTTGGGGCTTATGGACCCTCTGTAAAGGGAAGACCAATCTCCAAACAAGGGCTAGCCCACTGGGTTTCGTCAGCTTTTGCCTACTGTCATTCTAAAGCGGGGAAGCTTCTGGAAAAGCGTCCAAAGGCTCATTCGACAAGATCCACTGCGTCATCAGCGGCATTGTAGTCGGGAATTCCGCTGGTGGACATCTGTCAGGCAGCCTCCTGGTCGGTGCCGCATACATTTACTCTGCATTATTGCCTGGAGCAACAGCATGCATCACGTGCAGATGAGAAGTGCAGTTCTGCAACAACTATTTCAGTAAGGTAAGCCCCCACAGAGGGGTTTCCCTTTTCAATGTACCATGGTTATTGTTTTTCTTGCTGATTGTATGTTGCGTTCCTATGGTGTTGGTTTGCATTACGCGCCTCCAGGTATAAGGATACTGCTATGTAATCTATTCTAAGCATGTGAATCCATGAAAGATCCAATGCTGTAGAAGGTAGTAGTTTCTTACCTGTAATTCCATTTCTTCAGCGTTGGTATCTTTCATGGATTCACATGCGCCAGCCGGCCTCCCCTAAATGCAAACTTGGTATTGCTTCTACTTTGGGGGTTAAAATCTGAAGGGAGCGGCGGGGGAGGGGCTATTCTTACCTTACGTCCTATTGGGCCATGCGTAAGCATCCCAAAAGGACGTCGATAGGACACAAAAGTGTCAAGTTTTTTCCAATGGAAAATGTTTTAATAAAGATACTGAGGGTTCCCGGCCTGACGACGGGGAATATTCTAAGCATGGGAATCCATGAAAGATACCAACGCTGGAGAAATGTAGTTACAGGTAAGAAACGACTCCCCTGTACTGTATGGGGTCGCCCTAGGATCCTGTGTATTCCCCACATTATATAATGTGTTCACCAAGCCCCTTTTTCATATACTCGACTATTTGGGTGTCACCTACACTAATTATGCAGATGACACCCAAATACTCATTCCCATCACGGATGACCACTCAGCCGACTCCAAAGCACTAAACGACATTTATCTGGTCATCCAGGCCTGGATGGCACAACATGGTCTCTGTCTTAACGATGATAAGACATAGTTACTCCTCCTTGTTTCCCAACCAAGACTCAATAGACTTGACTCTGCCTTTAACTCCTTTATCATTGATGGCAACATCATAAAAGTATCTAGTGACACCAAAGCTCTAGGCATCTATTTGTATTCCACTCTATCTTTAACAAGACAAACCAATGCCATCATATCATCCACAGCCTACACCTGCAAACTTATCACTGCCTGCCGACTATTCCTTACCCCAGCCAACTGCGTCACCCTTGCTAGAACCCTCATCATTTTGAAACTTGACTACTGTAATGTGCTCTATCTAGGCACCAAACAACGAAACCTAAACAAGCTACAAGTAACACAACGCTTACCAGCACTGTTGTTACCGGACTGTGTTAGGCAAAATCCTGTGCAGTGCCCTTAGGGACCACTACACACAATTAAGAACACAGGTGGTAATACAAGTTTACCTTTGGTACAAGCCTGTACTACTAAGTTATAGTGGTAGCAGTAGCAGAGCAGCCAGGTTTATCTCAAAAGTATATGAGCAGTAGCAGAGATTACACAAAGGGACCGCAATTACTGTGACTCAAGCAAACACTGACTCAAGGTTTCAGGTAAAAAAATATAAGTACATTTATTTTTAAACCATCAGTTATAAACACAACACCTCTAATAAACTTTAAACAAAACCACATGTTAAATATACTACAACTAACCAATTCACTTTGTACAGTATGTCTCAAGGTAAGTACCCTGTGTTTGAGTGAACCGGTGTTATGAACAAAACACGATACCATGGATACGGTTGCGATCACTTTTTGACAGTTCGGTCTACTCAATAAACGCATATCCGTGACATGAAATGCTACCGGGGCAAAAGCACACTTAGCACCTGAGTTACCCAGAGGGACTGGAGGCAAAAATCACAGGCAATATTTAGGTTAGGCAGACAGTATCGAGAAACACTCAGAAACAGGAGTTCAAAAGTTAAAGGGTCGGAGCCAGGTTTAAGTGACACCGAAGACCTGTGCCGAAGATCACACTGTTAGACAGTTCTTGAATATTGTCAATGTTCGGAAGCAAAAGTTATAAGAAGGAGAGAAGCCAAGGACGAGCCTTGAGGATGAAGGAAAGGGATTCACCCAGTTTCCTCGAGTAGAACACAGTACCTTATTTCCACGATGCAGCTGGTGCCCTGGCAGTTGTTCCTGTTGATTTCCCGCAGACCCACGATTCCTGGAGCTTCGTTGTGAAGGAGGACGTCTGAAGGGGGTCTGCACCACACAGGGATGAAGCCGCAGTAGCAACAACGAAAAAGGTGTGCTCCTTAAAAATAGTAGAGGCTCAGCAGGTGGCTATCCGGACCACCAAAGCAGTGTGCAGCGATTTCGACCACGGCAGAGATCTCTGGCTGAAGAAGATGAGCTGGTTATCCCCACCAGGCTCAAGGGAAGAAGACTCCGGACTGGATCTCCTCTTAGTCGTCGAAGGGTAGATAGCTCAGGACTGCAGCAGGGCTTCACCGGGACGGGGTAGTTGCAGCAGCCATGGTTCTCTCTGCTTCTCTTCGGTTCCTTGTAGTTCCAGAGGCGACTCTATCTAGCCCAAGAAACCTGCCTTTTATGCGCAAAACCCCCATTCACACAGCCTGGCTGTCAATCACGCAGCAAGGGGATGTCCAGCCGGGACAACCACCTCAGCCAATCATGGCAAAGTGCGACTTGGGTTTCCTAGGATACCCTGTGCAGGGGGTGACAACACCCCTTCCCCACATTCAGTCTACCTAGACACCCAGGCGCCAAGAGGAGGGCTTCTCTGCAGAAGCCCGCCAAAAGACGGTGAACAAAGAAGGTGAAACTAGTTTGCAGCGCAAAGTAAAACACAAGAAGGACTTTAACAAAAATAAATGGCGAATAAACCCAACCGGAGCCAAAAGAAAGACGATTTGGTCAAGCGGGTTTATGTTCGAGGCTAATATAATAGCCAAGAACAGTACCACGTTTTTCTAATATAATCGCGGTAGAAAAGTTAGGGTAGATACCACTGCCACCAGCCAAGTCTAAATGTTAAAAGAGCGAAACAATGCTCAGGGAGATATAGACAGAAAAGGAGTACAGATTAGCCCTTTCCAGTACTCCATGTAAGATGGGGTGTACTGGGCCTGTGGTAAAAATGACTATGTAAAGTAAATGCCAACTTTACCTTTGTCTGGGGGACAGTAGTCAGCCCCAGTGAAATGGAGTCAGAGGGAAGTCTTAAAGACAACCCTGGGTTACTACACTAAAGGTGCTGTGTAACCCGTACAAGAACAGGGGCACCTGGAGTGGTGTGCTCCAGTGCCCAAGATCACACAATGAGTAAAAACACATAGGCCATAACACATGTAAGAGTGGAAAAAGGATGTACACTCTTACCAGGTGAAAAAAATAAACTCCAGGAATCAAGCAAAGCTGCTGGGGGACTCACTAGGTGAGGGAAATTAGCCCTAGAAGGAGAATTCTCCCTAACACTCACCCCCCTGCCCCCCAGACTAAGGGACAGGAGGCTTTAATACACTCCTGGGTGGATCTCATACCTCTACTCAGTTACAAACATCCTAGAGAGACCATCAGCGTTTTGGTGGTGACTTCCTGCTCTGTGCTCAATGGAAAAATCAAATCCTTGCAGGCAGATTGACCATCTGAGTCATTTTGGGTTTTCCCCTTTCATTTGCATCAGCCATCTCAAGGGTTGGTGGTCAGTCTGAATGATGAAGGTAGATCCATACAAGTATGGTCTAAACCTCTTCAGTGACCATACAATAGCAAAGCATTCTCTTTCTATTGTTTGCCACCTTGTTTCAGGATCCTTTAACTTCCTGCTGATGAAACGCATGGGGTGTTCCCTACCTTTCTCATCCAGTTGACTAAGGACTGCACCTATACCTACATTAGAAGCATCAGTTTGTACAATGAAGTGTTGGTGGTAGTCAGGAGCTCTTAGGACTGGAGCTTGACAAAGGGCTTTCTTTAGACCTTCAAAGGATTGATTGCACTCCTCATTCGCCCTGACCTTTTTAGGAAATTTGGGAAAGGAGATGACATTCAAGGGAGAAGCTATGGTCCCATAGGTCTCTATGAAGTTCCTGTAATACCCAGTGAGACCTAAGAAAGCTCTCACTTGGTTTTGAGTAGTAGGGGTGGCCCAGTTTTGTACAGCTTGGACTTTTCTAGGCAATGGCCTTAATTCACCTCCTCCTACCTCATGCCCAAGGTAGACCACTGAACTCTGACGAATTTGACATTTGCTTGCCTTTATGGTCAGATGGCTCTGTTCCAGAGCCTGCAATACATAACCCAGGTGTTCAATATGTTCTTTCCATGTAGGGCTGAACACTGCAATGTCATCCAAGTATGCCATGCAGAAGTCCTCCATCCCATTCAGAACTTGATTGACCATCCTCTGAAATGTAGCAGGTGAATTCTTTAATCCAAAAGGCATCACCTTGAATTGGTAGAGGCCAGCTGGAGTGGAGAATGCAGTTTTCTCCTTGGCATGGACTGTCAGGGCTATTTGCCAATAGCCAGACGTTAGGTCAAATGTGCTGAGGCACTTGGCTGCACCAAGTTTATCCACCAGCTCAGCTGTCCTAGGCAAAGGATTGGCATCAGTTGTGGTAACTGTATTTAGAGCTCTATAGTCCACACAGAATCTACACTCCTTGGATCCTGCCTTTGGTACAAGCACAACTGGGCTAGACATGGGCTAGTAGAGGGCTCTATAACCCCGAGTTCAAGCATCTTGTTGACCTCATTCCTTATGTGGGATCTGATATTGTCTGACATTCTATACCCCCTGCTTTTGACAGGTAAACAGTCACCAGTGTTTATGTCATGCTGGCTTCAAGGGGTCAAGCCTGGTGAAAGTGAGAACAGGGAGGCAAACAGATTTAACAGTAACGTGCACTCATCCTGCTGGTCAGATGTGAGACTGGAAGAGAGATTAACTCCTTCCACTTGCTCATCTAAAGGTAAGCCTCAGAGGAGGTCAGGCAGAGGTTCACTCTCCTCCTGCTCCTGAGCTGAACTAGAAGCAGAGCTCCTATGTCAGGTCTAGAGACATAAGCCTTTAAACGGTTGGTGTGAAAGACTCTGGGAGCCTCCTTAGGGTTGCCTAAGTCCACCAGATAGTTCACCTCTCCAGGTTTACCCACAACCTTGAAGGGTCCTATCCATTTGTCCTGCAAGGCCCTCTGCCTTGTGGGGACCATAACAAGAACAAGCTTGTCTTGAGTAAACTCAACCATGTTAGCCTTCTGGTCATGCCAATGCTTGACCAGAGCTTGACCAGCCCTCAAGTTATCACTTGCCTCTGCCATCATGTGTGACATTCTCCTCCAGAGACCTATCACATAGTCACTCTGACTGGCTTGGGGGAAGTAACACTCTCCAACCCCTCCTTAATCAGGGCCAATGGGCCTCTGACTGGATGGCCATAGAGAAGTTCAAAGGGACTAAATCCTACTCCCTCCTGAGGGACTTCCCTATAAGCAAAGAGAAGGCATGGCAGTAGAATGTCCCACTTTCTTCTAAGGGGTTCTTCTAAAGCACCTATCATGCTCTTCATAGTTCTGTTAAACCTCTCTACCAGCCCATTGGTTTGGGGTTGGTAGGCAGTTGAGAACGTGTAGGTAACTCCACAGGTTTTCCACATGGTTTGCATGTAGTGGGACATAAAATTTGATCCCCTGCCAGATATCACCTCCTTAGGAAAACCTACTCTGGTAAAAATACCAAGTAGGGCCTTAGCCACAGCTGGAGTGTGGCAGCTTCTGCAGAATTTGTCTACTTCTGTACCCATCTGAGGCCAGTAGAAGTGCAGAGATAGCCTTTCCTTGGTCTCTTAAAACTTAAGTGACCAGCCAAAGGTACCTCATGGGCTAACTGCAGAAACTGGAGTCGGTTCACTAGGGGTACTACCAGTCTTTTGTAGTCTCAAGGGGTTGACTCAGTTGGTTCACTGTAGAAGAGCCCACCTTCCCAGTGCAACCTATACTTCCCAGGCTCAGTCCCATTGAGCTGAGACGTGGCCTGTTGGCGAAGACCTTCCAAGGTAGGACACTCTCTTTGTCCCTTGCTGAAATCCTCCCTGTTGGGTCCACCTTCTGCCAGGAAGGACTGCAGCTCAGGATGGTCAACAGGGTCAAGATCTCCTACCAATGTAAGATCCTCTTCTAGATCTGATTCCTCAGTATCTAGTTTGACCATACAGGGTTGAACCTCACACTCAGGCTCAGCTGGTGTGGGAGTCACAGTTGTGACTTTGGACAGTCTCGGAGATGTCCTCCTGGGCACAGGAGTGCTTGCTGGTTTCTTGCTGGCAGATTTAGGTTTCCCTTGTGTCTTTTCTTGCCCTGCAATGGCAGTAAGTAAGTCCTGTGGACTTGGGCTGATAGCTTCCTCTATCATGTCCCCAGGAGAGCCTCTTAAGGTTCTCTCCCTTGCAGACTTTGTGAGCTCCTGCTTCTTTCTGCTGGGAGGTCTGGGGGTACTAGACACAATTCCAAGAGTTTTAAGGTCATTACCCAGCAGGACCCTCCCAGGTACGTTATTTTACGCACTTACAGGTATCCTGACAGTCATGTCATTACACTGGATGAGAGCTGGTAACTGGGGAACCATTTGCACAGGGCCTCCAGCTAACTTGGTTAGGTGTTTGGGTGCCTTAGGCAGCACAGAGGAGACGCAGGAGAAGAAGGAGGGTGAGACAGGCCCAGCAATTAACACCAGCGCAGCCACCAGTGCCTCGTAGGCAGCCACCAATCCCTCGCACCAGACCCATCCCATTCATCCTAACCCCTGAGCAAATCCACACCCTGTACCGGTTGGACCGTGACACCATCACCACCATAGTGGACATGATACAGAACGACATTGCCAGCCACATAGGAATACGCACTGCCATCCCCCCACTACTACAGGTGGTGTCTGTGCTACACTTCCTGGCCACTGGCACCTACCAACACACAGTGGGCCAGCTGCATGGCATTTCACAACCACTATTTTCACGCATGCTGAACCAAGTGCTGGATGTCCTCCTGAAGCACGCAAGCACCCACATATCCCTACCACTCACTGCCCAGGAGATAGCCGAAACCAAAGTAGGCTTCCATGCACTGGCAGGCATGCCCAAGTGTGTCAGTGCCATCGACTGCACCCATGTGGAATTGGTAGTCCCCCATGCCATAGAGGCAGTGTACCGTAATCGCAAGCAATACCAATCCATCAATGTGCAAATGGTATGTGACTCCAGGAAGATCATCACCCATTGCTGCGCCTGATTTCCTGGATCAACACATGATGCCAAGTTACTGGGTAATTCCACGCTACCCCATCACATGGAGCGCCATGCCGGACCACGTGCCTGGCTGCTTGGTGAGTTGCACAACCGTCCCATGGCAGTGCTTTGGGGTACTGATGTGTGGGGATGCATAAGGGGGGGGGATACTGCACCTGGGTGGGAAAGGGGGGGGGATACTGCACCTGGGTGGGAACAGCCGGTGATTGGAGAATGCATGCAGAGCCAAACACTCCTGACCTGAACCAGTCAAATGGTACATGACACTTCACTGGGCCACATATCACAAATAATGCATGTCGATGAGAACAAGTAAGAGGCACAACCAGGCCACCATGGTGATGGCAAGCAATGCATGAATGAACAGGATGGCAAGTGTGGCAATGTGGGCAGTGTGACCATGCATAGTAAATAATGAACAGCATGAATTGGAGTCAAAACATTGTTGCACTACCACAGCATATCTGCCGCAGCATGCATGATTACACCCTGCATCATCTTTTGAACGCCATCCAGACTACCACACCTCATGACAGTATAGATTGCACCTAGATAACATTTTTCATGCTTACAGGGACATGTGCATGGCCACACCAAATAGCTGCCGCCATGACTGTGCTCCCTGAATGTGACAGATCAGAGTGACACACACCTATTTGAATTTGCTTGCAGGTGATGCAGGATATCCCCTGAGGCCGTGGCTACTCACCCCTGTGTGTAACCCACAGAACAGCCATGAGGAGGAGTACAATCGTGTGCACACCCGTACCCGTGTTGTGATTGAGCAGACCTTGGGCCTGTGGACGGGGCGGTTCTGCTGCCTCAGCAGGTCTGGTGGGGCACTCTTATATAGGCCTGAGAAGGTGGCAACTATCACCATGGCCTGTGTCATGCTGCACAACATGTGCGTCCGGAGAAATGTACCACTGCCACCTGACATTGACATGCATGGGCTGGGTGAGAATGATGAGGATGGAGACGGAGGTGAAGTATCCCCCCTGCCAGTACGTGATACACGGGATGGCCATGCTGTACGCCAAGCACTAATTCACGAATACTTCTGAAACACAGGGACTATGAAAGACATGTGTCAGTCAGACACTGGGCCAATGTGGACATGCACACAGGGAATGTTGGGAGTTGGGCACTGAACACCGTACCACATTAAATGGTTGCACACAAAATAACAATGTCCAGCCATGGATTTTTCTTATCACAACGTGTGTATCATTTACAACAGCAAAAATGTGCCCGCTCCCCCCTCTCAGACAGACTCCCACAACAAACTCCCTCACCTCCCCAACAAACTCCCTCACCCCCCAACAAACACCAACACCCCCAATAGACTCCACAAGATGCACCCCTTCACCCCCAACCTTGTGCCCCACTACCATTGTCCCCCCACACTACTTCCGGGACTTCTTCCTGTCCAGAGGCGGCATTTCAGTGTGCCTTGCACTCCTATGTGTGTGGCGCACTGGGCTGGTGGGGACAGATGAAGCTGGTGTGGAGGTAGTAGGGGATTCGCTGGCAGGTTCCACACCTCCTGCAAGCCGTGGCCGCTGCATATGAAGCAGCATTGAGGTCAGCACCTGTGTCATCGCCCCCAGGCAGTCCCTCATTAGCCGAGCCAATGCATTGACAGCGGCTGTGTTTGCTTCGATGGCCGCTGTGATCCCTGCAATTGCTGTGGCAATACCCCACCTGGTTTCCTCACCGTCCACTATGTACTGGTGGAGTAGGTCTAACATGGCCACCTGTTGGGCCTCCACCATCGACAATCGTGTCTCCAGGGTTCTGGAGGGGGCCGGAGTGGTGGGTTGTGCAGTCACGTGGATGGCATTTTCGGGACTGGACTCCTCAGAGGTGGGTAGGTTACAGTCACGGAGGCAGGGATCAACTTCACTGCAGGTGGGTGACTGCAGGTGTTAGGGCGAGGGGGTGGGCACGGGGCTCGGGGTGGCCGGGCATGTCACCTTGAATACCCCCCTCAGGCTCCACACTGGCATATAGTTCTTCCCCAGTGGAGGCGCGTGCTTCCAGGGACTCCCCTTGGACAGGTGTGGGTGTGGCCTGCTTGTCTCCAGCGGAGGTGGTGGTGGTGGTTGCCCTCTTCTTACGGTGTGAGGTTGATGCCTTTGCAGTTGTCTCCTGGGTTGCTTCTTCCTCATCAGTGCCTGGGGGGGTAGAAGAGATGCAGGGCATCAGTGATGGTGTGACATGGCAATGGCAGTGCTGTTCATTATTCATTTGATCATGCTTTCATGTCTTACAGGTGTGTCACGCAGGGTATTAAGAGGGGGCATGTAAGCATTCACTGCATGGCAGGTGGCATGCCGTTGATTCTGGGTTTGTGTGAAGTATCACATGGGCAAGCTCCAGGTGTGTTGGCTGTGTGTTGGTTAAGGGATGGGCACTCAGCATGCATTTCAGTGTGTGGCAGCGTTTTGCCCACCATCTGTATTTGGGTATGGTAATGTGGGTGTTGGGACATACATTGGCTTGCCTAGACTCTCTACCACTTCAGTTGTACTACTTCATGGTCTGCCCTACAGGGATCTGCAGGGTCACTCACCTCCTTCCGCGGTTGATGCCGCACCCGTCTCATCTCGCATAATGCCTCGATGGACTCAGGACTGATGAATCTGCTGGCCGTCTCCTCCCAGGGCATTAATTTGGCAGGGGGGTGGCCATCCCCGCCTGTGGCCATGGCCTCCCTCCGATTGGTGGCCATGATATTGCGTACCCTCAACCGGAGGTCATCCCACCGCTTCCTGCAGTCCCTCACACTGCGTGGGGTGGGACCTACGGCTGATACCTCCTGCCAGATTTGCCTCTTTTGTTGCTGTACCTCCCGCTTCTTGTCGTGGGATTGTATTGTGTCTGCATGTGCAGCTAGAGTGTCCGCTAATATAGGGAGCTCTGCGTCTGAGTAACACTGTTTACGCAGCCGGAGGGTGGTCTTCCTGGTAGCCTTTGACATCCTCTATGGATTTCCACTGTGCTCTCCGAGTATCGTCTGGTGGTTATGGAGGATGGCAATGGATTGTGTTTTTAAAGATGGCCGCCAGCCCATTTCCCGTTCCTGTGCGATGACGTAATTTCCGGGTCCGTTTTTTTGCGAACACAGTATTACCATGCCGGTATTACCATGCCGGTATTTAGGGGTTGGTATGAGGCGGTAACGCTATGGGCGGGTCCCGGTATACAGGATTTGGAAGCCCTTTAGTGGCATGGCGGTATTGCCACTACCGGCATGGGGGGACGCGCGTGCTCGCGCACTCGTTATCACCCGCTATTAGCGGGTCCATAGGAGCACGGACCCGCTCATTCCGGCATGCCGGTAGTGAACCCGGTTTTACTGGGCAACTTGTAATGAGGCCCCAAATGTTAAAAGTGCAAAACAATGCTCAGGAGGTACAGACAGAAAAGGGGTACAGATTAGCCTTTTCCAGTACTCCATGTAAGATGAGGTGTACTGGGTCTGTGGTAAAAATGACTATGTAAAGTAAATGGCAACTTTACCTTTCTCTGGGGGACAGTAGTCTGCCCCAGCGAAATGGAGTCAGAGGGAAGCCTTAAAGACAACCCTGGGTTACTACACTAAAGGTGCTGTGTAACCCGTACAAGAACAGGGGCACCTGGAGTGGTGTGCTCCAGTGCCCAAGATCACAAATTGAGTAACAATACATAGGCCAAAACACATGTAAGAGTGGAAAAAGGATGTGCACTCTTACCAGGTGGAAAAAATAAACTCCAGGAATCCAGCAAAGCTGCTGGGGCACTCACTAGGTGAGGGAAATTAGCCCTAGAAGGTGAATTCTCCATAACAGACCGGCACACTCATAATGAGGCCCATAGAAAGGAAGGTTTGCACTGCAGTGAGACAAGTATTGTTACTAAGTTGGCTCTTAATTGAGCATTTCACCCTACCCAGTAGATTCAATTCCTGTGTGTCACTCCTGACGATTTGAGCAAAACCAGGAAGGAAAACAGGTACATTGGTTCTTGTTGAAAAGAGGGATCTTGAAATCTCATCAGCTCCTAATCACTTGCCTTTGTCATCCGCTGCAGCTCCTGAGTTGTTGATTAGGAATGAAACTAGAAAAAGACGCAGCCATAAGTCGCTCCTGCCAATGTGTAGCTCAGTTCTACCTGTGATCCTAAGCAGTAAGAGCGTGGCTTCACTTGGTTGCGGTAGTGGGCGTCACTTCGCGGTCCGTAAGAAATTCCACACATCTGATAATCCTGACACACAGTAGACCGTGGCTGGAGAGTATATGAGGCGAATGCAAATTATAATTGTATTTTTACCAGAAAGCCCTAGCAGGAAAGCATACCAGGCAGCGTTATTAAACAGTGTTTATTATACAAGCATTCAAGGAGGTTCTGAAAAGGATATATATCAGGACTAGCAAAAGACTCTACAAAGATATTCATACAGAGAGAAAATCTGGCAAGAGAGTATACCAGGTATCATGACAAGACAAAGAACGTGGACAAAGCATTGTTTGTACCAGTTGTGTTGTTGAGCAAGAGTAACCTAAGGAACTGATATCCTTGAACATAAAGCAGAGTGGAGAGACATCCACCGGAGGGGGCCACCCTCTGAAACAAGGAACGCTGACTTTATGGACTTTTTGTTTTGGAGTTACGCATTTTCTTTTGAACACTTATACAAATCTCAAGGCCAAAGACATTACCCCTTTTCACCTTAGAGTTAATGTATTAGAATGTGAGGGCCAGAATAGAACTTTGGACATGGGACAGTTTTGCTTTGGACATTCTGGCATCCACAGACCCTTAGTTTTGGCTTTAGGCAGGGAAACACATCTAGAGCTGGGACAGAGAGGCATTTCCCTACTCCCCTTTTTTTTAAAATGCTTTGCCCAAAACCATGACTCACTTGTGTCAGAGTTTCATTCCTGACTCCCCACATATGGTGTCAGGAGTAGGAATCTGAGCCTGCTGACACAAACTGGGTAAGCCATCAGAATTCCATGTTAGTTTTCCATAATGATATCTTAAATTATGTTAACCATTCATCATCTATAGGAAGAAGGCTTTGTATTTGAGACAACCGCGGATGAGACCATCCTTAATATTAAACAGATAATTTGTTTTAATACTTTATTGTGCATTTAGTTTTATATACAAATCCTAAACACATGTATTACAACATCATTTCATTTAAGAAAATTACATTTACACCTTAAAATGGATAAAAAAGAAATAGATAAAATGATATTAATATAAGGTGCTCATCAACAGATTCCTACTGCTCCAAAGGTAATTTTGCCTCAATTTGTCTGATTGCCTCCCTCCATATATAATAGGCTGCGGCAGTTCTCACCATCGATTTAGCGCCAATCCAGGAACTCCAAAATTGCTCCGACTCAATATGAGCATCAGAGGTTACAAATGATTGTAGCCTTTCCAATACACACATTTTTAGAACTGATAATATTAAATCAGTTTCATTTCCACAGGCTCACCTGAATTCCTGGTTCACACCACATCTTAGAACACTACGCAAGGAAAAAAGAAATGCTGAGGCGCACTGGAAAAGTTTACCTTCAGCCTCAAACAAGGACCGCCTCTTACTAGCTATATTCCAGACCAAAAAAGATGTCCATAACAATCGCATAGTGCAAGCTAAGTCTAGCACTAAAGAGCTGTTCAAGATTCTCAAAAAATTAGAATCTCCCTCTGTTCCACCCGAGACCTTTATCAAAGACTATACATGGTGGGTGCACTAACATCAAAAATGCATTTTTGGGTAAATTCACCATGCTATAAACCAAAATGAATGCCAAAAAAAGCAGTTTAGTGAATGACGCACAGCATAGGATTCCTAACAAAACCCTGGACCACATCCAACATACTCATAACGGAAACTGCCTTCATTGACCTAAAAACCCAAATTGAAGACCTGAAAGATAAAGGCAAGATGGCCCTCCTCTTACTGCTTGATCTCTAAGCAGCGTTTGATCTGGTCAAGCATCAAATACTATGCCAACATCTAAGCACCGCAGCCTACTTCTCCAACAAAGCCACTACTTGGATTAGATCCTTCTTGGAGAATAGATCCATGAGAATCTTCTCTCCATTGGCGTCTGCGGAACCATTGCTTCTCCAGCATTGGATCTTTCATGGATTCACATGCTTAGAATATTCCCCTTCGTCAGGCCGGGAACCCTCGGTATCTTTATTAAAACGTTTTTCATTAGAAAAAACTCGACACTTTTGTGTCCTATCGACGTCCTTTTGGGACGCGAACGCATGGCCCAAAAGGACGTAAGGTATAAATATCCCCGCCCCTGCGGCTCCGTTCAGATTTCAACCGTCTCCAAAATAGTCGGGATCACCTTGTATTTTCTACACTTTTGCCGTCATTACGACTTTGGCGGTAGCCATGCCGCTATTGGCGGCATGGCTGCCGCCAAAATCGGGTCCGGGTTTCCAGAATGGAGAATTACCGGGCCATTCCGAGTTCGGAGTGCCCAGTAATTCCTCCCTTCAGGAACCCGGGCCCGGACCTTCCCCATTCCCATTTTAGCCCCTATAAGGCCTAATGGGATTGGGAGAGGGAGCAAACAACGGGACGATTACGAGCGGCCCGTTGTTTGCTCCCTCTTCCCCTCGCAGGACCCGCTCTGTACGTCTGGTAAAACCAGACGTGCAGAGCGGGTCCCGCGAGGGGACCTTGTAATCAGGCGGTACGGGGTTGACGGCGCCGGCACCTTTACCGGCGCCGTTAACCCCTTACCGCCTGACTTATAATGAGGCCCTTTGTTAGACTTTTTCCCAATGTCGGGGAAAGCGTTGTTCTGCCCGTGTGCCACGTGTGGAATGAACAAGGGGTTCTCGCAAAAGACGTTGAGGAATCATAATCGGCATCTAATATCGTGGCTGAATGAAGGGGCCTACCTTCCATCGGAGGTAGAGTCGGTGCACAGTCTGGCATCCTACAGACCTAAGTCCCCTGTAGTTCCTTGCCGGTCGGTGTCGGCCGAGCCTCTGGCAAAGAAGCCACGGCCTATGGAGAAGAGTCGTTCCTCTTTGCGGAAACATCTGGCGAAGGACGCTCCTTCATCGTCAAAACATGGTCGTGTGGACCAGGGTCGTAAACCAGAAAAATCTTCGCCTTCATCTGCTTCAAAAAAGGAAGGGAGTAGTGCCTTTAAGGCACTACTCCCCAGGAGACCATCATAGGTCTTCTTCGAGTAGAGAATCTTCAAAACACCGGCCTAGAGACTCAAAAAAGGCGGAATCGCCTGAAAAGTCTGTGCCACAAATACCACTGCCGTCAACGGAAGTTCCATCGTCGACGGCTTCACTACCGTCCGCACAGTCAATCCCTGCAGTGGCGTTGTCGATCCTAGTGGCGGCGATTGACAAGGGAGAATCTCCCAGGTTTTCATCGTCGACGGTGGATCCTCCAGAGGCTTGGCAGCCGGCAGTGTATGATGCAGTTCTACCGGACACCCTATTACAGCAGGAATCATCTCTCTCGGTGTCGTCGATGAAGCAGGAGTGGGAACCGGTTCATCCAACAGATGTCTTTGCAAGTTTTGTCTACGCTGCAGTCTCTCTTAAGCCAGTTGGATGCAAGGTTGCCTCCCATGGGTGTGCCTCCGGTGATACCCGTCGTCGACGCGGCAGGTCCCGCTTCACGTTCAATGTCAATGGCTGAGTTGCCGGTCTCCCGTCGGTCGGCAAAGAACCCCCCCCCCGCTCAAACCCGGAAGAAGGTGAATTACAGGACTCTGAGTCAGATCAAGGTCCTAGAGACTCCATCTCGGACATTTCATCGTCGCTGTCGAGAGACCCTACATGGGAATCGGATGGAGAAGTAGAAACTCCAAGAAGCCCGGCACAACCGTCACCTCCAGATGACATTTGGGCCTTTCATGCTTTGATGGCGAAAGCCTGTATTGAATTTGGTCTGACCCCAGAGGAAGAATGGAAGGAATGCTTCTTATTTGACCATATGGGGAAGAGAAGAAAGTCTATCTTCTTGGTTCTGATTCTGGACCACGTTTGGCAGGAAGGCTTATGTACCATGCACCATCCATTTTCGGAGCCTGCAATCAAGGGCACGTTAGAAAAGAAATGTAAGGCCCCGGACTCTACACCTAGGTGTTTCACCCACAGCCCTCTCCTGAATCAGTAGTGTCAGCGACGGCTAGCAGAAAAGCTAGATCACAACACAAGTGCACAACTCCTCCGGACAGTGAAGCTAGAAGGCAGGATGCCTTTGGTAAGAAAGTCTTAACAGTGGGAGCGACGACGGTCAAGGCGGCTAACTCGTTAGCTATTATGGCACGATACGACCGTGAAATGTGGCATCCCTTGGCCCCCATCTTGGAACACCTGCCCGAAGGACACAGAAAGACAGCCATGCTACTGTTGTGTGAGGGTGAGGAGGCATCAAACCACACTATCAACATCGCTCTATATTTGGCGGAGTCGGGGTTCAAGCAGATAAATAATGGAGTGGTACTAAGGAGACAGGCCTGGTTAAAGTGTACAGACTTTAGGCCGGAAGTCCAGTATAAAGTGCTAGACATGCCATGTGAAAGTGAGCATTTATTTTGGGAAAAGGTAGACGAAGCCCTCAAAGGCATGAAGGAGGATTCAAATACTGAAAGATCACTGCGGGCATTACAAACTGGACGAGAGTTTCGGCCTTTTCGCCCCTTCCACAGAGCTTCATGGGAATTCTCGATTTGCCACATCCAGGGAGCGGAATTACAATAGATCGACATACTCCTCCCAATGATACAGGCGAGCTGTCCAGGCGACACAGAGAAGCCGTGATATTCGGACTTCTAGAAGGAGAGGAGGACAGTCTTAATTTACCAAAAGTAAGCAATCAAAATCTCAGCAAGGACAATCTTCAAGACGTCCTGGGAGCCAGAGTGTCCCAATAGCTTTGACGAATGTGAAAGAATAACATCGAACCGTTGTGTGTTGGACATGGTGAAACTAGGCCACTCTTTGCAGTTCAAGATCATGCCATCTCCCATTCCTCCTGTGTATTCGGTGCAACCCCATCTTCACATCTTACAGCAGGAGGTTGTGCTTATGCTGCAGAAAGGGGCTATAGAATTGGTTCCCGAGGACGAGAGAGGCCTGGGGGTCTGCTCATGTTACTTTGTGGACAAAAATCCCAACGGCAAGTGGCGACCCATTCTGGAGCTTCGAGCTGTCAACAAGACTCGCCTGAAGTTCAAGATGCTTACACTTCGGCAGGTCATCCGGTCGATACAACTGGGGGATTTTCTGGTGTCGGACTTACAAGACGCATATTTCCACATACCCATGCGTCGGTGACACAGAAAATTCCTGAGGTTTGTGGTGGGTCAGAGTCATTACCAGTTCAATGTGCTCACATTCGGTCTAAAATGTTTCTCAGGACTTTTACGGAATGTTTGGCTCCGGTGGCAGCATGGCTACGACGAGAAGGTCATCACGTCTAGACGTTACCATGCAGCTGCTACAACGGTTGGGCTTCGCAGTCAACTTCGAAAAATCCTTTTTGTCTCCCTCCAGGAGCTTGGTGTTTTTGGGCGCGGAGTTCCACACTCACTCAGGACTGGTGAAACCTTCTTTAGAGAGAGTTCAAAAACTCAAGCAGAAAGTGGATGAGTGGAGATCTGGAACCAGAGTGTCAGTGAGAAGATACGTGTCGCTTCTAGGAGTAATGGCGTCATGTATCCCGCTAGTGAAGAGCTGTCATCTCTTCATGAGGCCTATACAAGAATTTCTGACGGACCGATGGTCTCAAAGTCACGGATTGTGGTCCGACAAGTTGATGATCAACAGCGAGCTACTAGAAGCACTTCGGTGGTAGCGACTCTTAGACAATCTTGACAAGAGGGATGCCTCTGCTAGAGCCGGAATTTCAATCCACAATTGTGATGGATGCCTCTCAAAGAGGATGGGGAGCTCATCTGGGATCCTTACAAGTTCAAGGCCGATGGTACCCAGGAGAATCGAGCCTTCACATCAATGTACTGGAACTAAGAGTGGTCCGTTGGGCTCTGAAGTCATTTTTGCCGCGCATACGAGGATCGGTTGTGAGAGTGTTAACAGACAATACGACCAAGATGTTCTACCTCAGGAAACAAGGGAGGACCCATTCCGTAACGCTCTCGAGCGCTGCTCAGGAACTATGGCATTGGGCCCTTGAACAAGACATCAACATAGTGGCTTTTCACCTACCAGGGGTGAACAATGTACAGGCAGACTCTCTCAGCAGAGAGATGAACCAACTCCACGAGTGGCAGCTGAACTATCAGCAAGTGTTGAGCATCTTCAGGAAATGGGGTCGTCCTTCGCTGGATCTCTTCGCAACCCGGGAGAACAAAAAGTGCAAGCAGTTTGCAGCCAGATGGCCGCAGCCCAATTCGCTGGGGGATGCGTTCTCCTTCCCGTCGACAGGCAGGTTCGCGTACGCGTTCCCTTCATTTCTGCTCATTCGACGGACCCTGCAGTGGATTCACAAATATCCATGCTGTGTGATTCTGATTGCCCCACACTGGGCCAGGGAGCTGTGGTTTTCGGACTTGCTCCATCTATCCGTGGCAGAACCAGTGAGATTTCAAGTGACGCCGGACCTTCTATTCCAAGGCAAAGGAGCAGTTTAGCATCACGACCCGGGCTCCCTCAGCCTTATGGCTTGGCTCCTGACTTCGCCAAGTTTGGTGCGCTGAACATTTCTATGGATTGTTGCCGCCTTTTAGAGGCGGCGAGAGCTCCGTCCCCGAATGTCTCATTCGCCTGCATTGGAAGAGATTCTGTGTGTGGTCTAAGGATCAACCGGGAGTGGACCCTTTAAACATTTAATCAGAGAAAATTCTGCCTTATTTACTACACTTGGCGAGAGGAGGTTTGTCATTCTCCTCCATAAAAGTTCACTTGGCGGCCATTTCAAGGTTTACTCGAAAGGGGCACTCGACTCCGTTGTTCAGTGATCGACTAGTCAAGCATTTCCGGAGAGGTTTATTTCAGACTTTTCCTCCGGCCAAGAAGTTCCCTCCTGGTTGGAGTCTCAATCTGATGCTATCAGGGCTAACGAAGGCTCAGTTCGAGCCTATGTCATCGTCACCCCTCAAATTTTTGTCGTGGAAAATGGCCTTCTTGGTGGCCATTACTTCAGCAAGAATAATGTCAGAGCTGTAAGTGCTGGTGATTGATCCCCCATAATTACGGTTCTTCAAGAACAAGGTGGCGTTTGCGACTAACTCTCATTTTATTCTGAAGGTACAACTACATTCCATAAACATTCTTCTATTGTGCTACCAGTATTCTTCGCTGCGGCTTCCTCTTTGGCAGAGAAGGCTCTCCCTACATTGCACGTCAATAGAGCATTTAAGTTTTATCTGAGTCGTACTCAAGAATTCAGGCGTACGAGACAACTCTTTGTGGTTTATGGACCCTCTGTAAAGGGAAGACCAATCTCCAAACCAGGGCTAGCCCACTGGGTTTCGTCAGCTATCGCCTTCTGTCATTCTAAAGCGGGGAAGCCTCTGGAAAAGCGTCCAAAGGCTCACTCGACAAGATCCACCACGTCATCAGCAGCATTGTGGTCGGGAATTCCGCTGGTGGACATCTGTCAGGCGGCCTCCTGGTCGGTGCCGCATACATTTACTCGGCATTATTGCCTGGAGCAACAGCATGCATCAGATGTGCAGATGGGACGTGCAGTCCTGCAACAACTGTTTCAGTAAGGTAAGCCCCCACAGAGGGGGGTACCTTTTTCAATGTACCATGGTTGTTGTTTTTCTTGCTGATTGTATGTTGCGTTCCTATGGTATTGGTTTGCATTACACGCCTCCAGGTATAAGGATACTGCTATGTAATCTATTCTAAGCATGTGAATCCATGAAAGATCCAATGCTGGAGAAGGTAGTAGTTTCTTACCTGTAACTCCATTTCTCCAGCGTTGGTATCTTTCATGGATTCACATGCGTCCGCCGGCCTCCCCTGAATGCAAACTTGGTATTGCTTCTACTTTGGGGGTTAAAATCTGAAGGGAGCCGCGGGGGCGGGGCATTTATACCTTACGTCCTATTAGGCCATGCGTAAGCATCCCAAAAGGACGTGGATAGGACACAAAAGGGTAGAGTTTTTTCCAATGGAAAATGGTTTAATAAAGATACCGAGGGTTCCCGGCCTGACGACGGGGAATATTCTGAGCATGTGAATCCATTGAATCCGTGAAAGATACCAACGCTGGAGAAATGTAGTTACAGGTAAGAAACTACTCCCCTGTACTGTATGGGGTCCCCCTAGGATCCTGTGTATCCCCCACATTATATAATGTCTTTATCAAACCCCCACCTTTTTTCCACTTTGTGTTTATTAAGCATTACAAATTTCAACATTCACCAAACATTTCCAACAAACAAAACACTGTATTCCCTACTGCCCCCTCCCCTACCCCCCACTACCCCAAGACCCCCTCCCCCCAAACAGAGAGCTACATAGGGTTCAATGAGCAATACACAAAACGTGCACGAAGGTTAGAGCAAAGGTATTGAACAAGGTAAGACTTTTCTACAGCTCGTCCCCATCGGTAAGGTCCCAGGCAAACACCCAACTGCACGAGGCACATTTAAATACCGGCCACCCTCTCTCGTCCTCGAACCCAATTCCCAGCTCGAGAAGATTAGAGCCTTAGGGCTTCACATTCCTCACTTAACAGTACAGTCATCCATTCCTGTACATTCATCTATCGCTGTAAGTTTCTCATACGTAAAGATTGCCAAAAGCTTATTAAGCCTTTCTGTCTTCGTTGGAGCATGAGGACCTTTCCATTTCTGTGCTAGGGCCATTCTACCTGCCCTCAACATAGCTCCCGTCACTTTAGAGAAGGGCAACATCTCACCCTCAGGCTTGGGAAACCAAGCCCCTTTTTGATATACTCGACTATTTGGGTGTCACCTACACTAATTATGCAGATGACACCCAAATACTCATTCCCATCACCGGTGACCACTCAGCCGACTCCAAAGCACTAAACGACATTTATCTGGTCATCCAGGCCTGGATGGCACAACATGGGCTCTGTCTTAACAATGATAAAACAGAGTTACTCCTCCTTGTTTCCCAACCAAGACTCAATAGACTTGACTCTGCATTTAACTCCTTTATCATTGATGGCAACATCATAAAAGTATCTAGTGACACCAAAACTCTAGGCATCTATTTCGATTCCACTCTATCTTTAACAAGACAAACCAATGCCATCATATCATCCACAGCCTACACCTTCAAACTTATCACTGCCTGCCGACTATTCCTTACCCCAGCCAACTGCGTCACCCTTGCTAGAACCCTCGTCATTTCGAAACTCCACTACTGCAATGCGCTCTATCTAGGGACCAACCAACGGAACTTAAACAAGCTACAAGTAACACAACGCTTACCAGCACCGTTGTTACCGGACTGGCACACTCATAATGAGGCCCATAGAAAGGAAGGTTTGCACTGCAGTGAGACAAGTATTGCTACTAAATTGGCTCTTAATTGAGCATTTCACCCTACCCAGTAGGTTCAATTCCTGTGTGTCACTCCTGATGATTTGAGCAAAACCAGGAAGGAAAACAGGTACATTGGTTCTTGATGAAAAGAGGGATCTTGAAATCTCATCAGCTCCTGATCACTTGCCTTTGTCATCCGCTGCAGCTCCTGAGTTGGTGATTAGGAGTGAAACTAGAAAAAGACGCAGCCATAAATCGCTCCTGCCCATGTGTAGCTCAGTTCTACCTGTGATTCTAAACAGTAAGAGGGTGGCTTCACTTGGTTGCGGTAGTGGACGTCACTGCGCGGTCCCTAAGAAATTCCACACATCTGATAATCCTGACACATAGTAGACCGTGGCTGGAGAGTATATGAGGCGAATGCAAATTATAATTGTATTTTTTCCAGAAAGCCCTAGAAGGAAAGCATACCAGGCAGCGTTATTAAATAGTGTTTATTATACAAGCATTCAAGGAGGTTCTGAGAAGGATATATATCAGGACTAGCAAAAGACTGTACAAAGATATTAAGACAGAGAGAAAATCTGGCAAGAGTGTATACCAGGTATCCTGACAAGACAAAGAACGGTGGACAAAGCATTGTTTGTACCAGTTGTGTTGTTGAGCAAGAGTAACCTAAGGAACTGATATCCTTGAACATAAAGCAGAGTGGAGAGACATCCACAGGGAGGGGGCCACCCTCTGAAACAAGGAACTCTGACTTTATGGACTTTTTGTTTTGGAGTTACGTATTTTCTTTTGAACACTTATACAAATCTCAAGGCCAAATACATTACCCCTTTTCACCTTAGAGTTAATGTATTAGAATGTGAGGGCCAGAATAGAACTTTGGACATGGGACAGTTTTTCTTTGGACATTCTGGCATCGGCAGACCCTTAGTTTTGGCTTTAGGCAGGGAAACACCTCTAGAGCAGGGACAGAGAGGCATTTCCCCACTCCCTTTTATTTTTTGTAAATGCTTTGCCCAAAACCATGACTCACTTGTATCAGAGTTTCATTCCTGACTCCCCACATATGGTGTCAGGAGTAGGAATCTGAGCCTGCTGACACAAACTGGGTAAGCCATCAGAATTCCATGTTAGTTTTCCATAATGATATCTTAAATGATGTTAACCATTCATCATCTATAGGAAGAAGGCTTTGTATTTGAGACAACCGCGGATGAGACCATCCTTAATATTAAACAGATAATTTGTTTTAATACTTTATTGTGCATTTAGTTTTATATACAAACCTTAAGCACATTTATTACAACATCATTTCATTTAAGAAAATTACATTTACACCTTAAAATGGATAAAAAAGAAATAGATAAAATGATGTTAATATAAGGTGCTCATCAACAGATTCCTACTGCTCCAAAGGTAATCTTGCCTCAATTTGTCGCATTGCCTCCCTCCATATATAATAGTATGCAGCAGTTCTCACCATCGATTTAGCGCCAATCCAGGAACTCCAAAATTGCTCCGACTCAATATGAGCATCAGAGGTTACAAATGATTGTAGCCTTTCCAATACACACATTGTTAGAACTGAGAATATTAAATCAGTTTAATTTCCAAATTAGATACCCATGGCTTCTTTTCTGGGTCGCCCTTTGTTAGATACTTTGAGGTTGTCGGACGATGATATAAAACCCAACAGTAGGTTGAATCTTAAGGTTAAAGCCGGGATAGTGCTTCCCCCAATTGCTACCCTAGGCATAAAGCCCAGCCTTAGGAGACCCTGAAGAAACCCTGCCGGGAAAGAGAATCTAGGGAAACCTACGATGCAGAGGGATATTCCTGACAAAGAAAGCCCGATAGATACAGACCAACCTCGAGAAGTAGTAGAAGAGGTATTTTCCTTTGCAACCAAGCAGATAGAGAGTTTGGTTCAGAATCACAATCTCTGTATTTTTAAACAGGATATTGGCTTTGTTGGAGAGGAGGATACCAGTGAGAACTGCACAGGTTTCTGCCTAACCCTGGTGGCAGCGGTGGGATTTGTATTGAGTATACATTTTAGTGTGCTTTTAGATACCTTAGTGCAACTAACCACAAAGCTTAGCACTAAAAAGTTTATTTTCTAACCTGTCAACTATGGGAAGTTATAGTCAAGAGTCCCTTGCTCCAAAAACTGCTGATTGTTTAAGAGTTCTCTGTAAGCATAAGAATCTCCTGACTAAAGGCAAGAAAATGGAGCTAATAGAAAAATTGTTAGCAAACCAAAGTCTGGGTGACGGTTCAGAGGAACCTACTCTCCCAGAAAATGTAGATAACAGTGATGATATTGATATTGATCAAAGTATTGATAATCTTGAGGCAGAGTCAGAAGAGGAGGGTGAGGCTGTTGTAGTTGTCCCCCCTGGTCCTCTGTCTGCTCTACCAGCTGTACCTACTGGACCTTTGCCAAGTCCCACATTTAGTCCTCAATGTATGGAACTAGAGAAAATGAAGCGTGAATTGGAGTTTAAGAGACTTAATGCTCAAACAGAACAACGGCACCAAGAACTAAGGCTCAGAGAAATGGAGCTTAAGCATGAGCTAGAGATGAAGAAATTGTCTGTTGAAAATGCTTCTCTCCCCGGATCCTCTAGGAGTTCCAGTCCCAAAAGACCCCGGATGCCTAAAGAGATTGTGGGTATGTATGAGCCTAAGGGGGTAATTCATAGAATTCAGCGCACAAGTGGCGAACACGGCTGGCGCACAGTGTGCGCGTGCGAATCCCTGCGCCAGCCGCCTGCGCTAAAATACATTTCCGCGCACAGCGTATTCATGGATTCTAGCCACCAAAACCAGCCGTGGCGCGCAGTGGCGCAGCGACCCTGCAGCAGAGCCAGTTACGCCCCCAAGAACGCCCCTTGCGCAGGGAAAAGCCATCAAAATCCCCAATCCAGCGCAAAGGGCTACGCTAACCCTGTACCAGCACGGCAAGCGGGGAACGCGTATCACTGGGGATCGCGGGAAGTTTCACACGCGATTGGCCCTGTGCAAGCGGGGTACGTGTATTACTGGGGTGCGCGGGAAGTTTCACACACGATTTCAGCAGGGTACGTGTATTACTGGGGTGCGCGGGAAGATTCACACGTGATTTCAGCTGGGTACGTGTATTACTGGGGTGCGCGGTAAGTTCCACACGTGATTTCAGCAGGGCACGTGTATTACTGGGGTGCGCGGGAAGTTTCACACGTGATTTCAGCTGGGTACGTGCATTACTGGGGTGCGCGGGAAGTTTCACACATGATTGGCCCTGTACGAGCGGGGTACGCGGGAAGTTTCACACGCAATTTCAGCTGGGTACGTGTATTACTGGGGTGCGCGGGAAGTTTCACACGCGATTGGCCCTGTGCGAACGGGGTACGTGTATTACTGGGGTGCGCGGGAAGTTTCACACGCGATTTCAGCAGGGTACATGTATTACTGGGGTGCGCGGGAAGTTTCACACGCGATTTCAGCTGGGTTTGTGTATTACTGGGGTGCGTGGGAAGTTCCACACGCGATTGGCCCTGTGCGAGCGGGGTACGTGTATTACTGGGATGCGCGGGAAGTTTCACACTCGATTGGCCCTGTGCGAGCGGGGTACGTGTATTACTGGGTTGCGCGGGAAGTTTCACACGCGATTTCAGCTGGGTACGTGTATTACTGGGGTGCCCGGGAAGTTTCACATGCGATTTCAGCTGGGTACGTGTATTACGGGGGTGCGCAGGAAGTTCCACACGCAATTTCAGCAGGGTACGTGTATTACTGGGGTGCGCGGGAAGTTTCACATGCGATTTCAGCAGGGTACGTGTATTACTGGGGTGCGCGGGAACTTTCACATACGATTGGCCCTGTGCGAGCGGGGTACGTGTATTACTGGGGTGCGCGGGAAGTTTCACACGCGATTTCAGCTGGGTACGTGTATTACTGGGGTGCGCGGGAAGTTTCACACGCGATTGGCCCTGTGCGAGCGGGGTACGTGTATTACTGGGGTGCGCTGGAAGTTTCACACGCGATTTCAGCTGGGTACGTGTATTACTGGGGTGCGCGGGAAGTTTCACACGTGATTTCAGCTGGGTACGTGTATTACTGGAGTGCGCGGGAAGTTCCACACGCAATTTCAGCAGGGTACGTGTATTACTGGGGTGCGTGGGAAGTTTCACACGCGATTTCAGCTGGGTACGTGTATTACTGGGGTGCTCGGGAAGTTTCACACGCGATTGGCCCTGTGCGAGCGGGGTACGTGTATTACTGGGGTGCGCGGGAAGTTTCACACGTGATTTCAGCAGGGTACGTGTATTACTGGGGTGCCGGGGAATCCCACACGTGATTTGGCAGTGTGGGTCCTCCCAGGTGTTCCCTGTACACCCTCCACGGCCCCTGCAGGCAGCCCACTCCACAGGGGACTACCCTGCATCCCTGGTCATGTCCCGCAGGCAGCCCACCCAACATGGCCATGCCCCCCAGCAAAGGCACATGTCTCCTTGCACTACTGAACACCAACTCATGTCCCCTTGCACCCCCACCCCCCAGCATTGCGAGGCACCTGCCAGCAGGCCCCCACTCATGTCCCCCTGCACCCCCACCCCCCAGCATTGCGAGGAACCTGCCAGCAGGCCCCCACTCATGTCCCACTCATGTCCCCCTGCACCCCACCCCACAGCATTGCGAGACACCTGCCAGCAGGCCCCCACTCATGTCCCCTTGCACCCCCACCCCCCAGCATTGCGAGGCACCTGCCAGCAGGCCCCCACTCATGTCCCACTCATGTCCCCCTGCACCCCCACCCCCCAGCATTGCGAGGCACCTGCCAGCAGGCCCCCACTCATGTCCCCCTGCACCCCCACCCCCCAGCATTGCGAGGCACTTGCCAGCAGGCCCCCACTCTTGTCCCACTCATGTCCCCCTGCACCCCCACCCCCCAGCATTGCGAGGCACCTGCCAGCAGGCCCCCACTCATGTCCCACTCATGTCCCCCTGCACCCCCACCCACCAGCATTGCGAGGCACCTGCCAGCAGGCCCCCACTCATGTCCCACTCATGTCCCCTTGCACCCCTAGCCCCCAGCATTGCGAGGCACCTGCCAGCAGGCCCCCACTCATGTCCCACTCATGTCCCCCTGCACCCCCACCCCCCAGCATTGTGAGGCACCTGCCAGCAGGCCCCCACTCATGTCCCACTCATGTCCCCCTGCACCCCACCCCCCAGCATTGCGAGATACCTGCCAGCAGGCCCCCCACTCATGTCCCACTCATGTCCCCCTGCACCCCCACCCCCCAGCATTGCGAGGCACCTGCCAGCAGGCCCCCACTCATGTCCCACTCATGTCCCCCTGCACCCCCACCCCCCAGCATTGCGAGGCACCTGCCAGCAGGCCCCCACTCATGTCCCACTCATGTCCCCCTGCACCCCCACCCCCCAGCATTGCGAGGCACCTGCCAGCAGGCCCCCACTCATGTCCCACTCATGTCCCCCTGCACCCCCACCCCCCAGGATTGCGAGGCACCTGCCAGCAGGCCCTGACTCATGTCCCACTCATGTCCCCCTGCACCCCCACCCCCCAGCATTGTGGGGCACCTGCCAGCAGGCCCTGACACATGTCCCCCAGCCAACACGTCATCACAATCTAGATCCCTGGCCCTTATGGGCAGCCTCCACATGCCAAACACCCACCCAAGTATTGCATCCACCCACTCAGAAATGCCAATTACATGATACAACCCCAATATCAAGTATGTAAATGAACACATGTCCCTCACATACACACAATGGGTGTCAGTGAATGTCAAAACCCATATCATGATATGCATGAAACCAATGATATGATACTACACATTGAAGCTTGATGAAAAAAATGTATTAAAAGCAACATAAATGGGATTAAAAATAAACAAACGACAATGGGAATTAAAAACAAAAAGCAGCATGTCCGTAAAATAATGAAAAACCACAAATCATAATCCAAAGGAAAGGCGTCCAAAGTCACAGTTCAAAAAAGTACATCCAAGGGAAAAACAAAACAGAAAACCATTGCTCCATGGGTAAATCCAAAAAAAAACATAATCCAACAGTCAACTATATACAGATAAACAATCCAGGGTCCATGATCCCAACTGAAGAAATGAAACCTATCTAAAAGTACTACCTAATAAAAAAAACGATGTACAAAAATGTGGTCCATTGTCCAAAAGGTCCAAAATCAAGAAAAAAGCAAAGGAAACCTAACACTAACTCCATAACTATTTACAAGGGTAGCGGGCTAGTCCAACGGCTCACTGGATGTTGTCATGGGCCAGGGCATCATCGAACTCCTGTTCAATGGCTTGGAGGCGGGCATTTTCCCTGGCCCCGAGGTCTCGCAGGGATAATGCAGTGTCCAGTTCCAACTCCCTGCGAAGACCGTCGAGGCAATCAGCCCGCCTCAGCGCCCTCCGCATGGAGTTCTCCGTCCTGACCATTGTGAGCCGTTCCTCCTCTGCCCGCTGCTGCTCCGCACCTATCTGCTGGCCCAACCGCTCCCACACGGAAGCCACTCCCATTCCAGGGTTATCCTGCCCTCCGGCCGATGCCTGCACCCCTGATGGCCCTGAGCCATGATGCCTCCCACGTCGAGCCTGCCGTTGCCTCCGACGCAACTGCCTGTGCCAGCACGACGGCATCCAGGCTGATGGAATCCACCGACGCCGTTGTGCACGTGCCCTGCCCGATGATGCCGTCACATCCTCCATCTGCTGGGGTCCAGTTGCTGGTGTGTCCACCCCTGCTGGACCTCCGACTCCCGACTGTGGCAGGGATGGGATCCCCACCGAGTTGCCTGCATTGGTCGGGGCAGGTCCACAGGGGGCCCCGGTGGCATCTGGGCCGGAAGACGGCATCCAGAACGACTGGCGCATAGCCTCCACAGAGGAGGAGAGGGTCGCCAGAGTGCCCGACACATGTACGAGACCCCCGACCACGACCGCTCCCAACTGGGCCACATTGGCACAGTGCTCTTCGTGATGATGTGCGTGCTCACCCCGGGAAGCACGCACCTCATCACGAATGACACCCGTGCGCAACGCGACCCCAATCAGGACCTTCTCCATACGGCCAGGGGTCCCCTCGTCCGCAGGTGGAGGGGAGTCAGATGACATGGACAACTCCCCTACCTGCGGACGGCCTGGGATGGGGCATCCCTGCTGGTGCATGGTGGTGCAGTCACAGTGTCAGGGACAGTGACATGCACAGGCACCTCCACGGCGACCTGTGCTGCCTCCTGCCCCTGCCCCTGGACTGCACCACTTGCACCAGCAGGGATGCCCCCACCAGGCCCCATGTGCGGCTCAGTAGTGGCCTCCTCCTCCTCTGTGGAAACCACCAACCTAGATGGCTCCACACCGTCTTCCGTCGTTGCAAGCCCCTGTGGGGGCTCACCCACCCCTTCCGCTGCAGCCGTGGGGGCATCCCCGCCGCTTTGCTCCACAGCGCCGTCTCTGCCCTCTTCTTCACTCTGCGCTGTGTAGAGGGAGACATAGAACACAAGCATCAGGGTACTGTACAATGGTCCCCTAGACAGGAAGCAATAGCAGATGAGTGGCACTGTCAAAGATCACTTCCATCATGTCCCTCCACAACACATGGGTCAGTGCAGGCAAAACATATGCAGTAACAGGCATGGCGAATGCTATGGACATAAGCAAACATGTCCAAGGGACTCTTGAAACATACAATGTTGTTTATGAACTCACATGCATCATGGGTCATGCCTATCACATTCACACACTTCAATGTACTTTCATCCATCTGGACTCGTACACCCCAGACACAGTGGATGCAAGGATATCTAGGCTGCATCAGTGAATCTGAACATTGACACAGACATGTGTCATGCATCCATGGCATTCACAAGTCACAGACACGCAGGTCAGACACACAGACATGGACACCATACATGTACATGGCATCATCACCCATCCCTCACCCCCACCCATGTCCAGGAACAGAGACTGGCATGCTCTCATGTGTCCATTCCGCATAGGGCTCCCCATGCAGCATTTAAACACATACACCAACCGTGTGCTTCACACATTACTGGGGTTATGCGTTCCAGGACTCTCATCTGATCTTCCGACAAGTGGCCCCGGCGGCCCTTAGCATCAGCTGCCTTCAAGAGGCGCCGGGCCTTGTAGAGGGTCCAGGAACTGAAGTCCTCCCAGCGCTTCTTGACATGATGGTATAGTCGGACTGACGTCCAGATCCTGTCCCGTCCTTCCTTGTCGGCGCGTGATGATCCGAAGAGGATGATGCCCCAGGACATGCTCCACCAGGACACCAACTTCCTTCTGACTGAAGCTGGTGGCCCACTGCCCCTCTGGCTGGAGGTCACCAATGGTCTCGGATGGTGTTTGCCCCGACATGGCGACCCCCCGAGGCAGGCGTGGGTGGGCAACTGGGTCCTGGGGCTGGGCTGTGGAGAGATGGTATCCCAGTCGGGAGTCTTCTGTTCCAGCAGGGGTGAACACAGCAACTGGACCCCTGCAGATGGCTGATGTGGAGGCACCAAATGGCAGGGCACGGTGGCAGCAGGCAGGCAGGCAGCAGCAGATGGCTCGTGGGAGGCTGCTCGGGGCTTTGGGGGGCAGTAATTCAGCCTTTTGGGCAGGAGCGTGGTCTTCCGTGTGCTTACGCGTGGCCAGCTTGATACGGAGTGATTTGGCACGTGAAAATTCTGCACGTCAGTGTGTAATTCGAGGAAAGGCCCTTAGCGCGTAAGCGTGTCTGCACGCATATGCGATTTCATTGGACAGAAGGCCCTTCAAGCGCAAGCGCCTCTGTGACGTGACGTGCGCGGGCCTGCACGGGCGTTTTAGCGCACGTGAAAAACTGCACGTCCGCGTGGGAATGCGTGTAAACCGAGGAAAGGGCCCATGCGCGTAAGTGATGTGACGCGTTAAAGGTGAGCGGGGGCAGCAGTTCGCTGTACGTGCCTTTCGTGGAGACCGACGTGTGTTGCTGCTTCCTGTTTTTTCGCGCGCCATCACAACTTCACAGCTATCAAGGACGTATCTCTTCTTTTGGCGGGGGTATTGGCTACGCGTGTTATTCTGCATCGCGCTAGTCAGACGGTGAGTCGCACACGCTATTTTTCCCACTGCGGGTGCCCCTGTGTATCGCACCCATTTTCGAGGTCATAGTAGCCTGCGTGTCCCACGCGTACGCGTTATTCGTGTTACTGGGTGCCACCGCGTACTGCGGGAGGTTGATTCCACGCACGTAGGCTGCAGGGTTGCGTGCACGGTTTTACTGCAGTTTTGGGGTGCCTGAGCGTTGCGTGACCCATCGCAACATCACCGGGGTCACATACAGCCTTGCAGGTGCAGGGGGGCTGTTAACATCTTGCTTCCCACCCCCTTCACCCCAATTGCCCAGGTCAATTGTGGTGTACACCTCCCATTGGCACTACTCCATTTGTGCCGGCACTACTACATCTGTGCCATGGTTGGGAGGACACCAAAGGTGAGGGGTGCCTCAGCTGGGCATACTCCTCGTGGCGGGTGTGGTCGGGGACGTGGCCGTGGTGACCAGGGGGTAGGGGGACTCCAGGGTGTCCAGGGCGGCCACAGAGGGGGAAGAGGCAGGGGTGCGCCACTTGAGCACAATGTTGTGCCATGTGTCGGTGCAGTCATGCCACCACCCCCTGTGGTTCCAGGGGATGCAGCTTCTGCATCTGGCACTGGCGCCCGTGTGACCAGGCAGTCCGTTCCATCGACTGCCACGGGCCCAAGGGTAGTGGTAGCTGCAGGTGCAGCTGTGGACACCGCCACCCAGGCTCAGGGTCTGCCAACGCAGGCTGCGTTGGCACTTGAGGAGCCCTTGGTAGATTTCCAACAGGCCAGCAGGGAAACCATAGGGGCAGGCAGGGCTGCCAGACCAAGACACATGTCCCTGGGGCAGTTATGTCATCTGCTGCCCCGAACAGCCGGGTGTTGGCAAGTGCAGGGGCAGATGCACCCAACAACACCCCGGTTGTGAGTCTGCCAACCTGGACCGTTGCGGTCAATGACCCTGCCACAGCGGATGTTGCTGCGCAAGGTCCATTAGAGGGCACCCAGATGCCACTGACACAAGTCAGGCCTTTGGTCGTCCCTCCACCTGCCACTCCCTTGGCTCAATCCACCGAACCCACTGGCCATACTGGTCAGGGCGGCATTACCCAGCCAGGGTCTGCGCCACAGTCCAAGAGGAGGAAGGTTGCACCTGCAGCACAGGCTGGGACCCCACACACAGCCACAACCTCCTGCACGTCGAGGAAGAAGCCTTTCTGCAAGCAGGAACTGGACTTCCTCGTAGACTACGTGCAGGGCCACAGCCGTGACATGCTAGTGGGTGCCAATAGTCAGACTACGGGTGCCCACCGTGACACCCACTGGAAGCATGTTGCGGAACATGTCAGTTCATTCGGCCATGAGGTGTGCACGGCGCAAGAGTGCAAAAAGCGTTGGAATGACCTCAAACGCAGCGCTAAGGCTAAGCGTGCCTCTAATTACAACTTAACTCTGGTGACTGGCGGTGGGCCTGCACCAGAGGAGGAAGAGCTCACTCCGCATGAGGCACTCGTTGCAGAGTTCATACCACCTGAATTGGTCGAAGGAGTGGGAGAGATGCTGGACTTTGATGCCCAGTCCAGTGAGTGTTGATGCTTGTGGGATGTGTTGTGCATGATTGCCACTACATGTGACGTGTACATGGTTCTGATGTGTAAGTAATGCAATGCTTCCGTGATGCATGTCTGCTCTGCTGGATGGTGGACATGTGGAGCAGATGGGGACTGTCCGCATCACCACTATTGCACCCTACTGACATGCTGGTTACAAGTATGCCCCTCCGGTCCATGTTCCAGCTCACTGGCCCTTCTGCATGTGGCATGGGGTGACCGTCCTCTCAGCCCAGGCACAATGTCATTGCATGACTGACATGCATGTCTCCACTGCCTGCATGCGGGGACTCCATGTAGGCATGCTCCCTTGCCCCTCCTCCGCCACTCTGCACCCCAGTTCCACCTTTGCACTGGTCTGCTTCAATCTTGCCAATGTGTACTTTCCTGTTTATGCGTCCTGTGTTCCAGCGTACAATCTGCCAGACATATGCTGTGTGGTACAGCCTTAGTACTTGATTCAGGGTATCTCACTTGTACTGTGCATAGGTCAGATGTCCCACAGGGACATGAGTGCCCATTCATGCTCCATGTGAATTGCACGCATGCCCCTATGTGTCCTTGACTGGATGATCACTGTAATACAAGTCCTGGGGGACATACATTGCATGGCATCTCATCAGCCTTCCCATGTCAACTGTGGCTCAGTACTGCGTTGCACATATGTTTAGGGTCTGACAAGCTGTGTGGCTCACAGGCCTCAGCCGGTTTAATGGCCAATGACTCTGTCCAACTGTTGTAGTGTTTTCTTCACACGTGGGCGGCCTCCAGAGTTTTCATCATGTGTCCTGCTTACTGTCCCATCATCATTTTCAGTGTTGTCACTTAAATCACATTAAGCTGTTGATGCCAGTCAACACTGCCTGTCAATACACAGGTGTATGGTCAGCCTTTTGATACCATGCTAGGCATCCCTGCTTTTGTACTTGGGTGGATGGGTGCTT
The DNA here is from genome assembly GCF_040938575.1 of Ambystoma mexicanum. NCBI lineage: Eukaryota > Metazoa > Chordata > Amphibia > Caudata > Ambystomatidae > Ambystoma > Ambystoma mexicanum. The sequence continues at coordinate 110,023,751 of NC_090938.1, read as the reverse complement.
GGCTTGTAGATATGCTACACATTGAATGCACAGTGCACGTGATGCCTGAATTTGACCTTGCACTGCCTTCACATTTCCTGACACACACCATGGAGTCCTTGTACATGTAGGTAGTGAGTGGCGTACACATTTTCTGCACTGCATAGACCCACTTCCATGGAAACTGCCACCTTTCAAAACGTCTGATCACAGAAGCAATTCAAAGTTGACCCAGCATGCATGCCAGGTTATATGTTGTGTGTCACATGTCTGCCTGATGTGTTTGTTGTCGGTGTGTTTGTGTTGTGTGCTTCTGACATGTGTAGTGACCTCTTTTCTCTCTATTTTTCAGGTGATGACGCAATGGAGGCGGAGGATGGTGTTGTCATGCCAGACACAGGGTTGTTACCACTACATCAACCCGGCACAAGTGGGGGTCGTGGGGTGGTAGGCCATGAAAACCCCCAAGTGCTACTGTCCATCTTGTCTCTGGCTGCCTATGAGTCCAGCCTTGATGACGACTCTGACGTCCATGTCGAGTTGGATGAGCATCAAGTCCATGTGTCAGGGGTGAGTGATTCTGATGTGGACACTCCTCTGTCCATGACACCTGCACTGAGGGATCAGACAGTCTTGGTTCCTCCGCCCGTGGTGGATCGGGACGCAGGGTCACCCTCCACACCGGTCACTGATGTGCCTGGGACATCACGCCGACGGGGGCATGTAGTCGTGCAGCCGCGGGCGGTGCCAACACAGCGAGGACACCCGGTCCTTCGGTCCCGCAGGGGTCAAGCCCAGCAACGCGGTCACCGCGCGCAACCACAGTATACTGAGTGGGAGCAAGACATGACTGCCAATTCAGAACGGCAGGGGGCAGCAATGGAGAACATCGCTGAGAGCATGGAGCATGTGGCCCGATCTGCGCTCCCCCCTGCTAGGCAGGTGCTTCTCCAGCAGCAGGCGGCACGGTCCACGGCCCGCTCGCTCAGGCTGGGCATGGCGGCCTCAGACAGGGCACGCCAGGCTGAAATGTCGTCTCTGCGTCAAGCAATTGCTGCTCACGCAGAGGCGCACATGGATGCCCTGAGGGAGGAGTATGCTTCCCTCAAATCCACTCTGGGTGTCCTTATGATGTCCCATAGGCAGCGGGCAGAGGAGAGGTTTGCACAGCTTGAGCGTACCATCTCGGCTGAGCTACAGGCTTGCCGGGTGTTGCAGCGGTTGTCCAACCAGGCCTTGCAGGAGGAACTCTGTGTTACATGTGCTACCTTGCAAGAGGAAGCACGTGTATCAATTGAGGTTCTGCATGCAGACCTACGTCCCATCGCCACACAGAACCAGGCTCACCCGTCCGTCAGACTTGCTGCCGACGAGGGGCAAGCTGTGGCTAGGCGTGGCCAGGCTACTGTGCCATGTCCTTTCCAGGATGAGCCAGACTCGGACGACCATCTATCTCCCACATAGGTCGGGCTGTGCAGGCGTTGAGCCCATGGAGGTTTTTTTTTCGCTCAGCATCATCGCATGTAGGTGTTGAGCAGCAGCCTGTACCTCCCCCCTCCTGGGTGCCCCCCCCTCCCCCCGGGGTCGTATGTGGCCATTTTTGATTTTTCTTTTAGTTTAGTTAGTTAAGTTTCTGTTTGATAGTTAGTTTAATTAGGTAATGTAGGTTTTTCATAGTTAGTGTAATTAGTTAATATAGTTTAAAAATGCTTGTCTATTGTGCTTTCATGTGACGGTGCAGTGCTTTGTGGCTTTTGAAGGCATCCACTGTCTGTTCCAGCTGGGCCCTTCAGGCTTGTCTTGTGTATGTGTTTGCTGCTTGGGGTCCTTGACTCACATATGCCACTCCTGCCTCCCTTATCCATGGGCTCGCAAGGATGGTTCGGTGTGACAGCCTATTACACAAGGGCTTTGGACTGTCATATCTGTGGCATGTCTGGTGCTGTTTAACTTGTGTTGACACCCCTAGTGAGGATGATTGCGGTGCTATTGACCACTGTTCAGCTTTTGCTAGATGGGATGTTTCATGATTAATGTGTACATTCATTGCTATGCATTGTGTAGTATGTTTCTTATCTTTACTGTACACGTGCTTGTTGCAATTCATGCCGTCGATAGTGTGTTCCACACTTTGGATGTGAAAGACGGACTGATGGTGTGATTTCTGATGTAAGTCTCTGACATGGTCCAGTAATGAGATGCCTGAAGAGACACACACAGATGACTTTAAAGCATTAATCATGTGTTTCATGCCCTTTCTGCAGGGGGATGAGCCTCCAGACCACCTTTGCCAGCAGACATGGCGCATTGGACGTCTGAATTCTGGACACGTTTGTTGGTGCCCACATGCACATGTGTGCACAAGCAGAGGCACAGGGATTGCAGACCTACATCCTAGAACTGCTGACGTGTTCCAAGGAACTGCAGGCAAGGTGAGCAGCACATGGGGGCCACAACACAGCAAAGCTTGCACCAGGCCAGTTGCACATGCAGACTTAGTAACAGCACTGAGGGTGAGCTTGGACGAATATTGGTGTTGAAGCACACAATACAGCTCAGATGTGTTGGTGGACTGATGGCTGTTGATTGTAAGGTTGTCTGGGGCACCTGAAGGGGCAGTGGCACATACCCTCCGGTACACCAAGGTCCATTGAGGCACTTGTATCAACCATGTAGCCTTCCGAGACATGGAAAGGAGCAGCTCACAGGGACATACAGCAAGGGACATACTCGGGTGCAGTGCATTTCAATTCCATGTACATTTGAAACATGCACTGCCTACTTTGTTTTGGTCATGGTGGAACACAACTTGTTCTGAAGTCATGCCTTGCTATATGGGTCTGTCTGCTTACCCAGGGAACATTGCATGTTCCATTTGCCACGCACCCACCGGCGGCTGACTTACTGCATTGACTGTGTATGACCCATCACAGCGGTAATGTTACATATGGGTGCAAAGCATCTACACCAGATTGTCTGTTGGTAGAGTAGTTTGTTGCTATGGGGCATATTTGGTGGTGTGTTTTTGTGTTATGGGCATGCACAGATTATTAAGTGTGGCTCTCTTTGCAGCATTGAAGTGCTCCTGTAACCGGACCTGAGAGTGCGCAGGCAGGAGGCCAGCACTCAAAACCAGACTAAGTGTCTTGTTGTTTTTCTTTCAAACTGCTCTGCCTAGGCTTGCTGGGGGGTGCACTAATGCATGGATGAATGTGTAATTCAATTTGGTATGTTTTTTTTCCCCAATCACTCGGAGTCCTATCCAATTTTAAACCCTGTACCCTCTACCCGGTGTTCCTGCTTCCCGTACCTATCCAACCAATGTTCCCTAACCCTCTTTCCCCGCTGAGGTTGCGGATGCCTGTTTAAGCCCCAAACTTGCAGGCACCAAAACCCTAGAGGGGGTGGTTGGTTTGTGCCACTCCTAAGCCTGGACTACAGAAGGCCATGGCAATGATGTCCAAGTTTGTTCAGATTGTGTATGTGTTCATGCAGGTAGTACATTTTCGTGCATTCCCTACTTTCATGTGTCATTCCTCCTCCCCTCTCCTGCCACTCATTCCAGTTATCCAGTGTGCCAACACCTGTCCCGACTGCAGATCCCTGACCCTCCTTCCCCAGCAGGGTCTCAGAGGCCTGTGTGAGTTTGACCTTGCAGGCACCCGGGCCCCGGTGGGGGTGGTTGTTTCGTGCCACTCCTGCACCTGTACACGGGACCTGTGACAATACACATCCGTTCGTGGTGCATCATTCTATGTTATGTACCACACATGGTTCACATCCTGTTGTGACATTGTTTTACTGTGCTACCTTGGTTGTTACATCATTGTGGTAGTACTTGGCCTTTGTGAGGTACTGCTACTTCAAGTCATCTACTGGAGGGTGTTCTGGTTCGTTTTTCTGGCTTGGATTTTGTGATTTTGCAAATGAGGGTGGACTCTGAGGTTGCAGACACCTTTTTACACACAAGGTGGGAGATGGTGACGAAGGGTAAAGGTGATCCTGTGGCCAGGTGAAATTGAGGGTTGAAGGCTCCATGACCCAGGTGCAGTTGTTCAGTGGGTCATGGTCATTTGTGAGGGAGGGGGGTGTTTTGTTGTTGATAGTTGCCTTGCCCTGCAGTGTGATGGGAACCCTGACATTGTAATTGTGGTATCCTATGTACATGTTGGGTTCTGCTGATCAATGCCTGTTCATGTGTTGTGTTTACCTTTCAGGTGTGAGGGGGTAGTTGTGGTTTGACATGCTGGGGTGTACACATGGTGAATGTTCACATGTGATGTGTAGAGGACACTGATGGTCACTTGATTGCACATGCATATGTTGAGTGCATGTCCTTACTGACCCACACACTTGCACTATGATGCACTACATGTACAACCACCCTTGGATATCCACGTGTACACTCTGTTTGCCTTCTGGTGCCCACTGTGTCCCTGTGACCAATTATGGATCCTGTACATGCCTAATTTGCTTTTTGATGTGGTTTGTCGCTTAGATGTGATGCTCAGGGTGTGCATCACACACAATAGCTGTTCACTGTGCTGTGCGCTGAGCAGTGTAGTGTAGGAGTTGGACACAGCACACAGAAGCTGCAGTGTTGATTTTGCAATGCACAATGTGCATGTAGACAGGCATTCATTGTTATGTTACGTCTACAACTTTTGTAATGCATTTGGGAATTACTTATTTTGGGAGGGAGGTTGTTAGTCAGTCATTTCATCTGATTCCATGTCAGGCATCATTTTCTGATGCCACTGTACATTTTTGACATGGCAATGTGTACCTTATTGGTACTGTGTTGGTGTATGGCTATTGCTTGCCATGTCATGTTGTGGTTTGGGAGTGTTTGAGTGACATAACAGTGATGGTCATGGCCTGTTTTGCAGGTGTGTGTGATTCACACCTTGCATGTCAGGGTCAGCCGCTTCTCGAAGCAACGAGCTGGGGGTAGATCTCTCTCCGCGACAGGGGCCTCCCTCTGGAACAGCCTTCCTGCCTCCCTGGAACTTGAGGAGAACCATCTCCGGTTCCGGAAGCACCTCAAGACCTTCCTCTTTGCTTCTGCTTTCTCTCTCCCTCTCCCTTGCTAAATTCTTCACTGAAACTGCACTGGATCTGCAACTAGGCCACTCTCACCAACCTCGGTCCCTGGCCCAGCCACTCTCCACTTGCACTGCCTCCCTGGCAACCCCTGCACTGCGGGACTGTCTCTCTATCCCTACAGCCCCCCCCCCCCCTTCCCAGCACTTGTCTGCACTTACCTTTGCAGTTGCCACTAGCTGGCCTATTTATTTGTTTTTTATTCTACTTACCCTGTACTGCACTCCCCCCCTCCCCTTCCCCTTGCACTTTTCCCTTCCCACTACCCCTGCACTTGCGCAATCTAAATGACACCTGGCCTAGTAGTATCGTTGTCTGTCTTCCCTTGTTCCTCCCTCCCTGCCTCGTCGCACCGTGAACCACTTGTGTATAGGCACGTTACAAATGCCATATCATGTCATATGTCATATGTGTGCCTTTTGGTCACACAGGATAGCTTGTGTTTAAGTAGCTAGGGATGCAGACAATGTGGCACTTCCATGGCAACTATCGCAGGGTGGTAAGGTTGTGACAGTTGACTGTCTCTTTGTCATCATCGATTGTCACCTGGTATGTGCCAGGCCTGTGTGCACTCCGCAGGGGTGGGAGTTTAGGTGAAAAATGTGGCCACAAGCTGGGTCCGGGCTTCCTCGCCACGTGCCCTGTCCCCTCCCATGGGCAGCGCCTGTGCCTGTGGTTGGGGATGTGGGGGCACCACCATGTCCACCGGTACGCCCTGCCGTGTTGCAACATTGTGCAGGACACATGCTACCACAATGATCCTGCAGACTACTGGGGGTGCATAGAGTAGCTGCCCACCAGAGCGGTCAAGGGAGCGGAAACGTGACTTGAGCACTCTGAATGTGCGCTCCACTATGGCCCTGGTTGCAATATGGGCGGCGTTGTATCTTACCTGGGGTGGTGTGGTGGGGTTCCGGATTGGCGTCATCATGTGGTTGCTCAGAGGGTAGGCACTGTCCCCTGGGGAGGTGTAAATCGTTGTGATTATTGGGGTTTGTGTATTTGTGTGTGTGTGTGTGACATGCATGCATGTGCAAGGGCATTTGTACTCACCTAGGAGCCAGGTGTCGCCATGCTGCCCAGCTTCCAGGGCCCGGCTCAGGGCGGACATTCTGTATATGAAACTGTCATGGGTGGAGCTAGGGTAGTTTGCATAGACGGAGGTGATGATTCCCTTTGCATCGCATACCACCTGTACATTGATGGAATGCCAGTGCTTGCGGTTTCGGTAGATCTGCTTAGTGGCCCTAGGTGGACGTAGGGCCACATGGGTGCAATCTATGGCACCAAGCACTTTGGGGAAGTGGGCCACCCTGTAAAAATCCAGGACAACGGCCTGCCTTTCTGCGGGGGTTCTGGGCATGTATATGTGCCTGCGGACTGAGGGGCACGCTGTCATGATTGCCAGTACCTGGTGTAGGCAGCGTGACTACGTGGCCTGTGAGACCTCCCCACTATGGCAGTAGTCCGCTGAAATGACCCAGTGGCCAAGAAATGCAGGACATTGAGCACCTTCTCCGAGGGGCTCAATGCTTGGGAGCAAAGGGTGGGGGATGTAAGGTCATCTTCCCACTCCCTGACCAGGTCTAGGATGATATGGGGTAGAAACCTATACCTGCCATAGACCTGGTCGTCAGGCATCCCAAAAAGGCTTGTCCGTGGTGCGAAAATGCGTGCCCTGGCTATTCTCCTCCTCCTGCGGTGTCCCACGATCAGTGCTGCGACAAATGGGGCATTCATCGTAGCTGTATATACGTGTTTGTTGTTTGCGCGCACTTTTATACTGTGCACGGGGACGCTTACGCCTGCCTTCGTGTGGCGGACGTGTTGACGCCTGTGTACGTCTTTTGCCGTGCGCGGGTTTCCCGTATTCGAATCCATGAATATGGGTTGTTTGCATGCATGTGGGCGTTCCATGTAGTTCCCTGCACTGCTTCCCCAGTTACGCCTTCTTTTTCATGCATTATTCCCCATTCCGCGTGTTACGCCCACTGTTCCGCCCACTTTGGTTGTGTGCGCCGTGCTATGTACGCTTTTGCTGTGTGCTTAGCGCACGCCGTGTGTGCCCGCGTGCGCCATGGCAGGATTTGGCGCACGGACAGCGGGAAATACGCGCAGCGTCTTCCTTGAAGCGTGCGCGTGCGCTGGGTTTCTCACGCTTGCGCCACCTTGTGCCTGCTTGCGCTGGGATTTTCGGCGCACGTTTGGTCCATGAATCGACCCCTAAGTAGGATGTGTTAGATTGGTTGGCTATGTTTGAGTATAATCATGGGCTCCAGGACATCTCAGGGAATGAGTTACTTCCTTGGTTGTTCTCTAGGCTCCCCCCTGTTGCCTCTGATGTGGTAATGGAGTTGGGGGAGGTGGATAGAAGGGACTATGTTTGTGTGAAGCTAGCTGTAATAGCTAGATTTGGGAAGACCCCTTCCCAGTACCTTAAGAGGTTTAGGACCCTCAAAAAGAATGATGGTACCCCATTGGCTACCTGGGTGAATGAGTGTTTGAAAAATTTAGAGGGATGGATTAAGGGTTACAAAGTGAACACTTATGAGGGAATGAGAAATCTTGTAATGTTGGAGTCAATGTATGATGCCTGCTCTCCTGAGCTCAGACAGCACTTGGCTGATTCAAAGGAATTAGATTCCAGGAAGCTAGCTAAGGCTGCTGACTTAAGGGTGGCCAACAGGGCTACTCACAAGGATTCAGAGGTCCCTCAGAAAATGTATGAGGGGAAGCAGCCACCAAAAAGGAACCAAGAGACTTCTAATACCTCCCAACCCAAAGAGGGCCCCAAACCACAAAATAACCAGGGTAAGCCCCAAGGTAAACCCCAGCAGGCTAGTGTACCGTCTGGTCACCAACCAGAAGGAGGTCAGAGCAAGCCACCATTCCAGAGAGCATTTGGAATATGCTATGTCTGTAAGGCAACTGATCACATCAAAGGAGATCCAAAATGTAAGGATAAACCTACAGGGATCAGCACAGTCTCCTTAGCCTTCACTCCTGAGGAGGAAGTCCAAATGGCTAGTGCTCACTTTGAAGGCTTTGCTGAAGAACCTTTGGGTCGTCAGGTAAGTGTAACATTAGGGTTCATGGGTCTGGTTACTTATCAGAATAGGAGTGTGTATGACTCCATACCAGAAAACTCTAAAGTTTATTATATGGACAGTGTTCTTGTCAATGGCCAGGATACTCCTGCCAGGCGAGACTCTGGGGCCAGCTGAACAGTAGTGGATGAAAGCTTTTTCAGGCCTGAGCATGTTGCTAAGGCACCCACAGGTCCCACTAAATTTTCTGGAGGTCCTGTCCAAATGGTTCCAATTCTACCAGCCCTCATACAGTGTAACAACATGACAGTGATGATTCCTGTCAGTGTTCAGACTGAGGTGCCTGGGAGAGTCCTGTTGGGGAATGATCTAAGAACTCTAGGAGTAGTATCCAGTACCCCCAGGCCTCCCAGTATGGAGACCCAGAACCAAACCAAATTGGCTAGAGAGGCCACCTTAAGGAACCACTCTAAGCCTGTGGGAACCTCTACTGAGAACCCCACTACAAGCCCTGGTGTTGGTAAGTTGACCTCTGACCCAGGCAAATTTCGGGCTAAAATGTTAGGGAAATGGGAGCCCGAACCAAGCTCCATCATTATTCCCCCAGTTTTAAAGTCTGTGACTCCCCCTGCTTCTGAGGAAGAGGTGGATAGACCAACTGGACCCCTAACTAGACCTAAGAGAACTGGTAATTCTCAGTGCTGGTGGAAAACCATAAAAGAAAAGTCTAAGGCCAAAACATTCAGACTGTTGGACTTTCTACTGAAGACTCCAACCCAAATCCTAGTATTGGGAGCGAAACTCCTAAAGTAGGTAAGGGTAGATCTAAGAGGAAGGAGAAGCATGTACCTTGCTTATCTCCACCCCCTCCAACCAAGAGGCCTAAGACCCAACCTTCTCCCAACAGAGAAGTGGTGAGGACATCTGGAGGCCCCTCTAGATCTAAGGGAATCCTTTATAAGGACCCCTGGAAAAAGCCTATCACAGGTTCAGAAGTTGTACCAACTTCTGAGGGACTGGTCAACCATAACCCCTATGGTTTTAAAAAGACTGATGTTCCTCAAAGGGTTTGTAGGTCATATAGCTTACAAAGGAAGACCTTTGATTTGACCATAGAACATAGGTCAGGGTGTCACCACCAAAATGCTGATGGTCTCTCTAGGATGTATGTCATCGACTAGAGGTATGAGATTCATCCAGGAGTGGATTAAATCCTCATGTCCTTAGTCTGGGGGGGCGAGTGTTAGGGATAATTCTCTGTTAAGGCTAATTTCCCAAACCTAGTGAGTCCCCCAGCAGCTTTGCTGGATTTTTGGGGTTTATTTTTTTCTCCTGCTAAGAGTGAGACTCTTTTTCTCCCACTCTTAGGCATGATTTGAGAATGTCCTTTGACTGTAAATGTGTTTTATGGGCTATGGGGTCTTCTACTCCATAGGGCTTAATGTGCGTTTGGTATGTGTGTTACACAGCACCCTCAGTGCAGTAACACAGGGGTGTCATAGTGACCCCCAAACATAGACTACATACCCTGGGACTGACTACTGTCTCCCAGGGCATGTAAAGTCACCATTGCCTTTACTAGTCTCAAATTGTGAACTGAACCAGTACAAACCATCATATTGTGGAAGTACTGGTAGGGGTAATTCGATTGCCCCTGGGTCTGTTTTCCAAGGGGGCACTGCCCAGTCCCCCCTTGTCGAGTTTCTGGCTGGTGGCAGTGGATACCACGCGAAATATTCCATCGGAATATTTCTTATGGGATTTACCATTGATTTTAAACGCACCACTTTTTGGTGCAATGTTAAAGATACCGCTGGGTTATTTATTTAATATTTATTCCCCGGTTGGGTCTTTTTGCCAGGACTCGGTTTTAAAATGGCGTTTGTGTTCGCCTCTGCAACTCTAACCCAAGTCGAGCCCTTTGTTCCACTTTTTGGCGGGCTTCTCCACAGAAGCCCTCCAAATGGTGCCACTCTGTCTGGGGTCTACAGGATGTGTGGGAGGGGGATTAGGCACCCTGGACTGAGTTGCCTTGGCAACTCAAGTCGCACTCTTGTGTGATTGGCCCAGTGGTGAGCCGCCCGGCTCACCACTTAGCATGTTTGAGTGACAGCTAGGCTGTTGAATGGGGGTTTTTCTGCATAAAAGCAGGGCTTTGGAGACTGGAACTTCAGAAGTCGCCACAGGACCTAAAGAATCCGAAGAGGGGAGAAGCTGAGTCATCTACAACGATGACACCATCGGTGGAGCCCTGTTGTACGAACTCACCACTTCCCTGACGACAGAGGAGATCTTCTTCCAGGAGAGTCTTCTCCCCTTTGAGCTGGTGAGACCAGCCAGTTCGCCTTTTTCGCCTTCCTGGACGTCTCGTGGTCGAATCGCCCGTGCCAAGCACCCCGGCGGCCGGATAGCCACGCTTCACCACTACCGCGAACAAAAGGGTTGTACCTTTTAATCGGGAACTCCGCGGCTGGTTTCTTCCCTGGCAGTGCAACGACCTCCAGCTTTCTTCCTCGTCGAGATCATCTCTTCCTCTGGTCGAAGCCACGACTTGCACCCGCTGCCAGGAACAACTGCCACCGCTGTAGCTTTCTCACCATTTCAGGTACTGTGTCCCGCCTGTTCTCCCTTGCTACAGATTGTCCAAAGTGTCCTGTAAATCCTTGGCTTTTTAACTGGGTTCACCTCAGACCTGCTAACTTTTCCTCTCTGAACTGATCCAACCTCTTTTTGACTTTTCTGCAAAGACTTTGAGTGCATTTCCACTGTATGATCTTGGGCACATTCCGCCTGGCTCTCTCCAAGAGTGGTCTCCACAAAACAAAGGTACTGGTATGCTAAGGGTTAGCCAGTGTAGAGTGAAAAATAAATTAGAAATGTTCACCCGGTCTAAACCCATGTAACCATAATGGTTATAGATGTTGTATGCAAAGGTGTGTACTAGAACACTCCTTGAAAATAAACAGATTGATGTTAAAACTTTATATCAGAAAATTGGTACATATAATAAAATAAAATCCAACTTGCAAGAACATATACAATCAAGAACATAAACATAAATCTCCCATTTGTACATTGAGTGTGAAAACTTTCAAACAATCAAAAAAATGAGAATTTATACATCAAAGAAAAACATAAAGCAATTTTCAATATTGACAAAAAAACAGTTATTTGTCACTGGGATGCTTGATTAAATCAGAAGCAAAAGACAAAAAGACAAAGAAGAGAGTAATAAATACAACTGCAACTCTATTCAACCTAATAAGAAGTAGAGCAAATGAGCAATGTTCATTAGTGACTAGGATCAATTCCCGAAACTGAAGGTATTGTGTGTCGGGATAGGGTCTGCCAACGCTACAGGGGGAATGAATAAACAACGTGAAATGCAAATGCTTCACATCAGTGACATGGTCCCATAAATGGATAATGTTGTATGAGCAAACAAGTTCCTGGTAGTCCACAGATGTTTCTATGAGGGACCTTGATTCCCCTCTGGTTGAAGGAAGCGTTTCGGCGGAACAGAATCAGTAAAGAAGTACTTGTCATGTGAAGTGAATGTACTCCGCCTTCATCAGGGCAATAATTAGCAGGACCCTAAAGCATTGCTCTGCTAGCCAAATGAACCAGGATCCTGCTCGCACTGCGCAAGTGAAAATGACCTCTTTCCCCAGGCCAAAGACGACTGCACACCAGTATGTCAGGCAGTCTGCTGAAGCCAGCGAGGTTGCACGAAGAAGGGTGCCGTAGATACAGGCACTATTGCGAACTGTGCGGGCACAGAGCCATATTACTGCAGGCTCATAGGTCAGTGGTGAGATGTCAACAAAACAAGGTATCTGTATTCAGTTATTCTGCCGTGGTCAGAAACCTATTAAGAGCGTCCTGTGTGGAGTACTGAGACAGAGTAAAGTGTCTGCTCTCCAAGAGTGGGCCTGTCCTATGAACTTTTAGCTCTACAGTAGACCCTGCCTTTCTTGAATTGCTGTGGTTTCTTAAAAGTGTTGGTACTGTATTATTTTCCTACTCTGCCTTTTCTCTCCCTTTTTAAACAAATTATTGGAGTGCCATCTACGGTTACGCGCTCACTTCTGTTTTGCTAAATAAGTGGTGTCTTAACCTAGACTTGTCGAATAATTAACTAGGGAGGTGTATATACTTATAGTGACTGGGTTTGAACTTGCTTGATATATTAGTGCCAGTGTATTTTCATAAGTGTGTTTTTAAATAAAGAATTATATACTTTTATACCAAAGCTCTGGTCAGTGTTGGCTTGTTCTACTGTATTTTTAGCCCTATTGTGTATACTCTATATACTGCCTAACTCTTCTCGAGGGAAGTCTGACTGCTCAGCCACAGCTACCAGGTAAATCTTGGTGGTGCAGACTGCTACCAATTGGGTTTACTGCTTACTCCTGTAGTCTTAAACTTTTTGCAGTGGTCCCTAAGGGATCTGCACAGGTTTCTGCCTAACACTCCTGTTATAGCAGAAAACCATGAGATGGCTACTTAAGAAAATCTGTTGACTCAGTTAACCACCCACCAGATCCAAACCGAAGAGCGGTTTCAAACGGTACTAGATCAAATTATTGCCTATCAACAAAGACCTATATTAAATTTTTTCCTAAATTCTTTAGGTTGGCCCATCAGTTCCTCTGCAGAGATGCCTTATCTGGGTCCTCTGTTGAGAGGGGAGCTACAAAACTCATATCAACCGTTACATCCTTTAGGTACAGCTACATTTGATGAAATAAAACAAGGAGTATTACAAAGGGTGGGCCAAACAGATAACCTTGATAACCAGAAAATAAGAAACATCAAGTTAAACTCAGAAGAAACACTTAAAGCATTGACAAAAATAGTCTCCTCCGTATGGAATAAGAAACCCCTGAGAGTAGCAAGAACGGTACTGACAGGTGCAACTCGAGATGGGGGTATGGCCCTTCCACATTTTTATAACTACTATCAAGCTGCGCAGCTGTGGATCCTGAGGGAATGGATGGCGGGGGTCCAACAAAAAAGGTGGGCGGCGCAGGACAGGGCAGTAGCGAGAACCCTGTTGGTTGGGCTACTGTGGACAAAGGAACAGTATCGACACCCAAATCTCAGAATTAGTGAAGTCCTCCAAGCTTCGCTAGAAGCATGGGAGGAGCAAAAATGGAGGGGCACCCTCACAGAAGAGTATGCCCCATTTACTCCCATGTTCGGGAACCCAGAGTTCCCACCAGGAATGGAAAAAGGGGCATTCAAGAACTGGGAAAATGCAGGGTGCACAAAAATAGGACAGATGGTTCAAGACTACGACATAAAATCGTTGGAGGCCTGTAAAACACAACTAAACCTGAAGGAAACAGATAGATATAAATACGAGCAACTCAGACACTGGTTAGCGACACAGCCCGTCAATTGGGCGGCCACGAGGGATCTCACCCCATTTGAAAACTACACATTAACAAACTCTCTGGTCAACTGTTCCCAAACTGACACGTGCGGTCCAAATGAGGAAAATGTGGGTAAAAGTCATGTCCAATGGCACTACACCCCGAGAGACTAAATACAATATACCCGCACACGTCCAAACCCTGCTGGAGGGGCTGCTCAACAGAGGGCACTTGGAGGCATATTTTGATTCTCAGAGACTGTGATTCTAAAAACACTACTCATCCCAACACAGCGCTACCACATAACCCTTACCTGAATTCCCCAGCACTATGGCTGGAACACTTTGCTACCTAACCCACTCCCAACCAACCTTGCGCCGTGCATCTCAGGAATTCTAGACTAGGCTCCAGATTCCCTCCGGCAACCCCACGACCATACACTATCCCCAAAATACTCACTACCACTGCCAATCTCCCAGATACCCCTAAGATATTATCTACTAGGAACAACTCTCCAAAGATGCAAACCACCATCGCTGACACCAAACGCACGCCTGACAAGGTCGCTACTATTAAGGGTGCTCTTATCAATGCCAGGTCACGCCCTGCACATGACCTGAATATTGCAGACTTTAGATTTTCTAGCCATTACGGAGACTTGGCTCCACGCTGCAGGAGGTCCTCTACTCTCTTTTGCCATCCCTAACGGCTACTCCATCACAAGATGCGACAGAGACACTAACCATACTAAAGGCGGTGTCGTCGCCTTTAGCTCCAAGCTCTTCTCTGGCCTTAGACCCATCCCAAACAAGTACATCCCATCAGTTGAGCTATTAACCGTCAAACTGCCTGTCTCAGCTATCGAAACCATTACCATGCACTTAGTCTATAGACCACCAGGACCTGTTACCACCTTCGCAGATGACAACTTACTATCAGCCAACACTAAGCCAAACTCACAAATCATCCCCCCTGCATCTGGTCTGATCACCATATGATAACCTTCAATATCAAAGCTAATAACCACGGCCCCAAACAAACTACAGCACCACCCATCATTACCAGAAACAAAAGGGACATAACGAATGAGAAACTACTCCCCCTTATACTGCCTTCACTTATTGTTAGGCTCACCTGGCTCCCACAGGGGCGTCGGTCGGACCCGGACAGCTGTGGTCTCCACCCACGTGATGCGTAGTGCAGCGATGACTAACTGGATCTGTCCTCCTAATCTTGTCTGCTTAACCCATAGAAATATTCACCTGCAAGTGGAGAGATGGATTTAGCCACTTGTGGATTCAAGTGATGGCACCCCCACAGTTCCCCACAACTAATCACCTCCGAAATGCCCTCACAGCAACTCACCTTATATTCTTGAAAGATGAGCTATCCATCCTGCGTGGATTTGCAGGGGCGCGTCGATTCCAGTTACTTCACTGGTTTGAAGGCTCGGGAGAGTTCCGGAGGGTATTGACTTTGAGGTTCCTGGTGAGGACCAGTAAGTATTAAGTTCATAGAGTTCAATATGTCCGATGTTCACTCTTGTTCCCCCCTTCCTTTCTTGTCTTGCAGCTGGCTCGTGAAAAGATGCTCTTGTGGTTGCTGGTGGTGCTCAGGTAAGAGTCTGTATTACCCGGCGCTGTCCGGTAAATGTTGCACGAGGAAAACGTGTTGTTTTGTCTCTCTTTACAGATGTGGCACGTGAAAATATGGAGAGTCACAAAAGGATGCCTCCGGTGGTAAATCAGGTAAGTCTATGGTGGTAAGAATTATATTTGTTGGTTCCCTCGGCTCACCTTGTGGTTTTCTTTTGTCTCCTAGGTGCCGAAGTTCATCATTTGATGGAGGCAGCGCCGACCCAAAGCTTCTGTGAAGACTGGTGAGTATGGCGCAACGCTGCTGCTGGCGGTGCGGAGCGTGCAGAAATGATGTTCTTTATAGGTCTGGAGACAAGATGGATCCAGAATCAGGTGTGGAATAGAAATAAGTTTGTTTTCTAACTTTGTCCCTTTCTTTACTCTTTGTTTTAGGAGCTCCGGATTCGAGGCGGGCGTGGCAGAAGACTGGATGTAGGCTGCAGGCACGGTGAGTGTTACGCTGCTGGATGCAGAATAACGCAAAGCGTGTGTTGCTGGTCGGTGTGGTTTAAATAGCCTCAAAAGTAGTCCCAGGTAAGAAGTCCCTAGAACCACACCCGAGTAAAAAATAGTCCCTGTAGAAAAATAGTCCCTTTCAGGCTTCATGTTGGATAAGAGTCATTTGCAGCATGGTCTGCCTGAGGTAAGTAATGACAATGAGCCTGGCGCCTCAGGTGCCAGGACTGATCCCTACTATGAGCCTGGCGCCTAAGGCGCCAGGACTGAACCCAGATAGCCCCTAGCCGGGGCTGCTGAGGTTTCACTAAATGTCTAGATGCCTGCTCCCGGGGCTGATGGGCTTGGTCCGGATGCCTGGGGGTAGGCATCATGACAGCACTCCCCCCCAAGGCCACTCCTAAAGTTGTTCTTCCCCTGGGCCCGGGTTTGTCTGGGAAGTTCCGATGGAATCTTCACCAACCGAGGTGCATGGACGTGGTCACTAGGTTCCCATGACCTTTCTTGTGGTCCGTAGCCCTTCCAATCGATTAAATAAAAAAGTTTTGATTTAACCATCCTGGAGTCCAGGATATTTTTTACCTCAAATTCAGGTTCTCCATCTATCAAGATGGGGTCGGGTGGTTTGGTTAATCTTGTTCCTGGTTGAACTGGTTTTAAAAGTGAAACATGAAGGACAGGATGAATGTGCATATTAGATTGATATAGATAGATAGATAGATAGATAGATAGATAGATAGATAGATAGATAGATAGATAGATAGATAGATAGATAGATAGATAGATAGATCTGGTAATTACAATTTGACGGCTACCGGGTTGATAATGGGCTTAATAGTGTAAGGTCCCAAATATCTAGGGTTCAAAGTCCGAGTTCCCTTCAGAGGTATGTTTTTTGTAGCCAGCCAAACTTGATCCCCAATCTGGTATTGTTTAGTTTCACTTCTATGTCGATCAGCATTTTTCTTATATTTCTCTTTTGCTTGTATCAAATGTTCTGTTGCCTCTTTAAAGGCTTGTGTAATAGTAGAATGCAAATGACTAACTGCAGGCATTTCTAAATGCTGAGGCGAATCTAGTTCTGAGGTTCGTGGGTGACGTCCATATTTGGTATAAAAGGTGCTTTGTCCGGTTTCTGAATGTACAGAGTTATTGTATGCATACTCGGAAATCCATAAAATATCTTTCCAATTACTTTCGGTCTGGTGTAGCATGCAACGGAGGTACTGTTCAAGGGTCTGGTTGGTCCTCTCCGTCTGACCATCAGTCTGGGGATGGTGACTGGTTGATAACCTCACGTCAGTTTGCGCCAGTTGACAACATTTCTTCCAAAAATGTGAAATGAATTGACTACCTCGGTCAGAGACCAATACGGAAGGAAATACGTGTATTCGAAAAATGTTTTCGAGGAACTCCTTGGCCAGAATTGAAGCAGAAGGTAATCCCGTTAGAGGAATAAAGTGGGCCATCTTGGAAAAAAGATCCACAATAACAAGAATGGTGTTAAATCCATTGCATGGAGGTAGATCTGTAATAAAGTCTAACGATAAGGTGTGCCATGGTGTAGGTGGAATATCCAAAGGTTGTAAGAGGCCAGCTGGTTTTTTCTTCTGACTTTTGTTTTGGGCGCAAATGCCACAAGACATTACAAATGACTTTACATCTTTTCGCCAGGTGGGCCACCAGAATTGTCTCTTAATTTTAGCTTCAGTTTTTGCGATACCTGGGTGTCCTTCCATCAGGGTGTCATGATAATTGGAGATGACTAGTTCTTGTAGTTCCTTGTGTGGTAGAAATAGTCGCCCTTGATAATAAGGTAGGTTATTGATGCCTGAGTAGTCCAGGCCTTTCTTCACCCAATCCTGCAGGGCTGTTGGATCGAAGAGTTGTTGGATCTTTACTTGAATATCCTCTAGTGTCTGTAGAGTGGTTATGCCAAGAATTCTTTGTTCTGAAATTATAGGCACCGGTTCCGGGTTTGCATATGATTCTCCCATCCCTATTCGGGATAAGGCATCTGCCTTGCCATTTTTACAACCTGGTCGATAAGTGATCACGAAATCGAACTCGGCAAAGAACAATGCCCATCGAAGTTGACGCGACGATTGGGCCTTGGCTGTTTTTTAATAGTGCAAGTTTCGGTGATTACCGTAATGGTATGCCTGGCACTGAGAAGAAAATGCCGCCAAGCCTTGAAGGCGGATTTGATGGCTAATAATTCTTTATTGGTAACCGTATAGTTTAACTCGGGTGCAGAGAACTTTCTGGACCAAAATGCTACTGGGTGAAGTTGACCGGTTTCAGGATCCTTCTGGGACAGGACAGCTCCCATGGCTAAACTGGATGCATCAGTTTCAACTATGTATGGAAGTTCGGGGCGTGGATGCTTTAAGACAGGTGCAGAAGTGAATTTCGCTTTCAGCTCTTGGAAGGCCTTTTCAGCTTCTTCGGTCCACAAGAAGCATTTGTTTTTTCGCAAAAGTGCTGTGATAGGGTGTACAACATGTGAGAAATCCGGAATGAATCTGTGGTAGAAATTAACAAATCCGAGCATGCTTTGTTCCCCTTTAACTGAACTGGGTGATGGCCACTTGAGGATTGCGTCCACCTTTCGAGAGTCCATTCGGACTCCTTTTGGAGTCAGGATAAATCCAAGGAATTCAACTTCCGTAGCATGAAAAACACATTTTTCCAATTTTGCATATAACTTGTGCTGGCGTTGTTTCTCAAGGACTGCACGAACGTGCTTCACATGGTCTAATTCTGAAGAGGAGTACACTAGAATATCGTCTATGTATACAACAACACAGACGTCAATGAGTTCACGAAGAACATTGTTCATAAAATACTGGAAGGCTGCTGGTGCATTGCACAACCCGAAGGACATCACCTGGTATTCGAATAACCCGTACTTAGTGCGAAAAGCAGTTTCCATTTGTCGCCTTTCTTTACACGTACCAGATGATATGCCCCTCGGAGATCTAGTTTAGTGTAGATACAAGCGTCCTTTACTTGGTCTAGTAATTCGGGGATCAGAGGCAATGGGTATCGGTTCTTAACCGTGATCTGATTTAATGCGCGGTAGTCTATGCACGTTCTGAGGTCACCTTCCTTTTTAGGCACGAAGAACAAAGCTGAAGATGCAGGGGACTTGGATGGACGAATAAAGCCATTAGCAAGGTACGGGTCCAAGTATTGTCGTAGGTGAAGGTTTTCGGGTTCGGTAAGGACGTCGATCCTACTACATGGAGGTTGTGCACCGGGTATGAGATCGATCTGACAATCGTATTATCTGTGAGGTGGTAGGGTGTTTGCCTGTTCCTTTTGGAAAACATCCTGGAATTCTTGATATTCCTGAGGTAACTGCATGACTGGAGTAGCGACTGTGGCCAGGCCTTGGCTCAAGGGTTTTTTTGGGTAACAAGTATGTGCACAATCCGGAAAGGTTATTCTCTTCTCTCGCCAATCAATACAAGGATTATGTGTTTCCAACCAAGGTATCCCCAGCATTATTTGGAACTGCAGGGCTTTGATTAAATTAAACTCAATAGTCTCTCGATGCCCATCCTGACCCAATAGTGTCATCTCTGCGGTGGAATGAGTTACAGGCCCAGAGGCAATTTCACTTCCATCGACTGTGGTGATGACATCCGAAGTGGTCTTTTTGCAGAGAGATAGATTCATCCTAGAAGCCAACTCGTGGTCCACATAGTTTCCTATGGCCCCGCTATCAATGTATGCCCTCACTGTGTGCATACGTGATGGCTGCCTTGGATCTATAAGGACCATTGGTATGATGAAGTGTGAGGTCTGAGTTTCCTTCTTCAAGCTCGGCAAGCGGACCTCTACGCTTGTCGGGCGTGGTCGTTTCCCGAATCAGGCTCTGTTTGATTTTTATCAGCAACTCCGACTACTTTTTTAGATGTTTTTATAGGGCAATCCCGTAGAAAATGTCCTGAGGCCCCACAGTACAGACACAATTGCATCTGTTGTCTTCTTTCTCTTTCCT
The DNA here is from genome assembly GCF_040938575.1 of Ambystoma mexicanum. Taxonomy (NCBI): domain Eukaryota; kingdom Metazoa; phylum Chordata; class Amphibia; order Caudata; family Ambystomatidae; genus Ambystoma; species Ambystoma mexicanum. Next base: position 110,004,142 of record NC_090938.1, on the reverse strand, counting down.
TTTGAGTTAAGGGTCCCTTGACCCCCCGATCTGCATCGGTTCTGATACATCTGTTCCTTTGAGGGTAACATTGGGTTTAACCAATACCCGATTCTCGAAATTTAGCTCGATCAGCGTTTCTTTTCTGAAGTTGGTGGTCTAACTGGACCACTAAGTCTATATATTCTGCACAATCCTGAGGTGGGTTCACAACTTGGGCCAAAACGTCTTTGAGTTCAGTCCGAAGTCCACGATGAAATAATGTAATTCGTTTTACCTCTGGCCATCCGGTTTCCACTACTAACCTATTGAAAGTGGCGATATAGGTAAGTAGATCCTGGTTACCTTGTCGTAATGATAAAAGTTCGTAATCCAGAGCCTGTCCCTGTGAATGTCTGGCAAATAGTCTTTCCATGCTCAATTGAAAATCCCAAAGAAGAGGGTCATCCTGGTTAACTAATGGAATTGACCAATCCGCTGCGCTGCCACTAAGATATGATAGTACAAAGGCTACTTTGGTTTGGTCGTTCGGAAAAGCTCCAGGTCTGCATAAAAAGAGCAAGCGGCATTGGTTCATAAACACGGTGAACTTTTTTGGGTCCCCAGCAAAACGTTCGGGTGGAGCTAAAGGAATGCTCCCTAGTAGAACCACTTGCACAGGATTGCTCGATGAAACAGGAGTTGGATTGCCCCCGAGTCCAGGTAATGCTGTTTGCCCAGCTTGGTTTTGCAGTAATTGTCTAGCAAGATCATCAGTGCGCTCCTTTGACACAATCAGTTCTCTCCTGAGGGCATTAGTCTCTTGGCGCGCGGAGTGCACTTCTGCCCTAAGTTCCCCTAACAATAGGGCTAGTTGGTCGGTTTATGAGGTTTCCATAACGCCCAGGGGGGGATTTGTAGATAGGCTTCGCGTTCTGTTACGTACACCTGGCTCCCACAGGGTCATCGGTCGGACCTGGACAGCTGCGTTCTCCACCCACGTGATGCGTAGTGCAGCGATGACTGACTGGATCTGCCCTCCTAATCTTGTCTGCTTAACCCATAGAAATATTCTCCCGCAAGTGGAGAGATGGATTTAGCCACTTGTGGATTCAAGTGATGGCACCCCCACAGTTCCCCCCAACTAATCACCTCCGAAATGCCCTCACAGCAATCTCACCTTATATTCTTGAAAGATGAGCTCTCCATCCTGCGTGGATTTGCAGGGGCACGTCGATTCCAGGTACTTCAGTGGTTTGAAGGCTCGGGAGAGTTCCAGAGGTATTGACTCTGAGGTTCCTGGTGAGGACCAGTAAGTATTAAGTTCATAAAGTTCAATATGTCCGATGTGCACTCTTGTTCCCCCCTTCCTTTCTTGTCTTGCAGCTGGCTCGTGAAAAGATGCTGTTGTGGCCGCTGGTGGCGCTCAGGTAAGAGTCTGTATTACCCGGCGCTGTCCGGTAAATATTGCACGAGGAAAACGTGTTGTTTTGTCTCTCTTTACAGATGCCGCACAAGAAAATATGGAGAGTCACAAAAGGATGCCTCCGGTGGTAAATCAGGTAAGTCTATGGTGGTAAGAATTATATTTGTTGGTTCCCTTGGCTCACCCTGTGGTTTTCTTTTGTCTCCTAGGTGCCGAAGTTCGGCGAAGAAATGATGGAGGCAGCGCTGACCCAAAGGATGCTGTGAAGACTGGTGAGTATGGCACGGCGCTGCAGCTGGAGGTGCGGCGCCTGCAGAAATGATGTTCTTTACAGGTCCGGAGACAAGATGGATCCAGAATCAGGTGTGGAATAGAAATAAGTTTGTTTTCTAACCTTTTCCCTTTCTTTCCTCTTTGTTTTAGGAGCTCCGGATTCGAGGCGGGCGTGGCAGTAGACTGGATGCAGGCTGCAGGCACTGTGAGTGTTACGCTGCTGGATGCAGAATAACGCAAAGCGTGTGTTGCTGGTCGGGTGTGGTTTAAATAGCCTCAAAAGTAGTCCCAGGTAAGAAGTCCCTAGAACCACACCCGAGTAAAAAATAGTCCCTGTAGAAAAATAGTCCCTTTCAGGCTTCATGATGGATTGGAGTCATTTGCAGCATGGTCTGCCTGAGGTAAGTAATGACTATGAGCCTGGCGCCTTAGGCGCCAGGACTGATTTCTACTATGAGCCTGGCGCCTAAGGCGCCAGGACTGAACCCAGATAGCCCCTAGCTGGGGCTGCTGAGGTTTCACTAAATGTCTAGATGCCTGCTCCCGGGGCTGATGGGCTTGGTCCGGATGCCTGGGGGTAGGCATCATGACACTTATTAAAGCCACTGAGTCCTGCGCTGACCCCACAGTTCTAGTTGATACAGATAATCAAACTATACTCAAGGCCATTAATTCCATTGCCCCACTCAAACTACTGAAATCCAAACCACGGGCTCACCTGAATTCCTGGTTCACACCACATCTTAGAACACTACGCAAGGAAAAAAGAAATGCTGAGGCGCATTGGAAAAGTTTAGCCTCAGCCTCAAACAAGGACCGCCTCTTACTAGCGTCCCTTGATTGCAAAGAGGCTATATTCCAGGCCAAAAAAGACGTATATAACAATCGCATAGTGCAAGCTAAGTCTAGCACTAAAGAGCTGTTCAAGATTTTCAAAGAATTAGAATCTCCCTCTGTTCCACCCGAGACCTTTATCAAAGACTATGCATGGTGCACTAACATCAAAAATGCACTTTTGGGTAAAATCACCATGCTATTAACCAAAATAAATGCCAAAAAAGGCAGTTTAGTGAATGAGGCACAGCATAGGACTCCTACCAAAACCCTGGACCACATCCAACACACTCACAAACCCTTCAACTTCTCTCCGCTCTCTATCAAAGAGGTAGAAAACATTATCCTCAAGTTAAAACCTTCTAACTGCCAGGGCGACACATGCCCAGCCCCCTTTATCAAGGAGGCTGCCAACAAACTTGCACCATTTATCATGGTCCTAATAAATGCCTCTTTCAACACAGGCATTGTACGAGACAACCTCAAGGATGCCTGAGTCCTCCCCTTACTAAAAAAGCCATTACTAGACCACAATACCCCCACTAATTACAGGCCAATCACTACCGTCCCCTTTTTACTCAAAATTCTGGATAGAGCGGCTTAGCTCCAGATGCAGGACTACCTAGAATTCAATAATCTACTTGGCCTCAGACAATCAGGATTCTGACCCAGGCATGGAACGGAAACCGCCTTAATTGACCTAAAAGCCCAAATTGAAGACCTGAAAGATAATGGCAAGATGGCCCTCCTCTTACTGCTTGATCTCTAAGCAGCGTTTGATCCATGAGAATCTTCTCGCCATTGGCGTCTGCCGAACCATCTCTTCTCCAGCATTGGATCTTTCATGGATTCACATGCTTTGAATATTCTCCTTCGGCAGGCCAGGAACCCTCGGTATCTTTATTAAAATGTTTGCCATTGGAAAAACTCTACACTTTTGTGTCCTATCGACGTCCTTTTGGGACGCTTACCTATGGCCCAATAGGACGTAAGGTATAAATAGCCCCGCCCCGGCGGCTCCCTTCAGATTTTAACCGTCTCCAAAGTAGTCGGGATCACCTTGTGTTTTCAACACTTTGTTAGGTTGTACTTTTTCCCAATGTCGGGGAAAGCGTTCCGCCCATGTGCCACGTGTGGAATGAAGAAGGTGTTCTTGCAAAAGACGTTTAGGGACCGTAATCGGCGTCTAATATCGTGGCTGAATGAAGGGGCCTACCCTCCATTGGAGGTAGGGTCGGTGCGCAGTCTGGCATCGAAGAGACCTAAGTCCCCTGTAGTTCCTCGCCGGTTGGTGTCAGCCGAGCCTCTGGCAAAGAAGCCACGGCCTACGGAGAAGAGTCGTTCCTTGTCGGGGAAACATCTGGCGAAGGACGCTCCTTCATCGTCAAAACATGGTCATGTGGACCAGGGCCGTAAACCAGAAAAATCTTCGTCTTCATCTACTTCAAAAAAGGATGGGAAAGACCCTTTAAGGCGCTCCTCCTCAGTAGACCATCATAGGTCTTCTTCGAGTAGAGAATCTTCAAAACACCGGCCTAGAGACTCGAAAAAGGCGGGATCTCCTAAAAAGTCTGTGCCACAACTACCACTGCCGTCAACGGAAGTTCCTTCGTCGACGGCTTCACTACCGTCCGCACAGTCAATCACTGCAGTGGCGTCGTCGACCCCAGTGGCAGTGATTGACAAGGGAGAAACTGGTTTTCATAGTCGACGGTGGATCCTCCAGAGGCTTGGCAGCCGGCGGTGTATGATGCAGTTCTACCGGACACCCTATTACAGCAGGAATCGTCTCTCTCGGTGTCGTCGATGAAGGAGGAGTGGGAACCGGTTGTTCAACCAACAGATGTCTTTGCAAGTTTTGGCTACGCTGCAGTCCCTCTTAAGCCAGTTGGATGCAAGGTTGCCTCCCATGGGTGTGCCTCCGGTGATACCCATCGTCGACGCGGCAGGTCCCGCTCCACGTTCAACGTCAACGGCTGAGTTGCCGGTCTCCCGTCTGGTCGGCGAAGAAGCCCCCACCCTGCTCACACTCAGAAGAAGGTGAATTACAGGACTCTGAGTCGGATCAAGGTCCTAGAGACTCCATCTCGGACATTTCATCGTCGCTGTCGAGAGACCCTACATGGGAATCGGATGGAGAAGTAGAAACTTCAAGAAGCCCGGCACAACCGTCACCCTCCAGATGACATCGGGGCCTTTCATGCGATGATGGCGAAAACCTGTATTGAATTTGGTCTGACCCCAGAGGAAGAACGGAAGGAATGCTTCTTATTTGACCATATGGGGAAGAGAAGAAAGTCAATCTTCTCGGTTCCGGTTCTGGACCACGTTTGGCAGGAAGGCTTACGTACCATGCACCATCCATTTTCAGAGCCTGCAATCAAGGGCAGGTTATAAAAGAAATTTAAGGCCCCGGACTCTACACCTAGGTGTTTCACCACACAGCCCTCTCCTGAATCAGTAGTGTCAGCGATGGCTAGCAGAAAAGCTAGATCACAACACAAGTGCACAACACCTCCGGACAGTGAAGCTAGAAGGCAGGATACCTTTGGTAAGAAAGTCTTAACAGTGGGAGCGACGACGGTCAAGGCGGCTAACTCGTTAGCTATTATGGCCCGATACGACCGTGAAATGTGGCATCCCTTGGCCCCCATCTTGGAACTCCTGCCCGAAGAACACAGAAAGACAGCCATGCTACTGGTGTGTGAGGGTGAGGAGGCATCAAACCACACTATCAACATCGCTCTATATTTGGCGGAGTCAGGGTTCAAGCAGAAAAATAATGGAGTGGTACTAAGGAGACAGGCCTGGTTAAAGTGTACAGACTTTAGGCCGGAAGTCCAGTATAAAGTGCTAGACATGCCATGTGAAAGGGAGCAGTTATTTGGGGAAAAGGTAGACGAAGCCCTCAAAGGCATGAAGGAGAATTCAAATACTGCAAGATCACTGGGGGCATTACAAACTGGATGAGCGTTTCGGCCTTTTCGCCCCTTCCGCAGAGCTTCGGGGAATTCTCGATTTGCCACATCCAGGGAGCGGAATTACAATAGATCGACATACTCCTCCCAAGGATACAGGCGAGCTGTCCAGGCGACACGGAGATGCCGTGATTTTCAGACTTCTCGAAGGAGAGGAGGACAGTCTTCACCTACCAAAAGTAAGCAATCGAAATCTCAGCAATGACAATCTTCAGGAAGTCCTGGGAGGCAGAGTGTCCCATGGCGTCGACAAATGTGAAAGAATAACATCGGACGGTTGGGTGTTGGACACAGTGAAACTAGGCCACTCTTTGCAGTTCAAGATCACGCCATCTCCCATTCCTCCTGTGTATTCGGCGCAACCCCATCTTCACATCTTACAGCAGGAGGTTGTGCTTATGCTGCAGAAAGGGGCTATAGAATTGGTTCCGTTGGCCGAGAGAGGCCTGCGGGTCTACTCACGTTACTTCGTTGTCAAAAAACCCAACGGCAAGTGGCGACCCATTCTGGACCTTCGAGCTCTCAACAAGACTTTGCAACGCCTGAAGTTCAAGATGCTTACACTTCAGGAGGTCATCCGATCGATACAACCGGGGGATTTTCTGGCGTTGTTGGACTTACAAGGCGCATATTTCCACATACCCATGCGTCGGCGACACAGAAAATTCCTGAGGTTTGTGGTGGATCAGAGTCATTACCAGTTGAAAGTGCTCCCATTGGGTCTAAAATCGTCTCCCAGGACGTTTACGAAATGTTTGGCTCCAGTGGCAGCATGGCTACGACGAGAAGGTCATCACGTCTACCCTTACCTGGACGACTGGCTAATAAGGGGCTCGTCGCCGGCAGTAGCGCAAGCAAGCCTAGACATTACCATTCAGCTGCTATAACGGTTGGGCTTCGCAGTGAACTTCGAAAAATCCTTTTTGTCTCCTTCCAGGAGCTCGGTGTTTTTGGGTGCAGAGTTCCAGACTCACTCAGGACTGGTGAAACCTTCTTTAGAGAGAGTTCAAAAACTCAAGCAGAAAGCGGAGGATTAGAGAGCTGGAACCAGAGTGTCAGTCAGAAGATACGTGTCGCTTCTAGGAGCCATGGCGTCATGTATCCCGATAGTGAAGAACTGTCGTCTCTTCATGAAGCCTATACAAGAATTTCTGGTGGACCGATGGTCTCAAAGTCACGGATTGTGGTCCGACAAGTTGATGATAAACAGCGAGCTACTAGAAGCGCTTCAGTGGTGCCGACTCTCAGACAATCTGACAAGATCGATGCCTCTGCTAGAGCCGGAATTTCAATCCACAATTGTGAATGATGCCTCTGAAACAGTATGGGGAGCTCATCTGGGATCCTTACAAGTTGAAGGCCGATTGTCCCAGGGGAATCGAGCCTTCACATCAATGTACTGGAACTAAGAGCGGTCCGTTGGGCTCTGAAGTCATTTTTGCTGCGTATACAAGGATCGGTTGTGAGAGTGTTAACAGACAATACGACCATGATGTTCTACCTCAGGAAACAAGGGGGCACTCATTCCAGAATGCTCTCGAGCGAGGCTCAGGAACTATAGCATTGGGCCATCGAACAAGACATCAACATAGTGGCTTTTCACCTACCAGGGGTGAACAATGTACAGGCAGACTCTCTCAGCAGAGAGATGAACCAACTCCACGAGTGGCAGCTGAACGATCAGCAAGTGTTGAGCATCTTCAGGAAATGGGGTCATCCTTCGCTGGATCTCTTCGCAACCCGGGAGAACAAAAAGTGCAAGCAGTTCGCCAGCAGATGGCTGCAGCCCAATTTGTTGGGGGATGCGTTCTCCTTCCCTTGGACAGGCAGGTTCGCGTACGCGTTTCCTCCGTTTCCGCTGATTCAACGGACCCTTCAGTGTATTCACAAATATCCATGCCGTGTGATTCTGATTGCCCCACACTGGGCCAGGCAGCCGTGGTTTTTGGACCTGCTCCATCTATCCGTGGCAGAACCAGTGAGATTTCAAGTGACGCCGGACCTTCTATTCCAAGACAAAGGAGCAGTTTGGCATCACGACCCGGGCTCCCTCAGCCTGACGGCTTGGCTCCTGACTTCGCCGAGTTTGGTGCGCTGAACATTTCTATGGATTGTCGCCGCATTTTAGAGGCGGCGAGAGCTCCGTCCACGAATGTCTCATACGCATGCAAGTGGAAGAGATTCTGTGTGTGGTGTAAGGATCAACCGGGAGTGGACCCTTTAAACATTTCATCTGAGAAAATTCTGCCTGATTTACTACACTTGGCAAGAGGAGGTTTGTCTTTCTCCTCCATAAAAGTTAATTTAGCGGCCATTTCAAGGTTTACTCGAAAGAGGCACTCGATTCCGTTGTTCAGTGATCGACTAGTCAAGCATTTCCTGAGAGGTTTATTTCAGACTTTTCCGCCGCCCAAAAAGTTCCCTGCTGGTTGGAGTCTCAATAAGGTGCTATCAAGGCTAATGAAGGCTCCGTTTGAGCCTATTTCATCGTCACCCCTCAAATGTTTGTCGTGGAAAATGGCCTTCTTGGTGGCCATTACTTCAGCAAGAAGAATGTCGGAACTGCAAGCGCTGATGATTGACCCCCCATACTTACGTTTCTTCAAGGACAAGGTGGTGTTAGCGACTAACCCTCATTTTATTCTGAAGGTACCAACTACATTCCATAAACACTCTTATATTGTGCTACCAGCATTCTTTGCTGCGGCTTCCTCTTTGGCAGAGAAGTCTCTCCATACGTTGGACATCAAAAGAGCATTGAAGTTTTATCTGAGTCGTACTCAAGAATTCAGGCATACGAGACAACTGTTTGTAGCTTATGGGCCCTCTGTAAAGGGAAGACCAATCTCCAAACAAGGGCTAGCCCGCTGGGTTTCGTCAGCTATTGCCTTCTGTCATTCTAATCCCGGGAAGCCTCTGGAAAGGTGTCCAAAGGCTCACTCGACAAGATCCACTGCATCATCAGCGGCATTGTGGTCGGGAATTCCACTGGTGGACATCTGTCCGGCGGCCTCCTGGTCGGTGCTGCATACATTTACTCAGCATTATTGCCTGGAGCAACAGCATGCAGCAGATGTGCAGATGGGACATGCAGTCCTGCAAGAATTGTTTCAGTAAGGTAAGCCCCCACAGAGGGGAGTAGCCTTTTCAATGTACCAATGGAACCTAAACGAGCTACAAGTAACACAACGCTTACCAGCACCGTTGTTACCAGACCTGCACACTCATAATGTGGCCCATAGAAAGGAAGGGTTGCACTGCAGTGAGACAAGTATTGTTACTAAGTTGGCTCTTAATTGAGCATTTCACCCTACCCAGTAGGTTCAATTCCTGTGTGTCACTCCTGATGATTTGAGCAAAACCAGGAAGGAAAACAGGTACATTGGTTCTTGTTGAAAAGAGGGATCTTGAAATCTCATCAGATCCTAATCACTTGCTTGTGTTATCCGCTGCAGCTCCTGAATTGGTTTTTAGGAGTGAAACTAGAAAGAGACGCAGCCAAAAGTCACTCCTGCCCATGTGTAGCTCGGTTCTACCTGTGATTCTAAACAGTAAGAGAGTGGCTTCACTTGGTTCCGGTAGTGGACGTCACTTTGCGGTCCCTAAGAAATTCCACACATCTGATAATCCTGACACATAGTAGACTCTGGCTGGAGAGTATATGAGGGGAATGCAAATTAAAATTGTATTTTTACCAGAAATCCCTAGCAGGAAAGCATACCAGGCAGCGTTATTAAACAGTGTTTATTATACAAGCATCCAAGGAGAGAAGGATATATATTAGGACTAGCAAAAGACTGTACATAGATATTAAGACAGAGAGAAAATCTGGTAAGAGAGTATACCAGGTATCCTGACAAAACAAAGAACGGTGGAAAAAGCATTTTTTGTACCAGTTGTGTTGTTGGGCAAGAGTAACCTAAGAACTGATATCCTTGAACATAAAGCAGAGTGGAGAGACATCCAACGGGTGGGGGCCACCCTCTGAAACAAGGAACTCTGACTTTATGGACTTTTTGTTTTCGAGTTACGTATTTTCTTTTGAACACTCATACACATCTCAAGGCCAAAGACATTACCCCTTTTCACTTTAGAGTTAATGGGCCTCATTACGACCCTGGCGCTAAGTGAAAAACGATGGCGGTAAATGGTTACCGCCATCGTTTTCCGCCAGGTCCGATCATGACCCGTGACCGTTAACTACGATGCCATTAGCGGCATCGTAGTTAACGCTGGCGCTAACTGCGCCAAGGGTGCGCGCACGCGACCGGCCACACCGTACTTAACGCCATGGCGGAAAGGTACGCAAATGCCGACCCAAGCGGACATGCACCTAACGCCATCACCCAGCCCGTTAAGTACCTTACCGCCATGGTGCAAATAACGCCATCGCGAACCAACCGTAAAGGGCCATGTTAAGTGAATGCAGCTGCCACAGGTGCACAGAAACAGCACAGGTGAAGGCAATACAGACTCAGGGAAGCACAAAAAGAGCACACCCCACCCCTTCCCACACCCAGTCACACTCCACAATGATGCCAATACGACTAGCAATGTTGGGGCTGGAGGACCTGATAGCAATGCATGTGCTACAACAGCAACAACAACAACAACAACAGGCAGCACAGAGGAGACGCAGGAGGAGAAGGAGGGCAAGGCAGGCCCAGCAAGCCCCACCAGCACAGCCAGTGCCACCACGCAGGCAGCCCCCAATCCCACGCATCAGAGCCAATCCATTCAACCTCACTGCTGAGCAGATCCACACCCTGTACCGTTTGGACCGGGACACCATCACCGCCATCGTAGACATGACACACAACGACATCGTCAGCATGATAGAAAGTCCAACCGCCATCCCCCCCCTACTGAAGGTAGTGTCTGTACTCCACTTCCTGGCCACAGGCACCTACCAGCACACAGTGGGGCACCTGCATGGCATTTCACAACCATTATTCTCACGAACACTCATCCAAGTGCTCGATGCCCTCCTCAAGCACACAGACGACCACATCTCATTACCACGGACTGCCCAGGAGATTGCAAACACCAAAGTGGGTTTCCATGCACTAGCCGGCATACCCGGTTGCATTGGTGCCATCGACTGCACCCATGTGGAATTGGTGGTTCCACGTGCCATGGAGGTACCGTACCGCAACCGGAAACAGTTCCACTCAATCAACGTGCAAATGGTCTGTGACTCCAACAAGATCATCACACATTGTTGTGCCCGATTCCCCGGATCAACCCATGATTCAATGGTCCTGAGGAACTCCACAATACCACGCTACATGGAGCGACATGCAGGCCCAAGATCCTGGCTACTCGGTGAGTCCAATGTCATGGAAGTGGGCAGGTGAATGACGTACCGATGCATACTCCACCTGGCAGAAAGGGGGGGGGTGATGCATACTCCACCTGGCAGAAAGGGGGGGGGGATGATGCATACTCCACCTGGCAGAAAGGGGGGGGGGATGATGCATACTCCACCTGGCAGAAAGGGGGGGGGGATGATGCATACTCCACCTGGCAGAAAGGGGGGGGATGATGCATACTCCACCTGGCAGAAAGGGGGGGGGGATGATGCATACTCCACCTGGCAGAAAGGGGGGGGGATGATGCATACTCCACCTGGCAGAAAGGGGGGGGTGATGCATACTCCACCTGGCAGAAAGGGGGGGGATGATGCATACTCCACCTGGCAGAAAGGGGGGGGGGATGATGCATACTCCACCTGGCAGAAAGGGGGGGGGGATGATGCATACTCCACCTAGCAGAAAGGGGGGGGGGATGATGCATACTCCACCTGGCTGTGAGTAACACAGAGAACGGAGACAGCGGATGGGCACTCACAATGCACACAACCCTTTGCATACATTGGGTGATGGCATGCAAAACAGGCCATGGGAGCCATGAGCATATACTGGTTGCATTGTGTGAATCAATCAGTGCATGTAGAAGTGAGCCAAAGTAACAGTTGGATGCGAGCCATGGCGGAACATCATGTTCCTGATCAGACAACATGACTGACACATACATTCTCGCCTACATACAGGTGATGCAGGCTATCCCCTGAAGAGGTGGCTCCTTACACCAGTCCGGAACCCGCAGAACCAGCATGAGGAGGACTTCAACCGTGCACATACACGTACTCGTGTGGTCATAGAGCAGACATTCGGACTATTGAAGGCACGGTTCCGAAGCCTCAGCAGGTCTGGTGGCGCACTCCTGTATGGCCATGAGAAGGTGGCAAAGATCGTCATGGCATGTGTCATGCTACACAATATGTGCGTCAGACGGAATGTGCCCCTGCCCCCTGACGCAGAACTGCAACCACCTGACGATGAGGATGAGGAGGGTGCAGATGGGGCGGCACCCCATGGAGGAGGCGATGCACAGGAGGGGCGTGCAATGCGCCAAAGTATCATCGACCACTGCTTCTAGCACACACGGCTGGTGTTTATCACATGGAGACTGCACTTGGGGCACTGTGTGTCTCTGGGACATGCACACTGTGGACTGTACACCAATAAAGCACACATACGCAATGAAAATGTCCACACATTACTTTTTTTGAAAGAATAAAGTGTATTGAAACTATGAAATGTCGTGTCACACCCCCTCCCACCTCCCCCCTGCACACCCCAACACACCCCCTCCCACCTCCCCCCTGCACACCCCAACACACCCCCTCCCACCTCCCCCCTGCACACCCCAACACACCCCCTCCCACCTCCCCCCTGCACACCCCAACACACCCCCTCCCACCTCCCCCCTGCACACCCCAACACACACCCTCTAGGTGTCAACAGATGCCTGTGACAGTGGCCACAGGCTGTTACAAGCCCCCTCTCCCGGCCCCCGGGGCACCCCTGGCTGTGGAGCGCAGGTTACGACCGGAACGTCGCACGGGGCTGCTCTGCGCAGAACTGGCAGTGGAGGATGTCCCTGGCTGCCCCTGTGCATGCACGTCCTGTCGTGTGTGGGTGAGGCCAGTGACCGCACGACGCAAGGCCGCAAGTTCTGCACAGATGTCCCTGGACATGGCCTGCATGGCATCCCTCAGGGTGGCAGTGCTCTGCGCCACTTCGGCCCTTAGGGTCTCCGTGGCCTGTTCAATGCTAGACCTAGCCCCCACACATTCCGCGGCATGCTCATCCAGCATTGCAGACAGTTGATGCTGCCGTTGAGTGATGTCCTGGAGGGACTGCTGGCCGTGCTGGCCCATGGCCAGTGCTGGTGGAGTGATGGAGGGGCTGCTCCCCTCCTGTGGCGTGTGGACAGGGCATGGGGTGGATGGCCACTCCTCTACCTCTGTGTGCCCCTGTGTGTGACCCTCATGGGGGCTGGCGTCTGAGAAACAGGGGGAATGTAGTAGGTCAGTGGGGCTTCTGACCTCGTGCTCCATGTCCGAGTCTGAACATGCAGCTGTTGCAGCTGTCTCCCCGATGTTGCTGCTGGCCGCTGACCCCCTGCCTCCTGTGGCAGGCAATGTCGGTGGAGGTGGAGCAGCTGCTGCTGGCCTGCTGCCAACAGGGGTGCTTGCCGGTGGGACCTCCGGTATGCCTGCAGTGGGACCTGCTTGTTGTGGGGTCTGCCTCACTGCAGCTGAGGTTGAGGGTGCAGGGCCGTTGTTGATGGCCTTCTTGGCTCTCTTTGGCGCAGGGGTGTCCTGGTCCTCTGGGTGTGAATCTGTGCCTGTGGTGGAGCAAAGGAGGGAGGGCGTTATTGATGGGTCTGCGTACTTTGGAATGAAATGTTTGACATTATTGTGGTCAGTGGATGAGGAAGATTTCAGGCAGTGCCATGCAGGTTGTCTCCTTTTGGTGTGGAATGTGGATGCAGGTATGCGGGTGCCAGCAGTGTATGCAGGGTGGTGCTCGCATGTGGCTATGGGCAGTGTTGATATGTGTTGCATTTACACTCTAGGGCAACCTTGTGCTACACATGATTGGACTGCTGTGACTATGGCATGTCTTGTTTGAGGCACCTACCTTCATCGCCTGATGTCGGAGCTCCCCTTTCCATCCCTCTGACGCCTTCAATGGATTCCATGCCAATCGTGGTTGCACAGATCTCCTCCCACGGTTGGAGTTTCAGGGGGGATTCCGACCCTCCACCGGTACCCAGGGCAAGGTTGCGGTTTGCTGAGATGACGGCTCTGACCCGTATGCGTAGGTCATCCCAGCGCTTCCTGCACTGCTGTGGGGTGCGGGGTACGGTCCCCACCGCGCTGACGCGCTCAGCCACCAGGGCCCAGATGGCCTTCTTTTTCCCGATCGCAGTCCTGGTCATGTCCGGGGAGAAAACGACACCTGCGTTGTCTTGCAGGGTCTCCGCAAGCATGCAGAGTTCCTCCCGGCTGAATCTCTCCTGGCGCTGGCGGTCACATGCCTTTTTCACAGATTTAGGCATTTTCGGGTACTTGGATGGGTGGGTGGTTGGTTGGGACAGGTGTCAGGGTTGGGTCTGGTGTTGTTTGGTAGGATGGCGATGGATTGTGTTTTTCAAGATGGCCGACGGGCTGTTTCCCGTTCCGGCGTGATGACGCTATTTCCGGTTCGACTTTTTACGGCCGCCGCTAATTACGGCCGCCGCTACTTACGGTGGCCGCTACTTACGGTGGCCGCTACTTACGGTGGCCGCTACTTACGGTGGCGGAAGTGCACCTTGCTCGCTTAACGATGCCGGTAGGGGCCTTTTCCGCCATGGCGTTAATTGCATTACCGCCATGGCGTAATGCTCGTGCGCGATGGGTCGTAATGTGGCGCTCTTTACGCCATCGTCCCACGGCGTAAACGCTCATTACGCCATGGCGGTAATGACGGGCGATTACCGCCAGGGTCGTAATGAGGCCCAATGTATTAGAATGTGAGGGCCAGAATAGAACTTTTGACACGGGACAGTTTTGCTTTGGACATTCTGGCATTGACAGACCCTTAGTTTTGGCTTTAGGCAGGAAAACACCTCTAGAGCAGGGACAGAGAGGCATTTCCTCACTCCCTTTTATTTTAATAAAATGCTTTGCCCAAAACCATGATTCACTTGTGTCAGAGTTTCATTCCTGATTTCCGGTTAGGGAGAATTCTCATTCTATGGCTAATTTCCCTTACCCAGTGAATCCCTCAGCAGCTTTGCTGGATTTCTGGATTTTCTTTTTTCCACTTGGTAAGAGTGTGCCTCTTTCCCCCGCTCTTACCTGTGTTTTGTAAAGTGCATTTCTACTGTTGTGTGGTCTTGGACTCTGGAGCACACCAATCCAGGAGCCCAAACGTGTTGTGTGTGTTACACAGCACCTTCAGTGTGGTAACACAGGGTTGTCAGTTGCTATGTTTGTTCACTAATACCGCACGCATTGGGAGCACCCAAGGTACCAATACCACAAGAAGTACCAATCATGGAGACAAAGTGCCTGGTTCATCTTGCGGTATGTAGGGTTAAAGGCACCATCAAGGCACACAGAGTGTGACTAGAGCTCATCGATCCAGATCCCTGCAATGTAACGATAATCTGAGAGACATTAAACGCCTGCAGCAACCATATCTGGTGATCCAAGGACTTAAATACATAAACAATAAATGGAAAGAGACCACACTCAGTTTCTTGGCAGAGGGCCTCCTGCGATATGAAGAGAAACTCCTGGCTCGAGTGGAAGCAACATGTGCACAAATTTGGACAGAGCACATTACAAAGTTGACATGGATTGCAGCAATGGAAAAACCTGTGAAGGTTCTCCGAGAAGAAACTTATGAACTTTGCATCCAAAGTGATGGAACTATTTTTATCGGCTCGAACAAACAATGCAACAAGACCCTCCTAAGGCAGACCTGAATAGAGATTCAGCTGCAGTGATGGATTACTATTGGTTCTGCGGCCAACAAGCATACTTGCACCTCCCGCCATCATGCAGGGATTACTGCTTGCTGGCAACGTTGATCTCAGTCTTATTAGTAATCCCAGAACTACACTTGCAAGGGGGGACAATAACCGACACAGCCCTGACTGTTTCTCCCATGTTTGAAGAACAGAATCCGTTACCACCGTCAGAATTTCACATCCTGTCCGGAAGAGGGCAATATGAGAAGCTGCGCAGGAAGAAGAGCTCAAACTACCTACCTAGAGACTCTGCCATGTTGCTCACTGAAATCCCTGCTAAATATAGACTGTTCAGCTCAGCTGAAACCTTCTTTCCCTCCCTAGTGTTACCCAATGTGCAAACAGCGGGCAATGCAAAATGGCTGCAGATTGTACCCTGGGAGCTGGTCCAATTTGCAAATGACACCGAGCATAGGTTCAACGTTATAAAGGTTTAGCTGCACGCTGTGATGCTGATGATGATGCAGAACCGATATGTCCTCGATATGCTGACGGCAAAGGAAGGAGGTGTGTGCCGAAAAATTGGAGATTCCTGTTGCACATTCGTATCATCCAAAGATGCAGAGAACGGGTCATCTCACATAACTGCAGCCATACACGGTCTAGGAGTTCGTATGAAGAAAGGGGGAATAAAAGGAAATTACTGGTTTGACGTTGCATTCAATTGGGCCCGTGCTGTTTGGGCGCCATTGTGAAGATACTGGTACCTGTCATTGTGTTCATCATGGTCATCTTCTGCACCTGCTAATTAGGCCTCCAGTGTTGTGCCAAAGCAGTGCCTAGTAGCACAATGATGATTGTGTAATTGGGGCGACAAAGGTACCTCGCAATGCAAAGAATAATGAAATACAAACTAACTACGCCATCCCTCACATGGTCCCCATCCCCTATGGAGACGAAGTAGACCATTTGGATCACACCACCATTGTCCCACCCCATGACCCTAAGAATTCTGAGGAAGTATGGGTGGACTTGGTAGACAATGGGGGATGTATTTATATGACATGCACGCCTGAGGAATATGCGCGATCAGGGGAAAGCTTACGGTCCGTGTGTGTAGCGATTGGATACCACAAAAGGGAACCCCGTCATATAAAGAGGCAGTGAGAAGGGAGAATGAGTGAATGCATGGGGCGAGAGTTAGTTACTGTAGAACTAACGAAAGGGGGGAATGTTGGGAAGGGATCAAACCCATCCCAAACCCCTAGGTGCTTTAGGATCATGTGAGCCCCATTGGAAGAACTATAATAGACCAGGAGGGAGAGGTGCGTTTTAAAGGTCCCCATACAATCATAATATTGTACGCAATTTAGACGTTTAAACATAGTGCGTATTTATAAGGAGACGCCATTTTGCAGATATTAAGTAGCCATAGTCGAAGCATAGGGCCTGTACGGCCATGCAGTATTTAGTATGCTAGACACAGACCGCGAGCCTGAAGGGGAAATCTGAATAGGCCTGTGCGCTGACGAGGGAGGCCCACACTCTTCTTTGTTCTAAAGTTGTTGCCAATATGTGTGTTCTAGCAAGAATGTGCCCTGCAAGGCCACGCAACAGCATTGAGTGCCTTGGTGTATGTGTCATGATACACAGGCCAAAGCAGGCGACCGGCCCCCCACCCAGCCAGCCATGAGGTATAGCCCCTCCAACCGCCATAGTCCAACCGCTCTGAAGTCCGAGATACCAGTTGACCCCAGACTACCGACAATAAACCAATCCACCATAAAAGATCTAAGAGCATGGTCATCCCCCATTTATTTTTTAATGACATGATTTGTAATGCGAGGCACAGGGAGGGATTAATTATAGTTGTAAAGCAACCGTGGAAGCCGAGAGACGTGATCGGGATGAGTGAAGAATGTGTGGGTTAGTGTGACCTCGAGAATCCCCCTGTGCCAGTCTTTGAGCATGCTAGGTGCACTGTATAATGATAAAGTAGCACTGTTCGGAAATTTAGCTAATTGCGTCTATGGCCTTGGTTCCCTGGAGACGATGAGGCCTAATAAATATTTTACTTTGATGCTTATATGCTTACTGTCTAACTTGAATTACTGGTGTTGCTTTTTGTGGACTCATTGTAGCCATAGACCACTCTCACACTTTTCCTCCCGGGAGGATAGCTCATCGGCAATGTGCTCGTCATGGAAACAAGACGACACAAAGCAATGCAGGTTCGATCCCCAGGTCCGCGCTTAGAAACCTCTGGGTATTTAAGCGCGTTATAAAATACGCAACTAAGACAAAAATAAAGCAATTATGCAACTGAAAACAAACTGTTCCTGTAACAGCCCCTTGATGCCCATGGGCTGTGTGAGCACTTTAAAAATGTAAAAAGATAAAATTAAATAAATTAAGCCTTGACCACTATTCTGCCTCACCTTGATTGGTTTTGGCTAGCATCACAGTGACTTCCCTGTTAACGCTCTGCTTTTCCAATATGTATTGTAAATGTTAGAACGTTGAATGGAGGGGACCCAACAGCATGTCAGTGCTAAAATTGGTGGTCTGCTCTATCCAATTACTATTTTTCAGGAAATTATCACCTTTGTGTTTTGTTCCCAAATTCTTCTTTTTCTGAAATATTAACATGAGATTGTGTTATTTAATGTGCACCTTCCATTTACTTTCATGTGAGTGCCACCCCCGGCACCCATCACAAACACTTCCTAACAACATCTATACCTATATTTCAGGATCTGAATGACACAGGTCCTAGTAGGATTGTTTGTCTTGTCCTCCCTATTTTTTCCCTCCATTGTCTTGTTGCACCTAGAAACACTTGTGTACAGGTGCGTTATGAATGCCATAACTCTGTTCCTCCCCAGTGTTTTTATGTTTTACTCTTTGTGGCGATGTCCCTTGTCTGGCATTGTGGACTGCAAGGAATGTGACCTTGGTCATATGTCAACCCAAGCGTCAGTGGTTGTCGGCACCACGGGTAGTAGCTGTAGGTTTCCGAGCCAGTTTATCTGGGTCCCTGCCATCTTATAGGGTACAGCCATATCATGCCTCCACGGGCATCTTTATCCTCTTCACCAAAACATCAATCAGAAGAGGTTGCAGGCTAAAGGACACCAGCCTCCTTGGCAAGAGAATGATCCTGAATCCAGTATTTGCCGGAACTAGAGACTCAACAACAAAGCAGGTGGTGTTCCTTTAAAGGGGAAGGGTTTCCCTGGGTTAAGGAAGATAGCGGGTACAATAGTACAGTTACTAGCTCAGTCAGCACCTCAGTGGGACCATGCTGTCAGTCCGATGAGAACTGTTATGATACCTGCGGTTTCTGAAGACAGTAATTCCATTCTGCGGCATTCCGAATGTGCATAATTAGGGGGCAGGAAGCTGCATTCTAACTCCTCCAGTATGCTGCAAAAAAAGGCAACTCTCCAGAACCAAACTAACCTGCTTCCCACTCACACAGTGGTCAAAATGAATCTTGCAGAATAGAAACCTTACCCAGCATTTTTTCCCAACCTAACTTATCCCTAGGAAGTGCAACAGCTTGCAGCCTGGCACAGGCAAACCTTAGGAGGCATAGAGGGACACAACTAAAATGCAAAATGATGGTTAAATCAGATATAGCTTTGGTCCCTCCACCTGAACGCATTTATGTTAACCACAGGTGCTTCTCCAGAAGCTAGACAATCCCACAAGGTACACAATTACGACTCACAGGTACAGACCCCAAGTAAAGATCTATCCAGAGGATAGGAACGTTTTGAAGCCAGACAAGCCACTAAATGTGCGGGTGGTTGGATTAAGCTGCGAATGTTGGTTTACAGAGTTTGAAAAATGTTAAAAGGGCGATGGAGCAGAGAGGTTGTTGACGTTTAGAGAGGCAGAAGGATGAAATTGTGGGAGCTCAGTGGAGGGGCTGGTGACAGGTGGAGGTTGCCAAAGGGCGAGAGAAGAAATTACATCATGTGGCGGATGTGGTTAGAGCTCGGAGGTGGTGGTGGTGACAGGAGAACGTGGCAGGAGGTTAAAATAAATCATAACATCTGGACAAGGTCCAAAAGTGGAAAAGGTATTTGACTTAAGTGATACTGATCACAGACTGGAAGAGGTGGTAATGTGAGGAGGACAGAATAGGAAAGTCAGTCGGACAAATCAGTTGAAAGAGGAATACACTGGAGGTAAGAAGGTTACCATCAGCTTAGAGAGGTGCAGTGTGTAGAGATCATAACGCGCCACCTTCCAAGTAGAGAAAGGGCTTAGGGTTTAGAAGCTCACAGTAGAAACACCTGCCTCCAACTCGAGTCCTACATGCAGCTACTGCAGGCTGCACATTGGCAGGTCGACGTGATATGTATACGAAAGAGCAGAAATGGCCCCAGAACCAGTAGGGACACTTTGTATTAGTCATGCAAGCTTACCTGGGAAATGCTTCATATTGCTATCCTTTGAGAGTTGGCCACCACCCAGTGAGGTCTGGACATTTTAGGCCAGTTTGGGGGGCTTCTTAAGTGATCATTAATACTATTGTTCCATTTGGTATTGACTTTGTGTTAAACATTTGATGTTATGAAAATAAAAGACTTGTTAATCAGTTTTCTGAAAACTTTACAAAAGTGTTCCTGAGGAGATTTATAACCTTCTGGACTACAGTGCATATAAAAAATATTTGTATTTCATTTGTATTTTATTTATTTGTAACGCGCAAACCATCAGGCCCGGAGGCATCAGGGCGCAGGTTATGCAAAGTTACATACAGAGCATACATACATAACTAAAAATTATACACAGGATAATAAACAAGCATTTCGAAGGGATTGTGTCCTCCGACGTATTCCTTATCTTAGATAGAAATCCTTCAGCTTTGCTGGCCTCGGAAAATTTTTTCGCCAGAGGGCGCTGCGCGTCGATGATCGCCGAGTCGATGACCCTCGACGGCCTCCGTGCCGACGTCGACGTCATCCTGCCTATAAAGGCCGCGCGCAGCGTCCGTTGCTCAGTTCCGTTTTTCCGCGCTTCGTTGTGCCTCGGAACACCGTTGCTCAGTTCTCGTCAAGATAACGTATATAATAACTACTATTTACCTCGATATCGATGGCATCCTCCTCCGACCCGACGACCCCTCGGTCCGGTTTCAAAAAGTGCCGAGACTGCGGGAAGAAAATGTCGTTGACGGACCCTCACAGGGTCTGTTTGTGGTGTCTGGGAATCACGCACCAGAGTTCGGAGTGTGAGGAATGCCTTTCCATGACGGCGAAAGCCTTGAAGGAGCGTAGGGGGAAGCTCGAGAGAGGTAGGTCAACTTTAACTTCCTCGAAAGCTTCTTCGGTAGAGTCGAGACGTTCGTCTCCTCACCATAAAAAACACTCTCGATCTAGATCACGAAGTGGCTCCCACCACTCGTCGACATCGAGACACTCGAAGAAGAGACGTAGGAGATCCCCTTCGTCATCTTCGTCGAGTTCTCCTGAGAGAGTTCATTGCCCCACAAAACGCAGCTCGCAAGCTGAGTGGGAGGAATTCAGGAAAAAGATGCTAAGCGTCTTCGAGAAAGCGGCCTCGTCCCCCTCGAAGACAGCTGAGGGTGATACCCCGGGTAAAAAACCCAAAAAATCTAAACGCCGCGAGTCGCAGTACCCGGCGGAAAAGTCAACCCGAAAGCGCCTCGAGCCATCGGGAGATAAAGCATCATCGACGCCATCGTCGAAAACTCCTTCGAAACAGAGGTCGGCGCCATCGACGCCGTTGTCGAAGGATTCATCGGCGCATCAGTCGATCGAGTCGACGCCGACGTCGACGCCGATATCGACGCCGGTGAAGGAAAGAACCACGGCTACTCCACAGCCAACGGTTAGACAAAAGACCTCCGACTCGACGCCGAGAACGTCGACGTCGTTCTCGAGCAAGACTCCGATCCTTTCGAGTTCTTCGAGGCCTAGTACACATTTCTCGACGCTTTTCACGGCGCCTTCGAGTACTTTCACGTCGGTGTCGACGACATCGACGTTTTCAAGGCCTGTGATGATGGCTCCTTCTGCATTGGAAATGGGGTTTATACCATTCCAAAAACCAATGTATCCCCCTTTAACCTCGATTTTTGAGGAAAGGGAGGATTCAGACCAAGATATTGATTTACAGAGGACCACATCACCAGAGCCAGAGACTTTCGCCTCTGAGGAAGGAAGATTAAAAAATCTTCAGGATGCACTTCAGGAAGCTAGTGGCTTGGACACTTCTCCTGAAGCAGAATTTATCAAACCAGACCCAGGAGAACATGCGGAGACTCCATATAGAGCTCTGATGTCTAGAATCATAGAATTTATGGGTTGGTCTGCACCTTCTCCTGCCTTTCAGCAGGATGACCTCACTGACATACTGGACAAGGGCCCACAGGAGGATCCTGTGGTTCCATTTCACTCTGCTCTACAGAGAAGGATTTTGACAAACTGGGAAACGCCAGAAATTATCCCGGCAGTAAATAAAAAACTGTCAACAAAATACAGGGTGGCTAGTTCTGACCCTGAATATTTGTCAAAACACCCTACTCCTGAGAGCTTGGTTGTACAGGCTGCAACCTCATCAGGCAGCACATCTGCATACCCCACTGCTCCGCAGGATAGGGATGACAAAAAATATGATGCCATGGCTAAGAAGGTTTTTTCTGCCTGTAGCATGGCGTTAAAGTCTATTAACGCGACCTGTACGCTCGCTAGGTTCAGCCACACCCTTTGGGAGTGCGCTTCATCAGCGGCTGACTGCCTCCAAGAAGGAGAGGAAAGGGACGCATTTTTAAACATCATCAGGGATGGTAAAGATGCGATGTGCGAGACCCTACAAACTGGCCTAGATTCTGCTGACAGTATCAGCAGGGCCATGGCGGCAAGTACCACAATCCGCAGGCATGCGTGGTTGAGGAAGTCTGGTTTTGCCTCTGACGTGCAGACCAGGCTTTTGAATATGCCCTTTGACGGTTCTACCCTCTTTGGAAAGAAGGCGGATGACAGTTTGGAGAAACTGCAAACGTCCAAGGCAGCAGCCAAGTCATTGGGAGCTGCTATCCGTCAGAATACCTTTCGTCCTTCGGGATCATCGTGGAGAGGACGGTCCTTTCGTTACTATTCCTCATATGGAAGGGGCAGGGGACGACCGGCTCAAAGAGGCCAAGGAAGATTTACCCGTGGTGGACGGGGTAGGGGAAAGAAAGCCGCACCCGCAGGAGCAGGAGCCACTTTACCTTCGGCAACTGCATCAGCCGCTTCAAAACCACTCTGAGGTCTCCCCTCACAGAACACCAGTAGGGGGCAGGTTAACTCACCATCTGACGGAATGGCAGGCTATTACGTCAGATGCTTGGGCTCTGGAGACAGTAGCCCAAGGTTACTGCCTGCCCTTCCTACATATCCCTCAGAGTCATCCACCGGGGAACAACCCTTTGAAGCTTCCAGATCCGC
Organism: Ambystoma mexicanum; assembly: GCF_040938575.1. Taxonomy (NCBI): domain Eukaryota; kingdom Metazoa; phylum Chordata; class Amphibia; order Caudata; family Ambystomatidae; genus Ambystoma; species Ambystoma mexicanum. The sequence continues at coordinate 109,981,394 of NC_090938.1, read as the reverse complement.
TCCTCTTGCAGGAGGTTTTAGACCTGCTAGAGAAAGGTGCCATAGAACTGGTACCTGTAGCGGAAAGGAACAAGGGTTGGTACTCCCCCTACTTCATAATACCGAAGAAGGACGGAGGACTGAGACCCATCTTAGACTTACGGGAATTGAACAAATTCCTCCGAAAGGACAAGTTCAAGATGGTGACTCTCTCTCAGATCCTTCAGGCCCTCCAGCTTCAGGACTGGTTGGTATCTCTAGACCTCCAGGACGCTTATTTCCATGTGCCGATCCATCCCAGGCACAGGAGATACCTGAGGTTCGCAATTGGCAGCTCTCATTATCAATTTCGAGTTCTGCCATTTGGGCTAACCTCCGCCCCGAGGGTCTTTACCAAGCTAATGTCGGTTGTGGCTGCAAGTCTAAGGAGGGAAGGGATTCATGTCTACCCTTACCTAGACGATTGGTTGATCAGAGCTGTATCTTCGGAACAGGCTCAGAGACAACTAGATTATGTTTGCCACTTCCTTCACAAGCTGGGCTTCTCCCTCAATTTAAAGAAGTCACAGATGATACCATCACAGAGACTCCAATTCATTGGAGCAGTCCTGGACACTTCCCTGGGAAAAGCCTTGCCACCAGAGGTGAGGGCTCGAGATATTCTGCAGATGGTCATCAGATTTCAGAATGCCCAATATCTCCCAGCCTACGACTTTCTGAGGTTGCTAGGCCTCATGGCATCCTGCATATTCCTCGTGCCGGAGGCTCGCCTGAGAATGAGATCCCTCCAGTGGGCACTGAGAACTCAGTGGTCACAGTTCTCAGGAAGGATGACAGATCTCCTTCGGATCCCGGTCAAAGTAGCCCGAGACCTTCAGTGGTGGGCCTGTCGGGAGAACATCCTGAAAGGAGAAATGTTTTGGCAACCATGGCCGGAGATAACAGTAGTCACGGATGCCTCACTCACGGGGTGGGGAGCTCACGCCAACGACTTGACCATCAGCGGTCGTTGGTCTCCATCGGAGTCCAGACTACATATCAACCTGTTGGAGCTGAGAGCCATCAGACTAGCGCTGAAGGCTTTTCTGCCGTCTGTACGGGGAAGAAACGTCCTAATAATGACGGACAATACAGTGGCCATGCACTACCTCAACAAAAGAGGAGGCGTAGGCTCACTACCACTGTGCAGAGAGGCGATGCAGCTCTGGTTTTGGGCAATTCAGGAAGGAATCTCTCTATCGGCAATTCACCTAGCCGGAGAGAAGAACTTGACAGCGGACGCTCTGAGCAGGCAGAGCACAGTCTCTCACGAGTGGGAGATAGCTCAGGAAGTCCTTCAAGAGATCTTCGCCCTTTGGGGAACCCCTCAAGTGGATCTGTTCGCCACCAGTATCAACAGGAAGTGCGACAGATTTTGCTCAAGGGAATTTCCCCCGAGAGGAGCTCTAGGAGATGCGTTCGTAGTGGACTGGGAGTTCCCACTTCTGTACGCGTTCCCTCCGGTCCCTGTCATTCCTCAAATGATCAGGAGGTTGAGAAGGTTTCGGAAGACCATGATCCTAATTGCCCCGGATTGGGCCAGGAGAACGTGGTACCCGGACCTTCTAGACATGTCCATCTGCCCTCCAATTCGACTGCCATACAGAGAGGATCTTCTCTCGCAGAAGGAAGGTCAGGTTCTCCATCCAGCCATCAAGACCCTCAACCTTCACGCTTGGTGTCTGAAAGGTTGAGGTACAAGGATTGGGACCTTCCGGATGATGTTATGGAGGTGTTGCTTTCGGCCAGAAGGCCGGCAACTAAAACTCTATACCGCTGCCGTTGGAACAAATTTTGCAGCTGGTGCAGAGAAAAGAATATTGAACCCTTTTCTTGTGGTACACCTATGGTGTTGTCATTCTTACTTTACCTGGCTAATTCAGGCCTACAGGTTGGCACAATTAAGGGCTATCTCGCAGCGCTATCAATCTTTAAGCGCACTGCAGAGGAGCCTTCATACTTCAAAATTCCATTGGTAATACAATACCTAAAAGGATTAACTAATGTTTATCCCCCGAAACCTTTTCAAGTTCCCTTATGGGATTTAAACCTAATTTTAAACTTCCTAAAGGGTGCCCCTTTTGAACCACTACACTCTTGTTCATTGAAGCTTCTCACCCTCAAAACTGTTTTGCTAATAGCATTGACATCTGCTAGAAGGGTTAGCGAGTTGCAAGCCTTATCGTGTAAACCTCCACATACAATCTTTTACAAGGACAAAGTTGTTCTTCAGGTGAAGCCTAACTTCCTCCCGAAGGTAGTCTCGGAGTTTCACATCACTCAGAAGATTATATTACCTTCTTTCTACCCTCCTCCTCATCCGGGGAAGGAGGAAGAGAGACTGCACAGGCTGGACCCTAAGCGAGCCTTGAGCTTCTATATCAGCAGATTGGCTAAGATCAGACAAGCAGACCAACTCTTTGTAGGTTATGCAGGACATAAGTTGGGCCTTCCAATAACAAAACAAACCATCTCCAGATGGATTATTTTAGCCATTCTGGAGTGCTACAAATTGGCAGGAAAGGAGCCTCCTCAAAATCTAAGGGCTCATTCTACCAGGGGTATCGCAACATCCTCAGCCCTTCAAAGAGGGGTGCCAATTCGAGATATATGTGCGGCTGCCACATGGTCGTCCGCACATACATTTACCAAATTCTATAGCCTGGATTCCTCCTCTAGTCAAGAAACTAGATTCGGCAAGGCTGTGTTACACTCTGTCCATTCTGGAAGGGTAACATAACTTTTATTACTCCCGCCTCCAGTCACAATACCACTGCTATGGGAGTCTATCTAAGATAAGGAATACGTCGGAGGACACAATCCCTTCGAAGAACTAGTTACTCTTACCTTGTAACGTTCTTTCGATGGGATGTTCCTCCGACGTATTCCTTATCGACCCTCCCATCCATCCCCGCAGTATGACTTCCTGTGGGTTTGCAGCCTATGCTCCTTCAAGGTGATTAGTCTAATCCAAAAACATTACTGGGGACTACAAAACGGAACTGAGCAACGGACGCTGCGCGCGGCCTTTATAGGCAGGATGACGTCGACGTCGGCACGGAGGCCGTCGAGGGTCATCGACTCGGCGATCATCGACGCGCAGCGCCCTCTGGCGAAAAAATTTTCCGAGGCCAGCAAAGCTGAAGGATTTCTATCTAAGATAAGGAATACGTCGGAGGAACATCCCATCGAAAGAACGTTACAAGGTAAGAGTAACTAGTTCTTCTATATACATAAATTACAATGCAGATGTAGGCGTGACATGAGACATAACAACAGGAATGTACAGTATATAATAGGCGATGTATTCATTATATTTTTACACATCAGCACATGACATAACAAGATAATACCACACAAATGAACAGTAACACAAATACAGTGAGAACAAAAAATATTACATGTTGAATCAAAAAGGATTGAAATTAGCTAGACACACTATGTATTAAATGCTAGTGTGGATTTCCAATAGGTTCTGACTATGCAGGAAGTGGTTCCAACTTTGGACCACTGTCTGTCTAGCCCAACTGCAGATGAAATCATATTGTAGTTCAGTTTCCTGAAGCTAGTTGGTTGTGCATCCCACAAATGTTCAGTGACATTTAGTTTCAGCAGTGGGATACAGCAGGACCGTGATTGAAGTCCGCCCTCTCCTAAACAGAGAGTAATTGTTTTACGGCCCCTATAGCCTCCATTCCCATGAGAACCACCTAGGGAAGAACAATAGTCCAACCGTGAAAGAACCAGAGTAGAACTGAGGACTTAAGTAGCTTGAAATAAGAGAAAGGTGCGTACCTTCTGAACATTATGGAGCTTAAGACAACAGGAAAGAGCTGTGTTAGTAATGCGCGACGAGAAAAAAAGAAAAGAGTCAAAAGTAACGCTTGGGTTTCAAGCAGATTGGGACATGTAAATATGAGAGGCGCATTGGAAGTGCATTCAGAAGTGCACTGGCTGTTGGGCTTTCTCGTTGCTTGTGGTTCCTGACGCCGGTTTGCTCTGCAAAATTGAATTCAGCAATAGGTCCAGGCACCAGTCGCCAAGAGGAAGGACAAAGCTTGGGAACACGGACACAGACTTGGACTCATTTCACAAGTAATTTTGTAGCTGGGCGCACGCACCTTTCTGTTTGTGCCAGTAAGGGAGACTTGTGTTTGTGTGGAAGCTGCCAGGAAGTTGCCTACGGCTTACTCACATACTTTTCCATATCTCTCTTTTTTTATGTTTGGTTCTTTTTCTTAATAGCCTCCACTGCTAATTCTGCTTACTGACATGCCTCCTTTCTGAAACCTCCCCCACCGCCCAGTTTTGTTCACATACACCTTTAAAAACCTGGTGCACGCGCATCGCAAGTCATTCAGAGTGCACTGGCTATTGGGCTATTGGGCTGGCAGGTGGCGGGAGGCAATCTAATCTCTTAACAACAAAAGAAAAAATAGTTCCTTATTAAAAAGAGGTATTTACTATATTATTTGCATCAATTAAGTGTTTCACGTGTTGGATTAGTGGTTTCAAACTTGTATTTCGCACACACACTCAGCGTGCACTGCAGAAATCCAAAATGATGGGAAGTCTGAGGAGTAGGAAGTCCTTACATGAGACGAATACAGGTATAAGTCTAAACACCACTGCCCCTATTCTAACCCATGGCTCCTGTGACAACTTCGAAATGTTGCCACTAACTGGAAACTATCCTCTCGTCTCTGATGTAGACCCATATACTCTCCCTTATAGTCAACAGTCACTGGCAATTGAGCCGAATGATAGCAATACTCCAAGTATTCTGTATACTCTGGTACGAAATTCGATTGTACAGACACATTACACTCTCAATAAAGGTACTCCTGCATTTTGCGATTATGTGAAAGAAGTCGAAACTAGTTCTCAACTAAAAGATGAAAAACATAATGTGGCGTCGCTGTATGAAAACCCTACTAACAACGTTTCTATCTTGGCGCCCACTTTAATGAATGATTGGGAGAAGTGATACCATATTGCTCTCAATCCCAGCTCCCCTATTGTATTCCTTCCATCCGAAGTTGAACGCATTTGTTTGCACAATGATTTAAATAAATAAGGGAACAACAATAAAGTGGGCATTCAGGCTCAATTTACTGCTCGTCCTGGCCTGCCCTCCACTAGCTCCCCTACTAATCCACTTAAAGACTTGAACACAAGCTTTGAATCCATTTTCATTCCCAATTCAAATGTGAATCCAAATGGAGAGTCAAAGACGAAGCTCAAACTGGTCTAATGATAAGTCACAATCTACTGAAAAGCAAAATTCCATCCAGAAGAATATCGAAGAGTCTTCTCCTTTTCCGGTAATTTCTAGCTTGTTAAATCTGCTAGACAGAGAACACGATTTAACACATTCCTCTTTGGAAAACATTAAACATATGCTGGTTGAACTTTCCTCTAAGGTAAACTAACTAGAGGGCTTTTTGTCTGTGCAGGCATATTACCAGTCGGAAAAATTTAAACTGACAGACATAGCATTATTGAAATTGTTGAGTCAGCCAACTATTGGTTCCAGTAGTCAATCTACTCAAACTCCAGATGGTGATATGGGGATTGCAACTGTGGGGCAATCTTATGCAAACGCATTTATGACTAGTGACGGCAACAGCACAAATTTAAAAGTGGAAAATTAAAACCCTATCATTGATGCTATCCAATTAAACTCATTAAAACTTGATGATGTTTTTTGATACTTCATCTCTGAAAGAAACGAGGTCGGGAAAAACATTCATCTCTATATTGATGACAAATTGGAGGTAAAATCTGAAAAATCACCAAATATGCCAGACAGTCCCTCTCCTTTGGTTACTATTATTGAGCAAAACGCTTGTAATATAGAACACACACAAGTGATAGGATCTGAGTTGGAAAGGGCAACAGTTGAACCTGAAACTGTCCCACACACCACACATTGATGATAACGATGATGATAGAAATCAGTTTCTCTTTTCTCACAAAATGCGGCGAGCTCATCAAAGGGCATTAAATCGCAATAAAAACACAAATAAAACATTTTAGAAACAAAAAATGTGCTTACCAGTAATAACACCAAAAAACAAAAGGGTCTAATGGGTCTGAAGATATTGGTCAAACTTTAAAACTCACTGCAGCTGATCCGCAAATTGATCTTCTCAGTTAAACAGAGAGTCAAAGACTGCTCTTAATTTGGACAATAGTGAGGTAAAAGAAATTGTAATGGCCAAACTCAACTCCTCGATTCCCATCGAGTCAGTTACGCAGCTTAATTTATCTTCTGCTGCGAAATTAACAAGTTCAACTGGTCAACTATACAAATACTATCCAGTGATTACCAAAGAAAACCCAAAAACGTGAATTCCGCACAAGGTGGCCCAATAGCAAGCAAGGGGTTAAATCCCCAAAACAACACTCAAAAATCCCCAAGTGTGTCCTCGTTTGTTGTTAATATACAGGTGGGTGCAGTAGCATCGGCAGACACACCTACCTCTACTATCCAGCCAATTCACTCTCCCACCAAACCACAGAGTTCAGTCGAGTTTGTCGTGCTGCAGCCCAGGGTCCTGCTAATACAGGACAAGCATGTCTCTGCAATGCAACACAACAACCTTACAAAAGAAGCCTCGAACTCTGAAGAAATTGTTGAGGAAGAATTTGATAAAAGCATTATTTACATAATGGGCTGGTCCAGTGATCCTAAAATCAACGGACGCCAGCGTTTAAATAGATCTTTTCTATTCAACAAATTCAGAGGCTTTCCACATCTTAGAACGGTTATATCGGAGGATATCAACTGGCTCCGATTGGCAAACTATAATAATCTTAGGATGATATGTGCCCCCTTTTCGCTAATCATACAAAAGTTGTTGTGGGATCATAGAGAGGCTTTTGAACTGCAAGGTCTCACTATATACCTTTTTCGGTCTGAGGAAGAAGCGACATTGTTTCTAGAGGAGCAAATTGAAAACCCCAACCGGTCAAATAGACAAGGTGAGTTAAATCTAAGCTTACCTAAAGAGGAAGATGAGTTGGTCCACATTGGTAGGATCAGCACCTAATCTCACCTGGCTTGCGCTACTGCTAACGACAATTATTGAAATGACTAAAAACTCTAAACAACCCTAGCTGTGATGTATTTCAGCTGGCATCATGTGTCAAGGATGGCACTCTGTCAAGAGTGGCACAGGGCCCCCAGGTAGGGTTTGGGTGGCTGTGCTGATGTAAGGTGACAGATAAGTACACACACAGCAGGAAACTCATTAAGAAAGAAAAGTAGGCAACTGTAGTTGTGAACAGAAAGGGGCAGGAAATACAAAGATACAAACAAACTGGATTCCCTCTTGGGGTGTATGCAGATATGGAAAAAGAGTGTTCCACAGACCTTAGGAAAAACTCTAGCCTTCTGCACAGTTTGCTATTACAGAGGCCCACTCCGTCTGCTCATGGCTGGGAACAACAGCTGTGGGTGTCTGTTAAACAGAAAACGCGACAAGGGAAGGGGCAGAGGTTGCCTGCCAGAAACCAACAGTCAAGCTCTGTACAAAAGATCAACATAAGACACAAGAGAGACAAGAACAGAAATAACCAAGGACAAGGAAGTCTAAGAGAAATCTAGCAGAAGGGAATGAAGGAAGAAACAGTACAATAGAAATGGGTAACCTAAAGGGGAGGACAGAGGAGTCAAGGAAGAGAAGGACAGGGATCAAGAGCAAGGGGATGCCAACAAGGAAGAGAGCAAGGGAGTAGCAGCCAGGAAAGAGGGGGGCTGCAAAAAAGGAAGCAGGGCTGCAGTACCAAATGGTACGTCGTACAGAAAAACTGTAGTGGATTGCAGAGGACTGTAGTAGGCTGCTAGGCAGAGAGTCCAGAGGAGCAGGACTGAGAGCTGTAGTAGGTGGCAGACAGAGCCCAGAGGAGTAGGGCAGCAAGGCGCGAACCCAAAGGAACAGGGCATAGAGGCAGAGAGACCAGGGGGTCAGGGCTGAAAGCAGAAGTGAGTAGCAGGCTGCAAGGCAGGGAGCCCAGCGGAGCAGAGCAGCAAGGAGCGAGCTCAGAGGAACAGAGCAGCAAGGCAGGGTGCCCAGAGGGCTATGGCTGTAGGCAGCGGGGTGTAACAGGCTGCAAGGCAGGAAGCCCAGAGGAGCAGGGCTGTGAGGCAGGGAGCCCAAAAGGCTAGGGCTGTAGGCAGCAGGGCATAGCAGGCTGCAAGGCAGGAAACCCAGAGGAGCAGGGCTGTGAGGCAGGGAGCCCAAAAGGCTAGGGCTGTAGGCAACAGGGTGTAGCAGGCTGCAAGGCAGGAAGCCCACAGGAGCAGGGCTGTGAGGCAGGGAGCCCAAAAGGCTAGGGCTGTAGGCATCAGGGTGTAGCAGGCTGCAAGGCAGGGAGCCCAGAGGAGCAGGGCTGTGGGGCAGGGAGCCCAAAGGGCTAGGGCTGTAGGCAGCAGGGTGTTGCAGGCTGCAAGACAGGGAGCCCAGAAAGAGCACTGGAACAAAAGCAGGAAAATGCAGCAGCAGGAACAGCATACAAATTTGAGTAAAAAGGGGCTGGGAGGACTCTTGATGCAAGAGACTGAGCTCCTGCAGGCAGCTGCTTAAATACAGCCCTGCCCTGTACTGAGGCAGGCTAATTGGCAGCACCTGGAGCAGCACACCTGAATACAATATGCCTCCTCCCTCTCTGGTCCTGAGATGGTGGAAGCAGCACTGATCCCTAGGGCTTCTGGGGATTGTGGTTCCAATGCTGACGAATGGTAATGGCCAGGAATTGATAGCTGTAGCAAGGTGCATTGTGGTACATGTAGTTAGTTGAGTTATATAAGAAGGCACCAAAGTCACGCAAATGGGAATTAAGTACCAAACTGTGAATAGGGGTTGTTCCAAGAGTATTCTGAAGATAAATGAATAATAAATAGTCCATGATGGTGTGCGCCCATGGCGCAGGCATGACATCATGGAACTGCTGCGGGAAAAACAATCTTGAGGCATGGTTGGCAGAATTGCCTTGTGAAACTTATCCTGCTGTATTTCTATTGCAAGAAACCATGTGCTCTCAAGAGTTTTACATTGATGGGTTTACTAGCTACTTGGTCCCAGCGACGAAGGGTTCTTTAGATCATCTGAGCAGGGGTATAGCGATTCTACTGAACAACGCCGACAAACATAAAGTGACTGTGTTTTGTTCATCCGATATGCTGTTGGCACTAGAATATAAATTGTTATGTGAATTTTCATGTGAATTTCCTACAATTTGCATATACTTCAATCCAACAAAACAAAGTTTTGATGCCCTCTTGGATGAAATCGACCTGGTGTTGAAATGTGCTTACCTAAAAAATCCTGACTTAAGAATTTTTCTAGGTGGTGATTTTAACTTTACCTGTACTGCAGCATTACCTGCCGCTGAGTCTCTCATGTTCTCAACGAGACAATTGCGATTAAAAGAAAGGGGTTGTGTATGGTAGCATCATCTCTTCGAGTGGAACATTCACACTGTACTTTTTTGATGTTGATGTATCCCCAGGTACTTGGTCTAGGAGAAATCAAGCTTCAAACTTAAGCCTTATAGAAAATGATCAGGTATTTAACTCTGTTAGATGGAATCCTAACACATGTAGAGAATTTACATACCTTATTAACAGGGATTTTTGCAAAGCACTACGTAACTCCAGTTTACTCACGTCAGTTAGAGAGAATTGGAACAACATACTTATTCAAGATACTCTCCTTTCCTTATCGTCTCGCGCAAATGCTTCCAGCAATCCAACTTTGTATCCTTTATCCCATAAGATAGCAGGAATAAAACATGCCCTTAATATTGACTTGATAAACTTAAAACAAAGCTTTATAGACTCTGGTTCTTATAGGCTTGACAAAGATCAGATTCAGTCAAAATATCACATGCAGATTAAAGTCACCAAACATTATTTTTTATAACAAACATAACCAGTCTATCCTGGCACTGCTTTGTAAACACGACTCATGTAAATTGAGGTCTTTCCTAAACAATAAACAAAAGGCAACTCAAAATGCCCTGGCCTCCTCTATACCAGCAGACACTTGGCAAAGTTATATTGTGGAAACATTTAAATTACCTGAGCTCTTTGAAGGGTATGATTCTGGAATCAGTGAATTTAAATGTGAAGACTCCATTAGATTCACTAAGAACGAGATATTGACAGCTATCGGAAAACTAAAACCGTCAAAGGTCCCTGGTCCCGATTGAATACCATTGTGTTTATTTAAATCAGATCCGTTGTTTTGGTCTACCGTCCTATTGAATACATTTGACGATGTCTTAGATACTAATCACATTCCAAAATCCTGGTGCAATGCAATTACCATCCCAATATTTAAAAAGGGTGATCCCAAAAATCCTGTAAACTTCCGTCCTATCGCTTTGATGGACGCGGAGCCAAAGTCTTTGCGATATTATTATTGTCTCACTTGTAAACTTTTATTACCGATCATGACATTTACTCAAAATATCAGGTAGGTTTCCGTAAGGAAATGGGAACCTCACTGAATGTGACTATTATTGCTCATATTTCAGCTAAAGCTAAAGAAATTAATTCTGGTCCCATTTACATGGCAGCGCTTTTGACACTATAATCAGAGAGCTCATGTGGGCGAGACTCCTGGCCATGGGCTTTTCGTCAAGACTCATTCCACTTATAGCTATGCTACACTCAGACACCATGTTTCAAATAAGAATTACAAATTCTGGTGCCTTGACACCCCCCATCGTGACCAGGACTGGTGTAAAGCAAAGATTTAACTAGGCAGCGACCATCTTTAATTTGTATATCAGTGACATGGATCAGCTTTGGCAACATCAATCCATGTATCCCATAAGGTTGGGAGATATGAAAATTGATTGGATTTAGTTTGCAGATGATATCCTGCTCATGGACCGAACTCCATCTGGGTTGCAATGTAAGTTAAATCAATTTGAAAAATATGCGAGTAAACATAATCTTCAGGTAAATTCAGAAAAAACAAAAATCATTACATTTACAAACAGAAAAAAGATCAAATCATATACCTGGATAATTGGCCAAGCCAAAGTAGATTGGGCTTCAGCCATGCGATATCTCGGTTATACTCTTTCTGAGGTTAACTCTATTGCATCATGAACCGTCTCACTAAACAACAAGATGCGACCCCTGGCTTCCATGATGAAGATGATCCTGCGGAAACATTGTAAATATTCCTTGCTACCCTTGATCGACTTCTACATACTTAAAGTTGAGCCTATATTGCTTTTTGGACTTGATGCCTGTCTGTTAGAAATTGAGATTCTGCTTAATCGTATTCAGGGTCAATTATGGAAAGGAGTTTAAAGAAGTTTGGCTTCAGAGGTCCGGTCTGTCAAGGCGACATATATAAATTGAACCAAAAAGGTTTTTATATTTCAAACATAGTAAACTATATGTTGTGTATAACTGAGTTGTGGTTAGAGAAAAGCCAAAAAAACACATCCAGAGTCAATTGCTTAAAAAGTACTCAGATAGAAGACAGTGCCAAGTCTAGGTTACAAAAACAAATGATTGTTTTATTTTGTTAAAGTTGCCCTTGTTGATGACACGTGTTTCGTCTGTACTACAAGCCTTTTTCAAATCAGGGCCTTATTTCTATATATTAGTGCAAACTTTTGTCACAATTTAGAAATCAACATTAATCATAATCCAGACAAAACAAAACAATGCAGAGTACATTGATCCACATTATCAGGTTAAATCATATGGAAACTGGGGTGGGAGGTGGGAGAGAGGAACAGAATGTTAATTCACATTTATAATATAAAGATATAAACCATTTTTCAATTAAAAATACACAGAGAAACAAGGGTTGGTAAAGGGGAGGATTCATAGGATGCAGAGAGCAAATGAAGTATAATAAAAATCAAAGAATAATACATAAAATTGGATGAGAGTAAATAAATAAAAAATACAGAAATAAATAAAGGGAGAGATGAAAAAAGTAGAATTAGTCTATGTTTTCTGTGTGAGGAAATTGCACAACCGTTCCTTGATTAGATTTCAAACGGGTATTTTTACCTTGAGTTCCATGTCCCCAAAATATTAGGTTGACATTCGCCAATAGTTGGGTTCAATCCCTTGGAAAATAAATACACTTGTTGAGAAGTTTGTTGTGGAGTGTTTATACTTATTTGACATCTTAACAGACATAAATGTGTCATTCATTTTCCGTCTGAATTTTCTACACTCACACTGAATTTTTAAAATACTCATAAATCATTTATGTCCTAATTCGCCAATTTGACCTTTCAGAATGCAGATTGAATACAAAACTCTAAATTCCAGGTTGCTCGGCCGCATTGTCCTAAAAACAGTCACTAAAATGTTCATAGAATCAGTTAGTTAACACATATCTTCTTTTTGATTGACTGTTTTGATGTTAGTTATGACGGCATCTGGCGTCAGTTCGCGTGCGTCAGCTGCTGTGTGGGGCGCTGAGTGGCGGCCGCACATAGTATTTGTTGTTTAGATTATCGTCATGGAAACATGTTGACCGGAGTCCCTTTTTTGTTTCTTCGTTCCGTGTGGGATGGCGTGCACCATCTTTTGTGAATAAAGTACCATATTTTAATGTTAACTGGGCTAGTAATGCCCAATTTCCTGAATGTGGGTTAGAGAGTCACAGATAAATACAAAGTTTATCACGGTATGTCTTTATGAAAAAAAGACAGAAAATACACTGTATTAATGATTCTAAACGTGATTCTTTTAGAAATTGTAGGGTTTGTCCGTTAATAGTGATATTTACAGTCATGATGATTGTATGATCAATTAACATGCTTAATTATGTACACTGGGCTAGCAGTGCCCAATTCTCAGAATATGGGTTGGAGATTAATAAATATGATGCTTGTCACAGATTGTCTTTGTGATGAGTAAAAATAACATTCACTGCATTAGTGAATCCATGCGTAGGTATTTGAGTCATTAATTGGAGTTGCTAATTATTATTGATAGTTTAAGTCATGCTTATCATGCACTCAAATATCGTGCCATTCATATAAGCCATTTAATAAGCCATAGGCTAGTAGGGTTTGTTACCTAATCCATCATTGTGCTGTGTATCGAGACTGTCCATATCGCGTGTGTGTTTTAAAAGGAAAAGAAAACACACCTATCATCTCACAGTGAACCTCAATTGTTTAGAACACTATTAATGTATGTATGGGGCCCATTTTATTGATGCCTGGTATCTTCTGTTGTGATGATCGTATTAGCGCTTTCCCAGGCTAGTTCCAAGTATAGTTACCTCATCCTATCTGCAACTATAAACTGGGTTACATAATTGGATAATTAAACTCAAATAATTAAGCTAATGTATATAGATACATGTTTGGCTCAAGATTGTACGGGTATTGGGCGATCTTTCATGAAAAAATAATTCAATTCCTTTTTGGAATGAAGAATATTGCAACCAGATGAAAAATGAAAATGAGCATTGAAACCTTATTGTGAAACTACATACAAAAACAAATGTTGGAAAATAGTTCCATTGTTAAACATATTTGGAGGAGTCTTTTGTTATAGAAAAGACACCATTTCATTGTCCGTATTGAGGCCCTGTACAGTCGAATTAAATTTACAAATAATTCTGGCCTCCGACTGACGTAGTCTTTTTTTCTTTGTTGCCTCCTCTCTTGCCCAGCGTGATTCTTTGAAGGCCTACAAATCTGATGTCTGCTTTGCTAGCCATTTGATGTTCTTTCTGCCAATGGCAGGACAAAGGTCATTTCAGATCTTGGCTCCCAATCTTTGCTAAATGTTTCCGGCCACACATTCTAAGTTCTCTGATGGTACTACCTATGTATACCTGGTTGCATACACAAATAATACCATAAACCACATATTTTGTTTTGCAGTTTATTGGTTGTTGAATCTTGATCTCGTTGTTGTACAAATCCTTGAATAGATTTGTTTTATCATGAGCATATTTGCACATTGTGTATTCTCCACATTTTCTGAAACCATTGTTGGGGGATTGTAACCAATGTGTTGTGTTTGTTTTGTCTAAGTCTGGTAACAACGAGAGGCTCAATTTGTTCTTTAAGGTTTCTGCTCGTCTGAAGATAATTCTTGGTTTTGGGTCAACATGATTCTTTATATTTTTGTCCAGTTTTAAAAAGTACAAATGTTTAGAGAGAATCTTGTTCAAAAGATTGTGATTGCTGCTGAACTTGGTGATGAACCCCACTTTTGGCTGTTCCATTCGTTTCGTGCTGGGTACTAGGGTCTGTTCATGTGTAAGTACTCTACTTTTATTCATTGCTTGTTTCACACAGTTTTCTGAATATCCTCTTGCCAGGAACCTAGTTTCCAGCAGTGCGCATTCCCTTTCAAATGATGCAGTTGTTTGGCAGTTCCTTCTTGCCCGAATAAACTCTCCAGAGGGTATATTGAGAATGGTGGATCTGTGATGATAGGTATTGGCATGAAGTGTGGAATTAGTTTCAGTGGGTTTTCTGTACGCACAAGTCTTGAGTTCATTGTGATCTATGTAGATCGTTAGATCAAGAAAGTTAATCGAGTGGTCATCGCAAGTTCCAGTAAATTGTATTCCCAACTGGTTGTTGTTGATGCGATTCGTGAAATCATTAAATTCTAACTTTGTACCTTTCCAAATTATCAAAACATCATCGATGTATCACATCCATCTCAGTAGTTCTTTCTGGTAGGCTTTGTCCTGATAAATTACAGTATCCTCAAAGAAGCCCATAAAGATGTTTGCTAGTGCTGGTGTGTATTTTGTGCCCATTGCTACACCTTTAGTTTGTCTGTAATAGCAATCGTTGAAGTTGAAAATATTGCATTCAAAAGTTAGTTTGAACATTTCTTTAATCATTTGTACTTGTTGGTATATCGATGATGAGTCTTCTTTAAAGGTGTGATCTATAGTTTTACTTGTCCACTGATGTTGGATGGATGTGTAGAGTGCCTTCACATCTAAACTTGCCAGCTGGTAGTTTTCCTTCCATTCAATAGATTTAAGTTTCAAAATTACATCTGTGGTGTCTTTTAGGTATGCTTTCAGTTTGCTTGCTCTTGGTCTTAGGATATTGTCAAGGTATTGTGAGATATTTTCTGTTGCCCATCCTATACCACTTAGGATTGGCCAGCCTTCAGGTATTGTGTCATAGTCCTTATGCACTTTCAGCAAAAAATACATAGTTGGTATTACTGGTTCCTTGATGAACAGGAAACTTTTTTCCTCATCTGTCAAAAGTCCTTTTCTATACGAGTTGAGTATTTCCTGTTCCAGTTGTTGTACAATTCGCTTTTTTTGGATCGGTAGATAGTACCTCATAATAACGAGGTGTTTCCAAGTGTCATCTGGCCATCTCTAAATAATCTGACCTTTCCATTATAACAATATTGCCACCTTGGCCAGCATCTTTTATCACTATGGATAAGTCTGTTGCCAGGTCTTGTAAAGCTCTATGTTCTTCAGGCGATAAATTGTGGGTTAGTCTTTTCTGATGTTTCCTACTTTTCAATTTATAGAAATCTTCTGTTACTGCTTTGTAGCAGGTGTCGATGATGTTATCTGTTGACAGCTGAGGTACACATTTTGATGTGGGCTTCAATTCCTTATTTGGCAACATGTCTGATTGTATATTTAGATCACGGAGAACTTGGGATATGTCAAAATCGTCTGTCATCGTTGTCAATTATGGGAAGGAGTACTGAGTTTGGCGGCCTCTGTGCCTAATGCAATCATTCTTCATGAGTTGGCCCTTTCATCTTTGGCCTCCAGGTGGACATGGCGCAGACTTACCATTTACACAAAAATATTGTAAGCAACTCCAAATTCTCTCTTTCAAGATCTGCACATGATGATGTTGGGAAATAAGGTCTCATTCATGAGAAACGTTTTGAATAAAATGAACGACATTCTTTACAATATAACTTCAACTGTTGAAGACCTCATACTAGGTCTACCAAATGTTAAGAAAAAATTATACGAACACGATTGGATTCAGACTATTTATGTGATCAAAATATATATTGAATATTCCCTGTTTCCAAGAAAGAGAGAATTGTGGTCATTATACCTAATGAAGAGTCCTTCTGACAAATTTCGCCGAACTTATATCAGATTTAAACTTAATCACTTAATCAGTTTCACACATTAGAGCGCACTGCCCTATGGCAGTAATCCCCAAACGGACTTTGTCAACACGTGCTGTCGGTACTGCATGAATTCCCTCCAGAAAGAAACTCTAAAACATCTAGTAGTATATTGCCCATTTCTGGAGGATGACAGAAAGAGCATGCTAGGGAAATATGCACCATCCGAAATGGAGTGCTCTCCAGAATCTTTTTGGAATAGATGCATGGTGGGGAATAGCACGCAAGTTTTATTAGCTCCGTATAGTCTTTTGCTTAAAATCGAAGAGCTCTTAATCTTGTACAATTCCAGCATTTACTGTTTAACGCAAACATGATTTTATTAGCTTTTAATTTTTATTTTGCGATTGGTTGAATCATGTGACTCATGAATAGCACTTGTATTGGAAAATTGATTTCATATTTTTTTCTTATGTGAAATGCTTATATATTTTTCGTTTCATATAAAACACTATAATATGATTGTTCTTTGAAATTGATGCATGTTATGATCAACATTGTATAATTGTTAACTTGCTCAGTTCCGACTAATACTTTTATTGACTTATTTTATGATGTGTAATTAACTCGAAATATGCTTTCTAAATCTAATTGTTTGTAAAAGTTTATAACCTAAACTAAAAAAAACTAAAAAAATAATAATAAGAGAGCTAGGAAAATAAATGATTAGGGGGAGAGGAAATTGGGGAGGTAGGAAAAATAAAATGTCTGTTTTTGAAGTGAAGAAAGCGAGAGTGCATCCTTGATTGTACAGAAAGTAGGCAAACAGAAATCTTTTAATAAATAGTGTCAGTAAAAGAGGGGGGGATATCTGAGTATCGTCAGTGTAGAAATGGCAGGATAGACACAAAGGCTTAATAATATCAGCATGAGATGCAGTGTAGAGAGAGAATAGAAGGAGCTAGAGGTCAGAGCCTTGGCGGACACTATTATGTAAAGGAACAGCTAGAGAGAAATTACCAGCCCAGGATATATAAAAGGCGCAGTCAGAAATATAAGACAGAAAGCAGCAAGAACAGAATCAGAAATACCAAAAGAATAACGAGCATATAGAAGAAGAGGGTGGTCCACCCTGTCAAAGACGGCAGAAAGATTGTGTAGAATCAGAATAGAATATGTTGGAGTGATGAGCTGAGAGAAGACATTCAGTCACAGTAAGGAGAGCAGTCCCAATAGAAAGAAAAGGACACAACCCAGATTGGTAAAGGGAAAATAGAGCGTTGTGATCTAGATAAGTAGAAATCTGGGCGTGAACAATACACTCCAAGATTTTGGAAAGAAAAGGAAGAAGTGAAATAGGACAACAATTGGCAGAAGAAGATTACTCAAGGGAACGTTGTTTGTTTGTTTATTTATTTCTAATGCGCACCAGACCCGAAGGTGTCAGGGCGCAGCAATAAGACAATGCAAAGCTTACAAAGATACAGGGTCAGGTCAAGGTAAGGCAGGTAAACAGATTGAAACAGGTAGGATACATAATCACATCAAACAGGTATTACGATATACTTTAGTAGAATATACAGGTACATCCTAGGTATAAATAACACAGCAATCATTTCTAAGGATCAGTGGATTTGAGTAGGTTAATGTAGTTACCTCTAAAGTTCAAATAGGGTTGATCTTCTCTAAGGGTGTGTGGCAAGGAGTTCCAAAGTTTGGCTGCTTTCACAGGAAAGCTACTACCGCCAGCCTTGGTGAGTCTAAATCTTAGAATAGTCAGGCAATTGGCATTACTGATTCTCATAGGTCTGTTGGATGTTCTTTTGTGAAATCTATCTGCGAGATAGCTGGGTGCTGCATTATTTAGTGCTTTGTGGGTAAGGGATGCCGTTTTTAAGAGGATTTTATTATAAGTCGAGAGCCAGTTGTTTTGGCGTCTAGATGCCGAGATGTGTATTCTTTTGTTCACACCTAGTGCGGCTCTTAATGCATTATTTTGGAGGATTTGTATCCTCTGGATGATAGCTTTGTTGGCACCGTTGTAAAGAGCATTGCAGTAATCTAGCCTAGAAAGTATTAGAGCTCTAGCCAGGATTATGCAGCTGTCATTCGAAAGGAAAGGTTTGCCAGTCCTGATGAGCTTGCACGTGTAAGCAGTGGTGGAGGCCATTGATTTCACTTGTTTGTCAAAGGAGAGGGTAGAGTCAAGGTAGAAGTCAAGGGTTTTCACTTCCTTGACTACCTTGATGAGGTTTCCATCAATGGAGAATGAGGAATATTCCTGGACTAATTTCTTAAGGTTAAGATGGGTGCCCAGGATGATAAGCTCTGTTTTGCGTTCATTCAGGCATAGACCATGAATGGCCATCTATGCCTGGATGATGAGATATACTCTATTCACCAGAGCCAAATCCTTTTCATATTCCCAATTAAGTGGGAGGAGAATCTGAGTATCATCTGCATAGTTAGTGTAGGTGATACCCAGAAGGTCCAGATCATCGACAGGGGCTTGGTGAATATATTGTATAGAGTAGGGGAGACACAAGAACCCTGGGGGACACCACACGTGATAGGGGCAGGGTCAGCTGCTGCCGAGGGTGAGAAGACCCTCATGGTTCTATCACTCAAGAATTATTCTATCCATCTGATAGCCTCTGTGGAAAAGTGGGCTGCTGAGTCCAGATGGCCACACAGGATCTTGTGGTCCACCAGGTCAAATGCAGTTGAGAGGTCTAACAATAGGAGGCGGGCTGTTTTACCTTTGTCTCTTAACTCATCGACCTGTGTTTTGAGGTCGATGAGAGCGGTTTCCGTTCCATGTTGGGGGTGGAATCCGGATTGTCTTGCTCCCAGAAGCTTATGGAGTTCCAGATATTTTTGGATCTGGGTGTAAGCAACCTTGTCAAGTATTTTAAGCAGGAATGGTACCGTCGTGATAGGGCGGTAATTGGTAGGAATAAGTGGGTCTAGGGTTTGTTTCTTTAACAGTGGGAGTACCCAGGATTGCTTCAGGTAAGTGGGAATAGTGCCGGATGAAAAGGAGGCATTGATCAGTTTAGAAATAAAAGGAGCAAGATCTCTTGCAGCATTTTTTATAATCTACGCTGGGCAGAAGTCGCCTTGGCAGTTGGAAGGCTTAAGTGAAAGAATGACTTTTTCTACCTCAGGTATGGATGTTTTAGAAAAATTGAATCTGGCGGGATGGTCAGATGGTGTTTCACTGGTGGGGATGTTTAGGTTGTTTAATTTAGGTGGTGAATTGAGGGAGGCTTTTTTTGGGCTATTTTGTTCTGGAGAGTAGCTACTTTATTGGAAAGTGCCTGTTGTGTATCTGAACACCATGTTTTGTTTTTGGTACAGATATCAGGTGTGGGGATAGGAGACTCTAGTTCTTTTAGTATGGTGAATAATTCCTTCATACTGGATTAAGCGTTAGAGATACGTTTGTTGTACGAGTTTCGTTTTGCAAGGCAGATTTAAGTTTTATATTGGGAAGATTAACTTGGTTTTGTTGTTATCAGAAGGGAGTAGTCTCCAGGCAGTTTCACATTTCCTTTTTAGGAGTCGTAGGTCCTTTAGCTGGGGGGTGAACCACTTGTTTAGGTGGGCTTTAGGTTTTCTAGGTCTAGGTTTAAGTGGAGAAATTGTGTCCAGAGCCAGGTGGGTTTGATCATTTTTTGGGAAAGGCCTAATTCTGATAGGGTGCTGGCTATGTTAGAGGCATGCTTATCGGTCAAGTTATTGAATCCTAGATTAAAGTCACCTAGTAATAGTAGTTGGGTGGTGGTTTTAAGGTTGTTAGATAGTAGGGTGTAAATGTCCTCCTCAAAAGTCCCAAGTGGACCCGTAAGTCTGTAGATTAAGTGGATAGTAAGGGTCTGGGAGTTAATTAGAGGGAGTTTAGCGGTGAGGACTTCTCAGGATTGTATAATTTGTGTAGGGGCTAGTCTCAGTGAAAGGTTTAATCTAGATATGATAGTGATGCCTCCATCTCGGGTTTCATATCTATCTTGTCTGATTATCATGTAACCGTCTGGGACGGCTAGCGTGAACAACGGTCCTGCTGCGTCATGTAGCCAAGATTCCGTTATGGCAAGGAAGTCCAAATTATCTGCCAGTATCAGGTCAGAGATATCCGTTGCATGGGCAACCAAGGACCTAGCATTTATGAGGGCCCCTTTAAGCGGGTGTGCCTACAATATAGCTTTAGCATGGGTGGGAGTGGGTGGTATGCAAACAGCTATCTTAGGTTCATGCACAGTCTGTTTTTTGGAGATGGCATGCCGATGAGGCGAGAGAGTGATAAGTTTGGCATTATTGAGCTTCTTGCAGGTAGGGAGTTTAGTTTTCTTGTTTGTCGGAGGTAGTGATCTCGTGAGTGGTTCGTGCAGTTTAGTTAGTCTGGCTCGGAGTCTTAGGTTTCTGTTGTTTAAGGTGCAGGGAATGCTTATGTAAGATCTCAATGTGGTCAGATGGTGAGGTTGGCTATTGATGGAAAGGTTATTTACTGCCATTTTAGCGAGGTTAGGTATGGCTTGTGCCACTCCAAGGTGTGGGAGCCAGTAACAGTATAATAGTAGGCTTGTTATAAGGAGTGTACTGGTAACGTATGGGCTATAAGTAATGGTGTGCCTGTTTGGCAGAAGATATGCTAGTAGTTGGTCACTTTAAATGGCTAGTGCAAATGGGCATATCTGCACAGTGGGCTAGTTCACATGGGCATGGCAACACAATAGACTAGTTCACATGGGCATGACACACAGTAGGCTAGTTCACATGGGCATGGCAACACAATAGGCTAGTTCACATGGGCATGACACACAGTAGGCTAGTTCACATGGGCATGGCAACACAATAGGCTAGTTCACATGGGCATGACACACAGTAGGCTAGTTCACATGGGCATGGCAACACAATAGGCTAGTTATATAGATAGAAGGCAAGGTAGAATTTAAAAGAGGAATATTGAAAATAGTAGTGAGATAGGGGAGTCAAAGAGGAAAGACCTTGAGAATAAGAGAAAAAGGAATAGGATTAGGAGAAGCTGAGGAGGGGCATGAGCAAGGAAGTTAGCAGTATCTGTGTTATTGCGAAGAAGGAGAACTTAGTCAGTAAAGAAAATAGCAAAGTCAGAAAAGGAGAGAGGGAAATCCTGTGATGGATCAGTAGAAGGTGGAGAAATAAGTTGATTTAAAGTCTTGAAAAGACTTTGAGGATGAGAAGATAGATGGAGAATCTATTTATTTTTTTTAAACTTTAGATTTATTGGCAATTTTTCAGAAAAAGAAACAATGACAACACCGGGAGCAATATGAATATCACATTTAACATCATCATCAAACCCCCGGGGTCTCCCTCCCCTCCTGCCTCCCTTTCCCCCCTCCCCAACTCCACCCCTCCCCCCAGATCAGTATCCCATCAAAAATCCAACCGCAGGAGTTGTCATCAGTACTCATAGTTCGGAGCCTTGGAGCTGTGCTATGCGATCACGTAAATGCTGGTTTAGACGGATCCGCTGTCTCCCGGGCCGTGGATTACACCATTGTCCTTGAGTGGTACTCTCTGGGCTCCATCACCCTCGTGCCCCAGGTTGTCTACATAATGTCAGTGAGCGTCCCAACCCCATGCCTGGTAAACCCCATACACATTTGCCTGGAAGGCTCTTGATTCGTTATTTACCATGGCCGTCAGTTTGTCCATGAGGAACATGATCTTAAGTTTTTTTAGCCAGTCTTCCTGAGAGGGGGTCTCCGGGCTCTTCCACCTTTGCGCTAGGGCCACTCTTCCTGCTCGCAACATAGTCTCCCACATTCTTGGGTACCTATATATTTCCGCCTCCTCCGGTGGGAGGCCCAACAACATCGTCAACGGATTGTGTGGGAGTAGTTCCTCGGTGACCTCTGCCATCCACCCCCGTACCTTCTCCCAGAACCTCTGTACCTTAGGGCAGAACCACCACATGTGACCCCTCGTCCCCACTTGGCCACATCCTCTTGGGCATCTGGGGGACACCCCCGAGAACATCTTGGATAATTTCAATGGGTCTCTATGCCATCCCTGTATGATCTTAAAGTTGTGCTCCATGTCCGACGTGAATAAGTTCCCATGGAATGCTATTTTAAATACCCTGGACCATGCGTCCTCTGAGAGAGCCTCTCCCGCCAAGTCATTCCAGAACCCACAAAACCCTCTCCTCCTTTCCAAGTTAACAGTGTTCAATATTTGGTACATTTTGGATACTACCCCCTTCCTTGTTGTGGCCATGTCCAGTAACTTTTCAAAGGGGGTCAACTGTCTCCACAGGTTCAGGCCCCAAGTCTGGTCATAAAGGATGCCCTTCAGGCGCAAATATTCAAAAACTGAAAGAGACCCCCGCCCAAGCGCATCTCGCAGCTCCTCGTATTCGAGGAACTCGCCCTCCTTGAACAGTTGCCCCGCCCATTCCAACCCCCCATCCGACCAGGACTGGGCATTCCTGAATCCCCTGCTGCCTAGTTTGAGCGGGTGCCCCAGAGCGAGGACATTGGGGAGGGCCATGAAGTAAGGTGTGCGGTTATGAGTCCTTCCTTCCAGATCGACCAAAGTATTCCCAGGGTTGGGTGGGTCTGCAGTCTGTTTGGGATGTGTTTACGCGGCAACCACAGAAGGTCACGTACTTTCAGAGGGTGGGCATCCATGTCCTCCAGATAAGACCAATAGGTGCCCATCCCCTCCTTCATATGCTCCAACAGGACCCATAGCTGGGCGGCCCGGTAGTAGAGAAGGAATTCCGGCAGCCCGAAACCACCCTCCTCCCTAGCTAACGTTAGAATGGCCTTCCCTATCCTCGGGTTCCGCCCTTGCCATACAAACTCTCGGACTGCCTTCTGTAGGTCTCGAAACATCTGGTTGGGGACCCCCGTTGGGAGTGCCGTAAAAAGATACAGCAGTCTCGGCAGGATGTTCGGCGCCCATACCAGGATAGGATCATACCACCCCACCTCCTCAAATCCGATGTAATCTCCGCCATAATGGGCCCATAATTCGCTGAGGCCAATTTTGAGAGATCTCTCGTTAGGAGCACACCCAAGTACCTAATGGAGTCCCTCCCAACCACAATCCATGCACACCTATCCCGGTGGTCCAGCCCCGGGTCCTGGACCCTCATAGGGAGTAACACTGATTTAGATGCGTTTATTTTTAGCCCCGAGAATTGCCCAAAGGTCGTCATCAGGGACAGGAGGGGGGAGAGCGAGGAGCTGGGCTCCACCAGGTATGCTAGAATATCGTCAGCAAACAGGGAGAGCTTGAACTCCACCTCTCCTCTTTTAATCCCTTTAATGTTGGGGTGGGCTCGGACCGCTATGGCCAGGGGCTCCATCGTCAGGACATATATTAAAGGGGAGAGTGGGCATCCCTGCCGCGTTCCCCGCGTGAGAGGGAATGAGTCGGAAAGTTCTCCATTCACCTGTACTCTCGCAGTTGGGGCCCCGTATAGGGCGGAAACCCATTTCCTGATGTGAGCCCCAAAGCCCATTCGACGGAGGAGGAGTTGCATGTACCTCCACTCTACCCTGTCAAAAGCTTTCTCGGATTCCAGGGAAAGCAGGCTTGCTTCGAGGTCTGATTCTTGGGCATGGTGGATTAGGTCTATCGTCTTCCTGATGTTATCAGAGCCTTGCCTGCCCCCTATGAACCCCACTTGATCCCCGTGAACCAGCTTGGGCATTATCCCCTCCATCCGTTTACCTATCACCTTGGCCAGAATCTTAACATCTATATTGAGAAGGGAAATCGGGCGATATGAGGAGCATTCGGTGGGGTCTTTGCCCTCTTTGGGCAGTACCACTATTATGGCCCTCATCATGGTATCTGGCAGAGAGCCCCCCTCTAACACCTCGTTAAACACCCTCACCAGTGGGGGGTTAGGATAGCCCGTAACCTCTTATAGAAGTATACTGAGAAGCCGTCTTCCCCCGGGGACGTTCCCACCTTCATCCCACTGATCGCATGCTCCACCTCCTCTTCCGTCACCCGGCCCTCTAGACCCTCCGCCATTTCGCCTGTCAAGGACGGGATCTGGAGGGAGTCCAGGAAATCCTCAATCTGAGTGTCCTCCCCGTCATATTCTGACGAGTATAACTTTTCATAGTAACAGCGAAAGGCTGCTCCAATGTTCGGGGTGTCATGATCTAACGATCCCCGTTCATTCTGCACTGCCTTCACCGTTCTGTTCCTCTGAATCGCTCTAAGTTTCCAGGCCAGGATTTTGTCAGCTCTGTCCCCTTCTCATAATACTTTTGTTTCACTAGTTGGAGGCTCCGCTCAGTCTTATGTAACAGGAGGTCTTTCAACTGAAGTTTATAGTTTTCTGGGGAGGCAATCTGTTCCCTTTCCAGGGGTACCTCCGGGAGGCCACCCGGCTGAAATTGGGTTATCTTTTCCCTCAGGGACTTTTCCTGGCCCTCCCTCTCCCTCTTTTTCTGGGCTCCCATTCTAATGAGAACACCACGTAAGGTCGCCTTAAAGGCGTCCCACAGCACGAGTGTGCCCACCTCGCCATTGTCGTTCAGCTCGAAATACTCAGAGATGGCGTCCTGCACTTCCTGTGCCAGAACTTCGTCCTTCAACAGGGAGTCATTACATTTCCATCGCCCTCTACTGCCACTCCGCCATCCCCCCACTATGGTGGTACGGACCAAGTCATGGTCGGACCAAGGGACCGGGTCAACCCTGTGGCCAGAAACATGTGGAAGAAGGGGTTCGTCTACTTCCTCGCAGTTTCGGTTCCTTCCCCGAGCCCAGTGTGTTTCCTGAAGAAAGAGCAGATCAAGCTTTGCCCTCCTGAATTCCCTGCAGACTAAGGATCTCTTGGTTGGGGTGTTCAACCCCCGCACATTAAGGGAACCCACGCCCAGGGCAGGCAGATCCTCAGCCATTGCCTAGGATCAACATCTTACTGGATAGCTGACTCATGGCACTTTTCCTTTCCAACTCCTTCTGTGTTATGTCCTGATCTGCCTTGCCCCCTCCCCCCGCCCCCCGGGTGGGCCTTAAACCTGTCCCCAACTGCCCCCTGGTCCCCCCTCCGAACTGAACAACCCCAACTATTCCTTCAACCCCCACCCCGGCGTCCAGCCAAATAGTTCCACCATTGCTGGTAATTGGCCGGACCACCAGCCTACCGCCTCCTGCTGGGCTAATGTCGGAAATCACTCCTCCTTGAGCCCCCCCTTTCGAAGGGATTGTGTCCTCCGACGTATTCCTCATCTTAGATATCTCCTTCCAGCTCTGCTGGCCTTGGAAAAATGTTTCTCTAGAGGGCGCTGCGCGTGGACGTCCTCCGAGTCGATGTCCTTCGACAGCCACCGTATCGACGTCGACGTCATCCTGCCTATAAAGGCCGCGCGCAGCGTCCGTTGCTCAGTTCCGTTTTTCCGCGCTTACTCAGTGCCTCGGAATACCGTTGCTCAGTTCTTAGTCAGATTAATCCTATTTACCTCGAGTTATTCGATCCGTACTCGATGGCTTCCTCGTCGGAACCGACAACTCCTCGATCCGGCTTCAAGAAATGTCGAGATTGTGGGAAAAAGATGTCGTTGACCGATCCTCACAGAATTTGTCTGTGGTGTTTGGGAGCTGAACACCATTGTTCGGAGTGCGAGGACTGTATGTCCATGACAGCTAAGGCCCTGAAGGAGCGTAGGGGGAAGCTGGAGAAAGGTAAGACTTTTAAAGCTTCTTCTTCGTCGACGAAGTCGAGACATTCGTCTCCTCGTCACCATTCGCGCTCCAGGTCTCGGAGTGGGTCTCATCACTCCTCGAGATCGAAGCACTCGAAGAGGAGACGTCGAAGATCCCCTTCTCCGTCTTCCTCTTCCTCTGTTTCGCCAAAAAGAATCCCTTGCCCCACGAAACATAGTTCCCGGGCTGAATGGGAGGAATTCCGAAAAAATATGATGAGCGTCTTCGAGAAAGCGGCCTCGACCCCCTCGAAGACTGCCGAGAGCGATGCTCTGGTCGAAAGACCCAAAGGTCAAAAACGCCGCGAGTCGCAGTACCCGGCGAAAGAAACCTCTCGAGCGCGTCTCGAACCCTCGAGCAGGACTATGACCTCCAAACCTTCCTCGAAGGTTCCGTCGACGCCGTCGACGAAGGTTCTGTCGACGTCGAGGTCGATGTCTTCGACGCCGTTGTCGAAGGGACCTTCGACACACGGGTCTGTCGACTCGACGCCGGCTTCGACACCGGCGTCGACGCCAAGAAAAGTCACGGTTACCACACATCCAGTGACTATCCCCAGGCCCTCGACGTCGATGGCTTCGATATTGTCGAGTAGAATTCCAATTCTGTCGAGGTCTTCGAGGCCTCCGCCTCTGTTTTCGACGCCACGCTCGAAGCCTTCGACGTCGGCGTCGACGACATCGACGTTTTCGAGGCCAATAATGACAAGTTCGGCACCCTCTGCCTTGGAAATGGGATTTACTCCCTTTATGAGTTCAGAACAATTGAGAACTATATCCTCAATTTTAGAAGAGGGTGATTTGTCTGAACAGGAAGACACATTTGAGTTACAGGGACCTGTAACCCCAGTTAGAGAGGAATTTTCCTCTGAAGAGCGCAGATTAAAGGATCTTCATGATTCTTTACATGAGGCAAGTGGGTTAGACACTTCCCCTGAGGTGGAGTTTGCTAAGCCAGACCCGGGGGAGCATGCTGAAACCCCCTACAGAGCCTTAATGGCCAGGATTACAGAGTTCATGGGGTGGTCTGCACCTTCACAATCTTTCCAACAAGATGACCTCACAGATATTCTTGACAAAGGCCCACAGGAGGATCCTGTGGTGCCTTTTCATAAAGCTCTTCAGAAAAAGATCATGACAAACTGGGAAACCCCAGATGTAGTACCAGCAGTAAATAAAAAACTGTCTACAAAGTACAGGGTATCTTCTACAGACCCAGAGTTTTTGTCTAAACACCCATCCCCAGAAAGTCTGGTGGTACAGGCAGCATCCTCTACCGATGTCAAGACGGCTTATCCTACCGTCCCACAGGACAGGGATGATAAAAAATATGATGCTATGGCAAAGAAAGTCTTTTCAGCATGTAGCATGGCGTTAAAATCTGTTAATGCTACTTGCACCCTTGCTAGGTTCAGCCATACACTTTGGGAGTGTGCTTCTACAGTGGCTGACTGCATCCCGGAGGGAGAAGAAAGGGATGCGTTCCTGAATATTATACAGGACGGTAAAGACGCTATGTGCGAATCCCTCCAGACGGGCATTGATTCGGCTGACAGTATCAGCAGAGCAATGGCGGCAAGTACATCAACCAGGAGATTCGCTTGGTTGAGAAAGTCGGGTTTTGCCCCAGATATGCAAGCCAGGCTCTTGAACATGCCATTCGATGGCTCTTCTTTGTTCGGGAAAAAGGCAGATGACAGTTTAGAGAAACTGCAAACTTCAAAAGCAGCAGCAAAATCCCTAGGAGCTGCAATCCGTCAGACTCCTTTTCGTCCCACAGGAACCTCTGCGAGGGGCAAGTCCTTTCGCTTCTACTCCGCATTCGGAAGAGGTAGAGGACGACCGGCTCAAAGGGGTCAAAGAAGAACTACACGAGGTGGACGGGGTAGATATTCAAAAGCCGCAGCAACAGCAGGTGCCTCTTTACCATCGGCATCTGCATCAGCCGCCCCAAAACCACTCTGAGGACTTCCCTCACAGGACACCTGTAGGAGGCAGGTTGACTCAACATCTGACGGTATGACAGGCTATCACGTCAGATGCTTGGGCATTGGAAACAGTTGCCCAAGGTTACTGCCTGCCTTTCCTACGTATACCTCAGAGTCATCCACCGGGGATCAGCTCTCAGAAAGCTCCAGATCCGCTCCTCTTGCAGGAAATTTGGGACCTGCTAGAGAAAGGTGCCATAGAACCGGTACCTGTAGCGGAGAGGAACAAGGGCTGGTACTCCCCTTACTTTCTCATTCCAAAGAAAGACGGAGGAATGAGACCCATCTTGGACTTGCGAGAATTGAACAAATTCCTCAGAAAAGACAAATTCAAGATGGTCACTCTTTCTCAGATCCTCCAGGCCCTTCAGTTCCAGGACTGGTTGGTATCTCTGGACCTTCAGGACGCTTATTTCCATGTGCCTATCCATCTCAAACACAGGAAATACCTGAGGTTCGCAATTGGCAACTCTCACTATCAATTTCGAGTGCTGTCATTTGGGCTGACCTCCGCCCCGAGGGTCTTCACCAAGTTAATGTCGGTAGTGGCTGCAAGTCTAAGGAGGGAAGGGATTCACGTCTACCCCTACCTGGACGATTGGTTGATCAGGGCTGTTTCTCCGGAACAAGCTCAGATCCAGCTAAATCACGTGTGCCACTTCCTTCACAGACTGGGCTTCTCCCTCAATTTAAAGAAGTCACAAATGATACCATCGCAGAGACTCCAGTTCATAGGAGCGATCCTGGATACTTCCCTGGGAAAAGCCTCGCCACCAGAGGTGAGGGCTCAAGATATTGTAGAGATGGTTACCAAGTTCCAGCATGCCCAACGTCTCCCAGCCTTCGACTTTTTGAGGTTGCTAGGCCTCATGGCATCCTGCATTTTCCTAGTGCCAGAGGCTCGCCTGAGAATGAGATCCCTCCAGTGGGCACTGAGGACTCAGTGGTCACAATTCTCAGGGAGAATGACAGATCTTCTTCAGGTTCCCGGCAGGGTGGCTCGAGACCTTCAGTGGTGGGCCTGTCAGGAGAACATTCTGAAAGGAGAACAGTTTTGGCAACCCTGGCCGGAGATAACAGTAGTCACGGATGCCTCACTCACGGGGTGGGGAGTCCACGCCAACGACTTGACCATCAGCGGTCGTTGGTCTCCATCGGAGTCCAGACTACACATCAACCTGTTAGAGCTGAGAGCCATCAGACTTGCGCTGAAGGCGTTCCTGCCAGCTGTACAAGGGAAGAACGTCCTGATAATGACGGACAACACGGTGGCCATGCATTACCTCAACAAAAGAGGAGGCGTAGGATCACTACCCCTGTGCAGAGAGGCGATGCAGCTCTGGTTTTGGGCAATCCAAGAAGGAATCTCTCTATCGGCAGTTCACCTAGCCGGAGAGAAGAACTTGACAGCGGACGCTCTGAGCAGACAGAACACAGTCTCCCACGAGTGGGAGCTGGCTCAGGAAGTCCTTCAAGAGATCTTCGCCCTTTGGGGAACCCCTCAGGTAGATCTGTTCGCCACCAGCCTAAACAGGAAATGCGACCTGTTCTGCACAAGGGAATTTCCCCCGAGAGGAGCTCTGGGAGACGCGTTCATAGTGGACTGGGAGTTTCCGCTTCTGTACGCGTTCCCACCGGTCCCTGTCATTCCTCAAATGATCAGGAGGTTGAGAAGATTCCGGCGAACCATGATCCTAATTGCCCCGGATTGGGCCAGGAGAACGTGGTACCCGGACCTTCTAGACTTGTCCATCTGCCCTCCAATTCGACTTCCACTCAGAGAGAACCTACTCTCTCAGAAGGGAGGTCAGGTTCTCCATCCAGACATCAAAACCCTCAACCTTCACGCTTGGCTTCTGAAAGGCTGAGGTACAAGGATTGGGACCTCCGTGATGATGTTATGGAGGTGTTTCTTTCGGCAAGGAGGCCAGCAACAAAGTCTTTATACCGCTGCCGTTGGAACAGATTTTGCAGCTGGTGTAGAGAACAGAATATCGACCCTTTTTCATGTGGTACACCAATGGTTTTGTCCTTCCTACTATATTTGGCAAATTCAGGCCTTCAAGTTGGCACCATTAAGGGCTATCTCGCAGCGCTATCCATCTTTAAGCGTACTGCGGAAGAACCATCCTATTTCAAATTACCCTTTGTAATACAGTTTCTAAAGGGGTTAACCAATGTTTATCCCCCAAGACCATTCCAAGTTCCCCTATGGGATTTAAACTTAGTACTAACTGTCCTGATGGGTACACCTTTCGAACCTCTCCATTCTTGTTCGTTAAGATTCCTTACCCTTAAAACTGTTTTATTAATAGCACTTACATCTGCTAGAAGGGTGAGCGAATTACAAGCTCTTTCTTGTAAACCCCCTCATACTATATTTCACAAAGACAAAGATGTCCTGCAAGTGAAGCCTAATTTCCTCCCAAAGGTGGTTTCTGAATTCCATATCACTCAGAAGATTACCCTACCATCTTTCTATCCTCCTCCTCACCCGGGGAAAGAGGAAGAGAAGTTACACAGGCTAGACCCTAGGAGGGCTTTAAGTGTTTACATTAGTAGACTAGCCAGGATAAGACAGGCAGACCAGCTGTTTGTAGGTTACACAGGTCACAAGCTGGGGTTACCAATAACTAAGCAGACCATTTCCAGATGGATCATTCTAGCCATTCTGGAATGTTATAAACTGGCAGTGAAGGAGCCCCCTCAAAACCTTAGGGCTCACTCGACCAGAGGTATTGCAGCTTCATCGGCCCTCAAAAGAGGCGTGCCGGTTAAAGACATATGTGCGGCCGCTACATGGTCGTCTGTCCATACCGTTACACGTTTTTACAATCTGGATTCCTCCTCCAGTCAAGAGACTAGGTTTGGAAGGGCTGTACTGCATTCTATTCATCAATAGAAGACAGCGTGAAGTCAGTACTCCCTCCTCCGATAATAGAATACTGCTATGGGAGCCTATCTAAGATGATGAATACAATTCCTTCAATACTTTTTACCTTGTAACGTTCTTTCGACGGGATGTTCCTCCGACGTATTCCTCATCGACCCTCCCATCCATCCCCGCAGTTCTACTTCCCTTGTTGTTGCAGCTTACGCTCCTTCAGGGTGATTAGTTAGTCCAGAAAGTATTATTGTGGGCTACAAAACGGAACTGAGCAACGGACGCTGCGCGCGGCCTTTATAGGCAGGATGACGTCGACGTCGATACGGCGGCTGTCGAAGGACATCGACTCGGAGTACGTCGACGCGCAGCGCCCTCTAGAGAAAAAATTTTCCGAGGCCAGCAGAGCTGGAAGGAGATATCTAAGATGAGGAATACGTCGGAGGAACATCCCGTCGAAAGAACGTTACAAGGTAAGAAGTAACTTGTTCTTCTTCCCCAAACCTCCCTCCCCCAGGTAGCCGACATACTTGCTGTTCTGGGAGGCCCCTTACGTCCTTGGACCCCATGGTCCTGGAAGTCAACTCGTCTTTGAGCCGGGCCGGGCGTTGTGTTCGTGAACTGAGTTCTTTGCCCGGTTCCCCCGTACCCTTTTTCACTTCCAGATTGGTGTTTCAGCTACCAGATTACCCCAGGCCCGACCGGCCCACTCCTCCATGCCAGGGGTCGGCGTCCTCCCTGTCCGTCGTCGGGGACGGCGGGTTCAGTTTCTTAAATTTCCATGGACCCGTCTTCTTTCTCCTCTCTCCTTGTGGCCTGCGTTCTCTGGCTCCTTCCGCTGCAAACCCTGTGGGTTCTCTCCACGGGGTCGGGTCCGACACATACTCTTGGATGGCTCCCCTTATGTCCTCCTCTGTAATCAGGGTCGACCATTGACCCACGTATTCGAACGTGAGGGAGAAGGGGTACCCCCATCTATAGCGCACCCCCTTCCCTTTTAGCATTTGTGTTAGAGGGCGGCAAATCCTGCGTTTGGCCAGCGTGTATGAAGAGAGGTCCTGGAAAATGGACACTTGTGCATTATTATAAGTTATCTCCCGTGTCTTCCTGGCCTCCTCCAGAACCTTCGCTTTCTCGGTGTAGTAATGAAAGCAGACCAGAATTGACCGGGGGCCCCCAGCTCTGCCCCCCGCTCTGTGGACCCGATCAAACGTTGGTTCGGTCGTCATCTCGTCCGAGAAAAGGAGGATGATGATGTCCCTCACCACCCGATTCAATTCTCTTTCCGTTTCTCCCTCCGACTCCGGCACCCCAAAGATCCTGAGGTTGTTCCTCTGTTCCCTATTTTCGAAATCGTCCATTTGCCTGGCCCTTTCCTCGTCTCTCTTTTCTAGAGCAGCTGGTCTCAGGGACATGTCCATCTCTTGGCTCGTTGCTGAGGACTGGTTGGTCTCCAGCTGCAACAGTCTGTCTTCGACCTTGTCCACCCTACGGTCCATGTTCTCCATTTTCTGGACAATGTCCGCCCGCATGTCTCTGATCTCCTGCAGGACCAAGGCAATGCCCTTTTCCATTGTAAGGGTGGGCGGGGGCGAGTTCTCGGGCTGGGTCATTCTGGTTGTCCGTTCCGGGCCGCTATTCTCCCTTCTGGCGTCCTGGTAACGGTACTCCTGGAGGGTGTGGCGCCAACTCATCCAATCTCCCTTCCTCTCCCTCAAGCCGGCGGTCCTCCAGGGCCAAGAGCGATCACCCAGCTGGGAGACTGCCCTCTCTCCTTCAGGCAAAACCGTTCCGTGGGGGCTATCTTTGAGCGGGCACACGCCCCACCGGCCTCTGGTGGGGGCCTCACACTCTTTACACGCCCTTTTCCCACTGCTTGTGGTTGTCTGTTCCTGTGGTGGGGGGTGGCGACGATGTGTGTCAAATTGTGATCGGATGAAGGTCCAGGCTAGGCCCACGGGGAAGGGGGGCGCAGCGCCCACGGCGTGCTGATTAAATTCTATCGGCCATGTTTTCTTCAGAGTTCGTCTCCAGGCGGGCACTCGCCCTAGAAAGGAGCCCAGGGGCCACCACCTGTGTGAAATCCGTGTTCGGGGTCCCCCCCCCCTTAGAGGTCCTATTGCTCGGGGGTCTGGGGTCGTCTCACTTGTCAATTCGCTCCAGGCGACCCTTTATAGGCCCCCCGTAGTTGAGGGGGTCGTGCGGGCTCAAGTCTCCTCCCACCTGGGCCACCTCGATCTATGGGGCGGGCGCGGGTCCCTCTCACCTTCCTCACCAGCCTTGTCCCGCTATTGTCCGCTGTCCACCGCTCTGATGGCCCTCGTCAGGGTCCGTTGGACGGGGCCTCGGTGCCCCTGTTGCTCGACTCTGTGTTCGGGAGTTCGGGTCAGGCGGGCTGCCTCTCCTTTGGCGGGTCCGGATCCGCGGCTCGAGTCGCCGCCGCCTGGGGCTTCCGCCCCGTACTGGTTCCGTCCTCCTGTGCCGCGGGGCCCCGACGGTGGAGTCCCCGCCGGTGCGCCGGCGTGCTCTGTAACTGGGGCGGGGTGGAGAGGTCAGGCGCGCTTGCAGGCCTCAACGGCTACCGCGCACCATGACTCCCCACGCAGCTCCGGAGGCGGGCGGGGCCTCTCGTGGATCCTCTCGTTGGGCCGCGAGGCCTCATTCTCGGGCACCCGAGGGTCTTTCGGTGTCGCTCTTTCGCCCGGGGGGGTCCCCCAGGGTTCACCGCCACTGAGAACCGCAGATGTTCCATGGGGGGGATCCGGGGGGGCTCAATCCCTCAACACGGCCCAGTTTCGGCGGGAACAGCGTCTTCAGGCAGCCATCGCCTGTGCGCCCCCTGGTGGCCTCCTGGAGAATCTATTTAGAATAATACTTGGTTTAAGCGGTAAGTAAAGAAGAGTCAGAGAAAGAATGTAAGGAGGATAAATATTCCAAGGACGCTTTGAACTGGAATAATTTCCACCACTGCTCAGCAAGGCAAAGAGCATTGTGGAGGAGCTGAGGATCAAGGGCAAGCCCTGATTGAGGAGCTTATAGAATGGCTTAAAAGGACAGGCAGGGTTTAGTAAATACAAAGAAGAAAGTAGAGAAGCTTGAAATTGACAATAGCTAAAGGGGCGGAGTCAGTTTTGTTTTCTCTGTCCTGCCTGAAAAGGCTAACAAATCACATCAAGAGGAACCAAACCCCAGGCCAACTCACTCACAATCTGTTGTTCGTAGCGACTCTTAAGGTACCAGTTCTAGGGAAGAATTTTCTTTGGCCTAACATACTGTTTAAAATTGCCTTTTGATACACCATCTCTCCGCAGAGGAAAGCTGCACTCGGAGAGGGCTTTTTTTTCTAGAGAGGACCGGTCTCCTCTACCGTGGTTATAATTGGAACGAAAATGGACAGACCCCCCCCTAGTTCGGAACAGCCGTCCTAGACTTAGCCCGCCAACATCTTTCCGCAGGGCACCATCGGAATTCAAAAACCTAGGAACATATTCTCAGGAGGTTTATCTGCCACAGAATACAACAAAATAGACAAAGATTCTGTGCAAATTGCTGAGTGTACTAAACAACTGACACAATGTAGGCAAGGCCCCCTCCAACCCTTTCCCATTAATGAGGTACTGAAATAGGAATGGGACCCCTTACACCATCAAAGTTTGGTAACAAATCAATTCTGGTAATTCTCGATTAAGCCACCTAATATTCTGAGGCCTTTTTCATGAGGAGTAATAGAATACCAAGTACAATCAAACACTTGATCCCCTACTTCTCCCAGGTTGGATTGCCCAACGGTATACTCCCTGACCAAGGAACTCCTTTTACATTCTGACTTATAACCAGCCTAAAAGGTTTTTACAGGTCAAAACACTCCACACCTGAACTTAATACCCCAAACCAACATGCACCAGGGCGTATGCCCTTCGTTTTCACTTGCGACTTCCATTGATTCTGTTGTGAAGGTCTTAGTATTTGTGAATCAGCAAAAGTCACACATTTTTTTGGCAGACTGGGAAATGGAGACTTCAGAGATGTAGCTCTACAATGCATGTGATAGGGAGCTGAAGATTATGACTCAGTATGACATTATAAGAATTGTAACATCTAAAAGTAGTATAGGAGTAATATACTAAACTTGCCATTCTGTCAGATGTTGCATAATTTATGTTCCAGTGCATTATTGTTGAGAAAACAATTGGACACAGAAGCGAGACGCACCGACATTTACTAATTTACTGGTAAAAAAGTGTTTGGCCTTGTTTCACAACTTGCAGATATGTTTTTTCAAAGGAAAGGTGCTTAGCCCACTGTTTTGCTTCTTCCATGACATGTTTTATTTTCAACTGTGCCTCAAACAAGAGTAATACCCATGAGAAGTTTTCTCTGCAGCAGCCTTCATCTGTAGTAATTTTCTTTTGGTTAACGAGGAACATCCTCCTCACTGCCACTGACTGCTTTTTTTCTGCCGCCTTCTGCGCCATTGTGCAACCATGGCTCTCCTCATGTGAAGCTGTAGTAAATGTCTATCCATGTAATGACTCTTGAACTGGAACACTGAAACACAAGCCGGTTGTCAATTCAAATGCCTTGCTTTTTAGAAATTCAGTACGCTAGCTTTTCAGAGCCTAGCTGCTATACCAGTATAGGTAAAAATTAACAAAACAAAAGGTCGGCCATATTGCAGGCCTACAGGTGGCACATTCATGTCTTGTTGCTAATTCAAAAAGTACTCCTACATCTGTCCTCTCTTCATCCATACTCTTGACACTACCCATCTACAGGGGACAAGACCATGAAATCCTTGCATAATCTATGCATGCAACAGTCTAGCACACTTATCCATGCATGTGGCCACACTCCTTCCATGCTGCCCCCGTCCTGCTAGTCCTTTTAGGAGTTTGCCGGTGCAGTATTAATGTGCTGGTAATTCCGTTTACCGGCATGTTACCACACAGGCAAACTCCGAGTTTGCCGATGAGATGGGTGAAATTACCAGCAGCCAAATCTGGAAGTAATTCTGCCACCCCACCAGGAGAACTAGCCACGTTTACTGGCATTGGTATTACTGGTGCTGGTAATACCATCAAATCCCCTATAGAGTCCTATAGGACTCCATGGAATGGGGATTTACCGCCCTTACCGGCACTTGACATATGCTGGTAATTCCGGCAGACCACATGCCGTTAACAGTGTTACATGTTGCCGGTATCCCAACGATAATACCCCCAGGATACCAGCAATCTCATAATGAGAGTGTATGTCTCTGGTGCCTCGCAAAGGAACACACAGTCATCGAATGCGGCTCCTGCCAGTCGATGACTAGTAAGGCTTTAAAAGAGATACGTTCGAAACTCACCCTAGGTCAGCTGATTTCTAGGTCTCCATCTTCTACTCCTTCAAATCTTCCTAAGGCAGGAGCTCTACCGGAGACAAGTCTCCAGAAAGCCCCAGGAAATGCTCCAAACATGCTAAGCGGTTGAGCTCTAGGAGTGACGCCCGTCATTCTTCATCTTTGTCATCACGAAAGAAGTCGAAGAAACAACACCAACACACCTCATCTTCCAACTCTTCCCCCGACAAGCGGCAGGTACGTTTTCCTGATAAGACCAGCCTGGCTGCTGAATGGGAAAAGTTCTATCAAAAAAGTAAGGATGTATTTTCGAAAGTGGCCCCTCCTGGTCCCTATAAAGAGCTGAATAAGGCTACTGATCCTACCACATCTTACAAGACTGGCTGGGTATCGTCCTGCAAGGCTTTGACACAACCTCCCAAAAGCCTGAGACACAAGACCTCATGGATGTCGTCTCATGTAGCGTCAACAGTGTTGACCATGGGGACTTCATCTAAGTCAAAGACTTTTCATGGACTTCTTCGTAGAAGGAGTCGATGTTGAAGGTCTCTTCGACGTCGAAGCCGACGGCAGATCCAATTGTGAGTTTTAAACATCAGTAAAAAAATGATTTTTTTCAAGTCCTTTGGATCCTTCTTTGAGGAAGACAGGGGTGAACATTTTGGAACACCTAATGTTCTAGAAGAATTGATCTTTGATTAATCTTGTCTGGAGGATCTAGCTGCTTGTCTTAAAAATGCCAGTGGTCTAGATACCTCCCTTGAGGTGGAATTCGATACGCCTGATGTGAATGCTCACCCAATTGCTGCATATAGAACCATTATAAACAGGGTGATAGAACATTTGGGTTAGGGCGTCCTGCAAAGGACATAACTCAGGATGATCTTACAGACATCCTGGATAGAAGCCTTCCTAAAGAGCCTGTGCTACCTTTCCACACAGCTCGAAAAAAAACTTTTAGATAATTTGCAAAAACCCAACATCCCTCCTGCTGTGAACAACGAGTTGGTAAAAACGTACAGACCTTCATCAATTGGCCCTGACTTTCTTTCCTACTCCATTGAGTTTGTGGGTCAGGTAGCTACTTCCACCTGCTTATTTGACCATCCCACCTGTATGATAAAGAATATCATGTACTAGCCAAGAAGGTATTTTATTATTTTATTATTTTATATTATTTGCACTGAAAGCCATTAATGCATCTTGTGCTCTGGCGAAATACACATATTCTAATGGATTGTGTCCTCCTACGGATTCCTCATCTTTGATATATTCGTTAATCTGCTTGCAGCTTCAGAAACTTGTTTTATAGTAGAGGGCGCTGTGCGTCGTCAGCTCGTGGACCTCGAGGGCCTCCGGCCTGCTCTCGGCTGTGACATCGACACTGGTATAAGTAGCTTGCAAAGCACCTGTTGCCTCAGTTAAATGTTTCTGTGTGTTCAGCATGCTTCGGATGGTTGATCGCCTCTGTGACTTTTCTCGATATTTTTAGAAAATGTCTACTCTGAAAAAACAGATTTAAAAGATGTTCCAATTGTGGAGCTAAAATGTCCATTATGGATCCACATCGGATATATCTTTGGTGTTTGGGTGTTGGTCACAAAGTCGATGGCTGCGGCTCGTGCCAATTCGATGATGGGAAAGGGCTTGAAAGGGGAAGCTAGGTAGGCCCCTATCCAAGTCTTCTTTGACTATCCCCTCGAAAAGGAGATCGTTGGACGAGTCCAGGGATATTTACCCTGTGAAAGTTAGTAAGTGCTCTAAACACTCAAAGCACTTGAGATCACGGTCTCTACACTCGTCCTCATCGTCTCACAAAATGTCAAAGAAATGATGCCATTGTTCATCTCCGTTTGACTACTTGCCTGGCAAAAGACGGGTACGTTTTCCCAGCAAATCAGCGTCCAGTGCTGAATGGGAGGAATTCCACCTCCAGATGCTGGATGTGTTTAAGACGGCGGCTCCAACCGCCCCTTTGAAAGAGCCTAAGAAGGCTTTAGGCCCCATTGCTCTTGGAAGGGCTGACAGGGCATCATCAGAGACCACTTCTCACGCGCCTAAGAGACCGGGTGGTAAGGTTCCCCGACCTTTGTCGAAGGAGCCTTCGTTTTAAATCAAATCAAAGCCAAAACTCCCCTCCTTGGCTCCTTCGAGGTGCCGGCAGCTATTCCATCGTGCCAAAGCTATTGAAGTTGAGGTTGTCAACTCTGACGCCTTTGACATCTTCGAAGGAAGGCTCAAAGGCTTACAAGCCATTACCCAGGACAGACTTCTTTAAATCTATGGGGTCCATTCTACAGGAGGAGGAGGAAGGCAATCCCCTCATGATGAGTTTGCCAGTACCCCGCTGGTAATTCCGGCAGGATACCGGCAAACTGACCCTTCCATCTCTGCCTCTCGATATCCCGGTATTACCGGGATATTACGGGCGTCAGAGACGATGATAAGTTCCCATTCCATGGAGTCCAATAGGACTTCATGGGATGGGATTGCCTAAATCCGGTGCCAGTGATTCAGGTATTTCTTTGCTGGTTGAAGCTGTATACGGCAGTCAATACGGATCTCGCAAAGAAATACAGGCCAGCTTCCATAGATCTGGAGTTTCCATCAAAACATCCCACCCCTGAGAGCTTGGTGGTTCAGGCAGTCACCTCAACTTCAAGGGTTACTGCCTGTCCAACTATCCCTCCAGATAGGTGCAATAAAAGGTTAGATGCCTTAGGGAAGAGTGTGTTCTCTGCAGGCAGCATGGCCTTAAACGCCATCAACGCAACTTGTGCTCTGGCCAAGTATACACACACCTTAAGGGATGTGGCGGTGGAGCACATTCCGGAGGAGGAGGAGAGAGAGAAGGCTTCTTAAGTCTTGTACAGGACGGAAAGTATGCCATGTGTCAGTCTCTCCAGTCTGGCCTGGATTCATCCGACTGTGTAAGTCGAGCCATGGTGGCGCGTACCGTCACTAGGAGATTTGCGTGGTTACACAGGTCAGGGTTTTCTCTTGATGTCCAGGCACTGTTATTGGACATGTCATTTGATAGCTGTCAGCTTTTCAGCTCTAAAGCTGATGAAAGCTTAGAGAAGCTATAGGCATCTAAGGTGGCAGCAAAGTCCCTAGGGGCAGCAATATGCCAGCTTCAGCAGTCACAAGCGACCTCTCTTGTTTGGAGAGGTTGGCCCTTTCATTACTACTCCTCAGTGAGAAGGGCAAGGGGAAATTCTGGGCAAAGGAGTCAGAGAAGAGCACCTCCTGGTTCACAAGGGCGAGAGGGTAAGACTATACTCTCAGCTGCTGCTTCTTTGTCCACTGCAGCATCTGCAGCTCCAAAGCCCCTTTGAGACCTTGGTTCACAAGACTGTGGTGGGAGGTAGGCTGACTGTGCATTGGGAAGATTGGCGGAGCATAACTTCCGATGCTTGAGCACTGCAAACAGCAGCTCACGGAAACTGCCTCCTGTTTCTAAAAAGACCCCTGGATTGTCAGCAAACCAATCCTTGAAAGATCCAGTTCCACTCCTCCTTTAGGAGGTTATTTCCCTGTTGGGGAAACGTGCAATAGAGTAAGTACCTGTAGTGGAATGGAATCAAGGTTGGTATTCCCCTTATTTACACATTGCCAAGAAAGACTGAGGCATGCAGCCCATCTTGGACTTGAGACGCTTGAACAAGAAGGACAAGTACAAGATAGTCACTCTTTTGCACATCCTTCAACCCCTTCAGCCCCTTCAGCCCCAGGATTAATGCATCTTCTGCTCTGTCGAAATACACATATAGGCTATGGAACGTCATTTCCCAAGCAGCAGAAAACCTTAAAAACTGCTGAGGCAGCCACCTCACTACCCTTTGCTACAGCCACAGCCCCCAAGCCTCTCTGAGCACTTTGCTCACAGGACTCCAGTGGGAGGCAGGCTGGCTCAGCATCTGCATGAATGGTGTTGTATTACTTCAGATACAGGGGCCCTTCATACATTGGATCAAGGGTACTGTATCCTATTTCTAAGAAAACCTCCATATTGACCCCTGAGTGAGCAATCCCTTTGGGAACTAGATCCCCTCCTCCTACAGGAGATTATTTCCCTGTTGGAGAAAGGTGCTTTTGGAAAGTGTACCTGTCGTGTAAGTATACCAGGGTTGGTACTCCACCTATTTTCTGACAGAGGACTGCGATCCATCTTGGCCCTGCGATGCTTGAACAAGTTCCTCAGGAAGGAAGTATTCAAGATGATCACTCTTTTGCAGTTCCTCCAGGCCCTCCAGCTCCAGGAGTGTAAGGTGTCACTCGATCTTCAGGATGTTTACTTTCATGTACTTATATATCCCAAGCACAGAAAGTACTTGAGGTTCATCATTGACAGCTCTCGCTATCAGATTCAAGTTCAGCCTTTCGGGCTGTCCTCTGCCCAAGGGTCTTCACCAAGTTGATGGCGGAAGTGGCAGTGGATCTACAGAGGGGAGGGATTAACATCTTTCCCTATCTAGATGATTTGCTGATCAGAGCCAGTTCTTCCGAACAGGCTCTGGAACATCTCAACTGCGCCTGCCTCTATCTCCACAAACTGTGCTTCTACCTTAAATTCAAGTAGACCCAGATGACACCTTCCCAAAAGTTGAAATTCATTGTAGCAGTCCTGGATTCCTCCTCAAGAATGGCTTTCCCTCCCGGGTTGAGGGCTCAACATATCTTGCAGATTTTAATGAGATTTCATAACACCCAACATCTACTGGCATTTGACTTCCTGAGGTTGCTTGACTGCATTGCATTCTGCATTTTCCTGGTGCCAGAAACCTGTCTAAGGATGAGGTCCCTCCAGTGGGCCCTCAGATCGAAATAGTCCAAATTCTCAGACAGGATGACAAACTTTTTCAGGTCCCGAGCTTTTCCGCACAGTATCTCCTGTGGTTGGCCTGCAAAGAGAATGTGATCATACGGGAACCTTTTTGGCAACCGTGGCCAGAGATAACAGTTGTCACAGATTCTTCCCGCAAGGGCTGGGGAGCTAACATGAGCGATCTTATGATCATCTGTTTGTTTGTTTGTTTGTTTATTTTATTTGTATGGCGCTCCAAACCCAGAGGTAGAAGGGCGCTTAAGAATTTGGTTACAGCGTTGAGAAGTATCTTTGTGTTGCATACTTCGTACAAGTTTATAATATATACATATATATATACAGTGGTCAATAAACAGAACATATGCAGTACGTACAATATACAATTTTCAGAATAAATACAGTGTCTAAGCCAGTTACCGCATGGGTCTAGAGTTAGTGGTGTTATTCTTTGTTTAGCAGCCAGCTGATGACCTGCTTCCTAAAGGTCTGGAAGGATTCGACAGTTTTGATGTTAAGCGGTAGGG
Source organism: Ambystoma mexicanum (assembly GCF_040938575.1). Classification (NCBI taxonomy): domain Eukaryota; kingdom Metazoa; phylum Chordata; class Amphibia; order Caudata; family Ambystomatidae; genus Ambystoma; species Ambystoma mexicanum. The sequence goes on along the minus strand of NC_090938.1, from coordinate 109,939,987 downwards.
AGTTCCAGAGTTGGGGGCAAGCACTGTGAAGCTTACCCCTCCTGCTCTTTTTAGGTGGAACCTGGGCACTAATAGGCAAAGAGTGTTGGAGGATCTGGTGAATCTGGTGGCAGGTTTCAGGGTGAGTTTATTAGCTAGATAAGGTGGTGCTAGGTGATTGAGGGCTTTGCACGTGAGGCAGATGGTTTTTAGATCAATTTTTTGGCGTATGGATAGCCATTTGCAGGCTTTCCTAGTAGCAGAGATATGCTCTTGTCTGGGAATGTTGAGGGCTGCGCGCAAGGCGTTATTTTGTATTACCTGCAATTTGTTGAGTACGGATTGATTAGCACCTAGGTACAGGCTGTTACAGTAATCCAGTTTGGATTGTATTAGGGCCCTGGAAGGGTGAGGCAGCTGTTGGGTGATAGGAAGGGTCTGCTGGCCCTAATGAGCTTGCCGGTAAGGGCAGCGGCTGAGGCGGTCATATTGGTGTGTTTGCTAAGGTTGGTGTTGGCATCTAGATAGAAACCAAGGGTTTTTACGCTTTTGGCTATTGGAATGGAGTGACCATCGATGGTGATGTTATTATAGCTAGGGTCAAGTTTAGTTAGAGTGTTGGGGGAGCCGACGATTAGGAGCTCTGTCTTCTCATCAGTCAGGCAGAGACCATGGGAGGTCATCCATGCCTGAATGATGGAGAATATTTTGTTGATCTGGGCGGAGTCTTCTTGGTAATTACCAGAGATAATGAGGAATATCTGGGTGTCATCTGCGTAGTTTGTGTAGGTGACACCCAGATGGTCCAGTTGGTCAAATAGAGGCTTTGTAAATATGTTGTACAAAGTGGGGGATACACAGGAACCTTGTGGGACCCCGCATGTGATGGGGATGGGGTCTGCTGCAGCTTAGTGGAAAAGACTTGTGTGGTTCTGTTTGCCAGGAAGGATTGTATCCATGTGATGGCAGAGGAGGAGAAGTGGGCTGCGGTGACAAGGTGATTACAGAGGACTTCATGGCTGACCAGGTCAAAGGCCGCTGAGAGGTCTAGGAGGAGTAGGATTGCGGCATTGCCTTTATCTTTAATTTCATCAATCTGGCTTTTGAGATCAACAAGGGCGGCTTCAGTTCCGTGTTGAGGTCTGAAGCCAGATTGACGTATTCCTAGCAGTTGGTTGGATTCTAGGTATTCCTGAATTTGGATGTAGGTGACTGTCCAGGATTTTCAGTAGGAAGGGGACTGTAGTGATGGGCCTGTCGTTTGTGGGTGTGGTCGGGTCGAGGGATTGTTTTTTCAGGAGAGGGAGAACCCATGATTGTTTTAAGTTGCTGGGGATAGAGCTATTGGTGAAGGATAGGTTGATGAGTTTGGTGATGAAGGGGGAGAGCTCTCTGGCTGCATCTTTTATGATCTGAGCCGGGCAGCTGTCTCCTTTACAGTTAGAGGGTTTCAGGGAGGTGATGATTTTTTGAACTTCCGGGATGGTGACTTTTTTGAACGAAAAGCCTGCGCTAGTGTTGTTAGGTGTGGGTAGGCTAAGGTTGGTGACATTATTGTTGAAGAGTTGTTGCCGTTTGTCTTCGATTTTAGTTTTGACTCCTAAAATTTTATTGTTGAGGGCGTTCTGGATGTTGGTGCACCAGGATTTGTCTTTCAGGCAGGTTTCTGGAGGTGAAATAGGGTTTTCTAGTTCCTTCAGAATTTTGAATAATTCTTTAGTGGAGGATCCTGCCTGAGTGATCCTGGTGTTGTATGTATCTTTTTTGGTCCGGATTATCTCGCTTTTGTAAAGTGAGGATAAGTTAGTGAGGTTGGATTTGTTTTCCACAGTGGGGTTAGTCTTCCAGGTGTGGTGAGCCTTAGCTTTCTCTTTCCTGAGTAGTTTGAGCTCAGGGGTGTACCACGAGTTCAGATGAGCTTTGGGTTTAACTTTGCGTGTTTTCAAGGGGGCAACGGTGTCCATTGCTCTGGCCATGGAATCATTGAAGGTGTCGATCAACAGGTTTAAGTCAGCGTTAGCTGGGAGAGCATTGAGGGTAGGTAAGACCAGTGGTAGTAGGGCTTCAGCAGTGATGTTGCGTTTATTCCTGGTGGGGCATGCTGGTGCCATGGGGTGCTTATTGGGCAGTACCTGATTGGTGTTAACCTCAAGGGGGATCATGTGGTGATCGGTCCATGCCAGAGGTTAAGGGTCTTTGCAGGTTGTGTTGCAATTGTGGGTTGCTACCCAATCAAGGGTTCTGCCTTTTTGGTGGGTGGGGAGTACAATGAGTTGAGTGAGACCATGATCGGTTAGGACATTGGCTAGGGATGCAGCATGTGCATCGTTTGGGTCTTGGTAGACGAGGTTGAAGTCTCTGAGGATCATGATTTGTGCTGTTGGTTTGGAAATTTCGGTGATGAGGGATGTGATGTCTTCTTCGAAGGTCCCAGGGAGGCCTGGGGGTCTAAATATGAGGTGGATGGTGATCGTGGTTGTTGGGGAGGTTTGTAGTTTGGTTGTGAGTAACTCGCAGGATGTGAATGCGACTGTGTCGGTTGGTCTAAGGCCTAGGGCGGATTTGGAAATGATCGCTACACCTCCACCTCTGGCGTTTGGTCTGTCCGCTCTGAGGATAGTGTATTTGTCTGGGATGGCTAGCGATAAATAGGGTCCGGACGCCTCATGAAGCCAAGTTTCTGTTAGGGCTAAGAAGTCAAGGTCATTGGTAAGGATGATGTCTGCAATTTCTGTGGGGTGGGCAGCCAGGGATCTGACGTTGAGTAGGGCGCCTTTTAGTGGGGGAGGAGTGGGCTTGTTTGGTGCAATGTGCTTTGTATTAGTTTTGGTGGAAGGTCTGGAGTTAGGTTTAGAATTTGTGATGGGGAGCCTGGAGCCTAATCTGTCATTGCGGGCTGTGATGTTGGGAATAAGGGAGGGGGGGTTGGCCCGGGCGGCTTAAAGCGGGTGGGAGGTTTGGTGGTCATTTTGGTTTGGTTAGATTTAGCAATGGGACTGTGGTGGCTGTTGGTAGGTAGGCCATGGATGACAATGGATGTGGATGTGAGAAGGTGGTGGTAAGTGGAGGGGAAAGAGGGTGTGGAAGGTAGGAACGGAGTGGGGCAAGGGATGGGGTGGTGTCTGGGGCACCCTAGTTTAGCCAGGCCGTCCTGGTGGGCTATGTAGCTATTGTTGCTACAAGGTACATTGTCCTGTATTAAGCAGAAAGGGAACATGGTTAGGGCGAGCCAGAAGATCATGGTCTGTGGATAGCGGTGGAGTCTAGTGGCGCTGGTGGGGAGCAGGCCAGACTAAGATAGTTGGTGGCTGGTTAGAGTCGGGTAGGATCTGTCAGGTACAGCCTGTGCACTATAGTATCTAGATTGGATACAACTAGTTGTGGGGTTGGAGCATACAACAGGGGCACCTAGATGTGACAATTCCTGACATTGACTAAAATGCATACATCAGGGGGCTCCTGGGTGTGACAATTCCTGACAACGACTAAAATGCATACATCAGAGGGCACCTAGGTGTGACAATTCCTGACATTGACTAAAATGCATACATCAGAGGGTCTGTTAGCGACCATAGGGCACAACTCAGTTCTGGTGGTCTGTTAGCGACCATAGGGTACGATACAATTCTAGTGGTCTGTTAGCCACCATAGGGTACGACACAATTCTAGTGGTCTGTGTGTATCTGCATTGCATCACAGTATGGTTTGAGAGAGGTGTGCAGCCGTGAGCAGTGTGTGAGGAGGACTGGTTCTGAGTACAATTGTCATATAATGGTTGGGCAGCTGCAGTGACTAAAGCAGTGACAGTAAGGCACAACACAGTCTAAATGTGGTCTACTAGTGACCATGGGCACAACACAGTCTGAGTGTTGTCTGCTAGTGACCATAAGGCACAGCACAGTCTAAATGTGGTCTAGTAGTGACGATAAGGCACAACATAGTCTGAGTGTGGTCTGCTAGTGACCATAAGGCACAGCACAGTCTAAAAGTGGTCTGCTAGTGACCATAAGGCACAACACAGTCTGAGTGTGGTCTGCTAGTGACCATAAGGCACAACACAGTCTAAATATGGTCTGCTAGTGCCCATAAGGCACAACAGAGTCTAAATGTGGTCTGCTAGTGACCATAAGGCACAACGCAGTCTAAATGTGGTCTGCTAGTGACCATAAAGCACAACACAGACAAATGAGGTCAGTTAGCATTCATGAACCAAACAGGTATTAGGCTCTATAGATAGACCAGCACTTGCCACTGGAGTAAACGGCGAGTGCAGAGCGAGGCAGCAAAAAGGAAAGGGTATAGAAAATTGAGTGATATATTATATGTCTTAGCAACCAAGGCCAGGTAGGCTGCAATCTATAGCTAGAACGCCTAAATTCAGTGTCCCCGTGGGACGCTATAGCACTTAAGACAGTGTGATTGTCAAGACCGTGTTGTACGAACTGGATGACCATCCATCTAATACACTGGCACAATGGGCATAAAGTGTTGGGTATAGCAGAGTGCTGGTTTATTCACATGGTCGGTTGGGTATAAGGATGCTTGATAGCATTAGCTCATCAGTGACGCCTCATTAGTCGATAAAGCATATAACCGAGGCCCAAGATAGTTCTGCAGACGGGGTAGCGAGTGTTCCGGAGCCTTCACTTGCCAGAACTAAGGGGCAGCATCTGTGGCCCAGGCCCACAGTGCTCCGAACAGGCGCAGGAACAGGCCTTTGCATGGCCTTCGGACTGGCCGGTGGTTCCGCCTGCCGGCGGATCTTCGTGATGAAAACAAGGTTCAGCCTCGATTTCGCGCCGCACAGCGCCCGGCATGGTCCCTATCGAAATCCAGACTACACACAAACCTTTTAGAGTTGAGGGCAATCAGACTGGTGCTGATGGCCTTTCTGCTGTTCACACAGGGGAAGAACAACCTGATAATGTTGGACAGCAGGTTGGCCATGCATTACCTCAACAAGAGGGGAGATGTAGGGTGACTTGCACTATGCAGGGATGCAATGTAACTCTGGTTTTGGGTGCTACAAAACAGTATTTCTCTGTCTGCGGTTCAACTAGCCAGAGAAGAGAATACAACGGTGGATGTTCTGAGCAGGCAGAGCACGATCTCTCACGAGTGGGAGTTAGCTCAGGAAGTCCTTCTAGAGATCTTCGCCCTTTGGGGGACCCCTCAAGTAGATCTGTTCGTGTCCAGTATCAACAGGAAATGCAACCTGTTTTTCTCCAGGGAATTTACGCAGAGAAGAGCTCTGGGGGACGCGTTCATAGTGTACTGGGAATTCCCTTCCTGTATGTGTTCCCACTAGTCCCCGTTATTCCTCGTGTCATCAGAAGGTTGATGAAGTTCTGGAAGTCCATGATCTTAATTGCTATGTATTGGGCCAGGAGGACGTGGTACCTGGACCTTCTTGGCATGTCCATCTGCCCTCCTTTCCGCTTTCCCCAGAGAGTGGAACTACTCTCACAAGAGAGAGCCTGTCTATTTCACCCAGAATTCAGAACTCTAAACCTTCCTGCTTTGTTTTTCTAAGAGTTTAAGATGCAAAGATTGGGACCTCCCCGGGGATGTGATGGAGGTGTTGCTTTCAGCCAGAAGACCAGCAACAAAGGCACTATACCGCTGACGTTGGAACAAGTTTTGCAGATGGTGTAGAGCTAAAGATATTGATCCTTTTACCAGCAGTGCCTTATTTTTTGCTGCACATGGCTCATTAGGAGCTACAGATGGCTTCTGTCAAGGGCTACTTGGTGGTGTTATCCATTTTTAAAGGCACGGCAGATCAAGGCTCTTACTTAAGATGCCAATTGTCATCAGTTCCTCAAGAGATTGACAAATACTTTTCCACTGGTCCCCTTCCCCAGCATTGGATCTTTCACAGATTTACATGCTGTGAATATTCCCAGTCATTAGACCGAGAACCCTCGGTAACATAGAGCAGTTTAATTTGAAACTGAAAACTTCAGTCACTTTAGTGCTCTATTATCATCATTTCCGGGTCATTCTGCTCAATGCCAATAGAAAGGGCTCCCCTGGTGGCCAGCTTCAGATTTTTAACTGCACGTTTTCGTGTTGGGAGTGTCTCTCTTCATTTCGAAGTTATTCATATCTTAAAAATCAAACTTAAAGTTTTTTTACAACAAAATTCAGTATCCCAGTTCTGAAGAGTGTTGCTCTGAGTTGTTTCGGGCTCGTCCGAGGTTCTCCTTCCTATGGTAACACCTTCGGAACAGTGACAGTTGGATCTATTAAAATGTCCCATTCCAGGAAGAAGAGTCTTTTTAAGGCCTGCAACCGTTGTGGCCTAAACAATATTTTCATAGAAGATGAATGTTTTCATAGAAAATCTGCAACCGTTGTGGCCTAAACAATGTTTTCATAGAAGATCTCCATGAAAAATGCCTCTACTGCCTCCACCCTCAACACATCATTGAGGAGTGTGAGATTTGTCAGTCTTTTTCCAATAAGACCCTGAGGGACCGTCATCACAGATTGGTGGCATGGCTTGACAATCCCATACAGAGTCATGCTTCTCTCAGGCAGGGTAGGTCTACCCAGCGGACCACCTCCAGTAAGGGGGCAAGATCACATGAAATACTGTCAGCAGGCAGAAAAAGGGCACATAGGACACCCCCTGCAAGTTCCCAGTCGGAGACGACTGGACGCCATCCAGAACATTGGAGAAATATCCTGGTTCATCCGCGCCACACACACAAGGTAGGTCAGTTTCTGTATCTTCAAATGACAAAGGTCCTATGCCTGCATCGACGGTGCCAAAATCATCCACACCATCCTCAGTGACAATCACACCCATGCCGTCCACGGCCACGAAGACCTTGTCATCGTCGACCATACTGTCGACGACCAAAAAGACCTTGTCCTCGTCAACCACATTGTCGACAACCAAAAAGCCCCCGTCCGCATCGACCACAACAAAACCCTCATCATTGGCAGTATCTAAGAGCTCGTTGACGACTCTAAAAACCTGACCCATCGACGATCGTAGCACTGCCGATAGCAGAATAAAGTGCCACTGCGTCAACATCCTCATTGACGACAGCCAAATCCATATCTACGACATCCTCCTTGACAACAACAAAAACCGCATCCATTTCGTTTCCACCACTCAAATCATCGACTTTGTGGTGTTCCCAGAACCGAGATTTCAACCTTTGGAAACAATGGACGACGTCCCTGAAGAACCATTATCTGTTTCTTTGGATGATGAGTTCAGCCCTTCCAGCCCAGGACAGGTCACGGCAAGAGTCACAGGGCCTCATTACGAGGTGGGCGGTAAGGGATACCGGGCACCGGTAAGGAGACCGGTGCCGTTAATCCCTTACCGCCCAATTCCGAGCTCCCTTAGCGGGAACCGCAAGGGACGTGTGGTCAGACCACACTTCCCTTACGGGTCCCGTTAGGGGACCAGGGCGCTAATTACGGGCCTGCCATTAGCAGGCCCGTAATTAGTGCCTTCCCCATTCCCATTGAGCCCTATGGGGGCTCAAATGGGAATGGGGAATGGCATTTGGAATGGGGTCTTACCGGGTCCGCCTAGGGCGGAATGGCCCGGTAAGTCCCCACTCCACCAGATCGGACCCGGACACGATTTTGGAGGCAGCCATGGCGCTAATAGCACCATGGCTACCTCCAAAGTCGTAATGAGGCCCAGATCTCTATTACAGTAGCAATGGACGAGCAATCAAAGCCTAGCTTCTGAGGAGGTGATGTGTGCTGGTTCTTGAGTTTAATGTAGTCCCCAAGCACCCACAAAGGAATGTCCGCACACTGTATTAGTTAAAACACAGGGGGCCTCATTATAAGGCTGGCGCTCCCGTAATGAAGGGGGCCGGTACGGGACAGGCCCCCTTCATTCCAGGAGCGCCGTTTACGAGCTTCCCATTCCGGGACCTGGATCGCACGCCTGGTAAAACCAGCCGTGCTTTCCGGGTCCCGCGAGGGGAAGAGGGAGGCAATAATGGGCCAGATGTAATCTGCCTGTTATTACCTCCCTCCCCATTCCCATTGAGCCCTACTAGGGCTCAATGGGAATAGGGATGGGTTCCTGCAAGGAGGAATTACCGGTTCCTCCTATGTCGGAGTAACCCGGTAAGTCCCCATTGCAGGAACCCGGTAATGGAGCCCGGAACGGAGGCAGCCATGGAGCTAATGGCTCCATGGCTACCTCCATTCTCGTAATGAGGCCTAAGGCCTCATTACGACCCTGGCGCTCACGTAATGAAGGGTGCCGGTACAGGACCGGCACCCTTCACTACGTGAGCGCCGATTACGAGTTTCCCTTTGCGAGACCTGGACCAGACGTCTGGTAAAACCAGACGTCTTTTCCGGGTCCCGTGAGGGGAAGAGAGAGGTAATAACGGGCCATTTGTAATGTGCCCATTATTACCTCCCTCCCCATTCCCATTGAGCCCTATGGGGGCTCAAAAGGGAATGGGAATGGTTCCTTCAAGGAGAAATTACCGGGTCCTCCAATGTTGGAATGACCCAGTTATTCCTCATTGAAGGAACCCAGTAATGGAGCCTGGTTTGGAGGCAGCCATGGTGCTAATAGCACCATGGCTACCTCCAAACTCATAATGAGGCCCACAGTCTTTATATAATTAATGTTCAAGGTTATGTACAATATCACGATAACTCACTTTGTAATCGTTTAATCTACAATGGCAAATATACAGTTCTACGTGGTACCACAATCACTATTCGATCTCTTTAAAGTACATCAACTGTATGGTTAAATGTCACACAAATCAGTTCGTAAAGGAAACCAACAATAGATATAAGAGGAAAGCAGTTGGTTAGAACAATTGGCAGAATACTGGCCCCTACCACTAGACACAGTTCTGTGTGGAGATCCCCCCACCTGGGCAACCTGTAGAAGAAAGATATATCACAATCCCAGTCCATATATTGTTCACAAAAGTCTTTCCAATAGTTCAGCAACCCCAAAGTACCTGGTGTTGTAGAGTTCCTCGTCGGGAAAGCGGCGACCCTTCTTTAGTGCTCTCCCTTTAAGGCAGGAGCCAAGAGTCGTCGAACGTCCAGCGATGAACAGGTTGAACTACGGCGGTGAAGTGGCAGCTTCTTTCCTAGCGGTGCTCTTCGCCGACGGATCGTAGACGTCCTGCAAGGAAGAGGTGTGCGGGGCACCTCGGCGACGATAGTTCAGGACCACAAAGAGTTTGAAGAACTGTGGCCCAGCAAGGGCGTCAAGTCGTCGGCGTCTCTGTGGTCTTTAGTTGGCGGGAAACCCACCGGTGGATGCTCCTCGGCGCATCAGCAGGCTCGAGTTTCTCCGGCGGGACAAAGTGGTCGACAGTGCAGAAGAGAGCGTCCTTGGATCAAAAAGGTTCTTAGGCAACGGGAGCACTGGGGCTCCGATCGGTGACGGTGGTCATCGAAGGTGACAGACAACAGTCCGGGCGCTTCTCCTTTGGATTCCGCTGCGGTCCCCATCTCTGGTTGGCAGCCTTTCATAGGTCTGTCTACCAGGGAGCTTTGGCAAAGATCAGCTGGTGCACGATGGTCCCTCGTAGCTCGGGGAATGGTCTCCTTACCAGATCCTCTCTTGGATCAGTTCTTGGAGACATAACCGCTTTCAGATCGGCATAGTAGAGCAACAGCAATTCTCCTTCTCTTCCAGCAGGGCTTCAAGGTCAAGCTTCAGTTTAAAGTCCAGTTTCTCTTCAGCTTCTGAACGATTTCTAGCAGTGATAGGCCCCCAGATATACTAGTTGATCTCCCATTCATTCTGCTGGGTCACACTCAGGCAATCAATGGCTCAGAAGGGCATTCAGCAGTCAGTCAGCGAATCAGGCGCATGGTGCATTCAGGCCATTCTTCTCCATCCAGACACTCACAACACAGAATGTGGATTCGGACAAGTACCACGCCATTCAACACTACAAACTGCATCCATACCGGTTTCAGGGAGGGCTGTCTCAGTCAGTGGGCCTCATTACCCAGTAGGAGGTAACCATGCCGCTATTAGCGGCATGGCTACTCCCTTACCGCATACCGGGTCCGGGTAGGCCGTATGGGGACTTACCAGATCATTCCGACCCTGGAGGACCCGGTAAGTCCCCATGCCAAATACCATTCCCCATTCCCATTCGAGCCCCCAGAGGGCTCAATGGGAATGGGGAAGGAGCTAATAACGGTACCGCAATTTGCGGTACCGTTATTAGCTCTGAAGTCCCTTAGCGGGTCCCGTCCTTAACACCTGGTCAGACCAGGCGTTAAGGACGGGACCCACTGAGGGACCTCGTAGTAGGGCGCTAAGGGATTACCGGCATTGGTGACCTTACCAGAGAGCTGCACTGCCAGAAGTCCCACCTGAACTCCTGTGCAGAAAACACAACAGAACATACGATAAAAAGCAGTAAAGGACAAGGATACGGAGGCCCTGTCCCTCCAATGCATTTCCAGCATCACAGTCACCAATTCTAGTGCCATCCCAGCATCACCGACTCCTAGGGACATCTCTATGGCCATCCTGCACACCCTAAAAACCCTTGTTTTGATATTTCAACAAAGGTTACCAAATCCTCCTACACATCTTCCACACCAGTTGGTCGTAGTACCTCAACCGGGGCCCAGTGGCGTTCCATCTGCTCCTCGGCTCTCAAGGGATGAACAGTGTCGCCAAAGGCTGCTGCAGTTGTCAAGACTGGTAATCTGAGGATAAACAGAAGACTATCAGCAATCCGTCCACACCACGGACACGGCCGGCGAGTTCGATTAAGTAATTCCAACTGATGGTGAACAAGAAGAGGTCCCCACCAGGGATTCTTTTTCTAACGAGATTGGATCTTTTCATGCCCTGATGAGTAGGGCCACCAAGATGTTCGGTTTAATTCCAGAGGCGCAAACAGCACAGAAAGTCTGTCCTGGCTATACCCCTCTTGGATGACATATGGGAAGAGGATCTTCTCACCATGACCAAACCATCATCAACGCCTCCCAAGAAGGAGTGGTTTTATAATAAATATAGAGTCACAGACTCTGCGCTTACCTGCCTGCAAACAGAGCCAACAGCAGACTCCACGGCCTCTGTAGCAGCATGTAAGCGATCTGCAAACCCTTCTTCCTGCTCTGTCCCACTGTTACGCATCGATAACAGGGTTCTTCAGTTACACCGATGCGTTCCCCTGTTTCTCACTGGAAATGTAGTGTCAATGCGTCCGTATGGCAGAGGCACAGGTTGCCATGGAGGCTGTTTTCATACAGAGCACACTGTTAGGGAGAATTCTCATTCAATGGCTAATTTCCCTTAACTAGTGAGTCCCTCAGCAGCTTTGCTGGAATTCTGGAGTTTATTTTTTCCACCTGGTAAGAGTGTGAGCTTTTCCCCCACTCTTACCTGTGTTTTTGCCATGTGTACTTTGACTGTTCTTGTGATTGTGGACTCTGGAGTACACCACTTCAGTAGCCACACTCCTTTTGTGTGTTACACAGCACCTTCAATGCAGCAACACAGGGTTGTCTCTTAGGCTTCCCACCGACTCCATTTTCTGAGGCTCACTACTGTCCCCCAGAAAAGGGTAAAGTTGCCATTAACTTTACATAGTCACTTTTAACCACGGATCCAGTACACCCCATCTTATATGGAGTATTGGAAAGGGTTAATTCTTAGTCCTTTTTAGCTGTGCCTATTGGAGCATTGTTTCGCTCCCTTAACATTAAGACTTGGCTGGTGGCAGTGGTACCTACCCTAATTTTCCTACCGCAGTTATATTATATAACGTGGTAACGTTTTAGGCTATTTTAGTAGCCTCGAACTTTAAACCCGCTTGCCCAAATACTTTTTTTCCGGCTCTGGTTGGGTTTAATCACCATTTCTTTTTGCTAACATCCTTCTTGGGTCTTTCTTTGCGCGGCAAACCAGGTTTGCCTCCTTTGTTGTCGACCTTTGGCGTCTGGGTGTCTAGGTGGGCGTAATGTGAGGGAGGGGTGTAGTCTACCCCTGCACAGGGTCTCCTTGGAGACCCAAGTCGCACTTTGTGTTGATTGGCTGAGGTGGTTGTCCTGACTGGACAACCCCCCTGCCGAGTGATTGACAGCCAGGCTGTGTGAATGGAGGATTTTGGCATACAAGGCAGGACTCTTGGGCTAGAAGTCAGAGTCGCCACTGGAGCTGCAAGGAACCGAAGAGAAGCGGAGAAGAAGACGGCTGCTGCAACCCTGGATCCCGGTGAAGCCCTGCTGCAGTCCTGAGCTATCTACCCTTCAACGACAAGAGTAGATCCAGTCCGGAGTCTTCTTCCCTTGAGCCTGGTGGGATCAACCAGCTCACTCTTTCTTCAGTCAGAGCATCCGTTCCTGGGTCGAAATCACTGCTGTGCTGTAGTGGTCCGGATAGCCTTCAGAAGAGCCCTCTCCTGATTTAAAGGAGTGCACCTTTTATTCATCGTTGTCTTTTTCAGTGCTGCTGGCCTCATCCCTGGGTAGTGCAGATCGCTCCAGACGTCCTCCTTCTTGTCCCCACGACTGAAGCCGCAGGAACCGTGAGCCTACAGGAACTACCAGGAACAACTGCCGTGGGACCAGCTTTTCTCCAACGGAATAAGGTGCTGTGCACATTTGGTCATTCTCTCTGACTGACCATCCGGAATCGGGGTAAACCCTTTTCCTCCACGAAGATTTATACTTTCTTCCCTCCCTCTTATAACTTTTCCTTCCATCTGACAATATCTAAGTACTCTTGGCATCTCAAATCTCGAACTGTTCAACTTGTGATCCTCGGCAACTAAGCATCTGCTCCTAGACAAAGTATTGCCTGTGACTTTTATCCCCTTTTCCCTTTTTTGAAATTCTAAAGTACAAAGTGTGTTTTAACTTTGTGAGCATTTCTATCCGCGGGTACGTGTTAGTATCGCAATACCGGTCTGTCAAATCCTACTGTACTTACCTTGAATTGCTGGAACAAGTGGAAGTGGTTGTGTGTGGTGTATTTTTTGTTTAGATATTTTTATTAGTTTTCAGTGTAAAAACGATATAATCATTAACAATCCAGAAATTCATTTTGTACAACTTAATTAAATCTTCATATCTTAACAATTCTTCAACATTCCATGTATTCCACATAAATCACAGCGTTGAGTAATAAAGTGTACAATTCATGGTTTCTCGGTCATTCATTTAGTGTGTAATGAAAGGGAGAATGAAATAAAAAAAAAAAAGAAAAAAAAAGGAAAAACAGCATTTGTTCACTAAGTTGAGCTCATTGGGTCAATTATCTCCTTTTAAATCAGATTAATCCATAAATTCATTGGGGGTGGGAGATATCGGAATTCATAATCACAGTTACTGCCTCCACACTTCCACCACCTAAAGAATGTAAATACGTAGTTAATGTGGTCATGGGTTACCGCTGTTGCGTTTCTCCCTCTAAAGCGTGCAAATACAAATTCAATGTGATCATCGACAATTCAAGTATTCATAAAGTGCTTTAAGAGTTGTGGTTGAAAATACATGTGTTCCTTATCAGATACAAAGGGCCTCATCACGACCCAGGCGGTAAGTTACCGCCTGGGCCGTGACTTTACCACCATGGCGTAAACTATGTTTACGCCATGGTGGTTGGCGGACTTACCGCCCCATTCGGACCTTGGCGGGGCGGTAAGTCCCCAATCCCCATTTACCCTTCCCCATTCCCATTTTTGCCCCATAGGGCATAATGGGAGTGGGGAAGGCGTTAATTACGCCACCGTAAATTCCGGTGGCGTAATTAACTCCATGGTCCCTTAGCGCCATGGATTTTAACACCTGCTAAAAGCAGGTGTTAAATTCGCCATGGCGCTAAGGGACCTCGTACTCAGGCGGTAAGGGTCGGCGCTGTTTACGGCGCCGTAAACCCCTTACCGCCTGGGTCGTAATGAGGCCCAAAGTCTAGAAAGGTCCGCCATATTTTCCGGAATGTCGAATGTTTCCCCTCCACCACTGCCATAAGTTTTTCTAAACCTAGCAATTCCCATAACTTTAGCCACCAGTACGCTAGGTGCGGGCCTTCTATTGTCTTCCAAAATCTAGCTCTGGTGATACGGGCAGCCACCAATAAATGGGAAATCAGGCTTGCTTTGTGTCCTGACATTGGAAAGGACCCGTCTTCTGGGGCGTCCCCTAATAAGAACACTCTGGGGTCCATAGGGAGCAAAGAACCCGTGATTTCTTTGATTTTAGATCTCACCTCTAGCCAATATGATTGAATAACCCGGCAATGCCACCACATGTGCGCCATGTCTCCTCGTTCACCACACCTGTGCCAACATGTGTCCGGATATTCTGGGTTAATGGAGTGAAGCCTGTTGGGGGGGAAATACCATCTAAAAAAATTTTAATAGCATTTTCTTTTATTTGAGTGCAGCGGGAACTAGTCTGGGCACAATGCCAGATTCGCTGCCAAGACTCGTCTGAAATCTCTAGGCCCAGTTCTCTCTCCCAAGCTTTCATATATGGGAGCTTTTCCTCTGTGGAGGCTCTTTCTAGGAGTTTATAACATAGCGATATCTTATGGGATTGGTGTCCTTCAAGGAGTTTCAACTCTATGCCAAGGGGGGTTTTTTGGGCTGCTCGGTGGATGTCCCTATTAGTGAGCCAATGGCGCAGTTGTATGTATCGAAAGCGTTCTGTCTCTGGGAGATCAAACTTCTCTTCGCATGCCTGGAAGGTCAGTGGTTCCTGGCCTACATATAGATCTCTCAGGCACAGTGGTTTGTCTCGACTCCAGGTTCTGTACACTGTTGGCGCTAGTCCCCGAGTAAAAGCGGGATTTTGGGTGATAGGAGACATTGGTCCTAGCCCTAGTGGGATACCCCTCTGTGATCGTGCTTTATCCCAACACTTCAGGGTGGACAAGGTGGTTGGCAAGATACCAGTTTTGAAATTATGTGCTTCTTTCTGAAGAAACGGGAGGTTGGCTAAAGGAAGTGCGGCAGCGGTCTGTTCTATCTCTAGCCACTTGGGTGGGTCTGGGGAGTCCCTCCAGGAAAGCATTATGGCTACCTGCGCAGCTCTGTAATAACGTGGTAGTGAGGGAAGGCCCAGACCTCCCGACATTCTTCCCCTTGTCAAGAGTTTACTGGGGATACGCGGCTTCTTCCTCTTCCAGATAAACTGGTATATCTCCTTTTGGAGATTTATAAGCTCAAAATTCTGGGATGGCTATTGGCAAAGAATGAAAGGCATATATTAGTTTCGGGAGAAGTGTCATTTTAACCGCATTAATACGGCCTAGCCATGAGATTTCCTGAGAATCCCACCGCTGTAGCCATTCCCTCAACTCTTTAAACAATAGGGGGATGTTTGCTCTGTAGAGGCCCGCATATGTTGGGGTCAGTTTTACCCCCAAATATGGAATCTCCGTTGGAGACCAGGGGAAATTTGTCAGCGTTCGCAGCTCCTCTAGTCTATCTACGTCTGCAGTAAGGGGCATACCTATTGATTTAGCAGGGTTTGTCCTGAAGCCAGATATCTCGGCAAATTGATTTAGGAGACCTAAGAGGGGCGGGAGTGTATGAGGGGCGTCTCGCAAGAAGCAAAGTAGATCATCCGCATATAGCGCAACCTTATGGGACTGCCCTCCTACCTCAAAACCTTGGATGCCTGGATGCGATCTTATAGGTTGAGCAAGAGGCTCCATTGCTAAGGCGAATATCAATGGGGACAAAGGACAGCCCTGTCTCGTACCCTTGGCTGATTCAATAAGGGGAGTCCAATTCTTATTAACTTTAATTTTAGTCGAGGGAATTCAAAAATTTGAGAGTATTAGTCTGGAGAACTCTGGTCCAAAGCCAAACCCTGCTAGGACTAGTTCCAGATATCTCCACAACATACTATCAAAAGCTCTGTGAGCATCTAGGGATAGGACAGATAAGTCACCCGGGATCTTTGGGGCGAGGGCAATCAGGTTGATGGCTCTGCGTATCTTGTCATAGGTGGATTGATTATATATAAAGCCTGTCTGATCATTATTTATCAATGACGGGAGGATTGGGCCTAGGCGATTCGTTATTATTTTCCCCAGTAATTTGGCATCCGTGTTTAAAAATGCAATAGGCCTATATGAGGCGCAATCAGTAGGGTCTTTCCCAGGTTTCAACACCAGCGTTGTAGCTGATTCCACCATAGATGCCGTGACCACTCACGCCCTCCATACAGAGTTAAACAATTTCGTTAAGTGAGGGGTTAACTCCTCCCGAAAGGTCTTATAGAATTTATTGGTAAAACCATCCGGCCCTGGGGCCTTCCCTGATGGGAGGGAGCGAATTGCCCTCTCTGTCTCCTCTAGGGTTATTGGGGATTCCAGGGACTCGCGAAACTCCAAGGGTATCTGTGGGAGGTCAGCCTTCTGAATAAATTCCCTGGCCAATTGCGGGTCAGTGACGTGGGCAGCTGAGTGGTTCCTGAAGAATTCCTCAACAATCCGAAGCTTCCCTGATTCAGCAAAAACTTGCTTCCCTTCCGTATCTTTTAGAGAATCTATACGATTGCGCTTTGTCTGCTGTCTAAGTTTAGCTACCAGCAAACGATTCGCCTTGTTCCCCTTGGAATAGTAATACTGTTTTGTGCGCATTATACCGAAGGCAGCTCGACTTGACCTCCAATGACCGCTTTCGCTGCATCCCACACTATCGCATATTCTAGCTCCCCGGTATAATTTTCTGCAAAGTATTGTTCTATACAATCAGCAATGCAGGAGTGGGCCCGAGGATCCAGCAACACAAATTCATTCAACCGCCAGGTTCGAGGAGGCGTTGGAAGCATATCAGGCGGAGACATGGAAAACAATACTGGGACGTGATCAGATAAAGCTTTGGGGAGGATCTCCACTTCTGTGACATGGGGGATGAGGGCGTCAGAAAGGAGAAACATGTCCAACCTAGAAAACCCTCTGTGTACGGGAGAAAAGAAAGTATAATCCCGTTCACCCTGGTGAAAAAATCTCCAACCCTCAATCAATGAATGTTCCCTGAGGAGAGAGGTCAGGGCCATAAAATTCTTCTTGTCTGTCAGGGTTGGGGGAGAGACTTATCTTCTAAAGGGTTAATTACAGCATTAAAGTCACACCCGATTATGAGGTCTCTCTCCGCATGTTCATTCAGCATTCTCGATACATTGGCAAAAAATTGGTGTTGGTTAACATTTGGCACATACAGTGATAAAAGGGTCGCCCTCTTACCATAAAGTGTGGCTATCGCCAGAACATACCTTCCCCCCTTGTCTGACCAGGTTCTATGAATTGTCAATGGGGTTCACTTCCGGACGAGTATAGCTACCCCACATTTCTTTGTTCCAGAAGAGGCGCAGAGTCTGGTTGGGTAGAGTTTATCATTCAGGCGAAATTCATCTGCCGGCAACAGATGCGTTTCCTGTAGAAACATTATTGTAGGATTGTACGTCACCAGCCGGTGAAATAGCGCTCGTCTCTTAATTGGGGAATTGAGACCCTGAACATTAAGAGTCAGACAGATTATATTCGGTGTCAATGTCTCAGTGTTCTGCCCCGCAGAAGGCATTTTTAACATAGGTATCTGTCCTGCACCATCCCTTCCCCAACGTCCTCCCAGACCAGTTCTGAAAGGCCCAAAATGTAACTACCAAGACACTATACAGTTCACCCCAGTTGACCCATCCATTAGAGCATTCTGCCAATATTGTAGATTTGAAGCCGATGTTATAAGGGTTGACCCATTGCTTATGGTCTCCCTCCGAGACCAACTCAACCTTAGTGTTCCGAAACAGCAAAAAAGTATACAAAGAAATTTGGAAGACAATCAAATCAAAAGAAGAACAAATAAACATAAAAGAACAAATTGTACCATCGGACGACATACTGTAATGTTCCGAACTATGGTGAGCCAAAAGCTGCAAGTAATTTCCATTAATCTCAACTTCCATTGAAACCATAGCTAACTTCCAATAATACAGGCGCTTTCCGGCCTAGGACCCCCATTTTGAGAGCCGTATGAAGTCCCGTGCATTGCATAAGACTCTTGCAAAAATGAACTCCCCAACAATTACCCAATGTCTCAAGTCTAATCAGGAGACCCGGACCAGGCCGCATGGCCCCTAATACTGTCCCACAAGAACAGGCTCCTTAGTATTTCTCAGACACCTCAAAATTTCAACCGCTCTAAGTTGTGTCAATCATTCGAGATGCAGTTCTGCCTTCCTATTTCCTCATAAAGCGGAAGCTTTGCCCTTGTTTCAGATTTGTTTCATTCGCCTTCAGGCAGGGGCCTCCTCCGATGCAGGAGATTAGGTGAATTAGAGCGGCCGCCTGAACTGTTTGGGGATAGACGGGCTTGACCCTCAGTTGTAGCTTGACCATTGTGAGCGGTGAGACCACCTACTCGCCTCCATCCTCTAGGCTTCCTTCTTCTGTCTGGCGAGGCAGAGCATAAGCCGGGCTCTTTATTTGGAAGAGCCTCCAGATCCGATGTGGATATCGAAGCAAACTCTGTCATTAGTTCCCTCGGTTCCATCTCCGTGGCGATCGCACAGTGTTGATTGTGGAAATTGAAGAGTAGTTTGCAAGGGAACCCCCAACGGTAGCGGACCCTCTGGGCCTGCAGCCATGAGGTGACTTTTTGTAGGCGGCGTCGGCAGGCTAAAGTATATGGAGAGAGATCCTGGAACAGGTGAACCGTCGCACCTCGAAACTGGACAGACTCTGTCTTCCTGGCCATCATCATAATCTCTTCTTTTTGGCGGAAGTAGTGAACTCTGGTGAGGACATCCGGGAGAAGATTCCTTCTCTGTTGTATGGAAGAATATACTCGGTGGGTTCTGTCGAGAATCAGAGCGTCAGAGGAGGCCAGCCCCAGAAGGCCACGAAACAGGTCACTAACATATTCTGGCAATTCTTGATCTGTAATTTGACGAGGAATACCTCGAATGCGCACATTATTGCGCCTAGATCTATTTTCGAGGTCCGCCTGCTTAGTCCAGATTACCTCAAGGTGGTCCTCAATCACTCTAACCCGTTCTGAGAGCACCACCGTCTCATGTGTTAATTCGCAAGTGGTGTCTTCTAGGTCATTCACTCTGGTCTCGATGCCACTTAGATGGGAGGTAAGTTCCCCCAGAGACTTAGCTAGAGTGTCTCTAGAGGTATTTATCTCTGACTTAATATCCTGCGTGATCTCTTGCTTGAGTGCTCTCAGCATGTCCTCTAGATCCGATCTGGAGAGAGCCATGTCTGCTATAGAGGCTGTAGCAGGGGCAGGGTGTATGTCCACAGATATTGTATGCCTCTGGGGTTTCGGGGCTGCTTGGGATGTCAGGAGAGCTTTTATATCTTGCACTTGTTCCCTCTTCTTGGAACCTGCTCTGGGCATAGTTGGGGAGGCAAAGCCCGAGTCCCCAGGCAGAGCGCTGCAAGAGGGCTGAGGGACCCCGGGGACAGCTAGGCTCCACAGTGTTGAACGGAGGAGGCGCGTAGTATTACGTGTTCAGGAAGGGTCAGCGTTGGGCCGCGCGATGAAGTGGGGGAATCCTGGTATGGCCACCAGTAGTTGTCGCAGGCAAAGGCTAGCAATCCTCATGAGCGTCCCCCCCGCCCATCACTCTGCGCAGGAGCTCAGTATCAGTCCCCCAAGTCCGCTTCTCTGCCCGGGGGTCACCCCAAGTCCAGAGACAGCCCACACTTCCCTAGGGATCCCAGCACCTCACCTCCGATCCCCTCTTCGGAAAGGCTGGAATCAGTTCGGGACAGGCGCAGCGTTCCGCACCGTACACCAGCGCGCTCCAGGCTTCTGAGCTCTCCTTTACGATCGCCATCGATCGCCGCCTGCGTCTCCCTTGCCGGCGCAGGGCCCAGACCGCTCCTCCCCCGGAGCCTTTGATCGGAGGACAGGGGGGCCTTCCTCTCCCGGGAGCACATGCGGGCAGTCAGAAAAAGCCTCCAAGGAAACGAGGCTCCACCGCCCCAGCAGCGGCCCGGGTCTGGTCCGAGTCGTAGGCGTCGCTCCTATGAAAAAGCAGGGGAGGGCTCCCAGGGTCTCCTCGTCTTCGGTGGCGGGTCGCAGCTGCAAACATCAGGATCTCCACCGGGATAGCGAAATGCGCGCGCACCGCCATCTTGGTTACGACCATCATCGCCAGAGGACTCCGACTCGCCTCGGTAAGTTCATCCGCTTTCTGCTCCAGGTCATGATCCGCAGGGTCTCGCCGCATTAATCTTCAGTTTCGCGTGCTCGGGGGGCAAAGCATACGCACAGGACTGCATAAATAACGCTGATTAGGGGGCCCGTCGGTGGAGCTCATAGCAGACACGTCTTCATCGTGTGCTGCCTAGCCACGCCCCCGTGTGTGGTGTATTTTACGTGTGGTTTTGAATTTATAGAAGTGAAGTGTTTTATGAACAGATGGTTTTAAATACATTTACTTATATTTTTTACCTGAAACCTTGAGTCAGTGTTTGCTTGAGGCACAGTAATTGTGGCCCTTTGTGTAATCTCTACTACTGCTCATTTACTCTTGAGATAAGTCTGGCTGCTCCGCTACTGCTACCACTTTAACAGTGTAGTACAGGCTTGTACCAAAGGTGAACTTGTATTACCACTTGTAGTCTTAATTGTGTGCAGTGGTCCCTAAGGGCACTGCACAGGATTCTGCCTAACACTGGTGTACAGCGGTGAGGATTTGGAAGTATAGTGATTACACTTAGAGTGCTGCTATTGCTTGGGTTCAACTAACCACAAGGCTAAACACCACTCATTCTATTAACTGATAAATAATGTCAAATATAGAAAGCTACACTGAGGAGGGTCTCTTAAACTACACTGCTGAGGTTTTGAGAACCATGTGCAGGGAGAGGAGTCTTTCTGGTAAAGGAAAGAAATCTGAACTGGTTGCTAAGTTATTGGGAAAACAAAGTCTGGAGAGTGGGTCAGAAGGACTTACACCTCCAGCAAATGTGGATACTGATGTTTCTGATTCTGAGAGTGTTGAAGAAGAAGTAGATAACCCTTTGTTAGGAGTTCCTACCAACCCCTTGCCTGCTCAGCAACCACAACCTCTGTCCACAGGGACCCCCACAGATCCTACATTCACTCCTGAGTTTATTGCAATAGAGAAAATGAGACTTGAATTAGAAGTGAAACGTATTGAAGCACAAACTGCCATGAAACACCAAGAATTAAGGCCCAGAGAAATGGAGATGGCTCATGCTCTAGAAATGAAGAAATTGTCTTTGGAAAATGTTTCTCTCCCAGAGTCTTCTAGGTCTTCCAGCCCTAAGAGACCCCGTATGCCAAAGGAAATGATTGGTATGTATGAGACTAAACTTGATGTTTTGGATTGGTTAGCAATGTTTGAGTATGATCATGGGATTCATGGTATCTCAGGGAATCAGTTGATTCCTTGGCTTTTTTCTAGGCTTCCCCCTGTTGCATGTGATGCTGTAATGGAGTTGGGGGAGGAGAATAAGCACGATTATGAATGTGTGAAGCTAGCATTAATAGCTAGATTTGGGAAGACCCCTTCCCAGTACCTTAAGAGGTTTAGGACCCTCAAAAAGCATGATGGTACCCCTTGGACTATCTGGGTGTGTGAATGTTTGAAAAACTTAGATGGTTGGGTTAAGGGTTACAAAGTGAACTCTTATGAAGGTTTGAGGAATCTTGTAATGTTGGAGTCTATTTTTGATGTCTGCTGTCCTGAGCTTAGACAGCACTTGGCTGATTCAAAGGAGATAGATCCCAAGATGTTAGCTAAGGCTGCTGACTTGTGGGTTGCCAACAGGGCTACTCACAGGGATTCTGGGGCAACTCAGAAGAAGGAGGAGGGAAAGCAGCCAAAGAAAGATGACAAGGAGTACTCCAATACCTCCCATCCAGAAGAGGTCCCCAAACATAACCAGGGTAAGCCACAAGGGAAACCAAATAGGGCGAGTGTACCTCCTGGGGCCAAACCAGAGGTAGGTCGGGATAGACCCCCATTACAGAGAGCATTTGGTAAATGCTTTAGTTGTGGGTCAACTGACCATATGAGAGGAGATCCCAGATACAAGGGTAACCCTGCATGGGTCAGCACTACCTCCTTAGCCTTCTCCCCAGAGGGAGAAGTACAGATGGCTAGTGCCCTCTTTCACCTGTTTGCTGAAGAGCCTTTGGCTCTTCAAGCAACTGTATCCTTAAAGTCCAAGGGTCTGAGTAAGAAACAACATAGTGATGTGTATGAATCCATTCCTGAAAACTCTACGGAGTATTATGTGGACAGTGTTCTTGTCAATGGCCAGGACACCCCTGCAATGGGAGACACTGGGGCCAGCAGAACATTTGTGGACAAAAGGTTTTTCAGGCCTGAGGATGTTGCTAAGGAACCCAAAGGCCCTACCAAACTTGCTGGAGGCCCTGCCCAAATGGTTCCTATTCTATCAGCTCTCATTCAGTATAATAAAATGACAGTAAAGATCCTTTTCAGTATTCAGAGTGAGGTGCCTGGGAGAGTCCTGTTGGTGAATGATCTAAAACCTCTAGGAGTAGTATCCAGTACCCCCAGTCCTCCCAGTATGGAGAAGCAGAACCAAACCAAATTGGCTATTGAGGCCACCTTAAGGGACCACTCTGAGCCTGTGGGAACCTCTACAGGGAACCCCACTACAAACACTGGTGTTAGTCAGTTGACCTCTAACCCAGGCAAATTTCAGGCTGGTATGTTAGGGAAATGGGAGCCCAAACCAAGCTCCATCATTGTTCCCCAGTTTTAAAGTCTTTGACTCCCCCTGCTTCTGAGGAAGAGGTGGATAGACAAACTGGACCCCTCTCTAGGCCTAAGAGAACTGGTAATTCTTAGTGCTGGTGGAACACCAGAAAGGTAAAGTCTAAGGTCAAAACCTTCAGACTGTTGGACCTTCTACAGAAGACTCCAACCCAAATCC
The DNA here is from genome assembly GCF_040938575.1 of Ambystoma mexicanum. Taxonomy (NCBI): domain Eukaryota; kingdom Metazoa; phylum Chordata; class Amphibia; order Caudata; family Ambystomatidae; genus Ambystoma; species Ambystoma mexicanum. The sequence continues at coordinate 109,917,105 of NC_090938.1, read as the reverse complement.
TAATGTTAGGAGAAAAACTCCTAAAGTAGGTAAGGTTACATCTAAGAAGAAGGGGGAGCATGTGCCTTGCTTATCCCCAACCCCTCCAACCAAGATGCCTGAGACCCAACCTGCTCCCAAAAGAGAGGTGGTGAGGAACTCTGGAGGCCCCTCTAGATCTAAGGGAATCCTTTATAAGGACCCCCTGAAAAAGCCTATCACAGGTTCAGGAGTTGTACCAACTTCTAAGGGACTAGTCAACCAGACCCCCTATGGATTAGAAAAGAAAGATGTCTATCAAAGGGTGTGTAGGTCATATAGCTTACAAAGGAAAACCTTTGATTGTAACATTGAACACAGAGCAGGAAGTCACCACCAAAACGCTGATGTTTATAACCGACTAGAGGTACGAGATCCACCCAGGTGTGGATTAAATCCTCCTGTCCCTTAGTCTGGGGGGGGGGCGAGTGTTAGGGAGAATTTTCATTCAACGGCTAGTGAGTCCCTAAGCAACTTTGCTGTATTTCTGGAGTTTACTTTTTCCACCTGGTAAGAGTGTGAGCTTTTCCCCCACTCTTACCTGTGTTTTTGCCATGTGTACTTTGACTGTTTTTGTGATTGTGGACTCTGGAGTACACCACTTCAGTAGCCCCACTCCTTTTGTGTGTTACACAGTACCTTCAGTGCAGTAACACAGGGTTGTATTTTAGGCTTCCCACTGACTCCATTTTCTGGGGCTGACTACTGTCCCCCAGAAAAGGGTAAAGTTGCCATTAACTTTACATAGTCACTTTTAACCACGGATCCAGTACTCCCCATCTTATATGGAGTATTGGAAACGGTTAATTCTTAGCGCTTTTTAGCTGTGCCTCTTGGAGCATTGTTTTGCTCCCTTAACATTAAGACTTGGCTGGTGGCAGTGGTACCTACCCCAATTTTCCTACCGCAGTTATATTATATAACGTGGTAACGTTTTAGGCTATTTTAGTAGCCTCGAACTTTAAACCCGCTTGCCCAAATACTTTTTATTTCGGCTCCATTTCTTTTTGTTAACATCCTTCTTGGGTCTTTCTTTGCGTGGCAAACCAGGTTTGCCTCCTTTATTGTCGACCTTTGGCGGGCTTCTGACCAGAAGCCCTCCTTTGGCGTCTGGGTGTCTAGGTGGGCGGAATGTGAGGGAGGGGTGTAGTCACCCCCTGCTCAGGGTCTCCTTGGAGACCCAAGTCGCACTTTGTGTTGATTGGCTGAGGTGGTTGTCCGGGCTGGACAACCCCTTGCCGAGTGATTGACAGCCAGGCTGTGTGAAAAGGGGATTTTGGCATAAAAGGCAGGACTCTTGGGCTAGAAGTCAGAGTCGCCACCGGAACTGCAAGGAACCGAAGAGAAGCGGAGAAGAAATCGGCTGCTGCAACCCCGGATTCCGGTGAAGCCCTGCTGCAGTCCTGAGCTATCTACCCTTCAACGACAAGAGAAGATCCAGTCCGGAGTCTTCTTCCCTTGAGCCTGGTGGGATCAACCAGCTCAACCTTTCTTCAGTCAGAGCATCCTCTCCTGGGTCGAAATCACTGCTGTGCCGTAGTGGTCCGGATAGCCTTCAGAAGAGCCCTCTCCTGATTTAAAGGAGCATACCTTTTATTCATCGTTGTCTTTTTCACTGCTGCTGGCCTCATCCCTGGGAAGTGCAGATTGCTCCAGACGTCCTCCTTCTTGTCCCCACTGAAGCCGCAGGAACCGTGAGTTTTCAGGAACTACCAGGAACAACTGCCGTGGCACCAGCTTTTCTCCAACGGAATAAGGTACTGCGCACATTTGGTCGTTCTCTCTCTGACTGACCATCCGGAATCGGGGTAAACCCTTTTCCTCCATGAAGATTTATACTTTCTTCCCTTCCTCTTATAACTTTTCCTTCCATCTGACAATATCTAAGTACTCTTGGCATCTTGAATCTCGAACTGTTCAACGTGTGATCCTCGGCAACTAAGCATCTGCTCCATAGACACTGGCGGAGGCCTATTGACTTTAATCTGTATCTTTGATTCCATTGCCTAGTCAAAATTATTGCCTGTGATTTTTATCCCCTTTTCCCTTGTTTGAAATTCTAAAGTACAAAGTGTGTTTTAACTTCGTGAGCATTTCTATCCATGGGTACGCGTTAGTATTGCAACACAGGTCTGTCAAATCCTACTGTACTTACCTTGAATTTGTGGAACAAGTGGAAGTGGTTATGTGTGGTGTATTTTACGTGTGGTTTTGAATTTATAGAAGTGAAGTGTTTTATGAACAGATGGTTTTAAATAAATGTACTTATATTTTTTACCTGAAACTTTGGTCAGTGTTTGCTTGAGTCACAGTAATTGTGGTCCTTTGTGTAATCTCTACTACTGCTCATTTACTCTTGAGATAAGTCTGGCTGCTCCGCTACAGCTACCACTTTCACAGTGTAGTAGAGGCTTGTACCAAAGGTGAACTTATATTACCACTTGTAGTCTTAATTGTGTGTAGTGGTCCCTAAGGGCACTGTACAGGATTTTGCCTAACACACACCCACGTCAGGTGACGCGTTATGTGCATGCCATCATCTCACGATGCGGTAGCCCCTCGCCCTGGAAGCTTAAATCTGGTATTGGTGGTGCGTTCGGTGCTGCTAATTGTGGCATATTCATCACACTTGGTTTTTCAATCTTTCCGGAGTTCAACTGAAGATTAGCCTGTTAGTTTGGTGTACCAACTCTGCTTACGTCCCCGGACTGCCTCCGTCTCCCTCCTCCTTTGAATTGAACTCTGCTTACCTGGTACACTAATGCGGAACATCCCCAGATTGCCTCCGTCTCCCTTCTGCCTTGAATTGAACTCTGCTTACCTGGTACACTAATGCGGAACATCCCCAGATTGCCTCTGTCTCTCTCTTGCTGTGAACTGAATTCTGCTTACCTGGTACTAGAACGCGGAACTTCCCCGGAATGCCTCCGTTTTTTCCTCCTGCTTTGAACTGAACTACATTCCTGTTGTTGAAAATGGACTGACTCCGGACTACCGCCACTCACTTACTGTTTACACGTGAGTTGTTCTGCTATTTTTTGTACTGTATTCAGTTACGTACCACAAATAGGAAGTGGTGTATTCCTTCTGCGTGATCATTCTTCCTGCCTTGTGAAAACCTACTAATTCACTAAAATCACACTCTCCTCACCTTATCAAAGAGAGATTGGGAACATCACTGTTCACGTTCCTGACTAGAATCAACACTACACAAACCTGCTTTGTGCTATTTTCAGATCCTCGAGTACTGTGCATTTGGAACGCTTTGCTGATTAATGCACCAACCCGTAACTAGCACGTCCCTCGTGCCACCCGGGTTAACTACACTGTACTAATATTCCTGTTTGTTATTTTCTCCTTTCGTTGCTTAGTACTGTCACCCCAGGAATATTCTAATCTCCAAATCAGTCTACACTCAGGTCACTTAGTCATCATTTAAGAATCCTATTTTTGCTGGTTTCCGAGGTTATAGTTTAGGTTTTTTTTTTATAGGGTGAGAAATAAGGGTCAGTAACTGCTTTTCCACGTCATAGTCACCTTACCATCAGTTATTCACAGGTGTGGGGTTTTCTTTGTATATATGGTCAAACCGAGACTTATTGTTATTAACCATTCCTATGATTTCTTGCAGCATTGGTTTGCCGGTGCGCGTGTTCCCTGCTCTTTTGTGCGATCAACTCCTCTGTCTGTCCTTATCTGAATAGCAGAGAGGTGTATCGTAAAGAAGAGTCCCTCTTTGAGGAAGCCTGAATCTTTGTATTCAGGGGTGCTGGATTATTGGAGACTGACTGTCACTCCACTTGTACTACGCTTCCTGCTGGGTCGCTATATCAACGCCCCAAGCTGTTTTGTGTGGTGAGTAACACCCACCTGACAAGGCCGGTGAGCGCCTTCACGCCTTTGGGAAGAGGATTATCACCACAGCCGCCACTATCATCAAGGCAACAAATGCCATGGCCATCCTTGCAAGGTATGTCCTAGAATGATGGTTCCTTCCGGAAGAGAGAAGGCAGGAAGCGTTCGGCCACGCCATCTCAATTTCAGTAGACATTGCAGACACAGGGTTCCGGCAACTGGGAAATGGTGCTGTCCTATGCCAGCAGAGATGGTTAAAGGCGACCAACTTCCGCCCTGAGGTCCAAACTAAACTTGTTGACATGCCTTTCAACAAAGTAGATCTTTTTTAGTAAGAAAGTAGATGAAACCCTCCAAACCATCAAGACGGATACTGACACGACACGCTCCCTAGGGACCTTGCATTAACGCGCCAGCCCTTTAGTTCAGGAAAGTCTTGCTTCTCCGGGACTTCGATGGAATTTGCGGGAATACACACCCTGCCTACCAGTTGCTGTCCTACAAGACTCTCATCAGACCCTTACAGGCAAAAATCCGAATTCTATAGTGGAAATCAATGTCAGCGTGGCTCCGCTCAGTTCAGGGTCCAGTCGTCCAAACAGCCCTGTCCCGCCAAAGGTCGTACCCTCCCACTTCAGCACCCCAACCCGTCAACACCATCTCTAAAGAAGGTAGAAAAATTCCATCATCTGTTGCAGCAGGAAGTCTGGCCGTTGCTATCCAAAGGAGCCATACAAAGAGTCCCTCATGCACAGCAAGGTCAAGGCGTGTACTCCAGATACTCCTGGTACGAAAAAAGACTCGGGGTTTGAGGCCTATTTTAATGCTGAACAAATATCTAAAAGTTCAGATGTTCCGCATGGTCACTCTACTAAAGATACTGTCACAGCTGCAGCACAGAGATTTCCAGGCATCTCTAGATCTAAGGGGCACCTAATTTCACATTTCTATTCATCAGACACACCGTTGCTAGCTGCGTTTTGTGGTAGCAAGCCAACATTACCAGTTCAAAGCCTGCCCATTTGGGCTGTGGTCTGCACTGCAAGTTTTTACCAAATATCTTGCTCCTGTTGTAGCCTATCTCCGTCGGGAGGGCACGCACGTTAACCATTATCTCGATTACTGGTTGGTGGCGGCAACCGTCATACTCCAATGCAGCTCACAGCACTGCTCTGACCATTCGCTGTTTATAGTCCTTGGGGTTTTCCATAAACTACCCAAAATCCTGTCTCGTTCCCTATCAACAGGCACTGTACCTGGATGCTAATCTCAACACCCTATCTTGCAAAGCAACCCAATAAAGGGAGAGTGTGGAAACCCTCCTAGCCAAAGTGCAGCACCTCTCAGTGTCATGAACAGTATCTGTCCACAGCTACAAGTCCTTGTTTAGCGTGATGTCCTCTTGCATCCCTCTGATACCTCACTGCAGGCTATGCATGCGGCCCCTGCACGAATTCCTCGATGCATGTTGGAATTAGGTCTAGGGATCTTGGCTAGACGAGATAAAGCTGACCGACCGCTTCAGGGAGCTCCTACAATGGTGGTCCGTCAAGGCACATCAGTTCCCAGCTCCCCCCTTCAACTCCCCTTTCGCCAGGTCACAGTCATGAGAAATACTTCTCTACAGGGCTGCGGAACAAATTCCGAACACCATGCATGCCAGGGGCCTTTGGACGGAAGAGGGAAAGCTCTACATATCAATCTCCTGGAGCTGTGCGCCGTCTTTTGGGAACTCAAGTGGTTCCTTCCAAGAGTCAATCGAAAGGTGGTACGAATGTTTACAGACAACACCACCACAACGTTCTACATACCCACCAAGGGGGGATCAAGATCACCCTCCCTTTCGGTGGAGGTGCAGTCCCTATGGCACTGGGCTTTACAACATTACATGCCCCTCGTTGCTCGTCACCTCACAGGACTGCAAAATTCCATGGCGTATTCCCTTAGCAGGGAACTTCGCTCTTGGCACGAGTGGGAGTTACAGGAGACTCAGTTACAACAAGTTATCTGCTTGTGGGGAACCACAAACATAGACCGATTTGCCACCTACCACAACCAACGGTGCACAGTGTTCGCCAGCAGATTTTCCCAACCCGATAGCCTAGGGGATGCCTTCTCGTTCCGTCGGGGTAAGGGGGAGGGGAAATCCATCAGTGCCTTTCATCCAATTCCACTGGTGGCTTCAGTCCTAAGTGTCTTCAGACAGAATCAGTGCAAACTGATCTTAGTGGCCCCTGCATGGGCGAGGCAGTTTTTGTACTCCAACCTCCTAGAGGTCTCCTCAGCTCCTGCATCAGACTCTACACTGATCATAATCTTCTGTCCAGGAACAAAGGAGACATTATCCCCCATGACCCAGCCTCCCTCAACGTGACGGCCCGGCTCCTGTGTTCATAGAATTTGTCTCTATTATGTTATATCAAGACTGCAGAGACATTCTAGAACATGCTCCTTCTATCCTTGCTTGTTACAGCAGCAAATGGAGAAAGTTTAAGATATGGTGCAAGACCAGAAAGCTGATCCCTTTCACCATTCTAACTTACTGAGAACCACCCTTGTAACCAAGCAACCACCTGCCCAGACTGTAATCAAGCAACCTTTATTGTACCGTAACTTGACATTTATGTAAGTATCCTTGTAACTTGTTAGCCTGTAAATTTTCCTTGCAACCTACGTGTTTTGTAAGTATTCATGTAACACGTAAGAATATAAATATCTTTGTAACCTACGCTGTGATACCCTAGGGTTTGGATGTATAACCAAATTCAATAAATAAATAAATAAAATTCAACCAGGCGCCCTCCAGTCTTACTTCTTGTCTTTGGCGTAAGCCGGCTTGGCTCACTCCTCTATTAGGGTACATCTAGCAGCTATGTCGAGGTGTACCCATTATCCTGCCTCTCCTTCTCTTTGGTCCCTAAGATTGATCAAGGAGTTCCTCAAGGGTCTCTTTCATTAGTTTTCATCAATCAAGTGACCAGCACCAGTGTGGGAGCTCAACGTAGTCCTTTCTATTCTAATGAAGCCGCTGATTGAGCCAATGTGCAAGGCCCTGTTGAAGTTCCTGTCTTGGAGGACCGCCTTTCTGGTGGCCATCACCTCTGCCAGGCTTGTAGGTGAAATACAGGCATTTTCCTGCAAAGCTCCCTACCTAACCTTCCACAAATCCACATACTAATCCCTCATTAGTGCCCAAGGTGCCATCCACATTTCATCTCAATGAACCTGTGGTGTTGCCAGTGTTCTTTCCATCACTGTGTGCCCCGGCTGAGCACTCTTTGCACACTCTCTACATCGTGCAAGCTTTGAAATACTACGTCTCGCTCACCAAATCCTAGCGGCAGACTTCACAATTGTTTGTGTTATTTGGCCAGTGTGGAAGTGGAAAGTCACTGCCTAACCTTCTATCACCAGATGGATTTCATCCTGCATCTCTTTCTGCCATCAGTAGGCGGGTAAACCTCTCCCTGGCATACCTAGGGCTCACTCCACCAGATTGGTGCCCACAACTACAGCCCTCTTTTCTGGTGTCCCACTTCTGGACATCTGCAAAGTATGGAGGTCGGTGCACACGTTCACAGAGTTCTACTGCGTCGACAGAGATTCTGCCACAGAGTCTAAAGTTAGCCGGTGGTTCTCCGTAACCTGTTTGTGTGAGGTTAGTGTTCCTGTGGTAAGTGATTGCTACAAGGAGCTTGCCTCCGCCCATTTATTATATTGGACTGCTTTCTAATCTATTCACAGCATGTGAATCTATGAAAGATTCAATGTTGGGGAAGGAACTAATTGCTTACCTGTAACTCCTGTTCTCCAGCATTGTTATCTTTCATAGATTCACATAACACCCTCTCTCCTACCCCGCTTGACTCTTCTTGGCCACATATTTCCATGTTACATGCGCTGTACCAAAATCTGAAGGTGGCCGCCAGCCAGAAGTGGAGCTAGTGGATCCCTTTCTATTTGCTTTGGGCAGTAGGACCTAAAGATTATGATAATGGAGCACTAATGTGACTGAAGTTTTCAGTTTCAAATTAAACTGCTCTATGTTACTGAGGATTCCCAGCCTAAAGATGGGGAATATTTACAGCATGTGAATCTATGAAAGATACCAATACTAGAGAACAGGAGTTACAGGTAAGCAACTAGTTCCTTTCTGATCTCATCCAGGGATTTGAATCTAGTATTACCTTCTTAATGAGAGCTCCATTTTAACCTCTGCATTCCTGTCCAATCGCGGTATTAACCTTGAAAACAATCTTTCTGGTAGCCATCACTTCTGCTCGCAGAGTGAGCTTCAAGCCTTATCATGTAAACCCCTTTTTACAATTTTTCCAAGGAAACGGTAGTCTTGAGGGTTCGTCCCTCCTTTCTTCCCGAGGTTGTGTCTGAATTCCACAGACACTGAAAATATGACTACCTTTTAAAGATGAAGAGAGATTACACAGACTAGGTGCAAAAAGGCTTCTTAGCTTCTACATTTCTAGAATCAAAAATGTCAGACAAGATGACCAACTATGTATTGGTTACACAGGCTAGGCCAAGTGTTAACCAAACAAACTTGATCCCGTTGGGGGCATTTCGAAATGCTACTCAATTGTGGGAAAGGATGTCCCTGAAAACCTAAGCGCCCATTCCACCAGAGGAGTAGCTACCACTTTGGCTCCCCAAAGAGGTGTTCCAGTCCAAGACATTTTAATGCTGCTACCTGGTCCTCACTACACACTTTCTTGAAGCATTACTGCTTCGATACTTTGTTGGGTCAGGACGCTCGGTTTGGAAGAGCGGTTCTGCACAACATGAATCAATAGTGCATAAATCCACTTTTCCATCTCCAAAACTGCTATCAAAGATGAGAAATCTGTTGGATGGCACAATCCAATAGAAGGACACATTACTGTTTGATCTACTGGCTTTCCTCATCGCCCTCCCAGTTTTCCCCCTGACTGTGGGTGAATTTTTATTATACTTCTGTCTTTCAACACTCATGCGGGTTAGATAATCCACAAGTTGGCTGTGCAGAAAGAAGGAAAAACTAAGAACTGAGGCAACAGGCGCAGTGTGTGCTATGTATACTAGCACCTATGTCTCGTCCAGATGTGGGAATGGTAACCGCAGAGGGACATCGACTCAATGCTGCACAGTGCCCTCTGCTGTCGAAACATTTTCTGAGACTGTAAAGCAGGATATGGATATGGATATATTAAAGATGAGGAATCCGTGGAGAGGAACAACCAGTAGAAAGAAAATGGGTAAGTAATGTGTTCTTCCCTCACAATAACTGTCGGTCAAGTGGCACAGCGAGTAGAGCACTCGCTTTGACATCAGTGCACAGCTTGCTAACGCAGGTTCGAATCCCGCAGGGCCAAACTCAGCCTTTCATCCTTCCGAGGTCGATAAATGAGCACCACACACGGTGGGTAATAATAAGCAGCGCTCAGATACCTGAGGGTTTGTAGCGCTATATAAATGCAAAATTATTATTATTATTATTATTATTATTATTATTATTATTATTATTATTATAAATAGATAAAGCGCAGTATGCAGTAGAACAAACATCATCTCACTAATGGAACAGATGAGCACTAACACTATTCTGTGAGCTTGCCCTGCATGCAAAGAAGCGGTACAACAGCAGCATAAGCCAGTTAATGCTTAACCCACACAGAGCAGGTCAATTTGAATATGAGCAGTTCAGGCTTCCCTCACACAAACAGAAACGATGAATCAGGTCAAAAGCAATACAAGCATTCATCATGTAGAACAGGTGGAGTGGATCAGTGCAAGGTAAAGCAAGGGTAAAATATACCCACACAGAACAGATAAGGAATGGGTCTCCGCAATAGGTCAGAGCATGGTGCTGTATGGGATGGAGCAGTACAAGCATCATTGCATTGAAGAGGTAAATGAAGGGCTTCAGAAATGCAAGCCAGACTTGCACAGAATGGGAACAGAATAGGTCTCAGAATAGGTCTCAGCAGTTCAAATTTCTTTCACAAACAATTTGCTCCGCAGGTGCTTAGCAATCGCAGCCGCCTAACATAGAATAGAAATAGCATACCAGCAGGGGGAACACCACCTACATAGAGCATGAACAATGTATTGCCTCTGCAGTTTAAGATCCTGGTAGATATAACTAATATGAGATTGATACCGACTAGTTCAATTACTAGTTCCATTACGAAGGCTAACTCTGCTTCCAGAATCCGAAAATCTGCACATAGTTGAAATTAAGTAAAACAGAATTTGAAGGAGTTCAATTTTAGAAAAAAGCGATTTGTGTACCAATTTCCAGCTGGTTCACTTCCTAAAGCATGTTGTAAAAGGGGATGTTATTACTACAGAAGTATAAGTCACTCCATATGCCTTTTATTTTCCTTCTACAAATGTCTGCACATTTGATCTATTCTGTATATATTTTGATTTTTAAGACACAAACAAATCTGGCCAATTACACAGTAAAGCAAACAGGACTTGTATTATGTGATTTAAGGTTTGATAGCAGAATTGTCTGTTGATGATTAATGAAAGTCCTCATTTACTGGAACTAGTACTACTTAATGGTATGCCAGTGTTGTGATACGATAGCGCAGAGAGGCAAGTGCTCTATGCTACAATTTATATAGGGCCTCATTACAAGGAAGGGGGTGCAGGAAAAAACATGATCATTTTATTATCAACTTTTTTTTTGGTGGTAACAGAATAACCACAATTTTTTTATCGCTCCGCTGAACTATAAGTTTGACCTTGAAGTGGAGGATTTTCTGGCACAATTACCACCGGCGGTAATCCAGTCAAAGTCCCGATTGTGTCTATGGACTCAAAAGTGTGGATCAACCCCACCCTACCACAACTTGTAATCCCATGGCAAACCCACGGGACCAAGTGGCAGTAACAGTAAACATGTTTGGCTGTAATTTGGTGGATTTACAGTTGAATGGCGACCAAAGCCATAATGAGGCCAATATCTAATCTCATGTTCAAATTTTAGCGGGCCCAAGTTACCTGTACATCCTTCAGATGTCAGTAAACTAATGGAGCTGATTATAATCAGAGTGCTTAGAAGTTGGAGGAATCCTGCATGAAGTGCTACATAAAAATACATAATACCTATCTACATTGCTGCTACAGGGGCACGTTTTGCGGAGTTTCTATTTCATTTGGAAATGCAACTATTTAATTGTTGTTTCGTAAGAGAGCTTACACTAGCTGGAGGGTCAGTTTTTTTCTGTTTTAAGTCTAGTCTTGAAGATTTGAAAAAGACCGCAACCCCCTCTGTTTTGTGTAATAACAATCACTCATCCTTAAGCAATGACTTTGCTGACTCTGACCGTTTATAGAACATATACCACATTGATTTCAAGTTCAGTTTAGTGGACATTTAGGGGGTAATTCATAGAATTCAGCGCACAAGTGGCGCAGGCGGCTGGCGCACAGTGTGCGCGTGCGAATCCCTGCGCCAGCCGCGTGCGCTAAAATCCATTTCCGCGCACAGCGTATTCATGGATTCCAGCCACCAAAACCAGCCGTGGTGCACAGTGGCGCAGCGACCCTGCAGCAGCGCCAGTTACGCCCCCAAGAACACCTCTCGCGCAGGGAAAAGCCATCAATATACCCAATCCAGCGCAAAGGGCTGCGCTAACCCTGTACCAGCATGGCAAGCGGGCTACGTGTATCACTGGGGTGCGCGGGAAGTACCTCACGCGATTGGCCCCGTACGAGCAGGGTACGCGTATTTCAGGGGTGCGCGGGAAGTTCCACACGCGATTTCCGCAGGGTACGCGTATCTCAGGGGTGCGCGGGAATTTCCACATGCGATTGGGCCCGTGCGAGCAGGGTACGTGTATCTCAGGGGTGCTCAGGAAGTGCCACACACGATTTCAGCAGGGTACGTGTATTTCAGGGGTGCGCGGGAATTTCCACACGCGATTGGGGTACGCGTATCTCAGGGGTGCGCGGGAAGGGCCACACGCGATTTCAGCAGGGTACGTGTATTTCAGGGGTGCGCGGGAAATTCCACAGGCGATTTCATCATGGTACGTGTATTTTGGAGTGCGGGGGAAGTTTCACACGCGACATCAGCAGGGCACGTGTATTTCAGGGGTGCGCGGGAAGTTCCACACGCGATTCCATCAGGGTACGTATATTACAGGGGTGCGCGGGGAGCACCACACGTGAATTGCACGTGTGGGTCCTCCCAGGTGATCCCTCTACACCCTCCACGGCCCCTGCAGGTGGCTCACACCACAGGGGCCTACCCTGCACATGTCCTGCAGGCACACCATCCACCATGGCCATGACCCCCAGCCAACCCACATGTCAACTTGCACTACTGCCCACCAACGCATGTCCCCCTGCACCCCCAGTCACCAGGGGCACCCTCCACCAGGCCCCCACCCATGTCTCCCAGCACCCCCACTCCCCAGCAGTGCAGGGGCACCCACCACCAGGCCCCCACCCATGTCTCCCACCACCCCCACCCCCCAGCCACCAGGGGCTCCCACCACCAGGCCCCCACCCATGTCTCCCAGCACCCCCACCCCCCAGCAGTGCAGGGGCAGCCTCCACCAGGCCCCCACCCATGTCCAACTCATGTCTCCCACCGCCCCCACCCCCCAGCACTGTGGGGCACCTGCCAGCAGGCCCCCACCCATGTCCAACTCATGTTCCCCAGCACCCCCAGCCCCCAGCACTGTGGGGCACCTGTCAGCAGGCCCCTACCCATGTCTCCCACCACCCCCACCTCCCAGCAGTGCAGGGGCAGCCTCCACCAGGCCCCCACCCATGTCTCCCACCACCCCCACCCCCCAGCACTGGGGGGCACCTGCCAGCAGGCTCCCACCCATGTCCAACTCATGTTCCCCACCACCCCCACCCCCCAGCAGTGCAGGGGCACCCACCACCAGGCCCCCACCCATGTCTCCCACCACCCCCACCCCCCAGCAGTGCAGGGGCAGCCTCCACCAGGCCCCCACCCATGTCTCACACCACCCCCAGCCACCAGGGGCAGCCTCCACCAGGCCCCCACCCATGTCTCCCACCACCCCCACCCCCCCAGTCACCAGGGGCACCTGCCAGCAGGCCCCCACCCATGTCCAACTAATGTTCCCCACCACCCCCACCCCCCAGCACTGTGGGGAACCCTCCACCAGGCCCCCACCCATGTCTCCCAACACCCCCACTCCCCAGCAGTGCAGGGGCACCCACCACCAGGCCCCCACCCATGTCTCCCAGCACCCCCACCCCTCAGCACTGTGGGGCACCTGCCAGCAGGCCCCCACCCATGTCCAACTCATGTTCCCCATCACCCCCACCCCCCAGCACTGTGGGGCACCTGCCAGAAGGCCCCCACCCATGTCCAACTCATGTCTCCCAGCACCCCCACCCCCCAGCACTGTGGGGCACCTGCCAGCAGGCCCCCACCCATGTCCAACTCATGTTCACCACCACCCCCACCCCTCAGCACTGTGGGGCACCTGCCAGCAGGCCCCCACCCATGTCCAACTCATGTTCCCCAGCCAACACGTCATCACAATCTAGATCCCTGGTCCCTATGGTCAGCCTTTAAATGCAAAACACCCACCCGAGTATTGCATCCACCCACTCATAATTTGCAATTACATCACAGAACACCAATTGCAAGTTCCGAAACAAACACATTTCCCTCACATGTAACGCTCACCTGATTCCCGTAGAGGCGCCGGTCTTGACTGGGCGTATACCGTATCTTCAAAGGTGATGTGTAACACACGGCTGGCTCTTTGGGCTGGACCTCTGTGCACTGTATGTCTGACTCGAAGGGTAAGATGTCTGCAGATAGAAAATATGGGATTAAGGAACTGGGTTATTGAATGTCTCTCTCTTCTTCCCTTTCTCTTCTCCTGTAGAACCCCAAAGGTTAACGCTCTCACCTTAGGTAAGTGAACGCCGTGCTCTCCATCTGCCTCGGGGCAGGGTGCTGTAACCAGTTTCTTCACTGGATAAGGGGAGCAGGCCTCTTGACTTCAGAGGACTGCTGTCCGTCGTTTACTGCACGAACGGTAAGTTTCGAGTAATCCTAATGTCTTTAAAGTCTTTAGTAATGATGTCTCTTGTTTTGCAGGGTTCTGGCGATGGCGGATGACGGGCTGAAGTGAGTTGAAGATGGAGCCCGTGTGATGAATAGAAGCGCCTGGAAGCACGTAAGTAAGCGCTTGTTGCCTGCTTCACGATGCGCTCTAACTGTCTTTTTATTTTGCAGGTACAAGTTCGGAGCGGCTGCAGGGTGCCGGAATACCCACTGGGTTAGATGTGGAAAGGAGTAATGGCACGTGAGTATTAAAGTTCCCCAATATCTTTAAACGCACCTTGTTTTGTCTTGCAGATGCGGGATGCAGCGCCGAAGGCCTCCGGAGCGTGCGAAGAGTTGGTAAGCTTTTGTCTTTCAGATGCCGGAATGCAGTGTGAAGACCTCCGGAGCGCACGAAGAGTAGGTAAGCCTTTGTCTTTCAGATGCCGGAATGCAGCGCGAGGCGTTGGTGACAGCCGATGGACCAGGTAAGTGAAGAGCTGTCCCTGAAGACCGTAATGCTAACCTGTTCTTTCTTGTCTTTATAGGTGTTGCTGAAGACTGGATTCAGGATGGTAAGCCTTTTTCCTTAGGCCCAGGATCAGATGCAGAAGACACGATGAGCGTTCTGCTGCAGAGGATGCAGAATAACGCAAAGCAAGATTCATCCATCGGGTGTGGTTTAAATAGCCTCCTGTAGTGCTTAGGTGTCTCCTTCCACAGCCACGCCTAGGTAAGAAAAGAGTTCCTGCTTTCCAGAAGAGTTCCAGTGTTCTGAATCTAGGGAGTGGCTCCTGCCCCACCCAACAGGAAAAGTAGTTCCAAACAGAAGAGGATCAGAGGCTCAACTGGCAGGCAAGTAAGCAGCATGGTCTGCTGCAGGTAAGTCCACCCAAGCATTATGAGCCCGGCGCTTCCAGCGCTGGGACTGGGCATATTTATGAGCCTGGTGCCATTGGCGCCAGGACTGGGTCCAAAAGGTCCCAATTGGGACTGGTTGGCACTCGGAACCTGGGTTATGGATCTGCTTCCAAGGGAGTTGGGAAAACCCTGACCTTTTGGAAGCAGAGATCATGACACACATACACCCAATGGGTGTCAGTGAATCTCAAAACACATATCATGAAATGCATGAAACCAATGAGATACCACACATTGAAGTTCACCAAAAAAAATATGTATTAAAGGAAACATAAATAGAATAAAAAATGAAAAAACAGAAATGTGAATGTACAAAAATGAAAAGAAGCATGTCCGTGAAAAAAAGCAAAACCAAAAATAAAATTCCAAAGTAAATGTTGTCCAAAGTCAATGTCCACAAAACAAAATCCAATGGGAAATAAAAAAGAAAGCCATTGCTCCATGGTCAAAAAGTGAAAAAAAAATACAATCCAACTGTGAACTATGTACATGGGAACAAGCCAGGGTCCATTATCCCAACAAAATAAAGGAAACCTATCTAACTACACTAACTAATAAAATAAACTATATACAAAAATGTGGCCAATGTCCGAAAGGTCCAAATAAAATCAAAACAAAAATGAAACCTAACACTACCTACATAACTATGTACAAGGGCAGCGGGCTAGTTTCACGGCTCACTTGTGGATGTCCCGGGCCAGGGCATCATCAAACTCCTCCTCAATGTCCCGGAGGCAGTCCCCCTCCATGGCCCCGAGGGTCCGCAGGGCCGTCGACGTCTCCACCTCCAAACCCCTGCGGATTGCCTCGAGGCACTCGGCCCGCCTCAGGGCCCTCCGCATGGAGTTCTCCGCCATGACCATTGTGAGCCGTGCCTCTTCTGCCCGCTGCCGCTCCGCATCTATGGCGTGGCCCAACCGCTGCCACACGGAAGACACTCTCTGTCCTGGGTCCTCATGCCCTCCGGCCGATGCCTGCCCCTCCGATGTTGAAGGCCCCGAGCCTTCATGGCTCCCACCACGTTGCTGCTGCTGCTGTGCCTCTGCCCGTGCACTGCCACCTGCTGCCTGCACATCCTCCGCCGGCTGGGGTGCAGTCGTAGATGTGGCCACCCCTGCTGGACGTCCGACTCCCGACTGTGGCAGGGATGCCTCCTCCACCAGTCTGGCCGCAACGTCAGAGGCAGCTCCACAGGGCACCCAGGTGACTGATGGGTGGGAAGATGGCACAGAGGACGACTGGCGCGTAGGGGGTCCAGTTGAGGAGGGGGTCGTAGCAAGCCCCATCAGACGGAGGAATCCGGCCTGGGTGACCTGTCCCAGCAGGCTGACGTGGTCAACGAGCCATTCGAGATGATGTGCAGTCTCTTCATGAAAAGACTGCAGGTCACCTCGCATGGCCCGTTGACGCAACGCCACACCAGCCAGGACAGGCTCAACCCGGACCTGGATAGCCACGTCCGCAGGCAGAGGAAGGCCAGTTGACGTGAGCTCATCCCCTGCCTGAAAACGGGTCTGGACGTAGGCATCCCTGCTGGTGCAAGATGATGCAGGGACAGGGACAGGATTGCACACAGGCACCTCCGCGGCGGCCTGTGCTGCCTCCTGTCCCTGGTCCTGCACTGCACCACTAGCACCAGTGGGATCCCCACCTCCAGACCCCGTCTCTGGTGCTTGCACGGCCTCCTCATCCACCAAACCCCCCACCAACCTGGATGACTCTGTGCCATCTTCCCCTGTTGGGCCCTGTGGGGTCCCAGCTGCCCCTTCTGCTGCCGAGGAGTCCAACTCCAACCTCCGCCTCTTGGACCTCCACCCGGCAGCTGCGGCCTGGGACGCGGCACCGGACTCCTCACTCCCCGACGAGATCACAACATGGGAGGGGAGCCGGGCCTTGCGTCTCCGGCTGGCGGTGGGATCCCCGCCGCTGTGCTCCACAGCACCTTCTCCGCCCTCTTCATCAGTTGACGCTGCAGACAGGGAGAAACAAAACACAGGCATCAGGGCACTGTACAATGGACACATACACACATGACAGTTGTACATGAGTGGCATTGGCAAACCTCAGACATGTCATCACAATCCCCAACACACATGTCATTACAACTCGCACACATGAGCCATACCACAGCCATATCGCAACTGCCACCACCATCCATACACATACAACAGCATGAGCAGCCAAAGGTGAGCCAGACATCACATGCAACACAGGAAGTGCACCACACATGTACACACACCACCACACTTGCATGCATGTGTACACCTCTGCCAAGTGTCGCAGTGTTCAGACGGGCATCCATGTCACATCTGCCAATCAGGCTTCCACATACCGCTGTCACATGTATCCATGTTGCATCACTGTTGCACCCTTGTCAAATACACACACATGCACATGTACACAGTGCTGATACATGCAGCCAAAAACAACATACATGCGTGACATGTCTACTTACATACACATTCATCCAAACATGTGTGCCCACACAACTGCATTTGGCATGCAAGCCTACACACACAAGCACCATCCATGTCTCACACATTCCAGCCCTCGCATGTGTCAGCCCCACGGCCCTGTACACCCCCACCCATACTCGACCCCATACAAACAGATGTGCAACCTGCACACTACTGAATAATCACCACACGCACTGCTCACAATCAGGATGCATGTACACTCACCGCTCGACTCCAGACGGGTCTGCTTCTCAAGGACCTGGACGTGGAGCGCTGGGGATATGCGTTCCAGGACCCTCATCTGTTCTTCCGACAAGTGGCCCCGGCGCCCCTTGGCATCCGCTGCCTTCAAGAGGCGCCGGGCCTTGTTCAGGGTCCTGGACCTGAAGTCCTCCCAGCGCTTCTTGACATGTTGTAAGTCGCGGACTGCCACCCCCTCCGCGTTGATGGCAGTCACGATGTCAGTCCAGATCCGAGTCCGTCCTTCCTTGTCGGCGCGGGAACTTCCGAAGAGGGCCTCATACTGCCCCAGGACTTGCTCCACCAGGACACCAACTTCGGTGGCACTGAAGCTGGTGCCCCTCTGCCTCTCTGGCCGGGAGTTGTCAGTGGTCCCAGATGGTGTTTGCCCCGACATGACAACCCCAGAGACAGGAGTGGGTGGGCAACTGGGTCCTGGGGCTGGGCTGTGGAGCGATGGAATCCCAGTCGGGAGTCTTCGGTTCCAGCAGGGGTGGTCACAGCAACAGCACCCCTGGCTGATGTGCAGGCAGCAAATGGCAGGGCACGTGGGCAGCAGGCAGTCAGGCAGCAGCAGATGGCAGGTGGGAGCGTGCTCGGGGCTCTGGGGGGCAGTAGTTCGGCCTTCTGGGCAGGAGCGTGGTCTTCCGTGTGATTACGCGTGGCCAGCTTGATACGGAGTGATTTGGCACGTGAAAAATCTGCACGTCAGCGTATAATTCGAGGAAAGGCCCTTAGCGCGTAAGCGCGTCTGCACGCATATGCATTTTCATTGGACAGAAGGCCCCTCAAGCGCAAGCGCCCCTGTGACGTGACGTGTACAGACGTGCATGGGCATTTCAGCGCGCGTGAAAAACTGCACGTCCGCGTGTAATACGAGTAAAGGGCCCATGCGCGTAAGCACGCGTGGAAAACTGCACGTCCGCGTGTAATACGAGGAAAGGGCCCATGCGCGTAAGCGTGCGTGGAAAACTGCACGTCTGTGTGTAATACAAGGAAAGGGCCCATGCGCGTAAGCGCGTGTGAAAAACTCGACGTCCGCATGTAATACGAGGAAAGGGCCCATGCGTGTAATGACGTGACGCGCGCGTGCGTTTCCCTCAGCACGGGTTAAAGGTGAGCGGGCCCAGCAGTTCGCTGTACGTGCCTTTCGTGGAGACCGACGTGTGTTGCTGCTTCCTGTTGTTTCGCGCGCCATCACAACTTCACAGCTATCAAGGACGTATCTCTTCTTTTGGCGTGGGTATTGGCTATGTGTGTTTTTCTGCATCGCGCTAGTCAGACCGTGAGTCGCACACGCTCTTTTTCCCACTGCGGGTGCCCCTGTGTTTCGCACCCATTTTCGATGTCATAGTAGCATGCGTGTCCCACGCGTACGCGTTATTTGTGTTACTGGGTGCCACCACGTACTGCGGGAGGTTGAATCCACGCACGTAGGCTGCAGGGTTGCGTGCACGGTTTTACTGCAGTTTTGGGGTGCCTGAGCGTTGCGTGACCCGTCATCACATCACCGGGGTCACATACAGCCTTGCAGGGGGGCTGTTAACATCTTGCTTCCCACCTCCTTCACCCCAATTGCCCAGGTCAATTGTGGTGTACACCTCCCATTGGCACCACTCCATCTGTGCCAGCACTACTACATCTGTGCCATGGTTGGGAGGCCACCAAAGGTGAGGGGCGCCTCAGCTGGGCGTACTCCTCGTGGCGGGCGTGGTCGGGGACGTGGCCGTGGTGACCAGGGAGTAGGGGGACTCCAGGGTGTCCAGGGCAGCCACAGAGGGGGAAGAGGCAGGGGTGCGCCACTTGAGCACAATGTTGTGCCATGTGTCGGTGCAGCCATGCCACCGCCCCCTGTGGTTCCGGGGGATGCAGCTCCTGCATCTGGCACTGGCACCCATATGACCCGGCAGTCCGTTCCATCGACTGCCACGGGCCCAAGGGTAGTGGTAGCTGCAGGTGCAGCTGTGGACACCGCCACCCAGGCTCAGGGTCTGCCAGCGCAGGCTGCGTTGGCACTTGAAGAGCCCTTGGTAGATCTCCAACAGGCCAGGGGGGAAACCATAGGGGCAGGCCGGGCTGCTCAGACCAAGACACATGTCCCTGGGGCAGTCATGTCATCTGCTGCCCCGAACAGCCGGGTGTTGGCAAGTGCAGGGGCAGATGCACCCAACAGCACCCCGGTTGTGAGTCTGCCAACCAGGACCGTTGCGGTCAATGACCCTGCCACAGCTGATGTTGCTGCGCAGGGTCCATTAGTGGGCACCCAGCTGCCACTGACACAAGTCAGGCCTTTGGTCATCCCTCCACCTGCCACTCCCTTGGCTCAATCCACCGAACCCACTGGCCATACTGGTCAGGGCGGCATTAGCCAGCCAGGGTCTGCGCCACAGTCCAAGAGGAGGAAGGTTGCACCTGCAGCACAGGCTGGGACTCCACACACAGCCACGACCTCCTGCACATCGAGGAAGAAGCCTTTCTGTAAGCAGGAACTGGACTTCCTCGTGGACTACGTGCGGGGCCACAGCCGTGACATGCTAGCGGGTGCCAATAGTCAGACTACGGCTGCCCAAATTGACACCCACTGGAAGCATGTTGCTGAACATGTCAGTTCATTCGGCCATGAGGTGCGCACGGCGCAGGAGTGCAAAAAGCGTTGGAATGACATCAAGCGCAGCACTAAGGCCAAACGTGCCTCAAATTACAACTTGACTCTGGTGACTGGCGGTGGGCCTGCACCAGAGGAGGAAGAACTCACTCCGCATGAGGCTCTCGTTGCGGAGTTCATACCACCTGAATTGGTCGAAGGAATGGGAGAGATGCTGGACTTTGATGCCCAGTCCAGTGAGTGTTGATGCGTGTTTGTTGAGGACGTGTGTGTTTCACTTGTGGGATGTGTTGTGCATGATTGCTGCTACATGTGACGTGTACATGGTTCTGATGTGTAAGTAATGCAATGCTACCGTCATGCATGTCTCCTCTGCCTGCATGCGGGACTCCATGTGGGCATGCGGGCATGCTCCCTTGCCCCTCCTCCGCCACTCTGCACTCCAGTTCCACCTTTGCACTGGTCTGCTCCAATCTTGCCAATGTGTAGTTTCTTGTTCATGTGTCCTGTGTAGATGCTAACTTCCAGCGTAGAAACTGCCAGACATATGCCGTGTGGTACAGCCTTAGTACTCGATACAGGGTATCTCACTTGTACTGTGCATGGGTCAGATGTCCCGCAGGGACATGAGTGCCCATTCATGCTCCATGTGCATTGCACGCATGCCCCTATGTGTCCTTGACTGGATGATCACTGTAATATGAGTCCTTGGTTACATACATTGCCTGCCATCTCATCGGCCTCCCCATGTCAACTGTGGCTCAGTCCTGCGTTGCACACATGTTTAGGCCCTGACAATCTGTGTGGCTCACAGGCCTCAGCCTGTTCAATGGCCAATGACTCTGTCCAACTCTTGTGTCTTCTTCACACGTGGGCGGCCTCCGGAGTTTCCATCATGTGTCCTGCCCACTGTCCCAGCATCATTTGCAGTGTTGTAATTTGAATCACATTAAGCTGTTGATGCCAGTCAACACTGCCTGTCAATACACAGGTGTATGGTCAGCCTTTTGATACCATGCTAGGCATCCCTGCTTTGGTACTGGGGTGGAGGGGTGCTTGGCTTCTAGACATGGTGCACAATGCACGTGATGTCTGAATTTGACATTGCACTGCCTTCACATTTCCTGGCACACACCATGTAGTGCTTGTACATGTAGGTAGTGAGTGGCGTACACATTTTCTGCACTGCATAGACCCACTTCCATGGAAACTGCCACCTTTCAACAGGTCTGATCACAGAAGCTATTCAAAGTAGACCCAGCATGCATGCCAGGTCATATGTTGTGTGTCACATGTCTGCCGGATGCCTTTGCTGTTGGTGTGTGTGTGTGTGTCGTGCGCTTCTGACATGTGTATTGACCTTTTTCTCTCTATTTTTCAGGTGATGACGCAATGGAGGCAGAGGATGGTGTTGTCATGCCAGACACAGGGTTGGTAACACCACATCAACCCGGCACTAGTGGGGGTCGTGGTGTGGTAGGCCACGAAAACCCCCAAGTGCTGCAGTCCATCTTGTCTCTGGCTGCCTATGAGTCCAGCCTTGATGACGACTCTGACGTTCATGTTGAGTTGGATGAGCATCAAGTCCATGTGTCAGGGGTGAGTGATTCTGATGTGGACACTCCTCTGTCTGCGACACCTGCACTGAGGGATCAGACAGTCTTGGTTCCTCCGCCCGTGGTGGATCGGGACGCAGGGTCACCCTCCACACCAGTCACTGATGTGCCTGGGACATCACGTTGACGGGGGCATGTAGTCGTGCAGCCGCAGGGGGTGCCAACACAGCGAGGACCCCCGGTCCTTGGGTCCCGCAGGGGTCAAGCCCGGCAACGCGGTCGCCGCGCGCAACCTCTGTATACTGAGTGGGAGCAAGACATGACTGCCAATTCCGAACGGCAGGGGGCAGCAATGGAGAACATCGCTGAGAGCATGGAGCGTGTGGCCCGATCTGTGCTCCCCCTGCTAGGCAGGTGCTTCTCCAGCAGCAGGCGGCACGGTCCACGGCCCGCTCGCTCAGGCTGGGCATGGCGGCCTCAGACAGGGCACGCCAGGCTGAAATGTCCTCTCTGCGTCAAGCAATTGCTGCTCACGCAGAGGCGCACATGGATGCCCTGAGGGAGGAGTATGCTTCCCTCAGATCCACTCTGGGTGTCCTTATGATGTCCCAGAGGCAGCAGGCAGAGGAGAGGTTTGCACAGCTTGAGCGTACCATCTCGGCTGAGCTACAGGCTTGCCGGGAGGTGCAGCGGTTGTCCAGCCAGGCCTTGCAGGAGGAACTCTGTGTTACACGTGCTACCTTGCAAGAGGAAGCACGTGTATCACGTGAGGTTCTGCATGCAGACCTACGTCACATCGCCACACAGAACCAGGCTCACCCCTCCGGCAGACTTGCTGCCGACGAGGGGCAAGCTGCGGCTAGGCGTGGCCAGGCTACTGTGCCACGTCCTCCTTTCCAGGATGAGCCAGACTCGGACGACCATCTATCTCCCACATAGGTCGTGCTGTGCAGGCGTTGAGCCCATGGAGGATTTTTTTTGTTGGCTCAGCATCATCGCATGTGGATGTTGAGCAGCACCCTGTACCTCCCCCATCCTGGGTGCCTCCCCTCCCCCCCGGGTCGTATGTGGCCATTTTTGATTTTTCTTTTAGTTTAGTTAGTTAAGTTTCTGTTTGATAGCTAGTTTAAATAGGTAATGTAGGTTTTCCATAGTTAGTGTAATTAGTTAATAGTTGAGTTAGTTTAAAATTGCTAATCTATTGTGCTTGCATGTGACGGTGCGGTGCTTTGTGGCTTTTGAAGGCATCCACTGTCTGTTCCAGCTGGGCCCTTCATGGTTGTCTTGTGTATGTGTTTCCTGCTTGGGGTCCTTGACTCACATATGCCACTCCTGCCTCCCTTATACATGGGCTCACAAGGATGGTTCGGTGTTACAGCATTTTACACAAGGGCTTTGGACTGTCATATCTGTGGCATGTCTGGTGCTGTGTGACTTGTGTTGACACCCCTAGTGGGGATGATTTAGGTGTCATTGTCCACTGTTCAGCTTTTGCTAGATGGGGTGTGTCATGATTAATGTGGACATTGATTGCTATGCATTGTGTAGTATGTTTCATATCTTTCCTGTACATGTGGCTTGTTGCAATTCATGCTGTAGATAGTGTTCCACACTTTGGAGGTGAAAGACGGACTGATGGTGTGATTTGTGATGTGACTCTCTGACATGGTCAAGTAATGAGATGCCTGATGAGACACACACAGATGACTTTGAAGCATTAATCATGTGTTTCATGCCCTTTCTGCAGGGGGATGAGCCTCCAGAGCACCTTTGCCAGCAGACATGGCCCATTGGACGACGGAATTCTGGACCCGTTTGTTGGTGCCCACATGCACATGTGTGCACAAGCAGAGGCACAGTGATTGCAGACCCACATCCTAGAACTGCTAACATGTTCCAAGGAACTCCAGGCAAGGTGAGCATCACAGGGGGGCCACGACACAGCAAAGCTTGCACCAGGCGAGTTGCACATGCAGGCTTAGTCACAGCACTGAGGGTGAGCTTAGACGAATATTGGTGTTGAAGCACACAATGCAGCTCAGATGTGTTTGTGGACTGATGGCTGTTGAAGGTAGGGTTGTCTGGGACACATGCAGGGGCAGTGGCACATACCCTCTGGAACGCCAAGGTCCATTGAGGCACTTGTATCAACCATGTAGCCTTCCGAGACATGGAAAGGGGCAGCTCACAGGGACATACAGCAAGGGACATACTCGGGTGCAGTGCATGTCTTTTCCACGTACTTCATGATAAATGCACTGCCAACTTTGTTTCGGTCATGGTGGTACGCAACTTGCTCTGTAGTCATGGCTTGCTATATGGGTCTGTCTGCTTACCCAGGGAACATTGCATGTTGTGTGAATTGTGACACATTGGTGTTCCATTTGCCACGCACCCACCAGCGGCTGACTTACTGCATTGACTGTGTATGACCCGTCACAGGGGTGATGTTATATATGGGTACGAAGCATCGACCACAGATTGTCTGTTTGTAGAGTAGTTTGTTGCTATGGGGCATGTTTGCAGTTGTGTTTTTGTGTAATTGGCACGTACAGCTTGTTGACTGTGGCTCTCTTTGCAGCATTGCAGTGCTCCTGTAACCGGACCTGAGAGTGCGCAGGCAGGAGGCCAGCACTCAAAACCAGAGCTAAGTGTCTTGTTGTTTTTCTTACGAACTGTTCTGCATAGGCTTGCTGGGGAGTGTACTGATGCATGGATGTATGTGTGGTTCAATTTGGTATGTTTTTTTCTCCCTAATCACCCGTGATCCTATGCAATTTTGAAACCTGTACCCTCTACCCGGTGTTCCTGCTTCCCATGCCTATCCAAGCAACGTTCCCTGACCCTCTTTCCCCACTGGGGTTGCGGATGCCTGTGTAAGCCCCGAACTTGCAGGCGCCAAAACCCTAGAGGGGGTGGTTGGTTCGTACCACTCCTGAGCCTGGACTACAGAAGGCCATGACAATGATGTCCAAGTTTGTTTGGATTGTGTATGTGTTCATGCAGGTTGTACATTTTCGTGCATTCCCTAGTTTCATGTGTCATTCCTCCTCCCCTCTCCTGCCACTCATTCCAGTCATCCAGTGTGTCAACACCTGTCCCGACTGCATATCCCTGAACCTCATTCCCCACCAGGGTCTCAGGGGCCCGTGTGAGTTTGACCTTGCAGGCACCCGGGACATGGTGGGGGTGGTTGTTTCGTGACACCCCCACGCCTGCACAGGGGACCTGTGACAGTACACATCCATTCATGGTGCATCATCCTATGTCATGTACCACACATGTCTCACATCCTGTCGTGACATTGATTTGCTGTGCTACCTTGGTTGTTGCATCATTGTGGTAGTACTTGGCCTTTGTGAGGTACTGCTACGTCAAGTCATCTACTGGAGGGTGTTCGGGTTCGTTTTTATGCCTTGGATTTTGTGATTTTGGAAATGAGTGTGGATTCTGAGGGTTCAGGCATCTTTTTACACACAAGGTGGGAGATGGTGACGAAGGGTAAAGGTGATCCTGTGGCCAGGTGGAATTGAGGTTTGGAGGCTCCATGACCCAGGTGCAGTTGTTCAGTGGGTCATGGTCATTTGTGAGGGGGGGGGGTTGTTGTTGATAGTTGCCTTGCCCTGCAGTGTGATGGGAACTCTGACATAGTAATGGTGGTATCCTATGTACATGTTGTGTTCTGCTGATCAATGCCTGTTCATGTGTTGTGTTTTCCTTTCAGGTGCGAGGGGATAGTTGTGGTTTGACATGCTGGGGTGTACACATGGTGGATGTTCACATGTGATGTGTAGGGAACACTGATGGTCACTTGAGTGCACATGCATATGTGGAGTGCATGTCCTTGCAGAACCACACACTTGCACTCTGATGCACTACGTGTACTCCCACCCTTGCATATCCACGTGTACACTGTTTGCCTTCTGGTGCCCACTGTGTCCCGGCAGCACATGTTCTGTGACCGATCATGGATCCAGTACATGCCTAATTTGAAGTTTGACGTGGTCTGTCACTTAGATGTGATGCTAAGGGTGTGCATCACACACAATGGCTGTTCACTGTGCTGTGCGCTGAGCAGTGTGATGCAGGAGTAGGACACTGCACACATGAGCTGCAGTGTTGATTTTGCAATGCATAATGTGCATGTAGACAGGCATTCATTGTGATGTTACGTCTACGACTGTTGTAATGCATTTGGAAATGACTTATTTTGGGTGGGAGATTTTGTTGGTCTGTGATTTCATCTGATTCCGGGTCAGGCAGCAGTGTCCGATGCCACTGTACATTTAGGACATGGCAATGTGTACCTTATCGTTACTGCGTTGGTGTATGGGTATTGCTTGCCATGTCATGTTGATGTTTGGGAGGGTTTGAGTGACATGACAGTGATGGCCATGGCCTGTTTTGCAGGTGTGTGTGATGCACACCTTGCATGTCCGGGTCATCCGCTTCTCAGAGCAACTAGCTGGGGGTACATTTCTCTCCGCAGCAGGGCCCTCCCCCTGGAACAGACTTCCGGCCTGACTTGAACTTGAGGGGAACCATCTCCAGTTCTGGAAGCACCTCAAGACCTTCCTCTTTGCTTCTGCTTACTCTCTGCCTCTCCCTTGCAGAATTCTTCACTGGAACTGCATAGGAGCTGCAACTGGGCCACTCTCACCGACCTCGGTCCCTGGCCCAGCCACTCTCCACTTGCACTGCCTCCCTGGCAACACCTGCACTGCAGTACTGTCTCTCTATCCCTACAGCCCTCCCTTCCCAGCACTTGTCTGCACTTACCTTTGTAGTTGCCACCAGGCGACCTATGTATTATTTTTTTGGGCTACTTCCCCTGTACTGGACTCCCCCCCACCCTTCCCCTTGCACTTTTCCCATTCCCCCTACCCCTGCACTTGCACGATCTCAATGACACCTGGCCTAGTAGTACCGTTCTCTGTGTTCCCTTGTTCCCCCCTCCCTGCCTCATTGCGCCTTGGAATACTTGTTTATGGCCCATATCATGTCATATGTCATATGTGTGCCTTTTGGTCACACAGGATAGCTTGTGTTTAAGTAGCTAGGGATGCAGACGATGTGGCACTTCCATGGCAACTATCTCAGGGTGGTAGGGTTGTGACAGTTGACTGTCTCTTTGTCATCATCGATTGTCACCTGGTATGTGCCAGGCCTGTGTGCACTCCGCAGGGGTGGGAGTTTAGGTGAAAAATGTGGCCACAAGCTGGGTCTGGGCTTCCTCGCCACGTGCCCTGTCCCCTCCCATGGGCAGCGCCTGTGCCTGTGTTTGGGGATGTGGGGGCACCACCATGTCCACCGGGACGCCCTGCCGTGTTGCAACATTGTGCAGGACACATGCTGCCACAATGATCCTGCACACTACTGGTGGTGCATAGAGTAGTTGCCCACCAGAGCGGTCAAGGGAGCGGAAACGTGACTTGAGCACTCCAAATGTGCGTTCCACTATGCCCCTGGTTGCAATATGGGTGGCGTTGTATCTTACCTGGGGTGGTGTGGTGGGGTTCCGGATTTGCGTCATCATGTGGTTGCTCAGAGGGTAGGCACTGTCCCCTGGGGAGGTGATAATAGTTGAGATTATTAGGGTTTGGATATTTGTCTGTGTGTGACTTGCATGCATGTGCAAGGGCATTTGTACTGACCTAGGAGCCATGTGTCGCCATGCTGCCCAGCTTCCAGGGCCCGGCTCAGGGCGGACATTCTGTATATGAAACTGTCATGGGTGGAGCCAGGGTAGTTTGCATAGACAGAGGTGATGATTCCCTTTGCATCACATACCACCTGTACATTGATGGAATGCCAGTGCTTGCGGTTTCGGTAGATGTGCTCAATGGCCCTAGGTGGACGTAGGGCCACATGGGTGCAATCTATGGCACCGAGCACTTTGGGGAAGTGTGTCACCCTGAAAAAATCCAGGACAACGGCCTGCCTTTCTGCGGGTGTTCTGGGCATGTATATGTGCCTGCGGACTGAGGGGCGCGCTGTCATGATTGCCAGTACCTGGTGTAGGCAGCGTGACTGCGTGGCCTGTGAGACCCCCCCCACTATGGCAGTGGTCCGCTGAAATGACCCAGTGGCCAAAAAATGCAGGACATTGAGCAGCTTCTCCAAAGGGCTCAATGCTTGGGAGCAAAGGGTGGGGGATGTGAGGTCATCTTCCCACTCCTTGACCAGGTCTAGGATGATATGGGGTGGAAACCTATACCTGCCGTAGACCTGGTCGTCAGGCATCCCAAAAAGGCTTGTCCGTGGTGCGAAAATGCGTGCCCTGGCTATTCTCCTCCTCCTGCGGTGTCCCACGATCAGTGCAGCGACAAATGGGGCATTCATCGTAGCTGTATATACGCGTTTGTTGTTTGCGCGCACTTTTATACTGTGCGCAGGGACGGCTCCGCCTGCCTTCGTGTGGGTGGACGCGTTGACGCCTGTGCACGTCTTTTGCCGTGCGCGGGTTTCCCGTATTCGGATACGGTCCGAGTGTCATCGTGTGTGATCGGAGGGGAGTGAGCGTACACGCAATTGGCCTGGGTACGTGTGTTTCGGGGTGCGCAGGAAGTTCCACACGCGATTAGCCTGGGTACGTGTGTTCCGGGGTGCCGGGAACTTTCACACGCGATTGGTGGAAATCCATGTGTGTTCTGTCATCACGTGCAATGAGGGAAACACCTGCGCGCGTCACGTCACAGACGCGCTCACGCGCTAAGGGCCTTTGGTCCAATGAAATCGCATATGCGTGCTGCCGTGCATACGCGCATAGGCCCTTTCCTCATATTACACGCGGACGTGCAGTTTTTCACGCGCGCTGAAATGCCCATTCACGTCTGTACGCGTCACGTCACAGGGGCGCTTGCGCTTGAGGGGCCTTCTGTCCAATGAAAATGCGTCTGCGTGCAGACGCGCTTACGCGCTAAGGGCCTTTCCTCGAATTACACGCTGACGTGCAGATTTTTCACGTGCCAAATCACTCCGTATCAAGCTGGCCACGCGTCAGCACACGGAAGACCACGCTCCTGCCCAGAAGGCCGAACTACTGCCCCCCAGAGCCCCGAGCACGCTCCCACCTGCCATCTGCTGCTGCCTGACTGCCTGCTGCCCACGTGCCCTGCCATTTGCTGCCTGCACATCAGCCAGGGGTGCTGTTGCTGTGACCACCCATGCTGGAACCGAAGACTCCCGACTGGGATTCCATCGCTCCACAGCCCAGCCCCAGGACCCAGTTGCCCACCCACTCCTGCCTCTGGGGTTGTCATGTCGGGGCAAACACCATCTGGGACCACTGACAACCCCCGGCCAGAGAGGCAGAGGGGCACCAGCTTCAGTGCCACCGAAGTTGGTGTCCTGGTGGAGCAAGTCCTGGGGCAGTATGATGCCCTCTTCGGAAGTTCCCACGCCGACAAGGAAGGACGGACTCGGATCTGGACTGACATCGTGACTGCCATCAACGCGGAGGGGGTGGCAGTCCGCGACTTACAACATGTCAAGAAGCGCTGGGAGGACTTCAGTTCCAGGACCCTGAAAAAGGCCCGGCGCCTCTTGAAGGCAGCGGATGCCAAGGGGCGCTGGGGCCACTTGTCGGAAGAACAGATGAGGGTCCTGGAACACATATCCCCAGCGCTCCACGTACAGGTCCTTGAGAAGCAGACCCGTCTGGAGTCGAGCGGTGAGTGTACATGCATCCTGATTGTGAGCAGTGCGTGTGGTGATTATTCAGTAGTGTGCAGGTTGCACATCTGTTTGTATGGGGTCGAGTATGGGTGGGGGTGTACAGGGCCGTGGGGCTGACACATGCGAGGGCTGGAATGTGTGAGACATGGATGGTGCTTGTGTGTGTAGGATCGCATGCCAAATGCAGTTGTGTGGGCACACATGTTTGGATGAATGTGTATGTAGGTAGACATGTCCGTGATGTCACGCATGTATGTTGTTTTTGGCTGCATGTATCAGCACTGTGTACATGTGCATGTGTGTGTATTTGACAAGGGTGCAACAGTGATGCAACATGGATGCATGTGACAGCGGTATATGGAAGCCTGATTGGCAGATGTGACATGGATGCCCGTCTGAACACTGCGACACTTGGCAGAGGTGTACACATGCATGCAAGTGTGGTGGTGTGTGTACATGTGTGGTGCACTTCCTGTGTTGCATGTGATGTCTGGCTCACCTTTGGCTGCTCATGCTGTTGTATGTGTATGGATGGTGGTGGCAGTTGCGATATGGCTGTGGTATGGCTCATGTGTGCGAGTTGTAATGACATGTGTGTTGGGGATTGTGATGACATGTCTGAGGTTTGCCAATGCCACTCATGTACAACTGTCATGTGTGTATGTGTCCATTGTACAGTGCCCTGATGCCTGTGTTTTGTTTCTCCCTGTCTGCAGCGTCAACTGATGAAGAGGGCGGAGAAGGTGCTGTGGAGCACAGCGGCGGGGAACCCACCGCCAGCCGGAGACGCAAGGCCCGGCTCCCCTCCCATGTTGTGATCTCGTCGGGGAGTGAGGAGTCCGGTGCCGCGTCCCAGGCCGCAGCTGCCGGGGGGAGGTCCAAGAGGCGGAGGTTGGAGTTGGACTCCTCGGCAGCAGAAGGGGCAGCTGGGACCTCACAGGGCCCAACAGGGGAAGATGGCACGGAGTCATCCAGGTTGGTGGGGGGTTTGGTGGCCGAGGAGGCCGTGCAAGCACCAGAGACGGGGTCTGGAGGTGGGGATCCCACTGGTGCTAGTGGTGCAGTGCAGGACCAGGGACAGGAGGCAGCACAGGCCGCCGCAGAGGTGCCTGTGTGCAATCCTGTCCCTGATCCTGTCCCTGCATCATCTTGCACCAGCAGGGATGCCTACGTCCAGACCCGTTTTCAGGCAGGAGATGAGCTCACGTCAACTGGCCTTCCTCTGCCTGCGGACGTGGCTATCCAGGTCTGGGTTGAGCCTGTCCTGGCTGGTGTGGCGTTGCGTCAACGGGCCATGCGAGGTGACCTGCAGTCTTTTCATGAAGAGACTGCACATCTCCTCAACTGGACCCCCTCCTCAACTGGACCCCCTACGCGTCAGTCGTCCTCTGTGCCATCTTCCCACCCATCAGTCACCTGGGTGCCCTGTGGAGCTGCCTCTGACGGTGCGGCCAGGCTGGTGGAGGAGGCATCCCTGCCACAGTCGGGAGTCGGACATCCAGCAGGGGTGGCCACATCTACGACTGCACCCCAGCCGGCGGAGGATGTGCAGGCAGCAGGAGGCATTGCACGGGCAGAGGCACAGCAGCAGCAGCAACGTGGTGGGAGCCATGAAGGCTCGGGGCCTTCAACATCGGAGGGGCAGGCATCGGCCGGAGGGCAGGAGGACCCAGGACAGAGAGTGTCTTCCGTGTGGCAGCGGTTGGGCCACGCCATAGATGCGGAGCGGCAGCGGGCGGAAGAGGCACGGCTCACAATGGTCATGGCGGAGAACTCCATGCGGAGGGCCCTGAGGCGGGCCGAGTGCCTCGAGGCAATCCGCAGGGGTTTGGAGGTGGAGACGTCGACGGCCCTGCGGACCCTCGGGGCCATGGAGGAGGACCGCCTCCGGGACATTGAGGAGGAGTTCGATGATGCCCTGGCCCGGGACATCCACAAGTGAGCCGTGAAACTAGCCCGCTGCCCTTGTACATAGTTATGTAGGTAGTGTTAGGTTTCATTTTTGTTTTGATTTTATTTGGACCTTTCGGACATTGGCCACATTTTTGTATATAGTTTATTTTATTAGTTAGTGTAGTTAGATAGGTTTCCTTTATTTTGTTGGGATAATGGACCCTGGCTTGTTCCCATGTACATAGTTCACAGTTGGATTGTATTTTATTTTCACTTTTTGACCATGGAGCAATGGCTTTCTTTTTTATTTCCCATTGGATTTTGTTTTGTGGACATTGGGCCTCATTACGACCCAGGCGGTAAGGGGTTTACGGCGCCGTAAACAGCGCCGACCCTTACCGCCTGAGTACGAGGTCCCTTAGCGCCATGGCGAATTTAACACCTGCTTTTAGCAGGTGTTAAAATCCATGGCGCTAAGGGATCATGGAGTTAATTACGCCACCGTAATTTACGGTGGCGTAATTAACGCCTTCCCCACTCCCATTATGCCCTATGGGGCAAAAATGGGAATGGGGAAGGGTAAATGGGGATTGCGGACTTACCGCCCCGCCAAGGTCGGAATGGGGCGGTAAGTCCGCCAACCACCATGGCGTAAACGTAGTTTACGCCATGGTGGTAAAGTCACGGCCCAGGCGGTAACTTACCGCCTGGGTCGTGATGAGGCCCATTGACTTTGGACAACATTACTTTGGAATTTTATTTTTGGTTTTGCTTTTTTTCACAGACATGCTTCTTTTCATTTTTGTACATTCACATTTCTGTTTCTTCAATTTTTATTCTATTTATGTTTCCTTTAATACATATTTGTTTTGGTGAACTTCAATGTGTGGTATCTCATTGGTTTCATGCATTTCATGATATGTGTTTTGAGATTCACTGACACCCATTGGGTGTATGTGAGGGAAATGTGTTTGTTTCGGAACTTGCAATTGGTGTTCTGTGATGTAATTGTAAATTATGAGTGGGTGGATGCAATACTCGGGTGGGTGTTTTGCATTTGGAGGCTGACCATAGGGACCAGGGATCTAGATTGTGATGACATGTTGGCTGGGTAACATGAGTTGCACATGGGTGGGGGCCTGCTGGCAGGTGTCCCACAGTGCTGGAGGGTGGGGGTGCTGGGAGACATGGGTGGGGGCCTGGTGGTGGGTGCCCCTGCACTGCTGGGGAGTGGGGGTGGTGGGAGACATGGGTGGGGGCCTGGTGAGGGTGCCCCACAGTGCTGGGGGGTGGGGGTGGTGGGGAACATTAGTTGGACATGGGTGAGGGCCTGCTGGCAGGTGCCCCACAGTGCTTGGGGGTGGGGGTGGTGGGAGACATGAGTTGGACATGGGTGGGGGCCTGCTGGCAGGTGCCCCACAGTGCTGGGGGGTGGGGGTGGTGGGGAACATGAGTTGGACATGGGTGGGGGCCTGCTGGCAGGTGCCCCACAGTGCTGGGGGGTGGGGGTGCTGGGAGACATGGGTGGGGGCCTGCTGGCAGGTGCCCCACAGTGCTTGGGGGTGGGGGTGGTGGGAGACATGAGTTGGACATGGGTGGGGGCCTGCTGGCAGGTGCCCCACAGTGCTGGGGGGTGGGGGTGGTGGGGAACATGAGTTGGACATGGGTGGGGGCCTGCTGGCAGGTGCCCCACAGTGCTTGGGGGTGGGGGTGGTGGGAGACATGAGTTGGACATGGGTGGGGGCCTGCTGGCAGGTGCACCACAGTGCTGGGGGGTGGGGGTGGTGGGGAACATGAGTTGGACATGGGTGGGGGCCTGCTGGCAGGTGCCCCACAGTGCTGGGGGGTGGGGGTGCTGGGAGACATGGGCGGGGGCCTGGTGGTGGGTGCCCCTGCACTGCTGGGGAGTGGGGGTGGTGGGAGACATGGGTGGGGGCCTGGTGGAGGGTGCCCCACAGTGCTGGGGGGTGGGGGAAGTGGGGAACATGAGTTGGACATGGGTGGGGGCCTGCTGGCAGGTGCCCCACAGTGCTGGGGGGTAGGGGTGGTGGGAGACATGAGTTGGACATGGGTGGGGGCCTGCTGGCAGGTGCCCCACAGTGCTGGGGGGTGGGGGTGGTGGGGAACATGAGTTGGACATGGGTGGGGGCCTGCTGGCAGGTGCCCCACAGTGCTGGGGGGTGGGGGTGGTGGGAGACATGAGTTGGACATGGGTGGGGGCCTGCTGGCAGGTGCCCCACAGTGCTTGGGGGTGGGGGTGGTGGGAGACATGAGTTGGACATGGGTGGGGGCCTGCTGGCAGGTGCCCCACAGTGCTGGGGGGTGGGGGTGGTGGGAGACATGAGTTGGACATGGGTGGGGGCCTGCTGGCAGGTGCCCCACAGTGCTGGGGGGTGGGGGTGGTGGGGAACATGAGTTGGACATGGGTGGGGGCCTGCTGGCAGGTGCCCCACAGTGCTGGGGGGTGGGGGTGCTGGGAGACATGGGTGGGGGCCTGCTGGCAGGTGCCCCACAGTGCTTGGGGGTGGGGGTGGTGGGAGACATGAGTTGGACATGGGTGGGGGCCTGCTGGCAGGTGCCCCACAGTGCTGGGGGGTGGGGGTGGTGGGGAACATGAGTTGGACATGGGTGGGGGCCTGCTGGCAGGTGCCCCACAGTGCTTGGGGGTGGGGGTGGTGGGAGACATGAGTTGGACATGGGTGGGGGCCTGCTGGCAGGTGCCCCACAGTGCTGGGGGGTGGGGGTGGTGGGGAACATGAGTTGGACATGGGTGGGGGCCTGCTGGCAGGTGCCCCACAGTGCTGGGGGGTGGGGGTGCTGGGAGACATGGGCGGGGGCCTGGTGGTGGGTGCCCCTGCACTGCTGGGGAGTGGGGGTGGTGGGAGACATGGGTGGGGGCCTGGTGGAGGGTGCCCCACAGTGCTGGGGGGTGGGGGAGGTGGGGAACATGAGTTGGACATGGGTGGGGGCCTGCTGGCAGGTGCCCCACAGTGCTGGGGGGTGGGGGTGGTGGGAGACATGAGTTGGACATGGGTGGGGGCCTGCTGGCAGGTGCCCCACAGTGCTGGGGGGTGGGGGTGGTGGGGAACATGAGTTGGACATGGGTGGGGGCCTGCTGGCAGGTGCCCCACAGTGCTGGGGGGGTGGGGGTGGTGGGAGACATGAGTTGGACATGGGTGGGGGCCTGCTGGCAGGTGCCCCACAGTGCTGTGGGGTGGGGGTGGTGGGGAACATGAGTTGGACATGGGTGGGGGCCTGCTGGCAGGTGCCCCACAGTGCTGGGGGTGGGAGACATGGGTGGGGGCCTGGTGGTGGGTGCCTCAGCACTGCTGGGGAGTGGGGGTGGTGGGAGACATGGATGGGGGCCTGGTGGAGTGTGCCCCACAGTGCTGGGGGGTGAGGGTGGTGGGGAACATGAGTTGGAAATGGGTGGGGGCCTGCTGGCAGGTGCCCCACAGTGCTGGGGGGTGGGGGTGGTGGGAGACATGAGTTGGACATGGGTGGGGGCCTGCTGGCAGGTGCCCCACAGTGCTGGGGGGTGGGGGTGGTGGGGAACATGAGTTGGACATGGGTGGGGGCCTGCTGGCAGGTGCCCCACAGTGCTGGTGGGTGGGGGTGCTGGGAGACATGGGCGGGGGCCTGGTGGTGGGTGCCCTTGCACTGCTGGGGAGTGGGGGTGGTGGGAGACATGGGTGGGGGCCTGGTGGAGGGTGCCCCACAGTGCTGGGGGGTGGGGGAGGTGGGGGACATGAGTTGGACATGGGTGGGGGCCTGCTGGCAGGTGCCCCACAGTGCTGGGGGGTGGGGGTGGTGGGGAACATGAGTTGGACATGGGTGGGGGCCTGCTGGCAGGTGCCCCACAGTGCTGGGGTGGTGGGGGTGGTGGGAGACATGAGTTGGACATGGGTGGGGGCCTGCTGGCAGGTGCCCCACAGTGCTGTGGGGTGGGGGTGGTGGGGAACATGAGTTGGACATGGGTGGGGGCCTGCTGGCAGGTGCCCCACAGTGCTGGGGGTGGGAGACATGGGTGGGGGCCTGGTGGTGGGTGCCCCAGCACTGCTGGGGAGTGGGGGTGGTGGGAGACATGGATGGGGGCCTGGTGGAGGGTGCCCCACAGTGCTGGGGGTGAGGGTGGTGGGGAACATGAGTTGGAAATGGGTGGGGGCCTGATGGCAGGTGCCCCACAGTGCTGGGGGGTGGGGGTGGTGGGAGACATGAGTTGGACATGGGTGGGGGACTGCTGGCAGGTGCCCCACAGTGCTGGGGGGTGGGGGTGGTGGGGAACATGAGTTGGACATGGGTGGGGGCCTGCTGGCAGGTGCCCCACAGTGCTGGGGGTGGGGGTGGTGGGAGACATGGGTGGGGGCCTGGTGGAGGCTGCCCCATGCACTGCTGGGGGGTGGGGGCGGTGGGAGACATGGGTGGGGGCCTGGTGGTGGGTGCCCCTGCACTGCTGGGGGGTGGGGGTGGTGGGGAACATGAGTTGGACATGTGTGGGGGCCTGCTGGCAGGTGCCCCACAGTGCTGGGGGGTGGGGGTGGTGGGGAACATGAGTTGGACATGGGTGGGGGCCTGCTGGCAGGTGCCCCACAGTGCTGGGGGGTGGGGGTGGTGGGAGACATGAGTTGGACATGGGTGGGGGCCTGCTGGCAGGTGCCCCACAGTGCTGGGGGGTGGGGGTGGTGGGGAACATGAGTTGGACATGGGTGGGGGCCTGCTGGCAGGTGCCCCACAGTGCTGGGGGGTGGGGGTGGTGGGAGACATGAGTTGGACATGGGTGGGGGCCTGCTGGCAGGTGCCCCACAGTGCTGGGGGGTGGGGGTGGTGGGAGACATGAGTTGGACATGGGTGGGGGCCTGCTGGCAGGTGCCCCACAATGCTGGGGGGTGGGGGTGGTGGGGAACATGAGTTGGACATGGGTGGGGGCCTGCTGGCAGGTGCCCCACAGTGCTGGGGGGTGGGGGTGCTGGGAGACATGGGTGGGGGCCTGGTGGAGGCTGCCCCTGCACTGCTGGGGGGTGGGGGTGGTGTGAGACATGGGTGGGGGCCTGGTGGAGGCTGCCCCTGCACTGCTGGGGGGTGGGGGTGGTGGGAGACATGGGTGGGGCCTGCTGGCAGGTGCCCCACAGTGCTGGGGGGTGGGGGTGGTGGGGAACATGAGTTGGACATGGGTGGGGGCCTGCTGGCAGGTGCCCCACAGTGCTGGGGGGTGGGGGTGGTGGGGAACATGAGTTGGACATGGGTGGGGGCCTGCTGGCAGGTGCCCCACAGTGCTGGGGGGTGGGGGTGCTGGGAGACATGGGTGGGGGCCTGGTGGAGGCTGCCCCTGCACTGCTGGGGGGTGGGGGTGGTGGGAGACATGGGTGGGGGCCTGGTGGTGGGTGCCCCTGCACTGCTGGGGGGTGGGGGTGGTGGGGAACATGAGTTGGACATGGGTGTGGGCCTGCTGGCAGGTGCCCCACAGTGCTGGGGGGTGGGGGTGGTGGGAGACATGAGTTGGACATGGGTGGGGGCCTGCTGGCAGGTGCCCCACAGTGCTGGGGGGTGGGGGTGGTGGGGAACATGAGTTGGACATGGGTGGGGGCCTGCTGGCAGGTGCCCCACAGTGCTGGGGGGTGGGGGTGGTGGGAGACATGAGTTGGACATGGGTGGGGGCCTGCTGGCAGGTGCCCCACAATGCTGGGGGGTGGGGGTGGTGGGGAACATGAGTTGGACATGGGTGGGGGCCTGCTGGCAGGTGCCCCACAGTGCTGGGGGGTGGGGGTGCTGGGAGACATGGGTGGGGGCCTGGTGGAGGCTGCCCCTGCACTGCTGGGGGGTGGGGGTGGTGTGAGACATGGGTGGGGGCCTGGTGGAGGCTGCCCCTGCACTGCTGGGGGGTGGGGGTGGTGGGAGACATGGGTGGGGCCTGCTGGCAGGTGCCCCACAGTGCTGGGGGGTGGGGGTGGTGGGGAACATGAGTTGGACATGGGTGGGGGCCTGCTGGCAGGTGCCCCACAGTGCTGGGGGGTGGGGGTGGTGGGGAACATGAGTTGGACATGGGTGGGGGCCTGCTGGCAGGTGCCCCACAGTGCTGGGGGGTGGGGGTGCTGGGAGACATGGGTGGGGGCCTGGTGGAGGCTGCCCCTGCACTGCTGGGGGGTGGGGGTGGTGGGAGACATGGGTGGGGGCCTGGTGGTGGGTGCCCCTGCACTGCTGGGGGGTGGGGGTGGTGGGGAACATGAGTTGGACATGGGTGTGGGCCTGCTGGCAGGTGCCCCACAGTGCTGGGGGGTGGGGGTGATGGGGAACATGAGTTGGACATGGGTGGGGGCCTGCTGGCAGGTGCCCCTCAGTGCTGGGGGGTGGGGGTGGTGGTGAACATGAGTTGGACATGGGTGGGGCCTGCTGGCAGGTGCCCCACAGTGCTGGGGGGTGGGTGTCGTGGGGAACATGAGTTGGACATGGGTGGGGGCCTGCTGGGAGGTGCCCCACAGTGCTGGGGGGTGGGGGTGGTGGGAGACATGGGTGGGGGCCTGGTGGAGGCTGCCCCTGCACTGCTGGGGGGTGGGGGTGGTTGGAGACATGGGTGGGGGCCTGGTGGTGGGTGCCCCTGCACTGCTGGGGGGTGGGGGCGGTGGGAGACATGGGTGGGGGCCTGGTGGAGGGTGCCCCACAGTGCTGGGGGGTGGGGGTGCTGGGAGACATGGGTGGGGGCCTGGTGGAGGCTGCCCCTGGTGACTGGGGGTTGGGGTGGTGGGAGACATGGGTGGGGGCCTGGTGGAGGCTGCCCCTGGTGGCTGGGGGTGGTGGGAGACATGGGTGGGGGCCTGGTGGAGGCTGCCCCTGCACTACTGGGAGGTGGGGGTGGTCGGAGACATGGGTGGGGGCCTGGTGGAGGCTGCCCCTGGTGGCTGGGGGGTGGGGGTGCTGGGAGACATGGGTGGGGGCCTGGTGGAGGCTGCCCCTGGTGACTGTGGGGGTGGGGGTGGTGGGAGACATGGGTGGGGTCCTGGTGGAGGCTGCCCCTGGTGGCTGGGGGTGGGGGTGCTGGGAGACATGGGTGGGGGCCTGGTGGAGGCTGCCCCTGGTGGCTGGGGAGTGGGGGTGCTGGGAGACATGGGTGGGGGCCTGGTGGAGGCTGCCCCCGGTGGCTGGGGGGTGGGGGTGCTGGGAGACATGGGTGGGGGCCTGGTGGAGGCTGCCCCTGCACTGCTGGGAGGTGGGGGTGGTGGGAGACATGGGTGGGGGCCTGGTGGAGGCTGCCCCTGGTGGCTGGGGGGTGGGGGTGGTGGGAGACATGGGTGGGGGCCTGGTGGAGGCTGCCCCTGCACTGCTGGTGGGTGGGGGTGCTGGGAGACATGGGTGGGGGCCTGGTGGTGGGTGCCCCACAGTGCTGGGGGCGTGGGGGTGGTGGGAGACTTGGGTGGGGGCCTGGTGGAGGCTGCCCCTGCACTGCTGGGGGGTGGGGGTGCTGGGAGACATGGGTGGGGGCATGGTGGAGGCTGCCCCTGCACTGCTGGGGGGTGGGGGTGCTGGGAGACATGGGTGGGGGCCTGGTGGTGGGTGCCCCTGGTGGCTGGGGGTGCAGGGGGACATGCGTTGGTGGGCAGTAGTGCAAGTTGACATGTGGGTTGGCTGGTGGGTATGGCCATGGTGGATGGGGTGCCTGCAGGACATGTGCTGGGTAGGCCCCTGTGGTGTGAGCCACCTGCAGGGGCCGTGGAGGGCGTAGAGGGAACACCTGGGAGGACCCACACGTGCAATTCACGTGTGCTGCTTTCGGCGCACCCCTGTAATACACGTACCCTGATGAGATCGCGTGTGGAACTTCCCGCGCACCCCTGGAATACACGTACCCTGCTGATGTTGCGTGGGATACTTCCCCCACACCCCGAAATACACGTACCCTGATGAGATCGCGTGTGTGACTTCCCGCAAACCTCCGAAATACACATACCCTGCTCAATCGCGTGTGTAACTTCCCGCGCTCCCCCGAAATACACGTACCCCGCTCAATCGCGTGTGTAACTTCCCGCGCACCCCCGAAATACACGTACCCCGCTCAATCGCGTGTCTAACTTCCCGCACGCCCCCGAAATACACGTACCCCGCTCAATCGCGTGTGTAACTTCCCGCGCGCCCCCGAAATACACGTACCCCGCTCAATCGCGTGTGTAACTTCCCGCGCACCCCCGAAATACACGTACCCCGCTCAATCGCGTGTGTAACTTCCCGCGCGCCCCCGAAATACACGTACCCCGCTCGCACAGGCCCAATTGCTGTATGTTGCCACTTTTGTGATGCGCTGGGACTCTACCGCCTGCCTTCGTGTGGCGGACGTGTTTCAGCTTGTGCGTGTCTTTGGCTGTGCGTGGCTTTGCCCTATTCGATTCCATGAATACGTGTGGTTCGAGTGCGTGTGGGCGTTCCGTCTGCTTCCCTCCAGTACATCCCCAGTTACGCCCTTATTTTCGCGCGTTGTTCCCCATTCCGCGCGTTACGCCTCGTGTCCCGCCCACTTTCTGGTGTATGCGCCGAGGTTGTGCGCTTTCACTGTGCGCGTCGCGCACGCCTTTCGGGATGTTGCAGTGACTTGTGCGCCATGCACGGGTTTGGCGCACATCCCGAGGTGTACACGCGCAGGGACTTCCATGAATCGCACGCGTCTGTTTTTTTCCGCTTGCGCCTGCTTGCGCAAAGATTTTCGGCGCACGTTTGTTCCATGAATCGGCCCCTTAAACTAGATATTACATACTCATCTATGCCCCAGGTAAGGTTTTGAGGTGGGGGTATTTTACACACTGACACAAAATAGTTTGCCTTAGTACGAGTGTAAAGTATCGGATATGCTACCAGAACATTACTAAACTTGAAAATGAGTGGGACTCGTAGCCAAAGCAGTTGAGTAGCAAAGAAGTCTGGCTTCATGTTATTAAATTTGTGAAAAACCTTCTCCCACACATTAATGTTTATGTCCACACCACATAGATGCACCTTGATGCTAAATGCACACAACACATGAACTTCGAAAAATACTTTTGGCAGTTCAATCATGCTTTCACTGAAAGAGCATATTTTGTTTTTTAAAAGGATACTTCCCTGGTTGTAATTAAGTCTCCAATCCTATTACTGCTTTGATCTTTAAATTCTAGGAAAGTCAATATGTATGCATTTTACACCTCTCCATGAGCATTTACAGACACAAACACAGAAGTTGAACAGAAAGAAACAATTCCTCATCTAACTGTGCTGTTTCTGACAGAATCTCATCCATGTAGATGAGAATCAAAAGATATGATATGGTTTCTATGCCCTTTGCACTGAACTCTGCTCTCAACTTGTTCATAAATAATATGCAAAGAAAGATTAAAAAGTGTCGTATTTAGAGGATTATAATACGTAAAAAGGCATGGTAAAACAATTATCTGGAGGCCTGGGCATTGGATACCCATAGCCCTATTTTGAATGCTTGGAGCGTGTTCACCGCCAGGACCCCTGATTTTATTGCCATGCCTTATCGGTGTGCACACTTGGTTGATGACTTTAACGCTGGGTGGAGGTGCTTCAGCATCTGGCGCTTAGTCACTTTGAGGACTTCATCTGGGAACAGCTTTGTAGACTGGTAGTTGACATCCTTTTTAGTGGGAGTCTACAGTCCTGGGATTTTTTTTCTCGATCATAGCACTTCTGAGACTTGTCCCGAGATACTCTGAAAGGGAACTAAACTGGATACTAGTGTGAGCTCTGTGGTTCCCCCCTCAGGGGCTAATGTCACTGGATGACATCATCCCTACATCATCCATTGCCCCTGTGCAAGAGGAACATCCTAAATGTACCCTTAGCACTTCACTGGCGTGGTGGTCCGCTCTAATGAATTTGATGATCAGGATGCCCTTTGTGGATCCCCTTCCCCAGCTTGCCATCACCACATTCATCTCTTTTCATATGGGGAGCCACCATGGATTACCTACAAGCTGCCTTGAAACTAACAGCAATTTTCCTAACTATGAAAGCATTCCTGCCCAAACTCCTCACCAAGTCGATGCGTATCCTAATAGTCAATGTCAATTTCAATATTTTACATAAACAAACGGGGTGGCATGAAATTCAAAACATCATACCATGCTAGTGGTGGATGTTTGGAAATGGCAGGGTGTTTGGCTGTGGCGGTTCTCTGACCAGGAACAGGGAGCACTGATGCAGACTCTCTAAGCTGGCTGACGACTATCAACCATGAATTGGAATTGAAGAAGCTGAGCTTGTTTACCAATTAGGGATTCCCTCCGGTGGACCACTTCACTGTAAGTCTGAACGGGAAGTGTCCCTTTTAGGCAGAGAATGAAGATCAGGGGACAGACTCCTTAGGAGATGCACTGGATATGTCAAAGGAAGTAATGCTGGCCTTTGAATTTCCTCCTATTCCCCTCATTCATTGTGTGCTCCTGAGGTTCCAGAACTCAGCTGGATGCTCCCTCATTTTCCCAGCTCACTGCTGGTCAGCGAGTATCTGGTTTTTGGCCCTCCTGAACCTTTCAAGTCAGCCTCTGGTTCACTCGCTGGATATTCTGGACTTGCTGTTTCAGGATGAGGGTCAAATCCTTCACCTCTCTCCTCGATCCCTTAGCTTGGTGGTACCTGAAGTCAGGTCAGTTGGTCACGTGGGTCTTTCAGAAGAAAGTATACAGATCATTCTGGCAGATAGAACGTCCTCTACTTGGGCTCAATATGAGAGCAAGTGACTGAAGTCGTAGCATGGCAAAGCAGAAGAATCCTATGTCAACTTGCCAGTAAGACTGAGATTCTACTCATCGGCACTCCCACTCCCTCCTTCCCTGCTGCTCTCTGGCCGGCCTCTCTGGGCCCTCTTCCTGCTCCTACATGCAAGGCAAAAAACCTTGGGGTCATCTTCGACTCCACACTCTCCTTCTCTCCTCACATATCCGACGTATCTAAGAAGTCACACTACCAGCTACACCTCCTCAGAGGTATCCTTCCTTTCCTCTCCTTCCCCCAGAAGCTCACTGTCTCTAGAGCCCTGGTTCTCTCTAAGCTGGACTACTGTAACAGCCTCTATCTTAATCTGCCCGCCTCTACTCTCCGCCCTTTGCAACTCATCCAGAACAGGGCTGCAAGACTTGTCCTTGGCCTCAAGCCCAGGGACCGTATCTCTCCAGGACTGAAATCACTACACTGGCTCCCAGTGACTGCGAGGATCAAGTTCAAAACCCTCTGCATTGTCCACAAGGCCGTCTGGGGCCTTGGGCCAAAATACCTTCAACTCTCTCTTCCTAAATATCTTCCTTCTCGAGCTCTTCGCTCATCCGCCTCCAACTCCCTCAGGGTCAGCCGCTTCTCCAAACAACGAGTTGGGGGCAGATCTCTTTCCACTGCAGGGGCCTCCCTCTGGAACAGCCTTCCTACCTCCCTGAAACTTGAGGAGAACCACCTCCGGTTCCGGAAGCACCTCAAAACCTTCCTCTTTGCCTCCGCTTTCTCTCACCCTCTCCCCTGCTAATATTACTGAAACTGCACTGAATCTGCAAATGGGCCATTCACCGTTCTCGGCCCAGCCACTCTCTCCTGCACTGCCTCCACGGCAACCCCTGCACTACGGGACTGTGTCTGTATCCATACAGCCCCCTTCCCAGCACTTGTCTGCACTTACCTCGCACTTGCCACCAGCTGGCCCTTGTTATTTATCCTGTATGCTGTATGCTAATAACCCTGTACTGCACTTTCCCCTCTCCCTTTCCCCCATGCACTTTTCCCTTCCCCTCTACCCTTGCACTTGCGCGATCTGAATGACACCTGGCCTAGTAAGATCGTTGTCTGTCTCCCCTTGTCCCCCCCCCTGCCTCGTCGCGCCTTGAAACACTTGTGTATAGGCGCGTTACAAATGCCTTATCTTATCATATCATATCATATCATATCATAACTTCAACAGATGACGTGTTGTCTTTTGTATCAGACTTAGCAACTTCAGGTATTCAAGTAGTGTCTTAAAGGACATATCTTGCAGTGTTGGGTGCAAACTTAAACTCTGACAATCAATCTTTTTCAAATTCTAATCCACTGGTTAAGCATCTTTTTCAAGGAATGCGCCATTTGTATCCTCCAGTCCCCAAGGAGGATATGAACATAGTCCTCACGGCCATTTTTCATAAATCTTTTGGGTCAATGGCAACAGCTTATATCAAGCTAGTTTCCTGGAAGGTGTATTTTCTTATTGAGATTACTTCACACAGATACATAAGTGAGATTTAGGTATTATTTGTGGAAGAGCCGTTTGCAGTGTTTCACCTAGACAAGTGGTATTGCTCACCCACCCTTCCTTCTTACCAAAATTCATATCAGTATTACATATGAACCAGGAAATATCTGTTACGGTTTTCTTCCTTAATCGCTTGTCATAGGCTGAAATAATTCTCCATTGCTTGGGCATGAGGAGATCCTTGAAATGTTACTTTGACAATACAAACGAGTTCAGTAACTCATCTATACTCTTTGTGATCTTTGGTAATATCAATAATGGTTCTCAGGCACTCATGGCCACTAT
Organism: Ambystoma mexicanum; assembly: GCF_040938575.1. Lineage (NCBI taxonomy): Eukaryota > Metazoa > Chordata > Amphibia > Caudata > Ambystomatidae > Ambystoma > Ambystoma mexicanum. Next base: position 109,873,298 of record NC_090938.1, on the reverse strand, counting down.
CTCCAGATGGGTTGTATCGAGCATCCGGTAGAACTATTCGGCTCAAGGCTTACGTTCATCTAATTGGTTCCATGCCCATCTTGCAAGGGCCAAAACAGCATTGGTCACCTTTCAAAGACATGATCCCTAGGACTCAAATGCCAGAGCAGCAACATGGGCTTCCCATTCTGCTTTTTGAAGACACTATTGTCTCGATATGAGGTCGAGGGCAGAAGCTCGCTGCAGAAAAGGAGGCCCCTTGCCTCCATACACCTGCCCACCTTCACCTCTTAAATATGCTTAGTTATAAATCAATGACCAACCTCAGTCGTTGGAAAAGGAGAAAAGGACTGAAGAGAGAGAGGCCTTTGTCAGGGAATGGGGAATGGGGATCATTGGCCACGCACCCGCCAGCCCTGCATACATATGGAGAAAGGACAAGAATGTTTTGAGGCTACCAAAAAAGAAATAACGATTCCAGCCATTGGGTGGAATGTCACAAAAGTGTGGAGCGCATGGGGCTCTGGACTTGGAGTACACTACAGTGTGTAGCATTTTCATTTTTCCTTACTTTTGATTCTTGATTCTTTTTTTCCTCCTGTGACCAGCATTGTGGTGGTTCCTGGTTCACCCGCCTCTGCTGAGTAAAATTGGATTTATTGCGAGCGCTAGCTGCAATCAGCAGATTCCTATGACGGAACCATCACTCCTTCTATTTGGAGTTCATTTGGGCCACTGCCAGTCCTATTGTGTTAGTCAGGACTCTCACCAGGCAAGTCAGACGGCAGGAGGAGATTTTTTCCAGGACGCCCTCTCAGCACCTAACGGGTTTCCTCAAAAACAAGTGCCGGCAGCAGGTCAGACTTTAGCCGGGCATAGGAGACATATATCCAATCGTCTCCCTATCTTACATTCTCACAGTGTGTTCTCTATTCTCAACGACATAGGACATTTTGATTTTCAAGTTGTTGGTTAGACACAAAAATGATGAACCTACTTCTTATGTCACCGAGTACAGTTTCCTTTACACAGTGAATTTTTATCTATGTATGTTTTTCCATGAATGGACATCGTGGACTTTTATGAAATGAAACAACTGAAATTTCTTGCAAATATAAAGTTTATTTAAAAAGCTCATAATAGAAAGTCAAATGATAAATTAAAATTCATTTTACATTTATTTTTTGAGTCATGTGTTCAGCATCAGCAAGTATGTTGTTTTTCTTAGTGGTTGCTCAGAATGATATATGTTCCCACTAGGGTCCAAATAACCAGTGTACACTGAATTTTCCCTGTACACCTCCTAGATTTATAGAGGGGAGGACAACCCCCTTGTTATAGCTTCTCCAGCCCTCCAGTCCTCCCCGCTCCAGGGCAGCCTCTTTTTGTTCAACGGCAGCAGGTAGATGACTTTCTTCCCTTTAAGACTACCCATCTGGGGGCTCCTTTCCAATGGTCTCTCAGGCTGGGTGGGACTCCTGTGGTCATTAAAGTACAGGGGGTGACTTAATGGTTCCCCACCATGGGGCTAAGTCGGACGCAAGACTCAGGTTCCTCACCAAAGGCCTAAATCCAGCATGCTCAGGCCTTGGCCTCAGGATATGTGTGAAGTGGCTAATTATGTACAAAGTTCTGAGGATCCCCCTCGAAAGGCTATATCCGATTCTAGGCCCGACAATCCCCACATAAGAATCGGACAGTATTCAGAGATTCCCCACAATGGTGCAAAGGAACTAAACGTATTTAACTTGCTCGCCAAAGAGTCTAGAGCCCATTTAGCTAAACCAGGAGTGGATTCAGGTTACTTGTCAAGGGTTTGTCCTCACAAAATGGCAGATAAGGCTATAAAGGAACAGGATGCCCGGTTGGCCTTTTCCTCGGCTCCTCAGACCCACACAATGGTGGACAGAGCCTCAAAAGTGTGGGAAATTACTATACTCATCCCACTTGCACCACTGGTGTTATCATCTGGAGGGAGTCCATTAACGGACTTGTGTGTCCCACAGGTGTCAAGCTGTAACCCTTTTTTCCCCCTTGATCCGGTGATTAGCTCAGACACAAATGTCCCTATCACTCACACAGTGGACCTTCCTCAAAAGTAGTACCCACTGGGTATATTGTGGCCCCTGTCTCGCTACACAGGGATCCTACATGGGTGACTGACTCATCAGCTTTGTTTGTTCAGCGCCCAGTTAGGTCTGTGTGACCCCCATAGTAAGAAAAAAGGTTTCAGGTGATAATGCAATTCCCTTTGAGGAAAGGATACATCTGTGAAATAATTAAGGAGATACCCATATCTATTTCATCAGGGCTAACAATTCAGGCATCCCACAGGCATTTATAGATATCAGCCTCTAATCGGACAACTCCACTGGTGGCTGCATTGTCAATTGCGCTGCTTCCTCCCATGACCATGATGGTGGTTCAGCAGTTGGCCCTGGCCACCGAGGCTCCAGCGCTTGTGTCCTGGCAGATCTGGATTAAGTGGATATGGGCGAGGATATCACAGAGAACCCTAAAGATTAGCTCCCATACTCAGGTCAGGCATTCCTGAACTCCCAGAGTTTCTTTTGCCCGAAACCCAGAAGGTGGATCTAGGGTTCTTATCAGGTATGTTATCGTCTCAGGATCAAGAGCATACAAGTGTCCTGATCGAAAAGGATGTACTGTCTGAGGCACATAAGTTATGGTAGAAACCTCGGATCTGTGTGAAAAGATCGAAGAAAAAAGCATGCGTCCCAAAAGCTTGCATTTCTTCTGCCCACTCATATTTCCACATATATACATGCAGGGGGAGAACCTCCGCAGTTCCTCCACCTTACCCCTATACATTTTTTTATTAACTTTGCCCCCCCCCACATATATATATGCGTACAAATGGGGCCGGGCTTTTGGACTTTAGTCTTTTTGCCCTCTGTCTTTTAGGGTGTTTCCGAAACCTCACAAGACCTGGACTGTCAGTTGGGGTGTAATTGGCGATTATAGGTCCTTGCCTTCTGAGAAGACTTGTTTGCTTCTCACCCCAGCTCCTCCCCTCGGTGGTGACATCACTATCTCTTATCCCAAAGGATCTGCTTGTTTTGCCACAGTTATTGGTAAGTAGGATGAACTGCTTGATAGTACAGGTAAGAGAGTATCAAAACCTGGCAAATGCTGATAAAAAGTTAGTAATAGACAATCAGATGCTCTGGAAAGGGTTAGCAGAATTTTAGCAGTTTCTCATCAGGACAAAGGGGACTACTTTATGGCTAGACTTAATAAAGCACGTCAAATGGTGCAAGATGTAATTCAGACTACAATGATCATACTGATACTGCAGCTTGTGGCATGCTTAGAAGCTTGATGTTAGTCACCAGGCCTATATGAGGTATAACAAGTTTAAAGTTGATGTGCAGGGCAATGTACTTGAATTCCACTTCAGTGGGGTGTGATTGCTTAATGGCGCAACAGATAAGGAGTTTCACAAGAAAAAAAGGTTGCACTTAAACTACCAAGTTGTTCGCTATTCGGGCTAAGCCCCAGTAGAAGACCTTTCTCTTCACCCAGAAAGTGTCTCGATACTGCAAAGGTTTTAGAGGATTTCAAGAGCATGGATCCAGAAAACATGACTCAAACCAAATCGAAGGAAGTAGATGCATTCCACCCCTTGCAAACATTTTCAGGACTCGTCCCCCTCTTCCACCGATCCCAAATGCAAACCATGGTCGCTTGGTCAACCCTCATGTCACTCCAGTGGGGTGCAGATTCTCACTTCACTGGTGTCTTCGTTGGCCATTTCCAGTGATACCTGGGCCTTGTCTGTGGTGTAGGAGCATGTCCTCCTCCCCCTTCCGACCTCCCTCATATCCTGCTCGTTCAGGTCAGGTTTATGCATTTGACAGATCATATGCAAAGGTTACTGGACCTTGGAGCACATCTTTCTCCGGGTTGTTCATGATACTCAAACCCAACGAGACAGGCCTATGCACATTCCTGGATTTTCCTCACTTCAACTCTCGCTTCCGCTAGAGAGGTTCTATATGATCACTCTGGTGCAATAATGTCAGCCATTTGGCAGGGCGACTGGCTCTGCACAGTGGATCTTCGGATGCATTCCAAATTCCAATAGGGGAGCCACTGCCAAACTGAGCAAGATTCAGACCTGTCCTCTCAGTGGTTAGCAGTTGGCCTCTGCAACTGCACGCGGAGGTGCAGACTGAGCTCTCATTATGCAGGGCCGCCATCTTGCTTTACAGTTTTGTGTATGTGTGCCTCCTAGGGGGGCATTCTTTTTCTGATGTCTTGACAGTGAGATTGCAGTGAGTTGGCTCCCTGCTGCCATCCACGAGTGCCCCTCTGCAGGCTTCCGGCACACGCATGAACAGCCTTTGACTCTTGAACATTTAACGTCTAAAACCAATGTTAAATACCCAGTATTTCTCCTGTGGGTGCCATGGAAACCATCACCCTGACAAAGTCTTCTAAATCGGCTTGCCTTCCCGAGGCAACATCCTGGTCATAGTATGTGGTGCTACTCTGTGTCTCACTGCAATTGCCTTCTCTGGTGCTGGTATTTGTCCTGCAGATTGCATTAAACATGGGTGACTGAATGGTAGATGTAAAGCTTTGCCTTGTCCCAGATATTGAAGACATGATTATCACAGCTATAGAACATATGTAAGGGTTAGCAGAAGTAGATTGTGGACGCAGGTCTAAGGGGTAGACTCCACCTTAAGTTGTTATATTGGTTATACATTCACAGTTGCATCTGGAGGTCAGTGCACAGTTTTCCAGGGTAACTTAATGGTTTTCCACCTTTACTAGCATACTGCTGCTACTAAAGGTGAGAAAGGTACTAAAGGTGCTAACCTCTTTGCGTCTACCAGATGGTGTTCCTCCCCTGAACTTTTGGGCTGCTCAGTCCTGTTCCAATGCTCCCTTATTCGGGTGTCCCCATCCCCCATCCCTTGATCCTGATCTTGTGTCTGGGTCTCCTTGGCCTCACTGAAGGGGTAGCTTTCTTAACATGAGGTTTGCGGGTGGGCCTGTGCAAGTATGAACATCCCCAGCACTCTGTGGTGGGTGTGTCAGTTAGCAAATGGAGTTGGGGCAGGTGAGAGGTGGGGAAACGGTGTGGTGTACAGATGTTAGAGGCGAGTGAGGAGGAGGGTGAACATAGGAGAGTAAGAGCAGAGAGATGGGGCCATATAAACAGGAGGTTGGGAATGTCCATTGGGAACTGAGCAGACTGGGTGGCTGGGATTAGAAAATGGAGTAAGAGTGGAGGAGGATGGAGTGGAGTTGCTGAATCAAAAAGAGGACGAGAGAAAAATAGAGAAAGAAAGGAGTTTTGCAAGGATGTGTTCAATTAAAGGTAAAAGGGAGTGGTTAAAAGAGCAAGCACGTAATCCTGGCTGCTATTAAGAAGGACGTTTTTAAAGGCTGGTTATGAGCTGGGGATCTTTCAATTGCTTCATCCAAGTCCTACATCACAGAATTGCTGGTGCCACCTGGCCCCCACGATTACCCCAGACCCATCACCTAGACTAAAAGATAGGACTTATTCACATAGCCTAGTACCATGCAAAATGGAAACAAAACATTCTGCTGACATTTGCTTTTGGTCCTTTTTGTCTGAAAAGGAAGGGAAGGCCAGAACAAACACGTTAGATGTGCATTTTACAATTAAGCTCAGTATAGTAAATTGTCTGCAAACTGGTAGACAACTGGATTATTTTTGTTGAATACTTTACAGCTTCATGGTAGCATTCTGAGCTTTACACTTATTTGTTTGTGGGCCACAATACATAATGTTTTAATATATGTATATTACTATTAATAATAATAAAAATAATTATAATAATATCACATTTTAAATAGATGTTCAGTGGAGTATCCTCCTGCTCCTAAGTGCTGTTATAACAGGTGTTTTGTTTCCCAGTTTTTCAGAGCACTCTTTATTGTCCTCAGATGGGTAAAGGGCACAGTTGGTTCGGCTTGTATTAACAGCTTTGCTCTGCAGGATAAATACATATCAAAGGCAAATGTTTAGCTTGCTCTGCTATCTTAATGGCAGCAAGGACAAATTAATAATTGCCTGTTTTTGTTTCTTTGTAGGAATTGCCTTCTCAAGGGTGTGCCCCCCCCGTATGGCAAAGCATCACCTCTCAGCTAGTTATACATTCTGGGGGGAAACACTGTTTTGCTTGTCGGGTGACCCATTATCTTTTGTTTGTGCTTTTAGAACTTGACTTATAAAATGAAAGTGAACATGTAGCTTGTAATTCTGGATAGTGCTCACAATAATATCTTGCAGCAACATGTCCACACATAAAAAATATACTGAAAGGTTTGGTGCTGCTGTGGTGCCTTTCGTGAATTTGCAAAGCATGTGACTCTGTCAAAGTTTGTTGGACCAACGTGTAACAGTTAACGGCTTTGTTTTTGTATGCATTTTGGTTTTGTTTTGTTGTTTACTGTTCATTTGTTACAAAATAAACGTTAATCAAGTTTATTGCTGTATGTCTGCGCCTCATTTGAAATTTTCTTATTTTGTACAGCGATATTTTAAAGGCGAAAAATCAGGTACCTGATTTTGGGAAATACTTGGAAAATATCTTCCTGCCTTTGTTTGAAGCAACAATCAAACCTCAAGAAAATAAAGAACTTAGTGTGTTTCTGAGGCATGTAAGTGATACATAAAGAAAACATAGGAAAACAATTGATTTTGATAAAAACAATTTTGTATCTGCAGCGTTTTCTTTTCTGTGAATTAAGAAGGGGAAGCTCTTGGAGCACTTTAAAGGTAAAATGTTGTTAAACTCAGTATAGCCTAGGTGTCTAGAAGTCACGTTATGCAATTTCTTTGTAAATAGCAGTTTTTCTGAGCCATACGAAGGGTTCGGAGCGACTGTTGTTTTTCATTTCTCTCTAGGGATTTTATCATGAGCAAATTTTAGTACAGGCATTCTTCCTCTTCCTGCAAAAATCCACCGTAATACCATATAGATGCCTACGTCTCATCCCTTTTCCTCCATACTTGTGGAACGTGGCATCCAGAAGCCTCTACGTAGCAATAAGTAAGTAGTGAAGTGGGGCAAATGTGCAGAAATGCATGTTCAGCTCCTTTGCTCTCTCTTCGCTTATATGTCCACCAACTTTATCCCTCATACAGTGTCCAGTCAAAGGATCGAAAAACAAAAGGATCGAATACAATAGTTGAGGATACATTTTTACTTAAACCTTAGTTTCGAATAGTCATTTGTGTGAATCATTTTCGAACAATATATCTAATAATAATAATAATAATAATAATAGAGACACTCATTGGTTTTGTAATAATAATAATGGTTTTATTTTATTGTGTGAATCATTTTTGAACAAAATATCTAATAATAATAATAGAGACACTCATTGGTTTTGTAATAATAATAATGTTTTTATTTTAACAATGATGTAATATTGAGTTTATTTTAATACTGTTTTCTAATGTATTTAATATATTTGTATGTATATATGATTATAAACTGTACAAATAACATAGATAATATATAAATAATAATTTTTTGCATTTTTTTAACATATATATTAAACATTTCACCTTTTTTAACTTTTCAAACTGGTATACTTTTCAAACTGTAGATGGCGATGTTGGATTAGTTATTTTATTATTCAAGTTTTGTTTATGTTTCTAGTCCAACGTCCAACGTATGACGTCCCACGTTTACTTACGCATTCATGCGTGGTCGCCATTTTGCAAGTTCTTTTTGTTCGGACGGGTTCTTATGCATACGCGCTCTCGATTTTTTTATGGATTTGTTATTTTTTCATGCTGGAGCGTTGTTTTTTCTACGGATGTGGCTTTTTGGACTTTTTTAAATCGGAGAGTGGATTTTTTCTACGCCTGGATGGATGCTTCATTTGAATTAACGATTCCTGATCACTTGGATTTTTCTGCATGGATTTCCTTTTTTTAATGTTTTTTTTTTCCTGGAATGTTTTTTTTATTTTACTCTTGGATGGATGTTGGATTCGGATTATGGATTTCTGATGTTACGGATTGGTTCATTATGCATTTCTTGGATTTTGGTACTTTTTTGGATTGCAGATTCGGTGATTTGGGTGAGTTTTTGTTTATTAATTTTAACATTTCAAGTTATAAGATATGGCTTCTAAATAGTTCATTGATTCCATTGACTCGAAATTGTTCACTATGTGTCATGATCTCTGCTTCCAAAAGGTCAGGGTTTTCCCAACTCGCTTGGAAGCAGATCCATAACCCAGGTTCCGAGTGCCAACCAGTCCCAATTGGGACCTTTTGGACCCAGTCCTGGCGCCAGTGGCACCAGGCTCATAAATATGCCCAGTCCCAGCGCTGGAAGTGCCGGGCTCATAATGCTTGGATGGACTTACCTGCAGCAGACCATGCTGCTTACTTGCCTGCCAGTTGAGCCTCTGATCCTCTTCTGTTTGGAACTACTTTTCCTGTTGGGTGGGGCAGGAGCCACTCCCTAGATTCAGAACACTGGAACTCTTCTTGAAAGCAGGAACTCTTTTCTTACCTAGGCGTGGCTGTGGAAGGAGACACCTAAGCACTACAGGAGGCTATTTAAACCACACCCGATGGATGAATCTTGCTTTGCGTTATTCTGCATCCTCTGCTGCAGAACGCTCATCGTGTCTTCTGCATCTGATCCTGGGCCTAAGGAAAAAGGCTTACCATCCTGAATCCAGTCTTCAGCAACACCTATAAAGACAAGAAAGAACAGGTTAGCATTACGGTCTTCAGTGACAGCTCTTCACTTACCTGGTCCATCGGCTGTCACCAACGCCTCGCGCTGCATTCCGGCATCTGAAAGACAAAGGCTTACCTACTCTTCGTGCGCTCCGGAGGTCTTCACACTGCATTCCGGCATCTGAAAGACAAAAGCTTACCAACTCTTCGCACGCTCCGGAGGCCTTCGGCGCTGCATCCCGCATCTTAAAGACAAAACAAGGTGCGTTTAAAGACATTGGGGAACTTTAATACTCACGTGCCATTACTCCTTTCCACATCTAACCCAGTGGGTATCCCGGCACCCTGCAGCCGCTCCGAACTTGTACCTGCAAAATAAAAAGACAGTTAGAGCGCATCGTGAAGCAGGCAACAAGCGCTTACTTACGTGCTTCCAGGCGCTTCTATTCATCACACGGGCTCCATCTTCAACTCACTTCAGCCCGTCATCCGCCATCGCCGGAACCCTGCAAAACAAGAAACATCATTACTAAAGACTTTAAAGACATTAGAATTACTCGAAACTTACCGTTCGTGCAGTAAACGACGGACAGCAGTCCTCTGAAGTCAAGAGGCCTGCTCCCCTTATCCAGTGAAGAAACTGGTTACAGCACCCTGCCCCGAGGCAGATAGAGAGCACGGCGTTCACTTACCTAAGGTGAGAGCGTTAACCTTTGGGGTTCTACAGGAGAAGAGAAAGGGAAGAAGAGAGAGACATTCAATAACCCAGTTTCTTAATCCCATATTTTCTATCTGCAGACATCTTACCCTTCAAGTCAGGCATACAGTGCACAGAGGTCCAGCCCAAAGAGCCAGCCGTGTGTTACACATCACCTTTGAAGATACGGTATACGCCCAGTCAAGACCGGCGCCTCTACAGGAATCAGGTGAGCGTTACAGAACGCAAAGCCTACCACAAAACTCCCGTCCAGGCGCTATGGAAACCTCGGATACCGACCAGCTAGCCCAGTTACTTGGGGAACTAAGGGCAGAAGTGCATGCAGCCCGTCAGGAAACAAACGCTCTAAGAAGGGAACTGATTATTTCCAAGGAGCGAACAGATGATCTCGCTAGACAATTGCTACAGTCACAAGCCGGACAGACCCCGTTACCCGCATCTGGGGGAAATCTTCCTTCTACATCCTCTATGAATCCAGTGCAGATCAACCTACCTGGGAATGTACCTCTGGCTCCGCCCGAACGATTTTCTGGTGACCCAAAGAGGTTTGCAGTATTTATCAATCAGTGCCGGTTGCATTTCTTATGCCGGCCAGCAGCCTTTCCAACTGATCAAGCTAAAGTAGCTTTCGTGCTTTCGTACCTTAGTGGCAATGCGGCAGACTGGTCGATCCCTCTAGTAAATCAAGATGATCCGGTCCTCCATGATTTTCAAGCTTTTCAGCTCAGTATGGAAAAACTGTTCGCAAGACATTCACAGGGGCAGGCCTTGGACAATGAGCTTCTTTCGTTGCGACAAGGTAATCAAGACCTTTTGGCTTATATTGCGTCTTTCAACAGACTGATAGTGGAAACTCAATGGCCTGAGGACAAAAGGATTACGCTGTTTTATAGAGGTCTACGTGGAGAGCTCAAAGATGTGTTAGCCCAAGTAGTGAATCCCCCACAAGATTGTTCGGACTATATAGACTTAGTCGTTCAAATAGATCACAGACTGCAGAACAGGAAGGCCGATCGTTCCAAGTTTGATGCTCGAGTATTTTCCAAACCGCCAACTCCTTCCAAAGGAGTAGACTCCGGGGAACCCATGCAAATAGGGGGTCTGAAAGGTCCTCTAACACAAAAGGAGCGGGAAAGGAGAAAACAGTTGCAATTATGCCTCTATTGCGGAAACTCAGGGCACTTTCTTCGAGACTGTCCGGTGAAACCTGCCAAGAAGGCAGTAGGAGCTGCAGTTACCAAAGTTACAAACTCTGAGCAGGGAAACGACTTCGCCCGACAAGAATAGAGGTCCTCTTGCCGAGCGTGAAAACCAGTTCCGTGACCTCGCATTTCGTGATACCTATGCTCCTCATTAGCCCTGATAATCCGGATCGATTACATGCAATTGAAGCTTACGTCGACAGCGGTGCCATCGGCAATTATGTGGATCATGAAATGGTTTTGAGGATGAATCTAACTCTTTGTCCCAAGGCTGTAAAGGACGTCATTACTACGGTGGATGGTACGGAGATAGCCTCCGGGCCAGTAACGCATACCACTCAAGAGGTGACGCTAGTAAGTCAAGATGGACACCATGAGAAGATCGTGTTCGATGTGATCAAGGCCCCTCAGTTTCAGATTATTCTAGGAATACCTTGGTTAGAGAAACACAATCCTCTGATCGATTGGCGAGCAAGAACGGTCCAGTTTCCAGAATGTGTCTCTACTTGTCACCCTCCATCTGGTGTTGCACTGGCAGCAATTTCTTCAGAGACTCCCCAGTTACCTCCCGAATACCTAGAATACCAAGATGTTTTCCGGAAGGATCAGGCTAACTCTCTACCTCCTCATAGGTCTTATGACTGCCAGATAGACCTGATACCTGGATCTACTCCTCCTTGTAGTAGAATGTATGCCCTCACCGAGCCTGAGAACCTTCACCTTCGACAATACCTGGATCAATACCTGGCAAATGGGTTTATTCGTCCTTCCAAGTCCCCTGCTTCTTCAGCTTTGATCTTCGTTCCAAAAAAGGAAGGAGACCTTAGAACTTGTATAGATTATCGCTCCCTGAACCAGATCACCGTTAAGAATAGATATCCGTTACCTTGATCCCTGAACTCCTGGACCAAGTCAGAAAAGCATGCATATATACAAAGCTGGATCTTAGAGGAGCTTACCACTTGGTACGAGTAAAAGAGGGCGATGAATGGAAGACGGCCTTCCGCACCAAGTATGGGCTATTTGAATATCAGGTCATGCCCTTCGGACTTTGCAATGCCCCGGCCGCCTTTCAATATTTTATGAACGATGTCCTCAGAGAGCTCATAGATGTGTGTGTTGTTGTTTACATTGACGACATCCTCGTTTATTCTTCATCGGAATCTGAACATCGGAAACACGTGAAAATGGTCCTCGAAAGATTGCGTCAACACAAACTTTTCGCTAAGTTGGAAAAATGTGTTTTCAACGTGACTGAAGTTGAATTCTTGGGATTCATATTATCACCTGGCGGAGTGCGTATGGATTCAAAGAAGGTCGATGCAGTTCTCAAATGGCCATCACCATCCTCCGTAAAAGGTGTGCAAAGCATGTTAGGCTTCGCTAACTTTTACCGCAGGTTTATCCCCGAATTCTCTCGAATAGTCCAGCCCATCACTGCCTTGTTAAAGAAAAACAAACGTTTTGAATGGTCTACCGAGGCGGAACAAGCTTTCCAGGATTTGAAGACTAAATTTATCTCTGCACCAATCTTAAAACACCCTCGCCCCGAACTCCCCTACATCGTGGAAACTGATGCTTCAAGCCTTGCCATGGGGGCAGTTCTATCACAAAAGGACCCGGTAACCAATCAGTTGCATCCCGTGGCATTTTGGTCCCGCAAATTCTCGCCTCCTGAAATCAATTACACGATTACTGACAAGGAACTTCTGGCTATCAAGTCTGCCTTTAAGGCTTGGCGGCATTATCTGCTGGGGGCCCGACACACCGTTACTGTGATTACGGATCACCGAAACCTGCAATATTTGAAAACCGCAAAAGCCCAATCCTCTAGACAACTCCGTTGGGCATTATTCTTTGCCGAGTTTGACTTCATAATTACCTATCGACCTGGTACAAAGAACGGTAAAGCTGATGCCCTTTCTCGGATGGGAGTGGAAGAACACTTGATCAACCCTAAACCTGTACCAATCATTCCCGAACAAAGAATTCTGGGTGTAATCACCATAGAATCCATAGAGGAAGTTAAGGATAAAGCCAGGCAACTTGTAACTCCAGCAGACATACAGAATTGGCATCTGCAGGGAAAGGACTTTGCAGTAAAGGACAACTTATTGTATTTCCAAGAACGATTATACCTACCCAGCACAGATTTACAGAAAAAAGTAATCTCTTGTTATCACGATTCTTTAATGGAAGGACATCCCGGTATGGCCAAGACCTCAGAAAAGATCACTAGACCAGCTAAAAGTTTGGAAAACCCGACTCCAACGCTCAAGAAAATCGAAAAACTTGCGACAACCGTAACAACCAATCACTCAAAAGAGCCTCCAAAGCTCCAAAGGACAGTCCAAAACGAGACATACCAGGGGGTGGCAAAAACATCTCAACCCTCACCTCCCCAATCATTCTGGTCTTGGTTGCCGAAAGCCCTCAAACAAAACCTACAAAAATAGCCACCCAAGAGAAGATCCCACAGCAACACCTACATCCACCAGATCCTCAAAGCCCAAGACCAAATAAAAATGTGTTCGTGGAACACTCGAGGCTTTCTTCACCTAACAACCCCAGGATCCAGGAACTTAACAACCTACGACATCATCTGTCTTCAGGAGACATGGCTTCTTTTACCACCAATTCTCGACGGTTACGAGACCCACACTGTGGTGGCCAAGAAGAGCCTCTTAGGCCGCCCTACAGCGGGGCTGCTCATCGCCATCCGCGGTGGTCGAGGCCTAACGGACTCACAAAAAATAAAAGAAAGCCACTTCATGTTGATGGTCAAACTAAACTGGGAAACAACAGACAAAAAATCAAACAAACAAACAACGAAAATAATCATAATTGTCACCATTTATTGGAACCCGGCAACTGTCGAGTGTGGGAAATTCATTAAAACAATAGAACAAGAACTGGACTGGGCGCAAGTCACACATCACCCAGACTATGTAGTCTTATGTGGAGATCTAAACATCCATAGCCAGCAGAGCGAAAAGTCAAAGGCATCCAAAAGTAAAAAACGTCCAATTGACCAGAGATCCACCAAATGGCAAAACCTTATGAAATCGAGATCTTTCGACAACTTGGACCAAGTCTTTGCTGACCCAAACAGACTTCCAACCTGGGAAGGAATGAATTCAAACTCCACAATCGACTACATTCTGGTATCACGTCCTCTACTACTTCACATTAATTCCTTCAATGTGATCAAAACAAGGGAAAGCGACCACAACCTGCTGGAGACTACTTGGTCAACAAATCCGCCGAAAAACTACTCAATGTGTGCAGAACTCGATCTTAACGCTCAAGGGACAAGACTCCGGATCACGGAAAAGGCAATAACAACCATCTCTAAGCTCTACAACGACCGAGTTAAATACCGACACACTTTGGCGGTTGATTATACACCTTTGTTGACTGTCTGTAGAGTCCCTTTCAAGACCAAAAAGCCAAGGGCAGCTGACCAAAAACATATGTATGACAAACTGGTTGTCGAACGAAAAAGAGAGCTAAGGAAGACAATAAGGCTAGCACGAAAACTTGCCCCCTCGCAGGCTACGACCGTCCTGAAAGAAGCAAATACAAAATACAAATCTTGGTTAAAAGGCCACCGGCACAAGCTCTACCAACAAGACGCAGAAGACATCCTGAAAGCCATAACAGGCAATCACGCAAGAGACTTTTGGTCCCTCCTACATTCAACAACTCCAGGCGAGCGCCCAAGTCAGTTGAACGGTATTGGTCAGTTGGCCTGGGAAAAGTACTTCAACACCCTGTTTAAGCGCACCTCGACAGAAACCTCTAGGATGGAAAATAACGACACCTCTTGGAGATGCTTAGATAACATCGAAGACATTACAATGTTAATCAAAAAACTGAAACCATCTCGTGCCCCCGGCCCTGACGGCATCACGAACTTTGATTTAAAAGCACATCCGGAAACCTGGGCGCCCCTGTTGAGTCAAATTTTCAGACGATGTTCCGCCACAAAAACCATCCCTCCAACGTGGAAATGTGCCAACGTGGTACCTATCTTTAAGAAGGGCAACCGGTCAGATCCTACTAGCTATCGCCCAATCGCTCTCCTTGACCCAATAGGAAAGCTGTTTGGGTCTCTTTTGCTAAATCACTTCATTGCCTGGGCAAAAGAATCTCCCTGCAACGACAAACTACAAACTGGCTTCAAAAAAAATCTGGGGACAAATGCAAACATATTAATACTGAGCGCCCTGAAAAGTAAAATCATGGAGGGCCGTCCACGCCTATTCATCGCCTTTGTCGACTTGACACAGGCTTTCGACAAAGTGGACCGGGAAAGACTATGGAGGAAACTAGCTCTATGGAAATGTCCCCCAGACATACTCAACCCCATCAAGGCCCTATATACCAACACTTCAATGAGGGTACGCCTGAACCAACAAGGTTTGTTAACCAAAGAAATAACAACAGCCAGAGGAGTCAAACAGGGCTGCCCCCTGGCCCCCGCCCTGTTTTGGTCCTATCTGGGTGATTACCAAGACTCAGAAAAAGAGACTCGAGCGTTCCCCCCCAAACTCGGAGGAGATCAGATCAGTCGGCTCTTATACGCAGACGACTTAATTCTTCTGGACAACACTCCGATAGGACTACAACGGCAATTAACAAACCTAAAACAATATATTGCGACAAACAACCTGGAAATTAACCAATCAAAAACTAAAATGATGGTCATGGAGAAATCTGCAACAAAGAAATCTACCCTACCGCTAAGACTAGGCGAAACAACCATCGAAAAAGTCCACAGTTTTAAATATCTTGGAGTCATTTTAGACAGCTCTCAAAGAGACAATGCGATGCAAGAGGCGCTCCGTGGAAAAACCACAAAACTAGCGACACAAGGCAAAGCCATTGATATCAAATTTGGCCGTTTTTCAATCATTCCAGTACGAGATTTTTACAAAAAAAAAGTCATACCATCCTTGACTTATGGTGTGGACGCAATGCCAACCATCCCCCAAGAACTGTGGCAGAATTTGGAAGCATCCTTCTGGAGAACAGTCTTAGGTCTCCCCAAATCCACGCCAATAACACTGATCAGACGTGAACTCACGCTCTCATCTTTGAAAGCATCAATCGACTGTAATAGCGTCCTGCTCTATCGGAAGTGCATTCAGAACGACGCTCCATATGCCTATAAACTGATAAGCGAAGAACTCCGTCTTGGAACTTGTCGAATGCTCTCTCACTGGGAAACAAAAATCTTATCCATCCTAGACTCAGTGGCTTGTAGCAAGGAGGACCTTATCAACAATCCAGCCAGAGTCACGAAAAAAATCAAAGAACTGGATTGGATTCTCACCACCGACACGGCGACGCGATACAAACTTACCAACCATCTACCAGTCTTTTGCAAGAAACTTGATACAGTCCAACCATATTTGAAATTATTTCCGAATAGATTGGCGCGAAACTACTACCTAAGAATAAGACTAAATCTATTGGAAACTAACGAAATCCTATCGATCAGACACCTATCCACTACTAGCAATTGCCGGCTTTGCAAATCAAGTTCGGCAAAGGAAACCATACGCCATCTTCTTCTGACCTGTCCGTCAACGACAGATATCCGACGCACCTATTTGAAAGACATTTTCACAAACTTTATCTTACAAGATGAAGAAGCGTGCTGGAATAAACTGATAGACGGCGACAAACAGTCGTGGCAATTTGCAACAATAAACATCATGACTTTCATCTTCAACGTGCTGCTCCCACGACAGGCTTCAGGAAACGCCTTGTGAACTTGACCACCAAATTTGACGGATAGGTCTCAGCCGCCGTTTGTTAAAAAATCTTTTAGATTAAAAAACAAATAAAAAAAAAAAAAAAAAAAAGAAAAGATCAAGCGCTACTTCTGGTGGCCGTCTTGGAAAAAAGATATCAGAGACTTTATAATGTCCTGTGGAGTATGCGCCCAAAACAAGAGTCAAAAGGAAAGACCAGCAGGCCTCTTACGCCCTATTGACATCCCACCTCGCCCTTGGCATACGCTTTCTATGGACTTCATCACCGATCTACCTTCATGCTCCGGATACAATACGATTCTAGTAATCGTGGACTTATTCTCCAAGATGGCACATTTCATTCCGCTCAAAGGCTTGCCAACAGCAGCAACTCTGGCCCGAGAATTTCTCGAAAACATCGTCCGACTGCACGGTTTTCCTTCGGTTCTAATTTCGGATCGAGGTAGTCAATTTATTTCTCATTTTTGGCGAAGTTGCTGTCGGTCGGCTCAAATTGATGTGAGACTATCGACCAGTCACCACCCTCAGACCGACAGACAAACCGAGAGGACCAATCAAACTCTGGAACAGTATTTACGCTCCATGCTGCAACAAACTGAAAAAACTTGGAAAGACATCCTTTGGATAGCCGAATATGCCTACAATAACTCTGTCCATTCGGGAACTGGGAAAACCCTGTTTTTTCTTTTGTACGGCAGTCACCCTCGAACCTCGGAGTTGGATCCCCTCCAAGATCTTGAAACACCAGCAGTAGACTACCTGCATTCTACAATCACCCAAGCCTTTAAGGAAGCTGTTTCTCACCTTCAAAGGGCTAAAGAACAATACAAGAAAGGAGCAGATCAACATCGGAAGGAAGCCCCTCAATATCAAGTAGGGGATCAAGTCTGGTTATCCACCAAATATCTACCTCTAAAAGGGCCACGCACACTCAACCCAAGATACCTTGGTCCCTATTCCATCACTACCATAGTAAACCCAGTAGCGGTCAAGTTGGACTTGCCCCCGCACATGAAGATACATCCGGTCTTCCACGTCTCTCTATTAAAACCCGTGCAACCTCAAACCCGACTAACTAAATCTCCAAAACCTATCCTAGTTGATGGAGAACTCGAGTTTGAAGTCAAAAGCATTCTGGACTCCAAGATCTCCAAATCTAAACTATTTTACCTAATTGACTGGAAAGGCTACAGCCCCCAAGAGAGATCCTGGGAACCTGCTGAATATGTCCACGCTCCTCGCCTAATCAAAAGATTTCACCGAACATTTCCAGACAAGCCAAAACCCCCGGAGAAGCCCGGTTTGGGAGGGGCCTTGAGGGGGGGTACTGTCATGATCTCTGCTTCCAAAAGGTCAGGGTTTTCCCAACTCCCTTGGAAGCAGATCCATAACCCAGGTTCCGAGTGCCAACCAGTCCCAATTGGGACCTTTTGGACCCAGTCCTGGCGCCAGTGGCACCAGGCTCATAAATATGCCCAGTCCCAGCGCTGGAAGCGCCGGGCTCATAATGCTTGGGTGGACTTACCTGCAGCAGACCATGCTGCTTACTTGCCTGCCAGTTGAGCCTCTGATCCTCTTCTGTTTGGAACTACTTTTCCTGTTGGGTGGGGCAGGAGCCACTCCCTAGATTCAGAACACTGGAACTCTTCTGGAAAGCAGGAACTCTTTTCTTACCTAGGCGTGGCTGTGGAAGGAGACACCTAAGCACTACAGGAGGCTATTTAAACCACACCCGATGGATAAATCTTGCTTTGCGTTATTCTGCATCCTCTGCAGCAGAACGCTCATCGTGTCTTCTGCATCTGATCCTGGGCCTAAGGAAAAAGGCTTACCATCCTGAATCCAGTCTTCAGCAACACCTATAAAGACAAGAAAGAACAGGTTAGCATTACGGTCTTCAGTGACAGCTCTTCACTTACCTGGTCCATCGGCTGTCACCAACGCCTCGCGCTGCATTCCGGCATCTGAAAGACAAAGGCTTACCTACTCTTCGTGCGCTCCGGAGGTCTTCACACTGCATTCCGGCATCTGAAAGACAAAAGCTTACCAACTCTTCGCACGCTCCGGAGGCCTTCGGCGCTGCATCCCGCATCTGAAAGACAAAACAAGGTGCGTTTAAAGGCATTGGGGAACTTTAATACTCACGTGCCATTACTCCTTTCCACATCTAACCCAGTGGGTATCCCGGCACCCTGCAGCCGCTCCGAACTTGTACCTGCAAAATAAAAAGACAGTTAGAGCGCATTGTGAAGCAGGCAACAAGCGCTTACTTACGTGCTTCCAGGCGCTTCTATTCATCACACGGGCTCCATCTTCAACTCACTTCAGCCCGTCATCCGCCATCGCCGGAACCCTGCAAAACAAGAAACATCATTACTAAAGACTTTAAAGACATTAGAATTACTCGAAACTTACCGTTCGTGCAGTAAACGACGGACAGCAGTCCTCTGAAGTCAAGAGGCCTGCTCCCCTTATCCAGTGAAGAAACTGGTTACAGCACCCTGCCCCGAGGCAGATGGAGAGCACGGCGTTCACTTACCTAAGGTGAGAGCGTTAACCTTTGGGGTTCTACAGGAGAAGAGAAAGGGAAGAAGAGAGAGACATTCAATAACCCAGTTCCTTAATCCCATATTTTCTATCTGCAGACATCTTACCCTTCAAGTCAGACATACAGTGCACAGAGGTCCAGCCCAAAGAGCCAGCCGTGTATTACACATCACCTTTGAAGATACGGTATACGCCCATTCAAGACCGGCGCCTCTACGGGAATCAGGTGAGCGTTACACTATGCTTGTTATTCTCTCTTCATAATCTCTGTATTTTTTTTTTGTTTATGAGTTTTTTCAAGCAAAATAGTTTGTGTGATTTTTATTTCCTGTGTTGTTTGCTCCATTTTAAGGTGTTTTAGGAAATGCCACAAGTTTGGGTTATTTACATTGAATTCTTTGTTTATTTTACTATGCCAACCCTCCTGAATATTGTTCGTTCTTGGCCAGTTTTCCTTTACCGCTCGGTAACAGTTCCAAATTGAAATTGGATATTTGGCTCTTCTCCTTGTTCCTTTTCTTGTTAGTTGCCCAATCCATCTGTTTTCTAAATAATCTAACAAATCAGCTAATTCGTCCTCATTTATTGTGAAATACGGTGTTGCAATCAATGTTTCATAATATGTAATCACTTTGTCCTCTTGTACAAATGCCAATGCAAATATTTGTTTCATTTGGTGCTGAAAATCACTGTTTTCAATGTCTTTTGTTCTTAGGCCTAGCTTTTGTATTTTTCGCCAAATTGCTTGTCCGAAATGAAATAAACATCCTTATATATGAGTGTTTGGGTACGTTGTTTGAAAACCTTTCAGTTGACCCTGCTCAAAGTCCATGATTATTGTATTCAGTGTTTTATCTGGTATTGCCTCCTTGATTTTCGTAAATACACACCTGTATAGTTCTTCGGTTTTGCCTGGCATTAACACATACATTAAAGGTATTACTGTTCCATTGATTGTACCATGAATGCTATAAAATTGATGAAAGGGTTCTGGACATGATTTAAACGTAGCATCTCCGTGCCATATCGTTGAATTTCCTAGATGTGACAAATTAGTATCAGTAGTAAAAATCCATATTTTTTCATCTTTAATCTACAATGTTGCAAACAGAAATTGTTCCCCATTTTCAGTGTTTTGTAAAATATAATGTACATTTATGTCAAGACAGTTTTGTGGTGGCAAGGGCAGGTTTTCCTTCTGCTGTTTTTGTCTATTAATGCTTCTTTTCTAGTAGTTTTGTGTTTGGCATCTGGGCCGCTATATGGAGCGGAATTTTTCGATATGTTCTGTTCACTATTGAGCTACTTGCTTCATTTCGATTTTCTTCTGCATTTCTTTTAATTTCATTTATCGACTTTTTAATTATTATCGCTGTAGTATCAGGCATATGGTTGTGTTCTCCTGTACATCTTATATTTTCACCTTCTGTGATCGCTCTTCCCGAACACTTTTTAATTTTCTATATTCGGTACATTTCCAAAAGTGAATTCTTTACGTGTTATTTCTCGATTATAGGTGTAGCCTTCATACACCAATTGGGTTCCTCCCATTTGAGATTGTATATACTCAATTTTCACACTCATCATGTATCTGAAACAGCGACATTTTTCATTAATTATTGTTTGCTGACTCTAATGTGTGTCTTTTACTATTATTTCATTAGTTTCATGCATTTTGCTTACCTGATGATTTCAGTCACGTAATACGATTCTCGTGTCAGCTGGTGTTTCCTGGTCACTTTCTCTAACGCAGACAGTTTGTTTTAACTGTCACCTGTGCATATGCTCTCTATACAACGTTCTTTACTCGTCGTTCATACCTATTGTTTTAACTCTTTATCGATTGAGTTTTCAAATACTATGTTGTTTAACCTTCGATACTTTTTTCGACCAAATGACTTTTTACATGTTATCTACCAGATGTCGAAACTTTGACTTTCGATCCTTTTGATTCGATCCTTTTGTTTTTCAGCTCTTTGTTTTCGGTCCTATCACTTATAACCCCCTCATACGTTACTTTCGAATGGATTGTGTCTTCCCACGTATTCCTTACATTTGATATTTCCTAATATCCAGCTTGCTGCCCAGAAACATGTTTTCCCTGCATAGGGCACTGTGCATTGATGTCTGTCGAGTCGATGTCCCTCGGAGGCCTCCGTCCCGATGTCGGCGTCATCACAGGTATAAGTAACGCACGCAGCATCCGTTGCTCAGTTCCGCTTTTCCACGCTTCACAGCTTCAGTAACATAACGCTTGGTTCCGAATGCGACGAATGCATGTTGATGACGGCCAAGGCCTTGAAGGAGCTCAGAGGGAAGTTGGAGAGAGGTAAGCCTCAGGAATTCATTACCCCGTCCAAACGCAAATCATGCGACGAGTCGAGGCCTTTGTCTCCTTGTCATAAAAAACTCTCCCGATCACGTTCTCAAAGTGGATCGCATCATTCCTCTTCTTCGAGGCATGGTAAGAAAAGGCGCCATAGATCGCCATCCACTTCTTCGTCTAGTTCACCCGAGAGGGTCGTTTGCCCCTCGAAACACAATACTCTGGCACAGTGGGAGGAATTCAGAAAGAGTATGTTAAAGGTGTTCGAGAACGTGGCCTTGCCCCCCTCGAAGACACCTATAGGTGATACCCCAGACGATACACCTGGGAAGCACAGGACCCATAAGTCTTCAACCTCAGCTTTGGAAACTCCTTGAGACCATGCTAAACCCTCGAGTTGAGAAAAAGCCTGCGTGATGCACAAGAAGTCGTCACTATTGTCCCATACGGCAAAGCCAAAGAGTGCGTCGTCGACGCCCTCGGCGCCCTCATCGAAGGAGAAGCCATTGACACATTGCGTATCGACTTCCTCGACGCCGCACACAACAGTATCTTGCGCTCGGCAATCAGACCTCGCACATCAACCTGATCGGCTAACAGCACGGCCATTACGCTAATGTAAGTAAGATGCTTGTGAATTTCCTCTTAGAGTTAACACGTGTCCGATCAACTAGGACACGCATAAACAGGCATTACCATACTCACTTACTTTCTGTCTTTGTAGTGCCACGACGACCTCGCGCGTAGAGGCAGCAACCTGTTCGGCTAACAGCACGGCCATTATCCTACTTGCCATCACGTACTGCGCCCTGGAGGCATATCTTTTGTGAACACCCAAATTGGAGACCATTTACTTTACGAACAAACTTACAGAGCATACATGTAAGTTGCAATACGCTTTCTTTGCTCCCCATTATTTCTGTTTCAACACTCTCACTGCATTTGGCTTTACAATTGCCCTAACAAATTAATCGCTTGCAAATTTGAAAATTTTCCTGAAGATCTCATTCTAGTTTAGTTCTTTCCAAAAATTTTAAGTTTTTTACTAAGTTTTTTATATTCTGTCTCAACAGGAATCAAATGTTTTAAGTTGATAAATTTCGAATTATGGGAACAGTTCAGATGATTTCTTTGATAATAAACAGCCACTAAACCCCTGAGGAACCACCAAAAAACAGGTGGGGAAACGTGTCAGGAAGGGAACAGGCTGGATACTATAAAATATTATTTTTGTTACATTAACCTCTAACCTTTGGATACAGATTGGATACAAACCAGCATTCTGTGATAAAATACTGAATATTTATTTCATCAAGAACTGTATTGATGTTTGGATTTGAATGGCTTTACAATTCAAATTGAATTTATTATTTAAGTAATCCCAAAATGAAAGCAAGTAATCAAGGCTAAGAAAATCAAACCAAATTGTCTTGTGCAGCAGTGATTTTGTCTAAAAATCTATTTACCAAAAAAGGTTATTTTGGATTACTATTTTTGCTCAAGCTCAAACTTCATTAAGGTCTAGTGTATATATTTTTCCACATTTTGTCTCGCTACAGTCTGAGAGGTTAAGACCTTTTGTTTTGCCGCTTGCTCACATCATTTTTCAGCACAAGAGCAGCGCTGGAATCAGCCAAAGACTGTACCTGTCCTTTTTCACAACAGTATCTTCGACATTTTCATCGAAGACGTCGACATTGGTGTCGATGGCATCGACGACTTCAGAGAAGTCGAAGCAGTTGACAATTTTGTCGAAGCCGTTGACGTCATCATCATCAACGATTTCCACAATTTTGGCTCCAATTATGATGTCTATAGCGCCTTCTTCTACCTTTGAGAGGATTTACACACCTCAACCTCATTCAAACTATTTCAAAACCCTCTCCTCAATCTATGAGGATGCAGAACATTCATCTGATGAGGAAAGACCTTTTGGACTTGAATATGGGACACCTTCTGTTCCAGAAGAACTTGTGTCAGAAGAATCCCAAATGAAAAATCTGCAGGACTCTCTGCATGAGGCAAGTGGCATTGACACTTCCCCTGAAGATGAATTCAGTAGAGCTGATCCAGGAGGCCATGCTGAAGGCAATTATAGACAGCTTATTACTGGAGTGATGGAGCACATGGGATGGTCTAGACCCACGCCTGTTTTCGAGCAGAATGATGTAACTGACATACTCTACAAAGGACCACAGGAAGACCCTATTGTCCCATTTTACAAAGCTCTTCACAAGAGGGTATCTTCCAACTGGGAAACACCTGACGTTGTCCCAGCAGTTAACAAAAGGTTAACAGCTAAATATAGAGCATCAGCTTCGGACCCTCTATAACTTTTGAAGCATCCAACACCAGAAAGCCTGGTAGTACAGGCTGCAACCTCTTCTGGCAAACAAAATGCCTATCCCACAGTCCAGCAAGATAGGGATGAAAAAAAAATATGATGACATGGCCAAGAAGGTTTTCTTGGCGGGTAGTATGGAGTTAGTCTGCTAATGCCACATGCACGCTGGCAAGGTTTACCCACTCCCTTTGGGACTGCATTTCGATGGCGGCTGACCACATCCCGGAAGGGGAGGAACGGGACGGTTTCTTGAACCTTATCAAGGATGGAAAGGATGCTTTGTGCGAATCCCTCCAGACCAGTCTCGAATCTGTTGACAGTAACAGCAGAGCCATGGCAGCTCGTACAGTAATCTTCAGATTTGCGTGGTTGCAGAAGTCAGGATTTGCCCTAGACGTACAGTCCAGACTTCTCAACATTCCCTTTGACGGCACACATCTATTTGGGAGAAAATCTGGTGATAGGTTGGAGAAGCTGCAAACTTCCAAGGTGGCAGCCACATCCCTTGGAACTGCGATAAGGCAAACTCCAAACCGCCCCACAGGTGCGCCCTGGAGGGGTAGGTCCTTTTGCTATTATTACTCATTCCAAAAGGCAGAGGACAGCCAGCTCAAGGAGGTCAAAGACGATTCCCCCATGGTGGACGGGGTAGAGGTACTAAGACCGCAACAGCAGGGGCTAGCCTCAGCATCTGCGTCGGCCGCCCCAAAACCTCTCTGAGGTCTTACATCACAAAACAGCAGTAGGAGGCAGTTTAACACAGCATCTGACGGAATGGCAGGCTATTACTTCAGATGCTTGGGAATTGCAGACAGTTGCCCAAGGTTACTGCCGGCCTTTCCTACAAACACCTCAGAGTCATCCACCGGGGAAAAACTATTTGAAGGTTCCGGATCTGCTCCTTATGCATCCCAATATTTTCTAATTCCAAAAAAGGACGGAGGATTGAGACCTATCTTGGACTTAAGAGACTTGAACAAATTCCTCAGGAAGGACAAGTTCAAGATGGTAACCCTTTCTCAGATCCTTTAGGCCCTCCAACTTCAGGGTTGGTTGGTGTCATTGAACCATCAGGATTCTTACTTTCATATGCCATTCCACCACAAGCACAGAAAGTACCTGAGTTTTGCCATTGGCAACTCTCACTATCAGTTTCAGGTTTTGCCGTTTGGGCTAACCTCCGCGCCAAGGGTTTTCACAAAGTTAATGCCGGTGGGTGGTGGCATTAGCAGATTGCTAAACTGAGACAAACTGACCAATTGTTTGTGTGTTACACGGGTCATACATTGGGCCTAGCCATCACCAAACAAACCATCTCAGTTACAGTCTGCGCTTCCTAAAGGGTAATAACCGTCTAACTCAGGACAATGCTTCGCTCTTCAAACCAGAACTGAGCAACGGTCACGGCACGTGCTACTTATACCTGTGATGACGTCGACATCGGGACGGAGGCCTCCGAGGGACGACGACTCGACAGGCATCGATGCACAGCGCCCTCTACTGGGAAAAAATGTTTCAGAGGCAGCAAGCTGGATATTAGGAAATATCAAAGATAAATAAGGAATACGTGGGAGGAACATCCAGTCGAAAGAACGTTACCATGGGTAAGTAATATACGTTTTTGCTCTTTCGCTTTTTCTCCTATAAGTGCTTGTTCCCTCCTGTTTGCCTCCCAGTGATTCTCAGTATAGCCTCCTTCCCACATTTATGTTCCACTTCACATCTGTATTTCCTGTGTTTAGAATGCCTAGGTCCTGACCACCTTTACTGCTCTGCATGTTCTGTGATGCATTTTCTTCCAGGGCCCGTCAGGTGCATTTTCTTTGCTGGGAGAACAAGTTTCCACCATGGTTCGCTGAAGAGCTTCTTGTGAGAATACATGGGTAAGCCAGTGTTTCTTTTTCACAGGTACCACATACAGGGGGGTCCTTTGCAGCATTTGCCAGATTCAGGAGAAATTTAACACAGTACCCTGTGAGGTCTGCTAGCATTTACAGCATGGGAGCCTAACTCTAATGACTTGCTACTGGGTCTTCACTCTACACTCTGATCCTTACTCCATGGTAGTCTAGACCCAGCCATACTGCACGACACACCGTATATGTCTATTGCCTCTAACTTGATCCTTTCAGACGCTCTGGCCTATCCCTTGGTCTGAAAACATGCCCCACTTCATGCTCCACTTCTCAAGACTATACCAAATAGAAACATTCCAGTTCCAGGTATCTCTGACCCATGAAAATAGTTTGATCTTTACTGAAATCAGCATACATCTGCTGTTTTAAAGGGACTACACATTGATACCCACTCAACATCGATGATACACTAACTAGAACATTGGATATTTTGGCTCCCATGAACTCCCACCAAGTGTAATGATATATGGTTTGATATGCCTGTCCGCAAATGAAACAACTGTGTGCTCGAACTGCACTGGCAAAAGACATGGGATGATGTGGAGAAACTAAAATGCTTTCTTCAGCTAAAGAGGTACTTCAAGACCATAAGAAGCAAGAAGAGTACCTATCACCCTGACCTTATCACTCAGTCTGCTAGCACTTAATCTGAAGTCTTCTGTATATGTAAGGTATGGGGAAATTCTCCTAAAAACACCTCTCATCCAACCGTCTGGCAGTAACTCTATATTATTCCAAGACAAGCTCATCCAATTCAACATTAGTAAGCAAAACAGATCCATCAACTCCCCTCTTGTAGAATCTAAAGAAGTGCTATTTCTTTTAGCCTTTAAAACCACAAATCTGATGATGGACACCATTAATTGTGTTAAAAAAAAGAAAGGCCTCATCCAAGCAAACCTTCACCTGTCCTACTGCTCCTATTAAAGAGAGCATTACTACAGTGGCCCCTGTATTTTAAGGATCTCATCAACAGCTCCTTTGAACATGAGAGGCGCCCACCCTGAAAAAGTTCTTAATCTTCACACTTCTAAAAAAGCGTACTAATCTGAGACCATCACCTACTGTCTCCTCATTTCTAACACACCATTTGTTAGTAAGATTCTGGAGAAAATTGTCTGTTTACAACGCAAGGAATTTAGTGAAACTTGAGTTTTCCCCATGACCACGAATCTGGCTTTAGTCCCTCCAGGGGCACTTAATGTGCACTCTTCTTCATGAGGTATGAACTTGTCAGTCCATGGACATGAACACACCCACTCTTATGGTGCTTTACCTGTCAGAGGTCTTAAATGTATGAAATTTCATTTCTAATGGATTGTGTCCTCTCACAGATTACTCATCTTAAATATATTCTTCAAGCTTTTGCTGATCACTCACTTTTTTTTCAGCAGGGGGCACCATATAATGTCAGCGTCGAGGTCCCTCGATCAGCTCCTGCCTCTGTGCTGGTTGCATATTTCGCATACATATATATTACAATTGTTGAGGAAGCTGCTCCTCGTGTCGCGCCCCCACACTCACTGACACATGTCCGTCGTAAGGCAAGAGAATATAGAAGATCTGCATGAGTGCGATCGGTTAATAAAGCAACCTTTTATTGTAAATATATTTGCACCAATAGAGTGACAGACAGTGAGACTCTGGTGAGTCAACTTATATATAAATGTCTGAGGCTTGTGGAATCTGCTTAGATCACATGCTATGCATAGGCCGACATCTAGTGGAAGCTGCAGAGTATTACAGTTGTTGTTTTCGAAACTCGAAAAGGGATGTTGACAGGGTGGGCCAGTAATACTATCTCTAGTGTGACGTCCATTGTACCAGGGTCCTTAACGCATCGAGGCCCCTCAGATTGTTTTTTTCCGCCATCATTGTCGGACGCTGAAAGCGGAGTTCCTTTCTGGCAGACGTCATTTATTATCAAAAATTAGAGCTAGTTACTCTTTATGTCCTGTCATAGCCATTCCCCTGCAACAACTTCGGCAACGGCTTCGAGGACTACCTTTGTCGGCTGCAGAACCTGCCTCGACAAACTTCCATATGGCCTCGGAAGGCCGCTCCGGGCCTCGGCCCTCACAGTAGGGAGAGTGGGGGCTGGTACATTTCTTAGCTGAACTAAGAGAATGCATATTTCCCCTTCTTCCCACTCTATTCGCCAAGCTGCCCTTCCAATTCGAAATAGAAAATACACCTTTGAAATGTTGTCCTACATGTAATAAAAGATTTCCCTGGAAAGACTTGCTCTGGGTGTGCAACCTCTGTCTTCCAAGGGATAACAACAAGGGTCACTGGAAGGCTTGCAAGCTCTTTAAGCCCAAGACCTTAAAGGAGCGCAAAACAAAGTGCTGGGCCCACTACACCATGCAGGCCAAGGCTGCCATAGACGTGGGGGGTGCTTCTAGCGACGGCAGCATCGGTGTCATCAGTGACGACGATGGCGAAAGGGATGCATCGGATTCCCACATGCAAACCCCGACCCCACCAGACAGGCGGCGGCTCTGTTATGAGGACGACACCTGGCGGCTCTAGCACAGACAAGATCCCCCACGCTAAGCACACAACCCAAGTCCATACGTCAACATCAACACCGACTACAAGGCCACACAAGGCATCGAGGGGAAGGTCCACCAGTTCCCTGTCCTCCGGGCATTCACAATCATGTTCGCCTCACGACAGGCCCTCGAAGTCGAGAGAAAAAACAATTCGGACGATGGGTCCAAAACTACCTACGAACGTTGAAAAATGCAGCGCCGGCCCGTTCAATCGCTGAGAAGCGACTGTCGACAGACACGTCAAAATCAGCTAAATTCCCTCAGACCTCGAAATGGTCTCATCTCATTAAAAAACATGTCGAAGAAACACTTCTGAAGGGGCGGACTTTGAAACACCACACATCGAAGACCCACAAATCCCACAGGGAGAAGGAGACTGTTACCCAAGGGGAGGGAATAATATCGGAAGCTATGAGGCACAAGAGGCAGCCTACACCTGAACTTCCTCCCCCTCCTTCAACTATCCCCAGTTCATCGCAGTGGTCTGCTGAAGATATAGACAGGGTCATGAGGCGGACGTTCTTGTTTTCGACAGCCACCCTCAAGTTCTAGAAAACCTCCAGAACACGCCACCAGCTAGTGGGGGTGACACTGTCACAACCCCCCACCAAAAGACACCCTTCAAGAAGCCACCCCTCACCAGGACCCAGCCCAGCTTGAACACTATGACCCCAACCAAAGCTTCCAGGAGACTGGAGCATATTCAGATTCTGAGGATCAGGGGGACATAGGTGTGATGATGGAAATGCATCAGAGGGACAGAGCCTCCGTATTCTTGTCCTTTACTGCCTTTTTATCGTGTGTTCTGTCGTGTTTTCCTTGCAGGAATTCATGTGGGACTCCTGGCGGTGCAGCTCTCTCTTTTGGTTTTGGTGAACAGACCCATGGGATACCCTTATGGCACCCATGGGTAGGGGTACAACCCTGTGCCCCTAGTGTATGTTTTTTGGCACCTGTGTGGGGCCCACAGAGCAGGGTACGGGCTGGTGGCAGCTCCGTGCTGAATTGACTGGTGCCCTGAGGGACCTCCATTTTGGGATGCCCAGGCCCTGTCATTTGGAATCAGTAGATTCCTGATGGAAACAAGATGGCCCCGTGGCCTCTTGCCTTCCATCGCCTGTTACCTTGATATTCCTGATGTCCCGGGAAGCCCTGACTCTGTCCCTTCCCCCTGACTGGCTGTTGGGTGGAAGTTCCATATATGTTAGTGTGGGGAAGTGCTGACCAAACTGGCTGGAGCTTTCCCAACGGCCGTATGTTGTGGGTACGCCTATGAGTGGGACCTGTACGCATTCTGTGTTGTGGGTGTCTAATATCTGGTGTTTGACACAATGATTGAGACAGCCCTGCCCGAACCAGGTATGAATGCAGTGTGGAGTGTTGAATGGCTGGGTACTTGTCCCAATACACATAACTTGTTGTGAGTTTCTGGAGAGAAGTGAACGCCCTGAATGGACTGTGTGCCTGATTGGCTGCCTGCCTGCATGAATGCCCTTCGCCGTGATTGGATGCTTGAGTATGACCCAGCGGAATGAATGGGAGATCAACAGTATATCTGGAGACCTCTCACTGCTAGGAATCGTGTTCAGAAGCTGAAGTGCACTACGACAAGTAACTGGAGTAAACCTGAAGCTTAACCTTGAAGCCCTGCTGGATGAGAAGAATTGCTGTTGCTCTCCTTCATAATCTGAAAGCTGCTGTGTCTCCAAGGACTGACTCATAGAGGACCTGGTAAGGCGCCCTCTTCCCGAGCTACGAGGGACCATCATGCACCAGCTGATCTTTGCTGAAGACAGACCTTCGACAGGCTGCTGACCCGAGATGGGGACTGCCGCGGAATCCCAAAGAGAAGCGCCCGGACTGTTGTCTGCCACTGTCGACGACCGCCCTCGCCGCCGTGCTCCCGTTTGCCTAAGAACTTTCGAATCCAAGGACTCTCTCGTCTGCATCGTCGCCGCTGTATTCTGCTGGAGAAGGCCTGACTATCGACGCGCCGAGGAGCATCCGCCGGTGGGTTTCCCGCCACCCAAAGACTGCAGAGACGCAGACGACTCGATGCCCTTGCTGGGCCGCAGTTCTTCAAACTCTTTGCGGTCCAGAACTATCGACACCGAGGTGCCCCGCACGCCTCTTCCTTGAAGGACGTTTACGCTTCCCCGTCAATGAGCACCGCTAGGATCAAAGCTGCCACTTCACCGTCATAGCTCACCCTGTTCTCCGTCGGACGTTCGATGACCCGTGACTCCTGCCTTAAAGGGAGGGCACTCAAAAGAAGTGCTATTGATTCCCCGATGAGGAACGCTACAACGCCTGGTACTTTGGGGTTGTAGAACTATTAGGAAGTCTCTTGTGAACAATATATGGACTGGGCTTGTATCTTTATTCTACAGGTTGCCCAGGTGGGCGGATCTCCACACAGAACTGTGTTTAACGGTAGTGACCAGTATTTCTGCCAATTGTTCTTACCAACTGCTTTCCTCTTACCTCTATTGTTGGTTTCCTTTACAAACTGATTTGTGTGCCATTTAACCGTACCGTTGATGCACTTTAAAGAGATCTAATAGTAATTGTGGTACCACGTAGAACTGTATATTTGCCATTATAGATAACCGAGCACAAAATGCGTTATCGTGATATTGTATATATCCTTGACTATTAATTATATAAAGACTGTGTTTTAACCGATACAGTGTGCGGACATTCCTTTGTGGGTGCTTGCGGACTACACTGTACTTAGGAACCAGCCTGCATCACCTCCTGAGAAGCTAGGCCTTGATTGCTCGTCCATTGCTACCACAATAGAGAATCTTGGCTGGGGTCCTCTGTGCCTCTCCTCTACCATATAGAGAGCAGAATGACAGGTACACCCCCTCCGGTCCTTTACAATAGGGGAGGTGGGCCACTATTACGATGACAGCGTTTACGTCATACCGTCACCAGACCATGCAGACCCGCCGGTGGCAGACTCACAGGTAGATAACCAGATCCAGTTTAATGACATGCTCCCAAAGGCAGCTGAACACTTCCAAATAGAGACAAAAGAAACACAAGTAGAAAAAGATTTTGTCAAAGACATATTTGGTGACAAGAAAGCAGCAACTCAATTTATCCCCTTATTACAATCTATGCAAAGGCGAATACAACCATTTCTGGTAACTCCTAACCTAACGCGGGCAGTAAACCCCTGCATTACTCTTTTTCCCGACCAGCCCCCTCAAACCTTCTCTACATCAGGGGTCAATTAAAGCCAGACTCATTGGTCATTACCATCACAAGGAAAAGGGCGGGAACACCACTTGCATCATCAGAGGCACCCCCCGACAAGGAAAGCAAAATAATATACATTTTCGGTAGGAAGGTTGCCACCTCGGCAGCATATCAAGCAAGAATTGCCAACAACACCACTCTGCTGGCCATCTACAACTGCCACAAGTGGGAAGAAATAGCCGTAGTAATGGCCACAGCCCCAGAGCTTTTGATATCCCAACTGTCCCTCGCAGTAACAGAAGGGAAAGCTATTTCGAACTACATTTTGAAAAATAATGTAGATGCAGCTGATAATGCTGGAAGAATTATTGCAGAAGGCACACTTATTAAGCGCCACGCATGGCAACGCCAGTCGGGCTTTAAATTAGAGACACAAGCGACCCTTCTCAACATGCCGATTTAGCCTAATGTACTGTTCGGCAAGGCAGTAGAGGATGCATTCAAAAGTGCAAAAGAAGAGTACGACACTCTAAAGTCACTGGGCCAACTTACCAACAAACCCTCAGGTCAAAGGGGAGGCAATAATTTGTATCGCTTCAGGGGACAACATTCTCAAAGGGGTTCTGGATACAACCAGGGTCAGAGTTCGGCCTGGGGTTCAAAACAAGGCCAATCGTCACAGGGCTTTCAGAGAGGCCAATGGAGATCTTGCGGCAGGGGCAGATCCTCCTCTTCCAGAGGTGGATCAACAACCCCAAAGCAATGACCACCCGCTCCATGTTCCCTCCCATATAACTCCAGTAGGAGGACGCATAACACACTTCACCCACGCATGGGAGGGAATCACCTCAGACAAGTGGGTGCTTTCAACTGTGGCGGGCGGTTATTGTGTAGAGCTGCTACAACGACCCTCCCACCATCCTCCAAGACAAAGAACGACCACAAAGGAAGAGGTAAAAGCCCTGCTGTTAAAGGACGGAGTCGAAATCGTCCCGGCAAAGCAGGTAAACAAGGGTATCTATTACTACGTACTTCATTGTGCTCAAAAATGACCTAACAATGCGCCCTGTATTAGATCTGCGCCCTGCAAACACCTATGTCAAGCCACGAAAATTCTGCATGACAACGCTACAGGAAGTAATCCCACTGCTAAAGCGAGGGGACTACATGGCAACCTTAGATATGAAAGATACCTATTTTCATATTTCAACGTTCCTAGCGCACAGACAATTCTTGCGTTTTAAAATAGTAAACCAGCACTACAAATTCAAGGTGCTACCCTTCGGTATAGCATCCGCTCCAGGGTATTCACAAAGGTACCTTCACGGTGGTGGCAGCGCACCTGCGCAAGGAGGCAATCGAAGTGTACCCTTACCTGGACGACTGGCTGATCACAGGGGAGACACCCCAAATTTGCAAGCAAAATACCCAAAGAACGATCAACCTTCTTTTCCAATTGGGTTTCGCGATCAACGAGAAAAAGTCAAGCCTTGTACCAAACAAGACCAAACTGTTCTTAGGAGCTGTCATAAAAACAGAGGAAGGCTTAGTCTTTCCATCAAAAGAAAGAATGCAAAACAAAACATACTGCTGCAAATACCACAGTATCAAGCCGGTCACCAGATAAGTGTTTTCAAAGCTATGCGTTTGCTTGCATGATGGCATCTTGCATATGCCTGGTCCCAGACGCACGATTGTACATGCGCCCGATGCAGGATAGATTGGCGAAAGAGTGTTCTAAGGCAAGCGGTCAGTGGGACGATCTAGTAGTCGTTTCGCCAACACTTTTACAAACTCTACGCTGGTGGACAAAGGAGAATCTGTTGAAGGGAAAACCCTTCTACACCCAGCGATGCAAGTGATAGTTACAACAGACACATCCCTCACCGGGCAGGGGGCCCATCACCTTCATCTCACAGCACATGTTATGTGGACTCAAATCACAGCAGAAAACCACATAAACCTGCTGGAACTTCTAGCAGTACTCAAAGCGCTTCACGTATTCGAAGCACATTTGACAAATCAGTCGGTACAAATTCTCACAGACGGCACCACTGGAATGTTCTACATCAACAAACAGGGGACACACATTCTCCAAATTTGTCATGGCTAGTACAGAATATATGGAAATGGGCACTGAAACGGGGGGATGTTCCTAACTTTCCAACATGTTCCAGGGGAACTCAACACCTTGGCGGACTCCCTAAGCAGAGATCCCCCACCAAAAGACCACGAGTGGAAACTCAACAAAAATGTCGTAGATCACATTTTCACACAGTGGGGCTACCCCACGCTAAACCTGTTCGCTACAAGAGAAAACAAGCAATGCCCAGACTTTGTGTGCAGGTTTCCCCAACCAGACTCCAAGGGGAACGCCCTGTGGATGAGTTGGTCAGGGAAATTTCCCTATCCTTTCCCCCAACTCCACTAATAAGCAGAGTGGTGAACAAGATTCACAGGGAACCGATGACGTTAATCCTAGTTTCTCCCATGTGGGAGAAACAACCATGGTATCCACATCTGCACAAACTGGCAATGTGCGATCCCATCAAGCTCCTGTGCCCGGCCAACTTGCTTTCCCAGCACAGGGGGAACAGCACTACACCCTCAACCTCACTAACTGAACTTGGCAGCATGGGTCCTGAGGTCATAGAGTTTGGACATATTAATTTTCCTCAAAGGTATATGGATATCCTCCAGAAGGCACGTAAAACAAACACCAGACACTGTTATTTCGACAATTGGAGGAGATTTGTAATTTGGTGCCAGCTAAACAAATAAACCTGATAGAATGTACTCCAACTCACATTCTTCATTGCATGCTCCACTTATTAGACTCAGGGTTAGTCTTTAACTCTGTAAAGGTTCACCTGGCGGCTCTATCCGCATAAACCAGCGCTCATAGTAAAGTATCATGGTGGAAGGTTCCTGTCATTAAGGCATTCATGGAGGCAGTAAAAAGACTCCATCCTCCTATATCAAACCCACCGCCAGGTTGGGACTTCAATGTAGTACTGACAAAACTCATGGGATCCCCCTTTGAGCCTATCCATAAATCAAGCCTTAAACACCACACATATAAAACGGCTTTCTTGGTGGCTTAAAACAAGACCAGACCGCTCAGTAAAACAGACCAACTATTTGTCCCTGTAGCACCAGGCAGAGAAGGAGATCGCATATCCAAAAATGCCATCTCCAGATGGATAGTCAGATGCATACAGCTCTGCTACTCTTTACCGAGCAGAACACTGCCTTTCACACCAAGCACTCTCCGAAGGGGTACAGGAGCCACTCTGGCTTTTATAGCAAACATCCTGCTGGACGCCATTTGCAAAGCAGCTACATGGAGCTCAGTCCACACCTTCACTCAGCACTACTCCATTGACACACACTCTAAAGCAGATTTCCAGGTGGGGCAAGCGGTTCCAAAACATCTATTTGCTGCTGTACTTTCTCACAACCCACCACCCTCTCCAAACTCTGCTCGCTAATCTATGCAAAGCATGTGATATAAGCAGATTCCACAAGCCTCAGAAGGAATACATTACTCACCGTAATCGTATTTCTGATGCTTGTATCTGCTTAGATTCACATGCGCCCACCCTTCCTCCCCTTAAAGTAGAAGATGCATAAATGTTTTTTCTGGGCTTTATCTGATACATATCTGCTTTACTACACCTGTACTCATGCTACACTTCATGCAACCTCATGTCATAAACAAAACAATCTGAGGGACCTTGACGCGTGAAGGACCATGGGTACAGTGGAAGTCACACTAGGGATAGTATTACTGGCACAACCTGTCGATGTCCCTTTTTGAGTTTCAAAAACAACAACTGTAATACTCTGCAGCTTCCATTAGATGTCGGCCTATGCATAGCATGTGAATCTAAGCAGATACAAGCATCAGAAATATGATTACGATGAGTAATGTATCCCATATATCGCTCCATGCCCTGTGACATCAGTTCTTTTTGGCACATGCTCAGCACACTTCAGGGAACCCTTGTTCACACCTCTTAAAATGTTCTTTAAAAGTCATAAATCTTTGACGTTTGACTCTGAAATGTTGTGGTTTGAAGAGATGCGAATGATGCTTACCGATCCCCCCGTGTCTGTCTTTGGTGCCTTGGCATAGAGCGTGAAGTTGCAGATTGTGGATCGTGTCGGTCAATGACCCCGAAGGTTTTATATGAAAGGTCTTCCAAATTGGTTCTTGTATGCACAGCTTCTAAATTATCGAGTACCCCTTTGAAGACAGTCAAAATATCCCCAGAAAGGACAAAAAAGAGCAAATAAACATGCGTTAAAGTAGACTGCATTCGAGAAGCAGAGGCATCATGGAAAATAAATATTAATCGTCAGATTTCTTGCCCGACAAACAGGTACGTTTCCCATCTAAGTCTGCTTTGGCAGAACAATGCGAAGAGTTCAGTCTGAAGATGATAGATGTTTTCAATAAAGCACCCTAACGTTTTAGACTGCAGCATGAAGAAAAAATTGGAACCCACCTTGCCCACAAAAGCTGCCGGCTACCCAGATATGCATCAGTCCAATGCGCCCAAAAACCTGGTTAGGAGCCTTCCTAGAATTATAATTATTATAATTGGTTATTTATAACGCGCTTAATGCCGAAGAGGTTCCTAAACGCGGACCAGGGATTCGGACCTATGATGCTGTGCGTCATCTTGCTTCCAAGACGAGCGCATTGCCACTGAGCCATACGTCCCATGTCAGAAGCTTCTCCAAGCAGCATTGACCGCCATCAGCCCCTTATAATTCCTCGAACCCGTAACAGCGTCCACCTCAAAGATCCGTCGGCTTCGAGGATGCAGTCGCAACCTCGATGTTGTGGTATATTCCGGAATTGGGTTTGATTTAATGATGTTGTTTCATCCAATCTCCAACGAGGATGGAGACCAAATCCATTTTGGTTTTTAACCTTTTTGACGAATACAGTCTGATCCTCCTGAGGGGTTTGTATATGAGGAGTCGAGAATGGCAAACTTGGTTGCTGATTTAAGGGATGCTAATGCTCTCGACACCTCTCTGGCAGTAGAGTTAATGCAAGTAAACCCTTATGCCCGCCCATGTACCTCATATATGAGGGTGATGACAACGTTTTCAGAAGCATTAGGATGGGGTCCACCAATTAAACCAATCAAAGAATATGACCTAACAGACATTCTTGTCAAGGGAGCTCATAGGGAACTAGTTTTACCATTCCATGCTTCACTAAAAGACCCACTTTTTAACATGTGGAAAAAGCCATACTGAGCATCTGCTGTACGCACAGACTTAATAAGGAAATATGGAGCAGCATCGACAGACAAGAGTTTCTATTAAAGTAACTTAGTCCTGAAAGATTGGTGGTGCAGACCATCACTTCGGAAAAAAGTAACATGCTTACTTATCTCTACCCCCAGATAGGGATGACAAGAAGTATGACGCATTAGCTAAGAAGGTTTTTGCTTTGGGCAGTGTGGCCCTACCAGCTATCAATGTGTCTTGCACATTTTGCGTTGTAATCTCTAAGGCAGCAGAGCATATACCTGAGTATACCTGAGAGAAGATGAGGGACAGATTTAAGGACCTATTAACAGATGGACAAGATGCAGAATTCCAAGCTCTGCAGCTGGGGCTTAATGCAGCAGACTGCATAGGGAGGCCTATGGGCACCAGCTCAG
The DNA here is from genome assembly GCF_040938575.1 of Ambystoma mexicanum. NCBI lineage: Eukaryota > Metazoa > Chordata > Amphibia > Caudata > Ambystomatidae > Ambystoma > Ambystoma mexicanum. The sequence goes on along the minus strand of NC_090938.1, from coordinate 109,836,321 downwards.
TAACGTAAGGGCTGACCTCAGATCTCTGTACACTAAAATAGCCCACCTCTCAAGAAGTGAATGCACTTTATCATTAAACCAAGTTTATTTCACAACGGCTGCTGGGAGAGAGACTAGACAACTCCTTGGGGATTGACCTAACCAGAGTCTTCCTGAACCACAGAACAGATACATTATATATACATGTGCAGAACAATTAACACACTTCCACATTTTCCTCATGTTCTCTTACAAGTCATTACCCAAAATACAAATGGGTTGGCTTCGTACAGGGAAATCTAAACCCCTCCATCTCATTGACTGCCTTCACTGTGGCACCATCCCCTTAGACACACTGTTTTCATGACATTGAAACTAAAAGCCCAACCCTTGCTTTGGTTTCTTCCTGCAAGACAGACAACCCTAATATGGCATACAATACATTTTTAGTACAGCTTCCACTTGGTCACAGACCTGCAACACTAAATCTGACATGCATGGTTTATGTATGGGCACTTTATGAGGCTATAGAGAGCTAACAAAAGGCTCGTTTGACCGGGCACTAACTCGTTTCTCCAAGCACTGTGACACTCTGGATATTTATTTTTGGTATCCTCTCGCCTTTTTATTTAACATACTGTGGGAAACAGCAAATGCATAAACATAATAATCACCGTTCAAGAAGACATGACGACAGAGTCTTACCAATAACATATATAGTGCATAGTAAAGGGCTCTGAGGCCGAAAGGCATGCAGCGCGTTATAAATATTAAAATAAATAAATAAAGACAGCTCAACAACTCAACATCCCTCCACCACATGCATGCGTTCAATCCGTTAACCTTCCTAATCCGAGACAGTTTTATAGCAACAAGAAGTGCTGCATAAGCAGAGGCTTAGCCACCATAGCAGGGTAGCTCTCTGCAAAATCAATAAATGGCTTCCAAGTTGTGACATATTTACAATACCGTCCTTCATGAAATGCCGTAATTTTGGCTACAACGAGAATGTCCAATTTCGAATGGATTATGTCCTTCCACATATTCCTAATCTTTGATATTTCCAATATCCAGCTTGCTGCCTCAGAATTTATTTTTCAGCAGAGGGTGCTGTGTATCGATGCCTGGTCGAGTCGATGTCCCTCGGAGGCCTCCGTCTCGACGTCGACGTCACCGCAGGTATATGGAGCATACGCAGCGCCTGTTGGCCTCAGTTCTGTTTTCTTGCACTTCACAGCTTCGGTTAACGCCTCGTTCCTGACAGAAAATCTTCTTTGAGTTTTCTTCGAAAAGTCATCTTCATCACTTCATGTTTTCAACGCGATATGGCTTCGTCATCAGCATCGCCCACTCCTCGATCCGGCTTCAAGAAGTGCAGTGACTGCGGTGCAAAGATGTCAGTGACGGACCCGCAAAGGATCTGCCTGTGGTGTTTAGGGTCAAATCATCCATGTTTGGAGTGCGAGGAATGCCTGTCGATGACGGCTAAAGCCTTGAGAGAGCGTAGAGGGAAGGTCATTTGCCCTTCAAAATCTAGTACCCCAGCTCAGTGGGAGGAGTTTATACTCCGTATGCTAAAGGTGTTCGAGAACGTGGCCTTGCCCCCCTCGACAATACCTAAAGGCGATGCTCTGGTCAAAAGACCTCAGAAGCACAAGAGCTGTGCGTCTTTGGACCCGGCCGCCGAATCTCGTCGAGAGACGATCTCATCCCTCGAGTCGAGAGAAAGTCTCCTCCAAGTCAAAAAAACTGACGTCATCATCATCGAAGGAAACCATTATCACAGGTCCGAAAAGAGCGTCTTGGCGTCGGTGCAGATACCGGTGGAGTAGCCATCAACGCCTCGAGTGTCGGCGCCACATGTGTCAATCCCTTCAACACAATCGTCCAACCATCGATGCTATGGTCGAAGCCATCGATGTGGTCGTCAAAACCATCGAAGCCATCAGCGCTTTTGTCGAGGCCATCGATGTCAACGTCGACAATTTCAAAGTTTTCAGCTCCTGTGATGACTACCATAATGCCTACTTTAATGGAGAAGACGTATACACCTCTACCACGAGCAGATTACCTTAAATAACTCTCTTCAATGTATGAAGACGCAGAGGATTCCACTGAAAAAGAAAGACCCTTTGGGTTGCAATATGGGACACCATCAGTGCCTGATGAACTTATATCAGAGGATTCTTGCATTAAGAATTTACAAGAATGTCTTCATGAAGCTAGTGGTATTGATACTTCTCCTGAGATTGATTTTGGAAAGGCACACCCTGGAGACCAGGCTGAAAAAACATACAGACAGCTCATGACAAGAGTTATGGAACATATAGGACGGAAACACCTGAGGTTATCTGGGCTGTAAATAAGAAACTAACCGCCAAATACAGAGCCTCTAGTTCTGACCCATTTTACCTTTCAAAGCACCCTACACCAGAAAGTCTGGTAGTACAAGCAGCCACTTCAGGTAGACAAAAGGCCTATCCCACGATACCACAGGATAGAGATGATAAATGTTATGATGCCATGGCCAAGAAGGTTTTCTCGGCCGGATGTATGGCTTTAAAATCTGCCAATGCTACGTGCACGCTAGCGAGATTTTCACACACCCTTTCGGAGTGCATTTCTATGGCGGCTGGCCATATCCCTGAGGCGGAGGAACAAGACGGTTTTCTTAACATTGTCAAGGATGGGAAGGACGCTATGTGCGAATCCCTCCAAACTGGTCTACACTCTGTTGACAGCATCAGCAAAGCCATGGCGGTTAGTGTAGTGATTTGCAGATTTGCTTGGTTGCGAAAATCAGGATTTGCCCCAGACGTACAATTCAGACTTCTCAACATGCCCTTTGACGGCACGCATTTATTTGGAAATAAAGCTGATGAGAGATTGGTGAAGCTGCAAACTTTCAAGGCGGTGGCCAAATCCCTTGAAGCTGCTATAAGACAAACTCCAAACCGCCCCACAGGTGCGCCCTGGAGGGGTAGGTGCTTTCGCTATTATTCCGCATTCGGAAGGGGCAGAGGACAGCCAGCTCAAAGAGGACATAAAAGATTCCCCTGTAGGGGAGAGGTATTAAGACCGCAACAGCAGCGGCTGACTTACCTTCAGCCACTGCATCAGCCGCTCCAAAACCTCTCTGAGGTCTTCATGCACAGGACTGCAGTAGGGGGCAGGTTGTCACAGCATCTGACAGAATGGCAGGCTATTACTTCTGATGCTTCGGCATTGGAAACAGTTGCCCATGGTTACTGCCTACCTTTCCTGCAAAAACCTCAGAGTCATCCACCGGGGCACATCTCCTTGAAAGTTCCAGATCCACTCCTTATGCAGGAGGTATTAACCCTGCTAGAGAAAGGTTTGATAGAACCAGTACCTGTAGCGGAGAGGAACAAGGGTTGGTACTCCCCATATTTTCTAATTTCAAAAAAGGATGGAGGACTGAGACCCATTTTGGATTTAAGAGACTTGAACAATTTCCTCAGGACGGACAAGTTCAAGATGGTAATATCAAAAGCACAGATAGTATCTGAGGTTCGCTGTTGGCGTTTCTCATTATCAGTTACGGGTTCAGCCATTTGCGCCGACCTCCGCCCAAGGGTTTTTACCAAGCTAATGGCAGTTCTGCCAGTGAGTCTTAGGAGAGGGAGGATTCGCGTCTACCCCTACCTGGACGATTGCCTGATCAGGGCCAGTTCCCCAGAACAGGCCTTGGAACATCCCGGCTCCACCTGTCACTCCCTTCACAGGCTAGGCTTCCCCCTCAGCTTCAAGAAGTCCCACAGTATACCATCACAAAGGCTCCAATTTATCGGAGCAGTCTTGGATGCATCCCTGGGAAAAGCCTTGCCACCAGAGGAGAGGGCTCAAGACATTCTGCAGATGGTTACAAAATTCCGGAATGCCCAACATCTACCAGCCTTCGATTTTCTGAGGTTGCTCGTCCTCATTGGAATCCTGCATTCTTCTGGTGCCAGAAGCTCGCCTGAGAATGAGATCTCTCCAGTGGGCTCTCAGGACACAGTGGTCACAATTCTCAGGAAGAATATCAGCTCTCCTACAAATCCCAAACAGAGTCTCACTGGATCTTCAGTGGTGGGCCTGTCGGGAGAACATCTTGAAAGGAGAACCGTTTTGGCAGCCATGACCGGAGATAACTGTAGTGACGGACGCCTCACTCACGGGCTGGTGACCCATACCAACGATTTCACCATCAGCGGCCGTTGGTCTCCATCGGAGTGCAAACTACATATGAACCTGTTAGAGCTGAGGCAATCAGACTAGCGCTGAAGGCTTTTCTGCCCTCTGTACAGGAAAAGAATGTCCTGATAATGATGGACAACACATTGGCCTTGTACTACCACAACAAGAGAGGAGGTGTAGGGTCACTACCACTGTGCAGAGAGGCAATACAGCTCTGGTTCTGACCAATACAAGAAGGAATCTCTCTGTCTGCAGTTCACCTAGACGGAGAGAAGAACACAACGGCGGATGCTCTGAGCAGGCAGAGCACAGTCTCCCACGAGTGGGAACTAGCTCAGGAAGTCCTTCAGGAGATCTTCACCCTTTGGGGAATCCCTCAAGTGGATCTGTTCATGACCGCTGTCAGCATGAAGTGCGAACTGTACTGCTCAAGGGAATTTCCCCCAAGAACAGCCCTAGGAGTCGCATTTGTGGTGGACAGGGAATTTCCACTCCTGTACGTGTTCCCTCCGGTCCCTGTGATTCCTCACGTAATCAGGAGGTTGAGAAGGTTCAGGAAATCCATGATCCTAATTGCCGCGAACTAGGCCAGGAGGACGTGGTACCCGGACCTTCTGGACATGTCCATCTGCCCTCTGATTCGTCTTCAACAAAGAGAGGACCTTCTGTCGCAAGAGGAGGGTCGGGTTCTCCATCTGGATATCAAGACTCTCCCCCTTCACGCATGGTTTCTGATAGGCTGAGATATGAGGATAGGGATCACCTGGACGACGTAATGGAAGTTTTGCTTTTCGGCCAGAAGGCCAGCAGCCAAATCGTTATACCGCTGCCACTGGAATAAGTTCTGTAGCTGGTGTAGAGATAAGAATATTGACCCTTTTTCATGTAATACTCTGATGGTGTTATCCTTTCTATTACATCTGGCAAATCTGGGGCTTCAGATTGATACCATCAAGGGATACCTGGCAGCGCTTTCTATTTTAAGCGCACTTCAGAGGAAGTCTCCTACTTTAAGATTCCTCTAGTAGTACAATTCTTAAAGGGACTAACTAATTTTTATCCTCCAATCTTGTTTCAAGTCCCACTATGGGATCTCAACTTGGTGTTAAACTATTTGATGGGAACTCCTTTCAAGCCTTTACATTCTTGTCCATGAAGACTTCTAACTTTGAAAATGGTATTCTTAGTGGCAATTACATCAGCCCGAAGGGCGAGTGAGCTACAGGATGTATCCTGCAAGTTTCATATTACTCAGAAGATAACATTATCATCTTTTTATCCTCCACCACATCCGGGGAAAGAGGAAGAAAGACTTCACTACTTGATCTTGGACGTGCACTGAGCTTTTACATCTCCAGATTGGCAAAACTGCGGCAGAATGACCAATTATTTGTGGGCTATTCAGGTCACAAATTAGGACTGACCATCAACAAGCAAGCCATCTCCAGATGGATTATATTAACTATATCGGAATGTTACAGACTGGCAGGTAAAGACCCTCGAGAACATCTAAGAGCTCATTCGACCAGGGGTGTTGCAACTTCATCTGCTTTGCAGAGGGGAGTTCCGATAAAGGATATATGTGCAGCTGCCACATGGTCATCTATGCACACCTTTACTAAATACTACAGTCTAGACTCCTCCCCGGGCCAAGATTCTGCTTTTGGAAAAGCAGTGTTGCACTCTGTGCATACATAACCACATAAAATGTTACTCCCTTATGTAAACTGCTTTGGAAGTGTATCGAAGTTAAGGAATACGTGAGAGGACATGATCCATTCGCAGAACAAGTTACTTACCCGTGGTAACGTTCTTTCGACTGGATGTTCCTCCCACGTATTCCTTATCGCCCCTCTCCACCTAACCCGCAGTAAAACTTCTCTTGCGGTTGCAGCCTACGCTCTCTCAGGGAGAGTAACCGTCAAATACGGTAATGCGTCACTCGTCAAAACGGAACTGAGGCCAACGGGCGCTGCATGTGCTACATATACCTGTGGTGACGTCGACGTTCAGACGGAGGCCTCCGAGGGACATCGACTCAACCAGGCATCAAGGCACAGCGCCCTCTGCTGAAAAAAATATTCAGAGGCAGCAAGCTGGATGTTGGAAATATCAAAGATAAGGAATACGTGGGAGGAACATCCAGTCTAAAGAACATTACCATGGGTAAGTGACTTGTTCATTTTTACCACATCTGAACCACTGGGCCCTCTACAGACTTCCAATTTTGAGCAATAGTTGGCTTTGCTGCCGAGAGCAAGTGCCCGATTGGAGTGGCCATTGGGCCATTGAGGAGAATGACCCAGCACTCGTGTCACCCAGCACTACCATCCTGAGATCTATGGGAAGTGACAACCCTGTGATGTCTTTAATTTTAGAAAGCACCTCCTTCCAGAAGAGGCCCATTTTCCCACACATCTACACCATATGAAAAAGATAGCCCCCAGCATCACAACCACACCAACAATTAGCCGAATCGTCAGTGGATATGTGGTGCAGCCTCTCCGGCGTGAGCTACTATCTGTAGCAGAATTTAGAAGAGCATTCCCTATCGGTACACACCTGCAGGATTTAAACATCTGTGCCCATGCCCATATTCTCAACCACTCTGCATCCTATGTTGACTCACACAGTTTGGCTTCCCACTTAACCATATATGCCAGGCACACTACTAGGTCCACAGTGTCCAGTAGCTTAGACCGTTTTGAGACCCGACCTCGCTAAGACCTCCCTTGTACCGTCAGTTCAAGAGCATTCAGTGGCCTGGTGGCCCCCCACTTTGTGAGTGGATGAGAGACTCAGTGCAGCAGCTTGTTCAATCACTGTCCACTTTGGATGCAAACTAGCATCACCCCAGGTGCCCACATGGCAAATCTGCGCAGCCAGATTATAGCTAAGGACATTGGGAACTCCCAAACCACCCACTGCCGCTGGTCTCAGCAGTACCTTCCTAGAAATCCTTGCCTGCTTATTACCCCATATAACTTTGAAAATCTTTCCCTGAAGTGCGTGAATGTCCGAGTCAGGAAACCTCACAGGCAGTGCTGCACAGAAGTAAAGCAAACAGGGAATGCGGTTCATTTTGACTGCAGCAATTTGGCCAAACGAGGATATCTCCTGTTGGCCCCACCTAATTAAGTCCTCAGAGAGTTATTGGAATAGCTGCGGAAAATTACACTGGAAGACCTCTGAGACCCTACTGGGAATGCACATGCATAAATAGGGGATTGTCCACCAAGACCATTGTATCGGGGCGAGAGCGCTAATCGCACTCCTATCTTGGGTCCTCAAGGACACATCCAGACCATGTGACTTATCATAGTTCACCTTGAACCCAGAAACCCATCCAGTTCCCACAACACCTCAGCTTATGAAGATCGGGAATTACTCAGGGTGAGCAGCACATAGTCTGTGTAGAGAGAAACCTTATAATTCACCCCCTAACCGGAATCCCCTCTACAGCTGCATTAGCCCTGATATGACAGGAAAGCGGCTCCATACTCAAGGCAAAAATCTGTGGGGACAGCGGGCAACCCTGTCTCGTGCCACTGGTTATTGGCAAGCTAGACAACATGCTCCCATTGACCCAGAGAGAAGTAGACTGGTTCTGGTAAATCGCCATCACCCATCAGATGACCCCTGGTCCAAACCCAAACTGCTCTAAGACCCCTTGGAGATACCCCCAGTCCACCCTGTCAAAAGCCTTATGAGCATGTAGTGCAATAATCCCCAGATCGGTACCTGATCACTGGCCCTCTTCCAACAGGTTCAGGACTGGCCTCACATTTTCATGGGTACTGCGCCCCACAATAAAACCTGTCTGGTCGCAGTCTATGAGTCTGGGGAGAACCTCCATCATCCGACGGGCCAGAAACTTGGAAAAGAGCTTTGAGTCTATGTTAGTAAGAGTGATGGGGCGATAGGAGTCATGGAACACTGGGTCTTTTTCCGGTTTGGGAATCAGGACAAATGTGGAACCCCCCATAGAGGGGGCGACCCTACAGGATACCAAAAAGGAATTACCAAGATCCACTAGGGAGGGGGGGGAACCAGAAGAGTGCATAATTTCTTTTTGAAGGGAGCCATGAACCCATCAGGACCAGAGGCCTTATTCAAGGTCTTCATAGCCCATTCTACTTCCCCAAGCAGGATCAGGTCCTCTAGAGACACACGGTCCTCAGCCGACAGTCTTAGCAGGTTTGCACCCCTCAAGTATTGAGCCTGAACTTCAGCTAAGACAGGCTCCCTCCGGAATACTGCCCCAAAATGGTTCTCAAATATCCCCAATTCGTCAGCCTCACCCCGCTGCCTGCACCACCCACTGACTATGGTGCAAGTCCAATACTGTGTTCTGGTTTTAGAGTTTTTGCAGCTTGGCTACTAGCAGGCGGTTGGTTCGGTTCCCATTAGCATAATAGTATTGCTTGGTCTTCAGCATCGCCTGGGCCGTCCTGTTAGCGAGATGCTCCTCAGGCCATTTACGCGCTGTTCTAAGCACATGTAACACCTTACGTGACCCCAACCTCTTGTGCTCCTGCTCCGCCTGCCTGACCTCCCCTTCCAGTTTCAATCTAACTAATGGTCGCTCCGTAGTGTATGCTACTGACTTACTGATTAGCTCGCCCCGAACAGCTGCCTTCATAGCATCTCACACAATCTCCCTTGGAGGACCTGAGCTGCTATTTTCCAAGAAATAATTGGTTAGGGCCTCACCTATCTTTCTAGACACCACCAGCTCCCTGAGCATTGGATCGTACAATTTCCATGGGCATCTGGGTCTCTCAGGCCTAGCCCACAATTAACAAGATCCGAGGCAGCAATCTCGATATTGGAAATATTGACACTGGGGCATGGTCAGACAGGATGCAGATGCCTATGTCCACCCCACTGACACATGGGTACAACGCACTGGGCGTGAGTATGAGATCCATCCTAGAGAAGCCTCTCTCCTCCCCATGAAAAAAAACTCCAAGTGTCAACCAGCCCCAGTTCCCGAAGAAGGCAATGGCATGTTTAAAATCAAATTCGGTAGGAGGCACAGTCTTGTCCACCAGGGGGTTCGGCACCAGGTTAAAGTCACCTCCAATCACAATTTGCCCCTCAGAGAAATGAAGCACCTGCAGGAGGAAATTCTCCAGAAATGCATCTTGGCTGACGTTAGGGGCATGCAGGGAGACCAGCATAAACATATATTCCCATTAGAGATATGCAGGGAGACCAGCGTAAACAAATATTCGCAAAACAAGCACTTAACACAAACATAGTGCCCCTGTGGGTCTCGAAGGACTCTAACCTTACAAATCGAGATCTGCTCCCCCATCAAAATAGCAACCCCCGCTTCTTCTCACCCCCAGAGGCAAACAATTGTTGTAGGAACGCTCTAGCCTTCAAACATTTCTCATCCTACCCAAGCAAATGGGTCGCTTGCAAAAACACCACAGAGAAGGACATATCCCTTAATTTGCTTAACACAGATTTTCTTTTCATCAGAGATTTCAGCCCCTGCCATTCCATGTGCCCATCAATATTAGGTCCTCAGTCTCCACATTGACTGCTACATTAGCCAGAACACCCACAAGATCCAGGATGCCACCCCTGTCATCACATCTCAAACTGAATGTCCATGAAAACCACAACTCAAATGCCAATCCACAACAAACATTGTTAAACAGCCCCCACACACCCCTCCCCACCTAACCCCCCAACCCAAATGCTAACTGTGCTCGAACGTGAGCAAATCCCAATAATTTAGAATCCCAATGGTGAATCTGACTTGGAAGGCAGAGTAAACCTTTTCAGACCATGTTCCCCAACCCTCGGCTCACCCACAGTGCCTATGAACCAATCCCCAAATCCACAGCCCCCCAAACCTGGCTCGATGGACCCAGCCCATAAGGAGGCATCACTGCAGCCCTGAAGCAGCGACACAGAGAACCAAGCTGTTCAGATCTTCCTGTCTGGACCCTTCACCTTCCCCCCTCTACTCTCCTTCAGCCATTTTTGTGAGGGCTCTGGCCTGGGACCCGGGCTAAACCTCTGCTTCACCCCCACCCCCTCCAAATTTAGCTTTCTCTCTGCTTCCTTTAGCATTCAAACCACCCAGCGCTTTCCTTGGTAGGAGAAGTGGAGCACAGTAGGAAAGCCCCATCTGTAAGTCACCTTCCTGCTGTGGAGCCACTCAGTCAATGGCCAAAGCGCCCTCCTCTTTGCCAAAGTCTTTGAGGCCAGATACTGGTACAGGGAGAGCGACAGCTTGCGAAAGGAGACGGCCGTCCATGGTGTGGCCGAAGCCATTATACGTTCCTTTAGTTTAAAGAAGTGAACACGAGACAACACATCCAGAGGTCCATCCTGGGTCGAGGGAGTTCGGGACCTGACACAGTGAGTCCTGTCGAGTTCAATCTCCGAACCCTCAGGCAGGTCCAGAATGGAACCGAAGAGGTCCACCACAAAATCAGGAAGTCCATCGTCCTGCATCGCTGAGGAAATGGCCGGGATACGAATAGTATTGCTGCAGGAGCGATTCTACCCATACTCCTGCTTATCCTCCAGGGCATCACAGCGTGCCCCCAGGGCCTCAAGCTGGCTAGAACACTCACCCACTTCATTAGACTGCTCCCAGAGTGTGTCCTACACTTCTGATACCCTGTGTTCAGCCTCCGAAACCCTTTTATCTAATGCCAGGTTCTTGTGGGAGAGTTCCGCTGTGCTTTTGTGGATTTCCTTGTGGATTTCAACTAACAGGTCTTGCAGGTCATACTTGGTAGACATCTGCACGAGCATTGCTGGAAGCGGGTCAGCCCAATGGATTTGTGCGGTCACCATCTCGCTGCGCTTGTTCCTGTCTTCAAGCTGTAGCATTACAGAGATCTCACCCTGCTGCCCCAGCTTGGGTGTTTTGGCCATCTTGGATGCAACGCTAGTAGACCCAGAGGACACCGCACCACCAGCAATTCAAAGTTGTGCTCCCAAGGCAACTCCCACCAGTGCCACCCCGCTGCAAAGTTGCCGCTACCAGCTGCTCAGGGTTCACAGAAGGCGCTGATTGGAACACACCACCACGCGGCAGATGGTCATCCCTGGGTGCAAACATGCTTAACGCCCGCTGCAGGACAGTCCATGCCAGGCGCTGGGCAACATAGCATGGTAGGAAGCCTAGAGATGCTGATATAGGTGCTGCCCTTTTAGCTAGGACTGCAGTCACTGAGGGGGGGGGTGATAGGTGGTGCTCCGATGGACACCGCACGCATGGCGCAAAGTGCCCAACAATAAGGAGAGTAATCAAACATAAGGTTGTTTTTGGGTGAGCAGACAAACCTAGTTGAGTTAAGCGCTGGCTAATCAAAGTTTAATCGATTTCTGGAGTGTTGCCATTATCTGAGTTTATCAGAATTAAAGACACGTGATTCCTGTTTGTGCTTCAGTAACAATTTTAATGGAGTAAATGCACATGTGTTGATGTCGGGCAACATATGACAAGTGAAGTGAGCACCAAAGCCGACGCGCATTTCGACCATAGTCTTTCTCAAGGCAGAAGAATGGTAGTGATCTTGGGATTCGGATTTGGGATTCCCCGTTACGAAATGTCCCATATTGAAACGACGATTGGCTAACCAGCACGCAGCCCGCACCCTACCAAGAGGCTACGCTTTTCTACAACGAAAGAGGTTGTTCCCAAATTTTGGGAACTCGTGTCCCCTGCACACTATCAGATATCTGAAATAATAGATCAATTACTTAACAAAGAGTAATGTGAGATTATGAGAAAATGGGATAGGAATCAATTACTCACAGTCCCTAACTTAAAAGTTTAAACATTTTTTAAAACACAGTTTAAACCATGAAATAGTTCAAACATGTTATAACACAGTCAAAAAACCATTCAACAACGGTATTTGTATCACAAGATATCTTCAAAATGTATTGTATACAAGTTGGCCCAACGTGTTTTGGGGATTCACTCTTCATCAGGGGCATATAACATAGTTCCATAATTTTCTACAAAGAAGAAAATACATATAAATTTTAGTACACTGTTATCAGTACATTTGATTATCAGTACAGTAGATACATTATACCAAGATTGAGTTCACTAGTAAATATTTATCATAGTCATTAAATTATATTCTTTAAAGCCAAGCTCTGTCTAGTATGTTAGACCCTGTTAATGAAATCCATGGTACCTATATTTACAAAGGTCAATAAATGGTGGTTGCAATAAGTATAATCAGTTGTTTATCGAGTTTTGTCAAGACTGACCTTGTAATAACTCGAGGTAAAGTGACGGGTATCTTGATCAGGACAAGATTCTAGTAAGCTCATCAGGGAGATTCTGGATGGCAACGATGGTTCGGTATCATGTGCCAAAAGACCTATAGATATGGTAAAAACTAAGGATGAGTGACCTCGTAATCCCAATAATTACCAAGCATTCAATATAGCAATACCACTTACACCCAAAGGTGGAGGATCTTGGTAAGCAGAAATTTCACAACAGTACTGATGCATGGGACACTTTTAAAGCGAGTCCAAGTCTGAAATTCCCTTTCACGAGGACTAAGGAGACAAAGGTATACTGGTTGTAAGCAGAGTCAGTTCTGAACTGACAGAAATAGTCTTGGTGGCTGAGTCGCTAAGAATTCATTAGCTCACTTACTTTTCAAAAAAGATAACAGCACTCAAGTTGTGCTAGATGATGTAAGGCCAATAAAGTACCAGTTGTGGATCCAGAAATATGTCTCCACTGACAGAAAGCTGGTTTCAAGAGAAAGTCGGTCAATGTGACCTGATAGAAAACAAAATAGAGAGGTCTTAGAAAAAGATAGACAGTGGAACAATAGACTATTGTCCAGTTGCCGCTGCACAAACTTACTTTTAAACGTTTCTCCAAATCCATGTACAGAACGCTCTTCCAGTAGACAGCACCCGCTGGAGGAGGATGCAGTTCTACTATGGCTAGCGCTCTTAAATACCGTCACTGCAGTGACGTAGGAACAAGCATGCGCGTTAGCGTCATAACAACGACGTCATAACGCGCATGCGTCGTTCGACTTCAAGATAGGTAAGAAGGTAAAAACAGAGTAAGCTAAGTCGAAAGGAACTCTTTGAAGGGATTATGTCCTCCGACGTATTCCTTATCTTGATAGATTACTTCCAGCTTGCTGGCCTCGGAAAAAAATGTCATTAGAGGGCGCTGCGCGTCGACGGCCCTCGAGTTGGTGTTCCTCGACAGCCTCTGTATCGACGCCAACATCATCGTGCGTATAAATAGACTCGCACAGCATCCGTTTCTCTGCGCTTCGTAGGCCTCGGAATCGTGTTGCTCAGTTCTTTATTCAAGTACATTCTTATTATTCCTCGAAGTTATCTTCTTCATTCGATGGCTTCCTCTTCTGAACCGTCGACCCCACGGTCTGGCTTCAAAAAGTGCCGAGATTGTGGGAAGAAAATGTCATTGACGGATCCTCACAGGATCTGTTTGTGGTGCCTGGGATCGGAGCATCACTGTTCGGAATGCGAGGACTGTATGTCCATGACGGCGAAAGCCTGGAAGGAGCGGAAGGGGAAGCTAGAAAGAGGTAAGACTCTTAGAACTTCAACTTCTTCGAAAGTTTCCTCAGCAGAGTCGAGACATTCGTCTCCTCGCCGTCACAGGAAACATTCCCGGTCAAGGTCTCGAAGCGGTTCCCATCAGTCTTCGAGATCTTAACACTTGAAAAAGAGGCATCGTAGATCTCCCTCTTCTTCGTCTTCTTCCACTTCCCCGGAAAGGGTCACCTGCCCCACGAAACACAGCTCTCCAGCTAAGTGGGAGGAATTCCGTAAAAAAATGCTTAGTGTCTTCGAGAAAGCGGCCTCAACCCCCTCAGAGACGGCTAAAGATGATACCCTGGGTGAAAGACCCAAAAAATCGAACGCCGTGAGTCGTTGCACCCGGTGAAAGAAACTGCCCGAGAGCGTCATGAACCCTCGAGCAAAGGCAGTAAGACCGCGTCATCGACGCCTTTGTCGAAGGTTCCTTCGACTCATAAATTTGCGTCATCTACGCCTTTATCGTAGGGCCTGTCAACACAAGAATCGATCGAATCGACGCCGTCCTCGACGCCGCTGTCGACACCGATAAGGGACAGACCTACTGCTGTTACTACATCTCTGTCAGTAGACGTACCGAGGGCTTCGACCATGACCTCGAGGATGTCGTTGATAACCTCGACGACTCCGAGTAGGATTCCGATCCTCTCGAGTTCTTTGAGGCCTCTTCATACTTTTTCGATGCCTTTTTCGGTTTCATCGAAGTCTTTGACTTCCGCGTCGACAACTTCGACGTTTTCTCAACCGGTGACTACAAGCTTGGCCCCTTCTGCTCTAGAAATGGGTTTTAAACCATACCCAAGATCAGAAGTAGAATTCGCTAAACCAGACCCAGGGGAACATGCTGAGACCCCTTATAGGGTCTTAATGGCCAGAATAATAGAGTTCATGGGGTGGTCTACACCTTCACCTTCTTTTCAACAGGATGATCTTACGGACATTTAACTTAAAGGCCCACAGGAAGATCCTGTGGTTCCCTTTCATGCTGCATTGCAGAGAAAAATATCTGTCAACTGGGAAACTCCTGAGGCGATCCCAGCAGTTAACAAAAACTATCTGCCAAATATAGGGTATCTGCTTCTGACCCTGAATATTTGAGCAAACATCCAACTCCAGAGAGTTTGGTTGTACAAGCAGCAACTTCATCGAACAGTAGATCTGCATACCCTACTATTCCACAAGACAGGGATGATAAAAGGTTGGACGCTATGTCAAAGAAGGTCTTCTCGGCATGTAGCATGGCGCTTAAATCCATTAATGCTACTTGCACGCTTGCAAGATTCAGCCATACACTTTGGGAGTGTGCTTCATCTCCGGCTGACTGTCTCCCGGAAGGAGAGGCAAGGGAAGCATTTCTGAACATCATTAAAGATGGTAAAGACGCAATGTGTGAGTCGCTTCAAACTGGAATTGATTGGCGGCAAGTACTACAGATTTGCGTGGTTGCGAAAGTGGTTTTTCTCCAGATGTACAGGCCAGACTTTTGAATATGCCCTTTGACGGCACTTCTTTGTTTGGTAAGAAGGCTGATGACAGCCTAGAGAAGTTACAAACATTCAAGGCAGCAGCAAAATCTCTTGGAGCTGCAATCCGTCAAACTCTGTATCGCCCCTCAGGAACCTCTTGGAGGGGTAGGTCCTTTCGCTTTTATTCCGCATTCGGAAAAGGCAGAGGACAGCTGGCTCAAGGGGCCAAAAACGAATCACCCGCGGTGGATGGGTTAAAAGTACAAAAGCCGCAGCAGCAGCAGCAGGTGCCTCCTTGCCCTCGGCATCTGCGTCATCGGCCTCTAAACCACTCTGAGGTCTCCTCACAAGACACCAGTAGGTGGCAGGTTAACTCAACATCTGACGGAATGGCAGGCTATTACGTCAGATGCTTGGGCATTGGAGACAGTTGCCCAAGGTTACTGCCTGCCGTTTCTACGCACCTCTCAGAGTCATCCACCGGGAGCAACTCTTTGAAGTTTCCAGACCCGCTCCTTTCACAGGAGATTCTAGAC
Source organism: Ambystoma mexicanum (assembly GCF_040938575.1). Classification (NCBI taxonomy): domain Eukaryota; kingdom Metazoa; phylum Chordata; class Amphibia; order Caudata; family Ambystomatidae; genus Ambystoma; species Ambystoma mexicanum. Next base: position 109,820,549 of record NC_090938.1, on the reverse strand, counting down.
CTGCTAGAGAAAGGTGCCATAGAACCGGAACAAGAGTTAGTATTCCCCCTACTTTCTAGTACCGAAGAAGGACGGAGGACTGAGACCCATCTTGGACTTACGAGAATTGAACAAATTCCTCAGGATGGACAAGTTCAAGATGGTAACTCTCTCTCAGATCCTTCAGGCCCTCCAGCTTTAGGACTGGCTGGTATCTCTAGACCTTTAGGATGCTTATTTCCATGTGGAAATCTATCTCAAACACAGGAAATACCTGAGGTTCGCAATTGGCAACTCTCACTATCAATTTCAAGTTCTGCCATTTGGGCTGACCTCCGCCCCAAGGGTCTTCACTAAGCTAATGTCAGTAGTGGCTGCAAGTCTAAGGAGGGAAGGGATCCATGTCTATCCCTACCTAGATGATTGGTTGATCAGAGCAGTATCTTCGGAACAAGCTCAGATCCAACTAGATTATGTCTGCCACTTCCTTCACAAACTGGGCTTCTCCCTCAATTTAAAGAAGTCACAGATGATACCATCACAGAGCTCCAGTTCATCGGAGCAGTCCTGGACACTTCCCTGGGGAAAGCCTCGCCACCAGGGGTGAGGGCTCAAGATATTCTGCAGATGGTCACCAAGTTTCAAAATGCCCAATGTCTCCCAGCGTTCGACTTTTTGAGGTTACTAGGCCTCATGGCATCCTGCATCTTTCTTGTGCCAGAGGCTCGCCTGAGAATGAGATCCCTCCAGTGGCACTAAGAACCCAGTGGTCATAATTCTCAGGAAGAATGACAGATCTCCTTCAGGTCCCGGACAAAGTGGCTCGAGACCTTCAGTGGTGGGCCTGTCGGGAGAACATTTTGAAAGGAGAACTGTTTTGGCAACCATGGCCGGAGATAACAGTAGTCACAGATGCCTCACTCACGGGGTGGGGAGCCCATGCCAACGACATGACCATCAGCGGTCGTTGGTCTCCATCGGAGTCCAGACTACATATCAACCTGTTGGAGCTGAGAGCTATCAGATTAGCGCTGAAGGCTTTTCTGCCATCTGTACAAGGGAAAAATGTCCTAATAATGACGGACAACACAGTGGCCATGCACTACCTCAACAAAAGAGGAGGCGTAGGATCACTGCCACTGTGCAGAGAGGCCATGCAGCTCTGGTTTTGGGCAATTCAAGAAGGAATCTCTCTATCGGCAGTTCACTTAGCCGGAGAGAAGAACTTGACAGCAGACGCTCTGAGCAGGCAGAGCACAGTCTCCCACGAGTGGGAGATAGCTCAGAAAGTCCTTCAAGAGATCTTCACCCTTTGGGGAACCCCTCAAGTGGATCTGTTCGCCACCAGTATCAACAGGAAGTGCAATCAGTTTTGTTCAAGGGAATTTCCCCCGAGAGGAGCTCTAGGGTACGCGTTTGTAGTGGATTGGGAGTTTCCACTTCTGTACGCGTTTCCTCCGGTCCCTGTCATTCCTCAGATGATCAGGAGGTTGAGAAGATTCCGGAAGACTATGATCCTAATTGCCCCAGACTGGGCCAGGAGAACGTGGTACCCGGACCTTCTGGTCCTGTCCATCTGCCCTCCGATTCGTCTTACGCACAGGGAGGATCTTCTCTCGCAGAAGGGAGGTCAGGTTCTCCACCCAGACATCAGAACCCTCAACCTTCACGCTAGAAGGCCAGCAACAAAGACTTTATACCGCTGCCGTTAGAACAAGTTTTGCAGCTGGTGTAGAGAAAAGAATATCGAACGCTTTTCATGCGGTACACCAATGGTGTTATCTTTTTTGCTCTATTTGGCGAAGTCAGGTCTTCAAGTTGGTACAATCAAGGGCTACCTCGCAGCGCTGTCGATCTTCAAGCGCACTGCGGAGGAGCCATCTTATTTCAAATTAGTAATTCAATTTCTGAATGGCTTAACTAATGTCCATCCCTCAAAGCCGTTTCAAGTTCTCTTGTGGCACTTAAATCTAGTCTTAAATTTCCTGATGGGTACTCCCTTTGAACCACTTCATTCTTGTTCATTAAGATTTCTCACCCTTGAAACAGTCTTACTAGTGGCTTTGACATCTGCCAGAAGAGTGAGCGAATTACAAGCTCTATCTTGCAAACCTCCTCATACAATATTTCACAAAGACAAAATTGTACTACAAGTGAAGCCTAATTTCCTCCCGAAGGTAGTCTCTGAATTCCACATCACTCAGAAGATAACCTTACCTTCATTCTATCCTCCTCCCCATCCAGTGAAAGAGGAAGAGAGGCTACATAGGCTGGATCCAAGGTGAGCCTTGAGTTTTTATATCAGCAGACTTGCCAGGAAAAGGCAAGCAGACCAACTGTTTATAGGTTATGCAGGACACAAATTAGGATTGCCAATCACAAAACAGACCATTTCAAGATGGATAATTTTAGCCATTCTAGAATGCTACAAATTGGCAGGGCTCATTCAACCAGGGGTATCGCAGCCTCTTCGGCCCTCCAAAGAGCGGTACCGATTCGAGACATGTGCGCCTGCCAAATGGTCGTCCGCACATACCTTTACAAAATTCTACAATCTGGATTCCTCCTCTAGCCAGGAGACAAGATTTGGCAAAGCTGTGTTACACTCTGTTCTTTCTTAAAGGGAAATATTACAATTTTACTCCCACCTCCGTTTACACACCACTGCTATGGGAGTCTATCAAGATAAGGAATACGTCGGAGGACACAATCCCTTCGAAGAACAAGTTACTTCTTACCTTGTAACGTTCTTTCGAGGGGATGTTCCTCCGATGTATTCCTTATCGCCCCTCCCATCCATCCCCTCAGTAAAACTTCCCTTGTGGTTGCAGTTTACGCTCCTTCAAGGTCAATAACCAATTCATGCACAGCTACTCTTAAGCTTCAAAACGGAACTGAGCATTGGACGCTGCACGAGTCTATTTATACGCACAATGACGTCAGCGCCGATACGGAGGCTGTCGAGGGACACCAACTCGAGGGACGTCGACGCACAGCGCCCTCTATTGAAAATGTTTTCCGAGGCCAGCAAGCTGGAAGTAATCTATCAAGATAAGGAATACGTTGGAGGAACATCCTCTCGAAAGAACGTTACAAGATAAGAAGTAACTTGTTCTTCTAAAGTATAAAGACCAAAAAGGTCAGTAAGAGTCATTGGCCCTCATTACGACCCTTGCGGAAATCGGAAAACGATGGCGGAAATGCAATACCGCCATCGAATAGCGCTCGGTGCGACTATGACCCGTCACCGCAAAGTACGAAGCCATTAGCGACACCGTAGTGAACGCCAACGCTAACTGCACCAAGCACGCGCGCGCGCGCCATGCGAAACCGCAAACACCACCATGGCGCAACGGTACGCCAATTCCGACCCTAGCGGACATGTACCTAACGCCATCAGGCATGGCGTAATGTACCATTCCGCCATGGTGAGAAGTACGGCATCGCGAATCAACCGTAAACGGCCCCACTGAGTGCCTGTACACCGCTCCCTGCCCACAAAGTACAACTCCCCGTAGGTGCAATGAAGCCACAATGCAACCATTGAAATGTACAAGTCACCCATGCATGGCAACGAACAAAAGAAACACAAGAGGGGCCAATGGGAGCTGCAGGGCACAGATGGCACGAATACAGAAGCCATCCCAATGGACATGACCACAGTCCCCCACCAAGAAACGCACGCAAACACAGGCACCTGTGACCAGCCATATTCCGAGAATCACATCATTCCACCAGTCCACCTGGCTGACCGGCATCTGTTACACAAAACCCAATCCCCCGCCCCTGAGCATGACAACATTCAAACTGTCATATTGGCAGCCCCCATCCCTGACCTCACGGGCTTAGTAGGCAAACGCGCCCAGTACAGTACCACGCAACTAAACTCCGAAGCTGGAACCCAATGCAGATCTCCTCACAATACATCGCCCCCCAAATAGGCATATGCCACATCACTTGCAAAGAAAAACGCTACACGGGCCAAATCAGAATAGAAATTTAATGCACATCAAAGTCACCAAGCCCATACAGCCATCAGGCCATGAACTCCTAAACACCAATCACCATTGTGGGCTGCATCCGCAAGAAATGACCAGCCACTACTTGTGTGTCGTACTGTTCCCTCATGGTACACAGAGCCACATTCACGTACGAAAAGGCAACATGGAAGCGCACAGAACCGCAGGGCCGTCCCAATGGGGAGGCACTAGTCCAGCTGAAAGGCCGAAATGTTGCTCCGAGCCACCAGTACTGCGTAAGGGCATGTGGGCCATTGGCGATCGTCCCATAAGATCGTAATGCTGCTCCACTGATTAACACGAAGCAGCAGGTGTCGGGAGTAAAACCCATCTGCAGGAGTGGCATACAGATGGCAGTGGCAAAAGGGGAGGAGATACCTGTCAACCAAAAGAAAAGAAAAAGAACAGAATGGCCATCAGAACTACATTCCAACAACTCACTTCAATGATCACACGAAATCCACAGCCATATGCATGCTAGCCCACTCCAAAGGATCATCACCACCCCAAAACCACTTGCGACTCCTAACCATCTATATCGAGGTGCAAACACCATCACAAACGAGTGTACCTGTGCATGCGTCTGTCAAAACAGAATCCATCAGATGGGAATGTTAATGTGCATGGACACAAGTGTCTGAGGGCGTGTCGAGACAGGGAGGGCTCAACAAGGCCAGATAGACGATGGTCCCACCATGGCAGCCCTGCATCACATAGCGTAGGGGAGGCGGATAGATCCCAAGAAGCCCTGTACATGGCAAACTCTGTATCAAATCACCTGCCCATGCATCCATTCATCATTCCCTCATCCCGGAATCAAAACGCCTGAATAATTACTCACATAACATTAGAAACATCCATTGAGTCTGTGCGTTATGCAGCCTGCAAAATCCACAGTGCCCCAGCCCGTAATTCCAGTGTTGTGAAGTAACATGTATGTGGGAACGGCCGGCCTCATCGCCCACGTAGCAATTGCGCATCCCAAACTATTCATATCAATCATTGCTTCCTCGCCATGGGCCCTGTCTCAAGGACATTGAACAACAGAACGTTATATTTGCAGTCAGACCTGTGGGCATCTCCTCGCCGCTAGCTGGAAACCGAAAGCGCCGCCCTTGGAATTCCACATTTGCAACATCACGCCGAAAAGGCATCTGTGGCCGTTTGAAATCACTAATTATTCCATCGAGTGCGGCTGTGTGTGAAAATGGCAACTGCCTTCACCCACAAATGGGACGCCCCGCCAGTCATTGCAACTCGGTACAGTGATGCATGAGGGCCCACCGTTACTCGAGTACTACGTTCCACTGACCCTTCACAAGTCTGTTCGCGACTGCACAGATAGTATGTGCAACAAGGGACCACAGCAGAATGAACATGTCAACCAATGTTACACGGCCATCGGGTACAAATACATGATTGCAATAGCAAGATGCCATTCCCAGATTTGCAGCGTTGTGCGCGGGACGTGCTCGGCCAAAGGGGAGAGCAGCTTGCACAGGTGGAATTAATCACCACAGGTGGAGGCCATACAGCCTGAAAACACATAAATTGCACAGCCAGTCTCCTCCCACAACCACACCGAAATGCTACCGGCAGGACTCGCGATGTTGGCCCTGGGGGACCTGATAGCACTGCAACTACTCCAACTCCAAGAAGAAGACGAACACCAACTGCTACCGGCCGCACGAAGGAGACGCAGGAGGAGGAGGAGGCCAAGGCAGGGCCAGCAAGGGCCGCCAGCACAGCCACTACCACCACGCAGGCAGCCCGCAATCCCACGCCTCCGAGCACATCCGTTCAACCTCACTGATGAGCAGATCCACACCCTCTACCGTCTGGACCGGGACACCATAGCCGCCATTGTGGACATGACACAGGCTGACCTTGTCAGCATGATAGATAGCCCAACCGCCATCCCACCCCTACTGAAGGTGGTGTCTGTACTCCACTTCCTGGCCACAGGCACCTACCAGCACACAGTCGGACAGTTGCATGGCATTTCTGAGCCACTGTTCTCACGGACACTATCGCAAGTGCTCGATGCCCTCCTGCAGCACGCAGACGACTACATCTCTCTACCACGCTCGGAGCAGGAAATTACCAACACAAAAGTGGGATTCCATGCACTTGCCGGCATACCGGGTTGCATTGGTGCCATCGACTGCACCCATGTGGAATTGGTCGTCCCACATGCCATGGAGGCCCAGTACCGCAACAGAAAACAATTTCATTCCCTGAATGTACAAATGGTGTGTGACTCCAACAGGATCATTACACATTGTTGTGCCCGATTCCCTGGATCAACCCATGATTCTATGGTCTTGAGGAACTCTACAATACCACGCTACATGGAGCGACACGCAGGGAACAGATCCTGGCTACTCGGTGAGTCTCATTACATGCATGATTATGTGGGGAATGTGATTTGGCAATGACCTGGCAGGAAGGGGGGGGGTGTGCGTACGTAGCAATGGCATTCCACATCATACGTTTCTCGTCCACATACAGGTGATGCTGGATATCCACTGAAGAGATGGCTCCTCACACCAGTCCGGAACCCACGGGACCAGCATGAGGAGGACTACAACCATGCCCACTCACGTACCCGTGTAGTCATTGAACAGGCATTCGGCCTACTGAAGACTCGTTTCCGCTGCCTCAGCAGGTCTGGCGGGGCACTCCTGTACCGCCATGAGAAGGTTGCAAAGATGGTCATGGCATGTGTCATGCTCCACAACATGTGCGTACGTAGAAATGTGCCCATGCCCCCTGACGCAGAACTGCAAGCACATGATGATGGTCATGATGAGGGTGGGGATGTGGCAGCACCTCATGGAGTCTGCGAGGCACCGGAGGCCCGTGACATTCGTCAGCATCTCATTGATGTATGCTTCTAGCACTCACGCCTGGTGGCTGATACATGGACACGGGACTCGTGGCACTGTGCGTGTCTGGGACATGCACAATATGGACTGTACGCCTATGATGGCCTAGTACACAGAAATCAATGTCCACACATCTCATTGGTTGATCATGCACTTTTTATGGCATATGTGATGTCATGTTGAACACCCTATCGACCCGCCACCCAAGTGAGCCCAACACACCCCCTCCACCCTCCTACCTCCCCCACGAACCCCAGTGTCCAAAGATGCTCATTGTCAGTGGGCTGTCGCTATTGCAAGCCCCCTCTGCGGGTATCAGGGGCACCCCTGCCTGTGGAGCGCAGGTTCCTTCCAGATCTACGTTGGGGGCTGCCCTGGACGGAACTTGCAACGGATGATGTGTCTGCCTGCTCACGTCCATGCATGTCCCTAAGGGTTTGCGAGAGCTCAGTGAGCACACGGCGCACTGCGGCAAGTTCGGCACATACGTCTTTGGACGTCGCATGCAGTTCCCCCCTCAGGCTCTCGGTGCTTCTCTCCATTTGGACTCTCAGGCTCTCGGTGCTACTCTCCATTTGTGCCCTCAGCGTCTCTGTGCCTCTCTCCATTTCTGCCCTAAGTGTCTCAGTTGATGTTTCTATGTCTGCCTTAGTGCCCCCACATTCATCGGCATGGTCCTTGAGGAGCGTGGCCATTTGCTGCTGTTGCACGATTAACTGGTCGAGGGACTGTTGCCTCTGCTGGGCCATGCCCATTTGTGGGGGTGTCACAGAGGGGCTGTTGTCCTCATGTTGCCTTGCCACAGGGCTTGGGGGGGATGGCCAGTCGTTGTCTTGTGGGTGCCCCTGCGTGGTATCCTCATGTTGTACGGGATGGGACAGACAGGGGGATTGGGACAGGTCATGGATGGATCTGACTTCGACATCCCCGTTTTCTGTGTCGGAGCATGCTGCCATCAATGGGGTGTCACCTATGGTGCTGCTGCCACCAGAGGCAGTGCCTTCTGTGGCATCCATTGGGGGGACCTGTGGTGGTGGTGTTGTGGGCATGCTGGCTGCTGGGGTGCCTGTTGATGTTCCCTCCTCTGTGCTGCCACCTGATTTGTGCTGCTGCCGTGTCTTGATGCGTGCAGCTGAGGTAGAGGGTCTCTGGCCGTTGGTCTTGGCCCTCTTTGCAGGTGTGCTGGTAGGGGTGTCCTGTAGCTCGTCGTTTGGATCGGACCCTGTGGTGGAGTAAAGGAGGCCGAGGGTTAATGATGGGTCTGTGGGAATTGGAATGGCATTGTATCACATGCTCTGGGGTGGTACCTGAGGGTGATTTGGGTCGGGTCCTTGGAGGTGCTTTGATTTGTGTGTGGAGTGAGGGTGCAGTTGTTTGGCAGCCTGCAGTTAGGGTGTGCCTGCTGCACGTGTAGTGCGTGTATTAGGGGTTTTTAATTATTTATGTATTTATTGTGGGTTTTAACGTGCGCTATCAGGCCGATGTGTGTGGCCGTTCTCCTGGACATGTGTTTCTGTTGCACTATGTGGACGCATGGTACTTCACATGGATGGACTGTGTGGATTTGGCATTGTTTTATCTGGTACACCTACCTGAATCTTCGGATGTCTGCACTCCTTTCTCCATCCCTCCGACTCCCTCTATGCTCTCCATTCCGATGGTGGAGGCACAGATTTCTTCCCAGGGGGTCAACTTGATGGGTGATTCAGGACCTCCCCCGGTGGCTGTGGCAATGTTGCGGTTGGCAGAGAGTATGCTGCGGACGCGTATCCGCAGGTCGTCCCATCGCTTGCGGCATTGCTGTGGGGTGCGGGGTGCGGTCCCCACCGCACTTACCCGCTGTGCCACCAGAGCCCATATGGTCTTCTTGTTTGCAAGTGCCGTTCTGGTCATTTGCGTGGAGAAGACGACGGCAGCATTCTCCTGGAGGGTCTCTGTTAGCACGGTGAGTTCCTCGCGGGAGAAGTGGACCTGCCGCTTGCGGTCGCACGCTTTCTTCGCTACTTTTCCCATTTGTCTTGGTTTCGCTAGGGTGGGTGACGGGTTGGGGTGTGTTTCAGGGTAGTGATTTTAGTGGTTGTGTGGTTTTAGTGGTTTTATAGGTGTACGCCGGGATGTTTCCCGTTCCGGGCCCATGTTTTTACTTCCGTTTCCGTATATTTCCGGTCACCGTACTTTCCGGTAGGCGCACACTGCGGTGACCGCTAAGAGGGGTGGCGGTATTGCACCTAGGGCGCCGTACGGCGGCGGTGTGGGCCGTTTTGGGGTCATTTCCGCCATCGCGGACTTTGCACTTCCGCCGTGGCGTGGTGCTCGTGCCCGATGGGTCGGAATGGGCCGCACTTTGCTCCTTCGTGCAATGGCGGAAACGCTATTCACGCTGTGGCGCTCCGGTCAGTCGCTTTCCGCAAGGGTCGTAATGAGGGCCATAGTACAAGACCAGGACTAGATGGGAAGTTTAAATTCTGTTACTAGAAAGACGAAGGAGCGAGCATGCATGTTAGAGTAAAAAAAATGACGTCATAACGCGCAAGCGTCGTCCGAGTTAGAGACAGCTAAAATAAAGTTAAAATAAAGTGAATAAGGTAAAAGAGCATCTCTTCTTAAGATTAAAGTCCAATCAGGTAAGTAAAAGCCATGGTCCAAGTCCCGGACTAGGTGGCACTTATCAAAAGAGTCTGATAGTGCTACTCAAAGAACCAGGTACACGGAAAAACGTGGATGGTCCAAAGTAAAATTGTCGAATGCCCTGAGACCCAGAATAGTTAGAACAAATCAATCCGAGCTGACTAAAAGTGCAGCCAAATATCTTGGTCATGGAGTGGATAAATTGCCTAGTATTTAAATCAAGGGGTAAATCAATGGGAAGCCCGTACACTGTAACAGTCAGATAAGTAGATGTAGCAAGCGCGAAGGATAGGGCGGAGACCAATCTCCTTTGACAAACAAAGTGGCAAGGGTTAAGTGAACTGTACAGCCTATATAACAAACGTCCCTGTTCCAAGTAGGATTCACACTCTTATGTTTACATCAGTGTTAGGCAGAATCCTGTGCAGTGCCCTTAGGGACCACTACACACAATTAAGACTACAAGTGGTAATACAAGTTCAGCTTTGGTACAAGCCTGTACTACCATGTTGAAGTGGTAGCAGTAGCGGAGCAGCCAGGCTTATCTCAAGAGTATATGAGCAGTAGCAGAGATTACACAAATGGACCACAATTACTGTAACTTAAGCAAACACTGACTCAAGGTTTCAGGTAAATAATATAAGTACATTTATTTTGAAACCATTTGTTATAAACACAACACTTCTATTAATTCAAAACCACACGTAAAATACACTACAACCAACCAATTCACTTGATACAGTATAACTCAAGGTAAGTACCCTATGTTTTAATGGACCGGTGTTGTGAAACAAAAGACGTTACCAGGAATACATATGCGATCACTTTTTGACAGTAATGACAGTTCGGTCTTACTAAAGATACGCATATCCGCGGCAAGAAATGTTACCGGGGCAAAAACACACTTAGCATCTGAGTTAACCAGAGAGAGTTGGTGGTAAAAATCCTAGGCAATACTTTTGTCAGGGCAGACAGAATCAGAGAACACTCGTTGACAGAAATTCAAGAGTCAATAGGCCGGAGCCAGTGTCAAGTAGAACCGGGTTCCTGTTGTCGAGGATCACACAGTCGGACAGTTCAAGATTCAACGTTGCCAGGAGTACTTAGATATTGTCAAAAGAAGAAGCAAAAGTTATAAGAAGGAGGGAAGACTAGGGTAAGCCTTGGAGGAGGAGAAAAGGGATTCACCCTTATTCCTGAAGCAGAACACAGTACCTTATTCAATGAAGAAGCTGGTGCCAAAGCAGTTTTTCCTGGTAGTTTCCTGCAGTCCCATGGTTCCTGGAGCTTCGGCAAGAAGGAGGGCATCTGGAGGGGTCTGCACCACACAGGGATGAAACCGGCAAGCAGCGACGTTGAAGAAAAGGTGCGCTCCTTAAAAACAGGAGAGGCTCTTCAGATGGCTATCCGGACCACTACAGAAGTGTTCAGCGATTTCGACCACGAAGAGGATCCTCTGGCTGTGGTAGGTGAGCTGGTTATCCCCACCAGGCTCAAGGGAAGAAGACTCCGGACTGGATCTTCTCTGGTCGTCGAAGGACTTCAGCAGGGCTTTACCGGGACGGGATAGTTGCCGCAGCTGTCGTTTTCTCTGCTTCTCTTCGGTTCCTTGTAGTTCCAGTGGCGACTCTGACTTCTAGCCCAAGAGTCCTGCCTTTTATGCGAAAATCCCCAATTCACACAGCCTAGCTGTCAATAACGCAGCAGGGGGGTTGTCCAGCCCAGAAAACCACCTCAGCCAATCATGGCAGAGTGTGACTTGGGTTTCCTAGGATACCCTCTGCAGGGGGTGACTACACCCCCCCTCACATTCAGCCCACCTAGACACCCAGACACCTAAAGGACGGCTTCTTGGCAGAAGCCTGCCAAAAGACAGTGAACAAAGAAGGCAAACCTGGTTTGCCGCGCAAAGTAAAACACAATAAGGACTTTAACAAAAAGATATGGCGAATAAACCCAACCGGAGCCAAAAGATTTGAGGCTAATATAATAGCCTAAAACAATACCACGTTTATATAGTATAATCGCGGTAGAAAAGTTAGGGTAGATACCACTGCCACCAGCCAAGTCTAAATGTTAAAAGAGCGAAACAATGCTCTAGGAGGTACAGATAAAAAGGGCTAAGGATTAACCCTTTCCAGTACTCCATGTAAAATGGGGTGTACTGGATCTGTGGTTATTTGACTAAGTAAAGTAAATGGCAACTTTACCCTTTTCTGGGGGGACTGTAGTCAGCCTCAGAAATGGAGTCGGAGGGAAGTCTAAAAGACAACCCTGTGTCACTGCACTGAAGGTGCTGTGTAACACACAAAAGAAGGGGGCTAACAGATAAATATACATGGCAAAACACAGGTAAGAGTGGGAAATAGAGGTACACTCTTACCAAGTGGAAAAACTAAACTCCAGAAATCCAGCAAAGCTGCTGGCGGACTCACTATGTAAGGGAAATTAGCCATTGAATGAGAACTCTCCCTAACAATCAGCATGGGGTACAATCTATATAATTGACTAGATTGTTATTGTTTAACGACTGCAACATAGTTTTATATGTTTTTATATACAATAAGAGAAAAGAGGGGAAACTATCCCCATATTTTTAAATAACAACTACACCAAAAAAGTAGATTCCAACCGTAAAGCAAATTTACAGGTAGTGGAACACTTAGGCTGTAGCTGTTCCATCAGGGGATTCACAATCTGAATTATAAATATTATCCATTGACCATATATTTGCACCACCTAGTCTACAAATAGATTAGCACATTTCTCAATATTCAGCTTGACTGATGTGCAGGAGTGTTGGTAGGATTCTAGTATGATTAAATATTGTCATGTATCCGTATATTGATAATTAGTTAGGTTATCAGGTTTTTTTAAATAAAAATATGGTTTTATAATTAAAGGAATCGGACCAAGTAGTAGTCCTCATTCATACCCAGAGGACTATGTAAGTCTAGATGGTGAATCCAAAAAAGTTCTCTCTCAGATAGAATTTTCTGTAGATCTCCCCCTCTTGCGAGAGGGTGTATAATTTCAGAAATTACCACTATCATTTGTGCAACATTGTGCTTATGATCTCTAAAATGTCTGTAGAAGGGTGATTTGAGGTTTTTAGTACGGATATTTGACTTATGTTCCGTCCACCTTTCCTTAGCTTTTTTAGATGTTTTTCCAACATAGTACTTTCCGCATGGACAGCGTAATGCGTAGATTACGTTTTTGGAATCACAAGTAGCGTAATGTCTTAGTAGGATCTTTTTGCCAGTGTTGGCATGTCGAATATGGTCTCCCTTTATAATGTTGGAGCAATGTTGGCAGTTCAGGCAAGGATGGGTGCCATTTTTCGGTCTGGTGAGAAAGGTTTGATTGAATGGTTTGCGTTTTTCTGCTTTGATCAAACTATCTCTGAAATTCCTGCCTCTTTTGTATGCAATCATTAGTGGTTCTGGAAAAAAGTTTGTTCAATTGTGGGTCCAATTTGATGATATCCCAGTTTTTATGTATTATCCGTTTTATTTGAAAACTCTGGCTAGAGTATTTCAATGTGTGTATCAGATTGTTTTTTCCATCCTTTGTTTTATGGTCCAATAGATCTTCACGACTTTGTGCTTCCGTCCTTAGTATTGCTTCGTTGATGAGCTCATCGGGGAAACCTCTTTCTTTGAACCTTGTTAGGCAGAAACCTGTGTAGTTCCCTTAGGGACCACTGCAAAAAGCTTAAGACTACAGGTGTTAGCAGTAAACCCAATTGGTAGCAGTCTGTACCACCCAGATTTACCTGGTAGCTGTGGCTGAGCAGTCAGACTTGTCTCAAGAAGAGTTAGGCAGTATATAGAGGATACACATTAGGTAAAAAAATACAGTAGCACAAGAAAACACTGACCAGAGCTTTGGTATAAAAGTATATCATTATTTATTTAAAAACACACTTGTAAAAATACACTGGCACTAATATGTCAAGCAAGTTCAAACACAGTCACTAGAAATATATACCTCCCTAATTAATTATTCGACAAGTCTTAGGAAAAGAACACCACTTATTATCAACACAGAGGTGAGCGCTTAACCAAGATGGCACTCCAATAATTATCTAAAAGGGAGAGAAAGGGCAGAAATAGTAAAGCACACAATACCAACACTTTTAAAATAACCACAGCAAGTCAAGAAAGGCAGGGTCTACTGTAGAGCAAAAAGTTCATAGGCCAGGCCCACTCTTGGAGAGAGCAAGCCGGAATGTACGCAAGATCACACAGTTGAAGTACACTTTAAAAGTCTTTGCAGATAGTTCAAAAAAGACTTAGATCAGTTCAGAAAAGTTAGTTAACAGGTCCCAGGTCACCCCAGGATAGAGAGTCAAGGATTTACGGGACACCTTGAACAGTCTGTTGCAAGGGAGACCAGGCGGGACACAGTACCTGAAATGGTGAGAAAGGTCCAGCGGGGGCAGTTGGCAACGGGTGCAAGTCGGTGCTTCATCCAGGGGAAGAGAAGATCTCAACGTGGAGGAAAGCTGGAGGTCGTTGCACTGCCAGGGAAGAAACCAGCCGCGGACTTTCCCGGTTAAAAGGTACTACCCTTTTATTTGCGGTTGTGGTGAAGCGTGGCTATCCGGCCGCCGGGGTGCTTGGCACGGGCGATTCGACCATGAGACGATCCAGGAAGGCGAAAAGAGGGCAAACTTGTTAACCCCACCAGCTCAAAGGAAGAAGATTCTCCTGGAAGAAGATCTTCTCTGTCATTGGGAAGTGGTGAGTCGGTTCAGCAGGGCTCCACCGGCGGTGTCGTCGTTGCAGGTCGGCTCAGCTTCTCCCTCTATGGATTCTTTAGGACCTGTGGTAACTTCTGAAGTTCCAGTCCCCAAAGCCCTGCTTTTATGCAGAAAACCCCCATTCACCAGTCCTAGCTGTCACTCAAACATGCTAAGTGGTGAGCCGGGCGGCTCACCACTGGGCCAATCACACAAGAGTGCGACTTGAGTTGCCAAGGCAACTCAGTCCAGCGTGCCTATTCCCCCCTCCCACACATCCTGTAGACCCAGACAGAGTGGCACCACTTTTGGAGGCTTCTGTGCAGAAGCCCGCCAAAAGTGGAACAAAGGGCTCGACTTGGGTTGGAGTTACAGAGGCGAACACAAACGCCATTTTAAAACCGAGTCCTGGCAAAAAGACCCAACCGGGGAATAAATATTAAATAAATAACCCAGCGGTATCTTTAACATTGCACCAAAAAAGTGGTGTGTTTAAAATGAATGGGAAAATCCCATAGGAAATATTCCGGTGGAATATTTCACGTGGTAACCACTGCCACCAGCCAGAAACTCGACAAGGGGGGACTGGACAGTGCCCCCTTGGGAAACAGACCCAGGGGCAATCTAATTACCCTACCAGTACTTCCACAATATGATGGTGTGTACTGGTTCTGTTCACAATTTGAGACTAGTAAAGTCAATGGTGACTTTACATGCCCTGGGAGACAGGGCACAAATCATGCCTAAGAGTGGGAGAAAAAGAGCCTCACTCTTAGCAGGAGAAAAAAATAAACCCCAAAAATCCAGCAAAGCTACTGGGGGACTCACTAGGTTTGGGAAATTAGCCTATCCAGAGAATTCTCCCTAACAAACCTTGACCTGCTACGAGCCGGGCCGCGTGGCGGTGCCGGGTGCGCATATGGGAGTCGCTCCATTGTGCCGAGCTACGCTGCCCGCAGCTGGAGCTGCCCGGGACAGCGACCATCGGTTTGGCCCACTCCGCCCCGCGGGGCTTGCCTGCACCTGCTCACCATCACCTGTGGCACTGTGCGGAGCCGGGCCCGCCTGGATCAGGGCGCGCGGCGTGCCTACCTCTAGCTGCGGCTGCCGCAGAACCTGGGGTCTCTGGGCTGGAGTGGGTCCCGACCCGCGGGCCCTCTAGCTGACTGTTCACCTGGGCCGCGATGTGTGGATGGCCCTCGCCTGTGCTGCTGCTCACGGCGGGTGTCCCGCTGCCCTCCTCGCCGCCGCACCGAAGCCTGAACATTCCCCGCAGCAGGTGAGGAGCTGGGGGGCCGCCCAACTACTGTCCCCCCTGCCGGCACCTGGCCGCGCCAACTACTGCCTCCCAGCTGCGCTGCCCTCCCCTATCCTACACGCGCACAGCTCTACCCCATATACCTGGAGCCGGGACTGTGCTGGGTGGCCTGGGGGCGCTGCCCTGATGACTCGCCCTCTTCCTGTGTTTCATCCAGGCCTTCAGGATCTCCACGGTGTCTCCGTCGCATGACTGCTGGCGCCTGGCCCTGTCGCTCCCTCTGGGTGCTCTAGCCTTGGCCCCCAACACTTCTGGTACAATCATCAACTTGGGGGAGTGGGCTGCCCGCCCACGTAGGTGGACACAGACATTGGTTACGTGATGAAATCAGAGGCTACCTAACCCTCTGTTGATGTCTTTTGTGGGGACCCTATACGAGTTTGCATCATTGTTTGGCTCTGCACCCAGGGTCGTCGAGGCGGGGTGGCCCTACCTGCTTGCCTGGCTGTTCGGCGCTGTTCTGGCCCCTGGTGGTTGGTGCCACGGGAGAATCAGGGTCGCTGCCAGGATTCGCCCCTGCATTAGTCCTACATTCAGCTCACCCCTGCACCCTCTGCCTGCACCAGATATTTGGCGGACCGCCCACAGTCACACATTGGACTCTCGAGCCGGGGTGCTGCTCCCCTCGTCCCAGACCCAGGCTTATCTGGACCGCCCCTGCCCGGGCCCTGTTGCCTAACTCTATTGCCTGGACCTCCTCTACCCTCCAATGATGCTACATGCACCCACTTCCCATTTTTGCTCTGTGACCTCCCTGCCTCCACGGCCTTTCTCCCCTCGGAGGGGGCCTCAGGTGGTGCAGTGGGATTCCTCCTCTACCCCCCTGCTGAAGGTACACTGGTGATGCTGTGGGAACTTGCTTCCTCCGTCTATACGGGCGACTCCCCCCTGCTTCAGTCTGAATCATCAATCACCCACAACATGTCGAACAGATCGCATGGGGTCGCGAAGACTGGGACAATAGACAAATTCACCAAGTCGACACCCAGGGCTGAGCAGGGGTGTTCCTCCTCAAATCAGAAAGACATGGATCCACCGCCAGACCCCCCTCAGCCCAATCTAATGTTAATGATGGAGTCTATGGCAAAGAACTTTGCCTCATTCCACGAGAAACTGGACGACATCAATGCCAACATGGCCTCCCTGAGAACCAAACTTGATGAGCACAGGACCAGGATAACTGAGGCGGAGACAAGGATTGGAGCCAATGAGGATGGGATGCTCGCCCTGCAGAGCACGGTTGCGGAACTAGCACGGGATATGAAACAGGTGAAAGCCAAGTGCCACGACTTGGAGTCCAGATCTCGCAGGAACAACATCTGCATCGTTGGTGTTCCGGAGTCTGCCCTCAAGGGTAAGGTGGAACTGGCGGTTGAGAATCTCATCAATGACCTCTTGGACACCCCTCGGCTCTCCCCATTCTTTACGGTTGAACGTGCACACAGGGTGCTGGCTCCCCACCCAAAACCTGGCGACTTTCCCAGGCCAATATTTCCAAGATCCTAAGCTACAGAGATAGGGATCACATCCTTCGACTAGCACGTGAGAAGGGAGAACTGAGATTAGATTCACAGATCATCAGAATCTTCCCTGACTTCTCCGTGGGGGTCCAGATGAAGCTCAGGCAGTTTAATGGTGTTAAAAAGATGCTCATGGAGAGGAAAATCAAATACGCAATACTCTTCCCAGCACGCTTGAAGTTCACCTTCCGCAATAAACTCTACTTTTTTACGGTCCCAGATGAAGCCGTGAAATTCATCGAATCACAGATCCCACTTGAGGTCCCAGTGGATGGCCTTATGGACAACGACTAGGGCGATGGTCACCCGTTACCAGTGACGGGATCAACTGGTTGAAACCAAGCTCACTGTCAGTAGATCCTTCTCTCACTCTGATCCGTCACCATGGTTGATTCACTGAGCCCAATGCACTATAGTCTGCGACCATCCCGGCCTGTGGCGGGTGTCACCCTGCTTCTCATCGCAACAACTGGGCCGTCGTTCGGTGAGCCCGGGTCTTACACTCCCCCCTGCAGGCCCCTAACTACCATTCATGTTGTAACCATCAAGGCCTCTCTCTCGCTGCCTGGTTCAATGCACCATAATGTTTCTACTATATTCTACATATAAATGACCGCTGAATGTATTGTGGTGCTGTTTGCACCAAGCTATCAGGCAGGCTGGGTACACGGCCCCTGTTGGGCAAATGGGCACGCGTTGCCTAGTTGGGTCTGCCATGCTAAGCTATTGCCCTCTGTTTTGGTGGGTGCCATTACACTGCTGATTGGAGGAGGGCAGTGAAGGTGGTGGGTTAGAAAGTTGGGGGTTGTATTGTTGGAAATGGCAGGAATGTGGTGGCTTTGGCTGCGATGTGGTGCAACAGCACAATGGCTGTACGGGTGGTACTTAAGGGTGATGGATTCCATGGTTGGGTTGTTTCGTAAGGCTATGCCATGACTGTTAAATTTATGGCATGGAACATCCGGGGGTTAAGCAACTTTACTAAAGCCTGCAGGATCACTGCATATGCCCAGAGACATGGTATCAAAATACTCCTCCTCCAGGAAACACAGACCCCGGGACGCCTCACGGCATGCCTGGCGCCCTCCTGGGGCACCAACAGGGTCTACACAAGGTTTTCCACCCAATCTAGAGGAGTGCTAACCCTGGTCCACAAGTCAGTTGAATTCTCGCTGCGCACTAGCCACATAGACCCGAGAGGCAGGTATGTGATCCTGCACTGTCTCTTAGCCAACACAGAGTGCCTACTGGTGAATACATACGCCCCGAACATAGATGCACCTGAATTCTTTGATGAAGTAACTGCCTTGCTCATGAAATACATTGGCATCCCGATCATACGGGGGGGAGCATGAATCTGATCCTGGATAACGACCTAGACAGATCGGGCACCGCCCACCGGGCTGTGTCCCGGTCTGCCAATCGCTTGCGTGCGCACATGGACACGCTGGGCCCGTGTGATGTATGGAGAGCACTCCACCCTAGCATGAGAGACTATACTTTCTATTCGTCTGTGCACGATAGCTCTTCTAGGATAGACCTGTTCCTCATTTCGAAAGGGCTTATGGGAGGGACTCTAGACATACAGATACTGGCATGTACACTCTCAGACCACTCCCCAGTGACGCTGTGTATCACACTGGGGCCTGGCCTGCCCACCCACGCTGCCTGGCGCTTTAAATCAGAGGCACTGCGGGATATAATCTTCAAGGCTGAGATCCTCTCCGACATTAACACCTTATTCGACTGCAACAAACGCCATGACACATCTGATGGGACCCGCTGGGAGGCATTCAAAGTATTTATCAGAGGCATGTGCATCTCCAGGGAATCCGGGGAACTCAAAGACATAAAAAAATAGTCTGCAATGTTCCAAAAACAAACTCAAAGAACTTGAGCGTGTATAAACCTCTGCACCTACCCCAGTCAATCTAGCGCAGATAAGATTGGAGTTTGAAACTTTCGAATCCCATGCTCTTAGAGAGGTCCAATACTACGCCCGACCCCAGGCTGCGCAGAGGTACGGTGAGGGGGACAGGCCGGGCCGAGCCCTGGCTAGGGTGGCGCGGGTCGAGGGGGGTAGAACCCGCATTGACAACATCAAGGATGCAAATGGCGTCCGGCACTGGTCAGACCAACACATACTGGGGACTTTCGCTGAATTCTATCCAGCCCTATACGCCCCACAGCAGGAGTACACTGCTTGCGACATAGACCTCCTCCTTGACCAGATTCCTATGACCTATATCTCCCGTCGGCTTTTCAACGTCATGTCCACAATCGACCCTAAAGCTAATGCGGTTGTGGTCAGCCTGGATGCCCAAAAGGCATTTGATATGGTGTCCTGGCAATATATGTGGGCTGTCCTGCGGAAAATGGGAATCGGCCCATGTATGATATCCTACATTAAACACCAATATACAAACCCTGTGGCTAAGGTTCTGGTTAACTCCCTAACATCACCACTCTTCTCGCTCCATAGGGGCACACGCCAGGGCTGCCAGTTTTCTCTGATTCTTTTTGCGCTAGTAATTGAACCCATGGCTGACAGTGTCCGAGATAAACATACCCGCAAGGGCATTCGACTACGCGACACGCTGGAAATAATGGGCCTCATTACGAGTCCGGCGGCAACCTGCTGGTTTTTCCGGCTCGGTTACCGCCAGACTGGTATTACCATTCCGCCTCCGTGCCGCCCGGAATTACCAGGGCATTATGACCCTGATGTCCCGGGAATTCCGGAGGCGGAATTCGTTAAATCCCCATTCCCATTGAGTCCCATAGGACTCAATGGGAATGGGGAAGTGGAAACACCGGCACCATCTCATGATGGTGCTGGTGTTTCCACGTCCGCCTGCAGGCGGGCAGTGTTAAATGCCTGCAGGACTCGACATCGGGCGGTCCGGAAATAACAGTGGCGGCGGGTTTACCACCACTGTTATTCCCGGACCGCCCGACTCGTAATGAGGCCCAATATCACTATATGCAGATGACATACTCCTCTACATCAGGGACCCCTCTGTACACTTAGACCCGATCATCCGCGATAGAACTAAGATCGGCACATTCTTGGGTTTTACCATAAATTACTCTAAATCTGAGATATTTCCACTCACCACTATACCCCCCAACCGACATGTGAATTTCCTCTTCGCTGGTCCCCAGAGGGTGTCAGATATCTCGGGGTTCAGGTATCCCTACTTCGATCCTCATTACTGGCCGACAACTACACTTATACTGCGCAAATAGTGGAGGCCAAGATGTCCAGGTGGCATAATCTTCCGCTCTGTTTATCGGGCAAGCTGTCCCTTATCAAAATGATAGTAGTCCCCAAGCTCCTCTATATTTTTGCAAATGTCCCGATTTGGCCGGGGAAACAGTACTTCACGAATCTGCACTCCGTATGTGCCCAATTCCTATGGCACTCCGGTGCGGTCCAAAAAAAGTGGCTGCACATGACTCCTCCTTATGAGAGAGGGGGCTTCAATACACCCAACCTCACCCGCTATCGGATTGCTGTGCAAGCCCAGCATGCCACACACTGGTATAAACATTCTGATCCCCCCCCCACGTGAAATTGGAGAAACTTGCACGTGAGGAGGTAAATACAATGGGTATTTTACTGTGTCCGCCTTGGTGGATGGCGGAATTACCGCCCTACTCCAAGGGGAGCGGAGGCGGTAATTCCCCCTTTCTCCATGGCCCTTCCCCATTCCCATTTTTCCCCCATAGGGCATAATGGGAATGGGGAAGGCGCTAATTACGGCACCGCAAATTGTGGTACCGTAATTAGCACCAAGGTCCCTTTGCGGGTTCGTTTTTTAATGCCTGCTAAAAGCAGGCGTTAAAGTACTAACCCGCAAAGGGAACTCGTAATAAGGCGGTAAGGGTTATTGGTCACCGGTACCCTTACCGGTGACCGTTAACCCTTACCGCCTACCGTGTAATGAGGCCCAATGTCTCTAATCCTCTCTCGCACATACCATACCGATGCCCCAGCGGACCCCGTTTAAAAAAAAACCTGATAACCTAATTGGTTATCCATATACGGATACATGACAATACTTAGGGCCTCATTACACGGTAGGCGGTGAGCCATGGTGCTATTAGCGCCATGGCTCATGCCGGTAAAATACCGGCACCACCTTGGCGGAAAGGGTATTTACCGCCCCATTCCAAGGTTGGAGGGGCGGTAAATCCCCTTTCCGCCATTGCCCTTCCCCATTCCCATTACTGCCCCATAGGGCTCTATGGAAATGGGGAAGGCGCTAATTACGCCACCGCTATTTTGCGGTGCCGTAATTAGCTCTGAGGTCCCTTAGTGGGTTGGATTTTAACGCCTGCAAGAAGCAGGCGTTAAATCCTCCAACCCGCAAAGGGACCTCGTAGTACGGAGGTAAGGGTTAACGGTCACCGTTGCCATTAACGGTGACCGTTAACCCTTACCGCCGTCCGTGTAATGAGGCTGTTAATCATACTAGAATCCTACCAACACTTCTGCACATCAGTCAAGCTGAATATTGAGAAATGTGCTAATCTATTTGTAGACTAGGTGGTGCAAATATATGGTCAATGGATAATATTTATAATTCAGATTGTGAGTCCCCTGATGGAACAGCCACAGCCTAAGTGTTTTACTACCTGTAAATTTGCTTTATGGTTGGAATCTACTTTTTTGGTTTAGTTGTTATTTAAAAATATGGGGATAGTTTCCCCTCTTTTCTCTTATGTATATAAAAACATCTAAAACTATGTTGCAGCCATTAAACAATAACAATCTAGTCAATTATATAGATTGTACCCCATTTTGATGTAAACATAAGATTGTGAATCCTACTTGGAACAGGGACATTTGTTATATAGGCTTTACAGCTCACTTAATCCTTGCCACTTTGTTTGTCAAAGGAGATTCATCTCCGCCTTAGCCTTGAGCCTTGCTACATCTACTTATCTGACTGTTACGGTGTATGAGCTTCTCATTGATTTACCCCTTGATGTGAATATTAGGCAATTTATCCACTCCATGACCAAGATATTTGGCTGCCCTTTTAGTCAGCTCGGATTGATTTGTTCTAACTATCCTGGATCTCAGGGCATTCGACATTTATACTTTGGACCATCCACGTTTTTCCGTGTATCTGCTCCTCTGAGTAGCACTATCAGATTCTTTTGATACTTGCCACCTAGTTCGGGACTTGGACTATGGCTTTTACGTACCTGATTGGACTTTAATCTTAAGAAGAGATGCTCTTTTACCTTATTCACTTTATTTTAACTTTATTTTAGCTATCTCTAACTCGGACGACGCATGCGCATTATGAATGTAATTTGTTTTATTCTAACGCACATGCTCGTTCTTTTGTCATTTTAGTAACAGAATTTCAACTTCCTATCTAGTCCTGGTCTTGGACTATGACTCTTACTGACCTTTGTGGTCTTTATACTTTAGAAGAGTCCCTTTCAACTTAACTTACTCTGTTTTTACCTTCTTACCTATCTTGAACTCGGATGACGCATGCGTGTTATGACGTCATTGTTATGACGCTAATGCGCATGCTCGTTCCTACGTCACTACAGTGACGGTATTTAAGAGCGTTCGCCATAGTAGAACCGCATCCTCCTCCAGCGGATGCGGTCTACTGGAACAGTGTTCTGTACACGGATTTGGAGAAGCGTTTAAAAGTAAGTTTGTGTGGCGGCAACTGGACAATAGTCTATTGTTCCACTGTCTATCTTTTTCTAAGACCTCTCTATTTTGTTTTCTATCAGGTCACATTGACCGACTTTCTCTTGAAACCAGCTTCCTGTCAGTGGAGACATATTTCTGGATCCATAACTGGTACTTTATTGGCCTTACATCATCTACCACAACTTGAGTGCTGTTATCTTTTTGAAAAGTAAGTGAGCTAATGAATTCTTCTATGTCTTTGTCTCCTTAGTCCTCGTGAAAGGGAATTTCAGACTTGGACCCGCTTTAAAAGTGTCCCCTGCATCAGTACTGTTGTGAAATTTCTGCTTACCAAGATCCTCCACCTTTGGGTGTAAGTTGTATTGCTATATTGAATCCTTGGTAATTATTGGGATTACGAGGTCACTCATCCTTAGTTTTTACCATATCTATAGGTCTCTTGGCACATGATACCGAACCATCGTTGCCACCCAGAATCTCCCTGATGAGCTTACTAGAATCTTGTCCTGATCAAGATACCCGTCACTTTACCTTGAGTTATCACAAGGTCAGTCTTGACTAAACTCGATAAATTATTGATTCTACTTATTGCAATCACCATTTATTGACCTTTGTAAATATAGGTACCATGGATTTCATTAACAGGGACTAACATACTAGACCATATCTTGGCTTTAAAGAATATAATTTGATGACTATGCTAAATATTTACCAGTGTACTCAATCTTGGCATAATGTATCTACTGTATTGATAGTCAACTGTATTGATAACAGTGTACTAAAATGTACATCCTATCCCATTTTCTCACAATCTCACATTACTCTTTGTTAAGTAATTGATCTGTTATTTCAGATATCTGATAGTGTGCAGGGGACGTGAGTTCCCAAAACTTGGGAACAACCTCTTTCGTTCTTCAATTTCCAACCTAGATGTCAAGGTTGAGACTATCTCCGTGCACCTTAAATTAGTCTAAAAATTCTTTAGATTTCAATATTACGATATTTTTAATATTTAGTTACACCATAGGTGTGCCCAGTGTTTCTATCTATTAGTTAGGCTACGCTTTTCTCTCATCCTTGCCCAGGATCGCTACCATTCTTCTTCGATGAGAAAGACTACGGTCAAAACGCGTGTCGGCTTTGGTGCTCACTTCACTTGGCATATGTTGCCCGACATCAACATTTGTGCATTTACTCCATTAAAATTGTTACTGAAGCACAAACAGAAATCGCATGTCTATAATTCTGATAAACTCAGATAATGGCAACACTCCAGAAATCGATCAAACTTCGATTAGCCAGCACCTAACTCAACTAGGTTTGTCTGCTCACCCAAAAACAAACACTTCAATAAACTAACAAACCATGGGCCTCATTACGACCCAGGCGGTAAGGGGTTTACTGCGGCGTAAACAGCGCCGACCCTTACCGCCTGATTCCGAGGTCCCTTAGCGCCATGGAGGTTTTAACACCTTAGCAGGTGTTAAAATCCATGGCGCTAAGGGACCTTGATGTTAATTACGCCACTGTAATTTACGGTGGCGTAATTAACGCCTTCCCCACTCCCATTATGCCCTATGGGGCAAAAATGGGAATGGGGAAGGGTAAATGGGGATTGGGGACTTACCGCCCCGCCAACCTCGGAATGGGGCGGTAAATCCGCCAACCACCATGGCGTAAACGTAGTTTACGCCATGGTGGTAAAGGTACGACCCAGGCGGTAACTTACCGCCTGGGTCGTAATGAGGCCCCATGTGTATATCCGGCCCTCTTTTTTGTGTGTTTGCAGAGTTTCTTCGGGTACCCTCTTGCAAGCAATTTTTCTTGTAAAGTAGTGGCATGCTTTTGATATTGATCCAACTCAGTGCATTTTCTACCTAGTGAAACACATTGAAGGTTAGTGCCCTATTGCCTGGTACTTTGAGATGTTACATCTAAGTGTCGTTAGATTCAATTCTTTTTTGTTTTTAATATCATGTATATCTAAAACATTGTTTTTAAAAGCAAATACACACTATTAATGTTCGTTTTTTATATGTTCCTTACAGGGAGACCTATTCCAGTCCCCAGTAGAAAGCTCACCAACTCATATGCCGAAACGTCCAGGGACCCGGCTCTCCTTGTGCAAAGGCTGTCCCCTATATTTAAACCTTTGATTTAGATCCAGACTTAGACCTATTATTAGGCCACCCTTTAAGTGTCCGGCATTGCAACTGTAGCTGTATAGATTGCATACATGTGATTCTTATTGGATTGTGTATAATTTATAACATTCACAAGTCACTGGAGGTGAAGGTGTAACACAAGTATCAATGCACACTATCGTGTTCATGGATCTTGCTGATAAGAATCCTGTTTGAAAAATTGTGATAACGAAATACAGAAATAATTTAAAAAAAAAAAAAGAAAAGAAAGGCAAAACAAAAATAACAGCAAACTAATAAATGCTGATTGGTTTTGAATTAACAATTTTGTTTATTGCTCTTGAATTTTGCAAAGAAGTGCATGGTACACTTGAGTAAGTTTATGTGTACAATATATGACAAAAAATCATACTGTTTATGTAAATGAAACATAGACAAGATGTTACCAAGGGCAGGACACCCCCCGCCCCTGTGTGTACATCTAGAAAGCCCATAGTCCTGTTCCTTTTGAAGGGCTGTTCCTTTTGTTACTAATGTTCTAAACTTTAGCAACTCTGACCATAATTCCTATATAAAATTTATTCCCAAGGAGTCTTGATTTTCCACATTTGCTGAATTGCTAACACTCAAATATCGGGCCGCTCTGGCAAATCTCCTTCTCTTGCTTGATCGCGTGACTGTGTTGTTGATTACCATATTAAGATCTTTGTACCCATCCTTGGCAAGTACTCTGGAATTTCTGC
Source organism: Ambystoma mexicanum (assembly GCF_040938575.1). Lineage (NCBI taxonomy): Eukaryota > Metazoa > Chordata > Amphibia > Caudata > Ambystomatidae > Ambystoma > Ambystoma mexicanum. The sequence goes on along the minus strand of NC_090938.1, from coordinate 109,794,874 downwards.
GCAGCCTGGCAGCGGGCAACGGCTGCGGGCACCTATTACAATTCCGGCTGATTGCATGGTAGGCAAGCTCTGAATTTTGTGAGAACTTGTAACTACCACTTTATTCAAACATATAGGCAGCAGGGCAATTGCCATACCCCACTGTGTCTAAAGGTCTTGACACCCTCAAGTCTGCAATGCTGCCACCCAAAGAAATCAACAAAGTAACGATGCAATTTAGACACACACCCCATACTACTCTAACTGCTGTGACGGTGGTGAGAAAGTTGTGTATAGCAGAATCAACGTTACAAAAAAAAAAAACACACATAGTCGAGATTGCCAATTTTTACCATCCAGTAGCAGGGGAAAATATTTAACAAAACATTTCACAAAATATATCACAATCCCTCCGCGAGACCAGCGTAATTGAAATCAGCTCGGCGTCCCCTCCGTCATATTCCCCTAAATCAAGTGCCAATGTCATGAGTCCAAACACTCTGCCTGACTCACTAACAGCAGCAGGTTTTACGACAACTCCCCCATCCACTCCTTTTAATGTGACTTCTGATGCAATGCTTCCCTGTACTACAGACAAGGTAGCGATTAGGCCAACAATTGCAATTGCTTTGCAAGCGCCTACCCCTCATATACACCAAGTGGACAATAATCCTCATCCTATAAGAGATAAAACCATACCGGTTTTTGATCTCACGGCAAATACAGAGGTTTCACCTCAGTCAAAAAAACAAGTCCAGCTAAACCAAGAACAGGAACAAATTGCAAGACAATTAATTTTTGACACCTCAATACAAAGAAGAGGCCGTTGTCGTTGCCCCCGCCGAGTGGAACCCATAACCTTTCTCAATCGGCCATTATGTTTGCCTACTTCTCACATAACTCCTCTGCTTTATCAATATCGTTCACTCACCCAACGCTGCGAAAAATTGGAAGTGCACCGCACCCTCATCCAGCAAAACCGAACAAAACAGTACACTCACCTTTATTGGACATCACCCTAAAAGCTATGAACAGAGCTCTGATCTCATTAACAACATTATTTGAAACATTAGATGCCAAAACTAATCATCAAACGTCTCTCATAACGCAGCTTCTCCAACGTGAGGCGCTTACCAATTTAGATCCACCTGGCAAGGTAATATCAAACACGCCTGAGGTCTGGCCAGTTCCAGACGAATTTTCCACTCATTTATTTTCTCCGCAAAGTATGCAAAACATGAGCGCTATCGACACAGTCAAATCAATGGTTAGCTCATTGCCTTCTTTTCAACAATTATTTTGTTCTTGTGGAACTGATAAAGTCGAATCTTCTGAAGTAGATTTTACACTTTCTCTTGCGTTAGTCGCAGGAGACATTCCATTAGTAGAACCTAAGAAAATCAAACAATCTTTTACAATCTTTACTCCCAACATGAGTAAAAAGCAAAGCACCAAACCCCCATTGAACATAAAAAAAACAAAATGTATTAAAACAGCACGCCCACAAACTAGCTCTAGCTCCTAACACTTTATACGTACCATCTACCTCCCTAACAAACAGAGTGAGACAGCTAGTTCGGCAGCACTAAATAAATAAGCAAAAATTACCCAAAACAAAAAAGCAAATAAAAGCACTAATAGTGCTCCAAATCTTGTTTATGAACCCTTAGATGATCTTATTTCAGCTGTGGCAGACCAGCAGGAGACGGCGCTACTCCCATAATTCCTTGCCAATCACTGCAGAATCTAGGCATCAGCTCATTTTGCTCTAAGTTACGCTTATCTGTAGATAAAGAATTTTTCACATTAGAACAAAGGCGAGAGGAGATACAAAAATCTGTGGATCTCTACCATGCATCATAAAATAAAACAACTGGCAGCATTACTAAAATATCAAACAGATCACTCCAAGGTCCCCTAAAAGATCATGCATTTCTAATCTCCAGCTCTACAAAGTCGTTGATACAGAAGTATTTGGCACCTCAACTAGGAAAAAGCTCAAAGTCATGCATGGCCCATTCCTCTAATAAAAATAAAGAGGGCACACACTGGTACAGTGAGCACAAACCCTGACATTCTTATTACCACCATTTAATAATAAAGTGTCAATCTGCTCCCTATGAGGTCTACGACCTTAACAGATCAAGCATCCTCAACATCTTTAATGGCATTCCCAGTTTGGAGGATGTTACATCTCTAGACATACAACAAATGTAGTTTGTTGAGGAGGGCGATCTATCGCAGGCAAGAGTGTGAATTCAGTCAGGAGTTGTTTTAAATGCTATCTGGCAAGCTAGAATGTAATTATATATCGTAGGATTCATAAATGCTCAAGATACATTGGCAGTGTATTCTTTTAACCTCAGACAAACCGGAAAACCATCAATTAATGTGACCCAATCACTGCCTCTAAAAGTGACATGTTCAATCTCCAGACACAGTTGTTGGCAATCAGAATCAACGAAATATCTGGTCTGGTATGCATGCATAACAATCCAAGACCCAATTCATGTGTGACGTTCATCTTGCTAGATGGAATACGCGGGGGTTCATACACTTGAGGGATACTTATGATAATCATTTTAACGACTACAACTTCGTGGCCTTGCAGGAAACATGGTACAATGAACCTCCCCTCTGGGCTGGCCATCAAGTTATTCTGCATGCAGCAAAATCATATATTAAAGAAAGGCCAACATCTGGTCTTGTTGCAACCAAAATAGGCTCTGGGTTCAGAGCGCTGGCATGGGCGGCTCAAATCAATATATTCAGCTTGCTAAAATTAAGTCAGCAGTCAAAGACATCGCACTCATTAATGTTCACTGGAACCATGCAGGAATTCATTCCAATTAATTCTTCCAAGACCTCGAAATTCTTCTAGATCTTATTATCTTATTATACAGGAACCTACCATTCCACAAACCATCTTGGTAGGCAATTTAAATCTCCATTGCTTCTCAAAACGCATCACAAATGAATCCGCAGTACGAAGACGATGGCTCTCCCTAATGAAAGAGAGACATCTAGTGATGACCAATGGAGCGCTCCCTGGAGACATTCCTCCGCAAAGTACGTGGAAAAGATGCCACCAGGAAGCAATCATTGACTATATCTAGATCAAGATCTTTTCGCACAAGCGACAAACTTTGAAATTAAAACACAAAAATACAGCGACCACAAGATGTTATCCTTCAGTTGGTCGTGGGATTCGGCTGTGGACAATACCTTTGAGAACAAATACAGAGGCCAACTAATAATAATGGGAGGCAGAAACCGCTTTCGATGGTCTGATCAATCATTGAAACATTTCAATGACTGCATCGTAAAAAATCAGTGTTCCTCAAATGGACACATGATCGAATCAGGAGGGCATTATGTTGCAGCCCTGCTACATTTTAGTCAACAGTCATCAATATCAGTCAAAGAGATTCATAAAAACAAACATATATTTGATCCAGAATTGCATAACAAGAAAAACAAAAAAGATTTGCCGGAACAAAAAAATGTGAGTTCTCAAGCAACTAAAAACCAAGTATAAAAATTGGATACGGGCCCAAAGAGCCCTAATGTATCAGAAAGATGGAGAACAAATGCTTACGGCACAGATTTGGAATTTACTTAATCGTGCGAATCACATTACGCAAACTCCTATCCAGATTAATGGAGTTTCAGAACAACAATGGAAAGATCATTTTACAACCGTTTATGCGTTGCCCAACTCCATCGATCTTGTTTGTAATAGAGCGGTGGGCAAAAATGATCCGCTTGAAGTAACTAAAGAAGTTATTTTGTATTATATTAAAAAATCATGTCGATTGAGAGCGCCAGGCCCTTATGGGCTCCATAATGCTATGTTTAAACAGCACCCTGATGCCTGGGCGGAATTCCTTTATAATATCTACACTTATGTACTCAAAACTAAAGTACAACCGATGTCATGGCGCAAATATATTGATGTACCAATTTTCAAGAAGGGTAGCCGGCAAGTCCCTGCCAACTACAGGCCCAACGGACTTCTCGACTAACCTGGCAAAATATTTGCTCATCTCAGTCTGAGAGATTTCAATAATTGGACTATGAAATCTCTCTGTCGAGATCCATTCCAAACAGGTTTTATAGCGGGGATGGGTATTTCTATCAATCTTATGACCAGTAATGCCATAAAAGCTCATTGCTGTACTCGGAGAGAACAACTTTATTTGGCTCGTGTTGATTTTCGCTCAGCTTTTGACTCTGTTTCTAGACAACTACTAATGGCTATACTCTACAAGGCAGAATGTCCAACGACCATTAGTTCCTTAATTGAATCATTGCACACTGACACCTCAATTCAGGTCCATTTAACATTAGATGGTCTTCTCTCTGCACCTATTTCTACTAATAGAGGATTAAAGCAGGGTTGCATCCTTGCATCAGCTCTTTTTAAGTTTTTTATTTCCGATTTAAAGGACACATTTACAAATGTCATGAGTGATGCTCGAAAATTGGCATATCATGTAATTTTGTGGCTGCTATATGCAGATTATTTAGTTTTACTATCTAAAACGCTGAGAGGTCTTCAGAATCTATTAAATGCATTAAACACCTATGCGGAAGAAAATGAATTATTAATTAATCTGCATTAGACAAAAGTTATGCATTGTGGCAAACCACGGAATCATAGCAAATCCTATAGTTGGTTGTTGCGGAGTGCTAGACTTGATTTGGTACATGAATATCGTTACCTGGGTTTCAATGTAAACGACCAAGCTCAATATCTCCCATACCTTGCAGCAATTAAAATTAAGATGCAAACTGCTATTTGCCAAGCAGGATTGATACATGCCAAATATGGCAAATGTTCATGTTTACCAGTGTTGACCTGCTATAATCAGAAGGTAACATCAGAGGTGCTGTATGGTGCTGAATCTAAGGGTATCATTCCAGAAACATTCTGGCTTAAAATGAAAGTTAAATTTTGCTGACAAGCTTGTCTATTCCCCAATGCGTACCTGGTGCCATGATCAGATTTGAACTAGGTCTTCTCTCTCTTTATATCTTATATGTATGGAAATGATACACACTACATAGGAAATGTTTGATTGCTCCGAAATCAGATTTCTATTTTGGCCACGTATGTAACATCATCAGATCACAAGTTTGTTATAACTTGGAAGACCACAATCATAAACATACTGATAGCAGCAGACATACCTATTGTCCTTCTGATAGACAATCCGATACGCGCAAGACACACATTTTACCAATTTGATTGGATTAGAACACGACAAAGATGCTTAGTGTATGCTGACTTTAGGAACAATCCGTTCATCCATAGAAAATACCATTTTGTAGAGACATATTTAGCCAGATGTCCATCACCAGTTCTTAGAAATGCCTTTTCGAGATTGAGATTTAATCTGTGGCCGACAAGGGATGTTTTAGCAAGATGAAAAATTATCGGAAAAAACGAAAATATGTGTTGTTTTTGGAATATACCAAGACAAACAGAGTGCTTGAAACATTTAATTACAGAATGTCCGAAACTTGACGACAAGCAAGTTTTTTATTTGCAGAAGTATTTTAAACATTATGAAATTGTTAGCTCAGAGAATCTATGGCAACATCATTTTTGTACTAACCACACGTCTGTCAGAATTGTCACAGTCAATCTGCTCAGTGCTTTGCATCTTAATTAATGTAGGTACATTTTAAATGATCAGATGTTGCAACTCTGATCTTTTTTAAACTATTATTTGATATACAGTATGTCTTATTTTAGAATTGAAAGCACAGACCATAATAGGCCAATTGTAAATTGTAAAGGTTTTATTCATTCATAATTTTTGCAAAATGTTAAATTTTAAGATTTCTTTAACTATAAATTGAATGGTTGAATTAATTCAGCCAAATAAATAAAAAGTGAGAGAGGCCTTGGGGCCGCTAGCCCTCACCTCCCACTTGGGATAAGGGTATTTCCAACACAGCTGTCATAGCTTGAGTTAGACCCCTGGTAGATGGGAGGAAGTTGGTGATATTCTGTGAGCCCCCAAGCTGACCCCTGATTACTGCAACACTCTACCTCAGTCCTTTATGTGAGCGCCAATCCTCTGGGGCGGCCCTGGGATCCAAAGGCAGAGCTTGGCTGGCACACTGCGGATAATTGTCGGAGGGCTGTCCAGGCTAGCTGTATGTACGACTAACTCGAAAAGACGGTGTGAGCTGCCCTTGGACTTTGTGGCTGTTCCTGGGGGCTGCCCCGTCAGCAGGAGGGGGGAGTTGGAGCTGGATACCAATCTGCTGCGGTGTGTGCACAAGGAAGGAGCAGTTTACGGATGGAGCGATGCCGGTAGGAGCCTAGTGCTGGTGGCGCACCTTGAGTTGGGGAACGTCTCCCGGACCACATAGAGGGGAGCAGGTCATGTCCATGCCTCATTCGTCTCGATGCAATACCAACCCCAAAGGGCGACGGGGGGGATACATGGTGCGCTAATACCACAGATAAGGGAGACATGGATGCGGCAGCCCAATTACAAGTCATATTGTTAGACATGAAGATGCTGAACCAACAATCACAGAAAAGCTAACCTGACAGTGCAGGATATGGCGAAAGAGCTCAAAGACATTAACAGTCGCTTAAATGCTCAGGCAGAGAGAACTGGGTACAACGAACAGCGGATTAGTGTGGTGGAGGACAACCAGCGGGACATGGCCCACTAGCTCAGACCGTAATAATGTTCACCTGGTCGGTTTACTGGAGAGCATGGAAGGGACTAACCTGAATGGTTATCTCTACTCTATCTGGCAGTCGGAACTCTGTTTTAGTAATCCCAGAGAACTGCTGATTGAACGTGCCCATAGGGCACCGATCCGGAAGCCTCCTAAAGACGCCTGCCCCGTGTTATCACTATCTGGTTTCTAAATTTCCAGCATAAATTGGTTGTTCTTAAAGCCTATCAACAGCATGGCCCCAAACGGCTGCGCGGAGTGCAGATTCAGCTGTTCAATGACTTTTCGCTGGAGATTTCTAGGTGTCACAGTACATTTTATTCAATCTTCTAAACTTTGAAGGGCTCAACCCAACGCTACTACCTGAAGTTCCCAGCGGTTTGGTGCTTTCATTTGGGAGAGAAGTGGCCCCCGTTCTACTCTCCAGACAAGGCCTGGTGGTTCCTGGGCCGGCACAACATTTTGGTACCAGACGCTGTTTCCGACCAAGACCCTCAGGCCACCTCCTCTAAAGAAGACAACCTGGAGCGCAGAAATACCGACCAGAGAATGAGGTGGCAGAAGAAGAAGAGCAGACAACTGAAGTGGCTAGCAAGATCGGCAAGGGGTGGCATGCTGAACAAGGCGCCTGACTGAGGGGGTGGGCGCTGTAAATTGAGACAGTGCTTTGGCTTGGTGGTGGAGTGGCATAAACTGTATAATGTATACTGTGATGGCTGCTGATGGGGTCACTATGAACATTTCTGATTTTTAGGCACCATTGTGTTTCTTGTTTTGAGCTGGGGCAAAAACTGCGTTCGTACTCTTGGATCTTTTTGTTCCTGAACGATTCGGCACACCGTGCGTCTCCATTGCTGTATTTTAGTGCAACCGCTCTGTCGCTGTGAATGATCACTACTCTTTGCGAAACGTGAGCGGGACTTGTGGAGTCTTGCCCACTGATCCGCATTGGCTGTTTATTCTTCTTATTTGGCTTCCCACTTGGGAACTCAATGTTTGACAGTTTTTTCCTGTTTTATATTGTTATGCTGGGGCGGTTGAAGGGAGGTTTCAGGTTGGCTCTATGGGGAATTCATGGGGTTTGATATCCGGATCAGGCCAGGCTTTATAATATACGGGGAGACACTGACGAGGGTGGCACCTCCAGGAGGCAGAGAGGGAAATCTTCGGAATCTGATAAGGGGACTACACTATCCTGAGCGAGACATCTGGGACGACTCTGGGTTTATGGATCTCGGACATGAGTACGATTCTGCGTATTTCTCTGAACATTCAGGTCCTGGGAGACCGATTAAGCACTGTAGAATGTTAAATCCGTTGCAGGATGAGGGGGGGACATAGCCTTCCCTCAGGAAACCCACTCATATGTGACTGAGTCTGGGAAACGGCACAGGGGTGGGTGGGGCAGGCATATCATGCTCCCTTTTTATGCAAGCGAGGGGGTGGGGTCTATTCTCCTTCGTAAATGGCTGCCCTTTACCCCGATAACGACTATGTCCCACCCGGACAGATGCTTTATGTTGGGGAGGGGACTGCTTTTTCAACAATATGACACTCTGCTGAATATTTATTTCCCAACGGACGGTAAAGCAGACTTTTTTTGCCAATGTCTTCACACAGTGTGCGCTCTACATGGGTCCCTTGACATTAGTGGGGCGTTGGGGCTTAAACGTAGCCTTGGCTCCTGATGTTGATGGACAGTCGCCTCACTATCCTTAAGTGAGGCCTCCCAGAAAGACTAAGGTCCTCTGTGCCTGATGGAAGAGCTTTGTTTGTGGGACGTGTGGAGGGAGTTAAATCCGCAACAGCGGGACTTTTCTTTCTATTCGAACCTTGCCTTGCACATGCTGTCCATGGCCCGATAGTGCTCCACATTGCATTCCGGGCAGAGCGGCTCCAATCCCTACCATGGAGGTTGAAGCTCTGTACCCTGCAGTACCCTGATTTCATTGATCATTTAGAGCAGTGCATAGATCGCTTCTGGGAGGAGAACTTGTGGAGGGCTACACTGCGGTTAGATGCTGGGACACCTTCAAAGCCTATTTACGGGGGCAATGCATTGCCAAGTGGGCCTTTAAGTGGAAAGGGTGGCAGCAGTGCGAGGAACAGCTCCAGAATTACTACGATAAGAGCAGGCTCATAAGGCCACATGTGAGCACTCTCTGCTGAGTAGGATCAAGACCTTTAAGAGGGAACTCAAGATTGCACTATGCAGCGCGCTCATAAATTATTTTCTAAATGTGCCCAGTCCTTCTTCAAAAATAACAATCGCCCCCTCTGACCTATGGTGGTCCTTTTGTAGGGTCACCAGAGAGCACAACTAACTGACACAATTAAATCCAGGTCTGGTTTGCTACTTACCGATACTAAAGCAATCAATGAGCGCTTTGTGGAGTACTGCCAAGAGTTGTATGCAGAGCCGGCGCCGTTGGAAATTGGTGCAGATCTGGCCTTCCTAGAGAGCCTTGGTCTACCTGTTATACCTAGGGAGGACTTAAAGCTGCTGAATGACCCTATTGAGGAAGGAGAAGTGGCCACTGCAGTGGCGGGTCTGGCGGGAGGCAAGGCTACCGGCCCGGATGGCCTCCGAAATGACCTATATAAAGTCCTGGTAGATAAGCTGGTCCCCAGGCTGACCACAGTGTTCAATGAAGCTAGGACTGTAGGTTTCCTGCCGGACTCGCTCTTAAGGGCCAATCTCATTGTCTTCCTCAAGAAGTGTAAAGATACCACAGAGTGTAGTGCCTAAAGGCCAATATCCTTTTTCAACACAGATTCTAAAATGTTGGACAAATGCTTAGCGTGCCGCCTGGATTGTGTTCTTCCAAAGCTAGTCCATTTGCTTGTCCATGGCTTTATTTGCGGATGTCACTTATGCGATAATATGAGACACCTATTAAATGTGGTGGCGTACTATCCCTTGATGCCAAATTGAACTATATGTTCACAGTTTTGTGGACTTTCGGCATTAACAGATATTTCTTGGATATGGTGGGGCTCATGTATTGTTGCCCACCTGCTTCTGTTGTCACTAACAGGTTCACCTCGGCACCCTTTCGATTGTAAACGATCACGAGACAGGGCTGCACCCTGTCGCCTCTCCTCTACGCCCTGGCCAGAGAACCTCTGATCCTGCCGAATCCTGCCAGGATTCGGCAGGATACTGTAATTAATGGTCTCACAAGAGCCAGGATCGAACATCGCCTATCCCTATACCCCGACGATTTCCTTCTATATGTGGCTGAATGGTGAGCTAATCCACCCCGTATCCAGGCCCTTCTGACCTCTTTTGGCCCAGTTGCAGGCTATAAAGTAAAATATGATGTATCAGAGATCCTGCCGCCATGGCCAGATATTCCGTGGGACCCGGGGTCGAGTGGCCCCGTTTAGGTTGCAGCTGCCCGCTATCAAATATTTGGGGATATATGTGGGTGCCTCAATGGGAACACTGGTTCGGGACAACTACCCTGGGCTGATTACAAAAATTCAGACCGACCTTTGTAGGTGTAATGTGTTATCTCTGTCACTACAAGGCAGGGTAAATATGGTCAAGATGAACACCCTCTCTAAATTGGTCTACTTAGCACAGATGATACCCTTCTCCATGCCTAGAAGCATGAGGCGGGATCTTGAAAGACACATAGGGAAATTCATGTGGCGACATAAGAGGGCCAGGTTGAGAATGGAGTGGTGATATGCCGCCAAACAAGATGGAGGCCTACCCCTCTCGTCGTGACAGTCCTAAATCCTGGTGGCACACGTCTGTTGGGTCAAGCGGTGGCTGGGCCTGTCCAAGTCCAGCATCTGGTATAGATCAGAGTTGGCGCTGCTACTGCCCCCCTCTCCTCCGGAGGCTGTGGCCCTTCCGTGGACTCGCCTCCTGGAGCATACATATTGCACAGCATCCTATTGTGGGAGCATCGCTGCGAAGTTGGTTGCAACTGCTGAGGAAGATAGGGGTAGACAATAAATCAGTGCCACCCTGGCTTAGCATTGGGGCATTACTTATGACAAGCCCGGAGGGCAGAGAGAGATGGAGGGGGCGTTAAACCTGGCGCCAAGTGCGTATAATGGATCTGTTCGAAGAAGCAGCCCCACTGCCCTTTGCTGAGTTCAGGACGAGGCTGGGGCTGGAGCAAACTGAGTGGTTGGAGCACAGGGCTGTGATCTTGATGATCCAATCCCAGATGACAACAGCTGGGTTCTCACGCAGCCCCTCATCCTGCAAATCGGAGCTTGAGGCTGATCAGCTAGAGTTCCCTAAATTAAAGGTCTTCTATCTGCTTAGTATCCCAAATAATGTGGGGAGGAATACGATCCTATCTGAGCAATGGGCCGCTGAACTGGAAGTCGGGCTGGACTGTGGGGTCATATACACTTTCTTCTCCTGGGTTACTGAAGTCTCATTTAGCATAGGAAATAGAGAAATCCAGTATACAATTGTTCAAAGATACTATGATACGCCGACGAAGCTGGCAGTGATGAAACTATTAACATTGCTGGAGGGGGTGTGGGCAGCGAGAGACGCTTGGTCACTTGTTCTGTGCTTTGGGGCTTAGTACGAGATGCAGTGTGTGGAATCCCGGGTGCGGCAGCTAGGCTAGTGCCAGGGGCCATGCTGTTTGGGGTTGGGGTGGAGAACTGCCACGATGACAATAATGCTATTCGGCTACTGCACACAATGTTGTTTGCTGCCAGAAAGGCTATTCTTATCAAATGGAAGTCTCCGGAGGGACCATCTCTGAGTGTTTGGGAATGGCGTGGAATGGCCAGATTGCAGCGGCTATGGGAGCTATATGAACAATACATTTGACTGTTATGTGAACATGCTTGGGGCCAGTGCCCTAGGGAGATACAGCAGGGGCCAAATCGGCCTGGCAGGGCGAAAGGGGTGGGCAGTGTACATCAGGTGTTGGGGGCCCTTCGGCAGGGAAGTTGGTATTGTTAATGCTGTTATTATTTCCCTCACCAGGATGTAATGTGCTTGCTCACCTACCCTTAGGAGTGCGATCTGGGCTGTCTATTATGTACGTGTGATTCCTCTTTTTCTTTTTTTCTTTATACCTCCCACACATTAATCTCCTGACCAGGACTATGTTGCCTCGATATGGCATTGGTTGTTGTTCTGTTTCTCTTTTTCCTTTGTTTGTATGACTCATTTTTCTAATAATAAAAAGGTTTAATTAAAAAAAAAGACCATGGTAATTTCAGACTAACATTGGCTCCGAGAGCTATAGGGAACACTGCAGGAGAAGTTTAAAGCATTGCTGCTTAGGTAAGAGAAGTTCATATTGTGAGGGACGGTATTTCCTTCCAAACAATAAACATTGGATCTTTGCCAGACAGTTTTTTAGATTGGGGTGCAATTAAGCAACATTAAGGGGGGTGATTATTAACTATTCCTTCCTTAGGAAGAGGGTGAGGATAAGGAAGCTTCAGGTGCTGGAACAAAACCTAAGCAGTGCAGAGTATTTTACAAAGAGTCTTGTGGGCACTGCATACCTGTTCTTCGAGGTTGCTTCTGCGAAGAGGAAGCCAGTCTGTCAGGAAGCGTTAAAGAGAAGGATTTGTATTGCGGGGTACCAACACAATAGCTTCCGGGTAGGAACAGGGAGGCACTGGATCAGCTCCCAAAGCCACAGGACGGCACTTCCCTGATTTACGTGGTATCAGAACAGTGCACGCACTGGCAGGGAAGGCACATAGAATATCCAATAGGCTACAGCTGGTATACAGGTGGCAGAGATCCAGCTGGTGTTTTGGCAGGTAGATGTTTCAGGTAGCAAAAGGCAACGCCCAACGGAGGCACGAGGCAGGACAAGAAACAGGAGGGAGGCAAGAGGGAAATCCAACCAGAGGTCCAGCAGGGAGATAGAGGAAACAAGGGTACAGGGCAAGGACCCATAAAAGGGGAGAAGGAACATGGCATCAGACAATTGGGGAACTCAGAAGGAAGATTGGAGCAGCCAATCCAGTAGAAAGGAAAAGAAGCATGGCAGACAAGGACAATTCGTAAGGCGACAGATAATTAGCACTGGAAGCTAATAAAGAGGCGAGGGCATGATCAGGTAACTAACCGCGTTGAGACGCACTGCACTGGCGCCTCTGGTGCCCTGCTAAGGAAGTGTAATGGAAGCAAGGATTGCACAGCCGCTGACGCTCTTTCCGAGCCATGAGGACTTCAACTGCGCAGAGCGTTGAACATGGACATCTGCACATGCACGGACTGGAAAAAATTGCTGTGCCCAGGGAGTCAGAGGCTGAAGCCTGGTACGCCTGAGAAAGGCACCAACGGGGGTAAAACCTCCATTATTGTGATCGCCAGACCCGGGCATCTTGTCTCCCCCACAAGGTGATTGGCGCGATACAGAGAAATGTTTAGCAGTCTCTCAAAAGGAAAACGACTTGGTAAAACTCAGAGTCAAGGTCAAGGCTACTGGCAGAATGGGTGAAACAAGCCGTGCGGTAGGTTACTTTATGAGGCAACTGTTTTGGGAGCAGTGAGAAAAAGCAGTCCATATTCTGGCCAGTGGGCTTAAGAAGTTGGCGAGTACGAGAATGATTTCCTCTCTTTAGAACATCACAGGTTTGATTGTGATATCTAGGGAGGATAATAACTAAGAATTTAGTAACTACTAGCTGATATATCTGGCACTGCCCAGTATTTCATTTTCTCATAGGTACTATTTGTTAGAAATACCTTAAGGTAGCTTTACGCTTTTCGGAAAGGCTCCATAAGGAAGGTGAAATGTCATGCTGCTCCGTGGTCTCTGCCGTCCTTGATGTTCTGGCTCCTTTCCTTTCTTTATGAAGTTGGGTGTCATGCTGCTCTGTGGTCTCTGCCGCCCTTGATGTTCTGGCTTTTTCCCTCTCTTTCTGAAGTCAGGTGACATGCTGCTCTGTGGTCTGAGCCGCACTTGATGTACTGGATGTTTCCGTGTCTTTTTGGAGTCCGGTCTCATGGTGTTCGGTTGTCTCACTGGCTCGCAGTAATTTTGATTTCTTTGCTTGCAGATGAACTTGTCTAATATGTTTCAGTTTTTTTTAGGAATTTTGAATCCACCAGACTTGATTAAAAAAGCACTACAACTATAATGACCAGACTGAATAAAAAACACTACTAAAAATGTAACGGACTGGATCACTAAACACTACCAGAATGTACTCCACACTGAATCTCAAAGCACTATTTACATTTTCAACAGAGGGTCTAATAACACTTCAGCATTATTCGTAGGAGAGTAACAGAAATGCCTGTCGCACCTCTTTATATAGCTACAGTTTGGAAACTTTTGGAATGCTACCTGCCTTCACCTTCACCTCTCAAGTCGCGTCTTAGGTCAATTTGCTTCCCATATGCCTTGCCTTGTCTCACATACGCTAACATTTCACCAAGCCACAAACCCACAAACTATTTTTTAAAATCTTTATATATAAAGATATGAAATCTATATAAACCAGATAGGTCCACTGCAGAGGAAACACATGAATGTATTTTTGCTAGCTTGGAGATGCTGTGTTTGGGAATACCAGACAGGGGGAAACGGGAATTGAATATTCCTTGGTGTAAGGTTAAAGAAGCATTCAAAAAGATGGCAAGAAGATACCTATGAAGATGGGCAATCATGGGTGTTAGATGTGTTCTTCATTGAATTCTTCATTGAATTCTATCTGTGACATTTTACCGCTGTTGCAGTATGATCTATTCAATGAAAGTTCGAGATTGCTGTGCCCAAAATCAGTGTTCACTGCAGAAAAAGCAATTGACCAGATGTATTGGAGTTCTTTAAAGCACACCTTGAAGAGATGTGTTTTTGGGGAAAGTTTTGTCACACTGTGTGTTACAATATTCTCAAATGCACGGACCTGCATCTAATCAGAAGAGTTTGACATGGGGAGGTGCATGCACTGGGATGCCCTCTCTTTCCCCTGCTATGTAACCTGCCTCTGGAGCCCTACTGGTGTTGACCCGGCAACATCAAGGTTTTAAGGGGAAAGGCAGGTAGGTATGAGGTAAAGAGCCTATGCTGTTGACTTTGCCATCACCATATCTGAACCTGAGGCCTCTTTGCCACCTGTGTTAAGAATATTGTCCAAACTGTAAGATCTTTGTTTAAAAGGTAAATCTGGCTAAAGTTGAAATATTGAAACGAAGGATGCGTGGGCACCACAAATTGATCAAACAGTAGTAATTAAATAATAATTAGCCAAAAAATGTATCAGAGCTTATCAATAAAGCCTTGGAACAAGGATGTAGAGAATCCAAAAGAAAGGGCTAGGAAAGATGTCCTACCTCGTAATACGTTCACGCTGTGCCTTTAAAAAAATTGCAGCTGTTTGCTAAACATTCAAGTGAAGTTCACAAGGTTTTTGAAATAATAGTCCATAGATTTCAATGTCAAAATGTCCCAATCACTTTCATTCTATGAAAGGCAGTGTGCATCCAAAGTGTGTGTCCAAAAAGTAATTGCCAATTAATTTCAGAACTAGGACCGTCATCAGGGCTGGACACTATAAACACAATATTTCGCCAAGATGTGAAATATAAAGATGAATAAAAAAACAATTGTTAAAATACAACCCCACAATTGTCGATAAACCAAGAAGTTGATACAAGAATAAGCGGAGGACATTTTCTTGGGGGGAAAAGCTGCAGTCAAAACATATACAAATCCAACTTCCAAAGAAATTACTGAAAGTTGAAATATTGAAAGTTGAATTATTGCCACTGTTAAAGATGTGCTTAAGAGGCCATGTCCAGGGCAGTGGGATGAAGTGGCCGTCACGCGGCGTCTGCTATCTGGGGGCTTAAGTGAATAGGCATATTAGGAAGATAATTATTTAATTCTAAAGGAAGCGTAACAGATAGTGTTAACGAAGACATCTAGAGGTGGCAGCACAGGAATGTTACTTTGTGGGGTAAAATTGTCACAGTAAGATCCTGGGTAAACTCTTTTGGGGCCGACTGAAATGGGTGAAATGTGGATGGTCCACTGTGCAGAAGTGTTTCTTTATAAGGAAGGGAGCTTTGGGTTTACAAACCTTAGGAACTATCACAAAGCATGCATGCTTCACGTGATAACGTATTGGAATGGGTAGATGGACAAAATTACCTGAAATGGCAGAAATGGACTAAGAGTTGATAGCACTGTTCAGGTTAGAGGCAATGCTGACAAAGGACCGTCCCCTGAATCTTGGGGCAACCCAGCGACTGTTCAGTTTAACAATACAGCAATTACGTGGGGGCAACAGGAAACTGTATTGGAAACCTTGCATCTCGGCATGGATCATGTGACTCAGTGACATTTGGGCTGGGGACAAGATAAGAACCTTTTAAAGTTCAAATGTAAACTGCTGGATAGGGGAGGAAGGGAGTTACCCTGTTTTGAAGGGCCTCAGTGAGACCCTCCGCTCCCCTCCCCCTTGAGCCTGAGGCCTGCTGGGCTGCAAGGAACATCAGGCAATGTTGGCTCACATGTTATGGAGGTGCAGGCAGAGTTTGGGGTTTGTTTCGGAGGGAATGTTCGAGGGGGCGTGGTATAGACCCATCTTTGTGGACCCTCGCAGCATTGTTCTACTTATTCCCGGAGTCTGTGATGCAATGCACCCATAGGAGGAGATGGTTACATAGAGCACTCACTTGTGCAAAGATAAAGATCTTGAACCTTTGGAAGGCAGAGAAGTGTCTTATAAAAGAAGATTGTGTTTAGAGCCTGTAGTATCTTTAAGGCTATGAGAAAATCGCGATCACAAGAAGGGAAGGAACCTGACCATGATTTCATATGGGCAGTTTTAATGAACTGTATGTCTAACCGGTGGTAACATACAGCTCTATGCCAGAACTTCTCCCATAAGGCCTGTCTTGAAATCTGGCTGACCTGCCCCCTCCTTTTTTCCCCTTCTTTTTTCTCTCCCGTCTTTACTCCTTTCACAATTGTCTTGTGTTTGATGTACAATGTGTCTGTGGCTTCGCTCTTATGACATGTCCCTACATTCTGGTTGTTCACAGATGGTTAATGATGTTGGGAACATAGTCTTTAACTTAATTATATTGATCGATGACTGATGAGATAATAGTTTAGGTATCCTAGATTGATGTGAAACACCACTATCACTTTGTTAATGTTGTTATTATACTGATAATATGTACCTCTTTTAAATAAAAAAACAAATCTCATTAGCACCTACATATGTAGAAAAATAAACCTTTGCCCCTTAAATAGGTCTCATAAAGTCAAAGTGGCCAGAGCTATATTACTATCCCGATTAGACTACTGTTATAGTCAGTGGGCCTCTTTTCAAGTTTGGCAATATTCCCTTAGTAGTTCCCGTTGAATAGTTCATCTCTGTTACTGCCACTCTGCAAGTGGATTTGCCACCGGATTACGCATTCATACGGCTCCATTTCAGTATCAATTGCCAATTTTGGAGTCCACAAGGCTTCACTGAGCATTTATTGAATTTAATATGGGCGGTAATTCTGTGCATGGTAAATCAGCCACTTTTTGCGTTAGAAGTGGCGTATTGACCCCCACTACCTTGCTGGTGTGTAAATCCTCCACTTCAAAATCAAACTCTGAATTCGGCAGTGTAGCATTTCTGACAGTAATTCTGCACCACCAACCTCGCAAATGAGGCTCTTTTTCATGGCATCCCAAAAAATGTGATTAATCACATTCAACTATTTCAGAACAAAGCAGCAAGACTCAATTTAGATCTCATACCTAGCGACCAGATTACTCCTGCACTAAACTATCTTAACTGACTGCCATTTTAAGCAATAATTGAACTGAAAATGCTCTGTATTATTATTATTATTGTATTTATTGAGCGTGGTCCTAGCTTTGAGAAGCAACAGAGCGCTTTATGGTGGTATACAGCAATACAGATACACAACGGAGTGCTTTTCAGAGGTAACAGAACAGATATAGAGTGGGGGTAGGATACATAAGGGCAAAGAGGAGGGGTACAGCTGTAAAGGGTGTACAAGGTGGTGGGGAGGAGTGGGGCCCACAGCGTCTATGCGAGTCAGTTGGCACGGGGGCAACTTGATGGCCTAGGTGTTGAGGCGGGGAGACTCTTTGAAGAGGTGGGTCTTGAGTCCTTTTCTTAATTGTAGGAGCATGGGGATGAGTCTGATGCGGATGGGGAGGAGGTTCCATAGTTTTGGGGCATAGGCATAGAAGGCTTGTTTTCTGGTCCTTTCCTTTTTGCAGTGGTGGATTTCAAGTCTGGACATGTCCTGACTTCTGGTGTTTCGCTGTCCGCCAGAGATGCTGTGTTTCTCCGAGAGGCAGCTTGGTGACTTGAGCCAGTGAATGTCATTGAGGGCTGGGGTGATGTGGTCATATCTGCGTAGACCCTTGATGAGGTGTGTGGCCGCATGTAGGACACTTCTCAGGGGCACAAGGGAGGACGACGGGAGGCCTTCGAGGAGGGCATTGCCCCAATCCAGGTGGGATAGGACCAGTGTTTGAAGTGTGGATCTAAAGCTTTCTGGATGGAGGAAGGGAGTGCTGATAGCAAGCTGTCTGAGTTTTCTTAGCTATGTGTATCTTGAGGGAGAGGTGTTTGTCGATGTGCATCTGAGTGACTTGGTGCAGGAAGCGAGCGTGGGTGTGAATCCCTCAGGGTTCATGGCTGATAGCCAGGTTTATGTCTGGGTGTTCGATGTTGTTGGTGAGGAGTAGGAATTCGGTCTTGCAGGGGTTAAACTTCAAGTATGCACTGGACATCCAAGACTGGATCAGTGAGAGGCAGGTTTTGAGGCCGTAGATGTCCTTGATGGAGTCGATCTTGAGATATAGCTGTGTGTCGTCAGCGTATTAATGGATGTAGATGTTGTGTGTGGCTAAAAGGCTCCCAGCGGCACCATGTATAGATTGAATATCACTGGGGAGAGGATGTAACCCTGCGGGACTCCACAGGTGATGGGTAGCATTGGTGATGTAGAGGAGTCCATCTGATCAAACCGCTGGCGTTTGGTGAGGTAGGATTTGTACCAGTGTAGGATAAAGTTGTTGATCCCCATGCGCCGATGTAGGTGTCCGTGTGTGCCTGGTGGTCTACTGTGTCAAAAGCGGCCAACAAGTCAGGTAGAACCAGGAGGTAGGGGTAGCCGTTGTCAAAGATGTTGAAGGTGTCGTAGACCACCTCTATGGTGGCCGCCTCCATGCTGCATCTGGGTCTAAACCCGGATTGGTAGGTTTGGAGGAGATTGTTGGTGTTGATGTGGTACTGCAGTTACACGGCTCCGCTTTCTCTTTGATCTTACCTAGGATGGCAAGATGGGTGATGGGCCGATAGTTACCTAGGTTGTTGGGATCAAGAGTGGGCTTCTTTAGTAGAGGGAGGATTTGTCCTGTCTTTAAGGTCGATAGGAAGGTGCCTTGATCTCCAGGTAGGGAAGGAAAGTTGCTGCGGGGGGGGTTTTGAGAATGGATGCTGGAAGGATGTTGTCTGTATACGATGTGGCTTTGAGGGCGGCCAGGGTTTCTACCAGGTCCTCTGTGGAGGGTGTCTTAAATGTTGTCCATGGTGTGAAGATTTCACAAGGACGGATGTGAGGTGGGTCTGTAGATTCCGAGCTGGTATCCATTTGCTGGCAAATCTTGCTGATTTTGTCAATGAAGAAGGTGTTGATGGCAGTGGATTTTTTGATGGAGTGTGGTATGGAAGGGTTGAGTAGTGGGTTGACACAGTGCTTGACCGCTTTGAAGAGGGCTCAGCATTTGTTTTTGGCTCCTGCTATGGTGTTCTGATAGTAGGAGGCCTTGGCTGTGTTGATAAGTTGTTGGCGGGTTGCTCGGAGTTCCTTGAGGCACACCAGGTCGGATACGGTCCTGGAGCGGCCCCAGATGTTCTCTTGTTTCCTGTTCTTGTCCCCACTGTATGCAGGTAGGGTTCTTATACATTTGACAAAAAACTACAAATCACAGGCCTTACAGACCCCTGAAAGCCTGTAACTCAAAACCTTTCACAGCCAAGAAAAGAGGAAAAAAAGTTTGCCGTTGCAGGACCCATGGTCCTTTTGGAAAGGAAAGGCAGTAATTGATGCTCTACTAGCTTTGTCGAGTGTCTGCCACCGGGCACATATTTCAAAATCTTTCCAAAGGGAAGTGAACCAAGTGGGCCAGTTCAAAGAACAGGTGAAACCAGAGTGTGGAGCCCAAAGCAAGAGAGTAATACGAGTGATCTTCCTCCTGGCAGTACTTGGCAGGGAAGTGAACCAAGTCAGCCAGAACAAAGAAGGAGAAGAAATTGGCTGTCATAGGCGTGCAACCTAATAAAAAGCAGACCAGGGGAATGGAGTCATTCTCCTGGTAATCCAGACTGACAATAAAGTCCAAAAGGGCCTGGGGAAGGGAGCCATTCCCACAGGCTGTCGGAAATCATAACATCAGGAGAAGGGAGACATTTTTATGATACACCAGAGAGAGAATTGCTTGGAACTGTAGTGTCAGGGTAAGGGAGCCATTCCCCCTGACAACGTGTAAGACACAAGACTTTTTTTTTTAAATTGAAGAAATATTGCAACAAACCAGAAACCACAACCCAGGAGAAGGGAGTAATTCTCTTGGGACCAGAACAATATAACTTTGTTCTTTAGTTTCTAGTGTAAGGGATAGAAGTCAGGTTTTCTTGACACAGAACCTTGTACACTTTTGAGTTGACAAACATCCTGACAATCACCTTAGATATTTAGTTGAGGCAAGGAAACTTCCCCTCTTAGGAACAGGGAAAGATAGGTTTTCTTCCTTCTTTTTTGTTGAATAAAAGTCTTTAACCCCAAATATGTCACCATTGTGTCAGCCTCCTTCTTCTACACCCTTACACAGTATTTGTGAACAGAAATTCAATTAATTGTGATAACATCTTCTCTTGCGGGCACTTTGTTGAGAGTTGCGGCCACATCTCCCAGACAATTGATGATCAATGACTGCCATCTCTTCAGCCGGCGATTTAGGATCATCCACTTGTACGTGTGCCATTTAGAACTTGAGGAAGTAGCCTCACTTGACACACCAAGGACACAGACTCACTGCTGCCGGGCACAATTTGGAATTTCCCCAATGGTCCAGAGAGCCACACCTGAATTTGAACATTCAATCTTTCTGCCTTGGTCCATGTCATAGATGGCACAAACATCACTCAGTCTCTAAGACAGTTCAAGGGTTTGTATTTTTTTGGGGGTGGTCTAGGGCTGTCCCCTCTCTTTTGGTCTTGTTACGATCTTCTTCCCTAACTCAGGCATCCATAACTGAAAGGGGCCCCTAAGGGTCCCTTGCGATATGGAAACAAGGCAATAACCATACACGAAAGGATGCGCCAGACACGAGGTTCAAATTCCCAATGCTAGGGTTTATTGCAAGCAAAAATAGTCCCAATTGGCCAACTGTGGCCTCACGCCCCGCGACGTGAGTTTTCTAGACCTCGAGGGGCGCAAGAGAGCGAATTACGTACATCAGTTACATATATACAAAATGCATATCATACAATTAGCTATGTCATGTTTAACACCCCCCTTTATTAAGTTTCTTTGAACTCGGGATGACGATGGACATTTCCGACGGGTATGACAATTATGACACTTTCGATGTCTATTCTAGTAACAATGTGCAATTAGAAAGTGCGGAGTAATGTTCTAGTTGTTGAACAGAACACGGTGGTTCTGTTCTTGGAAGCAAGCTGCACACGGGGGAAGAGTCACATTCCAAGCTTTGCTATCTATGAGGTACTATTCGTGTCCTGAGAGCCAACACGCTCTAAAGGGTTTTGCGAAGGGGGGGCGTAAGAAGAGCATAATTCAAGCCTTTAGCTGCTTTATTCTAACATATTCTACCACAGTACGAGACTGGCTGGCAGCTGTGAAATGATTAAATGCCCTGCAGCTTCCCTCAAGGCTACAGAGAGGGAGTGTGGGCATTCCTTTCTGGGCTACTCATGAGGAGTTACAACAAACTCCTCAGTCCCGTGACCTTGCCCTTTCATATTCAGACAACAATGTTAACAGTTGAGCAGAGTAAGCAGAATTTGCAAGAATTGCAAGCTGCAAAGCAGTTTTAGACAGAAAGCAATGAGCAATGGTTAACAAGCAAAATGGCGATTCTTGCTACGTTTAAAATGGCCGCTTGTTGGTCAAGCAAAGCAGTCTGTATTTCTATAATTTGGTGCATAAGACGGTTGGCCTTCGGCCATCAAGTTACATCTGTCATTCAAATGAATGGTATTCACTTTTCCAGATTGACATAACCTCAGGTTAGTGCTACCGAATGTTGACCTGTACTGTTTAGATGCCGTCTTCTTCTAAGGATTGTTCTTTAAAGGCTTCGCTATCAAAGCTTCCTTCGGAACTTCCTAGCTCTCCCTGCTCCAGCCAGGGATTAGTGTTCTAAAAGGATATGGAATAGTGCCTTGCACTTACTCTCTTGCAGTCAGACTAGTTCAATCACGCCCACACTCACTTCCTTGCTTCTATTCTCACTATCCCCTAACTTGCTTCTCCCACTAATCTACTGCCCCTCAGATGTGTCATTCCTCCTAATTCTTGCCTTCATCCTTTGATGTTTCTTCTCCTCCTGCCCTGCTTCACTACTCCTCCTCTAAAATACCAGTACCCTCCTCCACACTACTACTCTCCTCCTCCCACTACTATTCTCCACCTACTACTTCCAAATGCTACTTTCCTCCACCCACTACTACTTTCCTCCTCCACTTGTAACTCTCCTCCTCCCACTACTACTCTCCTCCTCCTGCTTGTATTCTCCTCTTCCTATACTACTCAAACACCATCCTTTTACCCTGTAACCATTTGCTTCACAATCACTCCTTACACTACCAGCATGGCGTCAGAGCATCACCCCTTCCGGAGGAAATGGGCCCGTTCCCTCAGTGGTGCCATGAACAGATGTCCTACTGTTAGCAGTCTAAATACACTGCAACATCTTCTTTAAATTGGGTAATAAATGTACGATTTGCGGCCTGCACATTAAAGGTTGCCTTTTCTGGTGCCTCCAGGCTGCCACCTTCCTTGGCCTCTCAGAGTATCCAGCCAGCAACGGCACCTTGTTGCCTTTGTTCTCCTGTTTCTTCTGCATAATCGCTGTTTGTCAGCAAGGTGCTAAATGGCTTTTCAGTGCACATTTAGTGTTTCAGTTACCTCTGACTCGATAATCTGCCCTGTTGCTGTTCTACGTCTCCATTATAATTAAACCACCCCACAGGTGCCTTAGACTGTTTTCCCACACTGTAGGCAGGGGGAACCCAACCATCACAATGAAATGGGCGTCCACTAGCCATCACACACCATCAGCTGGCCCGGTACACTACCCTCTAAACACTCCCCCCACAACCACGCACACTCACACTACAGAAACACTTTTACTCCTAAGCCAATACTTACATTCTACACGAATATGCTCCACTAGCTGCCGCTCCCTCCTCTCTCTTGCTGGTTTCTTGGATGCCCTTCATTTCTGATCTCACCGAAAAAACCCTCATTTTGTGCTTCCTGTCCCCTGCTAAAATCCCCCTCCCCTTCAGGGTTTGGCCACCTTTTCCTGACCAACCTGGCCTGTCTTCCCGACCCTTGACGTATATGTGCGAGGTACAGTTTTTCAAAGGGGGCTAAGCCCCACACACTTTCCCTATGCAGGTTCACTGTATACCAAACCTGGTGGCGTAGGTAGTCTAGATTGCCAGTTCTTGTTTTGGATCCCACAAGGGAGCCTCCCTCAACCATCCCACCATGGACTCCATGGTGAGGACAAAGCGCAATGGCGAGAGTGGGCAACCTTGATCGTTCCCCTGCTCAAGGCTAAAGGGCAGCAAAGACACCCCCAGCAGACTGTGTCAGAGGCCTTCTCAAAATCAATTGCTGTAATGGAAAGAGAACCGGTAAGATCTTTTGTTCTATCTAGTGCTATATGAAGCCGACGGATGTTCATCTGCTTGGCTCGGTTTGGTAAAAATGCTTTGATCCGGGTGAACAAGTGCAGCTATTACCGCTAACAGGTGTGCCGCTAAAATGTTTGCCAGAATGTTCACTTCAGCATTATGCCTATAAGAGTCACAGTCATCTGGCGTTTGTCCATTGCAGTACAATTATGTGAGCTAGTCTCAGATCGGGTGATTGCTCCCTTTTGTCTCTACTCGCCAAGAATATTGAGTGCATCAGGTCAGCTATTTTATTGCTTATCTTTTTCCATAGCTCAACCGGGAACCCTTTGGGTCTCTGGGACTTGCCTATTGGAGTGAGGCTATCGTGGTCAGCACCTCCTCTATATCCACGTCCAGTGACTCCCTCTGTTGAGGTGAGACACTGGATAGCAGGATCTCCTCAACAAGATCCATATACATTGCATCTGTTTGCCCCACAGTGGCCTGGTAAAGGCTGCGCATATCGCAGTATTCTCTGAAAGTCTTTCACCTGTTGTTGAGTTCACCACTTGTATAGGAGACATGTCACGTCTCTCTAACTAGGCGAGTATTTTACCTGCCTTGTCTCCGGTTTAATACACTCGATCCCTGGATACTAAATAAGCCTGGCAGTCGGTATCTGTAGCACGATTGCGGTAAGCGTCTCTAGTTTGCAGCAGTAGTCTTGGTGTATTTGGGGTTAGGTCTGAATTAAACTCAAGATTCCAGCTGGGTCAGGCCTAGCTCTAGATCCATTTGCCTCTTCAGTCTCTTCCTCTCTCTTAATGCAGCAGTCGAAATAACCTCCCCCTGGAGCACCAGTTTATATCCCTCCGACAGAGTCATGGAGTCCAAAACTGAAGGGGCATTTATCTCAAAGTACTCAGTCGTAAAGTACTCAAGGCATATATGTAAAGTAACGCCACAGTTGTACCCCGAAACAGTCCCATGATCGGCAAGTATCCATCCCTAACATCCCCAACCACCTTTTTGAACTTGAAGGCATGTGTTTTCTGAGCCCCCACGAGCCTCTCACAAATCCGCATGATACACTTTCTCATAATTGGATTTATCATACAATTTGCACTCATTGCCAGTCAAATGTGTCTCCTGGAGGAACACAACATAGAAGTTATGCCTATTAAGGAATTGCTGCACTCTGCCCTTCCTAATTTTCTTTTTTAAAATTCTCTTTATTGATTTTACAACATGTTAAACAATTCAACCAGCCTCCTCTCCCCCGATAACCCCCGCTGCCCCCCACTCCCCATCCCCTTGAGGACTTTCCTGTTTCTTTCCTCCATTGAGGACCCATGGGTAAAGAGCGCTCAGAGGAGATCCAAGAGTTTTAAGCATTGCAGACACCATTGCGCCCTATAGTCATCTTTCAGAAATGCCAATGTTTCTCCCTATTCTTTAGCGAATTGTTGCAAGTTGTTATTCATTGCATACGATGACCACTCAAGGGCTACCAGTTCCCAAACCTTTCCCAACCAGTCCTGCAACGTGGGTGTAGTTGGTCCTTTCCAGTTCCGGGCAATCAGAGTAATTGCTTCCAATGTGAGGACCACCCTTGCCTTCACTCCTGATTTTGTTTTCCTCCCTCTCCCCAGTCAACCCCAGCAGAACTTGTTCTGGGGGTCTATCATCCCCTTTCCCAAAGGCTTGGGTTTGTGCCTGCTGTACTTCCCGCTAGAAGGTAACTATTTTCAGACAGGAGGGGGCACTAGAGGGCCAAACAAGATGGCCGCACTGTAGCGAGCTCCCACACGGCCAGACATTAATCCTGAATAATCCTGCATCATTTTGGAATTCTACCACCCTGACCTGAGTTTGCCCAGGCCTCGTAGACTCGGCACACTCACCGGCGACATTTCAGGGAAAATCGGTGCCCTTAACGCAGTAGCCTGCACTTGCGGCCTGTGACATCCGGGTAGGCCCATCCGCCCGAGCGGAGTCCCGGAGAAGCAGAGGCACCTCCCTTCCACTTATTTATTTATTTTATTTATTTACATTTATAAAGCGCTCACACAGCCCGCAGGCATCGAGGCGCTGTTACAGGAATTGTTTGTTTTTTCTTAGTTGCGTAATTGTGTTTTTTTGTCTTAGTTACGTATTTATAACGCGCTTAAACACCCGGAGGTTTCTAAGCGCGGACCCGGGGATCGAACCTGTTGCTGCTTCGTGTCGTCTTGCTTCCAAGACGCGCACGCTGCCGCTGAGCTATCCTCCACTACACCCTCAAGGGGGGGGTGCCGTGCGGCATGCCCGCGAGCAGCGGACAAAGAGCAGACCCCAACCCCGCCGAGTCAACAATCCATGACACGTAACCCCCGGTCCTGGCCGGAGCAGGCTTCCGAAGCGCACAGCGTGGGAGCGGGGACTCCAACATTGGGGCATGCCCCCGGCCTCCAGCCGGAGGAGAAGAGGGTCGGAAAAAGATCTGCGCCGCCCCCCCACCTCTAACGACCAGACTCGACGCCGGGCACGGCGTCCCCCTGACGGACATCCAGGAATGAGGAGACGGCCTGAGAACCACGGCCCTCCCTGGAGGGAATAGACCCGCACAACACACGAAGGACAAGCTGAGCCCAGAGGTGGGCGTCGAGCAACAGACTGCTCGGCACAGGTACGGCGCGGGCTGGGAGGTAACTTATTCTGAACAGCCCTGCTGCAATCCCATACTGCTCCAGCCCCTCGCCACACGCTTGTGCCGCATCTGCCGCCACGACACACTCGGCCACGTGCCGCAGTACTCCAGTACAACCCCCCCAAAGGAGCCAATCAGTTACTCCAAGAGACAGTAAAAACAGACCTGTTGTCCCACGGGGAACAGCGGGCGCATGCTGCTGCAGCGTCCCCATAAGGTCTAAAGGGATCAGACCTACATCGCCAAGCAGCGACACCCCTCCCGGCAAGCACACCACTAGGCTCCCGGTCCCCCCGGAGAGCTCCATATCAGCAACCCACACTAGATCAGAGCTCGACTTTCAAGCACCCCCTCATACAGAGACAACTGGCACCACGAATCCAAGCACTTCTACAAGGAGTAACACACAGTCGCCTCCGGCAGACCTGGTCCAATGGGGAAGACAGACAAATCCCAGAGAAAACTAACCTTCAAAGCTTTAACTGCCCCCAAAACCCCTAGACTCCAAGAAGAACCGGAGTCCCCAACCGACGGTGAACACCAAATGGCAGAGGGAAACGCCACAATCGACATCAAGGGACTCTTACTAGACCTAAAGGCGGGCATAGGGAGTCTAAACAATAAAATGGACAGCCTCTCCTCTAAGGTTGATCTCCTCCAACACAGAATGGACACCCACACCGAGCGCCTCAATGAGATGGAGCAACGCGTCTCAAACCTAGATGATGGCGCAGTGACCCTAGAAGCCAGAAACTCACAGCTTGAGACCCAAATGAAGGTCACCACCGCCAAGTGCGAAGATTTGGAAGGCCGTTCCCGACGGAACAATATCAGGATTATTGGGGTGAGAGAACACCAGCTTGATACAAAAATGGAAGACTTCGTGGAATCGCTATGCACTACCCTATTCGGCCGAGAGGCCCTCTCACACCTTTTTGTTGTGGAAAGAGCACACAGGATCGATCCCATCCGTCATACCCATCCCTGGGACCCCCGCTAGGCCGATAATAGCAAAACTACTCAACTATAAACACTGCAACGCCATCTTGCGACTGGCCAGGGAGAAAGGAGAGCTCCTCCACGATGGGGCAGGATAACCTTCTATCCAGACTTCTCCCCAGGCGTCCACTCCCAGAGGAGATCCTTTACTGCCACAAGACAAAGGCTGAAAGAGAAACAATTCTCATACTCAATGCTCTTCCCGGCGCGCCTCAGGTTCCAACATGGGGGGAAAGTACATTTCTTCCAAACACCGGAGGAGGCCAACGCTTACCTGGATCGAGAAGGATGCCCCGGGGTAAGCACCAACCAAGCACGCATGCAAAGAGAAAGAAGCCGCAGAAACCCATCATGACTGACTCAAGGTCATCAGCACTAAAACCCGAATACAAAACACAGCAACTGATCCAAAATGACACAGGAGTCTAGCACTCTGCGGCCGTGCAACTTGGGAAGCCCCTATCGCCACTTGCACAGCAAAGTTAATTCAACTGTTCATCGTTAATGGGTGAGAAAGTAAGGGATGGATCCGCGCTGTTGCGGATCCCACCCCAACCAAAAGCACCAACAGGCGAGTTGGGGGTTGCCTGTGTAAGGAAGGAAGTTGGAGAACAAGGTTGGGAATGCGCCCCCGGACCACCGACCCCCGTCATCCCCCCGGCTCACCACGCACTGTCACTCCCCATATTCCGCTCGCTCTGGAGACCATCAGGTGTCAGTCGCCACCGCTACCATCAATGCCAGAAGATCCCTCATGTCAAGTCTAACATCAGCAGCACAAATATTCACGATAAACGAATAATTCAAGGTCGCCACTTGGAACATTAGAGGGGGCAATCACCCCTCAAAAACAAGGAAGCTCCTTCAATACCTGAAGAGACATGATGTAGACGTGGCCATGGTCCAAGAAACACATGTCCTTCCCGAAAAAGAACACCAATGGGCCCGTAGCTGGGGTTGTCATAGATACTTCTCCTCGTACTCCGTCTACGCCAGAGGAGTGGCAATCCTGATCAACAGGCGATCCGGGTTTCGACTGGTAAACTCCATAAAGAATAATGACGGCAGATCCCTCTTGGTGAGAGGGATAGTGGAATGAAAAGAGGTCACTTTAGTCAACTCATACGGGCCCAACGTAGATGGAACAAATAACTTTGATTGGGTGCTCACACACCTTGCAACACAAGCAGCGGGAACGATCATCTGGGGAGGCGATCTGAACACTGCCCTTTACCCAGCTAAAGGCAGGTCGCAAAACACGACACCGCTGATCTCCAAGGCCGCCCTCCAAATACAGGAAATACGCAAAGCATATGACTTGGTAGACGCGTGGAGACATAATAACTGGGAACAGTGCGACTACACGTTTCACTCAGCAGTGCACAACACCAGTTCCAGAATAGACTACCTTTTTATCTCCGCCGGAGGTTCGTTCCAGCCGGGGCTCTGCCAAATATTACCTAAAACCCTTTCTGATCACTACCTGATAACCCTCATTTGCAATCTAGCCAACTACAAGTCTTGTCTGCTTCATTGGCGCTTCAAGCCGGGCTCACTGCAGGACCAAGTGTTCGCCTCTGAACTACGCGATAGATCTCAACATTCTTAGTAAACAATGTTGGGTCGGTGACTACGGTGAGCACGATCTGGGAGGCACTGAATTGCTTCGTGAGAGGGGTCTGCTTGGCCAAAGAGAACAGCATCCTTAAACTGATCCGTCAGGAGCCAACCTCCAGTGAAGAACTCTTAAAAACCCTTGAACTTAACTCTCTGCCGCAGACGACTCCGCAGTCCAGGCCGCTCTTAAGGAAGAACTACAAACGTTCAGGGCCACAGCGGAACGAGAAATAAAACTCCTTGGCCGGAACAGTCAGATCCGTCACTTCGGCGAATGCCAAAAACCTGGAGCCCTCCTAGCTAAACTAGTAAATGCCGACAGGAAACCCACAACGGTCGAGAGAATACGCTCCAGTAAAGGCACAATCGTGCACACAGATGAAGAAATAGTAGATACATTCCGATCCTTTTACCAAGACCTCCATACCTCAAAATACACCGCAGACATCGAAGCATTACACAGATACATTGAAGACACCAAACTATTTTGGGTAGAAAGAGATCTACGGGAACCCCTTAACGAACTCATCACGTCAGACGAAATAGTCGAAGCCATCAAATCCCTCCCAAACACCAAAGCCCCAGGACCCGATGGTCTAACCGGGAAATTTTACAAAGCTTTCACAAACACCATAGCCCCCCTTCTCACCGAGGTTTACTGTGAAGCGCTGGAATCAGGTTCCCTCCCACAGACTACCTGAGAGGCCAATATTATCCTCTTACATAAATCCGTAAAACCCCCAGAAGAATGTGGGTCATATAGACCCATTTCCCTACTTAACTTACATAACAAAATACTGGCGAAAATACTTACCAAGAGGCTGCTGCCACTAATGCCGGGTCTCGTACTCGTGGATCAGGCCGGCTTTGTGCCAGGCCGCAACACGACATTCGACATCAGAAGGCTGTTCGGGGTCATGCAGGCTCTTAACCACAATCACCAAGGCCGTCGCGGTTTTACTTGATGCCGAGAAGGCTTTCGACTCAGTAGAATGGCCCTTTTTATTTGCAGTACTCACCCGGATGGGCCTAGGAACACGTTTCATTAAACTTATATCCTTACTTTACAACAATCCGCAGGCGTCAATAGTAGTTGGATCGGCGAGATCGACTCCCATCAAGCTACAACATGGTACCAGGCAAGGCTGCCCTCTGTTAGCATTGATATTTGCATTGGTAATGGAACCTCTAGCGTCGTCCCTACGATCCAATCAACTCCATCGGGGACTCAGCATAGGCCCGCACAAGCTGATCATATCCCTATATGCAGACGATGTAGCACTGTTCATCCATGACCCCACTGAAAACCTGAACCCAGTAATAGAGAAGTAATTAAATTTGGGGCAATCTCCGGGTTAAAAATGAATCATACCAAATCAATTATATTCCCGCTCACCCCCGCCACTGCACCATTTGCCGACGACTTCCACTTCACAAGGGAAACCTCACGTGTACGCTACCTAGGAATATTAATGTCACTAACCTACCATGAAGTCTTTCGAGACAACTACGAGTAAACATTAAATATACTCCAGGAGAAGGTTAACCGTTGGAAATCTCTCCCGCTAACCCTGTGGGGCAGTCCCTGCTTAGTTAAAATGCTGATTCTGCTGAAACTTCTATACCTTTTCTCTAACATTCCCATTTTAATCCCACAACCCTTTTTGAGGAAACTTAAGAGTCTTGTCCTTGAATTCCTGTGGGCAGGCAAACCAGCCAGAGTAGCTCATTCAAACCTGATACTCCCGGTATCCAACGGGGACTCGCTCTCCCGGATTTAGAGAGATATTATTGGGCGGCGCAGGCGCAGTTCCTCAGCCACTGGTACAACACTCACTTCGTCAGGCCCCACGTACAAATAGAGCAGGCCCTGGCGACTCCCAACCTGCTGAGGGCGGTTGTCATTAGTCAGCTCCCAGTGCCCTATAACACTATGAATGTTGTCCTCACGACATACAGAGTCTGGAAGAGACTTGCACTAAAATACAAAGTCCCAGTGAGATACTCACCCCTCCTCCCGATCAAATTCATCCCAGGGATCCCTCTGACCTCCGAAAAAGTCTTCCATTCTTGGGTAGCAAAATGGCAGTTAAACACCCTAGGCGATCTGTTCACTGAAGGTATCTTTATGACTCCACAACAGGCAATGGAGAGAGGAGGCATTACTGCTTTGGATAAGTTTCTTTATTTTAGAACTAGATACACCCTCCAAGCACTCTTCCCCACCTTCCCACGTGAACCCTTGACCTGGCAATCATTGCACAATGTGATCCAAATGCAAATTATTGCACAATGTGATCCAAACGCAGGGTAAGGAAGACTAGTTTCAACCATTTACAAATCTATCCTAACCGACACAGCAACCATTAACCCACACACGAAAACTAGATGGGAAAAATCCCATTAAGCAGCGATCCCCAAGGAGGAATGGAAATTTATATTATGACAAACACAAAAAATAGCGCTAAACTCACGTCTCAAGCAAATACACTTCAATTTCCTTCACCAGACATAAGAGCAAACAGCATCCAGATTCACCGGCAAAATGTGAGAGATGTGGAAACTTAACTGCAGACTTTGTACACCTCGCATGGGACTGTGCCAAGATATCACCCTTCTGGACCCAGGTCCTTCAAACCACGTCGATAATTATAGGGGAAGAAGCGCAACCCGTCCCGACGGTGGCACTTCTCAAGATGACGCGACAACTTTCACCAGCCGTAAGGAAATTAACAGAGGTGCTACTGACCCTGGCCCCCAGAAGATTTGCCATCACCTGGGGACGGGGACCGGTCCCAACGGTAGCAGACTGGCAGAAAGACATCCTTTACTGCCAAGACGTTGAGTCTGATTTCATCAAAACACTGCCACAATACGCATGCCCTCCCGACATCTGGAGCCCGTTCGTGGCTTTCCTAATCAACGAAACAGCAGATGACGCATCGTCCTCGACGGGGAAACTCGGCACCTAATGCAGGGACTCAAATCTTGGCCAAGCAAAAACCCCAGCATAAGTACTTACCCACATGGAGGAGGGGACAAGCTATTGTGGGGGTGGACGGACTGAGTGGAGGGGGGGCTGAGGGTGGTGGGGAGGTGGGTCGGGCGCTTGGGGAACACACCCATTTCAGGTGTGAAAGTTAATGTAACAATTTTGGAAAAATACAAAAATAAAGTTTTAAAAAAAAAACTATTTTCAGGCAGTTCCACCATATGTGGGCTGCCGTGTCCACCTGTCTGCATCCCTTCCAACATTTCCCTGAGGCCTCAGGGTATATGCGGTGTAAGCGGGCAGGAGTGTAATGCCACCCATAGATTGCCATAAATGTTCTTGTACCATGTCCCCTGTAATT
Source organism: Ambystoma mexicanum (assembly GCF_040938575.1). Lineage (NCBI taxonomy): Eukaryota > Metazoa > Chordata > Amphibia > Caudata > Ambystomatidae > Ambystoma > Ambystoma mexicanum. The sequence goes on along the minus strand of NC_090938.1, from coordinate 109,762,651 downwards.
GGGATGCCTTAGCCAGTTTGGGAATCTTTCTCCATCATTTTTTCCAATCCTCCCTCCTGATTCCCTGCCCCTGCACCTGTTCCCATCGGTTCATGTACGGCCATTCCGCCCTGGGGGTGGTATCGTCTAAGGTTCTATATAGGTTGGATATCAGGCGATTTGACACGTCGTGTGTCAGAACGAACTTCTCGAATGGGGTAACCTGCCTGGTGGCCACCTCCTTAATTGCTGGACTCAATAGCCAATGCCTTAATTGTGCGTATCAGAGTCTCTCCCCTTCCTCTACTCCGAAAGCTTGTTTACAGTCTACACATGACCGTATAGTCTGGCCCTGGAACATTTCCTGAATTACTCTGCATACCCCCTCCCACACTGTCTGAATGCCCCCCGTTCCTTCCCTGGGGTATAGTCTCCATTATTGAAAATAGGGGTAAAGGGGGAGGTGAACGTCGTGATTGCATTTCTCTCCACCAGTCTATCCCATACATCTGTTACCAGTTTGGTAATGGTGCTCCGGTACATATGTTGCAGCCTGTGTTGTTTCGGTAACCATAGCACCTCCTTCAAACCATGCTGTGCTACTGTCCATCGATAACCACTGCTTGCCCCCCGATTCAGAGAACCATTCCCTTATCACCCAAAGTTGCGTTGCCTCGTGGTATTGCTGGCGACTGGGAAGGGCCATCCCCCCTCCCTTCTTGGTGCCATCAAAATCTGACTGCTAATTCTTGCCCTCTTCCCCTCCCATACAAACTCTTTTACCATTTTTCTCAGCTCCTGGAACAGCGCAGCAGTATTGCCACTGGAATTGCTTGGAATAGGTACAGAAGGCAGGGGGACTATGACCATTTTTACCGTCGCTATCCTTCCCACCCAGGAAATCTTAAGGCTCCTCCTCTTTTGAAGATCCTTCGCAATGGCCTTTACTATGGGCAGATAATTAGCTGCGCACCATCCCGTCAGGGTCAGTGTAATCTTCACCCCCAAATATTGAATCCCCCTTGGACTTTGTGCAAAGGGTGTTGCCTCCTCCCAACACACCATTTCTTCCCTCCCCACCGCAAGGTTCATCATTTCGGATTTTTTAAAATTGATACTTAGGTCTGACACCTCCCCGAACTTCCCCAATAACTCCATACATCGAAATCCTCTGTCTAGTCAGTGATAGCAGCATATTGCCAGCAAAAGCCGCGACTTTATGTTGGGTACCCCGAAAAGGTATTCCCTGTATCTCGTCTGCCTCCCATATAACCTGCATCAGGGGCTCCAGGTAGATTGCGTAAAGGAGAGGGGAAAGTGGACAGCCCTGTTTAGTCCCCCTACTCGGGTGGATGGGGTGCACCATAGACCTGTTTACCGACAGGCGTGTTACCCCAAGGTTGGTAGTAAGCTTTGACCATTCTTAGAAAGTCTCGCCCCAGGCCCATTTTCTCCATTACATGGAACAGGAATGGCCACTCCACCCGGTCAAATGCCTTTTCCGCATCCAAAGACAAGAGGACCGCAAGGGTGTTCGTCTTCTGAGATTTCTCCACTAGGTGGGCTACCCTTCTGATGTTATCGGCTGTTTGCCTTCCCAGTACGAACCCCGATTGATCCTGGTGGATCAGGGAAGATAATCTCCCCTCTAACCTATTTGCCAATATCTTAGTGTAGATTTTTGCATCCACATTGATGAGCGCTATGGGCCTGTAGGAGGTGCACTTTGAAGGATCTTTATTGGATTTTGGTATGAGGGTTATTTTGACCTCTTCCACGGAGGGGGTGATGCACCCTGTTGTCTTGAAGGTATTGAAGAGATGTGTCATATGTGGTACTAGCACTACTGAGAATGTTTTATAGAACAGTGCAGTATACCAATCCGGGCCAGGTGCCTTGTTCGTAGGTAGATTTGCAATCACCCTACTCACTTCCTCTTCCATGATCTCCCGTCCCATTATATCCAAAGTGTCCCTCCGAATCCTCGGCAAGTGGACGCTCTCAAGGAAGTCGAGCTGCTGTTGGTTCAGGGGCTCCTGCGTAGAGTAGAGGGTTTCGTAGAACCTCGCCAGACATTCTTGTATGTCCCCCGTGTAGGAATGACGCTCCCCCATTTCGTCTTTTATGGCTGTAATCGCATTCCTCTTCCCCGCCCCCACAGTAATCTTGGTAATAGTGCATCCGCCTTATTGGCTTTCACATAATATTTCTGCCTTACGAATAGAGGTGCCCCTTCTGCTTTTTTTTGTTCTAAAAACCCTGAGTTGCCCTATCTCACTTCTGTAGGCTCTGAGAGTGTTTCTCGTGGGGGCTTCCCCTGCTCTTTTCCTGGCCTCCTCCACCTCTTCTTCTAGCTGAGCCTCCAATGCCTTCATCTGCCTTTCCCTTTACGCACTGGCTGCTATGAATTCCCCCCTCATGGTAACCTTGAATGTGTCCCACCTGGTGCTCTCGCCCGTGTCCTTGCTCTTATTGAGATCAAAGAACCACTTAATCTTACCCACCAGTTCCTCTTGTATCACCGGGTCCCTCAGCAGCCCTGCCGGCATTCTCCATCTCCACGCCCCCTTTGTTTGTTGCTGCAGCTTCATTCTCATGGTTACTATCTTGTGATCGGCTATCCCTAGAGGACCCACCTCCACGTCTTCCACTCTTCCCACTAGTGGCGCTGGCACCCATATATAATCTATTCTTGATTGTGTGCCATATACTCCCAACAGGAATGTGTAACCCTCTTCCTCTCCCGTCAAACCCGTCGATACGTCCCTCAGGCCTGCTTGTTCTATCCTTTCTTGTAATTCAACTGATGTCACTACTCCGCCTCCCAGTCCTCCCCTTCCTGATCTGTCCCTTGCCCTGTGCCACGCCATGTTGAAGTCACCCATTAGTATGATATATCCCTTCGCAAATACTTCCAATGCTCCTAAAATGTTTCTCATAAAGGATTCCTGTCCCACGTTGGGAGCGTAGACGGATGCCACCATATAGGAGACCCCCACACATTACCCTCTTATCACTATGTATCTTCCTCCCTTGTCCCTTTTGATCTCTGCAACCCTGAATCCAGGGTATTCTCGAGGGCCGACGCCACCCCCCCTGTTTTAGTCGGGCCCGATGCAAAATAATATTTGGTCAAATCCCCTTAGTTTCAGTCGCCTCTGATCCTTCCGTAGGAGATGAGTTTCCTGCAGTGCCAAGACGTTGGTGCCTATCTTTTTAGTGAATTTCTCTAACTTCTTCCTTTTGAGAGGGGTGTTGAGCCCTCTCACGTTATGTGTTAGCCATTTGAATTTGATGTTGAGCAAGTTTTGCTTCTTGACCTTCTCCTACTCCCCATCCTCCTCCGCCCCTCCCCTGAGTTCCGCCAACCCCTCCTCTCTTCCCAGGGACTGTACTTGTATCTCCATTTAAGTCTAACCTGTTGTCCTCTTCCCTTTCCAGCCTCAACCCCTTCTCCTACCCCTTTCCCTCTCCATCCCATTCCCCAATTTCGGGATGTACCGTGCTCCCCCGTCCCTCTTTCCCCCCCTCCGGGCTTGACTGCCCTTACTGATTCCAACATGTGTGTGCTCCCTGTGCCCCATTGCCCTTAATCAACCCTACTCATCCACCACCCCTTTGCTTTTGGTATTCGTGGACCCAGCGCCACCTCCATCATCCATTGTTCCCTCTGTCGCCTTTAGGCTCCTCTCCCCCTTTCGGTCGCAGGCCTCTTAGTGTCACTCTCCTCCTGCGCCTTTCCCCCGCTGTTGTCCACTGCCATGGGCTGGGCCTGATTCTTGTCTCTGTTGGGGAGGGCCCTTCTCCCATCTGGTCCAGTCCCATATCAAGGTGCATTAGGTCTGCTGCCTCTTGAGGGGAAACTACCCTCTTTTGCACTCCTTCGCACTTGAATAGTAGACCAAAGGGGAATGTCCACTTGTACCTTATTCCTCTTTTACTCAGTACCCTGACTATTGAGCCCATGTGGCAGCGTTGGGTTAGCGTACTGTTCATCAGGTCTTGGAAAAGCGAAACTTGTTGACCCTTGTAATGCACTAGCTGGCGCAGTCTGGCTGCCCTCAAGACCGCTTCTTTCTGGCTGTATCTTGCGAATGCCGCTCGGACATCCCGTGGTCTTCCGTTAGGGCCCTTACTTTGTTGTCCCACCCTGTGGACCCGGTCTAGCTCCACTTTCACTGGGTCTGCTTCTCCCAGTAGGTCTGCAAAGAGCCCCTGAACTTCTTCTTTCAGATTGCTGTCTTGTATCGATTCTGGGTGCAGTTTCAGTCTAATATTGCTTCACCTTGACCGGTTTTCTATGTCCTCCATTTGTATTTTGAGATTCTGCGTGGCGTCATTTAGCCGTTCAATGGCCTTGCTGTTTGCCGTGACCTCTTTGTCTACCTCCTGCAGCCCTCCTCAAGTAGATCTGTCCTTTCCCCTAGCTGGCCCACCTCCTGCCTCATGTCCGCCAGCGCTAAGTTGAGGTCTGATCGCAATAGCTGAAACTGCTCCTGGAACGTCTTGGCCAGAGTTTCCTGGAGGTACTGCATTTCACCATGAAAGTCCTGTCTAGCCATTGGGGCCAATATGATATGATATGATGGTTTATTTATATAGCGCCTATACATAATGTGTTTCAAAGCGCTTCACAACAAGGGAGGGAACAAGGGAAAATACAAAACATTATTTTTTTTAAAAAACCTTTATTTTAACTTACACAGACATATTATAATAACTTGACAGTGTATTATGAATAACACCATTGTTTGTTCCAAAGCAAGCGGTACATTTCATGCCGTGGTCACAGAGCTTCAGGGTCCGCATCACTCACACATTAATCAGACAAATATTATTTATATCTGCCCCATATGTCTTTGGGATGGGCATGCCCGGGTAGTAAGCTGGCTTACTCAAGTGAGTGAGTGCCCCCCGTGCCCGATTCGAGTATAACGTGTAGAAGCGAGCACTGCCCCAGCTGGGAGCAATCTTGTCTGCTTGATGTCCCAGCAGATGCGTCTGTCATGATGCCTGCTCCCGAGGAGCCAGGTCAGGCCCAGCGTCCCCGGAAGCAGACTTCATACTCACCAAGCAGGACCCAGCAAACCCCTATAGGGGCTCTTTGGACCTTGTCCTGGCGCCTTTGGCGCCAGGCTCATAAAAGGCATCTGTCCTGGCGCCATAGGCGCCAGGTTCATCATGGCAGAACATATGGTAATGCTTGGGTGAACTCACCTGAGGCAGACCATGCTGCATACTCACCCGAGGCAGACCATGCTGTCTGAAGCTCCAAGCCAACTAAGGCTGGGGAGGAACTATTTTCTTTCAGGAACTCTTTTCTTACTCGGGTGGGGCCAGTGGAAGAACACTCACTTGAGGCTCTTCCAAGGCTATTTAAACCACGCCCGGATGGCCACACGTGCTTCGCGTTATTCTGCATCTGCAGCAGGACGCTCACTGAGTCGGCTCCTGCATCCTGGCTCCTGCCACGCCCGCCAGCACCTGGAACACCTGCAAGGAGAGAAAGGCAAGCATTAGGACATTACCTACCTTCATCCAGCATCCGGATTCTTCACTCCGTCGATCCTGCAACAGAAAGTCAAGGGTTAGAAATGCATCTCATCACTCGCTGCAGCGCCGCTTCCACTTACCTTCACGTGGCGCTGTCTAGCTCTTCAGCGGTCATAGGCGACATCGGCCGCATCCCAGCACCTACGGAAAAGAAAGACAATAGTTAGAAGCGCTCCGCTTCTCACACTGCCGCGCCGCTTCCTCTTACCTTCACGTGGCACCGGCAACCTTTTCAGCGCCCATAGGCGACATCGGTCGCATTCAAGACCTACGGAGAAAAAGGACAAGACAAGGTGAGCAACAAACTAATTGCAAAAGGACAGATTACTCACCTTAAGTCTTACCCGAATTTTGTTGGGACCTCAGTTCCCTTTTCGGGTCGGAGCGGCTTTTCTGGCTTTTCCTATGGGGAAATAGGACACACTCATTAAGGTGTCGGAGCAAACCACTACGGCACACCTTCATTAAAAGTACTCACCTGAGCTTACCTCAGCGAATCCATTTCTCCACGCGGATTCCCCACCTAGTCCCTGAAAATTAAACAAAGGCCAAGGGACAAATAAGACTTGATCTTTTGAACTATATAGTTTGCAAATACCGCCAGAGTACCAAGAGTTTCAAGACGTCTTCCAAAAGGAACGGGCCAATACTCTACCGCCCCACAGGTCATACGATTGCCAGATAGATCTACTACCCGGTGCAACACCCCCTTGCAGCAGGATCTATGCCCTTACTGAGCCCGAGAATCTTAATTTACGACAATATCTGGACCAGTACTTAGCCAATGGTTTTATTCGCCCGTCTAAGTCTCCTGCATCCTCGGCTTTATTCTTCGTACCAAAAAAAGAAGGCGATCTCAGAACTTGTATAGACTACCGCGCACGGAACCAGATAACTGTCAAAAACAGATACCCTTTGCCTTTGATCCCTGAACTCCTTGACCAAGTGAAAGATGCCTGCATATACACCAAGCTAGATCTCCGGGGGGCTTACCATCTAGTGCGAATCAAAGAAGGCGATGAATGGAAAACTGCCTTCCGCACTAAATATGGGTTGTTCGAGTACCAAGTTATGCCTTTTGGACTGTGTAATGCACCGGCTGCCTTCCAATATTTCATGAACGATGTCCTCAGGGAACTCATCGATGTTTGTGTTATCGTATACATCGATGACATTCTTGTATACTCCTCTTCAGAATCTGATCATTGAAACCATGTCAGGGCAGTCCTCGAGAAATTGCGCCAACACAAACTATTTGCTAAACTTGAAAAATGTGTTTTCCATGTCACGGAAGTCGAATTTCTAGGTTTTATCCTGACACCTAAAGGAGTCCACATGGACTCACGAAAAGTTGATGCTATCCTCAAATGGCCATCACCCAGCTCTGTTAAAGGTGTTCAAAGCATGCTTGGCTTTGCCAATTTTTATCGCAGGTTCATTCCGGAGTTTTCACGGGTGGTTCAACCCATCACTGCACTCTTAAGAAAACATAAACGTTTTGAATGGTCTAAAGAAGCTGAGCAAGCCTTTCAAGAACTAAAAGCTAAATTTACTTCTGCACCCGTATTGAAACACCTGCGCCCGGATCTCCCTTATGTCGTCGAAACTGACGCATCCAGTCTAGCTATGGGAGCTGTCCTTTCTCAAAGGAACCCAGAGACTAACCAACTGCATCCCGTTGCGTTCTGGTCCAGAAAATTCTCGGCTCCCAAGATTAACTACGCCATCACGGACACAGAACTGTTAGCGATTAAATCTGCTTTTAAGGCCTGGTGACATTATCTCCTTGGTGCAAGACATACCATCACGGTGATCACCGACCATCGGAATTTACAGTACTTGAAAACCGCCAAGGCTCAGTCATCTCGACAGCTCCGTTGGGCTCTGTTTTTTGCTGAATTTGATTTCATAATCACCTACCGTCCTGGCTGTAAGAATGGCAAAGCGGATGCTCTATCCCGAATTGGAATGGGGGACACAGTCACTAACTCAGAGCCTGTGCCGATAATTCCCGAACAGAGGATCTTAGGTATGACTTCTTCACAATCGCTAGAAAATATCCAAACTAGAGTTTAACAACTCCTGGACCCAACAGACTTGCAGGACTGGGTTCAAAAGGGATCTGATTTTACTATAGATAACTATTTACCTTATTTCCGAGGACGATTATTTCTTCCACACACAGATTTACAAAAGCTAGTTGTTTCTTGTTATCACGATACACTAATAGAGGGACACCCCAGCATTGCCAACACTGAGGAAAAGGTGAAAAGACAATTCTGGTGGCCTCCTTGGCGAAAAGATGTAAAATCATTTGTGATGTCCTGTGGTGTGTGCGCCCAAAATAAAGGCCAAAAGAAAAGACCAGCCGGTCTTCTTCAACCGTTAGACATTCCATCATCGCCCTGGCACACCCTGTCATTGGATTTTATTACGGACTTACCCCCCTGTTCAGGATATAACACTATTCTTGTTATTGTGGATTTATTCTCCAAGATGGCACACTTCATTCCATTAAAAGGTTTATCTTCAGCTTTGGTTCTAGCTAAAGAATTCCTTGAAAATGTTGTCCGGTTACACGGATTTCCGTCTGTGCTGATTTCAGATTGAGGAAGCCAATTTATTTCCCACTTTTGGCGTAGATGTTGTCAATTGGCACAAATCGATGTAAGACTATCAACCAGTCATCACCCCCAGACCGATGGTCAAACAGAAAGAACGAACCAGACTCTCGAACAATATTTACGTTGTATGCTGCAACAATCTGAAAGTAACTGGAAAGACATTCTTTGGATAGCTGAATATGCATATAATAATTCTGTGCACTCTGGAACTGGGCAAAGTCCGTTTTACACTTTATATGGGCTTCACCCTCGAACCTCTGACCTGGATCCACCTCATGATCTCGGAACACCCGCAGTGGACCAGCTACATACCGCAATTACCAAAGCCTTTAAAGAAGCAAATGAACATTTACAACAAGCCAAGAAAAGATACAAGAAAAGTGCTGATCGGCATCAAAGTGAGGCACCTCAGTACCAGATTGGGGACCAAGTCTGGCTGGCTACCAGACACTTATCACTCAAAGGACCTCGAACTTTTAATCCCAAATACCTGGGACCATATTCCATTACGGCCATAATCAATCCTGTGGCCGTTAAACTGTATTTACCAGCTCATATGCGAATACATCCTGTTTTTCATGTGTCACTTTTGAAACCTGTGCAACCTGGAACCAGACTAATCAAGCCTCCAGAACCCATTCAAGTGGAGGGAGAACCTGAGTTCGAGGTGAAGAACATTTTAGATTCTAAAATGATAAGATCAAGGCTTTTCTATCTAATCGATTGGAAGGGTTACGGGCCTCAAGAGAGGTCATGGGAACCCCATGACCTTGTACATGCTCCTCGGTTAATTAAAACATTTCACTGGACCTTCCCAGACAAACCAAAACCCCCGGGGAAAACAACCTTGGGAGGGGCCTTGGGGGGGGGGGGAGTGCTGTCATGATGCCTGCTCCCGAGGAGCCAGGTCAGGCCCAGCGTCCCCGGAAGCAGACTTCATGCTCACCAAGCTCTTTGGATCTTGTCCTGGCGCCTTTGGCACCTGGCTCATAAAAGGCATCTGTCCTGGCGCCATAGGCGCCAGGCTCATCATGGCAGAACATATGGTAATGCTTGGGTGAACTCACCTGAGGCAGACCATGCTGCATACTCACCCGAGGCAGACCATGCTGTCTGAAGCTCCAAGCCAACTAAGGCTGGGGAGGAACTATTTTCTTTCAGGAACTCTTTTCTTACTCGGGTGGGGCCAGTGGAAGAACACTCATCTAAAGCTCGTCCAAGGCTATTTAAACCACGCCCGGATGGCCACACGTGCTTCGCGTTATTCTGCATCTGCAGCAGGACGCTCACCGAGTCGGCTCCTGCATCCTGGCTCCTGCCACGCCCGCCAGCACCTGGAACACCTGCAAGGAGAGAAAGGCAAGCATTAGGACATTACCTACCTTCATCCAGCATCCGGATTCTTCACTCCGTCGATCCTGCAACAGAAAGTCAAGGGTTAGAAATGCATCTCATCACTCGCTGCAGCGCCGCTTCCACTTACCTTCACGTTGCGCTGTCTAGCTCTTCAGCGGTCATAGGCGACATCACCGCATCCCAGCACCTACGGAAAAGAAAGACAATAGTTAGAAGCGCTCTGCTTCTCGCGCTGCCACGCCGCTTCCTCTTACCTTCACGTGGCGCAGGCAACCTTTTCAGCGCCCATAGGCGACATCGGTCGCATTTAAGACCTACGGAGAAAAAGGACAAGACAAGGTGAGCAACGAACTAATTGCAAAAGGACAGATTACTCACCTTAAGTCTTACCTGAATTTTGTTGGGACCTCAGTTCCCTTTTCGGGTCGGAGCGGCTTTTCTGGCTTTTCCGTACCCCGGCCCCTATGGGGAAATAGGACACACTCATTAAGGTGTCGGAGCAAACCACTACGGCACACCTTCATTAAAAGTACTCACCTGAGCTTACCTCGGCGAATCCATTCCTCCACGCGGATTCCTCACCTAGTCCCAGAAAATTAAACAAAGGCCAAGGGACAAATAAGACTTGATCTTTTGAACTATATACTTACGGCAGCATTTTGGTAAAGGCAAGCAGACATCGAACCCTCGCCAAATCTGAGATCCAGTGAAGTAACGGGAAATCTACGCGCCCCTGCGTCAGAAGCAGGATGGAGAGCTCGTCCATACAGAAATTAAGGTGAGAGTCTGCGGAAGGCACAGCTAGGGTTCGAGGAGGATGAGAAGGGGAAACAGGGGGGAATCTCACACACAATCTAGCAGATAGTTAACTCCCTCTTCCCATCTACAGAAGGATTATTCTACGGGCCAGACAGACGAGGTTTGGCGGTCCAGTCCAGTCCATCTTCCAAGCACTACGCTTTACCGTGGAAGAAGTTGTAGCAGTCCAGAACGGGTCGGCGCCTCTGTGGGAATCAGGTGAGCGTTACAGCGTCTCCTGAAGGAATGGTATTTTAGCACCGGATCTATTAATATACGCCATTATTTTCTGTGCCTTCACTGGCATCCCTAGCCCCCTCACGTTCCAGTTTATCAATTTAAATCCCCTGAGATCTTCCTCAGCCATACTCCGCGGCACTTTGGATATGGACCCTGCTTGTCGAGTGTTCTGCATTATTACCAAATGACCAGGTTATGTGTCTGTGTATTTTAACACCACAAGCAAAATAATTATCAATAGGCGCACACCTAATTATCTGTTAATACATAAAGTAATTACATGAACACTTTTAAAGATTCCGGGTGCTGGGGAGGAATACAAGCCTTGACACTGGAGCCTGTCTGCCATGAGAGATGGACAGAGCATAAATCGAACATTCGCTGTAAAAAGGAAAAATCCCCTGTAGCAAGACATTTCACCAGGCAAAGACATAACGTGGCACAGTTAAGATTTAACATACTGCAAGAAGTAAGAAACCTTTTAGAGGTGGCGACTACGCAAGGATTCTAGCACAAAGAGAGATGTTCTGTATCGATCTCCTGGACACTATTTCTCCCAGAGGTCTAAATGAGGAGTTTTCCCTCAACTGTTTCATCTAGATATGCACAAGTTGGTCCATACCCTCTCTTTCTACCTTTAGAATATGTCCGGACAGGTCAAAATTGGAGGCTGGGTTTATTTTAATTTTATGATCTGTGTGACTCCTTACTTATTGGATATAGTTTTCTTGTATGATGATTGATTTTTACTAGGCCTGTTAATATTCGTTCTAGAAGTTAGCCTTGGGGGGGGGGGTTTACCACCAGGCTCTTGAATGAATGACCCGCTTGAACTCCTTTTTTACTTCTTTTTGCTTTGAGGACAACTCTTTGCTCTTTTGATCCTTTAGTTATGCTTGACAATTGGTCGAAGTGTATTCATTGAGATGGTTGGTGAACTAGGTGCATTCTTGCATCCGTTGACTCTGGAGTCTTTTTTCTATGTCTATAAGTGGTTAGGCACTATGACCTATTTTTACTTTCTTCTTTTTTTCCTCTTCTTTTTTCTATTTGATCCTCAATTGGAGCGTTATTCATTTCTGCATAATTCTATATCCTGAACCATCTTTTGGAATGATCTGAGATGCGTTTATTTACGGCATTGCCGGAACACTTCCACGTCCGCGTCACGTGACATTGTCATGTAACATTGTCGCGTGTCTGCTTACCCTGTGGATATACGTATGAGCTTAGAGTATCTATAGCTACTAAACGTTTTTCGTGTCGTGTTACTTAGCAATTTAATATAAGTATTATCATTCTTATGAAAGTTCAATTTGGTTCTCGGATGGTAACGCTTGGAAATTTTCGGGTTGAGTGACGTGGTCACGTGATGAATGGTTACGCTTGGAAGTTTCCGGGTCGGATGATGTTGTCACGTGACCGCCTACTTCCTAGATCTGCTTAAACACGTAATGAGGACACATTCAGTATGCGGACACTGTGCGGGTGGTTTAGGAAACATCAGTCTCTAGGATTCCATTGGAATAGAAGACTGTTCTTTAAACTGTAAGTACAAGGAATGCAGCCCTATCCGTAGATATGGAAAGCTATTGAGTATTGGGCCATTGTTGTTCAGCCAATTGTAATGGGCGTTTTTCGGCACACATTTTTTTTTAATTTAACAACACGTGATTACAAGTTTTCAAGTGACCAGATGCTTTACTTGAGTATTGGAGTCACATATCCATGGCGCTCTGAAGAATAGATGTTGGTAGGTTTGGAGATGCCTGAATAACAGACCACATGACAAGTCATTGAGGTAAATGTTGCCCTTAGTGGGCACCTTTGTGTTTGAGTAGACAGATATTTGCACCTACACTAATTGCTGGTTTAATGTTTCTTTCGGATCTCTATTATACTATTGGCTCAGGATATTTAGGATACTCTACTTTGGTCTACACCGTGGGTCCCATAACCTTATTGGTTCTCCAATTGTTTTTTTTTGGAATTGTTCGCTAACTATCAAATAATTGGGTAAGCATCTGGTTCTTTGCCTTACTTCTATTCCAGTTTGAGTTGATTAAGAAGATTTCTCTAAAATCAAGTATCTTTTGATTTCTAATGGAATACCCTTAGATCTGATTGAGCAGTGGATACTTTTGATCTTCATGAAATTCGTTTGTTGTGCATAGACTGCACTGGTATTTGGGAAGTGTCCATTCCTTTCTACATTATGTTGAAAACATCATAACTAAAAGGTACATCAGAGGTATTTATTTTTCATTACATTTCACTTTTAGTTTCATTTTTTTGGAGTCACACCAGCTGTAAATTAGGGTACACCAATCATGAAGAAAATTTAAATGATCATGTATGGAAAAGAGCAAGTTATTTGCATTAGGTTCAAAGAGATTGGCGGTAATGATTTGTTCAATGAAATTGAGAGTTTATTACATTATGAGGTGATTAATGATTTTATGTATATATGTAATTGCAGATTTCTTTTGCTCCTGAAGAAGGGGAGTTTCCCCGAAACGCGTAGAGTTGGAAACCTCATCTCAGCATAAGAACATTGTGTTTTTTCCTTTTGCTTTTTATGATGGCCATATGTGAAGTTTACTATTGTTTTTGTATATTCAATTGTTACATCAAAACTATCTATGTTTTTATTTATGGTTTATTATCTAACATTTAATTATATATTTGTTTTATTTCAGCTTTAATGGTGTGCAGGAGACAGGAGTGTCTTTAAATTTAGACACTTTTCTTAGTTCATATTTTAACATCCCACCCTGGCAGGGTACAGCATTGCGTAGGCACTCCTCTTTCGCGCAGCATCTTCCTAACGCCTGTGAACAAGCGTCGCTCCAGTTGTACTGCCAAAGTGTAATCCGAAAGATCCGAATGGTGCTCTAGTCCAGTTTAAGTTCTTGCTTATCCCTTGCTGCTTAAGGACCAAGTCCCTGTCCCTATAGTTCATCAGCCTGGCATAATAGGTCTTGGGTAGGCACCAGGTTTAGGGCGAGATGCCAGGAACCTGTGTGACTAGTAAGTCTTTGAGCAGTCCCTCAACTTCTATTTACATTGGGCCTTTCAACACATCCTCGGGAACCCCCACTATGCGTACATTGTTGCGATGAGATCTGGCTTCCAAATCCTCGCACTTGAGTTTCACTGTTCCCAGGTCTTTGGTCATTTCTGTCACGGTTCTCCATAGTGTTTCCAGCACATCCTCCGTACTGCTGATCCGGGTCTCCGTGATACAGTTTGTGGCTTTCTCAAACTGGTTTCTAATCGTGGTCGCATTTGTGCTGATGTCATCTAGTCTGCCATTTAAGGCTGCAAAGCCTTGTTGCATCGAGGCAAAGACCGCTTGAGGATCCATAGTGGTAGGTGTAGCTCACGGTACGCTCTGCATTGCTGATCCGGGGCTGGAGCTGCCGCCGTCGCCCGCCTTGGGGGTCGGTGTTGTGAATCTTTCAATGGCTCCTTTCCCTTTTTTAGGGGACGCTCCTTTGGGCATTGTATGGATTTGCGGCACACTGCAAAGGGTGGGCAGCGCGGATGTCCGGAATGTGGGTTCCCAGGACCAGGTTTCTGGTGCTACGACAGCCTAGTTGTAGCTTAACACTGGGTATGGTACCAGCAGGAGTTCGGGGTCTCGGGTCATATTCTGAGGCTACAGATCTGACCTGTTGACACAGTAAAGTATTGTCATGATGCCTACCTCCAAGGAGCCAGGTCCGACCCAGCAACCCCAGAGGCAGGCATCATTTCCCCCAGGGGAGTGCCAGCGGGCCCAAGCTGGGGCCCTTTGGACGCAGTCCTGGCGCCTTAGGCGCCAGGCTCATGTTGGACCCCTGTCCTGGCGCCTTAGGCGCCAGGCTCATAAAGCTAGATATGTGCTCAAGTGTTTTAATGTGCACTTACCTGATGCAGACCATGCTGCCACATCCAGGCCCTCTTGAGGCCTGAATGGGACTACTTTACCTGTGGGATTACTTTCCACCCGGGTGTGGTCGGGGAAGGATACATACCTGATCGGAGGAAGGATACACACTTGGAACTTCTTCCAAAGCTATTTAAACCACACCCGATCAGCAACTCATGCTTCGCGTTGTTCTGCTCCTCGCAGCTGGACGCTCACCGTGTCAGCTCCTGCATGTGGACTTCAGCCACACCTGTCAGCATCCTGGGTCACCTGCAAAGGGAGACAAGAGACCTTACCAGCAAAATCTGCACCACGGAGACATCACCGACGATCCTGAAAGGGAAGACATTATTTTTAAAAGCATTTCGTTACGATCGCTGCAGCGCTGCATTTCACTCACCTTTCCTGGGTTCCTCCATCTTCAGCAGCGATCATCCGGATACACAGCCACTTCCCAGAGCCTAGAGAAAAAGACAAGAATAAGAGGTGTGAGAAGGAAGGGAATAAGACTTACCTGTTGGGTCATTCCCATTTCATTTCGGGTCTTGCCGCTTCCAGGCATTTTCCGGACCCCGGCCCCTATGGGGAAAAAAGACAAAGGGCCTCATTACGACCCTGGCGGTAAGTTACCGCCAGGGCCGTGACTTTACCGCCATGGTGCTAACTACGTTAACGCCATGGCGGTAAGGGGATTTACCGCCCCATTCCGACCTTGGCGGGGCGGTAAATCCCCAATCCCCATTTACCCTTCCCCATTCCCATTTTTGCCCCATAGGGCATAATGGGAGTGGGGAAGGCGTTAATTACGCCACCGTAAATTACGGTGGCGTAATTAACACCAAGTTCCCTTACCGCCATGGTTTTTTACACCCGCTAAAAGCAGGTGTAAAAACCGCCATGGCGGAAAGGGAACTCGTAATTGGCGGTAAGGGGTCGGCGCAGCTAACGCTGGCGCTAACCCCTTACCGCCAGGGTCGTAATGAGGCCCAAAGACATTGATTGAGCGTATACAAAGACAGTTCCCGAGCGCTCATCCAGAACTAACCTGCCATTTACTGGAACTGGAACTGCATGTTTCACTTCGGGTCGGCGCCATATCTCTGGCATTCCGAACCCCGGCCCCTAAGGAGAAAATAGACATAAGCATTAGCGCTTGCTGCAAAAAGACAATGAACATTATTATTTAGCTTGGACTTTTGAACTTGCAACAGAACTTTTACAGAGCCTTACCTGAATAGTCAAGCTTACCTGAACTCCCATCAATCCTCAATCCAGTGAAGTAACTGGGTTTCAACGCGCCCCTGCATCAGAAGCAGGATGGAGAGCTCATCCTTCCTGACCCTAAGGTGAGACTTCACGGGGAATCGTGGAAGGGTATCGTGGAGGGTCGGAAGAGAGTGGGAGGTTTGAGCATAACTCAGTCAGTAGGTAATACTCCCTTTTCACGCACAGGGGAATATTCCTGCGAGCCGGAGAAGCCAGAGTAGAGGGCCCTTCCTGTCCATCTTCAGAGTCCTGCGCTTCACCATTGAAGAAGCATCTGCACTCGAAGCCAGACCTGCGCCTCCGTGGGAATCAGGTGAGCGTTACAGAACGCGAAGCCTACCCACAATTTCCCACCCGGGCGCTATGGAGACTTCTGAGACTGACCAGCTGGCCCAGCTTTTAGGGGAATTACGGGTAGAGGTGCACTCAGCCCGCCAGGAGACTAACACTCTCAAAAGAGAACTGATCTTATCCAAGGAAAGAACAGATGACCTAGCCAAAAGGTTATTACAGGCCCAGGCAGGGCACACTCCTTTACCTAATTCCGGAGACATTTCCACATCAATGGGTTTGAGTAACCCGGTAGAAATTAATCTACCTGGACACATGCCTTTCGCCCCGCCTGAACGTTTTGCGGGGGATCCCAAGAAATATGCCGTCTTTATGAACCAATGTCGTTTACACTTTCTATGCAGACCCGGAGCCTTCCCTAACGACCAGACCAAGGTAGCCTTTATACTATCTTACCTCAGTGGCAGTGCTGCCGATTGGTCTATTCCATTGGTAAATCAGGATGATCCCATTCTCCAGAATTTTCAGGGCTTCCAGGCCAGCATGGAAAGATTGTTCGCTCGACACTCTCAAGGACAGGCCCTTGATAACGAACTGCTATCCTTACGACAAGGTAATCAGGATCTTCTGTCCTACGTAGCCACCTTTAACAGACTGGTTGTGGAAACTGGATGGCCAGAAAGCAAAAGGATCACATTGTTTCATTGAGGCCTGTGCGGAGAGCTTAAGGATGTTCTAGCTCAGATAGTAAACCCACCCCAGGTCTGCGCAGACTACATTGACTTCGTGGTTCAACTTGATCACAGACTTCAAAATAGAAAAGCAGATCGGTTCAAGTATGAAAACCGAGCACCGATCAAAACCCACGCTAACTCCAAGAGTACCGACGTATCTGAACCTATGCAAATCGGTGGCGTTAAAGGACCATTAACGCAGAAAGAACGAGAGAGAAGGCGGCAAATGCAACTTTGTCTGTATTGCAGGACTTCCGGTCACTTTCTTCGAAATTGTCCAGTTAAACCACTTAAGAAGGTGGTTGGAGCTACTGATAACGAATTAGTGACACCTGATTCGGGAAACGACCTAGCCCGGCAAGCGTAGGGGTCCGTTTGCCGAGCTTCAAAACTAACTCTTTGACCTCGCATTTTGTCATGCCAATGGTGCTCGTGGACCCAAAACAGCCTCAGCAGTTGCATGCTATAAAAGCATACATCGACAGTGGAGCTATTGGAAATTACATAGACCGTGAATTGGCTTCCAGGATTAAGCTTCCTCTCCGCCCGAAAGTAACCCAAGATGTCATTACTACAGTAGATGGAACCGAAATAGCCTCAGGGCCTGTAACGCATTCCACTGTTGAAGTGACACTGGTGGGTCAGGATGGACATCGGGAAGCAATCGTGTTTGATGTGATCAAGGCCCCACAATTTCAAGTAATTCTTGGAATTCCTTGGTTAGAAACACATAATCCCAGAATTGACTGGCGAGCAAAGAAGATAAGTTTTCCTGATTGTGAACCAACTTGTTATCCAAGAAATCCAGCTATGGGTCTAGCCTCAGCAACTTCCACCCCTGTACAGCTACCGTCAGAATACCAAGAATTCCAAGACGTTTTTCAGAAAGAACAGGCTAACACGTTACCACCCCATCGGTCTTATGATTGCCAAATCGATCTGGTACCCAATGCTCAACTACCTTGTAGTAGGATTTATGCTCTTACGGGACCTGAGAACCTGCATTTGCGTCAGTATTTAGATCAGTACCTAGCCAATGGTTTTATTCGCCCGTCCAAGTCTCCTGTCTCTTCAGCTCTGTTCTTCGTGCCGGAAAAAGAAGGCGACCTTAGAACGTGTATAGACTATCGCGCCCTAAATCAAATAACGATTAAGAATCGTTATCCTCTGCCCTTGATCCCTGAGTTTATCGACCAGGTGAAAGACGCTTGTGTGTACACCAAGTTAGATCTCCGAGGAGCTTATCATCTGGTGCGCATAAAAGAAGGCGACGAATGGAAGACTGCATTCCGCACCAAATTTGGGCTCTTCGAGTATCAGGTGATGCCCTTCGGGTTGTGCAATGCACCTGCCGCCTTTCAGTACTTTATGAATGATGTTCTTCGGGAACTTATCGATGTCTGTGTCATTGTTTACATTGACGACATCCTGGTGTACTCTTCTTCAGAATCTGATCACAGAAAACATGTTAGGGCAGTTCTTGAGAAATTGCGCCAGCACAGACTATTTGCAAAACTCGAAATATGCGTTTTTCATACAACAGAAGTTGAGTTTCTCGGATTCATCCTGACACCTCAAGGAGTCCGAATGGACTCGCGAAAGGTGGACGCCATCCTCAAATGGCCATCTCCTAGCTCGGTGAAGGGAGTTCAGAGCATGCTCGGCTTTGCCAATTTCTATCGAAGATTCATCCCGGAATTTTCCCGAACAGTCCAACCCATCACCGCTCTCCTAAAGAAAAACAAACGCTTCGAATGGACTCTTGAAGCCGAACAAGCCTTCCAGGACCTGAAAACCAAATTCACCTCTGCACCTGTACTGAAACACCCGCACCCAGATCTCCCGTACATAGTGGAAACCGATGCATCCAGTTCGGCCATGGGAGCTGTCCTGTCGCAAAGAGACCCAAAAACTAACCAACTACACCCAGTGGCCTTTTGGTCCAGAAAATGTTCTCCTCCTGAAATCAACTACGCAATTACCGATAAAGAGTTACTGGCCATCAAATCTGCTTTCAAGGCTTGGCGTCACTATCTTCTTGAGCAAGACACACCATTACCGTAATTACGGACCACAGAAACTTACAGTATTTAAAGACGGCCAAAGCTCACTCTTCACGACAACTCCGATGGGCTCTATTCTTTGCGGAATTTGATTTTGTAATTACCTATCGCCCTGGCTGCAAGAATGGAAAAGCGGACGCCTTATCCCGGATTGGCATGGAAGAACCTAATTCGAGCTTAGAACCTGTGCCCATCATACCTGAGCAAAAATTCTTAGGCTTAACTTCATTGCACACTATTGAGGACATCCAAACGCAAGTAAAACAACTTCTAGACTCTTCAACCTTACTGGAATGGAGTCAGAAGGGTCCTCATTACACCGTTAAGGATGACTTACCCTACTTCCAGGAGCGGTTGTTTCTGCCAAGTAAAGAATTGCCAGAACTTGTTATTGCCCATCATCATGAATCTTTAATGGAAGGACATCCTGGTATCGCTAAAACGGAGGAAAAAATCAAACGTCACTTCTGGTGGCCTTCTTGGAGAAAAGACATAAAGTCTTTTGTTCTGTCTTGCGGAATTTGCGCCCAAAACAAGGCTCAAAAGAAAAGGCCAGCCGGCCTACTTCAACCCTTGGATATTCCACCGGCACCATGGCACACCCTGTCAATGGACTTTATAACCGACCTGCCTCCTTGTGCTGGTTACAACACAATCCTTGTAATTGTGGACCTATTCACCAAGATGGCCCACTTTATCCCTTTAAAGGGTTTGCCTTCTGCTTCCACCATGGCCAAGGAATTCCTGGAGAATGTAGTTCGCATGCATGGTTTCCCTTCCATATTAGTCTCGGATCGTGGAAGTCAATTTATCTCCCATTTTTGGAAGAAGTGTTGCCAACTAGCACAAATAGATGTGCGGTTATCCACCAGCCACCACCCCCAGACCGACGGACAAACCGAGAGAACCAATCAGACTCTCAAGCAATATCTTCGGTGCATGTTACACCAATCCGAGTTAAATTGGAAAGACATCCTTTGGATCGCAGAATATGCATACAACAATTCAGTGCATTCTGGAACCGGACAAACCCCCTTTTATACTTTGTATGGTCACCATCCTCGGACCTCTGACCTAGATCCAGCTCTGACCCTGGAAATGCCCGCAGTAAATCATCTGCATTCCACAATAACCCAAGCCTTCAAAGAAGCTGCAACTCATTTACAGCAAGCCAAGAAAAAGTATAAAGAAAACGCTGATTTGCACCGAAGTAAAACTCCTCCTTACCAAGTAGGAGACCAGGTATGGCTAGCAACTAAACACTTATCCCTCAAGGGCCCGCGAACCTTCAATCCCAGATTCATAGGACCTTATCCCATCAAGGCTATAATCAACCCAGTGGCCTTTAAACTGGATCTACCGTCCAACATGCGTATACATCCAGTTTTTCATGCAGCACTTTTGAAGCCCGTACAACCAGGAACCCGATTGTCCAAGCCTCCAGATCCAGTTCAAATTGAAGGGGAATTAGAATTCGAAGTTAAAGACATTTTAGACTCCAAGGTGGTAAAGTCGAAACTCTTCTATCTTGTTGACTGGAAGGGATATGGACCTCAGGAGAGATCGTGGGAGCCTAGTAACCATGTCCACGCACCTCGATTGGTACAAAGGTTTCACCGGAGATTTCCGAACAAGCCAAAACCCCCGGAGGGAAGAACCTTGGGAGGGGCCTTGAGGGGGGGAACTGTCATGATGCCTACCTCCAAGGAGCCAGGTCCGACCCAGCAACCCCAGAGGCAGGCATCATTTCCCCCAGGGGAGTGCCAGCGGGCCCAAGCTGGGGCCCTTTGGACGCAGTCCTGGCGCCTTAGGCGCCAGGCTCATGTTGGACCCCTGTCCTGGCGCCAGGCTCATAAAGCTAGACATGTGTTCAAGTGTTTTAATGTGCACTTACCTGATGCAGACCATGCTGCCACATCCAGGCCCTCTTGAGGCCTGAATGGGACTACTTTACCTGTGGGATTACTTTCCACCCGGGTGTGGTCGGGGAAGGATACATACCTGATCGGAGGAAGGATACACACTTGGAACTTCTTCCAAAGCTATTTAAACCACACCCGATCAGCAACTCACGCTTCGCGTTGTTCTGCTCCTCGCAGCTGAACGCTCACCGTGTCAGCTCCTGCATGTGGACTTCAGCCACGCATGTCAGCATCCTGGGTCACCTGCAAAGGGACACAAGAGACCTTACCAGCAAAATCTGCACCACGGAGACATCACGGACGATCCTGAAATGGAAGACATTATTTTTAAAAGCATTTCGTTACGATCGCTGCAGCGCTGCATTTCACTCACCTTTCCTGGGTTCCTCCATCTTCAGCAGTGATCATCCTGATACACAGCCACTTCCCAGAGCCTAGAGAAAAAGACAAGCATAAGAGGTGAGAGAAGGAAGGGAATAAGACTTACCTGTTGGGTCATTCCCATTTCATTCGGGTCTTGCCGCTTCCAGGCATTTTCTGGACCCCGGCCCCTATGGGGAAAAAAGACATAAGCATTAGCGCTTGCTGCAAAAAGACAATGAACATTATTATTTAGCTTGGACTTTTGAACTTGCAACAGAACTTTTACAGAGCCTTACCTGAATAGTCAAGCTTACCTGAACTCCCATCAATCCTCAATCCAGTGAAGTAACTGGGTTTCAACGCGCCCCTGCATCAGAAGCAGGATGGAGAGCTCATCCTTCCTGACCCTAAGGTGAGACTTCACGGGGAATCGTGGAAGGGTATCGTGGAGGGTCGGAAGAGAGTGGGAGGTTTGAGCATAACTCAGTCAGTAGGTAATACTCCCTTTTCACGCACAGGGGAATATTCCTGCGAGCCGGAGAAGCCAGAGTAGAGGGCCCTTCCTGTCCATCTTCAGAGTCCTGCGCTTCACCATTGAAGAAGCATCTGCACTCGAAGCCAGACCTGAGTCTCCGTGGGAATCAGGTGAGCGTTACAAGTATATGCGTTATGTCCCTTGTGCTAGGTATCCTGTACTTGTGGTCTGCCCTGAGAATGTAACTTCTGCCCCCTACGTTAGGGGCACGCTGTGACCGCTGCTGTCCTCACGACAAGGGTGCAACACACTATGGAGCGCAGGGCATTGCGCTCCTGTGGGCCGAGGTACACAACCCAGCCCTGTGCCTTTGGCTGCGGTGTCCGTGTTGCTGCTTGCTGTAAGCCCAGTAATTCGCCAGGTCTATGATGCTCAGTGTTCCCTGAGCGCTGGTACATATGATCCTGGACCAGCTGCTTCCCTCTTGTTCCCTGTCATTGAGCCAACACCCATTAGGCTGCGTGAGGGGGAGGCAGTTCTGACTTTTAATGTCCTCTCCCAGTGCTGCGCGTTGCTGCCAGCTGCCCACTACGATGAAGTGCTGGTTTCCCGAATTGTTGTAGCTTCTGGATGGCTTGGAGTGTCGGGGTTAGCCGGATTGTTAAAACTGTGCGTGGGGGGGGCCTGCGGTCCACAGTGCGGTCCCCGGAGCCCGGAATGCCAAGAGGGCAACAGTTTAGGCAGCTGTAGCGCTGCTCGAGTAGAGCGAGGATGGGGGTCGTTAATCACGCGGCCCCAACGGCGTGTTACCTCTGTGTGCAGACTTCCCGTGTCGTGCTGGTTTCTCGCTTTCTTGTTAGAGGTCGTGTTGGGGGTCCAGCTGCTCAGACCTGTGCTGGCGTGTTGTTCCGACGTTGGCCCAAGTGTAGTCCGCCCTTCGAGAGGGCAGTCACACAGTCCTGTGTGTACAATAGTCTGCGTCTAAGAGCTCCTGGCGCAAGGCGGGTAGGGGTCCACTGTCCATAAGCAGAGGGGAAGGGCGCGTGGTCACTACAGTGGCTTCACGTTGCCCCAGTGGGCCATGCCAGTTGAGCATGTGATCGTGTGTCTGGCAGGTCCCGATGCCTCTGTTTGTCCACCCTCGGGGGTCAGCAGCAGCTCACAGTTGTACCCTTGTAGAGCGTGTAGTATGGCCCTGGGGTTGTTGGGAGGTGCTAGGGCTGCACCTCTCAGACCCGACGGCGATCCGCCGTCCCGCTGTGCGTGCGGGATGCTGATGTGCGCCCCTACGCTTCCCCTCGGATCCACCTGCTTTTGCTGTCCTCGCTCCTCGCTTCCTTGGCCCTCCGGGCCTGCTGAATGCCGCCATCCCGTTATGAGTGCAGGCAGCCTGTGTATTTCTCTCCGCTTCCCCTCTGGCACCGTCTTCTCTCTTCAGCTCGTTGGCCCCCCGGTCCTACAATGCACCACCTTCCCGCTATACGTAGGGGCAGTCGATGTGCGCTTCTCAGTTTCTCCTCCAGTCCACCTGCTATCGCCGGACTCGGTGCTCACTTCTCAAGCCCCCAGGCCTCTGTAATCTGACTCCTTTTCACCCTTGGGCCACCTCTTGCGCGGTACGTCCTGCACTTCCAAGCCTGCTTTTCCTCTCCGGGGGGTCCTGCTCTGCTTCCCCAGCACTCGCCGCACACGAGGGGCAGTGATACCGCCGTATGCTTCCCTTGGGCTGAGGAGCTGCCATCGACACATCTACCTGGTGTCAGTGCCCATCTTGGAATCACCCCTCCTAATTTTATCACATAAACCGTTCACGTTCTAGGCAGACACGAGAAGCGTGCTTCCTTAGTAGTACCCATAAATGAGTAGGCTGCACTGTAAAGACGGGGCCCCTGGCAGTCCAGTGGGAACACTGAAACTAATCACACATCACTCAACAACCTCTCTAAACATCCCAACTCCCGCCACTCCATGCAACCACGGAACTTGGTGCATCTGTCGGCCAAATATAAATGAAGATTACTCAAACTACCCTTATAGGTAGGGGCTATGCGCTCGTAAGAGGCCGTGCATACTTTCCATCCTCAAAGCTGTGCTGTTCACCTTCCAAGCCTTGCCTATGCTTAAAAGCGCTCTGCACGATATCTATGATGGCCCAATTGAAACTTTCTACTTCACTGTTGGTTTGGGGGTAAACTATTGAGCTAGTGCAGTGCTCATTCTGTTATGCCTTAGGAACCTGGACATCTCAGATTTTAACAGAATCCCTGTGCCTGTAAGAGGGATGGCGGGGGTAACCCTACTGCCTGAAATAATGTTCTAGAAATTTGATATCTAATATCTCTGTTAGAAATACCACAGTTGTAAAATACTTTCACCCTTCTGGGGAGCAAGCCAATCAATACTTCGTAGTATATGTTTGCCCCCCCCCCCCACTACTGATGAACCCTACTATATCCATACCAATGATTTCCAATAATAGTTTGGGCACTGTTACCTGGTTACCATCAGGAGCTGTGCACCTTGGTATCCTTCTCACTGATCTCACACTGCATTGATTCTGTCACTGCAATCCCTATCTGCATATTCCAACTTGTCCACCAGTAGTCATTCCTTATTCTTTGTTTGGTTTTGCCTATGCCAATGTATTCTTCATAGTCTACAGCCTCAATGTGTTTGCACATACCAGAAGGGGGAATTACCCTGCTGCCCCTTTTCACCAAATCTACTTCTACATACATTGTATGTGTTATTGCCAACGGCACCTCACAGCCCAATCCCTTGAGCAATGCCTTGTTGCATTTATCCATCTCCATACTTACCTTGATACCTCTGACGACCTTGTGCTCCTTAATAGCTCCCTCCAATTCTTGTTTGGAGGCCACCGCTTGTTCTTTTATCTTTAAATGTTTCCCAATTAAGCAAACATTTCAAACAAATACGAACTTTAACATGTACCTTTCAATGTGATAGAGATTCCACATATGAAACTAAAAGGTCATAGGTCTGACATTTGGTTATGTTACTAAGACAACTATCCAGAGATAATTTTTAGCACATTAAATATAGTCTTAGTAGTCAGTTTAGGCCCAGGTTATACCTGGGTCCTCTCTTTCGATGGTCTTGATGATCCCACCGTTTTCATGCGCAGGGAGTTTCAATTCACACCTCCTCCATAACCACACAGAAGCTGAATGGAGTACGACCTTCCCACCTTGGTTGGCACGGGTTTCTGGTTCTATATAAAAGGTAAACACAAGACAGTCAATGGGGGGAAGAGGGTTAGGGAGAGGTTGTGGATAGGTATGCAGGTTTTAAGGAAACCTGAAAGAGGCTTCGGGACCGTGATTTGATAGGTAGGAGGAACACAGGGAACAATTCTGAATAGCCTGATGCCCCAAAGGGTGCTAATACTCCTGCCCTGAACAACAATCCTGACTCCTGACCCTGAACCAGTATCTCACTTCCTATAGACACAAACAATGAATTCTACACACAGAAGCAATGATGGGGATGATGTAACACACATTAGGTTCATGCTTTGCCCCACACAATGAATGTACATGTCTACACCCGTAACACAATGTAACATAAACACAATTAGATGCAGACGTACAGCGTACTTTTCTTGGTCCTATGAGACTGTAAACTAAACACACTGGCTAAACACTCTATTTTGTGCATATTCCAACTTCCCTTTAACTTGTCAGCCCTAGTTCGTGTTAAATTACTCTTAACCTCGAGACTGCATGTTTAGACACAGCAGCCGTGCCTGGTCACATGCGTAATCACAATGAATATTTTTTTTTCCATTTTTTTAAAATTGTATTTGGTTTAAAAACAACCTTTACAAATATCTCACTAAAATGTCAAACAAACAGAAAAAAACAATAAAAATGAACCGTTCATACCTAACATATTGCTAAATCTATACATATACAATAGGTTTTATGGCTGTATTCAAACTGAGTTCACTTATCTATGATCAGGAAACCACCTGCGGCTTCCCCAAGCGTGCTGTAGTCCAGTGTTGGAAATGCGAGTGTTGAGGTAGGGCGTACCCATGAAGGCAAGGTGCGGTGACAATCGTCTCATTGTTCCCTTTTCAGGCTGGTAAACGCTCCGCTCGTGCTCATCTGCAACCTGCATCTGCAACCTCCGTCCTGAAAACCACTTGCCTGTCCTTCTATACATGGGCCCTCCTGAGGTGGAAGGCCCAGGGGCATAAGATGGAAGGTGGGGCTTGACGTGGGTCTGGACATGGGCAGCACCTCCCAGGTGCTGGCCCACTCAGCATGCAGGTGTTTAGGGTGGGCCACCAGGCCCAAGCAACAAAAAGGACCCAGACTTCTGGGCGCGGCCGAAACTGTGCGAAGGTGGCAGGGGCAGGTGACAACCGGTAGTCCGTGCCCTTGACACCTCACATCAAAGGCCCCCCTCCCATCCGGCCGGACGTGGAGACAAGGGGCCTTTGATGTATCAAAACGGGGCTGCCTTGCCCTCAGGCCAGTTTTGGCCTATATTTGGATGAGGGCTAGGAAGCCCCCAGTCGTCTGTCCCCTGCTCATGCAGCAATTAAGCTGGGTGGCAGTAATAAAAACCACCCTCCCTCCCACTAAATACTGATACTATTGATTTAAACATGGTGATAATAGAGGACAGGTACTAATGGAAAAATAGAAAATCTACAAGATAGAACAGGTACCAATTAAAAGGACATAGGTTCACAGGCACACTCAAACTAAGAAGTTATCATAGAACTCAATAAATCTAAATAAATATCTAAAATCACGAGGGCAGGTGGACAAACATGGTTAAGTTTGATGAAGGCTGAAGCCCGGGAATCACCCACCAAGGAGGAATTGGCATCAAATAATCAAAAAAGGCAAACGCCTCATAAAGAAAAAAGCAAGTAAAAGAACCAAAAATCAAGGCCAGGTTGCAAAACTTGAACTAAGTTTGATGTAAGCTGAAGCTCAAGAATCCACCACTGAGGATAAAAAATGTATAACGCCTCACAAGGGGCCAAATCACAAGTGGATCACAGAGCAAATGAAATGCCAACATTTGCCTCAAAACGTGCAAAAAGGAGCATGACAGTGGGGGAAAGGCAAAATCCCTCTCCAGGGTGCATTGGAAGGGCAATCCCAAAAACTGTAATTCATTTTAGGAAAGCCGAAGCTCGAGAATCCACCACTGAGGTTACAAATTAATAACGCCTCACAAGGGGCCAAATCACAAGTGGATCATAGGGCAAACGGCAACAGTGGGGTAAGGCAAGATGCCTCCCCGGAGGGCATGGGAAGGGCAACCCCCCAAAAAACTGGAAGTATGTTGGATGCAAGCCAAACGCTCAAGAATCCACTGCTGAGGATTAAAAATGAATAGTGCCTCACAAGGGGTCATATCCCCAGTGGGTCATAGAGCAAAAGGAATGCCTACATATGCCTCAAGACGAGTGTAAAGGCGCAAAACAGTGGTGAAAGGCAGACGCCTCCCCAAAGGGGCCTTGGAAAGGACAATCCCCCAAAACGGAAAGTCTGTTTAATGCAAGCCGAAGCTCAAGAACCCACCTCTGAGGATGAAAATGAATAGCGCCTCACAAGGGGCCATATCCCGAGTGGATCAGAGAGCAAAAGAAATGACTACATACAGTGGGGTAAGGCAAACACCTCCCATAAAGTGGTGCAAGGAAAAGACAATCCCCAAAAACTCAAAGCCAGTTGGAGGCAAGCCTGAGCTCCAGAACCACCTCTGAGGATACAATATTAATAGCGCCTCTCAAGGGACCACATCACAAGTGGGTCAGAAGAGCTAAAGGAAGGTATACATATGCCTCAAAAACACCTCCAAGCTGAAAGCCTGTGAAAGGAAAGCCAAAGCTCCAGAACTCACCTCCGGGGATAAAATTAATAGCACCTTTCAAGGGTCCATATCACAAGTGGTTCAGAAGAGCTAAAGGAAGGTATACATATGCCTCAAAAACAGCCAGAACTCACCTCTGAGGATAAAATTAATAGCGCCTTTCAAGGGGCCATATCACAAATGGGTCAGAAGAGGTAAATGAAGGTCTACATATGCCTCAAAACACCCCAAAACTGAAAGCCTGTTGACGACAAGCCGAAGCTCCAGAACCCAGCTCTAAGGATAAAATGAATAGTGCCTCTCAAGGGGCCATATCACAAGTGGGTCAGAAGAGCTAAAGGAAGGTCCACATATACACCAAAGCATGGAATAAGGTGCACAGCAGTGGGGGAAAAGCATATGCCTCTCCAGGTCTCATGGATAGGACAAAGACAAATAAGGAGTCAACGCTATAGCAAAGAAAGACGGTGTTATTGCAAAAAACATTCGAGAAGAGGAATGCCATTGGCGAAGTGAGGGAAAGACCTGGTGTAAGAAGAATGCAGTATGAAGGTCGATTTTAAAGGCAAAGAAGATAAACTGGACACAGCTCACACATTAGGTCCACAAAACGTCACAAGCTTTTTGTATGAAGGGCGGCAGGGATCAGCCTTGAGTTGGCCCCACGTGGGAGTAGGGTTCCCGCTCACCTGACCCCATGTTCCCCAAAATATTTCTGTTATGTTTTTTCATTATGTTTTTATTATTGGTTGGTTGGTTTTGTTTTGCACCATAGCTCATGTACAATAAAGCTTGTGGCCAAAGTTTTTCCACCTTACCAATTGTTTGGCCTCCTCATTATGGCACTGTCATTACTGTCACCTGTCACATCCTACTTGGCTCCCCCCACACTAAAATACTTCCAGGCTTATGCGTCCTGCCCTGCCAACAATCAATTACCTGGAATGCGGCACAAGTAGAGGCAGTCTTAAAGGTGGCTCTGGCGTCATGTGCGCAAGCCACATTGCCGCCAGGAGCCTTGGGAAATGAAGCACTCATATACTATAGTACCTCCGCAGGATCTGCTGATTATAGTGAACGATAATAATTTGAAACTGTCCTAAATGTGGACCCTTCTGTGATTTATGTTTCAATTTCTTTAGGGGGTTGAGTACCTGCCTCACAAACCTCTCTATTAGGTAGCAAGTGGCGTAGTTCGATGTAACAGAACCTTTCTGATTCGGGAAGATACAATTGTTCTTTACATTCTATATAATTGCATGAGAGTTCCCTTAATATAGCTGACATATCACCAGGGGGCAATTTCCGTCCCAGTAGCAGAACGTAGAGTCCTGCATGCCTGGTGTAAACTCTGGGTTGCTTGTGATATGGGCAAGCAAGGCAAGCAGCCTTAAGCTCTGTTTCGTTCCCAGGGGTTTGCAGCCTCTCTCCCACTAGTTTAAGGAGTTCTCTGCGGATGGTAATAGTGAATCTTGCTTGTCTTGCGTCCTCCTTGGTATAAATGTGAGGTGAGATGGGGGATTGTGGAAGCACCCTGCTCTAATGAGACCCAGTTATTACCTTTTTCCTATTTTGACCAGGGTGTAATATGACAAATTTGGCAGGGAATTTAGGTAGCGGTTGATGCCGGGGCCAACAGTTTTTCCAGAAAAGTACCTCTCATTAGTATTTTACGAGATATTCTTTTAAAAAAATGTATTATTCATTTTTTTTATTTAAGCACTTGGTACCATTTTACCAGTGTATCCTAGCATGCAGTATCTAGGAGACCATGTGAACTCTTGTTTCACAATATTCGACAATACTTGACTTGCATTAACCCAATACGGGAACAGACTAGGGCATGACCATAACAGACTTGCATCCCCCGATCGTCACTTTGGGCAAACACCCTCACCGTTTGCATTAAATAACCGAACCTGTGTTAGGGGTATAGTATAACTTGTTGAGGATTTTAAAATGTTTGAGCAGAAACGTATAGTTGATCAAGATCTCCTTAGTCAGACCACAAATTACTCTCCACTGTGCATCATAAAATCCTCTTGTAAATCCCTACTCCACTTAGCCCTTGCCATTGACGTACTGTGCTGCACTGTTTTATATAGGAGATGCTTTTCTTGCCATCTATGTCATTCACAATGAAAGATGTGCATGAATTTTTGGATGGTTCCGCTTTTAAGGATGGCCAGCATGATTTAAATGCAGCGTGCATACGTCGGTAATTCGATCGCTGCAGTGGGCTATCCCTTATACTGCCTTTGTTATCTTGCCATTCAATAAATTGGCCATTAGGCAACATGTCCTCCAACACGCTTATGTGTGTCTGTTGCCATGCCCTTCTGATTACCCTGTGGGACCACTGGTTCCAACAGGCTATCTGGTTTGATAGCTACCACCCACCAACCACGTTTTCAGAGAGGATGCACCTATTGCCCTCTGCTCCAATTTAATATGTGGCGGTTTGTTAGCAGTCCTATACCAATGGGCGATGTAGTGGACTTGTGCCACCAGGTAACAGCTCGAAGTCCGGGGAAGCAATACTGTCTGCCTCATAAGGAAGTGCCATGGACGACCATTTCATTTTGAAGTGTCCCCTTGCTCAGATAAACTCAGTGCATAGCATATTTAGTTCTTTCAAGAATGTTCGGCTTGGCCATACCGGGATGTTCTGGAACAAGTATAATAGTTTTGGAAGTACTATCATCTTTACAAGGGAGAATCTGTCACAATTCTCTCCCCTTCTCACCTGTTTCTGTTGTGTACTTGCGACCTTCTGGGATTTCTTCTTCTTTACGGTCTGGGGTTTGTATAGTCCCGAACGCTGGTCTTCGGCGTCCAGCGTGAGAGTAGCGGTTCAGTCTCCAGGAGCGTTCTACAAGTCCAAGGTAATTCCAGGAAGTAATTAAGGTACGCTAGGAGGCACGGAAGACCATGAATCGAGCGCAGAAGGTTTTCCAGGAGACTGGGGAGGAAAGGGAATAGGAGGGAATTCAAGGGACTGGGAACAAGGAATCAAGCGAGAGCTCCGATCGAACTCCGGCTAAGCACGTCCGACTATAGGTAGCGGTGAGATAAGCAGAGCCGCGGGGGCGTGTTCCTTTTGTAGGATGAGCAGCGTGGAACGCAAAGACCAATCCAGAGTATTCTGTTCCGGGCGGCCATGTTGGAAGGATAACTGCATGCAATCCCCTGCGAGCCAGGGACCAGAAGGTCCAGAAAGGACATAGACGACGGTTCATGACAGAATCTGCGCAGCATTGGCATAGGAATCCGACCCCATTGCCGCAATTTACCCCTCAGAAGCGCAGTGTATGTAGTATAGTTCTTCTCTAATGTTAGGGCATAGGAGTGAGATATTTGTATACCCAGATATTTGAAAACATCTGTCGTCCTCCTTTTTTGGTGAGCTCCCTCATTTCATCTGACAGCTGGAAGATCTCTAACTTATTCCTATCAGTTGGACGCCAGAGTAACTCCCAAATTGAACCACTTCTCCCACAGTCTTTTCAACATTGGTATCTGGATCTCACACATAAAGCAGAATATCGTTGCATACCCCGACAAGTTGGAGCATCTGGGACAACATTCCATTTGTACGCACCCTCGCAAAGTATTTTGTGTATAACAGCCTAACCCACGATATGAAGTTCGACCTGAAGCCATAATTGTCCAGCACCTGAAACAAAAAAGCCCATGAGACTGTGTCAAATGCTTTCTGCATGTCCAACGAGATTGCCACAGTTTGAGCTCCCGGCTCCACCCAGGACATAACATTGTATAATCTGCATAGATTCAATGTCGTAAAGTGGCCAGGGATAAATCCAGATTGGTCTGGATATATCACATGTGTCGTCATTTGTAGTAGTCGAGTCACTACAGCCTTTGAAAATATTTTGGCATCTTTGTTTATGAGAGAAAGTGGGTGGTATGAACCGCAGTCTTCAGTAGGTTTGTCAGGTTTCAGCAGTAAGATTATTACTGTTTCTAGTAGAAGCGAGCCCTTATGTATTGCTTCTTCCCACAATTGCAACAAATTCTGGAAGATTATTCCCTGGTATTCCCTATAGAATTCGCCCACTAGGCAATTAGGCCTGCGTGCTTTGCTCCTTGTTAGGCCAAGGATAGCCGCTTTAATCTCCTCTAGCTTCATTGGGGCCTCAAAGGCCTCCCATGTTTCACTAGACAGTATTGATTTTGGGACCTCCTGCAAATACTGTGCTGTGCTATCTTTGCCTGTGTAGCACAACCCTTAGGTTGATACAGGTTGGAGTAATATGAGAAGAAGATTGTGTTTATGTCTGCATTCATGTGTGCCACCGTACCTTCGGCAGTCTTTACATAAGGTATTGACTCGTTCCCCGTCTCCGTCCTGACAATAGCCGTCCTGGTCTGTCCCCGTACTTCCTTGCCATCATTGGGTTGTGCATAAAATTCAGTTCCCTCTGTGCTGCCTTGTGGAAGCTGCCCAGTTCAGTTTTAATATCTGCCTGCAGTTTGAACAATGATCTTTGCGCATATGCTAGTTTGAGCACCTGTAGCCTGGTTTCTGTTTAATCAAGGTCTCTTCTGATGGTTTTCAGAAGCCCAAACTCTGTGGACATGGCTATTCCCCTTAGATATGCCTGAAATGCCTGCCACAACATCGCTATTGAGAGAACCAAACCTACATTATTTTCAAAATAGGACGTCACATTTTCATATAGGTTAAGTGAAAATGCTGGATCCAACAGTGCTGTGGGTTTAAATCGCATGGGGGTCTCTGGACACCTCCATCCTCTAGCTTTAATACCAGTGCTGCTGGAGAATGATATGAAAGGGTTCTGGGCAAAATGACACAGTTAGATACAGAATTAAGCATTTTAGCGGAAACTAGCCAAACATCTATCTGAGAGTGCATATAGTGTGCGCTGAAGAGTGATATGTGTTCCAGACCAATGTTATGTAGTACCCTCCACACATCTACTATTCCCATTGTAGTTTTATTCTTGACTATCATATATGCTGCCCTAATGAGTGTCCTATGTGCTAACCCGGTTCTATCCCTATCAATGTCCAATATTGTGTTTACGTCCGTCCCTCGTCCCCCCAAATTATCTCTGCAGTCTGGTAAGAAGCACAAATTAGAAAGACCTTGTCATAGAATTCTGTGTCATCAATATTCGGCCCATACACATTAACTAATAATACTTCCCTCCTCTTCCTCTGTTGTATCTTGTGTAGTAAGATGTGCCCATCCTAGTCTATGGTGGAGCCCATATGCACAAATTTAAAGATCTATATATCAGGGTCATTACTACGCTCACCCTGTGCGAGTAGGATGTATAAAACCAGTGGTTACCCCACCCTTGCGCAAATAGCTTGCTTCTCCTGTAGATCAGTCTCCTGCAGGAACAGCAATCTGGCTCCTTACCTTTTCTCATATGCTGCAATTGTGCAGACCTTTATAGGGTTACATAGTCCCTTAACATTCCAATTTAGCAGCGTAACACCACGCCTCAGCTCAGGTGATTTCACCATGCTTCAGCAATATGGTAGATTTGCATGGACAAAACTGCATCATTAACTTTGCCTTCGCATTCTGCATCCACCAAGTGCAATTTTCGTTTTCCAACCCAATCAAACCAATTACCCCACCATCACTGCCCTTCCAAATACAGCAGTGAATGAACCACACCCCTAACAGTCCCTTCTCCCCCTGCCGGACTCAACCTTTTCAATTGCATAGGGGCTGGCTGCCACTGTGCTTGACATTACCCTTTGCACGTGTAATTAACAGAATCTAACAACTGTGCTTATTCCTTTTTCTGCCCTAACCCACAGCATATCTCACTGACTAGATGAATGTTCCATACCACCATCTCCCCTTCGCTGCCCAGATGAAGAGATTCCCGAGGCGAGCCTATCTGGGATAGGGATCTTGCTTTCTATGAATGTTACAGCCTCACCGGGCACTGTTAAAAAAATAAGTTTTGTTCTCGTATTGAAATTTCAATCTTGCAGGGAACAACATTGCATCTTGCATTTTCCTTTCGTGCAGTAGTTTCTTTACTCACAAAAATTACTGTTGCTTTTGTTGTACCACTGTGGAAAAGCCCAGTTAAAGATGAATTGCGTGTGAGTCGAGTTTCAGCTCCTTCCGCTCCCTGATGTATTTCAGTAGCAGGTCTCTTGTTCAGCACATGTGCTAATATCTGGTGCTGGTAGTCTCCACTGCTTGCTCTATATTGCCTCTAAGTGCCTCCTCCGGTACCCCAATGACACAAATATTATTTCGAAGGGATTGTGTCCTCCGACGTATTCCTTAACTTTGATAATTCATCTCCAGCTTGCTGGCCTCGGAAATTTTTTCAGCAGAGGGCGCTGCGCATCGACGTCCGTCTTAGGGCTCCCTCGACAGCCACCGTATCGGCACCAACATCACCATGCCCATAAATAGCCACGTGCAGCGTCCGTTGCTCAGTTCCGTTGTTCTGCGCTTCGTGGTGCCTCAGAATATCGCTGCTCAGTACTTCAGTCAAATATACTTCATTATTCCTCGTGAATACCGACTCGTACTTGAAGGCTTCCTCATCCGAACCGACGACTCCACGGTCCGGCTTCAAAAAATGTCGAGACTGTGTAAAGAAAATGTCGTTGACGGATCCTCACAGGATCTGTTTGTGGTGCCTGGGAGTTGAGCACTATTGTTCGGAGTGCGAGGACTGCATGTCCATGATGGCGAAAGCCTTGAAGGAGCGTAAGGGGAAGCTCGAGAGAGGTAAGGCAGTTAAAACTTCTTCAAAAGTTTCCTCGGTGGAGTCGAGACATTCGTCTCCTCGCCATCACAAAAGACATTCTCGTTCTAGATCTTGAAGCAGTTGCCATCACTCTTCGAGATCTAAGCATTCAAAAAAGAGACGTCGAAGATCCCCTTCCTCATCTTCTTCTTCTTCCGTTTCCCCGAAAAGGGTCTCCTGTCCCACAAAACATAGCTCTCAGGCTGAGTGGGAGGAATTCAGGAAAAAGATGTTTAGTGTCTTCGAGAAAGCGGCCTCGACCCCCTCGAACACTGCTGAGGGTGATACCCTGGGTGAAAGACCCGAAAGATCAAAACGCCGCGAGTCGCAGCACCCGGCGAAAGAAGCTACTCGAGAGCGTCACGAACCCTCGAGTAAAGGCAAGGTCGCGTCTTCGACGCCGTCGTCGAAGATCCCTTCGACGCATAGATCAGCGTCTTCGACGCCATTATCGAAGGGTTCTTCGACGCCCAGGTCACAGCCAGTGGCCATACCCAGAGCCTCGATCACAAGAATGTCGTCGGCAACCTCGAGTAGAATTCCGATACTCTCGAGTTCCTCGAGGCCTCTACCAACCTTCTCGACGCCTTTTTCGATGGCTTCGAAGCCTTTAACATCCGCGTTGACGACGTCAATGTTTTCTCAGCCAATTATGACGAATTTGGCCCCTTCTGCTCTGGAAATGGGATTTATACCATTTCCAAGATTGTAACGCTCACCTGGTTCCCACGGGGGCGCTGGTCTAGTCTGGATTGCTGTGGCCTCTTCTAGCGTGATGCGCAGGACCCGGAACACCGATTGGACAGGACCTCCAAATCGTGCTTGCCTGGCCCGTAGGAATATCCTTCTGCAGATGAGAAAGGGGATTAACAGTCTGCAGAATAGTGTGCTAGCTCCCCCTTTTCCCCCTTCCCCCTTCGTTCCTCTCTAACTTCCTCCAAACGCCGGTTTAAGCTCACCTTATGGTTTGGAAGGATGAACTCTCCATCCTGCTTCTGGTGCAGGGGCGCGTGTTCGTCCAGTTACTTCACTGGTTTTCAGAATGGCGCTGGCAAAATCCACTTGACTTTCCTGAGCGATGCACCGTAAGTATGAAAGTTCAAAGTTCAAGTGAGGCCCCCTTTATGTTGTCTTTCTAATCTGTGATCTGTCCTTTATTTCAGGTGCAGAATGAAGGTGATGCGTCGAGGGGTTAAACTGCCGAGGTGAGTAGTGATGAGGGCGATCCCTCTAAATGTCCTTATCATTCCCCAGAAATGTCTCTTGTCCTTTCCCCATAGGGGCCGGGGTATGGTACCGGCCAATGGGAGGGCGCCGACCTGAAATGTGGAAGAAAAGCCGGTAAGTATGTAACGCTCACCTGATTCTCGCAGAGGCGCCGGTCTTGACTGGGCGACTACCGTATCTTCAAAGGTGATGTGTAGCACCCGGTTGGCTCTTTGGGCTGGACCTCTGTGCACTGTATGCCTGACGTGTAGAGTAAGATGTCTGCAGATAGAAAATATGGGGTTAATGAACTGGGGTTATTGGGGTGTCCCTATCTCTTTCCTCTTCTCCTCTCCTGTAGACCCCCAAAGGTTAACGCTCTCACCTTAGGTAAGTGAATGCCGAGCTCTCCATCTGCCTCGGGGCAGGGTGCTGTAACCAGTTTCTTCACTGGATAGGTAGCGCAGGCCTCTTGACTTCAGAGGGCTGCTGTCCGTCGTTTACTGCACGAACGGTATGTTTCGAGTCATTCAAATGTCTTTAAAGTCTTTAGTAATGATGTCTCTTGTTTTGCAGGGTTCCGGCGATGGCGGATGACGGGCTGAAGTGAGTTGAAGATGGAGCCCGTGTGATGAATAGAAGCGCCTGGAAGCACGTAAGTAAGCGCTTGTTGCCTGCTTCACGATGCGCTCTAACTGTCTTTTTATTTTGCAAGTACGAGTTCGGAGCGGATGCAGGGTGCCGGAATACCCACTGGATTAGATGTGGAAAGGAGTAATGGCACGTGAGTATTAAAGTTCCCCAATGTCTTTAAACGCACCTTGTTTTGTCTTTCAGATGCGGGATGCAGCGCCGAAGGCCTCCGGAGCGTGCGAAGAGTTGGTAAGCTTTTGTCTTTCAGATGCCGGAATGCAGTATGAAGACCTCCGGAGCGCACGAAGAGTAGGTAAGCCTTTGCCTTTCAGATGCCGGAATGCTAACCTGTTCTTTCTTGTCTTTATAGGTGTTGCTGAAGACTGGATTCAGGATGGTAAGCCTTTTTCCTTAGGCCCAGGACCGGATGCAGAAGACACGATGAGCGTTCTGCTGCAGAGGGTGCAGAATAACGCAAAGCAAGATTCATCCACCGGGTGTGGTTTAAATAGCCTCCTGTAGTGCTTAGGTGTCTCCTTCCACAGCCACGCCTAGGTAAGAAAAGAGTTCCTGGTAAGAAAAGAGTTCCTGCCTTCCAGAAGAGTTCCAGTGTTCTGAATCTAGGGAGTGGCTCCAGCCCCACCCAACAGGAAAAGTAGTTCCAAACAGAAGAGGATCAGAGGCTCAACTGGCAGGCAAGTAAGCAGCATGGTCTGCTGCAGGTAAGTCCACCCAAGCATTATGAGCCCGGCGCTTGCAGCTCTGGGACTGGGCATATTTATGAGCCTGGTGCCACTGGCGCCAGGACTGGGTCCTAAAGGTCCCAATTGGGACTGGTTGGCACTCGGAACCTGGGTTATGGATCTGCTTCCAAGGGAGTTGGGAAAACCCTGACCTTTTGGAAGCAGAGATCATGACAAGTATTATGGCTGTTAATCAGGCTTTCCTTCTGTGTTCCTTCTGCTCACCTTTTGTTTCTTCCTCTCTCCCCTAGGTGCAGAGATGTGGCGTCCGATGCTGACAGCCGCGATGGAGCCGGGAGATGTCTCGAGAACAGGTGAGTGAAGCGTGGCGCTGCAGCGAGCAACGCAATGCTTTTAAATGGAAGTCTTTCTTCAGGGATGCTGGCGAGAAGATTCCGGATGCAGGTAAGAAGTTTGAAATAGTCCTTGGTTTTCACCTTTCTCTTCTCTTCCTTCCTTGCAGGTCTTCCAGGTTCGAGGCGGGCGTGGCTGGAGTCCAGGAGCAGGAGCAGACACGGTGAGCATTAAGCTGCAGGAAGCAGAACAACGCGAAGCATGAGCTGCTGTCGGGGCGTGGCTTAAATAGCCTCCAAAGAAGTCCCAGGTATGTATCCTTCCCCAACTAGGTATGTATCCTTCCCTGGCCACGCCCGAGTGAAAAAATAGTCCCTATGAAAAAATAGT
This sequence comes from Ambystoma mexicanum, assembly GCF_040938575.1. Classification (NCBI taxonomy): domain Eukaryota; kingdom Metazoa; phylum Chordata; class Amphibia; order Caudata; family Ambystomatidae; genus Ambystoma; species Ambystoma mexicanum. The sequence continues at coordinate 109,725,170 of NC_090938.1, read as the reverse complement.
CCCTTTCAGGTCTCAGGGAGGCCTGAAGCGTGCAGCATGGTCTGCATCAGGTAAGTGCACAAAACACCTCCCTTTATGAGCCTGGCACCTATGGCGCCAGGACTGATGTCCAACATGAGCCTGGCGCCAAAGGCGCCAGGACTGAGTCCAAAGAGCCCCTATAAGGGGCCGCTGGGCTTTTACCCGAGGGCATGATGCCTGCTTCCGGGGGTGCTGGGCCTGGCCTGGTGCTCCGGGGGTAGGCATCATGACAAAGATCTGATCATTCCAGAGCCTTAGCATCTATTTATGAGGAAGGGGAGAATTCGGATCAGGAGAGACCTTTTGAGTTACAGGGATCTGCAACTCCTGTACCAGAGGAATTTACCTCTGAGGAAGGTAGGTTTAAGGACCTCCATGAATCCTTACATGAAGCAAGTGGGTTGGACACTTCCCCAGAAGTGCAATTTGCCAAACCAGACCCTGGGGAACATGCTGAAACCCCTTATAGAACCTTGATGGCAAGGATAACCCCATAGACCACCCCATAGAGTTTATGGGGAGGTCTACACCTTCACCTGCTTTTCAGCAAGACAACCTCACAGACATTTTGGTTAAAGGTCCACAGGAGGATCCTGTGGTGCCATTTCATGCGGCATTACAAAGGAAAATATTGCCAAACCGGGAAACCCCTGAGGTTATCCCGGCGGTTAACAAAACATTATCAGCCAAGTATAGGGTGTCTACTGCTGACCCTGAATATTTATCCAAACACCCAACTCCGGAGAGTCTGGTTGTTCAGGCAGCAACTTCATCAGGTAGTAAATCGGTATACCCTACTGTTCCACAGGGCAGGGTTGACAAGAGATATGATTCTATGGCCAAAAAAGTATTTTCTGCATGTAGCATGCCATTGAAATCCATCAATGCTACTTGTACGCTCGCAAGGTTCAGCCACACACTTTGGGAGTGTGCTTCATCAGCGGCTGACTGCCTCCCGGAGGGAGAAGAAAGGGAAGCGTTTCTCAACATCATTAAGGATGGTAAGGACGCAATGTGCGAATCCCTTCAGACTGGCATCGATTCTGCTGATAGCATCAGCAGGGCCATGGCGGCAAGTACAACAACCCGGAGATTTGATTGGTTGCGATTGTCTGGTTTTGCTCCAGATGTGCAAAGCATACTCTTGAATATGCCCTTTGACGGCTCTTCTTTGTTTGGTAAGAAGGCGGATGACAGTTTAGAAAAGCTTCAAACATCAAAGGCAGCAGCAAAATCCCTGGGAGCTGCAATCCGTCAGACACCATATCGCCCCTCAGGAACCTCTTGGAGAGGTAAGTCCTTTCGCTTCTATTCCGCATTCGGAAGAGGCATAGGACAGCCGGTTCAAAGGGGTCAGAAAAAATTCACCCGATGTGGACGGGTTAAAAATGCAAAAGCCGCAGCAGGTACCTCTTTACCCTCGGCATCTGCATCAGCCGCCTCCAAACCGCTCTGAGGACTATCCTCACAAGACACCAGTAGGGGGCAGGTTAACTCAACATCTGACGGAATGGCAGGCCATTAAGTCAGATGCTTGGGCATTGGAGACAGTTGCCCAAGGTTACTGCCTGCCTTTTCTACGCATGCCTCAGAGTCATCCACCAGGGAACAGCTCTCTGAAAATTCCAGATCCGCTCCTCTTGCAGGAAATTGTAGACCTGCTAGAGAAAGGTGCCATAGAACCAGTACCTGTAGTGGAGAGGAACAAGGGCTGGTACTCCCCCCTACTTTCTCATCCCAAAGAAAGACGGAGGGCTGAGACCTATCTTGGACTTATGAGAATTGAACAAGTTCCTCAGGAAGGACAAGTTCAAGATGGTAACTCTCTCTCAGATCCTTCAGGCCCTCCAGCTCCAGGACTGGCTGGTATCTCTTGACCTCCAGGATGCTTATTTCCATGTGCCAATCCATCTCAAACACAGGAAATACCTGAGGTTCGCAATTGGCAGCTCTCATTATCAATTTTGAGTTCTGCCATTTGGGCTGACCTCCGCCCCGAGGGTCTTCACCAAGTCAATTCGGTAGTGGCGGCAAGTCTAAGGAAGGGAGGGATTCACATCTACCCCTACCTGGACGACTGGCTGATCAGGGCTGTATCTTCGGAACAAGCTCAGATCCAGCTAGATTATGTCTGCCACTTCCTTCACAAACTGGGCTTCTCCCTCAATTTAAAGAAGCCACAGATGATACCCTCACAGAGGCTCCAGTTCATCGCAGCGGTCCTGGACACTTCTCTGGGAAAAGCCTCGCCACCAGAGGTGAGGGCTCAAGATATTCTGCAGATGGTCACCAAGTTTCAAAATGCCCAACATCTCCCAGCCTTTGACTTTTTGAGGTTGCTAGGCCTCATGGCATCCTGCATCTTCCTTGTGCCAGAGGCTCGCCTGAGAATGAGATCTCTCCAGTGGGCACTAAGAACCCAGTGGTCGCAGTTCTCAGGAAAAATGACAGATCTCCTTCGGATTCCGGACAAGGTAGCCCGAGACCTTCAATGGTGGGCTTATCGAGAGAACATTTTGAAAGGAGAACTGTTTTGGCAACCATGGCCGGAGACAACAGTAGTCACGGACGCCTCACTCACGGGGTGGGGAGTCCATGCCAACGACTTGACCATCAGCGGTCGTTGGTCTCCATCGGAGTCCAGACTACACATCAACCTATTGGAGCTGAGAGCGATCAGACTAGCGCTGAAATGAAAGCTTTCCTACCATCAGTACAGGGAAAAAATGTCCTGATAATGACGGACAACACAGTGGCCATGCACTACCTCAACAAAAGAGGAGGCGTGGGATTACTGCCACTGTGCAGAGAGGCAATGCAGCTCTGGTTTTGGGCAATTCAAGAAGGAATCTTTCTATCGGCAGTTCACCTAGCCGGAGAGAAGAACTTGACGGCGGACGCTCTGAGCAGGCAGGGCACAGTCTCCCATGAGTGGAAACAAGCTCAGGAAGTCCTTCAGGAGATCTTCGCCCTTTGGGGAACCCCTCAAGTGGATCTGTTCGCCACCAGTACCAACAGGAAGTGTGATCTCTTTTGCTCAAGGGAATTTCCCCCGAGAGGAGCTCTAGGGGACGCGTTCGTAGTGGACTGGGAGTTTCCACTCCTGTACGTGTTTCCACCAGTCCCTGTCATTCCTCAAATGATCAGGAGGTTGAGAAGATTCCGGAGGACCATGATCCTAATTGCCCCAGACTGGGCCAGGAGAACGTGGTACCCGGACCTTCTGGACATGTCCATCTGCCCTCCAATTCGCCTTCCACTCAAGGAGAATCTTCTCTCACAAAAGGGAGGTCAGGTTCTCCATCCAGACATCAGAACCCTCAACCTTCACGCTTGGCCTCCCTGATGACGTTATGGAGGTGTTGCTTTCGGCCAGAAGGCCAGCAACAAAGTCTTTATACCACTGCCATTGGAACAAATTTTGCAGCTGGTGTAGAGAAGAGAATATCGACCGCTTTTCATGTGGTACACCAACGGTGTTATCCTTTCTACTCTATTTGGCAAATTCAGGCCTTCAAGTTGGCACTATCAAGGGCTATCTCGCAGCGCTATCGATCTTCAAGCGCACTGCAGAGGAGCCATCGTATTTCAAATTACCCTTAGTAATACAATTTCTAACGGGATTAACTAATATCTATCCTCCAAGACCATTCCAAGTTCCCTTATGGGACTTAAATTTAGTCTTAAATTTCCTGATAGGTACTCCTTTCGGACCACTCCACTCTTGTTCGCTAAGATTTCTCACCCTTAAAACTGTCTTATTAGTGGCACTAACATCTGCTAGAAGGGTGAGCGAATTACAAGCTCTATCTTGTGAACCCCCTCATACAATTTTTCATAAAGACAAAGTTGTCCTACAGGTGAAGCCTAATTTCCTCCCAAAGGTGGTTTCTGAATTCCACATCACTCAGAAAATTACATTACCTTCATTCTATCCTCCTCCCCATGCGGGAAAAGAGGAAGAAAGGCTACACAGGCTGGACCCAAGGCGGGCTTTAAGCTTTTACATCAGCAGACTTGCTAGGATTAGGTAAGCAGACCAACTGTTCGTAGGTTACTCAGGGCACAAATTGGGACTACCGATAACAAAACAGACCATTTCCAGATGGATTATTTTGGCCATTCTGGAATGTTACAAACTAGCAGGGAAAGAGCCTCCTCAAAATCTTAGGGCTCATTCAACCAGGGGTATCGCAGCCTCTTTGGCCCTCCAAAGAGGGGTTCCGGTTCGAGATATATGTGCGGCTGCCACATGGTCGTCGCAACATACCTTCACGAGATTTTACAACCTGGATTCCTCCTCTAGTCAAGAGACTAGGTTTGGCAAAGCAGTATTACATTCTGTTCATTCCTAAAAGGAAACATGGCGTGTTTACTCCCACCTCCAATTACACAACACTGCTATGGGAGTCTATCAAAGATAAGGAATACGTCGGAGGACACAATCCCTTCGAAGAACAAGTTACTTCTTACCTGGTAATGTTCTTTCGATGGGATGTTCCTCCGACGTATTCCCTATCGCCCCTCCCATCCATCCCTGCATTAATACGTCCCTTGTGGTTGCAGTTTACGCTCCTTCAAGGTCAATAACCAATTCAGGCATGACTTATCTTATGCTACAAAACGGAACTGAGCAGCGGACGCTGCGCGTGGCTATTTATGGGCATGGTTACGTCGGCGCCGATACGGTGGCTGTCGAGGGACACCAACTCGACGGATGTCGATGCGCAGCGCCCTCTGCTGAAAATCTTTCCAAGGCCAGCAAGCTGGAGACGAATTATCAAAGATAAGGAATACGTCGGAGGAACATCCCATCGAAAGAACGTTACCAGGTAAGAAGTAACTTGTTCTTGTACAGGACCTGGATTCTAAGTCTTCCCATTTCGCTTTTACATCTTTCATGTCTTTTATCAGCATGGTCACTGTGGTCTGTAGCCCCTGAATGTCGTCCTCCGCTGTGCTATATCTGCCTTCCGCTTCATTTATCCTCTGTGTTTATTTTTCCAGCTGTGCACAAATGGTGGTGACATTGACAGTCATGTCATCTAGTTTGACATTTACGGAAGTGAACCCTTTCTGCATTGAGTCCAGGGTCTGCTGCAGATTCGGATGTTCCTTTGCAGGCAGAGATTGCTGCTCACTACGGTAGGGGTCATTATGGAGCGGCAAGTTGTCGACCTTGGGGACCACCTTGGTAAATAGATCCATGCTGCCCACATTTATCCTGCACCCTTCATGGCAGCCCTGCTGATGGTGTGTGCATGGGTCACAGCAACGGGCAATGGGGCACCCTTCAATGGCAGCTCAATTCAGAACAGCTGTGCTCCCCACCTCCACCGAAAGAGGAAAGGAAAGAGGAAGAAAGCACAAACAAAATCAATGACACCAAGGCTGCAGATTCATCAATGATTTGTAGCTTTTTTAGATGGGGGTCATGTGGTGTCTCTCTAAATAGGGTGTCACTGATTGGCTTTTCCCAGTGTCAAGGCTGCCCGCCGTACTGTTATTCTCGAGGGGTCAGTCAGAGCCACACCAGTGGGTGCAGTGGTGAGCAGTTACTAATGGCCAAACCGTATTCTTATGAGCCTTGGCACCCACTACCACTTGGCATATTTCCTCACCTCGCAACTGTGAAGAGTATTGACCTAATTCGCTGTGGAACTGCTCCGTCCTCCAAGCCCATGCGGTGTGCGCCCTCCTCTCCCCCAGGCCTTCCGATTGTAGATCACGAGATGCTGCCGTGTCCTGGGACAGGGAAGACAGCCAAACCCCTCTGAGCAGGTCAGTCTCACATTGGTAGACAGGACACCTGCCACTGCGCCGCCTCCGGTCCTCTTTGCCACCCAGCCCTGACTTGGTGCATCCAACTCCCAGGCGCTCTGACCATGGCCCAGGCGAGCTAGCAGTCACATACCACGACCGCAGCCACAGACAGTATCTCAGCGGGCAAGGCTGGATTATCCTCGATCTTCGGTCTGTTCATGCCCATAGCTCTGCTGTCTGTCTTCACATCTCCAGCAGCCGTTCCGTAAGCTCTAAACACAGTTCCTTGCATGGGTGGTGCAAGCACAGAACAGAGCCTAGCAAGAAGCCACCATCTTTCGCTGTGGCTCCACAGCGCTCTCTCTTACGAAATACTCTTGGTGTCTTCCCAGCCCATATATATCTGAAAATAGCCCTCTGTGAGCGTTTCATTATTTTCTGTGGTATGTAGATTGGTAGGCCTCTGGATATGTATAATAATTTGGATATTAGACATTATTAGCTTTATAAAATTAGGACCAAATCCAAATGTTCCCAATAGTTTGTGTAGGTATGCCCAATTGATACTATCAAGCACTTTGTTAGTGTCCAGTGGCAGGAGTACTAATTTCTGGCCCAATAGTGTCCTATGTTGTATTAAATTGTCTGCACCCCTTATATTGTCATGAGTATCTCTGCCTCTTATAAAATGCGTTTGGTGGGGTGCAAGGGGGGGGGCGCTGTTGCACGCCTGGAAAATGGCCACTGCCTGAGAAGGCTCTGATAGAGGCTGTACATATACTAACATTTATACTGATTTTTGGCTCTCCCTTCACCTCAGCCACGGTGGGCTAGACTCCTGAAGCATGTGGCCGCAATCTGTGTGAATCCAGAGCCTATGTGACCCTGTTGCCACGAGCACTGGATCTAATCCTCACTGGAAAGCAGCTGCTGGAAATCCCGTGCCTAACACAGGGTTTTACCAGACCCGAGCGGTCCGAGCTCTGCTTGCAGCGATGTCCGAACCATCCCGACCTCCCACCTGCTGGGGGACCACTGAGCGCAGCTCATACCCACCCTGGACCAACGATTGCTGTGTTATCTGACGGCCCGCCACCCAACGACTCCGGGCAGGAGGAGGAGCCCGCTCTGCTGTGCTTTGCTGACCCTCCTGGACCCTGGCCGGCTCTGGCGACATGACGGCTCGAGCGGCACACAGCCCCACCCTCTGCAACATACGAGGGATCCTGCCTCTCCACGCCCGATTCAACACTAACTACAGCCCTGTAGTCCGTTCCCCCGGGCGAGAGAGGCCCTCCAGTTGGGATGTCTGGTTGCGCATGAAGATCGAGGAGCGCCACTGGGAATTCCCGTGAGTATGCAGGGGGTTGTTTGTTCATAATGCCAGACACTATCCTTTGAACAAACATGTGTCCTGCCCCTACATACCGCTCTAAATTCCTGTGTGTTGGGGCGCGCAGGTCCCTGGGGGCACTACGAACAGTGGCATCACACAGGCCAACACACAGCCCCATATATACATAATTATTAAGGTTGCACTCTCTCCAGAGTCCTCAAGAGCGCTTTCAAATCAACACACACCAACTAATAGACTGCAGTGGGGCTCCTGGAGAGAGTAACACTCTCTGGTGCAAGAACATGTTTTGGAACTCTTAAGAGGCACTGCTGCCCGAAGCAGGGCAAAATAGATCAGTTTCCCAGGTCTGACCAGACCCCCCCCCTGCTGAGATGCCCATCCCAACTGGACATGAGTCAAACGCTGTTAGCCCTGAAGAACAGCACCAATAATCTTGGGGCTAAAATTGATGCTCAGACCTGCAAAGTAGTTGACTCCGCATTGCAGACCGAACAGCTTTGCAGCCATATGACTGAAGCGGAGCAGAGGATCGGTGATGGGGAGGACAAAGTGGAGATTCTTCAGCATGAGGTGGCCTCTCTCCAACAAACCAAGAACTTGGTGGCCAAGAATGACGACCTCGAGGGTAGGTCCAGGAGGAACAATATCTGCATAACAGACAATATGGAGGCATTTGTTGAAAAACTACTCGTGGAAGTCCTTGAAAATCCGCCAGTCACAAGCATATTTATGGTAGAGCGAGCACGTAGGTCCCTAGCATCTAGACCTCCCCCGGGGCACCGGAGAGAGCTATTATTGCTAGATTATTTTGTTACCTACACAGAGATATCCATCTCTGTGCTGCCAGAAAAAAGAAACGGCTACTATGGGGATCGCAGACCATTCGACTTTATCCTCTTTTCAGCCCGAAAGTACAGGACCAAAGAAAAACATTTCAAACACTGAAAAATATCCTGAGAAGAAAGAAAATACGCTATTCAATGCTTTTCTCAGGGTAGTGCATGACGGCAAAGTAACCTTTTTTTACATCCCCGGAGGCCGCAGAATGCTTTGCAAGAGACATCCCAGACCCGAGGAGCTCCCCCGGAAGGTCACCTTAGAGTTTACTCCTGCAGGGATTATCCTGAAGTGCCCTTGTCACTATGGTACTCTATGCATGGGTGCATATATGTTCTTAATTAACGGCACAATGTTAAATAGGTCCCACCAACAAGTGGTAATAAAGCAACATATACAATAATAGGCATTCGTCACATGGAGCCATTCCAGCTGCCGATAGCTCCCCGTGCCTGGAGGCAAAGAACTAATTGTTTGGGGTTATTTTTGGGGGATGAACACAGTGGGGCTAGTAATCTGGGGGCTGCTAATTTACTGTTTCTGGCATGGGAGTGGGGTGGTTTCATATGGTGTTGATGTTGGCAAGTTGAATCTTGATTTTTTTCCTGGTTGAGAGGGATACGTTGTGTCGACTGACAGTACATGCAAACACAATGAGCTCCCATGATGGACAAAGGTTCATGTCCTGTTAAGATAAACCCCAACAACGTCTATGGGTATTGTACAAACAGCAGCCGGAAATCTATGACAAACCACAGCATGGGAACCCCTGGCAATGCACAGGGGTGAAACATGAACATGACGCTGTTAACCTGGCACATACGAGGCTTTACTAACTGCATGAAAGTGCGTTTGATCACAAACTATGCTATAAATCATGGGGTAAGTATTTTATGTCTACAAGAAAAACATCTAGCATGGCACAGTAGGCTCCCCAACCTGGCAGGGTGGGCGTTTCACAGATATTGTTCCTCCTTCTCAACACATTCCCGGGGAGCAGCTACCTACATCCATCACTTGCTAGAATTTGATCTCCACAGCCAAATTGGGGACGAGGAGAGACGTTATCACGTTATCTGCAGGGGCGATTGCAGGATGGCAGGTTCTTATCATGAATATATACGCTCCAAATAATGACAGCACAGACTTTTTTCAGCGCTGTGCCGCTCACTTGCGTACGTTCCTGGACTACGAGGTCATGTGGGCGGGAGACTTCAATGTTACTATCTTCCTAAATCTGGACAGATCCTCTACAACCCAGCTCTCTCTTCCGAGAGCAGCCCAGAAACGGGGCGCCATAGCTGAGAAGCACAATCTCCACGAGTCCTGGCGACTACTACACCCCACATCTAGGGAATAGTCGTATTACTCAGGGGTACATGGCAGCTCCTCTAGGATAGATTATGTCATGGTGTCATCAGATTTAGCTCGGGATATTACAAATGCTCAGAATCTCCCCAGAACTCTATCTGATAATTCCCCAGTATTAGTAAGGTTCCTAGGCCCGATACGTCCCCCTAAGCACTTGCACTGGTGATTCAGGGCTTGCGCTCTAGAAGATGCAGTTTTCTGGAAAGAAATAGGGCAGGATATTCAAACAAGTAAACGCGGGTTCGATACTGGACCCCATGGTAGTATGGGAAATCTTCAAGGTGTATATTAGAGGATGTTGCATGGAAGGTGGTGTCTTGAAATCCATACACAGATCCATGTTTAGCCTTGAGCAGAAGATTAAAAACCTAGAGTTGCAACAAGGCCTCCTGGATTCCCGGGAGGTATGATCCCAACTTCGGGCAAGCAGGGAGGAAATGGCTCTCCTGACATCCTGAGAAGAACGGTATATGGGGGATCCCACTACGGCAGCTTCATACGCTGAGGGGGACCTCCCAAGTCGGACGCTGGCCTGGCCGATTAAACATGAACGTCAGTTGGACACTATAATGGAAGTTGAATAAATAGAGGGGACCCTTACTAAAGATTGTGTAAGAATCAACAATACTGTGTTCCGCGACTACTATGAGAGACTATATACCTCCCAGACATCGGCTGGACAAGACTCTATAGGGCAATATCTGGACAGAATAGCTCTGGGTTGGTTAGGCCCGGTACTAGGGATGGCCTTAAATGACCCCTCTCCGACAAGGAGTTCCATACAGTGATCCTCTCTCTCCATAATGGAAAGGCACCGGGTCTAGATGGGATTACAGAACTGTATAAAGCATACACCGATCTCTTGATTCCTCACCTATGTGATATGTACAAGGCAGCCAGATCATCAGTGCACTTTCTGAATCCACTAGGACTGCCCTCGTAACTGTATTGTTAAATCTGACCAAAGACCCCTGCAAATGCTCCTCATATAGACCATTATCTCTAGTCAATACAGACAATAAGATCCTGGCAGACAGGTTCCTCCCACATATGCAGCGTTAGTCCTCACCAATCAGGCCAGCTTTATCCCTGGTCACTCCACCTAGAATAACCTGCGTCGCCTGTTCACACTTATACATAACGTGAACCCAGAGATTCCAATTGCGGTGGAATGGCCATTCTTGTTTGAGGTTCTTTGATGGTTAGGTATTGGAGTTTCCTTCCTCCAATGGGTACAGCTGCTGTACATAGCACCTAGGGCAAAGATATACACTAACCGTATACTATCCGATTATATCCTTCCGACTCAGGGTACTCGCTAAGGTTGCCCATTGTCTCCCATCCTGCAGGAATATCATGCACACAGAGAGGTCAAAATCCATTCCCATTTTTCCATAATCTCCCTTTATGCAGATGCCCTGCTGCTTTGTGTGAAATACCCCAGACAGTATTTACAACCATTGGTAGAGGAGATTGCCCAGTTTGGGGACCTTCCTGGTTTGAAGATCAACTGGACTAAGTCGGAGGTGGACTGCTCCGACATTGGCGAGGCTTTCAGGTGGTGCCCTCGGGGCATTCGATATCTAGGTACACTAGTGTCACCTTCCCCGATGTAACTGTATAAAGCAAACCATGTAGAGACTCTTTGAAAAACTGGAACATAAGGTGGATATGTGGATCCTCCTACCTATCTCCCAGGCGTCCCGAATGTCACTGGCAAAGATGGTGATTCCCCCGAAACCTTTATAGATCTTCAATAATGTCCCAACCTGGCCCCCACCGAAATTCTGGTCTCGACTCAGAAGCTTAATGATTCTGTTGGTTTGGGCAGGAGGACAAGTCAGAGTTTCTTATGATACCCTGACCGTACTGTATAAACAGGCTGGCCTTGAATACCCAGATCTGTAGTACGCTTACTTCTTAGCACCACAGATTCAATACTCAGTCTGGTGGTGGTCCCCTACGGCTGAACTCCCGCATATCCTACTTGAAAAGGTAACATCACACCCAAATAACGTGAAAGATCTGCTCTGTGGCTTATAGTGAAGGAGGAAAAAAACGACATAAAACCTGTGGCAATCACCTGCAGAGCCTGGGACCAGTTACGTCGTGTGACAGGACAAGAGGATTGGTTCTCCCCAATGCTCGCTCTATATCAGGTCAGCGGCATACCTCTTACTGAAGAGAATGTTTTTTGACAACATTTTTAAAGGTTGGGGGTCCACAGACTGGTCGATCTTCTTCAGGATGGGAGCTTTATTGCATGGGAAGACCTGAAGGATAGAGGGGAATGGACAGCAGTTACTATGCTGTTATACTTGGACTACGCAAGGTAATCAAGACCAAATGGCCAAACTTCCTGCACGCACCTTCAACCTCCCTAATACTCCAATATGTCATAGCTCCTCCAACCACTAAGAAGTTGGTATCATCCATATATAAACTTATCAGATCACAAAAAGTAAGCCACATTTACAACAAGGTCAAATAGGAATTGGCATGAAGGGGGCACTGTTGTGCAGCAGACCAAGATGGCCGCTGCCTGAAAAAGCTCTGGCAACGGCTGATGGTAAATCCTTAAATATCCTGTTTTGTCCCCACCCAAGCCCAGAACAATTGTTCGCAAAGATAAAGTAAGCAACGTGAACCCCTGGGAAGAATTTTGGAGGAAGCCGCTGCTCTGCGAGGCCGAACGCCGTGATAGACTCTGCGACCCGAGTGAGGAGAGTGGGGAAGGGGCGGCCTGTGGCGTGGAAGCGGCTGCGGTGCTGGAGGGGGCGGCTCAGCTTGGCTGCCTGTGGAGGCCCGGGCGGCCCGAGACCATACTGTTGGAATCACGGACTTGGACACCTCTGCCGAGGTTGCCGGGGGGGGGCGCTGACTGGGCAAGGCTGCAGTTTGTGTGTGGCGGCGGGCGGTCGTGCCTGGCCCCGAAACGCCTGAGGTGGCTGCTGCGGCAGGTGAGAGCATAAGCTCTGGTGCCCCCCCCGGCGCGGCCGGCCTGTCGACTGCCCCGGACTGTGTGTGTGCCCCTGCTGGTGGTCGGTGGGGCCGGGGCCCCGGGTCGTGATTGGCGCTGGCCTCCCCCCCAGGCTTGGCCTGGTTTCGGACGGCGCTCCCCCTGTGTTGCATCCTAGAGGGGGGGGTGCGCCGGAGCTGAGTGCAGACTAGCGGGCCCTCGGGTTGATGGTCCTGTGCAGCACGGGGGAGGAGGTGCTGCAGATGGTGGAGCACTGCGCCTGGCTGGCTTGAGGGACGCGGGCTTCTCAAGTTGGAGGAGATATTCAGCTGCAGTCTGGCCTGTTATGCACGTGAGCTGGGACACCTATGTGAGAAGTAGATGTCTTTGGTGCCACATCCACAATGACATGCGAAGGAGGAATAAGTGGCTGTATGTGTATTTCTCTATTGGTGGGTGTGTAATATCACTGGCACATTCATAGCATCCTGTCAGCAAGTCGTGACAGGAGGACTTCAGTGTCAACCAATGTGATTTTGATCATCTGCATAAAGGCATATGAGGGGAGCCTGTGCTGTGAGGCCTGATTAAACCATATGCTCTATCTGGTATAGGTATGGCGGTGGTGCCCTGGACCCTACACTCCTGTCTTTTTTTTAAATTGGCGAGCACTTTTTTAGACCTGAGTGTGTGTGCCTTTTATAAGCAGGGACAAGCTTGATGTGTGCTCTCAATGATTTCCATGATTACTTACTTAGCTGCTCACTTGAAATTGGGCTCCCACTGGTACTCACTTGAAGCTCCTGCTGTCTAGAACTGTGTTTAAGGCGGTGAGCCATTATAGCCTAAAGCATTGAACAACTGTTCCTGTGTAACTTGGGGGTGGGCTCCTGGGGGCTGGACCTATGCTAGACTGAGACGGGTACTGCGTGCCTGTGGACGACTTCTGGGCTGAATATTTGGCTTGGTTGCTTCCCTCTTGGGATCAATGGGCAATCAGAAGAAACAGGCTAGGATGGAGCAGTTTGCTACTCCGGGGCAGGCGCAGCCTCAAACGGCGGCCCTGCAGGCTCCGGTTGCAGAGCAGGTGGATATCGCAGCTCTGAATCAAACGTTGCTAGCGCTGAAGGGGAGTACCGACACGTTAGGAGTCAAAATAGATGCCCTAATTTATAAAGTCGATGTGTCGGCGGTACAGATTGAAAAACTCGGTGGGCGTAAGGAAGAAGTGGAGCAGAGGATTGGATCTACGGAGGACAATGTTACCTCGTTGCAACGCAAGGTCACGGCCCTTCAGCAACAGGTCAAGAAGATAACTGCCAAGAACGAGGAATTGGAGGGACGCTCTAGGAGGAATAACGTCAGGATCACGGGTGTTCCAGAGTCGACCAAAATAGACAACATGGAAAAATTCATTGAGCGGCTGCTAGTAAACGTTCTGTATAACCCACCACTGTCCAATATGTATATGGTGGAGTGGGCGCCCTATCATTGCAAGGATGTTTTGCTATCGGGACAGGGATGCCATACTGCGAGCAGCGAGGGAGAAGAGAGAACTTAAATGGGAGGGATATACTATACGTCTATTTCCTGACTTTAGCCCGACAGTCCAGGACCAAAGGAAGACCTTTCAGATGGCTAAAAGCATTCTCCGAAGCAAAGGGGTAAAATACGCTATGATGTTTCCAGCCAGGCTTCGGGTGCAGTATAAAGGGTCAGCGATTTTCTTTACAGCTCCGGATGCAGCAGAGTAATTTGCCAGAAACCTACCTGCACCCCCCCGGCACCCTTCATGATTTAGGCCCGATATCATTGAAGAGAAGAGCGGAATTCTGGGACATACACAGGTATTGTTCGCCCTACTCTTCTCATGCTAGGGGAGTGGCGATTTACGTGCACGGATACCTTCAGTTTCGACTGCACAAACAAATCAAGGATGATGAGGGTCGGTACATACTTTTGGCAGGAGAAATAAGTGGTGTTAAGATCGTATTTATAAATATATATGCCCCTAATGTAGACAGCCCAGACTTTTTTTCATCAATGTGCAAGGCACATCCATAAATTCCCGACCTATGAAATACTCTGGACGGGCGACTTCAACTTAGCCTTTACGCTAGATCTGGACAAGTCGACCACACTTCAGCAGATACTCCCACAAGCAGCTAGGGCATGGTCCTCTATTGTTACATATCACAACCTCCATGATCTCTGGCGGGAGGAACACCCAACCGCTAGAGAATATACCTTTTTCTCCGGGATTCACCGCAGCTCCTCTAGAATTGATTATATTATGGCATCCACCACCACCGCTAGGAAGGCTATGGGAGCCAGGATACTTCAGCGCACTCTCTCCGATCATTCACCTGTCTTAGTCCACATAAACAACATAGTGGGCTCCCCATCTACGACCCGGTGGCGTTTCAGGGCTGCGGCACTAGAGGACGTGGCTTTCCATAATGGCATCGAGCGAGACATTCAAACATACTTCCAAGTCAACACTGGCTCGGTACCTAGCCAAGGCACAATATGGGAGGCGTTTAAGGTGTACATTAGGGGGTGCTGTACATCGAGAGAAGGGGGGATATTGAAGGCTTTGCGGGGGTCTATGCGGAGATTGGAGGGCATTATTCATAACTTGGAAAACAAACAGAGCACTTCAGATGGCCTGGCGCTGCAAGATGAACTGAAGATGCGTAGGGAAGAATATCAGCAATTAGCGGCGAATGAGGAAAAATATTTGGGGGATCCCATCTTGGCGGGAAGGTATGGGGAGGGAGATCGCCCGAATAAAACTTTGGCTTGGGCCATTAGAAGGGAGAGCCATATTGCCCACATAGCAGAGATTGAGGGCACGGATGGAGTAGTCATCAAAGATCTGCGTGGGATAAATAAGGAATTCTATAACTACTATGCGCAGTTATATGGATCACGGCATGCAGGCAAGCGAGATAAGATGATTGAATACCTGGATGAGGTGGCGATGGGATGGCTAGATAGTGAGCAGGGCGGGGCTCTAAACACCCCCATTACGGACAAAGAAGTCTGAGAAGCTATCAAATCGCTTCCCAATGGTAAGGCACCTGGGTTAGATGGCATCAAAGTTGAATTCTATAAGGCGTACATTGACATTATTACTCCCCATCTGTTGGGTATGTATGAGAATGCCATGTCTTGTGGCTTACTCCCCGAGTCGACCAGATCAGCCCTAGTGACAGTGCTTCCCAAGCCAGGGAAAGATCCTCACCAGTTAACGTTTTATAGACCGCTGTCATTGATTAACACCGACAATAACATTTTGGCAAAGATACTTGCTAATCGTATTTTATCTCATATACCTGCGTTGGTTCTACCTGATCAAGCAGGGTTCATACCAGGTCGGTCCACCCAGTATAATGTAAGGCGTCTATTTACCCTGATGCACAATGTCAATCCCGAGGTCCCCATAGCGTTGGTAGCGCTCGATGCCGAGAAGGCATTTTTATTTCTTTATTTTTATATAGCGTTCAAGTAGCCCAAGGGCATTGAGGCGCTGTTACTTGCAATAACTTAGTTACATGGTACAGGCATGATAGCGATTGTTAACACAT
The DNA here is from genome assembly GCF_040938575.1 of Ambystoma mexicanum. Taxonomy (NCBI): domain Eukaryota; kingdom Metazoa; phylum Chordata; class Amphibia; order Caudata; family Ambystomatidae; genus Ambystoma; species Ambystoma mexicanum. Next base: position 109,709,272 of record NC_090938.1, on the reverse strand, counting down.
TATGATACTACAAGATATCATACTGTTGTTACAGATATTGCATTGGGACGTATATTACAACATATATGATAAGTATTCGTGCTGGTGTGTCGGGCCTTATGTGAAGAGGGTAGTTTTGATTCGGTGGAGTGGCCTTTTCTTTTCGAGGTGCTACAGCGCTCTGGATTCGGCCTTGGCTATATTAGTTGGGTTAGGCTGCTCTATACAGCACCATGCGCCGCTGTGTATACAAGTGGGGTGGTGTCCGAGTTCCTCTACCCTACTCGCGGTATGAGGCAGGGGCGCCCCTTTTCCCCTATTTTGTTTGCTTTGGCCATGGGGCCTGTGGCTTGTCATTTAAGGGAATTCCATTCTCACCGGGGTATTTGTGTGATTGCGCATTGTGCTATAATATCGTTATATGCAGACAATATCCTGCTGTATGTTAAGCACCCCAAGCAAAACTTAGCTCCCTTAACGCAGGAAGTTACCAGATTTGGGGAACTGTCTGGCCTTAACATCAATTGGAACAAATCTGAAGTCCTCCCTCTGACACCAGGGGTATTGCAGGCAGATGTGGGTGATAACTTTCGGTGGTGCCCCAGTGGGTTGAGATATCTGGGAATCATGGTTACCACGGAAGTCAAGTCACTGTATAAGGATAATTACATTAAGGTCCTTGAGGTTTTGGAGCAGAAAGTGGAGGCATGGATCCTTCTCCCCATTTCGCAGGCAGCTCGACTTGCCTTGAGCAAGATGGTCATTTTACGCAAATTGCTGAATATCTTCAACAACGTTCCCATATGGGCTCCTAGCCTTTATTGGTCTCTTATAAGGAAAATTATGTCCAGATTAGTGTGGGCTGGTAAACATCCTCGCGTCGCGTATGATACCCTGACGTTAGCCTACGAGCAGGGTGGACTGGAGATCCCTGACATGTATAGGTACTTCTTGGCGGCGCAATTGCAGTATTTAGCAGGCTGGGAATCCCCGAGCTTGACGCAACCACATGTCATGGCGGCGAAAGCGGTCTCCTATTCAAACAGTCTAATGGGAATGCTGTAGGGGAGTAGAGACAGGGTCCTGAGGGGATAGATTCAGCCAGTGGACGTGACCTGTAGGGCCTAGGAGCGGGTAAATCGATTGTTGGGTGCTACGCCCAACTTCCATCCAGACTGGTCTATTTATAACGTTGTAGGCGTACCACTTACACATGAAAAAGGGTTTAAGGAGCATTTTCACAAGCTGGGGGTGCAATCACTGGGGGACATGATACTTGATGGGCGGTTTATACTATGGGAAGAGTTGCGGTGTAGAGGCGAGCATAATGCAGTGACTTTATTCCTATATTATAGAATCAGGGGGGTACTTAAAGATAAGTGACCCGATTTTCCAGTGACCCCAGTTCCCAATTTGACGCAACAACTAATTGTCCAATCTTTGACTTCCAACAAAGTAGTTTCCGCTATTTATAAAGTAATCCGGAGTGCAGTGGTCGCGAGTCGGGCGGCTTACAAGAGTACAAGGGCGGACTCCCTGGGCTATAGCTTGAGTGATGCACATTGGAAACTCACATGTACTCAGACCTGAATGATCTCCCTGAATGCTCGATTTATGGTGACCCACTTCAAATTTCTACACCAGGTTTATTATTCTCCATTGAAATTAAGTAGAATTTATACTGATTAGTCACCGAAGTGTAGAAGATGTGAGGGGGAACCTGCCGATTTTATTCATGAAATGTGGGACTGCCCGCGCATTAGATCGTTCTGGAGTGGGGTTGAGGGGGCAATGAGTGAAATGCTTCCTACACCACGAGTATACACGTCTGCTGTTTGGTTGCTGGCCTTAATTGAGGGGGGAACTCGCACGGAACGGAAATTGCTGGGTATGGCAGTGGGGGTGGCCAGGCACCTGGTGGCCAAGAAATGGAGAAAGAGAAACCCCCCAACTTTTGACTCCTGGCTGGAATGCATGAAAATGTGTGAAATAAGGGAATCCAGATATGCTACAACCATGCCAATAACAAGCCGCCCATTCGATTACTGGCCTCCGTTTCGTCTATATGTGGCTGCCAGGTCTTCCTCTTGGAATGAAGTTGTGATGTCACTAGTGAACTGTTGGAGATGGGGGCAAAGACTTCTGTACTCACGATTCTAAGTGGAACAATGTGTTTTTGTTTAAATGTTCATATTGGCATCATCCACGCCTAGTATGGTCACTTGGGTTTGAGCTTGGGCTACTGTGAAATGATTACGGAGGGGCACATGGGGGGCGGGAGGGGATGGTGAATCGGGATGGTGGGTTGTTAAGTTGTTGTTGTTGTAACTTTGAAAATCAATAAAGAAAGTTTAAAAATAAATAGGAATTGGCATTGGGGAGTGAACTGTCAGAAGAACAATGAAGGAAGATTGGCACACAAACCTGCAAAATATCCATGAAAATCGTCTCTGATTGATACATTTCAAATTTGTATACCAGATGTACTATTCCCCAGCCCGCCTGCACAGGTTCTACCCAGACAGACCCCCCCAATGTATTAGATGTGGATTTGACCCGGCTGATTTTCTCCATGTCTCTTAGAGCTGCCCACAGATTCGTCCTTTTTGGGATAATATAGAGATGGCTATGTCCCGGATGCAGGGTGCTCAAATGCAATACCCTCAGATGGTTGTTGACCCTGGTCGGGCAGGGAACAAAGGCTGTAATGAAATTGGTGTGGATGGCATCAGTGCTTGCAGGATCCTTAATAGCTAGGGTGTGGTGGAAACAAAGGGCTCCTTGTTTGCAGGAATTGATAAACACCATGAATATGTGCGAGAGGAGGGAAACTCAATATGCTCCCAGAGGGTAGCAGACCACTAGACTACTGGATCCCTTTTAGGACCTATATGAACAGAGACGGAGGGGACCTAACTTGAATGCTTCCCTGGTGATCTCCTTTTTGAAATGTGATGAAGGATTGTGCATAGTATGACTTCGCCTCAATTGATCGTGGCGTATATTGCATGTATAAGATGTTGCATTGTCCAGTATACATTTACCGCTTATGTATGATTTGCTCTTTCGCTTTGTACTGTCTCCACATGTCTGAAGGGATGGGGGTTAGTGGAGGTTGGTTATGTCGGGATAGTTTGTATTCCTGAAAGTTGAGCTAAAATGAGAATAAAGACGTTTCAAAAAAATGCCTTTGGTCTGGTTCTGTCAGTTAGACTAATGTGGGCTTGTTAGCCGATCAGATAGCACAACGAGTAGAGTGCTCGCTTTAACATCTGTGCAGAGCCTGCCGATGCAGGTTTGAATCCGAGCAAGGCCAAATTCAGCCTTTCATTCTTCCAAGGTCGATAAATGAGCACCACACACCTTGGGTAATAATAAGCTGTGCTCAGATGCCTGAGGGTTTGTAGCACTATATAAATGCAAAATTATTATTAATTATTATAAAAGAATTGTTTGCTGCGTAGAAAGGACTGAGCTGCCTTATCTGCCAAATAAGCTTACAAAATATTTCTTGCTATTTTAAGTTCTCTTAAGGATTTGAAGGAGCCTTTCTGCTTTCCAAAGTTGGCCATCTTGCATCTTTTAACCTTCAACTCTAGCACTTCCCTGTGTTGTTCACCGGCTTTGGTTAATGCAGCTGTTCTGCCTATATTCTCTCTCCCATCAAGACTGCCTTGCCAGTATCCCACAGGATTCCCTGATCTATGTTTTGAATGTCATTCTCTTCAAATGGTTTTCAAGGTTGTCATTTATATGTTGAGCAATCACTGGGTCATGTAGGAGCATCTCATTGAACTTTCATGGTCTACGGTGGTGAGGGGGAGGTCACCTAGCTCAAGGACAGTTTCACCGAATCATGCTCCAAAATAACTTTAGTGCCAAAAGAGATTTCTATTGGTTTGCTTATTAGTGTTTTGGAGAATACGAACATGTCTATCCTTGAGCACCCTGTATGGACCGCTGAAAACAAATTGCACTGTCTATTCATTTGATGAAAGAACCTCCAGGTTTCAATCAGGGAGAAGTCCCAGAGAATCTTGGCTACTGCCCACCAGTTTCTGTTGTCCACTGGAGATGGGAGTAATGTTTTGTCAAGTGTTGGGTTTAATATACTATTAAAATCCCCTCTGATTATAACATCTTCTTCCACAAAGGAACCCAGAATCGGGATGAGTCTAGTGTAAAATTGGTTTGGTTTTCAATAAGTCCACATAATGTGATTAATGTAATTAATTGGTCCTTTAGAAGCACTTTAACCATTAGGTACCACCCCTTGATGTCCCGTAGGATTGCCTGTTTTGTAAGTGGAAACCTTTCTTGATTAAGATTGCCACTCCTCTCTTTTTATTCACACTTAATGCGAAAAAGTAGCAGGTGAAAACCCGGTTTGCCAATATTTTCTCATTTGTTTGGAATAGCGAGTCTCATGGTTGAAGCTACCCCTTGTTCTAAAGCCAACATTTGGTTCTTGTCTGTTTTTCATTCATGTTATTTTCTCCTTGCTAGATGAGATACAGAAACGGCTCCTTTGTTTTTTGCCCGTGGTATATACACCTCAAAAATGTTTCTTCAAGGCCTATGACCCATTTTCAAGGTCCGATTACAGACTGCAGAAATGGGAATATTTCAGTAAGTGTGTTATTTATCATAGTGACTATGGTACTCCTATTCCAAAGACACTTTTCCTCTTATGGACCCTCCACCATCTTCCTGTAAATTATTTTCATTGTTGTTATGTGCAGTAATTTGAAAATAACTGGTGGGCGGTGCTGAGAGCATGCATGAGGGAAGATGTGGGGCAGGGCTGGTTGCCCATACACACTGGCACGCCTGTTTAAATTTGTATTGAATGCTACTTTGCAACATGCACCACTTCCCTCCCAGAGGGACAAAATATACCTATGAGTATAGAGAACTATGGTGTAGCAGTATGGTAGTCACTATAATGATTAACTTTAATGTACTAAAATATTCCCACTTCTGCAGTCTTTCAGTGGACCTGGTCCACAGAGCGGTTGATTCAGCCTACTGAGACCCTTAAACTGGAGTGCCACCATTTTAGGAGTTTTGGCCTTAGACTCCCTGGCCATGTCACAAACGGGTATGCTGTGACAATAGAAACATGCAGTTGTGCAGAGGGCCATTGGTGTTGTACTTAGACTACGTTTCTCTGCAGAGTGCACAGGTTCTTTTTCATCACCCTTGAATGCTTGATCAAACCAGTGCGAGGGCAGAAGAGGGCTGTTTATAGAAGTTAATGTTCTTCAAAGCAGTTTTTTTTTCAGGCTGCCAGAACCTCCTCCCAATTTATGGATAGACTCAACCTCACTTATAAGTGAAGTACTTTCACTCTCTGCTGCTAGCACTGATCCTTTCAGCCTGGGATACAAGCGTTCATCTCATGCTATGCACCTCGCTCAATCCCCAGATATGAGCACTTTTGACAGGTTGCACACCATCTTGAAAGCTGTGGCTTTGGGATTGCATTTCCTGGATCTATCGAGGGAAATAACCCTCTACAACTGTCTGCACCTGAAGTGCCCTTTGCTGTCTCTTGTTCCAGACCGGCGGTTTTACGCTGTGCTTCTCGTTACTTCAACTTATTCACAAGACAGTTCCTTTCTCTGTGAACTTTGGGTGACCGCTTTCCACACCTGGCTCTCCCTCGACCGGGCACGGATCCCAAATCACAAGGGGGATACTTCCCTTCCCCTTGTCTTGCACTACACAAATCTTAATGTCCTTTTTAAACAGTATTTCAGGCTTTGCTACAGATGGTCGGTTCCCCTGGTCTGGGTTCACTCTGGCTGACTGGTTCACTGTTGGGTGATTGTTTCACCCTTGAGTCCCCCTCTTCCGGCCGCAGACCCTTCTCGAATCTCAGCCTCCCTCTGCCGGGTTCACTATGGCTTTTCCTGCATTCACAAAATGTTAATGTCTTTCCAAACAGTTCACTGTGGACATCCCTCGGCCGGGTTCACGTTTGTCAACACACTGTTTCTTGTGATTTCAGACTTTGCCCCTCTTTACTGGCATCCCTCCTTCGGGTTCACTCTTGCTGTTTCAATACTTTCAACACTGGCGGGATTTACTTCCCTTTTACTTTCACGATGCAGGATTCACTTCTGTTGCACTTTCATGACTGTTTGCCGATCAAAGTCTTTCGATTGTAGAGGGATTTTGCTTGATCTCCTGTATGACCACTTTGACCTGTCTTGGCGGCTCTCCTATAGCCTTCTGGTATTTGTAGTTTTACTTAACATGGGATCAACCAGAGTTACTCAAGTTAGCACCCACATGGTGCCGGTTCCCTCTGCAGCTGGTGTTGCCTTAACACATGTACAGTTCTTTGAACTTCTCTCAAAGTGCCACTTTGCGGCTTTCATTCAACATAGCCCGGTTGTTATCGGTTTCTCCCTTCGACTCACTGGCTGTGAGGAACCGCTTGACTTTTGTCTTCACTGGAGTCAAGGCCAGTACCCCGGTCGTGGGAACTTCCCTCGCTCCTGCTTATCAGTATCGACATGCTGTGGGTACCACCTGCATCTGCTGCAACACACTTGGCCATATGTCCTCGGTCTTACGATTCCTTCTGTGGAGGTTTTGAGGGTTTTCATCGAAAAGGACAAGGTCGTGTCTCTCCTTGTCAGTCTCTCGATATTTGCTGCCTTTGTCTTCCTCTTGAACTGCCATGTCTGGATAGCCGTCTCATCGTGCTGTCTGCCTTGCTTGTACTGTGTTCTCTTGCTCCCCCTTTTATTCCTGTGGGGAAAGGAAGGGTCCGTCAGGTGTATTTGTGATTCCGGTTATTTGCCTGACACTGCCTGACTCGTGTCAGGACAAGTCAGATAAACAGTTTAAGGGTTGGTCCTTTGGTTTTCATGTCAGGGAAATTGTTTTTGTCGGGAAAGGGGGTGCTTGGAGTGTCAAAGTATCCTAAGGAGTAAGATGGGGAAGAGGTGATATAAGGAATTGCAACCCTCAAGTAAGGAGGGTTGATGAGCTTGGAAGGGGGAGATTGGTAGGGTTTGTGAAGTGAATGGCAATTGTTAGGTTGAACCCCTAGGCCGGCAGGGCTGTGCTAGGGGTCAGCGGATCTCCCAATTTGTGGAAGGCCTAACTTCTTCCCGCAGCACAAAGAACTCAGGGTCCACACAAGTAGTAAAGTATACCAGAGGTTTATTACAGCCACAAAACCACTGATGATCCCATGCACGGAAGGAAGTCTGTGCACCTCTCTTAACGAACTCTGGCTCGCAGGGCAGTTTTGATGACATGTGACATCACAACTGGAGTCATTCTCTGGACTGTTCTCCAAAACCTTTCTCTACTCCGGATAGGCTGAGGAGTGATAATGTACTTATAACATTCCTTATAGGTGTTAAATGATTGGACCATGCAGTGTCAGGTGTCAGACTTGGACTATCCCCGAAAACTGTTACTCCGAAGTTGTTACAGTGAGCAACCCCTGTGATTGGTCAGTGACCCCCCCAGGGTCGTAGATGGTGATTGGCTGAGTCGCGGGCCCCCAAGCCTTGGACAAACTCTGTTCCCAGCCCGCAAGGTACCTGTGAACGGTGCATGTGCAACTATGTGTCTGTAGGGTGCAACTACGTGTCAGTGCCATCACTGCGCAGAACTGCACCTTGGCTGTAACAATTTTGTAGCGGCCGTCGTCTGGTCCGTGAGACAAGTGGCTTTTCTCAGTCACCAAATCTTGGCAGCTCAGCCGGATCATGTGCTTAGAGACCACGTTTGTGAGCGCAGGGCTCTGAATTATTCTGTATTTTACCAGGAATGGTCTGCGGCCAGTGTTACTTCAGTTCAGTGTGTGTGGAATGTCATTTGCAACATTGCAACCTTGGCAGGGCTTAGTTCCTGCTGTAATGATTCTGCTTGCACAGCATCCGTGTGGCTTGAGGTTTCTCTACAATGATCGTGGCCTACTAGATTTCCTAAGCCATGGTCTGGCCTATATTGTATATGTTATCCATAATGTCCAAAGGTTAGTGTGTCCTGGCTGTTAGGTCCCTCGAGTGCTCCTGTCATACCATGGGGTTATTTGCATGTAAGCATTTTCAAGCATTTACATGAGCCCTCCATGCTTCTTGCGTTCCTGCGCTGCTGTAGGGATCCTAATGGCAAAATAATAAATGTGCAGACCGTATGTGTATGTTGCTGTCCTCTAACTCATAGAGCTGTACGCACGTGTTCTTTGTGTAGTTGGGTGCGTGAATGTCCCGGATGTGCGAACGGCACGTGTGGTTCCTGTCTAATGCAGCTATGTCGTCATGATGTCCCTAACGACTTGAGACATGGGTTCTTTGTGCTTTTAGTCGATTCTGTCCATGTAGCTATCTCCAGCTCTGTCTTGTATATCTTTGTTCACCCTGGGTAGAGTTCGTACTGCTGCAGGGTTATAGGGCCTGCTTAGAGGGTATCTTTTGTGGTAGCTGCGCATCGCGGGCGCGGCGAGAATTGTTGTTAGCTCATATAATCGGTGGCCATATTGCCTTTGGTGCTTCTTCCGGTTGGAGGGTCTCTCGGGACGGAAGGCAGATTCTTACCCTCCCTCATCAGTCCTCTCTCTGGTCGACTTGTCGACCACACCACCATTCTTTCTTCCATCATCTACCAGGCGGCACACCTTTGTTATTCCTGCCAAGTGTCTGTAGTAGTTGACATGATCTTCGAAGGACCAGTACATGTAGACACATCCACCTTCTGGTTTGCAATAGACCCACTTCCCTACGTACATCTTCGGGTTGCGTGGATTATCAACCTTTGTTCCAAGTGGGAACATGTCTGATTCTGCTATCTTCTGTCTAAGTCTTTCTCTTTCCTTGATAATGTTGTCCATTGCTCCTTCATTTTCCATGTCCATTCCACCCAACTCTTCTGCTGTCTTTTTGCATCTTCCAGCATATCTTTATTCTGCACAATGATGCTGCTTCTATTATCAGTCCATCTACTATCACCTTCAGCCCATCAGCCTGCCAGGAGGGCATCCATGACCATAGATAGGCGAACCAGCTCTGGTCCTTGTTCGCTCCCTTTGATTCTTCTTCTATTTTTGCGTGCATCTTGGCTAATTGTGCTACTGCATCTGAGAGTGTTCCGTTGTCTTCGACATTTGCAGGTATGAACGTGCAACAGGAACTCCCTATTTTTGCACACACTCTTCCTTCCATGGCCTTGAGGAGGTCCAAAACATAACTATTCTGTAGTGCCACCAACCTTACTGCTCTGAGCTCTTCGTTTATTGCGTTGAATCCGTTCACTGTTGAGTTTATTGTCACCATCAGCTCCCAGCGAGTGATCTGAAGCCACTTGCCGTTTGCATATGCTTGTAATCCGGGGTGTAGCAGTGATGAGAAAAACATCTACGCTCTGCTGAACAATCTGTGGGACTGTGCTACTTCGTCTAATCGCCCCCATAAGTAATTCCCTTCTCTTTTTACTCCGCTGAGTGCCTTGTGCTGATTGGGAGTTGCTGTTTGGGCCGTTTCTGCAGTGTCCAGCTATCTTATCTTCCTTCCATTGCCTTGCATCTTGGGGAATTCATCAAGCTTGACGTCTTTCTTCGGTACCACTAAAGAAGGCATCTTGGCATGGGCTAGAGAGCATACCCCTCCCCAGTTAGGTGGCAGTTTGTCGTATGCTTTTGCTCCACATGCCCAATAGTGGTCCATCAATACTGCTGTCCCAGCTCCCATTACTGGTATTGCTTCCATTCTTTTACACCCAACATTTTCTCCGACTTCTTCTTCACCATTGTGTTGATAGCAAATGTTGGTGCTGTAAGGGGAATTATGGGCATAGGTCCAGCTCCGTTGTCCACCCAAGTTACTAGTTTGGCGCTTTTGTCCCACTACTTGAGGCTCTTGTCATTTTCCTCTTGCACTTTATTCACTGCTGCCTTTGTTAATGTTAGTGCTTTACTTCCCACCACTCTGTCCTCCCATCCGTCGTTTGTGTATACTTGTCTGTATATTAGCATCTGTGGCCTTTCCCAGATCCATGGTTCTCCTCCTATTTCTCTTGCTCTCCATTTGCATGGCATGTACTTCAGTGTGACTGGGCCTCATTACGAGTTTGGAGGTAGCCATGCCGTCATTACCGGCATGGATACCTCCAAACTCGGATCCGGGTCCCAAAAAAAGGAATTACCGGGCCATTCCGACTTTTTCCCATTTTCGTGACCCTGACTCGGTACGTCCCCATTCCCATTGAGCCCCTAGAGGGCTGACTCAATGGGAATGGGGAGGATGCTAACAACAGACGGGTCAGTTGTTAGCATCCTGGTCTGCTCGCGGGTGCCGGTATGCACATCTGGCATACCGCCACCCGCGAGCAAACTCCTAATGTGGCGTCCCGGTATGAACGGTGCCGGTACCTTACCGGCACCATTCATACTGCGGCCGCCAGTGTCATAATGAGGTCCACTGTCTTTGTGTCTCCTCTTTCTGACACTTCAGTCATGTACTGCAGCCCTTCACTTAGTTGCCAGTAATTGTTCATCATAAGCAATGTTTTTATATAGTTGTCCTCATATGGGAAGGTCGTCTTAGATATCCATCTTAATGAGGCTGTTTTCCCTTGGAATCTTCCTCATATCTGGAACATTGCTTGATACATAAGGCATTGTGCTGTCATTGCTGGTATTTCTGTTGTTTTGAAGGTTCTGGAGGCACTCATGACATAAGGGGTCAATGAACAGACATAACAGCTTTCCCCAGTTCTATCTTTACCAATTTTGGACATGTGCTTGTACCACATGTTGTTTGTTACATGTGCTGTGTGTGTGAGGTACGTGCAACTCCCTTGATGTCGGTGCCAACACTGTGCTTACCTCTCCTTACCTTATCAGCAGTGTCCTCTGTACCAACTGATACAGTAGTTTGTGCAGCTTGGGTTGGGGAAATGTTAGTGTGGGATACAGCGGTGACATGCAAGGTGAAATAGAGCTGTCAGAAGGCAGTGCCTAGGAGCCCAGTAGTTAACAAGAACCACACAATAAGCATTACTATTTTTATTACTTTGACCATTATTACTTACGCCGCTATTGAGCAGCTGATGAGATGATTAAGTTGCCCGCCTGAAAATCGAGTAAAAAGCTGTTATTGTTTAATATTTGTAAGTAGGATGCTTAAGCTCTGCATACTAAATAATCTTAAACTTAGTGCCCATGCAAATATGTATTCCCATGTTCTCTGTGGGTATGTTTGTGCTAAATACTTTATAAACACCAGGAAGTACATTTCAGGCGAATGTGGCCTAAAGTGTTGGGGTCTCCTTATAGAATGAACAAATTGGTTGGAGAAAGCTTCAGGGCTGTGAATGGGAGGCAACATGGAGAATGTTACCTAATTCTTGCAATTACCTAACAATTCACATTAACAGTCGCGGAATCCTGCATGTGCGAGGAAGGAGAAATGTTAAAACAGTGTCTGTGTAGTCGGTAGTACGAACTGTGCGTGTGGAAATGAGCAAATTTAATCACAATGCTGAAGTGCCTTTGTCAAAATCGTTCCAGTTCATGGGGGGGGGAGTTTTGTAAGGACTTAGGCCGAGGGATAGTGAGTTTTTACTGAATGTCTTTGGGAACAGGGCAACGTTTTTCACTGGTCCAGTTGCACCAGTGTTGCTGTGGGAATTGCAGGGGTTTGGGAGCACCTGACCGGCAGTCTCTAGTTCATATATGTTTGGGGTACTTGTGCTCTCTTGTTGATCATCTGTTGATGCAGCGTTGGCCCTGTCGATTTCAGTAGTGGCGCATTGGGGTGAGACCGATGCTTTCGTAGACTTGATGTCCCGGATATGGTTCCAGACGGGTCTACCTTGCAGCTTCACTGCATGCTCGGTCACTGCTTCCACAACGTGGGGCCCAGTTAAGCGGGGCACGTCCCAGAGCCGGACAAAGTTTTTCACGAGGGTACAGTCCACTATTTGGACAGGTGGGTTTTTGTGTGTTTCTTGGTTGTTGGTGTTTTCTTGTAGATTGTCTCCCAGCCTCCCCTGTGTCTGTTGTATCTGGTGAGAGATAAAAGAAGCGCTAGAAACAAGTGAAGTTACGTAGTCAAACATTTCCTGCCCAACACATCAGCAGAATTCTCACAATCTCTCAGAGCTCTTGTAGGCAGTGCCAATGGGAGGTGCATTCGTCGTCCTGTCACCACCTCGTGGGGTGTTAAATGGTGGTCGGACCCAGGTTTATTGCTAGCGTAATTCAAACAATGCCACGGGCAGGCAGTGGAGCCAGTTCTTTTTGGTACTCTTCTTTTTTTTTGTTGCTATGCTCTCTTTCAGGAGGCCGTTGAGTCATTGGCACACCCTGTTTGCTTGCGGGGATACGCACATGCAAATGTTTGTTTTATTCCTAGCAGGGCAGTGATGTGCTGCAACATTTCATTGGCGAAGTGAGAGCCGTTGTCAGACCACAGGTCCTCACAAACGCCCCATCTTGGGAAGAACTCCCGGACCAGAAATTTTGCAGATCAGACGGCATCGGCATGGGAACATGGCCCAGCCTCTATCCATCTTGAGAAGGGGCATACCACCACAATCATGTAGCGGTAGCCTTGGCATACTTGGATCATGTCCACGTAGTCAACATGAAGGTGCAGAAACGTGTTTTGAGGTCTGAGTATTGTTCCTGTCACTACCCTCAGGGTGTGCCCCGCAGTAAACTGCTGGAATGTTAGACATTTGCTGATAAAGTATGCTACATGGGTGTTTAAGTCGGGTCAGAACCATGATTCTCCAATGCCTACTGCAATGACCTCTTCTCCTGTGTGCGTGGGATGATGCAATTGGTTTAATGCTGTTTTCAATAACGTAAGGGGCATGACCACTTTCCCTGTACTGTTTTGTCACCATAGGGCATCGGTAGGGGACACAGAACACCCTCTCTTTACCCAAAGTTCTTTTTCTTCTCTTGTCGCAGCTGCCTGCAGCTCCATTATCTGTGTTTCTGGTAAGGGGTTGTATCTGTCTTTTAATAGCATCTATCATCCGTAACTATGTTGTCCACAAGTTTTTTGCGCCCAGCTACCTGAGGGTTCAGCCGCGCACTACAAATAAACAATCAATCAATCAATCAATCTGTCTCACCCTTACACTCTCCTTTTTCTTCTCCGTCAAATCCTACAATTTTTTCCAAAATATGATGCGCATTTAGCCTGGTAATCTGCAGCTTCATTTCCCCTTGAGATTGGGTCGCCCCCATTGGAATGCGCTTGCCATTTCACCAATGCTAGGTTCTCTGGGTACATTATCACTTCCATTAGCTCCCCTAATAGTAGGACATGTTGTACCGGAGTCCCGTCTGCACTCCTGAACCCCCTTCTGAGCCACCTTGCCAACCCTGAATGTACTGCTGAGGCAACATAAGCACTGTCAGAGTATACTGTCACCCTTTTCCCTATTTTCTAGTGCCAGTATTAGAGCCAATAGTTCTGCTGCTTGTGCTGAGTAATGAGGATGTAATCTAACACTCTGTACTACCTCACCTGTCCAATCTTCCTTTAATTTCACTACAGCAGCTCCTGTTCTCCTGATCTAGTGCATCATCCTCTACCTTACGTGTTCTGTACAGTTATGAGCCCATTCCCCTGGTTGGTGGACATCTGCTATGAATAGTACTGGATTTACATTTTTACATCTTACTATTTTCAGTTCAGGCCTTGACAGTATTATCTCTTACCCTGATTCTCTCTGTGTTGTCAGTGTGCTCTTTGGCTTATGCAGTATTGCAAAGAGGGCATGTTCCATGTAGAGGAGGCCCTTTCTACTGCGAAGGCTGCAGCAGCCAAGTATTGCTTGCATGTGAAGTGTCCTGTCATTACTGGGTCGAGTTGTCCGCTATAATAAGCAATTGGTTTATGCCCCATGCTTGTTTTTTGGGTCAATACTGCTTTCATAATCACACCGTCAGCATGTGAAAAAAGGAAGTATTCCTTTTTATAGTCTGGGGTCCCTAACACTGGAGCTGTGCTTATTGCTTCTTTTTAGCTCATTGAATGCCTCTGTCATTTCTCTTGTCCAGCCCAATTGCTTTGCTCCTTTTTGTGCTTCCTTGAGGGCAATTAGGAGAGGATATGTGTACGTGCTGTAGTTGAAAACCCACGCTCTGCATTAGTTACACAATCCGAGGAACTGTTGTATTTCCCTCACTGTTTTAGTCTGTGGTGTGTTCTGTATTGTCTGAGCTCTTTTTGGGGCAATGTGCCTACCATTTTTAGATATTAGCTGCCCAATATATAGCACTTCCTTTTGACAGTACCTTAGTTTGGCCTTGTCTAACTTCTATCCTTTTTCTGTGAGTACTGTGAGCATGTGAGTCTTTTCTGCATCACTGCAAATGAGTATATCATCTACATACTGTAGTACTGTGATTTCTGTTCGGACATTCCCTAGGTCCATTTGTATTACTCTGTTAAAGATAGCTGGTGACTCGCAGTACCCTTGGAGCAACCTAGTGTACTTCCATTTCTGGTTATGGTATATAAAGCTGGTCAAATCCTGTGAGTCTGGCTGTAATGGTACTGAGAAAAATGCGTTTTTGAGGTCGATAACGGTGAAACATGTTGCCTCTGCTGGGATACCATGTAAGATCATGGCAGGGTTTGCTTCCACGGGATACTCTGCTTCTACAATATGGTTGTGAGGGAGTAAATCTTGAATGAATCGCCATGACCCCCCGTTGGCCTTGCACACAGGATACAGTGCAGTGTATGTATGTATGTATGTATGTATGTATTTTATTTTTGTATAGGGCCGGTAGCCCGAGGGCATCAGGGCGCTTGGACTTACAACAAAAGCTGTGCAACAAACAATACGTACCTATTACTACGGCAGTGAGTGCCCCTGATCACTAATTCCCTAATTCATCATCTAAAAAGAGGTGTCTTCAACCCCTTCCTGAATGAAAGGTGGTTTACTTCGGACCTAAAAGTTTGGGGGACGCTGTTCCACAGTCTAGGGGCCTGCACCTGGAAGGAACAGCCCAGCCCGGATTTCAGCTTGATCTTAGGTACGCTCAAGAGGCACTTCCCCCCCCGAGCGCAGACTTCTGCTGGGAGTGTGGAGCACTAAGCTCTTTTTCAAGTAATCCGGAGCTGAGCCATAAAGGCACTTATGAACCAAGCAGAGAGCTTTTAACTTTATGCGTTCCTCTACTCTGAGCCAGTGCAGAGCTAGTCTGTCTGCGGTGACGTGATCTCTTTTCTTCTGATTTTTAACTAGCCTGACCACGTTGTTCTGAATCACCTGACAGCTAGATAGATCCTTGGATGAAGCCCCTAACAAGAGAGTGTTACCATAATCGAGCCTTGATAGTATGATCGCTCTGGCTATTGTGGCCATGTTGCCCTCATTAAGAAACGGCTTAATGGCTTTCATGAGCCTGAGATAATATGCCGTGTTTTTTTGAAGATAGCTAGTCTGGGCATGAGAATCGACTGCTGAATTGACCATCATGCCCAAGGTCTTTACTTTAGGGAACACCTGGATAATGGCATTCTTAATTTTAAAAGAATTGTACTCTGCCCCCAGATTGGCAAGATGGCGACTGGAGCCAAACAGCATCAGCTCAGTTTTAGAGTTGTTCAGGCACATCCGATTTGCCTGCATCCAGTCATCTACTATCTTATAAACCCTGGCTATCACTTCCTTATCTGCATCGTGATGAGTACCCCCCAGTTCCAATATGAGTTGGGTGTCGTCTGCATAGACTCCTGCTTTCACCAGTAAGCTGCACAGAGTGCGCATATATATATTGAACAACATTGGTGATAGGCTGGCCCCTTGGGAGACTCCGAATAAAATGTCACAGGGATCGGAAAAGCTGCTACCCCAGTGAACTCTGGCTTGGCGGTCAGAAAGGAATGACAGAAGCCAATCAATGGCTCCTTCAGAGCAGCCCACGTTCTCTCTAAGTGCCTTGATGAGAAGCTGATGATCCACCAAATCTAAAGCGGCACTTAGGTCTAGAAGCATTAACATCCCTAACTTGCTCTTGTCTAGTAAACTCAACATCTGGTTCTGCAGATCCAGCATGGCTGTTTCCATGCTATGGGATGCTCTAAAGCCTGATTGTTGCCGATGCAGGATCTCCTGGTTCTCTACAAAGTGATGAAGTTGCTGAGTTGCTACCTTGTCTAATAGTTTGAGAACAAAATTTGAGTTAGTTATTGGGCGGAGGTTAGCCGGATCTTTAGGATCCAGGCCTGCTTTCTTAACAAGAGGGGTGATAGTGACTTTCTTCAGGTCTCTAGGCACTGAGCCCTCAAGAAAAATGCATTCACTATTCTTCGGAGGATAGGTGCAAAAATGTCTTTATGTTGAAGGATGATGCTAGGTGGTAGAATATTTTCTGCACATGTGGTGGGTTTCATGTTATCCAGCACCTCTAGCATCTCTACCTCTGAAATGGGGTCAAATTTAATAAACTGCTCTCTAACAGGTACCTCCACTTATGTGGGACCGCTGTCTTGTTTAACGGAGACTCTTGCTTTGATGATATTTTGTCTTGCTTTTTCCGTTTTAGCTTGAAAGGAGTTTAGAACCATGTTACAGTCCTCCTCTGTGGGCATAAATGGGGGGGTGAGAGATGCGGGTTTTTCAATACTCTTCAAAATATCTAAGAGTTTGCTTGTCTTATTATCTGCGTGCTCAATTTCAGCGTTGAGAAAATCAGCCTTGGCTACTTTGATCTTGTCTCTGTATTCCTTATCCTTTCTTTTCCAGTTCATTTTACTGTCAGCGGATTTATCTATGATCCATTTCCTTTCCAAGGTCCGCTTTTCCTTCTTCAATGAGTGGAGCTCTGGGGTAAACCATTTTTGGCTATTGTTGTTTTTCCTAGCTAGCTTTGAAGTAAGTGGTGCCTCTGACTCCACTAACTCAAGAAGATGCTTGTTATATATGTCTAGAAGATTGGTACATGAATCATGATCCTGAAAGGAGCCTACTATTTTATCCAAACAGGATTTGAGTTGTAGCTCATTTAGATTTTTAAAGTTTCTATTGGCTACTTTGATGTGAGGATTGGGCTTGTGTACATAATATGGCAGTTTTAAATTAGCCAAAATCAGGTAACGGTCGCTCCAAATGCAGGGCGAGGTTCTACAATTTTGCAGGGATATGTTATATCCACACAGCCAGTCTAACTGGTTTCCCTGAGGAGTGGTGGGGTCCTTGTTGAGAACATTAAAGTCCAGGTTAGTAAGTGCTTTTTCCAGAGCAATGGCTCCTTTGTCCTTCTTGTTCCCTCGCCCGAAATTCAGGTCTCCCATGATGACTGTGGACACATTCACAGATCTCAGAGTGTTTAGATATGAACAGAGTTCCAGTGAAAAGTCTGAGACTAGTGCAGGTGGTCTGTATATAGCTATTAGATTGAGTCAATTGTTGGGTGAGAATACCAATTTAAGGTGCAAAGCTTCGCACCCACTAAATCCTAAAGTGACCTTAAAAAGTTTAAGGCTATTCTTGGCAATAATTGCCACCCCACCTCCCCTACCCTGCAATCTATTATCAAAGAAAATAGTATAATCTTCTGGTATAGCCTGCTCACAAGTGGGCCCCACTGGTTCTTTGAACCAGGTTTCAGTTATACAGAGAATATCAAAGTTATTGGAGTTCATCACGTCTTTGATGTTGGTTGCATGTTTAGTTAAGGAGTGTGTGTTAAGTAAACCGATACTAAGGTCCGAAAACTTCTCCATATCCTTCTGTTGTAAAACAATGTCAAGTTTTCCCTCCACCTCATGGATTGTAGCCTCATCCCCTTCCTGCAAACTCGCTTGCATTGCTGCCTCTAGAGCTTGCATATCGTGGTCTAAGCTTACCTACACACAGGGGTGCCCCAGGTGCCACGAATACTGATGGAGCGATTGCAGGAGGCGCGAGTCTACACACCACCAAAAGCCGACACGTCCAGCCAAGGACCGCCACAGACCGGCTAGCCCCCTTCGCGCCGGTGTGTTCGTGCCGGGTTTAAACAAATGAAGGAGCCGAGAACTACAGGGCTGCTGGGAGATGTAGTTTAAACTCCCCAGGCAGCTCGTATGTAAAACAACAGTCTGTTGGGTTTGAACAATGTCTAGATATTCAAACTTAGTTCTAGTACATTCACAATAGCCTACAACTTATTATTTCACAGGTTAAAAAGTATTCACTTCTAATAATCTAACACACACGTTTCCTTAAAAGCAATTAAAAAAAACAAAATGCGGCAGAGAAGAACGGCAAATTAAAATAAATGAGACTTCTGTTGCATGGAGATTCTGATGGAGAATGCCTCATTCTGTGAGGGCATTGTTTCATAAATGCCCTGTCTGCTTCTTTCGTCAGGGGGTATTGTTTTACCCATGGTAGTATTGAGCCTTGCTTCAGTTTTATCTTTACTCCTCCTATGCTTTTTATGCACACAACATCATAGGGGCTTGTGGTCCATAAATTGTCGGGTACTTTGGCCAGATCCTCCTCCCAGAATGGTGGTGGCGCCTCCATTGCCATGGCCATTTTCTGTGCAACTTTTCTGTATGTGATGTGTAGCTAGAAGCACATGCTCATTGCCAATATCATTTCTGCTTTCCCGCTCTCTTCGGAAAACAACTCCTCATCTGTCACATGTCTGCATCCTTCTGCTACTGCAACTATTGCCCTCCTTGCCTTCCCCTGCAACCCAATCTTCCCTTGCTACAACCCCTTGGATGTCTATGGATACAACTGTTCCTTCTGTCTCATCTGTTGGCATCTCTGGTCTGAATAGGTACTCACCTGGTCTCCTCCATACCTTTCCTGCTTGTTGAGAGTAAAGTAAGGGTAAAGATAAGTCATGATCTCCTACAGATAAGGAGATATTATCACTTAAGGGAACCACTTCTCGACCCCCAGAGAATCCTTGAATGTTCATGGCATCGCCTGGGAACGAAAATGTCCCTTCCTGTATGCATGACCTAGTCGCCCAGTGTCAACAAGAAAGGAAAAGGTTATGTCACCTATCGTCACCCTTATGCGAGTTTCCTCCGCAGGATTGGGTGTGACCAACAGGATGGGACATAACAAGTTCATCTGTGGGCTGTCCTATTGTGGGTACAATGTCAATCCATTCCCCATATAAGGGTTGTTCCTCACTATGGTAACTCCCCCATCCGTCATACTGGCACAGTTGTCATTGTATCCATAGGTTCTGGGGAATGGTCCTGTATTTGTGTTAGCTGCTGTGCTGCCGGTACATATTGGGGTGGTGGTGCTGGCATCTGAGGCACTGTCGTTTGGGTTGGCGCTGTCGTGGGTGGTGACTGTTGGGGCTGTGTCTGTGGGGGCACTGACATCTGCTGCTGCGTGTGTTGCACCTGTCCTTGTTGATACATATCTTGCGTCTAATACCTGTTCTGCCCTCCCTGGTAGCCCTGCTCTCCAGACCCGTGTTCGCTCCCCTGTTTCTGCATGCACAGGTGTTAGGAAAGATTCCATATTTGAATGTAATTTTCCCTCCAACTGTCAACCCCCAAACTTTTTGCTGCTGTTTTACACCCTGATCTAACTTTTGCCAGAGAAGCGCAGCCCTCAGCCGCAATCCTCTGGGCTTTCGCTCACTTGTTATGGGGAAACTGACATGCCCTTAAGACAGTCAGTACTGGGAGACTTTGTTTCCCTTAGTCCTTTCCTCATGTTGCCGCTTTTGTGCAACATGTAACAAGAGTGCAATGTAACTTACTATACTGCACCCTTGGGTCTCTAGTAATTCCAAAGGCCCTTGAAACTCTCGCTGGACTTATGAACTATGCAGATGTGTCACAGACAGGACTGGTGGCAGCTATCGTTTTTCTTATGTTTTTAACCCTTTCTTGCTATATTATCCACCTTACCGCGTTTGGCACGAATAGGTGGCCTGGCTCCAAAATGGCCATGCCACGAGGCGCTTTGTCCTGTCCTTTGGCCATCTTGCTCCTTCAGCTTCCCCAGGACGAGCCGACCCGGGTCAGTCCTTATTTGGTCATGCACTTTCCTGCGAAACCCAAAGCTTTCGCGGGCTTCTGCATGCCTTGTGTGCGTGCCTCCAGGATGTGGGCTGGGATGTCTGTTCCCAATACAAATCCTGGGTTCTAGAGAGTCTGGAGTGTCCTGAATGCCTGGGACCACTGTGGTCCGTGATTGGTCCACGTCTGGAGTGAGTGTTTGTGAGCAGATCTCCCATTGGGTCCTCTCCGTTTTGGCACGAAGGGAACTTTGGATAAGAGGAGGCCGAAAACACCACTACCATGTCGATCTCCTGAGTTCACCCGAACAAAGGATAAGGAGCCAAGTATCCTGCAACAAGGAGCCGAGTCGAGGAACCACTGGTGACCCGCTGGAAGGTTTGGCACCCTGAGCCCGCTGTCGTCCTGCGAGACCCCTCTGCATCTGATCGTCCTAGAAGTTCTGGGAAGGCGCTTCGACCCATTGGAATAGTGGGACCAACTATTCTCGGCACCTTCATCAAACCCTGCAAGTAAGCCTCTTCGGAAGTGTCCCTGGTCCAACCAGTGGGCTGACCAGCTTACACACGATGTTTGCTCTGTCAGCGCTGCGGTCTCGAGGAAGCCCTCGAAACTTGGTATACTGCTTGCTCTGTGTCCATGGCACCCTCACACCGAATTTCGTACACTTGGCATTCCCAGGTCTGAAGTGAGACGAGTGCGCCTGGACCGGAGTAAACGTGGTTACCCTGTTGCCCTGCTGTGGCAACGACCTGTGCAAGTTCGCTGCACTTGAGACCCTCTTGACCGTGAAGCCTACTACCGCGGAAACTAGACAGTGTTGAGACGTTCTGGTTGTTGCATTCGAACCTGCCAGCGAAGTGGACTGAACTGGCGAAGTCTGGGTCTACCTGCGTTGGGGACCGGTGATTAGTCCATACCCCAACCGGTGGCCCCTAGCGCAGGAGCCCATTTCTTTTCCACCACTGTTGCGAAATAGCGACTCTATCCCGCACTCTCAACCTGCCTCTGCCCGCAAGTGGAGGTCCTGCTTCAATACTGGGGACATGTTCTTCATCGACCTTATCTGCCTTCCTGAGCTGCTAGTGACCCTTCAAGAGATCCTATTTTGTCGGGTAGCACAAGCGTGTGCATGTACTATTGAGCATAAGGCTCCTCTCTTCGTAGGGCTTGGACTGCCTCTTAGTTAGGTGTATTCTTGATGTGGAACTGGGTCTAAAGATTACTTGCACTGCCTGTTTTCCTCCTCATCTAGGTGGTCTACATATTTCATGCGTCTTAATCCGTTAGACCCCTCTGGTCTTGTATATATATCGTGTTGATTGTGATGTGTTGGTTTACTTCAGTATTATTGTGATTCTTTGCTATGGTCTATATTATAAATGTGTCTATATTTTTGATATAACACCTGTCTGGAGTAATTTTTAAGTGTCCTTGCTTTGTGTGCTCTTTGAGGTCTTTCAGTCACCCTCACCCCTCTTGAGACTTAGTCTTAACCGCCTGCCATAGCTACCCTGATTGGTCTGGCTTGTCCAGAGGTTACCCTGTTCCAAGAAACTAGGTTGTCCTTCTGAACCTCTGCCCCTCCGGGTCAGAGTTCAGAAATCCCTCTTAACAACGGGAAATGTTATCCTAGCTGGCCACAGGTTCAGCACTGTGGTGGCTCCCTTGCTTGGCATCGGAATCCTCCTCCCCCTCACCAGGTCCTTGTGACATTTGCTGTTGGTAACCTTGGAACCCCCCTGTCGGTTGGTGTGATAGTGGTCCAAACCCCCGTCCCCTTTGGAATCCTGCCCTCCCTCAGAAATGTTGTTGGTACCTGCCCCTTCCCATATACCCTCCTCCCATGGGTGGTGCATATTGTTGCATGGGGCTGTATTGCTGTTGTTGTTGGTACTGAGGCTTCGGCTGAGAAGTCAATGTCTGTGCCTGCGGGCTGGCGCTGGTTATTAATGGTCCTTTTTGCACATATTTTGACAGCTTCTTTTGTTCTAGCTTTGCTTCATCCGCCTTCCTCTCTTCTGCCTTCAGTTTTGCCTTTTCTGCCTTAACCTGCAATGGTGCACTATGGTGAGTTGTATTTCCGGCCAGGCCATTGCTTCCATCCCTACCAGTTTTTTCAAGTTTCTTTGTACTGGCTCTGGCAACCCTTGTATCAATATGTGATAAAATATTGCTATCATTTTATCCCACGGCTCTCGGGTTTTGAGGTGCCAAAGTTCTAGAATCTCTTGAATGTAATTAACAGGATCTTCATCGTCACGCATCTTGCGTGATGTGATAGCTCCTATGTCTGACTTGTTGGGGTATTGTGCACGTAGGTCCTGCCGTATTGCTGCCCTGCAATTTGCAAATTGTGACCCGTCGTGTGCTGTGGTTTGGGTAGTCACCCCCTGGAACTCCGCCCTCTTCAAAATGTCGTCAACTGCATCACCCAGTATTGAGACTAACAAGCCTTTTACGTCACCCACTGCCAACCTGTGTCACACCGTTCGTTTCCCCATTTCATAAATCTATTTCCCAGCTCCACCACTTAATGAGGGCAACCTGCACTTAATATTCTCTTTATCTGTGTGCTTCCAGGGCACGTACTGTGGTCTTGCCCCTCCCCTTTCTAATAACAGCATTTGCGAGTTTGCAGCCTGTTCTTCAAGTGTCTGTCGGTACTGCCTTATATGGATGGGCCCCCTCTCGTTCCCAATTTCCACACCTATGTCTATTGGCTCTACTGCGTGTGCCTGTTGTTGTGTGTCCTGTTCCCCTGTCAACGCCCCGACACCCCACGGACAAGAATGTCCTCTATTTTGTATGATCGTGGCCCCGTCCCTACTGTGCCCTGGGAGGTCCCTAAGCCTATTGTTGTGTGGTGTCTGTGGGGCTACCCCTTCTATAGCGTCCTGGGTTAGTTTGTCTATGACTCTACCCCTCTGTCCTTGTGACCTAAACTCCCACAAGGTCCTTCCCCCAGTTTTTGTTGGTAGAGTTTACAGGGCTCCTCCCTCTCCTCATCACTGTGGTCGCTGTCATGGTCGCACTCCTCGTCCATGTCTACAGACCCTGCTTGACAAGTTTAATTTTCCTGTGATTGGGTAGCGTGTCAGTGTTAGGGAGAATTCTCATAAATGGCTGATTTCTCTTACCTAATGAGTCCCTCTGCAGCTTTGCTGGATTTCTAGGGTTCATTTTTTTCACCTGGTAAGAGTGTGAGCCTTTTTCCCACGCTTACATGTGTTTTACTGTGTATATTTTTACCATTTGTGTGATCTTGGGCTCTGGAGCCTCACCTACTCGATGAGCATCATTTTTGTGTGTGTTACACAGCACCCTCAGTGCAGTGACACAGGCTTGTCTTTTAGACTTCCCACTGACTCCATTTTTCTGGGACTGACTACTATCTCCCAGAAGCATGTAAAGTTGCCATTAACTTTATGTAGTCTCTTTAAACCACAGACCCAGTACACCCCATTTTACATGGAGTATTGGAAAGGGTTAATTCGTATCCCTTTTTGTTTGTTTCTCTTGGAGCACTGTTTCGCTCCCTTTTCATCAAGACTTGGCTGGTGGCAGTGGTAACTACCCTATTTTTCATACCGCGGTTATCTTAAATAACCATGGTTTTGTTTTAGGCTATTTTATTAGCTTCAAACATAAACCCGCTTGACCAAATATATGTTATATCTGTACAGAAGCCCTCCTTAAGGTGCCTGAAAGTCTGGGTAGGCAGGATGCGAGGGAGGCGTTTTAGGACCCCTGCCATGGGTTCCCTTGGTAACCCAAGTCGCACTCCTGTTTGATTGGCTGAGGGACTGTCCTTGCCAGGACAGCCACCCTGCTGTGTGGTTGACAGCCAGGCTGTGTGAATGGGGGAAAACTGCATAAAAAGCAGGTCTCTGGGACTGGAAAGGCAGAGTCGCCACTGGAACGAAAGAACCAACGAGGAGCTGACAGAAAAGGACCCCTACAACGTCTGAACCGCCTGGTAAAGCCCTGCTGCAGGTCCGAATCTTCAGAATCCGACGACAGAGAAGATCCTCCAGGAATCTTCTTCCCTTGAGCTGGTGGGACCAACCAGTTTGCCCAAACTTCAAGCCAGAACCCCTCCTCTGGTCAAATTCACTGCACAGAGCTACAGTGGGCCCGATAGCCAGGAAGGTCGGACCCTGCTTGGGTTTTAAGTAGCACACCTTTTATTCGTTGCTTCGCTCTGCTGCTGGTTTCTTCCCTTGGTAGTGCAGGACCCTCCAGTCTTCCTACTTCTTGTCAGTCCGACAGTCGCTTCAGGAACCGTGAGCCTGCAGGAACTACCAGGAACATCCGCCTCAGATACAGCTTCTTCTCCGTTTTAAGGTACTGTGCAAATCCAGTTGTTTGTTTCGTTCAACCGCGGTGAAAGTGTTTGAAATCTTTCTCCAATCCGAGGGCCTGTCCTCTTTACTTTGAACTAACTTTTCTCCCAACCAACCTCGTCCGGAACCCGTGGCACAAACTTTACTGCGAACTACCCTGAACCGTGTGATCTTGTGCAAAATACTTTTGACCTATTGACTTTGGCCCTAAGCCTTTTCGACCTGATTCTATCACTGTAGTTCCTCTTGCTCAATTGCCCTGAGTACTTACCTGTTGGTGTGGTTCAATTGCTATTAACTTTGTCTTTCCCTCCCTTTTTAATATCTGGAGTGCCATTTTGCTCCCACTTTATTTTGTGAGCTTAACTAGTCTGGAACCTATTCGGAGTGGTTTGGTGTATTAAGTTTGTGATTTTTAAACTGCTTTATGATAGTGAAATGTTATATTGAAGAGTAAATACATTTATATTTTTTCATTTGAAACCTTGAGTCAGTGTGTTCTTGAATCATAGTAATTGCTGTCTTTTGTGTAACTATTTGATACTGCTCACTTACTTTTGAGATAAGTCTGGCTGCTGAGCCATCGCTTCCACTTTCACTGTGTGGTACAGGCTTGTACCTAAGGTGAATTTATATTGTCACTTGTAGTCTTAATTGTGTGTGGTGTTTCCTAAGGGTACTGCATAAAATTCTGCAAAACAGTTGTGACTGTGTTAAGATCAATGGGCCTCATTCCGAGTCCGGCGGTAATGGAAAAACGATGGCGGTAAAGTAATACCGACATCCTTTTCCGCCGTGGACTATTCCGACCCATCACACCGTAATTACCGCCGCTGTAAAGTACGGCGGCGTAAATAGCGGACCAGTGTCGCGCGCCCGAGACACCACGTCGGAAATAACGCTAAGGCGTTAACCAGTGCTGATCCCAAGTAAAGCGGACACGGTAAAAACGGGCTCCACAAGGGCGCAAAGTACCTTAACGCCATGGCGTAATTACCGGCATCGTAGAGAAGGTGTTAACAACCCTGAACAGTGCCAGAAAGAGGAACAGGTGCACCCAATCAGCACAGGTGGAGTCCATAGAGTCAGGCACAGCACAAAAGGAGCACACCCACACACCACACCCCCTCCCACACCAAGATGATACCAATTCTCGCAGCATTCATGGAGCTGGAGGCCCTGCTTGCAAGGCAGCAACTACGACAACATCAACAACAGCAACCACAGCAACCACAGCCCCCACCACAGAGGATACACAGGAGGAGAAGGAGGCAGAGACAGGCCCAGCGTGCCCTACCGGTGCAGCCATCATTACCACGCCGTCAGCCCCCAATTCCACGCATCAGACCCACCCCCTTCAACCTCACACCAGAGCAGATACACACCCTGTACCGGCTTGACCGGGACACCATAACCACCGTAGTGGCCCTGATACATAACGACATAGTGAGCCTAATAGAAATCAGCACTGCCATCCCCCCTCTACTAAAGGTAGTGTCTGTGCTCCACTTCCTTGCCACAGGGACCTACCAGCATACAGTGGGGCACATGCATGGCATTTCACAGCCCATATTTTCACGGATACTCAACCAAGTGCTTGATGCCCTCCTCAAGCACAGAAGGGACTACATATGCCTCCCCCGGACTCCCCAGGAGACATATGATACCAAAGCTGCCTTCCATGCACTTGCAGGCATGCCAAATTGCATAGGTGCAATCGACTGCACCCACGTAGAATTGGTGGTTCCCCATGCCATGGAGGTGCCGTATCGCAACCGCAAGCAATATCACTCCATCAACGTCCAGATGGTGTGTAATGCCAGTAAAGCCATCACACAATGCAATGCCCGATACCCCGGATCAACTCATGACTCCTTGGTCCTGCAGAACTCTACACTACCACGCTACATGGAGCGACATGCTGAACGACGTACCTGGCTGCTTGGTGAGTAACCGGAATGGGCCATGGCAGTCCATTGGGGCTGTGAGTAGGTTGTCAGCATACTCCACCCGGGTGGTAAAGGGGGGGGGGGGTAGAGAGATGCATACGGGTGGGACAGTCAACGCCATTGTACGATGTAATGGGGTGACTGTATCCTGGGACATGTGTGCATGGCCAGTGAACACCTGCTGCAATGTTAGATTAGCACAGTTCTCCACCATGATTGCACGAACACTTACCTTCATTCCACTCTCATGCAGGTGATGCTGGCTACCCATTGAAGCCGTGGCTCATGACCCCGGTCCGCAACCCACAAAACAGGCACGAGGAGGACTACAATAGATCTCATACCCGTACACGGGTGGTGATAGAGCAGACCTTCGGCCTTTTGAAGGCACAATTTCGTTGCCTCAGCCGGTCAGGTGGGGCCCTCATCTACAGCCACGAGAAGGTGGCCAAGATCACCATGGCATGTGCAATGCTGCACAACATGTGCATCCATCGGAACGTGCCACTGCCCCCTGACGTGGGTCTGCTACCACCAGATGAGGAGGAGGAGGAGGAGGAGGAGGAGGAAGGAATGGCAGGACAGCATCACGGGGCCGATGCACAGGAGGAACGTCACGTGCGACAAGCATTGATTGACCAATATTTCTGAGTCACAAGTCAGCTGAGGGGGTGAGGATGACAGGACATTGGGCACTGGGTGTGGGGATACATGTACTACATGCACTGTGAGACATTAAAAGACACATGCACAATGATCAATGTCCACTCTGTTTTCCAGGATAGACCAAACTGTGTATTGTATAATCATGTGAAAACGTGTACAAATAATCATCCACCCTCACCCCCCTCCCCCCCAACTCCCACGCACACCCTCACCCCCCTGCCCCCCAACTCCCACGAACACCCTCCCCCCCAACTCCCACGCACACCCTCACCCCCCTCACCCTCCCCCACAACAGCCCCACAATGGTCCCATCAATACTACATAGGCCACATGTGTGTGGCTTCATAGTCAATGGGCACTCCCCGAGCCTGGGGTATCATTTTCGCATTGAGCGTTGTGACCTGCGGACCGGGCTGGTCTGCGTGGAGGAGCACTGGGAGTGTGGTTCCTCCTGCTGGGGCTGAGGTCTGGGGGTTGCTGCCTCCAGGGCATCAGCAATCCTGCCGAGCACCTCACAGAGCCGGTTTGTGCATGTAGTGATGACCTCGCCCAGAGCCTGCAGGTCATTGTGATGCACCAACCCTGATTCCCGGTTGTCCCGGAGAAACTCCTCTATCATGGCCGTGAGGTTCTGGGAGTGCACAGCTTCTGCGGCCGATGTGGGGGATGTGGTTGGCAGGCTTGGTATTGGGCCTGCAGGCCTCTCAGGTGTTTTGGCAGGGGAAGTGGGCTGATGTGAGACAGGTGTTACCCCTTCGCCTGTGAGACCTGGCCCATCACTCGACCCGGAGTCGCTGTGTGCAACCTGGCTGTACGATGGTGACTCAGGGCTGTAGTCATTGGTCTCCTCCACGTTGACCACGGAATTGGATGTGGGGCTGTCTGGCACACTAAGGAGGCACATGGCAGCATTCTCCCCTGACATGCTGGATTCCTCAGGGTGCAGCGTGGGGCATGTTACCGGCGGAACTGCAGGCATGTCCAGGTGCGTGGGTGGGGGTTGTGTACCCTCCATGGGGGTTGCTGGAGCAGGTGGTGTAGTATGGGCCTTATGTCTGCCAGCAGGTATGCGCTGTACCCTGCCCCTGCCCCGGGAGGTACTTGGCCGGCAGCCTTCCTGCTCCTCACTTTCATGACCGCTACCTGTGGGGGGCAAGAGAGAGACAGCATGAGCAATGATCTGGGGGTCATCATGACTTCAAGCCTATGGTAACACATTGGGAGAGCAGCGTCTTGGTGACATTTGGTCGGTGAGTGAACTTGGCTTGGATGGTAAAAGCATACTGTTGGCGGGGTCAATCATGTTGGCGGAGTACTGTGGTGAGTGACATTGACCAGCTTTCTGTGTGGCATGGCCAATATGGGTGTCAGCCTTGCACCTGACATCATCCTGGGTCCCACTTGTTACGACATGATTGCAGGGGGGGGGGTCTACAAAGCAAACATGATGTGACTCTTTGGCCGGCCCTTTGCGGTGAATTACATTAGGGATGCATGTACTGTTTAGACTCATGACACTCACCTGCATCAGCGGATGAGGGATCACCGCAATCCATTTCGCCAACACCTTCGTTGGCTTCTGTGCCCATCATCTCCGCACATGTTTCCTCCCAGGGCATCATTTTAATGGGTGAGCCTGGGCCTCCTCCTGTCTCCAGGGCCTGCTGACGGTTTGCTGAGAGGATGGCCTGCACCCTGAGACGGAGGTCATCCCAGCGTTTGCGGCAATGCGTTGTGCTGCGGGGGGTGTTCCCAACGGCGCTCACCCTCTGTGCGACCAACTCCCATATCTCCTTCTTTCTGAGGATGGTGGGTCTACGCATGTCGCTGCAGAATACGATATCTGCATGTTCATGCAGAGTGTCGACCAGGACCTGTAACTCATCCTGGGTGAATTTTTCTTTTCGGATGCGCGCAGCGCCCTTTTTCAGAACTTTAGGCATGATGCTGGTCTCTGAAGTATATTTGGTCGATCAGAGTCCTGTATGGAGTCCTGTATGTCCTGTATGCAGAGGATTGCAATGGATTGTGATTTTAAATATGGCCGCCGTGATGCTTCCCGTTCCTGTGCAATGACGTTATTTCCGTTTCCGGTTTTTAACGGTGGCCGTAATTTACGGTTAGCGTAAATTACGGTCTCCGCTATTTACGGATTCCATCGAAGGTGATGGTGTTAAATATGTCTAGGTTTATGGCGGTAAGGGGTTTGACGGGACCTTTTGCGCTATGCCGCAAGGGAGTTTACCGCCATGGCGGAATACTCGTGCACGCGAAGTCGGAATATGGTGGAAATAGCGCCTTCCAACCACATCGTACATGGTGTTTACGCCATGGCGGTAATATGTATTTCTTACCGCCATACTCGGAATGAGGCCCAATGTCAGTTAATTTACACTTATTCTCCTCTTCCCGTACTCCCATGTGTGCTACGCCCTGTCTCACAGGCCCTCCTTTGTTTGCGTTTGTATATTTCCTTTCCCGTTGCTTCTCCTCATCCCGTCTTTTTCTTTCCAATTCTACCTTAATCTGGTCACTCACTCATTCCAACGCGCTCGCCTCTTCACCCTTCCAATATCGTTCCCTCGTGAGCCTTTCCAATCTCAACTGCTTCAACTGCTTTTCCTCATACTTACTTGATTCCTGCAATAATATTTTCCCCACTATGTCCCTTCGTTCTCTCTCTTACCTTGCCATGTGCTCTCTCCGTTTTACAACTCTAGTTCCCTTGCTAGTTCCTTTCCCCGTTCGCTGTTCTCCCTTTCCAGTCTTGCTTCCTCGTCTCTCTGGAATTGCTCCTCCTCTTCTACCTGCATTGCCTTTCCTCGACATCCGTGCCCCATCTCTAAGCCTTGTATTGCCCTTGTTGCATCTTCTGCTTCCTCTGTGGTGACCCCTTTTAACTTCAAGAGTATCTCTGCTGCTACCCACTCTTCCGGTCCTATTCCTGCAAACTCTGTTTTCGCGCGCCACAGCCCCCCCTCGTTGAGTTCGGGGCTGCCGGCCGCCTGCCCTGGACCTTGTTGTTGTTCTGTTTTGGCATATGGGGGTGGTTTATATGTAGGGTTTGAGTATTGTTCTGCTGCTTTTAATTCTCTTAACGGGTATATGCCCTGCTCCTCCTCCTCTGCGTCATTGGATGTTGCACTAGTCAGGGCAGGAGGCGGAGCAGAAGGGTCCCCTCAATCCTCCTTCACCTCCTGCAAGCTCAGCATCCAAGGCCTATCCTCCTGGAACATTCGCCACAGTTCAAATATCTCCATACGGTTAGCAAATTTCTTTCATTTATATGAGCTCTGTAAGTGGGTCAGTAGTGATTGCAGCACATCCTTGGAGAAACTGCTGTTAGGCGGCCATGGTCTTGCTATCTTCACTTCCGTGATTTTGGACCATTGTATACTATATTTCAGTATGTTATCGTTATATGGGGGCAGAGTTTTACAAAGATGCTCTATGGTTGTCGCCGCCCGCTATACATGGCCCCTACACCTCTGTGCGAATACATAACAATGTTTTGTCTTTTTACCTGACCTCTAATCAAGGTTTTGATGTCATCTTTCATGTCCTGGGTGTTAGTCTTAGCAGTGCACGGTGGTGGCGCAAGTTATGGTTGCTTAGTGGCTGTGTAGTTATGGTTAAGTTGCTGTTTCCATAGGAAGAGCACCTTTTGGGCGGTTTATAACTTCGCTCCCTCTGGACGAATCCTCACAAAACCTTGCAAAAAAAGTATATGGCTCACTCTGATTTTTTTTGCAAAGATAGGTGAGGTTTGGTCCGGGGGGGTGAGTTATAGGGGGGGTCCCAAAATGTATTTTTTTCCCATAGACATAATGGAAAAATCTTTGCTCACGCCTACAGCCCAAACCGCTGGACGGATTTACACTGAAAGCATGCTTTTGTTAATTTGGTGTAAATCAGTCCAGTAGTTTTTATTTAAATGATCAAAACGTAAGGCAAAACAATTTGTGATATCTATGTCCGCTCCGTGGACTCACTTCCCTGTTCGGTCCGCGGACTGACCTCTGATTGGCTGCACTGTCCGCAGACTGGCCTCCGATTGGCCCGAAAAATTTGCGGACTTTTGCATGGTCCGCGGACACCGGACGCGGCTGCTGATTGGATGGTGCAAAAACGTGAAATGCGTCTGTTTTCCTGAGACGCCCGCCATCTTGGATTCGGGGACTTTTTTGGGGCCGCGAACAGCGCGGTGAAAACTTTTTTTTTAAAAAGCAGCATTTCACTTGCCAAACTCGACAAACAATCTCTGGGGATGCGGGGTATGAGGATTGTATTGGATATGGCCATAAGAAGGCAAAAACCGGGTTGTTTCACCCCCCGAAAGTCTGCGAAAACACTCTGGATGTCCTGGGACAGTCCTGTGGTGTTCGCGGACACTTCAGATGTCCTAGGACATCTGTACCTATTTCTGCATTACAGGGTTGGGGAAAAGCAGTTTTTAGATGGCTTATAACATTTTTCGCCACTCAATGAAACTGCATGTAATTTTGCAATTTTATTCTAGAACTAATCCTGAATGGTTTTGCAAACTTTTTTGGGATACTGTCAAGAGGTGGCAAAATTAGAGGGGGGGTCCCAAAATATTGTAAAGGCATATAAATGTGGTCTCATTTGACGAATCTGCCCAACATTTGGCAAACCGATTTTGGATCTAGATATAAATGGTTTTCTAAAGTTTGGTGGGATTTTCCCAAGAGGGGGTGAAATTAGAGGGTGGGTCTCAAAATATTTTGATGGCTTATAACTTTATTGCTATTTGACGAATGTGGACAAAAGTTTTGAGAAAGATTATAGACCAAACCTTCAATGTTTGTGTAAAGACTGAATGGATTTTGTCAAGTGGCGGCTAAGTTATATGACTATTGTATGTACACACATTTTGACACTTTTAAAAAAATAAAACATGGGCAGATATTGAGCAAACTCGTGAGGAGCATTGGCAAGGACATTTAAGCATGGTTTTGCAAATGTGCCTGTGTTTTATTTTTGGACAAGTGTAATAATGTAGGTACAAAAAATGGTCATATACCTTTGGTGACTGTGGTATAGCCTGTGGCCGTGGGCAGTAGCCAGATTGTCTGGGTCATGGCATAAGGCTATGATACGGACAATCTGGCTACTGGCCATGACAGCTATGGATGAAAAATGGTGTTAAAGTGGCTATGTCTACCTGGGACCGGCTATGTGATAAAGTTATTCGAAGGTGGGATAGGTTTGAAAGGGGAAAAAAAGTGCTTGTGGTAATATGTTCATAGGGTTTTGCGGACTGCCATGGCAAGGGAAGAGGTGCTGTGTATGGAGCCCCGCCTTCACTTTCCATGTTGGCTGTCTTGGAAAAGGATTTTCCTACCTACAGCGGGACCCTGCAGGCGTCTTGATGTAGGAAGAATAATCCTTCTTTCTTACAGCGGGACGCCACAGGTGTCCCGCTATAGGAAGAAAAATATATGTTTTAGCATCCTGGGTTCCTGCTTTGGGAACCAGGGGTGCTAATGGCCTTTATCCACCATTTCAGGGGCTGCAATGGACGATAATGGTCCGTAGACCTCCTTATTTATTTATTTATAACACACCAATGCCCGTAACATCAGGCTGTGTGGTTACAGTATTTGTTGAGGAAGATGAGGTGGAGGAAGGCAGCTTACTACTTGCTGAGAAAGGAACAACCTTTCTGAGAGCATTGCGGTCATTGGATTTGGTGTGGCGGCGCATGGAGGTGGTCCCGTAGGAGTACTGTCCAGGTAGTCAGCGACTGAGTAAAAAATTGTACTCAGTGCATTTCACTTTGGTAGCTTTAGCCTTTGGTACACTCCCAACAGTAGCAACGAACTGGCACACCCATGATTCGATCTTGGAGCTAGAAGTAGGCACTTCCTCTACCTCATCTTCTTGGTCCTCTTCATTGTCTTTGAAAGTACTGCACTTTTTTTGTTGTGAAGGTCCTCCAACTGGTGGGGGTGGTGGCTCTTGGGGACGAGGGATGGCAATAACTGATGCCATTTTTAAGATAAATAGCAGTTTTGATAAATTTCTTCCAAGTATGTACTGTGTACTAGATTGGTAATGGATAATGAGTACGAAAAGGTGTAGGAGGTGTGCTAGGGAAATTTTGAAGTTGAAAGTTCCTAGATCAGTAGAAAATGCAGTTCCAAACTGTCCGAGAAAGACGGATGTTATCGTGCAGTGCGGACGGGTTCTCAGACATGTCATCATGCAGCATGCCAGCATATGGTCATGTGGCACTGTCCGGAAGGTACGCAATGAAGTCAGATGTTCGTAGATGTGTATGGATGCAAAACTAGTTGAAATAGTTGCAAAAAGTGTATAGAAGTGTTAAAAATGCTTCTAGAAGGTGGGAAATGGCAGGCAGAGTTTTAAGGTGATACTTTGTAAATTGGACACAAATATTGTTATATTTGGTAAGTATGATATTAGTAAGTTGTAGGAAAATAGCATGCACTGGTAAAAACCCATGAAATTCACTCAAAAAACTTAGTTAAAGGGACGTAATGGTTACGTTGGACTAATGAAAACCTATGAAATTCAATGAAAAACCTTTGTTAAAGGGACATTGTGGTTAAGTTGCACTAATAAAAACCTATGAAATTCACTGAAAAAAATGTTGTGAAAGGGGCGTAATGGTTACGTTGGACTAATAAAAACCTATGAAATTCAATCAAAAAACTTTGTTAAAGGGACGTTATGGTTAAGTTGCACTAATAAAAACCAATGAAATTCAGTTAAAAAACGTTGTTAAAAGGACATTACGGTTACAAGTAAAATCGAAAACCCCCTGAAATTCGACAGTTATGGTAAGCCAAGCAACCATAACTCGCGCCACCACCGTGCACTGCTAAGACTAACACCCAGGACATCAAAGATGGCATCACAAATATCATTGATGACAGCGCAAAACATTAGATGGGGTGTGCAGAAATGGAGATTGCTGGCACAGTAAGATGAACGTTATAGCTGGGGAAAAGTATTCATGTTGTGAAACGTCATAATCCCATGGGCGAAGTATGCCATTGGCAGATGACAAAGAAATGCACAAATACACTTCTTTGAAATGTACCGCGCTGCCTCCATTGATGGAGCAAATAGAAAATGATGATGCCACATCGGCGGCTGCATATTGCAATAGAAAGTTATGCAAGATATTTGAAAGAAACGCCTCCTTCATCGCAAAACGGCACTGAGCGCACGTCGTTGATTGTGGTGGCTCTTTAAAAAAAAAAATTCAAAAAAAGGTTCTTTTAAGTTGCTTCCCTGGAAACACTTTTTGGGGGTTTTCATACTACAATGTGTGTTTTCAACTTCAGATTACATTCCTGCAGTAGGGTCTTCAGTGCAGTCTGTAGATGGTGAACGAACATTTCATTGCCACTGGCCGGCAAAGGCATGCCATTTTCCTTGAAAAGGTGTATGTATCGGGAACCAATGTTCTCATTCTGACAGGAGAACATCCCACAGCACTCAAGAAGTCACGCATGCTTCTGTTGATGAAACCCCTTCTGACCTCTGGCCGGCGACATGAAGCATTGGAATAATTCCACGCGATTCTTGGCAGGATACATGAGAATAGCACCTTTACAGTAGGAAAAATGCCCTGCACTGCTTTCATCAAAATCTTCAGTTGAAAGAACACCCAGGAACAATGCATGTAGCCCAAGAAGAAGCCTTCAAAATGCACAATCACAACATGTACAGTTGCGGAAGAGGCCACGCATCGACATTCTAGAAGCAGTCTGCCAAAACAGCACGGTTCCACACTGTTCCGCTAAACGTCCACTGCCTCCTAACCGAAATTGCTAGACAAGTATTCTTGGAAGGCATACACGCACAGATCGTCCAGAAAGTAATCACCGACGACGAAAATGGTGTGTCTTGCCATGTTTGAGAGCCGCAGTACACAAAGATATGGAAAAGTGAATGCCTCCCTTTCCTGTGATGCACACCCTCAGCACCTGATTGGCAACAGGCCATAGTGCCATTTCCATTGGCCAACAAGTTGAGAAGGGCAAAATGTTCCACGTGCCTTTCCCCCAATCACTGAGAGGGATGCACCCCGGTGAAGCAGGAGGACTCCTTCTTCCTATTGGTGCTCTTTACTGTAACGTACACCCTGACCACCTGATTGGCCAAAGGGCATAATCCCATTTTCATTGGGCAGCATGCTGAGAAGGGCAGAATGTAGCTCGTGCCTTTCTCCAAGTACCGCGAACGCTGTACCCCAGTGAAGCAGGAGGAGTCCTTCTTCCTATTAGTACACTTTCCTGTGACGCACACTCTGAGCACCACCTGATAATGCATCGCTACAGTCCCATTTCCATAGTCAGCTTGTTGAAAAGCGCCTAATGTGGCATGTGCGGATCCCCAAGTTCGTCGAAGGCCAGCACAAAGTGAAGCAGTAGTCCCTCTTGCTATTGCCAGACACCGTGAGCATGTGCATGGACAATCCCTACAGTTCCGTTTACGTGACCGCCACCCGAAATTCCCCGGATGTGGCTTTTATGCTGCGTGTGTGCGTGGAGAAAAAACTTGCAACCTGGGTAATAGGAGGACGTGGTAACGGGCAGCTCTTACAAGAGGCTGCATGTTTTTTTAATGCTTCTACAAAAACACCTTTGTTTCGGTTTTTATTACCTTTTGTGTTGTCTTGTTCTACCATTAGTACAGTAAACCCTTGACGGCATCCTGTACACGAGCAAACAAAACTGCATTTGCAATTGGTGTCAATAAAATGCCATTTTGTTGGAGAAACTTCGCATTTCCACAACTAATGAGGTGAGTGTTGCAGAACAACATCCATGAGCAGTGGCCCATACTGTTTGTCGTATTATGGATGTGTAAAGCACCTTGGCAGTGGGAAAATGCATCTGCAATCTCATTCTACGGAACAAATGTAAGCAAGCCAGGTAACTCATATGCATAGCCCCGTAGTAGATGACGATAACATCTACTACTGCAAAATTGGCAAGGTCTTTGCAAAGTGCATGCAGATCGGCAAAATTGCACTCATACACAGAGTTCCACAATCCATCCACTCCTTCTAAACCAAAATTGCTTTGTACGTGTCTTTGCAGGGCCTAGTTGTGCAGATGTATCACAAAGGGCTCACCTACAGTGAACACAATGCATTTCCCCATGTCAGCCACCGTCAGCACGCACAGTATAATGAACAGCAGTTTCACCTCCCCTTCCTGTTAACCACACCCACAATACCTCATTGGCTATTCGCCACACTGCCATGTCAATTGGGAAAGGTGGTGTAAAGGGCAGATTTTGACACGTGCGCCTCCCAAAGTAGCACGAGGGCTGCACCCCTCTAAAGCCGAAGCAGTCCTTCTTCCCTTTCCCCTATCTTCTCTCCAGCTGTACTACATTGGGTTACGCGTAAATAGGCACACGCATTCACCAATCACATCGACGAAGCCGCCATCATCCTACACTGTCACTCCTGTAGAACACTTTAAGTGTACCGTTACACATTTACAGTACAAATGGCGTTACCTTCCGACGCACATGCACTACAAAGTTCCATGAAAGTATGCACAATTTCTCCATCCCCATACATACACATAGCCACCCATGATGTGGCACGTGGAATCCTGAAAGTACTGTATAATGCACAACCTTTTCCTGATAGTGAGGGGAAAGGGGATTGGCTGGGAAAGCAATATCGAGCAGGATAGGGCATTGGGTCTTCCATCGTAGTTGTAAAAAGGTTTTGTTTGTATTTTTTAAAAGCGTGCTAGTAAATTTTTTGTTTTTTTCTCTTTATATGCATTTCTGTTTCGATCACCACATTCTGCTCAAGGCTTTTTGCACAGTGTGCAAGAAAATGGCATTGCCATTGTCGCTCAAATAAATGCCATTTCTCCGGAACCACTACATATTTTGCAACCTCATAATCTCATATTGCATGGAGAACATGCCATCAGTTTCCATAAATTCAGACATGCTTCTGTTTATAACACACCTTCCGACATCTGGCTGGAGACAAATCACGCAGACATTCGCCCATATTCTTCTTGGCGTTATGCATGAAAAAACTACCTTTGCAGTAGGAAAGATCTGCATCAATGCATTCAGCAACCTCTTCAGGTGACGGATTAAACGTCCACACGACATGTAACCCAAATGTACACTTCCATAGTGCACCTCAACAAGTCAACATTCGTGACAGGGGCCACATATGTGCAAAGGCGAACCATCCCGCCGAAACTGCAGTTATATTTACAACCCCAAATAGCGTCCAGTCCTTCCAACCTGAAATTACCAGCAATGCCTCTTTCCACGCAACACCTGTGCAAATGGCGCACAAACATATCACCAACGATAAGCTCTGTGCGTCTATCCATATCCACCACCCTCATGTCACACTAATGGGACAATTTGGTACCGCCCCTTCCTGTGAACCACACCGTAAACTCCTAATTGCCTATTTCCTACAATTCCATTTCCCTTTCCACCCTCTTCATAAAGGCAGGATGTGGCACGTGCGTTTTCCCATGTACAGAGAAGGCCACGGGCCAGTATAGCACACACAATACTACTTCCGTTTGCACTGTCATTTATGCAGCACTCCACCATTGGGTGCTCTCAAGTTTTCAAACACGCATGCACCAATCACATACAAGACCCCTCCATTGCACACTGCCATTTATATACAGCTCTCCATATGTACCGTTACACACTCTCAGTACACGTTCCTTTTCATTGCAAAGCCCCTCCAGTAGAAACTTCTCATAAATAATGCACGCTTGCAGCATCCACACAGATCCTAAAACGCACCCAGCACACCTTTCGCCATGCACACAACAGTGCAGCCCTTTTCACACCCACCACAACAGTATACATCCAAGCAATCAGCCATGTGGGCACCTAACATTATGCAGAAAAGTAACATACTTAGCGGCAGTTCTACCCAACTCCCCCACACCATAAAACATCCATTCACAAAAACGTGTCACACTTAGCACAATCCACAAATATACCACAGCTTGCACCACCCCTACGCACTGGCATTCACAAAGGATTGTGTTACTGACAACCTATGGGCAACACCTTCACAACATTAGGCCTACTTCAATATATCTGCACAGAGCAGAGTAACCAATGACATATAAGCTGCACTTCACCCATACCCACTTCCATACGCACATTACATACACACTGCACCCTCTGCCCACACTATGCAACTTTTCACTGCACCATCTCCTACTGCACACCAAATACTATAGCATGTTGCAAGTATCACCACAACCATGGAATGCACAATGCATGCTTTGAAAATCACTTGTAGTGCTGTAGCATGTCGACAATGTACTCCACACCCATTCTCCAAACATCACCACCCTGTGCCTCATGCGCTATCAAACCTACATTGCTGCAGTGGGTGTACTACTTGCACACATTCCTGCACCGTAATGCAATCATACATGTCAGCATGTCAGCAACTACCACTATGCACATAAGCACCACTGGCACAAACCCTCCTAACCACCGCAATGGACATGCACAGCATTACATGCAACAGGTACCATAATGTTTAAACATTTCACTGTCTGAGGCACCCCTACGCCCTTTCAATCACATACTATTGTTACATGCTGTTAATGCACGAGTCCTGTGCTATTGCTAAACCTGCTATCCTTGCTGTTTTGTTTATTCACGAAGTATCGCACGGCTTATATTTTTAAGGAGTGTGCTTGTGTGCCGGTGATAAGGTTTTAATGTCACAAGTCATGTATACTCTTAAATCTGGCATGCCTAGTGTGCCGGTTCAAGCTTCTTGCGAAAATAACGGATGTGGTACCCCTAATGGTTCATTATTAACCCCAATCAATGGTTTGGTGCTAAGATCTAGTGATCAAAACAAGCGTGCCTCTCGCACATCCAAGAAAACCATCACTCTCACTCCAGTCAATAAAACCCCTTCACAAAATCGAGACATTCGAAATTTTTATGAAAAAATAAGTGAACCTTCAGCCTTAAGTCAAGCGTTTGTGCAAACAGAGGCTGTTGCTCTGCCAGAGGCAAACACCATTCCTGAGCCCACAACTACTCATAATACTGATCACAATGGGCCTCATTAGGACCCTGGCGGAGAGGGTTTTACGCCAGCGTAGTGCATGGCGTACCTCTCCGCCATACTACGAGTTCCCGTAGCGCCATGGCGGCCTTTTCCGCCTGGTTTTACCAGGCGGAGAAAACCATGGCGCTACGGGACCTCGTTGTTAATTACGCCACCGTATTTTACGGTGGCGTAATTAACTCCTTCCCCACTCCCATTATACCCTATGGGGCAAAAATGGGAATGGGGAAGGGCAGAATGGGGATTGGGGATTTACCGCCCCGCCAAGGTCGGAATGGGGCGGTAAATCCGCCAACCCCCATGGCGCTATCGGCGGCTTTCCGCCATGCTTCGCGGTGCATTTAGCACCGCGAAATCCGCCTGGGTCGTAATGAGGCCCAATGTGTTGAATCCTTCTGTCATCATATCTGACCAAACTATTTTGACAATTCCTCAAACCCCTAACAAAATCATAAAGCGAAAGAGCACGTTTTCAGTGGTTGAAGAAGAAACTTTGAGTGGTGTCGAAGCCACGGCTAATGCTATTTGTGATGTGGAAGCTGAGGATCGAAGTGTGAATGGATCCTCTGTGAATGTTTTGTGTGAAGAAGTGGTCGAAATTGTGGATGTGAGTGCCAAAGAGGCCCCTATGATTGATGTTGCATTGCATGCTAGTATTAAAGATCTGGAAAGCTCCAGACTGTCTGTTGCAAGGGATTATAACCTTCCGGGTTCTATGGACTCAACAAGACAGGTTGTAGATGAGTCCTACATACAACCAATGCCGCTGCGTTGTCTGTCCTCTAGGAATCCTGGTGATGCACTTGCTAATCCTGCGCTCTTAGAGATTACTCTAGGGGCAGTTAATACAACCATAGCAAGTCTTTTTAAACTTTGTGAAGCTATGGATCCCAAGATCGCTCACCAATCAATCAAAATAGATCAGATTGGTGAATGGATGAAATGCATCTCGCTTGAACCCTCCAACATGGAGACTATCAAGAACATTACTATCAGCATTAGAAACCCAGTACATTTCCGGCCCTATGTCTTCAGAGCATTTAAGGTCTAACATTGTGCAGAGACTTTCAGTACTAGAGAATAATTACATCTCTGGCCCAATGCCCTCAGAGCCCTCAAAGTCAGCCTTACCCATGTTTACGAAGATCATTTGTCCTGTGGAGTGTGCGGAGGACACAATTGATAAGAAAAATGATTCATGGGTCAGTGTTGATTCGCCTGAAAGAGGTGTACATAATTAACCTCCTAGAGCATATCTATTTGAAGAGATCACTCAGCAGATCCCAAAAAATGACAAGAAAACATTGTTCTTAAAAAAAGCCAAAACACTGACAAACAAACTGTCAGCTGCGGGGAAGGCTAACAAAATCAGTACAAAGGTTTTACATGTACCAAATCTTCCCCCAGCCGCCTTAACTCCATCTAGTCATACCACAGCTAAGTCTACCCAGGCAACAGGAGGGACTGCTGATAATGTTACGAACCACAAGCCTCCTGTAGCTAAAGACCCTACCACCTTGCCTGTACCAAACCCCCCAGCAGCAAGACAGTCTCAGGCTTTGCCTTCTGGGTATGCACCCTTGAACGAGCTTGTAGAATTGCTTGATAACAACTCATTCATGGTGCCTCCTCTGCAGAACATAACCCCTGTTGAGGTTCTTTCATCTATCCCAACTCGGGTGGCCTCACTAGGCACAGATAAACATCATGTACCCGCATAGGTTCCGGGATTAGAGGATTGTATGTCTACATTGAAATCTGCGGTGGATGCTTACCTACTTAGAAGGCTAACTGAGTTGATCCCAGAGGTCAACCGGGTGACTGATAAACCATTGTCAACACAAAAGGGTTCCTCTCTAATGCCACAAGCAGACTATGTTTACAGAGAAAATGCTATGGAATGTTCAAAAAATACAGCTCCAGTGAATCCTAGTAGCAATCGTGATTCCTCCCTTAAAAACACTGCTATGACTAACGAGGACCGTAACTCAAATCCCAAATCCCAGATGAGTAATCAGAAAACTTCCAACATGCAAAGGTTTAACTCTTTCCACACCCTGATTCTGAAGTGTCGTGATGGCCCATTTGCAAAATATGATCTGTGTCGTTCAAGTGTTTTAAACATTTTTGCTGAAATCCAGGCGCTAGAAGATCTGTCCTCGAGTGACTTTGACTAAATTGAATTCCTCTGTGATAGAAATGTATCAATTGTTAGGCTGTGGATCAAATCAGGGTTGGTACGCAATACGTTATGGAAGGCGAAATGGATCTTTTCAACATGGGTTTTTTGTTAGCCTTAGATCCAGCCCGTCAAAATCATCATGAGGCTAACCAAATGGTAGCGAATGCAGTCCCATTACTGGCACCAGATTGTGTATGCCCATTTTGCATTACTGAAAACAGCAAGCATAGAGTGTTAACCTCAAAAAACCAATCATAACCACTAACTAGCGATAAAAGAGAGGAAATCTCGCTGGGAAGCTGGAATACGCGAGGTTTTTTACACCTTAAATGGGCTTTAAATGATCAGTTGAATTGCTTTGACATCGTGGCTTTACAAGAAACCTGAATCCCCCATATGGGACGATCACGATCTCTTATTATCAGCAATAACGTCAGGTAAAGGCAGACCTACTTCAGGCTTGCTAGTTGCAGTGAAATCTAGCAGGGGTCTTCAAATTTTTGACTGGTTGTCTCTAAACAGGTTTATCCAATTGGTCAAGGTCACACGTGGCTCGCAAGTTTATGCTCTAAGCAAGCTTTACCGTAATCCAGCTGGTATCACTGATGATGCCTTCTATCGTACCTTTCCTTGGTTTTTGAAACAATTGCTAAGCATGATAAGATCTCTGACATTTTGGTGGTGGGTGATTTGAATCTTACGTGTTTTAAGACAAATAACAAGGGAGTTAGCAATGCAAGTCTAAGATGGAGTATGTTTGTTAAAGATTTAAATCTAAAGATGGCCAATGGAGCCATCCAGGGTGACATTCCTCCCAAGCATACGTGGGAGAGAGGAGACTCCAAATCCACAATTGATTATACCTTTGTGAGCAACAGCAGATTTGTGAATACCAGCAAATTTGAAATTGTTAAGCAAACTAGAAGTGATCATCACCTGCTTTCCTTGTATTGGACCATCTCAGATCAAATCAGCACAATATCTCAGAAGTGGTCCAAACAAATGCTGGTAATCAATAACGGTAAAAATCGATTCCAATGGTCATCTGATAAGCTAACATTATTAAATATCTCCATTTTGAATAATCAAAGAAGGAATGGTGTTGACTCATATGTAGATGTGCTAGATACATTCAGAAATATTCTACCATCTAACAACAGACTGTCTAGCACTCACACTCATGGCTT
This sequence comes from Ambystoma mexicanum, assembly GCF_040938575.1. Lineage (NCBI taxonomy): Eukaryota > Metazoa > Chordata > Amphibia > Caudata > Ambystomatidae > Ambystoma > Ambystoma mexicanum. Next base: position 109,666,857 of record NC_090938.1, on the reverse strand, counting down.
TGGCCTCGCATTATAAGAGCTGAAAATAGCTTACAAAAGAGAGATATGAAAATTACGTAAATTGCCCATGATTGACCAGCACAAAGCCATTAAAACAGCGAAATGTTCCTACCGAAATTGGATCAGCTATAGAAAAGCCCATCTCTTTCAAATTGACAGTGAAAATGTCATGTGAGCTTGCTAAAAGAAAAATTCTGCACAGGTGTGGCAACTATTAAACAAATGTAATTCTGCCACCCAAGTTGATTTTCAACTCAACGGGGTCATGGAAGCACAATGGCTTATTCATTTCACCAAATTATATGCTGATGATAAAATGACTGATTTTGACTACATAAATAGATCTAGCTTGTGTTTGCACTTGGCCTGCACAGAAGAAATTGTCAAAGATTTTATAAACAAATCGTCCTCATCAAGAGCAGCTGGTCCTGACAGCCCTTCGAACCACATGTTCAAGCAAAACCCACAAGAATGGGCGATTATTCTAAATAATACCTTCCAACATATCTTGTTATCTAAAACGATCCCAAAGCCCTGGCGCACATCACTAATAGTGCCTATTTACAAAAAAGGTGATCGTAAGGACCCTAAATGTTATCGCCCAATTGCACTGTTGGACGCCCCTGGAAAGATTTTTCTCGCTTGGTCCTGAGGGAGTTCAATACATGGACGGACAAGGACCACCAGCGTGATCCAACCCAGACCAGTTTTGTAGCTGGTTTGGGGACCGCTGTTAATCTAATTACTTTACATGCCATCAAACAGCGAGCCCAAGCTACGAAACAACCAATCTACTTTGCATTCGTGGACTTGCATTCCGCTTTAGATTCAGTTTCAAGTCCTAAACTCATGGACAAACTAATCAAGGCGGACTGCCCTTCCACTTTGAGTGACATTATTTTTGCTCTTCATTCACACAGGGCTGTGTTCATAAGACTGAATTCAGAAGGTCTGTTATCAACTGCAGTATCAACTGAACGAGGATTAAAACAGGGATGTATTCTCGCCTCAGCACTGTTGAACTTTTTCATCAACGATGTTAGATGGATCTTTGATAAGGTCCTTGCTGATGCTCCAAAATTGAATGGTGTAGAAGTGAAAGCTCTTTGGTACGCAGATGACCTTGTTTTTGTTTCTAAAACACCATTCGGTCTTCAAAACCTATTGACTGCTCTTTGTACTTATTTTAGAGCCAATGAGTTGGTGGTAAATAGCAAAAAAAAGCAAATTGTTGTGTATACACCTAGAGGCTCTCGCCGACATAAAATGGAGTGGAAAATTGAAAATACGATCTTAGAGGTGGTTCCAAATTATGTATATCTAAGCCTCATATTTGATGGTCTGCCATCGCTCCACTCTCAACTGTCCAAAATTGAACAGAAATGAACTGCTGCCATGCGTCAAACAAGACTAATTGTGTTCAAATATGGTAAATCTTCCATCAAATCAGTGATCATATTTTGGACACAAAATGTAGTAGCAACCATACTGTATGGTCTAGAGACGTACAGTGTTATTCAATTGGATTTTTTGAATGTATTGGAAGCAAAGTTCTGGCGTGCAATCCTTCATCTCCCGCAGTGCATCCCAGGGGCCATGATCCGATTTGAACTAGGGTTAACATCTTTAACTGCTATGTACAACTGGCGCCTGTGTAGCTTATTTCGGAAATGTCTATTGTCCACTCTGAATGATTCTACACTAGCTACAGTGTCAAGTTATCTACTATCTTCGGCCCATGAGTTCCCTAAGCAATGGTCCAAAAATATCATGTCTATAATGTTAAATGCTGAAATTTCCATTGATACTCTTGCGACTAACCCTGACCAAGCAAAGAAAAAACTTTACATGATGGACTGGATCGATACAAGGGCTATTTGTCTAAAATATAAAGACTTTGATACCTCTGTGTTTGGCCCAAAGCGATACAGTGAAATAACATCCTGTCTCTGTAAAGCATCATCTCTTGCTATCAGAAATGCCATATTACGTTTTAGTTTTAATTTATGCCTCACTGGTGAAGTCCAAGCCCGAAGAAAACAGATTGATCCAGAAGCTAAATGGTGTTGCTATTGTAAAAACCCTGCAATTGTAGAAACATTAGAGCACGTAATTGCAGATTGCCTAGATCTCAGGTATTTAAGACAAATCCACTTTCTTAAACATCTGTCTTATTTCGCACAAATGAAACCTGAAAATAGATGGGTCGCAATATCAGCTACTAATAGCATGAGCATGAGCATCAGAATAGCAACAATGAACTTCCTGCATGCACTAAAAATGGAATAAATGTTTTAAAATTGTGCTGGTTAAATTCGAAAGAAATGTTAACTATAGTGTTCCTGCAACTTGCACGACCTCGAGAAATACCAAAAGAAATTTTATGTGAAATATGACTGTTTTTTGATTTACAAGATCAATACTCTGAGCATATTTTAATATTTTGTGTTTCTATGTTATCTCCTTTCGAGAATTGTATCTGTGAATTAAAATTAGTTTAATTTCTTAATGCAATTACTTAGTTTCGTTGACATTAATTGTTTCTGGTCTTGAGTTTTATTGTGTTGTGTAAACAAATTTTAAATTGTTTAACGGTTATTCTGAGATAACGCAATTGTAAATTGATTGTTAAATGTTCCTTTTATTTTATTCTCTGTAAATTGATTGATGAATTGTTATTTTGTAATAATTGAAAAAGTTGATTAATTTCAGCTAAATTCAATAAATAAAATATATATAAATGGTGTTACCCCCTTCCACTTAGAAAGTATTGTGTGACTACCACTTAACCACAAAATGTTTACAACATTACCCATAATGTAAGCATTGTACACACAGCACACCATCCAATCCCATATAAGCTGCCCTTCAACCATACCCTCTACCATTATGACAGTATGCAAACAGTGCACCTAGTGCCCACACTGTGTTAACTTTTAAGTGCAGCATTTCCTACCACAGTGAACTGCCATGGAGCTATGCAGCAACAAATTGCAACAGTTACCATAATGCAAAGAAAGCACTCTCTCCTGCACCCCACTGCACTTTCAATCACATACTATGGGCGTACCCACTTCCATGCACAAAGTATTGTGCCACTGCCAATTTACCCACATTTTCTTTGAAACACTGGTCTATAACGGCAGAAATGTGCTCCACAACCATTCCTTACATATCAGCACCCTCTAACTGATGCACAATTAAAAATGCATTACTTCCGTGAGTGTCCTCATGGCCTTCAGCCAGGCCTTGAACACAACCACGGCAACGGAATGGCACCATGCCTATCACCAAAGTATTGTGCCACTGCCACCCTACCCACATTGTTTGCAACAGTGACCTATAACCGCTGAAATGTGCTCCACAACCATTCCTTACATGTCACCACGCCTTAACTGATATACAGTTAAGAATGCATTACTGCTGTGGGTGTCGTGAAGGCCTAGGCCTCCACCCATGCACCCAATAGCCTACTCCTTCAACACACCCAGTAAAATGCAGTAGAGGCATGCATAGTACCATGTGGCCACGTACCTTTGCTGTCTACCGGTATGTATTGGTACACTAACAAAGTCACACCATGCTGCATTCTCCAACCTACTTCCAATCAGTGGGCAGCATAGAAACATGTGACCACTTACCTTTTGTTTCCACAAGTACGTATCGGTACAGTAATGTACCCATTGAAGGCAACTTTCTGTTACCTACTTCCAAACAGTGCCTTCCCTGTTGTATCCAAGGGCCGCAGCCATGCACACAAACCAGTATAGGTTTTACAGGCACAATACAACATATCACTCAGACTGGAAATATGCTCATATTGGGGGTCATTCTGAGTTGGGCAGGATGCCGGTGCCGGTAACCCCCTACCGCCCTATTCCGAGGAACCTTAGCGGGTCCTACCAGGAACGGCTGGTCTTACCAGCCGTTCTTAGCGGGACCCGTTAAGGGACCTTGGAGCTAATAATGGGCCCGCAATTTGCGGGCCCATTATTAGCGCCTTCCCCATTCCCATTGAGCCCTCTGGGGGCTCGAATGGGAATGGTATTTGGCATGGGAACTTACCGGGCCAGCATAGGTCGGAATGTCCCGGTAAGTCCCCGTTCCGCCTACCTGGACCCGGACCTGAGTTTGGAGGCAGCCATGGTGCTAATTGCACCATGGCTGCCTCCAAACTCGGAATGACCCCCATTGTCTCGAATGCACTCCCCATCCCCAATGGACTCTCCCTGCACTCACCCAAAAAATAACAGTCACCTCCACAAATGCCCACCAATAAAGTATAAGTGAGTACCTGCGTACCGTACAGATTACTTCAATGTACCAATTTTTTACTGCCCCCCCTAAAGCAAGTCTGTGCCCAAACCCGAGCCTCTACATAGCACTCCGACTGCAAATACCCTCATATTTTCTCCAATGCAATGCGTACAAATTCCTTCCATGTGCCAATGTCTCACTACCCTCCCTAACAGAAGGCTGTGGCCAAGCCCTAGGCTCTTCGGTACATAGGCAGAGGCCTACGGCCTCCGCCCATGCACCCAATTTCCAAGTCCTACTACACACCCACTGGAACCCAATAGAGGCATGCATGGTAACATTTCCCACTGTGCTTTCCTGCCCACAAGTACATATACCTACACTAACAGACCCAAACAAGCCAACATTCGTACACCTACTTCCAACATGCACACAATGCAGCAGGGCCTTTGCAGGCACAACACAACGTAGTACACTGACTGAAAATACCCTCATAATATCTCCAATGCACTCCCCATCCCCTAAATAGTCTGCCTACACTTACCATAGTCCCCTGTGCACCTAACCACCAATGCAGTGTATGTCATTATCTGTGACATTGGTCCATATCGCTACAGTGTGCTGGCAAACACTCCTTCCTTTTCTCCATGTCGTTGTTGCCTCCCTTGCAGCAACGGTGTGACCAGACTCGGCTGCATACCTAACTGCTAAGTGCGTCACTGCTGTCCCATGCATGGAGGCATTACATTGCGAGGTGGTGTCAAGCCCTAGGCTTTCCTACATACCATATCCATGCAGTAAAAAGGCTACGCCTTACCCACAACCACTATAAGGCAAGTCAGAGAAGCATGGGAACATTTCGCCACAAACCCACCTCCGCAAAACGATGGTACGTCAACATAACCACCGGCAGCTGTAGCCTACAGCACAAAACATTGCCAATATTTTTGGTTGGGCCTCTTTCACCCATCCGAACCTGCAAACCATGTTCTCCAATGCCTTTCGGTGCCCCACTATGCTCCGATACACCATGGCAGCGTTTCCCAACAAGATTGATGCCCAGCACGCTTCCCTCCAGCCAACCACCGGGCGCATCCACAGTTCGCCGTCACCATGGCACTGCGGTCTGTGAGGCGAACAGGGAAATGGGTTCGTGCAGCGGACCCATATATCACACATTTTTTGGGACGTGCTTTTCAGTATTTTGCAAAGGATTTACTGGTTGGATTTCCACCTAACACACAAAAGCACGCTTTCTGGCCCAAGCCCCCACTCCTGCCGCAAATTTGGTGACAATCCGTCCAGCCGTTCGGCCTTTAGCCGTGTGCAAAGTTTTTCCTCATTCAGTCTATGGAAAAAAAAAAAAAAAGTTGGACCCCCCCTATAACTTTGCCCCCCCGCACGAAACCTCGCCCAACTTGGCGAGAAAATTCAGAGCCGGCCATATAATTTTTATGCAAAGTTTGGCGAGGATCCGTCCAGGGGGAGCGAAATTATAAGCCGCTGAAAAAGTGTTCTTCTTATGAGTTTAGCAACTTAACCATAACTACAGGCCCGCTACCGCGGGCCATATAATACATAATCCAGGCCTATCGAGTATACAGTCCCTCCTTAACATCAGAACCTGTTGCCTTGCGACCCGAACGTTTCGTTGACATAGAAAAGGTGCTTCTACCACCACTCAAGACCCTATCACCATGCACGTGCTAACACAGGTTTATCACCAATATTGATCAGAGTTTACGTCTCCCCCTTCCCGCATCCATAGCACCCACCCACAAAATACATTGCTTTTTGCATGGACCACTACTTACATTCTGTGATCGATGACGTTGCTCGGCCAGTGGCTCCCCGTCAACCGCTCGTCTCGCTCCTCTGGACTGCGTGGACTCTTCGTCGACTGCGGGTGGGATAGATTTCTCAAGACGGCTCCCGACTGGCTTTCTCCGGTTGCGCTGTCCGGTTATCTCGCATGTCCTGCAAGGGTCCTGCAGTCTTCTGGGTCCAATGGCTAAGGAGACAGCATCTGGCTGGGCTGACATCACAAACAGCCTCACAGAGGGCACCAACCTGGTAGTTTGAACCCCCTAGCCGGCAGGGCTGGGATAGGGGTCCACGGATCTCGGATTTGTGGAAGGCATAACTCCTTCCCTCAGCCCAAAGAACTCAAGGTCAATACAAGTAGCAAAGTATACCAGAGGTTTATTAAAGGCACAAAACCACCTGGGATCACATGCACAGAGGGAGGTCTGTGCACCTCTCAACAAACTCTGTCTCGCAGGCCAGTTTTGATGACATGTGATGTCACAACTGGTGTCATTCTCTGGGCCCTTCTCCAAAACTTATCTCTACTCCGGATAGGCTGAGGAGTGATAGTGCCCTTATAGAATCCCTTACAGGTGTTAAACGATGGGACCATGCAGTGTCAGGCTTGGGCTATCCCCAAAAACTGTTACTCCGAAGTTGTTACAGTGAGCAACCCCTGTAATTTGGTCAGTGACCCCCCAAGGGTCAAAGATGGTGATTGGCTGAGCCGCGGGCTCCCAAGCCTGGGACAAACTCTGTTCCCAGCCTGCAAGGTACCTGTGATCGGTGCATGTGCAACTATGTGTCTGCAAGGTGCAACTATATGTCAGTGCCATACCTGTGTGTAGACCATCACTGCCATAAGCGCGCTCCGTTCCCAGCACAGAACCTCACCTTGGCTGTAACAATTTTGTAGCAGCCATCATCTGATGCGTGAGACGGGTGGCTTTTCTCAGTCACCAAATCTTGGGTGCTCTTCAGCTCGGCCCGATCACGTGCTTAGAGACCACGTTTGTGAACAGAGGGCTCTGAATTATTCTGTATTTTACCAGGAATGGTCTATCCTGCGGCTAGTGTTACTTCTTTTCAGTGTGTGTGGATTGTCATTTGCAACATTGCGACCTTGGTGGAGCTTGGTTCCCGCTGTAGTGATTCTACTTGCACAGCATCCGTGTGGCTTGAGGTTTCTCTAAAATGATGGTGGCCTACTAGATTTCCTAAACCATGGCCTGGCTTCTACTGAAGATGTTATCCATAATGTCCAAAAGTTAGTGTGTCATGGCTGTCAGGTCCCTCGAGTGCTTTTGACATACCATGGGGTTATTTGCATGTAAGTATCTGCAAGCATTTACACAAGCCCTTCTTGCTTCTTGTGTTCCTGCGCTGCTATAGCGAGCCTAATGGAAAAATAATAAACATGCAGACCCGATGTGTATGTTGCTGTCCGCTCATAGAGCTGTACGCACGTGCGCTTCCTGTCTAACGCAGCTATGTCGACATGATGTCTCTAACGACTTGAGACATGGGTTCTTGGTGATTTTAGTCGATTCTGTCCATGTAGCTGTCTCCAGCTCCATCTTGTATATCTTCATTCACCCTTGGTAGAGTTCGTACTCTGCAGGGTTATAGGGCCTGCTGAGACGGTATATTTTGTGGTAGCTGCTCATCGCGGGCGCAGTGGGAATTGGTGTTAGCTCGTATGATCAGTGGCCATATTGCCTTTGGTGCTTCTCCTGGTTGGAGGGTCTCTCGAGACGGAAGGCAGATTCTGACCTTCCCTCTTCAGACTGATCGGGACTTTTCTCATAAAATAAACAAGGGGGGTTGTGGGAACGGTAGTGTTTTATCTGAGCAGGTTGGGAGTGCGGGAAATAATAATCAGAGGGACGGGAAGAAAAATGACTGGGAGTATTCGGGTAAAATATAGGAAAACAGAGGTTCTGAGAGAGGTAGTTTCCTAGTGTATCCGGGTTTGGGCTCCTAGTTGCTTTACCAGAGGTGTAGGGGTGATTGAATTTTATTAAGGGAGCATCTTGGGTGGAAGGGAGGTAGAATTGGAACTGACAGCCACGATAAAAAATCTCTACATGGGGAACTATATAAATCTCATAGAAGATGTAAAAAGAGACCTGGACAGATGGAACCCGCTGCCAATCTATACATGATGACCCAAACGGGAGAAAAGAAATGTGTCTCCACCCTCTATAAATTCATGAACGCCCAGGAAGAAAATATAACATGGCAGTACATGAAAAGATGGGAAACAACGATAGGGAAACAAATCAGGAGGGAACAATGGACATACATCTGGCTAACAATCCCAAAATGGACACGGCGATACAAACGAGAGAAGCATGGACAAAAGTGATGCTCCAATGGCACTACACTCCGGAAAGACTACACAAAATGTTCCCGACAGTACAAGGAAAATGCTGGAGGGGATGCGACACTATAGGAAATTGGAGACACATCTGGTGGGACTGCAAAGAACTCCAACAATTCTGGTCGGAAGTGAAAACACAAATGCAAAAAATCTTCAAGGGAGCAGTTAACCTAGGAGAAGAAATATGGATGGGCGGCCTGTGGGCCCCCCGAGACAAGTCACTCAGAAAGACACAAAAGCGGAACTTCATGGGATTCCTTATAGCTGCATGGCTAGCAATAGCACAAAAATGGAAACAAAAGGCTCCCCCAACCACTCTCAAGAATGGCTACACAGGATATGGACCTATGTAGCGATGGAGAGAATCACATACAACCTCCAAGGGGACAGACAGAGATTTCCAACAGACTGGGGGGATGCTATAGAATATTTACAAAGTGATTATATGCTGCAATGGTGCCCACATAACCTTGGCATACTGGACATGTTCACAGGATACGATTGAAGCAACAAAATGGGAAGCAGTGTGATAGCTAAGACGTAAGAACCGGTGAGGAGGGTGGGAAGGGCGGCGAAATGGGACAATGTTGAGTCCCGATGTTAATGTTTAAAGAAATGCCAATAAAAATATATCTTAAAAAAAGAATTGGAATATCCAAGGAAACCCTCAGGGACTTCGTCCCCCTCACCTTCCTCCTCGGTATAATACTGCGTCTCCCCTTGGATATTCCCCCTAGCATAACCCCGGTCTCCCTCACCAAGGTGATCCTTCCCCACTGGTCCACCCCCAGGAACTGGATCCAACAGTGATGGCTGTGTCCCGGCCACCTGGATAAGGATTCCTGGGCTCTACCTGGGATAATACCTACAGGTTTCTCACAGTACCCAGTGCAGTAATTGATACCACAGACCATTTAGACTTTGATCCCAATACCTGTAGAGCAAGAACCAATAAACAATAAAGAAAAAGTGTACAAACCTCTGTCAATATTAACCTGTGTCACCCATGCAGTGCACAGTGACATGCATACCTGTAGAATCAGCAAAACGGAGTTATAATGTTTCCAAGGTTTGTAATATTTAAAGTAACACTAGAGTCAAACACACAAAAAGGAAAGTATTTTAGTAAAAGCGTTCTTGTTCCCATAAACCCCTACTCAAACACCACTGTGTCAGGTCACACAAACAAGAAAAGCTACCCTGCCGTATTCCCTGTCTTACAGACAACGTAACAGTGTACCTTTTCTGGCACTTCCTAGAGTAAAGTGCATAAAAGTCAAGACCATGCCTCAGGAGCCAAAGGTTGTCCCAAACACTCTACAAGAAATCTCACCATTAAGTGCTTACTTTCAGCCAACTACTCCCCCCTGTGAATACATCCCACAGTGAAAGCACCCCTGTTAACTCACACCCGGAAATTTAAAGATATTTTGAGCTTGGAAGGCAGGGACCCCCCATGAGGGTTGCTAGGCGACCAATGCACCCCAGCCACTCCACTGCTACTTCCGAAATTTGGTGAATTTGAAAATAAAGATAAAAAGCCAAAAGAGCAACAAAATTGCCAAAGTCCTACAGTATCTCTGCTACCTTGTGAAGGTAAAATAATACACGTGCCATTAACCCCACCCCTTCAAAATTATTCTTGCCTCTCAGATGCAGGGAAGTGAGAGTCTCAATCCACCAGATTTCACGCTGGTGGGGGTGCTTAACAGTATCACCTTCTGTTCTTGAGCCTTTAACTTGTTCCAAGAAGACGGATTGCAGTTGTGCAATTGTGCGCTTCTTCTCCAAAAAGTGTACTGCCACTGGGTAGCGCTGGTTCTGTGTTCGGATCTGAGACTTGTGCTCGGTCCATCTTTGTTTTGCCTTTCCTGTGGTGAGCCCTACATAGTAAACCCCACAGGGACATTTCAACCCATAAATCATGTTAATTGAATCACATGTACAGGATGATTTGATTTTAATTGTCTTGCCTGAACAAAGATGATTAATCGTTGGTACTTGTATCACACTATGGCAATGCAGACATGCATGACATGGTAGTGTTCCTAATTTTGTGAATGTCGACTGCGCAACAGCCTCACATTCTGCATGGACCAATTTGTGGCTTAAAGACGTTTTGTTTTTATAAGCAAATATTGGGGGTGCTGAAAACAGTTCAGACATTACACTGTCATGCTGTAAAATTTGCCAGTGCTTTGAGAACACTTTGTTCACTTTGTTACTTTGCCTACAATGTGTTTACCCATAGACTAATTCTCTTTGATCGTAAAATGTACATTCCTGTAGCAGATTACTCCTTTCAGAATTTGCAGCTTTATTTTTAGTTGTTTGTAAGGTAACTGCATCACAGTCTCTAGCTCTTAATCGTTGGAGCATCAAGTGCATTGTCTCTCATATGCTATTGGATCATAAATGATCCAAAGTAGTCTCACCAACTGACTATGATGGTATTTGCTCGGTGTAACCATTTAGCGTGTAAAGTGCTATTTCTATCTGTTGGTTTTGTGTACAAAGTGGTGCCAAAGCTCCCATTTGAGAAACAGATCTGCGTGTCAAGAAAATGTATAATGTTCAGGTTTACTTAGAAATCTGTCAGTTCAACAGGTGCCCCTTGCCAAACACCAAAGATTTCATTGATGTAGTGCTTGTTAAACACTAGATGAGATTGAGCACACTCTGTGGATAGTATCATCTGTTGTTCAAAGTGATACATAAAAACATTGGCATAGCACAGGGCCATACTGGCCCCTATCAAGGTCCCTGTAATTTGGAGAAAGAAATGATCTTGAAATCTGAAAAAGTTGTTCTTCAACGTCAATTTCAGTAATGTTAATATGAAGGCCATGGGCCTCATTACAAGGATGGCAATAACCCGGTGGTGCTACCGGCGGGTTGCCGCCGTCCTCGTAACACTGAATCCGCAGCCTGACTTCCCAGTGCCAACGGGACATTACAAGTCCCGGCGCAGCGGGAAGTCAGACGGCGGATTTGGTAAGTCCCCATTCCCGTGGAGTCCAATTGGACTCCACGGGAATGGGTTCACGGAAGCACTGGAAGTAACCAAATGACCTGGAAGCCACACTACTATCTAGTTACTCTAGATGTGAAAGCTTTGTATACTTTGATACAACACAAGCTTGCCCTTGAGAAATTAGATTACACTTTCAGGACTTTCTCAGCTTCACACTCTATGCATGTTCAAATGCTTAACCCTTTAACTGCCATGGGTTTTTCCCCCCAGTGCAAGGCCTTTTTTGGTGATTTCGGTATGTTGCTATTCAATGCCTTGTAACTTTTTTGTTACATGAGACATCTCAGCCAAATTTGGCCCCTTTTTTTCCCTCATGTAGGCGGTCGTAACACCTCCCAGGAATCCTAGGTTGCTGTGGGGGGGTGAGAGAAAATGAGCAAAAAGTGCGAAAATGTTTTTTTTTCTTCAATAAATCCCAATAAAATGATGTACAAAAAAGCCTGTGGTTTTTTCCTTGCAAGAGCTAGGAACAAATGGTTTGCTGTGCTGAATTCCCCGATTTCCTGGCTTTCAAGAAAAGGTTAAGTGCAAACGAACAGAAAATATTTTGATGCAGTTATCAACCGTTTTGTGAAAGGTAGGAGGTAGGGGATTTTGGCCATTTTTGCCAGTTGGACATGCATGGACGGAATGGAAGAAAAGGGTAGGAAAGCCGAATTGGAGGACAGAAAGGCATACATTTCTGAAATGTAGACAAAATTCCAAGTTTAGGAAGGGGTGATTTGCGTAGGTCGGGCAACAACTAGGTAGGGGAAAATGGCATAGATTGGGGGAAAAGCTGGAAAATGACAGAAAAAAAGGTATGTGGTGGACATGGTTGGCTTGGTACGGCAATGGCTTCTATGAATTTTGAGAAAAGCAATGCTCCCCTACATTCCCCCGACTCTTGGAGTTAGGAAAGCACACACTTTATGTAGTGTTTTACAAAACAAGCAATACCACAAGCCAAACACTGAGCCATGGTACACAGGAGTGTTATGCTTACGGCCTTAACAGACGTACTTAGCATGTGTAAATCAGGAAAACCAATGTGGTGAGGAACAGCAAGCATACATTTTTCGAAAGAGCACAGGAAGACCTTTTCAAGGGTAGGTGACTTGTGCAGGTTACAAAAGTGTATGGTGCCTAAAGCAGCGACTAAATGTAGGGCACATTTGGGAAATGAAAGGGTTGTGTGACTAAGGGCACCAGCAAATGGGTCAAAACGTTATGAAAACCACACAAACACAACAAATGTTATACCTTCCCGCGTTCCCACACGTGTATTGATGAAAACGTTATCTCACATGTGTGGGTGCACCTACCTGGGCGCCAAGGGGAAAGACGAACACACCCCTAACCCCAAGTCTTTTCAGACATCTGAATTTCACGATTTTTCCAGACGGGCACACCATACAGATATGGGCCTAGGGTGTCCAAGCCACCAAGGAAAACAGGGAACCCCATGCATTTCCGAAAAGAGGACACCCATGGGAATCCGCAGAGGTCTGACCTGCGCAAATCGGCCCACAATTTATTACCCAGACACCCCGGCAAAGTCTGAAATGTGGCAAATAAAATGCATTTTCTGCACATTTCACTCGGCTCACCCACCGAAACACGCCGCCAACAACACATGACTTACCGTCCCGCGTTCCCACAGGTGCCCCGATGAAAACGATACCTCATATGTGTGGGTGCACCTACCTGGGCGCCAAGGGGAAAGCCTAAAACACAGGTAACACCAAGACTGTTCTGACAGCTGAATTTCACACTTTTTCCAGACGGGCACAGCATACAGATATGGGCCTCGGATGTCCAAGCCACCAAGGAAAACAGGGAACCCCATGCATTTCCGAAAAGAGGACACCCGTGGGAATCTGCAGAGGTCTGATTTGCGCAAATCGGCCCAGAATTTATTACCCAGACACCCCGGCAAAGTCTGAAATGTGCTGAAAAAAATGCATTTTCCGCATATTTCTCTCGGCTCACCCATCGAAACACGCCCCCAACAACACATGGCCTACCGTCCCGCGTTCCCACAGGTGTCCCGATGCAAACTGTACCTCACATGTGTGGGTGCACCTACCTGGGTGCCAAGGGGAAAGCCTAAAACACAGTAACCCCAAGTCTGTTCTGACAGCTGAATTTCACACTTTTTCCAGACGGGCACACCATACAGATATGGGCCTCGGGTGTCCAAGCCACCAAGGAAAACAGGGAACCCCATGCATTTCCGAAAAGAGGACACATGTGGGAATCCGCAGAGGTATGATTTGCGCAAATCGGGCCAGAATTTATTAGCCAGACACCACCGCAAATTCCGAAATGTGGGGGAAAAAACACATTTTCCGCACATTTCACTCGGCTCACCCATCGAAACACGCCGCCAAAGAGCACATAGCCTACCGTCCCGCGTTCCCACAGGTGTCCCGATGAAAACGGTACCTCACATGTGTGGGTGCACCTACCTGGGCGCCAAGTGGAAAGCCTAAAACACAGGTAACCCCAAGTCTGTTTTGACACGTGAATTTCACACTTTCGGCAGACGGGAACACCATACAGATATGGGCCTTGGGTGTCCAAGTCACCAAGGAAAACAGGGAACCCCATGCATTTCAGAAAAGAGTACACCCGTGGGAATCCGCAGGGGTATGATTTGCGCAAATCGGCCCAGAATTGATTACCCAGACACCCCGCAAAGTCCGAAATGTGGGAAAAAAAAAACATTTTCCGCACATTTCACTCGGCTCACCCATCGAAACACGTTGCCAACAACACATGGCCTACCGTCCCGCGTTCCAACAGGTGTCCCGATGAAAACAGTACCTCACATGTGTGGGTGCACCTACCTGGGCGCCAAGGGGAAAGCCTAAAACACTGGTAACCCCAACTCTTTTTGCACAGCAGGATTGCAGGATTTTGAGTAATGTGCACACCATACAGATTTGGGCCTAGTGTGTCCAAGCCATCAAGGAAAACTCGAAACCCCATGCATTTCTGAAAAGAGGATACCCGTGGGAATGCACTGAGGTCTGACTTGCGCGAAGCAGCCCAGAATTTATTAGCCACAATCCCCGACAATGTGTGTTGTTTGGTGTGGAAAAAACACAATTTTCACTTTGTCTGGGATTCTGAGTAATACATTCTGGCCTGCTTCGCGCAACTCAGACCTCTGTGGGGGTGGGGGCCCAAAAATTGTGGGACAGGCCCCTCAGTGGGTGAGGCTGTAAGATTTGGGCACCCTGGAGCCAGATTGGCACACCAATGTTCCCCTCTGTGCCAAGGCAGGTTTAGTAAACAAAGAAAATAATTCAAAATGGCAGGCTGCCCTTAGCGGGGGCTGAGGGGCCCCCTACACCGCTGGGTAATTTTCTAATGTGAAGGGGGTGCACCTCTCCACCCCCTCCCCAATTGGAGGGGCGGCGCATCTCATGTAGCCCTTCCCGGGGGCAGATAAGGGGGAGGCTGTCCTGCACTCCTCCCTGGGCTCAGGCGTCCCTTCCTAGGAGCAGATATCTGGTCCCAGGGAGGGCTGCATGACATGGAACCCACTCCATTGCGGGTGGGGGGGTCAACGCCCCATCCCATTAGAAAATTCCCTGACCCTTTGGGGTGCCCCACAGCCCCCCCTAATATGCGTTCCACCATTTTCCCTTTTTTCCTTTGGTAACCCAACTGCCCTTGGCGCAGAGGGGCACATTGGTGTGCCAACATGGCCCCGGGGTGCCCAAACATTACCGCCCCACCCACTGGGGGGGGTTTGTCCCACAATTTTTGAGGGCCCTCTCCCCCCCACCCCAAATGGAGGGGGGGTGAACCTCACGCACCCGTTTGTAGGAGGCCCAGGAAGGCCTGCATGAGGTGCCCCTGCCACCCATTTGGGATGAGGGGGGAGAGGGCCCCCACAAATGGTGGGACAAACCCCCCCAGTGGGTGGAGCGGTAATGTTTGGGCACCCCAGGGCCAGATTGGCACACCAATGTGCCCCTCTGCGCCAAGGCAAGTTTTGTAAACAAAGAAAAAATGGAAAATGGTACACTACAATTTGGGGTGGGCTGAGGGGCACCCTAAACCGCCAGGTAATTTTCTAATGTAATGGGGGTGACCTTCTCCCCCCATGCCAAATTCAGGGGGGATCTCATTCAGCCCTCCTTGGGGGGCAAATAAGAGGGGGCACCTCATGCAGCCCTCCATGTGGTCAGATGCCCCTTCCTAGGAGCAGATATCTGCCCCCAGGGAGGGCTACAAGGGGTGCCCACATTTCCCATTGGGGTGAGGGGGAGAGGGCCACCCCCCTTTTCTGTAAAATAAATCCCTGGTGGCTAGTGGCCCCCCACTCCCACCCAAAATTCCCTTTTTTCATTTTGCCCCCTTCCCTCCAAGGGGGGCTCTAATCTGCAGGCCCCATCCTTTGGGGGGCCTGCACACTTATTCCTGGTGGCCCTCCTCCACCCCCCAGTTGGATGGGGGGGCCACCTCATGTACTCCTGCTTGGGAGCATAAATCTGCCCCCAGGGAGGGCTACAAGGGGTGGCCCCCCTTTCCACTTGGTGTGGGAGGGGGAGGGCCACCACACTTTCAGGAGGGCAAAACAATCCCCCACCCCCACACCCTATCCCAGTTGTGGTTTTTTATTTTTATTATTTTGCCCCCTTCCCTGGGTGCAGATGATCAGCCATCTGCCCCCAGGGAGGGCTACCAGGGGCGGCCCCCCTTTCCACTTGGTGTGGGAGGGGGAGGGCCACCACACTTTCAGGGGGGCAAAACAATCCCCTCCACCCCCACACCCCATCCCAGTTGTGTTTTTTTTATTTTTATAGTTCATCAGATATGTGTCCCCATGCTTTGGGGCCCGGGGGAGAGGGCTGCTTACTGTAAGCAGCCCCCCTCCCATCCCCACGTTACAAACGTATCCCTGGCGGTCCAGTGGGATTGCTGGTCACTTATTGATCACAATGCCGTCATAAATGGTGTTGTTGGAAAGGGGAGAAGCTCCCCTTTCCAACGATTCCTGCCTCGATCTCTGGCTTGAAATACAGCCGGAGATCGAAGCAGAGGGAGAAGGGAGCTTACCTTCTCTTTTCACTACGGCAGTCGAAAATGGCTGCCGCGTTGAATTTACTTCCAATTTCATGTCGGCGTGTTTCACGCACGGCGACTTGAAATTGAAGGTAATCCAACCCCTGGGCAGTGAAGGGGGACCTCTCCCTCACATAGACCGGGGGTTGGATTACAGTTTTGTGCGATCCCTGCTCTGCAGGGATCGCACAAAACTGAGTGCCTAAAAGGACGAGGTATCTCGTCCTTGGCAACAGGGAGAAAATTCCAAGGACGAGATACCTCGTCCTTGGCACTAATAAGATTAAAAGCTTTTTACAATTCACACTTCATCACAATCATTTTAACTTCAACAACAATTTCTATTCACAAACCAAAGGCATTGCAATGGGTGCTAAATATGCTCCTTCACTAGCAAACCTGTTTATGGCTTTTTTCGAAGACCAATATATCTTCCAAAACAATGGGGGTCATTCTGAGTTGGGCGGTAATGGTTACCGGGCACCGGTATGGAGACCGGTGCCCGTAAACCCTTACCGCCGAATTCCGAGCTCCCTTAGCGGGAACCACAAAGAACGTGTGGTCTGACCACACATACTTTATGGGTCCCGCTAAGGGATCAGGGCACTAATTATGGGCCTGCTATTCACGGGCCCGTAATTAGCGCCTTCCCCATTCCCATTGAGCCCTCTGGGGGCTCAAATGGGAATGGGGAATTGTTGGTTGAATGGGGACTAAGTCCCCATTCAACCAGACCGGTGCCAGACCCGGTTTTGGAGGCAGCCATGGCGCAAATAGCACCATGGCTACCTCCAAACTCGGAATGAGGCCCAATGTATTTCTCCATGATATTAAGATCTGGAAAAGCTATATAGATGATGTTCTTGTTGTCTGGTCAGGCAGCCAGGAAAAATTTGAGATTTTCTTACAGCATTTGAATCAGAACAGTTTTGATATTGAATTCACAGGACATATACATGCCTCACAAATGGTGAGTTGCTATCAAAGGCTGACAAAAGTAACAGAGAATTTCCTAAACAGGTTAACTTCATCACAAAGTATTCCAGTGATTGCAAGTTTCTGTTCTACATTTTACAAAAACATTGGCACATTCTCCAATTAGACTTGGACCTGACCCAATACATTTCGGAACAACCGCAGATAATCTTTACCAAATTACCGACTTTGAGGAATGCCCTAAGTCCCTCCTTCCTTAAATCTGACCCCATTAGACAGACTACTTGGCTTTCTTGAAGAAGCCAACCAACAGGATTTCACAAGTATGTGACATGCAATTTTTGCCAGTTTGCATTGCCACCAACTAAGGTATTTACATGTCATGGAGGTCTACAAGTGACGATTTCCGATTTTATTAACTGTCGTGCAAAATGTGTCCCTTATAGCCTACAATGTGTTTGTAACAAAATCTACATTGGCAGTACGATCAGAGAACTGCGTGTCAGAATTCGGGAACATCAAGCCAACCTTAATAGTCAAGATCCTAAACTTCCTTTTGCCGTGCATTGGCAAAATCAGCACCAACTAGACCACTGCAAGGACATCAGATTTATCAGACTTCAACACATCGCAACGCATGCCAGAGGAGGAGATAGACAACTTCTCTTGCGCCAACAAGAGGCTCGTATGATTTGGAGATTACGATGTTTGAAACTTGGACTCAACCAAGAACATGAGCTTAATGTTTTCCTTTAAGACTTGTTTGCTTTCATTCCGAGATATCTACATTCAGTAAGTAGCCATGTTGTGTGTCCATTGTATATAATGCATTTATGCATATGCTATGTAACAGAGTATGTTCCCAGGTGTTTTTGGTTTTCAATGTGATATATCTTCTGAGCTTATCATATTAAGACAACAACCTAACAAGTTGAACTGTGTATGGAACACATCCCCAACATACACATGTATACGCACCCAGGCATAAGCAGTGGAGGGTTTTTCAATAACGTGACACTTACAGTAGCAATATAAACAGATTTTAACATCTGCCACTTTTTTGTTTCACTCAGCATGGCTTTAGCACCACACCATCCAGCTAGGGTCATGACTGAGGCTGCATTCATTCATCTAATTCCCAAACTGGGCGGTCTTATATTATGATTTTCCCAAGACCTCAATTGTCCAAATTAATGTTTGTATAATTCATCTTCAGTAGTTTTAATGAAGTATCAGACAATTGACAGAAATGCTCCCGCCTAAATCCCTGATGCGGCCATCGCCCCTTATATTTATCATTCTTTGCATTTTTTTTCTTCCTTTACAAGCCTAAATTATAGTTACCGGCATGAACAATATAGTGAAGCACACAGCACCTTCCTCGCGCGATTACATCGCCTTTGATTCCTGGTAATCTCAAGACTAATGGTCTATACACACGAAAAAGCTACAAAGCATTAGCAGTTACCAAGGCAACGCCTTGCTGTCACGTGACATATATCACGTGATCGGACTGCCTTAGTAAAAAGACTTGGCCGGCAGCCGACTGCACCCCCTTTATTTTTTTGCCGAGCGTATCTCTGTCGACTGCATTAAAGCAGTGCAGTTCCCTGTATATCTGACTGGTGAGTCTAACAAGGTGCTTGTTTCTTGCATAGCTCTCAACTCACACGCTTTTGGCGGATGTCACCTGCATTGTAAAGGGATGCATCACCCGCCAAGCCTCCTGCACGCCTATTCATTCCAATGGGCGTCTCACCCGCCAAAAAACAAAATCGGGTGATTTCACCCGCCTTTGCAGCACAAATGGTTGAGAGCTATGTTCTTGTAACAGACTTATTGCCGCCACTTTGAAGATGGCGGGTTTTTTGCGTGTACACTGTTGTAAAGAAAGTAGAAACTAGAATTTTAACCATCCTAACCCATATCTTATATTACCTTGCAACATTTCAGATCAGTACTGGGAATCACAATCTCTGCAGTTACTGAAGCACAGTTGCAATTGCCTTGTCATTACAAATACTGTTTGAATCGCTCTGTGAGCATTGTATCAGAACAGAATCTTGCGTAACGGCAGGTAAGTTTAACTAATTTGATGCCCATTTACTGAATATTTGCCAGTAAGTTAATCAACTCCTCATACCCATTCCTCAGGTACGCTTCTGTGACGTCCCTGAGAGCGCTGACCCTCAGTTAAGAAGGTTTCTGATTACCTCGTATGGCTAATAATAGTCACACCAAACAATTACCAAGGTACCTAAACCCTGTCAAAGACTATTATATGTAGTCCACGCTTTGCACTGGGTGTATATATATATGCACAGATACATTTTCCAAATTCGTATCACACTACAAATGGGCTTTCTCTCGCTACGTTTTTCATTCCAAAAACTCCTTTGCTACTCACGAGGTTCAGTAATCTATCGGCACGATGTGGTATAATGATGATATTATTTCACAATTTCAGTCCTTTTACATTGACAGTCAACTTCAGTAATCACTTACAAGTTGTTGCTCTCAGACACAACAAAGCAAATGTTTTTTAAAAATGGTGGTAAGATGCTGAATTAACCTATTTTGTGTCTCCCCTCCCCGAAAACCCCCTTCCACCCATCCCTCCCTTTCTCTCCCTACATTTTCTATTTACATTCTGTTTCTCCTGTTCCTGTGCATGGGAAAATCCCAAAAATATGGTATTTGAATTAATTCTTTTTTCAGTCCTAAGACCCAAGTTCTATATTCTTAAGTACGCCCTGATGACGACCCTAGTGGGTTGAAACACGTGTTGGCATACAAATATTCTCTTTATGAAGGATACACCAATAATCTCCATTTGCAAAGCAATACTATTCGGACTTATGTTCGGTTTGGTACATCACAACCTGAGAAATACCAGCAGTAGCTGGTGGTGAACAACTCATATGCAACCATATGTTTACTTGAATATTGAACAAGTGTAGATTGTTTTTGTACACTCAGTATTTTGAGAGCATTTCATGGTGGAAAAACATACTCTTCCCCCCCCTTTTTTCATGTTAACATTTGTGCCATCTCAATATTAACAATTTTTCCTGTTTGTGACAGACACATAGCTCATCCAATAAGTAATAAATTGAGCCATCAGGCAAAGTCTTATCTTCGCTTTAGAAATTTATTTTGTCCCATACATGGTAGTGAGCGTGATTAGTAGAGGACACCCTTTACTGTTATTTCACTTTCTAGGTGACAGTGAAAAATCACCAGATCCTCCACTTCTGCAGCTCACATTTGTCGTTTACCCAAGGACCCCTTAACCTCAAAGTGGTTGCGCACCCCCAAAATAGGTTTTCTCACTTACAAATCACATGGTTATGAATGGTATTCTCTCTTTGACTGGAAGCCAATGGGCTTTTTGTCTGGCGTTAGTGATGTGCTCTCTTTTGGGAATGCCGAGGGCAGCCCTTAGTGCGTTATTTTGGATAACTTGAAGGTGGTTCAAGTTTTTAGAGGAGGTGCCGGCAAAGAAGACATTACAATAGTCTAGTTTGGCTCCTACGGTGGCTCTGGTTATGGAGAGGCAGTTTGTCTTTGATAGGAAATGTTTGACCACATTTATTATTTTGGTTGTGAGAGAGGCAGAGGGCGTGTCATTGAGAGCGTGGAATCAATGTATACCCCAAGGGTTTTGACTGAAGTTGAGACTGGAATTTGAGAGCCGTCAATAGAGAAGGAATTGTATTGTTTGTTAAGCTTATTTAGAATTTCCTTTGGGCCTACTAAGAGGAGCTCAGTATACTGTACCGTATGCTGCATGTCCGCCTCTACTTCTGCGGCAGAGATCTGTCATGGCATATTGGGTACGGACACCTCATGTCTCATTACTTTTAGCAAAGACTACGTCAGTACCTCTGTGTTCAGAGGACTCAGAACCAACAGACCCTGGGTCCCTGATGGCACAATTATTACCCAAGCATCACAGTGAATATCTCCTACTTCTCCACTATCCATGTAACAGCTAGGGAAAAGAAAGGGGCTGACTTGAACCTACCGGTTAACTTTCACCCCCTGTGTCTCTACTTCGGCCCTACTCTAAAGTGCTCGAAAGGGGTGTGTTCAAAAAGCCTTACACATTTCTTAGACATTCACAACCTTCGAGATCCCCTACAAGCAGGTTTCTGATCCTGTCACTCCACGGAAACTGCTCTCATGAATGTGTCCAACTTCATCACCTCTCTTAAGCACTCCAACCTATCCTCTATCCTAATTCTCCTTAACCTGTCAGCTGCCTTTGACACTTTCAATCACTCTGATCTCCCTAATACTCTCTCTTTGTTCAGGATTCACAATTGAGCCCTTGCCTGGATTGAATCCTACCTGGCACCTCACCTATTTGCAGTCTTCTGGTAAAACAACACCTCTCAACTCACTCCTTTAACTTTTACTGTTCCACAAGGCTCTGTCTTGGGTCCTCTCCTATTTACACTTTTCACTTCTGCTCTTGGGGCATTAATCTGCTCCTTTGGGTTCTCGGTTCTCGTACTAACTCTTTGTGACAACACCCAAATCGTCTTCTCTTTTCCCAAACTTCCCTGTTGTCTCCCTATCAAAATTTCAAACTGTCTCTCTGCCATTAAATATTAGATGGTTTTGCACTCTCCTATGTTAAACTTGAAAAAAACAGAGGTGCTCTTCTTCCCTACCAACTACTCTCTCTCATCTTTTCCCCTGCCTATCCAGTTCCCACTGATACTCTCCCTAGTCATCTGCAGCAAAAAATGTTGGCGTCATCTATGATCCTTCTCACACCTTCCTTACTTTCATCTCCAATACTGCGACAGCGGGTCATCTCATCATCCTAAATATTAGAAATTTTATTTTATTTAATGTGATACAGTTTTTTGAACAAAAACTTTACACATACACAAATTTACACAAAAACTAAATTCTTAATACAATAATGTAAAACATCGACTTAGAATAGAACAACCAATTATAAAAATAAAAAAAAAAGTCTAAGTCGATGTTTTACATTATTGTATTAAGAATTTAGTTTTTGTGTAAATTTGTGTATGTGTAAAGTTTTTGTTCAAAAAACTGTATCACATTAAATAAAATAAATAAAAATAAATATTAGAAAAATCAAACACATCCTTCTTTTCAACACTTCCAAGCATCTCTTAACCACTCTTGCCTTCTCTAAACTGGACTACTGTGCCAGCATCCTCTTTGGTGTCCACAACTATGCTTTCTGTCCTCTTGACACAATCATTAACTTAACTACCAGGACTTTCTTGAACTCCCTCACTTCACACCTACTTCCTTGTACCAACAACCTCTGCATTACTGTTATGGGCTCTGCAGTAACCTCTGGTAACGGGTTCATGGCCCTTTGCTATCTTAACAGTACATTTTCTATGATATTCAAATGTGTCTTTCTTTACACTGTGCAATGGTCCAGCCACCAGAGTGACTCAACAGGGTCGTCTCTCCCTCAGCTGAAACATGGTGCCTTCCTGACCCTGATAGCTTCAGGGCTACCTGAAGGTACCTAAATAGACTGCAGAGATTACCTAATGTCTCTTACTCATATCTCTCTATTTCCCAGACTTCTTCAGTGCATGTCTCTTTAATATCTGACCGATTGCTTTCATGGGAGTAAGCCTCCCTGTTTGTCACCCTCCCAGGCTGACTGATTCTTGTATGAGAGAGGTGGTTGGTGTACTTGGGAAGGGCAATACACAGGAGGCTAGTTATGTATTGGGGATTTTGTGGGATCCACTGTATACTCCCTCCAGAGCCTGCATAATAGGGCGAGTGGTGGCTCATAGCCCCCAAGGTCAACTCGGTCCCGTTCCCCATCCTCCAAAATGGGACTTTGTCACATATGTAGACAGGCCTTCCTTGGCTGTAGTGCCTCCTCCTGGTTATTTATTTTGGTTAATATAAACCTTTACAAAATAGATTTAAAACACAATAAGACATCTTTAAATACATTGTAATTAATGAATAATAAAAACACAGTATTTCAAATGAATATTACATAGAAAATTAAAAAGTCAAATATAGAATACAATGCAAGTCCTCACTATTCATAAAAACCATATCAAGCCAGTATAGAACATTTCATTATATAGTAACTCTCGCAGAATTATAATTAATTTTAGCCATTTCCTTACAAAACTCATTCCTAACCTAAAATAGTTTACATTCCACAGATAAAAATCTCATTCCTGCCAGATTTAATGGCACTGATTTACTATGTAGAATAACCCACCACAAATGTTCCAAACAGACCCGCTTGATGTTCAATACAAAGTTTTTAAAGTAAGAGATTTGCTGTCATCTGAGGGCTTGAGAGTCAATCAACAAATGTGGTAGCGTTTCCTTAGAGTCAGCTATACTACAGAAACGGCACACCATTGTATCCTCCCTCAGACCCGCTCTAAAAGATCTCTCTCGTTGGCAGTACATTCATCCGAAAACACATACATTGTGGTATTTTCTTGTTAGAGAAACGTTGGAAGTTTTGCTCTGCACAGCCCATAGATTTTTCAGAAGAGACAATCTGTGAATATAGTTGTAAGCCAATAACTGCATCATTTGCTAGGGCCCAATCATTATTTTGTGTCAGTCTTTTGACTTTTAATGCAGTTAACAAAAGAGATTGCAATTGGACCCCCAACTTCTTCAGTAATTGCAAGCACTCTTCATGCAACTTGAGGGCAGAGCCCTCCCTTGGCGGCCCCATCTTAACCCTTTTTCGTCAGCTGTGCATATAGAGAATTTTTTGGTGACACATACCATTTACGATATAAGTACAATCTCGTCCATTCAGCCAAACTTTGCATTGATTGAAGGCCTAATTCATACCTTATCACCGATATTGGCACACATTTTGGCAAACAATACAACACGGACCGCCAAATCAAGGCTTCATATTTAGAGATCTCCTTCACTATCCAGGAAGGAAACAACTCCAGACCGTTACACAGATGGGGGATAATCTTAGCTTGATAAAACCTTATTGTTGGCATCATTGAGAATTTTCCATATTTCTTGTCATTTGTTTTATTTGAGCAGCATGTCTGATGACTTTCACTTTCAAATAGTTTCTATAAACATACTTCATGGGGGCTGAAATAATAGGGAACCCCAAGTAATTGATACTCGACCTCACAGAGAGTCTAGTGTTCTTTAAAAACCATTTGAAAGCACTCGGTTGGGGGCGTTTGGTTAATCTAATTACCATATTCATTTGCGGATTGACTTTCAAGTGATTATCAATAATGTACTGATTGAATGCCACCATAAGTCTTTGTAATCCGATTGGTGCAAATCAGTTCAAATAAAATCATCTGCGTGTGCCGCCCAATAAATTCTAAGAACTTCAACCCTAGGATGTGCAAATGATGCACCGTCTAAAACAATACCCACATCTGCCATGCATAGATTAACTATTGCAGAAGCGAATATACAGCCCTGACGCAACCAATTATAGGTACAGATTGCTTTTGATAACAACCCCTCCCTGTTCAATTGTATCTGTACATTAGAGCCTTTATGCATAGGTATCAGGATTGAGAGTAAACCCCCTGGCAGTCCTAGCTTATGTAATTTTGACCATAGAATATTCCTGTCTACCACGTCAAACGCAACCGATAAATCCATTGAGGCCATGTAAATGGCTGAGGAATTGTCCCTCCAAGCTTGCTGTTGTAAAGTACTCAATGTGCCCATTTGTTTCCTGAAACCTATCTGTTGAGGGGCCCAAATACTATTTCTAATGCCCCACTCTACAATATCTTGTAGTACCATTGAGGCAAAGATTTTTGAATCTGCATCTAGCAATGCTATAAGATGGTAGTTCATGGGTGAATTCCTGTCTCCCATATTATATATTGGAACAACATAGGTCTTCCATGAACTGGGGTAGGTTCTTGTTTCCACCATATCGCTAAATAGAATATATAGGACTTTTGACCACAAATCCTGATTCTTTTTAAAGGTCACGTTAGTAAGTTGGTTCGGGCCAGAGACCTTAGAAGAACTGGACCTAGCAATCACAACCGCAATATCCTCTAACGTGAATTTCAAGTCGCACCCAGTACTAGCCATAGACAACTCAAAACCCCCTTGTTTACCCTCATGTACATATAGATCTAGATTAGTTTGAACTGTGTCCTGATTTCCCTCTAAGGCATTTATTAAGAGCAAACATTTTCTGGAGCTACTATCTTTTAAGGCATTCATCGTATTTTCCCCATCCACCTGATACATATAGGCTCGATGGGCTTTAATCCAGTTTTTTATTTTTGGTTTACCTTTAGCATTGCCTTATGTTTTAGTGACATATTCCCCAAATTTTTCACAATCTCTCGGATGTCCCTACAACAGATTTATTTTTTATTCTGGACCATAGCATCAAATTTGTGTGAGTTCATAGAGGAACATTTCTTAACGTTTTCCCCCAAGTTAGCAATCACTTCCTGCAAGTATGTTCCAAAAATATTATGGGTATATGTTTTCGTCTTAAAAACAACATTTAGTTTTACAATATTACCCTCATGCGAATGAATTGGAGATACTTTTAAATTCACATTCAATCGAGTAATATAGTATCTAGAGTCCCTAACACAATTAGTGGTGCATAAGACCACCTGAAGCATTGCATGGTCACTGAACCTTGTTGGTGTAATAACAAACTCTCCAATCTCATCCATAAGATCCTTTTATTTTATTTTTTTAACTTTTATTTAAATTTTTTTAACATGAACAGAATTTACAGGCATTCTCGAGAATATACTTGGCAATGTACAGATAATCAAGTCTGCTTTCTAATTCCCCATCCCCCCAACTCTCCCCACCCGCGTTCCAGCCTACGTTACATATATTTTGCCAAAGTCTGTTTGCTGAATATACTGTACAAGGTATTAATGTCTATCTTCTATCTTCCATCTGGGGAGACAGGGTTATGACCCCCGCTTAGGTCATGTTTTGTGTAGCAGCCAACAGTTCTTGAAGCACCTGCTTCCAGGAGTTCAAGTCCGTGTTTTGCTCATCTTGGCCTCTGCAAGTTGCTTTTTGCCACACTGAGATTTCTGCCAATGACCATTTCTGGAGGTCTCTCCACCACTGCTTTGCTTCCCGGCCCTTGTGCTTTTTCCAGCTAATCGCTATTTTACGTTTGGTAGGATATACGCCAGGTCTTTCAAGTTTACTGATATGCTTTGCCTGTTTTGGATGTGTGAAAATGCAGAGCAGGCAGGCCTGGGAGACCGTATATCTAATATTATGTCTGCTTTTGCAAGCATGTGTGCTTTATCTTCCCAATACCGTTGGATATTCCTACAAGCCCATAACATGTGCACCAAATCAGTGTTAACCAGTCTTTATTTTGGGCAACTTTATAATGCTGCCCTGTCGAATATTGCAATTTTTCGGGGGGTTAAGTACGGTCTGTGGGTAATATACAACTGTAGTAATTGAAGTTTCAGGTTCCTAGACACTTTTTTGTGATATTTTATCACTCTTTCCCATTCCCTGTCCCTCATTGGTTTCCACAGGTCCGCTTTTCAGCTTTGCCAGGTCAGCGTCAGCTCGGTACCATGCTGGGACATGATTATTTCATATATCCTCGATACTGCGTGACCACCCTCTGCGATATCATATAGTGTTTTATCGTTTCGTCCTGTTGTAGTTCGTTAGTCTCTGCTGCCCAGTTCTGCTTTAGTATCATGAGGAAAGAGGTGTGTAGAATATATTTCTCCCTGTGTAATCTGGTGCCTATAGTGAGTGCGCTGAAGTCCATGGGTCTCCCCTCTTGTAATAAGTTCCCAATGGTCGCTACACCCAGTGGCTCCCAGTACTTCCGCACATTTAGTCTGGACTGTGGGTGCTCTGCTCTCAGTGCCACCAGTGGGATCTGAGACGAATATGGTGACTCTCTCCAAAGCAAGCAACAGGCCCTGTGCCATATCAACTTCCCAAGCGTTAGCAAGAGCGGGGGTCTTGGACTTTGTGGTGTCTGAGTCCATATTACCTCCCTAAGAAAGAATGGAGTGTATGCAGGCTGAAGTAAAGGAGCGTCCTGAGACTGGTCGTCAGATAGCCACCCTGTGACGAGCTGTAATTGGCTTGCTATGAAATACCCCTCGAATTTGGGCACGTATGGTTTCAGCATTTCTGCATCTAGTGTTGCGCCATAAAAACTCCCTACACATGGTTTCAAGTTTCTTAAAGAAGCTCCTAGAGATATCGTACGGGACATTGGTGAAGTAATGAAAGAACCTAGGGAGCACTACCATCTTCAGTAGCGCAGCTCTACCCATCAGTGAGAGAGGCAGTTTAGCCCACAAGACCATGGATTTCTCCACCCAGTCTACTGCTTTCTGTGGATTTTGTGTGTGTTCTGTCTTCAGATCATGGAAGATTTTAACTCCCATTTATTTAAATGTTCCCATGTCTTAAATGTTCCCATGTCTCACCGGTAGTACTGGTAGTGCGCTTAGTGGTTTCCCTCTGTACCCTGCTAAGGGGAACAAGCATGATTTTTGTTTGATGACCGTGATACCTGAAAGGTCAGTGTAGCGCTCCAACATGTCCGGTATGTATTGCAGGTTCATCTCTGGGTGTTGTAAATGGTCCATAAGATCCTCTGTCATAAATATGTAGTCTATTGTGGAACTCAATTTCCCACAGGTCCACGTAGAAGCATACTTATTGTTCTGGTTACACAGTTAATTCACCTTATATAATCCCAAACTCAACCAACTAAATTTGACCTTGAAGCCTTTTTCTGTTAGCCCTGGGAATCCCACCAAATTGATTTATATCCTCAGGTGGTCGGACTCCCAAGTCCGAAGCTACGCCCAACTGTAGGTGTTCATAACCAATAGACATTAAGGGCAATCAGACAGCATTAAAGTCTCCTTCAATTATAATCTGTCCATTAAACATTGTAACAAACCATTTTTTAATCAACTTATTCAACTCTTTAATTGTTAAGCTTAGATTTGAGCTGGAGTTCCAGTATATGTTAATTAACAAAACATACTGGCACAGAATCTTGGATTCCAACTCCATTGCTACTCCTAGAACCCCTTTAGCTACATTAAGATGGTAAATCACTCTAACACCCCACCCATTACGAATAGCCACAAGTAGGCCCCCAGCTGGACAACCTCGACAACCCTTAATTGCCAGCTCCACTTGTATATCATATGCGTCCAGGTTTGAGGGATCAACCAGCCATGTTTCTTGTAAAAAGATAATTGGAAATTGGCCAAACTGATTGCATAAATCAGAACTGGAGCACAAGTTTGAAAAGCCCCTAGAATTCGGGGAGATACGTTAAAAGACTGAGGGTGGGGGGGCTGACATTGGTTTTTTAGTCCTTTCAACTGTCAAATAGATTCTCTAAGTGACAGTGCTAGCCATCTCCAGTTTTTATTGTCCTCCTGGGACAGATTCTGTGCCTGCCCATTGCGCCTGCACCATTCCTGGTCAATAACCACCCCATCCCCCAAAGTTATTCCGGTTAGTTATCTGCTGAGATTGTTTGCAGTAGCTATTACCGAGCCCTCACCAGAGGATAGCAGATCATAACCCAGGTTGTTAAAATTACTGACTTCTGCCGCCAATGTCTCATATGCCACCTGGGAATGGAAACCCAACCTGACATAGTCATAGCTCTCAGGGTGGACAAAATCAACCAATTTGATGTCAGATGACGTAATAAGTCTCAGGGCCTCATTACGATTTTGGTGGTAGCCATGGCTGCCGCCAAAATCGGTTCCGGGTTCCCAGAATGGGGAATTACCGGGCCATTCCGAGTTCGGAGGGCCCGGTAATTCCTCTCTCCAGGAACCCGGGCCCGGACCTTACCCATTCCCATTTCAGCCCCCATAGGGCTGAATGGGAATGGCGGAGGGAGCAAACAACGGGCCGATTACAAGCGGCCCGTTGTTTGCTCCCACTTCCCCTCGTGAGACCTGGTAAGCACGCCTGGTTTGACCAGGCGTTACTTACCGTGTCCTGCGAGGGGAGCTTGTAATGAGGCAGAACATGTTTAACGGGTCCACCTCCTTTAGCAGGTCCCGTTAACCCGTTCCGCCTCACTTGTAATGAGGCCCTCAGTGTCTGTATTCCGTTCAGAAGGGCCAACACTCTCTGTTTAGAGAGTCTGGACCTCCAAAACAATATGTAATACAGTAACAAGCTTGGTTCATCACACTACTTAGTATACTGTTGGATACAGTCATGACCCTGGTACTTTTTGCTGAGGCACTCAATAATGACAATACTACTGCGGGAACTGAAGGGGCTGAAGGCCCCATGCTCAGTTGGGGTTCCATATTGGGCGACTGTCTTTCAGAAGTGGCAGCCTTTAAACTTTGCATAACACCCTCCCCCTCTGCAATAGTTACTTCTAAGCCCTGGGTCAATGCCTTAGTACCACATCCTGTGTTCCCATCTCCGAGGGGCTGGCCCAACAACCCCTCCTTCAGTTCTCCCAAAGAGAGAAAGCCTGTTATTGCCATCTGTTCTATCAACTTCTTCACTGTGGCTCTGACTATGTTCTCCGTAAGCAGAGCTTGGAAGTTTCCCCTGCTTCAACACTCTCCCCTTTCTCTTGGTCTGCCTGAGCAGCCCCACCACCCGTGCTGTGCTTGCCCCGTACCTCAATAATGCTAGAACATTTATGCTTTGCTCAAAGAGCTAGCCCTTCAGAGTACCGATCCTCTGCTGGAAATGCCTTTTTTCTAATTAAAGAGATTGCAGACCTTCTCGCGGGACTCCTCAATCCCATTGTTACACCCTCCCTTAAAATTCTTTCACAGTCCCCTCCATCAACGTTACAACCTGTCTTGAGTTTTCATGAGGGACCACACTCATCTCCAAGCTATTATTGATGACCCTCTCAACCAATGGCATTACATTCATTGCACCAACAGGAGACTATCCTCCCTCCCCCTCCTCACAGGACAGGGAGCAGTCCAACTTTGCATCTTCTCTGTCAATTATCTAATTTCTAACCATGTTTCTCCATGAATTACGTGAGTTTTTCTCAGGTGCCTTCCAACAAGGATTGTATTTTTTTTCCTTTGTTTTGCCCTTTTTTCTTCCCTTTTTAGTGTTCACTGATTTGCCCCAGAAAGGCTCTAATTCATCCAGTGTTAGGTGCTGGATCATAGACTCTGACCTGGCCGGTGCCTCATTCATGACGCCCTGTGGTAGTGAATCTAAGGGCATTTTTACAATCATTTCCCCATTCGCAATTAAGTTAGGAGCACTAATAGTTAAATCGGTGGGCATTTTTACACATTGTTCCTTAACCCACATGATCATCTGAAGGGGATCCAAACACTCATTCAAACTCATTAGTTGGGTCAATATTGCGTGTAGACATTTGGTGTGTTCCCTCAATTCCTCACAGATCGGTTCCTGAGCGGTCATTCTTACAGCTGATGGATTTCCCTCCTCCGAATTAATCTGAGGAGTCTGAGCGGAAGGGAGACTAGCATCCAACCCCTACACCAGGAGAATTGGCTGCTCCGATATGGCGAGAAGTGTAATTTCCCCTGAGACGAATATCAGAGGAGTGTACAAGAAGGAAAGATTTGCTGAGGCTGTAGAAGCCAACACTCTATCAAACATATCCGTCCCCATAATCTGTCTGTGCGGATCCTGTGACAAGGCAGGGAATTAATCTGAATCCAGTAGTATGGAGAACTCGTCGTATCATCTACTGTGTCCAAGACTTTATCATTATCCGTAGTTAACCCTCCCTACCCTTTCTATCCCCCACCTTCCAAGGCATTGGGCTAGACAGATGGGGAGGGAGGGGACATGCTATCCCTCCTCGTAAATACCAAAGGCGCCCCAACAGATCTTTTTTTGTAATCATTGCCGTTTATCTTTTGTTCCTTATACCGTTACTCGTAATAAAGCAAGGGGTGAGAAGACAAAAGAGGGAGCCATACAAAAGAACGCGTTGAAACCGCCTGCAATACAGTGCATTAAAAACTTGATTTGGCCCACATCCACAGGGGTGATTTCAATCCTGCGCTCACATTAAACCATGCATAACATAGCTAGCGCCTGATGCTAGATATCCAACGTTCATCAGATGTTATTTCGCTGTATTGTGTACGATAATGTGTAATATGCATATTACTGACACTCATACCTCCTCTCCCTCAACTCCCCACCGACCCAGCGAACAGCCAACAGCACTTCTGTAGCACTTCCGGTATACGAGCGCGTATGTGCACAGCCCACACTTTATGTAGGCGGGTTTGAGGAGGAGCCAACTCTGTCTCGCCTCGCCAGCACGACAGCAGAGCCAACAGCACTTCTGTAGCACTTCAGTTTTTTATAACGCACTTAATACCCAGAGGTTTCTGAGTGTGGATCCGGGGATCACAACACTGTTGCTCCGTGTGGTCTTGCTTCCAAGCCGAGCGCATAGCCTCTGAGCTATCCTCCCGAGACAGAACTTGCTGTATTTTTCTTTTTCTTTCTGTTACTATCATGACTGACTCTGTACAACTTTAATGTACTTCTTACAACCATAGCCCCTCAGAACATACTTGTAATCTGCTACTCTTTCATATAATACTTCTATACTCTGTACTGTTTCAGTGGCTCTCTGTAATGCTTGTTCCTTGTGTAACAAAGCCCACTTTACTTTATATCTTTTTCTACAACTAAATCTCCAAGTTCCTATGCATTACTAAAACTTGGATTCCTCCTTTATATTATGCCAGAGAGCCTATGTGCACAGCCCACACTTTATGTAGGCAGGTCTGAGGAGGAGCCAACTCTGTCTTGCCTCGCCAGCACGACAGCAGAGCCAACAGCACTTCTGTAGCACTTCGGTTTTTTATAACGCACTTAATACCCAGAGGTTTCTGAGCGTGGATCCGGGGATCAAAACACTGTTGTTCCGTGTGGTCTTGCTTCCAAGCCGAGCGCATAGCCTCTGAGCTATCCTCCCGAGACAGAATTTACTGTATTTTTCTTTTTCTTTCTGTTACTATTATGACTGACTCTGTACATGTTTACTGTACTTCTTACAACCATAGCCCCTCAGAACATACTTGTAATCTGCTACTCTTCATATCCTCCTACTAATACTTCTATACTCTGTACTGTTTCAGTGGCTCTCTGGAATGCTTGTTCCTTGTGTAACAAAGCTCACTTTACTTTATATCTTTTTCTACAACTAAATCTCCAAGTTCTTATGCATTACTAAAACTTGGATTCCTCCTTTATGTTATGCCACCCATGTAGCTATTTCAGGCATTAGCACTACTTTTTCCCATTCACCTTGTTCTTCTGGGAAAGTTGGCAGTACTGGTATCTTTTTTTCTTTCTTTTTGCACGCCTGCTGCCCACCAATTTCCTTTCTTCTTTCACTTCTTTTGATTATCATTATGCTAATTTTTCTAAACCTCATTCAGTGACATGTTTCATTATCTATAGTGCGCCTGCCCACTTTCCACGTTTTGTGATTATTATTTGGATGCCCTCCTTTCTATTCTACTTACATTTTCTTTTCTTTTTCTACTTGGTGATCTTAATCTTCATCTCCATTCTGCCCAAAGCTGTTCTCCATTTCTCCCTTTTCTTGACTCTTTTCCTCTTTTTCCAATTACTACTCCTTGTCATGCCTCTGGATTCTGGCTCGACTTTATTTTTACAAATCCAGACACTCCACTAGATGTTTCATCTTGTCTTATTGTGTATGCTGATTATCATCTCCTTCCTTTTCTTTTTCCTCTTCTACTGTAAATCTATTTTCAGGTTCTCAAGCTTCTATTACTTTTCATCATTGGGATCTCTGTTCCTAGGATTCCCTAAATTTAATTTCTGCTTCCCTCCCTTCTTTTCTTACTTTTCCATGTTTTGATGTTGATATAGTTGCTTCTACTTTCTATTATTTTATACACACTACAATTGCCTTTCTCCTTCCTTCTATGCCTTTTGCTCTCTCTCAAAACCGCCTCGTCAGCCTTGACTTAGTCCGGTTCGTCCGTCTTTGTTCAAAGCACAAACTCTATCTGATTTCAATGCTACATACATTTAATTTTAACTGTTTCTCCCCAACCCCATCAGCTGTTAGTATTGTCAGTTAATTGTTGAGCCCTCATTCTTCCTATCATTCCTCTTTCTCTATTCTTTCTGCTATTGATTTTGCTACTTATCTCAAATGGATTGTGTCCGCCCACGTCTTCCTCATCTTTTGATATTCGTCTCCAGCTTCAGCTGCTTCGGAATTATTTTTTTTTTGCAGAGGGCGATGTGCGTCAATGCAGTCAACTTGATGTTATTGTCGATAGTCATTGACACCATCAACTCCGAAGATCGGGCTACAAAAATGCCATGATTGCGGCACCAAGATGTGGCTCACGGACCCTCATCGAGTGTGTCTGTGGTGTCTTGGCGTGGAGCATGAGACGGCATACTGCCGATCCTGTCAAGCAATGACCGGTAAGGCGTTGAAAGAGCAAAAAGGGAAATTAGCAGCGGGTAGGCCCCCAAATAAATCCTACTCCATGACTCTGTCGAAAAAGCACTCCCTCGACGAGTTGAGAGGCAACTATCCTCGAAGGAAAAAAGACCAAAAAGCTCTCTCGATCCAGGAGTGGGTCGTACCATTCTTCATCTTCTTCTAAGAAGAGACGCCATGGGTCACCCTCCACCTCTTCCTCCAATACTTCGCCTATGCTCGAAGGAAAAAAGACCAAAAAACGCTCTTGATCCAGGAGTGGGTCGTACCATTCTTCATCTTCTTCCAAGACGATGAACAAGAGAAGCCATGGGTCACCCTCATCCTCTTCCTCCAATGCTTCTCCTATCCTGGAAGGGAAAAAGACCAAAAAGCGCTCTCGATCCAGGAGTGGGTCGCACCATTCTTCATCTTCTTCCAAGAAGATGAAGAAGAGACGCAATAGGTCACCCTTTACCTCTTCCTCCAATACTTCTCCTGAGGGAACAATATCTTGCCAGACCAAGTCAACGACTCCTGCTGAATGGGAGGCATTCAGGCAGGAAATGTTAAGCATTTTCGAGAAGGAGGCCTGACCCCCTCGAAACACAAGACCAATAATCATGCGCCTGTTGCGCCGTTGAAGGCCGACAAGGAGAGGACTAAGCCAAAAAAATAGAGTTTCTAGGATCGCGCAGGCCTACTCCCCCATTCGAACAAGATGACCTGACCGATATCCTTGATAAGGGTCCTCAGAAGGATCCGGTACTCACTTTTCATATTGCCCTACAGAAAAGGGTAAAGGCGAACTGGGAGGCACCTGGAGCAAGCGCAGCAGTAAATAAAAACCTTGCCAGAAAGTATTGGCCATCCAGTAGCGATCCTGACTATTTGTCTAAACAGAAAGCATGTTAGTTCAGGCTGCAACGTCAACCTCTAAACAAGCAGCTTATCCAACAACTCCCCCAGACAGGGCTGATAAGCGTTTTGATGCTTGGACAAGGAAAGTGTTTTCTGCTGGGAGCATGGCTCTTAAATCTGCAAATGCCACTAGTGCCTTTTCTAAGTTTACGTTGTCCCTGAATTACTGTATAGCCATGGTGACTGAGCATAGTCCCGAAGGGGAAGAAAGAGATGGCTTCCTGAATATCATAAGAGACGGAAAGGAGGCTATGTGTGAGTCTCTTCAGTGATATGTGATAAGTCATTTATAATGCGCATTTACAGAAGTGTTTCAAGGCGCGGCAAGACAAGGGAGGGAAGACAGAGGGAAGACAAGACAAACGATTTTACTGGAACATGTGACATTCAGATCGTGAAAGTGCAACGTGAAGTGCATGGGAAGGGCGAAGTGCCGGGGAGCAGGGAAGTGCAGTCAGAGCTGCATTTCTCTTGAGTAAGCCAGGGAAGTGCAGCTCTGGGTAAGTGCAAATGAGGCAGGGGACTGTAGAGGTTGCAGTTATAGCCCCTAAGTGTGCGGTGGGACAGGTGGCAGTGCAGGCAAGACTGATCAGGAGGAGCCTGGGACCCAGTGAGACTCTGAGGGTAGCAAGCAACCAGTCGGCACAGCGAGGGGAAGGGGAGAGAGAAAGCAGAGGAGAAAAGGAAGGTATTGAGCTGCTTCTGGAACTTCAGGAGGTCCGGCTCAAGTTGAGTGGGAGGGGCAGGGCGGCCATTCTAGATGGAGGCAACTGCAGAGGAGAGAAGTCTACCCCCCACTCTCTGCCCTTGAGAAGCGTCTGACCCTCAGAGTTTGAGGTAGCTAAGCGAAGAGCTCGGGAAGGAAGGTATTTAGGAAGATAGAGTTGGATGTAATGCGGGCCCCGACCCAGAAAGCCTTATGGAAGATGCAGGGGGGCTTGAACTTGATCCTTGCAGCCACCAGGAGCCAGTGTAGAGATTTCAAGGCTGGAGAGACATGGTCCCTGGGCTTGAGGCCAAGGATAAGTCTTGCAGTCCTGTTCTGGATTAGTTTCAGAGGGCAGAGAGTAGAGGAAGGCAGATTGAGAAAGAGGCTGTTGCACTAGTCCAGCATAGAGAGAACCAGGGCACTGGAGACAGTGAGCTTCCCGGGGAAAGTGAGAAAGGGGAGAATACATCTGAGGAAGGGCAGCTGGTAGTGGGACTTCTTAGCGAGGTCCGTGATGTGAGGAGAGAAGGAAAGAGTGGAATCGAAGATGATACCAAGGTTTTTTGCCTCACAGGAAGGCAAAGGAGGAGGGCGGCTAGAGTGAGAGCGGGAAAGCGGGAGCATGGGTCCCAATGAGAAGGATCTCAGTCTTATTGGCATTAAGGCAGAGGTCGTTGGAGGCGCACCAATCCTGAATTGCAGATAGACAGTCAGGAATGAGCGAGAGAGGAGAGGAGGCTGAGGGGAGCCTGAAAGAGAGATGAGTGTCATCTTCTTAACTCTGAAAGTTGGAAGAGAAGGTAGAGATCAGGTGTGCCAAAGGGGTCAAGTAGACATTGAAGA
This sequence comes from Ambystoma mexicanum, assembly GCF_040938575.1. NCBI lineage: Eukaryota > Metazoa > Chordata > Amphibia > Caudata > Ambystomatidae > Ambystoma > Ambystoma mexicanum. The sequence goes on along the minus strand of NC_090938.1, from coordinate 109,630,436 downwards.
GCCAGGGTGAGAGTGTAGATGTCACAACCCTCGCCCAAAACCCTCTCTGGCAAACCCATTGGCCAGGTGGAGTCAGGACTCAGGCCTCTAGAGCCTGGCATCCTCTTCAAAAGCCCTCATGGGGCCAGTCCTGGCGCCTATGGCGCCAGGCTCATAGACCATGAACAACAATGTGCTTTGGGAACTGCTTTATTGTATTGTCAGCCAACATGGAGGCATCCACCATCAATTACCAGCGGGGCTCCACCAAGCCAGTTCGCCGCGCTGAAGCTCCGCATACCTAAGGGAGAAAAAGGAGACATTTTAAACAAAGAAAGGCATGCAGGATAGCAATAAAACTAAAGAACAGCAATAAGACCTACCTGAACAATATCAAACGGGCCGGCGTCAGTGAAGTAACTGGACCGCACTCGCCCATGAAAGACAACACGCCCCTGCAAAGAAGGCAGGACGGAGAGCACGCCTAATTCTACCACAAGGTGAGGAGAGGGTGCCAGAGGGATTGAAAGCATACGGGGGTGGAGGGAGGATACTTACCCCAGTTGGTCAGTCTTGAACACAGTCCTCCTGTATTTTCAGGCAGAACCTTCCCCGCAGACCACATCAGGGCAAAGCTGAGAAGCATACCAGTGAGTAACCCAGCTGGGTGGCATCCCTGTGGATACCAGGTGAGCGTAACAGAACACAAAGCCTACCATAACAAATCCACCTGGGCACCATGGAGACATCAGAAATGGACCAATTGGCTTAATTACTAGGAGAGCTTCATGCTGATGTTCATTCTGCCCGACAAGAGACTAATGCCCTCCGGAGAGACCTAATAGTGACCAAAGAACGCAATAAAGAGATTAGCAGGCAATACTTGTAATCACAGGCAGGACAGACTCCTCTACCCGGAAGCAATCCAACAATGCGAAACCCCGCCATACCACCCACTCCAGGTACAGATCACGTTACCTGGAACAGTGCCCCTGGCACCACCAGAAAAGTTCTCAGGTGACACAGGGAAGTATGCGGCATTCATCAATCAGTGCCGCCTTCATTTCTTTGTAGTCCTGGAGCATTTCCAAACGACCAAGCTCGGGTAGCTTTTGTCTTATCATACCTGAGTGGTAGTGCAGCAGATTTGTCGGTGCCGTTGGTAACCCATGACGATCCTCTATTACATTACTTTGGGGGGTTCCAGAGAGAAATGGAAAAAGTTTTGCTCACCATACCCAGGAACAAGCAGTAGACAATGAACTCTTGTCCCTCCGACAGGGGAATCAGGACTTGGTCGTGCAGCTAGACCACCGGTTGCAGGACCGAAAGGCAGACCGGTCTAAGATGGGCCCTCGGACCGTGTATGTTCGACCAGGGGAAAGCACACCCTGTGTACCTGAAAATGCCGTACAACCCATGCAGATTGGAGGGATACGGCCTCCATTAACAAAACAAGAGTGGGACAAAAGAAGACAACAACAGCTTTGTTTGTTTTGTGGGAAACCAGGACATTTCCTGAAGGACTGTCCAGTAAACCCCCCAAGAAGAACAGTCGGGCCACAGAGAAGGATGAAGCTAAGGAATCGGGAAACTACCAAGCTCGACAAACGTAGAGGTCAGTTTGTCGAGTGAGAAAAAAGAATTGCTGACCTCGCACTTTGCAGTACCAGTGATCTTAATCAAGAACTGGCAGCAGAGATGGGTCTTCCTTTGTGTTCTAAGCCAACTATGGACAAGGTAACCACCGTGGATAGGACAGAAATCGCTTCCGGACCAGTAACCCAGTGCAAAGCCAGGGTAACCTTGCTGTGTCAGGACGAACATCGGAAGTCTATTTCATTCGATCTCATCAAGGCACCTCAGTTCAGGCTAATACTAGGGATGCCATGGTTGGTTGCTCACAACCCTTTGATAGACTGGCGGGCACGAAAATTAACCTTCCCCGGTGACTGCTCCCCTGCCTGCTATTACCAAGAGGAGAAACCCGACGTCTGTATCCCCATGTCTCCCGGAGCAACAGTATCAACCCTGGGAGCAACTAATACCTTGCCAGGTGAATACCATGATTTCCAGGATGTTTTCCGAAAGGACCAAGCCAATACATTGACGCCGCACAGGCCCTATGACTGTCAGATCGACCTTGTTCCTAATGCACAAATCCCTTGCGGCAGGATCTACGCTCTCACAGAACCAGAAAACCTTCATTTGAAATCCTATTTAGACCAGTACCTTGCAAACGGATTTATCCGTCCTTCGAAGTCCCCCGCAGCCAGTCCTTTGTTCTTCGTACCAAAAAAGGAAGGAGACTTGAGAACCTGTATTGACTACCGCGCATTGAACCAGATCACCGTGAAGAACCGCTACCCCTTGCCACTTATCCCTGAGATGCTAGACCAAGTTAAAGATGCGCAGATTTATACCAAATTGGACCTTCGAGGAGCGTACCACCTCGTCTGAGTCAGAAAAGGTGAAGAATGGAAAACCACCTTCCGTACTAAGTACGGCTTGTTTGAATATCAAGTCATGCCCTTGGGGCTATGCAACGCTCCTGCGGCATTCCAATATTTCATGAATGACGTCGTAAGGGAGTTAATTGATGTGTGCGCCTTAGTGTACATAGTGTAACGCTTACCTGAACAATGCGGGGACACAGTAGTGGGAAACTGCTGGGCACAAGCCTGGGACACTGGAGTGGAAACTGCTGGGCACAATTCTTCCCTTCTACTTTGCTAGCAAGGGGTCCCTGCATAAAACACCAAAGATTCCTTAGTGTGTGCAAAGTGCTCAAAATCTTGGATTCTATGAGAATTCTCCTTAAAATTCTTACCTAGGTTATTTTTGAAGCGAGCTATCCATCCTGCATCTGTGCAGGGGCTCTAGTTCTGCAGAGGGACGTCCAGATGAATACAGTGGGGTGGAAAGGGAGCAAAAGTGACAGAAGGGGAAATTCCTACTATGCTAGTGGAGCCCCACTGGGCATGTAGTGAAAAATAGGTTACAACCCACTCAAAAGAAAGAAATACCAACACATGGCCAAATGTGTTTAACACCCCAAAAGCTTCTTCTTCCTAAGTATGTGTGTATAACAGGATGAACTGAACTGGCACAAAAACAAACGTGCAGCTGCACGTAATAACAACAATGGGCAAAACCTTTCAATAAATGCCTTAACTATGGAGTAGAAAACCTCCGTGTAAATACAACCCCAAAACACACTTCACTGTAAGGAGTAACAATGCCTTTCACTCAAAAGACTGTAGCAGGTGAGGAGCGGGAAAAACGCTCGGTAGCAATGCCTGCCAAATGCACTTCTAAATAAACGCAGCGATGTCTTTCCCTCAGAAGCCTAAAGCTAGCGAGGAGCGGGACACGCGCTCAGTAGCAATGCCTGCCAAATGCACTTCACACTAACATGGCAATGTCTGTCACAGGAGATAGTTCGTCAGCGGAGAGCGGGAACTCGTTTTACAGAATGCTGACTGAACGCTCTTCACAAGAGCATGTCTTTATCACTCTGCAATAAATAAAGTCAATAAACTGAAGAGCAAGCCGCTCGTAAAGAAAAAAGAAAACAGATACTTGCAATGTGTAGCGCTGACAGGAACAATAAATACTTATGCCGCTGACAGGAACGAGTGCATTATTAGAATGCAGCAGTGCGGAAAATGGAAACTAAATGACTGAAGTTATTTGGTGCTAAAGGACAGGCTGGGGAGGTGAAGGAAAATACTAAAAGGGTTAGAATATGGGACCAATGAACCAATGAAGCGAAAAACTATAAGTTGACAAGACAGCTGACTGGAACTGCGGTAAGCGTCAATTGAAGGCAATGATGACGTGAAGCAGGGAACTCTCGAGGGGAGGGGCTTAAATAGGAGCAGGATGACAACCATTAGACAAACACTGCTCACCTCCCAGAATAAGCTAGACGGCCATGTATAAAAGTCAGGAAGTGACATCAATTCCCCTCCAGTGCTCCGAGTTGTTTTTTTATGGCCCAAGAATTATACATGGAAGACCACTTCCTTTTAGAGTCAATTAGGGAACCTTTTCCTGTGATCATGACACATAGACGACATCTTAGTATACTCAGCCTCGGAACAAGATCATATCAGGCACGTTCGTTCAGTCCTCACCAAGCTCTGTCAACATCACTTGTTTGCAAAGCTTGAAAAATGCTTTTTTCATGTCACCGAAGTAGAATTTCTTGGTTTTATCCTTACTCCAGGAGGCATCAGAATGGACGTGCACAAGGTAGATGCCATTCTGAAATGGCCTTCACCGACGTCTCTGAAAGGGGTACAAAGCATGCTGGGCTTTGCGAACTTCTACCGCCGGTTCATCCCAGACTTCTCTCAGGTTGTGCACCCAATCACAGTACTATTACGAAAAAACAATGAAACGTTTGCTTGGACCGAAGAAGCAGAAGAAGCCTTTCCGGAACTTAAACAAAGGTTTACCTCCGCTCCAATCCTGCGACATCCTCGTCCAGACCTCCCTTATGTCATTGAAACTGATGCGTCCAGTCTCGCAATGGGGGCTGTCCTTTCACAGGGAGACCCGGAAACCGGCCAGCTACATCCTGTGGCCTTCTGGTAGAAAAAGTTCTCACCTCCAGAGATTAATTATGCCATCACGGACAAGGAACTCCTGGCTATCAAATCCGCCTTTAAAGCCTGGAGGCACTACCTTCTGGGGGCCAGACACACCATTACAGTCATCACAGACCACCGAAACCCGCAATATCTCAAAACAGCCAAGGCCCAGTCCTCGCGCCAACTATGGTGGGCCCTTTTCTCCGCTGAATATGATTGTGTAATCAAATTTCGACAAGGAGTCAGAAACGGAAAGCCGGATGCCTTATCTTGCATGGGCATAGATGAAATAGTATATAAAACTCCAGACCCAGTACCTATTATACCTGAAGACAAACTCTTGGGTATCACGACAGCCTTAACACAAGCAGAACTACGAAAAGAAATCCAACAGGCAATGAATCCTGATGCCTACCTCGCATGGCAAACTCAAGGAAAACAATATTCCATCAAGGACCACCTACCCTTTTTTAGGGATCGCCTATATGAACCCAAGAAGGAATTACAACAGCATATTATTTCAAACTATCACGATTCACTGATCGAAGGGCATCCTGGGATCACCAAAACCCTAGCTAAGGTGAAAGAAAACTTTTGGTGGCCTACCTGGCATAAGGACATCATTCAGTATATTCAGTTCTGCGGTGTCTGCGCACAAAATAAATCACAGAAACAAAAACCATCTGGTCTCCTACAACCATTGGACATTCCTCCAGTTCCATGGTACACTCTTTCCCTTGACTTCATCACTGATCTAACTCGAAGCCAAGGCTTCAACACCATCCTTGTAGTTGTGGACTTATTCTCGAAGATGGCCCATTTTATTCCCCTCAAAGGCCTCCCAGACGCAGCCACTTTAGCAAAAGTGTTCCTGGAGGGTGTGGTTAAGCTACATGGCTTCCCTTCGGTTCTGGTCTCTGATCGAGGCAGCCAGTTTGTTTCAAACTTCTGGAAGAATGCTGTGCAATGGTGCAGATCGACGTTCGGCTATCTACCAGTCACCATCCCCAAACGGATGGCCAAACCGAGAGAACCAATCAGAAACTCGAGCAATATTTTCGGTGCATGCTGCACCACGAACAAAGGAATTGGAAAGACCTACTATGGATATAACAATTCTTTGCATTCAAGCACGGGACAAACGCCCTTCTATACCCTTCCTGGCAGACATCCACGTACCTCTGAACTAGACCTTCCAGCCAGCTTGGAAATGCCAGCGGTAAAGACTCTACACACAACCATTACTCAGGCTTTCAAAAGGGCAAAGGAACATTATTCATGCCAAAGAAAAACAAGTGATTCGCCGACCAACACCGGAAAAAGGCCCCTGATTATCAAGTAGGAGACAAAGTTTGGTTAGCCACTAAATTCGTACCCATCAAGGGAACCCGGACCTTTCATCCCAGATTCTTAGGACTCTATACCATTAAGGCAATTATCAACCCAGCAGCCGTGAAACTGGATTTACCACCTAATCTACACATCCACCCGGTATTCCATGTGTCCCTCCTGAAACCAATGCAACCCGGCACATGGATTGGGACACCACCTAAGCCCATACTTGTTGACGCAGAACCAGAATTCAAAGTCAAAGAAATCTTGGACTCTAAATACTCTAGGACCAAGCTATATTATCTGGTCGATTGGAAAGGATTTGGACCACAAGATAGATCCTGGGAGCCTAGTGAGAATATCCACGCACCACGTCTAATCAGGAAATTCCATCGGAACTTCCCAACCAAACCTGGGCCAGACAGAAGAAACACCATAGGAGGGGCCTTAGGGGGGAGTGCTGTCACTAACCTCGCCCAAAACGCCCTCTGGCAAACCCATTTGCCAGGTGGAGTCAGGACTCGGGCCTCTAGAGACTGGCATCCTCTTCAAAAGCCCTCATGGGGCCAGTCCTGGCGCCTATGGCGCCAGGCTCATACACCATGAACAACAATGTGCTTGGGAACTACTTTATTGTATTGTCAGCCAACATGGAGGCATCCACATAGTTTGGTTCCTAAGAACCAAGCTATGCGGTCTAGTGTTTTGGGTGTGGCAGGCCTGGAACTACTTTCTCTGGTACTACTTTACCTGGGCTATATAAACCACACCCTGACTGCAGAACATGCTTCGTGTTACTTTGCAGCTTGCAACATGACGCTCACCGTGTCCAGCTATTCCCTCGAACCTCGGAGAAGCAGAACCCGCAAGGAGACAAAAGGAACATCATTAGCAGCAGCATCTTACCTGCAGTCTTCATCTTTAAACACTCGCAGCTACTGAGAACAGCTTCCTCGAATCTGCACGCCTCCCGGACAGAACGACCTGAAAGAGGAAGATAGAGGCAACATTAAAGAAAGCTGTAGAGACATTTACAAATTACGAACTGCTCAAAAGGCTTACCTGGCTGGTCGCCTCTCGGCTGGCACCACTCCGGACATTCCACTCGCGCTGAAGAACACCGCGACCTACAAGGAAGGAAAACACAGGTTAGCAAAGGCAAGACTTTGCAGCGCTGCACATAGAGCTTACTTACCGCATCATAGCGCCCTTAATGCACAATCATTTACCAGCAGGGGTCAACCAAGCCAGTTCGCTGCGCTGAAGCTCCGCATACCTAAGAGAGAAAAAAAGAGACATTTTAAACAAAGAAAGGCATGCAGGATAGCAACAAAACTAAAGAACAGCAATAAGACCTACCTGAACAATATCAAACGGGCCGGCGTCAGTGAAGTAATTGGACCGCACTCGCCCATGAAAGACAACGCGCCCCTGCGAAGAAGGCAGGACGGAGAGCACGCCTCATTCTACCACAAGGTGAGGAGAGGGCGCCAGAGGGACTGAAAGCATACGGTGGTGGAGGGAGGATACTTACCCCAGTCGGTCAGTCTTGAACACAGTCCTCCTGTATTTTCAGGCAGAACCTTCCCCGCAGACCACATCAGGGCAAAGCTGAGAAGCATACCAGTGAGTAACCCAGCTGGGTGGCGTCCCTGTGGATACCAGGTGAGCGTAACAGTAGAGCCCTGGGGAACATCACTTTCAAAGAGACAGGTGGTGGAGAGAAAGGACCCAAGTTGGACCTGGGAGGGTCAGTCCAGAAGAAATGAGGTCAACCACTCTAGGGCCAGATCAGTGATGCCCAGGTTCTCACTGAGTCGATTGATCAGGATGGCGTGATTGCCTGTGTCAAAAGCAGAGGAAAGGTCAAGGAGGATGAGGACAGAAGGAATGCTGGACTCAGGGTTTGAGAGCAGATAATCACAGGTGTTCAGGAGAGCAGTTTCTATGCCTCTGGCTGCTCTGAAGCCAGACTGGTGGTCATGGAGACAACCAAACGATTCAGTGTGGAGAGTAAGCTGGGAGATGGACAGATTTTCCAGGAGTTTGCCCAGGAAAGTAGTGATAGAGATTGGGCGATAGTTTGCCAGGAAGGTAGGATCTGCAGACAGCTTTTTAAGGAGGGGGTGCACAAGAGGGTGCTGGAAGAGAGAGAGAGGGGTAACATTGAGTGGTGAAAGAGTGACTGCAGAAATCAGCCAAGGCTGGAGCGAGGGTGCCAATGTAGTCCTTTATGGTTCTGGAGGAGCAGGGGAGCACCTGTTTGGATGACACTTTCATAGATTGGATTTGTCTAGAAATGTTAGGTGTAGTCAGAGAAAAAGAAGAGAAAGAAAGGGGATAGGAAGTGGCAGCCAAAGGGGGGCCACAAGATGTGGAGGGAGAGGAGGAGGAGAGCGACGACATCCCTGAGTTTTGGTGGTGATGTGAGAAGCCAGAGCCTGTCACGAATACTGGAGAGCAGGTAGGGGCAAGATGGGTTTGAGCCTGGCAGACTAAACACACGTTGCATGCATCCAGCACTCCTTATCCACCCTTTCACAATCAGGTACACTTTATAGTTGGCCCCGGCCCCCTTGGGGGAATCTGATTGGTTCAGCCACACTTCCTGTACACCCAAGATGGCCCCTGGCAGCCTTCGTGTGACTCCAGTAGCACTCTCTCGCCTCTGGGCATAGTAGCTATATAAGCCAAGCCCAAAGGCAGACCCGTGCTTTGTGTTGCATCTGTGGCTTCAAGCAACACGCTCTCCGCGATCCTCGAACTTCACCTACCTGGACATCCTCCCCGGATCCTCTGCGCGCACGTTCCTGAATGCAGCATCTGGGAGAAAAGGAAAAACACAAGAAAGTCAGTACCTGTAAGCGCTCGCGCTTAAACACAACTTCTTCTTGCAAGCGTGCACGCAGTCTGCAGCATCACTTACCCGATCTTCCTGGAAACTTCAGAGCAGCATTCTGAATTCTCGCGCACATCTCCTCTCAGCGGACACTTCTGAAAACAACCTGTGGAGAAAGAACAGAGTTAGAATTAGTATCCGCAACTTCCTTCTCGTGCGCAGAACTCGCCGCACTTAAGAGTTCGCAGCGAACACACGGAATAACCAGAACTTACCTGCAAATGCACCAGATTCAGTGAAGCAAATGGAACCAGAACTTACCTGCAAATGCACCAAATTCTGTGAAGCAACTGGAATCAGAATTTACCTGCAAATGCACCAGATTTAGTGAAGCAACTGGAATCAGAACTTACCTGCAACAGCACCAGTGATGCAACTGGAATCAGAACGTATCTGCCATATCATTGCTGGGTGAAGAAACACAGTTAGTGGCAGAACAGAGACTTACCCTGGGTCTAACGAAGTACTGATCCGAGGGTTCCCGAGACGCAGCGCCCCTGGCTAGTTCAGGATGGAGAGTTCACCTAATTAATCCCAAAGGTGAGCCAGACTCCTAAAGTTCACCATCACAGTACAGACAAGAGGAGGAGGGAGAAAGGGTTCTGGGTCCAAATCCGGGTAGACTAAGCATCTCACCTCTCTCTTTGACAGGTACCTGTAGTACAACTTTACTAACCTCGGGAAAGCAGGGAAGGGGTCCGGAAGGCTTCATCGCTCCCGCAGAGACCCAGGTGAGTGTGTCAGAACACAAAGCCTTTTCGAAACACTCTGCCTGAGCGATGGAGACTTCTGAGGTTGACCCAGTTGTTAGGAGAGTTGCGGGCTGAAGTACATGCGGCTTGCTCTGAGACCAACTCATTGAGACGAGAACTGGTGGTAAATGGAGATAAGACTGAGGAATTGGCTAGGCAGTTACTGGAGACTCAGACAGGTTTTGCCCCTCTTCCGGGTGGGGTGCCCCAAGGGCCGAGCCCAACAACTTCATCGGCGACACCCGTACAAGTAGTCATCCTAGGGAATGTACCCTTGACCCCCACCCCCAGAGAGGTTCACAGGGTATCCAAGACGGTTCGGGACCTTCATGAATCGGTGTCGGCTACACTTTTTGTGCAAGCCTGGGCTTTTCCCTACGGACCATTCCAGAGTAGCTGTAGTGCTGTCGTATTTAGGGGGTCATGCAGCTGATTGGTTGGTCCCATTGGCCAGTAGAGACAACCCCTTAGTACGGAAATATGCTGGGTTCCAATGTGAGTTGGAGAAGCTCTTTGCTCACCGCACACAGGGTCAAGCACTTAATGAGAAATTACTGTCCCTCCGGCAGGGTTACCAGGAACTTATAGTTTATGTAGCCACTTTCAACCGCCTGATTGCTGAATCGAACTGGCCAGACGAAAAACTTACCACATTATTTTACCAGGGTTTACGAGCAGAATTAAAAGACGTCCTTGCCCAAGTAGTTAATCCTCCAGATTACTATGCTTAGTATATAGATTTGGCTATGCAACTATCCCATCGCCTAAAGAACCGCAAAGCCGACTGGGCCCGTATGGAAGGTCGAACAATTTATGTGCGACCTAAGGAAAACTCGACCCGGCAACACGCGGAATTACATTCCGAACCCATGCAACTGGAGGTTCTTCGCGGTCCTCTTACTAAGGCAGAATGCGAACGAAGACGCCAAGAACAGCTATGTTTGTATTGCGGCCAATCAGGTCACTTTCTTTGAAACTGTCCCGCAAAGCCTCCACGAAAGACGGTAGGAGCTATGGACAATACCAAAAGGGAAGAAGAGGTGGGAAACGTCGATGCACGGCAGACTTGGAGGTGAGTTTGTCGAACACAAGAAAAATTCACTTGGCCTACCATTTTGCAATTACAGTGGTTTTAGTATCCCAGCAACAACCAAACAAAATGCATGCACTTGAGGCGTTTGTGGACAGTGACGCTGTTGGGAATTACATGGACTTAGAAACTGCAGGCAAGATAGGGTTGCCAATCTGCACAAAGAAGAACGTTGCGAATGTGACCGCAATGGACGGAATCCAATTGCTTTCAGCCCCAGTAACCCAATGCACCGCTGATATCACGTTAATTTGCCAAGACGGCCATCTGGAAAGCATCTCATTTGATCTTATCGCTGCTCCCCAGTTCCAGGTGACACTCGGCATACCCTGGTTGGAACTGCACAATCCACTCATACACATTGCACTCTAACCTTTTCCAGGGAATGCAGCCACTGTTACCGTCAGGACCGGGAATCGGAACATCCACTACCAGCATCCCTTAAGATATTATCAGGCTTGGGTATGATAGTAACATTACCTACGGAGTATCAGGAATTACAGGATGTTTTTGCCAAAGAGCAAGCCAACACCTTACCTCCCCACAGGGTTTATGATTGCCATATTGACCTGATACCTGGAGTGCAGATACCCTCTAGTCGGATTTACGCCTTGACCGAAAAAGAGAACACTCATCTAAAGACTTATTTAGACCAATATCTGGCAAACAGTTTCATCAGACCCTCTAAATCCCCTGCAGCCTCGCCGCTATTCTTCGTACCCAAGAAAGAGGGTGACCTGCGCACGTGCATCGACTATAGGGCCTTGAACCAAGTAACGATAAAGAACAGATACCCATTACCACTGATCCCAGTATTACTCCCAGATACGACAAGCCAAGATCTTCACGAAATTGCATCTCCAAGGCGCCTACTATTTAGTACTCGTCAAAGAGGGCGATGAATGGAAGACTGCTTTCTGAACCACGTACGGTCTATTTGAATACCAAGTGGCATCATCTTTGGGCTTTGCAACTCGCCAGCAGCATTCCAACCCTTCATGAACGATGTTCTCAGAGAACTGCTGGACGTCTGCGCAGTCGTATACATTGACATCCTTTTACATTCGACCAATGTGCAAGAACATGTGTCGCACATATGAGCTGTGCTTCAGAAGTTAAGGGAAAACCACCTATATGCCAAACTCAAGAAATGCTCATTTCATATCACCGAAATGGAGTTTCTCGGTTTTGTATTATCACCAAGTGGAATTAAAATGGATAACAGAAAAGTGGAGGCAATCGTTACGTGGCTGTCGCCGACATCAGTAAAGGGATTGCAAAGCTTTCTCTGTTTTGCAAATTTCTACCGAGGGTTTATACCTGAATTTTCGCATCTTGTTCATCCAATCACTTCTTTATTACGCAAAAAACAAAAATTTGAGTGGACACCTGAAGCAGAAGAAGCATTTCGAGCCTTGAAAGACAAGTTCATCTCTGCACCGGTGCTACAACACCCACAACCAGATCTTCCATACATCCTGGAAACAGACGCCTCCAGCGTTGCCATCGGGGCTGTCCTATCCCAACAAAGCCCAGAAACAGGGTATTTACCCCGTGGCCTTCTGGTCCAGGAAATTTACTCCAGCAGAACTCAATTACGCAGTTACTGACAAAGAACTGCTTGCCATTAAGGACGCTTTGTCAGAATTAGGGGCACTACCTGCTTGAGGCCAAACATACCATCACCATTATAACGGATCACCGAAACCTACAGTATTTATGCTCTGCAAAAGCACAGTCATCCCAGAAACTCCGGTGGGCCCTGTTCCCGTCCGAATACGACTTTGTGGTTACATACCGGCCCGGAATTAAGAACGGCAAGGCTGATGCCCTGTCTTGCATAGGTAGAGGCGAAGACGCTTACATCACCCCCGATCCGTTAGATATTATTCCTGGTCACAAAATTCTGGGGCTTTGTGGGAGACCTTCCACATCTTTAGATATCCTCCAACAAACAATTAAAAATAGCTTCTCAGACGAGGAAAAGAAGGCCTTGGACAAAAAAGGAAAACAGTTCACTGTGCACAATGGTCTGCCTTAATATCAAGATCATTTATTCCTCCCAACTTGTGCTCTCCAAGAGGAAATTATAACCAGTTACAATAACTCTCCTCTGGAAGCCCATCCGGGAATTACAAAAACCCCTGAGAAGGTCAAGAAACATTACTGGTGGCCAACATGGTGGGAAGATGTGGTTCAATTTGTAAGTTCTTGTGGGGTCTGTGCTCAATACAAAGCATCCAGACAGAAACCAGCTGGTCTATTACAACCCCTGGCAATACCACCTGCACCCTGGCACAGCATTTCGATGGACTTCATCACAGATCTACCTTCAAGTTCTGTGTATAATACCATTCTAGTGGTCGTTGACCTCTTCTCCAAAATGGCCCATGTTATAGCATTAAAAGGAATTCTTTCGGCATCAACATTAGCACAAGTTTTCCTTGAGCGCATCGTAACAGTACATGGATTCCCCTTTGTGATCATTTCGGATAGGGGAAGTCAATTTGTGTCTTATTTCTGGTAGAAATGTTGCGCTCTGGCAGGGACCGAGATCTGATTGTCAACTAGCCACCATCCCCAAACCGATGGCCAGACAGAACGCACTAACCAGACCCTCGAACAGTATCTTCGCTGCTTATTACATCAGACCGATCAAGCTTGGACCAAAATCTTATGGATGGCTGAATATGCCTATAATAACTCAATCCATGCTTCTACACAGCAGACCCCCTTTTATACCTTGTATGGGCGAAATCCACGAACCTCAGTGTACGACCCACCGGAAGCAATTGAAATGCCTGCAGTCGAAAAAGTTGCATGAGCGAATAACTCAAGCAGCGCAAGAAGCAACCCAACATTTAAAGACAGCCAAGGCTACACAGAAGAGATATGCAGACCAACATCGGAGAAAAGCTCTGGCTTACCAGGTAGGGGATTCTGTGTGGTTGGCAACTAAATATATAGCCCTGAAAGGGCCCAGGAAATTTCAGCCAAAAGACATCGGCCCGTTTACCATAAAAAAAAAGCAATCCATCCAGGAGCCATGAAACTAACCTTATCATCTAACATGCGAATTCACCCAGTATTTCACGTCTCGTTACTAAAACCTATACACCCGGGCACTCAAGTGCAAGTTCCTCAGGCCCCAATTGTGGTCGAAGGAGAAGAACCCGAATACGAAGTAAAACATATCCTGGACTCTAAATTCATCAGGAAGACCCTGTACTATTTTATAGACTGGAAAAGGTATGGACCCCAGGATAGGTCATGGGAACCTTGTGAAAACATCCATGCCCCTCGATTACTTCACAAATTCCACCAAGATAACCCTACCAAACCAGGGGCAGGGAGTATACCGTTAGGAGGGGCCTTGAGGGGGAAGACTGTCACATATACTGGAGAGCAGGCAGGGGCAAGATGAGTTAGACAAAAAAAAACACCTTAGGGGAGGTAAGAGGATTATTAGCTCTCTGCTTAGCACATCCTCAATAGTTTTAGGCGAAGCCTAGAGCAGCAAACAAAACAGTGCCAAGGGGCTTGTTATGTTCCTTTTTCAATTGGCGTCCCAATACCTGCAGCATCAATCAACAATTGCAATTCAGATGCCAAACAAGTTTACAAAAATATATATCATTTATTAATTAAATCATCATTAAAACCAGAGGTGTCTTCAAAATCAAAAATAAAAACCTTCATTAACCAAACAAATGGTATAAAGTGCAAATGCTTATAGCATGTAGCCCTACAAATTAGGAGGTAAAACAGCAGAATAAACTGAAAAAACGCAAAAAAATTCACAACAGATGCCAAATAATAAAATATTGTGTGAAAACTGGGAGTGAATCAGGTTTGGGGTCACTCCGGGTTAGTGTTGTACAGGTGTAACCAAAATAAACTTAATCACGCACTACATTCATTCTAATTCAAATTCAGACATACTCATTCTTTCATCACTTTCCCAACATGTTTCTTTCTGGACGTGTGTGTAAGTAAGGTGAACAGAAATTCATCAGGGGTAGTCTGCCGTCTACCAAACCCAAAAAATAATAACCTAAGGATGGTATTAGTTAGGGTACAATTCTTCTAGTAACAACCACAATTTGATCATTGCAAGGTCAAAATAGAAAAATGAACTAGAAAGCCAAATAGCAAATACAAAGGCTTAATGCACGTGTTAATGCGGATTGATTGTCCAAAGCTTTTCTGGTCCTGTGAGTGGTCCAAGATTCGTTTGAGACTCAACATCAAGGGAGGGACTCAATACCTGAAAAGGGAACAACTGGGTAAAAATAAAGAATGCCCTATTTATTCATTCTCCACAAATAGAATAGAATAAACATTAGAAAATCGACCTAGTTTATTAATATTGGTCAAAAAAGTAATGTGCCCACCCTAACTGGTGGGTACATCACTATAAGTGGACTAAAATATAGCGGTGGCACCTCATATAGGTGATTGCATTCAGAGAGAATAGACTAGAGGCCCAAACAGTCACGTTGATGGTAGTACTGTGCGGGATAGATTAAATGTCCAAAGTGCCATCTTAAAGGGATCCGACGATTAACAAAGCTGGCTAGGGTACATAATGGCAGCAGTATTGTAAAGCTAGGTGTAGGATTCGCCACTTACGTCATTGAAGAAGGTTCACGAGGAATATCGAAGTACAATCTTTCGAATAATTGAGTCTTTAGGGCCGTGTGGCTGAAATCCAGCATAGAGCTAAGCACCGCTGGCTATTCTGCCAAAAGAAAACACGGGGGAGCAAGGCATATTACCTTTATGTAAATGCATATTTCATATTATTCATGTTAGAGCATTCAGTTGTAAATTGTGCTGCTTACCACTCTTCGTGCATTTGAAAATGCATTATGGATGGAACAGTACACTGCCGTTTTGTGCTGTACTGGTGTGCTTGTCTATTATTCTGTTGTCAATAGGCCGGACTCAGGATGGGTACCCCGCGGTGTCCTTTTTTCTTTTAGTGGCTGTAGGAATCATACAAGTGCTGGTTCTTCGCCTGTGTGGTGTAAAAACACAGCTACGTTGGGATACTATGGAGACGGAAAAGTCCCTTGAAACATCAGAGAAATACCAAGTTGTGTATTCACATGCAATACTGAAGGCGTGTGCGGATCAAAATCAAACGTAAATAGACCGGGTCAGAGTCATGGCATGCTAACAACTGGAAATTATAAGCTTCTATGGCTCATCTTGTTCAGCACTAGTGAAGAAAATGTCTGTGTCCAAATGGCAGAAACAAATCAGAGTTCAGGTAATTGCATTACAATTTCCCAAAGAAACTAGATCTTACCGCGGTGTTAGTGTCCTCCTGTGGACTCCGTCTGTGCTCCCAGTGCCGTTGCTGAAAGGTTCTCTAAATCACCTGACTTTTATATGGTAATGGATGTTTAGCTAGACGTGGCGCGTGACCTGTGTTTCGAGCGTACGTCAAGTGGAGGCATACTCAGTCAGCTGACTAGTCATAGTCTTGTATTGCCCTTCATTTATTTCTCGTGTCACTGTTCCTATGTGTTGTTATTGTGACTTAGAAGCAACTTTCATTGGGAATATGCAGTCAGCCATGAGCCACGCGCTATGCTAGTAAGTCTATTTTGTTTGATACGTTCCTTTATGTTGCACTTTGTGCGGAATTGTAAGATTATAAATTCCAATCTAATTTCTCATTGAGGCCAGTCCTGGAAATGTTGGTTAGGAAAAAACGTTGTTGTTCTTTTTTTTAATAGAATCGTTCTATCCCTGTTGATGTCCATACTGGGTGTCAATTTATACAGTATTGTCCATTTTAAGTCTTCCAATGTGTGCTGGTGTTCTATCTAGTGTTCAACCATGGGGCATTTTTAGTCCGATTTTTGAGGCAGCTGTTATGTTCCCCAATGCAGAGTTTTGCTTTCCGGTCTGTTTTTCCAATGTAAATTTTCCCGCATGGGCACCAAATTGCATAGATTACCATGGTCGAATTACAATTGGTATGTAGTTTTTGTTGCCATTTGAATTTTAAACCTATGTCTACTTCAGTGCTCTTAGCTGTGTATTTACAATATACACACTGTCCGCATGGATGATGTCCCACAATTTTTGGAAGGCCCCATATCTGTGTCAGACTCGTTGTAGGTTGAGGTCTTAGCATCACGTCATTCCTTGTGACTTGTTCTTTTAAGTTTTTGCTGCGTTTGAAAGCAACAACAGGTCTGGGCACTGGTATCTCTCCTTTTTCCAAGATTGGCCAGTTTTTCAAAATAATTTTCTTGATGCCATTCAACATGTTACTGAAAGTATTTCCGAAAATTATTTTTGGATCTTTCCTAGTTTCAGGAGGTTTTTGTATTCCAATAGAGACGCACGATTGTTATTAGCTCGTTTGAGTGCTTTCCTAACTATCTTATTAGGATAGCCTCTTTGGAGTAGCTTGGCCTGCATCTTGCCTGCTTCTTCAGCAAAGTCATCTTTCTTGGAGCTGTTCCTTTTGTGCCTCAGAAATTGGCCCAATGGGAGGTTATCCCTTACATGTTTTGGGTGTGAGCTACTATAGTGTAGCAAAGAGTTTCTGTCTGTCGGTTTATTGTAGGGTTTGACAAAGATGCATTTCTTCATGGGGTCTACCATGATTGTGATATCTAGAAATTCGAGTTTGTTGGTGCTGTAGTTCGATGTGAATCTCAGATATCTGTCTTTAGTATTTATCCAGACAAGAAACTCTTCAAGGGCCGTTTTTGGGCCGCACCATATAATGAGAATATCATAAATGTACCTGCGCCAGATGCGTACATATTTGAGAAAAGGATTTGATGTGTGCATAATTGTGTTGATTTTGAAAGCTTCCATATATAGGTTTGCTACACTCTGGGCTAGGGTAGCTCCCATAGCCGTATCGTGTATTTGTTGAAAAAATTCACCATTAAAGTGAAAATAGTTTTCCACTAAGCTCATTTCTGCGCACCATAGGATAAAAGAGGTTGGTGTGGAGCCGACTTTGTGATCGAAAAGGAGTTTTTCTTCCAACATTTCGATGGACGCTCTCTGCGGAATGCTTGTATATAACGCTACCACATCTAACCCTAATAAGATTT
The DNA here is from genome assembly GCF_040938575.1 of Ambystoma mexicanum. Lineage (NCBI taxonomy): Eukaryota > Metazoa > Chordata > Amphibia > Caudata > Ambystomatidae > Ambystoma > Ambystoma mexicanum. The sequence goes on along the minus strand of NC_090938.1, from coordinate 109,612,695 downwards.
CAATAGTGGGGTCAAAAGGTAGTTCTTCCATTTCCTTGATTATCTGTGTAGTGTCCTGAACAAAAGATGCCATTTCGCGAACCATAGGTTGGAGAAAGGTATCTGCAAACTTCGACAGGGGTTATAATACAGAGTTGACCCCTGAAACAATTGGACGACCCGGCGGTTTAGTCATGGATTTGTGTATTTTGGGAAGTGTGTAAAATTGTGGTATGCGTGGTTTATCCTTTTTAAGGAAATCAGCCACTTTCTTGGTAATCCATCCTCTTTGTTCTGCTTGGTCTACTTTATTATTATTTATTTACATGTGTATAATCAAAATATATGATTTTCGCTACGTCCCACGGCGTTGATTTTACTAAACGCTGCTTCCAACAGTTTAGCTGAGGCTATCACCCAACGAGTTTTCTCCCCTGAAATGAGACGACACCACCAAGTATTTTCTTCTATCAGACGGGGGTCGAGCCAGCAAGGTGATAGGAAAGTGGTGCGTTCATTCGTTAAGAAGGTGACAAACTGTCTCAATAGAGTGTGAGGCTTTGCATAGCCTGCAGCTTTTTGTGGCCGTTTGTTGTCTCATTGTCAAGATTTCTCTTGTGTGGAGTAAATTCAAACGTGCTCTTAAGAAGTTAGATCTTAATTTTCTGTCTGGAAATTTCGAGCAATAGGCTAGAGGAATGTGCAGTCTATTGAACGTAGGAGGAAGATGGGTCAGCAGCTTGCATGCTTGTACTTGGTCGTTTGTTGTTATCCAATCCATGTCCTTCAATTTTTTGGCGACTCTAACTGGGTTGGTGATCAGATCGTCCACGGAGCATATAATCTCCTGCAGTTTATTTTTTTGGCGTTTAACCCAGTTCACAAGAGTCTTGCATTCTGAGGAAGCCATCTCTTGGGCGATGATGTTGAAGATAGGGAGACCGGCTGTTATAAGAGTCTTTCTAAATAGAGCTAAAGACGAAGCATTCACCGTAGCACTTAGTGATAGAAGGCCCAGCTCTCTTCTTACGGCCGCAATAGGAACAGAGTTAGGAAGGCTGAGAACAGATTTCCAGATGAAGCCTTCCAGTTTCTGCCAAAAAGAAGTAGGTATGGAAGGTGTGGCATCCATACCGTAAGTCAGTGCCGGGACCATTTTTCCTTTGTAGAAATTAATGGCCGGAATCAAAGAGAATTTGCCATACTTGCGGTCCACTCTTAGTTGCGAAGTTAAAGATTTTGCTTTAGCCCAGAGGTGGTCCTGCATTTTAGCGTCATGGGTGCTGCCATCAAGAATTACTCACAGATATTTGAATTGGGAAACCACTTCAATTTTTGTTTGGTGGAACGACCAGGGCCTGATAATTTTCGTCGACGGGCGGTTTTTTGAAAAAATCATGATTTTAGTTTTTAGCTTGTTTATGGACAAGTTGTTTGATTCCATATATCGGGCTAAGTTTTCCAGCTGGCGTTGAAGGCCAATGGGCGTCTGATCAAGCAGAATCATGTCATCCGCATATAAGATGCGGGATAGTTTGGAACCACCAAAATTCGGGGGAAAAGAACGCACCATGGGTTCTGAGTCTTTGAAATCGCCTAAAAAGGCCAAAAACAGGGCCAGGGGACATCCCTGCTTGACTCCTCTTTTGGCTGTAATTTCCTTTGAAAGCGACCCTTGTTTGTTCAGGCGAACCATAAGCGTGGTGTTCGAATGCAGCGCCATTATTGGATTCAGGATGGCCTCAGGGCAATTCCAATGTTTCAGCTTATTCCACAGCAGCTTTCTATCTACTTTTTCGAAAGCCTGCGATAGGTCGATGAAAGCTGCGTATACCGTCGGAGCCCCTTGTTTAATTTTTGCCTTCAGGATGTTTAGAATAAAGATGTTAACCGTCGTGCTTCCGTTCTTCTTGAAACCGACTTGAAAGGGATCTCTGCGGGGAGCCAAAAGCGCCCAGCGGCGGAAGTGGTCCAGCAGTAGGGAGGCGAAGAGTTTTCCCAGAATATCCAGCAACGCAATGGGCCGATAGTTACCTGGTTCTTCTCGGCTTCCTTTTATGTAGATGGGTATTACTATGGCTTTGGTCCAGGATAGTGGGATTTTCTTGGTGTGAGCAGAGTGTTTGAACAGAAGGCTAAAGAAGGGAACCCATTCCTTGATATGAGTTTTAAGATCCAAGTTTGAAAGGCCATCGGGGCCCGGGGCTCTAGAGGATTTCAACTTCTGAATGGCCTTGGATATGTCTGCTTTATCGGATAAATCGGCCCAAGATGACTGCGTTGGCTCTACTTACAGGTTTCTTGTGGAGTGCGGGGACGCAAACAGTGCTGTAAAGAATTGAACCCAGGCTGTTTCCGCCACTGCATTAATCATGTTGTTATCTATGTTGCTCTGCGAGTGATTTATCAAATTCCAAAAGTCGGCAGTTTTTTTTTAAATGATAAGTCTTAGCATTTTTTCTGCGTCATTTTGATAAATGGCTGCACTCCTTGATCTTATCCAAGCTTTATAGATTTTCTTATGGTGATCCCAGACGTCCCACGCTGCCCGTGTATTTTCAGAAGTTGCTCTGCGTTTTTGTTTTCTTAACTCCTTCTTTTTCGCTGCTATGAATTTATCATATTTATGAGTGAAAGCTGGGGCGATGGTCTTCCCTGGCCCTGACTTGGTTCTGTGTTCAATCAGAAGAGGAAGGTAGTTCGGCCTCTGTACCTTTGCGGAAGTGTTAGAAGTATTAGCTATCTCTGCATATTGCTGCGTAAAAGACCGCACATTAGCCGCGGTGAGGCGAAGCCTGGTCTGTTGGAAATTCGTCTCGATTGATGGGGAATACTGGTTACACGTCTTGACATATGCTGACCATTCCAGAGTGAGCATATTATGATCACTTGCCTCGGTTTTCACCACCTGGTATTGGCGAGTTTCAGCGATTAAGGCCTGCGAGACAAAGATGTAATCTAGAGTGGCCATTGACTGGCCTCTTTCCCAAGTTGGGATGTGGATGTCTTTGCCCAGAATCCAAGCCGCATTGTGGAGCCCTCTGGCAGCCATAAGGTTCATCCATGCTTTGCCTCTGTGTTCTGCTTGGGTCGTAGGAGCATCCGCAAGAGCTTGTTGGTTAGGGTGGATGCAGTCAGCATTAAGGTCTCCACAAATTATCGCAAAGGGGGAGTTCCATTCCAGCATGATTTCATCCATGGTTTCTGCCATGACTCGGCAGAAGTCTGTTACTGTTGTTCTTTGCGGATTCCAGTATGTAGTTATTAAGGCTAAAGGGTGATTGGTACGGCTTTTACTGTTTTGACATGTAGTATCACCTCCATAGTTCCACTCTATAAGGACTGCCAGAACCCCATATGACTTTTTCATGGTCTTGATGATTCTCAGGTTCTGCCCTGAGCGGACCGCAATTAAGAGACCAGCGGACGGGCGGCCTAGCATGCCCTTGATAGCTGGCGAGATCTCAATTTCGTAGCCGTCCATAGATGGTTTTTCTTGGAGCCAGGTCTCTTGAAGACAGAAAATGTCAAATGATGATAGAACTACAGAACTGGGTTCCACTAAATGGGAGTGTCCTCTCGTATTCCAAGATGCCAGCGTCAAAGTCTTTTGGAGACACAAATCGCCGGTCTCGGAGGATAGTTGCTATCTTGGCCTTTTAACACTTAGGGCGTCCTTGATCCAGTTCCAGGGACCCCCTGATAGCAATGGTTTTTCCAAGATCTCAGATGTATCTTTGCTGTGCCTGTTTGGTGAGACTTGCCGATGTTTTCTTTGGGTGTCGTTTCTTGTAGCCGGTGAGTAGGCTCTGGTGGAGTGTCTCGAGCCGTATGTACGCAATTTGTCCATACGTTGTTCGGGCAGGGTATTCCTGTTCTTCTCATAATGGTCTCTTCTATTGGAGAAGTCCGATGCTACTGCCGCATATGTTCGAGCATGATGATCTGTTCGTCGAGATGGTTCCGGAGAGCAGGCAAACTTATCTGTCCAGCGAGTTACTTCTGGTGAATGACGTGTGTGTTGATTTTGGCCCCTAGATGGTTTGGTTTTGACCGCTGAGTCGAAGAAATGCGCTTTTAGGACTTCTCTCCGTGCCGAAAGGTTAAGGGCCGGAGTTCGGGGTTTGTGACTGCTAGTAGCGACCCTATCTTCTGTCTTAGCAGTGGTGTTTTCCAGATCTATTAATTCTGTTAGCAAAGACCCCATGGATTTTAATTCGTCTCCTGCCTTTTTGGAAAGGTCCTGTAATGGTGCAGCGTGTATGAACAAATAGGCCTTGGCCTTGTTGTTGGAATGGTAAGGCTGAATCCATTTGAAGTCAGCGGATTTCAATTTCTTTAGACAGTCTGTCGAAGATGTAATTTTCAAAATTGTTCTTCTATTTAAGATCATGTAATTGTCTTTACTCGAAATTTGTTCGATTTTAAACGTGCAGATCTGAAGTTTCCTGTTCACATCTGCCTCTCGCGATTGCACATGGTTGTGTGGGTTGTTCTGATGAGCTTCCGGAGATCTGTTTTGACGGTTTGTCTTTGCTGAGGTGTCCCATGGGGCCAGTGAATGAGACACGATTTCCTGTGAGGACGCTCTCTCGGATGTTGAAATACTTTTAGAGTGAGCTTTCCGTGGCGGGGTAGTTAAGGCGCTAGGCCGTTTCTGAGCTTCTATAGACTTGATGTCTGGGGCTGCTGGAGATTCGTCAGAATCAACGTCAATGTTTACTAAAAGGCTTGAGTCCAAGAACTCTTCTGCGGATTTAGGCGACTGAGTTAGGTCAGTAATGGTAGGAGCCAAATTACCCCTAGCAGATGGTGTGCTTCCTTCTGGAAGGACCTGGGACGGTGTCCCGTTTGACTCTGGTTGTTTGGAAAGGGGCTAAGCGTTCGACCGTATCGTCTCTTCTTTTCTGTTTACTTTTAGTGTTTTATTTTCTAATGTTTTTTTCCCCTCAGGCAGAGGGAGCCTCTGACCCAAGCCTGATCCCCCCGTCAATACTTCTTTCGGCTCTTTTGCCTCTTTCGCCATGGCTCTGTTTGACAGGGTTGTAGTTGAAGGTTTTCTACGGAACAGAGGTGCAAGGTCCTTCCTGTCTGTAAATACAGAGGTCTGTGTGGATTTATGGCCCACCGCGTCCACCGAGGAACAAGGCTCGGGTGTCTAGGCGATCCCCTTTTTTGATATTGAATATCATATTTTAAATCAATGGCGGTGATGAAGCCCTCCAAGAAGGTCAGCTTGGATTGAATAATAGCTAGGGCGGCAGTGTTGTCTTTTAATGTGTCCCCCAGGCCCTCATAGAGTTTGCAGAATGGTGCCAGTGCTATTGTAATGGCAGACATGATCATTGTCATGTCCTTCCTCATGGTGGGTGATTCTTTGTGACTCGAGGATTCGACTTCAGAAGGTCTTCCGTTTCTGACTGGTGTGGCTTTCAGTTCTGTCAATGTTGAGATGGAGATTGAGTGTCTGCGTCTCAAATTCGGTTCCTGTGACAAAGAGTCCGGTTTTGGTGTGTTCAAATGGGCTGAGGCCCATGCTTGTGCAGACGTCCCTCTTTGAGGTGGGTAGACTTTGGGTTGTAGAAGATCCAAGATCTCTGAAACTCCATTCCGAAGAGGTCTATCTTCCGGTGAAGGGGAATGCGGCCCTATAGACGGCGAGATGGTAAGGTTGGAAGCCACTAAACCCAGTTGCAGAGAAGTGGGTTGATCTGGAGTGAAAGTCGTTGAGGTTTGTGGCAGCGGTGTGGCCGTCAGTTGGGCCGCTGTTGTAGGAAGCCGAGTGTCCGGCGCCTGGGCTGCCTCTGGCTCAGCTGTCAATGAGCTTGGTGCTGTCGCCCCTGCTGTTTTCCTACACTTAGGGGCTGGAGGGATTTGCTCCAAAGCTTTGAGAATCTCAGCATCCGATGGTTCAGAGTCGATAAATACTTTTCTTTTCCCCTGTGTCTTGAAGAAGTTCAAAAGGGCATTTGACAACATAGGGGTAGAAAGGAAATTTTTCCCCGAGGGATTTTTTTTCTGGGCTGTAGGAGAACCCGTTTGTTTAATCTATTTAGCGTTCTTTCTTTTAGGAACCGCCTGATTTTGTTGTGGTTTGCTGGCCGGGAGGCTTTTGCTAATAAGGCCTTGAGACGCGACCTTTCTCTGGATTGCCTTCCCTTTTTTTTTGCATAGAGGTCTCTTGGTATTAGACTGTAAGGGCAGCTTAGGACTCCCCCTGGATGAAGCGGAGAGTTCTGAGATAGAGTCTGAATCAGAGGAGGCTTCTGCGGAGCCTCTCATCATTTGGGGGAGCGGATGGACCACCCTGTCCTGCTCGTTGATCCTAGAAGAGGGCGGGACCATGGGTGTATCCACCGTAGGCAGGTGTATTAGTTCCTCAAAAGGCAAGGGCAAAGTTGCCGGAACTACAAAGGACAGCCGAGTTAGAATTTTCCTTGAGTCAATGGTTTCTATGGACAAGGCCTCCACAGGAACGTGGATCATGGCCGTGATGGTTTGAGTAGGTGGAGCATCTAAACGTGCTGTTGGTTGGGCGCACCTCCCAGGGGAGGTTCCATCCTGTAGCTGCGGCTGCATCTGGGGATGCAATTCCGGAGGGTTTAGCGCATCCGGCTTGGCACAGGTCGAAGCCGGCTGAGGTATTGGACCAACAGAGCCGCCTGCCAGGGCCACTTTCCTCAGGTCTTCCCCCAGGGGTCCTCCGACCCTCACAGAGGTTAGACCACTCGCTGAGGCGGTATCGAGGCATGTGGCGCTGGCTAACGGCAAAATGTGTTCACCATGGCTCACAGCGGAGCAGGTTAAATTGTCTCTGGGGCCTGTAGCAGTGGCCTTTGACAAAGGCCCATTGAAGACACATTTGGATGCTGTAGGATTTAATGTAGAGGAAACTCCTCCGGAAAGCGTCGTCAAGTTAGCCGCATTTGTTCCACTGGGGTCAGTTTGCCCCATGGCCGGGTTAGTGATCAAGCTGTTCATCCCTTGGCCTGGGTTAGACAGTGAAGCAGTCAAAACGGCCACCGGCATATCTGTGGTAGGAAGTGTGGATGGGCCAGCCTACGTTAGGATTCGATTTTTTTTTGCATCACTTCGTAGAAGGCACTTTTCTGGGTCTTCTTCCATCTCCGGAAGGCACCAAAGGGAAACGAGAGGTAAGGATGGGCACGGGAGAGGGGGGGAAAGGGAGTCAAGGGGGGGTCGGGGGAAGGACGAGTGCCGCAGGAAGCGGCGATGAGTGAAGTTGAGCAGAGGCGGGGAAAAGGGGAAGGTAGAGGAAGGAAAGAAAGGGGAAGGGGAAGGAAAGGGGGGGAGCAGATGGGGACGGGCCGCCGCAGACAAGGGGGGACACTGTTTCCCCCCGCGCTGGAGATAGAGATAGAGCACTAGGACCGTTCCGATAAAACGAGGAGCAGTGGCGTGCAGGCGAGCGTGTGGGCGGGCAGGCTCACAAAGTCACGGTAAGAGTCAATGGGAAGCGGTGTGTGAAACTGCCTACCTCCTCGCTGGTGTCGACTGGCGGCCTCCGCCTCCCTCTTCGCGACCGCGCGCTCCGCGCGCTCCAAGGATTTTTAAGGAAAATTGTGCTTGTTTCCCTTAAAGGAACACTAAACAAAAAGCAAAGTTCGTGGGTCGTAGCTGCAGCTCCTCACTCCTGCTCTCACTGCTCAGACTGGACTCTGCTCACGGACTCCGCTTGGTCTACTTTATCAATGATTAAGCTCTGTAGAGTGGAGGTCGGGTCTTGGTCAAGATGTTTATAACTACTGAGATCCAGGAGTTGTCTATTGCTCTCGATTATGTAATCTTCACGGTTTAATAGAACAATAGCTCCCCCTTTGTCTGCCTTACGAATAACTATCAATTTGTTATTCAGGAGGTTTCTCATTGCTTCATCTTCTTTCTTACTGGTGTTGTTGTATGTATTCCTATTTGTTAGGCTAAATTCTAATTTGCCCAAATCGTGTAGGACACAGTTTTCATAAGTCTCCGCCTCCGCGCTCTGTAGTTGATTAGGTACACAAAAAGCCGATTTATTCTGCAGCCCTGAGTCAGATTCTTCCGGTTCGTATGTTGTTACTTGGAAATTTTGGAACAAATGGATCTTACGCATAAACTGGGCAAATTCTTGGCGAAAGGTAAATCTGTCATGGTAATTCGTAGATACGAATCCCATTCCCTTTTCAAGTATTGTGCACTCTGTTGTTGTAGGTGAATAATCTGAGAGATTTACCACAATGCTTGCATGCTTCGTGTCACTCGAGAGCACTGGAGAGCAGGCAGGGGCAAGATGGGTTAGAGCCTGGCAGACTAAACACACGTTGCAGGCACCCAGCACTCCTTTTCCACCCTTTCACAATAAGGTGCACATTATAGTTGGTCTCGCCCCCCCTTGGGGTAATCTGATTGGTTCAGCCACACTTACTGTACACCCAAGATGGCCCCTGGCAGCCTTCCTGTGAATCCAGTAGCACACTCTAGCCTCTGGGCGTGGTTGGCTATGTAAGCCACGCCCAAAGGCAGACCCGTGCTTCGTGTCGCATCTGGGCTTCAAGCAACACGCTCACTGCGATCCTCAAACTTCACCTACCTGGACATCCTACCCGGATCCTCTGCTCACACGTTCCTGAACGCAGCATCTGGGAGAAAAGGAAAAACACAAGAAAGTCAGTACCTGTAAGCGCTCGCGCTTAAACAAGCTAGTCTTGTTCTGGCCTCCATACCGTCTATGCCGAAATGCAACCTTTTGGGCCTGTACTTTAGACATATATTATGGAACACCTCCAAATCTCCAGTATGACAGAATTTGGTGAGTCCCTTCAGGTCTCTTGAAAGCGCTTTATCGTGCATGATCTTCTCACGTGAGTTGTGTGGAGGGGAACATGCCACCAACCACTTCTTCTTGCGTTCCTGCTCCTTTTATAAAGGTCCATGTGCACATTCGTGGAAATGTTGGTTTTCTGTCCATGTGTACGTTGGAACAATGGTTCATCAATGAATGCCATTTTTCAAGTAGAATTTCTAAAGATCCATCACACGTTTTGGAGCTCCACCAAAAATGGTTGCTGATAGACTGAGTCCACTTCAAAAGTTTTTCTGAACCCCTTTTTTTTTACCAGCAGCTGTAATTTTTTTATTGATTGAGTTAGCAACGTGCCACACATCAAATTGATGCTGAATGTGTGGCAACTGCTCTCGCATGGCCTTGGCTATTGAAACGTGCCTGTCAGTGGCTATCAGGTCTATTTGCATTCCCCTGGATTCCAGCTGTTCGATGAATTTAATGAAACCATATTTCTCCATGGCCATAGACGATGTACATTCAGACACGTGCATGATGACCAAACTCAATTTCTTTTTACTTTCCATGTCTTCAAAGTGGTAAGTGTAGTACTTAGCAGAAAATCCTGGACTGTCGCACTGTCCGACGCCAGCTAGCCTGACAAGTTTGCTAGAGAATGTACTGTCCATTGACATCTGTTTGAGTTTCCAGGCATGACTAATAAATAGTGGGGAATAAACATTCCCTCTGTTATTTGTACTACTGGGTTTTAGCAAGGAACTCAAGTCCCACAAATTGACAGAAAGTGGAAATGTTACTGAAAGTCAATCCGCTGAACAAAGTAAATATCCAGCAGGCACTTTGCCGAGCATTGGTTGAGCAGACCATGAAAATGTATTGTGGAGGTGGGCACGTCTGGCATGGATTTCCAGGTTGGTGCCTTGCATTATACGAGACACATTGACCAATGGCTCCCGCATATGTTCCCTCTGAATTTATGATCACATTTAATCATTTGTACAATCTCTACCAGACACTTGTCGAATACTATGTATTTTTGCTCCTTTAATAGCCAATCGTCCTGCAGTACTGTGTTTTGCAACTCGACAGTGGTAGACAAATCCCCCAAACTAGGCAAACTGAAGTCTAGATCTTGAGCAAATTCCCCAGTAAATTGCATTGAAGCTTCAGCCTCTGATACTTCAAGCTGTGATATTTCCGCATGAATTAGAGAAACAGGTAACATTGAATGTTTGTTGGGTGGAACATTTTCAGAGGGTGTAGATTGTGTGAAAGAGTCTGCGATCAATTGCAATGCATCTTCATTGTCTTCAGTTTCATCTGGGTGATTTTGCACAAAGTAGCAATGGTCCATGGTAACTTTATACGGTTCGCAGATGAGATTCCATTTATTTTCCGTCCACTGGACATATGCATCACAAGTATTTACTGGACCACGCTGTGCCTCAAATAGTAGTTGCTCCATTGTGAAATCTGTTTGGCAACCGGGATCTTTGGTTTCAGTTGTTGTCCGAGTCTTTATGCTCCTCTTCCTTCTGGGCCTCTAACAGATTTATAGAAAAACATGCTCAATGTATTGCACACACAAAGAAGATAGGATTTTCCAACTAAAGAAAATATGACTAAAACTTCCTCTTAAAAATGTCTCCAAAACAAACTAGTTTGTTCTTTACCCTTGTTTTCTTAATTTGCTTTAAAACCGTGGCCTTCTCTTTGCCGACCGCAACATCAAGCTTAAAAAAAAGAGCGTTTTTATATGGTTTAAATCAAGCAAATTCAATTTCCACTGAAACAAATATATGTACATATCTACATATCTGCAAACAGAACCAACTTGACGGACTTCAAAACATTACATTATAAAAAAAGTATTCCAAATCCAATGTGATGCCAATTGTATTTCTTATTAGGTTATGTATACCTCTGGTCCATGAGCCTCTTCTAATTCTACATCTTGAGTACATTCCTTGGAGAGAATAATCATTAAAAATAATTCAATGTCAATCGAACTGAAATGTAAAATCTTTCATCGCACAGAGTACTTACGCACAATGTCATTTAAAATGATTGCAAACTTTATACTATAAGGTTTGTTGTTGCAACGCAAATAGAACATTCGTATGAGCATACCCTTGAATACTGTTTATGTGATTTGGTCATAATATACATTTCAGATTTACCTGATAACCTTTGGAGAGGACACATGGACTTGATCTGAGATCACCCTGCAAAACATAGTGATTATAACGTTGCCTCAAAAGTAGTTTGCTTTGTGTTGTTTCCTTTCAAATCTATTCTGCATTAGGGAGGAAGTGAAACGTTAGAACCAAAATCAGAATTGTTTGAAACAGTGCAAGGCTACATGCATTTCAGTCACAAAGTATATCCTTTGCAGGATTTACCTTCATTCTAGCATGTAAACTGTAAGTATGCACACCTCATACTCTGGACCTGTTGCAAAGGAGGAAGTGATTGGTTGAAGTTCCAGCATCCCCTTATAACCTAGTACTTGTTTTAATATGGATGAAAAAGCAAAATGAAACTGAAAAAATGAGATGCAGACGATGGTAGATATAGAGATACACCCATACATGCCACTTTGTGTAAATAACCAATACTATGCATAATCATTTACAATATGTTGAGATTCTAAGCATAACACATGCATGTATTCATTCACATATAAAGGACTAGTACAATATAATTACTTGATAGGCGAGTGAGGTTGATGTTGACTCCGCAAAAGTAATTGGTGCAGAATCTTGCTCCTTCATTTTCAGTACATTGTAAGAAAAGAGTACAATGGAAAAGGTAAATTAGTATTAGAAATGTGGCCCCATCCAACACTCTAAAATATCACTTTGTGCAAGTCGGTAGGGCTCACCGTTGGTATACTAGGCGTATTGGTGGTTTTGTCACTGGTGAGGGTCTGTGCTTCCATCAGTGTGTTCTATGTAAAGGAGGACATGTCAACCAACACATTTTGAAAACATTATGCGACTTTTAAAGCGCACTATGGAAGTTTTTACTAAGGGTCACATTTCACTGATTTATAAGAGGATCCCGAAAGTGGGGATAAAGTATACTAAAGTGAAACATTTTAAAATTTGGGTGATTCTGGTAACTATGGAAACTTGGGTAATACAACATTGATGGAAATTAACACTGACAACTCTAAGCTGTTCATGAAGTTACCTTTTCAATTCACTATTTTAAATAAATCGAAAGATCATAGAGAATACATATTTATACAGACCACCGTCCTACATACTAACACACATAACAAATTCTTCGTCCACTACTCACCTGAGCCATTGTGTGCCGAAATTGAGTCGGAATTGCATTTGTAAACAATTTATGAGGAATTATGGGTCAACGTTTTTTTGTGTACTTTGATTGTTTGTACATATCGTCGGTAAAGTGTAGCCTGCAGGCGCGGAATCGAATGGCCCTCACGTCTCCCAAGACATCCTGGGCTCTACTTTCAATCCCGTCCACTGGAAAATCGCAATTTGTAATCCATCTTCGTATTAAATCAATATCCTTCGGGAACATATGCAGGACTGTGCCCTAAGTTTTGGCATGGCTCACAGAAGGGAAACTGATAACGATATATGCAGGCATTCTTGAAAAGTCTTTAAGATCTGTATATAAAAATAATTAATTATTACAAATAATACTGTATGAATGTGAATAAAGCAATTATTGCACAGCTTTGTTTGTAAAGTTTGTTTTAAATGAAGAAAGAAAACCTGTGTAACCTAGTCGAATTAACACAGCGATAACTTTCTTACAGAATTGATCTTTATACCGCAAATTGTAACGTATTACTCGTCCATTGAATGAACTTTCAAGCATCAAAAGAAAACATGCTTTCAAACATGGATCACAAAACATTCCATTCTATTACAATGCACAATGATGAAATGTGCTATTTATCGAGATTATATTTACCGAGATCAAAATAAATCAAACATTCGATAATGGTGAAGTCTTTGAGATAAATGAACATTAGAATACTGGGTGCATTAGGTGGAAGTTGATAGAAACTTTCAGAGCAGCTATTGATGAACATAGAGAAGCAAATTGGTGACCTACCCTTAGTTGGATCAAAAAATGAGCCGATTCAGCAAGCAGGGGAACAAGTAGCCGTGGAACAGGTATCCGGGGAACAGGCAGCTCGATGACGATGTACCTTGTAGATTGCAGAGATGTTCTCCCGGTAAATGTCAACGTGTTTATGAAGGCTTATATAAGTGGGTGTGTATGTGAATGTGTGACCCGTTGGTTGACACCCACTCAGCCTCAATGCTAATGTGTGTGTGACAAATACAGCACCCCGGTATCTGGTAGCTTGCCTTCAACTTCAGACCTCCTCCCATCCCCTAAGGCCCCAGCACAGTATGAGGCTGGTTAAACCTAGATTTAAACTGGTAAAAGCTGGTGGACCCGATTTTTGGAATATGCTCTCACCCGAGCTTAGAGCCACGGACACAACAGCTAAGTTTAAAAAGGAGCTGAAGACCCTCCTGTGTAACCGCCCGCCTGACTAGGATCATTCGCGGTAGTATGTTGTTTTATTTTTGCTCTCAGCTGACCTAAGGTTTCCGACATGGTTTCCTCTTGCGTGCCGTTTTTAATACTATTTGTCTCGGTTGTCTTTGTGTGTCCTATCTTTTTGTGCGTGCCTTAGGCCTACGGACGTGTGGCGTGATGATACAAGAATTTTAAATAAATATTTCACATCTGCCATACCCATCCACCCAACTCCCTTGTGAACGGACAGGCATAGGCTTGCTCGTACTGCCTATAGGGCAATAGGTCCAGGGTTGAATCACAAACACAAAATGCTTGTGCGGGTCATTTTTTTAAATGAAAGTGGCTAACCTTTTTGGGACATTTGGGTTAGTTTGATGAATTACTTCAATAAGCGGCTAGTAGTAGTGAACACTGTAGCTGAATATATATATTTTTTTAATGCACAATTTGCATCACCTTTTCATCAAAATACTCACCTTTGGTTAATATTCAAACAGTAAGGAATGAATAGTGACTTCGAACTGTGTGCCACGTTTTCATTGGTGCCAGAGACAAACTTATGGCCCAGTATGAGCCTGTTAATAGGTGCCAACTGCCATTGATACTAGGGAGGAGGATGGATGGGGACGAGGTGAGCGCAAAAGTCCTGGAACTCTGCTCAACTGACAAAAACATATGTTGATTGCAGGGATGGGCTCTTGAAGAGTGGAGTCAGGAGACACTGGGTCTGGCCTGGCCATGTGGACAACAGATATCACAGAATATGGGATGCATTCTTTGAGGATAGTCGCAGCCACATCAGCATGGTGTAGAGTCATGGGGGCACAAGTAGTCAACAAGATAGGAGGTTGAAAAGAAATTTCACAAGATGTATAAGACCTGATTCAACATAAGCAGTATCTTTTAACAGATAAGAGAAACCCTACAAATCAGCACGTATCGTGGGACATTCCTTTGTGGGTAGGACAGGAAGGTGGACCGAAGAGTCAAGAAGCAAACTACCATTTAAAAACATGATCACATCCTGTTGGGAGCAGTCTATTCTGACCCAGAGCGTTTCCACAAAAATGGAACACACCTATCAGTAAATGGGATGGAATTATTCCATAGAGGGATTTTAAACATGATGTGTAATGTATATTTTCAATGCTACACAGAGGCTATCTATTCAACAGCTTGTAGCACCTTCAACGTCCACACCCACCCAGCTGCCTTGCGAATGCATGGTCTTAGGTGCAAACTGCCACTGATACTGGGGAGGGAGGGCGCAGGGTGGATGGACTTGAAGAGGGGAGTCTAGAGCGACTGGGTCTGGGGAGGCCATGCGAACAATGGTCACTGTGCGGAAGATCCCTTTTTGTGGTGCCAATGGTGTTATCAACTTGAGTGTTCCCACCCACCCAGTCCCTTTGGAGCACATGGGCATAGGTGTGAACTGCCATTGATACTGGAGGGTGGATGGATGTGCATGAGGCGAGCGCAAAAGGCCCTGAACACTTCTGAAGGGACACAAACTTATGTTGATTGCCGGGACGGGGTCTTGAAGAGGCAAGTCTTTTGACACTGGGTCTGGGGAGGCCATGTGAATAATGGTCCATGTGCGGAAGATCCCTTTGAAGTGTACATGTGTTTGACAACTTGAGTGTTCCCACCCACCCAGCCTCTTTGGGAGCGCACGGTCATAGGTATGAACTGCCATTGATACTGGCGGGGGGGATGGATGGACATGAGGTGAGCGCAAAAGGCCCCGAACACTGCTGAACGGATACAAATTTATGTTGATTGCTGGGGCGGGGTCTTGTAGAGGGGAGTCTGGAGGATCCCTTTGAGTTTTACATGGTGTTTGGCACATTGAGCGTTCCCACCCACCCACTACTGGATGGATAGCGACCAGGCGAGCGCAAAAGGGCATCAACCATTCTTTCATGACCCTCATAGATGATTGAGCGTGTTCTTGACTCACTGATACATTCAAACTATTGTATATGCTCATTTGTATTTTATTTACTTTGGTGATGTTGATGGCACAAACAAACTACGAATTGTATACTTGTGTTTACAGCACAGTGTGTGAAAATCCCCTGTACTGTCAGCTGTCACTGGGGAATTTGGCATGAATGACGCAAACGACACAGGTGGGTATTACTCGTCGAAAGCTGAATCCAAGCCTCCCATAAAGCCACCATGTAAACGAACGGTAGGCCACCAGCCTGTAATACCTGTGAAAGAGAAACAAATATTTTAATTGAATGAACCAGATAAGTGTACCTCCTTACTCGAAAATGCATCCTAAATTCTATGGCACAATTGCTCTTAGAAAAGTAGCTTTCTGTAAAAATGTACTTGGGCTTTGAAGTATCGACACATTACAAAAGTGAACACATATTCAAGTCAGAACTGTTTGGGCCATAAAGAAATATAGTTTTTTAGTTGAAAGTAAAAGACACTTAAGCGATGAACAATCTGATTTGCAATAAGCGAGAGAAATGTATTCAATTTACATACGAAATTAATTTGTCAGTGATCGATCGAAGTTACAACAATGTAGGAGAACAACATGAAATGTTAGTCGTCTCATCACATCTAGAGTATACTTACTCGTTAGTTGGATTGCTAGGGAAACTGTTGTGTAAAATTCGTGCATAAGTACCATCATAATCCTCAACACGGACCTTGTGAGGCAAGCTGCCCTGAAGTCATGCAGCTCGGTAACGCATAGCAGTGGTGTGTCTTCTTCAGCTACGTAGGCCGAGCATCCAGAGTTTTCTTGGCAGCAGCAGTTCTCACCTCACTTGCCATAACCTTGCAACGATTGCAGGTACACCAGGTGGAAACGTCTTCCATGCGACTAGGATCAGGCTCATGCTCTGGTGATTCATCTTCCCAACTATCGTCCGATTCCCGATCGTTTCTGCTTCTTTCTCTTTCCATCAGTTCATATTCCGGAATACTCAGGCTTGTACTGGTAGGGCTGTAATGTTGCGATTATACGACAAATATTTAAATAAAACGCAAGTACTGAGTTAAATCAGTTCTGCTACTATAAGTACCTGTTTGCGGGGCTTCGTACTAGGAAGATAGCTGAACAGAGCAGAAACGAGTCACGGGCGATCGAAACTCAAAATACAGTGAAATGATTGGAAAAGCAATGTTGTCTGCTCAAAAACAGTCTGTTTATATTTGTTGAGGAAAGAAGCGTCCTGGGATTTCCATGAAGACACGTCAATAGCTTGCATACACAGGACGTTAATACGAGACGTGCATTGGCATTGTGAAAAGGTGCGTAAGCATCTAGTGATGTCAGCTGGAGGGGCAGGTGATAGGATTTAGCGCTGCAAGAGCACTTGAACTTAGGGTGATGCATCAACAGATAAGATTAGCGCAAGATGACCATGCCAAACCCGTTGTTTTCGCATGTGTAAAAGTGAGGAAAACTAAGGTAAGATGCATAGGAAAAATGTTTAAGACGATTACAGTATGCTTAAAAACACATGCCCGAACGATTGTGACAATACAATTTTTGAGCAAACTTCCCCTTTAAATGCAAAGCAAAGAGGAGCTCAGGTGAAAGGGCACAGCTGTATTCGATTTTCAAAAATAGGGCTTAAAAGCAAAGCAAAATAGGTGCACAGATGAAAGGGCACAGCTAAATTCGATTTTCAAAAATAGGACTTAAAAGCTAAGCAAAAGAGGTACACAGATGAAGGGCAGAGCTACATTTGACTTTAAAAAATAGGGCTCATATGTAAATGCAGAGAGAGATGAAGTAGGAGTAGACCTGGAAAGTGAGGCAGGAAGGCACAGAACATAGGCACAAAGTTCAGTTAGTGGAGGAGCCAAAGAGATAGTTAAGCCATCACTCACTAGTAGGTCTGCAGGGAGCGTTGTGATCCATAGGTCCGAGGTCATGGAAAAGCAGTCATTAAGTCTGGCGGTAGATTCATACTTTGAGGCCCTTCTCGACCCGGACAGTCACAGACAGAGCCTTAGATGAGAGCCTTTACTGAAGGCATTGGTGCAATTAACAGTGATGCTGCCCAATCGGAACAGAGGCTTGCCAGGACATGCATCGACTCCTCTGCACAAGGAGGAGGCTGCCATCTTTCAGCGAATTGTGTAATAAGGGTTTAGATTGTCAACTACCTAAAACAAAGGATATGCAGCTTCACAAATACTGCCCCACATGTGCGCGACAACACTAAACAGGATGATGAGGATCCTCAGATAAAATAAAGATGGTGCAGAGCGCTCATTGCACTGTATTCGATTTCAACCCTCAATGATATAGTAAAGCCCTTCAGGGCTTATCTTGCCGCATGTTGTGGCAGTGCTGATCCTGCAGAGTGTTGTGGTCTGGGATGTGAGCTGCCCCACAAGGCTTCCTTCCTGTAGTAGACGCAGAGCACTGTTACTAAACCAAACGGTCAAATATACAAATCCTTGTATTTTGCCTACTAGGATGGAGTAATGTGAACAGTTAAAGGTTTCACTATTGAAACTACGTTCTTCGCACAACTCTTTAGCACTTCCTGGCTCCAGTGCCCTCTCGTCTCCTCAGGAGAAGAGAGTCTGTCGATCCTTGTCTAGAGGACGCGCTGGTGAGAGTACATACTTTCCAACAAGCATAGATGAGAATTAAACCCACATTCACGGAAAACAACATGCACACCGCAAGCCACCTCCACATCAACAGCCCGCCCATTAGAACACTGTCAACAATATCTGTTGGTAATGGCTACAGACTTCCCTCAAAGGAGGTAATGCACTGTAAGACAGTTCAAGTCTTTACTGGGGGGGGGGGAGCCATGTCCTCCTGTATAGGCCCAGTCTTGCACGTAGGACTACAAACAAGACCTTTCCTGGAAATATGTCACTACCAGTGGGTCTAAGTGATGAAGTAATGAAAGGATGAAATAACGTTAGACAACATCTTTCTCAGAGCACTATGATCATAGTGGTTGATTCCTTGGAACACAAACAAAAGAATTCCCTTTTAAGATCTGAGCCCAATACAGAAAATAAAAACAAAGGCCTCAGTGGACAAAGGTAACCCACGGAGAAAAGACTGAAAATCATCACAATTTAACTATGGCCTATCCAATTAGTCCTGAAATCCTTCCTGATGCTGATCAACAGAACAACAGCCTGAATATAAACACACAACACCTCCTTGATGATCTACTTCAAAAAGTATACATGCAACAGGCCCCCCACTGCTACCCCTAAAGATTCAGATGTGGTGGAATTGGGACATTGCACACAACGTCTACTTGCACATAGACCACCTCATGTGGAAAGTGAACATTCTAACAGATAAGCTGAGCAGACATGACATGACGAAGCACGAGTGGGAGCTGGACAGCCATGTTATACCATGTCTTTATCAGGTTGTGACATCCAGAGATTGACTTATTTGCAAGACCAGTTTGGTCCTCATAGTCTGTACCACGGTCCTGTTGGTCACAACAACAGTGGTTCATGTATGTCCTTGAGATGTCAATACAATCTCCACTCCAGCTATCGATCTTTTTGAAATTAGGCGGCAGAAAGGCCACATACTGCACCACAATCTGTAGCCACTGATGCTACCAGCGTGGTACTTGGGAGGAGGCAATTTCAACACCTAAACCTATTGGGAGAGTGTCTTTAGGAACTGGTGGAAGCACAAACTCTCTCAACGTGGTGTACCTTTCATCTTAAGTGGAAGAGATTTTGTTTGTGTTGCAGATCTAATGACCTATAGTAGTTTCAGTTTAATGCATACCACTTGCTGTTGTGCCTCCTCATGTGTCATTAAGAGCCCTAGGAATAATCTTACTTAAGGCTGCTCCTCTCAGCTATATCATACTACACCAAGAACAACCAGGGTGTGTCTCTTTTCTCACATGCTTTAATTAAACAATTGATAACAGGCATTTCACATTTGTACCTTCCTGTATAGGAAGCAGCGGCAACATGGTAACCTAACACTGTTCTCACAAGACTAATGTAGCCTCCCTTTGAGACCATGCATAGATTAAAACTAAAATATTAATCAAAGGAAATAGTTTCCAAAGTGGCATTACCTTATCCCGCACAGTAACTGAACTCCAAGCCTTAACTTCCAAAGAACGTTTTCTCTGATTCCACAGAGACAAAGTCATGCTAAAGATTCATCCATAATACATACCCAAAGGTCGTATTTGATTTTGGCATCAGTCAGGTAGTTTGACTGCAAACCTTCCCAAGAAACCTGTCAAGTCATGTAAGAGACCACCTTGATGCGAGAGGGCATTTAATTAGTAGATTGAAATAACATGTACCTTCAGGCGATGATCTGACCAATTATTTATTCAGTTCAGCAATGCAGGTAAAGGGCGGCAACTTTTACTTACCTTGGTCTAACAATGCACAGAGACTTTCACTGCTTCTTGACTGCTGAGACCATATTCCCAATGACTTTGGGGCCAATCATGAACCACTCCTTTCTCTGCATAAACACAGCTGTGGAGATGCTAAAGCGACGTCCAATAGTCCGACGGTAGATCCAATGAAGGGAAATGCTACATGGGATCCCCACTTGGATCTGTCTACTATCTATGGCCTAATATCCAGATGTAAATCCTCTCGTGCACCCGGCCCTAATGGACTCACAAATAACACCTTTAAGGGAGATTGTTATTTGTGGACAAATCTGCTGTACCTGGAATTTAGACATATAATCTCTACTGGGGACACTGCAAGTTCCTGGAATACGGCACTTGATACCTATTTTCAAGTGTGGGGGCAGGACAGATCATAGCAACTATCGACCGATCTCCCTTATCGATGCCGACTGTAAAATCTTCTCGGCATTCCTGCTCTCACACTTGGAGGAGTGGGCATCTATTTACCATCCGCTAATCAGTTTCAGACCGGTTTCAGGAAGGGACATTCCACAAATATTAATGGTTTGGCACTTAAGTGTATACAGGAGGAGGCCTAGCTGCAACCTAAGGGCTGTACGTATATGGCATTGATTGATCTAACCGCCACATTTGATTCTATCGATCGCGGCAGATTGTGGGCCAAATTAACTAAGTGGGGCCTGCCTGATGGGCTGTTAAGACTTATCAGCAGGGTGTACGAAAACTGTGGCATACAGGTCCGATTGAACCAAAAAGGGGACATATCTAGCAGAATACGATCCTACCGGGGGTGAGACAAGTGTGTGTCTTGGCCCCATGGTTACTTAACCAGTATTTCTCTGATGTGACATTATCTCTGGCTAAAGAGGGATTTGTTGCCCCAAGGATTGGTAACAAAAATATTGTATGCCTAATATGTGCTGATGATGTACTGATTTTTGACTGTACTAAAGTTGGGTTGCAAAGATCTTTAAATAATTTTGAGACCTTTGCCAATGACAACGGGCTAATTATTAACCCAACTAAAACTAAGATTCTTGCCTTCAAAAAAACAAAGAGGCAATTAAAGGATCTGTATGTACTATTGGAGCCATGCCGCTGAAATTGGCGGATTCAATGGTATACCGTCCTTCGATCGCGGGACTTTTCATCGCGGGGTTTTTTACTGCAAATTTATTTTCGAAAAAAAATCTTGGTTTTTTTGGGGTGGGGGGAGTTAAAAAAAATTTAAAAATTGTGTAAGGGAATAAAAAAGTAAATAAAGTGAACCGGGGTTTTGGGGGGGTAACCCCCCCCCAAAAAAATAATAATTTGATGGGGTTTTTTTCGAAAAAAAATTTGCCGTAAAAAACCCCGCGATTAAAAGTCCCGCGATTAAATAACGTAGAACCGGATTCAATACGGTGCCTAGGTTTTCATTTCTCCTCCTGTAAAGGACTTAAAAAAGCTAATGAGATCTTGCTACATAAGGCTAAACTTTTAGAAGCCCAGGTTGTCCGAATTGATCGTAAGTTTGGCAGAGTCTCCCTCAAACCCTCAATGATGTTCTATGAAGGAAAAATAGTGCCTAAATTAATCTATGGCCTAGAATTAAGATCGGATAACTTATGTAAAATCCTGAACAGAAATGAGGGGAAAATTTGGAGGTGAATACTTGGCGTGCCTAACGCAGTATCGATCTCAACTATTCGCTTTGAGCTCGGAACGGTGCCGCTGTGGGCTTGGGTACAATAGGCTTTGCTTGCCCTTTATTCAAAAATAATTACACCCATCCCTGACTCACTCTACCAACTAATGAGCAGAAACTTGGACAACTCCTCTGTACTAAAGGCCTTTAAAATTCGGTCAGAGCACATTTTAAATGAGATCGGATGTCTGTCAAACACTGATCCTGAACCCTATGAGGACAAAGCGAGCCCTATTTTATTATGACTGGTCTCAGAATACTGATGTATTCCACTCCTATTCGTCGATGAGTCATTTGACTCATGAGCACAGACGAAGAGGAAGTTTGACTAAGATCCTGTTACAATTCCCTAAACTCCATTATAGAGGTATACTTTTGAGGGCGAGGTGGAACCTGCTCCCTACTAGGGAAATACAACTCAGGAGATCCCTTATTATGGCAGACATAGCTTCCTGCAGGTTCTGTATGGTAAAGCTGGAAACCTTAAGGCATTTGGTTCTTGAATGCCCTTACCTACAGAGTTTAAGAGCTATGTTCCTGAAACCACTAGCAATGAATCCATATCTCTATGATGAAGACTTGATATGGAAACACTGTCTCGAAAACTTCAATATTCGGTAAGGGCTGGCTCTGGCTGGTTTTATCAATTCTTTGAACCTGTAGGCTTGATTAACTCAAATGAAGATATAGGACATACAAAATGTATATGTATAATTTCTGAAATTGTTTTACTTGACCTGTCAGCGGATCCATTCTACTTTTTAATTTTCTTTTTTTAATTATTGGTGGCATTTTCTTTACTTGATGTGAATATAACTGCTGATTTCTTCTTTTTATGTGCTGTGCTAAACGTAGTTATCTGTTCTTTTATGTATTTTGTGATGATGTGGACATTTTTTGTAAAGGTTTGAATTAACCAAATACATTAAAAAAAAAATTAAAAGGAAAGCGATGCAAACTCTTACCTTGGTCTAAAAATGCACTGAGACTTTCACTGCTGAGACCATATTCCCAAGCGGTGCCTACGGCCGATCCTACGCCCTTTGAACGCTCATTTCTCATTTCTCAGCATAAACTCAGCTGGGGGAATGCTGAAGCGATGCACTAACGTCACGACAGCGGCGTGCACGTAAAAATGTTTGCAAAAATCGCGTTGCTGTCACGCGACATGGCGGAGCGGCGCATACAGACGAATCCTTGAATTATTAGGCCAATTCAGAACGTAATAATATGGCACAGGAACTGGGTGAACTGGATACAGTTGAATTTGAAATTACACATCGGACACCGCGCTGAAGAATCACTAGATGGTGCCTGCAGTAGATTTACTAAACATTTAATACTGACATGGCAGGTACGAATACTTCAATTCCATCAAAGATTACAAATTACTTTCCGTTTAGAGAGACCCTACACTCTGTTGCTGAAATTGACTGTGTATTATTGCAAACATCAGTACCTTGTCTCTGAACTAAAACCATTAAAAACGTTGTAATATCACTATTGCTACCGGAGAAAAAATAGACATACAAATACACTCACAGCCCAACGGTCACTCAGTGGCTGTTAGTGTGAATACAGCTTTATGCGGGGATGTGAAAAAGACGGCTTGCCAATTAACACCAGCCCTCTACCTACACGGGTGGTAATTGGAGTGAATGGGAGGGCAAATGGATTGGACAGTCAGCAACATGGTTCACTGGAACATGGCGCCGTAAAAGATGCTGCGATAGTTGATGACGTTCAGAGCACTCCTCAAACGCATGCTTCTCAGATGTTGCCATCTGTTGATGACCAATGCTCATTGGGGCTCCGAAATAGCTTAAGTTATCTAGAAGGCTTCACAGGTGCTACAGCTGGGGAGGGGAACGACCGTGGGGGTAATGATTTGGAAAGCAGCTGCATTAGCTTTAACAGCAATGCAAGTTGTAGATCAGCTGAAATGTTCGGGGTATTTGAAAACCTGCTAACAACACTTGTGGCAAAAAGTGACATTATATCGAAGAAACTAATGGCTCAGGCATGGAGATACTGACGACGTAAGGTCGTCGCTGTGACACAGTGGACAATAAATGTCGCAACCACTCATTGCTTCTAGAAAAATGCCTTATGCAGAGTTCTGAAATAATCGCTTTTGTCAAACGCACTCCCACACAAAAAAGTTCTAGTGGGAAGGGGTGGATACAGAAGGTAATCACACTTCAGTGGAAAAGGTGTGTATTGTTATGGGCACCGAAAAAGGCCTAGTGAAACACCTGAAAAAATGTAAGCCAAAAAAAAGTAACAAGCCAGGCTATCCTGTATGCAAAAAGCAAGAACGTTACATCCTCACTTTTTGCTAATAGCAGCCGCTCTGCAACAAAAAAGGAGAATATTGCGCAACCCTGCAGAGAAATATGAATGCTGGGATGTGAGTGAGATTAATACTTTGTTAAATATAGAAGAAACCCGTATTCATATGGGGAGTTGTAGAACTGCGCAAAGAGCTAAGAAAGATTACAGGCTCAGACACGCATGGCAAAATATATGTCAAAAAGCAATGCGAGTCTGCTAATGCTAAAACGGTGCTAATTCATGGTCTAAATAGTACATCTAGACAAAAGAAGGAAAGGACAAATAATAAAGCGAATGGTGATGAAATATTAACTGATTTGGAAAGTCTGGTTCAGCTGCCTGACACCAATGAACCCATTACATATAACGGAATTACCCACATTTACATTTTACAATTGACCTTTTGTCCTTTTTAACTTACTAATCGGTGTTCTTTTCTACCTTCTGTACAATTGACCTTTCATTGGGAGCTACCTTTTTTCTTTCTCTTCTTCTGCTTCTTACACTTAGTTTATTAATAAATGACAGACGAAAGGCAGATGTTAGCTCTTAATTCAGTATTGTTTTGCTTTTAATTCATATCAAAGCATGCAAATTAGCTTACCTGAACAAAAATATCCTTTTGTTTTCAAAACAGTTAATGTTTCTTCAGGTTAAGTGTCTATCTATCGTGTTTCCACATGATTCACAAGTGAAATTAGCCTTCTTTAATGATATCCCCTATTTCCTGTCAGCTTTCCTTCGTGCGGTCTACATTTGCACCCTTGCTTTCCCCTCAAACGAAGTCCACACAAATCATACGTCTTCAATTACCCGGCATGCTCAATTTCTATGTTGTTATTTCAAATCTCAAGAGGAGAAAAACAATAACAGTCCTACTAGGCCTTGTGACATTCAGAATGTGCAAGTGCGGGGCGAGAGGGAGAAGTGTAAGGGAATTGGAAACTATGGTATTAAGTACATTTGGAGTTGAATTGGTAGTGGTATGCAGATACTTCAATACCAGAATCCCTAGAGATTGTTCGCCTGGTGAAATAGAACCCACCCAGTGCTCTTGCCCTGATTTGAGTGGGAGACTAGACTCAGGATGTAAGTGAGGATTGAGTTGGGCTAGACTATTTTACTCATTAGGGCTATCCATGGTGAATGGAACTTGCCCTTCTGACTCCTCTCCACACTATACTTGGACCTCTGCCCTTAGTTAAAGTATCATAGACTATGGGCATCATTACAGGTGTGCCGGTACAGTAACAACGGTGCCGGTAAGCCTGTAATGAGGCCCTATGTATTCAGTCCCAAACTATCCGCATTGGTGATTGACATGTGTGTAATGCAAAGAGAAGAGAGTGACCACCTGCCTCTTCTTTGTGCCCTAAATTGGACTAACCTGATTGATAATTGTGGGGAGATGAGCGTCCTTGCTGCAAACACTCAGAATAATCGAGTAACATGGACCTCCAATAATCTACAAGTGGCGTGTGAGATACCAAATAAGTTGCTCACTAGATTTATCAATAAGTGTGCTTGGACACACCATTATGAAACGTCTACGGAGATGGCCACACAGGGAATAGTAAGTTATCAGAATTATGTAAAAAATATCAGCACTAGTATTAACAGAGTCAAAAAGGACTCATTAATCAAGGAGCTAATAAAGTGCGACTGACTTATCGACATCCCTTTGATGTTGAGTTAAGAATGAAAAAGGGCAACTAATATCAGAACTTGGGGGAGTAACACGCGCCATGTTAGAGCCCTTGGAACATGCGCAATTGGTAGGTAAACATCAGGCATCCAACAGAATATGGTTGAAACATCACAAGTATGCCTTAGAATGTAAGAAGTGGTGCAAAATGGTATACAGTTGCATGAAGAATGATACCAAAATGTTCTGCAAACTCATTAACACACATAAAGAATATTGTCCATTAGTCTGTGATGTATTGGAAGAGGACTGGGTATGGCACATTGAGTCTACTTTGGGTGTCATCTCCTCACTTTACTGATACAACAGAGTGTTGGGTCTATAGCTGGAAACAGACACAAATTGGGTACATGATTGGTAACAGTAAAACATCAAGGTCCCCTGGGCCCAACGGGACTTGCAATCGCCTGAAAAAAAAGATACAGATGTATGGCTGGGGCTCTACATTGGTTGTTGACTTTGATTGACAAAACTCATCTCCCAAACACATGGAAGGAAAGTATCATTATTCCAATCCATAAAAAAGGCACCAGACCAGACATGTGTAATTATAGTCTATTAGCAATGTGGGACGCCCCTGCTACAATCTTTGCTAAAGTACTGCTTGGGGAATTAAATCTCTGAATCCAGGCAAATAACATAATTCTTCACAACCAAACAGGGTTTAGGAGGGGGTGCAGCACGGCTGGTAATGGACCAACTCTGATTACCATCATAGAGCAGGTATGGTTAATACGGAAGCTGCCGGTCTAGGTAGCCTTTGTGGATTACAGTACGGCTTTCGAAACTGTGGATAGGAACACATGGTGGATGATGCTTAACAAATGGAACATTCCAAGGGGGCTGCTGAGTATGATCATTGCCCTGCATACGTACACAAAAGTAAGAGCGAGGATGAACCATCTTAGGGGAGTGTCTAAATGGATTGAGAACAGCTCTGGCCTCAAACAGGGATGCATATTAGCACCAACTTTGTTTAACATGTTCCTGACCGACTTGGGAGATGGTTTTAAGAATTGCATCTCAATCCTCCCTAAACTGGGCAGGACAGGTATACAATGGCTTGCATAAACTGATCATTTGGCATTGCGGGATTTAACTCCAGGGGTTTGCAAGCTTTACTTGGTCGACTACACAACTATGCAGTTCTCAATTAATTAAAAATTAACACCAGTAAAACTAAAATAATGGTCTTTGCTCCACACCATCACTCGTTGGCAAGGCGCAAGTCCCAATCCTGGACACTTAATGGAGACCTAATAGGAACTGTCAGCTCCTATACATATTTGGGCGTAACAGTTGACAGTAGGCTGAATGGAAAATTACGACTCCAAAATGTACATATTAGGATAGCTCAGGTCACAGGAGCCATTAAAGCATTGACCCACAAAGTAGGAGCTTACTCTGTTGGTACCATCATAAAGCTATATAATAGTAAAATCCTCCCCATTTTAATTCATGAGGTTGAATTTTAGGGACTGAAGATGACAGCCAAACTAGCAGTACTGGAAGAGATGCATTCTTCAGAGGTTATTGTGACTAAACAAGCACATTCTGGCAGAGTTGATCTATTTAGAATACAACATCATGTGCCTTGCTACTAAAATCGATCAATTCAGTTTGCGCACATACTGGAAAACTTTGAATGTGACCATTGATACGGTGGAATGGTGCCTATGGGGTGCATACAATAGCAAAAATGCTATGAAATCTAGTAGCATTGTTAAACTCGTTGGACATGCTTGTTTCTGGCTCAGCGTGACTTCTGACCATGCATTGGCTCTTTCGTAATCGGGGTTTAAGAACACCATGTGATTTATTCTTGAAGAACACAGTAGAGAACAAAACCTAGTGGAACTAGCGGATCATTCTACTGCTTGATTATTTGTAACATACTATCAGGGATGTGGTGGAATACCCACATATGTGAACGTATCTTGCGGAATCACTTAATTTGGACATATATTAGAATTAAGTTCAATGATGTAATGACTCATGAAATATTGGGGGCACGCTTAGAGGTATTGAGGAAGGCAAGATTATGCTGATTCTGTGGTGTAATTGAGTCTGCTGAGCACCTCATGTTGGACTGTAATGAATTAAAAGAAATCAGGAGGAGGTATATGCAGGCTTGGGGGATTATGAAAATGAGAATAACATTTGGGTACTTTTTTTATCTCTGGAAATAATGAGATGTGTATATTTCATTTTACAAAACTATGGACATTTATTGAGAACATTCTAAGAATAATTAATCATGGATCTTGGAAAAATTGAATACGAATGCCTTTTTTCATGTTTTAATATGTATTAATGTGAGGGAGAATAGTATTTAAAGTAAACTTTTTGTTATACTGAATAATGCCCATTCCAAGCAGGGTATTGAAAGAGGACGGTATCCTGCATCAAATATGTCATGATTCAGCCAAGAGGCCTATACAAGGTTGAATCCATGCACAATCACCTGGGGGCAGAGCAATGTCAGCAAATGTCCATGCCAGCATTCTGATCCAAGCCATTTCCATGCATCAACCATTAGAACTCCTGACATGTTCTTAAAGCACTCCTGCTTAGATTGACTCTGCAGAACTGAGATAGCAGTGTGACAAGCAGTTCTGCTGCACTGTCTGCTAGATATGAGATTTTGGTTTGAGCCACAAAGTCCTAGCTTTGTATGATGTCCACTGCCTCACCCACCTTCATGTTCCTCAGTCTACCGCTATGTAATCTACTCTAAGCATGTGAATCTCTGACACATCCAATTGTAGAGAGAAAACAAGTTTCTAACCTGTAACTTTAGTTATCCAGTGTTGGTATGTTTCATAGATTGAAATGCACCCGCCTGCTCCCACTTAGAGGCAATGTACTCAATGTGCTTACCAAAAATCTAAAGGTGGCCTTCTGGGAGAAGCTTGGTCTAGCCACCTCATTGGGTAGGGGTCATGTTGATTGACCCAAATGATGCAGGCAGGCTGCAAATATTTACTTCCAAATTATTGTAATTTTACTTACAACCAAAGATTTGCCAGCCTGATGGCAGAGAATTATTTTATAGCAAAACACAAGAGTTGGTGGCTGGAAGATTTAGAATTAATCTTAACCTCTGACATTGCTCTGGGCAACCATCCAGACCATCGTTCCTCGCCTGCCAAGCCATTACAGAAGGGGATGACCATATGCAAATCAGGCTTGGTCTCACCCCAAAAAGGGCAGTCCAGCCTTAACTGCCAGGTCGCATCCCTTCGGCTTGAGACCACAAGCATCGCCAGACATGTTTCGGCCTTGTTGGGTGTGATGCTGGAAATGCATCGGAGGGACAGGGCCTCCGTATCCTTGTCCTTTACTGCTTTTTATTGTGTGTTCTGTCGTGCAGCTCTCTCCTTTGGTTTTGGTGAACGGACCCGTGGGATACCGTTATGGCACCCATGGGTAGGGGTACAACCCTGTGCCCCTAGTGTATGTTTTTGGGCATCTGGTGTGGCCCACAGAGCAGGGTATGGGCTGGTGGCAGCTCCGTGCTGAACTGACTGGTGCCCTGAGCGTCCTCCATTTTGGGATGCCCAGGCCCTGTCATTGGAATCGGTAGATTCCTGATGGAGACAAGATGGCCCCCGTGACCTCTTGCCTTCCATCGCCGGTTACCTTGATCTTCCCGAAGTCCCGGGAAGCCCTGTCTCTGGTCCTTCCCCCTGACTGGCTGTTGGGTGGAAGTTCCATATATGGTAATGTGAGGAAGTGCTGACCAGACTGGCTGGAGCCTTCCCAACGACCATATGTTGTGGGTCCGCCTGTGGGGGGGACCTGGGTGAATGGAGTGTGTGACGAATACGCATTCTGTGTTGTGGGTGTCTAGTATCTGGTGTTTGACACAATGGGCCTCATTACGACTTTGGAGGTAGCCATGGCGCTATTAGCTCCATGGCTGCCTCCAAAATCGTGTCCGGGTCCGATCTGGTGGAGTGGGGACTTACCGGGACATTCCGCCCTAGGCGGACCCGGTAAGTCCCCATTCCAAATGCCATTCCCCATTCCCATTTGAGCCCCCATAGGGCTCAATGGGAATGGGGATGGTGCCAATTACGGGCCTGCTAATGGCAGGCCCGTAATTAGCGCCCTGGTCCCCTAACAGGACCCATAAGGTCCGACCACATGTCCCTTGCGGTTCCCGCTAAGGGACCTCGGAATTGGGCAGTAAGTGATTACTGGCATCGGTCTCCTTACCGGTGCCCGGTATCCCTTACCGCCCACCTCGTAATGAGGCCCAATGACTGAGAAAGCCCTGCCCGAAACTGGTATGAATACAGTGTGGAGTGTTGAATGGCTGGGTACTTCTCCCAATACATAACTTGTTGTGAGTGTCTGGAGAGAAGGGAATGGCCTGAATGCACTATGCACCTGATTGGCTGCCTGCCTGCATGAATGCCCTTCTGACCGATTGGTTGCCTGAGTGTGACCCAGCAGAATGAATGGGAGACCAACTAGTATATCTGGGGGCCTGTCACTGCTAGAATTCGTGTTCAGAAGCTGAAGTCCACTATGACGAGTAACTGGAGTAAACCTGAAGCTTAACCTTGAAGCCCTGCTGGAAGAGAAGAATTGCTGTTGTTCTCCTTCACAATCTGGAAGCTGCTGTGTCTCCAAGGACTGACCCAGAGAGGACCTGGGAAGGCGCACTCTTCCCGAGCTACGAGGGACCATCGTGCACCAGCTGATCTTTGCCAAAGCTCCCTGGTAGACAGACCTTCGACAGGCTGCTGACCCGAGACTGGGACTGCCGCGGAATCCCAAGGAGAAGCGCCCGGACTGTTGTCCACCACTGTCGGCGACCGCCGTCGCCGACCGGAGCCGCCATGCTCCCGTTTGCCTAAGAACTTTCGGATCCAAGGACGCTCTCGTCCGCATCGCCACTGCTTTTTCCCGCTGGAGAAGGCCTGGCCATCGACGTGCTGAGGAGTATCCACCGGTGGGTTTCCCGTCACCCGAAGACCACAGAGACGCCGACGACACGATGCCCCTGCTGGGCCACAGTTCTTCAAACTCTTTGCGGTCCAGAACTATCGACACCGAGGTGCCCCGCATGCCTCTTCCTTGCAGGACGTTTACGCTTCCCCATCAACAAGCACCACTAGGAACGAAGCTGCCACTTCACCGTCGTAGCTCACCCTGTTCGCTGTCAGACGTTCGATGACCCGTAACCCCTGCCTTAAAGGGAGGACACTCAAGAAGTGCCGTCGATTCCCCGACGAAGAACGCTATAACGCCAGGTACTTTGCGGTTGCAACACTATTGGAAAGTCTTGTGTGAACAATATATGGACTGGGCTTGTGATATATATTTTTATTCTACAGGTTGCCCAGGTGTGGGGATCTCCACACAGAACTGAGTCTAGGTATCAGGGCCAGTATTCTGCCAATTGTTCCAACCAACTGCTTTCCTCTTACCTCTATCGTTGGTTTCCTTTACAAACTGATTTGTGTGACATTTAACCGTACAGTTGATGCACTTTAATGAGATCTAATAGTAATGGTGATACCACATAGAACTGTATATTTGCCATTATGGCTAACCAAGTACAAAGTGAGTTATCGTGATATTGTACATAACCTTGAATATTAATTATATAAAGTCTGTGTTTTAACTAATACAGTGTGCGGACATTCCTTTTTGGGTGCTTGGGGACTACACTGTACTTAAGAACCAGCCTGCATCACCTCCGGAGAAGCTAGGCCTTGATTGCTCGTCCATTGCTACCGTAATAGAGAATCTTGGCTGGGGTCCTCTGTGCCTCTCCTCTACCATATAGAGAGCAGAAGTACAGACACCCCCCTCCGGTCTTTACACAGGTAGCAGCAGTGGGATGCTTATGGTTTTAAGGATCAGTGTATAACCGTGCCACTTACAAAATGTCTGCACTTTGTTAAATTGAGGTTTAGTTGTGTACAAGATAACTGCATTACAAGCAATGGAATCTATTGCGAATGGTAAATTGACTCAGATGAGCTTAGAGGCTCTCCAAGATGCTTGTGAAGCCAGGGAGTTAGATTTTGTGGATAAGTCTAGGTCTGAGCTGATAGCTGCCCTGGTGGACTACCAGACTGATGGTGTAACTCTTGAATGGGGGGATGCAACCAATGAGGACCCTGCCCCGAGGGTTGTCGCTGAATCTGTTTCTGGGAATGCCACCATTCCTGCTGCCTCTGTTCCAAACCTCAGCACTTCCTTGGAGCTTGAGTTATTAAGGATGAAATTGGCCTTTGAATAACGCAAGTTGGAAATAGATGCTGAGCTTAAGAAAAAGGAGTTGGCACAGCAAGTGGAACTCAAGTATAGGGATCCTGAACTCAAAGACAAGGACACTGAATGTCAGCAAATCCAGTTAGAGAAAGCTCGAGTGGAGACTTCAGCTAAACCAGTTGAGAGTGTCAAGTCCCCAGCAACCAAGTTTATGAAATATTTGGTTGGTGTGTATGCAGAGGGTTCTGATATCCTCCAATGGATTGAAGCGTTTGAGATGGCTTGTGCAATTCATGATGTTGATAAGAGAGATTGGGCTAAGTGTTTGTTAAGCAGAGTGCCTCAGACTGGATATGACTGTATTCTGAAGCCGAGTGTGGAAGAAAGGGGTCAGTATGAATGCATGAAGTCTGCTTTAATTGCCAAGTTTGGCATGACACCTACCCAGTACCTTAAGAGGTTCAGGGATTTTAAGAAATGAGAGAATGTGTCTTGGATTGACTGGGTGAGTGCTACGCACATGAACATGATGGGTGGATTAATGGTTACAAAGTGAAAACTTTTGTTGAATTGTCCCACCTTATGTTTTTTGAGCATTTTTCGGAAGCCTGTTCACCAGAGCTGCATCAGTATGTTGCTGACCAGAACATTTTGAACCCCTTTAAGCTGGCTAGGTTGGCTGACAAGTGGGTCTCCCACCGGGTGTCCCCTAAGGACTCCAGTGGGAAGGACAAGGACAAAGAAAAGGGGACCTCTCAGAAAGCTGAGGAGTCCCATAAGCAATCACAGTCGGGTAAACCAAAACCTTCCTCTCCTAAGACCCAAAAACCTAGTGGGGATAAGTCTGTTGTGGGTGGGAGTAAGAGTAGTGGTCCGCCTGCTGCACTCCTGGCACTTGTTGGGATTGTGGGGCTCTGGATCACTGAAGGGGTGACCCCAAGTGTAAGGGTAAGGCACTTGGAGTCCAGGCTGTCAGCCTGACCTACCCCTACCCCTACTCCATACCTGAGGTGGAGGCCACTGTCCTCCCCTCCTCTACTGGGATAACATTCAGTGTTCCCGTAGAGATTTCCTTAGTGTCCCTTGGGGCCTGGGACCAATACGCAGAAGTACTGGCGACTATCCCACAGAAAACTCATAGGTTTTTGAGAAGTGTCCTCTTGAATGGCCAGCCTTCTACTGGTTTGAGACACACTGGGGCAAGCATGACAGTGGTGGACAGGACCCTGATCAAGCCAGAGGACTGTGTAGGTGCTCATCTGAGAACCACCAGGTTAGCTAGTGGGCCTCCCAAATTATTGCCTGTAGCCTTAGTCAACATTACGATTGGAGACAAGACAGTGAAGCTTCCGGTCCTGGTTCAAGACAACATTCCTGCAAACATTTTGTTAGGACACGATTTGGTCGAGTTGGGGATGATCACGGATGGTCTAACCATGGCTGCTGTGGCGGTCACCCGATCGCAGGTCACACAGGGTCCAGCTGCGAGCCTGGTATCCTTGCCGATGGGGGAACCCAAGGCACGAAGGAAACGGAAGAGTAAGAAGGCCATCTCTGTGGAGGGAGCCCCTGTTCTTCCTGCTGTTCCAACAGCACCCATTGGGATCCAGGCTCCGGGCGG
The DNA here is from genome assembly GCF_040938575.1 of Ambystoma mexicanum. NCBI lineage: Eukaryota > Metazoa > Chordata > Amphibia > Caudata > Ambystomatidae > Ambystoma > Ambystoma mexicanum. The sequence continues at coordinate 109,579,407 of NC_090938.1, read as the reverse complement.
GCTGGATCCAGTGGTAAACCCCTTCTCAACTCCTGTGGGAGAAGAGCCAGAAGACTTTCCTGTGGGAGAGGTACTCAACCCTGAGGAACACCCCGACCTTCAATGCCTGTTAGCTGAAGGGGGACCCTCCCGGGCAGACTTCTGTAAGGGACAGAGAGAGTGCCACTCTCTCGAGGGCCTGAGGGAATAGGCCCTGTCCCAGGCACAAGAAGTGCCTAGGACATTCCAGATTTATTGGGATGGTGAGCTCCTTGTTAGTGAGCCCACTAAACCTGAACCTGGTGCCCCCAAGAGGTTGGTGGTACCCCAGGTTTAAAGGCCCTCCCTACTGCAGTTGGCGCATGAGGTGCCCTTAGCTGGTCATCTTGTTTACCAAGAAGACTAAGCAGAGGCTCTCTGCCCATTTCTACTGGCCTCGGATGGGAGTAGAGATAGAGTCCCATTGCAGGACCTGCCCAACTTGTCAGTTGTCTGGAAAGACTGGAGGCAGTGTCATTGCCCCACTGCAGCCGTTGCCAGTGGTTGGCACACCTTTTGAGAGGGTGGGCATCGATATTGTCGGTCCCCTTGACCCTCCCACTTCAGGTGGACATCCGTTCATCCTGGTCCTGGTTGATCATGCCACCAGGTACCCTGAGGCTATACCCCTTCGGACTATTACTGCCAATATGGTTGCCGGGGCTCTCCTGCGCATTTTCACCCCTGTTGGATTCCCTAAGGAGGTTGTCTCTGGTAGAGGATCCAACTTCATGTCTAGTTACATGAAAACCATCTGGAAAGAGTGTGGGGTAACCTGTAAATTCTCCACCTCTTACCATCCCCAGACCAATGGTCTGGTTGAGAGATTTAATAAAACTCTCAAGGGCATGATAGGCGCTTTGGAAGAGCCCCTAAGGAGGAAATGGGATCTCCTCCTGCCATGCCTGTTGTTCGCTTACAGAGAGGTACCTCAAGAGGATGTTGGTTTCAGCCCCATTGAGTTACTCTTTGGACATCCCGTGAGGGGGAGGCCCTTTCCTTAATCAGAGAAGGTTTGGAGGCCACCCCTCCAGGTCCCGCCAAGCAAGTGGGGGACTATGTGTTAGGCCTCAGACGGAGGATGACACAGATGATGGGTCAGGCAACAGCGAATCTCAGGGCCAGCCAGGAATTGAATAAGTACTGGCATGACCTTAAAGCATCGCAGGTGGATTGGACTCCGGGACAGGAGGTTCTCGTGATGGAAACTACCAAGCCTCGGGCTTTGGCAGATAAATGGACTGGACCCTTCAGGATAATCTCCAAGATGGGCAAGGTCAATTATCTGGTTGACATGGGAGCCTCTGGGGTAGCCCCTAAGGTATTCCATGTTAACAGGCTCAAGTCCTTCCACAGGCGAGCAGAAGTCTCATGTCTCTTGCTAGCTTCAGAGCAGGAAGAGGATGAGAGTGAGGCCCTTCCTGATTTGCTGCATAGCAACCCTCAGGATGGCTCAGTGGAGGGAGTACATCTCTCTCCTGATCTGATGACAGAGCAGAAGAAGGCCTGCAGGACTTTGCTCCGGCAGTATGCCTCTCTGTTTTCACTGACACCAGGCCTTACACAGTGGCGTAGGCACAAGATTGACACTGGTGACAGTGTGCCTGTCAAAAGCAGGTGCTACCGTATGTCAGAGACATTTAAGAACCACATCCAGGCTGAGGTTGCCAAGATGTTGGATCTGGCTGTTATTGAACCCTCAACTAGTCCCGGGTCCAGTCCAGTGGTCCTTGTCCCCAAGGCAAGTTCCCAGGACGGTACCAAGGATTGGAGGTTCTGTGCGGACTACCGCGGAGTCCATGCCGTCACCAAAACTGACGTGCACCCACTGACCAGGGCTGATGAGCTCGTGGACACCATAGGTGCTGCCAAATTTGTGAGCACCTTTGACCTTACCTCAGGCTATTGGCAAATAGCTCTGATGGATCATGCTAAGGAAAAGACGGCGTTCTCAACACCTGATGGCAGCGTCAGGTTGGCCTATCGGCCTTTCGGCCTGTTGCCGGGCCGAAATCGTCTTGGGCAAGGGGACGGCTTGTTAAGGCCCACGTGGGCCGGTCTTGCACCTGCTCAGGGCTGCCTGCAGGCCCTGCCTTCTCTGATCTGCTCTGAATGATCAGGGCCTTCAGGCAGTGAGTCAGCGCAAGACTCCATGGTGCCAGCCGCCACTTTGCCAGTGAAGGAAGTGTCACTTTTTTACAAAACACTGGGAGCCAGCCCGGCCTGCTCCCAGTGTTTTGTAAAGAAGTAACATCCGGCAACTTGCTCGCCCGTCCTTGAAAGGACCTGGGGCAGCAGCAGGTCAGGCTGCTGGCACTGCCCTGCACATGGGGAGCTTTCTATAGCTTCTACGCGCTATATGCTCCCTGCTGTTTAACCAGTCTGGTACAAGAATCACTCGTTTTTTTTAATGCATGTACAAATCAGATTCTTAATGGCACAGTTGCGGACCTTATCGCATCGAGGCGTGATCACTGTGATAGTTGCGATGTAGCGCCTTTTGCACACCCGCTTTTTGGGCCAGCCGCTCCTCGAGTCTTCATTTGCTAAATTCTGTGTATGTTAGTACTCTGTTAGTACTTTTTTTTTTCATGCGCATGTATATTTAAGAGTATACCAATAAGTAGTGTTTTTTTTTAATGTGTTTTTTATACTTCTGCCATATATCCAGTTACCACACAAAAAAAGTTTTTAAAAAAAGTTATAACAGTATTATGTTATTAGTCATGTTAAGAAGCTCCACAATGCACCAAGCCACCGCCTGGGCCCAGAACGGCACAGAGAATAGTTTCCCCACCTGCACCCCAGCTTCCCGTGGCAACTGCACTCTCTTTCTGGGGAAAGTATTGGATTGCAGGTCACACTCATGGTGCGCGATGTAGTCACGTTTCCAGGCTGGAGAGCAAGCTTTTGCTTTGCACGGTGGGTTTGTGCGCCGATCACTGCGGCTGGAGCGTTAGGAGGCAGTGGTTTATCGTTTGAGGCGGCATAAAGGAAGAACCTACTTGCGGGTCATCTGGCCAGAGTCCCGAGCCACTCACAGTGGGGAAGCCAGTGCACTCTTTGTTGCCTGCAGAAGTCACCCGCGCTCTGGCAATATCTTGGGGCCACAATCAATGTAAGGAGATTGTCCTGAAAGCATACAGTCACAGAGATGGCGAAGCACGAGTAGGAGCGCTGTGGTGAGTGTATGCAGGAAGTTGGTGACTGCGGGGTGCAGCACACTGTGCCCTATTTAACGTTCATATACGGCAATCAGTCCAGTGAGAGAGTGTGTGTGTGTGTGTGTGTGTGTGTGTGTGTCTGTGTGTGCGCACTGCGCTTCCTGACTGTCGCATGAGGAATTTCCAGTTATGTGGGCACACTATCTGTGCGGATGGAGGTGTCATTAACTTGCTCCTGTTTGCGGTGGGAGGAGGGGGAGGCAGAAAAAACCCACATTTCCATTCACCCTGCATTGGGATCCGCGCACAGAGCCTTCGCGCATTGGCCCGTTCTCACGGGAAGATTGGCGAGCTATGTTGCCATTGCCGGGAGTGCATTATAGAGTATATTATGCTTAGGGGGAGAGCGCGACAGCGACTTACGCTTGAAAGGTATGCATTTCCTTATCTCTGGGCAAAAGACCAAGCCCTGTTCTGCACAGGCACCTATAGAGAGAACGGGAGGGCGAGACACACGGGTAGAGTGGGATTAAGGCAGCGATAGAACGAGGGCGTGCGTTAAGTGAAATGGGAGCATGCACCCCTGCATAGCCCCACAGAGGGGCACATGCATCCAGGTGACCCCCCATATAGGCAGCGCATTGCTCTGGATTGAGATGGCGGTCAGACAGGCTTGAGTGCAGAGATGCAAGAGAGATATGAGGGTGGGGGTGGCCATGGTGGAGGCTGCTCCCAGGTAACTCGTTACAGAGTAAGGCATCAGGCTTACCCGATAGCAGGCTCAGACTGGCCCGAACCAAAAATGCAAAATGCGAGTGTGGCCCAGTTTTTTGGGTCCAATTGGGCCACTTTTTTGGCCCATGTTGGCCAGTTTGATAAGTTGCTTCACCATGTGGCCAGTAGTGCTGGCCAGTGTTACTGAATATTCTTTCAAATGTTTGCATTCACAGTAATTTGACAATATGGATCTATACACACAGATATGAATGAAACATATGTTGATCCAATCTTGTATGAAATGTATATCACATTAGTGAAATCATAACCATATTTTTCGTAGTGTACTTAGGAACAATGCTATTTGATGCCCACTTCCTGTTTTGTTAAGGGGTGAAAGGTTGTGTTTCATTAATGGCACTGATTCTGTAGAAACATCCGTGTTTGCGCAGTGAGAAGCGTGGTAGGCACTGCATTCCTTTCTATAGCATTGCGCTATGCTGGGCACATATTCCTCCATCACTGTTCACACTGTATCAAGTCTCACTCGCACACACATATTTGTACAAGCCCTTGCAGTTGCTGTCTATTTGAAAGCTTATATTCAAATGACCTTTACCTGTACTGCAATCCCAGTGCCCTGCACTAGCACATTACTATCTAGAAATTGTTTAGCAATATGCATCCTCCAAACGAAATAAGTAATACATCAACACATCACAAATCATCCTCTATTGTGACTTGCAGCAGGTCCCAAAACCGCAGTGGGGGTGGTTGGTTCATGCCACTCCTGCATCTCGGAGCTGTGGACCCTGTCACAGAACTGTATGCAAAGTTATGTTATTTTATGAGTTGTTTTGTAATGTAACAGACACATGAACCCTCCATAAGTAGCATTTTCTGTAAAGTCGTGAATTGACGCGATTCACAGATGATAGTTTGAGCGCCCCTTTTTTTGAGTCGTGGGGTGGGTCACTTTTTTAAGGCGAGGGGTGGGCCACTTTGTTTTGGGTGTCCGTGCCTATTTCTTGTCCCAGTCCAACCCTGCCTGAGGAACTCTACCACTTTAGGGTCATGCCTTTTGGGTTGGAGAATGCCCCTGCCACCTTCCAGATATTGGTCAATCATGCGCTCAGTGGGCTGGAGGCCTTCTGTGTGGCCTACTTAGGCGGCATTGCCGTCTACAGTTCCACCTGGGAAGAGCATTTGACACATCTGGATAATGTGTTGCAGGCCTTGAAAATGGCTAACCTCACTATCAAGGCCACCAAGTGCCAGATAGCTCAGGGGAAAGTCACGTATCTTGGTAATGAGGTAGGAGGGGGTCAAATCCAACCTCTCCCCAGTAAAGTACAGGATGTACATGACTGGGAGACTCCCACTACTCAAACCCAGGTGAGAGCCTTTTTGGGCCTCACTGGGTATTATTGCAATTTCATGGCAGACTATGGAAACATAGCTGCACCACTGACAGCTCTGACTTCACCCAAACAACCTAGGAAGGTTAATTGGACTGAAGACTGTCAGAGGGCCTTTGATGGCTTGAAAGAAAGTCTGTGTAGGGCACCTGTGTTGTGTGCGCCTGACTACAGCAAACCCTTTATCGTCCAGACGGATGCCTGCAACACCGGAATTGGAGCTGTCTTGTCCCAGTTAGATGACAAAGGGAGGGAACACCCAATCATATTCATCAGTAGACAACTCAAGGGTAGAGAACCTAGGTGGGCTACTGTTGAAAAGGAGTGTTTCAGTATAGTTTGGAGCCTTAGGTGTTTTAGGCCCTACCTTACGGGGTCTACCTTCAAGGTCCAAACGGATCATAAGCCCCTGAAGTGGCTTATGCAGATGAAGGGTGAAAACCCGAAACTGCTCAGGTGGTCCATTAGCTTGCAAGGGCTAGACTTCACCATAGAGCATAGACCAGGGAAGAGTCACGATAATGCAGATGGCCTTTCCAGAAGGTATGTTGACCATCTGGATGAGGGTGTCTATCTCGTGGGAGATTAGGCCCCCTAACCTCAGTCTGGAGGGGGGCGACTGTGATGCTGGAAATGCATCGGAGGGACAGGCCCTCCGTATTGTTGTCCTTTACTGCTTTTTATCGTGTGTTCTGTCATGTTTTCTGCGCAGGAGTTCATGTGGGACTCCTGGCGTTGCAACTCTCTCCTTTGGTTTTGGTGCACAGACCCATGGGATACCCTTATGGCACCCATCGGTAGGGGTGCAACCATGTGCCCCTAGTGTATGTTTTTGGGCACCTGCGTGTGGCCCCCAGAGCAGGGTATGGGCTGGTGGCAGCTCTGTGCTGAATTGACTGGTGCCCTGAGCGTCCTGCATTTTGGGATGCCCAGGCCCTGTCATTGAAATCGGTAGATTCCTGATGGAGACAAGATGGCCCCCGTGGCCTCTTGCCTTCCATCGCCGGTTACCTTGATCTTCCTGAAGTCCCGGGAACCCTTGACTCTGTCCCTTCCCCATGACTGGCTGTTGGGTGGAAGTTCCATATATGGGAGTGTGGGGAAGTGCTGACCAGACTGGCTGGAGCCTTCCCAACGACTGTATGTTGTGGGTACGCTTGTGGTTGGGACCTGGGTGAATGGAGTGTGTGACGAATACGCATTCTATGTTGTGGGTGTCTAGTATCTGCTGTTTGACACAATGATCAATACAGCCCTGCCCGAAACTGGTATGAATGCAGTGTGGAGTGTTAAATGGCTGGGTACTTGTCCCAATACACATAACTTGTTGTGAGCGTCTGGAGAGAAGTGAATGCCTTGAATGCACTATGCACCTGATTGGCTACCTGCCTGCATGAATGCCCTTCTGACCGATTGGTTGCCTGAGTGTGACCCAGCAGAATGAATGGGAGACCAACTAGTATATCTGGGGTTCTCTCACTGCTAGAATTCGTGTTCAGAAGCTGAAGTCCACTACGACGAGTAACTGGACTATACCTGAAGTTTAACCTTGAAGCCCTGCTGGAAGAGAAGAATTGCTGTTGCTCTCCTTCACAATCTGAAAGCTGCTGTGTCTCCAAGGACTGAACAAGAGAGGACCTGGTAAGGCACCCTCTTCCCGAGCTACGAGGGACCATCGTGCACCAGCTGATCTTTGCCAAAGCTCCCTGGTAGACAGATCTTCGACAGGCTGCCGACCCGAGACGGCGACTGCCGCGGAATCCCAAGGAGACTGTTGTCCGCCACTGTCGATGACCGCTCTCGCCGACCGGAGCCGCCGTGCTCCCGTTTGGAACTTTCGGATCCAAGGATGCTCTAGTCTGCATCACCGCCGCTTTATCCCGCTCGAGAAGGCCTGACCGTCGATGCGCCGAGGAGTATCCACCGGTGGGTTTCCCGCCACCCGAAGACCAGCGACACCGACGACTCGACGCCCTTGCTGGGCCACAGTTCTTCAAACTCTTTGCGGTCCAGAACTATCGACACCGAGGTGCCCCTTACGCCTCTTCCTTGCACAACGTTTACGCTTCCCGTCAACGAGCACCGCTAGGAACGAAGCTGCCACTTCACCGTCGTAGCTCACCCTGTTTGCTGTCGGACGTTCTACGACCCGTGACTCCTGCCTTAAAGGGAGGACACTCAAGAAGGGCCGTCGATTACCCGACGAGGAATGCTGCAACGCTAGGTACTTTGGGGTTGCAGAACTATTGGAAAGCCTCATGTGAACAATATATGGACTGGGCTTGTGATATATCTTTATTCAACAGGTTGCCCAGGTGGGGGGGGGGGGATCGCCACACAGAACTGTGTCTAGGTATCTGGGACAGTATTCTGCCAATTGTTCCAAACAACTGCTTTCCTCTTACCTCTATCGTTGGTTTCCTTTACAAACTGATTTGTGTGACATTTAACCGTACAGTTGATGCACTTTAATGAGATCTAATAGCAATGGTGGTACCACGTAGAACTGTATACTTGTCATTATAGATAACCGAGTACAAAGTGAGTTATCGTGATATTGTACATAACCTTGAAAATTAATTATATAAAGACTGTGTTTTAACTAATACAGTGTGCAGACATTCCTTTGTGAGTGCTTGGGGACTACACTGTAGACCAGCCTGCATCACCTCCTGAGAAGCTAGGCCTTGATTGCTCGTCCATTGCTACCGTAATAGAGAATCTTGGCTGGGGTCTTCTGTGCCTCTCCTCTACCATATAGAGAGCAGAAGTACAGACACCCCCCCCTCCCGTCTTTACATTGGGCCACATCAGTGAGGAGTAGCTTGGGTCGCTATGCCCAGAAGACATGGGACATACGTCTGGGCATACCCACCCCTCCCTGGATGACTATAGCAAAACACAAGAGGTGATAGCTGGAAGATTTAAATTAATCTTAACCTCTGGCATTGCTCTGAACAAGCCTCTGGACCATCTTTCCTCGCCTGCTAAGCCATTACAGAACGGAAAGACCATATGCAAATCAGGCTTGGTCCCAGCCCGAACTGCCAGGTCACATCCCTTCTGCACGAGACCACAAGCCTCTGCAGTTAGAGATAGGAGAATGTGTGAAGGAGGTGCCCAGTAAGAAACATGTCTCTGTACATGAATATACCCAATCTAGAGTTTTACAAATGAATGCTGGTGCTCTTCATGCCCGATCTCATCCCATTCCCATGGGTTGCATATCGTAAGTATGAAGGATGTGCGATGTTGGGGTACGGGTACAGTAGTCACTAATACAAGTCACTTTCACTTTTCGATTTAAAACTAAGCAGTGGACTAAACTTGCTATCCACGAAAGATATTCTACAAAATAGGTGCACATCGTTTTTGCAAGAAATGTCTGTATTTAAATTGTTTTGCATTTGTTACAGGTCACTGGTTTTGACAGTGTGGATGATGAATCAAAACATAGTGGACAAGTATTCTCTGATAAGAGCCCAAAGCCACAGGATTGGAATAGTGAATTTGGCCCATCATACAGTTACTACATTTATTTCATGTATGCAAATATTGCAGTGCTCAATAATCTCAGAAAGTAAGTACTAAATAAGATTTGTTTGCATTTAGATTTTTGTGAGGATGTTTCATAGAATGTTAACGTATGGAATATTCTCTACAGAACATTGTCAAAGATTCACAACTTCAGAATGATGAATAAAGGTGTATCAAAGTGGTACAAAAAGTATTCAAACATTTGACTGTATGATTAGTTGACATCATCGGTTGGAATGCCATTGTTAAGAAAACTGCCTCTGTATGTCATCAAGCTAATAGGAGCATCTTACTTTTTCGTCGAATTATGGGGGGAAATACTCTGTGGCTTCTTTGAGAATGTATGATGCAAAATTTAGGGCTATGTGGCTGGGCTGTGACCTGAAAGTCTTTGACATAACTGATTTAAAGTATTTAAAAAGGATGCCTTTTACAGGTCTGGTTTCGTAAAGCAAGTTTCAGAGCTTTTCTTCAGTTTTTCTCATTTCCTTGTTACAATGGGTTTCATTTGTCAAATATTTTATAATTTATATGCAAGGTTTCTAATTGCACATTTTAATTTGACCATTCTGGTCAGAAAAACCTCACAAGATAATACAGCTGCTTTCACAGATTCCTGTTTGGAATCAGAGGATGCCGATCGAGCAGCATGTACAGTGCTAATAGTATAGCAGTGACTCATGAGGACGTTTCAGCGCCTAACAAATAGTAAAAAAAGAATTGTGATCACTTGAGTCAGATAAATCTGATAGTGGGCAGTCCCAACAGGAAAGGCTAGGTCGTGCTTACAAGGGAGTGTTTTACTAGTGTCTGAAGTGAACGTATCCCAGTGCCTCAGCAGCCTTCCCCAATAATGCTCAGTTCAAAGACTCTTTACTACTACCCAATATATGGTTGGGGTAGAGACACAGAAGCACCCCAGCCAAGGCTCTGAAAGGGTAGCAAAGCCTAGCAATGTACGAGCAACCATGGCTGAGACTCAAGGGAGGTGATGCAGTCTGGTTCTTAGGTATAGTGAACCCCCAAACACCCCACCCCCAAAAGGAATGTCCACATACTATGTTAAGTGCTAACACAGTTCTTTTATTAAATAGAAATATGTTTAGATGGATATATACATATAAATAACTCACTTTGTATACAGTTTTCTCTTTTCTAACAATTCACTCAATATAGACAGTGCTATGTGTTATACAGTTACACTTAAGTTCAGTAATGACTCACCAACTGATAAATGTTATAAATTGCCTTAAAATGACTAAACACTGTTTAACCTCAAAATGTGTGTACAGGTGTGGAAAATCAAGCGATTAGGTTAGAACATAGGCATAATGCTTTTAGTGTAAAAATACAATACTGTGTGGAGATTTCCCAACCTGGGCAACCTGCAATGAAAGGGTAAGTTACACTTTGCTTTTATATTAAGGCCCAGTCCATAAATGTTCATTAATTGTCTGTTCTTATTTCTATAGGTCCCACCACCCCATAGTACCTGGGAAGCAGTAAGAGAGTCGAGTCCAAGACGAATTAGGGACCCTGGTGTAACCCCTGCCACAGGAAGCCCCTTTTCCTCGTCACAGTACCTTGGGTGCCTTGGAAGGCGAAGTGGTGGAGTCTCAGCTTTATTTACTCGACGGTGCCCCTTGATGATGGACTCCCTCTGGAAGAAGGAGCCACTGCGACATGGCTATCGAGCAGGAGAATGGTCCCAAGCAGTGTCGGAAAGGCAGCAGTGAAGGTCGGTTCCAGTAGTCTCCTTCGACGTGTTGTTAAGGCGGCTGTGGATGTCCCATGAAGATGATACCTGCTGAGGAGCTAGACAAGGCCTGGGATGTGAAGATAACTTCTTTGGTTTCTGTGGATGACCTTTGCTGGTGGTGGGTGCAGTGGCAGAAGTAGGTGTTGTGTTTCTTCAGTTTGCAAGTTATCACCTTTTGGTTCTTCGGGGCTGCAGCTACAACAGGATGACAGGATGTCTTCTGGCTAGTTGGACCTGAACACTGGACTGCTCTGCAGACCTCCACCAACTCTGGATCCTCAGGACTTGATTTGCAGTTTGGAATGCCTGGAAACCCACCGGTGGGCACTTCTCTGCAGGCCACAACACTGGACCTCTTCAATCTTGGAAACGTGTACAGATGTTGAGGTTGCAGTGTCCTTTAAAGATTTCTTCGGTTGGTTGGAACTTTGTCAGCTCCAGGCGTTGTGCAGCACTATGCCAGGGTACCCCCTCTTCTGGGCAATAAACAGCAGTCGAGCTCTCTTCTGGTCATGGACAGCCTACAGACACAGGACAGCGCTGGTGGACTTCTTGGGTTCAAGATGTCTGGACACTCTTCTTCAGGACCCACGCAGAGACCTCTGCAGGATGGCAGGCACTCAAGACTGGCTTCCAGGACACTTGGGGTAAAGAACAGCAGCTTTACGATGTCTCCTTGTATCGATAGGAAGAGGTCACCTCTCCCGGTCATCTTGCAGTCCTTGAATCAGCAATTCAGCCTTTGGATTGCTTGAAGAGTTGCAGCAGCAGAACATCTTCCTCCAGCTGGATTCAGGTTGCAGGCTTCCAGGAATACTCCAAACGTCTGACTTCAGTTGGCAGCTTCTGACTTCTGACCCAGAGGTAAGTGAGGGTACTTCTGATATACACAAATCCCCCCATTCACTCAGGCTGAGCTTGGCTCAGTCAGCCAATCACACACTCTGGCATTTATCATGCAGCACCCAATCAGGCCCACTGGCATTCAGGCCATTCACCTAAAACCAGACTCCCAAATCAGTGAATGTATATTGGAAACACCTCCCAGCTTTTCAGAGCACACTCAGTCAGCCAATCACACACTCTGGCATTTACCATGCAGCACCCAATCAGGCCCACTGGCATTCAGGCCATTCACCTAAAACCAGACTCCCAAGTCAGTGAATGTATATTGGAAACACCTCCCAGCTTTTCAGAGCACACACTGCATTCACTCCAGTTTCAGACAGGACTGGCTCAGGCCGGACCACAGGCATTCTAACACACAACCAAAGCCAGACACCCACAACACGGAATGTGATTTCACTCCTCTCTCCATTCATTCAGGTCCCACCCCAAGTGTGTACCCAAAACAAGAGAAAAATGTAGCACAGCTCACAACGTAGTGTAGGTCTGAAAGTATTTAATGTTTAATATTACCAAAAAACATAAGTAAAAGGTACGGCTGGAGAGCAGTAACAAAAACAGAGGCAGTCGCCCGTTAGCATGACCCGCACACAACGCGTTTCACACTCAACTATATATTCACTAACAAAAAACATAAGGAACGTTATGGTTACAGGTGTTAGGGCGAATTCTCCAAAATGGCTAATTTCCCTTACCAACTGAGTCCCTCAGCAGCTTTGCTGGATATCTAGGGTTATTTATTTCACCTGGTAAGAGTGTGAGCCTTTTTCCCACTCTTACATGTGTTTTGCTGTGTTTGTTTTTACCATTTGTGTGATATTGGGCTCTGGAGCCTCATCTACTCAATGGGCATCATTTTTTTGTGTGTTAGACAGCTTTGCTCCCTTTTCACCAAGACTTGGCTGTTGGCAGTGGTAACTACCCTAGTTTTTATACCGCGGTTATCTTAAATAACCATGGTATTCTTTTCGGCTATTTTATTAGCCTCAAACATAAACCGCTTGACCAAATATATTTTATTTCGGGTCTGGCTGGGTTTATTCGCCATTTCTTTTTGTAAAAGTCTTTCTCGTGTTCTACTCTGCGTGCCAAACCAGGTTTGGTTCCTTTGTTCGCCGTCTTTTCGCAGGCTTCTTCACACAATCCCTCCGTAAGGCGCCTGAAAGTCTGGGTACGCAGGATGTGAGGGAGGGGTTTTAGGACCCCTGCCACAGGTTCCCTTGGTAACCAAAGTCACACTCCTGTTTGATTGGCTGGATGACTACCCTTGCCAGGACAGCCACCCTGCTGTGTGATGGACAGCCAGGCTGTGTGAATGGGGGAATGCTGCATAAAAAGCAGGTCTCTGGGACTGGAAAGGCAAAGTCTCCACTGGAACGAAGGAACTGACGAGGAGCTGACAGAAGAGGACCCCTACAATGACTGCACCACCCGGTGAAGCCCTTCTGCAGGTCTGAATCTTCAAACTCCAACGACAGAGAGCATCCTCCAGGAATACTCTTCCCTTGAGCTGGTGGGACCAACCAGTTCGACCAAACTTCAAGCCAGGACCCCTCCTGTGGTCCAATTCGCTGTACAGAGCTACAGTGGGCCGGATAGCCAGGAAGGTCTGCTTGGGTTTTAAGGCCCGCACCTTTTATTCGTTCCTTTGCTCTGCTGCTGGTTTCTTCCCTGGGTAGTGCATGACCCTCCAGTCTTACTACTTCGTGTCAGTCTGACAGTTACTTCAGGAACCGTGAGCCTGCAGGAACTACAAGGAACGTCCGCCTCAGCTACCGCTTCCTCTCCGTTTTAAGGTACTGTGCAGATCCGGTTGTTTGTTTCGTTCAACCGCAGTGAAAGTGTGTGAAATCTTTCACCAATCCGAGGGCTTGTCCTTCTCTTCTCTTTGAACTAACTTTTCTACCGACCAACTTCGTCCGGAACTCGTGGCACAAACATTTCCGCAAACTAACCTTAAACCATGTGACCTTGAGCAAAAGACTTTTGACCTAGTGACTTTGGCCCTAAGCTTTTTCTACCTGATTATTTCACTGTAGTTCCTCTTGCTCAATTGCCCTGAGTACTTACCTGCTGGTGTGGTCAATTTCTATCAACTTTGTCTTTCCCTCCCTTTTAAATTGCTGGAGTGCCATTTTGCTTCCACTTCATTTTGTGAGCTTAACTTGTCTGGAACTTATTGGGAGTGGTGTGGTGTATTAAGAGTATGTTTTTTAAACTGCTTTATTTTAGTGAAATGTTATACAACTGAAGAGTAAATAAATGTATATTCCTTTACTTGAAAACCTTGAGTCAGTGTTTGTTTGAATCATAGTAATTGCTGTCCTTTGTGTAACTATTTGATACTGCTCACTTGCTCTTGAAATAAGTCTGGCTGCTCAGCCATCGCTTCCACTTTAACTGTGTAGTACAGCCTTGTGAATTTGTACTGTCACTTGTAGTCTTAATTGTGTGTGGTGTTCCCAAAGGGTACTGCATATAATTCTGCCTAACAGGTAAAACCAAAAAAACAAAAAATTTGCCAGTTATGGTAAGGTACGCAAGCATTACTTGGGCTACCAATGTGCTGTGCAAGGACTACCACCCATGACCTCAAAGATGACATCACAAATGTCATTGATGACATCACTGATGCCATCACATGTGCCTTTACTTTTCATGAACAGCCTCCACAAGGGATTGTCAATATATTACACAACCACAGTAGTGGCTGTGTAGCTATGGTTAAGTTGCTGTTTCTATAGGAAGAACCCTTTTTGGGTGGCTTATAACTTCACTCTCCCTGGACGAATCCTCACCAAACTTTGCAAAAAAAGTATTTGCAAAAAAAGTTTATGGGTCACTGAATTTTTTGCAAAGTTTGGTGATGTTTGGTTCAGGGGGGGGGCAAAGTTATAAGGGGGTCCCAAAACTTCTTTGTTTTCCCCATAGCCTGAATGGGGAAAAAACTTTGCTCACGTCTACAGCCCAAACCGCTGGATGGATTTTCACCAAATTTGGACCAGGAGCAGCGGCTTGGTCCCGAAAGCGTGCTTTTGCAAATTTGGTGAAAATCCGTCCAGTAGTTTTTTTATAAAATGAGTAAAAAATAGGTCAAAAAAAAATTAGTGATATCTATCTTCGGTCCGCGGACACACTTCCCTATTCGCTCCGCGGACGGTGTCCTGATTGTCCAATCGGCTTGCGTCATGTCCGCGGACATGCAACGTGTTCGTTGATTGGACGGTGAAGAGTGTGAAGCGCATCAAATTTTCGGGAACGCCTGCCATCTTGGATTCGCGGCCATCTGCGGACAGCGTGGTGAAACTTTGTTGAAAAATACTATTTAGTACAGTGTGTTGTTGTGTGAAAGTGTTTGGGGACGGTGGGGGAGTAAGAAATGGGTTAAATGTTTTATTTATTTAGGTGGTAGACACCCCTGTTGTGTTCGCTTTGTCCGCGGACAACGCGGATGTTCTAAAATCTTCTAAATAAACAAAATGGGGGTGTTCTGAGGACACTATTCCTGTCCGTATTGTTTGCAAACAAGCTGAAAGTGTTCTAAGAACACACCATGTGTCCTGGGATGTTCGTCAATAAATAAAATGGGGGTGTCCTGAGGACAGTATGCCTGTCCGTTCTGTTCGCAAGCAATTTCAAATTGTTCTAAGAACACATGTTCGCAAGCATGTTCAATGTGTTCTTAGAATACATTATGTGTCCTGGGATGTTCGTAAATAAACAAAATGAGGGTGTCCTGAGGACGCTATGTCTGTCCGTACTGTTCGTAGGCAAGTTGAAACTGTTCTAAGGACACTCATGATGTCCGCGGACATTAAAAATGTCCATATGGCATAGTTGAAATGTTTGATTCTATGGGTGTGATAAACTGCGGTGGTTGTGGCCAGGGCATAGAGTCTTGGGAGCTTGGCCATATGGCCATGCACCCAAGACTCTATGCCCTGGCCACAACCACCACAGCATATCACACCCATAGTGGTTTATAACTTTGGGATCCAAGAACAAATTTATAAGCAACAAAGTTATAAACCACTATGGGTGTGATATGCTGTGGTGGTTGTGGGCAGGGCCTATAGTCTTGGGTGCATGGACGAGATCAAATTTATAGGCAGCAAAGTTGAAACTGTTCTAAGAACACTCATGATGTCCGCGGACATTAAAAGTGTCCATATGGCATAGTTAAAATGTTTGACTATATGGGTGTGATAAATGCGGTGGTTGTGGCCAGGGCATAGAGTCTTGGGAGCTTGGCCATATGGCCATGCACCCAAGACTCTATGCCCTGGCCACAGCATATCACACCCATAGTGGCTTATAACTTTTGGATCCAAGAACAAATTTATAAGCAGCGAATAAAATAAATGTGGTGGTTGTGGGCAGGGTCTATAGTCTTGGGTGCATGGACAAGATCAAATTTATAGGCAGCAAAGGTATAAGTCACTACGGGTGTGATTTGCTGTGATGGTTGTACTTAATATAATATACTTACTGTTTGGTTTAGTAACTGTAGTACATGTATTTCTTGTTTATTTCTGTGATAAAAGAAAAGATCATGTTAGTATTGGTATTTTGTAACAACTTATAACATTGAATAATCAACATTTTTTTTTTGACCCTCATATTTAGTAGATTACAAACCAGTGTACTGTGCAATTCGCTCAGTTTCTCTGTTTGTTGCTAAAATCATTGGGTCTGTGGGAGAAAAAAAAAATCCATGTTGGATAAAAAAAAACCTTTTTTGTTATGCTACAGTCTATTTGTTTGTTTGTTTTCAGTGTTCACTTGTTGTTTCTGTCTAATGCTCTATATATTGGCTTGTTGCAGATTTTTTGGAGCAGTTAGATACCTGTTGACATATTCTAACAGTCTATTTTTTGTTATAATGAAGTGGTATTGATTTATTTATTTGGATATTGTAATATTTTGGGGTAGTTAGATACCATTTGGCGTATTCTAACTGTCTATTTTTTGTTATAATGTAGTGGTATTGATTTATCTGTTTGGTTATTGAAAATCTTGGGGTAGTTAGATACCAGTTGGCGTATTCTAACTGTTTATTTTTTTATATAATTTAGTGGTATTAATTTATCTGTTTAGTTGTTGTAGAATCTTGGGGCAGTTATATAGCTGTTGGAATATTGTAACAGTTTATAGTTTTCTAATAAAAGTTTAGTTAATGTTTAAGTACAGTTTAGTTAATCAATTTTGGTTTTAAGAAGATTAAATAAGCGTTTGTAAGATTTGCAGGTAATCTCTTCTTTAGAGTAATGGTACTATCATTACATTCGAACCATCCACAATTCTGTTTTATATATGCAGTATAGTGACCTGCATTGGTAGTGGCTCCTGTGTGGTAGATTGTACCTATTGTTGTGAAGGTTTTTTTTACCAAGTGATACTTGACCATGTGTGAATCCAGTCAGCTTGCAGTTGTTTTTGGTACCATTTGCATTGTAACGTAGAAGCATTAGTATTACGTATTTACTATGTGTTTGTATTAGAAAGGTGGAGCGATTTATCTGAATTGCAGGCAGTACATAATTTACCATGGTTTGCATTTTGTACAAGTTGCTGAAATGGAACAGATTCACAATTGGGTATTGATACATACACAAAGCGCTCGTTGGGGATTTGTTCTTGTGTCACATTGTTGCACAGAGTGCATGCATGTTTCCACATGTATGATATCTGGAAGATTTCATTTATAGGTATGTTTTTGTTTTCCAGTACTTGTAGTAAGTACATTAGAAATTCTTGTGGATCTTCCTGTTATGCTCACCTGGTTCCCACGGGGGCGTCGACCGGAACTGGGCCGCTGCTATTTCCACCACCGTGACGTGTAGCGCCGAGATGACTGACTGGACTGACCCGCTCAGCCTAGTTTGTCTGGCTCGCAAGAATATTCTTCTGCAAAGGAGAAGAGGAATTAACCACCCGTGGAATTGAGTGTCAACCCACCTTCCCCACTCCCGTTGTCTTCCCACTGATCACTCTTGATGTCCCCTCCTTAGTCTCACCTGATGGTTTGGAAGGATGAGCTCTCCATCCTGCATCGACCGCAGGGGCGCGTTGATGACCAGTTCCTTCACTGGCGTAGAGGAATTGGTGAGTTCCAGTATTGACTCTAAAGTCCAATTGTTCATAAGAGTTCAAATGTCTGCTCTTCACTCTGTCCGATTCCTTGCAGGTTGCCAATTAATCCACTCGAAGATTTCCAAATGGCACTCGGTAAGATTTAGGTAAGTCTATTGTGTCTTTCCCCTTAGGGGCCGGGGTACGGCAATGAAGCAGAGTTGACTGTGCCGACCCGAGATGAGGTGAAACCCCCGTGGTAAATCAGGTAAGTTTTGTGGGGGGGGTAACTGGTATTGTCCTTGCTTTCTCCCCTTAGGGGTCGGGGTACGGCGGTGAAACAGAGTTGACTGCGCCGACCCGAAATTAGGTGAGTACCTCCCGTGGTAATCAGGTAAGTCCTTGGGGGCAGCTTGTATGTGCTTAGAGAGTCCCCTCGCTCACCTTGCTGTCTTTGTCTCCTTAGGTGTCTGAGGGCGGCCGCGAGATGGAGAGAGCGTGATGGAATGCTGAAGTACCACCAAGCAGGTGAGTTCAGCGCGGCGCCGTAGAAAGCGAAGCGATGCTTCAAAGACTTCTGTCTTTCAATTCCATGGCGAAATGGATCAGGATTCAGGTAAGGATTAAAGTTAAAACTCCTGTTCTAACCTTTATCCTTTTGTCTTCTTGTTTCAGGAGTCCCAGGACTGAAGCGGGCGTGGCTGAAGACTGGAGCTGCTGAAAACACGGTGAGCGTTACGCTGCAGCAAGCAGAATAACGCGAAGCACGTGTGGCTGTCCGGGCGTGGTTTAAATAGCCTTGGAAAAAGATCCAGGTAAGTATTCTTCCACAGCCCCACCCAAGTAACAAAATAGTCCCTTCAGTAACATAGTCCCTCCTAAGCCTCATTTGGCTTGAGTCTTCATGCAGCATGGTCTGCCTCAGGTGAGTATGCAGCATGGTCTGCTTTAGGTAAGTTATCAATAATGAGCCTGGCGCCCATGGCGCCAGGACTGACTTTATCTTTATGAGCCTGGCGCCATAGGCGCCAAGACTGTACCCAAACAGCCCCTAACTGGGGCTTTTGGGCATGCTCCAAGTGGCATGATGCCTGCTTCCGGGGCTGCTGGGCCTGGTCTGGTCTTCCGGGGGCAGGCATCATGACAGCACCCCCCCTCAAGGCCCCTCCTAAAGTCGTTCTCCCCCTTGGCCGTGGTTTGTCTGGAAATTCCCGATGGAACCTCTTCACTAAACGAGGTGCATGCACGTGGTCACTAGGTTCCCAAGACCTTTCCTGTGCACCATACCCTTTCCAGTCAATTAGGTAAAAGAGTTTTGATCTCACTCTTTTTGAGTCCAAAATATTCTTGACTTCGAACTCGGGCTCCCCGTCTATGAGGATAGGTTCAGGTGGAGTGGTTAGCCTTGTTCCTGGTTGCACTGACTTTAAAAGAGACACGTGGAAAATGGGATGGATTCGCATATGAGCAGGTAGGTCTAACTTGACGGCCACTGGGTTAATAATTGCCTTGACAGAAAAAGGTCCCAAATACCTGGGGTTAAAGGTCCGAGTCCCCTTGAGTGGTAAGTGCTTAGTGGCTAACCATACTTGGTCCCCTATTTGGTATTGAGGAGCTTCACTTCTGTGCTGATCCGCATCCCTTTTGTATTTTTCCTTAGCCTTTTGCAAATGGATGGTTGCTTCTTTAAAGGCTTGTGTAATAACAGCGTGGACATGGTCCACTGCGGGTATCTCTAAATGCTGGGGAGAGTCCAAATCCGAGGTTCGAGGATGGTGCCCATAATTGGTAAAAAAAGGACTTTGTCCAGTTCCTGAGTGTACGGAATTATTGTACGCATACTCTGCGATCCACAGAATGTCTTTCCAATTCCCCTCAGACTGATGTAGCATACAACGGAGGTACTGTTCAAGAGTCTGGTTGGTCCTCTCCGTTTGACCGTCGGTCTGAGGGTGGTGACTGGTCGAAAGCCTAACATCAATTTGTGCCAGTTGGCAGCATTTCCTCCAAAAAAGTGAAATTAATTGACTGCCCCGATCTGAAATTAACACTGAAGGAAAGCCATGCAGGCGGACAACATTTTCAAGGAATTCCTTGGCCAGGATTGAAGCTGAAGGTATCCCTTTTAAAGGAATGAAGTGGGCCATTTTAGAAAAAAGATCTACAATAACTAGAATGGTATTGTAACCTTGGTACGGGGGTAAATCCGTGATGAAGTCTAATGACAAGGTATGCCAAGGATGCCAAGGGGTAGGTGGTATGTCTAATGGTTGCAATAATCCAGCAGGTTTTTTCTTTTGCCCTTTATTTTGTGCGCAAATGCCACAAGACATGACAAATGACTTGACATCCTTTCGCCAGGTAGGCCACCAAAATTGCTTCCTAATTTTAGCTTCGGTTTTTGCAATACCCGGATGCCCATCTATTAAGGTGTCATGGTAATGGGAAATGACAAGTTCCTGTAGTTCCTTTTGCGGTAAAAATAGCCGGCCTTGGTAATAAGGTAAATCATCGATGACAGAGTACTCTGGACCTTTCTTTGCCCAGTCCTGTAGGGCAACGGAATCAAAGAGTTGGTGGATCTTGTTTTGAATGTTCTCCAGTGTCTGTATGGAAGTCAGGCCAAGGATTCTCTGTTCCGGAATTATGGGTACGGGTTCTAAAGTTATTTCTGCTTCTCCCATTCCAATCCGGGACAAAGCGTCTGCTTTACCATTCTTACAGCCTGGTCGATAGGTTATTACAAAATGAAATTCGGCGAAGAACAATGCCCAACAGAGTTGGCGCGAAGATTGGACTTTGGCTGTCTTTAGGTATTGTATGTTGCGGTGATCGGTGATGACCGTGATGGTATGTCTGGCACCCAGTAGATAGTGCCGCTAAGCCTTGAAGGCAGACTTGATGGCCAGCAGCTCCTTGTCGGTTATGGCATAGTTTAATTCAGGGGCTCAAAATTTTCTTGACTTGAACGCTCCTGGGTGAAGCTGGTTAGTTTCGGGATCCTTTTGGGAAAGGACCTCTCCCATGGCTGAACTGGATGCATCTGTTTCCACTATGTAGGGAAGCTCGGGGCGCGGGTGTCTTAATATAGGAGCAGATGTGAATTTAGCTTTTAACTCTTGGAAGGCGTTCTCGGCTTCCTCTGTCCACACAAAGCGTTTGTTTTTTCGCAATAGTGTTGTGATGGGATGTACAATGTGCGAGAAGTCCGGGATAAACCTGCGGTAGAAATTGGCAAAGCCAAGCATGCTTTGAACTCCTTTGATTGAACTTGGCGAAGGCCAATTAAGAATGGCATCCACTTTTCGTGTATCCATCCGGATTCCTCTCGGGGTCAGAATAAATCCAAAGAATTCCACTTCCGTAGTGTGGAAGATGCATTTTTCCAGGTTAGCATATAATTTATGCTGGCGTAACTTCTCTAGGACTGCTCGGACGTGTTTTACATGCTCAGATTCTGATAAAGAGTATACTAAGATGTCGTCGATGTAAACGACCACACAAACGTCGATAAGCTCTCGGAGGACATGGTTCATGAAGAACTGGAAGGCTGCTGGTGCATTGCATAGTCCGAAGGGCATCACCTGGTACTCAAATAGTCCGTACTTGGTGCGAAAAGCAGTCTTCCATTCGTCACCCTCTTTGACACGTACCAGATGATATGCCCCCCGAAGGTCTAGTTTTGTGTATATACAAGCGTCCTTCACCTGGTCTAGTAGTTCTGGGATCAAAGGCAGTGGGTATCGATTCTTTATGGTTATCTGATTCAGTGGGCAGTAGTCTATACATGTTCTAATGTCACCTTCCTTTTTCGGTACGAAGAACAAAGCTGAAGATGCAGGGGATTTGGACGGGCGAATGAAGCCATTAGCAAGGTACTGGTCTAGGTACTGGCGCAAATGAAGATTTTCGGGTTCTGTAAGGGCATAGATTCTGCTGGTTGTGCTCCAGGTACAAGATATATTTGACAATCATACGATCTGTGAGGTGGTAAGGTGTTTGCCTGTTCCTTTTGGAAGACATCCTTGAAAGTCTTCGTATTCAACAGGTAATTGCATGGCTACTGGAATTACTGGGGCCAGGACTGAGTTTTGAGTTTTCCTTGCGTAGCAGGTGTGAGCACATTCTGGGAAGGTTAGTCTCTTCACTCGCCAATCAATACAGGGATTATGTTTTTCCAACCAAGGTATCCCCAGTATAAGCTGAAACTGTGGGGCCTTGATTAAGTCAAACATCATAACCTCTCGATGCCCATCTTGACTCAGCAATGTCATCTCTGCAGTGGAATGAGTTACGGGTCCAGAGGCAATTTCCGTTCCATCTACAGTGGTGACAACATCGGCCGTGGTCTTGCGGGTGAGAGATAGATTCATCCTGGTTGCCAATTCCCAGTCCAAGTAATTTCCTATGGCTCCACTGTCTACGTACGCCTTTACCGCGTGCTTTCGTGATGGCTGCTCTGGATCTACAAGGACCATGGGTATGGTGAAATGCGAGGTTAGAGTGTCCTTCTTTAAGCTCGGCAAGCGGACCTCTACGCTTGCCGGGCGTGGTCGTTTCCCTAGTCAGATTTCACATGGTTTTCGTCTGCTGCTCCTATAACTTTCTTGGGTGGTTTTACAGGGCAGTTCCGAAGAAAATGACCAGCAGTTCCGCAATATAAACATAATTGCAGTTGCCGTCTTCTATCTCTCTCCTTTTGGGTTAGGGGTCCTTTAACCCCCCCGATTTGCATTGGTTCTGAGACATCTACTCCCTTGGAGCTTACGTGGGTTTTAACCAACACCCTGTTCTCAAACTTGGTTCGGTCAGCCTTCCTGGTTTGAAGTCTGTGATCGAGCTGGACCACTAGATCTATATATTCAGCACAGTCTTGAGGCGGGTTCACGATTTGGGCCAAAACTTCTTTGAGTTCTCCTCGAAGTCCTCGATGGAATAATGTGATTCGCTTGGCTTCAGGCCATTCAGTTTCCACTACTAATCTATTGAAAGTTGCAATGTAAGATAAAAAGATCCTGGTTACCTTGACGTAGGGATAAAAGTTCGTTGTCCAAAGCCTGTCCTCGGGAGTGTCGGGCGAATAGTCTTTCCATGCTTGTTCGAAAACCCTGGAAATCTTGAAGAATCGGGTCATCCTGGTTAACTAGTGGAATGGACCAATCCGCTGCACTGCCGCTGAGATATGACAGTACAAAGGCTACCTTGGCCTGATCGTTTGGGAAAGCTCCAGGTCTACATAAAAAGTGCAAGCGGCATTGATTAATGAATGTTGCAGACCCTTTTGGGTCTCCGGCAAAGCGTTCAGGAGGAGCCAAAGGAACTGCTCCAGGTAAATTTATCTGCACCGGGTTACTCGATGGTACAGGAGCTGGACTTGCCCCAAGTCCTGGTAGAGGTGTTTGTCCAGCCTGGCTCTGTAATAGTTGTCTGGCTAACTCATCAGTTCGTTCTTTTGACACTATCAGTTCCCTCCTGAGGGCATTGGTTTCTTGGCGGGCGGAATGCACTTCGGCCCTTAATTCCCCTAATAATTGGGCCAACTGATCAGTTTCCGAGGTCTCCATGCCGCCCAGGTGGGTAGTTGTGGGTAGGCTTCGCGTTCTGTTACGCTCACCTGGTTCCCACGGGGGCGTCGACCGGAACTGGGCCGCTGTTATTTCCACCAGCGTGACGTGTAGCGCTGAGATGACTGACTGGACTGGCCCGCTCAGCCTAGTTTGTCTTGCTTGCAAGAATATTCTTCTGCAAAGGAGAAGAGGAATTAACCACCCGTGGAATTGAGTGTCAACCCACCTTCCCCACTCCCGTTGTCTTCCCACTGATCACTCTTGATGTCCCCTCCTTAGTCTCACCTGATGGTTTGGAAGGATGAGCTCTCCATCCTGCGTCGACCGCAGGGGCGCGTTGATGACCAGTTCATTCACTGGCGTAGAGGAATTGGTGAGTTCCAGTATTGACTCCAAAGTCCAATTGTTCATAAGAGTTCAAATGTCTGCTCTTCACTCTGTCCGATTCCTTGCAGGTTACCGATTAATCCACTTGAAGATTTCCAAATGGCACTCGGTAAGATTTAGGTAAGTCTATTGTGTCTTTCCCCTTAGGGGCCGGGGTACGGCGATGAAGCAGAGTTGACTGTGCCGACCCGAGATGAGGTGAAACCCCCGTGGTAAATCAGGTAAGTTTTGTGGGGGGGTAACTGGTATTGTCCTTGCTTTCTCCCCTTAGGGGCCGGGGTACGGCGGTGAAGCAGAGTTGACTGCGCCGACCCGAAATGAGGTGAGTACCTCCCGTGGTAATCAGGTAAGTCCTTGGGGGCAGCTTGTATGTGCTTAGAGAGTCCCCTCGCTCACCTTGCTGTCTTTGTCTCCTTAGGTGTCTGAGGGCGGCCGCGAGATGGAGAGAGCGTGATGGAATGCTGAAGTACCACCGAGCAGGTGAGTTCAGCGCGGCGCCGTAGAAAGCGAAGAGATGCTTCAAAGACTTCTGTCTTTCAATTCCGTGGTGAAATGGATCAGGATTCAGGTAAGGATTAAAGTTAAAACTCCTGTTCTAACCTTTATCCTTTTGTCTTCTTGTTTCAGGAGTCCCAGGACTGAAGCGGGCGTGGCTGAAGACTGGAGCTGCTGAAAACACGGTGAGCGTTAGGCTACAGCAAGCAGAATAACGCGAAGCACGTGTGGCTGTCCGGGCTTGGTTTAAATAGCCTTGGAAAAAGATCCAGGTAAGTATTCTTCCACAGCCCCACCCAAGTAACAAAATAGTCCCTTCAGTAAAATAGTCCCTCCTAAGCCTCATTTGGCTTGAGTCTTCATGCAGCATGGTCTGCCTCAGGTGAGTATGCAGCATGGTCTGCTTCAGGTAAGTTATCAATAATGAGCCTGGCGCCCATGGCGCCAGGACTGACTTTATCTTTATGAGCCTGGCGCCATAGGCGCCAGGACTGTACCCAAACAGCCCCTAACTGGGGCTTTTGGGCATGCTCCAAGTGGCATGATGCCTGCTTCCGGGGCTGCTGGGCCTGGTCTGGTCTTCCGGGGGCAGGCATCATGACACTTCCTGTGAGCTTATAGTGAATTTCACCATTCCAGCACAGTAGTCCAATTGTTGTCTTATTCCATAAACACTATGGGCCTCATTACGACTCAGGCGGTAAGGGGTTTACGGCGGCGTAAACAGCGGCGACCCTTACCGCCTGATTCCGAGGTCCCTTAGCGCCATGGAGGTTTTAACACCCAGGTGTTAAAATCCATGGCGCTAAGGGACCTTGATGTTAATTACGCCACCGTAATTTACGGTGGCGTAATTAACGCCTTCCCCACTCCCATTATGCCCTATGGGGCAAAAATGGGAATGGGGAAGGGTAAATGGGGATTGGGGACTTACCGCCCCGCCATCCTCGGAATGGGGCGGTAAGTCCGCCAACCACCATGGCGTAAACGTAGTTTACGCCATGGTGGTAAAGGTACGACCCAGGCGGTAACTTACCGCCTGGGTCGTAATGAGGCCCTATATGTGTTGTCAGGATTGTTTGTTGCGTTTCTATGAAGTACTAACATTTGCAAACACAATTGGTCTGTACTGTGTAAGTAAATGTTGTCAACTATTGGTGGTAATTGAAATAGAATATTCATTGCGACATTTGCGTAGCAACTTACACCATTTACATTTGAAAGTTTAAATGGACCAGGTAGTTCTGTATCTGAGTGCTTTTTTGGAGTTTGTCTTCCTTTTTTGAAGAAGTACCTGGTTTACTTTCCCTAATAGGTTCTTTTTTGATTGTGGTACTTGATGAAGTATTAGTTTCTTTTAATCTCTTTGGAGGATTTGCAGTGACATCCTATTGCATTTCTGTTTGATTTAGTTTTCTTTTAGAACATTTTACTTTTTGTGGAATGGCATATGTTTTTAAATGGGGAGTGTATAGTGACTTTACTTGCATCAAAGTTGATTAGAAATAGACCGTCAAGTGTACGTAAGCGTGATAGTGCTACGTAGCTCATGCCTTCTTTAAAGACTGTGTTACCAATGTCTATCAATGCTTTGTCTAGGGTAAGACCTTGTGATTTATGAATGGTGACTGTGTATGCAAGAGTTAGAGAAAATTGTTCTCTTCGTACATACATGTCTTTGAAGAGAAGGGATTGAGCTGTTGAGCGTCCTATCCTTTTCACTTCTGAAAGTTTGTCAAAGGGAATGTTGACAAACCGAATGTTGTTG
Organism: Ambystoma mexicanum; assembly: GCF_040938575.1. Lineage (NCBI taxonomy): Eukaryota > Metazoa > Chordata > Amphibia > Caudata > Ambystomatidae > Ambystoma > Ambystoma mexicanum. The sequence continues at coordinate 109,553,599 of NC_090938.1, read as the reverse complement.
TCACGTGGGTATGTTTGAAAGCCAACAACTGTACACAGTGCTCCGTTAACTAGTTCTTGATTCACGTCAAGGTTACGTTTAAGCATTACTCTGCAATTTAAGGATAATTTTAATATTTTTTAATATTTTTTCCAATCCAGCTGTGTTGGAGATTGAATTTTCTAAACTATTTAGTCTCGTTGTGGCTTGTTCACACATGGGTAGTATCATACCATGTATGTCTAGTTTGTCTGTGGCGCTAATTTCCATTATTGGTTGCATTTCATTTTTTAACATTGTTTCATTGAATTTCAAACAGCTTGCAAGAGTTGGCATTAAGGCCATACAATTTACATTTTTGTGGGCTAATTGTTCTATAACATCTGTAGCACATGCACTATGGCCATAAAGTGCATGAATGTGCCGGGTTTTCAATATTGTTTGTGCTTCTTGAGATAATATACCAACTCTAATACTTTTTTAAGATGTTGGCATAAGGGAGATCTGCAGATTGCTGCATATTTTCTGTTAATTCTCTGTATTGGAAATGTTGGCAAAGGTTGACATTTCCAATGCTGCCAACAGTTTTACGGCAGCGTTTGTGTCCTAAGGTTTTAAAAATAGGCTCACCTTTCACTGGTGTTAATTGAAGAAGATCTCCAAAAACAATAATGTGTTTTCTCCCAAAGAACTCTTCGTAGTTTGTTTTGAGTACTTCTTGTTATCTGGGGTGAATCAAGGCCAACATTAGGTTGGAGAACATGCTCACTTCATCTATTAGTAGCATTTTCATTTGTTTTACTACTCTGCGTAGTTCCATTGCAGCTTCTGTAGAAAGTTTGTAATAGTCTAATTTGTTTTGGTGTTCTACTGGCAGGAGTAGTAATCGGTGTAAAGTGACACTGCCTATGTTGTAGGCAGCTAAACCTGTGGGGGCAGTGACAATGGCTCACAGTTTGTTGTTTGTCAATTGTTGAAGGAATTTACTGATAATTTTGATTAAGAATGTTTTGCCAGAACCAGCTTCACTACTGACGAACAGTAGTATAGGTTTGTAATTTTGGCAGGTGCATTCTTTGTTTTCATGTTGTACACCATGTGCAATTTCTTTTGTTACTTTTTCAAAAATGCTACGTTGTTCACTGTTTAGTTTTGATTGTAGTATAGTTAAGTCTTCTTTATCTTCATACTGACACATGGTGTTTTCTACTTCTGTCATAGCTAATTCTGCCTCATTTGTTATTAGTGGCTCTCCCAGTGGTTCTTGGCTTCCTGTTACAGAAGGTTGACTACTGTCAGGAGTGTCCTCATCTAGTTGGGCCTGCAGTACTTCTTTGTGTTGCTGTTTTGTGCAACATTGTTTTGTACTGTATATCAGTTATAGTGCTTTCATTTGCTTTGAAAGCGTCTTCATAGGAGTCATAGTTATCTAGTATTTCTTCTTCTTTTCTCCATGGTTTAAAGAGTTGTAGCGGGGACATGTAATATAGTTCTTTATGTTGAGGAGTCTTTAATGACAATTTGATATGATTAATTAAATTTGGTTTGGTGAGTTTTACTAAGCTGCCTTCACAATTTGACACTCTGTATTTACCTTTTTTTTCATCGGGTTTTATATTATTTTTGTATGTGAAGTTTTGGGCTATGTGGTATAGACACATTGTTTCCAAAGTGGTACTTCTGTTTGGGTATTATGTGTCCAGCAAAGTGTTTTTTAAAATGTCTTGGGTGTTGGCATCATGTTTGGCTATTGTTTCTATATCTTCATATGATTTTAGAACTCTTTTTCTAGATTTAGCAGGACCAAGACTTAGCCATACTATATTTTCAGATTGTCCATACAAAGCAGTACCAGTTAAACGATCTTCTGCTTCATAGGAGCCACATTCTCTATGGGAGAGCATTTTTATGCCCAAGCTGTATCATTTTTGAGACAGTGTTTTGTCTGATGACAGGTCATTCCAGAGGTCTTGTAGCTCTGTTTTTTCTGCTTTGGTTAAGTATGCTGTAACATATCGTGCAACTGGAGTGGAATTGTCTGCAATGTACTGCACATCTATGTTTGTATTCCATAAGTGGGCAATGATTGCATTGTAATCATTGATATATTTTTCTTCTTCTGTTCTTTTTATGTAATATGTATTTTTAGGTGATTTGCCTTTAACACTATGTCTAACTGAAGACATGAAGCTGTTCACTTTACCTGTTTTTGTAACCGGTCTAGGGAAACCAAAGCGGCATTTGGTGTAGTATTTCCCATTGTTTTTGTATTTGCGACAACAATATTTGCCACATGTGTCTCTTTGAAATTGTAAAATTTGTGCTTGGAGATCACTATTTGTTACTTCTGATGGAATTTCACAAGTGAGATATTTTTCAATAAACTGGAAAACAGTGGCGTCACTGTCTTGACCAAATTTAGGAACATCTTAAATCCATAAAAGCCTGTGGATATGTGGTGCTCCTCTGGTTTGGTATTCTTTTCTCCAAAAGAAGTGTTGCACTTCTCCAAGGGGAGGAGCAGTTTTATTACAAATAAAGTGTAGCATAGCAATGAAGCGATGGTGAAAATATCTTGAAACATTAACAGGATCTAGAGAACAAAGTTCTCCAGGTGTTAGTATATCTATGTTTGTTTTGTTTTTCTTTGATATGCGTAGGAAATCATGTAAATCTTCCCATGCACATTCTGCACAACTTAATGTAACAAACCAAGTGGGTGGGCCAAGGTTTCTTATCATACAACGTACATCTCTGTGACGTCGAAACCAGTATTCTTTAGTACCATGCCTATTTGCTAATAGATTTGTAATATTTGATTGTAAAACCTCATCTTTTTGTTGCACTTTTTGCAATAATTGTGTAGCTGACATATTTTGAAAGTGGGATCCTGATTTTAATGTGGGTGCAACTCCGTAACATAAAGTTGCTAGTTCACTTTCAAAGAGTAGGTGGAATATGTATTCCACATTTTGTCTAAATCTGGGATCTTCAGAATACATCCGTAATGAGCGATGTTCTGATGCTGTTATTTGAATAGGTCTATCATCGTACCTTCATCCTTTGCCAGTAAGAAAAAGTAGAGGAAACGCACGTGCTTCTATACTTTTTTCCCATATGCTGATTGGTGATCCTTTTGTTTGACGCATTTGGTACGTTTCTAGTGCATCTTCTACGGTGTCATTAGAATGCAATGGGTGAATTGTATAATGGTCTAAAGTATTGGATATTGTAGCAGGATCTAGGAGCTCAAATTGACCAGCTTCTTGTGTCTCTTGAATTATTTCAGTGGTATCCTTCAAGTTTTCTTCAATATTAATTTCTTTGTAGTATTCATTATTGTCTTTTAGATATTGCAAAGCTTGTCTAACTTTATGTAAATCAACCAGTTGTTGCCAATTTTTTTTGTCTTTTGTAGGTACTCCATTTACCAAGATAATTAAAGATTGTTGCATTGGACGTTGCACTCCTAGAGTGTGCACATTTTCTTTTAGATCTAGTGGTAAATACACTACTTTTCCACGAATACCTTTCACTAATTCAGAGGGAGGTCATTTTGCTGTTTTTGGTTGAAGGCGTATTATTGCTTGAAAGGGGTGCACTGTTGGAATTATGATACTCTCATATAAATTGAGTTGTTGTAGGGGTTTTGGTAGTGGATATAATTCCAAATTATTTGTGATAGCACGTGAAGGAGTTTGGTTGTTGTCAAGTTTTGTACTGCAGTAACTGCAAAGTATTAAGGGGTCAGTTATTTCGTATTTGTTTTCTGCTACAAGGTAGAGAGCTAATTCAAACCATTTAGAATCTTCATTGTTTTCTATTTTATATGTTAGGTCTACAGTTTTTGTGTTACTTTTATAGAAAGTTCTACGGCAACATACACACACATGGTTTGGTATTTCAGCAGATGTACTTTTAAATTTAAGTATTTCTTTTTTGTATGTGTGTAGTAGAAGGTTGCCATGCATAGAATTGTTGCTAATTTGCTTTAAAGCTATTTCATTCTGTAAGTGGCTTTCATGTGCAAAATATTTTTTCTGGATATAATCGATTTCTTCAAACAGGTCTTTTGCTGTACCATGTCGAAGAATGTTATTTAAATTGGCTAGTGCTAAAGCAGGACTTTTAGCATAGTACAGTTTATAGACTAGATTTCTTATAGTTCAATGATGTGTTGATATCATTTTGATATAATGGAAGGTGGTTTTGCAAGTAGGTCCTGAAATGCAGGCCAATGAATGTCCTTGTAGTCCTGTGTACTTGCGCACTGGACAGGTATCCATATTTTGCAGTAGTTTAATTTTCATTTTGTCTTTGCCTTTCACATATTGATTGAGGAATTGGCGTAAAGACTTCAAAGATTCTTTGGGAATGTTACACATTGATGTGCATGGCCATTTGTATACTAGACTTTCTGGTTCAGTTGAATGGAGAGGTAATTCTAGGTTTTCTGGGGATATTTTTGTAAGAATTATTCCTTGTTCCATTATGGTATAATTAACTTTTTCATAATCTTGTCCACTGCTATGTATGGCAAATGTATTTGTTTGCTTTTGTTTGTATGCTTCTTCATTAAGGTATGGTTCTGTGCTCGTAGTGTGACTCCATTCACCTCCACAGATACTTAAGAAGTTATTTCTGTTGACATTTCGTTTATTGAGAAGTCTTTTTTGTAATTTAGTGATTAGTTTTGTTAGTGGTTTTTTGTTTAACACTAATATAAATAAGTTTCTTTTGAGAAGGATTGCACTGTCTATCAACGCTGCTAAGATTAATTTCCTACGATAGGTTTTAAGGGTTGAGTTTGATTTCTCTCCTGTTTTTACAAGATTTTGCAGGACTCTGATGGAACATTTTTGCTAAAATACTTTTTTTGGTATGCTTAGTTTGCACTATATCAAGATTTATAGGAGTAGTTTCATCTGTAGTGGTAGCTGATTTTTTGTTAATTGTTTTGTGGTTTGTTTGACATTTTGATAGAGGAGGCAAAGTTTCTGTACTTGAAGCTTGTTTTGATTCGCTAAATGACTGTATTAGCTGTTTTGTTTTAACTTTTCTTACAAATTCTGCTAGAGATGGATGCTTGTTTTGGACACTTCTATTTTCACTTGCTCTGTTTCTGCGTTGCTTCTACGGACTTGATTTATGGTAGGCATTCTTTAGGGTCTGTTGAAAAAAATAAAGAAGGTATGGGTTGGGGTGTTCTTAATGTATATGTGCTGTTTGCATGAGTGTGTGAGTAAGATAATAAAGATGTATGTAATGGTATGTGATTGTGCATTGGGTAACTACAACTAGCTGGGATGGCTATTCTTGAATTTATGTGCTACTAAACTGGGGTTCAGATGATAGTAGAAAGTAAGCTGGTGGTGTGGAGGAGTAGAAATAGTAAATCTAATGGTATACAATTAAAACAGTTGTTTGTTCTATAATATGAAAATTCTAGGGGTTGAGTTGGGTTATTTGTGTGTCGAAAACTAAGAAATTGTGCGTCATTCTGCCTGTAAATCTCTGTTTAAGAAATGGGGATTTGTAGACAGAATGGTGCACAATCTCTATTTTTAGACACAGAAATAGCATGAATTAACATTACAGTGTGTTTGAAAAATAGTACAAATAATATGGTGGTATTCAACGTACTTTTTTTTTAAATGAACAGGTTTCTTCTTAGTTCTTTGTACTTCAAATTCGGCTGCTTCTTTTCAGGAGAATGGTCTTCACTGCAATTGTAAAGGAAACAAATAAGGAATTTTGTATATAGCATTGTTTTTAATTTAGACATTGATTTTTTTAATTGACATTGACCCTCAGCGCCTTCCTCAAAATCATGAAAACTATCTTCACATAAGATACGTCGCACCAGTTGAATACATATCATATGTTCTTAATGCATAAACTGTATTGGAATGTCTAACTGTACCAACCAAAATATCATTTGTATGCCTTGTGGAATTCATAATGTACCACTGAATACCACTATTTCTGTAACTAAGCTCTTGTAAGTAACAGCGCCTCAATGCCATGGGCTGCTTGCGCAGTATATAAATAAAAGTAAATAAATGTATACATTTTTGTACAAGTATTGTTTGATTTTTGAACATACGGTGTGCATGCAATTTTGTTTGAGTATGTTAACCCTTCATATTGTACTTTAAATATGTTAGTTCAACATGCTTTGAAAATGTGTGTGCAAAAATAAATTAAATAGCAGATAGGTTTGGAAGTGACAGTTGATTTTAGGAGATGGAAAAAATGACAGTAAAATCATTTTATAGAATATACAAGCTAAAAGTCAGTTAATCTGTTTATATGAATCTATAAAAAGGGTACATGTACTATGTAGAAAATATGCATACCTGTAGTTTGTGTTCATGCATATGGATATGCATGCAGCTGCAAGTAGAAATCTTGGAGACTTGTACAGTATTTCTTGTAGAAGGTGCTTTCCAATGATAGGACACTTGTACTCAGAGAGATTAACAGTACATTTAGTGGTGATCTATGATATGCAGTTAGATGTAGAGGTCTTGGATGTGATTGGTGGATGTTCATGTGACTTCTTAGCTATATCCAATGAGGGAATGGCACAGAAAGTGAAAAGGAAATGGTAGAAGGACTGTTCATGTTACGATATGTCCGCGGACATGGCGGTAGTCCGCGGACATGGCGGTAGTCCGCGGACATGGGGTGTTACATCCGGGGATTTTTGGGTTGGGGAGCCATGCAAATGAGAATGAGCAGAGAAAGGGATTGGTCAGGAAAGTTTAATAGGTGTGTTGTGCCAGGAGAGAGTTTCTCAGATACTCTCTTTGCTGAGAGGAGAGAAGAACAGATAGCTATGGCTGTGTGTTTCAGAAAACAGATTGTTTGGATTTTGGGAGACTCGTGGATACATTGGTTGAAGGTGAATGCAGAAAGCTGTGGAGTAGCTGTAGATCTTGGATGCCCAATTGTGGAAGTGCACTGGCATGGAGAACGTGGAATTAAGTGGTTGGACTTGCTACCTCTCTGTGCTACTTTGGAGACAGAGCCACATCCAGACATAATTGTAATTCATTGTGGAGGGAACAGTTTAGGACATGTGTCTGGAATTTTTTTGCAATTTGCAATGAAAGAAGGACTTGGGAAGGTCATGGACATGTTTCCAAATTCTCAAATAATTTTTTCACTGATTGCGCAGAGACAAATGTGGCTTTGTTCATCTTCATTTGGTCCACAAATGGAGAAAGCAAGGCGTAATGTCAATAAGGCTGTTTGTGCCTTTCTAAGAGATTTTTGCATGTCCTCATTTCACAATGAAAATATTATGTTTCATAGTACATACATTTTTCGCAGAGATGGAGCCCATCTTACTTATGCTGGCAATCAGATTTTTTTTAGAAATGTACAAAATGCATTGTGACCTTTTTTGGAATTGCAGCATCCATTTTATAGTAGGTGTTGAGCATTTCAAAGTTTTCAAACACAAATAAACACCACCAAAAGGCTCTTTTCAGAGCCACCACTTCCTCCCAGATAAAACTGCAATGGTTATGATAGGGTAGCACCCCAAAATTTTAGATGTCCGCGGACTGTCCGTAGACTTCTAAAAAATACACAGAGTTCTGCTTCATTTATTTTCAATTCTATTTTTTAACTGTAAAAGGCGGCTATGAAAAGAGCCCTTTTTTTTTGGATTTTTGTTTTAAATTTTTTTTTGTTTTTTATACAAGACACACTAGGAGAGGAGGGGAAAGGAGGATAAGGGGGGGACACCAACCACGGGGATAAGAAAGGGCGAGCTGAGAGAGGAAGATGTAGAGTGGGTTTCACTTGGGTAGTGAGCAGACTTTTTCATGCTCTGAAACGATAGCCTCAAAAGCACTACGAAGTCTCTCCCCCCTGCAGAGTACTGCGTCGCAGTACATACACACAACTGTGACCCTCGAAAGGTAAGGGTCATCAGCATTGCGTATGGCCTGTGAGGCAGCTTGAGAAATACGCTGTTCCACAGGAGTGTTCCTTATGGTGACCGGATCGGAAACAGAGGATTAAGCAGAGGAAGTCAACCTGCTACGCTCCTCGCAAGGTACAACTTTGCGAACGGCCCCCGAGTGGAATGACTTTAGGTGTCGCTTCATGGTAGTTGTCCCAAAGCTGTATGAACCATGCCTCCCACGACTGAGTACCATTTTGCACTCATTGCAGGTGACTTGGTTCGCACCCACCTTAGGACCATTACCACGAATGGTAAATAACCGCCACACCCAAGACTCACGCCGAGTGCTGGTAGTAGGGACTTCCACTACCTCATTCTCATCATCTTCTTCTTCCTCCTGTGAATCCTCACTCCTGTTCCCCTCTTCAGGCCCTTGGGGAGGTGGTGGTGGCGGAGGGGATGGGGGTGGTGCTGAGGCAGATGCAGCACCAGGTGGCAGTAGTGGAGCCACGGAAGCCATCAGCTTGGTGTTGAAAATCTGCAAATTGGCAGGAAAATTGCTGTGCTCTGTAGGATAGCCAGAAACACAATGAGAATGAGCCCTAGGGCGTGGTCTTTTATAGGGGTGCTTGTGCGCGGTTCCCGGACATGCACGCTGTCCGCGGACAGATTGAACAGAAAAAAGGTTTCAAAAAGTATGTAGAAACTCAGGATTACTATGTGGGACTTGTTCTATGGTGAGTTTTTGTTGGAAAATATTATAGATTACTTGAAAATGTAGTTTTAAATTGTTCCGGGACACGAACAGTGTTCGCAATCAGAACATACGCTGATCGTGGGTGTGGTCACATGATAGTTTCGCGAACATGTCCACGAAGGGAGCGGGTGTTCCCGAGGGCCCCCAATGCATTGAAACTATTTTGCGCATGCTCGTTGGTGTTCTACGGACACTGTTCGGGACCTGGAGTGGTTAAAAGTGGGTCACAAGTGAAACGAACAGTTACAGACAGGCGTTTGTTCTTAGAACAGTTTCAACTTGCCTGCGAACAATACGGACAGGCATAGCGTCCTCAGGACACCCGCATTTTGTTATTTACGAACATCCCAGGACACATAATATGTTCTAAGAACACTTTCATCTTGCCAGTGAACAATACAGACAGCATCCTCAGGACAACCCCATTTCGTCCATTGACGAACATTTCAGGACACCGCGTGTGTTCTACGAACAGTTTCAACTTGCCTGCGAACATTATGGACAGGCATAGCGTCCTAAGGACACTTCCATTTTGTTTCTTTACGAACATTTTAGGACACAGCCTGTGTTCTTAGAACAGTTTCAACTTGCCTGCGAATAATACGGACAGGCATACAGTCCTCATGGCACTTCCATTTTGTTTCTTTACAAACATTTTAGGACACAGCCTGTGTTCTTAGAACAGTTTCAACTTGTCTGCAAACAATACGGACAGGCATAGCGTCCTCAGGATACACCCATTTTGTTTATTTACAAACAACCCAGGACACACAATATGTTCTAAGAACACTTTTATCTTGCCAGCGAACAATATGGACAGCGTCCTCAGGACACCCACATTTCGTCCATTGACGAACATTCCAGGACACCGGGTGTGTTCTTAGAACAGTTTCAACTTGCCTGCGAACAATACGGACATGCAGAGCGTCCTAAGGACACTCCCATTTTGTTTCTTTACGAACATTTTAGGACACAGCCTGTGTTCTTAGAACAATTTCAACTTGCTTGCGAACAGTACGGACAGGCATAGCGTCCTCAGGACACCCCCATTTTGTTTATTTACAAACATCCCAGGACACATAATATGTTCTAAGAACACTTTCATCTTGCCAGCGAAAAATACGGACAGCGTCGTCAGGACACCCACATTTCGTCCATTGACGAACATTTCAGGACACCGCGTGTGTTCTTAGAACAGTTTTAACTTGCTAGCGAACAGTACGGACAGATAAAGTGTTCTTAGGACACCTCCATTTTCGTTTCTTCTCGGACATTCCGGACACCCGCGCTGTCCCTGAATTGCTTTTTAAAAAAAAAAAAACAAGAAATGAATTAGGACACAATATAATAATTGTACTTTTATTTTACATATATGTTACATTTATGACACAGAAGGTGAGGCAGAAACTGAAACAAAAACAGGAGAATTAAGGGTTTCAATAGGATTTATTTGAGGTGAAGAAGGGATGGAAGTCTCATCAAAAAGTTTTGGTTCATGGAGAGGGTTTGGGGATAATTGACTGGGATATGGTGAGGGGGGACAGATACATGTGGGACAATGGTATGTAGTTGTTTGTTTGAAGTGATCCTCCACAAAGATTTTCAAATTATTAAAATTTGCCAAGAGTAGGTCCATTTTTTCTTCTATGTGCTGAAGAGTCTTATCCAATACAGCTTTTTCATTAGTATTTTCAATTCTTGTATGGTCTGTACAAAAAAATGTATATGTTAAATGTATATGAAATAATATTAATTAATTGGTTTATATAGTAAAGTGTCTACCATTAGATTCACTATCTTCTGACATTTCCTCACGTGGGAAATGCTCCTCTAGCCACTCCAGACTACTAGACATTTCTGTGAGAAAAAAAACATAATATCATTCTTTTTTGTATCTAATACAGAAAGTTTATAAATATGAGTAAAATGCAGTACACTTACTATTTCAGGTAAGGTGTGTTCTGAGTGGTCTGTAGATCTGCTGCTGTTCTTAGTTGTGGAGTTTCTGTGAGGTAATCATGTTGGAAGCCTATCTTTCTTCTTTTGGTATATTCCATTAAAATAAATATTGTATTTAAACGAATAGTTAGTGTGTTACATATATATATGGGTTACACTTCTTATTTATTACTAAATATAATGTGTATGTGTGCTGGTTTGTGAATTTGTAAAATGTTCATATGTTATGACATAACAATTAAACATACCCGCCCCAGACTTTTTGGGTAGTGGTGCTGTTGTCCGAACATGTCCGCGGACATTAAAAGAGTTTGCGGACATCAAATTCAGTAGAGGGGGTTCAGTATGTTCCATATTACATGTACATAAAGTCAGAGTCATTATTGTTAAGTTGCGCTACTAAAAACTTATGAAATTCAGTGAAAAAACTTTGTTAAAGGGACCTTATGGTTAAGTTGCGCTACTAAAAACCTATGAAATTCAGTGAAAAAACGTTGTTAAAGGGACGTTATGGTTCCAAGTAAAACCAAAAACCCCCTGAAATTCGCCAGTTATGGTAAGCTAAGCAACCATAACTCGCGCCACCACTGTGCACTGCTAAGACTAACACCCACAACATCAAATATGACATCACAAATGTCATTGATGACATCACATGTCTGTCTCCCTCTTTTATCCTTTACTGACATATGTAGGCCACATGGTTTTCTTCAGTAACAGTCATGAACTAAAAATTGTAAACGTACTATATTTGTAGACTTATCCTTCAAGTATGTTCTTACAGTAATTCCCTTAGGGTCCAGTCATATCATATGAAACATTCATATGAGAAGACACAATCTTGAAAAACAACAATTCTTTCTGTGCATGAAGATAAACAGGAGAGTTATCAGCACTTTCTGATAGTTCTGTTGTTTTTTTTATTACTGTAGTTTCCCTGTATATGCTCATATTTGTAACATTGTACTCGCACTACTTTCCTTAGGGTCCAGTCACATCATGTAATACATGTACATAAGATAAATAGCAGCTTTGAAACAGAGCAATCATTTATTTACATAAATATAATCAGTTAGTGTCATGATGCCTACCCCCGGGGACCCAGACCAAGTCCAGCAACCCCGGAAGCAGGCATCAAGTTACCCCAAGCAAGCCCAAAAACCCCTGCTAGGGGCTATTTGGGTGCAGTCCCGGCGCCTATGGCGCCAGGCTCATATGGAGAGTCAGTCCTGGCGCCATAGGCGCCAGGCTCATAGATTAACACTTACCTGATGCAGACCATGCTGCAAACTTACCTGATGCAGACCATTCTGCAAGAGCTCCAAGCCAAAAGAGGCTTGGTAGGGACTATTTTACCTAGGGACTATTTTTTACTCGGGTGGGGCTCGGGAGGAATACTTACCTGGAACTACTTTGGAAGCTATTTAAACCACGCCCGAAGAGCAGCACACGCTTCGCGTTATTCTGCATCCAGCAGCGTAACGCTCACCGTGCCTGCAAGTCTGCATCCAGTCTTCTGCCACGCCCGCCTCGAGTTTGGAGCTCCTAGAAAAAGGGAGAAAGAAGGAGAAAAGGTTAGAACAAGAGCAATACCTTTGATCCTTACCTGAATTCCTGATCCATCGCGCCTTCGAGCTGGAAGAAAGAAGTTATTTTATGCGCGTCGCCTCGCCTGCTGCAGCGCTGCGCTGAACTCACAGGCCTTGGCAGCATCTTCACATTTCACCGCATCCTCCTGCATGTTCCCGCCGCACTCCGGCACCTAAGGAGAAGACAAGAACAGCAAGGTGAGCCAAGGGAATACACAAAGGAATACCCCCCAGAGACTTACCTGATTTTACCACCGGGGGTACTATTCCTCTTCACGGGTCGGCGCAGCTTCCACTGCATCCTAGCCGAACCCCGGCCCTAAGGGGACGCAAAAGGACAGCAAGGTGAAACAAAGGGACTAACAAGGGGAACCCTCCTCACCACAAAAGACTTACCTGATTTTACCGCCGGAGGCATTCTTCCCCCGAGACTTCATACTTTCTCTCAGCGCCTGAATAAGGGAGAAAGCAACCGGTTTCATATGGGCATTATTTTATCGACTGTGTTGGATAATACAAATCCGGTTGCCACGAGGAACTCTTCAGTAGGGTCAAGCTGCAACCTGCAAGGAATCGGACAAGAGTGAAAGTCAGGCATTTGAACTCTTACAAACTACATACTTACGGTGTCTTGCCGGGAATATCAGAGTCAATATTGTCCTGGAACTCACCAATTCCTTCGAGCCAGTGAAGCAACTGGTTATCTACGCGCCTCTGCGCTCAATGCAGGATGGAGAGCTCATCTTTTCAAATCATCAGGTGAGACTATAAGAGGGGACATCCAAGGTGATCAGTGGGGAGAACAACGGGGTCGGGGGATTTACGCTCCACTCCACAGGTGGTTAATTCCCTTTCTCCATTTGCAGAAGAATATTCCTACGAGCCAAGCAAACGAAGCTAGGTGGGCCAGTCCAGTCTGTCATCTCGGCCCTACGCATCACATTGTTGGAGACCGCAGCATCGACGCCTCTGCGGGAGCCAGGTGAGCGTAACAGTTAGGTTATGAATTATTTCTACTACTACTTCTGCTTTTTTGCTTACTTCACTTTCCCTGTATATACCCATATTTGTATGTGTTATTGTCTCTTTGTGTTTTGTTTGTAACAATGCAATTATGTAATACGTGGGTTTTATAAGCTACTTATTACATATTTCACAGTACAAAAAACTCTAATAAGAAAACAGTTATCATTTCATTATTCAACATATCAACATTATGAATATTGTACCTTCATCATATATGCGGCACACAATGCCTATGTTTCTGCATGAGTAGCTTAGTATACTGGATAGAACTTCATAATAGAATGCTATTTATATCAATGCATTGCTTAATGCACTAATTAGCTCATGATATTTTTTCCAATGATCCTTGACAGATTTTTCTCAACATTATAATAAGAATCCCTTGTACACACATTTCATGAAAAGTAAATACATACACATGTGATGTCATCAGTGATGTCATCAATGACATTTGTGATGTCATCTTTGATGTTGTGGGTGTTAGTCTTAGCAGTGCACATTAGTGGCGCGCGAGTTATGGTTGCTTAGCTTACCATAACTGGCAAATTTCAGGGGTTTTTCGGTTTTACTTGGAACCATAACGTCCCTTTAACAAAGTTTTTTCACTGAATATATATATATATATATATATATATATATATATATATATATATATATATATAGTAAGCTAAGCAACCATAACTCACGCCACCACCGTGCACTGCTAAGACTAACACCCAGGACATGAAAGATGACATCAGAAATGTGATTGATGACATCACATCTGAAATTAATTTTCATGAATTGTCCCTAGAAGGGGTTTTGTTTATAATGTTGATAACAAGATGTCAGGGGTGATCGGGAGACCTATCATGAACTACTTAATCTACTAAAGAATGTACTCATCTAAACAACATAGTATTGTAGAGTTGTTGTTAACACAGGAACAAAAGCAAGTGGGCCAGATATGTGATGTCAACAGTGATGTCATCAATCACATTTCTGTTGTCATCTTTCATGTCCTGGGTGTTAGTCTTAGCAGTGCACAGTGGTGGCGCGAGTTGTGGTTGCTTAGCTTACCATATATATATATACAATCCCTTGTGGAGGCTTTGTAAAGGCACATGTCATGGCATCAGTGATATTATCAATGACATTTGTGATGACATATTTGAGGTCATGGGTGGTAGTCCTTGCACAGCACAGTGGTAGTGCAAGTAATGCTTGCGTACCTTACCATAATGGGTGTATTTCTTGGGTTTTTTGGTTTTATCTGTAACCATAACGTTCCTGTAACAAGGTTTTTTGTTAGTGAATTTCATAGGTTTTTAGTAGGGCACTTTCAAATGCACTTGTAAGTAGTTGTGGAAGCGCAAGTGTTTACGTTGCACACCTAGACCCATGCATAGGTCATGCACTGTATGCTGATAATACTGGCCCTGTCGCCAGCCCTACGAATTCATGCAGTAGGCTACCACATTTTAAGAATTGCTGTCGACTACGTGGGTAGCTCTGTAAACTTAGCAATGTGTGGCTAAAGTACTCCTAACTGTATAACGGCCACTGGTAAATAAAGAAAAGCAACCTGCACTGTGACGTATGCGTGTTAAATGTGGCATTACTTTGATTTACCAGCTTCTTCCCTTTCCATGGCCCGTGAAACAGAGACATTGGGGGTCATTACAACCCTGGCGGTAGGGAGTTAACGGGGCCGATAGAGCTGCCGGCCCCGTTAACTCCCTACCGCCTCATTATGAGGTCCATTCGCGGGACCCGGTAAAACCAGGGGTCCTTAGCGGGTCACACGAGTGGTCCAGCATGCTAACAACGGGCCCGTCATTAACTGGCCCGTTGTTAGCATGCTCCCCATTCCCATTGAGCCCTATGAGGGCTCGAATGGGGATGGGTTCCTGAAATGGGGAAATACCGGGCCCTCCAACGTTGGAATGGCCCGGTATTTCCCCATTCCAGGAACCCGGACCAGGTTCCCGGAATGGGGGTAGCCATGCCACAAATAGCGGCATGGCTACCTCCAGGGTCGTAATGACCCCCATTGTGTGTGCACTCAGCAGTGTGACGGAAAGTATGAAGAGTTCACATGCCGGTCATACAGTTGAAGAAAACATGTAACTGCAAGTGGGAAAGTTTATAGTAAGGCTGCAAAATAACAAAGCTTGTGCACCTTCCTAAGGGTACAGGGATATCACAAAAAGGTATTGAGGAATGTGAGGTTGCAACAGATTCAGTTATATGTCATCCCCATGGCATACACGACCCCTAAGAAGATAGCCAAGTTTAAAAATACGGGAATACAGGCATGCCCAAAATGTGGGGAGGTGAACACAGGAATAGTACATATGTTCTGGGCATGCCCTGAAATAAGGAGATTCTGGAGGGAGGTAGCCCACCTCATGGCGGGGAAGGAGATAAATTTGGATGTGAACTCCCTGTGGGCGTGCATGTTAGGGGGCATTCCCAGGCCGCGTAAACTGAAACATGTGAGCAAACTCAAAGACCTGGCGTATATACTGGCTAAACGTAGGATAGCAATGAGTTGGAAAGCAAGTAGAAGACCGAAAGTAGAATCCTGGTGGCACTATCTCCTGAAATGGGCGAATGCCGA
Source organism: Ambystoma mexicanum (assembly GCF_040938575.1). Classification (NCBI taxonomy): domain Eukaryota; kingdom Metazoa; phylum Chordata; class Amphibia; order Caudata; family Ambystomatidae; genus Ambystoma; species Ambystoma mexicanum. The sequence goes on along the minus strand of NC_090938.1, from coordinate 109,537,766 downwards.
GACAGTGGTATGGAACGAAGCAGAAAATGGAGGTGGGGAGGAAGAAGTGAACACGTTGACAGCCTGGAAACAAGTAGTAGCTACACTGTCCGGGTCTGACCAGGAAAGCCTGGAGGATGACAGCCCCTTAGGTGGGAGGGAGGAAGGGATGCCCAGAGAAGAGGTTGTGGAAGGCTGAGAAGTGGTGTAGGTTCGGGAAGGGAGGGGTGGGGTGGAAATGTAAGGGTGGTGAAAACAACATGAAACTATACATGAGAATTGAAATGCATACTGGCTGTTATACTATACGGTTATCAAGTTGGAATTATTAAAAATTATTTTTAAAAAAAAGCTTGTGCACCTTCCTCAGGCACATACTAGTGCATGATATGATATGATATGATATGATATGGCATTTGTAACGCGCCTATACACAGGTGTTTCAAGGCGCGACAAATGTAAAGGCAAGTAAGGAAACAGCAGAATATGCAGAGGGCAAACACTCTTACTAGTGGTTATAAAAGTGTTACGCTCACCTGGATTCCACAGGGGCGTCGAACGAAGCTGGACTGTTGCGGTCTCCACCAGTGTGACTCGTAGCGAAGTGATGATCGACTGCACTGGCCCACTCAGTTTCATCTGCCTGGGCCGTAGGAATATTTTCCTAAAAGCAGTACAGGGGATTAGCCACCCATGGTAGAGAGGTTACACTAACACTATTTTCCCTGAAAACTTCAGTATTCCCCTTCATAAAGTCTCACATTATTGGTTGGAAGGATGAACTCTCCATCCTGCGTGGAGTGCAAGGGCACGTAGAAGTTCAGTTACTTCACTGATCCGAAGGTATTTGGCAGAGTTCCAGACAACAGACTGACTCCGAGGTAAGTAGTGTGTAAACCGAATGTATAGTTCTTTTAGAGTTCAAATGTCTATTAATTCACTCTTGCTCCTTTCATACCTTTTCCCTTGCAGCGTGATCCAAGGAGTGAGTTTGCCTCGATGGATGAAGGTAGCGCTTAGGTAAGAGTCAGTTTGTACCAAGCACTGTCTAGCAAGTAATATTGTTCCAAATGTAGTTAACCAATAGTTCTCTATCTTCTTTGCAGGCGCAGCGCCTTGCCGAAAATGTCTCACGTAGGATGGTGACCAGCGCTGCCTCGAGCGGTAAAATTCTGAGTAAATATCTTGCGGTAAGTAAAAACGTCTTTGGCGGAACCCCGCTCACCTTTTGTTTGTTCTTCTCTTTTCAGATGCTGATGTTTCGGGCGGTGATTCAACGGGTGCTGCGCAGGGTCGTGGAGATGCTCCGGAGACAGGTGAGTATGGCACGGCGCTGCAGTTGGCAATGCGACGCGGTTTATTTTAATGTCTTTTTCCTTTATCCACAGATGCGGCTGCTCCAGGAAAAGATGATGACCAAATGGAATTCTCCTTGTTCTAACCTTCTCTTCTTCTTTCCTTTTCTCTAGGATCAGCTCCGGACACAAGACGGGTGTGGCTGTAGACTGGATGCTGGACTGCAGACACGGTGAGCATTACGCTGCTAAGATGCAGAATAACGCGAAGCATGTGCTGCTCTTCAGGCCTGGTTTAAATAGCATCAAAAAAGTAGTTCCCAAGGTAAGAAGTTCCAGTACCACAACCAAGCAGTGTCTTCTTGGGTGCCTGTTCCCTGGACAGAATGACCTGTTCCGGATGTCTGCGGGCATGCATCGTGACAAAAAGCCCTGTATTTGCATGGGGCGCACAGAATGAATGGCTTCCTGGTATACGTAAAGAAGCTGAGGTTGGCGTTGTTATAAACATTCTTGTATTGTATTCTACAATGTATGTATATCCGTGAATAGTACCGCTAACAGTAATGGCGTAGCATAAAGTGTTTGTACTGCATGTGACGACAACTGAAATTAAAGGACAAAGGAGCAGTGGGCCGGCTACCGCCTTTCCAACAATGACGTTGGGTACTTTCATGTACAGCATTTGCCACATCTGCTGCGGTCAACAAGAGGGGCAGTCCTATAGGACAGCAGAGCTGTAAAACAACCTTTCCAGAGCATATGCCGCGCTACAGATCCTTACCCCGCAAATGGCATTGTATTGTACATTTAGTGTAATGCACTAATGTACACAGGGAAGGTACTTGTAAGAGCATTGGAAGAGTTGGTACAGGAGCATTACAATGAGTGCTGACTATATAGTTATATAGAGGGCAACTCAATAATTCCGTCTTCTGGCACGTCCCCTATAGAATCAGGCAGGTGCTGCCCCTTCTGTACCGGACCTTTCCTGGCTTTCCTTCTGTGGCATGTGTGAGAACACGGTAAGAAATAAAAATGAACAGGGGAAAGAAAAAATCGGATGGCTTCCATTTCACTCTCAACTAAAATTTCACTTTCTCTGCCTTGTCTTCAAATCTCTCCATGGACTCGATCCCCCCTACCTCTCCTCCCTCCTCTCTTTCTACACTCCTTCCTGCTCCCTTCGCTCAGCTGATCACTTCCTTCTGACTGTGCCTCTGCCCCCTTGTGCCACCTCCCGTTTCGGCTCCTTCCAGCTCCTAGCTCCGTTGCACTGGAACTCCCTACCTCTATCAATTCGTTTTATTCCTACTCTATCCTCATTTCATATCTCCCTTAAATCTTTCCTTCTCCACCCCCTGCCTTGAAACTCCCTCCCCTTCTTACTTCCCCTCCATCTCCTTTCTTTCTCCTTTCCTTGATTCCCTGCCTCCACTCCCTACTACCCCACTCTCACCCTTCCCCCTCTCTCCTCCTTCTCCTCCCCTCGTCTCCTCTCCTCTCTCTCACATTCCCACTGCTTTCTCTCCCTATTCCCTCCAGTTTAATTGCTCTTCTTACTGATTTGTTAATTGATTGATTCCTACTGTAATTTGCTTCTACCGTTATATTGTTTGTTTTTTGTACCAAGTTCTTCAATTATGCAGCGCTTTGGCGTTAAGCGCTATATAAACAAATAAATACCATTACAAATACAAAAAAGGTAAAAAAGAAAGCATCTTTCACAGATGAACAACGGAATTGCCAATGCACGATTGAACTGTAGTTCAATCAGTTAGAAAGGAGTGCCCTGTACAAAGAGGTTTCTTTATGTGTTGCAGAGCGTTTTCAAGAGAGTCACAGCGCACCACAGTACAAGAAATTATCACTACTAGCAAGAAAGGCACCAAGCCAATTTAGATGGGGTGTGCAGAAATGGAGATGGCTGGCACAGTAAGATGAACGTTATAGCTGGGGAATAGTATTCGTGCTGTGAAACATCATAATCCCATGGGCGAAGTATGCCATTGGCACATGACAAAGAAATGCACAAATACATTTCTTTGCAAAGTACCGCGCTGTCTCCATTGATGGACCAAATAGAAAATGACGCTGCCACATCGGTGACTGCATACTGCGATAGAAAGTTATGCAAGAGATCGGAAAGAAACGCATGAACTGGGAAAGCGCCTCCTTCATTGCAAACGGCACTGAAACTCGTGTAACATGCTGTGCAATGTTCCCTGCACAACGTACAACAATTTTATCATCATGATTGCGTGTCAAACACACACAAACCAAAATCAGCCACTTCATTGTACCTACTCCATAGCACTATACATGCACATCACGGATTACAAAATGAATAGCGAGTGCATAGTGGTTTGCATTCACTTTCACTGAATGTTTGTCGGCATACCCTAAAATGCACACGCTGTGCCCCGTAAAACACACTGCCATGACGGCAGCCTCTGCATTTCTGTGAACAAGTATACAGTATAGCACAGTCGGTCCGTACACACCACACCCACAAACTTTATTGCCCAATCCCGTAGCCTCTGCAGGCCCATTTCTATGGGCATCATCTACAAAAGGGGCATATGTACCACGTGCCACCCTGTTTTTATTTAAAGGTGCTTCCCGAGAAACACTTTGTGGGTGTTTTCATACGTGAATGTGTGTTTTCAACTTCAGCTCATATTCTTACTGTAGGGTCTTCAGTGCAGTCTAGATCGTGAACGAACATTTAATTGCCACTGCCTGGCAAAAACATGCCATTTGCCTTGAAAAAGTGTATGTATCGGGAACCAATGTTCTCATTCTCACAGAACACCCCAGCAGCACTCAAGAAGTCGCACATGCTTCTGTTGATGAGACCCCTTCCGACCTCTGGCTGGCGACATGAAGCATTGGAATAATTCCAGACGATTCTTGGTAGTATACATGAGTAAAGCACATTTGCAGAAGGAAAAATGTGCGGCACTGCTTTCATCAAAATCTTCAGTTGACTGAACACATGGGAACAAGGCATGTAACACGAAAAGAAGCCTTCAAAGTGCACGATCACAACATGTACAGTTGCCGAAGAGGCCACGTGTTGATATTCTAGAAGCAGTCTGCCAAAACAGCACGATTCCACACTGCTCCACAAAACGTCCACTCCCTCCAAACCGAAATTCCTAGACAAGTCTTCTTGGAGGGCATACACCCCCGACGAAAACTGTGCGATTTGCCATGTTTCCCAGCCGCAGTGCACAAAGTTATGGAAAAGTGAATGCCTCTCTGTCCTGTGACTCACCCAGAGCACCTGATTGGCCACATGCCATAGTGCCATTTCCATTGTCCAACATGGTGAGAAGGGCAAAATGTACAATGTGCCGTTCCCCAATCACTGCGAGGGACGCGCCCGGTTAAGCAGGAGGACTCCTTCTCCCTATTGGTGCTATTTTCTGTAACGTACACCCTGACCACCTGATTGGCCAAAGGGCATAGTCCCATTTTCATTGGGCAGCATGCTGATAAGGGCAGAATGTAGCACGTGCCTTTCTCCAAGTACCGCGAACGCCACGCCCCAGTGAAGCAAGAGGAGTCCTTCTTCCAATTGGTGCACTTTCCTGTGACGCACACCCTGAGCACCACATGATAAAGGAATCGCTACTGCCTCATTGCCATAGGGCAGCTGGTTGAGAAGCGCCAAATGTGGCACGTGCGGATCCCCAAGTTCGTCGAAGGCCAGCCCCAAATGAAGCAGTAGTCCCTCTTGCTTTTGCCGGACACCGTAAGCATGTGCATGGACAATCCCCACAGTTCCGTTTACGTGACTGCCACCCGCAAATTCCCCAGATGTGGCTTTCATGCTGCGTGTGTGTGTGTGGAGAAATAACTTGCAACCAGGTTAACGGGAGGCCGTGCTAATGGGCAGCTTTTACAAGAGGCTGTGTGTGTTTTATTTTTTATTTTTTTAATGCTTTTCCAAAAACACCTTTGTTTCAGTTTTTATTACCTTTTGTGTTGTCTTGTGCTATCATTAGTACAGTAAACTCTTCATGGCATCCTTTACACGAGCAAACAAAACTGCATTCGCAATTGGTGTTAATAAAATGCCATTTTGTTGTAGAAACCCCCGATTTCCACAACTAATGAGGTTAGTGTTGCAGAACAACATTGCAGGAGCACACAAAGTATACACGCTTCTGTTGATGAGCCACCTTCCTACATGTGCCTTAGAACAACATCCATGAGCAGTGGCCCATACTGTTTGTTCTATTATGGATGAGAAAACCACCTTAGCGGTGGGAAAATGCGTCCTCACAACAGCCAGCAATCTCCTTAGTCTACGGAACAAATGTAAGCAAGCCAGATAACCCTTATGCATAGCGCTATAGTAGATGATGATAACATCTACTACTGCAAAATTGGCAAGGTCTTTGCAAAGTGCATGCATATTGGCGAAATTGCACTCATACACAGCGTTCCACAATCCATCCACTCCTTCCAAACCAAAATTGCCATCTACATGTCTTTGCAGGGCCTAGTTGTGCAGATGTATCACAAAGGGCTCACCTACAGTGAACACAATGCGTTTCGCCATGTCAGTCACCCTCAGCACGCACAGTGTAATGTACAGTAGTTTCACCTCCCCTTCCTGTTAACAACACCCACAATACCTCATTGGCTAATCGCCACACTGCCATTTCAATTGGGGAAGGTAGTGCAAGGGCCGCACCCTTCTAAAGCTGGAGCAGTCCTTTTTCCCTTTCCACTATCTTCTCTCCAGCTGTACTACATTGGGTTACGTGTAAATAGGCACACGCATCCACCGATTACATCGACGAAGCCGCCATCATCCTACACTGTCACTCCTGTAGAAAACTTTGTGTACCAGTATACATTTACAGTACAAATGGCGTTCCATTCCAAAGCATGTGCACTACTAAGTTCAATAAAAGTATGCACAATTTCCCCATCCCCATACATACACATAGCCACCCATCATGTGGCACGTGTAATCCTGAAAGTACTGCATAATGCACAACCTTTTCCTGACCTGATAGTGAGGGCGGGGGTTGGCAGGGGAAGCAATATTGAGCAGGATAGGGCATTGGGTCTTCCATCGTAGTTGTAGAGCAAGTTTTTTTGTTTCTTTCTCCTTGTATGCGTTTCTGTTTCGCTCTCCTCACATTTTTAACACATTCTGCTCAAGGCTTTTTGCACAGTGTGCAAGAAAACAGAATTGCCATTGTCGCTCAAATAAATGCCATTCTACAGAACCACTGCATACTTTGCAACCTCATAATCTCATATTGCGTGGAGAACATGCCAGAAGTTTCCATAAATTCAGACATGCTTCTGTTTATAACACACCTTCCGACCTTTGGCTGGGGACAAATAACGCCGACATGTGCCCATACTCTTCTTGGTGTTATGTATGAGAAAACTACCTTTGCAGTAGGAAAAATCTGCATCAATGCGTTCAGCAACCTCTTCAGGTGACGGATTAAACATCCTCACGACATGTAAACCAAATGTACACTTTCATAGTGTACCACGACAAAGTCAACATTCGTGACAGAGGCCACATATGTGCAAAGGCGGACCATCCCGCCAAAACTGCAGTTATATTTACAACCCCAAAGAGCGTCCAGTCCTTCCAACACGAAATTACCAGCAATGCCTCTTACCACACAACACCTGTGCAAATGGCGCACAAACCTATCACTGACGATAGGCACTGTGCGTCTCTCCATATCCACCACCCTCACGACACACTAATGGGACGATTTGGTACCGCCACTTCCTGTGCACCACACCATATACTCCTAATTGCCTATTTCCCACAATTCCATTTCCCTTTCCACCCTCTTCATAATGGCAGGATGTGTCACGTGTGTTTTCCCATGTACAGAGAAGGTCACAGGCCAGTAAAGCACACACAATACTTCTTCCGTTTGCACAGTCATTTTTGCAGCACTCCACCATTGGGTGCTCTCAAATTTTCAAACACGCATGCACCAATCACATACAACACCTCTCCATTGCACACTGTCATTTCTATACAGCCCTCTATATTTATCGTTAAACACTCTCAGGACATGTTCCTTTTCATTGCAAAGCCCCTCCAGTAGAAAATTCTCATAAATAATGCACTCTTGCAGCATCCACAAAGATCCTAAGATGCACCCAGCATACCTTTCGCCATGCACACAACAGTGGAGCCCTTTCCACACCCACCACAACAGTATACGTCCAAGCAATCAACCATTGCAGAAACGTAACATACGTAGCAGCAGTTCTACCCAACTCCCCCACACCATAAAACACCCATTCATGAAAACATGTCACACTTGGCACATTCCACAAACTTACCACAGCTTGCACTACCCCTATGCACTTGCATTCACAAAGGATTGTGTTACTGACAACCTGTGCGCAATACATTCACAACATTAGGCCTACTTCAATATATCTGCACACAGCAGAGTAACCAACAACATATAAACTGCACTTCAACCATACCCACTTCCATACTCACATTACATACATACTGCACCCTCTGCCCACACTGCGCAACTTTTCACTGCACCATCTCTACTGCACACTAAATATTATAGCATGTTGCAAGTATCAGCACAACCATGGAATGCACAATGCATGCTTTGCAGCTCACTTGTAGTGCTGTAGCCACACTTATTCTCCAAACATCACCACCCTGTGCCTCATGCACTATCAAACCTACATTGCTGCAGTGGGTGTGCTACTTGCACACATTCACTGCACCGTAATGCAACCATACATGTCAGCATGTCAGCAACTACCACTATGCACATACGCTCCACTGGCACCAGCACTCCTAACCAACCTCCACACCGCAATGGTCATGCACAGCGTTACATGCAACAGGTACCATAATCTATAAACATTTCACTGTCTTCGGCACCCCTACGCCTTTTCATTCAGTTACTATTGTGTTATCTACTTCCACTTAGAAAGTATTGCGTAGCTGCCAACTTAACCACAAAATGTTTACAGCATTGCCCATAATACAAACATTGTGCACACAGCACACTATCCAATCCCATATAAACTGCCCTTCAACCATACCCTCTACCATACTGACAGTATGCAAACAGTGCACCCAGTGGCCACACTGCATCATTTTACAGTGCAGCATTTCCAACCACACTGCACCGCCATGGAGCTATGCAGCAACAAATTGCAACAGTTACCATAATGCAAAGAAAACACTCTCTACTGCACCCCTGTTCACTTTCAATCACATACTACGGGCGTACCCACTTCCATGCACAAAGTATTGTACCACTGCCAATTTACTCACATTTTCTTTGCAACACTGGCCTATAGCTACTGAAATGTGCTCCACAACCATTCCTTACATGTCACCACCCTCTAACTGATGCACAGTTAAGAATGCATTACTGCTGTGGGTGTCGTGAAGGCCTAGGCTCTTGTGTGCATGGCCTGCAACCTACGGCCTCCACCCATGCACCCAATAGCCTACTCCTTCAACAACCCAGTAACATGCAGTAGAGGCACAGTACCATGTGGCTACGTACCTTTGCTGCCTACCGGTACGCATTGGTACACTAACGAAGTCGCATAATGCTACAATCTCCAACCTACTTCCAGCCAGTGGGCAGCATAGACACATGTGACCACTTACCTTTTCTTTCCACAAGTACATATGGGTACAGTAATGTACCCATTGAAGGCAACTTTCATGGTCTGGGTGTTAGTGGTAGCAGTGCACAGGGGTGGTGGCAGGGTTGGGGGCTTAGTTTACCATAACTGGCGAATTTCAGGGGTTTTTCGGTTTTAATTTGAAGCATAAAGGGGAGGTGGAAAGTTTTTTTAGTGAAGTGTACAGGTTTTTGCTAGGGCAACTTAACCATAACGTCCCCTCAACAAAGTTTTTTTTGTAGTGAATTTCACTGGTTTTTGGGAGGGCAATTTAACCGTAATGTCCCTGTAACAAAGTTTTTTTGTAGGGAATTGAGTAGGTTTTTGGAAGGTGGAACTTTAGCATGAAATAGTGGCAATGAAGTCGTTGAACAGAATATAGATTGTAATCATGTGATTTTGAGAGATATGTAGTGTAATCTACGTACTTGACATACATTTAACATAGAACATACAGAACCCCCTCCCTATTGATATTGGAAAGGGACGGACTGAGCGCCTGTTGGCGCACGGGGTTGGACAGGATCAACATTAGCCAAAGATGCTGGGGGTATCTGAAAATGTACTATTGTCTTACACAAAAAATGTGCAACGTAGAAGAAGGACATAAAGATATTATAAGTAGTAATAAGTAAATATGGAAACCTGAAGCTGGGAAAAGAAAACGACACATTTTATAACCATGTAGAATAAAGTGGAGGGTGCCATTAAAAAAAGAAAGGATGCCTCCAGCGTAATCACTTCACAGAAACCTGGCAGCCTGGAACGACAGTGGACGGACGCAGTACGACGAAGGGACATTACAGCAAAAGAGTGAGTGCAGGTCATTTTTTATATGGGTGATGTTTTTTTGTGTTATGTGGTGCAGAAATAATTTCTTTCTGTTGTTTTGACTCAGAAATGGCTAGTCCTTTGGAGTGGCTGGAGGAGCATTTTCCGCATGGGGAAATGTCTGAAGACAGCGACAATAATGGTACACATTGCTCTGCATATACAAAATGGTGACCAGTATTTTAGAGGCATTCAACGTATGTATTTTTTTTTTTTTTTAACAGACCAGGAAAGAAAAGAAGAAAGGGCAACAAACGAGACAGAAGAAGACAGGCTAAAAAGGATAGAGCAGAAAATGGACATATTAAATGACAATTTTCAAAGTTTACAGGAGTTTGTGGAGGATTGTGGGAGAGGAAAAGTTTATCATTGCCCCACCTGCACCTGCCCTGCTTCTCCATTCCCTAGTGAACCATCCCCAAACTGTGAACAGGAAAATAGATGTTTTGACGAAACATCCATCCCTTCTTCCCCTCACAAATCTTCTCCTCATAACCAGCCCGTGTTGAATCCTAATTACCCCATATTTGTTTCAGTGTCCACTTCCCCCGCTATTTCTTTAGAATGATGTGCGTGTGTGTGTTTGAAATGTTTTTGTACAGTATTTGTAGAGAAAGAGTTTGTGTGTAAACATTTTTTTTAAAAAGACGTAAAATGTTTGCGAACAGCGCGCCTGTTCGACCTATCCGCAAGCAATGGAATGTGGGTGCTGTCTAATGTCAAGTAAGACGGATGTGATGTGTGACTGCACCATCTTTTGAAAATGTATGTACATAAACAGAAAGGGGTGTCCAAAGGATATAATACCTCGGAGTACTGCTTGGAAATGAGATAATACATGTTCGTAGAACACACAAGATGTCCGGAATGGGTGTAAATGAGTAAAAAGGGAGTGTGTGAAGGACAGTATAGCTGTCTGTATTGGGCACAGTCAAAATGGTGCCATCTGTAGAACAGGCACGGTGGCCGGCAAGTTCGTAGGCAAACGAAATGGAGTTGTCCTAAGGACAATATAACTGTCCGTACAGTGAACATAGCATGCATGCACATGCGCAGTACAAACGTAAGTATTGCGAACATCGCGCCAGTTCCTAACTGTCCGTCTCACTTGTGTCGCACTTTGAAGTAGTTTGAGAACCCAAACACTGTCTGTAGGACACTTGTGCGCATGCGCACGTTTGATTCTTTGCATGTGTTGTCCAGGGGACTTTCATTACTGGGGCGGATGTGTTGAGGACGTCATCATGTGACCGCACCTACGCTGAGTGTGGGGACTAGTTTCCGCGGTTGGTGTGCTTCCGCAACAATAAAAATGAACTTGTAGACACAAGGCAAAGTATTGTAGAGTGTAAAAATGTAATTTCACACATACCAAACAATAGGCCACCTCAGGAGTTGCTGTGTAAAATGTGTGTACCGCTTTGTAGGGATGAAGACGGTCACGAGGCACACCCCTGCACCCCTACAAAAGGCCACACCCCGAACGCATCTTCATTGTCCTTCTAGCTATAGCAGATTGAGCTGTGTTGCCTTTACTGCTGTAGTGACCAAAAGGAAACTAATCGGTATGGCTTCCATGGCTGCTGTTGGGTTATTAGCCTCTGCACCACCCCCAAACCTGCCGCCGCCACCACCACCACCTCACCAAGGGCCTGCAGAGAGATATATGGGTGAGGATGTAGAGATTGAGGAAGAAGAGGAGGAAAAGAATGAAGTGGAGGAACTCCACACTAGGAGCACTCGGCGGGAGTCGTGGGGGTGGCGGTTGTTTTCCGTTTATGGGAACGTACCAAAAGCACGTGCGAACCTGGTGAAGTGTAACCAGTGCGGTGTGGTGTTGAGACGCGGGAGATTTGGAGCGTACAGTTTTGGTATGACAACCATGAAGCGACACCTCACTTCGTTCCACACTGCGGACATTCGCAAGGTGGTGCCATGTGAAGAGGGTAGTCGTTTGAGTTCCTCCACAGCATCCGCAATGTCCGATCCTCCCACCACAAGAGACACTCCTGTGTGGGGAGCGCCTCCCTCCAGCTGCTTCACAAGCCATTTGCAATGCTGTGGACCCTTACCTTTCAAAGGTGACAGTAGTGTGCATGTATTGTGACGCAGTACTCTGCAGGGGGGAGAGTTTTCGAAGTGCTTTTGAGGCTTCAGTCACCAAGCACCAGAAGATCTGCTCCTTACCTAAATAAAGCTCACCCTTAATATTTGTCTGTTCAGTTGCCCTTTCTTATCCCCGTGGTTGGTGTCCCTTCCTTACCCTCCTTTCGCCTCTTCTCCTAGTGTGTCGAGTGCTGTTAATGAACGTACAAACAACAAAAATTACAGAAAAGGCTCTTTTCAGAGCCGCCATTCTCAGTATAACAATAGAACTAAGAAGTGACGGACGTAGACCCCTGCGGAGTTCAGCAAAAGTTTGCGGACAGTCGTGGAGGGAAAAAGGGAGGGTGCAAGCGGAGCATACGCAATAAAGTGTACGTTGGGAGAAAGTGGCGGCTCTGAAAAGAGCCTTTTGGTGGTGTGTTGTGTGGGTCAAAAACAGTGGATTGGGGAAACGGATTGTGAGATAGGGTAGTGTGATTGCAAAAGAGGGCGCAATGCATTTTGTAAATTGTGAAGAAACATCTGATTGCCAGCATATGTGAGGTGGACTCCATCTCTGCAGAAAATGAAACTGCTACGAAACAAAATGTTTTCATTGTGGAAAGAGGACATGACAACATCTCTTAAAAATGCACACACAGCCTTATTCACAATGCGTCTCGCTTTCTCCATTTGTGGACCAAATGCAGAAGAACGCAACCATATTTGTCTTTGGGCAATACGGGAAAAAAGTATTTGACAATTTGGAAACATGTCCATGAGCTTCGCGAGTCCTTCCTTCATGGCAAATTGCAAAGAAATTGCAGATACATGGCCTAAACTGTTTCCTCCACAATGAATGATCAGTACATCTGGAGGACGCTGTGTCTGTAAAGTAACACAGAGGTACCAAGTCCAGCCACTCATGCCACGCACGCCATGCCAGTGCACTTCCGCATGTGGAAATCCGAGATTTGTAGATAAACTGCAGCTTTCTGCATGCACCTTCAACCAATGTATCCATGAGTCTCCCACAATCCAGATAATCTGTTTTCGAGCATGGAAAGCCATAGCTGTGTGGTGTCCTGTGAGGGAGAAGACGGTCTTAATAAAGTACGTCGGTCAGGACACATCTACTGAACTTTATGGACCAATCCCTAGGTCGGCTCATTCTCATTTACATGCGGCTGCACCCTTGAATCCCCGGTGGTGATATGTGCTGGCTGCTAACTACCGGCATGTTCGCGGACATGTACAGGATCAGAGCGTGATGATGGTACATTAAAGTACTATTCCCCTTTTTCCCCTTTATAGTAGGCTCTGAAAAGAGCCGTTTTTTGTATTTTTGGTCAGATATCGTACAGACATCTGGTATTTTATGTATTTTTTTGTATTTTGTGTCCTTGCTTTACTCTTCCAAACATTACAGAACCTTCTCTAAAGCAAGCCTTATGTTCTCTTACCCAGTCCTTCGACCCTTTCTACAGCGGTACCAAAGCGAGTCCCTCATTGGACACAACTAAGCGGGCGTACAATCATCCACCAATCACATAGAACATCGCTAATTTTAACTCCGTCATCAACATTGCGCACTTCAAAATTACTGTCGATGATTCTTAATGGAAATCACATACCATTACCAAACGCCTACTTCACAAGCTACTGTGCAAGGATTGCACATTTCTACGTACAGCTCCATACATGTCCACATGCATCAGTATAGAGTACATGTATGTATATTTTAATCAGAGTACATGTGGAAGCCTTATGACTTAAAATAGACAAAAATAATGCCGGTAAATGTCCATAGGTACCACATAACAACGCTCCCCCTTTTAAAGTGCAAGATTGCCAATTTGTCATTAACAAATCACACAACTGCTTACTGTCTTCCGCATAACCTGTACATAGGTTGCAAGCATGCCTATTTTGGCATAGCTCTCAACCATTTTTGTCCTAAAGGCGGGTGAAATCACCCGATTTTGTTTTTGGCGGGTGAGACGCCCATTGGAATGAATGGGCGTGCAGGAGGCTTGGCAGGTGAGTCTGCCCTTGACAAGGGCGGGTGACACCCGCCAAAAGCGTGTGAGTTGTGAACTATGATTTAGGGCAGACCTCAATTTTGTATGTGAAAATGTCGGAGTTCTGTACTCTGTACTGCCTATAGTAATGCTACGTGCAATGTGATCGTATGAGAATAGTAAGCGCTCCCGATTGTAGTGCTGACATGTCCTTCGGATGGTCTCCCGATTTTTCAACATCGTGCTTTTCATTAACAAGTACAAAATGTTTCCCCATCTAGTACTTTGCCCTATCGCTTACAAACCTCTCTCCTATGCGTACTACACTTTGTAAAGAACACGACATTTGCAAACCCTTAAAATATTTACAGGGTAATTCATAGAATTTTGCACAAAAGTGGCGCACGTGGCTGGCGCACAGTGTCCCCGTGCGATACACTGTGCCAGCCGCGTGCGATAAAATCCATTTCATCGCACAGCGTATTTATGGATTTTAGCCTCCAAAACCTGCCGTGGCGCAGAGTGGCGCAGCGACCCTGCAGCAGCGCCAGTTACACCCCCAAGAACGCCCTCGCGCAAGGAAAAGCCATCAAAATTCCCAATTCATCGCAAATGTCTGCGCTAACCCTGGACCAGTTCACAGGGCTGCCAAACAGCAAACGCCAAGCGGGGAACGTGTATTTCAGTGGTTCGCGGGAAGTTTCACGCACGATTGTCCTGGGTACGTGTACATCAGGGGTGCGTGTGAAGTAATACACGCAAATCCATCAGGGCACGTGTATTCCAGGGGTGCGCGGGAAGTATCACACACAAATTCAGCAGGGTACGTGTATTTCCGGGGTGCGCGGGAAGTATCACACGCGATTCCATCAGGGCACGTGTATTCCAGGGGTGCGCAGGGAGTACTACACATGAATTGGCCGTGTGGGTCCTCCCAGGTGTTCCCTCTACACCCTCCATGGCCCCTGCAGGCAGCCCACACCACAGGGGACTACCCTGCACCCCTGCTCATGTCCCGCAGGCAGCCCATCCACCATGGGCATGCCCCCCAGCCAACCCACATGTCACCTTGCACCACTGATCAACAACGCAAGTCTCCCAGCACCCTCACCCCCCAGCACTGTGGGGCACCTGCCAGCAGGCCCCCACACATGTCCAACTCATGTCCCCCAGCACTGTGGTTCACCCTCCACCAGGCCCCCACTCATGTCTCCCAGCACCCCCACCCCCACGCAGTGCAGGGCACCCTCCACCAGGCCCCACTCATGTCCAACTCATGTCCCCCTGCACCCCCACCCCCCTGCATCCAGGGCCACCCTCCACCAGGCCCCCACTCCTGTCTTCCTGCACCCCCATCCCCCAGCATCCAGGTGCACCCTCCACCAGGCCCCCACTCCTGTCTACCACTCCCCCCAACTCCCAGCAGTGCGATTCGCCTGGGTACGTGTATTTCAGGGGTGCGCGTGTAGCCTGACACGCAAATTCATCAGGGTACGTGTATTATGGGTCTGCGTGAACTTCCACACGCGATATCAGCAGGGTACGTGTATTACGGGGTTCGCAGGAAGTTCCACACGCGATTGCCCTGGGTACGTGTATTTCGGGGTTGCTTGGGAAGTTTCACACGCGATTGCCCTGGGTACGTGTATTTCGGGTTGCTTGG
This sequence comes from Ambystoma mexicanum, assembly GCF_040938575.1. Lineage (NCBI taxonomy): Eukaryota > Metazoa > Chordata > Amphibia > Caudata > Ambystomatidae > Ambystoma > Ambystoma mexicanum. The sequence goes on along the minus strand of NC_090938.1, from coordinate 109,522,212 downwards.
GAAGTTCCACACGCGATTGCCCTGGGTATGTGTATTTCGGGGTGTGCGGGAAGTTCCACACGCGATTGCCCTGGGTTACGTGTATTTCGGGGTGCGCGGGAAGTTCCACACGCGATTGCCCTGGGTACGTGTATTTCGGGATGCGCGGGAAGTTCCACATGCGATTGCCCTGTTTACGTGTATTTCGGGGTGCGCGGGAAGTTCCACACGCAATTTCAGCAGGATACGTGTATTCCAAGGTGCGCGGGAAGTTCCACATGCAATTGTCCATGGTGCGTGTATTTCTGGTTGCGCGTGAAGTTTCACACGCGATTTCAGCAGGGTACGTGTATTCCAAGGTGCGCGGGAAATTCCACACGCGAATCCAGCAGCCTACGTGTATTCCGGGGGTGCCGGGGAGTCCTACACATGAATCGGCCGTGTGGGTCCTCCTAGCTGTTCACTCTACACCCTCCACGGCCCCTGCAGGCGGCCCACACCACAGGGGACTACCCTGCACATGTCCCGCAGGCAGCCCATCCACCATGGCCATGCCCCCTAGCCAACCCACATGTCACCTTGCACCACTGCCCACCAACGCATGTCTCCCAGCACCCCCACCCCCCAGCACTGTGGGGCACCCTCCACCAGGCCCCCACTCATGTCCAACTAATGTCCTCCTGCACCCCCACCCCCCAGCACTGTGGGGCACCCTCCACCAGGCCCCCACTCATGTCCAACTCATGTCCCCCTGCACCCACACCCCCCACCAGTCCGGGGCACCTGCCAGCAGGCCCCCACACATGTCCCCCATCCAACACATCATCACAATCTAGATCCCTGGCCCTTATGGGCAGCCTCCACATGCCAAACACCCACCCAGGTATTGCATCCACCCACTTAGAAATGCCAATTACATGATACAACCCCAATGGCAAGTATGTAAATGAAGACATGTCCCTCACATACACACAATGGGTGTCAGTGAATGTCAAAATCCATATCATGACATGCATGAAACCAATGAGATGATACTACACATTGAAGTATGATGAAAAAATATGTATTAAAAGCAACATAAATGGAATCAAAAATAAACAAACGAAAATGGGAATTAAAAACAAAAAGCAGCATGTCCTTAAAATAATGTAAAACCACAAATCATAATCCAAAGTAAAGGTGTCCAAAGTCACACTTCACAAAAGTAAATCCAATGGAAAATTAAAACCAAAAACCATTGCTCCATGGGTAAAATCAAAATAAAAAAAAATAATCCAACAGTCAACTATATACAGATAAACAATCCAGGGTCCATGATCCCAACAGAAGAAATGAAACCTATCTAATAACACTACCTAATAAAAAAAACTATATACAAAAATGTGGTCCATTGTCCAAAAGGTCCAAAAAATATAAAAAAGCAAAGGAAACCTAACACTAACTACAGAACTATTTACAAGGGCAGCGGGCCAGTCCGACGGCTCACTTCGGGATGTTCCGGGCCAGGGCATCATCGAACTCCTGCTCAATGTCCCGGAGGCGGTCCTCCTCCATGGCCCCGAGGGTCCGCAGGGACGACGACATGTTCACCTCCAACTCCCTGCGGATTGCCTCGAGGCACTCGGCCCGCCTCAGGGCCCTCTGCATGGAGTTCTCCGCCCTGACCATCATGAGCCGTGCCTCTTCCGCCCGCTGCCGCTCCGCATCTATGGCGTGGCCCAACCGCTGCCACACGGCAGACACTTCCCGTCCTGGGTCCTCCTGCCCTCCGGCCGATGCCTGCCCCTCCGATGTCGAAGGCCCCGAACCATCATGGCTCCCACCTCGTTGCTGCTGCTGCTGTGCCTGTGCCCGTGCCCTGGCTCCTGCTGCCTGCACATCCTCCACCGGCTGGGGTGCAGTCGTTGATGTGGCCACCCCTGCTGGACGTCCAACTCCCGACTGTGGCAGGGATGCCTCCTCCACCAGCCTGGCCGCACCGTCAGAGGCAGCTCCACAGGGCACCCAGGTGACAAATGGGTGGGAAGATGGCACGGAGGACGACTGGCGCATAGGGTGTTCAGGTCAGGAGGGGGTCGGAGCAAGCTGCAGCAAACGGAGGAATCCGGCCTGGGTGACCTGTCCCAGTAGGCCGACGCGGTCAACGAGCCATTCGAGATGACGTGCAGTCTCCTCATGAAAAGACTGCAGGTCACCTCGCATGCCCCGTTGACGCAACGCCACACCAGTCAGGACAGGCTCAACCCGTACCTAGATAGCCACGTCCTCAGGCAGAGGAAGGCCAGTTGTTGTGAGCTCATCCCCTGCCTGCAAACGGGTCTGGACGTAGGCATCCCTGCTGGTGCAAGATGATGCAGTGACAGGATCAGGGACAGGATTGCACACAGGCACCTCTGCGGCGGCCTGTGCTGCCTCCTGTCCCTGGTCCTGCACTGCACCACTAGCACAAGTGGAATCCCCACCTCCAGACCCCGTCTCTGTCGCTTGCACGGCCTCCTCCTCCATCAAACCCCCCACCAACCTGGATGACTCTGTGCCATCTTCCCCCGTTGGGCCCTGTGGGGTCCCAGCTGCCCCTTCTGCTGCCGAGGAGTCCAACTCCGACCTCCGCCTCTTGGACCTCCCCCCGGCAGCTGCGGCCTGGGACGCGGCACCGAACTCCGAACTCCCCGACGAGATCACAACCTGGGAGGGGAGCCGGGCCTTGCGTCTCCGGCTGGCGGTGCGATCCCCGCCGCTGTGCTCCACAGCACCTTCTCCGCCCTCTTCATCAGTTGACGCTGCAGACAGGGAGAAATAAAACACAGGCATCAGGGCACTGTACAATGGACAGATACACACATGACAGTTGTACATGAGTGGCTTTGGCAAACCTCAGACATGGCATCACAATCGCCAACACACATGAGCCATACCACAGCCATATCGCAACAGCCAGCACCATCCATACACATACAACAGCATGAGCAGGCAAAGGTGAGCCAGACATCACATGCAACACAGGGAGTGCACTACACATGCACACACACCATCACACTTGCATGCATGTGTACACCTCTGGCAACTGTGGCAGTGTTCAGATTGGCATCCATGTCACATCTGCCAATCAGGCTTCCACATCCCGCTGTCACATGCATCCATGTTGCATCACTGTTGCACCCTTGTCAAATACACACATGCACATGTACACAGTGCTGATACATGCAGCAGAAAACAACATCCATTTGTGACATCACAAACATGCCTACTTACATACACATTCATCCAAACATGTGTGCCCACACAACTGCATTTGGCATGCAAGCCTACACACACAAGCACCATCCATGTCTCACACATGACAGCCCTCGCATGTGTTAGCCTCACGGCCCTGTACACCCCCCCCATACTTGGCCCCATATAAAAACACATGTGCAACCTGCACACTACTGGCACATCACCACACGCACAGCTCACAATCGTGATGCATGTACACTTACCGCTCGACTCCAGACGGGTCTGCCTCTCAAGGACCTGGACGTGGAGTGTTGGGGATATGCGTTCCAGGACCCTCATCTGATCGTCCGACAAGTGGCCCCGGCGCCCCTTTGCATCCGCTGCCTTCAAGAGGCGACAGGCCTTGTTGAGGGTCCTGGACCTGAAGTCCTCCCAGCGCTTCTTGACATGATTGAATAGTCGGACTGCCACCCCCTCCGCGTTGATGGCAGTCACGATGTCCGTCCAGATCCGAGTCCGTCCTTCCTTGTCGGCGCGCAAACTTCCGATGAGGGCATCATATTGCCCCAGGACTTGCTCCACCAGGACACCAACTTCGGTGGCAGTGAAGCTGGCGCCCCTTTGCCTCTCTGACCGGGGGTTGTCAGTGGTGCCAGATGTTGCAGTGCCCGACATGACAACCCCAGAGGCAGGAGTGGGTGGGCAACTGGGTCCTGGGGCTGGTCTGTGGAGCGATGGAATCCCAGTCAGGAGTCTTCGGTTCCAGCAGGGGTGGTCACAGCAACAGCACCCCTGGTTGATGTGCAGGCAGCAAATGGCAGGGCACGTGGGCAGCAGGCAATCGGGCAGCAGCAGATGGCAGGTGGGAGCGTGCTCGGGGCTCTGGGGGGCAGTAATCCAGCCTTCTGGGCAGGAGCGTGGTCTTCCGTGTGCTTACGCGTGGCCAGCTTGATAAGGAATGGTTTGGCACGTGAATATCCAGCACGTCTGTGTGTAATTCGAGTAAAGGGCCTTAGCGCGTAAGCGCGTCAGCACACGTACGCGAATTCATCGGCCCAAAGGCCACCAGCGCGTATGCGCGTCTGTGACGTGCGTGCGCGGGCGTTTCCCTGTACACGGGTGTATGTTACACGTCCAATGACTGCACGTCAGAGTGTCAGTTTGTGTAATTGGAGGATGGGGCCTTAGCGCATACACACGGAAGTGACGCTGGACGTGTGGGCATGTTTAAAACGTATGTGTAGAACGCCATTTCCTTGTACGTGCTTTTCGTGGAGAGCGAGTGGGTGAAATCTGTACTTCTTGTCAGTTCACAGGCGATTTACTTCACGGCGTTCCAAGTTCGTACTCCCTGTTACCTCTGACAGCTTTTTCTCTTCTTGTCTTTTTCCTGGGCCTGTTTCCTCAAACAGCGTTCACTTCTCCTGTTGTCCTGTCTCCTCAGACAGCGTACAATTCTTCTTTTGGCGGGGGTGTTGCCAACACGCACAGGTGCGTATTTTTCACGCGATATTTCCTGGCAGATGGTGAGTCGCGCACGTATTTGACATCTGTGCTTGCCCCGTGTGTTGCCTACCCCTTCAGAGGTCAGTCTAGGCTGCGTGTGACACGCATACGTTCATTTTTGTGTTTCTGGGTGCCACAGCGTAGTGCAGGTTTATTTTTCCACGCATGTGGTCTAGGAGGGGTTGCATACACATTATCTCCCTTTTTCAGGGTGCCTGTGCGTTGTGTGACCCGTCATCTTCCCCCAGGGGTCACATACAGCCTTGCTAGAGCACTAGGGTATGAATTCCATCTAGTACCCTACCCCTTTGACCCCCAATTGCCCAGGACAAAAGTTTACTGCAACTCCCATACACACAACAACATCAGTGCCATGGTTGGGAGACAAGCACGCGGTAAGGGTGGCAAAGGTGGGCGAGCCACAAGAGGTGGCCATGGTGGATACGGTAGGGGACGTGGCCGGGACTTGCAGTGTGCCCCCAGCCCCCCATGTGTGGGTGACCAGTCAGGGACACCCATGCCCCCCCCCCCCGGTTGAGGGTAACGTGGCTGACACCATCCCTGCTCAGCCCTTGTTGGACCAGCCCATTGTGTCACCAGACCTGGCACAGGGTGACTCCATGGCTGACTTCCAGGTCAGCAGGTCTAGGCCACATGTGGCGGTGCACGTTGGTGTCACCAGCCCACGTGGATCAGGGGCAGCTATGTCATCTGCTGCCCCAAGTAGGCAGGGTGGGGAGGCTGCAGGGGCAGCTGCGGCTCCATCCACCCCACCTCTGAGTCTCCCAGCCAGGACAGTGTCGGTCCTAGTCCATCCTGCTGACGTTCCCCCTGACTACATCACACTTCAGCTAATGCCTGCACCAAGTCCCATGGTGAGTGTTCATTCCCACACTCCTAGTCCACAGTCCACCGGGGCTCCTGCCCCTAGTGTCCAGAGAGGCGTACGACACTCAGTATCACCACCAGTATCACCACCACCTTCCAAGCGGAAGAGGAAGAGTGCTCGTCCAGTACAGGCTGATGCCCCAGACACGGCTACACAGTCCGGCCCACCAAGGAAGCCCAGCTTCAATCAGGCCGAACTTGATGCACTTGTGGAGTATGTGTCCGCACATGACAGCGAAATGGTGATTACTGCAGGATGCAAGACCACACCTGCACAACGTCAGGCACACTGGCAGACCATCGCGGACCTCATAAGTGCCCTTGGATTCGTGAGGCGCACAGCTAATGATTGCTACAAGCGCTGGAATGACCTGAAGTGCAGGGCAAAGAAAAAGCTGGCCTCAAGTCATGCCGCAACTCTAGTGACTGGAGGTGGGTCTCCAGCAGAGGACATAGAACTCACTCCACATGAGTATGTTGCTGGGACCTACGTCACTGAGGAACAGATCCAAGGCGTGGGAGACCTGCCAGATTACGAGGCATTGTCCGGTGAGTGCACATGCATGTGTGTGTCATCCATGTGCATGGTGTGTGTGTGAGTGCTTCTGATTGAGTGCCAGGTGAGGGGGTGTGTGCCTGAGTGGTTTGGGTCACCCATGTGCTTCATCCAATACATTCTGCGCACCAGGATTTGGGTGTTGCAATATCCCTTCTGGCAACAGTAGACATTCAGCCCAACCTCACGCCAGTTGCCCTTGAAGTATCATCTTGCCACAACATAGTTGCATACTATTCTGTGTTCATTCAGGCTGATTGTCTGCATTCCACCACTTTCACTAGGCATTTCTCAGTCCTATTGTCACATGTGTGATATGGCTAGGGTACATGCCATCTGTGTGATGGCATGTGTCATGTATGTGTATTGGACATGCCAATCACAGGCCAATGTGTGATGGCACTGCTAGCCAGCATGCAGCAAATTTGTTGGTCTTCCATCTTGGTGTCATCAATGTGTGCCATTTGCCTCCCCTTCATACGCAGTGACAGTGCATGCATGGGCGGGTTATAGTCATGTGGGACATGTGTCAATGAAGTACTGTTTCTGTTGCTTCTCAGCCCTAATTGTGTGCCATGGTGCTAATGCCTGTTCCCATTTCTTTTCTTTCATGTCTTTGCAGGGGATGACACACTTGATACTGCTGGGGTTGTGGAGATGGTGCAGACCCAGGAGGGGTCTCAGGCCCGACCGGGCACCAGTGAGGGACGTGGTGTGGTGGTGGGTGAGAACCCACACTTGCTGCAGACCATCATCTCAAGGGGTGTCTCTGGGTGCACCTCCCCCGAGCTCTATTCAGGTGTCGATTCGGATGATGAGACCTATGTGCCACCGCAGGTAAGTGTTTCTGGAAGGGATTCTGTACTGTCCAACCCACCTGCACCAGGGGTAGAACCCTCAATGGGGATGTCAGTGTTGGTAGGTCCGCCTTTGGTGGTTACGGATGCAAGGTCACACTCCTCTACATCTGATCCTGTTCCTGGGCCAGCAGATCAGAGGGGGAATGCAGTCCTGCAGCCTCAGGCAGTGCCGGCACAGCAAGGCGCAGTTCGCCTTGCTCCAGACAGGTGTGGTGCCCGCCGACGCGGTGGCCGTACGCCACCTGGCAATACCGCATGGGAGCAATCCATATACAGTATGGCAAACCAACAGGCAGCATCAACTGAGATGATGGCTTAGGCCATGGATAGGGTGACCACTTCCATTGTCCCCCAAGAAAGGCTGATTGAACAACTACAGCAGGCAACAGACTCCATTTGCCAGTCACACAGGGAGGACATGTTGGCATCCAACAGGGACAGGTGGGCGGCACTGGAGACTCTGCGGGAAGCCATTTCTATTGAGTCCCAGGGCCAAAGGGAAGCCCTGAGGGTGGAACTCCGTCAGCTCTGGGTAACTCTGGTTGAGCTTGAGGCTTCAGCTAACACGAGGACAGAACAGCAGCTGGAGCGGCTCACATGTACGCTCTCAGCTGAGATGCAGGCAACTAGGGAGGAGGTCCGGGCATCCCGTGAGTTGTTGCATGGGGACCTCCGCACGATTATCCTCCAGAACCAGACCTTCCACACCCGCATGCTTGCTGCCATGGAGGACCAGACTAGGGCTTTGTGTGGGCTGCCTCCCATAGTGCCACCACCTCCTGATGCAGCTGCAGAGGGTGAGGAGAGCGACAGCAGCGATTCTCCCACAATAGGGTAGCAGTGCAGGCCATGAGCCCATGGAGGTGTTTTTTTTCCGCAAGATCCACACAGGTGGGTTTTGGTGTGCACCCTGTCCTCGGACCTCCTGGGTGGCCTCCCTCACCCACCAGGCCCATTCATGGCCATTTTTGATTTTTGATTTTTGTTTTTTGATTTTTGATTTTTGTTTTTTTCGACAGTGTGTTGCCTTGTGTGGCTCCCGTGGGCATAAGCTGTATTGTGGCTGGGCACATGCAGGCTTGTCCTGAATTGGGTCAGATGCTTGGGTTTGTGTGACACACACCCCTCCTACTTCCCGTTTCCATGGGCTTGCAAAGGGTGTGCCCAAGTGTCAGGAATCAGGGGTGGAAGTTATGGAACCGCTGGCGGCACTAACTAGCAGTTACCTCGCTCTAGTCCTCAACCAATATGGCGGCGGACTCTATAAGTTCTGACTCCGCCCCCTTGTGCAGTGCGTTGTATCTGTGTTTGCTTCTCGCACGCTAACGCTCCGTTACCCTCTAGCTTTTACCTTCCATTGGGCTTTCTTAGCCGCCTTACCTTTCAACGTTATCCTAATCTTGTACAACCTTTGTTTCTAGCTGCATTTCCTTCTTTCCTATTCAGCCGCGCTACAACCCTACCATCGAGTCTTTGGGTACACGGCGTGTACTCTGCGGTTTCACCGCTTCGGTGCCTTGCTGTCTTGCTTACCTGGGTACAAGGCTCCTCCTACTTTCCTGCTCGGCTTCTTGCTGTTCCTTCCCTGCTGCCTGCAGCCTTCTCTGTGCGCGGCACTATTTTGCACTGTTTGCTACTTACATTTGCCTTGATACTTCCAACTTTTGTTCGGCTCCGCTCGGAAGGCGGTACTCTCTTCCTGTATCTGATTTAGTTTCTACTCGGCGGTATCTTGCCATCTATTCCTTTCAATGGGTATACATTTCGGGTTTCCTGCTTATACCATTTATTCTCCTTTTCTTTCCTCTTTTTCGTCTATTATCCAGCTACTTACTTACAAATTCCTTGTTGCTATTGAAAGGTTCTACCTGCAAGTCTTATTCCGAGCTCTGTCTGGGAAACTGGTCGCTGACATCTGTTACTTGGAGTCAGCCCTCACTATCCACCTTCAGCGTCTGCCCACAGCGGTTTCCGCTAGGAGAGATTATTTCTTCCAACGGCCTGGGTGGTCAAGGACTGTCCACCTCATCTCCTACCATCAAGATCTACAGGGTTTTTTCTGCTTTGGCTTTTTCCCTGTAAGTGAGGCTGGCCCCACCGGAGGCACCGAGACAGGTTCCCACTACTGTCACGGTGGCCTCTGGAGGGGATAGACCTTATCTCCGCGAAAAGAAGGTCCGGATTTATAAGGACAAGTCGTCTAACAACAAGAAGAAGAAGCTTCCAAAGAAGAAGCATCCTCTCAAGGATCTATCCTCTGAAGAATCAGGTGAGGAGATAGGGGAGGTGGAACCGGAGCTTGACAGAATACAACGCCCAACATTACCCATGGCGTCCTTGGAGCAGTACCAAGAGTTGGTCGCAGCCATACAGAATCTCACTACGGAAGTCCAGTCTTTGAGAACAGAGAATATCGCCCTGCGACAGCAGGTCGTACTGCACCGAGATGATCATGGGGATTTACCTACTATGCCACTCTCTTTTGGCAAATATGATGGCCATCCGGGAGGACTTAAGAAATTTTTGGACGCCTGTAAGGTATACTTCACCTTCAGACCCCATGCCTATGCAACTGATCGATCCAGAGTCGGATTGATCATAGCCAATCTTCACGGAAACGCCTTGTCTTGGGCTACACCGTTAGTCTCTAACGAAGATCCTGCATTGAATAACTTTGACCAATTTATAGCTGCCTTTAAGGACAGGTTTGACAGACCTGAAGTTTTGTACTCTTCTTTGGAAGCTATCCTGGACGTCCGCCAGGGAAACACAGACGTCCAAACATACATTTCCAGATTCCTGAGACTTGCAGCCAAGGCGGATTGGCCGGACTCAGCACAGCAAACGATCTTTCGACAAGGTCTTCAAGACGAAATTAAAGACGAGCTAGCTCGAGTAGCTCGTCCTTCTTCTTTTCGAGACTTGATGACCTTAGTCCTCCAGATAGAATTCCGATTACATGAACGTCGTCAGGAAAGAAGACGGTTTCGCGGAAACCAGCAGGTGACTGGTTTACCCACCCAAACTCCGGTTCAGAGAACACCTCCCTTAACAGAGGAACCCATGCAGATTGGGGCTACTCGTGGTCCTCTTACTCCGGAAGAGAGAAGACGCCGTAAGGAGGCAGGTTTATGCATGTATTGCGGATCTTCGAAACATTTGTTACGGAATTGTCCAGAAGTTCCTCCCAGGCGGAAGGAAAACTACAACCCCCGAACTGTGGCAAGGGAAGTTTCGGGGGATTTGCCAAATACCCTTGCTACCATGCTGGAACAATAGAGGACTCCGAAGCGAATAGTCTGATGGTGTTCAAGGTCTCACTATGGATATCGGATACTAAACAAGTCGAAGTGTTGGCGATGTTGGACTGCGGTGCCGCAGGAAACTTTATGGACCTACACTGGGCTAAGGAGAACCTTGTTCCCACAAAACCGAAGTCAAGGGCCATTCCCGTAGAAGGGGTAGATGGGACACCTTTGTCCTCAGGACCCATTGTAAGTGAGACAATTCCCCTGCGAATGGCACTGGACCACCACCAAGAGGTTCTGGTTTTTGACCAGATCCGAGCGGCTCATTTTCCGTTGGTATTAGGCATTCCCTGGTTAAGGAAGCATAATCCTCATATAGATTGGACAGCAAATAGGGTCAGCTTTGACTCCCAGTTCTGTAAGACAAATTGAATGGACCCTTTTGCCATCAAGGAAGTAGCCAAAGAAGAGACTAGGGTCATCAGGCATTTAATCGTGTCAACGGTCCCAACTCAGTATCAGGAATATTCTGAGGTGTTCCTGGATACCATTCCTAAAGGCCTACCTCCACACAGGGCCAAAGATTGTTGTATTGACCTGTTACCCGACTCTACGGTGCCATTTGGTCGAATGTACCCCTTGTCTCTTCCCGAACGAGGGGCTCTCAGAATCTATCTCGATGCCCATCTCCAAAACGGATTAATCCAAGAATCAAGATCATCTTGTGGGGCCTCTTTATTCTTTATACCAAAGAAGGACACTACTGAGCTACGTCCATGCATAGACTACAGAGGCCTCAACAAGATAACCATCCGAGACAGATACCCTATGCCCCTTATAAGTGACATTCTGGAGGCTGTGCAGGGTGCAAGGTATTTCACCAAACTCGATTTAAGGGGTGCCTATCACCTCCTGAGAATAAGACACGGAGACGAATGGAAGACGGCATTCAGGACCCCTTTTGGGTTGTATGAATACAAGGTAATGCCGTTTGGCCTTGTGAACGCTCCAGCAGTTTTTCAAAGATATATGGACATGGTGTTTGCAGACAAGTTATTCTTGTCAGTCGTAGTCTATCTAGACGACATCCTGATTTATTCTGAAGAATTAGCCAATCACCGGCAGCAAGTCAAGGAGGTTTTGCACCGACTACAGTTCCATCAACTGTTGGTCAAACCAGAAAAATGCCAATTCGAAGTAACCTCAGTTTCTTATCTAGGATTCATCCTATCACAAGAAGGCATCAAGATGGATCCCAATAAGGTCAAGGCAATCATGGAATGGAGGGAACCAACTAACATTAAAGAACTACAGAGCTTCCTCGGATTAGCCAACTTTTACAGGAGGTTTATTCCCAACTTTTCTAGAATGGTACTCCCACTAACTTCATTGCTTAAGAAGGGAGTTAAGTTCGCCTTCGACAAGGAACCCCGAGAGGCTTTCCTTTTTCTCAAAAAGAAGTTCTCCACCGCACCCATTTTAGCTCAACCAGATCAGTCAAGACAGTTCATCCTAGAAACTGACGCTTCTGTAGGAGCGGTAGGAGCAATTTTATTACAATGTTCGGACGATGGCTATGAACATCCCGTAGCCTATTTTTCCAAGACACTGACCAGTAGTGAGAGGAACTACTCTGTCTTAGAAAGAGAGTTATTGGCCATCAAATTGGCTTGCCAAGAATGGCGTCATCTCCTACAAGGTGCCACTCACTGCTTTATCATCCGCACGGATCATCGCAATCTTAGGGTCCTACAGCAGATGGAATGCTCCAACGCAACACATGCCCGATGGGCCTTCTTCTTTTTGCAATATGATTTTGTAATTACTTACATTCCTGGGACAGAAAACAAGAGAGCAGATGCATTATCACGAAGTCTCGGAGAAGGATCGGAGTACTGTCAAGGACAAGACTTGATGTTACCTGGAATTAAGATTCTGGCTTCCACCACCTCCTTTCTAGAAGAATTGATACCTAATTATCAAACCTGCACTGAGCTTCCTTCAACTGTGGTTCAAGGAGACGATGGGTTGTTTTATCATGAGAAGGCATTATTCATCCCTACCAAGAAGCTCAAAGCAAGGTTCTTTCCTGGTGCCATGACACCCCTTTGACTGGCCATCCAGGAATTAGAAAGACTTTTGAACTACTGAAAAGGAACTTTTGGTGGCCAAGGCTTAGAGAAGATGTCTACCAATATGTGTCGACTTGTGCGGTTTGTGCCTCCAGTAAATACCAGACGGGCAAACCATTCGGATTGTTGCAACAACCTTGTCTTCCGGAACGCCCTTGGGAACACATATCCATGGACTTTATTGTGGATCTCCCCCAGTCCTATGATATGACTGTAATCATGGTGACAGTGGATTCCTACAGTAAATTGGCACACTACACTGCTTTCAAACAAGTTCCAACAGCCCCTGATACGGCAGTTGCCTTCCTTAGAGACATTGTCCGTTTACATGGATTGCCCAGGACTATAGTGTCGGATCGAGGATCTCAATTCACCTCCCGACTCTGGGCTACCCTCTGCCGTATTTTGAGCATGCAAAGAGATCTTTCCTCTGGTTACCATCCAGAAAGCAATGGCCAGACGGAAAGACTCAACGCCAGCCTAGAGCAATATTTAAGATGTTTCTGTAGTCATCAACAGAAGGAATGGTTTCAATTCCTCTCGCAAGCAGAGTTTGCTTATAACAACACTTTGCAAACTTCGATTCAGATGAGTCCTTTTCTTTGTACTTATGGATTCCACCCACACCATCTACCCCCTGTGATTCCACCAACTACCAAGATCCCCGCTTTGGATGGTACATTTAAAGACCTGCATGAGGTACATGATCTAGCCAAGAAGGCTCTCCTGGCGAGCCGTTTTACACAAAAGAGATGGGCAGACAAAGGAAGACGGTCTAACCCAGGATGGAAGACGGGACAATTAGTCTGGTTGTCCACCAGATTTCTCCCAAAATGGGTCCATACCGGTAAGTTTTCCCCACGTTTTATTGGACCCTTCGCCATCATTCAACAGATTAACCCGGTGGCTTACAAAATAAAGCTCCCTATATCTCTGAAAAGGGTGCATCCTGTTTTCCATGTCTCCTTACTCAAAGAGCATAAGGATGACCCCTTTCAAAGACCAGCTCGTCGGAGACTTGCTCAGGTGGAGGAGATTCCAGAGGAATATGAGGTGGCTCGGCTAATCGATTCCAGGTATCGCCAAGGCAGGTTACAATACCTGGTACATTGGAAAGGCTATCCGATAGCTGAGAGGTCTTGGGAACCTAAGAGCCATCTCCAAGCTCCCAGTCTGGTAAGAAGATTCCATCAATTACACCCGAGCAAACCTGGGGGATCCCCGAGAAAGAGGGGGTATACTGTCAGGAATCAGGGGTAGAAGTTATGGAACCGCTGGCGGCACTAGCTAGCAGTTACCTCGCTCTAGTCCTCATCCAATATGGCGGCGGACTCTATAAGTTCTGACTCCGCCCCCTTGTGCAGTGCGTTGTATCTGTGTTTGCTTCTCGCACGCTAACGCTCCGTTACCCTCTAGCTTTTACCTTCCATTGGGCTTTCTTAGCCGCCTTACCTTTCAACGTTATCCTAATCTTGTACAACCTTTGTTTCTAGCTGCATTTCCTTCTTTCCTATTCAGCCGCGCTACAACCCTACCATCGAGTCTTTGGGTACACGGCGTGTACTCTGCGGTTTCACCGCTTCGGTGCCTTGCTGTCTTGCTTACCTGGGTACGAGGCTCCTCCTACTTTCCTGCTCGGCTTCTTGCTGTTCCTTCCCTGCTGCCTGCAGCCTTCTCTGTGCGCGGCACTGTTTTGCACTGTTTGCTACTTACATTTGCCTTGATACTTCCAACTTTTGTTCGGCTCCGCTCGGAAGGCGGTACTCTCTTCCTGTATCTGATTTAGTTTCTACTCGGCGGTATCTTGCCATCTATTCCTTTCACTGGGTATACATTTTGGGTTTCCTGCTTATACCATTTATTCTCCTTTTCTTTCCTCTTTTTCGTCTATTATCCAGCTGCTTACTTACAAATTCCTTGTTGCTATTGAAAGGTTCTACCTGCAAGTCTTATTCCGAGCTCTGTCTGGGAAACTGGTCGCTGACATCTGTTACTTGGAGTCAGCCCTCACTATCCACCTTCAGCGTCTGCCCACAGCGGTTTCCGCTAGGAGAGATTATTTCTTCCAACGGCCTGGGTGGTCAAGGACTGTCCACCTCATCTCCTACCATCAAGATCTACAGGGTTTTTTCTGCTTTGGCTTTTTCCCTGTAAGTGAGGCTGGCCCCACCGGAAGCACCCGAGACAGGTTCCCACTACTGTCACGGTGGCCTCTGGAGGGGATAGACCTTATCTCCGCGAAAAGAAGGTCCGGATTTATAAGGACAAGTCGTCTAACAACAAGAAGAAGAAGCTTCCAAAGAAGAAGAATCCTCTCAAGGATCTATCCTCTGAAGAATCAGGTGAGGAGATAGGGGAGGTGGAACCGGAGCTTGACACCAAGTGACATTGACTTACACAGTGACGTTGGACTCCCATTTGATGTGTGGGCAGTCTGTAGTCAATACTGTGTATACATTCCTAGTGCATATTGTTGTTGTATTGTACACTGCATGGTGTATTGAAATGTGCCTCTGCATCCATCTCATCCTCCTAATTTGCAGGTACATTTCTCATGTCTTCACAAGGCGGTCTACTTTTGAAATGGAGTTCATGTTGTAAGCAGTGCACCTACACTTTTGCGTGGCGCTAACACTGTACACTTGGAAGTGTTCCAAGTGCTGGCATTATCAGGTAGTGAGGCTACCAATTTTCAAAGTCCGTACTGTCATGTTTATGGTCGGTTGGAGGTTGTGTAGGTGATTAGTATTATTGGTAAATATTTGGTAATGTGTGTTGTTGGTCCTGCATTACTGTGAGAATTTCATGTGTGGCCAGTTTCCATTAGGGACACTGTAGTTGGTGACACTTGTGTCATGTTGTGGGGATTAATTTGTTTGCTCTCACATAGCATGACATGCCATGGTGTGTTGTGTGGCGGTGCCGGGGAGGGGTTGGGTGACATGGCACTGTTCTCATGTTGTATTTTGCAAGTGGGTATTCATTTTTGCAGCATAGAAGTGTGTCTTTTGATGACAGACACTGCATTGGTGGTGTTTGTGTAGGTAGGGATGCACACATATTGACACTTACAGGTAACAACATCTCAGGCTGCTATGGGTCTGACAGTTGACTGTCCCTTAATTCATCAGAATTGTCAGATTGAAGTCATCATTGATTGTCAGATGGTATGTGCCAGGGCTGTGTGCACTCCAAAGGGGTGTGATTTCTATGTGAAGTAATTAGCCACCAGCTGCATACGGGCTACCTCACCCCGTGCCCTTTCCCCTCCCATGCGCAGCGGGCGTGCATGTGGTTGGGGATGTGGGGACACCACCATGTCCACAGCCAGGCCCCGGCGTGTTGCAACATTGTGCAGGACACATGCTGCCACTATGATCCTGCACACTACTGGGGGAGCGTATAACAGCTGCCCGCCAGAACGGTCAAGGGAGCGAAAGCGTGACTTGAGCACTCCGAATGTGCGCTCCACTATGCCCTGGGTTGCAAAATGGGCAGTGTTGTATCTTACCTCGGGAGGCGTGATGGGGTTCCAAATTGGCGTCATCATGTGGGTGCTCAGAGGGTAGGCACTGTCCCCTGGGGAGGTGGTGATGGGGATCATTAGTGGGGTAGTGACATTACTCTGTATCTGTCATGCATGCGTGTGCTGTGGCATTTATACTCACCAAGCAGCTATGCATCGCCATGCCGCCCAGCTTCCATGTCCCGGTTTAGGGTTGACATCCTGTAAATTAAGCTGTCATGGGTGGACCCTGGATAGTTGGCATATACTGAGGTTATGATTCCCTTGGCATCACATACTACCTGGACGTTGATGTAATGCCAGTGCTTGCGGTTTCTATAGATGTGCTCAGATGCCCTGGGGGGACGTAGAGCCACATGGGTGCAATCAATGGCACCTAGCACTTTGGGGAATTGGGCCACCCTGTAGAAATCCTGGCTGACAGCCTGCCTTTCTGCAGGTGTTCTGGGCAGGTATATGTGCCTGCGGACTGATGGGCGTACAGTGATGATGGCCAACACCTGGTGTAGTGTTTGCGCACTCTTTTATGCTGCGTGGGACGTGCACGTGTTTCCGGATTGGACCTTTTTTTTGGGCGCGTTGTAGGCGACCGTGTAAATCTTCCCGCCCACCCCAGGAATACACGTGACACGCTCTCCCAGGCCCAGTCGCAAGTAAATATTCCCGCCCACCCCAGGACTACACGTACCCCACTCTCACAGGCCCAGTCGGTGTGGAAGTTCACGCGACACACGTAATACACGTACCCTGCTGATATCGCATGTGGAAGTTCACGCGGACCCATAATACACGTAACCTGATGAAATTGCATATAAGACTACCTGCGCACCCCTGAAATACACGTACCCAGGCAAATCACACTGCTGGGGGGTGGGGGGTGAGAGACATGAGTGGGGGCCTGGTGGAGGGTGCCCCTGGATGCTGTGGGGTGGGGGTGCAGGGATACATGAGTGGGGGCCTGGTGGAGGGTGCCCCTGGATGCAGGGAGGGTGGGGGTGCAGGGAGACAGGAGTGGGGACCTGGTGGAGGGTGCCCCTGGATGCAGGGGGGTGGGGGTGCAGGGGGACATGAGTTGGACATGAGTGGGGGCCTGGTGTTGGGTGCCTCTGGATGCAGGGGGGTGGGGGTGCAGGGGGACATGAGTTGGACATGAGTGGGGGCCTGGTGGAGGGTGCCCCTGGATGCAGAGGTGTGGGGGTGCAGGGAGGCAGGAGTGGGGGCCTGGTGGAGAGTGCCCCTGGTTGCTGGGGGTGCAGGGATACATGAGTGGGGGCCTGGTGGAGGGTGCCCCTGGATGCAGGGGGTGGGGGTGCAAGGAGCCAGGAGTGGGGGCCTTGTGGAGGGTGCCCCTGGATGCAGGGGGGTGGGGGTGCAGGGAGACAGGAGTGGGGGCCTGGTGGAGGGTGCCCCTGGATGCAGGGGGGTGGGGGTTCAGGGGGACATGAGTTGGACTTGAGTGGGGCCTGGTGGAGGGTGCCCCTGGATGCTGGGGGTGAGAGTGCAGGGGGACATGAGTTGGACATGAGTGGGGGCCTGGTGGAGGGTGCCCCTGGTTGCTGGGGGGTGGGGGTGCAGGGATACATGGGTGGGGGCCTGGTGGAGGGTGCCCCTGGATGCAGGGGAGTGGGGGTGCAGGGAGACAGGAGTGGGGGCCTGGTGGAGGGCGCCCCTGGATGCAGGGGGCTGGGGGTGCAGAGAGACAGGAGTGGGGGCCTGGTGGACGGTGCCCCTGGATGCAGGGGGGTGGGGGATGCAGGGGGACATGAGTTGGACATGAGTGGGGCCTGGTGGAGGGTGCCCCTGGATGCTGGGGGTGCAGGGGGACATGAGTTGGACATGAGCGGGGGCCTGGTGGAGGGTGCCCCTGGATTCAGGGGGGTGGGGGTGCAGGGAGACAGGAGTGGGGGCCTGGTGGAGGGTGCCCCCGGATGCAGGGGGGGGGGCGTGCAGGGTGACATGAGTTGGACATGATTGGGACCTGGTGGAGGGTGCCCCTGGATGCTGTGGGGTGGGGGTGCAGGGAGACAGGAGTGGGGGCCTGGTGGAGGGTGCCCCTGGATGCAGGGGGTGGGGGTGCAGGGGGACATGAGTTGGTGGGCAGTAGTGCAAGGTGGCATGTGGGTAGCTGGGGGTATGGCCATGGTGGATGGGCTGCCTGCGGGACATGTGCAGGGGTGCAGGGTAGTCCCCTGTGGTGTGGGCCGCCTGCAGGGGCCGTGGAGGGTGTAGAGGGGACAGCTGGGAGGACCCACACGGCCAATTCACGTGTAGGACTCCCCGGCACCCCCGAAATACACATAGGCTGCTGGATTCGCGTGTGGAACTTCACGCGCACACTGACATACACGTACCCTGGAACTTCCCGTACACCCCGGAATACACATACCCTGGCCAATCGCGTGTGGAAGTTCCCGCGCACCCCGTAATACACACACACGCTATTTTTCACACAGCGGGTGTCCGTGTTTGTCGGTACCCCTCTGCACCTCATTTGTCCTAGACGGCCACAGTATGGATAATTCATCATAGCAGTATATAGGTGCTTTTTGTTAGCGCACATTTTGGCGCACATTTATTTCAGGCGCAGGGACGCTACCGCCTGCTTTCTTGTGGCGGACTTGTTTGGCCCTGTGCGCGTCTTTGACCGTGCGCTGGTTTGCCCTATTCGATTCCATGAATACGAGTTGTGGGCGAGCGTGTGGGCGTTCCGCGCACTTGCCTCCTGTACTTCCCCCGTGACGCCCATATTTTCACGCGTTGTTCCCCATTCCGAGTGTTACGCCCCGTGTTCTGCCTACTTTTGTTATGTGCGCCGCGCTATGTGCGATTTCGCAGCGGCCGTGGCGCACGCCGTTGGATGACCTGTGCGCCGGCGTGCGCCGCTCACTTTTTTCAGCGCACATCCAATATTTTTCTTGCGCACGGACTTCCATCAATCGATGTGCGCTGGTTTCCCTGCGATTTTCGCACTTTTACTGCGAATCGCACGTTTTGGCACCTCTGCCGGAATTTTCGGCGCACATTAATTCCATGAATCGGCCTGTTAGTTATTTTGAAGGAATTTCAAGTACCATATTGAAAGTAGTATGTAAAGACTGCACAGAGTGAAGTGAAATGTGCACGTGGACTGGGTTGAAATATGAAAGTTCAATCCTCTGACGAAAGAAGTATAAGTAATGTCTGCAGTATCATGACTGCTGCAAACACACAAAGTAATTGATATCGTTTTTTTAATTCACAGTGAAGACTTCTCTCCTGAGAATCAACAGCATCTACACTGCAGACGACATATCCGAAGAAACCTGGTCATCTTGCACAAAAAAGTAAGTACAGTACAACCTTCATATTGTAACTACTCCTTAAAGAGGCTGCGTGGGTTATTTGTTTATTTTGGGCACCAAAGCAAGCATTCATTTGTAAACCATTGTACCTACAAATATCCATTTATTGAACAAAGAAAAACAGACAGAATGGCTGACAAATCCCTGTGTGTTTGGTACTGAAATAACATAGGAAATCCTTAGAAGGTTAGATTGTGAAAAGAAGTTGCTGTAGCAAGTTTTTGGCATTTCGGTTATTAATAATGGTTCTCGTCACAAGTAGGCCACTTTGTACTCTCATCTGAAACACATTGTAATAGTATACAAACAGTAAAGTAGCCTTACCAAATGATAGTTAGAGGTCACTGTACGTTGACACACCATGCCAAAGAGCTTCCCCATCACACTTATGCACACATGCACACTGCACACATACATTGGACAACAGACCAAAGTATACTTTTTTTTCTCAACAGACACCCAAGAATGCCTACCAAAAAGCAACTCCGTAGAAAGGAACGCAGAGTTAGAGCAAATAAAAATAAAGGTGCCCAATGTAAGCATTCACCTGTTGTAGAGTTAGTAGAGAATCTTGGTACAAACCAGCTAATGCAGTTGGGTAACATAATAAAAGAAGTCTCAACTACCAAAACTGTACCTCCTCCATCAAAAAGTGTCACAAAACACAGAAATGTTGTCAAAAAAACGGCTGCCAGTACAGCTAACAATGTTCCTAATAATCCTGATAGTGTAAGAAGAACCCATAGTAAAAAAAGTATTTTAGCAAAAATGTTTCGTCACAGAGTCCTTCAGAATCTACTAAGAGGAGGACCAAAATCATCCTCACCCCTTAATACGTGTCATAGAAAGTTAATTCTACAAGCACTCGTGAACAGTGCAATCCTTCTCAAAAGGAAGTTGTTCATATTATTGTTAAATAGGATGAAAGCACTGACAAAACTAAGTACCAAACTACAAAAGAAACTCAGCAATAAACGGAACGTGAACAAAAATAATTTTTTGCATGTTTGTGGTGGTGAATGGAGTCAAACAACGACCACAGGGCCATATTTTAATGAAGAAGCATACAAACAAAATCAAACAAACACAATTGCCATCCATAGCAGTGGACGAGGGTATGAGAAAATCAATACTACCATCATGTAACAAGAAACACTGCTTACAAAAGTATCCCCTGAAAACTCAGAATTACCTCTCGATTCAGCAGTACCACACCGTCCAGTATACAAATGGCCGTGCACATCAATGTGTGCCATTCCAAAGAAAGCTTTCAAATCTTTAAGTCAGTTCCTCAATCAATATGTAAAAGGTAAAGACAAAAGTAAAATGAAAGTGCTGCAAAATATGGATTTTTGTGCAGTGCGGAAAGACACAGGACTAAAAGGACATTCATTAGCCTGCATTTCTGGGCCTATTTGCAAAAGTACCTTCCATGATATCAAAAGAATATCAGTACATCATTCCAAAGTAAGACATTTAGTGCATGGTACACCCAAATACTTACAAGAAGAAATGGACCGTATTCAGAAAAAGTATTTTGGAAGTGAGAGCCAAGTAGAAAATGCAACAGTTTTAGAGCATAGTAGCGACAATTCTGCACATAGCAACCTTCTATTACACACATACAGAAAAGAAATACTAAAATTTAAAAGGTCATCGGCTGAAGTACCAAACCATGTGTGTGTATGTTCCCGCAGACCGTTTTTACAAAAGGAACACAAAAAATTTGGACATAGAATACAAGATAAAAACAATGACTCTAAATGGTTTGAATTAGCTTTGTACCTTTTAGCCGGAAGCAAATATGAAATAACTGAATGCCTAATATGTTGCAGTTACTGTACTGCAAAATTAGACAACAACCACACTCCTTCAGATGCAATTACAAATAATTTGGAATTGTTTCCATTACCAAAAATCCTGCAACAGCTCAATTTGTATGAGAGCATAATAATTCAAACAGTTCACCCATTTCAAGCAATTATACGCCTTCATCCAAAAACAGCAAAATTACCTTCCTCTGAATTGGTGAAAGGCATTTGTGGCAAAGTAGTTTACTTGCCATTAGATCTAACGGAAAATGTACACACTCTAGGAGTGGAACGTTCAATAGAGCATTCTTTAATAGTCTTGGTAAATGGAGTACCAACAAAGGACAAAATAATTTGGCAACAATTAGTGGACTTACACAAAGTTAGACAAGCATTACAATATCTAAAAGACAATAATGAGTACAATAAGGAAATAAATATTGATGAAAGCTTAAGGCAAACAACTGAAATAATTCAAGAGCCATCAGAAACTGGACAATTCGAACTTCTGGATCCAGCTACAGTATCCACTCTTTTAGAACATTACACAATTCATCCATTGCATTCCAATGAAAGCATAGATGATGCACTAGAAACTTACAAAATGCGACAAACCAAAGGGTCACCAATGAGTATTTGGGAAAAAAGTATAGAAGCATGTGCTTTTCCACTGCTATTTCCTACTGGCAAAGGTGGAAGATATGATGATAGACCCACTCAGATTGGGGCATCAGAATACCGCTCATTACGAATGTATTCGCAAGATCCCAGATTTAAACAAAATGCTGAATACATATTCCACCTACTCTATGAAAGTAAATTAGCAACACTATGTTATGGAGTTGCACACATTCTTAAATCTGGAACGCACTTTCAAAATATGTCAGCTACGCAGTTAATACAAAAAGTCCAAGAAAATGATGAGGTGTTACAATCAAGTATAACAAATTTGTTTGCAAACATGCGTGGTAAAAAGGAATACTGGTTCAGACGGCACGGAGACGTGTGTTGCATGATCAGAAACCTTGGACCACCAACTTGGTTTGTTACGCTTAGTTGTGCAGAATATGCATGGGAAGATTTACATGAGTTCCTACGCAAGCAAACAGCAAGAAAAACAACATAGATATATTAACACCTGGAGAACTTTGCTCTCTAAATCCAGTTAATGTCTCAGGATATTTCCATCATTGTTTCATTGTAATGCTACACTTTATTTGCAATAAAACTGTTCCTTCCCTTGGAGAAGTGCAACACTTCTTTTGGAGAAAAGAATATCAAGCGAGAGGAGCACCACATATTCACATGCTGTTATGGATCAAAGGTGCACCGAAATGTGGGCACGACAGTGAAAGCACTGTTTTGCAGTTCATCCGAAAATATGTCACATGTGAAATCCCTTCACAACAGACACATAGTGAGCTGCATGCGCAGATTTTACAATTTCAAAGACACAAATGTGGCAAATATTGTCGCTGCAAATACAAAAACAAAGGTAAATACTACACCAAATGCCGCTTTGGTTTCCCTAGACCAGTTACAGAAACAGGTGAAGTAAACAACTTCATGTCTTCAGTTCGACATAGTGTTAAAGGTAAATCACCTAAAAACACGTATTACATAAAAAGAAGGGAAGAATCAAAATATATCAATGATTACAATGCAATCATTGCCCTATTATGGAATGCAAACATAGATGTGCAGTACATTGCAGACAATTCAACTGCTGTTGCACGATATGTTACAGCCTACTTAACAAAAGCAGAAAAAACAGAGCTTCAAGACCTCTGAGATGACCTAGCATCAGACAAAACATTATCACAGAAATTGTACAGCCTAGGCATAAAAATGCTCTCTCATATAGAATGTGGGGCCTATGAAGCAGCAGATCGTTAACTGGCACTGCTTTGTATGGAAAATCAGACAACATAGTATGGCTCAGTCTTGGTCCTGCAAAATCTAGAAAAAGAGTACTAAAATCATATGAGGACATAGAAACAGTTGCCAAAAATGATCCCAACAGCCAAGACATTCTTAAAAACAATTTACTGGACACATACTATCCGAACAGGAGTACCACTCTGGAAAGCATGTGTCTACACCACATAGCTCAAAACTTTGCATATAAAAAACCCGATGAAAGCAAACGTAGATATAGAGTGACCGATTGTAAAGGGAGCTTAGTGAAACTTAACAAACAAAGCTTAATTAATCATGTCGAATTGTCCTTAAAAACCCCTCAACAGAAAGAACTATATTACATGTCTCTGTTACAACTTTTCAAACCATGGAGAAAAGAGGAAGACATACTAGATAATTATGAGTGCTATGAAGATGCTTTCAAAGCAAATAAAAGCACTATCACTGATGTGAACTTTACAGTACAAAAGCAATGTTACACAATGAGCAACAACAGGAAGAAGAACTTCCGGCCCAACTAGATAAAGACCCTTCCGACAGTAGTCAACCTTCTGTAACAGGAAGTCAAGACCCATTAGGACAACCAGTAATAGCAAATGAGGCTGAAGTAGCTATGGCAGAAGTAGAGAACACCATGTATCAGTATCAAGAAGATACAGAAGACTTAACTGTACAACAAGCAAAACTTAACAATGATCAGCGCACCATTTTTGAAGATGTAACAAAACAAATTGTACATGGTGTACAACACGGAAATAAAGAATGTACCTGCCAAAATTACAAACCTATACTGCTGTACGTCAATGGTGAAGGTGGATCAGGGAAAACAGTCTTAATCAACATCATCAGCAAGTTCCTTCAACAATTGACAAGCAACAAACTGTCAGCTGTTGTAACAGCCCCCACAGGTTTAGCTGCCTACAACATAGGCGGTATGACTTTACACTGATTACTACTGCTTCCAGTAGAGCATCAAATTAAATTAGACTACTACAAACTTTCTGCTGAAGCTGCAATGGAATTACGTAGAGTATTGAAACAAATGAAAATGCTACTAATAGATGAGGTGAGCATGGTCTCCAACCTAATTTTGGCTTTGATTCATCTCAGATTGCAAGAAGTACTTAAAAATAATAAAAAGGAACTCTTTGCAGGGAAACACATTATCAAGATCTTCTACAATTGACACCAGTGAAAGGTCAACCGATTTTTAAAACCTTAGGCCACCAACTCTGCCGGAAAACTGTTCGTAGCATAGGTAATGTTAACCTTTGGCAACATTTCCAATACAGAGAATTAACTGAGAACATGCGCCAATCTGCAGATCTCAGGTATGCCAACATCTTAAAAAGTATTAGAGTTGGTGTATTATTGCAAGAAGCACAAGCTGTATTGAAAAACCCGCATATACATGCATTTTATGGTGATAATGCATGTGCAACTGATGTTATGGAACAAATAGCGCACAAAAATGTCAATTGTATGGCCTTAATGCCAAGTCTTGGTTTCAAATTCAATTAAACAATGTTAAAGAAAGAAATGCAAGCAATAATAGAAATTAGTGCCACAGACAAACTAGACGTACATGGTATGACAGTACCCATGTGTGAGCAAGCCACAACAAGACTAAATAGTTTAGAAAATTCAATCTCCAACACAGCTGGGTTGGAAAAAATATTGAAATTATCATTAAATTGTAGAGTAATGCTTAAACGTAACCTTGACATAGAGCAAAGGCTAGTTAATGGAGCACTGGGCACAGTTGTTGGCTTTCAATCATACCCACGTGATAGCAACATTCAGTTTCTAAATATTCGCTTTGATAAAGTTCAAAAGTGAAAAGGATAGGGCGCTCAATTGCTCGATTCCTTCTCTTCAAAGACATGTATGTACGTAGAGAGCAATTTTCTCTAACTCAGTTACCATTCATAAATCCCAAGGTCTTACCCTAGAGAAAGCATTGATGGATATAGGAAACACAATGTTTAAGGAAGGCATGAGCTACGTAGCATTATCACGCTTACGTACAAGTAAAGTCAAAGCTGATATTCCTTGCATTCTAGAATACAATAGATTGCGTTCACTGTACACCCCTCATCTGAAACAATACCCTGTTCCAGATAAAGTGAAACGTGGTAAAAGAAAATTAAATGAAACAGAAATGCAACAGAATGCAACAGCAAATTCCGCAAAGAAAAGAAAAGAAGCTAAAGTTTCATCAATTGCCGGAAACATAGAAGAACCTATTAGGGAATGTAAACCAAGCACGTCAGCAAAGAAGCAACAGAAAAACCAAAAAATGCACTCTGATACAGAACTTGCTGGCCCATTCAAATTTACAAATGAAAGTGGGGTAAGTTGCTATGCAAATGTAGCAATCAATATTCTATTTCAATTGCCACCAATTATTAACAATATTTACCTGCACAGTACAGACCAATCGTGTTTGCAAATGTTGGTGCTGCATAGAAATTCAACAAGCAAACCTGACAAGACATACAGTGTTCATGGAGTAAGGAACAATTGGACGACTGTGCTGGAATGGTGAGATTCACTATGAACTCACAAGAAGATCCACAAGAATTTCTAATGTACATACTATTAGTATTGGAAAACAAAAGCATACCTATAAATGAAATCCTCCAAATATCGTACATGTGGAAACATACATGCACTCTCTGTAGCAAAGTGATACAAGAAGAAATCCCAAATGAGCGATTTGTGTATGTTTCCATACCAAATACTGAGAGCATTCCATTTCAGCGGCTGGTACAACATGCAAACCATGGCAGATTATGTAGTATTTGCAATTCAGACAATCGCTCCACCTTACTGATACAATCACATAGTGCCTACATAATACTTATGCTTCTACGTCATAATGCAGATGGCACCAAAAACAACTGCAAACTGACTGGATTCACACACAGTCAAGTGTCACTCGGAAAGAAAACCTTTACAACAGTAGCAATAATCTACCATGCAGGAGCTACAACCAATGCAGGTCACTACACTGTATACATTAAAAAGAATTTGGGATGGCTTGAATGTAACGATAGCACCATTACTCTAAAGCAGAGGTTACCAGCTAACCTAACAAATGCGTATTTAATGTTGAAGCCAAAATATACGAAATAATGTATACTTCAAGATTGTCAACAAAGTATGTCAAAGACTACAGAAAGTTAGAATACGCCCACGGGTATCTAACTACCCAACAGGATGGAAGAATGACACAAATAAATGATTATCAGAGATCGTTGGAAACAAATGCACAGGTAGAATACGCCTATAGGTATCTAACTTTTGTTAAAAATCAGCAGGAAGGCAACAAAGAAAACATTAATGGGAAAGATGAAGGAAACAGGATGTAACAACGACACAAATTAATGAGTATCACGAATTTGTAGGAACAAATGCACAGTTAGAATACACCTACAGGTATCTAACTGTTGTTAAAAATGGGCAGGAAGGCAAGAAACATAACATTGATCAGAAAAATGAAGAAAACATAGAAAGGAAAAAATGAAGTACTTAAGACAATAAGAAATGAAGGTTTTTTTTAATCCGACAAGGATTTTTTTCCCCAGACCCAAGGATTAGAAAAGCAAACACAGAAACTGAGCGCAATGCACGGTACACTGGTTTGTAAACTAAATATGAGGGGCCAAAAAAAAAGTTAACTGCCTATTATGCCATGTGGTAAATTTGGAAAAACTGCAAACACTAACACACCTTTTTCTTTCATCACAGAAATGGAAAAAGTGATACTTCCGCCAATTACGATAACCAATTTAAAAAATGTTTATGGATTCTGAACAAAGTAAGGAGTAAGTATATTGGCAGGCATTTTCTACACATGGGAAGCTACTAGTCTAATCTATGGTACTAATATGCTACAGTGCCTGTAGGCTGCCCTTTCATCTTCGGTGAGTAACCTACCACCTACGCCTTACAACCAAGTTTCAAGGAGTACAGTTCCTATCCACAACCATCACTGCATATGTAAAACATGGTCCTTGTAAATTAGCTGCTTATAAATTTACTTTTCGGACCATTGTCTGTAGCCATGAAGTGAAGACACTAGGGCATCAACACAACGACCACAATCCACCACACCCATATTGACTTGTAACTCCACTGATTATGACTTCAGTGTTGCGTGCATGGGCTTTAGCCATGCACCCTAGAGTGCAGGGTCTCCCCACAACCACCTCTGTGATGTGTGGTAGTGGGGGTTATTCTATAGGTGTGTTATCCTTCAGTACCTCTGCCCATAGGCTTCCCTTCTAGGTGTATGTCTGTAGATCCTACATGGGATGGGTGTGCAGTGTCTTACAAGTCTAGTACTTACCACTTTGTTCTTGGTTGCATGGCCTTTGGCCATGCACCCAAGACTGCACATACTTCCCACAACTTGTGCATGGGTGGCACATGTGGCGGTGGTTGTGGCCAGGGCCTACAGTCCTGTAAGTAAGGCCTTCGGCCTTCGGCTGACGGCCATGCATCCAAGACTCTAGGCCCTGGCCACAACCACCGTAGCATGTGCCACCCATGGCGGCGTACTAATGAATATAATGATAGCAATTTAAAAAAATAATGCATTCATGGCATGTTATCAATTTCAATGTTCCCCAACACCACGCGTGTCCTTACAAATCTAACAACTCCCCCGTGCACTGAAATACTGGACATATCTTAAGACTGTAGCCCCTGGCCACAACCACCGTAGGATGTGCCACCCATGGCGGCGTACTAATGAATATAATAGTAGCCATTGGAAAAAATAATGCGTTCACGGCATGTTGTCAATTTCAATGTTGCCTACCTATACCCGTGTGCTTTCAACAGTTACAAATTTCCTGTCCACTACATGGACTGAAGTGCTATCGTTATTACCCCCCACATTTACTGTACGTACAAGGTGTCCATAGAAGTTACATCATGACGCCCGAACAACACATGCATAGATCACCCATTTCTTACTGTCTGAACCTTTCCCAATGCTCTGCGACACAGCAAAATAGGTTAATGAAAAAAGCATGTGTATGCTGGTTGTTGCTCCGCTTTCCGCGGATCCAAGATGTCGGGCGCATCCAAAACATCTGACGCAGAACATGTCTCGCAGCAGCCAATGGCCAGAGACGTCGCATGTACGCAGTCATGACGGCTGCCCCTTAGCCAATCGGTTTCTTGTTCGTCGACTGAGCAGGGAAGTGTGACTGCGGAGCGAACATAGATATCACTAAATTATTTCAGACCTACTTTTTCATAATTATATAGAAACATACTGCACGTATGGTGACCAAATTTTCAAAAGCACACTTTCTGGACCAAGCCCCTGTACCTGCCGCAGATTTCGTCAAAATCCGTGCAGCGGTTTCACCTGTAGCCGTGCACAAAGTTTTTCCCCCATTCAGTCTATGGGAAAAAAAGCCGTTTTGGGACCCCCCCTATAACTCTTCTCCCCATGGACGAATTCTCACCTAACTTTACAAAAAAATTCAGAGTGGCCCATATACTTTTTTTGCAAAGTTTGGTGAGAAGCGGAGTTATAAGCCTATGGAAACAGCAACTTAACTATAACTACATTATTCCTGGTGCTCTCTGAGAGAATTTTGTTTGCCTTTTGTTGAATTGCATTATGGTATTTGTAGTATCTTAGTGAACATGGGTAGTGAACATGGGAGGACCTTGACTCTGAGGATTCAACAGATTCTGCTACTGGGATTGCACCTCTCTTGCCACTTCTGTTCCCCAAACCCGGCATTGCTCTTCAGGAGGAGGCCCTGAAACTTGAACTATTGAAATTGAAGCTACAAAGAAAGAAGTTAGCCGTTCAATACAAAAAGCAAGAGGCTGAAGCTCAGTTGAAAAAGGAGGAATTGGCACAACGAGTTATACTCAAAGACACTGAAAGTCAAAGAATCCAGCTGGAGAAAGCTAAGGTGGAGACTTCAGTTAGACCAGTTGGTACTTTCAGGTCTTCTGCCAACGGGTTCATAAATGATTTGGTGGGTGTGCATGTGGAGGGTTCAGATATTCTCCAATGGTTAGAACTGGTGCGGACCAGGGGAATCCGACTGTTTAATTAAAACAAAGCATCGCAAAGGCCCACGGTGGGTGTTGACGCGATGTGTTAGAGACATTTGAGATTGTGTGTGATATTCATGATGTTGTCAGAAAGGATTGGGCTAAGTGTTTGTTGAGCAGAGTATCTCAGGCTAGTTATAACTGTATTGTGAAGCTGAGTGTGGAAGCAAGGGGCCAGTATGAGTGTATGAAATCTGCCTTAATTGCCAAATTTGGCAAAACACCTGCCCAGTACCTTAAGAGCTTCAGGGAACATGAGAAGAGATAATGTATGTCTTGGGTTGATTGGGTGAGTGCATACGATGGGGTGGATTGATAGTTACAAAGTGAAAACTTTTATTGAATTGTCTCACCTTGTTTTTTGAGTATTTTTCAGGGGTTTGTTCACCAGAGATGCATCAGTACATTGCTGACCAGAACATTTTCGACCCTTTTAAGTGGACCAAGATGTTTGACAAATGGGTCTGCCATAGGGTGTCCCCTAAGGATCCCAGTGAGAAGGACAAGGACAAAGAAAAAGACTCTCCGAAACCTGATGAGTCCAAAAAGCAGCCACATTGGTGCGTTTCTCCCCTTGTGTGATGTCCCTGTGCGACCTCAGGTAAAGGCCTGCCTCCCCCTACCCATTGCCTGCCATTACTGGGGATGGTTGGTGGTCCGAAACACCATGTGACCAGACATGGATTACTGCCTCTGCCGAGTCTGGGCGTAAAGCTCCCTTTCTTATTGCGCTTTCATTGCTTTTTATTGTTTTATTTTATTTCCCCTGGCTTCCCGTGTGTTTCTCTCCTTGCTGTGATGTCCCATGCGTGACCTCGGGCAAAAGCTTACCACCCCACACCCACTGGCCGCCCCTACTGGGGCCGATTGGAGGTCCGGACAACCACGTGACCAGAAACTCTTGTCTTCAGTGGACCTCCCAGGGCAGCCTTGCCTAGGCAGCCGGTTAAAGACTAGAGGTAAGGGGCAGCTCCCACTCCCAGCTTTCCTCTGTTCTCCCATGAATGCCTGTCGGGATATCCTGCAGCTACAAAAATGTACAGTGACAAGGGCGGTGAGCACAGCAATTACTGTGCTTGACTAAAACTCTGCCACTTCTACATTACTACTACCCAGTCATTCATTGTGGTGATCTGCACTTATTCTTGTATTATATAATGTATTGCACCAAGTAGATCATGAAAATTATCACGTGTCGCACTTAGAAGAATTTGTGAATGTTAGCACATGTACTGCACTTAGAAGAATTTGTGTAGGTTAGCACATGTATATCAGTTAAAGAATTGTGAAGGGTAGCACATGTATTGCACTTGAAAAATTGTGAAGGCTAGCACATGCACCACACTTAGAAGAAATTGTGAACGTTAGCACATGTATTGCAATCAGAAATTTGTGAGGGCTATCACATGTACCGCACTTAGAAGAAACTGTTGAGGTTAGAACGTGTATTGCACTTAGAAGACTTGTGAAGTTTATCACATGTACCACACTCAGAAGAAATTGTGAAGGTTGGCACATGCATTGCACTTGAAGAAATTGTGATTGTTAGCACTTGTACCAAACTTAGAAGAAACTGTGAAGGTTAGAACATGTATTGCACCTAGAAGAATTATGAAGGCTAGCACATGTACCACACTTAGAAGAATTGTGAAGGTTATTACAGGTATTCACTCTTGGAAGAACTTGGGAAGGTTAGCACATTTGTTGCACTTAGAAGAACTGTGACGTTTACACAGATTTGAGGGTGGGCAATGTGCTGCACTTAGACGGATTTGGGAGTGGGCATTTTGTATTGCACCGTATAATGTTAGCCTGCCCATTACGCTCAAAGATATATGATGCTAACCTATTGTGAGGAAGGCAGGGTATCAACAGTAAGACCGGCACAAATGACCACAGTTCAAGGGTGTTTATTGAGCTTCAACAAAGGGTTTGATAAACGCCTATCTAAGCCTAATTCTACCAATGGGAGCATGCTACGACCTTCAAATAATAATAACACAGTTCTAGTCGTATCTTGTCAAAATAAAATGCCCTATACTAAAAAAATATATTGCCAATCCTTAATTTTATATACAGATAGTGTGGGGGGACAATGTTATGAAAAGAAAAGTGTTCAAAATGATAATAATAATAATAATAATAATAATAATAATAATAATAATAATAATAATATTATGTCGGGTTGTTCAGGCCGTTGACCTCCCTTGCCAATGTGTTCAGCACAGGACAAGGTGGTTCACTCGAGCGTAGCACCGTCTCTGGTGGCTTTAGCGCAAGGCTACACCTCAAAAACCATAAGTTCCCCTCCTCCTTCGGTTTGCGCAAGTATTCACTTTGGGTGAGTCACTATTCACCCAGGATCCCCCTCAGCCGGGCTCAGATCCCTTTTCACAATGTTTGTCACCTTAGATCCCCCTCATCAGGGCTCAGTTCCCTTTAGCAAAATGTGTGTAACATATTCTTTTTCTTTGGTGACACACGGCTCACCCCGGATCTCCCTCAGCCGGGGTCAGCTTTTCCATACAATTAGTCTCCCTCAGTCAGGCTCGGACCAATGTCACTTTTACATCAAATATCGACGACTTTCGATTGTGCACAGGATTTAGCTTGACCCGTTGTAGGAACACTTCGATTTCACAATTCCTCTTGTTTAAACCTTTGTCACCTTTTTTGTTGGATACCTAACAGAGACTTTCCAATGAGCATCCACGTGGTGCCGGACCACTCTGTCTATGGTATTGTATCTTAGCTTCAACTTTTCATCACAAATCTGCTGTTTTAATTATATTTGTGGTGCTCGCCACATACGCTTCATGCACTGTTCTCTTCAATATTCCTTACATAATGTTGCAGCTTGCAACCTTGGTTTTCACAGAGACCGGTTTGATTTCAGTCTCCCCAACTCACCGGCTCTGCTTGCTTCACTGGTGCTGCTTTGTTGTAGGAGCCAAGGACAGTACCGCAGCGGCAATCGATTCTCCCCGCTCTGACTGTCGACGCGGTAGAGTCCCGGGTACCTCCGACACACAATACAGGTTTCTTCAGCTTTGATTCCAGGTCTTTCATTTCTTATTCTTGAAGGCTGAGGAAAGATGCAGGCTTTCAGTGAAAAGGTTAAGGGTACTTCCCTCCTTGCAATCCTCTTCGTTCTTGACGTCTTCCGCCTTGTATTAAACTGCCATCTTGGAACTGCTGCTTCCTCGTGTGCTCTGCCTTGCTCAGTGTGCTTTCGTGCTCCGCCTTTTATCCGTGTGAGCAAGTGTGATGGAAGATGTTGTGCCTCCATTTAAAATCGATCGAGTTTAGGTGTGTTGTATTAATCTGTGTACCGCCTGCATTTCACTGTGTTGTGCCTCAATTTAAAATTGGATTTAGGTGTGCTTTTCACTGTGTTGTGCTTCCATCTTAAAAATCGGTTTTAGGTGTGTTGTATTCATCTGTGAACCGCCTGCATTTCACTGTGTTGTACCTCCATTTAAAATCAGATGTAGGTGTTTAGGTGTGCTTTTCACTTTTATGTTTTCCATTTGACTTCCTACTAGACCTCCTGGTGAGTTTAGCTAGAACTGTACTGTGCAGCAACTCCACTTTCTTTCCTTGTCCAAACCTCTGCCGACCTATGGCTCTCTCCATTTCTCCCATATTCTCTAACTGCTACACTATCACCTATCCCCCCTCGCTCACAAAGTCTGGCAGGAAAAAGCACAAAAAAGACATCTTGAATGCAAACCCTGGACTTCCCTTTGCAGACATCTATGTCAGTGCTTCCTGTTTTTTACTTGTATCCTCTTCTCTGTCCCCTTTCCAGATTTATGGACCCAATCTCCTCTCTACTATCTCTCCTTCCACATGCCCAACCATTAACAGTGGCACGAAGTGCGAAGTCCTCTTGGCTGGCTTTTCATGCTCTCGTTGTTTCGTAGTGTCTATCACACTGGCACCATCCTGGTCCAGGGTTCACAACCCAAACTCCTCCTCTTTGACCTGATCCTGCATACTCTCATTAACTTCCTTCCTTCTCCTGCATCTCCGCCTTCTACTCTCTCACCCCCTCCTCTGACTGATGTACTATGCCCCTGTACACCATCTCAGAAAACCTTCAAAGGCACAGACATCCTCTACCTGGTAATTAACACCCACTCAGCCAACAAACACTCAGCTGACAGCTGTCTTCTTCTTGAAGACATTGACCTCAACATTCTTGCTCCTACTAAGACATGGTTCAATGCCAGCTGAGTCACTGCTTTTGACTCCCTCCTTCCTGATGGCTTCAAGATCATCTCCAACCCTCAACCTCACCGTACTGGCGGGGGTGCCGTAATCTGCCCTGAGTGGGTTCCTGCTTACATCTTACCAACCCAGCTCTACTCCTCCTTTGATAGCCTGGTTTGCAAGTTGGTCATCTCTCTTATCTCCACCCTGACCATTGCCACCATTTACCGGCCTCCAGTCACAACTACTCTGTTTATCTCTAAATGGGCTGACTTCTGCTCTTCCTTACTCTCCTCCACATTCTACCTACTCCTACTGGGTGACTTCAAAATCCAACTGGACTCCCTAGGCTCTGCATCCACTCTCTTCACTGACCTCTGCACCTCGCTTTCCCTCCTCATTCTCTCTTCTGGCCCAACCCACTAAGCTGGATACACTCTGGATGCTCTAATACACTCTGACCTATCTCTCACCCACCACTAGCCACTCCTCTCACCTGGACTGATCATTCTCTCCTATCCTCCCAATTGAGTCCCTTTGGCCCCCTGACCGCCCCGTTGAAAGTCCTATCAACCTAATTTGCTAACATCCGTCCGATGAAACGAGTGTCTGCAGCTGCCTTCGCTTCCACCTTCATCCCCCCTCACCAACCACCCCTGACTCTACTTCCGACTCTGCCCTCTGCAACCTCTACCTTTCCATCACCAATACTCTCGACATTCTTGCCCCAGTCATGAGCATCTGCTTGAAACCTGCCTCTAAGCGTAACACCTGGTACGATACCGAACTTGCGACCCTGAAACGTAAGTGCAGGGCAGCAGAACAGAAGTGGCAATCCTCAGGTTCATCCTCTGACAAACTGGGCTGCCGCCTGCTCCAAAGGCATTACAGACACTCCATCCGTGCCAAGAAAAGAGCCCACATTCAGGCACAGGGTTTTCAGTGCATCCAATAACACGGCTGAACTTTTCAAGATCTGCAGGGAACTAGCCAACCACTCCTCAGTCTCCTCCTCCTAGGCCCCTGCAATGCACTGGCCTCACACCTT
The DNA here is from genome assembly GCF_040938575.1 of Ambystoma mexicanum. Taxonomy (NCBI): domain Eukaryota; kingdom Metazoa; phylum Chordata; class Amphibia; order Caudata; family Ambystomatidae; genus Ambystoma; species Ambystoma mexicanum. Next base: position 109,487,873 of record NC_090938.1, on the reverse strand, counting down.
GCCTCCAAAACCCAGGATATCTTTACCACCCTTTCTTCACACCCTCACCTTCACCCCCAGCCCTCCCTCCTCCTTCCTCATTCTCCTCCTTCACCCCTGTCACACCTGAAGAAGTTACCAGAGTTGTCCACTCCATGAAGACTTCCTCTAAGCAGGTTTCCCCCCTGCTCATCCAGGACCATCAAGGATAACATCGTCTCTCTAGCCCCTGCTCTTGCTGACTTCTGCAATGACTCTTTTGTGACAGGATCTTTAGCCTCCTCCCTTAAGCACTCCCTTGTGCGCTCACTCCTGATAAAACCTTAACCAGATCTTTCCTGCCCTGCCAACTACCGCCCTATTTCCATCACCCCCTTCAAGGGGAAACTGCTGGAGAAGTTGGTCTTGCCCTAACTCAACTCACACACTGAACTTATTGGTGGTCTCCACGACCATCAATCTGGATTCCCAGCATCCAGAGGCACGGAAACTGCTCTTCTGAACACCTGTGAAGAACTGCTCGCATCTCTGGACTCCAACTTCCCACCTGTCCTTATCCTTATCGATCTTTCCTCTGCCTTTGACACAGTCAACCATTCCATCCTCAAAGGCACCACGATACCCTTGGTATCTCGGAACAGGCACTGGACTGGCTGACATCCTTCCTTACTGACCACTCATCCCAAGTCATCCTGGCACCTTCTCCTCTCCTACCTTCCTCTCCACCTGTGGGCTCCCCAGGGTTCTATCTTCTCCCCTTGGCTCTTTAACATCTACCTTGCTCTGCTTTCACACCTCATCTCCTCCTTCTCTTCCAACTTTCTTTTTCAAACTCCCTGCCGGCCCTCTTGCACCCTCCATCATCTCTGACTGCCTATCTGTCATCCAGTCCTGGTGCACTGCCAATGATCTCTGCCTCAACGTCTGCAAAACTGAGATCCTTCCCATCAGGACCTCTGCTCTCTCCTTCTTCCCTTCATTCTGGCCTTCCTCTTTGGGCTCTCCCCCTGCGCCCTCACTGAAGCCAGAAACCTTGGAGTCATCTTAGACTCCTCTCTCTCCTTCCTCTCTCACACTCAGGACATGCCAAGAAATCCCACTTTCAGCTCTTTCTTCTCAAAGGAATTCTCCCTTTTATTATCACTTTCCTCCAAAGGCTCAATGTGACCCAAGCACTGGTTCTCTCTAGGCTTGAATATTGCAAGAGCCTCCTCCTGAGTCTACCATCTTCCACTCTGCAACCCCTCCAACTAATCCAGAATATGGCAGCAAGACTTATCCTTGGCCTTAAGCCCAGGGACTGCATCTCTCCTGCACTAAAAAGTCTTCACTGGCTCCTGAGGGCTGCATGGATTAAACAGATCTCTATGCATCATCCACACGGCTGTTTGGGCCTGGGGACCACGCTATCTTCAACTTTATTTTACTAAATACTCTCCGTCTAGACCACTATGCTCCTCTGGCTCCAACTCTCTGCGTGTAAAGCCTTTTCCTAAACAAAGGGCAGGGGGTCATTCGATTTCCTCGGCTGGCTCCCTCCTATGGAACAGCCTCCCTCTACGCCTTGAGCAGAATCGCCTTAAATTCCGGAAGTTCCTTAAAACTCTCCTCTTTACCTCCTCCTTCCCTTCCTTTTCCCCTGCTATTTCCACAGTTACTGCGATTGGTATCCTGGGCCCTTATGCATCCTCAGGGCCCTAACCTCCCACACCCAATTGCACCAGCTCCTGTCTATCCTCTGCACTTACACCCTCTGCACTGGAGGTTTGCACTTACACCCCTCGCGGCTCCAAGCCTTGTAGCACTCAGCATTCCCAGCAATTCATCTGTGGCTCACCCATAAGCTCAGACTCCCCAGCACTTACCCCCTGCCCTCTTCCTTGCTGCACTTGCATGTTCTGAATACTCACAAGGCATAGTAGGTTTGTCTCCTTTTCCTTTTCCCCCACTGCCATTAAGTATTGTGTTTTATGTATTTTAATGTATTCCCACTCCTACTCCCTCCCTTGCCCTGTGGGCGGTTTGAAACAAGATCTCGTATTGTATAAGCGCCTAACAAGCAAACAATTAAATAAATAAGTCAGGTGTGTGTAATGATCAGTATTTCCCTGACCCTGCCTGACCATGGTAGTTGGACACGTCAGGTATACGGCTCGGGTGTTATTCCGTTTTCTTTCACAGTGAGCTGTCCGCAGGAAAATGTTTGTGTTGGACAAGGGGGGGTGTGATTTCCTGAGTATCCTACCGGTTAGGATGGGGTAAAGGTGTTCAGGGAAGGGGATACCGCGTATCGCCATCCGGTGTCCAAATTCTACTCCCCGAAGACCCCCATTCAGGTGGTCCTCCCGCACTGGTCCACCCCCAGCAACTGGATCCAAAAGTGGTGGGCGTGTCCTTATCACCTGGATGACATATCCCCAGGGACTAGCGGGTGAGACACCTTCAGGTTTCTCACATACCCTTCCCCTATGCGATGTAGCCGTATCTGTTTCACAAGGGAACCGAGAAAGGGAATCCACGTTCCCTTAATCTTTGCATTTTTCGGGACTCGACAGTGAAACAGTGGGGTTGCAGGTCTAGAACCATTGCATGACTCGTGGGTTAGAATTTTTACGTTGGCTAATCCAAACTAGTGGAGAATGATCTGTGATGAGTGTGAATTTCCTTCCTAGGAGGTAGTATATAAGGTGGGTAATGGCCCACTTGATGGCAAGGTCCTCTAATTCCAGCACAGAGTAATTATTTTAATTTGGGAAGAGTTTGCGACTCGTAAATAGGATAGGATATTCCAATCTGTCGCATATTTGTGACAAGACTCCTCTTAGGGAGGCCTCTGTCTCTAGTACAAATTCTTCTGAAAAATCTACTACCTTTAGTATCGGGTTCTGGCCCAGAGTTTGTTTGAAGTTGCTGTAACGTACATGGTCCTCGTCAGTCCAATGAATTATCTGGGGTTAGGGGTTCTTTAATTTGTTAGTTTAGCTGTTCTGTCCGAGAAGTTAAGACTAAACCTACAGTCATAACCGATTAACCACAAGAATGCTCGGAGGTCTCTTTTAGTTTTAGGCGTAGGGGAATCTAGGACGGCCTTCACTTTCTCGCGTTGTGGTTGGTCACTACCATTCCCTAAAAAGAAGCTGAGGTATTTCACGGCTGATTGGGTCAGCCTACATTTGGATGGATTGGCAGTCAGGCCGGCTTCTCCGAGGGCTCTCATGGCAGTAAAGAGATGGAAAAGATGGTCTTCCCAGGTTTTACTATAAATGACTATATAGTCAATATAAGCTACGCAGAAATCAGAGTAGAGTAGAGTTGTAATAGTCTGTCCATAAATTGTTGGAAGGTGGCGGGGTCCCTGTGCAAGCCAAAACGGAGGACTTTAAACTGGAACAGTCCCATAGGCGTCGAGAAAGCTGTCTTCTCTTTATCAGATCCATATACTGGGACCTGCCAATACCCCTTGGTTAGGCCTAGGGTGGAAAGAAAGGTGGCATTTTAAAGTTTATCAATCAGGTCGTCAATGAGTGGCATGGGATAGGCATCGAAATCGGAGATGGCATTAGCTTGGCAGAAATCTATGCTAAACCTCCAGGAATGGTCCGGTTTTGTGACCATAGGGGAGGACCAAGGGCTTGAAGAGGGTTCGATAATATTCGCTCTTCACATTTTACTTACTTCATCAACCATTATTTGTTTACGGGCTTCCGGAGTCTATATGGTTTCAGATGGACCACTTTTTCTTTCAGTGTTCTAAGATGCTATAACTAAATCCCTTAAATCTTCTTGTTGTTGATTAGATAGCTCTTAAGGAATTATATTGAAGTTATCTACTTCTTCTTGTACTAAACATGATAGTATTATGGCATTGGCTAAAGGATTTTCCTTCCACTCTTTTAAGAGATTTACATGATATAGGTGGTCTTTTGTTTCCTGTCAGGCTGGGCTACCTTATAAGTACAATTTCCTGTTTGTTCCAATATTTCATATGGCCCGTGCCCTTTAGAGACCATTTTGTTTTGCGAAGTAGGCAAGAGAACCAATAATTTTTGTCGTACTGAAAACGATCTCAGATCAACTTTCTTGTCATAAGTGGACTTTTGTTGTGCTTGGGCTTTTTCCATATGACTATGGACTAGATTTCAAACAAGTTTCATATGCTCTCGAAGTCTGGTAGAGGTTTGCGAAAGGGGAATGGGTGCCACTTCTTTCTTCCCAGGTCTCCTGGAGCATGTCCAGGACATATCTAGGTTCTCTACCATAAAGTAATTCAAAAGGAGAAAAGCCAGTGAATGCCTGAAGGGGGTTTCTTACTGCAAATAGGGCCCAGGAGATAATTCATTTATTTCCACGTATAAAGCGCACAAAGCAGCCCTTAGGCATCGTGGTGCTGTTACAGTACAGCTTACTTAGTTGCAAGAGAAAACGACAAAAAATGGAAGGTGCTGACAAACACTGTTACATACACGGGGATGAAACCAGCCGTGGAGTTCCCGATTAAAAGGTGCGGTCCTTTTATTCCCGGTCAAAAGTGGTGCGCTTGGCTATCCGGCCGCCGGGGTGCTTGCCACAGGCGATTCGACCAAGAGACGTCTTTGGAAGGCGAAAAGGGCGAACTGGTTGATCCCACCAGCTCAGGGGGAGAAGACTCGTCCAGTAGAAGATCTTCTCTTGTCGTCAGGAAAGTTGTGAAGTAGTTGCAGCAGGGCTTCACCGGTGGTGTCGTCATTGCAGATGGCTCAGCTTCTTCCCTCTTTGTATTCTTAGGTTCTGTGGCGACTTCTGAAGTTCCAGTCCCAAAGGCCCTGCTTTTATGCAGAAAACCCCCCATTCAACAGCCTAGCTGTCACTCAAACATGCTAAGTGGTGAGCCGGGTGGCTCACCACTGGGCCAATCAGAATAGTGTGCGGCTTTAGTTGCTAAGGCAACGCAGTCCAGGGTGCCAATTCCCCTCCCCACACATCCTGTGGAACCCAGACAGAGGGCTTCTGTGGAGAAGCATGCTAAAAAGTGGAACAAAGGGCTCGACCTTGGTCATAGTTACAGAGAAGGACACAAACGCCATTTTAGAAAAGAGTTCTGGCAAAAAGACCCAACCGGGAATTTAATATTAAATAAATAAACCAGTGGTATCTTTAACATTGCACCAAAAAGTGGTGCGTTTAAAACCAATGGGAAAATCCCATAGGAAATATTCTGGTGAAATATTTTGAGTGGTAACCACTGCCACCAGCCAAAAACTCGACAAGGGGGGGACTGGACAGTGCCCCCTTGAAAACAGACCCAGCGGTCATATAATTAACCCCTTCCAGTACTTCCACAATATGATGGTGTGTACTGGTTCTGTTTAGGATTCAGGACTAGTAAAGTCAATGGCGACTTTACATGCTCTGGGAGACAGTAGTCAGTCCCAGGGTATGGAGTCTATGTTGGGGAGTCACTATGACAACCCTGTGGTACTGCACTGAGGGTGCTGGGTAACACACATACAAAAACAGATGATGCCCTATGGAGTAGAAAGAGGTTATCACATAGCCCATGAACACATACTAAGTCAAAAAGCACCTCAAATCATGTCTAAGAGTGGGAGGAAAAGAGTCTCACTCTTAGCAGGAGAAAAAAAACAAACCCCAAAAATCCAGCAAAGCTGCTGGGGGACTCACTAGGTTTGGGAAATTAGCCTTATAAGAAAATTCTCCCTAACACTCACTTCCACCCCAATGGCGCTTTCTGTTTCTCCTATCTTCTCCAACTGCTTCTCCATTGACTATCCTTCCCTTCTCACTAAGTCTGGTAGGAAGAAGTTCAAAAAGGATATCTTGGCCTCTAATCCTGGTCTTCCTATCCCCGACACCTACTCCAATGCTTCCGCCAGACAGACCCTTACCAACATCCTCTTTGTCGTTCCTTCGCCAGATCTATGGACTCCTCATATGGCCTCTGTGCTCTGCCCTATCTCCTCCTCTCCCATTAATGGTGGCACTCGCTGGGAACTTCTCATGGCTTCCTTCGACTCCTCTAAAGTCATCATTAATGTCTACCTAAATGGCACTGTCATGGTCCAAGGCCCTCAGGCCAATCTCCTCATCAATTTCCTCTCATCTCCTGCTGTCCCCTCCTCTCCCCCCCTTGGCTACCTTGCCCTCTCTCTCCTCCTCCTCATCTGTCCCTCCTAAGGCTCTTTCTCCTCCGCAGGGCGTACCTCTGATCTGTATCCCTCCCCGGAAGGTCTTTAAGGCTGTCAACCTTCTTCATATTGCCACTCTCAACTCTCCCTCTGCCGTCAAACACTCCTCTGACATCAGCCACCTCCTTGAAGAACTAGACATTGATGTCCTTGGTTTTACTGAGATATGATTCACGGCCAGCTCTGTCACGAGCTTTGACACTCTCCACTCTGATGGCTACAAGATCCTCTCAGCACCAAGATCCTCCCGGTCCGTTGGGGGAGGAGGGGTAGCCCTGATATTTCCTGAGTGGATTCCTGCCTCTATCATTCCCACTCAGACCTACTCCTCTTTTGAATGCCTTGTCTGTAGGCTTCCTCTCTTCCCTACCCATTCTCTTACTGTGGTTACCTTCTACCGGCCTCCTGGTCAAATCACCTCATTTCTCTCTGAGTGGGCAGACCTCTCCTCCTCCCTCCTGGCCTCTACCACTCAACTCCTCCGTGACCTAAATATACATTTAGACTCTCCTTGCTCCTCCTCTGTACTCTTCCGTGACCTCTGCGACTCTCTCTCCCTGTCCATCCTCCCCTCTGGCCCGACTCACTCTGTAGGGCACACACTCGATGTCTTGATCTCCTCTGACCTCCCCCTCTCCATCCCTCTGACCACTCCTCTCTCCTGGAGCGATCACTCCCTCCTCTCATCTCGTCTCTCCCTCTCTTCCCCCCAAGCCAAGCCTACCCCAACACTGCCACCTACCTTCTCGGACATCCGGCCCATGAAGCGTGTGTCAGTTGAGGCTTTTGCCGCCACTTTCTCTCCCCCCCTCCACCTTTGGCTGTCTCTCATCCTGAAACAGCCCTGCCTCTGCTCTACTCTTCAATTTCTGATACGCTTGATGCTCTTGCCCCTGTCATGAGGATCCGTTTGAAGTCCAAAGCCAAGTGCAATTCCTGGTATGACTCTGACCTAGCTACACTTAAACGTAAGTGTAGGGCAGCTGAGAGGAATGGAGGACTTCCTGTTCATCCTCTGACAAACTGGCCCCCACATTCAAGCTCGTGTCTCTTCGGCATCTAACAACTCGGCCGAACTCTTTAAAATCTGCAAGGAGCTGGCCAACCCTGCTGCAGTCTCTACCCCTCCCGTTGCCTTCCAGGCTCTTTGCAATGCCCTTGCCTCTCACTTCATTTCAAAAACCCAGGACATCCTGTCCACCCCATCCACCCACACTCCTCCTCTTCTCTCTCCATCTGTGCTTGCTGACCCTCCTTTAGCCACCCTCCCACCATCCTTCTTGTCCTTTCCTCTTTTCACCCCTGACGAGGTTGCTAGACAAGTCCAATCTATGAAAGCCTCTTCAAAACAGATTCATCCCTTTTCCTCTAAAACCATCAAGGACCACATTGACACCCTCGCTCTGGCCCTTGCTGATTTTTGCAACCACTCCTTTGCTGCTGGATCCTTCCCCTCCCCTCTGAAGCACTCCTTTGTGCATCCTCTTCTCAAGAAACCCACATCTGATCCTTCTTGTCCAGTTAACGATCGCCCAATTTCCATTGCTCCCTTTCTGGGCAAACTCCTGGAAAAGTTGGCCATCTCTCAGCTTAACCTTCATTCCAATTCTGTTGGCTGTCTCCATGACCACCAGTCTGGATTCAGAGCTGCCAGAAGCACGGAAACTGCTCTCCTAAACATCTGTGAAGATCTGCTCACCAACCTTGACTCTAACATTCCCTCTGTCCTCATCCTCCTCGATCTGTCTTCTGCCTTCGACACGGTCAACCATACCATCCTGCTCAACCGTCTCCGTGAAAACCTGGGTATCCCTGATCAGGCTCTGGCTGACCTCTTTCCTCTCAGATCGACCCTCCCAGGTCCAACTTGGGTCCTTCCTTTCATCGATCTTCCTCTCTACCTGTGGTGTTCCCCAGGGGTCTAACCTCTCGCCCTGGCTTTTCAACCAATAGCTGGCAACTCTCGCCCACTGCATTGCCATTTTCTGCTCAAATTTCCAGTGCTACACTGACGACACTCAACTCATTTTCAGGCTGCCCTCTGCCACCTCCTCTCCCTCTCTCATCTCTGATTGCCTAACTGCCATTCAAGATTGGTGTGCCGCCAATGATCTTTGTCTGAATGCCAGCAAGACGGAGATCCTCCTCATCGTCAAACCTTCACCATTCTTTCCTCTCACTCTCTGGCCGGCCTCCCTTGGCCCTCCTCCTACCCCCCACCTGCGAGGATAAGAACCTCGGGGTCATCTTTGACTCCACCCTTTCCTTCTCCGCCCACATCTCTGAGGTCTCTAAAAAGTCAAATTTCCGACTGCACCTCCTCAGAGGTACTCTGCCTTTCATCTCCTTCCCCTAGAAGCTCACGGTATCTCAAGCTCTGGTTATCTCTAGCTTGGACTATTGTAACAGCCTCGTTCTAAATCTACCTGCCTCTACTCTCGGCCTTGTGCAACTAATCCAGAACAGGACTGCGAGACTTGCCCTTGGCCTCAAGCCCTGGGATCGTATCTCTCCAGCTCTGAAATCTCTCCACTGGCCCCCAGTGGATGCAAGGATTAAATTAAAAACCCTCTGCATTGTCCACAAGGCTTTCTGGGGCCTGGGTCCAAAATACCTTCAGTTATCCCTCCGCAAATACCTCCCCTCTCAAGCTCTTCGCTCCTCTACCTCCAACTCACTCAGGGTCAGTCGTTTTTCTAAGAAACAAGCTGGGGGTAGATCTCTGTCTTTGGCTGCGGCCTCCCTCTGGAACAGCCTCTCTGCCACTCTAAAACTTGAGGAGAACCATCTCCGGGTCCGGAAGCACCTCAAGACCTTCCTCTTTTCTTCTGCCTTCGCTGCCCCTCTCCCCTGCTGATCTGTTCTCTCTTGGCACTGTGCACCTGGCCACCCTCTGTCTTTTGGGCTCAGGTACCTGCTCATCCTGCCACCCTCCCGCACTGACTCCGGGCCACCCCTTGCACTGGGGTCTGTATATGTACACATACAGCCCCTCCTTTTTCTTCCTGCACTTATCAGACCTACCCTGTCTGCTGCCTTAAACCTAGCACTTGCAAATTGCTGGCAGCTTTACCACTGTTTGTTGCCTTTATTATTTATTTATTGTTATTTATCTGTTTCTCCTCTGCTTCGCACTTTCCACCTCTCCCCCCTTCCATGCACTTTTCCCCTCCCCCCTCTCCCATGCAGTTGCGCGTTCTCAGTGTCACTGGGCCTAGTAAGATCACTGTTGTGTTCTCCCCTGTTCCCATCCCTTGCCTTATTGCGTTCTGAAACACTTGTGTACGAGCGCGATAGAAATAAAATATCATATATCATATCATAAGTGCTGTGGGCAGCGCATTCCAATTCTTATGTGCTAGATATTGGAAGCTAGCGCCTCCAGCTTTAGCTCTTTTGACGATGGGGACGATGATCTGGTTGGAGTGGTGAGCTTGTATGGGTCTGGAGGATGCGACATGTGTAATCTTTTTTGATAAGTACAGGGGGCTGTGAGAGAAAGGCACTTATGAGTGATAGTCATTGTTTTGAATAGGAGGCGCTCTTTAATTGGCAGAAGAGACTAGGCCTTGTCTTTCTGGTAGAGACTCCCAATCTCAAAGAATCAAGGAGCAGCTAGAGGATAGGGATGGGACCTCAAATAGCAGCAGCTCTGAGTCTGAAGGTGCAGCGGAAAAAGGAGGCTGCCAAACAAAAGAGAACTTTGGTAAAAGACCCCATTAGACAAATAAAAGCCATTAGATATTCCATGACCCTTTACCATAGACATGCCAAGTACTCAGTCTGGGAACATCTGGAGCTGTATGACCAGATGATATCATTTGGCATCAAAAATGACCAGAAGAATTCTATAGAGTTTGCCAAATGGACCTTCTCCCCAGAATACTCCAGCTTCGTTGCTGGGATGGAGGATCAGAACCATGCAAGGTGGTCTACCTACAAGGTGGCCATCTTGAAGCACTTTTCCGTGCACCGAAACCCCCAGGAGGCTCGCAAGCCGGCCTACAACCTGCAGTGTGGAGAGGATCAGGCTCGAGAGAATTTGTCCAAGAATTGAAGCGGGCATTTGCACACACCACTAGGCGGGTGCGTACGAACAGTAGGGAGTTCATAAATACTTATTTCCATGCACTCCCTAAGTATATTATGACGCAACTGGTTAGGGCATTCCACGAAGAAAGGACTGTGTACTGGGTAATAGAGCAAGCTACCCAAATCCATGAGGTCCAAAAGCTAATAGAAAATAAGAATTCCCCCAAAAATCCCAAACCAACCAACACCCCTGCTGATGCCAAGGTAGCAGAGGTAAAGGTTACGCCCATTTTGGGCCTAGACCTAGCCTGAGGTACAAGGGGGAACAGACCCATCTTGGGGTACGTATGGACACCCCCATCTCAGGGGGGTCAATCAGGTGAATATGGCCCCAGGAAACTCCCCCCCCAACTTCCCTCAGGAGGGCAGTAATCTTCTACCCTCTAGTTTAAGTTTCTTCCCCAGGTACCCTCAAAACCCCAACATTCAGAACAGCACTCCCCACTTTCAAGAGTCTAGACCACCAAATCAGCGAAAGGGGAAGCCAAGGATGGAGGGCTACCGGGGTAACCCTCAATACCCAAGCTACTCTGGGAGATGGGACAGTTACCCTTCCCCATAGCAAGAAATATTTGACCAAAGACCCCCATATCAGCCAGAGAGGGTGTCACAACTGGAGCGCCAGGTCCAGAGCTTGACCCAACACCTGATTTGCGTGTTGAGGGCTCAGTAGAGCCCTCAAATGAACATGACTGCTCAGAACAACTCAAACCTACGGTCTGCCATCCCGGAACAATGACAGGGAGAGAACCCCGACAACCAGCAGGTTCCAGAGGAGGAGGCTCGGGAGGAAGGGGGATGCAAAGCCCTAAAGGAAACTTCCTTCCTCACCCGTGAAAAGCCCCTAGAAACCTCTGAACCTGAACCCAAATCCCCTAACCCCGTAAAGCTGCAACCTGGGGAACAGAGGGTAAGTAGGAGAAACCAAGGGACAAAGAAGATCCATTTTGTGAAGGAAGTCAGCGTTCTCCAGTTTGAAGGGGAAGAATCCCTGGAGGATTCTGGGAAGAAAGTCTTCTCTTTCAAGGATGGGGGGATTCCTCCCAAAGAAAAATGGGTTCCATGAGTCAGACTGGGTATGTGAGGGGACTGTCCTAGAAACGCCTATCCATGAACCCCAGAAATGTTATCGTGAGAACTCAGAAATGAATCGGGGATCCTCCCCCCAAACCGGTTCCAGTGACTGTCTCTGGGAAAAGGGGAGCAGTACAGAATCAAGGGAAAAAGGGTATTCCAAAATCCCACAAATCACCGGATGCCAAATTTTGTTTACAGATTCCCGAACTCCGACACAGGAAATTGTTCCAAGATCCCACAGTGTCAGAGTCCAAAATAAAGAAATGAACTGTCCAGCTGGCCGAAAAAGCCCATTTCATTTGCCCCCCGGAGGAGAAAGAAGGTAGGTTTTATGCCCCTGTCCAGGTGCAAGGGCAGTGTGCAATTTCAGGCCCTGGTGGATACCGGATCCCAAGCCACCCTCCTGTCCATAAAGGCATTTGAGCAAATCAATTCAGCAAGGGGGCAGAGTCACCAAATTCCCCTCACACCTCTTCCTGGACAACTCCAGAACTTCGACGGGAATCACATTCCTGTCGAGGGGACTGCAGATCAAAATTGGGCGACACAAGGTGACACCCGGTTATAGTCGTTACTCTAGAGGGAACACTGTGTCTCTTAGGGAATTACCTCCTCTGGAGGTTTTTACAACTAATAGACTGGGCTGAACATGGACCTCTGGACCCAGGCTACACAGACAATAAAATTAAAACAAAGCACCAACTATGTAAGTATAAAGGGCACATGCTGCATGGTTGAGCAGTGATCTGACAAAATGTAGTTCCATTTCTGGAACAATCAAGTACCCGACATAACTGTAATTGCTGTAGGAGAACAAACTAGTGATGGGAACCCTTCTCCATTCTTGAAAATCAACCTACCTCCCAGTTTTAAGTGGCATTCCACACTGGAAGGAAACTCCCTGAAATTTTATACTTATCCACAATTTGAAGGGAACCCAAACCCCATGATAAAAAGTGATGAAAAGCCAATTCAAAGCTTGGCTGATATTCAGAAAAAGGGTTAACAGCTGTTTCTCCTCATTCAGGTAAATGATGGGGGGGGAACCTGTTCTCGCCATAGTATGCCTGAATAATGGAAAAGGTTTCATCATCAAAGCGTTATTCAGGAAACTCCCAAAAGAGCAGACCATTCCCACATTTAAATTGATTGATAAGTGGGAAATGGGCCTGGAAACTCCCAATTCCAAACATCTCCTGCCTAGCAGGCGCATGATCAAATTCCATTGGTGATAAAAGCATAGAGCATAATTGTTGGGTTGTGTGAGATGTCCCCTCTGCCTTCTACTTAGGCAGTGACATTCTCAATCGATTCACAATTAATTTGGACCTCATTAATTATAAAGTCTGGTCCCGTCTGGGGGGGTAACACCATGGGCTTTGACAGTTCTGAAAGGCATTTCGGTCAACTCAATTGCTAATGTATGCAGTTTAAATTCAAACTGGAGAAGAGGTTACCATCCCAGGACTGACCCGACAATTCCCAATCCCCCTAAAAATTTAGAGAGGACAGAAACTCCAAAACATGGATGCTTATGTACCATTAAATCATCTCCAACAGCAGGGGTTGGGTTTGAATCCGACACCATTAGTTCACTTAGAACACAACACCATTCCAATATTGGTAGATAACAGCGACCCAAGGAGTATCACTCTGGGCGTAGACACCTTTATTTTTTTTATTTTATTGTGCACTTTTAGTTTACATTTGCAAACTGTTATCATACTAGCTTATCCATTCCATTTATCATCTATCTTTAAAACAACGATTTTTTACATTAACTCAGAACATCCTTTCCTTCTTCTTTTTCCTTATTTACTTGTTTTACGCTTCTGGTTCTGAGTCTTTTTCTTTAAGAATTTTTTCTAAAATGTTTATTCCCACACAAGTGAATCTATGATTATTTCCTTGTAGAAAATAATCCCACTGTTCTTCATCGCTTCTTCGATCCAATGGTGTCATATGGCTTTTCAACATTTGATTTCTCTTTTGTTACTGCTAAACATTCCACGAGGCGTTGGAATGGAGTTTCCTGTTGATTTTTGCTTAGACAGAACCTGCAATTTCCTTCATTAATCCCTCTTCTTCCTGTTCTGTTTTTATATTAGTTAGTCGGATATACTCCTAAACAAATTTTCATTCATTTTTCTCTATGGAAGTTCGAGGGGAATTTTTGCTGTTACTCCGGTAACACATTTCTTTTCCGATGTTAGTTTGCCATATTGCCTGTGTTTTTTTAGTTTTGATTTTGCTTCTCTTGTTGAGATGCAGTCTTTTCTAAAAAAAGCTTTTCCTTTACACAATTGGGGTTCGTTACCAACTCTTCATCTGAGGATTCCAATTCTAATAGAATCTGGGACCATTTCCTTTTACAGTGATTGAGGTATGTGGAGCTTTTTTCCTGTCCTTTCTTTACCAGTATTTTATAACCTTCAGCCGGCTTTTCTTCACTGATTTTTCTCAATAGTCCCAAAGATTTCCATTTCATTATGGCTTCTAGAGATTCTAAACTAAGCTCTGATCTGATTGCTACTATAGGTGTGTTTCTTGGCAGTTTTAATAGTGTTTTCCAGAAGCAGCTTTCTAGCTTGGGCAATATGTCATCCAATAAATTCACCCCGGCTTCGCTTCCGTATGTTAGCGAAGCGACAGCTTTCTGAATATTAAACATTCTTACTGGAATCATGGAGAATTTTCCAAATCTTCCGCTTATTATTCTACCTTGCGAGCTTAACTTCTTAACTTTTGCATACAGCTCGTCTTCCCAGTTTTTTTCCACTCTTGAGATATTAAATCTCACTCCTAGGTATCTAATCTCGGATACTGATTCCAGTATTTCTGCGCCGATTTCCCCTTTAAATTTTTTATTCAATGCTTTACTTCCGCCCACTGTCATAATCTTAGATTTTTCCACATTTATCACCAGATCGTTTATTTTCATGTATTTCTGTAAGTTTATTAGCAGTCGCTCTAGGCCGATTCTTGTTTCGTCCATGAGCAGTATATCATCAGCATACCAAATTATGGCCACTTCCTGCTCGTTCAGTTTTGGTGCGAAGTGTCTAATATTGGTTGCTATATCCGGTAAATCCGCAATATATCATTTTAACAGGGTTGCTGCTAGGGGGCAGCCTTGTTTTACACCCTTTTTAATTTCGACTTTTGATGTCTGTTCTCCTTCTTCGCTTAACCGAATTTGCGTTGACGTATTTCAATCTAGCGCCCTTATTGGCTTCAATAGCTCTTCTGGACATTTCCACTTTTTTAGTTTTTCCCACAGCATCCTCCTGTTTACAGTATCAAAGGCTTGACTTTGATCAATAAATGCCAAGTGCAGTTCCCTTTTGACCTCCAGCGCATTTGTTTTTAACATAGTCAAGATAAAGAGGTTCAGGTCTGTGCTAGTTATTTTCGTGAACTCAGATTGTCGGGGGATCTTTGAAGTTGTTAATTTCTACCCATTTTGTAAGTTCTTTGAAGATCAGCCGCAAATAACTTTCCTGTTGTTACTAATAAAGATATTGGCCGATAGTTATTGGGGTTATCTCGTTGTCCCTTTTTGTAGATTGGCAGAGACTTACTCATAGTCCATATTTCTGGGATTTCCCTTTGTTTTTCAATCATTTTAAACAGTTTGTTTATGATTGTTGCCCATGTTCTTAGGTCCTTTTTCAAATTAATGTTCGATAGGCCGTCTGGCCCTGCTGCCGATGAGTCTTTCAATTTCTTAATTACTCTTTCTATTTCTTTTTCATCCATCATTACCTTCCACGTATGATCCGTGATCTCTTCTGTCAAGTCTACATCCTCCTTCTGCGCTGCAAATACTCGAGTGTAGGGATTTACCCACTCACTTTCGCACACACCGCCAATTAGTCTCTTTTGCTGGTTCGAGTTACAGTTATTAATTAGGTCCCAAGTTTCTCTTGTGTTGGTATTCCACAGTGTCTTCAACATTGCCTCCCCTTGTTCTTGTGCTCTTCTGTTCCTAAATTCTGCTAGCCAGTTTTTATATTGTGATTTTCTTTTCCTTATTTCTGAGTTTTTCTTCATATGTGTGGTTTTTACTTTTCTTTATTTCTCTTATTTCCTTTCTTAGTTGTTTTCTTCTTTCCGTCAGTTGGATACTGTGGTTATGTATGGGGTTCATGGCTTCATGTTTTAGACCTGTCTTCTTTACCACGTACATCTCTAGCAATTTTTCATAATTTAGATGTCCCGTCAATTGATTTCTATAATCGTTGAACTGACATTTTAATCTCATTATGCCCCTCATTGTCAGCCGTAGGGGGTTGGTGGTCGAGTTCAATTCCAGTTTATTTGTATTCCCTTTCCCTTGTGTCTATCTATTTTTTTCCTCTCTCCGCAGTTCCATTTTCAACAGATTATGACCACTGTCGTCCTGTTCCACTACTTTAAAGCTTTTTGTTTCACATAATACTGCTGAGGATACTCATTGTCGACTTCACTAGTCCATTTGACCAAGTGAATACTCCAGGTATGTCTCCCATGATTTTCCCGTTTAGAATATGTAGGTTATATCCGTTTGCCATTTGCACCCATCTTGCTGCGTTTGAGGTGCCCTTGCTTAGTTGTTCAAGGCGTGACGAGCCACTTGAGTTCAAGCACCTGTTTAGATCCCCACATATGATTATCCTTGTTTGCGGCTTGTCTACTAATCCAGAAACCATTATTTCTGTGATGACCTCTAAAAAGGCATCTTTTGTAATTCCTACTGGGTTCCAGTATGCATTTATCACCAATGTACTTGCAGTTTCTTCAGTATCGTTGGTGCTTCTGGTTTGTATTAATGTCCATTGCATGTAACTATTTGGGTTACCTTTATCCAATATTAGCCATCCTCTACCTTTCCTTACCAAAGTGATAAGACCAGCTGAGGGTTGTCCCCCTGTTCCTTTTTTTGCTGGATTATTACACATGTCAAATTTCCTGCATAATGGTAGATCCCATAGCCATGTCTCTTGCAGACAAATTATCGAGGCATTGTTAAGTTCATGGTTTTCTTTATTCATTAGGTATTTGAAACCCCTTGTGCTCCAAGAATTCACCACATCCGAGTTTGTTTGTTTTTCCTTATTTCGCTATTGGCTTTGTCCCTCTTCTACTAGAGAGATTGCCAACCATAGCCAGTCTTCTTGCTGGCTTATTCCTTTCTTTAGACTCTCTTTTCTACTTTCTTTTTCCTTCTCAGATTTTCTTTCTTCATCTCGATCCTCCTCCCCCACCTTCGATTTTTGGTTATCCACCGTTATTTTAAAGTTTTCCATCTGTTCTTTTTCCCTCTCTTTTCTTGTTGTTTGCGCAGCACATGGCACATTTTCTATCTTTGAGTATGCATTTCTTTGTTTTTTTACTTCCTGTTTTACCTGTCTATTTGAGCCTTGTACTTCATAACCTTGTTTCTTTAACTGGTTACCTTCTCTGAGTATCAGATCTTTAACTGTGTTCGACTTCAAGTGCAATATCACTCGGTCGACTCGTTCTTCATCGGTATATTGGACCACCGCTATGTCCTTGTTTCTCACTTTCCTTAATTGTGGCACACAGTGAAGTAAGTGCATCACATGTTTACGATTCAGGTTTTCATCCTCGTTCTCTGATAATATATTTTCAATCAAAACGTTTTTTACGTTATGCCCATAGACTTGTTTTTGTGTTTGCATGTTGTCTCTTTCTGATACATAACGATGTTCCCCAGATGGCTGTGTCGTGTTCCATGCCTTTTTGCTCTTTTTTGTATTTCCTTTTTGTTCTCTTGTTCTTTTCGCCATTCCTTTTTATTGCTTATTAGCTTTCTTTTCTCATCCAACGTTAGGAAACCCTCGTAGCTCCGCCCTTTCTTCTACCTCCGAATCGCTATTTGTGCTCTCACTTTCTTTTTTTTCTGCTTTTCCAGTTATTTGCGGTCTCTGCTCTTGTCATTTTCTCTCTTGACCTTCTTTTAGGTTTTGTGTGGTGGTATTTGCTGCCTCGGCAATATAAAAGGATTAATCTTCAATCAAATCTCTGGAGTCATTAATTGAGTCTGCTTCACTTGTTTCCTCTGAAATTTCGATCCGTACTTGTCTTCCATTTTTATTTGGTGTCTTATTTAGCAGTGCACTTTCTTTGTCGCCATCTGAGTTTCTTACACTGTTGGTTGTCGTCTTTATATTTCTGAAGAATTATCTTACCCCTGTGTTTCAGTTTCTCTGACCCCCTTTTATGTTTTTGGATTTTTTTGCTTCTTTTACCTCTGGTTTCTTACTTTGCTGTCCTATGTCACTGTCTCCTTTATTTTTTATTATTCCAGACCCTTGCACTGACCGAAAGACTGGACATAGCACGCCCTTATCAATACTTTTCTCTCTTCTACCTCTTTCATCTGATGCTATAGTAGAGTCTACGTTGTTCTGTCTTCCTTTGTCCTTTATGGATCTTCCTATGACTACTTCTTCTTCCAGTCCTTGCTGATTCTTCTCTAGGTGTTTATTTGACTTATTTTGCTCTTTTATTGTTCCTTCTTTCTCCTTTGTTCTCCTTTTTACTACCTCCTCATTTATTGGTTTGAGTGTATCCGCTCTTTCGGTTCTCCTCTTTTCGATTTCTTTTTTTTGTTTAATGAATCTTTTTGTGGGCTCTTCCGCACCGACCCTATCCTCTATTTCTTTGTTCGTGTCGTCTTTGCTGTTGGAGTTATAGTTTCGCTCTGAATTTTCCACTGTTTTTCGCATCCATTTGAGTGAATCTAGCATTGCACTTGTTAATTGATCGTTCTCTCGTCTGTCCCCACTTGCCAAGTCAAATAACCTTCATTGCCATGCTCCAGAAGTTTCTGCTTCATATTTTAATCTTTCTTCAAGTTTTAAAGCAGTGATTTCTTGTGCCGAGAGTTTTGATAGCATTAGTGCCAGTAATGCATTGTTATCCTTCTAAGTTTTCGCTTATTGATTTGTATAGTTTCATATAGAGGGCCAGCGATATGGATAACGCACCCATTACATTATTATGTATTTGCATTCCAGCCACAATGGATAGGTGGCTCCGACCTATTTGCGCAGGTTCTTCTTCTAGTTGTCCCTTTTCACCTGTTGTTGTTTTTTTCTCTTGGTCGTTATGTTTTTCATTTTCTATCGTCCTCCTTTCATTACTTTCGTTGCTTGCACCATTTTGTCCACTTCTCTTTGTCGGAGTATACGTGTTCTCCGTTTGTGTTGTAATTGTTCTGACTACCACCTTCTTGTGGTTCATCTCTGTCGATTTTAGATTCATTTCGGTTGCTCTTCTTTGCTGCAAATGTTGATTGCAAACACCTTTTATCGTGTGAAAATGATATTGTTGTGTCCGCTTCTTCGACGTTAAAGATTAGTTGAGATCCCACTAGTAGGTCTAAATGTTTCTCCAGACATTGTGTTTGCAATGTATCATGCCCTGTATGCCTTGTACCTAATTCCTTTGATCTCCCTCTAACTTTTTTGAGGCTCGTTTCATTTGTGTCGGCTTTTCCCTTCTCCAGCATTGGATCTTTCATGGATTCACATGCTTTGAATATTCCCCGTCGTCAGGCTGGGAATCCCCGGTACATTATATAGACCCTTTCCCGTAGGAAAACTTTTTCGACGCTTATGCGTCCTATCCACCTCGTTTTGTATCATGCGTGCCCGTGCCGTCAGGACGTCATGATATAAATACAGGCCCCGCCCCCGCGCTCCCTCAGATTTCAACCGTCTTTCAAAGCAGTGGGATCTTCGTGTTACTACTAGTGATAACTAGATTGTTTTTTTGTCTGTTTCGCGTAAGCGAAGTTCAAATCTGGAGAATTATGTCTGGAAAGGCGTTATTTCGCCCATGTGCAACCTGTGGCCTCAAAAAGGTTTATGAAGGAGACGGCCACATGGACTGTATCTACTGTCTCCACCCGCACCACACGGCGGATACATGTGAGATATGCCAGGGTTTCTCCCAAAAAACCCTTAAGGACCGTAAAAGAAGGCTGGTCGACTGGCTTAATGACGGAGCGGGTGCCTACCCGGCTTCGGAAGTTGGCTCCACGGCCTCCAGGAGCAAGTCGGAGCCTCCATCGAAGAAGGTGCGGCCAGCAGAAATTCGCCCTGAGGACAAGCATAAGGGGAAACATGCTGGATCCTCCTCATCTCATAAAAAGCCCTCCTCCTCCTCATCATCTAAGACGGAGAGGCTGGCGCTGTCTAAATCCTCCTCAGGGGACCGTCCCAGGTCTTCCGTGAGTCGAGAAGCTTCAGCCGGGAAGTCGGCATCAAAATCGACAACGAAGTCTAAAGGCTCGACGACGACGACTTCCTCGTCGACCTCGGTGTCATTGACGATGCCTATTACCGTTCAAGCAGCAGCGGTTGGGATTCCTTCGTCGACGGAAACTCAGTCTATGGCTTGGCTGCCTGAGGTCTATGACCCGATCCCCCCTGAGGTCTTACTGCAGCCAGACACGGCCTGCTCGGCGGAAGGGGAAGGTGACATGGTTCTGCAGCCATTGGATTTAGGCTTACGGCCTTCCACGTCGACGACGACGGCGACGAGTGCGAGCGGGGGTATGGTACCTATATCATCCACGTTGCTGAACCCCCAGACAGTTTTGTCTCTGGATGTGCTTAATACTCTTCAGAAGCTACTACAGCGGCTGGATACCCAGTTCCCTCAACCTGGGACGTCATCGTCACTTCTGTCTGTACCTTCCGTCGACGAGCAAACTTGTACGGCTCGCTCGTCGACGAATCACCCATCGGCTCCCCAGGCGGTAAAAGATCGTCCTCGAGCTCAGGAGGAGGGTGAGTTGTCGGAGTCCGACTCTATACATGATGACTCTGGGTCAGACATCTCCCTGTCACCGTCGAGGGACCCGACATGGAATTCGGATGTAGAATTGGAGTCTACGAGGAGCCAGACACAGCCATCTCCCCCTGATGATGTGGGAGCCTTCCATGCAATGATGGGGAAAGCGTGTTCCGAATTCGGCTTGATTCCTGAGGAGCAGAGGAAAGACTGTTTCCTTTTTGACCATATGGGTCAAAGGAGAAAATCGGTATTTGCCATCCCAATCCTTGACCACGTGTGGCAAGAAGGTCTCAAAACTATGCGCCATCCGTTCTCGGAACCAGCCATAAAGGGACGGATCGAGAAAAAGTTTAAAGCTCCGGAGTCCACTCCAAAATGTCTAACATCACAGCCTTTGTCTGACTCGGTGGTGTCGGCGGCAGCAGCTAGGAAGGCCAGGGTCCAGCAAAAATGTTCAACGCCACCGGAAAGCGAGGCTAGGAGGCAGGACGCATTTGGAAAGAAGGTGCTCTCGGTCGGAGCGACGACAGTAAGAGCAGCCAATTCCTTAGCGATCGTGTCACGATATGATAGGGAAATGTGGCACAAATTAGCCCCTATCCTAGAACACCTGCCAGACGAACACCGAAAAGCAGCTATGTTACTGGTGCGGGACGGCGAGGAGGCCTCGAACCACGCTATTAATATCGCAGTGGACCTAGCAGAGTCTGGTTTCAAACAAATCAACCATGGAGTAGTGCTTCGTCGACAAGCGTGGCTCAAATGTACTACTTTCCGTCCTGAAGTACAGTACAAAGTCCTGGACATGCCATGCGAAGGGGAGCACCTGTTTGGCGAAAAGGTTGATGAAGCGCTGAAAGGGATGAAAGAAGACACGGATACTGCTAGGTCCCTCGGCGCCCTTCAAACGGGTAGAAATTTTCGCTCTTTTCGCCCTTTCAGAGGTGCTTCTGGAAACTCCCGCTTTGGAGCCTCGAGGGACCGTGGATTTAACAGGCCCTCGTACTCTTCACAAGGGTTCAGACGAGCGTCCCAGTCGGCACGTGGAAGCAGGGACTATCAAGCCTCCAGGCGGCGAGGCTCAGGTCCGTCGTCAACGAAGAACAAGCAAACCAGCAACCAATGACGGCCTTCGGAACGTCCTGGGGGGTCGAGTCTCTCATCACTTCGACCGATGGAAATGCATCACCAAAGATCGATGGGTCCTAGACACGATTCGCATGGGTCATGCGCTGCAATTCAAAGACAAGCCTCCGCGTCTTCCTCCTTTATTCTCGACACAGCCCCACCTCCAAATCCTACGACAAGAGGCGGAGCTTATGTTGCGAAAAGGGGCGGTAGAGAGAGTTCCTGTGGCACAGGAAGGCCAAGGAGTTTATTCCAGGTTCTTTGTTGTCAAAAAGCCAAACGGCAAATGGAGGCCCATTCTCGACCTGAGGGTACTCAACAAGTGGCTAAAGAGCCAAAAATTCAAAATGCTAAAACTCCAAGAGGTTATCAGATCGGTGCAACCCATGGACTATCTCTCTTCACTAGACCTTCAGGATGCTTATTTTCACATCCCAATACGCCCACGACACAGGAGATATTTAAGATTCGTCGTCGGGAGAAAGCATTTTCAGTTCAAGGTCCTCCCGTTCGGGCTCAAGTCCTCCCCCAGGACGTTCACCAAGTGCTTGGCCCCTATAGCGGCCCATTTAAGGAAGGATGGTCATCATGTCTATCCATATCTAGACGACTGGCTAATCAGAGGGTCATCCAAGGAACAAACACGAGACAGTCTACGAGCCACAATGTCCATCTTACAGGAACTGGGCTTCGCAATAAACTTCAACAAGTCCTCAGTAGAGCCTTCGAGGACCTTGGTCTTTCTAGGAGCGGAGTTTCATACGCACACAAGCCTGGTGAAACCATCCAGCGAAAGAATTCAGAAACTTCAAAACAAGGCGTCGGAATGGAGCGGCGGTACCAGAGTCTCTGTGCGCAAGTACATGTCCCTGCTAGGGACCATGTCGTCCTGCATTCCGTTAATAAACAACTGCCGTCTGTTTATGAGGCCTTGCCAGGAATTTCTAGCGGACCGTTGGGCACAGAGCAGAGGTCGCTGGTCCGACAGACTGGTCGTCGACGAACAACTAGTTCAAGCACTCGGCTGGTGGAAAGTGTCTACTCACCTAACGAGAGGGATGCCTCTACTGGAACCAGAGTTCCAAAAGACGGTGGTGACGGATGCATCGCTGAGCGGATGGGGAGCTCATCTGGATATGTTACAGGTACAAGGCCAGTGGTCTTTGCAGGAGTCCTCCCTGCATATCAACCTGCTAGAACTGAGAGCAGTGCGATGGGCTCTGAAGTCTTTTCTTCCGCAACTGAGGGACTCGGTGGTGCGTGTCATGACGGACAACACCACTACGATGTTCTACTTGAGGAAACAAGGAGGGACACGTTCCAGGTCCCTATCGACAGAGGCACAGAAAATCTGGCATTGGGCCCTTCAACACAACATACAAATCTTAGCATTTCACCTACCAGGAGTGAAAAACGTGGAAGCCGATGCCCTCAGCAGAGAAATGAACGAAGTTCACGAATGGGTGCTGAACGACCAACAACTTCAACAAGTATTCAAGGAATGGGGACACCCTTCCATAGACCTGTTTGCAACGAAGAACAACAAGAAATGCCATCAGTACGCAAGCAGATGGCCTCAGCAGGGCTCACTGGGGGATGCGTTCTCATTCCCATGGACGAACAAATTCCTGTACGCATTTCCTCCTTTTCCCCTTGTCAGGAGGACGTTGCAATGGATCCTCAGGTACCCATGTCGGGTAATTCTGGTGGCCCCATACTGGGCCAGACAAGTGTGGTTTTCAGACCTACTACATTTAGCGGCGGCGGAACCGATGAGATTCCAGAAGACCCCCGACCTTCTGTCTCGACAGGAGGGTGTCGTTTGGCATCACGACCCGGACAGCCTCAAGTTGACGGCCTGGCTCCTGACTTCGCCGAATTTGGTCGGCTAACGATTCCGGAGGACTGTCGACGTATCCTGCAAGCGGCAAGAGCACCTTCCACAAACGCCTCATACGCGTACAAATGGAAAAGGTTCTGTCAATGGTGTGAGGATCAACCAGGTTTGGCCCCGCAATCGATTAGGCCGGAACAGCTCCTTCCATACTTGCTGTTATTAGCTCAAATGGGCCTGTCGGTGTCGTCAATAAAAGTACACCTAGCAGCCATTTCCAGGTTTACTCGTCGACGGCACTCGGCACCATTGTTCAGCGACCGCCTGATTAAGCACTTCCTTAAAGGCCTCTTTCGGAGTTTCCCTCCAGAGAAGAAATTTCCACCGGAGTGGAGCCTCAATCTGATCTTAACGTCTCTTATGAAACCTCCGTTTGAGCCAATGTCATCATCGTCTCTGAAGTTTCTGTCGTGGAAATTGGCCTTCCTGGTGGCCATCACTTCAGCCCGACGTATCTCAGAAGTTCAGGCTCTAATGGTGGACCCACCATACTTACGATTTTTCAAGACCAAGGTAGTCCTAGCCACTAACCCACAGTTCATACCAAAAGCTCCTTCGGTGTTTCATAAACACTCTTCTATCGTGTTGCCTACGTTTTTTCCGGAGCCATGCTCGGGAGCGGAGCGCATGCTACACACATTGGATGTAAAAAGGGCTCTCAAGTTTTATCTTCATCGTACGCAACCGTTCAGAGAAACGAGACAGCTGTTTGTGGCCTATGGGTTGGGTGCTAGAGGAAAAGCCATTTCAAAGCAAGGACTTTCAAGATGGGTGTCATCTACCATCTCGTACTGCCATTCCAAGGCAGGGAAGCCTCTTCTACGACGGCCAAGAGCTCATTCAACTAGAGCAGCGGCATCGTCGACGGCACTGTGGGCCGGAGTCCCTCTAGGGGACATCTGCATGGCGGCTACCTGGGCGACTACACACACCTTTACCCGCCATTACTGCCTGTCGCAGCAACATGCCGAAGACACCCGGATGGGACAGGCGGTGCTTCGACACCTATTCCAGTAAGGTAAGCCCCGGCTGCGGGGTGGCATCCTGTGGAATTTATGACTGTATGTGGTCCGTTTTTTCCCTATGTAAACTATTACTGATGTATACATAATCTTAGGGAACGGCCTTTTGCGAAGAATGTATAGGGGTTTGCATGCACACCTCCTCTTGGGGGTAGTACTGCTATGTAATCTATTCAAAGCATGTGAATCCATGAAAGATCCAATGCTGGAGAAGGGAATAGTTTCTTACCTGTAACTCCATTTCTCCAGCATTGGTATCTTTCATGGATTCACATGCGCCCACCTGCCTCCCCTGATCATGCAAACCGGTTCCCCCACTACTTTGGGGGCCGAAATCTGAGGGAGCGCGGGGGCGGGGCCTGTATTTATATCATGACGTCCTGACGGCACGGGCACGCATGATACAAAACGAGGTGGATAGGACGCATAAGCGTCGAAAAAGTTTTCCTACGGGAAAGGGTCTATATAATGTACCGGGGATTCCCAGCCTGACGACGGGGAATATTCAAAGCATGTGAATCCATGAAAGATACCAATGCTGGAGAAATGGAGTTACAGGTAAGAAACTATTCCCTTATTGTTTGTTGTGATTTTCTTTGTTCTTCCCTTCATTGTTTTAATGAAGTGTTCACGCCATTCCTGCTTCCCTGTCTCATCAGCAATTGAGGTATCCTTATTGTTCGTCAATTCTCTCATCCTTTTCCCTATTAAGGGCGATTGATGTTTGTTTTTTACTGTTTGTAGTAACAGTTTGACTTGACTGTGTAGTTCTTTTCCGTCCTTCTGTGTTTTCACTTCTCAGGCTCCTCTGATGGTTTGATGTTTCCATCTTACTATATTCTTTTTCGTTTAGTCCTGTTGTTTGCTTTCTCTTAACTTGTTGTGGGTGTTCCTCGCTCGACTTCATTTCCTTTGAGCTTTCATGTCCGTCCTTACTTTTATCCTGCCCATTTTACACTTCTTTCTTGTTTATTTGATGGAATCTTCTGATTACTTATACCACTTTCTTCATCCTGACACTCGCCTTTATCACTTGTTATCATAATGTCAGACACATCTGAGTATATTGATTCCTCTAGGTCTGTTGCGAGTGTTTGCCTTTTATTCTCAATAACTTCTTCATTGTTTCCTCTTGTTTTGCTGATGAACTCTTCATTTTCATCTATTCTGGACTCATTGCATTTATCTCCTTTTGATTCTCCTTGTATATTTCCTTTTGTCTTGTTGTTCGCGTCGTCATTGCTTCCTATGTTATTCCTTTTGCTCTCTTTTTCTCATTTTTCTTCTTCCTTTCTCCCTTCATCCCCACTTGTTATATTGTTGTCAACTGGATTCTGTTGCTCGTCGTCAATAATCATGCCTACTTCCGTTAATTCTGCGTCTGTGATGTTCATATCATTTGTCAATGCTTTTGTCACTTGCTTTTTCAGTTCCTGTGTACTAGGGGTTTCACTCGTTGACCTCAACCCCCCTTCCTCCACTTCTGTTATGGTTGCGGCCCCCACATTCTGTGTTAACATCCTTTTTCATAATTGTTTTTCTATTTGTGTTGCTGATTTGTTCTCTTTTGTTATTTTGTTCATGTGTGTTTACCACTTGGGGACCTTTTGAGTCTCTGATTGATGACCCAACTGGCGTCCTGTGCTCGGTCGTGTCTTTTCTGACATCGTCCTCCCCACCTCTGCCTCCAACAACACCATTCCCATCACTGTCATTGTGAATATTTGCTCTTTCGCTCTCTCTTTCAGGGTTCAGTCGGTCGCATGCCTTACCTCGTTCTTTTAATTCCACATGCACCAACACTGCTCTTTCACATTGGTGTTGTGGCAGCTGTGATGTTGCTCTTGTATTGGGGCGGACGGCTGTAGTTAGAGATGGATTCACGTCCTCCATTACTGGTGCCGATGCCATTGAGCCTCGTGACTCCTCTGCAATGACTGGCGAAGACTGGACTCGCCTCAGACTCACGCGCAGGCGCTACACGCCACGTGGCACATTATATGTTGTAGGTTGGACTTGCTGTTGAAGCGCCAGTACTCAGTGTTAGTATCCAAAATCCACACCAAAGAGTTGGACAAAGTGTTCAATTTCAGCGCTTTGCAATCCTCTGCAAGTAACTCTCTCTCAAAAAAAAAACATGAGCTGACTGGCGAAGACTGGACTCGCCTCGGATTCATGCGCGGGCGCTATGCGCCGCTAGTCATGTTATATGTTGTAGGTTGGACTTGCTGTTAAAGCGCCAGTACTCAGCGCCAGTACTCAGTGTCAGTATCCAAAATCCACACCAAGAGTTGGACAAAGTGTTCAATTTCAGCGTTTTGCAATCCTCTACAAGTAACTCTCTCCCAAAAAAAAACATGAGCTGTCTGGCGAAGACTGGGCTTGCCTCGGACTCACGCGGGAGCTACACGCCGCGAGGCACGTTATATGTTGTAGGTTGGACTTGCTCTTAAAGCGCCAGTACTCAGCGCCAGTTGTTAGGCAGAATTATATGCAGTACCCTTTGGGAACACTACACACAATTAAGACTACAAGAAACAATACAATTTCAACTTTGGTACAAGCCTGTACTACACAGTTATAGTGGTAGCAGTAGCGGAGCAGCCAGATTTATCTCAAGAGTAAGTGAGCAGTACAAATAGTTACACAAAGGACAGCAATTACTATGATTCAAGCAAACACTGACTCAAGGTTTCTAAGTAAAAGAATATATATTTATTTACTTATCAGCTGTAGAACAGTTCACCTTTCTAAGCAAGTCAAAAATCACAATCATAAATACACCACACGACTTCCCTTAAATTCCAGACAAGTTAAGCTCACTAATGAAGTAGGAGCAAAATGGCGCTCCAGCAATTTAAAAGGGAGGGAAAGACAAAGTTATTACAAATTAGGCAAAACCAACAGGTAAGTAATCAGGGCAATGGAACAAGAGAGACTACATTGAGGATATCAGATAGAAAAGGCTTATGGCCAAAGTCAATAGGACAAAAGTCTTTTGCTCAAGATCACACAGTTCAGGGTAGTTTGCGGTAAAGTTTGTGGCACAGATTCTGGACGAGGTTGGTTGGTAGAAAAGTTAGTTCAAAGAGAAGAGAACGACAAGCCCTCGGATTGGAGAAAGATTTCAAACACTTTCACCGCGGCTGACCGAAACGACAACCGGATTTGCACATTACCTTAAAACGGAGAGGGAGCTGTAGCTGAGGCGGACGTTCCTGGTAGATCCTGCAGGCTCACGGTTCCTGAAGCGACCGTCGGACTGACACGAAGTAGGAAGACTGGAGGATCCTGCGCCACCCAGGGAAGAAATTAGCAGCAGAGCAAAACAACGAATAAAAGGTGCGCTCCTTAAAACCCAAGCAGGGTCCGACCTTCCTGGTTATCCGGCCCACTGTAGCTCTGTACAGCGAATTCGACCAGAGGAGGGGTCCTGGCTTGCAGTTTGGGTGAACTGGTTGGTCCCACAAGCTCAAGGGAAGAAGTTTCCTGGAGGATCTTCTCTGTTGTTGGATTCGGAGATTCAGACCTGCAACAGGGCTTCACCGAGCAGTTCAGTCGTGGTAGGGTTCCTCATCTTCCAGTTCCTCATTGGTTCTTTCGTTCCAGTGGCGACTCTGCTCTTCCAGTCCCAGAGACCTGCGTTTATGCAGTTTTCCCCCATTCATACAGCCTGGCTGTCAATCATCGAGCAGGGTGGCTGGCCTGGGAAGCCAATCAGAAAAGAGTGCGTCTTGGGTTACTAAGGCAACCCATGGCAGGGGTCCGAAGATCCCTCCCTCACATCCTGCCCCTCTAGACTATCAGACACCTTAAGGAGGGCTTCTGTGCAGAAGCCCGCAAAAAGACAGCGAACAAAGGAATCATCCCCGGTTTGGCACGCAGAGTAAAACAAGAGAAAGACTTTAACAAACGGAAATGGCAAAAAAAAAACAGCCGCAGCCAAAATAAAATGTATTTGGTCAAGCAGGTTTATGTCGCGGTTAGGGTAGTTACCACTGCCACCAGCCAAGTCTTAGGGCCTCATTCCGAGATTGGAGGTAGCCATGGCGCTATTAGTGCCATGGCTGCCTCAAATACCCGGCCAGGGTTCGGTCTGGTTGGATGGGGACTTACCGGGTCATTCCGACCCTGGAGGACCCGGTAAGTCCCCATTCAACCAGCCATTCCCCATTGGGCTCAATGGGAATAGGGAAAGCGGTAATTACGGGCCTGGTAATAGCAGGCCCATAATTAGCACCCTGGTCCCTTAGCAGGACCCGTAAAGAACGTGTGGTCCAACCACACGTCCTTTGCGGTTACCGCTAAGGGACGTCGGAATTGGGCGGTAAGGGATAACTGGCACTGTTCTCCTTACAGGTGCCTGGTATCCCTTACCGCCCAACTCGGAATGAGGCCCTTAATGTTAAGGGAGCAAAACAAGGCTCCAAGAGGCACAGACTAAAAGGGATAAGAGTTAACCCTTTCCAATACTCCATGTTAGATGGGGTGTACTGAATCTGTGGTTTAAAAGTGTCTATATAAAGTTAATGGCAACTTTACATGTTTCTGGGGGACAGGAGTCAGCCCCAGAAAAATGTGGTCAGTGGGAAGTCTCAAAGACAACCCTGTGTCACTGAACTGAAGGTGCTGTGTAACACACACAAAAAGTGGTTCACATGGAGTAGATGAGGCTCCAGTGCCCAAGATCACACAAACAGTAAAATACACACAGCAAAACACATGTAAAAGTGGGGAAAAATGCTCACACTCTTACCAGGTGAAAAAAAATAAATCCCAGAAATCCAGCAAAGCTGCTGGGGGACTCTTTAGGTAAGGGAAATCAGCCATTTATGAGAATTCTCCCTAACACCAGTACTCAGTATCAGTATCCAAAATCCACACCAAAGAGTTGGACAAAGTGTTCAATTTCAGCGCTTTGCAATCCTCTGCAAGTGACTCTCCCAAAACAAACGTGAGCTGACTGGCAAAGACTGGACTTGGCTCGGACTCACGCGTGGGCGCTACACACCGTGAGTCACGTTATATGTTGTAGGTTGGACTTGCTGTTAAAGCGCCAGTACTCGGCGCCAGTACTCTGTGTCAGTATCCAAAATCCACACCAAAGAGTTGGACAAAGTGTTCAATTTCAGCGCTTTGCAATACTCTGCAAGTAACACTCTCCCAAAAAAAAAAAACGTGAGCTGGCTGGCGAAGACTGGACTTGCCTTGGACTCACCACAGACACCTTTATTGGAAAGGCGGTTGATGCCCAACATTTCTCCATTGATTTAGGGAATTAAATCATGGGACTGATCCCCAATCACTGATCCCCAATCACTGCTACGACTGTGACGATGACTTACCGCCACAAAAGATCTTCACCCGGCAAGGGGGGAATGTTTTGGTGTACTTTTCCTGCCCTTACGGGGGGGGGGAATAGGTGACCTGTGACATCAGGAAGGATGAGGTGATCATCAGGTCCACAGTGGCTGCCTCTCCTACCTGACACCTCCTGTCCAGGCCAACACCATAACCAGAGATCTCTCCACGCAGCTGGAGAATACCGCAGAGATTGCAAAACCTGAAGTCTTTCCAGGCTTCAGGCAGATGGTTGAGGAACAGGTCAACCTTGCTGATGCCTGTGAGACCGGGGAGCAAAAGCTGAAGCAGATGTTTTTAGATTTTCAAGAAATCTTTGCTGTGGACTCGTACGACTGCGGTTGCACCGAGATGCATTCTACATCCATACCCACGGGCCCTGGGATGACTCTCGTATTCGTGGAGCAATATTGGTTGCCTCTCGCGTCTATGGAGTCACTCATGGAAATCATGAAGAACCTAGAGCCCCGCAGGTGTCTAGTCCACAGTACCTATAACTATTCGGTACTGGGGATACTAATACCTAATGGCCAATGGAGACTATGCCCAGACCTTAGGGAGTTGCACAAATGGGTCCACATGTCCCGATGGCCTCTTCCCTACATTTACCAGGCACTTGCCCAGATCCAAGGGTCAAAGGTATATATCGCCATTATTAAAAGCCAGTACAAGCTGGGTTTTACCTTCGGGGGCAGCAGTACATGTGGACCCAAACTCCCTTTGGATATACCACTCTGGCAATGAATTTAACAACTTTCTGCACAAGGCAATGTCTGACTTGAGTGAAAGGGGAAACCTGGCCTATGTGGATGATGTCCTAATTAAAAGCTCAACTATGGAGGATCGCATAGCAGAAATCCGCTATGTTCTGACCCAGTTGAAGAAAGCCGGATCGAAATTGTCCTTCCAGAAGGCGCAGTGGTGTAGGACTGTAACGCTCACCTAACTCCCACGGGGGCGCTGGCCTGGATCACGCTGCTGTGATCTCTTCTAAGGTGATGCGCAGGGTTCGGAAGACGGACTGGACCGGGCCCCAGATCTGGCTTGTCTGGCTCGCAGAAGTATCCTTCTGTAGGTGAGAATAGGGGGTTAACTGTCTGCGGGGTAATGCAATCGGCCTCCCATTTACCCCTCTCACCCTCCTCAAAACCCTGCTGTGCTTCCCCGTAGCGTCTCACCTTAGGGTCTGGAAGGACGAGCTCTCCATCCTGCTTCTGATGCAGGGGCGCGTTGGTATCCAGTTACGTCACTGGATTTTCGGATGGGTGAGAAGCAAACTTGCTTGGCTTCCAGGTAAGTTTTTCTATAAGTGGTTCCCCTTGTGTCCATGCATTAATGTTCTAATGCTAGTGTCTTTTTCCCCATAGGGGCCGGGGTACGGAATGCCGGGGAACAGGCACCGACCCGAGGTGAGCGGTGAAATCCTTGTGGAAATCAGGTAAGTCTTTAATGAGTGTTTTGGTAATGTCTTTTCATTCACTCATTAACGCTGATGTCTTTTTCCCCTTAGGGGCCGGGGTCTGAAAATGCCTGGATGCGGCGCGGACCCGAAATGAAAAGGGAATGACCCAACAGGTAAGTCTTGACATGGAGTTTTAGCTTCCCTTTTCCCTTCTTTCTCTCACCTTTGTTCTTGTCTTTTTCTCCCTAGGCGCGGGGGCGCGACTGCGAATCCGGATGGTCGCTGCTGAACATGGAGGCGCCCTGTAAAGGTGAGTAGAATACGGCGCTGCAGCGATCAATGCGATGTGCTTTTAAAAATAAATGTCTTCCTTTTCAGGATTGTCGGTGAAATGTCTCTGGGATGCAGATTTAGCAAGTGAGGCCTTTTCCTTCTTCTGTTCTCTTGTTCCCTTCCTTTGCAGGCGATTCAGGATGCTGGCAGGTGTGGCAGAAGTCAGGATGCAGGAGCAGACACGGTGAGCGTCCAGCTGCTAGATGCAGAACAACGCGAAGCACGTGTGGCTGATCGGGTGTGGTTTAAATAGCCTTGGAAGAAGTTCCTAGAATGTGTCCTTCCTCCAATCAGGTATGTATCCTTCCCCGACCACGCCCGGGTGGTAAATGAGTCCCACAGGTAAAGTAGTTCCTTTCAGGCCTCAAGGAGGCCGGGGTTCTGCAGCATGGTCTGCATCAGGTAAGTGCACCCAAACACTTTCATAATGAGCCTGGCGCCTATGGCGCCAGGACTGACGTTTTCTATGAGCCTGGCGCCATAGGCGCCAGGACGCTGTCCAAAGGGCCCCTATAAGGGGTTGCTGGGACCTTCCCCGGGGACTTGATGTCCGCTTTCGGGGACGCAGGGCCTGAGCCGGCTCCCCGGGAGCGGGCATCATGACAGCACTCCCCGCCAAGGCCCCTCCCAAGGTTGTTCCCTCCGGGGGTTTTGGTTTGTTTGGGAAGAGTCGGTGGAATTTCCTGACTAATCGAGGTGCATGCACATGGTCACTGGGTTCCCACGACCTCTCCTGAGGTCCGTACCCCTTCCAATCAATTAGGTAGAAAAGCTTTGACCTAAACATTTTTGAATCTAAAATGTTCTTCACTTCGAATTCGGGTTCCCCATCTATTTGAATAGGTTCTGGAGGTTTGAGTAGTCGGGTTCCAGGGACCACTGCTTTCAGAAGTGACACATGAAAAACAGGGTGAATTCGCATATTAGCTGGTAAATCAAGTTTAACCGCTACTGGGTTAATTATTGCCGTAATAGAATAAGGTCCCAGATATTTTGGGTTAAAAGTTCGAGGCTCTTTGAGCGGTAAATGTCTGGTAGCTAACCACACTTGATGCCTAATCTGATACGGAGGTGCTTCACTCCGATGTAGGTCAGCATTTTCCTTGTATTTTCTCTTGGCTTGTTGTAAATGCATGGTTGCCTCTTTGAAGGCTCGGGTAATGGTAGAATGCAGATGTTCTACTGCGGGCACTCCGAGGTTCTGAGGTGAGTCGAGGTTTGAGGTTCGAGGGTGATGTCCAAACAAGGTATAAAAAGGACTATGGCCAGTTCCAGAGTGTACCGAATTATTATATGCGTATTCGGCTATCCAAAGAATGTCTTTCCAGTTGCTTTCAGATTGCTGTAACATACACCGTAAGTACTGCTCAAGGGTCTGATTTGTCCTCTCGGTCTGACCATCGGTCTGAGGGTGGTGACTGGTCGATAATCTTACGTCGATTTGTGCCATTTGACAACATTTGCGCCAGAAGTGGGAAATGAATTGGCTTCCCCGGTCAGAGATTAGTATAGATGGGAATCCATGTAGCCGAACAATATTTTCGAGGAATTCTTTGGCTAGGACAGAAGCTGAAGGTAAACCTTTCAAAGGAATGAAGTGGGCCATTTTGGAAAACAAATCCACAATTACCAGAATGGTATTGTATCCCGAACAAGGAGGCAAGTCCGTAATAAAATCCATTGATAGGGTGTGTCAGGGTGCTGGCGGTATGTCTAGAGGTTGAAGGAGACCGGCTGGTCTTTTCTTTTGACCTTTATTTTGGGCGCAAACACCACAGGACATCACAAAAGATTTAACATCTTTTCGCCAAGAGGGCCACCAGAATTGTCGTTTCACCTTTTCCATTGTCTTGGCAATACCGGGGTGTCCCTCTATTAATGTATCATGATAACCTGAAATAACTAGTTCGTGTAAATCCTTGTGCGGCAGGAATAAGCGTCCTTGGTAATAAGGTAAACCATTATCTATGGTAAAGTCTGATCCCTTTTGTATCCAATCCTGTAGGACTGTAGGGTCCAGGAGTTGTTTCACTCTGACTTGAATGTCTTCAAGCGTCTGTAACGAAGTCATGCCTAGAATTCTCTGTTCGGGAATTATTGGTACTGGTTCTGAGTTTGTATCAGATTCTCCCATTCCAATTCGGGATAAGGCGTCTGCTTTGCCGTTCTTGCAGCCAGGTCGATAGGTAATCACGAAATCAAATTCAGCGAAAAACAAAGCCCATCGGAGCTGCCGTGATGACTGAGCCTTGGCGGTTTTCAAATACTGTAAATTCCGGTGATCAGTGATCACCGTGATGGTATGTCGAGCGCCAAGCAGGTAATGCCGCCAGGCTTTAAAAGCGGACTTAATGGCTAACAGTTCTTTTTTCAGTGATTGCGTAATTAATCTCTGGTGCCGAGAATTTTCTGGACCAAAATGCTACGGGATGCAGTTGGTTGGTTTCAGGATCTCTTTGAGACAGAACTGCTCCCATGGCTAGGCTGGATGCGTCAGTTTCGACGACATACGGGAGATCTGGACGTGGGTGTTTCAATATAGGTGCGGAGGGCGGAGGTAAACTTAGCTTTTAAATCCTGGAAGGCCTGATCGGCTTCTTCAGACCATTCAAAACGTTTATTTTTCCTCAAGAGTGCAGTAATGGGTTGTACTATGCGTGAAAATTCCGGGATAAACCTGCGATAGAAATTGGCAAAGCCGAGCATGCTTTGAACCCCTTTTACAGAGCTAGGTGATGGCCATTTGAGGATGGCATCCACTTTTCTTGAGTCCATTCGTACTCCTTTGGGTGTCAGGATGAAACCGAGAAACTCAACTTCTGTGGTATGGAAAACACATTTCTCCAGTTTAGCAAATAGTTTGTTTTGGCGCAGTTTTTCCAGAACTGCCCTAACGTGTTTTCTGTGATCAGATTCCGAAGAGGAGTACACTAGAATGTCATCGATATAGACGACAACTCAAACATCGATGAGTTCCCGAAGGACATCATTCATGAAGAATTGGAAGGCAGCAGGCGCATTGCACAACCCGAAAGGCATTACCTGGTATTCGAATAATCCATATTTTGTACGGAAGGCTGTTTTCCATTCGTCGCCTTCTTTTACTCGCATCAGATGATATGCCCCCCGGAGATCTAACTTGGTGTATATGCAAGCGTCCTTCACCTGGTCAAGGAGTTCAGGAATCAGAGGCAGAGGATAACGGTTTTTAACCGTTATCTGGTTCAATGCGCGGTAATCGATACAAGTTCTAAGGTCGCCTTCTTTTTTAGGCACGAAGAACAAAGCCGAGGATGCCGGGGACTTTGACGGGCGAATAAAACCATTGGCGAGGTATTGATCCAAATATTGTCTCAAATGCAGGTTCTCAGGTTCGGTAAGGGCATAAATCCTGATACAAGGGGGTTGTGCACCGGGCACCAGATCGATTTGGCAATCGTACGATCGGTGAGGAGGTAACGTGTTGGCCTGTTCCTTTTGGAAGACGTCCTGAAAGTCCTGGTATTCCGGAGGTAATTGCATGGAGGAAGAGGTTACAGACGCTAGATTAATCTTCAGGTTTTCTGGGTAGCATGTTTGTGCACAATCCGGGAAGGTTATTCTCTTAGCTCGCCAATCAATTCGAGGATTATGTGTCTCTAACCAAGGAATTCCAAGAATAACCTGAAACTGTAGAGCCTTGATTACATCAAACACAACTGCCTCCCGATGGCCGTCAGGACCAATAAGAGTCACCCCAGTAGTGGAATGTGTTACCGGTCCAGAGGCAATTTCAGTTCCATCGACTGTGGTGATGACATCTTTGCTGGTTTTAGGACGGAGAGGGAGGTTAATCCTAGAAGCCAATTCACGATCCACATAGTTTTCAATAGCCCTACTATCGATGGATGCCTTTATTGCATGCAACCGCTTAGGCTTTTCTGGATCTATGAGAACCATTGGCACAATGAAATGCGAGGTCTGAGAGTTAGTTTTCAAGCTCGGCAAGCGGACCCCTACGCTTGTCGGGCTGAGTCGTTTCCCGAAACAGAGTCTTCATGGTTTTTATCAGCGGCTCCTACCGCTTTTCGGGGTGGTTTTGCCGGGCAATCTCGTAGAACGTGTCCAGAGTTCCCACAATAAAGACATAATTTTAACTGCCGCCTCCTTTCACGTTCCTTTTGAGTTAAGGGTTCTTTAACCCCTCCAATTTGCATAGGCTCAGAGACATCAACTCCCTTGGGGTTAGCATGGGTCTTGACCAACACCCGTGTCTCAAACCTGGACTGATCAGTTTTTCTGTTTTGAAGTCTGTGATCCAATTAGACCACTAAGTCTATATATTCTGTGCATTCTTGGGGCGGATTTACAACTTGGGCCAAGACATCTTTAAGTTCTCCGCGTAGACCTCGATAAAATAACGTGACTTTTTATCCTCTGGCCATCCCGTTTCCACAATTAGTCTATTAAAGGTTGCAATATAGGATAGGAGGTCCTGATTGCCCTGTCGCAGGGATAGAAGTTCGTCATCCAGAGCCTGCCCCTGAGAGTGTCGAGCAAATAACCTTTCCATGCTTGCTTGAAATCCTTGAAAATCACGAAGAATCGGGTCATCTTGAGTAACCAGTGGAACTGACCAATCGGCAGCGCAGCAGCTGAGATATGACAATACAAAGGCTACTTTGGTCTGATCATTAGGGAAGGCCCCAGGTCTGCATAGGAAGTGCAAACGACACTGATTCATGAATACGGCGAATCGTTTGGGGTCCCCAGCAAAGCGTTCAGGTGGAGCCAGCGGCATGTTTCCAGGTAGATTAATCTGCACAGGGTTACTGGGAACCACAGGAGCGGGGTTCCCTCCGGAACAGGGTAGAGGAGTTTGTCCAGCTTGACCTTACAAAAGCTGTCTGGCCAGGTCATCAGTTCTTTCCTTTGATATTATTAATTCCCTCTTGAGGGCATTAGTCTCTTTACGAGCGGCATGTACTTCGGCCCGTAATGCCCCCAGTAATTGGGCCAACTGATCAGTCTCAGAAGTTTCCATAGCGCCTGGGTGGGAATTTCTAGGAAGGCTTCACGTTCTGTAACGCTCACCTGACTCCCACGGGGGCGCTGGCCTGGTTCGCGCTGCTGTGACCTCGTCTAAGGTGGTGCGCAGGGTTCGGAAGACGGACTGGACCGGGCCCCAGATCTGGCTTGTCTGACTCGCAGAAGTATCCTTCTGTAGGTGAGAATAGGGGTTTAACTGTCTGCGGGGTAATGCAATCAGCCTCCCATTTACCCCTCTCACCCTCCTCAAAACCCTGCTGTGCTTCCCCGTAGCGTCTCACCTTAGGGTCTGGAAGGACGAGCTCTCCATCCTGCTTCTGATGTAGGGGCGCGTTGGTATCCAGTTACGTCACTGGATTTTCGGATGGGTGAGAACCAAACTTGCTTGGCTTCCAGGTAAGTTTTTCTATAAGTGGTTCCCCTTGTGTCCATGCATTAAAG
This sequence comes from Ambystoma mexicanum, assembly GCF_040938575.1. Taxonomy (NCBI): domain Eukaryota; kingdom Metazoa; phylum Chordata; class Amphibia; order Caudata; family Ambystomatidae; genus Ambystoma; species Ambystoma mexicanum. Next base: position 109,451,120 of record NC_090938.1, on the reverse strand, counting down.
TTCTAATGCTAGTGTCTTTTTCCCCATAGGGGCCGGGGTACGGAATGCCGGGGAACAGGCACTGACCCGAGGTGAGCGGTGAAATCCTTGTGGAAATCAGGTAAGTCTTTAATGAGTGTTTTTGTAATGTCTTTTCATTCACTCATTAACGCTGATGTCTTTTTCCTCTTAGGGGCCGGGGTCCGAAAATGCCTGGATGCGGCGCGGACCCGAAATGAAAAGGGAATGACCCAACAGGTAAGTCTTGACATGGAGTTTTAGCTTCCCTTTTCCCTTCTTTCTCTCACCTTTGTTCTTGTCTTTTTCTCCCTAGGCGTGGGGGCGCGACTGCGAATCCGGATGGTCGCTGCTGAACATGGAGGCGCACTGTAAAGGTGAGTAGAATGCGGCGCTGCAGCGATCGATGCGATGTGCTTTTAAAAATAAATGTCTTCCTTTTCAGGATTGTCGGCGAAATGTCTCTGGGATGCAGATTTAGCAGGTGAGGCCTTTTCCTTCTTCTGTTCTCTTGTTCCCTTCCTTTGCAGGCGATTCAGGATGCTGGCAGGTGTGGCAGAAGTCAGGATGCAGGAGCAGACACGGTGAGCGTCCAGCTGCTAGATGCAGAACAACGCGAAGCACGTGTGGCTGATCGGGTGTGGTTTAAATAGCCTTGGAAGAAGTTCCTAGAATGTGTCCTTCCTCCAATCAGGTATGTATCCTTCCCCGACCACGCCCGGGTGGTAAATGAGTCCCACAGGTAAAGTAGTTCCTTTCAGGCCTCAAGGAGGCCGGGGTTCTGCAGCATGGTCTGCATCAGGTAAGTGCACCCAAACACTTTCATAATGAGCCTGGCGCCTATGGCGCTAGGACTGACGTTTTCTATGAGCCTGGCGCCATAGGCGCCAGGACGCTGTCCAAAGGGCCCCTATAAGGGGTTGCTGGGACCTTCCCCGGGGACTTGATGTCCGCTTTCGGGGACGCAGGGCCTGAGCCGGCTCTCCGGGAGCGGGCATCGTGACAAGGACCCACATAAACTTCTTAGGGCATGAAATCACCCCTGAGGGTCTCTGTCCCCAGGCGAAAAAGGTGGAAGCATTACTAAAATTGAAAGACCCCACAACTCTGAGTGAACTAAGGAGCCTTCCTGGATTGACAAATTACAGTAGAAAGTTCATAGAGGACCACGCAGAGGTCACGAGACACCTGGTGCATTTATTCAAGGCCGGGGTCAAGTGGGATTGGAGTTCAGAGCAAGCCAATACAGTGAAACAATTGAAGAGAGACTTCTTACAAGCGCCTTGTCTAGCTTACTCCGTCAAAAACAAGGAGTTCTTCTTGGGGATGGGGTTCTCAAATACGTGCTTAACAGCCGTATAATACCAGAAGCATGACAAGGTCAATAAAATCATCTCAAATGCTTGTAAGACTTTATCCTTTGTGGAGGAAAAATTCAACGATTGTGAGAAGGCACTCCTGGCAACGGTGTGGGCATTGAAAAATGACTGCCCCTTCATCCAGGGGGAGCACATCATATTTTCGTTGGGACTCCTCACCAGTCTTTGCAATACCTCCAAAGTGACAGAATACGGGCAGGGAATGTGAGTAATTCCAGAATTACTTCCTGGATTCTGTCCATGCAAGGCTTTCCTGTTCAGGTCAGATATGGCCAAAACAAGAAGAGTCCCCTCACGCAAGGTTTGGCTGACTTGCATGATTGTGCTTGAGAAAACGCGAGGACGAAAGTCTCAAAACACAAGACAATATCCAGGCATACCCAAAGTCTATGAAGAAGACACGTGACAAGGGAGGCCCACAGATAATATGGACGGGTGCTCCTACCATGTTGATAACAATGGAGAAAAGGAACTGGTGGCCGGTGATGGGAATATCTGGGGGAATGATGCATCGGAGCCCTCCGCCGGGTACAAGATCGGTCCCCAAAGTAGCCAGGTGGCAGAGTTGATGGCGGTTCATCAGACCAACCTCACTGCCGTGCAACACCGACTCCACGAACTGGTCATAATAACTGATTCAGATTATGTCCGGAACGGGTTCGTGGAGCACCTGATCAATTGGAGAACCAGAGGCATGCTGTGTGCAAACAATAAACCACTCAAGAATGGCAAGCTAATACAATCCATTGATTATCTGGTCACCTCTAATGAGATGACCATTTACTGGCAGAAGATCAAGGGTCATTCCAGAATAGAGAGACCAGACAAAACCGGAAATGACTTGGCTGTCCAGTTGGCTAAAACCAGAGCCATCCATGGGCTAAATCCAGGTCGCTGCTGTCACCAGGTCCCAAACACTTGCCCAAAATGAACTCTCAACTGCCCAGGGCAGTAAGGAAACCCCAGATGCTGATTTGATTATGGCACATAAAGGGGATCCAATTATTGGGAAATTTTATCAACACATTAAAGACCCTGTGAATTTTCCTCTGACCAAAACCAATTACATCGGGAAAGAGGATCTCTGGTTGTTGAAGTTACCCAAAATGTTCTGAATCCAAGACGGTTTGTTGGTACGGAGATCCATCTCTGGATGTGACCAGTGGGTGGTACCTACGTCATTCCGAAGCCTGATACTAAGTCATGCCCATGCCCATGACATGGCCACAGCCGGTCATTGGGGGTTTCATACTATTTTGGAAATCTTGCGAGAGGTTGCATACTGGCCACACATGGGTCAGGACCTTGACCAATATTTGAAGGGGAGTCTTGTGTGTGCACAATTTCAGCCAAGTTCACTCACACACCGAGCTCCTCTCCAGAAAAGGGGGATGATATTGCCTTGGTCAGATTTACAAGCAGATGTCATTGGGCCCGTGATTCACTCCTCTAGAGGAAACAAGTACATGTTAACAATAACATGCTTGTTTACCAAATGGGTGGAATGCCTCCTGGCCCCAAACTGCAAGGCAGAAACAGCAGCTGCCCTTATGATCAACCACATCTTCTCGCGTTTTGGGCTTTCTCAAAGGATTGAGTCGGACCAAGGAAGTCACTTCACTCGCGAGGTGATGACAAAGATGTGGGAGATACTTGGGGTAGAGAGAAAACTCCATATTGCCTACCACGCAGCCTCTAGTGGGGGAGTTCAGAGGTACAATAAAATGATTTTGAGCATTCTTAAGAAGTTTGTGGCGGACTCTGGGCCTAGTTGGGACATCATCAATGTTTACCTTAATGGTTCCGTCTTGGTCCAACGCCCTCAGGCCAGCCTTCTCCTCTTTGATAGACGCTTCCTGCACCTCATGAATTTCCTTTCTTCTCCTGCTGTCCCCTCCTTGGCTACCTTGCCCTCTCCTCCTTCCACTTATGCCCCCCTCTGGCTTCTGCTACATACACCTCTGCAAGGGCATACCTCTGATTTGTACCCCTCCCCGGAAGTATTTCAATGACGGCAACCTTCTCCATATTGCTAATCTAAGCTCTCGCTCAGCTGTCAAAGACTCCTCCAACATCTGCCGCCTTCTTGAGGAACTTGGCCTCGATGTCCTCGGTCTCACTGAGACATGGTTCACGACCAGCTCTGTCACAAGCTTTGACACACTCCTTCCTGATGGCTACAAGATCGTCTCCGCTCCCAGGTCGACCTGTTCTAGAGGGGGTGTAGCCCAGATCTTAACTGAGTGAATTCCGGCCTCTGTCATTCTTACGCAGGCCTACTCCTCTTTCAAATGCCTCATCTGCAGTCTCTCTCTCTCCTAGCCATTCCCTTACTGTGGCTGGTATCTATCGGTCACCTGGCCAGATCTCCTCCTTCCTCTCTGAGTGGACGGACCTCTCCTCTTCCCTCCTGGTCTCAACCACTCAACTCCTCCTTCATGGAGACTTCAACATCCACCTGGATGCTTCCTTTCCTTCCTCATGACTCTTTCGCAACCTTTGCGACTCTCTCTCACTCTCTATTCTCCCCTCTGGCCTGACTCACTCTGCAGGGCACACTCTGGATGTTCTGAACTCCTCAGACCTTCCCTTTTCTATCCCTTTCACCACTCCTCTCTCCTGGAGTGATCACTTTCTCCTTTCCTCCCAGCTCACACTCTCTACCCCTCAGGCCAAACCAACTCCAGCACTGCCATCCACCTTTGCGGTCATCCGACCCATGAAGTGCCTGTCAGTTGAGGCTTTTGCCGCCACTTTCTCATCCCCTACTCCCCCTTTGGCTGACTCACACCTTGACACAGTCCTTTCCATGCTCCACTCTGCTATATCTGATACTATGGTGGCTGAGAGGAAATGGCGTGCTTCTGGTACATCCTCTAACAAACTGGCCTGCTGCCTGCTCCAAAGGCAATACCGGCTCTCTGTCCTCAACAAGAAGAGAGCCCACATCCAAGCCTGTGCCTCTACTGCATCTAACAACTCGGCTGAACTCTTTAAAATCTGCAAGGAACTGATCAATCCTGCAGCAGTCTCTACATCTCCTGTCCCCTCCCAAGCCCTCTGCACGGCACTGGCCTCTCATTTCATCTCGAAAACTCAGGACATCCTGTCCTCTCTCTCCTCCTCTTCCCTTCCTCCCTCTACTCCCTGCTCTTCCTCTGGCCCTTTTATTCGGCCACCTTTCCTCCCTCCTTCTCATCCTTTCCCCTGTTCTTTCCAGACAAGGTTTCTAGACAAGTCCGATCTATGAAAGTCTTATCAAAACAGATTCATCCCTATTCCTCCAAAACCACCAAGGACCACGTTGACTCTCTGGCTCCTGCTCTGGCTGACTTCTGCAACCACTCCTTCGTCACTGGAGTTTTCCCCTCGCCCCTGAAGCACTCACTTGTGGACCATCTTCTTAAGAAACCCTCTGCCGACCCATCTTGCCCGGCTGTCACCCAATCTCCATCACTCCTTTCCTGGGCAAACTCTTGGAAAAGTTGGCCATCTCCCAGTTTAATCTCCACACTGAAGCTGTTGGTTATCTCCATGATCATCATTCTGGCTTCCGAGCTGCCAGAAGCACAGAAACTGCTCTCCAGAACATCCGTGAAGACCTGCTCTCCAACCTTGATCTCAACACCCCCTGTGTCCTCATCTTACTTGATCCCTCCTCTGCCTTTGGCACGGGCAACCATGCCATCCTGCTCAACCATCTCCGTGATAACCTGGGTATCACCGGTCAGGTCCTGGCATGGCTGACTTCTTTCCTCTATGATCGACCCTCCCAAGTTTAACTTAGGTCCTTCCTCTACTCTATCTCTATCTCTAGCTGTGGTGTTCCACCGGGGTCTAACCTCTCCCTGGCTGTTCAACCAACACCTGGCACTTCTTGCCCACTGCATTGCTGCGCTCTGCCCCAACTTCCAGTGCTATGCGGATGACACCCAGATCATTTTCAGGCTACCCTCAGCCACCTCTTCTCCCTCCATCTCAGACTGTCTGTCCGCCATCCCGGAGTGGTGTACCACCAATAATCTCTGCCTTAATGCCAGTAAGACCTAAATTCTCCTCATCGGCACACCCACTCCCTCCTTTTCTGTCACTCTCTGGCCAGCCTCTCTTGGCCCTCTCCCTGCTCCCACCTGTTTGTCAACCGTCTGGCTTCCAGGTCCAGGAGTGGCACGAACCAACCCTCCCCCGTGCGGTCTGGGTGCCTGCAAGCGTAAGCTCACACAGGTATCCGAGACCCCAGTGGGGAAAGAGGGTTAGGGAATAGCTGGTTGGATGGGTTCAGCTTGCGAGGGTCACCGGAAAGCAGTGCAGGAGAGAGGAAGTGGATAGGACAAGGGGACACAGGAAAACACAATCAAATGCAGTTACATTACATTTCAAACAAAGATGCCCTCAACACAGTGTGAAGTAGAAAGGCACTTAGCTCTGGGGTGAGTGCTGGCCTCCTGCCTGCGCACTCTCAGGTCCGGTTTTGGAGCAGTATCAGTGCTGCAAAGAGAGCAGGAATTACTACACGTGTTTCTTCACATTCACACATAACACACACAGCCCATGCGCCAGATTAGTGCCCCCTTCAGAGTTAGCCTTCTGTCTCCAGCCTTCGTGTTAGTTGCATGCAACGCAATGATTTTTGCTCTTGCTGTGCGGTCCTAGCCGCACGTGGCTCCGCATGGAACCTATGTCATGGATTGCTAGGTTTTAGTTAGATGCGCCCCCTCAGACGACAGTTTGTGCTTTCTGCCGCACGTGGCTAGTCGTGATTTATGAGTCGCACAAATCAAGGGTGAACGCGGTGTTCGCCGCGTGGCTAATCAGGTATGCTAACTATGGTAAGCATATGCACTGCTTCTTGGCGGTGGTCCTTTAGTCTGCGCGCTATCGCGGCACCCCCGCTAACATCTATGGCAACGGAGATTTAGTCCGACATGAACTTAGCTTTCAAATGAGCAGGGGGATTTAAGTTGCCGGCCTGAACCCCCTGCGCGTGCCCCTCTGCTGCTTCTAGCGGTCTCTGCACTCCGCTCCGTAATGCCACTAAGTTCTGCAATTCCCCGTTGCTACGGGCCTCCCCTTGCGCAGCGTGACTTATCTTAGTCAGGCGAGGGGCCTGTGGAGGAGATTGGCGGGGTGTGGCCCCTCATGCTGATCCCCGATGCCGGAGCTCCGGTAAACACGTCTTCTCTGGTCGCGTGTTAGAGCACAAGCCCCGTGCTTTGTCTTTGATGTGCACGCGCGCATGTGCCTCGCCCATCGTGGGCCTAGTTAAGTAGTTCCTGGCCCAGGGGTGCTTGGGAGATGTAGTTTCGTAGGCTCTGTTCCTGCAATGAGGGCATAGAAGCCTTTTATAAGGCTGTAGTTTCTTAACCTTTGTTGGCATTTTCATTTCACAAGCAAATAAATGTGTATAGACAGTCCCAACATTATCCTGCTCATAGGATCTGGAGTCTTGCCCTATGACAGTACTCCCCCCCGCACAGAAGGACCTGGGCTTGGGCTTGTCTGGATAATTCAGGTGGAATCTTTTAACTAGTCTTGGAGCATGGACATTCTGGGCTGGTTCCCAGGAACGCTCTTCTGGCCCGTATCCCACCCAATCTATGAAATAGTAAAGCCCATCTTTTCGTTGTTGGGAATTCAAAATAGCTTGCACCTCATTTTCAGGATGACCCGGCGGTGGTCTTTCAGTACGAGTAGTAGAGTGGGCTGGCTTTAACAAGGAAACATGGAAGGTGGGGTGAATTTTCATTTGGCTAGGCAGGTCTAATCTCACTTCTACTGGATTGACTATGGCAGAAATGGTGAATGGGCCCAGGAATCGGGGTTGCAATTTACGTGGTCCAGCTAATTTAAGATTACGAGTGGACAACCATACTCTATCCCCTTGTTGGTATTGAGGATTTGTTCGCCTCTTTTTATCGGCATAGGTCTTATAGGTTGCCTTTGCAACTTCTAGGTTTTTGCGTATATGAGTCCAGATTTGCTGGGAATGGGCGTGACGTCCCATCAGTGTAGGGGTATCTACTAATAAGGAATTGGCAGCTGTGGGCAAAACCCTTGGATGAAAACCATAGGCACCAAAAAACGGGGTGCACTTAGTCGAGGTATGTTCTGTGTTGTTATAGGCAATTTCTGCTAACCAGACATATTGTACCCAAGATGTTTCAGCGGTAATGGTATAGCAGCGTAAATATTGCTCTAGGCCCTGGTTCACCTTTTCAGTTTGGCCATCGGTCTCTGGATGGTACCCCGATGACAGGCTCCCTTCCATATTAATCAATTGACAGAAGGCCCGCCAAAACCGTGAAGTGAACTGAGGACCTCGATCCGTAACCACGCGTGTCGGCAAACCATGTAACCGTACAATATTCTGTAGAAAGAGCTCTGCTAGTGCTGCTGCTGTGGGAGTTCCCTTTCATGGGATGAAATGACTCATTTTGGTGAGCGAGTCGACTACTACCAGAATCGAAGTGAAACCTTGAATGAGTGGTAGTTCCACAATTAAATCCATGGTAATTGTATGCCAGGGAGTCGGTGGTGTGGGCAAAGGTTGTAACAATCCTGCAGGTTTTTGATGGCTGGATTTTTGTCGGGCACATACGCTACACTTGGAGACGTATAGACGCACGTCGCGATTCAGAGTGGGCCACCAATAATGCCGGGCTACATTCTGCTGGGTCTTGGTTATACCCGGGTGACCTGCTGTGGGAGCATCATGACACCATTGCATGACTTCTTTTTGCAGCTGCACTGTGGGTAAGTACAGCACCTTGGCGTAATATGGAAGCCCTTCCACTAACGAATGCTGACTCCCTCTAGAACACCAGTCCTGTAGTTCTTGTACTGACATGGCCCGGAGTACATCCTCAAAGATGTTGGGTCTTCCCATTACTCCAATAATACGCGTAGCGGGCACTGTAGTGCGGGGTTCTGTTGTCTCCTTGGCTTCCCCTTCGGGGTAACTAGACAAAATATCTGCTTTTTGATTATTGACACCTGGACGATAGGTAATTAGAAAGTCAAAATCGGCAAAAAACCAATGCCCAACGCAGTTGACGTGGACTGAGGGATTTTGCCGTTTTAATAAACTGCAGGTTCCGATGGTCTGTGATCACTGTTACGGTGTGACGGGTCCCCAACAAGTAGTGTCGCCACTCTTCAAATGCAGCTTTTACCGCCAACAGCTTTCTGTCTGCGATAGCATAGTTGGCTTCTGTGGAAGCAGTTTTCTGGAATAAAAAGCGACTGGATGCAGTAAGCCTGTTTGAGGATGTCGTTGAGATAATACAGCCCCAAGGGCGTAACTCGAGGCGTCTGTCTCTACGACGAATGGTAAAGCCAGATCTGGGTGTCTTAAGACTGGTGCTGAGGTGAAAGCCTGTTTCAAGCGTTGAAACCCTTGCTCTGCGGCTTCATTCCAATGAAAGGTTTTTCCTTTTTTAAGCAATGCTGTAATGGGTGTCACTAAGTCTGAAAAATCCTTAATGAAACGCCGATAAAAATTGGCGAATCCCAGATAGGCTTGCACTTTCTTGACCGACTTGGGAACCGGCCATTCGAGGACAGCCTGTACCTTTCGTTGATCCATTTGCACTCCTGCAGGCGTCAAGATATACCCTAAGAATTCCACCGTTGACTGGTGGAATTCGCATTTCTCGATCTTAGCATACAGATGATTCTCTCGTAAGCGTTGTAACACAGCACGCACGTGCTTTATATGTTCATGCATGCTCTGAGAGTATATGAGTATGTCGTCTATGTACACTATCGCGAATATGTCTAGGTACCTGCGTAAAACCTCGTCGAGAAAATGTTGGAACATGGCGGGGGCATTACACAGACCAAAGGGCATGACCTGGTACTCGTACAAGCCGAACTTGGTCCTAAACGCTGTTTTCCATTCATCACCGGCTCGTACTCGTACCAGGTGATAAGCCCCACGTAGGTCTAGTTTAGTATAGACTTTGGCATGCCTTACCTGATCCAACAACACTGGAATAAGGGGTAGTGGATATCGGTTTTTGATTGTAATATGGTTTACTCCACGATAATCTATGCATGTTCTTAGATCACCGTTTTATTTGGGTATGAAAAACAAAGGCGAAGATACCGGTGAGTTGGAATGTTTAATAAACCCATTCTTGAGATTGCTGTCAAATATAGTTTTTTAGATGTAGCGTCTCGGCTTCGGTAAGTGCATAAACCCGACTAAAGGGCAATAGTGCACCCGGTTCTAGATCGATACGGCAGTCAAAAGGTCTATGAGGCGGTAACGTCTCAGCAGCTTTTTTACTAAATACCTCTTGGTATTCCTGATATTCTGGAGGCAGGGTGCTTAGGTCAATCCCCTCTAGCGATGTGCTACAAAGGGCATGAATGGCCGGTTGTGGTTGTACTGGTGCTAGAACTTGTTGAGATGTATAACACTGCTCAAGACATTTTGCGGAAGATAGCAACACCTTGCCCTCAGACCAGATGATTTGTGGATCATGTCTAAAAAACCATGGCAGGCCCAGTATGATACCGAACTGAGGGGCTGCTATCAGGTCAAACTGGATACCTTCTCTGTGATTTTGTTGACACTGGAGAGTTAGGACTTGGGTACAGCGTGTGACAGGCCCGGAACATAACACCGTGCCATCAACTGCTCTCACCGATTCAGGGATTCGTTTTTGACACAAGGGTACTCCTAATTTATGGGCATAAGCAATGTCGATGAAATTACCCGTAGCCCCGGAATCTAAGAGAAGGGTAACTGGAACCTCCTGGCCAAGAAACTCTAAAATCCTTGATATCGTTACGTGGGGAGCATAGTTATTCAAAAATCCAATGACTGGGGTAATTTCCATTGCTTGGCTCGACCGCACTACCCCTACTACTGTCGAGCCGAGGCGTTTCCCTGTATCTTCGGTTTCGTGGGGCACTCCTTCACGAAGTGTCCCGTGGCACCACAATACAAACAGAGCCCCTCCTTACGTCTACGGTCCTTTTCTTCCTTCGTAAGCGGCCCCCGTATGGACCCAATCTGCATGGGTTCTTCCCCAGAGGTTCTGTCAGCAGGGCCTACTGGCCGAGGAACACGCATTTGATCCAATCGTGCTACTGGACGCGGATCACCACGCCTCTTGTCTCCTCGACGTTCGGCCTGTCGGTGGTCGAGGCGTAAAGCCAAGTCCATCATGGCTGGACAGTCTCGGGGCTGGGGATCTATCTGGGCTATTAGGTCTTTCAGATCATCCCTCAGACCTTGGTAAAAGAGGGACATCTGCTTGTCTCTAGGCCAATCTGCCTCAGCAACCAATCGGGTGAACTGATTGACGTAGGTTACCAACTCCTTCCCCCCTTGGCGTAGGGTCAGGAGTTCCCGATCTTTACACATGGTCGCCGCCTTACGGTTAAATATTCTTCCAAATTCTGACTGGAACTCCTCCCAGTCATACAATACCCCGTCATCCCTTTGTACTAGCGGATTCGCCCAGGCTGCCGCATCCCCAGTGAGGTAAGATATAACAAAGGCCGTTCTCGCTTGAGCTACCTTAAAGGCACCGGTTTGGTTAAAAAATGGAGTTGGCACTGAGTTAGGAAGGTCTGAAATTTCTGCGGGTCCCCCGAATATCTTTCAGGTGGGGCCAAAGGTACTACGGATTCTGGTGCAACATGGACCTGAACTGGGGTAGAAACAGAACTTTCATGGGGCAGGGGGGACTGTTGTGCGGTCAGACTACGCACTTGGGTTGCTAATACTGCATAGTCCTGCCTTGTAGCAGCGAGTTCAGCCTGCAAGTCTTGTAGGACTTTAGTGAGCTCCTCCATGGTCAGGCGATTCGTACCACTCGGGGACCCGATACACTTGGGCTTGTGCTACTGTCAGCGGTCTGGCTTCCAGGTCCAGGAGTGGCACGAACCAACCATCCCACGTGCGGTCTGGGTGCCTGCAAGCGTAAGCTCACACAGGCCTCCGAGACCCCAGTGGGGAAAGAGGGTTAGGGAATCGCTGGTTGGATGGGTTCAGCTTGCGAGGGTCACCGGAAAGAGGTGCAGGAGAGGGGAAGTGGATAGGAAAAGGGGACACAGGAAAACACAATCAAATGCAGTTACATTACATTTCAAACAAACATGCCCTCAACACAGTGTGAAGTAGAAAGGCACTTAGCTCTGGGGTGAGTGCTGGCCTCCTGCCTGCGCACTCTCAGGTACGGTTTTGGAGCAGTATCAGTGCTGCAAAGAGAGCAGGTTTCTTCACATTTTTTTTTTTATTTATTTGCTTTTAGTTCATTTACAAGAATAATTTCAAGTAGAACCTTTGCAAAAGAACAAGTTAAAATCCATGTATAAAGAGAAGAAAATTTAGACATTTGATTTTTACATTGTTTTACATTATCACATAATACTTTAAAATGCTTTAAAATACAGTTTAAAATACAAGTGAGAGAAAAAATATACCAATCAGTTTATCGGCTCAGCAATTCATTCTCCAGTCAAAATAAGTTCTTTTTCAATATGCTTACAAAAGCTTACTAGTTCATAGATTAAACGGTTGTGAGTTCCTTGCATCATACGAGACCATAAAAACTCAAGACAATCTTCAAACCCTATATCAACAAATTTCATAAATCTTGCTGTACGTATTTTGTTAAAATGGGGACAATAGAGAATGAGATGCTTCATTGTTTCATATGGTTCGTTACACTCATCAAATCGACATCCCACAGCAAATGTGGTGGTATTTGTTCGCCAATTCTTTATTCTATCTCTAGTATGAAAAAGATTAAATCTAAATCGAATATAGGTCTTCCTGGTAATTTCACAGGGAAATAAAGTGATATGTGCATAGCGAGGGATGCGCTGTTTAACAAAGGCGTCATATTCTTCATAAGATTTATAAGTCATAATCCGATCAATAGTTACGCACCAGTCTAAATCAAAAAGTTTTTTTTTTGCATAGCACGGGCGAAGATGGATATCATTCACTGTAATATTCACTTCACTTAAAAGTTGTTGCATTTTCAATTGATAATTATAAAAGGAAGGAGGACAGTGGGTACCTAGCATCTTATGCAAATCCGCATATAGCGAGTTATTCGGTGGATAGTTCATTTTTGCAAAATGAGATAACTGTCTCCATTTCCATCTAGTCGATAGTGCCACCAATCCCAATTCATGGCGTATGATGGCATTTGGAATGGACATAGGCAAGAACATTGCTGCTTTTAAAAGTGAGCCTTGTACACAATCCAACATATTAGACATATCACACAGACATATATCTAGGGCATAAAGAATAATACTCTCCGTCTTCAGGGACATAAATTCAATTAACAGAGTTAGTGAAAATTTGCAAAACCGGGTGTAAATCCTTTTCATTTGCGAAAGGAGTGTCCTGGTTTTGGATTTGATTAGGTCTGTCCATACTTTGATAGAATTCTGATCAGAGAGATGATACCCCAAATAAATGGCGTTGTTAATGCAAGATATCTGCGTATCCATAATATGCCATCTAAAACTGCCCTTTTTCTGCATCACTCCAAATTTCATAATGGCAGTCTTTGCCGGGTTGGGAGTCAAATTGTGGTCCTTTGCAAATTCTTCAAAGAGTGTTAATTTAGTTTGTAAGCCTACAGGAGTGGGGTCAAACAAAATAATATCATCTGCAAAGGCAATCCATTGTAAGGATATCCTCCCAACCTTCACAAAGAACAGATTCATCTTTTCCCAGGTTTTATCCAGATCCGCCATATATAGATTAAACAGGGTTGGTGCAAGGTTGCAGCCCTGTTTCAGGCCAAGTGCTGTTCCTATTGGAGCTGTGGTGCCCCCGTCCTGTGATATTTTTATTCTATAAGATGTGTTAGTATGCAATTTCATGATCCAATACATTAAATCTTTTGGAATTCCAAAAGACAACATTTTCATCCACAATAAGTTGCGGACAACATTATCAAAGGCTGCACTCATGTCAATCATTGCGATATAGACCGGATTGGAGTTCTTATTCTTGGCACCAGCAATGACATGCGCAAGGATAGTTGCATTTAAAGTGGTGCTCATATTCTTTCTAAAACCCGTTTGAAATTTAGAATAAAGACCCTTGGACTCAATAATCTTCTCCAGATCGTGAAGAAGTAGAATCGCAAAGATTTTAGCCTCAGTATCGATTAGAGAAATCGGGCGGTAATTTTCAGGACAAGAAGGGTCACCCCTCTTAAATATCGGGACTATGTTTGCAGTTAACCAAGATGGTGGGATTTCCCCAGAATTGAAGATGGTTTCAAATTTGGTATTTATAATTTCTGCCCACATGGCAGGGTCCGCTTTATAAAGACAAGGGGGGAGCCCGTCTGGTCCTGCAGCCTTAGAATACGACAGCCTCGAAATTGCCCAAATTATATCTCTAATGCTCCAGTTAAAACGAGGGATTGTGGTAGAGTCTAACATTATACCAGGAAGAAATTGGAACTTATAAGGTAGTTGAAATTTTGCAGTTATATACTTCTGCCATGTCTGATCAGTAATACAATTTGGCATTGGTAACACGGCATTTTTTGGGTCAGTTTTTAAAGTACGCCATATGACTCGAGTGTCTCGAGATCCGGGCGAATCTTAAATTTTGTTTATACTGTGAAATGATTTGATTCCGCCTTTCTCTGAGTCTTTCAGTGCCTAAGACTTTATTTTTTAATTGTCTTAATGCTTTATTTTTTTCCCTTTTCAATAGTTTACATTTCTGATCGTAAATGTGTGTGTGTTTCGCACTACTGGGGTTTTTATAAAATTTGAGCAAGACTGTGTCAACTATTTCGGAGTAATCCCTATCAGATAGTTTTATTCTTAAATTGGTACCATATTGATCAACTCGCATTGTTTCTCGTGATATGTGTTTAACAATCTGATCGCACAAACCATTGTTCCACTAATTGAGTGTTGAGGGCGATCGACTTCTACTGCTATTAATGAATTATTTGCCCCTAACAATTGACATTTCAATTTCAATGATGTTGTAAGTTGTGCATGATCACCGATCAATATAGGGTCTATTACTAATGGGGCCATGTAGACTATAAGATTGCGAGATACAAAGATAAAATCTATCATTGACTTCTTGACTCCTCTTTCCCATGTGAATTTAGATTTCATGTCGTGTGTCGCCAAGAGATCCATGTCCCAATCGGTTAAGAGTTCTCTAAACTTGGCTCCTCTAGTGCATGCTAAGGTTGCGAGTTTGGATGTACTAGTTTCATTCACATTTCTACAGTCGCAGTTAAAATCGCCACCAAGAATAATCTCACATTTCTGATATGTACTAGCGGAGAGTTCCAAGCATGCTTCAAGATCATCAAGCATCTCTTCAATAGTAAAATTGGCAGGGTTCCAATATAGTGAGATGATAATTAGTGATGGGTATCTGATTGTGGGTATATTAAGATGGACCCCTAATAGACTCGGAGAGTTCCACACTACATTAGGTTGGACTTTAAATGAAGTGTTTATTGCAATCGATAAGCCCCCAGATGGGCGGCCTGAGAGATGTCTTTTAGCTAATGAGTTAAAAGTAACATAACCAGGAATAAGTAGTGGTACTGTTTTCATCGATTCTTGAATTATAATTATAGTTGGTGGTTCATCACTATTGAGATTGAGATGCCAGTTCATTAAATTCACAAAGCCGCACGAATTCCAGGACATGATTTTAAATTCTTTGTGATTAGGTAGCTATGTGACTGGTTTTGTAGGTAATGAAGTAGTATTAGAAGACAAAATGGCCGAGAGCATAGGTTCCAGCCAAGGAAGGCCGTTGGTTTGAGCTACAACTTTCAGAATCTCAGCCAAGTCAAGTCCAGAACCCGTATTTGTTTTAACAGTGGGTATGGTCATATCAATACAATTTCCATCAGTCACTTTTGGTGGATTTGGAATAGGGAAGCATCGTCCTCGGATCCAAAGGTAAGTAAAACCAAACCTTCTCTTTTTATTTCCTCTCGGTTGGACCAGATGAATTTCATTACTGCTTCAGAACCAAGATAACACAGGGCCCTGAAGTTGTTAATTCTGGCCAGGGAGACTCTGGTAATATCATTAGATTTAACCATTCTCAATTGAGGTATTTTTGAGAAAAGGGAGAAGATAAATGAGCGATTAATACGTTTATCTACCAAGTCCTCGGCATTTCCTTCAAATCCTATGATGTATTCCTTCCTTTCGTCTGAGTGCAAGGACCTGTGTGAAATTGGAGCTGAGGCAACTGAAGTTCCTGCTTCGGTAGCAGGATTGATTGGTAAATTATTAGGTTGTTTTAATGGGATCTTATTATAATTGTTTGTATTCTGGTTGTCCATAAAAAAAGTTTTACTCAGTGCTACAGAGGCTTCGCCGGTCTTATACAAGAGTGGATTGATATTCATATGTTGTGGCAGTGTTCTACTTTGCGCGGGGCCGTGTATAAATATAGGATATGGAGTCATTGCATTATCGATTGATCCAGTTTGGTCGAAGCAGCTGAATTTAGGACTCTCTTTATGAAGTACGGCCGATGCCTCAACCAAAGTAGTTCTTTTTCCCGTGCCATTTACTGCGATTACCGACTTGGACATATTCACCTCCACTTCTTTATTAATTATTTCATCTACCTCTACCTTCCCTATTTTACCAATGCCGTTTATAGCGACTAAGGGTATGTTTTTGGACTGTGCAGGAATATTATTTGCAGAGAGTTCGTTAGTCGCAACGCTCGAACATACCTCGCTATAGGTTTTCCTAGTAAATGGAATCGAATTGTCATTACCATGGGGGCGCGATTGAATAATGTTATTTTTCATGGTGCGACATCTCCCTATAATCGGGAAAAAGTCCCTTAAATTATTTTTTACCACAGAGCCGATAGCAGGTTCAATTAAAGTTGTTACACATCCGTTGTCCTGATTGTCTAACACCTTTAGAGACATTTCACATACTTTAGGTTTAGAAATCATAATTTCCTCAGTTATGCTATTCACTGAATTAACGATGCCAGGTTTAAGATTAGCAATCTGAGGAGGGATAGTACCCATCATTAGTGACTTGGTAATAATACCATTTTGACTTACTTCCTCCGGTGAATTAATAACCGGGGTGAGAGCATCTTGGCTTTCTTTGGACAGTTGTCTTACATCGATATGATCTTCCTCGATTAATTCTATACTAGGAACCAAGGAGGTATCCTTTCCACGTCCGTCATTCTTATGTAGTAGTGCTTCCTTCCTACGCTTAGCATATCTCTTAATAGCTCTCAAGTGATTTTTTTTGACTCGACGGGACATAAAGGTGAGAGGTTCCTCAGAAACACAGCGTTCTGTCTCTGTTTTGTTTTGTGATTCAATTGCTTCAAGGAGCGCAGATGGGCTATCGGGAAACCGCATAGAAGGTTCTCTTTTGGTAAAGTGAGTTGTAATTGTGAGGTTCATTGCATCGACTGATGCCTTAATATCTTCCAAGTCATGTTCGCACTTACATTTCACAGGTTCAATTAATGCGCCCTGATTGCACTGTTCCAAACTGTTTGCGTGAAAATCGTGTCTCCCTACCTCTACATTACTGTGGCCTTGCCCTCTAATTTCAGATTGAATGGATCTTAGGGTGTCAACTGCAGTGATAAACCCTTCGATTTTATCCATTTTGGAGCAAAGATAGTGCAAGATGGCCTTAATTTCCTTTAATTCAAGATGAGTGAGCTCGTGACCCTTGTCAAGGAGATCTAAAATTTTGGTGATCACCGGAAGAGGAGTTGGGGATTGGTCTTCAGTTCCGCGCACGCTATTCGTACCTACTCCAAGATCCTCAATCAATACTTTGTTTGAGACATTATATTGATCAGGCGAGTATGAAAGCGTGCGCGGAATTACTCCAATTGGTGCCTCATCCGATACATCATCATCTATTTTGGTATGATAATTCCTATTAGTATTTCCGGTGGTACCAGAGTTTGTTATACCATATACTAGTGGAGTCATCATACTAATAGTTTGATTGACTTGTGCATTTAATGCAGCCATCTTCTGCAAAGTAGTGCTAAATTGCACTTTGTTAGGGGTACGTGAGTCTGATCGAATCATACTATCATTCATATTTACATCTACAATCACTTTTTCCTCAACCTTTGTTGGGGCGTACATGTCAACAGTGGAAGTAGCATGCACTTGGGCTACATGAGTGGAGCAGTTACCATTATCTAAGCAAACCACAGGGGCAGTAGATATATTGTCATCCACCATGTCAACTAATGGCACTTCATGATATGAAGTTCGACCTTTGCATACCGTAGAGTCAATACTGGAAGATGTTAGGATATTAGTTATATCCTCAATGCGACGCCCACTTCGCAGGCCATTGGCCATAGTAAGAAAGAGGTACACCGAATGTAAGAAAAATTTTTAC
This sequence comes from Ambystoma mexicanum, assembly GCF_040938575.1. Lineage (NCBI taxonomy): Eukaryota > Metazoa > Chordata > Amphibia > Caudata > Ambystomatidae > Ambystoma > Ambystoma mexicanum. The sequence goes on along the minus strand of NC_090938.1, from coordinate 109,433,340 downwards.
AAAATCTTTGAAAAAGCAAACACCTTTCCTATTGATGGGTCAGAGAATTTAAACGTAAACTAACAACCTTCACAAAGTAAACAATAAATTAAGCACTGTGCGCTATCACGAGACAATACTACTCAAGAACTTAGCTTGTGCCAGTTGCCCAGGTCACAGCCGAACAGCACAACAGCGACTCCAGCCCTTACTGCCTCCAGGGCTTAACGCCACAAGGGTGGATATGCCGGCAGTAAATGCTGTGCTCAAGTCACGTGATCGCTCACGTGAGCGCGATAGGCCCCGCCTCCTCCAGGAAGCAGGGGAGCAGCAAGAGCTCGGCTCGCAGTGCTGCTGGCCTCGGAATGGGCTGCAATCCCAAAAAGAAATGCTTCGTTCGTGAAGCGCACCTCCAGGTAGTCAGGAACACACGCCACTCGGGCGGATATGCCGGCAGTAAATGATGTGCTCAAGTCACGTGATCGCTCACGTGAGCGCGATAGGCCCCGCCTCCTCCAGGAAGCAGGGGAGCAGCAAGAGCTCGGCTCGCAGTGCTGCTGGCCTCGGAATGGGCTGCAATCCCAAAAAGAAATGCTTCGTTCGTGAAGCGCACCTCCAGGTAGTCAGGAACACACGCCACTCGGGCGGATATGCCGGCAGTAAATGCTGTGCTCAAGTCACGTGATCGCTCACGTGAGCGCGATAGGCCCCGCCTCCTCCAGGAAGCAGGGGAGCAGCAAGAGCTCGGCTCGCAGTGCTGCTGGCCTCGGAATGGGCTGCAATCCCAAAAAGAAATGCTTCGTTCGTGAAGCGCACCTCCAGGTAGTCAGGAACACACGCCACTCGGGCAGATATGCCGGCAGTAAATGCTGTGCTCAAGTCACGTGATCGCTCACGTGAGCGCGATAGGCCCCGCCTCCTCCAGGAAGCAGGGGAGCAGCAAGAGCTCGGCTCGCAGTGCTGCTGGCCTCGGAATGGGCTGCAATCCCAAAAAGAAATGCTTCGTTCGTGAAGCGCACCTCCAGGTAGTCACATTCACACATAACACACACAGCCCATGCGCCAGATTAGTGCCCCCTTCAGAGTTAGCCTTCTGTCTCCAGCCTTCGTGTTAGTTGCATGCAACGCAATGACTTTTGCTCTTGCTGTGCGGTCCTAGCTGCACGTGGCTCCGCATGGAACCTATGTCATGGATTGCTAGGTTTTAGTTAGATGCGCCCCCTCAGACGACAGTTCGTGCTTTCTGCCGCACGTGGCTAGTCGCGACTTATGAGTCGCACAAATCAAGGGCGAACGCGGTGTTCGCCGCGTGGCTAATCAGGTATGCTAACCATAGTAAGCATATGCACTGCTTCTTGGCGGTGGTCCTTTAGTCTGCGCGCTATCGCGGCACCCCCGCTAACATCTATGGCAACAGAGATTTAGTCTGACATGAACTTAGCTTTCAAATGAGCAGGGGGATTTAAGTTGCCGGGCTGAACCCCCTGCGCGTGCCCCTCTGCTGCTTCTAGCGGTCTCTGCACTCCGCTCCGTAATGCCAATAAGTTCTGCAATTCCCCGTTGCTATGGGCCTCCCCTTGCGCAGCGCGACTTAGAGGAGATTGGCGGGGTGTGGCCCCTCGTGCTGATCCCCGATGCCGGAGCTCCGGTAAACACGTCTTCTCTGGTCGCGTGTTAGAGCACAAGCCCCATGCTTTGTCTTTGATGTGCACGTGCCTCGCCCATCGTGGGCCTAGTTAAGTAGTTCCTGGCCCAGGGGTGCTTGGGAGATGTAGTTCTGTAGGCTCTGTTCCTGCAATGAGGGCATAGAAGCCTTTTATAAGGCTGTAGTTTCTTAACCTTTGTTGGCATTTTCATTTCACAAGCATATAAATGTGTATAGACAGTCCCAACATTATCCTGCTCATAGGATCTGGAGTCTTGCCCCATGACACTGTGAGGCTAAAAACCTTGGCGTCATCTCCGACTCCACACTCTCCTTCTCTCCTCACATCTCCGATTTCTCTAAGAGGTCACACTACCAGCTGCACCTCCTCAGGGGTATTCTTCCTTTTCTCTCCTTCCCCCAGAAGCTCACTGTCTCCAGAGCTCTGGTTCTCTCTAGGCTGGACTATTGCAACAGCTTCTTTCTAAATCTGCCTGCTTCTACTCTCCGCTCTCTGCAACTCATCCAGAACAGGACTGCGAGACTTGTCCTTGGCCTCAAGCCCAGCGATCGCATCTCTCCAGGACTGAAATCTCTGCACTGGCTCCCAGTGGCTGCGAGGATAAAGTTCAAAACCTTCTGCATTGTCCACAAGGCCTTCTGGGGCCTGGGGGCTCAATACCTTCAGCTCTCTCTTCCTAAATATCTTCCTTCTCGAGCTCTTTGCTCTTCCGCCTCCAACTCCCTAAGGGTCAGTCGCTTCTCCAAGCAACAAGTTGGTGGTAGATATCTTTCTTTGGCTGGGGCCTCCCTCGGAACAGCCACCCTCCCTCCCTGAAACTTGAGGAGAATTGTATCTGGTTCCGGAAGCACCTCAAAGCATTTCTCTTTGCTTCTGCTTTTTCTCTTGCTCCCCCCTGCTGACTTCATGACTGAAACTGAATCTGCACTGGTTACCTGACCACCCTCTATTCTCGGGCCCAGGTCCCCTCCCCCGCCAGACGCACACCTGCCCTGCCTTCCTGGCAAACCTGCACTTGGGACTGTTTCTGTATCCCTACAGTCCCAATAGCAGCACTTACACCTGATGTCTGCACTTACCCTTGCACTCGCCACCAGCTGGCTGTACCTTACTTACCTATTTATTCTATTATCCTATGTACTGCACTGTCCCTTCCCCCTTCCCATGCACTTGTGCGATCTGAATGACACCTGGCCTAGTAGGATCATGTCTGTCTTCCCTCGTCGCGCCTTGAAACACTTGTGTATATGCGCGTTATACATGCCATATCATATCATCCCACTACTTCTTGTCCTGATGGCCGTCAGGTCTACACCATCTTCTGCGACCAAAATGTCTCCATTGGAGCTAATGACTGGAGGAAAAATGGTGCTACCCCAGTATCTGCTCTACAGAACACAAGAGCAGACACTAATTAATTTGTCCACGACACATACATTTATTGAGAATCTGAGAAAACACCTTCAGCATCCTTTTATGTACGCTCAGTGGAATCTGGAAAAATCGGCAGAGGGAAGGAAAACCCACTATGATTTAAATACCACTAAAAAAGAATATCAAGTAGGAGACAGGGTATACTTGTACAATTTTCAGAGGAACCAGACCAAGGAGCGGAAATTCCTCCCCTTCTGGCATGCCCCCTTTGAATTGTAGACAAAATCTCACCAGTCACCTATAAGATCCCCATCCCCAAAGGAGAACTGTCCAAAGGAAAATGAGTCCACATCAATCAGTTGAAAATGTGTCATCCCAGACATGCTTTGCGACTGATTGATGAGCCAGATGAAAGTCGAGCAGAGGTATCCTCTGAAGAATGAAAAAGGAAGAAGGAAAAAGCAGATGGAAATATTTAGATGCACGTGTATCTGAATGACAGGGAGTCATTTATTTGGTCTTATTGTATAAAAAGTTGTGTAAAAAAAAATATGAAAATTGCAAGTTGTTGTCGTTATAAATTCTTTGTAAATCTTCAGAGAAAAATGTTTTTAATGAGTACTGAAACTTGTTTTTTTGATCTTTGATAATTGCAATACTACAACCAAAAACTGCTTTTGCTTTCCCTTGCACATGAACAACAGCCCTTTAAAGAGGGCAAACAAAAAACGGCTTGGCTTTTTCTTTGTGTTCAGGTTAACTTACAGAACCATGTGAAAGGGGCCCTACCCATCATTATCAATGGACCAACAGCAAATGCAAACTTATTCAAAAAGGAGAAATCAAAGAATCCTGTGACCTGCAAGACAGGATTTGAAACATTAGAAGCAAAAAGCCTGCACACGTGTGAAAAGAAAATGGGCCTCATTCCGAGCCTGGAGGTAAGGGAAAAACCATGCCGGTAAAGGATTACCGGCATCGCTTTCCGCTACGGGCTATTCTGACCTGTCAGACCGCTATTTACGGCACTGTAAACTACGATGCCGTAATTTTCGGTCTCGTGTCGCACGAGCACGCACCCACCATGCCGAAAGTAGCGGCATGGCGTAAACCGGAGCTGATCCCAAGTAAGGAGCACAAGTAAATAACGGCCTCCTTAAGGCCGTAAAGTACCTTACCGGCATGGAGTACATACAGGCATCTCAGAGAGGGAGTAAAGAACCCTGAGCAGTGGTACCCAGAGCCACAGGTGCACACAATCAGCACAGGTGGAGGTAATGGAGTCTGCCACAGCAGAAAAGGAGCACACCCACACACCACACCCCCTCCCACACCAAGATGAGACCAATAGTGGTAGCAGCACATGAAGCAGGAGTCCCTGCCAGCAAGTGCACAACCACAAGAACTACATCAACAACAACAGGCCCCCCCCCACTGAGGAGACACAGGGGGAGAAGGAGGGGGAGACAGGCCCAGCATGCAGCACCAGTGCAGACTCCGTCACCACCCCAGCAGCCCCCATTCCAATGCAGCAGGTCCGGACCCTCAAGGAAACCTCTGAGCAGATACACACCCCCTACCAGCTTGACTGTGACACCATCACCACCATATTTGGGCCGCGAAATAACGTGATAAGCGAGCAGCATACAAATACACACCACTATCCCGGCACAACTGAAGGTGTTGCCTGTACCCCACACCCATGCCACAGGCACTTACCAGCACACAGTGGGGCCCATGCATGGCATGTCACAACCGTCCATTACACGGACGCAGAAACAAGTGCTGGATCACCTCCCCAAGCACACAAGGGGCTACAAATCCTTAACATGGGCTACCCAGGAGATATACGACACAAAAGTTGGCCCCCATGCATTGGCAGGCATGCGAAATTACATGGGTGCCCCTGACAGCACCCACGTGGATTAGGTGGACCAGCATGGCATGCAGGTGGCGGATCGCAACTGCAAGCAATACCACTCCTCCAACGTGCAGACGGAATGCAACGCAAGCAAGAACATCACACATGGGTGGGCCCGACATTAAGGAACAACTCATGACTCAATGTGCCAGCTGATCTCCACGCTACCGTGCCGCATGAGGCGACATGCAGGATGACGTGCCTGGCTGCTTGGTGAGTCGTCTGACTGTGTCATGCCAGTGCATTGGTGCCATGAGGTGGGTGCCTGCATGAACAAACTGGGTCGGAATGATGAAGCCAGTGCACAATGTTCACCCCACCAAACACCGTGCCACAGAACCAGTGTAACGGCACATGAGTACATGATTCCCACATCGATCGAGTATGGAACACACCAAAGAGAACATTACCAACATCTGACAAGGCCAAATCCCACAACACATGCACCACTCATTGGTGGCCCCCACAACCGTAAGGGCATATAGGAAGATGCACTGCATATGTATCATGTGGCTGCCTCCAGCATGTCACCACACCGGAGAGTCATTCTGGGAGTGGATTGAACTGAGGGCAGCAGGGATACCACACCACATCACCGGTTCGGCACACCCATAGGAGTGGTGCAATTCACCATAGTATGGATCAGAGCAGTATGATGAATATGAGCCACTGACTACAGCCAACACACCCAACTACGGATTCACACCGTACACAGCACTTCATGGATATAACATCAAGACTGCTGCATGCATCAACGAAGCACGTACCACGAGATGTGTGTGCCATTGTTCATGGACCATCTCGTAGACGCGCCCCCCTACAGCATTCCAATGCACTGGACACATATTGTGGCCATGAATGGCCTGAATGCATCCATGGACATGTGCGTATGGGCATCAATGACCTGCTACCATGTCAAACAAGTTCAGTTCTCCACCATGACAGACCAAACACTTACCTTAATTGGCTTAACATGCAGGTGTTGGTGGCTGTCCCTTGATCTCATGGTACGGGACCCCTGTCAGAAACACACAGAACAGGCCCAGGGAGCCCTGAAATACTGGCCATACCCGTGCATGCGTGCAGATGAAGCAGTCACCTGGCTTGCATAAGGCACATATGAGTTGCCGAAGCTGGACTGGTGGGGGACCCATCCACTGCACTGTGGTGTCCAAGACCCCCATGTCATGTGTAAAGCTGGACAAAATGTGCATCCCTTGGAATGTGGCTCTGTCCCCTGACATGGGACTGCTAGCACCAGATGAAGATGGAGTGAAGGAGGAGGAGGAAGGGACAAGACAGCTTCATGGAGGCGGTGCACGGGAGGGACATGTCATGTGGCAAACATTGGTTGGACATAATAACCACAACACAAGTCAGCAGAGGGTGGCATCACATGGGCACACAGGGCACTGGGTGTGTGTATACTTCTAGACCATGCACTGTCAGACGTCATTATACACATGCTCAATGATGAATATCCACACAGGTTAAACTTTGCAACTCCAATGGTGTATTGAAAATATAAATGGATGAGTGTGAACATTCCCTCCACCCTCCCACCCACCTCCCCCCAACTCCACAACAAACCCTCACCCCACACCTACCTCCCCCCAACTCCATAACAAACCCTCACCCACCTCCCCCCCCAACTCCACAACAAACCCTCACCCCCACCCACCGCACCCCAACTCCACAACAGTAGTCCCGTGTTCTCTATTAAGGGCACATGTGGCAGCAATGCCAATTAATCCATGCTCCAGGGGCCCGGGGGAGGCATGTCCCGGCGCCGCATGGAAAGCAGGGTGCGTTGCGGCGGGTTTGCCGGGGTGGATCGACTGGATGAGGGCGTGTCCTCCTGCTGAGGCTGCTGTTTGTTATTCGCAGCCTCAAGGGCATCTGCAATGCGTCCTAGGACGGCACATAATCTGTTGCTGCTCTCTGTGACCCATGGGCTCATCTAGCCACTCCACCCTGGCCTGGCGGTTGTCCTCCATGAACCCAGTGATGAGGGCAGTCAGCTGACTTGCACGTAGTGCATCCATTGATGCTTGTTCATCCCTGCAGGGTATTGGGCCTACATGCCCTGGCATGTCCTCGACTAGGGAACTGGGGCCAGGATCAGCGTCTCCCTGTGTATCGGCACGTGCACTACAGCCAGGTGTTTCAGGCTCCCCAGAAGTCACTGCACGATGCCTGGGGGACATTGCTGGGCTCCGGGGTGTGGACTGTGGAGTAGAACTCCTCCTCGGATGCCCCACAGATGGACAAGGGGCTGTGCACAGTCTCCTGGGTTGCCGTAGCTGCCACCTCCCCAGCAATGCTAGACTTCTCCGACCCTGGGGTGGGCATTGTGGCAGGCGCTGATGCAGGGAGGGTTTGGGGTGGTGCATCCTCCACTGAACTTTGCGGAGCCGGTTTGGCTGTTTTTGTCCGGGCTGGTATGCGTTGGACCCTGCCTCTGCCCGTAGAGGTGGTTGGACGGCTTGTCTCGGGCTCCCCGCTCTCATGCTCGGTGCCTGTGGGGGTAGAAGAGAGGGGCGACATGAGTGATTGTTTGAGACGCTAATTACATTAATGGCTGCATTCACATTTCAGTCATTTGGGGTTTGTGGCCTTTTGGGCGTTGCAACAGCACTAGTACATATGCATGTGTATGACATGGGCCCTCATTACGACCCTGGCGGAAAGCGACTGACCGGAGCGCCACAGCGTAAATAGCGTTTCCGCCATTGCACGAAGGAGCAAAGTGCGGCCCATTCCGACCCATCGGGCACGAGCACCACGCCACGGCGGAAGTGCAAAGTCCGCGATGGCGGAAATGACCCCAAAACGGCCCACACCACCGCCGTACGGCGCCCTAGGTGCAATACCGCCACCCCTCTTAGCGGTCACCGCAGTGTGCGCCTACCGGAAAGTACGGTGACCGGAAATATACGGAAACGGAAGTTAAAACATGGGCCCGGAACGGGAAACATCCCGGCGTACACCTATAAAAACACTAAAACCACACAACCACTAAAATCACTACCCTGAAACACACCCCAACCCGTCAACCACCCTAGCGAAACCAAGAAAAATGGGAAAAGTAGCGAAGAAAGCGTGCGACCGCAAGCGGCAGGTCCACTTCTCCCGTGAGGAACTCACCGTGCTAACAGAGACCCTCCAGGAGAATGCTGCCGTCGTCTTCTGCACGCAAATGACCAGGACGGCACTTGCAAACAAGAAGGCCATATGGGCTCTGGTGGCACAGCGGGTAAGTGCGGTGGGGACCGCACCCCGCACCCCACAGCAATGCCGCAAGCGATGGGACGACCTGCGGATACGCGTCCGCAGCATACTCTCTGCCAACCGCAACATTGCCACAGCCACCGGGGGAGGTCCTGAATCACCCATCAAGTTGACCCCCTGGGAAGAAATCTGTGCCTCCACCATCGGAATGGAGAGCATAGAGGGAGTCAGAGGGATGGAGAAAGGAGTGCAGACATCCGAAGATTCAGGGAGGTGGGCCAGATAAAACAATGCCAAATCCACACAGTCCATCCATGTGAAGTACCATGCGTCCACATAGTGCAACAGAAACACATGTCCAGGAGAACGTCCACACACATCGGCCTGATAGCGCACGTTAAAACCCACAATAAATACATAAATAATTAAAAACCCCTAATACACGCACTACACGTGCAGCAGGCACACCCTAACTGCAGGCTGCCAAACAACTGCACCCTCACTCCACACACAAATCAAAGCACCTCCAAGGCCCCGACCCAAATCACCCTCAGGTACCACCCCAAAGCATGTGATACAATGCCATTCCAATTCCCACAGACCCATCAATAACCCTCGCCCTCCTTTACTCCACCACAGGGTCCGATCCAAACGACGAGCTACAGGACACCCCTACCAGCACACCTGCAAAGAGGGCCAAGACCAACGGCCAGAGACCCTCCACCTCAGCTGCACGCATCAAGACACGGCAGCAGCACAAATCAGGTGGCAGCACAGAGGAGGGAACATCAACAGGCACCCCAGCAGCCAGCATGCCCACAACACCACCACCACAGGTCCCCCCAATGGATGCCACAGAAGGCACTGCCTCTGGTGGCAGCAGCACCATAGGTGACACCCCATTGATGGCAGCATGCTCGGACACAGAAAACGGGGATGCCGAAGTCAGATCCATCCATGACCTGTCCCAATCCCCCTGTCTGTCCCATCCCGTACAACATGAGGATACCACGCAGGGGCACCCACAAGACGACGACTGGCCATCCCCCACAAGCCCTGTGGCAAGGCAACATGAGGACAACAGCCCCTCTGTGACACCCCCGCAAATGGCCATGGCCCAGCAGAGGCAACAGTCCCTCGACCAGTTGATCGAACAACAGCAGCAACTGGCCACACTCCTCAAGGACCATGCCGATGAATGTGGGGGCACTAAGGCAGACATAGAAACATCAACTGAGACACTTAGGGCAGAAATGGAGAGAGGTACAGAGACGCTAAGGGCACAAATTGAGAGAAGCACCGAGAGCCTGAGGGGGGAACTGCATGCGACGTCCAAAGACGTATGTGCCGAACTTGCCGCAGTGCGCCGTGTGCTCACTGAGCTCTCGCAAACCCTTAGGGACATGCATGGACGTGAGCAGGCAGACACATCATCCGTTGCAAGTTCCGTCCAGGGCAGCCCCCAACGTAGATCTGGAAGGAACCTGCGCTCCACAGGCAGGGGTGCCCCTGATACCCGCAGAGGGGGCTTGCAATAGCGACAGCCCACTGACAATGAGCATCTTTGGACACTGGTGTTCGGGGGGGAGGTAGGAGGGTGGAGGGGGTGTGTTGGGCTCACTTGGGTGGCGGGTCGATAGGGTGTTCAACATGACATCACATATGCCATAAAAAGTGCACGATAAACCAATGAGATGTGTGGACATTGATCTTTGTGTACTAGGCCATCATAGGCGTAGAGTCCATATTGTGCATGTCCCAGACACACGCAGTGCCACGAGTCCCGTGTCCATGTATCAGCCACCAGGCGTGAGTGCTAGAAGCATACATCAATGAGATGCTGACGAATGTCACGGGCCTCCGGTGCCTCGCAGACTCCATGAGGTGCTGCCACATCCCCACCCTCATCATGACCATCATCAGGTGCTTGCAGTTCTGCGTCAGGGGGCATGGGCACATTTCTACGTACGCACATGTTGTGGAGCATGACACATGCCATGACCATCTTTGCAACCTTCTCATGGCGGTACAGGAGTGCCCCGCCAGACCTGCTGAGGCAGCGGAAACGGCCCTTCAGTAGGCCGAATGCCTGTTCTATGACTACACGGGTACGTGAGTGGGCATGGTTGTAGTCCTCCTCATGCTGGTCCCGTGGGTTCCGGACTGGTGTGAGGAGCCATCTCTTCAGTGGATATCCAGCATCACCTGTATGTGGACGAGAAACGTATGATGTGGAATGCCATTGATACGTACGCACACCCCCCCCCCCCTTCCTGCCAGGTCATTGCCAATTCACATACCCCACATCATCATGCATGTAATGAGACTCACCGAGTAGCCAGGATCTGTTCCCTGCGTGTCGCTCCATGTAGCGTGGTATTGTAGAGTTCCTCAAGACCATAGAATCATGGGTTGATCCAGGGAATCGGGCACAACAATGTGTAATGATCCTGTTGGAGTCACACACCATTTGTACATTCAGGGAATGAAATTGTTTTCGGTTGCGGTACTGGGCCTCCATGGCATGTGGGACGACCAATTCAACATGGGTGCAGTCGATGGCACCAATGCAACCCGGTATGCCGGCAAGTGCATGGAATCCCACTTTTGTGTTGGTAATTTCCTGCTCCGAGCGTGGTAGAGAGATGTAGTCGTCTGCGTGCTGCAGGAGGGCATCGAGCACTTGCAATAGTGTCCGTGAGAACAGTGGCTGAGAAATGCCATGCAACTGTCCGACTGTGTGCTGGTAGGTGCCTGTGGCCAGGAAGTGTAGTACAGACACCACCTTCAGTAGGGGTGGGATGGCGGTTGGGCTATCTATCATGCTGACAAGGTCAGCCTGTGTCATGTCCACAATGGCGGCTATGGTGTCCCGGTCCAGACGGTAGAGGGTGTGGATCTGCTCATCAGTGAGGTTGAACGGATGTGCTCGGAGGCGTGGTATTGCGGGCTGCCTGCGTGGTGGTAGTGGCTGTGCTGGTGGGCCTTGCTGGCCCTGCCTTGGCCTCCTCCTCCTCCTGCGTCTCCTCCGTGCGGCTGGTTGTAGTTGGTGTTCGTCTTCTTCTTGGAGTCGGAGCACTTGCAGTGCTATCAGGTCCCCCAGGGCCAACATCGCGAGTCCTGCCGGTAGCATTTCGGTGTGGTTGTGGGAGGAGACTGGCTGTGCAATTTATGTGTTTCCAGGCTGTATGGCCTCCATCTGTGGTGATTAATTCCACCTGTGCAAACTGCTCTCCCCTTTGGCCGAGCACGTCCCGCGCACAACGCTGCAATTCGGGGAATGGTATCTTGCTATTGCAATCATGTATTTGTACCCGATGGCCGTGTAACATTGGTTGATATGTTCATTCTGCTGTGGTCCCATTGTTTCCCATACTATCTGTGCAGTCGCGAACAGACTTGTGAAGGGTCAGTGGAACGTAGTACTCGAGTAACGGTGGGCCCTCATGCATCACTGTACCGAGTTGCAACGACGGGCGGGGCGTCCCATTTGTGGGTGAAGGCAGTTGCCATTTTCACACACAGCCGCACTCGATGGAATAATTAGTGATTTCAAACGGCCACAGATGCCTTTTCGACGTGATGTTGCAAATGAGGAATTCGAAGGGCGGCGCTTTCGGTTTCCAGCTAGCGGCGAGGAGATGCCCACAGGTCTGACTGCAAATATAACGTTCTATTGTTCAATGTCCTTGAGACAGGGCCCATGGCGAGGGAGCAATGATTGATATGAATAGTTTGGGATGCGCAATAGCTACGTGGGCGATGAGGCCGGCCGTTCCCAAATACATGTTACTTCACAACACTGGAATTACGGGCTGGGGCACTGTGGATTTAGCAGGCTGCATAACGCACAGACTCAATGGATGTTTCTAATGTTATGTGAGTAATTATTCAGGCGTTTTGATCCCGGGATGAGGGAATGATGAATGGATGCATGGGCAGGTGATTTGATACAGAGTTTGCCATGTACAGGGCTTCTTGGGATCTATCCGCCTCCCCTACGCTATGTGATGCAGGGCTGCCATAGTGGGACCATCGTCTATCTGGCCTTGTTGAGCCCTCCCTGTCTCGAGGCGCCCTCAGACACTTGTGTCCACGCACGTTAACATTCCCATCTGATGGATTCTGTTTTGACAGACGCATGCACAGGTACACTCGTTTGTGATGGTGTTTGCACCTCGATATAGATGGTTATGAGTCGCAAGTGGTTTTGGGGTGGTGATGATCCTTTTGAGTGGGCTAGCATGCATATGGCTGTGGATTTCGTGTGATCATTGAAGTGAGTTGTTCGAATGTAGTTCTGATGGCCATTCTGTTCTTGTTCTTTTCTTTTGGTTGACAGGTATCTCCTCCCCTTTTGCCACTGCCATCTGTATGCCACTCCTGCAGATGGATTTTACTCCCGACACCTGCTGCTTCGTGTTAATCAGTGGAGCAGCATTACGATCTTATGGGACGATCGCCAATGGCCCACATGCCCTTACGCAGTACTGGTGGCTCGGAGCAACATTTCGGCCTTTCAGCTGGACTAGTGCCTCCCCATTGGGTCGGCCCTGCGGTTCTGTGCGCTTCCATGTTGCCTTTTCGTACGTGAATGTGGCTCTGTGTACCATGGGGGAACAGGGCGACACACAGGTAGTGGCTGGTCATTTCTTGCGGATGCAGCCCACAATGGTGATTAGTGTTTTGGAGTTCATGGCCTGATGGCTGTATGGGCTTGGTGACTTTGATGTGCATAAAATTTCTATTCTGATTTGGCCCGTGTAGCGTTTTTCTTTGCAAGTGATGTGGCATATGCCTATTTGGGGGGCGATGTATTGTGAGGAGATCTGCATTGGGTTCCAGCTTCGGGGTTTAGTTGCGTGGTACTGTGCTGGGCGCGTTTGCCTACGAAGCCCAGTGAGGTCAGGGATGGGGCTGCCAATATGACTGTTTGAATGTTGTCATGCTCAGGGGCGGGGGATTGGGTTTTGTGTAACAGATGCCGGTCAGCCAGGTGGACTGGTGGAATGATGTGATTTTCGGAATATTGCTGGTCACAGGTGCCTGTGTTTGCGTGCGTTTCTTGGTGGGGGACTGTGGTCATGTCCATTGGGATGGCTTCTGTATTCGTGCCATCTGTGCCCTGCAGCTCCCATTGGCCCCTCTTGTGTTTCTTTTGTTCGTTGCCATGCATGGGTGACTTGTACATTTCAATGGTTGCATTGTGACTTCATTGCACCTACGGGGAGTTGTACTTTGTGGGCAGGGAGCGGTGTACAGGCACTCAGTGGGGCCGTTTACGGTTGATTCGCGATGCCGTACTTCTCGCCATGGCGGAATGGTACATTACGCCATGCCTGATGGCGTTAGGTACATGTCCGCTAGGGTCGGAATTGGCGTACCCTTGCGCCATGGTGGTGTTTGCGGTTTGGCATGGCGCGCGCGCGCGTGCTTGGTGCAGTTAGCGTTGGCGTTCACTACGGTGTCGCTAATGGCTTCGTACTTTGCGGTGACGGGTCATAGTCGCACCGAGCGCTATTCGATGGCGGTATTGCATTTGCGCCATCGTTTTTCGATTTCCGCCAGGGTCGTAATGAGGGCCATGGACGCAGGTGTCGGAGTGACTCATCCTGCCTTGATAATGTGCAGTCTGGCTCGCACACTACCGAACCTGCTGCACAGTGTGCATAATGGGATGTGCAAGTTAGTGCACTATGGTTGATGTGCGTTATGTACTTGCACTTGTCCCTTGATTGCGTGGCAGTTGGCTCTGCATTATTTGGATGGGGGGAAGGCAGCATGACAAGGTGCCTTTGACGGCCCTTGGGGGAGTATACATGTAAATGCCATTGCCAGTGTTGTCTTTGGACACTCACCTCCATCGGCAGACAACGTTGCCCCGCACTCAATATCGCCGACGCCCTCTATCGATTCAGTCCCGATCAATGAGGCGCATGTCTCCTCCCATGGCTCCAGTCTCATTGGGGAACTTGGGCCCCCTCCGGTCTGCAGTGCCAGACTCCGGTTGGTGGAGAGGAGGCAAGTCATCCCACCGCTTGCGGCAGTTCTTGGGAGTGCGGGGGGTGGTGCCTACTGCGCTCACCCTTTGGGCGGTTTGTTCCCAGATGTTTTTCTTACGGATTATTGCCTCTCGGCGCATGTTGCTGCTGAACACGACGTCAGCGTGCTCCGCCAGGTTGTCCACCATTGCCTGAAGCTCTTCAGGGCTGAATCTTTTCTTGTGGAGCCGGTCCTCAGACTTATTTGGGGCTTTAGGCATTGTTCCTGGGTGTGTGGCCCTTTTCCAGACTTTGGATTGCTCCCAAGGGTGCTGACTGATGAGGATGGCAATGGATTGTGTTTTTAAAGATGGCCGCCGCGCTCCTTCCCGTTCCTGTGCAATGACGTTATTTCCGCTTCCGTTGTTTTGCGGTGACCGTAATTTACGGGATCCGTAAATTATGGTCACCGTTATTTACAGACGCTGCTGCTTCCTTGGCGGTGTTGTTAAGTACGTCTCGCAGCATGCCGGTAGGGGGTTTTACGGGTCATTTAGCGGCATGCTGCTAGGTAATTTTCCGGCATGGCGGAAAGCGCGTGTCCGCGAGGTCGTAATGCGCCGCAATTAGCGTTCTGTCACCAAGCCGGTCTCGTAGTTTCCGCCATGCCAGAAAGTACCTGTACTTACCTTCAAGCTCGGAATGAGGCCCAATGGCTTTAAAAGCCACAGTGGAAAAATAGCATTGCTCACGCATATGCATATTATGCTTGAACCCACAAAACTCCAGTCACCTTTGAATAGACCCTTACTACAGGAATAACCGGTTCTGGCATGAAGGCAGGAACTCATGATGACAAAACCCCACTCCCACTGGATATGACACCTATCCTATAACCATCCGGCATTAAAATGTGATGCTGGAGACGGCGTTATAATTCCCTGCTCTGCAGAAATGAAGGCAGGAGCCCAAAAATTTCAAAGGAGACAAAGTGTGGCTAGAGCTTGACCAGGAAGTGTGAGCTCCTTGTTGCACCCCCTTCAAAAGAACCCACACCAATTCAAAGAGACTTATAAAAAACTCTAGTTATAGGCTGAGCGCAGGGAGACAGATGGCTGTGGGGGGATGAAGCGGCCCTCCCCCAGGTGGAACAAGACACTCTCTAGTTACATTAACAGACTGATTTCATTTTAAGTATTTTCGCAGCAATCAGAATAAGAATCAATTTCGTTTTATGATATTTTTTTCATGTAATTTCCAGGTGGTTTTAATGAGATTTATTGCATTTCCCTAGGACTTTGGGGACTGAAATGGCCAGTTAAGACTAGTTTCTGGCTGATCTGAACAGGTGACAAATATGACAGTTGATGAAAAGACGGAAGATGCAATTGGGAACATGCTGGATCATTTGCAGATTCATAACTGTTATATATTTTATGAAAATGACAAAACTGTGCCAAAGGGCCATGCTACCTCATATGCAGTTGGCGACCGGCTTACCTAATTCCCTATGAGCAACTGAAACCACATATTTATTTCATATGGCCGGGGCTAGTATAATTATGAAGCTATGTGACATAACTAGTTTTTGGCAAAAAGTGGCCATGAGAACAAAGAATTGTAATAAATGCAAAAAGACAGATGGTGCTCTCTTCCCTTTAACCAATCATGTTCTGGGGGCAGGGAGACCGAGAGAAACTGTCCCATCCTGGTGGCAGGGATAATTACAGGGTACTCCCCTTAGATTGTAAAGATAGTGATGTCATTCATGCTATATAAGCGGGGCTGTACTAGGTTAGGGACAGACAGACAAAAGTCCAGGGGGACAGGAGAAGGAGGACAGAGAGAAGGCAGGTGAACCGTACCATCTTTGAGAGTGCAGTGACCAGACCCCTTGCCCTACCTGTCCAGAGTGTCCCGAGATCCAGCTGGCTGTCCGAAATCCTAAACCAAGGCTTGCTTTGTAAATAGCAGATAACCCCAGTCCTAATTTGCATAAGACCTTCTTTTTTGTAGCATTGCATCCAATATTTCCCCCATTGAAAACCCCATTGAAATCAGAATTGACAACCATATTGAAACCCCCATTGAAAACCCCAAATTGCCAGTGTAATTCAGTCACCTCCGCATAGAAGAATCTATTGTTAGCCTGTGTAAGTTAGCATCTCTCCTTTTAAAATTAAACCTCTCAGTTGTCTATGTAAATATTTAGTATTTTTCTTAAGTAAATCAATGAATTTCCCTATTTGAAATTCACAGTTCAAGATTGTTGCCTTAGAAACCAACCATCTTGTCCCTGGTGTTGTATTTAACTATTATAGTCATTAAAGTGTTGCCTCAAAAGATTGAGTCTCCTTGTAACTGAAAACGGAATGTGTCTGTGTAATGTGCGCTTTACCAAACAAACTTTCATTTGCGTCTGTCCCATTAAACCCCAAACCGTTGTTCCATTGTGACCAATCCCTTTTTCCTAGAAGTTTACCTGTAATGTGCCTTTGTCTTTCTCATTGAAAACCGATTTTCCTATTTTAAGCTAAACCCTTCCCTACCTGTCATTGTAAACCTATTAGGCTAATCCTGGAGGTGTACAGAGCCCAAACAAAAGCCTCCACCAACTATGGGGCTGCATTGTGCGGCATGGAGAAGGCTACCCACATTGAAAACATAGAGAATACCTTCTTGAAAAAATTGCTTGGCCTACTTCAGTCTGCACCGAACTATGCTACACACTTGAAACTAGGATTCCCCCATATTGGCGATGAGTGACAGATGGCTCCTCTGTTACACTGGTTGGCGGTATGGTCAAATCCAAAAGCCACATTAACGCACGCGATTATACGAGCGTTGGCTTTGAGTTCAGTAAAACACAACATTCCATGGCTCTCACACATTAATAAATGCATTTCCCAGCTAAATGTTGAGAGTCTGTTATGTCCCTCGACCCTTCTGTCATCCTGCACTGTAAGAAAATATAAGCAACTGTATAATACATTTCTTGTGACTAACAGAGAAACGCTTGCGTTGGGGGTAGCTGCGAACAGAAGGCATATTATCTTAACAACTTTAGAGGGTACCCAGCCGTACTTGCTGCATAGCCTTAAACCCTCTGATCATTGGGCATTGATGAGGGCACATTGTGACTCCCTTTGGCTTAGGGCACAAACCAAAAATTGGTCAAATACTGAACAATCTATAGCTTGCCCGTGCTGTGAATGGCCTGAGGAGGACCTATTGCATTTTGTAATGTTTTGCCTGGCTTACCGGATCTAAGATGAAAAGCAATACTACCATTGCTCAGAAATGCTGGTTTTTCTAAGGTTAGACCTGCTTTGTTCTATTTACTGTCTGCAGCCACTACTCCTTTGGCTTGGGGCTGTGTAGTCTACCTAAGAAACAATTGGTATCAGCAGAATAAACTTCTTGTAACTTGATCGTACGCTTGGAAAGCTAATACAAATTAAGAATAACCTGGTTTTGGTGGAACTAAATCACCCATAATTTGAGAGAACACATGCATCTTATCTTAGTATCTTTTTATTTGGCCTTTTATTAACTTTTTAATTATGTTTTAACACAAACTCTGGCATGTATTGTTTTTCATCACTGTACATTGTATTAACTCTGTATATTTTTGTAATGTGGTTTATGGATATTTTCTTTTCCGAATAAACTAAATTGATGATTGATGATGTAAACCCAGTGTAAACAAATTTCTATTTGCCACTCTATTTTTCCCTTTCGCATTTGCTTCCTCCCAAAACTGATTTTCCCACTTCATTTCTATTTTTGCCCTTGTGTGCTGATTAGTATTCCCTCAACTTCCCCTATCTCCTAAAGTGTAAGCAATTCAAATTTCCTTTCATTCTGTCCCTTAGCAGTTGTGAGTAAGAATCAAAATACCATTCTGCCATTCTGCTCCAAAAACAGGTTTTCACTTTCTTTGCTGGCTTCCCATCTGGGGGTGGTGGGCTTTACCCCAAATCTGATTTTCTCTCTCTATTCCTACTCCTTGTCACTGCCTTCCATTCAAAGGAATTAAGTTTAATTGATGTTTGGGGGTGAGTGTTGCAGGGGTGAGTGCTAAACCGTGGCGCTATCACTTTCAACCAGATTGTATTTTCCTGTTTTGACATTAAAACAGAAGCAAGTGTAACAGCCCATTTCCACTTGGTTGCTCTAGATAGGATATTGCATTTGTGTTGCCACAATTTTGGTGGCTGCTGTTTGTTGATTATTTTCCTTTTTTCATTAAACAATAAATGAATACATATCTTATTGATACACACCGGCCTGGTTCCTAGTCCATTGTGACATGAGGTGTTTGTGGAGGTTGTTTACGAGATGGGTTGGAGGCCTGCTCAAAAAGAATCCGTAGTATATTAAAATAAAAGCGCTTTATTGTAGTCCACAATTATTGTCGGGGAAGGAGTCCCTGGCTGCAATGTGCCGTGTAATAAAACCATGACATAACGCAGCCCTAGTGGAGTCTTGTCAAAATGAGAGGGCCTATACTAATAAGCCTATTGCCAATCCTTACTTCTAAATACAAAAGGGTCTGGGGCATAAATGTATGCAAATTGTTCAAGAAATAATATGTCAGGATAGTTGAGCAGTTGGCTTCCCTTCCCCATGTTTTCAGCACGGGGCAAGGCGGCACACTCGAGCTGCAAACACTCTCTGGCTTTTTGGCTATGAGGATGCAGTTCAACACATAAGTACCTGGGCCTTCTGCGGTATCTTTACCAAACAAAGGGCCTCATTACGAGTCCGGCGGTAACCGTGCCGGAAATTCCAGCACATTACCGCCGGACTCGTATTACCATTCCGCCTTCGTGGCTCCCCAGAATCACCGGGGCATTACAACCCCGGTGACCCGGTAATTCCGGAGGCGGAATTCGGTAAATCCCCATTCCCATGGAGTCCCACTGGACTCCATGGGAATGGGGAAGTGGAAACACCGGCACCATACTGTAATGGTGCCGGTGTTTCCACGTCCGCCGGCAGGCAGGTGGTGTTAAACCCGCCAGGTCAGACCTGGCGGGAGTGACACCTCCAGCTTGCAGAACTCGAGTGGTGGCAGGTTTACCGTTTATTATTGCAGAGGGCTTGGTACAACAATCGAACATCAAAGTTCCTTTCTTCTTAAGATTTCACATTTACGAGTTCTCGGGTATACTGTTCCCTCCTTCGGACTTGGACCACAGGTCTCCATCGATCAGGCTCAGACGGCTTTCACACAATGTTCACAAATACACAATGTTCACGAGTTGTGTCCCTCCTTGAGGCGCGGACCACGTAATCTTGTATCAAAAACCAAAGACCTTTGAATGTACAAAGGGCTTTGCTTAATCGATTGCAGGACCACTTCAATTTGTTTCATTCATTGCCTTTTGTCTTTTCTTGACTTTCACTTCTGCCATTTGGCTATACAGAGACCTTCGACTGAGCACACTTGTAGAGCCGGACCACTCTGTTACTTGAATTGTATCTTCCTCTAATAATGTTCAAATATCCATCAGCATTTTGACTTTACTTGCGTCTCTCGTCACACGCGTTAATAACCTTCTCTCTTATGCTCTTCATAGAATGTTGCTGCTTGCAATGTTGACTTCAATACAGACCGGTCTCGTATCGGTCTCCCTAACTGACCGGCTGTGTTGATTTCTCTGACGCTGCTTTGTTCGTGGTGCAAAGGACGGTACCACGCCACGGCGGCTGCTGCTTCTCCCCGACTGGACTAGTCGTGTAGGAGGGCCCCAGGTATCTCTGACAGAAAATACAGGATTGTTCAGTCTTGCTTCCTGGCCTTACGCTTTCCAATCTGAAGGGCTCTGGAAAGTAACGGTTTCTCGTCGGAAAAGTCAAGGGTATCTCCCTCCTTACTTTCCCTTCTTGGTTTACCATCTTTCTGCCCTCATTCAGCTACCATCTGGAAAGTACTGTTCCTTCGTGTTTTTTGCCCTGCTCAAAGTATGTACTTGTGTGCCGCCTTTTATCTGTGTGGTGAAGCTTAATGGAAGTCAGTTATGGATTGTTGTCTGTAATTGCCTGGCTTTGCCTGACCATAGTAACGGGACACGTCAGGTACAATGCTCAGGTGTGAGTCTGTTTTCTCCCAGAGTGGGCTGTCTGTGTGAAAATGTTTGTTTGTGAAGGGGAGGGTAGTTTTCCTAAGTATCCTACCTGCTAGGACTGGCTAAATGTGTTATGGGGGGATAACTGCGTCTTGCCAACCGGTGTCCCACTACCTGAAGACCCCTCATCCAGGTGATACTCCTGCACTGGTCCACGCCCAGGAACTGGATCCAAAAGCGATCGCTGTGTCCTGGCCACCTGGATGACAGATCCCCGGGGACTAACGGGTGCAATACCTTCTGGTTTCTCATAACACTCATTCCGTGGTTTCATTCTGGCTTTTTTGCCCAGCGTTGTTCTGAACCTTCTCATCAGGTACGCCGCTATTTCTGTTGGTGGCTTCCATTCTAATGACCAGAGAGTGTCAGGGTCAAAGCTGTCTCCATTCTCCTTCTGATTTTACTTGGTTTTTCTTTTCTTTAGAGCTTTTTTGTCTTCATCTTCACTGGAAGATGACAGCGTTTCTGTCTTCACTGGACCGTTCCTGCCAGCTGTCGTTTTCCTCGATCGAGCTGGGTAAGGATATTCTTTATCATGTACTTTCTTTTATCCTAGGTCTCAGTGCTTTTTTTGTGCCACTTTTATCCTTCTATGGTGTACTCGGTTTTGTGTGGCCATCATGTGCCCTCTGGGCTTTCTTTCTTCCCCCTTTTTCTCTTCCATGGTTGCCTGTACTACTGATCTTGTCCATGCCTTGGGAGAACTTTATTTAAATCTGCATGAGGGATAGAAGCTGTGAACTATGTCTCAAACTAGCATCTAACGCCTTCTGGATGGTCTGGCCCTGTTAGCGAGAATTCTTATAAATGGCTGATTTCCCTTACCTAAGGAGTCCCCCAGCAACTTTGCTGGTTTTCTAGGATTTATTTCTTTCACCTGGTAAGAGTGTGAGCCTTGTTTCCCACTCTTAAATGTGTTTTGCTTTGTGTATTCTTTACTGTTTGTGTGATCTTGGGCACTGGAGCCTCACCTACTCCATGTGCACCACTTTTTGTGTGTGTTGCACAGCACCTTCAGTGCAGTGACACAGGGTTGTCTTTGAGACTTCCCACTGACTTCATTTTTCTGGGGCTGACCCCTGACCCCCAGAAACACGTACATTTGCCATTAACTTTATATAGTCACTTTAAACCACAGACCCAGTACACCCCATCTTACATGGAGTATTGGAAAGGGTTAACTCTTATCCCTTTTTGTCTGTGCCTCTTGGCGCCTCTTTTCGCTCCCTTAACTTTAAGACTTGGCTGGTGGAAGCGGTAACTACCCTAACTTTCCTACAGCAATTATCTTATATAAACGTGGTATTGTTACAGGCTATTATAGTAGGATTGAACATAAACCTGCTTGACCAAAAACATTTTATTTTGGTTCCGGGTGGATTATTCGCCATTTCTTTTTGTTAGTCTTTCTCGTGTTTTTCTCTGTGCGCCAAACCCGGGATGATTCCTTTGTTCACTGTCTTTTCGTGGGCCTCTGCACAGAAGCCCTCCTTAAGGCGCCTGATAGTCTAGAGGGGCAGGATGTGAGGGAGGGATCTTCAGACCCCTGCCATGGGTTGCCTTAGCAACCCAAGTCACACTCTTGTCTGATTGGCTAAGGGGACTGGCCTTGCCAGGCCAGCCACCCTGCTGTGTGATTGACAGCCAGGCTGTATGAATGGGGAAAACTGCATAAAAAGCAGGTCTCTGGGACTGGAAGAGCAGAGTTGCCACTGGAACGAAAGAACCAACAAGGAACTGGAAGAAGAAGATCCCTACCACGACTGAACCGCCCGGTGAAGCCCTGCTGAAGGTCCGAATGTCCAAGTCCGACCACAGAGAAGATCCTCCAGGAAACTTCTTCACTTGAGCTGGTGGGACCAACCAGTTCGCCCAAACTACAAGCCAGGACCCCTCCTCTGGTCGAATTTGCTGTGCATAGCTACAGTGGGCCAGATAGCCAGGAAGGTCGGACCCTGCTTGGGTTTTAAGGAGCGCTCCTTTTATTTGTTGATTTGCTCTGCTGCTGGTTTCTTCCCTGGGTGGCGCAGGACACTCCAGTCTTCCTACTTCGTGTCAGTCCGACAGTCGCTTCAGGAACCGTGAGCCTGCAGCAACCACCAGGAACGTCCGCCTCAGCTACAGCTCCCTCTCCGTTTTAAGGTACTGTGCAAATCCGGTTGTCCGTTTCGCTCAGCCGCGGTGAAAGTGTTTGAAATCTTTCTCCAATCCGACAGCTTGTCGTTCTCTTCTCTTTGAACTAACTTTTCTACCAACCAACCTCGTCCGGAATCTGTGCCACGAACTTTAACGTGAAATACCCTGAACTGTTTGATTGTCCTATCGACTTTGGCCTTAAGCCTTTTCTATCTGATCTCCTCACTGTAGTCTTTCTTGTTCTATTGCACTGATTACTTACCTGTTGGTTTTGCCTAATTTCTTATAACTTTGTCTTTCCCTCCCTTTTAAATTGCTGGAGTGCCATTTTGCTCCCACTTCATTTGTGAGCTTAACTTGTCTGGAATTTAAGGGAAGTGGTGTGGTGTATTTATGATTGTGTTTTTTACTTGCTTAGAAAGGTGAACTGTTATACAACTGATAAGTAAATAAATATATATTCCTTTACTTTGACACCTTGAGTCAGTGTTTGCCTGAACCATAGTAACTGCTGTCCGTTGTGTAACTCTTGTACTGCTCACTTACTCTTGAGATAGGTCTGGCTGCTCCGCTACTGCTACCACTATAACTGTGCAGTACAGGCTTGTACCAAAGGTGAAATTGTACTGTCACTTGTAGTCTTAATTGTGTGTAGTGTTCCCAAAGGGTACTGCATATAATTCTGCCTAACAGGCCCATCAAGGGCTGCAGCCTTTTTTGGCTTAAATGTGGTCTTACCTGTTCATTGTAGCTGTGAGCGGTAGTTGTGCAGAATCAACCTCAACCCATTAAAGGTGCTACCAGCAGTAGCCAGAGTCTTGAAACATCTGTAGCACTTGATCACTCCATTCGAGGAGTTATCAGAAATGCTAGAGAAGTTCAGAGAGGAGGCTTCATTTTTTGTGGCATTGGGCCTCATTATGAGTGTGCCAGTCTGGTAACAACGGTGCCGGTAAGCGTACTGGCACCATTGTTACCGGACTGGCACACTAAGAGTTCCGTGGGCAGCTGCCTTCCCGCCAGCCATGTCAGACCTGGCGGAGTGGGACTGCAGCCGCTCACACACTTTGACAGAAGCACCGGCACTGTTGCACACAGTGCCAGTGCTTCCGTCCTCCCCATTCCCATGGAGTCCTATGGGACTCAAATGGGAATGGGGAGTGACATTTTCCGGCGCCTGGCTTCAGGGACCGCCAGGGCTGTAATGCCCCGGTGATTCCCCAAAGCCAGGCGCCGGAAACTCTGGCAGCAGCCTGCCGTTTTTACCAGCACAGCTACCGCCAGAGTTGATGCCCATTGTTTTTTTAGAATTGTCATTTTTGTTATTTTACATTTTCCTTACCAGTTGGACATTTTAACAAGTCTAATCATGAGATCAGCAGCAGCAGTGATAACAATGCCATCTGGGTCCCCAATCCATCACCACCTAGGAAGAAAGCCACAGGAATAAAAACCGCAATGGACAGTTGGAGATATTTCAAGGTGAAAGAACAGTGCTCTAAAAGGAGGTGGAGGATGTTCAGTGCACATTATGCAAGAAAACATTAAGACTTGGCCCTTCCAATGTTCCGTTACAAAGCTTGGGAACATCAATCATGATAAATCATCTGGTGTGAATCTACTGGGGTGATGTGGAAGATGCGTATATAATGAATTGCACGAGCACCACAAAATAAAAATGCATGGGCCTCATGTATTACGTGCATGGCAATTGGCACCACGTCAATTACCTGATTCCACCAGTGTGACGCCACCGACACTGATTGAACCCTTGACTTTGGCAGCAGTGTCAACTCCACATGTTCCAATTTTACCGGCTCCCAATGTCTAAGTCATGAGAGTCATCTGTGATCTATGCCACCAATGGGTAACTGTGAAAGGTAAGTAAGGATTGGGACAAGTTATTAGCTGAATACCAGGTTAATTGTTATCCTTATTTTGTTTTTTTAAGTGGCAATTTGTTCCCAACTTCTTTAGAAAATTAAAATGATTATGTGTACGTAGCTGAAACACTTATGGCATTAGACATACGGCCTCATCACGAGTTGGGCGGTATTCCCGGCATAATATCCGCTGAGCGCTATTTGCGTTAACGCTGCAATGTGTAGCGTAAACCACGCCAGGGCAGGAGTTGTCGTGAATGCGCACAAGGCCTTGGCGTTAATGCAAATAGCATCCAACAAAAGAAGTGGCAGCGAACCCGAAAATGCAGTGCGCATTGCGCTACCACCGAGCTACCACACTAATAACGCGTGGGAAACGCATCACCGCCGGAACAGGAAATAAATAGGCGGCCATTTGGGAAATCACAATCCGTCGAAAAGCGCAGCCCCTGTAAGCCATCCACACTTGAAAAGCCTGAAATATGTCACAGGAGCGTACCAGGGGCAAGTCAGCCTTGGACAGGGTCAGGAAACCCAAGTTCTCTGATCAAGAACATGCTATACTTGTGGAGGAGGCCATGGGCCATCAAGAAGAGCTGTATGGGCCACAGCAGCGCAAGACCAGTGCACAGCGGCGAACCCAGATCTGGAGACAAGTGAGCCAGAAGGTGGCAGCGGTGGGCCGTGTGCCCAGGGATGGGGAGGACTGCCGGAAGCGGGTGAATGACTTGTAGGTCCGTGTCCGTGGACTCCTGGTCCAGCACAGGAGCGAGAGCATGGGGACTGGAGGAGGGCCAGCACCCTGTGGAAGGAGCAAATGACGACCCTGATAGACATGGGCACAATTGAGGGAGACGGAGGAGCGGAGGCTGGCTACGGTACCCAGGAGGCTGCAGTTGAGAACCCCCCACCCCTCCAAAATGCATAAATCTGTTAGGCCTACCCCTACAAACCCAGTGTGAATGTATATGTTTGCAATGTGTGCGAAGCACCACAGTCACCCATGAGTGCTCCCTTGTACCACCCTATCATAGCACCCCCAGGCATCACGCCTTGCCTGAAGTACCACCAATGTATCAATGTTATCCCCAAGGGAGACCGATCCATGGCCATACCACAGCAATTTGATGTGTGTGCGTATCAATGCCCCCCCTCACGTACAGCGCCATGGGAGCTGTGCATAGACAACAGACAACTGAAGATGACACACCAACATGTCCCAGCAGTGTCACTCCCCTGTAGCATGTTCCAGCAATCACACCATAGTGAACAACAAATATGTGATGGCCAAGCATTATATTAAATGTGCCATAACACACTGTACAGCATGAAATGCATGATACAAATGTAAGCTGCCCTCACCTCATACCATACCCTATGTACCCTACAGGCATGCAACGATCATCGTAGGGCAATTTAGATACGGTGGAAGCAGGCACATTCAGCAACATGCCCAGATGCGTATAAACCAGCACCATCACCCCGCAAAGGGACCGGGCAGAGAAGTCAAGGCACAGGACACATCCCAGGTCACCCGCAGCCCAGTCAGACAGGCTGAACGTCCACAGCGCTGCAGGGTGTCACCGCCTCAAATGCTGGAAACAACCAGGGATTTGCAGGATGTGGAGGTAGCCACTAGTGGTACAAACTCGGATGAGGGCCACACATCCACTAAGGAACAACATGCTGCGCCGGTGTTCTCACCCAGCCAGGAGATGGGCTCACTCCAAAAGAACCGGAGCAGGTTCCAGTGGAAACACACACTCCCCATGTCCGTAAACGTGCAGGTCTTGCCCACACACCTTTGCCTGATGTGGACACCCCTTCTTATGGCAGCCCTGAAGGCAACCCGTCCAACCGCGGCAGCCCCACCAGACAGACTGCCTTCTCCAGCATGGGGTCTGGCATGGATTCACATGCACATGAATATTCCTCGTCATCAGGCTGGGACTCCTCGGTTTCGTTTCTGAACTGTCTTTCTACTAATAACCAATCACTGGTCTCTGGATTATACTGCCACCAGCCAATGACTGCCCTCTACCTAAGCCCCTCCTCTGGCAGCCATCTTCAGATTTTTACCGCATGCGTTTTTTCAAAGAGTTTACTCTTCTTTTTTTGGTCAAATCGAGCCTCAAGCTCCACCGATTCATCTTCTGATTAACGGGGACCCGTTTCGAAATCTCTACGCCCCTCAAGGGCGAAATTTAGTCTAATCACTTCTTGGAGGATTCCGGAAGATCTTTGAGGCCTACCCTGCGTGGAAATAGCCGAACACAAAGGCGACTTGATGAGCACTCCCGGTGCCTCTACTGCCTGCACTCCGACTGTGCGTTCTGCAAGGACATGTCCGTCCGTACCATGAAGGACTATCGCAAATGGCCTGCTGACTGGCTGGAGGCGAAGAGCCCGGCAACAGGTGAGCCCAAGAAGAAGTCTGAGAGGTCTTCTAAGACCTTTGAGGGCGCTCCGGGGACGGGGGCCCAACAGAAGGCAAAGAACTGCGAGTCTGCGGGCACCGGGAGCGCCGTTGGTACGGGCTCCTCGGCTGCCAGGCACGGCGCAGCATCGCTGAACCATCAACCACGAGCCAATGCTCCGGCCCGACGAAAAGGAAGTCGCAAAACCCGGGTGAGCTTCGGGAGAAGCCCCGGTTGACCCCAGTGGAGAAAGCCAAGGGGGAGTGAGGCAGTGACCCTCCCCCCACGGTGAAGGCCTCAGACACGCCGAAGGTCATGAAGGTCCAGATTCACCTGGCTAAGGCTTCGATTGTGGGAGTGGCAGCCCCAGTGGAGATGACCTCAATCCTAGAGATTCCCTGTCATCCCACAGGGAATCATCTTTCCAGCCCATCGAAAAGACCCAGTGAAGCCCCAGGCCGAAAAGGGGAAAGGGACGCGGTAATCCTAGCAGACTCAGATTTCTCCTTCGAGGAGGAGCTGTCGTTCCTCAAGTCAGTCCTTGACAAGAAGTTCGTTGAGGTCAGGGCCTATGGGAAAGATCCCGATGAGGCGGACGTGGAGAGTGACGGTGGAGCCGACGAAGAATGGCAGGTCGACGAGGAATCCGGAGGACACCACGCCACTGCCGATGCTCCCATCACAACCGATGCCACCGCCGACAGACAGGTCGGAAGACATGTTGCTAGCGCTGCACACCCTGTACACAGAGATGAGGACAAGGATGCCCTTGCCTCCGGCAGACGATCCAGCGGTGCCTGGACCGTCGGGGAGTCCTCCAACAAAGCAGAGTGGAGTCCATCCGCCCCTACCCTTCCATCCTTCACCTCCATCCCCTCCGCCGAGGGATGAGATGGAGACGACGGGACGGATGACGAAGGCGGCCACGACGGAACAGATCTCCCGACGCCCCCTCCCCGGACTTCCCCTCCCGACGAAATTGGCTCGTTTCACGCCATGATCGTCAGGGCCTCAGAGCTTTTCCAGCTATGCCCCGAAGAGCAGAAGGAGGGATTCCTTTATCAATGACGAGAGGCCAAGAGGAAGACTGTACTCTCGGTCCCGCTGTTGGACAAAATCTGGGACGAAGGACTGTCCCTTCTGAAGAACCCGTCCATGGCCCCTGCGAAGAGAGACCGGTACGAGAAGAAGTACTGGGTCCCAGACACCGCGCCTATGTGCCTCAGGGCGCAGCCGTCCCCGGACTCAGTATTCTCTGCGACGGCCAAGAAGAAATCAGCAGGGGCGACAGCATCGACTTCCACTTCCCCGCCGGACGGCGGGGGGAAGAAGCTGGACGCCATGGGACATCGGGTCATCTCATCGGCAGCGACGACCATTAAGGCGGCCAACGCTCTCGCTATCGTGGCCCCCTATGATAGGGAGCTGTGGTTTAAAATCGCCCCCCTCCTGGACTTCCTTCCAGATGACAAGAGGGTGGAAGCCCTTGAAATCCTGCAAGAGGGCGAGGTGGCTTCGTACCACACCATCACGGTAGCCACGGACATCGCTGACACCGGTTTTTGACAGTTGGGCAAAAGCGTTTGCCGTTGCGGTTGGCTCAGGGCCACCGACTTCCGCCAGGACGTACAGACCCGCCCTTCGACGGGAACAACCTGTTTGCCAAGGCAGTGGACGAGTCACTGCAGGCCATCAAGGCAGACACTGAGATGGCCTGTGCCTTGGGCACGCTCCATCAGCGACAGCCTTCCTTTCGTACCTCAAGGTGCCTCCAAAGGATTCAGCGGCAGCTCTTCGTCATACCGTCAGGCGGCCCGTTCTTCATCGCAGGAAGCCTACAGAGGCCGCAGCAAGGCCGGTGAACATCATCGTCATCGCCAAGGGGCCCAAGGTGGCAAGGCCTTGGCGAAGCAGGACTGAACCGGCCGTGACATCGGGCCCCCACCCGAGCATCCCGGTGGGAGGCCGGCTGGCAAACTTCATTGGTGTGTGGAAATCCATCTCCACCGACAGTTGGGTGCTGGAAGCCCTGGCCCTCGGACACACTGTGGAGTTCCAAAGGAAGTGTTGTTACTTTCCACTGGTGGCCAGGAAAGAAAACCACATTCCACGGCTACTTCTGGAGGTATGAGCGATGCTGGAAAAGGGCACAATAGAGCTCATCCCGAAGAGGTTGCGGGGCTCAGGAGTATACTCGCGGTATTTCCTCGTCCGAAAAAAGACCGGCGGCCCATTTTAGATCTCCACGCCTCAACAAATACATAAAATCCCAGAAATTACGGATGGTCACCCTTCAGCACGTGCTGGGACAGCTGGAAAAAGGAGACTTCCTGTTGTCACTGGACTTGGAGGATGCATACTTTCACATCCCCCATACACAAGGGACATCGAAAGTTTCTGCGCTTCATGGTCCAAGGGCGGCACTATACGTTCAAGGCACTGCCCTTTGGTTTGATGTCAGCACCAAGGGTCTTCACCAAGTGCCTGGCACCTGTCGGGGCGCAGCTGCACCTGCAGGGGATCCACGTCTACCCCTATCTGGACGATTGACTCATCCGAGCAAAGTCAAGGGAACTCGCTGTCGATCACACAGCGAGGGCCATCCGCTTGCTCACGGAACTGGGGTTCTCGATAAACTATGAGAAGTCCTGTTTGGTGCCATCGCAGGACGCTCTGTTCCTGGGAGCCATACTCAACACGTGGCACGACTGCCTTCACCGTTGGAGGAGAGGATTAAAGCCATCCTGGGCAAGGTACAACAGCTGTTGACCATGGAAGTTGCCAGGGCGAGGTCCATCAAGTCCCTGCTCGGCATGATGTCATCATGTATCTACCTCGTTCGGTTGTGCAGGTTGTGGATGCGGCTGCTGCAGGAGTTCTTCGATGTCCGTTGGATACAAGTGGCCGGAAGCTTCGAAGACAAGGGCCCTCATTACAACTCAGGCGTTGAGGGTTTAACGGCGCCATCGGCGCCATTAACCCTTAACGCCTGATTACAAGTGTCCCTTTGCGGGTTGGTGTTTAACGCCTGCTTTTAGCAGGCGTTAAAAATCCAACTTGCAAAGGGACTTTGGAGCTAATTACGGCACCGTAATTTACGGTGCCGTAATTAGCGCCTTCCCCATTCCCATTATGCCCTATGGGGGCAAAAATGGGAATGGGGAAGGGCAAATGGTGAATGGGGAATTACCGCCCCACTCACCTTGGAATGGGGCGGTAATTCGTAACCTTAGCGGCATGGACCATGGTGCTAATAGCACCATGGTCCTCCGCCAAGGTTGTAATGAGGGCCAAGATCGCCCTCAACAAGACTTTCCATCAAGCAATCCGGTGGTGGGGCACCCGCGTGCATCTCGCGGCAGACATGGATTCCCAGACCCCAGTGCATCAGGAAATGGTGATGACGGATGCCTCCCTCGAGGGAAGGGGCGCACACACCGGAGATCTCCACGCAAGTGGCCTTTGGCTCCCAGAGGAGCGGTCGCTGCACATCACGCCCTGGAGCTCTGTGCTGATTTCTGTGCCCTCAGGTCCTTCCTTCCGTCCCTGAAGGACCAGGTGGTACGGGTCTTCACTGACAACACCACCACAATGTTCTACATCTGGAAGCAAGGGGGCACCCGATCCCCGGCTCTCTCCAAGGAAGCGCAGGATCTGTGGCACTGGGCCGTCGCCCAAGGGATGTTCCTGGTACCCTTTCACCTGGCAAGAGTGAAGAACACCGTCACCGACTCACTCAGCTGGGAGCTGCGATCTTGTCATGACTGGGAGCTTCGGCAAGATCAAGTGGATCTCCTATTCTGACGATGGGGCAGTCCCCAGATCGATCTGTTTGTGACAGCGATGAACGCCAAGTGCCGGAGGTTCGCCAGCAGGTTTCCCCGGCTGGGGAGCATGGGGGATGCGTTCTCATTCCCCTGGGACGGCCTGTTTTTCTATGCGTTCCCACCGTTGCTTCTGCGACTCATCAGTCAACTTAAACGGTCCCGGTGCAGGATGATCCTCGTCGCACCGGCGTGGCCAAGACAGATATGGGTCTCGGACCTTCTGGACACGTCAGCGTCCCCTCCAGTCAAACTGCTGATGGACGCAGATCTTCTCGCCAGGGAAGGAGGCGCGATCCTGCATCACGACACAGGATTGCTGAACCTGCAGGCCTGGCTCCTGCAGCACTAGAGTTCAGAGGCTACGATATCCCGGCGGACTGCAAGGAGGTACTTGCCAAGGCCAGTGCTTCCTCGACTCTCAAGTGCTATAGACATAAATGGAAGAGGTTCTCTGTCTGGTGCTGTGCACAGAGGAGGATCAACCCTCTACGGATTACGTCCCCTCAAGTGCTACCGTACTTGCTGTTCGCTCGAAGGTGAGCCTGGTGAGGAGGTAAGAGATGCTTAATGTTGAGTTGTTGGAATGCTTAATGTTGAGCCTTGCCACCTCCCGTGGTTGTCCAGGTGTGTACTGCTATGTATTCTTGTATTCATGAGCATGTGAATCCATGTCAGACCCCATGCTGGAGAAGGAACAAGTTACTTACCTGTAACTGTTGTTCTCTAGCATGGATTCACATGCGAACCCTCCCTCCAACCCCTCTGCGGCTCTTCTCTTGGTCCCACTGCCACTTTATGTGCTACCAAATCTGAAGATGGCTTCCAGAGGAGGGGCTTAGGTAGAGGGCAGTCATTGGCTGGGGGCAGTATGACCCAGAGACCAGTGATTGGTTATTAGTAGAAAGACAGTTGAGAAACGACAATGAAACTCATTTTTTTCTTTACCGAGGATTCCCAGCCTGATGACGGGGGAATATTCATGAGCATGTGAATCAATGCAGACCCATGCTGGAGAACAACAGTTACAGGTAAGTAACTTGTTCCATGTCCACCGACAGCTCCCCTAACACTCCCGCAGACCTCTCATGCCAAGAAACAACACACCTGACAGACCCAGAGTCACCGGAAATGCTATCATGGGACGGCTTGACGTCATTGAGGAACGGCAGTGTAAAACCGAGGCAATGGCGAGTGAGAACACCCGCCACATCAAGGCAATAAGCCCTGCCATCCATAATGCTGCGAAGAGCATGGCACGTGACAATGCCCGCACCCATAGAGGAGTTGAGGGCTGTACAGAGGTGCTGACTGGATTTGGACAGTGAGGGAGCAACCGAGCAGACCGTGTCGGATGAACTGGCACCATTCACACATTTTTTTCCGGTACCTGGGAATGGACAATTACCGGATCCGGCGGGGTCGGAATGCCCCAGTAATTGCCCATTCCCAGGTGCCGGAAAAATGTGCAAGTTCGGCGGCAGCCTGCCGGTTTTACCGGCAAGGCTACTGCCAAACTTGGAATGAGGCCTTATGTTTATGAATATGTGTGTGACACTCATGCAGAACAAGTACGGTGGTGTGTACATTTTGCATTACTATCTGCTGTCTTCATGTGCACCATGTGTGCTCTGCAATGTGCGCCATGTGCCTTATGGGGAACTCACTGCAACAGTGGTGCATCCCTTACTTCAGGATGGGGGTCCCGTCATATCTGCCTGTTCGCATATTCTATTGTTAGGTGATGGGCAATGACTGTTGTTGTGTTTGCTACTTTTCACATTAATCAACATTTGGCCAGGCATGTCAATGGCCATTCAGGTTTTACTATCTCAGGGATGTTCATGGCTGTGACTTCACCTGCCCATCTACAGTGGTTTTGTGGATGTGTTTTCCATTGTACTGACTTGACACTCCTGTGTGGTTTGCAGGGTGACATTATTCTTGGGTGTCAGGGTGAGCAGCAGCAGTGCAATGCAGACAAGATGCATTGTGGTTGTTGTGTTTCCATACGTGATTGTGAATTCACAAGTGTGTGGCATTCACCTTCTGTGTGTTGTGCTGTGGGAAACGTGTACAGGGGACCTTGTGTGACACACATGCATGGAAATGGTGCTGTGCTAGTGCTGGCTGTCTCCTGGTGGCGTGTAAAGATTACTGTGTATGCCCCCCCCCGGTGAATGTTGGCATGCATTTCATGCAGGAATTGTACTCCCCCAACATCCATGTGTTTTGGCCTTGGTGCCTCTCCATGTAGGCTGGCAGGGTACTGTTGTGCAGCACCATGGAGTCGTGTGTAGAACCTGGGTAGCAGGCGCAGCAGTGGCTGAAAGTCAGGTCAGAGCTACAGGTCATCTGCACGTTAATGGAATGGTAACTCTTACGGTTCCTGTAGGCTGCCTCATGATCCCGGGGTACTACAAGGGCAACATGTGTGCACTCTAGGGCTGCAATGACGTTCAGGACTTGGGCAATGGCATGGAACTGTTCCTTCACTTAGTTGACCTGTGCCTGTGTGACTGGCAATGTAATGTGCTCATTGACATGGAGCAGCAGTGCATCCAGCACCTGTCCCAGCATGGCACTGAAGGTGGTCTGGGCCATTCCATGCATCATGGCACCTGTGTGTTTGAAACTGCCAGTCTCGAGGTGGGACGGACACAACCTTCACAAGTGGGGGCCAAGCAGTACTGATGGATATCTGGCTGGCTATGTCACCCTGAATTGTGTCCAGCAACTGGGTGATGGCTGCCCTGTCCAGCCTGTACTCAGACACCAACTGCCCATCAGCCAGGGCCTAGGGTTTTGGCCTGACCCTGGGGATTGCTGGCCTTATTGCTGGTGTTGGGAACGGTGTGTGGGCCATGGGTGGGTCTTTTGGAGGCCTCTTGTTTGCATTGTTTCAACCTGGCCCTTATTGCTGTCTCTTCATTGCTACTAATGGCTAAATGGGGAGGGTGTGTGTTGCATGGGTGGGTCTTTTGTGGGCCTCTTGTGTGCATTGTTTCTACCTGGGCCCTTATTGCTGTCTCACGTATTCTTT
Source organism: Ambystoma mexicanum (assembly GCF_040938575.1). Classification (NCBI taxonomy): domain Eukaryota; kingdom Metazoa; phylum Chordata; class Amphibia; order Caudata; family Ambystomatidae; genus Ambystoma; species Ambystoma mexicanum. The sequence continues at coordinate 109,399,750 of NC_090938.1, read as the reverse complement.
CACCTCCAGCATTTAGCTACGGGTATTTTCAGCAGTATTAGCAGCGGTTTTCCGGCGGTATGTGCGCCAGCGCTGTACTTGTGATAGGTCTATAATAGCGTGTTTGGCTGCCGGCACTATTGCAGCCGACGCTAGCACAGCCGCCTGTTTTTTCCACCCAATGTAATAGCGCCGGCAGGTTTTACAGTCGTGTTCCGGCAGAGCGGTCTTGCCCGTGCTTGATTTAAGGGTTAACGCCCAACTCGTGAGGAGGCCCATAATGTTATTTATAAGTTTGTTTATAAAAACTTTGAATTTCTTAACAATGTAGGCTATGATTGCAGAACTCACACTGCACATGCTTACTCTGTTGCTGATGTAAACATCTGTGGATATTTTGGATAAGCAGATAAAAAGTGTCAGCAAATATTTACAGCTTTATTTGAAGTGGAAACTCTGAGAGTGCATTTGTTGTGTTTAGAGCTTGCTTCATGATCAACTATTGTTTACACTCTTACAGATTTCTATTTGTAGATTCAAGCAGGTCTATATTTTGAACTTTTTATTCTATGCATACTACTTTTCAATAAAAAAAGAAAAACATTTAAAGACATCAATTTACACACAGTCTGGAGAATTTGAGTCTTTTCAGTCTAAGTGTGTAATATATTGCACATCTGTGTTGCATAAAATTATTATTTAACAATAAGACATGAGCTTGGGTTGAGGGGGCATTACTGCGTCAGGTAATGCCCCAGGGTCTTTGTTAAGGCCATCACTTCGGTCGGCATTGTAACTATGTCAATTAATTATGTATCAACCTCCACCCATTAAAGGTGCTGCCAGCAACAGCCAGAGAGTCTCATTATGAGTTTGGCGGTCCCGAAATAAGGGTGCTGGTAGCAAGGTATTGGTACCCTTTCCAGACCGCGAAGCCAAGAGTTTGCCAGTAAGGGCACGGAAATCCCGGCAGGCCTGATCTGCCGTGAGTTCTGGTCCTTACTGTCAGTATTTTCACTGAAGCACCAGCACTGTTAGCAATGGCGTTGGTGCTTCAGTGACTCCATTCCCATGGGTCTCCACAGGAATGGAGATTTACCGTTTCCGCCGCCTGGCATAATATCCTGGTGGCAACAAGAAGTCAGGTGGTGGAAACGGTGTTACAGGGTTGCTGGTAACTCGCCACTTACCAGTGGATTTTACCGGCAACACTGTAATGAGGCGTAATGAGGCGTACAGTATTGGAACAACTGTAGCACTCCATTTGAAGAGTAATCAGTCAGAAATGCTAGCGAGGTTCAGAGAGGAAGCTTTTCATGAAGTATCTACAAATGTGCTGCTTCTATCTCCAGTGGTACCGCTTGGATGAGCGAGAGGCCTTCCAAGGATCTTTTCTTTCTGATGCAATGCATCTGCCGGAAGTCTTCATCCACTTCATCCCAGGGTACTAATAATTTCTTTATTCGGTTTTCGCAACTGGAAAAAGAAAACAAAAAAAAGATATCCGCCATAGAATGGGATATGAAGTCCGTTTGTTCACTCTTTTGATGGCATCCATTTAAAACAGTAAAAAAAATAAACAAAGGATATGGCCGCCATGGAACGGGAGAAGGGACTACATATGGTCTCTTCGCCCTTTCCATGGCAGCCATTAAGAAGATAGAAGAAAGAAAAATAAAATAACCGCTATGGAAAGGGACAAGGGAGTACATGTAGTCCCTTCTCTCTTTCCATGGCAGCCACTTGCAGAATGAAAACCAAGGGATGTTGGGGTGACTAGTGCCTTGTCTGGATGCTAAGGACCAGGTGAGGGCCAATCAGATGCCGGGTTAATATAGGAACTCCACAATATCAACGACAGATGCAGCACCTGAGGAGTACGAGTTGTAATGGGAACGAAACATGTATGGACTCTTAGATCAGAATGTAATGGCTATGTGAGAGATACGGTAGGCCGTAGGGAGGGGGTTTTTGGGGGGTACATGGTTAATAAAATGTGACATGAAACTGTGCAGATGAACAAAGTTGTTATGATGGGCACTGTTTATCATGATGTAAGTTGAAATGTTACAAAAATCTAATAAAAAGTTAAAAAAATTATAATACTATAGGAGCTAAAAGTTGGAGCCTCTTGGAGCCAGGTTTCCTGTAGACAAATAATGTTCCAGTTACTATATCTCCATCTCCAGGAAGGTGGGAAAAGCCTCTGGTATTCCAAAACACAAACACCCAGGATCGCTCTCGTTGTTAATTACTAGAAGGGTTTGAAACTTCCACCCCCTGAGATCATTGGCTAAAGGCCCTGTTTGCCTCCAGATATCACTGTTATCCTTAATGACACGCTGGTCTTTGTTAGCACAGTCAAAAGTCACCTTTAGAGGATCTTTTGGAATTCTAAAAGAGGACTCCTTCACTTGGCTTTCCAACTGAAGAAGTGGCTCCACAACCCCCTCTCTGCACAACATAAGATGGCCTAATTGAAACGACTCATCCAAGCACACTTTGGAACCCTGAAATAGTTTTTGTCAGGGCTCAATTGGAATCAGACACCTTTGTCAAACTTCGTTTCTCTGTTTCACTCAGCTCAAATCCTAACGGCAGAAGTAAATGAGCCATTTGGAGAAGGGAAAACCTCACCCCATTAGATGATACATTTAGGTTCACTTTGTCCATTTTAGATTCCTCTGCAAATTCCCCGATTTTGATATCAATTGAGTGTAGAAAACTCAGCAGAGGAATATGCTGGGATTTTGTCTTTACTTTAGACCACTTTAAGATCAAGCCATCATTGGCCGGCAATAGGCATTCCAATCCTAATGTGTAGGACTCCTGGGCTCCACTGTAAACCTTAGAAATGGAACAGGCTTACACTTGAAAGAACTTTGAGCCAAGTTACGTATTTGGGGTCCAACATTCATGGCTATCGGAAGTTGCTGTTCCAAAGGCGTTCTCCGTTTAGAGTTCACCACCAACCATCTCTCTTTCAAGGTACAAAATAAGAGGTTGACGTTCACAACACTTATTGGCTTAGCACAATGAACATTAAAAAGATTTGATGCGTGCCACGGCAGGTGGCAACCATTCAACAAATCCCTCAGCCTGGTAAGAGGGCCCACTCTCACAGGGGTTTGAATTGTCAAGGTGTAAGAGCCCTTCTTCACTATATCTTACACCAGGTTGTCATCATGCATGGTAAAGACAGAACTGTTGTCCCCATCCTCCTCTTACAAGGAGGTACAGCTGGCAAATGGAACCTGAGAACAGCACAAACTAACACCCTCCTTTTGAGCTTCCACATTCTGATTTTGATCAATCTGCAGAGGCATTTGCTAATTTAAGTCAATTCTTGTGCAGGTAGAGGAATTGTTAGATTTCTCAAGAACAGCCTGGAACAGTTTGATTTTCTTTTTTTCTGTGGTGACATATTCTTTGATTTTCTCTTTGGCATATCTTGATTCACCTATTCATTCACCAGTTTTCTCTTCTTCCTTTTTTGGAATATCGGAAACGATACAGTCAAAGTATCCTTTGATTTTACTTTCCTAAATTGCTTTACAGAGCTGTCCATCATAATCTTCACCGGTACAGATAGTATAACTTCCGCTGTAAAAATCACACCATGACCCGTCTCTGCATCACATGGGTTGGGATTTCCAACAATTGGTTGTGTAGATGATGATTCAAGATTCATTATACCATCCTTGCTGGTCACCAAACCCAATTGTTCCTGCTCAACCTCAAGTTTCTCCTTCTCCAGGATCATTTTGATTCACCCAGTTAGGATGTAGTTTTGTGAGGTAAGAGGCGCAGGAGAGGCTCCCTAACCATTTGGGTATAGTTCTTTAGAATCCCTTTTTTAAAAATTAGACTTTGACGGGGCGCTGTTGAGCGCCGACATGAATGGCTGAACTGGTGAGCTTCGCACTCTCCAATATCCTGCATACATAATACTGCCCATAAAGGACCGAAAAACATGAATACCTGCATACCGGCGGATGGTGGAACACACAGGCACACGGCTGTGCAACTTTCAGCACATCCTGTCCCCCGGAACGCAGTGAAACTTGCCTCAACCTCCTTCCCACGCGGCGGCTGCACTGTGACGCCGAGGGGAGAGAAGTGGATCTGAGGCAGCGGTGGTGCTGAGCGCCACGCTGAGACCATGAGACTGGGGACGGCATCCTTATTGCCCGGAGCGGGAGGACGACTCGCCAGGGAATCCCTGGGTAGAAAGAGCGCACCGGCTTGGCGGCACTGGGCCCCACCTCCACCCTTATCCGAGGATCGACCAAAACATTACGCTAACTGCTGCCTACAAATGGAGGCGCGATGAAGGCACATCGGCACCATAGCACGTGCGGTCCGTGGCCCGGAACATAAAAACACAGGGCATGTGTATTACAACACTAGCTGCTCACAACTGGGCCCGCTGATAAGACGCTGTTAACACGCGACCCTGGGACAACATTCAGATCCATACAATGCATACCACCCCCCCCAAGCAAGTTGCAAACTGCTGGATTAACTACCCACTCGCTGAGATGTGACCCGCAGAGGCACTACGGGTGAAAAGAAGGACCCCATGGACGCATTTGCCAACATGCTGCGGCCGGATGAGGACCCTGCCTGCTCGCAAGACCCTTCCCGAATTGAACAGGTGCCACAGGTACTATCATGGACACCTTTGACCACGATGACTCATTGCCTGTTGTTGGGGCTCTCAAAGGATAGGTACAGACTATTATTCACAATCCAGGGGAGTTGTAACTCTTTTCCATCATACCCTAGGCTTCCAGATTACAAATCACCAAATCAACTGTTGACCCAATCAGCAGGTATGTTATTGTCTAGGGAAACCTGAACAGACTTCCCACTGTCCATGTCAATAGTTATGGTCCCAACATTGACGACCCTGATTTCTACCTCAAGATTGTCGAACTAATATCCCCATTGGACACCAGGGTACTATGGGGCGGGGCTTTTAATACGATACTCAATCCACTGGTGGACAGAACCTCTACGACTCCCTGAGCCCAGACCAAGTCATCTCACACCATTCTTCAGTGCAGGTAAGTCACCTGCCTTTATAGACACCTGGCGTGAGCTACACCCCCAAGGCAAGGAATATGCATTCTACTCCTCGGTTCACGACTCCGGCTCAAGCATAGACTACTGACTATGCGTCCCTGATTATGTCCTGCTTACAACGGACTGCACTGTCTGGGATCATTCCCCTGCACTACTTTCGATTCAACCGACACAGCAAGATCTCCGTCCCCAATTGTGGAGAATGCCTCCTGCTCTTCTACATGACACTACATTATTTGACCCCCTCAGAGTTGAGATATGAGAGTTCTTCAAGTGTAATGAGGGCTCGTGGGTTCTCCATCTGTAATATGGGAAACCTTTAAGGTTTGGATATGTGGCCACATACTGCCCCTGGCCCATGGTTCCCCCCGCACCATAGGCCACAACCTTTCTCGGCCGAGACCCAACTACGAACACTCGAGAACACATACGCCCTAACACCAGAAGAGTCGACACTATTCAAAATTAATTAATTAATTCAAAACTGGGCGAATTCCACAAGCTAGCAGATTGTGAGATCCTATATATCACCACTCCCTCAAGGTCCAGAAGGTACGGGGAGGGAGACAAAGCCAGTAAATCGCTTGCCAGATAGGTTAAAACTGAAAACTATATGCAACCTATTACCAGTGTATGCGGCTGGGGGGGGGACATGTGTGGGGGGAAAATGCAATTAATTAAGTGTTTACTGAATTTTATTCATCATTGTATGCTAACGCTGACACTGGGTCAGAGAGCAACCTTATCCAATATATAGGCTCTCCCCCACGTCCTGTGCTGCGCTAGAAACCGCACTGACCATCGAAGAAATCGTGCAAGCTGTCAAAGACCTTACTGCAGGGAAAGCCCCGCAACAGGACGGCCTACCCATTGATCTCTACAAATGTTACCTAACAGATCTTGCCCCCCGACCTCTGACATTATGGGAGGAGGCTATCTCGGTGGGGACTCTCCCTCTGTCATTGCGGGAGGCATTCATCTCCATACTGCTCAAACCCAACAAACCCCTGCAGGAGGCCTTGTCTTACCGCCCGCTCTCCCTAACCAATTCAGACGCCAAAATATTTGCTAAGGCCATTGCGAATCGACTGATGCCCCACATGCACCATCTGGTACATCCCGACCAATCACGCTTTATCCTCTGGAGATCCACCTCCTATTTGCCATCATTTCCCAATTAGACCCCAATGGCAAGGTAATCACAGCTTCTCTTGACACCGAGAAGGCATTCGATTCGCGATCCTGGAAGTACATGTTCTCACTATTGAATTCATGGCAGCACTGATATGACAGAACCACTCAAATCGAGCCTGCGGAGAAGAGGCCCGCCCCAACAGATATCATTATAAGCTGATGATAAACACATTTTCCAAGTATTCCGGCTACAAGATCAACACCTCTAAATCCGAAATGATACCAATTACCTGAGGTTCGGCTCAGATTGGTTCTGCATTGGGTTTTTGCTGGTCCCCTATTTCGGGACGTTACTTAGGGGCGGTAATAGCTAGTGACCGGCAGACATTATATTTGTCAAACTATGAACCATACTTGCTTCAACTGGAAACTAAGCTTAAACTCTGGAGGACCATTATTATTGGGATATCATATGTGACCCATAGGTCCCTAAGGTGGGAAATGTATTCTGTTTAGGTGGTTTCTCATATACTGTCCTATGTACTCTGTTGATTGGGTCTTGCTGCCTTATTGAGCCAATCCAGGGTACCGGCAGGCAATGCCGGCCCCCTGTTCAAGGCCCATGGATAAGGCCCCTCTCCAACCCTGTCTGGCCTGTGCGTCGCTGGATGGAGCACCATGACATTACATCACATCCAAAGATATAGAAAAATCCTGCACTTACACTTAGCCTGGTAAGCAACTTGGTTCACATTATCCTGGCCTACACACCGAACTTGGATACTCTGACTGCCTCGGCTGCTCCTTGATTCTTTCCCTACCTATCTAGCTATAAACTCTAAACTCTTCACCTGAAATGTGGCTATCATGTTGTGCCCATCTGCTCAAAATATAACCCCGTCAAATTCGAACCTTGGTGTGCTTTTGCAATTGTTCATTCCTCCTTTTGTACTGCTTTGTAGTGCCTAGAGGCACATTCGATCCTAGGTGTGCTTTGCAAATTCTCATTCCTCCTGTCTACTTCCTTGTGCCTTTGCTTTGTAGTACCTAGAGGCAAATCCAAACCTAGGTGTGCTTTTGCAAATGTTCACTCCTCCTTTTGTCCTGCCTGCAGTACTTTCTGGCTCAGGCATGTTCTACCTCCATGCACCCTACTGCATTTGTGTACCTTTGGTTAATTCAATTTTTAGATTGGATTTACATCTGTGCTTCCTCTCTCGACATCTTGTCCGTCCCTTCCCCCTCTCTCATTCCCTCCCCTCTCTCCCTCATTTTTGTCACATCGCTTGCACTCTCTGAAATTATGTCAGTCTTAGTATGCTAGTTTTCTAGGTCTCTTCCTCCCCTTGTCAACATTTAACACTTGCTCATTCTGAATGACTCAAGGCCATTAAGAATGTATCTTTTCTCATGGTCCCTCCCCTTGCCTTGATGCGCTTTGAAACACTGTCTCCCAATCTACCGCTATGCTGGTTAAATTGTCTGTAGTACTTCATACCTACCTGACTTGCCTTTTGCATGTATGTTATCTGATGTAGCCCCCCCGTAGCACGAGGTGAGACTTTGCCAGTCCACATACCAGCCTGATTTGCCTTTTGCATGTATGTTACCTGATGTAGCCCGCCGTATGATGAGGCAAGGCTTTGCCAGTCCACATACCTACCTGATTTGCCTTTTACACGTATGTTACCTGATGTAGCCTGATGTAGCATGAGGCGTGGCATTGCCAGCCCACATACCTACCTGACTCGCCACTTTTCCCTGATACCCATCTCATCCCATGTGATCCTCACTCATAATGCCACCCCCAGGGTCAGAAACAGGTAGCGACTTCCTTCCCCTGGTCACATGGGAGGAGACTTTAGGCGGAGGATCAGTGATGACTACATTGGTTTCATCACACACTAGTGTAACGGGTCATCGCCCCTACCCTTGGTTAAGTTGTTCAATAGATAGGCATCAAGCATCTGTGTGGCTGATGGCCCGCTGTCTGTTCTTGTTGGTGACACTTCTGTATTCAAGATTCCTGAGCCACTGTTCCATAGATTGTTCTCCATGTAAAGTGCGCGTGCAAACCTTTTAACAGGTGTCGGAGGTGCACTACCCATTGGTGCTGCCATCGTCTGAGCTCGCCATGCCTGGTGGAGTTGGCAAAATGTATTCTGTTGGTGTTATTCCTGTTGCCTGTGTTTTTGCACCAGTTTATGTTGCAAGTATTGTAGCAAAGCATCCTTGCACATTTGCACAGTGTATCCTTGTGATGGTTGCTGCAAGACCTCCTTCCCTGATATATGTGGGTCAAAAGCGGCCACTTTTACTTTCAAGTGAGGGTCCATAAAGGAATCCAGCAGGCACTGAATGTTAGCTTTAATTCCAACTACATGTAGATGACCACACTGTAAGGTTGAAAGCAGGTCCCCCACCAGCTATGTTGCATATGCCTTACCTGCCATGGTATGGGCCCTTGTCATGTTGGTCAGGTTGAGCTCACGCAGGTACACCAGAAGGTGAACCTCACTCAGGGATGAGTTGTGACGGCTAACCCTCTTGATGGCCTCCTTAAAAGGTTGTAGAGTAGAACATAGATTATGCAGCAGCGGTCACTGACGGAGTGTAAAAAGTGCCCCATCTGCAGCTCTGCTATGAGTGTTGCAGTAATCTGCAATGGCATTGCACAGCTCACGTAGCATGTGGAAAGTAGAATCCCAATGGGTGGCGTCTGACCTCATCAGGTTGCAATTTGTGGCGCAATTTAAGTTAACACAGTTGATTTTTGGCATGGTAATGCCATCTGAAGTGGGAACTGATCTTCTGAGCCATAGCAACTATTTCTTTGACAAGCTCCAATTGCTGATATAGCATGTGACCACGAGGTGAAGGACCTGCTCAAAGCAAGGGATGTGCAGTGGTTTTCTAATTCATAAGGCAGCATGGTCATTTGATCCTTTGGCTGGTGAAGCTGGGGAAGCAAAGCACAAATGCAAACTACGAGTCCTTAGCCACTGTGCTTTCACCTCATCCATTTTCTACTAGAGGTCAGCTCCCCTGTGGCGTCTACCCTGTGAAAGCCTTTCATGTACCGTTTGCCTAGTGCTGAACTGAATATGCATGCTGCACCCTTGAATTACTAAAAAGGTAACTTATGTTCAATGGTTGCAAAAATAAAACAAGCTAGTTGGTTTTACAAGTGTTTTACTGTGCATTTTCAATGAACACATATTATCATTTGTTGCTGGAGCTTTAAATCATTTAATGAAATAAATACATAAAATAAATGAACAGTCTTCAAAACCCCCATTCCTCCCCTTCATCTAGTAAAGGTCTGCCCCACAGCACTCCAAAATGCACCTCCAGCAAACTGACATATTACAACTTCACTAATGCTTTCTTCCTTAAAGCGCCCAATCAGTTCTTTAAAAAAATAACCAATAATAGCGTTCCATCTGTCACTCTTCAAGTTTAACAATAACAATAGTATCATATATTTTTATTTAGCACTTTATGACAGATACCACCTTTGTCTAATTTTGCTAATAAGTGCTATTACCACCCAATTTAATGCTAATGTAAAGTGTTCTTTTATTGATCAAATCTGAAATGTGTTGTGCTATTGTGGCGATTGGTTTTACCAGAAAAAGATGGAAGGGGGGTCATTATAAGGGATAGGCAGGTGAGGAACATGTAATATTGATGGGTGCAGCCTGAAAGTGGCACAGTCTTGAATACCGATACCGTTCTGTGGGGTTTGTGGAATTGACACTTTGGTGTGTGTTGTATCCAAAGGGGAAAATCTCAAGATATATGAGATGACAGCAATGAGACATTGGGTGAGCCCTTGTCACTGCATACAATATTTAAAAAAGGTAGCAGGCATTGTGATGAGCCCTCAGCTGCTCCCCCAACGTGTCTGTGGTTGGGGTGGTGCTAGCAGGCATACATTGTGCATGCTTTGTGTTGTGGTCCTTGTATGTAGTTTAAGGTTGTTAGTAGATTGAAAGGCAATCCGATTAGCTGGGGGAAGAGGGATGTAGTTTGGTCCTCTTGCAGAGTGCTTCTATTTTAATTTTAGGCTAGACTATTGTGCTAAAGTTCAGGTTGCGCTGTTATCCATCTAGACAAGGTGTTCATAATGTTCTGAGCTCCATTTTAGGATCATTGTGGGTTGGTGCCAGTGCCTTATGTCTGTTAGGGAGAAAACCTGTGGGAAAATGGCGGAACTAGTTCCAATCTACAAAGTGTTCTTTATTTAAGTGTTGTGCACAGATGTATTGCACATGTCACTGAAGCAGATCCAAATCGGTCAGTCTCTCTTTAGGCCTAGTTTACTAGATGTGTGCTCAAATAATTTTTGTTTCTAGATTTGTGATGGATACTGTGTTGAATAAATCTGAGTGGTCCATCGCTTGAGTGGTTGCGTAACCATGCTGATTAATCTGAGTGGTTCTGGTGGGTGTTAGAGTCCCAGTCTGGGATAGCATGAGGTTGAAAAGCCTGCTTGGTTCAGTCTTTAGAGGGTGAGTGACGATTGTGGGATCTTTCAACGATGGCATGGATGGGAGATCCATTATATTGAAAGGCAATATCTCACTGGATGTTCATATTCTACAAAAGAGAAACATAGTTTCTGATCTGAGGGAGGAGATGACGGTAGACTAGATAGTATGGCCCTCATTCCGAGATCGGAGGTAAGTACTGGTATTTTCCGGCATGGCGTAAAGTACAACATCGCCCTGGCGTCAGACCGCTAATTGCGGCCCATTCCGACCTCGCGGACACGCGCTTTTCACCATGCCGGAAAAGTACTGAGCGGCCTGCCGCTAAACGACCCGCAAACCCCCTACCGGCATGCTACGACACGTAAATAGCAACACCGCCTTGGAAGACTAGCGCCAGTACATAACGGTGACCGTAATTTACGGATACCGTAAATTACGGTCACTGAAAAAAAGGAACTGGAAATTACGTCGTCGCACAGGAACGGGAAGGAGAGCGGCGGCCATCTTTAAAAACACAATCCATTGCCATCCTCATCTGCCAGCACCCTTTGGAGCAAATCAGACATTGGAAACGGACCAGACGACTACCAACATGCCGAAAGCACCAAAGAAGGCAGCAGACCGCATCCGCAAAAGGAGATTCAGCCCAGAGGAACTCCAGGCCATGGTAGATTACCTGGCTGAGCATGCGGATGTCGTTTTCAGCAGCAACATGCGGAGGGAGTCTATCATCCGCAAAAAGATGATCTGGGCTGAACTCGCCCAGAGGGTGAGCGCCATAGGAAACACCCACCACACCCCCAGGGACTGCCGCAAGCGGTGGGATGACCTGCGGGTGTGGGTGCGGGGCCTCCTCTCCAGCAACCGGAGCCAGGCCATGCAGATGGGAGGCGGACCAAGTACCCCTGTGGAACTAGAGCCGTGGGAGGAGACGTGTGCGGCTCTGATTGGCACAGAATCGATCGAGGGCGTGGGGAACATGGAGTGCGGGGCAACGACTTCTGCCGAAGGAGGTGAGTGTTCACAGTGTACACTGGCAATGTCCATTGCATGATTCAAACTGCCCCAAGGGCCATTGAAGGCACCCTCTTGTGTTGCCCTCCCCCATCCAACCCATCCCCCATCCAACTAATGCAGAGGCAAGTGCCACGCAATCAAGGGCCAAGTGCGAGTACATAACGCACATCAACCATAGTGCATTAACTTGTACATCCCATCATGCACACTGTGCAGCCGACTCGGCATTGTGCCAGCCAAACTGCACATAACCGGGCCACGATGAGTCACTCCCAAACATGCGTACATGACATACTGATGCACATGTACCACTGCAGTAGCTACACCCAAAAGTCCACAAACTGTGATTGACTGAAATGTGAATGCATCCACGTATGCAAATAGGACATCTTACAATCACTCATGTTGTCCCTCTCTTCTACCCCCACAGGCACTGACCATGACAGCGCCGACCCACAACCAAGCCAGCCAAACACCTCCAGGGGCAGTGGCAGGGTCAGGTGAATCCCTGCACCAAAAACAACAGCCCCCCTGGCTCCAGAAAGGCCACTGGATGCTGCCCCACCACAACCCATTCAAGCATTGGCGCCTGCCACAATGCCAACCCCAACATCGGCTCAGTCGAGCATCTCTGGGGAGGCTGCTGCCACTGGCCCTGACGAGTATGCAGACAGCCCGTCACCCATCTGTGGGGCGTCCGAGGAGGAGGACCAACACACAGTCCACACCCCGTAGCCCTGCATCGTACCCCTGGCCTCATGTAGTGACTGTGGAGATGTACCAACACCTGTCTGTAGTCCTCCAATCAACCAGCAGGTGTATGATGATGATGTCTCAAGTCCACCGGTGCAGCCCTCAGCCAAGCATGCAGGGGCAAGTGGTTTCACCGATGGTTTCCCATCATTCCGCACACGTCGGGTGAATCAGCTCTCAGACCTCATAACAGAGTTTATGGAGAACAACCGGCAGGCCCGCGTTGAATGGCATGATGGACTGAGGGAAATGCGGCAGACACTCACCGACTGCACCGACCGGTTGTGTGACACTCTAACTGAGAGCACAACCCGTCTGTGCCACATCCTTGGCCGCATAGCCAATGCCCTTGAGGCAGGCCATTCGAATACCCAGCCAGAGCAGGCGGACACGGCCGCATCCAGTGAGGCCACACAAGGCAGCCCAGCAAGGCGCACTCGGCGTTCAATGTGGTGCAGGGACATGCCCCCTCTCCCCCCCGGGCCAGGGGAGCAAGGAACAATAGTCATTGCTGCCACATGTGGCCTTGTAAGTCCTACATGGGACCAGTGCTGTGGAGTTGGGGGGGGAGGGGGATGGGGGTTGAGGGTTCATTGTGCAGTTGGGGGGGAAGGGGGTGATGGTTTGGTGTGCAGGTTGGGGGGAGGAGGGGCTGCAGTTAATGTTCACAATATTTCCTTCTACACTATTGGTGTTGCAAAGTTGAACAGTTGTGGACATTCATCATTGAGCATGTGTATGATGACGACTGACAGTGTATGGTGTACAAGTATACACACATCCAGTGCCCTGTGTGCCCATGTCATGCCACCCTCTGCTGACTTGTGTTCTGGACATCTTGTCCGCTCTTTGTATGGCCTATTACACCAGTCCAGCTTCGACAACTCATATGTGCCTTACGCAAGCCAGGTGGCCGCCTCATCTACACGCATGCACGGGTATGGCCAGTGATTTGGTGTACCCTGGGCCTGTTCTGTGGGTTACTGACAGGGGTCATGTACCATGGTGTCAAGGCACAGCCACCAACACCTGCATGTCTAGCCAATTGAGGTGAGTGTTTGAACTGTCATGGTGGAGAACTGAACTTGGCTGACATGGCAGGGTTTCACTGATGGCCACACGCACATGTCCATGGATGCATTTCACCCATTCATGGCCCCAATATGTGTCCAATTCAATGGAATGCTGTGGGGGGGGGGGTGCGCCTACAAGATGGTCCATGTACAATGAATGGCATGGTCATCTCGTGGTACAGGCTTCGTTGATGCATGCAGCAGTCCTGATGTTCGAACCATGTGGTGCTGTGTACTGTGTGGATTTGTATTTGGGTGTGATGGATGTAGTCAGTGGCTCATGGTCATCATCCTGCTCTGAACCATACTATGGTGAATTCCAACACTCCTATGGGTGTGCCATGCCGGTGACGTGGTGGGGTATCCCTGCTGCCCTCAGTTCAATACACTTCCAGGGATGTGTCTCCCATGTGGTGCCATGCTGGGGGCAGCCACATTGTGCATATGCAGTGTGTCGACCTATATGCGTGTACGGTTGTGGTGGCTGCCAGTGGTTGGTGCATGTGTAGTGGGATTTGGTATTGTCAGATGGTGGAAATGTAGTGTATTGTGAGTGCCTTACTACATCGATGTGGGACTCTGTACTCATGTGCCGTTGCACTGGTTCTGTGGCGGGTTGGTTGGTGGGCTGAATATCGTACAATGGCTTCATCATTTCCCCCAGTTGGTTCATGCAGTCACCCACCTCATGCCACCAATGCACTGGCATGACAAAGTCAGACAACTCACCAGGCAGTCGGGCACGTCATCCTGCATGTCGCCCCATGTGGCACGGTACCGTGGTAATAGGCTGGGCCATTGAGTCATGAGTGTTCTTTGATGTCACGCCCACCCATGTGTGGTGTTCTTGGTTGCGCTGCACGTAGGGGGAGTGGTATTGTTTGCAGTTGCTATCCGCCACCTGCATGCCATGCTGGTCCACCTACGACACGTGGGTGCTGTCAGGGGCACCAATGTCATTTGGCATGCCTGCAGATGCATGGGGGCCAACTTTACTGTTGTGTGTCTCCTGGGTGGTCCATGTTGGGGATTGGTGGGCCCTTGTTTGCTTGGGGAGGTGATACGGCATGTTTTTGGTGTCCGTGTAATGAACGGTTGTGACATGCCATGCACGGGCACCAATGTGTCCTGGTAGGTGCCTGTGGCATGGGTGTGGGGCACAGGCTACACCGTCTCTTGTGCCAGGATAGCAGTGTGTATTTGTATGCTGCTCGCTTATCTCATTATCTCTCGGGCAAATTATGGTGGTGACGGTGTCACAGGCAAGGTGGTCAGGGGTGTCTATCTGCTCAGGGGTTTCCTTGAGTGACTGGACATGCTGCGTGGGAATGGGGGCTGCTGGGGTGGTGACGGAGACTGCACTGGTGCTGCATGCTGGGCCTGTCTCCCCCTCCTTCTCCCACTGTGTCTCCTCAATGGGGGGGGCCTGGTATTGTTGGTGGGGTTTTTGTGGTTGTGCCCTTGCTGGTTCTATTGGTATCATCTTGGTGTGGGAGGGGGTGTGGTGTGTGGCTGAGTTCCTTTTCTGCTGTGGCAGACTCCATTGCCTCCACCTGTGCTGATTGTGTGCACCTGTGGCTCTGGATCCCACTGCTCAGGGTTCTTTACTCCTTCTCTGAGATGCCTGTATGTACTCCATGCCGGTAAGGTACTTTACGGGCTTGAGGAGGCCGTAATTTACGTGTGCTCCTTACTTGTGATCAGCTCCGGTTTACGCCATGCCGCTAATTTCGGCATGGTGGGACGCGCGCGCGACCCAAGACCGATAATTACGGCATCGTACTTTACGGTGCCGTAATTAGCGGTCTGGTTGGTCGGAATAGCCCGTAGCGGTCAGCGATGCCGGTAATCCTTTACCAGCATCGTTTTTCCCTTACCTCCAACCTCTGAATGACCCCCTATCCCCCTATGTCTTTGTTTTCATCCTCTTTTCCCTTAGTCTCAAAAAATGTAGTCCCTGTAGACCACTGAGTGGTGCCCCTGGGGTGGATGGCACTTGTTCCCCCTGGTCTAAAAGGTAATGCCCTGAAGGGTGTTCACATTCTTCCCATGAGGGATTTAACCGGTCTCCTATGGTATCTCCTCAGGAAATAATCTATCTTTTCCAGATGGAATGGGAGTATTGCCCAAAGTGGAGATTAAGGGCCTCATTACGACCCAGGCGGATTTCGCGGTGCTAAATGCACCGCGAAGCATGGCGGAAAGCCGCCGATAGCGCCATGGGGGTTGGCGGATTTACCGCCCCATTCCGACCTCGGCGGAGCGGTAAATCCCCAATCCCCATTCTGCCCTTCCCCATTCCCATTTTTGCCCCATAGGGTATAATGGGAGTGGGGAAGGAGTTAATTACGCCACCGTAAAATACGGTGGCGTAATTAACAACGAGGTCCCGTAGCGCCATGGTTTTCTCCGGCTGGTAAAACCAGGCGGAGAAAACCTCCATGGCGCTACGGGAACTCGTAGTATGGCGGAGAGGTACGCCATGCACTACGCTGGCGTAATACCCTCTCCGCCAGGGTCCTAATGAGGCCCTAAGACATTTTGGGTCTGAGAAACTTCACAGTGTTCTGTCTTCAAGGAAAGAGAGATCTACCTTGTTAATGGGGTATCAGCTTTTCTCTCTTCGGTTAGTGGTTTTGACCTGATCTGATCGTAACTAGAGTCAGAGTTATTCTCTGTCTCCAGCTTCAAGTGATACAAAATGAATTCTTGTTCCCACCTCCCATCAGCCTGCGTGCTCGGGTTCTCTCCATCTCCCTTCCTATTGTCAGACGGGGACAGAGGTTCCCATGGGATTTCATGCACCAAGAGTCCTACCGGCTCAGCCCTCTTAATCTGTGCCGGATTGTATGACACATTTAAAAAGGCATTTCTTAATTTCTCCCCACTGGACCAAAAAGGCAACACCTATAACATCTCTTTTCGTCTAATTTTTCTCCAGAGGCATAGATACATAACTGAGCTGCTAGGGGTTTCTACCCTAAGCTTCAGGGAGTTGATTATTTTGTCCCTTCTGGGAATTTGGTATTCATGAGGAAAGAAAAGGTTATAATTTGACAGATATTCCTGCACGCCTAACAGTTCATTGAATTCCCTCGATGGAAGACTCACGAGTTATAGGATTCACACGTATGAATAAATGGGAATGGATGAGGGCTGATGCCACATGAGATTGATTAACCCCAATGGCATCCGTCCTCTACCGTCCTTTTTTCAGTTTGTGTTTTACCTCCTTTCTCGATGTGAATACGTGTATGCTAACACTACAACATCGAGCGGGAATGATTACCAAAATATGGACTGATAGCGTTTTATGATAACATACACAAAGGGGATGTGTCACTCCCCGATGTCCCATTATTGACAACAATAACAATAGATCCATCTAGCAATTCCAAGAGTGAGCGTCCATCACAAGATGGCCGCACAAACATGATGATATGGCCCATTCCAACATGGCTGCCGCGATGCAGGACGCAGCCTTGTAACGTAATATAAGAAACCATTGATGCTATGACAAGCCCCCTTTCAGGAATACAGGCAGCGCGAGATTACGAACAAGCCTCACTGCAATGCCTGCCTTGGCACAGACCTGAAATTGGTAAGTCAACTGTTTTACAATATGTGTATCCATTGAGTCCCTACATACACATATTCAACAAAAAGCATAGCGTGAGAAAAATGAGCCACAGAAATGGGGCACTGCGTTGGCAATATGGACGCTACATTCAAGATGATGTCTATAGGGGCGGGCTAACAGCTGCCTCATAACATACAGATATTGTTAGGGCACCTACCTGGGTTGCCCACACACGACGCTTCCGGGTCTGCAGATGACCCACGGATTCGGCTTGCAGGTAGTAACATTTCCCGATGCACGATCTTGCGTTCTGCTCACACGCGGAAGCGTGCGCATGCGCTGGCCTCAGGGGTTGCCATGTGTAACGAGACGAGCTTGTGTCTCAAGCCTCGTTCTCGTTCCCACTCGGCCAATGCGCATGCATGGGCAGGGCTGCGGTTCAGACCTCGTTTCATGCCGGGTGCCTTAAGTAGGGCTTGGGTCCGGAATCAACTGCGTCTTAACGCGCTTGGTTCTTGACTTTCCGCAGCGCTTTGGATCTTCGGATCTTCCTCCTGTTTCAGTCTTCGGACTTCTCCTTGCCCTCCTTATTCCCGGTTCCCAGTCTTACCTTCCTTGGTCTTCCTGGGGTCAGTTCAGGGTTCCCCCGGGTCCTGGTTCCCTGTTTGCCTTGCTGGTTGCTTGTCCTTATTTTTTCCCCATATAGTTCCTGGGTGGTTATCCTGCTTACCCCTTGGTTGGGCTCCCCTCCATTTTCCCTAGTTTGACTCCTGTGGTCTTCCCTTCTTGTGCTTACTCCCACCTGCCTTGCCTTGGTACCAGCTTCCTTTGGACTTTATTCCTTGCACCATCTGCTGTTTGCCTTGTCTGGATCTAGCCTGTGGATCCTTTACCATCTGCTGTTTGCCCTGTCTGGACCACAGAGCCTATGAATTCTTCCACTTACCGTTCTGCAACCTTGGACCTCACCTTACAACCCGTCCAGAAGTACCAACAACCATCAACCTTCCCTGTAAGTGCTTGCACTGTTCTGACGCCACGTTAATCCGCAGTGAAGAGTTATCCGTCGCATCAGGAGTTGGTCCCCGTTCATCCCTGTACCATCAGGGCAGAATTGGGATTGATTCCTTGCGTTATCATTTCATCACCCTGCCCATGGATCAACCAGTCTGGCTACGCCAGTACAGCCATCTCCTGGAAACACAGGTACACAGCGTCCATGTGATGCACACCTTAACAGATATATGCCCAATGCGTTCCCTATGTGAAGCGCAACAGAGATACATTTCTGCCACGCATCGGCAACTAAACTAATTCAACTAATTAAACTGATTACAGGCAAGATCAGAACCATCACGGGCCTCATTGGGCACCATTCATATGATGAGTATTCATCACTGACATGCGTTTTACCCAGTGAAATGCCGAAATTGACTATAAATAACGGGCGGCTGTGAGTGAGGCGGTGATTACAAATCTCCCACGTCTCTTCACAGCATCTCCCGTGTGGAAAGAAAAGAGATCCGGCTTACTAAATAAGCCTTCACCAGCGTTTAGAAGACTAAAGATTTGGCTCAATGCCAACATCTTAACAACACAGATCTCAGGTAACAAATGCAGAGAATATGATGAGCTATTGACTAATCCCTAATGGAACTAGTAGTCAATGTCGGTTACAATTGATGTACATTCAGGGTTGTTGTTTTTGAGGGGGACCTCTAAATAATGTCATTGGACACCCCTATTAATGTTTGGTCACTAATACGACCTACAAGTAATATATGACCTAGCACCACCTAGCTACTGAGAAGTCACCCTGACTTTCTTTGCCCCACAGAGTATGCTGGATCACGTGCCAAATTGAACAGATGATCTACCTGACTTGTGCAACTTAAAAACATCGGTCTTGAAGAAGATAGCGTATGGAAAATATGCCATCGAAACCGGTCGACCAGATTCCTCTGAATTAAGAGAGACACGAAGAGAAACCACTAAACCTGTCTTTCTCCAAATAACAAGGAATCAAATCTATAATAGCATTGAATACAATGTTGCAAGAGCATATTCTTGATCTTAAGAATACAGGCGTATGACAATTGATGTCTATCGAGAATTGATATTTATTACAACAGACGTACACTATTGTCAATTATTCAAAAATTCTTTTTTAAATAGGAGTACTGAGGTATTAGCCGTCTCCTCTCCAACAAAAGATTTTACACATAGGAATCCATGTTTGGATTGCGCACACTTTGTGAAGGGCAAATAAATTGATCTGATGAAATCTAGTCCCACACGAACTGCCCGACCATCCAGTGGATGTAGTACTGGAGGATTCCTCAGAGTGCTCATCTCATTAAAGGTATTTTAGATACTGGGTATAGATAACCACTGTACTGTTTTATAGCCTCATTGTAGCATTAGGGCCAGTTTACCTCTTCCTATCCCTATTAGATAGGCATTATCACAGCGCTTTCTAGGGTAAGTACCATTATGAAGGGAAAGGGTGTTCTTCTTAGGGCCAGTTGTCAGGTTACATATTTATGGTTGGATACAGAATTACTTATAGAACTTGAACTTTACCTGCTCTTGTTTTGTGTGTTAAATATTGTATGGTTAACAGGAAGGTTAACCCCACTGAGATGTATATTTAAAAATTGAAAGAATCCCTGTGTTGTTTCTTTGTGCAGTGCATGTGTGTTAGGATTCCATTACCTAGCAGAGTCAGGCTAAGTAAATATAACATGTATGTCTCAACTAACACTGATGCGTTGTAACGGTCCCCCGAGCAAGTCCGAGTGTTAATCTTACCCGCGGACCTTTTGCAAAATCTCCAGCGCCTGTCAGCTCCAGACGTGTTACATTCAGGTCCTATTTTTACTGAATTACGATCACTGCTAAAGACATCTCCAGAGGTGTGCGACCATTCCAACTGGCACCTCCCTATTACCCGGACCGCTTGGATTGGAGCTCCAAGTCCAGCCATCTGTCACGCAGGAACTCTTATCTGGACGCTGCCAATTTGCACGGCGGTGCCTCCAGTTCTACATACAAGAAACAACGGATTGACTCTTGTTGTTTGTGCTAAGAAAACTATCTGTAATCTCCTGATGAAGACGTAACACAAACAATGTTAATATGTCGTAACCGGTAAAGAAATCTGGGATGAGGCCGCTTGTGAAGACCTTTTTGGCCCATCCCAATTGTTGACCACCTACAAAACTCATTGTGGTTATGCAATTTGTTTTGCACAAAAATCTTTTTGTATAATAATTGAATTGTTGATGAATTGATATATATTTGTTATAGGTTTTTATCTTGTACCTATTGATGTTTCGCATGAGTGGATTGATGTATGCTGTATGGATGTGGATGAATGTTTTAATAGTATGCTTTTTATGGAACTAATGTGATTTTAAATCTTGTCCTGCTATGTTAAATAATTGCCCGAGTGCAGATTAAATTGTGATTGAACTCACACAGTAATAAATTTATCAGGTATAATAAAACCCTTGATACTGTACTTTCAAATTGTATCCTCTGTATTTTCTTTCCGAGATGAACTGTTATGCTAGTACCCTAATCTAGAGTGTGGGGTTCCCTGTGCCTTTCAGATACACATTAACTAACACGCCTTTACCATCACCTACCTTTGCTAACAACACCCCACAACAACGACCTTAACTCGTTTCTGTTCACAGAAACATACGTTTGTTCAATTCCCGACACTCACCAAACTACAAGACCCAGAGGACCATCCTTCCTGGACGCTATGGCCGTGATTGGAGATTGCCGTGGAAGCGGTGGCGTCCTTGATGGGCGTACTGCGAAAGTTCCAACGCGGTTACCATCACGTAACAACCTAGCGTCCTCTCTCCATGGTTTCCGCGCTTCTGAATTTGTGGAAGTTGCTACGTTCCTTGCTGCCGCGTTTGTCTTGCTCTTCTTTTTGTATTACTCACCTGGATTTGCTTTGTCTACTCCTTGTTGGTTTTGTTGCTCTGGTTGCCTGGATCCACTCGTTATTCGACCTCGGAATTGCCTCATGGAACTCTCTTGCCCGTCCCTTGTCTGCTACATATTTCAAGTCTTCTGTTTACTGGAATTACTACAAGATCCTCCCGGAAGCTCCAGTTTCCCCGATCACAACGGATCACATCCATCTCACCATTTGTCTTTGGAAGTAGCTTACTAACCAGTCCAAGTAACCTTAACAGCGCAGTCACCTCTGCGGCACCTGAACTAGAGACTGCCAACATTGTGCCAGATGTGCTGCGTCCTCGTTCCTTCAGGTTTGTATCGTCTGCATTATGGACTTCTTTAGGCGTTCTCGTTTCATCAGGAATAGGTTGGCTGGTTGCTTGGCTGGTTTTCGAGTGGTTTCTGTCTTCTATCACGCCCAGCATCACAAGACCCACGGTAAGAACCAGTTCTCTCACATCTACTTTCCTTGGTATTTCACCTCTGTTTTTTGGCCTCATATTACATGTCAAAATCTCTCTTTTTAACTGGTATAGAATTGGATCAGTAGGATAGACGACATCTTGTCCCTCTTGTCATATATTCTTCCTGAACTTAGAAGGTAAGTCCACTGTGATTCATTGTGTTCATCCAGTGTTCCACCTTGATATATAGATTACGTCAGTCTAAGTTTATATCTTGCCTTTTTAGGCACCTAATTTGCCAGTGGTACCGCATGGTGACGTCGTCTTGGTGTGTTCGTGGGCCTCCATCTTTCAAGGAATACCCTCAGCTGTCTGTTTCTTAGTACAGTCAGTTGGTGGTATTGTTGGGAAGAAATCTTCGGCTACACTACGTGGTCACGTGTCCCGAGAGTTATCTGATAAGGTGCACTGCTGGGATAAGACTAAAAGTTGTATAACAGCAGGGACATCCCTGTTGTATCATTCTATTTTTTAGTCAGAACTAGAGGACATCCTCCTCAATTTCTGGACGTGCATCTATCTACATCGACATAGAAACATCTAGTATAACATGGCAGATAAAAATTATCTTGCGTATGCGGAAGACCTAGTAGAAGGGATACTGTCCCATCCTTCTCTCCTGGGCTTTAGCATTCATGAACCAAGTGGTTCAAATACAGATGATTGGAATGAAGCTGAGGTTATTAAGCTAATTGGGGCAGAACTGCATGGTTCCCTGAGGACAGAATATCTCAGGGCCCATGCAGCACCTAATGGGCTATTCATTCGGAACGGGCCAGGTATATTCTTAGATCATCTACAGTTTCAGAAAGACTGGTCGTGTATTGCTAATAAATGCACTCGTGACTGGTTAGTGCTTATCATCAACACTGTAAAATCTATATCCGAAAGTCTTGTGAAGGAATTAGAGCAAAAGCTGACGTCTAAAAAGATCAAATTGATCTTGAATTGTATAAAACAAGACTATCTGCACTTGACGTGACACTTAAAGAATTCAAAGAGATGAATACCTCTAGAAAAATTATCAAGCTGAAGAAGGGTTTGGGAGCCTTTGAACACTCAAAAGTATATCCCTAGACAATGACTAATTATTTTACAAAAGAAGCGCAGCAGGCAAGGCGCGATGCATATTTAACAACTATGCAAGGCGGCAATAGAAACATCAGAAATACTGGATCAGCCTCCTCAAATAACTCCAGCAAGAGTTCAGATGGTGATATACGAACGGCAGGTGGAGTGCCCGTGTTTAGGCCTAGACAACAAGTACACTTTAACACGCAAGGTCATTCTGGCAACTATGGGAATCAACAACAACGACATTTTTTAGGACAGCGAAGCAACAATTGGGGCAGGCCCAGGTGGCAAAGATTCTCCCCAGGGATAACCTGCAGCAGGGGCCAGAACTTCCCACAGCCAATCTTTCATTAGTTATGTTTTTTTTCGAATCATCCATTAACTACGTTAGAGGAACAGATATTACAAAAAGGACTGCCGTTCGTGCCGACAGCGAGATATGATCCTTTTGAAACACGCATAGAAATTACCAAACTCATGCGTAAGATCCGACTAAACCAATTTTTTGCTGACCACACACCGATGGAAAACCCAGCTGACACTGGGTTGCACCCCATCACTATTTATACCACCTCTGTACAGCAATACACCAGAATCTACTACTTTCGAACAGGCTCTTATGAAAAAATTGGAAGAACTTGAAGGGCGGCTACCTTTTTTTAATGATAGCTGCACCAAAGAAGAATTGCAGGCATTAAATGATTTGGCAGAAAACAACAACATAATCATAAAACCTGCCGATAAGGGGATCGCCACAGTAATCATTGATCGTCATGATTACAATGAAATGGTGCACAGACGCCTGTTTTTTTGCAAGACAAAAAAACCTTTACCAACCGACTCGACATCCATCATTCGAGGTCTGATTGTCCCTTTGGTAGACGAAGCACTTTCTGAAGACATGGTCACAGTAAAAGAGGTGGCATTTCTAACTCTGCAGCATTCGTGACTACCGGCCTTCTACGCCCTACCCAAAGTACATAAGGGAGTTACTCCCATACCAGGAAGACCTATTGTGTCTGGGATACTATCCATTCTGGAACCATTGTCTCAATACGTTGACAGGTTCCTCCGTGAAGCTATATCCAAAATGAAGTAGTTTATCAAGGACTCCACGGCCATGCTCACCTATTTGGTACACTATCCTTCGATACCAACACCCAGTGGCTGATGACGATGGATGTGGAGTCCTTGTATACCAGTATTCAGCAAATGGAAACTGTGGAAATGGTAAGGAGGCATCTTGAACATGATACGAACATCTCACACGGACATGCAGAATCTATCACGGCACTAACTGAAGTAGCACTAACTAAAAATGTCTTCCTATTCAATGAACAGTTTTACCAACAAATCTTGGGTACAGCAGAGGGGGAAAGCTTTGCCTCCAGTCTGGCAAACCTTTACATGGTTAGAACTGGAAACAACTAGAGGGAAATCAGGTATAACTGTAGGTTTCAAGGGAGCAAACCTGACATATCTTTTTAGAAAACTAAGAACAAAAAAGCTCCCGTACCTAATAGTGGTTTGGACACTCAGTTTACTGGATATTTAGGAATTAATCACACTGAAAGACAATTCAAAACAGTTACACATCGAAGTTTATGGAAAATACAACCTAACTTCATTGTCGACTCTGTTAAAATCAAATTTTAATACATGGTATACAAGGTCTAAAACATATCCATAAAAACTAACATATATAAAAAACGAACAAAGTGACCAGTGCTTCCAAAGAAAGTGCTCTGTGCTCGTCACCAACTGGCTAATAAAGTGCAAAGTATGCAATTGGATCGTATCTCTCTCTTGGGTACGAGAACAAACTCAAAGTGTACATGTAAATAAAGAGTATTTAAAAAAAATTCAAGTAAATTCAACTTTCAAATTTCGGTTAACAAAGAACCACACAAAAAATATCACTTGAGACTCTTCCTCATTCAGTGTCTCTCAACATCGTGCCTTAGTCAAAATGTACCAAAGTACACCGGAGGAATTCTAATCCTTGTTCAAATACTTTGTGTTAGTATCTGTAGTAGCCCTACATGTTTGGTTCCTCTGGTCCTTAGAATTAGTATTAGGAACTTATTCAGGGGAGTGTGGAGGTTGGGGCAGACAAACCCACAGCCAAAATCTTGCTGATAGTTTAACAGAACTTAAACGTTGAAACTGTTACAGTAGTGTAGAGTCCTTGGTGGTATTCCTAGTGGGCAATCTTAAATGATGTAAGCCACAGACTCTTGTTCATAGTACAAGCGAATTGATCCATGCCAAACCTATTCATGAAAAACATAATACCACTTTGTAAGTATTATGGTTGCTCAATCAAAAGCATGAATAATCAATATTACTTAAAGAAAGCCCTTAATTGGGAGCTTACCGTCTCTTAATGATGGTAAGTGATTCTAGGGTTCTGCATGGATTGTTAGTGGTGCAGTCCCCAGGGGGGTCCCTGTAAATACACAAGGAAAAAACTCAACGTCCTCTAAATCGTGGGTGTAACGATGGCTGACTGAAATGTAAAACAACGGGTGCTATAGGTTAACTGATGTAATATTAAAAGGTAGGTGTCACTCCAATGGAGTCTTACTTCTTTGTCTTTAAGCCGAGTATTGTTTTCTGCATAAATAGTGGCGGTCTGGACAGGTCGTTGTGCCCTGCAAAGTAATTATATAGATTATATAGATTGTATTGATGTCATATCGAAGATGGTGCTAGATAAAAGGTAAGAACTAGCCACTAATTCTTAAAAAATAGCGGGTGGTTCCTCTGAGTTAAAAGTATGTCACTAGTGCACAGAGGGTACGCTGGTTACCTGAGGTTCAGGATCATGTAAACTCCATGGTGGCAAGGCTGCTCCTTCGTTCTCTGCGGTGGTGGACTAGCTACTGTTGCTAGGGTAGCTTGCACGCTAAGAGCTGTGCACAAGGGGTGTACTGCACATGGGTAATGGAAGTGCATTCTGCACTGGCGATAGCGCGTGCGCCTTGTAGAATGAGGCAGCTGATCAAGCGTTTGTCAGTGTAACACTCACCTGGTATCCACAGGGACGTCACTCAGCCTGTTCGGACCTCTTACAACCTCAAACCCTTCCCTGGAGTCTACTCAACTGGAGACTGGGCCCGAAACACAGGATTGGTAGAGTTTAACTCCCTATTGTCTCTGTGTGCTTGAACCCCTTCTTCCCCGTGGTCCACCCTTCCCTTTGATCCACAGCTCACCTTTTTTTCTTGGAAAGTGTGCTCTCCGTCCTGCTTTCAGCGCAGGGGCACGTTGATTGATGCGGGCTCATTGCTGCCTAGTTACTTCACCGGCAAGAGTCCGACAGGTAAGTATAATGAGTCTTTTGAACAGTTCTCTAACTTCATTTCCTTTCCTTCCTTAGATGATGGCCGGCGTCTGGGGATGGTGACGTGCTGCTGAGATGAGTAGCGCTGAAGGCGAGTGAGAGCACGATGCGCGATGCAACCCTTTCGTATTTGTATTGAACTGAGTTCTTTTTCTGTGTCTTTTAGGTGCCACAAAGTTTTCAGCGTGGATGCCAGTTATGAAGAAAAAATGTCCAATCCCCAATGTTATCCTATGGGACTGAGTGAGTCTGGTGCCACAAGTGCCAAGTCTGATGCTAAGTGGGTCTTTGGAGGGATGGAGAGGCCCTGGAGGGCCATGTCGGTGATCCTGGCCTGGCTCCAGCCTGACATCTTGGAGGGCTGGGGACATGAGTGGCAGGAATCATGACAGCACTAAACCCCCCCCCCCAACACCCCTCTCAAGGTGGCTCTTCTGTCTGGTCCTGGTTAGTTCGGATGGTTTAGATTAAATCGTCTAAGCAAGCGATGTACATGGATGTATTCACAAGGCTCCCATGTCCTGTCTTGTGGACCATACCCCTTCCAGTATAATTTGGATCTGATGTACTTTGAATCCAGGATGTCTTTGACTTCGAATTCTGGCTCCCCGGCGACTACTACTGGCTGCGGTGGCGTTGCTACACGGGTCCCAGGTTGAACAGGTTTAAGGAGAGACACATGGAACACAGGATGAATCTGCATGTTTGACGGCAAAGCTAGTCTGACCGCCACAGGATTTATCACGGAGGTGACGGTGAATGGACCCAGGTATCTTGGACGGAAAGTTTGGGTTCCTTTAATGGACACGTGTTTAGATGCCAGCCAGACTTTGTCTCCCACTTGGTAGTTGGGGGCCTTTGCTCGGTGTTGATCAGCAAACTTCTTTTGCCGATTCTTAGCTTGAAGTAGGTGTTCAGCTGCCCTTTTAAAGGTTTGAGAAATGGTCGTGTGCAAGGTTTTGACTGCTGGCATTTCCAGGGTTGTAGGAACATCCAACTCAGAAGTACGTGGGTGCCTGCCATACATGGTATAAAAGGGTGTATGCCCAATGCTGGTGTGTAGGGAATTATTATAAGGATATTCAGCTGTCCATAATAGGTTGAACCAGCTTCCTTCAGCTTGGTGTAACATGCAACGCAGATATTGCTTGAGCGTCTGATTTGTCCTCTCAGTTTGACCATCCGTTTGGGAATGGTGACTGGTGGATAGCCGGATGCCGATCTGGGCCATAGAGCAGCATTTTCTCCAGAAGTTAGATACGAATTGAGTACCTCGGTCTGAGACCAAAACTGAAGGAAACCCATGGAGCCGTACGATGCCTTCAAGAAATACCTTTGCCAGAGTGCAAGCATTTGGGAGCCCCTTAAGAGGAATTAAATGTGCCATTTTTGAAAATAGGTCCACGACCACAAGAATAGTGTTTAAACCCTTGACTGGGTGGTAAGTCAGTAATAAAATCGAGGGACAATGTGTGCCAGGATGCTGGTGGGATTTCCAATGGTTGTAATAGCCGAGCTGGTTTCTGCTTGGATGACTTATTTTGGGCACACACTCAACAAGATAGAATGAATTGGATAATGTCTTTACGCCACGTGGGCCACCAATAATTTACTTTTACCTTGGCTAGGGTTTTAGCGATTCTGGGGTGGCCCTCGATCAAGGAATCATGATAACCAGACATGACTTGTTCTCGTAGTTCTTGGTTTGGTAAGAATAAACGATTCCTGAAGTAGGGCAACTGATCTTTTATCATGTAATGTTCTCCTTGTGCACTCCACGCTTGTAATTGCTCCGGACTCATCAGGTTTTGGATTTCTTCATGTAATTCTTTCTGAGTTATGGTTGCTGTTATTCTTAGGAGCTTGTCACTCGAGATGATTGCTATTGGGTCGGGGTCTGATACCCTTGCTCTTCCACCCCCATACGGGAAAGGGCATCAGCCTTCCCATGTTTCACCCCTGGACGAAATGTAATCACGTAGTCATATTCAGCAAAAAAAACAGCCCAACGTAGTTGTCGTGAGGATTGGGCCTTTGCCGTTTTTAGGTACTGGAGGTTCCGGTGGTCAGTTATTACGGTGATTGTGTGTCTGGCGCTCAAGAGGTAGTGCCACCATGCCTTAAAGGCTGACTTAATGGCCAGGAGTTCTTTGTCTGTGATAGCGTAATTGAGTTCAGGGGGTGTGAATTTATGCGACCAGAAGGCAACAGGGTGTAACTGGCCCGTTTCAGGGTCCTTTTGTGAGAGGACGGCTCCCATAGCCATGCTTGAGGCGTCCGTTTCCACCAGGTATGGGAGATCAGGGCGAGGGTGGCGTAAGATTGGGGCAGATGTGAATCTTGTTTTGAGTTCCTGGAAAGCTTCCTCGGCTTCTGTTATCCACTGGAACTTTTTATTGCTTTTCCTTAGCAATGACGTGATGGGATGCACGATTTGCGAAAATCCTGTGATGAACCGGCGGTAGAAGTTTGCAAAACCCAGCATACTTTGAACCCCCTTGAATGAATTTGGGGATGGCCAGTTCAGGATAGCATCTACCTTGTGTACATCCATTCGGATTCCATTCGGGCTGAAAATAAAGCCGCAGGAATTCCACCTCGGAGACGTGGAAGGAGCACTTTTCGAGCTTGGCGTAGAGCTGGTGTTGACAGAGTTTCTCCAATACGGATCGGACGTGTTTAACGTCGTCCTGCCTTGATGCGGAATATACTAGAATATCGTCGATGTACACTAGAGCACAGACATCAATCAATTCCTGTAGGACATCGTTCATGAAGTATTGAAATGCTGCAGGCGCATTGCAAAGGCCAAAGGGCATTACTTGATATTCGTACAAGCCGTATTTGGTGCGAAAAGCAGTTTTCCATTCGTCCCTCTGTTTTACGCGAACAAGGTGATATGCCCCCCTCGGGTCTAGTTTTGTGTAGATTTGGGCATCTTTGACTTGATCAAGCAATTCAGGGATCATTGGCAGGGGGTAGCGTTTTTTTACACTAATCTGGTTCAGTGTGCGATAGTCAATGCACATTGTCAAGTCCCCCTCCTTTTTCAGTACGAAGAATAGAGGACTGGCTGCTGGAGACTTCGAGGGACGGATGAACCCGTTGGCCAGGTATTGGTCAAGATAGGCCTTCAGGTGCTGGTTTTCTGGTTCTGTGAGTGCGTAAATTCGCCCACAAGGGATTTGTGCGCCGGTATCAGGTCGATTTGGCAATCGTATGATCTATGCAGTGGCAGGGTATTAGCCTGTCCTTTCTGAAAGACATCTTGAAAGTCCTGGTATTCACTTGGTAGGGTGCCGATTGCCACAGTTGCAAGCGTGGAGGTTCTGGTGTCTATTGGTTGTTTCTCTTGGCGATAACATGTGTGGGCGCAAGTCTCGGGAAAGGCCAATTCTTCTGCTCTCCAAACGATTCAAGGATTGTGAGCTACCAACCATGGCATTCCCAAAATCAACTGGAACTGTGGTGCCTTAATGAGGTCGAAAACGATAGATTCTTGGTGTCCATCCTGGTACAGAAGGGTTAAAGCTGCAGTGCATTGAGATACTGGACCAGAAGCTATTTCCGTGCTGTCGACAGTGGTAACAGTGTCGGTGGTTGATTTAGGGCGTAACGGAAGCCCCATCTTTGCCGCAAGATCCTGGTCGATGTAATTCCCAACGGCTCCACTGTCAATGTACGCTCTTACTGCGTGCATTCCGAGATGGTTGTTGGTGATTGATCAAGACCACAGATAGTGCAAAATGGGAGGTCTGTAGTTCACTTTCTTCGCTCGACAAGTGGACGCCTACACTGGCAGGGCTGGGGAGTTTTCCGATTCCTTGATGGTATCTTCCTTGTCCGTGGCCCCTATCGTCCTCCTCGGTGGCTTCACAGGGCACTCTTTAAGGAAATGACCTGACCTTCCACAGTACAGACATAACTGCTGCTGTCTCCTTTTGTCCCTTTCCGCTTTAGTCAAGGGGGATCTGACCCCCCCGATTTGCATTGATTCTCCTGAACCTTCCGTTGTGCGGGCAATATTGTCCTTTGAATGCACATACATGGGGCGAGGGTCCGGTCTGGTTCGATCTGCTCTTCGGTCCTGCAATCTATGATCCAGTTGAACAACAAGGTCAATGAATTCTGAGCAGTCCTTCGGGGGGTTCACTACTTGTGCAAGAACATCCTTGAGCTCCCCCCACAACCCTCGATGAAATAATGTGGTTCTCTTCTCCACTGGCCATTCTGCTTCAACTACGAGTCTATTGAACGTGGCTATGTATGTTAATAGGTCTTGATTCCCTTGGCGTAGGGACAGAAGTTCGTTGTCCAATGCCTGCCCATGAGTACGACGGGCGAACAGCTTTTCCATCTCCTGCTGAAAGCCCCTGAAGTTATGCAGCAAAGGATCGTCTTGGGCCACAAATGGTACAGACCAGTCAGTGGCGCCAACACTCAGGTAGGATAGCACAAAAGCGACCCGTGATTGGTCATTCGGCAAGGCCCCTGGTCTACAAAGAAAGTGCAGGCGGCACTGGTTCATGAACCTTGCAAACCTCTTGGGATCCCCCGTAAATCGTTCGGGCGGGGCCAGGGGAACTGCCCGGGAAGGGGTATCTGAACGGGATTGGCTGATGGTGCTGGCATCGAGGGCACGCTTCCCGGCAATGGTGCATGCCCTGCTTGTGACTGGAGAAGTTGCCGGCTTAAATCATCAGTGCGTTCTTTGGCTACTATCAGCTCTCTCCTCAGGGTGTTGGTCTCCTGCCTGGCTGCTTGTACTTCGGAACGTAGCTGCCCCAACATGTGGGCTAACTGGTCGGTTTCTGACGTTTCCATGACGCCCAGGTGGATTTTGATGTGAGGCTTTGCGTTCTGTAATGCTCACCTGGTATCCACGGGGACGTCACTCAGCCTGTTCTGACCTCTTACGACCTCGAACCCTTCCCTGGAGTCTACTCGACTGGAGACTGCGCCTGAAACACAGGATTGGTAGAGTTTAACTCCCTATTGTCTCTGTGTGCTTGAACCCCTTCTTCCCCGGGGTCCAACCCTTCCCTTTGATCCACAGCTCACCTTGTTTTCCTGGAAAGTGTGCTCTCCGTCCTGCTTTCAGCGCAGGGGCGCGTTGATTGATGCAGGCTCGTTGCTGCCTAGTTACTTCACTGGTGAGAGTCGGACAGGTAAGTATAATGAGTCTTTTGAACAGTTCTCTAACTTCGTTCCTTTCCTTCCTTAGATGATGGCCGGCGTCCGGGGATGGCGACGTGCTGCTGAGATGAGTAGCGCTGAAGGTGAGTGAGAGCACAATGCGCAATGCGACCCTTTCATATTTGTATTGAACTGAGCTATTTTTCTGTCTTTTAGGTGCTGCGACGTTGTCAGCGTGGATGTCGGTTATGAAGAAGAAATGCGGTGAGTAAGCGCGGTATGCAGCGCCTCTAGATGTTTCCACACTAACCTGGAGTGTCTTTTCCCTCTTGCAGATGGATGAGAAGTTCCGGATTCAGGTAAGCGCTTGAAGCTCGTACAGTCTTTAAAAATAAGCGAAGATTTGCTGAATGCTTACTAATGCCTTTTTCTCCAGCATGGGGTCTGGCATGGATTCACATGCTCATGAATATTCCCCGTCGTCAGGCTGGGAATCCTCGGTAAAGAGAAAATCAGTATCAGTTTCGTTTCTGATCTGTCTTTCTTAGTAGTAACCAATCACTGATCTCTGGGTCATACTGCCCCCAGCCAATGACTGTCCTCTCCTTAAGCCCCTCCCCTGGCAGCCATCCCCAGATTTTTACCGCACGTTTAAGTGTTGGGAGTCCTCGTGCTTTGGGTCTCGAGCTTTTACTGTGTTTTCGCGCTTTTTCAGGAGAATTTTCTCATTTTTTCGGTTTTATCGAGCCTCAAGCTCCACCGTTTCTACTTCCGATAACGGAGACCCGTTTCGGAATTCTTCTACGCCCCTCAAGGGTGAAGTTTTCGTCGAGTTACGCTTCTTGGAGGATTCCAGAAGATCTGTGGCCTACCAGAGCGGACATGGCCCAGGACAAGGGAAGCTCAACGCCCGGATCCAAGCTGTTAAGGAGCTGCCCAGGATGCGGATTGCAAAATGTTTTCAAGAAGGACGAGCATTCGAGATGTCTCTACTGCCTTCATGAGGATAAGACGCACGTGGAGAAGGACTGTGCGTTCTGCAAGAACCTGTTGGAACGGACCAAGCAAGATCGTCGTTCCCGCCTCGCCGCCTGGCTGGAGAAGGGCACAGCAGGTGAGAAGGCGAAGAAAAAGTCTGAGCGGTCTTCTAAGTCCTGTGAGGGCGCCCTGGCGACGGGGGCCCAACAGAAGGCCAAGCACTACGAGTCCGCGGGCACCGGGAGTTCCGAAAGGTCGGGCTCCATGGCTGCCAGGCAGGGCGCGACTTCCCCGGCACGATCAACCACGAGCCAGCGCTCTGGTTCGGGGAAGAGAAAGTCCGAGAACCCGGGTAAGCTTCTGGAGAGGCCCCGGTCGAAGGGAGCCGAGGGGGAGCGAGGTGATGACCCTCTCCCCAAAGCGAAGGCCCAGGACGCACCTAAGGTGGTGAGGGCCTTGATCCAACAGGCAAAGGCCTCTATCGAGGTTGTCGCAGCGGCCCTGCCGAAGCCGGCAGAGGTTACACCAGTGGAGGCATCCTCGTGGCCCAGAGTTTCCCTGCCACCGCGGAGGGAATCCTCTTTCCAGACCATCGTTAAGACCCCCGTGAAGACCCCGGTGAAAAAAGAGGGGGGGCCGGTGGCCATTACGGACTCGGATTCAGCCTCCGAGGAGGATCCTGTGGAAACCGTGAAAGGCCTCAACAAGAGGTTCGTAGGCCTCAACGAGAGGTTCGAGAAGGTTCGATCCCAGAGGAAGGTTCCGCTGATGTGATCGAAGATAGCGACGATGGCGACGACGAGGGGCCAGTGGAGCGGCCATCCCGTCCGTCGCAGCCATTACCCGAGCCCCAGGATAGCTCGGCAGCCATTTTGTTGGCGAGCCAATCCTTATGTACTGAGATAAGGACGAGGTTACCACGGACCCCGACGGAGGATCCAGAACCAGGACCGTCGGGAAGCCCTCCGAACAAGCGGAGGAGAGTCCACCCCGCGCTGCCCTTCGTGCCCGCGAGGCATGTGGACCCCTCATCCCCCTCGCCGGACCCTCCGGAGGATACAGCGACGGATACAGCGACGCGGACAGACGACGATGGCGGCGATGATACAACGAACATCCCGTCATCACCCCACCCTCGGGCCTCTCCACCCAACGAAATTAGCTCTTTTCACGCCATGATAGCCAGGGCATCCAAGCTCTTCCAGCTCTGCCCTGAGGAACAGAAAAAGGAAGGTTTTTCTTTACCAACGACGAGAGGCCAAGAGAAAGACGGTCCTTGCGGTGCCATTGCTTGAAGACATCTGGGACGAGGGGCTGGCTACCCTGAAGAACCCTTCCACGACACCCGCCAAAAGGGACAGGTACGAGAAGAAGTATCGGGTCCCCGATGCCGCCCCTTTGTGCCTCGGGCCCAGCCCACGCCGGACTTTGTCGTCTCAGCAGCGGCCAAGAAGAAAGCAGTGTCATGATCTCTGCTTCCAAAAGATCAGGACTTGCCCGACTCCCTTGGAAGCAGACCCATAACCCCGGTTCCGAGTGCCAGCCAGTCCCAATTGGGACCTTTTGGACCCTGTCCTGGCGCCAGTGGCACCAGGCTCATAAAGATGCCCAGTCCCAGCGCTGGAAGCGCCGGGCTCATAATGCTTGGGTGGACTTACCTGCAGCAGACCATGCTGCTTACTTACCTGCCAGTTGAACCCCTGATCCTCTTCAGTTTGGGACTACTTTTCCTGTTGGGTGGGGCAGGAGCCACTCCCTAGGTTCAGAACACTGGAACTCTTCTGGAAAGCAGGAACTCTTTTCTTAGGCGTGGCTGTGGAAGGAGACAGCTAAGCACTACAGGAGGCTATTTAAACCACACCCGATGGATGAATCTTGCTTTGCGTTATTCTGCATTCTCTGCAGCAGAACGCTCATCGTGTCTTCTGCTTCTGATCCTGGGCCTAAGGGAACAAAGGCTTACCATCCTGGAATCCAGTCTTCAGCAGCACCTGTAAAGACAAAGAAAGAACAGGTTAGCACTACGGTCTTCAGTGGCAGCGCATCTCTTACCTGGTCCATCGGCTGTCACCAACGCCTCGCGCTGCATTCCGGCATCTGAAAGACAAAGGCTTACCTACTCTTCGCATGCTCCGGAGGTCTTCGCACTGCATTCCGGCATCTGAAAGACAAAAGCTTACCAGCTCTTCACACGCTCCGGAGGCCTTCGGCGCTGCATCCCGCATCTGAAAGACAAAAGAAGGTGCGTTTAAAGACATTGGGCAACTTTATTACTCACGTGCTATTACTCCTTCCCACGCCGAATCCAGTGGGTATTCCAGCACCCTTCAGCTTCTCTAAAGCTCCAAACTTGTACCTGCAAGATAAAAGGGACAGTTAGTGCGCATTGTGAAGCAGGCTACAAGCGCTTACTTACGTGCTTCCAGGCGCTTCTATTCCTCACGCGGGTTCGATCCTCAACTCTCATCAGCCCGCCATCCGCCATCGCCGGAACCCTGCAAAACAAGAGACATCATTACAAAAGACTTTTAAGACATTTGAAGTGCCCAGAACTTACCGTTCGTGCAGTTAACGACGGACAGCAGTCCTCTGAGGTCAAGAGGCCTGCACCCTTATCCAGTGAAGAAACTGGTTACGGCACCCTGCCCCGAGGCAGATGGAGAGCTCGGCTTTCACTTACCTAAGGTGAGGGTGTTAACCTTTGGGGTTCTACAGGAGAAGAGAAAGGGAAGAGGAGAGAGGCACCCAATAACCCCAGTTCATTAATCCCATATTTTCTATCTGCAGACATCTTACTCTTCGAGTCAGACATACAGTGCACAGAGGTCCAGCCCAAAGAGCCAACCTTTGAAGATACGGCATTCACCCAGTCAAGACCGCCGCCTCTGTGGGAATCAGGTGAGCGTTACAGAACGCAAAGCCTATCGCAAAACTCCCACCCAGGCGCTATGGAAACCTCGGATACCGACCAGCTAGCCCAGTTACTTGGGGAACTAAGAGCAGAAGTGCATGCAGCCCGTCAGGAAACGAATGCTCTAAGAAGGGAACTGATTATTTCCAAGGAGAGAACAGACGATCTCGCTAGACAATTGCTATAGTCACAAGCCGGACAAACTCCGTTACCCGCATCAGGGGCAAATCTTCCTTCAACATCCTCTACGAACCCAGTGCAGATCAACCTACCTGGGAATGTACCTCTGGCTCCGCCCGAACGATATTCTGGTGACCCAAAGAGGTTTGCAGTATTTATTAATCAGTGCCGGTTGCACTTCTTATGCCGGCCAGCAGCCTTTCCAACTGATCAAGCTAAGGTAGCTTTCGTGCTTTCGTACCTTAGTGGCAATGCGGCAGACTGGTCGATCCCTCTAGTTAATCAAGATGATCCGGTTCTCCATGATTTTCGAGCTTTTCAGCTCAGTATGGAAAAACTGTTTGCAAGACATTCACAGGGGCAGGCCTTGGACAATGAGCTCCTTTCATTGCGACAGGGTAATCAAGACCTTTTGGCTTATATTGCGTCTTTCAACAGACTGATAGTGGAAACTCGATGGCCTGAGGACAAAAGGATTACGCTGTTTTATAGAGGTCTAAGTGGAGAGCTCAAAGATGTGTTAGCCCAAGTAGTGAATCCCCCGCAAGACTGTTCGGACTATATTGACTTAGTCGTTCAAATTGACCACAGACTGCAGAACAGGAAGACCGATAGTTCCAAGTTTGATGCTCGAGTAGTTTCCAAACCACCAACTCCTACCAAAGGAGTAGACTCCGGGGAACCCATGCAAATAGGGGGCCTGAAAGGACCACTAACACAAAAGGAGCGGGAAAGGAGAAAACAGCTGCAATTATGCCTCTATTGCGGAAACTCGGGGCACTTTCTTCGAGACTGTCCGGTGAAACCAGCCAAGAAGGCAGTAGGAGCTGCAGTTACCAGGGTCACAAACTCTGAGCAGGGAAACGACCTCGCCCGACAAGAATAGAGGTCCTCTTGCCGAGCGTTAAAACCAGTTCCGTGACCTCGCATTTCGTGATACCTATGGTCCTCATTAGCCCTGAACATCCGGATCGATTACATGCGATTGAAGCTTACGTCGACAGCGGTGCCATCGGCAATTATGTGGATCATGAAATGGTTTTGAGGATGAATCTGACTCTTTGTCCAAAGGCTGTAAAGGACGTCATTACTACGGTGGATGGTACGGAGATAGCCTCCGGACCAGTAACGCATACCACCAAAGAAGTGACGCTAGTAAGTCAAGATGGACACCATGAGAAGATCGTGTTCGATGTGATCAAGGCCCCCCAGTTCCAGATTATTCTAGGAATTCCTTGGTTAGAGAAGCACAATCCTCAGATCGATTGGCGAGCAAGAACGGTTCAGTTTCCAGAATGTGTCTCTACTTGTCACCCTCGACCTGGTGTTGCACTGGCAGCAATTTCCTCGGAGGCTCCTCAGTTACCTCCTGAATACCTAGAATTCCAAGATGTTTTCCGGAAGGATCAGGCTAACTCTCTACCTCCTCATAGGTCTTATGACTGCCAGATAGACCTGATACCTGGATCTACTCCTCCTTGTAGTAGAATTTATGCCCTCACCGAGCCTGAGAATCTTCACCTCCGACAATACCTGGATCAATACCTAGCGAATGGGTTTATTCGTCCTTCCAAGTCCCCTGCTTCCTCAGCTTTGTTCTTCGTTCCAAAAAAAGAAGGGGACCTTAGAACTTGTATAGATTATCGCGCCCTGAACCAGATCACCGTTAAGAATAGATATCCGTTACCTTTGATCCCTGAACTCCTGGACCAAGTCAGAAAAGCATGCATATATACAAAGCTGGATCTTAGAGGAGCCTACCACTTGGTACGAGTAAAAGAGGGCGATGAATGGAAGACGGCCTTCCGCACCAAGTATGGGCTATTTGAATATAAGGTCATGCCCTTCGGACTTTGCAATGCCCCGGCCGCCTTTCAATATTTTATGAACCATGTCCTCAGAGAGCTCATAGATGTGTGTGTTGTTGTTTACATTGACGACATCCTCGTTTATTCTTCATCGGAAACTGAACATCGGAAACACGTGAAAATGGTCCTCGAGAGATTGCGTCAACACAAACTTTTCGCTAAGTTGGAAAAATGTGTTTTCAACGTGACTGAAGTTGAATTCTTGGGATTCATATTATCACCTAGCGGAGTGCGTATGGATTCAAAGAAGGTCGATGCAATTCTCAAATGGCCATCGCCATCCTCCGTAAAAGGTGTTCAAAGCATGTTAGGCTTCGCTAACTTTTACCGCAGGTTTATCCCCGAATTCTCTCGAATAGTCCAGCCCATCACCGCCTTGTTAAAGAAAAACAAACGTTTTGAATGGTCTACCGAGGCGGAACAAGCTTTCCAGAATTTGAAGACTATCTCTGCACCGATCTTAAAACATCCTCGCCCAGAACTCCCCTACATCGTTGAAACTGATGCTTCGAGCCTTGCCATGGGGGCAGTTCTATCACAAAAGGACCCAGTAACCAATCAGTTGCATCCCGTGGCATTTTGGTCCCGCAAATTCTCGCCTCCTGAAATCAATTACACTATTACTGATAAGGAACTTCTAGCTATCAAGTCCGCCTTTAAGGCTTGGCGGCATTATCTTCTGGGGGCCCGACACACCGTTACTGTGATTACAGATCACCGAAACCTGCAATATTTGAAAACCGCAAAAGCTCAATCCTCTAGGCAACTCCGTTGGGCACTATTCTTTGCCGAGTTTGACTTCATAATTACCTATCGACCTGGTACAAAAAACGGTAAAGCTGATGCCCTTTCTCGGATGGGAGTGGAAGAACATTTGATCAATCCTAAACCTGTACCTATCATTCCCGAACAAAGAATTCTAGGTGTAATCGCCACACAATCCATAGAGGAAGTTAAGGATAAAGCCAGGCTACTGGTAACTCCAGCAGACATACAGAATTGGCATCTGCAGGGAAAGGACTTTACGGTGAAGGACAACCTATTATATTTCCAAGAACGGTTATACCTGCCCAGCACAGATTTACAGAAAAAAGGTAATCTCTTGTTATCACGATTCTTTAATGGAAGGACATCCCGGTATGACCAAGACCTCGGAAAAGATCAAGCGCTACTTCTGGTGGCCGTCTTGGAAAAAAGATATCAGAGACTTTATAATGTCCTGTGGAGTATGCGCCCAAAACAAGAGTCAAAAGGAAAAACCAGCCAGCCTCTTACGCCCTATTGACATCCCGCCTCGCCCTTGGCATACGCTTTCTATGGACTTCATCACCGATCTACCTCCATGCTCCGGATACAATACGATCCTAGTAATCGTGGACCTATTCTCCAAGATGGCGCATTTCATTCCACTCAAAGGCTTACCAACAGCAGCAACTCTGGCCCGAGAATTTCTCGAAAACATCTGCACGGTTTTCCTTCAGTTCTAATTTCGGATCGAGGTAGTCAATTTATTTCTCATGTTTGGCGAAGTTGCTGTCGGTCGGCTCAAATTGATGTGAGACTTTCGACCAGCCACCACCCTCAAACCGACGGACAAACCGAGAGGACCAATCAAACTCTGGAACAGTATTTGCGCTGCATGCTACAACAAACTGAAAAAACTTGGAAAGATATCCTTTGGATAGCTGAATATGCCTACAATAACTCTGTCCACTCGGGAACTGGGAAGACCCCGTTTTTTCTTTTATACGGTAGTCACCCTCGAACCTCGGAGTTGGATCCACTCCAAGATCTTGGAACACCAGCAGTAGACCACCTGCATTCTACAATCACCCAAGCCTTTAAGGAAGCCGTTTCTCACCTTCAAAGGGCTAAAGAACAATACAAGAGAGGAGCAGACCAACATCAGAAGGAAGCCCCCCAATATCAAGTAGGAGATCAAGTCTGGTTATCCACCAAATATCTACCTCTAAAAGGACCACGCACATTCAACCCAAGATACCTTGGTCCCTATTCCATCACTACCATAGTAAATCCAGTAGCGGTCAAGTTGGACTTGCCCCCTCACATGAAGATACATCCGGTCTTCCACGTCTCTCTATTAAAACCCGTGCAACCTCAAACCCGACTAACTACATCTCCAAAACCTATTCTAGTTGATGGAGAACTCGAGTTTGAAGTCAAAAGCATCCTGGATTCCAAGATCTCCAAATCTAAACTATTTTACCTGATTGACTGGAAAGGCTACGGTCCCCAAGAAAGATCCTGGGAAACTGCAGAATATGTCCACGCGCCTCGTCTAATCAAAAGATTTCATCGAACATTTCCTAACAAGCCCAAACCCCCGGAGAAGCCCGGTTTGGGAGGGGCCTTGAGGGGGGGTGCTGTCATGATCTCTGCTTCCAAAAGATCAGGACTTGCCCGACTCCCTTGGAAGCAGACCCATAACCCCGGTTCCGAGTGCCAGCCAGTCCCAATTGGGACCTTTTGGACCCTGTCCTGGCGCCAGTGGCACCAGGCTCATAAAGATGCCCAGTCCCAGCGCTAGAAGCGCCGGGCTCATAATGCTTGGGTGGACTTACCTGCAGCAGACCATGCTGCTTACTTACCTGCCAGTTGAACCCCTGATCCTCTTCTGTTTGGGACTACGTTTCCTGTTGGGTGGGGCAGGAGCCACTCCCTAGGTTCAGAACACTGGAACTCTTCTGGAAAGCAGGAACTCTTTTCTTAGGCATGGCTGTGGAAGGAGACACCTAAGCACTACAGGAGGCTATTTAAACCACACCCGATGGATGAATCTTGCTTTGCGTTATTCTGCATTCTCTGCAGCAGAACGCTCATCGTGTCTTCTGCTTCTGATCCTGGGCCTAAGGGAACAAAGGCTTACCATCCTGGAATCCAGTCTTCAGCAGCACCTGTAAAGACAAAGAAAGAACAGGTTAGCACTACGGTCTTCAGTGGCAGCGCATCTCTTACCTGGTCCATCGGCTGTCACCAACGCCTCGCGCTGCATTCCGGCATCTGAAAGACAAAGGCTTACCTACTCTTCGCATGCTCCGGAGGTCTTCGCACTGCATTCCGGCATCTGAAAGACAAAAGCTTACCAGCTCTTCGCACGCTCCGGAGGCCTTCGGCGCTGCATCCCGCATCTGAAAGACAAAAGAAGGTGCGTTTAAAGACATTGGGCAACTTTATTACTCACGTGCTATTACTCCTTCCCACGCCGAATCCAGTGGGTATTCCAGCACCCTTCAGCTTCTCTAAAGCTCCGAACTTGTACCTGCAAGATAAAAGGGACAGTTAGTGCGCATCGTGAAGCAGGCTACAAGCGCTTACTTACGTGCTTCCAGGCGCTTCTATTCCTCACGCGGGTTCGATCCTCAACTCTCATCAGCCCGCCATCCGCCATCGCCGGAACCCTGCAAAACAAGAGACATCATTACAAAAGACTTTTAAGACATTTGAAGTGCCCAGAACTTACCGTTCGTGCAGTTAACGACGGACAGCAGTCCTCTGAGGTCAAGAGGCCTGCACCCTTATCCAGTGAAGAAACTGGTTACGGCACCCTGCCCCGAGGCAGATGGAGAGCTCGGCGTTCACTTACCTAAGGTGAGGGTGTTAACCTTTGGGGTTCTACAGGAGAAGAGAAAGGGAAGAGGAGAGAGGCACCCAATAACCCCAGTTCATTAATCCCATATTTTCTATCTGCAGACATCTTACTCTTCGAGTCAGACATACAGTGCACAGAGGTCCAGCCCAAAGAGCCAACCGTGTGTTACACATCACCTTTGAAGATACGGCATTCACCCAGTCAAGACCGGCGCCTCTGTGGGAATCAGGTGAGCGTTACAAGCCGTTACAAGTGGTGCAGCGGCTTCAACTTCCACTTCCCCGCCGGACAGCGAGGGCAAGGAGTTGGACTCCATGGGACGACGAGTCGTCTCGTCGGCGGCGACGACGACTAAGGCGGCCAATGCCTTAGCGACTGTGGCCCGTTACGACAGGGAGCTTTGGTTCAAGATAGCTCCTCTGCTAGACTTCCTACCGGATGACAAGAGGGCAGAGGCCCTAGAGATTGTGCAGGAAGGCGAGGTGGCGTCGGATCACGCCATAACGGTGGCAACGGACATTGCCGATACCGGATTTCTTCAAATGGGCAACAGGGTTTGCCTCCGACGACGAGGATGGCTCAAGGCGACAGACATTCGCCAGGACGTCCAGACCAGAGTGTTGGACATGCCGTTCAACGGCAACAACCTGTTTGGAAAGACGGTGGATGAGTCCCTCCAGGCCATCAAGACAGACACGGAAACAGCCTGAGCCCTAGGAGTCCTTCAGCAACGGCGGCCCTTTCGGAGCTCCGGAGGAAGACAGGGAGCCTCCAAGGGATCCAACGGTGGCTCTACTACTTACCGCCAGGCGGCCCGCTCCTTGTCCCAGGAGGCCTACAGAGGCCACGACAAGCAAGGAGGGTCTCGCCGCCGTCGGCAAGGAGGCCAAGGGGGCAAGGCCTCTTCCAAGCAGGACTGAACCGGCCGTAGCGTCGGGGCCCCCACCGAAGCACCCCGGTGGGAGGCCGGATGACGAAGTTTGTCAGCATGTGGGAGTCCATCTCCACCGACCGTTGGGTGCTGGACACCCTGGCTCGCGGACACTCGCTAGAATTTCAAAAGAAGTGTCCTCGCATTCCTCCCGTGGCCAGGAAGGAGAATCACGTCCCTCAACTGCTGTTGGAGGTAAGGGCGATGCTCAAGAAAGGTGCCATTGAGCTCGTCCCCAAGAGGCTCCGGGGCTACGGAGTATACTCAAGATACTTCCTCGTCAGAAAGGAGACAGGCGGTTGGCGCCCCATCCTGGACCTGCGTCGGTTGAACAAGTACATCAAGGCACAGAAATTCAGGATGGTCACCCTCCAGCACGTGCTGGGACAGCTGGAGGAGGGCGCCTTCCTATCGTCACTGGACCTGGAGGATGCTTACTTCCACATCCCCATTCTAAAAGGACACAGAAAGTTCCTCAGATTCGTAGTCCAGGGGCGTCACTACCAATTCAGAGCCCTGCCTTTCGGATTAAAGTCGGCACCCAGGGTGTTCACCAAGTGCCTCGCACCTGTGGCGGCGCGGTTGCGCCTGCAAGGGATCCACGTCTACCCCTATCTGGACGACTGGCTAATCCGTGCAAGGTCAAGAGAACTCGCCGTCAAACACACAGCGTGGACCGTCCACCTGCTTACGGAGCTGGGATTCTCCATCAACTACTCCAAATCCCATCTGGTCCCGTTGCAGGTGGCACTGTTTCTGGGAACGAAGCTCGATACAGTGAAGCGATTGGCATCTCCGTCGGAAGAAAGGACAAAGGCCATTTTGGGAAAGGTGCAGCGCCTGTTAGCCATGGATGTGGCCAGAGTGAGGTCCATCAAGTCCCTCCTCGGGATGATGTCCTCATGCATCTACCTTGTGCCCCTTTGCAGACTTCGGCTGCGTCCGCTACAAGAGTTCCTCGACCCCCCCATGGATTCAAGCGGCAGGCAGCTTTGAAGACAGGATGCCGCTCGACGAGGAGTTCCGTTGGGCGATTCTATGGTGGGGTGCTCATGTGCACCTCACGGCAGGCATGGACTTTCAGACCCCGGGGCTATCAGGAGACGGTAACGACGGACGCCTCCTTGGAGGGATGGGGGGCCCACACCAGAGATCTCCACGCAAGAGGCCTCTGGCTCCCGGAGGAGAGGTCTCTCCACATCAACATCCTGGAGCTACGAGCCGTGTTCTGGGTGCTCAAATCGTTCCTTCCGTCCCTCAAGGACAAAGTGGTGAGGATCTTCGCCGACAACACCACCACAATGTTCTACATCTGGAAGCAGGGAGGCACCAGATCCCCAGCCCTATCCAAGGAGGCCCAGGATATGTGGCACTGGGCCATCGCCCAGGGGATGTTTCTGGTTCCCTTCCACCTGGCAGGAATAAAAAACACCAAAGCCGACTCACTGAGCAGGGAGCTGCGCTCGTGCCACGAGTGGGAACTACGCCAGGACCAGGTGGATCGGCTCTTTCAACAATGGGGCAAACCCCAGATCGACTTGTTCGCGACGGCAACGAACTCCAAGTGGCAGAGGTTCGCCAGCAGATTCGCACAGCCGAGAAGCATGGGCGATGCTTTCTCGTTCCCTTGGGACGGCCTGTTCCTGTACACGTTCCCTCCGTTGCCATTGCTGCTCCGTCTCATCAGCCAGCTCAAGAGGTCCAGGTGCAGGATGATCCTCGTCGCACCGGCATGGCTGAGACAGATCTGGTTCCCGGACCTTCTGGACTTGTCAGCGTCCCCACCTATCAAGCTGGCGATGGACCCGATTCTTCTCTCCAGAGAAGGAGGCGCCATTCTTCATCACGACCCGGAGTCGCTGAACTTGCAGGCCTGGCTACTGCAGCACTAGAGTTTGGAGGATACGATATCCCGGCTGACTGCAGAGAGGTTCTTGCAAAAGCCAGGGCGTCCTCAACTCTCAAATGCTATGCACATAAGTGGAAAAGGTTCTCTGTCTGGTGCCGTGCACAGAAGATTAACCCGCTGCGGATTACGGCCCCTCAAGTATTGCCGTACCTACTGTCGCTGGCCAAAGCTGGACTGGCTCGCGCCTCCATCAAGATACATCTGGCGGCCATCTCCCGATACACCAGAACTACAGGACGGGCGTCCTTGTGGTCTCATCCACCTGGTGAAGGAATTTATGAAGGGACTATTCCGATCGTTCCTGCCGGTGAAGGTCCCTGCCCCGGCGTGGGAGCTCAACGTGGTGCTGACCAGGCTCAGGGGGGCCCCATTCGAGCCTATGCATTCGGTGCCGTTGAAGTTCCTGTCGTGGAAGACAGCATTTCTCGTGGCCATCACCTCCGCATGACGAGTGGGAGAGATCCAGGCCCTACCTTGCAAGCCGGCCGTCCGAGAGCCCATTCGACCAGAGCGATCCCTGCTACCACGGCGTTCCTGTCTGGTGTGCCCCTGCTAGACATCTGCAGCGCTGCTACGTGGAGGTCGACGCACACCTTCACAAGATTCTTCTGCGTAGATCGGGACTCCAGGGAGGAGGCCAGGGTCGGCCAAGCAGTGCTGCGCAACCTGTTCGCTTAAGGTGAGCCTGGTGAGGAGGTAAGAGATGCTTAATGTTGAGTTGTTGTATTGCTTAATGTTGAGCCTGTTGCCACCTCCCGTGGTTGTGCATGTGTATACTGCTATGTATTCTTATATTCATGAGCATGTGAATCCATGCCAGACCCCATGCTGGAGAAGGAACAAGTTACTTACCTGTAACTGTTGTTCTCCAGCATGGGTCTGGCATGAATTCACATGCAAACCCTCCCTCCTTCCCCTCTGCTGCTCTTCACTTGGTCATACTGCCACTTTACGTGCTATCAAATCTGAGGATGGCTGCCAAGGGAGGGGCTTAGGGAGAGGGCAGTCATTGGCTGCGGGCAGGATGACCCAGAGATCAGTGATTGGTTACTACTAAGAAAGACAGATCAGAAACGAAACTGATACTGATTTTTTCTTTACCGAGGATTCCCAGCCTGACGACGGGGAATATTCATGAGCATGTGAATCCATGCCAGACCCATGCTGGAGAACAACAGTTACAGGTAAGTAACTTGTTCCTTTCTGTTATTCTCCCTTTTCCTTACGAAGCAGCGTGCCGGGATGGGAATGACACTGCCGAAAAATGCCTGCAGAACAGAAGGAGCGATGAATGATGGGCAGAAGCGCTGCAAGGTAAGG
The DNA here is from genome assembly GCF_040938575.1 of Ambystoma mexicanum. Classification (NCBI taxonomy): domain Eukaryota; kingdom Metazoa; phylum Chordata; class Amphibia; order Caudata; family Ambystomatidae; genus Ambystoma; species Ambystoma mexicanum. Next base: position 109,354,922 of record NC_090938.1, on the reverse strand, counting down.
CTGTTCCTAACAGTGTTCTTGTTCTTGCAGGAGCTGAGCGCAGAAGAAAGATGCAGGCCTACTGGAGACCAATCTGAACACAGTGAGTGTCACGCTGCAGGTGCAGAAAACGCAAAGCATGTTTCTCAGCCTGGGCGTGGCTTAAATAGTCTCTGGGTATCCCAGGTGTCTCTGGGCTGAACCACACCCAAAAGACTAGACTGCACATGCAGTTCTGGGAACCGAAATATGTGGGGGCATCCATCTTGTCCCCATCATTGCACTACAAGTCCAATCCCCAATGTTATCCTATGGGAGTGAGTGAGTATGGTGCCACAAGCGCAGAGTCTGACTCCAAGTGGGTCTTTGGAGGGATGGAGAGGCCCTTGAGGGCCATGTAGGTGATTGTGGCCTGGCTCCAGCCTGACATCTTGGAGGGCTGGGGACATGAGGGGCAGGAATCATGACAGTCACATAACAAGTTACTGTATAAAAAGTGTGTTACAGATCATGTTGAAGCAAAAGAGGACAATCAGAATCGGCATGTACACGAAAATGAACTATACTAGGAGTGTACTGTACATGACTTCACATAAAGCACATGTAATTTATTTCCTCATTTATTCCATTCGGTGATAGAGTACCTAATCGCTCGATCCAAAAGGTTTCCCTCTAATCTAATTTTTTAGTCATGTTTTCATATTTGTTATATTTAATCAAAGTCTCAACTATATGGAAACAAATCTGTGAAATGTTATGTCTCTTTACTTGCCAGTGTCTGGACACTGCTGAGTTGGAATTCTTATTTCTTATGCATGACCTGTGTTCATTCTATCTTTGTTTCACTGTTCTTTTGGATTGTCCTACATAGTGCAGTCCACAGGCGCACCTGAATGAGAAAATTATATTTATTGTGTCACACGTGGCGAAGTTCCGTCGTTTTATCTTTTCTCCTCACCTTGGATGATTGATAATGTTCCCTTTCGTGACAAATCTGCAGTTGCAGCAGTTCAAGCATGGGAATGTGCCGGTATGTGTCAGAGTAGGATTTGGTGTGGTGGGTCTAGTGCAGACCAATTGATTCCTGACATTTTGCTCCTTTGGTAAGCAAATACAGGTAGTTCTCTAAAAAGATGTTCGACTCTGCGATCACAGGTAAGTGTTTTCCAGTTTTTTTATGACTGTTTTAAGATACAACACACATTACTTGCTTCTTCTTCACAGTTACACTGCCACTGTTTTAGCTTCACAGTGGTATTGGGGTTTCTTATTGATACTCTCTCAAAACTTGTTTTGCCACCATTCATATACTTTCAAATATTCTTAAATCTTTTGTCACTGTTTATTCATTCAGTTTGCACAGTTCTTTACATTCTTATGGCACTTGCCAATGTGTGTTTTCTTCCGTTTACACAATTCACAGTTCCTTTGTATCAGGGAACCTCACCAACTGTTTGCAATTCAAATCGTGTTCAATTACACTTGCTTTCTCATGGTTCGGTATTCAAAACATAAGGTTTCATTTCATTCCATTCAAGCACATTGCATAACTTGGGTTATAGGTTAAAGGATCGAAAAAAAAGGGTTGAATGGTCAAAGGATCGACTCAAAAGTCCCGAAAACAAAAGGATCACTTTTTTTTATTGTTTAACTTTTTTGGGGGGGGGGGGTCCCCCAACCCGTTTTTTGGTAAAAAACATTTTTTTTACCCATACAACCCCCCCAAAAAATATATATAATAACAAAAAAAATGTGATCCTTTTGTTTTCGGCCCTATTGTGTCGATCCTTTTGCATTCGATCCTTTTTCATTCATTGCTTTAACTGGACAGCCATAACTTGCCATCAAATTCCCAGTTTACTCTCATGCTGGGAATTTCCACCCTGCTCACGGGCGTTTTCATACTTTTTAAATACTTCAATTTCTCCGGTCCTTCCTTGGCCTTCTCAATTTCATCTGATTCGTAGTTCGTTATTCACATATCCTTCATTCACTTTTCTTAGCCTTCAAGTTATAGCTTTGAAGTTAATGCATTGTCAAAGTCTTTCTTTTAAGCTGGACCGGCATTCACAGTGCCTAAATGATCCAGCCTGCACAGAGCACACAGTTTACTCCACAGAGTCACAGGGTCATTCAAACTCCTTTGGCTGACTGGGAACGCTGTCTCTGGGTACTGCTCTCCACGACGGCAGGCTCTGTAGCTGTCGTTGCTCCCGGCTCAGCGTGCCTTGCTTACAGGATCTCTGCAGCCTCGGTTGGTCGGAGGAGGAGTCCCTCACACACCTGGAAGGTTGCAGACCAGTTCTGCCACCGGAGACCGTTCCTGCTTCAGCTGCAGTCACTCTGCAGCTCCTGGATGTTTTGGGCATGCGTGTCCCTGGTCTCTCCTCCGGCTTTTCCTCCACTCATTCCACATGCAATCTCATTAGCCCCAACTGAGCGGGCCATTAATACCAGCCTCCACGCCCCAGGTGCAGGCAATGTTCCATTACTGAGTAACGGTCATGGGAATTTGCATCCCTCTTCTTTGTCCCAGTACCAGAGTGGTGTTTGTACATGTCTTTGTTAATAAAGAGAGGATGTATTTCGAATGGATTGTGTACTCCCACTTATTCCTTATTTTATGATATTTCCAATATCCAGCTTTGCTGCTTTGGCGCTGCGTGTCGATATCTGTGAACTCGATGTCCCTCGGAGGCCTCTGTCTTGCTGTCGACATCACTGGAGGTATATATAGTGTGTGCTGCGTCCGTTGGCTTTAGTTCTGTTTTTCCACACTAACGCTTCGGATACTGGATGTTTCGTTCCTTTGTGAAGAGAAATCTTCGCGAGATGGCTTTGTCATCGGCTTCTTCCACTCCGAAGTCGGGTTTAAAAAAATGCTGTAACTGCGGTTCGAAGATGTCCGTTGCTGACCCCCACAGAATATGCTTGTGGTGTCTGGGATCCGCTCATCCTTCATCGGAGTGTGAGGACTGCCTGTCCATGATGTTCTTGAAACACTTGTGTATAGGTGCGTTATAAATGCCATATCATATCATATCATTTGATAGTTTATTTATATAGCGCCTATACACAATGTGTTTCAAAGCGCTTCAAGGCAAGGGAGGGAACAAGGGAAAATACAATTACATTCCTACAGGCCATGAACAGTAAGGATGTGAAATTAACTATCATACTCGGCCTGACGACATTTCAGCTAGTGCAAGAGCTAAGACATAGATAAGGAAGAGAGGGGGAGAGTGGGAAGGAAATGGAAAAAGACAGGCGACTACACTGTACTAGGCCTGACAACATTTCTGGTAGAGCCGGAGAAAAACAAGAGGTGAGGGGGAGGGGCGCAGAAAGGTAGTGGAGGAACAAAACAAGGGACTAACATACTAGGCCTGACGACATTTCAGATAGTGCTGGAGGGGGGGTAAGGAGGAAAAAAACAGTAAGGGGAGGGGGGTGGAGACAGACGAGGTTGCTATCATACTAGGTCCAGGGACAATTCTGATAGAGTAAGTGCATAGAAGAAAGTAAGGGGAGTAGATAGGAAAAGGGAGAAGGGAAAGGAGGAGAGAACAGAGAGTTAGCAGTAAAAAGAGTGGAGAAGCAAGAGGGGAGAGTGAATACAATCCCAGAAGTCAGTAGTAACACATAATGTTGCAAGCCAGGATACAAGATGAAGATGGGAATAGTATGATTTAGGTCCACCATGAGTACAAGATGCAAAGGAAGTCCAGCATGAGAGTTTAGAAAGGTTGACGCACCGTGAATCAATGAAGTCCATAAAAGTCAAATCCAGCATTGGCCACAAGACAGTGATGCTGAAACCATAATTTATCAGGACAGACTCCTGCAGAAGTAATAGACTTGAGAGAGATGAGGGGGGAGCAGGGTAGAAGAATCAAGCAAAACAGGCAACACCTGTGTGCAAGAATGGTGGGGGCACAAGATGATGAAAGCCCTAAGAGAGCGCAGAGGGAAACTTGAGGCAGGTAGGAACCATAAATCCCCTTCAACTCCATCGACAAGACAAACTTCGGATGAGTCGAGAACTGTTTCTCTTCGCCGTAAGAAAAACAAACGATCTCTATCGCAAAGTGGTTCACACCATTTGTCATCGTCTAGATATTCAAAGACACAGTGCCATAGGTCGCCATCTTCAATGTCTTCGAGTTCCTCTCCGGAACGGGTCATATGCCCAACTAAAACTGCCTCACCAGCTGAGTGGGAAGTTTGGGCTTAAAATGATGAAGGTGTTCGAGATTGCAGCCTTGACCCCCTTGAGTACAACCAAAAGCCATTCTCTGGTGAAAAGACCCGATAAGCATAAGACCTTTGTGCCTTCGGGCCCGGCAGGCAAAACTCCTCAAGGGCGGTCTAAGGATCCCTCGAGTCGAGGAAAAGTCCCTTTGAGGACTGAGTCGTCGATGCCATCGGCACCAAGAGACGCGTCATCAACGTGTGAAAAACCATTGACGTATCAGGCTTCGAGCTCCTCAGTGTTACATATGCCGAAGTCGTCGACACGGCCATCGGAGCCGTCGACAGTTTCGACAATTTCGGCACCTTTGTCGACAAATATTATGACCCCATCGGGTACTATGGAAAAAACATATACCCCTTTGCCTAGGGCTGACTTTTTCAAGTCTCTCTCCTCCATTCATGAGGACGCAGAGCCATCATCGAATTAGTCTAAACCTTTTGGCCTCCAATATGGTATGCCATCAGTCCCTGAGGCCCTAATTTTGGAAGGATCTAGCATAAAGGATTTTCAAGAGTGCCTGCATGATGCCAGTGGTTTGGACACCTCACCAGTGGTAGAGTTTGGCAAGTCAGATCCATCTGATCATGCAGAGGTTACCTACAGACAGTTGATGTCAAGGGTATTTGAATATATGGAATGGGCTAGACCAAGTCCAGTTTTTGAACAGGATGACTTAACCGACATTCTGGGCAGGGGACCTCAGGAAGACCCAATTGTTCCATTCCATGCAGCTTTGCAAAGCATGTAGCTACCAATTGGGAGGCACCTGAACTAAATCCGACTGTCAACAAGAATCTGACCTCTAAATACAGGTTGTCAAGCAGCGATCTCTATTATTCATCAAAACACCCAACACCGCAGAGTCTGGTGGTGCATGCTGCCACCTCGACCACTAGACAAAAAGCCTACCCTACTGTCCATCCTGAAAGGGATAAGTGTTACAATGCTCTAGCACAAAATGTTTTTTTCGGATGGAAGTATGGCGCTGAAGTTGGCAAATGCCACGTGCACATTGGCTAGGTTCCCTCACACCCTTTGGGAGTATATTTCCATGGCGGCTGACCATATCCCCAAAGGGGAAGAACGAGAGAGGCTTTTAAACATAGTCATGGATGGAAAGAACGTTATGTGTGAATCCCTCCAGACTGGTCTCGACTCTGCTGACAGTATCAGCAGCACAATGGCGGTTAGTACACTGATGCGCAGATTTGCCTGGTTGAGAAAGTCAGGAATTGCTCCAGACGTACAATCCAGACTGCTCAAAATGCCCTTTGACGGCACTTATTTGTTCAGTAGCAAGGCTGATGAAAAGTCTGGAGAAACTGCAGACTTCAAAAGCAGCAGCCAAATACCTTGGTGCTGCAATTAGACAACCTCCAAATCGCCCCACGGGTACGCCCTGGAGGGGTAGGTCCTTCATCACTGCTCCACATTTGGAAGAGGCAGAGGACAGTCATTTCAAAGAGGCCAAAGAAGATTCCCCTGTGGTGGATGGGGAAGAGGTACTAAGACCGCCTCAGCAGCGACTACTTTGCCATCAGCCACTGTGTAAGCTGCCCCAAAAAAATTCTAAGGACTTAATTCACAAAACTGCAGTGGGAGGCAGACTGTCACAGCATCTGACAGAGTGGCAGGCTATTACTTCAGATGCATGGGCTTTGGAAACAGTTGCCTAGGGTTACTGCCTTCCTTTTCTAAAAAAGCCTCAGAGTCATCCCCCGGGGACCAACTCTTTCATAGTTCCAGATCCGCTCCTTATGCAGGAAATTCTAACCCTGCTAGAGAAAGGTGCTATATAACCAGTACCTGTAGCGGAGAGGAACAAGGGTTGGTACTCCACGTACTTCCAAATTCCAAAAAAGGACAGAGGATTGAGACCCATCTTGGACTTAAGAAACATCAACAGGTTCCTCAAGAAGGACACGTTCAAGATGGTTACCCTTTTTGAGATCCTTCAGGCCCTCCAGCTTCAGGATTGGATGGTATCATTGGACCTTCAGGATGCTTACTTTCATGTGCCAATCCAACACAAGCACAGACAGTACCTGAGGTTTGCCGTTGACGGTTCTCGCTATCAATTTTGGGTTCTGCCATTTGGGCTGACCTCCGCCCGAGGGTTTTCACCAAGTTAATGGCAGTAGTGGCAGCGAGTGGCAGGAGAGGGGGATTCACGTCTACCCCTACCTGGATGATTGGCTGATCAGGGCCAGTTCCCACGAACAGGCCCTGGAACATCTCAGCTCCACCTGCCACTGCCTTCACAGATTGGGCTTCTCCCTGAACTTCAACAAGTCTCACATGATACCATCTCAAAGGCTCCAATTCATTGGAGCAGTCCTGAATGCATCCCTGGGAAAAGCCTCGCCACCAGAGGTGAGGGTTCAAGACATTCTGCAGATGGTTACCAAATTTCTGGCTTTTGACGTTCTAAGGTTGCTCGGCCTCATGGCATCCTGCATTTTTCTGGTGCCAGAGGCTGACCTGAGAATGAGATCTCTCCAATGGGCTCTCAGGACTCAGTGGTCCCAAATCTCAAGAAGGATGTCCAACCTCCTACAGATTCCGAGCAGAGTATCACAGGACCTTCAGTGGTGGGTCTGCCAGGAGAATATTCTGAAACCTTTTTGGCAACCATGCCCGGAGACAGCAGTAGTGACGGATGCCTCACTCATGGGACGGGGAGCCGACGCCAAAAATCTGACAATCAGCTGTCGTTGGTCTCCATCAGAGTCCAAACTACACATCAACCTCTTTTAGAGCTGAGGCCGATCAGACTGGTGGTAAAGGCCTTTCTGCCCTCTATACAGGGAAGGAATGTCCTGATAATGACGGACAACACAGTGGCCATGTACTACCTCAACAAAAGAGGAGATGTAGGGTCACTACCACTGTGCAGATTTGCAATGCAGCTCTGGTACTGGGCAATCCAAGAATGAATCTCCCTATCGGCAGTTCACCTAGCTGGAGTGGAGAACACAGTGGCGGACCCTCTGAGCAGGCAGAGCACAGTCTCCCATGAGTGGGAACTAGCTCAGGAAGTTCTTCAAAAGATCTTCACCCTTTGGGGAATCCTCAAGTGGATCTGTTCGTGACCAGTATCAACTGGAAGTGCAAACTGTTCTGCTCCAGGGAATTTCCCCCAAGAGGAGCTCTAGGAGACACGTTCCTGGTGCACTGGGAATTTCAACTTCTGTACGCGTTTCCTGCAGTCCCTGTCATTCCTCAAGTCATCAGGATGTTGAGAAAGTTTGGGAAATCCATGATCCTAATTGCTCCGGATTGGACCTTTTACCCGGACCATCTAGTCATATCCATCTGCCCTCCAATACGTCTTCCACAAAGAGAGGAGAGAGAGAGAGAGAGAGAGAGAGAGAGAGAGAGAGAGAAAAAGAGAGAAAAGAGGTTCGGGTACTCCATCCATAGATCAAGATACTCTGCCTTCACGCATGGTGTGAGAGGCTGAGATACAAGAATTGGGACCTCTCGGATGACGTAATGGAGATCTTGCTTTCGGCCAGAATGCCAGCAACTAAGTCTTTGTACTGCTCCCATTGGAACACATTCTGCAGCTGGTGGAGAGATAAGAATGTTGATCCATTTACATGTAATACACCTATGGTGTTCTCCTTTTTGTTACACCTAGCTAATCAGGGGCTCCAGATTGGTACTATTAAAGGATATCCGGCGCTTTCTATTTTGAAGCGCACCTCGGAGGAAGTATCTTACTTCAAAATTTGGGCAGTGAGTTAAGTGAACGGGCTTCAAAAAGGGCTTTGCCATAGCACTTGAAACTTGATCTTTCATACTGTTGAACCCTAGAGGCCCTTTAACTCAAGGTAACATGTCGTACTATGGATGGGACGAAGAATAACTTCTCAAACTAAATAACAAGACCGTCTCAGGAAGTTGGCAAATAACTCTGTTTTAATGTCAATTGTCTAAAAAAGGGAATGCAACGGACATCAACGGACGTCGCAAAGCATAATCTCAACACATCTTGTAAAAAAATCACATTTATATACTAAAAGTCTGTCATACATGACGTCATACTACGTGGCAAACTGAGATAACCTACGGGAGATTGTGGTTGGCTCTAAGGGGACGTATAAGTATGCTTTCTATATGAGATAGGATCGTGATTGGGTCTCTACAGTGAGGTGGGCACTCATGCCCTCCCTTAGTGCAAGTCATCTTCAACAGTGATTAGAAACACAACACTTCATTGGCTCTCAAACTATAAGGCTCCTTGTTATACGGCCTTCTACAATTGGTTGGCACGCTTGTACCTTTCTGGAACATTCAATGCTCTAGCAGCATGTAAACTGGTACCCCAGGTGCTGGTGGGTGAACTTGACCGTATCTCCCTACCCAGTTAGCCTGCCATCTCTCATCACTCATGCCGTCTGCCATTCACATTGTCTTTGAACTCCACCTTGTAGCTTCTTCTCGTCTCTGGGAATATAAGGGAGTGTAGGCACTCGCTATCTTCAACCTGGTGCACCTTGCTTCTCATCTATTTTCATCCTCAGCTCACGTGATCAGAGACCGTGAATTTGCTCGTATTCTAGCATTTAATAGTCTTTAATGAAGAAACTTAGCACCCATGGTGTTCTATCTTTGCAAATTATCAAGGGATGCCTTGGCCTCTCACATTTTATTGTTCTTCGCAGCTGATAACCAGTTCTTGGCTGCTTCCATCTTTGACACCAAACCAGTCAGCTTCTTTAGTCTTGCTTCGAATTTGAGCCTATTCTTTGCTGCGACACACATAGCCTTCAATCCGTCTTCTTCCATTGAGACTGGCTTACCAAATGGTATTATTGAATGTCCAGAACTCTGTATACATATATGTTGGTGCCACCTCCTGCAGTCTATATACTATGTATAGCCAGCCTTAAGAATACTTAGTCTACTTGCGTTGCAGCGTGTGTACAATTGTAAAACGGTGTGTGTTTTCTGCAGTGCTCTTCATATGTGCAATTTTCATTCCGCGCATAAAATCTTACGTGATTCTTTATTTCAACATCAGTTTCCATATAGTCTACATGTCTTCTCCTTTGACCATTCTTCTCAGCGCGTCACACTTTTTTCTTGTGACAGCACCAGCCTCTTTCTCCCTTATTTTAATTTTCCTTTGGGGACTGCTTCCATTAGATCATCATCTCTTCGGGGGTACATCATATAAGGTCTTCTTAATGGATACCTTGTTTCAAAGACCTTCCTCGGAATAGTCACAGTTACTGGTATCAAAAGTGTCACGACCTCTGATTTCCATCACACATGTAGCAGAGGGGCGGGACTTCCTGTAGAGGCATTTGGCTCCTCCTCTACAATCCCACCTCTGGTTGATTCATCAACCACACCTTCACCGGTCTCCACATCTAGACACCCTCTCTTGAAGAAGTGTGTTATCATTTACGGTCCGAGAATTATATCAAGGATCAGTCTCGTAGTAACAAAGATAGAAATAGACCTCGACAATAGCCAGCAATTAATCAACCAGTAATATAACAATAATCCTACCTTGTATTCGGAAACCCAATGTAGAAAGGAGGAATTTACCCGACACCCCTTCACCCCGCCTGATAAACAAGTGTGGAGAGAAGGTGCCAGGGAAACCCTGTGAAGCTAGGGTGCGGTGTGTAGAGAGTCAGCTGCCACTGCCAGAGAGCGTTGTTATTAGAAGATGCTGTAGATGGCTAGCCTCGTTTTCTGTGCTTCTGGGACTGGCTGCCGAGATAAAGTGTAGAGGTTAAAGAGGGATTCATGTAAGAGAATTTTTTAAGGATGAGATGGGTGTGGTGAGTAATAGTACCTGAGGTTCTAGGATGCAGGTCGTAAACGGAATGACGAATGCAGAAGCCGCGGGTACTTCAAAGTCTGTGAGGAGTGGGCAGAGCTTTTTGGAATGTAACGTAGTTTGTGCTGCATATGAAAGAAAACTATCAGGAGAGAGATAGACAGCGTAATGGAATGGACAAAGTTTGGAATCCGAACCTACCGATTGACAAACGTTACTGAGGATTTGCTCGGTTCATACCAGATTGCACTGAACTGCGAGGTAGGCTGGGAATGGTAGTCCAAGGTGGGCGGAGAGCGCGTTTCTGTGAATATGAGCACAGGACGGAGGTTTAATGTGTCAGTCCTGGCAATCTAATGGGAAATATGATGGGAGATCTAGAACTTACGTTAATGAGAGAGATGTGCAGGCTTTGTGCTGACTATGAACCGATCGACCCCAAAGTATCGGTTCAGAGGATGAGGAACCGCTGTTGATAAGGGACAGAACAGAGGGTAGATCAGGGGGAAGTAGAAAGGTAAAGAGGAGTATTAGCATAATCAAAGTTGAGGAAACTCACGAAGCGTAGCTGATGAAAATCGTAGCAACGCACTGCCGTGCCTGTTGAGAGTCCAGAAATACTATTTCCTGTTTACGGAGAGGAGCTAAGCTCCTTCTCGTCCGCCAAAGAGCTGAACCGGCCATCAATGTCCACGTCACCATCTTGGTAGGGTGCACCCTGATGGAGTGCATACCACGCCAATGGTGCCAGCGTGACCAGCTCTGTCTAGTACCCATGACAAAGTGTTTCTTTGGGGTCCAGATCTTTACCATTCCTTTCAGGGATCCTGCTGATTTTACATGTTTATCAATACTCCAGGTCATGTAGCTGCACTGGCCATTCGGATTACAATAGACACATTGACCCACATACTTTTTGCAGTTTCTTGGATGCAGGAACGTTGTTCCCTCTGGTGCTACAATACTGGCCTTTAGGAAGTCTCTAATTTCTTCATCTGTTAATTCCTTGGGTCTGACTCCTGATTCGAGATCGATCATGATCTTCATTCCTTCTGCCTTCTTCGTTGTCTTCTTACACTGTGTGATTATTATCCTTATCATACAGAATCCAAACATGATCATCACCAAGATTGCTCCCAGAAACATGAAGATACTTGCCATCCAGTGTGCAATCCATGAGAAGATGGATGCAAACCAACTGTCATCTGCAATGTCTTCCACCTCATTTTCCTTTTTATTATGCACATTCGTCATCAACTTTATAGCCTCTGTCAAGGTCCCATTCTCGTCATCATGAGAAGATATGAATGTGCAACATGATGGCACTCAATTGTTCTCTGATTGCATTGAATCCCTTTATGGTAGTATTGATTGTCTGCAGTAGGTCCCAGCAAGTGATTTGCAACCCCTTTGCATTCGCCATCGTCTAGACCTCAGGCATGAAGATAACCATAAAGATTGAAGCAGTTTTACTGAACAGTCTGTGCTCAAATGGAATAGCATCAAAAGCTTCTATTGATTTAGCTGAAAAGTAGTTATCTCTCCTTCAATTGAAAAACTAGAGTGATCTTCTCTTCCTTAGAGGGGCCTCCGCTTCTGGAAATTCGTCAATGTTCAGGTCACTTTGAGGAATCACTAATGCTGGAACATGAATAATCACTAGGGAACAAGTTCCTCCCCAACCTTAGGCAGCATCATGTAAGCTCTGGGTCCACAGGCCCAGTATCTATCCATCAAGACAGCCTTTCCTGCTCCCATTTTGGAGACATCAACTGTAGTCTTGCAACCTATATTAGTTCCCACATGCTGCTTTCCCTCTCTTTGGAAGCACAGTGTCGCATTTGTCAATGGGATCACAATCAGTGCACCTGATTCATCTTCTACCTGCGTCAGCAGCTTGGCATGTTCAGCCAACGACTTTAAACATCCACCATTCACTTTTTGTACTTCTCGCACGTAATCTGACTTAAACAGGGGAGCTGCACAGGACATCAGCCCTTCTTTCCATCCCTTCTTGGTTTTCACTCGTCCATAGACTAGCATCTGAGACCGTTCCCAACATCCAGGTGCCCAAGGTATCTCTATTTTATTAGGACAGTCCATCTTCTTCATCTCTTTTACGACCACTTCCTCTTGTCCTGCCCTTGGATATGTGAGCGTCTTGCTTTTTCACGCAGGCTCCCTCTCCATCTGTGTAGTCTTTATGTAATCATCTTGAAACGTAAATGACCATTTCGATCTCCATCGCAAAGTGGCCCAATTTCCTTGGAACTGTCCTTGAGTCATACATGCAGCAAGGTGAACAAAATATCTGGCATCATACCCTGGAATTTCACTGGCAATGAAAGTTCGGGCAGCACTCATGGCATAAGTTATGAGAGCACAAACGTAACAACCCTCCATGGATGTTCTTTCTCCTACCTGTTTCATTTGCTGGTACAACATGTTATGACCCAAATGTCCTGTGCTGTCCAAATAATTATTTATCCCCTCATTGTCTTCCTCTGCACTCCTCCTGTATCTCCCTCTCAATTTATCAGCAACCAATGGAAACAACTCTAAAGCAACCTTGCTTTGGGGGATAACACAAAAGGTATTGCCTCTTTATTAATTGGTACTTCAACAGTAGTTCCTGGAGTGGGGAGAATCAAAAGAATGTCTGCTTTCTTTGGATCGATAAAATAATACATCAGAAGAAACAGGAAGGCAGAAAGCATGATTGTGAACACATACATCAAAAACCAACATATGAAATCCCACCACTTGTGCTATTCTGGAATCTCTTGGCCTGGCTCATTTTCTAAAATCATACCATCCTCAAGATTCCTCATTGTGCCTGTGTACAATTTTGAGGAAGGACAACCCCTTTTTAATCAGGCAATTCGGGTAAATCAGTTAACTGCAGAATCTGTTCAATTATTGCCATGAGCAGCCTCCTTATTGCCGGGCCATTTTTAGGATCATGCAGAAAAGTAGGTATGTTGACACTACGCCTGACAAGAGCAGGATAAGGTCTAAGTATAAATATGTAAACAGCAAGTAGGATCTTATGGGCATCGTCGTTTGTCAAAACCATACGGTCAACCAAATAATTGCATTGTATGAAAAGAATTGGCATGTTGCTCACGCTTCCAGTTTCTTATCAGGTGTTGTCGCTTAAACTTATCCACAATGTGTCAATAACTTTCTAAAGTTCATTTTCAAAAGAACTCTGTGGCTCAAGAAATGAGTTTGCACTCCTGCTATAATATCTATAAAGAGTGTCTGGTAGAGCCACAGTCCAAGTGCAAATCTGCACTCATCGATTAATCTGTTGTTTTATCGTCCTTCCTCCTCATCATCGATCAAGTCTGCACAGGCTGAAATGCTTCTTCTTGTCTTGCTTCTGAATCGTTCGTTAGTGGTGTGTCAGCCTCTCCAATGTAGATTTTAACATCACTAAGTGGATCTATGCTCTTCTACCTTTGATGTTCAATAACAATCCTATTTGTTCAAACACTTCATTAACAAAATGTGGCCCGTTATTGGATATCAGCACTTCACACACTCCCCACCTTGCCCATCTTGGAAAGACTTGCGCAAGTGGCATCAGGGTGTGTACAAGGACCTGCTTTGATCCATCTGGAGAAGGGACACACCACCACGATCAGATACCTATATCCACTACATACTTGCAGCATGTGAACATAATCAATATGCAAATGCTTAAAAGGACCATTCGATCAAGGAATAACTCCTCTAATCATTCACAGTGTATGCCCAGCGGTAAACTGTTGACATACAATGCAATTTACTACTTAAAATGCAAGGTTTTCTAGCAGGTTTGGTATGAACAGGTCATCTGCAATAGCTGCAGCAAGACTCTCCCTAGTTACATGCACAGGGTAGTGCAGCTGTTGAAGCGCTACCCTCAATAATGCTACTGGCATCACTGGCTTTCAGGTATTGTCCTGTCGCCACAATGCTTCTGTGGGGGATAAAGAACACCCCCTTCGTTTCCATAATTCTTGCTGTTCCTGTGCTTCACTGCCTTGAATCTCTATTAACTGAGATCTTGTTAAATGGTTAAATCCCTCCTTTACCACCATAATCTTAACTACCTTTTCCTTAATATCTGGAGCATCAAAACATGAAATATCTGGTGCTTAAGTAACTCTTTTGGCTTCTGCATCTGCGGCTTCGTTCCCGCAAGAAATAAAATCAGTTTGCTTAGTATGTGCTGCACATTTAACTATCGCTGTGGCCACTGGGAGTTGTAGTGCCTTAATAAGCCTGTCCAATAATGATGCGTGCTGCACTGAAGTGCCGTCGGCTCGGAGGTAGTCTCTCCTTTTCCAACACGCTAACCCTGCGTGCACAGTTGACATGACATAGGTGGAGTCACTGTATATCGTCACTTCCTGTCTGTGTTTTTGAAGTGCCGCAATAAGCACTACCAATTCTGCCGCTTGTGCTGAACAGTGAGACGGTAGTCTTGCACTTGCCACAACCTCAAATTCACCATTTGCTCTATGCCTCACTACAGCTGCACCAGAATGCCTTTTCCCACTTGTCTGATACATTTTTGAAGAACAATCAATAAAGAGAATCTACCCTCCTGACAGCGTGTTTCCTTTAATGCATGGTATGCTGTCGTAGAACTCTTCATAGTTTACGCAATCATGCACATGCTCATCCTCTGCCACTGGCTCAGCTACAAATGTGGCAGGGTTCACTATTTTACATCTGACAATTTTAATTTCTGGATTTGATCTAATAACTTCATACACGGAAGCCCTCCGAGATGTCAATGTACCCTTAGGTTTCTCCAAAATAGCAAATAAAGCATGCTCTACGAAAAGTGTCATGGAACAACCCATTACAATGCTTGCAGACTTCTTAATTGTGAACGCAGCTGCTGCCAATGACTGTTCGCATGGGAAATTCCCTCTGTAAAAGGCCAGAGGTTTCTACCCTAATGTAGTTCTTTGCGCTAGCAATGTTGTCATCATAACTGTCCCATCAGGGTGTGAAAATAAAAAGAATTTGTCAGCATAATTGGGAATCCCTAAAGCTGGAGCAATGCAAATTGCCTTCTTCAGCTTTTCAAATCCTTCCTCTCCTTCCTCAGTCCATTCTATTTTCTCCTTATTTACCGGTGCTTTCTTTAAAGCCTTCAACAAGGGTCTTATGTATGAGCTATAATCAAATACCCATGCTCTCACATAGTTAGATAGTCCTAAGAATCGCTGGATCTGCTTTACCATGTGCGGTTTTGCAGTTTTCATAATTACTTCAGTTCTTTCGGGTGTCACCTTTTTCCCCTCATGTGAGATTAACTGGCCAATATACAATACTTCTTCTTGACAATACTGTAACTTCTTCTTGTCTACCTTGTATCCGTTGTCTGCAAGGATAGTCATTAACTGAATCAAGTCTTGTCTACACTCATCTTCTGTTATGCTACAAATTAGAATGTCCTCTACATACTGTTTCACTGTACTTTTAAAATCAATGTTGCCAAGGTCCATCTGCAGGACTCTATTAAAGAGCGATGGAGACTCACAGTCCCCTTGAGGCAGCCTAGTATGCTTCAGTCGGATTAGGCAAAATGAAAACAAAGTCAAGTCTTGTGAGTTTTTGTGCAACTGGATGGAGAAAAACACATTGTTCAAGTCAATCACCGTGAAATTTTGCGCTTCTACTGGGATACTAGATAGTATGGTTGCCGGATTTGGAACTAAAGCAAACTCGGCTTCTACAATCTGGTTAAACAATCTCATGTCTTGTATGAATCTCCACAATCCTCCCTTTAATTTCTTCACCGGGTACACCGGAGTATTACACAATGACTCTGACGGTACCAGAATACCTTGCTTCATCAATGCTCAGATAGTCTCAAAAATGCCCTCATCTGCCTCTCGAGAGATTGGGTATTGTCTCACTCGAGATAAAATTGCTCCTGGTTTGAGCTTTATCTTAACCTCTCCCACTCCCTTTAATAGGCATGCATTATAAGTGCCTGTAGTCCATAAAACACTTGGCACCTTTTCCAAGTCTTCATCAGAAAATGCTGGATGCTGTTGTATTATTGCCATGTGCTGTGGGATCTCCCTTTTGTCTATTCGGATCCAATACGTAATGCTCATTTCAAATATGACTTCATCATCTGTTGAATTATCTCTAAACATGTAATCATCCGTGACGTCAGTTAATCTGCACTCTTCCCCAATGGCAATTATTGTTCTCCATTGTCTACCCTCATCATCTATGCCTTCGAGCATTGCCATTTCCCCTCCTACTATGGCTGCATCTAATTCTAAGGGGATAGTCTGTTCCCCCTCTTTGTCCATAGGAATCTGTGGTCTGAACAAAAATTCATTAGGTATCCTCAGTTTTTCCCACTAAGTCAGGTAGACATATTAACAGAATGCTCACCCCATAAAGAAAAACTTCTGGTTCTATCGGCACACCTCGCAGAGCCATTTGCCCTGTAAATGCCAATATAAAATCCACATTCATATAGTTTATCCCAGGAGTGGAGCACACTATACCTTCATCAGTGAAAGAAATCGTCATATTAAGTTTTGTCATTGAGTCTCTTCCCAGAATATTAACTGGTGTCTGCCATGAATACAACAGTGGAACAGACATGTCACATTCTCCTATAGAGACTGGTAATTCATTAGTATA
This sequence comes from Ambystoma mexicanum, assembly GCF_040938575.1. Classification (NCBI taxonomy): domain Eukaryota; kingdom Metazoa; phylum Chordata; class Amphibia; order Caudata; family Ambystomatidae; genus Ambystoma; species Ambystoma mexicanum. The sequence continues at coordinate 109,338,216 of NC_090938.1, read as the reverse complement.
AGGAACTCGACTTGTAGCTCCAGAGAATCCTTGAGCATTCATGGCATTTCCCGACATTGGGTATTTCCTCTCTTGTATACATAAACGAGTGGCCCTAGTGTCAACTAAAAATTAAAAGGAATTGCTTACTATTGTCACATCAATCCTTGGTTCCTCTTGGGGGTCTGGTGTCACTGATAGTACTGAACACATCAAGTCGCCCTGTGAGCTGTCCTATTGTAGATACATGAAACAAAATAATATGGACCTCGGCAGGTGAGATTGGAGACTCTCTTATACATACAACTTCAATATGACTAATATCACAAAATATATTTATTTAAACTCCACTTGACACGGTTTGTCTTCTTTGATGCTTATTAAACATCCATGCATCTGTTCTACCATTCATACCACTATTCATTCATACACTCATAAATATACATCTTAAACACAATATGGGTTATTCAAGAACCCTACAAAATTCATATAATACACCAATTCCTGGCACCTATATCCACACTAAATAGGTGTTCAAAAACACATCAAATAGCATTCTGCTTTTTTAATGGCATCATCGACATATGTTTTGGTCGGATGTTAATGGCTACTAATTGAGCCACAATAGTTGGTGACCTTCTTCGGGATGGGGTAGGTAAAAGATGAGCCTTGACCCCAACGTGCCATCTGGTGGGGGATGTCATCTAGCATATATCTAAAAACAAAGTGTTGCATCATATGATTGCTCCAATCTCTAATTTTGTAAGCACAATTTACTGGTGTATATATGTTCATAAATGCAAATAGCAGCTAGCACTCACCGCCAATACAAATAGTGGGGGTAATGTCAGCGATGGAATATATCCACAGCCCTCCTGGGTGAAAATTACAGGGGCCTGAAAAAAAAGAAGAAAATTGGGCACAGAATGAGCCCCACTGTACATATCTCATATGTGGTTTATTGGATGTATCGGCAGGTTCCCTTACCTGATCTCGCAGTCAGGTGGGGCCTGGGAGCCACAGTGCACCTAACAGTCCCTACTTCAAGTCAAAAAGTATGTGGACTTTAGACTGTCGCCACTTGTCTAAGAAAAGAACATGTTGGCGAGTTAAACCAAGTTCTGTTCCCTGCCATCACTTGACCATCTGACTCATACATTACAAAAGATGGTATCTTACTCACCCCAATTGCATGTCTGATTATTAACGTCTTGGAGGTAATTAGTTGTAAACTGCTCTCATCATTTGTAGATGATTGATTCAATCGACAATGGAGTCTTGATCATACATTGTTGTCTGTAGAGAATAGAAAAAAAACATCATTGGGAATGTTTGTGCATGGCGTAGATATAAGCCATTTCTAGAGAGTGCTGACCATACGTTGAGTAAGCACGTTCTGGGTTATGCCTGAGATTTTTTGCTACAACTACAGTACGGCTACCCCATGAGCATGCACTATTTGTAGACAATAGCATGGGGGTGTTTAAACAACATCAGCACTCTCTAGAAAGAATGATAGGGTTACTCACCGTAGTGATGGCGCTCCATCATTCACCGTGTTTTGTGCCATGACACTCGAATAGCCTGCTCTCGTCCAAATGTCATCTGCTCTTTCCCCAAGAATAGCTGCTAGGAGACCCTTCATATCCCCTATTGTTAGTCTAGAAAATACCCTACCATAGCATAGGTGGTATATTATGTTGGCCGAAAACCAACCGCATCATATGCCCAGCACCGCCAGTACAGAATCGTCAGCATAACCATAAAGCATCCACTTTGTAGCAACAGAATTCATCATTTTGCTTTCTCTTGCTTTTCTGTTCAAACGCTTTGCAAAAATGAATTCTATTTCGTTCAGCCCCTGCACAGAGCGAGGCCACAAGTTGCATGTTGATAGACTAGCCCAGACAGAAATACATTGCTTTCCTCCCTCACCAGTCCTTGAAGGCAAGCAGAGAGGCATTTAATCACCAAGCAGGTGCCAGCTGGTCTCGCCGAAACTGTAGAAATAGACAGCTAAAGACATTAATTATACTCTCTTTGACGGCCCCCCTTACTGGGCCCCTTTAGATCAAGCTGACCCCTGGCGCACAAATAGAAACTAGAAGATAGCATGCCTTGGAATGTGTCTCTCCTACGAACACAGCTCGCTCACAGAACAAGAGCATTATGTTCTCTGTAACAAACAATAGTGTCTGCGCCTTCGCAGATTGCAAACTGTTGCTGAATAAATGTCTTGGAAGGTGTCATACTCGTCGAATTTGTCAATCACCGAACCCTTGCTAAGGAAGATACATTATGGGCGGTTTTGATGTGTCACTGACTGATAATATGATGATCTTTTTGTATATATGTGACTGTTATAGAATGCTCACTCTCTTGCGTCTCACGGTTCTGGGTGACACACGTTGCGAGACGTGAGATCCAGTCGGCCGACTGAGACTATTTGCTTTGCAATAAACCCTAGATTTTGGGAATTGAACCTCGTGTCTGGCGTATCAGTTTGTGTATGGTGATTGTGCCTTGTTTCCATGCGCGAGGGTCTTCAGGGCCCGTCACTATTGCTAACAGATTTCCTCCAGTCATTTTTTCTAACTCATAAATCCATTTTCCTGCACCCACCATTAAGCTGGAGAGTTTGCACCTTAAATTATCCTTGTCCATCTGTGGCCATGGATTATACTGTGTTCTCGCCCCTCCCTTCTCCAATAGAGGAAACTACGTAAACCCTATTCCACAATCCGCTCCTATCGTCTGCCTATCCATAGTAGGAACAATAGTTCCGGATCGCCTTCTTCCTGGCAGGGACCTTAACCGATTTACATTTGGCTGTGATTCCCCCCTCTCACTATAACATCGTCCCTTAGGGTGCTCCGGACATGCTATAGGATCTTGCATCCTATCCTTAGGTTATTCTAAATCGGACCATCTCACTTCCTTACCTATCTGTAAGCCTCCCTCGGGGACACACAAACACTCCTTCCCTCCTCACCGAAGGGTCTTTCTCTTCATGTGACATGTCTAGTCCCCAACTGGTATGACTCTCCCCTCTTCCACCCTTGTCTAAGGTTAGCCTGCTTAGAGACAGGGCTCTATGCTCAGAACCAAATGAGCATCCCTCTTCACTTTGTGGTTTGGAGATTATAAATCGATCTCCCTTTGCTCGACTTCCTGATTCGCCTCTTTCTCTTAAATCCTAATAAGCTTTGTTGATCCTATCTCTGATGCTCCCTATATCGAAATCCTCATCTGATATAACCTTTGACGGCCCGGACATTGCTGCCTCTAATGGGAGGAACTCTTCTATATCGCTCCATTGTATCACTGGACTTGGCTTTATTAATTCATTCTGAATGTGATCAATCTTGCATTCTCGCTGTCTCCTCTTTCGCTCTTATTCTTCATCTACTTCTCTCTGCTTTCTGACCTCCCTCTAACTCTTTCTTCTTCCTTTCTCATTTGTTCTCTCCTTTCCCCGCTCCTATTTCTTCCTCTTCCTTTTGTCTCTGTATCCTCTTATCTCTCAATTTCTGCGCTTGCTATTCTTCTCTCTTCCTATCCTGTCTATCTTGTTCTTCCATTGCTCTTTGTCTGTTGTCATACTTCCTTTGTTCCTCTGCCCTTTCTGATACAGCTGTTCTCCCCACTGTTGGCTCTTCCTTTTCTGCTCATCTTCTTTAAATCTCATTTCTCGTTCCCTGTCTTTCTTATCTTGCTCGTCTCTAATTTAAGCAATATCTGTTCTCCCAACCATTTGTTCTGTACGAGCGTTACTTCGTCAGCTTTCTCCTTTTCTCCTTTCCATCTCTTAATTTCTCGCTCTATATCTGTTAATACATTTGGTCGCTCACCTTTCTCTTCCCTATTTTGTAAGACCTTAAAGATCTCCTCTTTTCTCTTAGTTTCTTCTGGACTGTCATCACTGCTATAAGCAGGCAGTTCGTATATTGGATTACTATACCGCGTCGCCAATTTCAGTTCCTTCAATGGATACAATCCTGTGCTTTCTGTACTCGCGCCTTTTACTTCAAGAGAGGCAAGGGGAGCCGAAGGCTCGGCACCTTCCTCTTTACACTGATTAAGCATCCAATACTCAGGTGGCGGATCCTCTCTCTCTAACTGGTACATTTTCCTAAAATCTAAAATAGCGAACCTCTTCTCCAATTTATTTCCCGTGTATGCAGCGTGCAAGTATGTGGTCATGTGTTGCAATACCGCTTTTGCCAAAGATCCCCCTTGTGGCCATGGCATGAACATCTTATCTGTTGTGCCTTTCACCCATTCTGCACTATACTGTTTGAGAAAGGGCATGTGTTTTGACAGAGTTTTACACAAGTGCATCAAAGGAGTAACATCTTTCACTGTGACAAGTCTCAATTGACCGTCAATAGTTGCCGGTGCTTTTACAAAAATACGTTTATAAAAACAACAAATATGAGTGCGCTCCAACAAATCGCAGCTCAAACCCTCTATTTTCCGATAGTCTCAATCGATCTTTAAGCCGGTACAACTTCTCTAGACAGATGCTATATTTACTCAGCCTTTTCTTCATATTCTTGTCTCTTTTGTCACTCTTCGACACTTCAACACAAATACAAACAGACAGACTTGTCGACTCTTTACATTAATCCTCAACGCTTTCCTTATTGCTGCCCCTAAATATACCCTGATAGGGGATTAAGTCGTTATCTTACAGGGATCTATCCTCTGCGTAGCCTAGGTTACTTTCTTCTGAAATTATCTGTAACCAGGACTTCTCTGCGTTATCTCCTTATCTGTTAACTATATACACAAAAACACTACTTATTACTTTTCTTACACTGTTTTCTAAATCAAGAAATAGTGTTAGTTGACAAACAACTTTTTCAATTATAGATACATTATTGTTCTTTATCACATCGGTATAAATGGATATCTGTAGAAATCATCTCATTTAGCATGCATTCTAAGATAAACATATTAAATAAAATATACGCTATTGTAGACACTCAATCCATAAATCCATAAAAACATAAAAATTGACTAAAAATGAAACACAGTGGGTTTAGGTGATGACTTAATTATCAACAGGTTGTAGATTAAGTTTGGCAATAAAATTCACTGTATCAATTATTAATCTGGTATTGGAGGCATTAAACATTTTGTTCCACATCTGTTCTTTTGATAAAAGAATTCTGTGCTTGAAGTACTTAAAAAAATGATTTTCTCTTAGTTTAGATAGTCTCGCATTCAGTTATTAAATGAACTATAGTCTCGGGTTGAGGGTCCAATTTGCAATATCTACATAAGGGAGAGACAGTGGATTCTTTAATGTAGGATGCAATTTTTGAATTGGTTGATAGAAGGTTGAGTCTAAAACATAGAACTATGTCAGCATAAGATCTATCCGGAAAAGCTTGAATGTAGGTTGGAACCTCATTTAAAAGCTTCTCAGGAAATGCTCCTAGTTTAAACGCTTGATAGTTCAGGCATTTTTCCCTTGTGTCAATCCAATCTTTGCTATATAATTGCAGCTTAGCTTTGCCAGGAAACTCTAAAAGTAGGTCTAAGGATATAGAGGCATCCAAAAGCGTATTTAAGCACTGGTTTTTCCACTTGGCTAAGGAATTTACAGATGTATTTGTTAGAAGTTTTTTTACTACTGGGAATAGATTTTTGATTGTGTGTGGCAAGGAACACTTTTCTATAAAGTGCCAACATTGACCATTTAACAGCAATTTGTAATGAAATAAGACCCAGTTCATGTTGAATGAGAGCTACTGGGATACTGTGAGGGACTGGTAATATTGTTTTCCAAAAAATTCCCTCAAGAATGTCCCATCTTACCTCCTTGTTCATTGGCTTTGTCTGCCCACCATAAGTTATGATAGGAATGGCCTTTTGTAAATAAAACATACGGACTGGCATTAAGGAGAATCTTCCATATTTGCGGTGGATAGCTTTAGCTTGGTTGGCTAGCATTCTCATTCTTAACGTTAGCTCTTCTTTGTATGGTTTCTCTTGTGGATGCACATTCATGTTGACTCCTAGGTACTTGTAGGAGGTAATTTGAGCAAGGTTTTTGTTAGCTAATTTCCAGTTGAATCTGAATTTAGTCTTTTTGTTGCCTGGATTAAATACCAAAATGTTGGACTTTTTGGTGTTTATACTTAGATTATTATTTTTAACAAATGTAGTCAATGCTGTTAGTTTTCTAGATAAACCAATTGGTGTCCTATCGAAAAGGACCAAATCATCTACATATAGCAGGTATGGAATGTGTTGATTGCCGACCCGTGGTGAAAAGGAGCGGGTGTTAGACAGAGCCTTGTAGAAGTCGGCAATATAAAAATTAAATAAAATAGAGGTGAACGGACAGCCCTGTTTCAATCCCATGTTTGTTTTGATGGATTCTGAAAGACAACCATCAGTGGTTAATTTTATTTTAATTGTTATATTAACATAAAATTGTTGTATTAGATAAAAAATGTACCGAGGACATTTGGCTTTGGATAGTTTGTCCCATAGGATGCTTCTGGAGACCGAGTCAAAGCTTGTTTGAAGTCCACCAGAGCAACAAATATCGGGTATTTATTTCTGGTTGCGTCGTTCTTAGTAGCCGATATAATCAAGAGATTTAATGCAGTTCCAATGCCAGGGACAAATCTGGACTGATGTGGATCCATTAGATCTTGTTGAATGAGCCATTTAGTGAAGTCACGTATTATAAGTCTTGCTATGATCTTGCCAGGGACATCTAAAAGCGCAATAGGTCTATAATTTCATGGATCCGTTCTGTCGCCTTGCTTAAAGATTGGGATAATAATGGCCGATTGCCAAGATGGAGGTATGATCTTGGATTGTATAGTTTTTTGAATTATTATATTCAGCAAGCTGGCCCAAGCATCTGGATTTTCCATACGAATACTATTAGACAGCATATCTGGGCCCGGTGCTCTAGATGAACTTAGTTTTTTTATTATTATTAAAATGTCCAAGGTGTCAAATTTTAGTTCTGTTAGATCGGGTGGCTCAGGGTATGGGTCTGTGGATGAGAGGTTTTGATAATGAGTTCTCCACGTTTCCTCATTATTGCCATTAATTTGTGTGGATCTATGGGCATTTCTAGAAGTGGAATTTATAGTTTGCCATATCTCAGTTGCAGATTTGTTCAATAGTGCTTTAAACATAGTTTCCGCATCATTTTGTTTTTGGATATAAAAGATGTGTTTAATTTGGTTTTTATATTTGGTCTTTAAAGTGGTTTTGAGGGCAATGTTAGCGTTTCTAGGTAAGGCCCTTAAGGCTTTTCGTAGATCTCTTTTTAGATCAGCAATTTCTATACTCGGTTTGTGTTTATAAAAGAGCATTGGTTTACAATTCTTTCCTTCGAAGGGATTGTGTCCTTCGACGTATTCCTCATCTTAGATATCTCCTTCCAGCTCTGCTGGCCTCGGAAAAAATTTTCTCTAGAGGGCGCTACGCGTCGACGTCCTCCGAGTCGATGTCCCTCGACAGCCGCCGTATCGACGCCGACGTCATCCTGCCTATAAAGGCAGCGCGCAGCGTCCGTTGCTCAGTTCCGTTTTTCCGCGCTTACTCAGTGCCTCGGAATACCATTGCTCAGTTTTGTCAGGTTAAACCTATTTACCTCGAGTTATTCGATCCGTACTCGATGGCTTCTTTGTCGGAAACGACAACTCCTCGATCCGGCTTACAAAAAATGCAGAGATTGTGGGAAAAAGATGTCGCTGACTGACCCTCACAGAGTTTGTCTATGGTGTTTGGGAGCTGAACATCATTGTTCGGAGTGCGAGGACTGTATGTCCATGACAGCTAAGGCCCTGAAGGAGCGTAGGGGGAAGCTGGAGAAAGGTAAGACTTTTAAAGCTTCTTCTTGGTCGACGAAGTCGAGACATTCGTCTCCTCGTCACCATTCGCGCTCCAGGTCTCGGAGTGGGTCCCATCACTCCTTGAGATTGAAGCTCTCGAAGAGGAGACGTCGAAGATCCCCTTCTCCCTCTTCCTCTTCCTCTGTTTCGCCAAAGAGAATCCCTTGCCCCACGAAACATAGTTCCCGGGCTGAATGGGAGGAATTCAGCAAAAATATGATGAGCGTCTTCGAGAAAGCGGCCTCGACCCCCTCGAAGACTGCCGAGAGCGATGCTCTGGTCGAAAGACCCGAAGGTCAAAAACGCTGCGAGTCGCAGTACCCGGCGAAGGAAACCTCTCGAGCGCGTCTCGAACCCTCGAGTAGGACTATGACCTCCAAACCTTCCTCGAAGGTTCCGTCGACGCCGTCGACAAAGGTTCCGTCGACGCCGAGGTCGGTGTCTTCGACGCCGTTGTCGAAGGGACCTTCGACACACGGGTCTGTCGACTCGACGCCAGCTTCGACACCTGCGTCGACGCCAAGAAAAGTCACGGTTACGACACACCCAGTGACTATCCCCAGGTCCTCGATGACGATGGCTTCGAGATTGTCGAGCAGAATCCCAATTTTGCCGAGGTCATCGAGGCCTCCGCCTTTGTTTTCGACGCCACGCTCGAAGCCTTCGACGTCGGCGTCGACGACATCGACGTTTTCGAGGCCGATTATGACAAGTTCGGCACCCTCTGCCTTGGAAATGGGGTTTACACCCTTTATGAGTTCAGAACAATTGAGAACTATGTCCTCAATTATGGAAGAAGGTGAATTGTCTGAACAGGAAGACACATTTGAGTTGCAGGGACCTGTAACCCCAATTAGAGAGGAATTTTCCTCTGAAGAACGCAGGTTAAAGGATCTTCATGATTCCTTACATGAGGCAAGTGGGTTAGACACTTCCCCTGAGGTGGAGTTTGCTAGGCCAGACCCGGGGGAGCATGCTGAAACCCCCTATAGAGCATTAATGGCCAGGATCACAGAGTTTATGGGGTGGTCTGCACCTTCACAATCTTTCCAACAAGATGACCTCACGGATATTCTTGACAAAGGCCCACAGGAGGATCCTGTGGTGCCTTTTCATAAAGCTCTTCAGAGGAAGATTATGACGAACTGGGAAACCCCAGATGTCGTCCCGGCAGTAAATAAAAAACTGTCTACAAAATACAGGGTATCCTCTACAGACCCGGAGTTTTTGTCAAAACACCCATCCCCAGAAAGTCTGGTGGTACAGGCAGCATCTTCTACTGATGTCAAGACGGCTTATCCTACCGTCCCACAGGACAGGGACGATAAAAAATATGATGCTATGGCAAAGAAAGTTTTTTCGGCATGTAGCATGGCGTTAAAATCTGTTAATGCTACTTGCACCCTTGCTAGATTCAGCCATACACTTTGGGAGTGTGCTTCTACAGCGGCTGACTGCATCCCGGAGGGAGAAGAAAGGGATGCGTTCCTGAATATCATACAGGACGGTAAAGACGCTATGTGCGAATCCCTCCAGACGGGCATTGATTCGGCTGACAGTATCAGCAGAGCAATGGCAGCAAGTACAACAACCAGGAGATTTGCTTGGTTGAGAAAGTCTGGTTTTGCCCCAGATGTGCAAGGCAGGCTCTTGAACATGCCATTCGATGGCTCTTCTTTGTTCGGGAAAATGGCGGATGACAGTTTAGAGAAACTGCAAACTTCAAAAGCAGCAGCAAAATCCCTAGGCGCTGCAATCCGTCAGACACCTTTTCGTCCCACAGGAACCTCTGCGAGGGACAAGTCCTTTCGCTTCTACTCTGCATTCGGAAGAGGTACAGGACGACCGGCTCAAAGGGGACAAAGAAGAACTACCCGAGGTGGACGGGGTAGATATTCAAAAGCCACAGAACAGCAGGTACCTCTTTACCATCAGCATCTGCATCAGCTGCCCCAAAACCACTCTGAGGACTTCCCTCACAGGACACCTGTAGGAGGCAGGTTTACTCAACATCTGGCGGTATGGCAGGCTATCACGTCAGATGCTTGGGCATTGGAAACAGTTGCCCAAGGTTACTGCCTGCCTTTCCTACGCATACCTCAGAGTCATCCACCGGGGATCAGCTCTCAGAAAGCTCCAGATCCGCTCCTCTTGCAGGACATTTTGGACCTGCTAGAGAAAGGTGCCATAGAACTGGTACCTGTAGCGGAGAGGAACAAGGGCTGGTACTCCCCTTACATTCTCATTCCAAAGAAAGACGGAGGACTGAGACCCATCTTGGACTTGCGAGAATTGAACAAATTCCTCAGGAAAGACAAATTCAAGATGGTCACTCTTTCTCAGATCCTCCAGGCCCTTCAGTTCCAGGACTGGTTGGTATCTCTGGACCTTCAGGATGCTTATTTCCATGTGCCTATCCATCTCAAACACAGGAAATACCTGAGGTTCGCAATTGGCAACTCTCACTATCAATTTCGAGTGCTGCCATTTGGGCTGACCTCCGCCCCGATGGTCTTCACCAAGTTAATGTCGGTAGTGGCGGCAAGTCTAAGGAGGGAAGGGATTCACGTCTACCCCTACCTGGACAATTGGTTGATCAGGGCTGTTTCTTCGGAACAAGCTCAGATCCAGCTAAATCACGTGTGCCACTCCCTTCACAAACTGGGCTTCTCCCTCAATTTAAAGAAGTCACAAATGATACCATTGCAGAGACTCCAGTTCATAGGAGCGATCCTGGACACTTCCCTGGGAAAAACCTCGCCACCAGAGGTGAGGGCTCAAGATATTCTACAGATGGTTACCAAGTTCCAAGATGCCCAATGTCTCCCAGCCTTTGACTTTTTGAGGTTGCTAGGCCTCATGGCATCCTGCATTTTCCTAGTGCCAGAGGCTTGCCTGAGAATGAGATCCCTCCAGTGGGCACTGAGGACTCAGTGGTCACAATTCTCAGGGAGAATGACAGATCTTCTTCAGGTTCCCGACAGGGTGGCTCGAGACCTTCAGTGGTGGGCCTGTCAGGAGAACATTCTGAAAGGAGAACATTTTTGGCAACCCTGGCCGGAGATAACAGTAGTCACGGATGCCTCACTCAGGGGGTGGGGAGCCCACGCCAACGACTTGACCATCAGCGGTCGTTGGTCTCCATTGGAGTCCAGACTACATATCAACCTGTTAGAGCTGAGAGCCATCAGACTTGCGCTGAAGGCGTTCCTGCCAGCTGTACAAGGGAAAAACGTCCTGATAATGACGGACAACACGGTGGCCATGCATTACCTCAACAAAAGAGGAGGCGTAGGATCACTACCCCTGTGCAGAGAGGCGATGCAGCTCTGGTTTTGGGCAATCCAAGAAGGAATCTCTCTATCTGCAGTTCACCTAGCCGGAGAGAAGAAATTGACAGCGGACGCTCTGAGCAGGCAGAGCACAGTCTCCCACGAGTGGGAGCTAGCTCAGGAAGTCCTTCAAGAGATCTTCGCCCTTTGGGGAACCCCTCAGGTGGATCTGTTCGCCACCAGCCTCAACAGGAAATGCGATCTGTTCTGCTCAAGGGAATTTCCCCCGAGAGGAGCTCGGGGAGACGCGTTCATAGTGGACTGGGAGTTTCCGCTTCTCTACGCATTCCCACCGGTCCCTGTCATTCCTCAAATGATCAGGAGGTTGAGAAGATTCCAGAGAACCATGATCCTAATTGCCCCGGATTGGGCCAGGAGAACGTGGTACCCGGACCTTCTAGACTTGTCCATCTGCCCTCCAATTCGACTTCCACTCAGAGAGAACCTACTCTCACAGAAGGGAGGTCAGGTTCTCCATCCAGACATCAAAACCCTCAACCTTACGCTTGGCTTCTGAAAGGCTGAGGTACAAGGATTGGGACCTCCCTGATGATGTTATGGAGGTGTTGCTTTCGGCAAGGAGGCCAGCAACAAAGTCTTTATACCGCTGCCGTTGGAACAGATTTTGCAGCTGGTGTAGAGAACAGAATATCGACCCTTTTTCATGTGGTACACCAATGGTTTTGTCCTTCCTACTATATTTGGCGAATTCAGGCCTTCAAGTTGGTACCATTAAGGGCTATCTCGCAGCGCTATCCATCTTTAAGCGCACTGCGGAAGAACCATCCTATTTCAAGTTACCCTTGGTAATACAGTTTCTAAAGGGGTTAACCAATGTTTATCCCCCAAGACCATTCCAAGTTCCCCTATGGGATTTAAACTTAGTCCTAACTTTCCTGATGGGCACACCTTTCGAACCACTCCATTCTTGTTCGTTAAGATTCCTTACCCTTAAAACTGTTTTATTAATAGCACTTACATCTGCTAGAAGGGTGAGCGAATTACAAGCTCTTTCTTGTAAACCCCCTCACACAATCTTTCACAAAGACAAAGTTGTCCTGCAAGTGAAGCCTAATTTCCTCCCAAAGGTGGTTTCTGAATTCCATATCACTCAGAAGATTACCCTACCATCTTTCTATCCTCCTCCTCATCCGGGGAAAGAGGAAGAGAGGTTACACAGGCTAGACCCTAGAAGGGCTTTAAGTTTTTACATCAGTAGAATAGCCAGGATAAGACAGGCAGACCAGCTGTTTGTAGGTTACACAGGTCACAAGCTGGGGTCACCAATAACTAAGCAGACCATTTCCAGATGGATCATTCTAGCCATTCTGGAATGTTATAAACTGGCAGGGAAAGAGCCCCCTCAAAACTTTAGGGCTCATTCGACCAGAGGTATTGCAGCTTCATCGGCCCTCAAAAGAGGTGTGCCGGTTAAAGACATCTGTGCGGCCGCTACATGGTCGTCTGTCCATACCTTTACACGATTTTACAACTTGGATTCCTCTTTCAGTCAAGAGACTAGGTTTGGAAGGGCTGTACTGCATTCTATTCATCAATAGAAGACAGCGTGAAGTCAGTACTCCCTCCTCCAATAATAGAATACTGCTAAGGGAGCCTATCTAAGATGAGGAATACGTCGGAGGACACAATTCCTTCGAAGAACAAGTTACTTCTTACCTTGTAACGTTCTTTCGACGGGATGTTCCTCCGACGTATTCCTCATCGACCCTCCCATCCATCCCCGCAGTTCTACTTCCCTTGTTGTTGCAGCATACGCTCCTTCAGGGTGATTAGTCTAGTCCAGAAAGAATTATTGTGGGCTACAAAACGGAACTGAGCAACGGACGCTGTGTGCGGCCTTTATCGGCAGGATGACGTCGACGTCGATACGGCGGCTGTCGAGGGACATCGACTCAGAGGATGTCGACGCGCAGCGCCCTCTAGAGAAAAAATTTTCCGAGGCCAGCAGAGCTGGAAGGAGATATCTAAGATGAGGAATACGTCGGAGGAACATCCCGTCGAAAGAACGTTACTAGGTAAGAAGTAACTTGTTCATCTCTTTGAGCTATAATCTGTATGTGCTCATTATAAAACATCTAAGAGGTCATTGGATCAGTATTGAGGACAGATTCAACTTTAGCTTGTAGAAATTCAATGGATTTTGAGTTCTATTTAATTTGATTCTTTGATAGGTTTACCTCAATAGTACTTTGAAAGTGAGATTCTGCTCTAGAGAAGTAGGGTAGCCAGTGGACCTCGAGTAGATTATGATCACTTGCTTTGGTGGGTATGACTTCGAATTCTTGAACAAGTCTATTTGCATCGCTTGAAATTAAAATGTAATCGAGTACAGAATGAGAGGACCCTCTGGACCAAGTCGCTTGTGGAAGCGAATCATGTTTAGAGTTGCCATTTAGAACTGAACATTGTCTGAGTTCCATCAATGACATCCATTTGTCAGATCTAGAGTTATTGCCTCCATTAGTGGGCTTGACTAAATTCATGTTGAAATCGCCCGCAATGATGGTCATTGCGTTATTAGTATTTAGCAGGATGTTGTCCTGGATTTCCTCAATTTTATGAAAAAAGAGTGATTCGGTTGGAGACAAGGGATTCCAGTAGATGTTTATCACTGTTATCATTGGGAAAATTTGATGATTTTTGTTTTTAGTTCGTATAATAACAGGTTGTATGCCATGATCAGGCGATGGTAAAGCTTCCATGTATAGTTGTGAATCAAGTCGAGTTGCAATTAATAAACCAGCAGCAGGTCTTCCCTTAGCTCGTTTAGAAGCAGGAACAACCATGACCTGATTATCCCACCACACAGGGGCCGAGGTCATCCAGGTTTCTTGTAGTAGAACTAGGTCATGCTTGTTTAATTGGGTATTTTTTGTGTTCAATAAATGCGAGAACTCTCGTGTGTTCCAAGAAACCATTGAGCATTTGCGCAACACTCTTGTCACCTGTAGCTTATTTTTATTCACTGCTTTAGAAGTAGCGACTGATAGCCAAGTCCATTTGGAAATTGGTGTTGGCACTGTGGATTATGGTGTCTGGTTACAGTTACAGCAGGAATTTGACCCCACTTTGTTGTTGTTATCAGCGGGTTTATCCGCACTTGTCAAGGTATTAGTAGCCTTGGACGGGTCCGATTGACTCGGCTTTGGGCGATTAACTATTTTTAGAGCCAGGCCTTTTTCATGTAGCAGATGTCTCTGTTGCCAGATGTAATTCTTAATTATTAATGAAGATATTTCGATGTCGACGATGTCTTGATAGCAGGTTTTGGTTAAGAGACTTGCTGGATGTCATCGGAGTTAATGTGACGTAGTGCTGGAATGCACTGAAACACAGTTAGTAAAGTGGCTTTGCTTGGAAATGGGTCAGAATGGATTGTGTCTATCATTGTTATTCTTAGAATGATATCTTGTAAGTTCTCTGTAGGGCAACTATTCTCATTTGAGGGAGATTGCAGGTGCTCGTGCTCATGCACAATGGGGACCATCGCGATCGTTTGAGCAGATGGTAAACCCTTCCTAACCTGGTCGGTTGATATGGGTGGGGGAGAAGTTGTAAAAGGAGTTCTCGTTTCTGTTCAAGAGTTTTAAAAGATATACCGTTGTGATTTAGATTCACACAAAATGTAGGGCTATGTGTTAGTTGAGTTGGGTTAGGTTTGTGCAGACTTTGATGAACAGCATCAGCAATTACATCAATACTATGGGAGTAAACAGATAAATTCATCATTTCTTCTTGAGATATCGAATTCTCAATATTAGAGCAGTTAGTTTTCAAATCAGTTTCAACAATAGGAATGGAAACAGGAGCTTCAAGTGTCTTGCCTGTGGCGCCAACCGCCTCAGGCGAGGCAGTAGGGACAACTGCTGCATCGACTTTGGCAGGGTTCTCAGTGTCTGAGGGCGAGCAGATTTTGTCTTCGTAGCTCAAGGTTGATAAGTTTGCTACGAATGCTTTAGTTTTAGATTTTTTATTTTTCTTTGGCACTGGCATATTTTTTGATTTTTTCGGTTTGACATGGTTTGACATGATCAGTAGCCATATTTAATTCATTACTCCACTCTGATGTTCGCTTTCGATTTCGTC
Source organism: Ambystoma mexicanum (assembly GCF_040938575.1). Lineage (NCBI taxonomy): Eukaryota > Metazoa > Chordata > Amphibia > Caudata > Ambystomatidae > Ambystoma > Ambystoma mexicanum. Next base: position 109,322,927 of record NC_090938.1, on the reverse strand, counting down.
TTTTTTTTCTGCGCATCTTTTGAGAAGGGCGACAGAAGATGTCATAAAGCGGTAGCTCTACATTGGGTTGCGGGGTGGATTCAATTGTGATTGGTTGATCATTAGCAGTAGTACTATTACCATTGGGTATCAGTTGGGAAGGAGATGAATTAGGTCCCTCGGTAGAGGGAGAGATCACTTCCACAACTGGAGGGTCGACAGAAGGGGACACTGGAAGCTCCTGTTGCGGACTATTGCAATATACAGAAGGGTGCACATTTTTCAATGCATTTGGAAGATCCCATGCCAACCAATCAAGCTTATTAGTAAGCACTGTCAGATGATTTTCGTGCACGGTGGCTTTGATTTCTAGTATTCCAAAGATTTTGGTAAGAGCTTGGATGGAAGTGTTTATTGCAGTCAAGGCCATCTGAAGCGCTAGATTAGGAGCGGGGGGAAACCAAAGAACGGCCATCGCAAGGGTTTAGCAAAGGAAAGAGGGAGAGATACATTTGAATCGGGTGAGGAAATGATGTCATTTGGGCAGTCTGTGGGATAGAGTTTGGGTGATATAGATAATCTAGGATCAGATTGCCCAAGGTACGACTACTTGTTGCCTGGTATAGCGGGAATTGAAATGGCTTCGTTGAGCGAGCTAGAGGTAGAATGTGATCAGAGGGTAATCTCGGCGGTATATGAGACAAAGGGCCTCATTACGACCCAGGCGGTAAGTTACCGCCTGGGTCGTACCTTTACCACCATGGCGTAAACTATGTTTACGCCATGGTGGTTGGCGGACTTACCGCCCCATTCCGAGGTTGGCGGGGCGGTAAGTCCCCAATCCCCATTTACCCTTCCCCATTCCCATTTTTGCCCCATAGGGCATAATGGGAGTGGGGAAGGCGTTAATTACGCCACCGTAAATTACGGTGGCGTAATTAACATCAAGGTCCCTTAGCGCCATGGATTTTAACACCTGCTAAAAGCAGGTGTTAAAACCTCCATGGCGCTAAGGGACCTCGGAATTGGTAGCTGAATTGGGACCTCGCTTTCACCATGATAATTAATTGCTGACAGAGTAGATATAGGTGGCCTAAAAGTGTGCATTCCTTTGGAGGCAAGCTGGAAACTAGGACGTATGTTTAATGGCATACAATGGTAGCAAAATGGTGGGGGGGCATCCCTGCAAAAAGCCGCATCATAGTGTGATAATGATTTTATTTTTTGTATAGAGATTAGCTCATTCACTATAGAGCAACCTCAGAATTTCGATGATGATTGAAAGTTATAACTTAGCCAATCGAAATTGAGTGAATGAGCTTCTACTCACTCTAGTTTGGTGAGTAGGATGCTACTCACTGTAGTTTGGCAAGTAAGCAGCTGGGGTGTATTTGAAAGACTCGATGTGTACACTCTGCGGAGGCAGAGCCGGCTCAGTGATCTTCTGAGAGTCCACAGTTGTCAGTGTATTTGCTAGGAGGCAGAAGCCGATTCCGAGGACCATGAGGTAGAAAGTTCAGAGGGCGTGTTCATCATACCACGTTGTCACGTTGCGATTTTTGTTGGATGTTGGTGCAAGCGTTTTAATGCCAGGCGTCCAATTTCGAGTTTGTTTACTCACGGGACCACTAGGAACAATGCGCCTGCGACTGTGCTTTATGGGAGTTGTTTGATACGCAAGGAGTTTCAGATGAAGGTAACACCCGAGTTTTAAGTTTTAAGTTTTGAGTATAACGGCAAGACAAAATAGGGGGGCAAGGAGCAAAGAGCGGGGAGCAGGGAGATGGGTGCAGGGGGCGGAGAACGGGAAGCGGGGAGCAGGAGAGAGGGAGGAGGGAGCGGGGGAATGGCAAGGCGTAAGCAGCAAGCGGGAAACAGGGAAGAGGGAAGAGGGAGTAGGGAAAGGGAACAGGGAAACAGAGAGCGGAAAGCGGAAGGCGGAAAGCAGACAGCAGACAGTACTCGTCAGGTACTCGCTTCTGGTGCGCACGCGATGGTGCGTGCGGGCGCTTGATTTATGGGTTGGTCACAGAGGGGGGAGCATGGCTAAGAAAACAAACAAACAATTGAAGATTAACGCTTATTATTGAAGTTCTTGAGTCCATGTAATGTCCATATGGTCTTTAAAGTTCAATGTAGCAGCCAAGCAGGTAATGCTGATTATACCCAATGATGATTTTTGAGTGAAGGAATATCCACATCAGAGGCAGTCCGGGCAGCGTGGCTAGCAGGACAGCAGACAGTACTCGTGAGGTACTCGCTTCTGGTGCTTATGGGTTGGTCACGGAGGGGGGCGTGGCCAATGATGATTTTTGAGTGAAAGAATATCCATGTCACAGGCAGTCCGGGCTTAGTCTACTCACCATTCGTTCTTTCAGCTCAAGACCTTCAGTATCGATTCCCCTCTCCAATCGACCACTTTCGCCTTCTGTCCGCAAAGTGCCTGTGGAAACCAGGAGTGATTTCTTCAAAGAGGGACCCGTCCCACCTGTATCGATCTTCTTGCAAGAATTCTATATCGGCCGCTCTCCAGAGGAAACCTTGCGATCCTCTTGCTAGATGGCGAAGGCCACTCGATCATCCGAAGCGCTGGAGTCTATAGGTCAATAGGTCTTGTCAACCATCCGACATGCTACCACGTGAACTCTAGAGGGCCTTTTACTCAAGGTAACATGTCGTACTATGGATGGGATGGAGAATAACTTCTCAAACTAAATAACAAGACCAAGTCAGGAAGTTGGCAAAACACTCTGTTTTAATGTGCGAAGAGGAAGGTCTTTAGGTGCTTCCGGAACCGGAGTTGGTACTCCACAAGTTTCAGAGAGGCAGGGAGGCTGTTCCAGAGGGAGGCCCCAGCAGAAGAGATCTATCACCAACTTGTTGCTTGGAGAAGCGACTGATCCTGAGGGAGTTGGAGGCTGACGAGCGAAGAGCTCGAGAAGGAAGATATTTAGGAAGAGAAAGTTGAAGGTATTGAGGCAACAGGCCCCAGAAGGCCCTGTGGACAATGCAGATGGCTTTGAACATAATCCTCACTGCCACTGGGTGCCAGTGCAGAGATTTCAGTCCTGGAGATATACGATCCCTGGGCTTGAGGCTAAGGACAAGTCTTGCAGTCCTGTTTTGAATGAGTTGCAGAGGAGCGGAGAGTAGAGGCAGGCATATTTAGAAAGAGGCTCTTTCAGTAGTCCAGCCTAGAGAGAAACAGAGCTCTGGACACACTGAGTTTCTGGGGGAAGGAGAGGAAAGGAAGAATACCTCTGAGGAGATGCAGCTGCTAGTGTGACTTCTTAGAGACGTCAGAGATGTGATGAGAGAAGGAGAGTGTTGAGTTGAAGATGACCCCGAGGTTTTTAGCCTCACAGGTGGGAACAGGAAGAGGGCCAAGAAAGGCCGCCAAGAGAGTGGCAGGAAAGGAGGGAGCAGGTGTGCCGATGAGGAGAATCTTGGTCTTACTGGCATTAAGGCAGAGATCATTGCCGGCACACCACTCCTGGATAGCAGACAGACAGTCAGAGATGAGAGAAGGAGAAGAGGTGGCGGAATGGAGCCCTAAATGAGTTGAGTATCATCCACATAGCACTGAAAGTTGGGGTAGAGAGCAGGAATGCGGTGGGCAAGAAGTGCCAGGTATTGGTTGAAAAGCCAGGGAGAGAGGTTAGACCTCTGGGGAACACCACAGGTAGAGTTAGAGATAGAGAAGAGGAAGGTCCCAAGTTGGACCTGTGAGGGTCGATCGGAGAGGAAAAAAGTCAGCCAACCAGGGCCTGATCGGTGATACTCAGGTTATCACAGAGACGGTTGAGCAGGATAGCATGGTTGACCGTGTCAAAGGCAGAAGAGAGATCAAGTAAGATGAGGACACAGGGAGTGTTGGAATCAAGGTTGGAGAGCAGGTCGTCACAGATGTTCAGCGGAGCAGTTTCTGTGCTTCTGGCAGCTCTGAAGCCAGACTGATGGTCATCGAGACAACCAACAGATTCAGTGTGGAGATTAAGCTGGGAGATGGCCAGCTTTTCCAGGGGTTTGCCCAAGGAAGAGAGTGATGGAGATTGGGCGATAGTTAGCCAGGCAGGAAGGGACGGTAGAGGGTTTCTTAAGAAGAGGCTGCACAAGGGAGTGGTTCAGGGGGGAGGGGAAGACTCCAGTGGCGTCGGAGTGGTTGCAGAAGTCAGCCAGAGCAAGAGCCAGGGTGTCAATGTGGTCCTTGATGGTTTTGGAGGAACAGGGGTGAACCTGTTTTGACGAGACTTTCATAGACCAGACTTGTCTAGAAACCTTGTCTGGGGAGACCATGGAAGGGCAGAGAAGAAGGGAGGAGAGGTGGCCGAAGAAAGTCCAGAGAAAGAGAGGTTTCAGGGGGAGAGGAGAGAGAGGAGAACATGCCCTGAGTTTTAGAGATGAAATGAGAAGCTAGGGCCGTGCAGAGGGCCTGGCAGGGAACAGGAGGGGTAGAGACTGCAGCAGGATTGTCCAGCTCCTTGCAGATTTTAAAGAGTTCGGCCGAGTTGTTAGATGCCGCAGAGATGCAGGCTAGGATGTGGGCTCTCTTCATGTTGCGGACAGAGAACCGGTATTGCCTTTGGACCAGGCAGCAGGCCAGTTTGTCAGAGGCTGTACCGGAAGCACACCATTTCCTCTCAGCCACCCTGCACTTACGTTTAAGGGTGACGAGGTCTGAGTCATACCAATCGTTGCACTTGTCTTTGGGCTTCAAGGGGATCCTCATGACAGGGGCAAGAACATCGAGAGTATCAGATATAGCAGAGATATGGGGGAGCGTGGCCAGCAGCCGTACGATGAGGACGTGAGTTTTGCTGCTCCCGTGCCACCGGCCTTATCCTGCAACGACCCTGCACTAAAACTCTTCTGTGACCAGCCCCAAAGTAGCTCACCGAAGTGAGAACCTCTGCTGCACTGAATCGCACTGCAACGGCGTGAAACTGGAGCGTGGATCGGTTTCCCGAGCGAGCGCAAAGTCCAGGGACCCGAAACAAAGGCCGTTTCCAAGATGGGCGGCGTGCGTTTGCAGTAGCCGGCGACCGAGGCAGAGGGCGGCGAGCCCCTGAAATGAAATCAGATACCGGGCACAGCGTCTACAGGCGCACGTGAGGAGCCGGCTCTGCGTCCGATATCCTGATCCTGACGGAGGTGCTGTGTGGCAGCCGGGGGTGGGCTTTGCCCGTTCATTCGCGGCGGGTACCGGCCTGCTGTTAACCGCTGGGCGGGCGCCTCTGCCTGTGCGGACATCCTGAAGCTGCGAGCCCGGGGTACACCCGGAGGACAAAGCGCAGAGTGGCGGCGCTCAGACTGTGGAGAGGTGCCCGTCACCTACGTACCATTCCCCATCGCGAGAGAGTGAAGGAAGCCCAGGCGGGCTCGGTGGTGGTGCAACGAGGGACGATCCACGGAGTGACAGCGGGCGCTCTGCTCGGCGTAGAGCGCCCGCACAGAACCCCCGGCAAACCAAGGCACGGCCCCAACAACCCGACTCCCAGGTGTGCTGCAAGGCGGTAAGGAGCGGGAGATGGTGGGATAGAGAGAACTGGCATTCCCCCGCTGGTTGGCGTACATCGAGATAAAGGTGCACACAAAGTTAGTGCTGAAATAAGTAATTGCCTTGTACGCCACGCCTAGCGCCGCTGCAACCACCACCACAGTCTCGGTTACAGCGGCCTATCCTATCGACCAGCACTCCCCCCATCAAGGCCCGACACCAGCCTCCTGCACCAACATCCTACTAAGCAGAAAGATGGGTAAAGATAAGCCCAGGAAAACATCTACGCAGAGTAGAATTGATCAATATGCATCTACTTCAGTGCCTCGCTCACCAGAGAGGCTCCCAGCGACCGATCTAGATCATGTGGAAGAAAATATCTCCCTCAGAGACATAATGAGTGCCATTGCCAGCTCCAGGACCTCAATGGAAAAAAAGATGGACAATATTGGTGCAGACGTGTCCTTGTTGCGCCACGACCTGCAAAAGCTGTCCTCCCGTACAGGAGAAGCGGAGACACGAATCTCGGAAACCGAGGATGGCTTACATGGAGTGAATCGGCAAGTGTCGAGCATGTTAGCGCGCATTAAAACCCTGGAAGCAAGAGCTGATGACAGTGAAGGCAGATCCAGACGCAACAATATCCGCATAGTCGGCCTTCCTGAAAAAGCAGAAGGAGAGTGCATGGAACTGTTCCTCGAAGAATGGCTGACAAACACCTATGACGCAGAGTCATTCTCCAGGTTCTTCTCTATCAAGCGTGCCCACCGTAGCCCAACTGGCAAGTTTACACCGGGATCTCCACCACGCACAGTCATCGCCAGATTTCTGTATTATAGGGACAGGGACACTGTTCTCCAACTGGAGAGATCAAAGGGCACGGTCACATTTAACAGATCAAGGATAGCCTTCTTCCCTGACTTCACCAGGGAGGTGCAGAAAGCGTGCCAATCATTCGACCCGCTCAAGAAACGATTGCACTCGATGGGTGTCAAGTATGGGCTAATCTTCCCGGCCCAACTCAAGATATTCCACAAGGGCACAACCGTGCACTTCACTGACCCTAGAGAAGCGTGGAGCTGGGCTGAGCGTCATATAGAAGGGGACTGGAGCGCCGAGGGGAAAAAGAGAAGAGAGCGCAATAGCGGCCGCCGGAACAAGAACGGCAGCAGCAACCACAACCAGAAAACCCGCAGCAGGGAGATGTATGAAGCAAGAGCAGCTGTGAGCAATATGATAGAGTCACCAAGTAATGTAACGCTATGGAGCCTCCGCTCCCTCCAACAGTCTAATCACAGAACACATCCAGGCCGGTGGCTAATCAATCAAACACCCGCCCCCCGAACCAAGACTTTAGTTCCAGCACCACACGGAGGTGCTGTCAAATTTAACTGTTCACATGTTGCTGTTGGGTCGACAGATGCTTCAGTTGAGGGTGGATCGTAGGGAGGGGGGAGTTGGAGACAACGTTTGTCTACAAATTTTAGCATACAAAGGTACCAAGAGCAATGTAAACTTGGCCCATGCCGCCATTTCACTGCAAAAGCACCAAAGGAAACACACCTGTGAGACTATACTTCACGCACCAGATGCCACCTGAAGCGACTCCAACCACTAGGCGCCTAACACTCATGACATAGAACGTCAATGGGCTAGGCTCCAGTATCAAGAGAAGGCTGGTGTTACAGCACTTGAATCACCACTCCCCTGACATAGTCCTTCTGACTGAAACCCATCTGGCAGGAACCTCATGCAAAATATTCCAAAGATCTAATTACCGCACAGCAGTACATGCAGGCTTCTCCATGGGCGCGAGAGGAGTGCTGATACTCATACATAAAAGGCTCCCTCTGGAAATCACGCATACCACACAAGACAAAGGTGGCCGCTATGTACACGTCCAGGCAACAATATGGAATCAAACCCTGGCGATCCTGGCAATATACTCCCCCCCATCTCTACTCAGTGCTCTCCTAGCAGACATTACCCCGATCCTTGCAGAAAATGATGCAGTTACATGGGTGCTTGGAGGAGACTTTAACGAGGTCATGAACAATGTCTCAGATCGTTCACACCTGAGGGCGAGGAATCCCGCTGCCACCACCAAATTGGCGGCATTTGCCTCCGCACTGGGACTGCGAGATGCGTGGCGCGACATACACAAAGATGTCCGAGAATATTATTTCCACTCTGGTGTGCACGACTCCATGTCCAGAATAGACTACTTCTTCCTGCCAAATCAAAATGTGCACAAAAGATGCAACACATCCCTACTCCCACAGGGTATCTCGGACCAGTCCCTGCTGATCCTGTCACTAGAAACAGAGAGCCCGTGCCCCCCACCTACATGGCGACTGAACACCTACTACGCGGGTTCCCAGAGCTACAGGAGAAGATGGAGACAGCCACTTCCAATTACTATGAGCTAAATTCAGGATCGGTCGAGGACCCCACCACGCTATGGGAAGCCTACAAGTCAGTCCTGAGGGGCGACATCATTTCGTGGACGTCAGCAAAGAAAAAAGCACACTGTGAACAGATTAAGTCTGCCGAAGAAGAGGTGGTGACCAGGGAGGTAGAGCACATCACCAACGATACCCCGGAGACGAACCGAGCGTTAACACTAGCGCAAAAGAAGCTCCATAACATATCGCTTGACTGTGCCCAAAAGGCACACCACGCCATGAGGGCACGCCTTTATGAAACGGGAGAAAAAGCAGGGAAAATGCTTACTTGGCTGGAGAGACGAGAAGAGGGGCATCGAAAGGTGAAATGTATTAAGACAGCAGACGCAAAACCAGTCTCCACTGATGCAGAGATAGCAGAGCGATTTGCGGATTTCTACGAAAATCTGTACCAGCCCCAGCCACCACACCAGCCAGTGACACGCTCAACAACATTGATCTCCCAACACTTACCACGGAACAGGTCACCATGTTAGATAGCCGCAGATATTTGATCCATGTTATTTTGCTATCTCCCAGCTACAAACGGGCAAGACGCCAGGACCCAACGGGTTCCCGATCGATATTTGGAAGAAGCTGAACCACCTGGACATACCCACGCATATGCTCAACATGTTCGAGCACTCCCTAACCAAAGGTAGGCTCCCACCGGACCTCCGTAAGGCCACCATAATAGTGTTCCCGAAGGAAGGCAAACCCCCTGATGAGTGCTGCTCATATAGACCCATATCCCTAATCAATAGTGAACCCAAAATCTTGGCCAAAGTACTAGCAAATAGACTCCAAGCGGTCATCACAACGCTGTTACACCCGGACCAGTGTGGTTTCATGCCCAAAAGGTCGACGAGAATGAATATTCGCAGACTCATCTGGCATTAGAACGAGCACCCGTGCTACAACAATCACTAGCATTACTGGCAATAGACTTCGAAAAGGCCTTCGACACTGTCTATTGGGATGCTTTATGGGCGACCATGAGGAAGATGCAATTTGGTGATTCTTTTATAAAATGGGTCCAACTCCTCTATAATTGCTCACTAGCAGAGGTAAGGGTAAACGGCTAGTATTTGCGTATTTTCCCATTGGGTAAGGGTACCAGGCAAGGTTGCCCACTTTCGGCTATGCTATTTGCATTGATAATAGAACCGCTAGCAGTCATCCCACGGAGCTCACCCATGTGGCGCGGCTTCTGCTGGAACTCAGAGTGGGAGGACAGGATGTCCCTGTATGCCGATGACCTTCTAGTGTATCTGGGGGACCCAGCGGTCTCCTGTCCTATAGTAACTCAATTACTGGTGGATTATTGGGTCTTTAGAGGACTAAGAGTGAATTGGGTGAAATCGGTGTTCTTTACGGTAAAAGGGATAGACTGCATTCTGCCTTCCGGCTCCCCATACCGTTTTGAAACCACACAGTTCCGAAAACTTGGCGTCCTAATACAAAACAGACTTGACAATTATGTAACCCAAAACCTACACCCTTGATCAAAAGATAATCGCAAGATGTAGCTCACTGGGCATCACTGCCATTGACGCTGTTGGCAGAGCGGCACTCTTCAAAATGCTGGCCCTGCCCCGATTCCTCTATATCCTCCAGAACACCTCGCTCAGTATTCCCGTTGTAGAATTCCACACACTAGACAGAATAACACGTAGGCTCCTATTGGCAGGAAAACACCTGAGAATAGCACTTAAAACCCTCCAACGCTCGGTCTGGGAGGGGGGAATAGGGCTACCAAATATCCAGGTCTACTACTGGGCGTCACAGATGGCGACAACAAACGACATTTTGCACGGAGACCCAAAGCTCCCCCACACACAGGCCGAGATTGCTGCCCGTCATGATATGACCCCGATTGAAAGCCTATACACTAGTGTGAATCGTCATCCTAAGGGCAAGGGCACAATCACAGCCCACAGAGCCCAAATATGGAGAGATACTCATAAGTACATAGGTTGGGACAACATACTCACCCTGGTCCAGCCCATCTCGAACAACGTCCATCTTGCAGGTCTCGACAATCTCCCTAAATGGTCGGCTTGGGTAACAGCTGGTATTCATACCATCAAGCAGGTATATGCAAATAATCAAATAATCCCGTTTGCCGAAATCTCGTCCACACACTGTCTCCCTGCCACTGAAAGTTTCCACTATAATCAGTTACACCATGCACTAATGGAACAGAGAGCCCGCTTACTGGAAATGCCAGAGTGCACGCCCATAGAGAGAAATATAGTTATCGACAGTGTGAAAGCCAGGATCACATCCACCATGTATAACGCTATCTCCTCCTTTGCCACAAGAGAGCTCTTGAGCCTGAAACTCAAATGGGAAGGGGACGTGGGCCCGATTCTACCCGAAGACTGGATTGAGACCCTGATGTACCCCAGGGAACCAGCGATCTCAGCAACAATCAGACTCATTCAGCTGAAAATACTCCACAGAATATATTACCCTCGAGTGGCGCTATACAAGTGGGGCAAGACATCTGATCCAAAATGCTTACGTTGCAAGCAAGAAGACGGGACATTCTATCACATTCTGTGGCAATGTACACAAGTACAACACTTCTGGCGTAGCTGCTGTGATAGACTCGCCAGAGTCTTAGGCCGACCAATCCCTACTGACCCCAAACTCCTTCTACTGGGTATTAATACGGAACAGGACCTATCGCGCTTTGAAAAGCTATTAGTCTCAACATCCACCGGCCTAGCTAAACGAAACATAGCACAACTATGGGGTTCTGAGATCACTCCACAGTATGAACAATGGAAATCAGACATAGGCGCAATTATCCCAATGGAACGACGGGTTTACCAAGCAAGAGGGTGCCCGGGCAAAGCAGACAAAGTATGGGGGAAGTGGGAAGAGATGTTGTGAAACCGGTACAATTTGAAATAATCCAGCTTGTAGTTTAACATCCTCGCCGCCTCTGGGCATAATAGCTAGGTCATTAAATCCTCTAGTCATCTGTAAGAACTGAACGTGAAATGTCAATGGACACTAGATATGGTTAATATCTACTGTATTCCTAACCTCACTTGTGTTTCTACATTGGTCCGCAAATAGGCAGAGGTCCCTCATGTAGCTCTACCACATGTATGCACAGTTTTATATTTGTAAGTTTATATGTTATTGTATTGTAACACGAAAAGACAATAAAACATGTTATCAAAAAAGATATAGCAGAGATATAGCAGAGCGGCACATGGAAAGGGCTATGTCAGGGTGTGAGTCAGCCAAAGGGGGGAGCAGGGGGTGAGAAAGTGGCGGCGAAAGCCTCAACTGACATACACTTCATGGGTCGGATAACCGAGAAGGTAGGTGGCACTGCTGGAGTTGGCTTGGTTTGAGGGGTAGAGACGGTGAACTGGGAGAAAAGGAGAAAGTGATCACTCCAGGAGAAAGGAGTGGTGAGAGGGATCGAAAGGGGAAGGTCTGAAAAGATCAGAACATCCAGAGTGTGCCCTGCAGAGTACTTCGGGCCAGAGGGGAGAATAGAGAGTGAGAGAGAGAGTTGCAGAGGTTGCGAAAGAGTCCAGAGGAAGGCCAGGAAGCATCCAGGTGGATGTTAAAGTCTCCAAGAAGGAGGAGTTGAGTGGTAGAGACCAGGAGAGAAGAGGAGAGGTCCGCCCACTCAAGAGAGACCTGACTAGGTGGCCGATAGATGGTAGCCACAGTAAGGGAATGGCCAGAAGAGAGAGCGAGCCTGCAGACGAAGCATTCGAAAGATGAGTAGTTCTGCATAGGAATGACAGAGGCAGGAATCCACTCACGGAAGATCAGGGCTACACCCCCTCCGGGACGGTTGGATCTGGGCGCGGAGAGGATCTTGTAGCCATCAGGGAGGAGCATGTCAAAGCTTATGACGGAGCTGGCCGTGAACCATATCTCAGTGAGACCCAGTACATCGAGTTCAAGTTCCTCAAGGATGCAGCAGATGTCAGAGGAGTGTTTGACAGCTGAGCAAGAGTTTAGAGTGGCAATTTGAAGAAGGTTGTAGTCCTTGAAAGACTTCCGGGGAGGGGTACAAATCAGAGGTACGCCCTGCTGAGGTGAGGAAAGAAGCCTGAGGGGGGACAGAAGATGAAGAAGAAGAGGGCAAGGTAGCCAAGGAGGAGATAGCAGGGTGTGGCAAGGAAGTCATGGAGGGGAGAGAGGGGACAGCAGGAGAAGAAAGGAAATTGATGAGGCGCGGGAAGCATCGATCAAATAGGAGAAGGTTGGCTTGAGAGCCTTGGACCAAGACGGTACCATTCAAGTAAACATTAATGATGACCTTAGAGGAGTGGAAGGAGGCCAGGAGGGCCTAACATCGGGTGCCACCATTAATGGGAGAAGAAGAGAAAGGCGAGAGCACAGAGACCATATGTAGAGTCCATATGTTTTGCGATGGAACCACAAAGAGGATGTCGGTGAGGGTTTTCCTGTAGGAAGCACTGGTATAGGTATCAGCAATAGGGAGGCCTGTGTTGGAGACCAGGATGCCCTTTTTAAACTCTTCCTACCAGATTTAGTCAGGAGAGCAGGATAGTCGATAGAGAAGCAGTTGGAAAAGATAGGAGAGACAGAGAGCACCATAGAGTAGGTAGGGAGAGGAGAGAAGAGGAAAAGTGTGGAATGGGGTGGTGGAGAGGGCGGGGAGAAACACTAGGGAGGGACACATGGGGTGGCGCAGGCAGACGAGACAGAGAGCGATGAGACAAAAGTAGAGAATTGGACAAGACGACAGGAGCTTAGATAATGGTAGAAAGTTTGCTAGATGAATGCTTTGCTAGGAGGCAAAACCACAGAACGGCACTACTTTCACAATGCAATTGAAGTACCGGAGAAAACACACCTAAGTCTGAGAATCCTGTATAGTGGGGAAAAGGCTTAGGTTTCACAATGCAATTTAATAAACGGAGAAAAACACAGCTAAGTCTGAGAATCCTGTATAGAGGGGAAAAAGGCATAGGTTTCACAATGCAATTTAATTAACTGAGAAAAACACACCGAAGTCTGAGAGTCCTGTGTAGAGGGGGAAAAGGCCTAGGTGTCACAATGCAATTTAATTAACGGAGAAAGACACAGCTAAGTCTGAGATACCTGTATAGTGGGGAAAAAGCCTAGGTTTTACAATGCAATTTAATAAACGGAGCAAAAACACACCTAAGTTAGAGAGTCATCTATGTGTCCAGGTATTCAGGGTAGAGTGGAGGCACTTTTCCTAACCCGGGCCAATCCTACCTTATTTAGTAGCAGCTGGTTGACGGCTGGCCACCCCTGCTGACACCTGCAGACACTATCTGGAGCAGCCTCTGTGGGAGCCGCCCTTTGCCTTGGGGCCCTTAGCTGCCGGGGCTGCCAGGCAGAGGGCTGCCCTGGAGGGCTCATTAAGAGGATACTACGAGCCAATGGGAAGAAGCTGGGCGGGATCAGAGGCGGGTGGAGGGTTGAACACAGAGAGGGGATTGGAGGGATAACAATCACAGTGAACGAAGGGGAAACGAGGAACACACAATCACGGAAGAGGGAGGGGGAGGGAATGGGTTACAACACAGCCACTTTGCTGCGACACACATTGCTTTCAATCGGTCTTCTTCCATGGAGACTTGCTTACTAAATTATATCATTGAAATGTCCAGAACTCTATCTATATATATATATATATATGGCACTGCCTGCAGTCTATATACTACGTATAGCCAGCCTTAAGAATACTTAGTCTACTTGCGTTGCAACGTCTGTACAATTGTAAAACAACTTGTCTTTTCTGCCGTGCTCTTCACACATGCAATCTTCATTCCGCACATAAAATCTTGCTTGATTCTTTATTTCGACATCAGTTTCCGTATAGTCTACACTTCTTCTCCTTTGACCATTCCTCTCAGTGCGTCACGCTTATTTCTTGTGACGTCACCAGACTCTTTCTCCCTTATTTTAATATTCTTTCGGGGACTGCTTCCATTAGACCATCATCTCTTCGGGGGTAAATCATATAAGGTCTTCTTAATGGATATCTTGTTTCAAAGACCTTCCTCAGAATAGTCACAGTTATTGGTATCAAACTTGGCACTACCTCTGGTTTCCAGCACACAGATAGCAGAGGGGCAGGACTTCCTGTAGAGGCATTTGGCTCCTCCTCTACACTGCGTTTGAATTGAGTCAAGAGCCCACAATTTGCATTTTACTTTGCTCGGTTAGTTGTTAACTTGTCATCAGAAGATTGAAGGCCCTCCAGGGCTGCAGAACAAATGTGCCTCCATTTGCGTAGCACGCCTTCTGCCCCTTCTGAGATAGCATCCTGCAGGAGTTCAAAGCCCATTGGTGGGATGCTATCCTATATTTTTCCAGAACATGGACATCTGAACAACCATTGCGTAAAGGGAATTTAAACCTAGCTCTATTCTTATGGCTTCAATGGGGGTTTCCCTTGGAAGGTTGAATACTTTTTTTCCAAACTAGGCCTTCCGGGACAGACCATGTTGTAGCCGGGAGGGCAAAGAAAGCTTCAGCGCCATAGGTAGCAGTCGGTACGACCAAAATAATAGCAGAGGGCTCAATTTGAATTTGCAGTATATTTTCAGGATTAACCCGGCCTGTGCCGCGTGTCTCTTGTCTTTACTTTGCAAGATAATCTCTCTTGGGGCGTTGATTGAATTGTTATTTAAGCATATCCTCAATTAGGTAATCAAGCTTAAATTGGTGTGCTTCTCGCCATTCATGTACCAGGAGAATGTGTTCCCTTCTCTACTACCCCCTGGTTCCATGATTATTATGCAAGACTTTTTTGCATTGATCTTTAGCCCGTTAACTTGAACGTATACTTGTAAGGCATCTAGTGGCCTTTGCAGGCCGACCAGGATCTGATCAATGAGGACAAGATCATCTGCATACAGTAGCCTATCCAAGTGAATTCCAGCTAATTTCGGGGGGAAGCTTCTTGGGCTCTTCAATGCGTTATGGATGTTTGATATGAACAAATTAAATAACGCTGGAGCTAGAGAGCAGCCTTGCGTCAGACCCTTCAGGGTTTTAATGGGTTCTGAAAGCAGGCCCCTTCCAGGCCCCGTGCTATTAGCACCATGGTCCATGCGGATTCCGCCATGTTGGATGGCGGAATTACCGCCCCATTCCAAGGTGAGTGGGGCGGTAATTCCCCATTCACCATTTGCCCTTCCCCATTCCCATTTTTCCCCATAGGGCATAATGGGGATGGGGAAGGCGCTAATTACGGCACCGTAAATTACGGTGCCGTAATTAGCACCAAGGTCGCTTAGCGCCTTGGATTTTAACGCCTGCAAAAAGCAGGCCTTAAAGTGTGAATCAGGCGTTAAGGGTTAAACCCTTAACGCCTGACTTGTAATGAGGGCCAATGTATTTTATAGTTTCAACCAGGTCTTCTGGGTATTTTCACTCTTCAAGCTTCGACCAGAGTTTTGTGCTATCGTGTCGAAAGCCTGGTCCAGATCTATGAAGGTCTGATAGAGTTTAGTGGCTTTCTTCTCCTTTATACAACTTTTTAGAATGTTGATCAAAAAGATGTTGAGGGCTGTGCCCACTCCTTTAATAAAAGCCATATTGCCTAATGTCATAATATCCAGAGGTCATCCAGGCCCTGCAATATTAATGCGGCAAAGATCTTCCCTGCCACATCCAACAAAGCTAGGCTGTAGTTGGCAGGGACCGCCCGGTCCCCCTTTTTGAAGATGGCAACTATGATTGATGTTTTTCACAAGGAGGGTACTCGTCTTAACCACTGCTCCGGGTTCCTGTTTAACATTGCTTTTGACATCTCGTCCGGTCCCAGAGCCCTAGAATTGCTGACTTTGTTCATGAGGGAAAAGATGTCATCTCTAGTGGTCTCAAAAGTCCATCCTCCACCCTTTAAAGTGGGAATAGGTCTCATGGCTGGCTCAACCATCTGGAATAGTGAAGTAAAGCATTCCTCCCAGGCACTGGCCGAAACTGTGTTGGTCAGTAGCGCCTTCTGAGGGGCACTTAAGCCATTGATCCTCTGCCAAATCTCACTCGTATTTTTGGACACAATGCTCCTCAGCATGTATTTGGCGTCTCGCTGTAACAACTCATGTTTTCGCAATCGGACCCAATTACGATAATTTTGCTTCATTTTCTGATCATAGGTATGCAACGGGGCGAAGGATCGTCTTGGGTCCTGTTTTCTGAGTTCCACGAAGTCCATCATCAATTGTGGATAGTCTAGGACTTGCTCAATAGGGAGTGCTTTTTCCATGTTCACCTAGGTTTTAAATTTCATGGTCAACATAGTGATTCTTTCCGGTTGGACAATGAGTTGATTTCTCCCCGCAGACACACCCAGTGTTATAGAGTGTTTTTCAAGAATTTTCACATTCTGGGCCATGCAGATTAATTTCAGCATGTTAAGGTCACTCTACCACGTTTTCAGAACCATGAGATGTCCTGAGAGTTGCCGATGAATTCACCCATGACAAAGGACCGCAGGGGGTGGACGCGTACTCTGCGCTCCATGGGCTTCTTCAGCTGATTGAATGCTAGTCCGCAAATCTCCCTGTGTTTGTTCTGAGTCGCCTGAAAATGGGTTGCTGTTGTAGACACCCTGATCTTCATTTTCAGACCCTGAATAGGTAGATAAGCTTATTAAATCATCCGCCATGTAGGGGCTTGTTGTCGATAAAGGTGGAGGAGCCGCGTCTTACTGGGGGCTTCTGTTTCCCTGGAGTGTGAGCTCTTTTGTACAGGCCTCAGGGCAAGACTTTGTGTGAGGTTGAGGCTCCAATGTGTATAGGTAAGGTAAAGTTTTTAACAAACGATTTGCTCACGTTCGATCTTGTTTTAGATGGTGTTTTTACATTCTTTGTTTTTTTCCTTATTTGACCTTTCACTTATGTTTTCACCACTGCCATACCCTTCTTCCTAGAATTTGCACAAGTGTTGACTGGCGCTTTGTCACCTGAGCTTGGTTTAGGAGCCTCAGATTTCCTAGAAAATAGGTCATAATTCTTTGTTTGTTTAATGGGTTCTTTGGATGCAGGTCCAGTATCGGCTTCAATAGGTTCAATTGCGCCCACAGTAAATATGTCCCTGGCCTCCATCAGTTCGCCAGGATCAACTAAGTCTACCTCGATTATGCTGCAGTTTTTGGAACAGTCGGGTTCTGCCTCGCTGGTGTCATAGCATGTTAAGATTTCTATATCTTCCTGGATTATAGTTGATGCTGGCTGAACAGCCAGACAGTGACTAAGGTTGCCGTAAGCTGTGTTCTTGTTAGTTGAATCCAGCGACGCGGGTTTTCTCTTACACTGGTTGGTTTTTAGGGAAGTTGGAAGTTCCAAATGAGTGCTCTCTGTTGTTTCCTGCTGAGGAACCATGGATAATGAAGATCTTTCAAGTCTCCTTTTGTCCTTTGCCAAGATAATTGGGTCCAGGGTGCTATGAAGGATGTTCGTGGTCTGTGCTGTATTCTTGTCCAATTTAGCTTGGATAGCTGTTATAAAGCCTTCCACAAATTTTATTTTGGAGTGTAGCATTGCAAGGACCGTAGTGTTATCTTTGAGCTGGTCACTCACATTCACATAAAGTTTCATTAAAGGAGCCATGGTGAATGTTAAGGCTGCTATCATGTTACCATCAATGCCCGGAGCAGATTCCCAGTTAGCTCTTGGACAAGTGCGGTCTTCAGCTTTATACCAATTTGGAGGCAAGGGCGTGGGCTCGCTCGTTGGAGTGGGGTAATGCTTCCTCAGTACCGGGGTCCCTAGCCCAATCACCGTGCTTTAAGCTTACTCTTGGCCGCTTGCTGAAGCCCTTATCCAAATGAGATTGTGCAATGAGATTGTTACTGGAATTCGGGCTTTTGACGCACTTCTCACCGTGACTTCTGGAAGCTTGCTTTCTGCCCGATTCATGGTTAGTCCCTGTTGCTCCTCTGTAGTACAAGGTCAACGATAGTTGGTGGCATCAGTCGGGGGTGGTTGTCCCACCGGGGCACTAAATCCTCTTCATTAACAGGGCTTACTGTGTTTTTGCGGTGGTAAACTTCATGGGTTAGGGTTTCAGCCTTCAGGTTTTCCATACTTTCCAACAGTACGCAATCCGATACCTCACCCTTATCTTCCATATAGTAGTTGGGATGGGAAGGCATTTTTCAACTTTTGCCCGTGTTGGGTCTCCTGTAGAAAAAACACTGGTTGGCTAGCAGGTTACTAGAGGTCAACCCATGCCTGTGCCAGATAGATTTTGTCACGGTGCAAAACCTCCTACTCTGATTGTCTTCGCTGTTAGGACCGGTATTAATAGATGGTTATTTTTGATTGTCAGCTTCCCATTTGGGCCGCTAAGGGGGTTGTTCAGATTTGAGTCCAGTTAATTTCTATCAGATGAAATAGGGAACTGCTAAGCCTTCCTGGTGTTTAAAGTACCAAAAGTAAATGTTTTTGTCGAACTTGGTGGAGTGCTGTTATGTTACGTTATGGGCATTTATAGCGTGCACTTTCACCCGAAGGCATATTGGCGCGAGGAATGGAGTCACTATAAGCCCCAACAATAACCCTAAAGCAGCTAAGTTTTCTGCGCTCTTCTGAATTGGAAATGGTTTGCCGTGCCTCTAAGACCCAAAGGCAGCCATTCCACAAACTTCTGGCAGCATATGAACATGCTAGGTTGGCTTCTCTGGAACACAACGGTCTGCCAGGAATATAGAGGTGAAGTTGAGCTTGTTTAGTGTATATAGATTTATGTGATCTGTGAGCAAACAGTATTGATAAATTCAGAATATTTGTGTCAGTAAATGTGATTTTGGAATAATTTTGTATAATATTTTGTTACTAACACCAAGATTTCGGTCTTGTACCCATTCAGCTTCAGCCAATTCGCAGTCATCCAATTTCCCGCTGCCGACAGACATTCCCTGAATTCAAGGGACACTGTGCCCTTATCCTGATCGAGACGGACCAGGATCTGTGTGTTGTCGGCATAGGAAAAACAATGGAAACCAAAGGAACGGATGAGGCGAATTAGTGGCTGAATATAGATGTTAAAAAGCATAGGGGACAAGGCCGACACCTGAGGAACACCACAGAGTAAAGCCAGAGAAGGTGAAAGAGAAGGAGGCAGAGATATAGATTGGCCCCTATCAGTGCGGAAGGAAGCAAACCAACCCAGGACTGGCCCAAGAGACCAGCAGTCTGTAGGCGAGATAGCAGGACGTCGTGGTCATCCGTGTCGAAAACCGCTGACAGATCCAATAAGATCGGGGTTCCCACTCCGGCCCTGGTCGGCTAGTATGGTAAGATCATGTACCACTCTTGTGCCCCTTCCCGTGCGGAATCCTGACTGAAAGGGGTCAAAAAAAGATGACGACTCCAAGAAGGAGGAGAGAAGAGGGGCTATTAGAGACTCCAATAGCATCATGGGAAAGGGAAGCAGCGATATAGGACGGTAATTGGCTAACACTGTCACACCCGATGAGGGCTTTTTAAGAAGCAGCATCACCATAGCTTGCTTCAACTCAGGTGGCACCCAGCCGAACCGACAAGAAGAATTTACAGCCTCTACTACCCAGGGAATCAACACCAGCAGAATCTTTTTCAAAATGGCCAGAGGAATAGGGTCAGATGGAGTGGCTGACTTCAGGTGCTCAACTGCCTGGGAGACTTCAACGACCGAGAATTCGGGAAACCTATTCCATACTATACTCTCAGCAGCTACCCTATCCCTGGATGTAATAGTAGCAGTAACCTGCTTGCCTTTTGAGATGTTAGCACAAATATCGGCTACTTTAGTGTGGAAAAAGTCAGACAGCCAGTCGCAGAGAGCCTGAGAGGCAGGAACTGAAGGAGAGAACTGCGAGGCAGAGGAGAAAGATTTGACCACAGAGAACAGCTCTTTCGATTGACTAAGAGCAGACTCCACCTTACAGGTGAAGTAAGATTGTTTTGCCAAAATCACATCCTGATGGTAGACTCTGGAAAGATGTCGGACGGGGACATTCTTGGCTGCACCATATGCACAGCGTCATTTGAGCTGCACTTGTCTCACCAGAAGACGGGAAGCTTTCAACGACCCAGTGAACCAAGGCTCCGAGGGGCTCCTCCTGGCCTGGACTAATTTAAGAGGGGGCACGAAATTAGCAACATCCACTAGGATGCCAGAGAATATGGAAAAGTCCATATTACCAGCTGCCTTACACCGAGAAATGATCTCAGAGGACAGCCGATGGCGATCTACTGTCTGCCAGTTACGTTTCCATGATACAGCTGGGGGATCCTTAAAGGATAATATATCAGACCGGCCTTAACTACAGTGACGTAACGAGCAATGGGGATTGGGTCGAGTGTCCCTTGCTACTCCGGCACTGCAGAGACCCAGTCGGCAGAGTTTAGATACTGCCTGAGATGGGCCCAAATGTTTTTAGGGTGACTGGTGGATGTTTCTTGTATAACCGTCTTTGCAGTCATATGTCTCAATCATATCTCGGAGCCACACCTGAATTGTGGGGGCAGTTTTCGCTTTCCAGTGGCAAAGAATATTGCGTTTGGCTACCGTTGTCGCAAGTGCGAATAGCTGGAGGATCTTGATTGGGGCTTTTCCGATATCCCCCAGGAGATATTTCAGTGATATACGTATCTCGAGGATGTCGCTGAGCTTAGAGGCCACTTTGTCTCAGAACTGCCTCGTTGGGGGGCACTCCCAGTACATGTGGAAGGAGTTGGCCTTGGGAGCCGGCATTTAGGGCACAAGGATTGTTTGGAGCTGTCAAATTTGGCTATTTTCCCGGGGGCAATATGTAGATGATTGAGAATCTTATATTGAATCAGCCTCAGGTTAGCATTTAATGATACGGATTTAGTATATTGGCAGTATCTGGCCCACTGTGTATCCTTGATTTCTATTTCAAGGTCTCTCTTCCATTTAGCCTCCATGTTGTTCTGGGAGGGGGTGTGGAATTGGACCGTGCTGTATATTCTGGAGATGGTACCCCCAAACCCATCGTGTTCCATTATATCCGGCATGAATGGGTGGGACGGTGGCTCCTTAGATAATGATGGCCATTTATGTTTTATTGCTGCCTTCAGGAGATGGTATTGCAGGGCAATTGCAAACCCACAACCAATTCTGCTTTGGACCTTTCCCAGATTTAAGAATTCCCCATTTGGGAACAAATCCCCAAGCTTCATGACTTTCCCGGGGTCCCATTTCTTTTGCATCGTAGTGCCGAGCAGTGGGGTGATGTCTGAGTGATGTCACAGAGGAGTATGGGCCCAGTATGGCTGTGTGCAGCCTACTGTGTGGAACAGTGCCATCCAAGCCCGTGTAGTGCAGGTCACCGGGTTCAGGCCGCCCTGGCTTCCGTGCCTCACAGTGAATATACTGGATCGTATGTCAACGAAGTCTACAATTTGTTTCTCCACTTGTATGTGGCGGTATGCCTCAGAGTCTTCGTACTAGTACTTGGCATAGTGAGCCTGCGCCGCATACTAATACAGGTTAAGTCCGGTGCGGATAGTCAACCTGTATCAAATTTCTCACTCAATATGGCCCAGCTCTCCCTGACCACCACCCCATACAAAGCCCAAGGTCAGTCTTTGCAATTTATTGAAAAATGTTTTGCTCGGCCAGATGGAAATGTTACTAAATAAACAGAGTAATTTGGGGACAACCACCATTTTAAGGAGGGCAATGCTGCCGTACATTGAAATGGGAAGCTTACTCCATATTGTTAATTTGGTTTCTAGCTGCTCTATGTATGGGGCATAATTGACCTTATAGAGCGTGTCTCTATCGATGGCAATGATTATTCCCAGGTAGCGTGCAGAGTTTGGTGACCAGCGGAATTGTGCCACAGAGTCTGACTTGGCAGCGCTCAAGGTCAAGGGGATTATCTCGGATTTAGCCTGATTAATTTTATACCCTGAGAATTTGGTGAATTCCGTTGTGTCCTGCATAATTGGCAATAAATTAGTGTTTGGATTCAGTATGTAAAGAAGGGTGTCGTCTGCGTAGAGAGAGATGAGCAGGAGGGGACCACATGTCGGAATACCACGGCCTGAGTGTAGGTGGCGTAAGAGTGCCGCCATTCCCTCAATTGTAAAAGATTAGCGGGGGTAGAGGGCAGCTGTTACGCTCACCTGGCTCCCACAGGGGCGTCGATCGGACCCAGACAGCTGCAACCTCCTCCAACGTGAAGCGTAGTGCAGAGATGACAGACTGGACTGGGCCGCCTAATCTCGTCTGCTTGACCCGTAGAAATATTCTCCTGCAAGTGGAGAAAGGGATTTAGCCACCCGTGGATTTTAGTAATGGCACTCCACTGTTCTTCCCACTAATCACCAACGATATTCACTTTCAGTAAGCTCACCTTATGTTTGTAAATGATGAGCTCTCCATCCTGCGTGGAATGCAGGGGCGCGTAGATACCAGTTACTTCACTGGTTTGAGGGCGTTGGAAGAGTTCCGGATGAATATTGACTCTGAGGTTCCAGGCGAGAACCCCTAAGTATAAAGTTCAAAGAGTTCAATATGTCCGATGTTCACTCTTGTACATTCCTTTCTTGTGTTGCAGCTGGGTGCAAGGGAAGATTGTCTTGTGGCAGCTGATGGTGTTCAGGTAAGAGTCTGTATTACCCAACACTGTCCAGCAAAAGATGCGTGTGTTTAAATTGCTGGTTTCTCTCTCCTTATAGGTGTGGCGTACGAAGTTGCGGTTTGTTATAGAATAATGCCTCCGGTTATTAATCAGGTAAGTCTATGGTGGAGAGGTTGTATTAGTTGGCTCTCTCGGCTCACCTTATGTTTCTTTTGTCCCCTAGATGGTGGAATTCGGCGGAGAAAATGATGGAAGCAGTGCTGGATCGAAAAATGCTGTGAGGACTGGTGAGTATGGCGCGGCGCTGCAGCTGGCGATGCGACGCGTGTAGAATAATGTCCTTTTCAAGTTCGAAGACGTGTTGGATCTGGAATTCAGGAACCGCCCGGTCCCCCTTTATGAAGATGGCAACAATGATTGATGTTTTTCACAAGGAGGGTACTCGTCTTAACTTTTTTAATTTGTTCGAATAGCACCCACAAAAAAGAGGCCCACTGCTCCGGGTTCCTGTTTAACATTGCTTTTGACATCTTGTCCGGTCCCAGAGCCCTAGAATTGCTGACTTTGTTCATGAGGGAAAAGATGTCATCTCTAGTGGTCTCAAAAGTCCATCCTCCACCCTTTAAAGTGGGAGTAGGTCTCATGGCTGGCTCAACCATCTGGAATAGTGAAGTAAAGCATTCCTCCCAGGCACTGGCCGAAACTGCGTTGGTCAGTAGCGCCTCCTGAGGGGCACTTAAGCCATTGATCCTCTGCCAAATCTCACTCGTATTTTTGGACACAATGCTCCTCAGCATGTATTTGGCGTCTCGCTGTAAGAACTCATGTTTTCGCAATCGGACCCAATTACGATAATTTTGCTTCATTTTCTGATCATAGGTATGCAACGGGGCGAAGGATCGTCTTGGGTCCTGTTTTCTGAGTTCCACGAAGTCCATCATCAATTGTGGATAGTCTAGGACTTGCTCAATAGGGAGTGCTTTTTCCATGTTCACCTAGGTTTTAAATTTCATGGTCAACATAGTGATTCTTTCCGGTTGGACAATGAGTTGATTTCTCCCCGCAGACACACCCAGTGTTATAGAGTGTTTTTCAAGAATTTTCACATTCTGGGCCATGCAGATTAATTTCAGCATGTTAAGGTCACTCTACCACGTTTTCAGAACCATGAGATGTCCTGAGAGTTGCCGATGAATTCACCCATGACAAAGGACCGCAGGGGGTGGTCTGCGCTCCATGGGCTTCTTCAGCTGATTGAATGCTAGTCTGCAAATCTCCCTGTGTTTGTTCTGAGTCGCCTGAAAATGGGTTGCTGTTGTAGACACCCTGATCTTCATTTTCAGACCCTGAATAGGTAGATAAGCTTATTAAATCATCCGCCATGTAGGGGCTTGTTGTCGATAAAGGTGGAGGAGCCGCGTCTTACTGGGGGCTTCTGTTTCCCTGGAGTGTGAGCTCTTTTGTACAGGCCTCAGGGCAAGACTTTGTGTGAGGTTGAGGCTCCAATGTGTATAGGTAAGGTAAAGTTTTTAACAAACGATTTGCTCACGTTCGATCTTGTTTTAGATGGCGTTTTTACATTCTTTGTTTTTTTCCTTATTTGACCTTTCACTTATGTTTTCACCACTGCCATACCCTTCTTCCTAGAATTTGCACAAGTGTTGACTGGCGCTTTGTCACCTGAGCTTGGTTTAGGAGCCTCAGATTTCCTAGAAAATAGGTCATAATTCTTTGTTTGTTTAATGGGTTCTTTGGATGCAGGTCCAGTATCGGCTTCAATAGGTTCAATTGCGCCCACAGTAAATATGTACCTGGCCTCCATCAGTTCGCCAGGATCAACTAAGTCTACCTCGATTATGCTGCAGTTTTTGGAACAGTCGGGTTCTGCCTCGCTGGTGTCGTAGCATGTTAAGATTTCTATATCTTCCTGGATTATAGTTGATGCTGGCTGAACAGCCAGACAGTGACTAAGGTTGCCGTAAACTGTGTTCTTGTTAGTTGAATCCAGCGACGCAGGTTTTCTCTTACACTGGTTGGTTTTTAGGGAAGTTGGAAGTTCCAAATGAGTGCTCTCTGTTGTTTCCTGCTGAGGAACCATGGATAATGAAGATCTTTCAAGTCTCCTTTTGTCCTTTGCCAATTTAATTGGGTCCAGGGTGCTATGAAGGATGTTCGTGGTCTGTGCTGTATTCTTGTCCAATTTAGCTTGGATAGCTGTTATAAAGCCTTCCACAAATATTATTTTGGAGTGTAGCATTGCAAGGACCGTAGTGTTATCTTTGAGCTGGTCACTCACATTCACATAAAGTTTCATTAAAGGAGCCATGGTGAATGTTAAGGCTGCTATCATGTTACCATCAATGCCCGGAGCAGATTCCCAGTTAGCTCTTGGACAAGTGCGGTCTTCAGCTTTATACCAATTTGGAGGCAAGGGCGTGGGCTCGCTCGTTGGAGTGGGGTAATGCTTCCTCAGTACCGGGGTCCCTAGCCCAATCACCGTGCTTTAAGCTTACTCTTGGCCGCTTGCTGAAGCCCTTATCCAAATGAGATTGTGCAATGAGATTGTTACTGGAATTCGGGCTTTTGACGCACTTCTCACCGTGACTTCTGGAAGCTTGCTTTCTGCCCGATTCATGGTTAGTCCCTGTTGCTCCTCTGTAGTACAAAGTCAACGATAGTTGGTGGCATCAGTCGGGGGTGGTTGTCCCACCGGGGCACTAAATCCTCTTCATTAACAGGGCTTACTGTGTTTTTGCGGTGGTAAACTTCATGGGTTAGGGTTTCAGCCTTCAGGTTTTCCATACTTTCCAACAGTACGCAATCCGATACCTCACCCTTGTCTTCCATATAGTAGTTGGGATGGGAAGGCGTTTTTCAACTTTTGCCCGTGTTGGGTCTCCTGTAGAAAAAACACTGGTTGGCTAGCAGGTTACTAGAGGTCAACCCATGCCTGTGCCAGATAGATTTTGTCACGGTGCAAAACCTCCTACTCTGATTGTCTTCGCTGTTAGGACCGGTATTAATAGATGGTTATTTTTGATTGTCAGCTTCCCATTTGGGCCGCTAAGGGGGTTGTTCAGATTTGAGTCCAGTTAATTTCTATCAGATGAAATAGGGAACTGCTAAGCCTTCCTGGTGTTTAAAGTACCAAAAGTAAATGTTTTTGTCGAACTTGCTGGAGTGCTGTTATGTTACGTTATGGGCATTTATAGCGTGCACTTTCACCTGAAGGCATATTGGCGCGAGGAATGGAGTCCCTATAAGCCCCAACAATAACCCTAAAGCAGCTAAGTTTTCTGCGCTCTTCTGAATTGGAAATGGTTTGCCGTGCCTCTAAGACCCAAAGGCAGCCATTCCACAAACTTCTGGCAGCATATGAAAATGCTAGGTTGGCTTCTCTGGAACGCAACGGTCTGCCAGGAATATAGAGGTGAAGTTGAGCATGTTTAGTGTATATAGATTTATGTGATCTGTGAGCAAACAGTATTGATAAATTCAGAATATTTGTGTCAGTAAATGTGATTTTGGAATAATTTTGTATAATATTTTGTTACTAACACCAAGATTTCGGTCTTGTACCCATTCAGCTTCAGCCAATTCGCAGTCATCCAATTTCCCGCTGCCGACAGACATTCCCTGAATTCAAGGGACACTGTGCCCTTATCCTGATCGAGACGGACCAGGATCTGTGTGTTGTCGGCATAGGAAAAACAATGGAAACCAAAGGAACGGATTAGGCGAATTAGTGGCTGAATATAGATGTTAAAAAGCATAGGGGACAAGGCCGACACCTGAGGAACACCACAGAGTAAAGCCAGAGAAGATGAAAGAAAAGGAGGCAGAGATATAGATTGGCCCCTATCAGTGAGGAAGGAAGCAAACCAACCCAGGACGGGCCCAAGAGACCAGCAGTCTGTAGGCGAGATAGCAGGACGTCGTGGTCATCCGTGTCGAACACCACTGACAGATCCAATAAGATCGGGGTTCCCACTCCGCCCTGGTCGGCTAGTATGGTAAGATCATGTACCACTCTTGTGCCCCTTCCCGTGCGGAATCCTGACTGAAAGGGGTCAAAAAAAGATGACGACTCCAAGAAGGAGGAGAGAAGAGGGGCTATTAGAGACTCCAATAGCATCATGGGAAAGGGAAGCAGCGATATAGGACGGTAATTGGCTAACACTGTCACACCCGATGAGGGCTTTTTAAGAAGCAGCATCACCATAGCTTGCTTCAACTCAGGCGGCACCCAGCCGAACCGACAAGAAGAATTTACAGCCTCTACTACCCAGGGAATCAACACCGGCAGAATCTTTTTCAAAATGGCCAGAGGAATAGGGTCAGATGGAGTGGCTGACTTCAGGTGCTCAACTGCCTGGGAGACTTCAACGACCGATAATTCGGGAAACCTATTCCATACTATACTCTCAGCAGCTACCCTATCCCTGGATGTAATAGTAGCAGTAACCTGCTTGCCTTTTGAGATGTTAGCACAAATATCGGCTACTTTAGTGTGGAAAAAGTCAGACAGCCAGTCGCAGAGAGCCTGAGAGGCAGGAACTGAAGGAGAGAACTGCGAGGCAGAGGAGAAAGATTTGACCACAGAGAACAGCTCTTTCGATTGACTAAGAGCAGACTCCACCTTACAGGTGAAGTAAGATTGTTTTGCCAAAATCACATCCTGATGGTAGACTCTGGAAAGATGTCGGACGGAGACATTCTTGGCTGCACCATATGCACAGCGTCATTTGAGCTGCACTTGTCTCACCAGAAGACGGGAAGCTTTCAACGACCCAGTGAACCAAGGCTCCGAGGGGCTCCTCCCGGCCTGGACTAATTTAAGGGGCACGAAATTAGCAACATCCACTAGGATGCCAGAGAATATGGAAAAGTCCATATTACCAGATGCCTTACACCGAGAAATGATCTCAAAGGACAGCCGATGGCGATCTACTGTCTGCCAGTTACGTTTCCATGATACAGCTGGGGGATCCTTAAAGGATAATATATCAGACCGGCCTTAACTACAGTGACGTAACGAGCAATGGGGATTGGGTCGAGTGTCCCTTGCTACTCCGGCACTGCAGAGACCCAGTCGGCAGAGTTTAGATACTGCCTGAGATGGGCCCAAATGTTTTTAGGGTGACTGGTGGATGTTTCTTGTATAACCGTCTTTCCAGTCATACGTCTCAATCATATCTCGGAGCCACACCTGAATTGTGGGGGCAGTTTTCGCTTTCCAGTGGCAAAGAATATTGCGTTTGGCTACCGTTGTCGCAAGTGCGAATAGCTGGAGGATCTTGATTGGGGCTTTTCCGATATCCCCCAGGAGATATTTCAGTGATATACGTATCTCGAGGATGTCGCTGAGCTTAGAGGCCACTTTGTCTCAGAACTGCCTCGTTGGGGGGCACTCCCAGTACATGTGGAAGGAGTTGGCCTTGGGAGCCGGCATTTAGGGCACAAGGATTGTTTGGAGCTGTCAAATTTGGCTATTTTCCCGGGGGCAATATGTAGATGATTGAGAATCTTATATTGAATCAGCCTCAGGTTAGCATTTAATGATACGGATTTAGTATATTGGCAGTATCTGGCCCACTGTGTATCCTTGATTTCTATTTCAAGGTCTCTCTTCCATTTAGCCTCCATGTTGTTCTGGGAGGGGGTGTGGAATTGGACCTTGTTGTATATTCTGGAGATGGTACCCCTAAACCCATCGTGTTCCATTATATCCGGCATGAATGGGTGGGACGGTGTCCCTTTAGATAATGATGGCCATTTATGTTTTATTGCTGCCTTCAGGAGATGGTATTGCAGGGCAATTGCAAACCCACAACCAATTCTGCTTTGGACCTTTCCCAGATTTAAGAATTCCCCATTTGGGAACAAATCCCCAAGCTTCATGACTTTCCCGGGGTCCCATTTCTTTTGCATCGTAGTGCCGAGCAGTGGGGTGATGTCTGAGTGATGTCACAGAGGAGTATGGGCCCAGTATGGCTGTGTGCAGCCTACTGTGTGGAACAGTGCCATCCAAGCCCGTGTAGTGCAGGTCACTGGGTTCAGGCCGCCCTGGCTTCCGTGCCTCACAGTGAATATACTGGATCGTATGTCAACGAAGTCTACAATTTGTTTCTCCACTTGTATGTGGCGGTATGCCTCAGAGTCTTCGTACTAGTACTTGGCATAGTGAGCCTGCGCCGCATACTAATACAGGTTAAGTCCGGTGCGGATAGTCAACCTGTATCAAATTTCTCACTCAATATGGCCCAGCTCTCCCTGACCACCACCCCATACAAAGCCCAAGGTCAGTCTTTGCAATTTATTGAAAAATGTTTTGCTCGGCCAGATGGGGATGTTACTA
This sequence comes from Ambystoma mexicanum, assembly GCF_040938575.1. Taxonomy (NCBI): domain Eukaryota; kingdom Metazoa; phylum Chordata; class Amphibia; order Caudata; family Ambystomatidae; genus Ambystoma; species Ambystoma mexicanum. The sequence goes on along the minus strand of NC_090938.1, from coordinate 109,294,059 downwards.
AATAAATAGAGTAATTTGGGGACAACCACCATTTTCAGGAGGGCAATGCTGCCGTACATTGAAATGGGAAGCTTACTCCATATTGTTAATTTGGTTTCTAGCTGCTCTATGTATGGGGCATAATTGACCTTATAGAGCGTGTCTCTATCGATGGCAATGATTATTCCCAGGTAGCGTGCAGAGTTTGGTGACCAGCGGAATTGTGCCACAGTTTCTGACTTGGCAGCGCTCAAGGGGATTATTTCGGATTTAGCCTGATTAATTTTATACCCTGAGAATTTGGTGAATTCCGTTGTGTCCTGCATAATTGGCAATAAATTAGTGTTTGGATTCAGTATGTAAAGAAGGGTGTCGTCTGCGTAGAGCGAGACGAGCTGGGGGGGACCACATGTCGGAATACCACGGCCTGAGTGTAGGTGGCTTAAGAGTGCCGCCATTCCCTCAATTGTAAAAGATTAGCGGGGATAGAGGGCAGCTGTTACGCTCACCTGGCTCCCACAGGGGCGTCGATCGGACCCGGACAGCTGCAACCTCCTCCAACGTGAAGCGTAGTGCAGAGATGACAGACTGGACTGGGCCGCCTAATCTCGTCTGCTTGACCCGTACAAATATTCTCCTGCAAGTGGAGAAAGGGATTTAGCCACCCGTGGATTTTAGTAATGGCACCCCACTGTTCTTCCCACTAATCACCAACGATATTCACTTTCAGTAAGCTCACCTTATGTTTGTAAATGATGAGCTCTCCATCCTGCGTGGAATGCAGGGGCGCGTAGATACCAGTTACTTCACTGGTTTGAGGGCGTTGGAAGAGTTCCGGATGAATATTGACTCTGAGGTTCCAGGCGAGAACCCCTAAGTATAAATTTCAAAGAGTTCAATATGTCCGATGTTCACTCTTGTACATTCCTTTCTTGTGTTGCAGCTGGGTGCAAGGGAAGATTGTCTTGTGGCAGCTGATGGTGTTCAGGTAAGAGTCTGTATTACCCAACACTGTCCAGCAAAAGATGCGTGTGTTTAAATTGCTGGTTTCTCTCTCCTTACAGGTGTGGCGTAAGAAGTTGCGGTTTGTTACAGAATAATGCCTCCGGTTATTAATCAGGTAAGTCTATGGTGGAGAGGTTGTATTAGTTGGCTCTCTCGGCTCACCTTATGTTTCTTTTGTCCCCTAGATGGTGGAATTCGGCAGAGAAAATGATGGAGGCTGTGCTGGATCGAAAAATGCTGTGAGGACTGGTGAGTATGGCGCGGCGCTGCAGCTGGCGATGCGACGCGTGTAGAATAATGTCCTTTTCAAGTTCGAAGACGTGTTGGATCTGGAATTCAGGTAAGGATTGAAATAATATCTGTTTTCTAACCTTTCCTTCTTCTTTCTTCTATTGCTAGGAGCTCTGGATTCGAGACGGGCGTGGCTGAAGACTGGATGCTGACTGCAGGCACAGTGAGCGTTACGCTGCTGGATGCAGAATAACGCGAAGCATGTGCTGCTGTTCGCGCATGGTTTAAATCGCCTCCAAAGTAGTTCCAGGTAAGAAGTCCCTAGAACCACACCTGAGTAAAAAATAGTCCCTGTAGTAAAATAGTACCATCCAGGCCTCCCGTTGGCTTGGATTCATTTGCTGCATGGTCTGCATGAGGTACGTAAAGTCTATAGGCGCCAGGACTGATTTTGATTATGAGCCTGGTGCCTAAGGCGCCAGGACTGAACCCAGACAGCCCCCAGCCGGGGCTGCTGGGGTTTTATTAAATAACTGGATGCCTGCTCCCGGGGCTGATGGGCTTGATCCGGATGCCTGGGGGTAGGCATCATGACAGCACTCCCCCCCAAGGCCCCTCCTAAAGTTGCTCTTCCCCTTGGTCCTGTTTTGTCTGGGAAGTTCCGATGGAATTTCTTCACCAACCGAGGTGCATGAACGTGGTCACTAGGTTCCCATGACATTTCTTGTGGTCCGTAACCCTTCCAGTCGATTAAATAAAAAAGTCTTGATTTAACCATCTTAGAGTCCAGGATATTCTTTACCTCGAATTCAGGCTCTCCATCTATTAGGATGGGGTCAGGTGGTTTGGTTAATCTTGTCCCAGGTTGAACTGGTTTTAGAAGTGAAACATGAAAGACAGGATGAATCCGCAAATTAGACGGTAATTCCAATTTGACGGCCACCGGGTTGATAATGGTCTTAATGGTGTAAGGTCCCAAATATCTAAGATTGAAGGTTCGAGTTCCTTTAGAGGTATGTGTTTTGTAGCCAGCCAAACTTGATCTCCAATCTGGTATTGTGGGGTTTCACTTCTATGTCGATTAGCATTTTTCTTGTATTTCTCCTTTGCTTGTTTCAAGTGTTCGATTGCTTCCTTAAAGGCTTGTGTAATAGTAGAGTGCAGATGAGTCACTGCAGGCATTTCTAAGTGTTGAGGCAAATCGAGTTCTGAGGTTCGAGGATGATGTCCATTTATGGTATAAAAGGGGCTTTGTCCGGTTCCTGAATGTACAGAGTTATTGTATGCATATTCGGAAATCCATAAAATATCTTTCCATTTGCTTTCGGTTTGGTGTAGCATACAACATAGGTATTGTTCAAGAGTCTGGTTGGTCCTCTCCGTCTGACCATCAGTTTGGGGGTGGTTACTGGTTGATAGCCTTACGTCGAGTTGCGCCAATTGACAGCATTTCTTCCAAAATTGCGAAATGAATTGACTACCTCGGTCAGAGACCAACACAGAAGGAAATCCATGGATTCGAACAATGTTTTCGAGAAATTCCTTAGCCAAAATCGAAGCGGAAGGTAATCCTTTTAAAGGAATAAAGTGGGCCATTTTGGAAAAAAGATCCACAATAACCAGAATGGTGTTAAATCCATTACACGGAGGTAGATCTGTAATGAAGTCTAAAGACAAGGTGTGCCGTGGTGTAGGTGGAATATCCAAAGGTTGTAAAAGGCCAGCTGTTTTTTTTCTTCTGACTTTTGTTTTGAGCGCAGATACCACAAGACATCACAAATGACTTTATGTCCTTCCGCCAGGTGGGCCACCAGAATTGTCTTTTAATTTTAGTTTCAGTTTTTGCGATACCTGGTTTTCCTTCCATAAGGGCGTCATGATAATTGGAGATGACTAGTTCTTGTAGTTCTTTGCGTGGTAGAAATAGACGTCCTTGATAGTAAGGCAGGTCATTGATGACTGAATAATCTTGGCCTTTCTTTACCCAGCCCTGCAGGGCTGCTGGATCGAAAAGTTGTTGGATTTTTAAATGAATGTCTTCTAGAGTCTGTAGAGTAGTTATGCCAAGAATTCTTTGTTCTGAAATTATAGGCACCGGATCCGGGTTCGAATATACTTCTCCCATTCCTATTCGGGATAGGGCATCTGTCTTGCCGTTTTTACAACCTGGTCGATAAGTGATTACGAAATCGAATTCGGCAAAGAATAATGCCCACCGAAGTTGACGCTATGATTGGGCCTTGGCTGTTTTCAAATACTGCAGATTCCTGTGATCTGTGATTACAGTGATGGTATGCCTGGCACCGAGAAGATAATGCCGCCAAGCCTTGAAGGCGGACTTGATGGCTAATAACTCCTTATCAGTAACCGCATAGTTTAATTCGGGTGCTAAGAATTTTCTTGACCAGAATGCTACTGGATGAAGTTGACCGGTTTCGGGATCCTTCTGGGACAGGACAGCTCCCATGGCTAAACTGGATGCATCGGTTTCAACTATGTATGGAAGCTCAGGGCGTGGATGCTTTAAGACAGGTGCAGACGTGAATTCCGATTTTAGCGCTTGGAAGGCTCTTTCAACCTCTTCAGTCCACAAAAAACGTTTGCTTTTTCGCAAAAAATTGCTGTGATGGGGTGTACAATATGTGAGAATTCAGGAATAAATCTGCGATAGAAATTAGCAAATCCAAGCATGCTTTGTACCCCTTTAACAGAACTTGGTGATGGCCACTTGAGGATTGCATCCACCTTTCGAGAGTCCATTCGAACTCCTTTTGGAGTCAGGATAAATCCCAGGAATTCAACTTCTGTAGAATGAAAAACACATTTCTCCAATTTTGCGTATAACTTGTGCTGGCGTAGTTTCTCTAGGACTGCACAAACGTGCTTCACAGGGTCTGATTCTGAGAAGGAGTACACTAGAATATCGTCTATGTATACGACAACACAGACGTCAATGAGTTCACAAAGGACATTGTTCATAAAATACTGGAAGGCTGCTGGTGATTTGCACAACCTGAAGGGCATCACCTGGTATTCGAATAATCCGTACTTGGTGCGAAAGGCAGTCTTCCATTCATCGCCTTTCTTTACACGTACCAGATGATATGCCCCTCGGAGGTCTAACTTAGTGTAGATACAAGCATCCTTTACTTGGTCTAGTAATTTGGGGATCAGAGGCAACGGGTATTGTTTTTTTACCGTAATCTGATTTAATGTGCGGTAGTCTATGCACGTTCTTAGGTCACCTTCCTTTTTAGGCACGAAGAATAGAGCTGAGGATGCAGGAGATTTGGATGGACGAATGATGCCATTAGCAAGGTATTGGTCCAGATATTGTCGTAGGTGAAGATTTTCGGGTTCCGTAAGGGCATAGATTCTACTGCATGGAGGTTGTGCACCGGGTACTAGGTCAATTTGACAATCGTATGATCTGTGAGGTGGTAAGGTATTTGCCTGTTCTTTTTGAAAAACATCCTTAAATTCTTGATATTCCTGAGGTAACTGCACAACTGGATTAGTAACGGTGGCCAGGCTTTTGTTCAAGGTTTTTTCCGGGTAACAGGTGTGTGCCCAATCTGGGAAGGTCACTCTCTTCTCTCGCCAATCAATACAAGGATTATGTGTTTCCAACCATGGCATTCCCAGAATTATTTGGAATTGCGGGGCCTTGATTAAATTAAACACAATAGTTTCTCGATGCCCATCTTGACCCAACAGTGTCAGCTCAGTAGTGGAATGAGTTACAGGCCCAGAGGCAATTTCAGTTCCATCGACTGTGGTGATGACTTCTGAAGCGGTCTTTTTGCAAAGGGGTAGATTCATCCTTGAGGCCAATTCGTGGTCCATGTAGTTTCCTACGGCCCCGCTATCAATGTATGCCCTTACTACGTGCATATGTGATGGCTGCCTTGGATCAATTAGGACCATTGGTATAATTAGGTGAGAGGTCTGAGTTTCCTTCTTTAAGCTCGGCAAGCGGACCTCTACGCTTGTCGTGCATGGTCGTTTCCCGAATCAGGCTCTATTTGACTTTTGTCAGCAACTCCTACTACTTTCTTGGGTGGTTTTATAGGGCAATCCCGTAGAAAATGTCCTGCAGTTCCACAGTACAGACACAATTGCATCTGTCGTCTCTTTTCTCTTTCCTTTTGAGTTAAGGGTCCTTTAACCCCCCGATCTGCATAGGTTCTGATGCATCTGTTCCTTTGTGGGTAACATTGGGTTTAACCCATACCCGACTCTCGAACTTAGCTCGACCAGCCTTTCTATTCTGAAGTCGGTGGTCTAACTGGACCACTAAGTCTATATATTCTGTGCAATCCTGAGGGGGTTCACAACTTGAGCCAAAACATCTTTGCGTTCTCCCCGAAGCCCACAATGAAATAATGTAATTCGTTTCTCCTCAGGCCATCCGGTTTCCACCACCAACCTATTGAAGGTTGCGATATAGGTTAGCAGATCCTGATTACCCTGTTGAAGGGATAAAAGTTCGTTATCCAGGGCCTGTCCCTGTGAATATCAGGTGAATAGTCTTTCCATGCTTCTTTGAAAACCCTGAAAATCCCGAAGAAGAGGATCATCCTGGTTGACTAGTGGAATTGACCAGTCAGCTGCGCTGCCACTAAGATATGATAGTACAAAGGCCACTTTGGCTTGGTCATTTGGAAAAGCTCCAGGCTGCATAAAAAGTGCAAGCGACATTGATTCATAAACACTGCAAATGTTTTTGGGTCCCCAGCAAAGCGTTCGGGTGGAGCTAAAGGAATAGCCCCTGGTAGGATTACTTGCACAGGATTGCTTGATGAAACAGGAGCTGGGTTTCCCCCGAGTCCAGGTAGGGGTGTTTGCCCAGCTTGATTTTGCAGCAGTTGTCTAGCAAGATCATCTGTGCGTTCCTTTGACACAATCAGTTCTCTCCTGAGGGCATTAGTCTCTTGGCGCTCAGAGTGCACTTCCGCCCTAAGTTCCCCTAATAATTGGGCTAGTTGGTCTGTTTCGGAGGTTTCCATAACACCCGGGTGGGAATTTGTAGATAGGCTTCGTGTTCTGTTACGCTCACCTGGCTCCCACAGGGGCATCGATCGGACCCGGACAGCTGTGACTTCCTCCAACGTGAAGCGTAGTGCAGAGATGACAGACTGGACTGGGCCGCCTAATCTCGTCTGCTTGACCCGTAAAAATATTCTCCTGCAAGTGGAGAAAGGGATTTAGCCACCCGTGGATTTTAGTAATGGCACCCCACTGTTCTCCCCACTAATCACCACCGATATTCACTTTCAGTAAGCTCACCTTATGTTTGTAAATGATGAGCTCTCCATCCTGCGTGGAATGCAGGGGCGCGTAGATACCAGTTACTTCACTGGTTTGAGGGCGTTGGAAGAGTTCCGGATTAATATTGACTCTGAGGTTCCAGGCGAGAACCCGTAAGTATAAAGTTCAAAGAGTTCAATATGTCCGATGTTCACTCTTGTACATTCCTTTCTTGTGTTGCAGCTGGGTCCAAGGGAAGATTGTCTTGTGGCAGCTGATGGTGTTCAGGTAAGAGTCTGTATTACCCAACACTGTCCGGCAAAAGATGCGAGTGTTTAAATTGCTGGTTTCTCTCTCCTTACAGGTGTGGCGTAAGAAGTTGCGGTTTGTTACAGAATAATGCCTCCGGTTGTTAATTAGGTAAATCTATGGTGGAGAGGTTGTATTAGTTGGCTGTCTCGGCTCACCTTATGTTTCTTTTGTTCCCTAGATGGTGGAATTCGGCGGAGAAAATGATGGAGGCTGCGCCGGATCGAAAAATGCTGTGAGGACTGGTGAGTATGGCGCGGCGCTGCAGCTGGCGATGCGACGCGTGTAGAATAATGACGCGTGTAGAATAATGTCCTCTTCAAGTTCGAAGATGTGATGGATCCGGAATTCAGGTAAGGATTGAAATAATATCTGTTTTCTAACCTTTTCTTCTTCTTTCTTCTATTGCTAGAAGCTCTGGATTCGAGACGGGCGTGGCTGAAGACTGGATGCTGACTGCAGGCACGGTGAGCGTTACGCTGCTGAATGCAGAATAACGTGAAGCATGTGCTGCTGTTTCGGGCATGGTTTAAATAGCCTCCAAAGTAGTTCCAGGTAAGAAGTCCCTAGAACCACACCGAGTAAAAAATAGTCCCTGTAGTAAAATAGTCCCATCCAGGCCTCACGTGGACTTGGATTCATTTGCAGCATGGTCTGCGTGAGGTAAGTAAATTCTATAGGCGCCGGGACTGATTTCTATTATGAGCCTGGCGCCTAAGGCGCCAGGACTGAACTCAGACAGCCCCCAGCTAGGGCTGCTGGGGTTTTATTAAATACCTGGATGCCTGCTCCCGGGGCTGATGGGCTTGATCCGGATGCCCGGGGGTAGGCATCATGACAGCAGCCCTATCGTGTGCCTCTCTGCAGATTGAAGGCGGGGGATATGCTGTGGTTGGTTCGAATTCTAGCTTTGGGATTTCTATATCATAACTGGATGAAGCTGTGGAACCAGTGGCCGAATCCCATGTGGTTCAATATGGTAAACATATAGCGCCAGGACACAGAGTAAAACGCATTTTCGGCATCGAGTGTTACTGCCACTGAATCGGCATCAGGGTCTAACTGCGCTATAGTCGCAAAGAGTCTTCGCAGATTCAGGGATGTGGATCTAGTGGGTATGAATCCCGACTGATCGGGGTGAACCAGCTTGTTCATATGGGGGCGAAGCCTATTTGCTATAACCTTCACATAGATTTTGGTATCTGTATTCATTAATGAAAGGGGGGCGGTATGATTTGGGGTCCTATGGGGGCTTCTGTGGCTTAAGTAGGACGTTATGGTGACTTCCCTCAGGGACTCCGGGAGCGTGCCGGCCTCTAAGCCCTCTTCCCACAGTGCCAATAATCTGGGGGATAGTTCCTCTGCGTGACATTTGTACAGTTCGCCTGGGAGACCGTCCGGACCTAGGGCCTTGCCGGACGTAAAATCCTTAATGGCCTACTCAAGTTCTTCGGTGAAGGGGTTCTCAAGAATTTCCCTGTCGCTGTGCTCCAAGCTAGGCAGTGGAATGGACATATATAGCTCAAGCTCAGGCGTAGTTGCTCGGTCGGTATTCTTGTACAGTTCAGAGTAAAAGTCCAGAAAGATGTCATTAATCTTGTCCACGTTCGTGTGAACTGTTCCGTCTGTCCAGCTGATGGACGTGATCGGCTTGAAGCCCTGTTCTGATGTTATCAGGTTAGCCAGCATCTTCCCGGCTTTGTTGCCCTATCCGTACCGCCTGGTCCTGAACGGTTGCATGGTGTATTTTATTTCCCGTTCTGCTAAGGCTCTGAAAATGCTCAGCTGTTCCTGCAGTGCTTTGAGGGACTCTGCCCCAGGCGGTTGCGCGTGTGCGATTTTCAGGGCCCAGAGATTGCTTTCCATCTTATTCAGTTTATTTCTGATGGTTTTTAGTGTAACTTGAGATTTGGAGAGGAGGTGGCCTTGATCCAGACTTTAAATGTTTCCCAGAGCGTGGAATGCGAGTTCACTGTGCCCTCATTTATATTGAAGAATTCAATTATCTCTGTTCTCAGGGGGTCTATGATTGACTCATCTCTCAGGAGGGACGGCAGCATATGCCATGTGCGATGTAACCTCTCGGTGGCAGCCCAGTTTATTACCAATAGCACAGGTGAGTGATTTGATATCGTTCGTGGGAGTATGGAGCACTTGTATACCTGCGGGATGAGCTCTGGAAAGGTTAGCCAGTAGTCTATTCGTGAGCTGGAGGAGTGTACAGATGAGTAGAATGTAAACTCCTTCTGTGCCGGGTGTAGTTTTCTCCACACATGGAGAGTGGGCTAAGGGAGCCAGTCGATCTGTCCACTTGAAGGTCAAGAATCGTGTTGAATTCACCTCCCCACACATTCTTGGCGTCCCCTTGAGGCGCACCTGTGCCATGACTTGCAAGTAAAACTCTCGGGGTGTCAATGTTTGGGCCGTATGCGTTAACAAGAATTACTTTGTGGCTATGCTTTGTGCCCCATATTATCACAAACCTTCCTTCGGTATCGATTATTGATTTTGTAAGCTGGAAACTGGTGCGGCGGTGTACAATGGTGAGCCTGCCTATAGCCTAAGAGGAGTAGCTTGTGCAGATTCTCAGTGGTCCCCACTCGCTGGCGAAGGACTCCACGACTCTCGCCGTTGCATGTGTCTCTTGCAGGAATAATGTGTCAGTCCTATGGCATCCAGCATACGCCAATATTTTTCTGGCTTTTATGGGGTTTGCCAGGCTTTGTATGTTCCACGTTAGGATATTCACGTTATTAGATGAACTTGGTGATGCAATCTTCGATTGGACGGTGCCCTAGTTTTGCTCCTGTTGACAATGTTGTGTGAGCCATATTTGAAACTGACGTCAGCATTTTTCTTCTTAACCCTACAACTTGTCCCCACACTTCCCACCCTAAACATCCTTCCAACTGGACAGTGGAAATCCCCAACTAAATGTTTTATTTTTTTTAAATCATTTTATTTAACATTTTAAACAACAAACAAAATCAGTACAACCATCTCCATATCACAACTTTATATACAAATAGCAAAAGTCATAATATTATTAGAACTAAAATAGACTAATAATCAAATACATTACAAGATGGATACTTATAACTCATGCAGAATATTATTTTACAACCTTATAAAAGATCTATGACACACAACAAAAAAGACAAAACAACAGTAAAACACACAACTAACAGCCCCCCACCACCATTAAAACACCCCCCACCCAAGGGACAGACAACCAAACACCGGATCCTGTACTCTCAACCATATAGATCATTAAAAGGGCCCCAAAGCCGAGAATATTGTCCCTCCCTTCCTTGTCCAAATAGCATAACTTTATCATAGTTTGACAAGATTTGCATATCCAATAGCCATTCCTCCACATCTGTTTTTTTTCTAGACTTTCAAACTCGTAATATCTGCTTTATCACTAAAACCAAAACCCTATTAATCCAATCTGCACTATCCCTAGCCCTGTCCCCTCTTCCCCTGTTGGATAATAATATTCTCGAATGGAAAATGCGTGGAAGTTTCTCCTCCACCACAAGGTCTAATCTATCCAATACACCAGACCAAAAATCAGACACTCTTGAGCACATCCATAAGATATGCATCAAAGAAGCCCTGCCACATCCACAACCCCGACAAGAATCAGAATCTGAAAGCCCCAACCTAGCCATCTTGGACAGTGTCCAATATAATCTGTAGAGGACCGTTTGCCGAATATATCGCAGCTGTAAATCCATCTTTGCTTGCACCCCTACATGAAGTAAATAGACCCATTCCTTTATAGGGATATCCGCACCAAGGTCATTCATCCAAGCCTGGCGAAGTTTATCCCAAGCCTCCACATCCGTTCCTTCCATCGGCATCAACCTCATATACGTGGAAACCGCACACGAGGTAGAGCGGAGAATTTCACACAATGAAGGTCTCTCTTTCATGACAATGTCCAACATCCCTGTCCTTTCAGTCAAGAGAGCTTTCAAGGCATCATAACCTCCTCTTTCTCTAGCCCCAATCCCAAAAGAGACACTCTCAATTGGTCAAAGGGGATCATGTGATCGTTTAGCCACACATCACAAATTCTAAGTATGCCCCTACTGATCCACCTTTTCCAGCATAAGGGCCTATTCGCCAACTGTAAACTCGCATTATGCCACAAAGATACATCATAATGCATCCAGATATTCCCACCATCAATCTCCATAAAGCCCAATAACACCTCCCTAGTAGCGCATATAGTAGGTAGCTTCTTGACAGAAGATGGCACTTTCGACATAGAGTACATATCTCTAAGAGCATAAAGTGAAAATTGGGCACTCTCAATAATATGCCAATTGGGAACATATTCGATAATATCAGAGAAGTAAGAGGTTGATTTCTTCAAGACAAAGCTAGTGCAATAATTCATCAAGTTTGGGTATCCAAAACCCCCATCCTTCACAGGACATGTCAAAATAAATTTAGAAACTTTAGGCCTTTTACCTTCCCCCAAAAGAAATTCTTGGAAGGCTTTGTCAACAGGAGAAATTACTTTTTTTGTGAATTTTAGAGGGATGGACTGTATGATGTAGAGAATCTTTGGTAAAAGTAAAATTTTTATGGCATTAATCTTGGCTGTCAGATCTTGATTGTCGTATGCAATCATTGAGGCCGCAGGTGGGTGATCCTCAAAGCTCCGGAACAGCGAAACATTGATAGACCCAAGGCCGCTGCAAAGGAAAGCGTTATTAGTATCAGATAAGCACAGTACAGGCAATATCACTTGGACACACACGAAGGGCTTACCTAACCAGGGAGATGGTGTGGCTGTACCCTATGGGCTGAGTGTACCGTTCCGTCAGAGGTGCACGTGAGCTGATTCCCCGATGACAGAGGGGAGGGGCGAGGAGTGATCGCTTTGGAACAAGCCCCAGCCGACCCGCCTGTAGCGAAGTCTTGAATGGACCAAAACAAGAGACCAAAAGTTCAAAGGAGTCAAGAACAAGAGAGGCGCCAAATTCGAGAAGGATAATCCAAAAGCAGTCTGAGGTCACAGTCCGAGGTTTGATGATCCGATGTAGAAGCAAACAACCAAAGGGAAAAACCAGAGCAGGTCCGTGGAGAAATCCGAGTCGTAGATCCGTGAAACAGGTAAGTCTTGATCCTTGCACAGAGCTCTTGAGAACAGCTGTGAAGCAAGTATTCACGGGCAGTTCAGCGTTTAAATATCGGGCGCCTCCGTGTCATGTGGCCCACGAGAGGATCAGGTGATTGTGTCACGTGACCCGCAGGGAGACACGTGACCGCGAGTACAACGTCTCACGTTCTGGAAGTGGCTGTCCGCGAATGCTTTCCCTCAGACGCCATGGGAGACGCCAACAAAGGAACGGAGAGTTCCATGAGCGTTTGTGTGCTTGCCTACAGATGTGGCGGCCCCGTGGGTGAACCTGCTGCTCACGTGACAACCTCCCTCCGGGAATGGCATGATGGAGGGTAGAAGGTAGTGTGCATGTAGTGGGAGCCCTAGATGTTGTAGTAGCCCGTGTGTGATGCAGGGTGGAAGGTGTGGAGACCGTGACATTGGCCCATATCCCCATCTTCAACTGGCCCCACTTTAATATGTCCCTTTTAATCACCTCTAATATTCATGATACATTGAATTCAGCCATTCTTTTTAAATTCTCGGACCAAGTGAATACCCAGATACTTCATTGCCCCTATTCCCAGTGGCAGTTCCAAGAACCCAAAACATCACGTGGGATACTTACATCCAGAGGGAAGGCCAGTGTTTTCCCCTAATTTATCTTGTGGCCTGACAACTGACCTACCTCTTCAAACATCTGTTTAAGTTTCACACATCCCTCCGCCGAATTAGGCAAGATAATAGTCATGTCATCAGCCTAGCACAAATACTTTTATCTCACTTTTTCCAAATCGAAGGCCATGAAAGCCCTGTTCATGTTTCAAGTATAAAATGAGGGGTTCCAATGCCAGATTAAACAGGTATGGAGACAATGGCATCCCTGTCTAGTCCCCCTAGACAACAAGAATGAGGAAGACATAACACCATTCACCCATACCTTCGCACTAATATCGGAGTTCAATGCTCTAATAGTCTTTATGAATGCGTCACCAAATCCCATTCTCTTAAGAGTGTGATAAAGAAAAGACCAATTGACCCTGTCAAAGGCCTTTTCCGCATCCATGAAAAGTAATAAGGTATCCGGGGTTTTTGCCTTTGGTAGACCCATAATATCAATCAACGTCCTAATATGATTGTAACCATATCTACCTCTCATAAATCCAACTTGAGGACTACCAATCAGCTTACCAATGCATGCATCCAGTCTATTTATCAATATTCTAGTAAAAATGTTGAGGTCCACATTCAGAAGTGAAACCAGCCTATAATTCTCACATTTTTTACCATCTTTTCCCAGTGTCAGAAGAACTATAACACAAGCCTCTTTCATTGTGGGACAAATTATCCCTTTCCTCATAAAGCCATTATACAGGATGCACAGGAACGGCACCAGCACACCACTCAACGTCTGGTAAAATTCTACTGGGAGAACGTCTATTCGCAGTGACTTACCCTTATTGAGCTGACCAATTGCTATCAATAATTCCTCCTCTGTAATAGGGCCATCCACCATCACAGACTGATCCTCACTCAAATTTGGCATAACAACCTTATCAAAAAAGGAGTCCATATCATCAGAAGTCGGGAATTTATCCTCTCGATATAAAGCATCATGTCACAACGCGACCCTGGACACTGTGGAAAAGATGGAGGCTAGTTTAGGCTCCTTGCGGTCCTTACCGTTCTAGTCTTTTTAGGTCCTTTTCCTTTAAAAGGCAGCCACGCCCACAACGCCATGCGTTGCAACTAGCATTGTCAGCCTTTCGCTAACTTCGCCTGTAGTTCCGCTCCTTGAGCTTGGTCCTTGGTTTCTTCCTCTCTAGTACTCAGCCTGCTTAGGCTTTCCCTGTTTCTAGGCTCTTTCCTTCTGTACGGGTGCCTGTACATAAGGCTGTCCTTTTCTCCCGCTCGCCCTCTCCCTTCCTTGCCCGATCCCGCTTCTGTTCGCTCTCCTCTCTCTCTCTCTCTCTCGCTCTCCGGTGTTCGCTCTCCTCTCTCTCTCTCTCTCGCTCTCCGGTGTTCGCTTTCCTCTCTCTCTCTCTCTCTCGCACTCCGGTGTTGGCTCTCTCTCTCTCTCTCTCTCTCTCTCTCTCTCTCTCGCTCTCCGGTGTTCGCTCTCTCATTTTCTCTCTCTCTCTCTCTCTGGTACTTGTTCGCCCGCCTTTGCTCCCGCACGCTCTCTCCCTTCCTTTCCCGATCCCGCGCCTGTTCGCTTTCTCATTCTCCACTCTCTCACTCTTACCTGCAGTATAGACTCACCTTCCTTGCTGACAGCTCTTGTGCAGCCTCCGCTTTGCCCTCCTTGGATCGCAGAGGACTCTCCCGCGCCTGTTCGCTCTCTCATTCTCCACTCTCTCACTCTTACCTGCAGTATAGACTCACCTTCCTTGCTGACAGCTCTTGTGCAGTCTCCGCTTTGCCCTCCTTGGATCGCAGTGGACTCTCACCCAATCCTTCTCGACACCAGTCTACCTCGTCTGGAAATACTTGGATTCAAGTACGGTTACCGTATACAAGTCACCAGCCTCTTCCACTTCTGACACACTCCCTGCCAGCAAGGGCTCGCCATCTACAGGGTTTTTTCTGCCATAACTGGCTTTTTCCCTGGTTTTACGGGACTAGCTCCCCTGGGTCCACCCGACAGCTTGTTCCTACCACTGTCAGGGTGGCCTCAAGCGGAGCTCGTCCCTATCTCTACGAGCGCAAGAAGGAAAAGAAGGAAAGGAAGAGCACTAAGGCGGACGAAGAACCGCAGGAGATCAAGAAGGAGGGGAGAAGAAGACCAAAGACATCAACCCAGGAGGATTCCTCTAAGGAGTCAGGTGAGGAGCATTCGAGGGTGGTAGCTTCCGATTCTGACAGTTTGCAACGCCAACAAGTCAACATGGCCTCCCTAGAACAGATCCAGGAGATGGTAGCTGCAATCCAAGGCCTTCAGACTGAAGTACAGAATCTCTGAACCAAAAATGTCAGTCTACGGCAACAGATCGCAGTACGAGATGATACTCGGGGCGACTTGCCTCCACAGTCATTCTCTTTTGGAAAATATGACGGCAATCCGAAGCATTTGAAGGAATTCCTGGATGCTTGCATGGTCTATTTCACTTTTAGACCAAAGGCCTACGAACTAGACAGGTCCAAGGTTGGTTTCCTCGTGGCTAATCTCGTTGGAAACGCCTTGGCTTGGGCCACCCCGTTGATATCCCAATCCGATCCAGCAGTCAACGATTATTCCCTGTTTACCCAGCAGATGAGAGTCAGATTCGACAGACCTGAGGTTCTGTTTTCCTCTTATGAAGCCCTCTTGGACATTCGTCAAGGGAATCAAGATGTTCAAACTTTTGCTTCTGCTTTCATCAGACTGGCAAAGGATGC
The DNA here is from genome assembly GCF_040938575.1 of Ambystoma mexicanum. Taxonomy (NCBI): domain Eukaryota; kingdom Metazoa; phylum Chordata; class Amphibia; order Caudata; family Ambystomatidae; genus Ambystoma; species Ambystoma mexicanum. Next base: position 109,278,788 of record NC_090938.1, on the reverse strand, counting down.
AGGATGGCCTGATTCTGCTCAACAAACCCTCTTTCGCCGGGGACTCCATGACGATCTCAAAGACGAACTAGCCAGAGTGGCTCGTCCATCCTCCTTCCAAGAACTATAGCCCCTGACTCTTCAGCTGGAATATCGACTTTAAGAGCGAAGACAAGAAAGGAGGAGGTTCCGAAACCTTCCTTCTGCCAGCACTACTCCGGTTCCTCTTCCAAATCGGCACCAGACTGAAGAACCGATGCAGATCGGGACTACTAGAGGCCCCCTGACTCCAGAGGAGAGAAAGAGACGTAGAGATCTGGGTCTCTGCATGTACTGTGGATCTTCTAAGCATTTGCTCCGGAATTGCCCCGAAGTACCTCCAAGACGTTCGGGAAATGCTTCTCCTCGGTCTTGAGCAGGGATAAGAACCGAGCAGAGACGACCAATCCCTGCAACATTACTTGTCAGAAGACTATCGAAGATGACAATAGATTGCTGGTATTCACCATTCATCTCACTTTCGAGCCCAATCCCAGCGTAGAGGTCTTGGCTATGTTGGACTGCGGTGCTGCGGGTAATTTCATCGATGTCCAATGGGCTCAAGATCAGGGGGTGCCATTTTTGCAGAAGAGCAGTTCCTTGCCCGTAGAAGGGGTGGATGGAACTCCACTCTCCTCCGGGCCTATTGTACAAGAAACCATACCCGGTACTATGCTTCTTTTTCAACACCAAGAACAGATTGTTTTCGATGTGATAAGAGCTGCACACTTCCCAATAATACTGGGTATATCATGGCTACGTAAGCATAATCCTACTATAGATTGGTCAGCCAACACTATCAGCTTTTCATCATTATTCTGCACTTCTTCCTGCCTTCTCCAGACCAATCCGGTTCCTGGTAAGGGAATCCCCACTCCCAAGTCCGCCTCAGTGGTGCAGATGGTGACGCTCTGCTACCAACGATACGCTGAACTTTTTGAAGACGAATTACCGCGCTCTTTACCTCCTCATCGGCCGGAAGACTGCTCCATTGAATTAAAACCAGGTGCTTCCGTCCCTTTCGGCCGAATGTATCCCATGTCTCTCCCGGAAAGAAGGGCCCTTAAGGAATATCTGGACGCTAATCTTCAGAACGGTCTCATCAGAGAGTCACGCTCCCCTGCCGGAGCATCTATGTTCTTCATACCCAAGAAAGGGACCTCCGAATTGAGACCGTGTATTGATTACCGTGGTTTGAACTGTTTGACAATAAGAGACAGATACCCCATGCCTCTTATAAAGGAAGTGTTGGAAGCTGTTGAGGGGGCAAACATTTTTACCAAACTCGACCTTCGAGGTGCCTACCTTCTGTTGAGAATCAAGGAGGGAGATGAGTGGAAAACCACCTTCAGAACTCCTCTGGGACACTTCGAATATCGAGTGATGCCCTTCGGACTGGTAAACGCTCCGGCGGTTTTCCAACGGTTTGTGGACAAGATTTTCTCAGACCTGCTTTATTCTTTTGTAGTAGTCTATCTTGACGACATTCTTGTCTTCTCTTCCTCTCCGGCCGAACATCACAGACACGTGGAGCAGGTGTTAAGAAGACTACAAGAGAATCATCTATTGTTAAAGCCAGAAAAGTGCATCTTCGAATCCTCGTCTGTTCCATACCTAGGATTTATTCTCTCCAAAGAAGGAGTTCAGATGGATCCCGAGAAGGTGAAGGCGGTACTTCTTTGGCCCACTCCCAGCAGCCCTAAGGATGTACAGAGGTTCTTGGGTCTCTCGAATTTCTACAGACGCTTTATCCCAAATTTCTCGGAGATCGTGCTACCTATTACCAATTTACTAAAGAAGGGTCAAGAATTTGTATGGGATTCGAAGGCAGAACGAGCCTTTCAAGTACTTAAAGAAGCCTTCACCACTGCGCCCATCCTCGTTCAACCCAATCAGTCCCTTCCCTTTGTGGTCGAAACGGACGCCTCTGGAGGTGCCATAGGGGCAGCCTTATTACAGTCCGGTAAGGATGGTATCGAACACCCGGTGGCGTACTACTCCCGGACTCTCACCCCGAGTGAAAGAAACTACTCGGTGTTGGAACGGGAATTGTTGGCCATCCGCCAGGCTTGTGTTGAGTGGAGGCACCTGTTACAGGGGGCTGCCCATCCGTTTCTGGTGAGAACGGATCATCGGAACCTTAAGGTACTCCAACATATGGAGTGTCGCAATTCCAGACATGCCCGGTGGGCTTATTTCTTCTCCCGGGTTTGACTTTGACATCACGTATCTTCCAGGGAAGGAGAACGTGTTGGCAGATGCCTTATCCCGGAGCCTAGGCGAAGAATGCCCAGTAGGCAGAATCAAGTCTGAGGAGATTCTGTCGGGAAAGAAGATATTAGGAGCGGTCAATTCATTTTTACAAGAGGTTGAACGTACAACTGGTTCTACCCAGATACCCAACGAACGTCTGTCTTCTTTGGAGAAGAGAGGAACAGTGTACTTTTACAAGGACACCCTGTCCCTTCCGTCTAAAGAGCTTCAAATTCAAGCAATGTCTTGGTGTCACGATCTACCTTCTGCTGGCCACAAGGGGCAAGGAGCCACGACCGATTTGGTATCAAGGTATTTTTGGTGGCCCACTTTGGCCAAGGATGTAAAGGCTTATGTAGCCACCTGTCCTATTTGCGCCTCCAGTAAGCCCTCTACGCATCGCCCTTTGGGTCTCCTTCAACAAGGACATTTGCCAACACGTCCTTGGGAACACATTTCTACTGATTTTATCGTGGATCTTCCTCTCTCTAGGGGCTCTACCGCCATCAGGGTTACCGTAGATTCCCTAAGTAAGATGGCACACTTTTCTCCTCTACCTGGCCTACCATCGGCTCCGGAATTGGCAGAGGTTTTTCTGAGAGATGTAGTTAGGCTTCACGGTCTACCCCAAACTATTGTTTCCGACAGAGGCTCTCAATTCACTTCTCGTTTCTGGTCTACACTGTGCAAGACTCTGGGGATCAGTAGAGCTCTCTCTTCTGGATATCACCCCCAGAGAAACGGACAAACTGAGCGTCTGAACTCCACTTTAGAGCAGTACCTTCGTTGTTTCTGTGGTCAAGAACAGGAGAGTTGGAGGTCTTTTCTCTCCACAGGGGAATTCGCCTACAATAACACAGTACACTCATCCTTAGGAACCAGTCCATTCTTTTTCTCCTATGGCTTTCATCCCATGCATATCCCCTTGGTCGGAATACCATCGACTGCTGTCCCTGCGGTTGACCAAAGGCTTAGTGAACTAAGACGTATACAAGGGGAGGCTAAGAAGAACTTGGAGACTAGCAGGGAGCTCCAAAAGAAGTACGCCGACAGGAAGAGATCTCCGAACCCCAAATGGACGATCGGCACTAAGGTGTGGTTGTCCACTAAATTCTTGCCACGCTGGTTACACCCAGGGAAGTTTTCTGCCAGATTCATTGGGCCTTTCCCCATTTCCTCACAGATCAATCCGGTGGCCTTTCGCCTGAAACTTCCTCACAGTATGAAGCGCATCCATCCAGTGTTCCACTCGTCCCTTCTCAAGGCCTATCTATCGGACCTGCATGGTCGGACAGTGCCACGCTCATCAATTCCAGATAACCCAGAACCTGAGGAATACGAGGTGGAGAGACTGGTGGATTCTGGCTACAGACATGGTACTATTCAGTACCTGGTACATTGGAAGGGGTATTCCTCTGCAGAGCGTACCTGGGAACCTAGAAGCCACATCCATGCCCCTCGCTTGTTACGTCTTTTTCACCGCCATCATCCGGGTAAGCCCGGGGGATCCCGGCTGGGAAGGGGGCATACTGTCACAACGCGACCCTGGACACTGTGGAAAAGATGGAGGCTAGTTTAGGCTCCTTGCGGTCCTTACCGTTCTAGTCTTTTTAGGTCCTTTTCCTTTAAAAGGCAGCCACGCCCACAACGCCATGCGTTGCAACTAGCATTGTCAGCCTTTCGCTAACTTCGCCTGTAGTTCCGCTCCTTGAGCTTGGTCCTTGGTTTCTTCCTCTCTAGTACTCAGCCCGCTTAGGCTTTCCCTGTTTCTAGGCTCTTTCCTTCTGTACGGGTGCCTGTACATAAGGCTGTCCTTTTCTCCCGCTCGCCCTCTCCCTTCCTTGCCCGATCCCGCTTCTGTTCGCTCTCCTCTCTCTCTCTCTCTCTCCCTCGCTCTCCGGTGTTCGCTCTCCTCTCTCTCTCTCGCTCTCCGGTGTTCGCTCTCCTCTCTCTCTCTCTCGCGCGCTCCGGTGTTGGCTCTCTCTCTCTCTCTCTCGCTCTCCGGTGTTCGCTCTCTCATTTTCTCTCTCTCTCTCTCTCTGGTGCTTGTTCGCCCGCCTTTGCTCCCGCACGCTCTCTCCTTTCCTTTCCCGATCCCGCGCCTGTTCGCTTTCTCATTCTCCACTCTCTCACTTTTACCTGCAGTATAGACTCACCTTCCTTGCTGACAGCTCTTGTGCAGCCTCCGCTTTGCCCTCCTTGGATCGCAGTGGACTCTCCCGCGCCTGTTCGCTCTCTCATTCTCCACTCTCTCACTCTTACCTGCAGTATAGACTCACCTTCCTTGCTGACAGCTCTTGTGCAGTCTCCGCTTTGCCCTCCTTGGATCGCAGTGGACTCTCACCCAATCCTTCTCGACACCAGTCTACCTCGTCTGGAAATACTTGGATTCAAGTACGGTTACCGTATACAAGTCACCAGCCTCTTCCACTTCTGACACACTCCCTGCCAGCAAGGGCTCGCCATCTACAGGGTTTTTTCTGCCATAACTGGCTTTTTCCCTTGTGTTACGGGACTATCTCCCCTGGGTCCACCCGACAGCTTGTTCCTACCACTGTCAGGGTGGCCTCAAGCGGAGCTCGTCCCTATCTCTACGAGCGCAAGAAGGAAAAGAAGGAAAGGAAGAGCACTAAGGCGGACGAAGAACCGCAGGAGATCAAGAAGGAGGGGAGAAGAAGACCAAAGACATCAACCCAGGAGGATTCCTCTAAGGAGTCAGGTGAGGAGCATTCGAGGGTGGTAGCTTCCGATTCTGACACATCATAACATTTCCTAAAACCCTCGCATATCTCTCCCTTTTTAATAATATGTTCACCATTGTCATCTACCAATTTTTGAACAAAAGAACTATCCGTTAGGCCCCGCAATCTATTTGCCAGTAGTTTCCCATTTTTGTCACATTGCTCCCAGAACATTTGCTTCATAAAGAACATGATTTTTCGTATTGGACATCCATTTTTGCTTGAGCAGTTCTTTGAGTCTTCCCACCACTATCCTATCCCCATTACTCTTAGATACTGCATATTTTTTCTGAGCTTCCTCCAACTCCCTTTCCAATTTATGGAGCTCAGTCAAGCTCTTTTTCCTAACACGGGATGTAAATTCATTAGTTGTCCCGCACAGTCGCCTTATAACTTTCCCAGACCATGATATCAGAAGGCGAGCCAACATTAATTTCAAAGTAATTTTTTTCATGAAACCCTCCAGAGAGTCAGCTACCCCCTGTTCTTGTAATACATAGGTTTTAAGTTACCCGACCTTTCCTGCCCTATACTCAACTGCATCGTCATCAGAGAGTGGTCCGAAATACTTCTTTCCTTAATAGTCACGTCCTGTAACTTGCCAGCCAACCTATCAGAAATAAGAAAATAATCAATCCTCGAGTGGGAGTCATGCACCGGCGAGTAAAAGGAGAATTCCCTCTCCTCCGGATGAATAAACCTCCAAGCATCAATTAAATCCAGGCTATCCATAAACTCTTTAAAGGTCATACTTGCACTCTCAGCAGTATATCTACATTGTGCCGAACGGTCCATTTTGCCGTCAATCACACAATTGAAATCACCCCCTAAAATCATATATTCACCGTCCATCTCTCTCAAAAGTAAGGATAGTTTCCCAAAGAAAGGACTACCACTAGAACACAGTCCATAAATAGAACCTATCGTAATTAGTTTTTCATCATATTTAACATCAATGAGAAGTATCCTTCCTTCCTTCTCCATCACTACCTTTTCTATCTGAAGCAGCAGACCCTTGCGCAGTAGTACACCCACTCCCCTTGACTTGGAACTGTGGCAATTCTGAAAGGTCTTAGTATACTTTCTATTTTTGAGTAGATGATTTGAGTCATCCAACAAATGAGTTTCCTGAGTAAGGGCAATATCTATCTTTTCCCTCTTCAGCCTGTTCAGCCCCTCTTTCCTTTTGCTTGGAATGTTAAGACCTTTAACATTCCAGGAACATACCCTCAGATCACCCATTGACATGCGATATTCAACATGTAACCATCCATACTGTTCCAGAACATATCCATTTCAAAGGATGAAGGGGGGGAGTGAATAGATTGAGTTGTGTAGACACCACAGGACAACACACAACACACAACACACAACAAACACAAACACACCGAACCCATAAACAAAAAATATTAAACTTAACAGCACACCGTGCAAAACTGTAAGATGCTAAATTTAACAGTCTGGCCCCATTGGTTTGCTGTGGGCGGCCACTACTGGGAACCTTGAAACTTGCCGCACTTGCGTGAGACGTATAACTTGTGGCACAGTGTGCGTGCCGATACTCAATTGTATTGCAAGGCTTTCCATTGTGTAGGAGTGCACAGGTTTTCATCTCGAGTTTCTGTTGTCATCCGTTTTTTTATGGACTTCTTGGCTTTGTTGCTCAATATAGGCCATTGCTTCACCGGGTGTTTAAAAAAAGTGGGCTCTTCTCGCATGTTGAAGTCGTAATTTGGCAAGCACAGCATGGCATACAGTGTTTTTCTGTCTCAAAGAGCCTTTTTAACCTGATCAAAAGTTCGCCTGGCGACCTGGAACCTATTAGAAAAGTCTGGATAGATATGTATCCGATTTGAGTCGTGAGACAGGGAACCTCTCTCGCGTGATAGGCGGAGGATCAGGTCGCGGTCACGATAATTGAGAAGGTGGGTTATTATCGTGCGTGGAGGGGCACCTGGCTTATGAGGTGGGGCCAGAGATCTGTGGGCCCGTTCTACCAAGAATTGTTGCGAGAACTGGGCTTCAGGGAATAGTGACTGAAGGACTTCCTCCAAGTGATGCTCCATTGGCACATTTATGGACTTCTCCGCCATCCAGACCACCCTGATGTTATTGCGGCGAGATCTGGATTCGAGAACCTCGCTTTTATCTCAGATAGATTTGATGTTCTTTTGGATCTCTTCAATTGCTTTACCTTGTGAGGTTGAGGCATCTTCCAGGGTACTCACCCTCTCTTCCATCTGGAGAAATGAAATGGTGTAAACTATTTCATCCAGTTTGTTGTTTATGGCCGCAAATCCGACCTGTATCGCATTCATATATGGCTCCATATGAGGTTCGGTGTGCGGTTGGGAGCCATTAGGGATAGTTTGGTTGGAGTTCTGGGGGATTTCCGTACCATTCACACTGGTGAAGGCGTCCATCGGTCCTTTCTTATTGCCCTTTGCCCCCCCCTTGGCATGACCACATCACTTGCTCGGCGTTCCCCCCGTGGATCGGGAGAATGACTACCCACTTTTGCTGATGTTCGTTCAGGCTCTTTTGATTTGACTTGTGAGTAGGTGTGGAGTTGTGGGGTCGTGGGTGTGGCCCAGTGTTAGACTTGGTGTAATGACCCTCCGGGACCCAGTGTAGTTACCCCAGCGGAGTAGTCCAAGCACCAACAGGTTACCAGTGCCTTTTCGGCTTGCATTTGCCCTTGCTTCTGGATCCGGCTGCACATGCTCTGAGTTATCTGCCCCTTCTTTGTGGCGTGAATATTGTAATTCCTGTGCAGGCAACCTCTGTCCCATGTAAGCAGGGCGCACTCATGCTAAGCTGGGTAGATCGTTAGGATTGATGACCTTATGGCATGGTAGGCCCTTGCCAGGGGGCAGCTATCTCCTGGTGTGTATTGTTGTGCTATCCGGCCCCGCTTCTTACGATCTGGTGCAGGATGTCAGACAGCCGCCATCTCCGCTTGCCTGCCCTCTCCGTATTAATGGGGCTGAGGCGCACCGGAAGGGCGTACTGGGAGGAACGACTGGCTCCTCTCTGGGGATCTTGCTGTATGATGTTTTGTCTCTATCCAGAGGCAGCCCCAAGTGTGATGGAGGCAAAGCATGCTGACTAGGGACATAGTGGGAGTCCCCACAGGGTTGTGGTGTGGGGAGAGCAGTGAGGGGGAGGTCGCGGATCCAGGTGCCCCCGCATATGTATTCAGGAGCTCTGGGGGACCCCCTGATGTCGGCTGGTGCTGTTATGGGTTGCTGGGGGTCACTCCAGCCTTTGGGGCAGGTCACGTACCTTCAGCGGCGCTCTCTCCTGGCCGTGCTGACATCTCTCCTCTCTGCACTGCGACGGCCGCTGTCTGTGATCGCTCTCCAGCAGACAGGAACTTCCAGTCAGCTCTGGGAACCGGGCAAAGGGGGGACGAGGCGGGCTCTGGGGAGCAGCTAGTAATGGAGCCCCGGGCGCCCCTTCGGATGGCTCGCTAGCCTCAGCCCCTCGCCTCACGGACCCAGCTGCGGCCACCCCCGGCGAGGCGGGAGGTGTTCGGGCGTTCGGTTCAAGGCATCCACCTCACACACTGGGAACAAACAGCCGACGTGTGCTGTAGCTCACCACTCTCAGGGTTGCTGCCAGAAGGATTACCCACGTAGGTTCCAGTTCGAGTGGGTAGGTGCTCACTCCTCCGCCGTGTCCCCTTACCGTGGGCCGTTGTGCCGGGCACAGTGCGGGAGGTTTTGGCGTACACAGCCCGGCCCTGGCTCTTTGTTGCTCCCTCCGCACCGGCTCCCCACAGGCACCAGAGGAGTCGGATTTCGCTAAAATTGCCCACGCTGGTTCCTCATCTGGTGCTGTTAGGATATCTGCATTTCTTTGTGCCGGCTCACGCTTTGCTCCGCAGGATTTCAGTGTCAGGATGTAAGTGGTTACGGAGCTCTTACATCAGGCGGCCATTTCTGCTGGCGCACAACAGCGCCACCCTTGTTTTGAACATTCTGACTGCTGACATATCCTTAGTTTTGGTTTTAGGTAGGGAAACACCTGTAGTACAGGGATAGAGAGGCTTTTTCCCAAGTCCTTTTATTTTAATAAAACTCTTTGACCAACACTAAGAACTCCTTGTTTAATGAGTTACTTTCCTGACTCCTCACATAACCCTGAGAGGAGAATAAAGATAGACTAGAGACAATTACCCTGGGAAGAAGGGAAAAGGTCTTATGAACAAAGAGACAAAGAGTGGCTAAAACAAAGGCAAAGTATGGGTTCTGATGGGATGAGGACAGAATTATCACTGGGAGGGCCTGAAACAGGAAGAACAACAAACATGGGAGGACATTAATTTTAGTCGCAGTCAACTGAGTTGGCTACAATAGGGAAAGCTCCGACCATCTCTGAAGGTCCCGCTTCATCTCGACCCAAATGGGTAAAATATTAGTCTCAAATAATGTATCTAGGTCTACGGTGATATACACCCTAAGTACTTAAGCGTTGTGCCCAGGATCTGGACACATAGCTCCTGAATACCAGCAAGCGAGTGGGGTGACGTACCTGGCAGCGGGAGTGCAACCATTTTCGTGATATTTACTTTAAAGCCAGAGAGTAGGCCGTTGTTCGCAATGGTCTTCAAGAAGGCTGCCACCGATATACTTGGAAAGCTCAGGTACGCTAGAATATCATTGGTGTATAATGCCAATTTGTTCTCGGTAGCTCCCATTGTCAGCCCTCGGATCAACTCGTTCGAGCGTATTGGTACAGCCTGTGGTTCTAGAGCTAGCGCGAAGATAAGTGGCGACAGAGGGCAGTCCTGCTGTGTCCTGCGGCTCAGTGGGAACTCCCTAGAGGCGACTCAGTTCACGACCACCCTTGCCCTCACGTTTTGGTAAAGACCCATCTCCCCTGTCAGCCACCTCGGCCCTACCCCATCATCTTCAGGGTTTGTTGCATGAATCGCCATTCAACCCAGTCAAATGCCTATTTGACAGTAGAATTGCGTCCTCCTCCCGTGTTGTCTACACCCTGCCACCAGGACTAGGGTCTTACGAATATTGTCCATCTCCTGCCTGTCTCTGACAAATCCAACCTGATCGTTGTGCACCAGCAAGGGGAGGATCAGAACCAGCCTGCCCGCCAGGACACTGTCGTAGAATTTAGCGTCCGTATTAATCAGTGATATGGGTCTATAGGACCCACAAACTGTTGCATCCTTACCTATCTTCTTGTGGATAATTATTATACAGGCCTGCGTGAATGGTGTTGGGACGATCCCGTCCTCTAGTATACCCTTGAAGAGCTTTGTCAGGAATGGAATGAGGAGGGGGCCATGTCTTTTGTAAAAAGCCACATGTAGCCGTCCTGGCCCGGAGCTGACCCTGCCCTCAACCTGGAAATGGCTACACGTATTTCCTCCCCTTAATAGATGCAACTAGTCCCTCCTATTCCTCTTACTTTAAGCTTCACAGGGGAAGGGCATCTAAGTATGCGCAGACCGTGTACTCCTCTGCATGGTCCTCGGTGGTGTATAATTGGGACTAGAAATCCCCAAATCTGGCTACTATCCCTGCCGGCTCATTAATGGCCTCTACCCCAGCGCTCCTGAATTTATAAACCACCCTCTCTGCCCTCTGGCGCCTCAAACGGGATGCTAGCAATGTATGCGCCTTGTCCCCCTTCTGAAAAATGTTTTGCGTGCCAAAACAGAGGTGTGCTTTCGCCTTCCCCTGCCATATCGCCCCCAATTCCCACCTCATTTCGCTTATTTCCTGTATCAGGTCTTCTGACGGACCCACGTCGATCTCATCTCCTCCTCCCTTTCCTTGATCCACTTTTTCAGGTCGGATTCGCACAACACCCTTTCCTGCTTTTTGGCTGCTCCCTCAGAGATTATGAGGCCTCTGAAAGTAGCCTTTGCTGCCCCCCACACTATGTGGAGCGGTGTGCCCCCATGTCATGACGTTGGAAAAAATCTCTCACCTCCGCCCAGAAGGAGTCCCTAAAAACTGTGTATCAAAAAAGAGTGTTGTTGCAATCCCAGCCCCTATCCACTGGGATTTTGGCAATTGTACCTCATCTAATATTGCCTCAAACTGGAGTCACTTACACTATGCTTAAATTGTACCTTAAAACTGTCACTTACTTAACACAGCTATCACAGGATATGTTGTTATATGTGCTTGTGTGAAACATAGCCCAGTTATTTGGGTGTAGTATAGCTCAGTTTATGATGCCTTAATAAACCCTCCAACTAACCATATTTACAACCGTATATGCATTTCTTAATTGGAGCGCTTTGATGGAGTTGTACCCATCTTTAACCCTAACTTTTAGTAAAGCGAGTGTTACCCATCCCTGCAATCTGCAGTACCAAGTACCTGCGCGGACATTACTACTGGTTAACTACCCAAGATAGGACTGGCACGGCTAAAAGGTCTGTCAACCAATCACGCTCCTCGTACACAAACCTATCCACTGGGGTTCCCGGCCTGACAACAAGCGTGACTATGCACATCCAGTGATCGGACAACCCAACTATCTGAATGTCAGCCCCTGTCATTTAGATGCTTCATCACCGCTGCTAGCAGCACATGGGCCTCATTACGAGTGAGCAGTAACCCACCAGTTGCCCCCAACCTCGAAACACTGAATCCGCACCCTGACTTCCTGGTGACACTGGGACATTTCAAGTCCCGGCAGAGCAGGAAGTCAGGCAGGGGATTTGGTAAGTCCCCATTCCCATGGAGTCACATAGGACTCCATTGGAATGGGGATTCGAAAGCACTGGCACCGTTGCCATTGGGCCCTGCAGGTCTCACCCTCCCAAGCGCAATGGCCCCTACAGGCAGACTCATGGTGTGGCAGTCTGGGAACAAAAGTGCCGGAGAGCTAACCGGCACACTTGTTTTCAGACCGCCACACTCGGAATGAGGCCCTAAATTCTTGTAGATGTTTTTGTGGGGGCAAATAGAAGGTATAACCACGTAAATGGGGGTGGGCAACCCATCATGTATCCACAAGATAATGATCCTGCAATAAGGTGGAGAGAGCTGTTTCCTCCTGCAGCGGGGTCGGGAGCAGCCCCACTCCGTGCCAACGACCAATCCAAAGCGGAGTCTCTGATAAGGTTAAGTTTGCCCCCACAAATCCGCATTCCATTCCCCCAGGAGTCCAACAAGGTCAATGCTTCTGCACAAAATGTTAATTGGTGCTGGTTTGGGGCATAAAGAGAACAGAACGTGACAGCCCTTTGACCAAGCAGCCCATTCACCACCAACATCCTTCCATCCATGCCTTTCTTAACCTGAGTTACCTCAACTCCAAGATCACTCAGAATGAGACACCCACCCCTGCCTTCTTGGCCGGGCCCGATAACCACCACATTCTCCCTAGTCCTGTGCCCCTCAGCGCATAATCTTCTCCTGCCTTGAATTGTGTCTCTTGTATAAACAACACGTCGAGCTTGGATTGCTGAAACTCCCTCAATATCATTGGCCATTTTTGAGGTGAGTTCAGGCCCTTAACATTAAGCAAGCCCACATTAATCACTCTCCGGTTTTCTTGCTCTGTCATATATGTAGTGTGATAAATCCCACCAGATTATGGTCCCTGTCTCCGAATGAGAATGGCAAGTCCCTGTGGGTCTTCGTCCCGTCCCTTGCCCCATCACCGGGCACCCCTATGCAAACAATGCTAGGTCCACTCCCCCACAGCCTCCCCGAAACTCCTTGTGGCCTGCCCACCCCTACCCATATGCCTACAGCAGCAAGAAAACCTGTTTGAAGACTGGAGACACCCCAAAAAAAGAAAGGGCTGCTAAAAAGAGACCCCTCTCCCCAGACAGAGCACACCCGATCCCCACACCAATCCACCGATGTGAGCAACTCACATTCCCCAACTTTGGAATTCAGCTAACAGCTATCAAAACATATGCTCAAACCTATGAGGCCTCTGGGGGCCACAGCAGCGGAGCACTCCAACTGGCTCCTCGGTCAACTGCCTCCAGCTAGGCCCAAGAAAGGGTCAGAGGAAGAGCGGTTGGGGCAATGTCATGGTGTATTGAACCTCCTGAACTTCCTGGTGCCTGCCGCCCTTCCCCTCCTCGAGCGAGCTTGGAGGTTTTCTTTGTGCAGGTCCGTCATCGTCACAGCATCACTTGCTTCTGGCCCCCGTTCTTCCGACTTCAATTGATTCAGGGCGCCCTCAGCCTCCTCCAGTGAGCTTACCCTATATTCCTCTGTGCGATATTGGAAGGTGAGAGCAAATGGAAAGCCCCACCTGTAGCATATGTTCTTCTGCCGTAACCACTGGGTCATCGGGCAACACTCTAAGCGTTTGGTCACGGTCATAGCCGACAGATCCTCGAAAATCCATACCTGCGACCATTCAAACTTGATTTGGTCCCTTTCCCTGGCTTTCCTTAGAATAGCTGATGGGTGTCTGTAATAATCTCACTTTGCCAGGACTGATGTGGGCCCTCACCCTGTTAAATGTGATTTTGGGCATGGATGCTTCCTCAAAAAGGTAATTTATCAACAACTGCACCCGGCTCTAAAAGAGAGGGTGAATTCCTCCAGACTCTCCTTCATTGCCATAATGTGGTTAGTCAACCGTTGCTCTCTTTTCTCGAGGTCATCGACCTTGAGCTCGAGATCCCTTGCTCTTTGTTCAAAGTCCTGCATTCGCCCATCCATTTTAATTTCTGTTAAATCTGCCGAAAGTTGATGGTTCTCAAGGGACTCCAGATTCTCCTCGACTTTATCCCTCCTGACCTTGAGCTCAGTAACGGCCACAGGGAGTCCGCTCTTTATTGATCTTATTTCATCCGGAAGCATCCTGTTGTTTCCCTTGGTGAACCCCGCCTGATCATGTTCTGAATTCTGGGTGGTGCCCTCCGTTACTATTGCCTCCTCGCCGCCTGCACTTCTCCGAATGCTTTGCAGGAGCGCAGCTGTGCTGAGGTCCAGTATCCAGCACCCTCCAGTTCCCCATGTAGCACCTTTCTGCAGGCACACACGTGGGCCACCCCTGTGCGCATCGCTTCTCAGAGCCCCTGCTCCTGCCACTCCTCTCCAATCTCAGTTTCAGTTGTCACTGTGCTGGGCCCGGAGTTCAAAGGAAGGCCAGGAGATGCCTGTCAGGACAGACAGGGATCTGTTAGTTGGAACCAGAGCCCTTCTGCACCATCAAGGGCTAGCTCCCGCCTCCACTCTGCCTCCTGGGGGCCACTGGACCCCTTTGATGCATCTCTCAGCCCGTTTACTCCCTGTGCAGGGATGCACCCAATGCGTCTGCCACCAGTCTGGCGAAGGAGACAGTATTTCAGGTGCCCAAGCTGCCTGCGCCCCCTGGCGGTCTCCCCACACTGGGTTTTTGATGCTGTGAAATCTTCCAACAGTAAAGAGGAAATGGGATGGGACATAGAAGTAAGAAACAATTATTCACTTTCGTGACTGCTTTGCTCCATCTGTTTCCCAGTGAATCGGTTAGTTAGTGATAGCCGACAAGCAGGCAACTGATTGATGGGCGAGGCTGGTCGGAGGAGTCAGCGCAGGCGAGCAAGCCCTTGCATGCATCAAATTTAAAGGAGAAGTTAGCTTTGCGGTGCAGGAAGGATCTGATCCGTCCCTGTGGGAACTACTACCATCAGTATGAAGGAAAGGGGACTATGAACTAGGATCAAAGTAGTACTTCTGTTTGTAGAGCAGATCATTCATTGTGAACACCAAGGCTCAATTTCATAACTAAAATGACAGGTGAATAAAAAAACAGATATTACAGTGTAATAAACCCAGAGGACCCAATATTACTAAACAATACCTATCCTTAGATGGAAAAAGTTGTCTGGCAATGGGCAGAGCCATTTAATTTGTGGTTTTGGCTACTAATGATATGATATGATATTGCATTTATAACATGCCTGTACACGAGTGTTTCTAGGCACGACAAGACGAGAGCGGGGGACAACAATCTTACTAGGCTTTGTGTCATTCAGATCGCGCAAGTGCGGACAAGTGGATGGGGAGAAGTACCATGAAGGGGGTCAGGGGTGCAGAATTGCAGGTAATCAGAAGTGCAGCCAGCTAGTGGCTCACTGCAGGTAAAGGAAAGTGCAGCCAATGGGTGCCTCTTAAGCGCAGAGAGAGGGAACTGTAGGTTTACAGATACAGACCACAGGTGATGGGGAACCAAGACGCAGTGCAAGGTGCAACTGGACATGTGAGGACCTGGGCCCAAGTTAAGAGGGTGGCCAGGTGACCAGTGCGTAGACCAGAAGGGTCATCAGCATGGTAGAGGAAGAGAGAAAGCGGAAGTGAAGAGGAAGGTCTTGAGTTGATTCGGGAACCGGAGGTGGTTCTGCTCAACTTTGAGAGAGACAGGGAGGCTGTTGCAGAGGGAGGCACCAGCCGAAGAAAGAGATCTGCCCCCAAATCTCTGCTTGGAGAAGCAACTGACCCTCAAAGAGTTGGAGGTGGATGAGCGGAGAGCTCGGGAAGGGAGATGTTTAGGAATAGAGCATTGGAGGTAGTGCGGTCCCAGGCCCCAGAAAGCTTGTGGACGATGCAGGGGGTCTTGAACTTGATCATTGCTGCCACTGGGGGCCTGTGAAGAGATTTCATTGCTGGATAGATACGATCCCTGGGCTTGAGGCCAAGGACAAGTCTCACAGTCCTGTTCTGGATATGTTGTAGAGGACAGAGAGTAGAGGCAGGAAGATTTAAAAAGAGGCTGATGCAGTAGTCCAGCCTAGAGAGGACCAGAGCTCTGGAGACTGAGCTTCTGGGGGAAAGTGAGGAAAGGCAGAATACCTCTGAGGAGGTGCAGCTGATAGTTGGACTTCTTAGAGACGTCATAGATGTGAGGAGAGAATGAGAGGGTGGAGTCGAAGATGATCGGTCCCAAGGTTCTTTTTCTCTTTTTAAACAATTTGTATTCGTTTTTACAATAAACAATCAACATTCAACAAATCCAGCAGTTCTTGTCATAATACTTTAGCATCATATATATATATCACTAAGTATCTACTGCTTTCCCCTTACCCACCCCCCCAACTCGAGGTTGCTCCACTTCGCACTCTGCTTTTTCCCTTTCAGGGGGTACCTCCGCATCAGTATTCTCAGAAGTTTCATGATTGCTTGGGTAGTCCTGGGCGGACCCCAACAGTGTGGCCACTAGGAGTTTCCAGGCCGACAGGGTTTCTGCTTCTTCCTCCCCTCCCCTACTGCCCGCTTCATTCCACACTGCCGTTTCGACCTTCAGTCAATTTCTGGAGATCATTCCACCAAACCTCTACCTTCAGTCTGTTGCATGCTTTCCACCCCATGGCAATTCTGCGCTTGGCAAGTATATAAGCCAAGTCCTTAAGTTTGCTCACATGTTTCAATTTACGTGGTCTAGGGAACCCACTAACATGTATGCCCACACTGATTCAACGTTTAGCTTGATCCCTTTCGCGTTTAATCGGTAGGCTACTTCTTCCCAGAACTTTCCAATTTCTGGAAATGCCCAGAACATGTGCATCATCGCAGCGTTTTCTTCCCCAAATTTGGGGCATGTTTGTCGTTCAGCGCTCTTGAACCAAGCTATCCTCTCGGGGGGTCATGTATCCCCTGTGGGTTACATATAGCTGTATTTGTTGTAGTCTCTCATTCCTAGACACTTTTCTGTGATACCCTTGAACCCGCTCCCATAACCAGTCATTCATGAGTTCCCCTGCCTCCTCTTCCCAATCCCATCTTAACTGGGCCACTTCCTTTCCCACCCTGGACATCAGCAGCTCATAGATTCGGGAAACCTCATGCCCTCCATATATAACATCATACACTGTCTCAATGGCTCTGTCAGGTTGATTTTCCAGCATTATTTCAGACCATGTCTCTCTCACCCGCTGTACCAATCTGGTATAGGTAATGTACTGCCCTAAGTGTAAACACGTTTCTTCTACTAGCACATCGAATTCCTTTACTTCCCCCTCTTGCCATATGTCTCCCATTGTTGCGATTCCCACAGGTTCCCAATGCCTACAAATCATAATCCTCAACTGCACGTCTCCTCCGGTCAATGCCACTAACGGTACTTGCAGAGGACACAGGGTCGGGTTCTCCATGGCATGACTAGCCTTACGCCATATCTTCCGTCCCAATTTCAACATCCCCGGGCACCCATTTTAGCTCAGGTTTGGGCAGCCATATCAATTATTTCCAAAAAACCGGGGCACATTCAGATCTCAACAGTCTGGACTCTGATGTTGAGTCTTCAGTTAACCATTTAGCCAAGTATTGCAGTTGACTGGCCAAATGATATATCACAAAGTTAGGCACTTTTATACCCCCTTTTTCATACATGTTCTGTAATTTCCACAGTGCTATTCTGTTCCTTGTTCCATGCCAGATGAAGCCCCTGCATATGCTCTGGAGTTTGACTAAGAACCGCTTAGATATCATGTATGGTATGTTCCCAAAAAAATGTAATAGCCTAGGCAATATGACTATCTTCAACAGCGCCCCCCTGCCCATCATGGCCAAGGGGAGCTTAGTGCAGAACCTCCTGCTATTCTCAATGTTCGCTACCGCTTTCTCAGTGTTATATTTATATTTTGCTTCCACTTTGTTATAGATGTCAATCCCCAGATATCTGAAAGTACTGGTCTCCCAGGGTATTTGTAAAACTGGCAGTTGTTCCCGCAGGAACCCTATATACCTCCTCAAGGGGAATATACACGATTTCTTAGGATTAACTGCAATACCAGAGGGCAACGCAAATCGCTCCATTACCTCTAGGATGTATTGCAGATTTTCCTCAGGGTACCTCAAGAATAACAACATATCATCTGCGTATAATGAAATCAAGTGTGGTCCCCCTTTTGTGTAGATCCCCACTTCCTCGTATTGTTGTCTCAGGTATATCGCCTGGGGTTCTAGTGCTAGAATGTACAGCATCGGGGAGCAAGGGCATCCCTGTCTGGTGCCCCTGCTGAGTTGCCACCTCTCCGAGATGATCGCTCCCGTCTTGACTCTGGCTAACGGTGAACTGTATAATAATTTCACAAACTTCAGATACCCGGGTCCCATCCCATATTCTTTTATGGCTGCCATCAGCCAAGGCCATTTGACGGAGTCAAAGGCCTTCGCTGCATCCAGTGATACAATTTAATTCTAGCTCGAGTCTCGTTCTGTGGGCTCTATGACCCAGTGGAGCCGTTTGAGGTTGTCCGATATGCTCATGTGTGGGACATATCCGGTCTGATCGGGATGTATCAATTTACTTATGACCCGTCTCATTCTATTTGCCAACACTGCCGTGAGTATCTTGCTGTCCTGGTTCCGCATCGACAACGGTCTATACGACCCACAGTCCGTGCTTGGCTTATTAGTTTTGGGGAGTGGGATAATGATCACCTCTCTCCATGATTCTGGCAATATTCCTGTTTCAAATGCTTCATTTAACATTGCCAGCAGCGCGGGGAGCACTTCTTTCTTGTATATTTTGTAGAACTCGCTGGGGAGGCCATCTGCACCTGGGGTCTTACTGGTGGGTAGTTGCTCAACCACCGCTTCTAGTTCTTCCAATGTAATTGGGGCATCTAGGTCCTCTCGCTCTTCTGCACTTAATTTTGGTAAGCCAATATCCTCTAGTGTTTCCACTATCTCGCCCCCTTCGCCCCCTCCTGCGTCTCCATACAATTGTTTATAGAATTCAAGGAACTCTCCGTTCACGCCCTCTTGGGTATCCAATATTTGTCCACTCTCTCCCGTTACTGCTCTGATCGTTGGTCTGGGGGTCTCACATTTATACAACCATGCCAGCAGTCTCCCCGACTTGTCTCCCCCAGCGTGCTGTCTCTCTGTGTATTTCTTATAGTTTAAGTTGCATAATCTCTCCCAGTGCCCTACACATTCCTGCTGTAATTGGTTTATGGTTTCAGCATCCTCCCGGGAGTTACCCCCTCTGCCCAAGAATGTCTGTAGTTTTGCCTCTGCCTTCTGCAGCTCCCATAATATGCCACCCTGCAGCCCTTTAGATTTGGTTATAGCTGATCCTCTCATCACCACCTTAAATGCTTCCCATAGAGTACCGGCTCATTCAACACTCCCAGTGTTATTTTTGAAGTATTCTACAATGTCTTCTCTCAGGTCGTCCCAAAACATTGTGTCTTTCAATGCTTTGGCTCTGAGTTGCCTCGTTGGGATCCTAGCTCTAGGAGGCACATATTGCCATGTTAAGCCCAATGGCGAGGGGTCCGAGAGGACCCTCGCTTTGTATTCTGATCGCACTATTTCTCCCGTCATCTCCTGTGAGGCAAACATATAGTCTAACCGTTTGTACAAATTTTGTGGGGCCGAGTAATGCGAGTATTGTCTATCGTTTGGGTGGTGTAGCCTCCACATATCCTCCAGCCGAAGGTCTCCCAACAGGGTCTTTAGTGTTTTAGCAGCGGGGTGGGTTTTTCTAATTTCCTGTCTGACCTGTCTACCCTTAGGTCCAGCGTACAGTTAAAGTTGCATCCCCATATACCACCGCCCCCAGGTACTTACTCATTTTACTATATAGGATCTTTGTTAGGCTGAATTATATGCAGTACCCTTTTGGAACACCACACACAATTAAGACTACAAGTGACAGTACAAATTCACCTTTGGTACAAGCCTGTATTACAAAGTAAAAGTGGTAGTGATGGCTGAGCAGCCAGACGTATCTCAAGAGCAAGTGAGCAGTATCAATAGTTACACAAAGGACAGCAATTACTCTGATTCAAACAAACACTGACTCAAGGTTTCTGAGTAAACGAATATACATTTATTTACACATCAGTTGTATAACATCTCACTAAAGTAAAGCATTTAAAAAATCACACTCTTAATACACCACAACACACCCAATAGATTCTGAACAAGTTAAGCTCAAAGTGACGTGTGAGCAAAATGTCACTCCAATAATTTAAAAAGGGAGGGAAAGACAAAGGCCCTCATTACGACCCTGGCGGATTTTTTCCGCCATGGCGCAAAGTCCCTTTACGCCATGGCGGATGGCGGACTTACCGCCCCATTCCGAGGTCGGCGGGGCGGTAAGTCCCCATTGACCCATTTACCCTTCCCCATTCCCATTTCGGCCCCATAGGGCTCAATGGGAGTGGGGAAGGTGTTAATTACGCCACCGTACACTACGGTGGCGTAATTAACACCGAGGTCCCATAGCGCCATGGATTTTTACGCCCGCAAAAAGCGGGCGGAAAAATGACCATGGCGCTATGGGAACTCGTAGTTGGCGGTAAGGGGTCGGCGCAGCTAACGCTGGCGCAAACCCCTTAGCGCCAGGGTCCTAATGAGGGCCAAAGTTAGTTATAAATTGAGCAGCACCAACAGGTAAGTAAGCAGGGCAATCTAGGAAGAGAAACCACAGTGATGGAATCAAATCAAAAAGGCTTAGGGCCAAAGTCAATAGGACAAAAGTATTTTTCTCAAGATCACACAGTTCAGCGTAGTTTGTGGTTAAGTCTTTGCCAAGAGTTCCGGATGAAGTTGGTTGGCAGAAAAGTTAGTTCAAAGAGTAGAGAAGGACAAGCCTTCGGATTGGCAAAAGGTTTCACACACCTTCACCGCGGCTGAACAAAATGAACAACCAGATTTGCACAGTACCTTTAAATGGAGAAGAAGCTGTAGCTGAGGCGGACGTGCCTGGCAGGTCCTGCAGGCTCACGGTTCCTGAAGCAACTGTCAGACTGACATGAAGTAGGAAGACTGGAGGGTCCTGCACTGCCCAGGGAAGAAACCAACAGCAGAGAAAAGCAACAAATAAAAGGTGCGCTCCTTTAAACCCAAGCAAGGTCTGACCTTCCTGGCTATCCGGCCCACTGTAGCTCTGTACAGCGAATTCGACCAGAGGAGGGAGTCCTGGCTTGCAGTTTGGGCGAACTGGTTGGTCCCACCAGCTCAGGGGAAGAAGATTCCTGGAGGATCTTCTCTGTCGTTGGAGTCTGAAGATTCAGACCTGTAGAAGGGCTTCACCTGGCGGTTCAGTCGTTGTAGGGGTCCTCTTCTGTCAGCTCCTCGTCGGTTCTTTCGTTCCAGTGGCGACTCTGCCTTTCCGGACCCACAGTCCTGCTTTTTATGCAGTTTTCCCCCATTCACACAGCCTGGCTGTCAATCACACAGCAGGATGGCTGTCTCGGCGGACCAGTCACCTAGCCAATTAAACAGGAGTGCGACTTGGGTTCCCAAGGGAACCCATGGCAGGGGTCCTAAAACCCCTCCCTCATATCCTGCCTACCCAGACTTTCAGGTGCCTAAGGAGGTCTTCTGCGTAGAATCCCACGAAAAGACGGTGAACAAAGGAACCAAACCTGGGTTGGCATGCAGAGAAAAACACGAGAAAGACATTTTCAAAAAGAAATGGCGAATAAACCCAGTCGGAACCGTATAAAAATATATATGGTCTAGCAGGTTTAAGTTCGAGGCTACCAAGATAGCCTAGAACAAGACCAACTTTATTTAAGATAACCGTGGTAGGAAAAATAATGTAGTTACCACTGCCACCAGCCAAGTCTTGATGAAAAGGGAGCGAAACAGTGCTTCAAGAGAAACAGACAAAAATTGATAAGTATTAACCCTTTCCAGTACTCCATGTAAGATGATTTGTACTGGGTCTGTGGATTTTAAAAGACTAATAAAGTCAATGGCAACTTTACATGTTCTGGGAGACAGTAGTCAGTCCCAGAAAATTGAGTCTGAGTTGGGAAGTCTAAAAGACAACCCTGTGTCATTGCACTGAAGGTGCTGTGTAACACACAGTAAAACGATGATGCCTATGCAGTAGGTGAGGCTCCACAGTCTATGAACACAAAAATGTTAAACACACACAGCAAAACACATGTAAGAGTGGGGAAAAAGGCTCACACTCTTACCAGGTGAAAATAAAAAATCCTAGAAATCCAGCAAAGCTGCTGAGGGACTCAGTAGGTAAGGGAAATTAGCCATTCTGGAGAATTCTCCCTAACACTCTTGCTCCATCCCTGTAACGCTCACCTGATTCCCGCAGAGGCGCCGGTCTTGACTGGGTGAATGCCGTATCTTCAAAGGTGATGTGTAACACACGGTTGGCTCTTTGGGCTGGACCTCTGTGCACTGTATGTCTGACTCGAAGAGTAAGATGTCTGCAGATAGAAAATATGGGATTAATGAACTGGGGTTATTGGGTGCCTCTCTCCTCTTCCCTTTCTCTTCTCCTGTAGAACCCCAAAGGTTAACACCCTCACCTTAGGTAAGTGAACGCCGAGCTCTCCATCTGCCTCGGGGCAGGGTGCGGTAACCAGTTTCTTCACTGGATAAGGGTGCAGGCCTCTTGACCTCAGAGGACTGCTGTCCGTCGTTAACTGCACGAACGGTAAGTTCTGGGCACTTCAAATGTCTTAAAAGTCTTTTGTAATGATATCTCTTGTTTTGCAGGGTTCCGGCGATGGCAGATGGCGGGCTGATGAGAGTTGAGGATCGAACCCGCGTGAGGAATAGAAGCGCCTGGAAGCACGTAAGTAAGCGCTTGTAGCCTGCTTCACAATGCGCACTAACTGTCCCTTTTATCTTGCAGGTACAAGTTCGGAGCTTTAGAGAAGCTGAAGGGTGCTGGAATACCCACTGGATTCGGCGTGGGAAGGAGTAATGGCACGTGAGTAATAAAGTTGCCCAATGTCTTTAAACGCACCTTCTTTTGTCTTTCAGATGCGGGATGCAGCGCCGAAGGCCTCCGGAGCGTGCGAAGAGCTGGTAAGCTTTTGTCTTTCAGATGCCGGAATGCAGTGCGAAGACCTCCGGAGCATGCGAAGAGTAGGTAAGCCTTTGTCTTTCAGATGCCGGAATGCAGCGCGAGGCGTTGGTGACAGCCGATGGACCAGGTAAGAGATGCGCTGCCACTGAAGACCGTAGTGCTAACCTGTTCTTTCTTTGTCTTTACAGGTGCTGCTGAAGACTGGATTCCAGGATGGTAAGCCTTTGTTCCCTTAGGCCCAGGATCAGAAGCAGAAGACACGATGAGCGTTCTGCTGCAGAGAATGCAGAATAACGCAAAGCAAGATTCATCCATCGGGTGTGGTTTAAATAGCCTCCTGTAGTGCTTAGGTGTCTCCTTCCACAGCCACGCCTAGGTAAGAAAAGAGTTCCTGCTTTCCAGAAGAGTTCCAGTGTTCTGAACCTAGGGAGTGGCTCCTGCCCCACCCAACAGGAAAAGTAGTCCCAAACAGAAGAGGATCAGGGGTTCAACTGGCAGGTAAGTAAGCAGCATGGTCTGCTGCAGGTAAGTCCACCCAAGCATTATGAGCCCGGCGCTTCCAGCGCTGGGACTGGGCGTCTTTATGAGCCTGGTGCCACTGGCGCCAGGACAGGGTCCAAAAGGTCCCAATTGGGACTGGCTGGCACTCGGAACCGGGGTTATGGGTCTGCTTCCAAGGGAGTCGGGCAAGTCCTGATCTTTTGGAAGCAGAGATCATGAAAGCACCCCCCTCAAGGCCCCTCCCAAACCGGGCTTCTCCGGGGGTTTGGGCTTGTTAGGAAATGTTCGATGAAATCTTTTGATTAGACGAGGCGCGTGGACATATTCTGCAGGTTCCCAGGATCTTTCTTGGGGACCGTAGCCTTTCCAGTCAATCAGGTAAAATAGTTTAGATTTGGAGATCTTGGAATCCAGGATACTTTTGACTTCAAACTCGAGTTCTCCATCAACTAGAATAGGTTTTGAAGATGTAGTTAGTCGGGTTTGAGGTTGCACAGGTTTTAATAGAGAGACGTGGAAGACCGGATGTATCTTCATGTGAGGGGGCAAGTCCAACTTGACCGCTACTGGATTTACTATGGTAGTGATGGAATAGGGACCAAGGTATCTTGGGTTGAATGTGCGTGGTCCTTTTAGAGGTAGATATTTGGTGGATAACCAGACTTGATCTCCTACTTGATATTGGGGGCTTCCTTCCGATGTTGGTCTGCTCCTTTCTTGTATTGTTCTTTAGCCCTTAGAAGGTGAGAAACGGCTTCCTTAAAGGCTTGGGTGATTGTAGAATGCAGGTGGTCTACTGCTGGTGTTCCAAGAACTTGGAGTGGATCCAACTCCGAAGTTCGAGGGTGACTACCGTATAAAAGAAAAAACGGGGTCTTCCCAGTTCCCGAGTGGACAGTGTTATTGTAGGCATATTCTGCTATCCAAAGGATATCTTTCCAAGTTTTTTCAGTTTGTTGTAGCATGCAGCGCAAATACTGTTCCAGAGTTTGATTGGTCCTCTCGGTTTGTCCGTCGGTTTGAGGGTGGTGGCTGGTCGAAAGTCTCACATCAAGTCTCACAGCAACTTCGCCAAAAATGAGAAATAAATTGACTACCTCGATCCGAAATTAGAACTGAAGGAAAACCGTGCAGTCGGACGATGTTTTCGAGAAATTCTCGGGCCAGAGTTGCTGCTGTTGGTAAGCCTTTGAGTGGAATGAAATGCGCCATCTTGGAGAATAGGTCCACGATGACTAGGATCGTATTGTATCCGGAGCATGGGGGTAGATCGGTGATGAAGTCCATAGAAAGCGTATGCCAAGGGCGAGGCGGGATGTCAATAGGGCGTAAGAGGCCGGCTGGTTTTTCCTTTTGACTCTTGTTTTGGGCGCATACTCCACAGGACATTATAAAGTCTCTGATATCTTTTTTCCAAGACGGCCACCAGAAGTAGCGCTTGATCTTTTCCGAGGTCTTGGTCATACCGGGATGTCCTTCCATTAAAGAATCGTGATAACAAGAGATTACCTTTTTCTGTAAATCTGTGCTGGGCAGGTATAACCGTTCTTGGAAATATAATAGGTTGTCCTTCACCGTAAAGTCCTTTCCCTGCAGATGCCAATTCTGTATGTCTGCTGGAGTTACCAGTAGCCTGGCTTTATCCTTAACTTCCTCTATGGATTGTGTGGCGATTACACCTAGAATTCTTTGTTCGGGAATGATAGGTACAGGTTTAGGATTGATCAAATGTTCTTCCACTCCCATCCGAGAAAGGGCATCAGCTTTACCGTTTTTTGTACCAGGTCGATAGGTAATTATGAAGTCAAACTCGGCAAAGAATAGTGCCCAACGGAGTTGCCTAGAGGATTGAGCTTTTGCGGTTTTCAAATATTGCAGGTTTCGGTGATCTGTAATCACAGTAACGGTGTGTCGGGCCCCCAGAAGATAATGCCGCCAAGCCTTAAAGGCGGACTTGATAGCTAGAAGTTCCTTATCAGTAATAGTGTAATTGATTTCAGGAGGCGAGAATTTGCGGGACCAAAATGCCACGGGATGCAACTGATTGGTTACTGGGTCCTTTTGTGATAGAACTGCCCCCATGGCAAGGCTCGAAGCATCAGTTTCAACGATGTAGGGGAGTTCTGGGCGCGGATGTTTTAAGATCGGTGCAGAGATAAATCTAGTCTTCAAATTCTGGAAAGCTTGTTCCGCCTCGGTAGACCATTCAAAACGTTTGTTTTTCTTTAACAAGGCGGTGATGGGCTGGACTATTCGAGGGAATTCGGGGATAAACCTGCGGTAAAAGTTAGCGAAGCCTAACATGCTTTGAACACCTTTTACGGAGGATGGCGATGGCCATTTGAGAATTGCATCGACCTTCTTTGAATCCATACGCACTCCGCTAGGTGATAATATGAATCCCAAGAATTCAACTTCAGTCACGTTGAAAACACATTTTTCCAATTTAGCGAAAAGTTTGTGTTGACGCAATCTCTCGAGGACTATTTTCACATGTTTCCGATGTTCAGTTTCCGATGAAGAATAAACGAGGATGTCGTCAATGTAAACAACAACACACACATCTATGAGCTCTCTGAGGACATCATTCATAAAATATTGAAAGGCGGCCGGGGCATTGCAAAGTCCGAAGGGCATGACCTGATATTCAAATAGCCCATACTTGGTGCGGAAGGCCGTCTTCCATTCATCGCCCTCTTTTACTCGTACCAAGTGGTAGGCTCCTCTAAGATCCAGCTTTGTATATATGCATGCTTTTCTGACTTGGTCCAGGAGTTCAGGGATCAAAGGTAACGGATATCTATTCTTAACGGTGATCTGGTTCAGGGCGCGATAATCTATACAAGTTCTAAGGTCCCCTTCTTTTTTTGGAACGAAGAACAAAGCTGAGGAAGCAGGGGACTTGGAAGGACGAATAAACCCATTCGCTAGGTATTGATCCAGGTATTGTCGGAGGTGAAGATTCTCAGGCTCGGTGAGGGCATAAATTCTACTACAAGGAGGAGTAGATCCAGGTATCAGGTGTAACGCTCACCTGATTCCCGTAGAGGCGCCGGTCTTGACTGGGCGTATACCTTATCTTCAAAGGTGATGTGTAACACACGGCTGGCTCTTTGGGCTGGACCTCTGTGCACTGTATGTCTGACTCGAAGGGTAAGATGTCTGCAGATAGAAAATATGGGATTAAGGAACTGGGTTATTGAATGTCTCTCTCTTCTTCCCTTTCTCTTCTCCTGTAGAACCCCAAAGGTTAACGCTCTCACCTTAGGTAAGTGAACGCCGTGCTCTCCATCTGCCTCGGGGCAGGGTGCTGTAACCAGTTTCTTCACTGGATAAGGGGAGCAGGCCTCTTGACTTCAGAGGACTGCTGTCCGTCGTTTACTGCACGAACGGTAAGTTTCGAGTAATTCTAATGTCTTTAAAGTCTTTAGTAATGATGTTTCTTGTTTTGCAGGGTTCCGGCGATGGCGGATGACGGGCTGAAGTGAGTTGAAGATGGAGCCCGTGTGATGAATAGAAGCGCCTGGAAGCACGTAAGTAAGCGCTTGTTGCCTGCTTCACGATGCGCTCTAACTGTCTTTTTATTTTGCAGGTACAAGTTCGGAGCGGCTGCAGGGTGCCGGAATACCCACTGGGTTAGATGTGGAAAGGAGTTATGGCACGTGAGTATTAAAGTTCCCCAATGTCTTTAAACGCACCTTGTTTTGTCTTTCAGATGCGGGATGCAGCGCCGAAGGCCTCCGGAGCGTGCGAAGAGTTGGTAAGCTTTTGTCTTTCAGATGCCGGAATGCAGTGTGAAGACCTCCGGAGCGCACAAAGAGTAGGTAAGCCTTTGTCTTTCAGATTCCGGAATGCAGCGCGAGGCGTTGGTGACAGCCGATGGACCAGGTAAGTGAAGAGCTGTCACTGAAGACCGTAATGCTAACCTGTTCTTTCTTGTCTTTATAGGTGTTGCTGAAGACTGGATTCAGGATGGTAAGCCTTTTTCCTTAGGCCCAGGATCAGATGCAGAAGACACGATGAGCGTTCTGCTGCAGAGGATGCAGAATAACGCAAAGCAAGATTCATCCATCGGGTTTGGTTTAAATAGCCCCCTGTAGTGCTTAGGTGTCTCCTTCCACAGCCACGCCTAGGTAAGAAAAGAGTTCCTGCTTTCCAGAAGAGTTCCAGTGTTCTGAATCTAGGGAGTGGCTCCTGCCCCACCCAACAGGAAAAGTAGTTCCAAACAGAAGAGGATCAGAGGCTCAACTGGCAGGCAAGTAAGCAGCATGGTCTGCTGCAGGTAAGTCCACCCAAGCATTATGAGCCCGGCGCTTCCACGGCTGGGACTGGGCATATTTATGAGCCTGGTGCCACTGGCGCCAGGACTGGGTCCAAAAGGTCCCAATTGGGACTGGTTGGCACTCGGAACCTGGGTTATGGATCTGCTTCCAAGGGAGTTGGGAAAACCCTGACCTTTTGGAAGCAGAGATCATGACAGTACCCCCCCTCAAGGCCCCTCCCAAACCGGGCTTCTCCGGGGGTTTTGGCTTGTCAGGAAATGTTCGGTGAAATCTTTTGATTAGGCGAGGAGCGTGGACATATTCAGCATGTTCCCAGGATCTCTCTTGGGGGCCGTAGCCTTTCCAGTCAATTAGGTAAAATAGTTTAGATTTGGAGATCTTGGAGTCCAGAATGCTTTTGACTTCAAACTCGAGTTCTCCATCAACTAGGATAGGTTTTGGAGATTTAGTTAGTCGGGTTTGAGGTTGCACGGGTTTTAATAGAGAGATGTGGAAGACCGGATGTATCTTCATGTGCGGGGGCAAGTCCAACTTGACCGCTACTGGGTTTACTATGGTAGTGATGGAATAGGGACCAAGGTATCTTGGGTTGAATGTGCGTGGCCTTTTTAGAGGTAGATATTTGGTGGATAACCAGACTTGATCCCCTACTTGATATTGAGGGGCTTCCTTCCGATGTTGATCTGCTCCTTTCTTGTATTGTTCTTTAGCCCTTTGAAGGTGAGAAACAGCTTCCTTAAAGGCTTGGGTGATTGTAGAATGCAGGTAGTCTACTGCTGGTGTTTCAAGATCTTGGAGGGGATCCAACTCCGAGGTTCGAGGGTGACTGCCGTACAAAAGAAAAAACGGGGTTTTCCCAGTTCCCGAATGGACAGAGTTATTGTAGGCATATTCGGCTATCCAAAGGATGTCTTTCCAAGTTTTTTCAGTTTGTTGCAGCATGCAGCGTAAATACTGTTCCAGAGTTTGATTGGTCCTCTCGGTTTGTCCGTCGGTCTGAGGGTGGTGACTGGTCGATAGTCTCACATCAATTTGAGCCGACCGACAGCAACTTCGCCAGAAATGAGAAATAAATTGACAACCTCGATCCGAAATTAGAACCGAAGGAAAACCATGCAGTCGGACGATGTTTTCGAGAAATTCTCGGGCCAGAGTTGCTGCTGTTGGCAAGCCTTTGAGCGGAATGAAATGTGCCATCTTGGAGAATAAGTCCACGATTACTAGAATCGCATTGTATCCGGAGCATGGAGGTAGATCAGTGATGAAGTCCATAGAAAGGGTATGCCAAGGGCGAGGTGGGATGTCAATAGGGCGTAAGAGGCCTGCTGGTCTTTCCTTTTGACTCTTGTTTTGGGCGCATACTCCACAGGACATTATAAAGTCTCTGATATCTTTTTTCCAAGACGGCCACCAGAAGTAGCGCTTGATCTTTTCTGAGGTCTTGGCCATACCGGGATGTCCTTCCATTAAAGAATCGTGATAACAAGAGATTACTTTTTTCTGTAAATCTGTGCTGGGTAGGTATAATCGTTCTTGGAAATACAATAAGTTGTCCTTTACTGCAAAGTCCTTTCCCTGCAGATGCCAATTCTGTATGTCTGCTGGAGTTACAAGTTGCCTGGCTTTATCCTTAACTTCCTCTATGGATTCTGTGGCGATTACACCCATAATTTTTTGTTCGGGAATGATTGGTACAGGTTTAGGGTTGATCAAGTGTTCTTCCACTCCCATCCGAGAAAGGGCATCAGCTTTACCGTTCTTTGTACCAGGTCGATAGGTAATTATGAAGTCGAACTCGGCAAAGAATAATGCCCAACGGAGTTGTCTAGAGGATTGGGCTTTTGCGGTTTTCAAATATTGCAGGTTTCGGTGATCCGTAATCACAGTAACGGTGTGTCAGGCCCCCAGCAGATAATGCCGCCAAGCCTTAAAGGCAGACTTGATAGCCAGAAGTTCCTTGTCAGTAATCGTGTAATTGATTTCAGGAGGCGAGAATTTGCGGGACCAAAATGCCACGGGATGCAACTGATTGGTTACCGGGTCCTTTTGTGATAGAACTGCCCCCATGGCAAGGCTTGAAGCATCAGTTTCCACGATGTAGGGGAGTTCGGGGCGAGGGTGTTTTAAGATTGGTGCAGAGGTAAATTTAGTCTTCAAATCCTGGAAAGCTTGTTCCGCCTCGGTAGACCATTCAAAACGTTTGTTTTTCTTTAACAAGGCAGTGATGGGCTGGACTATTCGAGAGAATTCGGGGATAAACCTGCGGTAAAAGTTAGCGAAGCCTAACATGCTTTGCACACCTTTTACGGAGGATGGTGATGGCCATTTGAGAACTGCATCGACCTTCTTTGAATCCATACACACTCCGCCAGGTCATAATATGAATCCCAAGAATTCAACTTCAGTCACGTTGAAAACACATTTTTCCAACTTAGCGAAAAGTTTGTGTTGACGCAATCTTTCGAGGACCATTTTCACGTGTTTCCGATGTTCAGATTCCGATGAAGAATAAACAAGGATGTCGTCAATGTAAACAACAACACACACATCTATGAGCTCTCTGAGGACATCGTTCATAAAATATTGAAAGGCGGCCGGGGCATTGCAAAGTCCGAAGGGCATGACCTGATATTCAAATAGCCCATACTTGGTGCGGAAGGCCGTCTTCCATTCATCGCCCTCTTTTACTCGTACCAAGTGGTAAGCTCCTCTAAGATCCAGCTTTGTATATATGCATGCTTTTCTGACTTGGTCCAGGAGTTCAGGGATCAAAGGTAACGGATATCTATTCTTAACGGTGATCTGGTTCAGGGAGCGATAATCTATACAAGTTCTAAGGTCTCCTTCCTTTTTTGGAACGAAGAACAAAGCTGAAGAAGCAGGGGACTTGGAAGGACGAATAAACCCATTTGCCAGGTATTGATCCAGGTATTGTCGAAGGTGAAGGTTCTCAGGCTCGGTGAGGGCATAAATTCTACTACAAGGAGGAGTAGATCCAGGTATCAGGTCTATCTGGCAGTCATAAGACCTATGAGGAGGTAGAGAGTTAGCCTGATCCTTCCGGAAAACATCTTGGTATTCTAGGTATTCGGGAGGTAACTGGGGAGTCTCTGAAGAAATTGCTGCCAGTGCAACACCAGGTGGAGGGTGACAAGTAGAGACACATTCTGGAAACTGGACCGTTCTTGCTCGCCAATCGATCAGAGGATTGTGTTTCTCTAACCAAGGTATTCCTAGAATAATCTGAAACTGAGGGGCCTTGATCACATCGAACACGATCTTCTCATGGTGTCCATCTTGACTTACTAGCGTAACCTCTTGAGTGGTATGCGTTACTGGCCCGGAGGCTATCTCCGTACCATCCACCGTAGTAATGACGCCCTTTACAGCCTTGGGACAAAGAGTTAGATTCATCCTCAAAACCATTTCATGATCCACATAATTGCCGATGGCACCGCTGTCGACGTAAGCTTCAATTGCATGTAATCGATCCGGATTATCAGGGCTAATGAGGACCATAGGTATCACGAAATGCGAGGTCATGGAACTGGTTTTCACGCTCGGCAAGAGGACCTCTATTCTTGTCGGGCGAGGTTGTTTCCCTGCTCAGAGTTTGTAACTTTGGTAACTGCAGCTCCTACTGCCTTCTTGGCAGGTTTCACCGGACAGTCTCGAAGAAAGTGTCCTGAGTTTCCGCAATAGAGGCATAATTGCAACTGTTTTCTCCTTTCCCGCTCCTTTTGTGTTAGAGGACCTTTCAGACCCCCTATTTGCATGGGTTCCCCGGAGTCTACTCCTTTGGAAGGAGTTGGCGGTTTGGAAAATACTCGAGCATCAAACTTGCAACGATCGGCCTTCCTGTTCTGCAGTCTGTGATCTACTTGAACGACTAAGTCTATATAGTCCGAACAATCTTGTGGGGGATTCACTACTTGGGCTAACACATCTTTGAGCTCTCCACGTAGACCTCTATAAAACAGCGTAATCCTTTTGTCCTCAGGCCATTGAGTTTCCACTATCAGTCTGTTGAAAGACGCAATATAAGCCAAAAGGTCTTGATTACCTTGTCGCAACGAAAGAAGCTCATTGTCCAAGGCCTGCCCCTGTGAATGTCTTGCGAACAGTTTTTCCATACTGAGCTGAAAAGCTTGAAAATCATGGAGGACCGGATCATCTTGATTTACTAGAGGGATCGACCAGTCTGCCGCATTGCCACTAAGGTACGAAAGCACGAAAGCTACTTTAGCTTGATCAGTTGGAAAGGCTGCTGGCCGGCATAAGAAATGCAACCGGCACTGATTGATAAATACTGCAAACCTCTTTGGGTCACCAGAAAATCGTTCGGGCGGAGCCAGAGGTACATTCCCAGGTAGGTTGATCTGCACTGGATTCATAGAGGATGTAGAAGGAAGATTTCCCCCAGATGCGGGTAACGGGGTCTGTCCGGCTTGTGACTGTAGCAATTGTCTAGCAAGATCATCTGTTCGCTCCTTGGAAATAATCAGTTCCCTTCTTAGAGCGTTCGTTTCCTGACGGGCTGCATGCACTTCTGCCCTTAGTTCCCCAAGTAACTGGGCTAGCTGGTCGGTATCCGAGGTTTCCATAGCGCCTGGACGGGAGTTTTGTGGTAGGCTTTGCGTTCTGTAACGCTCACCTGATTCCCGTAGAGGCGCCGGTCTTGACTGGGCGTATACCGTATCTTCAAAGGTGATGTGTAACACACGGCTGGCTCTTTGGGCTGGACCTCTGTGCACTGTATGTCTGACTCGAAGGGTAAGATGTCTGCAGATAGAAAATATGGGATTAAGGAACTGGGTTATTGAATGTCTCTCTCTTCTTCCCTTTCTCTTCTCCTGTAGAACCCCAAAGGTTAACGCTCTCACCTTAGGTAAGTGAACGCCGTGCTCTCCATCTGCCTCGGGGCAGGGTGCTGTAACCAGTTTCTTCCCTGGATAAGGGGAGCAGGCCTCTTGACTTCAGAGGACTGCTGTCCGTCGTTTACTGCACGAACGGTAAGTTTCGAGTAATTCTAATGTCTTTAAAGTCTTTAGTAATGATGTTTCTTGTTTTGCAGGGTTCCGGCGATGGCGGATGACGGGCTGAAGTGAGTTGAAGATGGAGCCCGTGTGATGAATAGAAGCGCCTGGAAGCACGTAAGTAAGCGCTTGTTGCCTGCTTCACGATGCGCTCTAACTGTCTTTTTATTTTGCAGGTACAAGTTCGGAGCGGCTGCAGGGTGCCGGAATACCCACTGGGTTAGATGTGGAAAGGAGTAATGGCACGTGAGTATTAAAGTTCCCCAATGTCTTTAAACGCACCTTGTTTTGTCTTTCAGATGCGGGATGCAGCGCCGAAGGCCTCCGGAGCGTGCGAAGATTTGGTAAGCTTTTGTCTTTCAGATGCCGGAATGCAGTGTGAAGACCTCCGGAGCGCACAAAGAGTAGGTAAGCCTTTGTCTTTCAGATGCCGGAATGCAGCGCGAGGCGTTGGTGACAGCCGATGGACCAGGTAAGTGAAGAGCTGTCACTGAAGACCGTAATGCTAACCTGTTCTTTCTTGTCTTTATAGGTGTTGCTGAAGACTGGATTCAGGATGGTAAGCCTTTTTCCTTAGGCCCAGGATCAGATGCAGAAGACACGATGAGCGTTCTGCTGCAGAGGATGCAGAATAACGCAAAGCAAGATTCATCCATCGGGTGTGGTTTAAATAGCCTCCTGTAGTGCTTAGGTGTCTCCTTCCACAGCCACGCCTAGGTAAGAAAAGAGTTCCTGCTTTCCAGAAGAGTTCCAGTGTTCTGAATCTAGGGAGTGGCTCCTGCCCCACCCAACAGGAAAAGTAGTTCCAAACAGAAGAGGATCAGAGGCTCAACTGGCAGGCAAGTAAGCAGCATGGTCTGCTGCAGGTAAGTCCACCCAAGCATTATGAGCCCGGCGCTTCCAGCGCTGGGACTGGGCATATTTATGAGCCTGGTGCCACTGGCGCCAGGACTGGGTCCAAAAGGTCCCATTTGGGACTGGTTGGCACTCGGAACCTGGGTTATGGATCTGCTTCCAAGGGAGTTGGGAAAACCCTGACCTTTTGGAAGCAGAGATCATGACATCAGGTCTATCTGGCAGTCATAAGACCTATGAGGAGGTAGAGAGTTAGCCTGATCCTTCCGGAAAACATCTTGGAATTCTAGGTATTCAGGAGGTAACTGAGGAGCCTCCGAGGAAATTGCTTCCAGTGCAACACCAGGTCGAGGGTGACAAGTAGAGACACATTCTGGAAACTGAACCGTTCTTGCTCGCCAATCGATCTGAGGATTGTGCTTCTCTAACCAAGGAATTCCTAGAATAATCTGGAACTGAGGGGCCTTGATCACATCGAACACGATCTTCTCATGGTGTCCATCTTGACTTACTAGCATCACTTCTTGGGTGGTATGCATTACTGGTCCGGAGGCTATCTCCGTACCATCCACCGTAGTAATGACGTCCTTTACAGCCTTTGGACAAAGAGTCAGATTCATCCTCAAAACCATTTCATGATCCACATAATTGCCGATGGCACCGCTGTCGACGTAAGCTTCAATCGCATGTAATCGATCCGGATGTTCAGGGCTAATGAGGACCATAGGTATCACGAAATGCGAGGTCACGGAACTGGTTTTAACGCTCGGCAAGAGGACCTCTATTCTTGTCGGGCGAGGTCGTTTCCCTGCTCAGAGTTTGTGACCCTGGTAACTGCAGCTCCTACTGCCTTCTTGGCTGGTTTCACCGGACAGTCTCGAAGAAAGTGCCCCGAGTTTCCGCAATAGAGGCATAATTGCAGCTGTTTTCTCCTTTCCCGCTCCTTTTGTGTTAGTGGTCCTTTCAGGCCCCCTATTTGCATGGGTTCCCCGGAGTCTACTCCTTTGGTAGGAGTTGGTGGTTTGGAAAATACTCGAGCATCAAACTTGGAACGATCGGCCTTCCTGTTCTGCAGTCTGTGGTCAATTTGAACGACTAAGTCAATATAGTCCGAACAGTCTTGCGGGGGATTCACTACTTGGGCTAACACATCTTTGAGCTCTCCACGTAGACCTCTATAAAACAGCGTAATCCTTTTGTCCTCAGGCCATCGAGTTTCCACTATCAGTCTGTTGAAAGACGCAATATAAGCCAAAAGGTCTTGATTACCCTGTCGCAATGAAAGGAGCTCATTGTCCAAGGCCTGCCCCTGTGAATGTCTTGCAAACAGTTTTTCCATACTGAGCTGAAAAGCTTGAAAATCATGGAGAACCGGATCATCTTGATTAACTAGAGGGATCGACCAGTCTGCCGCATTGCCACTAAGGTACGAAAGCACGAAAGCTACCTTAGCTTGATCAGTTGGAAAGGCTGCTGGCCGGCATAAGAAGTGCAACCGGCACTGATTAATAAATACTGCAAACCTCTTTGGGTCACCAGAAAATCGTTCGGGCGGAGCCAGAGGTACATTCCCAGGTAGGTTGATCTGCACTGGGTTCGTAGAGGATGTTGAAGGAAGATTTGCCCCTGATGCGGGTAACAGAGTTTGTCCGGCTTGTGACTGTAGAAATTGTCTAGCGAGATCGTCTGTTCGCTCCTTGGAAATAATCAGTTCCCTTCTTAGAGCATTCGTTTCCTGACGGGCTGCATGCACTTCTGCTCTTAGTTCCCCAAGTAACTGGGCTAGCTGGTCGGTATCCGAGGTTTCCATAGCACCTGGGTGGGAGTTTTGCGATAGGCTTTGCGTTCTGTAACGCTCACCTGATTCCCACAGAGGCGCCGGTCTTGACTGGGTGAATGCCGTATCTTCAAAGGTGATGTGCAACACACGGTTGGCTCTTTGGGCTGGACCTCTGTGCACTGTATGTCTGACTCGAAGAGTAAGATGTCTGCAGATAGAAAATATGGGATTAATGAACTGGGGTTATTGGGTGCCTCTCTCCTCTTCCCTTTCTCTTCTCCTGTAGAACCCCAAAGGTTAACACCCTCACCTTAGGTAAGTGAACGCCGAGCTCTCCATCTGCCTCGGGGCAGGGTGCCGTAACCAGTTTCTTCACTGGATAAGGGTGCAGGCCTCTTGACCTCAGAGGACTACTGTCCGTCGTTAACTGCACGAACTGTAAGTTCTGGGCACTTCAAATGTCTTAAAAGTCTTTTGTAATGATATCTCTTGTTTTGCAGGGTTCCGGCGATGGCAGATGGCGGGCTGATGAGAGTTGAGGATCGAACCCGCGTGAGGAATAGAAGCGCCTGGAAGCACGTAAGTAAGCGCTTGTAGCCTGCTTCACAATGCGCACTAACTGTCCCTTTTATCTTGCAGGTACAAGTTCGGAGCTTTAGAGAAGCTGAAGGGTGCTGGAATACCCACTGGATTCGGCGTGGGAAGGAGTAATGGCACGTGAGTAATAAAGTTGCCCAATGTCTTTAAACGCACCTTCTTTTGTCTTTCAGATGCGGGATGCAGCGCCGAAGGCCTCCGGAGCGTGCGAAGAGCTGGTAAGCTTTTGTCTTTCAGATGCCGGAATGCAGTGCGAAGACCTCCGGAGCATGCGAAGAGTAGGTAAGCCTTTGTCTTTCAGATGCCGGAATGCAGCGCGAGGCGTTGGTGACAGCCGATGGACCAGGTAAGAGATGCGCTGCCACTGAAGACCGTAGTGCTAACCTGTTCTTTCTTTGTCTTTACAGGTGCTGCTGAAGACTGGATTCCAGGATGGTAAGCCTTTGTTCCCTTAGGCCCAGGATCAGAAGCAGAAGACACGATGAGCGTTCTGCTGCAGAGAATGCAGAATAACGCAAAGCAAGATTCATCCATCGGGTGTGGTTTAAATAGCCTCCTGTAATGCTTAGGTGTCTCCTTCAACAGCCACGCCTAGGTAAGAAAAGAGTTCCTGCTTTCCAGAAGAGTTCCAGTGTTCTGAACCTAGGGAGTGGCTCCTGCCCCACCCAACAGGAAAAGTAGTCCCAAACAGAAGAGGATCAGGGGTTCAACTGGCAGGTAAGTAAGCAGCATGGTCTGCTGCAGGTAAGTCCACCCAAGCATTATGAGCCCGGCGCTTCCAGCGCTGGGACTGGGCATCTTTATGAGCCTGGTGCCACTGGCGCCAGGACAGGGTCCAAAAGGTCCCAATTGGGACTGGCTGGCACTCGGAACCGGGGTTATGGGTCTGCTTCCAAGGGAGTCGGGCAAGTCCTGATCTTTTGGAAGCAGAGATCATGACAATCCCTGGATCTCAGGTGATCCCGCATTTAGTCCTATCGCGGCTTACCGATACTAGGAACTTAGCAGGTGGTTATCACACTACTGGTAACCTATCCAAACTAACTACTGGGGTGTGAGGGTGGGTCCGTTGTATCTCCCGCAATCATGTATCCTTTTATAATGTGCGCCCGTAGCCTTCTCCTTAAGATCTAACTCTTCTGCCACCTTATGTTTGCCCTATCTTATATTCAAGTCCCAATGTCATAGTTTATACAGCACCTCAGCCTCTGGAACCGCTGCTTTACTTCTTTGTTTTGTCCTCCTTCTGTTTGCTGTCCCAGACGGGCAATTCTGTCCATCCAGCCACTCTGTTGCATCCTCTGGGGTTTAAAAAAAAGGGCCTTGTTCTTGTGAAACACTTTCAGTTTCGCCGGGTACATCAATATGTACTTAAAGCCCGCCTCCCGCAGCCTCTTCTTCACTGTCCCATAGTTCAGTCGCCTTCTCTGCACTAGGAGAGTATAGTCTGGGTACGCCGTGATAGCCGCGGATGCCCTTTGTATTGTACCCCCTTTTCGGAAGAATTCCAGGATCTTCTCCCTGTCTCGGTAGTTCAAGATTTTGGCAATTATCGGTCTTGGGGGGGGGGGCTCGGGGGGGTCTCCTGGCGGTGGTTTTCTTGTCAGGGCTCTGTGCGCTCTCTCCACCTCGAACTCCTGGGTAAGTGCCCCGCCCTCTATTTCTTGCAGCAACATGGTCTTGACGTAATCAGTGGGGTTTGGTCCTTCTTCTCCTTCCGGGAGCCTCACGATGCATATGTTGTTTCTGCAGGCCCGTCCTTCTGCTTCCTCTGCTCTGTTTTCCAGGTTGCTCACTTGTTGCCGCAGTATGTGGATCTCCGAGGCGTGTGACGTGCAGGCAGCTGTGTTTGAGTTTGCTTCCTTCTCCAGTTCGCCTGTGCGTTCCACTATTATCTTTACGTCTTGTATCAGTAGGTTCACATCCTCTTGTACTGCTCCAATTTTGAGGTCCAGTGATGATTTGATTTTGACCATGGCTGCCTCCAGTTTGGTTTCCCATGCAATTTTCAGGTCCGCAATCGCGTCCAGGATCTGTTGATCATTTTCGCGCTGGGGCAGTGTCTGTTTGCGGGTTCCTTTCTCTGTTCCTGGCTCCCTCGAATGACTGAGGTGTTTTTGTGAATTCCTCCATTGTTGATTGTTTCCCTTTTGTTTTGGGCAACTTGGATGCCATCCTGGTGCCACCTAGAATATCGGATCACAGTAGTTGGGGCTAGTCTCTCAGGCCCTTCATCCAGCCCCGGCTCGTCTAGTGCTTGGTTCTAATCGGGAGCTGCCCGCAGCGCCCGCTAGGTGTGGGGTATGTCCGCAGATATTAGGGCGCCTTAAGGTGCACTGGTTAGATGTGTGGGCCCAGGATCAGCGGTCTCTTGCTGTGCCTCCCAAAAGCAGTATTGGTTATTGTTTTGGTATATACTCCGTGGTGTAGTTCTGTGCACTTCTCATGCTTGCTTAGTGCTGGGCTGGGCTCACTCTAGCTGATCTCTGTGCGGCCTCATGAGCGTGGCAGGCTTTTGTTCATCCTATGGAGCTCCTCTAGGTCTTAGTCCAGGTCGGTTCCCCATCTGCCTCCTCACCGTGCTCTGCTGGTCATTCTAGAAGTTTTCTCAGGCCTGGTGGTCAAGTGTCCTCGTACGTGCTGACCTGTGAGTCCAGTGCCTGCTGTGTAGTCTTGGTCAGTCTTCTGTGCAGTCCTTACTTCCACCTTCTGCTGGTGTTGTTTGCTGGTACACCCTACAGTTCTGCGTGGGCACCAGTCTTATGGCCTGTGACCTTGCGTTGACTTCAAGTTGCCGCAGAGCCTTGTGCCCTCTGTTCTTGTCGCCTTTGTCTGCGGTGTTCCAGTTACATCTCTGTCCACTGCTATTGCCCCAGCTGCTGATTAGGAACCCCGCACCGGGGCAGCAGCCTTGTGGTCCCCGTTGCCGTTTGGCAGGAGTATCACTGGCTAGTTAGCTACCTGGGTACTTGCTTTGTTCTGCTTATGTGCAGGGTGCTGTTAGCTCCGCTTCCCAGGCCTGTCACCCCTTTTACATCCATGGGTCTACCCCAGCTACTCCTGCACTTGCTGGTTATCTTGCCACAGAACTGTCTCATGTGTTTTCCACTCCTGCAGCTGGTGGTGGGGTCTGCAGGTTCACTATAGGTTGAATGATCTTGTAACACAGACCTAGATCCGTCCAACTTGTGCCTCATTTACTTCCAGTACACATGAGGATACGGCTCTCTCCTCTTCTGTCTGCTTCCTGGCTCATAGGGTCTCAGATGAGAGCTGCTGGTTTTTTCACAACTGAGTGGAAGCTATGGTGCAGGGTCACATGCTGGGTTCGGCTTCTGTGCAAATTGACATTGCTGTGTCTGGTTGTGGGCTGAAGCTTACAGGCATCGAGCTGCCACCTAACTGATTGTTTTTTGGGAGCCGCTCCCCTTTTGGGCGTATTATCTTATCCGTCATTCAACTTCAGTGTGCTGCCATACCTCAGGCCATTTTCATATCCAGAGGACCTCACTATGGTGCTAGGTTGCGTGCAGTTGCTACAAGTACACAGAGCTTCGTTCCAAGCTCTGTGTCAGTGTTCAAAGCAAACTCTCACTTTCGTGCTTTAATCCTTGTTGTGCTCGCCGTGTCAAAAAAAAAAAAACATCCCTCGTCTGTCCTTCGTGTCCGGGCTTCCTTCCTCTCCACGAGTGTCGGGCTTCTTCTTTCCCTTTTCCGCAACAGTTGCAGACTCCTATTCCCCATCCGCCGTGCCCGATCTTTTGTGCGGTTAAATCTGTATCTGTCGATCGTTATTCAGGTTCAGTCTCCGGCGTGGAGGAGCTAACCTCTGCTGTACACGACGGCGCCGCACTTGCTTAAGTCACAGCACTGTGGCTGTGATCGTGGTTAAAGTACCCACAGTGGGCCAGGCTGCACCTTAACTCACTGCTCCGTCTGACGATCCGGTTCACCACTGTACAATTTCTTCTGTTTTCATTCCCAGGAGCGGTCCATGTGAATATGTCAGAGTCCTGAATTGCAATGCGGGTTCACCGCACCCGGGATCCTTTGTTCTCATAGGGCGGCCATCTTGCCCTTCATGTCTCGGGACTCCGCTGTTCTGGTCCTGCTCGTAACTCACTCCTACTGTGGGTCTGCAAAAGAGTTTTGGATGCTTCCTTCTGCTTATGAGCGTTCCAGGATCATTTCGGATCCGCAGGAGACAACGAGAAACCCAGCCTACCTCATGGCTAGTTAGCCACGCCCCCCTCGATCCCAAGGTTCTTATCCTCAAAGGTAGAAGTAGAAAGAGGGCCCAGAATGGGTGGCCAGCAAGCGAGAGGAAAGGAGGGAGCTTGTGTTCCAATGAGGAGGATCTCAGTCTTACTGGCATTAAGGAAGAGATCATTGGCGGCACACCACTCCTGGATTGCGGACAGATAGTCTGGAATGAGAGAAGGAGTAGAGGCTGCCGAGGGGAGCCTGAAAGAGAGCTGGGTGTCATCCGCATAAGACTGAAAGTTGGAGCAGAGAGCAGCGATGCAGTGGGCAAGCGGTGCCAGGTGTTGGTTGAACAGCCAGGGAGAAAGGGTAGACCCCTGATGTACACCACAGGTAGAGAGAGAGAGATAGAAGAGAGGAAGGACCCCAGCTGGACCTCAGAGGGTCGATCAGTGAGAAAGGAGGTCAGGCAGGCCAGTGCCTGATCAGTGATACCCAGGTTATCACAGAGGCGATTGAGCAGGATGGCATGGTTGACCGTATCATAAGCAGAAGAAAGATTGAGGAGAATGAGGACAGAAGGAATGTTTGAATCAAGGTTAGAGAGCAGGTCTTCACAGATGTTCAGGAGAGCAGTTTCCGTGCTCTGGCTGCTCTGAAGCCAGACTGGTGGTCTTGGAGACAACCAACAGATCAGTGTGAAGATTAAGCTGGGAAATGGCCAGCTTTTCCAAGAGTTTTCGCAGGAAAGGAGTGATGGAGATCGGGGAATAGTTAGCCGGAGAGGAAGGATAGGCAGAGGGTTTCTTAAGGAGGGGGTGCACAAGGGAGTGCTTAAGGGGGAGGGGAAGGTTCCAGTGGCAAAGGGGTGATCGCAGAAATCGGCCAGGACTGGAGCAAGCGTGTCAATGTGGTCCTTAATGGTTCTGGAAGAACAGAGAAGAACCTGTTTTGACAAGACTTTCATAGATCAGACTTATCTAGAAACGTCATCAGGGGTGAACAAGGGAAAGGAGGTGAACAGAGGAGGCCATAGGCAGGGCAGGAGTGGAGGAGGAGGAGGAGGAGGATGATGAGGAGGAGGAGGAAGAGGAAGAGAGGTTTGACAGGATGTCCTGCGTTTTAGTGATGAAATGAGAAGCCAATGCCTTACAGAGGGCCTGGGAGGGAACAGGAGAGGTAGCTACTGCAGCAGGTTTGGCCAGCTCCTTGCAGTTTTTGAAGAGTTTGGCTGAGTTGTTAGGTGCCGCAGAGATGCGGGCTTGGGTGTGTGCTCTCTTCTTAGTGTGGACAGAGAGTCTGTACTGCCCTTGGACCAGGTGGCAGGCCAGTTTGTCAGAGGGTGCACCTGTAGCCCTCCACTTCCACTCAGCCACCCTGCACTTTCGTTTGAGAGTGACAAGTTCGGAGTCGTACCAAGAGTTGCACTTGGATTTGGGCTTTAGGCGAATCCTCATGACAGGGGCAAGTACATCAAGAGTGTCAGAGATAGAGTGATGGAGGTTAGAAATGGCTGTGTCAGGATGTGACTCAGCCAAAGTTGCAGAAGGAGGAGAGAAAGTAGCGGCGAAAGCCTCCACTGACACACGCTTCATGGGTCGGATGACCGAGAAGGTAGGTGGCACTGCTGGAGTCGGCTTGGCCTGAGGGGTAGAGAGAGAGAGAGATGGGAGGAAAGACGAAAGTGATCACACTAGGAGAGAGGAGTGGTGAGAGGGTTAGAGAGGGGGAGGTCTGAGGAGACCAGAACATCCAGGTTGTGCCCTGCAGAGTGAGTCAGCCAGAGGTAAGAAAAGAGAGAGTCGCAGAGGTGGCAAAAGAGTCCTGCAGAAGGACATAAAGCATCCAAGTGGATGTTAAGGACTCAGAGGAGGAGAAGTTGAGAGGTAGAGGCGAGGAGGGAGGAGGAGAGGTCCTCCCACTCAGAGAGGAAGGAGGTTACCTGCCTGGGCGGCCGGTAGATAGTGGCCACAGTGAGAGAAACTCAAGGAGAGATAGAGAGCCTGCAGACCAGGCATTCAAAGGAGTAGTAGTCCTGCATAGGCATGATAGAAGCAGGGATCCACTCTGGGAAGATAAAGGCTACTCCCCCACCGGGATGGTTGGTTCTGGGCGCAGAGAGGGTTGTGTAGCCATCAAGAAGGAGAGTGTCAAAGCTTGTGACAGAGCTGGCCATGAACCACGTCTCGGTCAGACCGAGTACATCTAGACGAAGTTCTTCAAGGAGACGGCAGATGTCAGAGGAGTGTTTGACCGCAGAGCGGGAGTTCAGAGTACCAATGTGGAGCAGGTTGCCCCTTTGCAAGACTTCCAGGGAGGGGTACAGCTCAGAGGTACGCCCTCTGTTAGAGTTGTAGGCGCCCGAGGATGGGCAGAGGAGGAAGAAGGAGAGGGCATGTTTGCCAAGGAAGAGGAGGTGGGTGCCAGAGGGGTGGTGGAGGAAAGAGGCAACAGGGTGGCCGGAGAAGTAGCAGAGACAGCCATAGAGGTGGCAGAAGATGGAGGAGGCAGAGGAGCCCGACAGGGAAGAGAAGGGACAGCAGTAGAAGAAAGGAAGTTGATAAGGTGCGGGGAGCGTCTATCAAACATGTGTTTTTATGCTAGGCAAAGGTAGTAATCCTAATACACTGAGAAATGTCTGTGACACAGACACAATAATGGGAACTGGTTGGCTGTTTCCAAATGGAAAATATTTTTGAGGCTGCGATAGCACTACGTTTCCAGGAACTGAGAATTAAGAATGATGTGCCATGTTTACCAGCTATGTTAGACTTAAGGAAGAGCTGGACTCTAGATGAATCCCTCTTGCAGACCTTCTCAATTTTGGACAGTGGTAAGAGGCCTATGTAAGCACCCCCTATGGCACACTGTGAGTCACTTTTGTTACTGGAGCAGTGGAAAGTGATCTGGATTACTCTTTGGGTGAGAAGTCAGTATCCCCAATGCTAAATTTACAATACAGTCTAACAAAGTACTAAGAGTACATATGACACCTTGCTGTCTCCATTATATAGAGCCTACTACACTATAAACAAGGAGCTGACTTATGGTACAAGGTTTGGTCTGCTACACAATGCAGACATTCTAGGGAGAGGTGATACAGGGAGCTTGGATTGTTCCCTAATGGGGTTGCTTGATGAAGTTAATCTCAGTAGGGCAAAAGGTAGGTGCTTAGTGTTGTGCATTTGCTCATAGTCCTGACCAGACGCAGGATGACCATTTCCTAAAGATCCCAACTGGCCTTTCTACGAGATAATGAGAGCTATTTTTGGGGCCAGCAGAAA
Source organism: Ambystoma mexicanum (assembly GCF_040938575.1). NCBI lineage: Eukaryota > Metazoa > Chordata > Amphibia > Caudata > Ambystomatidae > Ambystoma > Ambystoma mexicanum. The sequence continues at coordinate 109,235,501 of NC_090938.1, read as the reverse complement.
TGAAGACCACACAGTATTTGGTGTTGGGCTTGGCATGTAGATGAAAACACACTTCGTGGCTTTCCTGAGTGGATTCAATACATCAACCCAATGAACAACTCCCTGAATCTCTGGATGTTGACAAATAACTTCTCAAAGTTCTTCTCTGTGTAGCTTTGCAAGGAGGTTTTGACTCACCACTTTTATTTGTTTATTTATTTATTCATTTAATTTGATAATACGCCCAAACCCTAAGGTGTCAAGGCGTAGGTTAAATGATTACATAAATGCTTGCTGGTTACAGAGTGGCAGTGTTAGGCATTATAATGGTTACAAATAATCGTAGTTATAGAATTCTTGGTTGGCGTTAATACATATTTACAATTTATTCGATACGTCATGGGTGGAAGGTGGTTAGAATTTGTTAAAGAGTCAGGTTTTAAGTAGTTTCTTGTTTGAAGTGTGTATGGGAGGTTTCATTCCTTATGTTGGTTGGGAAGAGAGGTCCAGAGTCTAGGCACTGCTACAGGGAATCTGGAGATGCCTGTTCTTGTGTTCTTAAAGCGGAGGGTAAGTAGGTGATTGTTAGTGTTAGATCTGAGGGATCTGGTAAGTGATTTGCGAGCGAGGCATTGGTTGATATTGGGGCATTCAAGGTGATGCATTTGTGTGCGGTAATTAGTGTTTTATGTATTATTCTAGCTTGTATGGGCAGCCAGTGTGCCTCCCTTCTAGTTTGTGAAATATGGTCGCTTTTTTGATGCCTAATGCTGCTCTTAGTGCTTTGTTTTGCAGTAGTTGCAATTTTGCTAGATTTTTCTTGGTCGTGCCTAGCAAGAGTATGTTACAATAGTCTATCTTGGACATGATAAGGGTTCTTGCTAGCGTGGTACAATTATGTGGGATAAGGAATTGTCTACTGAGAGCAATGAGTTTAGCTGTGTAGACGGTGGAGGAGGATAGTGAGTTGAGGTGTCTACTCATGGTGAGGCTGGAGTCTAAGTATACACCTAGGGTCTTGACTTGATTGGAAATAGTGATGGGAGTACCGTCTATGACAATAGAAGTGTAGTCCTGGTTTAGTTTTTTAAGAGGGCGGCAGCGCGCCTACTATGAGAACCTCTGTCTTTTCGCCGTTGAGGCATAGGCCATTTGATGCCATCCAGTTTTGGATGAGGGAATATATTCTGTTGATGATTATAGTGTCTTGTTCATGAGTACCAGAGATTGGGATGAGTATCTGAGTATCATCCGCAAAGTTAGTATAAATTACTCCCATGGCGTCTAGAGCTGCAAATAGAAGCTTTGTGTAGGCATTATAGAGGGTGTGGGAGAGGCATGATCCTTGAAGTACACCTATAGGTACCCTGATGGAATCAGCCGCCATCTCACCAATGGCTACTCTGGAAGTGCGATCTGATAAGAATGACTTGATCCAGGTGGTGGCATTATTGGAGAAGTGAAAGTTTTTGGAGAGTGTTAGACACAGTTTATCGTGGTCTAGTAAATCGAACGCAGCGGACTGATCGAGTAGTAAAAGGATGCAGAGGTTACCTGAATCTCTAATCGCATCCATCTGATTTTTTTAAGTCCAATAATGCCGTCTCTGTGCTGTTTTTAGGGTGAAAGCCGGATTGTCTATCCCCTAATAAGTGGTGTCTTTCTAAGTAGTCTTGTACTTGTCTATACGCAGTTTTGTAGATTATATGAAGGAGGAAGGGGACTGTGGTGATGGGTTTATAGTTAGTGGGGATGGTGGGGTCTAGTGTGTTTTTTTTAATAGTGGTGTGACCCAAGCTTCTTTGATGATGGGGGGGATGGATTTGGAACTGAAGGATGCATTTATAAACTCAGTAATGCAAGGTGCTAGAGTAGGCGCACAGGTCTTAACTAGTTTTGCAGGAAAGCTATCTCCTTTGCTGTTTGATGGTTTAAGGGATGCGATGCTCTTGAGTACTTGGGCATGGGTAACAGAAGTAAAATTGAATTGAGGTGGTGGTACTGTATTGTTAATTAATACATTAAGCTGGTATTGTTAGGCTCGGCCGTGAGGGCTAGTAGCTTTCTTTTAACTACAATTCTGTCTTGGAGGGAGTTGATTTTGGTGGCTAAAGCATTTTGGATGGTGGTACACCATGCTTTACTTGCAGTGGCTAACTTGGGAGGTGGAATGGGTATTTCCAGTTCCCTAAGTATAGCAAACAATCCTTTGCTACTGGAGGCGGCATTCGTGATCCGTGAGTTGAAGGAGCTGGCTTTATGAGTAATCACTGCGTGATTATATTTTTGCGCAATAGCTTGGAGTTCTTTTTTGGACTCACTAGAGGGGTTCTTTCTAGTTAAGTGTTCTAAAGCTCTTTTGTTTCTTCGAAGTTCAATGAGCTCGTCATTAAACCAGGAATTTCTGCGTTTAGTTTTGGGCAATTTAGATTTAAGTGGAGCTACTTCATCGATGGCGGTTTTCAAGCATGAGTGGTATAGTAAGGAAATATTATCTGGGGTGGTGTTAGATGTGGGCTGGGCGTTGAGCAATTTGTATAGGACTGGGTTAAGTTTTCTGGTGCGAGATTACGTGAGTTTCTCACTAGAATGGGCATAGGTGGAGGAGATGGTGCCTCTTGAGCTATGGCAGTGGCGATGTTGAAACAAATGAGGTGGTGGTCCGATCAGGAAATCTCTAGAATATCTCCGAGGGTAGCATTAGTATTTAGTGTAAGGATCCAATCTAGGGTTCTACCTTCAGTATGGGTTGGAGTGTTGATGATTTGGGAGAACTGCATTTCATGTAGTGCCTTGATGAAGGCTGTGGCTTTATGGACTCGTATGTCATCAAAACCCAGGTTTAAGTCTTCTAATAGGATGACTTTGGTTTTGGGTTTTAAGAGGGGGGTGATGAGTAAGGGGATATCTATGTCTGGATGGTTGATGGAGCTTGGCGCTCTATACACTGTTGATGGTTGTTTTCGGTTTTACACTCTCTGAACTGTAGGGAGGTTTTAGCAATGATGGCTTCACCTCCTCAAATGGCTTCTAGGCGGTCGGTTCTGAGGATGGTGTAGTTAGGTGGGATAGCTAATGTTAGTAATGGGCCTGATGCTTGGTGGAGCCAGGTTTCAGTCATTATTAAGACATCTAATTGGTATTCCAGTATGAGGTCATGGATGTCAATGGCATCTGCACCTAGGCAGCAAACGCTCAATAGGGCACCTTTCCACAGGGTATTGGGTGGAGTCTTGTGTGTTGTAAGGGCGGGATGAGACAGCCTGGCTTATATTATCAGGCTGTGTTTTGGAATGGGAGCGACTGAAGGGGAGACCGTGTATGGCAGGGATTTAAGATTCCTGTAGAAGTTATTGTTAGAGATATGGGAGTGTTTGAGAAGTGGGCTATTTTGTTTCCTGTTAGGCGATGGTGCATCCTGGTGGTCTAAATCTTCTGGTTGCACCCAGTGAAGGACTTTTCAGTAATGGGAAGAGGACTTGGGTCCTGGTGCTGAGGTGTGACTGGCACATGGCACCCAGGCAGGGGGTGATGCGAGTGATGGTATGCGTGTCGGTCTTGTGTATGTAGGGGAAGGCTGTCGTGTTGGGAAGGAATGGTGTGAGGCAGGGGAGTGGATGGTGACTAGGGCAGTAGATGCGGGCCAGGCCTGTTCCTAGATGGATGTTGGCGCCATTGGAGCAGGTTGTGGTGTGGGTACGGCTATTGCACTGAAGGTCAGAAATGGTTGGCTGGAGTGACTGATTGCGGTTAACATAGGCACTTGTAAGCATGGCTATGAGGTGGAATAGGCAGGTTAAGGTAGTGGCTGTTAGCGTGGCCATGTAGGCTAAGTATGTTAGTCTGGTGATTGTGGTGCAGTTTTATATGGGGCCTCTGCTTGGGGCAGAGATAGGCAACAAGTCAATTGGGATGAAGCAGGTGTTGATATTGGGAGCTGATGCGAAAGACACAATGCGAAAGACACAATGCTAACAACTAGCAGCTCTGTGAATCTCTAGTAAGCAACGTACCGAGAATCTTTTGTGCTCAGTTTTGGGTCGGATTACAGGTGAACGTCAAGGATTGCAATAACTGCAATAAGACCAGGGGTTGGAATACGCTATTGTGTGTATTATTTTTGATTCATGCATGCACATTTTACGTATCCTTGCCTGTTTTGATTAATAAAACAAAGTTTGAAATCAATAATTGACTTTATAACCTATAACTTAGTCATTGCCTACCTGAAACTGATTTCTCTATTTGCCAAGGCACATTTAGTATAGTACATCTTTTTTCACTTGTAATGCATTTACTATGATTAACTTCTTTTATGGTTTGACTCCTATAATTAACTTCTTACCCTTCTCTATAGGGAGAGAGGGATGAATACTTTCCTATTTCGCCCCCATTGTGGTGAAGCTGGGGCTATTGTTCACCTGGCAGCAGCTTTTTTGACTGCAGACAATATATCACATGGCTTAAACCTTTCAAAGGTGAGTACAAAAAATAGAATTATGCTTCTAAAGAAAGGTGTGCTAATGTACATAATTAATTCTGTTTATGGTGTTAGAAAAAATAGTTTTCGCTCCTAGCATTGTTTGTTTTACCCAGCATATCCAATGGCGATCAAGCGCCCTCTCTGTGGACGCTTTCTCTGACTGTGCTCTCTCTCTCTCTCTATCGCTCTCTCTCTCTCTCTCTCTCTCTCTCTCTCTCTTTCTCTCTCTCTTTCAGTGCAGTATTTGTCAGTGGTGCAGATGCTCTCTCTCTCTCTCGCTCTCTCTCTCTCCATGGGAATGGGGACTCGTTGGAAGCAATGGTACCATTTGTAACGGTGCTGATGCTTCTGTGACAGCTGTGCCTGCCGGGGTGATGCGCCGCCAGGTCAGACATGCCGGGTGCATCAACTATGACAGGCAGAGCTGTAGTCTGCCGGTCCGGAAAGGGTGCCGGTACTTGCTACCAGCACCCTTTTTTCCGGTCCGACAGACTCGTAATGAGGCCAATGTATCATTGTGTCTGTTTCTCTGTCTCTTTGTGTCTGTGTCTACAGAAATGTGTCTCTCTCTTTCTTCATCTGTCTGTCTGCTTTTCTCTTCATCGCTCTATGTTGTAGCTCACTCTTCCACTTTGTTTCTCTCTTATTCTTTTTTAAACAATTTTATTTAATATTATACAGTTAAATTAATAATTTTAAATACAATTCATTCAATCTAATACATGACATCGACATAAAATCATCGTCCCGAACAGTGAACGAATAGACATTTCATTATTCTAAAATCATTAAAATCTCAAGGATTTTTTTCTCCATAATCTGGTAAAATAAATAATACATCCTTCACAAGATCCAGAAATAAACATTTCCCAGAGAGCATCAGAGGTAATGGACATATCATATCCATTAGCTCTAATTGCCTTTGTATGTAACACCGCTGTCCCTGAACACTCAAAAAGGAGATGACGAGCCGGCTCCAGTTCAAATTTGCCACAGAGATGACAGAATATTTAATTCCTAGGAATCTTAAAACATCCCCAGTAATCTCAAATGATTTAATAGCGTTGAATTTGAGACACATGTAATCCCACACCAAGGGATTACATATGAAGTGCTGCATACACTAGGAACCTGCTAAAGCTCTAATATGTATGGCATAAACCATTCACTCCTGGATTTAGAGGCTAAATTGGCAACAAGCTGATCATGAGTAGCAGCCTTCAGTGAAACCATCATAATTCTTGCCTAAGAATTCAGATTCATTGCTAATGGACCCCCTGAGCTCTAGAAATCCACTTGTCAGATTCCTTTTTAATAGAAGCTAAAGCACTAAGCCGCATATAAGGGATTCTACTCGTGAACACCTCAACTAGCCAACCCATGAGTGAGTTTTTTCCAGTATGTGCTAATTTCCAATACAAAGTTAAGCAGTTCAGTGTAATTCGCTCTCTGATTGGCAATACATTAAACTCCAAATAAAACATTTCTGATGGAACATATGAAGGTAGGCTTAAAATTCTCTTTAAACTCGTTATTTCTAATCTGGAAATAATTTCCCAGCTTTTAAGCGCCCACATCTCAGCTGCATAAGTAATTATGGGTGAGATTTTCGTTGAGTACAGCTTTGTGAAAGTCCCAACTGAATATCCTCCCCCTTTGTGTGCAGTATGAACAAATGCCACCTAATGTTTGTGCTGTTCTGATTTTGAGTTGGTTAGTGTGAGCAGTACTAGTGAGCTTGGAGTCCAAGGTAAGTATGTATAGTGAGTGATTACTTTGATAGTAACACTGTTCATGTTCTATTTAATTCTGGCCGCCCTTTTCTGTTTGTAATCAAGCACCATGATCTTAGTTTTAGAGGTGTTAACCTTGAGTTAGTTAGCCGCCAATAAGCGTAAAGATTATTTAACGCAGTTTGAAGCCCTCCTGGAGTTAAGTCAAGGAGGGCAATATCGTCGGCGTAACCCATCCATTTCGACACCCTATTACCTAATTTAGGTGGTATACAAATTGGACCCGCCGATGCCCTCCCCATGTCAGACAAATACAGATTAAACAACATGGGAGCCAAGATACAACGCTGCTTGACTCCCATGTTGATGCAAATCCACCTAGAGGCCCTCCATTGCCCTCCAGCCGCACTTTGACCCGCGTCTTATCATGTAGCATCATGACCTTTTTTTAACATCTCGGGAGCAATCCCCCAGCTCGTTAATTTCCCCCAGAGTCTTGCTCTATCAACCTTATCGAAAGCTGCGCTATATTCTATGAAAACTACATAGACAGGTCGCCTGCAAATCAGCCATGATTGTTGGATAACAGTGGCGAGAGCTAAAAAATTGACTGTAGTAGAGCAGCCTTTGTGGTAAACGGTTTGGCTTAATGGCATGATGTTTTCAGCCTCCACCCAACTGGTTAGTTTCGCAAGGACCTGAGCAACCACCTTTGCTGGAACATCAAGCATTGCCAGGAGGCGGTAATTGTAACGCTCACCTGACTCCCACGGAGGCGCTGGCCTGGTTCGCGCTGCTGTGACCTCTTCTAAGGTGATGTGCAGGGTTCGGAAGACGGACTGGACCGGGCCCCCAAATCTGGCTTGTCTGGCTCGCAGAAGTATCCTTATGTAGGCAAAAATAGGGGATTAACTGTCTGCGGGGTAATGCAATCAGCCTCCCACTTTCCCCTCTCACCCTCCTCGAAACCCTTCTGTGATTCCTCGTAGTGTTTCACCTTAGGGTCTGGAAGGACGAGCTCTCCATCCTGCTTCTGATGCAGGGGCGCGTTGGTATCCAGTTACTTCACTGGATTTTCGGATTGGTGAGAACCAAACTTGCTTGGCTTCCAGGTAAGTTTTTTGATAAGAGGTTCCCCTTGTGTCCATGCATTAATGTACTAATGCTAGTGTCTTTTTCCCCATAGGGGGCCGGGGTACGGAATGCCGGGGAACAGGCACCGACCCGAGATGAGAGATGAAATCCTTGTAGAAATCAGGTAAGTCTTTAATGAGCGTTTTTTTAGTAATGTCTTTTCATTCGCTCATTAACACTGATGTCTCTTTTTCCCCTTAGGGGCCGGGGTCCGGAAATGCCAGGATGCGGCGCGGACCCGAAATGAAGAGGGAATGAATCAACAGGTAAGTCTTAACATGGAGATTTAGCTTTCCTTATTCCCTTCTCTCTCTCACCTTTTGTTCTGGTCTTTTTCTCCCTAGGCGCTGGGGCGTGACTGCGAATCCGGATGATCGCTGCTGAACATGGAGGCGCCCTGTAAAGGTGAGTGGAATGCGGCGCTGCAGCGTTCGACACGATGAGCTTTTAAATAAAAGTCTTCCTTTTCAGGATTGTCGGCGAGATGTCTCCGGGATGCGGATTTAGCAGGTAAGGACTTTTCCTTCTTCTGTTCTCTTCTTCTCTTCCTTTGCAGGTGATCCAGGATGCTGGCAGGAGTGGCAGAAGTCAGGATGCAGGAGCAGACACGGTGAGCGTCCAGCTGCTAGATGCAGAACAACGCGAAGCACGTGTGGCTGTTCGGGTGGGGTTTAAATAGCCTTGGAAGAAGTTCCAGGTATGTATCCTTCCTCCAATCAGGTATGTAGCCTTCCCCGACCACGCCCGGATGGTAAATTAGTCCCACAGGTAAAGTAGTTCCTTTCAGGCCTCAAGGAGGCCGGGATCCTGCAGCATGGTCTGCATCAGGTAAGTGCACCCAAGCACTTCCATAATGAGCCTGGCGCCTATAGCGCCAGGACTGATGTCTTTTATGAGCCTGGCGCCATAGGCGCCAGGACACTGTCCAAAGGGCCCCTATATGGGGTTGCTGGGTCCTTCCTTGGGGACGCAGGGCTTGAACCGGCTCCCCGGGAGCGGGCATCATGACAGTAATTGTGAGAGTCTGCGTGGAACTAAAATGCTATCATTCCATGAGTGAGGGATGGTCTGGGTGGATTCAATGCAAGAGAAGAGCTGATGAAGAGAGTCTGACCATAATGCGACATCCTCTTTTATTAATAGATTATGTAAACCATCAGCGCCAGGAGCACGAGCGGATTTGCTAATATTAGTTAGCATGGCAACCTCCTCCTTACTTTTGGTATACTTCCAGGCTTCTAGAAAATTATGAGTACTAATTTGTCCTGGTGAGTGTCCTCCAATAGTGATGTAAATATACTTTATCCATTCTTGCTCAGAGACCCCATTGATATCACGATGAGTCTGATAATTTCTGTTGATGATTTTCCAGAATGTACGTGAATCATTGGTTAGAGTAGTTAAAACCAGGTCTCTCCATAATTGACACTCACCCAGGTAGTGATGTTATCTCAACCATTTGATGTAATTGGTCCTGATTAACTTTCAACCGATTGCGTATAGTATAGGATCAGAGACAGAGCGTGCCAAGGCACGTAGCTCTTTTTGATTATTTCTCTTTTTATCCCTGATCTTTTTTCTGTGTTTTCGATTCAATCCTACTACCCTCCTATTGTTTCCCACAATTCTTTGAGAGATGCTCTCTCTAATCAGTGCAACACACTTTTCATATCTCACCAAGGTAAAGGCACCCTGTGATAAATTGGACTCAAGCTCAGCAATAAGCCGTGAACGGACAAGATCTTTAAAGACTTTGCAAGCAATAACCGAAGTAGCCTTAATCTTAGAGGATGTCGATGCAACTCGATTTAATGCACTGTTGACCTTGAACATCCCAGTCGTGTGAGCTTTTGAGACAGACCCCTCAATGTCAAGACTCAATACAATGGGATAGTGATCGCTTTCTGTCCAATGATGAACGTACATATCAATAATCAATGTGGGGGCATTCACCACAAACACAGTCAATTATGCTGGAGCTGTTAGCGGAGGTCCTGGTGAACTGAGGAGGACAATCGGAGGGACATGTTCCATTTATCATAACAAACCCCTTGGAATAGAGAAAAGATGCCCAGCTAATGCCAGGTGGACAAGAGCAGTCCAACCTGGACTCATGACCTACACCCGAGGAACAAATAACACTAGTTACAACATCAACATTTCTATTTCATGAAATCCTGAAATTGAAGTCTCCACATGATATAATTGGAGATACAGATGTCACTGTGCCTAGTAGACACTCCAGTTATTTCAGAACCTCAGCATGTGATCCAGCATAGGGAGGATTGTAAAAATTGATGAGAATAATTTCTTTCTTCCCCTTGATATCGATGTACACCATTCTTCCTGCAAGAATATTTGGCGAATCACAATATATCTCGGTCAGTGAAAGAGGGTGCTTCACACCCAAAAGCAATCTCCCTTTGGGCCTGCCAACCCTTCTTCTAACTGCAGGTTTAACCACTATGCTCCACCCATCCAGGACCATTGACTTAGGAGCCAGGTCTCCTGGAGGGCAACAACACTGAAGTTGTCAAAATGTTCAAATAGACCGTCCTGCTCAAGTAAATGTTTATGTCCCCTAGTATTCCAACTGAGCAAACAAATTAAATTGCTAGAACCCCTGCAATTTCCTCTGGCGGACCATCCCTACCAGCTACTCCCAATGATCTTCCTCAGTCAGACCTAACCCTCTGTCCGCCAGACCTTATAAAACTGGGTCGACGCTCAGAGGGGCAGCCATGGGCACTGCAGATGTTCTGAGAACCGCCTGTGTTTGATCAATGCTCTTCTTAATGCTGTTGGAAACCGACGTCACATCACATCGACTAACCTGCGTTAGCCCAATTAGGGAGTTTTTTACTTTTTACAACTGTGCACTCGTAACCAACCCGTAAGAATTGGTGGGAGTGATCGGCAGCATAGTCAATCATTGCATCAGTAAAAAAGTAAATCAAAGATTTTACAAACGCCTCCTCTTCACACTGCTATACAATTCTGATATCACTACTCTCAATAATCTGTAGAGGTATGACAGAATTAAACAGTTTCATTATCTGTGAGCGATTCAAATAATCATATTTGTCCTTACGAAAAAGTTATTTAATTTGTAGAGCCTTCTCAGTGTTATCAATATCACAATTAGTAACAATCGTTTGTGTGCTTTCAGTATTTAGGGGTGCATCGATTTGAACCTCGACCGTCATTACCGTTTTGCCCGATAACACCGTCGGCACAGAGGTGGGGGGCAACACAGCAGGAGTAACAAATAGTTGTTTCAAGTTATACACAGGAACCAATTCACATTGGCATTAAGAACCAGTAACTCCTTGTTTTTGGTATTTCCGGTGAGCCCCACCCGTCTCTTCACCCACAGTAGGCAAGTCCACAGCAGTCCGTGCCTGGATGACAGATCCAGCCCCCTGACTGTTCATCTCAGTTTCGGTACATAACGGGACAACATTTTTGGAAATCAGTGGGTCACTCATAGGCTCAATGAAAAAGGCTGTTTGCACAGCACAATTAGTCAGAGTAGCACTCCCACCCGCTTCCTGCCCTCCTGTAGAAATAACGTTATTACGCTTTGTGATGTGTGAACCAGTAAGAATCCCCTCTTCCGATGAACTATTAGCTCTGAAATAAAATGGAGCTGCCCCCAAGCCTGACCCCTCAACAGTGTGAGGGTTGGAATTAACTCCTGATGTTTTTTTTAGATGTTTGTGGTCAGCATACTTTTTTTCCTGGCAGATTACATTTTGCTCTTTATGTAAATACCAGGCAACAGGCTCGATGACAGGAAGGAGCACCCCAGTAGATGGGGATAGAGCGACGATTGTCCCTTGGGATTTGTTAGAACACACCAAAGGCTTGCTCTTCAATGACACTCTATACTGGTGTCTATTTTCTCAAGACAACTAGAATGACCCAATAAAGGGTGTCTCAATTAAGGGAAACTGCTTGTTTGCAAATCACAGTGTCTTGCTGTTTTAAGTGATTCAAGATATCATCAAATCGAGTGAGAAGTTGTGAAAGAAGGTTCTCCAAAACTCTAAACATTGAGGCAGAATCATGACTTATACAGTTCTTATATCACTGGCGTGCGAAGAATTAAATAGAATCGCTGTGTCTGAAAGTACTTCCGCAGACAATGAACTTAGATCACCCAATGGTACAGCCTCAGTCCCTTGTAGATTAAAAGACACATTAGGGACAATTTATAAAGAAAGTGCGTGCATGGTGTAAGGAAAGCATGGCATCAAAGTAAGACAGACACAAGTGATTACAGTTCAAGGGTGTTTATTAAACTGTAAAATGAGTGAGCTAAATGCATAATCCAAACCTAAATCTAAGATGGGAGAAAGCTACGACCAAATAATAATAATACCGTCCAAGAGGAGTCTAGTGAAATAAAAAGGGCCTATACTAAGAAACCTATTGCCAAACATTACCGCTATGTTACAAAATAATGTGTGTTACAAAATAGTGTGAAATAATGTTCACAAGAAAAGAAAGAAGTGTTCACAAAATTATAAGTCAGGATGTTATGGCCGGGGTCTCCCTTCCCCATGTTTATAGAACGGGACAAGGAGGGACTCTCGAGCACAGCACACTCCTCAGCTTCTCCAGCACAAGTTTACAGTTCCTTCTCTCTATATCAGGGCCTTCTGTGCCCAAGTCTTTTCTCATGCAAAGTCTCTTGCTTCAGATGGCCTGATGCTTTAAAACAACAAAAAAAAAGTTCCTTCTGCTATCTTTTGCGTCAGGTGATTACCTTTCACCCTTGGATCCCCCTCAGCCGGGCTCCGATCCTTCTCTCAGTAGTCAGTCTCCCTCTGTTGGGCTCAGACCAACCACAGCACTTGTCAATCCAAACAGATACTTACGTGTCGTCTCACAGGGTCATTCTGTTTGTTTACAGCAAATGCGGTTTTCACACATTCACAGTTCCTTCTGCATTTCCCTCAGCCGGGCGCAAACGCCTATTTCACAATGTTAAAACCTGGGCAATGGGTGAAGGACATACGATTGTACAAGGGTTTTGGCTCTCCCCTTGTACGCCCACCTTAACTCTCTATATCGGCCTTCCTTGCGGCCTCTTGATACTTGTAGTTTTCTTCCTTCCCAATATTCAATATAGTCTTTTGGTTCATAAGAGGGGCACCAGCCAGGGACCTTCAACTGGGCACCCACGTGGCACCGCACCTCTCTATCTCTGGTACCAATGTGTTCACAAAATACCTTATGTCTAATTATCTTCTTAGTGTTGCCACTTCAACCCTGAACTCAACACAGTCCGGTTGGCTATCAGCGTCTTCCGACTCACCGGCTGTGCTGAACACATTGGCGGTTCCTTTGCCGCGGGAGTCAAGGATGGTACCACAATGGCAACCTCGTCTCCCAGCCCTGGCTATCAGTGCGGGAGGGTGCCATGTACCCCTGACATCTGTCACACCATGGGCCAGCTGCGATTCCGGTTTTATGTTTCTTTCACCGGAGGCTTCGCGGGTCTGGGTTGAAAAGGGCAAGGGCAACTCCCTCCATCATGTCCTTTCAGGTCTCGCCACATTTCCTCTCTGTTTGAACTGCCGTCCTGGAATGGCTGCTTCCTCGTGCATTCAGCCTTGCTGGAGTGTGCTCTTGTGCTCCGCCGTTTAGCCCTATGGGAAAGAGAAAGGGTAGTCAGGTTTGCGTAGTTGTCAATAATTGCCCGACTCTGTCTGACCCTTGTGTTGGGACATGTCAGGTAAACGGCTCGAGTATTGGTCTGTTGTCGTTCACACTGTGAAAAAGTGTTCATGTTGAAAAAGGGGGGTAGAGTTTCTAAGTATCCAACTGGGCAGGATGGGGAAAACGTGTCATAATAAGGAAGTGGTTACCGTGCCTCAACCTTCGGTGTCCCACTTCCACTCCCCGAAGATCCCCCATCCAGGTGAGCCTCCCTCACTGGTCCACCCCCAGGAAATGGATCCAATAGCGATGGCCGTGTCCTGGCCACCTGGATGACAAATCCCCGGGGACTATCGAGCGAGACACCTTTAGGTTTCTCGCATACCTGCATCTGTTTCACAGGGGAACCGGGAAAGGAAGTCTACATTCCCCTGGTCCTTACCTTTTCGGTGTTCCACAGTTAAACACAAGGGCTGTAGGTCTAGAAACCATTGCATGACACAAGGGTTGGAGTCTTTGTGTTGGCTAATCCAAACTAGGGGAGAATGGTCTGTGACGAGTGTGGACTTTCTCCCTAAGTGGTAGTATCTGAGATGGATAATGGCCCACTTAATATCCAAGGCCTCGCGTTCCAGCACAGAGTAATTGTTTTCATGTGGGAAAAGCTTGCAACTTGTAACCAAGATGGGATATTCTAATCCGTTGCATACTTGAGACAGTACTTTTCCTAATCCTGTAAGGGAGGCATCTGTTTGCAGTATGAACTCCTTAGAGAAGTCTACTACCTTTAGCATTAGGTTCTGGCACGGGGTTTGCTTCAAGGTGTTATATATCATCCTCGTCCATCCAATGCAGTTTCTGGGGTTCCACATTCTTAAGTTTATCAGTCAGCCTAGCTGTTTTGTACGAAATGTTTGGGATAAATCTGCGGTAATATCCTATTAACCCTAGAAAAGCTCTATGACCTCTCTTAGTTTTGGGTGTTGGTGTATCTAAGATGGCTTTCACTTTCTCATTTTGAGGCTGTACGTTCCCATTCCCTACAAAGAAGCCGATGTATTTCACGTCTGATTGGGCCAGTATTCATTTAGATGGATTAGCAGTTAGGCCGGCCTCTCTGAGGAATTTCCTAATAGTATAAAGATGGAAGCGATGGTCCTCCCGTTTTTACTATAAATTATGATATTGTCAATATGAGCTCCACAGAAATCGGAATATGGTCATAAGATTTTATCCATGAGGCGTTGGAAAGTGGCTGGTGTGCTGTGTAAGCCAAAAGGGAGGACTTTGAATTGAAACAGTATTAGGGGTGTGGAAAAAGCTGTTCTCTTTATCTGACCCGTATACTGGGACTTGCCAGTACCCTTTTGTTAAGTCTAAGGTGGATAGAAAGGTGGCTACTCAGAGTTTTATCAATTTGGTCATCGATGCGTGGGATGGGGTAGGCATCAAAGTCAGAAATTGCGTTAACTTGACAGAAGTCTATGCAAAACCTCCAGGAATGGTCAGGTTTAGTGACCAACACGATAGGGGAGGACCATGGGCTGAAAGAAGGCTCAATAATATTGGTTTTCAACATTTTATTTACCTCCTCAACCACTATCTGTTTGCTGTTTTCCAGGAGTTGATAGGGTTTTAAATGAACCACTTTTCCCTTAGGTATTCTATTATAGTGGTAAGTGCCGTTTACTCTTCCTGGTTTTTCTAACAATACTTTGGGAAATGAGGCAATTACATTTTCTAGATCTTCTTGTTGTTGAATAGATAGTTCTAGAGGGATTAATTTGAGGCTGTCTATTTCTTCAGGAATCAAACAGGATATTACTCTAGCATGGGTGGCCGACAGGTTCTCTTTCCAGTCTTTTAAGAGATTTACGTGATACAAATGGACCTTCTGTTTCCTGTCCAATTGGGCTAATTCATAAGTACAGGCTCCCGTTTGTTCTAATATTTTGTAGGGCCCATGCCACTTAGAGACAAGCTTGTTTTCTGAGGTGGGTAAGAAGAGAAGTACTTTCTGTCCTACTGAAAACAATCTTAGGCTCACCTTTCTGTCAGAAGTGGATTTTTGCTGACTCTGGGTTTTTGCCATATGAGAGCAGACTAGATCGCAAACAAGTCTCATATGTTCTCGCATTTTAATAGCGGTTTGCGGGACGGGAATGGGTGCCTCTTCTCGCTTTTCCTAGGTTTCCCAGAGCATATCCGGGACATCTCTAGGCTCTCTATCCTAAAGTAGTTCGAAAGGAGGGACTCCTGTAGAGGCCCGGGGAGTTTTCTCTATTGTAAATAGTGCCCAAGGGATCATTCGGTCCCAGTCTTTCCCGTCCTTATATACCAATTTCCATAGGATTAATTTCAGTGTTTTATTGAACCTTTCCACCAAGCCATTGGTTTGGAGATGGTATACAGAGGTTCGTAGGGTGGTAATATGGAGCAGCTCTTTGACTTCTGCAATAAGCTTGCTCATAAAGTGTGATCCTTGATCAGTTAGTATTTCTTTGGGAAAGCCAACCTTGGAAATATTACGGTAAGAGGTGTTTAAGGATTTGTTTTGTGGTATTGTTTCACATCGGGAAGGCTTCGGGGTATCTGGTGACATAGTCAACAATCACAAGGACATATTTGTTGCCTAATCGTGATGTTTCTAAAGGCCCAATGATGTCCACCCCGATTCTCGAAAATGGGACTTCTATGATGGGTAAGGAATTCAGAGGGGCAGGTAGTGGGATGTGTGTGCTGGTTTTTTGACAAATGTCACACGTCTGAACAAAGGTTTTGATGTCAGCGTGGATACCTGGCCAGTAAAACTTCCCACTGATATGTGATTGGGTTTTGGAGTGTCCTAAGTGCCCTGCGGTGAGATGGGAGTGTGCAATCTCCAGCACAACCTTGCAGTGTGTCTTGGGGATTACTAGCTGCGTCTTCACTAAGCCTTCTATAGATGTTTCTCTTCTACATAAAAGCCCATGCTTTAAGAAGAAAAAGGTGCTTCTTTTCTGTATACCATCTCCTTCTGAAATGGCCTATAAAAAAGCTTCAGCAAGAGCTGGATCATTTCGCTGGGCAAAGGCTGGGTCGGGATAGATAGTATGCTCTTCTCCTTTCCTTTCTTCGATGTTAACTAGTTTATTAGCTTCGCCAAAGCATAATGTACCTCTTTCTGTTTTGTCTTGTTCACTTTCTTTAAACTGAGGAAATAGAGCCCTTTCCAAAATTCCTTGAGCAATTTGATCCCCATGACGTGCTTCAAATGGGATTTCACCATGATTCTGTAAGAGAACCTTTACATCTCCCCGGAAGTCAGGATCGATAACGCCTGCTAAGACGTCTATACCGAACTTCCACACTAGGCCAGATTTTGGGGCCAACCTTATTTAACACCCTGGTGGGGGTATCAAAACCAAATCGGTAGGAATCATTCCTCTTTTCCCAGGGGGGATAACAGCCTCCCTACTGCTACAGATATCGAAACTTATCGATTCTTTCATGACAACAGAGCGGCTAGAAGCTCTATGACTGAGCTTTTGAAATTATAGGGTTCTCCATTTAGTTTCAATTGAGTCAGATCCCACCCTAACACCATATGTAAGCAAGGTGTGGCATCAAAGTAAGACGGACACAAGTGATTACAGTTCAACAGCGTTTATTAAACTGTAAAGTGGGTGAGATAAACACCCATTCTAAACCTAAATCTAAGATGGGAGCAAGCTACGACCATCAAATAATAACACAGTTGAAGTGGAGTCTAGTCAAATAAAAAGGGCCTATACTAAGAAACATATTGCAAAACCTTACAGCTAAATTGCACAAGAGTGTGGGATAATGTTCACAAGAAAAGAAAGAAGTGTTCACAAACTGATAAGTCAGGATGTTATGGCCAAGGTCTCCCTTCCCCACGTTTTTAGCACGGGACAAGGTGGGACTCTCGGGCACAGCACACTACTGGGCTTCTCCGGCACAAGCTTACAGTTCCTTCTCTCTATATCAGGGCCTTCTGTGCCCAAGTCTCTTCTCGTGCAAAGTCTCTTGCTTTAGAGGGCCTGATACTTTAAAACAACAAAACAAACCTAATTGACATGTGGCGCAAGGTACATCCACAAGAGAAAGTGTTCACTTTTTATTCCCCCCCCCACACCTCACTTATTCCAGAATAGATAACATACTGGTTGAAGTGGCATATAAATATACCATACTGACTGCAGCCATCGAGATTGTAGCATGGGCAGACCATGTACTGTGCTCACTGGAACTAGATTTTGGCCTGCCTCCACAGACAGAGCGCAGATGGATCTGCAATGACACCCTCTGGAAGGTTCCACGGTTTAAAGAAACCCTTGTTGAGGAAATAAAGAGTTATTATTATATGGCTTAGATATGTGTTTAATTAACATAGAGCACATCTTGGATGTAATTCAGGGCAAGATATGGAAATATACCTTGGGGCCTGCCTTTTCCATACCCAATTCCATACTATGCCATGAACTTGACATATCTTCACTCTCGTCCAAATGGCATTGGCGCTTGCTGTCGAACTATGTCAAAATACCGAACCCTCTGAGGAATTCCTTATATGAGGATCTCTCTCTAATGCTAACTGCTGGTAACCCCCCTTACTTGTGAATTTTGCAGAAAAAATGAACAACATCCTAGAGGAAATTAATGTCTCCACTGTTGACCTATGTGTTTTATTACCGAGGGTTAAGCGGAAATTTAAGGAGCTTGATTGGTGCAAGCTCACAGAGAAGAACTATGGTTATAAGTATTACAACAAATATGTGAAGTGTATTAGGAAACATGGGGAACGAGCCTTATACCTAATCAGATTTCCATGTGAGAAACAAAAAATTATATATATGCGCTTCAAATTAAATCAATTTGCCACTGATGAGCGCATTCTATCTTGGCATAAGAATGACTCAAACAGTGACAATGGTAATTGTCGTTTGAGTCCGAAACATAGACCCTGAAAGCTAAAAATACTTAGTAATGTATTGCATGTACTTCGAGAATGCTCAGATGATCGTTTTTGACAACTATTTAGTAAATGATTCTCAGTTGTCAAGAGAAAGCTTATGGACTAGGTGTATGTGGGGGGGGGGTGACAATCAAACACTGGTCCTTGCACGGGTACGATTACTGGATATAATCGATACAAAGCACCAGGAACTATAAAAAAAGTGTAGTAGTCATCTTAAATTGGCCAATAGGTTTGACTCGAAGGGAATATATGATTGATTGTAATTATTTGTGTTCAATTATAAGGTCATGCTATAAGTGTATGTAAAAAGTGTCAGAATATCTACTATGCATAAATCCCTATTGAAATAACATATGTCCAGTGGTGTTCACAATAGTAGGTTTCATAGGATGTTGTTTATATCATTTTAAAGTTATTATGTTTATCTTATGTATATTTATATGTTGCGGTTGTGATGAGGTTTTATATATTGGACCGGAAGTGACTTGCAAGTGACAGCTGTTGGGCTGGATGCGCTACTCTGTCCGTTGTATTTTCGAACGATAGTCGGCAAGAGGGAGTTACCTGGACGAAACACTCCATCTACTTGCTCGTGTGGGATCACGGACTGTTAGCACTGCCTACTGCCCCTCCTGTGCTGTGACACACACCGTAGCCCTGCCCATCCAATACAGCTATTGGTCCTTGCTAGTCATATCTACTCCGGGCGCGCGCACCAGAAGTGACTTGCAAGTGACAGCTGTTGGGCTGGAAGCGCTACTCTGCCTGTTGTATTTTCGAACGATAGTCTGCAAGAGGAAGTTACGTGGACGAAACACTCCATCCACTTGCTCGTGTGGGATCACGGACTGTTGTAAGACTCTATAGACTCTATATGGATTGTTACATTTTTGTCAATTTACGGCGTGGCTGCTGCACGCACGCTTATACCTTTATTAGAAAGTAACATTGTTCTCTTTTTTCCATTAGAGCACTGGCTACTGCCCCTCCTACGCTGTGACACACACCTTAGCCCTGCCCATCCAATACAGCATTTGGTCCTTGCTAGTCATATCTACTCCGGGTGCGCGCACCGGAAGTGACTTGCAAGTGACGGCTGTTGGGCTGTTCGATGTGGGTTTGTGGGGTGGCAGGGCTGGAATTTAGGTATTAGTATGTGTCTCTTTAGAACTGTTCAGACCCTTGCCTAAAATGTGTACATTTGGAATTGCGTGAGCTACACCCTCCGTGGACCTGGTTTAAATTATAGGCATTAGTGATTATCTCTGTCAATGAATATTGGATGCAACTGGCCTTAAAATTGCAGTGTTGCTTGTAAGTATATGCTAGAAATTTCTGCAAAAATCTGTGTGTCCTGAGAATATAAGATCTGGTTGTCTGAATGGTACGTGTAATGAAGAAGGGTAAACGGGAGCTATACATGTATCAAAGGACAGTTCCCTTGACTAGGCGAGAAACAATGGCCAAGGTACAGCCCTTTAATGATATTCTTTCAGCTCCCTTGGTATTCACTCCTCTAAGAGGGACTATGAGAATGGCTATGGCCGTGCCCCTGACTCCCTCCCCCCATCATCCATGGATATAGTAATGCAGAATTTGAATGATGGAGAGGAAATGGGCAATGAGTCGATCTTATTAATTGTATCTGGAGAGGGGGAGAAAACCAATGAAGGAGAGGTTGAGAGTCTGGGATTACAGCAGGCAGCGGTGTTGGGGGACAACCACTTCCAAAACGATATGGATAATCCACTGCTTGCTTTGTCACAATACCCTATGGGTAAAGAGCCTAAATGGGAACTATCCTCCGCACAACCTATGGCACTGCAACACCAGAGGGATAGTGCCCAAGAGGATAAAATTCATGAGAACATTTTAGAAGAACTATCCCTGCACACACTTTTGCTAAAGCAGCTTATTCACGCAGTGGAAAATAAAAACTCCAAGGAGCTAAACTATGGTAACACTGAGAAACATATATTGGGTTCTTTTAATACTCAGGCTATAACAGGGGCTGGAGATTTGGATGTTGAAAATCCCCAAGCACCCGTGGATAGCAATTTGGCTATATTGGAATCAGGTGGTACTAAAGATGTGTGGCAACCTGAATTTGCTCCCAACTCATATATCTTTGGGCCACAAAAGTCTAATGTTGGAGATCATTTGGGCGTCCTTGGGAACAAATCAACAGTGGTGGATAATACCAATAATAATTTTTAAAAAGTTTGTGCAGAAAAAAAATGATTTTGAGTATAAGCGCAAATATAAAAAAGCAGCCAAGAATATCTGGCGTAATCTGGTGAGAGATGAGGTGGTCTCTGCTGATTCAGATTCACATGTTGAGGTGGAGGGGGAGGATGTAATCTTGTGTCGGGCCACTGAGGGCTTGTTGGCCCATGACACTATACATGGGAATTTGAAAAATAAGGGACTCAGAAACAATATGGGTAGTAGCATAGCGGGTTACCTTCCTCAAGATCAATTAGTGAAGGGAAGCTTGCGCAACTTTTTTCCCCAAAAATCTAATAAAAAAAGTGTCTACTGCTGAGGATGCATCTCTGCCAAAAGTTAATCCTTGTGAGAGGGTGAATAAAGACTCGAATATATTGATTCCTGAGATGACTCCCTGCTTACTTCAACTTTTGAATGATGATATGGGAGACCCATGAACAACCAGTAGGAAAGACCACGCCGATTGGGGGAGTGGAAAGGTGTATTACTACTCCCCAGAGGATAAATACTACTGGGGAGGTTATTCCCGATACTCTGGTTAAAGGAGAACATCTGCAATTAAATGGCCCAGGGCAGACAAAGACGTTTGAATATCCCGGCCACTGGGGATGGTCCAGAGGCTCAAGAGAATGAATATTTAGGAGGGGCGCCTCTTCGGGAGTTTGAGAAGGGAAATGATGGGGGGGAAAAATGGCTATGGCACGAGTCATTAGGAAGGTCATCAAGCTGATGTTAGATGATCACGATAAGGGGCAATCCGCACCGGCATTTCCAGGTCGTATAATTGATAGTTCTTCTTCCTCTGTAGTGGTCTGTAACTCCATAAAGGATCTGAAGGTGCCCCTGGGTACCCAGTCTATTAATGTTGAAGATAAGGATGGTCAAGTGGGCACCCTGGATAGGGCTTTAGTAGATTGTCAAATAAGAGGAAACTCAGTTCAATTGGCTCCACGATTTGAAGATCCATCTAGGGGGAGTAATTTGGATGGCACATACATAAATTAAGGTGCCGCTATTGATTTGAGACCACCCCGCTATCCTGATCATCCAAGTATTATCTTGCAGTATTTATTCAATGATGGAGGGCGTGTTTTGTTAAACCGCCCAAAAATTCTGGCAATGTTTGGGGAAATCTCCAGTCTTTTGCTAATTACTTCAGGCGATATAAAATTAGTTGACTTTGTCCATCCAGAAAGAAATGATTATGTTAGGCTGGTTTTGTGCTCTGGGACAATCATGGATATGGTATTAAAAGCATCTGATACCTTCCATAAGTTTGGGTATGACTTGCAGAAAGTGGTAATGGATAAGGGCACCAACTCGGGCGTTTTTCAGGGCGGACCAATTAAAAAACTAAGTGTAAATCGCAACTCCAATGTGGAGGGGACTGAGGGTGAATCTAGCTTAAGATGGTTGGCACTTACATTGCGGGATTCCATTTTTCAATTACAAGGTCTAAAGCCTAACAGTTAACAACATGAAACCCTTGACCCTGGTTAGTTGGCACTCCAGGGGAAATTGGGCCCTCAAAAATTCTCCAGAGATCTGTTCTATATTAAAGGGGTGTTCACTTGTTTGCTTGTAGGAAACCTGGCTCACTGAGCCATATGTGTTGGATGGGTTTTCTGTATATTCAATTTTGGCAAGCAAACGCACGAAGGGACGCCCGTCGGGGGGCCTTATTACGTCGGTGAAAGTGAACAAAACTACAAGCATTACCAAGATTTATAGGATTCTTGATTGGTGCCTGGTGTTGTTGATTCGACTGAACTGTAGATATTTCTTTGGACAGTGTGATCTACTGTTGATCAATGTGTACTGGAGTTTGAAACTGGAAATTGAACCATCCCTAAAACAGCTGGGTCGTATTATGCTGGAGTGTCAGGAAAACTCACATTATTTGATGATCTTGATTGTGGGGGACTTTAACATGGAAATTCTGAGATTTGAAAATTTGGGGCCCTATATAGAGAGGACAGCCTTGTGTCAGAGGTTGGGAAAAATCCAACAGAGTTGTATTTGGGGACATCTTTTAGACTCTTGGGGTCTTTATAACTCCAGGGATCTTTTGACGGGGAATACAGATCACTATACTTGGTTTAGAGGTGCATCTGCTACTGTTATTGACCACATCTTCTTTTCGGGACCCATGATGAATTTGGAAGCCGACTATAAGCTGCTGAGTACTGTGTGTAGCGATCACAAGTTTCTACATGTGAAATTTGGAGGGGATTGGGGATCTTCATGTGATACTTTTTGTCAATCTAATTTACAGGTTAATGCAGCTAAAACAAGATTAACCTGGCATAAAGGTAATGTTATAAAAATAAATGCTGTTTTCCTGTCTGACTTTAACAACTCTAGTTCCGGGAAAAAACATATGCTGTACACTAATTACTCCTGCTATTATGCGGGGAATGCAGTCAGACAGTCCTTTAGCTGGTCAACAAAGCTGGGTAACCGTAAAAAAACATCTTCACACTTATGATCAAGTGATCCGGACTTATAAGAACAATAGAGCTAAGGAGCTTCGCTCCAATGCTAAAACTAGTCTTCCCTTGATTAACAAATTAAAACACAGGAAAGAAATAAATAATAAGTGGAAATTTAAGATTAAGACAAACCAAGCTGCTCTCTATCATGCAGATGGTGAAAGTGCTCTTCGAGCATTAAAGGATAACTCTGCTAAAACATTTTGGGCTCTTATGAATAACCAATTGGCTAGGAATGGGGAGGCCCTTTCTTGTTCTATTTCTGAGTCACAATGGTTGGGACATTTTGGGGAACTTTGTAAACTGGTCCAATCTAATCTGGTAATACTGAAGGATGTACGAGAGTCTAAGTGGTTACTTAAGATCCAACAGGAGGACGTTGAAGAACTAATTCAAAAGGCTTAATCATCCAGGGCGGCTGGGCCTAATGGTCTTGCTAATGTCATTTTTTAGCAAAACCAAGGTCTCTGGGTGAAAATTCTATATATCTTCTTTAACGATATTATAAGGTCCCGTACAATTCCTCAATCCTGGCATATTTCCTATGTTGTACCCATCTATAAGAAGGGTGATCGGTCCTGTCCTAAAAACTACAGGCCGATCAACCTTCTAGATGCGGACTCCAAGATTTTCTCCTGAATAATTCTAAAGCATATACAAGATTGGATTAAATCCTACAACATTTTGTCGCGATTCCAATTTTGTTTTAGGAGAGGTGTTGGAACAGATGTTGGTGGACTGCTTTTGTCATGGTCATAAAGTCAGGGGCAAAAGTAAACAAGAACATCCATTTAACACCAAAAAGCTTTTATTCTGGACATAGCACTTCAGATGCATTAACCTTGAACATTCCATCCATTAAACTCGATGCATTAACCTTGAACATTCCATCCATTAAGCAGCCCCAAGTGTATTCTTGGGTGCGGCTGCTAATGGATTGCTTTCGCACGTGCTCACTCTCTAGGTGTGGCTGGTAAGCCAGCCCTAATGGCCGTGCTCACAATCTCAGCTATATAAGCTTCCCCGTTCCTCAAGACAGACGCTTTGCGTTATTCTGCACTTGCAAGCAGCATAACGCTCACTGTCCCCTGAGGTCAGAATTACCTTTAAAGGTCCTGCTTCCTGAACATCCTGCTTCCTGCCAGCATCGTCGACAGCAGCGCCTGCAAGGAAAAACAGAAGACACGGTTACACATCGAAAAAACTGTCAGTTTAAGGTTGCGCTTCGACATACTTTTCCTTAAACCATCATTTACCTGCTGTCAACTATTGTGGTAGCATCCATCTTCTATCCGCCCCACGTCTCACAACTGCATTGAGGCTGCATTTCCATCTAAGGGAAGAAAACAGAAGAGAGACATTATTGCGGGTATAAATAGGAGCAACATATAAAGACATTAAACAGAACGAACAGCATCGCAAGAGCTTACGAAAGATTTACCATAATAAGGAGAAGCATAGTCGCAGCTGGACTGGACTAATCCTTACCAGGAATCAGTGAAGGAACTAGATCCCATTCGAAATGACCCTGCCAGAAGTAGCAGGATGGAGAGCTTATCTTCCATAATTCACAGGTGAGCTTTATGGGCCGGCGTATGCTCACAGAAGCCGTACTTTGGGGTGAAGGGTTCGAGAGGTACAACAATCACAGATTGGCGTACTAACACACTCTTATCTCCACGCAGGAGCAGTATCACCACGTACCACTGCTTACAGCTTTTCTACTGAGGGAGAGGCCTGAAGGGGGTGATTCAAGTTCAGGGAGGGCTGCAACCATGCCCCAACACCTCCGCAGAGACAAGGTGAGTTTAACAGAACGCGAAGCTTCTAATACTCTCTGCCTGGGCGTTATGGAAACTTCAGAAACAGATCAGTTAGCTCTCTTACTAGGGGAATTACGGGCTGAAGTACATGCTTCAAGACAGGAAACCAATGCGTTACAGAGGGATCTTATTGTAACTCAAGAAAGAACTGACAAATTGGCAAGACAAATGCTACAAGCACAAGCAGGACACGACAGGTTTCACTGCATGGAGTGACCCATTCTTCTCATTCTTCCACACCACAACAATCAACACTGGTTCAGGTGGTTCTTCCATGAGCAGTGCCTCTAGCCCCTCCTGAACGCTTCATCAGTGACCCAAACAAGTTTGCTGTATTCATGAACCAATGTCGCCTTCATTTCTTGTGCAGACCAGGAGCCTTTCCTAATGACAAAGCCAAAGTGGCATTTATACTCTCGTATTTAGGAGGTAGCGCAGGTGACTGGTCTATACCTTTGGTAAATCAAGATGACCCTATACTCCAGAACTTTGGGAATTTCCAACATGAGATGGAGAAATTGTTTGCCTGTCATACTCAAGGACAAGCTCTGGACAACGAGTTGTTCTCACTCACACAAGGGAGTCAAGATCTATTAACCTATATTGCAACCTTCAATCGTCTCATAGCCCAGAGCAACTGGCCAGAAGAGGACTACACTCTTTTACTGAGGGTTACGTGCAGAACTTAAGGATGTGTTGGCGCAAGTGGTGAATCCCCCTGAGAGGTGTGCAGACTACATAGACTTGACGGTGCAACTCGATCACAGGTTGCAGAATTGGAAAATGAATCGAGCTAGATCAGAGGGACAATCAGTTTGCGTACAACCTCGTGAGAATCAGACCAAACCACATGAACAGTCTCAGCCAATGCAAATTGGTGGATCACGAAGTCCCCTTACCAAAGCAGAAAGGGGAAAAAAGAAGACAACAACAGCTTTGTTTATATTGTGGACAAGCAGGTCACTTCCTCCGTGACTGCCCGGTAAAACCACCCAAGAAAACGGTTGGGGCAATAGACAAAACTGATTAAGAAGACGAACAGAACTCGGGAAATGCCAATGCCCACCAAGTATAGGGGCCTGCTTGTCGAGCATGAAAAAGGAATCCGTACAGACCTCACATCTAGTCCTTCCAGTGCTTTTGGTGAATCACAAGCAACCATCAAAAATACATGCCTTGGAGGCATATATTGATTGTGGAGCTGTGGGTAACTACATTGACCAAGATTTGGCTCTCCGAATAGTCCTTCCTCCCCGACAGTAGCAGAAATCGGAAAACGTCACCGCTGTGGATGGTTTTCAGCTATCATCCGGCCCGGTGACACAATACACCAAGAAAGTCAAGCTTCTGTGTCAGGACAGGCATCAAGAGGAAATTACTTTCGATCTTATCGGTGCTCCTCAGTTCCAGATGATAGTGGGAATGCCCTGGCTGGAGACCCACAATCCTAGGGTCGACTGGCGAAAACGAGTTCTGACATTTCCTCATGATTGTGCCAACACATGTTACAAAAAAGATGACACCAATCTGAAACCGAAGAAAGGAATTGTGTTGGGCTTGTACCCAGAGCCCAGATCCCTTGCAGCCCAATTTACACTCTGACAGAACAGGAACATCAGCATCTTTTAACTTACCTGGCTCAGTACCTGGCGAACGGTTTCATTCGCCCGTCCAAGTCACCTGCCTCCTCGCTCTTATTCTTTGTGCCTAAAAAGGGGGGGATTTAAGAACTTGCATCAACTATAGAGCCATTAATCGGATTACAGTAAAAAATCGATATCCGTTACCACTTATACCAGAGCTCCTGGACCAAGTGAAACATGCTCATATCTACACAAAACTGGATTTAAGAGGAGCATACCAAACTGTAAGACTAAAAGAGGGAGACAATTGGAAAATGGCCTTTCACACGACGTAGGGCCTCTTTGACTACCAGGTCATCCCCTTTGGGCTATGCAATGCCCTGCGGCGTTACAATTCTTTATGAATGATGTACACTGTGAACTACTGGACGTTTGCGCTCTTGTTTACATTGACGACATTCTTATCTACTCAAATTCCATGGAAGAACATGTAGGCCATGTCCGGGCAGTCTTAGAGAAGCTTTGACAACACCAATTGTATGCCAAGTTGGAAAAATGTTTTTCCATGTAACCGAGGTCGATTTTCTCGGTTTCATGCTCACACCACAAGGCGTACATATGGATACACAAAAGGTGGATGCAATCCTCCAATGGCCCTCACCAACATCCACGAAAGGAGTGCAAAGCGTGCTCGGATTTGCCAACTTTTACCGTCGGTTTATACCTGGGTTTTCACAAATTGTACATCCAATTACCTCCTTGTTTAAGAAAAATCAAAAGTTCCATTGGTCGACAGAAGCTGAAGAAGCCTTCCAGAAGTTGAAACTAGCATTCACTACAGCATCAGTCCTTCGACACCCACGACCAGACCTACCTTACATAGTTGAGACAGATGCTTCAAAAATAGCCATGGGAGCAGTATTGTCACAACGAGACCCTGAAACAGGAAAACTACACTCTGTCGCGTTCTGGTCCCGCAAATTTTCAGCCCCCGAGTTGAACTATGCAATCAAAGATTAGGAATTACTGGCGATTAAAGCAGCATTCAAGGCCTGGAGACATTACCTTCTTGGGGCGAGACATACAGTCACTGTCATCACAGACCACCGCAACTTGCAATACTTGAAAACCGCCAAAGCACAATCCTCGCGTCAACTTCATTGCGCTCTCTTTTTCGCGGAATATGATTTTTTTAATCACTTATAGACCTGGAGTACGCAATGGGAAAGCAGAAGCTCTATCACGCATGAGTGAAGAAAAAGAGGCTTTTACAGCATCCGACCCCGTGGCCATAATTCCTGAGGAAAGGATTCAAACCAGAATAGCTGCCACCACGTGTGTGGATGACCAAAGAACCAGTTTGCTATCCCCGATGGATCAATCAACACAACAGGAATGGTTGTTAAAAGGTGACCAGTACACCATCGGAGACAATCTACCGTATTTCCAAGGACGATTCTATGTTCAAGACCAAGAACTGCAAAAGCAAATCATCACAAATTACCAGGATTCATTAGTGGAAGGACACCCTGGAATAGCCAAAACTCGGGCTAAGTTAAAACAAAACTACTGGTGGCCAACCTGGCAAAAAGACATTGCCCACTTTATTGAAACCTGCGGTGTCTGTGCACAACACAAGTCTCTGAAACAGAACCCTGCTGGCTTACTACATCCCCTAACAGTACCGCCAGGACCTTGGCATACCCTGTCGATGGACTTCATCACAGATCTTCCACCCTGCAATGGATACAAGACCATATTAGTCATTGTGGATTTATTCTCCAAAATGGTCCATTTCATCCCTCTGAAGGGACTCCCAACTGCATCAATTCTCGCTTCTGTGTTCCTAGAGCAAATTGTTTCATTGCATGGATTTCCATCAATATTAGTATCTGATCGCGGAACGCAATTTGTTTCTGCCTTTTGGAGAAAGTGTTGTACGATTGCCAAATTCGATCTCCGGTTGTCCACAAGCCATCACCCTCAAACTGATGGGCAAACTGAACGAACCAACATGCCTTTAGAGCAATATCTCAGGTGTATGTTGCAACTTAGTTCACACAAGCACAGGGTAAACTCCATTATACACTGTGCACAGAAGACATCCAAGAACATCAGTATTTGATCCACCGATACCCTGGAAATGCCAGCCATTAAAAACTTGCATAAAACCATCACTCAGGTTCTTAAGGAGGCGACAGAGCATCTGACCAAGGCTAATGAAAGACAAAAACTGTTTGCTGATTGACATCGGAAGGAAGCTCCCACCTACCAGATTGGAGAAAAGGTGTGATTAGCATCCAAATATATTCCCCTGAAAGGGCCAAGAGCTTTCCGCCCAAGATACCTGGGCCCCTATACTATAAAGTCCATAATCGATCCTGTCGCCATGAAATTGGAGTTACCATCTGACATGAAAATTCACCCCGTATTTCATGTCTCTCTTCTCAAACCAATGAAGTCCAATACATGGTTTAGTTCTCTGCCAGAGACCGAAGTAATAGATGGAGAACCAGAATATGAAGTCAAATCCATCCTGGACTCCAAGGTGGTTCGATCAAAATTTTATTACCTAATTGACTGGAAAGGTTATGGACCTCAAGACCGAACTTGGGAACCCAGTGAACACGTCCATGCTCCACGTTTAATCAGACACTTCCATTGCAATAATCCCACCAAACCAGGAACGGGAGGAGAACCACCCTTGAGAGGGACCTTGAGGGGGAGTGCTGTCATGGTCATGAAGTCAGGGGCACAGGCATGCACAGGAGACCTGGGTGGACACTGTCTGGTGCCTTTGGCGCCAGACTCATGAACAAAAGTAAACAAGAAGATCCATTTAACACCAAAAAGCTTTTATTATGGGCATAGCACTTCAGATGCATTAACCTTGAACATTCCATCCATTAAGCAGGATTCATTAACCTTGAACATTCCATCCATTAAGCAGCCCCAAGTGTATTCTTGGGTGTGGCTGCTAATGGATTGCCTTTGCACATGCTCACTCTCTAGGAGTGGCAGGATGTGGCTGGTAAGCCGGCCCTAATAGGCCTGCCCACAATCTCAGCTATATAAGCTGCCCCGTTCTACAAGACAGAAGCTTCACGTTATTCTGCACTTGCAAGCAGCGTAAAGCTCACTGTCGCCTGAGGTCAGACTTACCTTTGAAGATCCTGCTTCCTGGACATGCTGCTTCCTACCAGCGTACTTACCAACTGGGGGAAGCTGTTCTTACCTGTACATCTCTTCGGCGAACCAAGTATTCATCTTTACACTTTTCGGAACGCCAAAATCTTCATCTTGGCACCGCAACACGACACGCTCCATCGTCGACAGCAGCGCCTGCAAGGAAAAACAGAAGACAAGGTTAGACATCGAAAAAACAGTCAGTCTAAGGCTGCACTTCGCCATACTTTGCGCTTTTCCTTAAACCATCACGAACCTGCTGTCGAACATTGTGGTAGCATCCATTTTCCATCCTCCGCGTCACACAGCTGCATTGAGGCTGCATTTCCATCTAAGGGAAGAAAACAGAAGAGAGACATTATTGCGGGCATAAATAGGAGCAACATATAAAGACATTAAACAGAACAAACAGTATCACAAGAGCTCAAGAAAGACTTACCAATCATAATGAGAGCCATAGTCGCAGCTGCACTGGACTAATCCTTATCAGGGATCAGTGAAGGAACTAGATCCCATTCGACACACCCCTGCCAGAAGTAGCAGGACTGAGACCTTATCTTCCATAATTCACAGGTGAGCTTTATGGGCTGGCGTATGCTCACAGAAACCGTACTTTGGGGTGAAGGGTTCGAGAGGTAAAACAATCACAGATTGGCGCACTCACACACTCTCATCTCTACGCAGGAGCAATATCACCACGTACCACTGCTCACAGCTTTTCTACTGAGGCAGAGGCCTAAAGGGGGTGATTCAAGTTCAAGGAGGGCTGCAACTGTGCCCCAACGCCTCCGCAGAGACCAGGTGAGCGTAACAGCTTTTGAATGTTATGCAGGCATCGATTTATCGATGGCTTTTGATAAGGTAGATAGATCTGTACTCTGAGTTAAATTACAATGATTAGGGATGCCTCTATATATGCTTTCGCAATAAATTCATTTACATGAGGGGTCAGCACTGCAGGTGAGGCTAAATAATCAAGGCTGTTTATCTTCTTTGATTGAGGCCCCCAATGGCCTTCGACAAGGGTGCGTATTTGCACCAACTGTTTTTATTCTCTATGTTTCTGATGTTAATGCAGAATTGGAAGAAATTGCGTTTGCCCCGTTTCAGGTGGAAGGAGTAAAAATATGTTGGACTACTTATGCAGCTGATTTTCTGCTTTTCGACCACACTCCCATTGGCTTACAGCGCCTATTGAGCAAATTTCGAGATTATACTGCTGCCAATTTTCTTACAATTAATGAAAAAAAGACAGTGATTTTATGGTTGCACCACAGACCCTACGTTAAACAATTTTCTTGGTTTTTGAACCACATAAGGCTTGCAG
This sequence comes from Ambystoma mexicanum, assembly GCF_040938575.1. Taxonomy (NCBI): domain Eukaryota; kingdom Metazoa; phylum Chordata; class Amphibia; order Caudata; family Ambystomatidae; genus Ambystoma; species Ambystoma mexicanum. The sequence goes on along the minus strand of NC_090938.1, from coordinate 109,204,884 downwards.
TGTGACCGAGCTTAAGATATCTAGGCTACCCCATTTATGGGGGCTTTCAGAAATCTCATTATAGAGAATATATGGAGATGAAGCCTCTGATCATACAATGAAAAAAAATACGCAGTAAATTTGGCACGTTTTCGTTCTTGCCCACTTTGTGCTATTATAAATTAAAGATTGTGCCACATTTGTGTTATGGTTTGGAACTCTTTCCAATATGGATGTTAGCAGAATTTCCCAAATTTGAACCTTCTCTTCTAAGGGCAGGGATTAAGTGTTTACCGAACTGCGTACCTCTGGAAGCTATCCGGTATGAACTTGGTCTTTCATCAATTGTTAATACGATTATATGGTGAAAGCTGTTGCTGTTTAGGAAATTATTAACTGCCCCTAAGGCACTCTGTATGATCTTCTGGGTTCCGTTCTGAGACTACTGCTTCAGAATATTTGCTAGAACTGAAATATGATTGTTCTGAATATTTGAATCACTTGGGTATCGCAGTGGATCTCCTAATATTCAACCCACAGAAAGTAAAAAAAAGGTTTGAATGGTGGGATTGGAGTGTCACCTCTCAAACGGTAGCCACAACACGTCTTTATAGTCATCTTGTGTGTCAGTCCAAACAGCTGGGTATTCTTGAATCTTATTTAATCTTATTCCCTGACAAAGCGGCACGTCAGAAATATATGCGATTCAAATTTAATGTATTACCAACACGTGAAATCCTACATGTTCGAAATATTGGGAATGTTCATTTACTGTCCTGTAGATATTGTAATGCGGAAGATGCAATAGAAAATTTAGAGCATCTAGTGGTGGACTCTGTTACATTTAGGAATACACAAATTCAGCACTTTGGGAAATTTGTCAATTCCACTGGATTGGTTAATCTGGATCAACTCTGGTGGGAAATGAGGCATGGTCAACGGAAATCTTTGCATTTTGCCGTAGTCAGATTTTTTGAAAATATTTGTAAATTGACAAATGAATATACAATGGAAATGGAGAAAGTATATTTGGTGTCTTAGGAAATTCAAAATTGCAATTATTTGGTAGATGAGTGTAACCAGCAAATGCAAGATTTTATGATGTTGTGCGTAGAAAGTGATTTTATTCTGTTTTATAAATGTTAATTGAAATTTAGAATATTGTATTTGGCTATGCAGGGAATTTAACACTGTAAATACTTGGTAGTAGTGTGCTATATGTAAGTATTAAATGTATGTTTTTTATTGTTATGTTTATAACCACAGACAAATAAATAAATAATAATTAGTATTATGTGTGTTATGTACTTTCTGCTATGAAATGTCTAATGTGAATTTTTAAATGATATAAATTCGTGGAATCTTTAAATACTAACTCAACCGGTATATAAGTGTGGCGCTGCATACTGAAGGAATAATGAACTGGCTTAACTTTATCTGCCTGGGTTAATTAAAGTAACAGATGAAGCGTGCTAGGCACACCGTAATCGTATATGTGTTTATACTGAATATGAATTATTATCTTACATCTCAATCTGATATGACTCCATTATTGAATCAGATCTATTAATTTACTCTCAACGATTATTTTGATTGTAGTAGAATTGTTTTACCTTTGTACTTTTTTCATCTCATATTAACTTAAGAAATGTTAATATGCCATAGGATTTCATTTGTATGAAATATATTTATGTGTTTTTATCATTGTAAAGGTTTATGTAAAACCAAAAACAATAAATAAATAAATAAAGAGTTATTTAATTACTAACGACACAGGGGAATTGACATTAAATACTGTTTGGGAAGCAGCTAAGGCCACAATCTGGGGCGTTCTTATTGCAGAAGCACATTTAGAAATAAAAGTATAGGGATAAGAGAAAGGGAGCTAAAAAATGAAATTAAACAGAAAGAACTGTTCCTCCAAACCCACCCTGATAGTAGTGAGGAAATCCTGGCACATACCAGAATGCTCAGAAAAGAATTGAGTGACATTTGGCAAAACAAGGCGTTGGCTGATAGGGCGATACCCAAAATCAAAGATGAAAAGGGGAAAGACTTGCTGAATCCAAGTGAAATCACAAAGTGCTTTTCCCGATTTTATGCCACCCTAAATACTGCAGAGGAGGGAGGCACAGAGGATGATTTAGCGCAATACTTATTACAGTTTCCCCGCGCTCCAACACCGCACGATAGCCAGGCAATGCTGGTCGACTCAATAACAATTGAGAAAGTTCAGAATGCCATTTCCAAATTAAAGGCAGCCTCAGTGCCAGGGCAAGACGGGTTTACACCAGCCTTTTATAAAGCTTATAGCAACTCCTTAGCGCCCTTTTAAGTAAAACTCTTTCATGAAATCCAAGAAACTAGCCAGGGCCCAACCTCATTCACTGAGTCAAGAATTATAGTCATACCAAAGGAAGGCAAGGACATCACGAATGTGCTTCATACTGCCCAATATCTCTTATCAACGTTGACGCTAAGATTTATGCAAGTGTCCTCGCTGGCGGTCTCTCACATATATTGCCACAATAAGTACACACAGATCAGGTCGGATATGTAAGGGGTATGCAGAGGACGGACAACATCCGTAAAACTCTAGTTCTCCAGTTCTCTAGTGAATCCATGCCAGACCTAGTTCTCTAGGTCTGGCATGGATTCACATGCTCATGAATATTCCCCGTTGTCAGACTGGTAATAATCGGTAAAAGAAAAAATCATTTTCAGATTCGTTTCTGAACTTTCTTTCTACTAATAACCAATCGCTAGTCTCTGGGTCATACTGCCCCCAACCAATTACTGCCCTCTACCTAAGCCCCTCCTCTGGCAGCCATCTTCAGATTTTTACTGCACGTTCAAATGTTGGGAGTCCTCGTGCTTTAGCTCTCGAGCTTTTACTGCATGGTGCGTTTTTCCAAAGAGTTTACTCTTTTTTTTCGGTCAGTCGAGCCTAAGCTCCACCGTTTCATCTTCCGATTAACGTGGACCCGTTTCAGAAACTTCTACGCCGCTCAAGGGCGATTTTTCATCCAATTTCACTTCTTGGAGGATTCCGTAAGATCTTTGAGGACTACCGTGCATGGACATGGCCCAAGACAAAGGAGACTCAACGCCCGTTGGATCCAAGCTGTTTATGATCTGCCCAGGATGTGGACTACAGAATGTCTTCAAGGAGGATGAGCACTCCCGGTGCCTCTACTGCCTTGACGCCGACAAGTCACACGTGGAGGAAGACAGTGCGTTCTGCAAGAACATGTCCGTCCGGACCATGAAGGACCGTCGTACACGTCTCGCTAACTGGCTGGAGGCGAAGAGCCCAGCAGCAGGTGAGAAGAAGTCAGAGCAGTCTTCTAAGACCTTTGAGGACGCTCTGGCGACGGGGGCCCAACAGAAGGCAAAGCACTGCGAGTCCGCGGGCACCGGGAGCGCCGTTGGTTCGTGCACCTTGGCTGCCAGGCAGGGTGTGATGTCACAGACGCGTCAACCATGAGCCAGCGCTCCGCCTCTGTGAAAAGGAAGTCGGAGAACCCAGGTAAGCTGCGGGAGAAGCCCCGGCAGGTCCCAACAGAGAAAGCCAAAGGGGAGCGAGGCTGTGACCCTCCCCACACGGTGAAAGCCTCAGATGCGCCCAAGGTTGTGAAGGCCCAGATTCACCTGGCTAAGGCCTTGATTGAGGGAGTCGTGGTGGCCCTGGCGAAGCCTGCAGAGGCGACCCCAGTGGAGACAACTTCCAGGCCTAGAGTTTCCCTGCCGTAGGGAATCGTCTTTCCAGCCTATCGAAAAGACCCTCGTGAAACCCTGGGATGAGAAAGAGAGAGGGGCGTGGTAGTCCTAACAGACTCAGATACCTCTTCCGAGGACAAGCTGTCTGTAATCAAGGCAACCCTGGACAAGAGGTTCGAGGAGAGGGCCCGCGGGAAGGATCCCGACGAGGCGGACATAGAGAGCGAGAGTGGAGCTGATGAAGAAAGGCAGATCGAAGAGGAACCGGACTGCCGGCGCTCCCATCACAACCAATGCCACTGCCGATGGACAGGCAGGATGACATTTTGCTGGCACTGCAAACCCTGTGCACCGAGATAAGGACAGGCTACCCTTGCCTCCAGTGGATGATCCAGTGGTGCCTGGACCATTGGGGAGTCCTCCACCCAAGTGGAGGCGAGTCCATCCTCCCCCACCCTTCCATTCTTCACCTCCATCCCCGCCACCGAGGGATGAGACGGAGACAGCGACGACGGGGATGGATGACGGTGGTGACGAAGGAACGGATCTCCCATCATCCCCTCCCTGGTTTTCCCCTCCCGACGAAATTGTCATGACCTACAGAACGCGCCCCTTTTGGACTTCCTGGTCCTTGTCTCAGCGGGGCTTACACTCCCTGGGACTCCCAACATGGCCGTCCAGCATAAAACACCTTCCTCGCTCCACACGTTGGACGTAGCGTGTTCTATTTATAGACCACGCCCCCCGCGGCTCTGCGCGTCTCAATGCTATTGCGAAGTAGCAACCAGATGTGTGCTCCGTAGCTCGCGGTATTGTTTTCCCTGATTCTGTCCCTTCTAAACTCCATTCCTAGTTCCTATCCTTTCCTTCTTCTTCCTGGACTCGTGTGCTGTGTAGTGCACCCTCTTACTTCCCCGGATTCCTGGATCGTTGCATCCCAGAACTTTGAACGCACGCTGGAGTCGGAAGAGACTTGTGCAGCCTTATTCAAGACCCGATCTGTCAAGGTGTTCGCCCCTTCTCACCTGAGTCCCATCTTTGCTGGATTTCTTGGTCGTGTGGGAGGGGGGATTAGGCACCCTGGACTGAGTTGCCTTGACAATTCAAGTTGTACTCTTGTGTGATTGGCCCGGTGGACCACTCAGCATGTTTGAGTGACAGCTAGGCTGTTGAATGGGGGTTTTTCTGCATAAAAGCAGGGCTTTGGGGACTGGAACATCAGAAGTCGCCACAGGACCTAAAGAATCCGAAGAGGGGAGAAGCTGAGCCATCTACAACAACGACACCACCGGTGGAGCCCTGCTGTACGAACTCACCACTTCCCCGATGACAGAGGAGATCTTCTTCCAGGAGAGTCTTCTTCCCTTTGAGCTGGTGGGACCAACCAGTTCGCCTTTTTCGCCTTCCTGGAGCATCTTGTGGTCGAATCGCCCGTGCCAAGCACCCCGGCGGTTGGATAGCCATGCTTCACCACTACCGCGAATAAAAGGGTTGTACCTTTTAATCGGGAACTCTGCGGCTGGTTTCTTCCCTGGCAGTGCAACGACCTCCAGCTGTCTTCCTCGTCGAGATCATCTCTTCCCCTGGACGAAGCCACGAAATGCACCCGCTGCCAGGAACAACTGCCACCGCTGGAGCTTTCTCACCATTTCAGGTACTGTGTCCCGCCTGGTCTCCCTTGCAACAGATTGTCCAAGGTGTCCCGTGAATCCTTGACTTTCTAACTGGGTTGACCTCAGACCTGCTACCTTTGCCTTTCTGAACTGATCCAACCTCTTTTTGACTTTTATGCAAAGACTTTGAGTGCATTTCCACTGTGTGATCTTGGGCACATTCTGCCTTGCTCTCTCCAAGAGTGGGCCTGGCCTATGAACTTTTTGCTCTACAGTAGACCCTGCCTTTCTTGACTTGCTGTGGTTTCTTAAAAGTGTTGGTACTGTGTTATTTTCCTACTCTGCCTTTTCTCTCCCTTTTTAAACAAATTATTGGTGTTCCATCTACGGTTACGCGCTCACCTCTGTTTTGCTAAATAAGTGGTGTCTTAACCTAGACTTGTCGAATAATTAATTAGGGAGGTGTATATACTTATAGTGACTGTGTTTGAACTTTCTTGATATATTAGTGCCAGTGTATTTTCATAAGTGTGTTTGTAAATAAATAATTATATACTTTTATACCAAAGCTCTGGTCAGTGTTTGCTTGTTCTACTGTATTTTTAGCCCTATTGTATGTACTCTATATACTGCCTAACTCTTCTTGAGAGAAGTCTGACTGCTCAGCCACAGCTACCAGGTAAATCTGGGTGGTGCAGGTTGCTACCAATTGGGTTTACTGCTTACTCCTGTGGTTTAAAACTTTTTGCAGTGGTCCCTAAGGGAACTGCACAGGTTTCTGCCTAACACCTAACATTGGCGACGAGGATGGGATAAAGGACCTCCGGTGATTCCGGGGCTGTATCCTGCCGTGGCCTCTCCGTTCCGCGGAACGTTGCAGCGGCCGACAAGTAAGTGCTGCGTCTGCCTGCTGGTCCCGTCCCCAAGCTCCGTCAAGGCCCTCAAGTCCCCTCCTCCTTCTCCGTCGGCCGATCACATGCATAAACACGCCCTATCTCAGGCTGCAAGGTTGTCCCTGCCTTGTTTCATTCCGTATGTTTACCATATTGCACGGTATATTTGTGCATTGCAAAGCGATCAGTGAAGCGTGGGTTTCACCCTAAGAAGTAGGAGGAGGGGTGAAGATAGACAAGGGCATAGGAAGAAAAGCATGAAAAGGAAAGACAATAGAGTCATTAAATTAAGAAAAAAGTAGGGAAAGGGACACAAGCAAGCAAAGAGGGGCACACAAAGCGGAAGAAGAGTGTTTAAGGGAGGTAGCGCCTCTGTTGTGAGTGCCACAATTGGTATTTGAGAGGTAGCGCCTCAGATGTGCGTGTCACCATGGTATTTGAGGGAGGTAGCGCCTCCAGTTTATTCAAAAAATTATATTGGAGAGAGGTAGCACCTCTGGTGTGCATGGACGCAAGTGTATTTGAGGGAGGCAGTGCCTCCGGTTTGTGGAATACTGTGATGTGCGAGAAGTAGCGTCTCTGCCAGTATGAAGTAGGGCAGGTATCTGAGTGGGTGAGTGCCACGTCGGAGTGATGCCTCGATTGTTTAAAGGAGGTAGCGCCTTCGTAAGTGAGATTTTATTATATGCTGTTGTGCTAAAGCCTGTGCCATCTCCAGAGTGTGGGGTTTGGCATGGCAGACACTTGCAATACTGCCATTGGGCCGTCAGTGGTCAAAGGCCGAGTACGCAGATGGATTTGGGGATGTCTGGCCAGTGTCTCAGAGTTCTCTGCAGTATGTGAATTTATTGGCTCAGTTGGTTGCACCCGATAGGCTGAGTCTATGTGGTGTCTGAGTGGGTGAGTAGCGTTTGTCTTTGTCTTTGGTATTAGAATGTGATGCATGGTTTTGAGACGGGTCTGGCAAAGTGTTATGTTGTGACTGTCTTTGTATGTGGGTGGATTTGGTAAAGGAAGGAGATTATGTAGTGACCGTCTGTGTGTGTCTGTGGGTCTGGTAAAAGAAGGAGATGTGTTATGTTGTGACCTCCTGTGTGTGTAGTCACTGTTTACGTGTGGGTGGATCTGATAAAGGAAGGAGATGTGTTATGTTGTGACCTCCTGTGTGTTTGTGTGAGTCTGGTAAAGGAAGGAGATGTGTTATGTAGTGACTGTCTGTGTGATGCTGTGAGTCTGTGATGTCACATGGAGTGTTGCTGTGTGAGTGATGGAATGCTGATCTGAGGGTTCCAGAATGAGGCAGTTTGTGCTCCCTTGCGTGGGTGATGGGGCCAGTGCTGATTTAGTCCATACTCTCCTGTATTTATCCTTATGTATCTGTGTCTTAAGTTCCTGTAATAAACCTAACAAGTAACCCAAGTAAGTGTGGAAGTCACTTCGCAACATTGGAACACTGTGTTGGAACTCTGGAGCGGGACTCGTATCCAAACATTCCAAGCGCTCTCACAACGTTCCGTGCCAGCTCATACATATGCATCAAGTAACATCACAACACATCTCCTCCCTTTCCGATAACAAAACAAACATGAGATGTCCAACACACTCAGACCCCTCCTAACACAGGCAACCCTAACGAGGAAAGGCCATGTGAAAGAGGACTAACTAAACACTTCCAACACATACCCCTCCTTGCATGGCACCACCAAGAAAGCAACACCCACACAAGGGTAAACTTGCAAGGAGAAACACACTCCAGAAAGGTATGCCAACCATCTTTTAGAGACGATGCAACTCAAAAACAAAATCTGGGGCGACAACACTGACCACCATGGTGACCGTCACCCACACAGACTCGGAGGCGCTACCTCCCTACCCTTTGTGGCGCTCACTCACAAACACTTGTCTCACCCACAAACACTTGGAGGCGCTACCTCCCTACACTTTGTGGCACTCACCCACAAACACTCGGAGGTGCTACCTCCCTACACGTTGTGGCACTCACCCACAAACACGTGGAGGCGCTACCTCCCTACACTTTGTGGCACTCACTCACAAACACTCAGAGACGCTACCTCCCTACACTTTGTGACACTCACTCACAAACACTCGGAGGCGCTACCTTCCTACACTTTGTGGCACACACCCACAAACACTCGGAGGCACTACCTCCCTACACTTTGTGGCACTCACCCACAAACACTCGGATTCGCTAACTCCCTATACTTTGTGGCACTCACCCACAAACACTCGGAAGCGCTACCTCCCACACTTTGTGGCACTCACCCACAAACACACAGAGGCACTACCTCCCTGACACCATTGTGGCACTCACCCACAAACATGCACATGCACTTCACAACTAATGGCTACATCACACCCTTTGAACATTCACCTTTTAAGCAGTAAACATTACACTGTCACTTTAAATTCCTAAGAGTTCATGTTGCAATTTGCAGCTTACCCTGAAATGCCTCAAAAGGGTTACTTCTAGCACATTTGCACACCCTTTCATAAAACTCTAGGCAGTGCTCATGCCGTTCCAACACTCAGAAAAATCGTAACTATATTCTTCTGAATAAGTCCATTTAAGTCCATGTTCCGCTGCAAATCCTCCAAATGTCATTCTTCAAATCTTATCCTAAACTTCAATGCTAATCATCAGTTCCACACACCATATCTCTACTCTACATAACACGCACTCATCCACTTTCTTACTAATGCGCATATATCTTCAAAGTATCAAGTACTACAGAATGTTCAAATGATACATAACAGTCCAGGCAACTTCTTCTCCGAACCAGTGTTTCCTGTTGTTCTCATACTGTGGCTTCTTATTGCGACTTCACAAAACCGCTTGATATCCTGGACTGAAACGATCTGTCCAACGTTGGAAACTGGACATCTTACTTATGTCCCACGAGTCAGATTTATCCTCTTACAACTCTCGGATTGAGGCGCTTCTCCGCTCAATTGTCCCTCTGTTCATCCACGTTTCCTCTGTTCTTCCCCCATCACTGTGTCACTTCACTAATTAAAGCCCTTCACTTCCTTGAACATAGTCACCATTCTATCCATACTGACTGTTACACCTTGCTCACGCCCAAAGCAGATGTCCTCTGCCGCACAATGTGACAGCTTTGGGTCCTTTACTCAAACCCTTATTACACAGTACGTTACTCCATAGCTCTAGCAGTTTACTTTATTACGTGCTTACAATGGTGCGCTGTCAGGATGTCACGACAACAAACCTTAGGGCTGAAAGTTCTGCTGTATTGCCATCTCCCTTTGCACGGGTTCTGGCATCACCATTTGCCACGGTGGCTGTGAACCCAACGGAGCTCCCTCCTTGTTCATGTCCCAACTGTCACCATCACCAGTACGGTCTCCTACGCCAATCTTGACCGTGACAAAAACACTAGTAACTTCCCCAGAGGATACAGGACCTCATCTTCAACTACGGGGCTCCATGCACACCCCTAGACATCGCTTCCTCACTCTGCCGCGCCCACCGTAGCTCATAAGGTCAGCGCAGATACTCATCATCTCCATACTTTGCTACGGCATCCCGTCTTGGACCCTCACTTACCCCGACCAGGGTAAACGGCTGTGCACCAGTTTAGCTTCCAATCTTGGAGCCTAATTCCTCTTAGACGGTCCACCTGCTAGCTTCATATGAGGGTCACACTTTCGTATTGGGCTTTATGGCTTTCCCAATTACTACTCCTTCAAACTGGGGCTTTCTTAATGGGGCTTCACAGCTTTCACCAACTCTGACTTCTCCAGAACCACTCTCTATAACGTTTTAAGTCCTGCTCTTTGCCCTTGGGGTTTCATTATCTTTTGGGGCTTAACTTCTTCAGTTCTTAATCATCCCCCATATCTTCTCTTCCTAACCCCCTGCGCTCTGCACCCCTGATAGATGGAACTTACTTCTGGATGGCTGGGGGCAGTGGTCTCTCTCTTTCTGCTGCTCCCCCTTCATAGCTTTCTTCGTTGTATGTGCTCTTAGTAATCCTCATCGTCAATGTTATGAAGTGACTTCCAGGCTTGTTGGGATTACTTATATGTTTATTACAAGTACTTACGTCATAGTTACATGAAGTTATATACATAAGTGGACCCAGGACGGTTGGGGACTAGCAGGGAGAGAGCCTAGGATTGAGGAAGCATACTATTGATCTCCTTATCTCACCTTCCTACTGAAGCTGTAACAAATAAAGAAGCATTTACCTTTTATAACCCTAGCTCCCTGGTGGTTCCTGTGTGTCCTGCTTGTAGTTGATACCACCAGAGAGCCAGGGTTATAAAAGGTAAATGCTTCTTTATTTGTTACAGCTTCAGTAGGAATGTGAGATAAGGAGATCAATAGTATGCTGTCTCTACCCTAGGCTCTCTCCTGCTAGTCCCCAACCGTCCTTCCTTTGACTTCTTTCACTGTCCCAACATGGCCGCTTCAGCTAAGAAAAAGGGTAAGAAGGGCAAGAGCTTGACCCTCACTGACTTCTTGGTAGATGATACGAATGGCGGCGGCTGTATTTGCCTTATAGTACGTCAGTACAACGTTCAATCATGTATGGCGTTTGGCAGTAAGAGAAGGGGTTAAGGAGGAACTCACTAAGCTGTTGTCTGTGGGTGTTATTGAAAGAGCAGGTGTAGATTGGGTTTCACCATTGGTTGTGGTTAAAAAGAGCTCTGGAGAACTCCGTCTGTGTGTGGATTTGCGCCAACTAAATAAATGTGTGATAGTGGATCGGCATCCCCTACCAAATATGGCGGAAATGCTATCGAGAATTGGACAAGGGAAAATATTTTCCAAATTAGACATGGCATCTGCTTACCACCAGGCGGAACTGGAAGAGCGTTGCCGTAAATTGACAGCATTTATCACCCATGAAGGAGTTTTCCAGTTTAAGCACATGGCATTTGTTCTGGTATCTGCTTCAGCTTTTTTTCAAAAGATCATGGACAGGTTAGTGGGTCACATCGGTGGTGTATACTGTTTCCAGGATGACGTTTTAGTGTGTGGGAAAAACGTAGAGGAGCATGATCACATATTGGATAGAGTGCTTAAAGTATTTGAGAGGAATGGCATGGTGCTAAGAGAGGAGAAATGTAAGTTTGGTGTTGAGAAGGTTGAATACTTAGGGCATTAAACAACAGCTTAGTGAGTTCCTCCTTAACCCCTTCTCTTACTGCCAAAGGTACTGGCCTCAATGTTGCCGCTATGGGTATGCTCCCTTTTCTTAATATTATTTGGTGTTGTATAGCCTTTATTTTTCCAATGCCTTTCTTAAAAACCTTGGGCTGTCTACTCATGACCGACTCACTTACTTGCAGCACTTGTTCAGAACCATTGGTGTCTACTTTGATGTTTAGATTTTTCTGTTCCCTCCACCCCAACAAAGTGAGCCCTCTTTTGGTTACGTATATCTTTCCATCACACTCTCGATCCTTAAATTCAAATCGATTCATACTGTAACCCAAAAGATCAATTGTATATCATCTTTTACATCTCTTTCATATACTTCCCTTGACAACGGAGTAATCTTTGACCCTGAATCGGCCATCCAGCGCATACGGGGCACATGGTTGATCATTCTGCTCCTGTGAGAGTGGTAGTGGATGCATCTGAAATGGGGATTGGAGCAGTGTAATCTCAAGTGGATGAAAAAGGGAATGAACACATTATAGCTCATGCATTGTAAGGCCTAAGGGTGGCGGAGTATCGCTACTCTGTACTGGAAAAGGAGGCATTGGCCTGTTATTGGGCTATGGAGAGATTCAGGAATTTTATTTGGGGCACATGTTTTGTGTTATGTACAGACCATAAACCTTTGAAAGAGATTCTGGAGAACAAAGGTTTGGACAAGGTATCCAGAAGGGTTGCGGGTTGGATTACTCGCATGCAATGTCATGAATTTTCTGTCAAGATAATACGAGGCGAAGAAAATGTTTTAGCAGATTGCTTGTCAAGATTGAGGAGGGAGGAAGAATCTGATTTGTGTGTTGGGAATATGGAGATGGAAATGGTTTTTGTAAACACTGATGGGATAATATCAAAGGAGGAATGGTTAGAGGAGACTAGTAAAGATGAGTGTTTAATAATAATAATAATTACACATTTATATAGCGCTACGAACCCTCAGGTATCTGAGCGCTGCTTATTATTACCCACAGTGTGTGGTGCACATTTATCGACCTTGGAAGGATGAAAGGCTGAGTTTGGCCCTGGTGGGATGTTAGCCAGCTCTACACGGATGTCATAGCGAGCACTCTACTCGCTGTGCCACTTGACCGGTTTAACGTTGGTGAAAGCGTATGTGGAATTGGGTGTATGGCCCAGGAAAACAGAATTGGAACAAGGTACAGAATCATTGTGGGAAGTCAGGAATGAACTCAGTGCGGTGGATGGCATTCTATTCAGGTGGGAACGTGCTGTTGTACCCAGGTTGTTGCAAAATAAAGTGGTTGATCTAGCGCATTCGAGGCACCTATGTGTTACCAAAACGAAGGGTGTTCTAAGAAGTGATTACTGGTGGCCTGGTTTTGATAGGGACATAGAAAGAAGGCTTTTGGAGTGTTCCATGTGTAGGAAAATTGGAAAAAGAGAGGTTGCTAAACAACAACCCCTTGTGGAAGTTGATGTGCCAAGTGGTGTTTGGAGAGATCTTGCTATGGACATTCTGGGTTCAGTTGATCTGGGGTATGGAAGAGGAAAGTTTGTGGTTGTGATAATAGATTTGTTTTCACGTTGGTGTGAGTTCAGTGTGGTTAGAGAAACATCCAGAGAAGTCATGGTGAAGGAATTGCAAAAAGTGTTTGCTAGGGAGGGTGTGCCATAAAGCATTCTTACGGACATTGGGCCCCAATTCACTGGTGGGTGTTTTGGAAGGTACTTGAAGGTACTTGAAAGAGTGTGGAATTAACCACAAAAGGACGGCTTTGTATCATCCAGAGTAGAATGGGTGTGTAGAAAGGATGACTAGATGCATCATGGAGAGTATCCGAATGGCGAATGAAACAGGGTGCGACAAGAAGGTTGCCATTCAGGACAGGTTGTTTGGTCTGCCTATGTCGCCCCACTCCGTCATGGGGATAACACCGTTTGAGCTGATGAGAGGTCGTAAACCCAACACGGCTGTTAGTTCACCATGGTTGGGAAGGAGTAGGGAGAGTGAATATGTGGTGGATGGCATAAGGAGAGAGTTGAAAGGGAAGAAAGAGGAGTGGGTGGCACGTGAAAACGCAAGGAGAGGAAAGAAGTTAATGAGGATTAAATATGGAGATATGGTGAGGATAAAGAAAGGAATGTTAAAGTAAAAGGGACAAGCTCTCTATCCTGATCCTGTGAGAGTGGTGTCTGTTTTACGTGTGGCGATTCGTATGATAGGAGGACAGGTATGGAACATGAATCGTGTTGCCCTTGTGAGGAGGGTTTAAGAGTATGTGTTTGACTGAAGAAAGGAGGGAGATGTGTTATAGTTGTATCTTGAATGTGTTATGCTGGTATTTTCATTTATGCTTTAACCTTAGCTTTTATGTTTATCAATATACTTACATGTATGTTTCCATTAATAGGTTAATAATAGCCTTGTAAACACAGGTGTGTATTATTCAATAGCCTTATTAGGATTGGAATGCTTCCATGTTAGCTGGTGAGGTAGCATTCCACATAGCTGTGATGTAGCTGTTTATTTTCATACAATGTTCTATTTGAGTCGGTTGCTGTCTTCAAGAGTATCTGGAGGGGATCATAACTGCTTGAGGTCTTTGTTTCTAATATTAAGCTAAATAAACAACATATAATCAGTCCACTGTCTCCTGAAGTTCCATACCTAACAGCAAGGCCTCGGCAAAGCAAGACTGACCCGGCTGTGACGTCGGGCCCCCACCCGAGCACCCCGGTGGGAGGCCAGCTGGCGAACTTCGTCGGCATGTGGAAGTCCATCTACACTGACTGTTGGGTGCTGGATGCCCTGGCCCACAGGCATACTCTGGAGTTCCAAAGGAAGTGTCCCCATTTTCCACCTGTGTCCAGGATGGAAAACCACATTCCACAGCTGCTTCTGGAGATACGAGCAATGCTGAAGAAGGGCGCGATAGAACTCGTCCCAAAGAGGCTCCAGGGCTCGGAGTATACTCACGGTACTTCCTCATCCGAAAGAAGACCGGCAGCTGGCGGCCCATTCTAGACCTCTGCCGCCTCAACAAATTCATCAAATCCCAGAAGTTCCGGATGGTCACCCTTCAGCACGTACTGGGACAACTGGAGGAAGGCGACTTCCTGTCGTCGCTGGACTTGGAGGATGCCTACTTCCACATCCCAATACACAAAGGACATCGAAAGTTTCTGCGCTTTGTGGTCCAAGGGCGGCACTATCAGTTGAAGGCACTGCCCTTCGGTTTGAAGTCGGTGCCAAGGGTCTTCACCAAGTGCTTGCCACCGATGGCGGCGCGGCTGCGCCTGCAGGGGATCCACATCTACCCCTATCTGGACGATTGGCTCATCCAAGTGAAATCAAGAGAACTCGCCGTCGACCACACAGCGAGGACCGTCCACCTACTCACGGAACTGGGGTTCTCGATAAACTTTGCGAAGTCCTGCTTGGTACCATCGCAGGATGCTTGTCACGCTCACCTGATTCCCACGGAAGCGCAGGTCTGGCTTCGAGTGCTGATGCTTCTTCAATGGTGAAGCGCAGGACTCAGAAGATGGACAGGAAGGGCCCCTCTACTCTGGCTTTTCTGATTCGCAGGAATATTCCCCTGTGCGTGAAAAGGGAGTATTACCTACTGACGGAATAATGCTCAAACCTGCCACTCCCTTCCAACCCTCCACGATACCCTTCCACGATTCCCCGTGAAGTCTCACCTTAGGGTCTGGAAGGATGAGTTCTCCATCCTGCTTCTGATGCAGGGGCACGTTGAAACCCAGTTACTTCACTGGATTGAGGTTTGATGGGAGTTCAAAATAAGCTTGACGATTCAGGTGAGGCGCTGTAAGAGTTCTGTTGCAAGTTCAAAAGTTCAAGCTTAATAATAATGTTCATTGTCTTATTGCAGCAAGCGCTAATGCTTATGTCTTTTTCCCCTTTGGGGCCGGGGTTCGGAATGCCGAAGATATGGCGCCGACCCGAAGTGAAACGTGCAGTTCCAGTAAATGACAGGTAAGTTCTGGATGAGCGTTCAGGTAATGTCTTTGCATTCGCTCATTCAATGTCTTTGTCTTTTTTCCCCATAGGGGCCGGGGTCCGGAATGCCAGGAAGCGGCAGGACCCGAAATGAAATGGGAATGACCCAACAGGTAAGTCTTAGAAGGAAACTGAGCCTTTCCTATTCCCTTCCTTCTCTCACCTTGTCTTCTTGTCTTTTTCTCTCTAGGCTCTGAGAAGTGGGTGCGGATCCGGATGATCGCTGCTGAAGATGGAGGCGCTCAGGAAAGGTGAGTGAAATGCAGCGCTGCAGCGATCGAAGCAAAATGCTTTTAAAATGATGTCTTCCCTTTCAGGATCGTCGGTGTGATGTCTCCGTGATGCAGCTTTTGCTGGTAAGGTCTTCTTTCTCCCCAATTCTCTCTTATCTCCCTTTGCAGGCGACCAAGGATGCTGACAGGCGTGGCTGAAGTCCAGATGTAGGAGCTGACACGGTGAGCGTCCAGCTGCGAGGAGCAGAACAACGCGAAGCGTGAGTTGCTGATCGGGCGTGGTTTAAATAGCTTTGGAAGAAGTTCCAGGTATGTATCCTTCCACCGATCAGGTATGTATCCTTCCCTGACCACACCCAGGTGGAAAATAGTCCCACAGGTAAAGTAGTTCCATTCAGGCCTCAAGAGGGCCTGGATGTAGCAGCATGGTCTGCATCAGGTAAGTGCACATTAAAACACTTGAACACATGTCTAGCTTTATGAGCCTGGCGCCTAAGGCGCCAGGACAGGGGTCTAACATGAGCCTGGCGCCTAAGGCGCCAGGACTGTGTCCAAAGGGCCCCAGCTTGGGCCCACTGGCACTTCCCTGGGGGGAATGATGCCTGCCTCTGGGGTTGCTGGGTCGGACCTGGCTCCATGGAGGTAGGCATCATGACAATGCCATGTACCTGGGAGCCAGACTCAACACTGTGGCACGGCTGGCGTCACTGTCGGAGGAGAGGATGAAGGCCGTCCTGGGCAAGGTACAATGGCTGTTGACCACAGAGGTTGCCAGGGTGAGGTCCATCAAGTCCCTGCTCAGCATGATGTCGTCATGCATCTACCTTGTGCGACTGTGCAGGTTGTGGATGCGGCCGCTGCAGGAGTTCCTCGATGCCTGTTGGGTACAAGTGACGGGAAGTTTTGAAGACAAGATCTCCCTCAACGAGACTTTCCGGCAGGCGATCTGGTGGTAGGGCACCCGCACGCATCTCGCGGCAGGCATGGACTTCCAGACCCCAGCGCATCAGGAAACGGTGACGACGGATGCCTCCCTGGAGGGATGGGGCACGCACACCGGAGATCTCCACGCAAGAGGCCTTTGTCGCCCGGAGGAGAGGTCTCAACACATCAATGTCCTGGAGCAACGGGGCCATGTTCTGGGCCCTCAGGTCCTTCCTCCCGTCCCTCAAGGGCAAAGTGGTACAGGTCTTCCCCGACAACACCACCACGATGTTCTACATCCGGAAGCAGGGTGGCACCAGATCCCCAGCTCTATCCAAGGAAGTGCAGGACCTGTGGCACTGGACCGTCACCTAGGGGATGTTCCTGGTACCCTTCCACCTGGCAGGAGTAAAGAACACTGTCGCCGACTCACTCAGCAGGGAGCTGCGCTCATGTCATGAGTGGAAGCTCCGGCAGGATCAAGTGGATCTCCTATTCCAACGATGGGGCAATCCCCAGATAGATCTGTTCGCGACTGCGATGAACACCAAGTGCCGGAGGTTCGCCAGCAGGTTTCCCCAACCGGGGAGCATGTGCGATACATTCTCCTTCCCCTGGGACGGCCTGTTGCTCTATGCGTTCGCACCATTGCCGTTGCTTCTGCGACTCATCAGTCAACTCAGACGGTCCTGGTGCAGGATGATCCTCGTAGCACCAGCGTGGCCGAGGCAGATATGGTTCCCGGGCCTTTTGGACATGTCAGCGTCCACCCCAGTCAAGCTACCGACGGACGCAGATCTTCTCGCCAGGGAAGGAGGCGTGATCATGCATCACGACCCAGGATCGCTGAACCTGCAGGCCTGGCTCCTGAAGCACTAGAGTTCTGAAGCTACGATATCCCGACGGACTGCAAGGAGGTACTTGCCAAGGCCAAGACGTGTTCGACTCTTAAGTGCTATGGACATAAATGGAAGAGGTTCTCTGTCTGGTGCCATGCACAGAAGGTCAACCCTCTACGGATTACGGCCCCTCAAGTGCTGCCGTACTTGCTGTCGCTGGCCAAGGCGGGGCTGGTGCATGCATCCATCAAAATGTATCTGGCGGCTATCTCCCGCTACACAAGAACTCCGGGGCGGTCGTCGCTGTGGTCCCACCGCCTGGTGAAAGAGTTCATGAAAGGACTGTTCTGCTCGTTCCCGCCGGTGAAAGCTCCGGCCCCGGCGTGGGCGCTCAATGTGGTGCTGACCAGGCTCATGGGTTCTCCATTCGAGCCTTTGCCTTCGGCGCCGCTGAAGTTCCTATCGTGGAAGATAGCGTTTCTTGTGGCCATCACCTTCGCACGACGAGTGGGAGAGATCCAGGCCCTCTCCGGTGAGCCTCCATATCTGACATTCCACGAGATGAGGGTAGTGCTGAGGACGCACCCATCCTTCATGCTCAAGGTGCTGTCGGACTTCCATCTCAACGAGCCCTTGGTGATAACTGTTTTCTTCCCGTCGCCTTCGTTGCCTGCTGAGAGGACTTTGCACTCGCTGGATGTAGCTAGAGCGCTGAAGTTCTACGTGGACCGCACGCAGAGTTTTCGGCAGACATCACAGCTGTTAGTGACCTTTGGCGCTGTGAACCAAGGGAAGGCCCTCACCAAGGCTTCCATTTCCAGATGGCTCTCCGGCTGCATCATGCACTGTCACCGGTTGGCAAACCACCCGTTGCCCGGCCATCCGAGAGCCCATTCAACCATAGCGATCACTGCTGCTATGGCGTTCCTGTCTGGTGTGCCCCTACTGGACATCTGCAGGGCTGCTTCGTGGAGGTCGACGCACACCTTCACGAGATTCTACTGCGTCGACCAGGATTCCAGGGAAGAGTTCAGAGTCGGCCAGGCATTGCTGCGCAACCTGTTCACTTGAAGGTGAGCCTGGTGAGGAGGTAAGAGATGCTTAATGTTGAGTTGTTGAAATGCTTAATGTTGAGCCTTGCCACCTCCCATGGATGTACATGTGTGTACTGCTATGTATTCTTGTATTCATGAGCATGTGAATCCATGCCAGACCCCATGCTGGAGAAGGAACAAGTTACTTACCTGTAACTGTTGTTCTCCAGCATGGGTCTGGCATGGATTCACATGCGAACCCTCCCTCTGACCCCTCTGCGACTCTTCTCTTGGTCCTACTGCCACTTTACGTGCTACCAAATCTGAAGATGGCTGCCAGAGGAGGGGCTTAGGTAGAGGGCAGTCATTGGCTGGGGGCAGTATGACCCAGAGACCAGTGATTGGTTATTAGTAGAAAGACAGTTCAGAAACAAAACTGAAACTGATTGTTTCTTTTACTGAGGATTCTCAGCCTGACAACGGGGAATATTCATGAGCATGTGAATCCATGCCAGACCCATGCTGGAGAACAACAGTTACAGGTAAGTAACGTGTTCCATCTGATTTCTTCCATTGATGAGTACAACGACTGTCCCATCTTAATGTCAATCAATGCGGAGAAGGCATTTGACAGGGTCGGGTGGCCTTTTCTGCATGCAGTGATGCAGTGGGCAGGTCTGGACCGACAGTGGGTGTTTGGAGTGCAAGCACTATATCGAAACGCCACAGCTAAAGTCCTAGTCAGTGTTATCGCATCAGAGTCCTTCAACTTGTCATGGGGCACACGACAAGGCTGCACCCTGTCCCCCCCTTTTGTTCGCCCTGGTTTTAGAACCACTGGCACAAGCAATTCGATCAAACGCCCAAATACGTGGGGTAGTAAGGGCTGGTTGTGAACATTAATTAGCACTATTTGCCGATGATATCTTGGCGTACATCACTCAACCGTTGGAGTCGATTCCTGCCCTCTTTGCCACCTTGGCGGAATATGGCGCCTTAGCAGGATTTCATGCAAATTCAAATAAAACTGTTGCACTAACACTGAAGCAAACCTCAGTCGTTCCCAGATATCTGGTATCAGACTGGGGGTTACAATTGCAAGCAGAGGGAATCAAGTATTTAGGTGTGGAAATCACAAAATATTTAACTAGCTTGTTTCGCGCAAACGACATGCCCTTGTGGGACACCATTAAATCAGATCTAGAGAGGTGGTCCAAAATAACACTTTCCTGGAAGGCTAGATTCACATCAATTAAGATGAACATTCTCCCCAGGTTTTTATTTCTCTTTCAATCACTCCCATTGGTTATACCAGAAGCATTTAATGTAGAACTAAAGCGCACCCTACTTACATATTTGTGGGCCGGCCTGAAACCCTGAGTATCATATACGTCTTTGATAACACCCAAGGACAAGGGGGGCATGGGTTTCCCAGATGTTTCAAATATTATAGGGCATCGCTTCGTGAACTCTGAGTAAACGCTGCAACTCTGGAGGGTTAATAGCTCAATTGTACATCACACTGATTACTAGAGGCCATCTGCCACAACCGAGCACACAGACCAAATGGGAGACAGTGCTAGGGTTGCAAGATTGCCCAGACACTTGGGCAGTGGTACACAGGGCAGTATGGACTACATCAATATCCATGCAATATAAAAACAATGGGGGGTTACTAATAAGATGGCACCTGACTCTGCAAAGGTTAGGGAAAATGTACCCCGGGGTCACGCCGTACTGTTGGAGGGGTTGCGCTGAAGTTAGCGATTATTGTCATCAGTGGTGGGGCTGCGCGAGAGTACAGACGTACTGGAAAGAGATCCTGGGCTGGATACAGGCCATAGATGGTATTCACAGGAGTTTATCCCCATCACTGATATTGTTAGGAGTACAAACAGATACAGAGGGAACAAACACAGTGCTCTCACATATGCCTAGGAACCTGCTAGCAGCTAGGGTGTGTCTGACAGATGGAACATAATACGCTACTGACGAAAGGGGAATGGTTGAACAAAGCCCACACAATCTATCAAATGGAAAGCATTACGGCTGCATTGTTAGAGTCGCATTCCCATATAGACACAACCTGGCTCCCTTTCCTGAAATATTACGCTGCACATAGAGATGCACTAAAACAAGCAATGTACAGGCTGGAGAGAGGGGTCCCAACATTGACAGTAAAAATACAATATTCATTGAATCGGATCAGCCCTAGAGGTGTGGTAAGCAGTGGAAATGATCTCTGAACAAGTTTTGACATGGTTGAAGTGTACTGAGATGGAAAAAGGTGATATTAATAGCTAAAGTTGTTGCCCAGATGTGTAAGGGAGGGAGGGGGCCAATGGAGGGAGGGACGGAAGGGAATTTGAAGTTACCGGATTAGACAGTCAGCCATTCCAGAATTGTTTGGTTAATGTTTATCACTTGGCTGGGCTTCCCGAGAGAAGCTTTATTCTTGCTTTGAAAAACCATGCAACATGTACGTTCTTTGTTTACCCTGAGCTGTTTTCATGCATATTTTGTCAATCTTATATTGGTAACGAAATCAATAAAATGATGTTTAAAAAAAAAAGAAAGGTTCCTTCTGCTATCTTTTGCGTCGGGTGATTATCTTTCACCCATGGATCCCCCTCAGCCGGGCTCTGGTCCTTTTCTCAGTACTCAGTCTCTCTTGGTCAGGCTCAGAGCAACTACAGCACTTGTCAATCCAAGTAGAGACGTCCGAAGGTCAATGCTGTCTTGCAGGGTCAGTCTGTTTGTTTACGGCAAGAGCGTTTTTCACACATTCACAGTTCATACAGCGTTCCCTCAGCCGGGCGCAAACACCTGTTTAACAATGTCAAAACCTCAGCAATGGTTTAAGGACTTTAGATTGTACATGGATTTTGGCTCGACCCTTGTATGACCACCTTAACTCTCTATACCGGCCTTCCCTGTGGCCTCTTGGTACTTATAGTCTACTTTCTTCCCAATATTCAATATAGTCTCTTTGTTCATAAGAGGGGTACCAGCCAAAGACTTTCGACTGGGCGTCCACATGGTGCTGGACCACTCTATCTCTGGTACCAATGTGTTCACAAAAGACCTTTTGTCTAAATGATCTTCTTACTGGGCCTCATTCTAACTTTGCTGGTCCAGAAACAACAGTGCCAGTAAGCTTACCGGCACCACTGTTTCCGGACTGGCAAAGTAGAAGTCTGCCGGGCTGTGTCCTCCCTCCCGTCACCCACCCGCAGACTTTCACGGAGGCACCGGCATCGTTATTAATGGTACCAGTGTTTCCGTGGTCCTCATTCCCACATAGTCCTTTGGGACTCTATGGGAATGGGGCACAACATTTTACTGGTGCCTGACTTCCCTAACCGCAGGGGCTGTAATGCCCCAGTGTTTCCGGCAAGCCAGGTGTCATGATCTCTGCTTCCAAAAGGTCAGGGTTTTCCCAACTCCCTTGGAAGCAGATCCATAACCCAGGTTCCGAGTGCCAACCAGTCCCAATTGGGACCCTTTGGACCCAGTCCTGGCGCCAGTGGCACCAGGCTCATAAATATGCCCAGTCCCAGCGCTGGAAGCGCCTGGCTCATAATGCTTGGGTGGACTTACCTGCAGCAGACCATGCTGCTTACTTGCCTGCCAGTTGAGCCTCTGATCCTCTTCTGTTTGGAACTACTTTTCCTGTTGGGTGGGGCAGGAGCCACTCCCTAGATTCAGAACACTGGAACTCTTCTGGAAAGCAGGAACTCTTTTCTTACCTAGGCGTGGCTGTGGAAGGAGACACCTAAGCACTACAGGAGGCTATTTAAACCACACCCGATGGATGAATCTTGCTTTGCGTTATTCTGCATCCTCTGCAGCAGAACGCTCATCGTGTCTTCTGCATCTGATCCTGGGCCTGAGGAAAAAGGCTTACCATCCTGAATCCAGTCTTCAGCAACACCTATAAAGACAAGAAAGAACAGGTTAGCATTACGGTCTTCAGTGACAGCTCTTCACTTACCTGGTCCATCGGCTGTCACCAACGCCTCGCGCTGCATTCCGGCATCTGAAAGACAAAGGCTTACCTACTCTTCGTGCGCTCCGGAGGTCTTCACACTGCATTCCGGCATCTGAAAGACAAAAGCTTACCAACTCTTCGCACGCTCCGGAGGCCTTCGGCGCTGCATCCCGCATCTGAAAGACAAAACAAGGTGCGTTTAAAGACATTGGGGAACTTTAATACTCACGTGCCATTACTCCTTTCCACATCTAACCCAGTGGGTATTCCGGCACCCTGCAGCCGCTCCGAACTTGTACCTGCAAAATAAAAAGACAGTTAGAGCGCATCGTGAAGCAGGCAACAAGCGCTTACTTACGTGCTTCCAGGCGCTTCTATTCATCACACGGGCTCCATCTTCAACTCACTTCAGCCCGTCATCCGCCATCGCCGGAACCCTGCAAAACAAGAGACATCATTACTAAAGACTTTAAAGACATTAGAATTACTCGAAACTTACCGTTCGTGCAGTAAACGACGGACAGCAGTCCTCTGAGGTCAAGAGGCCTGGTCCCCTTATCAAGTGAAGAAACTGGTTACAGCACCCTGCCCCGAGGCAGATGGAGAGCACAGGGTTCACTTACCTAAGGTGAGAGCGTTAACCTTTGGGGTTCTACAGGAGAAGAGAAAGGGAAGAAGAGAGAGACATTCAATAACCAAGTTCCTTAATCCCATATTTTCTATCTGCAGACATCTTACCCTTCGAGTCAGACATACAGTGCACAGAGGTCCAGCCCAAAGAGCCAGCCGTGTGTTACACATCACCTTTGAAGATACGGTATACGCCCAGTCAAGACCGGCGCCTCTACGGGAATCAGGTGAGCGTTACACCAGGCGCCGGTAAAATGTACAAGTCTGGTGGCAACCTGCCGGTTTTACTGGCACAGTTACCACCGGACTTGTAATGAGGCTCACTGTTGCGACTGCAACCCTGAGCTCAACATAGTCCAGTTGACTATCAGCTTCTTCCGACTCACTGGCTGTGCTGAACTCGTTGGCGATTCCTTTGCCGTGGTAGTCAAGGACGGTACTACGATGGCAACCTCATCTCCCCGCCCTGGCCATCAGTGCGGGAGGGTGCCATGTCCTGCTGACATCCGTCACACCATGGGCCAGATGCGATTCCCGGTCTTATGTTTCTTTCATCAGAGGCATAGCGCGTCTGGGTTGAAAAGGGCAAGGGCAACTCCCTCCTTGAAATCCTTTCAGGTCACGCCGCTTTTCTTCTCAGTTTGAACTGCCGTCCTGGAATGGCTGCTTCCTCGTGCATTCGGCCTGGCTCTGAGTATGCTTCTGTGCTCTGCCTTTTATACCTATGGGGAAGGGAAAGGGTAGTCAGGTTGTCGGTAATTGCCTGACTCTGCCTGACCCCTGTGCTGGAACATGTCAGGTAAATGGCTCTGCTATTAGTCTGTTGTCGTTCATGCTGTGAGAAAGAGTTTGTGTTGGAAAAGGGGGCGGTAGAGTTTCTAAGTATCCTACTGGGCAGGATGGGGAAAAGGTGTCATAAGGAAAGGGAACTGAATCCAACAGCAATGGCCGTTTCCTGGCCAGCTGGATGACAGATCCCTAGGGACTAGCGGGTGAGACTCCTTAGGGTTTCTCACAACATCCACTTGTGCTTCTACCGAATTAACAGAGGGTAACTGCAGATTAAGAGTCAGAGTTGACAAGTCCATTCACCCCCATGATGTTGATTGTATCATTAGTAAGATTGGGTAAGACCTCCTTGGTACCTGTAACAATGCTATTCAAGTCATGGCCAAGTCTGTTGTGCTCAGAACTCTCATAACGTCCTGTTCCAGCTTCCAATCTTTGGGACCTAAAGTCATCTGAGGTACGAAAAACAGTTGTCTCTGCCACCCCTCCTAGTGCATTTGAGACTGACTCCATAAGCTTAGACCCAAGACATGGGGCAGACACAGACAGCTTTGCCATCAACTGATTTCCAAGGTCAGGCAGAGCAAGTTTAACAGTACCAACAGTCTTCTCAGAACACAGAGAAACTTACATGCAGGCAAAGTAAAAGTCTGTTATACGGGAAGGAGACTTAATGGGAGTCATCCCGGTCATTTTGCCCAAATGAAATGTCTAACAGCGTTAAGTCTCCCCATGCAGGAGATTGTGAGCTTTTGCCATTTCGCCAAGTCTGTCTGGAAACAGGTTAGCAGATGGGGGAATTTCGCCTCATTTATATTCTCTAATTTCTCCAGCATTGGATCTTTCATGGATTCACATGCTTAGAATATTCCCCGTCGTCAGGCTGGGAATCCCCGGTACATTATATAGACCCTTTCCCGTAGGAAAACTTTTTCGACGCTTATGCGTCCTATCCACCTCGTTTTGTATCATGCGTGCCCGCGCCGTCAGGACGCCATGATATAAATACAGGACCCGCCCCCGCGCTCCCTCAGATTTCAACCGTCTTTCAAAGTAGTGGGATCCTCGCGGTTACTGCTAATTGAAGTTAGGTTGTGTTTTCGCTTCGGCGAAGTTACGTTCTGAAGAAAATATGTCCGGAAAAGCTTTATTTCGTCCTTGTGCGACATGTGGACTCAAAAAAGTCTATGAAGGTGATGCCCACATGGATTGTATCTACTGTCTCCACCCGCACCACACGGCGGATACATGCGAGATATGCCATGGTTTCTCCCAAAAAACCCTTAAAGACCGGAAAAGAAGGTTGGTCGACTGGCTTAACGACGGAGCGGGTGCCTATCCGGCATCAGAAGTTGGCTCCACGGCCTCCAGGAGCAAGTCGGAACCTCCCTCGAAGAAGGTGAGGCCTGTCGAAAAATGCCCTGCGGACAAGCATGCGGGGAAGCATGCTGGGTCTTCCTCATCACACAAAAAGTCCTCCTCCTCCTCATCCTCTAAGACGGAGAGGCAAGCGGCATCAAAATCCTCCTCAGGGGACCGTCCTAGGTCTTCCGTGAGTCGAGACGCTTCAGCAGGAAAGTCGGCAACGAAATCGGCTACGAAGTCTAAAGGCCCGATGCCGGCGACTTGCTCGTCGACCCCGGTATCGCTGACGATGCCTATTACTATTCAGGCAGCAGCGGTGGGGATTCCTTCGTCGACGGGGACTCAATTTATGGCCTGGCAGCCAGAGGTTTGTGACCCGGCCCCCCCTGAGGTCCTGCTGCAAGACACGGCCTTGCCGGGGTCGTAGGTGGAAGGAGAAGGTGACATGGTTATGCAGCCGTCGGACTTGGGCCTACGGCCTTCCAATACGTCGACGACGAGTGCGAGTCGGGGTGTGGTCCCTCTATCCTCGACGTTGCTGACCCCCCAGACGGTTTTGTCTCTGGATGTGCTTAATACACTTCAGAAGCTCCTGCAGCGTCTGGATACGCAGATCCCTCAGCCTGGCACTTCATCGTCGATAATTTCTGCACCTTCCGTCGACGAACAAGCTCAAGCAGCTCGCACGACGACCAAAAGCCCGTCGGCCCCCCAGGTGGTGAAGGATCGTCCTCGAGTGCAGGAGGAGGGTGAGCTATCGGAGTCCGATTCTATACGAGGTGACTCAGGGTCGGACATCTCCCTGTCACCGTCGAGAGACCTAACATGGAATTCGGATGTAGAGGTAGAGTCTACGAGGAGCCAGGCACAACCATCTCCTCCGGATGATGTGGGAGCCTTCCATGCAATGATGGGGAAAGCGTGTTCCGAGTTCGGCTTAATTCCTGAGGAGCAAAAGAAAGATTGCTTTCTTTTTGATCACATGGGTCAAAGGAGGAAATCGGTATTTGCCATCCCAATCCTGGACCACGTATGGCAAGAAGGCCTCAAGACGATGCGTCATCCGTTCTCGGAACCGGCTATTAAGGGGCGTATTGAGAAAAAGTTTAAAGCTCCGGAGTCCACTCCAAAATGTCTAACATCACAGCCACTGTCAGACTCTGTGGTATCGGCGGCAGCGGCTAGGAAGGCCAGAGTACAGCAAAAATGTTCAACCCCACCAGAAAGCGAGGCAAGGAGACAGGACGCCTTCGGGAAAAAGGTGCTCTCAGTCGGCGCCACGACGGTAAGAGCAGCCAACTCCTTGGCGATTGTATCGCGTTACGATAGGGAGATGTGGCATAAAATAGCCCCTATCCTAGAACACCTGCCGGAAGAACATCGCAAAGCAGCCATGTTACTAGTACGGGATGGTGAGGAGGCCTCGAACCATGCAATTAATATTGCGGTGGACCTAGCAGAGTCGGGGTTCAAACAAATCAATCATGGCGTAGTACTTCGTCGACAAGCGTGGCTCAAATGTACTACTTTTAGACCTGAAGTCCAGTACAAAGTTCTAGACATGCCATGTGAAGGAGAACATCTGTTTGGAGACAAGGTTGATGTAGCCTTGAAGGGGATGAAGGAAGACACGGATACCGCTAGGTCTCTTGGCGCCCTCCAGACAGGTAGAAGTTTTCGCTCTTTTCGCCCCTTCAGGGGCGCCTCCGGAAACTCCCGCTTTGGAGCCTCTAGGGACCGTGGATTTAACAGGCCCTCATACTCCTCACAAGGTTACAGACGGGCATCCCAGTCGGCACGTAGAGGCAGAGATTATCAAGCCTCCAGACGACGAGGCTCGGGTCCCTCGTCGACGAAGGACAAGCAAACCAGCAACCAATGACGGCCTTCGGAACGTCCTGGGGGGTCAAGTCTCTCATCATATCGACCAATGGGAATGCATCACCACAGATCGATGGGTTCTGGACACGGTTCGCATGGGTCATGCGCTGCAATTCAAAAACAAGCCTCCAAGTCTTCCGCCAGTGTTTTCGGCCCAGCCCCACCTTCGAGTTCTAAGACAAGAGGTGGCGCTTATGCTACAAAAAGGAGCGGTAGAACGGGTTCCTGTGGCACAGGAAGGACAAGGGGTTTATTCCCGGTTCTTCGTCGTCAAGAAGCCAAATGGAAAATGGAGGCCCATTCTCGACCTGAGGGTACTCAACAAATGGCTAAAGAGCTCAAAATTCAAAATGCTAAAGCTCCAGGAGGTTATCAGGTCAGTGCAACCCATGGATTATCTGTCGTCGCTAGATCTTCAGGACGCATATTTTCATATCCCAATACGTCCACGACACAGGAGATATTTAAGGTTCGTCGTCGGGCAAAAGCATTTTCAGTTCAAGGTCCTCCCGTTCGGTCTCAAGTCCTCCCCCAGGACGTTCACCAAGTGCTTGGCCCCCATAGCGGCCCATTTAAGGAAGGACGGTCACCATGTCTATCCATATTTAGACGACTGGCTGGTCAGAGGCTCGTCCATGGAACAAACACGAAACAGTCTGGGGGCCACGATGTCCCTCTTACAGGAACTGGGCTTCGCGATAAACTTCAGCAAGTCCTCCGTAGAGCCTTCGAGGACCTTGGTCTTTCTAGGAGCGGAGTTTCATACGCACACAAGCCTTGTAAGACCATCCAGCGAAAGAATACAGAAGCTACAAAGCAAGGCGTCGGAATGGAGATGCGGTACCAGGGTGTCGGTGCGCAAATACATGTCCCTGCTAGGGACCATGTCGTCCTGCATTCCGTTGATAAACAACTGCCGTCTGTTTATGAGACCTTGCCAGGAATTTCTAGCGGACCGTTGGATGCAGAGCCAAGGTCGCTGGTCCGACAGACTGGTCATCGACGAACAACTGGTACAAGCACTCCGCTGGTGGAGAGTTTCTACTCATCTAACGAAAGGAATGCCTCTGGTGGAACCGGAGTTCCAGAAGACGGTGGTGACGGATGCATCGCTGAGCGGATGGGGAGCTCATCTGGAGACGTTACAAGTACAAGGCCGGTGGTCGTTACAAGAGTCCTCCCTGCATATCAACCTGCTAGAACTGAGAGCAGTGCGGTGGGCTCTAAAATCTTTTCTTCCTCAACTGAGAGACTCTGTGGTGCGTGTCATGACGGACAACACGACTACAATGTTTTACTTAAGGAAACAAGGAGGAACACGTTCCAGGTCCCTGTCGACGGAGGCACAGAAAATCTGGCATTGGGCCCTGCAACACAACATGCTAATCTTGGCGTTCCACCTACCAGGCGTGAGAAATGTGGAGGCAGATGCCCTCAGCAGGGAAATGAACAAAGTTCACGAATGGGTGCTGAACGACCAGCAACTACAACATGCATTCAAGAAGTGGGGACATCCTTCCATCGATCTGTTCGCGACGAAGGACAACAGAAAATGCCCGCAGTATGCAAGCAGATGGCCTCAGCAGGGCTCACTGGGAGATGCGTTCTCCTTCCCATGGACGAACAAATTCCTGTACGCATTCCCTCCTTTTCCTCTTATCCGGAGGACGTTGCAATGGATCCTCAAGTACCCATGTCGGGTGATTCTGGTAGCCCCGTATTGGGCCAGACAGGTGTGGTTCTCAGACCTGCTGCACTTGACTGCGGCGGAGCCAATGAGGTTCAGGAAGATCCCCAACCTTCTGTCTCGACAGGAGGGTATCGTCTGGCATCACGACCCGGACAGCCTCAAGTTGACGGCCTGGCTCCTGACTTCGCCGAATTTGGCCAGCTAACGATTCCGGAGGAGTGTCGTCGTATTCTGCAAGCGGCAAGAGCACCTTCCACAAACACTTCATACTCGTACAAATGGAGGAGTTTCTGTCAGTGGTGTGGGGATCAACCAGGTTTGGTTCCGCAGTCGATTATGCCGGAACAGCTCCTTCCATACTTGCTGTTCTTAGCTCAAAAGGGCTTATCGGTGTCGTCGATAAAAGTACACCTGGCCGCCATCTCCAGGTTTACACGTCAACGACATTCCGCACCATTATTCAGCGACCGCCTGATTAAGCACTTCCTTAAAGGGTTGTTCAGGAGTTTCCCTCCTGAGAAGAGATTTCCTCCGGTGTGGAGCCTCAATCTGGTGTTAGGGTCTCTTATGAAACCTCCTTTTGAACCAATGTCATCGTCGTCTCTAAAGTTTTTGTCCTGGAAATTGGCCTTCCTGGTGGCCATCACTTCAGCCCGACGTATTTCGGAAATCCAAGCTCTAATGGTAGACCCACCATACTTAAGATTTTTTAAGAACAAGGTGGTCCTTGCCACTAACCCACAGTTCATACCGAAAGCGCCTTCAGTGTTCCATAAACATTCCTCTATTGTCTTACCTACGTTTTTTCCAGAGCCATGCTCGGGAGCGGAGCGCACGTTACACACATTAGACGTGAAGAGGGCTCTCAAGTTTTATCTTCATCGCACCAACCTTTCAGGGAAAGGAGGCAATTGTTCGTGGCCTATGGTCTGGGTGCTAAAGGCAAAGCCATTTCAAAGCAAGGACTGTCAAGATGGGTATCGTCTACCATTTCGTACTGCCATTCCAAGGCTGGGAAGCCTCTTCTGCGACGCCCAAGAGCTCATTCCACTAGAGCGGCGGCATCGTCGACGGCGCTGTGGTCTGGAGTCCCTCTGGGGGACATCTGCATGGCGGCTACCTGGGCGGCTACACACACTTTTACCCGCCATTACTGCCTGTCACAACAACATGCCGAAGATACTCGGATGGAACAGGCGGTGCTTCGACACCTATTCCAATAAGGTAAGCCCCGGTTGAGGGGTTAGATCTGGTTGCAATTATGATTGAATATTGTTCGTTCTCTATGTTAACTATTGCCGATGGGTACACGACCATAGAGAACTGGCATTGTGAGGAAAGTACGTGAGTTTGCATGCACGCCTCCTCTTTTCGGGATGGTACTGCTATGTAATCTATTCTAAGCATGTGAATCCATGAAAGATCCAATGCTGGAGAAGGGAATAGTTTCTTACCTGTAACTCCATTTCTCCAGCATTGGTATCTTTCATGGATTCACATGCGCCCGCCTGCCTCCCCTGGCCATGCAAACTGGTTCCCCCACTACTTTGGGGGCCGAAATCTGAGGGAGCGCGGGGGCGGGTCCTGTATTTATATCATGGCGTCCTGACGGCGCGGGCACGCATGATACAAAACGAGGTGGATAGGACGCATAAGCGTCGAAAAAGTTTTCCTACGGGAAAGGGTCTATATAATGTACCGGGGATTCCCAGCCTGACGACGGGGAATATTCTAAGCATGTGAATCCATGAAAGATACCAATGCTGGAGAAATGGAGTTACAGGTAAGAAACTATTCCCTTATTCGTCAAGTTGATCCCTAAATAGCACAAAGTGTTGCCCTCTAGTACTAGTCCTAACAGGAGAGTGCAGTAGTATATTTGGGAGTGGGGTCATATAGAGGGAACAGTATAGATTTAGACCTATTGATTTTGAAGCCAGAGAGTGAGCCATATTTTTCTATCAAACCTATGGCTCTGGGCATTGAAGTCATGAGGGGTTTTGAACATGGAGCAGGATATCATCAGCATAGAGGGCTACCTTATATTCCTTTCTGCCTACTTGCATACCCTCTATCTGGTGGTCTGCTCTAAGCGCTTGGGCTAGAGGATCCAAAGAAAGGGTGAACAAAATCGCAGAGAGAGGGCAGCCCTGTCTTGTGCCTCTTCCCAGGTTGAACCATCTAGAATATTCTGAGTTAACCATGACTGAAGCCTTAGGAGATGTATAAACAGCCTTGATCACTGTTCTAAAGACTTGGGCCAAATCCAACCTTAGTAAGTACTGCTTCGAGGAAGCTCCATTCCACTATGTCGAACGCTTTTTCAGCGTTGATTGACACTAGGGTGGGGTTGGACGTCATTGTCTTCTACTCGTGGATTAAATGGAGCGTTTTGTCCATTGTGTCTGCGCCTTGCCTTCCCAAGATGAACCCGACCTGGTCAGGGTGGATTAGTAGGGGCACGTCTCAAGCCTGGCTGCTAATATACGAGTATATATTTTTGCATTGATGTTAAGAAGGGAGATGGGACGATATGATCCACATTGTTTGGGGTCTTTGCCTTCTTTCGGGATCACAGAGAGTAGCGCCTGTGAGAAAGATTCTGGGGCCACACCTGTTTGCAGAATTTCATTGAACAGCTGTACCATATAGGGTAGGAGGGATGAGATAAAGGTCTTATAGAATCCCGCTGTGTATCCATAATTTCCCGGGGCCTTCACCAGTGGGATTCTCTTAATCGCTCTTTCTACCTCGTCAGCCATGATGGGTAACTCCATTTCTTCCACTTTGTCCAGAGGGAGTTTCGGCATGTCAACATCCTGCATATATTGGTCTATCTCTGTTCCCTCCTGCCCCCTTTCAGATGTGTATAGGCACTCATAAAATTTTGCACAGGCTTCAGGGATCCGCTCTGGGTCTGCCGTATGGGCATCACCCCGTTCTTCAATGGTAACCACCCACCTCTCTGCTTGCTGTCCCCGCAGCCTCGCTGCTAGCAATGCGTCTGCCTTATCACCCTTTTAATAATGTTTTTGTTTGAGAAACTGGAGTTTACGTATCACCAGTCCTTCCTCTAAGCGTCAGAGCTCCTCTCTTTTCTGCACTGCTTCGGCTCCTCTTTCTGCCCTTCCTTCATTGGAGTTCCGTGCGGCTGCATCTAGCTGGGTAATCTCCTTCCTCAGTCTATTCTCTATTATGGCTCTCTCTCTCTCTCTTTTTTTCGGCCCCTTTGGCCTCTTTTTTTCGGCCCCTTCTTTAATCAATATACCCCTCCATGTTGCCTTCCCTGCCTCCCACACCATTCTCCTGGATACCTCTCCTGTGTCATTTATCTTAAAGTATGCCTCGATCTCTTGTGTTATCTCAGTGCTGGAGATCGGGTCCTTCCTCAGCGATTCATTGCAATGCCATTTCAAATTTTTAATATGGTACAGCGCTGAGAGTCATATCGACTGTGACTAGGTCATGATCTGACCACGAAATCGGAACAATTTCAGAGGTGTGTAGGACCTTGCTCATGTCTTTGGAGAGATACAGATAGTCTATCCTAGTGAATGTTGAGTGTGGGGCTGAGTAAAATGTGAACCCTGGTTCGTTGGGGTGGGAGCTTCGCCAGGCGTCCTGCAAACCATACACG
Organism: Ambystoma mexicanum; assembly: GCF_040938575.1. NCBI lineage: Eukaryota > Metazoa > Chordata > Amphibia > Caudata > Ambystomatidae > Ambystoma > Ambystoma mexicanum. The sequence goes on along the minus strand of NC_090938.1, from coordinate 109,172,475 downwards.
TGCATCATTCCAACCACTTCTGCATGCCCACCATCCGATGGCGTGCTCGCTTCTGGGTTGCCAGCCCATCTGTCCATGATGGGATCCACCCACAGGTTAAAGTCCCCCCCAAGGATGACATGACCCACAGCCTCCAACATTATCTTCGGGATGATGTGCTTTAGGAAGCAGGGTTGACTGACGTTGGGGGAGTAGAGCGTTGCGAAAGTGAAAGTGGTATTGCATATCTTGCCAACTAGTACTAGGGCCCTCCCTTCGATGTCAGCCCATACCTTGGGGTTTCTCAAAATTGAGTCCCTTCCTCACGAGTATGCCTACACCCGCCTTCCGCAAGGGACCAGAACTCCAATATTCAGTACCCACCTTGGAGTACAAGACTTTACGTTCTTCCCCCGTATATACTTGGTCTCTTGAAGAAAAAGCACATCCAAGTGCACTCTCCTAAATTCCCTACATACTAGGGATCTTTTATTGGGTGTGTTCAGGCCTTTCACATCGCGTGTGCCAACCTTGAGCAACCCGGGTCTAGTGTCAGGAGGTTGCATCGCCATGTCCATTCCTCCATTTGTTCTGTTTGTGTGTAGGCCACCTACAACCCTCGCCTAATAGATTCTCTGTTTATTTAAACATATTTCGGAATACCCTTGACTTTGCCCAATCCCTTTTCCAGAACCCCTCAAACCAACCCCCCCTCCGCCGTCTGACGCAGCTGGGGTATTCTCACCCAGACAGTTTCGAACCACCAGTAAGGATCGTGCAACCCACGGTCCCATCTTCGATGATCACATCAAACAATGAGCCCCCTTGTCCCCCCGATCTCGAAATTAACTGAACTTTTACATTGTTTCAAAGTTGTTCTTCTCTGCACCCTAACATCTAACCAGAGGCATCAAGGTCGGGCCTAGTTATAGCCCTTCTCTTTTACCTTCAGTATGTCCCTTGCGGTGTCCAGCAGGCCCTTCAGGGAACACCTGTTGATGCTTGTAGGGTTATTAACGCTATTTTAGGTCTGTCATATCTCCTATGGACATCCCTTATCATGACACTAATTACCTTTCAAACTTCGGTACCCACTGTTTAGTGCCATCCGGTGCCTATCTCCATCAGAGTTCTGTACCTGGTGAGGCGTTCATCCTCCTATATTTCCTGGATCCCGGGTTTTTCTTATGTCTTGGTCCCCGGATGCGCCATTGACGGTCTTCTTCACGACCCTCTTCCAGGTTCTGTTCGTTAGTCGGATTACCCAACATGTCCTCTATGCAAGTCTTTATGTCCTTCTCAGTATTCAATCGTACAGTGTTACCTTCCCATTGAAACGTGAGGGAAAACGGGTATCCCCAGCGGTACCGGAAGCCCTTTTCTTTGAGCCATTTGGTCAAGGGTATGCACATTTTTCGCATGACGAGGGTGAGCGAGGATAGATCTTGAAAGATCGTCACTCTTGCTGTGTCGAGAAGGTTTTGGGGAGTGTTCTTAGCCTTGTCAAGGATTCTTGCCCTATCGGCGTAATTGTGGAACCGCACCAGAATTGTCTTTGGTCCATTCGGTGCTCCTCCCGCTGTATGTATGCGGTCAATTTTTGGTTCATCCACTGTGTCATCGTCAAACAGGATTTCTATAATTGCGTGGAGAGTTTTTTTCAGTTCTTATTTGGTCTCTCCTTCTCGGCTTGGTATGCCAAAGATCCATAGGTTGTTTCGCCTTTCACGGTTTTCCAGGTCATCCATCTTAAGGCAAAACTCTTCTTCTCTAGCCTCTATGTCTGCGAGCCTTTGGTCTCTTTGGGATTCCAGAGTGTCAATGGAGGTTTGATTGTATTCCACTCCATCTAGCCTTTCTTCAAGTGTATCAATTCTATGCATTATCTTATCAATCTTTCCCCCAATATCTGCCCTCATGCTTTTCATCTCACTGAGAAGTGCTGCCACATCGGCTTTGGTTGCGGCAGCTTCTGCTCCTGACACCGCCATTGTTGATTTGAAGCGAGAGGCTCTGTCTGGATGATGAGGGTGTAGCAATATTTAGCCAACCTTTGGCGAGTGTCCATGTGTCAATCTTGTCAGGCTCGTTGGGCGTAATGTTGTCACTTCTGAAGTGTTCTCACACCAGTCTGGACTCAACGGATCACTTCCCGCTCCTGAAGGTTTTGGTGTCATTATGTTTAGATTAAGTCTCTGGCCGGTGGTGGCACCCTGGTCTTATGTCTTTTCAAGAGTGGGGTTTTGAAGAGGGCACACGCCGCACTTCGTTAGGGCCCAACCCCTCAAAACATTGAACTTAGTGCTGGGCTTGATCAATCGCTTGTGTTCTGAATGAGAGGGATTTATTGTGGGCACAAAGAAAGGGTGGACCAGGTCTCTGAGGGCTTCAATTCAGATCCTAAGGATGAAGAAATGCACACTCCACAGGTTTGGGCTTCACCGATGGACAGCTCGGAGCACTTGGAGCCGTGTACTGAAAGTCTAGAGTTTGGGTTCTCTCAGAGGAGGGCACACGCCCCGGCTTCGGGGAACCAACCCTCTGGTTAGTACTCACAGTGATGTCTACTTGGCACCCAACGTGGCACCCTTTGGCTGTGCAGTGTTCAGGGTGTTCCGTGGGGCACACTGAAGCTGCTTACTCGTCTTTTCGCCATAGGGCATCGTTCCCCATCACTTGAGGGGCCAAACTTCTTTGGGTGCCGGACTCTGTAAACTTATTTCTATGAGGCACAGGCCCCTGGGCTAATATGTTTCAGGCGTTGATATTAGAATGGGTGCCCTTGTCGTTCCCTGGGGTGGTGGGAAGACCTCACCCTGTGCCTTTCTCCGCCCTGTCTCTGCCGTACACAATGGGAATCTCCTTATTGCGTAAATCTCATCGGGATGAGAGGAGTGTTGCCACAGTTCAGTGCCCGTGTGGTCTCCAATACACTGAGAGCTCGAAGTCTGGTGGCTTCAGAGTGATTTTAGGAGTGTGACCCAATATTTGACCTCTATTCAGTGGTGTTTTACGTTCATCTGGGTCCTCCATCTTTTCTCTGGGTCATATGATGCCCTATTACCAGTACGCGCCAACAGTGCATCGTTCAAAGTACCAGGGCACTCTATCTATCTGTAGTCCGGTCCCGGAGGCGTGGTGTGCCTAGTTAAATTTGGGCACCTGCAGGGCTGGTAGGCTCAGTAGATGCCCGCCTCTACAAGTGCGAGTTGAATGGCGGTTAGGGATCCAGAGGTTTCACGGGTTGGGCTCCCCTCACCAACCGAAGCGTTCGTGGGGATTTGATTCACTCTCCTGAGGTGTTCGGTGCCTTAGATAGTATGTGGGCGGGTTATTCACTGTGTGCGGGCCGCCACCAGCGACAACCTCAGATTGTCTCAGGATATTGCACGCTGTGAAATGTGCCTCAGCATATAGATTAAAATATACCATGCACGTCTTCTCTTGGTCCACAGAGGGTGTACTGTATGCAGGTGCTAAGGGAAGGACTTCTGGCTCTCAGTTGTCAGTTCATACGGTGAGTTGGGGAGGCCAGGGGCTACGTATTTGTGCACGTCCAATGTGGTTCCGCGGGGTACGTTTGCCAAGCAGCGGGGCGCCACCAAGCTGTGCGCACCAAGAACGGTCCGAACTGGGTGCAGGGGTTGGAGTGGGAAGCCTACGGGGGCCTACCTTTCCTCCGTTGGTGGTTCGCTGGGGTGCCGCCTTTGTAATGCAGCCTCTTCCGTGTTCTTCCTGGTTGTGTTGCGGGAACCACAGTGTTAGTTATAGCTTGCGAAGTCCCGTTAGAGACCACAACCTCCGCCTTGGTTTTGCTGCAATGGTCCTGCTATCTCTTTAAATATTCCAGGCTCGAAGAAGGGCCCGCTTTCGGCGTTTCCTGTCAAATGCAGTCTAAGTTTCTTCTGCCTGTATCTCAGCGAATACGGCACTGTTTCACACCAGGTTTCTTCCATCAGGGGGAGTGTATATTCATGCAGCCATCGCGCTGGGGTGCTTAGAAGGGGGGGATCAACAGGTGGGGGCTCAGACCACTTTTCGGACCTGTGGGGACAGAGCTCACAAGGAGGTTGCGAACATCCCTCTGCCCCCTGGTGGCAAAATTGCTTTTAATTCTTTTAATGGATAAAATCCTTGTCCCTCAGCTTGTGGGTTGGTGCTCTGGAGAGGAAGAAGAGAAGCTGAAGGCGCTGTGTCCTCCCCTTCATACTGATTAAGCATCCACTCCTTTGAGGGTGGATCTTCCACCTCGTCTCTGAACATTTTCCACAATTCTAGAATAGTTCATCTTTTCTGCAACTTTTTCCCTTATATGCAGCGTGTTGAAATCTGGTCATGTGTTGCAGCACTGATTTCGAAAGGGTTTCTTCTTGCGGCCAAGGACAAAACATCTTATCTGCTGTCGCTCTGACCCACTGGGCATGATATTTCTGTATCTGATTCTTATATCTTGGCAGGGATTTGAATAGGTGCATAAGGAGAGTATCTCCTCCCATAATGGCACATCAAACGCTTGACTGCCAATACTTATCGAACTTAAAACCAAAAACTCTTCAAGTCTAACCTCCTTACTCTGTTTACAATCTTCTTATCAACATTGTTCTACTTCACTTCTGCCACTTTTCTATATTCCCTTCCAAGTCTCTCAGCTTCACCAACAACCATGTGGATCCCCACCATAAACACTGTCTATATTTCACAAATACGCCTTGTAAGTCAAAACCAAAACCTCCTTGCGTCCTATGATATAAACCAATTTTACCAAAGCCTTGTTTTCCACACACTAAAATAATTTACCCCCCTACTGGTGGCCAGCAATCAATTACAAATGTATCTATGTAGGTGCACCTTCAAAACCCCACAATCAAAATTCTTATAGTTTTCTTCTTGTCATAGGAAGGGAATCTTCTCTTATTTTACACCCCAACGTGATGTTTGCATAGCATTCTTTCTAACCCCTTGGCTACGGGTATTCTTTTATCAATCACTACTTCAATACCTCGTCCCGAGGTTTAATGCATCGCCTTTCGTGATCCTTCTCACAGGGAATCTTCTCATAAATACAACACTTTATCAGACTATCCCACTTTATACAACCAATTCCCTCCCACCTTTGTTTGTTACTACAATACTCTCATACTTACATTATCCGTGGATCGACTGAAGCCTCCAGTATCGCTCTTCCCTCAACGGGTCGCTCGCCTTTACCCTGCAGGGCACATCCGCAGGGATCCAGCATGATTTTCACCAGGGGGGCTCCTGATGACTATCTCAAGGTTCACGCGTGATTCTCCGGTCTCCACCGGGTTCTCTGCAGTCCTCAGGCTCATGACGGGAAAGAGTCGCCCATCCAGGGGTCCTGATCAACCATCTGGCCTTGCTACCATTATCTAAGAGGGGGCCCAAAAGTCGCAGCCCTACGCAGACCAGGTTGGCCGGGAAGTCCCGGGCCCAAAAACAGGAGAGTCAGAGTAAATGGCAAAGGCCTGTTTTTATTGAACAATCATGAAAACAGGGGAAGCAGTTAAACACACAAGTCTCAAAGCTCTCAAATGTCATAATGCAAAACAGCGGCAAAATATGTCACTTCTGACTTCACATTATCTAGGTTAGTCAAACCTAATGGAAGGTGGGATTGGTTTATATTTACATAATATATAGGGGCTGCAGTTCTGATTGGTTTTACTTTATCTGATGGCTCCACCCAACACCACCGCTAAATTGATAATGGCAGTTGTATGTCATCTTGGCATCTTTGGATTGGTTTGTGCAACTGCTGCAAAACAAACACCTTTTGAGAGCAATGATTTGTTGGTGTAGGCTTTGCCAACCTTGATTACTTAGCATGTCATCAGCACATGAGCAACAATTTATGGCAGGGGGATCGACACCCAGGTACCACTTTTCGCAATTATAACCCACCATCTCTGATTTCCTAGGCCATGAGCAAGGGCTTCAGCTTTGAACTAAGTTCTATTTTATTCTTGGAATTCAGAGGGAGTCAAGGTCTCGGCTTCTTTATGTGTGGAGCTAATAAATAGCCCTTGTCCTCCACCTCTGAGTCACGTGTGAGGAGACCACGTTTTGAGTTATTATGTTCGGATTTTAACCTTTTTTACTATGGGTGCTATTACCCACCCACTCTGCCCAGTGCATACTTGTTCGAGCTATTCCTCTCTCAGCATTAGCCTTAATTAATGACCACATGCTCCTCACAGATTGTCTGTTACTTTATTTAATCTAAGAAAAATATGTTGTGCGCTTGGGAACTGTTTATCTCGTGCTCCCCTCTGTATCAGTCCAAACCTCCCTTTTCCATAATAACCTCGGTGAGCTGATGCAGCTACTGTCCAATTTGTTCATCTCTGCTCCTTTTAGCTAATTCAGGGGGTTTTGTCTTTCCTGCAGCTTCAATGTTCCTTCAAGCTTCCCCATTCATTTGGCCATGGCAGCGCCGTCCAGTTTATCCAAAATGTCTGAACTTCACTGTTTCGTTTCTGCATTAGGCAAGGATTCGGTGTGTTCTCATGCATATTACGTTACAGCGGAAATATTTGAGCATATATTTTCTATTGTCTGTTGTACATTCTTCGTGTATAAATGCATGTTGACCTAATGTTTGTGTAGCTTCGTGATGAATGTATATCTGCTTCGTGTCTTGTGCATCTATGTGTATCAGAGGTGGGGTGACGTCACTTGCTTTCATCATTCCTTGGCTACAGCATGTTCATTTAAGCCAGATCTTGTAGGTTATTCTCTTCTTCGATCGTCCCGGGGTAAGGCTGATGGGGTCTTATCAGTGAATAGCCTCTTTCTTGTCTGCAGTATGGCAGTGGAGGGTTGGCGGTTGCCAGGACTGATACACTTCTCTAATTTCTGCAATATAGAGGCGGAGGCGGGGCCAATGAGGACACATTCATCTGTCTCGACATCCTGGTCCTGATGCTTCTCAGCACGACACCTTCCAGAAAGTGCTCTGCCTCCCTCATCACGGATACGAACCAGGAAGCAAAGAGCGCTTCCTGGGTCCAGCACATGTTATGTTATGTTAAAGGATATTTATATTGCGCACTGTCACCACCGGAGTGGTTCCCTGGTGCTCTGGCAGATCTGAAAAGCAAGAGGGCAGAGTATGTTAGTAGGACTGAGTGGGGAAAAGCGCAAGAGAGCTGTGGTATGCTGTTGGCAGCTTCAGTTTGGTTTACACAGTTCACCTAGCGTAGGTGCTGTTTTTCGGTCAGTAGTCGTGTGCTGTTGTGCAAGACTATGTGTGGTTTGTTTTGTTGTTGCAGTGTAGTAATGTGCGTGCAGTTTGTTGTGCTGTGTAGGTATGGTTGTGTTTTATTTAGATTCTGAGAGGTGTAAGCCGAGGGGAGAGTTATTTAGTGGGTTGGTTATTCGTAGCGCCCCATCGTACCCTGTCTGCTTTGGCCACCCAGGTATGCAACCCTGCCAGTGTTGCCCATTGTGGTGTGCTACGGGTGGGGGTCTTCCTCCTGTATTCTGTGCAAAGTTATGCGTCGTCTGCAGGCATGTTTAGTGGTGAAGCCTCCTCCACTCCCCCTCCCTCTGTGTTCAGACTAATGGATGTGTGTCCTTGTGTGCAGCCTCTAAGACCTCCCTGGAACCCTTGAAGGGAGGGGCGCCTTCCCTATTTCCTTGGACTCCCTGTGCCCGTGGTTTATTTGTTGGGTCACTACTCGTTCCCCTTCAGCTCTAATGATCTCTGTCTGTAGTTCAGCCTAGGATGCTCCTATCTCTCTCCCTAGCCTCCCGTCGATCCCTCTAAGGGAGTGGGTCTGCCCGGGACTCCTTCCCATTCCAGCTTCTCTCCGCCTCCCTGCACTTTGTCATGGTAGGGTCTGTTCCTCCGTCTTGCCTTGTGTGTGATCAGTCCAAGGAGGGTTTGTGTTGCTCATTCATGTTTTTTTTTTCCGGTTCTTCATTGAAGAGCCAGGTTTTCATGTTTTACTGAATTTTAGATGGTCCTTCATGTTTCTTGTTTCTCTCGGTAGGGAGTTCCACATTTCTGCGGCTAGGCAGGAGAAGCGGTATGCAGTGATGAAATTGTGACAAAAAGGTTGCCTGTACAAAAAGTGCGCCAAAAATGCAGTTGTTTGAACCGTTAAAGGTGTACCCCATTACACCATTTAAGGGGAGCGGGGGTTGTGGGGGTGTTCCCCGCATCCTTTAAATGGATTGAATCGGCAAAACCAGAGCCTTTTTGCCGCGATATTGTGTGTTCACGGCCATTTTTTTCTGCGATTTTAACAAATGGAACCGGAGAAGCATGATCAACCAGGTTTTTTCTTGTGTATTGTTTAGGTTCCAGGTGGATGTCGTTGCTGGATCTGAGTTTTCTTGTCGTTTGGTGAATGGTGATTTTCCTTTGGTAAGAATTGTGCTCCTTGGCAGTGGATTGCTCTGTGCGTTATGCACATTGTTTTGAATGTGATTTGTTTTTTGCATGGCAGCCAATGTTGCATCTTTAGCGCAGCAGTGATGTGGTCCCTTCGTGAGAGTTTGAGGAGAAGTCTGGCTGCTGCGTTCTGTATACTTTGGAGTTCTTTCAGTAGATACGCTAGCATTCCAAGGTATAGGCTGTTGGCGTAGTCTATCCTGGACATGTTGAAGGAGTTGGTGGCTAGTGTTTTCTGCATGAAGGAGAGCAATGGTAGAATCTTTTTGATCATGTGTAGGTGGAAGAATTTCTTGATGATTGCGTTTACTTGCAGTTCTAAGGTTAGCTCGTTGTCCATTAGGATTCCAAGTTTTTTGATGATTTTTGATGGCGTGGGCGTTGTTCCTAGATCTGTGGGCCATGGCATGCATTGGTTGCTTCTTTGTTTTTTGGATATGATCATGATTTCTGTCTTGCCTGGGTTGAGTTTGAGGCTGTTTGTGTTCATCCATTCTTAGAGTTCTTTCAGACAGTTTACTAGTGTTGTGTTTTCCTCTTGTACATCTCTGATTGTGTAGATGATTTGGGTGTCATCTGCGTAGTTGTAGCAGGTGAAGCTGTGCCTTTTGATGAGGCTGATTAGTGGAGTCAGGTAGATGTTGAAGAGTAGTGGGGATAGGGAGGATCCTTGTGGTACTCCACAGGTTGTGTCCCACAGCGCAGCAGATATAATGGTTTTATCCATACTGGTTCTGTTCTTTTAGATATGAAGGATTTAATCGAGACCAGCGGTGTGTTGATGATCCCTATTTCTTCCAGTCTATTGATGAGGATGTTGTGGTTGACTGTGTTGAATGCTGCGGAGAGTTCAAGTAGTATAAGTGCAGAGTTTGTGTTGGAATCTGCGTTGTTCTTTAGATCATCCCAGATAGAGAAAAGTGCTGTCTCTGTCCCTCTCATGGGTCTGAAGGCGACTCGTGCCTTGTCCAATAGTTGTTGTTTTTCAACATGTTCCAATGTTTGTTTGTATACATAGGTCTCTAGTAGTTTTGCCAGGTAGGGAATGTTTGATATCTGTCTGTATTTAGAGCGGTCTTCCATATTGCATGTGGTATCATTGCGGTGTGATTTGATGTACGCTGCTTTGAAAGACTACTGTACTCTCCCTGTTGAGAATGATAGGTTAAAGAGGTTTCTCTGGCATTCCAGTTGCACGCCTTGTGTAAGGATTGATTTATAGATGACTGGAGGGCAGGGGTCCATTGGGGAGCCTGCTTTACTGCTGTGTTTCACCAGCTTGATGAATCCCTTTATTGATATTTGCGTGTGATATTTGGGTGAAGCTTTGCAGCGTGTTCTGTGTTTCCAGGGTAGTTGGGCCATGGCTCACTGTTTGGTTGATTGGTCTGCTTTGTATGATCCGATGTATATTGTTGATTTTATTTTTGAAGTTGTCTGCAAGGTTGTCACATCGTTATTGTGATGGTAACAGTGTGTTGTTGCATCCAGGTGGGTTTCTCATCTCATTTATGATGTTGAATAGTTATTTTTGGGTGTTGGTAGCTTCTGTGATTCGGTTGTCTTAGTATTTCTTTTTAGCTTTGAGAATTAATTTTTTGTGTGCTCGGATTTATTTTTGATAGTTTATTCTTTTTGCCTGGTTGTAGTTTTTCCTCCATTCTAGTTCAAGTTTCTGGTTTGTTTTTTTCATTGTATTGAGGTGGGGTGTAAACCATCCTGCCACTGTTTTTTTTTGAGAAGGGGTGAAGGATTTTTCCGGGGAGATGTTGTCTATTGTTTTGGTGATCCATTGCTGGATTAGGTCTGCTTTTTCGTCTAGGCCAGTTCCGTCCAGGTTTGTCGTCGATGGTTTGGAGGATTCCAGTTCTTTTAAGTTACTACTTTTGATGGTATTCCAGCTTCTTTTCCAGATTGCGGGGAGCTTTTGGGGCTGGGTGGGTGCTTTGGCTGGTAGTTGGATCACAAAAGGTATGATGAGGTGCTCGCTAAATGCTAGTTGTATTGGTGGCGCAGTTGAGATCCGTTTTTTGTTGGCGAAGATTGCGTTGAGAGTGTGTCCTGCTGTGTGTGTCACTCCTTTAACCATCTGGCATAGTTTCATTGTATGATTAGTGATTTTTGGGAATTTGCGTTCTCTTCTTCAAACAATATGTTGAAGTCCCTGAGGATTATCAGGTGATCATGTTTGATGGCTAGGTTCGTAGTGGCTTCTACGAAGGTATATTCGAAGGTTGCGTCGAAGGTCGGTGATCTATAGACAAGTATGAATGTTAGGTTCGTTTTTGAGTTCGCTGTCAGGTGAAGGATTAGGGTTAGCAGCGGATTGTCTGTTTTTATTTTCAGGTGTTCTTTGTAGGTTATTGCGAGTACTCCTCTTTTTACTTTTCTCTTTACCTGTGCGCATTTGAAGTTGTCGGGTACACAAATGTGTAATGTGACTTTGTAGTTATCATCTAACCAGGTTTCTGTGATGAATAAGATGTCTATTCCACCGTCGTAGAGTAGATTGTAGATCCCTGTATCATGTTTGGACATTGATCTTGTGTTGATTAGATTGCAGTGTATTTTTCTAACAGTGCTTTGTTTCGTTCTTGGTTTCGTCTTATGGTGGTCTTGTTGGCGGGTTTCCTTGTTTTTCTCTGGATGTGAGGTGTGTTCAGTAGGGTCTTTTTCATCACTGAGTAAATCTGCTAGGTTTTGTATTGGGTTCCTGGCTTCTTCTGGTTCTAATTCTGTATCTCGTTGCAGTTGCTGTGGGTGCCCTAGAGTTTTGGTGCTATATGGGGTGAGGGTGTTGTGTTCCTTCTTGTTCCTTTCAGATGTTTCTGGTCTTTTCCTGTGTGGTCCTGGTCGCTTGGTCGAGCGTCTAGTACCATTGGTGGTTGTGAATTGTTCTGGTGGGTGGTTCGTAGCGAGGTATGGTGTTAGGTATAAAGATGTTTCCCTTCCTTTGCAGTTTGTATTATTTATTGTCGTGCTTGGGGTGTGTGTTCCGCTGCTGTGTTTGTGGTTGTTGGCAAGGTGCCATGGTGTGATTCCATTTGATTTGTTCTTTCTCCTAGCTTTCTCTCGCATCTTGTGGTATTTTGGAGTCTACTAGTTTAGTGAGTTTGCCCTATTGGGTCTCTGTCACAGGGGCTTTTTCCCGCCTGCAACACTTTCCCGAGTTTTGTTTCGGTTGTAGCGTTCCTCCTGGTTTTTTGTGTTTTTTGGTGGCCTGTGTTTACAGACGAGGGGGCTTGGGTCTTACTAACCGATAGCTAGCAGATTGGGTACTGCGCCTGTTACTCCACCCTCCAATCTGTTTGAAGGTTCAGGGAGGCGCATGAGCGCCCCCTCGCCCATTCAGACATGCATTTCCACAGCCTGCATCCCCAATGCGACATGCAAAGCTGGGGAGCAACAATGCCCCAAGCCTTGCATGGTCCATTGGGCATGCATGCTGGGGAATAGAAAACCGTGTTTCCCTTTGACAGTTTAAGCACAGCTCCTTCATAATAGGTGAGCATTTTGGCCGGATGGCACCCCATCACCCATTATGGACCAGTACACCTTTATCTAATAAGGCTTTTACCACCATTGCTGTGCTCTGTAATAAGCCTTCCTGAATGAATTCCAAATATAGTTGTCTTTCAGGAACAAGGCTTGTTGAACAGCCATAGGGCCTAATTCACAGAACATTTTCAAATGGGGGTTTGCCATTATAAAACGCTTCTATGAATTAGGCCCTAAATTGTTTCAAGTAACTTTGTCAAAAAAGATAAGTTTGAAAAATGACAGAAGTTTGCCATGTCAGAGGGTTCTGCCTGTTGTTTCTTTAGAATAGTAGTAATAAACACATGCTTCAGCCGCACAGGAACTATCCCATGTGAAATAATCATTCATCATCTCTTTCAGGTCTTAAGAGAGAGCTGAATGAGAAGCAAGCTCCTTAAATATTTTAGGTGGAAAAGGATTCTTCGAGGACATGTTATACTTTTATGCACGTAATTGGGACAAACCTCATCCGAGGCACATGTGAACTGATTAAGTAAACTTCTCAAAGAGAGAAGAGATGATGTTGAGCAAGGTTCTAACTGGCTGATAACTGAGTTGCTTGAAAATACGTCATAATTTGCATATTGTCATCTGAAAGTAATTTATTTATTGTGCATTTGTAAGGTGCTTATTGATCAAGTAAATTGTGTTTCAAAGCGCCCACAGAGCAGCTTGGAGGGAACATGGGAACGAAAGGCAAATATACTAATAATGAAGAGAAAGAAAGAGGCGCACCTACTAGGCCTTGTGAGCATTGTAAGAAAGGCATGGTATCAACAGTAAGACAGATGCAAGTGACCACAGTTCAAGGGTGTTTATTGAATTTCAATTGGGTTTGAAAAATCCTATCTAATCCTAAACCTAAAGATGGGAGCAAGCTATGACCATCAAATAATAATAATGCAGTCCTAGTGGTGTCTTGTCAAAATAAAAGGGAGTATACTAATAAACCTTTTGCCAATCATTACCTCTAAATACAAATAGAGTGGGTAACAATGCTATGCAAAAGAAAAGTGTTCAAGAAATCATATGTCAGGATATTCAAGCCCTTGGCTTCCCTTCCCCACGTTTTCAGCACGGGACAAGGTGGCACACTTTCGAACTTAGTACAGTCTCTGACTTCTGTAGCACGAGAGTGCAGTTCAAAACTTCAACATCTTTCAGAGGGCCTAATGCAACAAACAAGCAATAAAGTTCCTTTCCTTTTTGTATTTCACATGTACACAATTTTCTTAGGTGATTTACTATTCACCTCAGATCCCCTTCTGCCGGGTTCAGATCTACCTTAACATAAAATCTTCAATCAGTCTCCCTCCACCGGGCTCGGACCAATTTAGCTACTTTAACACAAACTTGCTTTAACAGGAGGCCAGAGTGAAGGGAAGAAAGAGGGAGCAGGAGTCCCAAAGGAAAGGATCTCAGTCTTTCTGGTGTTGAGGCAGAGATCATTGGAGGCACACCAGAACTGGATGGCAGAAAGGCAGTTGGGAATGATGGAGGAGGTAAGGAGAGGATCGGAGGGAAGTTTGAAGAAGAGTTGTGTGTTATCTGCATAACACTGGAAGTAAGGGGAGAAAGTGGAAATTAGGTGTGCAAGTGGAGCAAGATAGAAGCTAAAGAGCCAGGGAGAGAGGTTGGAGCCGTGGGAAAGGCCGCATGTGGTGATAGCTGTGGGAGAGGTAAAAGAGCCCAGGATAACCTCGGAGGGAGTGTCAGTGAGGAAGGAGGTCAGCCAGTCCAAAGCCTGCTCTGAGATCCCTAAGGTATCGTGCAGCTGTTTTATGAGGATGGAGTGGTTGACTGTATCAAAAGCAGAGGAGCGATCAAGTAGAATGAGAACAGCTGGGGAGTTCGATTTAACAGATACAAGCAGTTCTTCACGGGTGTTCAGAAGAGTAGTTTCCATGCCTCTGGAGACTCAGAATCCAAATTGATGAACGTGTAGGCAACTAACAAGCTTTGTATGCTGGGCCAGTTGGGGATACACCAGCTTCTCCAAGAGTTTCCGAGGGGGCGGTAGTTAGCCGGGCACGAGGGGTAGGCAGAGGGTTTTATCAGGAGGGGGCACACAAGATAGTGCTTGAGGGTAGAGGGTAAAGACCCATTAGCAAGAGAGTGATTTCAGAAATCAGCAGGGGCAAGGGAGCCTATTGTCATGGCCACTGTCAGGGGCCACAAGCTGTGGCACAAGCAAGCCCCCACATTTACTCCGAGGGCCTCAAGACTTCTGCAAAAAGGCTCCTGTAGCCAGTCCTAGCGCATCTGGCACCAGGCTCATGTACTGTAAGGAGATACTTACCAGACTTACTTTCAATTGACTATATGGGTCTTTAAATCCAACATGAAAGCAACCACACAGCCTAGTTCTTAAGAACCAAGCCATGTGATCTAGTGTTCTGGGTGTGTCAGGTCTGCAACTACTTTCCCTGGTACTACTTTACCTGGGCTATATAAACCACACCCTGACTCCAGAGCACGCTTTGCGTTATTCTGCAACTAGCAGCGTGACGCTCACCATGTCCAGCTCCTGGTCTTCAGCATCTTCCTGTAGTCCTGCAAGAACAAGAACAAGATTATTCTGTTTTACCTGAGAATACACCATCCAGCACTCAGCATTTCAACCGGGCTGCTGCAATCTGTGGAAACCGAGAGAAGAAAAAACATCACTCACCAGTGAGTACTAGCTTAAGGACTTCCAGCGAACCGCTACCACAGCTGCTGCTTGAACATCGCGACCTGCAATAACGAGAAAAGGAGAAAACAATATTGGAACGAGCGCGCTTCCAAAACATCGACCTCCGTCAGTCTCACCTGAATTCCATCGTGCTATGCCACTCTTCTATCCGGAGAACCACAGCAACATCCTGCAAAGGAAAAGGAGATGTATTCAGGTTCGCTTTCAATATTTAACAACCGCACAGCGCTTTACTTACCTTAACGGATTCTGGGGGCCAGTTTTTTTCTCATCACGCTCTCATCAACTCGCAGCACCACAGCGGCCAGTCAGGAGAAGAAGAAGAAAACACAGGTTAGCTTTAAAAGACAATAAAGGCGCTGCGCTTCACACTTTCTCTTACCTAAAACCGTGTCTCTCCATCACGCCACCAGCAAGATCTTCGCACCTGAAAAGAAGGTGATAAAGATATTAACGAACCACAAACAGAATAAAGACTTACAATTAACAAACCTACCTGCCTATCAGCAGACTCAGGGGTCACAGCAGGCCTGGGCCCAAGGAAGGCGCACTGCACCAGTGAAGCAACTCGGGCAGCTCGCCAACAAACGTCAAGCACCCCTGCACAAGAAACGCAGGAATTGATAGCTCACCCTACAAATAACTAAGGTGAGAAAGACCCAGTGGGAAGGGAATCAGTCAGAGGGAGGTGGGAGATTCACCCATTAGAGACAGTTATCACAGATCCTCCCTTCTGTAATTGCAGATTCATTATTCAGCACTGGGCAACTATGCATCCAGGGTTCCAGATCTCAGAGCCTTCCAGGCGCCCCGGGGATATGAGGTGAGCGTAACACCTATACTGTCCTTAAAAGTTCTGGAAGAACAGGGGGAGGCGCGTTTGGAGGAGACCTTCATACAGCTGACAACTCTAGTGACCTTGTTGGGTGTGATAGGAGAGAAGGTGGAGAATGTTGAACACCTGGGGAGCCCCCTCCAATCTTTTGTCCATTCTAATCGAGCTTCATCAGAAATCTTTGATGCGTGTTAGGCTCTTTAGCGCGGGCTCACTGTTGACTCCGATTGGGGTCAAGAGAGGTGTCCGGTAGGGCTGCTTGATTGCACCTTTCCTCTTCATTCTCTTTATGTCAGATGTATGTGAATGGCTTAAAGGTGTAGGACTTATTATTCCAAAAATTGATGAAACAAAACTAAATTGGTTGGCCTATGCCGACGATGTAGTGGTTTTAGACCACTCACAAGTCGGGCTGCAACAACTATTATCAGCATTGGTGGATTATGCCCGGACTAACGACCTAAAAATAAATCCAGAAAAATTGAAGGTGCTGGTCTTTAAACCTCCGAATAAGATACTCAAGTCCTATAGTTGGCCAATGGATAATCGCCAAGTCGAACTGGTTACCGAGTTAACCTATTTGGGGGCAGTGATCAGAGCCTTTCCAACAATGAGTCATCGTCTTCTGATCTTGGATCATAAGATAATTAGTTTGGGAGCCCAGATGACAAGAATTTGCTCTAAACTGTGTACATTTTCCATCCAACCCTTAGTGAGGTTTTATATAGGAAAAGTGGCCCCTGTAATTCTTTTTGGCTTGGAGTCGAATCCCTTATCTATGAAAATGTATTGGGATAAATTGGAGGCTAAGATTGGGAAGAGGTCTTTAAATCTGCCCATTTGTGTCCCCATTGGGTGTTTAAGATATGAGTTGGGCTTGTCCTCTTTGTTGGCCATGATGGAGTGGATATGGCTATCGATGTTTAGGTTAATCCTTGTCCCTCCAAAGGGCTCGCTATATGAGGATGTAGCATTACTGCTGAAAAAAGCTGACAATAAATTTCTAAATTAGCTTAGTCTAAAGTGTGGTGAAATCCTGGCAAATTCAGATTGTTCTATTGATCTTCTTATCCAGGATCCGGAGAAAGTCAAAATGCGTATGAAACAATGAAACAATGGGACTGGATTCGGATGATAAATCGAATGAGGATGGCAGAGCTATCAGCATCACATACGCTTTTGGACAAACCCAGATCCTGGCTCCCTCACTCTCTGAATAAGTTTCCTGATCCAGGGGTGAGGGCTGAGTTTCTGAGATTCAGATTGAATCTGTGTTTAACCTTGGAGGTTCGCTCAATCCGAAACAATGAGGAATACCCCTCTTCCATTTGCGATAAGTGTAATAATCATGAAAGGCAGTCATTGATACATCTATTCGCGCACTGTCCAGGAACGTGGTAATTGAGACTGGCAAGATTTCAGAGATTTGTTCACGATCCTGGTTGGTTGAATTCTGATATCTTTTGGGACAGACTTTCGTCAGGCGATGAAACACTCCTGACGGTTGAAGTAGTTGCTCTCTTAACAGATCTGTTGGGTGGGAGGAGAGGGAATCCCTTTGTTGAGGTGTTGGTTATTTCAGTTTGCTTCTGTGATATTTCTATCTGTTTTATTTTTAATTTTTTCTTTTGATCAGAGTGTTCTTAATTTTGTTGTATGGATTCTTGTGTTAAAAGTCATAAGTATGTATTATATTATTTTAGTATATGGCTATGACACAATAAATAATTAAAAAAAGAAGGAGGAGAGAGAGGCAGAGGGATGATGGGAGGCATAGGAGGTAAGGCGATGGGAGGAGGGAAGGTAGAGAAGAAAGAGAGAGTGCTCAGGATGTCCTGAGTTTTTGCAGTGAAGTGAGTGGCCAATGCATTGCAGAGGGTCTCAGAGGGAAGAGGCGAGGTGGAGATTGCTGAAGGGTTGGCTAATTCCTTGCAATATTCTCGCACAAAACTTGACTGGACTAATGAAGCTATTATTGCATGTGGTACTCTTATGTCCCGTCCCCTTTCCTCCATACTTTTGGGAAGTCCCACGGAATGGGGGACGGGCCTGAGTGTGTTGCTAAGTAGCATAACAGAAGGTTATTTCGAGTGGATTGTGTCCTCCAACGTATTCCTCATCTTAGATGTATTCCATCCAGCTTTGCTGCTCTTCGAAAAAAAATTCGGCAGAGGGCGCCGTGCGTCGATGTCGTCGAGTCGATTGTCCCTCAAAGGCCTCCGTCGAGGGTGACATCATCGGGTATATAAGTAGCACGTGCGGTGCCTGTTGGCCTCAGTTCTGTTTTTCCGCATTTATACGTTGCTTCGGAGATTCAGTGCTCCTCGAGTTCTGTAAAGAAGGATAAATAAACGAATATGTCATCGACGCGGACCACGACCACGAGATCGGGTCCAAAAAGTGCAAGTCGTCAATGTCGATCACAGACCCGCACTGAGAGTGTTTGTGGTGCCTCGGAGAAGGCCACTACATGGAGGCCTGTACGAACTGTCAGGCGATGACGGGGAAGGCCTTGCGAGAAAGGAGGGGAAAACTACAGGTAGGTCACAAACCCGACCCTAAAGCCTCTAGCGTCGAGTCGAGGTCCCATGAGGAGAAATCTCCTCGACGCCAAAGGCATCGGTCCAGGTCCCGAAGCGATTCCCATCGCTCGCCGTCTTCGATGAAAAAATCGAAGAAACAACGCCACAGGTCCCCCTCATCCTTAGACGAGTCCCCAAAAAGGATGAAATGCCCCACGAAACATTCGTCCTGCGAAGAGTGGGAAGCATTCAGGGTCAAAATGATGGAGGTGTTTGAGAAAGCGAAGCCTCGGTCCGCACCTTCTTCGGAAGCCGGCCTCCGACACTTGCGCGCCCTTGAGCCCGGGTGATCGAAAAAGGAAGGATAGAGAAGCTTCCAGGACGCCGAGTCGAGTCGACCGCTCGAGGTCACCGACGCCGTCCGAGACCCAACGCACCTCGAAGGGCAAATCAGGCTCCGGCGACGACCACTATTTCGTCGATGCCATCGACGCCTTTGTCAACGTCGACCCTGAAGCCCTCGGCGCCAAAGGCTCCAACCAAGCCAGGCCAGCCAGAAAAAGGGAAAGACAGGGTTACAAGACCTGTAATACCCTCAGGGCCCTGTAATACACCTCTTCCTCCTCCTCTCCCAGAGAAGGTGTTCAAGCCTCTCCCTAGGAAGTAGTTTTTCAAATCCTTGACCTCAATTTTTGAGGAACAGGAAAGATCTGATGAGGAGAATGTACCTTTTGGGCTAGAATATGGCACCACAAATGTCCCAGAATGCCTGATTTCAGAGGAAAGCAGAATGAGGGACTTGGTGGAATCATTACACAATGCAAGTGGCATTGACACCTCTCCTGAAAATGACTTTGGCAGAACAGAACCAGGAGAGTATGCCAGTCCATCATACCGTCAGTTAATGACCAAGGTGGTAGATTACTTGGGATGGGCTAGACCACCAGCCCAATTCATCCAGGAGGATTTGACAGATATATTGGACCTTTGTCCCACCGAAGACCCAGTACTACCCTTTCATGTAGCCCTGCAAAATAGGGTGGCCAAGAATTGGGAAACTCCGGATTCTATTCCTCCGGTAAATAAATCCCTCACCTCAAAATACCGCCCTGCCAGTAGCGACCCCGGCTATCTGTCCAAACATCCCACTCCCGAGAGTCTGGTCATACAGGCAGCCACAGCTTCTAACAAACTTGCGTACCCTTCTATCCCTCTAGACAGGGACGATAAGCGTGTGGATGGCTGGGCACGGAAGGTATTTTCATGTGCCGATTCATCTCAAGCACAGAAAATACCTGAGGTTCGTAGTTGGCAACTCACACTATCAGTTTTGAGCCCTACCATTCGGATTGACCTCTGCCCGAGGGTCTTCAGCAAGTTAATGGTAGTGGTGGCAGCGCACCTCAGGAGAGGGGGGATTCACGTCTTCCCCTACCTGGACGATTGGTTGATCGGGCACGTTCTGCCGAACAAGCACTGGATCATCTGAAAGTCACCTGCCACTTCCTCCACAGACTGGGCTTCTCCCTAAATTTCAAGAAGTCTCAAATGGCACCTTCCCAATATCTTCAGTACATAGGAGTTGTAGTAGACACATCCTTGGGAAAGAGCTCGCCTCCCAAGTCGAGGGCTCAAGACATTCTTCAGATGGTTTCCAAATTCCAAAATGCCCAAAATCTCCAGGCCTACGACTTCTTAAGGTTGCTCGGCCTCATGGCATCCTGCATCTTCCTGGTGCCAGAGGCACGTTTGAGGATGAGATCCCTTCAATGGGCTCTAAAGACTCAGTGGTCCCAGTTCTCAGGTCAAATGACCGATCTTCTCCAGATTCCGAACAAGGTTCGACGAGATCTTCTATGGTGGACTTGTACAGAGAACATCCTAAAAGGAGAACTTTTTTGGCAACCATGACCAGAGATGACAGTAGTGATGGATGCCTCACTCATGGGGTGGGGAGCTCATGCCAATGATCTGACAATCAGCAGTCGTTGGTCTCCATCGGAGTCCAAACTACCCATCAACCTTTTAGAGCTGAGAGCAATCAGACTAGCGCTGAAAGCTTTCCTGCCATCTGTCAGGGGAAAAATTTCCTGATAATGACGGAAAACACAGTGACCAAGCGTTATCTAAACAAAAGAGGAGGTGTAGGGTCACTACCTCTGTGCAGAGAGACAATCCAACTCTGGTATTGGGCAATTCAGGAAGGAGTCTCTAACGGCAGTTCATCTAGCCGGGGAGGAGAATATGACGGCAGATGCTCTGAGCAGGCAGAGCACGGTGTCCCACGAATGGGAACCGGCTCAGGAAGTCATTCAAGAGATCTTCACCCTTTGGGTAACCCCTCAAGTAGACCTATTTGCGACCGGAATCAACCGGAAGTGCGAAAGGTATTGCTCAAGGGAATTTCCCCCGAGAGGAGCCCTGGGAAACACGTTCGTGGTGGAGTGGAATTTCCCACTATTGTACACGTTTCCTCCGATTCCTATCATTCCTCAAGTCATCAGGAGACTGAGACGGTTCCGAACCGCATGATCCTAATTGCCCCAGATTGGGCCAGGAGAACGTGGTACTCAGACCTTCTAGACATGTCCATCTGTCACAAATGGAGGGTCAGGTTCTCCATCCAGAGGTCAAAACTCTCAACCTTCACGCTTGCTATCTGAAAGGATGAGATACAAGGATTGGGACCTTCCAGATGACGTCATGGAGGTGTTGCTTTTGGCAAGAAGGCCAGCAACAAAATCTCTATACTGTTGCCGTTGGAGGAAGTTTTGCAACTGGTGCAAAGAAAAGAATGTTGATCCTTTTCTATGTTCTATTCCGGAAGTACTGTCCTTCCTCTTGTCCCTAGTGCATGGATGTCTAAATGTTGGTACCATAAAAGGTTATATTGCAGCGCTTTCCATCTTCAAGCACTCGTCGGAAGAATGCTGCTATTTCAAAATTCCTTTGGTAGTGCAATTCTTAAAGGGACTCACTAATGTGTTTCCTCCTTACCTATTCCAAGTGCCAATTTGGGATCTCAATCTGGTTCTAAAATTCTTAATGTGTGCTCCTTTTGAGCCTTTGAAAACTTGTCCATTAAGATTACTGACATGGAAATCTGCTTTCCTAGTTGCTTTAACATCTGCACGAAGAGTGAGCGAATTGCAGGCACTGTGTAACGCTCACCTGATTCCCGCAGAGGCGCCGGTCTTGACTGGGTGAATGCCGTATCTTCAAAGGTGATGTGTAACACACGGTTGGCTCTTTGGGCTGGACCTCTGTGCACTGTATGTCTGACTTGAAGAGTAAGATGTCTGCAGATAGAAAATATGGGATTAATGAACTGGGGTTATTGCGTGCCTCTCTCCTCTTCCCTTTCTCTTCTCCTGTAGAACCCCAAAGGTTAACGCCCTCACCTTAGGTAAGTGAACGCCGAGCTCTCCATCTGCCTCGGGGTAGGGTGCCGTAACCAGTTTCTTCACTGGATAAGGGTGCAGGCCTCTTGACCTCAGAGGACTGCTGTCCGTCGTTAACTGCACGAACGGTAAGTTCTGGGCACTTCAAATGTCTTAAAAGTCTTTTGTAATGATATCTCTTGTTTTGCAGGGTTCCGGCGATGGCGGATGGCGGGCTGATGAGAGTTGAGGATCGAACCCGCGTGAGGAATAGAAGCGCCTGGAAGCACGTAAGTAAGTGCTTGTAGCCTGCTTCACGATGCGCACTAACTGTCCCTTTTATCTTGCAGGTACAAGTTCGGAGCTTTAGAGAAGCTGAAGGGTGCTGGAATACTCACTGGATTCGGCGTGGGAAGGAGTAATGGCACGTGAGTAATAAAGTTGCCCAATGTCTTTAAACGCACCTTCTTTTGTCTTTCAGATGCGGGATGCAGCGCCGAAGGCCTCCGGAGCGTGCGAAGAGTAGGTAAGCCTTTGTCTTTCAGATGCCGGAATGCAGCGCGAGGCCTTGGTGACAGCCGATGGACCAGGTAAGAGATGCGCTGCCACTGAAGACCGTAGTGCTAACCTGTTCTTTCTTTGTCTTTACAGGTGCTGCTGAAGACTGGATTCCAGGATGGTAAGCCTTTGTTCCCTTAGGCCCAGGATCAGAAGCAGAAGACACGATGAGCGTTCTGCTGCAGAGAATGCAGAATAACACAAAGCAAGATTCATCCATCGGGTGTGGTTTAAATAGCCTCCTGTAGTGCTTAGGTGTCTCCTTCCACAGCCACGCCTAGGTAAGAAAAGAGTTCCTGCTTTCCAGAAGAGTTCCAGTGTTCTGAACCTAGGGAGTGGCTCCTGCCCCACCCAACAGGAAAAGTAGTCCCAAACAGAAGAGGATCAGGGGTTCAACTGGCAGGTAAGTAAGCAGCATGGTCTGCTGCAGGTAAGTCCATCCAAGCATTATGAGCCCGGCGCTTCCAGCGCTGGGACTGGGCATCTTTATGAGCCTCGTGCCACTGGCGCCAGGACAGGGTCCAAAAGGTCCCAATTGGGACTGGCTGGCACTCGGAACCGGGGTTATGGGTCTGCTTCCAAGGGAGTCGGGCAAGTCCTGATCTTTTGGAAGCAGAGATCATGACAGCACCCCCCCTCAAGGCCCCTCCCAAACCGGGCTTCTCCGGGGGTTTGGGCTTGTTAGGAAATGTTCGATGAAATCTTTTGATTAGACGAGGCGCGTGGACATATTCTGCAGGTTCCCAGGATCTTTCTTGGGGACCGTAGCCTTTCCAGTCAATCAGGTAAAATAGTTTAGATTTGGAGATCTTGGAATCCAGGATGCTTTTGACTTCAAACTCGAGTTCTCCATCAACTAGAATAGGTTTTGGAGATGTAGTTAGTCGGGTTTGAGGATGCACGGGTTTTAATAGAGAGACGTGGAAGACCGGATGTATCTTCATGTGAGGGGGCAAGTCCAACTTGACCGCTACTGGATTTACTATGGTAGTGATGGAATAGGGACCAAGGTATCTTGGGTTGAATGTGCATGGTCCTTTTAGAGGTAGATATTTGGTGGATAACCAGACTTGATCTCCTACTTGATATTGGGGGGCTTCCTTCCGATGTTGGTCTGCTCCTTTCTTGTATTGTTCTTTAGCCCTTTGAAGGTGAGAAACGGCTTCCTTAAAGGCTTGGGTGATTGTAGAATGCAGGTAGTCTACTGCTGGTGTTCCAAGATCTTGCAGTGGATCCAACTCCGAGGTTCGAGGGTGACTACCGTATAAAAGAAAAAACGGGGTCTTCCCAGTTCCCGAGTGGACAGAGTTATTGTAGGCATATTCGGCTATCCAAAGGATATCTTTCCAAGTTTTTTCAGTTTGTTGTAGCATGCAGCGCAAATACTGTTCCAGAGTTTGATTGGTCCTCTCGGTTTGTCCGTCGGTTTGAGGATGGTGGCTGGTCGAAAGTCTCACATCAATTTGAGCCGACCGACAGCAACTTCACCAAAAATGAGAAATAAATTGACTACCTCGATCCGAAATTAGAACTGAAGGAAAACCGTGCAGTCGGACGATGTTTTCGAGAAATTCTCGGGCCAGAGTTGCTGCTGTTGGTAAGCCTTTGAGTGGAATGAAATGCGCCATCTTGGAGAATAGGTCCACGATTACTAGGATCGTATTGTATCCGGAGCATGGAGGTAGATCGGTGATGAAGTCCATAGAAAGCGTATGCCAAGGGCGAGGCGGGATGTCAATAGGGCGTAAGAGGCCGGCTGGTTTTTCCTTTTGACTCTTGTTTTGGGCGCATACTCCACAGGACATTATAAAGTCTCTGATATCTTTTTTCCAAGACGGCCACCAGAAGTAGCGCTTGATATTTTCCGAGGTCTTGGTCATACCGGGATGTCCTTCCATTAAAGAATCGTGATAACAAGAGATTACCTTTTTCTGTAAATCTGTGCTGGGCAGGTATAACCGTTCTTGGAAATATAATAGGTTGTCCTTCACCGTAAAGTCCTTTCCCTGCAGATGCCAATTCTGTATGTCTGCTGGAGTTACCAGTAGCCTGGCTTTATCCTTAACTTCCTCTATGGATTGTGTGGCGATTACACCTAGAATTCTTTGTTCGGGAATGATAGGTACAGGTTTAGGATTGATCAAATGTTCTTCCACTCCCATCCGAGAAAGGGCATCAGCTTTACCGTTTTTTGTACCAGGTCGATAGGTTATTATGAAGTCAAACTCGGCAAAGAATAGTGCCCGACGGAGTTGCCTAGAGGATTGAGCTTTTGCGGTTTTCAAATATTGCAGGTTTCGGTGATCTGTAATCACAGTAACGGTGTGTCGGGCCCCCAGAAGATAATGCCGGCAAGCCTTAAAGGCGGACTTGATAGCTAGAAGTTCCTTATCAGTAATAGTGTAATTGATTTCAGGAGGCGAGAATTTGCGGGACCAAAATGCCACGGGATGCAACTGATTGGTTACTGGGTCCTTTTGTGATAGAACTGCCCCCATGGCAAGGCTCGAAGCATCAGTTTCAACGATGTAGGGGAGTTCTGGGCGAGGATGTTTTAAGATCGGTGCAGAGATAAATCTAGTCTTCAAATTCTGGAAAGCTTGTTCCGCCTCGGTAGACCATTCAAAACGTTTGTTTTTCTTTAACAAGGCGGTGATGGGCTGGACTATTCGAGAGAATTCGGGGATAAACCTGCGGTAAAAGTTAGCGAAGCCTAACATGCTTTGAACACCTTTTACGGAGGATGGCGATGGCCATTTGAGAATTGCATCGACCTTCTTTGAATCCATACGCACTCCGCTAGGTGATAATATGAATCCCAAGAATTCAACTTCAGTCACGTTGAAAACACATTTTTCCAACTTAGCGAAAAGTTTGTGTTGACGCAATCTCTCGAGGACCATTTTCACGTGTTTCCGATGTTCAGTTTCCGATGAAGAATAAACGAGGATGTCGTCAATGTAAACAACAACACACACATCTATGAGCTCTCTGAGGACATCGTTCATAATATATTGAAAGGCGGCCGGGGCATTGCAAAGTCCGAAGGGCATGACCTGATATTCAAATAGCCCATACTTGGTGCGGAAGGCCGTCTTCCATTCATCGCCCTCTTTTACTCGAACCAAGTGGTAGGCTCCTCTAAGATCCAGCTTTGTATATATGCATGCTTTTCTGACTTGGTCCAGGAGTTCAGGGATCAAAGGTAACGGATATCTATTCTTAACGGTGATCTGGTTCAGGGCGCGATAATCTATACAAGTTCTAAGGTCCCCTTCTTTTTTTGGAACGAAGAACAAAGCTGAGGAAGCAGGGGACTTGGAAGGACGAATAAACCCATTCGCTAGGTATTGATCCAGGTATTGTCGGAGGTGAAGATTCTCAGGCTCGGTGAGGGCATAAATTCTACTACAAGGAGGAGTAGATCCAGGTATCAGGTCTATCTGGCAGTCATAAGACCTATGAGGAGGTAGAGAGTTAGCCTGATCCTTCCGGAAAACATCTTGGAATTCTAGGTATTCAGGAGGTAACTGGGGAGCCTCCGAGGAAATTGCTGCCAGTGCAACACCAGGTCGAGGGTGACAAGTAGAGACACATTCTGGAAACTGAACCGTTCTTGCTCGCCAATCGATCTGAGGATTGTGCTTCTCTAACCAAGGAATTCCTAGAATAATCTGGAACTGAGGGGCCTTGATCACATCGAACACGATCTTCTCATGGTGTCCATCTTGACTTACTAGCGTCACTTCTTGGGTGGTATGCGTTACTGGTCCGGAGGCTATCTCCGTACCATCCACCGTAGTAATGACGTCCTTTACAGCCTTTGGACAAAGAGTCAGATTCATCCTCAAAACCATTTCATGATCCACATAATTGCCGATGGCACTGCTGTCGACGTAAGCTTCAATCGCATGTAATCGATCCGGATGTTCAGGGCTAATGAGGACCATAGGTATCACGAAATGCGAGGTCACGGAACTGGTTTTAACGCTCGGCAAGAGGACCTCTATTCTTGTCGGGCGAGGTCGTTTCCCTGCTCAGAGTTTGTGACCCTGGTAACTGCAGCTCCTACTGCCTTCTTGGCTGGTTTCACCGGACAGTCTCGAAGAAAGTGCCCCGAGTTTCCGCAATAGAGGCATAATTGCAGCTGTTTTCTCCTTTCCCGCTCCTTTTGTGTTAGTGGTCCTTTCAGGCCCCCTATTTGCATGGGTTCCCCGGAGTCTACTCCTTTGGTAGGAGTTGGTGGTTTGGAAAATACTCGAGCATCAAACTTGGAACGATCGGCCTTCCTGTTCTGCAGTCTGTGGTCAATTTGAACGACTAAGTCAATATAGTCCGAACAGTCTTGCGGGGGATTCACTACTTGGGCTAACACATCTTTGAGCTCTCCACGTAGACCTCTATAAAACAGCGTAATCCTTTTGTCCTCAGGCCATCGAGTTTCCACTATCAGTCTGTTGAAAGACGCAATATAAGCCAAAAGGTCTTGATTACCCTGTCGCAATGAAAGGAGCTCATTATCCAAGGCCTGCCCCTGTGAATGTCTTGCAAACAGTTTTTCCATACTGAGCTGAAAAGCTTGAAAATCATGGAGAACCGGATCATCTTGATTAACTAGAGGGATCGACCAGTCTGCCGCATTGCCACTAAGGTACGAAAGCACGAAAGCTACCTTAGCTTGATCAGTTGGGAAGGCTGCTGGCCGGCATAAGAAGTGCAACCGCCACTGATTAATAAATACTGCAAACCTCTTTGGGTCACCAGAAAATCGTTCGGGCGGAGACAGAGGTACATTCCCAGGTAGGTTGATCTGCACTGGGTTCGTAGAGGATGTTGAAGGAAGATTTGCCCCTGATGCGGGTAACGGAGTTTGTCCGGCTTGTGACTGTAGCAATTGTCTAGCGAGATCGTCTGTTCGCTCCTTGGAAATAATCAGTTCCCTTCTTAGAGCATTCGTTTCCTGACGGGCTGCATGCACTTCTGCTCTTAGTTCCCCAAGTAACTGGGCTAGCTGGTCGGTATCCGAGGTTTCCATAGCGCCTGGGTGGGAGTTTTGCGGTAGGCTTTGTGTTCTGTAACGCTCACCTGATTCCCGCAGAGGCGCCGGTCTTGACTGGGTGAATGCCGTATCTTCAAAGGTGATGTGTAACACACGGTTGGCTCTTTGGGCTGGACCTCTGTGCACTGTATGTCTGACTTGAAGAGTAAGATGTCTGCAGATAGAAAATATGGGATTAATGAACTGGGGTTATTGGGTGCCTCTCTCCTCTTCCCTTTCTCTTCTCCTGTAGAACCCCAAAGGTTAACGCCCTCACCTTAGGTAAGTGAACGCCGAGCTCTCCATCTGCCTCGGGGCAGGGTGCCGTAACCAGTTTCTTCACTGGATAAGGGTGCAGGCCTCTTGACCTCAGAGGACTGCTGTCCGTCGTTAACTGCACGAACGGTAAGTTCTGGGCACTTCAAATGTCTTAAAAGTCTTTTGTAATGATATCTCTTGTTTTGCAGGGTTCCGGCGATGGCGGATGGCGGGCTGATGAGAGTTGAGGATCGAACCCGCGTGAGGAATAGAAGCGCCTGGAAGCACGTAAGTAAGTGCTTGTAGCCTGCTTCACGATGCGCACTAACTGTCCCTTTTATCTTGCAGGTACAAGTTCGGAGCTTTCGAGAAGCTGAAGGGTGCTGGAATACCCACTGGATTCGGCGTGGGAAGGAGTAATGGCACGTGAGTAATAAAGTTGCCCAATGTCTTTAAACGCACCTTCTTTTGTCTTTCAGATGCGGGATGCAGCGCCGAAGGCCTCCGGAGCGTGCGAAGAGTAGGTAAGCCTTTGTCTTTCAGATGCCGGAATGCAGCGCGAGGCGTTGGTGACAGCCGATGGACCAGGTAAGAGATGCGCTGCCACTGAAGACCGTAGTGCTAACCTGTTCTTTCTTTGTCTTTACAGGTGCTGCTGAAGACTGGATTCCAGGATGGTAAGCCTTTGTTCCCTTAGGCCCAGGATCAGAAGCAGAAGACACGATGAGCGTTCTGCTGCAGAGAATGCAGAATAACACAAAGCAAGATTCATCCATCGGGTGTGGTTTAAATAGCATCCTGTAGTGCTTAGGTGTCTCCTTCCACAGCCACGCCTAGGTAAGAAAAGAGTTCCTGCTTTCAAGAAGAGTTCCAGTGTTCTGAACCTAGGGAGTGGCTCATGCCCCACCCAACAGGAAAAGTAGTCCCAAACAGAAGAGGATCAGGGGTTCAACTGGCAGGTAAGTAAGCAGCATGGTCTGCTGCAGGTAAGTCCACCCAAGCATTATGAGCCCGGCGCTTCCAGCGCTGGGACTGGGCATCTTTATGAGCCTGGTGCCACTGGCGCCAGGACAGGGTCCAAAAGGTCCCAATTGGGACTGGCTGGCACTCGGAACCGGGGTTATGGGTCTGCTTCCAAGGGAGTCGGGCAAGTCCTGATCTTTTGGAAGCAGAGATCATGGCAGAGATCATGACACACTGTCTTCTGGTCCACCCTATACTGTGTTCCATAAGGACAGCGTTGTGTTGAGGGTTAAACCCTCATTTTTACCTAAAGTAGTATATGATTTTCATTTAAGTCAGAACATTGTTTTACCCGCATTCTATCCTCCACCTCATCCTACTAAGGAGGAGGAAAGATTACACAGGTTGTATCCAAGAAGAGCTTTAAGCTTTTACATCTCTAGGCTTTCCAAGCCTAGAGTGGACAACCAACTGTTTATCGGCTACACCGGAAGGAAATTGGGTCAATCGGTGACAAAACAGACAATATCACGCTGGATTGAGCTTTGCATTTCAGATTGCTACAGATTAGCACAAAAAGACCCACCAGAAGGGTTAAGGGCTCATTCCACCAGAGGCATTGCCTCTTCGACAGCCCTTCAAAGAGGTGTTCCAATAAGGTTCATTTGTGAAGCAGCAACTTGGTCTTCACTGCACACCTTTTCAAAATTCTATAGTCTGGATGCTTCCCACTCTAAGGAGCTGAATTTTAGTGAAGCAGTACTATATTCAGCCATCTAAGGGCATTGAAAAATCTAACCCCTCCTCCAGAGAAATGATCCATACTGCTTTGGGAGTCTATCTAAGATGAGGAATAAGTTGGAGGACACAATCCACTCGAAGAACAAGTTACTTACCAACTGGTAACGTTCTTTTGATTGGATGTTTCTCCAACGTATTCCTCATCGCCCTCCCAGCCTACCCCTCTGTAGATTTTTCCGGGTTATTGCCAAGTCAACTCTCGCAAGGCTGATACCTGTCTGCCGGCACAATCTACACAGTACAAAATCAAAGGTGAAAAGGGAAAAACTGAACTGAGGCCAACGGGCGACGCGCATGCTACTTATATACCCGATGACGTCACCCTCGACGGAGGCCTTTCGAGGGACCATCGACTCAACGACATCGACACACGGCGCCCTCTGCCAAAAAAAATTCCGAAGAGCAGCAAAGCTGGATGGAATACATCTAAGATGAGGAATACGTTGGAGGGACATCCAATCGAAAGAACGTTACCGGTTGGTAAGTATCTTGTTCTTCCACGTGCAAGCCTCAGAGTGCCGCATAGGTCGCCTCCACATGCCTCACCCATCCGTCAGTTCCTTTCTCCACGTCAGATGGGTATGGAGAGTTGAGCGGCAGCTGTGCCGAGTTGCACATTTAGCTTAAAACAACCCCCACGGCATATGCCCAACGGGTTTCGTAGGTGCATTTGGTTACCTCAGAGCTATTCTTCCATGGACCCCACACCTTTTGCCTGTTGTGTTTAGAGAGGTCACGCGTGTGGCATACATGCCCCATCTGGGCCCCCTTTTCTCTCAGAGAAGAGCTCATGGAAGAAGACCAAAGTTTCATTGTGTGAAAGAAGAAGGTAAGTGAACCGACACTATTTACAAGGGCACCTCGTGCTGCTAATACTCTAAAGGGTCTCAATGTGCACGGGATGGGTCCCAGTGAACCTGCCCCCCCCACTATCGCAGGACATACTGGGCATCGGCCCGAGGTCCCAGTGGGGACTCTTGCAACACCCCGCTCCATGCTTGAGGTGCTAAGAGGAGGGAGGGGGAACCCCTTGTAAAATGCAAGACAGAATATTACCCCACACTCGCCCAAACAAGGACACAAATGGGAGGGCTCCTAAATCTAACAGGGATTCCACATCTGGTCAACCCCAAGCAAAATTACATGGGAGGAAGGAAACTCCTATCCCCCGTACCTGGGGTGAGAATATACTAGGCATGTCACTAAAACAGAGTCCCAGGAGGGAATGGGGAAGAAAGCCTGGTGCAAACATACACACAGAGCCCCAAGTGAGATAAGGGACCCAGAAAAAAACAGGTCTTCACTTAAGAGTTACTAAAATGGCAGAACCCTGCAAGAGGGGTGTCTGAGCTGCCTTGGAAAAACCCCTAGAAGAGCCTAGCAAGGTAGAAACCACACAAGGTTTGCAGGCACTGGTGAGTTAAAGTGTGCCAGTGGCACAGACAAGAAGCTTCTCTGCGCAAGCACATGAGACACAGCAAGAGCTTTGTCTCAACATCAGAAGAAAGACAGCACAGGCTGTTAGGCAGAAACCTGTGCAGTTCCCTCTGGGACCACTGCAAAAGATTTAAGACTACAGGTGTTTGGCAGTAAAACCACTTGGTAGCAGTCTGTACCACACAGATTCACTTGGTAGCTGTGGCTGAGCAGTCAGACTTCCCTCAAGAAGAGTTAGGCAGTATACAGAGTATTCACAATAGGTCAAAAGAACACAGTAGAACAAGTAAACACTGACCAGAGCTTGGTGTAAAAGAGATATAATTATTTATTTAAAACCACATCTAGTAAAACACACCATGGTGGATGGCGGATTTACCGCCCCATTCCAAGGTGAGTGGGGCGGTAAATCCCCATTTCCCATTTTCCCTTCCCCATTCCCATTTTTGCCCCATAGGGCATAATGGGAGTGGGGAAGATGCTAATTACGCCATCATGGCGGGTTAGCGCCATGGATTTTAACGGCTGCTAAAAGCAGCCGTTAAAATTGGAATCAGGCGTTAAGGGTTAACGACGGCGTTAACGCCTGGGTCGTAATGAGGCCCACAGGCACTAATGTTAAGCAGTTCAAAAACACGGTCACTAAAAGATATACACTCCCTTAAAAGAATATTAGACAATTCTTAAGTAAAGCCCCACTTATTTTCAGACAGCGGTGAGCGCTTAACGCAGATGGCACTCTAACAACTCGTTTTAAAAAGGGAGAGAAAAGCAGAGTATAATTTGAAACAGATCCCAACACTTTCCCAAGAACACAACAAGAGAGGAAGGCAAAGTAAAACTGTGAAGTTAGAGTTCAGAAGGCAGGATCCACTTTAAGAGGATCAGAACGAAATGTGTCCAAGGTCACACGGTTGAAGTGCACAAACGTCTTGAAAAGGTTCAGAAAGAGTTGGACCAAACAAAGGGACCAGTTAGATGGTCAAGGCGGCCAGCCCAGTCCAGAAGGTTAAGGGATTATTATTACCTTGTAGCAATCTTTAGAAAGGGAGGCCTGGCGGACACGGTACCTTAAAGTGGTGAGAATACTCCAGCGGGGGCAGTTGTTCCTGGCAGCGGATGCAAGTCGGTGCTTTGTCCGGGGGAAGAGAGGATCTCGTCCGGGAGGAAAACAGGAGTCCGTTGCACTGCCGGGGAAGAAACCAGCCGCGGAGTTCTCAGGTAAAAGGAGCGGTCCTTTTATTTGCGGTCCAGTGGTAAGTGGCTATCCGGTTGCCGGGGTGCTTGGCACGGGCAATTCAACCACAAGACGTCCTGGGATGCGAGGAAAAAAAAGGTAAACTAGTTGTGCCCACCAGTCAGGGGAAGAAGCCTCTCCAACCGGGAGATCTTCTCTGTCGTCAGGAAGTGGTGAGTCGGTTCCGCAGGGCTCCACCGGTGGTGTCGTCGTGGTAGGTCGGCTCAGCTTCTCCCTCGTCAGATTCTCAGGTCCTGTGGCGACTTCTGAAGTTCCAGTCCCCAAAGCCCTGCTTTTATGCAGCACACCCCCATTCACTCAGCCTAGCTGTCAATCAAACATGCTAAGTGGTGAGCCGGCCGGCTCACCACCTGGGCCAATGACACAAGAGTGCGACTTGAGTTACCAAAGTAACTCAGTCCAGGGTGCCTAAACCCCCTCCCACACCCCCTGTGGTACCCAGACAGAGTGGCACCACTATTGGAGGCTTCTGTGGAGAAGCCCGCCAAAAGTGGAACAAAGGGCTCGACTTGGGTTGGAGTCACAGAAGAGAACACAAACGCCATTTTAGAATCGAGTCCTGGCAAAAAATACCAACCCGTGAATTAATATTAAATAAATAAACCGGCGGTATGTTCGAAGCTATGAGAATTAAATAATTAAAGTTGGTAGCCTCGAACAATGGGAAAATCCCATAGGGATATATTCGCGGTCGAATACAAAAAGTAGTATCCACTGCCACTAGCCAAAACTCGATCAGGGGGGACGGAGACGTGCCCAATCGAGTAACAGACCCCGGGGCAATCGAATTGCCCCGACCAGTACGTCCACAATATGATGGTTTGTACTGGTTTCTGTTCATAATTTGGGACTAATAAAGCCAATGGTGACTTTACATGCCCTGGGAGACAGGGCCAACACTAGCAGTTCAAGGCACTTCCCTTCGGCCTGAAATCAGCCCGAGGGTCTTCACGAAGTGCTTAGCTCCAGTGGCAGAGCATCTTCGTCTGGAAGGCATCCACGTCTCCCCTTACCTCGACGATTGGCTGCTTCAATCTCGCTCCCATGCTCTGGCAAGCCAGCACACGGTGAGGACTGTGCGTCTTATTTATTTTTCATTTATTTATTTAAAATAAATCTGTTGACTGATATGCGATTCTCCATAAATGATCCAAAGTCCTTTTTGGAGCCTTGCAGAACTCTCTGTTTCTGGGAGCCCGACTCAACACAGTGACTTGCCTGGCATCTCCCTCAGAAGAGAGGGTGGTAACCATCCTAGGGAATGTGTAGCACCTGTTGACGGTGCGGTCGCCTACTGTGCGAGCCGTCAAGTCGCTCTTGGGCATGATATCCTCCTGCATCAACCTCGTCCTCCTTTGCAGACTACAGATGAGAGCCTCTCCAGGAGTCTCTGGATGCGAGGTGGCTGCAAGTCTCGGGATCCTGGACCGACAAGAGCACCCTCAATGAGAAGTTCCAAACAGCAATTCAGTGGTGGGGTATGCACTCTCATCTCACGCAAGGAGCCCCATCCCAAGTCCCTCCTTATCAGGAGACAGTCATCACGGATGCCTCTCTGGAAGGTTGGGGAGCTCACACCGGACAGTTGCACACCAGAGGCCTCTGGTTGCAGAACAAAAGGCACTTCACATCAACATCCTGGAACTCCGGACTGTCTTCTGGGCCCTCAAGTGTTTCCTGCTATCGGTGAAGGGCAAGGTGATGAGGATCTTCATGTTCTACATCCGGAAACAAGGCGCGATACGCTCTCTAGCGCTCTCCAGGGAGGCCCAGGATCTGTGGCACTGGGCCATTCGTCACAACATGTTTCTCAACCCTCGTCACCTGGCGGGCACCAAGAACACCATTGCAGACTCGCTCAGCAGGGAGCTACATTCTTGCCATGAGTGGGAACTTCGCCAGGATCAGGTGGATCTTCTTTTTCACGAATGGGGTCAACCCCAGATCAACCTCTTCGCGACAGCAGCAGATTCCAAGTACCAGAGGTTCGCTAGCAGGTTCCAACGGCCGAGGAGCATTGGGGATGCTTTCTCGTTCCTGTGGGAGGGACTTTTCCTGTACGCTTTCCCTCCACTCTCACTTCTACTTCGAGTGATCAATACACTCAGACTATGTCACTGCAAGATAATACTCATTGCTCTGGCATGACTGCGACAAAACAAATCTGGTACCCAGACCTGCTGCGTCTGTCAGCGGCCCCGTCCGTCACACTGCCAATACTTCACAATCTTCTCACCAGGGAGGGAAGGGGCGATTCTACATCACAACCTGGCATCACTGAACCCTAGGGCCTGGCTCCTGCAGCCCTAAAATTTGGACATTACTCTTGACCTTGGAATGTAAGGACATCCTGGCTAAGGCCATAGCCTCTTCAACGTTGACTTGCTGTGACCATAAGTGGAAGCGTTTCTCCGTGTGGTGCCGGGCTCAGAAGATTAATCCTCTGCATGTTACAGCCCTGCAGCTCCTACCATACCTGCTTTCCCTGGCCAAGACTGGTCTGGCTCACGCATTCATCAAGGTTTATTTTGCCGCCATATCCCGCCATACCAGGACTCCTGGTAGGTCTTCCTTGTAGTCACACAGGCTCGTCAAGAAGTTCTTCAAGGGTCTCTTCAGGACTTTTCCTCCGGTGAAGGCTCCTGCCCTGGCTTGGAAACTTAATGTGGTCTTGGCTAAGCTCATGGGGGCTCCATTTTAGCTGATGCATCAGGCCCCAATCAAATTTCTCTTGTGGAAGACAAGCTTTCCTCATGGCAATCACTTCGGCTAGGCAGGTCGGGTAGATCCAGGCGCTGTTCTGCAAACACCCATACTTGTCCTTCCATGCTACTATGGTGGTACTGCGTACACACCCCACCTTCATGCCTAACTTGCCATCAGAGTTCTACCTCAACAAGCCTTTGGTTTTGTCCATCTTCTTCCCGAATCCGTCGTCGCCAGCGGAAAACACCTTGCATTTGCTGGACGTTGCTCATGCCTTGAAGTTTTAAGTGGCACGCACAAAGAATTTTCAGAAGACTTCTCAGTTGTTCGTCAACTTTGGACATGCGAATCACAGAAAGTCCTTGTCTAAGGCTTCCATCTCCAGTTGGCTCCTTGGCTGCATCATGTACTGTCATCGTCTGGCTAACAGACCTCTTCCTGGCCGGCCGAGAGCCCACTCCACAAGAGCCATTGCTGCAACGACGGCGTTTCTCTTTGGTGTGTCCCGGCTCCACATCTGCAGGGCTGCTACGTGGAGGTCCCCACACACCTTCACAAAGTTTTACTGCATCGACAGGGATTCCAGGGAGGAGTCCCGGGTCGGCCAAACAGTGCTACACAACCTGTTCACTCTAGGTGAGTTTGTTCCAGGGGTAAGTGTTGTTGCTTCTGTTGAGCCTTGCCGCCTCCTGTGGTTGTGTATGTGTACTGCTGTGTAATCATTATTCATTATTCAAATTTGAAGATGGCCACCAGGGGTGGAGCTGAGGAAGAGGGCTGTCATTGGATAGGGGCAGTATGACCCAAAGAACAGTGATTGGTTTAAAGGAGAAATACAGTTTTCAAGCAAAAGGGAAACTGTTTTTTCTTTTACAGAGGATTCCCAGCCTGACAACGGGGAATCTTCATGAGCGTGTGAATCCATGCCAGACCCATGCTGGAGAACAAGGGTTACATGTAAGTAACTTAAACCTTATCCACCAACCCCACTGCCCACTCCGCAGTGGTATCAGTGGCATGGCATTATCACTGGGAAAGGCTCCAACCCGAGCTTCCACAACATCGATAAGGGTGTTACCTTTGGGAAAAGAGGAAAGGGTGCAGGATGCGCTTGGAATGCAGGTATATTTGAACTGTGCGCTGCATCTTAGACAGGCTAACTCAGACACCATCCTCATAGCATGTAACAACAAGCTGTGGTGCGAGATGGCGGAGTTTGTGGATGACTTTCTGCCTGAAGGAAAAGAGCAATGTCAAGATGCCAGTGTTGTAGCCAGGGATATGCTAAAGGTGGCAGCAGCATTCATAGATACTGCTGCGAGAGGCATATGACTGGGCATTGATTTGCGCAGAGGAGCATGGCTGAAGAGCACAAAACTGCTAACCGACATCCATGAGAATGTCCATGATTTGCTCTTCGATGGGATAAAGCTTTTCCATCCCACCACTGATGAGGAGTTAGCAAAAGAGAATGCGAATAGAATAATGGCAAAAAGACTGTTAGAGATTTCCAGGCCAATACAAAAGACTGGTACATTTGTTTATCAGCCTAAGCTGCAATTCTCTAGTAGAGGTTTCAGAGGGTTTCTCTCCCGCAACCAAGGCAGGGACCAAAGGGACCAAACCTCAGGTTAACTCCCCCAGGAAGAAAATTAGAACTGGAAAAACC
Organism: Ambystoma mexicanum; assembly: GCF_040938575.1. Lineage (NCBI taxonomy): Eukaryota > Metazoa > Chordata > Amphibia > Caudata > Ambystomatidae > Ambystoma > Ambystoma mexicanum. The sequence goes on along the minus strand of NC_090938.1, from coordinate 109,136,417 downwards.
TTTTTACAAATAACGCTGTCACAGGCAAATGCGCCTAAAGTTGGACACTCCTTTGGCCCAGTCGCATTTAATGCCTGTAGGTGAAAGGATATCCCTCCATTTACCAGCTTGGAGGGCCATGGCTTTAGACCCATGGACCTTGTTGGTTGTCCAATCAGCCTATCGACAAATCTGATGGAAGGTTTTCTTAAATTGAAGAAAATGTATGCCATAGAGATAGTTCATCTCGAGAGTCTGGTGCAAGGATACCTTTTGTGCTTTATTGCACTCCCCAAGAAGGACAAGGCAGGGTGGAGAACTATTCTGGACTTATCGAAGTTTAACGATTACCTCCCTATGGAGAGATTCCAAATGGTCACTCCTGGACAGACGCTGACAGCTTTGCTTGAAGGAGACACTGGTTATGAGCTTTGGATCTTCAAGATGCCTGCATGTACATACCGATTTGGGGACCACACCGGAAATTCCTCCAGTTCACAGTACAGTGGACTCACTACCAGTACAAGTTAATTCCATTTGGTCTGAACTCTGCACCACAGATCTTCACGAACGTGATGGATGCCTTTATGTTGCACCTTCGCTTACAATGAGGTAAATATTTACCCATATTTGGACAACTAAAGGATTCATCGGCTCCACACCTTCGCGGGTGATGACTTCTATCTCACTGCTGGGCCTGACACTGAATCTGGAAAAATCAATTAATACTCCAACACAGAGGTTGAGTTCATCGGAATAATATGGGACTGCACAAGGGGAAGGGTTTTTGCAACCTTCAAGCTAGAAAGCCTTAGAAAATCATGAAGGGAATTTCTCAAGAAGACTTTGTTACCAGCAGTAAAATATCATCAACTTCTAGGCCTTGTGGCTTCATACCTTCTCACGATCCCTATGGCCAGGTTGCACATGAGACAATATCAACTTCATCTGAAAACGGCCTGGTGTCAAGACAGCCAACCGCAAACAGAGGAGACTGTCATGCCAGTTTCCCTACTCTCAGACCTGTGATGGTGGATTAAAAAAAACTCATTGCAGGCATACCGTTCATACTCCCACCACCTACATGAGAATTAGCAATGGATGTGTCCCTGCTGGATGTGTAGCAGTTCTCAGTAACTGGCAAATCCACAACCTTTGGGCAGTGGAAGATCAGGCTCAACACATAAACTGGAATTGAGGGCCATTTTTCGGGAATGAAGTATTTTTTACCAAATTAGCCTGGAAGGAAAGTTCTTATTTATATGGACAATACTACAGCAATGTTTACTTGAACAAGCACGGATGTACACAATCACAGAAACTGTGCCTTTTAGCAATGAACATCTTGAACTGCTGTTTTGGTACAGAATAATGTCAGTATCTTCACACTTTCCAGAGAGGAGAACACCAGAGCAGATGCTCTTTTGTGAACCTCTTTGCAACACACGCAAACAGGAAGTGCATGATGTATGCCTCTTGGATGGGCAAGGGCTTGATTCACTAGGGAACACATTTCTACTGCCGTGGAATGTGCAGACCCTCTATGCCTTCCTTCCAGTGCCACTGATAGCGCCAGTTCTGCACAGTTGAAACGATTGACAGCTTGTGACATGATTCTGATGGCACTGTATTTCTTAAAGAGGCTCTGGTTCTCACATCTACAGAGCCTGAAGATTCGGCCACCAATCTCACCGCATATACTCCAGCATCAGAAGGGAAAGGTGCTTCACCCCAGCCCAAGTCGCTGTCCTTGATGGCTTGGCACCTGAAAAGCTAGTTTATGGTCACCTTGGTCTATCTGACAAAAACATGGCAATCATGAAATCAGCCAGGAAGGGACGCACCAGGAATAAATATGCGAATAAGTGGATACGCTTCTGCCACTGGTGTGTAATGGCTCAGATAGATCCTCGCAAGGCAACACAGAATGACGTGATGAGTTGCGTCATGGACCTGGCAGAAACTGGTATGTTAGTGGACTACAGTCGGACCTACCTCGCTGCAATAGAGGCCTACTTAAATAAAGATATTCAGGCTTTTTCTTTAGCAGACCCTCTGATGAAGCACCACTTCAGGGGATTGATGAAACTATACTTGCCTGTGAGGAATCCCCATAGCCTGTGAAATTCTAATGTGGTCCTCACTTATGCATAAACCTTTTGAACCCATGGCCTATACAGAGCTGAAGTTTGCGACTTTAAAAACTGAATTGCTGGTACCCATCAAATCAGCAAGGAGGATATAGGAATTACAGGCACTCTGCATAGAGGAGCCTTACATCAGTTTTTACAAAGATAAAGTGGTGCTTAAACGGAAACCGGCATTCCTACCAAAAGTAGTCGGCACCTTTCACCTTAATTAGGTTCTCTCATTACCGGTGTTCTTCCCATCGCCAAGCACCGACGCTGAGAAGACACTACATACCCTTGATGTAGCAAGATAACTCAAATGTGGCTTGGACAGGACAAGTGGCATGGGCAAGGCAAACCATCTCTCTGTTACCTTTGGCAGCGGCATGCGCAGTCGTCACCCGCCAAGGCTTCTATAGCATGTTGGATGGTCAGTACTATAGTGGTGGCGTAACAGTGGTAGGGAAAACCCCTCCTAAGGATCAACACGCACACCTGATACAGACAAATGCCACGCTAGTTGCCTTGCAGAAACGTGCCCATACAGGACATTTGTAAGGCGGCAACCTGGTCATGTACACATGCTTTCTGTAAGCACTTCTTGCTGGATTGCAGTTCCAGGAATTATTCAATTTTTGGGCAAGCGGTTTGCGCAATCTCTTTTCATAGTTGTTCCAACCCCCCATTTTTCCACAGGTTGATTTATAATCTCATAATGGTATGTAGGAAAGGGAACAGGACATAAAAGTTACTTGCCATAGTAACACTAGTACTCTTGGTTCATAGTCCCCTTTCCTCCAGACACCCTCCCGCCTAATCCCCATAACTGATGAGCTTCCAAGTCAGACTTTAACAGAGAGACTGACAGTTGGGTTGGGTGGCCGAGGTTTGCACGTGTAAATGAAAGTTTTATTATGCTGCCTAGCAACACACCGCGGCCCGTCCCCTGTTCCATGGCACATCCCAATAGTATGGATGACAGGGGACTAGATTAACAGTACCAGTGTCACTAGGGTGAGTAGCTTTTCCAATTTTTAAATTATGGGTTGACTTGTAAAGGTTATTTTTGCAGACAGTTTGTATCAGTAAGTCAGTAAAGGATATACTCTATTCGTGGTCATTTTAATTGCACCTATTCAATACAAGCATATCCTCTCCTAAGTAAAAGCTGCACCACTTTCTCTGAAGATATTTCCACCATTCTCATTTCCTTTCTCTCTTGAGAGAACCACTTTTGTGAAGTTAGGTTCTTTGCTTTTCAGCTGGCTATTAGGAGAAGTGATCAAAATCATTCTCAATTTATCTGATTCTGCAATTGATGGTTTCCTTTACATTAGATGTATAAACTTTGCTATTTGTTTGTTTTCTTGGTAAGGAGTGCAATTTATAACGTCTACTCATTTTAGATGGAGGAGTAGGATTTAGGAATAGAACATTAGTATCCAGAGTATGGACATAAATGTGCATTGCCAAATTATCTGACCATGATAATTGATGGGGGAGTGGTTGTGGACTATCTGCGTTTTCTGAGAAGACCAAGTCTAAAATATGGCCTGCCATCTGGGTGGCATTAGAAACTTTTAGTTAGCAATAAGACTGCAAGATTTGTAAGTTATTGCGAAGATAAAGAATTCAATTCTTGGTTAGTATGGAGTTGAAAGTCTCTCAGAATAATCAAGTTGTTTGACTGTTCCCGTAGTGGATTTATTAGACCAGCCAGTTGACTTGGCAGTGTACCATCATATTTGGGGCTTATGATTTCATAAAATAAAATGATGTTTTTTGTCCGGTTAAGAAGCAGAGAAGGATGCCTAGGTTTAAAGTTTAACTGAGACATGCAATCTCTTATTTGCATCTTAAAAACGTCCCTCCAAAGGATGATGGCTAAAACACCACCTCTCCTAAACGATGAAATGTCCATATTTTGTAGTTCTCTGGAGAAATATCAAATAGAATTGGTAGGTCGTGGATGTTTAGGCAATTGGTACTGTGATGGAACTTACCCAACTGAAAGACCCACCACAGTACCTGATACCTAGCAAATTCAAAGACAGCTAAAGTATGTAACACAATAAAGCTTGTCACCTGGGGTCTCTGAGGGGCAGGTTCTCGCCAGCAAGAACAAGGTTGCACTTTGGGGTAACTTGTAGAAAACAAATACATTCACAGTGCGCTAATCACAATTGCTTGCATGCCTAATTGCATGTAATTTATTTGAAGGTCAGCCTAACACGTGTTTCGAGCCACCGTTCTTCTTCTGAGGCTGAATTATATATATATTTATATATATATCATTTAACAAATTGATTGACATACAGATATACAATGTAAGGCACTAACCAGGGTGTAAACAAAAGGGAACGGTTAAGCATAGGTCAATTATCCAGTTAGAAGGACATATACAAAGACAACAATAAACAATTAGATAAACCACAATGGCCCTCATTACAACTCAGGCGGTAAGGGGTTTACGGCGCCGTAAACAGCGCCGACCCTTACCGCCTGAGTACGAGGTCCCTTAGCGCCATGGCGGATTTAACACCTGCTTTTAGCAGGTGTTAAAATCCATGGCGCTAAGGGACCATGTTGTTAATTACGCCACCGTAATTTACGGTGGCGTAATTAACGCCTTCCCCACTCCCATTATGCCCTATGGGGCAAAAATGGGAATGGGGAAGGGTAAATGGGGATTGGGGACTTACCGCCCCGCCGACCTCGGAATGGGGCGGTAAGTCCGCCTACCACCATGGCGTAAACGTAGTTTACGTCATGGTGGTAAAGTCACGGCCCAGGCGGTAACTTACCGCCTGGGTCGTAATGAGGCCCAATGACATTTTGAAAACCAGTTAGTCATGTGTGACAAACAAAACATAGAGAAAATCGCATAGGAAGAAATAAAACAAAAGAAACCATTATTAGTCAGGTATACTATTGTTGCAAGGTATATTGATTTAGTTACAATGTATCACATCAATGCTGGCAAAAATCGCATACATTATCTAATGTACCTTAGGTGCTCTTTTGTCCTTGGATAGCTTTTCTAAAAAATGTGATTGTAGAGAGAAAGGGTAGTACTGACGCAACTGAGTTAAACATAGCTAAAACAGTTATGGCAAAAGATATATTTGTACCTGTTAGGCTAGTTATACATAATGTATACAAAGACTAACACTTACCAATAGGCTGTTGCCCATCTAGAGATACTTAGAGGTTTTTCATCACTGCAAACGCATGAAAGTAAGGGCGTGTGTTTGTTACAATAAATTCATTGTACTAAGTCACTTGGCTCTTACCAATATAAATAAACAGAAAGGGTTACCTCTGGTTCTTCACAATTGCGGCTAATTCGGATCTGTGGTCCGACAAGGAACCGTACAGATGGAAAATGCATCCAATTATAGATTTCATCCCACGCGTTAGAACAGTGTAATGCAGGCAAGTAGGACATCCAGGGGTAGAGAGAGAAACAAATATAATGAGAATACAGGGAACAACCCGCAACTCTGCTGTACAATTGCAGTGCCAGCATGTAAATTGTCAAAGGACTGTGTGCAAACAAACTTTACCTACCTGGCCTTTCGGCAGCGACATGTTGTCAAGGAGCTGGAAACGCTCATGATCATACACATACATCTAGACTAGGGACTCTAGACCGCTAGTGGGTGGAATCGGACTGATGCTTCAGTCTCCGCCATCTTGGATGTGCTCTTAGAATAGCAAGCTGTGATCCTATACATCCAGAAAGATCCGGATTGCTATTGTGGAATTATATATATGCGTTCTATGTACTGTCCTGTTACCCCCTGTATGTTATCAATTCCTATTAACCCGCGTCCAGGAAGAAAAATATATAATATTAACATGTGATTGTAAACGCACCACCTCTGGGTTGCCGAATGTGAACCTAATGTTATTCCGCGGCCTAGTGGTAATTACGGGGATTTTTTGCACGGATTGCGCGAGTCCAATGGATTCGTGTTACCACTCACTTAAATCATTGTAAGCACTAGTTAGTGATGCATACTGCATGGGTAGTATCCTGATGCGACCAGCGCCTTCCTGGTGTGACACATTGAACCAATGGCTGTTAAAACATTTTGATAACTGCGATTAGATTAATTATCGGTTAGCATATGAGCTAATACAAGTGCTGAGACACCGGCTCTAGTTCCACATTGCGCATATTACACAATGTCATCCGGTTTAACCACAATACTTAATAGTGAACAGGTTCTGCTTAACATTAGTTACTTTGTGCAGATCATTACTTAATAATGCCTATGGAGTAAACATTCAACTTGTAGTTGCTTGCATTTTGGTTGATACTTCAAACAACATAATGTCGATCAATCATGTGTATACTGAATATTCAAAAATAACCTCAGACACTTGTTCCACAAAATAAAAATTAGGGAGCTACATTAGCTTATACCCAATTTGACAAAGACACAGACAACACGGGTAGCCTTCATGGGGGGGCTTTTATAAAAATACAGAAAATTCATGGTCTTTATTAAGTCCAGAAGTAAATGCCCTATATTTGCATATCAGCCTGGCTTCCAAATGCCTGAGTTTCATTTCCAAATTGCCACCTGTCTGTGGCAGAGAGACCTTTTCCATCCCAACAAATTTAATGTCCTTCTTATTATCCATTTGAGGGATATTTTGCCAATTTATGGCTAACGGATATTTGGCCTCCTGATTGGCTATTGTAGATAGATATTCTCTGATTCTTATTTTAAGTGGTCTAATGGTACTTCCAATATAGTGTAAACCACACACACAAATGATGCAATAAACAACACATTTAGAATTACAATTAATAAATGCATTAATAAAATGGTTTCCCAATATTCCAAAGTCAACAGTCATAGTTTCCAAGGCATAAATACACATAGAACAACACCCGCTTTTATGGAATCCATTGTTCTGAGCCAGGTGTAGCTACGTTTGGCTACTCTGCGGGTTGGACATGAACGAGGGGCACAATATGTTTTTCAATGTGCTTGCTTTACTGTATACGAAGCTCGAGTTAGGTTCTACCCATTTACTGACATCTTTATCCAACTGCAGCAAGTGCCAGTGTCTCTTCACAATTGTATAGATCTTGTGACTATCAAAGTTGTATCTGGTGATGAGTCTCAATTTATTACATTGAGCAGTTTTGACACGTGCTTTGGGAGTTAGTAAGTCAACTTTCTTCAGACTGCAAACTTGTTTCTCTGCTTGAGCAAGAACTTTATTTTCATAGCCTCTTGCTAAGAATCTATTCTTAATCAATTGACTTTCTGACTGTTAGTCTTCAGGCCTGGAGCAATTCCTGCTTGCCCGAAGGAATTCACCTTTTGGCATGTTGGATATGACTGACTTTTTATGACAACTGCCAGCATGTAACACTGCATTAACTGATGTACTCTTACGAAATGTTTTAGTCTCAAACCCATTGTGTGCCATGCAAATTGTCAAATCTAGAAAGTCAATGCAAGTTTCACTGTATGTATGGGTAAACTGAATTCCCCATTGGTTAGCATTTAGAAATTTTACAAAATCAGACAGACAATCCACTGTTCCTGACCATACCATAATCACATTGTCAATGAACCTTTGCCCCACATAGATAAATGGTAGAAAGTGCACATTAGTAAAGACAAATTCCTGTTTGAAATGGTGCATGAATTGGTTAGCGAGAGCTTAATCAAAACTGGCTCCCATCGCTATCCCTGTTAACTGTTTGTAGTATACTTTATTAAATAGAAACATATTGTTTTGGAGTGTACATAATAGTAAGTCTTTGAGCATTTCGATATGTTCATAAAAGGAAGCTGAATCTTTGTGAAATATGTAATTAACATTTTCTATTGCTTTGTAGTGGTCAATAGACATATACAAGGCCTTAACATCAAGGGTGACCAATAGGAGATTTGTAACAAATACCAGGTTCTCAAAGATTTGTAAAATATGCATAGTGTCTCTGACGTAGGTGAGTGTTTGTACAACTAAAGGTAGTAACCATTCATTGATGTAAATGGAGATTGGTTCCAAAATGCCTCCTCTTCCACTTCGAGGTAAGCCTTTGTTTCTACCCATGGTGCTTTCAGAGTTTCACCTCCAACAAAAGATTAATTTGCCAGTATCTTTCTCGCCGCCTCATCTTTCGAAGACAAAAGAAAGGTTTCATAAAATGGACCCCAGGAGGGCTTCAAAATTCTATTGATCTAATATATGCAAATTTAGAATTGAGGGCAGCTCTTTGTTAGCTTCTCAGTAAGGGCAAGGCCATTTCTAAATAATGCCAAGGTTGAGTTTGCTCTATATCAAGGCCTGCTATGAGCTGGCCTATACGAATGTCCAAGAAGGCTTTAAAGCACTGTGTTTGAATGGGCAGGCACTGCTATCTGCTTTACCAAGGGGTTCCCTTGGTGGACATTTGCCATGCAGATCCAGCTTGACTCCTTAGCTAGTGAAACACTAAGGTGGGCAAAGGCTTCGAACTTTGTCAAACAGAGATTCTTGCCTAGCCATGTCTTTTGCTGAATTATCCAGTATTACGCCCAGATATTTGAAGTTCTTTACTCTTTCAATTTTGTTTTTTTCTAGGAACCAGTTGGACTTGTCCTGGTGTCACGATGCCCGCTCCCGGGGAGCCGGCTCAGGCCCTGCGTCCCCGAAAGCGGACATCTAGTCCCAGGGGAAGGTCCCAGCAACCCCTTATAGGGGCCCTTTGGACAGCGTCCTGGCGCCTATGGCGCCAGGCTCATAGAAAGCGTCAGTCCTGGCGCCATAGGCGCCAGGCTCATTATGAAAGTGTTTGGGTGCACTTACCTGATGCAGACCAGGCTGCAGAACCCCGGCCTCCTTGAGGCCTGAAAGGAACTACTTTACCTGTGGGACTCATTTACCACCCGGGCGTGGTCGGGGAAGGATACATACCTGATTGGAGGAAGGACACATTCTAGGAACTTCTTCCAAGGCTATTTAAACCACACCCGATCAGCCACACGTGCTTCGCGTTGTTCTGCATCTAGCAGCTGGACGCTCACCGTGTCTGCTCCTGCATCTTGACTTCTGCCACACCTGCCAGCATCCTGAATCACCTGCAAAGGAAGGGAACAAGAGAACAGAAGAAGGAAAAGGCCTCACCTGCTAAATCTGCATCCCAGAGACATTTCGCCGACAATCCTGAAAAGGAAGACATTTATTTTTAAAAGCACATTGCATCGATCGCTGCAGTGCCGCATTCTACTCACCTTTACAGGGCGCCTCCATGTTCAGCAGCGACCATCCGGATTCGCAGTCGCGCCCCCGAGCCGAGGGAGAAAAAGACAAAAACAAAGGTGAGAGAAAGAAGGGAAAAGGGAAGCTAAACTCCATGTCAAGACTTACCTGTTGGGTCATTCCCTTTTCATTTCGGGTCCGCGCCGCATCCAGGCATTTTCGGACCCCGGCCCCTAAGGGGAAAAAGACATCAGCGTTAATGAGTGAATGAAAAGACATTACCAAAACACTCATTAAAGACTTACCTGATTTCCACAAGGATTTCACCGCTCACCTCGGGTCGGTGCCTGTTCCCCGGCATTCCGTACCCCAGCCCCTATGGGGAAAAAGACACTAGCATTAGAACATTAATGCATGGACACAAGGGGAACCACTTATAGAAAAACTTACCTGGAAGCCAAGCAAGTTTGGTTCTCACCCATCCGAAAATCCAGTGACGTAACTGGATACCAACGCGCCCTTGCATCAGAAGCAGGATGGAGAGCTCGTCCTTCCAGACCCTAAGGTGAGACGCTACGGGGGAAGCACAGAAGGGTTTTGAGGAGGGTGAGAGGTGTAAGTGGGAGGCCGATTGCTTTACCCCGCAGACAGTTAACCCCCTATTCTCACCTACCGAAGGATACTTCTGCGAGTCAGACAAGCCAGATCTGGGGCCCGGTCCAGTCCTTCTTCCGAACCCTGCGCATCACCTTAGACGAGATCACAGCAGCGCGAACCAGGCCAGCGCCCCCGTGGGAGTCAGGTGAGCGTTACACCTGGGTTTTGGCTATGCGCTCCATCACCATGATTTTAGTTTTTTCGATGTAGATTTCTAGATTGTTCTCATTGCAGAATAGTTGTAGATTGGTGAGTTGCCGTTGAAGACCTATGGGCGTCAAATCCAGTAGGATAAGGTTGTCCGCGTATAGTAATCTGCTGATGCTCGTTTGTGCTATTTTTGGTGGAAAGGATCTGATCAAAGCTTCAGAGTGGTGATAATCTTCCATGTAAGCAATGAAGAGGACCAGAGCCAGCGGACAGCCCTGTTTCACTCCTCTTTTTGTGTTGATTCGAGTAGATAGACTGCCTTGCTGATTCAGTCTCACTTTAATATTGGTATCCGTATGGAGTGCTTTGATCGGATTTAGGATGTTGCTTGGACAACCCCAGGTAGATAACTTCTGCCAGAGTCTGGTGCGGTCAACTCTATCGAAGGCTTTAGAGAAGTCTATGAAAGCCGTATACACTTTTGGGTGGCCGTTTTTTGCTTTGTTTTTTAAGATGGTTAAGGGAAAGATGTTGATCGTGGTTCCTCGTGTTTTTTTGCAACCAGCCTGGAAGTTGTCATTACATGGGGCATGCGAGGCCCAAGATTGGAATTTTTTCAAGAGAAAAGAGCCGAAGACTTTCCCTATAGGGTCCAGTAAGGCAATAGGTCGATAGTTTGTGGGGTCTTGTTTGTCACCTTTTTTGTAAATCGGGACCACTATTGCGGACAGCCATGTTGGAGGAATCGATTGTGCAGTCACGCATCGTGTGAACACAATTCTTATAAATTTAGCCCATTCGACAGGATGTGATTTTAGGTCGAAATCGGTGATTCCATCGGGGCCAGGGGCTCGAGATTTGTTCAGTTTTCTGATGATGTCGCAGATGTCAACTAGGTCTTCCAGCTTTGTCCAGGCCTCAGCTTAGTTCAAGGGTTTTGGTTCAGTCGTCGATGATTGTAGAAGCACATATTCTGATGGAGTGTCTGGCAGCTCGAAGAGTGATCTAAAGTGAGCAGCCCAGGCGGCTTCATCGATGGAGTTCGTAATTTCTGGGTCAGTGGTTGAAGATGTTTTGTTCAGTAGTGACCAGAATTCTTTCGAGTTGTTGGAGCAGATGGATTTCAGCATGGTTTCGGCATCTTGTTGTTGTAGTGTCCATCTGTGTCTTCGCATCCAAAATTTGTGTTCTCTCGTTATTTCTTTGATAGCTATTGCTCTTTTGGTCATGGGGAGTGTTGCTGCATATCTTTTTGCTTTCCTGAAGGCGCGGCGTCTTAGGACCAGGAGTTTGTCATATGAATGAGTTGGTGTTTGAAGATTTTTGTTAAGATTGCCTTTCTGCGCCTTATATGAGATTAGCAAAGGGGCGTAGTCTGTAGCCTCTAGTTTGGATATGTCGGTTGAATTTGCGTACCGATTTGTAAGTTCTCTTATACTTTGCGCTCTGAGGCGCAGTCTGTTTCTTTGGTGTTTTTGTTCAAGTCAGACCTCCATCTTATCCTGGTTGGTGTGTAATGTTTTCCATGTAGTCATCAGGATATTGTGATCGCTAGATGTAGTTTGGGGGACGTCAAAGGAGGTTGTTAAGAATAGAATAGGTTCAGACACGAAGGTGTAGTCAATAGTTGACACCGATTTGTTGTTCGCCCATGTTGGAGGACGGGTATTGCTTTTGTATACTGTGTCCAGGTTGTGAAGATGTCTTGAATTAATCAATTTAATTCACGATTCGCCTCGTCGTTCGCTCTGTGTTTTGTCTTTGGCAGGATTCTGGTTACAGAGGGCGTTTAGATCGCCACATATTATGATGTGGTAGGTATTATGGGTGGTTCGTACTTCATCAATAGTGGTTTCAATTAGGGCCAAAAAGTTTTTTTGATCAATTGCAGCGGGGTTCCAATAGACGTTTAATACTGCCACAGGAATCGTCTGTTGAAATGTCTCGTTAGGAGAGGAGAGTTTCCATGTTAGCAGTAATGCGAGTAATGAATAGTTTGAGACGATGATGTCTCTTATTGCCAAGCCACTGCTGATGCGGCATGCGGTAAGCACGCCGAGGATGGTCGACCAACTGGGCGTTTTGATGCCGGAGCCAGGCGGAGGTCAAAGCCGTCGAGTGATGGAGTTTTGGTCAGCCAAGTTTCTTGGAAGCACCACAAATTGGCTGATCCCAGATTGACGTCACTGGGTGAGGTTAGGTGTTTAAATCCTCTAGTGTTCCATGATCCAAGTTTAAGATCACGAGTTACGCTCTTTTGTGTATTCGTCGAGTCTCGAAGATTGGTCCTGTCCATGAGTTGCTACTTCGATCGATGTGTTGCCAGTGCCTTTGGGAGCCATGCCCAAAAGCTGGATGAAGTCGAATTTTTGGTTTTGGATGTTGGAGGGAGGTCTTGTACTGGATGAATGGTTTTGGTGAGGTTCTTGTGCTGATCATGTCGTTCTTTGCGGAAGGCTAATTTTGTTTCCTGGTTTTCTTTGATAGGGTTGTCTGGTCTGGTTGGAGTTCGAATAGATTGAGGTGAAGCTTGGGTCTGATTCGATGGTAGCACATTTGAGTCTTGATGTGCAGTCACTGAGGTATTTCGATGCAAGTGTCTACGTTCATGTTTCATGTGAGCTGACATTTGTATTGTGTTTAGGTCTTGAATGATGAACGGTTTCGCTGTTATTTTGCAGCTTTTTCAGTGTGAGTTCAGTATTTTTGGGACTTGAGTGTTCAGAGGTATTTCTATGTTGTGACAGATGGTACCCCAGGCTTCAAAAGTCTCTTTCTCGGTCTATCTGTGGTAGTGGTTCGGTTCAACAATCCTCAAATCGTCTGATATAATTTGAGTCAGCTTTGGAATAAGATGTATCAAGGTCAAGACTCCTCTTCTATTTAGTGTGACTTCATCTCTGTTGTCTTTTGTTTGTTCTAGCTTAAGGATCCATTTCTCCGTCAGGTTTCCAGATTTGGTAGAATTGTATTGTGTGTTTGTTGTGGAGTATTGGTGTTGAGTAGGATAGGTGGTGTTTTGTCTTGAAATGTTTCTTCGTTTACGATTTCTTTGTGATGATTCGGGCGAGTGTTTTGCAGCAATCAGTCGATCAGGTTCATTTCAGCGCTCTCGTTGGGTACTGTTGTATCTTTCTGTTCTTGATTTTCGTTTTTTTGGTCGTCCTTCATGCTGACGAATCTGGGTCGCATACTGATTTTATTTGATTCTGTTTTTTGTTTGTTAGCTCCCAAGCGTTCAATCTTGTGTCGACGTTCTTCCAGGGTTAAGAAGATCGGTGAGTTTTCTAATTCTTTGGGGTTAGTGTTAGTAGTTGGATCCTTGATTTGCACATCCAATTTAGAAGGGCTGGTATTGTCTTCTTGTGGATAAGATGAAGAGCCCATACCGGGTGTAGTGTCCGAGTGCTCTGTGAGATTCATCAGGTCAGAATTTAGCAGGAAGTCCTCAGATGTTATCGGTGAGCTCCTGGTGACTTGGTTTGTGAGTGAGGGCTGAGGGCTCGTTGGGACATCAATCTGTTGGGATAATTTATTTTGAGAAGTCTGTTGTCTCATAAGTATTGCAGCAGGTTTAGGACCTAGGTTGGAGGTTTTTTTTGTTTGGAAGAGGAGTTTTGTTAGTGGCATCTGAGGCAGAAAGATTGTTTGGGTTTTTGGGTCTAGTTGGGTCAAAGATTGAATAGGGTTGCTCCATTGGGACTTTTGCTGCTTTACTTTTGTTTTCTTCGTCGTCGATTACTAGGACGATATTGGTGATTGATGCATTTGTAGATTGGGGTGGGAGCTTTTGAGTTTGTTTGGGGATCAAAGTCATTTTTTCAGCTGCAATATTTTTGTGTGGGTTTCCAGCTGTGAGATCAATGAGTGGTGCGGGAGCGTGAGGTTGGATAGCTGATCCATTTGCTGATGATCGTTTTTCCAAAAGGTTCAAGGTCGATTCTATTGTCTGGAGGCGTGCGTTTATGTCAGCCAATTTTGTGCAGGACATTTTTTTCGTGTCTTTTTGAGCTGTAACATGGCCTTCAAGAAAAATGAGTTTCGTATGAATCATGGCTTGGAGTACTGTATGCTCCTTTAGTGTGTCGTGTAATGATTCGTAGAGCTTGGTGAAGGGGACTAAGGCAATTGTTAGTGCTGACATATATGAAAGTAAATCCGGTTTCTTTGAAGGTGTTTCATTAGTCGCTGCAGAGGATTTTCTGCTTGGCCCGTGTGTAGGAGTGGAGGGGATGTAGAAGCTCGATCTGTCGTAGCGTGGATCATAGTCATGATAGGATTTCCTTTTGTCTCTAGATTCCTGCAGCGGTCGATTTGTGTGACCGGTTTTGTTAGATTCTCTTTGCTCTTCTATCTCCTGTTGATTTAGGCTTCACTGTTCAGTTGGTGAGTTAAGTGATGAAGCTATTATGTCCTGTGAAACTGGGAAAAGTAGTGATGACATTGGAGGAGAAGATGGGACGGCGGTTTGTTTCTTGTTCTGTACAGCAATTGGAGCGATCTCAGGCTCCGTAGCTTGTTGTAGCTCATTTGTTAATGGGATTGGGGGGATGCTTAGTGGAAGCGGTGAAGGGGTTGTGGTATGAGATGAGAGTGAAATTTGGCCAAAGATGAAGTCGTCGGGAATCACTGTGCTGATTGTTTTATCTGGTATAGAACTGGTTTCCAAGTTGGTAGGTAGAGGGGCTTTCTTTTCTGTGGGGGGTAGCTTGTTTTTTGAGGGGATTTGTGTGATCTTTTTGTTTTCATCAATTTTTCTGTGCTTACTGAGTGGTTGTAGGTCATGCACTGCGTCCAATAGTTCGGCGTCCGTAAGCTCGTATAATGCGCCTGTGCAGCTCCCCCCGTTTTTTTTTTTTTTCTGAAAGAACTTTGTCAACGTCGATAACGGACAGAGTTTTGTTCTTGTATTTTTCTCATTTGTGATTCTGTCTTTGGGTATGCTTACTTCCATGTTTGTGGCATTTGTTTGTGCTTTTGCATTATTTTGAGAGAGAGTATTGTCTTTAAAGTGTCTTTTTCCTTTCCTTTTAGACGTTGTTTGTACTTGGCATGGATGTTTTTTTAAATTCGTTGTGTTTGTTTAGTTGTTTTCTGTAGGTTGCACCTCTGAGAGGCGTGGCGCAGGATCTTCAAAGGTGTCAGAGAGCTCCTGCTCTGATGACGTCGCGGGGGGGGCACACAGCCGATGCTTCACGGCAGCAGCAGGCGTGAGCCGGGGCACCTACCTCCTTTCCTCGCACAATTCTCGCGGCTCCGTGCCCTCACCCTCACCCTCCGCATGTACGAGGGCGAGGACTGTGCGAGGGGCTGCGGGTGCGTTGCAGCCCACTGGTTCCGCGGCAGCCTGACGTGGTTTCGGGTCTCCAGCTGCCTCCTCTGCCGGGCCCAGCGATGTCTCCACACCAGGGCAGGCGGAGGGGCCCAATGAGGTTGGAGGGATCTCTGGATTCTACACTACTAACTGCAGGGACCAAGGCGCGGACCCAGGCCCGCGAGAGGTCTGCTCCTCGACAGCAGACACAGCACCCCCTCCGGGGTAGGCCGGTAAGCGAGCGGGAGAGACATAGCGGGTGGGATCGTGTTTGTTGGTCTGGAAATTGTGTCCATGTTTGTTTGCTGAGAATGAATGGCAGGCGTTTCGTGCTCCTCAGTTGGTTTCAAAGGGGGATCAGTTGAGGGCTGAGAGCCATTTGATATAGGCCACAGGCTTTTCCTTGAAGACCGTGTGGGTGGTTTGAAAACGTTCTTTCCCACTTTGTTTCCAACGGTTTTAGCGGATTTGGTGGTGAGGGCTGAGGTGCTTGGTGAGTTTTGAGCTTCTTCTTGGGGGAGTTTGTCAAGGTGTGGACGAGGGCGCAAACTATTTAAGCGCCCATTTTCTTCCTCTAGAGGAGTCTGTGGGGAGGCCGTCAGTCCAGTCATACCAGCCATGACTGCAGGACTGCCACTCTCCGCCACTCCGCATCCGTTCCGCGGTAGCTCCAAGTCTTTATGGTGGATAAGTGTAGCTCCTCCTTCAGGCAAGGGTGGACAGGGAAAGCAGGCCAGAACAGAAAGTAGACTGCAGGACTGCCACTCTCCGCCACTCCGCGTCCGCTCCGCGGTAGCTCCAAGTCTTTATGGTGGATAAGTGTAGCTCCTCCTTCAGGTAAGGGTGGACAGGGAAAGCAGACCAAAACAGAAAGTAGACTGCAGGACTGCCACTCTCCGCCACTCCGCATTATTGCAAAGCTGCATTATTGTTACCTTTCTGGCATCCAGGATAGTTTCTCAGTTCAATTATTCAAATTCATTATCTTGGAAGTAATAGGTCGAGGCATCTGAGATATGAGTTTGGTTTGCGATGCCACTCAAGACTATATAGTTTAGTATCCATGCCTTCCTCATTGTGGCAGTGGGGCGTAAGGGAAGCAAGATAAGGGCTTGTAGCTGATGGGAGACTGAAGCATAATCAGGTAGGTTTCTCTGGGCAGATCATATACCTAAGACCCTTGGAATTAATGTTTCAGATATCAGCAGCATGTCTATTCTGGAGTACACTGAACGTGCAAATAATTTGTTTAATAACTGAAAGGTCTCTGCGAACATTGGATAAGGCATGTTAATTTCATCTACTTGAATGGGAAGGCAAAGGGTGTTGTCTGTGACTGGATAAGAATAAAGATAACCTCCTCCAATTATTATTCCCCCATAACCAAAGGACAACATTATCAGGAGCATGTCTTTAATGAATTGATCTTATTTATTATTGGGAGAATAAATCACAGGAAAAGTAAATGCCCATTTAAGATTCCCTTTTTCATTAAATACCTGCCTATCAGATCCTGTATGATCACCTTTTAAAAAAGTGAGTTTTACAATTTATCAAAATAGCCACTGTGTCTAATCTAGGCAATTTGTCCCTTCTTCCCAGGGGGAGTCACATCCTTTGAGGCTAGGGAGGTGAGCCTGCTAAGCAAGACTCTTCCTAGAAGTCAGGTAAAGCAGGATCACACTGGGAGTGACTACCCTCTGTGGGACAAGGACTCCCATTCCTTTAAGGAACTCTCTCCAAAGAATACAATTTCTTCCTACATGAGAATAGAGGAAACTGATGTTATGACTGCAACTAAGACTGACAGTACTTTTCTATTGGCTCAAGGTAATGTTGGAGACCAGTTGAACTCAGCTGTGGACGTACAGCAATGCACCCCTTTGATGTACTCAGGCGTGAATATAGAGACAAATGATCGTAAATGGAAAAGAGAGAAACCTATGCCGAGGTGAGACTAGCATACTGACATCCTGGAGGGGCAGAACTGCGCTAGCCTGCGAGCCAGTGGTACTGTGAAGAGAAGCAAGGAAGCCGCACGGCCGGCGCCGAGCAGGGCAACACAGCCAAGCGAGAGAGGGCGACGGGCGAAGCATCCAATTTGGTGGCATGACCACGCTGTCGCAGTGGCGTGTCAGGGACCCTAGAAACAAAGCCAAGATGAGGAAAGAATCCTCCATTCTGGATTTGAGATCCAAGGAGTCTGCCGTGATGGACAGCATCTGATAAGCAGACACCTACGGGTGACTCAGCCGAATGAGAAACGGAGACTTGAAAACTGTCTTCCTTGGTGGCGTGACCACGGTGCAGCCATGGTGGGTCACAGACCCAAGAAACAGCGCAGAGACCAGGATGGAATAGAGGAAAGAATCCTTAATTCTGAATACAACCAAGGCGTCTGCTGTACCGGACAGCATTGGAATAGCAGACGCTTACAGACCAAGAAAGCTGAGAAGGGAGACGCGCGACCACAGCCCCATTGTGAAGTCACCCCGCTTGAGAATGCCCAGAGCTACAGAAGATACCTGGGTTGCTCAGGGCAGTGGGTGGCGAGCAGATACCCATGAACAGAGGAAAAGAGAGAAATTGGGTTATGGGAGCCTTACAAACACGAGAGATGAATATGTGATAAAAATATTGAAGCCAGCACAAAGTTTAAGAAACGTAGAACGCAAAAGAGGTCTGGAAAGCCCAAGAGAAATAAGAGACATTTGGGTAAACCCCAAAGCAAAGATAATCTGGGGGATTCAACCAAGGGGATCACGATGTAACCCCAAAGAGACATTTGGGAAATCCAAAGAGATGGGGACCTGCAGGTTCTGAGCACATGGATCAAGATATAAAGCCCAAAGAAAAGGTTGAACAAGGATAAGGAAATAATTCCTACCTGTAAAGGACTAGAGACATTTAATTTAAAGAGAAACTTGAAAAATGTTCCTGAAGCGCTTAAAAGTACAAAGGAAACCCTTTTCATTTGTAACTGTTTGTGAAAACTATCTCCAAAGTGAGATCCTCTGAATATTGGCCCAAGAAAGCCTAATTTTAATACAGTGGTAAGACCAGATAGTAGATATGTTACGGACTGAGATCCTCCTTTTTTTGTTGATGACTGATGAGTACCCTTAGTTTATTTTATTGCTAGGGAAATCCCTCCTAGCAATAGGGACAGAGAGAAATTTTTCTTTTAGGGCCTCATTCTGAGATTGGAGGTAGCCATAGCGCTATTTGCACCATGGCTGCCTCCAATACCAGGTCCGGCACCGGTCGGTTCAATGGGGACTTACCGGTGCATTCCGACCCTGGAGGGACCGGTAAATCCCCATTGAACAAACCATTCCCCATTCCCATTTGAGCTCCCATAGGGCTCAATGGTAATGGGAAGGGTGCTAATAACGGGCTCGCGAATAGCAGGCCCGATATTAGCGCCCTGGTTCCTTAGCGGGTTCCCGCTAAGGGACCTCGGAATTGGGCGGTAAGGGATTACCAGCACCGGTCTCCTTATCGGTGCCCGGTATCCCTTACCGCCCAACTTGTAATCACCCCCTTTTTTTTTATTAAACACCCTTAACAGGTCATTCCTGAGTCTGTCTCCTTCTTCTGGTTCTCCACACCACCCTCTTTTCTTTAACAGTGAAAAATTGTGAAGGGAATGATATTTGGCCAGCCTTCCCTGGGCTTGGGGAATCAAGTTAGTCTCTTGATGAAACACAATGGAAGCCTCCATTTTAGCAAGCCTGCATCGTAGCTATCTTCTCGGAGGTGATGAATTGTGATCCTGCACCATATGTAGCTCAGCCATATGGGTGTTTATAGGAGGACTCAGTTATGACCTTGTAATGTGAGACAGAGTGGCCAAATAACCTATGCACTCACATCCCATCCCACTAACCAGATAAAGATACACGAGAAAACAATCAAAGAGGCATTTATCGTTAGCATTGTGAACAAACAATATGGTACATCTATCCACGAGGCTTGCAACTCCCGTGGCACCCCAGCCCCAACAATCCACTCGTAGGTAGATCCATAAAGGGTGCTAACCCCACTATCGAGCAGATATCCCATATATACCAGGAGACCAACCTGTTGATACACAACACTAACAACTAAGCTGAGAAACATTGTTCTAGCTCATTACAACATATAATAGGTCTAATTAACTGTAAAACACCGAAAGACCCAATAGAAACTGGAAGGATCAAATCATATATCCATTGTTCCTAACTAATTTCAAAGCCATATAAAGCAAAGCTTCATAAGGTGAACATCCAAAAAGAACCAGTTCAAGCAGAGTCTGAGCCTTTGGTGACAATTCTTGAGCATTTTGGTTTCAACACAGACTGCTCTATCTCATTGCTGCCACATTGTCTCCTTCTTTTGCACTGATGACTCTCTGGCATCCAAGGAACATAATTAGCTTCCACCCTCTCTCCAAATCTGGTGTTCATTAAGTCCATGGCTTCATCTTTCTTGGTGATGGAGTGTAGAAGTCCCTTAAAAGTGAAAATAAAGTCTGCATAGATGACTCCATATGTATCCGAGACAGTTACCTCTCAGCAGGCTTGTGACTACTCAAAAAACATACACTTGGCTAGAGCAGCCTGAGCCAGATGTTGGAATAAAGTTATTGTGGCTTCTCTGAACAGGATATCTTTTGTATTTATTGATGTTTTATTTCGCCTTGAAGAAGTGGACAGAGGTTAGTACATATGGTTGTAAGAAGAGTAAACTTTGTGTCTAAGGTCCAATAACATTTTGATGGTGTCTGTATGTTGCAGTGGGTTTCTAAACAAGCCTTGGACAAACTCCTCTCAATCAGTATCGTGAATGCCTTTTTGAAACCTTGATTGTAATATTTTTTCAAAGCTATCTATTTTCAGCATCTTCCTGCTTTGTAATTAAAGTGTCGATTTGGGCCTATGTTACTTCAATATAGACAACTCAGCTTGTGTGTGAGCTTGGTCACATAAGCTATCTTTCACTTCATAAAGTCCCTGCCACTGTTAAAGCATGCTTGTCCTGCCCTGAGGTTCATTTAGATAGTTCTGCCGTATTTCATTTGATCTCTTTTGTCAATTCCAGCATCATCCAATTGAGCAGCGCAACATCAGCATTAGGGTTATCAGCAAACACATGATCCTGGGCTACCATCAGGGGAAGATATTTGTTCTGTTTGTTGGGGATCTTTGCCATTGTGCCGTGTGGAGCAGACTCATGTTGTTTGAAAGATGATGTATGGCTTCATAGTGCTATCTTGGGCCCAGAGTGTCAGCTGAGGGCGGAAAAGTGAAAGGTGAATGTCTGATTTGTTCAGTGCTATATGCTTAAATCTTCTGCAGCAGGTAGGGCACTGCGACAGCAAGAGAGGAAGTCTAGCTCAGAGCTAGTTATGTGGCTAGGCGACTCCTCCTGGTTATCAACGCTGGCTTTTAATGATTCTTATCAGTGAGAAGCTCTATAACCACGCTGTCAACGGGCTACAGGAGAAGGGCTTGCTATCTCTTGATCAAAAGGCCAAGATGTATTCTTCACATACCAGTAGCAGATGTCAGTATTATGAATCAAGTTATTGGCCATATCTAGTGTCTCTGTAGCGAGCTGAGATATGTGGTATTGGCTTACCTGAATGTGGATTAAATTTATGCTACAGCAAATACTCCTCCTGACATAAGCTCTGCCATTAGCACACAGTCATGTCATCAGTAATCCAGGTGGTGCCAAATATTTCTATTCTCAAGCATAACATTGTATCATGAAGCAAGTGTTATCACTGCGTGTTTTGCAAGAGTGGTTGCTGAGTGGGCTATCTTGCTGTCCTCACGCTGCTCTAAAACCGAAATACTGTGGACTTTGGAATATTCCCCTGGATTGTTTCTTTTGCAATCAATCTACATTGTTGTGGACTTTTGCGCCAAATTGACTGCATTCTGCCCACCCACCTTCCCAGCAGCACCAACAAAAACATAATTTCCACACGTTTTTGCGCGCGCGTTTTGCTAGAATGGTTGCTGAGTGGGCTGTCTTGCTGTCCTCACGCTGCTCTAAAACCCAAATACTGTGGACTTTGGAATATTCCCCTGGATTGGTACAACTTCATTACCATTTGGAGATTTCTTTGGACTTGTTAACCTTTCACCAAGTTAATCAGTGTTTTATTTTTATTTTTCTTTATTTTTCTTTCAGTTTCTTTTGCAATCAATCTACATTGTTGTGGACTTTTGGGCCAACTTGACTGCATTCTGCCCGCCCACCTTCCCAGCAGCACCAAAGGCTCCAACCAAGCCAGGGCAGCTAGAAAAAGAGAAGGAGAAAGTTACAAAACATGTAATTTCTTCAGAGCCTGGTACTACACCTCTTCCTCCTCCTCTCCCAGAGAAGGTTTTCAAGCCTCTCCCTAGGAAGTAGTTTTTCAAATCCTTGACCTCAATTTCTGAGGGACAGGAGAGATCCGAGGAGGAAAATATACCTTTTGGATTGGAACATGGCACCCCAAATGTCCCAGAATGCTTGATCTCAGAGGAAAGCAGAATGAGTGATTTGGTGGAGTCTTTACACAATGCAAGTGGCATTGACACCTCTCCTGAGAATGACTTTGGTAGACCAGATCCAGGAGAGCATGCCAGTCCATCTTACCGTCAGTTAATGACCAAGGTGGTAGATTACTTGGGATGGGCTAGACCACCAGCCCAATTCGTCCAGGACGATTTAACAGACATATTGGACCATGGTCCCACTGAAGACCCAGTACTACCTTTTCATGTAGCCTTACAAAACAGGGTAGCCAAGAATTGGGAAACTCCGGATTCTATTCCTCCGGTAAATAAATCCCTCGCATCAAAATACCACCCAGCCAGTAGCGACCCCGGCTATCTGTCAAAACATCCAACTCCCGAGAGTTTGGTCATACAGGCAGCCACAGCTTCCAAAAACTTGCGTACCCGTCTATCCCTCCAGACAGGGACGATAAGCGTGTGGATAGTTGGGCACGGAAGGTATTTTCAGCCGGGAGCATGGCATTAAAATCTGCCAACTCCACATGTGCCTTGGCAAAATTTTCGTACACTCTGTGGGAGTGCATCGCAATGGCGGCGGAGAACATACCAGAAGGGGAAGAAAGGGAAGGTTTCCTAGCCATCGTTAGAGATGGGAAAGAGGCCATGCAGGAATCCCTTCAATCTGGATTGGACACTGCGGATAGTGTAAGCAGGTCCATGGGCACTAGCACGGTAATGCGCAGGTTTGCGTGGTTACGGAAGTCAGGTTTTGCACCGGACGTACAGAACCGCCTCCTGAACATGCCTTTTGATGGGTCTCACCTTTTTGGCAACAAGGCTGACGAGAGCCTTAAGTGGTTGCAGACCTCAAAAGCAGCAGACAAATCTTTAGGAGCTGCTATTAGGCAACCTCAGCCTTTTCTTGCACAAGGGCAATCATGGAGGGGACGAACCAATCGTTATTACACCTCATACGGGAAGACGAGAGGAATGGCCAGTCAAAGGGGCCAAAGAAAGGCCACTCGTGGTGGACTAGAAAAATGTGCTAAGCCAGCTCCAGCTGCAGCCTCTTTTCCATCAGCAGCTGCAACATCCGCCACAAAACCACTTTGAGGACTTGCACCACAAAACACCTGTAGGGGGCAGGCTGTCGCAGCATCTGCAAGAATGGCGAGCCACTACTTCAGATGTTTGGGCTCTAGAAATAATAGCCCAAGGCTATTGCCTTCCTTTTCTAAAGCAACCTCAAAGCAATCCACCAGGGATACACCCGTTGAAACTTTCAAACCCGTTCCTACAGCAGGAAGTTCTAACCCTGCTGGAGAAAGGTGCTATAGAACCAGTACCTGCAGCAGAGAGGAACAAGGGTTGGTACTCCCCGTATTTTTTGATCCCCAAAAAGGACGGAGGACTGAGACCTATCTTTGACTTAAGAAACTTGAACAAGTTCCTCAGGAAGGACAAGTTCAAGATGGTTACCCTTTCTCAGATCCTTCAGGTCCTTCAACTCCAGGACTGGTTGGTGTCATTGGACCTCCTCAATGCTTATTTTCATGTGCTGATTCATCTCAAACACAGAAAATACCTGAGGTTTGTAGTTGGCGACTCACACTATCAGTTTTGAGTCCTGCCATTCGGGTTGACCTCCGCCCCCAGGGTCTTCGCCAAGTTAATGGTAGTGGTGGCAGCGCACCTCAGGAGAGGGGGGATTCATGTCTACCCGTACCTGGACGATTGGTTGATCAGAGCGTGCTCTGCCAAGCAAGCACTGGATCATCTGAAAGTCACCTGCCACTTCCTCCAAAAACTGGGCTTCTCCCTCAATTTAAAGAAGTCTCAAATGACACCTTCCCAACAGCTTCAGTACATAGGAGCTGTATTAGACACATCCTTGGGAAAGAGCTTGCCTCCCAAGACGAGGGCTCAAGACATTCTTCAGATGGTTTCCAAATTCCAAAATGCCCAAAATCTCCAGGCTTATGATTTTTTAAGGTTGCTCGGCCTCATGGCATCCTGCATCTTCCTGGTACCAGAGGCACGCTTCAGGATGCGATCCCTTCAATGGGCCCTAAAGACTTAGTAGTCCCAGTTCTCGGGTCAAATGACGGATCTTCTTTAAATTCCGAACAAGGTCAGACAAGGCCTTCTATGGTGGACCTGTGCAGAGAACATCCTAAAGGGAGTACCTTTTTGGCAACCATGGCCGGAGATCACAGTAGTGATGGATGCCTCACTCCTGGGGTGGGGAGCACATGCCAACGATTTGACAATAAACGGTTGTTGGTCTCCATCGGAGTCCAAACTACATATCAACCTTTTGTAGCTGAGGGCAATCAGACTAGCACTGAAGGCCTTTCTGCCATCTGTCAGGGGAAAGAATGTCCTGATAATGACGGACCACACAGTGGCCATGCACTACCTAAACAAAAGAGGAGGTGTGGGGTCCCTACCCCTGTGCAGAGAGGCAATGCAGCTCTTGTATTGGGCGATTCAGGAAGGAGTCTTTTTAACGGCAATTCATCTAGCCGGGGAAGAGAATATGACGGCAGATGCTCTGAGCAGGCAGAACACGGTGTCCCACGAATGGCAATTGGCTCAGGAAGTCATTCAAGAGATCTTCGCCCTTTGGGGAACCCCTCAGGTAGACCTATTCGCAACCAGTACCAACTGAAAATGTGAAAGGTATTGCTCAAGGGAATTTCCCCCGAGAGGAGCCCTGGGGGACACGTTCATGGTGGATTGGAATTTCTCACTATTGTACGCGTTCCCTCCGATTCCCGTCATTCATCAGGTCATCAGGAGGCTGAGACGATTCGGGAACCGCATGATCCTAATTGCTCCGGATTGGGAGAACGTGGTATCCGGACCTTCTAGATATGTCCATCTGTCCTCCAGTACGTCTTCCTCAGAGAGAGAACCTTCTCTCTCAAATGGAAGGTCAGGTTCTCCACCCAGAGGTCAGAACACTCAACCTTCATGCTTGGTATGGAGGTGTTGCTTTCGGCAAGAAGGCCAGCAACAAAGTCTCTGTACCGTTGCCGTTGGAAAAAGTTTTGCAATTGGTGCAGGGAAAAGAATGTCGATCCTTTTCTATGTTCTATTCCGGAAGTACTATCTTTCCTTCTGACCCTAGCACATAGAGGTCTGAATATCGGAACAATAAAAGGTTACCTTGCAGCGCTTTCCATTTTCAAGCGCTCATTGGAAGAATGCTCCTACTTCAAAATTCCTTTAATAACACAATTCTTAAAAGGTCTCACTAATGTGTTTCCTCCTCACCCATTTCAAGTACCGATTTGGGATCTAAATTTAGTCTTAAAATTCTTAATGTGTGCCCCTTTTGAGCCTATGCACACGTGTCCATTAAGATTATTAACATGGAAAACAGTCTTTTTAGTTGCTCTAATATCAGCAAGAAGAGTGAGCGAATTGCAGGCACTGTCTTCTGGGCCACCCTATACTGTGTTCCATAAGGACAGAGTTGTATTGAGGGTTAAACCACCATTTTTACCGAAGGTAATATCTGATTTTCATTTAAGTCAGAAAATTGTTTTACCCTCATTCTATCCTCCACCTCATCCTTCTAAGGAGGAAGAAAGATTACACAGACTGGACCCAAAAAGAGCTTTAAGATTTTACATCTCTAGACTTTCTAGGCTTAGAGTGGACAACCAGTTGTTTATAGGCTACACAGGAAGAAAACTGGGTCAATCAGTAACAAAACAGACAATTTCACGCTGGATCGTGCTTTGCAGTTCAGAATGCTACAGACTAGCACAAAAAGACCCACCAGAAGGGTTAAGGGCTCATTCCACCAGAGGCATCACCTCTTCCACAGCCCTTCAGAGAGGTGTCCCGATAAGGTCCATTTGCATCCTATAGCCTGGATGCTTCCCAGTCTAGGGAGCTGACTTTTGGAAAAGCAGTGCTTTATTCCGCCATCTAAAGGCATTGGAAAAAAAAAACATCTGACCCCTCCTACAGAGGAAATATGCAAAATACTGCTTTGGGAGCCTATCTAAGATGAGGAAAGGACACAATCCACTCGAAGAACAAGAGACTTACCAACTGGTAACGCTCTTTCGATTGGATGTTCCTCCAACGTATTCCTCATCGCCCTCCCAACCGACCCCTCTGTAGATTTTATCCAGGTTATTGCCATCTCAAATCTCGCAAGGCTGATACCTGTCTGCCGGCACAATCTACACAGTACAAGATCACAGATACAAAAGAGGGGAAAAACAGAACTGAGGCCAACGGGCGCCGCGCGTGCTACTTTTACATCCGATGACGTCGCCCTCGACGGAGGCCTTCGAGGGACCATCGACTCAACGACATCGACGCACGGCGCCCTCTGCCGAAAAAATTTCCGAAGAGCAGCAAACCTGGATGGAATACATCTAAGATGAGGAATACGTTGGAGGAACATCCAATCGAAAGAACGTTACCAGTTGGTAAGTAACTTGTTCTTCTGTCACAAGGGTGGCTTGTGTCTTCCCTGAGCCAGAATGTTTTTGAGATTCTAACATGTATGCTTGGTTTCAATGCCTCTTCGGGCAAATCATTGCCTTGAGCTTAGGGGATATTATTGTCCTCTGATACGCAAGGGGTGACCAGGAGTTTTGGGTCATGTTGTTCCTTGGAACCTGATCTTTTCTGACACAATGGCCATCATTCCGGGGTTGGTGGTAGTCATGGCGCTATTTGCGCCCTGACAGCTACCAATAACGGGTCCGGCACCGGTATAGTTCAATGGGGACTTACCGGTGTAGTCCGACCTTTGCTGGACCGGTAAGTCCCTTTGAAAATGCCATTCCCCATTCCCATTTGAGTCCCCATAGGGCTCAATGGGAATGGGGAGGGTGTAAATAACAGGCTTGCGAATGGCAAGCCTGTTATTTGTGCCCTGGTCCCCTAACCGGACCCGTAAGGTACGTTTGGTCCAACCAAACGTACCTTACGGGTCCCGTTTGAGGACCTCGGAATCGGGTGGTAGGAGATTACCGGCACCGGTCTCCTTAACGGTGCCCGGTATCCCCTACCGCCAGACTCAGAATGAGGGCCAATGTCAGACTTATGTTCATGTCTTTTTGCTCCAATGGAAATAAAACATTGACTTAATGTTAACTACTGAAACATCTTCTGTACCAAGGCCACAGCTTGTTCTGTCTACATTGAAATGTATATTTATTTCAGCGGATTTACCTTTCCATTTGATAAGAGCACAGATTTTTTAAAGCATTTAAGTCCTACCACTCATTTATCTAATGTCCATTCGAGTGCTCTTCTCCTTAAGAGAATAAGTGAAAGTCCTAATTTGCTGTCCTTATATTGCGATCAGATGGGTAATAATGCTGATTAGTTCATGCATTTTATACAGAACTCAGTAGACCCACAAGAATGTAGTAAAACTGTTTATCTTTTAAGTGTTGGACAGAAGTCACATTGTTGTGAACCTGACAACAAATTAAATTAACTTTCTTTCAACAAGAACTTTGAGCTTTTGTGATTACTGTAACTTTTTTAATGTTATTTTTGTTTTTAATGCCCCCTATTGTACACAATGCACTTCAAAGCATGACAATGACGTCCCTAGATGTGT
Source organism: Ambystoma mexicanum (assembly GCF_040938575.1). Lineage (NCBI taxonomy): Eukaryota > Metazoa > Chordata > Amphibia > Caudata > Ambystomatidae > Ambystoma > Ambystoma mexicanum. The sequence continues at coordinate 109,108,877 of NC_090938.1, read as the reverse complement.
TACCTCGTTCCACTATGTACCTCATCATATGCTTACATTTTTGTTACGTAATGCACCCTTTTTCAATAAACTCCTTTAGTGCAGCCTTGACCCAAGAACTACAAGAGGTTTCAATAAAATAGCAATGAATTGTTGTAATGCCAGACCTATAGATATATAATTGAATCTGCCGAAAAATGTAGTTTGTGGGATTCTGTAGGGGAGGATTGGTCCAAAAGACCCCCCTCCCATGCATCCTCTCCCCCGGTGAGGGCCATGGCTCGTCAGGTCTCCCCTCCCTACCACCAGGGCCCAGGTGGTGGGTGGGTCACCCGACCGAAGACATTGACCAAACCTGCTGAATTTAGCTAGGCCTCGGAAACCATTTTGTCTAATGAAGATGGTGTGAGCCCTGTGCACCGCAGCGCGGCCCCCACCTTTGGAGAGTTTCAATTATCCCTGTGGCCACAGCTCTCTGGCAGATCCGCTGAGAGCCTGTTCCCACGAACAAGACGGACATGAGCTAGTGTAAGATACCAACATTGTAACATTTCACCTTCCGCAGTGTATCGCTGCTCCCAGCATGACCGGGTCAGCAGGGCTTGGTGGAAAAAGAACTGTAAAATGGTCATTTGATAAAAGCAAAGTTCCCAAATACTAATGAGAAAATTACCTGCGATGAAAGCGTTCTCTCCACAACCTCTTTGACTAAAAAACCTGTAAAATGTATAAATATGGCAGAATGTGTGCTCATATGACATTAGGAATGAAGCACCCACATCCCTGCAGTTATGCGCAAATAGTGAAAGCGTCCCGGGGGTCTTTTTGTTATGTGTTTCACTGAAAAGATTACACCCCACGGTCCCACGTCATAACCAAACTAATGCTGCTAGAGTGCAAAGAAAAGACAAATGCCACCATATGGAGGGCTTGTGCAAAGGGTGCACGAAAATGCACCCTATGCGTGTGTGTCCAAGCCCACTATGTGCCACTGCCATCAGTCTCAGTGGCCAGTTGTTTCTATGTGCTCCTCCAACCTTACTACTACCGCACTTACCGCAAATGTATAAGCATGTAACAAAATGTTGTAGTTGTCAAAAACATGGTGTACAAGTAAAGTGCTCAGATCAGCTATATGAGAGGCATTAGCAATGTTAAAACGTGAGTTTTGGAATTACTCAATTAGTACTGTGCATTATTTGAATGTTTATGCTTTTTCCACCTAAAATCGGCAACACACGAGGAAAAAACCTTTGTGAGCACATGCAAGGCAATTCCCCCTCCCTCCCAGCGAAGCCTGCCAGACGAAAAAGCAGAGGCCTGTGCCGCGCGGCTCCACCTCCCCCAACTCGGCTGGAGCCGCTTCAAAGATTTGTAGTTCCCCCTGCAGCACCCAAGGCCACAGCCCGCCACCTGTATTATTTACAACCCAGCAGTAAACCTCAGCCTGAAAACACAAATCCAGAGGCGCCCTTTCTTAAGCTCCACGACCCACCGGCTCACCTTTGGTTAATGGCCCCTGTAAAATTAGGACATCCAATATTATGGCAACATTACAGCAACACATCCATAATGACTTCTAAGAAAACATGATGACATGGACCGCCTGTCCCATGCCCCGAGACCCAACCCCACGACCTATGGTACCCGGTCAACAGGACGCTGGTAACCATGTATTGGTAAATCGCCAACAAACCCCACTCTAGGTGCATTCCTCCTGTGTTGCATTAACCTGTAGAATAACCTATTGGAAGATTTACTAAGGAAGATAATATTGCAAATGCTTGAATGACTGCGGTGTGCATGGCCTAGGGCAAAGAAGTCAGGAAAAGGCATTGATCTCTGATACTGGCCACAGTGGCACAACAGCACCACCCGGATGAACCCAGCTGACCTGCCAGGCCCAGCCCAACCCACGAGGCTAACCAGTGACGTCCTCCAGCCGTGGCCAACCACATTGCAGCAGCACCTATAGCTAGTCGTCGCCACCCAATCCCCATGAACTTGTGCCCCCTATAGTATGTAGGTTCTGATGACGTTCTTTGTAAATATATACGCCTGTCTTTGCTATTGTCAGACAGAGCGCTCTCGGAGTTTGCAGAGTTCTTTGCATGCCCTATTCTGGTTGATAAACTCCCATTTACGCTCACCTGCACTTTGTCGTGGCCTTATTCCCATCCTGGGAGAGTCCATTATTGTCTCTCATTGAGGGGAGGATCGTGCTGGTTGGGGACGCTTGCCTTCAATTCCAATATTAAGAAGTTGGATTTGATTGCAGGGATGGTACTAAGGGTGCTTGATAGCATAGCTGTGAAGGAGTAAACCAGTAACAATAGTGCTGTGAGACAAAAGGACTGCAGAGCTATGGTGACTTCGAGGAAGCTAATGTGTGCCTATTTATCTGTTTCCTTCTCTGGCTCCTCATATTTTTCATTCCAAAGTAATTATTATAATGCTGCAAGTCTGTTTTATTCCCTTCATTCCTCTCCTCAAGCCGCACTCCACTCCAATTCCCTCAGTGGTGTCCCATCTCGGAGCAACACTGCATTTGGCAAAACATAAGGCTTATCAATATTCCTAGGGAACTACCAACTCTTGGTTGCCAGTAAAGTTCAGGCATTCAGTCCGGGAAACTGACCCCTCAAACACATTAATGGGACAAGGTGAAGTCTGGATCTCCGGGGGCACAACACACACTTCAGTCAGGGCAGACTTGTTTGCAAATAAAGAGCTGAGGAAGAGTGGGAGAAAATTGGAGCAGAGATAAGAAATTCCAGCACTTGACGTGCTGCGAAGTTGCTCACATGCTTTTGTTGGCCACGTCCACGTCCTCCTGCTGATATGCTCATAATATTCAGTTATTAAACAAGAGTGGCTTAGTGATCAAATATCTTTTATTGTCTCACAGCACAGTGTGTCCTTGGTATTTCATCCAAAAGAAGAGGTTACACAGGTTGCTTATTATTCTCTCCTTTAATTGAGTTCCCACTTGGGATCTGAAATGCCTCTACTTACAAGATTGACCTAAGATAATTACAATGTAATATTCTTTTTTTTTAAATGTGTTTATTCATTTTACAATATATACACATCACAAACACATATGGATTACAGATACACATCAGGTTATATATTACAAATGTCATTAAATACCAATACTTAACACAATCAATATCAGTTCAGATAATCCCCCAAATCAGTATACAGTAAACTCATAGCCCAAAAAATGTACAATGCATCTAATCCAATGTGTAGAAGAAAATGATGATAAAAAAACACAAGACATTAAGACAAGTCGACAAAGGAAAGAGAGAAAGAAAAAAAAGAAAAAAAACCCTAACCATATAACTCATCAAATGGACTCCATAACAAAAGAGAAATATCTAAACGATTCTTATTTTTTAATGATATCTTCTCATATTTAGACAGGATTTGCATTTCAACTAACCAATCCTCCACAACAGGCTTTTTTCTACTCTTCCAGACTCTTAAAATCAGCTTAATAGCAACCATCAAAGCTTTATCAACCTATAAATCAAATTCCCTTTTAACTGAACATCTTCCTCTACGCATCAGTAAAATCATATTCGCAGCCAACCTAGGAATAACTACATTTAAAGTAATATCTATGCTATCTAATACTTCCTTCCAGAAATCTTTCACCCGTGGACAGTCCCAAAGCAAATGTAAGAGAGAACCTCCGTTCCCTGTACATCCCCAACACATATCATTATCCAATAAATGAAGTTTATGCATCCTCACTGGTGTCTAGTACAATCTCCCAATGATTTTTTGTCTTATGAGCTTTAAACTCAAATCCATTTTTGATCTGGACCCTACTGTAGATAAATCTTTACACTCTTCTTCAGATATCTGCAGACCACTATCATTCAACCACACATCGCTCACTCTTAACCGTGAATCAGTATTTTCTTGTCCCATATTCATACATTTCATTTAAGTAAACACTCCATGTTCTACTCCATCAAATAATTTGCAAAGCTCTGGCAAAGCTTCTCCTCCAAATTTCTATCGATCATACTTATTATCTGACATATAAGGTTACTCAACTCTGTGTAACGATTCAGTGCTCTTGTTTTCAAGCCATATTTGTTCCTTAATTCCTCAAAACTCAAGATCCTACTTCCAAAACATCTCTTACCTTAAGAATACCTTTCATAATCCAACTCTGCCAATATAAACATCTGTTTTGTATGTTTTTTATAGCTTGATTAAACCATATGGAGGCGTCATAACTAACCTCAAAATATTGATTACCCTCTTTAAACTATGCCACTAGAGCATTCTTAGTCACCACAATTGGCTGAAGCCCAATGATTTTCCTTGAATCTTTGTCCATTGTGCATATGGCATCCAAAGCATAGGGCCTACATACTTCCTTCTCCATTTCTAACCAAATCGGGCTATTATCACCTACCTCACTAAAATAATGTGAGCTTTTTTTGATAAGGAAGCCATGATAATATTTAAAAAGATCTGGATACCCATACCCACCATCTTGTACCTTAAGTAACAAAATATATATTGAAAAATGTGGTGTTTTTCCAATTCCCCATAAAAATCCTCAAAAACCATATCAATTTTTTTCAGATTCTTTTTCGCATAAATAAAGGAAGTGATTGAATAACATATAAAACTTTAGGCAATAATACCATCTTGATTGCATTTATTTTAGCCCACAATGTTAGAGTTAGCCTTTCCCATATTGTAACGACCGCTGCGATTTTGCTCAAAACCTTATCAATATGAAACCTCACAATATCCTTCAAATCTCCCACCACTTACACTCCCACGATTCCAACACTTTCTTATCATACACACTGGAAAACAGAAAAATCTCTGTTTTAGCCCAATTAATCCTATGACCCGATAACCGTCCCACTTCTTCCAACATTGTTTTCAGAACTAAACCACATTCCAAAGGATTCGAGAGAAGTATAGTCATGTCATCTGCGTAAGTCAGTATCTTCAGTTCCGTACTACCTACACAAATCCCTTTTATTTCATTGTTTTACATAACATACGCAGCCAAGGGTTTCTAGTACTAAATTGAATAAAAAAGGTGATAATGGGCACCCTTGCCTAGTGCCTTCAGATAAAGAAAAGGCCTCAGATATCATTCCATTAACTCGTACTTTTGCAGACATATCTAAATGTTTGCAATGAACCGCCTGAAGAAACTTGGGGCCAAATCCCATTTCTCGCAATGTGTAATCTAGAAATGTCCAATTGACCCTATAAAAAGCCTTCTCTGCATCAAAAAGGACCATCAGTGCATCTGAATCATTACTATTATTTGAACCTATTACATTTAGAATTGTCCTAATGTTATCATATCCATATCTCCCAGGAATAAAGCCTACTTGTGATCTATCAATCAGGTTTCCCATATAGCTATATAATCTATTAGACCATATCTTCGTGAATAATTTTAAATCTACATTTAACAATGAAATCGGCCTATAGTTCTCACACTTCCGACTATCTTTATCTTGCTTCGGGATGACCGTTATTAAAGCCTATTTCATTGATTCACACATCAATTCATGAGTCCCAGATATTAAAACATTATTAAAAACTTCACATAATACTGGTGGCAGCCGATCTGCAAACTTCCCCACATTAAGATGTTTTATTGCCTCAACTACTTCACATACTTCAATATCCGCTTCCACCTTATCAAAACCCTCTGGAGATAACTTTGAAAGCTTGACTTTATCAAAAAATTCTCTCATATCCTTATCCCTCAGGAAAATGTCCTCCCTATATAATTGCGAATAAAATTCCCTAAAACGATCACACATCTCAGTGTTCCTAAGTAGTATATTCCCTTTACCCGTTAGTAGAGACGTAACACACGATTTTTCCACCATACCTTTTAACCTGTTCGCCAAAAATCTCCCATTTTTATCCCCAGACTCCCATAATTTTTGTTTACCATAAAAAATCCCTTTCTCTGCCATTGTATCAATTTGTTCATCATCTCTCCTTCCAATAATCTTAATTCCTTTCTATTTGTTTCGGTATTAGAAAGAGCACATAATCTCTGCAAATCTCTAATTTCCTCCTCCATCGTTTTAATTTTTTCAAAGTTCATCCTTCTAGTAGTAGCCGATCTACTTATCAGTTCTGCTCTCATCACCGCCTTAAAACAATCCCAAACTACTTTAATATCAGCTGTATCCATATTTTCTTCAAAATATGTACGAATGAACATCTCCAATCCCATAATAATTTTCAGATCTTTTAACATTCCTGCTTGTAATTTCCATCCTTTCTTTGCACCTCTCAAATTCATATCTGACATCTTGATATCCTTAAGTGAATGATCAGAAATCCCTCTTTCCCTAATTTCTGAACTTAATACATTATTAACTAATCAATTAGTCATAAGAATATAATCTATACGAGAATATGATTCATGCACCGGTGAATAAAAGAATATGATGTTTCCATATGGTGCATTTCTCGCCATATATCCACTAAGTTATATTTCCTTGTAAATTAACGAAACATACTGCTTATTCCTTCACCACTATATCTACAACTAGATTTCCTATCAAGTTTACTATCAAGTATGGTATTAAAATCTCTCCCTAAAATCATATTTTCCCCTCCCATTTCCTTCAACAAATTACTCAATGTATTCAAAAATTGTGCATTTGAAGGACACGGAGCACAAATAGACCCTATAGTCATCCTCTCCCCATTATGGATTATATCTACTAGTAAGATTTGGCCTTCATCATCCTTTACTACCATCTCAATTTTCACTGCCAGTCCCCTTCTGAACAAAATACTCACTCCTCTCGACTCATAACAATTGGACACTGTCTGCGTATACCTAGAATTAATTAAAAACTTTTCAGATTGTTCAGTCATATGGGTTTCCTGAAGAAACACTATATCACCTGTACTCCTCCAAATTCTTGCTAATACTTTCCTCTTTTTAATTACACAATTCACACCCTTCACATTCCATGAAACAAAATTCAACGACATCTTGTCATACTAAATTGTAGCTTGCATTTTAGTAATAGAGAACTGAGTACATAATATCCCAATCTTCACACAAATGTAGTCCAGTATATAAAAATCAGATAAATCAAGGGAAAAAGAAACAGATAAACAAAAGAAAGACAACTGAAACAAAAGCTCATAAAAAGACATACAGATAGTTAACAAATAATTTAAGCATAGATCCAACAATGTAGTCTGATGTCCATCAGACATATCACAAGTTCTCTTATTTACATGACCTATAATATCCCGAACTATACCCACCAGTTACCTATGCCCAGCATTTTAACCTTCCATCAATAATTATTCCCTTCATCCCATATAATTCCATATTATTCTGTATCTAACCAATCTTTCCACACAGTATCCTCAACTAACTACTATTCAGCTGCAATCTAATATTTTCTATTTGACCACAGTATTTACATTCCTCCCTATCCAATATATTAATTACATCCCAAATCCCCAAAGTAACCACCCTACACTATTTAACATATTAAAACCTACATCTATCAACCCCTCATACAAAACCAACCATACAAAATCTAAAGTAAAGACCTATAGCATCTAAACTGTACAGCAATTTCTAATGTAACACTGCATAACTGAACTATTTCACCTAATCTCACCTATAATAACCCTCTCACAATTCTGCATGACATATTCACTAATTCCTTTTCATCAAATCACAAAAATATTCTAAGCATTAAACACTATATACATTATACCTCATCATCAAGCCCAAACATACCCAGCTACCTCCCTTCCAGATTGAATTTAAATTAGTTTACCTTAACATTTCCCAGTTCGCCCACTCCAATATTCATCTGTCCTACTATCCCTATATAGAATACACTTACATAACATTTATATATTAATCATCTTTTACCAGTATCCAATAGCAATATAAATCTAAACATATTTATCAAAGAACCATCACTTAGAATTTTTCAAATGACCCCAACTGCCAAAAAGCAAGCACACATGCACACATCCATACCTTCAGTCTTATTCATTTCCCTCCCTATGCAAATGTAATCCTTGCAACATCTTCTGGTGTCATGCATATACATGTGTAATATCCAAAGAGTCAAGTATCACAAAAGACTAATAAACCTTATACATCCCCCACAGATCAACAAAGCTATCAACATCAGTCAAAACGAAAATCAAACATTGTAACATGTAATCTCAAAAATTAACATGGCTCTGCATATACTTAAACTTCCAAGTCCTGTTCAAACTGCATAGGTTCACACTAACAACATATCATAGGGAGGAAAACATGATGTTAAAAAAAAAGAGCTGTGATAATGCACACATAAGTCATTATGACAGCATTATTTTAAATTATTAAATAAAACTGACCCATATAGTTCAAGCAATATTTGAATGTTCATATGAAATTGAATCAGTGCTAGAACTAGCCCATATGATGTCCCTCAGATTTCAAGTACAATTCGCTAAAGCCATGTCACCTAACCACCCAAATTGCTCCATCACTCTCACAACACTTAAATTCAACCCATGTAACATTCCAGATCCCAGTGACCTGCCTCTACCACATCCATCACCACCGATCTGCCCATGTGTCATTATGCTTTCACAGAAATGCTGCATGAAATGCCAATTGTCTCAAAAACTAATCATACCGCATCAATTGCTGCAATGTAGCCAACAAATAATAACGAAATCCACAATGTTATCATTACCATCCCCAAGATATAGAGCACCTTATCATTCAGTATACTACACAATCCATCTACATCACACTCCCATCAGTCATAATAATTTATACAAACAGTAACAAAAAACATCTGCAAATATCTAAACAGCATCATTCCACAACATATACTTTGATGAATCATTTGATGTAAGTAGTACACATTATAGCATAAGCGGAGAGTCCCACTGAAGCATGTCAACATGTTCCCCTCATGAAGAGCTTGGTATGCGATGAGCCATTTAAGAGTAGTGAGCCATATATCATGAGTAATCTTTCACTCACAGTAACATAGTATTTCATTTTCACAAGTAGATTCCATTTACGTGTATTACTGATGACAGTACACTCGGGATCTCTATACAGATGAAGCGTCATATTTAATGCCTCCAAAAGTTTTTTCATTTTCTCCCTATAGTGAATAACAATGTAGGACTGTAAAGTAAAAACACATACTAATCCACGTGATGACCATAATGGCACAAGTCCAACGTATCCACAAATATCCTTTCTAATTTTGGCATAAAACTTCCATCCACATTGCCTGTCACCCTCACTTGAGGCCAGTAGCAAGAAGGGAGGGAGGAAGGGATGGGGGAAACATCTTCCTGCCCGTTGTTAGTCTCTAAATAATCACAGCGTAGTTCCAGAGCTGCCAGCAGGGGAGAGACTAACAACACAGGTAATCCCAGACTGGCGGTACTTGCAACATAGAGGTTGGCCTGCCATAAACATTGGGCATGTCCTACAAAGGTATCTGTCAATATGTTACTTTCCCGCTGCAATCCATCATACAAAACATCAGAACAATAGGCCAATAGCTCAAAAATGCAATCAGGATGGAATAACGAAATGCTGAAGAGCAATCATATATTACAGAGTGGGAAAAGAAAAGATGAGCCCAACGTGATTTGAACACATAACCTTCTGATCTGGAGCCAGACTCGCCACTGCAGAGGGGGAACCTTACACCGCCACAGGTGATTTCAGGCTGGCGGCATACATTTCAATCCTTCCGGCAGCCCCTTCCAACTCTTACCGCTTGTATTATATTTAAATTGAACTTCTCTGACATCAGAGCCTCCACAATTCAGCCTGCCTAGCTCTGCCTCCTTTCCTCTTCTGTTTATGTCGGCCATAAGGGTATGTAAACAATACCTCAGAACGTTACCATATTTCGCTGTCAGCATACTTATTATTATTTATTTTTTTATTGTGTTTGGTTATAATCCATAAACTTAATATAGACAAACCTTTACATTATCACATCTTTCAACGTGAACGGAACTGTGCTTGAAAATAAAAAATGTAAATTCCTAAAACACACATAATACACATAATACAAGCCCCCCAACACCTCTCCTTCCTTTCCCTAAAAGAATCTTCTCAAAGTCTTCCCTAAAAATTTACGAATACCTACCAGCCCTATGGCTTTCCATTATCTTAACCCCTAGGGCCACCCACCCCGCAGTCTTTCCCCCATGAATAAGTTTCCTTTTATCGCAGGAGATTTAGGGCTCTCAGGTTCTCCACTACCGTTGCTGTAAGTTGGACATTATACCCTGAGATCATTCTGTGCCACATATTTTCAGATGATACCCATTCCAATCTCTCTACAAATCGTCCTAGCTTTTTTTCCCTAAGTTTCCGTGTCACAGTCTAGCAACAAGTGATTTAGTAATTGATTTGTCAGTGGATTACATTAATTACAATATTGTGCTGCATTTAGCTCTTGATTTCTAATAGCCAGAATCTCTCCTGTGGGCAGTATATGAAGCCTCGCCCTTAAATAGTCGTCCTTATTCTACTATCTGGGAATTTTACCAGCATATTTATCAGGCCTCCGGAAACACACGCAAATGCAGAGTTCATACTGCGGACATCTCTTGAGCTCCAACCATTTACATCCGCCATCACGTGCATTGGATTCTGGACGTTCCAACGCGCGTCCATACAAAGCTATTTCATTACGTCCACAGGTGCTTTCCTCTATGCAGTGGGCCATAGAACTTTTTTAAAAAAACAACTTCAGCTTTAAAATGTTTAATCCAACAAACTTTTCTTGGCAGCCATGTTTTCCCTATATTCATATAGTAAATATAGTAAAGCAGACTAATAAAAAAAATATATAAAAAATAACAAAAATAAGACAGTCGATCCAGTTTTAAATAGTAAGAACAAAAATTAAGCAGTCATATCTTTTTTCTTCTTTGCAGCATTTGTATGACCCAACTCAGATGATGTGCCTGCCATAGGGTCCAAATCAAGATCAGTTAAAAAAGCCTCAGCTAATTTATGATCTGCGAAGGAGTGCATACGTCCATCTTGAATTACCCTAAATATAGCAGGGTATATCATATAATATTTAATGTTCTTATCTCGTTCCTTAACTTTAGCTTGGTCAAAAGCTCGCCCTTTTCCAGGACATCTCTACTTCAATCTGAAAAAAACATTATCTTGTTGCCTCCCCAATTTCTTAAGATGAGCTCTTTAATGGGGAAGCTCAGGAATTTAATAATAAAATGTCTTGGTCTTTCTCCAATGGATGGCTTAGGACCCAAATACCTATGAGCCCTTTCAATAACCAAATCTAATTTGGAGTCCAAATCCAATATTTTAAGTAACACCCCTTGTAAAAAGTCAATTGTTTTACCTTTTTCTGCATTTTCAGAAAAACCAGCAATCATGAGGTTATTTCTCTGTGAAGAATTCTCCTGCAAAGAGATTTTCAAAGTCAATTTCTCATTTAATATCTGCAGCTCTCTCATTTGATCAGTTAATTTCTGAGTCTTTACATCCACCAGATTCAAATGAGTCTCTGCTGAATCCACCACCTGGACCCCTTCCATAAACCTTTCCTCTGATTTAAAAAGCCTGGTTTTTATTTCTGCTATGTCCAGAGTCACTTTGGTCAGCAATTCTAACACTTTATCTTCTTTCTTTTTTTTTTGATTTATTTGAAAATCAACTTTACAAATATAGAAAAGAAACGATCATCATTGTTACATTACAATCAGTCTTTTTCACATCCTTTGCATTTAAAAAGAAGAGTAGATAAAAAGAGAAAAAACATATGATAAGCAGGTTTACAAGTAAGTCGAAGAAGGGGGGAGGTATTATCCTGCAAAATCGCCAGAAACCAGCAACAAAAATACATTTTTCATTTCCACTTGACAGTTGTATTGTTTTTTTGTTCATACGGAAATGCAGCATCAAGTATGTTAAGGGTTGCAATTCTTACTGAAATCTTTTTTTGTGCTGAAGATTTCAGCCCATATTTCATTGACAGATCTTGTATTTAGCTTATATTGCATACATTTGGGCAATTTTAGTCGGTCTACCATGAAGGCCTCACATTGTGTGACAATATGGCAAAGAGTTTCTGTGTGGAATACATTCTTACAAAATCGACAATATGTTAGATCTTTTTCCACTATGCCTCTTCTGAACAGAATCTCATTTACCGGCCATAGATTTAGTCAAAATCTCAGAATTTTCTGTCTAAGGACAGAGGAAGGGCATTTCACAAGATAATCAGCCATCGTTCGGAATCTCTTATGACCAAACAGATTCCTATCAAAATCTTTCAACTTCATGCATTTCTCTTGAGTAAATATCCAATCAAATTGATATAGTTTGATTTTAGCTCTAGATGGATGTGTCAACAATAACTCAATTGAGATTTCTGCATTGGCAAGCGTGTTTAGCACATGATTTCGCCATTTAGATGGGAATATCTGATTTGAGGTTAATAGATGGTTCGCTAAAATGGCTAGGCTATTTTGGTTAGATACACCCAACAGACATTTTCTCAACAACATACACATTTTCCAAGTAACTTGCGAGTGTATAGACAAAAGCCCTAATTCAAACCTTAATAACATGGTAGGAGTGCTTTTTGGTAAATTGAGTATAGATTTCCAAAATTTTGCCTCTATTTGATTCCAGAATAACTGGGTTCTAGGCAGCACAGATTCTATTCCATAAGTTATCACAGGTATAAGCTTTTGTTGATAGGAGGTCATGATCGGGATGCATGTAAACTTACAAAATTTAGCCAAGATTATTTTTGCTTGAGATGTTAACATCGTAAGTTTTGTTGATATTGTTATTTCAACTGATTTGTCCGATTTCAGATTGTTAAACACCATCCCCAGATATTTGTACTCTGAGACTATCTGTAGCTTATGACCAGCGTTTGACCACTGATGCTTGTTTGAGAAGGAAGATTTCGGTTTATTTAATATCATTATTTGAGTTTTGTCTTCATTCACCGTTAAATTGTTGGAGCATACATAACGATCAAGTGTATCAAGGAGAATTTGTAGTCCAGCTGGGGTTTGTGAAATTAAAACCAAATCATCCGCATATAGCAGCCAAGATATGATTTGGTTTTCTATCTTGGGTGAGTCTGAGGCGGCTGAGGCCAGATCATCTGCAATGTCCAAAAGAAAGAGATTGAACAATGTCGATGCAAGAATACAACCTTGCTTCAAGCCTCTGGCGGTGGTGATGATGTTGGATAAGAGGCCTTCCATGTTCAACTTTATTTGTATGGACGTATTTGTGTGCAAAAGGTTCACCATTTTTATCAATGAATCTGGGCATTCATATTTCAACAGTTTTTTTACGAGAAGATTTTGGTCAACTGAATCAAATGCCATGCGGAAATCCACAAAGGCCATATATATGGGTTGCTTCCGTGTAATGCATGTTGATTTGATGGTGTTAAGTAGTGTTAGATTAATTGAAGTGCCCAAGCCTGAAACAAAACCCATTTGAAAAGGATCTCTACGATGATATGTCATAGACCAAGCATTCAACTCACGGAGAATCAATCTACAAAAAATGTTCCCTGGCACATCTAAAAGTGCAATGGGCCGATAGCTCAAAGGATTTTGTCGATCTCCTTTTTTGTAGATCGGCACAATGATTGAATGGGTCCAAGATTTAGGCAGTTCTTGGTTGCGTATGATCAGTTTAAATAGAGTATACAAGATTGAGACCCATAAATCAACATTATTTTTCAATATTACATTTGAAAGCCCATCGGGACCAGGGGCTCTAGACATGCTAGCCTTGCTAATATAATGGCGAATATCATCTCCGTCAAATTTTAGATCGAAAATGGTTGGTTTGAGGCTTAGAGCACCCTGTTGCAAAGGCGCAGCATAGATGGCCGAGAAATGGCTTATCCAATCATTTTCCTTTACACCATTTTGCTGTGCGGTTAATGGTGGAGCCTTATTGGTGGTGTTAAGCAACTGCCAAATCTGCGCAGTGTTCTTATTTTGAATGTGCATTAGTATGCTCTCACCCGCTTTTTGTTGTTTAAATCGTCTATATTCGATCATCCAATTTCTGTAGGCTGTTTTAATAGATTTCAAGGCTGCATCTCTAGAAACCGATGGTAGAATACGAGCTTGACGTTTCTGCTTCTTGAATAGTGCTCTTCTGAGGCGAACAGTATTATCAGTGACGAGATGGATTTTTGATTTAGAATTCTGACATGTAGCATACAGCTGCATCAAGTCATAGGGCGCTACTTTGTCTACAATTTTGGTACTCCTACCTGCTTTATCAAAACTTTTTAGATGATTTCTATATTTAACAAGTGATTTTTCTGACCATTTTAATCGACTTAAGGAGTTATTTATTTTCACCACACCTTGCAGACATTGTCTTTGTGGGCAAGGGGAGAATGACATGGTCAGTTTGAAAGTTAGTGGTCTATGATCGCTGTATTCAGATAATATCACTGCAAATTCTGAAGTGTGATCAAACAGATTTCTAGTTACAAAAATGTAATCAATCATCGCGCTTTGGTTACGCCTGGACCAGGTTGGATTAGGAGGAGAGTCAGCCACGCTAGTCCCATTCAACATCACCAGATTCCATGCTTTGACAAAAATGTTCCACAATTTAGTTCTGTCCTGCTTTCTAGATAGGTTCTTATTTACAAGATGAACGTTCAAATCACCTGCAATAATGACATAGTTAATACTGTTTTCCAGGATGATATGCTCCATGGAGGATGTCAAATTTTAAAAAAACAGGTGATTTGAGATGCCCACCGGGTTCCAGTATATGTTAATACATGCTATTTTGATGGAGTTAACAGAAAAATAAGAACATTGTATGAAAGGATTAACAGCAAGCAGAGTGTGCAAATGCATGTTAGTTGTAACATTTGTGGCAGTTAGCAAACCTGACATTGGTCTACCCTTAGTTGCTCGTATAGCAGGTTCCAGATGAATATCATAGTTGTTCCAAACCGGGGAGCTAGACAGCCAAGTTTCTTGGAGAAGAATGAGGTTGTAATCTCCCAAGATGGACCGAGGGTTATTAATGAGATGGCTAAATCCTCGGGTATTCCATCTGATTACTGTTAAAGTCACTTTCTCATTTTCAGGTTCTAGTTACACTCTAGTGATGTGACTATATTCTTCATATTCAGGAGCATTTTGTCTGGCAATGTAAGAGACAGGATTCTGAGTAGTCTTAAGACAAGATTTCAAAGGACTTTTTCTATAGGGTTGGATGAAATCAAGAAACCCAAATTGAACAGGGCATCCTTCGCGGCGCAGATGATGTTATGTATTATTAAGGAGCGCTTCCATATTAGAGCTGAGCCCAAATTATTTTGTTTGGGAAATTCAATCTGGTCTAAGTCATCGGATCGGATTTCTTGCAACTCAAAATTGTCCATGTGGAGGAGGTAATGGAACAGATGCTACAAGTTTTTCTGTATTTATTCCTTTGACATAAGACACAGATGTATTTATGACCACAGGTTGAACCGTGGGCAATGTATTTTCACATACAATAGAGTCTGATACAAAAACAACAGTTTGACACTCTGTGATTTTAATTGTTTGTGTGTCAACATCAGCATAAGCTTTAGTAGTTTTCAAAGGGTCCTTCTGTTTCTCAGCCAGAGTTCGAGAACACTCTTTGGATAATTTAATTACATTATCTAGTTTATCATTAAGACTATTCTGAAGATGATCAAAGGCTGTAGTCATAATTAGCTGATCATGTCTCATAATGTTGACATTTTCTGTGAGATCTTTAAGAGTATTGTCGACAGATTCAAATAACTTGGCGGGTGTCATTAGTGCGATGTTCATTACCTCTAGAGTCAATTGTGAGGTTTTTGATGGATCAGTATTTTTTAACGATATTTGTGTGTCCCCATTGACTCTCCGAGGTGTGGGAGCAATTTATGATACTCTACTGCTGAGATGTTGCAGCCAGATTGGCGAAACATATCAGGGGATTGTGAAAGGTTAGAATCTAGCCGCGAAGCAAGTATTTGTTGAGTCTAGTTCAATCACAGTCTCTTGGCTAGGATTGGGAATATTTAAAATTGCATGAGAAGGCGCTCCCAAAAGTGCTTTTCGTAGAATCATGCTATCCGTGAGAGAGCTGTTGATGCCATCAGGTTTAGGCACTACTTCAACCTGTGTACTATCCTTGAAGGATAATGGAGCAAGGTTACACATTCCCGCGTTGAAGTTCGTGTTGCCGGAGCCATTAAACGATGATGGCGGGGCTGTTGTGGAGTTTTTACTAGCCGGCACACTCACACCAGCAGTGCCAAATCCATATTTGCGAATGTCAGTATTGTCTTGAACTACCCCTTTTTTCTTATTGCTTGTTTTAGTTTTAGCTCAGGGTATTTGCAGAATTGGGGTTGAGCAAGTGTTAGCATCCACTTTGACTGCTGACCGGTCTTCATATAATTGCTGAGATTCTGACATGATTCGCTGCCGAATATTCACAGGCATCGCTGTTGTCAAACGGTAGATGCCTTTTGAAGTCATGATTCCAAGAGATAGATTCCCCCTTGCTTTCAAACAAACAATTTAAGCTAGCTAGCCGCTCTGGTTATGCAAATTTGAGTGCTATATATAAATTAGCACACAAGAGAAGGAAGCAGTAGGATAGAGTACCTCCGAAACCCCGGGAGCCACGGGCGCCGTGGCGAAGCGGCAAATCGGGACTCACCGGGACTCTTCGGGTGCGTGCGCGTGGTGCGCGCGCGTGCGCTATTTTATACACACGCCCACTTGTTGTGACAAATTGCCTATACAAGGAAAATAAAGAGTAAATAAGTACTCATACTATATATAAAAGAGTCTATTACAATGTTTCCTTGCAGGTTGTCACCTTGTGGGAGCAGTAGTCCTCTGTAGCAGTCCTCTGGAGTTAGAAAAGCACACAAAGAAGGTTGAGACGTCCGGGCAAGGCGGGACTCACCGGGACACTTCGGGTGCGCGCGCGCGTGCGCTATTTTATACACACGCCCACTTGTTGTGACAAATTGCCTTGTGGGAGCAGTAGTCCTCTGAAGCAGACCTCTGGAGTTAGAAAAGCACACAAAGAAGGTCGAGACGTCCGGGCAAAGCGGGACTCACCGGGACTTTATCTTCTCTCCCATCATCATTATCTTTCTTCTCCACTCCTTTTTGCCTTTTCGCTGGCTGGATCCTTTCTGGAGTATCAGGCACAGACATATTAAAGCAAGACGGGATCAATATTCAGGGCACAGGAGCACGGCTTCTACGGTCCCATCTCTGGAGCTGACAGTTCTAGAATGTAATATTCTAATGTTTGAAGGCTAGTACTACATAAAGAACAATTAACATAGTTTCCCTAGAGACTTCATCCAATTGCATAGCTATACATCTCCAGGTTTTATTGAAATGTTGCCTTTGAGAAGAAAATAATCAGGCTGGTTTAGAGATTTCCAGGACAAGGATGCACCAGAAGTCAGATGCTCCGATAAAGCTCTCAGAATATCAGCACAGTGCATCTCATCCACTTTTATTTCATCAACTCTTTTTATATCAGTTTTCAAAAACCACAAACATGTTACAAAACAATGCAACATTGCACATTATCGTTTCCCCGCATACCCCCCCCCCCCCGGCCTGCTTCATCCCACCCTCCAGACCTACTTCCCCCCCCCTCGGCCCATGGTGCCTGCATGATAATATTGCCCCCTCCCCTTTCACTCTACATAGTCCTCCCATTTCCCCCATATTTTAACATATTTGCCCTGCATCCCTCTGCTGCAGTAAACTATCTTCTCCAACTCCGGCAGTTCTCCATTCCCATCTCCCAAGTAGCTACCATTGGAATGTCTCCCGAACCCCATTTGACTGCCAGATCCCTTTTGACCACCATTGACGCGATTGATATCAGCTTGCTCTCCCATCTATCTCCTTCAGAGTCACCACAGATATGTAGCAATAACATATTGGGATCCTTGGGGACAGCTCTGCCGTGCCCTCTCTCCAGTTTGCAAAGGACCACCTCCCACAGGGCCGAGATCTGCCAGCAATTCCATAGCATATGACAAAATGTACCTTCCAATTCCCCACACTTGAGGCATCTGGGCTCTACCCATTTTGTGTAGCCTATCTCTCGAGTAGTACACTCTATGCATGATTTTATACTGGATGAGCCACATTCAGGCTGACACATTAACTTCCCTTACCGCCACCACACCCTCCACCCAATCTTCACTCTCAAGGGTGCCCAGATCTCTCTCCCACTTCTCTTTCAGCTGTGTAAGTGGGTGTGCTGAGATGTAATTGATGGCTTGGTATAGTATAGATATTCCCTTTTTAGGTAGAGCCTCCATAAACAAGTTAAACTCCTGGGGGCTGTGATCTGGAAGGTCAAGGATGTCTCCAAACTGTGCTAACAGCGCGTGTGGTAGGCTTAAATATGTGTAGGCCTCGTCCCGGCCCATCCCGTGCTTGTCCCCTAACCCCTGGAATGACACCATTGCATTCTGCTCGATTACGTCCCCTACTCTGGTTATCCCCACCCTGACCCAGCCCGACATCACCCGCCCGACTTCTTGATTTCCCCCAGTGCCTGATTATTCCTTAAGGGCTGAAATCTTGTAATCCTCTCATCCCAACCCATCACCCTTGTGGCCTCTTCCCTGATATTTAGTAGCCTTTGACAGGCTGGGGGGAGCTGTCTTCACCCCGACTTCCTGTACAACACATGCAATGGGTCTACTCTCTTCACCAGATCCAGTTCCAGCCTTGTAGGCGGACGTTGCCTCCTCCCGTACAGCCATTCCTTTGCTACTGTCAGGTGGGCTGCCCAGTAATATTGTTTTATGTCAGGTAGCCCAACCCCCATCCCACACTGACCTGGTCAGTGTGCGTAACGCGATGCATGGGTGCCTTTTCCCCCACACCACCCCCTGATCAGTATTTTGCAGCACATACAACAGATGGGGGAGTTCTACCATCTTTAGTAAGTTGACCTTCCCCAACAGGGTCACTGGGAGAGTGGCCCAGTGCATACTGCTCTCACGTAGTCTAGCAATTAATGGATTGAGATTACATTCCAAAAAATACTTTGAGTCCCTCGTCACCTGTATTGCTAGGTATTTAACACCCTCCATTGCCACCTTTATGGGGCAGCCCGCGGTATGGCATCTACCCCCCTTAAGTGGCATGATGACCGACTTTTCTCAATTAATTTTCAGGCTTGCGTACCATTGGAATCCGCCAGAATCTCAATAATCCTTGGGTACGGTCTCACCGGATCCCCCAGATAAATGAATATATCATCCACTTATAAGGAGATTTGATCCCCCCCCCCAACAGGCCATAAGAATCCCTAAATAGATTGTCAGCTCTGATTGACTGTGCCAGATGCTCTATTGCCAGGAGGAACAACAGGGGGGATAGTGGGCATCCCCTGTTGGGTGCCCCTATGCAAGGGAATTAGGTGGGACCCATGATCGTTGACTCAACTGGGGCCATTGGTTGTGCATGTAGCAGCCTCACCAAGCTCATAAATTGGGGCCCTATCCCCATTCGACCTGTCACCACCCAGAGAAAAGCCCACTGAATGGAGTAAAAGGATTTCTCTGAGTCCAGTGGCATAACTGCTTGGGGCCTGTCCAATAAGTCAGACACCGCCATGGCATTGTGGAGCCTTTGAAGGTTTATTCGGGTGGCCCTACCTAGCATAAACCTGCACTGATCTGGGTGTATTAAACTATTTATCAAGGGAGTAGTCCGTTGGATAAGACTTTAGCGAGGATTTTTGTCTCCACTTTCAATAACGATATTGGCCTGTACGAAGGGCACTCATTCGAAGGTTTGCCCTTCTTCTGAATGACTACTATATTGGCCAATCTAAGATCTTCCGGTAGGTCACCCTTCCTCTGGCTTTCCAGCAGCATTTCTAGCATGGGATCACCCACTTCATCCCAGAAACACATCCAGAACTCGGCAGGGGCCTGCTGCTTTACCGGCTTGCAACCCCTGAACCTCCCCTAGGAGCTCTTCCTTCGTTATGTCCGCCTCCAACCCTAAACTTTCTTGCTCCCCTAAGCATGGAAGGCTTACATTATCTAGATACCTGTCTATCTCCGAGGTCAGGGGACATGAGATCTCTGCATACAGGGCCTGGTAGTAATCTGCGAAACCCTGCCGATGGCCTCCCCTTCCGTGTGCTCCCCTCCCATCTCGGTCTGCTAAAGCACGAACCCATCTTGCCCCTTCCTCCCTCCTTTCCAGCCATGCGAACATGCGCCCTCCCTTGTCCCCAAGTCATATATTCGGGCCTGCTTAATCTGGTGCGCTTGCCAGGCTTCGTCCGCCGCAACCTCCTTTTACTCCCTCTGAGCGATTGTGCCTGGGCATCTTTTGTCACCGTCTCGGTTACCTCCCTCTCTTTTCCCCGCAGTTTGGCCCGTCTCTCCTTTTCGCATGCTCAAATTGTGCATCTAGCTGTCCCCCTTTTCACCAACCGCCTTGTATGCTTTCCATAATGTGGCCCTACTTCCCACTGCCCTGAGTTAAGGGTGAAATACTCCTCAGATCCTTCCAGAATGGTATCCCTAAGCATTTTGTTCCCTAACTGGTAGGCGTTCACTCTGCATTCCCTCTCCCCAGCTCTCTCTTGCCCATCCCAACAAATCAGGAGTGGGGAGTGGTCCGACAGCCCCCTTGGCAGGTATTGTGCCTCCGCCATCCTGCCCAGATCTGTGCATGGTACCAGCCTGTAGTCCAACCTAGATCGAGAGTCATGGGCCCCAGCGTGGTAGGAGAAATGTATCTGTTCCGGGTGGATGTCCCTCCATACGTCCCGCAACCTGGTTGTCTCCAGGAATGATGCAAGTTAAGTGTGGCCCTCACCCTCAGGGCACATCGTTCCCCTGGACCAATGGTCCATCCCCTTGTACGCGACATCATTGAAATCCCCCCCACCAGTGTGTAATCCGCCCTGTGAATTATTAACAGTGTCTGGAGTACTGTCAAAAGGTCTACTTGCAGTGGCAGAGGCACGTAGGTCCTAATAATAAAACCTGTTTCCCCCATAGAGCCCCTGTGATACCCACATATTGTCCCCTTCTGTTCCTGACCACCTTTTTGACCTGCTGGTGGACAGATTTGTGTACCTAGATTTACCCCTCCCCCTGCACCCATCCCGGGACCCCCTGTGATAACCTGCATGTTTCACCACTTTATAAATATTGATGCCAACATGTGCGTTTCTTGAAGCAGGGCTGTCTCTGCTTTCTGTTCCCTATTATGGCGCATTACCAAACTTCTCTTGATTTTATCAAGCATGCTGTTGACGTTCCACATCAGGCATCTGAGCGTTCTATGTGCCATCCCTATCCCATGTAGCATGCGACCTCCATGACTTGCCGGTCTTCCACTTTTTGAAGGCAGCAACTGTCTTTGGGCTGCTATGGGAATTTAGGCTGATGATACATTTCCCCAGTTCTTGGTGACCTGAGATCGACAGAGGAGCCCGACTTCCAGATTAGCATTATTAAGAGCAAGGATGTTCCTTACAGGCCCATTCTTAGTTATGCTTTACTTTTACGAGCAACCTGAGTTCACGTCTCAGCGATTCTACAAATCTGTGAAGGATTTGGGCATTGAAATGAAATGGTATCTCTACTCATGTTAGCCTGACAACGTAGGGACTTGTCCGGTTTGAGGTACAGGACAGTGGACTTCGATAAATGAAAGATTAAGCATAATTTCTATCTATCTATATATTTTTGTATAGCGCCACAGACCCGGAGGCCTCAGAGCACTGACAGGATAGACTATGTACTTTGAGACAAGGAGTAGAATCTGTTAAGCTAAGAGTTTCTTAGGATTTACCTTTATCAAAGAGATAAGTCTTGAGACTCTTTTTGAAGTGGGATAGAGATGGTATTGACCTCAAAGTGATTGGCATTGTGTTCCACATTGCTGGGGCCCATACATCGAAACTGATACCTCCGAGTCTTTTAAGATTAAAACATGGGCATGCCAAAGTTCCATCTGTATTAGATCTCAGGGTTCGTTTTATGGGGGCTTTTTTAATGCGTGATCAGTGGTACGGGGGCATTACCCGACAGGCACTTGTGCACAAAGCATTTGCCTTATGATGTATTCTTTGCTCCATTGAGAGCCAGTATAGCTTACAGAGTGATTCTGATAGACGAGCTTGTTTCCCAAGTCCACATATTGCACTCACTGCTCCATTCTGCACAGTTTGTAGTTTCTTTATGTTTGTCAATGAGGTGCCAACCTCAACCACTGAGGCTGTTGCAGTAGTCAAGCATAGCAAAAAACTAAGGAAAGTCTGAGTCAGAAAGTTCAACTTCAAAGTCTGTCTGTGTCCAAAAACTATACTTGCCCTCACAACTAAAGCTTAACAATGTGCAGGGGGGGTCAGCAATAAAATAAATATTGTTCCAAATAATGTTCTGAGCTTCTTTCAGCTCGTGGCTTACTTTTCAACTCCCCTTCCCTAAATTCAAGATAGTTCCACAAAAGTCTTGGGATTCCCTTTCCCAACTTCAGCTTGTCAACTTGTACTTATTCTCAATCATTCAAAGCTCAAAAACTGCTCCAGACCAACTTTATACTCTTTCTGGTTTCTTAACAGTTCAATCAGATTACCTTCTCCTGTTTCACCTCTTTGGCTTTCACAATTGGGGTTCACCCGGTCTAGGCGCAGTTGTCGAACCACACAGTCCACCCATTACAGGTTGCGCAACCAGGAACCCTAGGCTCTCTAGCCCACGCAGGTTCTTCTGTATCTGTGTGATGGGTCACGCTCACTTGGCTTTTCTTTGTCAGCCTCTTGATTTTGCCACAATGCGTTCTTTTCTTTGCCAGTCTCTTGGCCTTGCCACAATATGTTTCTTGCATATAGTTCACTTTGTGGTGTTTTTGTTTCTTCACAACTTTGCTTTCATACTTTCTCACAATCTTTCATATTTGCTTTCCACTATATTTCATATGGCTTGTGCTTTGCTTTTAATAGACGGTACATACCTTTCACACAAACTTATCATCAGCTCATAGCTTTGCCAAAAGCCTTCATTTAATTAATTAGTCGATAACTATGAGCTTTTAATCTGCTGTTTGCATTTTATATTGTCCTTATTTTTCCTATCAACCCATTGCTTTAGGTTCATTTCAACGTGTGCATACTTTTCTAGTCATTCGGCATCTTTTTTGGCTTTCCCACAGCCCCGGGAGCGCTCCGGTTCGAGTGCTCTTCCCTTTTCACCCACCGGTCCCTGGTGTCTCCTCTGGACAGCTGTGCTTTCGGCCTCTGCTCCGCCAACACGCTTTCCTCTGTCTGCGAAGCCTCACTCACACTTCAACTTCTCTCTGTATCTTGCCGGCAGCTCCACTTTCTCCCCTCGGACACTGTCGGTAACTTTGTTCCTTTCTTCTGTGTCCGCAGCTCAGACCAATGAGGCACTCACACCTATTGCCTTCTTGCGGCCCGCCAGGTCTTTGGCTCCACAGCTTCTTGGGATCGTCTGCGGGCATCCTGCCTCTCCTGCAGGACCCACCTCGACAGCCTCCTGGTAAGCAGGATTCTCCATCCAGGCACGCAATGATTGACCTTCGCCCTTTCCTGCTGCTCCTGCTGGTCGTCGTCCTGCTGGTTGTTCCACCTTTTAATAGCCCCTCGAAAGGGTGCAGGTGTGAGTCCACAATTGTAATTAGTGGAGCATTTGGGACATGCCTGATCTTTACAACAATCTGCAGGCTTCTTCCTCATATCAGTACTAGAGTGATGAAATGACTTACTAGTGTTCACTAATCCAAGTCGCCTCTTCGTCCCAGTACCAGCGGGTTGAATGAGGGGCGATGATTTGCAATAGCCCATAATGGCCAGGGGAGTGTGAGGTTGGTTCTCGTAAGGAAAAGGGGATACCATGTTTCGCCTGTGGACATCCTCTCCCCAATCCCCAAGGACCCCACACCCAGGTGATCCTCCCTCGCTTCTCCACCCACAGGGTCAGGATCCGAAAGTGATGGCCTTTCCCTGGCCACCTGAGAAGAGGATCCAAGGGGAGTAGGTGTGAGGATACCCTCAGGTTTCTCACCCTTGGCATGCCTCGCTTGTGGTCCAGTGGTTTGCACCCCCAGTGAAGAGACGCATTTGACAATAGCGTTTTGGTGGCAAGCCACTTTTTTGCAAATTAATTTAGAATGTTTTCGCACCATTCATCAATTACCACAGAGCAGGCTTTCATGTTTGTTCCCTCTAATTCGTGAAGAATGGAGAAACGTTCATGTGAGCTGTATTTGGCAGTGGTTATACGATCATTGAAATTCATTTGCTTGGCTTTTAGGATACCATTTTTATATCTTTTTATATCTTTTGTTTTGTATTGTGTCATTGTGGAGGCACAGGTGTTCTTTCCCCAGCTCCGTTCGGCTGTACATTTGTTTGATTTCTTTTAGGTATGATTGGGCGTAAAGGCGCCATGTTATCAAGAGCGCTGTTAGTGAGGTCCTGGCCGAGGTCCGTTTCTAGGAACCTCTGAACATTTAGTATTTCTTTGTCTCTTCTGAAAATACTATGCACACTCTGTACTAATTGATGACATGAGGCTCTTTACAATGTAGTATTCTCTACCAGGAGAAAACTATCTTTTTTTCTTGATACATTCCACCCATAAAACAAATCCTCCTTTCAATAAGCCCCATAAGATCCTGATAGCCCTTAGATCACACCCTCAGACTTCTCCCGGATTCCATTTTGTCAGAATTTCCTGTCAATATATACTGAAGTCTCAAGCAGCATTTCTCAACTTTAAAGACTTACTCCTTTAAGTATAGCGTTTCAACATCTGCGCCAATCAGATAATTTTTGAAGTAACAGTAACGATCACTTCTACTCCAGCATCGGGAGCACATCATGAAATCATGCGGTGCCTGGGAATGGGTGCCAATAATAGGACAAATCCAGTGCTTTGACCAATGCACTCAGTGCCTTAGATACCGCCCAACGCAATAACCATTACCACAATTTGCTCTGGCGCTATTAGCGCTGAATCCCAAGTCGCGGTGGTGGTGGTCCCCATTTCTTTGGAGTACATAGGACTCCATGTGGCATTTTCGGCACCATTGCAGTAGCGGTAATTGCGCCGTAAATGGGCAGAAAGTCAGAGGATTTACCTCCAGCTCAGCTGGATGTTAATCCTCTGAGTTTCCCCCAAACTCTGGATTGGGTGGTGCGGTAATGGGGCCGTAATAGCGTTGCCGCTGCATTTTTACCACACCGCTCAATCCCTGATGAGGCCCATATTGTTTCCTAGCTTGTATCAACCACCAGTGGAGAGTTGTACTAAAACCCACACCCCCATTTTTCCAACAAGATGTCATCCTACTTACAGGACCTGTCATATCAGCAGATTAGGGCTACCAGAATAGCAAAGTGTTACATAATTATCAAGGCTGGCCAGTTTTAGGACTTACTTAACAAATATATGATTTATTTTTGCATTTATTAAGTCCACATAACCCTTGGCCATCGAGGCGCTGTTACAACCAGGTACACTTAACTTGTGGGTAGGAAAGAAGGAATAACAATAAAGAAAACAATATAATATGGCTCTAGGTGAAAAGACAGCTCTTCTGAAGTCCCAATAGAATTGGTCTGCTCTATGGTGTGGAGAGTTTCATTGGTGAGCAGCCACGACAAAAATATCCTTTTGTATTTCATCCATTTACTCTCATGAAGGTATAGCCACCAAATCACAGTTCTCACATTAAAATTACACATAAATAGTTTGGTGCGTTCATAAAATAACTTAAAAGAGGAATGCAATGGTTTATCACACTATACATCAGGGAAGACAATACATAATTTCTTTAGATCAGACTCTACAGTTGAAAATTAGTTAATATCAACAGAAATTACCTTGATTTGAACTAGTAATATAGATCCCCTCAGTCGATATAAAGAAAATAAAGACATGGGGCCTCATTACGAGTCTGGCAGTAACCGAGGCGGTAAAACTGCCTGGTTACCGCCGGACTCGTATTACCATTCCGCCTCCGTGATTCCCGGAATTACCGGGGCATTACAACCCTGGTTTTCCGGGAATCACGGAGGCGGAATGGTGTTAATCCCCATTCCCATTGAGTCCTATTGGACTCAATGGGAATGGGGATCATGGAAACACAGGCAGCATCTCGTAATGCTGCCGGTGTTTCCTCGTCCGCCTGCAGGTGGGCGGTGTTAAACCCGCCAGGTCAAACCTGGCGGGAACATCACCTCCCGCCTGCAGGAGTCGGGATCAGGCGGTCCGGAAACAACGGTGGCGGCGGGTTTACCGCCACCGTTATTTCCGGACCGCCTGATTTGTAATGAGGCCCATGGTCCATGTGTACTGTTTACTTTGTATTCCTTCTATAGTAATGTCTGACGAATGAATAGTTGAATAAGGGGTTGGCAATTTTCTTCTATGTTTTAACTCCATAAGCAGTAGAGCATGTCGGGCTAAATAAGTCATATTCCAAAAGCGACAGGCTAACAAGCAATTCGGCAATGCAGCTAATGTTTTGAAAAAAGAATAATTTTGTTAAGGGGCAGGTCAACACATGTTGTGTTTCAAAGAAAGTTTGTGGATTAACATATGTATTGCATAGGAAGAACTGTGAAGGCTAGCGCATGTTTTGCTCATAGAATGAAATTGGGTAGTTTAGCTTCGAAGAAACTGTGAAGGGTAGCACATGTACTGCTCTAGACGAAATTGGGAAGGTGGCAGATCTGTGAAAGTTAGACGGATTTGAGGGTTGACAGTGTGGTGCACTCAGATGGACTTTGGAGTGGGCACTTGTGTTGCACTTTATAGTGTTAGACTGTCCATTGCACTCGAAGATATATGATGATAACCTATCCATTGCACTTTGAATATCTATAAGTTAGCCATTGTAACACATAAAGATGTATGCAAGTATCCTTGATATTGCACTTAGAAGATGGCCAAAGGTAGCCCATTATAGAACTTAGAAGATATATAGGAAGACTATAAGGGTAGCCTATCTATTGTATTTAGAGAATCCATTAATCCCAAGATCTTATGGTAGCTTGTCTGTTACGCCTAGAAGATGTACTATGCTACCCAGTCTAGTGCGCTTAGAAAACCTTGAGAGTAGTCTGTCCACAGTGCCTAGAAAAGCCTAGGAGAGTAACTTCTCTTTTCACACAGACAATCTGATCACACAGCGAGATCAAAGGTAAGCTCTATCTGAGTTTAAGGTACATATATGTTAGGGAGAATTCTCCAGGCTGGCTAATTTCCCTTACCTACTGAGTCCCTCAGCAGCTTTGCTGGATTTCTGGGATTTATTTTTTTCACCTGGTAAGAGTGTGAGCCTTTTTTCCCACTCTTAC
Organism: Ambystoma mexicanum; assembly: GCF_040938575.1. Taxonomy (NCBI): domain Eukaryota; kingdom Metazoa; phylum Chordata; class Amphibia; order Caudata; family Ambystomatidae; genus Ambystoma; species Ambystoma mexicanum. Next base: position 109,081,432 of record NC_090938.1, on the reverse strand, counting down.
ATGTGTTTTGCTGTGTGTGTTTAACATTTTATTGTGTTCATAGACCGTGGAGCCTCACCTACTCCATAGGCATCATCTTTTTACTGTGTGTTACACAGCACCTTCAGTGCAGTGACACAAGGTTGTCTTTTTGACTTCCCAACTCTGATTCCATTTTCTGTCTCTCGGAACGTGTAAAGTTGACTATTAGTCTCTTTTAAAACTCACAGACCCAGTACAAAATATCTTAAATTGTGTTCTGGAAAGGGTTAATACTTATCCCTTTTTGTCAGTTTCTCTTGGAGCATTGTTTCGCTCCCTTTTCATTAAGACTTGGCTGGTGGCAGTGGCAACTACCCTGTTTTTCCTACCGCGGTTATCTTAAATAGCCCTGGTATTGTTTTAGGCTATCTTGGTAGCCTCGAACTTAAACCCGCTAGACCATATATGTTTTTATACGGTTCCGGCTGGGTTTAGTCGCCATTTCTTTTTGTAAAAGTCTTTCTTGTGTTTTTTCTGCACGCCAAACCAGGTTTGGTTCCTTTGTTCACCATCCTTTGGCGGACTTCTACACAGAAGCCTTCCTTAGGTGCTTGTATGTCTGGGGGGACAGGATGTGAGGGAGGGGTTTAGGACTTGGAGACCCATGTTGCACTCTGATCTAATTGGCTGTGGTGACTGTCCCGGCTGGACAGCCACCCGGACAGCCACCCGGCTGTGTGATTGACAGCCAGGCTGTGTGAGTGGGGGAAAACGGTTGTAGGTTAAAGGATCGAAAAAAAAGGGTCGAATGGTCAAAGGATCGACTCAAAAGTACCTCAATCCCCGTTTTTTCTGGTAAAAAACATTTTTTTTACCTAAACGAAAACCAACAAAAAAAATAATAAAAAAAATGTTTTAATCCTTTTGTTTTCGGCCCTATTGTGTCGATCCTTTTGCATTCGATCCTTTTTCATTCAATGCTTTAACCGGACAGCGGGGAAAACTGCATAAAAAGCAGGTCTCTGGGGCTGGAAAGGCAGAATCGCCACTGAAACGAGAGAACCAAAGAGTAGCTGACAGAAGAGGATCCCCTACAACGACTGAACCTCTTGGTGAAGCCTTGCTGCAGGTCCGAATCTTCATACTCCAACGACAGGGAAGATCTGCAAGGAATCCTCTCCCCTTGAACTGGCGGGAACAACCATTTTACCAAACTGCTCGACAGAGCTACAGTGAACCGGATAGCCAGGAGAAACGGACCCTGCTTGCGTTTTAAGGAGTGCACCTTTTATTTGTTGCTTTGCTATGCTGCTGGTTTCTTCCCTGGCAGTGCAGGACCCTCCAGTCTTCCAACTTCGTGTCAGTCCGACAGTCGCTTCAGGAACCGCGAGCCTGCAGGACCTGCCAGGAATGTCTGCCTCAGCTACAGCCTTCTTCTCCATTTAAGGTACTGTTCAAATCCGGTTGTTCTTTTCGTCCAGCAGCGGTGAAAGTGTGTGAAACCTTTCGCCAATCCGAGGGCTTGTCCTTCTCCATTCTTTAAGATAACTTTTCTGCTGACCAATTTCGTCCTGAACTCTTGGCAAAGACTTAACCGGGAACTACCCTGAACTGTGTGATCTTGAGCAAAGACTTTGGTCCATTGACTTTGGGCCGGCCCCTTTAATTTGATTTCCTCAAAGTAGTTCCTTTTTCTAGATTGCCCTGCTTACTTACTTGTTGGTGCTGCTCAATTTCTGTCTAACTTTGTCTTTCCCTCCCTTTTAAATTGCTGGAGTGCCATTTTGCTCACACTTCATTTGCAGCCTAACTAGTCCAGAATCTATTGGGTGTGGTGTAGTGTATTAAGAGTGATTTTCAACTGCGTTACTTTAGTGAACTGTTTTACAACTGATGTGTAAATAAATGTTTATTCTTTTACTCAGAAACCTTGAGTCAGTGTTTGTTTGAATCATAGTAATTGCTGTCCTTTGTGTAACTATTGATACTGCTCACTTACTCTTGAGATACATCTGGCTGCTCAGCCATCGCTACCACTTTACTGTGTAGTATAGGCTTGTACCAAAGGTGAATTTGTACTGTCACTTGTAGTCCTAATTGTGTGTGGTGTTCTCAAAGAGTACTGCATATAATTCTGCCTAACAGTATAACTCACCACTTCGGCAGACATCTGCCGTAAGCACGGTTATCCATCCACACACATTGATTTCTTCAAATGTATTTTATCGCAGGAGAATTGGTTGAATTTAATTTTCCTTTATGGACATTTTACAGCAAATGTATGCAGGGGAGACCTCCCGCAAACCTCCCCCTATCAGCCCCTACTTTTATTATTCCCCATAACCCCCAAACCCCTCCCCCACATACAGTTGCGGTAAAATGTGGCAAAACAATGCGCCCAATTCTCCTTCAATGAAATGTACTGCGACAAAACCTCCCATTACCCTCCTACGACAAATTCAGTCTAGCTGGACACTTACCTCTTTGCCTCCTTACAGCAGACTTGCCCCAACACCTCTGCCATTAGAATACAGCGACAACCTATGACAAATTCAGTCTAGCTGGACACATAACAAGTCTCTTGCACTAGCGCACTATCGTGACCTCCCGCAGCACCCATGCACTTGCCTGACCTCTTGGGTTGCTTACTGGAGCCTAGTCAGCCCACCTAATTTCTAACCTTGGTCAAATGCACACATGCTTTCTAAGCCTTTTCTGAGAATTTTCCCATACTTGTACTTCGGTCCCCGAGGGCGTTCCCACCACAAGCGCGTTGAGGTCATGCAAATGGGAAAAAGGGCTATATAAATTATTACTACTGCTACTACATGTTGTTCGTGGGGCATAGTCGGGTTGTTTTTATATAACAATTCCTTTTTGTTCTGAAATAGCTGTGTGTAAAGGTTGGTTTTTGAATGCATCTTTCACTCAGTTCTTCCTCTTTGTAGTCTATAATACATCTGCAACTAACAATTTGAAGCTTGCTTTGTCCACTGGCCCACATTTACTGCCAGACCATTGGCTCATGTTTGGCTTCTGTAACTCATTCTAGACATTCATTAAACATGTCATAATGTTTGCAAGTTCATGAATTATAATATTATCCAGAATTTGCCTAGTCGAAAATGATTCTTTGTACACCCAGATTATTAATCAAAACACAATTTCATTTAATGTTCTTTTCTATTTTACTTTTAGTGCCCTGTGTTGCAGTACCTATACTTTCTCTGCAAAATCCCTATTGCCATGTCACCCTTGAGTAACAACAGCCTTTTCCTAGAATATCCCAAAAATCCCTTCATGCAGTTCTTCGAAAGAGGTTTAGTAGTTTCTCTTTCAACTGATGATCCGCTGCTATTCCATTTCACAAAGGTACTGTATTTTAAATACTTGTTATTTGCTTATGAATTTGCATTTAAATTAAAGTCATGTTGTTTCACCTTAGGTGTAATTAAGAAATATATCAACAAAGCAAAGTATAATTCAGTTCACAGTATTTACACTTTCTTCATCCTGGAATCTTCATTGATATTCATGAACATTAAATATCTCTCTGCCCAGGCAAGGACTCCGAACACTTTTAACATTAACCCTCTCTTACATAAATTTCTCAAATAATCATAATAATATAATAAATACATATTTGGTATAATATCCTTTGATTCGTCCATTTTCCTCTCCATTAAAGAAAAGCTAATAGAAAGACAGGCAGCTGTAACATTGCATGTAAAAAAGACACTGCACCTCATTATAAGTGTGCTGGTGTGGAAATAATGTGCAAGCCAAGAGCTGAAGATAATTCCACATCCCCACCAGTGAAAATTGCCGGTTTTGGCAGCAACATTATTACTGGTAATACCGGCAAATCCCAATGGAGTCCTATGAGACTCTATGGAATGGAGATTAACATCCCTTACCGGCACGTGTAATCTGCTGGTATTTCTAGCAGACCAAGTGACGCTAACGGTATTACCATTTGGTGGTATCCCGCTGGATTTATATGCAGGATACCACCAAACTTATAATGAGACCCACTGTCTCTTTAAAAAATCAGAATGTTTCAGTCGTCATCATGAGCTCTATTGTGCAGGTAGGCCTGTTATGTTTTTAAATTCTATGTGAAAGGATCTTAGAATACTCTTCTTCTGTGGAGCAGTGTTTCTTTGTTTTTGCATGTTTTTTCAGTACTTTTCTTTTTACATGTTCTGATGCCTGCTAGCAAATGCAGGTTTTAAATATACCTTTTAATTCTCCTCAGCAAGAGCTCCGCCCTGATTAGACCTGTCTGCCAGAATCTCATTTTTGATACATGCGCTGCATGCAGTGTGAAGAAGCCTTAGCGATATGGTCACGTTTCATGCTTTGATTGCCTCCCAGATGGCAACACTGGACAGTAGGACACTGTTTGTTTAAAGAAAATGTTTTTTATGAAAGGCTCCTGGAGCCGAAAATATACATCAAATGAAATCAAACCTTAGGTGGAAGGACAGGCAAGTTAATAGGCTTATAATGAGAATGGGTTCTACTTAGGGCAGTTCTGGTCCTGGAAAACCTGTTCCAAAAAAGCCCAAGGGGGTTGATAATAGATGCCATGGCATAGATACGGTCCATTCTGAGACCCCCACGGCCTCACAGACCAGTGTCGGTGCAGGCCAAGCCTGACCCTGACAGACTCAACATCAAAGGCTTTGCCTACAGCGTGGTCGAGCTGTGATTCGACGTTGGAAGATTTCTTTACTTCAAGGTCTCTGACATTGACCAGGTCATGTGTGTGTTCAACATTGATACCTGCACGATCAAGATTTTTGAAGTAGATATCAAAAAGTGTTAACAAGTGATGACGTATGGTGTGGAAAGGATTGAGAGAAGTATGGGGAGATTGCAGCAAAGCCAGTAGTACCTCTTACTCCATTTGAAATGGGTCTGAAGACAACTGAAGAAACCTTTGTCCATAGGAGCAAAACCTATTTTCCTCTCAAGTCCATTATCTTCACCCAGGGGGCCCTCTCATACAACTGATGTTTCACCTCCATGGCATAGGAACACCTCAAACCCATAATCTGCCTTGTCACACCATCAGACAAAGCTTGCACCACATTGGCTATCACTTTAAGAGCAGCAAGGCCAATATTCCTTCTAAGGAGATGTGACCATTCCGTATTGGACTCTGTTGAGAGAACAGTAGTGTTTTCCCTCAGAGGGCAAAAGGAATGATCTAATAAAGCTTGTGAAGGAGGGATGCTTGGTGTCAAACCAAGGGGTCAGGGCATCCAAATATGCATCAGGGTCGGCAAGAAATGGCTAATACCACAGCTTAGTGATGCCTAGATCCTCTTATGTCATGCTCACCAGAATAACAATTTGTTCCCAGCTGAAGATAATAGGTATTCTTTTTTCTGGTGAGTCACTCTTCACATGACGTTGACAGGGTATCCTTCACGAAAACTGAAGGGGCATTCTGAAATCAGTGAATCTGGAGCCTTGAAAGAAGGTGTATGACTTTTTTCTTGCTACTCCATCAAGATGTATAATCAACAAAGACCAACTTTGGCCTCATCAGCAACACCAGTAATCATATCAGCTCACAACAAAACCTTGTTACGAGCAGAGTTTCCAAGCTAAAATGAACTGTGGGTAAATGGCACCCACAAGCAGTGAGACAGTCCACTACTACCTAAGAGGAATGAAGGGCAGTACATTTCTCACAGTTGAGCAACTGGCTAGGAGGCATCACCCAAAGCCATTTTCGAGCCTGGCAAAATAACAATGGTTAATTTGACAATTTTCTTTTCAGAACAGAAAATGTCCATACAAGTAAACACAATAAAAGTTCAATTAGTAAAACCACAAGTTAAAACATAACAATATAAACAAATACAAAATAACACCAATTTGGAGGCTGGTTACATGTAAGTCAGATGTAATACATGTGTCAGTGCACCCGTTATAGAAACAAGATAGCAATAGAACATGATGGCACTGTTTTCCTAAATTTCAGAGCAACACTTAAACATATTTGAATAGCCCATGCAACTGCATGATCTGGAATCAATTTAAAGTGTAATAAACAGGTCTGCGTTGAGAAATATCCCTATTGTTTACAAGTGTGACCAATATAGAAACGGTGGATGTATGCATACTTAGGATACAGAAAAATAAAATATATAGGAATTTCGTCAACATAGACAAAAGGGGCACAGTGGTAAGGAATTGTTGCTCACCTTGTCATATGGATACAAATTCTCCAATGTGTAGTAAATTAACTCTCATTGTAAGTCAACCATTCCCTTCTTGGGAATCAGTTTCATTGTTTTTGCATAACAAAGAATTATTCACATTGAAATGTTCTCGAGTCATTGATTTGTGAAATTCCGTGTCCATTCTGGACGTCACAAGATGCTCCCAGAGTAATGTTGCAACCCTCCTCTTATCAGCATCTCTTAAAATCCCAGGATTGTGAAAATAAATTTGACATTAAACTGAGGTCCGCGATTTCAGGATAATGCAGCAACCACGGGATCGTTTTGCAGAAGTTCTTGTTCTGAATGTCGAACTTGATACACCTACTAAAGCCTGCTTACAGGTTACACCACATAGAAAACCAGAGAAGAACTGTCCTCATCCTAGCTTCATCACTAATGTAAGGCTGGTTTAGTACATTAGGCACATCCAAATTTTGTGTAGACTTGGATAGTCGTAGAGTGTGCTTGAGGAATAGATCTTCGCATCTCTGGATAATCTCATATGTCTCCACAAATCCGCTCCATGAAAACCAATTGCTTTGGATTTTGCTGATTAAATCTTGAGTTTTGCCTCAATTCATTGAAATAGTTTGAGTTAAGCATGGTTGCTCCACTTGCTGCGACTTAAAAAACTTGCTTCCATAACTTGGCCATCCCTCCCACATTCTCACTAAATACACCTCTAAGCTATCTAACTTGTTTCACACTCTCCAACCAAGCTCCATTTTAACTAAAGTTGCATACGCTATGTCCTTCCACCCATTCACCCAAGCCAGCCAAACTTCTGGTCTTCAAGATATTGATTGGAAGATCATGGTCATTCATATAACATGCATATTTGCTCATTGAAGCTTGGAGCAACATAGGTGTTCTGGCTATTAAAACAATTTCAAGCTAAGAGAAAGAACTGGAAATGCTACCCCCCCAACAGTAGTACATCCCACCTTTCATTCAATTGCCCCTGTGCCAAAGGCTTAGGATGAACATTAAACAGAAGGGGTGCATACATACACTCTTTACTTACATCCCTCTTCATCGAAAAGTACTTAGTACATTGACCTCGAAGCCAAACCTAACACAGTCTTTGGTGACATAATGAATAATGTATTGTGTTATTGTGATGAATGGTTCCATGTTGCAGTTTTAAAAAATGCCCGATCATTGCTACCAAAGAAACAAACCTAGCCTCACTTAGAGACAGAATATCTGTTACACAAAGTAGCCTTATAAAATGTTCCAAATTGGCAGTGAGGTAAGGGTATTTACGCTATTTTCTGGTGGACAAGAAGGATTCAGTCCAGATGAGGCCAATTCTGGGCTACAGATTTGGGAACAGATTTGAAAAGTTAAAAATGCTGTGACTTAACCTAATCCTTCCTCATCTGGTAAAGGGGGAGTGGATGGGCTCTATAGATCACCAAGGTGCATATTTTCACATCCCCATTGCCGTAAAGCACTGACAATGTGTGATTTTTGTGGTGACCAACTACCAATACAAGGTCCAGTCATTCAAACTAAAATCAGCCTAAAGATCATTCTGAAAGTGCATGCCAGTGTTGGCCACTCATCTGGGGAAGGTGATAAAGATATTTGTCTATCCATACTTGGAAGACTGTCTAATCAAAACAAATTCCATCCAAAAGACTGCTCAGGAACACTAGTCAACTGAAAAAGGTTTCTCACAGCTGAGTCTTCGGGTCAACTTAAGAAAATCCTCAAGAAAGCCAATACAAAGGATACATCTGTTGGAGGCAGTGGTTTCAAGAGTGTTTCGAGGGAGAGACTTATCAAAAATACAGAAATATCAATCTCAGTAACTCCAACAACATCATTCTCTCTGTCAGGATCAATGATTTCTAGCATTTTTATCATGCCGCATGCACACCTGCTTATGATATCGCAGAATTGTTGCCAGACTATGTGATCACAAAAAACGGACAAATGTAAGGACTGTTTTATATTTACTCAATCGCCAAAGATTCTCTTCAGTTGTGGTGCAAGACCGAAAATATACAAGCCGTACATTTGTTAAAACTCTCAGCTCACCAAGCCATAGTAAAACATAATTAATGGAGGGTTATGGAGCTTATTTGGATGCTTTTAACGTCTCAAGAATTGTGGTCTGATAAAGCTACGTCTTACCTTATAAATATGTTGTAGGTGAGGGCTATCCACCTAGCTCTGATTGCTTTTCTATATGCCCTATCATTGTATTTATTTATAACGCGCAACCAACAGGCCCGGCGGCATCAGGGCGCAATTTGTGCAAAGTTACATATAGAGCATATATACATGCATAACAATTATAAACAGTAAATAAACAAGCAATTCAACATACATAAATTACAAAGCCGATGAAGGCATGACAGGGCCATAACAACAGGTGTGTCCACTAGTAGTAGGCAAGGCAGTGGGCCAGAGTATGTAAGACAAGGACAAGTCTTAGTGCTGGTTGAAGAGCCATGATTTGGCTTTGGACTTGAATGTGTTAAATGCGTCTTCAGATCTGATTGTAACAGGGAGTGAGTTCCATAGCTTGGATGCTAGGACAGGGAAGCTAGTGCCCCCAGCTTTTTGGAGTTTGAACCTGGGGATCGATAGACAGTGGGTCTGGGTGGTTCTTAGAGGTCGAGATGTCGAGTGGCGGGACAGCCAGCTGTAGAGGTAGATGGGGGCCTTGTTGGCCAGACATTTGTGCGTGAGGGCAAGCGTTTTTAGTGAGATTCTCTGCTTGACAGGTAACTACTTTAGGTTGGTTCTGGATTTGGAGATGTGGTGGTTACGAGGGATGTTTAAGGCGGCTCTAATAGCATTATTCTGAGTTATTTGAAGTTTGTTCAGGTTCTCTTGGCTGGTGCCTAAGTAAAGAGCACTACAATAGTCAGTTTTGGCCATAATGAGGGTCCTGGCTAGTGTGACAGTGTTGGGAGTGGTAAGAAACGGTCTTCAGGCTGCAATGAGTTTACAAGTGTATGCAGATCTAACTGCATTTATTTGTCGAGATAAGGATAGGGTGGCGTCAAGGTAAAAACCTAAGGTTTTAGTGTCTTTCGAGACGCGTATAGTGTTACCGTCTATGACAAATCACTGATAGGAGGGCTCTAGTTTGCTGAGGCGTTGTGAGGTGCCTAGGATGAGGAGCTCCGTCTTGTCGTCATTTAGGCATAGCTGGTGTTGGGCCATCCAAGCTTGGATGACCAAGTAGACGTTGTTAAGGGCCTTGGTGTCAACTAGATAGTCACCAGTGATGGGAATGAGTATCTGGGTGTCGTCCGCATAGTGTAGGAGACACCCAGATAGTCAAGCACATCAAAGAGTGGTTTCGTGAAAATGTTATAAAGTGTAGGTGACACACAAGATCCCTGAGGAACGCCGCAGTGAATTGGAGATGGGTCCGCGGCTGCAGTGGGGGCAAAGACCCTCATGGATCTATTACTCAGAAAGGATTTGATCCAGGACGTGGCTGAGGTTGAGAAGTGGGCAGCAGAATGAAGGTGCCTGCATAGGATCTGGTGGTTGACCAGATCAAATGCTGCAGATAGGTCGAGAAGAAGTAGCATTGCTAGATTGCCCTTATTCTTTAATACCTCAATTTGGGTTTTTAGGTCTATCAATGCCGTTTCAGTCCCATGTCTGGGACGAAATCCAGATTGTCGTAGACCTAGAAGATTGTTAGATTCCAAGTAATCTTGGATTGGAAGGTATGCTGCATGGTCTAAGATCTTAAGCAGAAACGGGACAGTGGTTATAGGTCTGAAGTTGGTGGGTATGCCTGGGTCTAGGGATGGTTTTTTAAGCAGTGGGATCACCCAACCGTCCTTCAGATTGTCGGGTACAATACCTGTTTTAAAGGAGGAGTTAATGAAGGCCGTGATGAATGGGGCCAGATCAAGTGCGGAGTCCTTAATGATGGGGGCTGGGCTGGGATCGCCTTGGCAGTTGGATGGTTTCATTCTCAGGATGATATTTTCTACCTCAGTAATAGTGAGTGGTGAGAATGCAAATGGTTTGACGTTAGCCGAGTCTGGTGGGGGGGCCTTTGCCCAGAATACATTGTTGTGTATTCTGATTAAGACAGACTATAGGGCGGCTATGTACTATCTAAACAAGCAGGAAGACTTGTGTTGAAGAATGCTCTTTAGGGAAGTGCAAAACATCTGTTAGTGGCTCTAAAAGAGAAACATTGTAATCACTGCTATACCCCTCCCAGGAATCCAAGATGTTCAGGCGTGCATTAAGCAGGTATTTTAAGAAGACGAGCAGAAGGCCTTGTACCAAAGTGCTGTTTTCGAACAGATGTGATTTTCTTAAGCTAGACCTGCCTGCAGCGTCACAAAACACAAAATGTCGAAGCTTCAACTCCATATTCCCGGAGCTGGGGACCCAGGGGAAAGCTCTTTGGATCAGTTGTTCAGGTGTTTTTCTCTATTTGTACCCAACAATTCTTCCATTTCCCAACTAAATGTCAAATTGACATAATCCAAGATGAAGGTGATCCTCATAGCTCCAGGTGGCCAAGTCAGTTTTGATTCCCAAACCTATATATCTATCCATAGCTCCAGAGTGGATTCTGCCAGGCAGATTGGACCTCCTTTCCAGGATGAATTCTTTGTGTACCACCACATTCTGAAATCACTGAACCTGACAGCATGGCTCCTGAGTTCTTGCAAAAGGGACACTTGAATTTACCAGAAGGTAGGCATGCAAGTGGTGAAAAGAGTCAGAGGTGCTTTTACAACTGTGTCCAATGTGTATAAGTGGAAGAAAAGGTCCTGTTGTGCCGTGGCAGGAATGAGAATGTCATGACCTGCCAAGAACAAACAGTCCAGCCATACCTTCTTTATTTGGCAAAATCTTACCCACAGTTTCCACCGTAATATTGCACATGTCTACTATTATAGCCTACAGTACAAACACCTATCAGAAATAGTTGTTAAAGGAAATGTGAGTGCTGTTTTTATTGATTTCTTAGAGGGATTTCAAATAAATGTACCCCTATCGGAAAACCTCTGCCATGCTCCCCATTGGAAAATAATATGTTTCTGGTAAAAATGATGAGTCATCCCTTTAAACCTCTGTTTAACTCTGGTGTACAACATTTCTCTTAAAAAATTGCCTTTTAATAATTATCCCTTCATCCCAAAGGGATTATGAACTGTAGGCCCTGTGTACCTATGACCTGTACACTATTTTTCATAAACAATATAGCTCGAAGAACTCATCCATATTTCTTTCTGAAGGTGATATCAGATTTTCATCCTAAACCATTTCATTTCCTTTGTTTTTCCTGTCTGTCCACACTGCTGACAGACCTTTGCACAATCTAGATCTTTAAGAGCTACACAATAGTACTTGGTTAGGACTAAAGACATGAGATAGTCCAAACAAATGTTTGTTAACTGTGCAATCCTTATTGCAGCTTTTCTAACTTCCAAACTGTACTTTTCTAGATGGATAGTTTCTTGTATTCAACTTTTGTTATTAATTATCCAATAAATATTGGGAAGACCTGCGGCTCATTCCACTGGAGAAAAAACTGCTACTGCTGCTTTTATGAGAAATATTCATAGAATTTTGATGGTTTTGCAATGAGATCACAAGTGGGAGGCTAGGGGATGGTAGCTAAGTGAACCTGATTGCCAGGGCCCACCACCCCCACCCGGTGATGATGGCCTCCAGGGAGCATGCAACCATCCCCTGCAACCCAGGTCCAATCGTTTGGCTCGTGAGTCAAGTCTTTGATCAGCGCTATTGTGGTCTATGAATTATAGCCGAAGTTCTTAAACCTCAGGTTTGGAGAACTTGGTTTGCCACATTTAGAGACCCGCAGTTGCTGTGCTCCACCAGCGGGTCTGCAGACCAGCTGGTTACTTTAACATGTTTCATATGACATAAAGAAGCATGTCCTCTGGTGCCACTTGTGGGAACAGCCACAAATCATATTCACTTCAGTGAAGCTAGTTGCCTGTAAAATGTTACAAGCCCGGAAACAACCCGCCGGAAGCACTGGAAGGGTTACTGCCGGTCTCGTAATGAGGCCCAAGGTCTTACAACTTTGAACAGGAAATTGCAGAACAAGCAGGTAGACAACATGCGGGTGGGTTTGGAATGCTGTCTAAATCAATGGTGGCAGCCCAGCCTGATATTGACTTGATGCGCCTAGCAGCGTTGTGGTCCTATGCACAAACTGGCTCACCTGGAGGCATTGTAGTCACCCTCAGTTTACACTAATCTCGAGCCGACTATTATCATGCACACACCTTCCAAATCACATATGAAACGAGAGTTTAAGAATGGGCTGCAGTTAAGAGGAAGTGTGGAATTTAGGAGTTGGATGGAGCAGGTGGTGGAGAGACTGAGAATAGCTGATCATCATTTGAGCTGGAAAGGAGAAGGTGAATAGAGAGGAGGACAGGGAGAGAAGAAATAGAAAGAGCAGCGAGGACATGGTAGAGAGAAGGAGAGCGACTGGATTGGAGGAGCATAGAAGAAGTTAAGAGAGATGGGAGGAAGAGGTAAAGAGGAGAAGAAAGATAGTGGAAAGGAGGAAAAGGTGAAGATGAGAACGGGATACAGGCAGAAGAAGAGAATAAGAAAATGCGGGCAGCAGGAAAGAAGGTTATAGAAAAGGCAGGAAGGAGTAGAGGTGGACAAAGAAGAATATCTGTGGCACGAGAAAGTAAAAGGTGAAGGTGTAGCAGTCACTGAAAGAAAAGAAGGAAATAAAAAAAGAAAGGAAAGGAAGAGATTGCTGATGAACACAAGAGGGAAGAAGAAGGGAAAAAGGAGGAAAATGCCCCAAAGAGAGCAAACATATGAGAGGGAAAGAAACAAACAAAGAGATGGATGGATAAAGAGAGATACCAAGAAGAGGAGGAGGGAGGAGGAATCAGAGACCAGAAACACTGAGGAGGAAGGCAATCCCTCCTAAGTGCTTTACTACCTGGTTTAAGAGGGTGAATCCAAAGTGGTGGATGGGGTGCTTACTCTATTACTCTAGCACCTCACCCACCACTTTGGATTAACTCTCTTAAACCAGAGCTTAAACCAAGGAGTCGAGCCAGGCCAAGTTGAGAGTAAAGTTTGCTTAGTCCTAACAGGTTGGTAAAGGTGAATGCATCCTGACGTTCACCCAACTGATGCCATATCCCCTTCAGATACTAGGTGGTGATATCTGATAGAGTTCAAGAGGACCAAAATGAAACACTGACATTAGTCAGTCAGTCAAAATACTTTATTTGGATAAGCAAGATATCCATTAAAAGTACAAAACAATCAAATACACAGCAATACAGTACAGTAATATCAACCAGATAACCGGACAATATTAATAAACCATGTTTTTATGTTTAAAACAGCACATTAAGATTAACATAAAAGATTCATTAACACTTTTCTGACGTCTGCAGCAGCCATGAAAGACAAAGACAAGATACAAGTGGTTCCAGACCAGTCTTGGCTCATTGCAGGTTTCCGGGTTCCCCGTTTGTCAAACTGTCATCCTCCAAGTTTTAAGGGGATGAGTTTGTCTTAGCTGTGGATGAACAATCAGAAGATGACAAACCAGATGACAAAAGAGTGGAGGATCCCGCAGACTGTACAATCAGGCTAGCTCCCCTTAATTGGGAGGCCTGACGACCCTTAGGTCCTCTCTTCCGATCAGATGGCCCATCAACTCCTTTCAGGCACCAGCACAGCCAAGTCCAGAGTATCAGGAAATAGGAAGAAACACAACCTGTGGAAGACCTTGCCCAGCTCTTTACCCAACGACATGTACAGTTTCACGATCCAGATAAGATAAAGGTCTTATCTGAATAATACCCAAAGATGTCCTTAGAGGGGATCCTGCAACAACAGGTAGATGGCCAACTGAAGGTGATTAGGGAGCTTAACGCAGTGGTGGCCTAAAACATACAGGTCACGCAACCTCCCCTGGAGTCTTTCAGAAATATTGCAAAGGGGAAAATCTGGGGATTTCTTTTTCCAATTTTGAACAGTTGTCAGAAAAAGCTAAATGGGAGAAGGAACACTGAATACGACTTGTTGCTCTTCTATTAACCAGCAGTCTCCAATAGGCCTATCAAATTCCGAATCCAGATTATCAGTACTGACCATGATGAACTGAAGCATGGGATCCTGTTGAGGTTTGGGCACGATCACGAATTTCACCTTCAGAAATTAAGGAATCTTCGTCTTTGCAGTTGGAAACACCCGGAAGGTTCTCTTACAAATCAAGAGTTTGCTTCATTAATGGGTAAAGCTCTTGACCTTTGAAGCTCAGATTTAATCCCTCATATCAGAGCGACTTTCTAACTCCTTGAGGGTCAATACGAGTCTGGCGGTAAGGGGTTGACGGTTTAAGGGGTTGAAGGTGCGGGAGCCGTCAACTCCTTACCACCGGATTACAAGTCTGCTAAGGATGCCTTGTTTTACCAGGCGCCCTTAGCAGGTCCCACAAGCATACCATTGTGCTAACAATGAGCCCGTTATTAATGGGCCTGTTGTTAGCACCCTCTCCATTCCCATTGAGCCCTATGGGGGCTCGAATGGGGATGGGTTCCTTGAATGAGGAATTACCGGACCCTCCAAGGTCGGAATGTCCCAGTAATTCCTCATTCAAGGAACCCTGACCCAGTACCTGGTAAGGGGGTAGCCATGCTAATAGCGGCATGGTTACCTCCTAACTTGTAATGACCCCCCTTGTCTCCTTTTCTCCAGAGTTAAGCTATCCTAATGGCTAACAAGCATTGGAGGGCCATGCTAATCTTGCCCACCCCACTTGAAGCCTCAAGAGTAAAGGGAAACAGGGCTTCACCCACGGAATGAGGGTAGACAACTTTTAGACAAGCCCTTCCCAAACATGGAAGCTGATCCAGAACCAATGGCAGCTGTGAGTCATACCCAGAACCTAGAGAAAACAAAGAAGAACAAAGCCAAAGCTGACTATCTAGAGGTGGTGGAAAGACTGCTGCTCAAAATGTTATGCATATAGGATGATTGGACACATCACTCAAGCCTACCCAGAAAAAGCTTGACAAGCCAATGGACATTCGCTATTCTTATTCCAAACAGATATTAGAAGAACCCCAGAATTGGTGGAGAGGTCCTGAAGCAATTACATAGAATCCAGATGAACACCTGGTTCTGCTACTACAAAGGGGTGGTGGAGAGGAGTATTATGTACCGGTTAATTTGGACAATCAATTTGTAATAGTCTTGTTGGAGTCAGGAAGCAGACAACCTGACATACGAGAAGGGTCCATTGGGATTGTGACGAATTGCAGTATTCAGCCACTTCTCCCCCGGGGGCAGCCTTTTCATGTGAGGCTAGGGAGGGGAGCCTGCTACGCAATACCCTCCCTAGGGGTAGAGGCAAGCAGAGCCTCACCGGGAGAGACTCCCCCCATGAGAACAAGGACTCTGGTTTTGCTGAGGAACTTCCCGAGGTACTCAATCCAAAACCATCCGTAAAGACCAAGCCTCAGAAAAGCCAAGCCAATATCTGTTTATGTGATGTTAAACCAGTGCTATTCTTTGAAGAAGTATATTTCGAAGGGATTGTGTCCTCCGACGTATTCCTTATCTTTGATAATATGTTTCCAGCTTGCTGACCTCGGAAATTTTTTCTGTAGAGGGCGCTGCGCGTCGACGTCCGCCGAGTCGATGTCCCTCGACGGACACCGTATCGGCGCCGACGTCACCATGCCCATAAATAGCCACGCGCTGCGTCCGTTGCTCAGTTCCGTTTTTCCGCGCTTAGTGGGGCCTCGGAACGTCGTTGCTCAGTTCAGTCAGGTTAACTATCTATCTCGACTCGAATATTCCTTATCGTTCTCGATGGCTTCTTCATCAGAACCGACGACGCCGCGATCTGGCTTCATGAAATGTCGAGACTGCAGTAAAAAAATGTCAATAACGGATCCACACAGGGTCTGTTTATGGTGCTTGCGATCCGAGCACCATTGTTTAGAGTGTGAGGACTGCATGTCCATGACGGCGAAAGCCTTGAAGGAGCGAAAGGGGAAGCTCGAGAGAGGTAAGTCAGCCAAAACCTCTTCGAAAGTTTCGTCGGCTGAGTCAAGGCATTCGTCTCCTCGCCGTCGAAAACATTCCCATTCTAGATCTCGAAGCAGCTCCCACCATTCGTCGAGATCTAGACACTCAAAAAAGAGACGTCGAAGGTCCCATTCCTCGTCGTCTTCTGTGTCCCCAGAAAGAGTCTCCTGTCCCACCAAACAGTTCTCAAGCTGAGTGGGAGGAATTCAGAAAGAAAATGTTAAGCGTCTT
The DNA here is from genome assembly GCF_040938575.1 of Ambystoma mexicanum. Taxonomy (NCBI): domain Eukaryota; kingdom Metazoa; phylum Chordata; class Amphibia; order Caudata; family Ambystomatidae; genus Ambystoma; species Ambystoma mexicanum. The sequence goes on along the minus strand of NC_090938.1, from coordinate 109,064,942 downwards.
CGAGAACGTGGCCTCGACCCCCTCGAAGACAGCTGAGGGTGATACCCCGGGTGAGAAACCCAAAAAATCAAAACGCCGTGAGTCGCAGCACCTGGCGAAACATTCCACCCGAGAGCGCCATGAGCCACCGGGTAAGAAGCACCGTCTTCGACTCCGTTGTCGAGGATTCCTTCGACGCCGTCGTCGAAGATTCCTTCGACGCACGGATTGGCGCCATTGACGCCGTTGTCGAAGGGTTCCTCGACGCATCGGTCGATCGACTCGACGCCATCGTCGACGCCGACGCTGATGAAATAGAGAACCAAGGCCACCCCACAGCCAACGGTGATTTCAAGGGCCTCTGGCACGACGGCGAGACCGTCGTCGATGCCCTTGAGTAGGATCCCGATCCTCTTGAGTTCTTCGAGGACCCTTCCAGTTTTTTCGATCCCGTTTTCGGCACCTTCGATGCCTGTTACATCGGCGTCGACGACATCAACGTTTTCTCGTCCAATAACGACGAGTTTGGCTCCTTCTGCCTTAGAAATGGGTTTTACTCCATTCCAGAGGTCAGAATACTTTCTTCAATTTATGAAGAAGGGGAAGATTCTGACCAGGAAACATTCGGATTACAGAGAACCACACTGCCTACTGCAGAGGATTTCACCTCTGAGGAAAGAAGGCTGAAGGAACTACAGGAGTCACTACATGAGGCAAGTGGGCTGGACACTTCCCAGAAGTGGAATTTGTTAAGCCAGACCCAGGGGAACATGCCGAAACACCATATAGAACCCTGATGGCAAGAATAATTGAGTTTATGGTTTGGTCTGCGCCTTCACCTGTTTTCCAACAGGATGACCTTACAGATATATTGGACAAAGGTCCACAGGAGGACTGGGTGGTCCCCTTCCATGCAGCCTTACAAAGAAAAATTGCATCTAATTGGGAAACTCCCGAAGTTATCCCTGCAGTCAATAAAAGATTGTCAACCAAGTATAGGGTAGCGGCTGCTGACCCTGAATACTTGTCAAAACACCCGACCCCAGAGAGCCTGGTGGTTCAAGCGGCAACTTCATCCAGCAGTAGGACCGCTTACCGTACTGTCCCTCAGCATAGGGATGACAAGAGGTACGACTCTATGGCAAAGAAAGTCTTCTCTGCCTGTAGTATGGCGTTGAAGTCCATCAACGCCACCTGTACGCTCGCCAGGTTCAGTCACACACTATGGGAGTGTGCTTCACCAGCGGCTGACTGCACACCCGAAGGAGAGGAAAAGGAAGCCTTCCTTAACGTTATTAAAGATGGCAAAGATGCCATGTGCGAATCACTTCAAACTGTCATTGATTCCGCTGACAGTATCAGCAGGGCCATGGCGGCAAGTACAACAATCCGCAGGCATGCGTGGTTGCGAAAGTCGGGATTTGCCCCTGATGTACAGGTCAGACTTTTGAATATGCCCTTTGACAGCTCTTCATTATTCGGGAAAAAGGCTGATGACAGTCTGGAAAAGTTGCAGACTTCTAAAGCAGCAGCAAAATCCTTAGGAGCTGCTATCCGCCAAACTCCTTTTCGCCCCTCAGGAACCTCTGGGAGAGGAAAGTCCTTTCGCTATTATTCCGCATTCGGGAAAGGCAGAGGACAGCCGGCTCAAAGAGGCCAAAGGAGATCAACCCGAGGTGGACGGGTCAAAAGTACTAAGACCGCAGCAGCAGCAGGTGCCTCTTTACCCTCGGCATCTGCATCAGCCTCCCCGAAACCACTGTGAGGCCTTCCCACACAATACACCTGTAGGGGGGCAGGTTAACTCACCATCTGGTGGAATGGCAGGCTATAACGTCAGATGCTTGGGCATTGGAGACAGTTGCCCAAGGTTACTGCCTACCCTTTCTACACATCCCTTAGAGTCATCCACCGGGGAACAGCTCTTTAAAAATTCCAGATCCGCTCCTCTTGCAGGAAATTATAGACCTGCTAGAGAAAGGTGCTGGTACTCCCCCTACTTTCTCATACCAAAGAAAGACGGAGAACTGAGACCAATCCTGGACTTACGAGAATTGAACAAGTTCCTCAGGAAGGACAAGTTCAAGATGGTAACTCTCAGATCCTTCAGGCCCTCCAGCTCCAGGACTGGCTGGTATCTCTGGACCTTCAGGATGCTTATTTCCATGTGCCAATCCATCTCAAACACAGGAAATACCTGAGGTTCGCAAATTGGCGACTCTCATTATCAATTCCGAGTTCTGCCATTTGGGCTGACCTCTGCCCCGAGGGTCTTCACCAAGCTGATGTCGGTAGTGGCGGCGAATCTAAGGAGGGAAGGGATCCACGTCTACCCCTACCTGGACGATTGGCTGATCAGGGCTGTATCTTCGGAACAGGCCCAGACCCAGCTAGATTATGTCTGCCTCTTCCTTCACAGACTGGGCTTCTCCCTCAATTTAAAGAAGTCACAGATGATACCATCACAGAGACTCCAGTTCATTGGAGCGGTCCTGGACACTTCCCTGGGAAAAGCCTCGCCACTAGAGGTGAGGGCTCAAGATATTCTACAGATAGTCACCAAGTTTCAAAATGCCCAACGTCTCCCAGCCTTTGACTTTTTGAGGTTGCTAGGCCTCCTGGCATCCTGCATCTTCCTTGTGCCAGAGGCTCGCCTGAGAAGGAGATCTCTTCAGTGGGCACTGAGAAGTCAGTGGTCACAATTCTCAGGGAGAATGACAGATCTCCTCCGGATTCCGGACAAGGTAGCCCACGACCTTCAATGGTGGGCCTATCCAGAGAACATCTTGAAAGGAGAACTGTTTTGGCAACCATGGCCGGAGATAACAGTAGTCACAGACGCCTCGCTCACGGGGTGGGGAGCCCATGCCAACGACTTGACCATCAGCGGTCGTTGGTCTCCATCGGAGTCCAGACTACACATCAACCTATTAGAGCTGAGAGCGATCAGACTAGCGCTGAAAGCTTTCCTGCCATCAGTACAGGGGAGAAATGTCCTGATAATGACGGACAACACGCTGGCCATGCACTACCTCAACAAAAGAGGAGGCGTAGGATCACTGCCACTGTGCAGAGAGGCAATGCAGCTCTGGTTTTGGGCAATTCTGGAAGAAATCTCTCTATCGGCAGTCCACCTATCTGGAGAGAAGAACTTGACAGCGGACGCTCTGAGCAGACAGAGCACAGTCTCCCACGAGTGGGAGCTAGCTCAGGAAGTCCTTCAAGAGATCTTCGCCCTTTGGGGAACCCCTCAGGTGGATCTGTTCGCCACAAGCACCAACAGGAAGTGCGATCTGTTCTGTTCAAGGGAATTACCCCCGTGAGGAGCTCTAGGAGATGCGTTCGTAGTGGACTGGGAGTTTCCACTCCTTTACGCGTTCCTACCAGTTCCTGTTATTCCTCAAATGATCAGGAGGTTTAGAAGATTACGGAAAACCATGATCCTAAATGCCCCGGATTGGTCCAGGAGAACGTGGTACCCGGACCTTCTAGATATGTCCATCTGTCCTCCAATCCGTCTTCCACTCAAAGAGAATCTTATCTCGCAGAAGGGAAGTCAGGTTCTCCATCCAGACACCAGAACCCTCAACCTTCACGCTTGGCTTCTGAAAGGTTGAGGTACAAGGATTGGGATCTCCCTGATGACGTCATGGAGGTGTTGCTTTCGGCCAGAAGACCAGCAGCAAAGTCTTTATACCGCTGCCGTTGGAACAAGTTTTGCAGCTGGTGTAGGGAAGAGAATTTTGACCCTTTTTCATGTGGTACACCAACAGTGTTATCGTTTCTACTCTACTTGGCAAACTCAGGCCTTCAAGTTGGCACTGTAAAAGGCTATCTCGCAGCGCTTTCTATCTTCAAGCGCACTGCGGAGGAACCATCGTATTTCAAAATTCCTCTAGTGGTACAATTTCTCAAGGGTCTAACTAATGTTTACCCTCCAAAAGCATTCCAGGTTCCCTTATGGGACTTAAATTTAGTCTTAAACTTCTTAATGGGCACTCCATTCGAACCACTTCACTCTTGCGCGCTGAGATTTCTCACACTTAAAACTGTCCTATTGGTAGCACTAACATCTGCTAGGAGGGTGAGTGAGCTACAAGCTCTCTCCTGTAAACCCCCACATACAATCGTCCTACAGGTGAAGCCTAATTTCCTCCCAAAGGTGGTTCTGAATTTCATATTCCTCAGACAATTACCTTGCCTTCATTCTACCCTCCTCCCCATCTGGGGAAAGAGGAGGAAAGGCTACATAGGCTGGACCCTAGGCGAGCTCTCAGCTTTTACATCAGCAGAATGGCTAGGATCAGGCAAGCAGACCAACTGTTTGTAGGATACTCAGGTCACAAGTTGGGACTACCCATAACAAAACAAACCATCTCCAGGTGGATTATTTTGGCCATCCTGGAATGTTATAGACTAGCAGGGAAAGAGCCACCCCAAAATCTCAGGGCTCATTCAACCAGGGGTATCGCAGCCTCTTCGGCTCTCCAGAGAGGGGTACCGGTCTGGGACATATGTGCGGCTGCCACATGGTCGTCCGCACATACATTCACAGAATTTTACAATCTGGATTCCTCCACTGCTCAAGAGACCAGATTTGGCAAGGCCGTATTACATTCGGTCCATCCCTAAAGGGATACATAACACTATCACTCCCACCTCCAATTACATGCCACTGCTATGGGAGTCTATCAAAGATAAGGAATACGTCGGAGGACACAATCCCTTCGAAGAACAAGTTACTTCTTACCTGGTAACGTTCTTTCGACAGGATGTTCCTCCGACGTATTCCTTATCGCCCCTCCCATCCATCCCTGCAGTGATAACTTCCCTTGTGGTTGCAGCTTACGCTCCTTCAAGGTCACTAACCAATTCAGGCATGACTTTTCTTATGCTACAAAACGGAACTGAGCAACGATCGCAGCGCGTGGCTATTTATGGGCATGGTGACGTCGGTGCTGATACGGTGTCTGTCGAGGGACATCGACTCGGCGGACGTCGACGCGCAGCACCCTCTACAGAAAAAAATTCTGAGGCCAGCGAGCTGGAAACGTATTATCAAAGATAAGGAATACGTCGGAGGAACATCCCGTCGAAAGAACGTTACCAGGTAAGAAGTAACTTGTTCTTTGATGATACCACAAAAAAGACGACGAATGCGAAAGTAATACAGATCACGCCAGCATCAAAAACTATGAAGAAGAAGACAGTGCGATTAATACAGATTACTCATACAGATTACTCAAGAGAAAGAGAAGAAGGACTGGGATCCTGTGCTGGGGAAGGTGGAGTTGTGCATGATAAAAAAAAGAAGGAGGGGCTGAAGCAGCGAGAGGGACCAGGTGTTTCAAATCTGTGTTGCCTGGAGAGAAGCCCGGGAGATTCCAGTAGGTGATGCTGAGGAAACCGGAGGACTGCGAGAAACCCTGCCGACAGCTGGTGTGGAAGGCAACCAAGAAATCCCAAGGAAGCAAGGTGCCTGTAAGTAGTGTTGTGACCCAGGAGGGGTGGAATGTGTGGTCCGACAACTACACAGACACCGCAGAACCTTTGACACCTTGGGAAAGGTGCGGAGTGAGAGAGAAGATCGATGAAGCGAGTGAAGCCATCCTGAAGTACTGTGAAGAGTTTCCCATCCTGTGGAGAGGCCTGGTGATGCTAACCCCAAGACACAAAGGTAACGAGGACAGCGGGAGACCCAGGAGGGAACATGAAAATATCGAGCACGCAATTCCAAAAGTGAAGTGTGAATCGTTACTGGCACAATCGTATTTGTCCAAGTAACCCCAAAGGGAGGGAGTCAATTAAGAGTCATTATTGGTATAATCATACTCGTCTCATTGACCCTGAAGAGAGAGAATCAATTGTGACTCATTACTGGTCCAATCATACTCGGTCTAGTAACCCTGACGAGAGTGAGATAGACAAGAATCATTATTGCCATATCATACTCCTCTTAGTGACCCTGAAGAGAGAGAGAGAGAGAGAGAGTCGAGTGTGAACCATTACTAGCACAGTCAACGTCATACCAGTAATACTGAAGAGAAAGAGTCAAGAGTGAATGCTTACTAGTACAAACATACTTATCCAGTACTCGTCCCAGTAATCCTGAAGAGCGATCATTTTTAATTTGTTTTATTTGTATTGCATAATAAAATCATCCTTTCAAATTATTAAATATGACATCATGATAACAACCAATTCAACATTATTTCACATCACAAATTAATCAGTTAACATCACGACAGCATCACAACAAAAAAGCATACATTAATAAAAAGCAAGTATATCAGGAAAAATGGCCAACAAAAAATGAATAATCGCTATGCGAACTGTTTGCTTGGTATTGTTAAATAAATGATGCCAGACCATCTCTGGTTCCATGCTACTATATAAATCTACCAATTCTTTTTTTAAATGTATGCTTGCTAAAACTAGCGTGGGGAGCACACATACCGGAAAAGCTCACATATGCTTCAAAAGTAGAGCCAAACATGCAACAGTCCAGATTGTGCCTTACGGCTGATAACATCAAGGCCATAAAGGATAGCCTGAGCACAGACACTCAGTTTAGAACAACCAACCTACCTGCTAAAAGACTAGACTTCACTCCTCTACTCTTGCCCCATAGGGTGGCCTTTTCAGGAAAGAAGGGTAAGAAACCTGCGCACAAGCATACTTATGACCGGCTGGTGGTAATAAAGAGACGTGAAGTAAGGAATCTGAAAAACTTTGCATTAAGGCATCAAACAGCAGTGGCATGGGCTGAATTGCAAAAGGGTGCAAGCCACTATAAATCGTGGATAAAACATCACGCGGCAAGTCTTTATCAGAATGACGCAGAGATCATGCTGAAGTCCCTTGCTTCAAAAAACACAAGAGACTTTTGGAGTGTATTAAAAACCATCAACGGGCAAAGCACTACATCTAAGGCAAATGCAGTATCGGAACAAAACTGGATGTTGTATTTCAGCGCCCTTTTTGAAGCCCCTGCAGTGTCCACGGCTGGGAAAATTGACCACTCTGAAAATTATTGGATCCAACTGGCTGACGTGGAAGATATTCTGAGAGTAATAAAACAACTGAAAACCTCAATAGCCCCGGGCCCTGATGGTCTTTCCAACATTGACATCAAAAAACACACGGATGACTGGGCCGCAGTCATAAAGGAAATTTTCATACATTGCCACAAAGCCAAACAGATTCCGGCATCCTGGACAGAAGCGATAATGGTCCCAATTTTCAAAAAGGGGTCTAGGGAAAATCCAGCAAATTACAGACCCATTGCATTGTTGGACATTTTGGGAAAAATATTTGCGACTCTACTACTAACGCATTTTCAGAAGTGGGCTAAAGCTTCTCCGGCGTCTGACATTTTCCAGACGGGCTTCCAGAAGGGCACAGGGACTATGATTAACATCCTGATATTAAACATCATCAAAGCAAGGGTGAAAGCAGGTGCCCCTAAAGTTCATTTGGCCCTGGTCGACCTATCAAAGGCATTTGATATGGTGGATCGAGAGAAACTCTGGGAAAAACTGAAAATCTGGAATTGCCCAACCCCAATCCTGGATCCAATCATGGCTTTACACACTCAAACCTCTATGCGTGTGCGATTGAACCAGCAAGGTCACCTCTCTAGCAAAATCTTGACCAACCGTGGGGTAAAGCAAGGTTGGCCACTGCCCCTGGCACTGTTTATTGCCTTTATAGGCGATTTCCAGTACACAGAGGAGAAAATTTGTTCATTTCCACCCAAAATGGGTCTGTCAAAAGTGCCTAGGCTATGGTACGCGGACGACCTGATCCTTATGGACCAGACAAAAATAGGTCTACAGCGGCAATTAGCTAATCTCTCTGCCTACATGAAAGAAAACACCCTAGAAATCAATACTCAGAAAACAAAAATCTTGCTCTTCACCAAGTCGACAACTGACCGCAAAACTACATCGGCCTGGTTTCTGGAGAACAAGAAACTAGAAGTGGTCAACGAGTACAAATATCTTGGGGTGTGGATAGACAATTCTCTGAAAGAAAACACCACTATGGAGGCTCTGTGGGATAAAACAAAAAACCTGACAGCCCAACTGAAAGCCGTTGATAGAAGATTTGGAAAGTTCTCATGGATACCAGCTCTAAATTTCTATAAGTCGAAAATAGTCCCTGCTTTAGCGTATGGAATGTGTGCAAACCTAAGCCTTCCAGAAGATCTATGGCAAAAGCTACAAGGTTTTGTGTGGAAGACGGTACTGACCCTCCCTAAGTCAGCACCTATGGCGGCGATCCGTCGTGACCTTGGTCTCATGTCCCTTGCTGCATCAGTGGAGCAAGGTGCTCTCCAACTATTTAGGAAAATTGTCTCCCCAGACGCCCTCCCCATCTTCCAGGTGGTAGCACAAGAAATCCAAAGAGGAGGGTGCAAACCACTAACTGCTTGGGTGAAGAAACGGAAAGACAAATTGGAAGAGATAGTCTGCTCGGAAGAACTCTTAATCTCAAATCCCGGGAGAGTAAAAGAAAAAATAGTACAGCAAGATTGGATTTTGACAAATGAAAAAATTCTGTCACACAAACTACTCAAAGATCTTCCGCCTGGACACAATAAACCGAAAGTGCCATTAAAATACTGCGATAAATTCCCTGAAAAAGCTTTGAGAAAAACGTTCATGCGAGCCCGGCTAAACATCCTACATACAAGAGAAATTCTGGCCATCAGATCAACATCTACAATAGCTTCATGTCGTCTATGTGAAAACGCTGATCAACTTGAAACTGTTAGACATCTCCTGACGTCTTGTCCTGCACTGTTTTCAGAAAGAGAGGCGTACTTGCCACCGCTAATATCTTACCCTTCGGCAATAAGCGAAGAGACTGGCTGGTGTCGGCTTATTTCTGGCGATTCTGCCAGATGGTCGAGGGCCGCAGCCAAACTTTTGAACATTGCCTTAAAAAAAGCAACTCTGGGAAATCTCAATTGTCAAAGGGTTACTGATCAGTCTGAGGACGACAGTGTACAAACTGGTATTTGACCTTGACCTTCTCAAGAATTAAATTGAGAGCGGTATCCCAAGTAGCCTCATAAGAACTATTCGCAAACAAACACAAAAATCTATTTTGTAAAAATCTTTTACTGATTAAATACAAATAAAAAAAAAATTAAAAAAAATGTATGCTCCTTAAATTTGATAGTTTCGGACACAGTTAGACAATGCACTAAATTTTCTTTTAGGGATTTATTTTCACAAAAGCGACAGTAAAATAAGTCTTTTGCAATAACTCACCTTCTTACCAGAATCTCGCGAGTTGGCCACAGGTTCAACCTAAATCTTACATATAAATTCCAAAATTGGGGATTTGGACATTTCGATAGATAATCTGCCATACTTCATAAATGCTTATGTATAAACGGATTTGACTTAAAGTCAGTGTATCCAAAACACAAGTTTCGATTTCTTATCCAGTCATGTTGGAATAATTTGACCTTTACGCGATCTGGGTTCCTCAACAAGAGATCAAGATATATGGATGAATCGCCTCTCTCAAGGACCCGTGATTTGATAACAATACTTTCATGATCAAAATCCTTGGAATCAGAACAGTTCCTCTTGGCGCAAATAAACTCACCTTTAGGGATATTCGCTTTGACATGATTTTTGTGATCACTGTTTCATAATTACTTTGGCCGCTATAGTGGTTTACAGCTCCCTATACATTGCTACATATAGCATTTAGTACACCTAACATGGCGGCGGAACTTTACTCTCTCGTGGCCATGTTCGGGCCATGCAATTATGTCTCCTCTTCTGAGTTTGCTTCTATATAGTCCTACCTTTATTTTCGCGGCCCGGGCTGTTTTCATTTGTTCACTTTCATTGACATGCCGTCCAGGTAAGACGTTTTTCTACGGCCCCACGGCCTTCCTGATAATTCTAATTAGTACAACTGCACTTCGCAATTAAGTTACTCATGACCTTGATCCTCACCAGTTAATTAGTTACTTGGGTTGATCGCGCTGAACTTGCTGGCATTAACGTTGTCATTCTTATACCCATTTGGCACGTTACAACTGTCTTTACATTCACTCACGATTAGTTCTTCTTGTGTTTCTTACAGAATTTCCGCATTTGCGAAGCTTTGAGGTACATCTCTATTTTTTACTCACTTTCTCGTTCCTCTAATTACAATCCTGACAAATCTTTCCATATATTATTATATTCTTTATTTTTTCACAGATGTTTCTTGGCACTGTCCTACATATAATAATTTTGAAATAATTAATAAGCCTCAAACTTTGGTTCTTAACGGCCAGCTCTGTTTCTTTGAATGCGCTGCTTCAGTCATTTTCATTGACATATGTTAATTTTTGCACCCTTGTTTGTTTTGTTTCCCCTGTATTTCTTGTGCTTCAGTTTCATGGAATTCCCATCTGATCAACATCATCCGAATGTGGTATTGTTTTTAATTTTTCATTATTTATGTTTGTTTTTTCATATTTGATATCATGACATATGACACATTTATCTACCTATACCCATCCTTTTTGTCCCTGTGTTCTATGCCCACTGCTTTAATTGTGCAATGGATGGTTTTGCAACTGCTATCCTTTATTTATTGGTGCACATTTTGTTTGGCATTTTGTATTGTTATTATGATTAGCCTCGGATGAAGAGTCGGTCAAGACTCGAAACACGTGTCAGGCTATTTTGTGAATAAATCTGTTGGATTTAAGACTACACTTCTTCTCAATTACTTGGACTACATACAATAAAGTAGGAATGACCTTTTGTTGGTAGAAGGTCATTATATGATTCAACGTAAACTTCCCACATTTACCTTTAAGGATTTTAGCTTGACATATTAGTGTTTGAAGTTTATTAACTCTGTCCAATTCATTAATTGTATTGGACACAAACACTGCAATTTTGAATCCCAAGTATTTATACTGTAATACTTTAGAGAGACACCTATTTTGTAGCTGCCACTTATACTCTTTTGATTTGGTGTTAATATGAGGCAGACAAACCATGATTTGGGTTTTGAGCAGATTAATGATCAAGTTATTACTTAACACATATTCATTCAGCTTGTTGAGCAGCTGCTGCAACCCTGATTGCGTTTGAGATAGAAGAATAAGGTCATCAGCGTAAAGTAAATGTGAAATTTTATGCTTCTCCAGTTTCGGTGGATCACACTGAACTGACCGTAAATCAACACCAAGATCAAGCAAAAAGAAATTAAAAATGGATGAAGCCAGCATACATCCCTGCTTAACCCCTCAAAATGTTTGTATTTTAGAAGTAAGTTTCCCCGCCAAGGTTAACCTTACTTGGATAATGGTGTTACTATGAAATCACATAATTAGAGAGAGTAAGGAAGGAGGATACTTATGTTGTGTAAGTTTATGGTACATGATATTCCAACCAATGGAATCGAATGCTGAACAAAAGTCTATATACGCTATATAGAGCACTTGCTTCTATACTGCATATTTTGATTTGATCATATTCAGCACCATCAAATTTGGACTAGTGCCCAAACCGGCCTCAAAGCCTGTTTGAAATGAAATGGGTCATGCAGCCGGTTGGAGCCAGTCCGTTCTCTAAAATCCCTCAGCACCAGTCTGGTGAACATTCTTCCTGGGGCGTCCAGTAGCGCAATTGGTCTGTAACTCAGTGGACTCGAGCGGTCACCCTTTTTATAAATTGGGACTATTATTGAATGTGTCCAAGATACTGGTAGTCTTTGAGTTGTATTAATTAACGAAAATATTTGAAAAAGTATCTTGGACCATAACTCAGGATGTTTCTTAAGAGTCCTATTAGATAAACCGTCGGGTCCACATGCCCCTGACTTGCTAATTTTATTTATATACAAAAGGACGTCATCTAGCTCAAACTTTTGATGGAAGGGTCCCAGATCATCAGGGAGATATACAACAGTGTTCCGGGGTGTGGCATAGCGCTCATGAAAGTGGGAAGTCCGCGCTTGTTCTGTGACATTATTTGCTTGCATAATGTCCTGTGAAAAATGGGGTTGACCTATTAAGCAGGGACCAAGTCATACCAAGATTTTTTGACTGCAGTGCAGACAGCATGTGTTCACCATCCATGCTGCAATCTATGCGCTCTGGTTGATCTAAGCCAGTTTTTGTATGTTGTCTTAATATGAACCAATGCAGTTACTCTCTCTTTAAATGGCAATTTATGGGCAGCTCTCAACTGCCGACGGTATTCAGTCTTTTTCGCTATGGTAGCCACGTCATATACATGTAACTTAGGATGGAACCTCTGACAACTACGTACAACTTTAGCCGACCCACCACCTTGACAAAGTTGTAACATGTCAGAATAACAGGGCTGCAGATCAAAACACCCAGTGCTAGTGTGAAGGGACAACTGATCTTTTAGCAATGTTAAAGATTTCTCTGACCATCATAGCCGGTTACCATTGTTGTTTACCATAAGATTCTCACTCAAGCGGTTTACTTTTTCCATCAGTGATACACGAGTGGATTGCCAGTGGATTATCAGTTGGTTATGATCACTATATGTATTTTCCACAATACTAAACTTGGTAATGCTTTGAAACATATTTGTGTTCACATAAATAAAATCAATCGTTGAGACACTGCTACAACTATGCCACGTTGGATGAGGTGGAATATCGGTCGAGAATGCCCCATTTAATCTGATCAGGTTGTTTGAGGACACGAATGATGCCCATTTTTCCAATCGTGGATTGTAAATAGCAGGCTGTTCAATTGTGCAATCTAGATTAAAATCTACAGCAATTATGATTTGTGATACAGCTGTATCCAATGCAATAAGGCTACATAAGTCGCCAAGAGATTTAATGAAGCACCCGTCCGATATTCCCACCGGGTTCCAATACACATTTATCAAAGCGTACGTTTCGTTGTTAACTTTTAGTTTGATCAATTGAAGAAATTAATTGGTCGTTGCCCATGGCTGGGCACAAATGCCTTCTTCCAATTTGATGGCAATAAGCAAACCAGAAGTAGGCCTCCCATGCGTGGACTTAGTTGCCGGAATCAAAAAAACATCATAGTGGTCCCACACTGGGACCGACCTTAGCCACGTTTCTTGTAGCATAAGTATGTTGTATTGCGCTAAATTTCTGTTGTCATTGTTGATCAAATGCGAAAAACCCCTTGTGTTCCAACTTAGGAGTGCAATATTTTTTTTCACAACAGGTTGAGCTAGTTAGGCTCTGTTTGTTAATCGATTGCAAGTACAATTATTTGGTTCAGACTGCCAGGAATTCTTTTTAAGTATGGAATGAATGGGACCATACGAATTGGTTTGATACTATTCTTTCATTTTTATTTCATCTTTCACTGTTGTTTCAATGGTAAGTGTGAAACCCAACAAGAACAACTCATTCTTAGTGAGCCAAATAGTATTTTGCACCAGCCTAGAATTAAACCATAAACGTACACATTGAAGGTTACCTTTTTCAGGGAATTCTACCAGAACCAAATATGTAGAACCAATATCCTCCAATCGTACGATGTCAGAAAAAATAGCTAAGATCACTCTTCTATTCAAGTCATATTGTACTGCAGGAGACGCATTACATGCTAACCTCAAAGAGAAGTCAGCCGGCAGGCACATGTTGAGCAAGTGGTGTTATTGAGGATGCAGAGCTCCCTTGCCTATTACCCGAGCCCATAGCAGTTTGAATTATCTGTAAGATTTCAGGTGTAATCTGCGACAATACGTCACTTTGAGATGTTACAGGACTCACTAAAAATTTCGTATTTGTGCCTATAGCAGAATCTACCATTCGTTTATCTGCCTGCCCATGCAACAAAATGCCACTCGTTTTATCACTATCCAACTGCGGATTACTTGGCATTGCGGACATAGCTGTTACTTCCGACGGCATGCCCTTTCCTTCCACCAATTGATCTTTAAAGCTGACGCTTTTAGCATTAATACTCACAGAGGCGGAAGGTTGGTTGTCTATCTTGGTAGCAGATTGACAACTCATGTATTCGTCCACTGCCTTTCTTATTTCATGACGATGAAAATCTCTAGTATTCAGAGCCAGAGTAGTAACATTAGATCGTTGGGATTTCGGTGGCATCTCCGACGAAAATGTTCCCTTGTTGGTGCTTGTTTGCGAGATCTGTGATGTTTCCTCGTCAACAAGTGCATCAAGAGGGGCATATGCAAGGGCTGACTTAGATAAACCACCTTCTGTTCGATTCATCTTGGCACAGTGAAACATCTGGTATTTCTTAGAAATCGCTTGGGCAGTTGTAATTACATTAGGAGTCGGTATTTTCAATTTTTTAATAAAAGTTTGTATCTTCGGACCTTTTTTTTCTTTTTTTAAAACTTTTATTTATTGGCAGAAAGTTACAACAGGTGCAGCACCCATTACGCAGAAGCACGCCAAGAGTCATAATAGCACATTAAGGCATTCCATCAAGCATTTTATATATCGGTACAGAATGGGTGGGAAGGTCGACAGCTCCAGATACCCAGCACCTATGGCGAGCCGGGCGGACCCGGTGGGGGGGGTGGGATCCCGCTCAGCCATGTCTCTATTATTGAGATAGCTGCAGAACTCGGTCCATACATTTTTGGGGCGGGGTGTCATTGGGAGGGATCCGATATACTCTTCTTCACACATTTGTATCCACGTGAGGGCTTTTAGCCAAATCTCAAGGGTGGGGGGGGGGGGGAAGTGGCGCTTCCAGCATGTAGTATACATCTTTTAGCAACAATAGCACTTACGTAAACAAATTTGACTTTTTTTTTGCATTTTCTGCGGTCCACATCCCAAACAGCAGGGCTAGTGGATCGCGCTCTACTGGAGATCTAATTATTTCAGATAGCGCTCCCGTTACCCCCATCCAGAACGCACTCAGAGCAGCACAGGACCAGAACATGTGTATATGTTCTGCCTCTCCAGAGTGACATTTCAGGCTTGTGTGAGTCGGGGTGCGTGTGAATTTTGCTACTCTGTGCGGTGTGTAGTAAATTCTGTTAAGGAGTTTATATTGTATGCAACGGAATCTGGCGCTAAGGGAGACTTTGCGCGTATGACCACACATTTTTTCCCACATTCGGTCAGTGATTTCCATCTCCAGTTCTCTAGCCCATGTCTCACGTGGTTTGAGGGATGCATTATCTAGTTTTTCCAGCTGCATTTTATACAGAGAAGATATTATGCCCCTGCCGCCTGTGGAATTAGCTATGTATTGAAGTTCGGGTGAGTCTGGGGGCTCGTCAGGGTAGGAGGGCCACATTGCACCTACCGCCGCTCTCAACCTAAAGCATTGTAAAAACTCAAGTGCTGAGTTGGAATGTTCAGGTCGCCACGTTTGGGGAGTGATAAATTTCCCGTCGGGGAACAAATCAGTTAATGCTCGTAGCCCAGGTTCTCCCAATGTTGCAGGAATGGTTTGTCGTGGGTGGGGGAGAGTCCTGGGAATTGCCATATGGGAAGCCATTTATAATATGGACGTTGTCCTTGGTCAGAGTTCAAGATCCTATTCCATGCTCTAATTGTGGTGGCCACGGGGTCTGCTGGGGCTTCTGACCGGAACGTGCGGTGTAATAGCAGAGTCATGATGTTGGTCCCGCCACCAGCCAGTACCTCTAATTTGACGTGAGGGGGCGGATTTGTGTGTGCGTACCAGTGCGTGGCATGTTGGGCCTGTGCTGCGGTCCAGTATAGGGTTAAATGTGGGGCTGTGAGTCCCCCTTTTTCGTAGGGTAGGGACATATGTTGCCACTTCTTGCGGACGGCCCCAAAGTGCCAGAGGAATTGGGCGCACGACAGGTAGAGCCTCTTGAAATATTATTTCCCAGGCCATATTGGTACGTTGGCGAAAATATAGAGGACCTTAGGGACCGCGATCATTTTAACTAGGGACAGTCTGCCTGCCAGGGACAGCGGGAGGTTGCGCCATCTGAGCATCTTGGATTCAATGAGCTGGGCTGTTGTCTCATAGTTATCTTTCAGTAAGGAGGTTTTGGTTAATGGCACTTGCACCCCTAGATACCTTATGCCTGTAGGGGACCAGCGTAAATGGAATTCACATGACGGTTGTTGGGTTGCCGCGCGGAGAGGGAATATTTCAGATTTAGAGTAGTTAATAGTAAAGCCAGAGTACGTGCCAATTTTTGTAATGTCCCGAATGATCGGGTCTAGGTATGTGGAAGGGTTTCTCACATATAGGAGTACATCGTCCGCATATAGTGAGATGATCTCAGGTGTATCTTGTAAACTAATACCTTTACGGGTATGTCGGTCCCTAATATGGTCCGCCATGGGCTCAATGGCGAGCGCAAAAAGGATTGGGGAGAATGGACACCCTTGGCGGGTGCCCCTGTGTATTGTAAAGGGAGAGGAGACAATGGAGTTGACCAGCACTCTGGCCATTGGCCCTGCATATAGCAATTTTATATAGATCATATTTGGTCCTATTCCCATTTTTTCCAGCACAGCCCATAAGTATTGCCATGAAACCATGTCGAAGGCCTTCTGGGCGTCTAGCGTGACTGCTACAGCGCCAGCCTTCGGGTCAATTCTGGACATAAATTCTGGACATCACATTGAATAGATGCCGGATATTGAGTGCAGTAGAACGGCCAGGGACAAAACCACGTTGGTCTGCGTGTACCAGGTGCGGCATAAACGGTAGGAACCTGTTTGCTATTATTTTTGCAAAGATTTTCATATCCATGTTGATGAGCGATAGGGGCCTGTAAGAACCACATTCGTCTGGGGGTTTCCTTGGCTTGGGAAGGACGGTAATTAGGGCTTCCCTTAGGGAGGGGGGGAGAGTGACTGCCCGGAGTGATTCGGTCCAAACCCCGTATAATATGGGTGCTAGGATGGCGACATGTTCCTGATAGAACTCAGATGTGAGACCATGCAGGACCGGGGCCTTATTTTTTGGAAGGTCAGAGATCACCTGGACTATCTCTTCCAAAGTGAACGGGTTATCAAGTTGTTCCTTAGTGCTTTGGGAGATAAGGGTCATCGCGATGTTGTCTAGCAGGTCATCCAGGTCATGGGCAGCATGTTCTGGCTGGGGGCCATATAGGGTGGCATAAAAACTGGCAAAGGTATCAATAATGGCTTAGTCGGACCAGTGTCGTAGGCCATGTACATCCAAGATGCTATCTATTCGGGTCTTGCCTCCCTCAGCCCGCACTAGTTTGGCTAGAGTTCTCCCAGGTCTGTCACCCTCGCCATATCTCCGGAACCTCGCCATATCTCCGGGCAGCCACTGGGCGAGCATAATATCGTACCTCGCTCAGGGTGTGGGATTCAAAACGTTCTAGTTCTGTTCTAATCTTAGCTAGGATTGCCGGATCTGGTGCGGAAGCATATTCCTGTTCTAAAGTTTTGAGGTTAGTTTCGATGCTATTGAGGGCCTGCCTTATGGCTTTAAGAACCCCCGCCTCCCTTGAGATACACATCCCCCGGTGTACACTTTAAATGCTTCCCAACAGGTCCCCTCGGTTGCGTCTTGCGTGTTATTATTTTCAAAAAACGTGTTTATGTCCGATAGGATTTCTGCTTTGAAGACAATGTCAGATAGGGCCTCGGGTTTAAAGCGCCAGGCCGGGCGGGCAGCCAGGGTGTTACCTAGATGGAGCTGTAGTACCACGGGGGAATGGTCAGAAAGCGTGGGTGGGAGGATCTTGACCTCCTGTACCCTACCTACCCGGCACCCTGATAGCAGGAACACATCTATTCTTGAAGAGCTGTCATGTACTGGTGAGTAGAAAGTGTACTCTCTATCTTGGGGATGGAGCGTTCTCCACACATCGTGTAAATGCAGGGTGTTCATGTGTGCAAGGAGTCGCTTAGCGGCTCGAGACGTGACCCTGCGGGAGGAGGCTGTCCTGTCCAGGACGTTATCCAGTATAAGATTCATGTCTCCCCCCATATAATGGGAACTTCCACGTATCTCAAAAGGATGGTGGCCACGGTGTCTATACATTTGGGGGAGTCAATGTTAGGGCCGTATGAATTCACGAGTAGGCATTCGTCATCTGCTAGAGTGCAGTGAAGAATCACATACCTGCCCTCTGTGTCAATGTGGGATGTATGGAGCGTGAACTTCACTGATTTGTGTATGAGAGTCAGGACTCCCCTGGATTGAGTGGAGAATTGGGTATAGAATCTGTTGGGGCCCCAGACCTGTGCTAGGTTAGAAGATAGGAGTTTCAGAGCATGTGTCTCCTGCAATAGGAGTATCTTGATCCCATGTCGCTGAGCATAGGCTGTGATCCTGCGGGATTTCGTGAAATTTGTCAATCCCCGAACATTCCATGCCATTATTTTAATGGCCATGTCAATAGTCTATGGGACATCTTAAATAAGATTTGTCGCCGATTACAGCCAGATGTGCTACGGTGAAGCGGAGACGCACCGCCACTTCATGGAACATCCCGATAGAAAGATCCATCTCTGATTATCACCATATGTGCTGTGTCGACGCAGCCACGCCCCTCCACCAGCCCTGTCACATCCTCTCTGCCGATTTTTGCCAAACAACTCCCAACTATCCCACCCCCCTCCCTCACCGCCCGAAACAAACTAGCAGTGTAATAGCACCCACCCCTGGAGCGACCTTCCGCGTGCCATCCCCAACTAGGCGACGCTCGGTGCACCTCACCCAAAACAGAATGTAAAAGTGCTGTGACCAATCCGACAGCTTCAATCCATTTGCCCAACGGGGGCAAACTTGAAAACAAAGCAAAAGAACTGGCATTTCAATTGCAGTGGGGGCCGCCACTGCCGTGTACCCAAGTGAGCAAGTGGTGTGGCGCAAGCGGCGCCTGTAGAGCAGCATTGAGTTACAGTGTGATGTGTTTCATTGGAGAAAGAGCAAAAGAACTTGACGGATGGGAGCAGATGAGGAGAGCTGCGGTTACAAGTAGTGCATAGAAGATGAGGGAGACCTCAGTCATTTTCCATCAAGTCGTTCTCAGGTGCTTCCAGTGGGATCTGTGCTTCGATGAATTAGACTGCTTCGTCCGGCACTGTGAAAAAGTATAGCTTATTCCGGAAAGTGAATTTCAGACGTGCTGGGAACAACATTGCATATTCAATTTTACGTTCTCGAAGCATTTTCTTCACCCCATTGAACTGTTTGCACTCCGCCTGGACCCCCACAGAGAAATCCAGGAAAATTCTAATGATTTGCGAATCCATTCTGAGTTCACCCTTTTCGCGTGCAAAGCGCACTATATGGTCTCTGTCTCTGTAGCTGAGGACTTTCGCTATTATGGGCCTGGGGAAGTCACCTGGTTTGGGATGGGGGCGAGTGAGCGGTGGGCTCGCTTGATCGTAAAGAATGGTGAAAGTGGAGGGTCGCCCAAGAGATCTTTGAGAAGGGTCTCAACTGCCAGTTCCATGCGGCCCTTGAGTGCTGACTCCGGAACCCCCACAATGTGGATATTGTTTCTGCGAGACCTTGATTCTAAATTATCACACTTGGATTTAACACTCTTCATGTCACGCACCAAACCTGACACCGTATTTTGTAGGGTGAGCACATTATCCTCGTTGGCCCCAATTCTGGTTTTGGCTTCGGTGATCCTGGAGCCATGTTGGTCTAGTTTAGATCTCAGAGAGGCCACATTTGCATTTCTATCATCTAACTTCTCGTGAAAGGAGGCAGAGTTCTTCGCCATGGATTCCATTATTGACGTCAGGTCGGGCTGTGGGGGGTCCAGTGGAGCATCCATGTAGGTGTCATTGGGGGAGGTGGCATTCTGCTCCACCCTGGATGTTGGCCTGATAAACGTATCCATGGTCCCGCCTTTGCTGACCCACGAGCTTTGTTAGGCATAGCAAGGATAGATGGTATTATGTACGGATATAGGTGGGTGCTGCCTGAATGCCCCGAGGAGAGGGACTTGTAGGCCCAGGGGGGGAACACAGCAGGGTGACATGGGGATGGGAGGTGAATAAGGACGACAGGGCACCTTCAGCTGGAGCACCCCACCAATGCCCACGCGGGGGCCAAAACGTTAATGGCGGGGCTCTTCACCAGGTGTCGCGGATCTATTGGAAGTAGCGGGCCCCCCTTTCCAAGTGCAGCAAAAGAATGGCAGCTAATGAAATAGTCTCCAGAACAAACAAGAAGAGATTGAGTGGGCCGCCAGCACCAGGGGCAAGCAGCCAGGCAATGCCAGAGGCCAGGGGATCGCCCAGCCTGCCTGGCAAGGCAGACCTGATAGTGCACCGTGTTGAGGGGACCAGGCGCAGGGCCCGGAGGAGAGGGGGGGTTCCCTCTGCCGGGATATGTCCAGTGTCTGTCTATTAATCAGCGTGGGTCTATTGCTAGTTGGCGGCCTCGCGTTGAAAGGAGAAGTGCTTCTGGAGGCCCAGCAATGGATCTTGCGAAGTGTGGATGGGCTGCAGGGACCAGCCGCCGACGTAGTGCTGTGTCTAGGAGCTGGGGGCCGCGCACACGAGAGATCCGTGACATGCGGTCATGTTGTTACGCCCCCCCAGCTCCTTACCTCGGCTTCCAGCGGTTCGGGAGCAGGGCAGGCCAGGCACCCCCACAGGCAGAGCGGCCGCAGTGCCTCCCGTGGCGCAGGCCACAGTGTGGGCCGTGGCGCGAATGCGGCCACCAATCCGCAGCCGGAGCGGACCTCGGCACGTAGGTGGGACGCGGAGGAGCCGGTATCAGGAGAAGGCTCCCGCGTAGGCCAGCCGGGGAGAGCTCCCGTCGGGCCTCACAGCAGGGAGGGGGCCCCGGCAGGCAGTTGCAGATGATTATTCCAAGGTGGGGGGAGGAGGGCAGACCATACACGCAGCCGCCTCCGCAGCACGCCTCGCAGAGTGGGTGGCGAGGCACTCAATCTAGCACCACGCAGCAGCTTAGAGCGCGGCCTGTCCCATTCCGCATAGCTCGCCGGGCTCAGACAGCGGGCCACGTAACTCGGCTCCAGAGGCCCGATTTTCACCCAAAAAGGTTGAGGATGTAGCCCAAGATCAGCTCTTCATCCGTCGGGTGTTCCCACCACAGGATTTTGGATTTCGCCACCGATGTAGTACGATGAAGGATTGCTGGGCACGGAGCTCCACAACTAAGCAGCCATTTTGTCAGCTGCTCAACAGCGCCCCCATCTTCACACCTTTTTTGTTTGTAATCATTGGTTGATTTTTTGAAAGCTTAGTGGACGAGACATTAGTCGGTTTAGTACCATTTTTTTTGCCGGTTTTGAGAAAACCGTATATGCGACTTGCGCCGACTTCATTGCCATTTCCTGTGCAGAGCTACCCGCATTTGATTCACTCTCAGTAGACTCTTCAACCCGATTATCAGCTTTATGTGGCTCGCCAATTGCAACCACCTCCCCAACGATACTATTAATTTGGGGTACCTGGTTGAACACAGAAACCCCTACTGCCTGTGCCAATCCAACTATCAATGATGGCAGCGGGGCAACAGGCCTTGTGTTCATATCTGTTATTCGTGTTGCAGGAATCGAAGCCTGCAGACCTGGAATTGCACACTTACATTGCAATTTATACGTGGCTTTCTTTTGCCATAATGATAGATGTTCAATTTGTGCGGCTTGTTTAAGAACCTTTCTGTAAGAGTATCATATAGTTTAAGCAAAGCCGACAAAGAAAACTGAGTGGCCTTTAACGCAATTTCCATTAATGCATAATTATTTGGCACAGAGTTATCTGCATCTGTATTTTGTGTTGGTTTTGCAGAAGGTATGTTTCCAGACGGAAATGGTGCTTTTGGCAAGCATATCGGTACTTCATCAAACGTAAACACCGACGGAGCACACGTTCTCCTCGGCGTTGGTGCACAAAATGACACATGTATGCTCGAAATACTCAGTTTCAATACTAGTAAACATTACAGGTGATTTAGATAGATTATCTGATAAAAGCTGTGGAGAAAAGCTAGAGTTAAACGAGTTCAAATCAATTATTAGTACACTCGGCTTGCGCCTTTGCCGCTTCAACTACGGCTGTACACGGCACTGAGTTCAGAAGACTGTTATCCATTATTGAGGTATTCATAATTGCCATTGCTACCCGTGGCGGACAGCACGATATTCGATAGTTTGGCGCTGGATGCCCGTCGCATTGTAATTGTTTATCAAGTACGACATTTCTCTTTTGACTCACAACAGGCAGATTTACATTCGAGAAAGAGGCGGGAATTGTATTCATACACGGACTCGCTGCATTGTTCGTCAGCGGATTATTCGATGAAGATACCGCCTCCTTACAAAATGTCCTAATGTCCATACATTTGCTTGATGCAGCTTTTGCAGATGCAGCCTTGCACGCTATCTTCGGAGTAGACGTATGGTTTAAAAAACACATCTTAGCATTATTACCCTCACTCATGGTTGCCACGGGCTGATTCACAGGAAGCAAGCCCCTAGGCATTCCTGTTTTTAATGAAATCGCCATCCGTATACGACTGAGCAAGCCGAGAAGTTCCTCTCACCTCGTCCACGACTGCGAGGCTAAGAGGTAAAGAGGGACTTGTCGGGACTTGCTCGGTGTGCGCGCGCTGGTGCTCGTGGACGGGTCCTTTTTATGATGACGTAATCCAAAAGGGGTGTGGTCACACGTAAAACGTGGTTAACTGTAACACACGCAGAGTTCCAACAGCATTTTGCAGAGCGTCCTGAGGCAGAGAGGGTCTTGTCGGGACTTGCTCGGTGCGCGTGCGCTGATGCGCGCGGACGGGTCCTTTTATGAGGATGTAATCCAAAAGGGGTGTGGTCACACGTAAGACGTGGTTAACTGTAACACACGCAGAGTGCCAACAGCGTTTTCCAGAGCTTCCTGAGGCAAAGAGGGACTTGTCGTAACTTGCGCGGTGCGTGCGTGCTGGTACGTGCGGACGGACCCTTTTATGAGGACGTAATCCAAAGGGGTGTGGTCACACGTAAGACATGGTTAACTGTAACACACGCAGAGTTCCAATAGCATTTTGCAGAGCATCCTGAGGCAAAGAGGGACTTGTCGGGACTTGTCGGAAGAGTGATAATTAAATGTGGATCATTACTGGTATAATCATCCTCGTCCCAGTAACACTAAAGAGTGGAAAGCAAGCAGAGGTAATTCATGGAATCCTGATACCTGGCCCAGTGATAAAAGAGTTGTATCAAGAAAGTGAGCAACCTTTTGGAAGAGTGAGAAACTGGCATAGCCAGAGAAGAAAGTGGACTTTGCACCAAGAAAGAATAATAAACACAATGGATGAAGTGAGAGAGAGAGTGGGAAGATACGAAGGGGAAAGCAAAGTGTTGAGAACAATGTGAAAAAGCTAACGAACCCTCATTTTGAACTGTGTGAACTTGTTCAAGGGATTGCCAAGAACTAGATACGCATTTCTTATTGATGTGACATTGCTGAACAGCAGAATACATGAGAAGGAAGTAATTCTCCTCTTCTTTAGTTCTTTGTATTCATTGGCAGGGCTAGAATAGTTTAGAGTTGGACAGAGGACAGTTTTCTTTGGAGACCTAACGACGACCGACGAGACCCCCAGTTAGTTTCCGTTAGGTAAGGAAGACCCCTTTAGCTTAGGGATAGATAAGAGTTTCATCTTTTGGTTGTTTAATAAACTCACTTAAATGGAACAGAATTGCAACTGTCCTTCTGACCCACCACAGGATCAAGAACTATATCTGGAGGATCAAATGAATATCCAGTTTGAGTGGGTTAATTTGGAGGTACCTTGTAGGCTCCGCTCTCCTCTCCTTCCTGAAAGGATGCCTAGAGCCCAGAGGAAGATGCACAAATCTTCGTTGTCTTACTTAAATCCCACAGTGGAAACAACAAATGCTGGGCAGGCCAAAGTGACCGGACTGCTTTTGGAAAGCAGAACGCCTGGGACTTCACAGATGAGACTAGCTAAACTCCCTGTTTTGTGTGAGAACCGAAACTGCAAGTGTTAACCTCAGACTTTCCCCCAGAAACCCAAATCCAAGTGTATTTGGGAGGGAGCATGTGATTGTGCAACCTAGGCCTCTCTCCCACTAAACAGGATTCTCAAACCTGGTGTAGCCTTCAACTCTGTCTATTGTATGGTGAAACCTACTGAAACCTAGGCCTCTCTCCCACTATACAGCATTCTCAAATCTAGGTATAGCCTCAATCTCTGTTTATCACCTGTCGAAACGTATTGCTCCTGAAACCTAGCCCGCTCTCCAACTATACAGGACTCCCAAATTTATATGTAGCCTCCATCTTTCTCTATTATATGGTTAAACCTACTACACTGTGAAACTCAGGCCTCAATGGTATAGGACTCTCAAATCTAGGCCTGTTTCCTCTGCTGTACTGGACAAAGATTGCCCCAGCCGAACAATCTCAAAGCTTAGGGTACTTATAGCTCACACCACCAAAGTGGACACTGGCCGCAGGCACGGCCAAGCATCCATGCACGATAGAATGCTGCTATGGCTAAGCACATCCAGTCTAGCATCACATATAGCTGTCTAGACTGAAACACCTGACGTACCTCAACACCTCTGCCTCTAGCATACAGCAACTACCACCCGAAAGGAACTCGGTATAACTGGCTTCACATAGACTCTCTCAACAATAGCAATCAATCGCAAACCTTCAACAGCGCCCACCCACGTGCCTGACACCTCTTTGGGCTGCTTAGTCGAGCATTGCCAGCCACCCAAGTCCTAGGCCCGCAAAATGAACGCATGCATCGAATTCAGAACAAAGGAGACGATTCTCTCTCTCTCTCCCTCTCTTTTTGTCTCTCACAGAAGAATGAGCTGTCACCATGCTGCACGATGGGAGCCTAGCTCCATGAACGTATTAGTCTTCTCTTCACTCTATTTATCATTGAATGCCTGTCCGTTTTCTTGTGACGTAAACAAACATTTATACATCCAATAAATAGATTCAACGTGCTTTTTTGGTATGAAAATCTGTTTTAAAAAAGCTGCATAATTATTTTGAAGAACGTATTCCACGTTCCGACTTATTTGAGGATCTATTTAGCTTTCATGAATTTAATCAAGATGCTATTGAAGAGAACTACAATTACAAAAAGTAACTTGCCCTACTTTGTTCTCTGACTTTTCACACATTCTGCATGCTACCAGTTTTCCTTTCTCTGTATCTTCTCTCACAGGAGCCACTCATGGAAGAATATGCAATCGCTGCACAGGTGTTCAGTCTCAACGTGTGCGATATGTGTGAAATAGCCAGGAACGCTGTCCTTCAGAGTGGTCTATCGCATGAGGTATGCTTATCGAATGTAGGCCAACATTTAAAGCTGTTCACATACACTCTTTCATATTAATCACAAAACTTTCTAAGATAGATGAATCTTATAGTTGTGTAACTATGGTACATAGTCGGGTTCTTATCTTTTTAGCCCTTACAGATTAAAGGTTTGTCAGTGGATGCAAGCAAACATACGGCCATACATTACTGCTTCCACTTATCACAACTAGAAATATTTATAGTCACATTTCTAGCTTGAAAAATATTGTAATATTTGGCAAATTGCACTTAACATGTTGATAGCAACTATGTCGTTTTACGTATTTTGTTGGTTCAAATAATAGTTATTTGCAATTTTAGAACATACCCTTTTTTCTTTTAAGAAAGTAGGTATTGTTTTTCATAAAGCTAAAAAGTTAATCGTATGTGAGAGACTTGAAATAATGACTCATGCAAAGACATACAAACAAACCCAGCTTGTATCATATGTATGGGATTTACAAAGCAATGAAGTGCTGCACAAAGATGACATACCCAGGGGCTTGGAAGGTGCAGCTAGGAGGTAGGATGTATTTCCTCTTGCAGTTCTAAGTTCCCAGCCTGGCCTCTGAAGATGATGAGTTTCTCAGCCAAGTAGAATCCTTTTTTAGTTGGGACTGCTTTGTAGGTAACGCAGGCATTCTAAAACATAATCGTCCAGACTCTCAAAACTAGCCTATCTCCTCACTTATTCCAAAAAAGTGGCAGACAATTCACAAAGGGCATCTGAATTCAGTTGCCTGTTTCCTCCTTTGCACATTTGCACAAATAAGGGGGTGATTCTGGGCATTTTAAAGCTCATCCCGCATTCACAAATGGGATGCGTTTTAAAATGCAAAGAAACGAGGGGCTCCCCCTGAGCCTGCTCAGAACAGGAGCAGCAGGAGGCGAAAATCATGACGGGGTCATTTCTGAACTCATCATGATTTCGTTTTTGTAGTGTGACAGCCGCGGGTAAAACTCTGTTGGATGGAAATGCTTGTGTTCAGTCATTTCATTGAGACTGGCCCTTTAACGGCTGGTCTCTGTGAAAGAGCCGTTCGTACATTAGTGTTGGGAGAGCGCTCTTTGCGCTACAGTCCAGCCCCTCCAGAAATGGTCACGTCACCTTTGTGAAAACGGTGACCGGAGCATTTTCTGCACTGATTTCATTTGTGCTGCTTTATTAGAATCTGACCCAGTGTGTATTTGAAAGGTCTGGAAGCATAGCTCCTGAGGACGAGGTTAATGTGGATGAATGTTCTTAGTCTTGTAATGAGGCTTGCTGCAACACGCTGGACTGCTTTCAGAGGGGTCATGGGAGCCTCTAGGACTCCTGCCAGCACAGAGGTTTGATTGTGCAAAGCAGGCTTGATAGCTCTGGTGGTGGCATGTTGCATAAAGACGCATTTTATTATCTCAGTGTGACAGAATCCTGCAATGGCCAGAAGAAATACTAGCGGAATGGATAAAAGCTTCTATGTGCTATGCTCAAGCTTGCACTAACTTGGCTCAAAGGTATTTTAATCATAAAGACAAAGTAATAAGCATACCTCCTTTGCTAAAGTACTCTTGAGTACAGGCTATACTCTATAGTTCTCTGTAGTCCTGCTCTCCCTCCTTCCCAACTGGTTGGGACACCTGCATCTGCAGGCGGGTCAGAAAAAGCTGGTTCTAAGAGATAGTTGATCCTTTAGAAATTTTAACATAATGGTACTACGTTGCGCATTTGTGTCCCTCCGCGTGCCAGTCCCCCTTCATCCCTACGTCACCAACCACCCACACCCAGTTGCTGTTTTCCGCCTACTGGGCGGCTCAGAATTGCTGCGCTGCATGACATCCCTTTTTTGGGGTGTTACTTTTTGGCTGTCCACCTCCTTTTTTCATTCAGATTGGTGTATTTATTTATTTTTTCTTCAACGCGGTGCATTCCTATCACATTTGATAAAGGATTCATGCAATGCATCCGTTGTAGGAAGTAGTTCTCAGCGGCCGATCGTCATCGTGACTGCGTCCAATGCCTGGGGTTCTATCAGCGGGAGAGTTTGTGTGGCTTTTGTTGTGGAATTCACCCGAGGTCTCTGCGTAGTCATCTTCTTTCCATGTCACAGCTGGTACCGGTACCAAAGGCAACCAGAGATTTCAGAAGGACTAGGAAGATGGCTGACATCGGAAGAGGGGTCCGTGCCGGCAGGTGAAGTACGTGTTTCAACACCAGCCCTCAGTAGCGAGGTGAGGACCGACACCCCAGTTTCGGGATCTTCACAGGACTGTTCAGAGGGAAACACTAGGTGCTTACACCTATGAGTACCTCGTGGTGGGAAAACGTTAGTACCTCTAGTTGGGAAAATACCTGATAAGGTTCGCCCCGTACTGGATCATTTGATCACTCCAGTATTCAGGCAAGATTAGCCATAAAGAGGTGAAAACTTCCAGGGTGATTCCCCGGTGACTGGATTCGTACCCAATTTGGCTACCTCCGTTGAATCTTCAAGGACTTTGGTACCGAAGAAAGGTGAGAAAAGTACTCACAAGTGGTACAAACATTCTTTGTCCGTAACGAGCTCGGTAGCAGCTTATGAGAAGAGGCGCAAAAGAAGGAAATCTTCTAAGGACAGATGCCCAATAGCAGCATCGGTACCGGAAAGTCAAAATGAGCATATTAGCCCCACGTGAAATTACTTCACAGTGCCACGTGAATCATTTTTGGGCACTCCAGTGAGCCCTAAAACTCCAGAGATTTAATCCTCAATTTTCTCCGGAGACTGAGGAGATTTTGACAGAACCGATTAAATCACCTCTGCAATTAGTGTTGACCAATATACAGGTAGTCCAAGCCTGTTCTGTTCAACATTTACAATCTTGCTGAACAATCATCCAGGATTGACTCTCCTACATCTCCTCTGAGACTAGAAGAAATCCAAGACAAACCATCAGATGTGGCTTAAGATATTACTAATACACTCTTGAAGACTATGTTGTCCCAATCGTTTCTAGAGGTCTTAGCCAACGTATTAAGGATAAGATGGGGTCTCCTGCCTCTCCTCAAGGAGCGGATCACAAGGAGCAAACTCCATTACCAACACGAGTTTCATTTGAAGGCGAGGGTGCTGCCCCTCCTAACAGGAAACAAAAGGTATCGAAAGACACAGAGTCAAATGACGATAATTCATCTGTTTCTCCTATGAACATTTTCCATGACATAGAGGCGAAGACCATGCACGCCTTAGAGATTAGCCAACAGACAAACCTGAGACTGCAGAGGTTTTTGGGAAACTGCCTTCTCAACAAACCAAGTCTCCATTGCCTATGGAATTGTCTGTCATGGAACATGCGTTGACTCTTCTGGGTAAACCACTTTCTGATCCTCATCTATCCAAAGCTGTGGATGCTAAATGCAAAGTCCCTAAAGAGGAACTGTGATGAATCCGCTCTGAAGTACACAGGGGTTCCTCGTCAGGCACTGGCTCTGGCAATACCAGCATAAGCAGGATAAGCTGTGCATCAAAGGGTTAAAGGTTTCTGCCAGCTGGGGAGGTTAATTGACAGGATTTCTAACCAATCACAGCGGGGATTCAAGTACTGAGCTTTTGCTTTGTTTTCTGTTGGTTGCTAGGAGACCGGAGAAGGGGAGCTGGAAAATGACGGTTACAAATGGGCTTACTAAAAGCTCCTGCTAAGAAGAAACAAGTTAAGTGTTTTGGAAGAAACAAAGTTTATGTTGCGCCGTTGCACCTATTTCAAAGTGTGTTATTGAGCCCGTGAAGCGACCGACTGAAACGCTGAAGGGGGTTCCTGAGAGCGTGAACTTCACCGAAGTGACGAGCCGCCGTCCGAGGTGAGAGGAAAAAAAAGAAACCGTCGTGGCGGTTTCCGAAGAGGAAGAGTGTAGAGCCATCTTCCAAAACGAGGAGAAGGACGAGAGGGGAAAGCGCTCGATCCGAAGATCGTATGGTTGATGACGAAGGAGAGGTGAGGGGCGGAGTCCACACAGAGACGCCGAGACGAAAGGGAAAAATCCAGCTGAGCGGAGAAGCAAAGTCCTCCGAAGCTGCAGCCGCTGACTGGGAGAAGACAGATGAGGTGAGAGGCGGGGCCTCCCTCAGCGATGCGGAGCTGCAGTAAACAGCTGACCGGAGGGACAGAGTCTTCTCCCTCGCAGCCGATGAGGTAAGAGACATCGCTGAGGAAAAAGGCAGGGGTTGCCAAACCACGAGTATATGCCCAAGCTGAATAGACATTCATGTGGGGAAAGAGACATGTAAATACTGAAATACAGCGGTATATGTAGTTAAACGAACGTATCACAGAGAGTGGAAAAAGAGGGAAGACCACAGTAGGAGAAGGGAAGTGCCAGTATAATTCGGCTGAAGGAAAAGAGTTTATTATAAAGCTAAAGACAAGTTGGAACTTAAAGACTAAAGATACTGTTAAGCAAAAGACAAGTAAAATAAAAAGAGAAAGATTAATAAGTACCTGAAGAGAGAAGAAATAACAAAAGGGGTTAAAGCAAGAAAGGAGTTTTGGGCTAACAGAGACTGTGAGCAGAAATGTATAACACTATAGAGTCTTACTATAAAGACTTACCTGAGACATCCCTCTGCCTTGCCGAAGTACTTTCAAGTCAGAATCTTTCGAAGAGAAAAGACGTATCCTTTTTCCTATAGACAAAGAAATCTAAAGTTAATAAAAAGTTGTTTATGTTACAGTACCATCTACTTTCAGTCTCAGCGTGATTTGTCCTCAAAACACAGAGAACAACAATCTTACAGGAACCTTTTGTTCTGATGAGAAATCTACCTACACATTCTTCTGTGGTCTCTGCAGCTTTAGGTACTAAGGATAAAGGTCCTGCATCTTCCCCCACTTCAGCGCTAGATAAAATGCTAAAGCTTGGGAGGCACACGTTAAAAAAGTCTTACACCAGTGCTTCGCCACAACTCTGGCATGTCAATACAGCTACGAGTTTAGCCGGTTTTAATCGCTTGATTTGGGAAAACCTGGATCATTTTCCAGAAATGCTTCCACAGGCATCGGCAGATGAATTTTCCTTCTGGGTCTCAGAAGATGGAGAGGCTGCGATACAACTGCTGG
The DNA here is from genome assembly GCF_040938575.1 of Ambystoma mexicanum. NCBI lineage: Eukaryota > Metazoa > Chordata > Amphibia > Caudata > Ambystomatidae > Ambystoma > Ambystoma mexicanum. The sequence goes on along the minus strand of NC_090938.1, from coordinate 109,034,606 downwards.
TGGTAAAAGATCTAACAGACACTACAGCAAGAGCTGTAACTAGTTAAGTGTGCATGCGTAGACATACATATTTATCAACTACGTCCTTGCATCAGGATATTCAAGATAAGGCGGCAAACCTTCCGTATGATGGTAAAACTTAATTTGATCCGTCAACTTACAACGTTCTTCAAAAATCGAGTGTTACAACAGTGAAATCTCTCAGTTCCATCTTGGTGAAACACCCATACCATCAAACTTTCTAATCTTTTAAGCCGCGTACTCGGGCTAATAATGGTACAGCCTCGGCTAATAAACCTTACTATTCCTCAATTAAGAAGAGGAGATACAGGCCAAAGGCAAAGTCATGGGTCAACCCCTCATCTTCTACCTCTCAGGATCAGAAGAAGTCTGACTTCCATCCGGGTATGTACAAACCATCTGCTCCAATCTGCATCAAGGAGAATACATACCCGGTAGCAGGAAGGATTGTAAAATACCTACACCAATGGGAGCACATCACGCAAAAGGATTGGATATTGAACATCATTCATCAAGGTTACTCTCTGGCCCTTCATGCTACACCACCATCTTCGCAACCCAAGCTCCAAAAATCATCTCCTTAGCTTCTCAACGAGATAAAAAAACTTCTCTCTTTGGGGGGCGATAGAATTGGTTCCAGAAGAGGGGTGCTCGACAGCCCGAGCAGGATGGCCACAGGCAAACACAGCTCTGAGACGAACAGGCCGTTCGAATTATGCCCGCTTCAGATTGCTTTCGTGTGCAGTGAATCTATTTGAGGGTTGATTGCTCTGGCAGCCCACTTCTTGAGCGCAATAGGCTCACTGGTCGCCTGTGATCTCGTCTGAGGGCAGCAGTGGATCGGGGCTCCCTGCGGTGCCCGACAATACTGACGAAGCCGTGTGAGCAACAGCCCTGCTCCAACAACTGAAGCGGGTGAAAAGGAGGTCGGGACACATGGCGCAGCATCAGGGCATGGCTGCTCTTCGGATCAGGGCATCGGGTGAGTGAAGCCTGCGCCCTATCAGTGTATTATAACGGGAGCGGTTCCCGTGTCAGGTGCCCCGCCTCAGCCACATACGAGGGCCTCACAGTTCTGCTTCTGCAGCAGCTGTAAAGGGCGTTGGAGGTGTCAGCCCTCTGTTATTAAGACTGCGTTGCGCTCACACCTCAGCGCAAGGCCCCCATACCTGCTGCATATCTCCCCAGATGATTATGCCTGCTAGCAGCGCTCACTGCGACCTACCTTGCAATCATGGTACTAGTTTCCTAGATACTGACTACTATGCTATGCGACAAACTGATCCCTGCCATGCTTGAAATGGAACACACTCTGATGAATGAGCAGGTTACAGCACAGTAGACACCCAGGAGCACTGATCAGAGCTTCATTGACTGCATTATATGATATGATGAGTCATTTATAATGTGCCTGTACACAAGTGTTTCTAGGCACGACAAGACAAGGGAGGGAAGACAGAGGGAGGACCAGACAAACAATCTTAGTAGGCCTTATGTCATTCAGATTGTGCAAGTGCGAGAACGAGAAGTGAGAGGGGAAAGGGAGGGGGCGAGGTACAAGGGAGATGGGAGGGGAAAATAGGGCAGCAATGCTCTGAGTAAGTGCAGCCAGGGCAGCGCAGCTCTGGGTAGAGCAAGGAAAACAAGGGACTGTAGGGTTACAGTTACAGCGCCTAAGTGTGTGATAGGCCCGGAGGCAGTGCAATGATGACTGATCAAGAAAGAGCCTGGTACCCAGTGAGACTCTGAGGGTAGCCAAGCAACCAGTCGGTACAGCATACAGGTAGGTCAGGTAGGTCAGCAGGGGAGGGAGAGAGAGAAAGCAGAGAAGAGGAAAGTTTTGAGCTGCTTCTGGAACTTCAGGTGGGCCGGCTCAAGTTCGAGAAGGGCAGGGAGGCCATTCCAGAGGGAGGCACCTGCAGAGGAGAGAGATCTACCCCCACTCTCTGCCTGGAGAAGCATCTACACTTAGAGAGTTTTATTTATTTATTTATTCGTATTTTTAAAGTGCACATCAGTCCTAAGGCATTGTGGCGCTGTTACAGGATATACATTGCTGGTTACAAGGAATACATGGCAGTTACATGAAAAACAGTTACATTACAGATTTTGTTTTAGGGTAACATAAGATAGACTTTACGGATTGTTTGCCAGACATGGTGCCTGGGCTGTGGGAGGTACAGGGCATTGCCATGTAGTCCTATTGAAGGTGAGGTGAGTGTTATATGAATAGTGCGGTTTTGAGTGATTTGCGAAAGGCGAGCAGGGAGGGTTCAGCTCTGAGTGCATTCGGGAGAGCATTCCATAGTTTAGGTGCTATTTGAGGGAAACCTAAGCAGCCAGCATTAGTTCTTTTTATGAGCGGTACGCAGATTTGGTTAGCAAGGTGGCTTCTGGTAGTGCGGGTAGAGGTGGTTTTGGATAAGGTTTCAGATAGATAGGATAGGACGGAGAGGTTGATGCATCTGTGTGTCACGGTGAGGATTTTGAAGTTCATCCTTTCTTTAATAGGGAGCCAGTGGGCATTGTGTCTGATCTGGGATATGTGTTCCCTTTTAGGAATGTGTAGGGCTGCGCGGAGTGCGTTGTTCTGTACTATTTGGAGTCTGTTTATGTTTTTAGTGGAAGTGCCTGCCAGAAGGGCCTTGCAGTAGTCAAGTCTAGCTCCTATGGTGGCTCTGGCTATGGAGAGGCATTTTTGCGAGGTTAGAAAGGGTTTTATGGCAGTTATTAGTTTGGTGGTGTGAGCAGAGGCGGAGGAGATGGCGCCGACTTGTCGTGTCATAGAGAGTGTGGCATCTAAATACACTCCAAGGGTCTTTACTGATGATGAGACTGTTATGTTAGTATGGTCAATGATGAATTGAGAGTATTTGGTGTTAAGTTTAGAGAGAGTTTCCTTGGGCCCAAAGATGATGTTCTCGGTTTTATCCCCGTTTAGACAGAGACCATTGATTTCCATCCAGGTTTGGATGGTGGCATAGATCTGTAGGAGTGCTGCCGCATCAAGGTCGTAATCTCTGGTGAGAGGGAGGAGGACTTAGGTGTCGTCGGCATAGTTCGTATATGCTATGCCGAGCGCATCCAGCAAGTCAAAGAGAGGTTTGGTGAACATGTTGTAGAGGGTGGCTGCTCTACATGAGCCTTGGGGGACTCCACAGTTAATTATTTTGGTGATTTGGTTTTTGAGATCTATGAGGGCAGTTTCTGTGCCATGTCCTTTGCGGAAGCCTGATTGTCTTCTACCAGGGATGGCATTGGATTCCAGATAATGTTGGATTTGGTTGTGGGCGGCTTTATCCAGAATTTTGAGGAGGAAGGGAAGGTGGTAATGGGGCGGTAGTTGTTGGGGCAGGTGGGATCTAGGGTGTTTTTTTTTATGAGTGGACGAACCCATGCTTCTTTTAGGCTTTGACGTACGATGCCAGTGGAGAAGGAAGCATTGATAAATGAGGTGATGATGGGGTTGAGAGAGTATGCACTTTCTTTGATGATAGTAGGGGGACAGATGTCACCCTTGCAGGTGGAAGGTTTGATATTTTTGAGGAGTCAGTGACTTCCAATTCTGTGACTACTCTAAAAACAAAGAGAGGTGTTTGCGGGAGAGGTTTAGGTGGAGAGGGCAGATGTGGGGTGTCCTGGTTGGGAAGGGCTTTGCGCTGGGTTATTATTTTGTCTTGGCGCATTTTGACTTTGTTGATGAGAGCACTCTGGATGCTGGTGCACCAAGCTTTGTCTTTAATTATTTCATCCGGGGCGATGGAGGGGTTGGTGAGATCTTTGAAGATGGTGAAGATTTCCTTGGTTTTAAATTTAGCATTGGTGATTCTATGGTTGAAAGATTCAGATTTGGCAAGGAAAATTGCCTTTTTGTATCTGGATGAGATCACTTTAAATGTGTTTAGGGTGGACTGATTAGGCGAGGATCGCCAGTTGGCTAGCGCTCTGCGTCTATTGTTTCGTAGAGTGGATAGCTGTTCTGTAAACCTGGAATTAGAGTGCATGGATTTTTTTTCTTTTTTATCTTCTAGGGGAGCTGTGGACTCAATTGCTTGGGTGAGCATCTGTGTATATGTGTTGGCTAGTGAAATGGGGTTTTTGTTAAAAGGAGGTTTGAATTCGGGGATGTCTAGGAGCGGAGCGAGGTTGGTTTGATTTACTTTTTTGGAGCTTCTGACTTTGGTTGGAGGGGCATGTGAGAGAGTCTTACGAGTGGCAATGGTGGGAATAGCAAATTGGGCGAGATGGTGGTCTGTCCCTGGGAGGGCTGAGATGTTGGTGATATGATATGATATGATATGATATGGCATTTGTAACGCGCCTATACACAAGTGTTTCAAGGCGCGACGAGGCAGGGGGGGGGGAACAAGGGGAGACAGACAACGATCTTACTAGGCCAGGTGTCATTCAGATCGCGCAAGTGCAAGGGTAGAGGGGAAGGGAAAAGTGCATGGGGGAAAGGGAGAGGGGAAAGTGCAGTACAGGGTTATAAGCATACAGCATACAGGATAAATAACAAGGGCCAGCTGGTGGCAAGTGCGAGGTAAGTGCAAACAAGTGCTGGGAAGGGGGGCTGTATGGATACAGACACAGTCCCGTAGTGCAGGGGTTGCCGTGGAGGCAGTGCAGGGGAGAGTGGCTGGGCCGAGAACGGTGAATGGCCCAGTTGCAGATTCAGTGCAGTTTCAGTAGTATTAGCAGGGGAGAGGGGGAGAGAAAGCGGAGGCAAAGAGGAAGGTTTTGAGGTGCTTCCGGAACCGGAGGTGGTTCTCCTCAAGTTTCAGGGAGGTAGGAAGGCTGTTCCAGAGGGAGGCCCCTGCAGTGGAAAGAGATCTGCCCCCAACTCGTTGTTTGGAGAAGCGGCTGACCCTGAGGGAGTTGGAGGCGGATGAGCGAAGAGCTCGAGAAGGAAGATATTTAGGAAGAGAGGAAGAGGTTGATGGAGGTTGAGCAATTGTGATCAGCGATCCAGTCTATGGATCGGCCTTTGCAGTGGGTAGGAGCATTGATTTTATGTTTGAAACCTATGTTGGTGAGATTATTGGCTAGGGTGGAGGCTGCTTTGTTCTTGGGATAGTGAAGGCCTAGATTGAGATCACCTAATAGGTTGAGCTTTTTAGGTTGTTCCCTATGATTTGGAGGAGATGTTTTTGGTAGTCTAGTGGTGCGCCAGGTGGCCTGTAGGTGATTAGGATGTTAGTAGTGCAGTTGGGTGAGAGAGATAGTTTGGCAACGAGGAGATCTGAATTGTTTTCCCATTGTTGGTTGCAGAGTCTAATGGAGTAGGTATCTTTGAAAATGAGGGCTACTCCTCCTCCTCTAGAGGAGGTTTTGCAGTCCTGTTTTAGGATAGAGTAACCTTGGGGGAGGGCGAAAGAAAGGGAGGGGCCTGATGCTACATGTAGCCAGGTTTCAAAGATGGCTAGTAGGTCGAGATTAAGGGTGGTGATGAGCTCTTTAATCTCCAAGGCATGTGCAAGGAGCGATCTGGCCTTGATGAGCGCGCATTTCAGATCAGGGTAGGATGATGAGGATGGTTTAAGGCAATAGGTGCTGGGGATCGGGCCCAGTAATGTATTGAGTGTGTGATAGTCAGAATGATAGAGGTTGGGGTTGAGCTTGGTGCATTTGGAGTAGGAGTTGGGCATCTGGTGGTATGTGGTGTATGTTTGTAAGGCATGTTTAGGGGTGCGAGAGCTATGTCTAGAGTTTCTGGTGTCTAGAGTGGGTGGAGTGCTGCGTAAAGTGACATGTGACCTGGTGCGGGCTCTAAGTCTGTAATGCCTATGGGAGAGGACGGGTAGGCTATTGGGCTTGAGACTGAGCGAGTTAGGCTGGGTATACTGTTGTGGGTGCAGAGTGCCGTGATTGTGTTGTTGTGGAGGAGCTGGATCTGAGTGCGATAATGGCATACTGCAGATGGACCAGAGGGTGAGTGTGATGAGTGAGAGAGCGAGGTGGGTGAGGTGAGTGGGAGTGGCTGGTGATGCTGTCTGTCAGGCTGTAGGTGGATACATTTGTGCAATGTGGTGACACGAAAGGGTTGAGTGCTAGTATGGAGCTCGCTAATCCTATTTCCATCCGGGCGTGTTCAGGTGAGCGTGGGTGAGAGCCCGACCCTCCTGGGCCTTGCGATCTGGGCCTTGTTTTACTGCTTGAGCCCCCCGGGCCCTGCCCGCAGCGTTGTCCGCCCCGTGTCCCTGCTTCCCCTCTCCTCCCTCCTCCCGCCCCCTTGCCGTCCCCCGTGGTGTGATTGGCTGCTCTAAGGCAGCCGGCGAACCTAGTCGCCGTCCCAGCTCCTGACCGCCTTTCCATCCGGGCGTGTTCAGGTGAGCGTGGGTGAGAGCCCGACCCTCCTGGGCCTTGCGATCTGGGCCTTGTTTTACTGCTTGAGCCCCCCGGGCCCTGCCCGCAGCGTTGTCCGCCCCGTGTCCCTGCTTCCCCTCTCCTCCCTCCTCCCGCCCCCTTGCCGTCCCCCGTGGTGTGATTGGCTGCTCTAAGGCAGCCGGCGAACCTAGTCGCCGTCCCAGCTCCTGACCGCCTTTCCATCCGGGCGTGTTCAGGTGAGCGTGGGTGAGAGCCCGACCCTCCTGGGCCTTGCGATCTGGGCCTTGTTTTACTGCTTGAGCCCCCCGGGCCCTGCCCGCAGCGTTGTCCGCCCCGTGTCCCTGCTTCCCCTCTCCTCCCTCCTCCCGCCCCCTTGCCGTCCCCCGTGGTGTGATTGGCTGCTCTAAGGCAGCCGGCGAACCTAGTCGCCGTCCCAGCTCCTGACCGCCTTTCCATCCGGGCGTGTTCAGGTGAGCGTGGGTGAGAGCCCGACCCTCCTGGGCCTTGCGATCTGGGCCTTGTTTTACTGCTTGAGCCCCCCGGGCCCTGCCCGCAGCGTTGTCCGCCCCGTGTCCCTGCTTCCCCTCTCCTCCCTCCTCCCGCCCCCTTGCCGTCCCCCGTGGTGTGATTGGCTGCTCTAAGGCAGCCGGCGAACCTAGTCGCCGTCCCAGCTCCTGACCGCCTTTCCATCCGGGCGTGTTCAGGTGAGCGTGGGTGAGAGCCCGACCCTCCTGGGCCTTGCGATCTGGGCCTTGTTTTACTGCTTGAGCCCCCCGGGCCCTGCCCGCAGCGTTGTCCGCCCCGTGTCCCTGCTTCCCCTCTCCTCCCTCCTCCCGCCCCCTTGCCGTCCCCCGTGGTGTGATTGGCTGCTCTAAGGCAGCCGGCGAACCTAGTCGCCATCCCAGCTCCTGACCGCCTTTCCATCCGGGCGTGTTCAGGTGAGCGTGGGTGAGAGCCCGACCCTCCTGGGCCTTGCGATCTGGGCCTGTTTTACTGCTTGAGCCCCCCGAGCCCTGCCCGCAGCGTTGTCCGCCCCGTATCCCTGCTTCCCCTCTCCTCCCTCCTCCCGCCCCCTTGCCGTCCCCCGTGGTGTGATTGGCTGCTCTATGGCAGCCGGCGAACCTAGTCGCCGTCCCAGCTCCTGACCGCCTTTCCATCCGGGCGTGTTCAGGTGAGCGTGGGTGAGAGCCCGACCCTCCTGGGCCTTGCGATCTGGGCCTTGTTTTACTGCTTGAGCCCCCCGGGCCCTGCCCGCAGCGTTGTCCGCCCCGTGTCCCTGCTTCCCCTCTCCTCCCTCCTCCCGCCCCCTTGCCGTCCCCCGTGGTGTGATTGGCTGCTCTAAGGCAGCCGGCGAACCTAGTCGCCGTCCCAGCTCCTGACCGCCTTTCCATCCGGGCGTGTTCAGGTGAGCGTGGGTGAGAGCCCGACCCTCCTGGGCCTTGCGATCTGGGCCTTGTTTTACTGCTTGAGCCCCCCGGGCCCTGCCCGCAGCGTTGTCCGCCCCGTGTCCCTGCTTCCCCTCTCCTCCCTCCTCCCGCCCCCTTGCCGTCCCCCGTGGTGTGATTGGCTGCTCTAAGGCAGCCGGCGAACCTAGTCGCCGTCCCAGCTCCTGACCGCCTTTCCATCCGGGCGTGTTCAGGTGAGCGTGGGTGAGAGCCCGACCCTCCTGGGCCTTGCGATCTGGGCCTTGTTTTACTACTTGAGCCCCCCGGGCCCTGCCCGCAGCGTTGTCCGCCCCGTGTCCCTGCTTCCCCTCTCCTCCCTCCTCCCGCCCCCTTGCCGTCCCCCGTGGTGTGATTGGCTGCTCTAAGGCAGCCGGCGAACCTAGTCGCCGTCCCAGCTCCTGACCGCCTTTCCATCCGGGCGTGTTCAGGTGAGCGTGGGTGAGAGCCCGACCCTCCTGGGCCTTGCGATCTGGGCCTTGTTTTACTGCTTGAGCCCCCCGGGCCCTGCCCGCAGCGTTGTCCGCCCCGTGTCCCTGCTTCTCCTCTCCTCCCTCCTCCCGCCCCCTTGCCGTCCCCCGTGGTGTGATTGGCTGCTCTAAGGCAGCCGGCGAACCTAGTCGCCGTCCCAGCTCCTGACCGCCTTTCCATCCGGGCGTGTTCAGGTGAGCGTGGGTGAGAGCCCGACCCTCCTGGGCCTTGCGATCTGGGCCTTGTTTTACTGCTTGAGCCCCCCGGGCCCTGTCCGCAGCGTTGTCCGCCCCGTGTCCCTGCTTCCCCTCTCCTCCCTCCTCCCGCCCCCTTGCCGTCCCCCGTGGTGTGATTGGCTGCTCTAAGGCAGCCGGCGAACCTAGTCGCCGTCCCAGCTCCTGACCGCCTTTCCATCCGGGCGTGTTCAGGTGAGCGTGGGTGAGAGCCCGACCCTCCTGGGCCTTGCGATCTGGGCCTGTTTTACTGCTTGAGCCCCCCGAGCCCTGCCCGCAGCGTTGTCCGCCCCGTATCCCTGCTTCCCCTCTCCTCCCTCCTCCCGCCCCCTTGCCGTCCCCCGTGGTGTGATTGGCTGCTCTATGGCAGCCGGCGAACCTAGTCGCCGTCCCAGCTCCTGACCGCCTTTCCATCTGGGCGTGTTCAGGTGAGCGTGGGTGAGAGCCCGACCCTCCTGGGCCTTGCGATCTGGGCCTTGTTTTACTGCTTGAGCCCCCCGGGCCCTGCCCGCAGCGTTGTCCGCCCCGTGTCCCTGCTTCCCCTCTCCTCCCTCCTCCCGCCCCCTTGCCGTCCCCCGTTGTGTGATTGGCTGCTCTAAGGCAGCCGGCGAACCTAGTCGCCGTCCCAGCTCCTGACCGCCTTTCCATCCGGGCGTGTTCAGGTGAGCGTGGGTGAGAGCCCGACCCTCCTGGGCCTTGCGATCTGGGCCTTGTTTTACTGCTTGAGCCCCCCGGGCCCTGCCCGCAGCGTTGTCCGCCCCGTGTCCCTGCTTCCCCTCTCCTCCCTCCTCCCGCCCCCTTGCCGTCCCCCGTGGTGTGATTGGCTTGCTGGCCCCTTTGACTGACCCTTCCAGGGCAGCCCACTGCCCGGCAGCCCTTGCGGCTAAGGGCCCGAGGCAAAGGGCGGCTCCTACATTAGCGGCTCCAGGACGTGTCTGCAGGTGTCCGCAGGGGAAGCAAAGGAAGCCAGACACCAACAAAACTGTGAGTATGGCATGGGTGGGGTGTAGAGCAATCACTCTACTCCAGAAAGCCCCTGTCACTCTACCTTACCTTCCATAGCATAGACTGCCATAGACTTAAATCAAGACATACCTAGGAAAACTTGCGACCACTATAAATTGATTTGCAAATACTGCCTTACGATGCACATGATTTTACTTGCCAATTTTAGCTAGTGCCAGACGTGTAGGGAACTGAACCTTAGCTTGCACCGTACCTAGATAAAAATTGGTACTCTTAACATACACCACACTTAGAATTCTGAACCCTAGCTTGCGTCGCATATAGATAGAAATGGGATCGTTAGCATGTTAGAAGTGTCCTCAATAACCTCTGTGAAAGTTGAATTTAGAAATGTGCCCAATAGCCTCTCTGTGAAAAGTTGAATTTAGAAGTGTGCCCAATAGCCTCTGTGAAAGTTGAATTTAGAAGTGTGCCCAATAGCCTCTGTGAAAGTTGAATTTAGAAGTGTCCCCACTAGCCTCTATGAAAAGTTGAATTTAGAAGTGTGCCCAATAGCCTCTGTGAAAGTTGAATTTAGAAGTGTCCCCACTAGCCTCTATGAAAAGCTGAATTTAGAAGTGTGCCCAATAGCCTCTTTGTTAAAGTTGAATTTAGAAGTGTGCCCAATAGCCTCTCTGTGAAAGTTGAATTTAGAAGTGTGCCCAATAGCCTCTATGTGAAAGTAGAATTAGAAGTGTCCCCAATAGCCTCTGTGGGAAGTTGAATTTAGAAGTGTGCCCAATAGCCTCTGTGAAAGTAGAATTTGGAAGTGTGCCCAATAGCCTCTTTGTTAAAGTTGAATTTAGAAGTGTGCCCAATAGCCTCTGTGGGAAGTTGAATTTAGAAGTGTGCCCAATAGCCTCTGTGAAAAGTTGAATTTAGAAGTGTGCCCAATAGCCTCTATGAAAAGTTGAATTTAGAAGTGTGTCCAATAGCCTCTTTGTTAAAGTTGAACTTAGAAGTGTGCCTAATAGCCTCTCTGTGAAAGTTGAATTTAGAAGTGTGCCCAATAGCCTCTCTGTGAAAGTAGAATTAGAAGTGTCCCCAATAGCCTCTATGAAAAGTTGAATTTAGAAGTGTGCCCAATAGCCTCTCTGTGAAAGTAGAATTAGAAGTGTCCCCAATAGTCTCTCTGAGAAAGTAGAATTTAGAAGTGTGCCCAATAGCCTCTTTGTTAAAGTTGAATTTAGAAATGTGCCCAATAGCCTCTGTGGAAAGTTGAACTTGGAAGTGTGCCCAATAGCCTCTTTGTTAAAGTTGAATTTAGAAGTGTGCCAAATAGCCTCTGTGAAAAGTTGAATTCAGAAGTGTGCCCAATAGCCTCTGTGAAAGTTGAACTTAGAAGTGTCCTCAATAACCTCTCTGTTAAAGTTCAATTTAGAAGTGTCCCCAATAGCCTCTATGAAAAGTTGAATTTAGAAATGTGCCCAATAGCCTCTGTGAAAAGTTGAACCTAGAAGTGTTCCCAATAGCCTTTTGTGAAAACTGACTTTAGAAGTGTGCCCAATAGCCTCTGTGAAAAGTAGAATTAGAAGAGTGCCCAATAGCCAAGTTGCCCAGTAGCCCCTGTGAAAGTTGAACTTAGAAATGTACCCAATAGCCTCTGTGAAAAGTTGAACCTAGAAGTGTTCCCAATAGCCTTTTGTGAAAACTGACTTTAGAAGTGTGCCCAATAGCCTCTGTGAAAAGTTGAATTTAGAAGTGTGCCCAATAGCCTCTCTGAGAAAGTTGAATTTAGATGTGTGTCCAATACCCCCTGTGAAAGTCGCATTTAGAAGTGTCCCCGATAGCCTCTATGAAAAGTTGAATTTAGAAATGTGCCCAATAGCCTCTGTGGAAAGCTGAATTAGAAGTTTGCCCAATAGCCAAGTTGCCCAGTAGCCCCTGCGAAAGTTGAACTTAGAAATGTGCCCAATAGCCTCTGTGGAAAGTTGAACCTAGAAGAGTGCCCAATAGCGTCTGTGGAAAGTAGAATTAGAAGTGTGCCCAATTGCCAAGTTGCCCAGTAGCCCCTGTGAAAGTTGAACTTAGAAATGTGCCCAATAGCCTCTGTGAAAAGTTGAACCTAGAAGTGTCCCCAATAGCCTTTTGTGAAAACTGACTTTAGAAATGTGCCCAATAGCCTCTTTGTGAAAGTTGAATTTAGAAATGTTCCCAATAGCCTCGTTAGAAGATTCTAGAAAACACTCGAATGACCATATAACCCACCTTATGCTTACTCTATCCTTACACCACCACTCAACTAGAACACAGAGATACTATGACACCATTCGGTATAACTGTTCTCATACCAACATCCGTCACATACTCCACATCACTCTATGTAAACACTGCTGGTTACACACCCCCAGCCAGGCGTTCTCCTCAGGCCTAACGCAGCCACATCCGGTCTGGATAAATCCTGCCAGAACGAACACATACTCCTGACCCCTCAACCACCACACCTACCGCTAAGAAGCAGCTATTACACGAATACCACACAAGCTGCACACATACATGGTGCCCACACGCATCTTTGACTCTCTCTACTCCCTCTACTGATCTGAACTTCGGTTCCCAAGGGCGTTCAACCTACCAGCGCCTTCAGACCATACCAATGGTATATAAGGCGCTATATAAATGCAAAATAACAATAACAATAACAATTTAATAATCTTAGTGATATATATGCAATTCCATATAATCTAATTTGACAGTGATAGGGGTAGCTGTTCGTGGAGGGATAGTTCAATAGCAATGGGGCAGTAAAAATTCAAAATAGGCTGGTTTAGTAGCAATGGGGCAGTAACAATTCAAGATAGGCTAGTTCAGTAGCAATGGGGCAGTAACAATTCAAGATAGGCTAGTTCAGTAGCAGTGGGGCAATAACATTTCAAAATAGGCTAATTCATTAGCAGTGGGGCAATAACATTTCAAAATAGGCTAATTTATTAGCAGTGGGGCAATAACATTTCAAAATAGGCTAATTCTGTAGTAGTGGGGCAATAACATTTCAAAATAGGCAATTCAGTAGCAATAGAGCAATACCATTTCAAAATAGGCCACTTCAGTAACAATGGGGCAATAACATTTCAAAATAAGCTAGTTCAGTAGCAAAGGGGACACCAACATTTCAAAATAGGCTAATTCAGTAGCAATGGGCAGTAACAACATTTCAAAATAGGCTAATTCAGTAGCAATGGGCAGTAACAATTCAAATAGGCTAATTCAGTAGCAATGGGCAGTAACAATTCAAATAGGCTAGTGCAGTAGCAATGGGGCGCTAACAATTTCATACATTTTCATGTTAGAATTAGACAATATGCAAATCTCAATATTGGCAGAGGTGCAATCAAGCAGCAGGATGATTCTGCATCAGTGGGGTGATTGCACTGTAGAGGTATGGTCAGATGTGGGCTGGCCACAGAGTACCAGAGGGGTGGACTAGATGTAAAAAATGTTTTATGAGCGTCCGGGCTAATGATATAAGTACCCACGTCGCATGGTAAGGTTTGGGGCGATAAGATCAAGTGGAGTAGTAACAGTGCCAAGCAGTGGCGTGACAGCGGATAAGAGAGTCTCAATAGAAATGATGACACAGGCGAGTGTGGTACTCGGCTGGGCAGGGGTTTTAAAGTTAGCATTTGCGAGAAGCCTGGAATGCTTTTTATAGGGTAGAACTCGTGTACTTACATCTAGAGTCCAGACATGCTCCAGACAGGCTTACGACAGGCTGCCTTATTGCATCGCCTTCGTGCAATGAGCCGGCTATGCCTCCCGGCATCCTGGTTGGTGTGGAAGAAGGGCACAGCACCAATCTGGTGTTGTTGGCGAGCTGCAGGCTGCAGGTAGGTTTGGATGGCCCCAGGCAATTGTACGGCCGGCCATTTTCAAAGTATTGGATCCTTGTGGATTCTTAATGGCGGCAAGTGCAAAAAATGCAAGTAATCAGGTATATTAGCCTGATTTGGGGCTGTGTGGCAAACAAATGGCTCTGCTATGATTATGGGAAAATAATGCAGAAAGAAGCATTAAGCTCTGATAGATCTTCTTGATGCCGAAATTTCGCATAAGATTGTGCTCAGGGCCAGCGGGCTTACCTGGAAGCACTGCGCTACCTCGACAAGAGCGGATACTGCTCCAGCAGCATTTTGAAGAGCTCCGGCTCACTGGAGGCTGGGAAGGAAGTAGCTGGGCTCACGACAGGCTGTCTTAGTGCATCGCCTTTGTGCGATGAATTGGAGGTAGCTGAGCGAATGGCTCGAGAAGGAAGGTATTTTGGAAGACAGCATTGGATGTAGTACGGGCCCCGGCCCCAGAAAGCCTTGTGGACAATGCAAAGGGTCTTGAACGTAATCCTTGCAGCCAGTGGAGAGATTTCAGGGCTGGAGAGAGACGGTCCCTGGGCTTAAGGCCAAGGATAGGTCTTGCAGTCCTGTTCTGGATTAGATATAGAGGAAGGCAGATTGAGAAAGAAGCTGTTTCAGTAGTCCAGCCTAGACAGAACCAGTGCTCTGGAGACAGTGAGCTTCTGGGGGAAAGTGAGAAAGGGAAGAGCCCCTTTGAGGAGATGCAGCTGGTAGTGGGACTTCTTGGCGATGTCCGAGATGTGAGAAGAGAGAGTGGAGTCGAAGATGACACTAAGGTTTTTTGCCTCGCAGGAAGGCGAAGGAAGCGGGCCCAAGGTGGGCAGCCAGAGTGAGAGAGGAAAGCAGGGGCAGGGGTCCCAATGAGAAGGATCTCAGTCTTACTGGCATTAATGCAGAGATCATTGGAGGCGCACCAATTCTGAATCGCGGATAGACAGTCAGGAATGAGCGAGAGAGGAGTGGAGGCTGAGGGGAGCCTGAAGGAAAGCTGAGTGTCATCCACATAACACTGAAAGTTAGAGAAAGTAGAGATCAGGTGGGCCAAAGGGGCCAAATAGAGGTTGAAAAACCAGGGTGCGAGCATAGAGCCCTGGGGAACGCCACAGGTAGAGAGAGAGGTGGCAGAGAGAAAGGGACCAAGTTGGACCTAGTTGGGACAGTCCAAGAAGAAGGAGGTCAGCTACTCCAGGGCCTGATCAGTGATACCCAGGTTCTCACAGAGTCGATTGATCAGGATGGCATGGTTGACCATGTCAAAACAGAGGAAAGATCAAGGAGGATGAAGACAAACAGAATGCTGGAATCAAGGTTAGAGAGCAGATTTTCCCGGGTGTTCAGGAGAGCAGTTTCCGTGCCTTTGGCAGCTCTGAAGCTAGACTGATGGTTATGGAGACAACCAACGGATTCATTGTGGAGAGTAAGAGTTTGCCCAGGAAAGGGGTGTTGAAGATTGGGCGATAGTTTGCCGGGCAAGTTGGATCGGCAGACAGCTTCTTGAGGAGGGGGTGCACAAGGAAGTGCTTAAGGGGAGAAGCGAAAGTTCCAGTGGCGAACGAGTGATTACAATAATTGGCCAGGGCTGGAGCGAGGGTGTCAATATGGTCCTTGATGATTCTTGAGGAGCAGGAGAGCACCTTTTGGGACGACACTTTCATAGATCAGACTTGTCTAGAAACCTTGTCAGGTGTTGCCCGAGAGAAAGAGGAGAAAGGAGGAGGAGAGGGAAAGATGGCCAAAGGGGGACCAATAGGGAGAGGAAGAGGAGATAGAGGACAGGATGTCCTGTGTTTTAGCGGAGAAGTGAGAGGCCAGAGTTATACAGAGGATCTGGGAGGGGACAGGAGAGGTAGAGACTGCAACAGGATTGGCCAGTTCCTTGCAGATTTTAAAGAGTTTGGCTGTGTTGTTACAGGCCGCAGAGACACGGGCTTGAATGTGTGCTCTCTTCTTGGACAGGACAGAGAGTCTGTATTGCCTTCAGAGCAGGCGGCAGGCCAGTTTGTCAGAGGATGCGCCCAAAGCCCTCCACTTCCTCTCAGCCACCCTGCACTTGTGTTTCAGGACAGCAAGGTCGGAATCATACCAAGAGTTACACCTGGAGGTAGGCTTCAGCTGGACTCCCATGACAGGGGCAAGAATGTCCAGGGTGTTGGAAATAGAAAGATGCAGATTAGAAAGGAGTGTGTCAGGGTGTGAGTCAGCTGCAGGAGTAGAAGGAACAGAG
Source organism: Ambystoma mexicanum (assembly GCF_040938575.1). Taxonomy (NCBI): domain Eukaryota; kingdom Metazoa; phylum Chordata; class Amphibia; order Caudata; family Ambystomatidae; genus Ambystoma; species Ambystoma mexicanum. The sequence continues at coordinate 109,019,035 of NC_090938.1, read as the reverse complement.
AAAGTAGAGGCGAAGGCATCCACTGACACACACTTCATGGGCCAAATGACCAGGTAGATGGCAGTGCTGGGGTGGGAGCTTTGCCTGAGGGATAGAGTCTCAGATGACAGGAGAGTAGAAAGTGGTCACTACAAGAGAGAGGAGTGGTGAGAAGGTTAGAGAGAGGGATGTCTGAGTTGATGAGAACATCCAAAGTATGTCCGGCAGAGAGTGTTGGGCCTGAGGGCAGAATGGAAAGAGAGAGAGTGTCACAGAGGTTAGAAGCATGCAGGTGGATGTTGAGATCTCTGAAGAGGAGAAGTTGAGAAGTAGATGCAAGGAGAGAAGATGAGAGGTTGGCCTATTCAGAGAGGAAGAGGGCGACTTGTCCAGGTGTCCTATAGATGGTGGCCACAGTTAGAGAGAGGCAATGAGAGCTAGAGAGCCTGCAGACCAGGCATTCAAAGGAGGATTAGGCCTGTGTAGGGGTGACAGAGGCCGGGACCCTCTCCGGAAAGATCAGGGCTACTCCACCTCCCGGACAGTTGGTTCTAGGTTCGGAGAGTATCTTGTAGACTACAAAGAGGAGAGTGTCAAAAACTGTCACAGAACTGGCCTTAAACCATGTCTCAGTGAGAGCAAGGACATTTAGGTTGAGTTATTCGAGGAGGTGACAAATGTCAGAGGAGTGTTTGACAGCAGAACAAGAGTTGAGAGTAGCAACGTGGAGCAGGTTGCCACATTTGAAAGACTTCTGTGGAGGGGTACAGGCTTGAGGTACACCCTGCAGAGGTGGTAGAGGGCCCTGAAGGTGGGCAGAGGAGGAAGATGAGGGTGCCAGAGAGGCAGTGGAAGGAGTAGCAGGAGAAGGGAGGAAGTTGATAAGACGTGGGAAACGCCTATCAAAAAGGAGGTGATTGGGCTGAGGGCCCTGAACCAAGACGGTGCAGTTCAGATAGACATTAATGATGGTCTTGGGGGAGTGGAACGGGGCCAAGAGGACATCCCACCTAGTGCCACAGTTAATGCAGTTAATGGGAGAGGAGGAGAAAGCAGGGCGAACAGAGACCATATGAAGGGCCCATAGGTCAGAAGATTGGACGACAAAGAGGATTTCAGTGAGAGTCTGTCTGGAGGAAGCACTGGTGTAGGTATCAGCGATAGGGATTCCTGAGTTGGAGACTAGGATGTCCCTCTGGAACCTCCTCCTTCCAGGCTTAGTGAGAGGAATAGTTTAAGAGATAGAGTAGCATTTAGAGAAGATGGGAGAGACAGAGAGCACCATATGGGGTGCGAAGGAGGAAGGTAGAGGAGAAGGGGGTGAGTGAAGAGAGAGACGCACAGCCCTGTGGCACACAACTCAGAATGCGTAGGGGGAGGAGGAGGAAGGGGACCGGGGTCACAACAAAGGAAGACACAGGAGGGGAAGTAACTCACAACAATGAATGGCAGGCCTTCTGTGCGGGTGTGGGGGATCTAGGTGGGAGCCTAGAGAGAGCCAACAACAATGCCACAGTTATCGGAATGCGAAAACACCCAGTTTTTTAGCACAACACAATACAACACACCCAGATTCGACTTTCCTAGAAGGGGGAAAATGCTACGTTTTTGAGCACAGCATAATACAACACTCCCAGATTCAACTTTCCCAGAAGGCGGAAAAAGGCTAGATTTTTTAGCACAGTACAATACAACAAACACGGATTTGACTTACCTGATCAGTCACAGCAGGTCGACGGCTGCAGGCTACATGCTACCACAGCGGACACTGGCAGACACCACTGGAGCTGACCTTAGCCTCTGGTCTGTGGCCGAGGGGGCTGTCACAGCAGGGGTGCCTTGGGTGGTCGATTTAAAGGGCACGCTAAACAATGGGAGTACAGTAGGAGGGAGGCAGGGAGCTGGGAGGGCATATAAACAAGAAGGCAAATGGGACAAAGGGAGGGGGAGCGGGTACAGACACGCTGTGGCATGAGAATACAACTTTTACAAATGCACAACTTACTGTGCCACGGAGCACCTGTCCTCACCCCAGCACTGGAGAAGTTGACGTTGGCATTGCCTGATGATGGTGCGGGTGGCCTCTGGGGACTGAGGGAGAAAACACATGTTGACGCATGGTTACCTGTTGTCTGAGCAGGGGTTCAGGCCCTGGGTCCTCCTGGTCCGAACAGGTCCAAACAGGAATTGCCCTTTTCTTCTCCTGCCCGGGTGAGAGACAGCCTTGATCTCAGAGTTAAAAGCAGAAAGGAAGAGGCAGGGCCAAGAAAGTGGATGGTGCTTAGGCCAGGTGACCTAGATCCACTTGCACTTGCTCACCAATTGCAAAGGAAAAGAGGCTGGGGGGCTGCTTAAGTATGGAAAAAGAGTGGCAAACCAGGAAGGCACCAACAGTTTAAGGTGATTGACAGGTGGGGGGCTTAGGCCAGGTGACCTAGATCCACTTGCACCTGCTCAACAACTAGCCCAGAAGCTGCCAGCATCGGGGGAAGGGCAGGTGCATTAGATATTGAACTCTGCTTTTTTCTTCTCTAGTCTGCTCAGCACCACCCATACCCTGCTCTTCCTGATCTCACTGACTGGGGCTATGCACATCCTTCCCGCCAGGCTAATACTGCCAATGTGCCTGTTACATTATCCTGGATGCCATGAACCAAAGTATTGCACTGGCACAGCACATTCCGGCATCTGGAAGACGTGGTAGGCATTAAACTGTCACTATAAATCTCAGCATCACCATACTTAAAAGGGAGTCAAGCCAAGACATATGAATTGCTGCTATACATCTAAGCATCGCCATACGGAGAGGAGGCCAACATACATGTGACAGCCACGGAGGGCTATGTCCCAGACCTTATCCGACTCAGAGACAGAATCCACCAATGACCACATCACTGCGCTTCCACTCCAACATGGGTCCATGAGGCGCAGACAGGCAATGGATGTCCTGACGCAACTACAGGCCATCTTGGCTGAAATTAAGAATATAGGACAACGCACGCAAGAAAACCATAGCACGGTGCAATACATGATGAAAGAAATCAAGGATATTAATGGACGCCTTGACCTGCAAGCTGAACAAACCGACAACAATGATAGGCATATAAGTGCACTTGAAGACAACCACGAAACTACTGCTACAGATGTGGATGCACGTATTAAGGATGTTCAGCACCTGGGAGTAAAGGTTGAAGACCAGGAAAATAGGTTGCGCATGGCAACTTCTACGGCTCTGCAAAGGGGTGTCCCAGTAAACGATATCTGTGCAGCTGCCACCTGGTCGTCTATGCACACATTTGTAAAGCATTATTTTTTGGACTCGACCTCGTCTCAAGGAGGTCTCTTTGCAAAGGCTGTTCTTCATACAATCCATGAATAAATTGTTACTCGTACTCCCTCCTCCAAATTGTCCCTGATTTGGGAGTCTATCAAAGATGTGGAATACGTGTGGAATACGTGCGAGGACACAATCCATTAGAAGAACAAGTTCTCCAGCATTGGATCTTTCATAGATTCAGATGCTTGAATATTCCCTGTCGTCAGACCGGGAATCCTCGGTGATAAAATAATTATTAAAACATTTTTTTTGTTTTTTAATATACACACATTGCTAATAGAAATGCATGTACATAGTCCATTATGGCCTATGAGCCATTCTATTGTGTAGTCCCTCCACCTCACTTTGGTCCTTTATGACCCCAACCAATGAGGTGGCAGGGCTCAAGCTCTGCCCCAGGCAGCCATCTTCAGATTTTTCACCACAGTCTAATTGACACAGGGAATCCTCAAGCTCTCTGAGCTTTTTCACATTTTTTCTTCAATTTTCACAGTAGTTTATATTGTTATATACTCTACTAAATTCCCCTGGCTAGGGGCTATCTCCACTGGTTTTTGGGGCTCCAAAAAACTTTGTTTTGACCCTGAATTTGTCGAGTGAACTTTCTCTTCAGATGGCTGATCTTCAGACTACCAAGAAGCCTTCCCTATTCAGGGATTGCATGAGGTGCAGGAGAAAGGTGGTTTACATGAAAGATCCCCATGATCACTGTATATACTGTCTTTATCCTCTTGACACATTTGCAAGTCTTTTTCAACTAAGACCCTACAAGACAGGCATAGAAGACTTCTCCTGCATTTGGAAGCCAAGGGGCTTTCTTCTGACGAGGAATCTGCGAAGACAGCCCCTGTTCACTCCAGCATATCATCTGAGAAGCAAACTTTTAAAAGAAGGGCTTCTTCAGTGGAAAGGAGCTCCTCTCCCACTCCCAAGAGCAAGAGAAAGCTGGAAATTATACCATTACCCTGGAGTCTACAAGTCATAAAATGAAGCATTCTATGGCAAAAACGACCTCCAAAGGTAAGGAGGAGTTTGCAAAAAAACGGGGGTCGGGGGGCAGTCATCCACGGAGAGGCCGCCTACGAGCGGCAGTAAAGGTAAAGGCCCGTCGCCCACCAAGCCATCGACGACACCCTCATCGACGACCACCATGCAACAAACCGCATCGTCCACGACTAAGTCCTCGTCAGCGAGTTTGTCATCCACGAAGCAGAGCTACCTGACGTCATCCTGCAGGAGGAGTTTTCAGACACTGAGTTTGTTGAGGAACAGCATTGTCTTACACCTAAGGAACACAGCCCTACTTAGCAACCTACTACAGAGGTGCCTGGTGATCCTTATGATCCTGTGCTCATGTTATCAATGCAAAGGATCATTGAGGAGTTCTACAGACGTCAAAATGAAAAAAGCAAGTCAGCAGTGCCGAGGGAACATAACCTCCCGCAGAGAGATTTTTCGCCTCGACAAAGCATGCCAAGACATTCGCCTTCCGGGAGTAGGCCACAGAAAAGGGTGCGTTCACCCTAGCCACCACGCAGGTCTAGGAGCAGGACACTCAGTGCTTCACCGGAAAGGGTCCCTTCTCCAGCATCGTCACACAGGACAAGGTCTCCAAATAGAGATCCAACGATTGTACCATCCTCTGTTTTGGTCTCAGACTGGCAAGAAGATCCTTTCAGAGAATTTTCTGAACCAGAAGAAGGCGAGATCACGCAAGAGCCTGGATACTAGTGAATGGCACAATTACATTATCGAAAAGCCCAGAAAGAAAGATTCTCCGGGTGGCTCTTCACCACCGGATGATCTAGTCTCCTTTCATACTATCATCGGCAAAGCTGCAGAATTGTTTCAGTTGCAGGTCACATCGGAGGAGAAGAGGTCGGTGCTCTATGAGCACAGGGACAAATTCAGGAGAACTGTTACTACCATTCCTCTCCGCGACACCATTTGGGAGTCCGGTTCCAAGATATTGGCGACACCTTTATCCACTCCGGCTCTAGTTTCCAGGCCAGAGAAAAAATTCAAGGCACTGGAGTCTGCACCTCTTTTTCTACAAGGTCATACAAAACAGGACTCGGTCATCACAGTAGCAGCTAGGAAAAAGTTGACCAATCCAGCATCACCTCTATCAGCCCCACCGGAAAAAGGACGGTAGCAAGCTAGAGGCTATGGGCAGGAAAATGTCCGCATCAGCATCGCTTACCATCAGAGCGGGCAACGCACTGGCCATGACGGCGAGATTTGACCGCAAGCTTTGGCTCCGCAAGTCCAAGCTGGCCAACAGCTACCTGTAGAACTCCAGGCGGAAGCCAGGTCGATTATCGCCGATGGAGAAGCAGCTTCGGATCACATGATTGATGCTGCAGTCTATGTGGCGGAGTCAGGTTTCCAGCAAATGGCCCACGGCACGGTGCAGAGACGACAGGCCTGGATGAAGGCTACCAATTTCAGGGCTGAGGTCCAAGCGCAAATATTGGACATGCCCTTGGATGGTCAAGAACTCTTCAGGAAAAAGATCGATGACCATCTCAAAGGAATCAAAACGGACTTGGACATGGTACGTGCCATCAGCTCCTTGAAAGACAAGGACAAGGATTGCCGGTATTTCGTCCTTTTCGAGGTTCAGGCTCGAAGTACAGAGGTTTTAACCTCCCTTCCTACGGCCAGAAGTCGCAAGGTAGTTCATACCAGGACACCAAGTACCAATCTTCCAACAAGTATGCCCAGAGAGGAAGGCGGGGCTCCGCTCAAGGGAAGTCGCAGAGCAAACAAAACTGACAGTCCAGCCCCCCCCAATGTCACACCCCGGTGGGGGTAAGGGTGAGCCAGTTCTTTCAACGCTGGCAGTCAATAACATCAGACAAATGGGTGTTACAGGTGGTCTGCGAAGGACATACATTAGAATTTCTAAACCAGCCACCTTCCTTGCCCCCGACTTCGCGCAAGGTGCATATGTTGAAGCAAGTCATGTCCGAAATCCAGAAACTGCTGCACAAAGCAGCAATAGAGCCAGTACCTTACTCTCTAAGCAGGAAGGGTTTCTACTCCTGTTTCTTCCTCATTAAAAGAAAAATGGTCAATGGCGACCAATCTTGGACCTGAGAGTGCTAAACAAATACATCCAGTGCATCATATTCAAGATGATAACTTTGCAAGGAGTGCTCCCTTGGCTAAACAGGCACGATTTCTTGGCCACTCTAGACTTGAAGGACGCATACTTCCACGTACCAATCCACCTAGCACACAGAAAATTCCTCAGGTTCACTGTCGGCGATCTTCATTTTCAGTTTCGAGTGCTCCCATTCGGTCTGAGATCAGCACCAAGAGTGTTTACAAAATGCCTAGCACCAGTGGCTGTAAAACTCAGGAGGTCAGGAACAGAAGTCTTTCCATATTTGGACGACTGGTTGATAAGAGCAAGTTCCGCCTCAAGCGCACGCTTAGCAGTTTTGAAGACAACACATCTTCTAAGAGGGTTAGGTTTCGCCATAGACAACGCAAAGTCCTGCCCAGTTCCCAGCAAGACAGTTTCTTTCCTGGGAGCCGAGCTCGACACCAACATTCCCAGAGTGAGGTCGTCAGCAGAAAGAGCATCAGCAATTCTCCGCTTGACCTCGTTGTTCTTAGAGAGAGAAACGATATTGGTGCGCTCTTATAAATCCCTCCTGGGCATGATGTCCTCATGTATATTCCTCATACCAAATTGCAGACTTCGCATGAGGCCTGTTCAGAAGGCACTGGACCACCAATGGAAACAAGCTCTCGGCTCGTGGGAGGACATCGTCGAGATCCCAACAACGCTGCTCAAGGCTCTTCGATGGTGGAACGCTCTGCAGAACCTTTTACAAGAAATGTAATTTCAGGCACCAACGTCGACCCTTCTCTTGAGGACGACGCATCTCTTTCGGGCTGGGGCGCTCACCTTGCGGACCTACAAACCAAGTGTTCCTGGTCACCCCAGGTGTCCCAACTCTGCATCAACGTGTTGGAACTGAGGGCCATACGGTGGGCACTGAAAGCTTTCCTTCCGGTAGTAGCGGGGCAGGTACTCGCTGTACAGAGAGACAACACGACCTCCATGTACTACACAAACAAGCAAGGAGGCACGAGGTCAGAGATCTTATCTCAAGAAGCTCAACTACTATGGGCATGGGCCTTGCATCACAAAGTCCATATCAAGGCAGAACACCTTCCGGGAGTGGACAATGTCCTAGCGAACAAACTGAGCAGGGACTACATGTCTTCTCACAAGTGGGAGCTGGACGAGAAGGAAGCCCAACAAATCTTCAGTTTATGGGCCCATCCACATTTCGATCTTTTTGCCAACAGGGCCAACAAGAAATGCAAAAGTTTCGCCTCCAGACACACAGAGAGTCAGTCAGTCGGAGACGTGTTCTCTGTGGATTGGACGGGGAAATTCCTATATGCCTTTCCCCCCTTTCCCCTCATTTCCAGGATACTACGCAGACTGATAGAGCAGAAATGTTCTATGATCCTAATTGCACCGGACTGGCGCGGCAGGTCTGGTACTCGGCCCTACAGCACCTGTCCCTATGGCACCCGATTCGCCTCAAAGCGCATCAGTATCTATTGACGGAACAGAACCGCAAGGTTCTCCATCACGATCCAGCGAGCCTGTCTCTGCAGGCCTGGTTCCTGAGCAGCGTAAGCTGATGAATCTCAATCTGCCTGCGGAATGCTGGGATATAATCAGGGCCTCAAGGGCTCCTTCTACACGCAATCACCTACACTAGGAAATGGACTTGCTTTTCCAAGTGGTGCAAGACGTATGCTATTGATCCTCTCACCACTTCGGTGGAGCAAGTACTTCCTTATTTATTACACTTAGCCAAAGCAGGTCTTTCACTGTCTTCGATCAAGGTCAACCTGTCAGCCATTACGGCATACACGACGGCCCCGGAGACGCAGTCCTTACTCTCCCTTCCGGCCGTTAAGATCTTCCTTAAAGGGCTTTTGCGTAGATACCCGCCTACGCCCATGCTGGTTCCAACCTGGTGTTTGAACACTGTGCTAACAGCCCTCATGGAGCCTTCTTACGAGCCCATCCACAGGTGCGACATAAAATTCTTGTCATGGAAAACGGCCTTCTTGATAGCCATCACTTCGGCCAGGAGGATCAATGAGTTACAAGCCTTATCTTCTGAACCCCCCTTCACGTTGTTCCATAAGGACCGTGTCATTTTAAGACCACACCCTAAATTTCTTCTGAAGGTAGTATCGGAAATGACGCTCACAGAACACATTGTCCTGTCAACTTTCCTTCAGAATCACTCTTCGGAAGCAGAACGAACATTGCACTCTCTGGACATAGCAAGAGTATTAAAGTTTTATTTGCAAAGAACTAGGGAATTTCATTCTTCAAATAGACTGTTCATCGCCTTCTCTGGACACACAAAGGGCCAGCATATTTCCAAACAAGGTCTGGCGTGCTGGGTTTCTTCTTGCATCTCCCACAGCCATCAAGCGAAAGGCGACCACCTTCGCAAACCACCCTCAGTGCACTCCACCAGAGGGAGAGCGGCGTCAACAGCATTCCACGCAGGGGTGGCCTTGAAGGACATATGCAGAGCCGCCACATGGAGCACTCTGCACACATTCACTAAACACTTCTGCCTGGCTGAAGATGCCAACAAAGAAACGGCAGTTGGACAGGCAGTGCTCTGCCACCTCTTTGCATAAGGTAGGACCAGCCTCCTTTTCCCACCTTTCCCTGAGTATGTAACCGTTGTGTTGCCGCATGGCAAAGGTTTGATCACTGATATGTTTTCTGTATTATGCATATATGTATATGATGGTGGCATGTTTTTAACTGCTTGGTATTCTATTCAAGCATCTGAATCTATGAAAGATCCATCCAATGCTAGAGAAGTCTTAGTTACTGACCTGTAACTATATTTCTCCAGCATTGGTATCTTTCATAGATTCAATGTGCCCACCCGCCTCCCCTGAGAGGCTCCTCCTATGCTCAGCACCCATCATACTGTAATTAATACGGTTCAAAATCTGAAGATGGCTGCCTGGGATGCAGCTTAAGCCCTGCCACCTCATTGGTTGGGGTCATAAAGGACCAAAGTGAGGTGGAGGGACTACACAATTGAATGGCTCATAGGCCCTAATGGGCTATGTACATCCATTTCTATTAGCAATGTGTGTATATAAAAAAAAAATGTTTTAATAATTTTTTTTATCACCGAGTATTCCCAGTCTGACGACGGGAAATATTCAAGCATCTGAATCTATGAAAATACCAATGCTGGAGAAATACAGTTACAGGTAAGTAACTAAGACTTACTTACCAACTGGTAACATTCTTTCGACTGGATGTTTGTCCAACGTATTCCTCATCACCCCTCCCAGCCTACCCCGCCATACAATTTACATGAATTACACCCCGTTCTTTCTGAGAGCTTGCGGTCTTGAGGTACGCCTGATTAATCCCTCGATTGGTGGGAATGAAAAACAGAACTGAAGCCAATGGGCGCAGCAACAGCTGTTTTTACTACTGATGACCTTGACGCTCTACGGCGACCTGCGAGGGACATCAATGCCACAACATTGAGCACAGCGCGCTGTGGTGTGGAATTTCTTTTTCCAAAGCAGCAAAGCTGAAGATACCTATTGTTTCAAATTGCTGTTCTGCTGATGCTCCACAGTTTAACTGTGACTCAATGCTGTGGTATGCAGTGATAAAACCGCTGCAAAAATGTCACCTATACAAAAAATTGCAGCAAAAATGCTGTGGTTTCACCCGGTAAAGGAGAACCCCGTTATACCATTTAAGGGGAGCAGGGGTTGCGGGGGTGTCCCCCGGTGCCCTTAAGTGGTATAATGGGTCCGTGGGTTGCGGGTGTCTCCCCCGCAGCCTTTACATGGATTGCGGCACAAAACCACTGCATTTTTGCCGCGATATTTTGTAACCACAGCAATTTTTGCCGCGATTTTTAACACATGGAACCAATGCTGTTTTACTGTGGATGATGACGTTGCTTAACTGTATTACTCTTAATATTCAAGGACTTGGTCACCCCATCAAACGCCAACGCCTCCTTAATTATGTAAGGGACCTGAACAGGGATGTGTTATTCCTACAGAAAACCCACCTGAATGCAACTGAATCTGCTAAGGTATGTAGAGGATGAGTGGGAGTATCAGCTCACTCAATTTGCGTGCACAAACTGGTTCCCCTCACAGTTTTAGACACTAAAACAGACAAGGATGATAGGTTAGTCATGATCCAAAGCACATGCTTCTTTATCCACACACTAGCTTCCTGTGCCCACTTCTTAGGCCTCTTGACTATCATCGGTAGTACCCTTAATGTCACTCTCGATCCGATGCTGGACAGACAGTGCACAGCGAATACTACAACACCTTTGATGAAAAAAGCACTGACGCTTCTCTCCTGGATGACTGAACTCCGATTGACTGACGTGTGGCATCAGGCGCATAAGGGGAAAAAGCATTATACATTCTTCTCGCACCATCATAGTAGCTATTCCTTAGTCTATCGGCTCCTTTCATGCAATATTACACATATGGTTACGAACTACACCATCCTACCCATGACCCTCTCCGACCATGCACCAGTCCTATTACAACTTACAATATCAGATGAACTATGGCACACCTTGTCTTGGCGCCTTTACTTGATGAGTCTCACTCACTCCGACTTTGCAAAACACCTGACAGAGGATGCAGTGGTATTCTGGAGCGACAACCTCTCTGATAATTTTCCTCTGATAAGCTACTGTGATTCATATAAGCATGTCTGCAGGGACAGTACATTGCACAGTGGCATTTAAACTGCATTCCTGGAAACTGCAGGGAAAAACACTGACCGAAACGCTATTAATAGATGCAAGGTCCGAGCCTGACTGAGGGAGACCGGAAGTGTGATAAGTTAGCGGAATGGACCCCTAACAAATGTGAATAAAGCTTGGGAAAGGAAACCCCTGCAAGTGCTGTGGTTGTGAGGTGTGAGCCTGGTTGAGGGAGATCTATGTTGAATCAGGTACTTTTTGGTTGAAAGGTCCGAGCGTGACTGAGGGAGACCTACGTGAACCTTTTTGCTTTGAGGGGTCCGCGTCCGACCGAAGGAGACCTGCATGAACTTTTGTTTAACTGTGAAAGAACTTGTCAAATCTGGAATAAGTGGCTTTAACGTGGAAGGCCAAGCGGGCCTCGATCCATGTTTTGAACTGCTTTTGTTTTGAGAACCTGAGCCAGAGTGTGTCATCCTGTTTACAGGGCTGCCTTACTCCATGCTGTCCAACGTGGGAAGGAGAGCTGACTCACCCACATTGATTCTTTATGTTATAACACTGACTTTCCTTTGCATACATATTCCCCTTTACACACTTTTTGTATAAGAGATAAGGCAGGCTTATTAGGTTTTGTTAGTATAGGCCATTTTAATTTGACATAGACTGACTAGGACTGTATTATCTTTATTATTTGATGGTAGACACTACTCCTATCTTAGCTATAGGGCCGGGTAGGAGTTTCTCCAACCCCCAAAACGATAATAAAGGTTTTGAAACTGTAACTCTTGTGTCAGTGTCATACTTGTGATACCATGCCTCCCTTAGATCAATATGTCGATTATAGACAAAGAAGTCATAAGCGCCATTAGGGGACTGGCTGCCGGTAAGGCATCTGGCCCTGACGGCTTACCAATTGACATTTACAAGCGCTAGAGCGATGTCTTCTCCCCCAAATTGACACAAATCTTTAGAGATGCAGCTAAAATAGGACACCTCCCTGTATACCTGCTCACAGTCAGTATTCTAGTTTTACACAAGAAAGTACATGACCCAACACACTGCAGTGAGTATAGGCCGTTTTCACTGATCAATACAGACACAAACATGTTAGCAAAGGGTGTTGCAAAACGCCTCGAGATGTTTATGCCCACTCTGATCCACCAGGGTCAGACCGGCTTCAGACTGCATCGTCACTCCTCTGATAACTTGCGGCGACAGCTACACTTAATAGAGGGCCCGTCTGAGCCAGAAGATATAGTCCTGTCACTGGACGCTGAGAAGGCTTTTGACAGGGTGAGGTGGAACTGTATGTTCATGGTCCTTTGGCGCTTTGGGTTCCCTGGACGGATGCTACGCATGATCTACCTTCTCTACGATGAACTCCACGCCACAGTTGTTACTAATGGTTGTAACTCTGAACCCTTTCTGTTACACACTGGCATGCAGCAGGTCTGCCCCATATCGCCCCTATTGTATGCACTTGCAATTGAACCCTGGCAATGAAACTACACCTAGATATGGAATGGACTGGGACCAGGAAAGGGGATGCGGAACATAGAGTCTTCCTATATACAGATGATATTTTACACTATATCAGCAGGTTTACATGATCCCTACCCAGAATCCGAACAATATTACTAGAATACGTGCCAATTGCAGGCTACCGCGTTAACTGGGACAAATCGGAGGCTACGAGCCGATATACCATGGGATCCCGGCAGGGTTACGCCCTTTCTGCTGCAGAGCCACCACATCAAATATCTAGGAATTAATGTAAGCGCAAGTCTCTCGGATTTAGTCGACTTGAACTACCCCTTAACATTACAAAAAATAAAAGCAGATCTTCAAAGGTGGTATACGTTATCGTTCTCCTTCACCGGCCGGATCGACACTGTAAAAATGAATTTGATGCCTAAACGTATTTATCTCGACACTATGATTCCTGTGCCTATGCTGCAACACCTGTACGTTGACCTAGACAGATCGGTAGCTAAATGTATCTGGCGGGGCAAAAAAGCAGGCCTTTAGAAATCTATCCTTAACGCCTCCAAGACCAATTGCAGGCTAGCTCCCCCAGTCGTGGAGCACCTACTACAGGGCAGTACAGGTATCTTGGGCCAAACGTTTGCTAAAACCTGATGACACAACCAGCTGGAGAGCCATCGAACTGCAGGTATTACTTTTGTCTACACCTCAGGAAGTTCTGGCCATTCTGCCAAGACGGCTTCCGAGCCTGATTAAAGACTCATCCCATTGTAGGCCCCACTGTGGCACAATGGCATCAAATACTCACTCTGATTGGGTTTAATGTCCACATGTTTCCACCCTGGATTAGCCTGAAAGCCCTGTTATCCTTGTTATCTTTGGGGCCCCCCCGTACAGCTACATAGCCGACAATCATCGTCCTGGAGCGACGTTAGGATTATGGACATATGCGACGATCAAACAATTCTGCCATTTTCTGCTGCTAAGGAAATACTAGGCCTCTCCTGCCAAGACTGGCTTGTATACCTTTCCATTCAATCCGTCATCACTAAGGTCACCACCGCAGAGACTAGGGCCAGAGAACCATCACTACAGAATTTGGGTAGGATGGTGTAGTTTGTATACCATACCATCTTTAAAACAATTGACGTAAGCAGAGGTCTGTGCTGACAACCTAAATTCGTCACATACTCTTTCCCTTATCTCTGTGGCTTCACATTTCGAACTGATGGGACAGCGACTTAGGAAATGGACATTCCCCTGTTCTTGTCCTTATTGATGTTCCTTTGAAAAACAGAAAGGTTATAAGTTCCAAGAGCCACCTTATTACCCTGGCATTGGTGTATTTTTGCAAACTCATCCAGGTCAGGGGAGAGTGATCTGTGATTAATCTAAATGTTCTGCCGGTCAGATAGTATCTCTAATGGGTACCATCCCCTTTTATGGCCAAGGCTTCTAGTTCCACAGTATCATAAGATTGTGCCCAGGGAAAAAGTTTCCAGCTGGTGTACAAAACAGGATGTTCAACTGCTTCATATTCTTGTGATAGTACAGCTTCTAGCCCAATTTTAGAAGCGTATGTTTGTAACAAGACTCTTTGTTAAAGTCTGGCATTTTAAGGACGGGTTTGCTCCAGAGAACGTTTTTCAGGTCGTTGAAACTTTCATGATCTTCCTTGTTCAAAATCAACTTTTGTGGCTGGTCATTTTTCAACTTGTCGGTCAGACTATCGGCGATGCTTGAATAATTAGGGATGAATCTTCGATAGTCACCTGTCGACCCCAGGAAGGCACGCAGCTTTCTCCTAATCTTAGGGATGGGTGTTTTTAGAAAGATCTTTACTTTTTCTGTTTGTGGTTGAATGAGTCCCTTCTCCAGGAAGAATCTGAGGTATTTTATCACAGACTGCCCTAGATGGCATTTTCGTGGGTTGGCTCTGAGTCCAGTTTTTCTTAGGGCCTGGGTAATCTCATAGAGGCAATAGGTGTTCCAGCCAACAACCACTATGGACCCCAAAATCGTCTAGGTAAACCCTGCAAAAGGAAGAATAAAGTTTCAAGATTCTATCCATTAATCATTGAAATGTAGCTCGGGATCCGTGGAGGCTAAAGCGCAAGACCTTAAATTGAAATAGACCCTATGGGTTTTAGAATGCTGTTTTCTCCAGCATTGGATCTTACATAGATTCACATGCTGTGAATATTCCCCGTCATCAGGTGGGGAATCCCCGGTAGCCTATTTTCTAATCTATTTCATTGAGGAAAGATTTGACACCTTGAGTGTCCTATCCACATGGTTGTGGGTGCTTTTTGTCCCTACCAATGGGACGTCAAGTGTATAGCTCTGCCCCAGCAGGTTCCCCTCAGATTTCAACCGTCTTCTTTGCTGGTAGGAATCCTGTGTTTGTTTCTCGTAGAGAGAAAAGTTCTTTCAATTTAGAAAACCCCCAATTCTACAAAATTATCCGGATACTTTAGGTTTTTACCTTAAATACATGACGATGACAGAGATGGAACTGCCAACGTCCCAAAAATCATTATTTAAGATCTGTGGGACTTGCGGCCTAAAAAACCTCTGAGGGAGACAGGCACCTGGACTGCATATACTGTCTGTACCCTAATCATTCATCGGAGGACTGCAAAATTTGCCACAGTTTTTCACAGAAAACACTCAAGGACAGAAAGCGCCATCTGATCTGCTGGCTAAATGAAGGTACCAATCCTGCCTCAGAAATGGGTTCCTCGAGGAGTGTCAGAACTACAACATGTACTGTGAAGCATCCCCCTTCTTTCTACAGGTCCTGGTCAGAGAAAAGACCTGTCAAAAGGCACAAAACACAGGAGAAAGCGTCCCAAGAAGCTGAGCTCCCCAATATACCAAAGCAGGGGGCAAAGTCGTTGATGGGACAGAGCCACGTGCTCCATCTGTCTCCCTCACAAAAGGTGCCAGTTGGCACAGAGAGCTTGCACTCCAGTGCTAAGCTGTCGTCAGGGGGAAAAGGCAGCGACAGACCGACAAATGCGCCCGTACACGGCCCAATCATCAAGGGCAAAAAAGGCCAGAGGTCGTTCATCGTCGGATCGTCCACCGAACAAGGGCTCCAGTCAGCCGACAGGACAGTCAACAAAATCAAACTCACCGATGAGGGAAAAACACAAGGGCCAGTCGTCAACTGCAAAGAACTCAAAGACGAAACACAAAAACACTGGTCATCGTCAGCATCTCATATCGTCCAATAAGGAGAGACACTGGTCATCATTAATACACGAATCATCGACGGCACACTCATCGACGACAAAAAGGCAAAAACAATCGTCGTCCATGGAAAAAGGCTCGACGGTTTGCTCAAAATGTTTTATGCCAAAGGATTCCGTCAAGTCCACAGTGCAATCCTCGCCCCTGATGACGGATGACCCATGCAACTTATAACACAATAGATTCTGCAAAGAGGGCTTCATTCACCAGTTTCCGTCTCTAGAGGAAGCCACAGATCCTCAAGGGATAACCTAACAGGTCCTAAGGAGCACCCCACAGGTCTATCATCCATCACATACTCAGAAGTCATGCCAGAGGCAATCCTCCAACATGAGATCACGTCACTTTTTGAGGCACCAATTGATAACTCTCCAGTGAACACAGACTTAGACTCAGAATTGTGTTGTGGTCCACCCACAATATCATCATGACAGGGACCCCAGTCTTCCACGAGCCGGGGGGAAGATAGTATGCCAGGACTACTGCAGGTCCCTTGCCCTTAGATAGGGCAAGCGGGACTCTCAACAGCGCCTTTGGGACAGTCAGTAGGGGTACCACCAACATACCCCTTAATACACCTGCAATCGCTGCTGTCACTGCAAGTGTTGTCAACATTACAACACCTTTTGGGACAACTCAACTCCAGGCTACCTCCTCTGCAATCAGGTCCATGGCAGAGCCTCCAACAAACAGCACTAAAGGGGCAGAAACCATCCCCTCCACAAACAGGTAAAGGGCATACATCCTGCCCCCAGGACTGAGCACAGCAACCTTGTACACCACATAGGCCACCATCTCTGCCTAGACCTCCACCTCCACGCAAACAAAGCCCACTGCAAGGTGACCAAGAGGAAGGAGAGTTGACGGACACAGACCTAGACACTGACCCTAGGGATACTGACTCCACCAAAACGCAGTCACAACGTGCTGATTATTCCTGGAATACAGATGATGTGGATCATCCAGACAGGGCAAGCTGGACCCTCAACAGCGCCTTTGGGACAGTCAGTAGAGGTACCACCAACATACCCCTTAATAAACCTGCAATTGCTGCTGTCACTGCAAGTGTTGTCAACATTACAAAACCTTTTGGGACAGCAAAACTGCAGGCTACCTCCTCCGCAATCAGGTCCATGGCAGAGTCTCCAACAAGCAGCTCTATAGGGGCAGAAACCACCCCCTCCACAAACAGGTAAAGGGCAGGCATCCTGCCCGCAGGAGCGAGCACAGCGACCTTGTACACCACATAGGTCGCCATCTCTGCCTAGACCTCCATGCAGAGAAAGCCCACTGCAAGGTGACCAAGAGGATGGAGAGTTGATGGACACAGACCTAGACACAGGCCCTTGGGATACCGACTCCACCCTAATGCAGTCGCAACATGCTGGTGATTCCTGGGATATGGATGATGCAGATCAGCGACACCCACAAGGCAGCACAGTCGTCACCTCCAGATAACATAGGGGCTTTTCACTCCATGCTGTCCAAAGTATGTCAAGAATTCGGATTGACACCGGCAGAAGATAAGAATGACTGTTTTCTTTTCGACCACATTCGAAAGCGTTGCAAAGTTGAAAACCATGTTCTCCATACCTATTCTGGACCACGTTTGGCAGGTAGGACTGTGACACTATGCCAAAATGCCTCATATCCCAGCCCTCGCCAGAAACGGTAGTCTCTGTAGCAGCAAGTCGAAAAGCACATTCACAACAAAAATGTGCCACCCCTCCAGAGAGTGAAGGGAGAAAACTGGATGCCTTCAGAAAGAAGGTTCTTACCATCAGGGCAATGACCATCAAGGCTGTCAACTCCCTTGCCATTGTGGCCAGCTATGATCGCGACATGTGGTTCATGCTGGCTCCATTCCTGGAGCATTTACCCAAGGACCAATGGAAGGAAGCCATGACTATCTTGCTTGAGGCGAGGAAGCTTCTAACCACAGCATCAACATCGCAGTAGACCTTACAGAAACAGACTTCAAATAGATGGGTAATGGGGTGGTGCCTCGGAGACGAGGCTGGTTGCCCTGTACAGACTTCAGGCAAGAAGTACAATACAAAGTTATAGACATGCCCTTTAAAGCCAGCAACGTCTTCGGAGACAAGATAGATGAGGCCCTTAAAGTGATGAAAGCGGATTCCGAGACTGCACAATCTCTAACCGCACTACAAGGATCTACGTTTGTGCGCCCTTTTTGGGGAGTGGCCGGACAAGCTAGATCATCCTCTACAAGAGGCTTCAAAGGTTACTCAGGACCAGGTACTACACAAAAGAGGCTCAACTACCCCAAAAAAGGGTAGACAAAATAAATCCCATCAATGACAGCCCCGGCAACGCACCATAGGGGGGAAATGTCACACATTACAAATAGAGGTGGCAACAAAAATCCATGGACGGATGGGTGTTAAGTGTTACGCTCGCCAGGCTCCCACAGAGGCGTCGATCTGGACTGGACCGCTGCGGTCTCCACCAATGTGACATGTAGGGCCGAGATGATGGATTGGACTGGCCCACCTAGCTTCGTTTGCTTGGCCCGTAGGAATATTCTTCTGCAAGTGGAGAAAGGGAATTAACCACCTGTGGAGTTGAGCGTAAATCCCCCACCCCGCTGTTCTCCCCACTGATCACCTTGGATGTTCCCTCTTATAGTCTCACCTGATGATTTGAAAAGATGAGCTCTCCATCCTGCATTGAGCGCAGGGGCGCATAGATAACCAGTTGCTTCACTGGCTCAAAGGAATTGGTGAGTTCCAGGACAATATTGACTCCGATATTCCCGGCAAGATGCCGTAAGTATGTAGTTCGTAAGAGTTCAAATCCCTGACTTTCACTCTTGTCCGATTCCTTGCAGGTTGCAGCTTGACCCTACTGAAGAGTTCCTCGTGGCAACCGGTAATGTTCTGGTAAGGATTTGTATTATCCAACACAGTTCGATAAAATAATGTCCATATGTAACCTGTTGCTTTCTCCCTTATTCAGGCGCTGAGAGAAAGTATGAAGTCTCAGGGAATAATGCCTCCGGCGGTAAAATCAGGTAAGTCTTTTGTGGTGAGGAGGGTTCCCCTTGTTAGTCCCTTGTTTCACCTTGCTGTCCTTTTGTTTCCCCTTAGGGGCCGGGGTTCGGCTAGGATGCAGTAGAAGCTGCGCCGACCCGTGAAGAAGAATAGTACCCCCGGTGGTAAAATCAGGTAAGTCTATGGGGGGTATTCCTCTGTGTATTCCCTTGGCTCACCCTGCTGTTCTTGTCTTCTCCTTAGGTGCCGGAGTGCTGCGGTAACTTGCAGGAGGATGCAGTGAAATGTGAAGATGCTGCGAAGGCCGGTGAGTTCAGCGCGGCGCTGCAGCAGGCGAGGCGACGTGCATAAAATAACTTCTTTCTTCCAGCTCGAAGGTGCGATGGAACAGGAATTCAGGTGAGGATCAAAGCTATTGCTCTTGTTCTAACCTTTTCTCCGTCTTTCTCCCTTTTTCTAGGAGCTCCAAACTCGAGGCGGGCGTGGCAGATGACTGGATGCAGACTTGCAGGCATGGTGAGCATTACACTGCTGGATGGAGAATAATGTGAAGCGTGTGCTGCTCTTTGGGCGTGGTTTAAATAGCCCTCCAAAGTAGTCCCAGGTAAGTATTCCTCCCCTGCCCCACCGGAGTAAAAAAATAGTCCCTAGGTAAAATAGCCCCTTCCAAGCCTTGTTTGGCTTGGAGATCTTGCAGCATGGTCTGCATCAGGTAAGTTTGCAGCATGGTCTGCATCAGGTAAGTTTTAATCTATAAGCCTGGCGCCTATGGCGCCAGTACTGACCCTCCATATGAGCCTGGTGCCATAGGCGCCAGGACTGCACCCAAATAGCCCCTAGCGGGGGTCGTTGTGCTTGCTTGGGGTAACTTGATGCCTGCTTCCGGGGTTGCTGGACTTGGTCTGGGTCCCCGGGGGTAGGCATCATGACAGCACTCCCCCCCAAGGCCCCTCCTAAAGTCATTCTTCCCTGTGGTTTCGGTTTGTCTGGGAAATTTCGGTGGAATTTTTTCACCAATCGGGGTGCATGAACATGGTCACTAGGTTCCCATGAACTTTCCTGTGGTCCGTAACCTTTCCAGTCGATTAAATAAAAAAGTTTTGACTTTATCAGCTTAGAGTCCAGGATGTTCTTAACTTCATATTCGGGTTCTCCGTCTACAAGGATGGGGTCTGGTGGCTTGGTTAGCCTTGTCCCTGGTTGTACTGGCTTCAAAAGTGACACATGAAAGACGGGATGAATTTGCATATTAGCAGGTAAGTCCAACTTGACAGCCACCGGGTTAATAATGGCCTTAATAGAGTAAGGTCCCAAATATCTGGGGTTAAAGGTCCGTGTTCCCTTTAGAGGTATATGTTTTGTGGCTAACCATACTTGGTCCCCTATTTGGTATTGTGGAGAATCACTTCTATGCCGATCAGCATTTTTCTTGTATTTTTCTTTCATCTGTTTTAAATGTGTAGTTGCTTCCGTAAAGGTTTGTGTAATCGTAGCGTGCAGATGGTCCACTGCAGGCATTTCTAAGTCTTGGGGTGAGTCAAGGTCTGAGGTTCGAGGATGGTGCCCATATAAGGCTTTGTCCAGTTCCAGAGTGTACTGAAATATTGTATGCATATTCGGCGATCCAAAGAATGTCTTTCCAATTACTCTCCGTCTGATGTAACATACAACGCAGGTATTGTTCCAGAGTCTGGTTGGTCCTCTCCGTTTGACCATCGGTCTGGGGGTGGTGACTGGTCGATAACCTCACATCGATTTGCGCCAATTGACAGCATTTTTTCCAAAAATGTGAAATGAATTGACTGCCCAGGTCAGAGACCAACACGGACGGAAATCCATGTATGCGAACAATGTTTTCGAGGAATTCTTTGGCCAGGATTGAGGCTGAAGGTAGTCCTTTTAAAGGAATAAAGTGGGCCATCTTGGAAAAAAGATCCACAATAACTAGAATGGTGTTAAACCCATTACAAGGAGGTAGATCGGTAATAAAGTCTAACGATAAGGTGTGCCATGGTGTAGGCGGAATGTCTAAAAAGGTTGTAAGGGTCCAGCTGGTTTTTTCTTTTGACTTTTGTTTTGGGCGAAAATGCCACAAGACATCACAAATGATTTAATATCCTTTCGCCAGGTGGGCCACCAGAATTGTCTTTTAATTTTAGCTTCAGTTTTTGCAATACCTGGGTGCCCCTCCATTAGGGCATCATGATAATGGGAAATGACTAGCTCTTGTAGTTCCTGGTGTGGCAGAAATAGCCGCCCTTGGTAATAAGGCAGATCATTGGTGACAGAGTAGTCTGGGCCTTTCTTTACCCAGTCCTGCAGGGCTGTAGGATCAAAGAGTTGCTGGATCTTTACCTGAATGTCCTCTAGTGTCTGTAGAGTAGTCATGGCAATAATCCTTTGTTCGGAAAATATAGGTACTGGTTCTGGGTTCACTTCTGCCTCTCCCATCCCTATTCGGGATAAGGCGTCTGCTTTACCATTCTTACAACCTGGTCGATAGGTTATCACGAAATCTAACTCGGCAAAGAACAATGCCCATCAGAGTTGACGTGACGATTGGGCCTTGGCTGTTTTTCAATACTGTAAGTTCCGGTGATTGGTGATCACAGTAATGGTATGCCTGGCACCGAGAAGATAGTGCCGCCAAGCCTTGAAGGCGGATTTAATAGCTAATAACTCCTTGTCGGTAACCGCATAGTTTAACTCGGGTGCCGAGAACTTTCTGGACCAAAATGCTACTGGGTGAAGCTGGCCAGTTTCAGGGTCCTTTTGAGACAGGACAGCTCCCATGGCTAGACTGAATGCATCAGTTTCCACTATGTATGGAAGTTCAGGGCGCGGGTGCTTTAACACAGGTGCAGACGTGAATTTCGCTTTCAGCTCTTGGAAGGCATTTTCAGCTTCTTCAGTCCACATAAAGCGTTTATTTTTTCGCAACAGTGCTGTGATTGGATGTACGACATGTGAAAAATCTGGGATGAATCTGCGGTAGAAATTGGCAGAGCCGAGCATGCTTTGTACTCCTTTAACTGAACTTGGTGATGGCCACTTAAGGATTGCGTCCACCTTTCGTGAGTCCATTCGGACTCCGTTTGGGGTCAGGATAAACCCAAGGAATTCAACTTCTGTGGCATGAAAAACGCATTTTTCTAGTTTTGCATATAGTTTGTGCTGGCGCAATTTCTCAAGGACTGCTCGGATGTGCTTCACATGGTCAGATACTGAAGAGGAGTATACTAGAATATCATCGATGTACACGACAACACAAACGTCAATGAGTTCACGAAGGACATCCTCCATGAAGTATTGGAAGGCTGCTGGTGCATTGCACAACCCGAAAGGCATCACCTGGTATTCAAATAACCCATACTTAGTGCGGAAAGCAGTCTTCCATTCGTCGCCTTCTTTTACACGTATCAGATGGTATGCCCCCCGGAGATCTAATTTAGTGTATATACAAGCGTCCTTCACTTGGTCTAGTAGTTCAGGGAACAGAGGCAACGGGTATCGGTTCTTAACAGTTATCTGGTTCAATGCGCGGTAGTCTATGCACGTTCTGAGGTCACCTTCCTTTTTGGGTACGAAGAACAAAGCTGAAGATGCAGGGGACTTGGATGGGCGAATAAAGCCATTGGCAAGGTACTGGTCTAAGAATTGTCGTAGGTGAAGGTTCTCAGATTCCGTAAGGGCATAGATCCTGCTACAAGAGGGTTGTGCACCGGGTATGAGGTCGATTTGACAATCGTACGATCTGTCAGGAGGTAATGTGTTTGCCTGTTCCTTTTGGAAGACATCCTAGAATTCTTGGTATTCTGGAGGTAGTTGCATGACTGCTGTGGTTAATGTGGCCAGGCCTGCGTTCTGATTTTTCTTTACGTAACAGGTTTGTGCACAATCCGGGAAAGTTATTCTCTTCTCTCGCCAATCAATACAAGGATTATGTGTTTCCAACCAAGGTTTCCCCAGTATTATTTGGAACTGTGGGGCTTTGATTAGATCAAACACAATAGTCTCTCGATGCCCATCCTGACCCAATAGGGTAATCTCTGCGGTGGAGTGAGTTACAGGCCCAGAGGCAATTTCAGTTCCATCGACTGTGGTGATGACATCTGAGGTGGTTTTTCGGCAGAGAGGTAGATTCATCCTGGAAGCCAATTCATAGTCCACATAGTTTCCTATGGCCCCGCTATCAATGTATGCCCTTACTGCGTGCATATGCGATGGCTGGCCTGGATCTACGAGGACCATTGGTATGATGAAATGCGAGGTCTGAGTATCCTTCTTCAAGCTCGGCAAGCGGACCTCTACGCTTGTCGGGCGTGGTCGTTTCCCGAGTCTGACTCCATATGGCTTTTATCAGCAGCTCCTACCACCTTCTTGGGTGGTTTTACAGGGCAATCCCATAGGAAATGTCCAAAAGTTCCACAATATAGACACAATTGCATTTGCCGTCTCCTTTCTCTTTCCTTCTGGATTAGGGGTCCTTTAACCCCTCAGATTTGCATGGGTTCTGAAGCATCTGCTCCTTTGGGGTTAGCGTGGGTTTTGACCAACACCTGACTCTCAAACTTGGCTCGATCAGCCTTTCTGTTCTGAAGTCTGTGATCTAACTGGACCACTAAGTCTATATATTCAGCGCAGTCTTGAGGTGGGTTCACGACTTGAGCCAAAACATCCTTGAGTTTTCCTCAAAGCCCTCGATGAAATAACGTGATTCGTTTTACCTCAGGCCATCCAGTTTCCACTATTAACCTATTAAAGGTCGCGATGTAGGATAGAAGGTCCTGGTTACCCTGTCGGAGGGACAAAGGTTCGTTATCCAGGGCCTGTCCTTGGGAGTGCCGGGCAAATAGTCTTTCCATGCTAGTTTGAAAGCCCTGAAATTCCCGAAGAATTGGGTCATCCTGAGTAACTAGTGGAATTGACCAATCAGCTGCACTGCCGCTGAGAAATGACAATACAAAGGCTACCTTGGCTTGATCGTTTGGGAAGGCTCCAGGTCTGCATAAAAAGTGCAAGCGGCATTGGTTCATAAACACGGCAAACCTTTTGGGATCTCCGGCAAAGCGTTCGGGTGGGGCTAATGGAATATGTCCTGGTAGGTTTATTTGCACAGGGTTACTCGATAACACAGGAGCTGGATTTCCCCCGGAACCAGGTAGGGGTGCTTGTCCAGAATGGCTTTGCAATAGTTGCCTAGCAAGATCATCAGTTCGCTCCTTTGACAAAATTAGTTCTCTCCTAAGAGCATTGGTTTCTTGACGGGCGGAATGCACTTCAGCCCTCAGTTCCCCTAGTAATTGGGCCAATTGGTCAGTCTCTGAGGTATCCATAACGCCCGGGTGGGAATTTGTGGGTAGGCTTCGCGTTCTGTTACGCTCACCTTATGCGTCGATCTGGACTGGACTGCTGCGGTCTCCACCAATGTGACGTGTAGGGCCGAGATGACGGACTGGACTGGCCCACCTAGCTTCGTTTGCTTGGCCCGTGGGAATATTCTTCTGCAAGTGGAGAAAGGGAATTAACCACCCGTGGAGTTGAGCGTAAATCCCCCCACCCCGCTGTTCTCCCCACTGATCACCTTGGATGTTCCCTCTTATAGTCTCACCTGATGATTTGAAAAGATGAGCTCTCCATCCTGCATTGAGTGCAGGGGCGCGTAGATAACCAGTTGCTTCACTGGCTCAAAGGAATTGGTGAGTTCCAGGACAATATTGACTCCGATATTCCCGGCAAGACGCCGTAAGTATGTAGTTCGTAAGAGTTCAAATGCCTGATTTTCACTCTTGTCCGATTCCTTGCAGGTTGCAGCTTGACCCTACTGAAGAGTTCCTCGAGGCAACCGGTAATGTTCTGGTAAGGATTTGTATTATCCAACACAGTTCGATAAAATAATGTCCATATGTAACCTGTTGCTTTCTCCCTTATTCAGGCGCTGAGAGAACGTATGAAGTCTCGGGGAAAAATGCCTCCGGCGGTAAAATCAGGTAAGTCTTTTGTGGTGAGGAGGGTTCCCCTTGTTAGTCCCTTGTTTCACCTTGCTGTCCTTTTGTTTCCCCTTAGGGGCCGGGGTTCGGCTAGGATGCTGCGCAGACCCGTGAAGAAGAATAGTACCCCCGGTGGTAAAATCAGGTTAGTCTATGGGGGGTATTCCTCTGTGTATTCCCTTGGCTCACCTTGCTGTTCTTGTCTTCTCCTTAGGTGCCGGAGTGCGGCGGTGAAATGTGAAGATGCTGTGAAGGCCGGTGAGTTCAGCGCGGCGCTGCAGCAGGCGAGGCGACGCGCATAAAATAACTTCTTTCTTCCAGCTCGAAGGCGCGATGGATCAGGAATTCAGGTAAGGATCAAAGGTATTGCTCTTGTTCTAACCTTTTCTCCTTCTTTCTCCCTTTTTCTAGGAGCTCCAAACTTAAGGCAGGCGTGGCAGATGACTGGATGCAGACTTGCAGGCACGGTGAGCGTTACGCTGCTGGATGCAGAATAACGCGAAGCGTGTGCTGCTCTTTGGGCGTGGTTTAAATAGCCCTCCAAAGTAGTCCCAGGTAAGTATTCCTCCCCAGCCCCACCCGAGTAAAAAAATAGTCCCTAGGTAAAATAGTCCCTTCCAAGCATCGTTTGGCTTGGAGCTCTTGCAGCATGGTCTGCATCAGGTAAGTTTGCAGCATGGTCTGCATCAGGTAAGTTTTAATCTATGAGCCTGGGGCCTATGGCGCCAGGACTGACCCTCCATATAAAACTGGCGCTACAGGCGCCAGGACTGCACTCAAATAGCCCCTAGCGGGGGTTGTTGGGCTTGCTTGGGGTAACTTGATGCCTGCTTCCGGGGTTGCTGGACTTGGTCTGGGTCCCCGGGGGTAGGCATCATGACAGTTAGATGTTATCCAACACGGCCACCTCTTAGAGTTCAAACGTCACCAAAAGCGCATACCTCCTAAGAAAGTGGTGCAGCCGCACCTGCTGGTCCTTCAAAAAGAGGTGTGTCAGATGCTGGTCAACAAGGCCATCGAGAGGGTGCCCCGACCCATCTAAAAGGAAAGGGGATGTACTACAGATATTTTGTGGTAAAAAAAGCCAGACAGCAAATGGTACCCCATACTGGACTTACAAAAACTAAACAAAATATAAAAAAACAAAAATTCAAAATGGTCACGCTACAAGACGTGATCAAGAGCTACAAGAGATTACCATTAACTGGCGGCTATGCTGAATGGCTTCATGGCAGTCAACATGAAACTGGACGACATTGTGTCCACCATTGGCTCCCTGAAATACAAATTGGAGAAGGAGGGAACCTGCATAACCGAGGCGGAGACGTAGATTGGTGACACAGATGATGAAGTCGAAAACCATGATCGCGACATAGCGCAGCTGCAACAAGAGGTGAACAAGATCCAAAATAAATGTGAGGACTTGGAATCGCGCTCCAGGCGCAATAATATCCGGATCATCGGGATCCATGATGCGGCCTGCAAAGGCCTGATGGACCCCTTCATTGAAAACTTGCTTAAATCAAGTTCTCCCAGCACTTCCTGGTGTAGAGGGCATACCCTGTACTGGCTCCGGTCCCCAAGCCGGGGACTTCCCCTCGCACTACCCTGTCTAAACTACTCAATTATCGGGACAGAGATCTCATTCTGCATCTGGCCAGGGAAAAGGGTGCGCGGCCATTTGGGTCCTTCGATATTCACATATGCCCGAACTTCCCCGCCAATGTGCAAGCTAAATGTAAATCATGGGATTAATTTAAAAAGCTGCTACGCATGAGATACGTCCCTATGCACTACTGTACCCGGCCAAACTGCGCATCCAGCATGGCAGGCGCGCACACTGCTTTGAGAACCTGGCGGACGCCACGGCCTACATAGAAGCCTTCATTTTAATTCCATTTCCGAGGCGGGACGGTGAGGGTGGCCGTATCCCCCACTCACGCAACAATGATCCTGAGATAATGGACAATGACTGATTACTATGGACACTGCAATGTGCCCCTCCTTCATGGTGTTGAACATGGATATACAATCCCATGTTGCTGGGGCTGGTTGCGGACACCGCAGCCTCCTGATTGTTAGCAGTCCCTGCTCACAGCGCACCCCAAGGGGTTGTCAACTAAATTTTGTTTTCTAGTGGGGTCCATCGTCAAGTTCAGGGTGATGATGAGGGTCGTGGGTTGGAATTGCATCAAGTTGGGGCAAACGAAGCACGAGCGAATCAATGTTCACAGGGGTTCAAATGTTTTTGTTTTCATGTTACTATGTTCCTCACTAAAAATCAGTGCAGACTGTCACTCAATTACTCACTGCAGAATTATTCTCTGCTTCTCTTCATTTGTGTTTGGGCCCTCACTTCACACAACCACGTCGTTATAGACAATAGGATCTCATTCATGACCTCGAACATTCGAGGCCTAAATCATCCAATCAAGTCACTCAAGGTGGTAGCGTATATTAAGTGTCAGGTCCCAAAAGGGGTAATGCTTCAGGAGACACATGCCCAAGGGGCGCTAAATGAACAGTTTGCAACTTTCTGGGGAACGCAATGTTGTTATACCAACTACTCTTCGCAAGCTAGAGGGGTGACGACGTTGATACACCACTCACTTCCTTTCTAGGAATCCAAGCGCTGCGTTGATCCACAGGGGAGGTACGTGATCTTATGGGATAAGTTATTTGGCATCAGATAACACTGGTTAATACCTAAGGCATCAACCTAGACGGCCCTGAGTTTTATCTCCATGTCCTGGGGATCCTTATTGGGGTAGTACGCTCATGTATTATTTGTGGTGGTGGTGATTAAAACTCCATCCTGGACTGTGTGCTCAACCGTTCTAGGGCTACCGCACGTGATTTGTCGAACACTGGCCGCACAATTCTGCATATTATGCAACAACTCAACCTGTTAGATGCATGGAGTGACCATAACCCGGTATACGAGAATATACCTATTATTCGTCAGTACACAACGCACAGTCCAGGATTGACTACTGGCTGGTTCCGGCCAGGCTCATGGCACGGGTGCATGACTGTAGGAATCACCCTCAAACAATCTCTGATCATTCTAACGTTACACTGACAGTACTCTGGGATGCCTCTGGCGTATGCCCCCCACATGTTTATTAGACTCAGTCATTTTGGAAACACTGTGCAAGGGGGTCACAGATTTTTTTTCATTGAAATGAGGTGTCTGTGCAGCTCCACTCCACAGTCTGGGATGCTTTTAAGGTGTGAGTTAGAGGGGAGGTGATCTCTATATCCTCGGGTTCTCTGAAAGAAACAAGCCGTAAGTTGGGTAGCATCGAAACAGACCTGAGAGAACTGGAGAACGAATATGGCACCACACACAACAGAGCACTATTGGGTCTCATAAAAGGAAACTTACTGAAGTTCAGGGAACTGGCTGATACGGAGGTCCACCTGATCTATTACCCTACTCAGGATAGGCATTAATGGGGAGGCGGATAGACCAGGTCAGTTTCTTGCCGACACCATCAGATCGGAGAAAGGCGTGCAACAAATCATGAGTCAGGGGGCCATCTAGGCTTCTCCTTACTGCACCGGGGGACATTAACAGTGAATTCCACCAAATCTATAGGACTCTATACTCTAATTCTGATGGGTGCACCAGTGTGGAATTGGAGAGCTATTTGAACAAGATTGCACTTCCTATGGTGCCACAGGAAGCGCAGCTTGCACTGAATCAACCCTTAACTCCCAAGGAGATCACTGAGGCAATCATGGCACTCCCGTCCGGTAAGGCCCCTGGCCCCGACGGTTTAGACATTAAATTCTACAAGGAGTTCCATGATATCCTCACCCCTAGGCTGCTGAGGGTGTGGGAGGAATCTTTCTGACTCGGTTGGTTGCGCCCTTCGCTCTCAGAGGCAGTGATTAAAGTGTTATTAAAGCCCAATAGACCAGCCTCCGAGATGGCTTTGTACAGGATGCTATCCTTACTCAATTTGGACACTAAGATAGCTGCTAAGTTACTATCCGCCCATCTCCTGACCCGCATGTCGACCCTGGTTCACCCAGACCAGTCTGGATTTAATCTCGGCCGCTGTACGGCGCTCAGTCTCTGCAGGTTATTTAGCATCATCTCTCAGATTGATCCACGCACTCAGGCCTTGGCTGCCTCTCTCGAAGCCGAGAAGGCTTTTGATTCGTCTCCTGGCAGTTTCTCTTTGCGGTTCTCCAGCAGATGTGATTAGGAGGTCCCTTCATACAGTTAATTCAACTACTGTACGCTTTCCCGACTGCCAGGATCCGCACTGGTGGTACAGTCTCGCCTATCTTTGTTATGGGTTGCGGTACACAACAGGGTTGCCCTCTCTCCCCTTTACTCTTCGCATTGACGATCAAGCCTGTGGCATCCATAATACGACATAAACACACCCACAGAGGCTTGCATATTGCTCGCCCACCAAAAATAATATTTCTTTATGCTGATGATACATTGTTGTATATTCAAAATCCGGCACAAAACCTGGCTCCGTTGTTGGAGGAGATCTGTGAGTTCTCTACTCATTCATGTTATCGAATTAACAAATCTAGGTAGGAGCCATTCCCGCTGACCGCTGGGGAAGCAAAACGCCCCAGGCCTTGCATAGCCTACTGGACATGCATGCTGGAGTACCTGAACTGTCAAAGGGAACCATGTTGCCTTACATTATAAAGCCAGCCCAGGAGCGCTCAGTGTTTTCACTGGGCTGGCTTTACCTCGTCCATAATGGGTGGTGGGTAACTACCCGTTGCCTATTATGGACGAATACCCCTGCAAATACCATTGAAAGGAGTCTTGAACTCTAGGCAACTGTATGATAGCTTTAGAATAAGTAATGTCCTATCATATAGTAGAAACTTTGTAATCAAAGACCAACTTGTGATGTGGTGAAGTCAGTCATTAGGATAGTGCCCTCTACAGATAGCAAAGCTCAGAGAAACAATGTTACAAGGTTGCCCCTTTGAGTGCTGTTGTGCATATATATGTCCTCAGAGTGTGATTGTTTTGCACCTAGTGCATATTTACACAATATTAATCTGTAGGGTCTAGTTGGCTGCAATTTGCGCACCCCACATAATCTAGGGACCCCGGGTGTATGTTTTATTCTTACCCTCTGTTTTGCTAGCAAGATTATCAAAGGCTTAATGCAACTTTTCCTTTATACCTACTCCAGACATGATCACATAGCTGTCAAGTTTTGATTCGGATGGGTCCAAACTCTGACGGCTTTGATGGGGTGGAATAACGAGTCTTACACTACTTTCGGTAGATAGAACATTTGGAATCTAGAAGTAATATATGGATGCTTGAATACTCTAGAGCAAGTGAGCCATTCTGAGAGATATTTGTATTCAAGATGACTATCTAGGAGAAGTATAATTACTCTTTCAACAAATTTAATTTAAGAAAGATACAATTGATCTATGAAAACAAATATTCTTTGTGTGGTAAACAAGCAGACATACCGTTATATGTTTATCTTTTATGTTTTCTTTCAGGATAAAGTGCACTTCTTGGGAGAAAAGTACTATGCGGAAGGACCAATTGGAAATGATATTTCAAAGACAAATTTATCACAGATAAGAATGGCTTACCGTTATGAGACTTGGTGTTATGAACTTAACTTAATATATCAGGCTATAAAGGTGGGATCAAAGTGATACGTGTAATTGACGGTATTGTACGAGCAGTGCTACAAATCTAAAAAAGAAAAAGACAACAGACATGTGTTAGCATTGGGTAAACTACAGAGACATTTAAAACCCATACTGTTACTACAAATTATACATTGAATATTAGTCATATTTTGAAATAAAAAGTGAATAATGCATCATACTATTCAGCCACTTGATACTTGTGGTGGAAACGAGGTTAGAGAGAAAATTACAAACACCACACACCAAATCTGATAACAGGTTAAATGTAGTTGAATAAAAGCTTTTCTATTTCATTACTTTATGGCATATCAGTGTTTTAGACCAGGTACATATCTATTTTTAATACCTACCTAAATGCTACCTAAAAGAGCAATCTGTCATGCTGTCCTGCATCCTAGACCTCAACTCGTGTACCTTCTACATATCCAGTGGTAAATCCTTCCCTCAGCAAACATAGGTAAAGGTAACATCAGTAAACTCTTTACACATGCATTTCTGCAAACAGGTTGCAGCTTTGCCCCTCAACTGCTATGTTCTTTGGCATTCACCAGGACAGATTACTCACTGAAACACCAACATGTTCCAAACTGCAGCTTAAATAACCAATAACTAAAACCATGGAACCAATGTACACTGGAGTTGGTTTCAAAAACCTTAAAAATTCTCCCTGTTGCCTAGGATTTCCCTTCGTCTGCTGGCCCTATTGCCTGCCAAAACCAGGACTGCATTCAGTTGTGTTCAACTAGCCACTCTTTAAAGGTTATTTCATATTTAAAGAGATCAGAATACTCATTGTGCTCTGAAGGGTATACACCTGTCTGATTTTAAATGTTTGAGATATCAATAGCACCTGCTCAAGCGATATACATTCCCAAGAAAAAAGTCTAAGACTGTTTACCTTCAGAGCCCATAAAGTAAACACTGAGCTTTTCAATCCATAGGGCGACAACATCCATATATACACATTCTACCTATCCTTATTCTGCCACTTCAATCTTCCAAGCAGATAAGGCAATTCGGACCACCATAGGACCCTGAATGGCAGCACAATCCCTCTAGTAGTAAAAATACATTCCAGAAGTCTACCCCTGGTATGCAGACTGCAAGTTTCTAGATAATATTTTCCACCTATGTAAGTTTCATATCTTTGAACATAAATTATGTAAAGATGAACCAGATTCTCTCTCCACTGATTTTGTAACATAGTTTTATGTGTCCTTTTGGCAATGGCCATCAGCTTTAGCTCCTCTAACAAAGAATTGATAGCTGGAATCATATAGGCAAAACAACCGTTGCCAAATCAATGCCATAGTACACCATCAACCAACTGGGAGACGCAATATTTCCAAGTGCAAAATGTTCTTGTGGGCTGAGCTGTATATTTCTTTAAAGTTACTTTGCATACAGATATGAGGATATTAAGATTTCAATGGGAAGGGGAAACAACCTTGTAAGAGCTTCATATTTTCTGTTGCCATCAAAGATACATATTCTAGGGCAATCTCCTTGTGTGACAGGCTTTGAGCTTCAATCTGCCAGTGGACCTCTTATTAATCTTACCATGGATTGATTACAACCTTATTACATGAAAGACTCTGAGTTGATCTATCAAATCAGTAAATTTGGAACCAATGTATACTGGAGTTTGTTTCAAAGCCCTTAATAATTCGCCCAATAGCCTAGGATTTCCCTTCGTCTGCTGGTCATATTCCCTGCCGAAATCAGGACCGCATTCAGTTGTGTTCGACGAGCCATCCCTTTAAAGTTTTTTTCAAATTTAAAGAGATCTGAATACACATTGAGTTCTGAAGGGCATATGCCCCTCTGATTTTAAAGGTTTGAGATAGCAATAGAACCTGCTCAAGCGATATACATTCACAAGAAAATAGTCTAAGACTGTTTACCTTCAGGGCTAGTAAAGTAAACACTGAACTTTTCAATCCATAGGGTGACAAAATCCATGTATACAAATTCTACCTACCCTTATTCTGCCTCTTCAATCTTCGAAACAGATAAGGCAATTCATTCCACCATAGGACCCGGAACGGCAGTATAATCACTCTGTTAGTAAAACACCTTCCAGAAGGTATTATCCCTGATATGCCGAATGCAAGATTCTAGAGAATATTTTCCACCTATGTAAGTTTCATGTCTTTGAACATAAATTATGTAAAGATGAACCAGCGTCTCTCTCCACTGATTTTGTAACATAGTTGTATTATTTGCCCTTTTGGCAATGGCCATCAGCTTTAGCTCCTCCAACAAAGAAGTGATAGCTGGAATCAGAAAGGCAAAAAAAACTTTTCCAAATCAATGCCATAATACACCATCAACCAACTGCCAGACACATAATTTCCAAGTCCACAATGTTCTTGTGGGCTGAGCTGTAAATGTTTTCAAAGTTACTTTGTATACCGAGATGAGGATATTCAGATTTCAGTTGGAAAGGGGAAACAACTTTGTAAGAGCTTAATTTTTTCTGTTGCCATTGAAGATACATATTCCAGGGCAATGTCTTTGTGTTACAGGTTTTGAACTTCAATCTGCCAGTGTACCTCTTATTAATCTTACCATGGATTGATTAGGACCTTATGTTATGCAAGACTCTAGGTTGATCTTTCAAATCAGTAATTTTATCTTAATCGTCTAAAGTCTCTGTTTCTTACAGGCTCTTCCAATCATTTCATACCTACAGTGCTAGGTGGATTTTCAAATATAAATCTCAGTGTAGGAAGAGAAATTGCTATTGGAAAATGGGAGCTTTGCCCACTGTTCGCCAATCTCTACCAGGTATTTATAATGTTATCCTGGAGGATATACATCGATGTTAGCAGCTCTGTAATTGCTTGGTAGTTATGTAAGTAAAGGATAGTACAACATAAATGGTTATGGCTACCTTTTGGTTCTTAAACAGGCCAAGTAATTCCCCATATCCACTTGAGATGTGGGCAATTATTTTAGCAGTCCTCAATATCATTGAGTGTCTTATCTTCCCTCATCTCGAAAAAGTAATGTCCGTCAAGGAAATGATTTCTCATTTTCCAGGACTGGGGTGACTGCAGGCTGAATATAGTGGTTTGGAAGAATGCATGTTCATTCTATACTAGCTGTTGTAACCTGAATAGGAGATGCACAAAATAGGACCCTCACCCACAGGGATTAGAAAAAAGCATTCCCAGGACAGGTCTGTCTTAGTGGACTGTGGGATAACCCTTTGCAAGGTCCACTCTGGTCCATGCTTCCTGCTCTAAGATCACTATAATATTAAATTATGTGGAAAGCCGCTGTCGAGATCTGCTTTAAATAGCCTCTTTCAAGCACTGTAGATTATATTTCTGGCTCTCAAACACATTCTGCAGGTTCTGATCTGCAAGGTGGTTATGAAATATATATGCAAAGCACCAAAACTGGGCAAGGGAAACGATTCCCATCCCGACTCTCAGATAACCATGGAGACCTGTTAATATGCTGTAGGGCACACGTTGCCAAATCCACAAAGAAGTTTAGCTGAGTAATGTGGTTGCTCAGTTGAACCTCATTTGTGAATAGTCTGGCCCTCTCTAGATTTAGCTATGCCAAGTATAAGTCAGTTACTCCATGTTGCTTTTTTGAGAATTTGCCTCATGTGTTTTTTTTGTTTTTATTTTAGTCCACGTTTCTGAGGGAAACAAAATGAATAAACTCCGCAGAGTGACCACACAAAACATGGATTCACATGTGAAAAACTTAGTCCAGAAATAGTGGCAGGTGTCTTCTCCAGTCTGGTCTGTCAGCAGAAGATACAATTCTAAACGTTTACAATATGAATCTTGAATAAGCAAAGATCAGTACTTCAGTGGGGAGCCTTTGACATGAACTTATTGTGCATAATTCTGAATGTGGCATTTCCCCATTCATTGCTTCACTTATTGACTTGTTGCATGTGCCTGTCTGGGGATAGAATCATCATGTATAATATTGTGTGTGACTTGTAAGGAAAAAAGTTGATACTGTACTTCAAAAGACTCAATTTGTGCACGTTGCTGTTATATAATATATAATACAAATCCATTTGCTCAGGCTTTCAATTAGTTAACATTCATTGTGTATAGGAATGAGCTGCTTCTCTTGAATTATGAAAAATAGTTTACAGGCATAACATAATTGCCATTAGTTATACATATGAATACCCCTTCAATGTATGGATATAGTACAAGTTCTATAAGTGTTATCAATAACAAATAGCACATCGAAAAACTCTCAAAGTAGATGATTCAGAAGTCTATAAAATTCTTACCCCCAAATCCCCTCTCACTAAACCATATCCAATAAACATATATGTGACTATTAGAAATGACTTGAGCTTTGGTCTCTTGGTCTACAGTATGTGTCAACATAATTCCTAGAAACCAATATGGCTCCATAATACTTTGTTCCCCATTCTGTGTGTCTTGTTTATGAGTTATGTATATTCATGTTTCGTTAGCTCTGAATGCATTATTATGGAGGCCTGCCACTGTATCTGGTTCTAAATGTAATTATAGTATTTAAATGTCCATCGAAACTAGTTGTACGATTGCTATGCTAATTTCCTTAAGAAAGAATACATAGTACAAACTCGTACTTTGATGTGGAGGCATAATTCTATTGACTTTACAGTGTACATCTTAATACCGTCCTCACATTTCACAGAATGTCATTAAATTAGTTGTGTCAGTAATAACTTTATTTTCCATTAGTTCATAAACAACTTTACAAATCCCTTATCCTCCGGCTGTGACGTCACAGCACTGGAATATGGAATTCCTATTCCACGGCTATGATGATACGGAAGATGAATACAGCATTTTCTCTGTGTTAAGCGTATTTCCTTAGACCTGTAGGAAACAATGACGGCCCTGTGCTCTGGCTGGAAAAACTGAGCAGAGCTCACAGCCAATGCCGGAAGCTGCTAGCCTTTCAGTTTCACAGAGCTGTGGGCCCGCACTCTAAATGCTTTGCGTGGTATGCAGCTTTTGACAAGGCAAGAGCTACAGTATTGAGAGCGAGTGGGCGGAGGGATAGAGGGAGGTATGGGTGAGTGACAGGACATCATGTACTAGCTTGGTTCAGTGCGGGATCAGGAGACATAAATATGAGAGAGGTGGTGGGTTGTGCCAGGACGCCAGGTATTGAGTGTTTTCTTTGTGATGGGAGGTCAAGCACAAAAGATGTGGGGTTGGGGGATGGTAGGGTGCTAGGTATGGTATTGTTTTTTGGGCATGGAAACATAAGGTGGGGGGGTAAAAGTGACAGGACACCAGGTGTTTTAGTGCTGTTGTGGTTTAGGAGTGGCTGAGGGATCTGCCCATCTATGCAGTGCCGTTATCCCTCATACCCCAATTCATCCCTTGCTGTTGCATGGAGACAGCACAGAGTGTGAAAAGGGGACAACCACTGACGCTAAACGCAACATTACATTGTAGTTGTGCAACTATCAACAACGTTGTGCATGTCACCTCATGGTTCCGTGTGACATCATAGACAACTCTTTGCTTGAGTTTTCTATCAGACACTACTTAGAACACTTCTGTGAAATTGATACTATTTTCGATAATTACCCATCTTCATTTCTATATATTATCTCATGATCATTTCTGACCTAACGTAATCTTCCTACACAGCTAGTGTCTGTATACTTTAAATCAAACATATTATTCCCAGAAATATATGTGTCGTACATTTGGTGTTCATTCACAAGAAATTGCTGTCATGTGAACAATTCTCAGTGGAGTCTGTTATAGAGCAGCCTTAACTTTAAAGTTAATGGACTGCTTTCTTCGGGATTCTTGTGTTGCATAGATTATGATCAGAAGCATTGATAGATCTTAAACTAACAAAGATAAACATGGTCTGACCCAGAGATTAGCACAGTGCAATTTTAATACTTGAATCAGATTCTCTGCACTAGATAATCTTATGCAATGTTAGATACCATTATTTCCTCTCTGCAAAGCAAGGATTTCTTTACATTATTAGAATGTACACACTTGTATGTCAGAGGTCGTGTTGGGATATTTGTGTGCTTATGCCTTGTATAGATTGGCTTGCATTCTTTATTTGGGGATGCGACATTTGTGTCAGTTACTCTCTGGCTAAACCTGAATATTAAGGCACTGGGCAATTAGATGGTGGATGTGCTGAATACTCTCAATGTATTTGCATGAATATATCTTTATCAAATCTTCTTTAAGCTCCTGACTCCATCAGTCATTAACATTTTCTGTTAGTATACCCAGAATTCATGTAATTCATGTAATTCATGCACATTTTAGACTGATTAGAGTTGATTGATATACTAGATGTCAGAAAATCCATGCTTCATAGAAACAATATATTTGCAATTTTCTGTATTTGTACAGCGATTCTTCATTTTGTTTCAATATAGACATATTTTATAGTTATACATTCACTGTTTGAAGCAATAGTTGTTAAAACGTTCAACAGTTCTGTATTGAAGCAATTTGTAAAAATAAAGACAGTCTTAATGTTTAATTGCAACATTATGTTTCCTGCCTATAATTGGATGCTCACAACCAATTAACCAGTTAGCAATGTGCTGTGTTTTGTGTTATGATTCTCTGCCTCTCAAAGGACATATGGTAGCCAAATAAATATTTTTTGAGCCTCTAATTTTAAATGTTAAGCTAGTAAACGGTCCACCTGGAAGTTAGCATCAAACCTGGCCCTTGAACCACCAGCCAATTCTGGAACCTCTCAAGTGTACTTAATTTACTATGGTCTGTGTTTATCTCTGCTACCACCATGCATGATTGATTGTGTGATTATTTGATATTGTGAGAATGATATGTAACTCGTCAGGGTCTCGTGTTGCGACTGCTAAAACATGTCTTTTGCCTAACAATCATGTGCATTTCCTCACTATGAATTCCTATGGATTCCATCTGGTTTTTGCATGTGCAAAAAACAGTAACGTGTGCTTTCGTCAACTACACTTACCTCTTCTACGTTTTGGTTTGACTCTTGTTCATCGTACATCCAACATGCATATATATGTACTCGTATGTTTACGGGCTTATAAACTTGGAGGGTTTAGAGGTGGGAGAAGGGCCCCCATTTAAAAAGTTTTGTACGACCAACAAGAGTCGAATTTAAGGTGGTCGAGGTAAATGTGGTTGGGGAATCCACATAAAACTGAAAAAAACAGGCAAAATCCATAAAGTTATAACATCTCTGGCTACAATATAATACGATGGAAGGGGACATTTTCCAGATTTGGTGATGGAACAGACGAGGAAGGCATAAGCAGACTTTATTCTCTCCCCTCTGCTCTGTATGTCAAATCTACAAGTATTACATGGATCCTAATATACTTTTAAATGGTAATTGCCAATACATTAGGTTCTTGCAACCCCTATACCATCATCCAAACAACCTTTAATATGTGGTGATCCTTTATTCTCCTTATGTCACATGATAGTTCAGGCATCATCATTTCATCCCTAGAAATGCCAGAACCCAGAGATGCCACTTTTCCACACATCGAGAGATTGATTGTAATGACATTCTTTAAACTGCTTCTTGAATGATTCAGTAGATCAAACGGACAAAATATCCTTGTTCAATTTAATTTTTGTATTCCACCAGGAAAGTGTTTGTTTGTTGGCGCGGAGGGGTGGGAATTTTCTCGGTTTCTAATCTGTATAGTCCCTCGTTTTCAGCAAGCTGAGACTTTCCTTGCAAACTGCTACTGTTTCAACAGATTTTACTTCTCTGACAACTCCTAGGCCCCTTGAGTTGAGAGGAAAGGCACATAGAGACTGTGCCTGCCAAAGGCACTGTACAGCTATTCCTGTACATGACGTGAGAAAAAAGCTAAGCTTTTTTTCCAGCGGTACATGCCTAGTGCCAAATTAGCAGTGTAGTATTAAGTGAAAGATACATACATGGTAACTTTTAGTTTTATTTATTTATTTAATTTATTTTATTTTTTACATTTGTAGAGCGCACTGCAGCCCATAGACATCGAGGCGCTATTACATGAAGGCGTAAGCAGCAAGATTATGTAAACATAGGAAACATAAGGTACTTAGTTACAGAGAGAGGAGCGGAGCATAGTTACAAATGACGTTCGTATGCCTGTAGATATAAAGGCAGGTAGGTTTAGACAAACAGCCTAGTTTTTAAGGCTTTGCGGAAGGCTAGGTGAGAGTCAATCCCCCTGAGGAGCGAAGGTAGGGCGTTCCAATGTGAGGCTGCTAGGGCTGAGAAGCTCGAACCGCCCGCACGTACTCTACAAGTCTTGGGGGTAGAAATCAGGTTGGTGTAGGCAGATCTGGTGGGCCTGGCCGAGGTGGGTCGTGAAATTCTCTGGGCAAGGTAGGGGGGAGCAGGGTCATGGAGGCATTTATGGGTGAGGGAGAGGATTTTAAAGATGATCCTCTGCCTAATGGGCAGCCAGTGGACCTGCCTCGTAAGGTCAGAAATGTGGTCTTTCCTGGAAAAACCTGTAGCGGCCCTGAGGGCGTTGTTCTGGGCAAGCTGGAGTTTAGCGATGTGTTTTCCGGAGGTCCCACCAAGGAGTGCATTGCAGTAGTCCAACCTGGATCCTATGATGGCCCTAGCAATAGTGAGGCCATTTTGTGAGGATAGGAAGGGTCTTGCTGCGTAGATGAGTTTGGAGTAGTATGCTGATGAGGAGGCTATGGCATTAACATGCCCGTCCATGGTGAGATTAGAGTCGAGGTAGACTCCTAGAGTCTTGACTGATTGGGATACCGCAATCGGTATGCTGTCGATGGTAAAAGAGGTGTATTGTTTGTCACGGTTGCCTAGAGTGGTTGGTGACCCAATAAGTAAAAGCTCGGTCTTCTCGCTATTGAGACAAAGCCAATTGTCAGCCATCCAGGCTTGGATGGTGGCGTAGATGGAGTTGAGGGTGTTCTTGTCCAGCTCATAGTCACCTGTAAGCGGGATGAGTACTTGGGTGTCATCGGCATAATTCGTGTATGAGATGCCCATAGAATCGAGGAGATTGAAGAGAGGACGTGTGAACAGGTTGTAGAGGGTGGGTGCTATGCAGGAGCCCTGGGGCACCCCACATTAGGAATGTGGCAACAGCTACTGGCACAGCATCATGAGCAGTTCAGGACACGAGTATGCTCAGAGACAGAGATGATAAATGTCTACGTTAGTTAAATGAATGACAGCCAATCAGGATTGCAGTTCACTTTAAAACGGTGCTCCATATTTTCACCGTCCCTTGCACTTTGTTTCTGCACTTGCACTGTAAGAATGTTATAAGACCTAGTACGACCATTACTGTTTTTGTTTTAATCCTTTGCCCCCCCACCCCCCCCCTCCACCCCCTCCTCTTTTGTCTTGTGGCGCCTGGAAACACTTGTGTGTAGGCGCCATTCAAATGACCAATAAATAAATAAAATAAATAAATAAATAAAATAAATATATATATTCCATATATATATATATATATATATATATATATATCAAAGGGAAAGAAAACAAAAAAGAAAAGCTGTTCACAGCTTTTTAGGCGGCACTCTTCTCCCAAATAAAAATGCACCAGATGCAAAGAAGGATCTCCATCGTACGTCCTTTATTTTGCCTTGAAAAACACGGTGGACAAGCAGTTTCAGGAGAGAACAAACAATTACGCGTTTCACCCTTCCGGGCTTCGTCGGATTGTAAACATAGAAAACAGGTATCTCCTTTTAACATTTTTCTGATGTTATAGTCCCTCTTCACTTTCATGTGAAGAAATGTATAGCATTGGACCTGGTTAACATGGGTGCCATGTTGAAAATGTTTCTTTGTAATGTATATTGGCAGTTTTATCATGCATCTTGTGTTGACATCATTTCACTTGTTTATACATTTCATTCGAAAAAAATTGTCTTTTCTTTTAGATACATAAGCTGTGCATGGCTGTAGTTTATAATTGAATTCCAAATCACATGATTGAGTTGTTTTAAATTAACTTGACTTTAACTTTAAAGTGCGTGGTGCTGGAAATGCATAGTGCCAGGGAATAAGAACCATGATATAATTTTGCATATATTTACACATTAATGTCATGATCGTAAAGTGCATAAGACCTTAAAGTGCACTGTGCTTTAAGTGCATGGTTCTCGAAATAAAATTGCTCTATTAGGAAACCGTAAAGTGTATACTATTTGATCATAACCTTAAAGTGCATGGTGCCTGAAGTGCACAGTAATAGAGGTTTAGAGCAATATTATAATATTTTTGCACATACTCTACACAGTTGTCATAGCTAAAAGGTGCATGATGTATTATGGCCTTAAGGTGCATTGTGCTTAAAGTGCACGATGCTAGAAA
The DNA here is from genome assembly GCF_040938575.1 of Ambystoma mexicanum. NCBI lineage: Eukaryota > Metazoa > Chordata > Amphibia > Caudata > Ambystomatidae > Ambystoma > Ambystoma mexicanum. The sequence continues at coordinate 108,978,186 of NC_090938.1, read as the reverse complement.
TTAAAAGCAATTTTATAGTTTTGCATATATTTGACGCCATTGTTATTTGCTCTCCATCATTAATTAATGTGGTCTTAAGTTAGATGAACTGTCATGTAACTGTTTTTATACAAAAAAGGAAAAATTAATGATAGTAAATATTATTTTCCATGATCGCCTCAATAAAGTGCATAGTGCTTGCATTTTATATGGCATACAATTGATACGTGATTATCATTCATAATTTCTTATGATGGACAGTAATGACAAAATTTCATACTTTGATTAAATTACCTCTTAGCACTTCAAAATTAATATCCTTAGTATTGGATCAGTCCCATTATATGACTATTCACCTTTAGGTATAATATCCTATAATGGTGTACTCTTTCATTGATTGTATTTTGTTCATCATGTTTCCAGGATCTACATTAATTGAAATGCATAGATGTTTAAAACGTGGACTAGTAAATGTTAAAAATGGAGATCTGTAATTTAACACACATATCACAATATATTTAAAAAAGCTTCTTAGAAAATTGTTAAAACCATTTGTTTTACAACAATATATACAAACATTGATACTTGTTTAAAACCAAATCTTATGTCCAAGAAAGGGTATTATGAATACATATTGGCACTGTGTAGAAAAGTATTGACTCAAACATAGATCATTCCGAGGAAATTCTATTCCCCCACAAAGGTGTAAAGTTCTTCATCTTTGTTGTGACCTCCCGGGTTTTTAGTATGGTAATCCACAATGTATTTACATTCTGTTTGTCGCAATTTTCTTTCCCGATTGCCCCCTCTTGGGTGTGGGGATATTTTATCTATTCCAAAATATTTTAAAGATGATATGTCACCATTGTGCTTTTCTTCAAAATGTTTTGCGAGAGGATAAGACGGATCTTTATTTTTGATGGCCCGAAGGTGTTGCAATACACGTAGTTTCACTTCCAACTTTGTGCTTCCGATGTACCAGAGGTTACAGTCGCATGTAATTGCATACACTACGTAAGACGTAGAACAGGTAATGTGTTTAGTTATCATAATCTTTCTCTTTGTCCGCGGGTGTATGTAATGTTTGAGAGAAATCCCATATTTGCAAGCTTTGCATTTAGTGCATTTGTAAAAACCATTTTGGTTGCTTGCTAGCCATTGAGTTGTAGATTGAACAGGAGTGATATAAAGACTTGGCGACAGTTCTGTTTGTAATGATTTGGCCTTCCTGAATGTTACACTTGCATTTGGCTGGATGTGCTCTTTAATATCCAAATCTTTCTTTAGTATTGACCAATGTTTACCTATAATTTTTTGGATTTCTCTGGCCCCATTGTTGTAAGTTGTAATAAATCTTATATTGTCAGTTTTTGTATCCTGTAGTTTCAATTGGCTTTTTTCTTTGTTTTTTCTTAGGATAGCCCCTCTGGTTAGTTTAGCACACTGATTAAATGCGCTATTGATTGTTGACTTCTTATAGCCTCTTGCTAAAAAGTTAGCCGCTGTTCTGATTGCATTTTCTTCAAATGTTTCACTCTCGCTACAATTTCTTTTCATACGTAGAAATTCACCATATGGTATGCTGTTTTTAAGGCATCTCGGGTGTGCGCTATCTGCATGGAGTAATGAATTAGTACTAGTTGGTTTTCGGTATGTTTCCGTAGTGATCACTCCATCTTTGATCTTAACTTTGATATCCAAAAATACCACTTCTGTTGGATCATGATGTTCGGTGAATTTGAGACTGCCATTCTGCGCATTTAGGGTATTGAAGAAACTCATCCATTCCAATTCACTGCCCTCCCATATTATAAACAGATCGTCGATGTAGCGACGCCATAAAGCTACCTTGTTGGTATATCGATGCATTGTTTCATCAGCCAGCAGTTTTGTCTCCCAGTTGCCCATAAACAAATTTGCGTATGTCGGTGCAACTGTAGTACCCATAGCTGTACCACACAATTGCTTATAATGTAGTCTGTCAAACATGAAGGCATTATGAGTAAGACAGTAAAGGAGCATGTCCAGTAACATCTGTGAATGATCTCTGAAACTAAGAGATCTGGTGGATAGATATCTTCTGACAGCTTCCATGCCTTCTTGATGTTCAATACATGTGTACAATGACACGACATCTAAGGTTATAAGTAAATATCCTGGTTTCCATGGTATTTGGTCAATCTGCTGGAGGAAATCAGACGTATCTTTGATGTAGGAGGGCAGAGTTTGAACGAATGGAAAAAGAAAATGATCCAGGTATTTGGATGTATTTTCAAGTAGGGAGTCAATTGATGCGACTATCGGTCTACCCGGCGGTTTTCTCATGCTTTTGTGGATCTTGGGAATGAAATGTATGATTGGTAAGATGGGAAAATCTTTTGATAAGAATGCCATTTCTTGTTGTGTTAGTAGACCCATTGCTTGCCAATTGGACAGTTTCAAATCATATTCTGTTTTGTACATTTTATATGGATTCGCAGGTAACTTTTCATAGTTGTTGATTTGATTAAGTTGACGCATGGCCTCCCGTTTATAATCACTTGCATTTAAAATTACAATGTTTCCTCCCTTGTCTGAGGGACGAATGACAATTGATTTGTCTTGTTTCAAGTTGTTTATTGCTGTCCGTTCGTCTGAGGTCACATTGTGATTCAGTTTTAGATTGACGGAGGCCAGTTTCTTTAAATCGTCTATGATAAAGTCTTCAAAGAGGTCTATATATGTCATGTTGTTATTTGGAGGAATAAATTTTGATTTTTTCTTTAAAAGACTTGGTGCCGGTATATTAGTGGATAGATCCTCCGGTACGTTGGTGCTCCATTCAGGTTCATGTGATGCTAATTTTACTGCCAACTCGTTTTCTTCTTGTAATGAGGTTAAAGTGCACAGAGTAGGTATATCTCTGATCGTTAGTTCAGATGGTACTTCTAGTTCCATATTACTTGACCTTTCATTGGAGTTTGTGTTGGCAAAAAATTTGGCCAATCTGATTTTTCTGATAAACAGATGCACGTCCACTCTACATTGGGCATAGTCGAAGTTTGATATTGGACAAAATGACAGCCCCTTTGACAAGATGTTGATTTCTAAATCAGTTAGTGTCTTCTCTGATAAATTGACAACTTGTGGGTTTTGAGTTGACATTATTGCTTCTGTTTTTTGGCCTTGCCAGAGCGTGTCGGCCGGGTTTCTGACTGTCCTCTTTTTTTTGTTGGGTTGGCCTCTAGTCCCTCGTCTTTTCTTCCTCTTGTGTACCTTGGCTGATTTCTGCCTTGCGTGTTCTTCCCTACTTGGTGTAGGAGTTTCATTTCTTCTAAAAAATTTTAATTTTGGAAGAGGTTCGTTGGTACTACTTGAGATTGAAGTATCGGTTGATGAGCCTGCACTTGTTTCTGTTTCTGAGTCTAGATCTATAGTAACCGGTGTAGGATTTTTCTTTTGACTCTGTAATCCTTTTCTCACTGTATCATATTTTTTAGAAAAGGTATAAATTCGTCCACTAGCATAGTCTTCTTTATCACAGAGAAACTTCCTCTGTTTTCTCTCTTTTATATATATATATATTGAAAATGCTTGAATAATGAGTTATTCTCATACAGTTTTTCTCTTTAGGTTTGGCTGCAGCCATGTTTGCTAGCTTGCTTGCCAGACTACTAAAGATACATAAAGAGGGGACCTCTAGTGTCAGTTTGCATTTTTCTCGGGAGTGCCATTTCATCCTGTCAAAAACCCTGTTACACCAGGGACAATTGTGTAAGGGAGAGTGGGGCTGTTAAAACTGGGGAGAGCTTTGCTGAACGGTGCATTGTTTTATTTTCGTGCTGCTTCAACATTGATGTTGTTTTTCAAATTTATGATGATTTTTTAGGTGCTTTTAATAAAATAGCTAACTTTCCTATCCATAGCATTCAATGTATTTATTTATTTATTTATTTGCCATTTGTAAAGCTCACCGTAGCAGTGTTTCCGTTTTGGAATGGTCCCACATGTCTAACATCTAACATCTCTGGCTGTTGACTCGTATAGATGAAATTGCACACAAGCATTAAATGAATACCGAAGGCTGCAGTTCACCAAACAACCAATACATATCCTCATAATGATGACATAGATGCAACGGATAGGGTTAAATTGTAATGTGGAGATTCCAAGATGGCAGCCGAGGAGTCAAGGTGCACACCTGAGAGCTCCCATGGGCCATAGAAAGGTGCAAAATAAAGGAGAAAAGGGCTTATAAGCAGGATATAGGGCTACATAATATGGTGAGAAGATGAAGCAGAGGCAGCCTCCGCTGAACAGAAATAAGCAGAGGCTGCACACGAGCGCTGCCGGTGTTGTATGCTATCCTGCGTGCCATGATAGATTGAGGGAGGCAGTGTTCGGCTTTCTTCGGAGTTACGCCCACTTGATGGCTACAGCCATACATACAGCCCAAAATGAAAACCTAATGTGATAGCCCGCCCTCCAACATCTCTGTTCAGGGATTGGCCAATGATCTTCTTGTAACTCCACACCTGTCCTCCAGCGTCCGTGCAGGATAGCATACCACACCACCCTCATGAAAATCTAATGTCATAGCCCGCCCTCCAACATCTCTGTTCATGGATTGGCCAGTAGGGCGTGAGCTACCCGGTCGGCATTGTTGTGGGCGTTGTTTTAGGGTCTTCACCATGTCATGGGAAGCCGAATATCTACTGTACCTTATAACATACGGCTTCCCATGTTGGGGTTTTTTGAATACTGCAGGATCTGGGAGCCTAGCATTCGCTCATTTGTACATTTGCACACATCTATAATCATAAGAAAGGTTGTACTGTGACAGTAGATGGGGTGCTCTATTTTTTTATGGCATAATTAACCTTTCTATATTGTATTCCAACATCACACTACAGTCAAAATAAGAAAGGTTGTACTGTGACAGCAGATGGGACGCTTAAACATTTTTTATGTCATAATTAACCTTTCTATATTTGATTCCAACATCAAAACACGAGCAATCACTGCAGGCAGAGGCGTTGCTAGGGGGGGCTAAGGAGGCTATAGCCCTGGTCTTTTGGTTGTAGCCCCGGATAGAATCTCAGGAGCTACAGCCAAAAGACTAGCTAGCCCCCAGTCCCAACAGTTCCGACATCAGCGTAGCCCCGGGTCTTTTCCAGACCTAGCAACTACCCTGACTGCAGGAACCTCTCTTAAGGATAAAGGGGGAGGTGGGCTGTAGCATCGATGTATGTCACGGGGCTCAGTTAGTCACACAACTCTGTCATAATGAAGGGGGGGGTGGCACGGTAGGGTCTCCCTTCAGCATGTATTATTGGGAAGGGCAGTCAACAGTATTTTACGTAATTTTTGTTAAGCTCCCTGTTCACCCCCGGCTTAGTAAACTGCACACTATCACACGCTGCTGCAAGTGACTTGTATGGGCTGCGCTATGTCATGGATACAACACCATTGGGTTAATGAGGCTCCAGCCCCCTCCCTGAAATTTTGGGCTGTTTGTATGGGGATGAAATGCAGACTAGTGAGAGTCTGTGTAATTCCTTTCCTTTTGTCCTCAGCAGTGCTGTTCTTCGGCATACATTCAGCCATCACGCACTACAATGGGGCATTTCCAACCGAAAGATCCCCTTCCCCTTACAGGTACAACTATCAATTCTGTGTCTGCTTCCAAGACGGATCTATGTGATTACTGTCCCCCAATTACTATGACCCCCTAAATGTTGACGACTTTTTTGAATTTCAACCACATTTTCACCCCATATATATGCAGGGAGAGACCAGCAGTCCCCCTACATGTATTATGGTAATTTGCATCCCCTGTCTCCCTGGAGTTAACTCACAATAACACAAGTGGTCATCCTGTTTTACGTTTGATCTGGTCCCTACCAATGTATCGGCACCACCTATCTCCTCCCTTGACACCACCATACCTTTTCATTGTGGGGGTGCATGATATCATGGCCTGAACACACCTATGGTAATTCACATACTCTGTTTTTCTGGGGTTAGCGCACACTGACACAGGTGGTCATCCTGTTTTATGTTTACTCTGGTCCCAAATGATGTAGAGGAACCACCTAGCCCCTCCCTGGATACCTCCATACCCTTTTTTGTGGGGGTGCAAGATAATATGGCCTGAATGCACTTATGGTAATTTGCGTCCCCTACCTCTCTGGGGTTAACTCACACTAACACAAGTGGTCATCTTGTTTTATGTTTAATATGATCCCAATCAATGTAGATGCACCATCTAAACCCTCCCTGGACACCCCTATGTCTTTTGATTGTGGGTGGGGGTGCAAGATATCATGGCCTAAACACAACTATGGTAATTTGCATTCCCTACCTCCCTGGGGTTAACTCACACTAGCACAAGTGGTCATCCTGTTTTATGTTTAATATGGTCCCAATCAATGTAGATGCACCATCTAAACCCTCCCTGGACACCCCTATGTCTTTTGATTGTGGGGGTGCAAGATATCATGGCCTGAATACACCTGTGGTAATTCGCATCCCCTACCTCAGTGGGATTAACTCACCCTAGCGCAAGTGGTCATCCTGTTTTATGTTTAATCTGGTCCCTACCAATGTATTGGCACCACCTATCTCCTCCCTTGACACCACCGTAACTTTTCATTGTGGGGGTGCATGATATCATGGCTTGAACGCACCTATGGTGATTCACATCCTCTGCCTTCCTGTTGTTAATTTACACTGACACAAGTGGTCATCCTGTTTTCTGTTTACTCTTGTCCTAATCAACGTAGAGGCATCACCTAGCCCCTCCCGGAACACCCCCCAGACCTTTCGATTGTGGGGGGTGCAAGATATCATGGCCTGAACACAACTAGGGTAATTTGCATCCCCTACCTCCATGGGGTTAACCCACACTAGCGCAAGGGGTCATCCTTTTTGGTGTTTAATCTGGTCCCAAGCAATGTAGATGCACCATCTAACCCCTCCCTGGACACCCCCATGCCTTTTGATTGTGGGGGTGCAAGATATCATGGTCTGAGCACACCTATGGTAATTTGCATCCCCTGCCTTCTTGTGGTTAATTTACACTGACACAAGTGGTCATCCTGTTTTGTGTTTACTCTGGCCCCAATCAATGGAGATGCACCATCTAACCCCTCCCTGGACACCCCCATACCTTTTGATTGTTTGGGGGGTGCAAGATACCATGGCCTGAATACACCTGTGGTAATTAGCATCCCCTACCTCAGTGGGGTTAACTCACACTAGCGCAAGTGGTCATTCTGTGTTATGTTTAATCTGGTCCCAACCAATGTAGATGCACCATCTAACCCCTCCCTGGACACCCCTATGTCTTTAGATTGTGTGGGTGCAAGATATCATGGCCTGAATACACCTGTGGTAATTCGCATCCCCTACCTCAGTGGTGTTAACTCACACTAGTGCAAGTGGTCATCCTGTGTTATGTTTAATCTGGTCCCAACCAATGTAGATGCACCATCTAACCCCTCCGTGGACATCCCTATATCTTTTGATTGTGGGGGTGCAATGGTCTGAGCGTACCTATGGTAATTTGCATCCCCTGCCTTCCTGTGGTTAATTTACACTGACACAATTGGTCATCCTGTTTTGTGTTTACTCTGGTCCCACCCAATGTAGGTGCACCATCTATCCCCTCCCGGAACACCGCCATACCTTTTGATTGTGGGGGGTGCAAGATTTCATGGCCTCAATGCACCTATGGCAATTCGCATCCCCTACCTCCCTGGGGTTAACTCACACTAACACAAGTGGTCATCTTGTTTTATGTTTAATCTGGTCCCAATCAATGTAGATGCACCATCTAAGCCCTCCCTGGACACCCCTATACCTTTTGATTGTTGGGGGGTGTGCAAGATATCATGGACTGAATACACCTGTGGTAATTCGCATCCCATACCTCAGTGGGATTAACTCACACTAGCGCAAGTGGTTATCCTTTTTGGTGTTTAATCTGGTCCCAATCAATGTAGATGCACCATCTAACCCAACCCTGTACACCCCCATGTCTTTTGATCGTGGGGGTGCAAGATATCATGGTCTGAGCACACCTATGGTAATTTGCATCCCCTCCCTTCCTGTGGTTAATTTACACTGACACAAGTGGTCATTTTCTTTTGTGTTTACTCTGGTCCTAACCAATCTAGATGCACCATCTAACCCCTCCCGGAACAACCCCATACCTTTTCATTGTGGGGGGTGCAAGATTCATGGCCTGAATGCACCTATGGTAGTTTGCATCCCCTACCTCGCTAGGGTTAACTCACACTAACACAAGTGGTCATCCTGTTTTATGTTTAATCTGGTCCCAACCAATGTAGATGCACCATCTAACCCCTCCCTGCACACGCCATGTCTTTTGATTGTGGGGGTGGGGGGTTGCAAGATATCGTGGCCTGAACACAACTATGGTAATTCGCATCCCCTACCTCCATGGAGTTAACTCACACTGACGCAAGTGGTCATCCTGTTTTATGTTTAATCTGGTCCCAACCAATGCAGATGCACCATCTAACCCCTCCCTGGACACCCCCATGTCTTTTGTTTGTGGGGGTGCAAGATATAATGGCCTGAACACAACTATGGTAAGTCGCATCCCCTACCTCCCTGGGGTTAACTCACACTGACGCAAGTGGTCATCCTGTTTTATGTTTAATCTGGTGCCAACCAATGTAAACGCATCATCTAACCCCTCCCTGGACACCCCTATGTCTTTTGATTGTGGGGGTGCAAGATATCATGGCCTGAATACACCTGTGGTAAATCGCATCCCCTACCTCAGTGGGGTTAACTCACCCTAGCGCAAGTGGTCATCCTGTTTTATGTTTAATCTGGTCCCTACCAATGTATTGGCACCACCTATCTCCTCCCTTGACACCACCATACCTTTTCATTGTGGAGGTGCATGATATCATGGCCTGAACGCACCTATGGTAATTCACATCCTCTGCGTTCCTGTGGTTAATTTACACTGACACAAGTGGTCATCCTGTTTTCTGTTTACTCTTGTCCTAATCAACGTAGAGGCATCCTCTAGCCCCTCCCTGAACACCCCCATGCATTTTGATTGTTTGGGGGGTGCAAGATATCATGGCCTGAATACACCTGTGGTAATTAGCATCCCCTACCTCAGTGGGGTTAACTCACACTAGCGCAAGTGGTCATCCTGTGTTATGTTTAATCTGGTCCCAACCAATGTAGATGCACCATCTAACCCCTCCCTGGACACCCCTATGTCTTTTGATTGTGTGGGTGCAAGATATCATGGCCTGAATACACCTGTGGTAATTTGCATCCCCTACCTCAGTGGGGTTAACTCACACTAGTGCAAGTGGTCATCCTGTGTTATGTTTAATCTGGTCCCAACCAATGTAGATGCACCATCTAACCCCTCCGTGGACATCCCTATATCTTTTGATTGTGGGGGTGCAATGGTCTGAGCGTACCTATGGTAATTTGCATCCCCTGCCTTCCTGTGGTTAATTTACACTGACACAATTGGTCATCCTGTTTTGTGTTTCCTCTGGTCCTAACCAATGTAGGTGCACCATCTATCCCCTCCCGGAACACCGCCATACCTTTTGATTGTGGGGGGTGCAAGATTTCATGGCCTCAATTAACCTATGGCAATTCGCATCCCCTACCTCCCTGGGGTTAACTCACACTAACACAAGTGGTCATCTTGTTTTATGTTTAATCTGGTCCCAATCAATGTAGATGCACCATCTAAGCCCTCCCTGGACACCCCTATACCTTTTGATTGTTGGGGGGTGTGCAAGATATCATGGACTGAATACACCTGTGGTACTTCGCATCCCATACCTCAGTGGGATTAACTCACATTAGCGCAAGTGGTTATCCTTTTTGGTGTGTAATCTGGTCCCAATCAATGTAGATGCACCATCTAACCCATCCCTGTACACCCCCATGTCTTTTGATCGTGGGGGTGCAAGATATCATGGTCTGAGCACACCTATGGTAATTTGCATCCCCTGCCTTTCTGTGGTTAATTTACACTGACACAAGTGGTCATTTTCTTTTGTGTTTACTCTGGTCCTAACCAATCTAGATGCACCATCTAACCCCTCCCGGAACAACCCCATACCTTTTCATTGTGGGGGGTGCAAGATTCATGGCCTGAATGCACCTATGGTAGTTTGCATCCCCTACCTCGCTAGGGTTAACTCACAGTAACACAAGTGGTCATCCTGTTTTATGTTTAATCTGGTCCCAACCAATGTAGATGCACCATCTAACCCCTCCCTGCACACGCCATGTCTTTTGATTGTGGGGTTGGGGGGTTGCAAGATATCGTGGCCTGAACACAACTATGGTAATTCGCATCCCCTACCTCCATGGAGTTAACTCACACTGACGCAAGTGGTCATCCTGTTTTATGTTTAATCTGGTCCCAACCAATGTAGATGCACCATCTAACCCCTCCCTGGACACCCCCATGTCTTTTGTTTGTGGGGGTGCAAGATATAATGGCCTGAACACAACTATGGTAAGTCGCATCCCCTACCTCCCTGGGGTTAACTCACACTGACGCAAGTGGTCATCCTGTTTTATGTTTAATCTGGTGCCAACCAATGTAAACGCATCATCTAACCCCTCCCTGGACACCCCTATGTCTTTTGATTGTGGGGGTGCAAGATATCATGGCCTGAATACACCTGTGGTAAATCGCATCCCCTACCTCAGTGGGGTTAACTCACCCTAGCGCAAGTGGTCATCCTGTTTTATGTTTAATCTGGTCCCTACCAATGTATTGGCACCACCTATCTCCTCCCTTGACACCACCATACCTTTTCATTGTGGAGGTGCATGATATCATGGCCTGAACGCACCTATGGTAATTCACATCCTCTGCCTTCCTGTGGTTAATTTACACTGACACAAGTGGTCATCCTGTTTTCTGTTTACTCTTGTCCTAATCAACGTAGAGGAATCCTCTAGCCCCTCCCTGAACACCCCCATGCCTTTTGATTGTGGGGGGTGCAAGATATCATGGCCTGAATGCACGTATGGTAATTTGCACCCCCTATTTCTCTTGGGTTAATTCACACTAGCGCAAGTGATTATCCTGTTTTATGTTTACTCTGGTCCTAACCAATGTAGAGGCATCACCTAGCCCGTCCCGGAACACCCCCCAGACCTTTCGATTGTGGGGGGTGCAAGATATCATGGCCTGAACACAACTATGGTAATTCGCATCCCCTACCTCCATGGGGTTAACCCACACTAGTGCAAGGGGTCATCCTTTTTGGTGTTTAATCTGGCCCCAAGCAATGTAGATGCACCATCTAACCCCTCCCTGGACACCCCCATGCCTTTTGATTGTGGGGGTGCAAGATATCATGGTCTGAGCACACCTATCGTAATTTGCATCCCCTGCCTTCTTGTGGTTAATTTACACTGACACAAGTGGTCATCCTGTTTTGTGTTTACTCTGGCCCCAATCAATGGAGATGCACCATCTAACCCCTCCCTGGACACCCCCATACCTTTTGATTGTTTGAGGGGTGCAAGATATCATGGCTTGAATACACCTGTGGTAATTCGCATCCCCTACCTCAGTGGGGTTAACTCACACTAGCGCAAGTGGTCATCCTGTTTTATGTTTAATCTGGTCCCAACCAATGTAGATGCACCATTTAATCCCTACTGGGACACCTCCATGACTTTCGATTGTAGGGGGTGCAAGATATCATGGCCTGAACACACCTATGGTAATTTGCATCCCCTGCCTTCCTGTGGTTAATTTACACCGACACAAGTGGTCATCCTGTTTGGTGTTTACTCTGGTCCTAACCAATGTAGATGCACCATCTAACCCCTCCCTGGACACCCCCATGTCTTATGATTGTGGGGGTGCAAGATATCATGGTCTGAGCACACCTATGGTAATTTGCATCCCCTGCCTTCCTGTGGTTAATTTACACTGACACAAGTGGTCATCCTGTTTTGTGTTTACTCTGGTCCCAACCAATGTAGATGCACCATGTAATCCCTCCTGGGACACCTCCATGACTTTCGATTGTAGGGGGTGCAAGATATCATGGCCTGAACACAACTATGGTAATTTGCATCCCCGACCTCCATGGGGTTAACTCACACTAGCGCAAGGGGTCATCCTTTTTGGTGTTTAATCTGGTCCCAATCAATGTAGATGCATCATCTAACCCCTCCCTGGACACCCCCATACCTTTTGATTGTTGGGGGGGTGCAAGATATCATGGCCTGAATCCACCTGTGGTAATTCGCATCCCCTACATCAGTGGGGTTAACTCACACTAGCGCAAGTGGTCATCCTATTTTATGTTTAATCTGGTCCCAAACAATGTAGATGCACCATCTAACCCCTCCCTGGACACCCCCATGTCTTTTGATTGTGAGGGTGCAAGATATCATGGTCTGAGCGCACCTATGGTAATTTGCATCCCCTGCTTTCCTGTGGTTTATTTACACTGACTCAAGTGGTCATCCTGTTTTGTGTTTACTCTGGTCCTAACCAATGTAGATGCACCATCTAACCCCTCCCGGAACACCGCCATACCTTTTGATTGTGGGGGGTGCAAGATATCATGGCCTCAATGCACCTATGGTAATTCGCATCCCCTACCTCCCTGGGGTTAACTCACACTAACACAAGTGGTCATCTTGTTTTATGTTTAATCTGGTCCCAATCAATGTAGATGCACCATCTAACCCCTCCCTGGACACCCCTATACCTTTTGATTGTTGGGGTGGGGGGAGTGCAAGATGCCTGAATACACCTGTGGTAATTCGCATCCCATGCCTCAGTGGGTTTAACTCACACTAACGAAAGTGGTCATCCTTTTTGGTGTTTAATCTGGTCCCAACCAATGTAGATACACCATCTTACCCCTCCCTGGACCCCCCCCCCATGTCTTTTGATTTTGGAGGTGTAAGATATCATGGTCTGAGCACAAATATGGTCATTTGCATCCCCTGCCTTCCTGTGGTTAATTTACACTGACACAAGTGTTCATCCTGTTTTGTGTTTACTCTGTTCCCAACCAATGTAAATGCATCATCTAACCACTCCCGGGACCCCCCCATGCCATTCGATTGTGGGGGGTGCAAGATATCATGGCCTGAACACACCTATGGTAATTTGTATCCCCTATCTCCATGGGGTTAACTCACACTTGCGCAAGTGGTCATCCTGTTTTATGTTTAATCCGGTCCCAATCAATGTAGATGCACAAGCTGAACCCTCTCTGGACACCCACATGACTTTCGATTGTGGTGGTGCAAGATAGCATGGCCTGAGCACACCTATGGTAATTCACATCCTCTGCCTTCCTGTTGTTAATTTACACTGACACAAGTGGTCATCCTGTTTTACGTTTATTCTGGTCCCTACCAATGTATTGGCACCACCTATCTCCTCCCTTGACACCACCATACCTTTTCATTGTGGGGGTGCATGATATCATGGCCTGAACGCACCTATGGTAATTCACATACTCTGTTTTTCTGGGGTTAGCGCACACTGACACAGGTGGTCATCCTGTTTTATGTTTACTCTGGTCCCAAATGATGTAGAGGCACCACCTAGCCCCTCCCTGGATACCTCCATACCCTTTGATTGAGGGGGTGCAAGATAATATGGCCTGAATGCACTTATGGTAATTTTGCATCCCCTGCCTCCCTAGGGTTAACTCACACTAACACAAGTGGTCATCCTGTTTTGTGTTTACTCTGGTCCCAACCAATGTAGATGCACCATCTAACCCCTCCCTGGACACCCCCATACCTTTTCATTGTGGGGGGTGCAGGATATCATGGTCTGAGCATACCTGTGGTAATTAGCATCCCCTACCTCAGTGGGGTTAACTCACACTAGCGCAAGTGGACATCCTGTTTTATGTTTAATCTGGTCCCAACCAATGTAGATGCACCATCTAACCCCTCCCTGGACACCCCTATGTCTTTTGATTGTGGGGGTGCAAGATATCATGGCCTGAATACACCTGTGGTAATTTGCATCCCCTACCTCAGTGGGGTTAACTCACCCTAGCGCAAGTGGTCATCCTGTTTTATGTTTAATCTGGTCCCTACCAATGTATTGGCACCACCTATCTCCTCCCTTGACACCACCATACCTTTTCATTGTGGGGGTGCATGATATCATGGCCCGAACGCACCTATGGTAATTCACATCCTCTGCCTTCCTGTGGTTAATTTACACTGACACAAGTGGTCATCCTGTTTTCTGTTTACTCTTGTCCTAATCAACGTAAAGGCATCATCTAGCCCCTCCCTGAACACCCCCATGCATTTTGATTGTGGGGGGTGCAAGATATCATGGCCTGAATGCACGTATGGTAATTTGCATCCCCTACCTCCATGGGTTTAACCCACACTGGCGCAAGGGGTCATCCTTTTTGGTGTTTAATCTGGTCCCAAGCAATGTAGATGCTCCATCTAATCCCTCCGTGTACACCCCTATATCTTTTGATTGTGGGAGTGCAAGATATCATGGTCTGAGCGCTCCTATGGTAATATGCATCCCCTGCCTTCCTGTGGTTAATTTACACTGACACATGTGGTCATCCTGTTTTGTGTTTACTCTGGTCCTAACCAATGTAGATGCACCATCTAACCCCTCCCGGAACACCGCCATACCTTTTGATTGTTGGGGGGTTGCAAGATATCATGGCTTGAATACACCTGTGGTAATTTGCATCCCCTACCTCAGTGGGGTTAACTCACACTACCGCAAGTGGTCATCCTGTTTTATGTTAAATCTGGTCCCAACCAATGTAGATGCACCATCTAAACCCTCCGTGGACACCCCTATATCTTTTGATTGTGTGGGTACATGATATCATGGCCCGAACGCACCTATGGTAATTCACATCCTCTGCCTTCCTGTGGTTAATTTACACTGACACAAGTGGTCATCCTGTTTTCTGTTTACTCTTGTCCTAATCAATGCAGAGGCATCATCTAGCCCCTCCCTGAACACCCCCATGCATTTTGATTGTGGGGGGTGCAAGATATCATGGCCTGAATGCACGTATGGTAATTTGCATCCTCTATTTCTCTTGGGTTAATTAACACTAGCGCAAGTGGTTATCCTGTTTTATGTTTAATCTGGTCCTAACCAACGTAGAGGCATCACCTAGCCCCTCCCGGAACACCCCCCAGACCTTTCAATTGTGCGGGGTGCAAGTTATCATGGCCTGAACACAACTATGGTAATTCGCATCCCCTACCTCCATGGGGTTAACCCACACTAGCGCAAGGGGTCATCCTTTTTGGTGTTTACTCTGGCCCCAATCAATGGAGATGCACCATCTAACCCCTCCCTGGACACCCCCATAACTTTTGATTGTTTGGGGGGTGCAAGATATCATGGCCTGAATACACCTGTGGTAATTTGCATCCCCTGCCTTCCTGTGGTTAATTTACACTGACACAAGTGGTCATCCTGTTTTGTGTTTAATCTGGTCCCAAACAATGTAGATGCACCATCTAACCCCTCCGTGGACACCCCTATATCCTTTGATTGTGGGGGTGCAAGATATCATGGTCTGAGCGCACCTATGGTAATATGCATCCCCTGCCTTCCTGTGGTTAATTTACACTGACACAAGTGGTCATCCTGTTTTGTGTTTACTCTGGTCCTAACCAATGTAGATGCACCATCTAACCCCTCCCTGGAAACCCCTATGTCTTTTGATTGTCTGGGTGCAAGATATCATGGCCTGAATACACCTGTGGTAATTTGCATCCCCTACCTCAGTGGGGTTAACTCACACTAGCGCAAGTGGACATCCTGTTTTATGTTTAATCTGGCCCCAACCAATGTAGATGCACCATCTAACCCCTCCCGGAACACCGCCATACCTTTTGATTGTGGGGGTGCAAGATATCATGGCCTCAATGCACATATGGTAATTCTCATCCCCTACCTCCCTGGGGTTAACTCACACTAACAGAAGTGGTCATCTTGTTTTATGTTTAATCTGGTCCCAATCAATGTAGATGCACCATCTAACCCCTCCCTGGACACCCCCATGTCTTATGATTGTGGGGGTGCAAGATATTATGGCGTGAACACAACTATGGTAATTCGCATCCCCTACCTCCATGGGGTTAACTCACACTAGCGCAAGTGGTCATCCTTTTTGGTGTTTAATCTGGTCCCAATCAATGTAGATGCACCATCTAACCCCTCCCTGGACACCCCCATACCTTTTGATTGTTGGGGGGGTGCAAGATATCATGGCCTGAATCCACCTGTGGTAATTTGCATCCCCTACATCAGTGGGGTTAAGTCACCCTAGCGCAAGTGGTCATCCTGTTTTATGTTTAATTTGGTCCCTACCAATGTATTGGCACCACCTATCTCCTCCCTTGACACCACCATACCTTTTCATTGTGGGGGTGCATGATATCATGGCCTGAACACACCTATGGTAATTCACATCCTCTGCCTTCCTGTGGTTAATTTACACTGACACAAGTGGTCATCCTGTTTTCTGTTTACTCTTGTCCTAATCAACGTAGAGGCATCATCTAGCCCCTCCCTGAACACCCCCATGCCTTTTGATTGTGGGGGGTGCAAGATATCATGGCCTGAACACAACTATGGCAATTCACATCCCCTACCTCCATGGGGTAACACACACTAGTGCATGGGGTCATCCTTTTTGGTGTTTAATCTGGTCCCAAGCAATGTAGATGCACCATCTAACCCCTCCCTGGACACCCCCATGCCTTTTGATTGTGGGGGTGCAAGATATCCTGGTCTGAGCGCACCTATGGTAATTTGCATCCCCTGCTTTCCTGTGGTTAATTTACACTGACTCAAGTGGTCATCCTGTTTTGTGTTTACTCTGGTCCTAACCAATGTAGATGCACCATCTAACCCCTCCGGGAACACCGCCATACCTTTTGATTGTGGGGGGTGCAAGATATCATGGCCTGAACACAACTATGGCAATTCACATCCCCTACCTCCATGGGGTAACCCACACTAGTGCATGGGGTCATCCTTTTTGGTGTTTAATCTGGTCCCAAGCAATGAAGATGCACCATCTAACCCCTCCCTGGACACCCCCATGCCTTTTGATTGTGGGGTTGCAAGATATCCTGGTCTGAGCGCACCTATGGTAATTTGCATCCCCTGCTTTCCTGTGGTTAATTTACACTGACTCAAGTGGTCATCCTGTTTTGTGTTTACTCTGGTCCTAACCAATGTAGATGCACCATCTAACCCCTCCCGGAACACCGCCATACCTTTTGATTGTGGGGGGTGCAAGATATCATGGCCTGAACACAACTATGGCAATTCACATCCCCTACCTCCATGGGGTAACCCACACTAGTGCATGGGGTCATCCTTTTTGGTGTTTAATCTGGTCCCAACCAATGTAGATGCACCATCTAACCCCTCCCTAGACACCCCCATGTCTTTTGATTGTGGGGGTGTAAGATATCACGGTCTGAGCACACATATGGTAATTTCCATCCCCTGCCTTCCTGTGGTTAATTTACACTGACACAAGTGTTCATCCTGTTTTGTGTTTACTATGTTCCCAACCAATGTAGATGCATCATCTAACCCCTCCCAGGACACCCCCATGCCATTCGATTGTTGGGGTGCAAGATATCATGGCCTGAACACACCTATCTTAATTCACATCCCTACCTCGCTGTGGTTAACTCACACTAGTGCAAGTGGTCATCCTGTTTTATGTTTAATCTGGTCCCAATCAATGTAGATGCACCATCTAACCCCTCCCTGGACACCCCCATGTCTTATGATTGTGGGGGTGCAAGATATCATGGTCTGAGCACACCTATGGTAATTTGCATCCCCTGCCTTCCTGTGGTTAATTTACACTGACACATGTGGTCATCCTGTTTTGTGTTTACTCTGGTCCCAACCAATGTAGATGCACCATTTAATCCCTCCTGGGACACCCCCATGCCTTTCGATTGTAGGGGGTGCAAGATATCATGGCCTCAATGCACCTATGGTAATTCGCATCCCCTACCTCCCTGGGGTTAGCGCACACTGACACAGGTGGTCATCCTGTTTTATGTTTACTCTGGTCCCAAATGATGTAGAGGCACCACCTAGCCCCTCCCTGGATACCTCCATACCCTTTGATTGTGGGGGTGCAAGATAATATGGCCTGAATGCACTTATGGTAATTTTGCATCCCCTGCCTCCCTAGGGTTAACTCACACTAACACAAGTGGTCATCCTGTTTTGTGTTTACTCTGGTCCCAACCAATGTAGATGCACCATCTAACCCCTCCCGGAACACCCTTCATACCTTTTCATTGTGGGGGGTGCAAGATATCATGGTCTGAGCACACCTGTGGTAATGTGCATCCCCTGCCTTCCTGTGGCTAACTCACACTAGTGCAAGTGGTCATCCTGTTGTATGTTTAATCTGGTCCCAATCAATGTAGATGCACCATCTAACCCCTCCCGGAACACCCTTCATACCTTTTCATTGTTGGGGTGCAAGATATCATGGCCTGAATACACCTGTGGTAATATGCATCCCCTGCCTTCCTGTGGTTAATTTACACTGACACATGCGGTCATCCTGTTTTGTGTTTACTCTGGTCCTAACCAATGTAGATGCACCATCTAACCCCTCCCGGAACACCGCCATACCTTTTGATTGTGGGGGTGCAAGATATCATGGCCTCAATGCACATATGGTAATTCTCATCCCCTACCTCCCTGGGGTTAACTCACACTAATAGAAGTGGTCATCTTGTTTTATTATTAATGTGGTCCCAATCAATGTAGATGCACCGTCTAACCCTCCCTGGACACCCCTATACCTTTTGATTGTTGGGGGGTTGCAAGATATCATGGCCTGAATACACCTGTGGTAATTCGCATCCCATACCTCAGTGGGGTTAACTCACACTAGCTCAAGCGGCCATCCTTTTTGGTGTTTAATCTGGTCCCAATCAATGTAGATGCACCATCTAACCCCTCCCTGGACACCCCTATACCTTTTCATTGTTGGGGGGGGTGCAAGATATCATGGCCTGAATACACCTGTGGTAATTCGCATCCCATACCTCAGTGGGGTTAACGCACACTAGCTCAAGTGGCCATCCTTTTTGGTGTTTAATCTGGTCCCAATCAATGTAGATGCACCATCTAACCCATCCCTGGACACCCCCATGTCTTTTGATAGAGGGGTTGCAAGATATCATGGTCTGAGCACACCTATGGTAATTTGCATCCCCTGCTTTCCTGTGGTTAATTTACACTGACACAAGTGGTCAACCTGTTTTGTGTTTACTCTGGTCCTAACCAATGTAGATGCACCATCTAACCCCTCCCTGGACACCCCCATACCTTTTGATTGTTGGGGGGGTTCAAGATATCATGGCATGAATACACCTGTGGTAATTTGCATCCCCTACATCAGTGGGGTTTACTCACACTAGCGCAAGTGGTCATCCTGTTTTATGTTTAATCTGGTCCCAACCAATGTAGATGCACCATCTAACCCCTCCGTGGACACCCCTATGTCTTTTGATTGTGGGGGTGCAAGATATCATGGCCTGAATACACCTGTGGTAATTTGCATCCCCTACCTCAGTGGGGTTAACTCACACTAGCGCATGTGGTCATCCTGTTTTATGTTTAATCTGGTCCCAACCAATGTAGATGCACCATCTAACCCCTCCGTGGACACCCCTATATCTTTTGATTGTGGGGGTGCAAGATATCATGGTCTGAGCGCACCTATGGTAATTTGCATCCCCTACCTTCCTGTGGTTAATTTACACTGACGCAAGTGGTCATCCTGTTTTGTGTTTACTCTGGTCCTAACCAATGTAGGTGCACCATCTAACCCCTCCCGGAAAGCTGTCATACCTTTTGATTGTGGGGGGTGCAAGATATCATGGCCTCATTGCACCTATGGTAATTCGCATCCCCTACCTCCCTGGCGTTAACTCACACTAACACAAGTGGTCATCTTGTTTTATGTTTAATATGGTCCCAATCAATGTAGATGCACCATCTAACCCCTCCCTGGACACCCCCATGTCTTATGATTGTGGTGGTTCAAGATATCATGGCCTGAATACACCTGTGGTAATTCGCATCCCCTACCTCAGTGGGGTTAACTCACCCTAGCGCAAGTGGTCATCTTGTTTTATGTTTAATATGGTCCCAATCAATGTAGATGCACCATCTAACCCCTCCCTGGACACCCCTATATCTTTTGATTGTGGGGGTGCAAGATATCATGGCCTCATTGCACCTATGGTAATTTGCATCCCCTGCTTTCCTGTGGTTAATTTACACTGACACAAGTGTTCATCCTGTTTTCTGTTTACTCTGTTCCCAACCAATGTAGATGCATCATCTAACCACTCCCGGGACCCCCCCCATGCCATTCGATTGTGGGGGGTGCAAGATATCATGGCCTGAACACACCTATGGTAATTTGCATCCCCTACCTCCGTGGGGTTAACTCACACTAGCGCAAGTGGTCATTTTGTTTTATGTTTAATAGATGCACCAGCTGACCCCTCTCTGGACACCCACATGCCTTTCGATTGTGGTGGTGCAAGATAGCATGGCCTGAGCACACCTATGGTAATTCACGTCCTCTGCCTTCCTGTTGTTAATTTACACTGACACAAGTGGTCATCCTGTTTTACATTTAATCTGGTCCCTACCAATGTATTGGCACCACCTATCTCCTCCCTTGACACCACCATACCTTTTCATTGTGGGGGTGCATGATATCATGGCCTGAACGCACCTATGGTAATTCACATACTCTGTTTTTCTGGGGTTAGCGCACACTGACACAAGTGGTCATCCTGTTTTATGTTTACTCTGGTCCCAAATGATGTAGAGGCACCACCTAGCCCCTCCCTGGATACCTCCATACCCTTTGATTGTGGGGGTGCAAGATAATATGGCCTGAATGCACTTATGGTAATTTTGCAGCACCCTGCCTCCCTAGGGTTAACTCACACTAACACAAGTGGTCATCCTGTTTTGTGTTTACTCTGGTCCCAACCAATGTAGATGCACCATCTACCCCCTCCCGGAACACCCCCATACCTTTTCATTGTGGGGGGTGCAAGATATCATGGTCTGAGCACACCTGTGGTAATTTGCATCCCCTGCCTTCCTGTGGCTAACTCACACTAGTGCAAGTGGTCATCCTGTTGTATGTTTAATCTGGTCCCAATCAATGTAGATGCACCATCTAACCCCTCCCTGGACACCCCTACGTCTTTTGATTGTTGGGGTGCAAGATATCATGGCCTGAAAACACCTGTGGTAATTAGCATCCCCTACCTCAGTGGGGTTAACTCACCCTAGCGCAAGTGGTCATCCTGTTTTATGTTTCATCTGGTCCCTACCAATGTATTGGCACCACCTATCTCCTCCCTTGACACCACCATACCTTTTCATTGTGGGGGTGCATGATATCATGGCCCGGACGCACCTATGGTAATTCACATCCTCTGCCTTCCTGTGGTTAATTTACACTGACACAAGTGGTCATCCAGTTTTTTGTTTACTCTTGTCCTAATCAACGTAAAGGCATCATCTAGCCCCTCCCTGAACACCCCCATGCATTTTGATTGTGGGGGGTGCAATATATCATGGCCTGAATGCACGTATGGTAATTTGCATCCCCTATTTCTCTTGGGTTAATTAACACAAGCGCAAGTGGTTATCCTGTTTTATGTTTAATCTGGTCCTAACCAACGTAGAGGCATCACCTAGCCCCTCCCGGAACACCCCCCAGGCCTTTCGATTGTGGGGGGTGCAAGTTATCATGGCCTGAACACAACTATGGTAATTTGCATCCCCTACCTCCATGGGGTTAACCCACACTAGCGCAAGGGGTCATCCTTTTTGGTGTTTAATCTGGTCCCAAGCAATGTAGATGCACCATCTAACCCCTCGCTGGACACCCCCAAGCCTTTTGATTGTGGGGGTGCAAGATATCATGGTCTGAGCGCACCTATGGTAATATGCATCCCCTGCCTTCCTGTGGTTAATTTACACTGACACATGTGGTCATCCTGTTTTGTGTTTACTCTGGTCCTAACCAATGTAGATGCACCATCTAACCCCTCCCGGAACACCGCCATACCTTTTGATTGTGGGGGTGCAAGATATCATGGCCTCAATGCACATATGGTAATTCTCATCCCCTACCTCCCTGGGGTAAACTCACACTAATAGAAGTGGTCATCTTGTTTTATTTTTAATGTGGTCCCAATCAATGTAGATGCACCGTCTAACCCTCCCTGGACACCCCTATACCTTTTGATTGTTGGGGGGTTGCAAGATATCATGGCCTGAATACACCTGTGGTAATTCGCATCCCATACCTCAGTGGGGTTAACTCACACTAGCTCAAGCGGCCATCCTTTTTGGTGTTTAATCTGGCCCCAATCAATGTAGATGCACCATCTAACCCCTCCCTGGACACCCCTATACCTTTTCATTGTTGGGGGGGTGCAAGATATCATGGCCTGAATACACCTGTGGTAATTCGCATCCTATACCTCAGTGGGGTTAACGCACACTAGCTCAAGTGGCCATCCTTTTTGGTGTTTAATCTGGTCCCAATCAATGTAGATGCACCATCTAACCCATCCCTGGACACCCCCATGTCTTTTGATAGAGGGGTTGCAAGATATCATGGTCTGAGCACACCTATGGTAATTTGCATCCCCTGCTTTCCTGTGGTTAATTTACACTGACACAAGTGGTCAACCTGTTTTGTGTTTACTCTGGTCCTAACCAATGTAGATGCACCATCTAACCCCTCCCTGGACACCCCCATGTCTTATGATTGTGGGGGTTCAAGATATCATGGCCTGAATACACCTGTGGTAATTCGCATCCCCTACCTCAGTGGAGTTAACTCACCCTAGCGCAAGTGGTCATCCTGTTTTATGTTTAATCTGGTCCCTACCAATGTATTGGCACCACCTATCTCCTCCCTTGACACCACCATACCTTTTCATTGTGTGGGTGCATGATATCATGGCCCGAACGCACCCATGGTAATTCACATCCTCTGCCTTCCTGTGGTTAATTTACACTGACACAAGTGGTCATCCTGTTTTCTGTTTACTCTTGTCCTAATCAACGTAGAGGCATCATCTAGCCCCTCCCTGAACACCCCCATGCATTTTGATTGTGGGGGGTGCAAGATATCATGGCCTGAACACAACTATGGTAATTTGCATCCCCTATTTCTCTTGGGTTAATTAACACTAGCGCAAGTGGTTATCCTGTTTTATGTTTAATCTGGTCCTAACCAACGTAAAGGCATCACCTAGCCCCTCCCGGAACACCCCCCAGACCTTTCAATTGTGGGGGGTGCAAGTTATCATGGCCTGAACACAACTATGGTAATTCGCATCCCCTACCTCCATGGGGTTAACCCACACTAGCGCAAGGGGTCATCCTGTTTTGTGTTTACTCTGGTCCTAACCAATGTAGATGCACCACCTAACCCCTCGCTGGACACCCCCATGCCTTTTGATTGTGGGGGTCCAAGATATCATGGTCTTAGCACACCTATGGTAATTTACATCCCCTGCCTTCTTGTGGTTAATTTACACTGACACAAGTGGTCATCCTGTTTTGTGTTTACTCTGGCCCCAATCAATGGAGATGCACCATCTAACCCCTCCCTGGACACCCCCATAACTTTTGATTGTTTGGGGGGTGCAAGATATCATGGCCTGAATACACCTGTGGTAATTTGCATCCCCTACCTCAGTGGGGTTAACTCACACTAGCGCAAGTGGTCATCCTGTGTTATGTTTAATCTGGTCCCAACCAATGTAGATGCACCATCTAACCCCTCCGTGGACACCCCTATATCTTTTGATTGTGGGAGTGCAAGATATCATGGTCTGAGCGCGCCTATGGTAATATGCATCCCCTGCCTTCCTGTGGTTAATTTACACTGACACAAGTGGTCATCCTGTTTTGTGTTTACTCTGGTCCTAACCGATGTAGATGCACCATCTAACCCCTCCCGGAACACCGCCATACCTTTTGATTGTGGGGGTGCAAGATATCATGGCCTCAATGCACATATGGTAATTCTCATCCCCTACCTCCCTGGGGTTAACTCACACTAACAGAAGTGGTCATCTTGTTTTATTTTTAATGTGGTCCCAATCAATGTAGATGCACCGTCTAACCCTCCCTGGACACCCCTATTCCTTTTCATTGTTGGGGGGGTGCAAGATATCATGGCCTGAATACACCTGTGGTAATTCGATTCCCATACCTCAGTGGGGTTAACGCACACTAGCTCAAGTGGCCCTCCTTTTTGATGTTTAATCTGGTCCCAATCAATGTAGATGCACCATCTAACCCATCCCTGGACACCCCCATGTCTTTTGATAGAGGGGTTGCAAGATATCATGGTCTGAGCACACCTATGGTAATTTGCATCCCCTACCTTCCTGTGGTTAATTTACACTGACGCAAGTGCTCATCCTATTTTGTGTTTACTCTGGTCCTAACCAATGTAGGGGCACCATCTAACCCCTCCCGGAACACTGTAATACCTTTTGATTGTGGGGTGTGCAAGATTTCATGGCCTCATTGCACCTATGGTAATTCGCATCCCCTACCTCCCTGGCGTTAACTCACACTAAAACAAGTGGTCATCTTGTTTTATGTTTAATATGGTCCCAATCAATGTAGATGCACCATCTAACCCCTCCCTGGACACCCCCATGTTTTATGATTGTGGGGGTTCAAGATATCATGGCCTGAATACATCTGTGGTAATTCGCATCCCCTACCTCAGTGGGGTTAACTCACCCTAGCGCAAGTGGTCATCCTGTTTTATGTTTAATCTGGTCCCAATCAATGTGGATGCACCATCTAACCCCTCCCTGGACACCCCCATGTCTTATGATTGTGGGGGTGCAAGATATCATGGTCTGAGCACACATATGGTAATTTCCATCCCCTGCCTTCCTGTGGTTAATTTACACTGACACAAGTGTTCATCCTGTTTTGTGTTTACTATGTTCCCAACCAATGTAGATGCATCATCTAACCCCTCCCAGGACACCCCCATGCCATTCGATTGTGGGGGTGCAAGATATCATGGCCTGAACACACCTATCTTAATTCACATCCCTACCTCGCTGTGGTTAACTCACACTAGTGCAAGTGGTCATCCTGTTTGATGTTTAATCTGGTCCCAATCAATGTAGATGCACCATCTAACCCCTCCCTGGACACCCCCATGTCTTATGATTGTGGGGGTGCAAGATATCATGGTCTGAGCACACCTATGGTAATTTGCATCCCCTGCCTTCCTGAGGTTAATTTACACTGACACAAGTGGTCATCCTGTTTTGTGTTTACTCTGTTCCCAACCAATGTAGATGCATCATCTAACCACTCCCGGGACCCCCCCCCCATGCCATTCGATTGTGGGGGGTGCAAGATATCATGGCCTGAACACACCTATGGTAATTTGCATCCCCTACCTCAGTGGGGTTGACTCACACTAGCCCAAGTGTTCATCCTGTTTTATGTTTAATCTGGTCCCAACCAATGTAGATGCACCATCTAACCCCTCCCTGGACACCCCTATGTCTTTTGATTGTGGGGGTGCAAAATATCATGGCCTGAATACACCTGTGGTAATTTGCATCCCCTACCTCAGTGGGGTTAAATCACACTAGCGCAAGTGGTCATCCTGTTTTATGTTTAATCTGGTCCCAACCAATGTAGATGCACCATCTAACCCCTCCCTGGACACCCCCATGTCTTTTGATTGTGAGGGTGCAAGATATCATGGTCTGAGCGCACCTATAGTAATTTGCATCCCCTGCTTTCCTGTGGTTAATTTACACTGACTCAAGTGGTCATCCTGTTTTGTGTTTACTCTGGTCCTAACCAATGTAGATGCACCATCTAACCCCTCCCGGAACACCGCCATACCTTTTGATTGTGGGGGGTGCAAGATATCATGGCCTCAATGCACCTATGGTAATTCGCATCCCCTACCTCCCTTGGGTTAACTCACACTAACACAAGTGGTCATCTTGTTTTATGTTTAATCTGGTCCCAATCAATGTAGATGCACCATCTAACCCCTCCCTGGACACCCCTATACCTTTTGATTGTTGGGGGGGGGTGCAAGATATCATGGCCTGAATACACCTGTGGTAATTCGCATCCCATACTTCAGTGGGTTTAACTCTCACTAGCGCAAGTGGTTATCCTGTTTTATGTTTAATCTGGCCCCAACCAATGTAGATGCACCATCTAACCCCTCCCTGGACACCCCTATGTCTTTTGATTTTGGGGGTGCACGATATCATGGCCTGAATACACCACACCTGTGGTAATTCGCATCCCCTACCTCAGTGGGGTTAACTCACCCTAGCGCAAGCGGTCATCCTGTTTTATGTTTAATCTGGTCCCTACCAATGTATTGGCATCACCGATCTCCTCCCTTGACGCCACCATACCTTTTCATTGTGGGAGTGCATGATATCATGGCCTGAACGCACTGATGGTAATTCACATCCTCTGCCTTCCTGTGGTTAATTTACACTGACACAAGTGGCCATCCTGTTTTCTGTTTACTCTTGTCCTAATCAACGTAGAGGCATCATCTAGCCCCTCCCTGAACACCCCCATGCCTTTTGATTGTGGGGGGTGCAAGATATCATGGCCTGAATGCACGTAGGGTAATTTGCATCCCCTATTTCTCTTTTGGTTAATTCACACAAGCGCAAGTGGTTATCCTGTGTTATGTTTACTCTGGTCCTAACCAATGTAGAGGCATCACCTAGCCCCTCCCGGAACACCCCCAGACCTTTCGATTGTGGGGGGTGCAAGATATCAGGGCCTGAACACAACTATGGTAATTTGCATCCCCTACCTCCATGGGGTTAACCCACACTAGCGCAAGGGGTCATCCCTTTTGGTTTTTAATTTGGTCCCAAGCAATGTAGGTGCATCATCTAACCCCTCCCTGGACACCCCCATGCCTTTTGATTGTGGGGGTGCAAGATATCATGGTCTGAGCACACCTATGGTAATTTGCATCCCCTGCCTTCCTGTGGTTAATTTACACTGACACAAGTGGTCATCCTGTTTTGTTTTTACTATGGCCCCAATCAATGGAGATGCACCATCTAACCCCTCCCTGGACACGCCCATACCTTTTGTTTGTTTGGGGGGTGCAAGATATCATGGCCTGAAAACACCTGTGGTAATTTGCATCCCCCTACCTCAGTGGGGTTAACTCACACTAGCGCAAGTGGTCATCCTGTGTTATGTTTAATCTGGTCCCAACCAATGTAGATGCACCATCTAACCCCTCCGTGGACACCCCTATATCTTTTGATTGTCGGGGTGCAAGATATCATGGTCTGAGCGCACCTATGGTCATTTGCATCCCCTGTCTTCGTGTGGTTAATTTACACTGACACAAGTGGTCATCCTGTTTTGTGTTTACTCTGGTCCTAACCAATGTAGGTGCACCATCTAACCCCTCCCAGAACACCGCCATACCTTTTGATTGTGGGGGGTGCAAGATATCATGGCCTCAATGCACCTATGGTAATTCGCATCCCCTACCTCCCTGGGGTCAACTCACACTAACACAAGTGGTCATCTTGTTTTATGTTTAATCTTGTCCCAATCAATGTAGATGCACCATCTAACCCCTCCCTGGGGTGATTGTGGGGGTGCAAGATATCATGGCCTGAATACACCTGTGGAAATTCGCATCCCATACCTCAGTGGGGTTAACTCACACTAGCGCAAGTGGTTATCCTTTTTGGTGTTTAATCTGGTCCCAATCAATGTAGATGCACCATCTAACCCATCCCTGTACACCCCTATGTCTTTCGATTGTGCGGGTGCAAGATATCATGGCCTGAATACACCTGTGGTAATTCGCATCCCCTACCTCAGTAGGGTTAACTCACACTAACACATCTGGTCATCTTGTTTTATGTTTAATCTGGTCCCAACCAATGTAGATCACCATCTAACCCCTCCCCGGACACCCCTATGTCTTTTGATTGTGGGGGTGCAAGATATCATGGCCTGAATACACTTGTGGTAATTCGCATCCCCTACCTCAGTGGGGTTAACTCACACTAACACAAGTGGTCATCTTGTTTTATGTTTAATCTGGTCCCAACCAATATAGATGCACCATCTAACCCCTCCCTGGACACCCCTATGTCTTTTGATTGTGGGGGTGCAAGATATCATGACCTGAATACACCTGTGGTAATTCGCATCCCCTACCTCAGTGGGGTTAACTCACCCTAGCGCAAGTGGATATCCTGATTTATGTTTAATCTGGTCCCAAATACTGTAGATGCACCATCTAACCCCTCACTGGACACCCCTATGTCTTTTGATTGTGGGGGTGCAAGATATCATTGCCTGAATACACCCGTGGTAATTCGCATCCCCTACCTCAGTGAGGTTAACTCACCCTAGCGCAAGTGGTCATCCTGTTTTATGTTTAATCTGGTCCCTACCTATGTATTGGCACCATCTATCTCCTCCCTTGACACCACCATACCTTTTCATTGTGGGGGTGCATGATATCCTGGCCTGAACACACCTATGGTAATTCACATCCTCTGCCTTCCTGTGGTTAATTTACACTGACACAAGTGGTCATCCTGTTTTGTGTTTACTCTGGTCCCAACCAATGTAGCTGCACCATCTAACCCCTCCCGGAACACCCCCATACCTTTTCATTGTGGGGGGTGCAAGATATCATGGCCTGAATGCACCTATGGTAATTCACATCCCCTACCTCGCTGGGGTTAACTCACACTAACGCAAGTGGTCATCCTGTTTTATGTTTAATCTGGTCCCAACCAATGTAGATGCACCATCTAACCCCTCCCTGGACAACCCCATGTCTTTTGATTGTGGGGGTGCAAGATATCATGGTCTGAGCGCACCTATGGTAATTTGCATCCCGTGCTTTCCTGTGGTTAATTTACACTGACACAAGTGGTCATCCTGTTTTGTGTTTACTCTGGTCCCAACCAATGTAGATGCACCATTTAATCCCTCCTGGGACACCGCCATGCCTTTCGATTGTAGGGGGTGCAAGATATCATGGCGTGAACACAACTATGGTAATTCGCATCCCCTACCTCCATGGGGTTAACTCACACTAGTGCAAGTGGTCATCCTTTTTGGTGTTTAATCTGGTCCCAATCAATGTAGATGCACCATCTAATCCCTCCCTGGACACCCCTATGTCTTTTGATTGTGGGGGTGCAAGATATCATGGCCTGAATACAACTGTGGTAATTCGCATCCCCTACCTCAGTGGGGTTAACTCACCCTAGCGCAAGTGGTCATCCTGTTTTATGTTTAATCTGGTCCCTACCAATGTATTGGCACCACCTATCTCCTCCCTTGACACCACCATACCTTTTCATTGTGGGGGTGCATGATATCATGGCCCGAACGCACCTATGGTAATTCACATCCTCTGCCTTCCTGTGGTTAATTTACACTGACACAAGTGGTCATCCTGTTTTCTGTTTACTCTTGTCCTCATCAACGTAAAGGCATCATCTAGCCCCTCCCTGAACACCCCCATGCATTTTGATTGTGAGGGGGTTCAAGATATCATGGCCTGAATGCACGTATGGTAATTTGCATCCCCTATTTCTCTTGGGTTAATTAACACTAGCGCAAGTGGTTATCCTGTTTTATGTTTAATCTGGTCCTAACCAACGTAGAGGCATCACCTAGCCCCTCCCAGAACACCCCCCAGACCTTTCGATTGTGGGGGGTGCAAGTTATCATGGCCTGAACACACCTATGGTAATTTGCATCCCCTGCCTTCCTGTGGTTAATTTACACTGACACAAGTGGTCATCCTGTTTTGTGTTTACTCTGGTCCCAACCAATGTAGATGCACCATCTAACCCCTCCCTGGACACCCCCATGCCTTTCGATTGTAGGGGGTGCAAGATATGCGTGAACACAACTATGGTAATTCGCATCCCTACCTCCATGGGGTTAACTCACACTAGCGCAAGTGGTCATCCTTTTTGGTGTTTAATCTGGTCCAAATCAATGTAGATGCACCATCTAACCCCTCCCTGGACACCCCCATACCTTTTGATTGTTGGGGGGGTGCAAGATATCATGGCCTGAATCCACCTGTGGTAATTTGCATCCCCTACATCAGTGGGGTTAACTCAAACTAGCGCAAGTGGTCATCCTATTTTATGTTTAATCTGGTCCCAACCAATGTAGATGCACCATCTATCCCCTATCTGGACTCCCCCATGTCTTTTGATTGTGAAGGTGCAAGATATCATGGTCTGAGCGCACCTATGGTAATTTGCATCCCCTGCTTTCCTGTAGTTAATTTACACTGACACAAGTGGTCATCCTGTTTTGTGTTTACTCTGGTCCCTACCAATGTAGATGCACCATCTAACCCCTCCCGGAACACCGCCATACCTTTTGATTGTGGGGGGTGCAAGATATCATTGCCTCAATGCACGTATGGTAATTCTCATCCCCTACCTCCCTGCGGTTAACTCACACTAACTCAAGTGGTCATCTGTTTTATGTTTAATCGGGTCCCAATCAATGTAGATGCACCATCTAACCCCTCCCTGTACACCCCTATACCTTTTGATTGTTGGGGGGGGGGTGCAAGATATCATGGCCTAAATACACCTGTGGTAATTTGCATCCCATACCTCAGTGGGTTTAACTCACACTAGCTCAAGTGGTCATCCTTTTTGGTGTTTAATCTGGTCCCAACCAATGTAGATGCACCATCTAACCCATTGGACACCCCCATGTCTTTTGATTTTGGAGGTGTAAGATATCATGGTCTGAGCACACCTATGGTAATTCGCATCCTCTGCCTTCCTGTTGTTAATTTACACTGACACAAGTGGTCATCCGGTTTTACGTTTAATCTGGTCCCTACCAATGTAGATGCATCATCTAACCCCTCCCAGGACACCCCCATGCCATTCGATTGTGGGGGTGCAAGATATCATGGCCTGAACACACCTATCTTAATTCACATCCCTACCTCGCTGTGGTTAACTCACACTAGTGCACGTGGTCATCCTGTTTTATGTTTAATCTGGTCCCAATCAATGTAGATGCACCATCTAACCCCTCCCTGTACACCCCTATACCTTTTGATTGTTGGGGGGGGGAGTGCAAGATATCATGGCCTAAATACACCTGTGGTCATTTGCATCCCATACCTCAGTGGGTTTAACTCACACTAGCTCAAGTGGTCATCCTTTTTGGTGTTTAATCTGGTCCCAACCAATGTAGATGCACCATCTAACCCATTGGACACCCCCATGTCTTTTGATTTTGGAGGTGTAAGATATCATGGTCTGAGCACACCTATGGTAATTCGCATCCTCTGCCTTCCTGTTGTTAATTTACACTGACACAAGTGGTCATCCTGTGTTACGTTTAATCTGGTCCCTACCAATGTAGATGCATCATCTAACCCCTCCCAGGACACCCCCATGCCATTCGATTGTGGGGGTGCAAGTTATCATGGCCTGAACACACCTATCTTAATCCACATTCCTACCTCGCTGTGGTTAACTCACACTAGTGCACGTGGTCATCCTGTTTTATGTTTAATCTGGTCCCAATCAATGTAGATGCACCATCTAACCCCTCCCTGGACCCCCTCCCCATGTCTTATGATTGTGGGGGTGCAAGATATCATGGTCTGTGCACACCTATGGTAATTTGCATCCCCTGCCTTCCTGTGGTTAATTTACACTGACACAAGTGGTCATCCTGTTTTGTGTTTACTCTGGTCCCAACCAATGTAGATGCACCATTTAATCCCTCCTGGGACACCCCCATGCCTTTCGATTGTAGGGGGTGCAAGATATGCGTGAACACAACTATGGTAATTCGCATCCCCTACCTCCATGGGGTTAACTCACACTAGCGCAAGTGGTCATCCTTTTTGGTGTTTAATCTGGTCCAAATCAATGTAGATGCACCATCTAACCCCTCCTTGGACACCCCCATACCTTTTGATTGTTGGGGGGGTGCAAGATATCATGGCCTGAATCCACCTGTGGTAATTTGCATCCCCTACATCAGTGGGGTTAACTCAAACTAGCGCAAGTGGTCATCCTATTTTATGTTTAATCTGGTCCCAACCAATGTAGATGCACCGTCTATCCCCTATCTGGACTCCCCCATGTCTTTTGATTGTGAAGGTGCAAGATATCATGGTCTGAGCGCACCTATGGTAATTTGCATCCCCTGCTTTCCTGTAGTTAATTTACACCGACACAAGTGGTCATCCTGTTTTGTGTTTACTCTGGTCCTAACCAATGTAGATGCACCATCTAACCCCTCCCTGGACACCCCTATACCTTTTGATTGTTGGGGGGGATGCAAGATATCATGGCCTGAATACACCTGTGGTAATTCGCATCCCATACCTCAGTGGGTTTAACTCAAACTAGCGCAAGTGGTCATCCGTTTTGGCGTTTAATCTGGTCCCAACCAATGTAGATGCACCATCTAACCCCTCCCTGGACACCCCCATGTCTTTTGATTTTGGGGGTGTAAGATATCATGGTCTGAGCACACATATGGTAATTTGCTTCCCCTGCCTTCCTGTGGTTAATTTACACTGACACAAGTGGTCATCCTGTTTCGTGTTTACTCTGTTCCCAACCAATGTAGATGCATCATCTAACCCCTCCCGGGACACCCCCATGCCATTCGATTGTGGGGGTGCAAGATATCATGGCCTGAACACACCTGTGGTAATTCACATCCCCTACCTCCGTGGGGTTAACTCACACTAGTGCAAGTGGTCATCCTGTTTTATGTTTAATCTTGTCCCAATCAATGCAGATGCACCATCTGACCCCTCCCTAGACACCCCCATGCCTTTTGATTGTGGTGGTGCAAGATAGCATGGTTTGAGCACACCTATGGTAATTTGCATCCTCTGCCTTCCTGTTGTTAATTTACACTGACACAAGTGGTCATCCTGTTTTACGTTTAATCTGGTCCCTACCAATGTATTGGCACCACCTATCTCCTCCCTTGACACCACCATACCTTTTCATTGTGGGGGTGCATGATATCATGGCCTGAACACACCTATGGTAATTCACATACTCTGTTTTTCTGGGGTTAGCGCACACTGACACAGGTGGTCACCCTGTTTTTTGTTTACTGTGGTCCCAAATGATGTAGAGGCACCACCTAGCCCCTCCCTGGATATCTCCATACCTTTTGATTGTGGGGTTGCAAGATAATAAGGCCTGAATGCACTTATGGTAATTTCGCATCCCCTGCCTCCCTAGGGTTAACTCACACTAACACAAGTGGTCATCCTGTTATTTTTTACTCTGGTCCCAACCAATGTAGATGCACCATCTAACCCCTACCGGAAAACCCCCATACCTTTTCATTGTGGGGGGTGCAGGATATCATGGCCTGAATGCACCTATGGTAATTTGCATCCCCTGCCTTCCTGTGGTTAATTTACACTGACACAAGTGGTCAACATGTTTTGTGTTTACTCTGGTCCTAACCAATGTAGATGCACCATCTAACCCCTCCCTGGACACCCCCATACCTTTTGATTGTGGGGGGGTTCAAGATATCATGGCATGAATACACCTGTGGTAATTTGCATCCCCTACCTCAGTGGGGTTAACTCACACTAGCGCAAGTGGTCATCCTGTTTTATGTTTAATCTGGTCCCAACCAATGTAGATGCACCATCTAACCCCTCCGTGGACACCCCTATATCTTTTGATTGCGGGGGTGCAAGATATCATGGTCTGAGCGCACCTATGGTAATTTGCACCCCCTACCTTCCTGTGGTTAATTTACACTGACACAAGTGGTCATCCTGTTTTGTGTTTACTCTGGTCCTAATCAATGTAGGTGCACCATCTAACCCCTCCCGGAACACTGTCATACCTTTTGATTGTGGGGGGTGCAAGATTTCATGGCCTCATTGCACCTATGGTAATTTGCACCCCCTACCTTCCTGTGGTTAATTTACACTGACACAAGTGGTCATCCTGTTTTGTGTTTACTCTGGTCCTAATCAATGTAGATGCACCATCTAACCCCTCCCTGGACACCCCCATGTCTTATGATTGTGGGGGTTCAAGATATCATGGTCTGAACACAACTATGGTAATTCGCATCCCCTGCCTCCATGGGGTTAACTCACACTAGCGCAAGGGGTCATCCTTTTTGGTGTTTAATCTGGTCCCAATCAATGTAGATGCACCATCTAACCCCTCCCTGGACACCCCCATGCCTTTTGATTGTGGGGGTGCAAGATATCATGGCCTGAATACACCTGTGGTAATTTGCATCCCCTACCTCAGTGGGGTTAACTCACACTAGCGCAAGTGGACATCCTGTTTTATGTTTAATCTGGTCCCAACTAATGTAGATGCACCATCTAACCCCTCCCTGGACACCCCTATACCTTTTGATTGTTGGGGGGGGGGTCAAGATATCATGGCCTAAATACACCTGTGGTAATTTGCATCCCCTACCTCCCTGGGGTTAACTCACACTAACACAAGTGGTCATCTTGTTTTATGTTTAATCTGGTCCCAATCAATGTAGATGTACCATCTAACCCCTCCCTGGACACCCCTATACCTTTTGATTGTTGGGGGGGGGGTCAAGATATCATGGCCTAAATACACCTGTGGTAATTTGCATCCCATACCTCAGTGGGTTTAACTCACACTAGCGCAAGTGGTCATCCTTTTTGGTGTTTAATCTGGTCCCAACCAATGTAGATGCACAATCTAACCCCTCCCTGGACACCCCCATGGCTTTTGATTGTGAGGGTGCAAGATATAATGGTCTGAGCGCACTTATGGTAATTTGCATCCCGTGCTTTCCTGTGGTTAATTTACACTGACACAAGTGGTCATGCTGTTTTGTGTTTACTCTGGTCCTAACCAATGTAGATGCACCATCTAACCCCTCCCTGGTCACCCCTATACCTTTTGATTGTTGGGGGGTGGTGCAAGATATCATGGCCTGAATACACCTGTGGTAATTCGCATCCCGTACCTCAGTGGGTTTAACTCACACTAGCGCAAGTGGTCATCCTTTTTGGTGTTTAATCTGGTCCCAACCAATGTAGATGCACCATCTAACCCCTCCGTGGACACCCCTATGTCTTTTGATTGTGGGGGTGCAATATATCATGGCCTGAATACACCTGTGGTAATTTGCATCCCCTACCTAAGTGGGGTTAACTCACACTAGCGCAAGTGGACATCCTGTTTTATGTTTAATCTGGTCCCTACCAATGTATTGGCACCACCTATCTCCTCCCTTGACACCACCATACCTTTTCATTGTGGGGGTGCATGATATCATGGCCTGAACACACCTATGGTAATTTGCACCCCCTACCTTCCTGTGGTTAATTTACACTGACACAAGTGGTCATCCTGTTTTGTGTTTACTCTGGTCCTAATCAATGTAGGTGCACCATCTAACCCCTCCCGGAACACTGTCATACCTTTTGATTGTGGGGGGTGCAAGATTTCATGGCCTCATTGCACCTATGGTAATTTGCACCCCCTACCTTCCTGTGGTTAATTTACACTGACACAAGTGGTCATCCTGTTTTGTGTTTACTCTGGTCCTAATCAATGTAGGTGCACCATCTAACCCCTCCCGGAACACTGTCATACCTTTTGATTGTGGGGGGTGCAAGATTTCATGGCCTCATTGCACCTATGGTAATTTGCACCCCCTACCTTCCTGTGGTTAATTTACACTGACACAGGTGGTCATCCTGTTTTATGTTTACTCTGGTCCCAAATGATGTGGAGGCACCACCTAGCCCCTCCCTGGATACCTCCATACCCTTCGATTGTGGGGGTGCAAGATAATATGGCCTGAATGCACTTATGGTAATTTCGCATCCCCTGCCTCCCTAGGGTTAACTCACACTAACACAAGTGGTCATCCTGTTTTGTGTTTACTCTGGTCCCAACCAATGTAGATGCACCATCTAACCCCTCCCGGAACACCCCCATACCTTTTCATTGTGGGTGGTGCAAGATATCATGGCCTGAATGCACCTATGGTAATTCGCATCCCCTACCTCGCTGGGGTTAACTCACACAAACGCAAGTGGTCATCCTGTTTTATGTTTAATCTGGTCCCAACCAATGTAGATGCACCATCTAACCCCTCCCTGGACACCCCCATGTCTTTTGATTGTGGGGGTGCAAGATATCATGGTCTGAGCGCACCTATGGTAATTTGCATCCCGTGCTTTCCTGTGGTTAATTTACACTGACACAAGTGGTCATCCTGTTTTGTGTTTACTCTGGTCCCAACCAATGTAGATGCACCATTTAATTCCTCCTGGGACACCCCCATGCCTTTCGATTGTAGGGGGTGCAAGATATCATGGCGTGAACACAACTATGGTAATTCGCATCCCCTACCTCCAACGGGTTAACTCACACTAGTGCAAATGGTCATCCTTTTTGGTGTTTAATCTGGTCCCAATCAATGTAGATGCACCATCTAACCCCTCCCTGGACACCCCCATACCTTTTGATTGTTGGGGGGTGCAAGATATCATGGCCTGAATCCACCTGTGGTAATTTGCATCCCCTACAGCAGTGGGGTTAACTCAAACTAGTGCAAGTGGTCATCCTATTTTATGTTTAATCTGGTCCCAACCAATGTAGATGCACCATCTATCCCCTACCTGGACACCCCCATGTCTTTTGATTGTGAAGGTGCAAGATATCATGGTCTGAGCACATATATGGTCATTTGCATCCCCTGCTTTCCTGTGGTTAATTTACACTGACACAAGTGTTCATCCTGTTTTGTGTTTACTCTGTTCCCAACCAATGTAGATGCATCATCTAACCCCTCCCGGGACACCCCCATGCCATTTGATTGTTGGGGTGCAAGATATCATTGCCTGAACACACCTATGGTAATTCACATCCCCTACCTCCGTTAACTCACACTAGCGCAAATGATCACCCTGTTTTATGTTTAATCTGGTCCCAATCAATGCAGATGCACCATCTGACCCCTCCCTGGACACCCCCATGCCTTTTGATTG
The DNA here is from genome assembly GCF_040938575.1 of Ambystoma mexicanum. NCBI lineage: Eukaryota > Metazoa > Chordata > Amphibia > Caudata > Ambystomatidae > Ambystoma > Ambystoma mexicanum. The sequence continues at coordinate 108,941,005 of NC_090938.1, read as the reverse complement.
TGGTGGTGCAAGATAGCATGGTTTGAGCACACCTATGATAATTCACATCCTCTGCCTTCCTGTGGTTAATTTACACTGACACAAGTGGTCATCCTGTTTTCTGTTTACTCTTGTCCTAATCAACGTAGAGGCATCATCTAGCCCCTCCCTGAACACCCCCATGCATTTTGATTGTGGGGGGTGCAAGATATCATGGCCTGAATGCACGTATGGTAATTTGCATCCCCTATTTCTATTGGGTTAATTAACACTAGTGCAAGTGGTTATCCTGTTTTATGTTTAATCTGGTCCTAACCAACGTAGAGGCATCTCCTAGTCCCTCGTGGAACACCCCCCAGACCTTTCGATTGTGGGGGGTGCAAGTTATCATGGCCTGAACACAACTATGGTAATTCGCATCCCCTACCTCCATGGGGTTAACCCACACTAGCGCAAGGGGTCATCCTTTTTGGTGTTTAATCTGGTCCCAAGCAATGTAGATGCACCATCTAACCCCTCGCTGGACACCCCCATGCCTTTTGATTGTGGGGGTGCAAGATATCATGGTCTGAGCACATCTATGGTAATTTACATCCCCTGCCTTCTTGTGGTTAATTTACACTGACACAAGTGGTCATCCTGTTTTGTGTTTACTCTGGCCCCAATCAATGGAGATGCACCATCTAACCCCTCCCTGGACACCACCATAACTTTTGATTGTTTGGGGGTGCAAGATATCATGGCCTGAATACACCTGTGGTAATTCGCATCCCCTACCTCAGTGGGGTTAACTCACACTAGCGCCAGTGGTCATCCTGTGTTATGTTTGATCTGGTCCCAACCAATGTAGATGCACCATCTAACCCCTCCGTGGACACCCCTATATCTTTTGATTGTGGGGGTGCAAGATATCATGGTCTGAGCGCACCTATGGTAATATGCATCCCCTGCCTTCCTGTGGTTAATTTACACTGACACAAGTGGTCATCTTGTTTTGTGTTTACTCTGGTCCTAACCAAAGTAGATGCACCATCTAACCCCTCCCGGAACACCGCCATACCTTTTGATTGTGGGGGTGCAAGATATCATGGCCTCAATGCACATATGGTAATTCTCATCCCCTACCTCCCTGGGGTTAACTCACACTAACAGAAGTGGTCATCTTGCTTTATTTTTAATGTGGTCCCAATCGATGTAGATGCACCGTCTAACCCTCCCTGGACACCCCTATACCTTTTGATTGTTGGGGTGGTGCAAGATATCATGGCCTGAATACACCTGTGGTAATTCGCATCCCATACCTCAGTGGGGTTAACTCACACTAGCGCAAGTGGTCATCCTGTTTTATGTTTAATCTGGTCCCAACCAATGTAGATGCACCATCTAACCCCTCCCTGGACACCCCTATGTCTTTTGATTGTGGGGGTGCAAGATATCATGGCCTGAATACACCTGTGGTAATTTGCATCCCCTACCTCAGTGGGGTTAACTCACACTAGCGCAAGTGGTCATCCTGTTTTATGTTTAATCTGGTCCCAACCAATGTAGATGCACCATCTAACCCCTCCGTGGACACCCCTATATCTTTTGATTGTGGGGGTGCAAGATATCATGGTCTTAGCGCACCTATGGTAATTTGCATCCCCTACCTTCCTGTGGTTAATTTACACTGACACAAGTGGTCATCCTGTTTTGTGTTTACTCTGGTCCTAACCAATGTAGGTGCACCATCTAACCCCTCCCGGAATACTGTCATACCTTTTGATTGTGGGGGATGCAAGATTTAATGGCATCATTGCACCTATGGTAATTCGCATCCCCTACCTCCCTGGGGTTAACTCACACTAACACAAGTGGTCATCTTGTTTTATGTTTAATCTGGTCCCAATCAATGTAGATGCACCATCTAACCCCTCCCTGGACACCCCCATGTCTTATGATTGTGGGGGTTCAAGATATCATGGTCTGAGCACACCTATGGTAATTTGCATCCCGTTCCTTCCTGTGGTTAATTTACACTGACACAAGTGGTCATCCTGTTTTGTGTTTACTCTGGTCCTAACCAATGTAGATGCACCATCTAACCCCTCCCTGGACACCCCTATGTCTTTTGATTGTGTGGGTGCAAGATATCATGGCCTGAATACACCTGTGGTAATTCACATCCCCTACCTCAGTGGGGTTAACTCACCCTAGCACAAGTGGCCATCCTGTTTTATGTTTAATCTGGTCCCTACCAATGTATTGGCACTACCCATCTCCTCCCTTGACACCACCATACCTTTTCATTGTGGGGGTGCATGATATGGCCTGAACGCACCTATGGTAATTCACATCCTCTGCCTTCCTCTGGTTAATTTACACTGACACAAGTGGTCATCCTGTTTTCTGTTTACTCTTGTCCTAATCAACGTAGAGGCATCATCTAGCCCCTCCCTGAACACCCCCATGCCTTTTGATTGTTTGGGGTGCAAGATATCATGGTCTGAATGCACATATGGTAATTTGCATCCCCTATTTCTCTTGGATTAATTCACACTAGCGCAAGTGGTTATCCTGTTTTATGTTTACTCTGGTCCTAACCAATGTAGAGGCATCACCTAGCCCCTCCCGGAACACCCTCCAGACCTTTCGATTGTGGGGGGTGCAAGATATCATGGCCTGAACACAACTATGGTAATTCGCATTTCCTATCTCCATGGGGTTAACCCACATTAGCGTAAGGGGTCCTCCTTTTTGGTGTTTAATCTGGTCCCAAGTAATGTAGATGCACCATCTAACCCCTCCCTGGACACCCCCATGCCTTTTGATTGTGGGGGTGAAAGATATCATGGTCTGAGCGCACCTATGGTAATTTGCATCCCCTGCTTTCCTGTGGTTAATTTACACTGACTGAAGTGGTCATCCTGTTTTGTGTTTACTCTGGTCCTAACCAATGTAGATGCACCATCTAACCCCTCCCTGGACACCCCTATACCTTTTGATTGTTGGGGGGTGGTGCAAGATATCATGGCCTGAATACACCTGTGGTAATTTGCATCCCATACCTCAGTGGGTTTAACTCACACTAGCGCAAGTGGTCATCCTTTTTGGTGTTTTATCTGGTCCCAACCAATGTAGATGCACCATCTAACCCCTCCCTGGACACCCCTATGTCTTTTGATTGTGGGGGTGCAAGATATCATGGCCTGAATACAGCTGTGGTAATTCGCATCCCCTACCTCAGTGGGGTTAACTCACACTAGCGCAAGTGGACATCCTGTTTTATGTTTAATCTGGTCCCAACTAATGTAAATGCACCATCTAACCCCTCCCTGGACATCCCTATGTCTTTTGATTGTGTGGGTGCAAGATATCATGGCCTAAATACACCTGTGGTAACTGGCATCCCCTACCTCAGTGGGGTTATCTCACCCTAGCGCAAGTGGTCATCCTGTTTTATGTTTAATCTGGTCCCTACCAATGTATTGGCACCACCGATCTCCTCCCATGACACCACTATACCTTTTCATTGTGGGAGTGCATAATATCATGGCCTGAACGCACCGATGGTAATTCACATCCTCTGCCTTCCTGTGGTTAATTTACACTGACACAAGAGGTCATCCTGTTTTCTGTTTACTCGTGTCCTAATCAACGTAGAGGCATCATCTAGCCCCTCCCTGAACACCCCCATGCCTTTTGATTGTGGGGGCTGCAAGATATCATGGCCTGAATGCACGTACGGTAATTTGCATCCCCTATTTCTCTTGGGTTAATTCACACTAGCGCAAGTGGTTATCCTGTTTTATGTTTACTCTGGTCCTAACCAATGTAGAGGCATCACTTAGCCCCTCCCGGAACAACCCCCAGAGCTTTCGATTGTGGGGGGTGCAAGATATCAGGGCCTGAACACAACTATGGTAATTCGCATCCCCTACCTCCATGGGGTTAACCCACACTAGCGCAAGGGGTCATCCTTTTTTGTTTTTAATCTGGTCCCAAGCAATGTAGATGCACCATCTAACCCCTCCCTGGACACCCCTATATCTTTTGATTGTGGGGGTGCAAGATATCATGGTCTGAGCGCACCTATGGTCATTTGCATCCCCTGTCTTCCTGTGGTTAATTTACACTGACACAAGTGGTCATCCTGTTTTGTGTTTAATCTGGTCCCAATCAATGTAGATGCACCATCTAACCCCTCCCTGGACACCCCCATACCTTTTGATTGTTGGGGGGGTTCAAGATATCATGGCATGAATACACCTGTGGTAATTTGCATCCCCTACCTCAGTGGGGTTAACTCACACTAACACAAGTGGTCATCTTGTTTTATGTTTAATCTGGTCCCAACCAATGTAGATGCACCATCTAGCCCCTCCCTGGACACCCCTATGTCTTTTGATTGTGGGGGTGCAAGATATCATGGCCTGAATACACCTGTGGTAATTCACATCCCCTACCTCAGTGGGGTTAACTCACACTAACACAAGTGGTCATCTTGTTTTATGTTTAATCTGGTCCCAACCAATGTAAATGCACCATCTAACCCCTCCCTGGACACCCCTATGTCTTTTGATTGTGGGGGTGCAAGATATCATGGCCTGAATACACCTGTGGTAATTCGCATCCCCTACCTCAGTGGGGTTAACTCACCCTAGCGCAAGTGGTCATCCTGTTTTATGTTTAATCTGGTCCCTACCAATGTATTGGCACCACCTATCTCCTCCCTTGACACCACCATACCTTTTCATTGTGGGGGTGCATGATATCATGGTCTGAGCGCACCTATGGTCATTTGCATCCTCTGCCTTCCTGTGGTTAATTTACACTGACACAAGTGGTCATCCTGTTTTCTGTTTACTCTTGTCCTAATCAACGTAGAGGCATCATCTAGCCCCTCCCTGAACACCCCCATGCCTTTTGATTGTGGGGGGTGCAAGATACCATGGCCTGAATGCACGTATGGTAATTTGCATCCCCAATTGTCTTGGGTAAATTCACACTAGCGCAAGTGGTTATCCTGTTTTATGTTTACTCTGGTCCTAACCAATGTAGAGGCATCACCTAGCCCCTCCCGGAACACCCCCCAGACCTTTCAATTGTGGGGGGTGCAAGATATCATGGCCTGAACACAACTATGGTAATTCGCATCCCCTATCTCCATGGGGTTAACCCACACTAGTGCATGGGGTCATCCTGTTTGATGTTTAATCTGGTCCCAAGCAATGTAGATGCACCATCTAACCCCTCCCTGGACACCCCCATGCCTTTTGATTGTGGGGGTGGAAGATATCATGGTCTGAGCGCACCTATGGTAATTTGCATCCCCTGCTTTCCTGTGGTTAATTTACACTGACACAAGTGGTCATCCTGTTTTGTGTTTACTCTGGTCCTAACAAATATAGATGCACCATCTAACCCCTCCCGGAACACCGCATACCTTTTGATTGTGGGGGGTGCAAGATATCATGGTCTCAATGCACCTATGGTAATTCGCATCCCCTACCTCCCTGCGGTTAACTCACACTAGCACAAGTGGTCATCTTGTTTTATGTTTAATCTGGTCCCAATCAATGTAGATGCACCATCTAACCCCTCCCTGAACACCCCTATACCTTTTGATTGTTGGGGGGGGGGGTGCAAGATATCATGGCCTAAATACACCTGTGGTAATTTGCATCCCATACCTCAGTGGGTTTAACTCACACTAGCGCAAGTGGTCATCCTTTTTGGTGTTTAATCTGGTCCCAACCAATGTAGATGCACCATCTAACCCCTCCCTGGACACCCCCATGTCTTTTGATTTTGGAGGTGTAAGATATCATGGTCTGAGCACACCTATGGTAATTCACATCCTCTGCCTTCCTGTAGTTAATTTACACTGACACAAGTGGTCATCCTGTTTTACGTTTAATCTGGTCCCAACCAATGTATTGACACCACGTATCTCCTCCCTTGACACCACCATACCTTTTCATTGTGGGGTGCATGATATCATGGCCTGAACGCACCTATGGTAATTCCCATACTTTGTTTTTCTGGGGTTAGCGCACACTGACACAGGTGGTCATCCTGTTTTATGTTTACTCTGGTCCCAAATAATGTACAGGCACCACCTAGCCCCTCCCTGGATACCTCCATACCCTTTGATTGTGGGGGTGCAAGATAATATGGCCTGAATGCACTTATGGTAATTTCGCATCCCCTGCCTCCCTAGGGTTAACTCACACTAACACAAGTGGTCATCCTGTTTTGTGTTTACTCTGGTCCCAAACAATGTAGATGCACCATCTAACCCCTCCCGGAACACCCCCATACCTTTTCATTGTGGGGGGTGCAAGATATCATGGCCTGAATGCACCTATGGTAATTCGCATCCCCTACCTCGCTGGGGTTAACTCACACTAACCCAAGTGATCATCCTGTTTTATGTTTAATCTGGTCCCAACCAATGTAGATGCACCATCTAACCCCTCCCTGGACACCCCCATGTCTTTTGATTGTGGGGGTGCAAGATATCATGGTCTGAGCGCACCTATGGTAATTTGCATCCCCTGCCTTCCTTTGGTTAACTCACACTGACGCAAGTGGTCATCCTGTTTTATGTTTAATCTGGTCCCAACCAATGTAGATGCACCATCTAACCCCTCCCTAGACACCCCCATGTCTTTTGATTGTGGGGGTGTAAGATATCACGGTCTGAGCACACATATGGTAATTTGCATCCCCTACCTTCCTGTGGTTAATTTACACCGACACAAGTGTTCATCCTGTTTTGTGTTTACTTTGTTCCCAACCAATGTAGATGCATCATCTAACCCCTCCCAGGACACCCCCATGCCATTCGATTGTGGGGGTGCAAGATATCATGGCCTGAACACTCCTATCTTAATTCACATCCCTACCTCGCTGTGGTTAACTCACACTAGTGCAAGTGGTCATCCTGTTTTATGTTTAATCTGGTCCCAATCAATGTAGATGCACCGTCTAACACCTCCCTGGACACCCCCATGTAATATGATTGTGGGGGTGCAAGATATTATGGCGTGAACACAACTATGGTAATTCGCATCCCCTACTACCTCCATGGGGTTAACTCACACTAGCGCAAGTAGTCATCCTTTTTAGTGTTTAATCTGGTCCCAATCAATGTAGATGCACCATCTAACCCCTCTCTGGACACCCGCATACCTTTTGATTGTTGGGGGGGTGCAATATATCATGGCCTGAATCCACCTGTGGTAATTTGCATCCCCTACATCAGTGGGGTTAACTCAAACTAGCGCAAGTGGTCATCCTATTTTATGTTTAATCTGGTCCCAACCAATGTAGATGCACCATCTATCCCCTATCTGGACTCCCCCATGTCTTTTGATTGTGAAAGTGCAAGATATCATGGTCTGAGCGCACCTATGGTAATTTGCATTCCCTGCTTTCCTGTAGTTAATTTACACTGACACAAGTGGTCATCCTGTTTTGTGTTTACTCTGGTCCTAACCAATGTAGATGCACCATCTAACCCCTCCCGGAACACCGCCATACCTTTTGATTGTGGGGGGTGCAAGATATCATTGCCTCAATGCACCTATGGTTATTCGCATCCCCTACCTCCCTGGGGTTAACTCACACTAACTCAAGTGGTCATCTTGTTTTATGTTTAATCTGGTCCCAATCAATGTAGATGCACCATCTAACCCCTCCCAGGACACCCCTATACCTTTTGATTGTTGGGGGGGGATGCAAGATATCATGGCCTAAATACACCTGTGGTAATTCGCATCCCATACTTCAGTGGGTTTAACTCAAACTAGCGCAAGTGGTCATCCGTTTTGGCGTTTAATCTGGTCCCAACCAATGTAGATGCACCATCTAACCCCTCCCTGGACACCCCATGTCTTTTGATTTTGGGGGTGTAAGATATCATGGTCTGAGCACACATATGGTCATTTGCATCCCCTGCCTTCCTGTGGTTAATTTACACTGACACAAGTGTTCATCCTGTTTTGTGTTTACTCTGTTCCCAACCAATGTAGATGCATCATCTAACCCCTCCCGGGACACCCCCATGCCATTCGATTGTGGGGGTGCAAGATATCATGGCCTGAAAACACCTATGGTAATTCACATCCCCTACCTCCGTGGGGTTAATTCACACTAACTCAAGTGGTCATCTTGTTTTATGTTTAATCTGGTCCCAATCAATGTAGATGCACCATCTAACCCCTCCCAGGACACCCCTATACCATTTGATTGTTGGGGGGGGATGCAAGATATCATGGCCTAAATACACCTGTGGTAATTCGCATCCCATACTTCAGTGGGTTTAACTCAAACTAGCGCAAGTGGTCATCCGTTTTGGCGTTTAATCTGGTCCCAACCAATGTAGATGCACCATCTAACCCCTCCCTGGACACCCCCATGTCTTTTGATTTTGGGGGTGTAAGATATCATGGTCTGAGCACACATATGGTCATTTGCATCCCCTGCCTTCCTGTGGTTAATTTACACTGACACAAGTGTTCATCCTGTTTTGTGTTTACTCTGTTCCCAACCAATGTAGATGCATCATCTAACCCCTCCCGGGACACCCCCATGCCATTCGATTGTGGGGGTGCAAGATATCATGGCCTGAAAACACCTATGGTAATTTGCATCCCCTACCTTCCTGTGTTTAATTTACACTGACACAAGTGGTCATCCTGTTTTACGTTTAATCTGGTCCCTACCAATGTATTGGCACCACCTATCTCCTCCCTTGACACCACCATACCTTTTCATTGTGGGGGTGCATATCATGGCCTGAACGCACCTATGGTAATTCCCATACTTTGTTTTTCTGGGGTTAGCGCACACTGACACAGGTGGTCATCCTGTTTTATGTTTACTGTGGTCCCAAATGATGTAGAGGCACCACCTAGCCCCTCCCTGGGTACCTCCATACCCTTTGATTGTGGGGGTGCAAGATAATATGGCCTGAATGCACTTATGGTAATTTCGCATCCCCTACCTCCCTAGGGTTAACTCACACTAACACAAGTGGTCATCCTGTTTTGTTTTTACTCTGGTCCCAACCAATGTAGATGCACCATCTAACCCCTCTCGGAACACCCCCAAACCTTTTCATTGTGGGGGGTGCAAGATATCATGGCCTGAATGCACCTATGGTAATTCACATCCCCTACCTCGCTGGGGTTAACTCACACTAACGCAAGTGGTCATCCTGTTTTATGTTTAATCTGGTCCCAACCAATGTAGATGCACCATCTAACCCCTCCTTGGACACCCCCATGTCTTTTGATTGTGGGGGTGCAAGATATCATGGTCTGAGCGCACCTATGGTAATTTGCATCCCCTGCCTTCCTGTGGTTAATTTATACTGACACAAGTGGTCATCCTGTCTTGTGTTTACTCTGGTCCTAACCAATGTAGATGCACCATCTAACGCCTCCCGGAACACCGCCATACCTTTTGATTGTGGGGGGTGCTAGATATCATGTCCTCAATGCACATATGGTAATTCTCATCCCCTACCCCCCTGGGGTTAACTAACACTAACACAAGTGGTCAACTTGTTTTATGTTTAATCTGGTCCCAATCAATGTAGATGCACCGTCTAACCCTCCCTGGACACCCCTATACCTTTTGATTGTTGGGAGGGTGCAAGATATCATGGCCTGAATACACCTGTGGTAATTTGCATCCCCTACCTCAGTGGGGTTAACTCACACTAGCGCAAGTGTTCATCCTGTTTTATGTTTAATCTGGTCCCAACCAATGTAGATGCACCATCTAACCCCTCCCTGGACACCCCTATGTCTTTTGATTGTGGGGGTGCAAGATATCATGGCCTGAATACACCTGTGGTAATTTGCATCCCCTACCTCAGTGTGGTTAACTCACACTAGCGCAAGTGGTCATCCTGTTTTATGTTTAATCTGGTCCCAACCAATGTAGATGCACCATCTAACCCCTCCGTGGACACCCCTAGATCTTTTGATTGTGGGGGTGCAAGATATCATGGTCTGAGCGCACCTATGGTAATTTGCATCCCCTACATTCCTGTGGTTAATTTACACTGACACAAGTGGTCATCCTGTTTTACGTTTAATCTGGTCCCAACCAATGTATTGACACCACGTATCTCCTCCCTTGACACCACCATACCTTTTCATTGTGGGGTGCATGATATCATGGCCTGAACGCACCTATGGTAATTCCCATACTTTGTTTTTCTGGGGTTAGCGCACACCGACACAGGTGGTCATCCTGTTTTATGTTTACTCTGGTCCCAAATAATGTACAGGCACCACCTAGCCCCTCCCTGGATACCTCCATACCCTTTGATTGTGGGGGTGCAATATAATATGGCCTGAATGCACTTATGGTAATTTCGCATCCCCTGCCTCCCTAGGGTTAACTCACACTAACACAAGTGGTCATCCTGTTTTGTGTTTACTCTGGTCCCAAACAATGTAGATGCACCATCTAACCCCTCCCGGAACACCCCCATACCTTTTCATTGTGGGGGGTGCAAGATATCATTGCCTGAATGCACCTATGGTAATTCGCATCCCCTACCTCGCTGGGGTTAACTCACACTAACGCAAGTGATCATCCTGTTTTATGTTTAATCTGGTCCCAACCAATGTAGATGCACCATCTAACCCCTCCCTGGACACCCCCATGTCTTTTGATTGTGGGGGTGCAAGATATCATGGTCTGAGCGCACCTATGGTAATTTGCATCCCCTGCCTTCCTGTGGTTAACTCACACTGACGCAAGTGGTCATCCCGTTTTATGTTTAATCTGGTCCCAACCAATGTAGATGCACCATCTAACCCCTCCCGGAACACCGCCATACCTTTTGATTGTGGGGGCTGCAAGATATCATGTCCTCAATGCACATATGGTAATTCTCATCCCCTACCTCCCTGGGGTTAACTCACACTAACACAAGTGGTCATCTTGTTTTATTTTTAATGTGGTCCCAATCAATGAAGATGCACAGTCTAACCCTCCCTGGACACCCCTATACCTTTTGACTGTTGGGGGGGTGCAAGATATCATGGCCTGAATACACCTGTGGTAATTCGCTTCCCATACCTCAGTGGGTTTAACTCACACTAGCTCAAGTTGTCATCCTTTTTGGTGTTTAATTTGGTCCCAATCAATGTAGATGCACCATCTAACCCATCCCTGGACACCCCCATGTCTTTTGATTGTGAGGGTGCAAGATATCATGGCCTGAATACACCTGTGGTAATTTGCATCCTCAACCTCAGTGGGATTAACTCACACTAGCGCAAGTGGTCATCCTGTTTTATGTTTAATCTGGTCCCAACCAATGTAGATGCACCATCTAACCCCTCCCTAGACACCCCCATGTCTTTTGATTGTGGGGGTGTAAGATATCACGGTCTGAGCACACATATGGTAATTTGCATCCCCTACCTTCCTGTCGTTAATTTACACCGACACAAGTGTTCATCCTGTTTTGTGTTTACTTTGTTCCCAACCAATGTAGATGCATCATCTAACCCCTCCCAGGACACCCCTATGTCTTTTGATTGTGTGGGTGCAAGATATCATGGCCTGAATACACCTGTGGTAATTTGCATCCTCAACCTCAGTGGGATTAACTCACACTAGCGCAAGTGGTCATCCTGTTTTATGTTTAATCTGGTCCCTACCAATGTATTGGCACTACCCATCTCCTCCCTTGACACCACCATACCTTTTCATTGTGGGGGTGCATGATATGGCCTGAACGCACCTATGGTAATTCACATCCTCTGCCTTCCTCTGGTTAATTTACACTGACACAAGTGGTCATCCTGTTTTCTGTTTACTCTTGTCCTAATCAACGTAGAGGCATCATCTAGCCCCTCCCTGAGCACCCCCATGCCTTTTGATTGTGGGGGGTGCAAGATACCATGGCCTGAATGCATGTATGGTAATTTTCATCCCCTATTTCTCTTGGGTTAATTCAAACTAGCGCAAGTGGTTATCCTGTTTTATGTTTACTCTGGTCCTAACCAATGTAGAGGCATCACCTAGCCCCTCCCGGAACACCCCCCAGACCTTTCAATTGTGGGGGGTGCAAGATATCATGGCCTAAACACAACTATGGTAATTCGCATCCCCTATCTCCATGGGGTTAACCCACACTAGTGCATGGGGTCATCCTTTTTGGTGTTTAATCTGGTCCCACGCAATGTAGATGCACCATCTAACCCCTCCCTGGACACCCCCATGCCTTTTGATTGTGGGGGTGGAAGATATCATGGTCTGAGCGCACCTATGGTAATTTGCATCCCCTGCTTTCCTGTGGTTAATTTACACTGACACAAGTGGTCATCCTGTTTTGTGTTTACTCTGGTCCTAACAAATATAGATGCACCATCTAACCCCTCCCGGAACACCGCATACCTTTTGATTGTGGGGGGTGCAAGATATCATGGCCTCAATGCACCTATGGTAATTCGCATCCCCTACCTCCCTGGGGTTAACTCACACTAACACAAGTGGTCATCTTGTTTTAGGTTTAATCTGGTCCCAATCAATGTAGATGCACCATCTAACCCCTCCCTGAACACCCCTATACCTTTTGATTGTTGGGGGAGGGGGGGTGCAAGATATCATGGCCTAAATACACCTGTGGTAATTTGCATCCCATACCTCAGTGGGTTTAACTCACACTAGCGCAAGTGGTCATCCTTTTTGGTGTTTAATCTGGTCCCAACCAATGTAGATGCACCATCTAACCCCTCCCTGGACACACCCATGTCTTTTGATTTTGGAGGTGTAAGATATCATGGTCTGAGCACACCTATGGTAATTCGCATCCTCTGCCTTCCTGTGGTTAATTTACACTGACACAAGTGGTCATCCTGTTTTACGTTTAATCTGGTCCCAACCAATGTATTGACACCACGTATCTCCTCCCTTGACACCACCATACCTTTTCATTGTGGGGTGCATGATATCATGGCCTGAACGCACCTATGGTAATTCCCATACTTTGTTTTTCTGGGGTTAGCGCACACTGACACAGGTGGTCATCCTGTTTTATGTTTACTCTGGTCCCAAATAATGTACAGGCACCACCTAGCCCCTCCCTGGATACCTCCATACCCTTTCATTGTGGGGGTGCAAGATAATATGGCCTGAATGCACTTATGGTCATTTTTGCATTCCCTGCCTCCCTAGGGTTAACTCACACTAACACAAGTGGTCATCCTGTTTTGTGTTTACTCTGGTCCCAAACAATGTAGATGCACCATCTAACCCCTCCCGGAACATACCCATACCTTTTCATTGTGGGGGGTGCAAGATATCATGGCCTGAATGTACCTTTGGTAATTTGCATCCCCTGCCTTCCTGTGGTTAACTCACACTGACGCAAGTGGTCATCCTGTTTTATGTTTAATCTGGTCCCAACCAATGTAGATGCACCATCTAACACCTCCCGGAACACCGCCATACCTTTTGATTGTGGGGGCTGCAAGATATCATGGCCTCAATGCACATATGGTAATTCTCATCCCCTACCTCCCTGGGGTTAACTCACACTAACACAAGTGGTCATCTTGTTTTATTTTTAATGTGGTCCCAATCAATGAAGATGCACAGTCTAACCCTCCCTGGACACACCTCTACCTTTTGACTGTTGGGGGGGGTGCAAGATATCATGGCCTGAATACACCTGTGGTAATTCGCTTCCCATACCTCAGTGGGATTAACTCACACTAGTGCAAGTGGTAATCCTGTTTTATGTTTAATCTGGTCCCAACCAATGTAGATGCACCATCTAACCCCTCCCTAGACACCCCCATGTCTTTTGATTGTGGGGGTGTAAGATATCACGGTCTGAGCACACATATGGTAATTTGCATCCCCTACCTTCCTGTGGTTAATTTACACCGACACAAGTGTTCATCCTGTTTTGTGTTTACTTTGTTCCCAACCAATGTAGATGCATCATCTAACCCCTCCCAGTACACCCCCATGCCATTCGATTGTGGGGGTGCAAGATATCATGGCCTGAACACTCCTATCTTAATTCACATCCCTACCTCGCTGTGGTTAACTCACACTAGTGCAAGTGGTCATCCTGTTTTATGTTTAATCTGGTCCCAATCAATGTAGATGCACCATCTAACCCCTCCCTGGACACCCCCATGTAATATGATTGTGGGGGTGCAAGATATTATGGCGTGAACACAACTATGGTAATTCGCATCCCCTACCTCCATGGGGTTAACTCACACTAGCGCAAGTGGTCATCCTTTTTAGTGTTTAATCTGGTCCCAATCAATGTAGATGCACCATCTAACCCCTCTCTGGACACCCGCATACCTTTTGATTGTTGGGGGGGGTGCAATATATCATGGCCTGAATCCACCTGTGGTAATTTGCATCCCCTACATCAGTGGGGTTAACTCAAACTAGCGCAAGTGGTCATCCTATTTTATGTTTAATCTGGTCCCAACCAATGGAGATGCACCATCTATCCCCTATCTGGACTCCCCCATGTCTTTTGTTTGTGAAAGTGCAAGATATCATGGTCTGAGCGCACCTATGGTAATTTGCATTCCCTGCTTTCCTGTAGTTAATTTACACTGACACAAGTGGTCATCCTGTTTTGTGTTTACTCTGGTCCTAACCAATGTAGATGCACCATCTAACCCCTCCCGGAACACCGCCATACCTTTTGATTGTGGGGGGTGCAAGATATCATTGCCTCAATGCACCTATGGTTATTCGCATCCCCTACCTCCCTGGGGTTAACTCACACTAACTCAAGTGGTCATCTTGTTTTATGTTTAATCTGGTCCCAATCAATGTGGATGCACCATCTAACCCCTCCCTGGACACCCCCATGCCTTTTGATTGTGGTGGTGCAAGATAGCATGGTTTGAGCACACCTATGGTAATTTGCATCCCCTGCCTTCCTGTGTTTAATTTACACTGACAAAAGTGGTCATCCTGTTTTACGTTTAATCTGGTCCCTACCAATGTATTGGCACCACCTATCTCCTCCCTTGACACCACCATACCTTTTCATTGTGGGGGTGCATGATATCATGGCCTGAACACACCTATGGTAATTCACATACTCTGTTTTTCTGGGGTTAGCGCACACTGACACAGGTGGTCATCCTGTTTTATGTTTACTGTGGTCCCAAATGATGTAGAGGCACCACCTAGCCCCTCCCTGGGCACCTCCATACCCTTTGATTGTGGGGGTGCAAGATAATATGGCCTGAATGCACTTATGGTAATTTCGCATCCCCTACCTCCCTAGGGTTAACTAACACAAGTGGTCATCCTGTTTTGTTTTTACTCTGCTCCCAACCAATGTAGATGCACCATCTAACCCCTCTCGGAACACCCCCATAACTTTTCATTGTGGGGGGTGCAAGATATCATGGCCTGAATGCACCTATGGTAATTCACATCCCCTACCTCGCTGGGGTTAACTCACACTAACGCAAGTGGTCATCCTGTTTTATGTTTAATCTGGTCCCAACCAATGTAGATGCACCATCTAACCCCTCCCTGGACACCCCCATGTCTTTTGATTGTGGGGGTGCAAGATATCATGGTCTGAGCGCACCTATGGTAATTTGCATCCCCTGCCTTCCTGTGGTTAATTTATACTGACACAAGTGGTCATCCTGTCTTGTGTTTACTCTGGTCCTAACCAATGTAGATGCACCATCTAACGCCTCCCGGAACACCGCCAACCTTTTGATTGTGGGGGGTGCAAGATATCATGTCCTCAATGCACATATGGTAATTCTCATCCCCTACCCCCCTGGGGTTAACTAACACTAACACAAGTGGTCATCTTGTTTTATGTTTAATCTGGTCCCAATCAATGTAGATGCACCGTCTAACCCTCCCTGGACACCCCTATACCTTTTGATTGTTGGGAGGGTGCAAGATATCATGGCCTGAATACACCTGTGGTAATTCGCATCCCCTACCTCAGTGGGGTTAACTCACACTAGCGCAAGTGTTCATCCTGTTTTATGTTTAATCTGGTCCCAATCAATGTAGATGCACCATCTAACCCCTCCCTGGACACCCCCATGTGTTTTTATTTTGGGGGTGTAAGATATCATGGTCTGAGCACACATATGGTCATTTGCATCCCCTGCCTTCCTGTGGTTAATTTACACTGACACAAGTGTTCATCCTGTTTTGTGTTTACTCTGTTCCCAACCAATGTAGATGCATCATCTAACCCCTCCCGGGACACCCCCATGCCATTCGATTGTCGGGGTGCAAGATATCATGGCCTGAACACACCTATGGTAAATCACATCCCCTACCTCCGTGGGGTTAACTCACACTAGCGCAAGTGGTCATCCTGTTTTATGTTTAATCTTGTCCCAATCAATGCAGATGCACCATCTGACCCCTCCCTGGACACCCCCATGCCTTTTGATTGTGGTGGTGCAAGATAGCATGGTTTGAGCACACCTATGGTAATTTGCATCCTCTGCCTTCCTGTTGTTAATTTACACTGACACAAGTGGTCATCCTGTTTTATGTTTAATCTGGTCCCTACCAATGTATTGGCACCACCTATCTCCTCCCTTGACACCACCATACCTTTTCATTGTGGGGGTACATGATATCATGGCCTGAACACACCTATGGTAATTCACATACTCTGTTTTTCTGGGGTTAGCGCACACTGACACAGGTGGTCATCCTGTTTTATGTTTACTCTGGTCCCAAATGATGTAGAGGCACCACCTAGCCCCTCCCTGGATACCTCCATACCCTTTGATTGTAGGGGTGCAAGATAATATGGCCTGAATGCACTTATGGTAATTTCGCATCCCCTGCCTCCCTAGGGTTAACTCACAGATGTCATGCACATGCTTGTCACCACACACTGCAAGACAAACAAGAGTTATTGATCAAAGGTTTTTTGCATATGCTATGAATGATAGATGTTCCATCTGTTGATGAAAAGCCACCGTGACAATCACGAGATCCCGACTTGGTACTCTCTATGAGATGTGTATGATGCACAATACCCATGCCCCGCGATACAGCAATGGAAAGCACAAACTTGAAACATAACACTTAGCTCCCGTGCTTCTCCCACCCTTTTTGAGCACCCAGTTTTGAAAGGTACTCATCTCACATCAGACATCATAGAATCACCCCACCTTTTGAGTCGAGGCCACCGCCATACAACACAGCCCCCTGGGCTCCTAGAAAACTCGGACGATCCGAGAGCACTAGACACACGCGCATGCGTGACACGCTCAGCGGTTGCCTAGATACGCACCATGCGTCCATTACTATCAAAGACGCAAGCGCCACTGATCCTGAGTAAAGCTACACACTGCAGGAAGCATAAGCTGGTAGGCCCACCGCTCCTAACAGAGCGGTGCTGCCCCCAGACCCGACACTAGAGTCGCGGTCTCAGCAGGAGGCCCACCCAACCTTTTTGGAATCCCAGGGGGGTCAAAATGGATACCACACATTAAGGCACGCACTGTTAAACAGTTAAATGCACGGGCCCGCGGCCATTTGCAAACCGTAGGGTCTCGTAATCTGCACGCTACCCGTGTAATTACAGACATGCTGGCTATCCATAAAGAAGGATGACAAGCCCAGCTAGATATTTCTCTAAATAGCCCGCATTAATGAATGCAGCTTCAACAGTACTCAACTAGCTATCTGTTGACAATATTCAAAGGTGATTAATAGCCTCTGTTAATTTCACAGTTTAACCACGCGGCCATTGACCAGACCACCTTGATTAAGATCAAGACCCAGAAGGCGCACAACAGGTTCCTTTATAGAAGAACAGAACATTTCTTCTACGTACCTGTGACACTACCAATAACTGGCTCAGGTAGGACGTTATCGCAGCACAACATGTAGGTGTGTCAAATCCCTACACACAGACACCAATATCTGATTTTAGTTTTTACTTACTCCCATAGATGTCACACCAAAAGGGTCTGCAAGAGATACCTCCACGCTCCCTTGCCAAGTCCTGAAGACGGCACCAGCACAGCCAACTACCTCGCTCGTGCCAGAAACACCAGAAGGGTCGACTAGATAGATGTGTTATGTAGCTTAACCACATCATAAGTCACATTGGATACTAACCCTCACAAGTTACTAGCGCTACAAATTGTTAGTCATGTGAAGAGACAATATGATGACTTTTGTATGTAATTCTCCTGGAAAAAGGAGCTGAATATTGGTGACATAGATACAGCAGCCCATATAGGCTGGTTTTAAAAAATCATTAATTGAAAAATAAATTGTCACATATAAGAATGCATATTGGTGTACTCTGTTTTATGCAAAGACCAATGCCATAGTCTTTACTGCAATATTCTACTACCGGCAAGTGCCATACAGGTGGGGTAGCCTATGTCCTTGTGTTATAAAATACTGTTATATACCCTCATGACACAGGCCCCGCTGACTAAAAAAGAAGGCCACACACACACACCCTGTGAGTACATACTCCAAATTAGTATGCCAAATGTACCAGAGAGTTTTAATGCATGTGAGTCAAGGTTGAGAGACCTTTATGACAACCTACAGACCGCAAGTGGGGTGGACACCTCACCTGAGTTGGAGTTTGGGAGACCAGAGGCTGGGGAGCATGCTAATGCGTCCTACAGACAACTCATATCCAAGGTAGTGGACTACATGGGGTGGAGTAAGCCTCCAATGCCATTTGAATAGGATGATCTAACAGACATCCTAGATAAGGGTCCTCTGTCAGATCCTGTATTACCATTTCATATTGCCTTGCAGAAAAGGGTGGTGACGAATTAGCAGACACTGGAAACCAATCCAGCTGTAAATAAAAACTTGACCAAGAAGTACTGCCTTTCCAGTAGCGACCCTGACTTCCTGTTGAAACACCCCACTCCAGAGAGTCTGGTGGTGCAGGCAGCTACTTGAACATCTAAGCAAGCGGCTTGCCCTACCATCCCTCCAGATAGCGATGACAAAAGAGTAGCTGGATGGGCGAGGGAGGTATTTTCTGCAGGGAGTATGGCATTGAAATCTGCCAACTCCGCATGTGCCCTGGTAAATTTTTACATTCACTCCATGGGACTGCATTTCCATGGCGGCAAAGCACATTCCCGAAGGGGATGAAAGAGACGGGTTCTTAGCCATAGTTACAGATGGCAAAAAAGCCATGTTTGAGTCTCTTCAGTCAGGTCTGGATTCTGCTGACAGCATCAGAAGAACCATTGCTACTAGCACTGTTATACGCAGGTTTGCGTGGTTGCGGAAGTTGGGTTTTGCACCGATGTGCAATCCAGACTTCTCAACATGCACTTTGTCGGGTCTCATCTTTTTGGCAACAAGGCTGATGAGAGTATTGAGATGTTGCAGACCTCGAAGGCGGCAACCACATCTTTTGGTGCCGCTATTAGGCAACCTCAGCCTTTTCGACCTAGTGGACAACAGTGGAGCGGTAGATCTTTTCACTATTACTCCTCAGTTGGAGGGGCGAGAGGAATGGCTGGTCAAAGGGGCCAAAAAAGAGCTCCTTGTGGTGGACGAGGAAGATGTGCAAAGCCAGCTCAAGCAGGGCATCTTTCCCATCTGCCATTGCATCAGCCACCTCAAAACCTCTCTGAGGTCTTGAGTCACAGTTCGCCAGTGGGAGGCATACTGTCTCAACATCTAGAAGAATGCGAGACATTACTTTGGATGCTTGGGGTTTGGAAACTGTAGACCATTGAAACTTCCCTCCTTTTATACAGAAACCTCAGAACAATCCACTGGGGAACCACTCTTTGAGGATTTCATATCCGCTCCTTGGGCAAGAGATTTTAACCCTGTAAAGAAGGGCGCTATAGAACCAGTGCCTGTAGCTGAGAGGAACAAGGGTTGGTATTCCTCTTTTTTCCTAAGACCCAAGAAGGACAGAGGACTGAGGTCCATTTGGACTTGAGATACTTGAACAAGTTCCTCAGGAAGGACAAGTTCAAAGGTCACAGTTTCTCAGATCATTCAGGCCCTCCAACTCCAGTATAGGATGGTGTCATTGGACCTTCAGGATGCTTATTTTCATGTGCCAATTCATCTCAAGCACAGAAAATACCTGAGGTTCACAGTTGGCGGTTCTCATTATCAGTTTCAAGTTCTGCCTTTCGGGCTGACCTCTGCCCCAAGGGTTTTCACCATGGCTGTAGTGGCCATGGCTGTTGTGGCAGCGAGTCTCAGGAGAGGGGGGATTCACGTCTACCCCTACCTGGACGATTGGCTAATCAGGGCGTGTTCCCCCGAACAAGCCCTACTTTATCTCAACGTCAGCATCCACAACCTTCACAGACTGGGCTTCTCCCTCAATTACAAGAAGTCCCATACGACACCTTTCCGGAAACTCTTAATTCATCAGAGCTGTTCTGAATACATTCTTGGGAAAGAGCTTACCACCCGAGGTGAGGGCTCAAGACATTCTTTAGATGTTCACCAAAGTTCAAACTGCCTGGTGTTTCCCAGCCTTTGATTTTTTGAGGTTGCTCGGCCTCATGGCATCCTGCATTTGTCTAGTGCCAGAGGCCAGCCTGAGAATGAGATCCCTTCAATGGGCTCTCAGGATGCAATGGTCTCAGTTCTCGGGGAACATGTCAGACCTACTTCAGGTTCCAAGCAGGGTCACACAGGATCCCCTGTGGTGGACCTGTAAGGAAAACATTCTGAAGGGAGAACCCTTTTGGCAGCCATGGCCGGAGATAACAGTAGTGACGGACACCTCATTCACCTGGTGGGGAGCCCACACCAACGATCTGACAGTCAACGGTCGTTGGTCTCCATCGGAGTCCAAACTACATATCAGTCTTTTGGAGCTAAAGGCAATCAGACGAGCGCTGAAGGCCTTTCTGCCCTCTGTATGAGGAAAGAATGCCCTGATAATGACGGACAACATTGTGGCCATGTACTACCTCAACAAGAGAGGAGGTGTAGGGTCACTACCACTGTGCAGAGAGGCAATGCAGCTCTGGTACTGGGCAATTCAAGTAGGAATCTCCCTATCAGCAGTTCACCTAGCCAGAGAGGAGAACACAGCAGCAAACACTCTGAGCAGGCAGAGCACGGTCTCCCACGAGTGGGAACTAGCTCAGGAAGCCCTTCAAGAGATCTTCACCCTTTGGCGAACCCCTCAAGTGGATCTGTTCGTGTCCGCGATCACCCGAAGGTGCGAAAAGTACTGCTCCTGGGAATTTCCCCCAAGAGGAGCTCTCCGAGACGCGTTTGTGGTGGACTTGGAATTTCCACTCCTGTATGCGTTTCCTCCAGTCCCCATCATTCCTCACTTGATCAGGAGGTTGAGAAAGTTAGAGAAACTCATGATCCTAATTGCCTCGGATTGGGTGAGGATGACATGGTACCCGGAACTTCTTGACATGGCCATCTGTCCTCCAATACATCTTCCACAAAGAGATGACCTTCTCTCACAAGAGGAGGGTTGGGTTCTCCATCCAGAGGTCAAGATACTCAACCTTCATGCTTAGTTTCTGAAAGGCTGAGATACAAGGATCGGGACCTCACGGATGACGTAATGGAGATTTTACTTTCAGCCACAAGGCCAGCAACAAAGTGTTTGTGCTGTTGCCATTGGAATACATTCTGCAACTGGTGCAGAGAAAATGATGTATATCTTTTTCTGTGTAAAACATTGGATGTGCTATCCTTTCTACTATCTTTAGCAAATCTGGGTCTCCAGATTAGTACCATTAAAGAATATTTGGCAGCGCTGTCCATCTTTAAGCGCTCGTCAGAGGAATGTTCATACTTTAAAATTCCACTGGTGACACCATTTCTAAAGGGGCTCACTAATGTGTTCCCCCCATCTCCTTTCTAGGTTCCAGTTTGGGACCTTAACTGGTTCTAAAGTTCCTAATGTGTGCATCTTTTGAGCCGTTACACTTATGTCCTTTAAGGTTGTTAACCTTTATAACCATTCTAAAGGTAGCTCTAACATCAGCCCGTAGAGTGAGCGAGTTGCAGGCACTTTCGTCCAAGCCACCCTTTACTATCTTTCAGAAGGATAGGGTAGTTCTATGGGTTAAACCTTCATTTTTACCCAAAATCATTTCTGATTTCCACATAGGACAAAACATTGTTTTGTCTTCTTTCTCCGCCCCCCCTGTCATCCTAGTAAGGAAGCGAAGAGGTTACATAGGTTGGACCCTCGTAGAGCTTTAAGCTTTTATATATGTAGACTGTCAAAACTCTGTATTGATGATCAATTTTTCATTGGCTAAATGGGCCACAAACTGGGTCAGGCTTTTACTAAACAGACCTTATCCGATGGGTCATTCTGGCCATTTCAGAATGTTAGAGGCTTGCAGGGAAGGATCCTCCTGAAGGTTTAAGAGCCCATTCCACCAGGGGCATGACTACTTCTACAGCTCTGCAAATGGGTGTACCGATAAAAATATTTGTGAAGCGGTAACGTGGTCTACTATCCACACGTTCACAAAGCATTACTGCCTGGAATCTTCCCTCGGTCAGGATGGTAGCTTTGAAAAAACAGTCCTGCACTTGGTTCATGAAAACCATTCAAATCAAATTCTACTCCCTCCACCAAATCAAACACTGCTTTGGGAGTTTATCAAAGATGAGGAATACGTTGGACGACACAATCCATTCGAAGAACAAGTTACTTAACCCT
Source organism: Ambystoma mexicanum (assembly GCF_040938575.1). Taxonomy (NCBI): domain Eukaryota; kingdom Metazoa; phylum Chordata; class Amphibia; order Caudata; family Ambystomatidae; genus Ambystoma; species Ambystoma mexicanum. The sequence goes on along the minus strand of NC_090938.1, from coordinate 108,918,348 downwards.
GGTAACGTTCTTTCGACTGGATGTTCCTCCCACGTATTCCTCATCGCCCTCCCAACCTACCGCACAGCAGAATTTCCCATGCTATTACAGCTTTCGTTCCTTCAAGGCTTATTACGGTCTTTCAAGTGGTTATGCAGGTATTTTTATTTATTTTTTAATTTTATTTTCATATAGTTTATACAAACTTTTGAAAAAAAAACATTTCACACAGTTCTCGCAAAAACCCTACACTAAATTACATGTATCTTAGTAATATGAAGAAAAAAAAAGGAATGAGTCTGAGTGAAGGGTGGAGACCTTTTGCTCTCAGTCTGGTGCAAAGACCGACAGAGCTCACATGCCGATCATGCTGGGAGATACCTGCTCCAACAACGACTGCAGACGATCTAAAGATTTCGTTATTGCTAGCATCAGTGATTTACTCTCACAGTTGTGTAGCTGGCACCACAACTCTTCTTCGCTGTAAGTCAGATGTTTATCCATCTCCGTCCTTAGGCATGTCTCCCGATGTTCACTCAGTTTACTACAGGAGATGATTAGATGTTTTAAACTTTCATCTTCTTTTAGGCAAAATCTACATATTATTTTACTTGTAGGGATCATCCTCCTGTTTTTCAAGATTTCTTTGGTTTCGAATATGTTGAGTCGGAATTTTAGATACAGTCTTCTTAGATGTTTACATGGGGCTAGGGTTAGATATTTTGGCATCGTGTTTACCCTTCTAGCCTCACTAGGTGTATTTTTCCGATGGATTTGTGGGCTGATCTTCTCTCACCAATTTCTATCCAGTCAAGCTCCAATAACTTCTTTTTGACTGTAGCAGGATTATTCCATAGTAGATGTTCATCGATGTTTAGATGTTTTAGAATGGTCTTGCATTGTTCCCGCCATTCCGTCAAAGCTGAATTTCCTGCTTGGTTTTTGTCAGTTAGTATGTTGAAGGGCACTAATTTCGCATCAGCATTGGTCTTTCGGAATAATGTTAGTCTATTCCAAATTATTCTGGCGTTAAGTGTAGATATTCCCATTTCATACAAGACGCAGGCAGTTGGCGTGCTTTGTGGGACCTGGAGAACGTTCTTCCAAAAATGGCCCTCGCATCTTGACCAGGTATTAAAGTCACACCCAAACATATTTTCGGCTCCATATGTTAGAATTGGGATTACTTTGGTTTGATAAAATTCTCGAACTGGGATAAAGGAATACTTTCCATATTTTTTATGCAGGATAGTCCCTTGTGAAGTTAATTGTTTGCAGCTGTTTATAAGTTTCTTCTTCATAGGCTCATCATTGATACTGGAATTAATTTGCGTTCCTAGATATCTTGTGTGAGGAACCTTAATTAATTTTTTTCCTCCAAGTTCCCAGCTAGACTTGATCGGTCTAGGTTTCCGTCCTCTTTTATCTTCCAGAACCAGGATTTCAGATTTTTTTCCATTGATTTCAAGACCTAGTCCATCTGTGAAGATTTTTAGCGCTGATAGTTTTCGCTGTAATCCTATTGGAGTCTGGTCCAAAATGACCATGTCATCCGCGTATAGAATATGATTAAGTTGCTGACCATTTATCTTCGGTGGAAAGGAGTTCAAACTTTTTAGTGCTTCTTCAACCTCTGATATATAGAAATTGAACAGTGTGGCGCCGAGTGGGCAGCCTTGCTTCACACCTCTCTCAGTAGGAATCGCGCTTGTTAAGTTTCCTAGATTGTCCAGCCGTACTTTAATATGGGTTCCTGAGTATAGTTCTCTTATCGCTGCGATTAGACTGCCATTGCAGTCTCTTGCTTTTAATTTCAGCCATAGCAGGTCACAATCTACCCCATCAAATGCATTTGCCATATCTATGAAGGCTAGATACACTTTGTTGCCTGATCTTATCGCTTCTACCTTCAATAGATTCAGAATGAGGAGATTAAGGCAACAGCCCACTCCTCTTACAAATCCAGATTGGCGTTTGTCGTAAACCTCAGCTTTCAGGATCCATGATGTCAATTGAGCTAATAGTAGACTCACAAAGATCTTCCCTACCACATCAAGCAAGGCTATGGGCCTGTAATTTGCGGGATTTGTGCGAACTCCCTTCTTGAAGATAGGTATTATAATACCTGATTTCCATGTCAGTGGAATCCGTCCTTTAATTATTTGCTGGAAGCGGATATCACAAAAATCAGTCCACTCCTCAATGTTAACCTTCAGATCGGCATTGGATTGGCTGTCAGGTCCAGGTGCTCTTGACGAACTGCATTTTTTGATGCATGATCGAATATCTTCTTTATCGATCTTAAGATCCCAAGGTTCGCCAACTTGTTGGTTCTGATAACGAGCGCTTTTCACCTTTTTGAATAAATCTGTAAAATGTTGTTCCCACTCTCTTTCTGTAACCATATTTGAAAGAACTGCTTTTTCCGGATGCGCGGATTCATTGATTATTGTCCAGAATCCTCTCAAGTTTTTCTGATTTAGCGCATTCAGCATCGTCTCTGCATCTCTTTGTTCCTTTAATGCACTATGTGCTTTGTGCCAATTTTTGTATCTGTTCTTCGCTTTCTTTATTAAAGTCTTACCATCAGGAACATCCAAAGTACAGATTTCGCTCAGTGTTTTCCGTAGTTCCCTTTTTTGTTTGACCACCTCAATATCATACTGGTGTTTGCGGTAACTAGGTTTATTTTGTGCACTCTTTTTTTTGGTCTTGTAAATTTCAAACAAGTGATTATATTCTATTGGGTTCTTTTGTGAGTCAATGTGAATCGACCGAAGAGACTTTATTATCGCCAGGATGTCATCATTTCTTAGCCGTAGTCTGTTTTGACCAGGTTCCACGGCTATTTGATGGTTCCATTTCTGGCGCTGAGTCAGATGTTGCTTGTGCCATTCCATTAACAGCACATTATGGTCACTTTGCTTGGTTTCTGAGACTTTGAGAGATCTTATTTCATGCAGTATGTTTTCAGACACGAAGAAGTAGTCTAAAATTGACTTTTGAGACCCCCTATGCCAGGTCGCGTTTGGTGGAATATCACCCTCTATCGTGCCGTTCAACATTACAAGATTTCTACGTTCCATCTCTTCGAGCCAGCTATCACATTTACTCTTATCTCTATGTGTTATTGAATTTTTTGCCTGTTCTTCTTCAGTCAGCTTCATATTGAAGTCTCCACATATTATAATGCACGCGTTCTGGTCAGATGTTAGAAAGTTGTCCAATGTCTCCAGTATTTCATCTGCAAATTTCTGATGGGTTCCTACAAGTGTGTTCCAGTATATGTTCATTAAGTGAATGGTGCTTGACGACAATGATGTCTTTTCCACTATTTCTAAACTAGCAATCTGTAAATGTGGCGAAATTATTTCAGCTGATTTAATTCTTAGCCCACAATTTTTTTTTTATGAGGATCATTTGGCCTGATGTCGGACGGCCCTTGTTTCCTTGTGATGCTGGGTTTACAGAGACGTCATAGCCCTCTACACATGGCATTTTGGTTAGCCAAGTTTCTTGTAAACATATCACGTCCGTTGTCGTTAGAGCTTCGGGGATAGACCTCAGTAAATGTGAGTAACCTTTCGTGTTCCATGAAGCAAACACAATATTGGATTTTTGTTTTTGGCATTAACTTGAACTCGGTTTATTCAGTGATTTTGCGATCCAGGACCAATCATTTGTCGTCTCTTTCATTTTTCTGAGTTCATCGTCCGTGACTGCAATATTCTCTTTCGTTACCCCATTCTCCACTGTAATCTTAATTTTTTTTGTTTTATTTCTTCTATTGAGAGTAGTCGGATGGATTCTGACTCCTTTAGCAGAGGGTTGTGGGTGTCTTGTGCATCTTCGCGATTTTCGTTCGGTCCAACTATATTAGGTTTGATGACGTTCATCTTTTTTATTAGAGGGTTTTGTTCTTTATTTGTAGGATTTTCCTCATTTGCCAAGGCGTTATCTACCTCGTATACCTGGAAACCAGCCTCCAGCAGCTGGCTTTCGCATGTCATTATCGTTTGAGCTTCTTTCTTTTCTTGGATGTGCAATAGCACAAACTTTTGATTCATATCGGCAATGATTTCTACTCGATCGATCTGCGCACTTTTGAGCATTCTCAGAACCGGAATCGTTTGAAAGAGCTGCAGTATCGAATTTCTATTGAGGGGAATGTCTTTCCTATGATCCATTTTTTCAACTAGAATTTGATAGGATTGATGCTGGATTGGGGCTTCTTGATTTATGGGGGGTGTTTGGCGCTCCCCATTGTCAGACTTTTTTAACTTTCCAGCATTTTCCTTGATCGTGCTTCCTACTTCGTTTAGAACAGTTTGAGCTCTTTCTTCTTGGGTCGATCTATTTAGAGCTGTACTTGTGTGAGATCCGATGTTAGAGCTCAGCTTGTATTCTAGTTGTTGAGCAACTTTCATCCGTTTTTCCTCTAGGGTTAGAAATCTTGGTGTTTCTGATCTGGTCACATTTTTTCCCTTCTTTTTAGGCTGCACTTTTGGTGGCGAAAGCGGCCAAGAAATGACTCTTTTTTCAGAGCTAATAGCGTCTTTTTCAATCGCGTTTTTTTGTGGGTGACATTGTGATGAGTCCTTGTCATCTGGACACTTCGAATGGCTCGGTTTGACTTCAGATGGGATCGTTCCGTTGCCCTCCTTCTCACCGTTTGTCACATCAACCGTTGGACTACTATAAGTTGATAAATTTAGTAGTTCCTCAGGGTCAGTATCATCGTCATCAACCATTATTGGGTCACTATTCTCCTTTGGCCCATTGTTTTGGTTTATAGTTAAATTGTTTTGGTCTGCTGCGCCAGTCTCGGTTGTACCTTCGCTGTTGTTCTTTCCCATTTGCTCCGTGTTGTTTACCGTAATGTTCAGAGCTTTGATATTTCTAAAAAAGTTTGCGGTATTTCTTGAAGTTTTGTTTTTGAGTGACTGAAGGTTTTTGGACTTTTTTTTACATTTGCCTTGTTTTTCAAATATATCGAACCACTCAGTTTCTTTGCTCTTCTGATTTTGGTTTACCAAAATCTTCTCTTGGGTTTCATCATTTGTTTTTTGTTCAGAAGGCACTTCTTATATAAGGTGTTGGTTTTCAGACCTTTTTTCTATTACCATTGGGTCGCCTGTTGACTCCACCATTACTGTTGATTGGGTCGGGTGACAGTACTCATTTAAGGTCGGTATCGGGGGCACCACGGTTTTTGCACTCTCTTTTTCCAAGGTGGTTTTATCATCTGTACTGATTGTCAGTTCTTTATCATAGGAGCAGTTCTGAAGTAAGGCTTTCAGAGGTGGCCCCGTCGTTTCTGCTATTTGTGGATTTTCTTTTTTTTTGTTGAGAGACTGACCACTTGTGCCAGGGATCACCGCGATCCCATTTAATGCACTGAGTTCAGAACTTCTTAAGTTTGGGTCAAGATTCTTCATAGGTTCTCGTTCTTTTTGTAACAAATGGAGTGCTTGTTTCGCTACTTCCGCAAGGAGTCTCTTGTCTTCCGAGTTATTTCTTAAGGATTCCTTTAATGTTGTTAGCGAGATGTCATTGCCTCGTCTCGTCGTGGTGATCTGTGCTGTCATTTCCAATAGGTCGGCTTCTAGCTTTACAATTTTCGAATTGAGAATTGAGAAGGGCAACCAAAGTCACTTGATCTCGAACATTATCGTTTAAATTTTCATAAAGTTTTAGTAATGGCTTTGGTAAACAGCTATGGTAGTTGCCTACATCAGAGTTGGACTTACTTTTGTGATTATGGTCTCCACGAGCGCTGGCATAGTTTGGGCAGAGCTTGGTTCTCTCAGTCGACGATTGTTTGAACCTTGAGCGGATCTATTTCTTTTCTCAGGAGAAAAGTCGCTGTTGTCTACATCTAATGAAGGGCTACCGGCCGTTACTTCTTGTGGTCTTTTAGGAGGGCGGACCTCTGCGTCCAGCGAGCTTTCATTTGTGTTCGTTTTATTTCCGCTTTTAAAGCGTTTGTTTAGCCCACACGCTTCTCTTTCCGTGCTTTCCGCACCCCGAGATCTCTTTTGTGATGATATGATCTCGTCATTTCGTGCCTCAAAGGATGGGGTGTTTATTTCTAGGGACAATATTTCACTGATGTACTTGTCCTTTTGTGGGTCCAGTCAGAGAATGGGGTCGTTCTCCCACATGTGTTTGATGTAGTGGCTCGCTTTGATTGGGCCAGTTTCAAGTTTAACTCAGCAAGGTCCTTTAGTACTTGATCAGCGATCCCAAGAGAGTCTCTCGCTGAGGCGTCTGTATGCAATTTTGAGCCTCCATTCTCGTTTTCCACGCCTCTGTATGGGCCCAGATGTCATCCAAATCCTCATTCGTTGAGGTAGCTATTAGGGAGGCACTTGGTGACCGTCTATCCATGCTGTCATCATACGCCGGTCTCTCTTTAGAGAGCTGTACATCTTTTCTTGTCTTCGGTTCGCTATAGGTTCCCAGAGTTGGTTTGTGCATTTCTGCAACTTTTAGCCAAGCCAACAGCTTTAAAGATGAGCCGGGACGCGGCAAATTCCCAACTTTTTGTGAGAGACAGGTAGCTTCCCCGTCTGAAAAGACGTTTTTACTAGTGGAGTTTTCCTTTGTCGCCGTCTCTGGTGTATACTTATTACTTTCAAGAAGACTGTTCCCGCTCTACTTCTTGTTTAGGGTATTAGGGTTCTCGACTTTCCGCGTCAGTTTTTCCAGTTGGACGTGCCTCTCTTTATGATGGTATTGGGGGATCTCCTTAGTTTTCGTAGTTTGAAGTCCTGCATCCACATGTGTTTTGCAAAAAGCTAATACCAGGTCTAATGAGTTCTTGGCGGGAGAGGTAGATCCCCCTGTCCTATTTGTAGCTTTGCTAGATTTTGTCACCTGTGGTGGGCTTTCATGTATTTGTGAGCAATGTATCATTGCTAGGCAGGGCGTCTCATTAAGCTTTGTCGGACCTCCCTGATTAAGCTTTGAGTCTGCCTCTCTTTTCTGCGCTTCTGCCGTCTTTGCGGCTTCTCGTGTTGTTTCTGACTCACTTAGCTCGCATCTCTGTAGATTGGTTACATTTCTGTGTTTATGGGTTTCCGCACAATCTGCCTCCTGTAACCCTTCCGTTTCACTCTCACTTGCAAAGGTCTCTTCCCTGTCATCATCGGCTTCTTCATCTGACAGTATACTTATAGTCTGTTCGCCATACAATGTGTCACTGGTGCCGATTTTAAGACTCCTAGAGACCTGGTGTGTGTGGGAGGGGGTTAGCGTGTCTCGCACTGCCGTGGTGAGGATGCCGCGATGAGGTGTAATTATTTCCTTCAGGGCGGCATTATCGTGCATATCGCTTGCTTGCTCAGCTAGCGTTGTTGGACTTGTTGACGGTTGTATTTCTTCTAACGCTGCTTGTGCGAGCCTGCGTTTTACTTGTGCGCGGGTTTTAGTCAATGATCCGGTCCTCATGCTGGAAGCTGGTAGCGGCTATGTGCAGGTTAGTACGCAATGGGAGTTCGAGCCTTAGTTTGATCTTACGTCTTATGTTGTTTGTGTTTGTGTTTATCCAGCGACTACAACAGCGATCACAGGGCTCACGACGTACATGCACAAAGAAAAAGATAATTAAAGACAAAGTTTCTAATTCTCCTTACCGCGACTTCCCAGTAGTCAGTGGCGAGGTGTTTTGATCCAGCAGGTGTGTCTCTTCTTCCTCGCGGACAGTGGGGCACCAGCCCACCCTGTCCCACCAGTGACCACGAAGGACCACGTCACTCCACTTTCGTCCACGCGCTCCACGCTATTTCCGACTAGTTATAGGCAGGCGCAGGCTCCTGTGTCAAAGCTCCGCCTCCTGGCTTGCAATAGAAAACAGACTGCCAGCACGTAGAGTGACCACCAAGGACCACTTCACTCCACTTACTGTAAGGGAAAAAACAGAACTGAAGCCAACAGGCACTGCGCATACTATATATTCCTTCAATGACATCATCCTCGAGACAGAGGCCCTCGAGGAACATCGAGTCGACGCCATCAACGCACAGCGACCTCTGCCGTTATTTCTTTTGAAAGCAGCTGCAGCTGGATAACGAATGTCAAATATGAGAAATACGTGGGAGTAACATTTAGTCGAAAGAACGTTACCAGCGGTAAGTAACTTGTTCATCTGTATCATACTCCATTGAGCTGAGCCATTTCGTCAAGGGGGTGCAGAGTCTGCTGCGGTTTAGAGTAAAGGCTAATAGGTCCTGGAATATGGTGATTTGCAAAACTCCCCACTCTATCAGTCCCTTCTTTCTCGCCATGTCCAAAGTCTTTTTTTCTCCATGTAGTAATGAAATTTAGCCAACACTAACCGTGGACCACGAAATCCCACCTGCCCCCCGCACTGTGTGCTCTGTCGATGGTGCGCTCAGTGGTGTTATCATCATTGAAGAACTTTCTAATGACATAGTTAATGGATTTTACTATGTCGCCTTCCATTTCTCCCTCTCTTTCCGGAAATCCAAAGAATCTCAGGTTATTACGATGTTCTCAATTTTCAAAATCGTTCATTTTCAAGGTACACTGTTCTTCCTTTCTCTCCACTTCTGAGATTCTCATATTCATTTGGGTCTCTAATAGATCAATCAAGGACTGATTTGCCTCAAGCCCCTGGATACTGTCGTCCATATTGTCCACTTTCTTGTCCAGCCCATCAAGCCGTTTGCTAATGTCCGCTCTGAAGCCCTATATTTCATCAAGCAGTGCTGCCATGTCTTTTCTCATGGATTGGGTGTCATCCATGTTTGTGTCCTGTGATAGGTGGCTTTTGGCTTTGTATTGACATTTTTGAAGATAGGATGCCCAACTTATAGGTATGGGTCGACCCAGTGGCTTCTTCAGGCACAGTGAGGGTATCCCCCCGAGTAGGGGAGCCAACTTAGGGTGGCGTTTTGAGTCTGACACAACTAGCCTCCGGCGCTCACTTAGTATGCCACATAAGGCAGGGCGAGTCGGCTCTTGGTTCTAAATTTTGGTGCCATTGCGTGGGAAGAAGTACGAAATGCTGAACCCTTGCTCACTTGCAGCCCAGGGGATGCCCAAGACCAAACACGGGCAGTTGTTGGGGGAGAGGAGCACCAGCTACACCAGTTGATGTGAACTTGCTTGAATTGGCCTCCTTGTGTAAGTGAAGAGGCGTGGTGCAGGTCGCCGCACAATAGACTCTCTGGGGATAGAGAGCCCTCTGGAATTCTGTGCAGGTTAGTTAATCCAAATTAGAGATGGCTGGGGGTAGCAATGGAGACACGGCTGAGACTGACCATCTGCTGGGCCCTGTGATGTGTTTCATTTTATCCTTTGCAGGAATCGACACTCGCGTGAAGGGTTGGGCCCCCTCCCCAGCCGCGCGCTCTGCTCAGCGTCGGTGCCGCAGTGAATCTCCACTCTCTGTGGGGGGGTAGAATCGTGGGTCACGTCAGGCCCGCTCTTCTGTCTGCGCTCCTGCAGGCCCCCAGAGGAGACAGACCGCTTGGGGCTGATAATTATTGGTACTCCTCCCCTCTCCCCGGGGAGGACACAGGTAATACTGGCACCGGTCCGCTCTCTGGGCAGAGGGGGTTCGCCCCTCGTCTTCCCCACACCCGATCACTGCAGTCTCAGTTGCTCTGGGGACTCCTTACCTTCCTGATTAGAAGGGGGCGGCAGGTCTCACGGCCCGCTGTTATGTGGCGAGTGCCGCACTGCTACCTGTCAGGCCTCCAACAGACCTCAGGCCCAGGTCAAAGCTGCTTGGATCTCACGTGCAGCTTGGGAGCGTGGCTCGCCACGGGCCGACGGCCCGGGCCTTAACTCAGCAAATCCTGGGCTCCGAAGCTCAGGAAAACTATGAGGTGGAGCACGATGGGTCGGTACACCTGGGAGAGCTGGTCCCAAAAGAAAACGGGGGTTCTCTGGAGGGGCTCTGGTCCTATTTAGGCCCCCTGGGTGAGGAGCAGCGCAGAGAGGTACCTTCATCTCTGCGCCCCCTGGTGGCCGATCCAGGTCCCTCCGGAGTGAGCTTTTTTAGTATAGGATAGTTTAGCATTCATTTGGGTTGCATTTTTGCTAGTGGCCAGCATGTTCAATGTGTGTTTGTGTGTGAACGTCTTTAGCTGACAGACTGAACAAAAACCAACTGCCTTTGGATCGGAGGAAATATGCTATATTCCATTTTCTACATATATACTCAGCATTCTGTACGTTGAAACTCATGGTTAGTTAATTGACAGACAGAAGGTTGATGTTTTATTCAGATCATTCTAATCTTTCAAAAAGTAATACATAAGTAATAAGAGAAACAAATCCATCTGCATATTTTCTTATGGAGCTAATAGCATGCCATAAAGAATTTCATATGTAAATCTACCTGGCATGCTCGAACCAGGAAGCTTGTGCTGTCTGTTTGCTGCTTTTGTTTCAAATAAGTCGAAAACAAATTATTAAAGCGCTGCTAGCTATCATAACACAACTGTGGAACTGCTTTACATATTTTCTGCAGTATGCGTACCGTTGAACCTTTGAAGGTCCTTTAATCCATAACATACAACTAAGGGTAAGTGTCGTCCAGTGTTATAGCAAATGGTTTTCCTTGTGTGATTGGGTTCCTTTACATGCACTGCGTGTGTGCACAGTGTGCCGTGTATGCACATTTTATGTAGGAGAAAAAACAATTGCTTGAGTCACAGCTCTTATGTTTCTCCTTGCCATGCATGTGAACATCATCCAGTCCTGTTTTTCCCCTTGAATTTTGGGACATGTAGGTTTACAATTAGGAAAACTACAAGTCCCAGAATTCAGAGAAAAGACAGGTTTGGGTGAATTTCTCACGCATAGCACGGAGAAACCTGATAACTGTTGAGGTGATGAATTTACCTTAAGACTAGCACAATTCATTTATTTTTAAGAGAAGCTTAAGAGATTCTCCTTGCATTACGCTCACAAGTGGTGCCTGCTATAGTGTAATGTTAAATAGTACCAAACAGTGGACTGTATGATTTAAGTAAATGAAACTATTAGCATGTACATCAGATTTTAAAATGGAGAAATGTGCTGACTAGCTGAATGCACTAAAATAAATGTGCAGGAATCATAGTTACTGCCCGTTATGCTTTAAATATCACATATATGTGTTTAATGCTCCTTTTTAAACATTCTCAGTCAAAGAGAGGGCCAATACTGCATAGGTATTTATGTGTGTCACCAGTGGACCCGGGGAGTTAAAAGTAACTCCTGGTAGCTGTTGGCTTTATATTAGGAATAATAATGATGTCCCAGTGTTGAGCTTATCCCACCGTTGCTTCCGGATCCAGACGTCAGTCCCACAGCCTTCCCCCTGTTTTCCACACCATTAGGGCTACAGAACACCCAGAAAATAAGGAACACACATGGAAAAAAGGGGAAAAAAACAAGGTAAGGCAGGTTGCCCAGGAGGGAGCTTGTAGCCAGGGGATTCCGCCAACACCCACCTGTCCTTTTCTTGTTTGTTGGGGTAAATGAAAAGGCATAGAACACACTGCACCTGTACCTCAGGGGAACTGCCATCAAGATAACATCAGTGAACAAGTACTGCAACCCGGGAAGAAGGCACACAGTGCAGGGCCAGCAGGGGCAGACTGGCTTATCTGCCATTCTGCCACCGGCAGAATCAAATTGGAATTTGGATGGCTTTGGGGACGATTTTATAAGCCACTCTGGGGCTGGTTTTATGAGCCACATTAATATCCATGGAGCTGGGCTGAATTTTTGTAACTGAAGTTGTACTTGTTACGTTGCCTCACACAGCCTGCTGCCAGCTCGCCACACAGCGGCGAACCGATGTATTTATGATTAGAATGCACATAGTGTCAGTCGGAGAACATCATCAATGAAAAGGTAACACTTAGTAAGTGTTAACTTTGCGATGATGCACCAATAGCGTGGGGCTGCCAGTGCCCCAGCCATCCACTGGCTTGGCGCCAGGTAGGCAGCTTCACGTTCTCTTTGAGAACACCAACAATTCCTGTAGTGTGGGTGGGCTCTACATCAAGTTTGCTTTTGCCAGGGACAGTACATTACTTTTAATAGGTTGGTGCGGAAGATAAAAGACACTTGGTCAGAAATAGAGCTGGAGAATCAGCCCTACATGGCCATAGAAACATTTTATGATGTGTCAGACGGAGGCCATGAGGTCTCCCGAATCTACGAACTGCGGATTTCATGGGTGGGAAAGGAGGTGACTCAGCTGAGACGGGATTGGGAAGAGGAAGCTGGGGAATCTATGAGTGATGGGTTGTGGGTGAGGGTACAAGGATACCATAAAAAAGTGTCCAGGAACATGAGGTTGCAACAATCCAGTTATATGTTACCCATAGAGCGTATATGAACCCTCAGAAGATTGCAAGGTTCAAGAATGCCGGAATACAAATATGTCCTAAATGTGGGGAGGAGAATGCGGGGCTGGTACACTTGTTCTGGGCGTGCCCGGAAATAAGAGGATTCTGGAGGGAGGTAGCCCACCGTTTGAATGAAAAGCAGATTAGGCTAGAGGTGAAATCTTTGTGGGCATGCATGGTGCGCGCGGGGGGGGTTCCCCAGGTTGCGTAAGTTGAAATATGTGAACAAACTCAAAAGACCTGGCTTGCATACTTGCGAAGCGCAGGATTGCCTTGAGCTAGAAAGCAAGCAATAGACCAAAAGTAGAAGTCTGGTGGCATGACCTTCAGAAATGGGTGGATGCTGAAACGGTGGTGTGGAGTGAAGCAGTTAATAGAGGGGGTGATGAAGAAGCAGAGACATTGATAGCGTGGAGGCACTTAGTAGCTTCATTGTCCGGGCCTGCCCAGACTTGCCTAGAAGACGATGGCGCCTCAGGAAAAGTGTAGGAAGGGGTGCCCTCGGATAGAGTGGTGGAAGGCGGTGATGTGGGGTGAGCTCGGGATAGGGGAGGGGTAACGGGGAGGCGGTGGACACATTGTGAAACTGTATATGATACTGGAAATGTATCATTGTTGTTCACTGTCTGGTTCTTTTTGGTTGTTTGTTAAAATTTATAAAAATTGTTTCAAAAAAAAAAAGTCTGCTTTTGCCTGCCTTGGGTGGGGGGCAGGGTGGGGCTGACCCGGGGATCGCTCGTTAGCCTCGCCCTCTCAGGCCAGGGTCAGGAGGCCTGTTGATATGTAGCAGGCTGGCAGTGGCAGCCAATCATGCTCAAGACGCGTGGGCCGTCATGCGCATTGGTGTGTTGCTGGGTGCCACACCCAGCACAATGCACAGATATTCAAAAGGAAGTGTTAATGACAGAGGAGGGAGCAGGCCTCAAGCAAAGCACACCCGACAACAACGAGGGCCTATTCGAACTGCCTGGCCCAGCCGTAAACTGCAATGGAGAGTCTCTGGAGACAGAATTTGTGCACGTGGGTTACACACAGTAAGTAATAAAAACATAAAATTGAATGGGCCAACGGGTGTTGGGAGTCGGAGAAGAGGCAGTCACTTAGAACGAGAACAGTCAAGTTAATTGTTTGCAATTAATTGTTACTATCTCTGTTAGTCCAGGAAGGGCCAGAGCACTGCCACTCAGTCAGTGTGTGTCACAGCTGTGCAATCATCGTGTCAGCATGACTAACACATGCAACTCAAACCACAAGGGGATGTTTGAGCACAGACAAAAACAAACATGAAAAAAGAAATCACATTTCCAATCAGACTAAATGAGTGTCTTTTGAATGACGATCAGGTTTTCTCAAACACCTGTTGCAGGCATTAGCATCCCTCCCATCCATGGCATATGGTGGTGGAAGCATGAGATGACTTAAACTCGATGCTGTTCCTGGTGCTGTATCCAGAGCTGGTGCGGAAGGGAGCCGTGTCCTGGTCTGCGTGGGTCATTGCTTGCAACACCTGGCTTAGTGTGGGCTAGACAGTGGTGGAGGACCGGCCTTTGTAGTAGTCCTAGTCCTTACAAAAGTGCACCATGGGAGAGGGGAACACTAAATCCTAAAACAACCCGTTTGTGTGTACATAATGTGCGTGTGCAGGATTGTCAATTTGATTGAATCCCAGAACAACACGCTTAAAGTAGTGTGGACTTGGCCCGCATGGAAGGGCTTCCCCGGAAAGACTGGGTGCAGGGAAAGGTGAAAGATCCTGTCCTGGTGGCGGATGCAGGGCCTAAGTATCCTGGTTGATGTGAAGTTTTCGGAAATAGTATCATTGTGCAGTCTTTCATTCTACTAACTGAAGTGTCAACCTGCTCCAAATTCCCATACCCCTTATATCTTTATCTTCCCGTCTCCACCCTCCATATTCTATCAAGCCTGGCCCCAAGTATTCAATTGAATCCGATTTTTCATAATGTGGGACCAGGGGGTGTTAGGGACCTGGCTGTCCATGTTGCTCGTCTGTGCATAAGGCATTTATGGTGCAGCTCAGTTGGTTTGTTGGAGGCAGCCCCACTGATGCTCGCTAGTGGGCAGTGGGTTTCTGGTCACAAGTCCGAGAGAGTCTGCGCTTGTCTATCTATTTTAAGATAGCCTGGGCCCGAGCCCTCACTTCTTTGCAGTGCTACTGGGTGGGAGGGCTCCACAAATGGAGGAGGTCCGACTACATTTTAGGCGAATCAGGCGGGACTGGTTCTGAAGTGCTTATCTGCTGGAGCAAAGTCAGGACAGAGTTACCAAATGTGCAGCCTAATGTGTAAAACATTAATGCTGCTCTGTGATGCTAATCAGCAAAATAGATGTTTACTTGGTGTCAAAGGTGCTACACACCTGTCAGTGCTGCTTTGTGTGAAAGGCATGTGAATGTGATGGCGTTCTGTGGTGAAAGCACTCAGTGCTGCCCAGTGTTAAAGGCATTTGATGCTACTCAGTGTGTCAGTGTTAAAAAAGCACGGTGAAGGCGGTTAATTGTAAAGGTTTAAATTGGGTGGGTCTGGGAGGGAGTGGTGACGGTACAGTATTTAGGTGGCTCCGGTGTCACAATAACTATGTGCAGAAAGCTCTATGTTTTGACCTGGGCTGCCCTGGGTCTATGTTATCTTACCTGCTGGCTCCTTCATGCAGTGAGATTGTATGTATGTCACACTTATCAGGTCATTATCGAGCCTCTCTGAAAGCTCTCTAAGACTGAAAACAAACTGCATCCACGCCACGTGTCTCTTTTTAACCCATGAGCGAAAGCTCTTATCTTCTAAACATTTCTGAAATTGGACATGGACAAACTGCTACAGACCAGGACAAAGCTTCATAATTTTAGTTTACAGAAAAGGAAATTTCCCTTTACCTGTAGTAAATATTGTTGCATGTATGCATATTTTGTGCATGAACTTTCACTAGGAGTGTCCAATGCACAGCGTTTCTTGTAAGAGGTGATTTCCTAAGTTCCAGTGCACAAATATAGGACACAGACAGTCAATTGTATTTCTGCACTATAATTTGTCATAATGTGGTCCTTTCGCTCTTAGTCCAAACTGTTGGCTTTGGAGCCTAGTGTTTGACCTTGCTTCCAAACTTTGCAGCACACAGCTGTCACGTTCTGTAAGCCCTAGGATTGTATTTCAGAATGTACTATATATCCAGAATATGGGTATTAAGGCAATCAGCAAAACAAATTTAATTTGAAAAAACTATTTCCCAGAATGCCTTGCACACAGCTTCCTCTTTACCTTTGCAGGTCAAGGGTGGGTGAAATAAAAAGAACATTTGTGCTGGCAGACGATTGCATTTGCTGATACCTGAGGCGTACGATCATTATTCTCTCTTAAAAGCTCAGTTTTGTTTATTCCAACGTTAGTCATGGTCTCCGGCATCTAAACGCTGGCCCTTATTCCAAACAGCCTGCTTTAATATATATTGGGTGTATGGTTGAATGTACAGATCCTACCTTTTATTGTGCCTGTGCACTTGCACAGCTGATCCCCAATACACAAAATGATATGAAACAATATTTTCTCTGTGCTTCCCTGTGCATTGGGAGTTTTGTTAAAGCCCCTCAGTAAGGGACATCTCAGAGGCTGTGTATGGGTCAGATTCAGTGGCTGCATTGAGGACCCTTTCTGAAGTTACATCAAGGCCTGTTTTCTTAAGCCATTTGTGTGCCTGGGAGGGAACCTGAGGGACATACGGTTTATTGCACCAGGTTTGCTTTGAATACTTGTTTTTGGTTGTAGGGCATGTTTGCTCAGGGTTTTGAACAGAAAACAGGAAGTTGTGGAAAGTGAGAGCTTCTCACTTCACTTAAGTCTAAATACATTGATCTAAAGCCAGGTTATCGCTAGTGCCAGTTCTGCAGCACTCTGTGTCATACTGATATGAGCATCACGTGGTGCGCTGAAGACAGGTTTTCCTAATTTTCCAGCCAGCAATTGCACCTCGGTAGTTTAGGTGCATTATCCTCATTTAACGAGGGATAGTTCTCACACTGTATAATTGGGTAGAATTGGGGAGGTGGTAACCGTAGTGTGGCATTGCTTTAGGTTGGGTATTGTCTGAGCGGCATGAGGTGTGTGGTGGCACCATGGTTGCGGTCAATTGTGGCATTGTTAAGTCGTAGCTGTAACTGAATGCTTGCGGACATCACCCATTCCTGGCACCTTACCCGCAGGACTAGACAACACATACAAGCATTGTAAATCCTGACCTCTAATCCCGTGAGAGATCTATACCTAGAAAGACCCAGATGTGGTGTTCATGCATGCTTAGATTAAATTCTTCTGTCTGAACATGGATTTATCACACTCTTATGCTGTCTCTACTAAGGGCTTGGTGATGCAGCTGCCCTTTGTTATCAATGCTGCAGAGCACATCATTGCACTCGACTCAAGTGCACCATGGCCTGTTGACCCATGCACAATAATTAATCTGTAACTGCTATTTTCCAATATAATAATAGGGTAAGAATTACAGAGAGTGAGGAAGGAAAGAAATAAGGAGGAAGAAGGATCGTTAAGAGTCAAGATGGTAGGGGTACAGGAAGGAAACAATGTGAGAGGAAGGAAAGGAGGAGAGGAAAGATGCCCATGAAACAATGGGGAGACAATGGAAGGGGAAGCAAGCAAAAAGGAAGGAACAAAAGAAAGAAGAAAATCAAGAGGAAGGGAGGGAGGGATAAGGGAGTGATGTTTGATGGGAGGGAAGAAGGAAGGAACTGCTTGCTCCTCCTAGCTTACTCCAGTATTATAGACCAGCAGGTTGAGCGCTCGCTGGCGCTGCTGCGATCTATGCATAATCTGCAGATAGCAGGTTCAAATCCTGGCAAGGCCAACTCAGCGTTTCATTAATCGGAGGTTGATAAGTGAGTACCAACTACTTCGGTTGGGAATGATTGTATGTAAATATGTGCTATGTACAGTGCTTTGGCAAGCACACTATTTAAATAAATCATTATCAAATGCCGGAGCCATGGAAAATAAATTTTAGTGTTTACGCAAAACATTACATGCAACAAACACCATTAACCCTTCATAAGTAGCATTTTCTGTAAAGTTGTGAATTGACATGATTCACGGATGAGGGTTTGAGGGCCGCTTATTTTAGGTGAGGGCCACTTTTTTTGATGTGTCTGGGCCCATTTCTTGTCCCAGTCCGACCCTGAGGGCTAGGTAACCCAGAGGCATGGGTACCATACATTTCTCGGACCTGGCACAATCATTAGCATCAAGTGACAACTGTGCATGTGAGCATGGTATAGCCTCACCATCAGGAAATACTAAGAGGCAATGCTTAGGGGGGAATCTTCCAAACACAAGCATTGGCGGGAATGCTGAAAGGAGCGTGCAGGCACATATTGGGATGGGGGTGGGGAGCATGAAGTTGTCACAGAGACAGCAGGTCTGTGAGATCCCAAGCAGAACAAAGAAATGCCCTGGGAGCTATACAAACCTGAGCCACAAGCGCAGAAAAATCCATCCATAACTTGTTGGCTAGCGAAATGCTGCATGGGTGCCTACTACAAATACTGTCAGTTTATGACACAGAGGTCGCCTTTCTACTTCTTCCCCCAATTTCCTTTTCACCTATAACTTTCAGGAACGACTACTGTACTATCCACGGCATCCTTTGGGTAGTTCTTCATCTATTCCTGATAGAGACAGCATCAGATGTGCATCAGATGTTTCTAACAGGATACCAGATCGAAGATGTAAAGCCATGCAGTTTAGGTACCAAAACTACCCATAATACCACTTCAGTTAAGTGCTTCACTTTTCATCGTATTTAAAAACACCTTCTTGAAACAGAGCAGAACATGGAATGCAGAACCACTCCTGCATTTTACCATTTTCTGAATAATTCTCAATGTATATATGCACTATGTCAGATTGTCTGGACTGTACTAATTCCATCAATAAAGCTGGAGATCTGGTAATGCCTGACTGTGGTTAGACCTAGTATGATTTTTACCAGATGCCTGTTCAACCGAGAGGTGGCAGGGGAGTCAATCTGACCTCTGCCCAATGTGTGGATCTGGCATAGAAAATATTTTGCACTTTTTAATAATATGCAAAAAAACAGACCAGTCGAGACGTATGTACTTGCAACCTTGGATAATGCAGGTATCCATTCTGTATGCCTGCTATAAAATCTCTTAAGAGAATGTTTGCTCCCTTATGTGGTATTTGGCACTGTGCATTTTATCCAAAGGGCATGGTTGCTAAGAGGCAGGATCATCAAGTTTGGCCCTGGTAATACGGACATTGATGAATAAGAGCCGTTGGCTTTGAGCTTTGCTCTCCGTGACGACTATTGCATTAATTCTCTGTTAGTAACACAGCTGTGCACTGAATCAGTCCCGTAGGGATCTTCTTTATAGTGCAGTGTTTCTTTCAAATAAATTAATTACTAACATTTCTTTCCCTACTTGCTGCCAACTCTGGATGCCCAGAATGCAATATGTAATTGCTTGTATTGATTGATCTGCAATCCTGTGCTCTACCCCTGTATGGTGTAAATATTGTACACTGTATGAATTATTAAACTGCCCATGCTGATATTTATACACATGTTTCTTTTATGTATGTTTTTTTAGTACTTGAAGATAAAGACACCGAATAAAAGTATGTTTTTTTTAAACACTTTATTTATAATTTTCATAAACATAGTACAATCAATCATTGAAATCAAAGAATAAATGAGTACAGCAAACAATAAAAGGCAAACAAAAAGTATCCAATACCACACAAAAGTAAAGAATCACTCTCTCAATATTAAGACGAAATATTCAAACTCAGATTCTTTAAAATGTTATGAAACAATAAAGAACAACAAAACAACAAAATAAATCAAGACAAAGACAAGACACAAACACACACCCATAAGCCAACCAGCTCAGAATAAGAAAACACTCACACTTTGACTTATAATCATTCACTTCTATAAAATTAATTAAAAGGTCCCCAAAGTTCCTCATAAATTGTTCCTTTTTGCGTAATACGCACTTCTCATACTTTGAAAGAATCCTCATAGCACATAGCCAGTCCTCCAGAATAGGTTTCTTCCTCGTTTTCCACACCTTTAACACCTGTTTAACAGCTACTATTAATCCTTTATTAATCCAATTCCTAACCACATAAGCAATATTACGCCCGCATCTTGGAGAAACGTAAGCACAGACAATGGACTCCGCGGGAAATCAATGGTCCAAATTGCATCAATCCTATCCAACACATCCTTCCAATAGTCCCTCACCCTATCACAGTACCACAATATATGTAATAAAGAGCCCTTCTCCTTCCGACACCCCCAACAAACATCATTGTCTAGCAATCCAAGACTACACATACAAAGCGGAGTCCAGTAACTATTACCCAATACCCTTTGATGAACAAAACGCAAATTTAAGTTGATTTTTGCTTTAACTGGGACCCCCCAGATCTGTTCCAACTCTTCAGACCATTTCGTTCTTAGCTTCTCCCATGAGGTCAACCAAGCATTCTCCAAAGGAAGAAAGTTCATAATATTCGACACCTTCTGTTCCATCAAGGAAAACAACCCACATATCTCTGGCCTTACTACAAATCCAGAGTCTAACATCCATCGCCGTTCAAAAAGCAAATCTTTCAGTATTCTGTACCTTCCCTGTTCCCTCCTATTTAGTCCATATTTAAAACATAAGTCATCAAAAGGAATCATTTCATCATTATCATTACAAACATCTCCAATTTCCAGAACACCTCTATTAATCCAACTCTTCCGATGCCTCAGCATATTATTAATCTGCAAGCCAGGGTTACACCCTAAAGAAGCCTCTTTATACATATACAATCCCTGACCATTAGTAGTAACCAACGAGATCAAAGTGTCCTTAGTAACAGCAATTGATTTCAAATTCATAGCCCGACGGGGTAATTTTCCAAGGGAATACAAACTTCTCGCATTGAATGGTTTCAACACTTCTCTCTCAATTCTCACCCACCACGGCACTAAGTCTAAATCATCATTCAAGAAAATGAACAATTCTTTAAGTAAGAAGCCCTTACAATAGTTCCCCAAAACTGGATAACCAAATCCACCATCACAAGCTTTCCGAGTCATAATATAACGTGGGATCTTAGCCCTTTTCCCAACACCCCACAAACAGTCCTGAAAAACGTTATCAATACGTCCCAGTATTTTCTTCGTGAACCCTAAAGGAATGGACTGTAACAGGTACAAAACCTTAGGAAGTAGCATCATTTTAATTGCATTGACTTTCGCCCAGATACTCAAGATCATACATCGCCATTTGCTTATGTTTTTTTGAAAAACTTCTATTATTTTATTCACGTTAAACTCAACCAATTTTTTAGCATCCCTAACCAGATGAACACCCAAATATTTGACACAATCCCTTTCCCATTTGCAATCCCAATCCAACAATCTATCACAATCAAGAGTAACACTCAGAGGAAACACTACTGATTTACCCCAATTGATTTTATAACCTGACAATCTCTCTACCTCCTCAATCATATTTCTCAAAATATGTCCACCTTCCCTCGGATTATTCAGGATTACCACCACATCATCCACATACGCCAAGACTTTGATTTCCCCACCCCCTACACACAATCCCTTTACTGCAACATTCTGTCTGATATAGGCCAATAAGGGCTCCAAACCAAATTAAAAAGGAGACAGAGGACAGCCTTGTCTTGTGCCCCTAAATAAACAGAAGGGCCCAGAAAAACCCCCATTCACCCAAACCTTGGCCGATATATCCGATTGCAGAGCCCCAATAGCATTGATAAATAGAGGCCCAAATCCCATTTTCAGAAGAGTATAATTTAGAAACGTCCAATTAACTCTATCGAAAGCCTTTTCGCCATCCAAAAAAAACAACAAAGTGTCGTTAACTACAGACTCTGGTAAGTGCATAATATCTAGAAGAGTCCTTATATTATCATATCCATGTCTCTGTCTCATAAACCCCACCTGAGCCCTATCAATCAACCCTCCCATTTGTTTATCTTACCTATTTGCCAAAATCGTAGAACATTTTTTAATATCCACATTTAGCAACGAGATAGGCTGATAATTGCAGCAATAGGCCGTATCTTTCCTGGGTTTTGGAACAACTGTTACGACAGCCTCCTTCATTGATGGGCACAGTACACCTTCCATTAAGAAATGATTATACAACTCACACAACTCCAGGGCTAGCTGTGTATCAAAACATTTATAGAATTCAGTAGATAAACCATCCATACCTGGAGACTACCCATCCTGCAACCCACCAATTGCAAAACACACATCAGACACAGTAATTGGTGCGTCAAGCAACCTTCTGCCTTCCTCAGACAAAGATGGAAGATCAATTTTCCCAAAAAAATCATCTAGTTGTTGCAATTGCGGCGCAAGCTCATCAGTGTATAAATCAGTATAAAATAAACAAAAGTATTCACCTATTCTTCCCTCGTTACCGATACACCATCAGTACCCTTATCAATTTTACATACATTGGATCATTCTAAAAAACCCTTCAGTTTGTTTGCCAACAGTTTCCCTCCTCTATCTCCTTCCTCCCAATACATTTGCCTCATATAAAACAACCCTTTCTCCATGTGTGACTCAGTCTCCAGTTTCAAAGCATTCTTCACCACATTCAATTCCATTCTATCCTTGTTACTATTAGAGAAAGCATGCTTCCGTTGTAGATCACCTACGGTAGTCTTGAGTTCCAATATCTTTGTTTCCCCTTTCTTCCTTGTCCTAGCAGTCCAGCACATCAACTCCCCCCTGATAAAGGCCTTCAAGGAGTCCCAAACCACCAAACCATCCGATGACCCTTTATTATCTTCAAAAAAATTATTAATAGAAATACTCAACGCTTTGGAAGCTTTTTCCGCCTTCAAAATAAAGGGCTTAAGACACCATCTATAATTTCCTCTTCTCTCAATACCAAAATGTAGCTTAGTTTTCACTATTGAGTGATCAGATAGATGGCGTTCCCCAATACTTGCTTCCACTACAGATTCCATCAAGACATCAAAGATTAGAACATAATCTAATCTCGAAAATGAATCATGCACTGGGGAATAAAAAGAATAACCAACATCTCTTGGATGGAAGTTCCTCCAAGTGTCCACAAGGTCATGGACATCTAAAAAAATCATTAGATTCCTTGCTAGATTTCTGCCCAGAAAAACTACATGCAGAGGACCTATCCCTCCTATAGTCTAATATACAATTAAAGTCCCCGTAAGATAATAGATTCTCCCCTCATATCACGTAACATTGTTTCCAAAGATTCAAAGAATTTACCACTACGAACACATGGACCATAAACCGAACCAATAGAAAGTAATTTCCCCTCATATTTTAAATCAAAGAACCCCTCCGAAATAGAATCCCAACACCCCTAGACTTAGTTGTATGGCAATTCAATATGACTTTTGTATATTTTGAGTTGGCCAATAAACCCTCAGATCCCGGTAGTGAATGTGTCTCTTGGAGAAAAACATCATCAAATTTACTCCTCCATAATTTGGACAACACTAGTCTCCTCTTTCTTGGACAATTTAGGCCTTTCACATTCCAGGTTCCAATAGACAAGGTCCCCATCACAACCTATACATACTTCTTATCACTAATGTGTACTACAGTCATTCCTCATCACATAGAACCTCAAAAAATAGGAATCAACAGCAATAACAGCATTCGAGGAGTACATAACAATGAATGGCAAATGTATGGTCCCCAACAAAAGTAGTGCAGTCCCTCCCACACACCCACAAATACACCACAAATACACACAACAACAACAGAATACACAAACAACAAATAAAAAGCATTGGTTGAAAAAAGGTCTGATCAACTACGGACCCAACTATCAGGGCGTCATATACAATAGAAAACAGCATTCCCAACTATACTCCCAAAGACGTGCACCTCAATAATAAATCAAATTTACTCCCCTCCAAATATCTAGTGAGATAAGCAAAATAGGCGATGTAAACAGATAAGTATAGTAGACTACAACAAAATATTGAACTTCTCCTATAACCCCAAAACTGTATAAAGAAATTACATGTCTATATCTAGAATCAAAATCCCAATATACACTCTAGAGATCAGTAACACTAAAAGTTCTAAATGCAGCAGGCCCCATTAGGAAAGTAGTTGCAGTCTAGCAGTAAAAGAAACATTAAAAGGGGGTCTTACCGTAGTGAAAGCTAAAGATAAAAACCTCAATATCACCCTCCACCCCCTATAATCCTCAACTGTTCAATCTAACGCATATAACATCCAAAACTCCCAGAAGGCACACACACTCATACCTAAGCTCTTTAGGACAGAGTAATACAATAGCAGTCTGCATTAGCATAGTATAAACCCACAGGATGAAACAGAATTCTAGTAGATAACACACAAGGCACATCATATCTGTCCAAATGAATGATAGGGTTCCAGCCAACAGTACATTTTAAATGTATAGATATGAAATGTATTAAAGTCATGTGCAGACTATAGCACATGAAATCACTATGGTATAGTGGCGCTTCAGAAGGAAAGTTCGATCAGCATTATGGTCGGCATCTATTTCCATAACAACTCCACTCCCAAATGCCACATCATGCCTGCCATCAGACGCATGCAGAGTCGAGACGAGTGGGACGTCTAGTTGACACCAATTATATACAACTACTGCAATCCAAATGAGGAGCCTTCAGTTATAAATGTTACTGTCCATGTTCAATGCAGCCGATGTCATCTCCCAGCTCATTCTACACCAAAGCAAAGTCATCCATTTAGCCACAGAGCTTTCCACACAGAGTAGAACGGATGCCTCCTCTTAAAACCCTGCTGACATGGCACATCAAGTACTATGTGACCCAAAACTCTGAAATGTAGAAAGAACTGACTTTGGGTCGTGGGGTTATCAATGAGGTGGCAGAACAGCATCACCAACATAGATAGTTTCCTTGCCCGTCAAAATCCCCCTTCTTGAACAGGTTCTTACTTGACATTAAACACATAACATCCTTAAAATCGGGTCTGAATGTGAATATGTCTATAGGCCCTGTAAAATATGTCTCACCACCATATACAGGAAGGAAGTCGCACTAAGGATATGCGTCATAAAAAAAAAGTGTGGTTTTTAAGATTTCCTTATTGTAAAGTTGACAAAGTACAGCACAGCTAGCGACTTTGATTTGGCGCAGCAAATATTTTTGGAAAATTCAAGTAGTTGCCCCAGCATGCAGTAATAATCACATTAATATATATTATATTGACAACTGGTGCCACTGCTCAGGTGGCAAGTATGCAACATGGGGTCAACGTGATCATATCGTCTGTGTCCTGAAGGATCGGAGCGCGGTTGACCTTGGCAATGGATCTTTCCTTTTTTCTGAACGCAGTGCGGCTTCCCATGAGGATATCCTGTGGATGCTGAACAACCAGCACACAAGGCTCCTCCCCCGAAGGCACTCTAGAACTCATACCAGTCCCAGAATTTCCATTCGCGTTGAAAATGATTGAGAGTACAACCCGAAATTCACATTATACACATGCAGATTACCATCCCCACGTTAGATTTCTTGGTGAAAGTCAAGCCACCCAGTACTTAGCTGCTCCTAATGCACAGTGAATTCATACAGCTTGTTAGTCGAACAAAATGGAGAATAGCATTCCGAAAATAGCAGCATGCTGAGAAGCAACAGAGTAACATTTCTTCAGCTGCGTAATGACAGAGAGGAGGTGTGCAATTCAGTTTCTGAAACTAACAAACCGCAATGAAGCCTAACATGTGAAATTCACATTATACACATGCAGATTACCATCTCCACGTTAGATTTCTTGGTGAAAGTCAAGCCACCCACTACTTAGCTGCTCCTAATGCACAGTGAATTCATACAGCTTGTTAGTCGAACAAAATGGAGAATAGCATTCCGAAAATAGCAGCATGTTGAGAAGCAACAGAGTAACATTTCTTCAGCTGCGTAATGACAGAGAGGAGGTGTGCAATTCAGTTTCTGAAACTAACAAACCGCAATGAAGCCTAACATGTGAAATTCACATTATACACATGCAGATTACCATCTCCACGTTAGATTTCTTGGTGAAAGTCAAGCCACCCAGTACTTGGCTGCTCCTAACGCACAGTGACTGAAAACTCCGTAATGTGGCAGAAAATGTTACTTGTCTGGCCACCCCCAACTCTTTACCGATTGCTTCACACAAGTTCCGTAGCAGCTCCATGTGTTTCCTCTACACTGCATTCCGTGATTCCGTGGGTATTGGGCAATGTTTTTGTTCAAGGATACCGATTACAATATGCAAAGCAGGCTGTCAAGTATGTTTTTGATTGATTCATTGATTGAATCTATAGCAAGCACTGGGGCAAACCTTTTGATTTTAAAACCGGAAGCATGCAATTATAGCTAATGATGTTCAGTCCATTTAAATGTGCTTGTAAGGTTCAACAGACATATATATTTAGGCAGAATCCACATTTTGGTTAATTTCCCCTATGAGATTAGCAAATTGATAAAATGCTTGATCATCGGCTTGCAGAAACCATAGTTTTTGGATAAATGTACCACTGTCAATGCATCCTGATTTCTCTTAATATCAGTCCGTTTGTAGGGGTCTTTGCTTAGAGTCATCCAGCTTTAAGAAATATCATTGTTGGATAGGTTCCAAGCCATGGTCACTGTTTTATCCTAATTTGACTTATAACCTAATTTACCTCATAACCATGTGCCCTGGTGTGAGAAACCTGAAGGTGTCTCCCTGTCTAAACCTAGAGGACCCATTATCCAGGTGGCCAGGACACGGCCATCACTATTGGACTATAGAGAAATCCAGTTCTTGGGGTTGGGCCAGTGAGGGAGGATCCCCTGAAGAGGGGGTCCTTGGGGGGGGGGGGGGGTGAGTGTGGGACACAGACAGGTGAGACACAGTATCCCCTTTCCATTGACACCTTTTCCCCATCCTCTACCGTAGGACATTGAAAGACACTGCCTCTCCCACCCCCCTTTTCTGCCACAAACACCTTTGCACTACACAATAGATAACAGACTAGTGTTAAACCTGTGTACCTGACATGTCCCAACCCTCGGGTCAGGCAAAGTCAGGCAATTGACGTAAATCACACACACCTGACAGCCCTTCCTTTTCCCCACAAGGATAAAAGGTGGAGCAAGAGAGCGCAGTACAAGGAAGGCGAGTACAGCAGACAGCACGACGAGATGGCTACCACGTGGCAGTTCAAAAGAAGGAGAAAGGCGTCAAGAATCGAGAGGGTGGCGAAGAGAGAAATTACCTTGCCCTTTTCACCCCAGGTCCGCGGAACCTTCGTGGAAGAGAGTATAAGAATGCAAACAATAGCGCAAGTGTCCTGAAGCAGATGTCAATGGTACACAGGGCAAGCCTATGCCGATAAGCAGGAGCGAGGGAAGCTCCCGCGCCCGTGGTGCCGGCCTTGACTCCAGAGAAGCCAAAAGCCAAGCAGTTCATCACAGCCTGTGAGTCGAGGGGAGAACCGATAAGAACCGGGCTGTGTTGAGTGAGAATCGCAAGGTGGCAAGTTTTGAACTAAACCAGATGAACTTTGAATGAACTGTTGAAAGCGTAAAGGGGAGACCAGCTACAGAGAGAAATCAACACCACATGGGTGTTAACTCGAGAGACTCTGATCGATCCCCATATGAGAGAAACTGCAAGTACCAGAAGGCCGTAGGAGGGCCAGCGGAACAGGTCAAAGTGGTCATACAGATGGTCAAGTAAAATCCCTGTATAATCGAAAAACTTTGATCTACAAGTACTGTGAAAGCAAATGAAGTGAATCCTGTAAACCTTGAACTGTGTAACAAGAGAACATTAAAAATAGAAAGGGGTGAACTACTATCACTCTGCTCGAGAGCCGCAGTAAATCCAGTGAGGAGAGGCTAAAAATCGAGAAGCTACTACCTGGGAAGTGGTAGTACCTGTTTTAACAGTGGTGCAGCAATTACTATGGAAAGCGATGTACCAGTGGACTAACCCACAAAAGGGTATGCTGATTGGATGAACAGGCCTAAAGAGAAGTTCCAGAGCAAAGCAGTGAAAACAAAACAAAAACAAACAAAAACTGTAGGCGGGCAAAGTACTTCCTTGCAACTTCCAAGAGAAGAGACCCCGGGCAGAAACATAAATAGCATTGTCTGCTTCCAAAGAACCCTACATGGAGAACGGGGCAACCATTGTTGCCTAAGTGCTGGGGAACACAGGGTCCAGGAAAGACACAAAACTGAATATTGAGAAAGCAAGGTTCTGGTTGAGACCCCAAAGGGAACACTGGGTAGAAGAGACCCAAAAGTGAATGCTGAGAAACCCAGGGTCTGGCTGAAAACACACAGTGAACATTGGAAAACTCAGGACAGGAAGAGAGCTACAAGTGTTTACTGAGAACAGTAAAGTCTGGCAGAGACCCAAACTCAATGTTCAGAACCCCAGGGTCTGAATGACACATCCAATTGAGTGCTTAAAAATCCAAGGTCTAGAAGAGACCCACAGGCAAACGCTGGTAAAGCCAAGGTCTGGAGGAGACCCACAAGGGAATACTGAGAACCCCAAAGACCCAAGAGAAAATGCTGAGAAAACTCAAGAGTCTGGGAGATCCTTAAAGTGAGTGCTATGACAACAAAGGTCTGAAGGAGGTTGGAACCAGTGAAAGATGATAGTCTTAATCTGAGATCTCGTAGAGGTTGGGGAAGGAAGTCAACAAGTGTAGCAAGAAGTGTTATAGAAATCCCATGCGACAAGTTAGAAGAGCCGGAGTCTAAGGTGCTGTCTATTATAAATCATACTGTTTGGTTAACTACTACCATGTTCAACCTCTTCAACGTTTATGTCAAAATGTCCAATCCTATGCCGTCAGTGTTTAAAAGATGTGTAGACTGCAATACTAAGATGTCTCTGACAGCCCGGCTCAACTCATGTCTTTGGTGCCTTAGCACCGAACACGAAGTCACTGATTGTGGGTCATGTCAATCAATTGTGGCAAAAGCGCTGAAGGAGAGATAATGGGCTACATTACAAGTGTACCGGTCAGGAAACAAAGGTACCTGTAAGCCTACGGCACCATTGTTTTGGCACACTACTACACTGCGGGCGGGTGCCACCCCACCCGTCAGGGTCAGACCTGCCGGGCGGTACGGCACCTGCTCCCAGAGTTTTCACGGGAGCAACAGCACCATTGCTAACAGTGCCAGTGCTCCTGTGTCCCCATAACCCATGGAGTCCTATGGGACTCCATGGAAATGGGGACTAACAAAATTGCTGGCACCTGACTTCACGGCCGTCGGACTAGGAATAGCCCAGTGGCACCGGGAAGTCAGGCGCCTATAATTTTAAGGGTATCACCGGCAGTGTTACCGCCAGATGTTAATGAGGCCCAATCTCATTTAATTTTGGGGCGCACAGCTTCTAAATCACTGAACACCACTCCCTCGAAGCAGAACTCCTTAGAGGGTAGGCATTTAGAAAGGGTGTGAGAAATCCCCATAGACGCCTTAAATACAGAGCAAAAAAACTCACCCATTCGAGAAGTGAGTTCCACCAAGCATTCTTGTCATCATCAAAAAAGAAAAAGAGGCCTTGCAGACATTCTTCTTCATCTGGTTCCTCAACCGATAGAGATCTGGTGCGCTTTCCTTCAAAATACGCTTTGACGGAGCAGTGTGAGGAATTCTGTTTTACAATGAATGATGTCTTCAATAAAGAAGCTCCGGTTGCTTTGGTGACAGAACTTTTAATGTATTCAGTACCCATTACTCCTTCAAAAGCCGGGAGAGTCTCCACAAAATCTCTTCCTGCATGCCCAAGAGCTCGGGTATAATGCCACCCTCGAAGGCACCTCAGATAGCGTTGATGGCATTGGCCAGCACTGGTAACTCATCTGCACTCGATATTGTCTTGCCGTCCTTTTCCAATGACTTGTCAGCATTGAGGGTTCAGCTTCAATGTCGAAGTATGTTCCAGAATCGAGATCGGCGTATATGAGATCTTTCTAGTCAATCTTTGACAAGGAAGGAGAACAGATTCCGTTTGCTTTCGAATACCTTCAGTACTATCAAATTTCCTTGAAGGCTTTTTGTTATAGTAGGCAAGAATAGTGGACCTGCCCTTTCAGGACGCAAGGTGCCATGACACTTCTCCAGAACTCGACTTAATGCAGTCAAATCAATATGCTCACCCCAATGCTACGTACATGCAGGTCATGTCAAAAGCGTCAGAGACTTTGTGATGGGGTTCTTCCCCTGGCCCTGTCACAGAATATGATCGGTCCAACATACTCGACAAATGTGCTCCAAAAGAGCCAGTGCTGCCATTATACATGGCTCTAAAAGATCCATTATTGACATGTTTCAAAAACCTTGCGCCACACCAGCGCTAAACAATCAATTGAAGTATGGAGCACCTCGTCAGACCCAGGGTCTGTATCATAGCATTTGAGCCCAGACAGTCCATTAGTTTAAGCTGCCACATCCGGGGCAAAGTGGAGCATGTACCAGACTCTTCCTCCAAAACAGTTGACAAACAATTAAATGCACTTTCAAAAAAAGGTAGTATCAGCAATGAAAACTACAAACACATCTTGTGCCCTTGCAAAATATAGTTATGCTTCGTGGACAGTAATCTCAGAAGCTGCAGCACATAAACCTGAAGGTGAGATGAGAGATGGGACAAACTATCTCACCAATGACGGGAAGGAGGGGCTGGTGTGCATCTGTGCACTTGTGGCTCAACACTGCAGTCTACATCAGGGGGCCTATCAGCACCAGTTCAGTTTCTATAAGGTTTTCCTGGGAAGGAAATCGGACTTCACCCCGGATGTGCAGTCAAAACCTCTTAATATGCCCTTCAATGGTGACCATTTGTTTTGACCTTAACCTGATGACAGCCTAGAAAAGTTACAAGACATCAAAGGAAGCCACCAAATCTTTAGGGGCTTCAGTATAACAACCAGGATAAATACCAACATCAGTCCTGAAAGGCAGGCCTTTTAGTTACTTTAGTCCATTAAACCAAAGAGGCACAGGCCAATCCTCAGTCAAGCAGGGCCAAAGAAGGTTCTCTCAACCATATAGGGGCAGAGGTGGAAAGGGAGCACATAGCTCCACTGCTACTGTCCCCTCAGGATCCACATCTGCAACTAAACCCCTTTGAGGCATTCTACATACCCTGGCAGTGGGAGAGAGGTTAGTCCCACACTCGAAAGAATAGCTGTGCATTACTTTGGATGCGTGGGTCTACCAAGTGGTGACCCAGGGATATTTCCACCCGTTCCTACAGTACCCACCGGATAGTCCCCTATCTTTGCATCTTTGGTGGCCACCAGACACCCTATTGCAGAAGGAGACTTTTTTACCTTGCTGGAGAAAGATACCATAGGGCGGGTTCTCAGATCTAACTGAACCAGGGTGGTATTCCCATGACTTTCCTGTGACGAAAAGGTCCAGTGGACAGCGAAATACCTTAGACCTGCGGTGCTTGCACAAGTTCCTCATGACATCCAAATTCCAGATGGTAACACTCTTGCAGTTCCTCCAGAGTTACATAATTGGTTTGTGGCACTCAACCTCCTCCACGCTTTATTTCATGAGGCTATCCATCCCAAGCACAGAAGGTACCTACGGTTTGTGATTGGCACCGCCCATTTCATGTTTTTGGTCCTGTCTTTTGGCCTAACCCCCAACCTCATTGCAGTGAGGGCAGACAGTTTAAGGAGAAAGTGCCTTCCCGTATTCCCTTACCTAGACAATTAGCTAACCAGAGCCTAGTCCCCAAAACTCCTCCTTGGTAAAGGTTTTTCCGCTCAAGGGGCCTCATTATGACCCAGGTGGAAAACCATGGTGCTACCGACTCCGACATGGAGAAAGGGGGAATTACCACCCCATTACAAGGTTGGCGGGCGGGAATTCCATAGGGCTCAATGGGAATGGGGAAGGCGCTAAGTACGGTACCGCACTTAGCACCAAGGTCCCTTTGCGGGTCCCTACTTTAACGGCTGGTGTAAACCAGCCGTTAAGGTCGGGTCCCGCAAAGGGACCTCGTAATCAGGCGCTAATGGGTTAACGGCGCTGCAGCCTTTTACGGCGCCGTTAACCCATTAGCGCCAGGGTCGTAATGAGGCCCAAGGACAGGGCTTTTCACATTCAGCAGATGGTCATGAAGTTACAGAGCGCCCTCACCCTCCCGGCCATGGACAAATGAAGGCATATACCTCTGTGCACACACTCCAGAGTAAATACAAACCCCTAGCGAATAAAGCCAAAAAAATGTTTTGCAAGGATAACAAGGTTTTACTCGTACAAAATAGAATTGTCAGCAAAGAACTCTCCTGCTCAAGAGCGCTCTGATCTTTCATCATCAAACGGGAGTTTAAAAGTACAAAAAACGCCTCCCCCTGGGGTTTGATCTGTGATTTACCCTTCCTGGTACCTCATGTTACAAGAGACATGTGTTGCTATTGGTGAGATGTGCAGGCTTTAGATCTGTGGTGGGCACCTTTAGGGCGTTTAGGGCCTGGGGGTCGGGTCGGGGAAGTATGGCCGGCTCCGGCCTGGCTGGGTGGGGGTCAGAGGCCCAATGGCAGTTTAATGGAGATGGATGGACCCAGCGCTGAAGCCTGGTACTGTCTCAAGCTCTTTGCAGGGCGCATTCCTGGAAGCGATATTAGATATTTGCAACACTTAAGGGACAGTAGGGAAATGGACTTCCGTGGGAACAGGGTTTGTGTGGAGGAGGCCTTGTGTGCCGATAGCAGGCCATCCATGTTTCTATTCTTGGCCTAATACAAAATGGAGTCACAGGCAAGGATAGGGCAAGCGTTATTTGCCTACTGCTATGTGCTACAGGGCCTTTATATGTGCCCTGGCGGTGGGGGCGGCTCCCCCCTTGTGAGTTATATAGCTTTGTATGGGGTTCGCCTAACTTGGAAGTGCCTAGGGGATGGGATAGGCTTATCTCCATCCCAACATTCCCCCCCTTTCATTACTTCTACAGTAACAAATTCACCCCCCCCATGTTTTCGTTAATTTGCTTGTCTTTCTGCTTCTTCCCAGGCTGGGGTACCCTTTATGGGCATCAATGCTCTACATACGCTTCTCAAACTTTCCCCATGCTGTGCAAACTGTTCAGGTGTACAGGTCATGTATATGCATCCCCCATCCCCTGCTAAATCTACCCACACGTCTTTGTAATTCTCGGGGCCTGGCGGGGGTGCAATAGTCATGTCATACAGTGTGTCCCCCTCATCCCCATGACCATGATATATTGCAACCATATGATATTTAGGGTCATCATTTTGCTCTGTTTGTATTTATACTTCCTGTGTATCACGAGGTACCTTCTTATTATTACTATTCCCAATTGTCACCATCATCATTGCATTATTGGGTACTGCTATGGCACAACAACGGAGATCCAACTGGCATACGCTAAAAATCACATAAAATAAACACCATGATAGGGAACATCATCTTTACAGTGGTTCCAAGCCATGATGGTACAGAGCAGAATGTCATGTTTACCCAGTCATCTTCTTGTATTCCTGCTTCCTTTTTCATTGTCACTCCAAGTTTATGCACCGCTGGTATTACGTGTGATAGTGTTCCATTTTCAGCATCTGTAGAAGATACGAATGTGCAACATGAACTCCCGATCTTTTTTCAGACCCCGCCCTCCATGGCAGTGAGGAGGTCGGGGACATACCTGTTCTGCATTGTCATTAACCTAAGTGCTCTCATTTCCACTTTGAGGACGTTGAACCCTTCTTCAGTGTCATTTGCTAACTGGATCAGCTCCCAGTGAACATTTTGGAGACAATTGGCCTAAGCCCTGGTTTGGATGCTGAGCACAAGGGATGCAAAAGATGTCTCTGCTGAGCTGAGAAGCTTATATTCATCGGGTATTCGTGCAAGCAGATCAGAGGAATCTTGGGATAAGTAATCAGAGAACTGCTTCTTTCTGATCAGTCGATCATGGTGCTTTTCTTCTGGAAGGACACGGAAGCCTGGGGGAGACACAGTAGGCATTATTTCTGTTGTCTCAGGTGTTGCTTGTCCTTCATCAGGCAATGGTCCCCCCTTTACATGCTCCTGGGGCACTACCAACAGGGCTGAATGCAGCGTTGGAAGTGAACAATAGCCCCTCCATGATGACGAGAGGTGCAAGTACGCCTTTTTGCCGATAGTCCATCAGCGCCGCAGTTCCTTTTCGGAGGTCTGGAATGAGCAATGTTCTGTTGCATTGTTTGTTGGACCCTACAGGAACAGTTCCTTCACTGTAGAAACAAAGTTCATAATTTTCTTCTTGTTGTATTTTCACTGGCTTCTCGATTGCGGTAACCCATGTCAATCTTTTGACATGTTCTGTCCATATTTGCGCACATGTTTTGTCTGCAAAGGCTAACGTTTCTTCGGAATAACCACAGAGTCCTTCTGCTTTACACATAAAAGTTGCTTCTTGCCACTTGTTTTCTGTGAAGCTTGTTCCTTGTTATAGCCAGGAAGCACTTGGGATCAGTCGGGCCCACCATGCATTAGCGAACGTCTGTATAAAGGAGATTTAGCTTGACGCTGCGTGCCTGAAAAGGGCCCTTTATCCTACATAGTGCAAGGTGGATGAGACATTGTGTTTCTTCTAAGGGTATCTCCTGCAGCACTAAAACCTTGGGCGCCCCAAATGCGTGCAGTATTAAGGAACAAACATAGCAACTCCCATTAGTCGTTCGTCTTCCCATTGCACTCATGTCAGAATACCAACTATTTGAGTGGCCGGGATGGCGAAGGTCTTCCACCTTATGTAATCCTAGACCATGATATGCATCATATTTATTTTGCCATGTTTGTCATTTTTTTTCTGTCACTGCGCAGGGGAAATGTTCTTCCTTCTAACATTGTTCTATATGATCTACTTCTGTTACTTGGTGACCTTTGTACATGTGGTGTTAAAAGTTGAAACATTACACTAATACACAATATGGGTTGGGAGTTCCTACAGGTAGTATTTGTGGTATTTGACATGCTGTGGTTTACCCCCAGTACATACTGATTAGTGCCTGTTATTGAAAAATCATTATTTACATTCATGCTTTCATTCAGGTTTGGGAAATGGGAGGAATCTATAACCATGTTAGGGGCTGGAGTTGACAACATGTTAAATACTGAGGTAGAAGGTTGGAGATTAAATACTATAGAGGGTATAGGAGTGGCATTTGGGGCATCTGGTGACTCTTTAGTTATATTTTCAGTGTATACAAGAATACCTGGGACCCTTCTCATAGTACTTTTGTGCAAAGTAGTTAGGTTTATGGATGTATTGTCATTCCAGTTACACTCATGTCCATTCCGTACCCACTTTCCCTCCTCCCCCCTTCTTTTAGATGGGTCCCTCAGATAAGATGCTCCACAATAAATACCTAATATAAACATCAACAAAATAAACAACATTACTGAGGACCTCATTCCACTATTAAAACTATATGCTCTTGTAAAACTAATCCTATTTCTACTGCTATCTACATTTGCATTTTCATTCCGTGGTGTCATTTCCATAGTCGTGGCACCTGCAGAGAAGGAGAGAATGGCATGGGTAAATGGAGGTGGAAGGGGGTAGAGGGAGAGAGAGAGAGAGAGTTACTTTTTGTAGCTCATGCTCTAGCAGCAATGCACTTTTTTAAATTTTCACATGCACAAATACAAAATGACCTAGAGCTACTTATCTTAAGGTAGTGGTAGTTGTTGGTTCCCCTGTTTGGGTATTCAGGGGGGCGTTGCCCTGTGCTTGCCGAACATCTGAAAGGTGGATCCAGTATCGCAAACCCTTCACTTTTAAAGCAAGTGGGGTGCAGTACACTACTTCGTATGGGCTGTGGAATCTTGGGGTGTTCCACTTCTGAACGAAACTCTGCACATAGAAGCATTCTCCGGGCAATAAGGGCTGGATAGGGGGTGCTCTCTGCTGGAGTCTGTGTGGTTGTTTTTCTGTCCTCTGTGTGTGTAGGCGCAATTTATTTGGATATACACCTTATAGCACGTGTGAGTTGGGTGAGGTACAGTTTGAATTCCTCTCCTAGGACAATGGCTATTCTTTGTGCATCAGATACTCTCCTTACTGGTGATAGTGGAATTTGCATGCGTCGACCAGTCACAATTTCATGGGGGGACAGGTGGTGATCCTTGCTAGGTTGTGTGCGTAACTGAAACAGAGCCAGAGTCAGTCAGTACACCCAGTTTTTCTTTAGGGTGTTGCATAGTTTGGATAATCTACTCTTGAGGATGCCGTTTACTTTCTCCACCATTCTATTCGCTTGTGGGCGGTAAATGGAGCACATCCTGTGTTTTAACCCTAAAAGGGACGTTACATCTTTTAAACAGTTCATTAAAGAAGTGTGTTCCGTTATCTGACCATATGACCTCACACACTCCCTATTAGGGGAATACTTCTCTGACGAGGAATTTCATTGCACACTTTGCATCTGTATTGTATTGCGCAACCTGCCTGAGGGCATCAGGGTGCATGTTTAGAAAGGGGGTTACAGAAGAGTGTTACAAAGATAGGTACAAATATTACATTACATTATATATACAAGATTTACAGCAAGAATAGTAACAGAGATCATAGATAATGCACAGACTGGCAGAGAGGTCATATATACAGTATGTACAGTTGGAGGCCAGATTGCAGGTGACCGCTGTGAGAATTACAAGGCGGAGGTCAGTGCATCTTGTTCATGAAGCCAACATTTAGTTCTGTTTTTGAAGGATTGGGTGGCTGGTACATTCCTGAGATCATTGGGAAGGGCTGGGTGGGCACAGGGCCCTGCTTCCACCCATTGGGAGAATGGACTCACCACCACAGTCAAGTATCGGACCCCATTGCACCTTTCTCCCATATCTGAGTAGTCAATGTGCAGTTCACGGAAGGGGCCCACAGGGCAGGGTAATGTTCCCCGTAATGTTCTCAATGTCATCTCTGTGCTGAACACTTGACAGGTGGTACACTGAACCACCATTTGGGGCAGGTACTCCTGTAAATTTGGAATCTGGAGGTCGGCAGCTATATGTTGCTTTGAACAGTGTGCTAGAAAATGTAGTTGTTTGAATGCTATGTATAGTAGCTCAACGGGCATGACAACCTTTCCTGTGGCTTGTTGTCTCCATAGCAGATGAGTTGGTGATTGGGTACATCCACGTTTAAGCCACAGATCTTGCTCTGCAGTTGGTGCTATGCTCTGTAGCTCTATTATTTGTGCTATGGGGAGCGCCGTTTATGCCTCGGTTGGGGGAGACATATCGTTAGTGGTGATGACATATTCTGCACCCATATGAATTGGGAGATAAGCCTCTTTTTTTGGCTGCTGCATCTTCTGCAGTGTTTCCTATTGATATTTCGTCTGCATTATGAGTGTGAACTAGGCACTTGACGACAGCTACTACAGAAAGCTCTGCAAGAGCCGAAATCAATTTGTTCAGTAATTCTGCATGCTGTACTGGGGAGCCGTCTGCCCTTCTAAACCCCCTTCTGTTAGGGAGAATTCTCCAGAATGGCTAATTTCCCTTATCTACTGAGTCCCTCAGAAGCTTTGCTGGATTTCTAGGATTTATTTGTTTCACCTGGTAAGAGTGTGAGCCTTTTTTCCCATGTGTTTTGCTGTATGTGTTTTAACATTCTTGTGTTCATAGACTGTGGAGCCTCACCTACTCCATAGGCATCATCTTTTTACTGTGTGTTACACAGCACCTTCAGTGCAGTGACACAGGGTTGTCTTTTAGACTTCCTAACTCAGACTCCATTTTCTGGGACTGACTACTGTCTCCCAGAACATGTAAAGTTGCTATTGACTTCATTAGTCTCTTTAAAATCCACAGACCAAGTGCAAACTATCTCACATAGAGTACTGGAAAGGGGTAATACTCATCCCTTTTTGTCTGTTTCTCTTGGAGCATTGTTTCGCTCACTTTTCATCAAGACTTGGCTGGTGGCAGTGGTAACTTCCCTATTTTTCCAACCGCGGTTATCTTAAATAAACTTGGTATTGTTTTAGGCTATCTTGGTGGCCTTGAATTTAAACCCGCTGGACCATATACATTTTTATACGGTTCCGGCTGGGTTTATTCACCATTTCTTTTTGAAAATGTATTTCTCGTGTTTTACTCCGCGCGCCAAACCAGGTTTGGTTCCTTTGTTCACCGTCTTTTTGCGGGCTTCTCCGCAGAAGCCCTCCTTAGGCGCCTGAAAGTCTGGGTAGGCAGGATGTGAGGGAGGGGTTTTAGGACCCCTGCCATGGGTTCCCTTGGTAACCCAAGTCGCACTCCTGTTTGATTGGCTAGGTGACTGTCCCGCCAGGACAGCCACCCTGCTGTGTGATTGACAGCCAGGCTGTGTGAATGGGGGAAAACTGCATAAAAAGCAGGTCTCTGGGATTGGAAAGGCAGAGTCGCCACTGGAACGAGAGAACTGATGTGGAGCTGACGGAAGAGGACCCCTACAACGACTGAACCGCCCAGTGAAGCCCTGCTGCAGGTCCGAATCTTCAGACTCAACGACAGAGAAGATTTACCAGGAATCTTCTTCCCCTGAGCTGGTGGGACCAACCAGTTCGCCCAAACTGCAAGTCAGGACTCCCTCCTCTGGTCGATTTTGTTGTACAGAGCTACAGTGAACCGGATAGCCAGGAAGGTCGGACCCTGCTTGGGTTTCAAGGAGCGCACCTTTTATTAGTTGCTTTGCTCTGCTGCTGGTTTCTTCCCTGGGCAGTGCAGGACCCTCCAGTCTTCCTACTTCATGTCAGTCTGACAGTCACTTCAGGAACCGTGAGCCTGCAAGACCTGCCAGGAACATCCACCTCAGCTACAGCTTCTTCTCCTTTTAAAGGTACTGTGCAAATCCGGTTGTTTGTTTCGCCCAGCCGCGGTGAAGGTGTGTGAAACATTTTGCCAATCCGAGGGCTTGTCCTTCTCTACTCTTTAAACTAACTTTTCTGCCGACCAACTTCGTCCGGAACTCTTGGCAAAGACTTAACCGCGAACTACCCGGAACTGTGTGATCTTGAGCAAAAGACCTTTGTCCT
This sequence comes from Ambystoma mexicanum, assembly GCF_040938575.1. Lineage (NCBI taxonomy): Eukaryota > Metazoa > Chordata > Amphibia > Caudata > Ambystomatidae > Ambystoma > Ambystoma mexicanum. The sequence continues at coordinate 108,879,846 of NC_090938.1, read as the reverse complement.
ATTGATTTTGGCCCTCAGCCTTTTTGATTTGATTCCATCACTGTAGTTCCTCTTTGACTGCCCTGCTTACTTACCTGTTGGTGCTGCTCAATTTGTATCTAACTTTGTCTTTCCCTCGCATTTTAAATTGTTGGAGTGCCATTTTGCTCACACTTCATTTTTTAGCTTAACTTGTCCAGAATCTATTGGGAGTGGTGTGGTGTATTAAGAGTATGATTTTTCAACTGCTTTACTTTAGTGAGATGTTATACAACTGATGTGTAAATGAATGTATATTCTTTTACTCAGAAACCTTGAGTCAGTGTTTGTTTAAATCATAGTAATTGCTGTCCTTTGTGTAACTATTGCTACTGCTCACTTGCTCTTGAGATAAGTCTGGCTGCTCAGCCATCGCTACCTCTTTACTGTGTAATATAGGCTTGTACCAAAGGTGAATTTGTACTGTCACTTGTCTTAATTGTGTGTGGTGTTCCCAAAGGGTACTGCATATAATTCTGCCTAATACTGGTGTACAGCTGTGAGGATCAAGTATAGTAATTACACTTAGGGTGCTGCTATTACCTTGGATCAACTAACCACAAGGCTAACTTCACTAAAAAGCAATATTAATCATGTCTGATATGGAAAGCTACGGTCAGGAGACCCTCCTTAGTTACACTGTGGATTATTTAAAAAATCTGTGTAGAGAAAGGAACCTCTCTACCAAAGGGAAAAAGTCTGAATTGATTGAAAAGTTGTTAAAGAACCAAAGTCTGGGGAGTGGGTCTGAAATGCCTAACCCTCCAGCAAATGTGGAAAATAATGAGGATGATAATGTGTCTATTATTGATGAGTTAGAGGAAGTAGATGTGTCTCCTAATATAGGCCTCCCTGCTCCATTACCTGCTCAGCAACCTCACCCTTTGTCTACTGGGACCCCATCAGGTCCTATACTCAGTCCTGAATTCATTGCTCTAGAAAAGATGAGGCTTGAACTGGAATTCCAATGATTAACTGCTCAAACTGAACAAAAGCACCAGGAAGTTAAACTCAGAGAAATGGAGTTGAATCATGAACTAGAAATGAAAAGGTTATCTCTTGGAAATGCTTCTCTCCCAGAGTTTTCTTGGTCTTCCAGTCCTAAGAGACCCTGTATGCCTGAAGAAAGTGTGGGTATGTATGTGGTTACGCTTGATATTTTGGATTGGTTGGCAATGTTTGAATATAAACATGGGATTCAAGGTCTTACAGGGAATTAATTGCTACCCTGGCTCTTCTCTAGGCTACCCACTGTTTCATCTGATGTTGTGATGGAGTTGGGGAGGTGGATATGAGTGTGTGAAGCTAGCTTTAATTGCTAGATTTGGGATGACCCCTTCCCAGTACCTTGAGAGGTTTAGGACCCTCAAAAAGCATTAGGGTACCCCCTTGGGCTACCTGGGTATGTGAATGTTTGAAAAACATAGATAGCTGGGTTAAGGGTTACAGAGTAAACACTTATGAAGGTATGAGAAATCTTGTTATGTTGGAGTCAATGTATGATGCCTGCTCTCCTGAGCTCATACAGCTCTTGGCTGATTCTAAGGAGATAGATCCAAAGAGGTTAGCAAAGGCTGCTGACTTGTGGGTGGCCAACAGGGCTACTCACAAGGATTTTGGGGCAACTCCGAAGAAGGATGAGGGAAAGCAGCCAAAGAACGATAACAAGGAGAATTCTAATACCTCCAATCCAAAAGAGGGCCACAAACAGCAACATAAGGGAAAGCCACAAGGGAAACAAAATCAGGCTAGTGCACCATCTGGACCCACACCAGATGGGGGTCAGAACAAACCCCCATTCATCAAGACATTTGGGAAATGTTATGTTCGTGGATCAACTGACCATGTGAAAGGGGATCCCAGATGTAAGGGTAAACCTTCAGGGGTTCACACTGCCTCCTTAGCCTTCTCCCCAGAGGAATAAATACCTATGGCAAGTGGAAGATTTCACCTACTTGCTGATGAACCCATGAGAGTCTCAGCTAGTGTTCTTTGGTGTCCCTGGGCTTGTGGGAACAACAGAATTTAGATGTCTATAATTCCATCCCAGATAATACTAAAGAGTATTATAAAGATAGTGTTCTTGTGAAAGGCCAGGAGACTCCTGCCATCAGAGACACTGAAGCCAGCATAACTGTGTGGATGAATCATTTTTCAAGGTGGAGGATGTTGCTAAGGCACCCAAACGCCTCACCAAGTTAGCTTGAGGCCCTGTGCAAATGCTTCCCCAGTTACCAGCTCTCATCCAGTGTAATGATGTGACTGCCAAATACCTGTCAGTGTGCAGAGTGAAGTGCCTGGGAGAGTCCTGTTGGGTAATGACCGGAAAACTCTTGGAGTTGTGTCCAGCACCCACAGGCCTCCCAGTAAGAGGAGACAGGACCTCACTAGGCCTGCAAGGGAGAGAACCTTAAGATGCTCTCCAGAGGAGTTGATAGAGGAAACTATCACTCCCACTCCACAGGAGTTGCTCACTGCTATTTCTGGAAAGAAAGAGGCAAAGGGGAAACCCAAGACCTCAAGGAAAAAGTCAGACAGCACCCCTGTGCTACCAACAAGGACATCCCCAAGATTGTCCAAGATCACACCTGGGATCCCTCCACCTCCTGAGGCAGAGAGTGAGGTACAGCCTTATCTGGTTGAGCCAGTTTCTGAAGAGTCAGATCTGGAAAAAGACACTGTTTTGGTTGGGGTCTTGACCCTGTTGACCATCCTGAGCTGCAGTCTTTACTGGCAGAAGGTGGACCCAACAGGGCAGACTTCAGCAGAGGACAAAGAGAGTGTCCTACTCTCGAAGATCTTCGACAACAGGCTGCTAACCAACTTGATGGACAAGAAGTTGGAAAGTATAGGGTAAGCTGGGAAGATGGCCTCTTCTACAGTGAACCAACAGACTATCCCTGGGGACTGCAAAAGAATTGTAGTGCCCCTTGCCAACAGACTCCAGTTCCTACAGTTGGCCCATGGGATACCTTTGGCTGGTCATTTGAGTTTCAAAAAGACCAAGGAAAGGCTCTCCTTATACTTCTACTGGCCTAAGATGGGTTCAGAAGTTGACAAATTCTGTAGGAGCTGCCACACTTGCCAAACCTCTGGCAAGAGTGGAGCCAAGAATGTGGCACCCCTGGTGCCTCTCCCAGTTGTGGGAGTTCCTTTTGAGAGGGTGGGCATCGACATTGTTGGTCCCCTTGACCCTCCCACATCTTCAGGGAACAGGTTTATCTTGGTTGTATTACACCATTCTACAAGATACCCAGAAGCCATACCTATGAGAACTGTTGCAGCTCAGGCTGTGGCTAAGGCTCTACTTGGTATTTTTACCAGAGTAGGGTTTCCTAAGGAAGTGATATCCGACAGGGGATCCAATTTTATGTCCCACCACATGCAAGCCATGTGGAAAAACTGTGGTGTCACTTACAAGTTCTCTACAGCCTACCATCCACAGACAAATGGACTGGTAGAGAGGTTTAATCGTACTATGAAGAGCATGATAGGTGCTTTAGAGGAACCCCTTAAAAGAAAGTGGGAGCTTCTACTGCCATGCTTTCTCTTTGCTTATAGAGAGGTCCCTCAGGAGGGAGTTGGTTACAGTCCCTTTAAACTTCTCTATGGCCATCCAGTCAGAGGTCCATTGGCCCTGATTAATTAGGGGTTGGAGAGTGCTCCTTCCCCCAAGCCAATCAGAGTGACTGACTATGTGATCGGTCTCTGGAGGAGAATGTCACACATGATGGTGGAAGCTAGTGATAACTTAAAAGCAGGTCAGGCTCTGGTCAAACATTGGCATGACCAGAAGGCCAGCATGGTTGAGTTTACTCAAGACCAGCTTGTATTAGTTATGGTGCCAACAAGGCAGAGGGCCTTGCAGGACAAATGGATAGGACCCTTCAAGGTTGTGGGCAGACTTGGAGAGGTGAACTATTTGGTGGATTTAGGCAGACCTAAGGAAGCTCCCAGAGTCTTTCACACCAACCGTTTGAAGGCATATGTCTCGAGACCAGAAATAGGAGCTTTGCTTCTAGCTTCAGCTCAAGAGGAGGAGGAGAGTGAACCTCTACCTGACCTCCTCAGAGGCTAACCTTTGGATGAGAAAATAGAAGGAGTCAATCTCTCTTCTCAACTGACATCTGAACAACAGGAGGAGTGCAAAGTTCTGGTAAATCAGTTTGCCTCCCTGTTTTCACTTTCACCAGGCTTGACCCCTTTGGGCCAGCATGATATCCTCACTGTTGACTGTTTACCTGTAAAAAGCAGAGGTTACAGAATGTCAGAACATGTGAGATCCCACATCAAAGGAGAGGTCAGCAAGATGCTTGATCTCAGGGTTGTAGAGCCCTCTACAAGTCCATGGTCTAGTCCAGTTGTTCTAGTACCAAAATCAAGATCCAAGGAGTTGAGATTATGTGTGGATTAGAGAGCTCTAAATGCAGTCACTAAGACTGATGCCCATCCTTTGCCAAGGACAGATGAACTGGTGGATAGACTTGGTTCAGCCAAGTACCTCAGTACATTTGATCTGACGTCAGGCTATTGGCAAATAACCCTGACAGACCATGCCAAGGAGAAAACTGCATTCTCAGTCCCAGCAGGCCTCTAACAGTTCAAGGTTATGCCTTTTGGATTAAAGAATGCACCAGCTACATTCCAAAGGATGGTCAATCAAGTTCTGAATGGGATGGAGGACTTGTCATGATGCCTGCCCCCGGGAAACCAGATCAGGCCCAGCAACCCCAGAAGCAGGCATCATGCCATTTGGAGCAAGCCCAAAAACCCCAGCTAGGGGCTGTTTGGGTGCAGTCCTGACGCCTATGGCACCAGGCTCATAAGAATAGAGTCAGTCCTGGCGCCATGGGCGCCAGGCTCATAATAGAAAACCTACCTGATGCAGACCATGCTGCAAATTTACCTGATGCAGACTGTTAAGACGGATTTCTGAACTCTGTCTTGGCGGCGCAGAAGTTCAGAAGGCCAACCTAATTACTTGGAACAGGGTAACCTCTGGACAAGCCAGACCAATCAGGGTAGCGATCGCGGCGGTCAAGACTAGGTCTCAAGAGGGGTGAGGGTGACTGAAAGCCTGCAATGAGCACACAAAGCAAGGACACTTACAAACTACTCCAAACAGGTGTTACATTAAAAATATATACACATTTATTCCAAGGCCTTTAAAACAATGACCGTAGCGAGAAATCACAATACAACTCTAGTAAACCAACACATACCATACCAATACAATATATATACAAATACAAACAAATCTCAAGCGTTAGATGCACGAAATGTGTAGTCCACCTAAAAGGGAAGGAAAACAGGCAGTGTGAAATAATGCTTAGACCCAGTCCGCCTTCAGAGGCACCTAACTAAAAGGAAGTCCGAGCCCTACGAAGAGTGGAGCCTTGTGCTTAAAAGTACCTGCACACGCTGGTGCCAACGGGCAAAAAGGGGAGTCTGTTCGAGGGAATCAGGCAGTTCAGTTTAGTGCACAAATGAAGAAGAACAGAGTTCCGCGACTCAAGCGTAGCCTCCGCTGTGGGCAGAAGCAGAGCGCGAGTATGGAAAGGCGTGCTGTTTTGACACAGCGGGGAAAAGCTATGGGCTCCTGCAGGAGGGCGACCAGTTCCTAGCTATGCTACTCACCGGTCCCCGATGCAAGCAGACCCAGGCTTCTCCGCGTCAGTTTCAGTCGCTGGTAGGTTCAGGAGAGCAGGGGACGTCTCGTCGTCGTGTAGATTCTGCAGCAGCAGAGTTGAGTTAAAGATGTCCCAAACAAAGTGAACCCGCACAGTTTGTTACCACAGCAGGGCAACGGAGCGGCCGTGTGTATCTCAGTCAAATGTACACTACTCACTTCAGACCTGGGAACGCCAAGTGTACGAATCGTGTGAGTGACAAGGACTAGAAATACAACACAACCTGGCGGCAGACCAGCCTACACAGGAGTTACAGAGCAAGACTCCTGTGTAGGCTGGTCAGTCTGCTGGATGGCCCAGAGACACTTCTGAAGGCTTACGAGCAGGAGATGGTGAAGATGCCGAGAATAGCTGTTCCCGCTATTCCAAGGGTCAAAGTACCAGTACAGGCCTTCTGGTTCGATCAGAGGTAAAAAGGGTTTCACAAGGCGACAGCAGTGCAGAGGAGCAGTCCTTCAGCGGGTCACCAGCGATTCCTCTGTTCAGCCTCGTGGTTGCAGGATACTTGGCGCCTGTATTCCTTCGTTCGTGAGAACTCAGGAGATCGACGTGGTAGTGGTGTTTCCAGCCCCCTCTTATCCACGGTTCTCTTCGCGCCAAAACGGAGGGGACCCAATGGGAGATCCGCTCATCAACACTCACACCATTCGTGGACCTATCACGGACCACGGTGGTCCCAGGCATTCACACCACCCTAGACTCTCTGGCACCCAGGATGTGTATTGGGACCAGACATCCCAGCCCACATCCTGGAGGCACACACAAGGCCTGTAGAAGCCCGCAAAAGCATCCGTGTTTCGCGGGAAAGTACATGCCCAAATAAGGAAGGCCCCTGGTCGGCTCGACCTGGGGAAGGTGAAGGGAGCAAGACGGTCAGCGGACAGGACAAAGGAGCCTCGTGGTCTGGCCATTTTGGGAGCCAGGCCACCATTTTTGGCTAAGCAAGAGAAATGCGCTTAAAACGCCAAAAGGAGCTCAAAACACAAGAAACGATCGCTGCCACCATTCCCATCCGTGATTCACTTGAACCGATCAGTTACAATCCAAAAAGAGTATCTAGGGCCTGTAGAAGGCTAGAGACCCAAGAGAGCAGTAACTTAGCTTACAGTGCCCTCTTGTGTCATGTTGCACGAAAGCCGCAACATGATAAAAGCAACTACGGAAAACAGCGTTTCCCGGTACTGACCGTCTTAAGGGCATGTCAGTTTCCCCGTAAGAATGGAGCGAAAGCCCAGAGGAGTGCGGCAGAAGGCTGCACTTCTCTGGCAAAGTCTAGATCATGGTGAAAACAACAGCAAAAAGTTTAGGGGTTGCCACATGGAAGGAAAATTACCCACAATTACGAAATCCTTCCTAACACAGACCATGCTGCGAGAAGCCACAAGCCAAATGAGGCTTAGGAGGGACTATTTTACCTAAGGGACTACTTTTTACACGGGTGGGGCTGTGGAAGAATACTTACCTGGGACTACTTCCAAGGCTATTTAAACCACGCCCGGACAGCAGCACACGCTTCGCGTTATTCTGCATCCAGCAGCGTAACGCTCACTGTGCCTGCAGCAGCTTCCAGTCTTCAGCCACGCCCGCCTCGAGGCCGGAGCTCCTGGAATCAAGAAGAAAGAAGGAGGAAAGGTCAGAACAGGAGTTTTACCTTTAATCCTTACCTGAATCCTGATCCATCACACCACGGAGCTGTCTTTAAAAACGCCTTACTTTGCATCCTGCAGCGCCGCGCTGTACTCACCTGCCTTGCAGCACTTCAGCATTCCATTACGCTCTTCTCCATCTCGCGGCCAAAAACAGCAAGGTGAGCCAAGGGGATACTCTAAGACTGTACAAGCTACCCCCCTAAGACTTACCTGATTTACCACAGGGGGTACATACCTCATTTCGGGTCGGCGCAGCCTCCGCTGCATCTCCGCCGTGCCCCGGCCCCTATGGGGAAACAACAGAACAGCAAGGCGCAATAAGGGGAAACCGATTTTTTCCCAATAGACTTACCTGGTTTTACCGCTGGAGGCATCAATCCCCAAGACCTCATACCACATCAGCGCCTGAATGGGGGAAAAGCCACATGTAATACATTGACACCATTTTATCGAACTGAGCCGGATAATATAAACCCTTACCTGCATCTTACCGGTTGCCACGTGGAACTGTTCATAAGGGCAAATCAGCAACCTAAAAGGAATTGGACAGAGTGAAGGTCAGACGTTTTTTGAACTCTTACGAACTACAGACTTACCACATCTCGCCGGCATTCTTTGAGTCAATACCGTTCTGGAACTCACCAACTCCTCCACGCCAGTGAAGAAACTGGTTATCTACGCGCCCCTGCGCTCGAAGCAGGATGGAGAGCTCATCTTTCCAAACCATCAGGTGAGAGCATAGAGGGAACCCAAAAGTGACCTGTGGGAAGAACTACGGGAGAGGGGAAGGTGGGGTTAGCGCTCGAACTCCACAGGTGGTTAATAACCTTTCTCCATTACAGAAGGATATTCCTACGAGTCAAACAAACGAAGCTGGGTGGGCCAGTCCAGTCCATCATCTCGGCACTACGCGTCTCACTGGTGGAAACAACAGCTGGCCAGTTCAGATCGATGCCCCTGTGGGAGCCAGGTGAGCGTAACAGGACTTCTGCCTGGCATACTTGGATGACATTGCAGTGTTCAGCCCTACATGGAAAGAACATATTGATCACTTAGAGTATGTTTTGCAGGCTCTTGAGCAGGCCCATCTGACCATAAAGGCAAGCAAATGTCAAATTGGTCAGAGCAAAGTGGTCTACCTTGGTCATGAGGTAGGAGGAGGTGAAATAAGGCCATTGCCTAGCAAAGTACAAGCGGTACAAAACTGGGCCACCGCTACTACTCAAACCCAAGTGAGAGCTTTCCTAGGTCTCACTGGGTACTACAGGAATTTCATAGAGAACTATGGGACCATAGCTTCTCCCTTGAATGTGGTCTCCTCTCCAAAATTCCCTGAAAAGGTTAGATGGAATGAGGAGTGCACTCAAGCCTTTGAAAACCTGAAAAAAATCCTTTGTCAAGCTCCAGTCCTATGAGCTCCTGATTATCACCAACCCTTCATTGTGCAGACAGATGCCTCCAATACAGGAATAGGTGCAGTCCTTAGTCAACTGGATGAGAAAGGTAGGGAGCACCCCATTTGCTTCATCAGTAGGAAACTGAAGGAACCAGACACAAGGTGGGCAACCATAGAGCGTGAATGCTTTGCCATTGTGTGGTCTCTGAAGAAGTTTAGACCATACTTGTATGGATCTACTTTTGTGATTCAGACAGACCACCAACCCTTGAGATGGTTAATGCAAATGTAAGGGGAAAACCACCCAAAACTTCTGAGATGGTCAGTCTGCCTGCAAGGGTTTGATTTCACCATTGAGCACAGAACAGGATGTCACCTCCAAAATGTTGATGGTCTCTCTAGGATGTTTTTCACCAACTAGAGGTAGAGATTCATCCAGGAGTGGATTCAATCCTCCTGTCCCTTAGTCTGGGGGGGGGGAGTGTTAGGGAGAATTCTCCAGAATGGCTAATTTCCCTTAACTACTGAGTCCCTCAGCAGCTTTGCTGGATTTGTAGGATTTATTTTTTTCACCTGGTAAGAGTTTGAGCCTTTTTTCCCACTCTTACATGTGTTTTACTGTATGTGTTTTAACATTCTTGTGTTCATAGACTGTGGAGCCTCACCTACTCCATAGGCATCATCTTTTTACTGTGTGTTACATAGCACATTCAGTGCAGTGACACAGGGTTGTCTTTTAGACTTCCCGTTTCAGACTCCATTTTCTGGGACTGCTTACTGTCTCCCAGAACATGTAAAGTTGCCATTGACTTTATTAGTCTCTTTAAAATCCACAGACCCACTGCAAACTATCTTACATAGAGTACTGGAAAGGGTTAATAATAATCCCTTTTTGTCTGTTTCTCTTGGATCATTGTTTCGCTACCTTTTTAATTCACTTTCATGTGCATCTTATAAGAATACATTTATTTAGTCATAAAAACTTCTATATGGATAATAACATCTATTAACATATGTCAATATGGAGAAAATTATTAGAAAAACACATACATCATCAATATACAATTAATTCATATTCCTCTTCACAGTGCAAAATCTAACAAACCCAAACACCTTCACATCACCAAAACACCTCATCCATACTACACTCAATCAACGACAACATACTATACATACTATTAGTCTAAATATAATCAAAAGAATATATATAAAACAAACATAGAAAATTAATATCATGTAGCAAAAAAACTAATCTCCCACAGTGATATACTCATTAACAAAAATAAACATACTATAACAAGCAACAAAAAATCATAACACTGTTAAATATAATGTTCTCAGTGACTGGAGAACCTAGTCATAGCTTATTATATCAGTTTATCACATGTTCATAACAAAAAGAGACCCGACATGTTTCTTTCAATTTTGATTGTTAATTATTTTTATGGAAATTCATCAGAGTTTCTGAAGTCTGAAGTATTCGGAGAAGAATGAAATTGAGTTGTTAAAATGCACCTATAGCTGTTGCCTTGCCCTTACACCTAAACGAAGAAGCAAATAATTGCTGATCTTATACAAATTCTTATTATTTGAGGTCAGTCTGTACACATATGGCTCTATAATTGAGTCACCGGCAGGTGGCTAAATTGCCCAAATACCTAAAACTCGGTTGCTAAATTTATTAATCCAACCATCTCAACAAAGAACTAGTTAAATTTCGTTCCTGCTTAATGCACTGTTTGTAAGAGTGAGGAACACACCCCAGAAAATGGCTACACACTACCTGTCCAGAAGCAATTAATACTGCACTCGGTCCCGTGTCACCACTACAATTATTTCCAAAAGATTTGATGAGAAGGTCTAGCACAGAATATGACTCTACTCATAAAAAGAGAGTGAGTACAGCTAAAACATCCAGTTATATTAACTTCACTAGATCAATCATCTGTGGTTAGAAAGAATTGCGCTGATGTTAGCATAATTATAACAGAACATGAGTTTCTCAACAGCCAGTATGGTACAAGATACGTTTCCCATGTCATGGACGGTTTCACAATAAAGAAATTGTTCGGAAGAAACACTCACACTCTATGTGAATGGATACTCTAGGTCCGGCCATTCTGTTGATGATAATTGTATAAAACGAATGGCCTTCTCATCAGCTGTCAGTGTTCGTAAGAAAATACACACTATAACAAGGGAAGCTGTGCATAAGAAGGCAACTTAAATTGGGCACTATAATATTTAAAGCAATGCCCTTAACCAACGCTGTATTAGCCCTGTAGTTGTAAATAGAAATGTGAAGGAAAAACAACCCAGACACTTACTTGTTTAGGCGGTCTAGATCGTACCACTGTTCTTAAGCAGTCGCCTCCTGTTGTGCAAAAAACTTGTAAACGCAGCGATCAGTAGAAAACGTCTCCACACTGACTCGGAGCTCGTAACTGTTGCAGGTTAAACAAACAGTAAGCTGATAGTAGATGGTGATAGTAAAATAATTCAGCACTACGGCGGCTCTCAATTCCAACCATGAAATGTACCCTTTAAAATGAACCCTTTAAAATGAAAAGGTACACTCTATGTTAGTATTCAACAGCCGAAAACCGTTATCCCGCATCCGTTACTATAATCACAAGCTGCACTTCAAAAAATAAACAGCAGAGCCTGCAGAAACAAACCCATCATTCAAAGAGACCATAAGAAATGTAATTACTCTGCTCCCTTGTACGTGACTCACTAGGCAGCGCGCTCAGAGTTAAAACACCAAGACTCACCGTAAATCAATCAGAATGCCTGCATACGTTCATAGTAACGGGCGTACATCCAAGGAAATGGTAGACGGACTGCGAGTGAACAGAAATCGTCCAATCTTATATAGCTTGAAGGTTGCATACCTAGTCTAATTAGAGCACCCACCCAAATGTTAATCAGCTGATTCTAGGCTCACATCAGCTGTCATCAAGAAGCGTCTGTGCGTAGGCTCACTCACACATGGAAAGCAAGGTAAAAAGACTCTCAGTCAGTAGAAATATGAAGTGGCGAGGTCACATAACTAATCTGATTCAAGCGCCTGCCCGAAAATGTTTTTCAGTTAATACTTAACTCGTATCAGCTCTCATCAAACCATCTATAAATAAACTCACTCACACACGGTAGACAGGGCAAAGAGACTCAATAAATATACAAAGTCGCAAGGGAACCCAAAGCACACCAGTATTATGAATACAACTAAAAAAGTATAATTCTCAATTGAAATGGAATTATTCAGGGGTACCACTGGGTGAGTCACAGCACATGACCCTGGACAACGGGTCCCACCAATGTTAGTATGTATTAATCACTCATCCAAATGTGATGTATTTAAAGAACAAGATCTAACTGTTCATTAAGACCAGTTTGATGGCTATTGGTTAAGAATATTAGCCGCCAGGACAGCCACCATGTTGTGTGATTGACAGCCAGGCTGTGTGAATGGGGGAAAACTGCATAAAAAGCAGGTCGCTGGGATTGGAAAGGCAGAGTCGCCACTGGAACCAAAGAACCAACGAGGAGCCCCCTACAACGACTGAACCACCCGGTGAAGCACTGCTGTAGGTCCGAATCTTCAGACTCCATCGACAGAGAAGATCTACCAGGAATCGTCTTCCCCTGAGCTAGTGGGACCAACCAGTTCGCCCAAACTACAAAGCCAGGACTCCCTCCTTTGGTCTAATTTGCTGTACAGAGCTACATTGAACCAGATAGCCAGGAAGGTCGGACCCTGCTTGGGTTTTAAGGAGCGCATCTTTTATTTGTTGCTTTTGTGATGCTGGAAATGCATCAGAGGGACAGGGCCTCTGAATCCTTGTCCCTTACTGCTTTTTATCGTGTGTTCTGTCATGTTTTCTGCCCAGGAGTCCATGTGGGACTCCTGGCAGTGCAGCTCTCTCTTTTTGTTTGGTGAACAGACCCATGGGATACCCTTATGGCACCCATGGGTAGGGGTACAACCGTGTGCCCCTAGTGTATGTTTTTGGGCACCTGTGGGTGGCCCACAGAGCAGGGTATGGGCTGGTGGCAGCTCCATGCTGAATTTGACAGGTGCTCTGGGTGTCCTCCATTTTGGGATACCCAGGCCCTGCCATTGGAATCAGTTGATTCCTGATAGGAAACAAGATGGCCCCTGTGGCCTCCTGCTTTCTATTGCCTGTTACCTTGTTTTCCCAAAGTCCTGGGAAGCCCTGACTCTGTCCCTTCCCCCTGACTGGCTGTTGGGTGGAAGTTCCATATATGGTGTTGTTGTGAAGGCCCAGCTAGACTGACTGGAGCCTTCCCAGTGACTGTATGTTGTGGGTACCTCCTGTGGGTGGGACCTGGGTGAATGGAGTGTGTGACCAATATACACTCCTTGTTGTGGTTGTCTGGTTTCTGGCATGAGAGACAAAGACTGAGACAGCCCTGCCCGAAACTGGCCTGAATGCAGTGTGTAGTGTTGAATGGCTGGGTACTTGTCCCAATCCACATTCCTTGTTGTGAGTGTCTGAAAGGGAGGAGTGTGGCCTGAATGCACTGTGTGCCTGATTGGCTGACTGACTGCATGAATGCCCCTCTGTATGATTGGCTGCTGAGTGTATGCCAGCAGTGTGGATGAGAGACAGAATAGTATATCTGGGGACCTCTCACCACTGGTAATTGTTCAGGAACGTTCAGGAACGTTCAGAAGCGTTCAGAAGCTGAGTCTCCACTCAAGAGTAACTGGAATTGCTGATCCTCGACATCCAGCTGGAAGAAGAAGACTTGCTGTTGCATTTGCTTCGACAGATCTGAAGGTTGCCGAATTCGTCGAGGACTGACCCGAGAGAGGACCTGGTAAGGCGCCCTCTTCCCGTGCTCCGAGGGACCATCGAGCACCGCTCCATCTTCGCTAAAGCGCCCTGGAAGACAGACCCTCGAAAGGCTGCCGACCCGAGACGGGACCGCCGAGGAGATCGAAGTGAAGCACCCGGACATCGACGCCGTCGAAGTCCATTGCCGTCGGCCAGGGTTCGCAGGTTTGTGTAACCGCTGGAGGCCAGTCGAAGTTGTGTTGCCCAGCCGTGGGAACCACTTGACGCCGTGCCGCCGACGACCGGAGCCGTCCGCTCCTTGCCTAAGAACATTTGAATCGAAGGACTCCCTCGTCCGCACCGTCGACCGCTTTATCCTGCCGGAGAAAGTCGAGGACGACCAACGCGCCGAGGAGAAACCTGCCGGTGGGTTTCCCGCCACCCGAAGACCACAAAGACTCGAACGACTTGACGCCCTTGCTGGGCCTCCGTCTCCACAATCTTTGCGGTCCAGAACTATTGTCACCGAGGTGCCCCGCACGCCTCTGCCTTGCAGGACGCCGACGCTCCGACGCCGACGAGCACCGCTCGGACGAAGCTGCCGCCTCATCGACGCCGTTCTACCCTGTTTGTCGACGGACGTTCGACGCCCCGTGTCTCCCGCTTGAAAGGGAAGGCATTCAAGAAGGGCCGTCGATTCCCCGCCGCCGAACGCCGAGTTCCTCGACGCCTCTCGATGATCCGTGACTCCCGCTTGAAAGGGGGTCGCTCAAGAAGGATCTGTCGACGCCTCTTCGAAGAACTCGACTCCACCAGGTACATTGGGGGGGTAAAAACATTATAGGAGGGAATAAGACTTGCAGAACAATATATGGACTGGGCTTGTGCTATATCTTTATTTTACAGGTTGCCCAGGTGGGGGGATCTCCACACAGAACTGTGTCTAGTGGTAGGGCCAGTATTCTGCCTATTGTTCAACCACCTTATTTTCTCTCTTCTCTCTATTGCTGGTTTCACTCTATTGATCTGTGTGACATGATTACAGTATTGTTGATGCACTTTTCATGAGATCTAATACAAAGGGTGGTACCACTTTAGAACTGTATATATTTGCCATTGTTGATTTTCCTAAGTACAAAGTGAGTTATTATGATAAGTGTACATAACCTTGAATATTGATTATATAAAGACTGTGTTATAACCAATACAGTGTGTGGACATTCCTTTGTGGGGGCTTGGGGACTACACTGTACTTAAGAACCAGCCTGCATCACCTCCTGAGAAGCTAGGCCTTGATTGCTCGTCCATTGCTACCGTAATAGAGAATCTTGGCTGGGGTCTTCTGTGCCTCTCTTCTACCATATAGAGAGCAGAAGTACAGACACCCCCTACCGGTCTTTACAGCTTTGCTCTGCTGCTGGTTTCTTCCCTGGGCAGTGCAGGACCCTCCAGTCTTCCTACTTCATGTCAGTCTGACAGTCACTTCAGGAACCGTGAGCCTGCAGGACCTGCCAGAAACATCTGCCTCAGCTACAGCTTCTTCTCCATTAAAAGGTACTGTGCAAATCCGGTTGTTCGTTTCGTCCAGCCGCGGTGAAGGTGTGTGAAACATTGCTCCAATCCGAGGGCTTGTCCTTCTCTACTCTTTAAACTAACTTTTCTGCCGACCAACTTCGTCCAGCACTCTTGGCAAAGACTTAACCGCGAACTACCCAGAACTGTGTGATCTTAAGCAAAAGCCCTTTGTCCTATTGACTTTGGCCCTAAGCCTTTTTGATTTGATTCCATCACTGTAGTTCCTCTTTCTTGATTGCCCTGCTTACTTACCTGTTGGTGCTGCTCAATTTGTATCTAACTTTGTCTTTCCCTCCCATTTTAAATTGTTGGAGTGCCATTTTGCTCACACTTCATTTTTGAACTTAACTTGTCCAGAATCTATTGGGAGTGGTGTGGTGTATTAAGAGTGTGATTTTTCAACTGCTTTACTTTAGTGAGATGTTATACAACTGATGTGTAAATAAATGTATATTCTTTTACTCAGAAACCTTGAGTCAGTGTTTGTTTGAATCATAGTAATTGCTGTCCTTTGTGTAACTATGTCTACTGCTCACTTGCTCTTGAGATAAGTCTGGCTGTTCAGCCTTCGCTACCACTTTACAGTGTAGTACAGGCTTGTACCAAAGGTGAACTTGTACTGTTACTTGTAGTCTTAATTGGGTGTGGTGTTCCCAAAGGGTACTGCATATAATTCTGCCTAACACCTTCTTCTCCATCTGGATAGTCCTGCGTGTACCGTTGTGGTGACGTACGCAGAATCAGAGTAAATTGTCACACAGCATCCCTTGGATGCTCGAAGAGCCTCGATTAAAGTTCTGCCGCCTGTGCGGAATAATGCCTTGGCAATCATTTCACGATGAATGTTTCATACTCCCCATCCTCCATTCTCACTACAGCTGCCCCTACATTTTTTTTGCCGGTCTCCTGATCTATGGATGCTGATCCATCGACGATGAACACTTCCCCCCTCCTCTAGGGAATACTCTTTTGCCTTTGGTATGTCATCTCATTCGCCCTTGTATGTGGCACAGTCATGCTCTTGCATGGACTCAACAGTGCATGGTTCTGTAAGGAATGTGGCTGGATTTACTGTCTTGCATCTCACCACATGGATATGGATATTTGAACTGGACAGAATGATTTCATGAGTTGATGCTCTCTGTCTGATCAGAGTCGATTTCGATTGTTCCAATATTGCAAAATGGGAGTGCTTAACGTATAGAGTCACGGAGCACCCCATGACAATGGTTAAGCTTTTTTCAGTGGCGAAAGCTGCAGCTGTGAGCACCTGTTCGCAAGCGAACTGACCTTGCATGACCAAGTGAAGTGTACCAACTTAATAGGCCAGTGTTTTGTGTCCCATAGAGCTTTTCTGTGTTAATACTGCGGCCATGAGGGTACCATTTGAATGTGAGAACAAATCAAATTATTGGGCATAATCTGGGGTTGCTAGTACTGGAGCTGTTGAGATCAGCTTCTTTAGGTCATTGTTACCTGTTATCATTTCTGCTGTCCATTTAACGGGTGTTCTTCCTTGAACCCTTTCAGGATTGGCCTGGTGTATGCTGTGTAGTCTAAAATCCAAGCCCTGCAGTAATTGCAGAGCCCCAAAAACTTCTGCATCTCCTTCACTGTGTTCGGTTTGGCAGTGGCATGCACTGTTGCTGCTCTGTCTGGAATTATTCTCTTACCATCTTTGGAAATGAACTGGCCCAAGTACAGGACCTCTGCCAAACAGTACTGGAGTTGTTTCCTTTCTACCGTGTAGCCTTTTTGCGCTACCAGTTTCGGTAAAGTAATGGAGTCCCTTCGACAGGTCTGCTCACAATTGCTGCAGACCAGTAGGTCATCTACGTACTGTATGATCGTGCTGGGTACCAGCATGTTACCATGATCTTCATGCAGTATTCTATTGAAGATGCTGGGGCTTTCACAGTACCCCTGGGGTAAGCGACAGTGCTCGCATCACTTTCCTCCCAGCGTAAATGCTGTACGGTACTGTGATTCTGGATCGAGGGGCACTGAGAAAAATGTGTTTTTCGGATACACCATGGTAAAGTGGGTGGCCTGTTTCGGGATGCTCCACAGGATGGAGGCAGGGTTAGGAACAAGGGGAAATTATTTCTGTACAATATCGTTAAGCGGGCAAAGGTCCTGGATCATCCTCCAACTCCCCCGTTGCTTTCTTGATCGGATAAATAGCGGTATTGCTTGGTGACATGGAGGGGCCAATAATTCCCTGCTGTAAGATGGCCCATAATGTTTATTGTATCCCTTCCTCTGCTTCCCTGGACAGGGAGTATTGTTTTACTCTTGGTAGGACAGCACCTGGCTTAAGCTTTATTTTTACAGGGGTAATTTCTTTTAGCATTCCCACATCATGCGGGTTGGTTGTCCACAGATGGGGCGGGACCTGCTGCAGATCTGTTTCACAAAAAGATTGGGAGCCACTGACAATAGCCATGAGAGGGCTCGGTATGTTCCTATACTGCAACATGATGTCACAAGGGATGCAAATCTCTAGCACTATTTCCCCATCGTTTTATTTTTTAAAAAACTCAATTTTATTTTTCTGCTGACAGTTACAATGCATTAACAGCAGTAATTAAATGGTGCAGAACATTACATGTAATAGTACAACAGGCAATTATTTCGAGAACATGATGAGGTTTATGGATTAACACAGGGAACACTGGTTACTCCGCTTCTTCAGGATCTTGGGTATCAGAGTTTAGGTACCGCCTGAGGGGGCCCCAGATGTCTTTAGGTCGGCTCGAAGGTGTGATACTTCTTGCGTAGCTGTCCTAGCATTCGTATGTTTCGATCAGGTCACAAAACCATGCTTGAATTGTGGGGGCATCTTTCGCCTTCCAGTGCCTGAGGATATTGCGTTTGGCCACTGCAGTTGCAACTGAGAAAAGCCTTTGTGTCTTGGTTGGGGCTTTGCTAATATCCCCCAGGAGGTATTTCAGGCGTGTAGCAGGTATTTGGACCTCGAGGATGGTGCTGAGGTTGGAGGCCACTTCTTCCCAGAATTGTCTTGTAGGTGGGCACTCCCAGTACATTTGGAAGGAGTTGGCCTCAGGGAGTCTGCATTTGAGTCACAAAGGTTGTGTGGAACGGTCAATCTTGGTGATTTTCCCAGGGGTAATGTGCAAATGGTTTAGTATTTTGTATTGGACTAGCCTTAAATTGGTGTTTAGCGATATGGATTTGGTATATTGGCAGTATCTGGGCCATTGTGCTTCTTCAATTACTGTTTCCAAATCCCTTTCCCATTTGGATTTCATTGTGGTTTGGGAGGGGGTGTGGGATTGGACCGTGCTATATATCTTCGAGATGGTACCTTTGAACCCGTCCTGGTCCATTTTGTCGAGTATTAACGGGTGGGGTGGCGGCTCCGTGGGGAACGATGACCTTTTGGGTTTTAGTGCTGCCTTTAGGCGGTGGTATTGTAGGGTTACTGTGAGCCCAGCCCGAATCTTCTTTGTGCTACTTCTGAATCTAAGAATTAGCCCACAGCAAGTGAAGGGCACGCTGCTGTTTTCGCTGTGGAGTGGATGAATCTGCTGAGGATTTCTTTTCGTTGCATTCCGTATCAAACACGGTAAAGACTGCTCATTACTGCCCCTACACCTTTAAGGAACTGAACTCTGCCCCACCAGGAAGCTCAGTATTTAGGCAACAGCAAATCGCCTTTGCGGCGTTAAGCCCACAGCAAGTGAAGGGCACGCTGCTGTTTTCGCTGTCTGCCTGGACGCCGGCGCCGGAGGAAGATAAACACACTTTTTTTTTATAAACACCCAGGCTTACTCCTAGAGGCGGTCCGAAATCCAAACACCCAGGCTTACTCCTAGAGGCGGTCCGAAATCCACCTGAAGAGGCTCAGTCGTCATCGTGCTGATCTGCACACGTGCTGTACGCCCTCCCGCTGCTGATACTGATGAGTGCTAGATGCGAATGCACTGGTTCCAACTCACGACTACAAGACACAAAGCGCAAAGGTACGTGTGAAACATCACTGCAGAAACGCAGAGACTGCCCCTCTGCCCCTCTGTGATCACCAACACTGGCTGAACTGCTGGTATTTAGCAATCCCCAATTCCTCCCACCTGCTAAATAGTTTTAAAAAAAAAAAATGCAGCAACTTATCCCGAAGCGGAGAAAACAGACAGGCATAGACTGAGGATCTACCCGATACACTGCCCTTTAACAGCAACAATTTAAATGTGTAAGCACAGCAATGAAGAATACGGCCACACAGTACGACAACACTTTAGGGTTCGCTGAGCGTCTGCCAGTCGTTGTTGTATCACCATCTACCAAGTTGCTTTGAAGCTAATGTGCAATTTGCACCCCACAAATCAATAAAGAGACTGCAGGCTTACCTGGCCTTGATCCTTTGCAGGTTAGGTACCAACGAGCTGACCAGCTCCGCCTCAAACAAAGAAATACGCCAGTGCATCAGTGAAGACTGCGGGCCCGTCTGGCCTTTGATCCACAGCACCCCTAACGGCGCACACTACTACATGTGGACAATCCCCAACCCAACCAGTCAAGAAACACACCTGCACAATGGTGGAGACTGCGGGCCCCCTGGCCTTTGATCCACCGCACTCCAAGCGGGACCTACTACAAGTGAGTGCTAGCACTGATTTAGACTGCTAAGATCTACGCCTGCATATTGGTGGAGACTGCGGGCCTTTTGGCATTTGATCCACCATTTGCCCAGCAGCATCAACAACTAATGCGAAACCCAGCATCTGTAGATTTGACCACCCAGCATGCAGGCTCCCTGGTGGAGACTATGATCTGCACTGTCACTCTAATAAAATTAGGAGCATCCAATACAGCATCTCGACTAACAACAAACTCGAAAATGACCCCACCACAAACAAGACTCCAGACAAAGAACACAGGGACTCCAAATATCAAGAACAAAGGCCCAAAGAAGCTAGGCATAAACAGTGAAGTAGAAAGCGACCATCTTACAACAGACAATGGCAAAACTCAAAAGGAAGGGGGAAACATAGACATGAAACAAAGTGAACCACAAAAATCATGTGGTAACGAGTGAGAAAAGGACCCATCAAAGGAATGCAATGACAACAGCGCACGATATATGGTAGAGAAAACCCTCCCTTTACCTGCATCGCCAGAAAAAACGACAGCGTTCCAAATCATCGAAAAACTAAGGATGAGGAACAGTACTTAGTAAATACAGAGGAAAGAAGTGACAGAAAAGAGACGAGAGAGGAAATTGCGACAGATCATAAGAAAACTGGGAATAACACTACTCCCAGAACAACTGACGAACAAAATAAGCCAATGAAAAAAAGAAATGCGGCCGAAATGGGCACAAAAAGCGATAGACATGAAAGCGAAACAAATATCACAATAAATAAACTGAAGCATGAAAAAGAAATATGGAAATACCAGATAGCACACGAGGATGAAGAAAAGGAACTAACCCAGCAGCAGAAAGCCAAAAAGGCAAGAAGAAAATGGCAATCACTCTACGAGAGTAGAAGACAATCTCAAGTGCCATCAAATAAATTGGATCAACAAGCAAACCCCAAGGCAGCGCGTCTATCGCTAGACATAGCTGAAATAGAAAACCTCATGAAAAGCCATGAAAAAAGGAAAGAGGTATTTGGCAACAAACAACCCCCTAATACAACAGACGCAAAATACATCAATGCCCAAGATACACAAGAAAGCAGAAAACTAATTGAGAGAGAACACAAAGAAAAACAGAAAAGGTCAAACAAAGGCAATCCTTTTTCAGATGAATCAGCTAAAAAAAGCAATATGTCATTTTATCCAGATGAATCATCAACGCCAAACATATGTGGATGTGAGAAGGGACATAATCAAGAAATGGCATCAATACCAACATCGATGCTCGATCTCCAAAACATGCTAATCACGACAACATCACAATCTCTCATTCCATATATGAAATTGCAAGAAGCTCTAACCGAAACAATAAAAGATCAAGCCACCTTATTAGCATTAATACACTCAAAACAAACTTATCAAGATGCACATATGAAGAAACTGAAGGAACATCTCGACACAGAAGCAACCGCCAGCCATCTATGGCAATCAAGACTGATTGATATTGCAATGAGCGAACGCGCTGAAAAATCAGATCTAACGCATGCGCTGATGATGACTGAAAGAAACTACCAGAGAAACCAGCCCAAGATAGATATGACAAAAGGAAAAATAAACAATCAGTCGAGCAACAAAGACCAAAAGGGACTGAGAATGATGCTGCCAAAGAAGTGGAACAGGCTGCACAAAAAACAATACACAACACCCCAGTGGACAATTTAATTGATCTAACTGAACCTTTGAATCCACCGGTGATTCCGACCAAAATTATTTTAGAAAAAACAGAAAATTATGACATCTTTAGCAAAGGAAATAAAATGAAGGCCGAAGAAGAGAAACAAAAAAATGGCACCAATGGGAAAAACAAAAGAAAAACGGGTTCACAAGCATTTCTGAGAAATTTAAAAATTCCAGAAAAAACCCAAAAATAAAGTGCAGAAGGCAAAAATGCCCTTAATCTCCGCAAAGGGCGAAAATAAGGAGAAAATAGAACCCCCAAGATGTGAAGGAGATTCAGAAGAAAGATTAATGGAAGAACTGCTGGAGAAGTCAGTACATGAAGATGAAATTATTGATCTATCAGAAGAGGCACAAATTCAAATGAGCCAAGCCTCCATGATTACCTTAGATCATTACGAGGAAATCCATTTGCAGGATTCCACTGGATATGATTTTTCACTCGAAGACATTTCAAATGAAGAAACACAAGATACAATATACACTCAAGAAGACTCTGAAGAAGAATACAGACCAGGTGAAAGGAACGAAAAGTCCTATAGAAAAAGCAGATCCAAGGAACATGAAACCTTGACTGAGAAAAATAGAAAGAAAAAGGAACAGCGAAAACAACTAGAAGCAAAAACAAAACCACAACTGCCGATTTTCATTGACCCACTTGAAAAAGTAAAAAGACAGCAATACAAGATAAAACTGCAAAGAATAATGAAGCAAAACGATAACTTGATACTGAATCGAACAAATGTACTAAGACTGCTAGATGCGATTCCAGATATGAAAGAAATAACGACTAAAGATATTAACATCATAGAATTCTTGGACGAAGTAACAACAGATCAAGTCTGGATTGAATTTAGCAACAAAGAAGCGCTAACAAGGATGACTGAAAATATGATGATTTTAAAACAGCTGGGATTCAGCCTAGCGTTTCCAGACCGGGGAAAACAAGGAATAGAGAACAAAGATCGAAGTCCGACATTCAAGAAATGACGCAACAGAAAAACAAAGATTGCAACAATGGAAATGAAATCCAAAATACACCCAAGGAGATGGCGCATACATCAAGAGAGACAGAGGGCAGAAGACTAGAGACAGAAGCACAGCGGCTGGAACCGACAGAGAAAGAAATACAGAGAAAGTGGCAGGAATCGCGGAGTAAACAAGGAATATGGAGACAACTTCAAGATTCAGACTTAAGAGAACAGGACTACTACACCAACCAAAGATAACAATTAAAGAATGTGAAGAAGACATCACTCTCAATATGCTCCTGAACACCCGCGGCCATAGCCATCTTTTTAGAGAAACAGGCCAAATTCTACACGGCGGCGACATTGTTTGCATACAGGAATCCTGGCTAACAGACCAACCTATATGTGATGGATACATTGTACTGATGAACCCTGCGATCAAAAAGGAAAAAGGGCCGGTCTTCGGCTGGACTCTTGACTATGATAAAGTGCATAGCAAACATAGAAATAATTGAGTCGGAAAACCTCACTCCCTGGGTCCAAGCAACTACGCTTAAATTAAGGAATACAGAAGCTGGGACCAATTCCAACAAAGACGTTGAGAAAGAACACATATGGTGCATTCTCAACGTATATTGGAACCCTATCGCAATAAAAGAAGACACCTTCATAGACAATGTGTTCACAACAATTGACCAAGCCAAAATCAAACACCCAGACTCAGAATGTATTATCTGTGGCGACTTAAACATACATTTATACAATAAAGAAGGTAACGAACTAAACGATTTTGCGCTAGAAAATCTTGCGAGAAAATGGAACAAAGAGTTAGCAAATAGACAAGTGCTCAGATCAGACTGCAGGGATACTACAGGAAGCCGAATGAATGAAACCTGGGCAAACGGTAACAAAACTGCAATAATAGACTATATTTACATCTGCAAAGGACTACATGAAGAGACAAAGTTTTCTACCAACCTCAAAAACCCAAACAGTGACCACTACATATTGAAAAGAGTTCTGAATACCGTGGCCATGAAGGAAGCCACCTGTTCCCTACCTGGTATGGAGATCAACGAAGGAATGAACAGACTAAGGATCAGCCAGCACAGTGGGGAAGCTACCAAGCACAATGTCCAAGTCAAATCTGGAGGACAAACAAAAACTGAATTATGCGTGGCTCCTACTCCCATACAGGAAAGAGACCAAAAGAACCCAAAAAACTATGCAGAGACATCAACATGCGTACGATCACAAAGTAGTACAAAAGAAGAAAGATCTGAGACACGCAATAAATGCACTAAAGAAAGAGAACTCACGAGATTTGGTAAAAAAAGTGAAGTGGGCCAAGCAGCAACACAGTAACTGGATGAAAAACAACAAAGCAATGATACTGCAAGACGATGCTGAAAGCATGCAACATGCCACAAGAAACCAGAACACAAGGCAGCTATGGTCACTGCTGAATGCAAAGCCAGAGACACAAGACGCCATGACAGCAAATGTCCCGGAGGCAAGCTGGACAAAATACTTCATGGATCTATATGGTGAAAAGACACAGCGGAAGGAGAACGAAAAGTGCACAAAGATTCCTTCATGTCACCTCGAGTGGGATCTAGATGACATCACTGACGCAATAAAGAGCTTGAATGCGTCAAGAGCACCAGGGCCTGATGGACTCACCAACATGATCATCAAACAAAATCTGGAGCCCTGGGGCCTAATATGCAACAGCATTTTTGACCTTATACAGAAAACGAAAAACATACCAGAAACGTGGCAGCAATCCACAATAATCCCTAAGTGGGAAAACTGAAGAGCCGAGCAACTACCGCCCACTGGCCTTACTGGACCCGTTAGGGAAAGTATTTGCGAAAATCATATTAAGGAACTTGAACAACTGGGCTACTAAGGAAAAAAAATACGCCAGAAGGCAGACAGGATTTATAAAAAACATAGAAACGAACATCAACATTTTCATTCTGAACTTGCTAAAACATCAAGCAATACAATCAAAGACGCAAATCTATGCAGGATTCATAGACCTCAAACTAGCATTCGATTCAGTCAATAGAGACCTCCTTTGGAAGAAACTGAGAGATTGGGATTGTCCTAGTAACATCCTGGAACCGATCATGCTATTGTACCAGAATACCACCATAAGGATAAGAATGTCCAAAGAAGGCATACTATCTTTTTTTTTTTTTTTTTTTTTTTTATTTGTATATGGTTTATTAAACCTTTACAAAAGAAAACACAAACACACAAAATACACAATATAGATACACAGTTACAGATTTAGCATATTGGCAGGGCTATAAGAGTATTTAAAAGTATTTCAAAGCACAAAAATCGGAGACTCATCCTAAAATCATCAAAAAGTTGCAAGAGCAAACACAGTAACACCAAATTACCCTAGATCCTTAACCCATATCCTAAGACAGCATGGTAACAAACAAGCATATCTATTCCAGGTGGAGGTTACGAATAAAACTCGATAGGGCCAAACCCTCTCTACTTGTTCCAATACACAAGCAACGTTGCCATACTAGGTCAATCGAGAGACCTAGAAATTGTAATTTCAAGACATTCAGGCAAGAGTCTCTCAGGACATTAAGATGAGTGCAAAACAGAATAAGGTGTTTAGCCGTTTCAGGAACTAAGTAACAAAATCTACAGAGACTGTTAGCTGGTGTAATCAGTTTCCACCTCAACTTAGTATCCCGAGTAGGTAGAATATTCCACCGCAGTCTGAGTAGTGTTTGTCTATGATCCCGATTTGGAAAAATCTTAAGAATTGGAGAGAGAGTTCCTCTTTTTTTGTGCTCATGAGCCAAGTGAGACATAGAAGCATATGTATGAAAAGCATCCACAGTCCGGCACCAATCAAAATCCCACAGCTTCATTTTAGTTTTAGTCGGGTTAGTGATTAGTTGCTCTAAGTCTGAACTGATATTGGCCAGAATATCTTCACAGAGCATAGCAAATTTATGTAGGAAACCAGATCGATAAATGTTATTGCCAACCAGTTCGTATAGCGTGTTGGCGGTAGGGGCCTTTAGTTTAGCATAGAGCAAAAGCTTCCTCCACTCGACTCGTGCAGTCAAAGAAATATAGCCTAGCTCGAAACGAATCGCAGCAAGGGGTACTGCATTTGGGATGAGTAAAACCCGTCTCCATATGTCCCCTTCAATACCCTCCAATTTGGCGATGGTTAACCGAGTGCCGAACTCTAGGCCATATATCAATTTCGGTGCGATTTTCCCCTCAAAAAAGAGTAAAGCAGGTCTAATGGAGATTCGGCCATATTTACGGTCAATTTTATGGACCTGACTGGCCAGAACCTTGGCTTTATTCAAGAGAAGAAGGTTTTGCCCTTTTGAACCTCTTCTTGCTCCCAGGTGATAGCCCAGGTAAGTAAGGCAAGTGGAACTGGTTACAGTCACATCACTTAACTTCCAGAGATTTGTTTTCTTCTTAATAATCCCTTTAGAAAAGGCAAGAATTTTGGTTTTCGCCGGATTAATATACAGGCCATTAAGTTGAGCATAATTGGCGAATAGATCCAGCAAACGCTGTAACCCCACCTTAGTTAGATCGAATAGAACAAAATCATCAGCGTAGGCCAGCCAAATAAGCTTCAAAGTGCCAATACTCGGCGCTAATAGCCCCTCTTTCAAAAGGTGCTCTGCTGCATCTGAGACATATTGATTAAACACCCAAGGGGCTAGCACACAGCCCTGTCTAACCCCACGATGAGTACGGACAGCATCTGACATATCCCCCTTTTTATTTAACCGGATTCGAATAGTAGAATTATTATAAACCCCCTCCATTAGGCTAATTAAGCCCCTTGGCAGACCCCAGGCATAGAGTTTTTGCCAAAGCCTATTTCGGTCAACACAGTCAAAGGCTGCCGAGAGGTCCACTGAGGCCATAAAAGTGGGTCCCCTAGTTGAGCTCCAGGCAGTCTCCTGAATACATTTAACTACCAGAAGGCATACTATCAGACACGATAAAAACAACGAAAG
Organism: Ambystoma mexicanum; assembly: GCF_040938575.1. Taxonomy (NCBI): domain Eukaryota; kingdom Metazoa; phylum Chordata; class Amphibia; order Caudata; family Ambystomatidae; genus Ambystoma; species Ambystoma mexicanum. The sequence goes on along the minus strand of NC_090938.1, from coordinate 108,853,372 downwards.
GCCTGAAACAGGGATGCCCTTTCGCTACCACGCTATTTCACCTTTATACAGCTGATTTAGAAGAATGCATATACACACCCCGGATCAATCCACCAAAATTGAATGGCACAATACTGACATGCATTATGTATGCAGACGACATCGTCGTACTCGCAAAAACACTGCAGCGATTGCAAATAGCACTAGAAAATATACAGACATACATGATCAAAAACCAACTCGAAATAAATGTAAAGAAAACTAAAATCATGACACTGAAGAAGCAAAGACGTAAGAAAGGGCCTGCCAACAACTTCCAGATTGGAAAAGAAAAAATCGAGGAAGTAGCCAGAGTCAAGTACCTTGGAATATGGCTGAATCAATCGGCTGTCGAGACAGACACGACACTGCTCCTCAAAGATAAAGCACTGGCACTAGCGCGGCAAGCAAAGGTGCTACACGCAAAATATGGAACATTTTCCTTAATACCAGTGATAACTTTCTATAAGCAGAAAGTGACGGCTATACTCACATAATGCTCAGAAGCTCTGCTAAACATAGAAAACAACATATGGCAACAGATAGAAGGACAGTTCTAGAGGAAAGTTTTAAACTTGCCAACATCATTTCCCATGCCACGCTTACGAGCCGAATTAGCGCTACAGTCACTACAATCTCTTGTCATCTGGAAACAAATGGATCTGTACAGAAAGATCATGAGTGAAAACTATGCTCCGCCGCTAGAAATCTTCCAAAAAACAACAAACGGGATGAATGCTCAACCACTTGAAATGTGGAAAAAATGTATCAAAGCAAAATGTGAAGCTGAAGGTATATCGAGAGACCAGCTCATAAATAGACCTCATAGGGCAAAAAAGAGACTGATAGAAAATGACTGGATAAAGACAAACGAGATCAAGTCTACATACACATTGGATGTTCTGTGTACCCTAGATATCAGACCAATCAACAAATTAACAGAATACCTCAAGTGCTTCCCGTCAGCGAAAATCAGAGACACTTTTATGCGAATGAGATTGAACATCCTTCACACACGAGAAATTATGGCTGCCAGGAAAATAATATCTGCGCAAGAAAAATTCTGCAGGTTCTGTGGAGACAGAGCAATAATAGAAACCTTGCACCACATAATAATGATATGCCCCGCTCTAAGCGAGAAAAGAGACTTAGCTGTACGATGGTTTATACAAAACCACACATCGCTCTCGCAAGAAGACCGATGGGCATGAATTCTAGCTGAAAAAGAAAAAAAATGGATACATGCGGTTGTCTCATACTGGAACATCATGGAGTATGCTCAAATGGGCTAAGAAATAAGAAAGAAAGAAAATAACCTTTAAAGGGCAACAGCACTGGACACAATGCCCGAACTCTAAAAAAAAAAAAAAAAACTAAGGAAAGGAAGAGAGAGAACAATGAAAAACAGACAAAATGAAAGGTTTGAAAGACAAACCACAACATTTTATTAAAAAAAAAAGAATCTAAGAATTTCCTGTCGGGGAACAGGTCCCCCAGTTTCAGGACTTTTTCGGGGTCCCATTTCTTTCGCATCGTGGTGTCTAGTGTGGGAGTAATGCCCGGGTAGTGACACATTGGGGAGGGGGCCCAGTACGGGTATGTGGAACCCACTCTGTGATATAATGCAGCCCATGCCCGTGTAGTGCAGGCCACCGGATCTAGACCGCCCAACCTTCCGTGCTTCATGGCAAATATCATAAAGCGTATGTCGATGGGGGGAATGGCTTGTTTCTCCAATTGTGTGTGGGCATATGCTTCAGTGCCCTGAAACCAATATTTGGCATAGTGGCATTGCGCTGCGTGGTAGTATATGGTAAAGTTTGGTGCAGCCAGTCCCCCTGTATCACATTTTTTGCTTAATTTGGCCCAGCTCTGACTGACCGTATCCCTGCCCCATACAAATTGGATGCCATTCTTTGCAGTTTCTGAAAAAACGCTTTGCCCGGCCATGTAGGGATATTACTAAATAGGTAAAGTAACTTAGGGACCACTACCATCTTAAGGAGGGCAATGCGGCCATATAGTAAAATGAGGAGTTTGTTCCATAGCGTCAGTTTGGTCTGTAGTTGTGAAATGAAGGGGCCATAGTTGATATTATAGAGCGCATCTCTATTGGTAGCTATGATTATACCAAGGTAGCAAGCTGAGTTTGGCGACCAGCGGAGTTGTGCCGTGGCCACCGATCTCGTGGCGCTCAATGTCAGAGGGATTATCTCTGATTTAGCTTAATTGATTTTATAGCTCGAGAATTTAGCAAACTCTGTAATGTCCTGCATGACTGGTAATAGATTGGTTTCTGGATTCATTAGGTATAGTAAGGTGTTATCTGTGTAGAGCAAGACGAGCTGGGGGGGTCCACGGATCTGAATGCCCCGGTTCAAGTCTTATGACGTAGGTGAACCGCCATCCCTTCTATCATGAGGGCAAAACTTAGGGGGCAATGGGGACATCCTTGACATGTGCCTCTATGTAGGGTGAAGGCTGGGGACAGGGTATGACTCGTCCTAATTTTAGCTTTGGGATCTTTGTATAATAGCCGGATAAAGCTCTGGAAGTACAGGCCAAACCCCATACGGTTCAGTATAGCAAACATATATCCCCAAGACACTGAGTCAAACGCTTTTTCAGCATCGAGCGTAACCGCCACTGGATCAGTGTCAGGGTCAAGCTGCACTATGATCGCGAAGAGTCTCCGCAGATTTAAGGATGTGGATCTAGTAGGTATGAACCCAGATTGGTCAGGATGTATCAGTTTGTTCATATGGGGGATAAGCCTGTTTGCTATGACCTTAGCGTATATTTTGGTGTTTGTATTGATTAACGAGAGGGGGCGATACGATTGGGGATCTTGTAGGGGTTTGTGTGGTTTGAGTAGGATGGTTATGGTGGCTTCCCTCATGGATTCCGGGAGTGTGCCGGACGATAGGGCTTCTTCCCATAGCTCTAGTAATTTGGAGGACAGCTAATCTGAGTAACATTTGTAAAAGTCTACTGGAAGGCCGTCCGGGCCTGGGGCTTTGCCCGGTGTTAGATCTTTAATTGCCTGACCGATTTCCTCGATTGTAAAGGGGGTATCAAGTAATTCTCTGTCCCTCTGTTCTAGCCTGGGAAGTGGAATGGAGGACATGTAATGGTCTAGATCTTGTGCCGTTACTTGGTCATTGTTCTTATATAGCTCGGAGTAGAAGTCTATGAAGACTTTGTTGATCTTGTCTGGCTTTGTGTGGACTGACCCGTCTGCCCCATTGATGAACGTAATTGCTTTCAATCCCTGTTCCGACTTCATCAGGTTCGCCAGCATCCTACCGGCTTCGTTGCCCTCCCCGTATTGTCTGGCACTGATTGGCTGAGTAATGTATTTTATTTCTCGTTCTGCCAAGACTCTGAATCTCTCCAGCTGTTCCTGCATTGGCTTAAGGGTCTTGTTGCCTGGCGCTTGTGCATGTGCATTTTCCAACGAACAGAGGGTGGTTTCTGTTTGGTCTAGGTCATACCTGATGGTCTTTAATGTGCCCAGGTTTTGGATAGGAGGTGCCCTCTTGTCCAGACCATGATTCCCAGATCGTGGCGAGCGAGGCCACTGTGCCCTCGTTGAGGTCAAAGAATTTGTTGATCTCTACTCTCAGTGGTTCTATAATTGTTTTCGTCTCGTAGAATGGACGGCGGCATCCACCATATGCTTTGTATTTTTTCTGTGGCACCCATGTTTATTTCCACCTGCACCGGTGAATGGTCCGATAATGTGTGTGGCAGGATGGAGCATCTGCTCACCTGTCGGATGAGTTCTAGTGAGAGTAGCCAAAAGTCTATCCATGAGCTGGAGGAGTGCACGGTTGAATGGAATGTGAATTCCTTCGATGCCGGGTGTAGTTCTCTCCACACGTCAACAGTGGTATCTCAGACATCCCCTGCAGTATTGTCTTGGCAGCTTTGGAGTGGGCTATAGGGGGTCTAGATGATCTGTCTTTATGGAGGTCAAGGATTGTCTTGTAACCACCTCCCCATTTAATCCTGGCATCACCTTGGGGTGATATTTGTGACATTACATGCAGGTAAAATTCCAGGGTTTCGATGTTTGGGCCATATGTATTCACTAGGATTACTTCTTGGTTCTGTAGTGTGCCCCGTTGATCACAAATCTCCCTTCAGTGTCTATTGCCGATTTTGTGAGTTGGAAGCCGGTTTGGCGGTGTATGATGGTTAGCACCCCTCTGGAGTGCGAGGAATATTCTGTGCCGATTCTCAGGGAGCCCCAGTCTCTGGCAACGGATTCCACGACCCTAGTCGTTGCATGTGTCTCTTGCAGGTATAGGATATCCATCCTATGTTGTCTGGCATAAACCAGTATTTTCCTGGCCTTAATAGGATTTGTCAGACCTCTTACATTGCATGATAGGAGGTTCACTCTATTCGTTGGTCCTGTTGATGCCATGTGTAAGTGAAAGGTATCATGGTAATGTGCCTATTGTCGAACTTGTGTGTGTCGATCTTGATCCAGCCGTCAGCCTTTTCCATTTGAACAGTCTGATTCAGTGGGTGGCTGTCTGCGGCCACTACTGGAAAACCTTAGAACTTGCTGCTTGTGTGAGACATAAATGATACCTGTAGCGGAGTGGGTGGGAGTAGGTGCATCGCCAATCTGTTGTGGTGCGGGGCTTTAACTGGTGTTTGAGTGATAGGACCGGCACCTCGGCTTTAGTTCCTCATCCATTATTCAGGGCTTCAGGGATGTGTTGTTCGATATAGGACATGGACTCGCCTGGTGTTTCGAAAAAGTGGGCTCTACCCACATGTTGTAGATGAAGTTTTGCAGGAAACAGCATTGTATACTGTATTTTCCTTCCCCGTAGAGTTTTTTTGACTTGATCAAATGTTCGTCTGGCTGCCTGGACCTCATTGGAAAAATCCCGGTATATATGTATTCGGTTGGAGTCATTGGACAGGGAGCCTTTCTCACGTGCTAGTCAAAGGATCAGATCTCGATTGCGGTATTTGAGCAGGTGAGCTATTATCGTGCGTGGGGAGCCCCTGGTTTGGGAGTTTGGGCAAGTTATCTGTGGACCCTCTCCACTAAAAATTGTTGCGAGAACTGGGCTTCCAGAAACAGTGAGCAGAGGCCTTCCTTAAGAAACTGCTCCATTGGTACATTCATGGTTCTTTCTGCCATCCCTACTACCCTAATATTATTACGACAGGACCTGGATTCGAGATCCTCACACTTATCCCGGATTGTCTTTAGTTTTTTTGGATCTCCTCGATTGCTTTGCCATGTGTGGTCGATGTATCCTCCAGGTTACTCACCCTTTCCTCTGTCTCTGAGACCCTGGCATTCACTTTTTGTATGTCGGACCTGATGGAGGTTATGGTGCTTGGATTTTGTCCAATTTGTTGTTGACAGCCGCGAAACCAGTCTGCAGCGCAGTCAGGTATGGCTCCATGTTTGGTTCAGTGTGTGGTTGGGTGGTACCTGAGGGGAGCGTGGCTGGAGCCCTGGGATACGTCCATGCCATTCGCACTGGTGAATGCGTCCATCAAACCTCCCTTTTTGCTTCTGGTGCCCCTTGTCATGCTAGCGTTGAATGGGCAACGTACTTCCCGTGGTTCGGGGGTGTGTTTGCACTCGAGTGTTACTTGTTATGGCAGGTATGGTAGGCCTGATTCTTAGGTGCAGAATTGAGGGCCAGTGGCAGCTGCCTGGTTCTTAACGGGGTATTCGGTTCCTCTAGTTCTCTTCGTTATGTACTTGCCTCAGTGGATACACTTAGGTGCTGGTACTTGGCCTGTGTCTACCTGGGCTTAGAATCCCCTAGGCATGAATCCAGACTGACGTGGCCCAGGGCTGCCTCCCTGTGTGCCTTGGTTTGGAGGATGCTGACCCAAGTCTAGTATGTTGGTGTCTCTGCTGAACGCTGTGTGAGAGCTAGGTGTCTGCTTGTCAGATTGAACAGTTAGTTTAACTTTGCTGGCCCCTGCAACTCGCGAGTAACCTGCTTGGGGCAGTTATCTATTTAGCGCGTTGGCTGCCCAGGTGCTATTCTCCTTTGCAGTAGTAAGGGGTTTCTGGGACTCTCTGTCTCTGTATTCAGGAGCGCGACTCTGGCGAGGATATCAAGCCCCCAGGAGGTGCACACAGAGCGGCCTGGTCAATACAGACGTGAGGTACGGTACCCTTTACTGCCCTTATATGCCTGGGCTGGAGGTTTGCTTTACACCCGATGGGTGTCCGGATGCTGTGGGGTGGCGCGGGGTGCCGGGTGCCCCGTGGAGCAGACGGTTGCTGATTCACCCGCAGCAGAGAGATTGATACTAGGGGAGGATGCAGCTCCGGGCGGTCCCCCCCGTGGTTATGATGGTGACTTTGGACAGCACAGCAGAGGGTCGCAGCAGCACACAGTGTACGGACGCCCCACCCATTCTTCAGCCAGGTCACGTACCTTCACCAGTGGGGTCTTGATCTCGGTGTCTCCTCTCCTTCCTCTGCTCTGCAGGTCACTGACCGGGCAGGCTTGCTGGGTTTGTCTCTGGTCCACTACATTGTCGGCCAACCACGGCACCTCGCACTGCCAGTCGCCGGGGGGGCCGGGGCGAGCTCCGAGGAGCGGGCTGTTATTGGCGTGCGGAGCACACCCAGTATTATCTGCTACTTGCTGCAACTCGGCTCTGCCGCAGGCACCCGTGGGCGAGGCTTTCTGCTGGTTTCTGCCGTCTGTGGCCGGGCTGGCGCTGCTCACCTCACGTCTAGCCGAGTCCGCTCCCGGTGTGTCGGGGCCTCAAACGCACTGGTCGGACCACCCATGTTTTCTTCTCCTTTGGGGTTGCACAGTCTGCCTCAACCTCGCCACCTCTGAGCCCCGGGTTGCTGCCGGGAGGATCTTTGCAACTCGATCCATGCCCAACCAGGCATCTGCTCACAACGGCTTCCCACACCACCCTCAGCCAGCCGTCTGATGTGATCTTCAGGGTATGGGCAGTTTTGGCGCGTGAAACGCGGCCAGGGTTTTCAGCTGTCCACAATGACCTAGGTCACCACGGGTGCTAGAGGGCTCGGTTTGCTCCCAAATTTTCACTGAAGGTGCATGATCGGGTACCGTTCATACCTCTGTGTTTACTCTCACTAGTGTGAGCACCACTCCGCAGGATAGCAGTAGCAGGATTTTATGAGTTACAGAGCGCTCACATCAAGCGGCCATCTTTACTGGTGCACAACAGCGCCCCCTACTATTTCCCCATCATTGTTATCCTCCTCAAACAATTCTTCATCGGTCAGTTCTTGCAATGGTATATTGGGGGTCAATACATAACACAGTGCGCCACACGCACCCATGGATATCAGTTCCCAGCACCACAATTCTTTTTGCAGACACTTGCAGACACTTGCAACCCCTCCAAATATAGAGACAGAATGGTGCCAGCTACCACTTCGGGTGTTGTTACGGGCGGAAATTAAAATCTGCAGGTACTCTCCATTCGAAGGGATTGTGTCCTCCGACATATTCCTTATCTTTGATATATCATCTCCCAGCTTGCTGGCCTCGGAATTTTTTTTTCAGTAGAGGGCGCTGCGCGTCGACGTCCCTCGAGCCGATGTCCCTCGACGGCCTCTGTATCGGCGCCAACGTCATCACGCGTATAAATAGACCTGAGCAGCGTCCGTTGCTCACTTCCGTTTTTCCGCGGTTCGTGGGGCCTCGGAATATCATTGCTCAGTTCTTCAGTCAAATATATCATTATTCCTCGTGAATACCGACTCGTACTCGATGGCTTCCTCACCTGAACCGACGACTCTACGGTCCGGCTTCAAAAAAGTGTCAAGACTGTGGAAAGAAAATGTCGTTGACGGATCCTCACAGGATCTGTTTATGGTGCCTGGGAATCGAGCACCATTGTTCGTAGTGCGAGGACTGCATGTCCATGACGGCGAAAGCCTTGAAGGAGCGTAAGGGGAAGCTCGAGAGAGGTAAGGCAGTTAAAACTTCTTCGAAAGTTTCCTCGGCGGAGTCGAGACATTCGTCTCCTCGCCATCACAAAAGACATTCTCGTTCTAGTTCTCGAAGCAGTTCCCATCACTCTTCGAGATCTAAGCATTCAAAAAAGAGACGTCGAAGATCCCCTTCCTCGTCTTCGTCTTCTTCCGTTTCCCCAAAAAGGGTCTCCTGCCCAACAAAACATAACTCTCAGGCTGAGTGGGAGGAATTCAGGAAAAAGATGCTAAGCGTCTTAGAGAAAGCGGCCTCGACCCTCTCGAAGACTGCTGAGGGTGATACCCTGGGGGAAAGACCCGAAAAATCAAAAAGCCGCGAGTCGCAGCACCCGGCGAAAGAAGCCACTGGAGAGCGTCACAAACCCTCGAGTAAAGGCAAAGTTGCGTCTTCGACGCCGACATTGAAGATCCCTTCGACACATAGATCGGTGTCGTCGACGCCGTTATCGAAGGATTCTTCGACGCACAGGTCAGTCGAGTCGACGCCGTCTTCGACGCCGACGTCGACGCCGAGAAAGGATAAACCCACGGCCACCTCACAGCCAGTGGCCATACCCAGTGTCTCGAGCACGAGAATGCCGTCGACAACCTCGAGTAGAATCCCGATACTCTCGAGTTCATCGAGGCCTCTACCACCTTTCTCAACGCCTTTTTCGGTGGCTTCGATGGCTTTGAAGCCTTTAACGTCCGCGTCGATGACGTCGACGTTTTCTCAGCCAATCATGACGAATTTGGCTCCTTCTGCTCTGGAAATGGGATTTTTACCATTTTCAAGACCTGATCACTCCCAGAGTCTTATCTTCTATTTATGAAGAAGGGGAGGATTTGGATCAGGAAAGACCTTTTGAGTTGCAGGGACCTGCGACTCCTGCACCAGAGGAATTTACCTCTGAGGAAGGTAGGTTTAAAGACCTCCACGAATCCCTACAGGAAGCAAGTGGGTTGGACACTTCCCCAGAAGTGGAATTTGCCACACCAGACCCAAGGGAACATGCTGAAACCCCTTATAGAACCTTGATGGCAAGGATAATAGAGTTTATGGGGTGGTCCACACCCTCACCTGCTTTTCAGCAAGACGACCTCACAGACATCTTGGTCAAAGGTCCACAGGAGGATCCTGTGGTGCCATTTCATGCGGCATTACAAAGGAGAATATTGGCAAACTGGGAAACACCTGAGGTAATCCCAGCGGTAAACAAACAATTATTAGCTAAATATAGGGTGTCTTCTGCTGACCCTGAATATTTATCCAAACACCCAACTCCGGAGAGTCTGGTTGTTCAGGCAGCTACTTCAGCAGGTAGTAAATCGGCTTACCCTACTGTTCCACAGGATAGGGATGATAAGAGATATGACTCTATGGCCAAAAAAGTATTTTCCGCACGTAGCATGGCGTTGAAATCCATCAATGCTACTTGTACGCTCGCTAGGTTCAGCCACACACTTTGGGAGTGTGCTTCATCAGCGGCTGACTGCCTCCCGGAGGGAGAAGAAAGGGAAGCGTTCCTAAACATCATCAAGGATGGTAAAGACACTATGTGCGAATCCCTTCAAACTGTCATCGATTCTGTTGACAGCATCAGCAGGGCCATGGCGGCAAGTAAAACAACCCGGAGATTTGCTTGGTTGTGAAAGTCTGGTTTTGCTCCAGATGTGCAAAGCAGACTCTTGAATATGACCTTTGACGGCTCTTCTTTGTTTGGTAAGAAGGCGGATGACAGTTTAGAAAAACTACAAACATCTAAGGCAGCAGCAAAATCCCTAGGAGCTGCAATCCGTCAGACACCATATCGCCCCTCAGGAACCTCTTGGAGAGGTAAGTCCTTTCGCTTCTATTCCGCATTCGGAAACGGCAGAGAACAGCTGGTTCAAAGGGGTCAGAAAAAATTCACCTGAGGTGGACGAGGTAAAAACACAAAAGCCGCAGCAGCAGCAGGTGCCTCTTTACCCTCGGCATCTGCATCAGCCGCCTCCAAACCGCTCTGAGGACTCTCTTCACAAAACACCAGTAGGGGGCAGGTTAACTCAACATCTGACGGAATGGCAGGCTATTACGTCAGATGCTTGGGCATTGGAGACAGTTGCCCAAGGTTACTGCCTGCCTTTTCTACGCATCCCTCAGAGTCATCCACCAGGGAACAGCTCTCTGAAAGTTCCAGATCCGCTCCTCTTGCAGGAAATTGTAGACCTGCTAGAGAAAGGTGCCATAGAACCGGTACCTGTAGCAGAGAGGAACAAGGGCTGGTACTCCCCCTACATTCTCATACCGAAGAAAGACGGAGGACTGAGACCTATCTTGGACTTACGAGAATTGAACATGTTCCTCAGGAAGGACAAGTTCAAGATGGTAACTCTCTCTCAGATCCTTCAGGCCCTCCAGCTCCAGGACTGGCTGCTATCTCTCGACCTCCAGGATGCTTATTTCCATGTGCCTATCCATCTCAAACACAGAAAATACCTGAGGTTCGCAATTGGCGGCTCTCATTATCAATTTCGAGTTCTGCTTTTTGGGCTGACCTCCGCCCGAGGGTCTTCACCAAGCTAATGTTGGTAGTGGCTGCAAGTCTAAGGAGGGAAGGGATCCACGTCTACCCCTACCTGGACGATTGGCTGATCAGAGCTGTATCTTCGGAACAAGCTCAGATCCAGCTAGATTATGTCTGCCACTTCCTTCACAAACAGGGCTTCTCCCTCAATTTAAACAAGTCACAGATGATACCATCACAGAGACTCCAGTTCATTGGAGCGGTCCTGGACACTTCCCTGGGAAAAGCCTCGCCACCAGAGATAAGGGCTCAAGATATTCTGCAGATGGTCACCAAGTTTCAAAATGCCCAACGTCTCCCAGCCTTCGACTTTTTGAGGTTGCTAGGCCTCATGGCATCCTGCATCTTCCTTGTGCCAGAGGCTCGCCTGAGAATGAGATCTCTTCAGTGGGCACTGAGAACTCAGTGGTCGCAATTCTCAGGGAGAATGACAGACCTCCTTCAGATTCCGGACAAGGTGGCTCGAGACCTTCAGTGGTGGGCCTGCCAGAAAAACATCTTGAAGGGGGAACTGTTTTGGCAACCATGGCCAGAGATAACAGTAGTCACAGATGCCTCACTCACGGGGTGGGGAGCCCATACCAACGACTTGACCATCAGCGGTCGTTGGTCTCCTTCGGAGGCCAGACTACATATCAACCTGTTAGAGCTGAGAGCAATCAGAGTAGCGCTGAAAGCATTTCTGCCATCTGTACAGGGGAAAAATGTCCTGATAATGACGGACAACACAGTGGCCATGCACTACCTCAACTAAAGAGGAGGCGTACGATCACTGCCACTGTGCAGAGAGGCAATGCAGCTCTGGTTTTGGGCAATTCAAGAAGGAATCTCTCTATCAGCAGTTCACCTAGCCCGAGAGAAGAACTTGACGGTGGACGTTTTGAGCAGGCAGGGCACAGTCTCCCATGAGTGGGAACTAGCTCAGGAAGTCCTTCAGGAGATCTTTGCCCTTTGGGGAACCCCTCAAGTGGATCTGTTTGCCACCAGTACCAACAGAAAGTGCAATCTGTTTTGTTCAAGGGAAGTTCCCCCGAGAGGAGCTCTAGGGGACGCGTTCGTAGTGGACTGGGAGTTTCCACTCCGGTACGCGTTTCCACCAGTCCCTGTCATTCCTCAAACGATCAGGAGGTTGAGAAGATTCCGGAGAACCATGATCCTAATTGCCCCAGACTGGGCCAGGAGAAGGTGGTACCCGGACCTTCTGGACATGTCCATCTGCCCTCCAATTTGTCTTCCACTCAAGGAGAATCTTCTCTCACAGAAGGGAGGTCAGGTTCTCCATCCAGACATCAGAACCCTCAACCTTCACGCCTGGTTTCTGAAAGGTTGAGATACAAGGATTGGGACCTCCCTGATGACGTCATGGAAGTGTTGCTTTCGGCCAGAAGGCCAGCAACAAAGTCTTTATACTGCTGCCGTTGGAACAAATTCTGCAGCTGGTGTAGAGAAGAGAATATCGGCCCCTTTTCATGTGGTACACCAACGGTGTTATCCTTTCTACTCTACTTGGCAAATTCAGGCCTTCAAGTTGGCACTATCAGGGGTTTCTCGCAGCGCTATCGATCTTCAAGCGCACTGCAGAGAAGCCTTCGTATTTCAAATTACCCTTAGTAATACAATTTCTAAAGGGATGTCATGATGCCTACCCTTGGGCATCCGGATCGAATCCATCAGCCCCGGGACCAGGCATCCAGATACTCATTAAAACCCCAACAGCCCCGGCTGGGGGCTGTTTGGATTCAGTCCTGGCGCCTTAGGCGCCAGGCTCATCATAGAAATCAGTCCTGGCGCTATAGGCGCCAGGCTCATAGACTTTATTTACCTTATGCAGACCATGCTGCAAATGAGTCCAAGCCAACGTGAGGCCTGGATGGGACTATTTTATTACAGGGACTATTTTACACTCGGGTGTGGTTCTGGGGAACTTCTTACCTGGGACTACTTTGCAGGCTATTTAAACCACGCCCGAACAGCAGCCCATGCTTCGCGTTATTCTGCATCCAGCAGCGCGACGCTCACCGTGTCTGCAAGTCAGCATCCAGTTTTCTGCCACGCCCGCCTCGAATCCGGAGCTCCTAGACAAAAGGAAAAGAAAGGAGAAGAGGTTAGGTCACGGACATTATTTGATTCCTTACCTGATTCCGGACCCAGCACATCTCCGAGCCTGGAAAGGGCATTATTTCAGCACGGGTCGCTTCGCCAGCAGCAGCGTCATGTTATACTCACCAGTCCACCGCATCTTTCGACTCGGCGCTGCCTCCATCATTTTCTTCGTTGAAATTCAGCACCTGGGGGGAAAACAAAAGGAATAACAAGGTGAGCCGAGAAAACCGACAAAGACAATCTCTTTGCCACCTTAGGCTTACCTGCTTTACCACTGGAGGTATTATTCTTTAATTCGCCGCATCTTCCTATGCCGCACCTATAAAGGGAGAGAAAACAGCAAGCTAAACTCATGCAACTTTCACCGGACAGTGTTTGGTAATACAGACTCTTACCTGAACGCCATCAGCTGCCTCCAGGCAATATTCTTTTGGACCCAGCTGCAACCTAACGAGGGAATGGAACAAGAGTGAACATCGGACATATTGAACTCTTTGAACTTTATAGACACTGGAGTCAATATTCCTCCGGAACTCCTCCAGTACCTTCAACCCAGTGAAGTAACTGGTATCTATGCGCCCCTCCCTGCATGCCATGCAGGATGGAGAGCTCCTCATTTAAAAACATAATGTGAGGTTACCAAAAGGGGATATCGGAGGTGATTAGTGGGGAGAACGAGAACTGTTGGGGGGCCATCACTAAAGTCCACGGGTGGCTAAATCCCTTTCTCCACTTGCAGGAGAATACTTCTACGAGTCCAGCAGACAAGATTAGGCGGGCCAGTCCAGACTGTCATCTCTTCACTACGCATCACGTTGGTGGAGACCGCAGCTGTCCGGGTCCGATCGACGCCCCTGTGGGAACCAGGTGAGCGTAACAAGGGATTAACTAATGTCTACCCTCCAAGACCTTTCCAGGTTCATTTATGGGACTTAAATTTAGTCTTAAATTTCCTGATGGGGACTCCTTTCGAACCACTCCACTCTTGTTCGCTAAGATTTCTCACCCTTAAAACTGTCTTATTAGTGGCTTTAACATCTGCTAGAAGGGTAAGCGAATTACAAGCTCTATCTTGTAAACCCCCTCATACAATTTTTCATAAAGACAAAGTTTTCCTACAGGTGAAGCCTAATTTCCTCCCAAAGGTGGTTTCTGAATTCCACATCACTCAGAAAATTACCTTACCTTCATTCTATCCGCCTCCCCATCCGGGGAAAGAGGAAGAAAGGCTACATAGGCTGGACCCAAAGCGGGCTTTAAGCTTTTACATCAGCAGACTTTCTAGGATTAGGCAAGCAGACAACTGTTCGTAGGTTACACAGGGTGCCAGTTCGAGACATATGTGCGGCTGCCACATGGTCGTCCGCACATACCTTCACAAGATTTTACAACCTGGATTCCTCCTCTAGTCAAGAGACTAGGTTTGGCAAAGCCGTATTACATTCGGTTCATTCCTAAAAGGAAACATGGTGTTTTACTCCCACCTCCAATTGCACACCACTGCTATGGGAGTCTATCAAAGATAAGGAATACGTCGGAGGACACAATCCCTTCGAAGAACAAGTTACTTCTTACCTTGTAACGTTCTTTCAATGGGATGTTCCTCCAACGTATTCCTTATCGCCCCTCCCATCCATTCCTGCAGTAATACTTCCCTTGTGGTTGCAGCTTACACTCCTTCAAAGTCAATAACCAATTCATGTGAAACAACTGTTAACGTCAAAACGGAACTGAGCAACGGACGCTGCGCGAGTCTATTTATAAGCGTGATGATGTCGGCGCCGATACAGAGGCCGTCGAGGGACATCGGCTCGAGGGGCGTCGACGCGCAGCGCTATCTACTGAAAAAAAAATTCCGAGGCCAGCAAGCTGGGAGATGATCTATCAAAGATAAGGAATACGTCGGAGGAACATCCCATCGAAAGAACGTTACAAGGTAAGAAGTAACTTGTTCTTCTTTCCTGGTCAGCTGGGGTACTGCTCTGGCTAATACTCAAATCCCATAAAAGAACATGTCAGGGTTCACTGGTATCCTTCTCACTACATTTCATTTGCCACATCATGGATCAGCAGGGAGCACATGCTGGGGGTGACGCAAACAACCTGTCATGATTCCTATCCCCGGGCATCCGGACCAGGTCCATCTGTCCCGGGAGCAGGCATCCAGATACTTGGGAAAGACCCAGCAGCCCCGGCTAGGGGCTATCTGGCTACAGTCCTGGCGCCATAGGCGCCAGGCTCATAGAAGGGGTCAGTCCTGGCGCCATAGGCGCCAGGCTCATTTGCTTTCACTTACCTCATGCAGACCATGCTGCTCAGCATTCAAGCCAATGTGAAGTCTGAAGGGGGACTACTTTATGTAAGGGACTATTTTCTTACTCGGGTGTGGTCTTGGGAACTTCTTACCTTGGACTACTTTGAAGGCTATTTAAACCACGCCCGAAGAGCAGCTCATGCTTCGCGTTATTCTTCATCCTGCAGCGTAACGCTCACGTGCCTACAAGCCAGCATCCAGTCTTCTGCCACGCCCGCCTCGAGTCTGGAGCTCCTAGAGAAAAGGGAGAAAGAAGGAAAAAGGTTAGAACAAGAACAATACTTATTTCCTCACCTGATTCTGGATCTATCGCGCCTTTGAATAGGAAGAAAGACATTATTTGATGCGCGTCACATCGTCTGCTGCAGCGCCGCGCTATACTCACCAGCCTTCACAGCACCTCCACGATCCACCTCTGTTTTCATCATTTCTTTACCAAACTCCGGCACCTAAGAGGAATAAAGAACAGCAAGGTGAGCCGAGAGAATAATAAAGCAATATTAGTCACCACTATAGACTTACCTGATTTTACCGCCAGAGGCATTCTTCATCTCCACGGGCCGGCGCATTCTCCTTTTATATTCGCCGAACTCCGGCATCTAAGGGGAACAAAAGGACAGCCAGGTGAGCCGAAAGAACAAACCAAGGGAATCTCCTTCACCATAATAGACTTACCTGATTTTACCACCAGAGGTATTATTCCTCAAAACACCATAATTCTCACTCAGCACCTGTAATAAGGGAGAAAGCAACAGATTACATACAGGTGTCATTACCGAACAGTGTTGGATACTACAGACTCTTACCTGAACTTTACCAGCCGCACGAGGCAATCTTCTCTAGGGTCAAGCTGCAAGCAATAGGACAAGAGTGAAAGTCAGACATTTTGAACTCTTACGAACTATATACTTACGGCTCCTCGCCAGGAACCTCAGAGTCAATCTTGTTCTGGAACTCTCCAATTCCTTCGGACCAGTGAAGTAACTGGTTATCCACGCGCCCCTGCATTCTACGCAGGATGGAGAGCTCATCCTTTAAAAACCTAAGGTGAGAATATAAAAAGAGACATAAGAGGTAATTAGAGGGGAGAACAGTGGGGGGGCGGGTTAGCACTTAACTCCACGGGTGGCTAATTCCCTTTCTCCACTTTCAGGAGAATACTTCTTTGGGTCAAGCAGACGAGATTAGGTGGGCCAGTCCAGTCTGTCATCTCTGCACTACGCGACACGTGGGTGGAAACCACAGCTGTCCACTTCCGATCGACGCCCCTGTGGGAGCCAGGTGAGCGTAACACAACCCCTCTGTCTGTGAAGGATATGGTCATGTTTAATTTACTGAGCAGGTCCCTCCCAAGTAGGTTGATGGGTGAGCTTTCGTAGTAGAGGAGAGAGGCTCGTACTACCTTTCCCCTTTATCTTGACATATAAATCTTCTGTATATTACCACAGCCCCAGAGAATCCCTGCGTGTCGAGAGTTTCTCCTGATAATGGGATGTCACCTTCGCAAATGCATGACTTTTCCGCTCCTGAGTCCACCATGAAGATGAATTGCTTATTTCCTATCTATGCCCCCACCAGTGGTTCCTCTTCTGGATGCAAGGTCATTGATAGTACTGGACATGCAAGTGCTCTCTGTGGGCTGTCCTAGTCGGGATAGGTGTCTGTCCCTGGGCAAGCATAGGGGTCCTCTCCCATCACACAGGCACCTTGGCAAAGTGCTGCTGCGCCGTTTGGAGCAGTGGCGAAAGGGTGTCTGCTCCCCCGACTTGAGAAGTAGGGCGCTTCTGTTATGTTTGCATTGTGTGCGGGGGTGGCGATAGGTGGCGGGGCGGGGCTGCGCAGCGGTGGAGGTAGCTGGATGTAAGCTTGGTATATCTTGTATGGGTTCATAACTGATCCTCGGGTTGGCCCCTGTGGACCATCAGGGTGGGGGTTCCCATATTGTTGTTGATTGTAGTATGGTTGGTTATGTGGGTAGTTCCCTCCCTGCCTGCTGCAGCATTCCCAGGCAAAGTGCCCCCACCTCCCGCCTGACCAACACTGCCCTTGCCCACCTCCTCTTGACCCCTGTCCTCCGAATCCCCTTCTCTTTGCCCTCGGGACCCACCTCATCCTCTTCGTGGCCTTCCTTACCCTTCGGGTCCCGCATATTGTTGATTTCCTTCCCACTGTTCTTGCCCGTTGTCTGCCCACACAGCCGCTATCCTCGTCTGTTTGGTGACGGAGGCACACCCCTCTACTCCCATCTGTTCTGAGGGCAGTACTACTGATACTGCGGCTACTTTCCCTAGTTTGTTTTGTACTAGTTTTGCTTCCTCGGCCTGCCTTCTTTGAATAGTTTCCTTTTCTATCTCTTTGATCCTCCTACAATGATGCACTATGATGCTTTGTATTTCGGGCCAACCTTTCGCTTCTATCCCTGCCTTTTTATCTAGGGTCTTCTGTACTTCCTTTGGGAGTCCCCGCTTTAAAATAAAATAGAGCAAGGACGTTGATTGGTCCAGGCGGCACCCGTTTCTGCCCTCCACATCTCTTGGACCCAAAGAATGAACTGTGCAGCATCTTTCTTATCTCCCATGGTGCATTGCATTATGGAGTGTAAATCAGGAATATCTGGGGAAGCTCTCTGCAGTGCATCCCAAAAGCGTGCTCTGGTATTGTTAAATGAAGCACCATCATAGGTGTCATTACTTATGGTTACTCCCGGATACCCTCCTTCCACCCACACTGTTTCTGCCTGATCTCCTACCACAAATACTAGCAATCTCTTGATATCTCCTATAGCTAAGGGCACCCCTACAGTGTGTTTCTCAAAAGCATATATCCATTTTCCCACGACCGCCGTGAGTGGGGGGAGGGATGTGAGGAGGTTGTTTTTCTCTATCTGTGCCCATGGAACATAATGAGGCCGACCTGCTCCCTTGTGGATCAGGGGCATTTGCAATTTTGATTTTACTTTCCCACTTTTTACTCCACTCCCTTTCTTTTTTGCTAGGGCCATTCTCCCGAACCTTTCTCACAACCTCCCTTCCCACATCCCTTCCACCCTTGATGTTGTCAGGTGTACTTGCTGAACACCTCCCACTGCTCCTTCCTCCCCCTCATCGAAGTCACTCCAGTACACCTTACCCCTCACTGACCCCACATTTTCATATCCTAAACTGACTGTCTCCTCTTCCCTTTCTAATCGCATGGCCCGAATGGGGGCGCTATCGATCCTAAATAGAAAATCTCCTGATATACACTTGTCCTCCTGTGGAGGAGGAGGGGTGGCCAGGGGTTGTGATGCACTCTCTGATCCTCTTGCTGCTTCACATGTCACTCGTAATCTAGCTAACTCTGCATAGGTGGAGGATAACGCTACGTCAATGTCCCTAGCACTCACTCCTGTGTGGATGGGTGTTGTTGTTGGTGGGTCAAATGGTGGGGGCAACGCTGTGCTCGTGTTTGCAAGAGCACTTACCCCGGACTCATAGGTCGGATTTGAATACCATTTCGCTGGTCTTGTTAGTAATGGGTACATTTTCTTAGTTAGCCCACTCCCCCTTTTCACTCTCTCCTATGTTACCCGTTGTCAAATTTTCCGAGGTTATTTCTCTTCTCTCTGACAGGTGTTTCTTCAGACATCCGCCACAAATTCAGCATTTCTCTTCGATTTTGTAAGGGCTTCCCCTTGTATTTGGCAGTCAGGTATGTGGAGGTGTGGTCTAAGGCACCCTGTCCATCGAAGGACCCTTCCTCTGGCCAGGAGTAGGGCATTCCTTCCCCCTTTGTTTCCGTCACCCATTGGCTGTGGTATTTCTTCATTTTGTCACTATACAGGGGCAGGCTTTTACATATATGAGTTAGGGGTGTATCTGTCCCCATGGTTGTCGTCTGTCTAAAGTGTATGTCACAAAATTATTTGTCCAATATTTGTTCCCGTCCGTTTATATCGTCAGGGCTCAAAGAGTCAGTCGCTTTATCTAGGTCTGTCTTTGTACTGTCAGACAATGTGCACACAATCGCTTTTTAGAACATAAAAACAAACAAATTCTTGACAAAGGTTTTTCTTCCCCTTGGAGCATCCCCACATCTCTCCCTCTCCTACTCACTTTTCTTTCACACCATACCTGCCCCTCCTGGGCCTCTTACCTACATATGAGAAAAGACGCTGAAAATAATAAGCTAAAATAATAAGCTAAAACAGTAACCACTACTTTTTCCCGAGCCCTCTAATTATATGGGGCTCTTAATATTTCTCTGTATTGATATTTTCCTGCACTGGTGGGGACAGTGCACTGTGGCTGCCACCTTCTAGCCCGCTCGGATAGGCTCCCTTTCCTTCTCTCATTATATTCTCCTTATAACTTAAAAACCAAAGAAAAAACAATAGAAAATGGCCAAAGAAAACTTCCACAATCAACGAATCAATCTACCCATTCACATCCAGTCACCGCGTGTTCCCCTCTATCATACTGTTCCATTCTCAAACCAAGACATTGTTATCACTTGCAGTCTATACTCACGTGTCTGTGTTCTTCCGAAAGACTCTGTTGGCGGTTAATCCGCAACACCTCTGGGCCTCTCCTTGTGGCTGTACCCAGCTCCAACGAGCAGGCAGGATTTTCACAAAGCCGGCAGGATGAGGTACAAGGACTAGGATCTTCCAGTGGACACCCTGAAAGTGTTGCTTTCAGCAAGAAGACCATCCACTAAGTCGCTTTATGACTGCTGCTCGAAGAAGTTTTGCAGCTGGACCAGGACTAAAGAATTTGACCGTTATGTGTGCAATAAGGGAAACATTTTGTCAGGATTCAGTAACCTCTCCCAAGAGGTGAGCCTTTCCTTGTGAGGCTAGAGAGGTGAACCCACTGCACAATAATCAGCCTAGGGGTGGCGATATGCAGGACTTCACAGCGAGAGACTCCCCTCTAGGGGATGACTCCCGTTCTGCAGATGAGCTCCCTTGAGCCCTAGTTTTTGAGAAAACAGTAACATCAGAACTTCAGAGACATACATCAGACCAAACCACTGTTTCTTATTGTGACATGAGACCCAAGATCCAAACTGAGGAACAGAATAGTAAAACTACTGTGAAGAACTTGAATGCTGAGCAAGTAATATCGATTACTCTCTAGTTGGGACCCAACACCACTGTGACGAAGAAGAATGAACAAATGATGAAGAGTGCTCAACCGAAAGAGAAAATGTGCTATCATTCTCTGCCCCGGAGGACCCACTAATCTATCATAAAAAGGGAAGATGGACTACTATCCGTGAGAAGCAGCGAAACTCAGGAGTTTCAAATAAGCAGAGTTGGGAGTGCTGAGGAAGATCGGAAGATCCTCAGTTGGAAGCCAGAAGAGGCTGTGGGCAAGAAGCACCAAGGAAGCTGAAGGCAGAAGAAAGAGGGAGAAGAAAACCCCAGGCAAGAGAACCAAGCAAGGGTGGTGGCATGACCTAGGAGAGACAAACTGTTGAGTCTGACAACAACGTCAAGACTGTTGGAGCACTAGTGCTGCGGAGAAGAAACAGAAGGAGTCGGAAAACCAAAGCTGTCCTGACCACAAGAGAAATCCCTGTCCTGCAAACAGACTTAGTGATGCCAGCCAGCGGGAAGCAAGGTAACGGGGACAGTGAGAGACCCGAGAGGGAACACAGGAATAAAGAGTACCATAAACCTACGCATCCCATTAAGTGGCCCGAAACGAAGAAGAGTGAGAAACACTGTGGTACTCAGCCTACTTATCTCAGTGAGAGGTTTAAAAGTAAGAAGAATGAGAACCAGTACGAAATGACTTTTAATCATCTCAATAATATAAGAACTGGACAAGAGAATAAGAGTAACTATTGGGTCTGGTATTTCTTTTTGAAATATTTTTTTCTTTTATTGGATATTGTAAGGCACATTTACAACAAATGGTGTTTCAAAATAATTATCTCAAGGAGAAAGACAGTGAATCAGAGGGGGATATGATTTCAAATGTCTTATTCATAAGAAGTTAAAGAATTACAGAAACATAGTGAGCACAGAAGGAGAGACTTTCAGAGACACTTAAGAAAGACATTCAACAAGAATTTCCAAAGCCCATAACGCTGAGGAGAAGTCTACACAGAGAACGAGTCAGGGAGCCAAAGGCTTGGAAAAGTCCCCTAGAGGAACTTAATAAATTAATCCAAGAGTTTGCCAAAATGTATCTCAAAATTGTCTACTGAGGGTAAGGAGGCCTATCCAGGAGAAGGGGGTCTTTCTCCTGGTCTTTTGTTAGTTTTGCCTTAGTGGTAGGGACAGAGCAGCTTAGTTTTGGACAGAGGACAGACTGTTTACTTTGGCCTTCACGCCAGATGAGGAGCACCTTAGTTAGATTAATTAGGCAGGGAAATCCATAGATTAGGCAAAGTGAGGATTTTTTAACTTATTATTTTAATAAAAGAGTTTCATGAATGCCAAAAACTGACCTGTCTCCTTCTGACCTTCCACACCATCTAGGCCTTCAAGTGACTACAGTAAAAGGGTGTCTGGCTGCACTATCCATCTTGAAGTACACACCCAAACATGGTTTGCATTTTACCTTACCTACAGTTATCCAATTTTTCAATGGCCTATGTGATGAATCCTACGGACTCATCACTGATCCCCATCTTAAAGTCTCCTCCCGTGTTGCCAGGGGAAGACAGCTGGTACCTGATCCTGAACCTGGGGGTGGTATTCTGAGGGTTGCTCATATGGGAAGGGATGGCTGTCGGGGAAGGTTATGGCTCCAACAGGAGAGACATAGTTTTCTTCCCTTGACTGTGAAGGATAATCCCTAAACCCAGAGTTTCTAATGGCCTGCTGACATTATTCAGAATCCTTTAATTGTGAGGTCTTAAAACCTACTTTTTTAAAACCTCTTAAGCAGAACTTTATTCATCCTTCACATTTACATAACTCCTCTAAAACTTCTGAGAAAGTACAACAATAATGGTGCACTGTGTTACTGAGATGCATCTGGGAAACTACAGAAAAATTGCTATGCTATGGAACAAACAAACAAACCAAACAAATATGAGAAAAGACACAAAATGAGACACAAGAAGAAACACACAAATCGGTTCAATTTCAAACAAAATACACTTTATCCATGCCTTGCACTGCATGACACTAATCACAGCACATTACTACGACCTGGGGAAGGTAAGGCCAAAGGACAGGACAAAGAACATCGTGGTATGGCCATTTTGGAGCCAGGCCACCTATTTGTGCCAAACGCAGTAATCGCGGTTTACCTGGCAGGAAAGGGTTAAAAATATGCTAAATGATAAGCTGCCACCAGCCCTGTCCGAGGCACATCTGCACTTCTCCTAAAAAATCCTTCGAGAGTATCTAGGGCCTTTGGAAAGGACTGTTAGATCCAAGTGCACTGTACTGTAAGGTACATTGTACACTTGTTACATGTTGCAGAAAAGTGGCAACATTGGAAAGGATTAAAGGAGAGTTCCGGGACTTTTTTTTTATTGTCCCTACGGGTCGGCCATGTGTTTGTAAGCATAAATCGGTAGATCGTAGGAAACTTTCCTATGGACCTTACCCGACTTTTCGCCCATTATCGCACTCGAAATCAGCCTCCATTTTGTGATAATCCTATCATTCCGCCGCATCGACCTGGCTCACCTGCCTTTGCGGCACTAAATCAAATCCCCCGCCCCTGAAACAGACTTTATCAAAACATTCATATTCCCCGCCTCTATCCGTGACGTGACTGAGCTGCGTAGGCAAACGCGCCCAGGCGTCTTCTACGCGACTCCACACAGACCCCGGAAATCAACACAGATCAGCTCACAATACAGCGCACCACAATTCGGAATATGAAACTGTACTTTGAAATCAAACCGCAAGATTGTAAATGTGGTAAAGTACATTTATTTGACATCAAATGTTTAGAGAATATTCAGCGATTTGCATTTTTATTTGCTCATGTTCCAAAAAGTTCGTATTGAGGAACGCGATGGTCCTTTGCTGTACACAGGGTCTTAGAGCATCTCACAATACAGCACCACAATTCGGAATGTGAAACCGTGGTTTAAAAGCAAACGGCAAGATTGTACATTTGGCAAAGTACGTTTATTGGACATCAAATGTTTAGAGAATATTCAGCGATTTGCATTTTTCTTTGCTCTCGATCCAAATTAGTTCGTCTTGAGGCAAGCGATGTTCGTGTGCAGTACACAGGGTGTTGGTTTACGATAAAAATAAGCTCTTCTGTCGCACTGATAATCGCATGGCTGTTCCAACAACGAGGCACTAGGCCACCACAACGGTAGGTATGTTGCATCTAACCGTTAGTACCGCGTAAGGGCATACTTGTACTTGGCGATCGTCCCATAAAATGGTCAGGGTGGTAACGTTGTTCACGCGGAGAAGCAACTGGCGGCTGTAGAAGCCGTCCGCCGGTGTCTGGTACTCGTGACACAGACAGTAGTGAATGATGTACCTAAAAACATAAAAAATGAAATTAGTCTCACCATCAGATCCTTATTAAAATTATTCATTTCATAGCGAGGACAGCGCTACTGGGTGTACACAAGTGTTTAAAGGCGTGGCGAGGCATGGAGGGGGGGGGAGTGGAGTACAAGGTAAGTAGCATAAAATAATAAATAAATAGGGCCAGCTGGTGGCAAGTGCAAGGTAAGTGCAGAACAAGTGCTGGGAAGGGGGGGCTGTAGGATACTGAGACAGTCCCCCAGTGCAGGGGTTGACAGGGAGGCAGTGCAGGTGGAGAGTGGAAGGGCCCAGGACCGAGGTCGCAGACAGTGGACCAGTTGTAGCAGGGGAGAGGGAGAGAGAAAGCAGAAGCAAAGAGGAAGGTTTTGAGGTGCTTCAGTAAAAGCAGATGTTTCTCCTCCAGATAGTGCGCGGTAGAAAACACTATGCCACATAGAACGAACAAGTACAACTGAACCCGTCTTTAAAGCCACTGTATAGTAATGAAATTGCGGTATAAACTCATCAAAAGTTACTTACATTATATTTGCATTTTCCATTGTGTCTCTGTGTAGGGCAGACCCGAAACACCACTCCTTCTTTGCCGACGTTACTTCTTCTAATGAACGTGGCTCATCGTTTCGTTTCTGAAATTTTATTCATTATCTTTTCTTAGTCTTTCAGGATGGTCCCGGCCTGTCAAGGTCAAATCACAATAGAACCTTATATTGGGTCGTGGGCCGTTCCGCCACCCGAGCAAAACATCAAAGCAGCTGACCTTCACTTTGAGCGAGCACACATTTCTAGTTAGCTCCAGTTAGTGTAAGGGCATCTTGTCTGCGTGCCTTTTTTTTTATTGTCCCTATGGGTCGGCCATGTGTTTGTAATACGGAAACATTCTATAATTTTTGTAAAAATGATTTATATTACTGTTTGGTTTAATTGCAATGGGCCTGCAACATGAGGAGACTCGAGAGAACAGACAATCGAATTACAATCATTTAAACCGTGATGTGTATTTCTCAATGAGCTCTGCTTTAGGTGGACATGGAACAGAGGCAATGTTGGGTGGCAATGCAGTTGTCCCCTGCATAGGTTCGTTCACCACTCCATGTATGTGCCTATCGAGGACATCTACGATAAGTCTCTCAATAAACTCATATTGCATATCCTCAAACACTGGTTTGATCACCCATTGTTTACTTCTTTTAGTGAAGGCCTTATTGTAGCGAAGCGTCCCTAAAGTTCCGGTCGTCCTACTTTGTTGACGGCCAACATTATGGTTATGTGCCAAGACCGCTAGAAGAGTCCGATTTATCATGCCTTCCATGCCAAAATGCAATCTTTTGGGCCTGTACTTGAGGCACATATTGTGGAACACCTCCAAATCTCCTGTGTGGCAGAATTCCGTGAGTCCCCTCAAAGCTTTTGTTATAGTTTTATCAAATACAATCTTTTCAATGGCCTTGTGAGTGGGTGATGAAGGAATCAACCACTTCTTCTTCCGTGCCTCCTCTGTGGACAAATGGCCATGTTCACATTTGTGGAAATGCTCATTTGTCGACCATCGATGTACGTTGCTACAGTGCAACATTACTGACCGCCATTTTTCCAGTAGAATTTCCAACGACCCTTCACATGTTTTTGAGCTCCACCAAAGATGGTTGCTGATTGACTTGGACCACTGTGAAATACCTTGCATATCTTTTTTTTTTCCTGCAGCCGACAATTTTTTATTGATTGATTTTGCAAGATGCCAAACGTCAAATTGGTGATTTATATTTTTGTACTGTTCTCTCATTGTCTTGGCAATTGAAACGTGTCTGTCCGTGGCTATCAGGTCGATCACCATTCCCCGCGATTGTAGTTCTTGCAATGATGCTACAAAGCCAAATTTCTCCATGGCCACTGAGGATGTACTTTGTGACACCTGCACGACCACCGAACTCACAATTTTCTTACTTTCCATGTCCTGAAAGTGGTAGGTGCAGTACTTGGCTGAAAATCCTGGACTGTCGCATTGTCCATCACCGGCTAGCCTGAAGCGTTTGCCCGCGAATGTACTTTCCATTGACATTTTTTCCATTCTCCAAGCTTCGCTGATGGCTGGAAATAGATAATCGGTTTGGTATTTGTAGAACTGACTTTTCGCAATGAAATGGATTCCCACAAACTGAAAGAAATACTGTAACTTTTTAAAACTTGAACCACTAAAAAGTGTGGCCGCTGCACAAAGTAGATTGCCTGCTGGCAGTTGCCCCAGCATGGGTTGTGCAGACCATGCGAACGGATGATATTGTGTACAGGTGGCATGTATTTTAAGGTTAGTGCCTCGAATTGCACGAGTCACATTAATCAATGGCTCCCCACATACTTCCCCACCAACCCAATGCCCACATTTCATCATCATAATAATATCCATCAAACAGCTATCGAATACAATGAATTTGGCCTCTTTCCTTATACTGTCACTCTGCATCCCAGCTGGTTCGGCCTGTAACGTTGAGGACATGTCACTCGCATGAAAGGTACAATCTCTGATATCGTCTTCCGCTATGCTGAGTGATATTGATGGTGTTTCATTGTCGTCCACTTCATTCTCTTCCATTGCAACATCTGTTCCTTGTCCGGAGATGGGAGAAAAAAACAATGTCTTCAACTTTCGCGTGCTCTTATTTTTTGCGGGTGTGGATTCTGTGAATTGATCTACGACTGCATCCAAACTACCAGGAGGACATTCACTATCAATGGCTGGTGGTGGTATAGCTCCGTTGTCAATCACTTCATATTCTTCCCATTGGCACGATGCATCTCCAGTCTCAAGTCCCTGCCAAAAGGTTTGACAAGCAACATCTCTCGTTCGCTTCACTGTCTGTGTAGATCTAGTTCTTACACCCACTCGCAACTAGAGGACAGATTAGAAAAGGGATGTTCAGTTTAAACACAACTTACAGTATTGAACTATTGACAGTGAAAGACAACATAATATAGTGAACAGGACACTAACCTTCTTTTGCTTTCTTTTCTTTGAAACTTTCTTTCCTCGAACTTCAACATCTGGACGCTGTTGCTCCGACTCGTGTGTGCATGTCTCCACTTCCTCTCGCGCTGCAACGACTATACTTTCATGATAAGCACATCCATCACTCACTGAGGCTCCATCGACTCGCTGAAACATAGAACTTTCATTAGTATGTATAATAATATTGAAAACACAAAATGTACTTGGGGACCAATACCCATACGTACATCTCAATAGCAAAACACGAATGAACGCATTGTGTAGAACATTCAAACGACAATAGTTCACGCATTGTTGATCTAGTTAGATTGAACTGTCAAGATCCATACCTCGGGCTCCGCATAGACTTCCATTGATGATATTATTGAAGATGAGGCTTCAGCAACTCCCTGAAACACAGTAATTGCATTAGTATGGTTTTGTATTTTGTTTAAAAGAACATAAACTTTCTGCAGGCGTCAACGGCTCATCTAAATAGACCTGCACAAATGATCAGTTGTCTAAAATAAATAATGGATATCTAAATATGATTCGATTTGCTCCATCGTTGGAAGTGTCACCACCCAGAGATCTGCATCAACTATTAGGGGTGATGTTCTTGTTGAAGAAGCTCCGTCAGCTCCCTGAAACATAGTACTTGCGTTAATAAAGAAGGAAGTATAGCGGATGTAATCACGTCATTTGATCGCGCATGATTGATCTGTCAGTATCCATACCTCGAAATGCATAAGAACATCAAGGGACGCTGTAACTGCGGTGCACACTTCTGCAAGCTGTTGCGCCGACCCGTAACTGCATGCTCCCCCTTCCTCTTGGACTAATGCTCCATCGACTCCCTGAAACATAGGACTTTCATTAGTAATGAACACAATATTGAAAAAAGAAGACACATAGGAGGGCGACGACAGAAGGACATACCAATGGCTAAAAACGAAAGAAACATTGTGTGTAACAATCACGCTACAAGAATGCAAGATCTGATGATCTCCATCGATGGAACTGTCCGGAAACGTACCTCGAGCATCTGAGTGACATCTACGGTTGTCGTCAATGGGTTGGACTCCTCAGCATCTCCCTGAAAGACAGTACTTGCATTATTTTGGATAACAATAATTATAACTGAAAACAAAGACTAGAGGACGAGTACTGTGGTGTACCATTAGGTAAAATAATTACACGATCAATTAAAACTATTGATTTACATGCCTAAAACAAGTCAGTGTCAGAATAGCTAAGTAAGATTACCCGATAGGCGCTTGAAGTGGCTGATGACTGCAATAACGACACGGATGGAGAATCTTCAGCCTTCATATTGAGTGGATACATAAATGGGGAAATTATTGTTAGCTAATGCTACACACTACCGCAATGCCGAGAGATAAATACGTAAACTTGACTCACCAGTGGAGGGATGTGGACGAATAGAGTGGGAATAGCGGTTGAGAGCAATTTTCGCCTCGCTCGCGGTGTTTTCGTCCTTATTAGCAATGATGTGGAGTACATGTCTGGGCTAAAGTGCCTGCTGCAGATGCGGTATCGATCACCCCTCTTGTCCGCAAAGACTTCTAGGACTCTACTTTCTATCTCAGAGGCTGGATATCCGCAATATCGGACCCATTCTCTTATCTGATCTATTGTCTTAGGGAAAACATGCATTATAGTACCTTCAGATTTGTTATGGGTCTTCGAAGGGCAACCGCCAATGGAACAGGCAGGCATTATGGAAAATTCTGAAAAGTAAAGATCAACAATTCTCTATGAATACCAATGTGTTAAAACATTAAATGACACATAAAAGGTTCAATGCAAGGTCCGTTTTGGTTCTTGGAACTATACATGTTATTCACATGCGGATAAGTATTTCAATAACTTTCAAAAAATAGAAAAAGTAATTTGACTAAACTCAGAACATGTGACTAGTTCCTTGCATGTACTGTCGTGAACGAAAAGAAAACATGGATGCAATTTGATGACTACTAGCAAATAGATATAAATTAAAAAATTGGACGCAAAATGATTATGGTACATGGACTTACCTTGACGAACAAACAGTTAGATGCAGGGATCAGAGTAGTTTCTTGTCGTAGAACAGGGAGCTGTTCACAGGTTGCAAACTGACGAGTTTGCTCAAAGTGGTCACGGAAGTTCACAGAGACGAAGAGCAGATAACCAGCACCTTCACGGGTTGACTAGCAAAGCGCAAAGAAGTTCTCATTAGAAATATGAAGTGGGTTATAAAGAATTCGAAACAGGGGTGTGTTTGTGAATGAATGACGTGTATATGTCGTGGCATTATGCGGTCTGCAGGGGGCCGTCCAGCGTGAGGGGGGATGCTTGGCAGGAGACACGGGGTCTGGAGGTAGACATGGGAACAACAACCCATGCTCTATAGACCACTTTGAAGTGTACATGGTCTTTGGCACCTCTTGGCCTTTATCGCTCCCTGACAGCTCCACTTGCCAGCACAAGTAACCCGGTGCGAACTGCCTTTGATAGGGCGGGGGGTGGATCGGGGCGGTGGTCGTGCAGACAAGACACAGGAAGACTCGTGAATGGAGACACACTTATGTTGATTGCAGGGGGCCGTCCAGCGTGAGGGGGGATGCTTGGCAGGAGACACGGGGTCTGAAGGTAGACATGGGAACAACAACCCATGCTCTATAGACCACTTTGAAGTGTACATGGTCTTTGGCACCTCTTGGCCTTTATCGCTCCCTGACAGCTCCACTTACCAGTACAAGTACCCCGGTGCGAACTGCCTTTGATAGGGCGGGGGGTGGATCGGGGCGGTGGTCGTGCAGACAAGACACAGGAAGACTCGTGAATGGAGACACACTTATGTGGATTGCAGGGGGCCGTCCAGCGTGAGGGGGGATGCTTGGCAGGAGACACGGGGTCTGAAGGTAGACATGGGAACAACAACCCATGCTCTATAGACCACTTTGAAGTGTACATGGTCTTTGGCACCTCTTGGCCTTTATCGCTCCCTGACAGCTCCACTTGCCAGCACAAGTACCCCGGTGCGAACTGCCTTTGATAGGGCGGGGGGTGGATCGGGGCGGTGGTCGTGCAGACAAGACACAGGAAGACTCGTGAATGGAGACACACTTATGTGGATTGCAGGGGGCCGTCCAGCGTGAGGGGGGATGCTTGGCAGGAGACACGGGGTCTGGAGGTAGACATGGGAACAACAACCCATGCTCTATAGACCACTTTGAAGTGTACATGGTCTTTGGCACCTCTTGGCCTTTATCGCTCCCTGACAGCTCCACTTGCCAGCACAAGTACCCCGGTGCGAACTGCCTTTGATAGGGCGGGGGGTGGATCGGGGCGGTGGTCGTGCAGACAAGACCCGTTTGCCGCAGGGCCTCACCAAGGAGAGGCCATCTAACTGAATGTAAGAGGATGGCTGCAGGATCTACTACATGGAATGCAGGGGGGTGAGTTTATAAATACCTCACCCTCCCAGGAGAATATACACTAGATTCATTTAAAAAATCAAAACAACCATTGTTAAAATATATGTTGGGCTTTATTTTAGATTTTAATTAAACATAAATAATAAACATTACACATTGTAAAGTTGAGGTTGCAGCACATCGAGGGAAAATCCGCGGTATTGTCCACTGTCACTGGGGAAATGTTGTCAAATGGCAAGTACCGCACAGGCAGGTATTACTCTCCGAACGCGGTGTCCGAGCCTCCCGTGAAGCCACCAAGTGAAGCAACGATAGGCCACCAGCCTGTACCACCTGTGAAAAAAAAAGATGCAAACTGTATTAAACTGACCAAACTTTCTTATCAATGTCGATTCAGGTAACACATGTCATTTTTCTTAGAAAAAAATTATATCTAGAAAATGCACTATATGGAACAAATTTAAATGCGTTCGAATGATATGTAAATGTAATTTTATATGTGGGAGACGACCATGAAATAGTGGTGGCATTACTGACATCACAAACAGAGTATACTTACTCGTTACTCGGATTACGCGGACGAACAGTGCCGCGAAGTTCGTGCATAAGCACCATCATCATCCTCAACACGGTCCGTGAGAGGCAGGCTTCCCTGAACTCTGGCAGCTCGGTGATGCATTGCGGACTTTGCTCGCCTTCCTGCAGACTTTGCTCGCTTTCCGAAATGTAGGCCAAGCACCCGGAATTTTCACGGCAGCAGCAGTTCTCCTCCTCAGTTGGCATTAGCTCGCACCGATTGCACGTGCACCAGGTGGAGACGCCGTCCATGCGACATGGTCCAGGCTCTTCATCCGTTGACTGGTCCTCCCAACTGCCGTCCGAATCCCCATCGTTTTCGCGTGCTTGACTTTCCAGTAGTTCTTCCTCGGTGTACTCGGGCTCGTACATATACGGCATTATTGTGGCCATTGTGCGGTAAAGATAGTAAAATAATTTACAGAGATGGTACAGGTGTTCACACGGGCTACAAGCGGCGAAGGTAGCTGACCAGAGCACTGAAACGAGTCACAGAATACTCAAAGTAACACAGAGAGAGGAATGGAATCGAAAATCTGCTGCTGTGTGTTGTGAAACGGTCTGTTTATACTTATTGGGGAAAGAGGCGTCCTGCCATTTCCATGGCAACACGTCAATAGCTGAGGCGCAGCGATTGTTGACACGAGACGTGCTTGAAATGGGCAGTACGCGTCTGCTGATGTCAGGCTCAGGGGCGGGGGATTTGATTTAGTGCCGCAAAGGCAGGTGAGCCAGGTCGATGCGGCGGAATGATAGGATTATCACAAAATGGAGGCTGATTTCGAGTGCGATAATGGGCGAAAAGTCGGGTAAGGTCCATAGGAAAGTTTCCTACGATCTACCGATTTATGCTTACAAACACATGGCCGACCCGTAGGGACAATAAAAAAAAAGTCCCGGAACTCTCCTTTAAGGGAAACGAAATCTCCTAGTACTGACTGTCTTAAGGGCATGTCAGTTTCCCCATAATAAAGTAAGCGAAAAGCCCAGCGGAGTGCAGCAGAAGGCTGGGCTCCTCTGGTAAAGTCAGACTATGGTGTTTAACATCATCAAAAAGTTGGGGGGCACACAACTGGAGGGAAAATTACACATAGAATGGAAATCCTTTCTAACAATTATATATTGTACCTTTTGATTTTGTATGATTAGTGTGAGGGTCAGGTGCATTTTGGACACAAGATCAACTTATTTTAGTTTTATTTTCATATGTAGGGACATTTTCTTTTGGTTATGGCAAGATAGGCCTTTTTCCAAACCCACTTTCCTTTTAATCAAAATGCCAAATATTGAGAACATTTCAGCCTTGTGTCCACCTCTTATTGTTGACCCCTCGCACCTAACAAACATGTTTCCTTTGGCTCCCTTGATTGTGCCGACCTGGGATTCAAACCTGGTATTGACCTTCATGATGGAAGCCCCTTCAAGCCAATGCATTCATGTCCACTCAGACCTATTACTTGGAAGCCAGTATTTCAGGTGCAAATCAACTCAGTACAAAGTGTCAGTGAAATGCAGACCCTGTCTTTTAGGCCCCCATTTATGATAATTCTCAAAGACAAAATAACACTTAAAGTTAGACCAATCTTTCTGCCCAAAGCCAGTCCTCTACCCTCCTGTAGGTCCAGTGCGAATGCTGGCCTTATTTTCCGAGTGTATCTCTCGCAGCACTGCCAATATTTCTTCGGGGCACCCCAAGGACCCCAGCACGGCCCATAGCTAAGGTCTATCGACTTCGTCAAAGGCCGTGCTTAGGTCTATGAAGGCAAAAACACAAGGTTAGAAATAAGGAGGTACAGATTAAGGCCCTGTTCCATTGTTACCAGTCCTGGCTAAAAACCAAATTTAATAGCTGACAGGGCCGACCCTTCCACAAGCCAGAGCCCATGGCCTGCATGCCCAGAAGTGAACACAGGAGGGACGCAGTGAGCGTGGACTTCTGCACAACTGCAAACTAAGCATATCTCCTGGTGGCAGTGGACGAATACACACGGTACCCGGAGGTGGAACCAGTTAAGTCCACAGATGCAGCCTCTGTAACAACAGCACTGGAGAAAATGTTTGCCATTGACAGGGCATTCTCTCATCACTCAAGAGTGACAACGGCCCACCGTTCAGAAGCAGAGAGTTTAGCGATTCCTCAATGACATAGGGGTTCGACACCACCATGGCACATCCTACTGGCCTCAAGTCAATGGAGACACAGAGAGATTCATGGCCTCCATCAACAAATGCGTACGAATCACTAAAGACTGAGGGCGACCATGGCTACTAGAACTGTACCGGTTCCTCAAGTCGGACCGACAAACGCCTCACTCGGCCACACAAGTGAGCCCAGCAGCCCTCATGTTTGGGATACTCATCCCATCCCATCCAGGCAGGACTTCCCCTACACCAATCCTGGTGTCCCTCCCCACGCAGACCGGGACCGAATGCCACAGAGGAGGCAAGAGCATAACGCAAGAGAAGATCGAACAAGGAGAGCAACACCGAGCACCCTGCAGCCGGGAGATATAGTGTTGGTCAAGAACCGAGCCACTCCACGGAAGATGACACTCCCATTCAAATCCATGCCCTGGACAGTCTTTCATCAAGACTATGGGCTGATAACTGCATCCCGAGGCTTGGAGACAGTCACTCGAAGCGTGTTCCACTTCAGGCAGATCCCAAGCACCATGTAGCAGGAGGCTCACGCAAGGAGAAGCCCCGATGAAAGCAGACCCCTGGACTCCAGAAACAGGCGCCTAGGGTAGAAGGCCAAGTGTAGCCCACTGAAGCACCGCCAGGAGAAAGCCTGAGAACAGATGAAACTCCAGCGGACCTCACCAGGCCTGCCACCCCGCAGAGAGAAGGTGGGCGACGATACTCGCCCCGCCGCCGACTGGAACCATCCATGCGACTGAGTGGATTCATATACTGGAGGACCAGAGCCTGGGAGAAGTGCAACAACAGACCATAATACTCTAAAGCATAAAGCTAGTTACAAGAGCAGCCTCCGGACATGTAACACGAGGCAACTGTTGAAATATTTAAAATCTCTATGTTTTTTATCCAAGTTGGAGAGGGATGTGATGGTCATGTGACCAAGGGGGACGTGGCTTTGGGATACCCTGTGGGGGAGAGAAAAAATAAAAGGGAGACAGAAAGTCAGCAAAGTCAGCCAGTCGTGTGTGTATCTGTTATTTGGCTGAGTGTGGGCCTGCATTGTTCCGCTCGTCCCCGCACTACACCACGGCAGACACAAGTGGGAACTGCGCTCTATATAGAAATCTGGCAAGTTACACTTAACGTTAGAAGTTACACATACCCTCAGGCAAGGTTTTGAATTTCATGTTGTCTCAAAATGTTTAGGCACCATAGGCAAAACAGCCTTTTTTAATTTTGTGAATAGTGATTATATAGAAGCGAGCAACAGTTACTGGGGGCCGAAATGTATGGTAGGTGCAGGAGCACATGGAATTCGTTGTAAAGGGTGCATTGTATGGATTTCTTTGAAAATAATGATACAGTTCTTCAAAAAAGAAGATGTGGGCAGTTAAAATAAAGACAGAGTTGAGATTGGTACGCACCGTGTGGGCCTCTCATTAACGCAGAGCAAGCGGCGCGCTGAGCATAGTGTGTCTGTGCCGCAGAGGAGTGTGTTCACTCTATAACACAGTTCTTTGAAAAAGAAGCAATCATTTTCTTAATAAGCCATATATACCTATATACACAATCTCGCTTAATAATACAGTCCACCCAACCCCTTTCCCAGTACAGAAGGCAACTGCGCAAACTAACTTTAAAAACAAATACTTACCTTTCCAGTTTCCAGTCCATGCGACGATCATCGATTGGCATGGCAGTCTTCATTTGGCTTGCCTCAGCCAGGGGGCGGTGGGTGGGTCTGCAGGCCAGGCAGCAGGAGAAACTGAGGCTTTGCTGCTGTGGCCATAGGTAGCTCAGCTCTCTGGCTTGGGCAGATAGAAAGGTCTGTGTTGTGTGGAGTGCATGCAACGTGTCCCACCCCTTAGCTTGTTGCCAGGGCACTGAGGCGAGCAGGCTCCAGATAGTCTGGGGCCCGGGGAAGTCTGACAACGCATTTATAGCACCAAAGTCAAAGTAACACCATCATCCCCGGGCCCAGGCAAGGGCCGCAGGCTGCAGCAGGGTCGCGGCACAGCACACGTTCGTTTGCCCATTCCTTTTTTGTTTAAATGCATTTGCAATGTGTTTATCTTTTTTAATGCATTTGCAAATTCTTTTGGCGGATGCTCAGAGTGGATCGCATGCCACTTCTGCAGGAGCCTGCCCCAACAGGGGGGCGTACCGGGCCCCATGGTGGAGCCGGGGGGGGCCACTGCCCCCTTTGCCACGCCCCCTGGCTCTGCCACTGCCACAGATGATGATGCTAATAGTCATGCAGAAAGCATGCAAAGAATTCGGCCTTGTCCCCTCTGAGCAAAAGAAAAACTGTTTCCTCTTTGATTTGATGCATAAACGAAGGAAAACAGTAATGACATCTCCTATTTTAGACCGTGAATGGGAGGAAAGCTTAATACTAATGAAAAAACCATTCTCAGAACCAGTGCTAAAATGGCGACTTATAAAGAAGTTCAGAGCCCCAGATGTGTTTCCAAAAAGCCTAACATCTCAACCTACTCTGAGTCGGTTGTCTCAGCGGCGGCAGGGCGGAAGTCCAACTCACAAGCCAAAAATGTGTTGTCTTGCCGGATAACGACAGCTGAAAGCAGGATGCATATCGTAAGAAGATTTTGGCTACAGTCAAGGGGGCAAATTCTCTGGCGTTAATTACCAGATATGACCGCGAGATGTAGAGCAGAATCACACCACTATTGAAGCATCTGACAGAGGAAAAGCGCAAGCAAGCCATAGAAATCCTGCAAGAGGGAGAAGAGGCATCCAATCATGCCATCAACATTGCTGTAGATATAGCAGAGACTGACTTAAAACAGATCAACAATGGGGTTGTTTTGAGAGGGCAAGCATTGTAAAAATGTACTGATTTCAGACAAGACGAGCAAACAAAAGTCTTGAACATGCCATTTGTATTTGTATTTTGTATGTTATTGAATTAATAAAGTGCCTTTAGCCAAAGTCGCTAAATAATAAAATATTATCCAAAAAACAGTACAATTCAAAATTATACAAACTTAGCATAGGTAGCAGTTACATCAGCGCAGAGAGAGAGCAAAGAATTTAGGAGACAAGAGGCGATAGAAGGTAGAGTTTAAGGTTAGTTTGGAAGATGCAAATAGATGAGGAGGAGCGAAGTGAGAGGGGAAGAGCAATTTAAGGGCCACCAACTTTTTGGGCCAAAATAAATGATGCCTTAAATGCAATACAGAGAAAGATACAGTGAGATACTTAACAACTCTAACTGTGCAGCACCCTTTTTGTTCATTCCGGGGAGCCTTCGGACGTTCAACAACTGTGGGCCGAGGGACCAAATCTTATCAAAGAGGTCCTTCCTATTCCCAGAGCTACTATCAGGGATACAGAAAGTCCTATCCATACAAACAGAAGGACTACAAGGCAGACCCAAGGAGACGTCAGGCATCAACTGCCTCAAGAGGCAGACAACAAAAACAAGCCTCTTTCCCAACGCTTGCAGGCCTTCTTTGATGAATCAGTGATGATTCCCCACAGAAACCTGGCCTTTGACCCTTCTCATGTGGCTGGGCAAAGGCAGACGCTTCCTGATCCTGTCCCTGGGGGTGGTGTTCTGTGGGAGGATCACAAGGGGGTGCAGGGGACAGGCCAGGAAAACTTGGCAACCTCCTGTCTAACTTTCCCCATAACCCCACACTTTTAATGGCTGTTTGCCAAACAGAAGAAGTCAGAAAGGATAATTTTTTGACAAAGACTACAAATCCCATAATCCTATAAATACTGGGACGAGGCCGAGGGCTGAAGAGGCATGGTGTAGCAGTACTCAGGCAATTAAGCCTGATAGCTCATAACTGAGGGAAGCTGAGAGGCTTAAAAAGCCCCCTCAGGTGCAGGCAATAGAGAAGAGCAAAACTCTGGCTGGAGTGTATGTGGCAGAACTAGAAGATGAAGGAAGAAGGCACGGTGTTGGCAATCCAGACAGAAGTGTGAGAACCGAAGGGACGCCGGGACTTTAATACAGCAGATTTCACATGCTTGTCCTGTAAGGGTCTTGTTGCCCCAAACTCTGATGTACGGAGGACTGCTTTGCCACATGTGAGCCCACTTTGCAGAGTTTGCGCAGCAGGAAGTGTGTCGGAGACTGTGGCACGAAGTTGTTCTGAACCCGAGAGTTCTGAGGAGCAAGAGCGGCTCCGTATTTACAGTAAAGGATGGAAGACGCCTTCAGCGAGGAAGGGTGTGGGTCCACAGTGCAGCCAGAAGTTGTAAAGGTTGTGCAGAACGTGGAGAAAGGAACACAGAAGCCGGTGAGTTTAACCCAGAGTTCTGTTTCCTTGCGCGAGCACTGCAGGCAACAGTATCTAGCTAAATAAGCACTTGTGTAAGAGTAGAATCGATGCAAAGTGAAATATTGAGTATTTAACAATGGAACACTTGAATTGTAACACTCACGTGTGAACAGGCATTCGATTCTCTTCACTCGCGTGAAGAGAAAGCGTTGTGAAACACGATTGTTGAACTTAAACTTGTAAAAAGCACACAACAGAGTGGACGCGTGAGCCTAATTACGATCCTAAAAGGAAGAGTGATCTCTGAGCTTTTGTTAAAGTGTTCAACAATTAATAATGTTCATAATTATTATTATTATTAATAATAATAATAATAATAAAAATAATTTCATAATAATAATCAATAATAATAATAATAATAATAATAATAATAATAAATTATATCAAGAGAAGCCAAGTGGTGTTTAAACATTGTTATTTTAAGTTGGAGAGAGCAAGAATTGCCCAAGCCAAGAGCAAACAAGACATTTCCCCTCTTAAGACTGAAACCAGCCTTTCCCAGTGACAAAGAGCAGTCTATACATTACCTTGAGCCAAAGAGAACATCAGCATTGCCTAAGACCAGTGTGTGCAAGCATTATCTGAAGCCAGGAGAGTGGCAACAACGCTTCTGGGTGATTATTCTGGCTAACTGTAGACAGAGGGAGAAAGGCGAGATTGGGGAAGGGAAACTGAAGACGGAAAATCGAGATCAAACTCCTGCCCCTCACCCTAGGCTCATCGACAGACAGCACAGCAGGAAGAACAAGCAGCGCACTTATTATTTGCACCAGAATCCAGCACACCCATGCGTGACAAATATGCTGAAAGACACCCACTTCACCAACAGTGCAACTTCCTTGCTACATTAGAATCAATGCAGCAATATCAGAATCTACAAACACAAGAATCCCTGTTTAAAGGCTTGCAAATGCCTATATGAATTAACATGGTCTAATTGCACAGTGTAAAGACATGTTTCAGGAAAATTACAGCCAAGTTCATTTCTCTCACTGAACACTAGCTGCAGATGCCTTCACCAATACTCCTCGCAAACCCACGAGCAGCCAAGGTCGCGCAGTCAGATAAGATTGCTTTCTGCAGACAAACATTTTTTAATTCTCCACGAATGCGACTAAGCCACGGCAAAGCACCAAAGCCCAGTGTGTTTTTTTTTCTTTTCTTTCTGGGAACAAAAGACATTTTTGCAAAGACTCACACACCATTTGAAACATAATTGTAACAAGAATGGCTCAGCCCTAGCCAATGAACACTGAGAGCCCAGGGACGAAAAGCTTGTTTCAGATAAAAAGTGATGGGACCAAGTTCATAATGCAACAAGTTAGAATTAGGTAATGGTGGGTGGCACAGCTAAACCAACCCACTGACGCAAAACTCTAATGTCCAATTATCAGGCTCTCTATAAGGGCTACATAGGGAACCTATTACTCAGCAGCCAATAGCAGGATGAGATAGGTTTCTGGGAGCTGTTCCAATTCTGTGATGTCAGCCTGCAATGTGTTACAAAGCTGGCTTGCAAGCCAGCCTCGGGGGAGACGGCGCCTGGACTTTTGATGTGCATGAAGCTCTGCGTGTTTGTTTTTTCTTTTTTGCTGCCCAGGAATAAATGCAGTTTAGAACATGTGGCTGCCTGCTTGGGTCTCTGTTGCATTCCTGTGGGCCAAATGGGAGGTGTTGGGGTCTCCCATAGCTGCTGCCCCCCCACAGCCCTGGTGGGGGTCCAGCTTCTCCCCAACAAAACCCTGCTACCAGTTATTGTATTTCAACATAACCTACACTAGCAAAGCCAAAAGGAAGAAGAGAGAAGTGTGTACTAAAGTCAATTCTAGGTTGTTGGTGGTTGCAGATGGACAGAAAAGGCAAAGAGGCTGCCCCTCTGAAAAGGGAAGGTTCAGAGGAAGAGTGTAGTGTTTACTTGAAGGCATTGAAGTGCCCGAAAATGAATCTTGTCACAACTTAAAAAAAGTTAAAGTCACAAAGTACTGACGCTGTGGTGGTGTATTTGGTTGTCAGGAGATTGAAGACTTCAGTAGCACAATTAAAGTTGGAATACTATGAGGCAGAGGAGTAGACCTTCATGGTGAACTTTTGTAGAGGTTGCTCAAAGTTGGAAGTACTGTGAAGCTCTCCTGACAAAGATACCTACTGTGACTCCTAATCCTGTAACGAGAGACGTACTAAGTGTTAACCAAGAACTGTGTTTCATTAACATTTGCAGAAGTTATATCTACTTTAACCTTACACAGAACTGTGGTATTTCCTCTTGGACAACTAGAAGTTATGGCAAAGCATGGGAATGACATTGATGCTATTTTGAGGAAGTGGAACGTCTTTATTTCACCTAGAAGAGAAGCTTGTCTGTTGTTTGAACTTTGGTTAACAGAACTTTACTTTAACATTGAAGGAGCCAGGAACTGAACTGAAACTGCAATACAAACATGGATTTCCTTGTTTCCTTTTTGTTGAACATTGAACTGAATAACCTTGAAATCTGGGAAAGGGGAGCTCACCCAGGTTACCAAGAGAGACTGTGAATATCATTGTTGATGTTACTATGAATTGCTATATATTTCTTTATGTATTTGATGTTTAAGTGCGAGGGCCAGATATTCTATGATAGAGTGTTTTCCTTTAGTGTTGATAGGCAGGGAAATCCTCGTCAGACTAGAGATAGTGAAGCGTTTGACAAATCATCTAAAAGTTGTCCACCTCACATTTCAGACCCATCACACCCCACAGCAATACATCTACCGCAAGTGGGAGGCAATCTACAATACCATCTGCCACAATGGAAGCAAATCACCACAGACAGGTGGGTCATAGGCATTATCAAGGAAAGACATGTACTAGAATTCAGTAAAAACCACCCCCAACCTCACGCCACAATTACAACTCCAATCGCATTTGCAAATTCTGAAAAGCGAGGTGTAAAAACTGCCAATAAAGTGATCAAACAAAAAATTACCAAACATCAACAGAACAGGGGAACATATTTCAGGTTCTTTGTGGTCTGAAAACCGGACATATCATGGAGACCAATTCTGAACATAAGAGGGCTAAACAAATATGTAAAAAATCAGAAATTCAAGATGATTATCTAACTGACATTATAAAAGCGGTGAGGGAATGTGATATCTTGGCATCTTGGGACCGCAAGGATGCATATTTACACATCCCCATTTGGAAAGTCCACATAAAAGTCTTAGGTTTTGTCATGAGAGCCCGCCATTACCAGTTCAAGGTAGTACCGTTTTGGTTAAGCTCAGCTCCAAGGACATTCACCAAGTGCCTGTCCCTGGTAGCCGAGTTTCTAAGAAGGGAGGGGTACCACGTATATCCCTACCTCGAAGACTGGTTGATACATGCACCTTCATATGCCAAAACAAGGAACGCCATACAGAGCGTGTCGCACATCCTGTCATGCCTCTTCTTTGCCATGAAACTCAGACAAGTCCTGTTTCAAGCCATTGAACAGTTTAATGTTTCTAGGGCCGCAATTCAACACAGTCAAGGGGTGCGTTGCGCAATCCCAGGAAAGGACTCTAGCAATTCCTTGTCTCTTGAAGAAATTCTGTCCAGGTGACAGTGTATCTGCCAGGACATGCATGCAGTTGCTGGAGTCCATGTCCTCCTGTATACCTCTGATTACACAGTGCAGGTCACACATGAATCCGCTACAAGAGTTTCTGGCAGATCGATGGTCACAAAGGAATGGATCCTGGAATAACAAACTGAGAGTAACATCTCAACTGGCACAAAAACTGCAATGTTGGGCGATGCCACACCACATCACAAGAGGGATGCTACTGAAAGAGCTATGTTTTTGGGAAATGTTAGTCACAGACATGTCACTCACAGGGTGGGGTGTGCACGTCAATCACCTATCCGTCAAAGGACACTGGAATGCCCGAGAGGCCAAGCTCCATATCAATGTCCTGGAATTGATGGCAGTGTCCCAAGCCCTCCGCTTGAACCAACACCTACTCAAAAACAAGGTGGTAAAAGTGTTGACGAACAATACGACAACCATGTATGATGTGCGAAAACAAGGAGGCACAAGGTCCAGAACCCTTTCAATAGAAGTACAACTCTAATGGTACTGGGCAATGTGAGGAACTCATGGTATCAAAAGGAGAGACACAAACAAGAGATGCAAGTTCAGCAGCTTTATTAATAACTGTGCAAGGGGTTGGAGACTTCCTAACTGGTGATAAATCTAAAGTGGGAGTAAACTCGACCATAAAGTAAAAGTAAAATAGTCCTAGTCAGTACAATCAAAACAAAAGGTTCTAAACCTAATGCCTGCCCTAATTGTAATACAAAATGGTGCAAGGGAAATGTACACAAAATGAAAAGGATAGTGTTCTCAAGAAAAGGATTGGGATGGCAAGAGGGTTGAAGCAATGATGAATCCCTTCACCGCTATTTTACCTTGGGACAATGGGATTCGAGGGAATAGGGACTTAGGCAGCACAGTTGTTCCCAGTGAGGCACACTCTGACTTTTTGGGGCGGGTCAACAGAATGTTCAGGCTTCTTTCATAATCAAATGTTAGTTTGGACTTTCCAAAACAAAAGGTTGCAAATGTTTTCCATAAATAGATCTTTTCATCTTGAAACAAAAACCTTAATAGTCGCAATCTTTCATAAAGGTCTCATGGATACCCTTCCCCATGCTTTCTTGGTCGAAGACCTTCGAGACGGATCTGCATGAAATTACTGAGTTGAAAAGTCAGACCACCAAAAGTCTGTTTAAAAAAAGTAATAATAATTCCCCCATTTTTTTGCATATATATGTGGGGGGAGACGCCCCACAGCCCCTCCACTTTACACCTATACATTTTTATTAACTTTACCCCCCACACATATACATATGCAAATAAATGGGGGTCAGACTTTTGGTCGTAGGACTTTTCTACTTAGGTAATTTCATCCTAACCCTTCGAGACGGCGTAGGTTTGGCTTCTGACTATGCCTGACCACTTCGACAACCGTTACCTTGACTTCCTTCCAATTCTTTCTGGTACTTGTAGTTGCAAGATTATGGACTTCTCTCTATTGGGCTCAAGCCACTCATAATATTGCTAGTTTCCCTTAGTCGGGCTCAGTTCTCATATCCTTCACATCAGCCTCCCTCAGTCGGGCTCAGGCCTTCAATACCTTTTCCACAGTTCACACAAGCCTCCCTCAGTTGGACTTAGGCTTGATATGCATTTCTCCAGCTCACACAAGCTCCCCTCGATCGGGGCAAGCTTCAATCCATGTTATTTTCTATTTCCAACAATACCTTTTGCCTCAGGAGTTTGAATAGTCAGCCATGTTACTGCAGATACTTTCGAATGTGCTGTATCCAACAGCAGGACCACTCTGTATACATTGTATCGCACTGTCTCTTTAAAGCATCGATCTTTCTTTACTCGCGGTCGTCGTATTACGCGCAACCTTGTTTTGATACAGTTACTTTCAAGCAAAACCAACCAGGCCTTTGTTCTTCTCTTTTGTTAACTCACCGGCTGTGTTTTAATATTGTTTGTGTTTCCGAGTTCAAGGTTCCTTAACAAATAGCTTTATCAAACCTCCCCAATTCAATCATTCACCAGGATGGAAGCAGGCTTCTCATCAAGGTTCCCCAGAAGGACGACTTCCAGCTCGGGTTATCAGCTGCTTGTTGCAAGTGCAGTTCTTTTGCTGGCTTTCTTGAGACTTCTCCACAGCTCGTAGTCCTCTAACTTTCTGCCCTCCAATCTCGCATTCGCAGGAGCTCCTGAAGTCGGTCCCTTCTCACTCTCAGCCTCTCTCAGAGTGTACCTGCGCGCTCTGCCTTTTATCCCAGGTTGGGAAGTTAACAGGTTTTAAGTGTGGGTGATATGAAAGATAGGCCTCATAACCAGGACAGAGCCATTGAAAAGAGTCAGAGGTAATCTTCATGACTCTGTTCCTGATCTTCCTCTGCGAAGTAGTACTGATAGATTAGTAAGGGTGAGGATCATGGGAGTTGTAGTGTCCTACAAAGTAGTTTGGGATAGGAGAAGGGAAGGTGTTGGGAAAAGGGGGTTACCATGTCCCGCTAGTGGATGTTCCACCCCTACTCCCCGAGGACCACTTACCCAGGTGATCCTCCCTCTCTTGTCCACCCCCAGGGTCGGGATCCAAAAGCGATGGCCCTCCCCTGACCACCTGAGCAACAGATCCCTGGGGTTTAGGTAGTGAAACCCTCCCTAGTTTTTCACAGAAACCTAAAACTGCATAGAGCTCCAAGCATTTCATCAGCCGGGAAAACAGAACGTGGAAGCAGATCAGCTCAGCAGAGCCGGCAAACAGTCACACCAGTGGCAGCTGGCGAGCAACAAACTCGACGAGATCTTCGCAAAGTGGGGAACACCTCCCATCAACCTATTTGCCACATGGGAGAGCAACAAATGTCTCCAGTTCGCCAGCAGGTACCCACACAACCAATCGCTGGGAGACATATATGCAATTTTGTGGGAAAGGATGTTTGCGTAAGCATGCGTAAGCATTCCCACCAATTCTGGTGATGCGCAGGGTCCTGCAGATTATGATCACAATGTACAAATGCACAATCAATCTGATAGCACCAGTGTGGCCAAGACAGTCTTGGTTCTCCGACCACAAGAACACACAATTCCTGTGGGGCAGGATCCTGACTTGCTCTCAGTGGGCAACCAACAAGTTCTGCACCACGACCCAGGATCACTCAACTTAAAGGCCCGGCTCCTGACTTTGGAGAATTCAGCCACGCCCTGATTTTGCAAGAATGCAGGAACATTCTGAAGGCAGCCAGAGCAGAATCTACAAACAAATCATATGGATACAACTGGGACTGCTCCTGCAAGTGATGTACTCAACAACAATCAGACACACTCAATATAACCCCTCATGAGCTCCTGCCATATTTGCTGAAATTAGCCAAAGATGGCCTTTGACATGCATCCATTAAAGTACACTTGGCAGCAATTTCAAGATATAACAGAAAAGAAAAAGGATCTCCCCTACTGGGAGCTTGCATAGTTAAACATTTCATGAGGGGGATTTTTCGCACTTATCCGCCACAAAACAAAGCACCTCCATAGGTAGCCTGAATACAGTCCTGGCAGCACTAATGAAACCACCATTAAAGCCAATGGCTAAAACGGACATAAAATATGTGTCGTGGAAGACAGCATTCCTGGTAATGGTCACATCATTCAGACAAGTATCAGAGATACATGCTTTATCTGTCAAACAACTGTACCTATGTTTTGATGCAAACAAAGTTGTGCTGAAACCAAATCCTAGCTTCATCCCTAAAGTACTATCGGAAATCCAGCTGCAAGCGGAACTAACACTACCAGTGTTCTTTGCAAAAACCCACTACTCCATTCACTGGATCTTCGGAGAGTTTTAAAGTTTTATATAGACAGGACTAAAGCTTTCCGGCGAACATCGCAGCTGTTTGTAGCTTTTGGAGCCTCTAACAAGGGTCGACCCATTTCCAAACAGGGAATTGCAAGATGGGTTACCTCGACAATAACAACTGCACATACACAGTCCAACAGGCCCCTGCAAGGGCCCGTTCACAAGCATTCTACCAGAGCAGTAGGTTTGTCTGCAGCGTTATGGGTAGGGATTCCCCTGTCAGACATCTGCTGTGCAGCAACCTGAGCCGTGTCAAACATCTTTGTGAAGCATTACTGCATGGAGGGACAAGGGCAAGAGGAGGCAAGGGTCGAAAGAGAAGCCGTCCTGCAACACCTGTTTCAATAAGGTATGCCTTTTTCCCTTATCACCTCCAATTTATTAATGTATACTATTATGTATTCTATTCAAAGCATGTGAATCATTGAAAGATCCAATGCTGGAGAAGGAGTATGTTGCTTACCTGTTCTCCTGTTCTC
Source organism: Ambystoma mexicanum (assembly GCF_040938575.1). NCBI lineage: Eukaryota > Metazoa > Chordata > Amphibia > Caudata > Ambystomatidae > Ambystoma > Ambystoma mexicanum. The sequence continues at coordinate 108,808,595 of NC_090938.1, read as the reverse complement.
CAGCATTGGTATCTTTCATGGGTTCACATGCGCACAACAACCACCCCGTAGGGAGTAAGTCTATAATACACTAACTCTCATCTCTCTGGAGTTAGAATCTGAAGATGGCCTCCTGGGTGGAGCTTGGCCGGGGCAGAATACACCCAAAAGGACAGTGATGGGCTACTAAAGTGAGCCTAAAATGTTTTACTGTAAGTCATAATACTAAAGGTTACCGAGGATTCCCAGCCTGTTGACTGGTTATATTCAAAGCATGTGAATTCATGAAAGGTACCAATGCTGGAGAACAGGAGTTACAGCTATGCAACATACTTCCTCCCTCAGCCCAGATCATAGTTCACAAGTAGGGGGAAGGATTCAACAATTCTTACCATCATAGGCCAATATCTCGAAGGATTCTGTGATGGGCAGATGGTTTTGATTACCTCTCCTCATCAACCCTCTTCTCCGCCCTCCTCTTTATCACAAGGATATGTTATGTTATGTTGATTTATACCGTGCACCACCACTACCCAAGGGCAGTCTCCAGGCGCTCACGTGGCTCTGCAAGAAAGAGGACGGGGTTGGTTAGTGAGGTTATAGTGGTAGGATAGGCCAAGAACCAGGAGTAACTGGCATCTATGTGTGTTGGCTTACATATGGTTGGTTGTGTGCACTGGCTTGTATGCGTACGGGTAATGTCCAATTCCTGGGTTGTTGCTATGTGACTGTTTGTTATGTTGTGGTATGTCTGTGTTTTATGTGTAGGTTGCTGGTATTTAGGGTTGTGTGCACTGGTTTGTTGTGTATGTATGGGTAAGGTCCAGTGTCTATGTTTGTTTGTTGTAAGTGTGTATTACTAGCATTGGGTGTGTGCTAGGGTATAGGATGGCTAGCCCAGGGGGTGTGTATGGTTTTTGGGTGGTGTATTTGAGGAAGAAGAAGCAGGGTGGTTAGTACATTGGCTACTCGCTAAATTCTTCTATGTAGCTAATCTCCACAATCCTAGCTGTTGGGACGCGTGGCTAAATTTCACAATCTATCTGAATGTGTTACATGGTTAATCTTCACAATTTTATCTAAATGTGACACATGGCTAAACTTCACAATTCTATCTAAATGTGAGGATGGCTAACCTTCACAGTTCTATCTAAATGTGACGCATGGTTAATCTTCTCAATTCTATCTAAATGTGACGCATGCCTAAACTTCACTTCACAATTCTATCTAATTGTGATTCATGGATAATCTTCTCAATTCTATCTAAATGTTACGCATGACTGAACTTCATTTCACTATGCATCTAAGTGTGACACATGTCTAATCTTCACAATTCTATCTAAATGTGACGCATGGCTAATCTTCACAATTCTATCTAAATGTTACGCATTGGCTAAACTTCACTTCAATGGATTGCCATACTCCCGCAGATTCATCATCTTGATAGATATCCATCTTGCAGCTCTGCTGCTTGGAGACTTTTCGCCAGGGGGCGTAATGGACCTCGACTCAACCGTTGATCACCGAACCATCTTGCCTGGCTCTCGATCGTCAGCTCCAGAAGTGACGTCAGGCATTGTATATATAGCACATCACTACGGGCCATGCTTCAGTTCCTTTTTTCTGTGCGCTTGCACACTGCATCGGGAACATGACTTTGAGTTTTCTTTATATTTTTAAAATTAATTGTCATTTCCTCAGAAAACATCAATGCAATGTCATTTCACCGGAGACCAGGCTTCAAGCGATGCAGCGATTGCGAGGTCAAAATGTCCATAATTGAGCACCACGACGTGTCTCTCTGGTGTCAACTTTTTTATCACGACATGGAGGCCTGCGCGCCATGCTCTAAAATGCAGCCAAAATCCCTCAGGAGCTGGCCTTGGGTTGACCACCTGCAAAGTCTTCGGCACAGTCACTTGTCCGGTGTTCTGAGACCGAGTCTGAGGATTCCACCCCGAGAAGGGGAAAGAAAAACATTGCAAAAAAGACCAAGAAATGGTCCCATTCCAGGAGCCATTACTCGTAGTCTTCCTTGTGGAAGAAGAAGCAGCACCACCGTCATCGGCGCAAGTCCAGCTCGTCGTTGACCTGGCCACTCGGGAAAATTGGGAACGTTTTAAAACTTCCATGCTTGAAATGTTAAGACAGCAAGCTGCTTTAGGTGCCGCTCTGGCCCCTGACCAGTAAGCTTTGGTGGCAAAAGCGGTGCTTCCGAACCACAAGCCAGCCCTCCATCGATGCCGTTGACATTGAAAATGCCTTTGGGCGCCACGCCTGTTAGGCATAAATCGGCAGAAGGCCGAGGTCCATGCCGTCCATCGGTCGTCCCAGCGTACCTTTTCGCCGGACAACCATCGGCATCGAAAGCCGGCTTGGCTTTGAAAACCTATTTCATCGGCGGTCAAGCCCTCGCCGCCGGTAATAGGTGATAGATCGTTTCTGCCTCTGTCAAGAGCGTTTTTTTTTTACTTGATGCAGTCCATTTTCGGAATCAATGATCCAGATGATCCAGTCAACCCCGTTTTCACAGGAGCTGGCGTTGTCGAATATTTCGACAACCAGCCCGAGTTGTTGGCCCGGGCTCAAGGTCTACAGGACGCTAATGGCCTAGATACTTCCCCAGACCTTCACTTGCAGCAAAACCAGCCCTATACTCATGCTAATGTCAAGGTTAGGGCTCAGGTTGACAGGGCTGTGGACACCGTTGGGATGAAGTCATCTACCGCACCCCTTCAAGAGTATGAGTTCACTGATAACTTGGACGAGGGTCGCACAGTTGAGCATAACATGATATTTAACCCAGCCATTGTGGACCCTTTATCCTCCTTATGGTAGCACCCTTGCACTATTGCCCCTGTAAACGCCAATTTTACAGGCAAGTATAGCCGGCAAGAGGAGACCCTTCTTTCCTCGCCACACACCCTTCCCCGGAAGGGCTGGTCATACAGGCTGCCGCTATTTCCACCAGACCAGCCGCTACCTGCGGACAGAGAGGGAAAGAAATCAGACACATTGGCCAAAAAGGTGTTCACCTCTGGCAGTATGGCGCTCAAAGCCACAAACATAACCTGCAGATTCGCAAAATACTCCTTCACCTTCTGGAAAGCTGTGGAACATGCTGCTGTATACATCCCTGAGGGTGCCATGCGGGACAGATTTTTACAGCTGGTGGAGGATGGGAAGGAGGTAGCCAAGCAGTCATTGCAAACGGGCCTGGACGTAGCAGATGTGTTGACCGATCCATGGGTACAGCAGTGGTAATGAGACGGCAGGCCTACCTGAAAACTTCTGGCTTGTCCCCGAATGTTCAGAACAGACTGCTAGACATGCCCTTTGAGAGAGACCTGCTTTTTGATCAGAAAGCTGACGAGTCCTTGGAAAAGTTTAAAGAATCCAAGTTGGCTGCTAAATCACTAGACCTAGCTGCACAGCCGGCCAAACCTGCTTTCAGCTTTGCCTCCAGAGGCAGGGGCTATACGTGTTACATACCGTATGGCAGGAAGGTGCAGCTCCCGCAAGCCAGGCAGGGGCAGAGGCGCTTCTCACATCCCCGGAAGGGGCAGAGGGACTTCTAGAGGCCAACAAGCAGCAACAGTGGAGGGGGCGCCCGCACCCTCTAAGCCGCTTTGATTTCCATTCCCACGATGCACCGGTTGGTGAACTCTTGGCAGAGAATTGGACCCAGTGGCAGGAGATAACCTCGGATGCCTGAGCCCTGCAGTTGATTCAGTGGGGTTATTGTTTTCCCTTTATAAAAAGACCACCGGACAGACCCCAACACCTCAATTCAACCGAGACAAGAGCTCCAGGAAGAACTGAGAGCCCTGTTGTCAAAGGGTGCCGTGGAAGAGGTACCTCCTGAACAGAGAGGATTGGTCTGGTATTCCCGGTATTTCCTAGTACCCAAAAAGGGGGAAGGCCTCCATCCCTTTCTGGATCTCAGGGCCCTAGACAAGTTCCTGAGGAAAGGCAAATCAGGATGGTGACGTTGAGAGAATTTCTCCACGCTCTCGAATTTCAGGACTGGTTGATGTCAATGGACCTGCAAGACACTTATTTCCATGTGCCAATACACCCTCCTGTATTTTTCTAGTGCCAGAAGCCATGCTGCGCATGAGATCCCTTCAAGGGCTCCTGAGGGACCAGTGGTCTCAGTATCTGGGAGCACTCACGGATCAAGTCTCAGTGTGCAGCCGGTTAGTACGCAAATTCGGCTGGTGGCGCATGCGCAGCAATCTCATGGCGGGGGAACCCTTCTGGCCTCCTTGGCCTCAGGTCAGGGTGGTCACAAATGCATCTCTGAAGGGTTGGGGTGTCCACTGCGAGGATTTGCAGCTGAGCGGCCTCTGGTCTCCATCTGTAACATGTAGGAGCGTAGGAGCGTAAGTGGCCTGCATACCCTCGTGATCTGCAAATACTGGATAAATTGGAATTTCCCCTGTCATCAAAAGAGAGAAAAATTGAATTAATGTAACGCAGGTCACTATACTATGGCTCTTCCTCTCCCACCCTGCTGAGTGTCCTTATAGTATTTCAATGCCCTGTTCCCCTTCTCACCTGTGCTTTTTTGCTAGGGAGCTCTCCGTCCTGCTTTTGTGCAGGGGTGCGTTGATAATTTGACACAAGGATACTCCAGACTGGAGAGCGTTCAAAAGTCTCAAGGAGGTAAGTGTCTTGATGCTTGGGGCCTTTGATGTAATCAGGTGGCTTTTGAAGCTTCTGAGGGAAAAGTATTAACTGGAAAGATGGCTTCTCTTGATGAATGTCTAAAATCTCTCTCTTTCTTTTGCAGGTTCAATGAGGAAAGAAACCAACTTGAGGAAACATGGGTGTTGTCGAAGAAAAAACATGAAGTCTTCTCTTGAGGTAAGCTTGCGCGTGTATTGGAAAGGGCATGAAGTGATACTTGCCTTCGTGACCAAGCTGGAGATCCTCTCTCTGAGGCCAAGCTTTGGAATGCTCAGAAAAGTTTGTTGGTGCTTAGGGTAAGTAAGTGCATAGTTTATCTTCAATCCCAACTAATGTTTAAAGGTTTTTCTTTAACTGAAATATCTTGTCTTGCAGGTTTATCAGAGGTTGAAGGATCCATGGTGAAGCTGCGGCTGAGGAAGAAAGTAGCGGACTGAACTGCGGAACTCGGTGGAAGATTCCACCTGCTGGAGGACTGCTACTGCAGAAATTCTCGTCAGGTACGTTAATGTTACGCTCACCTGGTATCCACGGGGACGCCTGTATGCCCTGGTTGCCGGATTCCCCCCAGATGTACTCAATTCGGGATGATGTCTTCTATGGCTGGTTGGCCTGAAAACACAGGAGGATTGGACCTAGGCACAGATTTCGTTTCCTCCCACCAGCCCCTTGGACTCGACCTGATGGCCGCATGCTCACCTTGTTATTATGTCTGGCGTGCTCTCCGTCCTGCTTTCTGCGCAGGGGCGCATAGTTCCTGCGGGTTGAAGCGACCGAGTTAACTTCACTGGTGCCAACCCATTCAAGTGCCTTTAAAGAGGTAAGTTCGATTATTGCAGTCTCTGAGGGCCTTTGCTTTTCTTTTAGGCTATTAATGTCTTTCCCTGATTGTTTTTCCCTTAGGTATGCAGAGGTTCACTGGCTGCGCTGCTTGGGTTCGGCTCCTGCCGGGATTTATGGACGCGGAGCGTATGAAGAAAGGTAGGTTCAGCGGGAAGTGTGGAGCGCTAATGTCTTTTTGGGCTAACCTGTATTCTTTATTCCTTTTCAGGTTACGATGGTCTTTCTGGGCGTGCAGTGATTTCCGGAGCGGAACCGGCCGAGATATGCCCAGCCAGGTGAGGAGATTTCAGTTGCTACTGTGATTGCCGTGAGTAACCTGTTTAACGTTGTCCCTTTTTCTCTCCTCTCCAGGTGCTTCGTTCCGGTGCGATGTCCTGAAGATGCTGCCAACGGGATGGAAGACCGCAAGCAGCTGGGAGCGAAGGATGGAAGACTGCAGGGAAGCTGGAATTGCTAATGATGTTCTTTTGTCTCCTCTGCAGGTCCGCGATTCCAGGAACGCTGGGTGCTGGTCTCGGAACACAGTGAGCGTTACGCTGCTGGCTGCAGAATAACGCGAAGCACGTTCTTTAGCTTGGGTGTGGTTTATATAGCCTACCCTGTAAAGTAGTCCAGGTAAAGTAGTCCGGGCTACCACACCCCAAAACACTGCACCGCACAGTCTGGTTCTTAGGGACTAGACTGTGTGGGTGTCTCCATGTTGGCTGCAGGCCTCCACATAAAAAGTAGTCCCTTCAAGTCCCATTCCAAATATGAGCCTGGCGCCAAAGGTGCTAGGACTGACTCCAGGAGAGTCCCAGGTGAAAATGCAAGGCCCTTGTGGCCCCAAATGAACCCCCGAGCCCTAACCCTACCTGGCATGTGACAATGCCAGTGGGGTTCTGGGTCACGGGTCATGACAGTTAAATCTTTGGTCTGTGGATTTTCTGTTTACTCCATAAGTCCATAACATGACTTTTCTGTTGTCTTTACAGGTCTGTGAGCACGCTGCCGGTGAGCATTTCACCGCTGTCAGCGGAACTAACGCGAATCGCGTGTTACTGAACGGGCGGGGCTTATATAGTCCTCCATGCCCAACTACTAGTCCTCTATTGCTACTCAGTCTGTGACCTGCAAGGCAGCCATCTTAAGGGAATTAGTTAACCATTAGATCTCTATGGGACCCCACTGTGAATCTGATACTGAGGATTGTGAAGAATGCCTGGTACGCCATGCTAGTACCCATCTAGCCCCCACAGATCTGCACAAAGAACCCTTGCTAGCCTGCATACCTGGTCCCAAACCTTCCACCCTGGAGGTGATCATGACACCATCAGAAGCCAGGTGGCACATCAACAGGCCGGAGTTGCGGGCCATCGGTTAGCCCTGAGGGCTTATGCCCCGTTTCTCAAAGGAAAGCATGTTCTCATCCTGACAGACAACACGGTGGCCAGGCACTATCTCAACGAGCACAGTGGTGTGCACTCCCGCTCCCTCTCCACAGGTTTGTGATACAGCTGTGGTTCTGGTTAAGGGAGAACCAAATCTCGGTCTCTGCAGTTCCTCTTGCGGGGACAGAGAACACCTTGGCGGATGCTCTGAGCAGGCAGAGCACAGTCTCACATGAGTGGGAAGTGTGTCAGGAAGACCTAGAGGTTTTTTTGTTTCTCTCTGGGGTACCCCAGCAGTGGATCTGTTTTCCACAGAGTCCAACAGGGATTGCGAACAGTTTTGCTCAAGGGAACTCCCAGTGAATGGTGCACTGGGGGATGTGTTTCTGGTGGATTGGACCTTCCCTCTCCACTACGCCTTCCCCCCTATTCCTGTCATCCTTTGGGTTCTCAGAAGGTTGAAGAGATTTCGAGCAACCGTGATCTTGATTTCCCCAGATTGGGCAAGGAGGACATGGTACTTCCGATCTCTTGGATCTGACCATCTGTCCGCCTCACCAGTTGCCTCAGCCTCTGGATCTCCTGACCCACTCAGAGGGTTGAGTGCTTCACCTGACCCCGAATTCCCTCAACCTACATGCGTGGCTCTTGAGAGGATGAAGTATGATGACTGGGACCTCTCAGATTGAGGTACTTGAAGTGTTGTTGGCTGCATGCAGACCTTCTACAAGATCTCTGTACGCGTGCAGGTGGTGAAGATTTGAGGCGTGATGCGGGGAACGCGGGATTGACCCTATCTCTTGCCCCACCACCACAGTGATGGAGTTCCTTCTCTCACTGGCCTCATCAGGCCTTCAGGTTACAACAGTTAAAGTGTATTTGGTGGCCCTGTCTGTTTTCAAGAGGTCCGCAGACCAAGGTTCCTTCTTTACTATTCCGGTCATGGCCCAATTCCTGAAGGGCCTTCTCACTAGATTTCTGCCAACCCCATATGTCGTCCCAGATTGGTATCTTAATCTGGTTTTGACCTACTTGATGGCAGCTCCGTTTGAGCCGATGCACTCATGTTCTTTACGGCTGTTATCACTTAAGACAGCCTTCTCGGTTGTAATCACATCTGCCAGGAGGGTTAGCGAGCTGCAAGCTTGGTGCTGCAAACCTCCTTTTCTAAGGTTCTTTCGTGAGAAAGTGTCTCTCAAAGTTAGGCCCGGCTTCCTTCCTAAGGTGGTGTCTGAGTTTCACCTGTCCCAGTCTATCAATTTGACTGTCTTTTACCCTCCTCAACATCCCTCGAAAGAGGAAGAGCGGTTCCACCGACTTGACCCCAAGAGAGCGTTAAGCTTCTATGTTGCTCGCACATCCGAGTTTCGGAAGTTGTTCGTGGTCCATTCTTTGTCTGGAATAGGTCTTGCCATAACCAAACAAACCCTGTCACATTGGATTATTTTGTGCATATCCGAGTGTTACCAATCGGTCGGCAGGGAGCTTCCAGCGGGCATCAGTGCTCACTCATCCAGAGGGGTTTCAGCCTCCACAGCCCTACAAAGAGGGGTTTCCGTTATGGACAAATGTTGGTCAGCCACTTGGTCATCCTTACATACACTTTGTCATCCTTACATCCTTACATACATTCACCCAGCACTATGCCTTGGATGTTGCACGGGGAGCTGATGCACTTTTTGGTAGGGCGTTTCTACAGAATCTATTTCTTTAAAACCTTCTGCCCTCCTCCGGTATTCTAACTGCTTGGGGTGTCTATCAGGATGAGGAATCTGTGGTAGAAAGGCAATCCATTGAAAGAGAAATTACTCACTGTAATGATCTTTCAAATGGATTGGGTCCTACCACGCATTTCTCGTCTTTGATATTTGATTTCCAGCTTCAGCTGCTTCAGAATGTTTTTTTCGGCAGAGTGCACTGTTCGTCGACTCGATGTGCCTCAAGGGACTCCCTCCTGAGGATGATGTCATCGAAGGCATATATAGCTCGAGCAGCGCCCGTTGGCTTCAGTTCCCTTTTTTCCTCCAAATGCTATTGCTTTGAGAAATACGGCGCGCTTCTTCACTTTGTGACAAATCTTCTTTACTTCTAGAAATCGAGAAAAAATGTAATCTTCGTCAACACCGACAACCCCGAAGATCGGGTTCAAAAAGTGTTGTGATTGTGGGTCAAAAATGTCATTGATCGATCCACTTTGTATGTGCTTGTGGTGCCTCGGAGTAGACCGTAAAACCTCAGTCGATGACAGGAAAGGCCTTGAAAGAATGAAAGGAGAAGTTGACGGTAGGTCAAAACCCCAAATCTCCTACCCCGACCAGAAAACCTTCGACCGTCGAGTCGAGAGGTAAATTTCCTCGGAGGAAGAAGGTTAGGCGGTCGAGATCGAAGAGTGGTTTCCCCCACTCCTCTTCGTCGTCGAAGAAGTCTAAGAAGAGGCACCATAGGTCGCCTTCTTCGACTTCATCGTTGGATGCTTCCACTGAGAGGGTATCTTGCCTAACTAAAAAACCTACTCCGGCCGAGTGGGAGGCCTCCAGAGCAGATATGCTCAAAATATTTGAAAAACAAAAGCCTCCAAGCCATGCTCCTACTGCGCCTTCGAAAGAAGCCGGGAAGGAAAGGGCTCGACCTAAATCACGTGCGACCTCGAGACAGGGACGAAGGAATGATCCTCATCAGGAGCCATTGAGACCTCGATCCGATGACGTAATATCGAAGGATCAGTTGAACCGAAAGCACAAGCATAAGTCGAGGTCGTCGACACCTTCGACGCCGGTGGCGCTTTCAACGCCAGCCAAACTCTCGACGTCGGCTTTGACGACGAAGGCATCGACGCCAGCTGCGCCCTCATTGCCAGCTGCACCATCGACGTTGAGTGCCCCACCAAAGCCTATGGCGCCAATAACAAAATGTATACAGCTCTCCCGGCGTCAAATACATTTTTCATAAAACCCCTCATACCTGAGAAGACCTATGTGCCTCTACCAAGGAAAGACTATTTTAAGTCCCTTACTTCTATATATGAGGAGAATGAGCCCTCAGATAATGAGGCTCCATTTGGCCTCCAATTTGGTACGCCAAATGTACCAGAAAGTTTTATATCAGAGGAGTCAAGGTTGAGGGACCTCTATGACAACCTGCAGACTGCTAGTGGGGTAGACACCTCACCTGAGTTGGAGTTTGGGAGACCAGAGGCTGGGGAGCATGCTGATGCGTCTTACATACAACTTATGTCTAAGGTAGTAGACTACATGGGGTGGAGTAGGCCTCCATTGCCATTCGAACAGGATGATCTGACAGACATTCTGGATAAGGGTCCTCAGTCAGATCTCATATTACTGTTTCACATTGCTCTGCAAAAAAGGGTTGCAACGAATTGGGAAACACCAGAAACCAATCTGGCTGTAAATAAAAACTTGACCAAGAAGTACCACCCTTCCAGTAGTGACCCTGACTACCTGCAAAACACCCCACTCCAGAGAGTCTGATGGTACAGGCGCTACTGCAACATCTAAGCAAGCGGCTTACCCTACCATCCCTCCAGATAGGGGTGACAAAAGATTTGATGGATGGGCAAGGAAGGTATTTTCTGCCGGGTGTATGGCACTCAAATCTGCCGACACCACATGTGCCCTAGCAAAATTTACGTTCACTCTATGGGACTGCATTTCCATGGCAGCGGAGCACATCCCCGAAGGGGGATAAAAGAGACGAGTTCTTAACCATAGTTAGAGATGGCAAAAAAGCCATGTGTGAATCTCTTCAGTCAGGTCTGGATTCTGCTGACAGCATCAGCAGAGGCATGGCTACTAGCACCGTTATGTGCAGATTTGCATGGTTGAGGAAGTCGGGTTTTGCACCGGATGTGCAATCCAGATATCTCAACATGCCCTTTGACGGGTATCTTTTGCCAACAAGGCTGACAAGAGTCTTGAGAAGTTGCAGACCTCGAAGGCGGCAGCCAAATCTTTTTTTATTTTTTTACATCTGTTTTTATTAAAATTTTGCAACAATAAACCAACTACCACTTACTCTTAGTGGTCATGTCCCAAACCCTTATCCCACCTTCCCTCCCACCTCGAACCGTAGTACAAGGTGCAATAATAAGTAGTTATGGTGTACAGTTACAAACATGGCAGAAGCAGAGCAGTATAGCATTTTTAAGCAAGCACAATAGTGTATATGTGACACTGGGATATCTGTTAGTTCATGAGTTCTATGCATCAGGGTAGTCTTGAGATTCTCCATGGGGGTGTTCGGTATATTTTCTCAGAAGCCGAAGGCTAGTCCCCTACTCCATACTATTTATGGAGCGGAGGAAGGTTCTAGTTCGGGGAGATATGACCTAAAGGGGCCCCAGTAGTCCACTGGTCTCGTACCATGAGGGAGGGTGGTGGAGTAGGATGTTTCATGTCTTTCAGAGGTCTTAAGCATATTTACCCATTATATCACCGTAGGTGATGAGAATCTCATCCATACTTTAGTGATTAGGGCCCTAGCCACCACAGAGGCCATGGGCAGTAACTCTCTAGCAGTCATGCAGGGAACATCAAACCAAGCCAGTAGCCAGGCCACTGGAGAGTCATGTGGACATCCAGGGACCATCTTGTCCATGATGCCGGAGGTCCCCTCCCAGAAGGATTGCAAATGGGCACAGTTCCAGACCATATGGACAAAGTCAGCGGGGTCAACATTACAACGTGGCAGGTGGGGTCCCTCTCTGGGTAATATTTATGCAGTTGTGCGGGAGTGAGGTATGATTGATGAAGGATTTTAAAGTGCATAAGGCGGAACCTGGAGTTGAGCGAAATCTTTCTTGTCAGTGTACAAATCAACCACCATTGATTATCATGTAGAGGTGTGTCTAAGACCCTGTCACATCTGGCCCTGAACAGTACCCGGGGGGGACGGGTGGAGAGATTTGATCAATTTGGATAGGGCAGAGACCGTCCCAGTAAGCGACGGGGGGGTTAGTAACAAAGTGGGCAAAGGGAAAAGGGACAGGAGTTGACGGGAAATCACTCCAACACTCCCGAAGCACCACCCGCAATCTGTAGTAAAGTAGCAGGGAAACCGCGTTCCAGGGGGCGCAGTTTTTCAAGGTGTCCTACTGTGTAAATGTGCCCTCATGTACCAGGTCACCCAGGGAGAGTACTCCCAGTTTCTCTAACTGAGTTGTGAAGATTCATTCTGACGTAAGAGAGATACCATGCACAAAATATATTGAGAAATCAGCATGGTAGTTGTTATTGGTGTTGGTCCAATGGGCAATGCGGTCCCATGCCCACCTATTTTCTTCTATGGGTTGCATTTCCCCTTTGGGTGATCGTTTGGATGAACCCCAAGGTAAGCCCTTCGAGTCGTGGGGGTAAGCAATGGCCCTTTTAAGTCTGATGTGTCGGAGTTCCGAGGTGGGGTTCCACCACCAGATAACGTATTTTGCCTGGGCAGCGAGGAAGTATACGTATAGATCAGGATAATCCAGGTCGCCTGAGGCGTACGGCAGTGATAACGTGTCAAGCGCAACACGCGCCATGCAACCTGCCCAGACGAGTTTGGACATAAGTGACCATGAAGGTTTCCAGAACCACATGGGTAGTACCAGTGGGACGTTATGTAGAGCATCTCAGAGACCACCACCATCTTGGCAAGCGTGAAGCGGGGCGCCTGGGACAAGGGAAGACGGGCCCAAATCCCAAATCCCAACCTTCCGCTCCAATTGCTCCAGGACTGTAAAATAGTTGTCCTCGAAAAGCCTAAGTGGGAGGTAGAGACCATCTCACCTAGATATCTCATCCCCTCAGGACACTAGTGAAATCCGTCATTCACGTCTGCGCGGAGCACAGCGGGGGTGAGCGGTACAATTTCTGATTTGGACCAGTTAATGCGCAGCCGCGAGAACCCATCGAAGATGGAAATCTCCTGTACTAATGACTGAAGGTTTTGTTTAGGTTTTTTGACGTATAGTAATAAATCATCTCAATAGCGAGAGATAATGGAGGTATGGGAATAGATTGACACCCCCCTGTGTGTGTGGAATTCCCTGATTGTGCATGCCAAAGGTTCAACCGCCAGTGCAAAGAGGAGGGGGAAAGAGGACATCCCTGCCTCGTTCCCCTGGTACAGGTGATTCTGTCTGAAGACAGCTGGTTGGTCCGTACCATAACCTGTGGGGCTGTGTATAGCAGACGGACCCATTTCATATATTGGAGACCCAGACGAGACCTACACAGTATTTCGAACAGGAAGGGCCATTCTACGGAGTCGAAGACCTTCTCAGCATTGAGGGCAGCGACATGATGGGGACTTCTTCCTTAACGTTGTGGATCACTGTTAAGAGTCAGTGGATCTACCATGGATAAATCCAGCCTGGTCGGTCAGGACTAGGGCAGACATGTGTGGGAGGAGGCGGTCAGCTAGCAGTTTAGCCAGAATTTTGTTGTCAGTGTTAATGAAGGATAGGGTTCTATATGATGCACAATTTTTAGTACCTTTGCTAGGTTTTAGTAAAAGTGTAACCACAGCCATCCTGGTGGATTCCGGAAGAAGGCCAGTCAACAAGGAGGACTTGTACATATTGCACAGGTGTGGTGCAAGGTTATCTGATTACTCCTTATAAAATTCTGCTGACAGTCTGTCTTGACCCGGGGACTTACTGCCAGGAAGTTCGCAAATCACTCTGCGGATCTCCTCAATGGAGAGGGGGTGCGTTCATAGGGTCGGTGAGTGAGGCCTCCAGCCAGCCAAGGGCAACCCAATCTAAGTTGGAGCGGATGTCCTCAGCAGAGGTGTTCAATTAGGAAGAATATAGTGTAGTGTAATAATCATGAAACTCTTTGATCTGACTGGGCTCACGGGTAAGGTTCCCATTGGCTTCTTCTACCTCCATGATTACCCGTCTCCTTTATCTTTACGGATCGCCCAAGCCAGGGCGGCTAGGTCTACCTCCCTCTGCATATTTAGTTGCCAAGATAGGGTCCACATGTATTTGTCTTCCCTGAGTGTGGCCTCAGAGTGCTCCAGACGCAACTCGGAGAGTAGTTTTTCGAGCTCGGTATCGCTGCCCCGAGCCTGTCTTTGTTCTAGGATTTTGATTTCCCCTTCTAAGTGCCAAAGAGTAGACCGTAGGGACTTAAGGATGCTTCCCTCCCTAGAGATGCAGCTACCACTAATACACACCTTAAAGGCCTCCCAAACCGTTCTACAGTTGGGGACAGAGTTTACATTGTTGTGGAAATATTCAAGGATGTCGTCTCGGATGCTGCCACAGAACAGTGCATCCTCGAGGGCACTAGGGTGGAAGCACCAGTTAGGGGGGCGGCGTAGCGTGTCAGGGACAAGGATCACAGCCTTTACGGGGGAGTGGTCGGACACTGTTCTCGGTAGTAGTCTAGTGGTCTGTGTTGCTCCAGCCAAGGGAGGGACAGCATGATGTAGTCTATCCTAGAGAATGTCCTAGAGGATGTCCCATATACCCCCGAAAAAAAGGAGAACTCTTTTGTATTGGGGTGAACGTGTCTCCACATGTCTACTAGGCTGAGAGTATCAGCAATGACGCTCCAAGTGGTGGCAGCCTTGAAAAGTGTCGATTATGCTGTTTTTGAGCAGTCGAAGTATAGTGATAATGCCATGTTGAAGTCCCCAACTCACACTACTTTTTATGTTGGGAACCTGTGGCTCATAGCAGCACATTTCTGAAAAAACTCAGGACAGTCTACATTGGGAGCATACACATTGATGAATAGTACTTTAAGCCCAAAACAGTCACCGGCAAGCAGGATATATCTCCCTTCCTCATCACATATCTTCTCATATAAACGAAATTGGACCGAGTGGTGAATATATATTGCAACGCCCCTTGATTGGGATGAAAAGGAAGAGCCATATCGATGGATCCCCCAGCCCTTGGCCAGGGGGAATGGGGCATCCTGTGCAAGGTGCGTTTCTTGCAGGCACAGCACGTTGACCACCTGTAGTTTAGTATGGTTGATCACCAACCGAAATTTCTTATCATTGGTGACTCCCCGTATATTCCAAGACATTATATTTAAGGATTCACCCGTCATCATCTAAGGTTTGAGTTGACAATATTGAAATGCTTTGAAACTTCCTATGCGGTTTGCCGCATCCATACACTTCCATGAGTCTCTTGCTTCCAGCCAATGGATAGGATTGCAACTGTGAACCCAGTCTGATTGAGCACCTTGTACGTAATATGAAACTTCCCACCACCTCCCACCCACACCGGAAACAGCAATTTACTGGTAAATATCCCAACCCAGTTAACCCCAACATTTTAGAACTATGGACGCAGTGGCTGTGCCGACGGGGTACTGTGCGTGGCCATGTAGCTAGAGTGGCCATCAACCTTAACACAATGTCGTTCTATTGCGGTACAGACAGGCAATTCATTGTACAGATTCAGAGAAGGTGTGACATATCAAGCCTCTGTAGACATCATTAGGGAAAACAACAAAAAGAGAACACAACAATCGGCCCACTGAGCAGGGGGTGAGCCGGGACCGGCGGCGAATCATTATAGTGGCAGATTAGCTGAGCCTAAGGGTATCTGGGTCAGCCGTCGTCTTGGGCAGCTTGGGCATCAGTAGGGTAGTTCACAGACTAACCTATCTGCTGCTGCAGGGCTTGTGAAGAACCAGGATTTGCTACTGTGGAGGATGCAAACCTTAGCGGGGGAACATCATAGCCTATCGGAAATTTTTCTGTCTGAGTTTGTTTTTAACAGCTTGAAACGATTTCCGTTGTTCCTGTACTTGTGGGCTGAAGTCAGGAAATAGTCTGATGATTAATGAGCCGAATAGTTTGCCCTTGTCCCTAGCCACCTTAAGGAGGAGATCTCTGTCTCTGCAATTGTGGACCTGGGCGATGATGGGCCGGTCAGGGGCGCCAGGGGGCGGCCTCGGGCGAGGGAACGATGGGCCCTTTCAACCAAGAACATGTTGGACAGCGGGGGTTGCTCAAGTATTTCTATTAGGAGCCTTTCAACAAATCTCTCCATGTTGCGGGCGTTGTTCCTCCGTGACCTCCCTTCAAGGTCATCATTCTTGGCCTCTACACATCTCACAGATTGTTGTAGCGCGGCAAACTTCCTTCTGCAAATATGATAGCCTGTTCTCATTGTCCCCAATAAGTTGTTCGGCTTCAGTCATGCAGCCACACAATTTATCAATCTGGATAGCAGAGGTCTCCACCTTGCATGTGAGGGTGTCTATTTTGGATCCCAAGCGGTCCATGTGTTTCATTAGGGTGAAGAGAGTTTGATTTAGGATGGAAACGTCTATGGCGCTGGAGGAGGAGGCACCGGCGGAGGGGGAAGAGACCCGGTCCTGGTGTGCAGATTTGTTAATTTTTGCCTGTATTTTATTGTTCCCCATTGTATGACGCGGGTCCCTCTTAGGGGAAGGTTGTCAGAAGAGAGGTTGACCCTATTGGGGTCCCGTCGCGAGTGGTCAGGCGGGATTTTATGGCCCTGACCAGACGCTGTGTCGGGCGCTCCTCGCGTGAATGCAGTCCAGGAGGGTGGAGGCGGACCACTGAGGCCAAGGGGTGTCCACCGGGGGGAAGATGCAGAGCTGAGGGGAGGGCCCCTTGTTTGTAGACAGAGGCAAGGTGCTAGAGACCAGGGGTATGGCTCCCCGAAAATAGAGACTGCTGCTCGGGGAGGGGCTCACTCCCCCATACCACCAGTGGTGCCCTTGACCCCTCCTCAAAACATTCAGTGGCAGGCCCCTTGGGCCACGTGCTGCAGGTCGCGACCGCTCCCGGGAGTCTGGGGTCGAGGAGCGGACCCCCGTCCCAGGATGGTCGAGTGGAACAGATATGGGACCTGCCGGTGTCCTCAAGAAGGTGGAGGCGGTGTCAGTAGGGGATGTGTAGCCTCAGAAGTAGTCATTCCCCTGAGGCTGGGGGGCATCCTGCTGGATGTTTCTGTTACGCTCACCTGATATCCACGGGGACGCCACAGGATTCTGGATGGAGGCTGTGCGCTGTCCTGGACCCCTTTTCTGCTTGGTTGTATGTTGGCTGGTGGACAGGTCCTATGACAGGAGAATGGGGGGTTTAGATACTGAGCCTGTGATGGGGGTTCCCACCTCCCACTGACTAAGTCCCTTCCCTTAGGGTTATGCCTCACCTTATTTTTTGTGTGCGTGAAGCTCTCCGTCCTGCGTCTCAGTGCAGGGGCGCATGTTAGTTGAGGGCGTTCTGAGGACTTAGTTACTTCACTGGCCCTGTGCCCTTGTGTCGGGTCCAGTCCGGCTGTGACACCGACCTGTTTAATGTGATCAGGTGAGTGTTTTTAGTCTTTGTTACTTCTCCTGACTTCGTTTCATTCCCTGTGCTTTTCGGTGTTCTTTTTCCTTTCTTAAAGGATAGTTCCGGGACTTTTTTTTTATTGTCCCTACGGTTCGGCCATGTGTTTTTAAGCATAAATCGGTTGATCGTAGAAAACTTTCCTATGGACCTTACCCGACTTTTCGTCCATTAACGCACTCGAAATCAGCCGCCATTTTCTGATAATCCTATCATTTCCCCCATCGACCTGGCTCACCTGCTTTTGCGGCACTAAATCAAATCCCCCGCCCCTGAGCCTGACATCAGCAGACGCGTACCGCCCATTTCCCAACGCCAAAGCACGTTTCGTGTCAACAATCGCTGCGCCTCAGCTAATGAAGTGTCGCCATGGAAATGGCAGGACGCCTCTTTCCTCAATAAGTATAAACACACCGTTTCACAACACACAGCAGCAGATTTTCGATTCCATTACTCTCTCTGTGTTACTTTGAGTATTCTGTGACTCGTTTCTGTGCTCTGGTCAACTACCTTCGCCGCTTCTAGGCCTTGTGAACACCTGTACCATCTCTGTAAATTATTTTACTTTCTTTACCACACAATGGCTACAATAATGCCGTATATGTACGAGCCCGAGTACACCGAGGAAGAACTACTGGAAAGGCAAGCACGCGAAAACGATGGGGATTCGGACGGCAGTTGGGAGGACCAGTCAACGGATGAGGAGCCTGGACCATGTCGCATGGACGGCGTCTCCACCTGGTGCACGTGCAATCGGTGCCACCACAGGCCAGTCTACTGCTGACTAACTGCCTAGGCTTCCAGGGTCTCCAGGGTGAACTGCACCCATATATTCACCTGGGAGGGTGAGGTATTTATAAACTCACCCCCCTGCCTTCCATGTACTAGATCCTGCAGCCTGCCTCTTACATGCAGTTAGATGGTCTCTCCTTGGTGAGGCCCTGCGGCAAACGAGTCTTGTCTGCACGACCACCGCCCCAATCCACCCCCCGCCCTATCAAAGGCAGTTCGCACCGGGGTACTTGTGCTGGCAAGTGGAGCTGTCAGGGAGCGATAAAGGCCAAGAGGTGCCAAAGACCATGTACACTTCAAAGTGGTCTATAGAGCATGGGTTGTTGTTCCCATGTCTACCTCCAGACCCCGTGTCTCCTGCCAAGCATCCCCCCTCACGCTGGACGGCCCCCTGCAATCCACATAAGTGTGTCTCCATTCACGAGTCTTCCTGTGTCTTGTCTGCACGACCACCGCCCCAATCCACCCCCCGCCCTATCAAAGGCAGTTCGCACCGGGGTACTTGTGCTGGCAAGTGGAGCTGTCAGGGAGCGATAAAGGCCAAGAGGTGCCAAAGACCATGTACACTTCAAAGTGGTCTATAGAGCATGGGTTGTTGTTCCCATGTCTACCTCCAGACCCCGTGTCTCCTGCCAAGCATCCCCCCTCACGCTGGACGGCCCCCTGCAAACCGCATAATGCCACGACATATACACGTCATTCATTCACAAACACACCCCTGTTTCGAATTCTTTATAACCCACTTCATATTTCTAATGAGAACTTATTTGCGCTTTGCTAGTCAACCCGTGAAGGTGCTGGTTATCTGCTCTTCGTCTCTGTGAACTTCCGTGACCACTTCGAGGAAACTCGTCAGTTTGCAACCTTTGAACTGCTCCCTGTTCTACGACAAGAAACTACTCTGATCCCTGCATCTAACTGTTTGTTCGTCAAGGTAAGGCCATGTACCATAATCATTTTGCGTCCAATGTCTTTTCGTTCAAGACAGTACATGCAAGGAACTAGTCACATGTTCTGAGTTTAGTCAAATTATTTTTCTATTTTTTTAAAGTTATTCAAATACTTATCCGCATGTGAATAACGTGTATAGTTCCAAGAACCAAAACGAACCTTGCATTGAACCTTTTATGTGTCATTTAATTTTTTAACACATTGGTATTCATATAGAATTGTTGATCTTTACTTTTCAGAACTTTCCACAATGCCTGCCTGTTCCATTGGCGGTTGCCCTTCGAAGACCCATAAAAAATCTGAAGGTACTATAATGCATGTTTTCCCTAAGACAATAGATCAGATAAGAGAATGGGTCCGATATTGCAGATATCCACCGTCTGAGCTTGAAAGTAGAGTCCTAGAAGTCTTTGCGGACAAGAGGGGTGATCGATACCGCATCTGCAGCAGGCACTTTAGCTCAGACATGTACTCCACATCATTGCTAATAAAGAAGAACACACCGCGAGCGAAGCGAAAATTGCTCTCAACCGCTATTCCCACTCTATTCGTCCACATCCCTCCACAGGTGAGTCAAGTTTACGTATTTAGCTCTCGGCCTTGCGGTAGTGTGTAGCATTAGCTAACAATAATTTCCCCATTTATGTATCCACTCAATATGAAGGCGGAAGATTCTCCATCCGTGTCGTTATTGCAGTCATCAGCCACTTGAAGCGCCTATCGGGTAACCTTACTTAGCTATTCTGCCACTGACTTGTTTTAGGCATGTAAATGAATAGTTTTAATTTATCGTGTAATTATTTTACCTAATCGTACACCCTTGTACTCGTCCTCTAGTCTTTGTTTTCAGTTATAATTATTGTTATCCAAAATAATGCAAGTACTGTCTTTCAGGGAGATGCTGAGGAGTCCAACGCATTGACGACAACCGTTGATGTCACTCAGATGCTCGAGGTACGTTTCCGGACAGTTCCATCGATGGAGATCATCAGATCTTGCATTCTTGTAGCGTGATTGTTACACACAATGTTTCTTTCGTTTTTAGCCATTGATATGTCCTTCTGTCGTCGCCCTCCTAAATGTCTTCTTTTTTCAATATTGTGTTAATTACTAATGAAAGTCCTATGTTTCAGGGAGTCGATGGAGCATTAGTCCAAGAAGAAGGGGGAGCATGCAATTACGGGTCGGCGCAACAGCTTGCAGAAGTGTGCACCGCAGTTACAGCGTCCCTTGATGTTCTTATGCATTTCGAGGTATGGATACTGACAGTTCGATCAAGCGAAATCATATGACGTGATGACATCCGCTATACTTCCTTCTTTATTAACGCAAGTACTATGTTTCAGGGAGATGACGGAGCTTCTTCTACAAGAACATCACCACTAGTAGTTGATGCAGATCTCTGGGTGGTGACACTTCCAACGATCGAGCAAATCGAATCATATTTAGATATCCATTATTTATTTTAGACAACTGATCATTTGTGCAGGTCTATTTAGATGAGCCGTTGACGCCTGCACAAAGTTTATGTTCTTTTTAACAAAATAGAAAACCATACTAATGCAATTACTGTGTTTCAGGGAGTTACTGAAGCATCATCTTCAATAATATCATCAATGGAAGTCTATGAGGAGCCCGAGGTATGGATCTTGACAGTTCCATCTAACTAGATCAACAATGCGTGAATAATTGTCGTTTGAATGTTCTACACAAAGCGTTCATTCGTGTTTTGCTATTGAGATGTACGTGGGTATTGGTCCCCAAGTACATTTTGTGTTTTCAATATTATTATACATACTAATGAAAGCTCTATGTTTCAGGGAGTCGATGGAGCGTCAGTGCGTGATGGATGTGCTTATCATGAAAATATAGGCGTTGCAGCGCAAGAGGAAGTGGAGACATGCACACACGAGTCGGAGCAACAGCGTCCTGATGTTGAAGTTCGAGGCAAGAAAGTTTCAAAGAAAAGAAAGCAAAAGAAGGTTAGTGTCCTGGTCACTATATTATGTTGTTTTTCACTGTTAATAGTTCAATACTGTAAGTTGTGTTTAAACTGAACATCCCTTTTCCAATCTGTCCTCTAGTTGCGAGTGGGTGTACGAACTAGATCTACACAGACAGTGAAGCGAACGAGAGATGTTGCTTGTCAAACCTTTTGGCAGGGACTTGAGACTGGAGATGCGTCGTGCCAATGGGAAGAATATGAAGTGATTGACAACGGAGCTATACCACCACCAGCCATTGATAGTGAATGTCCTCCTGGTAGTTCGGATGCAGTTGGATATCAATTCACTGAATCCACACCCGCAAAAACTAAGACCGCGAGAAAGTTGAAGAAATTGTTTTATTCACCCATCGCCGGAGAAAGAACAGATGTTGCAATGGAAGAGAATGAAGTGGACGACAATGAAACACCATCAATATCACTGAACATAGTGGAAGACGATATAAGAGATTCTACCTTTCATGTGAGTGACATGTCCTCAATGTTACAGGCCGAACCAGCTGGGATGCAGAGTGACAGTATAAGGAAAGAGGCCAAATTCATTGTATTCGATAGTTGTTTGATTGATATTATTATTCGGATGAAATGTGGGCATTCGGTTGGTGGGGAAGTATGTGGGGAGCCATTGATTAATGTGACTCGTGCAATTCGAGGCACTAACCTTAAAATACATGCCACCTGTACAAAATATCATCCTTTCTCATGGTCTGCACAACCCATGCTGGGGCAACTGCCAGCAGGCAATCTACTTTGTGCAGCTTTCTTTCAGTTTGTGGGAATCCATTTCATTGCGAAAACTCAGTTTTACAAATACCAAACCGATTATCTATTTCCAGCCATTAGCGAAGCTTGGAGAATGGAAAAAATGTCTATTGATAGTACATTCGCGGGCAAATGGTTCAGGCTAGCCGGTGATGGACAGTGCGACAGCCCAGGATTTTCAGCCAAGTACTGCACCTACCACTTTCAGGACATGGAAAGTAAGAAAATTGTGAGTTCGGTGGTCGTGCAGGTGTCACAAAGTACATCCTCAGTGGCCATGGAGAAAGTTGGCTTTGTAGCATCATTGCAAGAACTACAATCGCGGGGAATGGTGATCGACCTGATAGCCACGGACAGACACGTTTCAATTGCCAAGACAATGAGAGAAGAGTACAAAAATATAAATCACCAATTTGACGTTTGGCATCTTGCAAAAACAATCAATAAAAAAATGTCGGCTACAGGTAAAAAAAAAGATATGCAAGGTATTTCACAGTGGTCCAAGTCAATCAGCAACCATCTTTGGTGGAGCTCAAAAACATGTGGAGGGTCGTTGGAAATTCTACTGGAAAAATGGCGGTCAGTAATGCTACACTGTAGCAACGTTCACCGCTGGACCACAAACCAACATTTCCACAATTGTGAACATGGCCATTTGTCCACAGAGGAGGCACGGAAGAAGAAGTGGTTGATTCCTTCATCACCCACTCACAAAGCCATTGAAAAGATTGTATTTGATAAAACTATAACAAGAGATTTGAGGGGACTCACGGAATTCTGCCACACAGGAGATTTGGAGGTGTTCCACAATATGTGCCTAAAGTACAGGCCAAAACGATTGCATTTTGGCATGGAGGGCATGATAAATCGGACTCTTCTAGCGGTCTTGGCACATAACCATAATGTTGGCCGTCAACAAAGTAGGACGACCGGAACTTTAGGGACGCTTCGCTACAATAAGGCCTTCACTAAAAGAAGTAAACAATGGGTGATCAAACAAGTGTTTGAGGATATGCAATATGAGTTTATTGAGAGACTTATTGTTGATGTCCTAGATAGGCACATACATGGAGTTGTGAACAAACCTGTGCAGGGGACAACTGCATTGCCACCCAACATTGCCTCTGTTCCATGTCCACCTAAAGCAGCGCTCATTGAGAAATACACATTACGGTTTAAATGATTGTAATTTGATTGTCTGTTCTCTCGAGTCTCCTCATGTCGCAGGCCCATTGAATATGTGTAGCTATGTATTGTGTAAATAGAAGTGATTGCTCAGTGTACATGCAATGTGTCTCTCCACCCTTGTTCATTTGCGCATTAAATTAAACCAAACAGTAATATAAATCATTTTTCAAAAAATATAGAATGTCTCCGTATTTATGGTTCGCTGGGGCTGCAAATGCACGCAGACAAAATGCAAAGATGGAGTGTAAATTTCAAGTCCTGTGAGATGGCCTTACACTGAATGTAGCTAACTAGGAATGTGTGCTCGTTCAAAGTGAAGGTCAGCTGCTTTGATTTTTTGCTCGGGTGCCGGAATGGCCCACGACTCAGTATAAGGTTCTATTGTTATTTGACCTTGACAGGCCGGGACCATCCCGAAAGACTTCTTTTTGGGGGTGTGGGGCAATAACGTAAGAAACGATAATTAATATAATTTCAGAAACGAAAGCCATTTAATGTTCGTTCATTAGAAGAAATAACGTCGGCATAGAAGGAGTGGTATTTCGGGGCTGCCCTACGCACAGACACAATGGAAAATGCAAATATAATGTAAGTAACTCTTTAGATGAGTTTATACCGCAATTTAATTACTATACAGTAGCTTTAAAGACGGGTTAAGTTGTACTTGTTCGTTCTATGTGGCATATTGTTTTGTACCGCGCACTATCTTGAGGTGAACCATCTCCTTTTACGGAAGCACCTCAAAACCTTCCTCTTTGCTTCTGCTTTCTCTCTCCCTCTCCCCTGCTACAACTGGTCCACTGTCTGCGACCTCGGTCCTGGGCCCTTCCACTCTCCACCTGCACTGCCTCCCTGTCAACCCCTGCACTGGGGGACTGTCTCAGTATCCTACAGCCCCCCCTTGACGTATAATACCCAGTTGCACTGTCCTAGCTATGAAATAATTTCCCGACCTAATATATAAAAATGAATAATTTTAATAAAGATCTGATGGTGAGACTAATTTCATTTTTTATGTTTTTAAAACAGGTACATCCTTCATTATTGTATGTGTCACGAGTACCAGACACCGGCGGATGGCTTTTACAACCGCCAGTTGCTTCTCCGCGTGAACAACGTTACCACCCTGACCATTTTATGGGACGATCGCCAAGTACAAGTATGCCCTTACGCGGTACTAACGGCTAGATGCAACATACAGACCGTTGTGGTGGCCTAGTGCCTCGTTGTTGGAACAGCCATGCGATTATCAGTGCGACCGATGAGCTTATTTTATCGTAAACCAACACCCTGTGTACTGCACACGAACATCGCTTGCCTCAAGACAAACTATTTTGGATCGAGAGCAAAGAAAAATGCAAATCGCTGAATATTCTCTAAACATTTGATGTCCAATGAATGTACTTTGCCAAATGTACAATCTTGCCGTTTGCTTTTAAATCACAGTTTCATATTCCGAATTGTGGCGCTGTATTGTGAGATGATCTAAGACCCTGTGTACAGCAAAGGAACATCGCGTGCCTCAAAACGAACTTTTTGGAACGTGAGCAAATAAAAATGCAAATCGCTGAATATTCTCTAAACATTTGATGTCAAATAAATGTACTTTACCAAATTTACAATCTTGCGGTTTGATTTAAAAGTACAGTTTCATATTCCGAATTGTGGCGCGCTGTGTTGTGAGCTGATCTGTGTTGGTTTCCGGGTTCTGTGTGGAGTCGCGTAGAAGACGCCTGGGCGCGTTTGCCTACGCAGCACAGTCACGTCACGGATAGAGGCGGGGAATATGAATGTTTTGATAAAGTCTGTTTCAGGGGCGGGGGATATGATTTAGTGCCGCAAACGCAGGTGAGCCAGGTCGATGGGGGGAAATGATAGGATTATCAGAAAATGGCGGCTGATTTTGAGTGCGTTAATGGACGAAAAGTCGGGTAAGGTCCATAGGAAAGTTTTCTACGATCAACCGATTTATGCTTAAAAACACATGGCCGAACCGTAGGGACAATAAAAAAAAAGTCCCGGAACTATCCTTTAATGTCTCTTTCTGTCTTCACAGAGATTGTTGCTGTCGCGGAGCCACAGCGCCGGATGGTTAAGGCTGAGGTAAGTAGTTTAGCGTGAAGAGCGACGTTGCACAACGTGAGCCAGTTTGCTAACCTGTATTCCTTTCTCTTCTTCAGGCAGGAGACAGTGCGCTGATGATCCGGAATGCAGTTCGTTCGGTTCCCGGGTATGCAGGTAAGTGGTTAATGGTGTTTTGCGTGTTTTTTTCAGTCACTGTTGCAGATTAGCGCAGCGCGATGTTAGAACACGCTGTTAATTTTGTCCTTTACTTTGCAGGTTGCAGAGCACTCCAGAGATGGTGAAGCCACCAAGCGCGGACGGATGAAGAAGCTGTTACTCACAGGTAATTTTTCCTCGCTAATGCTGTTCTTGGTCTTGCATGCCGTGGAGCACTCTGGAGATGGGTGAGCCACTGAGCACGGACTGATGCACAGATGGATGTTGGAGCTGCTACTCACAGTTAAGTGTTTCTTGATAATGCTGTTCTTGTTCTTGCAGGTTGCCGGTGGAATCCAGGGGTGATGCTGCAGATTCAAGCCGCCGGAGAAGCAGATGAGCTGGAGCTAGACACGGTGAGTGTTATGCTACAGGAGTGCAGAATAACGCGAAGCATGATTCCCTTTTCGGGCGTGGCTTATAGAGCCAGCCACACCTTAAGATTCGACCACACCCAAAACACTAGCCTGCATGCTTCAGTTCATGGAACCGAGCTGCAGGAAGGGCCTCCATGTTGGATTAAGGCCCAAAGTGGGCTTGCCTTATTCTTGATAATGAGCCTGGCGCCGAAGGCGCCAGGACTGTCTCCAGGTCTGCTGTTGATAGGTTCTTAAGCCCCTAGGAGTTACTGTGGGGGGCTGTAACCTCACTGCTGTCAGGGGGCTGTTAAAACTGAGGGGGTCAGGGATAGGGGTCATGACAGTTTCCATTGTGTTGCCCCCTTCAAAAATATAATGGTCAGCACCTTGGTCGCGACCGTACCCCCAAGGCCCAGAGTCTGGAGCCAAGAAGTAGACTATCGTCCCGGGGGTTTGGGGTCAGGGGGCCATGTGGAGGAGATCTGGGGCCTGTAGGTGTCCACAGAAATGCGGAGGAGATGTCAGCACACAATGTGTGGCCTTAAGGCAGTCATCCCTTACAGGCTAGTGGGCTCTCTGCTGGATGTTTCCAGTGTAATGAAATCCGGGATACTCACACCCCAGGGGTGGGGGAGCAGCGCGTCAGGCCCCAATTCCGCAGGCCGCTCCAGGCAGGACCAGGAACAAGTGTGTAGGGGGAGCGGTTGGGCAGCGTAGGGGCGGGCTGGGCCCGCCACGGGGTGCAGCGCTATTGGGCATCACGCAGCGAAGCAGAAGAGAAAGCGCTGGGGATGTCCTGTGAAGAGGCAGGAAGGCGGTCTGCGGGCGGACCACAGGGGGACCAATGCAGCACCTACCCCTCCTGAACGGGGTTGGGTGTGAATCAGTGCCTCCCTCTGTGTCTGAGTGCAGATGTTGCAGCAAGGACAGTTGCTGAGGCCGCTCCTCCAGTACCCCCGCCGGGTCGAACACCTCACTCTAGGAAGGTGGGGCGGGCCCAGTGTCGGCATCGTGGCGGGATGGTGGACTGCCGAGGGCTGCAGTGGTGAGCAGTCAAGGCAGCTATGGATCAGAAGTATGAAGAAACCTTCTAGGAGGTAAAGTGGCCGCAACAGTGAGGATAATGCAGGATATTTCAAGCTGCTCTGCCAGAGTTCTTTCAGGCTGCGGCCAACATTTAGCTGCACATCAGCTCCCCCCTGGCGGCAGCCAAATCTTTAGGTGCCGCCATTAGGAAACCTCAGCCTTTTCGACCTAGTGGACAACCCTGGAGGGGTAGGTCTTTTCGCTACTACTCCCCAGTTGGAAGGGTGAGAGGAATGGCTGGTCAAAGGGGCCAAAGAAGATTCCCTCATGGTGGACGAGGGAGAAGTGAGAAGCCAGCTCAAGCAGGGGCATCTTTACCATCTGCCACTGCATCAGCCGACTCAAAATCTCTCTGAGGTCTTTAGTAACAGTTCACCAGTGGGGGGAAGACTGTCTCAGCATCTAGAAGAATGGCGAGACATTACTTTGGATGCTTTGGTCTTGAAAACCATAGCCCACTGTTACTGCCTTCCTTTTTTACATAGACCTTAGGACAATCCATTGGGGAAACACTCTTTGAGGATTCCAGATATGCTCCTTCTGCAGGAAATTTCAACCCTGCTAGAGAAAGGCGCTATAGAACCGGTGCCTATAGCGGAAAGGAACAACAGTTGGTATTGCCCTTATTTCCTAATACCCAAAAAGGACGGAGGACTGAGACCCATCTAAGACTTGAGATCCTTTAGCAAGTTCCTCAGGAAATACAAGTTCAAGATGGTCATACCTTCTCAGATCCTTCAGGCCCTCCAACTTCAGGGTTGGATAGTGTAATTGGATGCTTATTTTCATGTGAGAATCCATCTCAAGCACAGAAAGTCCCTGAGGTTCCTGGTTGGCGGTTCTCGTGATCAATTTCGAGTTCTGCCATTCGGGTTGACCTTCGTCCCAAGGGTTTTCACCAAACTGATGGCGGTAGTGACAGCGAGTCTCAGGGGAGGGGGAATCACGTCTACCCTTACCTGGATGATTGGCTGATCAGGGCACGTTCTTCCGAACAAGTCTTGAAACAACTCAATGCCACCTGTCACTCCCTTCACAGACTGGGCTTCTCCCTCAATTAGAAGAAGTCCCATATGACACCTTCTTAGAAACTCCAGTTCATCAGAGCTGTTCTGGATACATCCTTGGGAAAGAGCTTGCCACCCGAGGTGAGGGCTGAAGACATTCTACAGATGGTCACCAAATTTTTAAGTGCCCAGTGTCTCCCGGCCTTTATTGAGGTTGCTCGGCCTCATGGCTTCCTGCATTTTCCTGGTGCCAGAGGTCCCTTCAATGGGCTCTCAGAACTCAATGGTCCCAATTCTCATGAAGGATGTCGGACCTACTTCAGGTTCCAAGCAGGGACGCACAGGATCTTCTGTGGTGGGCCTGCGAGGTCAACATACTGAAGGGAGAACCATTTTGGCAACCATGGCCTGAGATACCAATAGTGATGGACACCTCACTCACGGGGTGGGGGACCCAATCCAATGATCTGACAGTCAGCTGTTGTTGGTCTCCATCGGAGTCCAAACTACATATCAATCTTTTGGAGCTCAGGGCAATCAGACTAGCGCTGAGGGCCTTTCTGCCCTCTTTATGGGGAAAGAATGTCCTGATAATGATGGACAACACTGTGGCCATGTACTACCTCAACAAGAGAGGAGGTGTAGAGTCACTACCACTGTGCAGAGAGGCAATGCAGCTCTGGTACTGGGCAATTCAAGAAGGATTCTCCCTATCAGCAGTTCACCTAGCCGGAGAGGAGAACACGGCAGCGAACGCTCTGAGCAGGTAGAGCACAGTCTCCCACGAGTGGGAAGTAGCCCAGGAAGTCCTTCAAGAGATCGTCACCCTTTGGGGAACCCCTCAAGTGGATCTGTTCACGACCGCGGTCACCCAGAGGTACGAAAAGTACTGCTCCCGGGAATTTCCCCCAAGAGGAGCTCTAGGAGACGCATTTGTGGTGGACTGGGAATTTCCACTCCTGTAGGTGTTTCATTTTAAGGAGCGCTATCTTGACCGCTATCGTTATGAGGAGGTGGGTCCAGCTGGACAGCTTAGATCACAGCTGGGTCAAGTACGTTCTGTAGTTACAGTCGTGTAGTTTCGGGCAGTTCCTCGCAACTGTTACCCCAAAATAGCGCATGGTCTCAGAAGCCCACTTGAATCCCTGCAGGTCCTCAGGCTGGGTGGTGGTGTCCGTGAGGGGGAAGAGTTCATATTTACAGCAATTCACCCTAAGACCCGACACCTGGCCAAAATGTAGAATATCCTCCATGGCTGGTTGGAGATGGATTTGAGGATGCCAAATGTACACCAGTGCATCATCTGCATAAAGCGAGACAAGCTGTGGTTCACCTGCTATTCTGATCCCTCTATGCCCGTGCCTGAGTCTTATCATATCAGCCATTGGTTCTATGACAATAGCAGCCTTGATGGGTGCCTCTACTAATCTCGGGTCGAAGAGAGAGCAGCCCATTAGTATTACCCTGGCCGTTGGTGCTGTGTATAGGAGGAGCAAGGCCACCAGGAACCCCTGTCCAAACTCACATTTGGTCAATACAGCGTACACAAATCGCCATGAGACGGAATCGAAATCCTTTTGGATGTCTAACGTGGCTGCCACCACTTGAGCCCATGGATCTATTTGCACTAGAATATTGAAACGGCGAGACAGGTTCAATGCTGTGGACCTGCCTTGGATGAATCCCGATTGGCCAGGATGTACAATGTGTGGCATCAATGGCATCAATCGCGAGGCAAGGATTAAGCAAACACTTTTACATCTGTATTAATTAAGGACAGAGGGTGATAGGATCCGCATTGGTCTGGCAGTTTTTCAGATTTCAGCAAGACCATGATAACTGCTTCTCGCATGTTATCAGGGAGCGATAGCGATATCAGAGGTTCCTGCCAAACCTGGAGAAGGTATGGAGCCAGGGTTTCCTTGTAGCGCTTGTAAAAATCGGCTGAGAGGCCATCAGTACCAGGGGATTTTCCAGATGGCAGCCGGTCAATAGCCAGGGTGATATCGGATAAGGAGATAGGGAGGTCCTTTAAAGCCCTGGTATCCTGCGATATTTGGCTAAGTGGGAGGGCATCCAGGAATGTATCAATTTCTTCCTGTGTACATGTATCTTTGATAGCATATAAGTAATTATAAAACCCTGCAAATACCTTGTTAACAGCAGAGGCAGTGTGAACTAAATCCCCTGAGATGTTCTTTATGAATGGGATATACCATTGCCGTGACCTCCCAATCGGCGTGTGTCCTGAAGGTGTCCAAGGCCTCTTTAATCTGTGCTAGCATGGCAGTGGGGGGACTAAAAGCCAGTTCACGTTCCAACCCCCGCAACTCATTTTCGCTCTCAGCAATGTTGCGACTGATGGTCTTACGGACACTGAACTCTGTCACCATCGCTATTCCACGAATATATGCTTTAAAGGCTTCCCAAAGCACATCACAAGAGGGCACTGAGCCCACATTTTGATCGAAGAATAGCTGCACGTGTTCATCATTGGTATTGAAATGGAATAGATCTATGTATTATGGTCTTGACCTCTCTAGCTTGCGAGTAGTATGTGGTGTAGAAGCGGTTTCACCCCAGTTTCTGGCAAACCCTTTGCATGTTACCGCTAGAGCATGGGTTTCCTGTAGATATATAATTAGGGCTTTGTGCCTCTCAATGTACAGGTGTATCTTTCGCCGTTTATTAGGGTTCCCAAGGCCCCATTCCAACTTAGGCAGGTTATGTCTTCCATTTGGATATGAGGCGATCAATGGTGCCACGATCCAAGTGTAGACCGGACCCTGTCCGTGTCTTCAAGGTCATGCTTGTACTTCCGAGTATCGCAGTTGTAGGTGCATTGTGTACCAAGTGCTTTTTAAACAAACTTAACAACCACCTCCCTCCCCCTCCTGCATCATCCCCAGAACTAGGAAGATGTTACCCCCCAAAAAACCTCCCAAATTGTAGCCGCAACATTGCATGGGGGAGCTGGTACACAGGGATACCCGGGCCAGCACCGGAATTAGGTACAAATGTAAAGGATAAGTGTTCACGTACTTCTCACATGACTGTCAAGTTATGAGGCAACGCACCCTCAGTCATTTGTTGGTCCGCAAATGTGAGGGCCTCCGATCTAACAACGTAGTGGGTAATGTCCCAGCAGAACTTCAGGCACACCATTTGGTGCACAGTAGGCCGTAAACACAAGAACAAAGTTTGGGGGCTGTTAGGTCACCCCTTGCCGATAGGACTCAAGGACTGCGCCCACTGAGCTAGGGCGTCAGCAGCCTGTTGTCCACAAACTTCATGGCCTCATTGGGTAGCGTGAAAAAAAAGGTCATGTTGTTCCACTCAACTGGTAGCTTGGCAGGGTACAGCACTGCATACTTTATATTCTGGTCCTGCAACCGATTCTTGACCGCTAGGAAGGATTTTCTCTCCTGTTTTACAGCTACTGTGAAGTCTGGGCAGACATGTATTCTATTAGACCCCAACAACAGGTTCCCTTGTTCGCAAGCTGCTTGGAGGATCGCACCATGGTCCCAGTAGTTAAGACCCCGGGCAGTTATGGGTCGTGGGGGCGCCCCGGGTTTAGGCCTAGGAGTCAGGGACCTATGTGTTTGCTCAATCGCGAATTGCAGTGATAGTGCAGGGTTACCCAGGAGCAGCAGCAGGGTGGTCTCAATCCACTACTCCAAGGCTTGTTCAGAGTTGCTCTCGGGAACTCCTATGACGCAAATGTTATTTCGTGTAGAGAGTGTGATTCTAAATCATTGTTTTTCCTTTCGATCTGAAGAACGCGCCTGGACAGTGTAACAAGTTAATTTCTCATAGTAGACATATCATCCTCCACAGTGCTTACTCTTGTTTCAGCTTCAGCAAGGCGTTGACCAGTTTTGTCTATGCCGGTTTTAATGTAGTCTATGGTGGTAGTCATGCCCTCTAATTTACTCAGGACCTTGTCAAACCCCTCCTTCATGCAGGCCATCATGTGCTGAGATTTCGGTGAGCTCCATTGGCACTGTTTCCGGTTCCATACCTGTGGACGTTCCGCTGATGGGCAGTTGTTTAGAGGCAGATTTGGTGTACTGGCTCATAAAGCGTTGATGTTTAGCACCCCCCTTGGTTATACTGCACAGGGGAAGGAGGTGCAATCCCTTTTCCAGTGCGGCTTTAGGCCGGTCAATGCTCCAATTTGATGAAATGATCTCCCGATGTGATGGTGGGTCAGTGGTTCACTGTTCGGCGGGTGGTTGCTGGTGGCGCTAGATATCTGGTATTAAACCGCACTTGGTTATTGACAGGCAGACCACAGTAGTTGGGCACCCAGCTGCAGCTCAGATATTCCTCAATGGTCTCTCCCCCGCACCGCAGAGTCCTCCTTTCATAGAAGGGCAAGTCACTGGGCAAGGACACACTCCTGGTTCCAGATACCCAGGCTCCACAGGGTGAAGGTTGGAGGAAGGGGCCACCGGAACCCGGTGCTACTGCAACTCACCAAAATTGGGCCAGGGACTGTTGGATGTGCTCAGCGAGGGGGCACCAATGTAGCACAGCGTGTGGCAGTAATCAAGCTGCTAAGTAGTAATGAGTTAGTGGTCCCCGGTTGTTAGATGCAAGATGGCGAGAGGGATTGAGTCGCGTTGCAGTGTGTCTTTGCACCAGTGGCACCACCTGCAGTCTCGCTTGGTCAGATCTGGGTGGAGGGACCCCTCACCACATGGAAGCCGTCAGCTGGGCTGCCGCGCCGTGTTAAGAAGGCCTTATAACAGTGCTGGTGTCCGACCCACAGCGGAAACACCACAGAGCGCACTCAGCAGCAGAGGGGGGGAGGGGCAGTCGCGGGCAGGCCCCGCAAGGAAGCCAGAGTCCTCCGGTAACAAAGGCTGTATCCCCATCCCTCGTCACTGCTGAGCCGGATCTGAGTCCCAGCCAGGATCCAAACATAGAACGAGCCGCGAAGTAACGGCAGACCCTCACCTCAGCTGCGGAGCGCACACATTTTCTTTCCCTCACTATGGCTCTGGAGCGGAATGCTCATTTCTCCCTCTCTGGCAGCATTTGAAGTCTGGTGAGGGGCCGCAGACAGCAGGGGTTATTGGGGAAACTGCCCAGTGATTATGGGCACAAAAGAATGTTCTGGAGAAGGCAAAATCCGACCTGGTCGGCCGCGGGTGTCAGAGCTCTACTCCACGTCATCTTGTCCGTTGCCCAACAGCACCCCCCATGTGTGAACCTTTTGAACCTTTACACTTATGTCCTTTAAGGTTGTTAACCTTTAAAACCATTCAATTGGTAGCTCTAACATCAGCCCATAGAGTGAGTGAGTTGCATGCACTTTGGTCGAAACCACCCTTTACTATCTTTTTTAAGGATAGGGTTGTCCTGAGGGTTAAACCTTCATTTTTACCCAAAATCATTTGTGATTTTCACGTAGGGCAGAACATTGTTTTACCTTCTTTTTATCCCCCACCTCATCCTAGCAAGGAGAAGGAGAGGTTACATAGGTTGGACCCTCGCAGAGCTTTAAGCTTTTATATATCTAAGCAGTCCAAACTTTGCATTGATGATCAGCTTTTCATTGGCTGAACAGGCCACAAACTTGGTCAGGCTGTTACTAAACAGACCTCAACCAGATGGAACATTTTGGCTGTCTCAGAACGTTACAGGCTGGCAGGGAAGGATCCTCCTGAAGGTTTAAGGGCCCATTCCACCAGGGGCATGGCTACCTCTACAGCCCTGGATTTGTGAAGCAGCAACATGGTCTACTATTCACAATTTCACAAAGCATTATTGCCTGGAATCTTCCCTTGGTCAGGATGGGAGTTTTAGAAAAGCAGTCCTGCACTTGATTAATGAAAACAACTAAAATCTAAATTCTACTGCCTCCACCAAATCAAACACTGCTTTGGGAGTCTATCAAAGATGAGGAATACGTGGGAGGACACAATCCATTCGAAGAACAAGTTACTTACCGCTGATAACGTTTTTTCAACTGGATGTTCCTCCCACGTATTCCTCATCGCCCTCCCAACCTACCCCACGGTAGAATTTCCCATGTTATTACAGCTTTCGTTCTTCAAGGCGGAGTACGGTCAAACCCGTGGTTATGTGGGTATTTCTACTGTAAGAAAAAACAGAACGGAAGCCAACGGGCGCTGTGCGTGCTGTATATGCCTTCGATGACATCATCCTCGGGATGGAGGCCCTCGAGGGATATCGAGTTGACACCATCAACGCACAGTGCCCTCTGCTGAAAAAACAAATTCCGAAGCAGCTGGATATTGAATATCAAAGATGAGGAATACGCGGGGGGACCATCCAGTCGAAAGAACATTACCAGGGGTTGGTAGGTTGTTCTTCTATGGATTCCTCTCTCTGTTAGGGAGAACTCCCAGGCAAGCAGGGCGGTTTGCTAGGAGTTCGCAGACATCGATCTCATGGAAGGCCTTACTCCTTCCCACTTCCAAAAGGAATGCAAGTCCAGTCAAGTAGCAAGTTCAACTGCGGTTTATTACAGCCAACAAACCAACAGAGATTAGCACGTGGAGAGTAATTCCAGGTACAGCTCAAACAACTCTGGCTCGCAGGCCAGTTTTAATGGCATATTTTGTCACAAGTACGTCACAGCCTGGGCCTTTCTTCAAAAACCTGTCTCCACTCCGGATAGGATGCTGAGTGGCAGTCCCCCTATAGTAACCCCTATAGAGGTTAGTGGATTGGCTCTTACAATGTCAGGTGTCAGGCCTGGACCATCCTCGAAAATTGTCACTAACTAATTGTTACCGTATGCAGACCTGATGATTGGTCGGTGGCCCCAACTACCCACCCCTAGGACCATGATTTGTGATTGGACGAACTGCGAGCCCCCAGGCCTGGGACAGAATCAATTCCTAGCTCGCAGTGTACCTGTTCAAAGTAGTATGTGCAACTATGTGTCTGTGCCATAACCGTGTGTGAATTAGTATCGCCATGGGAGCGCTCCTTTCCCAGCGTATAACTTCAGCTTGGCTGTAACAACTTTGTTACAAGTCACTGTCTTGGTTCATGAGATGGCTGCACTTCCCAGCCACTAGTTCTTGGCTTTCTCTCGGCTTGGCTGGATCATGTATTCAGAGACCATGGTTGTGGGCTCTGTAGCTCTGAATTAGTCTGTATTTTATGAGGAATTGTGCACCTCTTCCGCTGGTGTTACTTCAGTTCAGGAGAAGGAATGTCCCTTTGCAACATTGCGACCTTGGCTGTGGGTCCTGTTCCGCGCTTGCATGGCAGCTCTGCCTGTACGTCATCCAGCATAGCTTCAGCTTTTCTGAGACGGTTGTGGCCTAATATAATTTCCTAAACCATGGTCTAGCTTCTGTTGTATGTTAGTTCTCTCAAGTGCTCCTGCCATTCCATAGGGTTATTTGCATGTAAGCATCTGCAAGCATGTACGCAAGATCTTCTTTCTTCTTGTGGTTCTGCGTTGCTGCGATAAACTAATGACAAAATAATAAACGTGCAGACAGTATGTATATGTTACCATCCTCTAACTTATCGAACTGTACGCGTGTGTTCTTCATGTATTTGGGTGCGTGATTGTGTCCCGATGTGTGGATTAGCACGTGTGCTTCGTGTTTGACACAGCTCAGTCGTGGGGTCTCTAACGACTTGATGCATGGCTTCTCAGCGCTTTAGTTTCTTCTTGGGGGTCTTCGTCCAGTCTGGGTAAGGCTTGCACTGCCCCTAGGTTGTAAGGTCGACTAAGAGGGTATTTCTCGCAGTATTTGTCCATTGTGGGTGCAGTGGGGGTTGGTACGAGCTCATATGATCGGCAGCCATATGGTCTTTGGTTCTTCTTCCGGTTGGAGTACTTTTCGGGGTGGGGGTATATTTCGATTTTCCTTCTTCAGTCCTCCGTCTGGTCGACTTGTCGACCACACCACCACGATCTCCTCCATCGTCTACCAAGCGCCACACCTTGGATATCTCTGCGAGGTGTCCATAGTGGTTGACATGATCGTCAAATGACCAGTACATGTAGACGCATCCTCCCCCAGGTTTGCACCAAACCCACTTCCCTACGTGCATCTTTGGGTTACGTGGATTCTCTACTTCCATTGCAGCCAGGAATAGGTCAGATGTTGCAAATTTTTGTCCCAGTCTTTCTCTTTCTTCACGATATCATCCATTGCTCTTACTTCCTCCATTTCCATAAGTACTTGCATTCCTATCGCCTCTTCTGCTGTTTTTTGCACCTACCAATGCATATCTTGATCCCACACATGGATGCGGCCTCCAATGCCAGAGCTCCTACTATCACCTTCAGTCTTTCTGCCAGCCAGG
This sequence comes from Ambystoma mexicanum, assembly GCF_040938575.1. Lineage (NCBI taxonomy): Eukaryota > Metazoa > Chordata > Amphibia > Caudata > Ambystomatidae > Ambystoma > Ambystoma mexicanum. Next base: position 108,772,639 of record NC_090938.1, on the reverse strand, counting down.
ATGGGTTCCACGAGCAGAGATATGCCAGCCAGCTCTTGTCTTGTCCCGTTCTGCATGCTTTGTCTTCCATCTTTGCGTACACCTGGGCCAATTGTGTAACAGCATCTGAGAGAGTTCTGTTATCTTCATCGTTGGCAGGTATGAATGTGCAACAGGAACTCCTGATGTTGGCGCAAACTCCTTCCTTCATGGCTGTGAGGAGATCCGGGACATACCTATTCTGGAGTGCCACCAACCTTATGGCTCTGAGCTCTTCTTTTATGGCGTTGAACCCATTCACTGTCAAGTTTATAGTTACCATCAACTGCCAGCGAGTGATCTGTAACCACTTCACATTAGTGTATGTCTGTATCCCTGGGATCAGGGATCCGAAGAACATTTGTGTTCTGCTGAACAGTCTGTGGGATGCTGGTATTTCATCCAATGCTGCTTCTGATTTTCCGAAGAAGTTGTTTACCCTTTTCACTCTGCTTAGTCCTTCCTGTGCTCCCGTCTTTTGTCCATGGATGGATAGAGCTTCTTTCAATGAGCTTTTCTTTCTTTTGGTGTCTTCCATTTTCGGGAAGTCGTCGAGCTTCACGTCTTTTCTAGGTACCACCAACAAAGGCATGTTGACGTGTACTAATGAACACACTCCTCCCGAGGTAAGTGGCAGCTTCTTGTATGCTTTTGATCCACAGGCCCAGTAGTGATCCATGGGTACTGCTGTTCCTGCTACCATTGCTGGGATTATTCGTACTGCCTTGCATCCTGCGTTTTCGCCAACCTCCTCCTCCTCATTATGTTGGTAACACAGGGCTGCTGTCTTCAGGTGGATTATTGGCATTGGTCCACTTTCGTTATCCACCCAAGTCACTAACTTTGCGCTCCTGTCCCATTCCTTCAGGCACTTGTCATTTTCTTCCTGTAGTTTATTCACTGGCGCATTTGCTAATGTCAGCGCCTTGCTTCCCTCCACTCCATCTTCCCAGCCATCATTAGTGTATACTTGTTCATAAATCAGTATCTGTGGCCTTTCCCAGCAGCCGGGCTCTCCTCCTATTTCCTTTACTCTTGTACATGGTCATGGTAGCTCCTTCAGTGTGACCTCCTTTGTTTCTCCCTTTTCTGGGCTGTATGCAATGTATTGTAATCCCTGGTCGAGCTGCCAATAATTGTTCATTATGTCTAGTGTCTTGATGTAACTGTCTCCATATGGGAAGGTCCCCTTAGACATCCACCACAATGTCGCTGTTTTCCCTTGGACCCTTCCTCGTGTTTGGAACATGGCGAGATACATCAAACATTGTGCTTTTGCTGCGGGTATTTCTGTTGCAACAAAGGTTCTGGAGGCAATCACGGCATAGGGCTTTAATGAGCAGACATTACAGCTCTCCCGGTGATATACCTACCAATTTTGGACATGTGCTTGTACCACATGTTGTTTGTTATGCTTGCTGTTTCTCTGAGATACTTGTCAGCTCCCTTCATGTCTGTACCAACAAAGCGGCGCTTACCTCTCCTTACCTTTACAGCAGTGTCTTCTCCTCCAACTGACATGGTAGTTCCTGCTGCTTGGGTAGGGGGGATGTTAGGAAGGGACATCGCGGTAACATGCATAGCACAATAAAGATGCCATACTACAATACCCATTAAACACTATAGGACTTTTCAGGGTTACCTTCTGTGGGTTGCCCAAATCTGTTATCACACTAAGAAATCACACGTTAATCATTTCAAAGGATTCAAGTGCACCAACATGTGTTGTCCTCGACTCGTTCTTGCCCTTACGAACAAGATTCCGCTAGATCCTTGTTAGGAAATGACGGGACAGAAACTTGCCCTATCAATAGTCATAGAGTGTCATGTCTATTGTTGCAAAAGAGAACGTTTTTGCTAAAAGGTGCATGCCAAACCAAAAATGAGGCATGTATCGTCTGCTATTCAAATTAATTATTCAGAGTTTTATTTTGTATTCTATGTCTAGCAGAAACAGTTTAAAACAAAAAGTATTGCAGAAACAAAAAAGTTTTGAGAAGATTTCTGCGAGAAGTATTAATATTAAAAATTAAGAATTGTCCTCTTGTCTGGTGCTGACTGTATGTTAATGCGTACACCTTTGTAGAGGACTCACTACTGCGTGATTTGCTTGCAGTTTTTTTATTTATTTCAGTTAGTAGAGTGAAACCCAACCTAACCAACAGAGATTCCTGCAATTCGTTGAGTCTCCCTATATAATGTTTGTGATGTCTCTCTTTCCTTGTTTTTTAGAGAGAAGTGAAAGAGACCCTATTCTGTGAGATTTATTTGTAGCTCACTAGACTGCGTCGTTTAAAAGCCGTACGGTTTCAGTGGACTGGTGTGGATGTGCCACTTTCTTCAGGGCTATCAAAAGGCACCATACTGCATGCCTTTTCTTGTTTAAGTACAGAGTTGTCTTTGATTATTTGTAAAATTCCCACCAGTAAGGATGACAGGCGGGAAGGGGGGAAGATACATGTCTAAGTTAGGGTATCTATATAAACTGTCAAACTGCCATGGTCTACTATTTGTTTAGTAGTTATAAGTATCCTTTAAGCTCGGCATACTAAGTAATCACTTATTGCCCATGCAAATATCTCTTCCCAGATCTTCCTTATAGATGGGTCTCGTAATGTGGGTAGGATGGGGTATACGCTGTATTCAAGTTGTGGATACGCTTGGGTCAAATACTCCAGGAAATATATCTCGGGGGATCGTGCTCTAAAGTCTCTAGGTCTTTGTATAGCGTGGATGAATTGGTTGGAAAATGCTTTGGGCGGCCAATTGGGGTGACATCAAGCTACTTTTCTAATACTTGTATCAACAGTCGCAGCAACCTGCATGTGCGAGAGAGAGAGGTTAAATTGTGTTACATCTGTCAAATGTGCATATCCTGTATGTGCGAGAGAAGAAAGAGGTTAGATCATGTTACTGTTGTCAATGTGTAGACATATCCAAGTTTTATTGTAACAATAGGCATGTGTTTTGGGCGAGAAAAGAACAGTGTTCCTCATTGGTCAATTTGCACCAATGTTGCTGTGGGCACTTCTGTGGTTTGGGAACGCCTGACCATTGGTCAGTAGTCTCTAGTTCATTAGTATTTGCACTGTCTGGTAGATCTTCGGTACTTGCAGCGTTGGCCCTGTCAATCTCTGCAGTTATGCTTCTGGGCAAGGCCGATGCTTTGTAGGGCTTGATGTCCTGCAGGTGATTCCAGACTGTCTTTCCCTGTAGGCGTAATGCTCTGTCTGTCACAGCCTCAACTGTATGAGGTTCTGTAAATCGGGGCGCATTCCAGCAGCTGGTAAAATGTTTCAATAATACTGAATCTCCGATGTGTACTAAAGGTTCCTTAGGTGTCTCCTGCTCTGTGTCGTCCGTATTTTCTTGCAAGTTGTCTTCTGGCCTGCCTTGGGTCCGCTGTATCTGGCGAGAGATAAAAGAAGCACTAGAAACCAGTGAAGTGACATAATCGAAAATTTCTTGACCCAAAATTTCAGCAACATTTTCAGAATCCTTTAGTGTCCTAGTGGGAGGAGCCAATGGGAGATGCATGCGCCGGCCGTTACCACCTTGTGGGGCGTTAAGTGGTGATCGCACCCAGGCTTATTGCGCAGTTCAAATAGTGCTAATGGCAAGCAGTACCGCCAGTTTTTCTTTGTGCTTTGCTGAGTTTTGGCAATGCTCTCCTTCAGGAGGCCATTGAGGCGTTCACACACTCTGTTTGCTTGCAGGTGGTATGCACATGTGAATTTGTGTTTTATTCCCAGCAGGCTAGTGATGTGCTGGTACATTTCATTGGCGAAGTGAGGGCCATTGTCAGGACCTCACACACACCCCATCTTGGGAATACCTCCCGGACTATGAATTTGGCTGTTCGGAGAGCATCAGCATGTGAGCTGGGTCCAGCCTCTATCCACCTTGAGAATGGGCAAACAACTATCATGTAGTGGTATCCTTCACATACTTGAATCATGTCCATGTAGTCAACCTGGAGATGCAGAAAGGGCCCTCGGGTCTAGCTATGACTCCTCTCACAACCCTTAAAGTGTGCCCAGCAGTGAACTGTTGGCATGTCAAACAAGAACTGATCAAATTTGCCACATGCTCATTTAGATTAGGACAGAACCATGATTCTCCAAAGGGCGCTGCAATGACCTTTTTTCCTGTGTGCGTTGTATGATGCCACTGCGCCAATGCTGTTTTCAATAGCGTGAGTGGCATCACCACTTTCCCTGTGTTGTTTTGTCGCCATAAGGCATCGGCGGGGGACATGGAACACCCTCTCTTTAGCCAGAGCTCCTTTTCTTCTGTGGGTGCAAGTCCCTGCAACTCCACAATCTGAGTGTTGGGTAGGTAATTATACCCATCCCTCAAAACCATGTTTCTCACCCCTCCCGGTGCCTTCTGCCTCTCTTTCAGTTCCCACAATTACACAAAATAGGCTGGACATTTTACCTTATCTTCTGCTTCATTCCTCCTTGAAATTGCATCTTCCCCTTTGGTGTGTGTTTGGCACTTTACCAATGCTAACTCGAGTGGGTATCTTATCACTTCAATCAGTTCACCCAACAATAGTGCATGCTGTACTGGCGTCCCAACCGCCCTTCTGTACCCTCTCCTGAGCCACTGTGCCAAACCGGAAAGTGGACGTAACATACGCCCTGTCTGAATATATTGTCACTCTCTTATTTACACTGTTTTGTAAGGCCAGTATGAGAGCCACTAGTTCCGCTGCCTGTGCTGAGTAGTGAGGTGCCAATCATGCACTCACTTCCACCTCGCTTGTCCCGTCCTGTTTCAATCTCACTACAGCAGACCTTCTCCTCCTCATTCCGTCTGTTTGATCAATGGTCGAAGAACCATCAATGTAAAGCACTTCTCCCCCCTCAAGTGCATCTTCTTCCACCTTACGTGTCTCACTGAATTGCTTCTTTGTGCAGTCATGAGCCCAATCTCCCGGTTGAGATATGTCTGCCAGGAATAATTCTGGCTTTACCGTTTTGCATCTTACTATCTTCAGCTCTGCTTTTCACAGTATGATCTAATATCCTGATGCTCAATATGTGGTCGGTGTGCTCTTTGGCTTGTGCAGTATGCCAAACAGGGCGTGCTCCACGTAAAGGGTGGTTGTGCACCCCATTGTCACTGTGGATGCTCGCTCTACTGCAAAGGCAGCAGCAGCCAATGATTGTTTGCACAAATAGTGTCCATTCATCACTGGGTCAAGCTGTCCACTCTAGTAAGCAATCGGCTCATGGCCCATGCTTGTTTTTTGTGTCAAAACTGCCTTTATTGCCACACCATCAGTGTGTGAGAACAAGAAGAACTCTTGTTTGTAGTCACGTGTCCCCAAAACTGGAGCTGTGCATATTGCACCCTTTAGCTCCTCAAATGCTTCGGTCATTTCTTGTGTCCAGATCAGTTTCTTTGCTCCTCTCTGTGCTTCCTTCAGTGCAGTCAAAAGTGGTCGGGTGTATGTGCTGTAGTCAAAAACCCATACCCTGCAATAGTTGCACAACCCTAAGAACTGCTGCATTTCCCTCACTGTTGTGGGTTTTGGTGTGCTGTGTATTGCCTGGGCTCTCTTTGGGGCAATGTGCCTACTGTCTTTTGATATTAGTTGTCCTATGTACAACACCTCCCTCTGACAATACTGGAGTTTGGCCTTGTCCACCTTGTATCCCTTGTCAGCTAACACTGTCAGCATGTGTATTGAGGCCGTCCTGCACTGTTCTTCTGTTTTACTACAAATCAAAATATCAACGTACTGCAGGGCCGTGCTCTCGGTCTGGATGTTTCCTAAATCCATCTGGATTACTCTGTTAAAGATAGATGGTGACTCACAGAACGCTTGTGGCAGCCTAGTGTGTTTCCAATTCTGGTTGCGATACATAAACCTACATACATCTTGTGAGTCTGGTTGTAGTGATGCTGAGAAGAACACATTTTTTAGACCAATTACGGTGAAGCAGGTGGCTTCTGCTGGAATACCACACAGGATTGTCGCTGGGTTTGCTGCTACAGGGTTTTCTGCTTCTACAATGTGGTTAAGTGGGCGTAAATCGTTTATGAAACTCCATGTCCCCCCGATCGCCTTGCATACAGGGTACATTGCAGTGTTGTACAGAGATTCTGATGGTACCAGGATGCCTCTCTCAATGAGGGCATTGATTGTTTTGCCTTCATCTGCTTCTTTGGTTAGGTTAGGGGGTATTGTTTTACTTTTGTGGTCACAGGAGTGCTCCTGCTTTCAACTTTATCTGTACTCCCCCTATGCTTTTAATGCACCCTACATCATAGGGACTTGTGGTCCATCAGCTGTTGAATACCTTGCCCAAGTCCTCCTCCCAGAATGTGGGAGGCACTTCCAGCGCCATTGCCATTTTTTGTGCAACCTCTCTGTAAGTGATTTGTAACCAGAACCGCACACTAAATTCCAACATCATCTCTGTCTCCACTTTTTCCTCCGAAAGTAGCTCCTCGTCTGTTACTGTAGTTAGCTTGCACCCTTCTGCTACTGCAATGATTACTCTCCATGCTCTCCCTTGGTCATCTGTTGAGTGTACTGAAACCCAATCCTCCCTCGCCAGGACTGCCTCGATGTCTATAGGCACAATTGTTCCCTCCTTCTCATCGAATGGTGTCTCCGGTCTAAAAAAATTCCTACTTGTCATCCTCCACACCTTCCCTGCTATACCTGGCATCCATACTGGAACATCTCTGGGTCTGATGACACCCCCCTCTGTACCGTGCTCCCACAATATGCTTAAAAAATCTGTCTTACATTTAGCATGTGTATTCCTTGTGTAGAACAAACTATGCCCTTGTCTGTGAATGAGATGGTCATGTTTAGTCTGCTCATGATGTTGTGTCCTAGTATGTTTACAGGTGCTCGTCTAGAGTAAAGTAAGGGTAAAGATAAGTCATGATCTCCTATAGATAGGGAGATGTTATCAGTAAAAGGAACCATTTCTCGAGCCCCAGCGAATCCTTGAGTGTTCATGGCATTGCCTGACAATGTAAATGATCCTTCCCTAATACATGACCTAGTCGCCCCAGTGTCAACAAGAAAGGAAAATGTTGTGTCACCTATCGCCACCTTTATGCAAGGTTCCTCTGCAGGATAGGGTGTGACCGACAGGATGGGGATGGGACAGGCTGGTGATGGGACAGGATGGGGCACAACAAGTTTGTTTGTGGGCTGTCCTATTGAGGGAACATAGATAGTCCGTTCCCGGTGAAAGGGTTGTTTACAACCATAGTGACCCCTCCCAATCTTCTGACCGGTTCTGTTGCCATAAGCTCTGTGGAGTCACGGCCCTGTATCTGTGCTAACTGCTGCGTGTTACCCCTAATCTGTGCGGCTTGTAAATATTGGGGTAGTGGCACTGTCATCTGTGGTGCTGTAAATTGAGGTGTTAATATTTGGGGTGCTGTCGTAGGTGAAGCCGCAGGCTGTGTCTGCATTGGGCTTGGTACTTGTGTGTGTGACTGTGACATCTGTTGGTGGATGTTCTGTACCTGTCCTTGTAGCTGCATGTGCTGGGCATAATAAAAATCATCCTGTTCTCCTTGATATCCTTGTTGTCCTTTATCTCCCCACCTATGTTGCACCCCTCTAGTTCTGCATGCTTTTGAAATATGTCCTCGCTACCCGCATGTCAGCACTGGGATGATTCCCTCCCTTGAACTGGGAACCCTCCCGAAAGGTCTCCCGGTCCCTGTAGAATCTGTTGGTTGTATCCCCGAAACCCTCTGTGGTGGTGATGTGATTGTGGTCCTAAGCCACACCCTCGTATCCACCCCTTCCCATATACCCTCCTCCAATGGGTGGTGCGTATTGTTGCATGGGGTGGTACTGTTGTTGGAATTGTGGCTGTGGTGTCGGTGCTTGTGTCTGTTGTGTGGGACTAGTTATGAGTGCTCCTTCCATAGCATATTTTGACAGTTTCTTTTGGACTAGCTTGGCCTCATCAGCCTTTCTCTCTTCTGCCTTTTGTTTAACCTTTTCCTGCCAAAGCCCGCAATGGTGAGCTGTATTTCTGACCATCCCTTCCCTTCCATTCCCACCAATGTTTTCTAATTTTTCTGTACAGGTTCTTGTTGCCCCTGCACCATGATGTGACAAAATATTGCTATCGTTTTGTCCCAGAGCTCTCGAGTTTTGGGGCACCAAAGCTCTTAAATCTCTTGAATATAGCTAAATGTATCTTCGTCGTCACGCATTTTGTGTGACGTAATAGCCCCTATGTCTGACGTGTCTGGGTATTGGGTCTGCAATGCTTGCCGTACTGCTGCTCTGCAATTTGCAAATGGTGACCCGTCATGGGCAGTGTTTTGGATGGTTACTCCTGGGAACCCCGCCCTCATCTAAATGTCATCAGCTGCGTCACCCAATATGGAGACCAGCAGTCCCTTGACATCTCCCACTGCTAGCCTGTGCCCTGTTGTCAACTTTTCCATCTTGTATATCCATTTCCCAACTCATGCACTTAACAAGGGTAGTCTGCATTTAACATTTTCCTTGTCTGTGTGGTTCCATAGTACATACTGAGGTCGTGCCCCGCCCCTCTCCAATAGGGGCATCTGTGACTATACTTCCCTCTCTTCTGGCGTTCTTCTGTATTGTCTGATTTGAATGGGTCCCTGTTCGTCCTCCATGTCTGTACATATGTCTGTGGGTTCTAGCCTGGGTATTTGTTTTGTTTCATCATGTGGTCTAGACAGTCGCCCTCTGGAATGGGCCAGTGATGTCTCCTCCCTCCTGCGCCCTGGGAGATCCCTTAATCTGCTGACATATGAGTTCTGCGTAGTGCACCCGTCAGTTGCCTGTTGTGTGTGTTCCGCATGATCTGATCCTTCTGCCTTCTGACCTACACTCCCATGATGTCCCTCCGCCTGTCCTTGTAAGGTAGAGTTTGCAGTGCTAATTTCTCTCGCCACTGCTATGTCTGTGGTCATTGTCAGACCCTTTGTACATGTTACTGCAAAAATCATCTGAAAAATTCAACTTCTGTGATGTTGAATCGGCGTGAGGCTCGAACACAAGATCAATTTCGACTAAGTTATACTTGCTCTTTCCCTTCCACAAAACCTATACGCGCTGCACCATTCCCAGTTGAGCTACCCCCATGGGCCTCTGTGTTGTTTCTTTTCGTCCTCTCCTCTTCCTCTCACCTTTTTCTCTCCCATTCTAGTGCAGCCTGTTCACCCGCCGCCCTTATGGCCCTCTCCTCTTCCTCCTTTCGTGCTTGTTCTCTCGTCAGCCTGTCCAGCTGTAACTTCCTGTTTCCCTTCTTCATAATTACGTTTTTATTGCTCTATTATCTGCCTTCTCCACACTGCCAGCTCTGCCTCCTTCTCCTCTTCCCCCTTTTTCTCCCACTCTTCCCACTCCTTCTCCCTCCGTTCCCTGTCCATTCACTCCTTCCGCTCCCTTTCCATTATCTCCAGCTCCTTCTCCCTCCTCCGTTCCTGCTCTTCTAATTCCAATTTCTCTTCCCTTCTCCTTTCCTTGGCCTTACGTTCTAGCCTTACTTCCTTGTCCCTCTGTCGTTGCTCCTCCTCTTCCACTTGTGCTGCCCAGTCAAGCTTCCCTCGCTCCTTTTCCAGGTCCTCTATGGCCCGTGTTGCCCCTTCTGCTACCCCCGTTGTCTTCTCCTTAAGTTTCAAGGGTATTTGTGCTACTATCCATTCCTCCGTCCCTATACCCTCCATTTCTGCATTTGCAGGTTGCAGCCCTCCTTCGGTTGCTTCGGAATTTACCCCTGCACCTTTGCATGTTCTCTTCCTTAGTATATGGTGGCGGTTTTGTATGTTGGATTGGAGCACCCCTCTGCTGCCCTCAGTTCCCTTAACGGATAGATCCCTTGGCCATCATCTGTGTCATTAGATATTACACTAGGCAGGCTGGAGGGGGTGTGGAGGGGTCAGATCCCTCTTCCTTAATCTCCTGCTGGTTCATCGTCTATGCTCCTACTCCCGCCCCCTCCTGGAACATGCGCCAAAGTTCAAATATGGCCATGCGGTTTGTTAGGTTCTTCCCCTTATACGTGGTCTGTAAATGTGTCAGCAGCGATTTCAGCATGTTCTTGCAGAAACTGCCGTTAGGCAGCCATGGCCTCAGTATTTTCCCTTCCGTCCCTTTTGACCACTGTATACTATACTTGACAATTTTTTCCTTGTATGGTGGCAGGGTTTTGCGCATGTGTTGTATTGACGTTACTCCCCCTAACATCCCTTGGTACACCAGGTACATTATTGTTTTTTACCTGACCTCTAATCGAGGGTTTCGATAATCCGCTGTCAAATGGGGAAAACTACAATGCAATGGTTACCACCTTCAATTGCTATGACCCCAGTGGATCTGCACCTTAAACGGCATACTTTGCGTACAGCCCCTCCTTCACCATCGCTGCTCTTCTCCAGTAAACCACCTCAATCCTGTGCATGCGCCTTCCACGCACTGCCACTCAATCACCTCTCTACCAATCCCAAGTTCACAATACTAGCTCCTCACCATCACAACACTCCATCCTATGTACCGACCTATGGGTGACGTCACCAAGCTAAGCTTTATCATCAAAACAGACAATGGTACACACACACAATAACCTGTTGCTCCCAAACCCGCACAAACTTTCCCACTAATCCCACAAAACCCCACAGCTGTCTTCCCACCTCTCCAGGGCAGAGTACACTCTATTTTCTTGTGACTACCTGCACACATTGTGTCGCAAAATGTGTGAAACGCCTCTCTCCAGGAGACTTAACCAGATATTTCACCTTCCGCAATCTAGGATAGTTCCAGCTAACCCTCACAGGAATACCGACATCTATGCTTCAAGTTAAAACAACTAATACATAAGAATACTTTATTTACATACTTCTATAGACCAAACCTGTCAAGTCCATAGTCGCGGTTTTCCACCAGAACCTTTTATCTCGACGACCGAACGTACCTTAGACATAGAAAAGGGACTTCTACCACCGCTCCGGTCCCTACTTAACATGCACCTGCTACCAATGCTCTCTAAATACTATAAAATACTATACATTACAACAATACCTCCCGCCTCCGGCACATATAATGCCACCCTCACACCTTTCGTTGATAATTGTCTAGACCAATACTTACGTTCTGTGTTTGGTGACACTACTCGACTGCTGGCTCCCCGTCAACCACTCGCCTCACCCTTCTGGTATGCCTTGAACGCTTTACTGATTGCGGTCGGGATCATTTCCAAACGGCTCCTGACGGCCTTTCTCCGGTTAGCGCTTTCGTGGTTTTTCTCGCAATTCCCCCAAACTTCCCACAGACTTTCAGGTCCGGCGGCGAAGGAGGCAGCTCCTGGCCGGGCTGACGAAACAAACCATCCTCTGCTACCAACTTGTTAGGAAGAATTCCCAGGCAAGTAGGGCGGTTTGCTAGGAGTTCGCGGACATCGAACTAATGGAAGGCCTAACTCCTTCCCACTCCCAAAAGGAATGCAAGTCCAGACAGGTAGCAAGTACAACTGCGGTTTATTACAGCCAGCAAACCAACAGGGATTAGTACGTGGGGAGAAAATCCAGGTACAGCTCAAAGAACTCTGGCTCACATGCCAGTTTTGATGGAATATTTCTATCTCAACTCCGGATAGGATGCTGAGTGATATTCCCCCTATAGTAGCCCACATAGAGGTTAGTGGATTGGCTCTCACCATGTCAGGTGTCAGGACTGGACCATCCCCGAAAATTGTTACTTACTAATTGTTACAGTGTGCAGACCTGATGATTGGTCGGTGGCCCCAGCTACCCACCCCTATGACCATGATTTGTGATTGGATGAGCTGGGACAGAATCAATTCCCAGCTCGGAGTGTACCTGTTCAAGGTAGTATGTGCAACTATGTGTCTGTGCCATAACTGTGTGTGAATTACTATCGCCAGGTGAGCGCTCCTTTCCCAGCGTATAACTTCGGCTTGGCTGTAACGACTTTCTTGCAAGTCACTGTCTTGGTTCATGAGACGGCTGCGCTTCCCAGCCACCAGTTCTTGGCTCGCTCTCGGGTTTAGCTGGATCACTTGTTCAGAGACCATGGTTGTGAGCTCTGTAGCTCTGAATTAGTCTGTATTTTATGAAGAATTGTGCACCACTGCTGTTGGTGTTACTTCAGGTCAGGAAAAGGAATGTCCCTTTGCAACATTGCGGCCTTGTCAGTGGGTCATGTTCTGCGCTTGCATGGCAGCTCTGCCTGCACGGCATCCAGCGTAGCTTCAACTTTTCTGAGACGGTTGTGGCCTAATATGATTTCCTAAGCCATGGTCTGGCTTCTGCTGTATGTGCTTTCCCCTAGTATCCATAGGTTAGTGCATTATGGCTCTGTCAGGTCCCCCAAGTGCTCCTGCCATTCCATATGGTTATTTGCATGTAAGCGTCTGCAACCATGTACACAAGATTTTCTTGCTTCTTGCGATTCTGCGTTGCTGCAATAAGCTAATGACAAAATAATAAACGTGCAGACATGTATATGTTACCGTCCTCTATCTTATAGAACTGTACGCGTGTGTTCTTCATGTTTATGGGTGCGTGAATGTGTCCCGATGTGCAGATGGCATGTGTGCTTCATGACGCAGCTTTGTCACGTGGTCTCTAACGACTTGAGGCACGGCTTCTCAGCGCTGTTAGTTGATTCTGTCCATGTAGTTATCTCTGGTTCCTTCTTGGGGGTCTTTGTCCAGTCTGGATAAGGCGTGCAAAGCCCCTGGGTTGCAAGGTCGGCTAAGAGGGTATTTCTCATGGTATTTGTCCATTGTGGGTGCAGTGGGGGTTGGTACGAGCTCATACGATCGGCGGCCATATGGTCTTTGGTTCTTCTTCCGTTTGGAGTACTTTTCAGGGCAGGGGTATATTTTGATTTTCCCTCTTCGTCCCATGGATTCCTCATTGACCCTCCCATCCATCCCCGCTCAGAAAGTTCTGTGGCTTGTTGCTTCTGTTCAAACGTGAAGACATCTGGTGATAGCTCTTAGTTGACTGCTTCTGTCGCATTCAATTCACACACACACACACACACAAAAAATGATTTAAATCATTGTTGTATAACCCTGCTGGGATGTATCCTTATTAGGTATTTTACTGGCTGATTAGCCTCCTCCTGTGGTTTTTCCTTCTGGAGTGTTCAGGCGTTGGGGGGGAAAAAAGGGAGGAACTGAAAAATGGGGTGTAGTGACGTGCTGACGTCACTTCCGGAGCCGACAGTCGAGAGCTGGGCAAGACGGATCGACAAACGAGTCGAAGTCCACTACGCCATCTGGCGAAAAGTTTCCAAGCAGCATTGCTGGATGATGGATATCTATCAAGATGAGGAATCTGCGGGAGAAGAATCCATAGAATGATCATTACGGTGAGTAATTTCTCCTTCACAATCTATCTAAGTGTGATGCATGGCTAATCTTCACAATTCTATATAAATGTGTCGCATGGCAAAACTTCTCTTCACAATCTACCTAAGCGTGTTGCATGGTTACTCTTCACAATTCTATCTAAATGTGACACATGGCTAAACTTCACAATTCTATCTAATCAGTGGTAGAAACGCCTAGATCAGAGACGTAGCAGTAAAGGGAGAATACTGTTTATAGAAGTCACAAACCTCCTGGAGATCAGTGCTGCTGAGAAAGTCCCAATTTCTGAACGGGGGGCAGGGTTTACTCCGGACATTTCATTGTCCTTAAAACAAGCCTGTCCTTCGTACCATTCTGGGCTAACTTCCTCAACATTTACCTTCCTTAGGAGCAATTCAAGATGTTTTTCCACCCGCAAATTTGGTTTTCCTTTATGTTAGGGGTCTGAATAGGCACAGTGGATCTGAAGAATGCTTATTGTGAAAAACCGAAGGGTTTTTTCCTTCCCACTCCCAGGGAATCTTCCAAACAGGTGGCCTGGGGAGGGCCATCGCTTTTGGATCGCGACCCTGGGGGGTGGACTAGTGAGGGAGGATCACCTAGGTGGAGGGTCCCTTGGGAATGGGAAGGGGTTACTCGATGGTAAGACATGCTATCCGGCCCTTTCAAATAACCCCCTACTCGACATCCCCTCAGCCTACTGTCAGCCAGATCCTTGGTTTTCCTAGAGCCCTCATTGCTTCTCCTGTCTTAATAACATTACGACGGAACACCTGCAGAACTTCCATCCAGCTTTAGCTGCTTCGGAAATGTTTTCTCAGCAGAGGGCGCCATGCTTTCATGTCGTCGAGTCGAAGTCCCTCGAAGGCCTCCATCAAGGGTGACGTCATTGGGTATACAAGTAGCACGCGCGGCGCCCCTTGGCCTCAGTTCCGTTTTTTCCACAGTACGTGTTGCTTTGGAGACTCAGCGCGCCTCGAGTAGTTCTGTGACGCAGTTATTGTGAAGCGATATTCGAGAATGTCCTCGTCGTGGACCCCGACTACCCGCGTTGGGGTTCAAAAAGTGTAAATCCTGTGGTTCGAAAATGTCCATCACGGATCCGCCCCGAAAATGTCTGTGGTGCCTCGGTAAAGGCCACGACATGGAGGCCTGTAAAAAGTGTCAGGCAATGACGGGGAAGGCATTGCGAGAGGAAGGTAAAACTGCAGGTAGGTTTAAAAACCCGACCGAAAAGCCCCTAGCGTCGAGTCAAGGTCCTGTGAGGAGAAATCTCCTCGACGCGAAAGGCAAAAGCATCGGTCTAGGCCCCGAAGTGTTTCACACCACTCTTTGTCTTTGACGAAAAAGTCCAAAAAAAGACACCACCGGTCCCCTTCCACCTCGTCCTCGGATGAATCACCCAAAAGAATGAAATGCCCCACAAAATATTCTTTCTCCGAAGAATGGGAAGCATTTAGAATTAAAATGATGGAGGTGTTTGAAAAGGATAAGCCTCGCTCCGTGCCTTCCTCGGAAGCCGGCCGTGAGCGTTACCGTTCCGACACTCGCGCGCCCTCGAGGCCGGGTGATCGAAGGAGAAAAAAGATCGGGAGCCCTTCAGGACCCCGAGCGAAAAAGATCGCTCGAGTCGATCGTTCGAGGTCACCGATGCCGTCCGGAACCCGACACACCCCGAAGGGCGAGCCTTCGAAGAGCGCCTCAACGCCCTCAAAGCCAGCTCCGTCGATGACCACTATTTCGTCTCCGCCATCGACGCCCTTGTCGACGGCGACCCCGAAGCCCTCTGCGCCAAATGTTTCAAAGGCTCCAATTCAGCCAGAAGCTGTCAAAATAGCAGCAAAAGAAAAAGCTGAAAAGGCTGTAAAGCCTTCAGTCTCTACTGCTACACCTCTCCCAGAATTTATTTTAAACCTCTTCCAAGGAAAGAATATTTCAAATCCTTTACTTCAATTTTTGAAGGACAGGAGAGATCTGATGAGGAGAATGTTCCTTTTGGACTGGAATATGGTATCCCAAATGTCCAAGAATGCCTGATTTCTGAGGAAAGCAGGGTGAGGGACCTAGTGGAAACCTTACATAATGCAAGTGGCATTGATACTTCGCCTGAAACAGATTTTGGCAGGCCAGAACCAGGGGAACATGCCAATCCCTCATACCGTCAACTAATGACAAAGGTGGTCGATTATTTAGGATGGGCTAGACCACCAACTCAATTCATCCCGGATGATCTGACCGATATATTGGATTATGGTCCCACCGAAGATCCAATCCTACCCTTCCATGTAGCCTTGCAAAATACGTTGGCCAAAAATTGGGAGACTCCAGATTCTATTCCTCTGGTGAATAAATCCCTTATTTCAAAATACCACCCTTCCAGTAGCGACCCCGGCTATCTGTCTAAACACCCCACTCCAGAGAGTCTGGTGGTCCAGCCAGCCACAGCTTCAAATAAGGTGGCGTACCCTTCAATCCCTCCGGATAGGGACGACAAGCGTGTGGATGGTTGGGCACGCAAGGTATTTTCAGCTGGGAGTATGGCGTTAAAATCAGCCAACTCCACATGTGAATGCACAATCCAATGCTGGCGAGCTGTTTAAAATCCTAGCCTCCACCATCTAATAACATCATCAAAGATGATAATTGATGTCAGGGTATTCATGATGCATTTTTATCTAAGATTGATTCACACAAAGAAAAAATCAAGAAGGCCCTCGGTAATGTAGTACCGGAGCAAACTCTTACTGAAACAATCTCTCCTAATAAAATGGATAGTACTATCCCTCAATTTTCTTTCACTTACTATTCTGAAAAGGAAGTCTCCAAAGTTATACAAGATCTTAAGGCCATTTCTTGTCCTGCTGATGACTGTCCTACAAGCATCCTTAAGGAGTCCAATGACATCTTGGTCCCGTGGATTACCAAGCTGATAAATCTTTCCTTTGAAAGGGTCTGGTACCGGACCTGTTAAAATCTGCATGGATCACACCTTTATTAAAAAAAGAAAACCTGGATCCCACGAACAATGATAACTACAGGCCCATAACAAATATGCCTTTTATCCTCAAGATACTAGACAAACTTGCATACTTGCAATTACAGGCTCATGTCGAGGAACATAAAATTCTTGGCACCCGACAGTCGGGTTATAGAGCACGTCATGGGACCGAGACGGCCATGCTCGATCTTAAATCCACCCTGGCTGGCATAGCAGATAAAAACCAAGCTGCTCTGCTTATGCTACTTGACCTCTCCACAGCCTTTGACCTGGTTGATCACAGCTTACTGGTGTCAAGGCTCGGAGAGGTTGCCATCTGTTCTACGACAGCATCTAGATGGATAGCCTCCTTTCTAGGTCCTAGAATGGTAAGGGTATGTGTAGGCAACAACAAATCCTCCCTATCTCTGAGAGTTGTGGAGTTCCACAGGGCTCCTGTCTGTCACCTCTGCTCTTTAATCTGTATATCAACTCTCTTCTCGACCTCTTAAGTAAACTTGGAGTGCAATATACAAACTACGCAGATGACACTCAGGTAGTTATACAACTGAGTGGCTCATACAGTAACAATGTCGGAATTATCAATAACATATACAAAGCCATACAGGACTGGATGGCCTGTAATTCCCTGGCTTTGAATGATAAAAAGGCCGAGCTCCTAATAGTGTCCTCTAAAAGCACCCAGACTAAACTTGATCCTAATTATGCCAGCTTCCCTATTGCGGATAATATCATCACTGTCCAAAAGAAAGTTAAGACCGTAGGAGTTATCCTTGATGAAGAGCTATCTATGAAGTCCCACGTCTCTAACATCAAGTCTAGCTGCGGACTGATCAACAAGCGAATAGGATATATTCGCCCATTTATCACAGAAAAAAACTGTGCTCTCCTGTCCTCGGCACTGATAAATTCTAGATTAGGCTACTGTAATAGTCTTCTATCTGGTACCACAGCTACCAACGTTTAATCTCTGCAGGTGGCCCAGAATAACGCTGTGCGCACTATTTTCAACCAATCTTGTCACACCCACATCTCCATCTTTAGGAAGAAACTTCATTGGCTCCCAGTAAAACATTGTATAACACACAAGGTGTTAACTACGACGCACAAATGCCTGAGCCTCAGCAGTCCTATATATCTGTCTGCACGCATCAGTATCAAGTCTAATGAGAGGAAGCTTCGCTCATCGACAGCGGTCGTCCTCAAACACCCCAGATTTAGGACAGCTAGATTTGGGGGTACCACCCTTGATGCACATGGTCCCCTTCTTTGGAATACACTACCATCTCGGATACAGCAGATCCAAAGCTGCACTGTGTTTAAAAGGGCCATAAAAACGAATTTCTTTAACCTGTAATAACCTGCTCATGTCTCCTCGTTCTTCTTCTGCCTTTGTGTTCGTCTGTTCCTGTTTTGTCTTTGTGTGTGCCCTGAGGCCCATGGGCATGTGGCGCGTTACAAAAATTTAAATAAATAAATAAATAAATGTGCCTTGGCAAAATTTTCGTTCACTCTGTGGGAGTGCATTGCAATGGCGGCAGAGCACATACCAGAAGGGGATGAAAGGGAAGGATTCCTAGCCATTGTTAAAGATGGAAAGGAGGCCATGCATGAATCCCTTCAATCTGGATTGGACACTGCAGATAGTGTGAGCAGGTCCATAGGCACTAGCACAGTAATGCGCAGATTTGCGTGGTTACGGAAGTCGGGTTTCGCACCAGATGTGCAAAACCATCTTCTGAACATGCCTTTTGATGGGTCTCACCTTTTTGGCAAGAAGGCTGAAGAGAGCCTTGAGAGGTTGCAGACCTCAAAAGCAGCTGCCAAGTCTTTAGGAGCTGCTATTAGTTTTCGTGCTTCAGGACAATCTTGGAGGGGATGATCCTATCGTTATTACTCCGCATATGGAAAGGCTTGAGGAATGTCCAGTCAAAGAGGCCAGAAAAAAGCCACTCGTGGTGGACGAGGAAAACATGCAAAGCCAGCTGCAGCTGCAGCCTCTTTACCATCAGCGTCTGCAGCAACCTCCACAAAACCACTTTGAGGACTTGCAACACAAGACACCTGTGGGAGGCAGGCTGTCACAGCATCTGCAAGAATGTTGAGCCATTACTTCAGATGTTTGGGCTCTAGAAATAATAGCCCAAGGTTACTGCCTTCTTTTCTAACGCAACCTCAAAACAATCCACCAGGGAGACACTCTTTGAAGTTTTCAGACCCGCTCCTACAGCAGGAAGTCTTAACCCTGTTAGAGAAAGGTCCTGTAGCGGAGAAGAACAAGGGATGGTACTCCCCTTATTTTTTGATTCCCAAAAAAGACAGAGGACTGAGACCCATCTTGGACTTTAGAGGCTTGAACAAGCTCCTCAGGAAGGACAAGTTCAAGATGGTCACTCTTTCTCAGATCCTTCAGGCCCTTCAACTTCAGGATTGGTTGGTGTCATTGGACCGCCAGGATGCTTATTTTCATGTGCCAATCCATCTCAAGCACAGAAAATACCTGAGGTTCGTAGTTGGCGACTCGCACTATCAGTTTTGAGTCCTACTATTCCGGTTGACCTCCGCCCCGAGGGTCTTCACCAAGTTGATGGTAGTGGTGGCAGCGCACCTCAGGAGAGGGGGGATTCACGTCTACCTAGACGATTGGTTGATCAAGGCGCATTCTGCTGAACAAGCCCTGGATCATCTGAAAGTCACCTGCCACTTCCTCCACAGACTGGGCTTCTCCCTCAATTTCAAGAAGTCAGAAATGACACCTTCCCAACAGCTCCAATACATAGGGGCTGTATTAGACACATCGTTGGGAAAGAGCTTGCCTCCCATGTCGAGGGCTCAAGACATTCTTCTGATGGTTTCCAAATTCCAAAATGCCCAATATCTCCAGGCCTACGACTTCTTAAGGTTGCGTGGCCTCATGGGATCCTGCATTTTCCTAGTGCCAGAAGCATGCCTGAGGATGAGATCCCTTCAATGGGCTCTAAAGACTCAATGGTCCCAGTTCTCAGGACAAATGATGGATCTCCTTCAGATTCCGAACAATGTTCAGCAGGATCTTCTGTGGTGGACTTGCACAGAGAACACCCTAAAAGGAGAACATTTTTGGCAACCATGGCCAGAGATTACAGTAGTGACGGACGCCTCAATCATGGGATGGGGAGCCCATGACAATCAGCGGTTGTTGGTCTCCATCTGAGTCCAAACTACACATCAACCTTTTAGAGCTGAGAACAATCAGACTGGTGCTGAAGGCTTTTCTGCCATCTGTCAAGGGAAAAAATGTCCTGATTATGAGGGACAACACAGTGGCCATGCATTACCTAAACAAAAGAGGAGGTGTAGGGTCACTACCTCTGTGCAGAGAGGCAGCGCGGCTCTGGTATTGGGCAATTCAAGAAGGAATCTCCCTAATGCCATGTCATCTAGCCAGGGAGGAGAATATGACGGCGGACGCTCTGAGCAGGCAGAGTACGGTGTCCCACGAGTGGGAACTGGCTCAGGAAGTCCTTAAGGAGATCTTCACCAGTTGGGGAACCCATCAAGTAGACTTGTTCGCGACCGGGATCAACCGGAAGTGCGAAAAGTATTGCTCAAGGGAATTTCCCCCAAGAGGAGCCCTAGGGGACGCGTTTGTGTGGAGTGGAACTTCCCACTGCTGTACGCATTCCCTCCGATTCCCATCATTCCTCAAGTCATCAGGAGATTGAGACGGTTCGGAAACCGCGGATTGGGCCAGGAGAACATGGTACCCGGACCATCTAGACATGTCCTTCTGCCCTTGGCTACATCTTCCTCAGAGAGAGGACCTTCTCTCACAAATGAAGGGCCAGGTTCTCCATCCAGAGGTCAAGACTCTCAACCTTCATGCTTGGTATCTGAAAGGCTGAGATACAAGGATTGGGACCTTCCAGATGACGTCATGGAGGTGTTGCTTTCGGCAAGAAGGCCAGCAATAAAATCTCTGTACCCTTGCCGTTGGAAGATGTTTTGCAACTGGTGCAGGGAAAAGAATGTTGATCCTTTTCTGTGTTCTATCCCGGAATGGTTGTCCTTCCTCTTGTCCCTGGCACATAGGGACCTCAATGTTGGGACCATTAAAGGTTATTTGGCAGCGCTTTCCATTTTCAAGCGCTCTTCCGAACAATCTCCCTACTTTAAAATTCCTTTGATAATACAATTCTTAAAGGGACTCATCAATGTGTTACCTCCTTCTCCTTTCCAAGTCCCAGTTTGTGACCTTAATCTGGTTCTAAAGTTTTTAATGTGTGCCCCTTTTGAACCCTTGCACACTTGCCCATTAAGATTACTAACAATGAAAACCGCTTTCCTGGTTGCTTTAACATCTGCAAGAAGATTGAGCGAATTGCAGGCACGGTGCCTCATTACGAGGAGGGCAGTAAGGGGTTAACAGCGCCGGTAAAGATGCCAGAGCCGTTAACCCCTTAATTCCCCATTACGAGGTCCGCTCGCGGGACCCGCTCAGGACGCCTGGTTTTACCAGACGTCCTTAGCGGGTCCCTCGAGCGGCCCAGCATGCTAACAACGGGCCCGTCATTAACGGGCCCGTTTGTCATGAACCATCGGACACTCCCCTTCTGGGCCTCCTGGTCCCTGACACGTCGGGGCTTACGCTCTGTTATACTACCAACATGGCCGCAAGCACAGAACGCTGCCTACCAGCCTTCACGTCCAATGCAGCACGTTCTATAAAGTAGCCACACCCCCGCAGCCCCGCACGTCTCAACGCTACTGTTAGCTGTGGCTAGACGTGTGCTCCGTAATTCGCCTTCGTGGAACTCTGTTGTTTCCTGGTTCCCGGACCTTCTGCTTTCCTACTATTCTCACTCCTTCTTATTCAGCCTTCTTCCGGATCCCGTGTACCCGCCTCTGAGTGCTCCTTTGCCCTTTCCTGGACTTCCTGGAGTTTCCTAGCAATCCCAGACTTGAAGCTGAACGAACACTGGAAGCCGAAGATGGCCGAGCGGGCTTGTACAAGACCCGAACCATACGAAAGAAAACTCCTCCTATGGTCGATGCCGGAGTCCGCCATGGCGTAATGGGGAATTATCACCCCATTCCAAGGTTGGCGGGGCGGTAATTCCCCATGCCATCATGGCCCTTCCCCATTCCCATTTTTGCACCATAGGGCATAATGGGAATGAGGAAGGCGGTAAGTACGGTACCGCAAATTGCGGTACCGTACTTACCTCGAGAGTCCCTTTACGGGCCCTTACTTTAACGGCTGGTCTAGACCAGCCGTTAAGGTCGGGTCCCACAAAGGGACCTCGTAATAAGGCGTCAAGGGTTTAACGGCGCCGACACCTTTTATGGCGCCGTTAACCCCTTAACGCCAGGGTCCTAATGAGGGCCAATTAGTCTTATCCCGCGACTCTGCCACGAAGGAGAGCATACTATTGGGTGGCGTTGTAAACAAATACAATGGGTCAGCAAAAAACCTTTGTGGATTCCTTGATTCCTGTTTGGTCCACTTTACTTTTAAGCCCTATTATTTCTCTACTCCCAGGGCTAAGGTGGGCTTTATTATTTTGCACCTTTCCAGGAATGCACTAACCTGGGCCACCCCACTAGTTAATGCTTGAGATGCCCTCCTGGATGATTATGACGGATTCATTCAAGCTCTCAGGACCATGTTTGACCGCCCGGAACAGGTCTATACCGCTCAGGAACGTCTACTTGATTTCCAGCAGGGCTCCCAGGACATGCTCACGTATGTAACACGATTCAAGCAATTGGCTAAAGAAGCGGACTGGTCTTCTGAAGCTTGCTTCACTCTCTTTCGAAGAGGGCTAAACGAGAGCATCAAGGATGAACTAGCCAGGGTGGCACGTCCAAGTTCATACCAAGCCCTTTTGGATCTCGCTCTACAGATTGATTTTCGCATCCAGAAAAGGAAGGCAGAGAAAAAGAAGACCAAGTTACCCTTCCAGAAGAAACCCATAGAGACTTCCTCGAAATCCGAAGGTGGTTCTGTCCCTACTAACGAATCTAAACCCATGCAAATAGGAGCCTTCCGTGGACCCATATCCCCCCAAGAAAGGTTACGAAGGATCCATACCGGCTTATGCATGTATTGCGCCTCGGACAAACATTTAGTGAGAGAGTGTCCTATAGCCCCTCCACGGCGTTCGGGAAACGCCAACTCCCGATCCTAAATGGAGCACAGTTTCGGGAGAGAGATGTTGGCTCCACATCTATACCATCCTTGAACTCTCCTGTACAAAACGATTTGGTGATTTTACAGGCCTTTCTATCGCCATCCAAGAAGGAAACCTACCCCATTCTGGCATTAATGGACTGTGGGGCCATGGGAATATTCATAGATCAAGAATGGGTCCTTAAACACCATATTCCTTATGAATCCCGGAATATCATGCAACCTTTAGAAGCAATTGATGGGAGACCTCTTTATTCAGGACCTATAACCCTTCAGACCAAGGAAATCAAGCTTGCAATAAACCACCATCGAGAGAGGATAAAGTTTGATATCATAAAGTCCGCCCATTACCCAATGGTTTTGGGAATGCCATGGCTACAAAAACACAATCCATACATCAATTGGGCAGCAGGTTCCTTGTTCCTGGGTTCCGAGCATTGCATGTCTCATTGCATACTCCTGGATTCTGCTCCGACACCATCGGAAGGGCATTCTGCAGACCTTCAAGCTCCACTCACGGTCTCAAACATCATCCGGGTTCCTAAAATCTATCAGGAATACTCTGATGTGTTCTCTTCTGCTATTGTTCAAACCTTACCTCCTCATAGACCTGAAGATTGTGCTATTGAATCCGAACCTTCAGCTGTGATTCGCTTTGGAAGTATGTTCATTTTATCCGAACCTGAGAAAAAGGCCCTCCGTGAGTACTTAGATACTAACCTTGAAAATGGCACCATACAACCATCTAAATCTCCAGGCGGGGCTTCTCTGTTTTTTGTTCCAAAGAAAGACACCAATGAGCTCAGATCTTGTCTTGATTATCGAGGTCTAAATCAGTGCACCCTTAAGGATAGATATCGGTTGCCCTTGATCTCAGATATCCTGGAGGCAGTAAGAGGAGCCGTAATATTCACCAAGTTGGATCTCAGAGGTGCCTACCATCTGATCCGTATTAGAGAAGGCGACGAATGGAAGACAGCCTTTAGAACACCCTTTGGTCATTATGAATACTTGGTCATGCCCTTTGGTCTCGCTAATGCCCCTGCGGTCTTCCAACACTTCATGGATCAGGTGTTTTCAGATATGCTATTTCTCTTCGTCATCGTGTGTCTGGACGACATCTTAATGTTAAGACAGTGTTACAACGGCTACGTGAACACAAGCTCCTGGCAAAACCAGAGAAGTGCCTTTTTCATGTCTCTACTGTTCACTATCTAGGATTTGTCCTTAGCCCAGAAGGTATTGGAATGGATCAATCCAAAGTAAAAGCCATTCTATCCTGGCCAAGTCCGACCACGGTGAAACAGATCCAGTCTTTCCTGGGCTTAGCTAATTTCTATAGGAAATTCATAACTTCCTTTTCCGAAATAGTCTGATCGATTATTGCCTTGTTGAAGAAAGACACTCCCTATCATTGGACAACAGATCAGGAGGAAGCCTTCCAATGGTTGAAAACAGAGTTTACACAAGCCCCCATCCTGGCTCAACCTGATATCAACCGGCCCTTCTTAGTGGAAACAGACGGCTCTAACTACGCCATTGGAGCAGTTCTGAAACAGGAATTCGACGACAGACTGGAACATCCTATTGCCTATCTTTCACGGACGTTAACTCCCAGTGAAACCCATTACTCTGTATTAGAAAAGGAACTGCTAGCCATCCGTCAAGCCTTCACCGAGTGGCGTCACTTACTTCTGGGAGCAAAACATCCTGTCCAGGTTTGCACGGACCATCGAAATCTTCAAGTTTTACAAGCCCTGGAATGTAGGAATAGCCGTCAAGCCCGTTGGGCCTTCTTCTTTGCCCAATACCAGTTCCAGATTCAGATTGTTCCTGGAACACAGAATATAATTGCTGACGCCCTATCCCGACGTCCTGACTACGAACCCCTTGAAGACCGGACATTTCCTAAGATGTTTCCCCATACGATATTTGCAGCTCAAGCAATTAGCCTCCTGGAAGAAGTTTGCATGCAAACCCAGTCCTCTGAACTCTGGAGAGATATTTCAAGGAAGAATCAATGGAATCTGAGAACCAAGGATGGATATTTGTTCAAGGATAATGCTCTAGTCATTCCCACACAAAAACTACAACAAAGAATAATAAACCTCTGTCACGATACCCTTCACTCCGGACATCGTGGCATTACCAATACCCTCCATCTAGTACAAAGGCAATTTTGGTGGCCCAGAATGAAAACCGACATACAACTGTACGTACAAGCCTGTTCTGTCTGTAGTCAAAACAAACATGATAACAAGAGACCAGCGGGTCTCCTACTGCAGCCTACACTGCCAACAAGGCCGTGGGAATTCATCGCTACAGACTTCATTGTGGAATTGCCACCTTCCAGGGGATACACGACTATCATGGTCACTATTGACTTGTTCACCCATATGGCTCATTTCACCCCCCTGTATAAACTGCCATCTTCATCAGAACTTGCTGGAATCTTCCTGAAACACATTTTCCGACTTCATGGACTCCCTTCCAAGATCATATCAGACAGAGGGCCTCAATACATTTCTCAGTTTTGGAAACACCTTTGCCGGATACTAGGGATTCAACGTGCCCTCTCCTCAGGCTATCATCCCCAAACCAACGGAGCTACTGAACGTGTGAATCAGACCTTAGAACAGTATCTTCGTTGTTTCACTGCCAAGGTCCATGACGATTGGTCCCTTTTAATACCTGTGGCGGAATTCGTCTACAATAATTCAGATCACTCGGCTATTAAGACCAGCCCTTTTTTCTGTAGCCAGGGATTCCACCCTTCGGTTCTACCTTCTGTCCTCCCACATCCTACATCAGTTCCTACAGTCGATTCCTGGATTGAAACACTCTTCAATGTACAAAGAGAAGCCAAAGAACAGTTAGAAAGGGCCAGGACTCAGACCAAGCATTATGCGGATTCAAAGAGAAGACCAGGGCCATCCTACGCACTAGGAGATAAAGTATGGCTATCATCGAAACTGCTGCCCCGGCATCTACGGCCAAATAAACTGGCTCCCCGGTATTATGGGCCTTTTCCTATAAAAGAAATCATCAACCCAGTGGCCTTTCGACTCAAATTACCAAACTCCTAGAAGAAAATCCACCCAGTTTTTCATACATCTCTAATGAAACCATACATCCAGACCTCTCGGTCTAACCTCAGGCCTACTCCCGTACTTGTCAATGAGCAACTGGAATATGAAGTCTCCAGAATATGTGACTCCAGATATAAACGTGGTCAGCTCCAGTACCTGGTGGAATGGAAAGGGTTTCCTCCCAGTGAACGCACTTGGGAACCCATCTCAAACTTAAATACCCCTAGGTTACTCAGAAGGTTCCATCTCATACATCCGGCCAAACCCGGCGGGAGGGGTTTTCGGAGGAGGCATGCTGTCATGAACCATCGAACACGCCCCTTCTGGGCCTCCTGGTCCCTGCCACGTTGGGGCTTACGCTCTGTTACACTACCAACATGGCCGCAAGCACAGAACGCTGCCTACCAGCCTTCATGCCCAATGCAGCACGTTCTATAAAGTAGCCACACCCCGCTGCACCGCGCATCTCAACGCTATTGTTAGCTGTGGCTAGACGTGTGCTCCACAGGGACAGAGTGGTATTGAAGGTTAAACCCTCATTTTTACCTAAAGTTGTGTCTGATTTCCATTTAAATCAGAAAACTATTTTGCCCATTTTCTATCCTCCACCTCATCCCAGTAAGGAGGAGGAAAGATTGCACATGTTGGACCCGAGAAGAGCTCTAAGCTTTTACATTTCTAGGCTTTCCAAGCTTAGAGTGGTTAATCAACTTTTTATTGGCTACACCGGATGGAAATTGGGTCAATCGGTGTCAAAACAAACCATATCACGTTGGATTGTGCTTTGCATTTCAGAATGCTACAGATTGCTGGGAAAAGATCCACCAGAAGGCTTAAGGGCCCATTCTACCAGAGGCATAGCCTCTTTGACAGTTCTTCAAAGAGGTGTTCCCATAAAATCTATTTGTGAGGAAGCAACTTGGTCATTGCTGCACACTATTTCTAAATTCTATGCTCTGGATACTCCCAGTCTAAAGAGCCTGCTTTTGTTAAAGCAGTGCTATATTCAGCTATATAATAATATATAAAATCTACTCCCTCCTCCAGAGAGCTTTCTACACTGCTTTGGGAGTCTATCTAAGATGAGGAATACGTTGGAGGACACAATCCATTCAAAGAACAAGTTACTTAGCAACTGGTAACGTTCTTATGACTGGATGTTCCTCTAACGTATTCATCATCACCCTCCCATCCTACCCCTCTGTAGATTTTCCGGGTTATTGCCACTTCAACTCTCGCAAGGCTGACACCTGGCTACCTACACTATCTGTACAACAGAGCAAGAGGGGAAAAACAGAACTGAGGCAAGCGGGCGCCGCGCGTGCTACTTGTATACCCGATGACGTCACCCTGGACGGAGGCCTTCGAGGGACTTCGACTCGCGACATCGATGCACGGCGCCCTCTGATGAGAAAAAATATCTGAAGCAGCTAAAGGTGGATCTAATACATCTAAGATGAGGAATACGTTGGAGGAACATCCAGTCGAAAGAACGGTACCAGTTGGTAAGTAACTTGTTCTTCTCTTTCTATGAATGTCCCTATAATGAGGACAGGCTAAGTCGGGCACTTAGCTACGATCACAAACACCTGAAATCAATCGGGAATCAAACTAAGTATAAAAGGTGGAACCCAGATTCACAAGGAGAGGACGGAAAGCCAGGAAGGCAAAGGCGAGTTCGAGAAGGAGATCAGGCGAGATGGCGAGCAGGTGAGCAGAGGCTAGTGAGAACCAGGTTTGAGAGAATGGGATGCCGAGATGCTACAAGGCTGCAGGTTGTAGCAGGAGAAAGTGTGGCAAGGGAGCCATGTATTCAAGAAGCCGAAAGGGTTTGTCAAAGGAAGTCGAGAAGCTGGTTAATCTCTCTGAACGTTGTCCCAAGAGATTGCTTGTTTCCCTGGGACAGCAAAGCCACCCAGGAAGGTTTGTAACAATGCAAATGATTACCAAGTTGCAAGCAAAGTTACGTGTAAGAAGCGAAACGTTGTGAAAGAAAGCTTTGATTGTTTTGAACTGTGATGAAACAAAGTAACAGATTGGTCCTGTGGAGTACTGCATTGTCGAAAGTCTCTGTGAAATGTGAAAGTTAAACAAAGTATCGCGGAGGTGAAAAGTTAGTTGAATAAAGTTAATGGAATTGGAAGCTGACGGAAAAGGCTATGGAAGAGAATATTGAGTGAAGCAAGATGCCGATGGGGATCGGATGGAACAGAACTGAGTGATTAAATTAATTGACAAGTAAGTGGAACTTGTCAGAGTGCTAATGAGCACGTTTGAGACAGAGACAAGGAAGTAGAACTTGTTGTGGTGCTAGAAAGGCACGCTTGAGGAAAGATTAACAGAGTACAAGGAATACGATAATCAGAATGCAACAATGTCGCAGCGGTCCGGCATGGGAATAAGTAAAGCTTTGTTGTTTCAAAATTCTTCGCCATAAATCGCATGAGGAAAGCAGGAAGATTGTGGAAGGGAACTCTGTGTATCAAGATGATGAAATATTGTAATGTAAAATACTGAAGAGTTGAAAGTTACGAGTAAAGAGGGTCTAAGCTCCGGTGAGGAAAGCTGGAAAGATCCACCCAGGATCATTGTTATGCCAGAAATCATTGAATCAGGCAAGGGAAACCTGAGAAAGAGAACATTGTTAAAGCAGAACTGTGTTATACTAGAGAGCATTGAATCAGGCAAGGTAAGCTTGAGAAAAGTACATGAACTCTGCTGAATAAGAAAACTATTGAACTGCCTTTTTGTGAATTGTTTGGAACAAACTGAACTTTTGGAGCTCCCGAGTGACTTAAGCTTGGGAAAGGGAATTGAGAAGAAACTCCATGCCCATCCTGATATTCTTTTGAGACACTTTTATATTTTATGCAATACCCTACACATTGTTAAGTTAGAAGGTGAGGGCAAGTATAGGTATGACACAGACAGATTATTTGCTTTTGACAGACAGACTTTTGGACTATTCTTTCTTCTTTATTTTAATGGTCAAGACTACTATCATTTAGAAATAGGACAGGTTAGGCATTTTTCAAACCCCATTATCTATAATTAAAGGTTTTCAAAACGTGTATCCTTGTGTCTGTGCCTACTTCTGAAAACCATAACTTTCTTATATAATTCTAATGTGCAGATCTAGCTCTTCATATGCATTGTCTGAGACACCCAGTTCCAGTGCAGAGTGCTCCCATTTAGACTCAACCTGGATCCTTATTCTTCACCAAACTTATGACAGCAGTGACTGCTCAGCTAAGGCCTCAGGGAGTTCAATCAATCCATGTATGGGCACATGGTTTGTCGGCTCCCAGTCCATAGGCAGTTTAACATTTCTTGCCAAGTCTGCTGAACCTACATTTTTTCTTGGGCAAATCTATGAACAAGAAGTTGGCTTTCCTGCCATCTACTCAAAGATTGACTTCCATAGGAGTCAACTGGGACTCCATGGTCCAGCTAGTCTTCCCCACTCCAGAAAGGGTCCAGAATGTTCAAGCTGCAGCAAATAACTCCTTTTCCAGGAAGTACACCACAACTTGGTGAATGCAGGGTCTGATAACATCGTCTGTATTAGCAATCCCTGTGGCCAGACTCAGAAAGCAAAGAGTGCAAATTCATTTGCCAGATGCGTTGGATCAGTCTCCCCAGCTGCAGATGTTGACCAAACCAATTCAATTCCTTGTGCCCTCAAGGATGATCTTCTGTGGTAGACACAGCAGACACACCTGTCATTAGGTTTATCCTTTCAAGGCCCAATTCCAAAGGTAACTGTAATAACAGACCGTTGCAGATTTAGATATGGGGCAATCCTGGGAGTCTTTCAAATCACTGCATCTGGTGCTGCCAAGGTTATAGAGATCACATTTGTTATTAAGAGCTCATTTCTATTGCTGATATCATTTTTCCACACAATCAATGGCTACAGGGCACCCAAAACTAATTCCTTATTCCTCTTAAGTCTATGACTTTCAACACAAGGCTTGCAGCTAATGACCTAGCTGAATACTTTGCTGCAAATATTTCCAAAATGAAATACTCTCTGCTGACCTTCCTCACGCTCCCTCCTCCTACATTTTACACTCTGCCTAGTCTACCACCCTCCTCTGCTTCTATCTCCCATGTTAGTCACACTAATACTGACAAAGTACTATCTCTACTGATGAAGGCTAACCCCTATTGTGCCCCATCAGACCCTCTTGCTCCTCCGCTAGTCAAGCCTATTGCCCCTTTAGTGGCCTCTCACCTAGCTGAACTATTCAACTTGTCCTTTGACTCCTCTCACTTTCCCTCTGTTTTCAAAACAGCCACGGTCATATCTCTCTTAACAAAGCAAGAGGCTGACCCAAACCTACTGGCTATCTTTCGTCCTCTTTCTCTCCTTCTGCACTACTCTAAAGTGCTTGAAAGGGTTGTGTTCAACTCTCTTACCAATTTCTTAGACATCCACAACCTACAAGACCTCCTACAAGCAGGTTTCTGCTCCTTTCACACCACTGAAACTGCTCTCATGAATGTGTCCAACTTCATCGCCTCTAGTAAGCACCCCAATGTATCCTCTATCCTAATTCTCTGTGACCTGTCTGCTGCCTTTGACACTGTTGATCACTTTGATCTCCTTAATACTCCCTTTCGTCTTGGGATCCGCGATCGAGCCCTTACCTGGATTGAATCCTATCTTGCACCTTGCCAGTTCTCAGTCTCCTGGAGCAACAACATCTCTCAACTCACTTCCCTAACTAATGGTGTTCCACAAGGCTGTGTCTTGGGTTCAATCCTCTTTACACGCTACACCTCTGCTCTTGGGGCACTAATCTCCTCCTTTGGGTTCTCGTACCAACTCTTCATGGAAGACACCCAAATCTTCTCTTTTCCTGAACTCTCCTCTGATCTCTCTATCAAAATTTCAAACTGTCTCGTGGCCATTTAATATTGGATGGCTTTGCACTCTGTGATGTTAAATTCTACCAAAACAGAAGTGTTCTTCCTCCCTGCTAAATGCTATCTCTCATCTCTTCCTGTGCGTATCCAGTTCCCACCTGACACTCTTCCCAACTCGTCTTCAGCTTGAAACCTCTGCATCATCTATAAACCTTCTTACACCTTGTATTGTATTGTATTCATTATCTACTTTTATCTCCAAAGCTGGAACAGCAGCTCGCCTCAACCTCCTAAATCGGGCACCTCCTTCCTTTCAACAGTGCCAAGCATCTCTTAACCACTCTTGCAGTGCAACAGATAAGATTTGGAAGCGGGAGTATTTTAGGGAATGATAAAATGATTTTTTGTAAGTCGAATTTCCAATCAGGTTATTTTGTAAGCGAGTAAACATGTTTTACATGGAAAATTGAAATGTTTTTATACTAATTATTTCTTTGCACCTAATTATTCATGCACATTAAAAGATATATGTTTATGTCTTCCGACCAGGCAGTCCTGTGGTGCTACGTGCACTACTGGTCCAAACATATCCATCGCACTGAGTGGGCGAAAGCAGGGGCACAAGGTTCTACGTGTTTGTTTCCTATTCTTTTGTTGGGCGTGTTTTTACTGTCTATTTTTATTTTTGGGGAGTATGTGCCTATTTTTATGAGTAAAAGTGGCCAATATACCCCTTATCTGTAGGGCTGCACTTTTGTCTTCTCTAATCTGGACTGCTGTGCCAGCATCTCCTTTGATCTCTCCTACTATGCTTTCTGTCCTCTCGACAAGATCATTAACTTTGCTACCAGGACTCTCTTTGAATTCCCTCCCTTCACAACTATTTCCTCTCATCATCACCAGGCTGGATGGCTGACGCAAAACACGGCCAGATTTAAATTTGTTCTCCTGGTTTCACAAATCTATCCATGTTAAGGCACCAATGTATCTATCCTGCTCTATCCAACTCTACAAGCCGTCACATTATCTCTGCTCTGCCTCCTCAACTACTCTTGTGGATCCTCAACCCCTGTGTGTTTCCTCTCACTTCCACTCCTTCTCTCTTCTTGTTCCACATGCATGGAATTCTCTTCCCCTGGACATCCGAGAAACAGTCCGCATGGATTTGTTCAAAACCAAGCTAAAAGCCTACCTCCTTGCCTCCAAGTTACCCTCCGAGTTACCTCTTAAACTACCTCTCATCTCCCTGCTAGCTGACATTTTTCCCTCACCTCTAAGCTGCCTCTGTCCCTCACTTCCTCTGCCTCTACTCTAGAACTTCACCTATCATGGTCACATCCTGAGCAGAGCTGGCGGTACTGCCTGTCTGCACTTAAAAATGTCCAATGTTTGTTGTCCTTAATCTATGCATGTCTACTTATGTATTGTCCCTCATAACTGTTCTAAATACCCCCTCCACAACCTGGTCAGAATGTCCCTCAAACTCACCCCATTGGAAGAAGCTCACTGCTTCCCGTCAAATCTGATTTCTTATCTATTCTACATTCTTATGTGATCAAAAGAGCATTGTTCCTCCTGTATATATACATTTAAAAATACTTTTTTTTAAAAAGAATGTCTTGTTCCAAACAGCCACCACCATGGCTATTATTGTATGTGGACAAACAGAGAGGTAATACATCTCCCCATCTATGCAATCTACTATGCGTAGATGGGGATCATCTACAAAGCAGTTGGAAGTAGCATTCCAGCGTACCTGGTGGCTAAGCTCCACATATCTGGTGGCACGCGCTCCTCGCGCAGCATATTGACCAACCGACTTGAATCTCAAGTCGTACGCAAAGAAACGAACCGCAAACCATCCTTCTCTTGTCATGCACTCACCCTCTGGATCTTGATTCTGGTGCCAGCTCAGAATGCCCCCACAATTCTCTGATTTCCCAAATCTCTCAAAACATGGCTCTTTCTTTCAACAACACCTGAGCAAGGACTAATTCCAATGGACATACATACCGACTCACAGACTTCACAGTACTGCACTACTGTTAAAAGATGTAAACACAAATGCCGGCTGGCCACACTCTGTACAGTGCTCCGCTGCTCTCGAGCTAGGTCCGAGCTTCAAACCACAAACTAAAAAATATGTCAGAACA
This sequence comes from Ambystoma mexicanum, assembly GCF_040938575.1. Lineage (NCBI taxonomy): Eukaryota > Metazoa > Chordata > Amphibia > Caudata > Ambystomatidae > Ambystoma > Ambystoma mexicanum. Next base: position 108,739,964 of record NC_090938.1, on the reverse strand, counting down.
TTGCAGTCAACAGGTGAAAATTCTTCTTTCATCACTCTTCCAGGGAAGTTCAAAGACAGAGTTTAACTCGCTCTGCAGAATAGGTCACCAGAACAATGAGTGGCAACTTCACTCCGAGAATTTCCACAAGACCTGATTGTGTCTTGTAGGCTTTTCATCATCTATAAAGTAGATCAGCCAGGTAGCAAGGTCATCCATCCCTACATGGATAGTCTTACATAGTTTGGAGGCATACACATTTTTAAAAGTTCTTCCGCCAGTTTGACCATCAAATGCAATGAGGGCCAAAGCGGCTTTTGGTGGCTTTACAAACATGTGAACATATAGATGTTATGTGTAAGGCTGTAACCTGGGCTTTTATTTCAGCTTATTGCCGCATTATTTTATGTATGTTAGTTCAAGCAGAGTGGCTCCATTCTGCCAAGCAGTGCTCAGTAATCTGCTCAAGTAATTTTAAGTATCAGGTCCAACTCCCCCAATATATTAAGGATATGGCACATAAGAGTATGACGGGGAGGAGTGTTACCAACTCTGATACTGCATTTTCTTTTGGTTTTCTCTGAGGACCCTATGATGCGGTAAGAGAGACTGGGCTACAGTTGAACAGCATGCTATGCAAGGTCGCAGAGCCGTGGAATGCGTGTTAAGCCTCAGGCAGCCCGGCCGGCTCATGGCCCCTCCTGAGAAGGTACACAGCACATGACTCTGCTGGAACAGGATCGGATCCCAAGCCAAGAGGCTGCCTCAGAGACAAGATACGAAAACCATTTCGCAATGGCAAGAACTCCTTCCCCCTTTCCCTTCCATGGACCTTTTTGTTATTATAAGTGCTGTTTCATGGGTGGAGAATGGGTTAGCCACTCCATTTGTATATAAGGATGCGCCACTCCTGGAGTGGGTAGGACAGTGAGCAGCCCTCCCATGCACGGGTGTCTGCTTGCATTACACGCCATTTCTCTCTACTTCTGGTCTCCTGTGTATTATTTGTCTCCGAGTGGACAGGGATCGTGGGGGAGCAGGACGAGCCTGTAACAAAGAGGCTGCAGGAAGAGCTGCCAAATACAGGCGGGGCAGTCAAGGCTAGTAAGACTGGTGCAGACCTGTGGGATGTCCAGCAGGGAACACTAGCACAATCGATTAACAAAGAAGCAGTTGTACATAGCTTAGGACACCAAAATACGATTTAATGTCAATTGGTTTCATCCTAAAAAGCTCTTTGCCAAGATGGCGGACAGAAAGGGCCTAACAGGAGGAGGCAGGGGTGGAGCTCCTGCTACATGACAAGCCTGTAACAAGGAGGCTGCAGGAAGAACTGCCAACTACAGGAGGATTAGTCAAGACTAGTACGCCTGGTGCAGACCTGTGGGATGTCCAGCAGGGAACACTAACAGAATTGATGAACAAAGAAGCAGTTGAACATAGCTCATGACACCAATATACGATTTAACGTCAATTGGTTTCATCCTAAAAAGCTCTTTGCAAAGATGGCAGACAGAATAGGACTAACAGGAGGAGGCAAGGGGTGGAGCAATGACCCTCTGAATGTACTCTTGCTTCTCATTTCAAATTGAGGGTCTGATGTTCAAAAGGATACGATACTGTCCACTTTCAGACAACCATGCTGTAAGTATGGAGGAAAGAGACGTATGTTCTATTAGCATGGCAGTTTCTATGATCTGTACCTTTCATTTTGAGAAGTCTTCAACTATCCAAGGAGTTCATCCAAAACACTAGGGATACAGTTGATTGTTGTCCTGTTTCTCTTTGGGTGCCCTTTTTAATCATTTAACTCAGACCAAGATGGATGCAGAAATACGTAACCCCTCTCCCGTCCCCCCCTTATTGAATCTGAAAAGCATAATATCTGCCACGTTTATTTGTAGACAAACACGTACCATACCCACGTTTTTTTTTGCATTGGGAGGAATTATATATCAGTTGTTTGGTAGATTATTCGCTACAGGTTTCTCTGTAGTGTGCGATCACATCCCTAATGGCCAGGCATAGTGCTGCCTGTCTAAAATGATTTTACATGGGAATGAGGAGGGATGTTCCAGAAATAAAGTGACCTCTCACCTCAGACTAGATAAGGGAAAATATTCGATACAAGTATGCAGACAGAAGAGGGGAAACACATACCTCCTAAAAAGGAAAATCATGTTGATTGGGTTCAAGCCATAACTCCCAGAATTAAAAGAATGTACAAATGTTGGTATTCCGTGCATATCTCAACATGCTTTATTCTTAATATGATTACAACTGAATTGTGCACGTTCTCAGGGCAATATGCAATGCACATGACACTTTTAGGGGAACACTCAACCTTTTGTTCTCCAGATGTTTTGGACTACACATGCATCAGCCCTAGCCAGTGTAGTCGGGATGGTTTGAGTCATAGGGCCAGACACGCGGAGAGTCAGAGGTTGCAGGGCCCTGCTCTAGTGAGATGAAAGAAATGTTCCCCTTCATGGTCACATCTGGCTATGCCCTATTTCCTTACGTGAAATGTGTAGAGTAGCTCTGCAGGTCATGGGGAGAATAGCAAGGCCTTCGCCTTTCTTGGTGTCAAAGTACTTGAAGATGAAATGCATGCCCCAACAGACCTACAGTGTCTCCTACTCGGATGCACGTAGATCTGTTTATCATGCAATATGAAGTCATAGCAAGGGCGCGATTTATATTTTGAAGAGCACGCCGTGCATCACTATTCATTAACCACAAATGCATTTCATTAGCATGCATAAAATGTTTCGGAATTAGCCCAAACTGTGTGGCTCGCCAACGCTGACATGTTCTTCCCAACCAGAGCCGACACTAGATGCAATAGTGGGAATGTTTCTCTTTGGATGGGACTGGTATAGCAAGCCCGCTTCTCCCAATTGATACGTGTTGAAACAGTTGCTTGATTGCGCATTATAAGTTCAAGCATTTGTATTGTTAGCTGCTGGCGTGCCAGAGTTCCCAAGACAGGGAGTGACCTGTTTACCTGGCTTTCAGTGTGTTGGAGAGGTGAAAAATCATGACGCATGCATCCGTTCCCTAGAGATAGAATCGTGAACTGGAAGTTCTGCAGCGATGGGGCGTAACGGCGCCATCTTTCGTCCTCGCAAAGTACTGAAGAAGGAAATGATTCAGTCCCCTTTGAGGATACCTTTTCGTTTTTAGGGAAGGTTTAAGCACACCTGGAATGCATGGGGCTCGCCCTTGGCATCAGAGATCATGACCTCCTCGTCCCAGTCCAGTACTAATGAGGGCCACTGGCCCCGGACAGACCCTTTCCAGGCATAGGCTGAGTAGTGTGGGTTCCCCCCCTGCTTTTGACCCTGTTGTCCTATGCCCTGACCCAGAAATGATAACTGCATACACCATTATGTTTTCGTGGAAAAATTGGTGGCCGTAGGGCTTTTTATTATATACAAAATTAACGCTACACACTGGTTATGACAACTGTACAATAACCAACGCTTTTTGGGCACCTCGTGTCCAGGGGTTGGGATGCCCCCCTTCCTTTAGACTCCATTTCGTTGCCCTGTGGCATCCTTTCCTGGACACGTGCCGCCACACCTGAGGGGTTGCTTGTCTGCACCGCTCAGGTCCCCCCAAAACAGCGACCCTACAGCCACCCTATTTGCAACCCTGTACCGCTAATGCTTGAAAGATGTTGTCCGAAAATCTCCCCCAGCCCTTGTTGGAGAGGTGTACCCCATCCTGGTGGAACCAGTCGGGGTCGTTCTGTGATAACCCATGTCTTATAAAATGGAGTCCTGTGCTCCTGCAGTGCTTCTCTACTGCTTTGTTCAGCTTTTTCCGTGCCGTCTCAATAGCCTGCCTCTTGTGAGCCCCGTACCAGATTCTGCGGGTTATGATCTCTGACATAAAGATTTTCGTTTTACCCCAGCAGTGAGCTATCGCCCTCAGTGATTCACACATGTTGCGCGTTAGCTCGCCCCGATTCGTTCTGACCAAGTCGTTCCCCCCGAGGTGGATGACCAAATACTCGGGGGGGGTCCCTGAAACCAATCAGATCTGACAGCCTGTCGTGGATGTCTTCCCAATGCATCCCTGGGAGGCCCCACCATGAAGTTATTGTCCGTTTGAAATGCAAACCCTCTCTGTAGTCCTCGATCCACCTGCCTGCTCTTGTCACGAATGAATGGCCGACTATCCATGCCGACTTGTAGGGTGTTTTGTCTGCATGGAAATGGGAAATGAATCATATCATGCTTTCTCGCACATATCTTTTAAAACATTGTGATTTCCATCCCCCAATTCTCTTTACTCCCTCTGCCCCCAGGCCACCTCCCCATGCCGATGTGGCTGCCCCTATTCTGAAGGAGTGGGTCCCGAACTCTGCCTTGTCCCACCCTGCCTTTGCTATAGTTTTCTTTAGTACTGCCTGGAATTGATATCTGCTGAGGGCGCTGCCGTCCCTATGTATCAATAGTTGGCCCCCTACTTCCGGGCGCACCTTGAGAAATTGTTTTGTGATGCACCTCGGGCAAAGCTCTCTTTCCTTGATACAATTTAGCTCTATTGTCCGCCCCCTCCCTTCTTGGTCCGTTTTAGACTTCCTTAGTAGTATTGCCATTCCTTCGGCCCCTATGCAGATGTCGCTTTTTGCTAAGCCATCCCCTGCTGTTGTGTTACGCGCTACTAGTTCCCCGACCCTTAGTGCCCCATAATAAGCTAATGCAAATGCTGCCCTAAACAGTTTGATCTCGTAGCTGCCGTTACATGTGCTATGCAGGAGTTTCAACAGTACTGTCATCTTTGCAAAATTCAAGGGCCTCCTGCTGTCAGGTATCTTTCCTTCTAACCTTGCCCACCCCTTCATTGCGTATTTTATTCGTGAATTTGCTGTCGGGTCTGCTATCCCGGCCACCCATGCCGTGTATGCTATTGCCGCCAGATGTGCTGCCGCCCAACTCTTCCTCTTTCCTTGTGAAAAAGCGCTCCCCACAAATTTACCTAACATTGCCACTGTGATGTCCCCGATCTTTTTTGCTCCCGTTTCTCTTAACACATTATTCACATGCTTTTTGTATTGCTCACCAGTTCTGTATGTTATGGCGTTTCTGGCCAACTTTTCAACTGCCTGCTCCTGCAGTTCCTCCTCCTCTTCTGAGCCAACCTTGTAGTTGACCATGCTTCCTCCCATTCTTCCAGCGGTACCCATGCCTTCTTTGGCGTGGGCGTTTTTGTCCTTCTTGCATCCGGGCGTAATTCGCTGAACCTGGCCCACTGAAAGCGAGATAAGGCGTCAGCGACCACATTTGCTTCACCTGCGATATGTCTTGCCTTTAAGCTGACATTATTCATAAGACAACTCAGGGTTATAGCCCTTATTATTTCCAGCACCAGTGGGCATGAGGCGCTCCCGTTATTTATGACATGTACAACTGCCATGTTATCCGACCATACTTTTAATTCTTTGCAGCTCAGCTCCTTTTCCCATGCGCATAGCGCTACCCATATTGGGAATATTTCTAACAATGTAATGTTGCTAGTCCATGTTGCTTTTTGCCATGTTTCTGGCCATTCTTCCGCACACCATTCTGTACCTAGAATTGCGCCGAAGCCGAACCCCCCTGCTGCATCTGTGAACAATACCCTTTCGTTTTCTTCGTTTATAGGTGTGCGCCAGATTACTGAGCCATTGAAGGACTTTAAGAATTCCGCCCATACCCCCAAGTCCCTTTTTATTCCTTCCCCAATTCTTACCCTATGGTGTCCTTCTTTGGCCCCTCTTGTCCTCTGTTCTACCCTTCTCTGGAATATCTTACCTTGCGGTATGACTCTCCCTGCAAAGTTCAGTTTTCCTGCCAGTGATTGTAGCTCCTTTACGGTAGCCTTGTTCCTCCCTTTTAAGTCTTTGATTTTACTTAATAAGTCCGCTACCTTTTCTTCTGGGATCCTGCATTCCCCCATTCGTTAGTCTATTTCGATGCCTAGGAATTGTATTGTTTGTGTTGGGCCCATGTTTTTTTCTTCTGCTAATGGGAAACCCCACTCTTTCGCCAGTGCTACGAATTTCTGCAGAGTATTTTGACATTGTTTGGAACCGTGTGGCCCCACAAATAAAAAGTCATCCAGGTAATGTACTACCTGCGCCCCCTCACATTCTTTTGTAAGTGCCCATTGCATAAATGAGCTTACTTTCTCGAAATATGCACATGAAATGGCGCAATCCATCGGGAGGCATCTGTCCACAAAGTATTTGCCTTCCCACTGCATGCATAGCCACCTCTGAGATTCTTCTCTCACTGGTAATAGGCGGAAGGCCGACTTTATGTCTGCTTTTGCCATCCATGCTCCCTTTCCTGCTTCTCTGACTATGTGTACGGCTTCCATGAAATCTGTGTAACTGACTGATACTGCCTCCTTGTTGATGCCGTCATTAACTGAGGCCCCTGTTGGGTAGGATAGGTGGTGAATCAGCCTAAATTCACCTGCCTCCTTTTTTGGAACTAACCCTAGTGGTGAACATATGTACTCTTCGAATGGGGGGGAAGTGTAAGGGCCTCTGATCCTCCCTAGCTCGATTTCTTTGCTGATTTTCTTGGTTACTAAATCTTTGTTTGCTAGTGCTGATTTCAGATTTTTGGGCCTGTTCGTAGAACTGTGCCCGTCAAACGGGATCTTAAAACCATCCTGAAACCCTTGCCTGATTGTTTCTGCCATTTCTTGATCTGGAAACACCCGTAGCCATTTCTCCATTTTTTCTATCTTCACTGGGGTGACCCCTTTCTCGCCTACCCTTTTAGTTCCGCTTCTCTGACCCCCTGTACTTGTTGTATGCTGTTCTCGTGCATTTAGTGGTAATATGCTCCCCCCCACAATTCTCGCATTTGTGATTGAATTTGCATTTTTTTCCCCAGCTGCATGGCACCCCTTTCTCGAAATTTCTGCATTGTCCCGGCTGTGCTCTTGGACCCCCATTATCTCCCTTGCCACCCCCTTGTGCTGTTGGTGGTATGTTGCTCTGCCAACTTCTCTGTGCCTCGTACTGCCTATTCCGAAAATTCTGCTCGCTGGCCCTGTCGCGACTACCATCGAACCTCCTGTTGCTGTATCTGTAATCGCTCCTATAATCGTTGTACCCATACTGTCTTCTGTAATAGCTGCCTGCGTTTGACTGTTCCCTGCTGTCCCATTTCTCTTTTAATACGTTAAAGATGTACAGATTGTAATTCTCTTCGTCCCACCCAATATCCGGGAAACAATCCATCTCTTTCCTAAACTCATGATCATACTCTTTCCATGCATCACCCCCAAATGCTTTGTAAACTTTCAGTACACTCTGCTGATAGGTGACTAACGATGGGCCGTCCTCGGGGAATTTTTGCAAAATGATGGACGACATTATCTGGAATGCTGCTGTCCAATTGTCAAAGTTCCTTACTACTGCTGATCTTTTCAATAAACCTTTTTCGTCCTCCTTTATGTCCTCTTTTGCTACATCATGGCCCCTTTTCTGTACGTCTAGCAAGGTGAATATGTCTATCAACTCTTTTCTCCATATTTTTTCTCTAACTTTGTCGCTAATATGCCAGGCTTGCGCTTTCAATGACCGCCCCTGTGCATCTTTGCCTATCGTGGGTCTCCCATACTTTGTCATATTTGTGCCTGGCTCAGTTACTGTTACTACTGCAGGTGCTGCCGTTGCTATAGGGTTTGGGCTTTGGGGTAGCCCCGGTGTAGGGGTGTTAGCCCCGCTGTCTGTTGGACCCTGCCCCCCTGCCCCCATACCCCCATACCCCCGCCTGCCCCGCGTCTGTATTTCTTCCCTTACCTATTACCCCTTTCTTTTTCACCCAGGCTCGCAGGTGGTCTCTCTCTTCATCCTCACTACTTTCCCATTCTGATCCTGTGTTATCTTGCTCTCTTTTCTTTCCCTGTTTGGCTCTGGGCGATATACCCTGAGCCCTTAAGCATTTCACATTCGCATTTAGTACTTTAATCATTTTGTTAATGTTGTTATTTAATTTTACAATACCTTTGTTTTTCCGCTTTTTCTTAGGCCTCTCTGGTTCTTGCGACTCTTCCGCCACCCCTCTTGCCCTCTTCTGTCCTTGGGGTACCGCGGCTTCCTCGTCGCTGTCCGTGGAATCCTCCAGCAGCAGAGGCGACATTGCCCTAGCCCTTTCTTCCTTTTGCATCACTTCCAGGACCCATTTGGCCCCATAGTCTTTTTCCGCTTTTTTGGCCCATGTGCTGAATTCCTGTGCTCTTCTTATTTTTTCTTCCATCATTCCCAACTTTTGCCTCTACCGTCTTTTATCTTGTAGCCTTTCCCTTAGTTGCTTGTTCCTCTTCTATAGTTTCACTGTTTGACTGGCTTCCGGTGTTAAACGCCTGTTACGGCCGTTTGTTCCAGCTTAATCTTTTCCTTTTTGTTCCGGTGTTACTTGTATCCTGTGTGACGGTGCCCCACGAGTAAAATTAAATTTTTTTTATTTTTTTTATTTTTTATTTTGTGCCCTCTCCGAGGCTCGAACTTATGACCTTTAGATTCTGCAGCTGCCGCGCTGCTTAGTGCGCCACGGGGCTCTGTGCGAACCCCCCTAGCTTCCAGGTACCAGCCTCACTACTTGGCTGCGTATTCCGCCGAGATTGTCAGTATGTACTGCCGCTTTAAAGATTGTACGGCGTGTTCCGTTTTCTTGGCCCCGCCGCCTAGGCGCTTCCGTGACCTCCGCGGTTGTAGTAGGCGCCTGCTCGAGCTCTCCGGCTCGGCGATGTATTGCCCGGCTTCTCTCGGCTTCTCTCGCTTCTTCCGACCGGTTACGCCGCCAGTTCTCCCCTCTGCTGCCGCGGTCTTCTTCCTCCGCGGGTGTAGCCGGCGCCTGCTTGAGCTCTCCGGCTCGGCACTGTGTTGCCCGGCTTCTCCCGCTTCTTCCGACTGGTTCCACTGCCTGTTCTTCCCTCTGCTGCAGCGGTCTTCTTCCGCACCCTCGGCTGGTTGCAGCTCCGGATTCCCAGCTACGAAGCCGTCGGATCCTCTTCTCGCCTTCCGGGGGCCCGCTCTTCGCTGCTGGATGTGCCGCCAAGCCGAGGTGGGTCCTCCTTCTTCCGCTCCTCCTCGTCCTTTGCTCTTCCCGACGCTTAAGCCCGCAGAGGCGAAAGTGACCGGGGAACCGAAGACACGGACTACGTCTAAGCCCGCAGAGGCAAAACGTATCCTTGTCCCCCTTTTCCAGGCCCTGGGAGCTTACCCGAGTGAGGTGAGCTCCTAACCTGGTTGTGACTTGGCCCCGCTTTCTTGTGTTACTTATACCCCTTCTCCCTTTTGTTGTGCTGATTGGGGGCCGGCGCTCCTTCCTGTCCTCCCCCCCCCCGTTCCTTTCACACCTGGTCCTACTTGTTTTGCATTTCCCTGGGAACGACGAGGGTGGGGGCGCCGCTCTGGCTGCCCCTCCCTTTTGTTTTCCTGCCGGTTGTCCCCCCCACCCCGCGCCTAACTCCCCAGGCCCTCCATCGTGCCGCACTTCGTGCAGCACGGGGCCTGTGGCAAAAGCTTCCTTTGCCTGATTGGATGCCTAGCCGCGCCCCCTCGCGGCGGGACCTTAGATTCCCCATCGGCACTAGGCAGTTATGCGAGAAAACACGATTGCCAGTACTAAAGTGTACTTCATTGCCACGCCTGCCACTCAAGAGTTTGACTCTATTCAAGGGTGTCGACGACCTGCTGAAGAAGGGTGGCAGTTCCTCTACTATTCCATTTTGATCCTAGTACCGAAACTATCGTGGGAATTCCGGTCCATCCTAGATTTCAATGGCCACAACTGCTACACCGACAGGCCGATTCATGGAATAATTAGCGCGGCGCAAGTGGGCAAAAACATGCGAATCGCAGTGGAATAGCGAAAATCGCAGTGCAATTGCGAAAATCGCACGAAAAGCAGCGCACGTCGATTCATGGAAGGCCGTGCGCGAGAAAACCAGCGGATGTGCGATAAAAAGTGCGCGGCGCACGTTGGCGCACAGGCCATCTAACAGCGTGCGCCAGGTCACAGCGAAAATCGCACAGGCCACAGCGAAATTCGCACATAGCGCGGCGCACGCAACAAAAGTAGGCGGAACACGGGCGTAACACTCGGAATGGGGAACAACTTGCCAAAACGTGGGCGTCACGGGGGAAGTACAGGGCACAAGTGCGCGGAACGCCCACACGCTCGCCTACAACACGTATTCATGGAATAGAATAGGGCAAAAAAGCGCACGCTCAAACCAGCGCACAGGCACAAACACGACCGCCACAAGAAAGCAGGCGGTAGCGTCTCTGCGGCTGTAAGAAATGTGCGCCAAAAGGTGCGCCAACAAATAGCACCTATATACTGCCATGATGAATGTCCCATACTGTGGCCATCCAAGAAAAATGACGTGCAAAGGGGTACCCACAAACACGGACACCCGCTGACAAAAAATACGTGTGCGTGTATACCGGGGTGCGCGGGAAGTCTAACACGCGATTTCAGCAGGGTACGTGCATCACAGGGGTTCGCGTGAAGTTATTCACGCGATCGGGCCTGGGGGAGCGGGCTACGTGTATTTCAGGGGTTCGCGTGAAGTTTCACACGCGATCGGGTCTGGGGGAGCGGGCTACGTGTATTACAGGGGTTCGCGTGAAGTTCCTCACGCGATCGGGCCTGGGGGAGCGTGCTACGTGTATATCAGGGGTTCGCGTGAAGTTTCACACGCGATCGGGCCTGGGGGAGCGGGCTACGTGTATTACAGGGGTTCGCGTGAAGTTCCTCACGCGATCGGGCCTGGGGTAGCGGGCTACGTGTATTACAGGGGTTCGCATGAAGTTCCTCACGCGATCGGGCCTGGGGGAGCGGGCTACGTGTATTCCAGGGGTGCGCGGGAAGTTCCACACGCGAATAGCCTGGGCGCGTGTATTCCAGGGGTGCGCGGGAAGTTCCACACGCGAATAGCCTGGGCGCGTGTATTTCAGGGGTGCGCGGGAAGTTCCACACGCGAATAGCCTGGGCGCGTGTATTTCAGGGGTGCGCGGGAAGTTCCACACGCGAATAGCCTGGGCGCGTGTATATCAGGGGTGCGCGGGAAGTTCCACATGTGATTTGACAGTGTGGGTCCTCCCAGGTGTACCCTGTACACCCTCCACGGCACCTGCAGGCAGCCCACACCACAGGGGACTACCCTGCATCCCTGGTCATGTCCCGCAGGCAGCCCACCCACCATGGGCATGCCCCCCAGCAAAGGCACATGTCTCCTTGAACTAATGAACACCAACTCATGTCCCCTTGCACCCCCACCCCCCAGCACTGTGGGGCACCTGCCAGCAGGTCCCCACCCATGTCCAACTCATGTCCCCCACCACCCCCACCCCCCAGCACTGTGGGGCACCTGCCAGCAGGCCCCCACCCATGTCCAACTCATGTCTCCCACCACCCCCACCCCCCAGCCACCAGGGGCAGCCTCCACCAGGCCCCCACTCATGTCTCCCTGCACCCCCATCCCCCAGCCACCAGGGGCAGCCTCCACCAGGCCCCCACTCATGTCTCCCACCACCCCCACCCCCCAGCCACCAGGGGCACCCTCCACCAGGCCCCCACTCATGTCTCCCACCACCCCCACACCCCAGCAGTGCAGGGTCACCCTCCACCAGGCCCCCACTCATGTCTCCCACCACCCCCACCCCCCAGCCACCAGGGTCACCCTCCACCAGGCCCCCACTCATGTCTCCCACCACCCCCACCCCCCAGCCACCAGGGGCACCCTCCACCAGGCCCCCACTCATGTCTCCCACCACCCCCACCCCCCAGCCACCAGGGGCACCCTCCACCAGGCCCCCACTCATGTCACCCACCACCCCCACACCCCAGCAGTGCAGGGTCACCCTCCACCAGGCCCCCACTCATGTCTCCCACCACCCCCACCCCCCAGCCACCAGGGGCACTCTCCACCAGGCCCCCACTCATGTCACCCACCACCCCCACACCCCAGCAGTGCAGGGTCACCCTCCACCAGGCCCCCACTCATGTCACCCACCACCCCCACCCCCCAGCCACCAGGGGCACCCTCCACCAGGCCCCCACTCATGTCTCCCACCACCCCCACCCCCCAGCCACCAGGGGCACCCTCCACCAGGCCCCCACTCATGTCTCCCACCACCCCCACCCCCCAGCCACCAGGGGCACCCTCCACCAGGCCCCCACTCATGTCACCCACCAACCCCACCCCCCCGCCACCAGGGGCACCCTCCACCAGGCCCCCACTCATGTCTCCCACCACCCCCACACCCCAGCAGTGCAGGGTCACCCTCCACCAGGCCCCCACTCATGTCACCCACCACCCCCACACCCCAGCAGTGCAGGGTCACCCTCCACCAGGCCCCCACTCATGTCACCCACCACCCCCACCCCCCAGCCACCAGGGGCACCCTCCACCAGGCCCCCACTCATGTCTCCCACCACCCCCAAACCCCAGCAGTGCAGGGTCACCCTCCACCAGGCCCCCACTCATGTCTCCCACCACCCCCACCCCCCAGCAGTGCAGGGTCACCCTCCACCAGGCCCCCACTCATGTCTCCCACCACCCCCACACCCCAGCAGTGCAGGGGCAGCCTCCTCCAGGCCCCCACTCATGTCTCCCACCACCCCCACCCCCCAGCAGTGCAGGGTCACCCTCCACCAGGCCCCCACTCATGTCTCCCACCACCCCCACACCCCAGCAGTGCAGGGTCACCCTCCACCAGGCCCCCACTCATGTCTCCCACCACCCCCACCCCCCAGCCACCAGGGTCACCCTCCACCAGGCCCCCACTCATGTCTCCCACCACCCCCACCCCCCAGCCACCAGGGGCACCCTCCACCAGGCCCCCACTCATGTCTCCCACCAACCCCACCCCCCAGCCACCAGGGGCACCCTCCACCAGGCCCCCACTCATGTCACCCACCACCCCCACACCCCAGCAGTGCAGGGTCACCCTCCACCAGGCCCCCACTCATGTCTCCCACCACCCCCACCCCCCAGCCACCAGGGGCACTCTCCACCAGGCCCCCACTCATGTCACCCACCACCCCCACACCCCAGCAGTGCAGGGTCACCCTCCACCAGGCCCCCACTCATGTCACCCACCACCCCCACCCCCCAGCCACCAGGGGCACCCTCCACCAGGCCCCCACTCATGTCTCCCACCACCCCCACCCCCCAGCCACCAGGGGCACCCTCCACCAGGCCCCCACTCATGTCTCCCACCACCCCCACCCCCCAGCCACCAGGGGCACCCTCCACCAGGCCCCCACTCATGTCACCCACCAACCCCACCCCCCCGCCACCAGGGGCACCCTCCACCAGGCCCCCACTCATGTCTCCCACCACCCCCACACCCCAGCAGTGCAGGGTCACCCTCCACCAGGCCCCCACTCATGTCACCCACCACCCCCACACCCCAGCAGTGCAGGGTCACCCTCCACCAGGCCCCCACTCATGTCACCCACCACCCCCACCCCCCAGCCACCAGGGGCACCCTCCACCAGGCCCCCACTCATGTCTCCCACCACCCCCAAACCCCAGCAGTGCAGGGTCACCCTCCACCAGGCCCCCACTCATGTCACCCACCACCCCCACACCCCAGCAGTGCAGGGTCACCCTCCACCAGGCCCCCACTCATGTCTCCCACCACCCCCACCCCCCAGCCACCAGGGGCACTCTCCACCAGGCCCCCACTCATGTCACCCACCACCCCCACACCCCAGCAGTGCAGGGTCACCCTCCACCAGGCCCCCACTCATGTCACCCACCACCCCCACCCCCCAGCCACCAGGGGCACCCTCCACCAGGCCCCCACTCATGTCTCCCACCACCCCCACCCCCCAGCCACCAGGGGCACCCTCCACCAGGCCCCCACTCATGTCTCCCACCACCCCCACCCCCCAGCCACCAGGGGCACCCTCCACCAGGCCCCCACTCATGTCACCCACCAACCCCACCCCCCCGCCACCAGGGGCACCCTCCACCAGGCCCCCACTCATGTCTCCCACCACCCCCACACCCCAGCAGTGCAGGGTCACCCTCCACCAGGCCCCCACTCATGTCACCCACCACCCCCACACCCCAGCAGTGCAGGGTCACCCTCCACCAGGCCCCCACTCATGTCACCCACCACCCCCACCCCCCAGCCACCAGGGGCACCCTCCACCAGGCCCCCACTCATGTCTCCCACCACCCCCAAACCCCAGCAGTGCAGGGTCACCCTCCACCAGGCCCCCACTCATGTCTCCCACCACCCCCACCCCCCAGCAGTGCAGGGTCACCCTCCACCAGGCCCCCACTCATGTCTCCCACCACCCCCACACCCCAGCAGTGCAGGGGCAGCCTCCTCCAGGCCCCCACTCATGTCTCCCACCACCCCCACCCCCCAGCAGTGCAGGGTCACCCTCCACCAGGCCCCCACTCATGTCTCCCACCACCCCCACCCCCCAGCAGTGCAGGGTCACCCTCCACCAGGCCCCCACTCATGTCTCCCACCACCCCCACACCCCAGCAGTGCAGGGGCAGCCTCCACCAGGCCCCCACTCATGTCTCCCATCACCCCCACACCCCAGCCACCAGGGTCACCCTCCACCAGGCCCCCACTCATGTCTCCCACCACCCCCACACCCCAGCAGTGCAGGGTCACCCTCCACCAGGCCCCCACTCATGTCACCCACCACCCCCACACCCCAGCAGTGCATGGTCACCCTCCACCAGGCCCCCACTCATGTCACCCATCACCCCCACCCCCCAGCCACCAGGTGCACCCTCCACCAGGCCCCCACTCATGTCTCCCACCACCCCCACACCCCAGCCACCAGGGGCACCCTCCACCAGGCCCCCACTCATGTCTCCCACCACCCCCACCCCCCAGCCACCAGGGGCACCCTCCACCAGGCCCCCACTCATGTCTCCCACCACCCCCACACCCCAGCCACCAGGGGCACCCTCCACCAGGCCCCCACTCATGTCACCCACCACCCCCACCCCCCAGCCACCAGGGGCACCCTCCACCAGGCCCCCACTCATGTCTCCCACCACCCCCACCCCCCAGCACTGTGGGGCACCTGCCAGCAGGCCCCCACCCATGTCCAACTCATGTCTCCCACCACCCCCACCCCCCAGCCACCAGGGACACCCTCCACCAGGCCCCCACTCATGTCTCCCACCACCCCCACCCCCCAGCCACCAGGGGCACCCTCCACCAGGCCCCCACTCATGTCTCCCACCACCCCCACCCCCCAGCCACCAGGGGCACCCTCCACCAGGCCCCCACTCATGTCTCCCACCACCCCCACCCCCCAGCCACCAGGGGCACCCTCCACCAGGCCCCCACTCATGTCTCCCACCACCCCCAAACCCCAGCAGTGCAGGGTCACCCTCCACCAGGCCCCCACTCATGTCACCCACCACCCCCACCCCCCAGCCACCAGGGGCACCCTCCACCAGGCCCCCACTCATGTCTCCCACCACCCCCAAACCCCAGCAGTGCAGGGTCACCCTCCACCAGGCCCCCACTCATGTCACCCACCACCCCCACCCCCCAGCCACCAGGGGCACCCTCCACCAGGCCCCCACTCATGTCTCCCACCACCCCCAAACCCCAGCAGTGCAGGGTCACCCTCCACCAGGCCCCCACTCATGTCTCCCACCACCCCCACCCCCCAGCCACCAGGGGCACCCTCCAACAGGCCCCCACTCATGTCTCCCACCACCCCCAGCCACCAGCCACCAGGGGCACCCTCCACCAGGCCCCCACTCATGTCTCCCACCACCCCCACACCCCAGCAGTGCAGGGGCACCCTCCACCAGGCCCCCACTCATGTCTCCCACCACCCCCAACCCCCCAGCACTGTGGGGCACCTGCCAGCAGGCCCCCACCCATGTCCAATCCATGCCCCCCTGCACCTGGGTCCCAACATTCCCCAATCATGTCCGTAATGCCCATCCTCCCCTGCCAAAAGGCCCAACCAACTATCACACCCACCCACATATCAAAGGCAATTACATGTTACACCCCCAATTTAAATAATGCAATTGAACACATGTCTGTCACACACAATGGCTGCAAGTGAATGACAAAACACCCAACATGACATGCCTGAAAGCAATGAGATGATACGACACATTGAAGAATAAAAAAAATTATGTATTGAACAGCAAGTAGAATGGAAATGAAATAAGAAAAAACACAAAGCAAATCAAACAAAACAAGATGAATGTCCAAGAAAATAATCTGAAAAATAAAAATAAGCCAACGAAGAACCATGAAGAAGATCATCCTGGGTCCATGAGCCCAACCAAATTAAACCTAACTATGACTACTAACTAAAAACTGAACTATATACAAATAAGTGGTGCATTGTCCAATCGCTACCAAAAAAATTCAAATAAACAAAGGAAACCTAACCCTAACTATACAACTATATACAAAGGCAGCGGGCTATTCGGACGGCTCACTGGTTGTTGTCATGGGCCAGGGCATCATCGAACTCCTGGTCAATGGCTTGGAGGCGGGCATGTTCCCTGGCCCCGAGGTCCCGCAGGGATAACGCAGTGTCAAGCTCAAACTCCCTGCGAAGACCCTCGAGGCACTCAGCCCGCCTCAGCGCCCTCCGCATGGAGTCCTCCGCCCTGACCATCGTGAGCCGTTCCTCCTCTGCCCGCTGCCGCTCCGCACCTATCCGCTGGCACAACCGCTCCCACACGGAAGCCACTCCCATTCCAGGGTTCTCCTGCCCTCCGGCCGATGCCTGCACCCCTGATGTTGATGGCCCCGAGCCATGATGCCTCCCACGTTGAGCCTGCTGCTGCCTCCGACGCAACTGCCTGTGCCAGCACGACGGCATCCAGGCTGATGGAAACCACCGACGCCGTCGTGCACGTGCCCTGCCCGATGATGCCGTCACATCCTCCATCTGCTGGGGTCCAGTTGCTCTGGTGTCCACCCCTGCTGGATCTCTGACTCCCGACTGTGGCAGGGATGGGATCCCCACCGAGCTGGCTGCATTGGTCGGGGCAGGTCCACAGGGGGCCCTGGTGGCATCTGGGCTGGAAGACGGCAAGGAGAACGACTGGTGGATAGCCTGCACAGAGGAGGAGAGGGCCGCCACATTGGCCAACACATGCAGGAAACCCCCGAACATGGCCGATCCCAATTGGGCCACGTCGGCACGGTGCACTTCGTGATGCCGTGCGTGCTCCTCCCGGGAAGCACGCACGGCATCACGAATCACAGCCGTGCGCATCGCGACCCCAATCAGGACCTTCTCCGCACGGCCAGGGGTTCCCACGTCCGCAGGTGGAGGGGAGTCAGGTGACATGGACATCCCCTCTACCTGCGGACAGGCCTGGGACGGGGCATCCCTGCTGGTGCATGGTGGTGCACTCACAGGGTCAGGGACAGCGACATGCACAGGCCCCTCCACGGTGACATGTGCTGCCTCCTGCCCCTGGCCCTGGACTGCACCACTTGCACCAGCAGGGATGCCCCCACCAGGCCCCATGTGTGCCCCAGTGGCGGCCTCCTCCTCCTCTGTGCAAACCACCAACCTGGATGGCTCCTCACCGTCTCCCACTGTAGCAGGCCCCTGTGGGGGCTCACCCACCCCTTCCGCTGCAGCCGTGGGGGCATCCCCGCCGCCTTGCTCCACAGCGCCGTCTCCGCCCTCCTCTTCACTAGCCGCTGCGTAGAGGGAGACAAAGAACACAAGCATCAGGGCACTGTACAATGGTCCCCTAGACAGGAAGCAATAGCAGATGAGCACCACTGTCAAAGTACACTTCCATCATGTCCCTCCACAACACATGGGTCAGTCCAGGCAAAACACACACAGTAACAGGCATGGTGCATGCCATGGACATTTCCATGCATGTCCAATGGACTCTTGAAACATTCAATGATATGTAACTCACATGCATCATGGCTCATGCCTATCACATGCACACACTTCACCTCAGTCACATCCATCTGGCCCCAAACACACCAAACACAGCGGATACAAGGGTAATTTGGCTGCTTTACTGAATCTGTGCATTGTCACACACATGTGTCATGCATCCATGGCATGCACAAGTCACAGACACGCAGGTCAGGCACACAGACATGGCTACCATATATGTACCTGGCATCAGCACCCATCCCTCACCCCCACCCATGTCCAGGTACAGAGACTGGCATGCTCTCATGTTCTAAATCTGCATAGGGCTCCCCATGCGGCATTTCAACACATGCAACAACCATGTGGGTCACACATCACTGGTCGCACATGCATTACCATGATGTCCCTGCACACATACATGCATACATGGCCTATGGCACACATACAGGCAAGTATCATAGAACCAGCACACTGCAACATGCCCTGTCTCACACAGTAATGCATGGACACTTACCGCTCAACTTCAGACGGGCCTCCCTCTCAAGGATCTGGGCGTGGAGCGCTGGGCGTACGCGTTCCAGGACCCTCATCTGGATGGAACTCATGCGGCCCCGGCCCCCATCCACGAGGCGCCGGGCCTTCACAAGGGTCCTGGACCTCAAGTCCTCCCAGCGCTTCTTGATCTTCAGGACGTCGCGGGTTGCCACCCCCTCCGCGTTGATGGCAACCACACAGTCGGCCCAGATCCTCTGCCGTCCTTCCTTGCTGGCGCGGGACGATCCAAAGAGGGCATCATACTGCCCCAGGACATGCTCCACCAGGACACCAACTTCGGTGACAGTGAAGCTGGTGCCCCTCTGCCCCTCTGGCCTGGGGTTGCCACTGGTGCCAGATGTGGAAGTGCCCGACATGGCAACCCCAGAGGCAGGTGTGGGTGGGCAACTGGGTCCTGGGGCTGGGCTGTGGAGCGATGTAATCCCAGTCGGGAGTCTTCAGTTCCAGCAGGGGTGGACACAGCAACTGGACCCCTGCAGATGGCTGATGTGCAGGCACCAAATGGCAGGGCACGGTGGCAGCAGGCAGGCAGGCAGGCAGGCAGCAGCAGATGGCACGTGGGAGGCTGCTCGGGGCACAGGGGGGCAGTAACTCGGCCTTCTGGGCAGGAGCGTGGTCTTCCGTGTGTTTTCGCGTGGCCAGCTTGATACGGAGTGATTTGGCACGTGAAAATCCTGCACGTCAGCGTGAAATCCGAGGAAAGGCCCTTAGCGCGTAAGCGCGTCAGCACGCATACGCGATTCTATTGGACCAGAGTCCCTCAGCGCGTAAGCGCGTCTGTGACGTGACCCGCACGGGTGTTCCCCACTCAGCACGTGATGACGGGGCACACGTGGAGATACTGCACGTCAGAGTGTCATCGCGTGTAATTGGACAAAAGTGCGCGTACACGCGATTGGCCTATGTACGTGTATTTAATGGGTGCGCGGGCACTTACACACGCAAGTACGTCAGCGAACCTGTATTCCGTGGTGCGTGTGAATTTCCACACGCTATTGGACTGGGAACTGGATTCCAGGGGTGCGCGGGTCACACGCTGTATCCCGTGGTGCGTGTGAATTTCCACACGCTATTGGACTGGGAACTGGATTCCAGGGGTGCGCGGCTCACACGCTGTATCCCGTGGTGCGTGTGAATTTCCACACGCTATTGGACTGGGAACTGGATTCCAGGGGTGCGCGGCTCACACGCTGTATCCCGTGGTGCGTGTGAATTTCCACACGCTATTGGACTGGGAACTGGATTCCAGGGGTGCGCGGGTCACACGCTCGGCTAGAACACGCGCAAAGCATAAATTTGCGGACTTTAACAATAACAAGCTCAGACGCCAGGATGAACATACCGTTCCTAGCAGCAGTGGCAGTGGGCTACCAAAGGAGGAGGAGGAGGATAGTCAGGGCCAGAATATTCACACCCAGAACCAGCCTTTACGGGATGCCTGATGACCAGGTGTATGGGAGGTACAGGTTTAGTTTATTCATTTGTATTGCGCACCAGACCCGAGGGTATGAGGGCGCATGAGCAGCAAGGTGATTCAAAGCTTGGTTACAGGTTGCTTATACTTTACATTACATAATTGTACTTTACATTACATAATTACAGTGTGACGATGAAGGAACATGTGTACAGTTTGGCAGGAGAGAATGCAGTAAATGTATTTAAAGAATTACAAATATATACAAGTTTAGTATTACAAATTTACAGATTCACTTAAAGCATGCAACGCGGAGAGCAGCCGTGTGGTGTTAGAGGTGTTAGTGGTTCGTGTTCTTTAACCAATGGATGTAGTTGCGTCTAAAAAGTGAGTAAGGTTGGGGAGTTCTGAGCGATGGTGGTAGGGAGTTCCAGTGTTGAGGTGCTTTCACCTGGAAGCTGTTGCCACCCATTTTGGTGCGTTTAAACCTGGGGACGGTGAGCAGATTAGCATTGGAGGTTCTGGTGGGTCTGATGGGGGTGTGTTTGCATATTCTGTCTGCCAGATAGCGTGGGGCAGCATTATTCAGGCATTTGTGGGTGAGCGATGCTACTTTAAGCAGGATTTTGTCTGTTGTGCTGAGCCAGTTATGGGATTTCCTGATATTGGAAATGTGTTCCCTCCTGGGAATATTGAGTGCTGCCCTAAGGGCGTTGTTTTGAAGTGTCTGAATTTTGTTGGTGATTTGCTTGGTGGCTCCTATGTAGAGGGCGTTACAATAGTCCAGTTTGGATAATACCAGTGCTCTGGCTAGTGTAGTGCAGCTGTGAGTGGAGAGGAAGGGTTTGGCTGCTCTTATGAGCTTACATGTGTAGGCCGTAGAGGATGCCATCGAGCTAACCTGTTTGTGGAAGGTTAGGGAGGAGTCAAGGTATATTCCTAGGGTTTTTACTTCTTTCGAAACCTTGATTAGGTTCCCATCTATGATGAAGTTGGCATAATTGTGGTCGAGTTTGGTTAGGTTGGACGTGGAACCAAGGATGATGAGTTCAGTTTTGTCATCATTCAGGCATAGACTGTGCGAAGCCATCCATGCCTGGATGATGAGATACACCCTGTTCACCAAGGCCAAATCCTGGTTGTAATCTCCCGTCAACGGGATGAGGATTTGTGTATCATCGGCGTAGTTAGTGTAGGTGATACCCAGGCCATCTAGATCATCAAACAGGGGCTTTGTGAACACGTTGTACAGAGTGGGGGAGACGCACGAGCCCTGTGTTTCCACCACACATCATACTGGACCTGGTGAGTGAGTGGGAGGATGACCTCACATCACCCACCCTGTGCTCCCAAGCACTCAGCCCCCTGGAGAAGGTCCTCAATGTACTGCACTTCTTAGCCACTGGATCATTTCAGCGGACAAGTGCCATAGTGGGTGGGGTGTCACAGGCCACCCAGTCACGCTGCCTACACCAGGTCTTGAACATCATCACTGCACGCCCATCAGTCCGCAGGCACATATACCTGCCCAGAACACCTGCAGAAAGGCATGCTGCCGCCCTGGATTTTTATGCTGTGGCACGATTCCCCAAAGTGCTAGGTGCCATCGACTGCACCCATGTGGCTCTACGTCCCCCCAGGGCATCTGAGCACATCTATAGGAACCGCAAGCACTGGCATTCCATCAACGTGCAGGTAGCATGTAATGCCAAGGGAATCATCACCTCAGTATATGCCAACTATCCCGGCTCCACCCACGACAGCTTCATTTACCGAATGTCCACCCTAAGCCGGGACCTAGAAGCTGGGCGGCATGGCGATACATGGCTGCTTGGTGAGTATGTATGCCACTGCACATGCATGCATGTTGGATACTGAGCAAGGTCACAACCCCACCAATGATACCAATCACCACCTCCACAGGGGACAGTGCCTACCCTCTCAGCCCCCACATGATGACGCCAATTCGGAACCCCACCACGCCACCCCAGGTAAGATATAACACAGCCCACATTACAACCAGGGGCATAGTGGAGCGCACATTCGGAGTGCTAAAGTCACGCTTTCGCTCCCTTGACCGTTCTGGCGGGCAGCTGTTATACGCTCCCCCAGTAGTGTGCAGGATCATAGTGGCAGCATGTGTCCTGCACAACGTTGCAACACGCCGGGGCCTGGTCGTGGACATGGTGGTGGCCCCACATCCCCAACCACATGCACAGCCGCTGCGCATGGGAGGGGAAAGGGCACGGGGGGAGGCAGCCCGTACACAGCTAGTGGCTAATTACTTCACATAGAAATCACACCCCTGTGGAGTGCACACTGCCCTGGCACATTCCATCTGACAATCAATGATGACTCAACCTGACACTGATCCTGAATGTCTGGAGAATGAACCGGGAATACCATGTCAGCCTGAGATTGTTCACCTGGAAGTGTCACAATGTGTGCATCCCTACCCACACAGACACCACCAATGCAGTTTTGTGAAGTTACACATTGAAGCAGCTAAAATGAATACCCACTTGCAAAATGCAACAAGAGGACAGTGCCATGTCAGCCAACCCAACCCCAGCACCGCCACACGACACACCGTGCCATGTCATGCTAATTGCAGGTAAACAAAGTAATCCCCACAACATGACATCAGTCTCACTATGTACAGTGGCACTATTAGAAACCTGCAACACCTGAAATGCTCACAGCAATGCCGGACCAACAACATACTTGAGCACGTAGTACCATTAACATGACATCACAAATGTTACATATTAGTAGTCTCACCACCTGGAAATGCCTGCACTCCCACCACTACCAACTGTGCAGTGTTGTCGCCATGTAGAGTTGTAGGTGCACTGCTGCCAACATGGACCCCATCTCCAGACTATAGGTCCTTGTGTGGACATGAGGAAGGGACCTGCAAATTGGGAGGTAGACACAGAAGAAGAGTTACACATCAATGCAACATGCAGTGTACAACACAACAGCAATATGCACTAGGAATGTATACACAGTATTGACTACAGACTGCCCACACAGCTCATGGGAGTCCAACGTCACTGTGTAATTCACTGTCACTTGGGCACACCCTTTGCAAGCCCATGGAAACGGGAAGCAGGAGGGGTGTGTGTGACTCAAACCCAAGCATCTGAACCAAATACATTACAAGCCTGCATGTGCCCAGCCACAATGCAGCGTATGCCCACAGGAACCACGGAAGCCAACAGATCGTCCCAAAAAAATTGGGAATAAAAGAAATCAAAATAAAAATAAAAATAAGAAACAATCAAAAATGGCCATTGGGGAGGCCACCCAGGAGGTCCGAGGACAGGATGCACACCAGAACCCACCTGCGTGGATCCTGGGAAGATAAAACACCTCCATGGGCTCATGGCCCACACGGCTACCCTATTGTGGGAGTATCACTGCTGTCGCTATTATCACCCTGTGCAGCTGCATCCGGAGGTGGTTGCACTATGGGAGGCAGCCCACGCAAGGCCCTAGTCTGCTCCTCCATGGCTGCAAGCATGCGGGTGTGGTAGGTCTGGTTCTGGAGGATGAGTGTGCGGAGGTCCCCATGCAACAACTCATGGGATGCCCGGACCTCCGCCCTCGTTGCCTGCATCTCAGCTGAGAGCGTACGGGTGAGACGCTCCAGCTGCTGTTCTGTCCTTTGGTGTGTTGAAGCCTCAAGCTCAACAAGAGTCGTCCTGAGGTGAAGGAGCTCCTGCCTCAGGGCTTCCCTGTGGCCCTGGGAACAATGGAGATGGCCTCCTGCAGAGTCGCCAGTGCCGCCCGCCTGTCCCTGTTGGACCCCAACATGTCCTCCCTGTGTGACTGGCAGATGGAGTCGGTTGCCTGCTCTAGTCGCTCCATCAGCCTTTCTGGGGGGACAATGGAAGTGGCCACCCTATCCATGGCCTGAGCCATCATCTCGGATGATGCAGCCTGTTGGGTAGCCATACCGTAAATGGATTGCTCCCATGCGGTATTGCCGGGTGGCGTACGGCCACCACGTCGGCGGGCACCACACCTGTCTGGGGCAAGGCGAACTGCGCCTTGCTGTGCCGGCACTGCCTGAGGCTGCAGGACTGCATTCCCCCTCTGATCTGCTGGCCCAGGAACAGGATCAGATGTCGCGGAGTGTGACCCTGCATCCGTAACCACCGAAGGCGTAGCTGCCAACACTGACATCCCCATGGAGGGTACTGACCCTGGTGCAGGTGGGTGAGACAGAACAGAATCCCTCCCTGGAACACTCACCTGCGACGGCACGTAGGTCTCATCCGAATCAACACCTGAGTACAGCTCGGGGGAGGTGCAGCCAGAGACACCCCTTGAGAGCACGACCTGCAGCACTTGTGGGTTCTCCCCCACCACCACACCACGTCCCTCACTGGTGGTTGGTCGGCCCTGGGACACCTCCTGGGTCTGCACCATCTCCACAACCCCAGCAGTATCAGGTGCGTCTTCCCCTGCAAAGACATGAAAACAAAGAAATGGAAACAGGCATTAGCACCATGGCACACATTGAGGGCTGAGAAGCAAGAGAACCAGTACTTGATTGACACATGTCCTACATGACTAAAACCCTCCCATGCATGCACCCTCACTGCGTATGAAGTGCAGGCAAATGGCACACACTGATGACACCAAGATGGAAGATGAACACATTTTCTGCATGCTGCCTGGCAGTGGCATCACACATTGGCCTGTGATTGGCAGGTGAAACACACATGCCATCACACAGATGGCATGTACCATTGCTATTGAGTGAAGATGGAGAGGAGGGCAGCACCTATTCATTCAGTCCAGTTCCCGCATGTAATTGCTTTTCTAATTCTAACAGGTCAGATTTTTCACCTGGAGCTGCCAGTCTGAAATGGTCAAATTGCACAGGGACATGTGTGTACAAATGATATCCAGGTAACAAAGTCACTCCACTTTACCATACCCATGTCAGACATGTGACTAGTGGACAGCGACATGCCTAGTGAAAGTGGTGGAATGCAAACAAACTGACTGAATGAACAGTGAAAAAGAAGCAAATATGTTGTGTCAAGGTGACACTTCAAGGGCAACTGGCGTGCAGTTGTGCTAGATGTCTACTGTTGGCAGAAGGGATACTGCTATGGCCAAATGCAGCTGCGCAGGAAGGATTGCATGAAGCACATGGCTGACCCATACGACTCAGGCGCACACACTCTCACCTGGCACCCGAACAGAAGCCCTCACACACACACCATGCACATGGATGACACACACATGCATGTGCACTCACCGGACAATGCCTCGTAATCAGCCAGATCTCCCACGCCTTGGATCTGTTCCTCCATGACGTAGGTCCCAGCGACTGACTCATGTGGAGTGAGTTCCATGTCTACTACTGGAGACCCACCTCCAGTCACTAGAGTTGCGGCATGACTTGAGGCCAGCTTACTCTTTGCCCTGCGCTTTAGGTCATTCCAGCGCTTATAGCAATCATTGGCTGTGCGCCTCACGATTCCAAGGGCACTTACGATGTCCGCAACGGTCTGCCAGTGTGCCTGGCGTTGTGCAGGTGTGGTCTTGGATCCTGCAACAATGACCATCTCGTTGTCATGTCCGGACACATACTCGACAAGTGCATTCAGTTCGTCATCCGTGAAGCTGGGCTTCCTGGACGGGCCGGACTGTGTAGCCGTGTCTGGGGCATCAGCCTGTGCCGGACGAGCACTCTTCCTCTTCCGCTTGGAAGGTGGTGGTGATCCTGAGTGTCCTGCGCCGCTCTGGACACTAGGGGCAGGAGCCCTGGTGGACTCTGTATCAGGAGTGTGGGATTGCACACTCAGCATGGGAGTTGGTGCAGGCATTGGCTCTAGTGTGATGGTGTCAGGGGGAATGTCAGCAGCATGGACTAGGACCGACACTGTCCTGGCTGGGTGTGTGAGGGCTGGGGTGGATGGAGCCGCAGCTGCCCCTGCAGCCTCTCCGCCCTGCCTCCTTGGTGCAGCAGATGACCTTGCTGTCCCAGATCCACGTGGCATGATGGCATCAACGTGCACCAGCGCACGTGTCGTAGCCCTGCTGACCTGGAAGTCAGCCATGGAGTCAGCCAGGTCTGGTGCCACAATGGGCTGGTCCAACAAGGGCTGAGCATGGATGGTGTCAGCCACATCAGCCTCAATGGGAGGGGGGGAAGGGGGGGGGATTGTGGGTGCCCGTGACTGGTCCTCCACACATGGGGGGACAGGCTCACCCTGCAAGTTACGACCACATCCCCTACCGGATCCACCACGGCCACCACTTGTGGCTCTTCCACCTTTGCCACCCTTACGGAATCCTCGCCTCCCAGCCATGGCACTGATGTTAATGTGCGTATGGGAGTGGATGTAGACTATTGTCCTGGGCAATTGGGGGTCAAAGGGGTTGGGTACCAGATGGTAATTGTACCCTAGTGCTCTAGCAAGGCTGAATGTAACCCCTGGGGAAAGATGACGGGTCACGCAACGCACAGGAGGCCCAAAAAAGGGAGATGACGTGCACGCAACCCCTCCTAGACCACGTGTGCAGAAAGAAAAACCTGCACTACGCTGTGGCACCCAGTAACACAAGAATGAACGTATGCGTGTCACACGCAGCCTAGAATGACCTCTGAAGGGGTAGGCTACACACGGGGCAAGCACAGATGTTAGATACGCGCGTGACTCACCGTCTGCCTGGTAAACGAGCGTGTAAAAGGAGCACGTTTGGTTGGCAACACCCCCGCCAAAAGAAGATTTGTCCGCTGTCTGAGGAGACAGGACAACAGTAGAAGGGAACACTGTTTGAGGGAACAGGCCCAGGTAAACCAGTAAAAGAGAAAAAAGAGAAAAAGCTGTCAGAGGTAACAGGGAATACGAACTTGAAACGCCGTGAAGTAAATCGCGTGTGAAACGACAAGAAGTACAGAATTCACCCACTCGCTCTCCACGAAAAGCACGTACAAGGAAAACGTGTTCTACACGTACCTTTTATACAGGCCCACACGTCCAGCGTCACTTACGCGGCGTGTACGCGCTAGGGCCATTTCCACCTATTCCATGCTTTGTCACTTCTGCGTGTAGGGCCATTTCCACCAATTACACGCTTTGTCACTTCTGCGTGTAGGGCCATTTCCACCAATCACACGCTTTGTCACTTCTGCGTGTAGGGCCATTTCCACCAATCACACGCTTTGTCACTTCTGCGTGTAGGGCCATTTCCACCAATCACACGCAATTACACTCTGACGTGCAGTCTTTCCACGTGTGCTCTGTCATCACGTGCTGTGTGGGAAACACCTGTGCGGGTCACGTCACAGACGCGCTTACGCGCTGAGGGCCTTTCCTCAGTTTTCACGCTGACGTGCAGGATTTTCACGTGCAAAATCACTCCCTACCAAGCTGGCCACGCGTACGCACACGGAATACCACGCTCCTGCCCGGAAGGCCGAACTACTGCCCCCCAGAGCCCGAGCACGCTCCCACCTGCTGCTGCCTGACTGCCTGCTGCCCCTGCACTGCTGGGGGGTGGGGGTGATAGGGGACATGAGTGGGGGCCTGGTGGAGGGTGACCCTGCACTGCTGGGGGGTGGGGGTGGTGGGAGACATGGGTGGGGGCCTGGTGGAGGCTGCCCCTGCACTGCTGGGGGGTGGGGGTGGTGGGAGACATGAGTGGGGGCCTGGTGGAGGGTGACCCTGCACTGCTGGGGTTTGGGGGTGGTGGGAGACATGAGTGGGGGCCTGGTGGAGGGTGCCCCTGGTGGCTGGGGGGTGGGGGTGGTGGGTGACATGAGTGGGGGCCTGGTGGAGGGTGACCCTGCACTGCTGGGGTGTGGGGGTGGTGGGTGACATGAGTGGGGGCCTGGTGGAGGGTGACCCTGCACTGCTGGGGTGTGGGGGTGGTGGGTGACATGAGTGGGGGCCTGGTGGAGGGTGACCCTGCACTGCTGGGGTGTGGGGGTGGTGGGAGACATGAGTGGGGGCCTGGTGGAGGGTGACCCTGGTGGCTGGGGGGTGGGGGTGGTGGGAGACATGAGTGGGGGCCTGGTGGAGGGTGCCCCTGGTGGCTGGGGGGTGGGGGTGGTGGGTGACATGAGTGGGGGCCTGGTGGAGGGTGACCCTGCACTGCTGGGGTTTGGGGGTGGTGGGAGACATGAGTGGGCGCCTGGTGGGGGCTGCCCCTGGTGACTGGGGGGTGGGGGTGATAGGGGACATGAGTGGGGGCCTGGTGGGGGCTGCCCCTGCACTGCTGCGGGGTGGGGGTGGTGGGAGACATGGGTGGGAGCCTGGTGGAGGCTGCCCCTGCACTGCTGGGGTGTGGGGGTGGTGGGAGACATGAGTGGGGGCCTGGTGGAGGCTGCCCCTGGTGGCTGGGGGGTGGGGGTGGTGGGAGACATGAGTGGGGGCCTGGTGGAGGCTGCCCCTGGTGGCTGGGGGGTGGGGGTGGTGGGAGACATGGGTGGGGGCCTGGTGGAGGCTGCCCCTGCACTGCTGGGGGGTGGGGGTGGTGGGAGACATGAGTGGGGGCCTGGTGGAGGCTGCCCCTGGTGGCTGGGGGGTGGGGGTGGTGGGAGACATGGGTGGGGGCCTGGTGGAGGCTGCCCCTGCACTGCTGGGGGGTGGGGGTGGTGGGAGACATGAGTGGGGGCCTGGTGGAGGCTGCCCCTGGTGGCTGGGGGGTGGGGGTGGTGGGAGACATGAGTGGCGGCCTGGTGGAGGCTGCCCCTGGTGGCTGGGGGGTGGGGGTGGTGGGAGACATGAGTGGGGGCCTGGTGGAGGGTGACCCTGCACTGCTGGGGTTTGGGGGTTGTGGGAGACATGAGTGGGGGCCTGGTGGAGGGTGACCCTGCACTGCTGGGGTTTGGGGGTGGTGGGAGACATGAGTGGGGGCCTGGTGGAGGGTGACCCTGCACTGCTGGGGTTTGGGGGTGGTGGGAGACATGAGTGGGGGCCTGGTGGAGGGTGACCCTGCACTGCTGGGGTTTGGGGGTGGTGGGAGACATGAGTGGGGGCCTGGTGGAGGGTGACCCTGCACTGCTGGGGTGTGGGGGTGGTGGGAGACATGAGTGGGGGCCTGGTGGAGGGTGACCCTGCACTGCTGGGGTTTGGGGGTGGTGGGAGACATGAGTGGGGGCCTGGTGGAGGGTGCCCCTGGTGGCTGGGGGGTGGGGGTGGTGGGTGACATGAGTGGGGGCCTGGTGGAGGGTGACCCTGCACTGCTGGGGTGTAGGGGTGGTGGGTGACATGAGTGGGGGCCTGGTGGAGGGTGACCCTGCACTGCTGGGGTGTGGGGTGGTGGGAGACATGAGTGGGGGCCTGGTGGAGGGTGACCCTGGTGGCTGGGGGGTGGGGGTGGTGGGAGACATGAGTGGGGGCCTGGTGGAGGGTGCCCCTGGTGGCTGGGGGGTGGGGGTGGTGGGTGACATGAGTGGGGGCCTGGTGGGGGCTGCCCCTGGTGACTGGGGGGGTGGGGGTGATAGGGGACATGGGTGGGGGCCTGGTGGGGGCTGCCCCTGCACTGCTGGGGGGTGGGGGTGGTGGGAGACATGGGTGGGGGCCTGGTGGAGGCTGCCCCTGCACTGCTGGGGGGTGGGGGTGGTGGGAGACATGAGTGGGGGCCTGGTGGAGGCTGCCCCTGGTGGCTGGGGGGTGGGGGTGGTGGGAGACATGAGTGGGGGCCTGGTGGAGGCTGCCCCTGGTGGCTGGGGTATGGGGGTGCAGGGAGACATGAGTGGGGGCCTGGTGGAGGGTGCCCCTGGTGGCTGGGGGGTGGGGGTGGTGGGTGACATGAGTGGGGGCCTGGTGGAGGGTGACCCTGCACTGCTGGGGTTTGGGGGTGGTGGGAGACATGAGTGGGGGCCTGGTGGAGGGTGGCCCTGGTGGCTGGGGGGTGGGGGTGGTGGGTGACATGAGTGGGGGCCTGGTGGAGGGTGACCCTGCACTGCTGGGGTGTGGGGGTGGTGGGTGACATGAGTGGGGGCCTGGTGGAGGGTGACCCTGCACTGCTGGGGTGTGGGGGTGGTGGGAGACATGAGTGGGGGCCTGGTGGAGGGTGACCCTGGTGGCTGGGGGGTGGGGGTGGTGGGAGACATGAGTGGGGGCCTGGTGGAGGGTGCCCCTGGTGGCTGGGGGGTGGGGGTGGTGGGTGACATGAGTGGGGGCCTGGTGGAGGGTGACCCTGCACTGCTGGGGTTTGGGGGTGGTGGGAGATATGAGTGGGGGCCTGGTGGGGGCTGCCCCTGGTGACTGGGGGGGTGGGGGTGATAGGGGACATGAGTGGGGGCCTGGTGGGGGCTGCCCCTGCACTGCTGCGGGGTGGGGGTGGTGGGAGACATGGGTGGGGGCCTGGTGGAGGCTGCCCCTGCACTGCTGGGGGGTGGGGGTGGTGGGAGACATGAGTGGGGGCCTGGTGGAGGCTGCCCCTGGTGGCTGGGGGGTGGGGGTGGTGGGAGACATGAGTAGGGGCCTGGTGGAGGCTGCCCCTGGTGGCTGGGGGGTGGGGGTGCAGGGGGACATGAGCAGGTGTGCAGGGTAGTCCCCTGTTTTGTGGGCTGCCTGCAGGGGCCGTGGAGGGTGTACAGGGAACACCTGTGAGGACCCACCCAGCCTAATCGCGTGTGTAACTTCCCACGCACCCCTGTAATACACGTACCCAGCCAAATCGCGTGTGATAATTCCCGCGCACCCCTGTAATACACGTACCCAGCCAAATCGCGTGTGATCATTCCCGCGCACCCCTGTAATACACGTACCTGGCCAAATCGCGTGTGATAATTCCAGCACACCCCTGTAATACACGTACCCAGCCAAATCGCGTGTAAAACTTCCCGTGTACCCCTGTAATACACCTACCCAGCCAAATCGCGTGTGATAATTCCGCGTACCCCTGTAATAAACGTGCCCTGGCTAATCGCGTGTAAAACTTCACGCGTACCCCTCTAATACACGTACCCTGGCCAATCGCGTGTTAAACTTCCCGCGTACCCCTGTAATACACGTACCCTGGCTAATCGCGTGTAAAACTTCCCGCGTACCCCTGATATGAACGTTACCCGCTTTGCGTTCCTTGTTTGGCAGCCCTGTAAACTGGTCCAGGGTTAGCGCAGCCCTTTGCGATGATTTAGCGATTTTGATGGCTTTTCCTTGCGCGAGGGCGTTCTTGGGGGCGTTACTGGCGCTGCTGCAGGGTCGCTGCGATACTCTGCGCCACGGCTGGTTTGGGAGCCTAAAATCCATGAATACGCTGTGCGCGGAAATCGGTTTTAGCGCACGTGCCTGGCGCAGACAATCGCACGCGGACACTCTGCGCCAGCCGCTTGCGACACTTTTCTGCGAAATTCTATGAATTACCCTGCTAGTATGTATAGCACCTTTCAGTTGAGATCAGTACTGTCCATTTACAGTATCCTACGGTCAGGGGAGTTTATAGCCACTATCGATTTGCCCATCAGTTAAGGAGACCCTGCCACACTTCCTCTTTATTTGTCCTATTTATGGTGCTAGAAGGAAAAGAAATGTAAAACCTTACATCAATAACTGGGGCGTAAGGTTGATGATTTCTGCAGAATATATTTGTGAACAGGCAAAATCCGTTGATGTTATATTTGCCGTTTCAATTTAAGTGGCAGTTTCTCTGAAAAAAAGGGATTATTTCTTGAGGATATGTGCAATAATTGTGTATGTGATTCATTTATCGTATTTCTGTGGGATTTTATAAATTTGGTATTATGATTTTTAACTTTTTTTAAAATTCACAGGCAAATGTATTGTGTAACTTTTTTGGTATCTTGTTTTCGAAATAAAGTTGATTGATTTGAAAGGCGCTTACTTTCCCATCTTTATTTTCACAGAAGATCAACGGCTTCTTTGGTTCTTGGTGGGTGAATACCGTTGTCAATTGGTGGTTATTCCTTTTGGTCTGAAGACAGCACCAAAGGTTTTTACAAAGCTGCTTGCTCCCCTGATAGACCTCTTGAACTAGAAGGAACTCGCAGTCTGTTATTACATCTACGATTGTTTGATTCATACCAGACGGTGATGGACGAAGGGATCATGTGCACACTCCTGGAAGCCCCTAGATGTAGAATAAACCACGAGAAATCAAGGCTCACTCTCAACCAATGCTTGGAATTCATAGGGGTAATCTTCAACACTATAGAACAAGGTGCTTCTTATTCCTTGTCTAGCTCAGAAGATGAAGAGTCAAGTGGCTCCTCTTCTGTCTACCACCAATCCAATAGATTGCCAATCCAAGGGGAGTTGACAGCTTGGGTGTCAACAGTGCCATGGGCCAGGGTTCACCTCAAGCCTTTGGTACGACATCTTCTGCAACATTGGGATCCCCAGGAGGGACAGTCCGAAACTCGAATCACGATGTCAGAAGAGGTAGCACAGTCCCAGCAATGGTGATTGAGGGAGGAGATTGTATTTGAAGCATGTGTTATCTTTCCCCCTGATCCAATGACAATAATGAAAGATGCCAGTCTTTTAGATTTGGGGGCTGCACTGGCACAAGAGGCCCTTCAGGGTCGTTTGTCTGCAGCAGATTCCTCCAACCTTTCAAATTAGAGGTGGTTGGCAATGTTGGGTGTCCTGACCCACGTTTGGACTATTAAGTTGCAACATTTGGTGCTGTGGGCTTAGAAAATCCAAGATGGCGGAAAAGCTCACAGTTGCGCCAGAATCCGGGAAAACCGTGCAGTTTGTGCGCACACCAAATGGTTGCCTAACCTGCCACCCACCAGTGCAAGCATGATGGGCCAGGAGTGCCATGAGTGAAATGTGTGCCAAAGGAAAAACAGCAGTGCCGGTTGGCTAAAAAAGCGCTTTAAAATCACTTTTGTTTCCCTGAATGCAAGCTCAAAATGCCTATTTCAAACATTGCAGGATATTCAAAAATCTTACTGAACACCAGCAGACATCTGGCAGAATGAAGTTTTGTGTGCATACAAAATCTGGAAAGATGAAGAGCCCAAAACAATGTTTATAACAAAACTGGCTGAGCTGTGGATGTCAGCAGCTTAAGTTAAATGGACAGAAAGCCACTAAAATCAAAATGTTTAAAATAAATGAGTGACCTACTTTTGAGTGTAACATAGGTTGCAACTGTTAAATGTCATAGTTTTGAACTTAGAATCAGCATTCTAGCTGCATGTGTAAAAATTGTGAGTTTGATTTGAATGAAGAAAAACTGGGAACAAAAGTGACATTTAGCTGAAGCCTGGCTTAATGAAACTGGATTCTGCCTGACAACTACCCCCGACAGGAGAGGGAATTCAGCAGCTGTGTTCCCAGGCCTGGCTGCATCCTGCTGCCCCTGCCAAAAGGAGATGACACCTCTCTGATTGAATTAGGGGAGTGGTACCTGCAGACTGCAGGAAATTGAACAAAGCCCTGTCCTGGACTCAGGCAAATGTTATATTGGGGGGGGTCGTAAAATGGCTTCCTCTTGGGAGAAACTGGGAGGGGCACTGCATCTGTGAGCAAGCTGAGCTTGGGGGAAGTGGATAAACCAGAAATCCCACCATGTGCTTTGGAAAACCACACCCCTTTGGGGCCAGAGCGTAATTTTAAAAAGATGGGTAATTCATAGTGCGGACTTGTAAAAATTATATAAATAACATCATCATTCTTGTGATTTTTCTGTGCACCTTTTAAGAGGTGTTAGGACCCTGTGGTATGTTCTTGGGGATAGTAGCGGAAAAAAAGGTTGTTACTCCAAATGTATGCATGTTAAAAATCTGACACTTTATCATCTGAAACCGATATCCCTGGTGCACATTTGTGTAAAATCTGGAAAGGTTTAGAGGTCGTGATTTGGATGAAAAGGGCAGAATTCTGTCATAAGTGGATACGACATCTTACAAAGACAGGGATCGGATGGTTTGGTGCTACAGAAAATATGTTAACTGGACGTATAATATTAGAACAATGGTACATAGATAAATATGTATTTGGATCAGAAATAGATTTGTGTGCAATTTGACAAGGGGAGGATCCTCTGACCATAAACCTACCTCATCACTCTGACTCACAACCCAGTTCCCCGAATCAAGGAAGAGAGGAGGAACTGGCCAATGATAAGTTGAGAGGGTTGGGCATGCAGAATTAGCCAACCCACCCACTTTCTAAACACATAAAAAGAGCCACTGGAAGCAAGATAGGACTTTTCTTTTTCACTTTCTGCGGAGCATTTTGACTTCAGACTTCACATCCAGAGATCCAGACGTCAAATCCATCAATCTCCAGAGACCAGAAATTAACTCCAGATTTTGTAGCAGAGAGGCCTGAATCCACAAGCGGAATCCTTTTTCAGCAGGCCTCCAAATCATTTGCAAACTATTCAACAGCCGGGCGAGCTGTTTGAATTTTTGCCAAGAACTTTTGTCAGAACCAGAGACCAGACCGCCATGCAGTGCAGAGAACTTTGGTCAGAACCAGAGTTCCAGACCGCTGTGCAGTGCCGCTAGCAGAGCTGACTCAGAAGGTAGAATTATCCAGTGAGAGCATCCCAGACTAGGCATTGACTTAGCTGTAGTGTTGAATTGAAGTCGCTTAGAGCAGCCATCTGAATGCACTTCAGGGATTTGCTTCTCATCTTTTCCAGAGAAGAGTGCATGTTCGCACTGACAGTGTGGTAGCAAAATGTTACATCAATTTCCAAGGACAGACTCTGTGCAAGTCTCTGGTGGACAGGGCTTTCCCATCCTCAAAATAAGTCATGCTTTGTTCCACGGTCTTCCTCCAGATTTGCATTCGTTTGGGACACCCGTGTATAGACATTATGCCGTCAGGGATAATTTCTCAGTTATCCAGATTTTGTTCCCATCTCACCGATCCTTCACCTTTAGGGTGGAATGCTCTATCGATTCCATTGCTCCTTAACCCATAGGCCCTCACCAAGGTACAGAGGGAAGAGGCTCATGTTCTGCTGGTGATTCTCTTATGGAAGAGGAAACCGTGACTACCTCTTGCGATGTGACTTGTCTCTCTTTCCTTTTGGGTCCTCCCAACAACACCATCACCACTTGCCCAGCTTGCCTAAGAGTACCGTCCGAAGTCAGCATCTGTCAGTTTGCAAACAGAACAGGAAGGGCTAATTGCTATGGATATATCACCAGAAGTAGTGGGTATCCTTACAGAGGGCCTGCAAGCATTATACCCTTAAGGTCTATGATAGACATTGAGCATCTTTTGTGAATGATGCCACTTTACTCCACTGCCTTATGGGCCGTTGAGAATCCAGGTTTATTTACGGGACAGGTTTTTCTTTGGGTTGGCTCTATTGTCCTTGAGAACTCATCTGGCTGCAATCAGGATGTTCAGGGAACTTGGTGGAAGGATTTTGTCAGTAGAACCTCACACCTCCAGATTCTTTCAAATCCTACTGAAGGGCCATCCTCCGATGCGCCCAGGCTTTCGGCCTTGGGATCTCCCCAAATTACTGGATGCCTTGATGATGTACCCTTTTCAACCTGTGATTGAAATTTCACTGTAGAAGCTAGTGAAGAAAGGGGGGCGTCTGGCTATTCCCCGATCTCTCTAGGTTATATAGACTTTTTATAACAAATAATCAGGGCGAACCCGGTAAAGCCTCAAGGACCCAAGAACAATTTAATGAACATTCTAACATAGACAATACATGTTATATTTCGTACATGTCAGTCATTACCACAGATAGGTGAACCCAAAACATTCCAAACATTACACATACACTGAAATTCATAATCGTAATGACACTAAGTACATATTCAGAGTATCAAGTATCTCATCAGTACATCCTGCTGTGATTGAAAAAGGGAACTGTATCATTATTATTTGTAACAATAACATAAAATAATAAGTGCTCGGTGTGTGTGATAGGCACTGTGCAATTTAAAGAGTCGACACAACTGTGTTTCGGCTTTTAGCCTATTCTGTTGGCTGTAAGTAGAATGGCCTTCATCAGGACAAGGAATTGCGGTCCGGGCTCAGAGGAACTCTCCTGTGGTGCAATTCTATAAAGACAAATATAATCTGTTCAGTGTGGGTCCCTGTACGGGATGTTAATTTTTATGCTCAAAAAGTTGCTAGAACAGTGGGGAAATGTACTGTGCCTGAATTCTTCTAGCACATCAGTTCAAAAGTAGGGCTGCGTCAGTGGCTGCAGCAAAGGCGGTCCACCGAAGGTGGATGCGGATTAGGAAAATTCATATCCTAAAGTTAGGTCTAAAAATGGAGAAACAGGCCATCACTATAAGGCTCACATCAATTCATCCCACCTCTTCAAAAACCTCCTGAGGGACGGTGTGGAGCACTTACCCCACTGGTAAGTGTGTGTCCTTTGGAATAAATCTTGTTCAACCACCATGTAGAACAGGGTCCTTTAGTGATCTCAGTTTCCTTCTCTGTTCGGCATGCCTGATAAGGGGATGAATAGGCGTTTGAGTACCACAACTAATAATTCACTCATCCAAACATGATTCTGTAAACTCTTCTGAAAAAGCAAGTGTCATTGATTTTCTGGGGCTTCCACACATTATGACGTGGAGTAAGGTGCTGAAAAATCACACATGCTGGTGTTCGTGCAGTGCGGAAAAACTTGGGAGGTGATTCCTTACAGGACACCTGTTTTTGCAAATAATTGTCATGATGCCTACCTCTAAGGAGCCAGGTCCGACCCAGCAACCCCAGAGGCAGGCATCATTCCCCCCAGGGAAGTGCCAGCGGGCCCAAACTGGGGCCCTTTGGACACAGTCCTGGCGCCTTAGGCGCCAGGCTCATGTTGGACCCCTGTCCTGGCGCCTTAGGCGCCAGGCTCATAAAGCTAGACAAGTGTTCAAGTGTTTTAATGTGCACTTACCTGATGCAGACCATGCTGCTACATCCAGGCCCTCTTGAGGCCTGAATGGAACTACTTTACCTGTGGGACTACTTTCCCCTGGGTGTGGTCGGGGAAGGATACATACCTGATCGGTGGAAGGATACATACCTGGAACTTCTTCCAAAGCTATTTAAACCACGCCCGATCAGCAACTCACGCTTCGCGTTGTTCTGCTCCTCGCAGCTGGACGCTCACCGTGTCAGCTCCTGCATCTGGACTTCAGCCACGCCTGTCAGCATCCTGGGTCACCTGCTAAGAGAGAATTGGAGAGAAAGAAGACCTTACCTGCTAAATCTGCATCACGGAGACATCACTCCGACAATCCTGAAAGGGAAGACATAATTTTAAAAGCATTTCGCTTTGATCGCTGCAGCGCTGCATTTCACTCACCTTTCCTGGGCACCTCCATATTCAGCAGCGATCATCCGGATCCGCAGCCACTTCCCAGAGCCTAGAGAGAAAAAGACAAGAACACCAGGTGAGAGAAGGAAGGGAATAGGAAAAGCTCAGTTTCCTTCTAAGACTTACCTATTGGGTCATTCCCATTTCATTTCGGGTCCTGCTGCTTCCTGGCATTCTGGACCCCGGCCCCTATGGGGAAAAAAGACAAAGACATTGAATGAGCGAATGCAAAGACATTACCCGAACGCTCATCCAGAACTTACCTGTCATTTACTGGAACTGCACGTTTCACTTCGGGTCGGCGCCATATCTCTGGCATTCCGAACCCCGGCCCCTAAGGGGAAAAAGACATAAGTGTTAGCGCTTGCTGCAATAAGACAATGAACATTATTATTAAGCCTGAACTTTTGAACTTGCTACAGAACTCTTACAGCGCCTTACCTGAATAGTCAAGCTTATTTGAACTCCCATCAAACCTCAATCCAGTGAAGTAACTGGGTTTCAACGCGCCCCTGCATCAGAAGCAGGAGGGAGAACTCATCCTTCCAGACCCTAAGGTGAGACTTCACGGGGAATCGAGGAAGGGTATTGTGGAGGGTTGGAAGGGAGTGGGAGGCTTGAGCATTATTCCGTCAGTGGGTAATACTCCCTTTTCACGCACAGGGGAATATTCCTGCAAGCCAGAGAGTCCATCTTCAGAGCCCTGCGCTTCACCATAGAAGAAGCATCAGCACTCGAAGCCAGACCTGCGCCTCCGTGGGAATCAGGTGAGCGTGACAGAACGCGAAGCCTACCCACAATTTCCCACCCGGGCGCTATGGAGACTTCTGAGACAGATCAGCTGGCCCAGCTTTTGGGGGAATTACGGGCAGAAGTGCACTCAGCCCGCCAGGAGACTAACGCTCTCAAAAGAGAACTGATCCTATTCAAGGAAAGAACAGATGACTTGGCCAAAAGGTTATTGCAGGCCCAGGCAGGGCACACTCCTTTACCTAATTCCGGAGGTACTTCCACATCAATGGGTTTGAATAACCCGGTACAAATCAATCTACCTGGACACATGCCTTTGGCCCCGCCTGAACGTTTTGCGGGGCATCCCAAGAAATATGCCGTCTTTATGAACCAATGTCGTTTACACTTTCTATGCAGACCCGGGGCCTTCCCTAACGACCAGACCAAGGTAGCCTTTATACTATCTTACCTCAGTGGCAGTGCTGCCGATTGGTCTATTCCATTGGTAAATCAGGATGATCCCATTCTCCAGAATTTTCAGGGTTTCCAGGCAAGCATGGAAATATTGTTTGCTCGACACTCTCAAGGACAGGCCCTTGATAACGAACTGCTATCCTTACGACAAGGTAATCAGGATCACCTGTCCTACGTTGCCACCTTTAATAGACTGGTTGTGGAAACTGGATGGCCAGAAAACAAAAGGATCACATTGTTTCATCGAGGCCTGCACGGAGAGCTTAAGGATGTTCTAGGTCAGATAGTAGATCCACCCCAGGTCTGCGCAGACTACATAGACTTGGTGGTTCAACTTGATCACAGACTTCAAAATAGAAAAGCAGATCGGTTCAAGCATGAAACCCGAGTACCGATCAAAACCCACGCTAACTCCAAGAGTACCGACGTATCCGAACCTATGCAAATCGGCGGTGTTAAAGGACCATTAACGCAGAAGGAACGAGAGAGAAGGCGGCAAATGCAACTTTGTCTGTATTGCGGGACTTCCGGTCACTTTCTTCGAAATTGTCCGGTTAAACCACCTAAGAAGGTGGTTGGAGCCACTGATAACGATTTTTTGACACCTGATTCGGGAAACGACCTAGCCCGACAAGCGTAGGGGTCCGCTTGCCGAGCTTGAAAACAAACTCTTTGACCTCGCATTTTGTCATGCCAATGGTGCTTGTGGACCCAAAACAGCCTCAGCTGTTGCATGCTATAAAAGCATACATCGACAGTGGAGCTATTGGAAATTACATAGACCGTGAATTGGCTTCCAGGATTAAGCTCCCTCTCCGCCCGAAAGTAACCCAAGATGTCATTACTACAGTAGATGGAACCGAAATAGCCTCAGGGCCTGTAACGCATTCCACTGTTGAAATGACACTGGTGGGTCAGGATGGACATCGGGAAGCAATCGTGTTTGATGTGATCAAGGCCCCACAATTTCAAGTAATTCTTGGAATTCCTTGGTTAGAAACACATAATCCCAGAATTCACTGGCGAGCAAAGAAGATAAGTTTTCCTGATTGTGAACCAACTTGTTACCCAAGAAATTCAGTTATGGGTCTAGCCTCAGCAACTTCCACCCCTGTACAGCTACCGTCAGAATACCTAGAATCCCAAGACGTTTTTCAGAAAGAACAGGCTAACATGTTACCTCCCCATCGGTCTTACGATTGCCAAATCGATCTGGTACCCAATGCTCAACTACCTTGTAGTAGGATTTATGCTCTTACGGAACCTGAGAACCTACATTTGCGTCAGTATTTAGATCAGTACCTAGCCAATGGTTTTATTCGCCCGTCCAAGTCTCCTGTCTCCTCAGCTCTGTTCTTCGTGCCGAAAAAAGAGGGCGACTAGAGAACATGTATAGACTATCGTGCCCTAAATCAAATAACGATTAAGAATCGTTATCCTCTGCCCTTGATCCCTGAGCTTATCGACCAGGTGAAAGACGCTTGTGTGTACACCAAGTTAGATCTCCGAGGAGCTTATCACCTGGTGCGTATAAAAGAAGGCGACGAATGGAAGACTGCATTCCGCACCAAATTTGGGCTCTTCGAATATCAGGTGATGCCTTTCGGTTTGTTCAATGCACCTGCCGCCTTTCAGTACTTTACGAATGATGTTCTTCGGGAACTTATCGACGTCTGTGTTGTTGTTTATATTGACGACATCCTGGTGTACTCTTCTTCAGAATCCGATCACAGAAAACATGTTAGGGCAGTTCTTGAGAAATTGCGCCAGCACAGACTATTTGCAAAGCTCGAAAAATGCGTTTTTCATACCACAGAAGTGGAGTTTCTCGGATTCATCCTGACACCTCAAGGAGTCCGAATGGACTCGCGAAAGGTGGACGCCATCCTCAAATGGCCATCTCCTAGCTCGGTGAAGGGAGTTCAGAGCATGCTCGACTTCGCCAATTTCTATCGAAGATTCATCCCGGAATTTTCCCGAACAGTCCAACCCATCACAGCTCTCCTAAAGAAAAACAAACGCTTTGAATGGACTCTTGAGGCCGAACAAGCCTTTCAGGACCTGAAAACCAAATTCACCTCTGCACCTATATTGAAGCACCCGCACCCAGATCTCCCTTACATTGTGGAAACCGACTCATCCAGTTCGGCCATGGGAGCTGTCCTGTCGCAAAGAGACCCAGAAACTAACCAACTACACCCTGTGGCCTTTTGGTCCAGGAAATTTTCTCCTCCTGAAATCAACTACGCAATTACCAACAAAGAGTTACTGGCTATTAAATCTGCTTTCAAGGCTTGGCGTCACTACCTTCTCGGGGCAAGACACACCATCACCGTAATTACGGACCGCAGAAATTTACAGTATTTAAAGACAGCCAAAGCTCAATCTTCACGACAACTCCGATGGGCTCTATTCTTTGCGGAATTTGATTTTGTAATTACCTATCGCCCTGGCTGCAAGAATGGTAAAGCGGACGCCTTATCCCGGATTGGCATGGGAGAACCCAATTCGAGTTTACAACCTGTGCCAATCATACCTGAACAAAGAATCTTAGGCCTAACTTCATTGCAAACTATTGAGGACATCCAAACGCAAGTAAAACAACTTCTAGACTCTTCAGCCTTACTGGAATGGAGTCAAAAGGGTCCTCATTACACCGTTAAGGATGACTTACCCTACTTCCAGGAGCGGTTGTTTCTGCCTAGTAAAGAATTGCAAGAACTTGTTATTGCCCATCATCATGAATCATTAATGGAAGGACACCCTGGTATCGCTAAAACGGAGGAGAAAATCAAACGCCACTTCTGGTGACCTTCTTGGAGAAAAGACATAAAGTCTTTTGTATTGTCTTGCGGAATTTGCGCCCAAAACAAGGGTCAAAAGAAAAGGCCAGCCGGCCTACTTCAACCCTTGGATATTCCACCGGCACCATGGCACACCTTGTCAATGGACTTTATAACAGACCTGCCTCCTTGTGCTGGTTACAACACTATCCTTGTAATTGTGGATCTATTCTCCAAAATGGCCCACTTTATCCCTTTAAAAGGTTTGCCTTCAGCTTCCACCTTGGCCAAGGAATTTCTGGAGAATATAGTTCGCATACATGGTTTCCCTTCCATATTAGTCTCGGATCGTGGAAGTCAATTTATCTCCCATTTTTGGAAGAAGTGTTGCCAACTAGCACAAATAGATGTGCGGTTATCCACCAGCCACCACCCCCAGACCGACGGACAAACCGAGAGAACCAATCAGACTCTCGAGCAATATCTTCGGTGCATGTTACACCAATCTGAGTTAAATTGGAAAGACATCCTTTGGAACGCAGAATATGCATACAACAATTCAGTGCATTCTGGAACCGGACAAACTCCTTTTTATACTTTGTATGGTCACCATCCTCGGACCTCTGATCTAGATCCACCTCTGACCCTGGAAATGCCCGCAGTAAATCATCTGCATTCCACAATAACCAGAGCCTTCAAAGAAGCTGCAACTGATCTACAGCAAGCCAAGAACAAGTATAAAGAAAACGCTGATTTGCACCGAAGTAAAACTCCTCCTTACCAAGTAGGAGACCAGGTATGGCTAGCAACGAAACATTTACCCCTCAAGGGCCCGCAAACCTTCAATCCCAGATTCTTAGGACCTTATCCCATCAAGGCTATAATCAATCCCGTGGCCTTTAAACTGGATTTACCGTCTAACATGCGTATTCATCCAGTTTTTCATGCATCACTTTTGCAGCCAGTACAACCAGGGACCCGACTGTCCAAGCCTCCAGACCCAGTTCAAATTGATGGGGAATTAGAATTCGAAGTTAAAGACATTTTAGACTCCAAGGTGTTAAAGTCCAAACTCTTCTATCTTGTTGACTGGAAGGGATATGGACCTCAGGAGAGATCGTGGGAGCCTAGTAACCATGTTCACGCACCTCGATTAATATCAAGGTTCCATCGGAGATTTCCGAACAAGCCAAGACCCCCGGAGGGAACAACCTTGGGAGGGGCCTTGAGGGGGGGTACTGTCATGATGCCTACCTCTAAGGAGCCAGGTCCGACCCAGCAACCCCAGAGGCAGGCATCATTCCCCCCAGGGAAGTGCCAGCGGGCCCAAACTGGGGCCCTTTGGACACAGTCCTGGCGCCTTAGGCGCCAGGCTCATGTTGGACCCCTGTCCTGGCGCCTTAGGCGCCAGGCTCATAAAGCTAGACAAGTGTTCAAGTGTTTTAATGTGCACTTACCTGATGCAGACCATGCTGCTACATCCAGGCCCTCTTGAGGCCTGAATGGAACTACTTTACCTGTGGGACTACTTTCCCCTGGGTGTGGTCGGGGAAGGATACATACCTGATCGGTGGAAGGATACATACCTGGAACTTCTTCCAAAGCTATTTAAACCACGCCCGATCAGCAACTCACGCTTCGCGTTGTTCTGCTCCTCGCAGCTGGACGCTCGCCGTGTCAGCTCCTGCATCTGGACTTCAGCCACGCCTGTCAGCATCCTGGGTCACCTGCTAAGAGAGAATTGGAGAGAAAGAAGACCTTACCTGCTAAAGCTGCATCACGGAGACATCACTCCGACAATCCTGAAAGGGAAGACATCATTTTAAAAGCATTTCGCTTCGATCGCTGCAGCGCTGCATTTCACTCACCTTTCCTGGGCACCTCCATCTTCAGCAGCGATCATCCGGATCCGCAGCCACTTCCCAGAGCCTAGAGAGAAAAAGACAAGAACACAAGGTGAGAGAAGGAAGGGAATAGGAAAAGCTCAGTTTCCTTCTAAGACTTACCTGTTTGGTCATTCCCATTTCATTTCGGGTCCTGCTGCTTCCTGGCATTCCGGACCCCGGCCCCTATGGGGAAAAAAGACAAAGACATTGAATGAGCGAATGCAAAGACATTACCTGAACGCTCATCCAGAACTTACCTGTCATTTACTGGAACTGCACATTTCACTTCGGGTCGGCGCCATATCTCTGGCATTCCGAACCCCGGCCCCTAAGGGGAAAAAGACATAAGCGTTAGCGCTTGCTGCAATAAGACAATGAACATTATTATTAAGCTTGAACTTTTGAACTTGCTACAGAACTCTTACAGCGCCTTACCTGAATAGTCAAGCTTATTTGAACTCCCATCAAACCTCAATCCAGTGAAGTAACTGGGTTTCAACGCGCCCCTGCATCAGAAGCAGGAGGGAGAACTCATCCTTCCAGACCCTAAGGTGAGACTTCACGGGGAATCGAGGAAGGGTATTGTGGAGGGTTTGAAGGGAGTGGGAGGCTTGAGCATTATTCCGTCAGTGGGTAATACTCCCTTTTCACGCACAGGGGAATATTCCTGCAAGCCAGAGAGTCCATCTTCAGAGCCCTGCGCTTCACCATAGAAGAAGCATCAGCACTCGAAGCCAGACCTGCGCCTCCGTGGGAATCAGCTGAGCGTTAATGTTAATGTTAAAGGTCATTTGTACCGCGCACTATCACCACCGGAGTGGTCCCCTGGTGCTCTGGCGGCTCTGAAAGAGGGGGGGAGGGTTGGTTAGTGGGTGGAGGCTGGAAAAGTGCAAGATTGCAGTGATGTGCTGTTGGCAGCCTCAGCCCGGTGGTTCCGTCGGCTGGGCCTGGGGTGTATGCGGCCGGTAGTCGTCGTGTGCTGATGTGCGAGTCTATGTGTTTTTTTGTTTTGTTGTTGCAGTGTAGTGAAGTTTGTGCGGTTTGCTGTGCTAGAGGTTTGTGTTTGTGTTTGGTTTGGAGTTTGAGAGGTGTATGCAGAGAAGGAAATTGTTAATGGTATTCGTTAGTCATCTCTATCCTGGACTGAACCGGTTGGGCTCGTGTAATCTTACCCGACGGGATGCTTGTACACCCTGAGCCTCAGGAGGTACGTGCCCGATTTTCCATTCAAGGCCGTTTGAGGATCTAGCTGTCCCCTCCGCCCGCTCCCTTAATAACCTTGCATGCTCCTCACCCCCTCCACATGACTAGCGCCGCTGCTAGTGTCCATACACTAGCGTGACAATAATAACCACATAAGAGGGACCTGACTTGAACACAGCAGAGGATATGGTTTGGAGGTGATTCCTTACAGGACACCTATGTCCATATGTAATATTCCCATGAGAGGGACCTGATACGTCGAGGGTCGTTTTTGGAGGTGATTCCTTACAGGACGTTCAAGTATCAAAACTGGTAATGCACCAGGAATTTAATAGCCTTGAAAAAGACATTGGGCCTCATTATGAGTATGCCAGTCCGGTACCAACGGTG
The DNA here is from genome assembly GCF_040938575.1 of Ambystoma mexicanum. Taxonomy (NCBI): domain Eukaryota; kingdom Metazoa; phylum Chordata; class Amphibia; order Caudata; family Ambystomatidae; genus Ambystoma; species Ambystoma mexicanum. The sequence goes on along the minus strand of NC_090938.1, from coordinate 108,695,383 downwards.
CCAGTCAGCTACCGGCACTGTTGGTACCAGACCGGCATACTCCGAGTTCTGCGAGCGGGTGCCTTTCAGCCTGCCAGGTCTGACCTGGCGGGCGGAACAGCACCCACTCGCAGACCTTGACGGTAGCATCAGCACCATTATGAATGGTGCCGTGCTACCATCCTCCCCATTCCAATTGAGTCCTATGGGACTCGAAATGTGAATGGAGAGTAATTTTTCCCAGCGCCCGGCAATGGGGAATTACCGGGACCGCCGGGGCTGTAATGCCCCGGTAAGACCCCATTGCCAGGTGCCGGATAAAAAATGACTCAGACGGCAGCTGTGCTGTTTTTATCGGCACGGCTACTGCCGGGGTCATAATGAGGCCTATTATGTCTAAACACGTGTTGGCTGGTCTTTTCCACAAGAAAATAAACTGGATTTAATAAGCCCACTTAAGACTGTAGGAAATGTATCTCAAACTTTACTAAAAAACGAATAATCTTTTGTCAAACACATTGTAGAGCTGCATTTACCAAGCGCATATTTGTACACCTCCCAAAAAGTAGAGGTAAAAATGCTTACGAATGGATTGTGTCCTCCCAAGTATTCCTTATTCTATGATATTCCAGTGTAGGCTGCTTCGGAAACATTGTTCGGCAGAGGGCGTTGTGCGTCAACGCGGTTGACTCGATGACCCTCGAGGGGTTCCATCTCGAAGTCATTGTTGGTATAGGTACCACATGCCGCGTCAGTTGGCTCCAGTTCTGTTTTTCTGTGAGAGCATTTGCTTCGAATTGCATCGTGTTTCAGTTTTTTGGTTAATACTTTGTCGAGATGGCCTCATCTTCAGTTCCTTCAACTTCATAGACTGGGGTTCAAGAAGTGTTACAAATGCGTGCCCCTCACAGACTCCCATCGTGTGTCCTGTCGAGCCACATAAGGCAGACAAGGAAAGGGTAAAGGCTAAATCCTGTGCATCGTCGAGCCCGGGACGCAAGCCAGAGACCCCTCGAGATCCTTTGAGATCTCAACATGACGAGATATTGCCTAAGACTCTTTTGAGAAGAGGGTGAAACCCTTCGAGGGCTCTGTCGAAGTCAAAATTATTTTATTATTATTATTATTATTATTATTATTATTATTATTATTATTATTATTATTATTATTATTATTATTATTATTAAAATCGACGGAAACATCAAACAGCTAGTGGGGTGGACACTTCTCCTGAAATGATGTTTGGCAAGCCAGACCCAGCAGACCATGCTGATTTCTTCTATAGGCACTTGATTACTAGAGTCAGTGATTTCATGGGATGGGGCAGACCTGCTCCACCATTTGAGCAAGATGACCTAACGGATATTCTGAACAAAGGTCCACAAAAAGATCCCATACTTCCTTTTCATGTAGCTCTCCCCAAAAAATGATCATGGCTAATTGGGAAGTTCCTGAGTCAGGTCCAGCGGTGAGCAAAAACCTCACCAGAAAATAAAGGCCATCTATTTGGGACCTCAGCTACTTGTCAAAATAACCAATGCCTGAAAGCTTAGTTGTTTAGGCAGCAGCATACCGGATATGGATGATAAATGTTTCAATGCTAGGACAAGAAAGGCATTTTCTGCCGGAGGCATGCGCTCAAGTCTGCAAATGCCACTTGCCCTTTATCAAAATTCACATTCACCCTGGGGGACTGTGTAGCTATGGTGGCTGACCATATTCCCAAAGGGGAAGAGAGAGACGGCTTCCTGAGCATTGTAAGAGATCGCAAGGAGACTATGTGCAAGTCTCTACATTCAGGATGGGCTCTGCTGACAGTATCAGTAGAGCCATGGCAGCAAGCACGATAACACACAGGTGTGTGTGGTTGAGGAAGTCAGGTTTTCCGCCGCACGTTCAGTCCAGGCTCCTCAACATGCCCTTTGACGGCACGCAGCTGTTTGTTAGCAAGGCTGATTAAAGCCTAGAGAAGCTGCAGAGCTCAAAGGCGGAAGCCAAATCCATTGGAGATGCCATCAACCAGCCACAACCCTCTCATCCCAGTGGATCATTTTGGAGCAGAAAGTAATTTCCCTTTTACTCCTCAGTTGAAAGAGGACTGGCTAGTCAAAGGGGCCAGAGAAGTTTCCCTTGTGGTGGACGAGGGAGAGGTGCTAAGTTTGCCCAAGCAACTGCTACTTTACCATCAGCCTCTGCTTCAGCTGCCTCAACACCTCTCTGAGGCCTTAGCCCACACGACCCCGATGGAAGGCAGACTCTCACAGCATCTGCAAGAATGGCAGGGTATTACTTCAGATGCGTAGTCCAGGGTTATGACCTCCCCTTTCTGAAAAGGCTTCAGGACCATCCATCGGGGAGCCAATTATTCAAGGTTCCAGATCTGTTCCTTGTGCAGGAAACGTTGAGCCTGCTAGAGAAAGGTGCTATATAACCAGTACCTCTAGCGGAGAGGAACAATGGGTGGTACTCTCACTATTTCCTAATCCCCAAGAAGGACAGAGGATTGAGACCCATCTTGGACTTGAGATGCTTGAACAAGTTCCTCAGGACGGACAAGTTCAAGATGCTCACACTTTCTCAGATCCTTCAGGCCCTCCAGCTCCAGGATTTAATGATGTCATTGGACCTTCAGGATGCTTACTTTCATGTGCCTGCTGTCCATCACAAGCACAGAAAGTACCTGAGGTTAGCTGATGGCGGTTCCCAGTATCAGTTTTGAGTTCTGCCCTTTGGGCTGACCTCCACCCCTGAGGGTTTTCACCAGGCTGATGGAGGTGGTGGCAGCAAGTCTCAGGGGAGGGGGGATTCTCATCTACCCCTACCTGGATGATTATCTGATCAGGGCCCGCCAAGTTCTGAAACATGTCAGCATCACATGCCACTCTTTCCACAGATTGGACTTCTCCCTCAATTACAAAAAGTCACATGTCAAAGACTCCAATAAATCGGAGCGGTCTTGGATGCATCATTGAGAAAAGCCTTGCCACCTGAGGAGATGGCTCAGCACAGTGAGCAGATGGTTACCAAATTCCAAAGTGCCCAGTGTCTTTCCGGCCTTCGACTTTTTTAGGTTGCTCAGCCTAATGGCATCCTGCGTTGTCCTGGTGCCAGAGGCTCGCCTGAGAATAAAATCCCTCCAATGGGCTCTCAGGACTCGATGGTCCCAATTCTCAGGCAAGATGTCAGACCTTCTTCAGGCTCTGAGCACAGTCGCACAGGACCTTATGTGGTGGGCCAGCAAGGACAACATTCTGAAGGGAGAACCATTTTGGCAACTATGGCCGGAGATAACACGGGGTGGGGGGCCCATGCCAACGATCTGACAATCAGCGGTCATTGTTCTCCATCGAAGTTCAAACTACACATCAATTTTTGGGAGCTGAGGGCAATCAGACTAGCGCTGAAGGCCTTTCTGCCCTCTGTACGAGGAAAGAACGTCCTGATAATGACGGACAACACAGTGGCCATGTACTACCTCAACAGAAGAGGAGGTGTAGGTTTGCTACCGCTGTGCTGAGAGGCGATGCAGCTCTGGTTCTGGGAAATTTAAGAAGGAATCTACCTATCGTCAGTTCACGTAGACGGAGAAGAGAACACGACGGCAGATGCTCTGAGCAGGCAAAGCACAGTCTGCCACGAGTGGGAACTAGCTCACGAAGACCTTCAAGAGATCTTCACCCTTTGGGGAACCCCTCAAGTGGATCTGTTTGGAACCAGTGTCAACAGAAAGTGCGAACTGTTCTGTTCCATGGAATTTGCCCCAAAGAGGAGCTCTAGGAGACGCGTTCATAGTGGACTGGGTGTTTCCACTCCTGTACGCAATTCCTCCAGTCCTCCTCATTCCTCATGTGATCAGGAGGTTGAGAAAGTTCGGGAAATCCATGATCCTAATTGCTCTGGATTAGACCAGGCGAATGTGGTACCCGGACCTTCTGGACATGTCCATCTGCCCTCCAATGCGTCTTCCACAAAGAAAGGACCTTCTCTCGCGAGAGGATGGTCAGGTTCTCTATCCAGAGGTCAAGACACTCAACCTTCACGCATGGTTTCTGAGAGGTTAAGATACAGGGATTGGGACCTTTCCGGGCGATGCAATGGAGATTTTGCTTTTGGCCAGAAGGCCAGCAACAAAATCCTTATACCGCTGCCGTTGGAACAGATTCTGCAGTTGTTGTAAGGAAAAGGATGTGGACTCTTTTCAATGCAATACACCTATATGTTGTCTTTTTTGTTCCATTTGGCTAATCTGGGGCTCCAGATTGGGACCATTAAAGTGGCAGCCTATTCCATCTTCAAGCGTACCTCACAGGAGGTATCTTATTTTAAAATGCCATTGATTCTACAATTCCGTAAGGGGCTCAATAAAGTGTTCCCTCCTACACCTTTTCAAGTTCCAATTTGGGATCTTAATCTGGTATTAACATTTTGAATGGATTGTGTCCTCCCACGTATTCCTCATTTTAGATATTCAATATCTTCAGCTTTGCTGCTTCGAAAACATTTTTCTTCACCAGAGGGCACTGTGCTTTAGGTCGCGGTGTCAATGTCCCTCGGAGGCAGCCGTCGAACGTCGATGTCATCCGTAGTATAAATGGCTCGTGCCGTGCCCATTGGCTTCAATTCCGTTTTTCCGATAGCTTTCGCTTCGTATCAAGAAAATGGCGCTTCAGTTCTTTGAACTATGTCTTCTTCGTCGAATCCTTCCACGCCTAAAACTGACTTCAAAAAATTTCAGAAATGTGGGAAGAAGATGACGATTACCGATCCCCATCGAAATTGCCTCTGGTGCTTGAGTCCGGATCATCGGGTGGACGAGTGCGGTTCCTGTCAGGCAATGACCAACAAGGTCCTCAAGGAAAGTAGAGGTAAACTGGCGGTGGGGGAGATATCCTTGAAGCCTTCTTTGAGAAGAAAGAAAAAGAAAAGACGACACCGATTTCCCTCTTGCTCTTCTTCGACGTCATCAAAAGCGGAGGTTGTCACCTGCCCTTCTAAATATGATTTCCCTAAAAAGTGGGATGCCTTCAGAGCCTCAATGATGAAGATCTTTGAGAATGTGGCCCAGACCCCCTGAAAGAAATCTAGTGAAGACCATGCCCCTGCTCATACTTAACGTGACAGAGGGAGATCAAAGACAAAAAGATTAAAATCCGGTGAGAAATTGTAGAGGGTGTCATCGATGGAAACCTCTGTGATGCCTCATAAAAAATGCCTACCAGTGCATAGACCGGAGGCAATACTGGACAAAATGGCGTTGAATCCCCAACCGCCATTAAAGTCTATATCGAAGGCTTCCTTCACGCCTCCATCGAAGGTGACAAGGTCGAAGGCCTTGACAGTCCACTTGAAGACTTTTACATCGAGCATTCCCTCGAAGGTATCGAGGAATCCTTCGACGGTGTCGAAGACTCCTTCGACTGTGTCAAAGCCTGTGTCGATAACATCAACGCCTTTGTCCAGGACATCATTAATTCCGATACCCAAATCGGCTCCTTTCTTGAAGCCAAGGTCTATGCCACCGGAGAAAAGGTTTCCTCCAGAAACTAGACAGGATTTTTTCAAATCCATGTCTTCCATTTATGAAGAGCAATCCTCGGAGGAGGACATTTCACCTTCTGGTGTTAAGTTTGGAACAAGAGAAGTTCCTGAGGAGTTAATTGACCCTCATTCTAAAATGGCTGACCTATATGAGTGTCTGCAGACAGCAAGTGGTCTGGAAACATCTCCTGAGTTAGATTTTGAAAGACCTGACCCTGCTGATCATGCAGACTCAGGATACAGGAGACTGATGAATAGAGTGACAGAATTAATGAGATGAAACAGGAATTCCCATATTTACCAACATGATGACACGACGGAAATCCTTTCTGGAGGCCCTCACTAGGATCCCATACTTCCTTTTCACATAGCTCTACAAAGGAAGGTGATGGCTTCATGGGAAACCCATGAGTCGGCTCCTGCAATAAATAAAAAAATCACGGGTAAATACAGGCCCTCTTCTTCGGACCCTGAATATTTAATAAAGCATCCGTTACCTGAAAGTTTAGTGGTCCAGGCGGACACATCCACTAGGAATTCTGCTTACCCTACAATTCCCCCAGATAGGGGTGATAAAAAAGTTGATGCATGTTCTCGTAAGATGTTTTCTTCTGGAAGCAACAAATGTGACTTGCACCCTTGCAAGTTTCACATACACCCTGTGGGATTGTATAACAGCTGCAGCTAAACATATTCCTGATGGCGAGGAGTGTGAAGGGTTCCTTGCGATTGTGACAGATGGAAAGGAGGCTATGGGGGAATGCCTTCAATCAGTTCTGGAGACTGCTGACAGCATCAGTAGGTCCATGGCATCTAGCGCAGTGCTACGCAGATTTGCGTGGCCGAGAAAGTCAGGTTTTGCACGGGATGTACAAGCCAGACTTCTCAATATGCCTTTTGACGGCTTAAGGTTGTTCGGCAGCGAGACAGATGAAAGTTTGGAGAAGCTGCAAACCTCTAAGGCGGCAGCTAAGTCTCTCAGTGCCTCCATACGGCAACCTCAACAATGCCCCTACACAGGCTCCTCTTCCTGGAGAGATCGTCCTTTTTGCTTTTATTCCTCATTTGGAAGGGGAACAGGATAGACCAGTCAAAGAGGGCAAAGGAAACTTCCTCGGAGGCGAGGAAAAGGTGCTAGATCAGCCACAACAGCGGCATCTGTCCCCTCATCTGCTGCTTCAGCTGCCGCAAAAACCACTCTGAGGTTTTGAACCACAAGACCCCGGGGAGAGGCAGGATCTCTCAGCATCTGAACAAATGGTGGAGCATTACTTCAGATGCTTGGGCACTAGAAACAGTGGCCCAGGGTTACTGCCTTCCCTTTCAGAAAAAACTCAGGATCACCCTCTGGGATACAACTCTGCCAAAATTCCCGACCCGCTCCTGTTGCAGGAAATCTTAACCCTGCTAGAGAAAGGTGCAATAGAACATGTACCTGTAGCACAGAGGAACAACGGTTGGTATTCCCCATACTTTCTAATCCCAAAAAAGGACGGAGGATTGAGACCCATTTGGACTTCAGAAACTTGAACAAGTTCCTCAAGAAGGACAAGTTCAAGATGGTTACCCTTTCTCAGATCCTTCAGACTCTCCAACTCCAAGACTGGTTGGTATTATTGGACCTTCAGGATTCTTACTTTCATGTGGCAATCCATCTCAAGCACAGAAAGTACCTGAGGTTCGCAATTGGCAATTTTCATTATCAGTTTCGAGGTCTGCCATTTGGGTTGACCTCCGCCCGAGGGTTTTCAACAAGCTGATGGCTGTGGTGGCAACGAGTCTCAGGAGAGGGGGGATTCACGTCTACCCATACCTGGAAGATTGGTTAATCAGGGCAAGTTCACACGAACGAGCCCAGGAACATCTGACCATGACCTGCCACTTCTTGCACAGACTGGGCTTCTCCCTCAGTTACATGAAGTCACAAATGATTCGACTCCAAAAGCTCAATTTCATCGGTGCAGTCCTGGATACTTCCTTGGGCAAAGCCTCGCCTCCCGAGGAGAGAGCACACCACATTCTGCAGATGGTAACAAAGTTTCAGAATGCCCAACATCTGCCGGCCTTCGATTTTCTGAGGGTGCTCGGCCTCATGGCATCCTGCATTTTTCTGGTTCAAGAGGCCACATTGAGAATAAGATCCCTTCAATGGGCCCTCAGGACTCAATGGCCCCAATTTTTGGGGTATATGTCAGATGTTCTGCAAGTCCCGGCCAGAGTGGCTCAAGATCGTCTCTGGTGGGCTTGCAAGGAAAATATCCTCAAGGGAGAATCTTTTTGGCAACCATGGCCAAAGATAACAATTGTGAGGGACGACTCACTCACGGGGTGGGGAGCTCATAGCAATGATCTGACAATCAGTGGTCGTTGGTTTCCATCAGAGGCCAAACTACACATCAACCTTTTGGAGGTGAGGGCAATCGGACAAGCGCTGAAGGCCTTACTGCCCGCTGTACGGGGAAAGAATGTACTGATAATGATGGACAACACAGTGGACATGTACTACCTCAACAATAGAGGAGTCGTAGGGTCACTACCACTGTGCAGAGAGGCAATGCAGCTTAGGTTCTGGGCAATGCAAGAGGGAATCTCTCTGCCGGCAGTTCACCTAGCCGGAGAGCAGAACACAGTGGCGGACGCTCTGAGCAGGCAGAGCACAGAGTCCCATGAGTGGGAACTAGCTCAGGAAGTCCTTCAAGAGATATTCACCCTCTGGGAACCCCTCAAGTGGATCTGTTCGCGACCAGTGTCAACAGGAAGTGCGATCAGTATCAATTTCACCCAAGAGGAGCTGTAGGGGACGTGGTCGTAGTGGACTGGGAATTTCCACTCCTGTACGCATTTCCTCCACTCCCCGTGATTCCTCATGTAATCAGGACGTTAAGAAAGTTCAGGAAAACCATGATCCTAATTGCTCCGGATTGGGCCAAGTTGACGTGGTACCCGGACCTTTTGGACATGTCCTTCTGCCCTCCAATACGTCTTCCACAAAGAGAGGATGTTATCTCACAAGAGGAAGGTCAGGTTCTCCATCCAGAAGTCAAGACACTCCGCCTTCACGCATGGTTTCTGAGAGGCTGAGATATAAGGATTGGGACCTTCCTGATGATGTAATGGAGATTTTGCTTTTGGCCACAAGGCCAGCAACTTAATCCTTGTACCGGTGTTGTTGGAACAAGTTCAGTAACTGGTGCAGGGATAAGAATGTGGATCCATTCCAATGTAATATTCCTACAGTACTCTCTTTCCTTTTACACTTGGCCAATGTGGGGCTCCAAGTTGGCACAATAAAAGGATACTTGGTGGTGCTATCTATTTCTAAGTGCTCCTCAGAAGAAGTGTCTTATTTAAAAATGCCCTTAATTGCACAGTTCCTGAAGGGGCTCACTAATGGGTACCCTCCAATACCTGTTCAGGTACCTGTGTGGGATTTAAATTTAGTTTTAAAATTTCTCACATGTATTCCATTTGGACCTTTCCATTCTTGCCCACTAAGGCTTTTTACTTTAAAAACAATACTTCTAGTGGCAATTACATCTGCCCACAGGGTGAGTGAGTTGCAGGCGCTTTCTAGTAAGCCTCCTCACACCATTTTTCATAAGGATATTAAACCCTCCTTTCTAGCAAAAATTGTCTCTGACTTTCATCTGTCACAAAAAATAACATTACCTTCTTTTTATCTTCCTCCTCATGCAAGTAAGAAGGAATAAAGGTTACACAGACTGGACCCTGAAAGGGCTCTTAGTTTCTATATATCCAGATTGGCTAAATTTCGACAATGTGACCAGCTTTTTGTAGGATATACTGGACACAAATGGGTTTAGCGGTAACAAAGCAAACATTGTCCAGATGGATAATTTTGGCAATCACTGAATGTTATAGGTTGGCTGGAAAAGATCCTCCATATGGGCTAAGAGCTCATTCAACCAGGGGCATGGCAACTTCAACAGGTCTTCAGAGGGGTGTCCCAGTGCAAGATATTTGTGCAGCAGCCACCTGGTCATCTATGCACACTTTTGTGAAGCATTACTCTCTAGGAGTCTCTTTGCAAAAGCTGTACTTCATACAGTCCATAATTAATATTTCTGGTACTCGCTCCTCCAATTTCATACTGCTTTGGGAGCCTATCTAAGATGAGAAATATGTGGGAAGACACAATCCATTCAAAGAACAAGTTACTTAACAACTGTAACGTTCTTTCGACTGGATGTTCCTCCCACGTATTCCTCATCGACCCTCCCAACCTACCCGGCAGTACAGTTTACGTGTCTTTACACTCAATGTTCCTTGAAAGCTTATGGTCTAACGGGTATACCTTATCTACTCATCTCCTAAAAATATACAAAAAAACAGAACTGAAGCCAATGGGCGTGGCTCGAGCCATTTATACTACGGATGACATTGGCATTCGACGGCTGCCTCCGAGGGACATCGACGCCGCAACATCGAGCACAGCACCCTCTAGTGAAGAACATTTTTCTGAAGCAGCAATGCTGAAGATATTGAATATCTAAAATGAGGAATACGTAGGAGGAACATCCAGTAGAAAGAACGTTACAGTTGGAAGTAACTTGCTCTTCTGATGTGTGCTCCTTTTGAGCCACTCCACTCATGCTCGTTAAAACTACTTACATTTAAAAACATTCTGTTAGTGGCATTAACATCAGCCCGCATGGCGAGTGAGTTGCAGGACATATCTAGTAAGCCTCCATTTACCATTTTTTAACAGGATAAGCTTGTCCTTAGGGTCAAACATTCTTTTTTGCCCAAAATTGTGTCGGATTTCCATTTAGCCCAGAAAATTGTGCTTCCAACTTTTTATCCACTATCTTCCTCCTAGCAAGTAGGAGGAAAGACTACATAGGCTTGATCCCAGAAGGGCTTTGAGCTTTTACATTTCTCGGATGATGAAAATACTTTAATATGACCAACTTTTCATTGCCTACTCTGGTCACAAACTGGGACTTCAGGTAACTAAGCAGACTTTATCCAGCTGGATAACTCTTGTCATTTTGGAGTGCTACAGATTGGCCGGGAAAGATCCTCTAGAAGGCCTAAGAGCTGATTCCACAATGGGCATAGCAACATCTTCTGCTCTTCAAAGAGGGGTGCCCTTAAGAGACATTTGTGTGGCAGCCACTGGGTCTACCATCCACACTTTTACAAAGCATTACCATCTGGATACATTCTCTAGCCAGGAAGGAGGATTTGGGAAAGCAGTCTTATACTCGATCAATGACAAATCTTGAAACTGAACATTTTTACTCCCTCCTCCAAAACCTAACACTGCTTTGGGAGTCTATCATAAGATGAGGAATACGTGGGAGGACACAATTAATTTTAAGAACAAGTTACTTATCCCTGGTAACGTTCTTTGAACTGGATGTTCCTCCCAGATATTCCTCATCGCCCCTCCCAGTCTACCCCACTGTAGAATTTCCAGGTATTACACTTTACGATCTTTCAGAGTCTGGTATTGTCCAGGATTCACTGATGCCGGTAATTCTGCATGAGGAAGACGTAAAAACAGAACTGAAGCCAACGGGCGCTGCGTGTGCTATATATACCAACAATGAAGTCGACTTCGAGATGGAAGCCCTCGAGGGACATCTAGTTGACCACATCGACACACAGTACCCTCTGCCGAAATGTATTTCTGAAACAGCTGATGCTGGAAGATATCATTCTCCAGCATTGGATCTTTCATGGATTCACATGCTTAGAATATTCCCCGTCGTCAGGCCAGGAACCCTCGGAATATTTATTAAAACGTTTTCCATTGGAAAAAACTTTTGTGTCCTATCAATGTCCTTTTGGGACACTTACGCATGACCCAATAGGACGTAAGGTATAAATAGCCCGCCTCCGCGGCTCCCTTCAGATTTCAACCGTCTCCAAAGTAGTCGGGATCACCTTGTGTTTTCTAGACTTTGTTAGGTTGTACTTTCTTTCCCAATGTCGGGGAAAGCGTTGTTCCGCCCGTGTGCCACGTGTAGAATGAAGAAAGTTTATGAAGGAGATGGGCACATGGATTGCCTTTATTGTCTTTATCCTCATCAGTCTGTGGACAACTGTGATATCTGCAAGAGGTTCTCACAAAGACGTTGAAGGACCGTAATCGGCATCTAATAACGTGGTTGAACGAAGGGGCCTACCCTCCATCTGAGGTAGGATCGGTGCGCAGTCTGGCATCGAACAGACCTAAGTCCCCTGTAGTTCCTCACCGCTCGGTGTCGGCGTAGCCTCCGGCAAAGAAGCCACAGCCTACAGAGAAGAGTTGTTCCTCTTCGGGGAAACATCTGGCGAAAGATGCCCCTTCATCGTCAAAACATGGTCGTGTGGACCAGGACCGTAAGCAAGAAAAGTCTTCATCTACTAGGATAGGAAAGACCCTTTAAGGCGCTCCTCCTCAGGAGACCATCATAGGTCTTCCTCGAGTAGAGAATCTTCAAAACACCGGCCTAGAGACTCCAAAAGGGCGGGATCGCCTAAAGAGTCTGCGCCACAACTACCACTGCCGTCAATGGAAGTCCGCTTCACTACCGTCCACACAGTCAAAACCTGCAGTGGCCTCGTCGACCCTGGTGGCGACGATCGACAAGGGGGAAGTGGAAACTCCTAGGTTTTCATCGTCGACGGTGGATCCTCCAGAGGTTTGGCAACCGGCGGTGCATGACACAGTTCTGCCGGACACCCTGTTACAGCAGGAATCGGCTTTCTCTGTGTCGTCGATGCAGGAGGAGCGGGAACAGGTTGTTCATCCAACAGATCTCGGCTTACAGGGCGTTGGCCCGTCGACGACCTCGGGGATTCAAACTGCCCCCCCTACATCTTCTCTGCTAAATCTGCAGTCGATGTTGTCTTTACAAGTTTTGTCTACGCTACAGTCCCTCTCAAGCCAGCTGGATGCAAGGTTGCCTCCCATGTGTGCACCTCTGGTGATACCTGTCGGTGACACGGCAGGTCCCGCTCCACGGTCAATGTCAACGGCTGAGTTGCCAGTCTCCCGTCTGGTCAGCGAAGAACCACTCCCGCTCACACCTGGAGGAAGGTGAATTACAGGACTCTGAGTCGGATCAAGGTCCTAGAGACTCTATCTCGGACATTTCATTGTTGCCGTCGAGAGACCCTACGTGGGAATCAGATGGAGAAGTAGAAACTCCTAGAAGCCCGGCACAACCGTCACCTCCAGATGAGATCGAGGCCTTTCATGCGATGATGGCGAAAGCCTGTACTGAATTTGGTCTGACCCCAGAGGAAGAACGGAAGGAATGCTTCTTATTTGACCATATGGGGAAGAGGAGAAAGTCAATCTTCTCGGTTCCGATTCTGGACCACGTTTGGCAGGAAGGCTTACGTACCATGTGCCATCCATTTTCGGAGCCTGCATTCATGGGCAGGTTAGAAAAGAAATTTAAAGCGCGGACTCTACACCTAAGTGTTTGACCGCACAGCCCTCTCCGGAATCAGTAGTGTCAGCGGCGGTTAGCAGAAAAGCTAGATCACAACACAAGTGCACAACACCTCTGGACAGTGAAGCTAGAAGGCAGGATGCCTTTGGTAAGAAAGTCTTGGCTGTGGGAGCGACGACGGTCAAGGCTGCTAACTCGTTAGCTATTATGGCACGATATGACCGTGAAATGTGGCATTGCTTGGCCCCCATCTTGGAACACCTGCCCAAAGAGCACAGGAAGACAGCCATGTTACTGGTGCATGAGGGGGAGGAGGCATCAAACCACTTTATCAACATCGCTGTAGATTTGGCGGAGTCGGGATTCAAGCAAATAAATAATGGAGTGGTACTAAGAAGACAGGCCTGGTTAAAATGTACAGACTTTAGGCCGGAAGTCCAGTGTAAAGTGCTAGACATGCTCTGTGAAGGTGAGCAGTTATTTGGGGAAAAGGTAGACGACACCCTCAAAGGCATGAAGGAGGATTCAGATACTGCAAGATCACTGGGGGCATTACAAAGTGGACAAGCATTTTGGCCTTTTTGCCCCTTCCGCTGAGCTTCGGGGAATTCTCGATTCGCTGCATTCAGGGATCGGAATTTCAATAGATCAACATACTCCTCCCAAGGATACAGGCAAGCTGTCTAGGCGACACAGAGAAGCTGGGATTTCCAGACTTCTAGAATGAGAGGAGGACAGTCCTCGTCTACCAAAAGTAAGCAACCAAAATCTCAGCAATGACAATCTTCAAGACGTCCTGGGAAGCAGAGTGTCCCATCGCGTCGACGAATGGGAACGAATAACATTGGACCGTTGGGTGTTGGACACGGAGAAACTAGGCTACTCTTTGCAGTTCAGGATCATGCCATCTCCCATTCCACCTTTGTATTCGGCGCAACCCCATCTTCACCTATTACAGCAGGAGGTTGTGCTTATGCTGCAAAAAGGGGCTATAGAATTGGTTCCGGTGGCCGAGAGAGGCCTGGGGGTCTACTCCTGTTACTTCGTGGTCAAAAAACCCAACAGCAAGTGGCAACCCATTCTGGACCTTCAAGCTCTCAACAGGACTCTGCAACGCCTGAAGTTCAAGATGCTTACGCTTCAGGAGGTCATCCGGTCGATACAACCGGGGGATTTTCTGGCGTCGTTGGACTTACAAGACGCATATTTCCACATACCCATGCGCCGACGACACAGAAAATTCCTGAGGTTTGTGGTGGGTCAGAGTCATTACCAGTTCAAAGTGCTCCCATTCGGTCTAAAATCGTCTCCCAGGACGTTTACGAAATGTTGGCTCCGGTGGCAGCATGGCTAAGAAGAAAAGGTCATCACCTCTACCCTTACCTGGACGACTGGCTAATAAGGGGCTCATTGCCGGCAGTGGCGCAAGCAAGCCTAGACGTTACCATGCAGCTACTACAACGGTTGGGCTTTGCAGTCAACTTCGAAAAATCCTTTCTGGCTCCCTCCAGGAGCTTGTTGTTTTTGGGCGCGGAGTTCCAGACTCAGTCAGGACTGGTGAAACCTTCTTTAGAGAGAGTTCAAAAACTCAAACAAAAAGGGGAGGAGTGCAGAGCTGGAACCAGAGTGTCAGTCAGAAGATACATGTCACTTCTGGGAGCCATGGCGTCATGTATCCCGCTAGATAAGAACTGTCGTCTCTTTGTGAGGCCAATACAAGAATTTCTGGCGGACCGATGGTCTCAAAGTCGCGGTTTGTGGTCCCACAAGTTGATGATCAACAGCGAGCTTCTATAAGTGCTTCGGTGGTGGCAAATCTCAGACAATCTGACAAGAGGGATGCCTCTGCTAGAGCCGGAATTTCAATCAACAATTGTGACGGATGCCTCTCAAACAGGATGGGGAGCTCATCTGGGATCCTTACAAGTTCAAGGTCGATGGTCCCCAAGAGAATCAACCCTTCACATCAATGTGCTGGAACTAAGAGCGGTCCGTTGGGCTCTGAAGTCATTTTTGCCGTGCATACGAGGCTCGGTCGTGAGATTATTAACGGACAATACGACCACAATGTTCTACCTCAGGAAACAAGGGGGCACTCATTCCAGAACGCTCTCGAGCAAGGCTCAGGAATTATGACATTGGGCCCCAAACAAGACATCAACATAGTGGCGTTTCACCTACCAGGGGTGAAGAATGTACAGGCAGACTCTCTCAGCAGAGAGAGATGAACCAACTCCACGAGTGGGAGCTGAACGATCAGCAAGTGTTGAGCATCTTCAGGAAATGGGGTTGTCCTTCTCTGGATCTCTTCACAACCCAGGAGAACAGAAAGTGCAAGCAATTTGCCAGCAGATGGCTCCAGCCCAATTCGCTGGGGGATGCGTTCTCCTTCCCATGGACGGGCAGGTTCGCGTATGCATTCCCTCTGTTTCCGCTCATTCGACGGACCCTCCAGTGGATTCACAAATATCCATGCCGTGTGATTCTAATTGCCCCTCACTGGGCGAGGCAGCTGTGGTTTTCGGACCTGCTCCAACTGTCCGTGGCAGAGCCAGTGAGATTTCAAGTGATGCCGGACCTTCTATTCCAAGACAAGGGAGCAGTTTGGCATCACGACCCGGGCTCCCTCAGCCTGACGGCTTGGCTCCTAACTTCTCCGAGTTTGGGGCGCTGAACATTTCTTCAGATTGTCGCCGAATTTCAGAGGCGGCCAGGTCTCCGTCCACGAATATTTCATACGCATGTAAGTGGAAGAGATTCTGTGTGTGGTGTAGGGATCAACCGGGGGTGGACCCTTTAAACATTTAATCAGAGCAAATTCTGCCTTATTTACTACACTTGGCGAAAAGAGGTTTATCTTTCTCCTCCATAAAAGTTCACTTGGCAGCCATTTCAAATTTTACTCGAAAGAGGCACTCGACTCTATTGTTCAGTGATCGACTAGTCAAGCATTTCCTGAGAGGTTTATTTCGGACTTTTCCTTCGGCCAAAAAGTTCCCTCCTAGTTGGAGTCTCAATCTGGTACTATCAGGGCTAATGAAGGCTCCGTTCGAGCCTATGTCGTCGTCACTCCTCAAATTTTTGTCGTGGAAAATGGCCTTCTTGGTAGCCATTACTTCAGCAAGAAGGCTGTCGGAGCTGCAAGCGCTGGTGATTGATCCCTCATACTTACATTTCTTCAAGGACAGAGTGGTGTTAGCAACTAACCCTCATTTTATATCAAAGGTACCAACTACATTCCATAAGCACTCTTTGATTGTGCTACCAGCATTCTTCTCTGCGGCTTCTTCTTTCGCAGAGAAAGCTCTCCATACGTTGGACATCAAAAGAGCATTGAA
Source organism: Ambystoma mexicanum (assembly GCF_040938575.1). NCBI lineage: Eukaryota > Metazoa > Chordata > Amphibia > Caudata > Ambystomatidae > Ambystoma > Ambystoma mexicanum. The sequence continues at coordinate 108,679,116 of NC_090938.1, read as the reverse complement.
GTTTTATCTGAGTCGGGCTCAAGAATTCAGGCGTACGAGACAACTGTTTGTAGCATATGGACCCTCTGTAAAGGGAAGACCAATCTCCAAACAAGGACTAGCCTGCTGGGTTTCGTCAGCTATTTCCTTCTGTAACTCTAAAGGGGGAAGCCTCTGGAAAGGCGTCCAAAGGCTCACTCGACAATATCCACTGCGTCATCGTTGGCATTGTGGTGGGGAATCCGCTGGTGACATCTGTCAGGCGGCCTCCTGGTCGGTGCCGCATACATTTACTCGGCATTATTGCCTGGACCAACAGCATGCACCGGATGTGCAGATGGGACGGGCGGTCGTGCAACACCTGTTTCAGTAAGGTAAGGCCCCCAGAGGGGGGGTACCCCTTTCAATGTACCATGCTTGTTGGCCTTTCTTGCTGATTGCATGTTGCATTCCTGCGGTTTTGGTTTGCATTATACACCTCCAGGTATAAGGATACTGCTATGTAATCTATTCTAAGCATGTAAATCCATGAAAGATCCAATGCTGGAGAAGGGAGTAGTTTCTTACCTGTAACTCCATTTCTCCGGTGTTGGTATCTTTCATGGATTCAAATGCGCCCACCGGCCTCCCCTGAATGCAAACTTGGTATTGCCTCTACTTTGGGGGTTAAAATCTGAAGGGAGCCGCTGGGGCGGGGCTATTTATACCTTACGTCCTATTGGGTCATCCGTAAGCGACCCATAAGGACGTCGATAGGACACAAAAGTGTCGAGTTTTTTCCAATGGAAAACGTTTTAATAAATATACCGAGGGTTCCCGGCCTGACGATGGGGAATATTCTAAGCATGTGAATCCATGAAAGATACCAACGCTGGAGAAATGGAGTTACAGGTAAGAAACTACTCCCTATCATAAGAAGAGGAATATGTGGGAAGAACATCCAGTTGAAAGAATGTTACCAGGGGTAAGTAACTTGGTCTTCTCCTCCAGCATGTTAAAAGGTTGTCCTGAAAGTGAAGGGGTGGGCCAGTGCACCCCTTCGACTTACGGGACAAACAGAGGTAGCAGACACCCAAACAAAGTGGTAATGTGGGCGTTGCAGATGCTCACATTCACTTGGAGCATAAGGTATAAAGGGTCATTACAACATTGGGTATTCTGATCGAAAATTATACTAACTTCCTTAGGGGCTTATTTTCGTGAGGGGGTAAGGTAAGGAAAATGTTCCTGACTTTACCCTCCATTTTCATTCATTTGTATGGCATAGAGGATGGGCGATAGCTCACTATCAAAAGTAAACGCTACCTGGCATGCAAACATGCCAGGCAGCGTTTAGGCACTTTGCACTGCGAAGTGCAAATATGAAGGGCAAATGGTGGTATACACTCTTGTATACCTTCTTTTGCCCTTCACATTTGCACCCTGTAGTGAAATGACCAAAACTTGGTGGCGTTGAGCCGCTTATTTGAAAGTGTAAACGTAACGGGCCCCTGCTGCCATATTATAAGAGACTCGAAAACTAGTTCCACAGTGTCTGCTTTGCACTACAGATGCATTTGTGTGAATGGGTGTTCTTTTACAGAAGGCCACACTCATAAACGTTTCCCTCAAGCATTGGAACCTCCTCAGCATTGAACATGCACTGTGAATTTATTTACGTGGGTAATTTCGGACCTCTGTCTGCCTTGCAGAGCCCGTGCTGTAATTCTCCTGCACATGCAAGTAAAAGGTCCAGACTGAGGACCTCGTCGAAGAACACCCGCGAGGGAAACCCAGCAGAGCCCGCTATACTAAAGTATTGCAAAACCCAATTTAACGAAAGTTTATCCGTCTGCTAAACACAGACAGAAACAACCATATGGAATTTAGAATTGGATTAACAGTGAACGAGATACAAAACTGGCATCAAGTGCAAATCAAAAGGTAAAAGAACACTGAGGAATAGCTTTGCTCGAAACACGTGTTGGCTCATATGTATATGTTATAAGCACATCAGGCTGATTAAAATAAAAACACAAAGTTATTATCTTAAACAAGAGTAAAGTATATTTTTTTGATCAGAAGTTCGGACATCCTTTTGGAAATTGGAGCGGCTTCCCGTTTCTGCAAAAAATTGACTAAAAATGGGAGGCGCAGTCTAATATCCAAGAGATACCTTGGTCCATTTTTGTAATAGTAATATGGACGACCTGAGAAGCGTCCTTTCTCTTGGACCTGAACTGTGACACTTGTATAACCATACATGGAATCAGTGACCAGAGGCGCAGGCAGCCAAATAATATCTTCCCATAAAACTGTTTATACTATTATATCAGTGTTGAAAATGCAAAACAAGTATTTGAAGTGATGGGCGCTTTAAGGACTGTTGCATGCAATTTGCTTCCAGCACTCATGCAGGCAGAGGGTTGTGGGTCTGCTGACATCAAGGAGATAATCTTGCACCTAGTCGTAATTTGATGGCTGTCACTTTGTAGGTTTGCACTGAGGCGTAGCCGAGTCCCTGCTGCGAAATCCTAGTCATTTGCACTACTGGGTGCAAATGTAAAGGGCGGTAGCAGGCATACAAGTATGTACGCTGCCTTTTGCCCTTCACATGCTGTGCAAATGAAGTAAACGCTGCCTGACATGCTCACATTCCAGTCAGCGTTTACTATTAATTGTGAGTGCTGCTTGCCATGGTTGCATTCCAAGCAGCGCTCACAATAAAAAATAAATGTTATCTGACATACTGCCGTCGGACAGTGTTTATTTGTAATTGAAACGCGCCTATCATGTGAACATATCAGGCAGCGTGTACAATGATTTCGTATGGAAACCCCATGCTTTTTGCTGGTGCAAGAAACAGGCGGGTTCCATAGGAAATCATTGGCTTCACACCAGCATGAACATCTGGTGAATTGTGGTGGTCGTGGGGCTGTTTCAGTTACATCCATTGTCTCTTTATTGATTTTTTGTGATACACACCGTTAGGGGTCAATCTGGTCCAGGGGTCGAGATTCTTTGAAAGCGAATCTCAACCACATTTCCCATAATCTTCTATTGGGGGTCCCCCTGCTCTTCTGCTTCTTCCTCTGAACTTGTTGCTCGACCTCCAACCTCTGGATTAATGGTGGTAACCATCCACTTTAATGGTGGTCAGTCAGTTCTAGCCCACAGATGTGGATTCCATGTCAAACAACCCCAGAGAAGACCAGAGGAGACCTAAATGAAGAGTCAATTGAGGCAGTATTCATCAAGACCTTTTGAGAGTAGGGAAGCTTTGGCTAGAGAGGTGGGAACCTCCTCCCTCCAAGGTCGAGGGAAAGCATACAGGAACCACTCCTAGGTTTGGAAATCCAATTGACTTTATCGTGTATAGGTTCTTTTAAAAAGAAATCTTTTTGAGAATCTATCAAAACGTCCACTATGCGCGCTTCATGGTTGAATTGCTACTGACACCAAGCTTTAATAAAGGCCAGCAAGATGATCTGTGCAATTGTAGACTGCTAGCTCTGTGAGACACAATCAGTACAGTTGTTGCTTCTCTGTTGCTCAAAGAACTCTGCAAGTGGACAGTAGAATAATAATTGCTTTCTCCTTTTCAGACAGGATTTAGGCAAGATGTATCTGCTACTCATCACACCCTATTTTTAACAGGATTAACAAAATGGCCCCTTATTGGGGAAAACCACCCTTAATTTGCTGCCTCCCTCAACTACTCAGCTGCTTTTACTGAGTGGATAGGGGTCGGCTGAGGAGCAAAGATTATTACTGTTGCATTGATCATGACGAGTCTCTTCTGGTCTTCCCTGGAGTTGTTTGACACAGAATCTACACGGTTGGGCTAGAACTGACTTACCAACATTAAAGCGTATGACCCATTGACTTTCTTCCCACTGATTCCAATAGAACTTTTTACCTATCCTGGAACTCTCCTAAATTGACTGTAGGGGGTACTTATCTGCCTCTGGGCATTTTGCCTGCACAAGGGGTTCAGTGAGCTCTGGATCAAGAAATAGAATTTTAGTACTTACCATGTACATTCATGCTCTTCGTTTCTCTACTGGTGAATGTATTATTACACTGTAACTTTCCAGTCTCCATTTTCCCCCAGCAAACCATGGTTGTTTGTACTTTGGTTCTCTCCTGTACTCAGTCCAGCAAGGCTTTCCTGTGTTGTTCTCTGCATGGTTTCAGCTCCACTGCTGCTTCTCCCGTCCTCCCCTATATCATGCTTGGGTAGTCAGTAGTGGGTGTTTGGTCTCCCAGCCAGCTCCTGAATGGGGAATTGTCCATAGTGATCTGGGTAACCAGCCCATTCCTCCTGTTCGTACCGGGTTACAGTAGGAGTTGAAGTCTATTACATCCTGTTACTATGTTGGCATATATACAGGGTAATTCATAGAATTTCGCACAAAAGTGGCGCACGCGGCTGGCGCGCAGTGTCCCCGTGCGATACACTGCACCAGCCGCGTGCGATAAAATCAATTTCATCGCACAGCGTTTTCATGGATTTTAGCCTCCAAAACTAGCCGTGGCGCAGAGTGGCACAGCGACCCTGCAGCAGCGCCAGTTACGCCCCCAAGAACGCCCTCGCGCAAGGAAAACCCATCAAAATTCCCAATTCATCGCAAAGGGCTGTGCTAACCCTGGACCAGTTCACAGGGCTGCCAAACAGCAAACGCCAAGCGGGGAACGTGTATTTCAGTGGTTCGCGGGAAGTTTCACACGTGATTGTCCTGGGTACGTGTACATCACGGGTGCGCGTGAAGTAACACACGCGATTCCATCAGGGGCACGTGTATTCCAGGGGTGCGCGGGAAGTATCACACGCAAAATCAGCAGGGTATGTGTATTTCAGGGGTGCGCGGGAAATATCACACGCGATTCCATCAGGGCACGTGTATTTCAGGGGTGCGCGGGGAGCACTACACGTGAATTGGCCGTGTGGGTCCTCCCAGGTGTTCCCTCTACACCCTCCACGGCCCCTGCAGCCAGCCCACACCACAGGGGACTACCCTGCACCCCTGCTCATGTCCCGCAGGCAGCCCATCCACCATGGTCATGACCCCCAGCCAAGCCACATGTCACCTTGCACTACTGATCAACAACGCATGTCTCCCAGCACCCTCACCCCCCAGCACTGTGGGGCACCTGCCAGCAGGCCCCCACACATGTCCAACTCATGTCCCCCTGCACTCCCACCCCCCAGCACTGTGGGGCACCCTCCACCAGGCCCACACTCATGTCTCCCAGCACCCCCACACCCCAGCATCCAGGGGCACCCTCCACCAGGCCCCCACTCTTTCTACCACCCCTCCACCCCCCAGCAGTGCGATTTGCCTGTGTACGTGTATATCAGGGTTGCGCGTGTAGTCTGACACGCAAATTCATCAGGGTACGTGTATTATGTGTCCGCGTGAACTTCCACACGCAATATCAGCAGGGTACGTGTATTACGGGGTTCGCGGGAAGTTCCGCACGCGATTGCCCTGGGTACGTGTATTTCGGGGTGCGCGGGAAGTTCCACACGCGATTTCAGCAGGGTACATGTATTCCAAGGTGCGCGGGAAGTTCCACACGCGATTGCCCTGGGCACGTGTATTTCGGGGTGCGTGGGAAGTTCCACACGCGATCGTCCGTGGTGCGTGTATTTCGGGTTGCGCGTGAAGTTTTACACATGCGATTTCAGCAGGGTACGTGTATTCCAAGGTGCGAGGGAAATTCCACATGCGAATCCAGCAGCCTACGTGTATTCCGGAGGTGCCGGGCAGTCCTACACGTGAATCGGCCGTGTGGGTCCTCCCAGCTGTTCACTCGACACCCTCCACGGCCCCTGCAGGCGGCCCACACCACAGGGGACTACCCTGCACATGTCCCGCAGGCAGCCCATCCACCATGCCCATGCCCCCCAGCCAACCCACATGTCACCTTGCACTACTGCCCACCAACGCATGTCCCCCTGCACCCTCACCCCCCAGCATCCAGGGGCACCCTGCACCAGGCCCCCACTCATGTCCCCCTGCACCCCCACCCCCCAGCACTGTGGGCCACCCTCCACCAGGCCCCCACTCATGTCCAACTCATGTCCCCCTGCACCCCCACCCCCAGCACTGTGGGGCACCCTCCACCGGGCCCCCATTCATGTACAACTCATGTCTCCCAGCACCCCCACCCCCCACCAGTCAGGGGCACCCTCCACCAGGCCCCCACCCATGTCCAACTCATGTCCCCCTGCACCCCCGCCCCCCAGCACTGTGGTGCACCCTCCACCAGGCCCACACACATGTCTCCCAGCACCCCCACCCCCCAGTACTGTGGGGCACGCTCCACCAGGCCCCCAATCATGTCCAACTCATGTCTCCCAGCACCCCCACCCCCCACCAGTCAGGGGCACCTGCCAGCAGGCCCCCACTCATGTCCAACTCATGTCCCCCTGCACCCCCACCCCCCTGCATCCAGGGGCACCCTCCACCAGGCCCCCACTCATGTCTACCACCCCCCCCCCCACCCCCCAGCAGTGCGATTCGCCTGTGTACGTGTATTTCAGGGTTGCGCGTGTAGTCTGACACGCAAATTCATCAGGGTACGTGGATTATGGGGTTCGCGGGATGTTCCACACGCGATTGTCCGTGGTGCGTGTATTTCGGGTTGCGCGTGAAGTTTCACACATGCGATTTCAGCAGGGTACGTGTATTCCAAGGTGCGAGGGAAATTCCACACGCGAATCCAGCAGCCTACGTGTATTCCGGAGGTGCCGGGCAGTCCTACACGTGAATCGGCCGTGTGGGTCCTCCCAGCTGTTCACTCGACACCCTCCACGGCCCCTGCAGGCGGCCCACACCACAGGGGACTACCCTGCATATGTCCCGCAGGCAGCCCATCCACCATGCCCATGCCCCCAGCCAACCCACATGTCACCTTGCACTACTGCCCACCAACGCATGTCCCCCTGCACCCTCACCCCCCAGCATCCAGGGGCACCCTCCACCAGGCCCCCACTCATGTCCCCCTGCACCCCCACCCCCCAGCACTGTGGGCCACCCTCCACCAGGCCCCCACTCATGTCCAACTCATGTCCCCCTGCACTCCCACCCCCAGCACTGTGGGGCACCCTCCACCAGGCCCCCATTCATGTACAACTCATGTCTCCCAGCACCCCCACCCCCCACCAGTCAGGGGCACCCTCCACCAGGCCCCCACTCATGTCCAACTCATGTCCCACCTGCACCCCCACCCCCCAGCACTGTGGTGCACCCTCCACCAGGCCCCCACACATGTCTCCCAGCACCCCCACCCCCCAGTACTGTGGGGCACCCTCCACCAGGCCCCCAATCATGTCCAACTCATGTCTCCCAGCACCCCCACCCCCCACCAGTCAGGGGCACCTGCCAGCAGGCCCCCACTCATGTCCAACTCATGTCCCCCTGCACCCCACCCCCCTGCATCCAGGGGCACCCTCCACCAGGCCCCCACTCATGTCTACCACCCCCCCCAGCAGTGCGATTCGCCTGTGTACGTGTATTTCAGGGTTGCGCGTGTAGTCTGACACGCAAATTCATCAGGGTACGTGGATTATGGGGTTCGCGGGATGTTCCACACGCGATTGTCTGTGGTGCGTGTATTTCGGGTTGCGCGTGAAGTTTCACACGCGATTTCAGCAGGGTACGTGTATTCCAAGGTGCGTGGGAAATTCTACACGCGAATCCAGCAGCCTACTTGTATTACGGGGGTGCCGGGCAGTCCTACACGTGATTCGGCCGTATGGGTCCTCCCAGCTGTTCACTCGACACCCTCCACGGCCCCTGCAGGCGGCCCACACCACAGGGGACTACCCTGCACATGTCCCGCAGGCAGCCCATCCACCATGCCCATGCCCCCCAGCCAACCCACATGTCACCTTGCACTACTGCCCACCAACGCATGTCCCCCTGCACCCCCACCCCCCGGCATCCAGGGGCACCCTCCACCAGGCCCCCACTCATGTCCCCCTGCACCCCCACCCCCCAGCACTGTGGGCCACCCTCCACCAGGCCCCCACTCATGTCCCCCTGCACCCCCACCCCCCGCAGTGCAGGGCACCCTCCACCAGGCCCCCACACATGTCTCCCAGCACCCCCACACCCAGCACTGTGGGGCACCCTCCACCAGGCCCCCACACATGTCTAGCAGCACCCCCACCCCCCAGCACTGTGGGGCACCCTCCACCAGGCCCCCACTCATGTCCAACTCATGTCCCCCTGCACCCCCACCCCCCTGCATCCAGGGGCACCCTCCACCAGGCCCCCACTCATGTCCCCCTGCACCCCACCCCCCAGCATCCAGGGGCACCCTCCACCAGGCCCCCACTCATGTCCAACTCATGTCTCCCAGCACCCCCACCCCCCACCAGTCAGGGGCACCTGCCAGCAGGCCCCCACTCATGTCCAACTCATGTCCCCCTGCACCCCTACCCCCCTGCATCCAGGGGCACCCTCCACCAGGCCCCCACTCATGTCCCCCTGCACCCCCACCCCCCAGCACTGTGGGCCACCCTCCACCAGGCGCCCACTCATGTCCCCCTGCACCCCCAACCCCCAGCACTGTGGGGCACCCTCCACCAGGCCCCCACTCATGTCCAACTCATGTCCCCCTGGACCCCCACCCCCCAGCATCCAGGGGCACCCTCCACCAGGCCCCCACTCATGTCCCTCTGCACCCCAACCCCCCAGCACTGTGGGCCACCCTAAACCAGGCCCCCACTCATGTCCCCCTGCACCCCACCCCCAGTACTGTGGGGCACCCTCCACCAGGCCCCCACTCATGTCCAACTCATGTTTCCCAGCACCCCCACCCCCCAGCATCCAGGGGCACCCTCCACCAGGCCCCCACTCATGTCCAACTCATGTCTCCCAGCACCCCCACCAGTCAGGGGCACCCTCCACCAGGCCCCCACTCATGTCCAACACATGTCCCCCTGCACCCCCACCCCCCAGCATCCAGGGGCACCCTCCACCAGGCCCCCACTCAAGTCCCCATGCACCCCCACCCCCCAGCACTGTGGGGCACCCTCCACCAGGCCCCCACTCATGTCCAACTCATGTCTCCCAGCACCCCCACCCCCCACCAGTCAGGGGCACCTGCCAGCAGGCCCCCACACATGTCCCCCAGCCAACACGTAATCACAATCTAGATCCCTGGGCCTTATAGGCAGCCTCCAAATGCCAAACACCCACCCAAGTATTGCATCCACCCACTTAGAAATGGCAATTACATGATACAACCCCAATGGCAAGTTTGTAAATGAACACATGTCCCTCACATACACACAATGGGTGTCAGTGAATGTCAAAACCCATATCATGATATGCATGAAACCAATGAGATGATACTACACATTGAAGTTTGAAGAAAAAATATGTATTAAAAGCAACATAAATTGAATCAAAAATAAACAAACGAAAATGGGAATTAAAAGAAAGAAAGCAGCATGTCCGTAAAATAATGTAAAACCACAAATCATAATCCAAAGGAAAGGTGTCCAAAGTCACAGTTCACAAAAGTAAATCCAATGGAAAATTAAAATCGAAAACCATTGCTCCATGGGTAAATTATGAAAAAAAATAGAAAATCCAACAGTCAACTATATACAGATAAACAATCCACGGTCCATGATCCCAACAGAAGAAATTAAACCTATCTAATAACACTACCCAATAAAAAAAACTATATACAAAAATGTGGCCCATTGTCCAAAAGGTCCAAAAAAAATGCAAAACCAAAGGAAACCTAACACTAACTACAGAACTATTTACAAGGGCAGCGGGCCAGTCCGACGGCTCACTTCGGGATGTTCCAGGCCAGGGCATCATCGAACTCCTGCTCAATGTCCCGGAGGCGGTCCTCCTCCATGGCCCCAAGGGTCCGCAGGGCCGTCGGCATGTTCACCTCCAACTCCCTGCGGATTGCCTTGAGGCACTCGGCCCGCCTCAGGGCCCTCCTCCTGACCATCGTGAGCCGTGCCTCTTCTGCCCGCTGCCGCTCCGCATCTATGGCGTGGCCCAACCGCTGCCACACGGAAGACACTTCCCGTCCTGGGTCCTCCTGCCCTCAGGCCGATGCCTGCCCCTCCGATGTCGAAGGCCCTGAGCCATCATGGCTCCCACCTCGTTGCTGCTGCTGCTGTGCCTGTGCCCGTGCCCTGGCTCCTGCTGCCTGCACATCCTCCACCGGCTGGGGTGCAGTCGTTGATGTGGCCACCCCTGCTGGACGTCCGACTCCCGTCTGTGGCAGGGATGCCTCCTCCACCAGCCTGGCCGCACCGTCAGAGGCAGCTCCACAGGGCACCCAGGTGACTAATGGGTGGGAAGATGGCACAGAGGACGACTGGCGCATAGGGGGTTGAGTTGAGGAGGGGGTCGGAGCAAGCCCCATCAAACGGTGGAATCCGGCCTGGGTGACCTGTCCCAGTAGGCCGACGCGGTCAACGAGCCATTCGAGATGACGTGCAGTCTCCTCATGAAAAGACTGCAGGTCACCTCGCATGGTCCGTTGACGCAACGCCACACCAGTCAGGACAGGCTCAACCCGGACCTGGATAGCCACGTCCGCAGGCAGAGGAAGGCCAGTTGTTGTGAGCTCATCCCCTGCCTGAAAACGGGTCTGGACATAGGCATCTCTGCTGGTGCAAGATGATGCAGTGACAGGATCAGGGACAGGATTGCACACAGGCACCTCCGCGGCGGCCTGTGCTGCCTCCTGTCCCTGGTCCTGCACTGCACCACTAGCACCAGTGGAATCCCCACCTCCAGACCCCGTCTCTGTTGCTTGCACGGCCTCCTCCTCCACCAAACCCCCCACCAACCTGGATGACTCCGTGCCATCTTCCCCCGTTGGGCCCTGTGGGGTCCCAGCTGCCCCTTCTGCTGCCGAGGAGTCCAACTCCGACCTCCACCTCTTGGACCTCCCCCCGGCAGCTGCGGCCTGGTACGCGGCACCGGACTCCTCACTCCCCGACGAGATCACAACCTGGGAGGGGAACCGGGCCTTGCGTCTCCGGCTGGCGGTGCGATCCCCGCCGCTGTGCTCCACAGCACCTTCTCCGCCCTCTTCATCAGTTGACGCTGCAGACAGGGAGAAATAAAACACAGGCATCAGGGCACTGTACAATGGACACATACACACATGACAGTTGTACATGAGTGGCATTGGCAAACCTCCGACATGGCATCACAGTCGCCAACACACATGTCATTTCAACTCGCACACATGAGCCATACCACAGCCATATCGCAACAGCCAGCACCATCCATACACATACAACAGCATGAGCAGGCAAAGGTGAGCCAGACATCACATGCAACACAGGGAGTGCACTACACATGCACACACACCACCACATTTGCATGCATGTGTATACCTCTGCCAACTGTCGCAGTGTTCAGATCGGCATCCATGTCACATCTCCCAATCAGGCTTCCACATCCCGCTGTCACATGCATCCATGTTGCATCACTGTTGCACCCTTGTCAAATAGACACACATGCACATGTACACAGTGCTGATACATGCAGCTGAAAACAACATCTATGTGTGACATCACAAACATGCCTACTTACATACACATTCATCCAAACATGTGTGCCCACACAACTGCATTTGGCATCAAGCCTACACACACAAGCACCATCCATGTCTCACACATGAGAGCCCTTGCATGTGTTAGCCTCATGGCCCTGTACACCCCCACCCATACTTGGCCCCATAAAAACACATGTGCAACCTGCACACTACTGGCACATCACCACACGCACAGCTTACAATCATGATGCATGTACACTTACCGCTCGACTCCAGACGGGTCTGCCTCTCAAGGACCTGGACGTGGAGCGCTGGGGATATGCGTTCCAGGACCCTCATCTGATCATCCGACAAGTGGCCCCGGCGCCCCTTAGCATCCGCTGCCTTCAAGAGGCGCCGGGCCTTGTTGAGGGTCCTGGACCTGAAGTCCTCCCAGCACTTCTTGACATGATGGAATAGTCAGACTGCCACCCCCTCCGCGTTGATGGCAGTCACGATGTCCGTCCAGATCCGAGTCCGTCCTTCCTTGTCGGTGCGCAAACTTCCGAAGAGGGCATCATACTGCCCCAGGACTTGCTCCACCAGGACAACAACTTCGGTGGCAGTGAAGCTGGTGCCCCTCTGCCTCTCTGGCCGGGGGTTGTCAGTGGTGCCAGATGTTGCAGTGCCCGACATGACAACCCCAGAGGCAGGAGTGGGTGGGCAACTGGGTCCTGGGGCTGGGCTGTGGAGCGATGGAATCCCAGTCGGGAGTCTTCGGTTCCAGCAGGGGTGGTCACAGCAACAGCACCCCTGGCTGATGTGCAGGCAGCAAATGGCAGGGCACGTGGGCAGCAGGCAATCAGGCAGCAGCAGATGGCAGGTGGGAGTGTGCTCGGGGCTCTGGGGGGCAGTAATTCGGCCTTCTGGGCAGGAGCGTGGTCTTCCGTGTGCCTCTTCTGCCCGCTGCCGCTCCGCATCTATGGCGTGGCCCAACCGCTGCCACACAGACACTTCCCATCCTGGGTCCTCCTGCCCTCCGGCCGATGCCTGCCCCTCAGTCCTATTGTCACATGTGTGACATAGCTAGGGTACATGCCATCTGTGTGATGGCATGTGTCATGTATGTGTATTGGACATGCCAATCACAGGCCAATGTGTGATGGCACTGCTAGGCAGCATGCAGCAAATTTGTTGGTCTTCCATCTTGGTGTCATCAATGTGTGCCATTTGCCTCCCCTTCATACGCAGTGACAGTGCATGCATGGGTGGGTTATAGTCATGTGGTACATGTGTCAATGAAGTACTGTTTCTGTTGCTTCTCAGCCCTAATTGTGTTCCATGGTGCTAATGCCTGTTCCCATTTCTTTTCTTTCATGTCTTTGCAGGGGATGACGCACTTGATACTGCTGGGGTTGTGGAGATGGTGCTGACCCAGGAGGGGTCTCAGGCCCGACCTGGCACCAGTGAGGGACGTGGTGTGGTGGTGGGTGAGAACCCACACTTGCTGCAGACCGTGATCTCAAGGGGTGTCTCTGGGTGCACCTCCCCCGAGCTCTATTCAGGTGTCGATTCGGATGATGAGACCTATGTGCCGTCGCAGGTAAGTGTTTCTGGGAGGGATTCTGTACTGTCCAACCCACCTGCACCAGGTGTAGAACCCTCAATGGGGATGTCAGTGTTGGTAGGTCCGCCTTTGGTGGTTACGGATGCAGGGTCACACTCCGCTACATCTGATCCTGTTCCTGGGCCAGCAGATCAGAGGGGGAATGCAGTCCTGCAGCCTCAGGTAGTGCCGGCACAGCAAGGCGCAGTTCGCCTTGCCCCAGCCAGGTGTGGTGCCCTCCGACGTGGTGGCCGTACGCCACCTGGCAATACCGCATGGGAGCAATCCATATACGGTATGGCAAACCAACAGGCAGCATCAACTGAGATGATGGCTCAGGCCATGGATAGGGTGGCCACTTCCATTGTCCCCCAAGAAAGGCTAATTGAACAACTACAGCAGGCAACAGACTCCATTAGCCAGTCACACAGGGAGGACATGTTGGCGTCCAACAGGGACAGGCGGGCGGCACTGGAGACTCTGTGGGAAGCCATTTCTATTGAGTCCCAAGGCCACAGGGAAGCCCTAAGGGTGGAACTCCGTCAGCTCAGGGCAACTCTGGTTGAGCTTGAGGCTTCAGCTAACACGAGGACGGAACAGCAGCTGGAGCGGCTCACACGTACGCTCTCAGCTGAGATGCAGGCAACTAGGGAGGAGGTCCGGGCATCCCGTGAGTTGTTGCATGGGGGCCTCCGCACAATTATCCTCCAGAACCAGACCTTCCACACCCGCGTGCTTGCTGCCATGGAGGACCAGACTAGGGCTTTGCGTGGGCTGCCTCCCATAGTGCCACCACCTCCTGATGCAGCTGCAGAGGGTGAGGAGAGCGACAGCAGCGATTCTCCCACAATAGGGTAGCCGTGCAGGCCATGAGGCCATGGAGGTGTTTTTTTTCCGCAAGATCCACACAGGTGGGTTTTGGTGAGCACCCTGTCCTCGGACCTCCTGGGTGGCCTCTCCCACCCCCCCCTGGCCCATTCATGGCCATTTTTGATTTTTTTTTTTTTTTTTTGTTTTGATTTTTGATTCTTGATTTTTTGGACAGTGTGTTGCCTTGTGTGGCTCCCGTGAGCATACGCTATATTGTGGCTGGGCACGTGCAGGCTTGTCCTGAATTTGGGTGAGATGCTTGGGTTTGTGTGACACACACCCCTCCTGCTTCCCGTTTCCATGGGCTTGCAAAGGGTGTGCCCAAGTGACATTGACTTACACGGTGACGTTGGACTCCCATTTGATGTGTGGGCAGTCTGTAGTCAATACTGTGTATACATTCCTAGTGCATATTGTTGTTGTATTGTACACTGCATGGTGTATTGATATGTGCCTCTGCATCCATCTCATCCTCCTAATTTGCAGGTCCATTTCTCATGTCTTCACAAGGCGGTCTACTTTGGAACTGGAGTCCATGTTGTAAGCAGTGCACCTACACTTTTGCGTGGCGCTAACACTGTATAGTTGGAAGTGTTCGAAGTGCTGGCATTATCAGGTAGTGAGGCTACCAATTTTTTAAGTCCGTACTGTCATGTTTATGGTAGGTTGGAGGTTGTGTAGGTGATTGGTATTATTGGTAAGTATTTGGTAATGTGCGTTGTTGGTCCTGCATTACTGTGAGCATTTCATGTGTGGCCAGTTTCCATTAGGGACTCTGTAGTTGGTGACACTTGGGTCATGTTGTGTGGATTAATTTGTTTGCTCTCACATTGCATGACATGCCGTGGTGTGTTGTGTGGCCGTGCCGGGGAGGGGTTGGGTGACATGGCACTGTTCTCATGTTGTATTTTGCAAGTGGATATTCATTTTTCCTGCATGGAAGTGTGTCTTTTGATGACACTGCATTGGTGGTGTTTGTGTAGGTAGGGATGCACACATTGTGACACTTCCAGATGAACAATCTCAGGCTGCTATGCTTCTGACAGTTGACTGTCCCTTAATTCATCAGAATTGTCAGATTGAGTCATCATTGATTGTCAGATGGTATGTGCCAGGGCTGTGTGCACTCCACAGGGGTGTGCTTTCTATGTGAAGTAATTAGCACCAGCCGCGTACGGGCTGCCTCACCCTGTGCCCTTTCCCCTCCCATGCGCAGCGGGTGTGCATGTGGTTGGGGATGTGGGGGCACCACCATGTCCACAGCCAGGCCCCGGCGTGTTGCAACATTGTGCAGGACACATGCTGCCACTATGATCCTGCAACCTACTGGGGGAGCGTATAACAGCTGCCCACCAGAACGGTCAAGGGAGCGAAAGCGTGACTTGAGCACTCCGAATGTGCGCTCCACTATGTCCTGTGTTGCAATATGGGCTGTGTTGTATCTTACCTCGGGAGGCGTGATGGGGTTCCGAATTGGCGTCATCATGTGTGTGCTCAGAGGGTAGGCACTGTCCCCTGGGTAGGTGGTGATGAGGATCATTAGTGGGGTATTGGCATTACTCTGTATCTGTCATGCATGCGTGTGCTGTGGCATTTCTACTCACCAAGCAGCCATGCATCGCCATGCCGCCCAGCTTCCATTTCCCGGTTTAGGGTTGACATCCTGTAAATGAAGCTGTCGTGGGTGGACCCTGGATAGTTGGCATATACTGAGGTGATGATTCCCTTGGCATCACATACTACCTGGACGTTGATGGAATGCCAGTGCTTGCGGTTTCTATAGATGTGCTCAGATGCCCTGGGGGGACGTAGAGCCACATGGGTGCAATCAATGGCACCTAGCACTTTGGGGAATTGTGCCACCCTGTAGAAATCCTGGCTGACAGCCTGCCTTTCTGCAGGTGTTCTGGGCAGGTATATGTGCCTGGAGACTGATGGGCGTGCAGTGATGATGGCCAACACCTGGTGTAGGCACCGTGACTGGGCGGCCTGTGACACCCCCCCCACTATGGCACTTGTCCGCTGAAATGATCCGGTAGCCAAGAAGTGCAGTACATTGAGGACCTTCTCCAGGGGGCTGAGTGCTTGGGAGCACAGGGTGGGTGATGTGAGGTCATCCTCCCACTCACTGACCAGGTCGAGTATTATGTGTGGTGGAAACCTGTACCTCCCATACACCTGGTCATCAGGCATACCAAATAGGCTGGTTCTGGGTGTGAAGATTCTGGCCCTGACTATCCTTCTCCTCCTCCTGCGGTATCCCACGGCCACTGCTGCTAGGAACGGTATATTCATCCTGGCGTCTGAGCTTGTTTGTCGTTTGCGCACTCTTTTATGCTGCACGGGACGTGCGCCTGCTTCATGCTGGCCTATGTGTTTCAGGATTGGACCTTTTATTTTTTGGCGCGTTGTAGGTGACCGTGTAAATCTTCCCGCCCACCCCAGGAATACACGTAACATGCTCTTCTAGGCCCAGTCGCGAGTAAATATTCCCGCCCACCCCTGGAATACACGTACCCCACTCTCACAGGCCCAGTCGCATGTGGAACTTCACGCGCACACCGAAATACACGTACCCTGCAAATTCGCGTGTGAAACTTCCCGCGCACCCCGAAATACGCGTACCCAGGGCAATCGCGTGTGGAACTTCCCGCAAACCCCGTAATACATGTACCCTGCTGGTATCGCGTGTGGAAGTTCACGCGGACCCATAATACACATACCCTGATGGAATCGCGTGTGAGACTACCTGCGCACCCCTGGAATACACGTACCCAGGCAAATCGCACGGCTGGGGGGTGTGGGTGCTGGGAGACAGGAGTGGGGGCCTGGTGGAGGGTGCCCTACAGTGCTGGGGAGTGGGAGTCCAGGGGGAAATGAGTGGGGGCCTGGTGGAGGGTGCCCCTGGATGCAGGGGGGTGGGGGTGCAGGGGGACATGAGTGGGGGCCTGGTGGAGGGTGCCCTACAGTGCTGGGGGGTGGGGGTGCTGGGAGACGTGAGTGGGGGCCTGGTGGAGGGTGCCCCTGGATGCAGGGGGGTGGGGTGCAGGGAGACAGGAGTGGGGGCCTGGTGGAGGGTGCCCTACAGTGCTGGGGGGTGGGGGTGCAGGGGGACATGAGTGGGGGCCTGGTGGAGGGTCCCCCTGGATGCAGGGGGGTGGGGGTGCAGGGGGACATGAGTGGGGGCCTGGTGGAGGGTGCCCCTCGATGCAGGGGGGTGGGGGTGCTGGGAGACAGGAATGGGGGCCTGGTGGAGGGTGCCCTACAGTGCTGGGGGGTGGGGGTGCAGGGAGACAGGAGGGGGGCCTGGTGGAGGGTGCCCTACAGTGCTGGGGGGTGGGGGTGCAGGGAGACAGGAGTGGGGGCCTGGTGGAGGGTGCCCTACAGTGCTGGGGGGTGGGGGTGCAGGGGGACATGAGTGGGGGCCTGGTGGAGGGTGCCCCTGGATGCAGGGGGGTTGGGTTGCGGGGAGACAGGAGTGGGGGCCTGGTGGAGGGTGCCCTACAGTGCTGGGGGGTGGGGGTGCAGGGGGACATGAGTGGGGGCCTGGTGGAGGGTGCCCCTGGATGCAGGGGGGTGGGGGTGCTGGGAGACAGGAATGGGGGCCTGGTGGAGGGTGTCCTACAGTGCTGGGGGGTGGGGGTGCAGGGAGACAGGAGTGGGGGCCTGGTGGAGGGTGCCCGACAGTGCTGGGGGGGTGGGGTGCTGGGAGACATGAGTGGGGGCCTGGTGGAGGGTGCCCCTGGATGCAGGAAGTGGGGGTGCAGGGAGACAGGAGTGGGGGCCTAGTGGAGGGTACCCTACAGTGCTGGGGGTGGGGATGCAGGGGGACATGAGTGGGGGCCTGGTGGAGGGTGCCCCTGGATGCAGGGGGGTGGGGGTGCAGGGGGACATGAGTGGGGGCCTGGTGGAGGGTGCCCCTGGATGCAGGGGGGTGGGGGTGCTGGGAGACAGGAATGGGGACCTGGTGGAGGGTGCCCTACAGTGCTGGGGGGTGGGGGTGCAGGGAGACAGGAGTGGGGGCCTGGTGGAGGGTGCCCTTGGATGCAGGGGGGTGGGGGTGCAGGGGGACAGGAGTGGGGGCCTGGTGGAGGGTGCCCCTGGATGCAGGGGGGTGGGGGTGCAGGGGGACATGAGTGGGGGCCTGGTGGAGGGTGCCCTACAGTGCTGGGGGGTGGGGGTGCAGGGAGACAGGAGTGGGGGCCTGGTGGAGGGTGCCCCTGGATGCAGGGGGGTGGGGGTGCAGGGAGACAGGAGTGGTGGCCTGGTGGAGGGTGCCCTACAGTGCTGGTGGGTGGGGGTGCAGGGGGACATGAGTGGGGGCCTGGTGGAGGGTGCCCCTGGATGCAGGGGGTGGGGGTGCAGGGGGACATGAGTGGGGGCCTGGTGGAGGGTGCCCTACAGTGCTGGGGGGTGGGGGTGCAGGGAGACAGGAGTGGGGGCCTGGTGGAGGGTGCCCGACAGTGCTGGGGGGGTGGGGTGCTGGGAGACATGAGTGGGGGCCTGGTGGAGGGTGCCCCTGGATGCAGGGGGGTGGGGGTGCAGGGAGACAGGAGTGGGGGCCTAGTGGAGGGTACCCTACAGTGCTGGGGGGTGGGGATGCAGGGGGACATGAGTGGGGGCCTGGTGGAGGGTGCCCCTGGATGCAGGGGGGTGGGGGTGCAGCGGGACATGAGTGGGGGCCTGGTGGAGGGTGCCCCTGGATGCTGGGGGGTGGGGGTGCTGGGAGACAGGAATGGGGGCCTGGTGGAGGGTGCCCTACAGTGCTGGGGGGTGGGGGTGCAGGGAGACAGGAGTGGGGGCCTGGTGGAGGGTGCCCTTGGATGCAGGGGGGTGGGGGTGCAGGGGGACAGGAGTGGGGGCCTGGTGGAGGGTGCCTCTGGATGCAGGGGGATGGGGGTGCAGGGGGACATGAGTGGGGGCCTGGTGAAGGGTGCCCTACAGTGCTGGGGGGTGGGGGTGCAGGGAGACAGGAGTGGGGGCCTGGTGGAGGGTGCCCCTGGATGCAGGGGGTGGGGGTGCAAGGAGACAGGAGTGGTGGCCTGGTGGAGGGTGCCCTACAGTGCTGGGGGGTGGGGGTGCAAGGGGACATGAGTGGGGGCCTGGTGGAGGGTGCCCTACAGTGCTGGGGGTTGGGGGTGCAGGGAGACAGGAGTGGGGGCCTGGTGGAGGGTGCCCCTGGATGCAGGGGGGTGGGAGTGCAGGGAGACAGGAGTGGTGGCCTGGTGGAGGGTGCCCTACAGTGCTGGTGGGTGGGGGTGCAGGGGGACATGAGTGGGGGGCTGGTGGAGGGTGCCCCTGGATGCAGGGGGTGGGGGTGCAGGGGGACATGAGTGGGGGCCTGGTGGAGGGTGCCCTACAGTGCTGGGGGGTGGGGGTGCAGGGAGACAGGAGTGGGGGCCTGGTGGAGGGTGCCCGACAGTGCTGGGGGGTGGGGTGCTGGGAGACATGAGTGGGGGCCTGGTGGAGGGTGCCCCTGGATGCAGGGGGGTGGGGGTGCAGGGAGACAGGAGTGGGGGCCTAGTGGAGGGTACCCTACAGTGCTGGGGGGTGGGGATGCAGGGGGACATGAGTGGGGGCCTGGTGGAGGGTGCCCCTGGATGCAGGGGGGGTGGGGGTGCAGCGGGACATGAGTGGGGGCCTGGTGGAGGGTGCCCCTGGATGCAGGGGGGTGGGGGTGCTGGGAGACAGGAATGGGGGCCTGGTGGAGGGTGCCCTACAGTGCTGGGGGGTGGGGGTGCAGGGAGACAGGAGTGGGGGCCTGGTGGAGGGTGCCCTTGGATGCAGGGGGGTGGGGGTGCAGGGGGACAGGAGTGGGGGCCTGGTGGAGGGTGCCTCTGGATGCAGGGGGGTGGGGGTGCAGGGGGACATGAGTGGGGGCCTGGTGGAGGGTGCTCTACAGTGCTCGGGGGTGGGGGTGCAGGGAGACAGGAGTGGGGGCCTGGTGGAGGGTGCCCCTGGATGCAGGGGGGTGGGGGTGCTGGGAGACAGGAATGGGGGCCTGGTGGAGGGTGCCCTACAGTGCTGGGGGTTGGGGGTGCAGGGAGACAGGAGTGGGGGCCTGGTGGAGGGTGCCCTACAGTGCTAGGGGGTGGGGGTGCTGGGAGACATGAGTGGGGGCCTGGTGGAGGGTGCCCCTGGATGCAGGGGGGGTGGGGGTGCAGGGGGACATGAGTGGGGGCCTGGTGGAGGGTGCCCCTCGATGCAGGGGGTGGGGGTGCTGGGAGACAGGAATGGGGGCATGGTGGAGGGTGCCCTACAGTGCTGGGGTGTGGGGGTGCAGGGAGACAGGAGTGGAGGCCTGGTGGAGGGTGCCCTACAGTGCTGGGGGGTGGGGGTGCAGGGGGACATGAGTGGGGGGCTGGTGGAGGGTGCCCCTGGATGCAGGGGGGTGGGGGTGCAGGGGGACATGAGTGGGGGCCTGGTGGAGGGTGCCCCTCGATGCAGGGGGGTGGGGGTGCTGGGAGACAGGAATGGGGGCCTGGTGGAGGGTGCCCTACAGTGCTGGGGGGTGGGGGTGCAGGGAGACAGGAGTGGGGGCCTGGTGGAGGGTGCCCTACAGTGCTGGGGGGTGGGAGTGCAGGGAGACAGGAGTGGGCGCCTGGTTGAGGGTGCCCTACAGTGCTGGGGGTGGGGGTGCAGGGGGACATGAGTGGGGGCCTGGTGGAGGGTGCCCCTGGATGCAGGGGGTGGGGGTGCAGGGAGACAGGAGTGGGGGCCTGGTGGAGGGTGCCCTACAGTGCTGGGGGGTGGGGGTGCAGGGGGACATGAGTGGGGGCCTGGTGGAGGGTGCCCCTGGATGCAGGGGAGTGGGGGGGCTGGGAGACAGGAATGGGGGCCTGGTGCAGGGTGCCCTACAGTGCTGGGGGTTGGGGGTGCAGGGAGACAGGAGTGGGGGCCTGGTAGAGGGAGCCCTACAGTGCTGGGGGGGTGGGGGTGCTGGGAGACATGAGTGGGGGCCTGGTGGAGGGTACCCCTGGATGCAGAGGGGTGGGGGTGCAGGGAGACAGGAGTGGGGGCCTAGTGGAGGGTGCCCTACAGTGCTGGGGGGTGGGGGTGCAGGGGGACATGAGTGGGGGCCTGGTGGAGGGTGCCCCTGGATGCAGGGGGTGGGGGTGCAGGGGGAGATGAGTGGGGGCCTGGTGGAGGGTGCCCCTGGATGCAGGGGCATGGGGGTGCTGGGAGACAGGAATGGGGGCCTGGTGTAGGGTGCCCTACAGTGCTGGGGGGTGGGGGTGCAGGGAGACAGGAGTGGGGGCCTGGTGGAGGGTGCCCTTGGATGCAGGGGGGTGGGGGTGCAGGGGGACAGGAGTGGGGGCCTGGTGGAGGGTGGCCCTGGATGCAGGGGAGTGGGGTTGCAGGGGGACATGAGTGGGGGCCTGGTGGAGGGTGCCCCTGGATGCAGGTGGGTGGAGGTGCAGGGGGAGAGGAGTGGGGGTCTGGTGGAGGGTGCCCCTGGATGCAGGGGGGTGGGGGTGCAGGGGGACATCAGTGGGGGCCTGGTGGAGGGTGCCCCTGGATGCAGGGGGGTGGGGGTGCAGGGGGACAGGAGTAGGGGCCTGGTGGAGGGTGCCCTACAGTGCTGGGGGGTGGGGGTGCTGGGAGACAGGAGTGGGGGCCTGGTGGAGGGTGCACCTGGATGCAGGGGGGTGGGGGTGCTGGGAGACATGAGTGGGGGCCTGGTGGAGGGTGCCCCTGGATGCTGGGGGGTGGGGGTGCTGGGAGACATGCGTTGGTAGGCAGTAGTGCAAGGTGACATGTGGGTTGGCTGGGGGGATGGCCATGGTGGATGGGCTGCCTGCGGGACATGTGCAGGGGTGCAGGGTAGTCCCCTGTGGTGTGGGCCGCCTGCAGGGGCCATGGAGGGTGTAGAGGGAACGGCTGGGAGGACCCACACGGCCAATTCATGTGTGGGACACCCCGGCACCCCCGAAATACACGTAGGCTGCTGGATTCGTGTGTGGAATTTGCTGCGCACCCGGAGTACACGTACCCTGCTGGAATTGCGTGTGGAACTTCACGCGCACACCGAAATACACGTACCCTGCTAATTCGCGTGGGAAACTTCACGCACACCCCGGAATACACGTGCCAAGGCCAATCACGTGTGGAACTTCCCGCGAACCCGGTAATACACGCACACGCTATTTTTCACACACCGGGTGTCTGTGTTTGTCGGTATCCCTTTGCACCTCATTTGTCCTAGAGGGCCACTGTCTGGATCATTCATCATAGCTGTATATGGGTGCTTTTTGTTAGCGCACATTTTGGCGCACATTTATTTCAGGCGCAGGGACGCTACCGCCTGCTTTCTTGTGGCGTACTTGTTTGGCCCTGTGCGCGTCTTTGACCGTGCCCTGGTTTGCCCTATTCGATTCCATGAATACGAGTTGTAGGCGAGCGTGTGGGCGTTCCGCGCACTTGCCTCCTGTACTTCCCCCGTGACGCCCATATTTTCACGCATTGTTCCCCATTCCAAGTGTTACGCCCCGTGTTCCGCCTTCTTTTGTAATGTGCGCCGCGCTATGTGCGTTTTTGCAGCGGCCGTGGCGCACGCCGTTGGATGACCTGTGCGTCGGCGTGCGCCACGCAGTTTTTCAGCGCACATCCAATATTTTTCTCGTGCACGGACTTCCATGAATCGATGTGCGCTGGTTTCCCTACGATTTTCGCAGTTGCACTGCGATTTTCGCACTTTTACTGCGAATCGCACGTTTTGGCACCTCTGCGCCGGAATTTTCGGCGCACATTAATTCCATAAATCGGCCTGATAATCTTTATTGATTGTGGAAAATTAGATTGTTTAAATTAGGGGTGATTTTGCACTTTTCAATATCTGCTTTTGTTACTCTGCAATTGTTGTTGTCACTGGCATATGTGATTCGACTGTGTGTGCTTTGTAGTGTTTTCACCCTACCTTGATGTTTCACTTTGCACCCTGCAGGGTCCTGCTTAGCCTCCCTCTCTCTCTCTCGAGCCTGCGGCACATTGAACTTGAAGTTCCTTGGAATTATAGTTCCTGGCAATACCAGCGCTCTTCATCTCATAGGCGGCGTGTTAGCGCCGGGGTGTTTGAGGAGGCTGTTTGTCGCCAATTTGTGTCCAGTTTGACTACGGCGGACCTACTCTCGTTTATACCAGCCTTTGTCAGGTACTGCTTTATTTCTGTTCCCAGTAAAAATGCCGGACATGCACACACTAATTGGTGAGCAGCTTTCAGGCACGGCTGTATCCTCTACCTATTACTCTACTTCTTTTCAATCTAAACTCGCCAACATTATGGTGAAACACAGTAGCTTAGAAATCACTTAAGTGGCCATGAGTACTTCCATCTCCCCCCTGCCCAATTCTACGTCTCTGCCCCCCTATTCTTAGGAAGCACAACTTTGTGGGCAGTGTTCTCCCCCTCACTTGCACCTCCAGCATTATCAGCACGCAAGATGACTGTCTGAGGCGTTTTTCGGGTGACTCTGTCTCGTTCTCTCCTATCCCGGACTTGAGTTCTCTTATATCCAATCCATTGTATGTTTCCAATACCTGGAAGCACCTACTTTTTCCCCAATCATGCAGCAATCTGGTCAGGAGTTAATACCCCAAGGTTTGCCCTTGTGTTTTTCTCTCCTGAATACCTGATCCCGTATGCAGCATGTGGTTGAAACTGAGGATTTGCTTACCAACTCTACACTGGATTTCTTCCCAGTGACTGAATCCTGGCTCAACGAAGCCACTGCGTCCGAGGCTACACTGGCCATTCCGCCTATCTACCAAATGCTTTGGGTTGATCACCGAGATTAAAGAGGTGGTGGGGCATACTGTTAAATGATCAGTTGAACTGCCACCTCTCCCCTCTGAGTCCCCTGATGATTGTGAAAGTCTAGCGGCTAAACTCAAAATGAATAATAACATGTCATTACCAATCATTGTCATACACAGACCTCATAGAATTTTTTCACGTTTTGAGGAACAATTCATGGGTCTCTCGAACAAGATCACTAAAGTCAATACCCCCATCATCGTGCTTGGCGATTTTAATCTTCGGCCCGATACCTCCTCTGGCAGATTGGCTCCTCCTTACTTGCTGCCTTGGATTCAATAGGGTTCTCTCAATGAGTGAAAGGGCCTACCCATGCCAGAGGCCATTTGATCGACTAGGTATTATCTCATCAGCTACCAATCTTTAATATGCCTTTGACCCCCTGCACATGGTCCGATCATCATCTACTGACCTTTCAAGCATACCCCTCGGCCCCTCCACTTAGACTTGATGCGGTCCCCAGACCCACGAAAAAAACCAGGGACATGAAAAACATTACACCACACAAGCTGAATATTGCACTCAAGTCCAGACAAGTTCATCTAGAAGAGTTTAACAATGTAACCAACTTGACCATGCATCTCACTGACACTCTTAATGAGGCCATTGATGCCCTAGCTCCACTCTAAAAATGAAACTATAAAACCAGAAACAAACAAGAATACCTTGTTTAGCAACGCCATCCTTGACCTCAGACATTTGAAAAGGGCGGGCGAAATAAAATAGCGCAAAAATCCATCACCAGAATCACTTTCCTTCTACAAACAATCGGTGAAGAAATGTAAGACCGCCATTGTCCAGCCCAAGAACTCCTGTTATAATAAAAGGATAGCACAGGCAAAATCAGGTTCAAAGTAGTTCTTTACGATTATGAGGGAATTTGAGGGGAAGACGTGTACTAGTTTGGCCCCAATCAAGGATTCTACCTGGTGCCAAGGAATCAATGACGATATTGTTTCCAAAATTGTTACACATCAGCAAACTATCTGTGATCAAAGGGGGGCTTTTACTTTCTCAGGGGATATTTCTGATGGGAATACTCCCCCCATTACCTTAGCTGCAAATAGGCCTATATTCATTTTCACCCAATGCACTGAGTCTGCAATCATGCAGATCATGGCCGGCATGAAACCCACCTCCTGCCGGGGTGACACCTGTCTGTCCAGGCTCCTTATAGGTTGCCTCAATACTTTGGACCCCTGGGTGATGAAACTGGTTAATCTCTCCTTTATTGAGGGCCATGTCCCGCTTCTTCTCAAAGAGGCGTGGATCACCCATGTATTGAAAAAGAATAACCTTGACCCGCTGCTTGCAAAGAATTACCGCCCAATAAGTAATGTGCCCTTCCTTCTCAAGATCATGGACCATGTGGCCTACCTTCAGTTCCAGAAATTAATCGAAAGTAGCAACAATTTTGGTCCACGGCAATCATGCTTTAGAGCCAAACATGGCACTGAGACCGCCATGCTGGATCTGAAATCAAATCTTTCTAGCATTGTTGACAGAGGCCAGCAGGCCCTTCTGATGCTGCTTGATCTTTCCGCAGCTTTTGACCTAGTCGACCACTCAATATTGTTGGCCAGGTTGGGGACCCTGGTGGGCTGTTCGGGACTTGTAGCACGGCGGGTTGTGTTATTCTTGGGGCCCCGCAACGCAAGAATAGCCACTGATGACGCTAGTTCCATGTCAGTGGCTACTTCTTGCGGGGTTCCTCAGGCATCCTGTATTTCACCTAACCTCTTCAACATTTACATCTTGCCGTTTCTGATGCTCCATGATGAACAGGCATTTATTCACAGGACACTTCAGCCAATTCTTTGGCCTATAACATTGACAAGACAGAGCTCTTGATAGTCCCCTCAGGGCCTAAGCTAAAAAAACTTGCGGCAGTTTATAAAGGTTTTAATATTGCAGAAAGCACTATCATGATAGCAAAGAATTATGAAGACACTTAGCGTCATTCTAGACGCTGAGTTGACGATGAAATAGCACGTCGCTCATACTCAGGTTTCCTGTAATTTCATTAATAAACTACTCAACCACATTTGCCCTTTTATCTCGCCCGGTAACCATTCCTTGTTGTCCTAAGCCATGGTGAACTCACGACTGGAGTATTGCAACAGTTGTTGATCAGTACTTCCCAAGCAAACATCACAGCATTGCAAGTTACCCAAAATGGGGCGGTGGGAGCAACCCCTGACTTTGCCAGGCATGACCACATTACCAACGCCAGGAGAGAGCTGCACTGGTTACCAGTGAAACACTGCATTACTCATAAAATTCTGACCTTGACACATAAGTGCTGGAATCACAAGCTCCCGTATACCTCAACGACCACCTGACAGTTTACCAGCCTACCTGCTCCCTCAGGTCTCAGACCAAGCTAGACCTCTCCAGTTTCAAGATGGTGGCATTTGGGGGTGCTGGTTTTGACGTGCAGGCTCCTGTAGCCTGGAATTCTCTTTCACTCGACCTGTGAAAGATTAAAAGCTCGAATGACTTTAAAAAGAGGATTAAGACCCATCTCTTCAATTGTACCATGGGCTGAGTTCTTCTCTCTTTCCTGAATAGACATCTGCTATTTCACTATCCTCTGTTTGTGTGCTTTGTTGTGTATTGTTTCTT
Organism: Ambystoma mexicanum; assembly: GCF_040938575.1. Lineage (NCBI taxonomy): Eukaryota > Metazoa > Chordata > Amphibia > Caudata > Ambystomatidae > Ambystoma > Ambystoma mexicanum. The sequence continues at coordinate 108,652,705 of NC_090938.1, read as the reverse complement.
GTGTGCGCTGAGGCCTATGGGTGTGTGGCACTTTCCACAAATTGAAATAAATAAATTCAGGGCAGTGCCAGAGAATCCCATATTATTGGAAAGGAGAGAGAGGAAGATGCAGTGGTTGACAGTGTTAAATGCAGCCGAGAGTTCAGGAGGACAATCCATGATTTGGAGGCCATCATCCGCCACCTGGATGGTTGCTATCTCAATACTACTCTTGGGGTAGAAACCTGGCTGATTTAGGAGGTGAAGTTGTTTGATTCTGTCGAGTAGTTGTGTAGCGAATACTGTTTCGAAGATTTTGCCAATAAACGGGAAGTTCGTAATGGGCCACTAGTTGGCCTGGTCGTCTGGGTCTATCTAGGGTTGGTTTTTTCAAAAGATGTTGTATGAAACCAGTCTTGATGGTGTCCGGGAATTATTGATGCTTAGGAGCGCATTGAGCGACGGTCCCATCAATTGTTTACTATGGAGCCTGGGATGATATCATCAAAGTAGGAAGTAGGTTTGTGGGAGACCATCGTTATTAGGAGATCCGGGGGACAGAGAGGAGAGTATTCGGTCCAGTGGGGCACTGTGCATGCTCAGGGAAAAAGGGTGCTAATGCTTTGGGAGGTTGATTCAATGAGCTCTCGGATTATTTCGATAAAAAAGTTGTTGATTCTGTTGCATTTCTCCTGCGTTGGGTATTAATATTTGGGGCAATGCTTTACTACTTCATAGAGGGCATTGCTCCTGTTAGAGGCTGCCGTGATGGTGGTAGTGTAGCATGCAGATTTGTGCCTCGATAATCAGAATCCTATGGATGGCGCTGAGAGGTTTGAGGTTGGTGCGGTCTCCATTGTTATGGGTTTTCCACCACTGTTTCTCTAGTGCTCCGATTGAGCGTTTGTTGGAGGCAAGCTTTGGTGTGTACCAAGGGGTGGTTGGTTTGGTCTTAGAAGACTGATTTTTACAGGGCAGGAGTGTCTACCAGCTTCATAGCAGGAGTTGTTGAATTATTCTAGGAGGACCAAAGCATTTCCTATGGTGGGGATGTCTGCTAAATTTGCTCTTAGCTAATGGACCGGAATGGTTTTGAATGAGTGGTGCTGGGTGAGGGGGCATTTAGCCGCCTGGACTTTGTGGGCCATAGCCAAGTGGGTGACTGATAGTGGCATGGGAATGTGGTCAGATTATGTTACGACATCAAAAAGCATATCTTTATTATGTATATGATGATCATCCCCTGCACCATCCACTCTTTTGTTTTCTATTAATTCGTTTTCTTTTGCCCCTTCTGTTTTTGGCTATGTTTTAATATTGTGTTTCTGTTGTATCTTTGAAGTTTGGTTTGGCCTGCTGATATCTTTTGCTTGTAATTACTGATTGCGTGTTTGCAGGTTTTGCTGCAACATACCTTAAACCATTTCATCCAGCAGAAGAAGCCTGTATTCTCTCCTCACAATTAGAGATTGTATTTTCATCAGCTAGTTAATCATTACATACAAAGGACCATAGACATCCCTCAGTCTTCTGTGATACTATTCGTCACTCAATTGATTTGAAATTTAGTGGCACATAAGGAAGTACAAAGAAAATTCTCCAGCTTGGGATCTTTCATGGATTCACATGGTCTTGAATATTCCCTACCTTCAAGCTGGTAATCCTCAGTAACTTTAAAGCAGTCTAACTTTAAGCTGAAAACTGCTTGTCATTTATATACTCTATTAGCAAAAGGTACCCATTCTCTGAATGGGTTCTGTTTGCAGACATAACAACACTCTCATCAACTGTTGAAAATCAATGATCCTCAAGGTCACTGCTCTGATTCGCTTATTGCTTGATGTGCTTTGCACCGTGAAATAAACTGGACTGAGAATGGGCGCATGTAGCTGGCTGACATGCCCTGGAGCAGATGGGGGGAGGCGAGAGTTGGTGTGCTGCTGCATACTAGGACCTTCTGAGTTCTCTCCCCACCTGTTGGCTCCCCCTGGCGAGGTGCAGTTTGTGGCAGTGCAAATATCTCAGAAACCATGTATTGTAGGTCCTTGAAACATAGTTTTTGAGGTCCCATAGAGACCTCGAGTTTTGCTCCTCGCGTTGAGACTGGTCCTTTTACGGCCACCTTGATGTTTTGCTGATTTAAAAGGCAATCGTCTCATATGTGAAGGTGCTGAAATCCGTGAAAAGGGGTGGGATGTCCAAATGTCATGTAGCCAATAATGTCTGGAGGGTCCTAACAGGTAACTATGCAGCATTTGGTGCAGATTGTGTGAAGGCATCAGAAAGTAGACACAGACAACTGAGTAAAGTTTGGGCTACAAACATTTATTAAAATAAAAATAAGGTTGGGAAAAGGGCTAACTTGCCCTATGCTAATGTGGGATTTCCCTACCGAGCTACAATTAATGGTAGTCTGTGTCAGGAAGTCCAAAGAAAATGTCTGTCTGTGTCCAAAACCTATACTTGCCCTCACATCTACTTGTACAACATGTGTGGGGATGTCAGCATCAAAATGAGAAGTGTTCAAACAAAAGTTCAGCGCTTCTTCTAGCTCTTGGTCAGAAAAGGGTTCTCCCTTCCCCAGGATTCAAGACAGTTCACTTTACCAATAAGGGGGGAGGAGGGGTTCCCTTCCACAAGCTTTGAAGTCTCTTAGTGGTCTAAAACAACACAATTCCTTGGGATACGTCCCAGGAGGCTTCTGTGTCTTTCACCAATATCACAAAGTTCAGTTCCTTTAGTTCAAAATATACAAGCTTTCCTTGACATTCAATCACAAACTTATAGATGAGTTAAGTGGCGTTTCCTTTAGTTGGGTGTACTCAGTCTAGACGCAGTTGTCGAACCACACAGTCCACCCATTACAGGTCACGCAACTGACACTCCTTACTTGCTTCTTTTCACAGTAACACTGCCACTGCTTCAGCTTAACAGTGGTATTGAACTTATCCTCTTTCAGCTTTCTTAGTACTTGTTTTGCCACTGCTTAGTCTTTCACTTTACACAGTTCCTCTTACCGTTATGGCACTTGCCAATGCTTGTTTTCTTGAGTTTACACAATTCACAGTTCCTCTGTATCAGGGAATATCACCCACTGCTTTCAATCCAAGTGGCATTCAATTATAATCACTTTCTTTTGGTTCGGTATTCAAAATTAGATTAATTTTCTTGCAATCAGTCACAGTTTATAAAGCAACCTCAAATACTCAGTTTACTCTCCTGCTGGGAATTTGCACCCTGTTCGCAGGCTCATTCACACTTTCAAAGTTCACTGCTTTCCTGGCCCTTCTTTGGCCTTGTCAGTTTCATTTCATTTACAATTCGGTATTCACAAAATCCTTTCATTTCTTTAAACCTCCAGGTTATCTTATTTCTCAATCATCTGAATTTTAAGCTAGACTGTCATCCCGATTGCTTGTATGGTACCTCGCTCACTCGCGACCTATCAGACCTACATAAACCATACGTTTCACACAACAGTGTCCCAGAGTCATTGAGCCTGCTTTGACTCACTGGGTACGCTGCTCCGGGTGCTGTTCTCTGCATTGGCAGGCTCTCTGTGGCTGTCGCTGCTCCCGACTCAGCGCGCCTCTCTTCAAGGGTCTCTGCCGCCTCGGGTTAACGGAGAGGGAGTCCTCCTGTCTCCAGGAGGTCAACAGACCAACCCCTCCACCGGAGACCTTCCATTCGCTCGTGCCAAATCTGCTTCGGCTACAACTACTCTGCAGCTCCTTGGTGCTTCGGGCACACGTCTCCCTGCCTTTACCTCAGGCTTCTCCTGCAAGCTTTCCACAGGCAATCTCATAAGCCTTACCTGAGCGGGCCATTTATACCACCCCTGTGGCTTCAGTTGCAGGCAATGTTCTTCAACCGCATAACAGTCTTGGTACTCTGCATCCCTCTTCCTCTTCCCAGTACCAGAGTGGTGTTTGTGTAGTTTGGGTAAATAAAATAAGGATGTATGGTTCTATGTTGCCTCTTCCTCATCTTAGTACCAGATTGGTGTATATTGGGAGATGGTTTTATAGCAAAATAGAGAAGGGATTGGTAATACCCTATAAACCGTGTCTAACCCAAGGGTGTCTCATCCCCACTCCCCAAGTCTCCTCCACTCAGGTGATCCTCCCTCACATATCCACCCCCATAGCCAGGATCCGAAAGCAACAGCCTTTCCCAGGCCACCTGGGAGGAGGATATATTGGGGAAAGAAGTGAGGACACCCTCAGATTCCTCACAATTGGTGAAACAGTGTGGAATTGTATGAGAAACAACGCTACGCCAAGCCACAAACACCCAAACAAATTTTGACTTTCATATAGATTGCTGTCACTTTAGGTCATACTGCCCAAGCCAGTGGCATTAGTCCTCCTGAGCTCCAACCCTGGTGGCCATCTTCAGACTTTTAGTGCACATTCTCGATTTGGGAGTCCTCATTCTTTCTCTCATCGAAATTTCAATTTTTTCCTATTTTTGACTATCGTTCTTTAACTTTTTTCATCATCTTCAATCACTTTTGGACAACTGGTTACGGGTTCAGTTTTTTGGGTGAGGATCCATGCATGCTACTGATTTCTCACTGTGTAAGACCATCTACAAAGTTGGGCCTTCTCCATGCTGCATGGTGGACACTAGCATGTAGAGCTTTTTCAGCCCTGCGTCAAGTGTGGCCTCAAGAATGTCTTTGTAGAAGATAAGCATGACAATGCCTCTATTGTCTGCACCCCGACCATAATGTGGACTGTTGTGCCACCTGCCAAGCTTTTTCTTCCAAAGCCTCAGAAGGATCGCTACTGGAGGTTGGTCGCATGAATAGAAGAAGGGGAGAGGGCCTCTGACTTGGTCTCAGTCTGCAGTCATGCCTCTGCCAGGGTTGGCACACCTGCTGAAAAGACTCCCTCTGCAAAAAGGTCATGGTCCAATGAGGATACTTCCCTGAGGGAGACACCTAAAATGGGACATTCGTCAGGCATGGGTAATGCATGCTGACAAAACCTACGGCAACAGCGATAACATAATCTACGGCTACGACCAGGACCATATCCATGACGGCCACTGTGTCATCAAGGTCTTCACATTCTTCAGAGAAAAGGCGTGTAAAGGAATGACTATCCCCTCTCCCTCAAACTTAATGTAGTGGAGATAGACCCAATCCCCCTCAAACCAAATGTAGATAACATGGTGGGGTGATCAATTACTCTAAAATGTTGCAGAAACTAGAATTGTAGTACATTACAGAGAAGTGCTCTTCAAGAATGATTCATGTTATGAGGTTAGAATGTTTTGAGTGATGGAAGGCTTGTTAAGTAGTACATGTTAAGTATATATTACTAAAAAACTAGACTCGAATTGGACTAGGTATTGAAATATGACTAGAAATAGGGTGATCCACCATTTTGTGGTAGGTCAGGCATTTTGTAATCAGGACAGCCATTTTAGGTCTTATGACAAGGTCAGGCACTTCAACATGGATACTTACTTAAGTAGACAAAATAGTTGCTTTATGCTAACTCACTCTGACCTCACTGTACAGTTTTTTTTTATAAGGAGTTCATGTAGGGGACAAAGGAGGGGTTAAGGAGTTGGTAAAGTCGGTCTAGACTAGGTCCAAGTGGCAGATAGGCCAGCAAATCACAAGTAGAGAGAGGAACAGCACATTGACCATGCCATAAAAGTCAACGAATCACAGATAGGAAAGGGGTTGTCTTTGTGACCAAACCATTACCTCATCTCTCTAGATGTGTATAATAAGGCTCGGTAAGCTTAGTAATTTTAGCAGAGTCCAGAGCTGTTTCTGATGATGTATCATGTGTATCGCCTGTTGGAAATAAAACCTGATGACATCTTGCAACCTGCTTGAGTGTCCTGTTTGCTCCAGGGTGTCTCTTCTTGATCCCAAGAAATGCCAAGGCCCAGAGGGTGGGGTGGTTGGACCATCCAGAGCACTTGGCGAGCCAAAGCCAGGAGTCCTGAGCTGATGTCTCCAGGACTAAATGAACCTGAAAGATAAGCTAAGCCATGCTATCACGCCTGATAGAGGGGGGAGATAGTGAGGCAGGAGTGATAGTATGGCTTACCTTATCTTTGAGGGAGATGGGGGAGGGCAAACTGCAGTTACCAGCCTACAGGTAGAAGAGAAGGGACTTGCAGGCCTGATAGCGTGGCAGAGAGCCTTGGCACTAGGCCAGTGAAGGGGACTATGGGCCTCATTACGACCCTTGCGGAAATGGAAAAATGATGGCGGAAATGCAATACCGCCATCGAACACCGCTCGTTGCGATCATGACCCGTCACCGTAAAGTACGATGCCATTAGCGACACCGCAGTGAACGGCAACGCTAACTGCACCAAGTACGCGCACGCGCGCCTTGCAAAACCGGAATCACCGCCATGGCGCAACGGTACGCGAATTCTGACCCTAGCGGACATGTACTGAACGCCATCAAGCACGTCGTAAAGTACCATTCCGCCATGGCGAGAAATACGGCAACGCGAACCAACCGTAAATGGCCCACTGAGTGCCTGTACTCCACTCCCTGGCCTCATTGCACAACTCCTGGCAGGCGCAATGTACTCACACTATGCAACCAGTGAAATCCACAATTCACCCATGCATGCCAACGTAGAAAAGCATGCAGGGGCTCAAAGCGCCCCGTGAGTGGGCATCCATGTACGGCATGTCACCATAGCCGTACTGACGCAGCACAGGCATGTGAAGGTACAACACATCAAAATGAAAATCAAGAACACATGACACAAAACAACAGTAGTCCCCCATCGCTTGCCACCAGCGCAAGGCAACATCCAAAACAGCATCCTGAGGGGGATTGCACCAGCCCTGTACTCATGCCAGTAAACAAACCAACCATCAGCAGAAGCATGTACCACACAAGTCGGCAGAGTGACTGAGCAGCCAGGCTCATCCCAAGAGGGGCCGATGGGAGCTGCAGGGCACAGATGGCATCAATACAGAAGCTATTCCAATGGACATGACCCCAGTCCCCCTCCAACAAACGCACGCAAACACAGTCACCTGTGACCAGCCACATTCTGAACAACCCATCATTCCACCAATCGACCTGGCTGACAGGCACCAGTCGGCCAAAAGCCAATCCCCCGCCCCTGAACAGCACATCATGTAAACAGTCACAATGGCAGCCTCTATCCGTGACCATACTGTGCTACGTAGGCAAACGCGGCCAGTACTGTACCACACAACTCAACTCAGAAGGCGGAACACAATGCAGATCATCACGCAATACATACCGCCACAAAGCGAAAATCGCCACATCACCTGCAAAGAACAACGCAACACGACAAATATCGGAATACAATTTAAATGCACATCCAAATGACAAAGGCCCCACAGCAATTTGCAAAATACCACCAAAACAACCATCATCACCGAGGGCTGCATCTGCAATAATTGACCGGCTTCCACTTGTGTGACGCCCTGTACCATCATGGCACACAGGGCCTACATCAACGTTCCAAAAGGCAACATGGAAGCGGCAAGAACCGCAGGTCCGTCCCATGAGGCAGGCACTAGTCGAGCTGAAAGGCCGAAATGTTGCACCTAGCCACCAGTACAGCGTAAGGGCATGTGGCCCATTGGCGATCGTCCCATATGATCGAAATGGTGCTCCACTGATTCACCCGAAGCTGCAGGAGTCGAGAGTAAAAACCATCTGGAGGAGTGGCGTAGAGATGGCATCTGCAATAGGGCAGGAGATACCTGTCACCCAAAAGAAACACAAATCAACCGATTGCATTACGGGACTCATGATGCATTACAATCTTCATTCAACACACCAAATCCACACCCATATGCATGCTAGCCCACTCCAAAGGAATATACACACCCCTAAATCAGTATCGAATCATAACGAAACCAATCGAGCTAAATACACCATTGGCAACGTCGGTTACTGTGCATGCGTCCGTCAAGATAGAACCCATGACATGGGATTAGTAACGTGCCTAGACACAAGTGTATGAAGGCGCGTCGAGACAGGGAGGATCCGACAAGGGCAGATAGACGTATGTCCCACTATGGCAGCCTTGCATCACATAACGCAGGGGAAGGGGAGTGAATCAAAAAACCCATGTACATGGCAGACCCTAAACGGAATCATCAGTCCATGCATCCACACATCATTCCCTCATCCCGCAATGAAAACGCATGAATATTCACTCACATAATATGTGAAACTTCCATCGCGTCTGTGCGTAATGCAGTCCGCAAAAACCACTGTGCCCCTGGCCGGATCTGTAGTGTTGTGAAGCAAGATGGATTTGGGAACGTCCTGCCTTATCGTCCACTACGCTATTGCGCATCCCATTCAATTCATATCATTCATTGCCTGCTCGTTATGGGCCATGTCCCAAGGACATTCTACAATAGAACGTTACATTTCCAGCCAGACCTGTGGGCGTATCCTCGCCGCTACTTCAAAACCCAAAATGCTGGCCTTCGAATTCCTCACTTGCAACATTACGTCGAAAAGGCTTCTGTGAACGCTTGCATTCACAATTACATCAATGTAGTGCGGCTGTGTGTCATGATGCTAACTGGCTGCAATCACAAATGGGACGCCACGCCCGTCGGTGAAGTACGTTACTGTGCTGCATGAGGGTCGGCCATCGATCGAGCCCTACATACCACTGACTCTTCACAGGTATGTAAGCGGCTGCAATCATAGCATGTGTAACAATGGGAGCATAGCATGAAGATCAGTCAAAGTACATCACACTGCCATCGGGATTAGATACATGATTCAAATCCCAAGATGCCATGCGGCCAAATGCAGCCTTACGTGCGGGACGTGCTCGACCAGAAGGGATTGCATCTGCCACAGATTCATTCAATCAGCACAGGTGGAGGCCATACAGGCCGACAGCACATATATTGCAGACCCAAACCCCTCCCACAACCACTCCCACTCCAAAATGCTACCGGCAGGACTAGCGATGTTGGGCCTGTGGTACCAGATAGCACTGCAAGTGCTACAACTACAAGAAGACGACGAACAACAACAGGTACAACAACCGGGCGCACAGGGGAGACGGAGGAGAAGGAGGAGGAGGAGGGCAAGGCAGGGTCAGCAAGGCCCACAAGCACTGCCACTACCACCACGCAGGCGGCCCGCAATCCCACGCCTCCGAGCCGATCCGTTCAACCTCACTGCTGAGCAGATCCACACCCTCTACCGTTTGGACCGGGACACCATAATCGCCATTGTGGACATGACACATGCTGACCTCGTGAGCATGATAGATAGCCCAACCGCCATCCCACCCCTACTGAAGGTGGTGTCTGCACTCCACTTCCTGGCCACAGGCACCTACCAGCACACAGTGGGACAGTTGCATGGCATTTCACAGCCACTGTTCTCACGGACACTCTTCCAAGTGCACGATGCCCTCCTGAAGCACGCCGACGACCACATCACACTACCACGCACGTACCAGGAGATTACCAACGCTAAGGTGGGATTCCATGCACTTGGCGGCATCCCGGGTTGCATTGGTGCCATCGACTGCACCCATGTTGAATTGGTTGTCCCACATGCCATGGAGGTCCAGTACCGCAACCGGAAACAATTTCATTCAATCAATGTGCAAATGGTGTGTGACTCCAACAAGATATTTACGCATTGTTGTGCCAGATTTCCAGGATCTACCCATGATTCTATGGTCCTGAGGAACACAAGAATACCACGCTACATGGAGCGACACGCAGGGCACAGATCCTGGCTACTCGGTGAGTCTCATTCCATGCATGACATCGTGGCCCATTTGATGCGTCAATGACCTTGCAGGGGGGGGGGGCTACTTAGCACTATCATTCCACTGACACCCTTTATTCGTCTCATACAGGTGATGCCGGGTATCCACTGAAGAGATGGCTCCTTACACCAATCCGGAACCCACAGAACGAGCATGAGGAGGACTACAACCATGCCCACTCACGTACCCGTGTGGTCATTGAACAGGCATTCGGCCTACTGAAGGCTCGTTTCCGCAGCCTCAGCAGGTCTGGCGGGGCACTCATGTACAGCCATGAGAAGGTTTCCAAGATGGTCATGGCATGTGTCATGCTGCACAACATGTGCATACGTAGGAATGTGCCCATGCCCCCTGACGCTGTACTGCATGCACCTGAAGATGATGATGATGATGAGGGTGGGGATGTGGAGGCACCTCAAGGAGTCCATGAGGCACAGGATGCACGTGCAATCCGACAGAGCATCATAGATGCATGCTTCTAGCAACCACGCATGGTGCCTATTACACGGAAAGGGGACCTGTGGCACTGTGTGTGTGTAGTACAGGCACATTGTGGACTGTACGCCTATGAAGGCCTCGTACGCAAATATCAATGTCCACACATGTCATTGGATGATAATGAGGTGCTGTATTGTTAATGTGATTTGATTTATACACCCTATGGACCCGCCACCCAGTGAAGCCCAACACACCCCCTCCACCCTACTACCTCCCCCCCCAACACCAGTGTCCAAATATGCATGCTGTCCGTGGGTAGACGCTATTGCAAGCCCCCTCTACGGGTATCAGGGGCACCCCTGCCCGTGGAGCGCAGGTTCCTGCCAGATCTGCGTTGGGGGCTGCCCTGGACGGAACTTGCCACGGATGATGTCTCTGCCTGCTCGCGTCCATGCATGTCTCTGAGGGTTTGTGAGAGCTCCGAGAGCACACGGCGCACAGCAGCAAGTTCAGCACAAACGTCTTTGGACGTCGCATGCAGTTCCCCCCTCAGGCTCTCGGTGCTTTTCTCCATTTGTGCTCTCAGGCTCTCGGTGCTTTTCTCCATTTGTGCTCTCAGGCTCTCGGTGCTTCTCTCCATTTCTCCCCTGAGGCTCTCACTACTTTTCTCTATTTGTGCCCTGAGTGTCTCGGTGGATGTTTCCATGGCTGCCCTGGAACCCCCGCATTCATTTGCATGGTCCTTGAGTAGCGTGGACGCTTCCTGCTGTTGCTCGATCAGCAGGTCGAGGGACTGTTGCCTCTGCTGGGCCATGGACATTTGCGGTGGTGTGACAGGGGGGCTGCTCAACACATGTTGCCTTGGCACAGGACTTGTGGGGGTTGGCCAGTCGTCGTCTTCAGGGTGCCCCTGCGTGGTTTCGTCATGGTGTAGGGGATGGAACATGCAGGGGGATTGGGAAAGGTCATGGATGGTACCTACGTCGCCAGCACTGTTTTCCGTGTCGGAGCATGCTGGCATGACAGCTGTGTCACCTATGGTGCTGCTACCACCAGAGGCAGTGCCATCAGATACGTTCTTTGGGGGGACCTGTGGTGCTGGGGTTGTGGACTTGCTGGCTGCTGGGGTGCCTGTTGCAGTCCCCTCCAGTGTGCTGCCACTTGATTCCTGCTGCTGCCGTGTCTTGATCCTTGCACCTGAGGTGGAGGCTCTTGGGACGTTGGTCCTGGCCCTCTTTGCAGGCGTGCTGGTAGGGGTGTCCTGCAGCTCGTCGTTGGTATCGGACCCTGTGGTGGAGTAAAGAGGGGTGAGCGTTAGTTATGGGTCTGTCGGATTTGGAATGGCAACGTATCAAATGCATTGGGGTGGTACATGAGGCTGATTTGGGACTGGGCCTTGGAGGTGGTCTCATTTTCGTGTGGATTGAGGATGCATTCATTTGGCTGCCTGCAGTTAGGGGGTGCATGCTGCACATGTAGGGGTTGTTTATGGCTTCTTGATTGATTTGTTTGTTCATTCTGACTTTTAGAGGGCGCTGTCAGGGCAAAGTATGTATTGCACTATGGGGTCACATGGTACTGCACATGTTCGTGGTTTGTGGATTTCGCATTGTTTCTCTTGGCCAACCTACCTGATTCTCCGGATGTCGGCACTCCTTTCTCCATCCCTCCGACTCCCTCTATGCTCTCCATTCCTATGGTGGAGGCGCAGATTTCCTCCCAGGGGGTCAACTTGATGGGCGACTCTGAACCCCCCCCGGTAGCTGTGGCGATGTTCCTGTTCGCAGAAAGTATGCTGCGTACGCGGATCCGCAGGTCGTCCCACCGCTTGCGACATTGCTGTGGCGTGCGGGGTGTTGTCCCCACCGCACTTACGCGCTGTGCCACCAGGGCCCATATGGCCTTCTTGTTGGCAAGGGCCGTCCTGGTCATTTGACTGGAGAAGACGACGGCGGAATTTTCCTGGAGGGTCTCGGTGAGCACGGTCAGTTCCTCTCGGGAGAAGTGTACCTGCCGCTTGCGGTCACACGCTTTCTTGGCTACCTTTCCCATATTTATTTTTTTAACTGGGGTTGCTAACGGGTTGGGATGTGTGTCAGGGTCGGATTTTTTATGGTTGTGTTGGGATTCGGATTTTATAGTTGTGCGGCGTGCTGTTTCCCGTTCCGGCCACATGCTTTTAATTCCGTTTCCGTATATTTACGGTGGCCGTAATTTGCGGTGCACGCTCGTTACGGTGACCGCTCATTACGGTGACCGCTAAGATGGGTGGCGGTATTGCACCTGGTGCAGCGTACGGCGGCGGTAAGGGCCGTTTTGGGGTCATTTCCGCCATCGCAGCCTTTCGGATTCCGCCATGGCGTAATGCTCGTGCCCGATGGGTCGTGATTGGCCGCACTTTGCTCCTTCGTGCAATGGCGGAAACGCTATTTACGCTGTTGCGGTCCGGTCAGTCACTTTCCGCCAGGGTCGTAATGAGGCCCTATTTGTTTTTGGGAATTTTCCAAGAGAAATTATTTCATAGTCCTTTTTTTGGGAATATTCCGAAAAACCTTTTAAAATTGGGTAAATATTCAGGGGTCTTTAAAAAATAAAAAATCTTTAACTATTTAAAAATTAATTCTCGGGAGATGCACTTTAGGAAAAATATTTTTTTTTTAAATGTTCAGGAAAAAACTAAAGTCACTTGGGGAAAACACTCTTAGAAGAAAAAAGCTTTCTGAGTTAATGGTTGCACAGCTTTCAGAAATAAGATTATCACCTTCGGAGGACGCCCCGTGGGATATTTTTAGGGGAAAAAATCAATGGGTTTTTCTTTAGGGTGTAATGGGATAAATATAGCTTAAAGACATAAGTAGTGTATATATACTGAGCAATTGACTTGAGAGAGCTCAATCAATTGAATTAATGAAATATTAACGTGAGTGTGGCCGAGCAATATATAATCGAGAGAGAGGCCTCAATAAAGAGGATACGCCCTGTACTTAAGCTTTAAAAAGTGTTAGAAGAAATTTGAACCTAGAGTCCCATAGTGGAACACGTAGACGACCGATCTGATTAAGGACAGATTAAAAGGGGTAGTTTACACTTCATTTGAAGTATTTTTAGAGTGCAAGACAAGTCTTAGAGAGAAGATCGTAGAAAATACATGTGACCGGTTGAGTGTGTTTTTTGTTGTTGTTTGTTGTTGTCTGTTTTGTTTTATGCTTTGTGTTTAATGTCCCATGTGTGCACTGTACATTTTGTTTGACTTAAGAAAAAGAAAATGCATTTTTTAGTTGATTTAGAAAAAGTTGGCATCAAGCCAGGAATTAAAGGTGATCAATTGTGAAAACAAATAAGATAAATATATGTTATGTGTCAAAGTAAACAGGTTTGCATTGTTTTAATGTTGATAAAAATGACATTTGGTGAAATAAATGGAAAAGAACAAGGAGAAAGTGCTTCCCTTTAAACCTCCATAGAAATCAAAGTCCAGTACCTATGGAGTTAATTCCTGGATTTACTAAAACTAGACAAATCAATCTATTTAATGATTCCCATACGTGAAATACCGCGTCCATTTTGATTAGAAAGGAGCCGAAAGTAAAACTGACACAAGATGAAAAATGACTGAGGTTTTCTCTCTTTTGAACTGTGTCATTTCAGGGCAAGACTCTGTAATTATGCTAAGCAGCTCCAGTTTAGAGCAAAGGAGATTTATTGTTGAAACTATGTAGCTTGACAGTTGGATAAAATAAGGTAGCCGTGCATTGCTAGAAAATGGACAGTTTTCTGTTTAACGACCTACAACTTAGATAAGGTGATTCATGTTTGTAGTGAACGGTCTGTTGAAATGGAATGTGATTTAAGACTTTGTGCGAAATAGTGTTTAAAAGGAGTTACAGTAGCTGGTTTTGAAATTATAGCAAGGCGATTGATTATGTGTTGAAATAAGGATCGAAGTGTCATGGCTAGTGAATGTTTTTTATGGAATTATGTTTTAGTTGTGAGGGCAGTGCCTCGGCCGTGTTCGAACTAAACTGACAAATTAATGCCTTTTGATAAAATGCATTCTGAGAAAATATTTATAGGTCATCTGGTTTTATATGCTGCAAAATGAGACAAAAAGAAGGCATGATTATTCTTTGAAACATGAATTTTTATGTGCGCCATGATTAGGAAAAGTGCACTGTAATAGCATGAAGTGTGAAAGCATGCACATGAGAAAGTATGCATGTAGTTGCACTAACATGAGAAAAAATACATGCACGCACATTTGTGAGTACACAATATAGTTTTCATTTTTCAGTTAAATTGATAGCTGACATAGACAATAGTTAGTCCATTTTTGAAAAACATAGGAAGTGCAAAGATTTGTGTTTTTATATTTTGAAAAATTGAGATTCTTGCACTATGCACGCAAGAGTAAAAGAACAGTAATTGCATTTTACTGTGGATATAACCGAAACGCTGTTTTGATAAAGATGAGACAGCATGCTGGGAAAAGTGGGAGTAAGCTGTGAACTCGCAGAACAGGAATGTAGCACTGGGTGACCTTGAGGTAAAAGTTTGTCAAAATTAAAATTGGCTGATGATAAAAGACAGTCAAGAATGCGGCATTCGCACCTTACTGAAAAAAATTAAAAAATTAAGCATGCTTTTGTACATAACAGCTTGTGAAGGCCACAGCTGATTAAACAGAGAAAATATTTAAGAAGTAATGGGAAGAGTTACAAATCGCAGACAAATGAGTGCACCACTGGTAGGCTTTTGAATCAATAGCTTGCACCAATGCGGATTGAAAATGTGAAAGGTTTGTTCTGCCTTAAGCATGTAGGCCAGGACAGAGCAACCTTCAGTGGAGAAAAGGAAAAAATGACAATGTGGCCTTGAAGGGTGTTGTTCAGTATAACTAAAAACAAAAAAAAGATGGTCACGTTTAGATGTATTTGTATCTCGGGCGTCAGAATCACTGGCTCATTTAGAGAAACTTAAAAGGCAACCTCATGATGAGTGCGGGGAAGTTGCCACCTCATATGAGCAAAATTGTGATCATTGCCAGGTAGAAGGCGGTGCAGAGCCATTACCCTCGCTATGGACAGACACACAATAATAAAAAAGAATGAGTTTGGGGCTTCACAGTTGCCCTTGCTAGCGAAAGGGCAAGCCAGATCAGAGTATGTGACTTGACCCCAGATGGGTAAGGGTAATTTAAGGTACAAATTCCCAAGTTTTGACTTCTAGTGCTGGGAAGTGGACACATGTATTAATGAATACAATGTTTAAAAAAGTGTCAGAAAGAGGCACATTAGCTACAGAAGACATTAAAAGTCTTCTAGCCGTTATTTTTGGGGACAAAGCTGATGACAGTTGGTCAAAAGTAAGACATTGGGCATTATCGCTCATGATGGAGCGCTGTTTAGACAAAAGTAGAGTGGCAGTCTGGAAAGCGCTTATAGTATTGTACCCAGACATGCCAGAAGGGAGAGCTATCAAAATGCCAGAGGCTGTCAGAGCTTGTGCCGATACAGTTTAAGGAATTAGTGGGCCTGGAAGCAGGGCCATGGTCAGAGATGCAGCTAACCATCATGTGTTAATGCAGGCTACTGCAAGAAAAGAATTGAAAAAAACAAAAAACAAAACAAAATGATGATGCTAGGAAGATTAAAAAGCGATAGTGCAGAAAAATTGTTGAAATACACCATTTAAAGGGAAATGGGAATAGTGGAGGCCTATTGAATTCACAGTAAGCAGCATGTATCCCACGGTGAAGAACCAAAGGCAAGTTGATCAACGCTATAATGTGTTCAGAGTAACCAAGGTGGGTTTTTAAGCACGGAGGAGAATAGGCAAAGCATACAGAAGGGGCTTTGATTAATGAGAGAAGGAATATTGAGTAGACTCCAGTTCAAAGATGCTCAAACTATACTGAGGAAATGTCCTTTTTGCCATATGCAAATGGAACTGATATAATAAATGTGCAAATGCAGAGACTCATATTAGGGTGGACCTCATACGCACTACAGGGGGACTTTTGAACCCAGTAATAAGGGGTCACTCCCCTTGCAACTAAAGATTTCAGCCGTTGAGTATGCCATTATGAGGGCTGACAGTACAGTGATAAGACAATTTTGTGACGTAAAGTATTGAACATGTAGGGGTTTTTCTATTTAGGAAAATCTGATAGTATGTTGGTGTCTCCAAGGGCTGCAGCCTATAAGCGGGTTATGTTGAAATTGGCGATCAAATAATCACACATAGGAAAGAGAATTCTGTCATGGGTGCAGCGGAAAGCACTAGCAGAAACTGAGCAAGCTCATGGTTGTTTGTATTTTGAGAAATATTATGATAAACCCTCGAGGGTAAAGGAAGAGATAGTGGCAGTGGGGGTGATTATCTTTTTTGACGGTTCTTTGAGAATCAATCAGGGTTATAGACTTAGAGATACAGGTGCTGCTGTGGTAAAGCACACGACTAATGTAGATGGTTGAGGTACTGACAAAATGTATGCCTACCATGTTGCTTTTTGTCACAGTCTGTTGAATTAGTGGCGCTGATTGTCACGACAGAGAAATCTTGCAGACCCGGAAGTAATGGTACCCCGCCTGTGTGACGTTGACAGTACACGCAGAACTAGCACGTTGGAGAAGGAGGGGTGACCTCCGAGCGGGAGGCACTCCGGTGAAGCACGCAGCATTATTGAATAGACCCGTGGGAGCGAGCACTACGACTCCCAGTAGTCATTATAGTAGGGTTATAGGATAGCTACACTGTCTTAAGTACATCAATAAAATAAGAACCACGCCGCAATGAGTGCGAGGAATGGTTCGGGTTGAAGGAAGAAGAAAACGTCGCATTTTGTAAGTAAAGTGCACCGTATGCAAAATGAATTTACTGCAGAGGTCCAGTACAAATAAGCCCACATGCAGATTTAGCAAGATGCAAACACAGACTAAATAGTGACATGCAGGAATGAAAGTGTTTGGTTTTAAAAGAGAGAAACGATTTTTATAAAGACAAGGGTATGGATGCATCCACAGTAGGACAGCCTCACAGGAGTGGCTTGATATATTCAGAATTGTTAGTGGCCCTAGGGTTTAAAGGTACCAAGCACTAATATGACAAAGAGAGAACAATTTTTGATCTCATTGTAGACATTGGGACTGTGTGTCCATGGAGCAAAGACAGAAAGGTTGTGAATGAATATTAGAAGATTGATGTTTTTTTTAAGTCTGTAAATGTATTTTTTGTTTAGTGAGAAATTAATAGTCTTTTGGAAGAGAGTGTGTTATGATGACTTTTTGGTGTAATTGCAACAGGCACCTGCCAGTGGTTGAGGAAAGGATTGGATGACAAAGCCTAAGCATGATTATGTTGTTAAGGTAATCAAAGAAAAGCGTGTTTTGTTTTGTTCCGATAAATGCACCATTTAAATATTGGTATATCCATAGGGGCATGAACAAGGCAGAAGGCTGATGAGATTGTTCTGGTAGAGATTAAAGGGTTTTTATTGTTGTAATAAAAGCGCGGTATTATAGATAAGTGTGTGACCTAGTGGAAAAGTGGTGAGAGTATATGATAAATTTAGTCTCAGACCACAGATATTTATGAACAAAGAGGGGGGACAGATGACCTCCATGAAATTAGAGACAGCCATAGAGTAAACATTTTCTAGTATACATGACAATAATGTAGCAGCACCCAGTATAAATGAAAGAAGATTGGAAAGAGCGTCAAGAACGTTAGGTAGGCTTTGGGCCTTTTGGCATAGGTCCAGAAAAATGAATTAGGAGAAGATAAGCATAAATAATCTATTCTGAACAGTATAAAAGTAAATTCAGATAAAAAATTGAAGGCATTTGGATGAAAAAAGAAAATTATGTAAATAAATATATAAATAAATACAAAATGAATGAAAGAGAGGAATGAATGAAAAAATGATTGGATGAATGAATGAAAGGATAGGGGATTAAATAGGAAGCATAAAATAAGCAAAAAATCAAAAAAATTAAAATAAATAGTATCAATGAGGGTTCCAAATCGAAATTGAAAAAATTGCGCAGAGCAATAAAAAGCATCAGGAAGTAATGGAGAACCAGAACAGGGGTATGGTTGATCAAAATTGGGTTGACCAGACAAGGTAAATGTTAAACAAAGCCAATTTAAGAAGAAAATACAAGGGTAAGTAAATCGCCATTTTTTGAGTGCCTGTAATTATGTTGGTTTATGTTACAGATGAAAATCGTGGATCTTGTGTGAACACAGGAGGAATGTCTGCATGGCCTGTAATAGGGAGAAAAGAGAAAAGAGGTAAATACTGGTTCACACTGCAAGGGTGTGGGCCCACAGTTGATCATTACTAAAAGTAAGAGGATCCAGTTAAGTAACAGAAAAAGAGGTAGATAGAGACTAAAGTGTCGTCAAGTGTGTAGCTATTTTTCCCAAGATAGGTGCAATCAGAGAGTAGCAAATAAATGAAAGAATGGCCACTTCAGACAAACACAGAAAAAAAAAGTCAAATTGAAGGTAGGTAACCATTTTTGTATTTATTTCAAGATTTCAAGATTTTTTATTGATATATTTATAGCCAATATTGGCTTTGTATAACATTTTACACATGACATCCATTTACATTACAGATAAATAAATTCTAAATCACATTTATACCAAAGTTATACAATGGAATTTAAAACAAACTATGCGAGACATTTAAAAATCTCAACAATTTGCAGATAAAATGAGACTATAAAATATATCAAATTTATATCATCCTCTTTAAGAAAAGTCTCCCATAGACCAACTAAAATGTTCATATCAACGGTATTACTGTATGATTTTATATATTTAAAACAAAGGAGTTTCAAGCTTTCACAATCTATAATGAGATGTTGGAGAGATTCTAACACATTTATGCCGCATAGGCGGCAACATCGTTTATCACGACTGAGGCCCATCCATGCACCCTTAGTCTCTAGCGCATCTGAAACATTAAATTTCATTACTAAATACATACAAAATGTTCTCACACTGGGGTAAGCCTTGAGATACTCCGGAGTATACGTACGCATCGCCCTCATATTAAAATACGATCCACTATTAGTCTTGGCTATTAGCGCACTTATATGTGTCTCATGGGCATTTATTCTTAGGGCCACCTTTAACTTAAGTTTCAGGCTTAGCTTCGTAAGTGGGGTAGAATACACCTCTGTCCATTGCTTTTAGAGAAGTAGAGAAATACGAGCCAAACCATGAAGCTGCCTTTCTTCTTTGCTCAAGAGTGCTTGGACGTAGGCTGCTGGGATTGTCTTAGTTTGGTGAGTGCATAGGTCATAGAATAGCAATACAGATTGAACTATGTAATTTTTGTATTCATGGCATGCCAAAGGAGGTCGACTCAGCGAATGTATAACATTTTTTAGAATAGGCAAACAATGTCGTTTTAGGTAATAAAATGAAGGCACAGAGTAAGAATTGGTGCCATAGTCTAGAAAACAGACTATGACTAGATTGAGCGTAGTGGGGTAAAGAGGGGATGATGTGCAACAAAATGTTTAGTTTTTCTCAACAGGATGATCACAAAGCACAGAAGGAAAAGATCATGGTCCAACACAATAGGGAGAAAGATGACGAAAGAAGGACAGAATGAAGCATTTACAGCTGAGCAGCAAGCATTTACAGCTGAGCAGCAAATATTTACAACATAACAGCAAGCACAAGCAAGCAAAGCAGAGAATCAAGTATAAACCCTGTGTATCATATAGGGTTGTTGAGAAGTAGTTGTTTTTGTGCACCAACGAGTTAGGGAGGGCCTGTGAGCAAAATGGGCCGAAAAACAGATAGAAGTCAGTCTAGAAAGTATTTTTGTTCAGCAGCAAGGAAATCGAATTCAGGTTAAGAAGTAACTTGACCTCCTTGCCAGTCCCCGAATGACTTTTGTCTTTATTTTGATTTTCTACAGACAACAAGGATCCCTGACGAAAGATGTTCTCTTCTGCTACAGATGTGCCTAGAAGACACAAAAGGAAGAAGACGCCCTTCTTGTAATGTCTTTTTCAATGTGTTTATTTGTTGTTGGTTATTTTTGCCTCCTTGGTCTGAAAGTGTCGACTTTAGAAGGAAATGTGTCCCCCGAAGGACAAATAATGTGTATAAGGAGAAGCCCAGACGTCATAAGGGCAGAGAAAAATTAGGAGATAGGCAAATGTATTAATTGCCTAAAAATATATGTTTATTGTAAACAAATCAGGTTCCAGCAGGCTAACCACATATAGTAAAATAAATGTGAATGTGTACACCAAAGAAAAAGAATTAGTAGCTTTGATACGCAAAGAACAAATCTATCTGATGTAGCTTTGTCTAGGAGGTATGGATGTACAGAAAATAAGATAATATAGTTTGTCTAGGAGGCAGGGATGTCCAGAAAATGTATAAATATTGTTTTTCTAGGAGGCAGGGACGTTAAAAAAATAAGATTAATATAGTTTGTTTAGAAGGCAGGTGAAGTTTGTCAGGAAACGCACACAAGGTTTTTAAGGGGATTGGTTGACAGGAAATGTACTGATAATAGAGACATACTTATTTTACAAAGGAAACTCATTGAGTTTTAAATTACTGATGGACAACGAGGGACCTGTATGCCTCCGAAGATTGATATCGAACCACGAGGAGAGAGAGACGTCACTGAGGAACCCAATTACATGCCCAATTTCGTTCAAAGTTGTTGTCTGTAAAAGGCTCCCCCATCCTTGTGTTCCCTTGCTAAAATGCCCCCTCTTTTGAACTTATTTGAACAATGGATCTGAGTGCTCTATGGAAAAAGAGACACTCCAAAGTGAAAGAATTGGCCTTGAATCGAAGGCACAAGAACTTGCTGCAAAACAGCTCAAAATCGACAGTACACAGACGGTCCGTAGATGCCAAACCGAGATGAGTCAGGTGAAAGATATGCGAGGGGTAAATGTATTAATAAGATGAAAAATACATTTTTGAACACTAGAAGTATGCATGAGCAAAAGAATGGAGCAAGGAGAAGAAAATGTTGTGGGGTGGGAGAAGCAGAAAGCATGTGGAAAATGAGCTACGTAATAGACAAACTGTGTAAAAATAATGGGCTAATGGGTTACCTCAAAGCTTGACTAAACTCTCGAGTCTCACAGTGGCTGTAAAATTATCTGAGGCATATAGTTAGTTTAAAAGAAATCTGAGGAATTGAGGTAGGAATTAAATAAAAGAAAATAAAAGTAGTTTTAGAGACACATGCATGTTACGACTAGGAGAGTATAATGTGTTAGTACTGTCGTTGCAGAAATGTGTTAAGATACCTCTTAGATTGAAGTAAATTGTTTATAGAAAAAGGTGATGAGGTCAGAGATGTGTAGGTAAATTGAAAATTTAGGAGGGTGGACATGGATGTAGTTGTAAGTATTGAGTAGACAATTGAATACTATACATGAGGGGGCAGTGCAAAGGAATGACTGTCTCCTCCCACTCCCCCTCAAACCGAATGTAGATAACGTGGTGGGGTGATCAATGATTCTAAAATGTTGAAGAAACCTATGACGTTAGAATGTTTGAAGTGATGGATGGCTTGTTAAGTAGTACAGGCTAAGTGTATATTACTAAAAAACTAGACTCAAATTGGATTAGGTATCGAAATATGACTAGAAATAGGGTGATCCACCATTTTGTGATAGGTCAGGCATTTTGTAATGAGGACAGCCATTGTAGGTCTTATGACAAGATCAGGCACTTCAACATGGATACTTACTTATTTTTTTAATTTATTTTAATTTTATTTGGCTGGTTGATAAAATCAACCTTTCAAATATATACATACAATTAATTTAAAAGTTTTAGCAGTTTCACAATTTGCAATTTAACCAACACTTTACAATGATATTAGTTGCATTGCATTCATGATACAAAAAAGAAAAGGAGAAGTTAGTAAAACATTCTTTTGCATACAAACAACCTTTAGATCTTTCAACAGTTTATGATGCTATTCTTCAGAGTAATTATCTCTGACACAAGCTATTTTGATGATTTGGGAAATATTGAATTATCGCAATGCGAACAGCTAGTCTCGTATTTGGAAAAAGCCAAAGCCATATTTCATCTGTCTCCATTTGGAGATGTTTAACAGTAATATTCTTAAATAGCATATTTCTCTCATCCTTTAGTTCTGGACACATTACAATACAATCTTGCAGTGTTTCACACTCTGTTACATTATGCAGAATCAACAGTAATTTTGTTCAAACAGTATTAATTTTCTTCTCGCCATTACATCCCTAGTGGGCCATAAATTTAGCCTGAATCGCAGAAATTGTGTTCGTATGTATGGAGATGGACACTTAATAAGATAATCAGCCATGACACAACATTTTTCTGGCCAAACAATGTTGTATTAAAATCCTTGTAGGTCATACAACTATTTTGGTTCATGATCCTATCATATTGATAGATTTCGAGCTTGGCCCGCTCAGGATTTTGTGATAATTGGTCTATATCAACATCTCCATCCGCTAGAACATTTATAGCACATTTGAGCCATGTTTGAGGAAACATGTGCTTTGCAGTTAATAAATATCATGCAGCTATGCTCAAGATGTTCGGTGCATTAAGGCCCAACAGGGACTTTCTCAAAAAAGCACACATTTTCCACAAAGTGAGATCAAACTTAGTTCAAACCTTATCATTTAAGGTTTGTTTCCAAAAACGGGATTCCATTTTGTGCCACCACATCTGGCCCTTGGGAATATTAGCTTCTGTCCCATAGATCAGAGTAGGGATCACCCTTTGTTGATAAAATACCACAGTATGCTTGATTGAGAATTTTGCAAATTTCCACATTATTATTTTCGCTTGCGAAATTAGGGACTGCAATTTACATTTTAGTTCTATCTTGTTTATCTCAGAATTCATTGAATCAGTTATTGTAATGCCAAGGTATTTATATTGAGAAAACCTGACAAGTTCTACATTATGCAATTTCCACTTTAGGATCTTTGCTTGACTCTGATATTCGGTTTGCAGACCATAACTTGTGTCTTATCTGTATTTATCACCAAGTTGTTCTTCCTCACATAGATGTCAAATGTATTAAGCATATTTTGTAAGCCAACTGATGTTTGTGATAAGAGCACAAGATCATTGGCATATAATAAGTGGTGGATTTTCTGGTTAACTACTCTAGGTGGATCACCCATTACTTCTAAAAAGGATTCACCCATATCCAATATAAACATGTTAAATATGGTAGAGGCCAAAATACAGCCCTGCTTGAGTCCACGAAGGGTCCCAAATGGCGAGGAGAGATATCCATCAGTGGTCAATCTAACTTAAATTGTTATTGTTGTTTTTGTGTTTAAAAGCAGAATACAGCCCTGAGAAGTGATCAACCCAAAGCTGCTCTGCTACCCCGATTGCTTGATATAGAATTTGAGGACCCTGTGTAGCCTGATTTAATAGGGACCACATTTTAGCATTGTTTTTAGATTAGAGCATTCTTAAAATGTTCGCTCCATCTTGTTGGTATAGCTCAGCCCGTCTGGATCTTAACCAATTCTTGTATCTAGTACACAAGCGTGCTATTATGGATGATCACAGTACTAGCGGCTGTTTTAGGGCCTCTCGTTTTTGAGAACGAAGCAAAGTTTTTTGCATTCTTAACTCATGATTATAAACATGAAGGTTTGGAAAATTGTTTTTGCCTCGACTATACTTCAGAGGTTTATTTTGAAATGATTGCATCATATCACAATATACAACATTCGACAAGCTGCCTCTGACTTTATCGAAATTTTGTTCCAACAGCAACTGATTAAAATGTACTAGTGATTCTTCCGACCATCATAGTCTATTGAGACCAGGGTTCACAGTGAGAAATCCTTGTTGGTAATGGCTCCCACTAGATGATTTGCTGTTTGACATAATCCATTTGGTTGTCCGCTGATCGTGATCACTAGTATTAGTTTCAATGATATAAAAATCCAGAATTGCTGGTAAAAGGGCCACATTGACGTATGTATAATCTATAGTAGAGTAACTCGCTCTCCTTCGCCAAGTCGGACTTGATGGAATTTCTGAATTAAATGCTCCATTAAGCCTACACAAATTGTGCGATTTCATGAAAAGATTCCACTTTAGCAGTCTGGATTTATTAGATGACAGTTTTTCAAGACAAAGTTAATGTTAAAATCACCTGTGATTATAATGTAATTTACCGTGGGTTCAATAGTAATCATTACAAATAATTCAGTAAGGTCTTTAAAAGAGCAAGTGTCAGAAATTCCCACAGGATTACAATACAAGTTAATCACAGCAAAACCATACTTTTGAATGTAGACCTTTTTCATTTGCATAAAGCTATTCGGTGTAGCCCAATGTTCAGATTTTATACCACTGACCTTTTTTCCTCGATTTGTCTTTTTAGCAGGATTCAAGTAAATATCAAACTTGTCCCATATCGGGACCTTTGTGAGCCAAGTCTCTTGCAGTAGTATAATGTTAAATCTGTCTAAAGAATTTTCGTTGTTATTTAGCAAATGCTTGAAACCTCTGGTGTTCCAACTAAGCAACAAGACCTCTGGATCATTTGTTGGTACATCTAGTTACTTAGAGGTTCCATTACATTTACACACACATGCATTTTGATTTCTCATGGCCACATTTCTATCCGAGGTGATGGGAAGTTCTTGTTGCCTAGCTGCAAATTTTTGATGTACAATATGAGGGGCAGTTGATGTTAAGACTTCTGTAGATTTTCCAAAACCCAGCACATATATAGCTGATTTTTGGCCAGCCAGATCTTATTTTGGATGACTCGAGAGTTCATCCAAATTCTGACCAGATTTAATCTAGGTGTGTTTGGGAATTCGACTAGTGTAATATCAGAGGAGACAATATCCACCAACTGGGGAATATCCGAGAATATTGTCAGCACAGACCGACGATTCAGATCATACTGCTTGCATGGGATTGATCTACATTTCAGGTTTAGAAAATGGGCAGATGGATGCTTTAGATGGGGTGGGGAGGTTTTGTTGTTATTTGTCTTTGGATCTTCTTGATTGGACCCGACGTTGCTTGAATTGGGGCTTATTTCCCTATTTGTGATTAGCAGTGCTTTTATTCATTGTATTTATTAATTGTATCCGGTACTAAGTCTGCTAGGAATGAGCCATTCTTTCCTTGTGTTTTTAGGTGATCAGCATCGGGCAGAACAATTGGCATTTCTGATTTAGAGACATTCCCACATGTCTCATCATCCTTCAGGCAACCGCCGTCAGCCGGTGAAGGCTGGACACTTTGCCGTTTGTTAGGGATGTCTGCATGCAATGTTGCGTTTCTATCTATATATCTTTCCTTGCCACCTTGTCCTACATTGCTGAAGGGATTCTCAGGTGTAATTTGCTTCTCTACTATGGGGAGAAGTGGGTTTTAGGGTTTTAGCAGGATTCAAGTAAATATCAAACTTGTCCCATATCGGGACCTTTGTGAGCCAAGTCTCTTGCAGTAGTATAATGTTAAATCTGTCTAAAGAATTTTCGTTGTTATTTAGCAAATGCTTGAAACCTCTGGTGTTCCAACTAAGCAACGAGACCCCTGGATCATTTGTTGGTACATCTAGTTACCTAGAGGTTCCATTACATGTACACACACATGCATTTTGATTTCTCATGGCCACATTTCTATCCGAGGTGATGGGAAGTTCTTGTTGCCTAGCTGCAAATTTCTGATGTACAATATGAGGGGCAGTTGATGTTAAGACTTCTGTAGATTTTCCAAAACCCAGCACATATATAGCTGATTTTTGGCCAGCCAGATCTTATTTTGGATGACTCGAGAGTTCATCCAAATTCTGACCAGATTTAATCTTGGTCTGTTTGGGAATTCGACTAGTGTAATATCAGAGGAGACAATATCCACCAACTGGGGAATATCCGAGAATATTGTCAGCACAGACCGACGATTCAGATCATACTGCTTGCATGGGTTTGATCTACATTTCAGGTTTAGAAAATGGGCAGCTGGATGCTTTAGATGGGGTGGGGAGGTTTTGTTGTTATTTGTCTTTGGATCTTCTTGATTGGACCCGACGTTGCTTGAATTGGGGCTTATTTCCCTATTTGTGATTAGCACTGCTTTTATTCATTGTATTTATTAATTGTATCCGGTACTAAGTCTGCTAGGAGTGAGCCATTCTTTCCTTGTGTTTTTAGGTGATCAGCATCGGGCAGAACAATTGGCATTTCTGATTTAGAGACATTCCCACATGTCTCATCATCCTTCAGGCAACCGCCGTCAGCCGGTGAAGGCTGGACACTTTGCCGTTTGTTAGGGATGTCTGCATGCAATGTTGTGTGTCTATCTATATATCTTTCCTTGCCACCTTGTCCTACATTGCTGAAGGGATTCTCAGGTGTAATTTGCTTCTCTACTATGGGGAGAAGTGGGTGGCCGGCCATATAGGCATCTACAGCTCTCCTAATTTCCTGCCGATGGACATCAGATGCAACTTGGTTTGCGATAGATGTACCAACCAGTAAAATTGAGAGTTTTTTCCTAGAGGCAGGTGTATCATCATCTTTTGCTCCTCGAGCTGATGCCACTTCAACTAGTTCATCCAAAGGCGCATAGGACAAAACCTTCTTGTTCACATTGGTCAGTTGGTGGGTAGCTCTGGCATGAGCTTGCAGTTGGTATTTTTTTGAGACAGCATTCAAGGCCATTACATAACTTTTGTTAGGTACCTTAATGGCTTTGAAGAATTGCTTTGTGTTTGTTGAGACCTTTATCTTTGAGTCTTTTTGATTTTTAGACAACTTTGTCTGCAGGGGAACTTGAGATTTCTTTTTGGATAAATTGGCAAAGATTGTATATGTGTTTTTAGAGGGCCACAGATTGGCTAGATGGAGTCATGCTAATATCAGCTTTGGATTGGCCAGGCATTTCATAAATAATTGCCTCATGAAATGGAACCGGCATGCTCAATTTGGGATGTATTTGTGATGCAGAAACCTCTGGTTTATTTATTTGTTTTTTTCACATAAAGATGTTTGGCAAGCAACTGTGGCTCTCAGAATGGACACTTCAGGTTCGGACTGCGCTTCTCTCGTCTTCCGGCTCAACCAAGTACCTGTTTCTTTTTGCCATGAAATGATTTGTTCAATTTGTTTTGATTGAGAGAAAAGTTTTTTATCAAAAGACTCATACAATTTGCTCAATGAGAGCATCGTTAAATTCATGGTGTTTAGTGTTATTTCAACTTGTTTTGTAACAGAATCCAATTTTGGGGAAATAGAAAGATTTACAGTAGGGCCAGACTGTTTCCGTGGCGTGGAAACATAGAAGGAGGCCACTGAGTCTAAGTTCGATTTATCATCTCCATCAAACAGAATAGGGGAGCCTGATAAATTAAGGGACTGGCCGTGAGCCGAAAATTGAGAGGCGCTTGAGTCCAGGTTAATTATGGCAATATCTGGAGACACATTTAAACAAGGGGTAACATTTTCGTCCGCTTCAGCAGTGGGAGGAACATTTTCCAAAAGAGCACTTTCCATCATTGAGGAGTTAGGATCCACTCCAGGACCAGTCACCATTTCCTTCGAGGCGGCTGTCGACAATGCAGGGTTTTGCTCCATGGATGTATGATGCAAAGCATTTGGACACACGTCCAGAGATTTTATGGAATGTTGGCTTTTCTCCATGGCCAAAGAAGTTAAAGGTTTCAACACATCATTAACTGAATTCAAACTTGCTGCCCTTGGTAACTCAGCTGTGAAACAATTTGTCAAATCCGTGCTGGGTTGCAGGTCCTTGCAAAATGTGCGTATATCTGATGCCGGAGAGTAAAAGGGAACGATTTTAACAGCTTTCGTTGCCCTTTTTTCAAGTGGAGTGGATGACGAATGATTTAGGCTTCGCTTCTGCGACCCGAGCGATTGAGACCTTTGTCTAGACCAGGGGTCTCCAAACAGTCGATCGCGAGCTACCAGTAGCTCGCCAGAGCCTTTGAAGTAGCTCGCGCTCGGGTTTCAGAAAAAAAAAATGAAAATGATGCCAGGAAGTGCTCTGACCAATCACAGGCCTGCAAATCTCTATAGCATATAGATTGCACCTTGTGATTGGCCAGAGCACGTTCCTTGCTGGGAGCTGTGCTCCCATTGGCCACAGTGGCTGATGCTGGGGCTTGGATTCCAGGAGCGAGCTGAAACTGGCAGGATCGGAGGCGGCAGACGGAGTGCGGGCCCCCGGGGGTTTGGGGTTTGAACGTTGGAGTGCGGTCGGCGTGTTTCGGGTCGGTGGTCGGGCTGTTGAGGGGTGTTGCGCGGGTGGCGGATGCGATTAGTAGTGGCGGGAGAAGCGGAGCTGGGGTCGGGGAGTGAGTTGGTGGGGGGCGTTTGTTTGTGGTGGGGTGGCTGTTGGTGTGGATTGGCTGGGTGTGGTTTGTGGTAGGGTGGCTAGTGGTGCGTGTGGTAGTGTGGGTGTCGCTTGGGTTAGTCGCGGTGGGTTGGCGGCAGCGCGCGGTGCCTCGCCTGAAGCGCATGTGTAGGCGTACGGGCTGGGGTCTCGCGGGTCTGCGCGCCGGTCTCCGGGCTCCCTGGGTGGTGTGAGTTTGGGGTGTAGTGTCTGTTGGTGTGGATTGGTGGGGTGTGGTTGTTTGCGGTGGGATTGCGGGTGGCTGGTGTTGGATTGGTGGGGTGTGGTAGTTTGCGGTGGGGTTGCAGGTGGCAGGTGTTGTTTTGGGGTAGTAGTTTGTGGCTGGAGGTTCGTGTGTGGGTGTCGCTTGGGTTAGTCGCGGTGGGTTGGCGGCAACGCGCGGTGCCTCGCCTGAAGCGCATGTGTAGGCGTACGGGCTGGGGTCTCGCGGGTCTGCGCGCCGGTCTCCGGGCTCCCTGGGTGGTGTGTGTTTGGGGTGTAGTGTCTGTTGGTGTGGATTGGTGGGGTGTGGTTGTTTGCGGTGGGATTGCGGGTGGCTGGTGTTGGATTGGTGGGGCATGGTAGTTTGCGGTAGGGTTGCAGGTGGCAGGTGTTGTTTTGGGGTAGTGGTTGTTTGTGGCTGGAGGTTCGTGTGTGGGTGTCGCTTGGATTAGTCGCGGTGGGTTGGCGGCAGCGCGCGGTGCCTCGCCTGAAGCGCATGTGTAGGCGTACGGGCTGGGGTCTCGCGGGTCTGCGCGCCGGTCTCCGGGCTCCCTGGGTGGTGTGAGTTTGGGGTGTAGTGTCTGTTGGTGTGAATTGGTGGGGTGTGGTTGTTTGCGGTGGGATTGCGGGTGGCTGGTGTTGGATTGGTGGGGTGTGGTAGTTTGCGGTGGGGTTGCAGGTGGCAGGTGTTGTTTTGGGGTAGTAGTTGTTTGTGGCTGGAGGTTCGTGTGTGGGTGTCGCTTGGGTTAGTCGCGGTGGGTTGGCGGCAGCGCGCGGTGCCTCGCCTGAAGCGCATGTGTAGGCGTACGGGCTGGGGTCTCGCGGGTCTGCGCGCCGGTCTCCGGGCTCCCGGGGTGGTGTGTGTTTGGGGTGTAGTGTCTGTTGGTGTGGATTGGTGGGGTGTGGTTGTTTGCGGTGGGATTGCGAGTGGCTGGTGTTGGATTGGTGGGGTGTGGTTGTTTGCGGTGGGGTTGCGGGTGGTTGTGTGGAAGTGTGGCCTGTGTGTTGATTGGTGTAGGTGGTGCACATCATCCTTTAGGATGGGAAGCGCCTGCGTGGGTCCGCCCACGCGTTCGTTAATTAAGTAGAAGAAGAAGAAGAAACTGGCAGGAAAACTTCTTTTGTGAAGGTAAGTTGGGTCGGGTCGGGTGGATGGGGGAAGTTAATCTTTTTTTTTTCTGCCGAGCCACTGCAGCCCCTGTGCGCACAGCTGTTGTGTGTGCTGTTAGAGGGGCGGGCAGCTCGGCAGAACGAAGCCCGGGGTGAAATGGAGACATTTAGCTATGATGCTTAATGTCTCTGCTTCACCCCGGGTTCGTTTGCAATCATGTGAGCTATTTTTAGAAGGCAGGGCTCTGGCGAGGAAGCCCCCTCGGGATTTCCTCGCCAGAGCCCTGCGTTTCTAATAGTACCTCACATAACTGAAATCAGCCCAGGGCGAGCGGAGACATGCAGCATCATAGCTTCATGCCCCCGTTTCGACCCCGGGCTCGTTTGCAATCATGTGAGATATTTTTAGAAGGCAGGGCTCTGGCGAGGAAGCCCCCTCGGGATTTCCTCGCCAGAGCCCTGCGTTTCTAATAGTACCTCACATAACTGAAATCAGCCCTGGGCGAGCGGAGACATGCAGCATCATAGCTTCATGCCTCCGTTTCGACCCCGGGCTCATTTGCAATCATGTGAGATATTTTTAGAAGGCAGGGCTCTGGCGAGGAAGCCCCCTCGGGACTTCCTCGCCAGAGCCCTGCGTTTCTAATAGTACCTCACATAACTCAAATCAGCCCAGGGCAAGCGGAGACATGCAGCATGATAGCTTCATGCCTCCGTTTCGACCCTGGGCTCATTTTGAGTCTTTTCCAGGGGTGGACTGGCCTATAGGGAACTCTGGAGATTTCCCAGTGGGCCTCTGCACCCTGGGCCTCTTTTGTATGGCATTTCCAAATGTTGGCATAGGAAAAGCATTGGGCTTGCTGAAAATGTGTCATGTGGCTTGCTGAAAATGTGTCATGTGGCGCCACTTTGGAAACAATTTCCAGGGCCTCTTTTGGTCCCAAGTAAGTATTTCCAGGGCCTCTTTTAGTTCCCAGTCCACCCCCTTTTCAGCTATTTTTCGAAGGCAGGGGCCCATGGGTGGACTGGCCTATAGGAAACTCTGGAGATTTCCCGGTGGGCCTCTGAACCCTAGGCCTCTTTTAGTTTAGTTTAGTTTATTATTTGTATAGCGCCGCCTGGCCCTAGGGCATCCAGGCGCTTGCGATGAATACAACATTGTGTGGCATTGTGTGTGCCTCTTTTGTGTGGCATTTCCAAATGTTCACATAGGAAAAGCATTGGGCTTGCTGAAAATGTGTCATATGGGGCCACTTTGACAATTATTTCCGAGGCCTCTTTTGGTCCCCAGTAATTATTTCCAGGGCTTCTTTTAGTTCCCAGTCCACCCCTGGGCAGGGCTCTGGCGAGCAAGCCCCCTCGGGACCAATGTGCTTATGGGTTTTCCACAGTGGACTCATTGCAAATGACGCACATTTAGTACATCCAATCATTGATGTCAAAACTTATAGGCTTCTTAGCGAGAAGTGAGGGCTAATACGCAGGAAAAGGCCTCTATCGTTCCAATGTGGCAGTGCCAATTTTTTTTCTCCAGGTGCACATGGGCTGGTGTAATATTGGGGTAACATTAGTCGCCTGTTTCAATTTACAGGATTAGCGAAGATAGAAGTGCCAGATTACTGTCAACTAAGGGCTATTGTTCATAAATGTGATGCTAGGTGGTTTGAACTTCACAAGACTACTGCTCAGAGCACAGCCAACACTGTAGGGATGGTGGCTGGCTCTAACTCTTTCCCTATGCAGCGTGGATTTTCGGTATGCATTCCTGTTTAATGACTACCACTAGTGCAGCTATGACGAATGTGGGGTGATAGAGGCGCACATACCAGCCGCGATCCTTCCTAGTAAATGCAACAAATACTCGTGCATCTCCTTTCACAGCAAACTAAAGGCTAAAATTGGTTTATTGTTGCACTGGCCCCCTTGTAGTCCCATGTTCCCTTGATTTGAGAGGCATTTAGTCTCACCATCCATTTATACCTGATTTTTTTTGCATAGAG
Organism: Ambystoma mexicanum; assembly: GCF_040938575.1. NCBI lineage: Eukaryota > Metazoa > Chordata > Amphibia > Caudata > Ambystomatidae > Ambystoma > Ambystoma mexicanum. The sequence continues at coordinate 108,620,765 of NC_090938.1, read as the reverse complement.
GACAGGCTGTATCAGGGCCAACATAACTATTCTGCTGTGATCATTTTTTTTTTATCAATAATTATGACTTTTAAGGACATTCAACAAAGTAGGCTTTGACCTTCATTATCCTTGGCTAGATTCGGTGACTTGGCATAGGTGCATGCCACAAAGTTAATATTTTGAGAAATTGCGAATGTGCTAAATGGCACTGGTTTTTATTTTTGGACTAAGCAGAATTTTGTGTGCTCAATTATTTTTAAAACCATAACACATTCAAATCCTCATCAGATTACATTACACGTGCAGTCCCAAAAGAAACGTACAAACGAAACGACACTTGTTGAAATCATGGATGCAGAAGTAGGCGGATCATCCAACAAAAGGCAGAAGACGTATCATTTTCATCAAGAGTGGGAGACCGATTTCTTTTTCGCAAGCGTAAAAGGGAAGTGTGTGTGTTTAATCTGCAGTGCCAAAGTTGCAGTGGGAAAAAAGAGTAATGTCGAGAGGCATTTTGGCACAATGCATACACAATATGAAAAGAACTTTCCCAAAGGAAGCCGTCTGCGATCTCAACGAATAGCTGAACTAAAAGCTGCCCTGCAGACGCAACAATCATTTTTCACCCAACCTGCAAAGAAAGCAAATGCTGCAACAGAGGCATCCTTCAAAGTTGCACATTATTTGGCAAAACACAAATGCACTTTTACAGATGGCGCAGTTGTGAAAGGTGCGATGGTTCTCGTGGCTGAGTCAGTTTTAAAAGATTTTAAAAACTACCCTGACATTATGTCTGCCATTTCAGATGTGCAGTTAGGTGCAAACACAATGGCAAGGAGGGTATCTGTACTATCTGCCAATGTGATGGGGCAATTAGAAAAAGATTTGAGCATATGCAGTTTTTTCTCCATTTAGTGTGATGAATCGGTTGATGCAAGTGATACTGCCCAGCTAGCACTGTTTGCTCGAATGGTGAAGAACTATCTTCCGCACATAGTGATCTGTTGCTACACACGGAAATCCGATGGCTTAGCAGGGGAAAAATACTACGTCGCTTTCTTTCACTTTTGCCAGAAATCAAAGACTTCATGAGGTCAAGAAATGAAGACATCGGCCAATTATGCAGCATTTCTTGGCTACTTGATTTGGCATTTCTGGCAGATGTTACTGAGAAATTAAATACCCTGAACTGTGAACTACAAGGAAAGGGTAAAACCATTGCTGACATGATAAGCGCAGTAAAGACATTTAAGTCAAAACTTAACCTTTTCACTGAACAAGTGGTGGAAAGGAAAATGCATCATTTCCCTTCTGTAATGCAAATGCTGACAGAGCATACAGCTAGTCCTGAACTCCTGAACATAGTTAAATACAGCAGTCTCCTGAGCAGGCTTAAGAAAGAGTTCAGTGACCGGTTCAGGGATTTCGAAAGGATTGAACCGTGTGTGATGTTCATTGCAAACCCCTTTATGGAAGTCAATGTTTGTGAACTTACAGAACAAATGGGTGAGCTGTTTAACCTGAACAGTTGTGCTATGGAAATGGAGATTGTCAGCCTGCAAGGGGACATTCAGTTGAAAAGCAGACAATCTCCCACCAATTTCTGGAGCCTTGTTGATCACAAGGAGTACATTAACATTTGCACAGCAGCATTAAAAGTGACTTCTCTGTTTGGTTCCACCTATCTCTGTGAATCTGCATTTTCAGATATGAACTTCATCAAATCTAAATTTCGAACCCGCCTGACAGATGAGCATTTTAGTGACTCCATCCGAGTTGCTGTATCAAGTTATACACCAGACTACAGAGCACTGGTGGATGGCATGCAGTGTCAACCTTCACACTGAATGTCTAATTTTCCTACAATGTGAAAGTCTTTTTATGAGAACCTCTAATAAAAAAGAATGCAATAAAGTGATTTTTGAACTTATTAACATAAACGTGAAGGGATATGTCATTCCCTATATTTATGAAGGGAAAATTACAGCTAAAAAAAAAAGTTCCAATGTTTATGAACAACCCCGACCGCTGATATCGCCCGCAAGTAGCTCTCGCTGTTGGCCCCCAACTGAAAGTAGCTCACGCCAACGTAAAGGTTGGAGACCCCTGGTCTAGACGCTCGATCTAGCGGAGAGTGGATGGCCGGCATACCTGTTTTTAGAGAGGGCGATTTAAACTGGAGCATCGTTCCCAGCCTCAACACCAAATTCTAGGGAGTAAATATGGGTTGTACCTCTTTACTGCTCTGCCACTACTACGTGGCGAAGAGGTAAAGAGGTACTTGCAGGTATTTCGCCTGGTGCGTGCGCAATCACAATTTCTACTCTTTCACGCCCAAGGGGCGGGGCTTCCAATGTTTTGCCGTACACCGGCGCGTTTTGTCACTAAACAAAGAGAGAATAAGTATAAGTATAAGGATATACGTGTATATAACACAGAATTAGAGTTCACATAAGTCTCTTAAGTCTTTGTAGAATGCAGGCAGAAGTGAAAGTATACTGTGAGAAGACGATGGAATCAGGGCTTGCAGGAATTATCCACAGCAGCCAGCGGGAGAGGCAAAGAGGTACTTCCAGGTACTTCGCCTGGTGCGCGCGTGCTGGTGCAGGAGCGTTCACAATTTCTACTCTTTCACGCCCAAGGAGCGGGGCTTCCGGTGTTTTGCCATACAACAGTGCATTTTCTCACTAAACAACGAAAGAATAAGTATAAGTATAAGGATATACATGTATATAACACAGTATTAGAGTTCACATAAGTCTCTTAAGTCTTTGTAGAATGCAGGCAGAAGTGAAAGTATACCGTGAGAAGACGATGGAATCAGGGCTTGCAGCAATTATCCACAGCAGCCAGCGGGAGAGGCAAAGAGGTACTTCCAGGTACTTCGCCTGGTGCACGCGCGCACACAATTTCTCCTCTTTCACGCCCAAGGGGCGGGGCTTCCAATGTTTTGCCGTACAATGGCGCTTTTTCTCACATGAGAAAACGATGGAATCAGGGCTTGCAGCAATTATCCACAGCAGGCAGCGGGAGAGGCAAATAGGTACTTCCAGGATACTTACTTAAGTAGACAAAATGGTTGCTTTAAGCTAACTCACTCTGACCTCACTGGACAGTTTTTGTATATGTCTGAGTGGCAGATAGGCCAGCAAATCACAAGTAGCGAGAGGAACAGCACATTGATCATGCCATAGAAGTCAAAAATTCACAGATAGGAAAGGGGTTGTCTTTGTGACCAAACCATTACCTCACCTCTCTAGATGTGTATATGAGGCTGGGTAAGCTTAGTAATTTTAGCAGAGTCCAGAGGGGTTTCTGATGATGTATCCTGTGTATCGCCTGTTGGAAATAAAACCTGCCGATTTCTTGCAACCTGCCTGAGTGTCCTGCTTGCTCCAGAGTGTCTCTTTTTGATCCCAAGAAATGCCAAGGCCCAGAGGGTGGGGTGGTTGTACCATCCAGAACAGGTGTTTGTCAATGTCTAAAGCCACACTTTCGATGAGTAGACCACTGCCGAGGAGCCATAAACACACGCCTTCCTCATCATCGAAGATGCCGTCGAACATTCCTTCAACGTCAGCCCGATTCGATGACCCTGACAAAGACCCTGGCAACCACTCTGTCAAGGAGGGCCCCGTCGACGATCTCGACAACAATGATCTTGTCGGCGACACTGGTTCCAGCTATGTCGATGATTCCGTCAGCGAGCCCGTCGGTTTACCATGGGTTGCAGCGTGGCATCTCCTCGTAATCATAGTAAAATGTTGACCACATAATGTTTATATAACCGTTACTGCGCTTTTGCACCATACAAAAATCCTGACTCCCATTACATTGACTAAGGGGAGTGGAGGTTGCGGGGGTGTCCCTTACTTCCCTTGTTCGGTGTAATGGGAGTCAGGGGTTACGGGGTGAACCGCGCTTCCATTAGATCAATAGCTGGCGACAAGAACGTTTAAAGAAAAAAATACCCAGAAAAAAAGTCCCTGTTGTGCCAGCTATGACCCACGTAAGTGGATGGGAACTGATGCTGCATGGATAGAGGGGAGTCAGTGGCACACACAGAGGTGTGCTCCCAAAAAGGTAAGCAGGTTTGGGGGGAAGAGGGTAGCGGAACACACAGGAAAAAGTTATCTGTGTGATCACTGCGCCTCGGTGTAATGGATGTCAGCATTTTTTGAGTCAACATTTTTGGTGGCGCAATGATCACATAGTTTCAATCTCAACAGCGTTGACGACGTTTGGGATGTCTACGCCTTTATCGACCATCACCACAATCATTTCAAAGGTTGCTTTTCATCCCAGGCCACTGTCGACGGCAGCTCCTTCAGCTCCAGTGATCACTTCTTTCCCGAAGGTGGCGAGTGGGGATAACCAGTCGCCCATTCCTGTGGCCCTCTAAAGCAAATCCACTTTTTATTGTGGTGCCCAAGGCTTCTGCCCTGCTGCCCATTCGAGTGCTATAGTAGGGCAGCATGTCAGAGGAAGAGGCTGTCTTTTCAGACCAGGTAGAGGTGCAGGAAGTTCCTGTCCCGGTCCCTCGAGTGCAGTCCCTGTTGCCCACATTGGGGCACCGACACGTCCAGAGATCTGTCCTTAGACATCCTATCGACATTGCTGACTCTTGTTACAGAGTTGCAACAGCGCTTGGCAGCTCCTGCCACTCCGGCCCCTCGAGGTGCCCCTCCTAGTAGTCCTCTAGTGCTACCTTCACTTCTGGACATGTTGTCACAACCTCAGCCTTCACGGCCGTCACAGCTCTTTCCAGTTCCGGTGGCTACCTTCACAGATACGGACACTACCAGCCCGGACACGGATGGTTCCCCTGATATACAGGTGCTAACTGATGATGATGAGTATGAGTGTGAGGATCTGGTGACGGCTTATGGGGAGACATCTGATTTGCCATTCAGAGATTCACCGCTGGGCGAGATTGGCTCCTTTCACGTGCTGTTCACGTGTGCAGTTAAGCTCTTCAACCTGGTTCCATAGGAACAGAAGAAGGAAGGATTCTTTTTCCAGAGGCGTGAAGCCTCTAGGAAGTCGGTTGTAGCCATCCCTTTGCTCAATGACATCTGGGAGGATGGTTTGATGCTGATGAGGAACCCGTTTTCAACTCTAGCTAAACAAGATTGCTCCGAGATTAAGTATAAGGTTTCCGACACAGCACCTAAATGCCTACCCTTTTAAACGTCACCTGTTCTGTGGTTTCAGCAACTGCACAGAAGAGATTGGCTAATCCTTCATCTTGAATAAACAAATGGCACAGTCTTATTCGCTGTTCCAGGCGCTGCTCCTTATTTTAAATAATGTTGTAAAGGTGCGTGCAGCGAGTTTTGGATCTATGCCCCTAAGACCGTAAAGGGCAAATATTTATATGCAAAAAACCTAGACCGAATAATTACTTGCGCTAGCAATTTCAAGATTTTGTCAGAAAAAAGGAAAGTATTTGGAAAAGAAAACTAATTTATTTCTTGTTGTAATTTTTCATACTTTGTATTTCAAATTCATGAGATGCTGTCTTCATTGAATTAACGGCATTCCATTTTTACACCTCCTCCTCACAGTCATAGGGCATTCAAATATATGGCGTGCTAATATGCAGGTTGTTGTCATTTGTCAGTCCTCATTAAACACTTTGAATAATAATCCTTTATCTGCATCCTTAGTCCCTCCGGACAAGGAGGGTAAACAGCGGGACCTTTTTGGGAAGCAGGTTATCACTATAGCAGCTACCAAAATCAAGACTGCTAATTCCTTAGCCATTCTTTCCCGATATGAGAGGGAATTGTGGTATAAAATGGGGCCCATCTTGGATTTCCTACCTGAAGACAAGAGGGTGGAGGCCCTAGCCTTGCTTCGTGAAGGTAAACCCACATCTGATCATGCCATCACCGTAGCTCTGGATATTGCAGACACAGGGTTCAGCAAGATGGGAAATTGGGCCGCTCTGAGGCATCAAGGATGGCTTAAAGCTACTAACTTGGATATGCCCTTTGATGGTGTTGACCTCTTTGGTAAACAAGTCAATGAGACCCTGCAATCGATCAAGACTGACACAGACACAACCCGCTTCTTAGGCACTCTACAGCAGTGTAGGCAGTCCTTTCGCCCAGGAAGGTAAAGGTTCTCTAGGACCTCAAGAGATTACAGTAACTGTGACGCAGTAACTGTGGCGGTGGGCAATCACCCACATCATGTTCCTCATTCCGTTCCATCTGGCAAAACCATGGCGGATTCCCTCAGCAGGGAGCTTCGTGCCTGCCACGAATAGCAACTTGTCAAGACCAGGTTCTTCACCTCTTCAGGAGGTAGAGTCACCTGCTGATAGACCTGTTTTCCACAGCGACTGTAACGCTCACCTGAATCCCTCAGAGGCGCGGGTCTGGTCTGGGCGTTCTCCGAACCTTCCAGAGTCACCCGCAGGTCTTTGGCACCACCCTGGAAGGGCCCCCTCCTTACTGTGATCTTAATCCGGAGAGTGAGATGTCTGCGGGCAGAGAGGAAACAGGGGTTAACGTCTGCCTGACGGGGTTTCGGCCCTTTCCCCTTCCTGACACTCCTACGACTCCCCTAGGCCGCACGTGCTCACCTTAGGTAAGTAAATGCGGCGCTCTCCATCCTGCGTCTGTGGAGGGGCGCTGTAGCCAGTTACTTCACTGGACGATAGTTCAGCCTTTTATTGCGGAGGTAGAGTCCAGAAGGCAAGACCGTCGTTAGCTGCACGAACGGTAAGTGCCTTCTTTGAGTCTTTTATTGTCCTTTCAGAATCTTGCCTCTTTGCAGGTCCGGTATGTTGATCCGGTAAGTGGAAAAGTCCGGAGTTTTTTGCAGGCAAGCAAAAGGTTCATCTGAAGTTAAATGCACTTTTAAATGTCTTTTTCCCCGTTTCTTTCAGGTCGCGGTGCAACCGGCGATGAAGACTGATGCCGAAGGATCGTGCCGGAGGACCACTTGAGGCACGTGAGTAGAAATGGAGTCCTGAGCCCTAATAATGTCCTTCTTGTATTTTACAGGTGCGGACAAAGGGCGCAGAACGGAGCTCGCGGAGACCGTGGCACAGGTAAGCAGATATCTTGGAGTTATCGCTAACCTGTATTCTTTGTTGTTGCAGATGGCTGGAGAACGAAGAATCGCGGCACGGGGCCTTGGAAGGCGCCGACGGGTGGTAAGAGCAGCTCTGGTATTTTCTCGTGCTACTCTAATGTTCTCGTTTTCCTTTTCAGATGTCACGAAAGGCTGGAGCTGGATTTCAGGAAGGTAAGTTGAAGATTGTCCTGTTTTCAGGTGCAGAAGAAGAAGATCAGCTGGAGCCGACACAGTGAGCGTCCTGCTGCTATTGCAGAATAACGCGAAGCACGTGAAACCAATCGGGTGTGGTTTAAATAGCCTTCAGTAGTGCTTAGGCATCTTCTTCCACAGCCTCCAGAGGTAAGAAAAGAGTTCCAGTATGTGGTTCTTGGGAGTGGTGCTGGCCCCACCCAGCAGTTAAAGTAGTCCCAGCAGGATTGGATGAAGAGTTCATCCTGCAGGCAGGAAGGCAGCATGGTCTGCAGCAGGTAAGTCCACCCAAGCACCAATCCCTTTTATATGAGCCCGGCGCTTCCAGTGCCGGGACTGGGTCCCTTTATGAGCATGAGCCTGGCGCCACTGGCGCCAGGACAAGGTCCAAAAGGCCCCTACGGGGGCCGGCTGGTGCCTGGACTGAGGATCATGACCCTGCTTCCAAGGATGTTGGGCTAGGTCCGACACCTTGGAGCCAGTGGTCATGACAGCACCCCCCCTCAAGGCCCCTCCCAAATTGGTCTTCCCCGGAGGCTTTGGTGTGTTGGGGAAGGTCCGATGAAATTTTCTGATTAGACGAGGAGCATGGACATTTTCTGAAGGTTCCCAAGATCTCTCCTGGGGGCCATACCCTTTCCAATCAATCAGGTAATACAGTTTTGACTTGAAAGATTTAGAATCCAAGATGTTCTGAACCTCATATTCGGTTTCTCCGTCTACTTGGATTGGCTCTGGAGGTTTAGTCAGACGGGTTCCGGGTTGCATAGGTTTCAGGAGTGAAACATGGAATACAGGGTGTATTTTCATCCGAGTGGGCAATTCTAATTTAACTGCCACAGGGTTTATCACAGCCGTGATCGCGTAGGGTCCTAAGTACTTTGGGTTAAAGGTGCGTGGTCCTTTTAGAGATAGATGTTTAGTAGACAGCCAGACTTGGTCTCCTACTTGGTACTGAGGGGCCTCTTTCCGATGTTGATCAGCACCTTTCTTATAAGATTCTTTGGCTCGTTGAAGGTGTGCGATGGCTTCCTTAAATGTTTGAGTTATGGTCGCATGAAGATGGTCCACAGCGGGTGTTCCTAGATCTTGAGGCGGATCTAAATTAGAGGTCCGAGGATGAACCCCATACAACAGGAAGAAAGGGGTTTTACCTGTTCCGGTATGTATTGAGTTGTTGTACGCATATTCAGCAATCCAAAGAATGTCCCTCCAAGTACCCTCTGATTGTTGTAACATGCAACGAAGATACTGTTCCAGAGTTTGGTTAGTCCTCTCAGTCTGTGCGTCAGTTTGAGGGTGGTGGCTGGTAGAGAGTCGCACGTCAATTTGTGCAAGACGACAACAACTCCTCCAGAAATGGGAAATGAATTGGCTCCCTCGGTCAGAGATTAGGACTGAAGGGAACCCGTGCAAGCGAACGATGTTTTCAAGGAATTCTCGGGCTAGAATGGAAGCTGTGGGTAATCCTTTCAGTGAAACAAAATGAGCCATCTTTGAAAAAAGATCGACAATTACTAGAATTGTATTATATCCGGAACAAGGGGGTAAATCCGTGATAAAATCCATTGAGAGAGTGTGCCAAGGGCACGGTGGAATGTCTATCGGATGCAGTAGCCCGGCTGGTTTTTCTCTCTGGCTCTTGTTTTGTGCACAAATGCCGCATGAGGCCACAAAGTCTTTGATATCCTTTCTCCAGGACGGCCACCAGAAATGTCTTTTAATTTTTCCGGAGGTTTTGGCTACACCCGGATGTCCCTCTATTAAGGAATCATGATAGCAGGTGATGACCTGTTTCTGTAAGTCATCACACGGTAAATAAAGTCTGCCTTGGAAGTATAATAGATCTTGTTCTATCGTAAAATCCTTTCCTTTCTGCAGCCAAGTCAAGGAATCTTCGGGAGTTATTACTTGCTTGATCTTCTTTTTTATGTCGTCAAGAGACTTTGTGTTGATGACTCCCAAAATCTTTTGTTCGGGGATTATGGGTACTGGTTCTGGATTAGCTGCGAGTTCGTTAACACCTATTCGTGAAAGGGCATCCGCTTTTCCGTTTTTGACGCCCGGCCGAAATGTTATCACAAAATCATATTCCGCGAAAAATAAAGCCCAACGGAGTTGTCTTGAAGATTGGGCCTTGGCTGACTTCAAATATTGGAGATTACGATGATCAGTAATTACAGTGACAGTGTGCCGGGCTCCTAGGAGATAATGCCGCCAGGCCTTAAAGGCGGACTTGATTGCCAGAAGTTCCTTGTCCGTGATTGTGTAATTGATTTCCGGGGCCGAAAATTTGCGGGACCAAAACGCCACAGGGTGTAATTGGTGTGTTTCAGGATCTCTTTGTGACAAAACTGCCCCCATTGCAAGGCTAGATGCGTCGGTCTCGACGATATAAGGAAGGTCTGGACGAGGATGTTTCAGGACTGGAGCAGAAATAAATTTGGCTTTCAAATCTTGGAAGGCTTGTTCGGCCTCTGGAGTCCACTCAAATTTTTTGTTCTTTTTTAGGAGAGCCGTGATAGGTTGGACTATTCGAGAGAATTCGGGGATAAACCTTCGGTAAAAATTAGCGAAGCCCAACATGCTCTGTACTCCTTTTACCGAAGTCGGAGACGGCCATTTGGTGATAGTATCCACTTTTCTTGTGTCCATGTGAACACCGTTGGGTGATAAAATGAACCCCAAAAATTCGACTTCCTTTACATGAAAGGTACACTTTTCCAACTTAGCAAATAAACGATGGTGGCGAAGCCTCTGCAAAACTGCGGTGACATGTCGTCGGTGTTCAGCTTCTGAGGAGGAGTATACCAAGATGTCATCAATGTAGACGACTACACAAACATCAATAAGCTCTCGGAGAACGTCATTCATAAAGAACTGGAAGGCGGCCGGTGCATTACATAGTCCAAAAGGCATTACTTGATACTCGAATAATCCGTATTTTGTGCGAAAGGCCGTCTTCCATTCGTCCCCCTCCCTGATTCGTACCAAGTGGTAGGCTCCTCTGAGATCTAGTTTTGTGTAAATGCAGGCGCCCTTTACTTGGTCCAATAGTTCGGGAATCAGAGGCAGCGGGTACCTGTTTTTGACTGTAATCTGGTTCAGGGCGCGATAATCTATACACGTTCTCAGGTCACCTTCCTTTTTCGGGACGAAGAACAAAGCTGAAGAAGCTGGAGATTTTGAGGGACGAATAAATCCGTTAGCCAGGTACTGGTCCAAGTATTGTCTGAGGTGAAGATTTTCTGGCTCAGTAAGAGCATATATTCTACTGCACGGTGGAGTGGATCCGGGTATCAGGTCTATCTGGCAGTCGTATGACCTGTGCGGAGGCAAGGTGTTGGCCTGATCTTTCTGGAAGACATCACTAAACTCTTGATATTCAGGAGGCAATTGGAGGTTCTCGGAAGCGATGGCTGCCAGCCTGATGTCGGGCCGAGAATAACAAGTTTGGGCGCACTCTGGAAACCGGATTACCTTGGCTCGCCAGTCGATCTGAGGATTGTATTTTTCCAACCAAGGAACTCCTAGAATTACTTGAAACTGCGGGGCCTTGATTACATCAAACACGATTCCTTCCCAATGTCCGTCCTGGCAGAGCAGCGTCACTTCCACGGTGGTGTGAGAGACTGGTCCGGAAACTATTTCTGTACCATCCACTGTAGTGATTACATCTTTTACCAATTTAGGACACAAAGGAAGATTCATCCTAGCTGCCATATCTTGATCCACGTAGTTACCGATTGATCCGCTATCAATGAATGCCTTAATAGCATGCATACGATCTGGTTGGTCGGGGCTTATGAGGACCATAGGCAGTACGAAATGCGAGGTCAAAGAACTGGTTTTTACGCTCGGCAAGCGGACCTCTACGCTTGCCGGGCGAGGTCGTTTCCCGATTCTTGTTGTTTTGCATCCTTTTCGGAAGCTCCCAAGGCTTTCTTGACCGGTTTCACTGAACAATCTCGAAGGAAGTGTCCAGACTTCCCACAGTAGAGGCATAGCTGTAACTTTCTTCGCCTTTCTCGTTCCTTTTGAGTTAAAGGTCCTTTCACGATGCCTATCTGCATGGGTTCCACGGAATCATTTCCTTTAGCAGGGTTTTGAGTCTTTGAGAACCCCCTGGTTTCAAATCTGGAGCGATCGGCCTTTCTATTCTGTAGTTGATAATCTAATTGAACTACTAAGTCGATATAATCGGAGCACTCTTGCGGAGGATTTACCACCTGTGCTAAGACATCTTTAAGTTCTCCACGTAGCCCCCTGTGGAAAAGCGTGATCCTCTTGTCTTCAGGCCACCTGGTTTCAACCACCAGTCTGTTAAAAGATGCTATGTACGCCAGGAGATCTTGGTTACCTTGTCTTAGCGATAGGAGTTCATTGTCCAAGGCCTGCCCTTGTGAATGCCGTGCGAACAACTTTTCCATACTGGCCTGAAAGTCTTGGAAGTTTTGGAGGATCGGATCATCCTGTGTCACTAAAGGAATGGACCAATCAGCCGCATTGCCACTAAGATAAGAAAGTACGAACGCTACTTTAGCTTGGTCAGTTGGGAATGCAGCGGGTCTACACAAAAAGTGCAAGCGGCATTGGTTGATGAATACTGCGTAGCGTCTAGGATCACCTGAGAAACGTTCTGGTGGAGCCAGGGGCACGTTCCCTGGCAGATTAATCTGCACTGGATTGCTTGAGGTTGTATGTGGATAATTCCCTCCCGAGGTAGGCAAAGGTGCTTGCCCAGCTTGAATTTGTAGCAATTGCCTGGCCAGGTCGTCCGCTCGCTCTTTGGAAACGACCAATTCCCTTCGTAAGGCATTTGTTTCTTGACGAGATGCATGTACCTCGGCCCTCAGCTCCACAAGCAATTGGGCCAATTGATCTGTATCCGAGGTTTCCATTGCGCCTGGGTGGGATATTTGTGGTAGGCTTCGCGTTCTGTAACGCTCACCTGAATCCCTCGGAGGCGCGGGTCTGTTCTGGGCATTCTCCGAACCTTCCAGAGTCACTCGCAGGTCTTTGGCACCACCCTGGAAGGGCCCCCTCCTTACTGTGATCTTAATCCGGAGAGTGAGATGTCTGCGGGCAGAGAGGAAACAGGGGTTAACGTCTGCCTGCCGGGGTTTCGGCCCTTTCCCCTTCCTGACACTCCTACGACTCCCCTAGGCCGCACGTGCTCACCTTAGGTAAGTAAATGCGGCGCTCTCCATTCTGCGTCTGTGCAGGGGCGCTGTAGCCAGTTACTTCACTGGACGATAGTTCAGCCTTTTATTGCGGAGGTAGAGTCCAGAAGGCAAGACCGTCGTTAGCTGCACGAACGGTAAGTGCCTTCTTTGAGTCTTTTATTGTCCTTTCAGAATCTTGCCTCTTTGCAGGTCCGGTATGTTGATCCGGTAAGTGGAAAAGTCCGGAGTTTTTTGCAGGCAAGCAAAAGGTTCATCTGAAGTTAAATGCACTTTTAAATGTCTTTTTCCCCTTTTCTTTCAGGTCGCGGTGCAACCGGCGATGAAGACTGATGCCGAAGGATCGTGCCGGAGGACCACTTGAGGCATGTGAGTAGAAATGGAGTCCTGAGCCCTAATAATGTCCTTCTTGTATTTTACAGGTGCGGACAAATGGCGCAGAACGGAGCTCGCAGAGACCGTGGCACAGGTAAGCAGATATCTTGGAGTTATCGCTAACCTGTATTCTTTGTTGTTGCAGATGGCTGGAGAACGAAGAATCGCGGCACGGGGCCTTGGAAGGCGCCGACGGATGGTAAGAGCAGCTCTGGTATTTTCTCGTGCTACTCTAATGTTCTCGTTTTCCTTTTCAGATGTCACGAAAGGCTGGAGCTGGATTTCAGGAAGGTAAGTTGAAGATTGTCCTGTTTTCAGGTGCAGAAGAAGAAGATCAGCTGGAGCCGACACGGTGAGCGTCCTGCTGCTATTGCAGAATAACGCAAAGCACGTGAAACCAATCGGGTGTGGTTTAAATAGCCTTCAGTAGTGCTTAGGCGTCTTCTTCCACAGCCTCCAGAGGTAAGAAAAGAGTTCCAGTATGTGGTTCTTGGGAGTGGTGCTGGCCCCACCCAGCAGTTAAAGTAGTCCCAGCAGGATTGGATGAAGAGTTCATCCTGCAGGCAGGAAGGCAGCATGGTCTGCAGCAGGTAAGTCCACCCAAGCACCAATCCCTTTTATATGAGCCCGGCGCTTCCAGTGCCGGGACTGGGTCCCTTTATGAGCATGAGCCTGGCGCCACTGGCGCCAGGACAAGGTCCAAAAGGCCCCTACGGGGGCCGGCTGGTGCCTGGAATGAGGATCATGACCCTGCTTCCAAGGATGTTGGGCTAGGTCCGACACCTTGGAGTCAGTGGTCATGACAGCGACAAACTCAAAGTGCAACTGGTTTGCCAGCAGGTATCCTCAAGCCTGAAGTCTGGTGGACGCCTTCTCCTTTCCTTGAGAGGAGGAGGTATTTGCAATGGCCTTGGCTGCTACATGAAAGGCATTGAAGAAAGAAACCCAATTAATACGACCAGTGAGTTATCGAAGGCAACAAAGGCCCGGTTTTGTTAAAGGCAAATGAAACTGTAGCACCAGTTGAAGGCTGCACGTGTGTCGATAAACGCGTAATGGAAAAGACAATTGCTGAACTGTGATGAGAGTATAAAAGGTAACAGAGTGGTCGTGCGAGTCGGAATCGCACATTCAAAAGTCTCTGTAAAGTGTTTGAAGTTGTGATATAGTCGGAAGGGAAAGCAAGAAAGTAACTTAAATCGTGAATGAAAATTGATTGAATGGGAAACTGAAGTATGCAAACTTTAATAGGCCAAGACAGCAAAGTATGAACTTTAAGCACGCCAAGAGGGCAAAGGAAAGAAAGGATAATTTCAAGGAACTACAAGTACAAAGAAGCATTGGTGTTGAGAATTGATGAATATTGTTAAATTGGTTAAATAGAGGTTGAAGTGGTCATGCAGAGGTCTATGTAAAATCCTTGCAGTTTCAAAACTTCGACAGTGAAAGTAACGTAAGGTAAAAGTTGTATGGAACTGTCTTGGGGAAGGGAACCCCCACAAAGAGAAAAGACAGGCTCGAGCCCGGTGGAGGGAAGCCTGTGTTGAACTGAGGTAAAGTGCAAGTTAAGAGTTGAACTGTGTATTTGTGGCAAGGCGGACGAAGCCTAAGGAACATGTTGAACTGTCAAAAGATTATATTATTATTATAAAGACGCTATTTTTACTGTATATATTCCCTTTACAAATTTGTCATTTAAGAACAAGGACAAGGCTAGGTCTTTTTTAGTATAGGCCTTTTTATTTTGTCTAGACTGACTTGGACTTCATTGTTATTAGTTTAATTGTAGAGACTACTCCCATTCTAGAGTTAGGGCCAGTTAGGAATACTCCAACCTTATTAAAACACAACTTAAAGGTTTTTGAAACGTGCATCTATTGTTTCTGTGTCTGGTTTTGAGACCATGCCTTCCTTACAAATGCAATTAGATAAACCACCACCACTGTGGCAACCCTCCTTCTCCTGACCTTAGTACACAGAACAAGAATGTTTGGCAAAGGGCGGAAGCATCTTAAATGGCTGCGCCCCCTTCTTACTTGCACTTGAATCCCTGACTCAGGAGCTCTAATGATGTTAAAGGGGTTGCTGTTAATAGATGTCAGACACCTATTCTGGTGATCAGGAGAAAGAACAAAATGTGCAATAATGTAGTTTTCCTAGTATCAGCTTTTTAACTCAGCTGAGTCCTCATGGCATTAGACCCCTATGCTACATTTCTCATAGCATCTGGGTGCATGTAACAGATATGTTTGGGATTGGAAAAATCAGGCAGTACTCCCACTTACTTTTAAATACCTAACAGGTCGTGAGAACATGGAGGAAGCAGCAGCATCAGGCGTCTTGACAGTTGTGAGGGGCCACTGCAGTATTCATTTCGGGGCTTTATCATGAATGTCACGGAACTCAGAACTAGAAATGTGTTTCAAAACAATGAAGGGCATCTTGGCGACCATCTTGGAATACCGCAGTGGCCTTTCAAGGCACCCGGAACGTAACAGATTGCTTGTCACCCGGAAGGGTGCTTTACTGCACCTTGGTACCTGCATGTCACGTAAGTTGCCAGAGCCGGCCTGACAGAAGAGGCGCTGTGTGGGGATGAGCCCTAACAACACGTCCCCCTCTAGGCCCTCCCCCGGGGAATGTTATGGAACCCCATCCAGGTCTACCTGGATGGGTCCAATGAAATAGACGCAGCAGGTGAGGTGCGTTAAGGTCATGTGCCCGTACCCATGTTCTCTCTTTGTGCCCAAACCCCTTCCAGTGCACCTGGTAGTCAACAGAACCCCTGACTTGTCTAGCATCCAGGATCTTGCTTATTTCACACACCACATTAGCATCTATAGCTAGTGGTTTGGGTGGAGTCTGATCCAGGTACTTGAGGATATGGGTTATGGTTTTGAGCAAGGAAATATGAAAAACTGGATATATCTTGTAGGAACAAGGTAAGGTGAGTCTAAAAGAAACAGTTGATCACCTTACTCAAGGACCTATATATCTAGGCTTAAGCTTCTGAACACATGAGGGTATATGGATGTTACAAGTGAATAAACATACCATATCCCCCACCCCACTTATATGCCAGACCTTGCTTTCTTCTCTGGTCGGCAAACCATTTTGAGGCATCCTTAGCTTGCACTAGATGCTCTTTGGCATGTTTCATACCTTCTTGAAGGTTTCTCATTAAGGTGGTGGTTGTGAGCAGTGAAGTACCAGGTTGTATCTGCATAGGCAAGGACCTTTGATGATAGCCATAAGAAACATGGAAAGGGGTGTCTTGAAGGGAAGAATGCACCAGATCATTATTTGGATATTCTTCTAAAGGTAACAGGGACACCCAATCCCCTGAGTATTTAGAGATGTAGCAACAAGGTATTGCTCCAAGGTTTGATTAGCCTTCTCCATCTGTCCATCACTTTGGGGGTGACAAGCAGAGGAGAAGTGTAAATCAATGCCCAGGAGATGACTCAACGTTCTCCAGAAATGGGAGATAAATTGTGATCCCCTATCAGATACAATTACTCTAGGTATACCATGGAGTCCGGATATATTTTGTACAAAGGTCTGAGCTAAATGAGGCGCTGTGGGACCCTTAGGGAGAGCTACAAAATGTCCCATCTTTGTAAAGGAGTCTATGCCCGTCAAAATGGCTGTGTTCCCGTCTACTAGGGGTAAATCCATTATGAATTCCATGGAACAAGTGTGCCCTGGTCCCTCAGGAATGGGCAAGGGATGTAGTAAGCCTATAGGTTTTTCTTTGGGTGTTTTGGCAATTGCACAAGTAGTGCAGCCGCAATGTAGTCCACTACATCCCGTCTCAAGGTCTTCCACCAAACCTATCTTTATAGCTTTGTTTGTGTCTTATGCACCCCGAAATGTCCTGCAACTGGCATGCTTTTGTAAGCAGCCAAAGACAGCCAGCTTTGTACAACAAATCATTAATTTTGGTACTATTCGGTGTGGTGTCTGGAAATACTTTCTCGTTTTCAGTTGTATAAAGCACCCTGAGGGACTTGTGCCAGGAAAGTGTTGATGGTTGGACTGCGGATACTATTTTGTCAGGTGAGACAAACGGGAGTCCCTCTTCTTCTTCAACTGGTTTGTTGGACAAGGCATCTGGCTTGGTGTTGACGTGGCCTGGTTTACAGGTGTCCATGAAATCAAAACGCAAAAAGAAGTGTATCCATCGATTTTGTTGCTGATTTCTAACCTTGGCTGTTTTAAGCAACTCAAGATTTCGATGGTGCGTGACCACATTGATAGGATGTCAGGCTCCTTCCAGTAAATGTCACCATGTCAAAAAGGCTTCTTTCATTGTCAAAAGTTCCTTTTAAAAAATGCTTTAGTTTGACTCTGCTGAAGACATGGTCCTAGAATGATAAGCAATGGGATGCATAAGAGATGTATCCAGATCCTTTTGTAGTAACAAGGCCCCTAAGGCCTGATCAGATGTTAGGCTCACCTGGCTCCCTCGGGGGCATCGACCGGAACTGGGCCGCTGTTGTTTCCACCAGCGTGACGTGTAGCGCCGAGATGACTGACTGGACTGGCCCGCTCAGCCTAGTTTGTCTGGCTCGCAGGAATATTCTTCTGCAAAGGAGAAGAGGAATTAACCACCCGTGGTATTGAGTGTCAACCCACCTTCCCCACTCCCGTTGTCTTCCCACAGATCACTCTTGATGTCCCCTCCTTAGTCTCACCTGATGGTTTGGAAGGATGAGCTCTCCATCCTGCGTTGACCGCAGGGGCGCGTTGATGACCAGTTACTTCACTGGCGTAGAGGAATTGGTGAGTTCCAGTATTGACTCTAAAGTCCAATTGTTCATAAGAGTTCAAATGTCTGATCTTCACTCTGTCCGATTCCTTGCAGGTTGCCGATTAATCCACTCGAAGATTTCCAAATGGCAATTGGTAAGATTCAGGTAAGTCTATTGTGGTTTTCCCCTTAGGGGCCGGGGTACGGCGATGAAGCAGAGTTGACTGCGCCGACCCGAGATGAGGTGAGTACCCCCCGTGGTAAATCAGGTAAGTCCTTGGGGGTAGCTTGTATAGCCTTAGAGAGTCCCCTTGCTCACCTTGCTGTCTTTGTCTCCTTAGGTGTCGGAGGGCGGCCGCGAGATGGAGAGAGCGTGATGGAATGCTGAAGTACCGCCAAGCAGGTGAGTTCAGCGCGGCGCCGTAGGAATGCGAAGCGATGCTTCAAAGACTTCTGTCTTTCAGCTCTGTGGCGAAATGGATCAGGATTCAGGTAAGGATTAAAGTTAAAACTCCTGTTCTAACCTTTATCCTTCTTTTCTTCTTGTTTCAGGAGTCCCAGGACTGAAGCGGGCGTGGCTGAAGACTGGAGCTGCTGAAAACACAGTGAGCGTTACGCTGCAGCAAGCAGAATAACGCGAAGCACGTGTGGCTGTCCGGGCGTGGTTTAAATAGCCTTGGAAGAAGATCCAGGCAAGTATTCTTCCACAGCCCCACCCAAGTAACAAAATAGTCCCTTCAGTAAAATAGTCCCTCCTAAGCCTCATTTGGCTTCAGTCTTCATGCAGCATGGTCTGCCTCAGGTGAGTCTGCAGCATGGTCTGCTTCAGGTAAGTTATCAATAATGAGCCTGGCGCCCATGGCGCCAGGACTGACTTTATCTTTATGAGCCTGGCGCCATAGGCACCAGGACTGCACCCAAACAGCCCCTAACTGGGGCTTTTGGGCATGCTCCAAGTGGCATGATGCCTGCTTCCGGGGCTGCTGGGCCTGGTCTGGTATTCCGGGGGCAGGCATCATGACAGCACTCCCCCTCAAGGCCCCTCCTAAAGTCGTTCTCCCCCTTGGCCGTGGTTTGTCTGGAAATTCCCGATGGAACCTCTTCACTAAACGAGGTGCATGCACGTGGTCACTAGGTTCATAAGACCTTTCCTGCGGACCATAACCTTTCCAGTCAATTAGGTAAAAGAGTTTTGATCTCACTCTTTTTGAGTCCAAAATATTCTTGACTTCGAACTCGGGCTCCCCGTCTATGAGGATAGGTTCAGGTGGAGTGGTTAGCCTAGTTCCTGGTTGCACTGGCTTCAAAAGAGACACGTGGAAGACGGGATGGATTCGCATATGAGCAGGTAGGTCCAACTTGACGGCCACTGGGTTAATAATTGCCTTGACAGAAAAAGGTCCCAAATACCTGGGGTTAAAGGTCCGAGTCCCCTTGAGTGGTAAGTGCTTAGTGGCTAACCATACTTGGTCCCCTATTTGGTATTGAGGAGCTTCACTTCTGTGCTGATCCGCATCCTTTTTGTATTTTTCCTTAGCCTTTTGCAAATGGATGGTTGCTTCTTTAAAGGCTTGTGTAATAACAGCGTGGAGATGGTCCACTGCGGGCATCTCTAAATGCTGGGGTGAGTCCAAATCCGAGGTTCGAGGATGGTGCCCATAAATGGTAAAAAAAGGACTTTGTCCAGTTCCTGAGTGTACGGAATTATTGTACGCATACTCTGCGATCCACAGAATGTCTTTCCAATTCCCCTCAGACTGATGTAGCATACAACGGAGGTACTGTTCAAGAGTCTGGTTGGTCCTCTCCGTTTGACCGTCGGTCTGAGGGTGGTGACTGGTCGAAAGCCTAACATCAATTTGTGCCAGTTGGCAGCATTTCCTCCAAAAATGTGAAATGAATTGACTGCCCCGATCTGAAATTAACACTGAAGGAAAGCCATGCAGGCGGACAACATTTTCAAGGAATTCCTTGGCCAGGATTGAAGCTGAAGGTATCCCTTTTAAAGGAATGAAGTGGGCCATTTTGGAAAAAAGATCTACAATAACTAGAATGGTATTGTAACCTTGGTACGGGGGTAAATCCGTGATAAAGTCTAATGTCAAGGTATGCCAAGGGGTAGGTGGTATGTCTAATGGTTGCAATAATCCAGCAGGTTTTTTCTTCTGCCCTTTATTTTGTGCGCAAATGCCACAAGACATGACAAATGACTTGACATCCTTTCGCCAGGTGGGCCACCAAAATTGCTTCCTAATTTTAGCTTCGGTTTTTGCAATACCCGGATGCCCTTCTATTAAGGTGTCATGGTAATGGGAAATGACAAGTTCCTGTAGTTCTTTTTGCGGTAAAAATAGCCGGCCTTGGTAATAAGGTAAATCATCGATGACAGAGTACTCTGGACCTTTCTTTGCCCAGTCCTGTAGGGCAACGGAATCAAAGAGTTGGTGGATCTTGTTTTGAATGTCCTCCAGTGTCTGTATGGATGTCAGGCCAAGGATTCTCTGTTCCGGAATTATGGGTACGGGTTCTAAAGTTATTTCTGCTTCTCCCATTCCAATCCGGGACAAGGCGTCTGCTTTACCATTCTTACAACCTGGTCGATAGGTTATTACAAAATCAAACTCGGCGAAGAACAATGCCCAACGGAGTTGGCGCGAAGATTGGGCTTTGGCTGTCTTTAGGTATTGTAAGTTGTGGTGATCGGTGATGACCGTGATGGTATGTCTGGCACCCAGTAGATAGTGCCGCCAAGCCTTGAAGGCGGACTTGATGGCCAGCAGCTCCTTGTCGGTTATGGCATAGTTTAATTCGGGGGCTGAACATTTTCTTGACCAAAACGCCACTGGGTGAAGCTGGTTAGTTTCGGGATCCTTTTGGGAAAGTACTGCTCTCATGGCTGAACTGGATGCATCTGTTTCCACTATGTAGGGAATCTCGGGGCGCGGGTGTCTTAATATGGGAGCAGATGTGAATTTAGCTTTTAACTCTTGGAAGGCGTTCTCGGCTTCCTCTGTCCACACAAAGCGTTTGTTTTTCGCAATAGCGTTGTAATGGGATGTACAATGTGCGAGAAGTCTGGGATAAACCTGCGGTAGAAATTGGCAAAGCCAAGCATGCTTTGAACTCCTTTGATTGAACTTGGCGAAGGCCAATTAAGAATGGCATCCACTTTTCGTGTATCCATCTGGATTCCTCTCGGGGTCAGAATAAATCCAAGGAATTCCACTTCCGTAGTGTGGAAGATGCACTTTTCCAGTTTAGCATATCATTTATGCTGGCGTAACTTCTCTAGGACTGCTCGGACGTGTTTTACATGCTCAGATTCTGATAAAGAGTATACTAAGATGTCGTCGATGTAAACGACCACACAAACGTTGATAAGCTCTCGGAGGACATCGTTCATGAAGAACTGGAAGGCTGCTGGTGCATTGCATAGTCCGAAGGGCATCACCTGGTACTCAAATAGTCCGTACTTGGTGCGAAAAGCAGTCTTCCATTCGTCACCCTCTTTGACACGTACCAGATGATATGCCCCCCGAAGGTCTAGTTTCGTGTATATACAAGCGTCCTTCACCTGGTCTAGTAGTTCTGGGATCAAAGGCAGTGGGTATCGATTCTTGATGGTTATCTGATTCAGTGCGCAGTAGTCTATACATGTTCTAAGGTTGCCTTCCTTTTTTCGGTACAAAGAACAAAGCTGAAGATGCAGGGGACTTGGACGGGCGAATGAAGCCATTAGCAAGGTACTGGTCTAGGTACTGGCGCAAATGGAGATTTTCGGGTTCCGTAAGGGCATAGATTCTGCTGCAAGGTGGTTGTGCTCCAGGTACAAGATCTATTTGACAATCATACGATCTGTGAGGTGGTAAGGTGTTTGCCTGTTCCTTTTGGAAGACATCCTGAAAGTCTTGGTATTCAACAGGTAATTGTATGGCTACTGGAATTACTGGGGCCAGGACTGAGTTTTGAGTTTTCCTTGGGTAGCAGGTGTGAGCACATTCTGGGAAGGTTAGTCTCCTCTCTCGCCAATCAATACAGGGATTATGTTTTCCCAACCAAGGTATCCCCAGTATCAGCTGAAACTGTGGGGCCTTGATTAAGTCAAACACCATAGCCTCTCGATGCCCATCTTGACTCAGCAATGTCATCTCTGCAGTGGAATGAGTTACGGGTCCAGAGGCAATTTCCGTTCCATCTACAGTGGTGACAACATCGGCCGTGGTCTTGCGGGTGAGAGATAGATTCATCCTGGTAGCCAATTCCCAGTCCAAGTAATTTCCTATGGCTCCACTGTCTACGTACGCCTTTACCGCGTGCATGCGTGATGGCTGCTCTGGATCTACAAGGACGATGGGTATGGTGAAATGCGAGGTCAGAGTGTCCTTCTTTAAGCTCGGCAAGCGGACCTCTACGCTTGCCGGGCGTGGTCGTTTCCCGAGTCAGATTTCACATGGTTTTCATCTGCTGCTCCTATAACTTTCTTGGGTGGTTTTACAGGGCAGTTCCGAAGCAAATGACCAGTAGTTATAAACATAATTGCAGTTGCCGTCTTCTATCTCTTTCCTTCTGGGTTAAGGGTCCTTTAACCCCCCCGATTTGCATAGGTTCTGAGACATCTACTCCCTTGGATCTTACGTGGGTTTTAACCAACACCCTGTTCTCAAACTTGGTTCGGTCAGCCTTCCTGGTTTGAAGTCTGTGATCGAGTTGGACCACTAGATCTATATATTCAGCACAGTCTTGAGGCGGGTTCACGATTTGGGCCAAAACATCTTTGAGTTCTCCCCGAAGTCCTCGATGGAATAATGTGATTCGCTTGGCTTCAGGCCATTCAGTTTCCACTACTAATCTATTGAAAGTTGCAATGTAAGATAAAAGATCCTGGTTACCTTGACGTAGGGATAAAAGTTCGTTGTCCAAAGCCTGTCCTCGGGAGTGTCGGGCGAATAGTCTTTCCATGCTTGTTCGAAAACCCTGGAAATCTCGAAGAATCGGGTCATCCTGGTTAACTAGTGGAATGGACCAATCCGCCGCACTGCCGCTGAGATATGACAGTACAAAGGCTACCTTGGCCTGATCGTTTGGGAAAGCTCCAGGTCTACATAAAAAGTGCAAGCGGCATTGATTCATGAATGTTGCAAACCCTTTTGGGTCTCCGGCAAAGCGTTCAGGCGGAGCCAAAGGAACGGCGCCAGGTAAATTTATCTGCACCGGGTTACTCGATGGTACAGGAGCTGGATTTGCCCCAAGTCCTGGTAGAGGTGTTTGTCCAGCCTATCTCTGTAATAGTTGTCTGGCCAACTCATCAGTTCGTTCTTTTGACACTATCAGTTCCCTCCTGAGGGCATTGGTTTCTTGGCAGGCGGAATGCACTTCGGCCCTTAGTTCCCCTAATAATTGGGCCAACTGATCAGTTTCCGAGGTCTCCATGACGCCCAGGTGGGTATTTGTGGGTAGGCTTCGTGTTCTGTTACGCTCACCTGGTTCCCACCGGGGCGTCGACCGGAACTGGGCCGCTGTTGTTTCCACCAGCGTGACGTCTAGCGCCGAGAAGACTGACTGGACTGGCCCGCTCAGCCTAGTTTGTCTGGCTCGCAGGAATATTCTTCTGCAAAGGAGAAGAGGAATTAACCACCCGTGGAATTGAGTGTCAACCCACCTTCCCCACTGTGTCTTCCCACAGATCACTCTTGATGTCCCCTCCTTAGTCTCACCTGATGGTTTGGAAGGATGAGCTCTCCAGCATGCGTCGACCGCAGGGGCGCGTTGATGACCAGTTACTTCACTGGCGTAGAGGAATTGGTGAGTTCCAGTACTGACTCTAAAGTCCAATTGTTCATAAGAGTTCAAATGTCTGATCTTCACTCTGTCTGATTCCTTGCAGGTTGCCGATTAATCCACTCGAAGATTTCCAAATGGCAATTGGTAAGATTCAGGTAAGTCTATTGTGGTTTTCCCCTTAGGGGCCGGGGTACGGCGATGAAGCAGAGTTGACTGCGCCGACCCGAGATGAGGTGAGTACCCCCCGTGGTAAATCAGGTAAGTCCTTGGGGGTAGCTTGTATAGCCTTAGAGAGTTCCCTTGCTCACCTTGCTGTCTTTGTCTCCTTAGGTGTCGGAGGGCGGCCGCGAGATGGAGAGAGCGTGATGGAATGCTGAAGTACCGCCAAGCAGGTGAGTTCAGCGCGGCGCCGTAGGAATGCGAAGCGATGCTTCAAAGACTTCTGTCTTTCAGCTCCGTGGCGAAATGGATCAGGATTCAGGTAAGGATTAAAGTTAAAACTCTTGTTCTAACCTTTATCCTTCTTTTCTTCTTGTTTCAGGAGTCCGAGGACTGAAGCGGGCGTGGCTGAAGACTGGAGCTGCTGAAAACACGGTGAGCGTTACGCTGCAGCAAGCAGAATAACGCGAAGCACGTGTGGCTGTCCGGGCTTGGTTTAAATAGCCTTGGAAGAAGATCCAGGTAAGTATTCTTCCACAGCCCCACCCAAGTAACAAAATAGTCCCTTCAGTAAAATAGTCCCTCCTAAGCCTCATTTGGCTTGAGTCTTCATGCAGCATGGTCTGCCTCAGGTGAGTATGCAGCATGGTCTGCTTCAGGTAAGTTATCAATAATGAGCCTGGCGCCCATGGCGCCAGGACTGACTTTATCTTTATGAGCCTGGCGCCATAGGTGCCAGGACTGCACCCAAACAGCCACTAACTGGGGCTTTTGGGCATGCTCCAAGTGGCAT
Source organism: Ambystoma mexicanum (assembly GCF_040938575.1). NCBI lineage: Eukaryota > Metazoa > Chordata > Amphibia > Caudata > Ambystomatidae > Ambystoma > Ambystoma mexicanum. The sequence goes on along the minus strand of NC_090938.1, from coordinate 108,596,458 downwards.
GATGCCTGCTTCCGGGGCTGCTGGGCCTGGTCTGGTCTTCCGGGGGCAGGCATCATGACATCAGAAGCATCATCTTCGACTGTATAACGTTAATAATTAGGCATTTATTTATATAGCGCTACGAACCCTCAGGTATCTGAGCGCGGCTTATTATTACCCACGCTGTGTGGTTGATTCGGATCAGGTAAATGTAATATCAGAGACAATGTAAAAAACCTCTTGAGTTGTTGGAACGCCTCTTGGGTACCCAATGTCCAGGCAAAAAACATTTCTTTCTTGAAGAGCCGTGTTAACGGCAGTAAGAAGGAAGAGTAATGAGGAATGAATCATCTGTAAACATTGGTGAAAACTAGGAACATTTGTAGATCCTTAACATTCCTGTGTTCTGGCCATTCTAAGAGAGCAGCGATTTTCAGAGGATCTATCTTGAAACCACAAGGGGATAGGAAATAGTGCAAGTATGCAATGCGGTCTTGATGGAAGTTGCATTTGGAGAGTTTAGAATACAGACGGTGTTTCATAAGACGGTTTAGAACCTCCTTGACCTGTGCCACATGTTCGGCATAGCCTGAGGAATAGATGAAGTTGTCGTCAAGGTATATCACGACATACACTTACAGAATATCTTTGAATATGTCATTTAAGAAGAGTTGGAAGACAGCCGGGGAATTACATAGCCCAAAGGGCATTACTAGGTACTCGTAGTGTCCAAAAACGAGTACGGAATTCTGTCATCCACTTGTCCCCAGGGAATATTCATACCAGTTTGTAAGTGCTCCATAGGTCCAGCATGGTATACAGATGGCTATGACCTGCTTGATTGAGAAGAGTCTGGGTAAGGGGTAAGGGATAGCGATTCTTGATAATAATCTAATTCAGCTGGCTATAATCGGTCTTAACTCATTGGGCCTCATTCCGAGTTGGGCGCAAAGGGATTACCGGCACCAGTAAGGACACCGGTGCCAGTAATCCCTTACCACCCTATTCCGAGGTCCCTTAACGGGTCCCTCCAGTAACTCCTGGTCTGACCAGGCGTTATGGACGGGACCCGTTAAGGGACTTCAGAGCTATCCCCTCTAAAAGAGGGTTTTTTGGACATCCTTAGCCCATAAGGTCTGGGGTGCCATGTTTCGGGAAATGGGCAATATAGGACAAAAGATCCTGATTCCCTTGGCGGATGTCAATGAATTTGTTGTGGGTGGATAGGGAAGAATACTGATGGTTAAACATGACCCGAAATGCTTCCAAAAACTCAGGGTACTTCGCCAAAATAGGGTTTTTGTTGTCTATGAACAGGGTAGCCTAGGCAAGGGCAGTCTTCTCAATATTGAGTAGCACAAAAGCTAGCTTAGCCTGGTCTGTACCTTACAAGGCCGGTCGGTTAAGGTAGTATATGCGACATTGGGTACAGAAGGCCTTGAACTCCTGGGAATCCCCTCCATACTTAGTGGGCATTGGAGGGGTTGGAATTTCGGGACCTACAACAGGAGGCTATAACACAGCAGGGGTTAGGGTGGCCTACCCCTGGGACCTTTCTGGAGGCTTGTTCCACTTTAGTTTGAAGGAGAGTCATGGACTGAAATAAGACTGCACCATCTTGTCTAGAAGTGCTGACCTCTGCCTGTAGTTTCTGAAGGGTAATAGTCAATTCTTTCACTATGTCTTCAATGGTTCGAAAGGATTAGAAAGATCTTGCAATATGTCCAGCCTTCCCGGTTCTCAGTTGCTTGGTAGATCATTAGGAACCATGGAATTAGATAAACTGCCACCACTGTGCCAACCCTCCTTCTCCTGACTTTAGTTCACAGAACAAGAATTTATGGCAAAGGGCAGAGGCGTGTTAAATGGCTGTGCCCCCTCCTTATTGACACTTGAATCCCAGACTCAGGAGCTGTAGTTTGACAAAGGGGTTTCTGTTAATAGATGTCAGAAATCTATCATGGTGATTTATTGCAGTATATGGTAAAACACGTACACTGTGTACCTGGTTTTTCTGATACATCAGGTGTGAACCATCCACAGTGCCAGCGTCTGTTACAGGAGTTAACCTAACTTGTCTCACTGCTGAATACTGATAATGCCTCGCTGCTGAGCACTGATAAGACTCTATTACTCCAAATGGACAGAATCAGGTGAAAGAACAAAATATACAAAACGTGGTTTTCCTAGGATCAGTGTTTTAACTCAGCTGAGTCCTCAATGCATCAAACCCCTACTCTACATTTCTCATAGCGTCTGGGTGAAGCTAACAAATATCTTTGGGATCGGAACATGAATTGGGCATCGCTCCCCCTCCTACTTACTTCTAAATACCTAACCGAAGCTGGAACATGGAGGAAGCAGCAGCATCAGGTGTCTTGGCAGTTGCGAGACTCCACCTCAGTGTTCATTTCATCATTTATCCTGAATGTCGCAGAACTCAGAACAAAAGTCAGTACATTCCGATGCAGCCATCTTGGAGAAACACTAGAACTGTGTCTCAAAACAATGAAGGGCATCTCGGCAGCCATCTTGGAGTACTGCAACAGCCTTTCAAGGCACGCTGACCGGAACAGATTGTAACGCTTACCTTATCTCCGCAGGAGCGTAAATTGCCTGAATATCCAGTGGTCTGCAAATGCTGGATGAAAAGGAGTTCCCACTGTCGTCAAAGAGAGAAAAAAGGAACATGGAATTCACCTAATGGGGGTCACTATACTATGGCTCTACCCCACCTGCTGTGTGCTCTTATGATAATCTGGATGCCCCGTTTTCCCTTCTCACCTGTGATTTTTTTGTTAGGGTGCTCTCCGTCCTGCTGTCATGCAGGGGTGTGTTGGTAATGAGGCACAAGAATACTCCAGACTGGAGACTGTAGAAGAGCCTTAACGTGGTACGTGTCTTGATGTTCAGAGCTTTTGCTGTAGTCAGTTTTGGTGATGAAGCCTCTGAGGGAAAATATTAACAGGTGAGAATGCTTCTCTTTGTGTCTAAATCTCTCTTTTTCTTTTGCAGGTTCGACAAGGAAAGACTCACACGTGAGGAAGCACGGGCGTCGTCGAAGGAACCCACAAAGTCTTGCTCCTCTGGGACAGTACAGCTCCCATGGCAGCACTAGAAGCATCGGTCTCCACGACAAATGGCAGATCAGGTTGAGGATGCCGAAACACTGGGCCTTTGTGAACCTACTCTTCAATGCCTGGAACGCTTCTTCTGCCTCGACTGTCCAAAACAAATCACGCTCTGAAACACTTGTGTACGAGCGCGATAGAAATAAAACATCAATTCAAAATTCAATTCAATCAAATTTTTTGTGTTTCTGAAGTAACAACATTATTGGATGGACGAGTTGAGAGAAACCAGGTCCAAAGCACCGATAAAAATTGGCGAATCCCAGGAAACTTTGCACTCCTTTTACCAATGTGGGAGATGGCCAGGTTAGGACCGCTTCCACTTTCCTGTTACCCGTCTGAATGCCCTGTGGTGACAAAACAAATCCCAAGAATTCCACGGCAGTCACATGAAAAGAGCACTTCTCAAGTTTGACGTACAGTTGATGTTGCTGTAACTTGGTAAATACCGCTCGAACATGGGCAATGTGTTCATGGACTGAGGCTGAGTAGATCAAGATGTCGTCAATTTACACCACTGCGCACACGTCTAACAACTCCTGTAGCACGTCATTCGTGAAATTCTGGAAGGCTGCAGGGGCATTGCACAGGCCAAACGGCATCACTGGATACTCATATAATCCATACCTTTTGCTGAAGGTGGTCTTCCACTCATCACCTTTCTTGACCTGCACTAGATGGTAGGCTCCCCGAAGGTTTAACTTAGTGAAAACTTTAGCATGCTTGACTTGGTCCAACAATACCGGAATGAGTGGAAGTGGGTATCTGTTCTTTACTGTGATCTGATTAAACGCACGGTAATCTATGCAGGTGCGAAGGTTCCCCTCCTTAGGCACAAAGAATAGGGGAGAAGCTGCAGGTGATTTCAAAGTTCGGATAAATCTGTTAGCGAGGTACTTACCAAGATAGGCCTTCAAGTGAGTATTTTCTTGCTCAGTCAAGGCATAGATCCGACTACACGGGGACTGGGATCAGGTATGAAATCGATCTGACAATCTTATGGCCGATGCGGTGGTAGCACGTTGGCCTGTTCCTTCTCAAAAACGTCCTGCAAATCTCGATATTCCAGGGGTAGAATTCCCAACAACCCTAGTGCAGGACCCCCTCTCTGTACAGCCTGTACCCAGTTTCCTGAATCTTCTTCCACTCTATAACATGAGTTCTTGTACTCTTCAGCGAATGTCAAGGTTCTGGCACGCTGTCATGACGCCTACCCCTGGGGACCCAGACCAAGTCCAGCAACCCCGGAAGCAGGCATCAAGTTACCCCAAGCAAGCCCAACAACCCCCGCTAGGGGCTATTTGGGTGCAGTCCTGGCGCCTATGGCGCCAGGCTCATATGGAGAGTCAGTCCTGGCGCCATAGGCGCCAGGCTCATAGATTAAAACTTACCTGATGCAGACCATGCTGCAAGAGCTCCGAGCCAAATGAGGCTTGGAAGGGACTATTTTACCTAGGGACTATTTTTTTACTCGGGTCGGGAGGAATACTTACCTGGGACTACTTTGGAGGCTATTTAAACCACGCCCGAATAGCAGCACCCGCTTCGCGTTATTCTGCATCCAGCAGGGTAACGCTCACCGTGCCTGCAAGTCTGCATCCAGTCTTCTGCCACGCCCGCCTTGAGTTTGGAGCTCCTAGAAAAAGGGAGAAAGAAGGAGAAAAGGTTAGAACAAGAGCAATACCTTTGATCCTTACCGGAATTCCGGATCCATCGCGCCTTCGAGCTGGAAGAAAGAAGTTATTTTATGCGCGTCGCCTCGCCTGCTGCAGCGCCGCGCTGAACTCACCGGCCTTCGCAGAATCTTCACATTTCACCGCATCCTCCTGCATGTTACCGCCGCACTCCGGCACCTAAGGAGAAGACAAGAAAAGCAAGGGGAGCCAAGGGAATACGCAGAGGAATACCCCCCATAGACTTACCTGATTTTACCACCGGGTGTACTATTCTTCTTCACGGGTCGGCGCAGCTTCCACTGCATCCTAGCCAAACCCCGGCCCCTAAGGGGAAACAAAAGGACAGCAAGGTGAAACAAGGGACTAACAAGGGGAACCTTCCTCACCACAAAAGACTTACCTAATGTTACCGCCGGAGGCATTATTCCCCGAGACTTCATACTCTCTCTCAGCACCTGAATAAGGGAGAAAGCAACAGGTTACATATGGACTTTATTTTATCGAACTGTGTTGGATAATACAAATCCTTACCAGAACATTACCGGTTGCCACAAGGAAGTCTTCAGTAGGGTCAAGCTGCAACCTGCAAGGAATCGGACAAGAGTGAAAGTCAGGCATTTGAACTCTTACGAACTACATACTTACGGCGTCTTGCCGGGAATATCGGAGTCAATATTGTCCTGGAACTCACCAATTCCTTCGAGCCAGTGAAGCAACTGGTTATCTACGCGCCCCTGCGCTCAATGCAGGATGGAGAGCTCATCTTTTCAAATCATCAGGTGAGACTATAAGAGGGAACATCCAAGGTGATCAGTGGGGAGAACAGCGGGGTGGGGGGATTTACGCTCAACTCCACGGGTGGTTAATTCCCTTTCTCCACTTGCAGAAGAATATTCCTACGGGCCAAGCGAACGAAGCTAGGTGGGCCAGTCCAGTCCGTCATCTCGGCACTACGCGTTGCCTTGGTGGAGACCGCAGCAGTCCAGTCCAGATCAACGCCTCTGTGGGAGCCAGGTGAGCGTAACAGAACGCAAAGCCTACCCACAAATTCCCACCCCGGCGTTATGGATACCTCAGAGACTGACCAATTGGCCCAATTACTAGGGGAACTGAGGGCTGAAGTGCATTCCCAATGCTCTTAGGAGAGAACTGATTTTGTCAAAGGAGCGAACTGATGATCTTGCTAGGCAACTATTGCAAAGCCAGGCTGGACAAGCACCCCTACCTGGTTCCGGGGAAAATCCGGCTTCTGTGTTATCGAGTAGCCCTGTGCAAATAAACCTACCAGGACTTATTCGATTAGCCCCACCCGAACGCTTTGCCGGAGATCCCAAAAGGTTTGCCGTGTTTATGAACCAATGCCGCTTGCACTTTTTATGCAGACCTGGAGCCTTCCCAAACGATCAAGCCAAGGTAGCCTTCATATTGTCTTATCTCAGTGGCAGTGCATCTGATTGGTCAATTCCACTAGTTACTCAGGATGACCCAATTCTTTGGGATTTTCAGGGCTTTCAAACTAGCATGGAAAGACTATTTGCCGGCACTCCCAAGGACAGGCCCTGGATAACAAACTTTTGTCCCTACGACAGGGTGACCAGGACCTTGTATCCTACATCGCGTACTTTAATAGGTTAATAGTGGAAAATGGATGGCCTGAGGTAAAATGAATCACGTTATTTCATCGAGGGCTTCTAGGAGAACTCAAGGATATCTTGGCTCAAGTCAGGAACCCACCTCAAGACTGCACTGAATATATAGACTTAGTGGCCCAGTTAGATCACAGACTTCAGAACAGAAAGGCTGATCGAGCCAAGTTTGAGAATCGGGTGTTGGTCAAAACCCACGCTAACCCCAAAAGAGCAGATGCTTCAGAACCCATGCAAATCGGAGGGGTTAAAGGACCCTTAACCCACAAGGAAAGAGAAAGGAGACGGCAAATGCAATTGTGTCTATATTGTGGAACTTCTGGACATTTTCTATGGGATTGCCCTGTGAAACCACCCAAGAAGGTGGTAGGAGCTGCTGATAAAAGCCATATGGAGTCAGACTCAGGAAACGACCACGCCCGACAAGCGTAGAGGTCCACTTGCCGAGTTTGAAGAAGGATACTCAGACCTCGCATTTCATCATACCAATGGTCCTCGTAGGTCCAGGGCAGCCATCGCGTATGCACGCAGTAAGGGCATACATTGATAGCGGGGCCATAGGAAAGTATGTGGATTATGATTTGGCTTCCAGGATGAATCTACCTCTCTGACGAAAAACCACCTCAGATGTCATCACAACAGTCGATGGAACTGAAATTGCCTCTGGGCCTGTAACTCATTCCACCGCAGAGATGACACTATTGGGTCAGGATGGGAATCGAGAGACTATTGTGTTTGATCTAATCAAAGCCCCACAGATCCAAATAATACTGGGGATACCTTGGTTGGAGACACATAATCCTTATATTGATTGGCGAGAGAAGAGAATAACCTTCCAGGATTGTGCACAAACCTGTTACCCAAAGAAAAATCAGAATGCAGGCCTGGCCACTGCAACCACAGCAGTCATGCAACTACCTCCAGAATACCAAGAATTCCAGGATGTCTTCCAAAAGGAACAGGCAAACACCTCACAGATCGTACGATTGTCAAATCGATCTTATACCCGGTTCACAACCCGCTTGTAGCATGATCTATGCCCTTACGGAACCTGAGAACCTTCACCTACGACAATACTTAGACCAGTACCTTGCCAATGGCTTTATTCGCCCATCCAAGTCCCCTGTATCTTCAGCTTTGTTCTTCGTAGCCAAAAAGGAAGGTGACCTCAGAACGTGCATAGACTACCGCGCATTGAACCAGATAACTGTTAAGAACCAATACCCGTTGCCTCTGATCCCTGAACTACTAGACCAAGTGAAGGACGCTTGTATATACACTAAATTAGATCTCCGGGGGGCATACCATCTGGTACGTGTAAAAGAGGGCGATGAATGGAAGACTGCTTTCCGCACCAAGTATGGGTTATTCGAATACCAGGTGATGCCTTTTGGGTTGTGCAATGCACCAGCAGCCTTCCAATACTTCATGAACGATGTCCTTCGTGAACTCATTGACATTTGTGTTGTCGTGTATATCGATGATATTCTAGTATACTCCTCTTCAGTATCTGACCATGTGAAGCACGTCCGAGCAGTCCTTGAGAAATTGCGCCAGCACAAACTATATGCAAAACTAGAAAAATGCGTTTTTCATGCCACAGAAGTTGAATTCCTTGGGTTTATCCTGACCCCAAAGGGAGTCCGAATGGACTCACGAAAGGTGGACGCAATCCTTAATTGGCCATCACCAAGTTCAGTTAAAGGAGTACAAAGCATGCTCGGCTTTGCCAATTTCTACCGCAGATTCACCCCATATTTTTCACATGTCGTACATCCCATCACAGCACTCTTGCGAAAAAATAAACGCTTTATGTGGACTGAAGAAGCTGAAAATGCCTTCCAAGAGCTGAAAGCAAAATTCACGTCTGCACCTGTGTTAAAGCACCCGCGCCCTGAACTTCCATACATAGTGGAAACTGATGCATCCAGTCTAGCCATGGGAGCTGTCCTGTCTCAAAAGGACCCTGAAACTGGCCAGCTTCACCCAGTAGCATTTTGGTCCAGAAAGTTCTCGGCACCCGAGTTAAACTATGCGGTTACCGACAAGGAGTTATTAGCCATTAAATCCGCCTTCAAGGCTTGGCGGCACTATCTTCTCGGTGCCAGGCATACCATTACTGTGATCACAGGAATTTACAGTATTTAAAAACAGCCAAGGCCCAATCGTCACGTCAACTCCGATGGGCATTGTTCTTTGCCGAGTTCGATTTCGTGATAACCTATCGACCAGGTTGTAAGAATGATAAAGCAGACGCCTTATCCCGAATAGCGATGGGAGAGGCAGAAGTGAACCCAGAACCAGTACCTATAATTTCCGAACAAAGGATTCTTGGCATGACTACTCTACAGACACTAGAGGACATTCAGGTAAAGATCCAGCAACTCTTTGATCCTACAGCCCTGCAGGACTGGGTAAAGAAAGGCCCGGACTACTCTGTCACCAATGATCTGCCTTATTACCAAGGGCGGCTATTTATGCCACACAAGGAACTACAAGAGCTAGTCATTTCCCGTTATCATGATACCCTAATGGAGGGGCACCCAGGTATTGCAAAAACTGAAGCTAAAATTAAAAGACAATTCTGGTGGCCCACCTGGTGAAAGGATATTAAATCATTTGTGATGTCTTGTGGCATTTGCGCCCAAAACAAAAGTCAAAAGAAAAAACCAGCTGGACTCTTATAACCTTTAGACATTCCGCCTACACCATGGCACACCTTATCGTTAGACTGTATTACCGATCTACCTCCTTGTAATGGGTTTAACACCATTCTAGTTATTGTGGATCTTTTTTCCAAGATGGCCCACTTTATTCCTTTAAAAGGACTACCTTCAGCCTCAATCCTGGCTAAAGAATTCCTCGAAAACATTGTTCGCATACATGGATTTCCGTCCGTGTTGGTCTCTGACCGGGGCAGTCAATTCATTTCACATTTTTGGAAAAAATGCTGTCAATTGGCGCAAATCGATGTGAGGTTATCGACCAGTCACCACCCCCAGACCAATGGTCAAACAGAGAGGACCAACCACACTCTCGAACAATACCTGCGTTGTATGTTACATCAGACGGAGAGTAATTGGAAAGACATTCTTTGGATCGCCTAATATGCATACAAAAATTCAGTACACTCTGGAACTGGACAAAGCTCCTTTTATACCTTATATGGGCACCATCCTCGAACCTCAGACCTTGACTCACCCCAAGACTTAGAAATGCCCGCAGTGGACCATCTGCACGCTACGATTACACAAGCCTTTAAGGAAGCAACTACACATTTAAAACAGGCGAAAGAAAAATACAAGAAAGATGCTGATCAGCATAGAAGTGATTCTCCACAATACCAAATAGGGGACCAAGTATGGTTAGCGACAAAACATATACCTCTAAAGGGAACATGGACCTTTAACCCCAGATATTTGGGACCTTACTCTATTAAGGCCATTATCAACCCGGTGGCTGTCAAGTTGGACTTACCTGCTAATATGCAAATTCATCCCGTCTTTCATGTGTCACTTTTGAAGCCAGTACAACCAGGGACAAGACTAACCAAGCCACCAGACCCCATCCTTGTAGACAGAGAACCCGAATTTGAAGTTAAGAACATCCTGGACTCCAAGCTGATAAAGTCAAAGCTTTTTTATTTAATCGACTGGAAAGGTTACGGACCACAGGAAAGGTCATGGGAACCTAGTGGCCATGTTCATGCACCCCAATTGGTGAAAAATTCCACTGAAATTTCCCAGACAAACCGAAACCACAGGGAAGAATGACTTTAGGAGGGGCCTTGGGGGGGGGAGTGCTGTCATGATGCCTACCCCCGGGGACCCAGACCAAGTCCAGCAACCCCAGAAGCAGGCATCAAGTTACCCCAAGCAAGCCCAACAACCCCCGCTAGGGGCTATTTGGGTGCAGTCCTGGCGCCTATGGCGCCAGGCTCATATGGAGAGTCAGTCCTGGCACCATAGGCACCAGGCTCATAGATTAAAACTTACCTGATGCAGACCATGCTGCAAGAGCTCCAAGCCAAACGAGGCTTGGAAGGGACTATTTTACCAAGGGACTATTTTTTTACTCGGGTGGGGCTGGGGAGGAATACTTACCTGGGACTACTTTGGAGGCTATTTAAACCACGCCCGAAGAGCAGCACACGCTTCGCGTTATTCTGCATCCAGCAGCGTAACGCTCACCGTGCCTGTAAGTCTGCATCCAGTCTTCTGCCACGCCCGCCTCGAGTTTGGAGCTCCTAGAAAAAGGAAGAAAGAAGGAGAAAAGGTTAGAATAAGAGCAATACCTTTGATCCTTATCTGAATTCCCGATCCATCGCGCCTTCGAGCTGGAAGAAAGAAGTTATTTTATGCGCGTCGCCTCGCCTGCTAAAGCGCCGCGCTGAACTCACCGGCCTTCGCAGCATCTTTACATTTCACCGCATCCTCCTGCATGTTACCGCCGCACTCCGGCACCTAAGGAGAAGACAAGAACAGCAAGGTGAGCCAAGGGAATACACAGAGGAATACCCCCCATAGACTTACCTGATTTTACCACTGAGGGTACTATTCTTCTTCATGGGTCGGCGCAGCTTCCACTGCATCCTAGCCGAACCCCGGCCCCTAAGGGGAAACAAAAGGACAGGAAGGTGAAACAAGGGACTAACAAGGGGAACCCTCCTCACCACAAAAGACTTACCTAATTTTACCGCCGGAGGCATTATTCCCCGATACTTCATACTCTCTCTCAGTGCCTGAAAAAGGGAGAAAGCAACAGGTTACATATGGACTTAATTTTATCGAACCGTGTTGGATAATACAAATCCTTACCAGAACATTACCGGTTGCCACAAGGAACTCTTCAGTAGGGTCAAGCTGCAACCTGCAAGGAATCGGACAAGAGTGAAAGTCAGGCATTTGAACTCTTACGAACTACATACTTACGGCGTCTTACCAGGAATATCGGAGTCAATATTGTCCTGGAACTCACCAATTCCTTCGAGCCAGTGAAGCAACTGGTTATCTAGGCGCCCCTGCGCTCAATGCAGGATGGAGAGCTCATCTTTTCAAATCATCAGGTGAGACTATAATAGGGAACATCCAAGGTGATCAGTGGGGAGAACAGCGGGGTGGGGAGATTTACGCTCAACTCCACAGATGGTTAATTCTCTTTCTCCACTTGCAGAAGAATATTCCTACGGGCCAAGCGAACAAAGCTAGGTGGGCCAATTCGGTCCGTCATCTCGGCCCTATGCGTCACATTGGTGGAGACCGCAGCAGTCCAGTCCAGATCGACGCCTCTGTGGGAGGCCAGGTGAGCGTAACACACGCCAATCAATATGCGGGTTGTGTTCTCCTAACCATGGGATACCTAAAATAACTTTGAACTGTGGAGCACTGATCAGGTTAAGCAAAATCTTTTCTCGATGACTATCCTGGCAGAGCAAGGTGCAATCCTCAGTGCACTGTGTCACTGGTCCCGATATTAACTGAGTACCGTCTGCAGCCATGACATTCTCAACCACTGGCATAGAGTACATAGCAATACCAATCTTGCTTGCGAGTTCATGATCCATGTAGTTGCCTACCGCACCGCTGTCCAGGTATGCTTCAAAAGCATGCAAATTGGAGGGTTGATGTTGGCTGATCAGGATGACGGGTACAACAAAATGAGAGATTCCTTCTTCTGGCTCGACAAGCCGACCTCTATGCTTGCCAGGCATTGGAGTTTTCCACCTGATCTTTTTTGGCCTTATCCAAGACACCTACCGATTCTATAACGCTTACCTTATCTCCACAGTAGCGTAAGTTGCCTGAATACCCAGTGGTGTGCAAATGCTGGCTGAAAAGGAGTTCCCTTTGTCGTCAAAGAGAGAAAAAAGGAACATGTAATGAACCTAATGGGCGTCACTATCGTATGGCTCTACTCCACTTGCTGTGTGCCCTTATGATAATCTGGATGCCCCGTTTTCCCTTCTCACCTGTGATTTTTTGTTAGGCAGTTCTCTGTCCTGCTGTCGTGCAGGGGTGCATTGGTAATGAGGCACAAGAATACTCCAGACTGGAGAATGCAGTAAGTGGTAAGTGTTTTGATGTTCGGAGCTTTTGCTGTAGTCAGTTTTGGTGTTGAACCCTCTGAGGGAAAATATTAACTGGAGAGAATGCTTCTCTTTGTGAAAGTCTAAATCTCTGTTTTTCTCTTGCAGGTTCGACGAGGAAAGAATCACACGTGAGGAAGCACGGGTGTCGTCAAAGGAACCGACAAAATCTTGCTCCTGAGGTAAGGCTGCGCACGTAAAATGGAAGACGCGCAGTAATACGTGGCTTCGTGACTAAGCTGCAGATTCTCGCTGCGAGGCCGAATGTTTGGAATGCTCGGAAAGGTTCATAGGCGTTTGCGGTAAGTAAGCGCGTAGTTTTATTTTCACATGCGAACTAATGTTACATTTCTTTCTTTAACTAGAATACCTTGTCTTACAGGTTAAACGGACGTTAGAGGAACGCGGTGAAGCCAGAGCTGAAGAAGCAGGTAGCGGACTGCCGCGCAGAATTCAGAGAAAGGTTCCACCTGCTGGGAGACTGCTGCTGCAGAAATTCTTGTCAGGTACGTAGAATCTTTGGTCTGTGGATTTACTGGTAACTCAATAAGTTCATAACATTACTTTTCTCTTGCTTTTACAGGTGTGTGAGCAGAGTGCCAGTAAGCGTTGCACCGCTGTCAGTGGAACTAAGGCGAAGCACGTGCTATGGCATGGGCGGGGCTTATATAGTCCTCCACGCCCGACTACTAGTTCTTTAGTGCTATTCAGTCTGAGACCCGCAAGGCGGCCATCCCAAGGGAACCATTTAACCATTAGATCTCTATGAGGGCCCACTGTGAATCTGATGCTGAGGAGTTTGAAGAATGCCTGGCATGCCATGCTAGTAACCATCTAGTCCCCACATATCTGCCCAAGGAACCCTTGCTAGCCTGAATACCTGGTCCCTACCCCTTAACCCTCAAGGTGATCAAGACACAGATTGCTTGTCACTGGGAAGGGTGCTTTACTGCACCTTGGTACCTGCGTGCCCATGTAGGTTGCTAGAGCTGGCCTAGCAGCAGAGGTGCTGTGCAGAGATGAACCCTAACAGTATGGGAGTGTCAAGCTCTCTCCTGTAAGTCACCGTATTTGACTTTCACCGGTCTAGGGTCGTGCTGTGCTCTCATCCCTCATTTATGCCAAAGGTACCATCGGCTTTTCACCTTAATGAACCTTTAGTCCTTCCTATGTTCTTTATTTGTCCAACCTCTCTGTAATGCTTTTGAAATGTAAAAACATGGAATCTGTGCGAAATGCATTCTGGGTGAGCCCAGAGCAGCAATGGACATTTTTCTTCCTCAGTGACATCTGCATTTAATGGCAGTCTGAACACTGTCTGTTCTCTTCCATTAGAAAAACATGTTTTCCTCGCCTTTGCTAGTCTGTATTGAGTCAACAGCTGTGTTATAACGTGGTAGCGTTTTTACGCACTCCCTTGATAAAGGGAATAGCTGAGTTTGTGCGTGCGCGTGTGTGTGTGTGTGTGTGTGTGAATCATTGCCTTTCAAGCGTACAAAGTTCTTTTCATTCAATGTATTGGAGAGAAAGATAAGATATATATATATATATATATATATATATATATATATATATATATATATATATATATATATATCCTTGCACTTGTTTGGAAAAGCAAAACATTTGGCGTCACGAATATTGGGCTGCCTTGTGATGTAATGTTTTAGGCAGCTTTGAATCTGTGCTTGTATGTTGAGAGGTGAGATTTGTGCCCACTAGTTTTTTTTCTCTTTCTTTGAAGTGAAGCCTGGCTGGGTTGATTAGCGTTTTGTGTGCAATTGTTTTGAGGGACTTCGTTTCGACTGCAGTGAATTATTCATTGTACATTGATCGTTATAAATTGATGTAATTATGCATTCCTTGTTTAAGAAGCAAGATAAGGGTTATTCCGCTGGCAGAGATTCTTGTAATGTTATTATTCTTGGCTGGATGAAGGGTACGTACAATTTATTGGCTATGGAGTGGGCATGTGCTGCTGGTTTAAATGAGCCATGGGATGACTCTTTGTACTGTGCAGGCCCTGAAGAGGTTCTGTCTCATTTGCACCAAGTTCCAGTGCAGAAAGGAAATGAATTTACCTTGCTTGGGAGGCGGGCTGGATTCTCCTGCATGCCTACAGAAGGATGCATGAGAAAAATGTAGAACTGGAGGCAGAGGTTTTGCATTTAGAAAAGGAATTGGCTAATGAGAAACAGATTTCTTTAATGAAACAGTTAATTTTGAAATCTGGCATTACAAAGCGTTCAAATATCAAGAGGTGGCTGAGAAAGTAACTATGAGAGTTGCTCAGTATAAATATAGGACGCCTAGGGGCAAGATTGACGAGAAGAAGGTTGCTTCCGTAATTGCTTCTGCAGATATTCATTGGAATCCAGATTTGTGGGATGGTGACATTTGGAATTATACTGAATCAGACTGTAGCTCACAAGGGGAACAGAATGAAAAGGCTGACACTTCTAAGCCAGTAACTAGGTGCATAGCTGGTCCCCATCCACATAATCTTGGAGGAGGTGTTGTAGATTTGACCATACTGGAAGATTATACACAACAGAAGTTTGGTGAGATTATTACTGGATTGTGGCAAAGGTCAGGGGAGCCTCTACTGACCTGGATGGTGTGCATCTATGATGGAGGTGCTGGGGGTCTGTTAGTTGAGTCTATAGATTCACCATGCTTCCTGCCTTTGTCTACTGACACTAATATACAAGAGGTATTACATTCTGGGCCTCCTCCAGATGAGAATAGCCAAGCTTTGTAGGTATCTAGCGACCCAAGGGTGCAACTGCAAATATCCTATAACCACGGATTGGCCCACGTAAGAGAAATAGTGGTATACTTTGAAGGAGGCCATTAAAAAAATCAGGGAACATGCCATGAAAGAAGCTGTTCATGAGGATGACACCTTGGGGTGACACCGCTGTCAGTGTCTACCAGGAATAAGGTTATCCGAACTGCCCCACCTGCATATATAAGTGTTATTATGACTTTATTAGTGGGCATGACTGGGAAGCCAACTTATGAAGTGGTAGATGCTATTCAGTAATTGTCAGATATGGGTGAATGGGACAAAGGTGAGGAGAAACCTCGAGAGAGGGAGAGACGCAGTGAGAAAAGAACAGAATGCAGGAGACAAGATAGTAGAGACTCCCGAGTGTCAAGAAAGGACATGTTTTTGTAATTGTTGAAAGATGGTTTACCACTGGAGGAGATTGATGGTATTGAAACCAAGGAAATGTATGAGTTGTACAAAAGAGAAGGCTTGCTGGGAAAGAGCGCTATACACAAGAGACAGCTGGTGACGAATCAGAAAAAGGACACCTCACCTTTAGTACCTCCTGAGGATGAGCAGGGAGAAAGGTCCATAAGGATCCCTTCCCAGTGTCATCCACCATATGCTGATTCAAGAAAAGTGGTGAGTGCAATGTTAGAAGCTGAGTCTGGGTTAACTCATTCTAAGTTTGACTAGGATTGTGGCAAAGTCACGGTAGTGTCTGCTCGTATAAAAGTTGACAGACAACCTCATTTTGATGTTCAGATATTTTGGACGCCTGGCAATACACAAGAGGTGTGAGCTTCGATAGACTCTGGGGCAGAGACCTCATTGATCCATGGAAATCCTTCAAGATTTAAAGGTTGACACTTTGGGCCTCATTACGACCCTGGTGCTAATGGGTTAACGGCACCGTAAAAGGCTGCGGCGCTGTTAACCCATTAGCGCCTGATTACGAGGTCCCTTGCAGGAGCCGACCTTAACGGCTGGTCTACACTAGCCGTTAAAGTAGGGACCCGCAAAGGGACCTTGGTGCTAAGTACGGTACCGCAATTTGCGGTACCGTACTTAGCGCCTTCCCCTTTCCCATTGAGCCCTATGGGGCAAAAATGGGAATGGGGAAGGGCCATGGAGGAAAGGGGAATTACCGCCCCGCCAACCTTGTAACGGGGTGGTAATTCCCCCTTTCTCCATGGCGGAGTCAGTAAGTTACCGGCATGGACCATGGTGTTATTAGCATCATGGTTTCCCGCCGGGGTCGTAATGAGGCCCTTTACCATTAGTGTACTGGGGTGAAAGGAGAAACCCACAGTTCAGACAGGAGTGGAAATGAAGATAGGCAATTTGAAAAGACAGAAATATCAGGCATTGATTGTCCCGATACCTGAATACATCACTGGGTTTGACATTTGGGTTTGACATTTTAGAAGGGTTAACTCTAGGACTAGGAGGCAAAACGTATCAGTTTGGAGTGAATGCATTGAGTTATACTCCAGTGATTGCAGGCAAACTGAAAGTTCTTCCGGTGCATGCGCCTTTGGCCACAAAGCGTGTGTCTACGAAGCAATACCGCATTCCTGTGGGTCATAAGGAAATTTCAGACACCATTAAAGAATATGTAGAGGCAGGAGTATTGTGCCCAGTTTCTACTGCGTGGAACAATCCTGTCTGGCCTGTTTAAAAGGTGGATGACTGTGGATTATAGAGAACTGAATAAATAATCTCCCCCTTTAGTCCCTGCAGTGGCAGATAATGTCACATTGATTGAGAACATATAGAAGTTTGAGGGAACCTGGTACGCTGTGTTGGATTTGGGAACTGCTTTCTTCTCTTTGCCAAATGATGAAGAGTGCCAGGAGCAGTTTTAATTTTCTTGTGGTGTGCGTCAGTACACCTTCACGAGATTGCCTGTGGGGTACTTGCATAGCCCAACCCTCTGTCACCGGCTGGTGGCATAACACATACACAAGATACCATGTAAGCCTGACATACAAATCTCACATTACATTGATGATATTCTGATTCAGGGCAAGGATGAGTGCAGTGTGCAAACTCAGTTGTAAGCAATCATTGAAGGATTGAAAAGGGAAGTTTGGGAGATTAACCCTAACAAAATTCAAGTGGCAGCTGAGACTGTGATATTTTGGGGAATTCAATGGCATAATAAGCACTGTGAGATAGTGCTGAAAGCCAGACAAAAGCTACTTCAATTTACCACCTCAGAAGTTCATAGGGATGTTTGGATTTTGGAGACAGCATATATCACATTTAGGTCAAATCTTGGCCCCACCTTATAAAGTGACACGAAAGGAATATAAAGTTGAGTGGGGTGAGGAGCAGCTGATGGCACTAGATTTGGCAAAAGACACAGTGCAGAGTGTGCTTGATTTGTGGCCTTTGAAGACAGAAGAAGTGGAGTTGAATGTATATGTACAAGACAATTATTCTAACTGGAGTCTCTGGCAGAAGCAAGACAATAAGTGAGTTCCCTTGGGATTTTGGAGTCGCAAATTACCCGAGACTGGTGATAAGTACACTCCAATTAAAAAGCAATTGCTAGCATGCTATTGGATTGTTATTCATACTGAACAATTGATAGTGAGTCATGATGTACTGATCAGACCTGCTATCCCAAGCATGCAGTGGGTGTTGAGCTCTCCTAAGACACACAGGAAATTTCACACTCAAGAAGCCAGTATAATGAAATGGAAATGGTACATTCAAGACAGAGCAAAATCAGGAAAGGGTGGGGTTGTGAAACTACATGAGCAAGTGGCTAATATACCACCCATAGATTACATACCACAGGAAGTGACGAAAGTACATGAATCTCTAGTGAAATGGGTAGTACATTATTGGGATTTGACAGTAGAACAGACAGAACGTGCCTGGTTTACCGATGGCTGTGCTCGCTATGTAGGAACTAAGCGCTACTGGAAAGCAGTATCATATAATCCCAAGACAAAAAAGATCTTACCAACGTCAGGGAAAGGGAAGAACAGTCAGTGTGCAGAACTCTATACAGTATATCAAGATTTCAAACAAGAAACACCTAGTTAATCTCATTTGTACACAGATTCATGGTCAGTAGCCAATGGGCTAGTTGTGTGGCTGCCGGCATGGCAAAAGAATAGGTGGAAAATTCATTCAAAATAATTGTGGGGAAAGGAACTTGGGCAAGATATCTGGGAAATGCTATCACAAAGTGAAGTAACAGTGTATCATGTGGATGCACGCTGTACTACTAACTCATTAGAACGTTGGTCTAATTCTGGCGATTTGGATGGTTTGGCCAAGTGAGCTCACCAGAAATGTGGACACTTTGGTAGACAAAGCTACTTGTAGGTGGGCACAAGCACAAGGGATTAATATCCCTTTATTTATTTTTATTTTTTTTATTTATTGAAAATTGTTTTAGTTGTGATCACAACTTTTTCAATATAGAATCATTACTATATATACATATCATATTAGGATCACTTTAGATTATCTTACTCTTTCCAATTGACATTTGGTTATAATTACTACATTTCACAGTTAGAAAATGGTGTCTTATATTCCAAAATGCATTAGAAGTAGGTTATTGGTAAATTTAAAACGATACAAACTACCATCTTCACATAAGATCTCCAAAATTAGACTTTTACAATGTATTAATTTAGTTAAAAGGTTAATCATAGGTAATATTAAGTAACAGTTGATTCAAAATAGATAAAAACCAGAGAGCTATAAAACACAAGGACTAAAATAATAATACAGTTTAAAGTTAAATTAAACTTGCTTCAATGTAGATAATAAAAATCTTTTTTTACACATAAATGTCATAAGTTTAGTAAAATAACATAACAGTATTAAAAATTAGGCTTCCAAAAAAGGGGGAAAAAAACCTAGGCTTCCAGTTAATAACTATATATTGTAGCATATTTCTCCTTAGGACTTTTGATTTATCCCAAATAATTAGTGGTCTTGCTAGTCAGGTGATTTTTGTATCTATCCCACCTCCATCTGGAGTGTTACCTATAGTTTATCTGACAGATTTAAAAACATGAGAAACTGTACTGTCGCAAAATGTAATGATCGACAGGTGATGCCTGCTTTATTTGTTTTTAAATAGGAGGCTATGTTTACCCCTGTCAGACATAGGTTGAAACGCATCCTAAGAATTGCAGTGGCATATTTTCAATCTGGGAATTTTAATAAATAGGGGTGGGGGCTCTTTCATGGCCTTTTGTAAAAATGCCCCTACCTTAAAGATAGAATAAGTATTACATTTCTCCCATATCTTTATCTAGTCCGATTTCAGTTTCGCTTTGTCTGGGTTTCGGAGAAGAAGTTCAGGTGTAAAATCGGCCTCCTGCAGTGTCATTAGACAGTGCATCTTCCATGCTTGTATTGGGTTCTGTGATGTGGTTTATAATAATGTTTTTAGTGCTGGGAATACATTATGCGCATCATCTAGTGTTAATATGCATTTTCTATAGGCTGCTAGCATGTGCCATGCTGTCACTGCTGAAAGTGAGATAAGTCCCAACTCAAATCTAATTATTGTGATGGGCGTACTTAGAGGTATTAGAAGGATAGTTCCCCAATAAACCCTTTCCAGGATATCCCACATAGGAATTTCATAGATAGATTTCGATTGGCTGCCATAGATGATAATGGGCACCACTTTTTGATTGTGAAAATTATAGCTGGTAGTATGGTGAATTTGCCATATTTTCTTTGTATGGTTTTTCCCTGGATTGCTAACATTCTCATTTTACTCTTAAGCTCTGTTTTATATGGCTGCTCCGATGGGCTTGAGTTAAGATTTACCCCTAAATATTTATATTGCAGTATTTGAGTATGTGGAAATTTTGAAAGGATCCAGTTAAAATTGTATCCTGTCTTCGGCAAGTGGTGATGAAAGATCAGTATATTTGATTTGGTAGTATTAATAATGAGATGGTTCGCATCCGCATAACTGCCTACAGCTGTTAGCATCCTCTTTAGGCCTATAGGTGTCCTATCGAACAGTACTAAATCTTCTGCATAGACTAGGTAGGGAATTTCCATCATGCCTAATCTTGGGGGGAATGAGCGAATGGTTTTGCATATTGCATAAATATCACTGATGTAAAAATTAAATAAGAAGGAAGCAAATGGGCATCCTTGCTTTAGTGAATAGTCCATCTGTCGTAGGTTTGACCTTAATTGAGGTATTAGAGTAAAATTGTCTAATTGAATAAATAACATACAAGGGACAGGCACTGGATAAAAGTTTTGACCATAAAATCCATTGGGTCACAGAATCAAAAGCTTGTTTAATATCAATTGGAGGAATACAGGTTGTTTACTAGTGCATGCTTTTTTATCATAGCTAAAATCATCATATTTAAGACTGTGCGTATACCTGGTATAAAGCCAGACTGATGTTTGTCTAGTATTTTGCTGTTTGTAGCCCATTTTGTAAAGTCTTGTAAAATCAGGCCAGCCATTATTTTACCAGGGGTGTCTAGCAGCGCTATCGGCCTGTACTTATTAGGATCATTTCTATCCCCTTCCCCTTTTTTTAAAAAATCTGTATAATTATTGCTTCCTGCCATGATTGCAGGATTTGTTTTGTATAAATTATCTGTTTGAAGATTAATTCCAGTGTGGAGGCCCATGCGTCTGGATGGGCTTTGAGATAGCATTGCTTAGATTGTCCGGTCCAGGGGCTTTAGACCGACTGAGCTTTTTATTAGCAGTATGATATCAAGTGTATCAAACTCCAGGTGGCTGAGATCAGGAGGAATCTCAGTACAATTAGTTGATGCTGCTTGTTCACTATGAAAGTGAACAGTCCATTTTGTTTCATTAATAGTGTTAAGTTGCAGGGTCTTCTGTGCATCATTCGGGGGATTGTTGATCAACTGCCCGATTTTGCAAGGAGATTTACTAACAATGGCATATAGCATTTTCTCTGCATTAGTCTGCATTTGTTGTGCAAGTAACACTCTAGTCTTATTTGTGTATTCATTTTGAATTTTTCTCCTTTCCGCTGACTGTGCTATTGGACACAGGGAGGGCATTGATTTTCAAAATGTTTTCTTAAGTTCGAATATAGGATCATTAAAAAGTGCTTGTGTTTCATCATTGGTCTAGAGTCTATTCTAGTTGTTTGTATAATCATCTGTAAATGGTGGATGTAATCTATGAGTCTCTGTATTCCACCAGGTAGTTGAGATATTGAAATATGATTTTTTTATGAATTTATCAAAGATGGGTTCCATCTCAATCGGTTTCTGCTATTGTTGATTTCTATGGGGTGAGTATAGTGGAAGGTTTTTTGTAACGAATGAGGAACCCATCGTGTTAATCAATATGTCGTGAACACTCTCAGTGGTAGGTAATACTTTAAAAGAGGCAATGAACTTGTTTGCCCTTGTTGAGAGAAAGACATAATCAAGGGTTGATTTAGACGATCCTCTAAACCATGTGGCCACCGGGGTGTGGTCTTTAATTGAAGATCCATTTAACATAGTGACATTTCTCATTTCCATTAGGGCTGGCCAATCAGTCGTACGCTGTTTCAGTTGCTTAGTTTTATTTGGCAGACAGTTCATATTCAGATCTCCTGCGGTAATTGTATTTTGTATCTGAGGATCTAGAGCTATAAAATCAAGAATTGTCTCGATTTAAAGCGGAATTGGGTTTCATTTGAGTCAAGCAGGTTCCAATAAGTGTTTATTATTACAGAAATTGGATATAGAGGGTGGTGAACATTTGAAGTTGAAATTTGGACTGCCTGTATGCCTGGATCAGTAGAGATCCAGGGAGTAAGTTGCAACTGTGAGTCTGTTCTTACTGCTTTTAACAGTCCAGATTTAGGACGGCCTGCAGTTGGTTTTATCGCTGTAATTACAGCAATTTGATGGACTGTCCATATTGGGATCGACGTCATCCACATTTCTTGAAAGAGAACTATGTCAACCTTGTGTAGGTTATGTGAAGTTTTATTTATCAGGTGCAAAAACCCTTTCGTGTTCCAACAAGCCACGAGTGGGTCGGTATAGATGGTTCTTGCTTTACTTTAGAAATTTGTTGACTGCTGCTGGCATTGGGGATCCAAGTGCATTTGGATGCCTTTTGTGGAAGGACTGCTTGTGGGATGTCAATATGAGTGCCTCTATTACAATTGCAAAAAGTTTGGCCACCTGCATTAGATAGAGGTTGAGTGTTATGGCTTAGTGGCCATTGAGATTTAGTTGTTTTCTGCACCAGCTTTTCTGGTGGAAGGTGAGGTAGGGTTGGTTCTAGTAAGAGACCTTTAGCCTAAAGTGCAGATCTTTCACTCCATATTAAATTATTTACTAGTTTTGAGGGGATTGGGATTTCTACAGTATCTTGAATAGCTAAATTTGGAAATCTTATAAAGTCAATGTCATTTGAATGAACATATTGCAATGCCGGGATCGCATGTAACATGGTTAATATGGTTTGTCTATTGGGGTAAGGGTCGGCATACCATCTATCAAGCATTGTAGAAGTTAGTAGCTAATTTTCTAACTGGTTAGGGGCAAAGTTTTTGTGCTGTATTTTTGTAGGATCGATAGCAATGAGTGGGAGAGATTCAGGCAGAATGTCTACGGGATTAATGTAATGATGATTGTCAGTTGTAATAGGACAGGGATGAGCGGGTTCAATTGGCACAACTGCATGAAATCGTACCAAGGGGTTTGCAACCTCATTCATTTGTGAATTATTTTGAGGACATAAAGTTTTCTCTTGAAATTCAGTTCGCTTTTGATCCAGCGTCCTGAAAATAGTAGCATAGACTTTCAAGTTAACAAGGAAAGTTTCTTTAGGTTCGACATGAGCTTGTTGGTTATGATTAGGGGTGTACCGAACTTCGGCTTCGAGTAGGTATTCGGCCGAATTTCGGCTGAAAACCAGCTATTCGGCTTTGGCCGAAGGTTCCTGGAATACTAACTTGAAGCCGAAGTTAAAAAAAAAAAATGTAAGTCCTCTTTCTATGATTAGCAATCTTCAATCTTCTCTCAGTGTGAGAGACAATAGCCAGAAAGCGAACAGTGGGAAAGCAGCAGTAGCCAGTAAGCTCATAGCTTACTGGCTGCTGCAAGCAACACAAGGAAAAATACCCTGCACAGCAGCCGAGCTGCGAATAATCTGAGCTTCAAAGAAAATAAATTACAGGAGTCTTTAATAGGGCCATACCTATTTGATAATACCATGAGTTGCTCCCAGATTACTGGTGACTAACTCAAACTTAAGAAAGCGTTCCAGACGGACCTCCACAAACACCCTTTAAGCAAAGACATTAGAGGGAGTGCTCGACATTAAAGAAAATCGCGGACGTTTCATCCGACATCATGGCATTGTAGACAAACTTGCATTTTCCAAGCAGCCACAACACAGGCAAGTTGCTACAGTGAGCTTCAATGTCAAGTACCACTGACCCATGATCCCATCAGCCAGGAGAGCTTTGGTTGCAACTGCTCCTAACAGCATCTCCAAGCTACACCTAATGGCACAGGCTGCCAGAACCACCATGATACAAGACACTGCAGCCCTGACTGGTACTCATGCGCAGTTATCAGACCAGGGTCCTAATGCTGAAGAGGCCAACTTGCATTATGGAGGCAGTCCCTCGTGCAGAGGTAGACCACTTTCACATGGAGTACGAGTAGTACCCAAAGGAAGACTTGCACTGTAGGCTGACAGTGTGTATGTATGCATTTTTGAACAATCATTGCAAACTCTAAATGTGCCAATAAATCACCAGTGTCCGAATAGAAGCATGAAAGTAAAAAACTATTAGAGAATGCCTTTGCACAAAACTGAAAGATACTTTTGCACTTTAGAATCCACACAAGATGCATTCAATTCCATCATGTGGCAATCTGACAAGTGCTGTGAAACGAAAATGTACAGCAAGCTCCTGATATATGGCACCACGAAACGTTGGCCAGATAAACCAAGCATTACATTTGTAATAATATTGCTAAAAAAACCTCCACAATGCGGCCGGTCACGAGAAACAGTAGAACTTTTAAAAATGAAAATAAGCTCTTCTTAACAGCACAGAGAAACAGCATGAGCTCAAGAAAAGCGACGGACCCAACCCAATTACATAAATGCTAAGGAGGCTGGCCTACCAAAATCATAGTTGGGTGTCCATGCCCTTCCATCATGTCCCAATTTGACATCAAAATATTAAACATGCTTCCTTATACAGGAGATGAAGATGTTAGAACTGCAGATTAATTAATGTATGGCTCCATGACAGTCATAACATTCATTCATTTTTTTGAAAGCGTGTATTCCTTTGGGAGCGAAACCCCAGCAGAAATCTTTCCCATATGGAAGGGGCACCGTTTGAAGCAGCCGAATCGTCGGGAATGATTCTTTCCTGTAGCCTCTCCCATCCACTTCTCACAGGATTTCTCTGAACTCTCGTTCTACATCTACGGTCTTCTCACCACGTTTTGCTTGTGTCTCTCTGTGGTGCCCTTTTCTCTCTTCCCGAGTCGCCACTCACTCACCGCTTTTCTTTCACTTTGCATCGCTTTCACACCCCCACACCATTCGCACCTGGCAGGCTGTCATTCTTGTTATCCCCATCTCTTTCTCTTATTTCTTCACCTATTTAGCCCTCTTCACACTCTCTCCCTCTTTCCTTTTTGCCTCTACTCGCGTTCACTCCTCCTCTCGTCCCATCTCTTTAATTCATCTCACTTTTTCTCTTTATTGCTTTGTGATTTGGGACACCTTCCCCCTTTTGCTCTCACATTTTGGGCCTGATTTACAAAAAATTGCATGATATTTTATTTGATGTCATTTGTTTTCTTATTTCACCTTCATCACTACCATTGCTTCCTTCCCTTGGTTCCTAATCTAGCTTCATTCCCTTCTCACGCTTGCTTTCCTTGTTACCCTTGCCTTCCTGCCTTGACACCCTGGCTAGCTTTCCTTACTGCCCTGGCTAGCCTTTCTCGCCACCCTTGCTTGCTGGCTTTCCTTGCTGCTACACCTGCTTGCTTTCCTTGCTGCTACACCTTCTTGCATTTCACAAAAACCCCTTAGCTGCACTTATAGCCCTGTTTGAGAGATGGGATACAAATGCCAGTGTCACCAGGGGCGGGCTGGCCTGTAGGGAACTCTGGAGATTTCCCGGTTGACCTTAGCACACTGGGCCTCTTTTCTGTGGTATTTCCACATTTTCCATTAGGAAAAGGGTTAGGCTTGCTGAAAATGTGTAATATGGGGCCATTTTTAAAATTATTTTCAGGGCCTCTTTTGGTTGTGCAAATGCTCAAATGGGATTGAAAAGGGCAGCTGAATGTGTGCATCCATGATGCGTGCATTCACTTGCTCTTTACTGTCTTACAAAGCAGTATTTCTCATGTGCTGGACAATGTATTTAAAGGATAGTTCCGGGACTTTTTTTTATTGTCCCTACGGTTCGGCCATGTGTTTTTAAGCATAAATCGGTAGATCGTAGAAAACTTTCCTATGGACCTTACCCGACTTTTCGTCCATTAACGCACTCGAAATCAGCCGCCATTTTCTGATAATCCTATCATTTCCCCCCATCGACCTGGCTCACCTGCTTTTGCGGCACTAAATCAAATCCCCCGCCCCTGAAACAGACTTTATCAAAACATTCATATTCCCCGCCTCTATCCGCGACGTGACTGTGCTGCGTAGGCAAACGCGCCCAGGCGTCTTCTACGCGACTCCACACAGAACCCGGAAACCAACACAGATCAGCTCACAACACAGCGCGCCACAATTCGGAATATGAAACTGTACTTTTAAATCAAACCGCAAGATTGTAAATTTGGTAAAGTACATTTATTTGACATCAAGGGCCTCATTACGACCCAGGCGGTAAGTTACCGCCTGGGCCGTGACTTTACCACCATGGCGTAAACTACGTTTACGCCATGGTGGTTGGCGGACTTACCGCCCCATTCCGACCTAGGCGGGGCGGTAAGTCCCCAATCCCCATTTACCCTTCCCCATTCCCATTTTTGCCCCATAGGGCATAATGGGAGTGGGGAAGGCGTTAATTACGCCACCGTAAATTACGGTGGCGTAATTAACTCCATGGTCCCTTAGCGCCATGGATTTTAACACCTGCTAAAAGCAGGTGTTAAAAGCACCATGGCGCTAGGGGACCTCGTAATCAGGCGGTAAGGGTCGGCGCTGTTAACGCTGCCGTAAACCCCTTACCGCCTGAGTTGTAATGAGGCCCCAAATGTTTAGAGAATATTCAGCGATTTGCATTTTTCTTTGCTCTCGATCCAAAATAGTTCGTCTTGAGGCAAGCGATGTTCCTTTGCTGTACACAGGGTCTTAGATCATCTCACAATACAGCACCACAATTCGGAATATGAAACTGTGGTTTAAAAGCAAACGGCAAGATTGTACATTTGGCAAAGTAAATTTATTGGACATCAAATGTTTAGAGAATATTCAGCGATTTGCATTTTTCTTTGCTCTCGATCCAAAATAGTTCGTCTTAGGGCGATGTTCGTGTGCAGTACACAGGGTGTTGGTTTACGATAAAATAAGCTCTTCGGTCGCACTGATAATCGCATGGCTGTTCCAACAACGAGGCACTAGGCCACCACAACGGTCTGTATGTTGCATCTAGCCGTTAGTACCGCGTAAGGGCATACTTGTACTTGGCGATCGTCCCATAAAATGGTCACGGTGGTAACGTTGTTCACGCGGAGAAGCAACTGGCGGTTGAAAAACCCATCCGCCGGTGTCTGGTACTCGTGACACATACAATAATGAAGGATGTACCTGTTTTAAAAACATAAAAAATGAAATTAGTCTCACCATCAGATCTTTATTAAAATTATTCATTTTATATATTAGGTCGGGAAATTATTTCATAGCTAGGACAGTGCAACTGGGTATTATACGTCATTTCCAGTAACCCACCCACTCTCCTCCGCCTTTTTCAGAGCCGCCTGAGCGCCAGTGGACCACTTCGTCACTGATATGATATAATATGGCATTTGCAACGCGCCTATACACAAGTGTTTCAAGGCGTGGCGAGGCAGGGAGGGGGGGGGAACAAGGAGAAGACAGACAACGATCCTACTAGGCCAGGTGTCATTCAGATCGCGCAAGTGCAGGGGTAGGGGGAAGGTAAAAGTGCAAGGGGAAGGGGAGGGGGGAAGTGGAGTACAAGGTAAGTAGCATAAAATAATAAGTACATAGGGCCAGCTGGTGGCGAGTGCAAGGTAAGTGCAGAATAAGTGCTGGGAAGGGGGGGCTGTAGGATACTGAGACAGTCCCCCAGTGCAGGGGTTGACAGGGAGGCAGTGCAGGTGGAGAGTGGAAGGGCCCAGGACCGAGGTCGCAGACAGTGGACCAGTTGTAGCAGGGGAGAGGGAGAGAGAAAGCAGAAGCAAAGAGTAAGGTTTTGAGGTGCTTCCGTAAAAGGAGATGGTTCTCCTCAAGATAGTGCGCGGTACAAAACAATATGCCACATAGAACGAACAAGTACAACTTAACCCGTCTTTAAAGCTACTGTATAGTAATTAAATTGCGGTATAAACTCATCTAAAGAGTTACTTACATTATATTTGCATTTTCCATTGTGTCTGTGCGTAGTGCAGCCCCGAAATACCACTCCTTCTATGCCGACGTTATTTCTTCTAATGAACGAACATTAAATGGCTTTCGTTTCTGAAATTATATTCATTATCGTTTCTTACGTTATTGCACCACACCCCCAAAAAGAAGTCTTTCGGGATGCTCCCGGCCTGTCAAGGTCAAATAACAATAGAACCTTATACTGAGTCGTGGGCCATTCCGGCACCCGAGCAAAAAATCAAAGCAGCTGACCTTCACTTTGAACGAGCACACATTCCTAGTTAGCTACATTCAGTGTAAGGCCATCTCACAGGACTTGAAATTTACACTCCATCTTTGCATTTTGTCTGCGTGCTTTTGCAGCCCCAGCGAACCATAAATACGGAGACATTCTATATTTTTTGAAAAATGATTTATATTACTGTTTGGTTTCATTTAATGCGCAAATGAACAAGGGTGGAGAGACACATTGCATGTACACTGAGCAATCACTTTTATTTACACAATACATAGCTACACATATTCAATGGGCCTGCGACGTGAGGAGACTCGAGAGAACAGACAATCAAATTACAATCATTTAAACCGTGATGTGTATTTCTCAATGAGCTCTGCTTTAGGTGGACATGGAACAGAGGCAATGTTGGGTGGCAATGCAGTTGTCCCCTGCACAGGTTCGTTCACAACTCCATGTATGTGCCTATCTAGGACATCAACAATAAGTCTCTCAATAAACTCATATTGCATATCCTCAAACACTGGTTTGATCACCCATTGTTTACTTCTTTTAGTGAAGGCCTTATTGTAGCGAAGCGTCCCTAAAGTTCCGGTCGTCCTACTTTGTTGACGGCCAACATTATGGTTATGTGCCAAGACCGCTAGAAGAGTCCGATTTATCATGCCCTTCATGCCAAAATGCAATCGCTTTGGCCTGTACTTTAGGCACATATTGTGGAACACCTCCAAATCTCCTGTGTGGCAGAATTCCGTGAGTCCCCTCAAATCTCTTGTTATAGTTTTATCAAATACAATCTTTTCAATGGCTTTGTGAGTGGGTGATGAAGGAATCAACCACTTCTTCTTCCGTGCCTCCTCTGTGGACAAATGGCCATGTTCACAATTGTGGAAATGTTGGTTTGTGGTCCAGCGGTGAACGTTGCTACAGTGTAGCATTACTGACCACCATTTTTCCAGTAGAATTTCCAACGACCCTTCACATGTTTTTGAGCTCCACCAAAGATGGTTGCTGATTGACTTGGACCACTGTGAAATACCTTGCATATCTTTTTTTTTACCTGCAGCCGACATTTTTTTATTGATTGTTTTTGCAAGATGCCATACGTCAAATTGGTGATTTATATTTTTGTACTCTTCTCTCATTGTCTTGGCAATTGAAACATGTCTGTCCGTGGCTATCAGGTCGATCACCATTCCCCGCGATTGTAGTTCTTGCAATGATGCTACAAAGCCAACTTTCTCCATGGCCACTGAGGATGTACTTTGTGACACCTGCACGACCACCGAACTCACAATTTTCTTACTTTCCATGTCCTGAAAGTGGTAGGTGCAGTACTTGGCTGAAAATCCTGGGCTGTCGCACTGTCCATCACCGGCTAGCCTGAACCGTTTGCCCGCGAATGTACTATCAATAGACATTTTTTCCATTCTCCAAGCTTCGCTAATGGCTGGAAATAGATAATCGGTTTGGTATTTGTAGAACTGAATTTTCGCAATGAAATGGATTCCCACAAACTGAAAGAAAGACTCTAACTTTTTAAAACTTGAACCACTAAAAAGTGCAGCCGCTGGACAAAGTAGATTGCCTGCTGGCAGTTGCCCCAGCATGGGTTGTGCAGACCATGAGAAAGGATGATATTTTGTACAGGTGGCATGTATTTTAAGGTTAGTGCCTCGAATTGCACGAGTCACATTAATCAATGGCTCCCCACATACTTCCCCACCAACCGAATGCCCACATTTCATCCGAATAATAATATCAATCAAACAACTATCGAATACAATGAATTTGGCCTCTTTCCTTATGCTGTCACTCTGCATCCCAGCTGGTTCGGCCTGTAACGTTGAGGACATGTCACTCATATGAAAGGTAGAATCTCTGATATCGTCTTCCGCTATGTTCAGTGATATTGAAGGTGTTTCATTGTCGTCCACTTCATTCTCTTCCATTGCAACATCTGTTCCTTCTCCGGCGATGGGTGAATAAAACAATTTCTTCAACTTTCTCGCGGTCTTACTTTTTGCGGGTGTGGATTCTGTAAATTGATCTCCGACTGCATCCGAACTACCAGGAGGACATTCACTATCAATGGCTGGTGGTGGTATAGCTCCGTTGTCAATCACTTCATATTCTTCCCATTGGCACGATGCATCTCCAGTCTCAAGTCCCTGCCAAAAGGTTTGACAAGCAACATCTCTCGTTCGCTTCACTGTCTGTGTAGATCTAGTTCGTACACCCACTCGCAACTAGAGGACAGATTGGAAAAGGGATGTTCAGTTTAAACACAACTTACAGTATTGAACTATTAACAGTGAAAAACAACATAATATAGTGACCAGGACACTAACCTTCTTTTGCTTTCTTTTCTTTGAAACTTTCTTGCCTCGAACTTCAACATCAGGACGCTGTTGCTCCGACTCGTGTGTTCATGTCTCCACTTCCTCTTGCGCTGCAACGACTATATTTTCATGATAAGCACATCCATCACGCACTGATGCTCCATCGACTCCCTGAAACATAGAACTTTCATTAGTATGTATAATAATATCGAAAACACAAAATGTACTTGGGGACCAATACCCACGTACTTCTCAATAGCAAAACACGAATGAACGCTTTGTGTAGAACATTCAAACGGCAATTTTTCACGCTTAGTTGATCTAGTTAGATGGAACTGTCAAGATCCATACCTCGGGCTCCTCATAGACTTCCATTGATGATATTATTGAAGATGATGCTTCAGTAACTCCCCGAAACACAGTAATTGCATTAGTATGGTTTTCTATTTTGTTAAAAAGAACATAAACTTTGTGCAGGCGTCAACGGCTCATCTAAATAGACCTGCACAAAAGATCAGTTGTCTAAAATAAATAATGGATATGTAAATATGATTCGATTTGCTCGATCGTTGGAAGTGTCACCACCCAGAGATCTGCATCAACTACTAGGGGTGATGTTCTTGTAGAAGAAGCTCCGTCATCTCCCTGAAACATAGTACTTGCGTTAATAAAGAAGGAAGTATAGCGGATGTAATCACGTCATATGATTTCGCTTGATCGAACTGTCAGTATCCATACCTCGAAATGCATAAGAACATCAAGGGACGATGTAACTGCGGTGCACACTTCTGCAAGCTGTTGCGCCGACCCGTAACTGCATGCTCCCCCTTCTTCTTGGACTAATGCTCCATCGACTCCCTGAAACATAGGACTTTCATTAGTAATGAACACAATATTGAAAAAAGAAGACACATAGGAGGGCGACGACAGAAGGACATATCAATGGCTAAAAATGAAAGAAACATTGTGTGTAACAATCACGCTACAAGAATGCAAGATCTGATGATCTCCATCGATGGAACTGTCCGGAAACGTACCTCGAGCATCTGAGTGACATCAACGGTTGTCGTCAATACGTTGGACTCCTCAGCATCTCCCTGAAAGACAGTAATTGCATTATTTTGGATAACAATAATTATAACTGAAAACAAAGACTAGAGGACGAGTACAAGGGTGTACCATTAGGTAAAATAATTACACGATAAATTAAAACTATTGATTTACATGCCTAAAACAAGTCAGTGGCAGAATAGCCAAGTAAGATTACCCGATAGGCGCTTGAAGTGGCTGATGACTGCAATAACGACACGGATGGAGAATCTTCCGCCTTCATATTGAGTGGATACATAAATGGGGAAATTATTGTTAGCTAATGCTACACACTACCGCAAGGCCGAGAGATAAATACGTAAACTTGACTCACCAGTGGAGGGATGTGGACAAATAGAGTGGGAATAGCGGTTGAGAGCAATTTTCGCCTCGCTCGCGGTGTGTTCTTCTTTATTAGCAATGATGTGGAGTACATGTCTGAGCTAAAGTGCCTGCTGCAGATGCGGTATCGATCACCCCTCTTGTCCGCAAAGACTTCTAGGACTCTACTTTCAAGCTCAGACGGTGGATATCCGCAATATCGGACCCATTCTCTAATCTGATCTATTGTCTTAGGGAAAACATGCATTATAGTACCTTCAGATTTATTATGGGTCTTCGAAGGGCAACCGCCAATGGAACAGGCAGGCATTGTGGAAAGTTCTGAAAAGTAAAGATCAACAATTCTCTATGAATACCAATGTGTTAAAAAATTAAATGACACATAAAAGGTTCAATGCAAGGTTCGTTTTGGTTCTTGGAACTATACACGTTATTCACATGCGGATAAGTATTTGAATAACTTTAAAAAAATAGAAAAATAATTTGACTAAACTCAGAACATGTGACTAGTTCC
Organism: Ambystoma mexicanum; assembly: GCF_040938575.1. Lineage (NCBI taxonomy): Eukaryota > Metazoa > Chordata > Amphibia > Caudata > Ambystomatidae > Ambystoma > Ambystoma mexicanum. Next base: position 108,564,046 of record NC_090938.1, on the reverse strand, counting down.
TTGCATGTACTGTCTTGAACGAAAAGAAATTGGACGCAAAATGATTATGGTACATGGCCTTACCTTGACGAACAAACAGTTAGATGCAGGGATCAGAGTAGTTTCTTGTCGTAGAACAGGGAGCAGTTCACAGGTTGCAAACTGACGAGTTTCCTCGAAGTGGTCACGGTCACGGTCCGTCCAGCGTGAGGGGGGATGCTTGGCAGGAGACACGGGGTCTGGAGGTAGACATGGGAACAACAACCCATGCTCTATAGACCACTTTGAAGTGTGCATGGTCTTTGGCACCTCTTGGCCTTTATCGCTCCCTGACAGCTCCACTTGCCAGCACAAGTACCCCGGTGCGAACTGCCTTTGATAGGGCGGGGGGGTGAATTGGGGCGGTGGTCGTGCAGACAAGACACAGGAAGACTCGTGAATGGAGACACACTTATGTGGATTGCAGGGGGGCGTCCAGCGTGAGGGGGGATGCTTGGCAGGAGACACGGGGTCTGGAGGTAGACATGGGAAGAACAACCCATGCTCTATAGACCACTTTGAAGTGTACATGGTCTTTGGCACCTCTTGGCCTTTATCGCTCCCTGACAGCTCCACTTGCCAGCACAAGTACCCCGGTGCGAGCTGCCTTTGATAGGGCGGGGGGGTGGATTGGGGCGGTGGTCGTGCAGACAAGACACAGGAAGACTCGTGAATGGAGACACACTTATGTGGATTGCAGGGGGGCGTCCAGCGTGAGGGGGGATGCTTGGCAGGAGACACGGGGTCTGGAGGTAGACATGGGAACAACAACCCATGCTCTATAGACCACTTTGAAGTGTACATGGTCTTTGGCACCTCTTGGCCTTTATCGCTCCCTGACAGCTCCACTTGCCAGCACAAGTACCCCGGTGCGAACTGCCTTTGATAGGGCGGGGGGGTGGATTGGGGCGGTGGTCGTGCAGACAAGACACAGGAAGACTCGTGAATGGAGACACACTTATGTGGATTGCAGGGGGGCGTCCAGCGTGAGGGGGGATGCTTGGCAGGAGACACGGGGTCTGGAGGTAGACATGGGAACAACAACCCATGCTCTATAGACCACTTTGAAGTGTACATGGTCTTTGGCACCTCTTGGCCTTTATCGCTCCCTGACAGCTCCACTTGCCAGCACAAGTACCCCGGTGCGAACTGCCTTTGATAGGGCGGGGGGGTGAATTGGGGCGGTGGTCGTGCATACAAGACACAGGAAGACTCGTGAATGGAGACACACTTATGTGGATTGCAGGGGGGCGTCCAGCGTGAGGGGGGATGCTTGGCAGGAGACACGGGGTCTGGAGGTAGACATGGGAAGAACAACCCATGCTCTATAGACCACTTTGAAGTGTACATGGTCTTTGGCACCTCTTGGCCTTTATCGCTCCCTGACAGCTCCACTTGCCAGCACAAGTACCCCGGTGCGAACTGCTTTTGATAGGGCGGGGGGGTGGATTGGGGCGGTGGTCGTGCAGACAAGACACAGGAAGACTCGTGAATGGAGACACACTTATGTGGATTGCAGGGGGGCGTCCAGCGTGAGGGGGGGTGCTTGGCAGGAGACACGGGGTCTGGAGGTAGACATGGGAAGAACAACCCATGCTCTATAGACCACTTTGAAGTGTACATGGTCTTTGGCACCTCTTGGCCTTTATCGCTCCCTGACAGCTCCACTTGCCAGCACAAGTACCCCGGTGCGAACTGCCTTTGATAGGGCGGGGGGGTGGATTGGGGCGGTGGTCGTGCAGACAAGACACAGGAAGACTCGTGAATGGAGACACACTTATGTGGATTGCAGGGGGGCGTCCAGCGTGAGGGGGGATGCTTGGCAGGAGACACGGGGTCTGGAGGTAGACATGGGAACAACAACCCATGCTCTATAGACCACTTTGAAGTGTACATGGTCTTTGGCACCTCTTGGCCTTTATCGCTCCCTGACAGCTCCACTTGCCAGCACAAGTACCCCGGTGCGAACTGCCTTTGATAGGGCGGGGGGGTGGATTGGGGCGGTGGTCGTGCAGACAAGACACAGGAAGACTCGTGAATGGAGACACACTTATGTGGATTGCAGGGGGGCGTCCAGCGTGAAGGGGGATGCTTGGCAGGAGACACGGGGTCTGGAGGTAGACATGGGAACAACAACCCATGCTCTATAGACCACTTTGAAGTGTACATGGTCTTTGGCACCTCTTGGCCTTTATCGCTCCCTGACAGCTCCACTTGTCAGCGCAAGTATCCCGGTGCGAACTGCCTTTGATAGGGCGGGGGGGTGGATTGGGGCGGTGGTCGTGCAGACAAGACTCGTTTGCCGCAGGGCCTCACCAAGGAGAGGCCATCTAACTGCATGTAAGAGGCAGGCTGCAGGATCTAGTACATGGAAGGCAGGGGGTGAGTTTATAAATACCTCACCCTCCCAGGAGAATATATGGGTGCAGTTCACCCTGGAGACCCTGGATGCCTAGGCAGTTAGTCAGCAGCAGGCTGGCCTGTGGTGGCAAGGCGGCACGGGCCAGAGGGGGTCATCTCTGTACCCGGTGCCCAAAAGGATGATTTATTATGATCAACCATATTGATTATTTACCTATAACCATGTTTTGTATCAATAAAATCCAACTGCCTTTTATTGCCAACGCTTGAACAAAGTGGTGTGGTAAGTATTTTTGTGGGAGGAGGCAAGGCCGGGAGGCTTGATGCCAACCCGCAAAATAACATATGTATGTCTGCTGCATATGGGTTCAACGGTTAAGTGGATTGAAGGGGGGCGGCCAGCGTGAGGGAGGATGCTGGCCAGAGACATGTGGTGTGACAAGACAAGGCACAGGAAGACTATTCAATGGAGACTCACTAGATTCATTTAAAAAATCAAAACAACCATTGTTAAAATATATGTTGGGTTTTATTTTAGATCTTAATTTCAATTGAACATAAATAATAAACATTACACATTGTAAAGTTCCGGTTGCAGCACATCCAGGGAAAATCCGCGGTATTGTCCACTGTCGCTGGGGAAATGTTGTCTAATGGCAAGTACCGCACAGGCAGGTATTACTCTCCGAACGCGGTGTCCGAGCCTCCCGTGAAGCCACCAAGTGAAGCAACGATAGGCCACCAGCCTGTACCACCTGTGAAAATGAAAGATGCAAACTGTATTAAAATGACAAAACTTTCTTATCAATGTCGATTCAGGTAAAAAATGTCATTCTGCTTTGAAAAAAATTCTATCTAGAAAATGTACAATATGGAACCAATTTACATGCGTTCGAATGATATGTAGATGTAATTTTATATGTGGGAGACGACCATGAAATAGTAGTGGCATCACTGACATCACAACCAGAGTATACTTACTCGTTACTCGGATTACGCGGACGAACAGTGCCGCGAAGTTCGTGCATTAGCACCATCATCATCCTCAACACGGTCCGTGAGAGGCAGGCTTCCCTGAACTCTGGCAGCTCGGTGATGCATTGCGGACTTGGCTCGCCTTCTGAAATGTAGGCCAAGCACCCAGAATTTTCACGGCAGCAGCAGTTCTCCTCCTCAGTTGGCATTAGCTCGCACCGATTGCACGTGCACCAGGTGGAGACGCCGTCCATGCAACATGGTCCAGGCTCTTCATCCGTTGACTGGTCCTCCCAACTGCCGTCCGAATCCCCATCGTTTTCACGTGCTTGCCTTTCCAGTAGTTCCTCCTCGGTGTACTCGGGCTCGTACATATACGGCATTATTGTAGCCACTGTGTGGTAAAGAAAGTAAAATAATTTACAGAGATGGTACAGGTGTTCACAAGGCCTAGAAGCGGCGAAGGTAGCTGATCAGAGCACAGAAACGAGTCACAGAATACTCAAAGTAACACAGAGAGAGGAATGGAATCGAAAATCTGCTGCTGTGTGTTGTGAAACGGTGTGTTTATACTTATTGAGGAAAGAGGCGTCCTGCCATTTCCATGGCGACACTTCATTAGCTGAGGCGCAGCGATTGTTGACACGAAACGTGCTTTGGCGTTGGGAAATGGGCGGTACGCGTCTGCTGATGTCAGGCTCAGGGGCGGGGGATTTGATTTAGTGCCGCAAAAGCAGGTGAGCCAGGTCGATGGGAGGAAATGATAGGATTATCACAAAATGGCGGCTGATTTCGAGTGCGTTAATGGACGAAAAGTCGGGTAAGGTCCATAGGAAAGTTTTCTACGATCTACCGATTTATGCTTAAAAACACATCGCCGAACCGTAGGGACAATAAAAAAAAAGTCCCGGAACTATCCTTTAAAAAAACAAATAATTGGCTCAAATATTAGTAATTTCACTATTCGGTACACCCCTAGTTATGATGCAGACTATATGCACAATCTCGGTAATCAGGATTGAATGTGTAGAATAAACCAATAGGTTCATCAAGTCTTCATCTAGATTTTGAAAATCATCAATACATTTGTCTTCAACAATTGTTTTCTTAGGAGAAATCTTTTGCTTTTGTACATGTTTATTAGTCTTACCTCGCGGTGACACTCGGTTTAACTCAGGAGGGATGGACTGGCCAGATGACATCACTGGGATGGTATCCTGTAGATCAGAAGTTGGTCTTGAACAGTCGAGTTGTGAATGATTGGGATCAATTGAATTATTACCCTTAGCTATAAACGTTTTGGTTTTGGATTAGCGAGCAGCTTTGCCTGGCATCGCCATATTTTTGGATTTCTTTATTTTTTTTGCTGTTTGTGTTGGAGGGTTCAGTTTGGATTATCGGGGAGCATTTTCTATTTCTTTTTCATGACTTTCTTTGATTACCTCTATCTGGGCAGAAGACATCGAAGAGGACTTCAACGAGGCTCTCATCCGGTGGAGCTGTTAGATCAGGATTGTGGTTTAAGACCACTTATCAGTTGTACTCATATCCCTTTAGAGGTAGTGAAAACAATCATTTTGTAATGTCCTGCATGTCAACAACATAGACCCATCCCTCATATTGTCCAGGGCACTTTGCAAAGAGGCAAATTACTGGTCAAATTTGGCAGATCGATTAGATCAGCCCTGTGCCAATCAGTAAGAGTTGCCAATCTGCATGCACAATTGTGGATACATATTCTGGATATTTAATGGTGCAGCCATACAAGAGTGCAACTCAATTGAACACTACTAGGTTGTTAGATCAAATCATATTGCATTATGGTGTACCCTTGCAAATTCAGTGTGATAACGGGTACTATTTTAAAGGAAAGTTGATTCAGGAGTACTATCAAGAGAAAAGCAGTGACTGGCTGTATAATGTACCATATCACTCAGAAGCTGCGGTTTTGATTGAGAGAATGAATGGTTTGTTGAAAGAACAATTCGCAAATCAGGCAATGGCAGTTTGGTAGCCTGGCGTGATCGTGTGCTTGATGCAGTACAGAGACTAAACAACATGTCATTATCAGAGAATGAGACACCTTTGATGCGCCTGTTAACACCTGCAGTGCAGATGCAACTTAATTCACCTGAAGAGATTTTGGTTTACTGAGAGATTACGCCAGATGCTTCAGCTCCGTACTTCGCAACTCCAGAATCAGCAGGAGTAGACTTGCATGCTCACCAAGAAATCAGATCAGTACCCAGAGGTGTCAGTAATTGAAACTGGGGTTGGAGTACAAATTCCCTCAGAACCCATGGGATTGGTTGCCATATATCTGGATTAGCATTGAAGGGCATCCAAGTACTGGGAGCAGTGATAGATGCTGACTATCAAGGAGAAATCAAAGTAATTTCAATAAACAGTGGAGAGCAGATATTGACTATCCATGTAGGAGACAGGATACCCCAATTGATTGTCATACCTGTTAAATTGTCCATGATCACAAAGGGAGCGCCCCCTACAGTGTTAACTAATCGTGGGGACCGTGGTTGTGGCTCATCAGACCACATGTTACCGGGTGCAAAGATGTGGGTAGAGAAACCAACTGGCCAACCTGTACCCGCAGATGTCATAGCATCAGACAAGGACCAAGTAGTTTTAGTGATGGTACCTGTCAGAGACAAATGGGACTTTGTCCCTGCAGACAAATGTTATTTAAGAGAATGATTATCAACACTGATATGTCTTTTCTGGTTTACAGATTATGTGCCTGACTGGTGTAATTCTGACACTAAATGGACTCCATTTGGAAGACTTAAAAGATACACTGCAAGCACAAGATGTATTTGCGCAGCCACCCAGTGTGAGTGTGATGATGCTGAGGAATGAAGTTTGTAGGTCGCCTGTTGCTGACGCCAACACACCAGCCACAGCAGGCACAAAGAAACGGATTCGCAAAGCATTGAGGATAAACTAAGTACAAGCTGCACAGCAAATATATACACCGGGGCATACCCAAACGAAGAACATGTTGGCATACCTTGCACAAAAGGTACTGAACATTTCATATCTTTGTTTGACCAATGTTCATAACACGATGGATCTGCTGACAACATATCTGGTAGTGGTACCAACACCTGCTTCAACTTTGAGACATATTTTTGGAATCATAAATAATAACTCTTTGGTGGAGGAAAATGATGTGCGACTGTCGTTTCCGGCTATGAGTAATACAAATTATGTAAGTAAACAAACCAAAAATGGAAGAACTTAACCCAAATAGTAACTTACAATATTACAATATTACCCAAGGTGATGTCTGTTTTTCAATAACCTGTCAGTTAGAAGAGATTGGCAAATGTCAACAATTGAATATTACCAAATAAATTAACCGGACTGTGTGTATTCCAAGCACATGCACCAATGTTGATAATGCTATGATGTGTAAAACTTACAGCAGGATGGCTTTTTTCTTGTTGAAATGTAACCTATACTTATATTCCAGCTAACACCTCTGGGGGACCATGTGCACTAACACAACTTGCCCTCATGATGTTTCCTTTGCAGCCAGCACTACCTAGACTCAAAAGATCAGTTTTTGAATCTATAAGGCTATCCCCAGACTGTGATTCAAATGTGCATTTGTTGTTAGAATCTGAAGTCCTAGCCCTTACATATTCATTGGTGGGAGTTTGGGGATTAGCTGCCGGTCGCTATACATCTTTGATTAAATTAGCATGTTTGGTAGTGAAGGGGTTAAATCTTACCTCTCAAGCCTTAGAAGAATTGCTTATAGCAATTCTATATAGCAAAGCTATGAGAAAATCAATTTTGCAGAATAGATCTGCTATTGATTATTTGTTATTGAAACATAATTTAGGTTGTAACGCATTTGAAGGAATATATTGTTTTAATTTGAGTGACCATTCCCAGTCTGTGCAAAACCACATCTAAAAGGTAAAGGATTTGACAAAGCAAGTAAATTCTTATCAGACTGGGAATTGGTGGGATTGGTTATTTTATTGGATTCCAGATATTGGAATTTTACGATATGCTTTTGCTTGTATTTTTATAATTGTGATGATTTTTCTTGGTGCAGTATTCAATGTATTTTTAGTTTAGGTATAATGTTTCGCCGGTTTCAGAAGCCGACTTTAGTGCTGCTGAGTTATGGAAATCAAATGTCCAAGAGTGGAATGTAATGCTTTTTAAATGTGAAAACATGCAGTCTGGGTGAAATACATTCTGTTTGAGCCCAGAGAAGCAATGGACATTTTTCTTCCTCGGTGAGATCTACATTTAATTGAACTCTGAACCATGTCTGTACTCTTGCATTAAAAAAACATGTTTTGCTCACTTATGCTAGTCTGCATTGAGTCAAAGACTGTTCTCAATAGAGATGCCAACAGCTGTGTGATAACGTGGTAGCGTTTTCACGCTCCTATGAGAAAGGGATTAGTTTACCTCTTCAGATAACCATGGGCTATTCGGCCGACAGTCTGTGGAAATTGGCAACAGGTGAACTTTGAGAACCAGGACTTTCTGGAAAATGCTATTGCGCAGCTGTGCCAACGGTGAAGTATTCTATCTAATCTACTTTTATGTTTGTTGCGTTCATTCATTTATGTATGTTTTATGAGTGAATAATCGGCCTTAAAGAGCCATTTCCATAATTAGCTGAGTCTGTGTGTGAATCATTGCCCTTCAAGCGTACAAAGTTCTTTTCGTTCAGTGTATCGGAGAGAAATATAAGATATATATATATATATATATATATATATATGTGCACTTATTTGGAAAAGCAAAACACTCTGGCAGACAGGGCATTACATTTTCTGGATGTTGCTCGTGCTTTGAAGTTCTATCTCCAGCACACAATAGACTTTCGTAAGACTTCACAACTGTTTGTGACATTTGGACCTGTTGATAAGGGGAAGGCCCTTTCCAAGGCTTCCATCGCCAGGTGGCTATCTGGCTGCATCTCTCATTGTCATCGGCTTGCCAACAAGCGGCTGCAAGGTAGACCGAGAGCACATTCCACCAGAGCCATGGCCTCTACTATGCCGTTCCTGTATGGTGTTCCCTTGCTTGCCATTTGCAAGACGGCTACGTGGTGGTCGATCCACACCTTCACTTGAGGTGAGATGAGTGTGTTCTAGAGGCAAGCGGTTATATGCTGCTAATATTGCTTCTGTAAAGCCTTTTGCCTCCCATTGGTTGTATTGTGTACTGCTGTGTAATCGTATCCAAGAGCATGTGAATCCATGAAAGATCCCATGCTGGAGAAGAAACAAGTTACTTACCTTTAACTCCTGTTCTCCAGCATGGATATCTTTCATGGATTCAAATGCAACCCTCCATCCTACCCCGCTGTGGCTATTCTTGGTTCCTACTGCCACTTTAAGTGCCCTGCCAAATCGGAAGATGGCCAACAGAGGTGGAGCTAAGGAGGACTGATGACATTGGCTTTTGGGCAGTATTACCCAAAATGACAGCAATGGGCTATGTAAGTGACAAGCAGTTTTCAGCTGAAAGCTAAATTGTTTTAAAGTTATCGAGGATACCCAGCTTGACGGCGGGGAATATTCAAGAGCATGTGCATCAATGAAAGATACCCATGCTGGAGAACTGGAGTTACAGGTAAGTAACTTGTTCCTTGATGAATGTCAGTAAAACACCATATTATTACACTTCCATGACAATTTTATCATGAATTGTCACTGTGGTTTATAACACCAATTGAAGAGCATTAAGAAAAGAGCTAGCTAGCGTACAGAACATGTTGTCACTAACCTTTTCCCTAGGGAAAAGCACTGGACAATTAGAAAGATGAGTGCCGTTCAGGTGACCTTCCCCACCAATACCATTGATCCACAAAAGTAGAGATATTAGGCTGACATTCTGACCCCCCCATGGTATGACATACTTGATATACTCATTAAATCTGTTTGTTTTAGGGTGTGCCCTATAGAAATGTACAATGTTTCCCACTATCTCAAAGGGTTTGTTAGCAACATGACCTTGTATCTTAAAGATACTAGCCAAGCTATGCTATCAAAAATGTGACAACCTTGTTTTTAACTCAGAAACTAACCTTCTAAAAGGCCTGGACATAACATCTCTCAAGGCGGATTTGTAAGTACTTTTAACCCTGAAATTGAACTGACCTCTAATTTGTTCGTTTGGCACAAGAAAACTCTGACCTATTGTTGAAAACCGCAATCAGAGTGTGAGGAGCAGAGATACAGAGTCTGTTACAGGGATCACTGTAAAGGTGAAGCCACTCCCCCGCCTGCAGTGCACAACCATCCATGCCCTACTCATCTGCCACATAGGGAAAAACCCCTATGCGAGGGCCCCGAGCTGTGGTGCAGCCTGACCACATTTTCTCCTCATTCTGAGTGAAAGGCTGTGGAGCGGAGTGCTCGAGGAGTGTGTTACAGTGTTTTGGTGTGCTGGGGGGCCAGGAACTGGGTGGAATTGTGGTATTGATTCGTTTAGTTGAATGTTGCAGTTGCCAACAGGACTCTTAACTCTACTACGAGGCAATCTTGCAAACCGATGAGAAAACGGTTCAGCCTGCTCCAGGCTTCATCGTGTGCTACGATCTTATACAGGCAAGTCTTGTGGGCTGCGGGTGTTGAGTGGTCATATCACCTTCTGTTGGGCTGTGTTCTCTCCACAGTGACTGAGGGATTTAGTCCCTTGAGTCGTGGGGCTTTGCTACTCATACTACTGATCTTTGGAGCTTATAGAGAAAGCTGACACTGTTCAACTCAGCCACCGGAGGTCGAAAAGGAGGGGGAAGGACTGATGGTGGCTACACTGAGAAGTAAGGGGCTTGACTGCAACACACCCCCACACACTTCCAACTCTTCAAAAATGCCAGGGTTTCCCTCCCCTAAGACATCTTCGGCACCTACTCACGTAGGCTTGCTGGGTGAGGTGAAGAACTCGCTAGCAGGTGTGACTCTATCAGAAGTAAGTTGTGAGCTGGGAAAGGTGCAGTCTAACTTTGAGACTCCACTGTTTAAAATATTCAAACCCGCAATGGTGCCACAAGTGGTGGGGGCAACGTCACCTATCCATCCTGAAGCTGTCCCGCTACATGTAGGGGACACATCGATAGACTCTGCAGGCATTTTAGATTCGGTCCTGTCACGAATTGAGGAGGATGTTCAAACAATGGTCGCCTCAGAGCTGGGGTAGGAAAGGGACCATGTTTCTTTTTTTGTATTCACATTTTTTTTAGATTTACAATCATAACAGATAAGTGAAAAACATATCAGGAAAATAACAATTCAACAAAACAAACAAAAACAAAAAATAATGCATGCAAATATCATAAGATTCATCACATTAGGTTAAATCCTCATTAATTAAAAGATTTGAGGAAAAAAACATTCTCAGGTAATCAGTTCTAAAAATCTTCCCCAAATCTGGTCAAATAAGTTCATCTTTTTGTCTCTGAAGAGGATAATTCTCTCCATTCTGGCCAACAGTCTTAGATCTGAAATCCATTCTGCAAACTTAGGTCTTTCCACATCTTTCCACTTTCTTAGAATAACCTTTTTGGCAGAGTTAGATGCACTGTAAAACCAACATCTTTGAGGATATGTGAGCTCAGACACCAATTCATCCTCGCCCAGAACCACACTTACATAGTCAAATTCCACGTCAAGCATGAGAACCTCATTCATTTTCAGTCAAACCTTCCTGGATTCCGATGTTTCTATGCTGGCCCCAGTTATCTCTCATGAGTTGGGGAAACGTGCCAGGCTCTCCCTTGACTTTAAATCCAGTCAATGGGCCTCATTAGGACCCTGGCGGAGAGGGTATTACGCCAGCGTAGTGCATGGCGTACCTCTCCGCCATACTACGAGTTCCCGTAGCGCCATGGAGGTTTTCTCCGCCTGGTTTTACCAGCCGGAGAAAACCATGGCGCTACGGGACCTCGTTGTTAATTACGCCACCGTATTTTACGGTGGCGTAATTAACTCCTTCCCCACTCCCATTATACCCTATGGGGCAAAAATGGGAATGGGGAAGGGCAGAATGGGGATTGGGGATTTACCGCTCCGCCGAGGTCGGAATGGGGCGGTAAATCCGCCAACCCCCATGGCGCTATCGGCGGCTTTCCGCCATGCTTCGCGGTGCATTTAGCACCGCGAAGTCCGCCTGGGTCGTAATGAGGCCCAATGGGTGATTCCAGAGTCACCAGCCCATATTGGAACATTGACAGAGATCATGCTCCACCAACCCGATCAGCATCTGTATAGCAATTATGACTCTACAAGGGCCTTTAATGCCAGGAAGGATGACAACAGATCCTATATGGAGGATACTCAGGAATCAATCCATGTGGAATTACCGGTTAACAGGTACCTAGCCGGCTCATTGCTTAAGCCCATCTCTGACACTTCTTGGCAGGTCCCTAATCAACCTGGAACAGGGCAGGATACGGTTGCTATAAATGAACTATCCTTCCCAGTGCTGTCCCGGAATTTGGACTCTATGGACATGGGCTATGAATCTCTTAACTTTGAATTGAGGGAAGTCAGGTCCATCATGAAGGAGCTCAATGTGAAGGAGAACTTTCTGGAGGGTTTTATAACAGCTACAATTCTAAGCCTGAGACCTGTGGATATAACGGTGGCCCCGCCCCCCGAGATGCATTTATTGGTGAACACAATCTCGCCTCAGGCCCAATGACAGGGTGGGGGTGTGGTGCAAGATGGCTCAAAGCAGATGGTAGCTGAAACCCCCTTGCCGTCCGTGTACAGCCTTGGGCTACATCAGGATTATGTGGAGGAGAGGGCTACTTGTAATATGTTAAGAAGTAGCCATATAGAAAGTATCCCTCCCAGGGGAGGGGTTGGATTAAGTGACGGAGGTGTGAGGTCAAAAAAGAAATCCAAATACTGTAAGATGCCCCTATGAGCAGAAACTGAGACTCATAGAAGTTTCTGAACAATCTACGGCGTACGCTGTGTACGGTCCAAATGGCACAAAACCAAGCCGAGACCCCGAAAAGGGATAAGACCAAGAAGGTGAAGGCTACAGCAATTGGGGGGCTTCACCAGACTAAGGGGTTACATTTACAAACTGGGACATTAATATCACGCCTAGTGGAGAAACAAAACATCAAGATAGTGGAGGATGGGGATCCTCTTTTGACCTAAATAACATTTCTGCCTACCCTGCTGAAGATAATCTAATGGATGAAGTGCTGCTGGATAAAATAGTGGATGAGGCCCATCCCAGTGTAGGTAGTATAATTTCCTTAGGAACTGGCAAATCGTGTACATTGAGAAAGAGGGAAGAGCGACCTTTACAGGGTCATGTGGGAAGTCTAGCCCCTTATACAAAGTCTCTGGCCTCGATTCCTCATTGCCAGCCTAAGTCTGTGAATGTCTTCCCTATGTTCACAAACATGGCTGGCTTAAAAGCAGACCTTACGGTAAAACCCATGGGTATGGGAGTTCCGCCAAATGTGCCAGCCGCAACAAGATAGAGTGAAATAATAGGGTCTGGTGAACCGAAATATATAAAAATTGCTGAGGGTGTAATACAAAATCCCCCTTGTGTTCCTAGATTGATTGAAGAAATCGGGTCTGGGGAGCTGAAATCCAAAGAACTCCCTGAGCCTAACCCTCTTCTGGAGCCATTCAAAATGGTGCAAAAGAGAGTGGGTGAATTAAGGGGGCATTTAGTTCAGGTTGCTGTCATGGAGGAGGTGGTTATCTGTTTGTACTTAAGTCGCGTATTCGATAGTCCCCATCGTGCGCCTCTAAACAGAAATTATGTTGTCTCTCCTATCAGAGATCCTAAGCTTAAGATTGATTACCTCATCAGATATAAAAACAGTGGAGTTTGTTTATGATGATTCCCTAGATGTAGCGAGGATTCACCTACACTCAAAAATGATCAAAAATGCTATACTGGGAAAACTCGAGTCCCTTTTAGATCTGGGTTTTGAAGCCCTGGTGGGAGGCCCCTACAAAAGCGTTAGAGCTCCAAACACTGGGGCAAGGACTTCGGACAAGGATGAGCATAGGTTTGAAACCGATTACATTGGAACGAGCAGGTGGAGATCCCCAAGAGACCTGGATTGGATTAACAATGAATTGTCCTGGAGTGGAGTCGGTCCCTATGTGGATGTCAAGGGTGGTACTAGGGAGTTCTGTAAGAGGGAAACTGTGATAATGTCATGGAACTCGAGAGGACTTGCAAGTATTGTAAGAAGTCAGTGTATATTCGAGCCTTTTGACATAATTTGCCTGCAAGAGACGCTTTTGCTGGACTCCCGTCATGGATAGTTTTGATGTAAAGTATACACAAGCGCAACGTGGTGTGCGGGGACGCCCATTCGGGGGTTTACTCATAACCATTACAATGCGGCAGATTGATTTGCAGAGGTAGGACATGCTAGTGACCCTTTTGGAGTGGAAGTTGGAGGTTACGGGTAAATCACAGAAATGTTTGTTGGTAAATGTCTATCTGAATCCTGTTTGCACTAGGACAGAAGATTTTTTGCCAGGGCTCTCTTTTCTGTTGTTGGGTGAAATCCCAGAAGAGATTTATTTATTTATTTATTTATTTATTTTGACACTTATATAGCGCACCTAACCCAGAGGCATCTGGGTGCTTGTACTTAAGAGGACGGTTAGAGTAGATTCTTGTGTAGAGCGGTTGCGGTTAGAAATGTGGTTACGATAATTACAAAGGTGCAAGTGCTAAAAGTCAAGTCAGGTTGTATAGTATAGAATAGTCAAGTATGCAGCTCCTGCTGCAATGTCATAGTAATGATACATAGTATAGACCAGGACAGTGTGTGGGCAGCACTGGGCTACATGTTCAAAGCAGAAAGTAGCCTTACAGGCAGGTCAGTAGGCAGAAACACACCTCATGTTACAGGGGTTGCAGCAAGCAAACAGGCAATGGGTAAAATCAGGTAGGTTACAGGTATAATCAGGCATATGGGAAGCGTGGAGCTACATGGTCAAATCAGGTAAGTTGCATTACAGGTAGGCCAAGTGGCAGAGACACACCTCATGTTACAGGGGCTGTAGCAAGCAAACAGGCAATGGGTCAAATCAGGTAAGCTACAGGTATAATCAGGCATGTGCAGGGCCATCTTAAGCTTTTTTGGGGCCCTGGGCATGGACATCTTTGGGGCCCCCCTCAATCAAACCAAAGGAATTAAGTGATCAAGTATATCTGGTGGCACCCCCTTCCCCCTCCATGAGCAAAACCCCCCCATGCCGCATTCAAAATAAGCATGTTTACTCCCTTTAAGTCCCCTTACCCTCTTCATTCTTGCTCTAATCAGATTGATAAACAAGTAGCATTTGAAGGCCAACATTAGCAATCTACAAGAGGTTACTTCTGTTCTAGTATAGAAACAGGATACATTTTATCAATAGCATCCGGGAAGGTATGCAGCCTGTAGTATTAATGCAGGGCTGTATTTAAACCGTACATGTAACCCAGAATAGGCAGAGAACTCAATTTAGCTGCCTCAGAGAATGCAAAAGTGTTCAAGCATGGATAGAGTATACCAATTGTAAGGAAGGAGAAAGCTACACATACCATAGCATGGATAGTGGAGGCAGATTAGAAGCTACCAGGAAGGTGTCTCTATCCAGACAGACTGAGATTAGAAGTGGGGCATGGTTTTCAAATAGCGTTGCCATTAGAGATCAAGGGAACAAGTGCCTGTGGTGTGCAGTATAGCAATGCTCACTATTATAGTGTAAGCAACCCTATAGCCAGTGAAACCATGAGTGAGGCTTTCATGAAGATTATACCCTGAGAAGGAAATCACACTGAGGGGCTGACAATTTTGAAAGGTTTAGGGACTGGCAACACTGAGTGGTTAGGCAATGCAAGATTAAATGAGATGCCCAGGATCACATATTGCTTAAGGGGTGAAGCTGGGATTGGTGCCAACTCTGCAATTTCTGCATTTGAACACTTTCTTTTCCAGCTTTCACCATGTACTAAAACAATCTCATTTTATAAAACTGACTTGCAAATTACACAAATCACATTTCCAAACCTGACCATTTTTAGAACCAAAATATTACAGAAGGGTGTTACGCAAAATGGGAATGATTCTAGCTACATCATCAAGGGAAGAATGTAAGTACCAGCATACCAATCGATGTGATTTTACAGATTTAATCTAGGTATGTACTTTTAAGCTTTAAATACTTCCAAAACAATGGCTTCAGAAATTGTCATTCATAAACGTGCAGAAAAAGCTTTGACTTTTATACAAAAAGCAAAAAGTTGTTTGTGTCAAACAAACAGACCTTAAAATATGCTTGCCCAATGCCTACACCATCTGGTCTGCTCTTTCCTGTCTACCACTCCTTCCACTCAAATGGCCTACATAAGAAGAAAGATCAAGTAATGAGCTAAACGATGCCACCAGCATGCAAGAAGGCAAACCTCACAGAAGACAGCACAGTAATGCAAGATATATATGATTTGACCAGGATCACTGTATCGTCTGCTGGCAAAGCCAGGATACAGGCATGAACACTTTGGTTCAACAGTCTTTTATTCACCTTTTGGACTAATCGTTTATGCTCATCTTTGGAGGGGATTGCCTAGGTTTTAGAACGCCCCATCTGAACAAACCAATTTCTAGACCTTCACCATACGAATGATATGTTAGTTTTTATAGCAACCCCTATCTGGTGCAGGAACATTGCTGATAATAGCACCTCTTATGCTGCAAAACCAAGTACATATGCAGGTAGGTTTATAAACTTCAGGCATAGGAAAGGTTCAGCCAGCCTTGCTGCAATGTGCTCTTCTAATCTTTCATATGAACACACATCTCTGCAATGCGTGCTTAGCACACCGAGCTAACGTCTGAACCATTGTGGCACTCAATTTATCAATATGGAATTCAACTTTGGCTATTGCACATGATCAACATAATTCCCACAAGAAGGAAAGAATGCTACAGAAGTTGTGCAGTACGGAACACACAAACTATGTATTCCACAGTGAACACAGAAAGCATTACATGATTAATTGATCAAGGCAGAATGTACTTGTCAAAACAGACAGACAATAGGTTTAGCGCCTCAGGAGCATGCCATAAAATCTCCTAGCGTGTGCTATTTAAGTCTGGTGAACAATGGAATCTTACTTTAGATCAGGCAGCCTTGTGGGGGCCACCCCCAAGGTGGGGGCCCTGGGCAAGTACCCCTTTTGCCCTCCCATAAAGACGTCTCTGGGCATGTGGGCAGCGCAGGCTACATGGTCAGAACAGGTAAATTGCATTTCAGGTAGGCCAACTGGCAGAAACACACCTCATGTTGCAGGGGCTGCAGCAGTCGAATATAGCAGTAGTTCACGGCTTGGCATGCAAGTGAAGAGCAATTCTGGGTACCACAGCTTGGCAGGGTACACGGTGCACATGAGGTCAGGCAGATTTAAAACAACTTTCCAAAACAAGATCTAACTGGACGTAGTGAAATGGCACAGGATGGCAGTGCACCCAATTGCCATTGCAGTTGAGCAGTGGTTGAAAGTCTTTATTCGCAACCCGATCACACATGCCCGCTAGGAATAGTGCGTGTAAAAGAGGGGCATCAGCAATGACACTTGCGTGTGGATGTAACGCAGGCAGAATGTTAGAGTGTATATAAGACAACAATGTGGAGTGCCTAGACTCATGTGGGTACTCTGCCCCAGACAGACGTAATACCCCTAGCATGAAACGGGATAGAAGACTACTGGTTTGTCAGGAATTAGAGGCATGGGGCTTGTCTCCTCTTAAAGGCAACATGTTGGGAGACGTCCCTGAGGGGTTTACATGGCACGTTTTGGTCTTGTGAACTCTCCCAGCTAAGCAGGAGTCTGGAAGTAAGAGGGTTCGAATGAAGTGATCATAGCATGCTCATTAGTACGCTCCCTCTTTCGAATCAGGCGCCTGTCCGCGATTCTCCTCTTCACAAGTCAAATGGTCACAAAAAATTGCAGCTCCATTCAAGCGCCTGGTTAGTAACTTACTAAGTACTAGCGATAGCGGAGTATGCTCTCCACAGGGTTTTGCCACATGTATTCGTTCAGTGCTGGGCGAATTGATACCTGCCTCAGTCCTAGCAAATAAATCCAAACAGTGGGACACAAAGCATGTCTTTGAGAGAGAGGTTAGCTCTAGTAAAAATCAGCTTTATGTAGATGTAACGTGGTCTCTTAAGGACCAAGTGAGTAATGCTACGAAAGAGATTGGGTCTCTGAAAAACAAGTACAGAGACTGGCTGAAAGGCCTTAGGTTTGTTAATGCTGCTAAATGATACGAATAAAATGTTGGGCTGTATGATAAGTAGAGATGGGAATTCATTCTGCAACTAATTAAATCAAATTGGTCGGATAGATACCTCCAACTGCAATCTATACCAGAGGCGATAGGGTAAATCATGTATCTGTTCTCCACGTAAAAGGGGACTTGAAAGTTCTAAAGGAGTTTGTCTACCGTAATTGGACGAGTGCGATTTCCTGGGAAACTGAGGATATTGCTGCATTGATTAAGACAAGCAAAAAGTCCAACGCCCTGGGCCCAGATGGCTTTTCCAACTTAACATTGAAGTCTGATATTCCGCTTTGGTCTCACCTTTTGGCTGGTCTGTTTGACGCTATTCTGCACCATGGTCACAATTATACTGAATTTTAAAGGTGGGGACAGATCTTCGCCCCTGCAATATAGCCCTATTTCCCTGTTGGATGCCTCAAATAAGATTTTTGCAAGACTACTGCTCAAAGAGTTACAACCGTGGGCTGCACATTCTGGGGCCTTGGGCTCCTGCCAGTCTGTGTTTAAGAAGGGAGTGAGAACAGCCCTAAATGGTTTTGCATTGTCCCTATTGGCGTAACAGATCAGAAGACTGGGCTATTCACTTTATGTTGCCTTTCTTGATATAAGGAAGGTATTCAACCATGTTGATCGAGCAGCCTTGTGGAAAAAAACGGAGCTTGAAACGTTTCCGCCTTCCCCTCGTAAGTATGCTGGAGGCCCTTCATAGGGGGGACAAAAATAAAGGTCAGATTAGATGCTGAGGGCGCATGTACTAGATGGATTGACACCAACCGGGGGCTATGGCAGGGATGCGCCCTTGCGCCATTTCTATTCAACTTTTACATAAATGCTAGGCACTGGTCAGAACTAAACCCCCTCACTGGGATCTACAAGGGTACAGCACTTAAATTATGCAGATGACATTGTCATCTGCGATCTGACCCCAATCAGCCTTCAAAGAGCACTAGATTCTACGAATGCGTATTTAGAGAATCTAGATCTCTCTATTAACAGCAGTAATTTAAAGATTCTAGTGCTGAATGGGGTTAGATCAAAATGGAAACAATTTGCGTGATCTCTGAAGGAGCAATGGTTGGAAGAGGTTAAGCAGTACAAATATTTGGGCAGTTATCTTTATGCAAGCCGGGGCGTTGCCCTCCTATATCGAGACTTGAAGGCAAAATATATGGCCACTGCTGTTGAACTGGCACAGTTTGACTATACATTTGGAAAGTACTCAGCTCTCCCATTAGTAAAATGCTACCAACAGAAGTCACTGCCAAAGTTGAGCTTTGGCGCTGAGAGTTCTCATGGGACGATTCAATGCAGGCACTTGAGGCATAAATGATGGAGAAGGGTCTTTCATCTGCCCAGCTCAGTTCCACTCGTGGGTCTTAGATTTGAACTGGGCATTTTGTCTGTAAAAACGATTATTGACTGCGGCCGTCTTCAAATATATGCCAAAGTATTATTCCCCCTCCCCCTTCGGAATCGTTCTATGTATTTTTTAATTTGCTGTGTGATGAAGGAATATGTGCGGTTCTGAATGAATGGGTTGAGTAGCGGACAGCCCTTTTGAAGAAAATTGATTCCTCAGATGGTGAGCTCTTTAAAAATCCTACAAAGGTTAAGCAGAAATTGTATGGGTCAGCTTGGATTGACACCAGGGCTGCAGTTCTGGATCATGGCTGTTTCAATGATCACTTCTGCTGGTCGATAAAAAGTTTCAATGTTATGCACCATATTTAAAGAAGCATCCTTCGAGAGATTTTCGTACTAAGATCTTAAGATTTAAACTGAATTTGTTTCCCAGAAGAGAATTGCAAGGAAGGAGGAGAATCATTATTAACATAATGATAAACCGATCCTGCTTCGATTGCCCAATTCAATGAACGCATGAAGGTCCTTTTAACCAAAATAAACATGAAGACCGAAGATCTATTTCTGCAACCTGCGCTAGCCAAAAAAAGGCACTTTCAATACGGCTGGCCCGCAACTTCTGATCGCATTGCGGACTACTCCTCTTTTGAGAAATAAGCCAAATTCATAATCAGCTACCACGCATGCCACACATAATATATTTTCCATGCCATAAGGCCTGAAGCCTCTATATGAGATTCAGAATGGACTTGATACATACTAGATCTCGCACCATAAATTGGAAAACTAGGCATTCTGACACATCAGACGGGCGCTGACGTTTTTGTGGGATTATTGCTGTGCGCGAAACACTAAAACACCTTTATCTTTTTTGTATTCACTTTGACATTCAGAGAACCCAAATTATGGGTGATTACATGTCGGACACTTCGATTTTGTCTCGTAATCTTACTTGGACGAGATGCATGTGGGGCAGAAGCAATGCCATAATATTCTCTACAGTCCGCCCATTATACCACATTGTTGTGCAACTGAAAGAGAATGAGGAATGATTAACATCATGTTCTCCCTCCATACTCACGTGTAATTATGGTTGCAAAGGTTATGTGATGTCGTCGCAAATATGCTTCCATTCTGATGACATCTTTTCATATTACTTTGCTTTGTCTTGTAATCTAGTCAACATGTGATTACCATTCTTAACTCTAATTCTCAATTTACTTATTGGCCTTCACGCCATTTGTTGTTTTATACTTGTGAATTCCTTGCTGCAGTCTTACATTGTCTTTGATCAATCACCAACCACATAACCCTCTCCTTGCATCTTCCTATGCCATACGACAATACAGGCATTGTTGTATGTGAGTTTAATTTTCAGCAGTCCTAATTCAGTAATTTTTAAGAATGTTAGTCTGGACATAATTTCAGCTTCTCCTCAAATTTTAGCTCTTGCCATTTTGCTTCTCTTTTATTTTCTACAGTAGTTTTGATTCAATTTCTATGCTTTTCTTGGTTCATTAATATATGTACTTAATTGGTGCCTTTTATATTTGTAAAGGTGCATGTGCAACAAACACAAATAAATAAAAAAATAAAAAGATATATCTCTTTACACTAGTATTTCCTAACAAGCGACCTTTGAAGTGATTGAAGAAGTCTTGTGGACTAGAGCTGACAGTGACCCTGGACCTAACTCATTCATAATGTGGTGTGTGGAAATGGCTTTGACTCACAACTATTTTGAATTCATGGGGATCTTTTATAAACAAATAGAGGGCAAAGCGATGGGGGCCACTATGGCACCGAGCCTAGCCAACCTCTATGCCAAGAGTTTTGAAAAGCTGAAAATCCACTCTGATAACAATCCTTTTAAATCTATCATAAAGGAATGGACAAGTTACATTGACGATATCCTAATGGTATGGAAAGGTTTGTACGAGCTAGCTAACTCTTTGTTTGAATGGGTGAATGCTCAAAGCCAACATCTAAGGTTTACTATAACTCTTAGCAATGAATATTCTAACTTCCTGGATATTGCAATCTATCATAATAATGGATTTCTCCTGGTTAACCCATTTCATAAATCCATGGAGAAGAATGTGCTTCTTGTTTATGATAGCCATCCATTAAACATCTTAAGGACAATCTCTGCACCTGAAACGTAATAGTAGCAATAAAGAGGCATTTGAAATGGAAGCCGAAGTATTATCTTATGAACTTCGAGATTGTGGCTACCCTAAAATATTGGTTCAAAAATTTGGCAAAAGGGCTTTCAACAATAACCGAGAAGCCCTATTAGAGGCAAAACAAAACAAAACACTGGAAATCGGCCAGTGTGTGTGTCTACTTTTTCAGACCAGAGTTCGAAAATCTGAAACATCATGAAGAATCACTGGAAAGTGTTTGAGAGGAGTAGCACTCTCTCTGAGCCTCCCTTGTTTGCCTACAAGAAAAGTATTTCAATAGGAAATGGTGTGAGCAAAAGTAAATGACAAATTGCTCATTCTAAAATGCCCACCATTCTATCTACCTGGGGATCTGGACCCGATAGTGGGCCATCGCCCGTTTGGTCAATGTGTGGCGTGCAAGTTCCCCACGAAATCACTAAATGTAGATATAGGTCTTCTAGACCGTGGAGAAAAAATTCCTTCTTCAATTGCAATACTGATCATGTCGTCTATTTAATAACGTGTCCTGTAGCCGATCTTAAATATATAGGCAAGACGAATCGGAAAATCAAGACTTTCAAGAGAATTTTTTAACATAGAAGTTGTCTCAAAAACAAAATCAAGCAGGCAACCATGGTTAAACATTTTATGGCTCTCAACCATGGTTGGGAAGACTTTAAATGGACAGTCCTCCAGACAATAAAAGGACCAACAAATCAGCCGGCTCCCATAATTTGCTTTTTATTGACCTCACCCTAGGTGAAAATGGCCACTGCAATTGTAAGAGAGCAGGCGCTCATTGAAAGCCATTTAAGGAAGCTGCTTAACAACGGTAGCTTCTCTCCTCGCGATCGATAGAATGCGTAACAGCGACCGGGCACTATTTACACGGTTCTCTAGTTAAGCAACTGGTTCATTCAGGAACCATAGCCCTTTTCCACTCTTATGAAGCCACAAACGACAACTTTGTTCTTTCCCTTTAATCATAGATGCAGCTTGCATACAGTGCGGCTGTTGCTTAGCAACCAGTTTGCTACACGAGTCATGGTTTTCTGACGGCGAATCTACCAACGCAGTACATTTTTCACTAAGAGTAGTTGAGGGTATCCTGCTGTCTATTTAAAACCTAACTCAGAGAAGACTCTAATACAAGAACTTTTATTATAGTGGAGAGGTCTTTGAAATTGCCAGAATACGACTGGTTGCCTAGCAACCCCCATGCGACCGACCTGATAATTCAGAAAAGAGCCAGTTGAATTGTACATAGCCCTATGGTGAGACTTGATCTTTTGGGCTCTCCTGGGAAAGACGTTTAGTTGGTAGTACAACTTATCTTATAACCATTCCTTGTTCTTTCTACAGAGTTCCTATATCGCCATTCTCTGGACACGCTGAGCCCGTTTGCTTTTTGCATTTGCCTGTACCATCTATTTGCGGTGAGCGCTCCCATCACTTACTAACTAAGATTGGTTTTGTGTTTTCCTGCTGACACTTACCAATCTTTGTCACCTAATATACATTCCTTTTATCTTTGTAGTGGCACCTGCTTCCCTCATACAGTGATTTCCATTTCCCTGGGGGCTACGAATAAGTCCACAAAGGACTGGTCCCAACACTAGGTAATTGTCTCCTTATTGGTGGCTCACAAGCCGTGGTGGTTTCTATTGTTTTATTAATTAAGAAACCATTCTAGAGTTGTTCTCAAACACTATCTTTTTGATGTGTTTACATATGCACATCCAGTAATAGGATTTGGCTGCTAAACTTTGTCCTTTAGAGGAGAACCCCACCACGTGTACGCCGAGGTAAAATTATTATTACATTTTACCAACCTTGGTGATACCTTTATAGGCTCTAATAATTTGGCCCTGTCTTTAAGACCAGTAGCATTAATGGCTACCTTTTCTTTGTCGGTATCCCACAGAGTGAAAACTTGATGTTTTGACAAGAAGCAACTACCATTTATATGAAAGTTGAGAGGATCTTGAAAGAATTTTTAAAATCTCTGAACAAAGTGTGACCCACATCACCAGGTTCACCCACTGAAAGATGTTAGAACTCAACCATATCAAACATTAGCCCTTGCAATATCTCAATGGTATATGTATTAACCTTATGAGTATTGCATTCAAAAGAGTTCTTACTTGCTGATTTGTTATTAGTTTATAGACCCTAGCGAATTTAATAACCAGAGGGGGTCTGGGAAACTCTCTACCAGCACAAACACAGCCCATTGACTTGTTCTTAGGTGGATGGCCCCTGGGAGAGTCTCAACCAAGTCTTTAGCTCACTGTTCTTTTCACAGAGAAGAAATGTCCCTGCATATCAGTCTTTGTGCTGCCCCAGGGCAGTCCAGCACCGAAATGCTAGGCAATTCTCCTCTGAACAAGAGTACCACAGCAACCCCATACACGTGTTTCAGCCTAGTTGGGCATCATCAGTGAGGTGAAGCTGTGCCTCTCTAAGAGCAGTGAGCATTCCAGGTAACTTTGGGTTTCACCCTAGGTTACCAGGAGAATCCAGACGTAGACCCATTACTCACTGCTCTTAGAGAGGCACAGCTTCTCCAGCATTGGATCTTTCATAGATTCACATGCTTGAATATTCCCCTTCGTCAGACTGGGAATCCTCAGTAATTTAAAATTGTTATTAAAATCAAACTTTTCCATGGGAAAATGCTGTACAGATAGCCCCATAGACTATGTGTAGCCATTCACTTGTGCAGTCCCTTCGCCTCCTTTGGTCCTTTTAGACCCCAACCAATGAGGTGGCAGGGCTTAATCTACACCCCAGGCCGCCATCTTCAGATGTTTCACTGTAGTCTTCTGACAGAGAAATCCTTTTGAGCTCTCTGATCTAACTTTGAATTTATTGTTAAAATGTTATTTTTTCTCCAACCACAGCAGTAAGCTTTTACTGCTGGGGTTTAGCCTTTGCTGGCTAAGGTTTTTCTTGGGTTCAGGACACCTTTTCTCCACAGAGCCAGATATGCACACTGCCAAGGAGAAGACATCTCTCCTTAAGGGACTGCAGAGGGTGCTTTATATCAGGGACCCTCACAAATACTGTATTTACTCTCTTTACCCTCACAAAATACAGTCTTGTAAAATGTGTCAAACCTTCTCTAACAAGACCCTGGAGGACGGCCACAGAATCCTTCTTCTACATCTAGAAAGCAGACAGATGTCCTCCAATGAGGAGTCATCGGAAACTGTGCCTTCTACATCACTAAAGCACACTGAGAAGCAAGCTCCTTAAAGGAGAGCTTCTTCAGTGGACAGAACAGACTCTTTGCCACCTAAATCGAAGAAATGGAGTGAAAAGGCCATTTCTATGTCCTGGAAGAAGGGTGATCACCTAAAAAAAGGTAAATACTTTATTTCTACACCTTTGTCTATGGAGCACTCATCCACGAAGGCACCGTCCACGAAAAAGGGCTTTGTCGCCATCCACGAGGGCCTCACACCTTTGAAAACGCCTAAACCATCTACAGAAACACACTTGTCGACCAAGCAAATCATTCCCTCGTCGACAAAGACCTCATCGTCGAACGACCCGTCAATGAAACACTTGTCTACGTAACATTCATCCACGAAACACCACACGTGAACAAAGTCATCATCCACGGAAACACTGTTGACGGATAACACAAAACTGCAGAAATAAGCCCTGTCGACTGAGGTTTCACCGTCCACAGCCTTGGACGAATCAACTGCTACGGACATCGACCAACAAGCCGCCAGTTCAGCTGATACTTCCTGAAAAGCAGCCTGTTCACCAGGAGCCACAGGTTTCAGAGATAGGCAGCATAGAAGGGGCTGCACAGCTGTCTCCAATAACTGAATTGGCAGCACTGCCGGATCTTATTCTGCAGGAAGAGTATTCGCAAGGGGAGGAGTCACAGCCAACACAGAAGAGCAGAGCTTGCACTGGCAGCCTGTCATGGAAGACACATCGGAGCCATTCGGCCCGGCCTTAGTGCAGTCCATGCAAAGGATAATGATGAATTCCAGAGAAGACAGAGGACTAAGTTGGCTACCCCTTTAGCTAGACAAGAAGAATCTATCCTTCGCAGGAACACATTACCTGCATCTCATTGACCCTCACGAAGCAGGTCACCTGCGATTCACATTCGGCATACCTCATCATCAGTGAGCAGTCAACGCAGACAGCGCTCACACTACAGTGGGTCTCCTAGAGGCAGATCAACATCAGCTCCACAGAAACTGAGGCATTCCCCTTCTCCGCAATGTCCCTCACCGCATAGGACCCGTGTGGCCAGGGCCCCATCTACTATGACAGTCTCTGAATGGCAAGAGGACCCGATGGAGGACCAGAGGGATCCGGGTGACAGAGATGACCCTTTCAGGGACTTTTCTGTCCCTGAGACACAGGAGGATGAGCCGGAGGAAGTAGAGCTGCCCGACGAGGAGCCGAATGAATGGGACACCCATATAATTGAGAAGTAAAGGAGACGACTCTCTGGGTGGGGCTTTTCCTCCAGATGATATAGGGCCTCATTACGAGTTTGGAGGTAGCCGGGTCCGGGTTCCCTGAATGGGAAAATACCGGGCCATTCCAACCGAGGTATAGGGCTCAATGGGAATGGGGAGCATGCTAACAATGGGCCCGTTAATGACGGGCCCGTTGTTAGCATGCTGGCGTCCTAAGCGTCCACCAGGCGTCCTAAGAGGGTCCCGCGAGCAGGCCTCGTAATGGGGTGGTAAGGGGTTAACGGCTCCGGCACCTTTACCAGCGCCCCTAACCCCTTACCACCCTCCTCGTAATGAGGCTCATAGTCTCTTTTCATTCAACCAATGCTAAGTCAGCTGACATTTTCCGAAATCAGGCTGCTACGGAGAAGAAAAAGTCAGTTCTTTGTGAACACAGAGACACAAGACGTTGATCAGTTACCACAATACCAATCCTGGACACAATCTGTAAGGCGAGTGCGAAGATATTGGTCACCCCACTCTCCACACTTGCGCTTGTGACAAGACCTGAAAAGAAATACAAGGGCCCTCATTACGACCCTGGTGGTAAGGAACGGCCATTACCGGCATGGTACAATTAACGTGTCCGTGCTGGCCAGAGACCGCTAAAAGCGGCACATTACGACTTCTCGGGCACGAGTATTGCGCCATGCCGGTAATGTGATCACCGACATGCCGCTAAAGGCCGTAACACCCCACTTACCGGCATTGTATGCCGTGCAAATAGCACCTCCGCCACCCTAGCCATCGATATTACCGGTCACCGCTAATAGCGGTGACCGAAAATAGTGGGAACCTCTATTAGCGGCGACCGCAAATAAGCGGATCCGGAAATTGCGCCACCGCACAGGAACGGGAAAGAGCACGGCGGCCATCTTTAAAAACACAATCCATTGCCATCCTCTTCAACCAGTGGAAACCTGACCCCCACAACCTCCTCAAACATTCTCCAACACCCATTCCACATCATAATGCCTAATGTTTTGAAAAAGACCGGAGATCGGCTGCGGCAGGAGCGCTTTTCTAGGGAGGAGTTAAATATGTTGGCTGAAACCCTACAAGAGCATGCCGATGTAGTCTTTTCAATGGAGATGACCAGACCGGCGCTGATGAGAAAGAAGGCCATATGGGCCATGGTAGCCCAGATGGTCAGTGCAGTCGGCACAACACCCCGCAATGCCAGACAATGCAGAAAAAGGTGGGACGATCTACGTTTCCGCGTCAGGAGTATACTGGCGGCCAATAGGAATCTGGGCATGGCGACTGGCAGAGGAGCTGAGTCGCCCATCAAACTGCAGCCGTGGGAGGAGATATGTGCTGCAACCATAGGCTCAGAGAGCATAGAGGGGGTCGGAGATATGGAGGGTGTGGGTGTGTTGGGGAGTTGAGGGGGGAGTGGGTGTGTTGGGGAGTTGAGGGCGGAGGGGGGAGTGGGTGTGTTGGGGAGTTGAGGGGGGAGTGGGTGTGTTCACTTATATTTACTATTTCAATACACATTTTGGTTATGCACGAATCACTTGTGTGGACATTCCTCATTGCATACGTGTGTTTAATTGGTGAACAGTGTACAGTGTGCATGTCCCAGACACAACCAGTGCCCCAAGTGCCATCTCCATGTGACACCCCCCATACTTGTGTGCTAGTAGATTATTTTGATCAGAGTCCGACGCATGTCACGTCCCTCCTGTGCATCGCGTACTTCCTGGGGTGTTGTACCATCACCACCCTCCTCATCTTCTTCGTCAGGTGGTTGCTGTTCTGCGTCAGGGGGCGGGGGCACATTCCGTCTGATGCACATATTGTTTAGCATCACACATGCCATGACAATCTTTGCCACCTTCTCATGGCGGTACATGAGTGACCCACCAGACCTGCTGAGGCTGCGAAACCGTGCCTTCCAGAGGGCAAATGTCTGCTCAAACACCACACGGGTTCGTGTATGGCCACGATTATAGTCCTCCTCTAGCCTGTTCTGTGGGTTCCGGACTGGGGTAAGGAGACACCGCTTCAAAGGATAGCCTGCATCACCTGCATGTGGGCATCAATGTATGTGTAAGTTAACTCATCATGTTTAACCTTATTGAGGGATACCATGGCATGCATTTGTTACTTCATCTCAAGCCCATTTCCATGCATGGATGGAGTCACACGATGTGAGTGCTATGTGTGTATTCCTCATATGGACTGTTTTGCATGCCATCGACTAGTGTGAGCTTGTGGGTTCAGTTACTTGTGAGTGCACATGCACTGTGTTAGTCCACGACGGTTATTTCTCTGATCTTGCAGATGTCCACTAATTTGTATGCTTTCATCCTGGCAATGGTGATGTGAGCCTCATGATGCTATCACTACACACAACAAATGGTGTCATGCAATGTAGTTGGGCATCTGTGTCAGTGTAGTGGTGTATTGATGTATTTGACCCTCATGTGACTCCTGTATGCGCAGTGATGGGGGACTGGCCTTTTGTTTTGTGGTGTGTATTGGCTATAGTCGTTGCTTGTAGCTGCATTTTGTTGAGGGAGATGCGGTCCGATTTCGTACAGTGCAGATGCAGATCTCTGTGGGATGGTTGGAACATCGCTTCATTCGCATGGTAGGGCTGCTTACATCTTGCATTATGTGGTCAGGTATCAAGTCCAGTCTGGGCTGCTTTTGGTGTATGAGCTTGCTCCATTTACTCTGGCACTCGAAGCTAGGTGAAGTATGCATCTCTCCATCTCTCCCCCACCCATCTCAGCCAGGTGAAGTATGCATGTATGCCTCAATCACGTACCCACATCACATTTCCATGAGCCTAACATGCGACTCACCGAGTAGCCACGATCTCTGCCCTGCATGTCGCTCCATGTAGCGTTGAATCGTGAAGTTCCGCAGGACCATTGAATCATGGGTTGATCTGGGGAATAGGGCACAACATTGTGTGATGATGTAGTTCGAGTCACATACCATTTGCACGTTGATTGAGTGGTATAGCTTACGGTTGCGGTAAGCTACCTCCATGGCATGTGGAACCACAAATTCAACATGGGTGCAGTCAATGACGCCAATGCATCCAGGTATGCCGGCCAGTGAATGGAAACCAACTTTGGTGGTTGAGATCTCCTGGGCAGACCGTGGTAAGGAAATGTGTTTGTCTGTGTGCTTGAGGAGGGAATCAGGCACTTGGTTCAGCATAAGTGAGAGTAATGGTTGTGAAATGCCATGCAGTTGCCCGACTGTGTGTTGGTAGGTGCCTGTGGCCAGGAAGTGGAGCACAGACACTACCTTCAGTAGAGGTGGGATGGCGGTGCATGTTTCAATGAGGCTGACCATGTCGTCATGTATCATTTCCACAATGGTGGTGATGGTGTCCCGGTCCAGGGGGGACAGGGTGTGGATCTGGTCAGCGGTTAGGTTGAATGGACTGGCACAGATGCGTGGAATTGGCGGGTGCCTGCGTGGTGGCACTGGCTGTGCTGGTGGGGCATGCTGGCCCTGCCTTGCCCTCCTTCTCCTCCTGCGTCTCCTCTGTGCTGCCTGTTGTTGTACTTCTTGTAGTTGTTGTTGTGGCACTTCCACTGCAATCAGGTCCTGCAGCCCCAGCATTGCTAGTGGTGTTGGAATCATTGTGGAGTGTAACTGTGTGTGGGAAGGGGTGGGGTGTGCTCCTTTTGTGCTTGCCCAGTTTGTATTGACTCCACCTGTGCTGATTGTGTGCACCTGTTGCAGCTGGGAACACTACACATGGCCATTTACGGTTGGTCCGCGGTGGCGTTATTAACGCCATGGCAGTAAGGTACTTTACAGCCTTCACAAGGCCGTTATTTCCATGTACGCGTGACTCATAATTTTCACACCTTAGCGCCATGGTGGTATTTCCGGCATAGGAGTCGCGTGCCCGCGCCCTTGGCGCTTTTAACAGCACCGTTGATTACGGTGCCGCTACTAGCGCTATCTCGGGTCATAATCAGCCCTAGTGGTAAGCGATGCCGGTAATCCTTTACCGGCATCGTTTTTCACTTACCGCCAGGGTCGTAATGAGGGCCAAGGTCCCGAATCAGCACCCATGTGTCTGCGAGGTCATCCAAAGCCGAACTCTTTGGTTTCAGTGGCAGCTAGAAAGAAGCTTCAGAACCCAACATCTCCTCTTACGGCTCACCAGACAAGGAGGGGCACAAACTAGAGGCTATGGGACATAAGGTGTCAGCGGCTGCATTACTGGCAGTGGGGGTGGCAACGCAATGGCTATGATGGCCAGATTCGATAGAGAGCTATGGCTAAAAATGTCCCGACTAGTCAAGCACCTGCAAGCTGGATATCAAGATGAAGCAAAGTCTCTAGTTACAGACGGTGAAAGCGCTTCCGACCATATGACTGATACGGCAGTGGATGTGGCCCAGTTTGGTTTCCGGCAGATGGCTTGTGGTACGGTTCTATGGCACTAGGCGTGGATGAAGGCCACCAATTTAAGCCCAGAGGTCCAAGTGCACATTTTGGACATGTCTTACGATGGCTAAGAACTCTTTGGGAAAAAGATTGATGACCACCTGAAAGGCATCAAGTTGGATACTGACACAGCAGAGGCCATCAGTTCCCTCAATGACGAGGATAAAGATTTTTGCCTTTTTTGCTGTTTTTCAGGTTCAGGCTCTAAATACAGATCCAATGGCAGGTCTTTCCAGACACAAGGCTAATCGTCAGGCTCCTATAAGACGAGTGGCAGCTACCACCAGAACTCTTCCAGGTACCAATCCCAAAGAGGCAGGACAGGACCCAGGCCAAGAAAAAATTACCTCAGGACACTGCGTTTCCCACATTGCACCCCAGCGGAAGGGCCAAGAAAAATTGACCTCAGGACACTGCACCTCCCACATTGCACCCCAGCGGAAGGGCGGATAAGCCAGCACCTACAACACTGGAATATCGTCACTTCGTACAAATGGGTGTTATAGGTGGTGCAAGGAGCCCATACCATCGACTTCTTCCAGCAACGGCCATCTCGGCCTCCACAATCAAGGAAGGCACATCTAATAAACAGCTGATGGCAGAAGTGGACAAGCTAATGCTGAAGGCAGCAATAGAGCGGATTCTGCTCCAGCAACAAGGAAAATTGTTTTATTCAAACTTCTTCCTGATCAAGAAAAGAAATGGACAGTGGTGTCCAGTCCTAGTTCTTAGGGCCCTCAACATGTTTGTATTCTGTCTCAAATTCAAGATGACATCACTCGAGATGGTCCTCCCATGGCTGAACAAGGGGGATTTGCCGAGCCCTATCAGGACACTTACTTTCATATTCCGATCTTCCCCTAGCACAGGAAGTTCCTTCGATTTTCAGTGGAAAAGACCATTTCCAGTTCAAGGTACTTCCCTTCAGACTCAAATCACCACCTAGGGTGTTCACAAAATGTCTGGCGCCAGTAGCCGCCCATCTCAGGCAATCAGGAATAGAGATCTTCCCGTACCTAGACAACTGGCTCCATAAGGGTGGTGTCAGATGTGGTGCCGCAGACATCCCTGCTTCAGAGCCCGGGATTTACCATGAACAGGAAGAGTCCTCTCCTGTGCCAGCACAGACCTCGATCTTTCTGGGAGCAGTACTGGATACGCCCATTCCAAGGGTACGATCATCACCAGAAAGAGTGGCAGCGATGCTAGGGCTGGCTTCCTGGTTTTGAGTGAATGCAATGGCCACAGTACGACAATACAAGTCCCTCCTGGGAATGATGTCCTACTATATTATCCTCAGACCAAATTGCAGACTGCAGGTGAGACATATTCAGGAATAATTGGACCAGCAGTGGGTCCAGTACAGCGGATTTTGGGAACATGTTGTGCGCTTCTCACCAGCATTCCACAAGGCATTGCGTTGGTGGTCCACAGAAGCCAACTTGGTTCAGGGCACTCCATTCCAGACACCCACATCAATGTTTCTGCTCTGGATGGATGCCTCTCTATCGGGATGGGGTGCTCATTTGGGGGACCTGCAAGCGAGCGTAGTGTGGTTGGAAAAAGACCCCCGCCGTCACATAAATGTGATCGAGCTGCATGCAATTCCCTGGTCGCTAAAATCATTCCAACCAGTCCTCACCGGTCAGGTGGTGACAATACAAACGGACAATACAGCGTCAATGCAGTATACAAACAAGCAGGGAGGAACAAGATACAACATCTTTTTGCCAGAAGCGCAAATACTCTGCAACTGGACCCTGAAGCACAAGATCCAGCTGAGGGCAGCGCACCTCCCGGGAAAAGACAACATCCTAGCGGACAAACTGAACAGGGAAGATTTGCAGTCCCTCAAATGGGAACTGAACGAACAGGAGCTCTACCGGCTGTTCGCCAAGAGGGGGAAGCCTAAAATATATCTATTTGCCACATTCAACAACAAGAAATGCAGCCAGTTTTCCTCCAGGTACCCAGAGAATCTCTCTCTCTCTCTCTGGGACGCATTCTCGTTGGATTGGATGGGGAAATTAATTTACAGCTTCCCCCGACTGATACCAAGTGTGCTTAGAAGGATGAAGGAGCAACCATGCACCATGATCCTGGTAGCCCCGGCATGGGCCCGTCAGGTGTGGTACACAACACTTCTGCAAATGTCACGAGAGACCCCTATCTGTCTCCGGCCACATCTGCATCTATTGTCTCAACACAGAGGCAAGCTGCTTCACCACAATCCCGCCAGTCTGTCTCTCAAGAGCTGGCACCTAAGCAGCAAGGATTTTATAACCTCACACTAGACTCAGAGTGCTGGGGCATTCTCAAGGTGATCAGAGCACTATCCACACATCAAACGTATGCCAATAAGTGGAAGGGTTTCAAGGCATGGTGCGGAGGATCACACACTGACCCACTCACAGCATCCGTGCAACAGATCTTGCCCTATGTCTTTCACTTGTCAAAAAGCAGACTAGCCCAGTCATCTATCAAGGTGCACCTCTCTGCCATTTCTGCCTACACCATAAGGCCTCATCAAACATTGCTGATCTCCGACACAGAAGTTAAAGTTTTCCTTAAGGGGTTAATGCGCACCTTCCCCAGAACACGATGGCCCATCCCATCCTGGAGTCTCAATACCGTTTTGACAGCATTAAAGAGAGAGCCCTATGAGCCCATTCAAAAGTGTGACTTACGTTTTCTATCTTGCAAGGTGTCCTTTCTGGTGGCTATCACCTCAGCTAGGCACATCCATCGAGCCACCCTTCATGATCTTGCAAAAGCATCAGGTCATTCTTAGACCACACCCAAGTTTCATCCCTAAAATGATGTCAGAAATGACATTGCCTGAGCTGATAGTGTTACCCTCCTTTTTCAACAACCATGCAACTGCAGCTGAATGAACACTACATTCTTGGATTTTTCAAGAACGCAAAAATACTACATGCAGATGACAAAGGACTTTAGATCTTCAACAAGTCTGTTTGTCACCTTTGCGGCCCGCAACAAAGGACATTGTATCTCTAAGGAAAGTCTGCCCGCTGGGTGTCTAATTGTATCACCCACTGTCATCAGATAAGAGGCAACCCACTACTGTCTCTGCCTAGAGCACACTCCACAAGCGAAACAGCAGCATCGGGAGCATTCCAAGCGAGAGTGTCTTTGAAAGATATATGTGGAGTGGCCACAGGGGGTACGCTGCACATTTTTGCCAAACATTACTGCTTGGAGGAAGATACCAGAAAGGAAACTGCAGTTGGACAGGCAGTCCTTCAGGACCTGTTCGCTTATAGTAGAAGCAGCCTATGTATCCCTCCTTCCATTTTTATTGTCTCCTAGCATGCATGTTCTGTGCAATTGATCAGTTTGTATAGAGAAATACTCTCATATATTTCTCAAAGGCATGGCATTTGGTTTACTGCTTAGTATTCAATTTAATCATGTGAATCTATCAAAGATCCAATTCTGGAGAAATCTTTGTTACTTACCTGTAACTTTATTTCAAAGGGATTGTGTCCTCCGACGTATTCCTTATCTTTGATAATACGTTTCCAGCTTGCTGGCCTCGGAAATGTTTTCTGTAGAGGGCGGTCCGCGTCGACGTCCGCCGAGTCGATGTCCTTCGACGGCCACCGTATCGGTGCCGACGTCACCATGCCCATAAATAGCCACGCGCTGCGTCCGTTGCT
The DNA here is from genome assembly GCF_040938575.1 of Ambystoma mexicanum. Classification (NCBI taxonomy): domain Eukaryota; kingdom Metazoa; phylum Chordata; class Amphibia; order Caudata; family Ambystomatidae; genus Ambystoma; species Ambystoma mexicanum. Next base: position 108,530,238 of record NC_090938.1, on the reverse strand, counting down.
CAGTTCCGTTTTTCCGCGCTTCGTGGGGCCTCGGAACGATGTTGCTCAGTTCAGTCAGGATAACTATCTATTTCTACTGCGGATATACCTTATCGTTCTCGATGGCTTCTTCATCAGAACCGACGACGCCGCGATCCGGCTTCAAGAAATGTCGAGACTGCGGTAAACAAATGTCAATAACGGATCCACACAGGATCTGCTTGTGGTGCTTGGGATCCGAGCACCATTGTTCGGAGTGTGAGGACTGCATGTCCATTACGGCGAAATCCTTGAAGGAGCGCAAGGGGAAGCTTGAGAGAGGTAAGTCAGCCAAAACCTCCTTGAAAATTTTGTCGGCTGAGTCGAGGCATTCGTCTCCTCGCCGTCGAAAACATTCCCATTCTAGATCTCGAAGCAACTCCCACCATTCGTCGAGATCAAGACACTCAAAAAAGAGACATTGAAGGTCCCATTCCTCGTCGTCTTCTGTGTCCCCAGAAAGGGTCTCCTGTCCCAATAAACACAGTTCTCAAGCTGAGTGGGAGGAATTCAGAAAGAAAATGTTAAGCGTCTTCGAGAACGCGGCCTCGACCCCCTCGAAGACAGCTGAGGGTGATACCCCGGGTGAAAAACCCAAAAAATCAAAACGCCGCAAGTCGCAGCACCCGCCGAAACATTCTACCCGAGAGCGCCATGAGCTATCGGGTAAGAAGGCACCGTCTTCGACGCGGTCGTCGAGGATTCCTTCGACGCACGGATCGGCGCCATCAACGCCGTTGTCGAAGGGTTCCTCGACGCATCAATCGATCGACACGACGCCATCGTCGACGCCGACGCCGATGAAAGAGAGGACCAAGGCCACTCCACAGCCAACAGTGATTTCAAGGGCCTCCGGCACGACGCCGAGACCATTGTCGATGCCCTCGAGTAGGATCCCGATCCTCTCGAGTTCTTCGAGACCCCTTCCAGTTTTCTCGACTCCGTTCTTGGCGCCTTCGAAGCCTGTAACATCGGCGTCAACGACATCGACGTTTTCTCGTCCAATAACGACGAGTTTGGCTCCTTCTGCCTTGGAGATGGGTTTTACTCCATTTCAGAGGTCAGAGTACCCTGGACTTTCTTCAATTTATGAAGAGGGGGAAGATTCTGACCAGGAAACATTTGGGTTACAGAGGACCACACTGCCTATTGCAGAGGATTTTTCCTCTGAGGAAAGAAGGCTGAAGGACCTGCAGGAGTCACTACATGAGGCAAGTGGGCTGGACACTTCCCCAGAAGTGGAATTTGTTAAGCCAGACCCAGGGGAACATGCCGAAACACCCTATAGAACCCTGATGGCAAGAATTATTGAGTTTATGGGTTGGTCTGCGCCTTCACCTGTTTTTCAACAGGACAACCTAACAGATATATTAGACAAAGGCCCACAGGAGGACCCGGTGGTCCCCTTCCATGCAGCCTTACAAGGGAAGATTGCATCTAATTGGGAAACTCCCGAAGTTATCCCTGCAGTCAATAGAAGATTGTCAACCAAGTATGGGGTAGCAGCTGCTGACCCTGAATACCTATCAAAACATCCGACTCCAGAGAGCCTGGTGGTTCAAGCGGCAACTTCATCTAGCAGTAGGACCGCTTACCCTACTGTCCCACAGGATAGAGATGACAAGAGGTACGACTCTATGGCGAAGAAAGTTTTCTCTGCCTGTAGTATGGCGTTGAAGTCCGTCAACGCCACCTGTACGCTCGCAAGGTTCAGTCACACACTATGGGAGTGTGCTTCATCAGCGGCTGACTGCATACCCGAAGGAGAGGAAAAGGAAGCCTTCCTTGACATTATTAAAGATGGCAAGTATGTCATGTGCGAATCACTTCAAACTGGCATCGATTCCGCTGACAGTATCAGCAGGGCCATGGCGGCAAGTACAACAATCCGCAGGCATGCGTGGTTGCGAAAGTCGGGCTTTGCTCCAGATGTACAGGCCAGACTTTTGAATATGCCCTTTGACGGCTCTTCATTATTTGGGAAAAAGGCTGATGACACTCTGGAAAAGTTGCAGACTTCTAAAGCAGCAGCAAAATCTTTAGGAGCTGCTATCCGCCAACCTCCTATTCGCCCCTCAGGAACCTCTGGAAGAGGAAAGTCCTTTCGCTATTATTCTGCATTCGGGAAAGGCAGAGGACAGCCGGCTCAAAGAGGCCAAAGAAGATCCACCCGAGGTGGACGGGTCAAAAGTACTAAAGCCGCAGCAGCAGCAGGTGCCTCTTTACCCTCGGCATCTGCATCAGCCGCCCCCAAACCACTCTGAGGCCTTCCCACACAATACACCTCTAGGGGGCAGGTTAACTCACCATCTGACGAAATGGCAGGCTATAACGTCAGATGCTTGGGCATTGGAGACAGTTGCCCAGGGTTACTGCCTACCCTTTCTACACATTCCTCAGAGTCATCCACCGGGGAACAGCGCTCTAAAAGTTCCAGATCCGCTCCTCTTGCAGGAAATTATAGACCTGCTAGAGAAAGGTGCCATAGAACCGGTACCTGTAGCGGACAGGAACAAGGGCTGGTACTCCTCCTACTTTCTCATACCAAAGAAGGACGGAGGACTGAGACCCATCCTGGACTTACGAGAATTGAACAAGTTCCTCAGGAAGGACAAGTTCAAGATGGTAACTCTCTCTCAGATCCTTCTGGCCCTCCAGCTCCAGGACTGGCTGGTATCTCTGGACCTTCAGGATGCGTATTTCCATGTGCCAATCCATCTCAAACACAGGAAATACCTGAGGTTCGCAATTGGCGACTCTCATTATCAATTTCGAGTTCTGCCATTTGGGCTGACCTCCGCCCCGAGGGTTTTCACCAAGCTGATGTCGGTAGTGGCGGCGAGTCTAAGGAGGGAAGGGATCCACGTCTACCCCTACCTGGACGACTGGCTGATCAGGGCTGTATCTTCGGAACAGGCCCAGGCCCAGCTAGATTATGTCTGCCACTTCCTTCACAGACTGGGCTTCTCCCTCAATTTAAAGAAGTCACAGATGATACCATCACAGAGACTCCAGTTCATTGGAGCGGTCCTGGACACTTCCCTGGGAAAAGCCTCGCCACCAGAGGTGAGGGCTCAAGATATTCTACAGATGGTCACCAAGTTCCAAAATGCCCAACGTCTCCCAGCCTTCGACTTTTTGAGGTTGCTAGGCCTCATGGCATCCTGCATCTTCCTTGTGCCAGAGGCTCGCCTGAGAATGAGATCTCTTCAGTGGGCACTGAGAAGTCAGTGCTCGCAATTCTCAGGGAGAATGACAGATCTCCTCCGGATTCCGGACAAGGTAGCCCGCGACCTTCAATGGTGGGCCTATCCAGAGAACATCTTGAAAGTAGAACTGTTTTGGCAACCATGGCCAGAGATAACAGTAGTCACAGACGCTTAACTCACGGGGTGGGGAGCCCATGCCAACGACTTGACCATCAGCGGTCATTGATCTCCATCGGAGTCCAGACTACACATCAACCTATTAGAGCTGAGAGCAATCAGACTAGCGCTGAAAGCTTTCCTGCCATCAGTACAGGGGAGAAATGTCCTGATAATGACGGACAACATGGTGGCCATGCACTACCTCAACAAAAGAGGAGGCGTAGGATCAATGCCACTGTGCAGAGAGGCGATGCAGCTCTGGTTTTGGGCAATCCAAGAAGGAATCTCTCTATCGGCTGTCCACCTAGCCGGAGAGAAGAACTTGACAGCGGACGCTCTGAGCAGGCAGAGCACAGTCTCCCACGAGTGGGAGCTAGCTCAGGAAGTCCTTCAAGAGATCTTCACCCTTTGGGGAACCCCTCAGGTGGATCTGTTCGCCACAAGCAACAAGAAGAAGTGCGATCTGTTCTGTTCAAGGGAATTTCCCTCGAGAGGAGCTCTAGGAGATGCGTTCGTAGTGGACTGGGAGTTTCCACTCCTTTACGCGTTCCCTCCAGTCCCTGTTATTCCTCAAATGATCAGGAGGTTGAGAAGATTCCGGAAAACCATGATCCTAACTGCCCCGGATTGGGCCAGGAGAACGTGGTACCCGGACCTTCTAGATATGTCCATCTGTCCTCCAATCCGTCTTCCACTCAAAGAGAATCTTCTCTCGCAGAAGGGAGGTCAGGTTCTCCATCCAGACACCAGAACCCTCAACCTTCACGCTTGGCTACTGAAAGCTTGAGGTACAAGGATTGGGATCTCCCTGATAACGTCATGGAGGTGTTGCTTTCGTCCAGAAGACCGGCAACAAAGTCTTTATACCGCTGCCGTTGGAACAAATTTTGCAGCTGGTGTAGGGAAGAGAATATCGACCCTTTTTCATGTGGTACACCAACGGTGTTATCGTTTCTACTCTACTTGGCAAACTCAGGCCTTCAAGTGGGCACTGTAAAAGGCTATCTTGCAGCACTTTCTATCTTCAAGCGCACTGTGGAGGAACAATCGTATTTTAAAATTCCTCTAGTGGTACAATTTCTCAAGGGTCTAACTAATGTCACCCTCCAAAACCATTCCAGGTTCCCTTATGGGACTTAAATTTAGTCTTAAACTTCTTAATGGGCACTCCATTCGAACCACTTCACTCTTGCGCGCTGAGATTTCTCACGCTTAAAACTGTCCTATTGGTAGCACTAACATCTGCTAGAAGGGTGAGCGAGCTACAAACTCTCTCCTGTAAACCCCCACATACAATCTTCCAAAAGGACAAAGTTGTCCTTCAGGTGAAGCCTAATTTCCTCCCAAAGGTGGTTTCTGAATTTCATATTACTCAGAAAATTACCTTGCCTTCCTTCTACCCTCCTCCCCATCCGGGGGAAAGAGGAGGAAAGGCTACATAGGCTGGACCCTAGGCGAGCTCTCAGCTTTTACATCAGCAGAATGGCTAGGATCAAGCAAGCAGAACAACTGTTTGTAGGATACTCAGGTCACAAGTTGGAACTACCCATAACAAAACAAACCATCTCCAGGTGGATTATTTTGGCCATCCTGGAATGTTATAGACTAGCAGGGAAAAAGCCACACCAAAATCTCAGGGCTCATTCAACCAGGGGTATCGCAGCCTCTTCGGCTCTCCAAAGAGGGGTACCGGTCCTGGACATATGTGCGGCTGCCACATGGTCGTCCGCACATACATTCACAAAATTTTACAATCTGAATTCCTCCACTGCTCAAGAGACCAGATTTGGCAAGGCCGTATTACATTCGGTCCATCCCCAAGGGGATACATAACATTCTCACTCCCGCCTCCAATTACATGCCACTGCTATGGGAGTCTATCAAAGATAAGGAATATGTCGGGGGACACAATCCCTTCGAAGAACAAGTTACTTCTTACCTGGTAACGTTCTTTCGACGGGATGTTCCTCCGACGTATTCCTTATCGCCCCTCCCAACCATCCCCGCAGTGATAACTTCTGTTGTGGTTGCAGCTTACGCTCCTTCAAGGTCACTAACCAATTCAGGCATGACTATTCTTATGCTACAAAACGGAACTGAGCAACGGACGCAACGCGTGGCTATTTATGGGCATGGTGACGTCGGCGTCGATACGGTGGCCGTCGAAGGACATCGACTCGGTGGACGTCGACGCGCAGCGCCCTCTACAGAAAAAATTTCTGCTGGAAACGTATTATCAAAGATAAGGAATACGTCGGAGGAACATCGCGGCGAATGAACGTTACCAGGTAAGAAGCAACTTGTTCTTCTCCAGCATTGGTATCTTTCATTGATTCACATGTGCCAGCCCTCCTCCCCTCGGGAGTGGCTGCTCTGTAACCAGTCAGTCATCAGCTTTCAGCCTCCACGGTCCAAAATCTGAAAATAGCTGCCTGGCGTGGAACTTAAGCCCTGCCACAAGTGAATGGCTACACAAAGCCTATGGAGCTATCTGTACTGCATTTTCCCATGGAAAAGTTTGATTTCAATAACAGTTTTAAATTACTGAGAATTCCCAGTCTGACGACGGGAATATTCAAGCATGTGAATCTATGAAAAATACCAATGCTGAAGATATACAGTGACAGGTATTTAAAAAAGACTCCTCCAATACCAGTGGTCTCCCTTCTTGTGCTGTCCTTTGCTTGACATTAGATTCTCAGATGACAATAAATTTCGGACTGGGGAAAATCCCAAAATCCAGCTCTGTACATGGAAGCTGATCTGGGTTACATTGTATTCACTACCATAGAGATTGCCCTATGCAAAATAACAATGACAAAATTAATTGAACTTATCCAGTTGTTTTTGGATTCCTTTCATGTTTTTGCCTTAAGAGCTATGCCATTTATGAAGAACAAACTGCCCTTCTTGTCCTCCTCTAGTATTGGAGCACCAGCTGTAAACATGCAATCTGGTTGGCCGTTTTATTAAAATTAAGGCAAAATGGGACTGTAGCCAGAGCTCATCCCTGCCTAACCCCTTTTTTTTAAATAATAAAGGCTTCAGTAGTGTCACATCTTAAGCACCAACTCACAGTGGCCAAGCTGCCTGTGTTCAAATTATGAAAAGCAGTTAGAAATTATATTGGGGCATACTGGGGCACCTCAGTCCACAAGGGAGGAGCACCATTAATTCCTTGAGACTCCATGAAATGTGGTCTCTAGATCTACAAACACCATATAGAAACATTCTCTCTTCAACAGTACATATCGACAGCATCATGTTAAGTCTAAACCGCTGGTTGACCGTGCTGACCCCGGCTTTCGGAAGACCGACAGTAGGTGGTTGGTGATGTTACCTCTACCATCTAGGTCTCCACACGGCCCAGCACTATCCGGCCACATATCTTTCCAAGTCCATCTAAGAGAGAGATGGCTCTATAAATGTGTGGGTTTTTTCTGCCTCCATTTTTAAATAAGGGCACACTCTTCGCCTTGATCCAGGATGGGGGTACTGCACCTAAGGCAATCATTGCATTAAACAAATAGACAAAATGCTGGGACAGCTACATATTCCTTTCATAAACAAAGCTGCTGGAATTCTTTCTGAACTATGGGGTACATACGGCTGCAGCGTAAGTCCAACTCATTTTCAAGTATGAAACCAGATCTATTCAACTTAAAAACACTCCCTACTATTTCATGTTTTTTTCATAGCCTCCCATTTTCCCTCTGCATATGCTTTCTTCTTTCTCTCAAGCAGATCTACTTTATCCTAGCAGATCACACTTTGCCACGTTTGTAATATTTAATACTTTTCACTGCATCAAGCAGGGCCTTCTTTGCACTGGCTAACTCTGAGTCATTTTCAAAATAATTGATGTTTTAGTGCCAGAAACATGAGAGGAAGCACTAGCGTACGTGCATTAAAACGGGCTCCCGCACACACCGAGGAAGCACCGGAGAAGCACAGCTTTGCCCGCTCACTCTTTGCCTCTGAATTCTTGGAACTGTTCTTCTACGATATTTGAACTTTAAGGACCATTGTGAATGCAAACACCTCTCTGGCTTCAAGTGTGAGCTAATATTATATTTATTTTTCACTATTTTTAGTTGTTTTGAGCCCAAGGCACACCTACTAGTGTACGTGCATTAAAACGGGCTCCCGCGTGCACGAGCTTGCGCGTACCGAGGAAGCACCGGAGAAGCGCCGCTTTGCCCCTTCGCCGCAGCACCCGGTGCATTTTTCTCTCGATGCATACGGCAGATTGCCTTTTTGTTCTTTTTTTATCTCTCTTAAGCAGTGTCTGATCTCTATACATGGCACACGCGAGAAGGGGGTTATATTCCCTACGTTCTGATATGCCCTCACTAAAACGCATGCGTATAATGTCTGAATCGCAACAATTACCTGACGATCTATCAAAGGAGGCGGACATGCAAACTCCAGCTCGACGCCGGCAAAGAGCTCGGCTACTTCCGCATCTGACATTCGATTATACAGATTTGTAAAATCTCTTCCTGCATCTGCAACATCTAAGGAAGGACCTTCTTCTGACGCTAATTTGTCTCCTATTGGGCAATCCACAGAAGTGCCCGTGTCACCTAGTCCTTATGTTCCATTTGATCATCCGGAAAATGTGTCTAATGACATTACCCATTTCACAATGTCTGACAGTGTAGTTTTGCAAAATGCACAAACTGGTAATGTGTTTCCCTCTAATAGAGGGATCAATTCCGTAGATGAACAAGAAGAAATTGTCATTGATTTAAATTCAGTCAACTCTTGTTTTTTGGCCAGAGAGGAGACGCAAAATGTATCGGGGTCTCCTGATCTGTTTCAGCATTCTAGTTGTTATGTCTCTGCTTTGGCCATATCTACAATGTACCAACTCCACGTCGGCCTATAGCGAACATCTCTCTGTCAAATAAATCTCCTGTCAATAACTCAAGTAACATTAGAACTAATAAATACGGTGCTATTGTCTCCTGCAAAGCTGTATGAAGCCATAGACAATAAGCTATCTTGCCCTTCGGATCAGTTTAATCAGATCCTTAATTGGCAAGAAACTCATACTCTGTCTCTGGCCCAAAAACAAATATATAGCTCAAATGTTCTGAGTCACACATCAGTTGCCTCCCAGACTATATGGTCGAGAACTTTGTCAGAATCTTTGAAGGGAAATGCGGTCTTGGAGTCCCCCCCTATAAACTCTAAGTTATTAGATCATATTCCAATTTCATCAGTTCCCTTTGTGAGAGGCATACTAACAGATAAAATCACTAATGAGAGTGGGCCTACTTCTATCAGCCCGACAACTGAGGATGGCACACGTGGGGAGAACCATGAAGCTATTCAATTGACAAAGGGTGCTTATAAGATCTTTAATAAGAAAGATGTCCTGCCCACGCAGGTGCCAGCACAGCATGAAAGCAAAGCTCAGTAAAAAATAAATAATGAAGCCTTTCAAAAAAGGCTTGAATGCTGCATCAAAACAGTATTTTTTAAAAACTAACGAAACCAAACAAAAGGTTAACAATGGCCTCTAAAGCCGTAGCTAGAAAATATTCCAACATAGCTCAGATAAAGAAACCTAAGGACACAGGTACTATTACTGCCCCAATCTTAATTCCAGCTCACTCCCCAATTGATGCTCTTATCAAAGTGGTTGAGGAGCAATGGGCAGGTGAAGTGATTAAGCTCTCTGAACACACTGCTCAATCACACCTTAAATCTTCTGCGTCGGTGCATGGTGAAAAATGCATTCAGCCTCCTAATGCTGATATTAATCGGCAAGAATTTAGGAAAGAAATAGATTCCTACATGTGTCAATTCAGATATGAACCTCCAGTGATCCCTCGCATGGCGAATGGGCAAGCTAAAAGTGTGGAACTTCCCATGAGGCCTGATCCAATGACTGAACTATATAATGGGGCTCATCACGACTTTGGCGGTAACCCTTAAATCCGGCAGTCGCGCTATTACCGCCAGATTTAAGGGTCCGCCAAATCAGGGCTTCAGTGGATTTCGCCCCAGCTCTGAGCTGGGGGGAAATCCGCTGAAAATTCGCGCTATTACCGCCGGCGGGAAATCCGCCGGCGGTAAGAGCGCCAAAATTCCCCATTGAGCCCAATGGGGAATGGAGCATTCCCGAATGGGCTCAATGGGGAATGGGGATTAACATTACCGCCAAACTCGTGATCCAGCGCTATTAGCGTCGGGGAGTTCGGCGGTAGGGTTAATACCACCAACAGTAATACCGCCGGCGGTAATGCCCTAGTCATGATGAGGCCCAATGAGTCCAATATGCGACAATCTTTAGATCACTGTAACAAAAAGATCATCTCAACCACATATGGTATAGTTATAGATGCACCTTCCGCAAACTTCTTGTCCACTGACAATCAAAAATCTGAGGACTTAACTGATATTAGGAATTCTCTTGCTCAACTTTGGGCAGCTCAAACTTATCTAAAGAATTCAGTGATTCTGTGTAATGGGGTAGATACTTCAAATCATTTGATCAAAGTAGACACTTGGTTACAACAAACTCAATTGAATATAAAAAACTCTGCAAAGACCACAACTGATATAAAACCAAAAGCAAATCTAAGACATTCTCTTCTAATCAGCTGTCGTCTAGATGCTTTTCCGATATATGATATGAACAGAAAAAGTATTCTAACATTATTTTCTGATGTTGCAGCCCTGGAAGACATTGGGCCTCATTGCGAGTTGGGCGCAAAGGGATACCGGGCACCGTTAAGGACATTGGTGCCGGTAATCCCTTTGCACCCTACTACGAGTTCCCTTAGCGGGTCCCTTCCTTAATGCCTGGTTTTACCAGGCATTTAGGACGGGACTCGCTAAGGGAAATCAGAGCCAATAACGGTACTGCAATTTGCGGTACCGTTATTAGCGCATTCCCATTGAGCCCTTTGGGGGCTCAAATGGGAATGGGAAATGGCTTTTTCAATGGGGACTTACCGGTCCTGCAAAGGTCGGAATAGACCGGTAAGTCCCCACTGAACCAGGGTGGACTCAGTACTGGTATGGGAGGTAGTCATGGCGCAAATAGCACCATGATTACCTCTATACTTGGAATGAGCACCATTATCTCCAGTGACATAGATCAAGTAAAATTCCCTGGTAGTCTAAACCTAAGCATAGTGCAAATCTGGATGACCTCCCGCATTGTTCGGAACACGATTTGGCTAGCCAAATCTGCTCTATTTGATCTGGGCTTTTTAGCTACAAGTATTAGCTCAATCTCTCAATTCAAGCTCCAAAATGGAAACCTTTCTAGTGCAGATTCACATTTACTCTTAAGAGAAAAGCATGTGCCCAGAGTTCAATTTACTACTGAATGTCACTGCATGCCAAAATTGTAACTAGTTAACTCATCCCTCCAACAAAATATTTCAATTGTTAGTTGGAATACACGTGGGTTCAAACATTTGGTTAATAACTCGCAAATCTTATTGGATAACTATGATATTATCTTGCTACAAGAGACTTGGTTATCCAATATGCCTTCATGGAATAATTATGACCTTCACTTAGAACCAGCAATTAGAGGAACCAAAGGAAGACCTATGTCTGGTCTACTGACTGCAACAAATACTTTAGCTAATATTCAACTAACAGTTCAACCTTCGATTAAATATTTTATGCAATTAACTCTAATATCTATATACTCACTACAAATTGCTTGTGTAAATCTGTACTGGAATCCAATGAGAATAACGAATGCTACCATTTTTGATGAGTTGAATGGCACGATGGAAAATATTGTACTACAACTTGGCATATTGTTTATCACCGTAGCTGGGGCTTTAAATCTACACTTGTTCAACGAAGAGAGGGTGAAAATGTGTGAACGAATCCATATGTGGAACAACTTTGCCAGTACATGGAATTTGATAATATTGAACGGCTCAAACGCATCTGATTCTCCACCACGAGAAACATGGCACAGTGGTGTTCAAGGTGCCACAATTGATTACATATATGTGAGCAGGAATCTCTTCAGTTGTGTTTCTGATTTTCGGATTCTTCAATCTATTTATAGTGGCCATTCATTGTTGACTTTCAGTAAAGGTATATCTGGGGCTGGACTGGTTGTTCATCGTGAAACTACCTCTGGTGTGTTCGAGATTAACAACCAGCGAAACAGACGAAACAGATGGTCTGAAAAATCATTGTTTGAATGTAATACAGATATCCAGGCTCATTATCTGAACATGGTTACCGAACACTCAACTGATACAAAAGAGTATTCTGATCAAATGCAATTGTACATCCCTATGCCAAACCAGTGCTCTAAACACCAACCGACGCATGTCTTTAATCAGGAAGTCAGGAATAGGAAAACCCTATTCAGAAAACAAAAAAGACAAATTGATCTATTACCGACTGACCAAAGAGGAGTGGCCTTTCACTCCTTAAAGACCAAAAACAGGAATTGGACTCAAGGGCGTAAGGCACAACATTTTTAGAGTGATGGTGAAGCTATGATAAGAAAACTCCAAGGCAAAAATACAGCTCAAATATGGAAGGCTATTAATTCTGTCACTAATCCCTCATAACTGGCCTCTCAGATTAATGAAGTGACAGAACAAGGCTGGATTGACCATTTCTCGCAATTATATGCAGCACCTGAGTCCAATCTCATACTGGCACACACAAAGCCAGCTCCTAGATTTGATCTTGAATTCGTCAGAGAGGACATTCTTTACTTCATCAATAGGGCGACTGCACCAAGCTGCCAGGTCCTAATGGACTGTCAAATCTCACTTTAAAAAAACATCCTGAGATTTGGGCCACAATTCTTTATACTATCTTTTTATCTATTCAGTATAAACAACAAATCCCGACCTCTTGGCGACACTCGATTATCCTGCCGATCTATAAGAAAGGCGACCGACAGAATCCAACCTGTTATAGACTGATCGCTTTATTGGCGCACCAGCAAAATCTATAGTCGCATAGTTTTATGTGATTTGAATGCCTGATCATCGGCCTCTAACAGGAGAGATCCGTTCCAATCTGGATTTGTTGCTGGATTTGGTACCGCTATTAATATCTCTGTACTCAATGCCTTGAAGTCACTGTACGCCACACAGAAGCAACCCTTCTAAATGGCTTTTGTTGACTTCCATGTGGGGTTTGATTCGATAGATCGACACGTATTGCAAACCAAACCAATTGGCTATGGTTGCCCTCCCTCATTAGTCACAATAGTCAATCTCCTTCACTCAAATACCTCAATGCAGGTCAAATTGAATATGGAAGGCCTTTTATCTTCCATATTCAAGACTGAATGCGGCCTCAAGCAAGGCTGCATATTGGCTTCTACACCTTTTTATTTGTTTTTTTGGATATAGGTAAAGACTTTGCAACAGCAATGGCTGGTGGTCCGAAATTAGGTAATCAGGCCATAGCCTGGCTACTCTATGCTGATGACCTGGTGCTGCTTTCGCAAACACCTAGTGGTCTTCAGAAAATATTAAATCAGCTAACTCATTATGCTTCCAAGAATAATTTGCAAATTAATCTGGAAAAAACCCAAATTATAGAATTCGGGAAACCTTCTTCAAAATTCTCAAATAGATTTAATTGGACCATAAATGCGCAGAAGCTTACAGTGGTATCTGAATACAAATATTTAGGAGTAATGATTAGCAACTCGCCGCATGATAGAGCACAAGAACTCACCCTGAGCTTAAAAATGACTGCTTTAACATCACAAGGAAAAATTCTTCTAGCTAAATATGGAAAATGTACCTGCTCCCACATAATGCTATTTTATCAACAAAAAGTAGTCCCCATTATTACGTATGGGGCAGAAGCATCACTACTAAAGACACAACAATTCTGGGATAGTTTGAAAAAACATTTTGGAAGCAAGTTTTAAACTTGCCAAAAAGCACTGTAAACATGTTGTTACGATTTGAGTTAGGGATGCTATCATTACATGTCCAAGTTGTTTGGAAAATGTGCTCCCTATTTCGAAAATGTTTACTTGGCATATCTAATAGGAACATTTTACCAATCCTAGCTAAATATTTACTAACTTCTAACCATCTATTTCCTATGAAATGGAGATTTTACATAATTAATGCATTAGAAGAAGCAGATGTCACGATTGATTTATTACTAACAACTAACAAATCCTTTAAGAGTGAAAACAAAATTCTTTCATCTAGATTGGCACTCCACACATGAGAAATGTCTACTGCTGGTTGACTTCAATAGAAATCTATTTGGTCATAAGAGATTACGCACAATGGCAGATTATCTTGTGAAATGTCCTTCCTCGCAATTAAGATCGAAAATATTAAAATTCCGACTTAATTTATGGCCTGTAAATGATATATTGGCAAGAAGAGGCCTAATTAAGATTGAACTTAGAGTCTGTCGATTTTGTAAGGTAAAAACTTTAAGAGAGACACTTCAGCATATTATTGTTGAATGTAAGATGTTTTCTGCGCAATGTATGCTTCTTTACAAGTGCATGCCGACAATGTATACTGTAAAATCTAGCGAGAAGCTTTGGTTTGAGATATTCTCTACACAGAAAATAACAGTTAGAATTGCAACAATCAATATCTTGTATTTGGCCTTCTCCTCTATTAAAGGTATTACTGAAAGTAATTAACAAGACCAATAATGATGGAATTTGCGAGAAATGAGCGATATGAGTTTTAAATTCTGAAGTTGTATTTATAATTCGATATTGCAAATGATCTGATTAATATTATTTTAATGTGTTCAATAAAAATTGATGAATTAAGTGAACTTATGTTTTTGATTTGTCAAAATAATGATGAAGTTTTATAAAAGTTTTGAAAGGTTGAACATTTTTAACCAGACAAAATAAAAATTAGAAATAAAAAAGAATTAGAAGCCTTTTCTAATATTTGAACTAAATAGCATATGTTTCTGGTAACATTTGACCAAAATTTGGCATTTAATGATCAACTCTAGGCTCAGGACATTATAATCGCTTTTGGTGCTAATGATGATAGAGAAATGCTGGACCATTTATTGAAATTCACTGGAATGTAATCTTTGTAACCTTTTTTCCCTCTACTGATGAATGTGGGAGGAACCAGGATATCACTGGGTGTCCTCGAATTTCAGGCTCTACGTCCTGCAATTATCCTTACTTGGGCAGCAGGAAAATCACATGTATGGCGTCTCCTCAGTGGTTGGGCTGCAAGGTCAAGGATTTTTCATGCCAAATCCTCTTCTTGCATTAAACCTCTAGGACTGCCAGTGGCTCAAATTGTATGTTAAAATCCCTGGCTACAACTTAAATGCATGTGAAATGTGAGCCTACCTTTGCTTGGCGATTTGCCATACCTGCATCACCATAGCATCTCGTGTACACATTCAGAATCAGCAATTTAAAGTAGTGCGCAAGGTCTATAAAAATAACTTGAACATCTGTTTCTCCTAGTTAAAGATCCTTAAAGGCTAGATTCCATTCAGTATTCAGCCACACACTTAATCCATGCATGGTACAGCTACAACCTCCTTTCTGTGCTAATTTCTGGTAGTCGGTATAAGTTCCCGTCAATATGTGCGCTTAAGCCTATGTACCTTGGAACCATATTATAATAATATACTTTGTGGTAAAACTACACCTTTTTTATCATTAAGATTCTTCTTGAGTCCACCTGTGTGCCACAAAAGTAATCTCAAACACCCCCATACACATGCTAAGACAACCATTGGAGTCATCATTGGTGCCTATATCCTTAATGGGTTTGACCAGTCATCAGCCATTACTGATTGATCATCTGCCTCAGACAAACAAGCACCCACCTCATTTGGGTATACACCCTATGCCATTGATCAAGCGAACATTCAAGCTGACATCAATAGTATGTAGGTTCCCAATAAAACTTTCATTCAAATTATTGTTAGTTTGTGAATGGTTTGTGCTTAGGCTCTTATTTATTATTTCTGGTGTCATGTCCCGTAGCTGAATGCTGGAGCCCATCAGCGGTAATGGGCTATATTCTAGCAGGCTCAAACCTTCTGCTAAATATTCATTCCCTAGGAAGATTTTAATATAGTGATACAATTCACTACTGGAAATGGATGACCTCATCTTTGATATATTCATAAGTCTGCTTGCAGCTTTGGAACCTTTTTTCCCATAGATTCGGGTGCTGTGTGTCGTCAAGTTGTGGCCCTCGACGGCCTCCCTCCTGTCCTTGGCCATGACATTGACGCTGGGATAAGAAACTTGCGCGGGACCCATTGTCTCAGTTCCGTTTTTCGCATGCTCAGGACGCTTCAGTCGGTTCATTGCCTCAGTGATTTCTAATTGCGTAGTTTCAGTAGTTTCAAAAATTCTTCAAAAATGTCTACACCGAAGACTGGTTTGAAATGGTGGTCCGATTGTGGTGCTAAAATGTCCATTATGGGCCCATATCGGATCTTCCTTTGGTGTTTGGTTGTAGACCACAGAGTTCCTGTCAGTTGATGACAGTGCAGGCCTTGAGGGATAGGATGGGGAATCTCGCAACGGATAGGCCCCTTTCTAAATCCCCTTCTACTATCCCTTCCCAAAAAGAGGTTGTAGGCCGAGTCCAGGGAGGATCCCTTGTGAAACAGCACTCCAAAACACTTGAAACGCTTGAGATCCTGATCTCGTAATTCATCCTTGCCCTCATCACACAAACAGATGAAAAAACAACAGCATTGTTTGCGGTCGTCTTCATCAGACTCCTCCCCTGACAGACGTGCATACTTTCCAAGCAATTTAGCATCTTCTGCTGACTGGGAGAAATTTTGTACCCAGATGTTGGACGTTTTTTCTGAAGGTGGCGCCAATCGCCCCTTTGAAAGAGCCTAAGAAGGCTTCAGACCCCACCATATCTGGTAAGACCAACAGGGTGTCTTCTGAGACCACTACTAGCGCCCCAAAGAGCTTGAGCAGTCTTCGTCTTTCCACAAATTGATGCCTAAGCCTTCCTCCTTGACTCCTGTATAGGTGCGGATACTTGGCCCATGGAAGCCAGTGTTGCCATCAAAACCAATAAAGCTGTCGATGCCCTGAATGCTTTCGATGCCATTGACGCCCTTGAAGACTTCAAAACCTTCTATTGATTTGTCGAAGTCTTATGTACCCTATACCTAAGGCCGACCTCTTTAAGACCATGGGGTTGATTTTTGAGGAGGAAATGGAGGAGGAAGAGGATATACCTTTTGGTTTGGAGTAAGGCACTCCCAATGTACTTGATGAGTTAATCTCAGAGGATTCCAGGTTGCAACATCTTGTGGACACTCTGAAGGATGCTACTGGCTTGGACACCTCATCTGAGACAGATTTCGCCACCCACTCCTGACTCTTCAAGTCATGCAGGCCCCTCATATAGATCAGTGAAGGGGAAAATCACAGAATAAATAGGTTAGAGAAAACCAGTTGCAATGCTGCAAATGGATGACCTTACAGACGTCCTGGATAGGCACCCTCAAACAGAGCCTGTGTTACTCTTCTACACTGCATTAAGAACCAGAGTGTTATAAAACTGGTTCAAACCAGATGCGACACTGGTGGTTAACAAGGATCTGGCCAAGAAATAGAGGCTTGCCACAGTAGATCAAAGTTTTCTATCAAAACACGCCACTCCTGAAAGCGTAGTGTTTCTGGCAGCCATGTGAACTTCTAAGGCTGCAGCCTATGCTACTATCCCCTAGATAGAGATATAAAAGGTTTGATGCCTTAGGGAAGAGGGTGTTTTCAGCAGGGAGCATGACCTTGAAGGCCATTAATGTGACTTGTGCCCTGGCCAGCTATACACACATCTTGTGGGATGTAATAGCTTTGGCTGTGGAGCATAATCCTGAGGGGGAGGAGAGAGAGGGGTTTCTTAACCTGGTGCAAGACGGCAAGGATGCCATGTGCCAATCTCTCCAGTCTGGACTAGATTCGGCAAGCAGAGCTATGCCGGTGAGTACTGTCACCATTTGATGCCACCCAGCTTTCTGGCTTCAAGGTGGATGAGAGCCTTGAAGAAATACAGGCGTCCACGGTGGCAGCTAAGTCGCTGCGAGCAGGAATGCGCCAGCCTCAACAATCTCAAGGGTATTCCCACAGTTGGCCTTTTTATTTCTACTCCTCAATTGCTAGAGGAAGATGCCAGTTTGCATAGAGGGGCCAAAGAAGAGCTCCCTGTGGCTCACGAGGATGAGGATAAAAAACTCCTCTATCAGCCACTGCTCCTTTGCCTTCGGCTTCAGCAACAACCCCAAAACCCATTTGAGTCATTGCCTTACAGGACTGTGGTGGAGCAGGCTGACTCAGCATTTGGAGAGTTGGTGAGGCATAACCTTTGATGCTTAGGCACTGCAGACAATGGCTCACACCCTTTCCTAAAAAAGAGCCTTGGATTGTCCTCCAAGAGGCCAAGCCTTGAAGGATCTGGATCCAATCCTCTTACAGGAGATTCTCACCCTGTTGGAGAAAGGTGTGATTGATTCAGTACATGTGGTGGAGAGGAATTAAGGTTGGTACTCGCCTTATTTTCTTATCCCCAAGAAGGATGGAGGACTGTGAGCCATCTTGGACTTCAGGTGCTTGAACAAGTTCCTCAGGAAGGACAAGTTCAAGATGGTTACTCTTTTGCAGATTCTTCAGGCCCTTCGACTGCTTACTGTGATGAATCCAGAGTCATCATCGATTTCCCAGCGGGAACCTCATCCCGTGTGGCCAGGGGACATCAGTTGCTGCCTGATACTGCCCCTGTGGGCGGTTATATGAGGGAGGATCACATGGGAGGAGACCACTACCTGGGAAATGTTATGACTTCATTGGATGAGTGACAGTATTCCCCCTTTCCCATGAAGAATAACCCCTGACACCCAAGACCTTAATGGCCTATTGTCAGCTAACGGTTCCCCCTTGTAGAGGAAGTCAGGAAACCTTTTCTCTTCATTGTTCTAGTCAGGACCCCACCTTTCACCCAAACACCCACAACTTGCACATAACACCTTTTGGTTTGGATGTACCTTTGTGTGAAATCCATGAGAAAAACCATCTAAAAATGAAAAGCCCAAAGACAGTTATGGACTCCAACTCCCATAACAACCCAGGTACTGAGACGAGGAAGAGGACAAGGGAGTTTGTGCAAAGTGATAGGAGCTCAAAGTAAAACAAGCAGACTAGTTGTTTTTCCAAACCTTCAGTGAGCGGGACTTTTAAAGAGGGCAACCGCACTATGGGAGTGAGCAGTGCAGGAGGAGACGTTTCCATCCATGCTGAGGCTCCTGAATGCGAGGCACACCAACGGGGCTGGCGAAGCAGAGCAGGCTGCTGGGTCAGCAAGCGAAAAGCGGTGTGCGAGCAAGAAAGACTGTGGAGACGCTGGCAGCTGCACCGGAGCTGCTGGAGGTTGGGCCGCTCGACAAGACAGCATTCTCCACCGGAGGCCAAGAAGGAAAGCTGGCGTGTGTCCACAGAGCCACTCAGGATGCTGGAGGAATGACTGCACACTCCAAACGTAAAAGCAGGTGTAGAAGCTACACCGCAGAGGTACTAGCAGCATCGGAGATACTAGGAGAAGTCAGTGAGTCTGCCCAAAGCAGCTGGGTACCCCAGGGCATTCCAACAAGCGCACCAACAGGTGCTTGATGGTACATGGTTGCTGATGCAGAAAATACACAAAGTTTGTTTAAATGCAGTGAAGGCAAAGTACAAATTCAACACCCAATAAGAATAATGTTTGAATGCAGACAAGGCAAAGTGCAAAGGCAAGGTTTGTTTTAATGCAGTCAATGCAAAGTGCAAACCAATAATAGAATGTTTGAATGCAGACAAGACACAGCACAAAGACAAATCCCAATCAAGTACAGATGCATGAGATGCCAGTGTGGGGGACAGGTTAGAGCAAATACGTTTCAGCACATAATACCATTGGTAGATATATTAAGTACCACACACTATATGCTATTGTAGTGTATCAAGGAACTGTGAAATGCATACGAAGTCCTGGCAGGGGAATACCCCAGGCAGCTGAAGTTGTATCGAGGAACTGTAAAAAACATAAGAAGTCCTGGCAGGCAAGTATACCAGACAGCTGAAATTGTTGCAATATTCCTGACAGGGGAGTATGCCAAGTAATTTGCAAAGTTACAAGAACTTCTACAGAAAGACTGTCATAGAACATTTTGCTTGAAGAAGAACTTTATAAATCCAGTGTAGAGACAGAGGAACTGTTAGCTAAAGAGACAATTTTACCATCCTGTTTCAGAATCCAGGGCAAGGGGACCACTCTCTGGGTCCAAGGGTCTTTTCCTTGAGGAACATTTTCGCAGGAGTCATTATTACACATTTGGTTTTGATCACTTTTTCTAACATCAAGTTAAAAACATTGATTGTTTGTTTATAGTGTGAGGATAGGATGTTTTTGACACAAGGGTGGCTTTTCAGTTACTGACATCCTGACATAGACAGATCCTTAGTTTTTCTTTCTAGGTAGGGAAGGTCCTCTTTAGAATAGGGCTAGAGAGGCGTATTCCAAACCCATTTTTATTTAATAAAAATGTCTTTAACAAGAATATAAGATCCTTGTATCTGACTCTCATTTCTGACCCCTCACATTACTTTCATGTGCCAATTCATCTGAAGCACAGAAAGTATCTGAGGTTCGCTGTTGGCGGTTCTCACTATCAGTTTCGGGTTCTGCCATTCGGGCTCACCTTGGCCCCGAGGGCTTTCACCAAGCTCATGTAGGGAGGGGATTCACATCTACCCCATACCTATTCAATTTTCTGATCAGAGCTAATAACTAAGGACCCTTGCATCCCCCGCACACCTTCAAAACTGAAATTCAGTCAATATTCATATATGTGAAAAAAGTTATAATGTTCAAATATTAAATACAATTTTATATTCAAAGACAATTCGAAGTAAGCAAAATGAATGAAATAAATTGTTTTTAATAACAACAATATTGTGTTGAAGCTCAATGCGTTTCGGGTTTTCCCTTCATCAGGAGCAAGGTTACATCATTTGTCACTGATTTCTTGAACAGTTCAATCTTCCTCTTCTGCGAGGTAAGTGAAAGTATATTTAGTAAATAAATCTCATAAATGATAGTCAACCAAAGTTATATTACATAAATTATTTTTCAATCTCTTATGATAATAGGTTGTCATTCACCTGGATTATTGGAGAGTTAATCATTCATTTTAATTCCGTCCTTCAATATTACCTTCTATATTGATTGTGTCACATTTTAGTGAAGATGAAATACTGTAAAGACAATATACAAGAGAGAATCAAAATTCTAATGACCAAAGTAAAACTGAACATTGTTAAACAAAAATATTTTTTTTCTACAAATGGCTACCTTACCTATGGGGAAGGTTCAGAATAGGTATTCTTCTAGTGGATCACCAAACTCTTTCATGCGATGTATGTATATATCACCCTTTAGTTGTTCAAGAAAACGGTGATAAATTATGTAATTTTGTTCCTGATGAAGGGAAAACCTGAAACCCGTTGAGCTTCAACACAATATTGTTGTTATTAAAACCCTGTTTTTAAAATGAATTTAGCTTACTTCGAATTTAATATTGGATATAAAATTTGAACTTTTTTTCACATACATGAATATTGACTGAATTTGAGTTTTAAAGGCGTACAAGGGACGCAAGGGTCCTTAGTTATTAGGACTCATCTCTTCTTTCATATTATCTCTCTACCTTGTGGATTTACTCTCCCCCTCACCCTAAGTTAAGATAACAGACAGAAATATCTGTAAGAAAACCTATTGAATTTAGGAGCACACAATTGGTGGACTTTCTATTGCAGTTGATTTTGGATCCTCTCGTACTCGAGGGAGTGGCACATATTACACCAAATTGCACCCATATATAGATCCAGATTTCGGATTATCTCCTTTTCTAAAATGAATGCGTTGACTATCAAAAAAGCTACAACCTTAGCTTTTGATGAGCAAGAGCAAATAGAATTTTAGGACTGATTGAATCAACGACCCCTTTGGCCACAAACCCAGACAAAATAATTTCCAGTTAGAAAAACTCATTAGTAGGGAAATATCTCAAAAACTACATGCGTCAACCTTAGCCCAATATTACAAGGCCCAAAGGATCCCAAGAGGCCTGAGAGTTTATCTCTGCCCGACATTGTGTAAGGATAATAAAAGATGGGAACAGATATTAAATAAATGTTGCCTTGATTCTCCTAACGATAGAGGAACTTTCCAAGTCTGTATCCCACTTAGACGCTGAAATAGAAGATTTAACACAACAATTATTGACTTCTAAAACCAGTGATGAATTACAATATATCCTATTAGACGCCAATAAATCACTAGATACACACAAAAAGAAATTGAGCAAAGGAAGATACACAAATTCAGAAGGGATACTTTAGATTATCTACAAGACATCATATACCCATGGCATGAGTTCTACCAAGCAAATAGACCACAACAGCCTAACAAGCCATAACGTAGACCATCTCGATCAGCCAGCATAGAGAGAAGTAGTGAACCTCAGAATAGTGGAAGTGAAACACAGAGGGCAACTATTACTAATGCAGATGTCAGTGCCTCAAGTTCCAGTACTTTACCAGCGGGTCAAGCAAGACTCAGTTCTACCTTGACAACCATCTCACAAGTTCCTCAAACGCCGGTCCCTTTTTTAGACAGAGGAAAACCAGACGAAATCTAAGATCCAAAACCAGGTAGATGAATAACTAGTGGTGAATATTTCTAGCAGACAGTTCCCTAAACCTCAGTTGGATGTGTTACATTTAGGCCTTTCTTTCACACCTACAGAAGACTCAAGCTTTTTCAAAGAGAGAGTACATTTTTCTTCGACTCATACGCAAAATGAGTTTAAAAATCTTTTTTGATCTACAACCACCAATGGAAGGACCGTCAATATCTTTTGACTTTCTCAAATTGCGACCTCAAAGCAGGTTCGACCCCCATATTAACAATTTAGCACTTGACATTTTTGAGAGAAAAATTATTACTGATCTAAGGAATGTCAAGTATACAATAATTAAGAACTATGACATCTGAAAACAACAGAGTGAAATGATTACACATTTAGCAGAAGATACAACACTTACATTGAAACCGGCAGATAAAGGGGGTGCTTTAGTCATAATGTACACATCATCCTATGACGAACGATGTAAAGATCTCCTAGATGATACAGGCACTTACATTAAAATATGTAGGAGGGGGCTCTGAATTGCTAAGGGGCTATGTGTTACAGGGGTTTATTAGCTTTAGTATGCATATGTAATGTTAGTGGGCTTATGTAGAGACAGGGAAATAGAAACACTGCAAGCAGTGGCAAATGCAGCCGGTGTGCACCAGATGGAAATGCACACATCCTCACAGAGAGCACATGTTTAAAAGTGTTTTATTTCAGGACAATATTTCATTTGACTGGTTTGCACTAATCTAAATACTAGTATAAACTAACATGTTAACCCTTTCCCAGTAACCTATAACATATCCTTAATATAGATTAGTGCAAACTGGTACGGATGAAATAACTTGTCAACGATTTTGGAAAATGCTTTCATGCATTGAGGTTTAAGTGTGCAAGTAGAAACTGTGTGACTTCATGCAGTAGTATTTTTTTTTTAAATGTGCAGCATAGCAGCAGTTTGAGGCAAGCTGCGAAATATGAAATATGCGCTGCTGAAGAACACCATTGTGTTTGCGCAGGAAGAAGATGTTACATTTATAGTTTAGCAGGACTGTCATTCTCAATAGGAAAAATACTGGACAGAACGGATGAAGTTGTATGACCTAGTCGAGGGGAAGGATTCCTTTTGAGTGGCAGTGGGAGGTCATAAAAGGGACTGTGAGTGGGTGTGCTGGGCAGACGTGCAGGAAGCTCTTGGGAGACAGGCAAAGAGCTTTCCAAGGGCTGAGCTGAGATCCTATCCAGAGAGACAGAGATTGAAGCAAGCTGGCAGTCTGACAGAATCTCGAGTGCAGGGCTGCTCACTGGGTTATCTGTGTGACCCCGGATTCCTCGCCAAGTTGGACCAGAAATATCGCCTTCTGATCTAGGTAATATACAGTGAAAATTTGAGGTGTGAGCACAATGTTTGGCCAGGAGTCAGACAGGGTTAGCTGATTTTTTTCATGTTTAATGTTTAACAATGTTTAAAATAAATACGATTTCAAATGTTCATAAAGGAAGTTGCATTGCTGTTGTGATTTTTTTCCTGTCTCTCAAACTGCATCTCCTGCCAATTTCCTCGTGTACAAGGTCATTTGGTAAGAGAATGCTCAGTGGAGTCTATTAATGTGTGTGAATATTTTGATGTAAAATATAATTTCACATTCTTATGTACACACAGTTTGTATCGCATGATGTATTTTATCTGAACAACTTTGAATCTCACTAGTATATAAGATTAGAAAATTAAAACAAGCAATTTGAATTTTCATTCCATGACTGCGCTCATTAGCACAGAGACTGAGATTTCACAGGGACTAGGCCTGTTTTACCATAGGTGGTAATTAATTTCACCACAAGTGGTAAAATCTGAAGTAGGCTTTTGGTTTTCCTAGTGAGTGTAGGAGTCTATGGTGTGTGTGTGTATACAATTACTTGTTTATAATATGATATGTTTTGCACTTTGGCTGCTAGAGCATACATCAACATCGTAAATAAGGTGTTGAGAGATAGGGGTACTGTCCCAAGTTAAGTGTAATAAGTCCAATATCTGGTATTGTGAAGAACCCTGGGATAAAAAGGTCAGGTGTTAGACTATATTATGAGGAGAGTTTTACCACTATAAAGAAAATTCACCAATGAATCACTACAATAATAATACACCAATATAAGATACCACTATTAACCACAATAACAAAATACTACAAGATCAGGTGTAACTCCTCTAGAAAATATATCTAAAATATTTACAACCGATTGTACAGAAGACCCCGACATCCCTTCGAGACACTATTGTATCGAAGAACTACAGAAATTACCGGCAGACAGCACCTTAGTGTCTTTTGATGTACAGAGTCTCTACACATCTATTCCCCACCAGGAGAGTTTAGAAGCTTTTGAATGGGCTCTATTGAGGGAAGACAACTGTCAGGCATCCAAAGTGTTTGTATTAGAGCTAGCAAAGATAATCTTGCAGAATAATTTATTCAGATTTAATTCACAGTTTTATTTACAAGCTCCAGGAACATCAAATGGGTCGTCAATGGCCCCAGTTTATGCAAAAATATTCATTTACTGGTTTGAACACACATGTCCTTCAATACCCGAATTGGTCAAACAAACTATTATTAGGGAAAAGGTACATTGATGACATGTTCATCATTTGGAAAGGTAACCAGGAAGAACTTTCAAGCTTCTTGAATTATATAAATTCAATACATGACCGTATCAACTTTACAATGCAGTCAGGACAACCAAAATTACATTTTTGGGATGTAGAATTGAATGGAGATTGTTGACAGAGAAATATTCAAAAATGTATTTTGAAAATCCATAGCTGTCAACAACACCTTGAGTTATCCTCCATGCCATCTAAAACATAATCTACCTTATAGTCAGTTCTTAAGACTCAAACGTATAATATCTGACGGGACAACATTTGAGAATGAATATAACAAGCTAACTCGGAAATACCAACAAGGGGATATCCGACAGAAATTATTCAGACAGCATGTACCAACGTTAGTCTTAAAACATGTGATGAATTATTAATCCCTAAACATAGGGATACTGAAATTCCATTTCTGTACACTATGAAATATTCCACCCAAAGCCACCACATCACTACACTTATTAAAAAAAACATTGGAAATTAATCCAATTGGATACACAATTGAAGAACCTTTTCCTTAAAAACCTCCAATGATTGCCTACAAAAGAGGGAGACATTTTCATGATCAATTGGTTAAGTCAGTGAAAATGAAAAATACGAACCAGCCAGTTTTGTACAAAGGAAAAAATCGAACTTTCCCTTTTCTAAATTGTAACAATTGTAACAACATCATGAAGGGTGCATACATAAGACACCCATGGTCAGGAGCTAAGATTAAACTCAGGGACTTTGCCACATGTGACCCTTGTAACATCATATACGGGCTGAGTTGCCCATGTAGTATTTATTGTGTGGGCCAAACCACCAGACGAGCTAAATAATGATGGAATGATCACAAGAGTAATATACGTACACCTAACACCAAATCACCAGTGGCAAGACATTTCACAGACAAAAAACATTCGGTGGCTCAATTACCTTGTATTATATTGGAAGTGGTACATAGACCAACAAGAGGTGGTGATTTGACCAAGAAATTGTTACAACGAGAACTGGTTTGGATAGACAAACTTGATGCATTACATCCTACAGGCAGGAATAAAGATATTTTATCTTGGGGCCTTCTTGTGAAAATAACTGATTATCTGTTCATACTTATAAATTATTGTTTTGATGAAACATCAAGAACAGACAAGAATACAGCGAAAAGAAAGATGAATTATTAAGTTTAGAACTTGATTTATGGTCCGTATTATGGTCAGACTGTGAAGGTGGTAAGTGGATACTTATACAACTGGATGGATAATACCTAGTATATGAACATTTAGCTCCTTATCACATTTAAGATTCCTTAAACATTCGGTTGGACAACTTCTTATGATTTTAAACTTGTTAGGTACAATCACTGTAATCCTTTTTACAACAAATCTCGACATACAATTGTGAGATATCAGGCATGGATGCTATAACGGTAGAGGAATATTGGTGTACTAATTAACATAGATTCTAAAATCTTTTATGTCTAGAAGTTTTTCTCCAACGTCAGCGGAACTCTATAAACCAGAGGAACATATCTTATTAATTGAGGAAGATTTCTATATTCCTGTTTTTCATGAGTTTTTTTCATTAACTTTTCTCCACCTTTAGCGCTGTTGTATGCCTTTCAACTTTCTTCTATAGCCATTCCAATACAGGAACATGGCATTGCGTATGGCTTTGCACATGAATTGTTTTACCCTTAATGACTTTAACACACATTGACGTGACAGCGTCACGTAACGCACAGAATATTTAAACGCCCATTTAGAAATGACTCGTGTTCGGCAATTGTAAGTCCGTTTTGACCTTGGACATTTGCGAAACTATTTGACAACCGATAGAAACTCGAACTACACTTTGATTTTGATCGAGTGAGATATTTCAGGATGGTATATTAATTAGTTGGTACTTGTTTGGTTTACCATTACAGTTTGGGCTATTCACCTGAACTATCATCACAAGCAGATTTCATACCACTACATTTCAAGCTTGTTAACAGTGGAGTTAAGTCCCATCCTCTTAACACAAAACAATACCTTGTTTTGGGAATTTTCGCCCCTACGGAGATGTTGATTTTTTTGCTTCAGATTTTTACTCTACCAACTAAAGGATGATATATACATCCATCGGATAAAAGAGTCCTGTGCTAAACTAGAAGAATACCTATTCAACACATTCCCCATAGGTAAAGTAGCCATTTATAAAGAATGTTTATTGTTTATTTTTGATTTAACAATGGTCAGTTTTACTTTGGTCCTTAGAATGTTTGTTCTCGCTTGTATATTGTCTTTACAGTATTTCATCTTCACAAAAATATGACACAATCAATAGAGAAGGTACTATTCAGACTTGATCTGTTCGAATAAGGACGGAATTAAAGTGAATGATTAACTCTCCAATAATCCAGGTGAATAACTACTTATTATAATGGGAGATTGAAAAATAATTTGTCATGTAATATAACTTTGGTTGACTATCATTTATGAGATTTATTTACTAAATATACTTTCACTTACCTTGTAGAAGAGGAAGATTGAACTGTTCAAGAAAACAGTGACAAATGATGCAACATTGCTCTTGACGAAGGGAAAACCCGAAACGCGTTGAGCTTCAACACAATATTGTTGTTATTAAAAAACATTTTTTTCATGAAAGTTGCTTACTTCTAATTGTCTTTGGATGTAATATTGGATTTAATATTCGAACTTGATAATTTTTTTCACATATACCAATATTGACTGAATTTCAGTTTTGAAGGTGTGCAGGACATGAGGGCCCTTAGTTATTAGGACTCGTCTCTTCTTTCATATTATCTCTCTACCTTGTGCCTGGGTGGACTTACTCTCCCCTGCATCCTAAGTTAAGATAACAGACAGGAAGATTTGTAAGAAAACCTATTGTATTTTGGAGTGCACAATTGGAGGACTTTCTATTGTAGTTGCTTTCGGCCAGAAGGCAAGCGACTAAATCTCTGTAACGCTGCCGGTGGAATGCATTTAAGAGTATTGATCCTTTTACATGCAAAACTCCTTCTGTACTATCATTTTGACTACATCTGACCCATCAGGAGCTTCAGGTTTCCACGGTAAAGAGTTATCTAGCAGCGCTTTCTATTTGTTCGCCAGATCAGGGTTCCTATTTCAAAGTCCCTATAGTAGTTCAATTCCTAAAGGGATTAATTAATATCTTTCCCCCGTCCCTTTTATTGTACCAGTTTGGGACCTAAATCTGGTGAGAAGGTTTCTAATGGGAGCACCTTTTGAACCCTTTCATTCTTGTCCACTCAGAATGTTAACCCGTAAAACCATTTTTCTAACAGTGATTACATCAGCCAACGCAGTCAGTGAACTTCAGGCTCTTTCTTCTAAACCACCCTTTACTACCTTTTTTAAGGATAAGGTGGTTTTGAGGGTGCGTCCTTCTTTCTTACCAAAATTAGTATTGGAGTGCCACTTGGCTCAGAAGATCATGTGGCCTGCTTTTTACATGCCTCCTCGTTCCTCTAAAGAGGATGAGAGGTTACATCCCTTATACCCAAAGAGGGCCTTAAGCTTCTATATTACTCGAATGTCCAAAATCAGGCAGGATGACCAACTCTTCATAGACTATTCAGGTCACAAATTGGGACAAGCCGTCAACAAGCAAACCACTGCTCGAATTTCTGAATGCTATTCCTTAGCTGGCAAAGATCTGCCCTAAGCCTTAAGTGCACATTCTACCTGAAGAGTGGCCACTTTTTTGGCTCTTCAGAGAGGGGTGCCGACACAGGACATTTACAGTTGCAGCAACTTGGCCCTCTTTGGAGTTTTAGCAAATACCTTTGCTTGGATTTAATGTCGCGTCAGGAGGCAAAATTTGGCAAGGCTGTGCTTCGCAGCATTAATCAACAATAAATTCTCTCTCCCACCCCCTTCAACAGACTGCTTTGGGAGACTATCAAAGATGATGAATATGTGGGAGGACACAATCCATTCGAAGAACAAACGACTTACCCATGATAATCTTATTTTGACTGGATGTTCCTCCCACGTATTCCTCATCGCCCTCCCATTTTACCTCTCTATCTTAGCGTGAATTTCCATATTTGTACACCTTCCTTCCTTTCAATGCCTGTGTCATACCCTTAACACGGCTGAGCATTGGGAGAAAAAATCTAGAACTGCGGCAACGGGCGCTGCGCAAGCTTCTTATACCAACGTCAATGTCATGGCCAATGACAGGACAGCGGCCGTCGAGATCCACGACTTGATGACGCACGGCACCCGATACTATGGGAAAAATGTTTCCGAAGCTGCAAGCAGACTTACAAATATATCAAAGATGAAGGATACGTAGGAGGAACATTGAGTCGAAAGAACATTACTAGGAGTAAGTAATTTGTTTGACAAATCCAATGTACAAATTTGCACACATTTGTTCCTGCTTGAATCTCCCTCGTCTCTAACCCCTGGATCCAATTTTGGTGCTTTTATTGTTACAGGATTTCCTCACACCAGTACTTTCCTGAACAATCATTTCAACTTGAGTTTCTTTTCTTATTGTGTTGTGTTGTAAACTGAGCCTTGGGAGAGTAAAGGGCAATATGTTTATTTATGATTGGACTAACAGATTGCATTATTGTCCTGTTTTATGAGTCTGCCAGAATAGGAATATGGACTCCAGAAGCTGTTTTTTCAACACGTTCATGGCCTCCTTTATACATTTGATGCTCGATTTCCCCATTGCTTGATTTTAGTTTGGGATATTAGGTGGTGCTTGCGCCACCTAGAAGCCAAAAGTATTGCATTAGAGTACAGATAGGGAGAAATGGCATATGAGGAGGGACACAGAGCTTGTAAGTGTTGTTTGTTTATTTGCCCACCCATTCACTGCCTATGGACATGCTTATCTCTATGGCCAATCCCACCCATTTCCTGTGCCTCCCTGCCCAAAACACCTCCTCTTTCAGCTAAATTCACTCAAACCTTACCATCAAACTTTGCCCTCGAATTGCACGGCACTGTTTTTTCAAAGCAGTCTTCCAACAGTTAATTACTTAATTGGAGCTCTAAACCTGCAACTGGTGTAATAAAAATGTCTTAACCAGGTCTGCCTTCAGCCATTCAAGTGATAAGCACTATGCATGTCCATCACTGAAGTCCTATTCAAAACAAGCATTGGCAAAGTCAACAGTTTTCGCTTGTGTATATGCATTAGGCATTTGCCAGGCACTGCTATTAGATGCACAGGTACTTGTGCCATTTGGTACCTACTACCATCAATGACCAGACACTACCACTGCGGCAGTGCCAGACAAGTGCCTTTCCCAGGCCTACAGAAAAAGCCCACACTGTTGGCATTGCCAATGCTTGTTTTACTTCCCTGACCAGTATTATTTTGTGGACTTGATGAAAGCGTTTGAACCAGTGGTTACATGATCCGAAATGTATACATCTACCACATTATAAATATCTATTCAGTATTTATGTGAGCCAGTGATAATACTGATTCATTCAGTCTTATTGTGTAACCGTAACATCATCAGAGGTGTTGTGCAGTATTGAACTACTTCATTATGTCTATATGTATTGCTCAGTTAAGCTTTTAATTCTTTCTGTGTTGATGTTTGTGATTATGTTATGTTTTTGCTTTTTTAAAACTATCATATATGTCTGTTTTTAAAGTTATTGTGCTGTTTTTTTTGTTGCATTCCTACTAAACTATCTTTATATGTAAAGCTGAATGTATGTATGTGTGTGCATGTTTGTCTGGCTATTCAAATCCACACCGTTGAACCCACTGATACCAAATTTTGCATGAATTCCTAATTTGTCTGGGGCAAGATTGTAGTCTATGTTTGGATGCAAACAATGTACTCCATAGCCACCCTCATTTACTGGAGGCAAAATTTGGAAAGTGTCTGAAACAAAATGTTCGATATGTTGATTATTCCTTTAAAATGTAGTACTACTACTGTATACAGTTCGAAACAGTTCGAAACTGTTAAAGCATTTTTAAAGGGAATAAAAAATAAAAACTGTTACATTGTTTTTTATCACGCCACTCCAAATATGGGAAATGGCAAGGTTACAGTTTACTTAAGTTCATTCATGAGAAGAGAGCCCAATCAATCAATCTTTCTTGGGCATTTTCTCAAATGTGCTGAAGCCATTAAGTGACTGAAACATGCTGCGCAAAAAATGAACATGACTTGGAAAAGCTCCATCTGATGCAAAGCGAAAATAAATATCAAGAGCTTCTGAAACACAAGAACAAACGGCAGCACGACTTGCCGAGCAGAGGACAAGAGCAACTTTATCCAGGGCAAATGAGATGCCCGAGCAAACTGAAGCAAGACTTGCTGACAAAAGGACAAGAGCAACATCCTCCAAAGCAGAGTTATTTTTCATAAGAAATGTAGCCCAATTGAATCTGTTAAACTCTAATTTTCAAAAAAAAGATTGCTGCACACATTAATATGTAACTAAGGTAAGTAGTAGCATACGAAATGAAAAACACTTTAGAAAAATATAATCCTTTTGAATAAATCCAGGAGGACCGTAACCTTTGTTTTTGTAGCTTGGCATTACACTGCAAGACATCTGCAGGGTAGCAACAGGTAGAACCTTTATACATTGTCTAAACAATACTTCCTTGATATTGATGACTTAGAAGTCCGATGTGACAGGTGGTTCTTCAGCATGATTTCCATTAAGGTAAGAGCATATTCACCCACCTATTTCATAATCTGTGCTGCTTTGTATTCTATTCAAGAATGTAATTGTAGCAAAAATATAATGCTGGAGAACAAATGATGACTTACCTGTAACTGTAGTTCTTGTAACTGTAGTTCTCCAGCATTGGTAGCTTTAATAGATGCACATTGGAAAAGCCTGCCTTCCTAGCGTGGCTTGAATGCTTATAACTGATTGCTCTTTGAACCTGGAATTGGCATTGAGGGGTGTAGCATTAGCATCTGCCCATCATTGGTTCAGTGGAAAAATAACAACAGTGTGGGGTAAGTCGGTATATATTTTGTTGTTTATCATGACTTTTAGGGGGTAATTCATAGAATTTAGCGCACAAGTGGCGCACGCAGAGTGTGCGTGCGACAGTCTGCGCCAGCCCTGTGCGCCAAAACCCATTTCAGCGCACATCGTATTCATGGATACTTACATCCATAACCAGCCGTGGCGCAGAGTGGCACAGCGACCCTCTCAGCAGCGCCAGTTACGCCCCCAACCCCGCCCCGTGCGCCAAAAACATTGCACAAATCACCTACATGGCGCAAAGGCCAGTGGACCAGCATACAGACGCCAACCACGTAAATGTGTGGAAAACTCCCCGCGCACCACTCGGAATACGCGTACCCCGCCCGCGCCAACGCAATACATGTGTGAAAGTCCACGCGCACCCCCGGAATACACCCACACCGCCCGCGCTAGCAAAAACGCATGTGAAAGTCCACGCGCACCCCCGGGATACACGTTCCCTATCCGTGCTAGCGAAAACGCGTGTGAAAGTCCACACGCACCCCCGGATTCCAGGGGTGTGCGTGGACTTTAGACACAATTTCGCTGGCCTACGTGTATTCCGGGGGTGTGCATGGACTTTCACACGCATTTTCGCTAGCCTATGTGTATTCCGGTGGTGTGTGTGGACTTTCACATGCGTTTTCACTGGCCTACGTGTATTCCGGGGGTGCGCGTGGACTTTCACACGTGTTTTCACTGGCCTACATGTATTCCGGTGGTGCGCGTGGACTTTCACATGCGTTTTTGCTGGCCTACGTGTATTCCGGGGGTGCGTGTGGACTTTCACACGTGTTTTCGCTAGCGCGGGCGGGATACGTGTATTCCGGGGGTGCGCGTGGACTTTCACATGCAATTTGGCAGTCTGTGCCCTCCTAGGTGTGCCCCCCCATGCCCTCAGGCAACCCATCACCCCATACCATGTCCCACAGGCAGCCCATCACCCCACAGGCAGCCCAAATGGCACCATGCACTCAGAAGCACTGACACATGTCCCCCACCTACCCCCATTGACTGGCACCTGCCAGCAGGCCCCGAGTCATGTCCACCCACGCCCCTCACCCACCCCCATTGACGGGCACCTGCCAGCTGGCCCCGACTCATGTCCCCCACCTCCAGTGACGGGCACCTGCCAGCAGGCCCCGACTCATGTCCCCCCACACCGCGCCCACCCCCATTGATGGGCACCTGCCAGCAGGCCCAGACTCATGTTACCCCCACCCACCCCCATTGACGGGCACCTGCCAGCAGGCCCCGACTCATGTCCCCCTAAACCCCCCACCCACCCCCATTGACGTGCACCTGCCAGCAGGCCCCGACTCATGTTCCCCCACACCCCACACCCACCCCCATAGACGGACACCTACAAACAGGCCCCGACTCATGTCCCCCCACACCCACCACCACCCCCATTTGCCAGCAGGCCCCGACACATGGCCCATCAAACAACATGTCCTAACAAAACAGACCCATGGCCCTAATGCCAACCCAAATCCCCCTTGCCCCCCAGTACAAGCATGCAACCACCCACAGCACCCACTCCCAAATTACCCATGCCATGACAGTCTTAAAAGAACCACCATGCCCATGCATAAATGCACAACAGAGCCACACAGTGGCAACACATGACTGAGGCAATATTCATTGAGACATGCACAAAACCAATGATAGTACACAACACCAATCATGAAGTTAGAATAAATGTATTAAAAACATAATGAAATTACATAAAGAAAATCGAACTTGAAAAACAATAATCAATGACAGATATAACCAAAAAAAAAGGAAATCCAATGAAAAACAAAAAGCAACGTCATTTTAAAAAAAAGTGGTCCATCGCCAATGTCAATAAGTGTTACACCCCGCCGTGCACATCACTCCAGAAGACGGGCTTGTTCTTTAAAAGGTACGCACAAACATGTTTTCCTTCCTTATGGTATGCGGCGCTTCATTCCCCCATTCCTTTCACAATGGAGATTGCGGCAGGGGTTGAACAAACTACGAGTACCATGATCCTCCACTGCACTATCATGTGCCCTGCGCCTCCAATCACCATGCTCTGACGTTTTGCTTTCTCTTTCGGATAAATGCAGGCTTTTCATTCAGCTCGCTGCTTCTGATTGAAGTTGCTGACGCCTTAGAAGTTTCGTCTTCGTCCTTTCTTGAATATCTGGAATTCTTGACCTTTGCCTGCCTAACGGACCGTCTTGTCTGCTGCTTTGTACTTTACTGCCAGGTTGGTGTACCAGGACCTATTTCTTGTTTTCACGGACTGCCTTGCCAAATCGATTTTGTACTTCTGCTGCCCGCACGTTAACAGGACCCTTTCAAGTCTTGCTCCTAGCCCCGAACTGCACATCTAACAGGATTACCGTCTGGGATTCATTGACATTTCTATCAAGTCTGATATCGGACATTGGGAATTGTGTTTACCTTTCTTCAACAAGTGCACAGGGGGACGCTGCGCAGAGTGTGCACCAACCCGGAACTAGTGCGCTCCTCGTGCCGTTCGGGTTAGAACCCTCACTAACATTCCCATTTATTATTTTACACTGCCGTTTGTTTCACCTTGGATTGATCCCAACACTACTAGTGGTAAGGAGTGTTTCTTTCCTATTCCAACCTATTGTCATAGTTCCTTGAATAGTCTTGACAGGGATATTTTCTTGAGGTAGAAATAATCCATCCCTGGTCTGCAATTATAGAACTCATCTCTTCTTCTTTATTTTTACAGCTGGTAAACCGTGGCGGTGTGTTCTCCCCGCTCTTTTGGGTGATCGGGCTCTTGTACTGTTTTAATCAGTAGGGGGTCATATCATTTTAAAGATCTATTCCCTCACAGAGAGGAGGCTCGGTTGGAGGCCCCATCCGAGCTCTTCAATCAAACCCTGCGAATCCCGGTCCTGGTCACCTCCTTATCCTCATCCTGGTTGGTGAGTAACAATAAGAAATAAATAATCCAAAAAAATGAAAACCATTGATCCATGGGAAATTTGAAAAAGAAAGTATGTACAAGTCTTCAACTATTTACAATCCAAGTCCAAAGGGTCCATGATCCCAAAAACAAATGAAACCTACAAAAAAGTCCTATGAATAAAAAACTATATACATGAAGTGTAGCAAAGTCCATTAACTCCAAAATAAAAGAAAAAACAAAGGAAACCTAACACTAAAGAACTATGTACAAAGGCGGTGGGCAAGTCCAACGGCTCACTTATTGATGTTCCGGGCCAGGGCATCATCGAACTCCATGTCGATGTCCCCGAGGCGGGCCTCTTCCCTGGCCTCGAGGTCTCGCAGGGATGCAGTCATGGCGTCCTCCAACTCCCTGCGAGTTGCCTCGAGGCACTCAGCCCGCCTCAATGCCCTGTGCATGGAGTTCTCCGCCCTGACCATAGTGAGCCGTGCCTCCTCCACCCACCACCGCTCCGCATCTATCCGCTGGCCCAACCGCTGCCACACGGAAGACACCCCCAATCAAGGGTCCTCCTGCCCTCTGGCCGATTCCTGCCCCTGTGATGTTGAAGGCCCTGAGCCATCATCGCTCCCACCCTGAGCCTGCTGCTGCCATGCATGTGCCCTGCTTGTCGATGCCTGCACGTCCTCCTCTTGCTCGGGTCCAGTGTTGGGTGGCCACCCCTGCTGGACCTCCGACTCCCGACTGTGGCAGGGATGCGTCCTCCACCAGCCTGGCCTCTGGGTCAGGGGCAGCTCCACAGGGTGCCCAGGTGATATTTGGGCAGGAAGATGGCACGGAGGACGACTGGTGCATAGCGGGGTTCAGTTGAGGAGGGGGTCGCTAGAAGATCCAGCACACGTAGGAACCCAGCCTTGGTGACCAGTCCTAGAGGGCCGACGTGGTCAAAGAGGTATTCGAAATGATGTATATTGTCCTCACGAGAACCCTGCACGTCATCCTGAATACCACATTGATGCAACGCCACCCTAGCTAGGACGGGCTCAACCCGGTCCCGGATTGCCACGACCGCAGGGAGAGGAAGGCCAGTTGTTGTTTGCGCATCCCCTCCCTGAAAACGGGTCTGGACAAAGGCATCCCTGCTGGTGCGGGATGATGCAGTCACAGGATCGGGGACAGGATTACACACAGGCACCTCCGTGGCAGCCTGTGCTGCCTCCTGTCCCTGCCCCTGGACTGCACCACTAGCACCAGTGGAATGCCCCCCTCTAGGCCCCGTGCGTGGGCCTTCCACGGCCTCCTCCTCAACCAAACCCCCCACCAACCTGGATGACTCCGTGCCATCTTCCTCCATGGTCCCCTGTGGGGGCTCAGCTGCCCCTACTGCTGCCGAGGAGTCCACCTCCAACCTCTGCCTCTTGGACCTTCCCTCGGCAGCTGCGGCCATGGACGCGGCACCAGACTCCTCACTCCCGGAAGAGATGACAACTTGGGAAGAGAGCTGGGCCTTGCGTCTCTGGCTGCCGGTGGGATCCCTGCCTCTGTGCTCCACAGCACCGTCTCCGCCCTCTTCATCAGTCGACGCTGCAGACAGGGAGAGACATAACACAGGCATCAGAGCACTGTACAATGGTTGGATAGACATGTGACAGTTGCACATGAGTGGCAGTATCAAACTTCACAGATACCATCACACTCCCCAACACTCATCATTTGAACCCACACACATGCAGAAAGTGACAGGAATCGTGCAGCAGGCAGCAGCATCCATACGCACACACCAGCATGAACATCCAAAGGTTGGCATGACGTCACAAGCAACATGGGGAGTGCTGAACACATGCACACCCGCCAACAGACAGACATGCATCTGTACATCTCCACTACCTGTCACAGTGCAATCATTGGCAACTATGTCACATCTGCCAATCCGTTCATACATGTCCGTGTCACATGCATCCATGTTGTATCACTGTCGCACACGTGCAACCCACACATGGACATGTATGCCATGCACATACATGAAGGTGTAACCAGCATCCATGTGTCACACACCAACTATGCCATAGTACATACACAGAAATACCAGCATGTGTGCATCTCCACATACAGTTGTAAATCATACTTTGGAACACATACACCATTGATGTGCATCACTCATGACAGGACTCACTGCAGCACGGTCATGTCCCTGCACATACACATCCATACATGGCCCTTTTCAGACATATGTCCAAGCTGCACACTCCTTGCACACCTCAACATGCACTGCATCCAATAAGTACACATGGACACTTACCGCTCGACTCTGGACCGCTCTCCCTCTCGAGGACCTGGCGGTGAGGCGCTGGGTTAATACGTTCCAGGACCCTCATGTCATTGGTGGTAAGGTGGACCCGGTGCCTCACTGCATCCGCTGCTTCCAAGAGGGTCCTCCCTGCGCTTCCGGACGTGTTGTATGTCGTGGGTTGCCACCCCCTCCGCGTTGATGGCAACCACGATGTCCAGCCAGATCCTCTCCCGTCCATCCATGTCGGCCCGTCTTCTTCCGTAGATGGCATCATAACGCCCCAGGACTTGCTCCACCAGGATGCCAACCTCTCCTGCTGAGAAGCTGTCAGCCCTCTGCCTCTCTGACTGGGGGTTGCCAGTGGTGTCTGATGGTGTTTCCCCCGACATGGCAACCCCCGAGGCAGGTGTGGGTGGGCAACTGGGTCCTGGGGCTGGGCTGTGGAGCGATGGTACAGCAGTCGGGAATTTTCTGTTCCAGCAGGGGTGGTCACAGCAACTGGACCCCTGAAGATGGCTGACGTGCAGGCACCAAATGGCAGGGCACGTGGCCAGTAGGCAGGCAGCAGCAGATGTCAGGTGGGAGTCTGCTCTTGGCTCTGGGTGGCAGGATAATGACCTTCTGGGCAGGAGCGTGGTCTTCCGTGTGTTGTTGCATGGCCAGCTTGATAAGGAGTGATTTGACACGTGAGAAAACAGCACGTCAGCATGTAATTTGAGGAAAGGCCCTTAGCGCGTAAGCGCGTATGTGGCGTAACACGAACAGGCGTTTCCCTCAGCACGGGTGCATCCGCATGTGCAAAAAAATCACATCTGTGTGTGGATGCGTGTAATTCGAGGAAAGGGCCTTAGCGCGTAAGTGACGTTATGCACGCGGGTGTTGCCTTCAGCATGGGTTAAAGGTGAGCGCGGGCCAGCAGACCACTGTACGTGCTGTTCGTGGAGACCGATGCGTGTGTTTACTCTGCTGGTATCACACGAGATTACTTCACAGCGTCTGAAGTCCGTACCTCTTCTTTTGGTGGGGTGTCGCCTACGCACACAAGTGCGTGTGCTTTTTTTTTTCTTCTACGCAAGGGAGGCGGTGAGTTGCGTATGCTATTTTTCCCACTGTGGTTCCCCCTGTGCATTCGTACAATTTTTGAGGTCATAGTAGCCGCGTGTTCCACGCGTACGTGTTTTTTGTGTTCCTGGGTGCCACACCGTACTGCTGGAGGTAAAATTCACGGTCGCACGCACAATTTTTTTTCCGTCCAATTTCCTGTTCATATATATATATATATATATATATATATATATATATATATATATATATATATATATATATATATATATATATATATATATATTTTTTTTTTTTGGGGGGGTGCCTGAGCATTGCGTGACCTGTCATTTTTCCCCAGGGGTCACAGACAGCCTTGCAGGGGCACTGGGGTACATATTCCATCAAGTACCCTGCCCCCTTCTAGCCAATTGCCCAGGGCAATTCTGAGTGAACCTCCCATAGCCTATTTTCCATCGCTGCTATGGTTGGGAGGCTACCAAAGGCTAAGGGTGGCAAAGTTGTTCGTCCTCCCAGGGCTGGGCGTGGTCGGGCACATGGGCGCGGAGACCAGGGAGGACAGGGAGTCCAGGGTGACCAGGGTGGCTACAGGGGGGGAAAAGGCAGGGGTGCCACTCTGGGACAGGATGCCTCACCACTGCTGGTGCAGACATGCCACCACCCCCTGTGGCTCCTGGTGATGCAGCTGTTGCATCACAACCTGGCACCCATATCACCCAACAACAAATTACATCTGCTGTCACAGGCCCACTGGTGGTGGTAGCTGCAGGTGCATCTGTGGCTACCTCCACCCGGGCTCTGGGTCAGGCAGCGCATGATGCGTTGTGTGATGAGGACTCCCAGGAGGATTTTCATCTTGTCCGGAGGTTGCGGTCATGTGTGTTCACTGTGGCTGTGACTGTGGCACACGTATCTGGGGAAGTTATGACATCTGCTGGCCCAAGCAGCCGGGTGGTGGTAACTGCATGGGCAGATGCAGCCAACACCACCCCGGCAGTAAGTCAGACCCAAGCCAGACCTTCTGTACTCATACCAACACCCACTGTCTTGGTTCAGTCCACCAGCGCCACTGCCCCCACTGATCAGGGCCACATTGCGCACTCAGGGTCAGTACCACCGGCCAAAAAGAGGAAGTGTGCTCCTACACAAGAGGCTGGGACCCCAGACACGGCTCAGGCCTCCAGCATGTTAAGGAAGAAGCCTTTCTGCAAGCAGGAACTGGACTTCCTTGTGGACTATGTGTTGGAACACCAACAAGATATGCTTGTGGGCCCACAGTGCCATACGCATCACCAGCGTTGGGTCCACTGGCAGCATGTTGCGGATGGTGTGACATCCATGGGATTTCAGGTGCGTACAGCTCAGGACTGCTACAAGCACTGGAATGACCTCAGACGCAGTGCTAAGCAAAAGCGTGCCTCCAATTACTCCATGTCTCTGGTGACTGGTGGTGGGCCACCACCAGAGGAGGATGAACTCAATCAGCATCCCGGTAGAACAAATCCGTGGAGTGGGAGAGAGGATGGATTATGATGCATCATCTGGTGAGTACTGATGCGTGTAACTCAATGGCATGTGTGTTTGTGACCCGCCCAGCTACAAGTTGGCTCTTTCCTATCTTCACTCTCCCTCTCCACCTGTGTTGCT
The DNA here is from genome assembly GCF_040938575.1 of Ambystoma mexicanum. NCBI lineage: Eukaryota > Metazoa > Chordata > Amphibia > Caudata > Ambystomatidae > Ambystoma > Ambystoma mexicanum. The sequence goes on along the minus strand of NC_090938.1, from coordinate 108,490,598 downwards.
CACCAGGGGTCTGACCTTTTGGCCTCAATTCACAAAGAGCACCTGGAAGCTCTTGAATACTGCATTATCAGTTTTTTGTACGAGTTCCGGTGCTATGCTGATGACAACCAACTAATTTCCTGGCTGCCCTTGGCCACCTCTTGTCCCTCACTTATTTCCGATAGCCTCATTGCCATTTGCTTTTGGTGTACTACCAACGGTCTCTGTCTGAATGCCAGCAATACTGACATCCTCCTCATCGATACACCTTTGCCATCCTTTGGCCTCAATCTCTGGCCAGCCCCAATTTGCCCTCCTCCTGCCTCCACCTGCAAGGCCAAGAACCTCAGGGTCTCCTTTGACTCAACACATTTCTTTTACACACACATTTGTGACATATCTTCAGATGGAATAACTTCTTGCTTCACCCCCTCAAGGGTACGGTGCCTTTCCTAACATTCCACTACATGCTCACAGTCTGCTAAGCTCTGGTTTACTCAAGGTTGGGGTACTGTGACAGTCTCTTTCAATATTTGACCTGCCTCCACACTCCACGCTCCACCACTAATCCAGTACAGGACTGCAAGACTTGTCCTTGGCCTCAAGCCCTGGGATCCTATCTTTCCAGCTCTGTAACCTCTTCATTGGCTACCAGTGGACTTCAGACCCTCTGCATTGTGCACAAGGATTTTTTGGGGCTGGGTAGAAAACACCTTCAAAAATCCCTCTGCCAATTCCTCCCCTGTTGAGTCCTTTGCTCCTCTACCCCACACACCCTCAAGGTCAGTCGTTAATTGAATAAATAAGGTAGGAGCAGATCGGTGTGTACAGCTGGGAGCTCACTTTTGAACAGCCAACTGGCCACGTTGAAACTTGAGGAGAAATATATCTGCTTCTGGAAGCACCTCAACACCTTCCTACTTGCTCCTGCATTAGCCCCTCTTCTATCCAGCTGAACAGTTTACTCTGTTGGCAGTGTGCCCCTGCACACACTCTGTCCATCAGATCAGGTACCTGCTGTTAAGCAGAAACCTGTGCAGTTCCCTCTGGGACCACTGCAAAAGATTTAAGATTACAGGTGTTGGCAGTAAACCCACTTGGTAGCAGTCTGCACCACACAGATTCACTGTGGTAGCTGTGGCTGAGCAGTCAGACTTCCCTCAAGAAGAGTTAGGCAGTATATAGAGGATAGAGGATAGGTACAGAGTCACAGTAGTACAAACAAACACTGACCAGAGCTAGGTGTAAAAGTATATACTTATTTATTTTAAAGGCACACTCATAAAATTACACTAGCACAGAAAAAGGTAAGTAAGTCAAAACACAGTCACTATTACTTATATGTACATCCCTAGTCATTTGTTGGACAAGTCTAAGTTAACACCACTTATTTCCAAACAGAGGTGAGCGCTTAACGTCAGATGGCACTCCAACAAGTTATTAGAAAAAGGAGGGAAAAGCAGAAGAAATGAAAGCAGCCAGGTAAAACACTTTCCACATAAGGTTAGCAAAGACAGTCAACTGTGGAACAAGGAGAATTGATTTGTTGCCCGCTTCAGAGAGAGCCAGGTAAAAATACGCCCAAGATCACACAATGTCACAAGTCTTTGCAGGTAAGTAGAAAAGGTTCTACTGAGTTTAGAAAAAGTTTAGTTAGGGTGTCCCAGGCTTACCCAGGGTCGAGAGTCGAGGGCTAAATCTACCCCGTACAATCGGTGGCAAGGGAAGCCGGGCGGAACACAGTACCTTTAAAAGTGGAAAGGATCCTCCAGCGGTGGTAGTTGTTCCTGGTAGTGGGTGCAAGTTGCGCCGTCGTCCAGGGGAAGAGGTGAGCTCAACGTGGAGAAAAGCTGCAGGTCGTTGCACTACCAGGGATGAGACCAGCCGTGGAGTTTTCCGGTCACCAAGGAGTTTACCCCTCTTTCGCGGTTGAGGTAAAAAGTGGTATCCCGGTCGCCGGGGTGCTTGGCACAGGCAAGGCGGCCACGAGATGCTTCGGGACGGCGAAAAGAAGGCAGCAACTGGTTGTTCCCACCAGTTAAGGGAAGGAGACTCTCCGGTGGGAGATCTCCTCTGTCGTCGGAAAAAGTGGTGAGACGGTTCCGCAGGGCTTCACCGGTGGTGTCGTCTTGGCAGGTCGTCTCGGCTTCTCCCTCTTCGGCTTCTTAGGTCCTGTGGCGACTTCTGAAGAACCAGTCCCAAAAACCCTGCTTTTATGCAGCAAACCCCCATTCATACAGCCTAGCTGTCACTCAAACATGCTAAGTGGTGAGCGGGGTGGCTCACCACTTGGGCCAATCACACCAGAGTGCGACATGAGTTGGCAAGGCAACTCAGTCCAGGGTGCCTAAACCCCCTCCCACACCCCCTGTGGTACCCAGACAGAATGGCACCACTGTGGAGGGCTTCTGTGCAGAAGCCCGCCAAAAGTGGAACAAAGGCTCGACTCGGGTTCAGGGTTACTGAAGTGAACCTAGACGCCATTTTGGCGGCGAGTTCTGGCAAAAAATCCCAACCGGTGAATTTATATTAAATAAATAAACCGGCGGTATCTTTAACATTGCACCAAAAAGTGGTGCATTAAAATCAATGGGAAATCCCATTGGGAAATATTCCGGGGGAATATTTCTGCGGTATCCACTGCCACCAGCCAGAAACTCGGCGAGGGGGGACGGGACAGTACCCCCTCGACAACAGACCTAGGGGCAATCTAATTGCCCCTACCAGTACTTCCACAGTATGATGGTTTGTCCTGGTTAAGTTCCTAAGTTTAAGACTAGTAAAGTCAATGGTGACTTTACAGACCCAGGGAGACAGTAGTCAGTCCCAGGGTGTGGAGTTTATGTTTGGGGGTCTCTATGACACCCCTGTGTTACTGCACTGAGGGTGCTGTGTAACACACATTTAAAAACCAAGGATAGCCTATGGGGAAAAAAATACCCCCTAGCCCATAAGCACATAGCAAGTCACGTTTACACTCTCAAATCATGTCCAAGAGTGAGGGTAAAAGAGTCTCACTCTTGGCAGGAGAAAAAAAATAAACCCCAAAAATCCAGCAAAGCAGCTGGGGGACTCACTAGGTTAGGGAATTCAGCCTAAACAGAGAATTCTCCCTAACACTCGCCCCCCCCAGACTAAGGGACAGGAGGATTTAATCCACTCCTGGATGAACCTCATACCTCTAGTCGATGACATACATCCTAGAGAGTCCATCAGCATTTTGATGGTGACACCCTGACCTGTGCTCAATGGTGAAATCAAACCCTTGGAGGCAGATTGACCATCTCAATAGTTTTGGATTTTCCCCTTTCATTTGCATTAACCATCTCAAGGGTTGGTGGTCAGTCTGAATGACAAAAGTAGAACCATACAAGTATGGCCTAAACTTCTTCAGTGCCCACACAATAGCAAAGCATTCTTTTTCAATTGTTGCCCACCTTGTTTCAGGATCCTTCAGTTTTCTACTGATGAAGCAAATGGGGTGTTCCCTACCCTTCTCATCCAGTTGGCTAAGAACTGCACCTATACCTACATTGGAAGCATCAGTTTGTACAATGAAAGTTTGGTGGTAGTCAGGAGCTCTGAGTACTGGAGCTTGGCAAAGAGCTTTCTTCAGGTTTTCAAAGGCCTGATTGCATTCCTCATTCCATTTGACCTTTTTAGGGAATTTTGGAGAGGAGATCACATTCAGAGGAGAAGCTATGGTCCCATAGTTCTCAATGAAATTCCTGTAGTACCCAGTGAGGCCTAAGAAGGCTCTCACCTGGGTCTGAGTAGTAGGTGTTGTCCAATTTTGCACAGCTTCAATCTTGCTGAGCAAAGGCCTTATTTCTCCACCTCCTACCTCATGTCCAAGGTAGACCACTTTACTCTGTCCAATTTGGCATTTGCTTGCCTTTATGGTCAGATTGGCCTGCTCAAGAGCCTGCAAAACATGCCCTAAGTGGGACACATGTTCCTCCCAGGAGTGGCTGAAGACTGCAATGTCATCCAAGTATGCCATGCAGAAGTCTTCCATCCCAGCTAGAACTTGGTTCACCATCCTTTGGAATGTTGCAGGTGCATTTTTCAGTCCAAAAGGCATAACCTTGAATTGGTATAGGCCAACTGGGGTAGAAAATGCAGTTTTCTCCTTGGCATGGTCTGTCAGGGCTATTTGCCAATAGCCTGACGTAAGGTCCAGTGTGCTGAGGTACTTGGCTGCACCAAGTTTATCCACCAACTCATCTGTCCTTGGCAAAGGGTGGGCATCAGTCTTGGTGACTGCATTAAGAGCTCTATAGTCCACACAGAATCTCAACTCTTTGGATCCTGCCTTTGGTACTAACACCACTGGGCTAGACCATGGACTAGTAGAGGGCTCTATTACCCCGAGATCAAGCATCTTCTTGACCTCACCTTTGATGTGGGTTCTGACATGTTCTGACATTCTATATCCTCTGCTTTTGACTGGCAGACAGTCACCAGTGAGTATATCATGCTGTCCCCAAGGGGTCAAGCCTGGTGAAAGTGAGAACAGGGGGGCAAACTGATTTAACATCGCTTTGCACTCCTCCTGTTGCTCAGGGGTCAGATCTGAAGAGAGATTAACTCCTTCAACCTTTTCGTCCAAAGGTAAGCCTCTTAGGAGGTCAGGTAGAGCTTCACTCTCCTCCTCCTCTTCTGATGAAGCTAGAAGCAAGGCTCCTACTTCTGGTCTAGAGATATAGGCTTTGAGGCGGTTGGTGTGGAAGACTCGGGGAGCTTCCCTGGGGTTGCCCAGATCCACCAGATAGTTGACCTCTCCAAGTTTTCCCACAACCTTGAAGGGTCCCATCCATTTGTCTTGCAAGGCCCTCTGCCTTGTTGGAAGCATAACTAGAACTAGCTGGTCTTGAGTAAACTCAACCATGTTAGCCTTCTGATCATGCCAATGTTTGATCAGAGCTTGGCCAGCTTTCAAGTTGTCACTTGCTTCCGCCATCATGTGTGACATTCTCCTTCGGAGACCTATCACATAGTCAGTCACTCTGACTGGCTTGGGGGAAGGAGCACTCTCCAACCCCTCCTTAATCAGGGCCAAGGGGCCTCTGACTGGATGGCCATAGAGAAGTTCAAAGGGAGAATAACCTACTCCCTCCTGAGGGACTTCCCTATAAGCAAATAGAAGGCATGGCAGTAGAAGGTCCCACTTCTTCTTAAGGGGTTCTTCTAAAGCACCTATCATGCTCTTCATAGTTCTGTTAAACCTTTCTACCAACCCGTTTGTCTGAGGGTGGTAGGCGGTTGAGAACTTGTAGGTGACTCCGCAGGTTTTCCACATGGCTTTCATGTAGTGGGACATAAAATTTGACCCCCTGTCAGAAATCACCTCCTTAGGAAACCCAACCCTGGTAAAGATACCAAGGAGGGCCTTAGCCACAGCCTGAGCTGTAACAGTCCTCATAGGAATTGCCTCAGGGTACCTAGTAGCATGGTCTACTACAACAAGGATAAACCTGTTGCCTGAGGAGGTTGGGGGATCAAGGGGACCAACAATGTCAATCCCTACCCTCTCAAATGGGACTCCCACAACCGGGAGAGGCACTAAAGGTGCCACATTCTTGGAACCAACCTTACCAGAAGTCTGGCAGGTATGGCAGCTCCTGCAATATCTATCTACTTCAGCCCCCATCTTTGGCCAATAAAAGTAGAGGGAGAGCCTTTCCTTGGTCTTCTTGAAACTCAAGTGACCAGCCAAAGGAATCTCATGGGCTAGTTGCAAGAACTGTTGTCTGTTCTCTTGGGGCACTACCAGGCGTTGGTAGGCTCCAGGTTCAGATTCAGTGGGTTCACTGTAGAAGAGGCCATCTTCCCAGTGTAACCTATACTTCCCAGGCTCTTGCCCATCAGCCTGAGAAGCAGCCTGTTGGCGGAGACCCTCCAGAGTTGGACATTCTCTTTGTTCCTTACGAAAAGCTGTCCTGCGGGGTCCACCTTCTGGCAGTAAAGACTGCAGCTCAGGATGGTCAGCCGGGTCCAGGTCTCCAATAAGTTCTGGGCCTCCTACTAGCTCTTCTTCAGAGTCTAGTTCAACCTGACAGGGTTGTACCTCCCTCTCAGCCTCAGCTGGAGGTGGAGTTACAGGTGTAACTTTGGACAACCTCGGGGAAGTCCTTGTTGGATGCACTGGAGTGCTTGCTGTAGGCTTTTTCCTAGGAGTCTTGGGTTGCCCCTTTGCTCCTGATCTGGTAGTTACTGCAGTAAGTTGCTCCAGTGGGAGAGGAGTGATTTCTGTCATCATCTCCTGAGATAAACCTCGCAGGGTTTTCTCTCTTGCAGGTTTGGTGAGCTCCTGTAACCTTTTACTAGGAGGTCTGGGGGTATGTGACACAACTCCAAGAGCTTTCAGGTCATTTCCCAACAGGACCCTTCCTGGCACTTCACATTGTATACTGACAGGTATCTTCACAGCCATATCATTACACTGGATGAGAACTGGTAACTGAGGACACATCTGCACAGGCCCTCCAGCTAACTTGGTGAGGCATTTGGGTGCCTTAGCAACATCCTCTGCCTTGAAAAATGATTCATCCACCACAGTTATGCTGGCCCCAGTGTCCCTGATGGCAGGAGTCTCCTGACCATTCACGTGGACACTGTCTTTATAATACTCTTTAGTATTATCTGGGATAGAATTATACACATCTAAATTCTGTTGTTCCCACAACCCCAGAGAGACTAAAGAAACACTGGCTGAGACTCCAGTGGGTTCATCAGCCAGTTGTAGAAAGTTTCCACTTGCCATAGTGACTTCCTCCTCTGGAGCGAAGGCTAAGGAGACAAGTTGGACCCCTGAAGGTTTACCCTTACATCTGGGATCTCCTTTCACATGGTCAGTAGCCTTACAAACATAACAGGCCCCAAAGGTCCTTTGGAATGGAGGCTTGTTCTGACCTCCTTCTGGTTTAGCACCAGAAGGTATACTACTCTGCTGTGGTTTCCCAGGTGGCTTACCCTTATGGTTTGGTTTGGGGCCCTCTTTGGAATTGGAGTTATTAGAATTCTCTTTGGAGTCTTTCTTAGGCTGTCTTCCCTCATCCTTCTTCTGAGTTACCCCAGAATCCTTGTGAGTAGCCCTGTTGGCAACCCACAAGTCAGCAGCCTTAGCTAGCTTCCTAGGGTCTAATTCCCGTGAATCAGCCAAGTGCTGTCTGAGCTCAGGAGAGCAGGCATCATAAATTGACTCCATCATTACAAGATTCCTCATTCCTTCATAAGTGTTCACTTTGTAACCCTTAATCCATCCCTCTAAGTTTTTCAGCCCTTCACACACCCAGGTAGCCCAAGGGGTACCATCATGCTTTTTGAGGCTCCTAAACCTCTTAAGATACTGGGAAGGGGTCTTCCCAAATCTAGCTATCAAAGCTAGTTTCACACATTCATACTCTTTCCTATCCTCCTCCCCCAACTCCATTACCGCATCAGTTGCAACAGGGGGAAGCCTAGAGAACAACCAGGTGAGTAACTCATTACCTGTGATGTTCTGGAGCCCATGATTATACTCAAACATAGACAACCAATCCAACACATCCAACTTAGGCTCATACATACCAATCAATTCCTTAGGCATCCTGGGTCTTTTAGGACTGGAACTTCTAGAGGAGCCAGAGAGAGAAGCATTCTCAACAGACAATTTCTTCAATTCTAGCTCATACTTGAGCTCCATTTCTCTTAGCCTTAGTTCTTTTTCAGTTTGAGCAGTAAGTTTCTTGTACTCTAATTCAATTTTCATTCTCTCTAATTCAAAGTATTGAGGGTTGAATGTGGGACCTGGCAAAGGTCCAGTAGGTACAGCTGGTAGGGCAGACAGAGGCCTAGGGGGAACATTTACAACAGTTTCATCCTCCTCTTCTGGTTCTGACCCAAGATCATCAATACTTTGTTCAATATCAATATCATTGCTGTTCTCTACATTTGCTGGAGTGATAGGTTCCTCTGAACCATCATCCAGACTTTGGTTTTCTAACAACCTTTCTATAAGACCATTTTCTTTCCTTTAGTCATGAGATTCTTATGCTTACAGAGAAGTCTTAGACAATCAGCAGTTTTTGTAGCAAGGGATTCTTGACTATAACTTTCCATAGTAGACAGGTTAGAAAATGACTTTTTTTTTCTTCTTGTGCTTAAGCTTTGTGGTTAGTTGCACTAAGGTATCTCAAAAGTACACTAAAGTGTATACTCAATACAAATCCCACCGCTGTACACCAGTGTTAAGCAGAAACCTGTGCAGTTCCCTCTGGGACCACTGCAAAAGATTTAAGATTACAGGAGTTGGCAGTAAACCCACTTGGTAGCAGTCTGCACCACACAGATTCACTGTGGTAGCTGTGGCTGAGCAGTCAGACTTCCCTCAAGAAGAGTTAGGCAGTATATAGAGGATACAGGATAGGTACAGAGTCACAGTAGTACAAACAAACACTGACCAGAGCTAGGTGTAAAAGTATATACTTATTTATTTTAAAGGCACACTCATAAAATTACACTAGCACAGAAAAAGGTAAGTAAGTCAAAACACAGTCACTATTACTTATATGTACATCCCTAGTCATTTGTTGGACAAGTCTAAGTTAACACCACTTATTTCCAAACAGAGGTGAGCGCTTAACGTCAGATGGCACTCCAACAAGTTATTAGAAAAGGGAGGGAAAAGCAGAAGAAAGGAAAGCAGCCAGGTAAAACACTTTCCACATAAGGTTAGCAAAGACAGTCAACTGTGGAACAAGGAGAATTGATTCGTTGCCCGCTTCAGAGAGAGCCAGGTAAAAATACGCCCAAGATCGCACAATGTCACAAGTCTTTGCAGGTAAGTAGAAAAGGTTCTACTGAGTTTAGAAAAAGTTTAGTTAGGGTGTCCCAGGCTTACCCAGGGTCGAGAGTCGAGGGCTAAATCTACCCCGTACAATCGGTGGCAAGGGAAGCCGGGCGGAACACAGTACCTTTAAAAGTGGAAAGGATCCTCCAGCGGTGGTAGTTGTTCCTGGTAGTGGGTGCAAGTTGCGGCGTCGTCCAGGGGAAGAGGTGAGCTCAACGTGGAGAAAAGCTGCAGGTCGTTGCACTACCAGGGATGAGACCAGCCGTGGAGTTTTCCGGTCACCAAGGAGTTTACCCCTCTTTCGCGGTTGAGGTAAAAAGTGGTATCCCGGTCGCCGGGGTGCTTGGCACAGGCAAGGCGGCCACGAGATGCTTCGGGACGGCGAAAAGAAGGCAGCAACTGGTTGTCCCCACCAGTTAAGGGAAGGAGACTCTCCGGCGGGAGATCTCCTCTGTCGTCGGAAAAAGTGGTGAGACGGTTCCGCAGGGCTTCACCGGTGGTGTCGTCTTGGCAGGTCGTCTCGGCTTCTCCCTCTTCGGCTTCTTAGGTCCTGTGGCGACTTCTGAAGAACCAGTCCCAAAAACCCTGCTTTTATGCAGCAAACCCCCATTCATACAGCCTAGCTGTCACTCAAACATGCTAAGTGGTGAGCGGGGTGGCTCACCACTTGGGCCAATCACACCAGAGTGTGACATGAGTTGGCAAGGCAACTCAGTCCAGGGTGCCTAAACCCCTCCCACACCCCCTGTGGTACCCAGACAGAATGGCACCACTGTGGAGGGCTTCTGTGCAGAAGCCCGCCAAAAGTGGAACAAAGGCTCGACTCGGGTTCAGGGTTACTGAAGTGAACCTAGACGCCATTTTGGCAGCGAGTTCTGTCAAAAAATCCCAACCGGTGAATTTATATTAAATAAATAAACCGGCGGTATCTTTAACATTGCACCAAAAAGTGGTGCATTAAAATCAATGGGAAATCCCATTGGGAAATATTCCGGGGGAATATTTCCGCGGTATCCACTGCCACCAGCCAGAAACTCGGCGAGGGGGGACGGGACAGTACCCCCTCGACAACAGACCTAGGGGCAATCTAATTGCCCCTACCAGTACTTCCACAGTATGATGGTTTGTCCTGGTTAAGTTCCTAAGTTTAAGACTAGTAAAGTCAATGGTGACTTTACAGACCCAGGGAGACAGTAGTCAGTCCCAGGGTGTGGAGTCTATGTTTGGGGGTCTCTATGACACCCCTGTGTTACTGCACTGAGGGTGCTGTGTAACACACATTTAAAAACCAAGGATAGCCTATGGGGAAAAAAAATACCCCCTAGCCCATAAGCACATAGCAAGTCACGTTTACACTCTCAAATCATGTCCAAGAGTGAGGGTAAAAGAGTCTCACTCTTGGCAGGAGAAAAAAAATAAACCCCAAAAATCCAGCAAAGCAGCTGGGGGACTCACTAGGTTAGGGAATTCAGCCTAAACAGAGAATTCTCCCTAACACCTGCTCACCCTGCCTCCCTGCTGCACTGCCTACAGGCCTCCCATGTCAATGGGTCCAGTGCATGTACCCATACAGTCCAGCACTCTTCGTCTGCACTCATCAGATTTGCCCTGTCCAAATAATCTTGCACTTGCCACTTGCTGGCTGCACTACCACTTTTTGAATGGACATTCTATCATTGGACTTCATTTTCCTTCTTTGGTCTCCCCTGTTTGGCATGTTCCCCTTCTCCCCCTTCCTGGGTCTTCAACCATTTATCCCTTCTCCGTGCACTTGCGTGTTCTCAATGTCACTGTGCCCAGTATGATAGTTGTTTTGAATTCCTTTTCTCCCTTGTTCTCCTCCCTTTGCTTGTTTGCGCTCTGAGCCACTTGGTTACGAGTGCAATCTTTATGAGATGTCACATCATGTCATACACATCCTTTGTCCTTGGTGCAGTGTGGCTCACTCTGAGTGTGATGATGGCAGTGGCTCCCCATGCACATATGTGCACGATCATGTTGCATGTGCATTCCATGTATGCCCCTAGGTATCCTTGACCACCTGCTAATTGTTGTATTTGTCCAGGATGATCCAAGTGTCATCTCATTTGGACAGCCATGTCATGCTCACTGTAGGTCTGTGTGTCATCACGCATGACTTTAGGCTGTGCACATCTATATCATGCACATGGCTCCCCCTGTTACAGGCCCATGGCCTCTTTTCAACTGGTGTTGTCTTCTACATGCATGGATGTACTATGGATGGTTCCTCACCTCTCCTTCATCATGTCCAATTCTCATCGGATTTAGTGATATTTGAATGACGAAATGCAATAGGCGCACGCCTACACTGTCTGGCAATGCACAGTTCTGCGTGGAACATGTCATTGCCATGCAGTGCCTCCCCGCTATTGGCCAGAGGGTGGGTATTTCACAGAAACCATGCTACCTGGTGCATGCCATTTGCACATGATGGCTGCAATGGCTGTTACACTGCCATAATGTTTGAATATTGTCATAACTACGTACGTGTTGATGTTGTAAGTTCAAGGGCTACACATGCACTGCACCGCACACACCCACTCCTGTGCCAAGTTAAGCCCTTCAACATGCAATCATGATGGTGCTGTGTGATGTTGACCTGACATGTATGTACCCATGTCCCTCCTTTCACAGTATGGAAAGGCACTAGCGTAGGTGCCTCCTATGACACATAGTTGATGGTAGTTGAGTGCTGCACATGAACATGCATGTTACATGTATCATGGTGTGATAGGTTAGATTTCTAGCTGTGTCTATTTGTGTGTTCACACATGCTTATGCTAGGTGCCAACTATTTGTTCCCATCTCTCATTTTGGCATTCGATATATGCCTGCTAGAGGTTGTGTGTGATGCAGGTGATGTGCAGCATGCAATACATGTGTTGCCTTCACATTTTGCACACATCCTTTTCTGCTTTTGAGATGGCCTTGCATTGCAATGCCACTGGATGCATGTTGGGGTTTGAGTTGCCTGTGACATGGCTGTTTCATTATTTGGCTGTCAATGTTGTGAACTGTATGTGTGTGGTATGTGCTACTGACATGCGTGTCCTTGTTTCTTTTCCTTATGTTGCAGGTGATGACGCACTGGCGGCAGAGGATGAAGATGTCATCCCAGACACGATGGTCAGTTCACAAGACCAACCAAGCACCAGTGGTGGTCGTGGGGTGGCAGCCCACGAGAACCCACAGGTGCTCCAGGCCATCCTGTCCAGAGCTGACTCTGAGTCAGGCTCTGATATATCCTCTGACCACTATGTTCAGCCGGATCTGCATCATGACGTGTCGTTGCTGTTAAGTGATTCTGTGTTGGATGATTTTCTGTCTGCGACACCTGCAGTAGTGGGCCAGGCAGCGTTGGAATGTCCGCCTGTGGTGGTTACGGGGTGCACGGTCACACTCGACACCAGTTGGCCATGTTCCTGCGGCATCAGGTCGACGGAGGGATGTAGTCCTGCAGCAGTGGGCGGCACCAACCCAGCAAGGACCACTGCTCCTTGGGCCCAGCAGGTGTGGTGTCCGGCAACGTGGTGGCCGTGTGCCACCGGGGTCAACTGAGTGGGAGCGTTCCATGATTGCCATAGCACAGCAACAGGGGGGGAGCAGTTGAGATGATTGCTCAAGGTATTGAAAGTGTGGCTCATTCCATCCTCCCCTCTGTAAGGCAAATGGTGCTCCAGCAGCGGGCTACGCAGTCCATGTGCTGCTCACTCAGGCTGGGCATGGTGGCATCTGACAGGGCGCGCCGGGCTGAAATGGTGGCTCTGCGTGAAACACTTAATGCTCAAGCAGAGGCACACTGTGAGGCCCCGAGGGTGGAACACCAAGCCCTCCGATCTACTCTAGCTGACCTCATGATGGATGAGAGTAGGTGGACAGAAGACAGGATGGTACAGCCTGAAAGAACCATCTCGGCTGAACTCCATGCAAGCTGGGAGTCACTCGGTTTGTCATGTGAGGCCATGCAGGCAGAACTCCGTCTCACTCGTCAGTCCCTGCAGGAGGAAGCACGTGTGACACGTGAGGTAATGCATGCTGACCTCAGTCTCATTGCCAGCCAGGAGCTGGCTCACCAGACCCACATGCTTGCTGCCATTGAGGGGCAAGGCGCGGCTAGGCGTGGTGAGTCAACTGCGCCATGTCCACCTTCTGATTTCCATCCAGAGGGTGACGATGACAACCCATCTCCCACATAGGTCGGGCCGTAGATCTCAACATCTACACATGTGGTTGTTGAGGTGTACCCTGTACCTCCCCCCTCCTGGGTGACCCCCTCCCACTCCTGGGTCATATATGGCCAGCCATTTTTGATTTTTTTTCCCTGCAATTTTATTTTCCAGCAGTTTTTTTTCTACCAATATTTTTTATTTTTCATCCAAATTTTATGGTTTTTGGTAAGTATGTTATCTTTTTATTTTCATTTTTCATTTTATTTTATTTTTCCTTTATTTTGTTGTTCTTTTACAATGATTTCACTTTGCTTTTAATTTTGAATGATTTTTTTTCTGGTTTTCTTTAAAAAAAATTATTTCTTTTTCTTTCTTTCATTACTCTTTTCATTTTTTTATTTCAATTGATTATTTGATTGAATTTGTATTTTCTTTAGAATTCTTTTTTTCAATTTTATTTTGTCTATTATGCATACATGTGACAGTATGGTGCTTTGTGGCATCGGAAGGCATCTACTGTGTATTCCAGCTGGGCCCATTCAGGCTTGTGTTGTGTATGTGTTTTGCTTGGGGTCCTGACACATATGCTACTCCTGCTTCCCTTTTCCATGGGCTCGCAAGGATGGCTCGGTGTAACAGAATATCACACATGGGCATTGGGTTCTGTCATATCTGTGGCCAGCCTGCAGTTCTACTTGTGTGTACACCCCTAGTGGGTATTCCAGATGGTTTCTCCAATGCATGTCTGCACTTCACTTTGGTGAGTATTATGCTGACTGTGCATTTCATCATGTTGCTTGAGATGTTTGTTATGTATTGACTGTCTATGTTAATTCACTTCCTGCTGAAGCTGGTACCATGCACCCTTTGGCTGTGTACAACACACTGATGGTGGGAGGGGTCCATGTGCTGAGAATATTAAATTGGGACAGTTTCCCACCAGTGATTTTGATATGCCACATAAAGGCTGCACGCTGAGTTACCCCTGTCACCACACATTTCAACAACCACCTATTCCTTGCTAGCACCACTTTGGCCATTTTCCAGCACTGGCTGGTGTTTGGATGTGCCATTTGAGTTATGACTGCATTGTTCGTGATTTGAATTTCCTGTTTGTGTCCTGGACCTGCTCCCCCCTTCCACTGTTTGCACTTGGCTCTTGTGACAACCCGGCCAACCAAATGCTTGAGCCTGCCACCACTACCAAAAGCCCACAAAGGTGGCCCTGTCTGGACCTGTCCACATGCCTTCTTAGTCACTTGAATGCCCCTGTCTCCCCTGCCCCTGTCAGTGTCCCTCTGTCTCCCCCGCTTCATCATCACATCCCCTACTCTCTTGCATTTTCAACCACTACCTCAATTGCCATTGGCCATGGTGATACGTAGGCGCTTGTTCTTTGCAGACATTTCCCCTTCTGCCTCCGTCCTTCCACACCCCACCTTCAACATTTTAAGTATAATTTTGCCTGTTACTTTTATCATTAGTCCCTCCACCACTGATTACAGGTTGTCTCTTTCCCCTTTCCCTTCTGTCTTTCTTCTCCCCCTCCCCAGCACTATCTTGATTCTTTGTGGACCTACCACAGTTTGTCACTTGTTTTGTTACTCTCCTCACCTCTTCCCTCCTCTTCCCTCACTCACCTCCTTATGTGACTCCTGCACTGCAAATATTGCCATCAGGCATAGGAATGTTGATGCTAGTTATGTCATCCAACATTCCCTCCCTAGACTCTCCCTTATTGTTCCAGGCACTTGTAATATGTACTTTGCTTTTCCAGTTCATTATCACACTGTGGACTGTTTGAAGGACATGTAGGAATGTACTGTTCTTCTCCCTTGTTCCCTCCCTCATTGATGAACTTTGTGTGTAAGTCATATTATGGATTTCTATGATTCAGTAATGGGTCACTGTCTGCCATTGCCGATGTGGGTTACTCTGTACGTGGCATGTTCTGCTGGTCAATGGCTGATGCAATGTTGTGCTTTATTTTGAGGTGTCAGGGGATGGGTGTGGTTTGACACACAGGGGGGTCCTTGGTGCTATGTGCTGTGTACGGGACACTGGCACTCACTTCATTTCACATGCATGTATTCTAGGCATGTCCCTACGGACAAATACACTTAGGCAACGCCCCCCCAACTACTTTTACACCATGCAAACGCGTGCACCCAGATTGCCTTCTCAAGCATGCTTTGTCACGACAATCCATGTTCACTTCTGAGTCATTGATCGTGTGCATGCATGACAGGGTACTATTTGATTGAATGCCATTTTTTAAAATGATGCAGAAGGGTTTTCACCAATGCAATGCACACTCACTGTGCTGTCCAGTGTGCAGTGTTTGATATGGCAATTTGCAATTGTCCAATGTGCATGGCAACAGGTATTCTGACTTTGGTTGGTTGTACCACTGGTGGCATGCATTTGTGCCACCATTTTCATGGTGTGGGGTTTTGGTCAGTCATTTCTTCCGATTCCATGTCAGGTATAATTGTCTGGTGCCTATTTACATTTCTCACGTGGTACTTCATGACTATTGTGTCATGTGTTGTGCATATGGTTGGATGTTTTGCCATTGCATACCATGGTATGGTGTGGCAGACGGGGTTCAGGAGTGTTGGGAGGGTTTAGCTGGTATACCAGTCCTTTCATGCCCTGTTTAGCAAGGGGGGGGGAAATACCTTGCATGTGGTCCCTTTGGTCACATGGGATTGGTTGTGTTTAATTAGCTAGAGATGCACACAATGTGGCACTTCCGTGTACACATTCTCAGGGTGGTAAGGTAGTGTCAGTTAACTGTCCCTTTCTCATCATCGATTGTGACCTGGTATGTGCCAGGCCTGTATGCACTCTGCAGGGGTTAGAGTTTAGGTGAAAAATGTGGCCACAAGCTGGGTACGGGCTGCCTCGCCACATGCCCTTTCCCCTCCCATGCGCAGCGGCCGTGCGTCTAGTTGGGGATGTGGGGCCACCACCATGTCCACCGTTACGCAATGCCGTGTTGCAACGTTGTGCAGGACACATGCTGCCACAATGTTCCTGCACACTACTGGGGGTGCATATAGTAGCTGTCCACCAGAGCGGTCAAGGGAGCGGAAGCGTGACTTGAGCACTCCGAATGTGCGCTCCACTATGACCCTGGTTGCAATATGGGCTGCGTTATATCTTACCTGGGGAAGTGTGGTGGGGTTCCGTACGGGCATCATCATGTAAGTGCTCAGAGGGTAGGCACTGTCCCCTGGTAAGGTGATAATGGTTGTCATTAGTTGGGCATGTGTATTTGTCTGTGTGTGACATGTATGCATGTGCACAGGCATTTGTACTCACCTAGGAGCCATGTGTCGCCATGCTTCCCAGCTTCCAGGGCCCGACTCAGGGCAGACATTCTGAATATGAAACTATCATGGGTGGACCGAGGATAGTTTGCATAGACAGAGGTGATGATTTCCTTGGCATTGCATACCACCTGCAGGTTGATGGAATGCCAGTGCTTGCAGTTTCGATAGATGTGCTCAGTAGCCCTAGATGGACGTCGGGCCACATGGGTGCAATCTATGGCAACTAGCACTTTGGGGAAGTGTACCCTGTGTACCCTGTAGAAGTCCAGAACCACTGCCTGCCTTTCTGCAGGTGTTCTGGGCATGTGTATGTGCCTGCGGACTGAGGGGCACGCAGTGATGATTGCCAACACCTGGTGTAGGCAACGTGACTGCGTGGCCTATGAGATGCCCCCTACTATGGTAGTTGTCTGCTGAAATGGCCCAGTGGCCAAAAAATGCAGTACATTGAGCACCTTCTCCAAGGGGCTCAATGCTTGTGAGCACAGGCTGGGTGATGTGAGTTCATCCTCCCACTCCCTGACCAGCTCTAGGATGATATGAGGTGAAAACCTATACCTGCCATAGACCTAGTCATCAAGCATCCCAAAAAGGCTGGTCCTGGGCAACAAAATGTGGGGCCTGGCTATTCTCCTCGTCCTGCGGTGTCCCACGATCACTGCTGCAAGGAACGAGACATTCATCGTAGCTGTACATGCTTGTTTGTTGTTTGCGCGCACTTTTATGCTGCACGGGGGTGCTTCCGTCTGCTTTAGTGTGGCGGACGTAATTGTGCGTGTGCATGTGTTTTGACGTGCGCAGGTTTTCCCTGTTCGATTCCATGAATACGTGTAGTTCACGTGCGTGTGGGCGTTCCGTGTACTTCCCAGAAGTACTTCCCCAGTTACGCCCTTATTTCCACTGTTGTTCCCCATTCTGCGGGTTCTGCGCCTTGTTGCGCCCCCTTTTTGATGTATGCGCTGACATTGTGCGCTTTCGCTGTGCACATCGCGCACGGCATTCGGAATGTGGAATTGATGTGTGCGCCGGTGTGCGCCACGCGCGGATTTGGCACACATTCCGGAAAATACACGCGCAGTGCCTTCCATGAATCACACATGTGCGCCTGTTTTTTCACGCTTGCGCCAGCTTGCGCCAGTACTTTCGGCACACATTTATTCCATGAATTACCCCCTTATTCTCTACTGAGGTTGTCTTACCAGACCGCAGGGAATATTCAACCATGTGAATTTATAGTCCTCTAAACTCCATACGCCATCTACTCCCCACCATCCTTGAGACTGGGTGAAGTCATCCCCACTGTTGTTAGACCCCCACTTCCTTGTTTCTCTGCTCTCTAACCCTGTTCTTCCCCATATGATTGTAAAGCACTCAGTTGCGTCGTCCACGCTCAATAAATGCCCAAACAATAATAAATAATAATCCATGAAAGATACCCACACTGCAAAAGTACGATTTCAGATAATGAACTCATGGAATGCAGGCAGCTTTTCTGAAGATATTATCACAACAGATCTATAACTTCAAAGCTATGATCATTCCTAAAAGCAGATATAACTAGCTAAGAGCCTCCACCCTGCTAAAAGCCATAGAATAATAATGACTTACCCTCAGGTGTAAAAGCATTGTTTATTCACTTGCCTGAGATGGGCCGACAAACGAGATTTGGAGAAGTCTGAAAAACAACGGATGGCGAAAGAACAGGAGCACCGCTCACTCAACCACCAACGGGGTAGAAATAGCGGGGACAGCAGCTGAGCTCTAAACGTTCCTGAACTTTTCTCTGGAATTGTTTGCACTTTTAAAATAAAACATGTAAACGAGCACTTTGAAAAGCGTCTAAACATTTACCCAGTGAAAAGGGTGCCTTCCCAGAAAGGAGGGCGTCCTTTTGCTAATCCTGCGCCAGACGCTCACTTAAAGGCTGAGCAGTCAGTTGATATTGCGGTAGCCTAAATGATAGACTCGGCCAGGTTGTGTGGGTTTCTGTGAGCTAAAATTAAGTTAGTAAACAATCGTGCCTCTGTGAATAGAGTTTGTTTCCAAAGGCAAGTAAATGGCGTTCTGGGGAACACGCCTTTTGAAGAAAGATTTAGGATCTAGCCATAGTTTATAAAATGTTGCATTAGCGTATGTCCTGTTAAAGTTTGCAAAAGGCTTGGATATTGCGCTCTATTCTGCTCTTTGTGTGTCAGCATTATCTTCATTTTTTGCAATCTTGGCCACGTTCGCAAGTGTGTTGCGCCTTATTTCCCAGAGGCCCAGTTCTCCATGTAGGCTTCACTTACAGACTATGGGCCTCATTCCAAGGTTGACGGTAAGGGGTTAACGGCACCGGTAATGGTGCCGGTGCCATTAACCCCTTACCGCCGCTTACGAGGTCCTTTTGCGGGTCCCGCTAAGGGCGGCTGGTTTTACCAGGCACCCTTAGTGGGAGCCGCTAAAGGACCAGCATGCTAACAATTGTTAGCATGGTCCCCATTCCCATTGAGCCCTATGGGGGCTCGAATGGGAATGGGAGGGGTTCCCTGAATGGGGAAATACCGGGTCCTCCAAGGTTGCAATGGCCCGGGAAATCCCCATTCAGGGAACCCGGACCCGGTATGCAGTAAGGGGGTAATAACGCCATGACTACCTCCAACCTTGTAATGACCCCCTATTTATTCTTACAAATAGCAGTATAGCTAACCCACATCCTTTTTCACAAGATGCGGAATATCTCTTCTGCCGACCCTCATTACAATTTTTTCGGTATCCCGCCAGTAATTCTGTTGGGATACCGGCAAAACTGCCTAACCGTTTCCATGGCCAGATATCCCGGTATTACAGGGATATTACAGGTGGCGGAGACACCAGTAATTTCCACTCGAGTACCGTTGCTGGTGATTCTGGCATTCATTTGCCGGTAAGAGCCTGAACTACCGGCAGGTCAGGACTGCTGGTAGTTCACTGTCCCACCAGCAAACTTGTGTTTCCCTGGTCTGGAAAAAATGCCAGTGCCGGAATTACCAGCATTTTTTCCAGACCGGGGAACTCATGAAAAGGTTGGAAGTTTCTTAAAATAGTAGTCGCTAACCAGATTTTTTTTCAGATCTGAAATATAAATTGTAAATTGTTTTTGTATGTGTGCATATTCTGTAAGGATGTCTTTTTCATCCTTACACAAGATGCATACATACAAACACAATTGACATTTCAATGATAAATAACATTTGTTTCCATTTCATCATCAAAATACCCTTAGTTTACTGTGTAAAATCAAGGCATTATGGCAAAAATGAACAGCCCATTATATGAACAGCCCATTATACAAAAACAATATAAAACGAATATCTCAGTTTCAAAATTCTTGTGTGGTTTAATAATTTGACAACAGCAATTCTCGAGGAAGTATATTCGCCACTTGCTAACCAAAGGAACAAATCCCTAGGATCTGAAGGCCCCAACAACATTGTTCTCTCCATCATAGTGCCCCATAATCCAATATAATGTGCTCCTTTGTTTGCAACACCCCCTCCTCCATCACACACTTATCACAAGATCCATAGGTTTCATTGCTTATTTTGGATCTGGCCTGACGGATCTCCCTCGTGGTAGCAAGTTCAACTTGAACCTCAGGAATTGGGAGCACCAGTAGGCATTAGGAAAATTCACAAGGTTTGATGGACGATTCCCAACGGTTTGTGATATGACAACAAAGACCTATGTACTTTCAACCACCTCACTATAGTCTGATTCGTACTGTCTTTTAAAAAAAAAAATTCTTTATTGAAGCACTTGGTAGCATAACATACACGAGCATTATACACATAGTAACAGACTGAGGGCCTCATCACGAGATGGGCGGTAGCCCTTAAATGCGTCGGTAATGCTATTACTGCCGCATTTAAGAGTCCGCCCAATCTGGAGTAGACAGGAAAGTTTGGAGTTTTACATCCAGCTTTTTGCTGGAGGTAAAAATCCAGCTTTCTGCCCATTTTCGGTGCTATTACTGCTGGCGGTAATAACGCCCCCTAACCCTGTTGGGTCCAGTGGACCCAATGGGGAATGGGAACTTACCATTGCACTGCTACTTGTGATCCGTTGCTGATAGCGCCAGACCGAATAGCAGTAACGCTATTTGCATTGGCTGTGTGCAGGCTGTATTACCGCCAGGTTACCGCCAAGGCTCTGATAGAGCCTGAGTCAGCAAGTCTGGCTGGCGCGATTGGGGTACGCGGATTCTGAGGGGTGCACAAGGAGTTTTCCACGCAATTTGGCTGGCGCGAGCGGGGTACGTGTATTCCTGATGGCGGCAATAGCACCCTCTAACCCGGTTGGGTGCACTGGACCCAATAGGGAATGGGAACTTACCATTGCACTGCTACTCGTGATCCGTTGCTAATAGCGCCAGACCAAGTAGCGGTAACGCTATTTGCATTGGCTGTGTCCTGGCGGTATTACCGCCAGGATACCGCCAAGGCTCTGATAGTGCCTGAGTCAGCAAGTTTAGGTATATATCGCAGCAAGAGGAGAAAGCTGAACAACAAAACATAACATACAGGGGGTAATTCATAGATTCTCGCGCAGAAGTAGCACACACGGCTAGCGCAGAGAGGGAGTGTGCGCCAGCGTGCGCCAGCCGCATGCACTAAATCCCATTTACGTGCACCGCGTATTCATGGATTTCCCAAGCCATTTACAGCTGTGGCACAGCGAACATCCAGCAGCGCCAGTTACGCCCCTAACACCGCCTCTTGCGCCAAAAACAGCCGCACAAATCCACAATATGGCGCAAAGGCCAGTGTACAGCATACAGCCCCCCAACAACGTAATCACGCTAAAAACACTCATGTATCCCGGTCACGTCAGCCAATTCACGTGTAAAACTCCTCGCGCGCCCCTCGGAATATGGGTACACGTATTCCAAGAGGTGCGCCAGGAATTTTTACATGCGATTTGGCTGGCGCGAGCAGGGTACGCGTTCCTCGCGCACCCCTCGGAATACGAGTACCCCGCTCAAGACGGCCAAATTGCGTGTAAAACACCTTGCACACCCCTCGGAATATGCGTACACGGCTCGCGCCAACCTGTGCACATGCCAGCAGGCAGCCCACAGCACAACGGACCCCCCCAACACCTGTGCACATGCCAGCAGGCAGCCCACATCACAACAGACCCCCCAAACACCTGTGCACATGCCAGCAGGCAGCCCACACCACAACGGATACCCCCAACCACCCATGCACATGCCAGCAGGCAGCCCACACCACAACGGACCCCAACACCTGTTACCATGGCAGCAGGCAGCCCACACCACAATGGGCCCCCCAACCACCCGTGACCATGGCAGCAGGCAGCCCACACCACAACAAACCCCCCCAACCACCCGTGCACATGCCAGCAGGCAGCCCACACCACAATGGAACCCCCAACCATCCATGACCATGGCAACAGGCAGCCCACACCACAACGGACACCCCAACACCCGTGCCCATGGCAGTAGGCAGCCCACACCACAACAGACACCCCCAACCACCCGTGCACATGCCAGCAGGCAAACCACACCACAGCGGACCCCCTAACCACCTGTGCACATGTCAGCAGGCAGCCCCCACCACAACGGACACCCCCAACCACCCATGACCATGGCAGCAGGCAGCCGACACCACAAAGGACCCCCCCAACACCCGTGACCATGGCAGCCCACACCACAACAGACGCTCCAACCACCCGTGCAGATGCCAGCAGGCAACCCACACCACAATGAACCCCCCCAACCACCCATGCACATGCCAGCAGGCAGCCCACACCACAACAGACACCCCCAACCACCCGTGACCATGGCAGCAGGCATCCCACACCACAACAGACCCCCGCAATCACCTGTGACCTTGGCAGCAGGCAGCCCACACCACAACGGACCCCCCAACCACCCGTGACCATGGCAGCAGGAAGCCCACACCACAACGGACCCCCCCAACCACCTGTGACCATGGCAGCAGGCATGCCCCGAATCATGCCCCCCCCTAGTGACGACAACCTGCCAGCAGGCCCCGACTCATGTGGCCCTCCCCACCCCCATTGATGGCAACCTGCCAGCAGGCCCCGACTCATGTGGCCCCCACCCGCAGTGACAGCAACCTGCCAGCAGGCCCCGACTCATGTGGCCCCCACCCCCAGTGACGGCAACCTGCCAGCAGGCCCCGACTCATGTGGCCCCCACCCCCAGTGACAGCAACCTGCCAGCAGGCCCCGACTCATGTGGCCCCCACCCCCAGTGACGGCAACCTGCCAGCAGGCCCCGACTCATGTGGCCCCCACCCCAGTGACGGCAACCTGCCAGCAGGCCCGACTCAACCTGCCAGCAGGCCTGACTCATGTCCCCCACCAGACCCATACATAAAACCAGGTATCAAATATCCCCCAAAATGTCTCCACCCGCTGCCCCCCCATGCTACTCCATACCCATCCATTGCCCCACCTCACAGTACTGGCCCCATTGCATGCCATACCCAGAAGCACACATGCATGCATGCATATAAATGCACAACATAGCCACACAGCACTGACACATGCCTGAGCCAGTGGAAAATGACACATGCAACAAACAAATGTGAGCACGCAACACTGTGATTGGACCAAATGAAAATGTATTGTGAACTCAGAAACTACACCTTACAAAAATCAAAAATGCAAATAAAAATGCAATGAACTAAAACAAAACGAAATGGCAAATCCAAATGAAGTAGAACATTTAAAAATATCCAAGTAAATGACGAAAATGCACTTCCACAAAATAAATGCAGTCAGTTCCAAATAGTAATAAAAAAAGGAAAGCCACTACTCCATGGGAAAGAAAAATAAATAAATAAATCCAAACAAGTCCAACTAAGACAAAAAATGTCAAAGGGTCCATGACCCCAAACTGCAGACCAGTCCAAAAAACTACCTTCAAGAAAGAACTATATACAAAAGAGTGGAGCAATGTCCATGTTCTCTAAAAAAAAGAAATAGAAAGGCAACTTAACACTAAGGAACTATTTACAGTGGCGGTGGGCTAGTCCAACGGCTCACTTCTTGATGTTAATATCTTTGAACTAATATGAGGAAGGGAACCTGGTTCATGCCTTGCTCTGCCCAGGTGGGTATTCTAATATCAAACAATGCAAGTGAACAAGGTCATGGAGATATAACTGCTGAAGAACGAACAACTCAATCCTGAATCAGTCACCATATGTTTTGGTAGACACAGAATGATCACAAAATCTGTACACTGCAATTCGAATTTATTTTGAGTGCGGTAAGTGTCAACAATACACTTGAATTTTTAGGAACATAGGACATTCGATATTTAAGACATACAGAGTATAGTACCTGGGTTGAATAATTCAAATGGTCAATATTTGAAAAACCAAATCATTGTGTTTGAACACTCTTTAAAGGTTCCTTGGGAAGGAAGCTTGAGAGTTTGTGGAGTCATAATCTGATACAACGCCCATTTGGTGTGAGCACAATCAAGGGTTGAACAACAACATATATAACATGTCAACACAACAGTGTTTCAGCCATTTTGTGATGAGCTAGGTGAGCTCTAATGGTGTAGGCCTTCATCAGGACAAGAGTTTCTTGGGAGAGGAGTGTCCTATGTGGTCTGTTGGAATAAAACAGACGAAAAGTGTGTCAGGAAGGGTTGGTCGAACAGTCTAGCAGTAGATATGTAAGTAAATACAAAAACAAGGGGATGCCGGTGCTTACCGGGTCTAAGAAGCACAATGGCTTGAGGCGTGGAAATGTCCAAGTACACTTTAGGTAGATGGAATCTTCATCTTAAACAAACACAGTCATTCCGGTTCGAACAGATAAGGGAATGACCAAGGGGCTGTATCTAGCCTAGACACATAATAGAAGTGGTGTGGTCTAGTGTCTTACCTATATGGTCTGTAGCAAATAGTCAACAGAACGTGGTAAGGGTCCAAGGAGCAGTCCAGATTTGGAATCCTTGCTGTGGATAAAAATAGAGATAAAAACTAATGTCAAGAGGACTTCATGGCGGTCCGCGGTGGCACTAGTGGTAAACGGTGGTGCGGTGTGCTCAAGGAGGGATGAAAGCGTATCTTTCCAACGTATCTAAGTAGAGTATGTGGAAGATACTGGTGTTGCCAGTGAGTGGGCATGCAGGGCTGGTGTTGATTCCCACAGCGTGAGTCTATGGCGGCCAGTGGTAGTAAAAGGTTGCACCTATTGCAAGAGTGAGTTCGCTCAGGGTGACTGAAGGGGAGCAACACGTGGTAAGTGGCGTGCTATCAGGGTGGAAATGCTGCCTGTGTGAGTCAGTGCGGGGCCAAATACATAGTCCATAGCAAGGAGTGGCTGCACAAGTAAAACATAATGTGCAGGGGATGCCATGGTAGAAATCCCCAGTACTGGTGTAGTTGAGCGCGTACAACGAAAGCTTACCTTCAGTGGGAGCAAGGAACCGCAGTGTGCGACCTGCCGGCGGACTGGATTCTTAGTGGCAACACGGCTACGAGTGCGTGCCATTACCATGGTGATGGTCAAGTTTATACATACGGCGGCCGTTTTAGGAGGTGCCTAAGCAAGTGCCGGTGTATGGTCTGTGTTGCTATTGCTGGAAAAAATAAGAAATTAAGAGACAAGTATGGCCGCGGGGTGTGTGTGATAAATGGCACCCCGGATGCACGTAAAAATTGTACATGATCGTGCCTCTGAAAATATACAATATGAGGAGGCGCACGGTCATGTCTATGACGTGTGCACATGTGTCATATGTGATTGGTCACAGTCTGACAATTGACCTGTGTTGGAACAATGGTGCTGGGAGGCCAGCATATCTCTAATTTGATGGAGTGAGTGAACATGTAGGTGTCAGCTGTGCGTGTGTGTGGTTATGAAGTCACCGTTGGGGGGCCACAGAGTATAGTGGTGGCCTCAATGGGACTTCAACAAATGCATAAGTGGAATCTGCAAGACAGTCACGGTACAGCATTATGTAACAATTATGTGGCAGTAGCAGCTTGCTATAGAAGCAGTCATGTAACATCATTTCGTAGGATATGCCATACCATTTCACAAAAAATGCTTCCACTCTACGGTAATGTTTATACCCTCTTTTACAGTGCATAGTTTATGGACCCACTTCTGTTCTAATTGGGTGAGAGTTTTATCAATGTCCCCACCTCTCCTGGTGGTGCTCACTTTCTGAATGACACACCACTTCATGCCCACGTTGGTGTGGTTTTTCTTGATGTAGTGTTCAACTAATGGCTTGTCCGGCACCTTGTTTTTTATACACAATCAGTGCTCACAAATTCTGGTTTTCATTGCTCTCATGGTCTTCCCCACGTATAACAAACCGCAGGGGCACACAATGGTGTATATCACTTGCTTGGTGTTGCAGTTGGTGTGGTCACGTAAAGTCCAGGGGAAGTTTTGTGTGTGAAAATATTTGTATTTTCTGTGAACTGGCAGGCTGTGCATTTCCCTCAGCGGTAGTGGCCTTGGACAGGCGGTAGGTTCCAAAGAGAATTTGATTGTTTTGGTGGTTCTAGGAAGGTGTGTACCAATGACTTTGATTTTTCTTAAAGGAAAACAGTGGCACTTTCTGGAGAGATCCTGTGTTTTTGATCAGAGGCTAATGTTGTTTGATGGTCTTCTTAATTAAGTTGCTGAGGGGACTGAAGGTGGTTACGCAGACCAACCTGTCCAGTTGTTTCTTGGTGGTTTTGGCGAGGCAAATAGTGCGATCGGTGTTTGCTGCTTGTTTGTTGGCGTGTTTGATGGATTTCCTCGGGTACCCCTGTTGAGCAAGCGGTTTTGCAGATCAGTGGCGTGTTTGTTCTATGTGTCACGATTGGTGCGGTGCCTCCTAATCCTCAGGAACTGCCCGTATGGCAGGTTGTATTTCAAGCTTTCAGGGTGATAACTTCCAAAGTGTAACAAGGTGTTATGATCCATGGGTTTGCGGAATAATTCAGTTTGTAGGTGATCACCTGACCTATAAATATGTAGGTCAAGGAAGTCAATGCCATGGAAATCCTAATGCATGGTAAATTGGATATGTGGGTTGCACTGGTTGAGCCATTGTTGGAAAGCGGACAAGTCTTGTTGATCACCACGCCAGATAAGGAGAACAACGTCGATGTATCTTTTCCAAAGTATGATGTTATCTTTGTAGGGATTAGTTGCTGCTGCAAGGTTTACTGTTTCATACTGTGCCATGTAGAGGTTCGCAATGTCAGGTGCAAAGGTGGCCCCCATACTGACCCCTTTGACCTATTTATACAGCTGGTCTCTGAATAAAAAGAAATGTTCTGTCATCGCCAGTCTCACACACTCTAGTATAAAGTTGGTGGGAACGGTGTCAAGGAACAGTCTGAGTACTTCCAATGCTTCTTGTTGGGGTATTGAGGTGTAGAGGGCCTCAACATCCAAAGTAGCCAAGATGTAGTTCAGTTCCATGTTAATTTCTCCCCGCATCAGGATGGTATCAGTGCTGTCTTTAAGATAGGAATTCATTTGGTTGACCAAAGGTTTGAGGAAGAAGTCAGTATATACTGACAGTGGTTTGAAAATAGAATCACATGCTGATACAATGGGTCTTCCTGGTGGATTTTGTAGGCTTTTGTGAATCTTGGGCAAGATGTAAAACACTGGGATTCTTGGATGAGCTTTATTTAAGAAGCGATGTTCATCATCGCAAATCCATGCTTCTTGTCGTGCGTGGTCAGCTAGGCTTCGAATTTCTTCTTGTACATCCTTGGTGGGGTCCCCTCGTAGGGGTAGATAGGCGTTGGTAACACTTAATAAGCGTAGACATTCATGATCGTAGTCAGTGGTGTTTAGGATGACAATGCCACCCCCTTTATCCACGGGTTTGATCATGATATTGTGGTTGTCTCTTAGTGCATTCAGCGCAGTTCTTTCATCTGTCTGCAGATTGTCCAAATAGAAGTTGTGCTGTGAGAGTCATTTCTGTACGGCCCTGGTACAATTTTCTTGTAGGTCTCGAACTCACAGGGAATGGTGTTCGGAGGGGGCATAAATGTAGATTTCATTTTGAGTCCTGTGGTGTTGTCTTTCGCTATGTCAGGACGTTCAGTGTCCGTTTGCGAGTGTTCTGGTTAATATACGTCGAAAAAATATTTAAGACGAATATTTCGAAAGAATCGTTTCAGTTCAACTTCTGTATTGAAGGCCTGAGCTTTGGCAGCCGGTACAAAAGAGAGACCTTTCTCAAGGAGGTTTTGCTCAGAATGAGAGGTTATGGTGTTCGGATAAGTTGAAGATTGGAATCCTCTCTGCTGTCCTTGGTTGTGGTACCACTGTCGGGTCCTCATTTGTTGTCCCTGCTGTGTTTGTCTTCTTCTTGGGCACGCTCGTTGCATGCCCCGGTGAAAAAAAGGTTGTTGTAGTTGTTGTTGATTTCCTGGCCCTCCAGATGCGCTACCACTGCTGCTTGAAGAGGTGCCTGAAAAGGTGACTCCTCTATTTCTTCTGTTGTAATTGCCTTGTTGTTGTAGCTCAGTGTAGTAGTTGTCACGCAGATAGGGGTAGGTTTTTTCCTCTGCATAGTTTTGGAGATCCTTTTTGAATTTTTGGGCTTTTCTTTTGATTGTAATTGCTTTAAATTTGTCGATTTTGACTTCCAGTTTCTACAGTTTTGCCTTTGCGTCTTGTATCGTGGCATCATCTTGGAATTTCTTATCAATTTCAAGTTGTTCGGCCCCTTGTTTTTTGCATTCTTCGTCTGCTGTGTCTATGACCAGAATTAGCCAATCACGGCTGCATTTGTTTCCGACCCCGCAAAACAAATGCAGCCAGTTCCAAAATACTGATAAGAAAAGGAAACCCACTACACCATGGGAAAGAAAAAATTTAAAAAACAATCCACACAAGTCCAACTAAGGCAAAAAATGTCAAAGGGTCCATGACCCCGAACTGCAGACCTGTCCAAAAAACTACCTACAAAAAAGAACTATATACAAAAGAGTGGAGCAATGTCGATGACCTCCAAAAAAAAAAAAATATATAAACTTAACACTAAGGAACTATTTACAGTGTTGGTGGGCTAGTCCAACGGCTCACTTCTTGATATTAATGTCTTTGGCCAGGGCATCATCGAACTCCATGTTGATGTCCCGGAGCCGGGCCTGGGATGTGTCCTCGAGGGCCCACAGGGACGTTACCATGGTCTCCACCAACTCCCTGCGAGTCTCCTCAAGGAACGCTGCCCGCCTCAATGCCCGGTGCATGGAGTTCTCCGCCCTGACCATTGTGAGCCGTGCCCTCTCTGCCCGCTGCCGCTCTGCATCTATCTGCAGGCCCAACCGCTGCCACACCGAAGACACACGTAGTCCAGGGTCCTCCTGCCCATCGGCCGATGCCTACCCCCGTGATGTAGACAGCCCCGAGGCCTGACGCCTCCCACCTCGAGCCTGCCACTGCGTTAATGCCAACTGCCTCTGCAACCACGACGGCCACTGGGACAATGGAATCCCCCGGTGCCGCTGTGCTCGTGCCCTGCTCGGAGGTGCATGCACATCCTCCATTGGCAGGGGTCCAATTGTTGGGGTGACCACCTCTGCTGGTCGTCCGACTCCCGACTGTGGAAGAGATGTGTTCTACACCAGCCTGGCCAAGGTGGATGGGGCAGGTCCACAGGGTGCCCAGGTGAGACATAGGCGGGAAGATGGCACGTAGGACGACTGGCGCATAGGGTGTGCAGATGAGGAGGGGGTTGAAAGAACGTCCAGCACACGGAAGAACCCTGTGCCAACGACCTGTCCTAGCAAGTCGACGCGGCCACACAGGTGTCCGAAATGATGTGCCTTGTTCTGCCAGGAACAACACACATCATCCCGAATCCCCTGTGTGCGCAACGCGACACTGACTAGGACAGGCTCAACCCTGTCACGGATTGCCTCGTCTGCAAGTAGAGGAAGGTCAGTTGACGTAGACACATCCCCTACCTGCGAACAGGCCTGGACAGAGACATCCATGCCGGTGCAGGATGATGTAGTCACAGGATCAGGGACAGGATTACACACAGGCACCTCCACGGCGACCTGTGCTACCTCCTGCCCCTGCCCCTGGACTGCACCACTTGCACCAGTGGAACCACCCCCTCCAGGCCCCATGCATGGGTCTAATATGGCCTCCTCCTCAAACACCCCCCCCACCAACCTGGATGACTCTGTGCCGTCTTCCGTAGTATGCCCCTGTGGGGGCTCACCTGCCCCTTCATCTGCAGAGGAGTCCACATCCAACCTTGGCCTCTTGGACCTCCCCTCAGCAGCTGCGGCTGTGGATGCGGCACCAGTCCCCTCACTCCCAGAAGATATTATTACCTGGGAGGGGGGCAGGGTCTTGCGTCTCAGGCTGGCGGTGGCATCCCATGGACTAAACCAATGTTGACACCGAGCACTCCTAGTTGAGTATTTGGATGTAATTATTTTTAAAGAGGGTATGTCTAGTTATGAAGTTAGGATTTTGTATGATTCAAGGTGCGGGGGAGAAACAACAACCTTGGCATCTAGGTTGTAAAGTAATAAGAACAAAAGAAGAGTTCCCCGTTAGGAAACTCCCATCCCCTGCACACTATCCATGGCCTTATTTAGCCAAATTCTTTGTACATACAACCCCAAGTAAGTTATCCAAAAGATAGGGTAACAAACTTGACCCATAGTTGTTTAAAATTCAAATTCAAACTCTTGCATATTTTATAACAATCAGCAAGTTATAACATTAATAATTCAAATGACAATTCCATGATTCACAAGATACAAATATTGGCCAAATGCGTTTCGAGTGAGACTCTTTATTAGGAGCAAGTGTTTTCAATTACTTCTACAAAAAAAAGTTAAAGAAATAAACTTTGATCAATCTCATGTTATTAGTTATCAAAATTCAAAACATTATGAGTACATTTACAATTTATATCACCAATTTTTACAGTAAACACAAAATTGCCAAGACTTGATAACAGCAATGTCCTTCCTATTCAAGGTCCCCATGAGTGAGATGTTGAATTCTCTCTTAAATAATCATCACACACTGGTGACTTAATTCTAGGCAGGTAAGTGTAGCTGAAGGGGAACAGTACTTGATTGTAAGTGGCCGTGGTCATATGGATTTCGCAAGTTGGTGTTCAGCTGAATAGTAAAGTTTGGTAGGATAATTCTATGCATTATGTTACTAAAGAACAGAATCTAAGAAAAATAAGTTTCATCAGAGAGAGTGAGTGCTGACCTTAAAGTAATTCTTTAAAAGGTGCCATTTTTAGTGCGGAAATAAAATTTTCTTGCAAGTCGCAATATGTTCCTTGTTTCTAGATGACACCTCACTCCAGAAACTAGGAACATATCGCTCTCTCTGATGAAACTAGGTAGTACTCCTCTGAACAAGAGTACCAACAGCAACCCCAGACACGTGTTTCGGTCTGGTTGGACCTCATCAGTAGGATGGAGCTGTGCCTCTCTCTAAGAATAGTGAGCAAGGGGTCCACGTCTGGATTCCCCTAGTAATTTAGGGTGAGAACCAAAGTTACTTAAATTATGCAAATTAACAAGGGGGTTCTGGGAGTCCCTCTGCCAGACATTAGTCCTGGATCCTTAACCAGATTCTTTAGCTCACTATCTTTCACAGAGGAAAAATATCCAAAACATTTCAGTCTTTGTTCTGCCCTGGGGCAGTCCAGCACCGAAATGCTAGGCAATTCTCCTCTGAAAACGTGGCCTCCTAACTTCTGTGCAACTTGAACCTGAACTGTTGGGCACGATGCCTGAGACAATTTAGGGCTGGACAATTTTAAATAGGGATCATCTCTGTGGACCTTTTTGTGCATACTACTTGTCTAACCTTTCCTTTGCAGGAGTTTCTGATATGTATTATGCCATATAACAAAGTGAATGCATATATGTATTTAGTTTGATAGTGTTGTGTGATAAGTCTACCTGCTAGCAGTAATATTTCTGTAGTGTGTTTTTGCCATAAATACATAACTGTATTGTTATACATCCTGCCTAAGTGTAATCTGTGATTCCCATTGTGTGACCTCATTGTGGACCCCTTACATACTCACCACCTCTGTAGAACTTAGCCTAGACCACCTTTCATTGCTACCTAAAGTGGTTTGACTACAGCTTCCCAGAGTTGTTCCTGTCACAATATAGGTTGGCCTTCTATACATCTGTCCACCAGGCCAGAGTATAGGAAATCAGTCCTAACACCCAAGAAGGACAAGACCCTGACAACCTGTATTCGACTATAGGCCTTAAATCACTGAAAAATCGATATGCTCTCCCTTTAATATGCGTGACGCTAGACAGGATTCAGGGAACAAATATATACGCTAATCTTGATTTAAGAGGGGCATATCATTTAGTTTCAATGCGAGAGGGCGACTAGAGGAAAACAGCATTGAGAACAAGATTTGTGTTATTTTAATAGTAGCCAATACCTTTTGGTCTTTGTTATTCCCACTCAGCATTCTAGTTTTTTATCAATTAAGTGCTCCTGGAATACTTGGTTGTCTTTGTGGTCGTCTATATAGATGACATATTGTTTCGTGTCCGGTTGGTGTTAATCAAATTGCGAGAGAACCATTTGTTTGCCAAGTTAGAAAAAAGACAATTTCACACTTCTAGAGTATCGTTTTTAGGATTTGTGATTTCACCAGATGTTTTAGAAATGAACTCAAGCAAGACAAGGGCTGTGAGGGAATGGCCAACACCAACTAACGTGAAAGCAAGTCAAAGTTTTATTGGTTTTGCCAATTTTTATTGTTGCTTCATTCGTGACTTTTCTCTGTTTGTGACACCCATCACCAAACTGTTAAATAAGGGAATGAAGTTTGAGTGGAGTGGCGAGGCAGAAGAGGCCTTTTGTCATCTTAAGGAGAACTTCATTTTAGGACCAATTTGACTACACCCAGATTTTGGCCAGCCATTTTGTATGGAGGCGGATGCTTTGAATGTGGCCATGGGAGCCGTGTTATCTAAAAGGCATCACGAAATGGGGCAGCTTCACCCAGTCGTGTTTTATTCCAAAACGTTTTCTCCTTCAGAACAGAACTATCCCAGTTCAGACAGGGAATTACTTGTAATCAAAGCTGCTTTCCAAGAGTGGAGGCATTACCTTCTGGGTGCCAGGCACTGAGTGACAGTTCTGACAGACCACAGAAATTTAACATTTCTTCGTTCAGCAAAAACCTTGACACCCAGACAACTTTGTTGGTCTCTCTTTTTTGCAGAATATGATTTTGTAATTACATATAAGCCTTTGCGACAGAACGATAAGGCAGATGCATTATCGGGGTGTTATCCTGGAAGTTCCAAAGACAGTCCAAATCCTCCCACGCCACTGTTAACAGAGAACGTTTTTGGTAGTCGGAGAAGTGCTGAAAATTAAAGATTTTGGTGAATTTATCAGGCAGGAGATGAACACTGAGCAGCTTCAAAACTGGGAGAAGGAGGATCCAGTTAGACAAATTCAGTACTGATTGCCGTATGTGGATTCTAATTTGTATTTACCAACAGAAAATCTTCAAGAAGAGGCCTTAGAGTTTTGTCATGACTCCCCATTGGCTGGACATTCTGGTTTTAGGAAAACCTCGGAATTGCTGAGAAGAGAATTCTGGTGGAAGAGTATGTTTGAGGATGCCTTGAATTACTTACGAACCTGTGAAGTTTGTGCCGGGGCCAAGTCCGAGAATCAGAAACTTGCTGGATTGTTAGTGCCCCTGTCCATTCCCCCTCGTCCCTGGCACACAGTGTCTATGGATTATGTTGTGGATCTACCTCCTGACAAAGGATGCACTACCATCCTAGTAGTGGTGGATGTGTTAACTAATGCTGGACACTTTATTCCCATTAAGGGCGCAGCTACCGCCCCTTCTTGGCACAGACCTTTATGCAGAATATCGTGAAGCTTCACGGGTTACCAAGCCTAGTGATCGCAGAGCGTGTCTATGTCTTGGCAAGCCTTCTGCAAGGAATTGAAGATTGAGATCAATTTAACTACTAGCTATCATCCCGAGAGAGTGAACCAGGAGTTGGAGAAATAACTGCCTTGATACTTGGGCTCAGACGAAAGCTGGATAGATTTACTATGGCTAGCAGAGTTCTGATATAATAACACAGTAAAAGATTCCACTTCCATGTATCCGTTTTTTTGCCAATCACGGTTTTTATCCACGGTTTTTAAGGGGATTGCTTTTAGAGGAGGTGGGAATGCACGATGTAGAGGACAGAATTCAAACAATGGGTCAAAACATAAAAAGAATATTAATTACAAGACGTTCGCTGAACGGAAGCATAGGTTTGCACCTGAATATCGGAAAGGGGAGCTTGTGTGGCTATCTACCAAAATCATAGCCTTGAAGGGGAGAAACAGATTTAGTCCACGTTATATCGGCCCATTCGAGATTGAACAGCTAATTTCTCCAGTTTCGATAAGGTTAAAATTGCTGCAAGGTTTAAGGGTGCACCCCACATTTCATGTAAGTCTCCCCAAGCCATGCAGGAAGGGT
Organism: Ambystoma mexicanum; assembly: GCF_040938575.1. Lineage (NCBI taxonomy): Eukaryota > Metazoa > Chordata > Amphibia > Caudata > Ambystomatidae > Ambystoma > Ambystoma mexicanum. Next base: position 108,456,728 of record NC_090938.1, on the reverse strand, counting down.
ACTAGGTTGCAGAGAGCTCTAGGCCCAGTTCTTTCAGATGTTGCTGAGATTGAGTACGAGATACAGCGATTCTAGATTCTACAGTTCTGCAAGGAAGTTTAAAATATCTTGTAGAGTGGAAAGGTTATGGACCCAAAGAGAGATCTTGGGTGGGGGCAGATGATGTTCATGCTTGTAGGTTGGTTAGGAGATTTCATCATCTTAGACCTGAGAAACCAGGCCCTGTGACAGGGCATTAGGTTCCCCTTTAGTCTACTAGCTAGGAAAGGATTCTGGCAGCGCAGGGCAGGTGTAAAATGCAAGAAACAAGTGAGATTCTAGAAAACTGTTGTTTACTTAATAAGAAAGTTTCCACTCAATTTTCCACAGCCAGTACACTGTAGGATTCAGGTGTGATCCCAGTTCAAGATCGCGTCAACAATTCTTAGAGCTGATTGGTTCTGCAGTTCCAATGAGGTAGTTTGGAACCTTGTGAAAGGTTCTAAACTGCCTTTCATTCAGACAATCAGCAAAAAAGGTCACAGTATATTGGAGCTCCAGAGGAAAACCCATAGAAAAATCATTTAAGGAAAGCCAGAGAATACTGGAACACGTTGAGAGTATACCCAAGGGGAAGACACCATGAACTCCAACACAGGAAGCTAAGTGAAAATCCTTGTTTAGCTCAAAATAGATGAGGATTGTGTTAATACTGTGATTGAAAAAACTGTAAACTAATTGCTGTGGAATTTGCCTTTATCTCACCGAGACATGATTGTCCAGCTCTTGTAGTTAAAAGCATGTGGTCGCCGAGAATTCTTGCGCTTGTGGCAGCAGACTAAGGTAGCAAGGTAATTTTTATTTGTATTTAATTTATTTGTATAGCGCAACAAGCCCTGAGGCATCTGAGCACATTACTTACATATAAAAATGTTACACAGGTACATTGAGGTTATGGTAATACAGCAGGTTCAGTGAAAGTACAATGCAGTAGTACAGGCAATTTAGTCAAGAATAGAGAAAAGAGAAAGCCATATAACACGTTCAGTGAAAGTGCAACGGAGTAGTAAGTCAGGTTAGGCAAGAATAGAGAAGAATTGCTAGGTCTCTTGTGAGGAAAGCCACATTTCTACATTATTATTATCCTGAATATATGGTAGGAAGGTTCTATTCTTAAAGTTGCAGGTAACGTGTTCACAAATTTAGCTGCTAGGACGGGAAAGCTGCTGCCTCCTGCCCTCTGAAGTTTAAACCTAGGGATCTTAAGACAGTGAGATTGTGCAGATCTGGTAGGTCGATCTGAGATGTTGCGAGAGAAATTGTTAGTCAAGTATTTGGGCGCTAGATTTGCGACTTATGTGTGAGTGACAAGGTTTTGAAACCAATCCTTTGCTTGACAGAAATCCAGTGCAGGTTGCGCATAACTTCAGAGATGTGTTGGGATCTAGGGATGTTCAGTGTTGATCTAATATCATTGTTTTGTAATACTTGCTTCTTATTTAAGTTTCTTTGACTAGTTCCCAGGTAAAGCTCATTGCAGCAGTCTAGTTCAGATAAGACTTGTGCTCTGGCTATGGATATACAGTTAGCTGAAGTTAAGAACAGTCTACAGGTATTAATTAGCTTGCAAGTGTAAGCTGTAGAGGAAGCTGTTGCATTGGTTTGTCTTGTCAGAGTTAATGCAGAGTCAATGAAGATGCCTAGAGTTTTCACATCCTTGGAGACCTTAATGATGTTGCCGTCTATGTCAAAGGATTTGAACTGTCCGTTGAGTCTGTTGAGTTTAGTTTGGGATCCTAAGAGGAGTAACTCTGTCTTGTCGTCGTTTAGACAGAGTCTGTGCTTAGCCATCCGGGCTTGTATGATAAGGTAGATCTCATTAAGTACTTTGGCGTCAGTTTCGTAGTCTCCAGTGACGGGTATGAGTATCTGAGTATCATCTGCATAATTAGTGTAGGTGACACCCAGACAGTCAAGGTCATCAAACAGGGGCTTCGTGAACACATTATATAATGTTGGAGACACACAAGATCCTTGGGGGATGCCCCAGGTGACAGATACTGGCTCGGCAGAAACCAAGGGTGCAAAGACCCTCATCGATCTGTTATCTAAGAACAACTGGATCCATGTATTAGTTTTATCGGAAACATTTGCTGCTGAGGATAGATGATTACAAAGGACTTTGTGATTAACTAAGTCAAATGCAGCCGATAAGTTTAATAATAACAGGAGGGCAAGTTTACCTTTGTCTTTTAAGTCTTCAATTTGTGTCTTAAGGTTGATTAGAGCCGTGTCTATACTATGTCTGGGTCTAAAGCATGATTGTCTGAGACCAAGGAGATTATTTAATTCCAAATGTTCTTGAATCTGCAGCTCTATCCAGAATTTTCAGAAGAAATGGTACTGTAGTGATAGGTCTGTAATTGGAGGGGTTATTAGGGTCTAGATTTGGCTTTTTTTAGTAAGAGAAGGGCCCATGCATCTTTTAAGTTGTTGGGGACTGTACTTGTTTCAAATGATGCATTGATTAAGGATGTAATGAACGGAGCCAATTCCTTAGCTGCCTCTTTGATGATAGGAACAGGGCAAGTGTCCCCCTGGCATTTTGATGGTTATATTTTTTATGATTATGTCCTTGACTTCTTTAATATAAAGTGGAGGGAAGTTAAATAGGTTGTGAGTGGTCGGGGTTGGAGCTGAAGGGGCTGGTTGAGATGTGACAGAGGAGAGGCTAGGTTTTTCTGTTCTATCTTACCTTGAAGCATCATCATTTTGTCCAATAAAGCTTTCTCAAAATTGGAGCACCAGGTGAAATCTTTAGTGCTGGTGTCAGGGGGTGCAGCAGGAGATTCCAACTCTCTAAGTATATTGAACAGTTCTTTGGTACTAGATTTAGCTTGAATGATGCGATCATTGTAGGGTCTTTTTTAGTCTGGAGAATAGCCTCTTTGTAATTGAGAGATGTTATTAGGAATATGTCTTTGTTGAGGGAAGATGGAAGGCTTTTCCAAAGAGCTCCTGCCTTTCTTTTAGTTTTATGTAGTGCTCGAAGGTGCAGATTGAACCACAAGATTAAGTGGGTGTGAAGTTTGGCTTTGCGCAGTTTTAGGGGGGTATTGTATTAATGGCATTAAGTAAGGTGTGGTTGTATAGATGAACTAGGTCAGTATGGTGCGAGTGTGTGGTGGTGAAGTTGGTCATAGGCTGTAGCAAAGGTAATAGTTTCTCGGCTGTTATGTTACGGTTATTTCTCGTGCATGTAGGTGGAGATGTAAGGTTCTGATGGTTGAGAAGTTGACCTTTCTTGATGGTGAATAAGATAAGGTGGTGGTCCGACCATGCGCACGGTGTGATGCAGAGTATATTTGTGTCACAGTTGAGGTCGGCCGGCCAGTCTAGTGTCCTTCCTTTGTTGTGTGTGGGTTTAGTGATGCGATGTATAAAGCCTAATTCTGATATTGTGTTGGCGAGGGCTAACACCTTGACATCTTTGAAAACCTAGGTTCAGATCTCACATTAGTGTAATGTGTGATACATGCTTGGTGTTGGCATTGAGGAGGAGAGTAATGTCTTCTTGGAAAGAAGTCCCAGAGGTCTATATATGAGGTGGATGGTAATTGTTCAGGAAGCTAAAAGGGGTAACTTTGTTGACAATAGCTCAGCTGTTGGAAAGGATTGGCTTGGTGAAGGCCTGAGTTCAAGAGAAGTTTTAGCTATAAAGGCGACACCCCCACCTTTGGCTCAATTTGAGTCTCTATCAAGGCGGGTGATGGAGTACTCATCTGGGATGGCAAGAGAGAGAGCAATGTGAAGTAAATGTGTTTTGCGCATGTAATTTTTTTCGGGGAAATGCATGCGGTCAAAATCTAATTAACTAACCATTTAACATCTTGTTTTGGGCGTGCGTTACTAATATTTTTGCATCATCATTTTGTCCAATAAAGCTTTCTCAAAATTGGAGCACCAGGTGAAATCTTTAGTGCTGGTGTCAGGGGGTGCAGCAGGAGATTCCAACTCTCTAAGTATATTGAACAGTTCTTTGGTACTAGATTTAGCTTGAATGATGCGATCATTGTAGGGTCTTTTTTAGTCTGGAGAATAGCCTCTTTGTAATTGAGAGATGTTATTAGGAATATGTCTTTGTTGAGGGAAGATGGAAGGCTTTTCCAAAGAGCTCCTGCCTTTCTTTTAGTTTTATGTAGTGCTCTAAGGTGCAGATTGCACCACAAGATTAAGTGGGCGTGAAGTTTGGCTTTGCGCAGTTTTAGGGGGGTATTGTATTAATGGCATTAAGTAAGGTGTGGTTGTATAGATGAACTAGGTCAGTATGGTGCGAGTGTGTGGTGGTGAAGTTGGTCATAGGCTGTAGCAAAGGTAATAGTTTCTCGACTGTTATGTTACGGTTATTTCTCGTGCATGTAGGTGGAGATTTAAGGTTCTGATGGTTGAGAAGTTGACCTTTCTTGATGGTGAATAAGATAAGGTGGTGGTCTGACCATGCGCACGGTGTGATGCAGAGTATATTTGTGTCACAGTTGAGGTCGGCCGGCCAGTCTAGTGTCCTTCCTTTGTTGTGTGTGGGTTTAGTGATGCGAAGTATAAAGCCTAATTCTGATATTGTGTTGGCGAGGGCTAACACCTTGACATCTTTGAAAACCTAGGTTCAGATCTCACATTAGTGTAATGTGTGATACAGGCTTGGTGTTGGCATTGAGGAGGAGAGTAATGTCTTCTTGGAAAGAAGTCCCAGAGGTCTATATATGAGGTGGATGGTAATTGTTCAGGAAGCTAAAAGGGGTAACTTTGTTGACAATAGCTCAGCTGTTGGAAAGGATTGGCTTGGTGAAGGCCTGAGTTCAAGAGAAGTTTTAGCTATAAAGGCCACACCCCCAGCTTTGGCTCAATTTTAGTCTCTATCAAGGCGGGTGATGGAGTACTCATCTGGGATGGCAAGAGAGAGAGCAATGTGAAGTAAATGTGTTTTGCGCATGTAATTTTTTTCGGGGAAATGCATGCGGTCAAAATCTAATTAACTAACCATTTAACATCTTGTTTTGGGCGTGCGTTACTAATATTTTTGCTTTCGGGCACAAAGAAGCAGTGCCTCAGTATTCCTTAGACTCTCTCTGCGTATGTTTTAAAAGGGCCACAGAGTCGTAGGTCATTAGACTGCAGTGCTTATTAGCAGCATTTTGCATGGATTAACGCAATGCAGCAGAAGAAGTTGATGAGTTAAGTTATTGTTTCTAGGATACAAGAATTAAATGGGTTATTTGTTAAAGTTCACGTTCAAGAAGTTATTTACAGCTGTTATATGCCTTTTAGTAATTAACACAGGAGCTCAAGTTAAGCAATTCAGAGGTAGCAGCAAGACCTTTTTGGGAACAAAGTAAAGAAGTGTTAAAAGCAAGTTTTTATTTGCAAGGAGACAAGAACCTTTGAAGGCAGTAAAGGAAGAGAATAACAGAGGATAAGGACAACCAGTAGCCTTTCAGCTGCAGACAGAGGCTTTCAGGTAAACCAGAGAATAAGTGTTAGTCACACACACCAGAAAGATCAGAAGAGCAGTTGGGATAATATGTAACACTTGTGTGTTTTTCCACAGGTCTAAGTGAGTCGTCCAAAACCAGTTACAAGGCTTTGGAGGGTGGCAAGCAGTACCTGGTTTATTATTGTATCCACTTCCCTTTTCCCTTCGGGTTGACAGGACCCACAGATGCACCGCAGGCCTCTCAAAAGCCAGACCTGGCCCAATAGCCCTTACTCCCATGACTACTTCTGAACCACTACCTATGTTATGCGACAAGACGGCAGCTTCTTCCTCAATCTGCCCTCCCCTTACCAAAGACGACAAATGGCTTGGACAGAAGGTCTACCAAAGTGGTGTTCTGCATTTTTAGCAGGCCAATCCTGATGTGATTATTGTCACCAGTATTCAAAGGCTTTGGACAGAAATTGCAGATTTATAGGCTCTCCTTTCAACTGAACACCAGGCAGCTTTTCAGTCAGGCTTTCTGGAGGCTTCATTACATGGATACAGTGGCTACTAACATATGCCTAGTATGGGATGGCTGAAGGCAGGCCTAGATGTGAGCAGCCAGATTCAACCTTGATATACAGGAATATATATTAGATATGCCGTTTGACACCTTGGAGCTCCAGTCCACATTCCTCCATATGTCCACCCAACATTTGAGCTAAGATTGGCCCCAACGTAGGCGGTCACAGCTGACTAGTGGGCTCGGCCCAGCTGGGGGTGAGTATGAGTCAGACCTACACTCTGCACATATGCTCACTCATTAAAACATCTGTTACCGTCTCCATGCTGGACATCCATAAGTATGGAGAAAAAGGGGATTATGGACTAGGAATGCGGTAGTCACTGTGGTGAGTAACTTTGAAATGTTATGTTGTCATACGCTTTTGCGCTTCTAAACTCAAACCAAGTTTGTTTTTAATCTTTTCCTCTCCAAACTTTGAATAATAGCCTTTAACTGACCACATCAGCTGTTTAGAAATTCACAGTTTTCTATACAAGTTAAGGTTTGTAACAATCCTCTCAAGTTTAATCATCCATACTCCAATTAGTATGTTCTTGTGAATTTTAAAGATCTGCAATGTATGGTGTCCTAACGAGTCTCTGTCTGCTTTAAGATAACTGTTATTTTTGATTGCTTAAACTTGTCAGCCAAAAATGATTACTTATACTATTGTTATAAAACCTGTATAGGCAATAGCTTTCCCTTTCTCTAGTTAAGGCTCTTTGTCCTTATATGATGCTGAAATCACATTCCTAACCTGCAACCGCGTGATTTAATTGTCTCGATTGTTTGTATTCTTTTGTCCCGAACATGGACTTTCAGACAAAATCAAAAGGGTAGTGGTAATTTCTATGCCATCATATATGCATTGCTCATTGACATTTGGCAACCCGCTGGGATTTCTTTACCAGTCCAACTGTAACGGTTTATTGAGGGGCCACCCTCAACACGGAGTTCCTGCCCTCCCTAATCTAGGTCACACAATAAACGGTTTAATGTCAGTTCTTTATTCAGCCTTATTTCTGATGCATATCATACTCCTGGGATACCTCTCCCTGAGCTACAAATGAGCCAAGAACCAGGCCGGTGTACAGGAATTATATTTGTATTTATTTGGATAATAGAAAATCGCACTAAAATGTCACACACTACTTTATCCGTGGTACTGTCATGACCCTCGCCCAAAACCCCCTCTGGCAAACCCATTGGCCAGGTGGAGTCAGGACTCGGGCCTCTAGAGCCAGGCATCCTTTTCCAAAGCCCTCTTGGGGCCACTCCTGGCGTCTTTGGCGCCAGGCTCATACACCATGAGAAACATGTGCTTGGGAACTACTTATTGAATTGCCAGCCAACATGGAGGCATCCACATAGCTTGGTTCCCAAGAACCAAGCTATGCGGTCTAGTGTTTTGGGTGTGGTAGCCCAGGGACTACTTTACCTGGACTATTTTGTTAGGGCTATTTAAACCACACCCGAGCAAGACAACACGCTTCGCATTACTTTGCAGCTTGCAGCGTGACACTCACCGTGTCCAGTTATTCCCTCGAACCTCGGAGAAGCAGAAACTGCAAGGAGACAAAATGAACATCATTAGAAGTCTTCATCTTTAACCACTCGCAGCTTCTGAGAACATCTTCCTTGAATCAGCACGCCTCCCGGACAGCACGACCTGAAAGAGGAAGATAGAGGCAACATTAAAGAAAGCAGTAGAGACATTTGTAAATTACGAACTGCTCAAAAGACTTACCTGGCTGGTCGCCTGACGGCTGGCACCATTCTGGACATTCTACTCGTGCTGAAGAACACCGCGACCTACAAGGAAGGAAAACACAGGTTAGCAAAGGCAAGACTTTGCAGCGCTGCGCATAGCGTTACTTACCGCATCATAGCGCTCTTAATGCGCCATCATTTACCAGTGGGGCTCAACCAAGCCAGTTCGCCGCACTGAAGCTCTGCATACCTAAGGGAGGAAAGAGAGACATTCTAAATAAAGAAAGGCATGCAGGATAGCAACAAAACTAAAGAACAGCTATAAGACCTACCTGAACAATATCAAAAGGGCCGGCGTCAGTGAAGTAACTGGACCGCACACGCCCAAGAAAGACAACGCGCCCCTGCAAAGAAGGCAGGACGGAGAGCATGTCTAATTCTATCACCAGGTGAGGAGAGGGCCCAGAGGGGCTGAAATCATACGGGGGTGGAGGGAGGATACTTCCCCGGTTGGTCAGTCTTGAACACAGTCCTCCTGTATTTTCAGGCAGATCCTTCCCCGCAGACCACATCTGGGCAGAGCTGAGAAGCATACCAGCGAGTAACCCGGCTGGGTGGCGTCCCTGTGGATACCAGGTGAGCGTAACTGGTACAACACAAGAAGCTTCTCTCTACATAAATAGCTCACACAATTTGGTTGGGAAACCTCAAATCACAATATTTTACTTTATACAAATTTCAAAAGAAATGATCATTAACACTGGTCCCTAAATAAAATTACTTTAAATGTTTCGGTTTTCCTGTGCGCTTAAAAGGCTAGCAGTAAATTAACATGGTGTGATTTAGCAGTGGGTTTTTAGACCACCGTCCCTACTGGTCTGTGTTGGGGAAGTCAGACAGAAAAATTGGGATCGTTTCAGAATTTAGGTTTACAGACAAAGTCCACTTAAAGGCTTGGGTTGGGGAAGCTGGATGATAAAAATGCGGATTTCAGACTACCCTCCACAAGGCCTTGGTTGGGGAAGCTGGACAATTAGGATGACCCAATTAAATAACAGTCTAGTTTTCAGCCCACACTGGGAATTAACTTTGTTCATTTTGAATTTGAACAAAACTCACCCTGCGGTGTTCTTCCAAAAGGGACTTAATTCAATTAATATTGTTTTAGTTAAATAGGCTAAGGATCTACACAGTTTTTCCCATCCACTATGAAGGGAAAGGATTTATGGAAAGCAGATTCCCACACCTTTGGTTTCAACTGGCTCAATTCTACTCACATTTAAAACCTCTGTTTAAAGTTCAGGAACTTTAAGAACAGGGTAGGAGTCTGGTCACTCCACTCTCAAATATGGTCCCCAGCTCTTCACCATAGAGTCCAGTCCGCTTTTAGGCCTTCCCAGAAATAGACTGCTCCACCCAGATGCAATCTCAGTAATCTCCTTTGGTGTTTACTTGTCGCTGTCAGATGGTAATTTTAGCAGCTCCTCCTTCTCTCATAGAGCCTCCACTTTATGTGCTAGTGATAACACCATCAGGTATACAACATTGGGCAGTTCCTTGCAAGAGTTCTCACAATGAGGATTGGCCAGCTACCCTTCTCTCCCCTCCGAAATCCAACCTCTCTCTATGGATTGGTTTAAGAGTCTAGAACAGACATATGGCAACTTCCCTCTGAAATCCCCTTTTGTTTTCAGGTCAACTTTCTTTGCAAAACTCAGTTTTGTAGCAAAACTTCATAATTTACTAGTAACTGACATAATATACAAATATTCCACCTCAGGTACTCATGAGGAATTTAATAAAAGGACCGCCAGGTCCTCACTATGCTGCATGGTAGTGTGGCAGTTGTCCGCCATTTACACTGAAAACATTATTATTAACATGTAATTTCCTCTCCACATTACTAATTTTACCCTACACCAGTTTGCCAACTCTTCTGGGACAGGTTCAGAACATCTAGGAATGCCTTTTAGCTTGCCAATACAATTCACTAAGTCGCAGGTGGATACATTTTATTTCAGCGTAATCGCCTGGAAATTCGCTAAAAAAATGACACCTCAATCAAGTAAGTACGACTTAAAGATGCTGAGAAAAATGCCTAAATGATAATAGTCCTTTTAAATTAATAGCAAATTTTTAGGTTTTGCAAATTGGCGCCCTCCTGTCTCCAGCGCCATTTGCCTCTCTTGGCCAGTGTTTTTATTAGTCTCCCTGTTGTTTGAAGTGTAGGCTGCAGATCGTAACTACCTGGGATGCACCGGTCAACACAGAGATCCCCCACTGTAGACATCTGGCAACCTGTCCTCTCATCTGAAACCTTGTGATCAGATTTTTTCAGAGTTCAGCCTTGATTGCATCACCTGCATCCCGTTTTCACACCTCCCCTCTGCCCTGCACAGAAATTTGCTTTCAGAGACTCCAACTCTGGGTGACACTGGTTTTCAGCACCTTTCTGGCAGGCCACATTTTTTTGCAATTGTAAACAGTTGGGATGCGGATCTTGTAGACAACAGGTGATATTTTATCTACAATTTCAAAGGCACCATGCCAAGACGGGAGAAACTTCCGCTCCTTGGTCTGATTCCTTTTAAAATTGAGGCGGGGTGGTAAGCAATGTGGTGTTTTCTTTTTACCCCTATAATCTCCCACATCTTCGCCATCACCTCACTAGTAAAATGACTTCCTTGATCTGAATCAATCATTTGCGTGAGGCCGAAACGACAGAAGATTTGGTTGATCATTAGTGCAGCAGCTGTCTCTGCCTTACAATTCGGGGCTGCAAGACATTCAACCCACTTTGTGAACAAGCATGTCACAGTCAACATGTACTTGTTCCCCCTAGAGGAGCAAATCACTGGCCCAATGAAAATGACTTGCATATCTGACCAAGGCAGTTTTATTCCCCTCTTTTGTAGGGGAGCTCTCTGTGAGTGAACTGGTTTGAAATTGAGGACACACAAGACACCCTTTTAGGTAAGTGTCGAGGTCCTGGCACATGTGTGGCCAGTAGGTAACCTCACACATGATTTCTGATGTCATGTGAAACCCTCTATGACCGGCTGTGGCCGCATCATGGGCATGGTTCAACATCAGGCTTCAGAATGAGGTATGTACCACCCACTGGTCACAGCCAGATAGGGCTCTCCTTACCAACAAACCGTCCTGGATCCAGAACATCTTGAAAAACTTCATCAACACCCAGAGATCCTCTTTACTGGTGTAATCAGATTCTGCTAGAGGAAAACGCACAGGGTCTTCAATGTGTTGATAGAAATGTCCACGATCGGGTCCTGTTTCTGTGCAGTGATCAAATCGACAACTGGGGTATCTTTATTCCACTGGACGGTTGAGAGTTTGCTGTTAGAATGAGTTTTTGGTCTGGTGGCAGCAGCAATTTGGATTTCACCCAGCAGGCATTTGGTTTCTATGAAATCCCCCTGCAGAGCTCCGGTTTTCGCAAGCTGGTCAGCCAGGTCATTCCCAGTCTTATCTGGCCCTTCTATTTTGGAATTACCTCTTATCTTATAGATAGTCATCTCATTGGAGGTCACAGATCATCAATTGACTGGATCAGTTTGGAATGCTTTAAGGGTTAGTGATAGCGCAAAGCATGCCTCGATTCTTCCAGTTAATCAGATGTTCCACAAACCCATTCCTGACATAATCAAAGTGAGTGATTATGACCAGTTCGTTGAGTTGGTGGTGTCCTGCAGTGAGGATGGCTTGATGAACGGGCATCAATTCTTTAACCTGACTGCTTTGGGGTCCTGATTTTTAACCAGTAGAGGGTTCCGGAGTATCATTCACCCAGGAATTCCCAATGCCAACCACTAGTTCTTTCTCCCCGTTATTATCAACATGGTAGGAGCACCCATCCACATAAACTGTGAGTATTCCCTAACACGTGTCTTCTTCAAAGACCTTGTGCGGGGGAGTTAAGTACGCCTCCATGTTGTTGGTGGTCATTAGACTTTCGTCCTTTAGACAGTTTTCTTGAGCACAATCATACTAGTCCGTCAACCCTTGCGCTAGGGGCCGCTTCTTTTTCTGACCATATTTGACCTCCACAGGAAAGCCTTGCATGGACAGAAACTAGGGAATAATTCTGGAATTACTGACGTTCCCCTCCCGGAGTGTGTTACTTTGGCGATATTGTAAGGGTTGGTGAAGAGTCTTAAGATAGATTTCTAAACTCTAACCTGGTGTGGTTAAGTTTAGGAGGCCACCCAAGTTTAGTGGAACAGGGGAACCTTCTGGACAGACAAAGCGGACCAATCTACGGTAGCTTGGCAGGCAGTCAAGACTAAGGGCCTCATTACGACCCTGGCGGAAATGGAAAAATGATGGCGGAAATGCAATACCGCCATCGAACACCGCTCGTTGCGATTATGACCCGTCACCGTAAAGTACGATGCCATTAGCGACACCGCAGTGAACGGCAACGCTAACTGCACCAAGTACGCGCACGCGCGCCTTGCAAAACCGGAATCACCGCCATGGCGCAACGGTACGCGAATTCTGACCCTAGCGGACATGTACTGAACGCCATCAAGCACGTCGTAAAGTACAATTCCGCCATGGCGAGAAATACGGCATCGTGAACCAACCGTAAATGGCCCACTGAGTGCCTGTACTCCACTCCCTGGCCACATTGCACAACTCCTGGCAGGCGCAATGTACTCACACTATGCAACCAGTGAAATCTACAATTCACCCATGCATGCCAACGTAGAAAAGCATGCAGGGGCTCAAAGCGCCCCGTGAGTGGGCATCCATGTACGGCATGTCACCATAGCCGTACTGATGCAGCACAGGCATGTGAAGGTACAATACATCAAAATGAAAATCAAGAACACATGACACAAAACAACAGTAGTCCCCCATCGCTTGCCACCAGCGCAAGGCAACATCCAAAACAGCATCCTGAGGGGGATTGCACCAGCCCTGTACTCTTGCCAGTAAACAAACCAACCATCAGCAGAAGCATGTACCACACAAGTTGGCAGAGTGACTGAGCAGCCAGGCTCATCCCAAGAGGGGCCGATGGGAGCTGCAGGGCACAGATGGCATCAATACAGAAGCTATTCCAATGGACATGACCCCAGTCCCCCTCCAACAAACGCACGCAAACACAGTCACCTGTGACCAGCCACATTCTGAACATCCCATCATTCCACCAATCGACCTGGCTGACAGGCACCAGTCGGCCAAAAGCCAATCCCCCGCCCCTGAACAGCACATCATGTAAACAGTCACAATGGCAGCCCCTATCCGTGACCATACTGTGCTACGTAGGCAAACGCGCCCAGTACTGTACCACACAACTCAACTCAGAAGGCGGAACACAATGCAGATCATCTCGCAATACATACCGCCACAAAGCGAAAATCGCCACATCACCTGCAAAGAACAACGCAACACGACAAATATCGGAATACAATTTAAATGCACATCCAAATGACAAAGGCCCCACAGCAATTTGCAAAATAACACCAAAACAACCATCATCACCGAGGGCTGCATCTGCAATAATTGACCAGCTTCCACTTGTGTGACGCCCTGTACCATCATGGCACACAGGGCCTACATCAACGTTCCAAAAGGCAACATGGAAGCGGCAAGAACCGCAGGTCCGTCCCATGAGGCAGGCACTAGTCGAGCTGAAAGGCCGAAATGTTGCACCTAGCCACCAGTACAGCGTAAGGGCATGTGGCCCATTGGCGATCGTCCCATAAGATCGAAATGGTGCTCCACTGATTCACCCGAAGCTGCAGGAGTCGAGAGTAAAAACCATCTGGAGGAGTGGCGTAGAGATGGCATCTGCAATAGGGCAGGAGATACCTGTCACCCAAAAGAAACACAAATTAACCGATTGCATTACGGGACTCATGATGCATTACAATCTTCATTCAACACACCAAATCCACACCCATATGCATGCTAGCCCACTCCAAAGGAATATACACACCCCTAAATCAGTATCGAATCATAACGAAATCAATCGAGGTAAATACACCATTGGCAACGTCGGTTACTGTGCATGCGTCCGTCAAGATAGAACCCATGACATGGGATTAGTAACGTGCCTAGACACAAGTGTATGAAGGCGCGTCGAGACAGGGAGGATCCGACAAGGGCAGATAGACGTAAGTCCCACTATGGCAGCCTTGCATCACATAGCGCAGGGGAAGGGGAGTGATTCAAAAAACCCATGTACATGGCAGACCCTAAACGGAATCATCTGTCCATGCATCCATTCATCATTCCCTCATCCCGCAATGAAAACGCATGAATATTCACTCACATAATATGTGAAACTTCCATCGCGTCTGTGCGTAATGCAGTCTGCAAAAACCACTGTGCCCCTGGCCGGATCTGTAGTGTTGTGAAGCAAGATGGATTTGGGAACGTCCTGCCTTATCGTCCACTACGCTATTGCGCATCCCATTCAATTCATATCATTCATTGCCTGCTCGTTATGGGCCATGTCCCAAGGACATTCTACAATAGAACGTTACATTTCCAGCCAGACCTGTGGGCGTATCCTCGCCGCTACTTCAAAACCAAAAATGCTGGCCTTCGAATTCCTCACTTGCAACATTACGTCGAAAAGGCTTCTGTGAACGCTTGCATTCACAATTACATCAATGTAGTGCGGCTGTGTGTCATAATGCTAACTGGCTGCAATCACAAATGGGACGCCACGCCCGTCGGTGATGTACGTTACTGTGCTGCATGAGGGTCGGCCATCGATCGAGCCCTACATACCACTGACTCTTCACAGGTATGTAAGCGGCTGCAATCATAGCATGTGTAACAATGGGAGCATAGCATGAAAATCAGTCAAAGTACATCACACTGCCATCGGGATTTGATACATGATTCCAATCCCAAGATGCCATGCGGCCAAATGCAGCCTTACGTGCGGGACGTGCTCGGCCAGAAGGGATTGCATCTGCCACAGATTCATTCAATCAGCACAGGTGGAGGCCATACAGGCCGACAGCACATATATAGCAGACCCAAACCCCTCCCACAACCACTCCCACTCCAAAATGCTACCGGCAGGACTAGCGATGTTGGGCCTGGGGGACCAGATAGCACTGCAAGTGCTACAACTACAAGAAGACGACGAACAACAACAGGTACAACAACCGGGCGCACAGGGGAGACGGAGGAGAAGGAGGAGGAGGAGGGCAAGGCAGGGTCAGCAAGCCCCACAAGCACTGCCACTACCACCACGCAAGCGGCCCGCAATCCCACGCCTCCGAGCCGATCCGTTCAACCTCACTGCTGAGCAGATCCACACCCTCTACCGTTTGGACCGGGACACCATAATCGCCATTGTGGACATGACACATGCTGACCTCGTGAGCATGATAGATAGCCCAACCGCCATCCCACCCCTACTGAAGGTGGTGTCTGCACTCCACTTCCTGGCCACAGGCACCTACCAGCACACAGTGGGACAGTTGCATGGCATTTCACAGCCACTGTTCTCACGGACACTCTTCCAAGTGCACGATGCCCTCCTGAAGCACGCCGACGACCACATCACACTACCACGCACGTACCAGGAGATTACCAACGCAAAAGTGGGATTCCATGCACTTGGCGGCATCCCGGGTTGCATTGGTGCCATCGACTGCACCCATGTTGAATTGGTTGTCCCACATGCCATGGAGGTCCAGTACCGCAACCGGAAACAATTTCATTCAATCAATGTGCAAATGGTGTGTGACTCCAACAAGATATTTACGCATTGTTGTGCCAGATTTCCAGGATCTACCCATGATTCTATGGTCCTGAGGAACACAAGAATACCACGCTACATGGAGCGACACGCAGGGCACAGATCCTGGCTACTCGGTGAGTCTCATTCCATGCATGACATCGTGGACCATTTGATGCGTCAATGACCTTGCAGGAGGGGGGGGGGGGCTACTTAGCACTATCATTCCACTGACACCCTTTATTCGTCTCATACAGGTGATGCCGGGTATCCACTGAAGAGATGGCTCCTTACACCAATCCGGAACCCACAGAACGAGCATGAGGAGGACTACAACCATGCCCACTCACGTACCCGTGTGGTCATTGAACAGGCATTCGGCCTACTGAAGGCTCGTTTCCGCAGCCTCAGCAGGTCTGGCGGGGCACTCATGTACAGCCATGAGAAGGTTTCTAAGATGGTCATGGCATGTGTCATGCTGCACAACATGTGCATACGTAGGAATGTGCCCATGCCCCCTGACGCTGTACTGCATGCACCTGAAGATGATGATGATGATGAGGGTGGGGATGTGGAGGCACCTCAAGGAGTCCATGAGGCACAGGATGCACGTGCAATCCGACAGAGCATCATAGATGCATGCTTCTAGCAACCACGCATGGTGCCTATTACACGGAAAGGGGACCTGTGGCACTGTGTGTGTGTAGTACAGGCACATTGTGGACTGTACGCCTATGAAGGCCTCGTACGCAAATATCAATGTCCACACATGTCATTGGATGATAATGAGATGCTGTATTGTTAATGTGATTTGATTTATACACCCTATGGACCCGCCACCCAGTGAAGCCCAACACACCCCCTCCACCCTACTACCTCCCCCCCCAACACCAGTGTCCAAATATGCATGCTGTCCGTGGTTGGACGCTATTGCAAGCCCCCTCTACGGGTATCAGGGGCACCCCTGCCCGTGGAGCGCAGGTTCCTGCCAGATCTGCGTTGGGGGCTGCCCTGGACGGAACTTGCCACGGATGATGTCTCTGCCTGCTCGCGTCCATGCATGTCTCTGAGGGTTTGTGAGAGCTCCGAGAGCACACGGCGCACAGCAGCAAGTTCAGCACAAACGTCTTTGGACGTCGCATGCAGTTCCCCCCTCAGGCTCTCGGTGCTTTTCTCCATTTGTGCTCTCAGGCTCTCGGTGCTTTTCTCCATTTGTGCTCTCAGGCTCTCGGTGCTTTTCTCCATTTGTGCTCTCAGGCTCTCGGTGCTTTTCTCCATTTCTCCCCTGAGGCTCTCACTACTTTTCTCTATTTGTGCCCTGAGTGTCTCGGTGGATGTTTCCATGGCTGCCCTGGAACCCCCGCATTCATTTGCATGGTCCTTGAGTAGCGTGGACACTTCCTGCTGTTGCTCGATCAGCAGGTCGAGGGACTGTTGCCTCTGCTGGGCCATGGACATTTGCGGTGGTGTGACAGGGGGGCTGCTCAACACATGTTGCCTTGGCACAGGACTTGTGGGGGTTGGCCAGTCGTCGTCTTCAGGGTGCCCCTGCGTGGTTTCGTCATGGTGTAGGGGATGGAACATGCAGGGGGATTGGGAAAGGTCATGGATGGTACCTACGTCGCCAGCACTGTTTTCCGTGTCGGAGCATGCTGGCATGACAGCTGTGTCACCTATGGTGCTGCTACCACCAGAGGCAGTGCCATCAGATACGTTCTTTGGGGGGACCTGTGGTGCTGGGGTTGTGGACTTGCTGGCTGCTGGGGTGCCTGTTGCAGTCCCCTCCAGTGTGCTGCCACTTGATTCCTGCTGCTGCCGTGTCTTGATCCTTGCACCTGAGGTGGAGGCTCTTGGGACGTTGGTCCTGGCCCTCTTTGCAGGCGTGCTGGTAGGGGTGTCCTGCAGCTCGTCGTTGGTATCGGACCCTGTGGTGGAGTAAAGAGGGGCGAGCGTTAGTTATGGGTCTGTCGGATTTGGAATGGCAACGTATCAAATGCATTGGGGTGGTACATGAGGCTGATTTGGGACTGGGCCTTGGAGGTGGTCTCATTTTCGTGTGGATTGAGGATGCATTCATTTGGCTGCCTGCAGTTGGGGGTGCATGCTGCACATGTGGGGGTTGTTTATGGCATCTTGATTGATTTGTTTATTCATTCTGACTTTTAGAGGGCGCTGTCAGGGCAAAGTATGTATTGCACTATGGGGTCACATGGTACTGCACATGTTCGTGGTTTGTGGATTTCGCATTGTTACTCTTGGCCAACCTACCTGATTCTCCGGATGTCGGCACTCCTTTCTCCATCCCTCCGACTCCCTCTATGCTCTCCATTCCTATGGTGGAGGCGCAGATATCCTCCCAGGGGGTCAACTTGATGGGCGACTCTGAACCCCCCCCGGTAGCTGTGGCGATGTTCCTGTTCGCAGAAAGTATGCTGCGTACGCGGATCCGCAGGTCGTCCCACCGCTTGCGACATTGCTGTGGCGTGCGGGGTGTTGTCCCCACCGCACTTACGCGCTGTGCCACCAGGGCCCATATGGCCTTCTTGTTGGCAAGGGCCGTCCTGGTCATTTGACTGGAGAAGACGACGGCGGCATTTTCCTGGAGGGTCTCGGTGAGCACGGTCAGTTCCTCTCGGGAGAAGTGTACCTGCCGCTTGCGGTCACACGCTTTCTTGGCTACCTTTCCCATATTTATTTTTTTAACTGGGGTTGCTAACGGGTTGGGATGTGTGTCAGGGTCGGATTTTTAATGGTTGTGTTGGGATTCGGTTTTTATAGTTGTGCGGCGTGCTGTTTCCCGTTCCGGCCACATGCTTTTACTTCCGTTTCCGTATATTTACGGTGGCCGTAATTTGCGGTGCCCGCTCGTTACGGTGACCGCTCATTACGGTGACCGCTAAGATGGGTGGCGGTATTGCACCTGGTGCAGCGTACGGCGGCGGTAAGGGCCGTTTTGGGGTCGTTTCCGCCATCGCAGCCTTTCGGATTCCGCCATGGCGTAATGCTCGTGCCCGATGGGTCGTAATTAGCCGCACTTTGCTCCTTCGTGCAATGGCGGAAACGCTATTTACGCTGTTGCGGTCCGGTCAGTCACTTTCCGCCAGGGTCGTAATGAGGGCCTAAGTCTCAGGGGAGGTGAGAGTGATCGGAAGCCCACAATGAGCACACACAGTAAAACTTCACAGAATATTCTTAGACAAGTGTATTTAACAAAATACATTTATTATAGGCCTTATAACTAAACATGATTAAACCACAGTAATAATAAACAGTTACAACACACCCCTTACACTGTTTACCATATATACAAATGCTTTTCGCCTAATGTGGATACTAGAGGGAACAAACCACAACCTGCAACAGAAGAGGTGAGGTAACACAAATATCACATTAGGCAGTTCTTCAGAGTTAATCCCTAATTTATGCAGTCCAGCCCTATGGAGTGGGGAGCCTTGTGCTCAAAAGTACAGCAGTGTGTTATCAACACGCAGTCTTGCGTAAAAGAGAAAGTGGATCTGCTTCAGAGAGCTGTAGCAGGTCAGGAAGGGGCTTGAGGTGATGACGAACAGTGTCCTATTATTCGAGGAGGGTCTACCCTTGCAGGTAGAGCGACTTTCGAGTTTTGGGAAAAGCTTGGGAGTGCAGGCTAGCCCAGCTAAGGTGAGTATCTTTTCTGGGATTCCCGTCCATAAAGACTAATGGCTATGCCACCGGGCCACCAGTAAGTGATGCAAGTACTCACCGTACCCTCAACACAGTCCAGGCCAAACTGTGCCAGTCTAGTCCAGGTTGCTTGTAAGGTTAACCCCTGCAGTTACACATTGCTCCGCCTCTTATCGTCTTTGGCGGGACAGTAGCCTTTCCTCAGCTCTCGATGAAGAAAAGAAGGCAGTTGCAGTGCAGCATGTCTCAGGGCACAGGAGAGCAGGCAGGCAGGACTCCTACAATGACGGTCACCACAGCAGGGTGACACAGGGACCGCAAATGCTAGTGGCATGGCACACTCTCATAAATCACGACGTAGTGGAGGTAGTATGAGTTGTGGCAGAGAGGGCCCAGGACCACAAGTTAGAGATTCCCAAAGTTTTTGTGTCAACTCGGGACGGAAGCGCTCCTATACGATACCCCGAGTTCCACCTGCTCAGCTCACTGGATGGCCCAGGAACACTTCAGAAGAGGCTCTTTTCGAGGGTAAGCAGGAGGTGCCGAGAGGAGTTGGTCCCACTACTCCAAAGGGTCGAAGGGCCCTTGCAGGCCTTCTGTGATCGATACAAAAGCAGGGGTCCGAAGGAACAGCAGTAGGGTCAGGGTGCCAAACCTTCCAGCACTTCTCTGGCTATTCCACAGGTCTGCTCTTACTTTTCAGGATACTTGGCTCCGTCTGTAGTTTGGTGTGAACTTCAGGTGATCGACCTGGAACGGATGCAGAGCCCCTTCTCTTATCCAAGATTCGTTTTGCGCTCAAATCTGGGATAGCCAATGGAAAATCTGCTCACTTGCACTCGCGCCAGGCGTGGGCCAATCATGGCCCACGGTGGTTCCAGTCATTCAGGGATACCAGACATACTGGCAACAGTAGTGTGGATTGAGCCCAGACAATCCCAACCATCTTCCAGGGCACTAGCCCATGTGCACTAGCACCAGCTCATCCGAGGCACACTTGTACAATCACCAAAAAATCCTAGGAGGGTGACTAGGGCCATAAAACAAGAGGGCCCCTATGCACGGTACTGTAATGTACTTGATACATAGATAAAAAGTTACCAAGAATTGGCAACATAGTTAAAGACTAAGGGAAACATAGTTTCCCCATCCTGGCAGCCTGAGGGAAGTGTCAGTTTCCCCATAACAAATTACCAAAAAGCCCAGAGGAGTGCAGCTGAATGCTGTGCTCAACTGGAAAGAGTCAGGTTAGGTTAGCCAAACAAAAGCAAAAAGTTTGGGGGGATCCATAAATGGAGGGAAAATTGTACCTAAGGGAAATCTTTCCTAACACTTGCCCCTCTCAGACCGAGGACAGGGGGAATTAATCCACCCCTGGATAAGTCTCATGTTCAGGTCAACTAAACATTCTGGACAACCCATCAGCGTTGCTATGTTGGACACCTGGCCTGTGCTCAATGGTGAAGTCAAACCCTTGCAGGCTTATGGACCACATGAACAACTTGGGATTCTCTCCTGTCATGTTCATTAGCCACTTTTTAGGGCTTATGGTCAGTTTGCACAGTGAAGTGGGTCCCATGGAAGTAGGGCCTCAGCTTCTTTAGGGCCCACACAACAGAGAAACATTCTATCTCTACAGTGGACCACCTGACCTCTCTATCTTTATGCTGGTGACTAATGAATCCAATCGGGTGTTCTTTGCCTTTCTCATCTACCTGTGACAGTATAGCACCTATCCCAGTGTCAGAGTCATCTGTCTGCACACTAAAAACATATTTGTAGTCAGGGGCCCTGAGAAAAGGGGCCTGACACACGGAGTCTATTAGGCCATTGAAAGCCTTCTCACACTACTCAGACCAAGAGACCTTCTCATGTTTCTTCAGAGTAGTGAGAACAGTCAGAGGGACACCTATGGTACCATAGTCTGCCATGAAATTTCAGTAATACCAGTGAGACCTAAGAAGGCTCTCACTTGGTTTGTGTAGTGGGGGTAGGCCAGTCCTGTACTGCTTGTACTTTACTGGGTAGAGGCTGAACCCTCCCTCCACCGACTTCATGTCCAAGGTAGACTACTGATCCTTGTCCAATCTGGCACTTACTGGCCTTTATGGCCACTTGGGCCTTCTGAAGAGCCTTCAACACTATTGCCAGTTGTTTCACATGTTCTTCCCAGGTGGTACTGAAAAATGCTATATCATCCAGGCGTACGAAGCAGAATTCATCCAACCCATTTAGGACATGATTCACAAGCCTTTGAAAAGTGGCAGGTGCATTCTTTAATCTAAAGGGCATTACCCTGAACTGATAAAAGCCCTCTGGGGTTGACAATGCTGTCTTCTCCTTGGCATGTACTGCTAGGGCTATTTGCCAATACCCTGCAGTGAGGTCAAATGTGCTGAGGTACTTGGAGGCAAACAAGGTATCCACCAGCTCATCTGTTCTAGGCAGGGGGCGAGCATCTGTCCTCGTGACAGCATTCAGAGGCCTGTAGTCCACACAGAACCTCGGTTCAGAGGTACCTGGCTTTGGCACCAGAACCACAGGACTGGACCATGGACTACTGGAGGGCTCAATCACCCAAGATCCAACATCTTGTTGACCTCGGTTTTGATGTAGGATCTCACCTTGTTTGACATCATATACCCCTTACATTTGTGAGGTACACTGTCACCTGTGTCATTTTCATGTTTGCACCAAGATGTCAAACCAGGAATTACTGGGAACATGGGGGAGCACTGCCTCAGCAAAGTTCTTACTTCCTCTTGTTGGGTAGGAGTCAGGTGGGGGGCCACATTGACATTCAATGGAGCCATTTGAAGGGCTACTTTGGAATAAGTCAGGAAGAGGTTCTGATTCCTTCTCTTCTATGTCAGATGCCAAAGGTAGGGCAGCTAGTTTAACCCTAGGGATGAAAGCCTTCAGTCTATTTATGTGGAAAACTTTGTGGCTTTGACCCGGCCTCCTGAGATCCACTAAATAGTTTATTTCACCCAGCTACTCCACAACTGTGTAAGGGCCTGACCACTTATCCTGTAGGGCTCTAGACCTCGTAGGGTTCATAATCAGGACTTCTTGGCCTGGGAGTCAAGTGAATAAGTGAATCCTTCTGGTCATACCAATGTTTTACCAAAGCTTGACCAGCCTTCAACTTATTACTGGCCTGAGCCATCTGAGGACCATTCTCTTCCTTAACCCCCAGAACATAGTCTACTACATTGGTAGTGATAGAAGGGGTAGGGAGCTCCCACCCTTCCTTGACTATGGCCAGTGGTCCCCTAACAGGGTGACCAAAAAGAAGTTCAATGGGGCTGAAACCAACACCCTCTTGACGTACTTCTCTGTAGGCAGATGGTAAGCATGGTAACAGGAGATCCCACTTTCTCCTTTGGGGTTCTTCCAGAGCCCCAATCATGCGTTTGAGAGTTCTATTAAATCTCTCAACTAAGCCATTTGTTTGTGGATGATAAGCCGATGAAAACGTATAAGTGACCCCACACTCTTTCCACATGGCTGGCATGTACTTAGACCTGAGGTTGCTACCTCTGTCAGACACAACTTCTTTAGGTAAGCCAACCCTGGTAAAAATTCTAAGTAATGCTTTTGCAACTGACTTGGCAGTCACAGGGGGTCATTATGAGTTGGGCGGTAAGGGTTAACGGTCACCGGTAATGATGCCGGTGCCGGTAAACCCTTACCGCCCTATTCCGAGGTCCCTTAGCGGGTCCCAGCAGGAACGGCTGGTCTGACCAGCCGTTCTATGCAGGTCCTGTTAAGGGACCTTGGAGCTAATAACGGGCCTGCAATTTGCGGGCCAGTTATGAGCGCCTTCCCCATTCCCATTGAACCCTATGGGGGCTCAAATGGGAATGGGGAATGGTCAACTGAATGGGTACTTACCGGGTCCGCATAGGTCGGAATGTCCCGGTAAGTCCCCATTCAGCCAGACCGGACCCGGATCTGGGTTTGGAGGCAGCCATGGCACTAATAGCACCATAGCTACCTCCAAACTCGTAATGACCCCCACATTCTTCAATGGGATGGCTTCAGGATACCTGGTGGCATGGTCGTCCAGCACCAACACAAACCTATTGCCTCAGGATGTCTGAATGTCAGGGGGACCAACAATGTCGGTCCCTACCCTCTCAAAGGGCACCCCCACCACATGGAGTGGCACCAATGGATCCTGGATTCTTGATCCACTTTTACCAGAAATCTGACGAGTGGCACAACTCCTACAATGGCCTTCTACATGGACCCCCATCTTGGGCCAGTAGAATTGCATGGATAGCCTCTGCTTGGTTCTCTTGATCCCAAGGTGACCAGCTAGGGGAACTTCATGCGCCAGTTGTAGGAGGAAAGGTCTTACTCGAAGGGGGACCACCAACCTCCTATGGTCATCTTCCGTCGACTCTGTGGGCTCACTGTACAGGAGTCCACCTTTCCAAAAAATCTTATGTTTCCCAGGAGGTTCACTGTCAAACTGGGAACAGGCATGTCTCCTTAGGCCTTCTAAAGATGGGCACTCATGTTGGCTCTTACTAAACTCTTCCCTATCAGGACCACCTTCAACCAATACAGTTCAGGATGATCATGTGGGTTGAGAATTTCAGGCAGCACCTCTTAATCGTCAGGTTCAGGTGCTTGGCCAACTACAGCCACCTCAGTGGCAGGTGAATTAAGGGGAATATTTTCTTTCCCTCTTCTGAGTTTTTTGACTCCCTTAGCCTTAGGTTTACCCTTTGGATTTGCCTCAGCCTTGGACTTGACCAGGGCAGCCTTTGTTTGTGACCTTGTACATGGTCTTTCAGCTGTGTCCCACACAAGACCTAAGTCTATGAGGTAATTTCCCAGCAGAACCTTTCCAGGAACTTGTCTCTATACAGTCAAAGGTATCCTTACTACTGTACCTTTAATTGTTAGATTTACAGACATTACTGAGAACTTGAGAGGGGGTCTATCAGCTATGGGCATCAAGGGAGCTCTGGCAAGCTCTTTTTGGTTTACCAAGGTGGAAACCACCACAGTTCTGCTGGCCACACTATCCCCAAGGGCAGGAGTGCCAACTCCATTGATTTGCACACCATCTTTAAAGTAGTGCTTGGTATTATCAGGAATACTAGCATAGGCCTCTGAAACTCTGGGCTCCCAGGAACCCTGGAATATGAAGACTACTTCAGACTCTATCCCACTTGGGAAGGAGTCTGAGGAGAAGGATGCCCCGTGACAATTTCTTCTTCCTCATAAAAGCAGAAGGCTAGACTCACAGAGTGGACCCCCAAGGTTTTAACCTTACATCTGGGGTCCCCCCTCACATGGTCACTTGCTCCACACACCACACAAGATCCGCTTGGTCTTGGGACATAGGGAGGCTTACTGTAACCAGAGCTATGCTTGGGAGGATGGCTCCCACTATTCTGAACATTCTCATGTGACGTATCCTTACTATGCTTTTTGCGGCCTTTATGAGTGGAAGATTTATCAGTACCCATACCTACTTATCTTTGTGCTTTTTCCCCTCCTCCTGCTTACCAGGAGCAGGCTTGTCCTTATGGGACATTCTGTGTGACACCCATAAATCTGCTGCAATGGCTAACCTCTTTGGGTCTATCTCCTTAGAATGAGCCAGGTGCTGCTTAAGCTCAGGGGAACAAGAAGTAAAAAAATGTTCATACCCTCAAAGTTGGTGATCTTATAACCTTCCATTCAGCCAGTCAAGTTTTTCAAAGAATCCGTTACAAATGATACCCAAATATTGCCTTCTTTCTATTTGTAATCTCTGAATATTTTCAAGTATTGGGCAGAGTTCCCAAACTTCAAGACCAGAGTTTGCTTTAAAAAAAATGTTTAATTGTGTTTAGTTAATATAATCAACTTTTACTATTTAATTTAAAACATAACACAAAAAAGAAATACCACAATATAACAACACATATAAAATTAGAAAATTACAAATTTTCGAAAATTAAAAGGAATCCAATTTAAATACATTCTCCTAAATAATTGGCAACATATTGATTTGGATCAAAACTCCAATTTTCAGAACAGATCATACTACACAACACTTTTTGAACTGGGCTTCTAGATCTCTTATGCGTTTTACTTTTCATTGGTTTCAGGATATATTGCATTCAAAAATTGCACAATCGATATTCGAACTGTTAGTTTAGCATTGTTGAAAAGATGTTGCCATATCGGACTTGTTTCCATATTAACATACAGCAGTGCACATTCTTTTTTAAAATGAATACTCCTAAAACTAAATAATCTCGGACAAACCGTTAAACAATGCTCTAACGTTTATTTTGATGACTTATTTTCACAAAATCGACAAAAATGTAATTCTTTCGATATAAGTTTCCTTTGCACCAGAATCTCCCTTGTTGGCCAAAGATTCAGCCTAAACCTGAGATATTGATTGAGCAATTTAGGCACAGGACACTTAATGAGATAATCTGCCATTACGCGGAAACGCTTGTGTAGAAATGGGTTAGACCAAAAACCTTTGTAGCTTAGACACAATGTGCGATTAACTATCCAGTCATTCTGATACAATTTGACTTTGGCACGTTCAGGGTTAGTTAAAAGTAAGTCTAGGGATATTGTGGCATTGGCTAATGCTTCTAGTGTACAGTCACACCACATTTTGGTAAATGTCTGGTCTCGTGCCATTAGATGTTCAGCCATAATTCCCAGTAAATTAGTTGAAGATAAACCTAGAATACATTTCCTAAGTAAGGCAGCCATTCTCCATTTTACTTGTACTTCAAGTGAAAGCAGACCAAGTTCATGCCTAATCAATGGTAGTGGCACGGATGCTGGTAAGTTTAATAGTTGTTTCCAATATCGAGATTCAAACTTTTGCCAGTTAATATTTTTGAGCAGAAAGGAATCAACCCCGTACAACAACTTAGGAATGACCTTTTGTTGATAAAATGTCATAAAATGCCTTAGAGTGAATTTCCCAAACTTTCCCTTAAATACTTTTGCTTGACATATTGGAGACTGTAATTTGTTACACATGTCTAATTCAATAGCCTTGGTAGATAAAGAGTCCACAATGCTTACTCACAAATACTTATATTGATGAACTTTGGTTAGACATTCTTGTTGAAGGTATTATACGATTATACAATTTTATTTTGGTATTTTTCTGAGGTCGACACACCATGATCTGTGTTTTTTGAAGATTGATGATCAAGTTGTTATTGACTACATACTGATCCAGTTTATTAAGCAAGAGTTGCAGGCCCGTTGGAGTTTGAGATATAAGAATAAGGTCGTCAGCATAAAGTAAATGCGAAATTGTGTATTTCCCTAATTTGGGAGAGTCACAACGCCCAGACCGCAATTCATCACCTAGGTCAAGCAAGAAAAAGTTGAAAATTGTTGATGCTAATATGCATCCTTGCTTTACACCTCGATGAGTATGCGAAATTGCAGATAATTTTCCAGATAGATAATTAACCTAACTTGCACTGACGTGTTGGAATGGAGTCTCATAATCAAAGACGATATAGAGATGGGGCAATTATGCTGGGTAAGTTTGCAGTGTAAAATTTGACGATCAATAGAATCAAAAGCAGAACAGAAATCTATGTAAGCTATATAAAGATTTTGGTTTTTGATGCCATATTTCGATTTTAGCATACTCAAAACCATTAAATTCGGGCTCGTACCCAGCCCTGCTACAAATCCCGTTTCAAACGGTTCACGAAGTTGGTTCACAGACATCCATTCATTGAAATCCCTCAGTACTAGTCTAGAAAAAAATGTTCCCGGAGCATCTAATAATGCTATTGGTCTATAGCTAGCTGGTTGAGAATAGTCCCCTTTGTAAATTGGGACAATTATCGAGTGTTTCCATGAGGCAGGGATAGTTTGTGATACATTGACTTGCGTAAATATGTTAAATAGTATGTTAGACCATAGCTCTGGATGTTTTTTAAATGTTCTATTAGAAAGACCGTCTGGGCCTCAAGCCCCTGACTTACTGATTTTACTTATGTAACCTTTGATATCATCTAGATCAAATTTTTGATGGAAATGTCCCCAACCTTGATTTATAATAGCAACCTTGTTTGATAGAGCTGTATAAAGGTCTTAGAAGTGAATACTCCAATCCTGTTCAGTAACATTATTAGCTTGTACA
This sequence comes from Ambystoma mexicanum, assembly GCF_040938575.1. Taxonomy (NCBI): domain Eukaryota; kingdom Metazoa; phylum Chordata; class Amphibia; order Caudata; family Ambystomatidae; genus Ambystoma; species Ambystoma mexicanum. Next base: position 108,429,454 of record NC_090938.1, on the reverse strand, counting down.
ATCGCTTGTGTGTGATACACTGTTTGATTTAAGAGAGACCAAGTATACGCCATGCTCTTTTTACTTTCTCCATCGAGCTGATATCTTTTAGCTTTGGTCGCTTTAAGCCAGTTTTTATATTTGGTCTTAATATTGAATAAAAATGTGGCTCTCTTTGAGGATGACATTTGAAGGGCTTCTCTTTTTTGCCGGTGAAAATCAATCTTCCTATCTCTAGTAGCCGCATCATACACATGTAGTTTTGGTCGTAAGGTTTGATATGATATGGCATTTGATAACTAAACATGCCTCTATTGCTTGTGCATTGGAAGTGTTGTAACATAATTTTTAATTAATTTCGCAAAGTCATTCTGTCAGCCTTTGATAGTTCCATAATGGCACTGCAGCCAGAATGGGGTAGTCGATTGAGCAACCATGCAATCTTATCAGCATCCACAACTTCTTGCACTTCACATGCATACTGAAAAGCAGTTAGCCAGTCCATGATGTCATTCTTGTCATCATACATACTAAGCAGATCTTTGGGAAACCTTGGATGAGAGGAGGGGCCAGACCCATTACTAGATCCTCTAGAGGAGCCATTGGCAGCTTGTAACTTGACAAGCTCCAATTGGTGATCTCTGTCCTTCTGTTTCTCTGTTTTCTCTAGTTTTAGCTTAGCCATGTGAAATTGAAGCTCCTTCTGCTTAAACAGCAGGTCTTTGGCCTTATTACAAGTCTGGCGGTAACCCTGCTGGTGCTACCGGCGGGTTGCCCGCGGGTTGCCGCCGGACTTGCAATATTTAGCGGCGCCTGGCTTGCCGGTAACAACTGGGGATTACAACCGCGGCATTCCAGGAAGTCAAGCGTCAGTAAATTGTAAATCCCGATTCCCATTTGAGTCCCAGAGGATTCAATGGGAATGGGGACCACGGAAGCACCGGCACCGTTAATAACGTTAATAACGGTGCCGGTGCTTCCGTGAAATTCTGCGGGTGGGTGCCGTTCCGCCCGCCAGGTCTGACCCTGGCGGGCGGGACGGCACCTGTCTGCAGAGTCGTTCTGTGCCGGTCCGGTAACAATGGTGCTGGTAAGCTTACCGGCACCGTTGTTACCGGACCAGCACAGTTGTAATGAGGCCTCTTGTCTTTTGAATTCTAGCATGGCCTCAGCCTCAGTGCCAGTAAATGAAACATGGGACTCTACATTATCCCTATCATCATATCATCATTATGACGGCAGCAACAGTCCTTTCATCGCTGTTACTGGGAGCAGCCCCAGCACTTTTTGCACTGTTATAAGAAGGAAAAGCTGTGATTTGGCTTTACCTGCCATTTGATGATATTCTGGATCATTTCAGCTTTTGTGCCAGAGGCTGACAGATCTTCCCTAGCGTTTCAGACTTGGAAGCACTTAAAGTTATATTCGCAATTGCTTGCATGCTATAAGTGAGGCAGGCAGCTTACAGTAAAATGTAAACTAAGGTCACCGTGTTTCTTGTATAAGTGTAACCAGTGTGCAACACTGCGTACCTCTGATCTTATGCCACCACTATACACTAATTTGTTGGGATGGATTTCTAAACCCTGAACTGGTGGGCAGATGTTTAGGAGCCTACCCTAGTTTAGTGGAACAGGGGAACCTTCTGGACAAGCCAGACCAATCTACGCTGGCTGGGCAGCCGGTCAATGCTAAGTTTCAGGAGGGGTGAGAGTGATTGGAAGCCCACAATGCGCACCCACAGTAAAACTCCACAGAATACTCTTAGACAAGCGTATATAAAAAATAGATTTATTATAGGCCTTATAACTAAACACGTATAAACCACAGTAATTATAAACAGTTACCACACACGCCTTACACTATTTACCATATATACAAATGCATTTTACCTAATGCTGTTAGTAGAGAGAACAAATCCACAATCTGCAACAGAAGAGGTAAGGTGATACAAATATCACATTAGGTAGTTCTTCAGAGTCGATCCCTAACTTATGCAGTCCATCCCTATGAAGTGGGTAGCCTTGTGCTCAAAGGTACAGCAGTGCGTTAACAACGCACAGCCGTGCGTAAAATCGAAAGCGGGTCTGCTTCAGGGAGCTGTAGCAGTTCAGGAAGGGGTTTGAGGTGATGAAGAACAGTGTCCTATTATTCGAGGAGGGTCTACCCTTGCAGATAGAGCAACTTTGGAGTTCCGGGAATAACTAGGGAGCGCAGGCTAGCCCAGCTAAGGTGAGTATCCTTTCAAGGATTTTCATGCGTAAAGAACAATGGCTGTGCCGTAGGGCCACCGGTAGGTGATTCAAGTACTCACCGACACTTCACACAGTCCAGGACAAACATTGCCAGTCTATTCCAGGTTGCTTGTAGGGTTAACCCCTGCAGTTGTACGTCGCTCCGGCTCTCAGCGGCTGCTGGACAGAACGATCGTCCATGCCAAGACAGTAGCCTTTCCTCAGCTCGCGATGAAGAAAGAAGACAGTTCCAGTGCAGCACATCTCAGGGCACAGGGAGTCAGGCAGGCAGGACTTCTACAATGACCGTCACCACAGCAGGGCAACACTGGGACTGCAAATTCTCGTGCCTTGGCGGACTCTCATAAATCACGACCCAGAGGAGCGAGGACAATGGGTTTTGGTGGGAGAGGGCTCGGGGCGGCAGCGCTCCTATACTCTACCCCGGGTTCGAGCTGGTCAGTGTGCTGGATGGCCCAGGAACACTTCTGAAGAGGCTCTTTTCGAGGGTAAGCAGGAGGTGCCGAGAGTAGTAGGTCCCACTACTCCAAAGGGTCGAAGGGCACTTGCAGGCCTTCTGTGATCGATACAAAAAGAGGGTTCCGACAGGGACAACAGCGGCGGGGTCAGGGTGCCAGTTTCCCCATAACAGGTGAGCAAAAAGACGAGAGGGGTGCAGCTGAAGGCTCTGCTCCACTGGAAAAAGTCAGGATAGGTAAGCCAATCAAAAGCAAACGGTTTGGGGGGGGGTTCATAAATTGCACCTAAGGGAAATCTTTCCTAACAAGGAGTCTCGACAATGATGTGCTCCTCCTGGATGAATGGGCAGTAATTTTTCAATGCCCACACCATTGCCAGGAATGCCTTCTCGCAGTCATTGAATTTTTACTCCACAGAGGATTTTTCCTCGCATATGAGATTACTTCGACCTTGTCATGCTTTTCATACAACACCGCTGTTAGGCGAGTATCTGAGAACCCTGTGTCCGCGATGAAGTCCTTGTTTTTTATGGGGTAAGCCAAACAAGGAGCCCGGGAAAGGTTTCTTTTCAGTTGTTTAACTGTCTCAGCCTGTTCCAGACCCCACTCCCACTTGACTCCAGCCTTTACTAAATGGACCAAGGGTCGAGTGGCCGCTGCATAGTTTTCAATGAACTTCCGACTATAATTAGTGAGTCCAAGAAGGCATCTTCAGTCTCGCAGAGTGGTAGGATCTTTTAATTTCATTAGGCTTCCACCTTCTTCGCCTGGGGATTAAGACCCTCAGGGGTGATCTTGCGCTCTAAGAAGTTCACTCGGGTCCCACACCACTGTGCCTTTTTAAAGGAAAGTTTTGCTCTGTCTTTCTGCAAGTGTGTGTAACGCTTACCTTAGACTCTGCAGGAACACCACTCCAACTGACCTCTTCTCTTTTCTCAGAGTGTGTTGTTACCCTTTCTCTCTCTCTTTAGCTGAAACTATCTTCAAGTTCACAAAGAGTCTAAGCAACAACTAGAGAAACACCAGGAATTATTTAAGTGAGCTTTCCCTGATAACTGAGAGGAATAGGGATTCTATCTCAATCTGATTCTGAATCTAAGTGACTCCAACCCCTTACCTTAATTTATGGTATGGTGAGCTATCCATCCTGCAATATATGCAGGGGCGCAGGTTCTGAAGATGGGAGACTAGCTCGATGCCTGGGCACAGATTCTGAAGATGGGATTGATTGCGCACAGAGCTGGAAAAAACAGTATTTTACTGACAGAGGGACGAGGAGGTTGCTATAAAGGGGAGTTCCGTGACCACAACTCCTATGGCTAATACTAAACTCAAGGCAATGTAAACACCACAGTGAATTCTAGAGAAAATGCGGAGCAACCTAATTTGCCTCTTTTCATCCGAAATGGTAAGCAGAAAATGTACCCATTCATACAATAATTGTCAGAATAAACAATGCGCCTACAGACACATGAATGCGGTTTTATCGAACTCTAGTTCGTTTTCTGAGACAGCGTGACTTGTAACTGCGCATGCAAGTCGTGAGGAGATCACTTTGTAAAAACAAGTGAAGAATTACTGTAACAACTCCATGCCACCACAAGCGCTAATGACAACCATAAAACTCCTCACAACACCATGGTACTTGCGTTTCGCTGAGGTAGTCGAGAAAACAAGTGGAACGGTTTTCTCTCAGAAACCTCACACACGTCAGGAGCCGAGGAAGGACAGGACAGTGGAGGAACTGGGCACTGTGAAAGGACAGGGAAGATTACTATGACAACTGAGGGCAAGAACTATGACAGAAACAAATAGGGAAATCGGAGAGTATCTTCTGACAGGAATCCGGACCGCGGTAAGCGTCGCTGGTAACAACAGACGTGAAGCGCGGAACAACAGAGGGAGGGGCTTAAATACTCTAGGAGCTGCCGCAACTAGACTGCTGCCTGAAATTCAAGGTGCGTATTCAGACCGCCATGTTGGAAGATGAGGAAGTGGTTTTAGATCCGCTAACCCACTAAGCTCTCCCTACTCTTGGACCAGGAATTGTAGGCAACCACCCAGGAAACCTTGGAATTCTTTTTAAGAGGGATACCCGTGGTCATGACAGTGTGTTAGAACATAGCAGATTTCTGCTATGTTCCTCCACATTTGAGCTCTTGATCAGAACAACATCTACATAGGCCAGGTTTCCCCTTTCGCGCAAGTGGGACATGGCCTTATGTAGACAGATGTTGAACTCATTGCCAGTGTTTATGTACCCAAAGGGGGTTTTGGGTCCATGTGTACTGCTGCCCCCGAAGGTAAAGGCAAGTTTATACTGGTCTTCCCTACTCACGGGTACTGTCCAATAGCCGTTGGTCACGTCAATGGTGGTGTACACCTTTGATACTTGGATCTGGGCCAGCCCTTGATCGATGAAGGGAAGTGGCCATCATGACATGTGGATCCGTTTATTCAACTGCCTTAGGTCTGCATATAGATTCAATTGGCCGTTTGATTTGAGTATCCGAAGTACCGGGTTGTTGAAGGTACTGTGGGTCAGACGAATGATCCCAGAGCATTCTAAGTTCTTAATAATCTCCCTAAGTGACTCCATAGACGCGAGAGGTAAACTGTATTGTTTCACAAATACTGGAGCCATCTCGGGTCCGTGGTGGTTGAATGAATGGATGTGCATCCACAGTCGGATGAGTCCACTGAAGAGATATCTTGGAATTCAAGGAAGACCTGTTTCAGCTTTTGTCTTTGCTCCTTGTTAGGGCTATATTTCTATACTCTGGCTCGGTGGACCGATGTATTCAAGGCCAACCTATATTGTGACAGGGACAACTCTGGGGAGCTGTAGCCAAAAACCTATTCAAGGTAGCAAGGCGAGTGGTCTAGGCTAAGTCTCAAGAGGTGGTGAGCTTGTAAGAGGTCCACAATGAGTACACATAGTGCAGCAGTCAAATAGTACACTTAGACAACCAGGTATACAAATACTTCTTTATTTATGACCAAAACACATATTGAAAAATGACTACAAACAGGTAATATCACTCAACATTAAAATTAGATACAATTACTGCTGTAGGGGAAAATACATAAAAAACCCATGAAAAGAAAGGCAGAGATTAGCATTTGCACTACAAGTTCACAGAGAGTAAATCCTAACTACAGAAGTCCATACCTAAAATGCATGGGGCCTTGTGTCCAATGCTTCAGCAAAGTTTCACACAATTTATGAAGGGTCTCTGGGGTCCAGTGAACAGTTCTAAGTGTCAGGGGACGAGATAAACTAGCTAAAAACAGGTTCCCAACTTTCAAAGTGCTTGCGTGGACAAGCAATGGCAAAGCCAAAGTGTTAGAAAGGTTTTATAAACGTTATCAAACTTTTAATGGGGAGTTAGCGGGGGCAGGTAAGTATCGCTATAACTCAACCCCCATACTCCAATTCTTCATGAGACTTGTCAGGTTGGTTGAAGAAGGTCCATTGTCACTTTTCCGGCTGTAAGCCTTAGCCCTTGATCCCCAGGGGTTTCAGGTTGGAGCAGATGTCCGGTTGGTGTCTGATGCTGGTGCAAGGACTCTCAGTTGAAGAATGCAGCAAACCTTGATGCAGGGCTCTTCTCAGGACAGGAATGGATGCAGGTAAGAAAATTCAGACAACCAATACACGACGATGCAAAGGGATTCACTTCCCATGGTCAGACTTTCCCTCCTATCTCAGGTCCCCTTGAAGCTTGGATCACATCATTTCGCAGAGGTAAGTCTTGTGGCACAAGCCGAGGATCCCCCAAGTTCCAGGCTTCAATGTGGTACAGCGACATCTGCAGCGTGGTAGCCAAAACTCAGAGCTGGTCAGCCAAAGGGCGGTCCTGGTGCACTTCCAAAGGCTCTTCTTTGTAAGACTCCAAGCTGACAATGAGAATGGAGGTTCCCTCCACTCCAAGAGATCTTCCACAGGACAGGGCTCTACCAAGGCAGCAGCAGAAGTGTCCAATCGGGACCCCTGGCAGCAAACACACATAGCCCTCCAGTAGCCAGCCAAAAGCCATGCTTTCCAGGGCACTGGAAGTCCATATAAGCCTGAAGGATATGTCAGTTTCCCCATCACAGAGCTTAATGCTTCACTGCACTGTAAAAAGAACAGGTCTGATTAAAAAATAAAAGCAAATGGTTTGGGGGTCCATAGAAATGGAAGGAAAGATGCAGTAAAGAGGAATCTTTCCTAACACTCCTCAGTCTCACGGGCATCAGCAAGATTGATCCTTTCCTCGACCATCTGCTTGAAACTTAGAAAGACATCTGGCTTGGCAATTTCAACGGTACTCTCCAGTTGGGTGGAGAGATCTCTTTTTGATGGTGTTGACCTGGACAGCAGGTTCCATGGATTCGAGCAAGTGGTTCTCAGTAGGGGCAGCAAGAGTACACCATGAAATTCCCCCATGCCTAATAAAGGTCTTTTCTGGAGGAATACCGTTGTTGATGTCGAAACAGTCGTTTGGGATTGGTCCCATGATTTCATCCCCTAAATCAATACAATAATGTTGAGCATCAACCGCCATCCCAATAAAGGTGTCTGCGCCCAAAGTGATACTTCGAGGGTTGCTGTTATTCACCAATATTCAAATGGTGTTGTGTTCTAGGTCTACTATAGGTGTCACATTTAAATACAAACCTTGTTGGTGGGAATTTACATTTATATAGGGGTCCTGATGTTTGAGGTTCTGTCCTTGCTTAATTTTGAGGGGAATAGTGAATTGTTGAACCTGTCCTAGGAAGGTAACCTCTTCTCACACTTGAACTTCAACGGCACAGGGCAGCATATGAGCTGACTGGAGTGCTTTTTCAGTGTTGTCAAAGCCCATGGGGATACCCCCCAGTTATGACCAGGCTTTATTATTAATTAGGTCCAAACTGATTGTGAATCAATTGAGAATGTCACTGCCTAAATAAAAGGCGGAAGGAACATCTCTCACAACCCAACAATTATGTTCTATGCTTTTGTCACCAATGCAGATTTTTAGCATACACCTGCTAGGCAGGAAATGCTTGGAATTTGAGGTTTCCAGACCTCTTTCCTATTTGTCAATCAATTTAAATGTGGGAATGGTCTGATCTTTTAGGAGTTTCCTGAACAATTCTTCGCTGATGAAGCGCCTTCCATTATTCAGGCAGACTCAGGCGAGCATCGGCTTCTCCCCCTCATTTAACCGAATGGGGAAAAACCACTGTTCGCCCTTTTTCTGAATGTCTGTCAAACTTTGAGTGGGTTCTTCCTTGTCAGGTTTCACAGGATTCAAGGTGTCTTTTGATTTTGGACTGGTGTAAAATGTTGGGGTGTTCCCTTCCAGTGTAGATTGCCACTTAAAACTGGGAGGGAGGTTGATTTTCAAGAAGGGTTCCCATCACCAGTTTGTTCTCCTACAGAGATGACAGTGATGTCTGGGACTTGGTTATACTTGAAATGGAATTTGACTTTCTCAGAAAGTTGATACATTAAATGACAGGTACCATTCCTACTTACATAATTGGTACTCATTTTTCATTTTTATAGGCTGGTTAGTCTGGGTCCAGAGGACCTTGTTTACACAGTCGATTGGAGGTGATAACCTCCTCAGGAGATTATTCCTGAGTAAACAATATGTGCCCTCTGGAGTCATGACTATCACCGGATGTTCGGTCGATGTCGCCCAATTTTTATTTCCAGATCTGTAGTCCCTTTGACAGAAATATCATTCGCGTAAAAATTATGGAGTTGTCCAGTAAGTGTTGTGAGGGGAATTTTGTGGCCCTCCCCCCGTCCTGAGTTTAGTTGGTCAAAGGCCTTTTTGGACAGGAGGGTGGCGTGGGATCCAGTATCCACCAGAGCTGATAATTCACACTGACCCTGAACATTACCAGCGCGTAAACTCTGCCTTCTTTCTCCTCCAGGATGCAAAGAAAGTGTGGGTTATTTGCCAGTCCGGTGGTCATTTTCTTAATATTGAACTCTGACATTGTGGGCCTCATTTCAAGTCCGGTTGTAACCCTGCCGCTGCTACTGGCAGGTTACCGCTGGACTTGCAATATTTACCGGCGCCTGGCTTGCCAGTAACACCGGAGATTACAACCCCGGCGTTCCGGGAAGTCAGGCGCCGGTAAATTGTAAATCCCCATTCCCATATGAGTCCCATAGGACTCAAATGGGAATGGGGAACATGGAAGCACCGGCTCTGTTATTAACGGTGCTGGTGCTTCCGTGAAACTCTGTGAGCGGGTGCCCACACGCAGAGTCATACTGTGCCGGTCTAGTAACAACAGTGCCGGTAGGCTTACTGGCACCATTGCTACCGGACCAGCACAGTTGTAATGAGGTCCTGTGTGATCTGCCAATTTTCTGTGTCGGAGATCAGGCATCTGTAAATAAAATGTTACAGCTAACAATGGGCGAATTTGGGGAATCCTCTTTCTCCTCCGATTCTTTGCTGTCCCGTTTAGGGGAAAGGACACCTCAGTTTCTATTCTATCTGACTCACGTTTTCGGGGTTGAATATATGTCTAGTTTTGGGGCGGTCTCCATACTTGCCCCCGTCCCACTCAGGGTCTTTTGGGACCGATTTTTCTTTGGGAGGGATCCCACTGTTTTTGAAAGAGTAGGTCTGCTTACCTGACTCCTCAAGGGATTATTCTCTTTCATAGGGGATGACCCGGAGTACCTCAACAAAGTGAGTTCTTTTTTGACCTCTACTACTTAACCTTTTCTCCTTGTGTTCTAACATTTCGGGATTAGAAGAGTAACTTTCAGGCTGAGAGCTTTTTAGGGGTTCGGTTTGGGTGAGAAAGGAAGCATCCTCTAGGTCTTGGCATCTCCCCTCCACCATGGCCCCCTCCTCAGAAACCTGTGGTTTGTCGGATATTTCCTCCCGTCATTCCCCCCCCCCCTGGCATCAGACCTTGGTGCTGGGGAATGCTGGAACATAGGGTTAGGTTGAGGATTGGACTGAGCCCTCGGCATGTGCCCCAGATCATTGGTCAGCTGCTGAACCTGTCACTCCGGCTGCAATACCTTTTCTGGGTGGTAGGGATGTCTTGAGTCGTACCTCGGCTGCTCCCAAAAAGGGTAACTGTCCCTTATCCCAGAGTAGCTAGGGTAATGGAAATGTCCCCCATAATTTTCCATCCTGAATCTCCCTTCTCCCGGGTTCAGGGGTCTATGGAACCGGGAGAGAGAGAGGATTATTTTAGAAGTTCTGGTTTGGTGGATATCTGGGGAAAAAGTTCACATTGGGAGTAATACTTCTCTCCTGGGGAAGTTTGGTGGGGAAGTTTCCCGGTGCAGTAGTTATGTGATTGGTAGACATCCCTTAGGCCGGGGAGTGTATACATGCTTCAGGATTGGTACCTAGGGCTTACATAGGTGGCAGGTTCTGAGGGATCATTGTTCTGGTTCCCTGCCTGACCATTCGATTGGGCCGGGTTGGGTGTCCCTTCTGCCTTCCATTTTGCTCGTTGGCAGGAGGGTTACTTTTATTCCCCTCTCCCCCGTCTCCAGATCCAATGGAGGGGCAGTTTGTACCGCTGCCACATTCGCAGCAGCAGGGGTGTTATATGGTTTGGAGGTTTTGGGGGTGTTTTTACTCTCAGTGGGCTTCTGGACCTCATAGATCCTGGTGGCCTGTTCAATCACCCAATACAGCGTCCTGCGCTGATGAAAATCCCGCACCATCTAAGTCATTATGTTTTTAGGGAGAGCATGAAAATATGTAGTTATGAACTTCCTACTATTTGTGTTCATCCGCCAGGAAGTCTGAGCAAATGCCTGCTTCAACTCCTGCACAAACTCCCTAGGCGCCTGTCCTCCCCACATTGCAAATGATATGCAGCCTTACGGGGCTCTTGTGGGTTCCTATATGTGGAAAATATTTTAAAATGGCTGCCTTATAGGTGGACCATTGATAATGATTCTGGTCCTCCAGTGGCGAAAAGAAACTGGAGTATTCAGGAGAGAACCTCCATTTCAAAACGCCATACAATTTATGTCATTTTTTATTCCAAATGAGGATATCATTTGTTCATACAATTCTATATGTTTCCACATAGAATACTTAGCGTTTTTATGGTATGGGGCCATGAAGCTCTTTATGGCCCTAATCTGTCTAATTGGGTTTTTGACACAAGCAGCCTAGGCTCTCGGCATGGGATGGCTGTTCCACTGCGTAGGGCCTGACGCTCATGAAAGCCTCTCAGCCGTTACCCCGAGCCTGTCTGCTATTGCACATCATTGCACTTTCCCTTCCTCTATCTCACTCTCTGCCTCTGGTGTTCCCCAGGGGTCTAACCTCTCTCCCTGGCTGTTCAACTAATAGCTGGCACCTCTCACCCACCGCATTGCTACTCTCTGCTCCAACTTTCAGTGCTATACGGATGATACTCAGCTTGTTTTCAGGCTCCCCTCTGCCACCTCTTCTCCTTCTCTCATCTCTAACTGTCTGTCTGCTCTCCAGGAGTGGTGTGCTGCCAACGATCTCTGCCTTCATGCAAGTAAGACTGAGATTCTCCTCATCGGCACACCTGCACCCTCCTTTCCCGTCACTCTCTGGCAGGCCTCCCTTGGCCCTCTTCCTGCTCCTAGGCTAAGAACCTCGGGGGCATCTTCGACTCCAAACTCTCCTTTTCTCCTCACATCTTGAACATCTCTGAGAAGTCAAACTACCAACTGCACCTCCCAAGAGGTATTCTTTCTTTCCTCTCTTTCCCCCAGAAGCTCACTGTCTCTAGAGCTCTGGTTCTCTCTAGGCTGGACTACTGCAACAGCCTCTTTCTAAATCCGCCTACTTCTACTCTCCGCCCTCTGCAACTCATCCAGAACACGGCTGCGAGAATTGTCATTGGTCTCAAGCCCATGGATTGTATCGCTCCAGCACTGACATCTCTGCATTGGCTGCCAGCGGCTGCAAGGATTAAGTTCAAGACCCTCTGCATTGTCCACAAGGCCTTCTGGGGTCTGGCTCCTCAATACCTTCAACTCTCTCTTTGTAAATACCTTGCTACTCAAGCTCCTCGCTCCTCCACCTCCAACTCCCTCAGGTCAGTCGCTTCTCCAAGCAACAAGTTGGTGGCAGATCTCTTTCTTTGGCTGGGGCCTCCCTCTGGAACAGCCTCCCTGCCTCTCTGAAACTTGAGGAGAACTATCTCTGGTTCCGGAAGCACCACAAGACCTTTCTCTTTGCTCCTGCCTTCTCTCTTCCTCCCCCTGCTGATTTATTGTCCTATACTGCACTAGTCACCTGTGTTAGGGGAGATTCTGGGGCCGGCAGAACCGTACCTAGTTTTGGAGGACCTCCAGCTCACAGAGGGCCCTAACTCCCTCCAATGTCCCAAAGAAGTCGAGGTCCACAAAAGGAGCAAAGGTTAACTACCGTTTTATTATATCAAACGAGCAGGGACAACATAAACGGCATCAAGTTTAATCCGAGCACATCTCGCTAATTTCAGGCGCGCAGGCCCCTTTGTACATTTGTGATGTCACAATCATCGTCACATACCAAAATCCTTCCCCGAACCTAACGCCACCCTGGGTTGGTTCCCAGAGTGGTAGGTCCAGTATAGGGATGTATGTGTTGCCGTGTTATTGGTGGGCATGCTGTCAGGTGGTACACTTGGGCCATCCCTAAAAATTGCTACCTGACAATTGTTACATTAGAACCCCTGATTATTGGCTGGAGATTCTGGATGCCAGCCTCTGTCCCCCGGTGTGCTGATTGGTCAGGCCGCAGGCCCCCAAGCCTGGGACTAACGTTGTTCCCAGCCCGCAAGACACCTGCTTTCGTATACTATGTATCAACAAGATATAATTATGTGATAGTGTGTAACAATGGAGTCTTTGCTAATGCCATGAGAGCAGTCCAGTCCCAGCGCATATTGTAGGTGGATTGTTGCAATTATGTGGCAAGGTTCAGTCTCATATGTGGGATGGCTACAGCTTCCCAGATACCAGGTCTTAGTATCATGTCAGGTCAGCCGGATCATGTGTGAGGAGACCACTAGGGAAGTCGAATTACTTCAATTTGATTTGTATTTTAGGTTGAGGTGTCCTGTCCTGTAGCCGGACTCGTCGTGCACTGTGGGTGAGGAATGTCACTTGCAACATTATGGCCTTGGCGGTAGCAGTCCTTGCCAGGGTGATTCTGCTCGCTCAGCAGCTTGCAGCGATGAGATCCCTGCAAAAGGGGTTTAGTGTGCTGGATTGATCCGAAGCCTACCTAAATCCTGGTTATTCTTCCAATATGATTATTCCAGGGTTAAGCATATGCAGTGGGTGATCAGGCCCCTTAAGTGCTCCTGTCTATTCATAGAGTAAATAGCAAGTAGCATCTGCAAGCATATACACAAGCTCTTCTGGCATCTTGCGTTTCTGCGGTGCAATAGCGGCCTATGTGAAAAATAATAAACATGCAGACTGAATGTGTGTTACTGTCCTCCAGCTCATAGAACTGTATGCAGATGTTCTTCATGTATGTTGATGTGTGAGTTCTCCGATCGCGCCTATTGCACATGTGCTTCCTGTCTAATGCGGCTATGTTGTCATGAAGTCTCTAACGACCTGCAACATGGTTTGCGGGGACATCAATCAAGTTGGTCCATAAAATCGTCTCCAGCTCGGTCTTGGTTCCCATTGGTCGTGTTAGCTAGAGCCCTTGCCATCGTGGGGTTGATCGGGCGGATAGCTGGGGGTCTGTCATGATGTGAGTTTGCATTGGGAGCGGCGGGACTGGGTGCAACCTCTGATAGGCGATAGTTGTTCAGTCGGGGATGCTTCTTACGGTTGGGGGCCCCATCAGGAGGAAAGGGACACTCGGATTTTCCTTCTTTAGTCCCCTCTCTGGTCAACTTGCCAACCAAAAAATTGTCAACTCTCTTGCAGTCCCTTAGGCGCCATACCTTCGTGATACCTGCTAAATGTCCATAGTGGTTCACATGATCTTCAAATGACCACATGTACACACATCCCCCTGGGGCTTGCAGTAAACCCATTTTCTGTCATAAAATTTGGGATTCCTTGGGTTCTCTAATCTCATTAAAGATGTGTACATATCTGATTCCATTTGTTTTTGTCTTAGCCTTTCTCGTTCCACATGTGTGAGTCTAGAAAATACCCTACCATAGCATAGATGCTATATTTTGTTGGCTGAAAACCAATTGCATCATATGCCCAGCATCGCCAATTACAGAATCGTCAGCATAACCATAGAGTGTCCATTTGGTGCTCTCAGGATCTGCCATTTGCTTTCTCTTGCATTTCTGTTCAAACGCTATGCAGAAGTGTATTTAATTTCATTCTGCTATTGCACAAAGCAAGGCCACAAGTTACATGTTGAGAGACCAGCCGAGACAGAAATGCCCAAGCAGTACAGAAGTACATTGTTTTCCTCCCTCACAAGTCCTTGAAGGCGAGCCGAGAGGCATTTAATCACCAAGCCAGGTGCCAGCTGGTCTCGCCAAAGCTGTAGAACAGGCCGTTAAAGGCATGAATTATACTCTCCTTACAGCCCCCCTTTTTGGCCCCACTTAGATCAGGCTGACCCTTAGTTCACGAATAGAAACTAGAAGATAGCATGCATTGGAATGTGTCTCTCCTACGAACATGGTCTGTTCACTAAACAAGTGCATTATGTTCTCTGTAACAAAGAATCCTGTCTGTGTCTTGCAAACTGCAACTGTTGCTAAATCAAGGAAGATAGATTAACAAAGAAACGTCTCAGAAGGTGTCATATTTGTCATAATTGTCCATCACCGAACCCTAGCTCAAGAAGACACATTATGGGTGGTTTTGATGTGTCACAAACTGACAGAATGATTGTCCTTTTGTATATATGACGCTGTTGTAGAATGCTCGCTCTCTTGCGCCTCACGAGGTCTGGGTGACACACGTTGCGAGACGTGCGATCCAGTCGGCCGACTGAGTCTATTTGCTTTGCAATAAATCCTAGATTTTGTGAATTGAACCTCGTGTCTGTCGTATCAGTTTGTGTATGGTGATTGTGCCTTGTTTCCATGTGCGAGGGTCTTCAGGGCCTAGCAAAAAATGGCGCCCGAATAGGGACCCTCCCCCATTTGCTCCATCGTGTACATTGAATTGAAGAAGGCGGAATCGAGGACGAGGCCGTTGAGCCGGGATCGAGAGGTGTTTGGGGCACCCCTGTGAAAGTGATGAGAGACTCCTTTGCAGATCTGTACACAACCGGTCCCTGATCGACACGTCCGGCCACAGAGCAAGAACGCGAGGGTCCCGAAATGAGATAGATTGAGCCAGATACCCAGTCACGCCAATCCTTGGTTGCATCTGTATATGGACGAATTGCGTCTTGAGAGACAAGCTGATTGATCAGGTGAGTCGTGCCCCGATTCTTAGCAGCCTTGATATTGGTTAAGAGTTGCTCTTGCAAGATCAAACGCTCAGGGTAAGGCCACGCGTAAAATCAAACATGCCTGGGAAGTTGCCTTCCTATCTAGTGGGATTTTTCCACTGTGGTAGACAATCTTTGGAAACTGCCCAGGTTGCTCCACCTGTAGGGTCGCTAGCGTTCGAGATGTATGTGAAGTATGGGATAGGAGCGATCATGTTTAAGGAAATTTGGCATAGGCAAACAAGACATGTAGAGGATTTGCAATGGCCGAAAGATGGTAGTTTTGAGATGCCTCGAATAGAACATTTGGAATCAGTACTGCTGCGCAAGAAAGCACGCCCTGCGACATTTGACGTCATTAGAGACTGGAGGAAGGAAGCTAACCTCCGTTTAAGAAGTAGAGAGAAACATGCGTGTAGGCACAAGTCTAATGCAAACAGAGCGCTAGAATAGGAAGAAAAAACAGGAAGAAAGGGATCGACGCTGAGTTCAATGTATGACTACAAGAAGCTCAGTGAAAAACAGGTAGTATTGGACTGCATGGGAGAGTATCTTATGAATAGATGGAAGCAATTAATTGGCATGGTAGCGACGCAGAAGTTGCAAGATCTGAATGCATTCTCACCTGTAATGGAGGTGTATGATACGTTTGAACTGTATACGATAGAAATGCAAAGGAAAGTATTGCAAGTAATGATTGAATATTTGCAAGATAAATATGTTGAGAGAAATGATTGCTGTCCATCTGAATTAATGGCAGTGTACAAGAGAGCGTGTTTAACTGAAACTGGAAAGACTGCTCTAACCCTTTATTTAGCTATAGTACTTAATAAGAGAGAGAAAGAAGGAAAGGCCAGTGCGATATTTCCCATGAGAGAAGTCCCTCCCACTTTTGTACCAAAAATAGAAATTCCTGGTATTAATGGACAACCAGCGCAGGTAACAGAAGCACATTATAAGCACAATATGTACATGTCCCTTTTTTTAGACAAGAGGTGAAAAATATAACACAAACAATCCTTGATTTGAGAAAGAATCCGGCAGGATTCTAGAAAGACATGAGTCATATTTGAAGTCGTCCATCTTCACAATGAGTGATATTGACCTATTATTTCCTGTAATTCTCCCAGCTGATATATCGAAGCAAATTAGGAACGTAGACAATAGCGAAATGCTGGGTGATACATGGGAACATTTGGTGAAAGAGGATACGGATAGAAAGGCTGGCGAGAAGCCATCGTCAAACATGTTAGCGTTACCGGCGCAAATAGTACAGGAATTGAAGATTTTGGTACCTGAAAGGAGAATTATCTGGGACAAATTAACTGCATGCGTGCAAGGAAAAGATGAATTGGCCAATGACTATTTTAATAGATTTGAAGAAGTGTTTGCAGATTTCAGTGGCCAAGATTTAAGCACTGAACCGGGGAAAAGACTATTTGTTGACAAATATGTAAGAGGGTTGCTGACGAAAATTAAAAATGTATAATGACGTCCGAGAGTGCATGGCAAGCAAAGTCACGGAATGAAGTATTACACATGGCCCAATATAAAGAGAATAGAATAAACTCCGAAAAAGAGAAAGAGGTGAGGGATAGCGTGAATTTAAAAACAAGAGTGTTACTGCAACAGGTAGCAAATAATAATAGGGGTGGAGGTAATACACAGACAAGAGGGAATTACCGAACATGCACGGAGGTCCAATCGGACTGAATCAATGTGCATATTGTAAGGAAGAAGGTCATTGGAGAGCACAGTTGTCATCCGCAATCGCCACTGCGTTTGGCGGCTCCTTCCACATTGGAGACTGCGAACTGGCAGATAGGGAGTGCAGTCCCTTCTTTGTTTCTGGTACAGGCCCATTGACCGGGCGCAGGGCTGCCGGGAGTTAAATTCTCCTTCCTCCCGGCAGTCGCTGCATTTCAACCTCGCTGGTTCTTGCTCCAGCTACCCTGGTTCCTTCGCTCTGTTTAGCGGCTCCTCCTGTTATCCTCTGCCCGCTTCGGCTTCTGCTGCAGATCGTGGTGCCGGCTTGTTTTCGCTCTCCTAGCAAATATGTTTACCTACTTTTCTTCTGTCTCTCTGCCTTCTCCTCCGGCAGTGGATCTCCCCTCTTCCTTTTTCTCTCGCTGATCTTTCGGCAGTCCCTGTGTTCTCTCTTTTCCCCTCTCAGTTGCTGCTTCGGCGGCGGGCCCTGCTTTTCTCCTTTGCCGCTACCCTCTCCGTTAGCGGTCCTCCAGTTTTCCCTTTCTCACTTCCTCTTTCTCTCTGGGCCGTGTTCTCGGGGCCTGATGGTTCGGCAGTACATTACCCTCCACGGCTGCCGGTTCTCTACCTCGTAGGGATTCCTCTACTTAACCGCAGTAATCTCCTCAGCTACCGGAGTGTGTTCCTCGTAATCCTTCCGGCGGATTTCGGCACTTCTTCATACTGGCAAGTTCTGCCTTGGACTTTCTCCTGCCTACGATCTCCTCGCTAAGGGTTTTTTCCCCGTGTGGGTTTTTCCCTTATTTTCCGGCCTGCTCCCGGAAGAGGAGTCCCGGGACGGCTGTCCAGTCAGCGGTCACTGTGGCTTCACTCCGAGACAGGCAAGTGCTACCAAAAAAGGGAAGAGACTACCTAAGCCGGCGGAATCTACTAGATACAGACAACTCCGGAAGTTCAGGTGAGGAGAGTGTGGAGGTACGGGAGGACAAGGGGGTTCAGAAGCAAAAACAGCCACAACAGTGCCCACATTTACAGAATAGAAATGGGAATGCCCCGAGAAGACAGAATAGAGGTCGGCCGGGAACACAAGGGCAAAATAGAAATTCTAGAATGCCACAGAATCAGAATAATCAAGGAAATAATAACCAGAATCAGAACCCAAATCAACATCAGCAGAATGGTACAGGAGAAGGAAATGTTTTTGACACTCAGTCGAATACATACTATTCTGGTGACTTCACATCAGATGATGTATTGTTCCACTAGGACAGCCCAAGACAGGGGTCGGAACAAGTGTCTATTCCTGTTGATCAGAAAGGACCCTATGTAGAAATGAAAGTTGGGAATAAGGAGCACACTTTTCTAGTGGACACAGGTGCACAGAAGTGCTCAATAGACCATCTCTTGGTTTCAGAGATACCACTGTCAGGTCAAAAGAATGTTTCATTAGGGTTTGCAGGCACCCCAGTAATCAGTCAAGTGTCACAGTCAGTACCCATAACATTAGGTCCATTCATTGAGTTTTGCCCGTTCCTTTTAAAACAAAATTGCGGCGAGAATTTATTGGGGTTACATTTGTTGAAAAAATTAAGTGCGGTTATTCATTGTTCTCCTGATGGAGTGTTTTTAACAATAGCACCACAAAAAATGCCAGTATCACAATTTTTGTCTAAGCCATTACCAACTGAGTTAAGTAATGTACCGACTTGCATATGGGCAGTGAATGATAACAATGTTGGTTGTTTAAAAATAGAGCCAGTGAGAGTTGTTTTGAAAGAGGGAGTCACATTGCCACATATCCCACAGTATACCATTTCAGTAGAAGGTGAGAAAGCATTGAAATGCATTGTTTCTGAGTTGATTAAATGAAACGTGATTGAAGAGTATTATTGGTAGCACCTGCAATAATCAGATTCTTCCAGTTTATAAGAAAGGAGGTAATGAAATACCGTATCATTTCATAATTGATTTGCACGCATTGAATAAGGTAGTTGATCCCCAATTTCCATTGGTCCCAGATGTCACTACAATTTTGACAATGATTCCAGCCTCTGCTTCACATTTTAGTGTCGTAGATCTTAAGAATGCATTTTGTAGCATCCCAGTACATCCAGATAGCAGATATCTATTTGCTTTCACACTAGGAGGGCGTTCTTTCACATTCACGCAAATTCCACAAGGGTACACTGAAAGCCTGAGTATTTATAACAGAGCACTAAAAGAGCAGCTAGACATGTTAGAATTACCAGCAGGTTGCATACTATTACAGTACATTGATGATTTGTTAATTGCGGCAGATACAGAAGACATTTGCAAAGAGAGTACGGTTAAATTGTTGACACATTTGGCTGCACATGGACATAAAGCGTCATTGAAGAAACGTCAGTATTGTCGAAAGGAAGTGGCCGATTTGGGCTACCTCCTTTCGAAAGAGGGAAGGAGACTGACACCTGAAAGAATAGAAAGTATCTCTGGTATGCCTATTCCAAAGACACAGAAGGAAGTCAGAGCCATAATAGGCATGGCTTCATATTGCAAGCAGTGGATAGCGAATTTCGCTATGATTGTGAAACCGATGGTGGCATTGACAAAGAAGGATATTGCTTTGCCTTTACCATGGAGGGAGGAATGTCAGAATGCATTTGATTTGCTCAAAGTTGCGTTGTGCTGAGCTCCAGTTTTGGGCACACCAAATTATGAAAAGGATTTAAAGTTATTTGTGCATGAAAATGATGGTTGTGCTCTGGCTGTTTTGACTCAGGAACAAGACGGAAGAAATAGACCATGCGGTTATTTTTCTTCCGCGCTGGATCCTGTTGCATGCGCTTTGCCGTGCTGTTTGCGAGCTGTCGCTGTGGCTGCTACGTCAGTAAAACAAACCGAGGGAATGGTTTTGGGTCACGCCTTATCCTTAATGGTGCCTCACTCAGTAGACGATCTTTTAAATAAAATGCAGATTCAACATCTTACATCAGCTAGACTGACTAGATACAAAATTGTCCTTTTTGCGCCACATATCCAAATTCAGAGATTTTGCGCTTTGAATCCTGCAGAGTTAATGCCCCCTCCCAATGAAGATATGGGTGAGAAGAAATTACCACCCCATGATTGTATAATTGTTACTGAACAAGAAACGAAAGGGAGAATTGACATAACAGACACCCCACAGAAAGAGCCAGACGCCGAACAGTTTTGTGATGGTTCCTGTTTTAAATTGCCTGATGGCACGTCAACTGCTGCCTATGCCATCACGAGACTGAAGAGTATTGTAGAGAGTAAAAGAATTTGATACAATTCAGCACAGGCTGCAGAGATAATAGCATTGACAAGAGCATGTGAAATTTCTAAAAATTTGAATGTAAACATATATACTGACAGTATGCATTCGGGGTGGTACACAATTTTGGTCAACTCTGGGCTGAGAGGGGTTTTCTAACATCACATGGAACAAAAATTCAACATGGCCCTTTGATAGCACGATTGTTGTCTGCATGTGTCCAAAACGACTGGCAATAATGAAATGCGAGGCGCATAAGAAAGTAACATGTGATGTTAGAAAAGGAAACGCATTTGCAGACAAAATCGTGAAACAAACTGCCACTGATTTGCACACGAAAATGTTGATAGT
Source organism: Ambystoma mexicanum (assembly GCF_040938575.1). Classification (NCBI taxonomy): domain Eukaryota; kingdom Metazoa; phylum Chordata; class Amphibia; order Caudata; family Ambystomatidae; genus Ambystoma; species Ambystoma mexicanum. The sequence goes on along the minus strand of NC_090938.1, from coordinate 108,409,053 downwards.
TCAGTCAGAAGAAGTGCCCTGCATGATAGAGAATGGGATTGCCACAGTCAAAGAGATGCAGGCAGAAGCAACTGCAAATGAAATAAAAGGGTGGGCTGAGGGCTCCGCAGAGTTAGACGTAGAAGGTTGCTGGGTGGACAAAGAAAGTAGAAAGTGGATGCTGCCTAACTCCTACGTAACTGCAATGGTCACCATGGCCCACAGCCCCACACACATATGTGCTAAGAAAATGATTCAGCATCTGGCTACAGTATAGCAGACCCACACATTAGAAGAAATGCAGAGAGGCTAGTCTAGAATTGTATGACTTGTTTGCAACATAATATTGGAAAAGGAACAGCTACTCCAACATGTAGTTTTGCCCCCCCCTCTATGCCCTTTGAAGTCATCCATTTTGATTTCATAGAAATGGAAAGATGTCAGAACTTCAGATACATCTTGGTGGTAGTCTGTGCATTCAGTAAGTGGGTGGAAGCATACCCGCTTAAGGACTGCACAGCAATAAGCACAGCGAAAGTGATGCTAAAAGAATATTTCTCTAGGTTCGGCCTGCCACAGGTCATATGGTCAGACAACGGCCTGCATTTTGTTGCCGCCATGATATTACAGATTTGTGCAGGCTGCCAGATTGATAAACGATTCCATTCCACCAGACACCCTATGAGTGCCAGTCTTGGTGAGCGCCAGAACGGCATCTTAAAGAATAAGATAAGTAAGATCTGTTCAGGGAGTAAATTAAAATGGACAGACGCTCTGCCCATAGCTTAGTTGTGCATGTCTGTGCAAGCAAGGACTGGACTCTCCCCATACAAGATTGTAATGGGGAGACCTGCAAATGTTTGGTGCGCACCACAGCCTACGCACTTGAGTGAAGTCAAATACCCTTTGCTTAGTACATATTGTGACATTTTGTTTGATTCATCAGCAGGTACAGGAGGCTCTTATTGTCAGATATATAGGCCCTGGGCGTTGTCTGCAGCCAGACGAGTGGATCCTGGTGAAAAATTTCGAAAGAAAGTCCTTACTCGCACCGTGGTGGCAGGGCCCTTATCAAATTCCCCTGGCAACGCAGACTGCAGTCCGTGTGGATGGTCGTAAGGTGCGGATCCATGCCACCCACAGAAAAAGAATTACATCACCTTTGAAAGAACTACCTGATCCGGACGACTAGAAAGAAGCAGCTGACCTCGACTCGAAAGACACCATTGCCAGTTCTCTGCCACAAATTCTGCCTGAGCCTGAGAGAAAGCCTGAGAAGATTGCTAAAAAGGAGAAAGGGCTAAATATGCCCCAACTTTGCCCAGCTGAATCTGCATCATCACAGGCTGACATAAAGCCTGCATCATTACTTGCTGCAACACAGGTTGACACTGAGCCTGCATCGGGAAGTGCATCTGCACTGTTCATTGATCACACAGTACCTGGAGCGATAAGGTACAACCTACGGTCTCAAAATCGAAAGTGATTGATCTTTGTGTTTTGTTGTTGCCTCTATTCCCATCATGGATGAATTGGGAATCAGAGGCCTAGGGATGTGGAGCGTGGGGGCTGCACCAATCTGCATCAATTTGGGAGCTCTGGAACATGGCTTCCCGGTGCTATCTTTGAAAAAAAAACAAATCCATTTGTTGATCACCCCGTGCGAAAGAGCGGGGCGCATATGCTACAAAGACAATTGATGTTTCCTCTGGAGTCTTTTGAGCAATGTGCAGAGGCACGACAACCTTGCCACACATTTAGCAATCGAGGCTGCCAAGAACTGGCCTAAACACTTTGCTGACCTCTTTGAACATATTGGTGTTTCAACGGGCGCTGCACTGAGAAGTATTCACGATGAACATTGTTGGAGAAGAAGAATCGCACACAATGCCCATACTTGCTTCTGTTCCCTCCTGCACCAACATTGGTGATGTAATAGATATAGAGACTATAAAAAATGCTAGAAAGAGTTGCTGTAAGAAATTAATGCTGATGATTACAACACTTCTGTGTATTCTGTGTAGAATTATCCCAGTATTATGGTATTTGGAGAGCGTGCATCCATTGAGTTCTCTTTTGCCTGCCACGAAAGCACCTGGCACAGACAGTCCAGTCCATGTACTCTCTTATACTCTCCCTCCAATAGAAGAAAGACACAGGAAAGGATATTGTAATAACACGTTGCTTTTAATTATGAATATGACTCACTCAATCCTGAACAAAACTAACTGCTGGGTCTGCACCCACTTACCCCAGCATGGCGGAAAAGGAATGGGTTTGTATGTACAGCCATTACCCCTTCATACAGCATGCTATGCATCACTAAGTGCACTCTTTTATGGGAAGTGGAATAAGAGTGATACAGGTCAGTTAGATAGAACAAACATGAATGAGTTTGAAAAAGTGGTAATGAAATCTGTAGGTTGTACCATATTTAACAAAGCAAGAGTAATAAAACCAGTAGTAACGCCAATAGACAAACTTTATGTGCCTTACAAGTCATCTGTAATCACATTTCACATGAACCCATTAGGGAATAAGGATGTAGTGCCCCCCTCGTATACAATAAATTACAATCCTCGCACTGTTCCATTTTGTTTACGGAAGAAAGGTTCCTATTTAGTAGGGACATTCGATAAATGCATGAATATTGCAGTACTTGAGAGAGAAGAAGAACCGATATATGTAGGTGACCCCGTTTATTTTATATGTGGAGAAAAATCTTATCCCTGGTTACCTAGAAATTGGGGTGGGACCTGTTACTTAGGGATCCTCTTCCCCGGGGTATTCCTTTCCCGAACATCAGATATATCGAAATTATCTAGATCAAGGCCCCGGTGGGATGATGAAGCAGGATTTATTGCAGGAGACATAGCAAAATCATTTATACCATATTGGGGCCAAGCAATAAACTTGTGGAATATAAGAAGATTGTCCAGAATTTTAGAAAAAACGATAAATGGAACGACCAATATATTGTATAATATGACCCTAGAAGAGAAGGCAATTAGATGAATGACACTTCAGAATAGAATGGCTCTTGATATAGTTTTGGCTGACCGTGGAGGCGTTTGCAAAATTGTGGGGTCAGCGTGCTGCGTATTTGTAAGTGACTCCTCCCCTACGATTTTTGAGGCAATAAAGAAATTACACATTCTGAGTTCTGACCTTCATCCCCCGACAGGTGATTAGGAACTGAATATAAGTTCCTGGTTTTGGGAGTTACTACGCTCCTGGGGATGGAAACTAGTTACAATTTTAGAAAAAATACTTGGATTCTTCATGACATGTTGCTGTTGCATACACTGCCTGACGATTATTTGCTCTGAAATAACTGATGAATGCATGCATATGGTAACAGAGAAAAGAGCTCCCAAAGTGGATACGAATGCAAACAACGAAACGTAACTATGAAAGAGTTTATGTCAATTAATATGGATGATGACGATTACAGTAGTATGTATAGTTCAGAATTAGATACATGGTCAGAGGAAGATGCAATGTAGGGTTAATGCTCTTGGCTTACGGCCAAAAGGAGGGTTTGTGAGTCTAGAAAATACCCTACCATAGCATAGATGCTATATTATGTTGGCCGAAAACCAATTGCATCATATGCCCAGCATTGCCAATTACAGAATCGTCAGCATAACCATAGAACGACCATTTTGTTCTTGCAGGATCCGCCATTTGCTTTCTCTTGCTTTTCTGTTCAAACGCTATGCAGAAGTGTATTTAATTTTGTTCTGCTATTGCACAAAGTAAGGCCACAAGTTACATGTTGAGAGACCAGCCGAGACAGAAATGCCCAAGCAGTACAGAAATACATTGTTTTCCTCCCTCACAGGTCCTTGAAGGCGAGCCGAGAGGCATTTACTCACCCAGCCATGTGCCAGCTGGTCTCGCTGAAGCTGTAGAAAAGGCCGTTAAAGGCATGAATTATACTCTCCTTACGGCCCCCCTTTTTGGGCCCACTTAGATCAGACTGACCCTTTGTTCACGAATAGAAACTAGAAGATTGCATGCGTTGGAATGTGTCTCTCCTACGAACATGGTCTGTTCACTAAACAAGTGCATTATGTTCTCTGTAACAAAGAATCCTGTCTGTGTCTTGCAAACTACAACTGTTGCTAAATCAAGGAAGATAGATTAACAAAGAAACGTCTCAGAAGGTGTCATATTTGTCATAATTGTCAATCACCGAACCCTAGCTCAAGAAGATAAATTATGGGCGGTTTTGATGTGTCACAAACTGATAGATTGATTGTCCTTTTGTATATATGACGCTGTTGTAGAATGCTCGCTCTCTTGCGTCTCACGAGGTCTGGGTGACACATGTTGAGAGACGTGAGATCCAGTCGGCCGACTGAGTCTATTTGCTTTGCAAGAAACCCTAGATTGTGGGAATTGAATCTCGTGTCTGTCGTATCAGTTTGTGTATGGTGATTGTGCCTTGTTTCCATGCGCAAGGGTTTTCAGGGCCTAGCATATATATAATCCAGCTCGGTCTCCGTTCCCGTTGGTCGTGTTGGCTAGGGCTCTTGCCATCGTGGGGTTAATCGGGCGGATGGCTGGGGGTCTGTCGTGATGTGAGTTTGCTTTGGGAGCGGTGAGACTGGGTGCAACCTCTGATAGGCGATATTTGTTCAGTCGGGGATGCTTCTTCCGGTTGGGGGCCCCAACAGGAGGCAAGGGACACTCGGATTTTCCCTCTTCAGTCCACTCTCTCGTCAAATTGTCAGCCAAAAAATGGTCAACTCTCTTGCAGTCCCTTAGGCGCCATACCTTCGTGATACCTTCGTGATACCTGCTAAATGTCCATAGTGGTTCACATGATCTTCAAATGACCAGTACATCCCACTCGGGCTTGCAGTAAACTCATTTTCAGTCATACATTTTGGGATTCCTTGGGATCTCTAATCTCATTGATGGTGGGTACATATCTGATTCCATTAGTTTTTGTCTTAGCCTTTCTCGTTCCATATGTGTTACGTCCCTTTGTTCTTCGTCTTCTGCAGGTAGCAGTAGCTTCATCCCAATCATTTCTTCTGCAGTTGTCTTTGATTTTGTAATGCACATTTTTATTCCCAGTAGAGAAGCCAACCCCAGGATCAGGTCCCCTGCTAGTACTTTTAGGCCATCAGCGAGGCAGGATGGCAACCATGACCAGAGATTTGAGAACCAACTTCCGTCCTTCTTCGTGCCCTTTGATTCTTCTTCCATTTTAGCGTGCATTTTTGCCAATTGCGATACTGCTTCTGATAACGTTCCGTTATCTTTGTTGCTTGCTGGTCGGAACGTGCAGCAAGTGCTCCCTATTTTTGCGCACACTCCTCCTTCCATGGCCGTGAGTAACTCCAGCACATACCTATTCTGTAGGGCCACTAACCATATAGCTTGGAGCTCTTCTTTTATTGCGTTAAATCCGTTAACTGTTGAATTTATCGTCATCATCAGCTCCCACCTTGTTATTTGGAGCAACTTTGCATTTGCGTATGTCTGGAACCCTGGGTGTATTATTGCTGAGAAAAACATGGCAGCCCTGCTGAACAGCCGATGTAAGGCGGGTACTTCGTCTAGCGCAGCTTCTGACTTGCCCCATAAATAATTTCCCTGCCTCTTCACCCTTCGTAATGGTGCCTCTCTGGTGATGCCATTTATTGGATGGTAGTGGGGTTGGTGATAATGATCTTTTCATTTGCTTGTTATTTTCATCCATTTTAGGGAAGTCGTCCATCTTCACATGTTTCTGGGGTACCACTAGTGAGGGTACATTGACATGTGCTAGGGAGCATATTCCTCCCCAGTTGGGCGGTAGTTTGTCGTATGCTTTTGTCCCACATGCCCAATAGTGGTCCATCAGTACTGCTGTGCCTGATCCCATGTCTCCTAGCTTCTCTATTCTCCTGCATCCCTCGTTTGTCCCTACTTCGACATCTCTGTTGTGTTGGTAACATAGCGTTGGTGTTGTAAGAGGAATGATGGTCAGTGGACTGTCTTCTTTATCCAACCACGTCAGCAAGCTTGCACTATTGGCCCATCCCTTAAGGCACTTATCATTTTCTTCCTGGACCTTGTTCACGGCAGCCTTTGTTAGTGTTAGGGGTTTGCTTCCCACCACTCCATACACCCATCCTTCCTTTGTGTATACGTTTCCATATATCAACATCTGGGGGCGTTCCCAGCAACCAGGATCTCCGCCTGTTTCTCTGGCTCTCCATTTGCATGGCAGGTAGTCTAGTGTCACTTCCTTCGTCTCTCCTTTTTCTGGCCCATCAGTTATGTACCGTAGTGCTTGTGCGTGTTGCCAGTAGTTGGCAAACATAGGTAATGTCTTTATGAAACTATCCTCATACGGGTACATTGCTTTTGATCTCCATCAGAGGGTTGCCGTTTTTCCTTGGAATCTCCTTCGTGTTTGGAACAACGCAAGGTATAGGAGGCATTGTGCCATTGTTGCTGTTACTTCTGTGGCAACAAAGGTTCTGGACACGCTCATAGCATATGGGATCAATGAACAGATATAGCAACTACCCTGTGTTGTGTCCTTATCTATGTATGACATGTGATTGTACAAGATGTTGTTTGTGACATGTGCTGTACCAGTGAGATATGTGTCAACCCCATTAACATCAGTTCCAACACTACGCTTACCTCTCCTTACCTTCTTGTTTGTGCTTGTTGTACCACTTGACACAGTGGAATCCGAGTGATCCGACCGCAGCTGATTTGGCCGGGGTTGGAACTTTCGCATGAGTAAGGTGCGAACTACCAAAAGTTTGCACCTTTCTCATGCAAACACACGTACTACGGGGGCCGCAGGGGGTGTCCCCCGCAAGCCCTGCTCACTATACTATGAAGTATAGTGAGCGGGGTGTTGCCCCCACGGTCTATATTTTTTATTATACTTACCTGCAATGCTACCACCAAAGGTACGAACTTTTGGTGTTCGAACCTTTGGTGGTAGCATTTTTTAGAACTTTTGGTCATTACGACCATTTGTTCGCCGTAAAATCGACCTAAACCACACAGTGCTCCTTATAGCTTGGGTGGGAGGAATGTTAGTATGGGGTGTTGCGGATACATACATAGATGTGTAAGCTTGCCACACATTGGCAGCTACCAATCCAGTAGCAAAAACTACCCACGTTATTTTTATTACAATCTTTAATAAGGTAGTCATTATTACCACTTACCCTGCAGTCCTGCAGTCGTTGAGATGATATAGTTGCCCGTCTGAAAATCGCAGTAAATCAGCGTTAATGTATTAGTATTGGCAAGTAGTTTAAGTCCAATGAACTAAGTAATCGTTTAATGCCCAGGAGAAAAGTTCCTCCCAAATCCTCCTTATTGTTCTATTTCTCAGTATGGGTAGGGCATGGTGGAGTTGTGTGTCTGATTGTGCAATATATTCTATAAACGCGTTATAATACACGCGTGGTGGTCTTGGTCTGGAGTGTGTGGGTCTTCGCAAGGCGTGAATGTATTGGTGGGAGAGTGCTTCAGAGTGTTCAATGGGAGGCAACATCTAAATCACTAGATTTTCAATCTATTTTCAACATTTTAGCCACATACATTTGTCAAACGCTGAACCCTGCATGTGCGAGACAAAAAAGAAAAGAACATGAAAAGACAGGGTGACACAGTGTAGTCCTAATGGGTGGGTGCTGCATAGCCCTATCTATATTGTAGCATTCTTTTATTTGTACAACCAGCATTTGGATAAACTTTAGCAGATTTTGGTGATAACAGCCAATTTATTATAGTTCATGTGTGGACGTCAGATATCTGTGAGCACCTGACCATTGAGTGGCCTGTGCGCTCTTGTTCATTTGTGTCCTTAGATGTGTCTAAATTGTGGGATACTGAAAGTGGGGCGCTGCTGTTGTTTGATGTATCCACTGCTGGAGCGTCGGCCCTGTCGATGCTGAGGTTGGGCGAGGTCGATGCTTTGTAGGGCTTGATGTCATGGAGATGCGACTAGACAGCTTTATTTTCCAGCTTCTCTGCCCTGTCTGTGACGCTCTCCACTACGTCGGGGCCAGTGAAATGGGGTGCATTCCACCTACGTGTGAAGTTGCATATGAGTACCTTATCCCCCACTTTGATCGCTGAGTCTGTTGCTTGTCTTCAGTGTCATCGGTTTCTTGTTGATCGTTCTCTGACCTGCCCTTTGTTCATCGGATCTGTTGAGAGATAAATGAGGCACTAGTAACCAGTGAAGTGACATTTTCATGCATTTCCTTTCCCAATACTTCTGCTGTCCCCTTGCAATCATAAATGGCCCTTGTGGGTGGAGCCAGTGGAAGGTGCATTTGGCACCGGTCACCACCTCGTGGGGTGTGAGGTGGTGGTGCGACCCGGGCTTGTTCCGTAATTCAAATAGGGCCAAGGGAAGGCAGTACTGCCAATTGTTTTTAGCTGACTGTTGCATTTTAGCTATTCTTTCCTTTAAAAGGCCTTTGAGGCATTCACAGACGATGTTGGCCTGTGGGTAATATGCGCATGCAAACTTGTGCTTTATCCCCAGCAGCGTGGTTATGTGTTGGAACAGTTCATTGGCAAAGTGGGGGCCGTTGTCTGACCTTAGTACTTCAAAAATGCCCCACCTTGGAAATACTTCTCTAAGAATTTTGCCCCCCTTAGCGCATCAGCATCGGTGCACGGACCAGCTTCTATCCACCTTGAAGGGACAAACTACCACAATCATGTAACAGTATCCTTGTCATACGTTTATCATGTCGACATAGTCGATGTGGAGGTGCAGAAAGGGGACCACCGGTTGTGGTATTATACCTTTGATCACCTTAAGTGTATGTCCTGCCGTAAATTGCTGGCATGTGAGGCATGCCTCTGGATTTGCGTGCCCAATCCCATGCCTTTAATGTCTGCTTAGTCGATGATAGGATGGACGGCCACGTTCGCCGCAGTGAGTCAGGAAGGTGTAGGAGAAAGCGCAGGGGGAGAGGTAATCCGGATTGTTCTATGTTCATCCATTTGGGGCGCCCTGAGGCAATAATCCAGGCCCGAGTGTGAGCTATCTGTGCTGCCATCTGATACCATTGGAGGTCGGGGACCCCGAGGCCTCCCTGGATCGGGGCACGTAACATGGTATTCCTCGCGATGCGGGCTTTCTTCCCCTTCCATATAAATCGGAATATCTTCCTCTGAAGTCGCTGTAGTGGGGGACGGGGGACTATAATGGGGAGGGCTGAGTAGGCGTAAAGAAATCGGGGTAGTAAATTCATCTTACAGGCCGTAATGCGACCTATTAGCGAGATTTCCTGCTTGAGCCAACTGTCCAGGTCTTTTTCTAAGGCTTTAAGTAGAACCGGGAAGTTTGTCCGGTAGGTGTCTGCAGGAGAAGCGGGGATCTGCACCCCGAGGTGGGGGATGGACTTTTCGCTTAGTGGGATCGCGCACTGGGATCTGAAGGACTCCTTATCACTGTGCTCTAAGCCTATCTCCAAGGCTGAAGATTTCGCAAAATTGATGGCAAATCCAGAGACCTTTCCGAATCTCTGGATTTCCGCTAGGGAGGCCCTCAGGGACCGGGAAGTGTCTGTTATGGTCAGCATCACGTCATCGGCGTAGAGCGCGATCTTATGCTGGGTAGGGCCCACTTGGAGGCCTTTGATTCTGGCACTGAGGCGAATCCGCTGGGCCAAGGGTTCCATAACCATGGCAAAGAGGAGGGGGGAGAGGGGACACCCCTGTCTGGTGCCACATGTTAGTGGGATCGGGCCGGTCAGTAGGCCGTTCACTCGGAGGAGAGTCGTCGGGGTTTGATAATTCGCTAAGACCAGCTTCGAGAAGGATGGCCCGATGCGGAACGCTTCCAAGGTAAGACGAAGGAACGAACAATCTACCTTGTCGAAGGCCTTGGTCGCGTCCAGAGCCAGCAGGGCGAGTTTACGAGAGTCTCGCTTAGCAATCTCGACCATGTTGAGGACCCTGCGTGTGTTGTCCGTGGTGGCTCTGTGTAGGATGAATCCTGTTTGGTCTGGATCTATAACGTCCGGGAGTATCTTCGCTAGACTGTTTGCCAGGACCTTTGAATAAATGTTTGTGTCTAGGTTTAACAGGGAGATGGTGTAACGAGTCGGGCGGGAAATGACTACTCTGGAGGCAAGTTACTTGGAACTGAAATCAACTTTATTATCCTTAAAGATATGGAACTGGGGATTAGTGCATAAACAGGAGGTGCGTAGGGCCTCATCCACCAAGCAGGCTCTCAAGTCTCTTCTTTTGTTCAAGTCCTTTGCCTTGTGCAGCACTGTAACCTTTACTTGCAGGGCAAGCTTCCTGATAAGAGTTTCTTCTCTTCCCTGATCGAATACCCTTCTCAGAGTTACACACGTCCACAAGACTTATGCATAGCGAGACTGGAGCTGGCCGTCTTCCCCTCTCATCTGGATTAATGTCTCATTGCTTTTTTCTTTGCCCCTTTTAATAGAACGATTGTTCCTGGCTCATAGACATCAGCTGGGTTCCAACAAGCCTATAGCTGTTCAACTGTTAAACGTTGTTTTGTTTAACCAGTATCATTCATTCCTACTGGCTATGCGAGTGTGTAACTAACGACTCTCTCTCACCTTCTAATCCTTGTTCGCCTTCGTGTCTCCATATACATCCGCCCCGCCTCAGATGAAGATGTCGTCGGCGTCTGGATCCGGCAACTGACACCTCGATTGTCGGGTCTGCTGCGGCTCTCCCTGGCCTCCGGGAGCCACGCTTAGTCAGCTGTTCACAGAGTCCCTTTCGATCACCGGGCAGACTCCTTCCCCACAACGGTGGGCCTGTGCAGTGAGCGAGTCCTCCGCGGCTCGTCTTCTAAGGCCTCACAACACGATCAGCTGTTCACTTCGCTAGTCATTAGTTCCGCCCCTTCACTGTTCGTAACAGCGGCAGCCACGCTCACAGGTCCGAACCCCTGTGCGTTGGTTCCGAATACGCCTCAATTTAAGAAAGTCTTTCAGGCCTCTGGTGTCAACTATCTTTAACATCAAAGCTCAACAGGAGCACAAACATGTCGCTGGCAAACTTCCTCTGCTAATAAGCCCACTCGTATACGGGCTTGCCTTCTTGGGAGTCTCCTTCTTCTTCCTCGTCCTCCAACGGCTGCTCCCGACACCACACCAGGAAAACAAATGAAAAGAAAACAAAGAGAGCATTCTATCACGAGGGAAGTACCTCATAAGGCATTTTTTCATTTCTCATTGGAGCTGGGGCATGTCTTTTCCTCATAAACCCTCCCCTAGAGTCATGATGACATCACAATGCCATTCAGTCTTCACGGCTGAGTGAACAGTTGTCTAATTGGCTCTGGCTTGTGCTCTGATCCTGTTCTTCTTTCCCCACTTCATCACATATCCTCCCCCTTAAGCCCTTACGCTAGGGAAGGGCATGTATTCTTGAGAGAAAATCTGCTTGAGCCATCTTTCGTCCAGGCTGGTGTACAGTTTGGAAGGAATATGGCTGTAACGATAAAAACCATCTTAAGACCCTGGGATTCGTTTCCTTATTCCTAGACAGCCATACTAGCGGTGCGTGGTCCGTCATCAACGTAAACCTTCTTCCCAACAAGTAGTATCTCAAGGACTCTATTGCCCACTTCACAGCTAGACACTCTTTTTCTATCATCGCATATTTTAGCTCGTGGGGCATCAGCTTCCTGCTGATGAATAAAATGGGTCTTTCATCTTTTCCTTTGTTCTGGAACAGCACCGCCCCCAGACCCGTTCCGGAGGCATCTGTGTGTAGGTAAAAAGGCGCCTTGAAGTCAGGGCAGTGTAGGACAGCCTTGTCTGAGAGAGCTGTCTTCAGGGCTTCAAATGCTTCCTCCGTCTCAATGTTTCTCCACTCCCTTTTTGGTGGGGCATTAGCCTTTAATTAATTAGTCAGGGGAGTTGCAAGAGTTGAAAAATGCGGTATAAAACGACGATAGTATCCAACAAACCCAAGGAATGCTCTAATCTGCCTGGTATTGGCAGGGAACTGGAGCTGTCTTATGGCTTCCACTTTTTGTTGTTGGGGCTGTATTGTCCCCTGACCCACAAAATATCCCAGGTATTTGGTGTGTGGATTTGCTAAGTTTGTTTTCTTTGGGTTGACATGTAGTCCTGCCCCCTTCAACGATTGGAAAACTGCTGCTAGGTGATTCAAATGATCAGACCAATTCTGGCTATACACTACAATATCATCCAAATATGCTCCCATGTAGCCTTCATGGCCCCTTATCAGGTGGTTCATTAGTCTTTGAAAGGTGGCTGGAGCACCATGAAGTCCGAACGGGAGAACAGTAAACTGAAACAAACCTCCAGGGGTAGCAAAAGCAGTCTTCTCTTTGTCCTCCGGAAACAACGGAATCTGCCAGTATCCCTTGGTCAAATCAATGGTTGATAAGTATTTAGCCTCACCCAACCTCTCCAGAAGATCGTCGATTCTGGGCATGGGATATGCATCAAATTTGGATACTTCATTCAACTTTCGAAAATCCATGCAAAAACGGATGCTCCCGTCGGGCTTCGGTACCATTACCAGAGGAGAACACCAATCGCTGTGGGAGGGTTCGATCACCCCTAAACGAAGCATCTCTTGTACCACTTTTTTCACCGCCTGTAATCTGGCCTCCGGAATCCTGTATGGTCTCAATCTTACTTTTGCCCCTGGGTTGGTCTGAATGTGATGACTAGTTAGCGATGTCCTTCCTGGTATTGATGAAAACAAGTCTGCGTACTGCTCCAGCAACTTGTACAGGGCTTCCTTCTGATCGGTGCTCAGTTCCGGATTGATATTGAGAGCTTCTCTTCCCAGCGGAGACTCAGTCGTCGGCAGGTATTCTTCTGATCCCTCCTCCAAGTTAATCATTGCTATAATCGCCTCTGGCTCTATCCATTTTTTTAGCAAGTTGACGTGATAGGTTTGAAGAGGTATTTTACTTTCCGGTTGGCGAACTCTGTAGGTTACCGGCCCCAGGACTTCCTCGATGGTAAACGGACCCTTCCAGGAGGCTAATAGTTTATTCTCCGTCGTGGGTAAAAGCACAAGGACTTGATCTCCCACTTGGAAAGTTCGCATTCTCGACTTTTGATTGTAATATTGTTCTTGTTTTCTGGCAGCTTGCAACAGGTGGCTCTGGGCTAATGATTGCAGCTTTTCCACTTTCGCTTTTAGCTCTGAAGCATATTCTGTCAACGTGATCTCTGAGGTGGGTTGTTCTTCCATGCTTCTTTTAGGATATCCAACAGTGTTCTCACAGGTCTCACAAACAAGAGTTCAAACGGGGCATACCCCGTCGATGATTGGGGAGTATTCCTTAGTGTCATTAAAATCCACGGTAGGACTCTGTCCCAATTTCGCTCCCCTGGTTGAATCGTTTTTCTCAGCATCTCTTTTATTCTCTGGTTATATCTCTCAACGAGGCCATCGGTTTGTGGGTGGTAGACTGCCGTACGAAGTTGTTGGATGTGTAAGGTTTCACAAACTTGTTTGAGTATCGCTGACATGAAGTTACTGCCTCTGTCCGTCACTATCTCCTTAGGGATGCCGACTCTCGAAATGAATGAGACCAGGACATCACAAATTTGTTGCGCAGTTGTAGAGCGCAAAGGAAAAGCCTCCGGATATCTGGTGGCATAATCCACGATAACTAGCAGGTATTTATGTCCTCTACTAGTGGGGTCTAATGATCCCACTATGTCCATCCCAATCCGTTGGAACGGTTCTAGTATCAGAGGCATTGATTGCAGTGGAGCTTTTGACACATTCGGTCGATTTTTCTTTTGACACTCAGGACACTGTTGGCAGAATCTTGTTACCTGCCCGAAAACCCCCGGCCAATAAAATCTGGCCAGAATCTTTTGTGTGGTCTTTTCAATCCCTAGATGACCTTCCCCTATTTGAAGGTGTGCAACTTCAAGAACTGGCCGGTAATATTTGCTGGGAACCAATAATTGCCGGATGGGTCCTTTGTCGGATGCCTCTGTCACCCGGTAATATAAACCATTCTCCTTGATGAAATAGGGGTTGCTCCCCTTTGACTCTATTCCCACTGAATCTCTGGCATTTTTCAGAAGGGGGTCAAGTTCTTGGGCCATACGGAAGCTGTCCCCTTGTTCGTCTATTTTCCAGTCCACTGCTATGGGACCCATGTTTTTCTCGACCCAGAGCCGTTTCTCCCCTCTCTTCTGACTTTTACTCTTTCTTGTCTTAGCCTGCAGGTTTTCAACCTCACAATTGTAGAAATGAGTCTCCTTTAACCATTGACCTTCCAGCTTTTGTATCAGACCAGGAAGATCATGCACATCTGAGCCAATTAGCAAAGGTTCAGGTAGCATAGGCATAACTGCTGCCTTCACAGTCATTCTTTCACCTTCTAATCTTATTTGAATATCTTTGATTGGATAACTCTTTACATCACCATCCACACACCTGATGGCCATTCTTTCCTCCATTTTTCCTAGATCACCTACCAGCTCTTGTTTCACCGCCGTTTGCAAGCTTCCCGAATCCAGCATTGCTCTGGTGGGTCGACCCTCTACCTCTGCGTCACAAACATATGGATACGTGTTTCTCCGAACTGGACAAGGTCCACTTATATTAATCTCTTTCGCTGGTTCGAAAACTCCCACCTCCATGGGGTCTGTTTTGGCTTTTCTTGGGGCACATCTTTGCTAGGTGGCCCCATTCGCCGCAGTCAAAGCATTGGGGCCCTCTTGCTGTAAGGCTGGGTGGTCTAGTCAGCCGTGTCACCCCAGTGCTCTCAATTGCTGGTCTGAAACTTCCTCCTTCCCCTTCCGGCTTCCTTATCATTGAATTTGGCCATCGGGATATAGGTAAGGGACGACTGCTCACGGCCAGCTGATTCCCTCCGGTCTTGGGAGTGGACGGATAAACCAGTACCTTGGCTTGACCAGCCTTCTGATAGGCTGAAGCTATATTGACCGCATCAACCAAAGAGGGTCTGTGATGTTGTCTGACCCACCTTTGCATTGGTGCCGGTAAAGCCTCTACAAACTGCTCCAATATAACTCTCTCGGCCACCTCCTGTACAGTGGATAGACTTGTCTGCATCCATTTCTCCCCTAACTCTTTCACTCGGTAAAAAAGCTGGCGAGGAGTCTCTTCGGGCATAAGTTTAGTGTCCCTGAATTTGATCCGGTACGCCTCCTCGTCGTGGCCTAGGCGTTCCAGTACCACCCGCTTCATGTCGGTATAGGCAGTGTCTCCTGCAGGGTTCGCTGCTTGATATGCGCTCTGCATCTCCCCGGTCATCAATGGTGCAATATAATGGCACACCTCTCGGGGGGCCATAGCGCATTCCTGGCGGCTCTTTCAAAATTGACAAAGAAATGCGCTGGGTCTTCTCCGGCAGAGAACTTTTGTAGTACTGAGGTTGGTACGATTGGCTGGTTCCTCATGTTTGTTGCCTCCAACAACTGGGCCTGTTGGACCTGCAAAGCCTGTTGGAAAGTCAACAAACAAGAATATGTTTTCAACACACTGTATCAAGGCGTTTTTCAGGCAAAAATAAAGACAGTGGCCCTCATTACGACCCTGGCGGAGAGGGGTTTACGCCAGCGTAATGCATGGCGTACCTCTCCGCCAGATTACACTTTCCGTAGCGCCATGGTGATTTCTACGCCCGGATTTTCCGGGCGGAAAAATCCATGGCGCTACGGGACCTCTTGTTAATTACGCCACCGTAATCTACGGTGGCGTAATTAATGCCTTCCCCACTCCCATTATACCCTATGGGGCAAAAATGGGAATGGGGAAGGGTAAATGGGGATTGGGGACTTACCGCCCCGCCAAGGTCGGAATGGGGTGGTAAGTCCGCCAACCCCCATGGCGGAGTTGGCAGCTCTGCGCCATGGTCCATGGTGCAAATTGCACCATGGACCTCCGCCAGGGTCGTAATGAGGGCCAGTGTGTGTATGACAAACACAATCTGTGTGGGGGTTTGTCAAAAATGCACAATTCAATGGTGTGAAGTTACAAAACAAAGTTCTTAAAACAACATAAAACATTTGCAAGGACACAAACGAGAAATTTGCATGTGTGGACAGCAATATATGTGCTGTAGTTTCAGGGAAATAGTGCGTCTACACCAGGTGTTTCGGCCATTTGGAGTTGAGCTAGATGAGCCTCATCATTCATATGGCCATCATCAGGACGGGTTCTGTGTGAAATGACGTCTGTGCTGCAGGGGAGGGAGACCACAGTCAGACGGGTGTATGAGCAAAATAATTTAAAAAGAATAAATCAGAGGTATTGTGTAATCAATGTGATTAGAGAACGCGCAGCTTACCTATGGGGTAAATTCACAGGCACTGTATAAGAGATCCACTAGCTGCGTTGGCTGGTCTCTAGGTAATCCTGTTATACAAAACAGAACAAGTACTATTGGTGGGGAGTTGAAAAACCCTCCGGTGTCATGTACATAATAGTTATAAAAGTACATGCTTTGTTGTAAGGGGGGTGCCGTCGCTGGTGCAAGGCCTCAGGCTGTGCGCCAGGCAAGGGTCGGTGGGCCGGGGCGCCCCTGGAAGACGCGAAGGAAGACCCAGCCAATGCACAGCCGGGAGACGAAGTGGCCGCGACCGCTTCAAGCGGCCACGGGAAGCCAACACCCCCAAGCCCTCACCTTCTTCAGGGCCGGAGTACCCCAGCCGCCGTTCTCAAACTTCTCAGGGGCGGGGAGGGCCGCCGCAGGCTCTTCGCCCAGCTTCAGCGTAGCACCGCTTCTGGGCTCGGGAGCTCCCGCTCGACCAGAGCCACAGGGACAGGGCCTGTTCTTCCCTCGCCGGGGACACCTCAGAGGATTGGCGTGGGGGGGCACCAAGGTGGGACGAAGGTCGCACCCTGCCTGCTGCACTCGCTCTTCCAGCAGTCGGTGGGCCGGACTCCCGTGCAGTGTCTTCGTAGCCGCCGCCTCTGGTTGCCTCCGGGCTCCACCTCAGCGTCCGGGGCAGGACAGGGATAGCTTCCCGCTCGCTCCTTGTTACGGCGCGGGGCTCGTCACGTCTGCCATCTTGAATGTGCAGGTTGCGTCTCGGTGCGAGAGTGGGGCATCACTGATTCAGGGGCTAGTAGGGGGAAACGGGGTCCCGC
The DNA here is from genome assembly GCF_040938575.1 of Ambystoma mexicanum. Classification (NCBI taxonomy): domain Eukaryota; kingdom Metazoa; phylum Chordata; class Amphibia; order Caudata; family Ambystomatidae; genus Ambystoma; species Ambystoma mexicanum. Next base: position 108,391,962 of record NC_090938.1, on the reverse strand, counting down.
AGGCTCACATCAGACGCAAGGTGGGGAGTTGAAGGTGGCGATCTCAGGAAGCCATTGATCCGCGCGACAGCGCGATCCGATCCGAATTCATCGAATGGTAGCTGGTGGCCGCGGGCTCTGGACGGAGGCCATCAAGGAAGCAGCCGCATCGCTGGCGCTCCTGGCCACGCCCCACCCACTAATGCAAGTTGTATTGGGTATGTCCCAACATCAATTGGTTCCCTTAGGAGGAGTGTGTGCTGTACTGGTGTACCATCTGCCCATCTGAACCCTCTCCTTAACCACCTTGCTAGACCAGAAGGCACTGTTGATGTTATGTAGGCACTATCTGAATAGATAGTGACCCGTTTCCCTTCACTCTCTCTAAGGGCCAATATCAGGGCTACTAATTCAGCTGCTTGTGCTGAATACTGGGGTGGAAACCAAACACACCTTATTGTCTCGCTTGTCAATCTTCTGTTAATCTTACCACCGCTGCCCCCGTTCTCCTTACCCCATCACCTTGGTCAATTGTTGTTGACCCGTCAATGTATAATACATCTCCCCGCTCAGGTGCATCTTCCTCTACTTTACGTATTTCTGAGAATAGTTCAATGTTTTTGGTACAATCGTGGACATATTCTCCCACCCCCACCTCTTCTGCCAGGAACTGTGCTCAGTTAACATTTTTGCATCTTGCAATTTTTAGTTCTGGTCAGGAAAGTATTTTTTCATAGCCTGTTGCTCTTTGGGTGGTCGGAGTGCTCTTTGGTTTGTGTAAAATTGCAAAAAGGGTGTGCTCCGTGTAAAGCGTTGTGGAACATCCCATTCTGAATGAGGATGCTTTTTCTACAGCAAAAGCTGCAGCAGCCAAGTGTTGTTCAAAAGGGAAATGTCCTGTCATTACTGGGTCTAACTGGCTGCTGTAATATGCAATTGGTTTGTGGCCCATGCTCGTATTTTGAATTAGTACCGTTTTCATTACCACCCCATCAGAGTGTGAAAATATGTAGAACTCTTTTTTATAATCAGGGGTACCCAGGACTGGTGCTATTGATATCGCCTCTTGTAGTTCATTAAATGCATCTGTCATTTACCGTGTCCAGTTCAGTGTTTTCTGTCCCCTTTGTGTGTCCCTTAAGGCCATAATTAAGGGACCTGTATATGTGCTGTAATCAAACACCCATGCCCTGCAATAGTTGCATAGGACAAGGAACTGTTGTAATTCTCGTACTGTTTGTGGTTGTGCTGTGTTTAGTATTGTCTGTGGCCTTTGTGGAGCTATGTGTCTGCCCTTCTGCGATATCATTTGCCCTATGTATAGAACCACTTCCTGACAATATTGCAGTTTTGCCTTGTCTACTTTGTATCCTTTTTCTGCTAGTACTGTAAGCATTTTGATGGAGTCCTTCCTGCATTCATCTTCTGTTGTGCTGCAGATGAGAATGTCATCCACATATTGCAAAATAGTACTCTCTGTCTCTATATTCCCTAAATCCATCTGGATCACTCTGTTGAAAATTGATGGTGACTCGCAGTATCCCTGGGGTAGTCTTGTGTGCTTCCACTTTGTATTGCAATACATGCCTCTGCTGGGATGCCGCAAAGTATTGTAGCTGGGTTAGCTGCTACGGGATATTCTGCTTTGATAGTGTTGTTTCGGGGTCTCAAATCTTGTATGAAACGCCATGAGCCTCTGTTTGCATGGCAGACGGGGTACACAGCAGTGTTGCAAGGCGATTCTGATGGTACCAGAATACCTCATTCAATGAGGGTGCTTATTGTCTCATAAATGCCCTTATCTGCTTCTTTTAACAGCGGGTATAGTCTAACTCTGGGTAATATTGCCCCTTTCTTCAGTTTAATTTTTACTCCCCCTATGCTTTTGATTCATCCCACGTCGTAGGGGCTTGTTGTCCATAAGGAGGATGGTACCTTTGCTAAGTCCTCCTCGCAGAATGAGGGTGCTGCTGGGAGTGGTGTTTCTAGTGCCATTGCCATTTTCTGGGCCACTTCTCTGTGTGTTAGCCGTATCCAAACGTATACACTCATTCCCAGCATCATCTCACTCGTTCCCTTTTCTTGTGAGAAGAGCCCTTCATCAGATACTTGAGTAAATCTGCACCCTTCGGTCACTGCTATTACTGCCCTCCAGTATGTAAGAGGATTCAATTCAACACTACAGCTAAGTCAATGCCTAGTCTGGGATACTGAATGGAAACCCTTATTAATATATCTTTATGTCCAGTTCATGCGTTCTGGATGACTACCCCTATATAACACCCCTCTCTTGGAATCCTCCCGACCCCACTGAGCCAAGAAGTAGTTCTGTTTTGCATGTTAAAAGGTTTATTTGATAATTTAAACAATAGATATATATATCACACTTTATAATAATTTAATAATTGAATATCACACTGAATCTGAGCAGTAATCAATAATAGATAGTCTGGCACTAGCACACTTCTTTATAATCAATGATGAGTGGTTATAGGATGGATAAAATAGCAACAATACTTTATGGTTTCAAATGGATGCAAGGTGGAATGAAAATGCAGTACAGAAAATACTCAATATGCGTTCAACAAAACAATGTAATCACTTTTCTCTGGCAATCCCCTCCCCCCTTTTATGCAATGCAAGGAAATGGAAGGAAAGCACACAGTTCTCAGAAATGCAATCAAATGTAATTCAGTTCACCCCAGCAAGCTTAGACTACAGAAGTTAGAAACACAGGCCCAAAATGCTTTTATATGTGCTGGCAATGAAGTGAAAAAATATGCTAAAATGCTTTTAATTCCCTCTAGAGGTTCTAGGTGAGTGAAATATACTTGGGATGAGTTCAGGCTCACTTTAGCAAGGATCTAGGGTGTAACTAGCAGGTTAAACGAATTTTTGGCAACTGAAAGCAAGAAGCTTCTGTTTTCACACGTGGAGAAATTTGCAAATCGCGGCAAAATTCGCGAGTGCGTTTTTCGCGATTGCGGCAAAACTATAGGGGGTAGGAATGCGGTTCCAGGTTCATAGAAAAGCCACGATTCCCAGATTTCAGAGGAAAGTTACTGCAAGTCTCTAGCACAAACGGTTACGGAGATATGAGCGATTAAATAAAGGTAGTTTTTCAGATTTGAAATTTTAAAGTTCAAAAAGACAAGTGCAGCTTGCAACTAGAAAATGACAGGTGACAGTTAGGAGGCAGTTCTACTTAGATTAAAATAGGATTGAATTATATTATTTTAACTAAGAGATTGGTTCTGCACAGTTCTACTAGGTACTCACACTCTATTTTTGAAATAGATGGGCCTCGCCACGGATCTGGTCAGGTTTTGGACTGGACTCCGGTTCAGCTCTCTGGTTCTGCTGACAGCGGTCTGGTCTGGGTCTGCTCTCTCTCTGGATTCTGGAGATTGATGGATTTAAAGTCTGGATCTTTCTGCACAGCTTTCTCTAGAGATTGATGGAGGTAAAGTATGGATTTTCCCGGCAGAGCTTCCAGCTGCAAATGGATTTGAAGGTCCCTATCTGTCCTGTCTGTCTGCTTTTATCTGTTTTTAAAATGGGTGTGTGTGCAGCATCATTAGCCCCTACCCCTCTCCACTTGCCATTGGCCCAATTCTCCCCTCTCCCACTTGATTGGGGGAATGAAATGAAGTGTCATCATGATGAGGTCTGTTTATGATACAGAGAACCCACCCCTGTCAACTTTACACACAATCTATATTTGCTCAAAAAACATATTTGCATAGGTACACATTTGTTTAAAATTACACGCACCCTTCACATATCACAGGAGGTATCCCCTGTTCAAACTCTGCTCTTCCTGGGGGCTTGCATTCAGAAATGGCACATATTTCACTTTTTAACTGATTTTGCAATGTCGGACATTAACCCAAATTTACACACATGTGCGCAAGGAGTATGGACATTAGTTGATGAAGTGTCAGATTTTTCACATGCACACATTTTGAGTAATATCCTCTTTTCCGCTAAACCCCCCCTGAACATACCACCGGGTCCTAACACGTCTTAAAATGTGGGCAGAAAAATCACAAGAATTATGGTGTCATTTAAATAATTTTCACAAGTCCGTACTATGAGTTATTCATCTTTTTAGAGTTAAGTTCTGGCCCCAAAGGGGTGTGGTTTCCCCCCAGCACAAGGTTGAATTTCTGGTTTTTCCAGTTCTGCCAAGCCAGCTTGCTCTCACAGGCAGTGCCCCTCCCCTGTCCTTCCAGGAGGAAGCCGTTTTACGACATCTGCAATAAACCATCTGCCTGGGTGAAGGGGGTTGCATTGTTCAGAGCTCCTGTATTCTGTGGGGGCTCCCCTTAATTCAATTATCAGAGAGATGGCATATCCTTAGTGTGGCCAGCAAAAGGCAGATAGGCCTGGGAACACAGCTGTGACTCAAGTTTCACTCCTGATGGGGGGTAGTTGCCAGGCAAAATTGGAATCTCTTTAAGCCAGTTTTTAGCTACATGTCATTTCTGTTCCCCAGTCTTCTGCATTCAAATAAAACTAAACATTTTTACATATGCAGCTAGAATGCTGATTCTAAGTTTAAAACTATGACATTTAAACAATTGCAGCCTATGTGACACTCAAAAGTAGGTCACTCATTTCTTTTAAACATTTAGATTTTTAGTGTCTTTCAGTCCAAATTTACTTAAACTGCTGAAATCCACAGCTCAGCCAGTCTTGTTATAAACCTTCAAGTCACTTCAGAATATAACTTTACATTGGATCCACCTCTCAGTAAGTCTTTCTTTGGCTTGCCTTGGGTTCATTTATTCAGTTTTACACAAAAAAGTAAAATCTAGTGTTGTTTTAAAACGCCGGCTTTTTGATAGTGGTGAGTACTGGTACTGCACCCCTTTTTGGGATTTAAGAAAATGAATTCCCAACAGTTATGGGTTTGCTTTTGGCAATCAGCATTGCCATTCCCAATGGTTTCAGACTACTGTGTGGGTAGTCCAATGGTGGTTTTAGGCAGTGTCCTTCTGTGCCCATAACATCGGAAAAAATGAGTGGCAGCCTATTCTTCATGCATTTCCCTGTGCATTTTCTGGGAAGCTCTGGCCATCATGATGTTTTCCATGTCAGTACTGCACAGTTTTGAGGTAGGGCTTGGATGCGTGGATAAAAACATCCCACAAGTACTTCCCTTCATTGTCTAGGGCATGTACTGTACCCGAGTCCTCCCTTGCTACTATCCCTTCAATGTCTATTGACACGAACGTTCCTTCTTTCTCATCTGTGGGTGTTTCTGGCCAGAAAAGGTACTCACCTGGTCTTTTCCATACTTTCCCTGCTATACCTGGTAGCCATGCCATTGCCATGTCTGTCCCATATTGGAAAACGTCCGGGTCTACTAGCTCCTCCATCTTGCCACAATATGCCTGGAGTATCTGTCCTGCTGTGAGCATGTGTATGCCTAGCATGGAGCACACTATGGCTTTGTCTGTGAAGGAGATGGTCATTTTCAGTCTGCTCATTATGTCACGTCCCAAGATATTTACTGGTGCATGTTTAGACTATAGTAAGGGTAGTGACAGGTCATGATCCCAAATAGATAGGGATATGTTATCAGTGAATGGAACCACTTCTCGAGCCCCAGAAAATCCTTGAGTGTTCATGGCATCGCCTGCAACGTGTAATTCCCTTCTTGTAAGCATGAACTTCTGGCCTCGTATCAGCCAAAAAGGAAAACATCTTGTCACCTATCACCACCTTTATGCGTGGTTTCTCCGCAAGGTTAGGTGTTACTGATAGGATGGGACACAAGGAACAAGTTACTTACCTCTAACTGTTGTTCTCCAGTATGGGTCTGGCATGGATTCACATGCTCATGAATATTCCCCGTCGCCAGGCCGGGAATCCTCGGTAAAGAAAAAATCTGTATCAATTTTGTTTCTGATCCGTCTTTCTTAGTAGTAACCAATCACTGGTCTCTGGGTCATACTGCCCCCATCCAATGACTGCCCTCTCCCTAAGCCCCGCTTCTGGCAGCCATCCTCAGATTTGGTAGCACGTAAGGTGGCAGTATGACCAAGTGAAGATCCGCAGAGGGGTAGGAGGGAGGGTTTGCATGTGAATCCATGCCAGACCCATGCTGGGGAACTTCGTTCCTTCTCCAGCATGGGGTCTGGCATGGATTCACATGCTCATGAATATAAGAATACATAGCAGTACACACATGCACAACCACCGGAGGTGGCAAAGGCTCAATTTTATTTATTTATTTATTTATTTATTTATTCGCATTTGTTAAGCGCACATACAGCCCATAGAGCATCGTGGCGCTTGTTACAGAGATGACTTGTTATACATACAAAGAAGTCATTACTTAGTTACAAGAGAGTAGTAAGGAGAAGATAGGAAAGGAAGAGGAGATGATGTTGTACGACGAGCTAGTTGAACAAGGTGGTTTTCAGTTTTTTTCGGAAGGCAAAGAGAGATGTTTCTGCTCTGAGTGTGCTAGGAAGTGCGTTCCATAGCTTCGGTGCAATGTAAGGGAAGCTTATTCCACCTGCTCTGGCTCGTTTGATGCGTGGGACCCTAAGCTGGTTGGTGTGGCATTGTCTGGTTGGTCTAGTGGAGTGCGATCTGACTAGCGTGTCAGACAGGTAGGAAGGTGCAGATAGGTGAATACATTTATGTGCAGTGGTAAGTATTTTGAATGTAATGCGCTCTTTGACAGGTAGCCAGTGTGCTGCCTTTCTGGCTTGCGCGATGTGGTCCCGTTTAGGTATATTGAGGGCTGCTCTTAGTGCATTATTTTGTGTTGTTTGGAGTTTATTGAGATTAGTGATGGAAGTACCAGCCAGTAGTGCATTACAATAATCTATCTTGGCTCCTATGGTGGCTCTTGCAATAGATAAGCAGTTATCTTTGGTTAGGAATGGTTTAATGGCATTAATGAGCTTAGTGCTCAGAGCGGAGGCAGAGACAATGGAGTTGACTTGCTTGTCCATGGATAGTGATGCGTCAATGTGGACTCCTAGTGTTTTTACAGAAGGTAGAACTGGGATGACACAATTGTCTATGCAGAAGTTTGTGTAGAGAGGGTAGAGATTCTTGAGAGTGGATTTTTGGCCAAGGATGAGAATTTCGGTCTTGTCACCGTTAAGACATAGGCCATTCGTGGCCATCCATGCTTGGATGGTGGCGTATATATTCTGGAGGGTGGTTGCGTCCTGGAGGTAGTGTCCTGTGAGCGGGAGGAGTACTTGGGTATCGTCAGCGTAGTTGGTGTATGTGATCCCAAGTGCGTCCAATTTGTCAAAGAGAGGTTTGGTGAAAAGATTATAGAGAGTGGGAGCTGTACATGAACCCTGAGGGACTCCATACCTGATGGTGGTAGGCTCTGCGTTGGCTATATTGGAGAACACTTTCATCACTCTGCCTTTGAGGAAAGAGGTAATCCAATTTGTGGCTTGTTTGGAGAAATGAGCGGCCTGAGTTAGGTGGTTCGTGAGAATGGCATGATCGACTAAATCAAAAGCCGCTGAAAGGTCTAGGAGGAGCAGGAGGGCCGGCTTACCTTTATCTAGGATTAGGGTGATTTGATTCTTCAGATCTAGTAACGCAGTTTCAGTTCCATGACCTTTACGGAATCCGGACTGCCTTTTGCCTAGGACAGAGTTGTTTTCCAGGTAGGCCTGTATCTGCATATGTGCAGCTTTATCTAGGATTTTTAAGAGAAATGGAACCGTTGTAATGGGCCGGTAATTGTTAGGTTGGGCGGGGTCCAAGGTTGGTTTCTTTAAGAGCGGGCGTACCCACGCCTCTTTAAGGCTGTCCGGGACTTTACCCGTCTTGAATGAGGCATTAATGAATGCTGTGATGATCGGTGCGAGGGGTGCAGCACACTCTTTGATTATGTTGGGGGGGCAAATGTCGCCTTTGCATTGAGATGGTTTGAGCTGTTTAAGGATGTGGAGAGTGTCCGACTCGGTGATTGGCGAAAAATTGAATTTTGAGGTGTGCTTATCTTTGGCAGTATTGACGGAGAGGGTTGTTGGGGGTGTAGAGCCCTATAGTGTTCTGCTATTTTAGTTTGGAGAAGGTCTATTTTATTTAACATCGCTGTTTGGATGCTATTGCACCAGGCTTCATCCTTAACGATCTCATCTGTGCAGATAGGGGGGATAGTAAGCTCTTTAAAGATGGTGAAGAGCTCTTTTGAGTGGGAGTTGGCTTCCAGGATACGTTTATTGTAGGTTTCTGACTTTGCCTTGAATATGGCATTTTTGTATTTTTTAGAGATACAAAGGAAGTCTACTTTGGTGGCCTCACAGGGATTTGCCTGCCATGTTTTGAGGGCTTGGCGCTTACGTTGGCGCAGATTTAGTAAGTCATCCGTGAACCATGAGTTAGAATGAAACGATTTTTTTTCTTTTTTGTTTTCAAGAGGGGCTACGGTATTGATGGCCATGGAGAGCGTGTTTTTGAAGATCTCTGCTAGAGTGTTGGGGTTGGAGGAAAATGGGGGTGCTAGGCATGGGGTGTTAAGGAAGGGACGTATATTGTCTGCTGTGAGTTTTTTGGCACTTCTGGTTAGAGTGGCCGGTGCAGGTTTTAGAGGTTTGGAGTAAGATGATATGGGGATGCAGAATTGGAGGCAGTTGTGATCAGACCATGGGAGGGCTGTGTTAGAGTTGAGAGTGGATCCACAGTTGTGATCTGCCACCCAGTCTAAGATGCAGCCTTTATTATGGGTCGGGGCAGTGATTATTTGTGTGAATCCTAAATCTGTGAGGTTTCTTGCGAGGGTGGCAGCTTCTTTGTCGAGTTTATCATTAAATCCAAGATTGAGGTCTCCTAGAAACAGTGTTTTGGAAGTTTGTTTGAGGTTTTTTCCAAGAAGATGGTTGACTATGCTTTTGAAGTTATTAGCCGGGCCTGGGGGTCTATATATGACGTGAATGTTTACCGTATTTTTGGGAGAGAGGGTAAGTTTGGCTGAGAGGATGTCAGTGGTGTCTTCCTCGGGGGTGGGAGTCTGTCTTAAGGCTAAGGTGTCTTTAAAAATCAGTGCAACTCCGCCTCCTATTTTAGTTAATCTATCCTGTCTTTGGATCGAATATCCTGATGGTACAGCTAAGCTGATGGTCGGTCCAGCGGCAGAGTGCAGCCAAGTTTCTGTTATGGCTAACATATCTAGGTCCTGATTGGTAATAATGACATTAACTTCTATAGCATGGGCGTTGAGTGAGCGAACATTTAATAACGCACATCTGAGGTGTTGGATCTTTTTTGGTAGTGGTGGCTTGAGGAGTGTGCTAATGATGGACTTTTTGGTAATGTGTGTAGGCTTGCTAGTCAAGTGGTGTCCGACTTTACGCTGGTCATGTGGGGTTTGATCGAACGTTGGAGCATTGTTAGGGCGTTGGGTCGCTGTGCTGGTGTGTGGTGGCCAGGTCTTGGTGTGGGTGCGAGAGCTTATGCGTAAGTTCCTGTCTGTTGCCTGCATTGGTGTAGAGGGGAGTGCTAAAGGGAATGTCCGTGTTCTGAGTCTGTACTGTCTGAGTATGATATCGGAGGGAGTAGCATGCGTGGTGGTGTGTCTAGGTTCCATGATATGGTTGTCGGGTTGCCCTGCGGGCATAGAGAAGTCAGTACTACTGGTCAGTAAGGTGTGGACTAGGCCTATGAGGAGGTACAGTGTATGTGTGGCGTACATATTGAGGTGGGTAAGCAAGAGTGGGATAGAATTATCAGTTGGGCAAAACAGTATCCCCGTAGTCTCTGGTGACAATGGGGCACAACACTATGTCACAGTGGTCTCTAAGCGACCATAAGGCACAACACTATGTCACAGTGGTCTCTAAGCGACCATAAGGCACAACACAATGTCACAGTGGTCTCTAAGCGACCATAAGGCACAACACAATGTCACAGTGGTCTCTAAGCGACCATAAGGCATAGCACACTGTCACAGTGGTCTCTAAGCGACCATAAGGCACAACACAATGTCACAGTGGTCTCTAAGCGACCATAAGGCACAACACTATGTCACAGTGGTCTCTAAGCGACCATAAGGCACAACACAATGTCACAGTGGTCTCTAAGCGACCATAAGGCACAACACAATGTCACAGTGGTCTCTAAGCGACCATAAGGCACAACACAATGTCACAGTGGTCTCTAAGCGACCATAAGGCACAACACAGTGTAATAGTAGTCTATGTTAGACCGTACTGCAAAAACAGTTGTCAGGGGCAGCATACGGTAGGGCATGGCAAAAGCAGAATGCAGGTGATGATACATGTAACTAGTATGAAGCCGGGGAGGCTTGGATCAAAATGCTAATGCAGTGCTAAGACGATTACTAATGGCTACACAGGACTGTTGGTCTGTAATTGGTTGAGTGTGTACAAGTAGGGCAGAGAAGCATTTTGTGGCAGTTCAAGTGCACCATTGTGATGAGGAGACCTTGGAGGTAGCAATGATGAGAGGTTCTTGTATACTGGGTCAGCGAAGACTTGAAACAGTTCAGGACGCTGGGTAATGCACTGGGAAAAAGGTTGCTGTAAAGGGCAATATGCTTACCCCAGAGGAGGTGGGCAGGGGTTCTAGCCCTATGCTCGACGGCATAGACAGGCTAGAGACAGGCACAGTGCCTTCGTGGTGGGCCGGCTCGAAGCCTGCTGGCTTGTGGTTGGCTCCCAAGTAGAGGAGAGGGGCCAATCACGATGTTTGCAGGGCTGCGGGGCCGAGTGGAGGGCTGAAGATGCGACGGTCGGCCATTTTAGAATGGAGCAGACCTCGTGGGTTCAAATGGTGGCTGGAAACAATCTGAGTGCAATAAAGGGGGCAAATCCTGGCTGGAAAAGGCCACTGGGCAACGCTGGAGCGGCGCGGATATTATTAAATAATCCGCCGCGTGTTGTCTCAAAAACGCACGCTCGTGCTGCAAGCTTCCAATATGCAGCTAAGGGCTCATGACATACCTGGAGTCAGGCAGGGCTTGGGGGCGTCGATGCAGGGCTGGCTACTGCTCCTGCAGTAGATGGAAGGAGCTCCTGCTCCTCCTGGCTCTGGAGCGGTAGGGGCAGAGTTCCTGGTCCCTGGCTCCTAAGGCACCCAACAGGCCTTAGTGTGGCCTTTGTGAGGGCCGGCGTATCCGCCTGCCGGCGGATGCTCGTCCGAAGAAAGAGGCGGTCTCAGCCTCGTTTTGGCGCCGCGCTGCGCCCGGCATGAAGAGGTCAGGCAGGCCTCGAAGACCTAATCGGCAGGTCTCTAGGGACCTCGTCGATGCTGCTGGTGGCTTCAGGGAGGAGGAGAGGGCTCCTGCCCTCTTCCCTAGGCAGATGATGAGAAGTGGGGAGACACGGGCACCCAACAGGCCTTAGTGTGGCCTTTGTGAGGGCCGGCGTATCCGCCTGCCGGCGGATGCTCGTCCGAAGAAAGAGGCGGTCTCAGCCTCGTTTTGGCGCCGCGCTGCGCCCGGCATGAAGAGGTCAGGCAGGCCTCGAAGACCTAATCAGGCAGGTCTCTAGGGACCTCGTCGATGCTGCTGGCAGCTTCAGGGAGGGGGAGAGGGCTCCTGCCCTCTTCCCTAGGCAGATGATGAGAATATTAAGCATTACATCAAAACTCAACATTAAGCATTTCTTACCTCCTCACCAGGCTCACCTTAAGCGAACAGGTTGCGCAGCACTGCTTGGCCGACCCTGGACTCCTCCATGGAATCCGGTCGACGCAGTAGTGAAGGTGTGCGTCGACCTCCACGTAGCAGCCCTGCAGATGTCCAGCAGGGGCACACCAGACAAGAACGCCGTGGTAGCAGCGACTGCTCTGGTCGAATGGGCTCTCGGACGGCTGGGCAACGGTCGGTTCGCCAACCGATGACAGTGCATGATGCAGCCAGAGAGCCATCTGGAAATGGAAGCCTTCGAGAGAGCCTTCCCTTGGTTCACAAGACCAAAGTTCACAAACAGCTGTGATGTCCTCCGAAAAAACTCTTCGTTCGGTTCACGTAGAACTTCAGCGCTCTAGCTACATCCAGCGAGTGCAAAGTCATTCGGCCGGCGACGAAGGCGACAGGAAAAAGACTGGTAACACCAAGGGCTCGTTGAGATGGAAGTTCAACGGCACCTTGGGAATGAAGGAGGGGTGCGTCCTCAGCACTACTCTCGTATCATGAAAGATCAGGTATGGAGGCTTGCAGGATAGCGCCTGGATCTCTCCCACACATCGTGCGGAGGTGATGACCACCAGGAACGCTGTTTTGCACGACAGAAACTTCAACGGGGCCGAATGCAACGGCTCGAATGGCGGACCCATGAGCCTGGTCAGCACCACGTTGAGCTCCCACGCCGGGGCTGGTGCCTTCACCGGCAGGAATGATCGATACAGTCCTTTCATAAATTCCTTAACAAGGCGATGAGACCACAGGGATGGCCGCCCTGTAGTCCTGGTGTATCGGGAAATCGCTGCCAGGTGTATCTTGATTGAAGAATGAGATAGTCCAGATTTGGCTAGCGACAGAAGGTACGGCAATACTTGAGGAGTGGTAATCCACAAAGGGTTAATCTTCTGTGCACGGCACCAGATAGAGAACCTCTACCACTTATGTCCGTAGCACTTGAGAGTTGAGGACACCCTGGCCTTCGCAAGAACCTCTCTGCAGTCGGCCAGGATATCGTATCCTCCAAACTCTAGTGCCGCAGGAGCCAGGTCTGCAAGTTCAGCGACTCCGGGTCGTGATGAAGAATTGCACCTCCTTCTCTGGAGAGAAGATCTGCGTCCATCGACAGCTTGACTGGTGGGGACGCTGACAAGTCCAGAAGGTCCGGGAACCAGATCTGTCTCGGCCACGCCGGTGCGACGAGGATCATTCTGCACCGGGACCTCTTGAGCTGGTTGATGAGTCAGAGCAGCAACGGCAACGGAGGAAACGCATATAGGAACAGGCCGCCCCAGGGGAATGAGAAAGCATCGCCCATGCTCCTCGGTTGGGGAAACCTGCTGGCGAACCTCTGGCACTTGGAGTTTGTCACCGTCACAAACAGGTTGATCTGGGGTTTGCCCCATCGCTGAAAGAGTCGGTCCACTTGATCCTGGTGTAGTTCCCACTCGTGGCATGAGCGCAGCTCTCTGCTGAGTGAGTTGGCGATGGTGTTTTTTATCCCTGCCAGATGAAACGGCACCAGAAACATCCCTTGAGCAACGGCCCAATGCCACAGGTCCTGGGCTTCCTTGGATAGGGCCGGGGATCTGGTTCCGCCCTGCTTTCGGATTTAGAACATCGTGGTGGTGTTGTTGGTGAAGATCCTCACCACCTTGCCCTTGAGGGACGCGAGAAAGGACCTGAGGGCCCAGAACACTGCACGGAGCTCCCGGATGTTGATGTGGAGCGGCTTCTCCTCCGGGAGCCAAAGGCCCCTCGCGTGAAGATCTCCGATGTGGGCTCCTCACCCCTCCAGGGAGGCATCCGTCGTCACCGTCGCCTGGTGGGCCGGGGTCTGAAAGTCTGTCCCCGCCGCTAGATGAGCGCAGGTGCCCCACCACCGGATCGCTCGTCGGAAGGTCTCATTGAGAGGGATCTTGTCCTCGAAGCAGCCCGTGGCTTGAATCCAGCGGGCGTCGAGGAACTCCTGTAGAGGGCGCATCCGAAGCCTGCACAGGCGCACAAGATAAATGCAAGAGGACATCATCCCGAGGAGGGACTTGATGGACCTCACTCTGGCCACGTCTGTGGCTAGCAGATGCTGCACTTTTCCTAGGATGGCCTTTGTCATTTCCTCCGACGGCGAGGCCAGACGCACCACTGTGTTGAGCTTGGCTCCCAGAAACAGTGCGACTTGAGAGGGGACCAGGTGGGACTTGGGGAAGTTGATGGAGAACCCCAGGTCCGTGAGCAGCTGGACAGTCTTTGCTGTGTGTTCTACGGCGAGCTCCCTTGTCCTTGCGCGGATGAGCCAATCGTCCAGGTAGGGGTAGACGTGGATCCCCTGCAGGCGCAGCTGCGCCGCCACTGGAGCGAGGCACTTGGTGAAAACCCTGGGTGCTGACTTCAATCTGAACGTGAGGGCCTTGAACTGGTAGTGTCGCCCTTGGACCACGAACCTGAGAAACTTCCGGTTCCCTTTTAGAATGGGAATGTGAATGTATGCATCCTCCAAATCCAACGACGACAGGAAATCGCCCTCCTCCAGCTGCCCCAGCACATGCTGGAGGGTGACCATCCGGAACTTCTGTGATGTACTTGTTCAGTCGTCACAGGTCTAGTATGGGTCGCCACCCTCCTGACTTCTTTTTCACGAGGAAGTACCTTGAGTATACTCCGGAGCCCCGGAGCCCCGGACCCTCTTTGGGACGAGCCCGATGCCACCTTTCTTGAGCATCGCCCTTACCTCCAACAGCAGTTGAGGGACGTGGTTTTCTTTCCTGGCCACGGGAGGAATGCGGGGGCACTTTTTTTGAAATTCAAGGGTGTTCCCCTGGGCCTGGGCGTCCAGCACCCAACGGTCGGTGGAGATGGACTCCCACATGCTGACGAACTTCGCCAGCCGGCCTCCCACCGGGGTGCTTCGGTGGGGGCCCGACGCCACGGTCGGTTCAATCTTGCTTGGAGGACGCCTTGCCGCCTTGACCTCCCTGGCGACGATGGCGGGATCCACCCGACTTGCCTCGTCCTCTATAGGCTTCCTGCGACGAGGAGCGGGCCGCTTGGCGGTACGTAGAGGAGCCACCGCCGAATCCCTTGGAGGCACCCTGCTTGCCTCCGGGGCTCCGAAAGGACGGCCTTCGTTGCTGGAGAACTCCTAGGGCCTTAGCTGTCTCTGTGTCCACCTTGATGGCTTGGAGGGACTCATCCACTGTTTTCCCAAACAGGTTGTTCCCGTCGAATGGCATGTCCAAAACCTTGGCTTGTACGTCCTGGCGAAAATCCGTCGCCTTGAGCCACCCGCGACGTCTGAGGCAAACGCTGTTGCCTAGCTCGGAAACCGGTGTCGGCAATGTCCGTTGCCACCGTTATGGCGTGGTCCGACGCCACCTCGCCTTCCTGCAAGATCTCCAGGGCCTCAGCCCTCTTGTTGTCTGGTAGGAAGTCCAACAGGGGGGTGATCTTGTACCATAACTCCCTGTCGTAGCGGGCCACGATCGCGAGGGTGTTGGCCGCTTAATCGTTGTTGCCACTGACGAGATAACTCGTCGTCCCATTGCATCCAGCTTCTTTCCTTCGCCGTCCGGCGGGGAAGTTGACGTTGAGGCCGATGCCCCCCGCTTTCTTCTTGGCTGCCGCTGAGACGACCGAGTCAGGGGTCGGTTGCGCCCTAAGGCACAAAGGGGCCACGTCGGGGACCCGGTACTTCTTCTCGTACCGATCCCTCTTGTCAGGCGTAGTAGACGGGTTCTTGAGAAGGGTGAGACCCTCGTCCCAGATGTCATCCAGCAGAGGCACGGCGAGGACTGTCTTCCTCTTGACCTTGCGCCGTTGGTAAAGGAAACCTTCCTTCTTCTTCTCTTCGGGGCAGAGCTAAAAAAGCTCAGATGCCCTGGCGATCATAGCGCGGAAAGACCCAATCTCGTCAGGCAGGGAGGCCCGGGCTGGAGGCGATGGGAGCTCCGTCCCGTCGTCGCTGCCATCGTCATCCGTACCCGTCGTGGCCGTGTCCATTCCCGTGTCATCCCCAGGTACGGGGGACGTGGGCAAAGGCTGAGCAGGCCGGGAGGGCTGAAAAGGCGGGGCTGGATGGGTCTGTCTTCTCTTGTTTGGGGGACTTCCCGACGGGCCTGGCTCTGGCTCCTCCGTCGGGCCTGGTTCCGGCTCCTCCGTCGGTGGTAGTGGCAATCTCGTCCTTATCTCCGAACATAAGGATTGTATTGCTAACAAAATGGCCAGCGAGTTGTCCTGCGGCTCTGGAAGCGACGGGCGCGATGGTTGACTAGGAACCTCGCCGGCGCTGCCGGCGCTCTCGTCGTCCCCTTCGTCGGGATCCCTCCCGTGGGACCGGGCCTCTTTGACGCCCTCGTCAAGGCCCTCCAAGACTTCAACCAGTTCATCCTCGGAGGCTGTGTCCGTGTCCACAATGGCCACTGGCTCCCCCCCTCTTTTTCTACCGGGGTCATCACGGGGGTCTTCTCGATGAGCCTGAAAGAGGCTTCCCTCCGCGATGGCAGGGAAACTCTGGGCCCCGAGGTCGCCTCCACTCGTGTAGCCTCCTCAGGCTGAGCCAGGGCTGCCGCGACTTCCTCGATAGAGGCCTTGGCCGGATGAATTAAGGCCTTCACCATCTTCTGCGGGCCTGTGGCCTTCACCTTGGGGGGAGGGTCACTGCCTCGGTCCCCCTCGGCTGGATCCTTCGAGATCGACCGGGGCCTCTCCAGAAGCTTCACCGGGTTCTCAGCCTTCCTCTTCCCTGAGCCAGAGTGTTGGCTCGTGGTTGATGGCGCTGGAGAGGATGCGCCCTGCCTGGCAGCCGAGGAGCCCGACCGCTTGCCTTCTATTGGCCCCCGGTCGCCGGGGCACGCTCACAGGACTTAGAAGACCGCTCGGACTTCTTCTTCTTCTTCTCACCTGACGGGCTCTTTCCTTCCAGCCAGCTGGAGAGACGAAGGTGTCGGTCCCTGATGATCCGTTCCGACATGTTCCCGCAAAACTCGCACAGTCCTTCACGTGCGTTTTGTCCTCATGAAGGCAGTAGAGACATTTCGAGTGCTCGTCCTCCTTGAGCACATTCTGCAGCTGGCATCCAGGGCAAATCCTGAACAGCTTTCCGGGCGTCGGGCTTCCTTTCTCCTGGGCGATGACCGGGTAGGCCGCAGAAACTTCTGGACTCCTCCAAGAAGCGTAACTCGACGAAAACTTCACCCTTGAGGAGCGTAGACAATCTGAAATGGGTCCCCGTTGATCGGATGTAGACACGGTGGAGCTTGAGGCTCTATTTGACCGAAAAATGAGAAAATCTCTTTGAAAAAGTGCGAAAATGCAGCAAAAGCTCGAGAGCTAAACACGAGGACTCCCAACACTTGAGCGTGCGGTAAAAATCTGAGGTTGGCTGCCAGAGGCGGGGCTTAGGGAGAGGGCAGTCATTGGCTCGGGGCAGTATGACCCAGAGACCAGTGATTGGTTACTACTAAGAAAGACGGATCAGAAACGAAACTGATACTGATTTTTTCTTTACTGAGGATTCCCGGCATGACGACGGGGAATATTCATGAGCATGTGAATCCATGCCAGACCCCATGCTGGAGAATAAGGTAGTCTGTGGGCTGTCCTATTGTGGGTATAGTAATTGTCCGTTGCCGGTATAAGGGTTGTGTCTCATTATAGTCACCCCTCCCATACGTGTTAACCGCTCTACAGCCGTTATGTCCATTGGCTGTTGTATGTCATCCTGTAATTGTGTCAACTGTTGTACTGTCTGGATGTGTTGTTGTGGTTGTGGTTGTGGTTGTTGGGGTAGCAGTGTCCCTTGTGCGTGTTGGTATTGTGGTTGTTGCTGGGGCACGCCTTGCTGTTGCACCATGGGTGGTGGTCCTGCCTGTTGGTAATACCCATTCTGACCCCCTTGGTTGTTTTGTTGCCCTTGCTCGCCCCATCCTTGCTGTGCAGCTCTTTACCTGCAAGTGCAAGAGATGTGACCTATTAATCCACATGTCCAACAGTGGGGTGGTTCTCATGCTTGCCATGGGAATCCGCCTCCTCCCTCTCCTTGACCTTGCCATCCCTGTTGAGGGTAAAGCTGGGACCCTCCTCGTGGGTAGTGTGCTGGTGGCCCAAATCACTCCCCCCTGTTTGCGGTAGTT
Organism: Ambystoma mexicanum; assembly: GCF_040938575.1. Lineage (NCBI taxonomy): Eukaryota > Metazoa > Chordata > Amphibia > Caudata > Ambystomatidae > Ambystoma > Ambystoma mexicanum. The sequence goes on along the minus strand of NC_090938.1, from coordinate 108,374,220 downwards.
GTATCTGTGGTTGCCGCAGTAGTTGGGGTGGGGGCACAGCTGTTTGAGTTAGCGGTGCAGGGCTTGTTATTAGTGCTCCTTCTAGGGCGTATTTTGACAATTTCTTTTGTACTCATTTTGCTTCATCCGCCTTTCTGTTTAATCTTTTCCTGCCAATATCTACAATGGTGTACTATTGTTAATTATATCTCTAACCATGCTTTGGCCTCCATTCCCACTAATTTCTTGAGTTGTCTTTGCACGGATTCAGGCAAACCTTGGATCAAGATGTGATAGAAGATAGCTAGTGTTTTGTCCCATGGCTCCCGAGTTTCAAGGCACCAAAGCTCTTGAATCTCTTGGATGTAGCTGACTGGATCTATGTCTGATGTGTCAGGGTATTGTATCCTTAGGGCCTGCCACACTGAGTGTCTGCAGTTCTCAAATGGGGATCCATCATGTGTAGTGTTCTGTGTTGTTACTCCTGGGAATCCCGCCCTTTTCCAAATGTCATCTGCTGTGTCACCCAGTATGGACACTAATAGCCCCTTCACGTCCCCCACTGCCAGTCTGTGTCCTGCTATCTGTTTTTCCATTTCATATATCCATGTCCCTGCCCCTCTGCTCAGTGATGGTAACCTATTCTTAACGTTCTCTTTGTCTGCATGTTTCCATTGTATGTATTGTGGTCTGCTCCCCCCTCTCTCTAGTAGTGGCATTTGTGAATATTCAGCCCTTTCCTCAGGTTTTCGTCTGTACTGTCGTATCTGTATTGGGCCTCTCTCGTCTTCAACGCCTATTTCAAAGTCTATGACATCTATATTGGGTGTTGTGCATGATGCCCCGATATCTGAGATTTTTCTGGTGTGCGTTGTGTGCGGTGCTTCCCAGGGCCCTATGTGCCTGCCCCATTGTCACAAGTGCCCGCTGGCATGAGTAATTGTTGTCCTTTCTCTTCTGCAGCCTGGGAGATCTTGAAGCCTATGCATGTAGGGTGTTTGTGGTGCTGCTGTTGCTGTCGCGTCCTCTGTAATTGTGTCAGTGTGTCGTCCTCCATTCTTTTCATCTTGAGTCCTACACTCCCATGACATACCTGTGCCTGTTCGTGTAATGCGCAATTTGCTTAACCCTTCCTATCCATACCATTGCTATCTTCGTCTTCCTCACTGCAAAATCCATCTGACAACGTTAGTTTGCGTAGTATTGGGTATCGTACAGTTACACTTTCAAGATCAATGTTTGTGAAGTTTGTCACCTCCATATCTTCTTTTCCTTTTGTGCACTGCTGTACGGACCTTGCCTGAGGCACTCCAGCACATCTGACGCTACTCCCTGTGTGTCCCATCAGTGTCCGTCTAGGCTGGTGCTCATCCCTCCTTCCCCTGCCCGTGTCCTATCTATTCCTTCCATTATTTCTTTGTTTATCCTCCGTAGCACTTCCTTGTCCTCTTCTCTCTTACTTCGCGCTTCCTCTGTTACTGTGAACCTTAACTCCTCAGCCCGCTTTCCTCGTATTTCCGTGTACTGTACAACAATATCTTCTGTCTCCAGAATGCCATTTCTCGTTCAGCCTCAACCCTTTCTTTCTCTAATGCTCTGCGCCCCTTTGCTTCCATACTTACCTTACTATTCTCTCCAACACCTCCCGTTCCCTCTTTTCATTTTCCGCCTTTTCTCGCCTTTCTAATGCTAGCTGCTCCTCCCGTTCCTGTTCCTTCTGTTCCAACTGGTTCACAAGCGCGTTCCTTTTCTCTTCCAGCTCCGGTATACTCACTTCCAGTTTTGCCTCTTCCTCCTCCCGTAATTGTGCTCGTCCTGTGTCGTTTGTCTGCCTGCCTTTACATCCTTTTACCAATTCTAATTCCTTTATCGCTTCTGTTGCCCCTTCTGGTTCTCCCCTGGTGGTCCCTTGTAACTTCAATAGCACTTGCGCTGCTATCCACTCATCTGGCCTTAGCCCTGCAAACTCGCTCTTTGCCCGCCTCAGCCTTTCCTCTTCGACGTCTGAGTTACCTACCTCTGCCCATATGGTGTGTGCCTTCAGGGCGTACGGGGGTGATTTGTATGTGGGGTTTGAGTAACCTTTGGCTGCAGTTAATTCTCGGGCTTCCGTAGCTTCTTTTAGTTCCCTAATCGGGTACAATCCCTGTTCCTCCTCCTCATCCGCATCGTCCGAGGCGATGCTGGGAGGTGCGGGAGGTGGGGCGCAGGCGTCCCCTCCCTCCTTTTTTGCCTACTGTAAGTTCAACATTACAAGGTGCTGCCCCATGGACATTCTCCAAAGTTCAAATATTTCGAGACGGCTTGCTACTTTCTTTCCCTTGTAGGTGTTGTGTACGTATGTGAGTAGTGACTGTAAAGTATTCCTTGAGAAACTGCCATTAGGCGGCCATGGTATTGATGCCAAGTCACAAGCTTTACACCTGCTGATCAAGTAATATCCTATGCAATGGCCTATGGGTGATGTCACCAAGCTAAATCTTCATGCTGACCTTTCATACACATATCCGAATCCCCACAGCTGTCTTCCCACCTCCCCCAGAGTGGAGTATACATCGTCAACCACTTCTTGTCCTTTTTATAGTTGTACTGCGCCCGTCGTGTCGCCTGACATGTGATATGCTTCCTATACCAGAAACTAAACCAGTCACCTATCTTTCGCAATCTTAAGATAAACTTATACGGGAATTCAACATCTATTGATCGAGCTAAATCACCCAATTAATAGGAAGACCGTCCATCAACTGAGCTAAAACACTCAATTAATAGGAAAACCACATCTATTCATCGAACTACAATGTCGATTATAGGAAAGCCATATTCTCGCCCCACACATGTGTTCTTTGTCCAGACCTGTCAGTGTAACAAACTTTCCATTTCCTTGGGACCCACGGTCCCACCCCAAGGCTCTAATCTGCACAAGAAGGGACTACCTCCGCTCTGCTCCCTTTACTTATATACATGCAAGTCACTACCTTGGTTCGGAACGTTATGATAATGTGATATCACCCTCCACCCTATGCACACATCCTCACCCCACCCACACAATAGGCTGTTGCTCGTTGTGCGGACCAACTTACATTTAGGTGCACGTCTGCAGGCACCGCTCGGCTGCTGGCTCCCCTCCCACTGGGCTTGTCTCGTCTCTTCTGGACCACATGCGGACACATGCCAACCACGGGCGGGATAGATTTTGAAGTCGGCTCCCGACGGCCAACGTCCGGTGGCGTCACAGTTACGCAAGGGTCCTGCAGTCCTCTGAGGTTCGACGGCAGAGGGGCCGCACCTTGCCGGGCTGGCGTTGCAAGCAATCTTGCCAGGGTCTCAGGATCTCAGCAGTGACTCCAACTTGTTAGGTGAGATTCTGGGGCCGATATGCCATATCTAGGGTCTGCGGACCTCCAGCTCACAGAGGGCCCTAACTCCCTCCAATGTCCCAAAGAAGTCGAGGTCCACACAAGGAGCAAAGGTTAACTGCTGTTTTATTATATCAAACGAGCAGGGACAACATACAACGCATCAAGTTTCATCCAAGGACATCTCCATAATTTCAGGCGCACAGGCCCCTTTTGTACATTTGTGATGTCACAATCGTTGTCATGTACCAAAATCCTTCCCTGAACCTAACGCTACTCTGGGTTGGTTCCCAGAGTGCTAGGTCCAGCATAGGGACGCATGTGTTGACGTGTTATTGGTGGGCACACTGTCAGGTGGTACATTGGGTCATCCGTAAAAAATTGCTACCTGACAATTGTTACATTAGAACCCCTGATGATTGGCTGGAGATTCGGCCACCAGCCTCCATCCCCCGGTGTGCTGATTGGTCAGGCCGCAGGTCCCCAAGCTTCGGACTAACATTGTTCCCAGCCCGCAAGACACCTGCTTTCGTATACTATGCATCAACAAGATATAACTATGTGACAGTGTGTAACAATGGAGTCTTTAATAATGCCATGAGAGCAGTCCAGTCCCAGCGCATATTGTAGGTGGATTGTTGCAATTATGTGGCAAGGTTCAGTCTCAGACGTGGGATAGCTACAGCTTCCCAGCTCCCAGGTCTTGGCATAATGTCAGGTCGGCCGGATCACGTGTGAGGAGACAGCTAGGGAAGTCGAATTCGATTTGATTTGTATTTTAGCTTGAGGTGCCCTGTCCTGTAGCCGGGCTCATCATGCACCGTGGATGAGGAAGGTCACTTGCAACATTATGGACTTGGCGGTAGCAGTCCTTGCCAGGGCAATTCTGCTCGCTCAGCAGCTTGCAGCGTCGAGATCCCTGCAAAAGGGGTTTAGTGTGCTGGATTGATCCGAGGCCTACCTAAATCCTGGTTATTCTTCCAATATGATTATTCAAGGGTTAAGCGCATGCAGTGGGTGATCAGGTCCCTTGAGTGCTCCTGTCCATCCATAGAGTAAATAGCGAGTACCATCTGCAAGCATAAACACAAGCTCTTCTGGCATCTTTCGTTTCTGCAGTGCGATAGCGGCCTATGTGAAAAATAATAAACATGCAGACTGAATGTGTGTCACTGTCCTCTAGCTCATAGAACTGTACGCAGATGTTCTTCGTGTAGGTTGGTGTGTGAGTGTCCCGATTGCGCCTATTACACGTGTGCTTCCTGTCTAATGCGGCTATGTCATCATGAAGTCTCTAACAACCTGCAATATGGTTTGCGGGGACATCAATCGAGTTGGTCCATATAATCGTCTCCATCTCGGTCTTGGTTCCCTTTGGTCGTGTTGGCTAGGACTCTTGCCATCGTGGGGTTGATCGGGCGGATGGCTGGGGGTCTGTCGTGATGTGAGTTTGCTTTGGGAGTGGTGGGACTGGGTGCAACCTCTGATAGGCAATAGTTGTTCAGTCAGGGGTGCTTCTTCCAGTTTGGGGGCCCCATCAGGAGGGAAGGGACACTCAGATTTTCCCTCTTCACTTGGTTACCCTCTGATTTCGGGCCTGGGTCCCTGCCCACCCAGTTGCATACCCGCACTGCCTCCCGGCAACCCTTGCACTTGGGTCTCTATCTGTAACCCTACAGTCCCCCTAACTGCACTATTGGACACCTGCTGTCTGCACTTACCCTTGCACCTGCCACTTGCTGGCCGCACTTCTTGTTATTGTTTTGATCCTATGTACACCACTGCCCCTCCCCTTCTCCTGGCACTTTCCCCCTCCCCCTCACGTGCACTTGCGCAATCTCAATGTCACTTGTTCAAGTAAGATCGTTGTCTTTGTCCTCCATCTGTTCCCCCTTCCTTGCCTCGTCGCGCCTTGAAACACTTGTGTATAGGCGTGCTACAAATGCCATATCATATCACATCATAACCCTTTCTTAGTTTTCCTGTCTCCTTTTTTCTCTGCTCCTGAGTCCATTCACCTTCTGAATCAGAGCTGCTATTGGTACTCCATTCCCTCTCTTCTAGGCACTCCCTATCTCTATGAGACTGGGAGTGCCTCCCAGAACCACGGGGTCTAGACTCATTTGCTTGTGTTGCCGTGAATTCTCAGGGTCATTTTCCCTGTAGACACCTTTTGGCACAGGATAATACTCAGTCTCTTCCTCAGACTGACTCAACTGTGTAGTCTCCCCCCTTCCAGACAGTCCAGGGAAATTCACCCCATTCCCCTCAATGCCAGGAGGTCTTTAAGAAGCTCCTCCGGGGCTGAAGCTTTGACTGTTCTTCTCCAGCGAAGTGAGCTAGGTGGTCTCTCTGCAATCTCATTTTTATTAAGCCCAACTCCCTAATTTTCTGATCAAGGGAGTTTTCATGGTCTGAAGTGCTCACTGGAGTATTCCTTACTTTCCAGGACACACTGGTTTGGCCCCCTTCCCTTTTTACGTGATAGAGGTGAGTATGCCTCAATCTCAGATAACGACTGGCCTTCTGGATCTGTTTGGCTAGGCCTTGGTAGATCTATGTGTCTTATCTTTCCTTGGGTTTGGTAGGTGGAAAGGAGGAGGAAGTGGCTGTGACCCATACAAAGTGGTGGTTAACTGACAAGAGGTTCCTGATGGGGAGGACATCACCCCTGGATCAGAGGGCCCTTTCCCACATCCTGATTGATCAGGATGCCTCAGTGCCTGTTTGTGTTTTTGAATTTAATTTGCCAAACTCTCACACCTGTTTCTCTCTATCCTCATTTCCTGATGGTGTTCAGAGAGCTGGCTTTTTAATTCTAAGACCAGGGCTCTATTGGCCTTGAGCACTTTACTCTGGACCATTAATTGATCTTTCAGTTCCCTGATTTCATTCCGACTGGACTTATTTTCATTTTGTGCGGCCTGCATTGTGTGCGCATATTCTAAGCGGTTTGCTTTAAAAATACCAATCTCTTTCTCTTGTTCGTTTCTACACTGCAGTGCCTGTAACAGGTCGGTTTCCACTTGCCTCACATGCTCCATGAGTCCTACAGTTTGTTGCCTATTTCCAGTCATTTCCTGAGAACCGGAGTGCCCCTTTTCTGCATCCATTTTCAACTGATGCACCTCATGTGCAAGGATACTATTCTCCTGGTTCAAGAGGTCTTTTCCTTCACCAGTTGAATTTTCTGTTGTTTTAACATATGCACCTGCTGCTATATCTGATCAAAGTCACTTTGAGAATAAACTTATTTTATAATTAACTGTTTTCATTTTTCAGCTCCTTTATTTGTAATATTTGTAATTCAAAGGCCATAAGGTCATCTAACAGCCCTCTAGTATAAATATTCTGATCATGTACCTTATGTTGCAGTGTTCTCAATTTTTCCACACACTTATTATGTGCATTTTACAGTGCAGAAAACTGTGTTTCACGCTCTGCACTCTCTTGCTGCTGGGTTTTTAACTCATTTTTGAGTTGTTCATGAGGCTTTCATGGTTTAACTAAACTCGTGTCTCTGCTGTGCTTGATCTTCTTACTGTTTAAGTTCTTTCTGCGCCTCATTTACATTCTCAATCTGACTCTGCGCACAGGCCTCACTCTTCTGCACTCACTCTTCCACTAACTACAAGTGGAAGTATAGATAAGCTGAGCCATTTGACTCAGTTCTTCTTGAGCATTTAGGGTCATATAAAATGCCTATAATGCTTTGTGACATATCCCACTTTCACTCCAAATGTCAATTCCTTCTGATGTAACATCTTGCATCATTTTAGCTTGCCAGCTTCCTTCATCCACCTCTGTCCACCCACCATGAATGAACAGCTTAGTAAGGTACTGTCGCCTGGTATCATCTAATTCAATTGTATTCATTATTAAAATTTTGCAGGTTCTGTAGAATTTCCTTTGTGTAGGGGCAAACATCACCCTGTTCCCACTTAATTTCCACTCACAATGCCAAATCAAAACTATTTCATGCTCAATTAAAATTTTTCACGTATACACCTCGCTGGAACTTAGGGGTCAAGTCCTTGCAGCACTTTAACAGGGCAAAGCTGACTTAATGCAATTACATCAAAATTAATAGTCTGTCACAATGCACTTATCATGAGTCAAAAATAGCAAGCCAAATCCCGGGCACGAGCCCCCAATTTGTAATGGTTTTTTGAGTGGCCACCCTCGACACAGGGAGTTACTTCCCTGCCCAATCTAGATGTCACACAATAAACAGTTTAATGTCAGTTCTTTATTCAGCCCTATTTCTGATGCATATCATACTCCTGGATACCTTCCCCTGAGTTATCACTGATCCAAGAATCAGGCCGGTGTAAAGGAAATATATTTGTATTTATTTGGATGATAGGTGATGGAAAATTGCACTAACATGTCATACACCACTTTTTCCGTGGCGCAACACAATAACCTTCTCTCTACATAAATAACTCACGCAATTTGTTTGGGAAAACTCAAATCACAATATTTAACTTTATACACATTTCAAAACAAATGATCATCAACACTGGTACCTGAATAAAATCACTTTACATTCAATGCAGTACAATTTCGGATCTCCTGCGTGCTTAAAAGGCTAGCAGTAAATAAACACAGTGGGCCTCATTAGGACCCAGGCGGTAAGGGGTTTACGGCAGCGTAAACAGCGCCGACCCTTACCGCCTGATTCCGAGATCCCTTAGCGCCATGGAGCAGGTGTTAAAATCCATGGCGCTAAGGGACCTTGTTGTTAATTACGCCACCGTAATTTACGGTGGCGTAATTAATGCCTTCCCCACTCCCATTATGCCCTATGGGGCAAAAATGGGAATGGGGAAGGGTAAATGGGGATTGGGGACTTACCGCCCCGCCAAGGTCGGAATGGGGCGGTAAGTCCGCCAACCACCATGGCGGAATTGCAACCTTAGCGGCATGGACCATGGTGCTAATAGCACCATGGTCCTCCGCCAAGGTTGTAATGAGGGCCAGTGTGATTTAGCAGTGGGTTTTTCAGCCCCCCCACACCTCTACTTTGGTCTGTGTTGGGGACATCGGACAGTAAAGTTGGGATGATTTAAGAATTTGGGATTTCAGACCCCATCCACTTAAAGGCCTGGGTTGGGGAAGCTGGATGGTAAAAATTGGGATGATTTGAGAATTTTGGATTTCAGAAGCCCCTCTACTTAAAGGCCGGTGTTGGGGAAGGTGAAGGTAAAAATTGGGATGATTTAAGAATGTTGGATTTCGGACCCCCCTCCACTTAAAGGCCTGCATTGGGGAAGCTGGATGGTAGAAATTGGGATGATGTGAGAATTTTGGATTTCAGACCCCCCTCCACTTAAAGGCCTGGGTTGAGGAATCTGGAACCATAGGATTACCCAATTAAAGTACACTGGGAATGAGCTTTGTTAATTTAGTTAAAAAGAAATCACCCTGTGGTGTTCTGCCAAAGGGGAATTAATAAAATATTTTTTTTAGTTAAAGACACCACAGATCTACACAGTTTTGCCCCTCCACCCACTGTGAAGGGAAATGATTTAAGGCAAGAAGATTCCCCCACCTTTGGTTTCAACTGGCTCAATTATACTCACATTGAAAGCCACTGTTTAAAGTTTGGCAATCCCAGCTGCATTTTAGGACCCTCTTTAAGGACAGGGCAGGAGTCTGGCCACACCAATCGCAAAGATGGTCCCCATCTCTTCACCATAGAGTCCAGTAAGCTTTTAGGCCTTCCTAGCAATAGACAGCTCCACCCAGATGCAATCTCAGTAATCTCATTTGGTGTTTCCTCGTGGCAGTCAGATGGTAATTTTCAGCAGCTCTCTCTGATGGTAATTTTAGCAGCTCCCTCCTCTCATATTGCATCCACTTTATATGCCAGCAATGACACCATCAAGCTTACATTGGGCAGTTCCCAGCAAGAGTTCTCGCAATGAGAATTGGCCATTTACCCTTCTATCTTCTTCCAAAACCAGCCTTTCTCTACAGATTGGTTTAAGAGTCTGCAACAGACATATGCCAAATTTCCTTTGAAATCCCCTTTTGTTTTATATCAACCTTTTGGGAAAAACTTAGCTTTGTAGCAAAACTTCATAATTTACAAGTAACTGACATAATATATATATATTCTGCTTCAGTACTCATGTGGAATTTAAAAAAACAACTGCCAGGTCCGCACTACATTGCTTGGCCGTGTCGGGAAATTTTCCACCATTTACACCAAAAGCATAATAATTAAGAACATGCAATTTACTCTTCACATTCCTAATTTTACCCTCCACCAGTAGCACAACTCTTAAATCCGGGACAGGTTCAGAGCAGCCAGGAACACCTTTTAGCTTGCCATTACAATTCCCTAAATCGCAGGTGGATGAATTTTATTTCAACAAATTCGCCTGGAAATCACAACCTCAATCAAGGAAGTACCGCTTATTGTTGCTGAGAAATTCCTAAATGATAATAGTCCTTTAAAATTAACATCATTAGGTTATGCAAATTGGAGCCCTCCTGTCTCCAGCGTCATTTTCTCCTCTTGGCCATTGTTTTAATTAGTCGCTTTGTTGTTTGAAGTATAGGCTGCAGGTCATAAATACTTGGGATGGACTGGCCAACACAGAGATCCCCCACTGCAGACATCTGGCCTCCTGTCCTCTTATCTGAAGGGGACCACCTTTTGATCGGAAAACTTAAATTTTCCTATATTTTTTTTCAGAATTTAGCCTTGATTGCAGCCCATTTTCACACTCCCCCCTACATTCAGATCATGCACAAGCTATGCCATCTGCCCTGCACAGAAATTAGCTTTGAGAGACTCCGAGGGGGTCATTACGACTCCGTAAAAGGCTGCGGCGCCGTTAACCCCTTAACGCCTTACTGCGAGGTCCCTTTGCGGCTCCCGACCTGAACGGCTGGTCTGGACCAGCCGTTAAAGTAGGGACCCGCAAAGGGACCTTGATGGCAATTACGGTACCGCAATTTGCGGTACCGTAATTTCCGCCTTCCCCATTCCCATTGAGCCCTATGGGACAAAAATGGGAATGGGGAAGGGCCATGGAGAAAGGGGGGAATTTCCGCCCCACCAACCTTGGAACGGGGTGGTAATTCCCCCTTTCTCCATGGCGGGCTCCGGCATGGACCATGGTGCTAAAAGCACCATGGTTTATCGCCGGAGTCCTAATGAGGGCCCAATCTGGGTGACACCTGGTTTTCAACACCTTTCAGGCAGATGGGATGCACAAACCAGGCTTTCAGTGGGGGAGTCCTTTGTGGAGTTTGCCCAGAGACCCACCATTTGTCCTTGGCTGAAAGGAACTAAGATATTGCATTTTCTAACATCAGCCTTGATTCTTCGACACACTGTGGGCCCATTCATGGAAATGTGCGCAGAAATGCTGCAACGGCCGCGTGCCGAGAAGGACACTTTGCGAGCCTATGCGCAGAATAAAAAATGCAGAACCCTGCATATTGTTCGTGCAAAGTAACCGTATTCGCAAGTTGCATCTGGAACACCCCTGACAGGCCCACACTGTGGCGTAGGGTGCAACCCAATCTCTTCCTCCCCTGTAAGCACACTCTCCTCACCTGAGCTGTCTGAGTTGTCAGTCTCTTGTAGGCGTCGTCGTGCAAGGTAGTCTCTCCCCTTCTTTAGATGGATATGCTTGTCACAGAGGGAAGCCACAGTGACTGCTGTTTGAACAGCTGCCCCGTGACTCCCTTTCCGGAACCAAGCCAGAAATCAGGGAAAAACCCAAAAGGGAAAAAACCCTGTGGTGTAGCGTCGACCCTTCCAATCCAGATGACAGGACAATTGCTGACAGGAGCAATGGTGAGAGGCAAAGCAGCAGAGTTTGTAGCTTTAGAATGTCCAAGAAATCGAAGTCAAGGAGTAGCAGTGTCAGGGAAGTCGGAAGCTCCTTGTGGCAGTTCGAAGATATGGCGCTGGATCCAGGAAGAGGGAGAAGGTAAGCAGTAAGCACCGTTCAGAGGAGCCCAGCGGAAATAGAGTACGGGGATAAACCCGAAATAAAGAGAGAGAGAGAGAGAGAGAGAGAGAGAGAGAGAGGCGGATACTGCCGGAACGGAACCCGCCAGGAGATAAAGCACAGCAGCGTACCGCTCGGAGCAGCGGTAGGAAAAATGAAGCGAAGAGTAGCGTTCCGAGGAAAACAGGAACACAGGAGAACAGGGAAACCCTCTGGCAGATCCGAAGGCGGACGGCAGAGGATCGGAGCGAGGAAACCCGGAAACAGGAAAGCATCCAATGAGGGTTGCAACGCAGCGTCACACCGGGAGGCGGGGAGTTAAATACTCCCAGTGGCGCTGCGCTATGTAACGAGCTGGAAGCAAGAACACAGAGAAGGGACTAAAACACCCTACTTCTGTGTCTCCAGCTCCAACGCAGAAGTATCCGCCAATTACGGCTTTGGCCGTGACGGCGGATGACAGTATGCCCCTCCCTAGACCGCAACCACCCCGGCTTCCCCGGGTGCAAGCAGTGGAATCTGGCAAGCAACCGAGGGGCATGTACCTGGGAAGCTGGCTCCCAGGAGTCCTCTGACTCCGGGTAACCTTTCCATGACAAGAGGTATTCCAACCGACCACGGTAAAACCTAGAATCTCTAATAGCAGAAACCTCATATTCCTCCTGGGTGGATGTAGACACAGGAATTTGCCGGGAGAGAGTCCGGTGGTGGGGATCTGGATAGTAGGTTTTGAGGAGAGAGGAATGAAAAACAGGGTGAATGCGCTTAAGAGATGGGGTGAGTGGGAGACAATAGGCCACAGGATTGACCCTGGAGAGAATGGGGAGAGGACCCAGGAAGCGTGGAGACAGTTTGGAAGGTCGTGTCCATCGGGGAAGGAACTTTGTAGACAACCACACCTCGTCTCCCAGCCTCCAGGAAGGGCATTCTCTAAGGTGCCTGTCGGCTCCAACCTTATTCCTTCGTCTGCTATCTTCCAATCCTTGCAATGCACTGATCCGAGCCTCTTGGATAGTTCTCAAAACTTCTTCAGCCGCTGGTGAGTTGGAAAATCGAGGTACCTCTGGTATTAGAAATCGTGGGTGGACTGCGTAGGTACAAAAAAAATGGAGAAAGACCTGTGGCGCAGTGCTTGGAATTGTTATAAGAGAACTCTGCCATGGGAATTAGAGAGACCCAATTGGCTTGATGCTGGAAAATGAAACATCTCAGATATTGTTCTAGAGTGGCATTGGCCGTTGGATTGCGGATGGAAACCGGAAGAAAGGGCTCTTTCTACCCCCAATCGGGTACACAAGGCTGTCCAGAATTTAGAAATGTACTGACTTCCTCGATCGGAAATTATCTTGTCGGGGAGACCATGTAATTTGAAAATGTCTCGGGCAAAGGTCTCCGCCATCTTGGTTGCGGTAGGGAGTCCCGGAAGGGGGGAGAAATGTGCCAACTTGGAAAAAGCATCCACCGTCACCATGATACAAGTACATGATTCAGATTCTGGGAGATCCAATATAAAGTCCGTGGAGATGAGTCCCCACGGGCGAGTCGGCTTCTCCACCTGAGTGAGGAGTCCTAGGGGTTTGCCCAAGGCATACTTGGCCCTGGCACAAATTGGACAAGACCTTACGTACTCAAACACCTCTTTTCTTATGTTGGGCCAGAGAAACGACCTTGAGATGAGTTCTAAGGTGCCGTCTCCGCTTCTGTGTCCCACCAAACGTGATTCATGACACCATCTTAGGATCTTTCTGCGTAGCGGGCCTTCTAGGATATACAACTTCTTCTTATAGAACACCCATCCATCCTTTACTTGGAAGGGGGAATCGGAAAGGAAAGAGATTTGAGGCAACTCTTGCGTGACAGCAGCCTTCACCTCTTGAAGAAAGGAACCCACCATTGCTAGGATCTGGTTTCGGTGGAACATGGGCTCGGTCTTGACAGACACTGTTTCAGTGTGGGAGTCCTTGCGAGACAAAGTGTCAGCTAGTCGATTTAGCGACCCAGGGATATATGTGATCCGGAAATCGTACTGTGAAAATAGGTAGGCCCATCTCGCCTGTCTGGAGTTTGAACATTCCATTTCCTGTAAGGCTTTCAGATTCTTGTGATCCGTGCGGATGAGGAACTGGTGGCGGGCACCCATGAGGAGGTGCCGCCATTCTTCACAGGCCAATTTCATCGCCAGTAACTCCTTTTCAAGAACGGAATAATTGAGTTGGCTGTGAGAGAGAGTTTTAGATAGGTAGGCGACTGGGTGTTCTACTTCCTGAATGGTCTGAATTAACACGGCCCCAACAGCAATGGCAGATGCGTCAGTTTCCAGAATAAACGGTAGTGTCTGATCCGGATGCTGCAAAATCGGGGCCGAGCAGAAAAGGCTTTTCTGATGACAGAAGCTCTTCTCCGCCTCAGCGGACCAGGAAAACGGGAAGGCTTCCTTCTTGAGCAATCGGGTAATGGGAAACACTACTTCTGAAAAGTTCGGAATTAATCTCCTGTAATAATTCGAAAGTCCCAAGAACCCCTGCACCTCCCGGACAGAAGTAGGGGCCGACCAGTCGAGAATGTCGTGTACCTTGTCTGGGTCCATGGCGATCCCTTCTTCAGACAGAACATATCCCAACTATTGCACCGAAGGTACGGCGAATCTGCATTTTTCTGCCTTGTCCAGTAGATTGTTCTTTTGAAGGCGATCCAGAACTTGCTTTACTTGTTCGATGTGTTCCCTCATGTTAGGGGAAAAAACCAAGATATCATCCAGATAAATGATGACTGATATTGAAAGCATGTCGGAAAACATTCTGTCCATAAATCTCTGGAATGCCGCTGGGGCATTCACCAATCCGAACAGCATTACCTTATATTCAAATAAGCCCAGAGGGGTACGGAATGCCGTTTTCCACTCGTCTCCTTTGGCAATCCGTAGCAGATGGTATCCGTTTCGAAGATCAAGCTTGGTAAATACTCTAGCTCCTTGTACAGCCTCAACAATGTCAGTGATAAGGGGCATCGGATACCTGTCACGAATGGTAACCTTATTTAGGCCCTGGTAGTCTATACAGGGTCTAAGGTCGGCAGAGTCTCTTTTCTTAATGAAAAATAAAGGAGCTCCTGCAGGGGACTTTGAAGGTTGTATTAGGCCATTCTCCAAATTGGTATCTAAGTATTTCCGAATAACCTGTTTCTCCGTCTGCGTGAGGGAGAACATCCGACCAAACGGAACCAGGGCATTGGGTTCCAGGTTGATGGTACAGTCCTCTGGCTGATGAGGCGGCAATTTGGCATGAAGGCACTCCTGAAACACCTCGGAAAACCCTGAACAAAAACTGGGTAATGCATGGACTCCCACATGGTTGTTGGAAAAAATCTTAACCGGCTGTAGATCTCCCTGACCCTCCAACAGAAAACAGTTGGTTGTGCAATACGGGGAATTGAAACTCAGCTGATTCTCGGTCCAGTTTATCTGTGGATTATGTCTACGGAGCCATGTGATGCCCAAAATAATGGGAAAATGGACGGCCCTTGATGATGTCAAAACATAAGACTTCATTGTGTTGGTTTATTGTCAAGGAAAGTTCCTCCGTGGTATGGGTAATGCGACCAGAAGACAATGGTGACCCATCCACTCCTTCAACCTTCTGACCTTCTTTCCGTGGTATCCGGCGGAGACCCACCCTGTCTGCCCACAGGGTGTCAACCAAGTTAGCCGCCGCACCACAATCCAGTAGAGCTAGGGTTTTTACTTGTCTGCTCTCTAGGTCAAGATGTACAGGAATCACCATGAGTCTGGAGTCGTCTTTAGACTCGGGAGAGAAAACTGAAAGAGAGATATAGGGACGATGAGAAATGCTGGGAGACCCCCGGTTGCTTGTCCCTACTGATCCCGAGGGTATCCGTTTCCCGATCTCTTGTTTGGCAGTTCTGTGCAGTCCTTGAGAAGGTGTTGGTCTGAACCGCAGTAGGCACATAGTCCCTTCTCTCTTCTGCGACGTCTTTCAGCAGCGGATAAAGGTGCTCTGGTGGCGCCGATCTGCATTAGTTCTTCGGAAGAAGTAGCAGTAGAGCGTCCAGGGAGTGAGTATGCAGAGGGTTCTGGAGTATAACCAGGGCTTCTTTGTTTGCGACGCTCCGCCCTTCTCTCCTGGAGACGATACTCTATGTGAAGAGCAGCCGCAAGCAGATCTGAAAAAGTGGGTGAACGAGGAGACCTGGCCAACTCATCTTTGATTTCTTCCTTCAATCCTCTCCTGAATATGGTGTATTGTGCTGTTTCGGGCCACCCTGCTCCGGCTGCCAATGTTTTGAAGGAGGAGATGTATGACAATACATCCAGAGAGCCTTGTTTGACATCCAGTAAATCTTCGCAGGCGGTGAAGGACAGCTCTGGCCCTTCAAATGTCTGCTTCAGTAGATTCTGAAACCTGGGAAAATCCTGTAAAATGGCGTTTCCACTGGTCACCAATGGTCACCAATGGTGTAGCCCAGGACAGTGCGTTTCCTGTCATATTTGAAATTAGGAAACCCACCCGGGCTTGATCTGTAGTGAAGGTACGAGGCCTAAAGGTGAAATAAACCATGCATGCTGGAAAGCCTTCTACAGCTCTTGAACCTCTTCCTCAGCAGACATCTTTAGACCTTTTGGCGTTGCAATCTGTGGCGTAGGGTGCAACCCAATCTCTTCCTCCCCTGTAAGCACACTGTCCTCACCTGACCTGTCTGAGTTGTCGGTCTCTTGTAGGCGTCGTCGTGCAAGGTAGTCTCTCCCCTTCTTTAGATGGATATGCTTGTCACGGAGGGAAGCCACAGTGACTGCTGTTTGAACAGCTGCCCCGTGACTCCCTTTCCGGAACCAAGCCAGAAATCAGAGAAAAACCCAAAAGGGAAAAAACCCTGTGGTGTAGTGTCGACCCTTCCAATCCTGATGACAGGACAATCGCTGACAGGAGCAATGGTGAGAGGCAAAGCAGCAGAGTTCGTAGCTTTAGAATGCCCAAGAAATCGAAGCCAAGGAGTAGCAGTGTCAGGGAAATCGGAAGCTCCTTGTGGCAGTTCGAAGATATGGCGCTGGATCCAGGAAGAGGGAGAAGGTAAGCAGTAAGCACAGCTCAGAGGAGCCCAGCGGAAATAGAGTACAGGGATAAACCCGGAATGAAGAGAGAGAGAGAGAGAGAGAGAGAGAGAGATAGAAAGAGAGATAGAAAGAGAGAGAGAGAGAGAGAGAGAGAGAGAGAGAGAGAGAGAGAGAGAGAGAGAGAGAGGCGGATACTGCCGGAACGGAACCCGTCAGGAGATAAGGCACAGCAGCGTACCGCTCGGTGCAGCGGTAGGAGAAATGAAGCGAAGAGTAGCGTTCCGAGGAAAACAGGAGCACAGGAGAACAGGGAAACCCTCTGGCAGATCCGAAGGCGGACGGCAGAGGATCGGAGCGAGGAAACCCGGAAACAGGAAAGCATCCAATGGGGGTTGCAACGCAGCGTCACGCCGGGAGGCGGGGAGTTAAATACTCCCAGTGGCGCTGCGCTACGTAACTGGAGCTGGAAGCAAGAACACAGAGAAGGGACTAAAGCACCCTACCTCTGTGTCTCCAGCTTCAACGCTGAAGTATCCACCAATTACGGCTATGGCCGTGACGGCGGATGACACACACGCAAAGTATAAACAACCAGATCAGCTAACTTTGCATGCTGCCCCGGGCGCGAATACACGCACCCTTCAAACAGTATGTGTGGTCCCCCGCAAGCAGACCTACATCTTGGGACTCTGCATAGGGTCCCCCGTATCTGTTCCCAGCACCCCGACAACCTGTGTATGAAAAATTGTAACTCAGTATAAACTCGGAAAATCTGCATGCAAACCCCGTAAACTGTTCCTGCACCCAGCTACACTGCTTACGTGCACCCATAAGTAACATTGGAACCCCAATTGATTACTGTAAAGATACCGGTGGGGGGTGTCTGTACTTCTGCTCTCTATATGGTAGAGGAGAGGCACAAAGGACCCCAGCCAAGATTCTCTATAAGGTAGCAATGGACGAGCAATCAAGGCCTAGCTTCTCAGGAGGTGATGCAGGCTGGTTCTTAAGTACAGTGTAGTCCCCGAACCCCCATAAAGGAATGTCCACACACTGTATTACTGAAAACACAGTCTTTATATAGCACAATAACGCAGTTTGTACTCGGAAATCCACAATGGTAAATATATACAATTCTAAAGTGGTACCACCAATATTATCAGATCTCATTAAAGTGCATCAACTATACGATTAGAATGTCACACAGATCAATACCATGGACACCAGCAATAGAGATAGGAAAGAACGCAAGATGGTTGAAACAATAGGCAGATTTCTGGCCCCTACCACTAGACACAGTTCTGTGTAGAGATCCCCCCCACCTGGGCAACCTGTAAATAAAATAAAGATATATAGCACAAGCCCAGTCCATATATTGCTCAATAGTCTTGTTCTCTCCTATAATGTTTTACCCCCCCAATGTACCTGGTAGAGTAGGGTTCTTCGAAGACGCGTTGGAGGATCCTTCTTAAGTGACTCCCTTTAAAGCAGGAGCCACGGATCGTCGAGAGGCATCGAAGATGACGTCAATCCAGGCGGTGCTCGTCAGCGGCGTCCTGTGAGGATGAGGTGTGCGGGGCACCTCGGCGATGGATTGTTCAGGACCGCAAAGAGTTTCAGAAGAACTGTGGCCCAACAAGGGCGTCGAGTCGTCGAAGTTTTTGTGGCCTTCAGGTGGCGGGAAACCAACTGGCGTATTCTCCTCGGCGCGTTGTCATCCTCGACTTCTTCCGGCGGGACAAAGCGGTCGACGTTGCGGACAAGGGAGTCCTTCGATTCAAATGTTCTTAGGCAAAGGAGTGGGTGGCTCCGGTCGTCGGCGGCACGGCGTCAAGTGGTCCCCACGGCTGGGCAACACAACTTCGACTGGCCTCCAGCGGTTACACAAACCTGCGAACCCTGGTCGACGGCAATAGACTTCGACAGCGGCGAAGTCCGGGTGCTTTGCTTCGTTCTCCTCGGCAGTCCCGTCTTGGCTCGTCAGCCTTTCGAGGGTCTGACTTCCAGGGAGCTTCGGCGAAGGTTAGCAGTGCTCGATGGTCCCTCGGAGCACGGGAAGAGGGCGCCTTACCAGGTCCTCTCTCGGATCAGTCTTCGACGAATTCGGCAGCTTTCAGATCAGGTCGAAGCAAATGCAACAGCAAGTCTTCTTCTTCCAGCTGGGCGTCGAGGATCAGCAGTTCCAGTTACTCTTTAAAGTGTAGACACAGCTTCTGAACAATTTCCAGCGGTGAGAGGTCCCCAGATATACTATCCTGTCTCTCATCCACACTGCTGGGTCACTCTCAGCAGCCAATCATACAGAAGGGCATTCATGCAGTCAGTCAGCCAATCAGGCACACAGTGCATTCAGGCCATCCTCCTCCCTCCCAGACACTCACAACAAGGAATGTGGATTGGGACAAGTACCCAGCCATTCAACACTACACACTGCATTCAGGCCAGTTTCGGGCAGGGCTGTCTCAGTCTTTGTCTCTCATACCAGAAACCAGACAGCCACAACAAGAAGTGCATATTGGTCACACACTCCATTCACCCAGGTTCCACCCACAGGGTGTACCCACAACATACAGTCACTGGGAAGGCTCCAGCCAGTCTGGACTGGACTTCACAACAACACCATATATGGAACTTCCACCCAACAGCCAGTCAGGGGGAAGGAACAGAGGCAGGGCTTCCCGGGACTTCGGGAACACAAGGTAACAGGCAATAGAAAGCAAGAGGCCACAGGGGCCATCTTGTTTTCCATCAGGAATCAACTGATTCCAATGGCAGGGCTGGGGTATCCCAAAATGGAGTATACTCAGAGCACCTGTCAAATTCAGCATGGAGCTGCCACCAGCCCATACCCTTCTCTGTGGGCCACCCACAGGTGCCCAAAAAAATACACTAGGTGCACAGGGTTGTACCCCCACTCATGGGTGCCATAAGGGTATCCCGTGGATCTGTTCACCAAACCAAAAGAGAGAGAGCTGCACCGCCAGGAGTCCCACAGGAACTCCTGCGCAGAAAACACGACAGAACACACGATAAAAAGGCAGTAAAGGACAAGGATACGGAGGCCCAGTCCCTCCGATGCATTTCCAGCATCACAATTACATGCACCCCAAAATCCGACATGCAACCCCACCTCTGCGCTGCACATCCACCGGGCAAGTGTACTTACGCCTGACTTTGGGTGGCAGATCATATGAAGGACTTGCGTGGCCATTTCCCAGCTGAGAGGTTGAGTGATCGAGTCGATGAATATGGCTTGTGCTGCCTAATTGTGGGTGTGCGAGGGACTGCCTGCAGGCCGTCCCTCGGAAAGCCCACTTTTTTCGCAAGTTCTTCCCGATTTTTGGTGTTTCCGCCGCCTTCACAGCCCTGTGCACAAGCCACGCCCACACTCTGCTTGGAGTCTCGCGCAAGGCATTCGATGGCTCACACAGACGTGCCAAGCCTGCGCGAACTCCACGCAAGTCCAGGAAAAGTACTGCTCATCCGATTCTATGAATCAGCAAAGGCAGATTTGCGCGCAGTTGTGCGCTCAAGTACCCTACTTTCTGCGCAGATAATTCCATGAATCGGGTCCTGTGTGTTTTACTGATCAGGGTTCACTATGCTTTTGTATCGATTGATTTCTTCTTTTCACACAGCATTGTTTTTCTTATTAAAGATGACAGCTGAAAGTGCAGGGCTGTTTCTTTCAGTCCTTAATATAATACACTGTTAATAAACTGCTGTTCGTTTTTATGCTGAAAAGTGGGTTTGAATTGTCACAGTGCGCCCCGTGTTGATGGGTCACAGTTTCAGTGAAAAATGCTTTATTCATGTCTCAGCCAGTAATGTGATGTGCTTTTCCAATCTGCACTACGATTACATTTTTGTTTTAGCTTTCTTTGGATTTCAAATGCAGACAGTTACCCACATAGTATGCCTAAATAGGCCCCTTTTCTGCCTGCAGGTTTCTGAATGTTGGCAGGTCATTTCCCCAGGGCGCCCTTCAGTTCTGTTGGTTCCCTCTTCCTCTTAGTAAGGATAACATAAGGCTAACCCGTTCTTCCAATGTGACTAATTCACTTTCTTGTCTTCTTATTCTGTGTATGACATTATGTCTGTATATACCTTGGTCTCTATGCAAGTATTTTGCCACACTTGTCCACAGAGTCTCACAATCTACCTTTGCAGTGCTTGTAATGGTTTGCTCAGTTCTTCTTTAAGTGTACCAACTTTCTCTTTTTAATGCTGTTGTGTTGAAATCAGCAACTGAGCCTTGATTTGTCCCTTGAAAACTGCCTTACTAGGTTTTTAGAGCATTCATTGGTACATTAGGATAACGGGTTGTGCGTACCGAATCGAAGTTGTAGGGCGACAGCTGGGTGGTACTAAGCACCTATTCCATAAAGCCAGGTCACTGCGAGCATTTCCGTTTGGTAGAGACTTCGGTACGTTGTTGATGATAGACAAGGAGATGTTGACCGCTTTTAATGAGATTGTATCACATGCAAATTGTGTGTCCCTTTCTTCTCTCGCTCTGGTAACCGAAATAGTATAACATAGTTCGTTGATAGTGAGGGGTGAGGAAAGTGCCCCAAATAAGACAAGATTTTTTTTCTCCTCTCATTTTGAGTGATTTCACCGGGGAGAACCTTGGAGTTTAAAACATGGGCACCTTTTAATGTTTTCAAAAACAGTATTGGAAGAAAATATCCTGACGTGGTTTTGTGTGTCTGTTGATTGTATGAAAAGCAAATGGCATTCGTACTGTTCAATTTAGGTGGTTATGCAAAGCAAATCAAATGAAATGTGCATATTTGACCTTGATATGCTAATTTCTGGGGACGTCACATCCCTTTGCGTTTGTTGATGAGTCCCCCCCCTTTAATGTTTCGGACTTGAGCCCTGCCGCATCCATTGTGATTGGTGGACTTGTATGCCACGCCCTTGGCCAAAATGCTCACATCATCATAAATAATGCCCTCGCTCATAATCAAGTCACACTGAAATGCAGAGAAAGTCGTCGCCTTTTTCATTTGCAAGGGCTCAAGACGTGAATGCCCTTCACCACCGGCATGAGAACAACGAGTGTTAGGCAGAAACCTGTGCAGTTCCCTCTGGGACCACTGCAAAAGGCTTAGGACTACAGGGGTTGGCAGTAAACCCAATTGGTAGCAGTCGGTACCACCCAGATTTACCTGGTAGCTGTGGCTGAGCAGTCAGACTTCTCTCAAGAAGAGTTAGACAGTATATAGAGTATACAAAATGGTTACAAGGATACAGTAGCACAAGCAAACACTGACCAGAGCTTTGGTATCAAAGTATATCATTATTTATTTAAAAACACACTTGTAAAATACACTAACACTAATATGGCAAGCACAGTCACTATCAATATATATACATCCCGGATTACTTATTGAACAAGTCTTAGTTAAAACACCACTTATTTGCAGACAGAGGTGAGCGCTTAACCTAAGATGGCACTCCAATAAGTTAGTTAAAAAGGGAGGGAAAAGGCAGGATTAGGAAAGCACACAATACCAACATTTTTAAAAGAACCACAGCAAGTCAGGAAAGGCAGAGTCTACTGTAGAGCAAAAAAGTTCATAGGTCAGGCCCACTCTTGGAGAGAGCAAGGCGGAATGTGTCCAAGATCACACAGTTGAATTATACTTTAAAAGTCTTTGCAGATAGTTCTAAAAGTGTTGAATCAGTTCAGAGAAAGTTAGTTAACAGGTCCCAGGTCACCCCAGGATAGAGAATCAAGGATTTGCGGGACACCTTGAACAGTCTGTTGCAAGGGAGACCAGGCGGGACACAGTACCTGAAATGGTGAGAAAGCTCCAGCGGGGGCAGTTGTTCCTGGCAGCGGGTGCAAGTCAGTGCTTCGTCCAGGGGAAGAGAAGATGTCGACGTGGAGGAAAGCTGGAGGTCATTGCACTGCCAGGGAACAAACCAGCCGCGGAGTTTCCCAGTTAAAAGGTACTACCCTTTTATTCGCTGTAGTGGTGAAGCGTGGCTATCCGGCCACCGGGGTGCTTGGCATGGGCGATTCGACCACAAGATGATCCAGGAAGGCGAAAAGAGGGCGAACTGGTTATCCCCACCAGTTCAAAGGAAGAAGACTCTCCGGGATGAAGATCTTCTCTGTCGTCGGGAAGTGGTGAGGCGGTTCAGCAGGGCTCCACCGGTGGTGTCGTCGTTGCAGGTCGGCTCAGCTTCTCCCTCTTTGGATTCTTTGGTCCTGTGGCGACTTCTGAAGTTCCAGTCCCCAAAGCCCCGCTTTTATGCAGAAACCCCCCATTCATCAGTCCTAGCTGTCACTCAAACATGCTGTGGCTCACCACTGGGCCAATCACACAAGAGTGCGACTTGAGTTGCCGAGGCAACTCAATCCAGGGTGCCTAAACCCCCCTCCCACACATCCTGTAGACCCAGACAGAGTGGCACCACTTTTGGTGGCTCCTGTGCAGAAGCCCGCCAAAAGTGGAACAAAGGGCTCGACTTGGGTTGGAGTTACAGAGGCGAACACAAACGCCATTTTGAAACCGAGTCCTGGCAAAAAGACCCAACCGGGGAATAAATATTAAATAAATAACCCAGCGGTATCTTTAACATCGTACCAAAAAAAGTGGTGCGTTTAAAATGAATGGGAAAATCCCATAGGAAATATTCTGGTGGAATATTTCACGTGGTAACCACTACCACCAGCCAGAAACTCGACAAGGGGGGACTGGACAGTGCCCCCTTGAAAAACAGACCCAGGGCAATCTAATTACCCCTACCAGTACTTCCACAATATGATGGTTTGTACTGGTTCTTTTCACAATTTAAGACTAGTAAAGTCAATGGTGACTTTACATGCCCTGGGAGACAGTAGTCAGTCCCAGGGTATGGAGTCTATGTTTGGGGGTCACTATGACACCCCTGTGTTACTGCACTGAGGGTGCTGTGTAACACACTTACCAAAAACACATAAAACCCTATGGAGTAAAAGACCCCATAGCCCATAAAACACATTGGGCCTCATTACGACCCTGGCGGAGTGGGTTTACGCCAGCGTTATTCGCGGCGGACCCGTCCGCCCTACTACGAGTTTCCGTAGCGCCATGGAGCGTTTTCCGCCTGGTTTTTCCGGGCGGAGAAATCCATGGCGCTACGGGACCTTGTCGTTAATTACGCCACCGTATTTTGAGGTGGCGTAATTAACGCCTTCCCCACTCCCATTATACCCTATGGGGCAAAAATGGGAATGGGGAAGGGTAAAATGGGGGATGGGGATTTACCGCCCCGCCAAGGTCGGAATGGGGCGGAAAATCCGCCAACCCCCATGGCGCTATCGGCAGCTTTCCGCCGTGCTCCATGGTGCATTTTGCACCGCGATTTCCGCCAGGGTCGTAATGAGGGCCATTACAAAGTCAAAGGATATCTCAAATCATGTCTAAGAGTGGGAGAAAAAGAGTCTCACGCTTAGCAGGAGAAAAAAATAAACCTCAAAAATCCAGCAAAGCTGCTGGGGGGACTCACTAGGTTTGGGAAATTAGCCTATACAGAGAATTCTCCCTAACAACGAGTGATGGTGGCGTCCCTGAAGAAAGGGGCGATGTTTGTCAGGGCTTTTCACGAACCCAAATGCCATAAGAAAGAGGTGCTTCTAAAATGCCACAGGTGAATGCCTAGGTGTTACTTTTCTCTGTGCTCTGGCCCCTGGGAATGGCAGTTGTGTGTCTGGGTGCCCAGAGCCTCCACCCTGCCCGTCTGCAGAACATGTTTCTGCAGCTCCTCTGAGTAAGAAGGCGGTGCGCGCTTATTGTCTGCGGGGATCGCGGGGAGTTAATGTCATGGAACTTTTTTTGTTGGCATTTACGCGCTGCAACCACAGGGATAATTGAGCTGAACCCGTCTGGATGCCTCCGCGCAGAGCCGCGCCGTGAAGCCGCGGATCAGTCCTGGTTTTGGGGTTTCACGAGGTGTCATGCAGCCAGTGGGGTGGAATACATGAGGCGGAAGTCTGGCCCTAGCGCAGGCTGCTAACCAGAAGAGGACGCGCCTGTAAGTTCGCCTTTTCCTATATTTATCCCCGCACGCTTGCCTCTGTGTCCCCCCTGGAAGTGAAGTCCAGGGGGCAAGCACCTTGCTGTGTGAACGCAGCTGATGCTGGGCGGGCATAATGGTTAATGGTTTGCAACTCGAAGTAGAATGTCGGGGGACGTCTCAGCTTTCTGGAGGATCGCAGCTGTATGTTGGTGGAAATGCTTCCTTCAGACACCTTTGCCTAAAGCATGCACTTGCTCTTTCTGGTGTGGCTTACGCTCTGTGTCTCAAGCTGATCGCCCTCGGTTGCGATTTGTTAAAAAAAAAATACCGACGCCTGCCTTCAAAGGATGCACTTATTAAGGTAATACATATATGTCTACGGAGCGTTCGGATCTACACTACAAGACCCTACTGAGTTGTCGCAGCGGCTGGCAGGTGAAGCATTTTCTGACATTTGAAGGCCCAGCTTTTGAAATCATGCAGAGTGCATGAACTTGTTCGGACAGTGAGTGTAAACGCATGAATGAGTCGACTCACCCACGTGAGAACGTGAATGCACATTGTGTTGCTTAGCTATTAGGCATTCCCGCTGCCGCTCCCCGCCCTACGGTTTTAGTTCATGTGTAGTTAAACACGCCAATGCTTTGAGTTCACACGGTACTTCCAGGGCTAGTTGAGAAACGATACCTCGCACACTTGGCACTCGCTGGCAGGCAGTCTCTGCTGCAGTTAGCCTAGTTTCCAGCTCCTACGCTCCCTGCCGCCAGCAGGCATGCGCAGACACACACCACTCAGGGGGGCATGCTTCCCACCTCCCCTTCTGTTCGTGTGCCCAAGCCACCCTTAGAAGCTCGAGAGAATGCCCCTCGGACAGCAGCTTTACAGCAATATTTGAGAGTGAAGATGGGATTTGCTACCTTTCTGTCCATACATTTGAGTTTCTTGTTGAACATCACGCCTAACAATGAGAAAATGCCAACTCCATAGGACAATCCGATACATAGAACAAGAAATACGAAGACTAAGAGACCTAAAATCCACTAACCCAAAAGCTCAAATTTCCGCATACATATCCCACACAAAAACCCACACAACCACCTCCTCGCACAGCAAACCGCACGCACTTCACCACGCCAACAAACAAACAAACAACACATAACTCGCACCAACAGCACATGAGGCCTCACATTGATCCGATATTCACACCCAAGCTCAGCGCACGGTGAAAACCGAACTTAAGCTGCCAACAGGACACCACCTTCTCACTTCCCTACTCCCTCTTCGCCCGCCTAACCCCAACCCCTCCTTCTTGTTTGCAGATCCACCAGAGCACCTGGCTCCAATTCCGTTGGTGACGCTGCGCGGCACAAATACCTTTAACATTATCATTACTCCACACTAAAATAGCAGGAAGACGGACATGCGCACACACCTAGGGGGAAGATCCACTCCTATGGGTGCAGCCTTTCAGCAGCTGCCAAATGGCACATGTGCGGCTCCTCCAGCTTGTGGGTCTTTGTCTCCTGTTGTATGTATGGCCCACAAGTCTCTGCATGCAAAGTTCTGTGGTGGAAACTTCGTGTCTGGGCGAAGTGGCGGAAAGGACAGACACGTGGACAATTGACAGCCATCATCTGCACTCACTAGCTTGCGAGGTTGGCTTTGTGGAGAGGGCGAGGCTCTCCAACCCACTCTGCAACGGAGTGCAGCCATGCTTTAGGATACACATGATGAATATGTCTGAGATGCATTTGCATAGCCTGACTTTCACTGGAACCCTTTGCCTGTTTGTTGGTCACTGTGAAAGCAAGACTGGGTTTAGAGTCATGTGTGTTCACAAGCCCACCACTACTCATGTCTTCTTGTTGGAACAGTGTTGTTGGCAGGTTTGGACTGGGGCAAGCAACAGTTCTGCACACCCAGAAAACACTACACCAAATTCTGATTCACAAATTTCTACATTTTGACAACAAATTGAGTTGCAATCCTGTTGAATTTTTGAGAGCATTTTCTAAAATGGCACGTTTGAAAGCACATTGGGCCACTAGTGTTGGTCAAAATGACCAGCCGCACCGTGCATTAAGTCACTATCGTGGCCCATATGGACCCATACAACTGGCCTAGACAGGCATGTCAGCCCGGGCATTAGGACATGGGCCAGTCTGAGTCTGGCTGTAGGTCCTATTCCCACCTGAATGATGGAATAGTTTCCTCATACTTGGACCATAAATACAAACTGTGCCGATTGCAGACCTAGGTGCTGGTAGAGATCTAAGAAAATAACCACAGTAGCGAAGAGGCCGTGCGGATCTGTATCGACCACACACAACATATCAGGCATCAGCCACCTGGTGGTGCAGTATGCTTGGGGTCCAGCATTTCATTCATGCAAACATTCATTCATTGCCCTCTTTTTACCCATCTCTGTCGTCTTCAACTATCTGTTTTGGCATGCATACAAGAGACTCAATGTCATAATGTTTGGTTTAAATTTGTTTAGGCCAACGGTGGAACAATGGCATTACGGCGGTGTGCTGTCTTTAGACTCAGCATTAAAAAAGAAGACCGGTTCTTTAGAGTGCGGTACAGAAAATGTCCTCTCCTGTGACGGCGGCACAGCAGAGCACTGATGCAGAATATCACTGCAGGGTACCCGCGGGCACAGGCCCATCTGAAGAAAGGTCTACGCCTAGGCATCCCCAAAGCTGGAAGGCAAGCATGCGGCCTAAGCTCTGTCCACTGTCCACTGTCAGAGCCCACCCCAGAAACAAGTCTTACGCAGCATTGACCAACATAATGCATTTCAATGCTTGTTATTTTTCATGTGCTTGGATTTGTGATACGTTGTGAGTCTTATGGTGCATGCTAATTATGCAGTGTTCTGTTACGTTCAGAGTCTTTTTTTATACGCGCCACACATCACTGTAGCGGTGTAATATTGCTGAGGCTTGTGCCCCCGCTGGTGTTCTGCGAAAGAATAGAGCCAAGAGAAAGAAGATTCGTAGGTGTAAGAAGGCAAATCAGGAGTAGGGTCCGGGTGGAGTTTACGCGCCTGTCGAGCCAGTCTAGAACACCCAGAACACAGCGCTAATCAGAAAAGGGCCAATGCTTAATGCTCCTAGGAAGAAGCATATAGCCATCATGGCAGTTTCTGTCACAGGAAAGTACTGAAAGTAGTCAGTGAGTGCTTGCGTCTTGGGCCTGAGGTGTGCTCCTGCGTACCCTTTGTTCTTAGGGTGTTGCCATTACTGCCATCTGACATACTCCATGACAGATGCATCTTGTATTATCCAGCCAATTATGAGAAGTAGCAGAGCCAGGCTAATGAGGTGGACAAACAGGAAGAATAAACAGGTGTGTGGGTGGTCCCGCAAGAATGCCAGGCTTTCATGGCCACACATTGAAAGAAAGGTGCAGAGAACAGTGTGATATTCTGATATTGCTTGCGAGTGAAATAGGTTCTTATTGAGTCGCCTGTGCCTGCTCCCCATAGGGATCCGTTCATCTCAGTCATTGGTTGAACTTGTGTCCAGAGACTAGCGAGTGAACCGGTTGCAGTGGCCGAAGAAGGGTCCTCAGAGAGGAGCTTGATGTTGTCTAAGTGCTCTTATAACGTTCCCACACCTCCTGGGCGAGAGGGAGCACTGCTGGGCAAAAGAGCCGGTGATGGGCACCCAAGGCTTTTGGCTCCACCAGCGTGGGTTTCATACTCTGAAGCCGAGGAGGTTGCATTTCTGAAAGCTTTAGATGGTTGGCACTGGAGGCATATCCCATGATGAATGCCTATCATGGGATCTCTGGACCTGTGCCATGGGAGAGGAGCTGTACGAGTGTGCCGCTAAGCTGCCGGCACACCGGATGACCTCACAGAGAATTTGCTGCTGTTTGCAAGCAGTTCCACAGATAATCTTCTCTTTCTAAGTAGTCAACCAAGGACCGCAACCTGGGAAAGCACTCAATTTCTGCAGGTGGGATGCCTTATTGTCATTAGAGATGTGTTGAGAGCAACCCCTAAGCATTCCATAAAATGGTGTCATCACAGCATCTTTGATGCACTTTAAAAAAACATAGTGCCACATGCCATTCAAAAAGTTCCATGAATATATCATCCAAAAAAAGTATATATAAGCAAAATAATGAAAAAAGGACACCCAGGCGTTTAAAATGAGTGTGGGCTTTGCAGCTCTATTGAAGCCAAGGCCCTATGGGACCATGATTCATTTTTTGTCCCATGGACATTGCAGATGTAGTTCATTCGAATGCTAATCTTCCTCCTTCACACTGGGGCCCTTTTGTATGTATTTGTACATCATCATACGTAGGACTTCGAGGACAAGATATATGAAGGGTGACATTGAACAGACAGCAAACGAGGTGTATTCGACAAAGGGGAGTCTTAAAATATGAACGCTGTGATATGGCTAACCAAAGCAAGGTTCTCACAGCACACTTGCTAACCGGGCTGACACACTGTTACAAAACGAATTGAAGTTTTTGTATAGGTTTTTGGCAGAGCGTTTTAGACTGTGCAAGAGTAGTCCAAGTTTAAGTCAATCACTGTCATCAACAAAGTATTCAAGGGGACGCGGGCCTATTAAAGGAGAATATGCTGAATATGTCCCATTTGATGGCGGGAACTCCTTCCAATTGATTTTCTTGATGGGAAAGTGAAAGGAAAGAATCAGAAATGACTGTCATTCTACCTCTCTGAATAGCTACTGGTGGAGAGCCTGGGCTATATGAGGAAGTAGGATACACCAAGATCACCTAAATACGAATAGAATGCTGGCATGAACATACTTGTGCTTTGCAACTCTGAGGTGAATCACCTCACCCACTTGCTCGAGGAGTGAGAACCCTTTAGGCATGGCCTTCTGCCAGTTCCGAGTCAAGTGCTTTGGTGGCAGAACAGTACTCCCACAAGGCTTTGCCCCGGAAGTCCTGGCCGCCTCAGCTGTGTCTTTGTCCGGAACTGCAGACGTTCTACAAATCCAGAAGAGTCGCTTTTGCAAGGCTGCTTTTAGAATCTGAGAAGACGCTTCTCTCTTGACATGATATTGACGCCTGCATGTGCCTCGGAGTCTCAGGTGGCCTAGCAGTGATCTTGAGCACATTAAAACATATTAAAAAAAATAAATACTGTAAATTAATATTGGCTTCATCTAGCCATACCTAGGTGTAAATCTCATCAGACTGATTACTCCACGAATGCCACTCCATACGAATGTGGATATTGGTTTCACAGATAAGCAGATGTTAAATATGGCCATATTCCCTTTGCTCAGTAGCAAGCTTGGAATTTAAATGCAGAACTTGTGCACGCCTTCAAAAGAACACCAAAGAAAAAAACAAAAAGGAATCAATAGGATACCCCATTAGTGGCCTTAAACTAGAATAATTACAGAAACAGCACAAAGCAACAAAAGAACATTGGCTAAATTACATGAGTACATGAGACGGAGGTAATAGCCACACTTCAGCGTACAGTATTCATTTTCGCAAATTGACATATCTTGTTTTATTTTTTTATGTAAATTGAGACTGCTGTAATTTGCCCATAACAATGAGTGTGATTCACAAAATCAAACATAATTTTTGTACGGCGCCAAAATAAAATGAAAGTGAATTGTTCATTGGGAGGAGTGGCACAATTTGAAGAAGAGTGGAATGAATCCACATTAGTTTTCTCAGGTAAAATTCCTGACTTATGTCTTGTTGGATGAGGAGTATATTACGACCCAGGAGCACCTTCACACATCTCGGGCTTCGGCCATGTATTTAAGCACAGCTGCTGTGCTGTTTGTGCCTTTGTGGGTGTGCACTCTCATTTGCATTGATTGCCCTCGGCCACTCCCTTGACACTCTCCCTGGGTGTCGCAGCTTTTCACTCCCACTTGTAACATATGTGCAGGTAATGTACGCAATCAATGTGTACATTATGGATACACAATATATATTTACATTCATAACTTGTACTTCTAATTTTTTGTGAAGTTTGCACAGCGTACACATTTGTAACGTATTTCTTTTGTGCTGTTTTTCGTACAGTGTGTTCTCGGTGGTATTCCTCTAACCTCTGCCGGGGATGGTGCACGATGTTATGTTTCTATGTGGAAGTGACATTTTGGACCCCACTTCCGCGTAACGGGGGTCAGATGTAATGTTTGCATCGGTAATCTTGCATCTCCCTTGCGCCCTATTATGTTCGTTATCCTCTTCCCTGGAAACACTAACCATCTGAAATTTAAACCCACCCCACCTGCTTACCTCACACAGCCTCAAGAGTCCCTTAACTTATCCTCACTCTCAGAGAAGTCCTGTTTGCAGCACACCAAAGAGCATACCTATTTTGAATGGATTGTGTCCTCCCACATATTCCTCATCTTTAGATAACTTCCTTGCAGCGTCAGCTGCTTTGTAAAAAAAATGTTGGCAGAGGGCACTGTGTGTCGTGGTGGTCGGCTCGATGTTCCTCGAGGGTCTCCGGTTCGAGGTTGACGTCATCAAAGATATAAATAGCACACACTGTGCCTGTTACTTCAGTTCTGTTTTTCCGCAATAGCTTTTGCTTCGGATAAGGCACGTCTGGTTTCTCCCAAAACTGCTGCATAACTTTGAGATGGCCTCATCATCTTCTTCTACCCAGAATCGACTGTGGTGCTAAGATGTTGATAACTGACCCACATTGGGTATGTTTATTGTATGTTGGCGTCGACCACTGAATGGCTGACTGCGAAACTTGACAATCGATGGCGGGTAAGGCGTTGAAGGAATGCAAGGGGAAACTTGTAACGGGTAGGCCCCCTCCAAAATCCCCGTCTACGACTCCATCAAAAAGGCACTCTTCGGAGGAATCGAGAGGTGCCTCTCCGCAGAGGAAATGGTCAAAGAAACTCTCTCAGTCATGATGTGGCTATCACCATGCCTCGTCTTCTTTGAATAAAAGGAAGAATAGACGCCACAGGTCACAGGTCCCCGTCCTGAACGCAGGGTAGCCTGCCCAAGTACGTCGGCGACTCCTGCTGAGGTGGTGGTTTTTAGGCAGGCGATGGTAAACATTTTCGAGAAAGCAGCCTCGGCCCACTCGTAAGATAAGGCAAAGAGCCATGATCCTATCAAGTCTTCCAAGGTCGACAAGAAGAAGAGCAGGGTGAGAAGCCTTCGACCCATCGAAGCCCGTGAGGCCTCGAGTCAACGACAGGCCCAGCCCTCGTCCGTCGAAGACTCCTTCGAGTCATGGGTCAAGTCCTTGGAGGATTCCATTGATGCTGAAAGCGTCAAAACCTTTAACGCTGATAGCCTCGAAGCCCTCAATGCCTTCAAGGGAAATTGAAAAAACATTTAAACCTCTTCCTTAGAAGGAATTTTTCAAGTCCCTGGGCCGCATTACACGGATGGCGGTAAGGGTTTACCGGTATTTTACCGGTACCAGTAAATCCTTACCGCCTTACTACGAGGTCCCTTTGCGGGTTGGGGAATTTAACGCCTGCTTTTTGCAGGCATTAAAAACCAACCCGCAAAGGGACCCAGGGAGCTAATTACGGTACCGCAATTTGCGGTACCGTAATTAGCACCTTCCCCATTCCCATTATGCCCTATGGGGCAAAAATGGGAATGTGAAGGGCAATGGTGGAAGGGGGAATTACCGCCCCGCCGACCTTGGAATGGGCTGGTAATTCCCCTTTCCACGAAGGCGGTGCTGGTATTTTACCGGCATGAACCATGGCGCTAATAGCGCCATGGTTCTCCGCCATCCGTGTAATGAGGCCCCCTGTCTTCGGTTTTCGAAGAACATGAGCCCTCTGACCAAGACACCCCCCCCTTTTCGTTAGAGTATGGCACATTCAATGACACCCTCATATCAGAGGAATCTAGAATGAGAGATCTGTATGATAACTTACAATCTGCAAGTGCCCTTGACATTTTGTCGAGTTAGACTTTGGAAAGCCTGATCCATCAGAACATTCTGAGGCATCCTACATGCAGCTTATGGGCAAAGTGACAGAATCTCTGGGATGCGGCAGGCCAGCTTCACCTTTTGAGCAAGATGACCTCACGGATTTTTAGACAAAGGTCCTCAAAAAGGCCCTGTGTTACTTTTCCATATAGCCCTTCAGAAGAGGGCGAAAGCTAATTGGGAAGTGCCGGAGACAAACCCGGTTGTGAACAAAAATCTCACCAAGAAGTATAGACCTTTGAGCAGTGACCCAGAGTATCTGTCTAGACACCTGACACCAGAAACCTTGGTGGTTCAAGCTGCAACTTCTACCTCTAGGCAGGCAGCATATCCCACAATACCACTATACAGTAATGACAATCGTTTCAATGCTATGGCTAAGAAGATATTTTCAGCCAGAAGTATGGTTTTGAAGTCTCTTATGCCCTTGCAAAATGTTCCTACACCTTGTGGGATTGTATTTCTATGGCGACTGAACATATTCCTGGGAGAGAGGAGATAGAAGGGTTTCTTACCATTGTGAAGGACGGGAAAGATGCAATGTGTGAGCCTCTCCAATCAGGTTTTGACTCTGCCGACAGTATTAGCAGAGCCATGGTGGCGAGCAGTGTTACACACAGATTTGCATGGTTGAGGAAGTCTGGTTTGCACCTGATGTGCAGTCTAGACTTCTCAACATTCCCTTTGACAGCACTCATCTTTTTGGCAGTAAGGCTGACGGGAGCCTAGGAAAAATGCATACCTGAAAAGCAGCAGCCAAGTCTCTCGGTACCACCATCATATAGCCACACCATTCGCACCCGAGTGCACCGACATGGAGGGGAAAGTCGTTTCACTACTACTCCTCATTTGGAAGAGCGAGAGGAATGGCCAGTCAAACAGGTCAAAGGAAATGTTATCCTGGTGGACGAGGAAGAGGTGCCAAGTCCATCCAAGCAACAGCTTCTTTACCCTTAGCCGCTGCTTCATCCGCCTCAAAACCACTCTGAGGCCTTACTCTACAAGACCCCACTGGGAGGCAGACACACTCAGCATCTGCAAGAATGGCAGGGAATTACTTCAGATGCTTGGGCCTTGGAAACAGTAGCCCAGGGTTATTGCCTCCCTTTTTTAAAAAGGCCTCGAGATCACCCACTTGGGAGCCACTTGTACAAAACTCTGGTTCCACTCCTCTTGCAGGAAATTCTGAGTCTGCTAGAGAAAGGCGCTATAGAACCAGTACCTGTAAAAGAGAGGAACAAAGGGTGGTACTCCCCTTACATTTTGATTCCCAAAAAGGACAGAGGATAGAGACCCATTTTGGACTGGAGGTACTTGAACAAGTTCCTCAGGAAGGACTAGTTCAAAATGGGTACCCTTTCTCAGATTCTTCAGGCCCTCCAGCTTCAGGATTGGATGCTGTCATTGGACCTTCAGGATACTTACTTTCATGTGCCTATCCATCAGAAGCGCAGAAAGTACCTGAGGTTCACCGTTGGTAGTTCTCATGATCATTTTCGGGTTCTGGTGGTAGTAGCGAGTGTCAGGAGAGGGGGGATTCACGTCTACCCCTACCTGGACTATTGGCTGATCAAGGCCTGTTCGCCAGGACAACAGAAACAGAAACATCTCAGTGTACCCTGCCCCTCGCTTCTCCCTCAATTTCAAGAGGTCCCACATTATACCTTCCCAAAAGCTCCATTTCATCAGAGCAGTTCTGGATGCATGCTCAGGGAAAGCATATGCCCCCGAGGTGAGGGCTCAACACATTCTGCAGATGGTCACCAAATTCCAGAATGCCAGGCGTCTTCCGGCCTTCTACTTTTTGAGGTTGCTTGGTCTCATGGTATCCTGCATTTTCCTGGTGCCAGATGCTTGCCTGAGGATGAGATCCCTCCAGTGGGCCCTCAGAACTCAGCGATCTCAGTTTTCGGGCAAGATGTCAGAACTGCTTCAGGTTTTCCTAGCAGGATTGCGCAGGATCTCCTGTGGTGGGCCTGCAAGGACAACGTTCTGAAGGGGGAACATTTTTGGCAGCCATGGCCATAGATAACAGTAGTTTTGGATGCCTCACTCACAAGGTTGGGAGCCTACACCAACAATATGACTGTCAGCGGTCGTTGGTCCGAACTACACATCAATCTTTTGGAGCCGAGGGCAATCAGACTAGCGCTGAAGTCATTTCTGTCCTCTGAACAGGGATAGAATGTCCTGATAATGACAGACAACACAGTGGCCATGTACTACCTCAACAAGCAAGGAGGTTTAGGGTCACTACCACTGTGCAGAGAGGCACTGCAGCTCTGGGCAATTCAAGAAGGAATCTCCATATCAGCAGTTCATCTAGCCGGAGAGGAGAACACGGCAGTGCACAGTCTTCTACGAGTGTGAACTAGCTCGGGAAATCCTTGTTATGTTATAACATTTCTACAGCGCCAAAGCCCTCAGGCATCTAAGCGCTCCTTCACAAAGAAAAGGATCAGTGAGGATGACCGACGATTGGATGAAAAGTGCAGTTTTCAAAAGTTTTCGAAAAGCCGAGTGGTTGCTTTCTTCTCTGAGCGCCAGAGGTAGATTGTTCCATGCCTTTGACGCAAGCACTGGGAAAGAGCGTCCATTTCCACGAGCTCTCTTGGTCCTTGCCACCCGTAGGAGTTGGGTGGAGGTAGAGCGAAGATTTTTTGTGGGCTGGTATGTAGTGATCCTGTCCTTTAGGTAGCTCGGAGTCTGAATTTTAAAGGAGATCCTGGCTGATATGGGTAGCCAGTGTAACTCCTTTCTGGCAAAAGAGGTGGGTTCATATCTTTTCATGCCATAAATTATACGCACAGATGCGTTCTGGATTTTCTGCAGTCTGAGGATATCATATCTGCTAGCACCCCCCAATAGGGCATTGCAGTAATCCAGACGTGGCAAAACAACGGCCCTGGCTAGTTTGGCTCGACTATATTTAGAGATTAGTGGGGCGACCTGTCTCAGTACTCGCAAGTGGTATTGGGTATTCTTTTCAATGGCATCTACTTGTTAGGCAGAAACCTGTGCAGTTCCCTTAGGGACCACTGCAAAAAGTTTAAGACTGCAGGTGTTAGAAGTAAACCCAATTGGTAGCAGTCTGTACCACCCAGATTTACCTGGTAGCTGTGGCTGAGCAGTCAGACTTCTCTCAAGAAGAGTTAGGCAGTATATAGAGTATACACAATAGGGCTAGAAATACAGTAGTACAAGCAAACACTGACAAGAGCTTTGGTATAAAAGTATATAATTATTTATTTAAAAACACACTTGTAAAAATACACTGGCACTAATATGTCAAGCAAGTTCAAACACAGTCACTAGAAATATATACACCTCCCTAATTAATTATTGGACAAGTCTATGTTAAGACACCACTTATTCAGCAAAACAGAGGTGAGCGCGTAACCATAGATGTCACTCCAATAATTTGTTAAAAAAGAGGGAGAGAAAAGGCAGAATAGGAAAATCACACAGTACCAACACTTTTAAAGAACCACAGCAAGTCAAGAAAGGCAGGGTCTACTGTAGAGCAAAAAGTTCATAGGCCAGGCCCACTCTTGGAGAGAGCAAGGCGGAAGATCACACAGTGGAAATGCACTCAAAGTCTTTGCAGGAAAGTCAAAAAGAGGTTGGATCAAGTTAGAAAGGTAATGTTAACGGGTCCGAGGTCACCCCAGGATAGAGAGTCAAGGATTTACGGGACACCTTGGACAGTCTGTTGCAAGGGAGACCAGGCGGGACACAGTACCTGAAATGATGAGAAAGCTCCAACAGGGGCAGTTGTTCCTGGCAGCGGGTGCAAGTCAGGGCTTCGTCCAGGGGAAGAGAAGATCTCGACGTGGAGGAAAGCTGGAGGTTGTTGCACTGTCAGGGAAGAAACCAGCCGCGGAGTTTCCCGGTTAAAAGGTACTACCCTTTTATTCGCGGTAGGGGTGAAGGGTGGCTATCCGGCCGCCGGGGTGCTTGGCACGGGCGATTCGACCACGAGATGATCCAGGAAGGCGAAAAAGGTGAACTGGTTATCACCACCAGCTCGAAGGAAGAAGACTCTCCTGGAAGAAGATCTTCTCTGTCGTTGGGAAGTGGCGAGTTCGGTTCAGCAGGGCTCCACCGGTGGTGTCATCATTGCAGGTCGGCTCAGCTTCTCCCTCTTTGGATTCTTTAGGTCCTGTGGCGACTTCTGAAGTCCCCAAAGCCCTATTTTTATGCAGAAATCCCCCTTTCATCATTCCTAGCTGTCACTCAAACATGCTAAGTGGTGAGCCGGGCGGCTCACCACTAGGCCAATCACACAAAAGTGTGACTTGAGTTGCCGAGGCAACTCAGTCCAGGGTGCCTATTCCCCCCTCCCACACATCCTGTAGACCCAGGGTGGCACCACTTTTGGAGGCTTCTGTGCAGAAGCCCGCCAAAAGTGGAACAAAGGGCTCAACTTGTGTTGGAGTTACAGAGGCAAACACAAACGCCATTTTAAAACCGAGTCCTGGCAAAAAGACCCAACCGGGGAATAAATATTAAATAAATAACCCGGTGGTATCTTTAACACTGCACCAAAAAAGTGGTGCGTTTAAAATGAATGGGAAAATCCCATAGGAAAATATTCTGGTGGAATATTTCACGTGGTAACCACTGCCACCAGCCAGAAACTCGACAATCGAATTACCCCTACCAGTACTTCCACAATATGATGGTTTGTACTGGTTCTGTTCATAATAAGACTAGTAAAGTCAATGGTGACTTTACATGCCCTGGGAGACAGTAGTCAGTCCCAGGGTATGGAGTCTATGTTTGGGGGTCACTATGACACCCCTGTGTTACTGCACTGTGTTGCTGTGTAACACACTTACCAAAAACACATGAAGCCCTATGGAGTAAAAGACCCCGTAGCCCATAAAACACATTACAAAGTCAAAGGACATTCTCAAATCATACCTAAGAGTGGGAGAAAAAGAGTCTCACTCATAGCAGGAGAAAAAATTAAACCCCAAAAATCCAGCATAGCTGCTGGGGGACTCACTAGGTTTGGGAAATTAGCCTTTACAGAGAATTCTCCCTAACACTACTTGAGCCCCTGCATCCAAGGAGGCCTCCAGGTATGCACCCAGGGTCTTCACCTTATCGACCACTCCAATGAGGCTATCCTCAACCAAGAAGCTGGAAAAAGCAGGGACTAAGGCCTCTCTGGATTTCTTGGACCCATAAATCATAAGTTCTGTTTTCCCGGCGTTTAGGCATAGCCAATTTGTAGTCATCCAGTTCTTTACAACTCTGCAGACCTCATTTAGCTTGTACTGATCTTCCAGATGGTCTCCTGATAGCTCCATTAACAGCTGGAAATCGTCAGCATAATTTGTGAAGGAAAAGCCCAACTTTTCCAGTTCTCTGCAAAGAGGAACTATATAAATATTGAAGAGCAGGGGTGACAGGCATGCTCCCTTAGGGACGCCACACATAATGGTTTCCATTTCAGAGAATGCATCTCCCCAATGTACCCTAGATCTTCTACCCTCCAGAAATGATCTGACCCAATTTATTGTCTCGATAGCCAGTCCACCCGTGTCTAGCAGTCTATTCAGTAATATCTTATGGTCTAACAGATCGAAAGCTGCGCTAAGGTCTAACAATATTAACGGGCCCGGTCTACTTCTCTCCACTAAGGTCAGCATGTGGGTTTGGAGGTCCACCAGAGCGCTCTCTGTACCATGAAAGCGACGGAAGCCTGATTGTCTTTCATGTAGCCGACTTGTATTCTCAATGTGGAGTTGAAGGTGTGTTGTAGCTATCTTATCGACCAGCTTTAAGAAGAATAAGATCTTCACCCTTTGGGGAACCCCTCAGGTCGATCAGTTCACACCCAGTGTCAAGCCGAAGTGCAAGCTGTTCTGCTTCAGGGAATTTCCCTCAAGGGAAGCTCGAGGGGACGTGTTCGTAGTGGACTGGGAGTTTCCACTCCTGTATGCGTTTCCTCCAGACGGGATTTGGAAAGGCTGTCCTACACTCCATTCATGAAAAACATTGAGATGTATTACTCTTTCAAAAATGCGTACTCCCTCCTCAATGTACTGCTTTGGGAGTCTATCTAAAGAAGAGGAATACGTGGGAGGACACAAGCCATGCAAAGAACAACTTACTTATCCCTGGAAATGTTCTTTCGACTGGATGTTCCGCCCACGTATTCCTCATCGCCCCTCCCATCCTACCCCGCAGTAGAATTTCTGTGCATTAATGCTTATGTTCCTTGCACGTTTTGGTCTGTCTTGATCACACTCATGCCGGTTAACCTGTGGGAAGATGGGGAAAAAAACTGAACTGATGTAACGGGCGCAGTGCGTGCTATTTATACCTTCTATGATGTCAACCTTGAGACGGAGACCCTCAATGGACATTAATTCGACCACGATGACGCACAGCGCCCTGTGCCAAAAAAATAATACTGAAGCAGCTGATGCGGGAAGGGAGATATCTAAAGAGGAGTAATATGTGGGAGGAAAATCCAGTGAAAAGAACGTTACCATGGGTAAGTAACTTGTTCTTCTTGGGCTCCCTTCTGGATACGCATACTCCAAAAGACTTCCCCACAACTCGCCTATATACCATCAGAGAAAGAACGTGGGTTATTCTTGTCTGCACTCATCAATACTTCAAGTTGTTTATCTTGCTTCTACTTCTTTAAGCAATAACTCCTTCCCTCTCTTACATGATCTACCAACTAAGATGCTGCCAAAATGCTGCACCAGTCCACGGTTCTATTATTATTCTCCTGCATCAACTGGAATACAACCTGCTCATGTTCCACTCAATGTCATCAACATAAAAATGTGCCTGAACCACAAAAGATAATAGTAACAAAGGCAAAGGAATAGTGTATAACATGTAGAAAATCCGACCAAGTACTGAGCCTTCAATAAAGGTCAAGGTTGACAAATAAAATCTTTCCCTAGAACAGGAAAGGAACAATCTTGTCAGTAAGAAGAGAACCAAAAAGAACTGTACTAGGAACGTCAAGTGAAGACAAAGAAGGTAGAAGCCTAGGGTTGACCAACACTATACACAGCAACAAATCTAAGAGAACTAGGCTAGAACAAAGCTTTTGATGACTTACATAGATAATTTAAGGGGCTATAGCAAGTAGGGAGTTTCAATAGAATGACCAAGCAGGCAGAATCCTGATTGTAATGCAGACAGTAATTTATCAGAATTAACATAGGACCGATAAGGCAAAAGAGATATAGGCTGATAACTAGAAGAATTTGATAATTTGAGATTAGATTTATTTTTAATTAGTGAGCCAAAGTAGCATGTTTACAATAAATGGGGATTTTTCCAGTTTGAAGGGAAACATTTAACAACATCAGATAGGTAAGAGAAGAGGAAATTTAGATTGAATTAAGGGACCAGGTAAGGCATCAAACAGTGGATCAGTATTGGTAGTGCGAGAGATAATCAGATATCCTAGATCTTGCTCAATTACAGAGGAAAAAGAAGAAAAATTATGATTACCATAAAACAAAGATAAGCCATGGAAATTGATGAGGCGAGGAAAGGAGTAAGGGATATCTTCATTTTTGAAGTACAATTAGAAGCAAAATCTTCCGAACAAAGTGTGGAGTAGAGATGTGAATTGGGTGGAGGAGAAACAAGTATCTTATGAAGCGCAGAATTCAGAAGACGTGGAGAAGAGACATGATAAATGAATGATAAAAGTTAATTTTAGCGTCTTTAACAGCAAATGAATATACAGGTTGAAGCAAGGAAAATGTAGATTGATGAAATAAAGATTGTTATTTATACCAGAGTCCCGTTTTTCAAAGACAATATGTGAAATCTCTTAAAGATGTAGAATACATATATTTAGGTGTGAAAGTAGTAACAGCGCCAAGAACATGTAGAGAAAATTGAATAGAAAAGCCAAGAGCTTTACTCATTAAATCAAAACCAAGAAGAGTTAAATCACCTGAGGAAGGAAGGATAATTTAAGAGTATTGTTGTGACGTTCAGTATCTACCAGGGAAAGGAACATTGCTGCAGACTGTTTATCTCACCTGACTACAAATAAGGCCAAAGAAGAAGATTAAAATGAACAGGATTGTGTGTTACTAGTAGAACAGAAAAGGATTGCGAAGGATGAGCGGGAAGAGTGTATGGTAAATGATGAGACTTTGAGAAGGGTGAAGAATGAACTTGCAGAGAAAGGGATGATTACTAAAAGCTCAGTCATGGGTTCCGATTTAGAGGGGATGTGGATTGTGAAAGAGGAGTTGCATGTGAATGGAGAATTTGTAATGAGTTGTGACAGAATTGTTCCTCCTAGTGGTGTGTGGAAGAGGATTGTGGAGATTGCCCATGAAGGACGCCAACTGAAGAAACCAGAAAGTGGTCTGCTAGAGGCGCAAGGATAGTAGATCAGAGATCTCCATTAGACATTTCAAAGGTGGTAAGATCTATAGTACCACCAATATTATAAGTATGGGGAGAAAGCAACGTTTATCAATTATAAGAAGAAGCGATAAATAATAAAGGACAAGAAATGAAATCATACTCTGGAATATGAATAGTCAAATCTGATGTGACAAAGTGAGGAACTGAGTAAGGCGAACAAAAGTTAAAGTCACATTCCTCATAGATATGTGAAATGGACCCAATTGGGCAATATATAGTTATTATAATCAATGGAGTAGGAAAAGAGAAATTAACTAAGTGGCACTTAAAAGAAGAGGCAACAGGTAACAGGGTACTAAGTGGAACTGTAATCCTGTTGGGTTGATATAAAATATCAACACCACCACTATTACAGATTTAAAAGGGTGTGCAGAAAACAAGCCTTAGTTGATGTAAGCGCAGCATTAGCATGATAAATCCAAGTTTCAGTCAGACACAAACATATCAAGTTAAGAGAAGGAAAAAGACCAAGAACTAGGTCAGATTTATTTACAGTGCCCTTAGGCTTCCAGAGACCCAAATTAAAGTGAGTTGATGACTGGCAATGAAGAGGGCGGTGCGTTAGATAAGAGAGGTTTGCGCCACTATAACATTGTTTATGCTTTGTTGTGCCTAGCTAAACGGACTGAGATATCCATCTATACTGTTCAACAAAGAGCTGGTACAGAAATAGATATTGACGACATCATAAATCAGATGATAGACAAATGTTGGGCCTGTTTTACAAAACGTTTTCCAATGGGACTGCACCATTGTAAAACGCTTTTGTAAATCAGGCCATTATGTGAGAATGAAACTACAGAATGTTATTGTCCTACAGGTACTTCCGACACAAACAGGTCCCAACAGGAATCACCTTTCAGAAACCACCATTAAAGC
Organism: Ambystoma mexicanum; assembly: GCF_040938575.1. Taxonomy (NCBI): domain Eukaryota; kingdom Metazoa; phylum Chordata; class Amphibia; order Caudata; family Ambystomatidae; genus Ambystoma; species Ambystoma mexicanum. The sequence continues at coordinate 108,332,553 of NC_090938.1, read as the reverse complement.
GTATGTCATAGGGCTTAAACTCCATAAGGACACTCATACAAGGGGGGGGCCTCCATGAGATCTAGTTCTGTGATCCCCTCCAGCAAGATGGTATGGCCAGGAGGGCTGGGAGGTCTACAGGTGGGCAGACTGAAGAACCATGTGATGGTCGATGATCGAGCAGTAGGACCCCCCTGATACCCAAGGGAGTCAGGAACTGGCCCCCCCAAGAGCATGCTGGCGGACCTGGTGAACTCTGGTTTAAACATCTCCAGTCAGATCCTTGTGCCACATTAGTCGCAGAATCTTGCCCAACTCCATTCTTTGTGTATCTTGAACCACTAGCTTGTTTCGAATGAGCCCGTATGACACAATATCGGCCGCGCCATAGACTATGATGGCAGATGAAAAGGTTCTGCAGCATCCACTTTGCTGACTTCCCTGCGTATTGGTCTTAGCCCAAGCCTGTACCCCACTTTCAAATATACTTCTTCCAACCTTATTTTGAATGGGTAAGTGGGGAAACTTATGTAAAGCCTTTTAAAAACAAACTGGCCGCCGGCAGGTTGTGCATATATAACCCAACCATTCATGTCAGAGAAATAAGCTAAGTCACGAGTTTATTGCTACACTTCTGAATATTCTGAATGCACAGAAACACTTTTCGAAATGAGAAATGAAGGCAGTCCTTGCTTTTCTCACACACAGGTTTATCTTAAAGGCGATTTCATGACTAACCAGTGTAATGTACAGCATTTTGAATTGCTTCAAGGTGAAAGGTATCACTCCAGTGAGCACGCACTTCTGGGGCAACTGCAGAATTTACATTTCTCTGACCAAGACTGATTGGTTAGCAGACATACTCTACAGTTATTCAATCACCATAAACGTTATCTTTGGGTTGGAGCGCCAACGCTTTCATTGCAAGCTAAGCTAATCAAGTATAGCCAGCACTGTGGTCGCTGGTTAGATGGCCTAAGTATGTTCGGATTGCCATGTAATCCTGCCATGACTTGTGAGTTGCTGACTGTTGTATCCAAGCCTGAAGGATAGAAAAAGAGGTGGAGAAAGCAGGGCAGATCCTTTAAGAAGGACTCCCTTGTTTGCGACATGGTTGAAGGCGTGTAAAATGGGTGCTGCCCCTCTCCCTTTGAACTCAGAAAGTGCCAGAAACACAGCTGTTCCCTGAGTAGTTCCCCTATTGGTGGCAAGTCCACCTACCTATATTTGACACATATACCCCACATGATCTCCAGACTTACACACACTCATTTAGTGGTATCAGTCCCCACTGTCTGTCACAGTCACTTTTGAATGAATGCACTGTTTGTCTCTCTATCATTTGGTCTTCCGATGCTCTTCATTGTAATAGGCTAAGCTCTAGTGCTACTCCGAAGCCACCTTCATCTCTGCCTGTACCACACCCACCCAGACTCATGTTGTGCTCTCTGGTTGTTGAAGTACTTGCCTGCTAACAAATGCTTCTTTTCTGTACTGTGTGCATTCATTTTAGCAATGTGAAGGTTTCTATCATTGAAACATCCCCCAAAAGCCTCGCCTCTTTCAGTATTGTCCAGATTAATTCTGAGCCTCGCCTCATAAGAGTTCAAAACGCACATGAATTCATCATCTGTTTCCAAAATGGAAGCAGCGCGCCTTAACCCTTCGGGGACGTGGGGCCTCGAGCACTGGACACAATACTCCATTGAAGACAAGATGAGCTAATAATGAACATTCACTTCACTGAATACAATTGGAATTTCAAATTAGGGGGCATTAATTGCTTGTGCATTTGGTTGAAACCAAAGACAATTTTTTCAGAAAGACAGTCGTTTAACATAGACCCATTACGGGAATCCAATTTGTTTTGCGCCAGATAGCCACACACTGGGTAGGTCTAGTCTTAAAGTGACTCCTGGAAGGGTATTAAACCAGCTGGCAGAAATTGGTAGGAAACCGTTATTTTGTTTGAAAGTTGCTGTCATGAAAATAACTTATTAAAATTAGTTTTAAACAACAAAAGTTCGAGAAAAGCATGTTGTCTCTTTTAGTCCTCTCGTAAACATCACCACTTCTGAATTATGCTTTGGAATTCTCCCACACTGTCATTCTTACCGTGGGCACCTCATTTAATATTCACTCTTCATCGACACCTATAAAATGCTGTCGTTTTATGGAAACAAAATGTAAATGCATTATTACAAAGCAGACATAGATATCATTTTAAGTCTGTCTAAATTCTCGTTTGTTGTTATTAGCAATAGTAGCTAGATTTGAACATAATGTAGTTTATTTGTCAAAAAATAAAAATACACGACATTGATCTATGTTTCCTACTGCTTCATGTGCGTTCAAGCTGTGAGTAGCTGTCAGGGTGGTAGTGGGAGGTTTACAAAAGGACAACTAGGCTGTTAGACCCCACAAAGGAATACAAACAATTGGAAATTAGTAAGAAGAAATTCGTTTTTGTATGGGTGGTGCATTTGCCTGTTCATTTGTTTCATTTCCAACCAAAAACCTCAGAATGTGTGCATCTAGGGCCCTGCAAACCATCCCCATAAAAGGATGAGTATAGAGAATGGCTGCCAGATATTGTTTGGCCAGTTGATTTGAGCCACTGAGGTTGAACGTTTATCAGGTTGCCATATGTTTGGTTTATCCATGTATTCATGTATTCATCATTTTTCGTCTAAGAAACATTTGATTGAATGTGGCCAAACTCAGGGGTTTCACGCTAGCTGAGAAAGTTCCTTCCTGTAAATCATCTATTTACAAGTGATGTTCTTGAATAAAGGCATTCGTGCCATCTTTCAGATGTTTGTCGGGTAACGTGTAGGTTGTGTAGCTGAGCAGAGAATGTGCCCTGTGCTCATGATCACACTCTTGTGACTCGTCTTCCTGTATTACTCTCCTTCACAGTCAAGTTGAAGGTTTTCAGGAACCCGCTTTCCTTTTTGCAGTGTCATCTCTGCCCCCGACGTTCTCCAGCAGAAGTGTGCTGGTAGATAAGCTCTGCTCCAAGTAGTGCGTGGATCTACACACCACACTGTTGGCTCTGTGGCGCTAGGCTTCCATGTGACGTGTGTATAAATCTATTGAGGCGTGTGTATGTATGGGGATGTGTCTGTGTGTGTGTGTGTGTGATCACACAAGCCCCCGGCTGAGTCCCACGCGCAATGAAAAACAATCAAACACACACACCCACCAACAAATGTCTAAACAGTATACATATGTGTGTGTGTGTGTCGCCTTCCCAGCTCATTCAGCCTTTTACAGTCTATAAGGTGTTTTCCTCGAAGCACTTTTGTGCCTTTCGCACTGGTCAGAGAGGCAGTCAATTCAGGTGTTACTGGTCAAATTTGGTTTGCGCCTTGAAACACTTGCATATAGGCGCGTTATAAATGCTATATCATATTATATCATATCATAATCTAAATGTGTTGCTGTAGGGAGTTCCAGTTGTTGTAGTCCATGAAGGCACCCACGAACCAACTCTCCCGCATTACATAGTGTAACACCCACAGTGAGTGGGTGACCAATGGTGTGGCTCTCCTGAGGGGCATGTGCCACCCTGGTGCTGCCTCTCTGGAGTCCCGAGCTACCAAATAGTATTTGTGTGCACACACGGGTTGTGGAGGGGGTGAGTGGCACACTCTTTTCAGCAGCTGTTTGAGCCTCTAACAGTCCAGATGGTATTCTTCTCCAAGCGCTCTTGTGCCCCTCGCACTCATCAGGGAGGCAGTCATTTCAGGTGTTAGTGGCGAGTCCAAATTTGTTACTGCAAGGAATTCTGATTGCAGTAGTTCATGAAAGTAGCCAGGAGCCTACTCTTCCCCTTTACATAGTATAATACCCACAATGTGGGTGGTACCAATAGTCTGGCTCTCATCTGGTGGGCATGTGTCACCCTGTGCTGCCCTGTGACATTTGGAGCTCCCAAATACTATTTTTTGCACACAATCTGGGTTAGGTTTCCCAGCTCACTCAGCCTCTTACATTCCAGGTGGTGTAGATTGAATAGGCACAAATGTATGATTTATTGGCTGCATTTCTAACGACAAGCCTTATTTTGCGCAAATTTGCCTTCTCACAATGCCCTGCTCGGTGGCATTGGAGGTGAACTTCCAGGGCTGACTTCGGGGTGGCCCTGTGACTTGTGTTGTTTAACTGAAATTATTTATTAATACTCTCATATTTCAGGTTGAAGAGTGTTTTGATTTTTATTAAACCTACAATAACAATGAATGTGATGTTCTTTTTTAATTTTATTTTGATTGTACATTTTCGGTTATAAACAAACCTTTTACACACGTTCTTAAACTTGACAGTAAATAGACATAAATACATATTACATAGCTTAGATAAACATAGTTAAAAATGTAAATGTAAATATACGCACATTTAAATAAAATAAGCAATATATCATTATCATACGTTAATCAAACAGGACGTATTAAAATATCCAATTAATGAATATGACCAGAGTATTAGAGTCACCCACATAATATATTCAGTTTGGTAATCAGAAAAAAGGCTTCCCTCCAAACATGGAATGGAGCGGCTGAAATCACAATGGACTCTACTCCATACATGGTAGTGCAAAACTGGTCACTTCCCATTAAATCATAACTGGTACCGAAATTGCAGTAGCTTTTAAGATGAGGTTTCAGCCTAATGCATTGCGTACGAAGATGGGGAGCAGACTCTATAGTCGACTTACATAATCGGCAGATCCTCTAATTTTAGGGCAATTGTTCCCACCGGCCAGTGTTTTCAAGAGTGTGTTCAAGAGTAGGCAAAATATTAAGCCGTAGGTAAATGATGAATCTTCGAATTTGTGTTGAATATAATTTGGTTAAATATGAACATGGGAGGTTATATTGAAATCCCTGTGTGCTGTATAATTTCAATGTAGTCGAACTGTCAATATTATTACAGATGTCCAAATCACTAGTTTTATTTTTCACAGTGATAGTCCTACTAGGATTTAATATCAAATCTTTAATGGGTAAATTAAAGATGGATACATAGTCAAGGCAGGACAAACTGGTCCCATTGGTCAAAGTACATAGGGGGGAATCTGCGCTCCTATGTTTATAGTTTAAACAGATAAGATCATGCATATGAAGAGTCATGACCCACACTGAAATCACCCCCATTATCACATTGCTTGCAGCAAGATGGAATCACAACACAAGTATCTTCAAAAGAGGACCAAATGAGATCAGCAAGTTGGGGTGGGGCGTTTAGTTCACCATCTACGATAACATTTCTGTTCGGACAACTTTCAAACCAGTTGCTGAGAATTTTATCAATGTGATATAGGATATTTTTTTTTTTTTATTTTTTATTTTTTTTTTTTATTTTAAACTTTTATTTTTGTTGGCAGAGGTTCACAGGGTACAAACATCAGGACAACAAGCATATGAATCGAGTGGCTCGTAGAGCTGTCAACGGGCCACATTAACATCTTTACAACAATGACTGTAATATTTTACAAACAAAAGAGGAGGCTGGGTAAAATCACAATGCATGGGTGGGTGCCGGGGATGGGCAGGACTCCGAAGTGGCGTCAGACAGGTTATTGAGATATGAGGTGAATTCACTCCAAATGTTCTTAGGGCGAGAACGAGCAGGCAGCGTAGCCAGATAGTCCTCCTCGCAGTTCCGTGACCATGTGAGCATGCCCAACCATCTCTGAGGGGTCGGGGGAGAGGAACACCGCCAGGCCTGAAGTATACATTTCTTGGCAACCATGCAACTTATGTCTAGAAACTTTTTTTGGCGTTTAGTTTCCTCGGTGCCCCAAACCCCAAATAGGACTGCTAGAGGGTCGGGATCAACAGTGGTTTCAGTTACTGCACTAAGTGTGTTCATGACCCCTCCCCAGAAATCGGACAGCTTGTGGCAGGACCAGAACATATGGAGGTGATCAGCCTCTGTGGCCCTGCAGCACGGGCAGAGGCGCACCTCGGAGCGAGCAAACCCAGAAGTCCTGTGAGGTGTGTAGTATAGCCTGTTGAGGAGTTTATACTGCATGGCCCGGAAGCGAAAGTTGGAGGAGACTCTTTTGGTGTGGAGGCACATGCCATCCCATAACCCATCCGGTATCTCTAGCCCCAACTCATCAGCCCATTTGTTGCGCGCCCCAAGGATCGGGGCAGGGGAGGCATCCTGCAGGATGTGATACAGTGATGAGACAACCCCCCGTGCCCCGCCCGAATTGGCAATGTACGCTAAAGCAGGGTCGTCTGGGGGTTCGTTCGGGAAGGAGGGCCACATAGTGCGGAACGAAGCGCGAAGCCTGAAGTATTGAAGGGTCTCTAAGGGGGATCTGGTGTGACCCGGCCTCCACGTCTGGGGATCTATAAATTTGCCCTCTGGGTAGAAGTCAGACAGCGCCCTATATCCCAAAGCCTCCCAATGGCGGGTCAAGGCCACATCGTGCGTGGGTTCCAGGCCCGGGAAGGCCCACACAGGCAGCCACTTGTAATACGGAGAAGTCCCAGGCGATGGGCTTAGTATGTGTGACCAGGCGAATAATGTCGCGGCTAAGGGGTCAATGGGGGAGTCCGGTGCGTAATGTCGGTGCAGCACTAGGGTCATCAGATTAATACCCGAGGATGCCAGCCGTTCCAGCTTGACGTGAGGGCGTCCCGGGGCGCCAGGGTACCAGTGGGTGGCATACTGGGCTTGGGCCGCGAACCAATATGTAGCCAGGTCAGGGGCAGCCATACCCCCCCGCCTGTACGAGAGTGCCATGTCAGTCCACTTTTTGCGTACCGCACCAGAGTGCCAGAGGAACTGTGCGCAGAGCGTGTGAAGCTTAGTGAAGTATGCCTTCCCAGGCCACAGGGGCACATTGCTAAAGGTGTACAGGAGCTTGGGGAGGAGGATCATTTTGATCAGGGACAGTCGACCAGCAAAGGACAACGGGAGAGTGCGCCATCGTGAAATTTTGGTCTCAACGGTCCGCGCCACAGCGGAGTAATTATCGGTGAGTAGGGTGGGTTTAGTGAGGGATACATGTACTCCCAGGTATCTAATACCGTTAGGGGCCCAGCGCAGGGGATATTCAGAAGCGGGGTGTGTGGTAACTCTCGTAAGCGGGAAGATCTCCGACTTGGAGTAATTGATCGTAAAGCCGGAGTGTGTACCAATGCGAGTGATGTCTCTCAGTATGGGGTTGAGGTGAGTAGCGGGATCCCTGATGTAGAGTAGGACGTCATCTGCATATAGGGATATGATTTCAGGCTCCTCTATTAATCTTATACCTTTGCGAGAATGTCTCGAACGCACATAGTCCGCCATCGGTTCAATCGCCAGTGCGAAGAGAATCGGCGAGAAGGGGCAGCCCTGCCGGGTGCCTCTGAAAAGCGTGAAGATCTCAGATGTAAGAGAATTAACACGAACCCGCGCCACGGGGGATGTGTACAAGAGTCTGATGTATCCTATCATGTTGGGGCCAACACCCATTGTCTCGAGGACCAGCCACATATATTTCCAAGAGACCATGTCAAAGGCCTTCTGGGCGTCTAGCGTAACCGCTGCAGCCTGGGCGTCTTGGTCTATGCGAGACATGACATTAAACAGTCTCCTGATATTGTGGGAAGTGGACCTGCCCGGGACGAAGCCCGCCTGGTCCTCGTGCACAAGGTGCGTCATTATTGGTAAGAAACGGTTGGCAATAATTTTAGCGAAGATCTTTGTGTCAAGGTTCATGAGAGAGAGGGGTCTGTAAGACCCACATTCGTCTACCGGCTTGCCCGGTTTGAGCAGCACCGTGATTACCGCTTCCCGCATGGAGGGGGGAAGGATGGAGGTTTGTAGCGCCTCGTTCCATACCTCGAACAGCCGAGGGGCCAGGACAGCAATGTGTTCCAGATAAAAGTTGGCGGTGAGGCCGTCAGGGCCAGGCGCCTTGCCTTTGGGCAAGTCGGAGATGGACGACACTATCTCGTCTAATGTAATCGGGGAGTCTAACTGGTCCCTAGTCTGTTGGGAAATCTCCGTAGTGGGGATTTGCCCGAGGAGTTCGCGCATATGCTGCTCGGTGTGTTCTGCGGGCTGGGAGTAGAGGGAGCTGTAAAACTCAGTGAATGTCTCTAGTATTTTCGGGTCCGCCCATTGTGCGTCCCCATTCCGATCTTTGATGGAGGATATCTGTGTACAGCCCAATTCCCCCCTAACCAGGGTCGCAAGCGTTTTCCCAGGTCTATCGCCCTCCCCATATCTCCTGGCGGCCTGTGGGCGACTGAAATAGCGGACTTCGGAGGTGGCCAGTGTATTATATACTTGAAGTTCGTTAGAAATCTGGGCAAGAATGGCGGGGTCAGAGTCGGTAGTGGCGCGTTGCTCAAGTTGTTTCAATTTGGCCTCAGATTGCCCCAGGGCAGTTCTAATGGCCTTCAGCACCCCGGCCTCCCGAGAGATGGACATGCCCCTTATGTATACCTTGAAGGCCTCCCACCTAACCGCTGCGGTCGTGACCTGGAGAGAGTTAAGTTCAAAGAACGACTCGATATCCGCTAGTATTTCGGCCTTAAACACGATGTCCTTTAGGGCCTCCGACTTAAAACGCCAAGTGCTGACCGTTGGAGCAGGAGTGCCCAACTTCAGGGACAATGTGATCGGGGCGTGGTCCGAGAGCGTGCGGGCCAAAATGCCCGCGCCCTCCACCCCGCCCATTACCCCCCCGGAAACAAGAAACAGATCTATCCTGGACGAGCTGTCGTGCACAGACGAATAATAGGTGTATTCGCGTTTCTGCGGGTGGAGAGTCCTCCAGGCGTCACTAATGTTGAGGGATTTCATGTGGCACTGTAGCCTGCGCGCCGCGCGGGAGACTGCCCTAGGAGTCGTGGATGTTCTGTCCAAGACAGTGTCCAATATAAGGTTTAGGTCTCCTCCCCATATAATGTGCACTCCCACATAACCCAGAAGTATGGTGGCTATTGCGTCAAAGAATTCCGGTGAGTCCACATTGGGGCAGTAGGTGTTAATGAGCAGGTATTCCCTATTGACCAATGTGCAGTGTAATATAACGTAGCGACCCTCGGGGTCGATGTAACTTTTATGAAGTCCAAACTTAATTGATTTATGGATAAGCGTGAGAACCCCCCTGGACTGCGTGGAGTAGGAAGTGAAAAATCTGGCGGGACCCCAGGATGGGGCAAGTGCCCTTGGTATCAGACCATTGGAGTGTGTCTCCTGCAGTAGCAGGATCCTGGAGTTATGCCTGTTGGCATACGCCATGATCTTGCGCGCCTTGGTATGGTTGCTCAATCCTCTAACATTCCAGGACATTATGACAGTAGGCATTTCAATTGTAGCCATATTCAACCACAATATCCATCCTCAGTGAACATCCCAGCCCAAGTGGCCGTGTGGGCCTCCGTAGTTAAGACAGCATGCGCGCTTGCGCCCCTTCAGCATGCGCCCAGTGAAACCTCGTGTGCCTTTTAAGAAAACAACCCCCTTCCCACCCCCCGCCCGCACCGCTAACCATGGATCAGCAGTGTACCCATCGCCCACCCTTAGCTGCCCGAAAATAGGCCAACCCCAACCTGGCCAGAACCACCCAGGGGCCCAACAGGGGCCAACCCATACCAACATAACAGAGAAAAACAGTGCAATCGCAGTGGGGTGCGCCGTTGCCACGCAATAGCACGCTTAGAGCCAGCGGCTCTGTTACCAAACAAACAATATCAGCGGGCTCCCAGCGCAAGTCCCCGCCCGCAAGCGGAAATGCGGGGACCGCGCATAAGCCCCTGCGGCTCCGCAGCCCTCAGACCAGTGTCAACAAACGAATAGCATCTACCCCATGTGTCCCCTGAGTGGGAAACTGGAGCGGTCTTAATGAAGTGGGGGTCTCGCAGTGGTGCCGTTTAGGGAGGAAAACATGACAGTTGGGCAGCAAAACATTGCAATGTTGGCCTTGTGCAAAGTGGCAACCCAGACCCGAGGAGGAGTAGGGCTCGGGCATCCCAACCCGGGCAATAACGGGAGCATGGACCATCACAATGAGGTATCGTAATTACAAAGACAGCAAATGTAGCGAATAAACCCTCTCCCCAACATTCCTTCAATTCTCATCCGCAAGGCCCTGGAGCGGTATCTCCATTTCAATAAACTTCGCCGCCTCTTCAGGGATGGTAAAGAAAAAAAGTTTGCCCCTGTGGGTGATTTTGAGTCTGGCAGGAAATAAAATGGCATATGGGACTTTGCGCTCCCGAAGCATCTTCTTGACGCCAAGGAACTGACGCCTTTCCTGCTGCACAGCCACTGAGAAGTCCGGGAAAATTCGAATAGTGTTAGACTCCAAGCGCAGCTCACCCTTCTCGCGTGCCAGGCGGAGAATGTGGTCTCTGTCCCGGTAATTGAGGATCCTGGCTATAATGGGCCTGGGGATATCACCAGGCTTGGGGCGCGGGGACAGGGCCCGGTGAGCTCGCTCAACAGTGAAATAAGGGGAGAAGTCCGGGTCGCCAAGCAAGTCCTTAAGCAGGCGCTCGACCGCCTCTTCCATTCGACCCTTCAGGGCGGTTTCAGGAACCCCAATGATGCGTAGGTTGTTCCTACGGGAGCGGGATTCCAAGTCATCAGATTTGGCCCTTACGTTCTTCATGTCGCGCGACAAGGCAGCCACAGTGTCCTGTAGTGTGTGTATTACGTCTTCGTTGGTCGAAATCCGATTCTCGGCCTCTGTAATTCTGGAGCCAGCCTGATCGACACATGTTTTGAGCGAAGCCACATTAGCATTGATGTCGTCAAGCTTCTCATGAAAGGAGGCGAAAATTTTTGCCATCGATTCCATTATGGCCGTAAGATCAGGGGATGGAGCCGCGGGGCTCTGCTCGATATCAGGTTCCTCCGGCCTAGTTGATGTGTGGCCCACCTCGGATCGAGGGACCGCTTTAGTAAATTTGTCCATGGCACCCCCTCTAGCGCCGCTCTTGGAGCGATTCGACATGGTCGGTGGTAGAGAATGAGAGGGAGATGCCGAGCGAAGGGTAGCCAGATACAGCGGCACGTGCTGCTACGGGCACGTAGGAGGCGGCCGAGTAGGCCTAGGTCGGTGAAGCCCCTGAGTCGGGAGGGAAGAAGACCATATGCGTGGGAGATGAAAATAGTAAGCCAATGCAGGGCTCAGCAGAGGGACCGGTTGCCCTCCCAGCACAGACCCAGTGGCGGACTCCACCAAGGCGAGCAGCGCGCAGTCCACAAGAGGTTGGGGCGCTGAGGAGGCGAGGTGCGCAGAGGAGATGCCCTGGAGCCAGAGGGAACGGCCCGGTGCGGTGAGGTCCGCCGCCAGTGGCGGGCCCGGTTAATGTGGCGAGGATCAAGCAGGACCAGAGAAGTGGGAGTCCGTTAGGTGTGGAGCAGGTCACCCGCCCCGGAGGAGGTGAGGTGTAGCGTAGGTTCAGGAGCGGAGAGAGGTCCCCAGACCCAGCAGGGAGGGCCGCGATCCATACATCCAGGCCTCAGCAGGCCATCCCGCCGGGAAGACGTAAAACACAGCCACCCCCGGATCTCACCTCGTAGTATGCCGCGCAGCCGATCAGGTCCAGGCAGGGCCGCCGCGGCGCGTTGGATTTCCAGCAACCCCCCGGGAGCGGAGGGAGAGGTCGCAGATCCGTGGGTCGCCTCCAGGGTCCGCAGCCGGGCGGGCAACGATCACCAGCAGGCCCGCTCAGCCCACGCCCGCAGCCGCGGCCCGGCGGCCGGCGCAGTAATGTTCCTCCTCCCGGAGGGGCGGGCAGGCGGAGATGGCTGGAACTCCGGCCCAGCGGCATGGAGGAGTCGCGCCCAATTTGCAGGCACGATCCGGCAGCAATGGGGGCCAACTCGGCCCGAGAGACTCGGGAGGCGTACGATGGCACAGGGCCGCGTCGCCGCTCGCGCAGTTCGCGGGCGGCTTGCGGGCACCCGGAGTCCGCCGCCGGGCGGGCAACGATCACCAGCGGGCCCGCTCAGCCCACGCCCTCAGCCGCGGCCCGGCGGCCGGCGCAGTAATGTTCCTCTTCCCGGAGGGGCGGGCAAGCGGGGATAGCTGGAACTCCGGCCCAGTGGCGTGGAGGAGCCGCGCCAGAGATGCAGGCACGATCCGGCAGCAGTGGGGGCGGCGGCAAGCGCCAACTCGGGCCCGAGAGACGCCGCCCGCGCAGTACGCAGGCGGATTACGGGCACCCGTAGACCGATTTCCTTCGGGAGTTGGTGTGGAGAGAGCCCCCCACAGCAGCCGTCGTTTGTGCGAGGCAGGGTACCAGGAACAGGCAGGGAACCGCAGATGTAGCCGGATAGAAGGCGGCTAGGCGTGGAGGTCGAGCATTAAGCGGCCATCTTGCAGGCTGCTCAACAGCGCCCCCCTGATATAGGATATTTTTAACCCGTTACCTCCCTGGAGAAGAATAAATGTTGATGACCAGTATACAGATGTCTAATAATTGGACATTAAGTATTGCAGGAAGAAGATATGGCAATTTAATTTCTTCACAATACTGCTCCAGACTTGAATGATTTGGCGCCAATGGCAAGGCCACCTGGTGGTCGTCCACTAGTGCCCGAACAGCATGTTTGTATAATATGTTGTAGCCATCAATATTAAAATCTTCAACAGTCAGATTTCCTGTAATATAAATACATTGCTTTATTTTATGTGAGCGATGCCCAAATGATGGGTCAAGAATGAGCAAAAACTCAGAATGTTCCAACAGATCCACTTTAAAATGTTGAGGTTGTGGTGCTGTCAATCGTCCAATCCCAATTGTTCTGGCATCCAAGGTGAATTATATTCCCTAGCAATGGGACTTGTGGGCAAAAATGCCACTGCCCTTTGCATGCACCTTGAACTATCAGATTGAATCCTTGAAGGCTTCATTACCTTGTTCAGTGTTGGGTGCAGCTGAAGAACCAGTTGATCATATTGAGATGAACTGGGTTGGCTGCAACACACTGAGGTTAAACCCCATTTATAACAAGGTCCCTGCGCAGTTACATCGGAAGGATACTATGGCAGGTGAGGCAGGTTCAATAGGTGCCCAATTAGTAGGACTATTCCAAATACGGAGCTCCACATGCAATAGATCTCTGCTACTAACTGCTGAAATCCAGGGGATACTGTTCCATAATACAAGTACACATGATCGATTTTAAAACGTGCTATCAACTTTGGGAAATATTTCTTCCAATTTGACAATGGAACCCGGTAATGAGAATATTTTGGGATTAAAAATAAGATGATGGTTACTAGAGGGAGCTTCAGGAGCCCGATTGCTGACTAAGCCAGCAGTCGGCATGCCATTCGGTGCCCCCGAGGCTACTCCTGCAGTCTGGCATCATCGTTATCCCAATATTGATTATCTACCTGCTTAGAATGCCTAGGAGCCAAAGCTACAGCATTGCTACGTACCCACTTATCCAAAGGCCCTCTTTGGATAAGTGGTCTTAGAGTCCCATTGCCCTGATCATTGGTAAACGTAGTTATTTGTGGGGAGGAGGTGGATGTTATGCGTTCGATACAACGGCGTTTGGGTCCTTGAGATCATCCCTTGGTAAATTCAACCGGCCTAAGGCAACAGGCGGATTTCTTACCAGTCAGTTATTTCCTAGGCCCCTTTAGTGCCCTAGGGCGGCTGGTTGTCATCGAAATCTTATTGGCTACGGTCTCAATGGCATCTTGTTCTGTTTCTGAAGTGACAGTTAAAGATTCATCCCCAGAAGAAATGAGATTTGCCTCAGAACTTTCAGCATTCACGGCAAAATACCCATCAGTGATCGTATTACCACTGAGTTAGCAGTGCATTTGTCAAGCTCTACATTACTATCAAGTATAACATCAACCACTTTGGCTATAATGCACTTCAGTTCAAGATGCTCTGCTGCCAAGTTAGTACAAAGTGTGAAAAGTGCCTCAATTTGGGATAGGATAGTATTAATTGTAGTAGACTGAAACACTACTCCCATTGGAGAGTGATTCTTAGATGTAACTGAAGCTTCTTCTAGATTAAGGCTTTCTTCATGCGAGAATTCAGTGCTGGAGAGAAGTTCTTCCAGATTCGGGCTAGCAGCAGATTGGTGTCACTAATGTTATTATAATCAGCCGAGCTCTACCCCAATGAGTTCCGTTTCAAACGTAGACATAAGTTTAATAAAGAGCCATCATTGTCTATAGTAAATGAATGTCGTGAATTATTGACTTCGGGATTAAAGGCGAGTTCATCTGGGAGAGGAGACATAGGTGCCATTACCGCAGCTAAAGACAGGGAGGTGACAGTAGATAAGAAGCCAGTAACTTCAGGCTGAGTTACACTATTCATGTTGGATTTACCAGGTGCTTCCTTTTTCCTTTTTTTCGAGCGTGGTGCATCTTTAAGAACATGGTGGCATTTCACCTGGCTACAGGGCCGCTGGCTCGCATTGGCTTTCTCATTATGGAGCCCGGATCTACACTACCGTGTAGATTTCATGTTAACAGCGAGGAAAACCGTTTGTAGAGTTGCACAAGTAGCTTACCCTGCCCAAGGATGGCAGAGATGTTACAGGGGCTCTCACAAGGCGGGGCGGGCAGACGGAAGAAAAGGATCCCCCTAGACCAGGCCGGTCTCAGAGAGCAAAGTCGGCACTGGAGGGATAAAGCTTGCTACACCCGTACACAGGGCCGGTCTTTGTGTCAGGCAGCTCAGGTGGCTGGCTGATGTCTGTCAGCCTCCAGGGGCGCCGCACCAGCAGTTCGTAAATCCGCATTTCATTAAAAAAAAAATCTTTCACTGTTTACCATACCTTTTTATTAATTGACACACACTGGCTCCGCCAGGTGACACCACCAGTCATACAGTGCCCATTTAGTAGGGGCTCAGATTATGTAATTTCACAATGAGTTGTCAACTCCCAGGTCATTAAAGAACCCTGCCTGAAGGACAGCAAAACGAAAATGCATGCATTTCTTTTCATTTTTTGTTTACTGGCATTTTAAAAGAAAAAGTAATATTGAACTGAAATCCTAGAAATTATAATGTATTAGCAATGCAGCCTCAGCGCAGGGTAGCAATTAGTATAGCAACATTTGTTGCTAGATTGACTTCCCAGGTGGTGCTGGCGCCAGACAACCAGGCCCCATGGGTGGGCGCACGTGCGTGCCCTCCTCCAGCTCATGCTCTGCACAGTGCACTGAGTGGGGAGTTGATTGATTGGGGCTGGGCAGCCTTCCCTTTCTTGAAACGGGATCGGAATCGGATCAAGGCCCAGTTGCAGCCAGACCCAGTGTGAACCAGAGCCTGTTTCTATCTTGGTGCACCGGTCCGTGCAGCCCTCGGGTGCCGAGTGCTTCTGTCAGTTTGTGTATCAGGTGACAGAGCAGTACTTTCAGCTGCGAGGTAAGGCTCTGGCATGGGCGGTACCATTGGAAAGTGAAGGCCTGGCTGGCACTGGCAAAGCGTTGCTAGCGTCTCCTTTATTCAAACTAGGGTACTCGTGGAGTGCTACTACTTCACCCAGTCTGGATACCTAGTACATAGGGTCTCAAGAGCAAGCACACTGTTTGTCTGACCACCCATTACAGATGGTCAATACACGGGTCTCACAGTTGAGAGGCACTGCTCCACCACTAATTCCGGATACCGAGAGATCTCAACACTTCTGGGTGCAGGTGCACAGGGTTAAAGGGAAGACGTGAGTAGATCTCGAACTGTTTTTCCAAACTGCATTACGTCATTGACTGGCTTTTTGCAGATACGCAGAGGTCGCGTTGACCGTTGTGCAAAAGTAGAGCCTCTGGCTGCCATACTACTCTCACACACTGAACGACTGTCGGCTGGCAGTGTCCAAGGTCCACGGCCTCCGACTATTATGGTCATATGGTGCTATTTCAGGCAAAGTCCAAACCACCTGCCTGCAGCGAGTGCTTCATCTACACACAGAGCACATGGGTTGGCGGACTACTGTGTGTACCCCCTTCCGGCTGGGTCGGTGCCCTGTGGTGGCAATGCTCGCTGTCTGATGTAAATATGCATTCCTGAGAAGTCACTGTAAATTGCCATTTCATGCAGATCTGGCACACTTCATGGCGCTGGTGCATCACTATGAAAGGGAGCCTCTGCGAGATTCACAACTGGGCACCACACAAGTTCATGTTTATTCACGAAGAGCGGAACAAATGTGTAATAGTTACTCTGTATAAGAGTCATGATTTCCATGTTGTTAGTCCATAAAGAAATTATGATTGTGTCAAATAACCTAAAAGAAGATTAGAAAACACAGTTTACTCAAAGGTAAACTGACCTACTACCACATAGCCTGCTGTGCCCGTGAGTGCTCCTCACTGCCATGTGCGGCTGCTGATCTCTGCGGACCACGATGCGTTGGAATATACAAATAAAGGAATGAATAGTCCAAACACAGTGCGTGAGATGCTCTGGAGTCACACCCCTAACCCCTCATTCTCTGTGCTAAAGAAACAGACTTTCAGGTGGGGAAATATATAAGTGATGGCTAATTTAACAAGCCATTGTTTGTATACAGCATGTGCTAAAGATTTCAGTCTTAAGAACTGAACATGGGGCATTTTTATTCACCACGCTAGCACAAATATCATTTAGCTGACCAAACCTATGCATTCTGCAAAGAGAATTAATGTGCCACATTAAAGTTAAAAACTATTTTCTTTATTTTCATGTCTCTTTATTTGACATACCAAAACTTATTTTTTCCTATATTACTTTTTAGTTACATATGGCGCATCCCTGAGAAGGTTAACTCACATTTTCTTGCCTAAGTATTCTAGTGTCTGCTTTAGACTGAATGCATCAGCTTAGCATCAAAGGTCTTTTAATTTTCAAAACAAGCCAGAGCCAGCCACTGCCTAGCATGCACACCAGATGGCAACTCAATGTGACTTGGCACCTTGATTAGGAAAGCAGGGTTTATTGTGTCACTGTGCAGACCATAGACCGTGGCAAATTAGTGCAGTGATACGTGTGCAGCAATGATTTGTGCACTGCCCAAGTTACCACCCTGTTGGTTAATGGCGTCTATGTGGCGCTCCCGTATGTAACAGCACATATACCTGTTGTTGTCTGATGTTCCCAATGTCCACACTATAGCACACTGGAACGTTTTGTGTATGTGACTCTGACGAGCATGTCATACTGTGCCCACACTTAAAAACATAAAGCAATCAAAGACGTTGCCTCAAATTGTACATCCACTAGACCAAACGCCCTTTCTACACTGCCACGCCATGATTTTCACTTGCTGCATGCCAGCACTAATAAGAGATGCTAATGTCAGCTCTGTTAGATCACGGGCCTGCCCTTTTTTGCCAAAATAACTCTGAGGCCTGCCTAATAGGGACGAGGTAGTAGCTGAGGAACTGTGGACCCTTTACCATGCATTAGAAGCCAGTTTCGTTTACAACGCTTCATCGGCTTATTTCTGGTCAGGCTAAAGCTTGTAAGCGGTACAATCCTTTCTGTGTTGCCTTTCTGTGCATTGTTTATTGGGTCTCTCTTGTGCGGTATCTTGTCCTGTCTGTAGAGATAATTCCCAAAAGACCTTTCTGTATTGGATTGGGTATGCGCACAGTGAGACCCAGCCCTTCCTCATCTAAAATTCTTCAGAAACAAGAAGCAAAAGAGCCCTTGTACCCCATTTGAGTGGCTAATGTTGCAGCCATTTAATACTCGCATCCAACAATTTAAGCTGCTCAAATGAGCATGTATGGTCCATGGTTACAAACATTTTAATATTAGGGTGAGTATTGTGAACCGTGATGTGAGCACCAAGCCATGCCTCGGTTATGCATTTAGAGATTCACACATACAATCCTTTTTATCACATACGTGTTTATCAAATGTAGAGATCTCTGATCACTGTTCTAGTCCTGAAATGCTCTGTGATTTAATGCAAAGCATACAGAAAATCCTTATTGGGGCTATTTGTCCCCTTTCCCACTCTCAGAGAGGTATTTTGACAGAGTACAATAAGAGTGTACCAGACTGTCCATCTTGGAATGATAACCTACTATCAGAAAATTATCCATATGGTTAGTCTAGGCCCCATGTGAAATGCATGTGAGGTGGTATGAACAGAACATCTGCAACACGGGGCCAGTGGTCAGTGGGCCCTCAGACCCCGGCAAGCAGGTTACAACATTTGTAACACATTTTTTTGGATGTCATTTTTAGGTGTTGGGTGCGCCAATGATGCCTCCTGCCTGGGGTGCAAAGTTGCTTAAGACCGGCCCTACCCATACACCGGAACACTGGAACACTGCACTCTCTGCGCACTCAGCGCTGAGTGAAGTTTTCATAGTATGAGTCAGCATCTTCCTGTCAATGCAGCAATAGATGTTGATGACAGACTGCAGAATCCAAATCCAGTGGAAAAAATAGCATCACATTTCCCGAACACCGGAACACTCTGCACCCTCTGTGGTTTTATTAATACATTGATGCAGGTAATTCTGTGTCTAAAAGGGAGGTCTGATAGCCACCCCCTTTTAATAACGCTCTATGCCAGAATTATAGTTTTATCACTTGCCTTTACTGGGACACTCTCCTGTCATCCTCAGCACCAGCCCTAAAGTGGCTGCAAGGTGTTCTGAAGTCCAACTAAGGGCTTAGTAAAACCATTCAACTGAAGCAGTACAAGACTTCACTCTTAGTATAAGGCTGTACCACCTGAGTTCATGGTAGCGTAGACAGAGCAGCCATGCCTATTTTAGGAGGGAGAGAGGACTGTAGAATCAGTACAAATGAAATTGTAATACAAACGGTCCAAAGAAATACTGAAACCCTATGTATTGTAAAAGGTAAATGGTTTATTTAAATACAACAAGGCCCAGATAAATCCTGGGGAGAAATAAGTACTATCACATTATATATAACCACAATTATAGAAAAACACAACACTATGCTTAAAGGTACACGTACCAAAGAATATAACCTTATTTGAAACACCTAACAGGAGTCAAAACCAATAGTTACTTTTAGATTACTTTCAGTAATACCAGGGTAGTAGACCCTATCAGTTGTACCGCTACGCTCATCAAGAAATCACATAGTAATATCAACTGGACAATATACTTTTCTGGTCTAGTGAAACACAGATTCTAGGAACAGTATACACCTATAAATCTGATTCAGGAGAACACAGTTATTCTAGAGGAGTTGGACCTTGGGGTTTAATATTCAATTACAGCTGCTTTTCAGTTCACAGACTAAGGAAAGCAAGAATTCTAACTTAGTTTAGTATAACAGAGTTATACTCAAGGTACGTAAAACCTATTGATGTATTCAGTTACAGTTGCTTTACAGTTCACAGACTAAGGGAAGCAATAACTAACCGATTTTAGGATAACACAGATATACTCAAGGTAAGTAAAACCTATACACTTTTTACAGGAGCTATAAGCACCTTAAAGGCACGTGTAAACCTAAGACTGTTTTTGTGTCTGTCTACAACAGACCAGGGAAAGCAAAACCCAGTGTTACACTTTATGAATGACTCAAACCTATTCTAGGTAGGTAAAACCTAATTCAGATTTATTCTGGACAGGCTAACAGCTGGTCAGGGGAAACAAGACCCAGTTTGGGACACTCATACAATTATCCTAACAGGAATAATAAAGTGAAACCAACAGCATTACTTTTGGGGAAGAGGCAAAACCAATTCACAGGTGAGTAACTTAACCTTATATATACTTTTGGGAGTAGTGCAATACACATTCAAGGTAAGAACATTTGTAACTGTGCACCCTCAGAGTTAAAGTTACCAACCAACTTCTTTTGCAAGTAACTTTTAAACATGTATTCTCTTTTCTAGGCAAAAGGCACATTCCTTAGAAGTATTTCCCTTATTCTTGGAGCATTCTCAATGGCAGAGGGAGGGGTCACTAGGGTTTAGTGTACAGCAGGCAGATCAGGATAGGTTCTTAAGTAGCAAAAGTCAGAGTTCCTAGGGAAGACTGTTAGAACAAGTAAGTACTTTACTTTAGAGTTAGTTGAGGGTCCAGGGGCTTCACAGAATGCACCCTGAGAAGATTCCGCAGGGGCCTGGGTGAACTGGATGAGTGGCCTCCCAATCACAGAAAACACCCCAAAGCTATACAAAAATCACAAAGGTTTAAGGCAGGTAAATTGCCCAATACAGCACAGTACCTCAGCACAGAAGAAGATTTTGCAGCAGGAGGACTTCAGGATCTGCAGCCAAAATCCATGGGTGTTGAATACCTTCATTATGAAGACAGAAGACAGGACACTGGAAGGCCTTTTGCAGCAAAGATCCCGGGGAAGGCTCTAAGCAAGGTTTTCCTCATGGCTGGATGCGGCTCTGTGGATTTGGCACCTTTTTCAGGAGCACAGAAGACAGAATATCGCTGGTGGATTCTCGTCATTTGCAAGGTCCAGCACTCTGGCGAGGTGTCTTTTTGTTCTGGAATCGTGCCTCTGGAGATCCAGCAGGATGCCCACGAAGTTTCAGAGAGATTTGGAATTTTGGAAGACCGTGCACCACACAATGGCTTGAGGTCCCAGGGTATTGCAGCCCCACAAGGTTTCAGCACGGCGTGGGATGGCTCACAATGCAGGCCTTCTTAAGTCTAGTGGGTCTCACCAGGTTCTGAGTTGGGGTGGTCATTTTTTGGAGTCCCCAGATCGATTGGATAGAAGGGCTGCAGCAGGCTCCGGTTACACCGCAGGCTCTCCACTCACTGGAAATCGTTTCAGCCGTGAATTCTTCATCTTCCTCTTCGGTTTTGGTTCCAGTGGTCAACTACCTCTTCAGCTTCCAGGATCAGAAACCCAGCCAATCAAACAGCCTTGCAACATTCAAACTTGGGGGGTTGGCAATACTTTCAGGACAGCCAGTCTTCCAGTTTAAACTGGAATCTTGCACTCAAGCTGGAATACTAAGGGCTACAGAGTGTTGGACTCCTCCCTCGCTTCCTGCCTTCACAGACACTCTGGAGCCTGCGCATGAAGTCCACAGATAAAAATCACACGAAGGAATTTCCCACCCTGTATGTCAGGGGGAAGGAACAAGAAAGGACAAGGAACACTAAAATGGAGAAAAAACAAGACAGGGGCCATTTTGGTAAAAATTAGCACCCATGGGTAAAGGTGCACCAAATTAATAAAAAGGTTCACTGCCACCAGCCATTAAAGGTAAGTATGTCCTTGTAACATAAATGTTTCATAAAATGAGAAAGGGGATACTCAGTATCTCCCAAGCACTCCAAATAAGGTGGGGGGGCTGGTCCCACCTAATACAATGTAAAAGGGATCCAAAGATCCTTTCTACCCTTGGGAACTGTAGTTCTCACAAGGTTAGCCAGAGAAAGTTAAAAGGGGAGTACGTAGGACAACCTGCAACAATAGGCACTTATTGCCAAAATGTTGTCAAAGTGGATAACATTTAAAAGACACTGTAGAGAGTCTTAGAAATGACACCCATAACAAGAGCAAACAGTTCTGTGGGTGTGGACAAAGGTTCCCACTCACAGAGGTATAAGGGAAAATAATCTACCAGTCCAGCAAATCATTCTGGGGTTGACACAGGTCAGGGAGATTTATCATTGCTATGAAAATCTTATCTAACACAAGGCAGTTTCAAAGGTCGTGTCTGTCTTCCAGACAGCTGCTGGAACAAGCAAAGATGGCCATTTAATAGTCTGCTCTCTAATTCAAATTATAATAATTGTGTTTCCTTATCAGTCTAGGGGCACAATAAACTGTAATTATTAGCCAGGCCTGATTATGGCATCATGGCTAGTAGGACCATCCAAATATACAGCCACAGCAATTTGATATCATACTAGCGTTAGCATGATGAACAGTGCTCAGCATTAAAAGGGATGTGAACTAGCTGTCTAGCCCAGATGTCTTCGCAACAGCCATGTGGGAGAATGGCCAGGAAGTTGCATTTCAATCCTCCTGAAGGGCAACACCTTCCTACTTCCTCGCAGGGCACAGGAACCCTCTACATAAGGCCCCTTAGGAATCAGTGCTTCCAAGGCAATACTGACATAACAATGACACTCTCACACCTGGGTGCCGGAGTCCCTTTGAACTCAGCATACATGAGAAGGAGGCGGAGTTCCAGCAGCCCAAGAAGAGAGGTAGGCATAGGGGGGGGGGGGGTTACCACACTGATGTCTGGTAGGGCTCTCTACAACTTCCTGTCCTTCTCACTTTCTGCAGATGAAGCACTCTGGGTATGATGCCAGAAAGCAAAGGAAACTTATTTCAACAGCCCACATTGGATCCCTTGCACTAATCTTGCTTTGGACCAATGCCCTGTGTTATAAGGAGAGGAAGCCCTCTCCTTATCTGATTCAATCTTTGGACTGTCAGAAGAAGGAGGATTCACTTGACCTCTTTTGGGAATATGGCTTATTCCAAAGTCCACTAACACATAGGTGAAGATAGAAGTCATCCAAGGCAGAGGCAAGCTCTTTTCGTTCCCTAGCCATTCCCCTGTAACAGTGTTTGTGACACTCCTGTGGGCTAGGGCCTTTCTGCTGCCTGGAGTTGAAGGACCCCCTTAAGGTGTCATACAATTTCCTGGAGTGGAAGTGTGGAACAAAAGACCCATCTTGATTCTGGAGTCCCTGGATTGGGCCTCCCAGCCACCAAGAAGTCCAGAATCTGGTGAAATACTGTTTAATTGCCTCAGTACACCTTGGAGTTTGACCGTGTTCAATGCATTTTGAGCTGCTACAGGATCCAGGGGGCTTCTTTTTAAACTCTCCAAAACTTTGCACTGCCTGTTACACTTCGAGCCATCCAGATGTCCACTCATTGTAGCGATTAACAGCTCGACTCCGTGGAAGCAACTGAAAGGAATGTCAACTACACTTGCTGCAAGCCATGGACTTGCCCATCTCGGACTCTGACTTCACCCAAAAGAAGCAGTGTTTCGGTACCGAATTAACCACCTCTTTGAATAGTTGTAAGCCATTGACTTAACCATCTTCAGTGCTGACTCGACCCAACAAGAGCCCACGCATCAAACCGACTCGATGCCAGTGACACCCAGCACGAGAGCTAAAGGTGTTTGGAAGATGCCCTTTCCCCCTGGTGCACATTAAGGAACCAGAGTGACTTTTAATGTTTAATGTTTTAATATCGCATGTGCAAATGTTTTGTTGTATAACCATATGCACACATACATTTCTTCTTTTAAAATAGTGCCTTTTGAGAACATATCCATGAACTTTGACATTGCTGCTGAACAACCCAGAGTGCCCTTTCTCATCTAAGTCTGCTTTCTCTTCGTTTCTCTTACAGGGGTGGGTGTTTAGTGTTTTTAATTAGTTGTATGCATTGATTGTTTATATTGAAGTCCCTCATTGTATTGAAACTTGAGTGGACAGTTTTTTGTTTTGGTACCACTGTACTATTTTTGTTTGTATTGCAACTGTTTTTCAGATCGCATCCCTCCTGAAGGTATAGACTGCCTTTGGACGATTTTACCAAAATCGGCAAAGGAGGTATACCTGTCGGGCTTGCCTGTTTCATCTTTATGACTGGGATCACTGCTGGTTTAGTAGTAGTGTGGGGCTGAGTAGGTGTTTTTTGTCACTACTCATCTCTGTACACCTGCAAAGTAGCAGTAGTTTTGTCACAGCACCTTACGCACTTAAAAAAAAAATTACAGTAATTTCACTGTCCTTGGAAATGCTGCATAAAGCAGAGGTCTCATTCATGCTATCACACAATTTAGTTAACAATCAGGCCCATATAATTGGTTCATGTTCAAACAATTCTATCGGCATGTGGTCTAAAGTTGGAGCCTTGTCCACCTTCTGGACCTCCGGTTCCAGCAAAACTTCATGTTTGCTGGCAAGACCCTGCTTCAGATGAGATGTAAATGGCCGGGTTATCAAGGGGCCACCCGATCCGAACAACGCCCTCCTGGCTAGCCTATGGGGGACGAAAGTGGGCGACCCGCATATGCTCAGTTATTATGCCTATGCTCCCTTAAGGGAGTACAGTGCCCTTGCTTACCAGATGCCAAATATCCTGCTGATTCTTAAACGCCACTCCCCTCAAGGGGACTTCCCAATTACGTTTCTGTCCATCGCGTTTTTTCCTAGTCACCAGTTGCTTATAGTATTTCCTTGCTTCCGTCGGATTATTGCACCCTGCTGATTTGGGAATTATGAATTTCATGTAGTAACTCACACTTGGAGTTCTTACATTCAGTGTCAAATCAACGCGACAGTTGACACTAATTGGCCATAAATTACCATCAGCAATTTCAAAAGCCAGGAGGGTTAGTAGGAAATGTTCAATCGCAGGCAAGATGTCACTATATACAGGGGACATAACCCTCTCCAGTTCTAAGTCCTCCCAGCATGCTCTCCTGCTTGTAGGAGCATTAACGTTGCTAGTTTTGCATAGGTTTTCCCTTATAGTAAACTGATTCCTAATACCAGGGAGTATGATCACTTTCGACATGTGAAATCACTCAAACGGCCAGGTTAACCAAAATGTAGTCGATGTGGCTGGTTGCACCACGCCCTCACTTAGATGTGGGCCTTGATGGTACATCTCCCAACAGTCTGCCAATACATACTCTCAATCCAGCACTGTTCAAAATATTATGAAGCATTAGAGCACTGCATAGGTACACATTGGACTCAGAGACTGAAGTTTTGAAATAGCCCTTTTTTGTGTCTTCCTCCTATTGAACTGAGTATAGGATCATCAGTGGCTCACATTGGGTGTTCAGATCGCCCATTCGGATGATACAAACAGAATCAAAAGTACAGAGGTATTCTTAAGAGATGTCAACACAGCTTCTAGTTTCTTAATGGCAGCCTCTCCAGACCCGAGATAGATTTCTAGGACATGCAGGAAGAGTTGACCACTGAATGACTGAGTGCAATTATCAGCACCTCAATATTTAAAGAGTCAGTATTAATTTCAGAAATGTTGTATGGTGTATTAACAGAGCCCCATGTTAATCACCACCTCTGTGCCTCCCACGTGGAACCTTCACAGCTGGTTTGTGAAAGGTAACATAACCGTCTGTATACACATGTCCTAAAGACCGAGTTTCTTGGAAACACGCTTACAAGAGTTCATTAAATAATGTTACCAATCGGTGTCTGCAACGCTTGTTACCCGAGCCAGCTATATTCCATGAGAGGAACTACATCAGGTCTTTTGAAACAAGTTCCTGTCTCATAACGTTTTGCAGGCCTGCAATCTTGCTGCCAAACAGTAAATGGAGGAGGCTCTACATACCAATCCAGTATTCTCATGTCCTCATTAAGGCAGGGGATGTTACAGCCCAGCTGCCCCCTCAGCCTCTGAGTTCTGTTCTACATTCACATTCTCTTTTAATGGCCGCCTCCCCACAATCTTGCTCCCCTTAATTGAAGCCCTTGCACCTTTGGAGGCATTGTATTATATTCTGCCGGTTGCAGTCCTTCAGCCAGGGACGTATGTGCATGTACCATTTAATCACACCAACACCTGGGATTCATTAGCCCTCTAATTCAAACATGTCGTCTGTTATAATGAGGAGGCAGCTTTTCTAATGCCTTAGCCAGTTCATTGTTTTGTCCACCCATTTCGTGAAGAACCCTTTTACTGCACCAGTCTTAATAATAGATGCAGAATCCCCATTAAGTACTGACAAACCTGATCTTATACTAGTCTCACATGTGCCAGCATTCATAATATAAGTGCCTAAAAGTTTGCTTGACTGCACACTTGCAGGCTATCTGCCAACCAGAGGGCCGGAGTATGGCCATGGCCAAGATAACAAGGAGATTTTGTTCTTATCTCTGATTAGGACCGTAAGAATTCTATCATTTTCCTGTCATATGCCGGCCCAACCTACAAGAATTGAGCACCCAGCTTTCGTTGTTGGTTCCATTCAAAGCATTACCTATAGTAACAATGGGAGGTACAGAAACAGCAGCCATTTCCTTGGGCATGTTAGATTTTGTTTTCCTTGAATCAAACGATTAGACTTACGACCAGGGCAAACATCTTCAGTTTAAAGAAACGTGTTCAATCAGAGCCTGAAGTGATGCCGCCTTCTTTCTGAACCCCTTGACTACACCAGTGAGGTTACGACTTCCTTTGTAAATAGCCCCCCCAGCGAGGAAGGCATTCTGAGCATGTGCCAGCGCTTCCCTGGTTTCCTTATGGAGCTGCCCCGTCAATACAGTTCAGTATTTCCTTCTGAATTGCACTCTTCTGATCAAAGGCACAAAACATTAATGTATGTTCATACTAGCTAAAGAGTTAGGCGCAATGTTGTGGCTTGGCTCCAGTAGGACATTGTCCTACTGACATTCATTCACTAAAAGCACAGGGTCACAACTATTGATGCTCACATTTCTATCAGCCCTTACTCCCTGGTGCCCATCCTCTAGGTGGTGTACCAGAACTGGCATATCCTTATGGTAAGGATGCTTCGCAGTGCTGACCAGAAGGTGAGCACTTCCTTCTTGGTGGTACCGATGTGGAGTTTCGCTATATGGGCATCTATCACAGTTTACAGGGAGCCTGCATCCTTAGCCCACTTGCTAAAGTCACCAGGGGGTCCCAACTCTTTTTGTGGCCCGTTTTGCAGCATGAATGCTAGCTTTTGTTGCTTTTTTTCTCTGATGTATTCCCAGCTTGCTAAGGGTTACCCAGAGTGCTGGACTATCACTGAATTGTTACTCCACTTGCTTCATCTTTAATGTGGGAGTCTAAGATCGATTTGGGAGTGATGATCTCATTATCAATGTGTGTGTTGTTTCTGCTCCACCCTTGTTTATATGGCAAGGTATTCAATTAGATCATTTCCTTTTTGAATTGGGGCAGAATATGTATCTTACTTCTTTACTGTCGGGGGTAGAGACAGTCAGGGCATTGCCTTCCGTTTGGCCATTTAAACATGCCAAGAAGGAATAAAAAAGTATTGTCAGTCCAGTCAATGAGTGCCTTTATTGCTGTGTCCTCTTCACGCTGTACACAGTGATGTGGAGGGACTCGCAGGTGGGCAGCGTCGCAGGAGGAAGAGAATCAAGCGGCCTGCCGGGAACTGCTACCAATGACCTGGACCTGGACAGCATTGGCATTTTAATGTCTGTGCAACATAATTAGCCGGGTGACCAGAAAGAGGCTCTCTGGTAGGATACTCTTGATACCTCCCAGGTCTACAGTTTCCTTTCAGTGGAAGCTCTTGCTGGCAATTGCCTTGCCCTTGAGGCTTGGCGTCAATAGGTGGTTCACCAGAAGGAAAGTCTCCGACAGTGTACCCCGATCCCTGACAGGTCCGCTCTTTCAGCCAAGAAGGAGGTCCTGACGGCCTTGCCTCATCCTTTGCTTTAAGATTCATTTGATAGGCTGCCATTAAGATGTTTTGTCGAAATTCACTCCTGCATGGAGGGCCGGAGGGAGATAAGGCAAGGTGAAGATTCGCCCCAGTAATCTTTCCTCTTAAAAGGGATTTTCTCCACGAAGATGTAAATGGTGATAAGTCGGGGCGGGTGACCATTGTTTCTCGGTGGTATTGATTCTTATGCATGATTGGGAAGTGTGTGAAATTTGATCAAATTGATACTTAGGGCCTCATTACACGGTAGGCGGTGAACCATGGCACTATTAGCGCCATGGTTCATGCCGGTAAAATACCGGCACCGCCTTGGTGGAAAGGGGAATTACCGCCCCATTCCAAGGTTGGCGGGGCGGTAATTCCCCCTTCCACCATTCACCTTCCCCATTCCCATTTTTGCCCCATAGGGCTCTATGGGAATGGGGAAGGCGCTAATTACGGTACCGCAAATTGCGGGTTGGTTTTTAACGCCTGCAAAAAGCAGGCGTTAAATTCCCCAACCCGCAAAGGGACTTCGTAGTAAGGCGGTAAGGATTTACCGGTACCGGTAAAATACCGGTACCGGTAAACCCTTACCGCCTACCGTGTAATGAGGCCCTTAGTGTATTACTCAATGGCCCTCATTACAAGTCAGGCGTTAAGGGTTTAACGGCGCCGTCGGCGCTGTTAACCCTTAACGCCTGATTCACACTTTAACGCCTGCTTTTTGCAGGCGTTAAAGTCCAAGGCGCTAAGCGACCTTGGTGCTAATTATGGCACCGTAATTTACGGTGCCGTAATTAGCGCCTTCCCCATCCCCATTATGCCCTATGGGGCGAAAATGGGAATGGGGAAGGGCAAATGGTGAATGATTCTGTCAGGTGGGAACAGTGACCACTCCTGACCTGGGATGAGCGCCCTACCTGGCAGTTTACGAGAGCCGGTCCGACCCCATAGGTGGATTGAGGGAGCTGGGGTGGGGGCAGTCTCTACCCCACTGGACTGTGCATTGTATATGATCGCTGGTACCACTGTCCCTTCCACAAGGCCTGTCAAAGTCTCTGCTGGCCAGAGTTCTCTTCTGCCTTTTTCAGAGCATAATGCACCTTGGTGCAACCAAGAAAATCCACACACGACCCAGGGCCTCATTACACGGTAGGCGGTGAACCATGGCGCTATTAGCGCCATGGTTCATGCCGGTAAAATACCGGCACCGCCTTGGTGGAAAGGGGAATTACCGCCCCATTCCAAGGTTGACGGGGTGGTAATTCCCCCTTCCACCATTGCCCTTCCCCATTCCCATTTTTGTCCCATAGGGCTCTATGGGAATGGGGAAGGCGCTAATTACGGTACCGCAAATTGCGGTACCGTAATTAGCTCCACTGGTCCCTTTGCGGGTTGGTTTTGAACGCCTGCAAAAAGCAGGCGTTAAATTCCCCAACCCGCAAAGGGACCTCGTAGTAAGGCAGTAAGGATTTACCGGTACCGGTAAAATACCGGTACCGGTAAACCCTTACCGCCTACCGTGTAATGAGGCCCTTAGTGTATTACTCAATGGCCCTCATTACAAGTCAGGCGTTAAGGGTTTAACGGCGCCGTCGGCGCCATTAACCCTTAACGCCTCATTCACACTTTAACACCTGCTTTTTGCAGGCGTTAAAGTCCAAGGCGCTAAGCGACCTTGGTGCTAATTACGACACCGTAATTTACGGTGCCGTAATTAGCGCCTTCCCCATCCCTATTATGCCCTATGGGGCAAAAATGGGAATGGGGAAGGGCAAATGGTGAATGGGGAATTACCGCCCCACTCACCTTGGAATGGGGCGGTAATTCCGCTATCCACCATGGCGGAATCCGGCATGGACCATGGTGCTAATAGTACCATGGTCCACCGCCTGACTTGTAATGAGGGCCACTGATTCTGATTGTGATCATGATTAAACCATACAGACAATTAGAATAGACCCTGATGGTCAAGTTGCATTCTTTGAGTAAGAACTTGGTTGGACAATTTAAAAACTTTGGAAAAGCCGGGACATGTTTTTAATGTCATACAAATTGTCTAATTTGAAACTGTGTATGTTGCGGCTAGTAGTTGCCCAGTGAGTGTACCATACTCCCAGAAAGTGTTAAAGGTAGGAGAGGTGGGCAGTGGCTAGGGTGCCATGTGCCTGGTGCACCTGGGGCCTGTGGGGCTGACCTCTGACACAAAAGAGGCTGAGACCCAAGTCATGATGTACAATGAATGCATGTATCTACTGCTCTTCCCATCTCTCCTGCTTCGCCAGACACACAAGTCCAGAGGGGTGGTGGCCTCACGCAGCCTTTACTCCACCGATAGCCTGCCACGCATGCTTCCCTGCCACTCCACCGGCAGTGGGGTGGGAAAATGATGTTCTTTCTTTTCCAGCACAAAACGCACGTTTTATATGTGGGAGCTTGCAGGTTCTTACTAACTCTGCTCGTTTTAGGTTTGAGTATTAGTTCATGGGAGCAATAGCTGTAGTGGAAAATTCAATGAATGCTGCAGTGGCGACAATCATTTCTTGGTTTGATTGCTACTCGCCTCTACTGCCTTTATTAGTCACTACAGGCTTATATTGTAATGTATTGGTCCCTATACCTGTAATCTGCTGGTTTATCAGTGAAGCTGACCCCAAAGAGCAGAACATGGTTAGGCTGCACTGTTGTCCTTGGTTAACAGTTCAGTTTATATTCATAACTAGCAAAAAGTACCCGTTCTCCGAATATGTTCTGTAGACAGACATGACAAAACTCAATTGTTGAAAATCAATGATCATGCAGGTCGCTGTTCCGATTTGCTTATCGCTTGATGTGCTTTGCACTCTGAAGTAAACTGGACTGAGAATGGGCGCATGTGGCTGGCTGACATACACCAGAGCAGGCGTTGGAGTGTGGGGGGGGGGCGAGGGTTGGTGTGCTGCTGCATACTGGGATCTTCTGTGCTCCCTCCCCAACTGTCACCTCACCCTGGTGTGGTGCAGTTCGTTGTGGTGCATTGTGGTGCAAATATCTCGGAAACCGTGCATCCTAGGGCATTGGAAGGTGGTTTTCGAGGTCCCATATGGACCTCAGGTTGTGTTCCTCGTGTTGAGACCTGTCGTTCTACGACCACATTGATGTTATGCCAATTTCAGGCACCGTCTCATGTGTGAAGGTGCTAAACTCCGGGGAAAGGGGTGGGTTGTCCAAAGGCCATGTAGCCAGTAATATCCGGAGGCTCCTAACTGGCAACTATGCAAAAGGTGGTGCAAATCAGCGAAACAGTGTGGAATTGTAAAAGGAACAACGCTTCGCCAAGCCATAAACCTACCAATAAATGTTGAATTGTGCTGAAATCCTGGTGAAGAGGTGTGGTGTCCACATGCCATGTGGCCAGTAATGTCCTGTGGGTCCTAACAGGTAACTATGCAAAATTTGGTGCAGATTGGTAAACAGTGTGGAATTGTATAAGGAAGAATGCTTCGCCATGCCACAAGCCCACAAACAAATTTCGACTTGTGCTGAAATCCAGGGAAAAGGGTGGGGTGTCTATATGTCATGTAGCCAGTATTGTCTGGAGGGTCCTAACAGGCAACTATGCAAAATCTGGTGCAGATTGGTGAAACAGTGTGGAATTGTACAAGGAACAACGCTTTCCCACAAACCCAGCCACCCGCACATTTTCACTTTTATAAATATAGATAAGTATAATCTGATATATATGTAATGTCATAAGTAAGACACCTGGTCGGTTGTCTCACTTTTCTAGCATTAGAGCTGTCCTATCCTAGATTCACATGCATGGAATATTCTCTGTTGTCATGCTGGGAATCCCCAGTGTAGCAATTAAAAGAACGCTGCAGCACGATATGCAGACTAGCTACCTCATGTGTGCCATTTCTCCTAAAGCCATTGCAGTCAATTGGATTTAGCTGTGCCCATGAAGGCCATCTTCAGATGTGTCTTACTGAACACCTTATGAGGGGAATTCTCAGGGCAATGACCTTCTTCATTAAATGACTTTCAATCAATTCTGTAACTACAGAAGATTCATTTTTAATTTTTGAAACACTGCAGATGAGACTATCCTTTTGAGAAGTATTTGCCTTGTTTGCCCACATGGGTGGCCTTTCAGAGCCCCTGAGGAGAGTGTTGCTGAACTAGAAAAAAACGTTGAAAATCACTCTCAAATCCTCTCAGCCCTGTGGTCTGAAGAACGTTTATATGGAGGACTAGTATGTAGAATGTACACTGTCTCCACCCTCACCACACAATGGAAACATCTGAAATATGTGATACCTTCACTTCCCTCACAGACAGGCCTGATGGGGCAACCCCGTTTCAGAACCTGAGTACCAAAAGCTTCACTCTTCCCCTCCTGAAAAAGAAAAGAATTCCTGGACAGGACACCTGGGCAGCAGAGCGCTTAGTCTGGAGACGGCAACCTCTCTGGTAAGGGAAAAGGGTATCAGGGATACCCTGATCCAGGCCTGAACTGTTGTTCCTTCTGAGCCTCTCTCATTATCATGAGAGAATGCATCTCCCATGTCATGTAAGACCTGTCACTGGGTTGTGCCTTGATGAGCAAGCCAGTTACCAAGCTCCGGCATGGGGACCACTCATCTACAACACAATCATCTACTCATGGAACTGGACACCATCAAAGGCCCTCATCCGCGAGTAACTTGCACATGGATCTCTCATCACCACACTTCTGTTGACATGTAATTCCAAAAGGTGATACTGAGGCATCACCCACGGGCTTGGTGACGAGGATAGCACTAGTGCATATTTGTGACATTGTGAGGGTTATGATTCTGTCAGGTGGGAACAGTGACCACTACTGACCTGGGATGAGCGCCCTACCTGGCAGTTTACGAGAGCCGGTCCTACCCCATAGGTGGATTGAGGGAGCTGGGGTGGGGGCAGTCTCTACCCCACTGGACTGTGCATTGTATATGATCGCTGGTACCACTGTCCCATCCACAAGGCCTGTCAAACTCTCTGCTGGCCAGAGTTCTCTTCTGCCTTTTTCAGAGCATAATGCACCTTGGTGCAACCAAGAAAATCCACACACGAACCAGGGGAATGGAATCGAGACCAGGCATGGAATGGACTGGTAATTTTCCTACCAAAAGTGGATGAGACACCCAACACCGGACCTGCCAATCCCAGATGGCTCCAAGGGGAATGGTGGGGCAACAGAAAACAAACTGAGAGGTAGCAGGGAGGCAGAGGAGCAGGGGAGACACAGAAATCCTGCCCAACCCCAATTGAAAATTAAACTCACCAGCGTATGGAGAAAGACACAAGGGAAATTAGCAGCCTGGGCATATGGCTGCCACCCTGCAAATGGAGATTGAAAAGGGGTTGAGGCTAAAGTCCTTCTAAAAGCCTGCCTAGGGAAGTTCCAACCCCGTGAGGGATGGCTTAGACAGAGATTGGCCAAGAGGAGCAGGTGACCAGGGAGACCAATGGGAGTCGGGAGGATTGCTGGAAGTGGGTAAACTGTGCTATAAAAGCCCAGCCAGCACAGAGGAGATTGAAAGATGTTCAGCTCTGGTCAAGTGGAGTGCTGGTGGACTAAGAGGCTGGGTGGAGGGCAAACAGTGTAGTGGAGTGCCGAGGAGACTATTGCAGTGTTCTGAGAGAGTGCAGGAAAGGTATTTTATGAGAGATAGTGGTACTAGCTGAGTATAGTGTGGTGTAAAATGTGAGTGAAAGAGATACAGAGAAGGTACGAAGTGGAGGATTTAGAGAGTGATCCAAGTGTAAGTGTTGGAATGAGTGGGGCGGGAGAGCAGTGAGAAAGTGAAAGATGGTTGTATTGGGGAGGGTGGAAAGACGGAGGAAGGTATTAGGGAGAGACAGGTAGAGAGAGTATGATATGGTCAGAAGACAGACAAGTAGACAGGGCTCATAGAGGGAGAGAGTAGAGGCTGTAGATAGAGAAAGAGAGGGGAGTGAGGTGAGGGGAGAGAGGTGCAGGCAGTGAGATGGTGGCATAAAATAAATTAGATGAGAAGGAGAGGGAGAAGTAGAGAGGAGTTGATAGAAGGGGCAGAGAAGTGCGAGGAGGAGAAGATTAAAGGTAGAGAGCAAGAGAGAGACAAGGAACATCATAGGAGGAGAGAGGAGATTGAGACAGATGGAGAAATAGACAGAGTGCGGTAGAGTGTGCAAGGGAAACACTGGTGAAGAAACCTTGGTGAAATCAGTCTGCTGACCCAAGGGAGAGAATCAATTAGAAATTCCCTGAGGGAGTTAGAGACGACCATTGCCCTAATGTTTCCCTCCCAGATTAGAAAGAGAGTAGGGGTTTCTGTGCTTGGGATACATCTGGGACATTCTGGGAGGCTAGGGATGCTTGGGCTAGGTTAGAGGGTGCACCACATGATGCAGGAGAGAGCCAAAGGTATTCCTTAGTTTCAACCACCCAGACCAGTGGTTTAAAATATTGTTATAGGAATTTTAATAAAGCACCTTACATCTATTTCCTCTGTGGATTTCTGAAACCATATGTGGCAGTATGTCTAAGACATTATTGGTGTCCGACATCATCTGACCTGTTAAGGGGACAGCACTACTGCCATCAACAGAATATTGGACTTTAGCTTTTCAATGACACTGTCAACAATGGCACTGATGATGGGCCACCCATCGACAATGAGAATTGCATGCTCTGAGAAGAAGCAAGAACAAGTCAGAACAAGTCAGAACAATTGGTCTAAAATGCCTAGAGCCATCTGAGGTGCTTTCTGCTTTGGTTTCGACCCATCTGCACATGTCTCTCATCTGCAGATTCTGATGGTCCTACCACATGAACTCATGGAGCACCATTTTCATAGTGATTTCGCTTGCCTAAAAGATTTGTCTACATCTGCCCATTTCTACTGGATTCTTTCCTCCCACGAATTCCTCACCCACAGTAGTCTATCTCCAGTGCAGCTATCTTTGGAAACTTTTTCTGCACCAAGGGTAAAGCAGGCTCCACCTCGACGCCCGGTGGCGACAAGGAATGACGAGACTTACCAAGTGGTTCCATGATGATTGCTATAAACTTTTATTCAACACAAAAATAAACATATCTGTCCCTAACTCTAATGGGATTTACCTACCTAAACTAAAGAAACTCAGGTGCACGTCAGGAAGTCTGTGTAAGTCCATCAGAAGGCATTGTTCCAGTCAAAAAGGCTGCTACGCTATCTCTGTCATTATAATAAAGAATAAAAAAGTTCTGCTTGTGACCCAGGAGAATGACTCGCTTCACCTGGATGTAAATTGTCCCAAATATGCCCAGCTTTTCTCAAAATAAAGCATCCATAAAGTTCTGTTTTTTTTGTAACCAAATAAATCAAACAAAACAGTTCTGCAGGATCCTCGTGGGGATAGGAGAATAACTCCTTTCTCCTAGCTGGTTCCCCAATGTCTCTTATAGTTCTCAGCAAAACTTTAAATAACTTTACGCAGGTTGTCACAGATTTGGCTTTCTTTATATTCTTTATCCTGCCCCCACTGGGACGACGAAGATGTTCCTTGAATCCCTCTCGGTTCCCCAGCACAACACCCTTTTCTTTTGTGCTGCTTCTGCGGCCTGCTTCTCTCCACGGTCAGTTACTGCTGGTGGTATCTGTGTAGTTGTTAGACCCCTCGGTCCACCCACGACAGGTCACGCCACCACCGCAGTCTCTTGTACTCTCCACACATTCGGCCTACGTGGTTCTGTAGGCTATGGTAGGCAGTCTCTGCACCGTTGTCAGACCCGACGGTCCATCTACTACAGGTCGCACCACCACCCTTCCGTCTTTCCAGGTTCACTGTGCCTGTTCCCATGGACTCTTCAGATGCTTCTCGTGTGTCCTGCTGCTTCTCTCTTCCTGCGTCCTGCTGCATTACTTTGCCGCCGCCACTGAAATTTTGTACGGTTTCGCACAGTGCGCGTTGTTTTGTTCCCATGTTAGCTTCATGTCAAGCAACAAGGAACTTCACTGGTCTTTTTTTTTTCGATCCATGCCAGTTTCATGCAGCAACAAGAAAAACTTCACAAGGGTTTTTGATTCAAGATCGGTTCGTGCAGTGACACGAGAAACTTTGTGCAGGTCTTTTATCGATCCGTGCTAGGTTCATGACACCAAAAAATCTGTGCAGGTATTTTTTCAATCTGTACTAGTTTCATGCAGTGGCACTAGAAACTTCGGGCGGGTCTTCTTTGACCAATGATATTTTTGTGCAGCGGCGCGAGAAACTTTGCAAGCTTTTCCATGATCGGTGCTCTTTTTGATTCGTAGTACCTTCGCGCAGCGACACGAGTCACTTTGTTCTGCTCTTTTTGATTTGTGCTAGGTTCGCGCAGCAGATCGAGAAACTTTGTTCCACTCTTCATGCTAGGTCTACGCAGTTGCATGAGAAACTTTGTGCGGCTCGTTTTGGGTCACGAGAAGGCACGCAAAACTTTGCGTCACTCTTTTTAATACACAGGGCTGGCAGGACTGCGGATTTCAGCAAAACAGATTGAAATCTTTCAGATTTCGCTTGCTCGGCAGGCAGAATGGAATTTCACAATTTTGCCCAGACCCTAGTCGTGAGCTTGCACTCACCTGCTAGATCTGACGGTGAGCAGACTATGGTCTTTAGTGGAATTCAGAATGATCGGCTGGATCTGGATGCATTCCTCCCCTCAGTGCGGGGCAAGTGTGTACTGGTCCTAACGGGCGACACAGTGGCCATGCATTACCACAATAAAAGGAGTGTTATGGGGTCATTGCCTCTGTGCACTGAAGCAGTGTGGCCGTGCTTCTTGGCTCTGGACAACAACGTGACTCTGACAGCTGCATATGTAGCCGGGGCGGAGAATGTCATAGCGGATGCCTTGAGCAAGAGAACAACGTCCTCCTAGAAGTGGGAGCTCCACTAAATGTACAAGAAATATAGACCAACCAACTCTGTTCTCCCCAAATGGAAGCTAAACACAGTATTCGCAAAACTAATATGGTCAGTCGCTTTGAGCCTGTGCTCTAGGCACTGCTCAAGTATGTTTCCTGGAAGACTGCTTTCCTAGTAACTATCAAATCAGCAAGATTAGTGCAGCAAATGTATGTTTTTACTGTCAATGGGGCTCATCACGGGTTGGGCGAAGCGGTGCAAATGCAACATTAACGCTATTAACGCTGTCTTACCCCTCTGCCCAATCCCAAGTTTGAGTGGAACGTTGGGACATCCACCTCCAGCTTTCAGCTGGACGTAAATCCGCTGACTTTCTGCCCATTTTCAGTGCATTTATTGTGCCGCAGTAAATGCACCTAAAATGCCCCATAGAGTCCTATGGACTCCGAATAAAATGGGTTACAGCCTTGCTGAAACTGGTGCGGTAACGCTATTAGCGTTAATTAGCGTTATGTTACAGTGAATTTGTATAGCGCCTTATATACCATTAGTATGATCTCAAAGCGCTGTGGGTTGAACGCCTTTGGGGACCGCAGTTCAGGTTAGTGGAGACAGTAGGGTAGAATATAGGGCTTGGGTGAACTTGGTATGTGTGCAGCCAGATTGGTTTGTGCAGGGTTGGCTGCATTCTAATGCTAGGTGCGGTGCAGTGGTTGTGTGAGATCAGGGTATTGTGTGCAGCAAAGTAGGGCCTGTGTAAGAGGTTATATGTGCAGATAGGCCAATTTCTTTCATGGGGATAGCTGCGTTTTAACTGACTGTTGAGGTGTTCAGGGAGTAGTGTAGGTATGTGTGCAGCTAGGC
Organism: Ambystoma mexicanum; assembly: GCF_040938575.1. Lineage (NCBI taxonomy): Eukaryota > Metazoa > Chordata > Amphibia > Caudata > Ambystomatidae > Ambystoma > Ambystoma mexicanum. Next base: position 108,295,503 of record NC_090938.1, on the reverse strand, counting down.
TGAAATTGATTGAGGTGTATAGCTGCGTTCTATTGTTTGTTGGTGTAAAGTGGAGAGTGAGCATATTGGTTGGAATGAGTGTCTGTGATTACCTGTTGGAGGCCTCCGTTCCCGGTTGCTTTTTGAAGCTTGGTGAGCCAGGTTGTCTGTCCTGGTGGTTCATGGTAGAAGATTTCCGAGAGAATATCTGGCTTGTGCAGAATATGTTGTGTTAGCCTGGTTGGAGAGTCTATTTTCCAGAGGCTCTGTTGTAAGTATAACAAGCCCGATTTCCGGGTCCCTGGTCTTAGTTTGTGGTGGGAGGCTGGGTGGTTCCTCACAGTTATGGTGTTATCGTATGATATAGCATATCGTATGATATAGCAGCTAAAACTCTCCAGGGAGTCCCACCCGGCATAGTCGTTGTTTGCCTCCGGTGCAGGGTTACTTGGCCTTGTTGCTAGGTAGACCAGGGCTGTCTTATTTGATCATATATCACCTTGTGTGACTGGTAGGTGGCAAGATGTGATCCACCCGTGATGAGTAAATCATAAGTGCTATGGGGCTCTGGAGTGTTGACTCTCTGATTGATACCCAGAATGCTAGGGCTTGACACTGCTTCATAGGGGACAGCGAAAGATGTCAACTAGATGGCATAGAGGCCGTTGTTGGTCGAGCTGTGGTTTGAAGAGCCCGTAGCTGACTGGCCCAGAGCCTGTCAGCTTCTAGGGTCAACTTTCGTCCCCCAGCAGTTCCTATTTTCCGAGGCAATGTCTTATTGGCCGGCTCTCATGGCCTGACTGTTCCTGTTTTCAAGATGATGCTGTCATTTTTTAAAACATGCCATTGGTGTAGGGATTAGTGGCCTTTGGCGGTTTCTTTATGGGTTAGGAAAAAGCCAGGTTTTCAAGGCTTTAAGGAAGGCTATGTAGTCTTGGTTGTGTCGAATGTGTGGAGGCAGAGAGTTCCACAGTGTTGGCGCCAAGGTAGAGTAGGCCGACCTACCAAGTCTGGCTGAGTTGGAGGCTGGAGTCACTAGAAGGAGGGCCGTGCTTGACCTTAGAGTGCGTGCTGGGCAGTAGGGCATAATCTTCTCTTGAAAGTATGCCAGGCCGGCCTTGTGCACTGCTCGGTGGGTAATGCATAGGATTTTGAACGTGGCCCTTCGTCCAATCGGGAGCCAGTGAAGGGTGCGGAGAGTAGGCGAGATGTGGTCCCTTCGTCCCAGTGCAAGAAGGAGTCTAGCAGCTGCGTTTTGGACTCTTTGGAGTTTGTTCAGTTGGTAGGCTGGTGCAGCCAGGTACATGGAGTTCTCATAATCAAGTCTGGGCATGACAATGGTCATAATGGATGCCAGTCTGTTGGGGTAGTTGAGGTAGGGGAATATGCGTCTCAGAAGCCTGAGATGGTAGTGACAGGATTTGGATACATTATTGATCTGGTGGGACAGGGTTAAGCCTGAGTCCATAGTTCAGCCAAGGTTTTTGACTGTGTTGGAGGTATGGGGAGGGGTGCCAAGGGAGGGCGGCCAGGGGAGTGTTTGCTGGAGTAGAGCTGTGTTGCCACACACCATGATCTCTGTTTTCCCAGGGTTAAGGAGGAGGTGGTTTCTTGTCATCCACAGGTTTATATATATATCTCTTAGGCAAGCTGCTAGGTCAGGTCGTGGATCGGAGCTCGTTTTGGGGATTTTCCTGATAATTTGGGCGCCATCTGTGTAATTATAGCAGGTGTTGTTGTACGAGCGGATGATCCATGGGAACAGGTCATGTAGAGGTTGAAAAGGAGAGGTGAGAGGCAAGTGCCTTGGGGTAATCTGGTGTTCATAGGGCGAGCCGGGGAGGTAAAGGGGGCGAGGAAAGGGATTTGTTTCCTGTTGTTAAGGAACCTTGGATTCCTAGGGAGTGGAGTCGGTCAAGGAGGATTCAGTAGTTAATGGTGTCAAAGGCTGCTGAGAGGTCACGGAGAACCAGTGCTGTGCATCCTAAAGAATCGGCAGAGACTTTGAGGTTATCCCAGATCGAAATCAGACTGGTTTCTGTTCCGTGGTGTGGTCGGAAGCCTAGAATGGTGTGGACATTAACTTTGCTGGATTGCTAAAAAGATCACACTCAAAAGTAATTGAAAGACAGTACAAAATCGAAGTCTAAGGAAAATACAACCTGACTTCTTTTGAAAATGTGATTGATAATGCAATTTTAATAAAACTCATACAAATATTAAAACCAACTTGTATAAAGTTGACATATAAAAACTCACATGTAACAGAACAATGACAAATGTTTGCAATGTAAGGTACTGAATGTTATTAGCCAGATAGCTGCAACAGGGCGAAAAACACACATTATATCAAGCTCCTATTGTACATACAAATTTGTAAATAATTGTATACTTTTAAATACATCCAGTATACAGTTTTAGTTGAATAAACACAACAACCACACAAGACGTGTAAATAGAGACCTTCTTTGTTGGGTATCTCTAATTGTGATGCCTTAGTCATAGAGTACCTAAAGTGCATCCATGGAGTACTTATCCGAAAGTAAATACTTCACATTAGTATCTAGCCAAAAAGCCCAACATGTTTCGTTCCAATGGTCCAAATAGGTTGATAATAGGAACTTCTTCAGGGGAGAAGATTAGTTTTTGTGTGGGGGTCGGGGTAGAAAATACTCCCAGCCCAAGTTGAAACGGTTGCTGTCAAGCTGTCGTAGAAGTGTGAAATCTTATTCTATGTTTTATAGTGGATAATTCAAATTGGAAATGTCACTGTAGTCTGGATAACAATGCAAGAGAAACAATCCAGGACACACCGTCTCTTTGTGTTGGTAAATGGTCCATAAATACTGCGAATAATCACAGTGCTGTGGTCTCCAGTAGGAATCTTGGGACTTCACTCATGATCTCAAAGAGTTATCAAGGGTTGAAAATATTTGTTAGAGTCTCGTTGATGTAAACGTACAGGGTTATGTACCATTTCTCTCCTTGTGCAGGAAGATTTACTTGAATCCTTCTCATGTTAAGATTGGAAAGTCCGAATCATCACCATTAAATGTTGTAGTTCCACAGAATGTCTTCCTCCTAAACTGCGGCTGGTAGCAGTATACAGTCAGGGGTTCGTAGTAACCCCTCTGTGTAAGTCGAGCTCCGTCAGCACCTCCAGGCAATCCGAGAATCAAGAAGGAATTCCAATTTGAATTATCCACTATAAAACATAGAATAAGATTTCACACTTCTACGACAGCTTGACAGCAACCGTTTCAACTTGGGCTGGGAGTATTTTCTACCCTGACCCCCACACAAAAACTAATCTTCTCCCCTGAAGAAGTTCCTATTATCAACCTATTTGGACCATTGGAACGAAACATGTTGGGCTTTTTGGCTAGATACTAATGTGAAGTATTTACTTTCGGATAAGTACTCCATGGATGCACTTTAGGTACTCTATGACTAAGGCATCACAATTAGAGATACCCAACAAAGAAGGTCTCTATTTACACGTCTTGTGTGGTTGTTGTGTTTATTCAACTAAAACTGTATACTGGATGTATTTAAAAGTATACAATTATTTACAAATTTGTATGTACAATAGGAGCTTGATATAATCTGTGTTTTTCGCCCTGTTGCAGCTATCTGGCTAATAGCATTCAGTACCTTACATTGCAAACATTTGTCATTGTTCTGTTACGTGTGAGTTTTTATATGTCAACTTTATACAAGTTGGTTTTAATATTTGTATGAGTTTTATTAAAATTGCATTATCAATCACATTTTCAAAAGAAGTCAGGTTGTATTTTCATTAGACTTCGATTTTGTACTGTCTTTCAATTACTTTTGAGTGTGATCTTTTTAGCAATCCAGCAAAGTTAATGTCCACACCATTCTAGGTACGGGAGCTTTAATTTAGTTTTGGATAGATAATGTCAGGTTTGCTCCCCTGAAACCTGTAACTATACCTGATTTCCCTCTATTAGTAACGGTGGTTGGAAGCCTGACTGAGTGGGGTGAAGTAGGTTGTTGGATTCAGAGAAAAGGTTGAACTGAGAGTAAGCAGAGCGGTCAATGAGAGTCGCCAGGAATCTGGTGCTGGAGATGGGCCTGTAATTGGTAGGCTGGAGCGGTCGTGAGCAGCTTTTTTCAAAAGGGGTTTGGCATGTGCTACTTTGAACGGTTCTGGGAAGGTGCCACAGGTGAGTGAGTCAGTGAGTATGGTCCTAGCCTGTTGTCCTATATAGGTTGAGGTGAAGATTTCTTTTAGGGGAGTGGCAGGACAGGGGTTAAGGGGGGACCCGGAATGTCTGCTGCTGGATAATAGTTTGAGGAACTCCTCACTGGAGATGGGGTTGAAGGAGTTGAAGCATGGCGCTACTGGGTTGGGGGAATAACGATATAGAGGAGCGGGTGGTGGGTCGAGGGTGAGGTTGGAAAGTTTGGCATTAATGGCGTCCGTTCTATTCAGTGCTGTACTGTGGAAGTGTTGGGAGAGGGAGTTGCAGAGTGTTTGCATGGACGCGGTCTGGGGCAGTGGTGCAGCGGGGCTTCACGAATTCCAAGATAATCCTGTGGGGCTCTTTGCTACTGTTGCAGCAGTTCACGATTCTTTTATTGTAGTAGGCTTTTTTGGGCCTTTCGGATCTCAGATTTGTAGTTACGGTGTTGGTGGGCGAGCATGGTTCTATTAAGAGGGGTATTGGATGTTCACCTTTTGCGCTCGAGGGAGCGGTTTTCTGTTTTGAAAGTCTTCAGTTGGGGCGTGAACCATGTGGGGGTAGGTCCATTGCGGGTGGGAGCGGGGCAGGAGGGGTTAAGGGGGAGGAGTGAGTCATTAAGTCAAGTGTCGAAGGATTCGATAGGTGGAGGTTCATCTGAGGGTGGGAGTGTGTGTAGCAGGGCTTCAGCCAGGCCAGGCAGTACCTTGACCTTGTTCCAGGATTTGTGAACATGTGGGGGACAGAGTGGGCCTTGGGTGGTGGGGCGGGAGTGCAGACAGAGAAAGGTAAGGCTCAGTGGTCTGACCAGATGAGGGGTTTGGGTCTGGACACTGAGACGAGGTCGGAGGAGCTGAAGATTGTGTCAAGGGTGTGGCCTCCAATGTGGGTTGGGAACTGTTGTGTGCCGGGATAGGTTGAGTGCCTCAAGGCTGTCAACTAGGTGTTGTGTCATGAGGTTATTGGGCATGTCAAACCAGATATCGAAGCTCCCCAGAATTTTGAGTGCTGGCTGGTTGACCAAAGTGGTAGCCAGTGAGTCACAAAGATGGTTGGCAAAATGTCTGTCATATCCCGGAGGCCTGTAGATGAGTACGAAGCTGTGTGACCTAGTGGGCATCAGGAAAACTCTGACCAGAAGGGATTCACAGCTGTGAATGAGATGGAGATGTGCGATTTGTGTAGGATGGCTACTCTGCCGCCACGGGAAGGTCTGTTGAGGTAGATGAGCATATAGTCTTGGGGGGAAATCCTTGTGTGCCACTGGTTTGTAATTGTCAGTGAACTATGTTTCAGTGATGAAGATGAGATCGGGATTGTCAGAGGATAGAAGGTAAAAGATGCTTTTGTCTGTTTTTGGCCATGGATCAGGCATTGAATAGAAGGATTTACCGCCGGGAAACCCCCAATTTGTGATGACTCCCTGTATCCCCAGATATTCTGTATACGGTGCTGCAGTTTTCTTTTAACTTGTGGGTTAAATCTATGGAGACGATTTGCAGCCTAACGACTATGACTATCTATGAAAGCTACCAATGCTGGAGAACTATAGTTTTATGTAGGGAACTTATTTCATATAACTTCTGAAGCAAGTAAAATATCTCGGGTTTAGCTGCTGGCAAAATAGTTCAGCTAGCGAGTTTTATGAGCAAAGCTGCAGTCCACGGGTTCAAATCTTAGTAGACCGAGTTGTCTGATTTCCAAGTCAAAATATTGAGTTTTATTAAATGGGGTTACGGCAGCATTTATTAAAGTGTTTGGAAGTGTTAGGAATTCTACTCAAGGCGCTATATATTTCTCTGTTACCATTACGATTGTTGTTATTGGTGCTTCTGAGGAATAGTAGGGCGGTAGAAGCGCATTGCCCGGGTAAATTATGGAGTCAGCTGACCCAGGCACGGTGTTTACCCGCCGAGCCCGTCCCGTGCAGACTGCCGAGGGGATGCGCAGCGGCAGCTGCAGCTGGGGGAGGAAGCGGGGTTCTCCTCTGCTTCGTGCTGTGCACAGATGTGCCTTTGTCGAGTCTGCTCTGTGGCTCCAACACGTCGGAACTGGCTCAGGGGATCCGGGCACTCGCAGGCTCTGAAAGGGACGACACTCCCGCGGGCATTAACTGCCGGGGCTGGAGTTTGCGCATAACTTTAACTCACTCGGAAAATGCGCGTCCGGTTAGAATCTGGCGCTGGAGTTGGTACACACCGGACACCACGAAGAAGAGTCCCCAGTCGCCCAATAAGACCCAGGAATTGTGAGTATGCTTAGTACTGAGGCCAGGCGTGTGTAAGTGCAGCGGTTCTTGGCTTTGACGATCAGTGTTGTACTTATGCCACGAGGCTTGCCTGCACCTCCCCAGCATTAGAAACCGACAGATCAAGGGGTGTGTGTGTGGGGGGGGGGGCATACCTAGCTGCGAAGGAGGGCTCCGAGGGTAGCAGTGTTTATGTACGGCAGTTGTTGGTCTCAGTAGCTGTCTCTTGTGATGTCTGCCTCGCCTGCGTCGCACAGGGACATAGGACTGATTGCCTGGGCAGAGCCGGCACTCGTTCCTGCGATCTGGTGCCCATTGTTGCAGTATAGCGCATTTACACACACACATGACAGCGTTCATCTGCACCCCGGGATTGTAGGTAGAGATGCGGTTTTGCTGGCGCTATGTAGCATCTTGTTTCCTGGCAGGAGTCTATAGACATCTACTCTGCAATGTAAAAGTGGGGGTCCCTGGACCTGGACATCTACCATGGATTGTATTGCATTTATGAACCCCCCTTTACTTTTTAGTTTTGTAATGTTTCATAACAACGCCTTTAGTTTTTAGTCAAAAGTAAAATACGAATTTGTTTTTGCGGGGGGGTGGGGGCGAGGGTGTTCTGTAAGATGCATGTAAACTGTGCAATACATTGAAAGGTGACAATCGCAAGAGCAGGTGCCACACGATAGCATTGAAGTATTTCCAACCAGAGGAAGTGTGTCTAATGTTGTGTACTGGTGGGGGCCGGGAGTGCAGGAAAGAGAACACGAGTGAAGGGGGGGGGGGGTCTTTGGTCGGCATAAGATGCCGCTCCCACACTAGCTGTGACAGCCATGGGCCTGGAAGCTGCTGTGGGAGCGGGTGTGCTGCGGGGAAAGGCTCCCGCACTGCTCTGGGCTGTATCTCTTTGCTGCTATAATAAGCCAGCCATCCTCTGCTATCTCGCCTGCTTTGGAAATCACACAATCGCCCCCTTTGTGCTTTACAGCCATGACTTCCGAGTGTTTCAAATGCGTGCAATGCTTTAAGAAAGAGTGTTGCTCATTTTCGGTAAGTGTTAAAAGCTCACAACAAGTAAATGAAGAAGTTTAGAAAACAGTCTGCAAGAGGAAATGATGAGCAAGCCCTGGCAATGCCAGCAGTTTGGGCTTCTGTGTAGGCATGGCAAAGGCACGTGCCAGGTACTGACCCAGAGGTATTAGCTCGCCTTTGATAATAGCAGGTGAGAAAATAGTGCCAGTCCCTGGGCATCTAATAGCAGTGCTTGGAAAATGACTAATACTTATACACAAGCCAATCCTGTCGGCTTTGCCAATGCTTGTTTTTAACTGGACTTTAGTGGAGGGCATGCATAGTGCTTATAAAGCGAATGGCTGAAGGCAGACATTGTAAGACATTTGGATTAAACCTGTAGCATGTTTACAGCTCCAATGAAGTCATTAACTCTCAAAAGACTGCTTTGAACAAATCCCGGCAGGCACTTCAAGTGCAAAGTTTGATGGTAAGGCTTGAGTAAAGCAAGTTCAACGAGGTCTTTTAGGCGGGCAGGGGTGGGAACTGGATGGGAATGGCCGTATAGATTAGAATGGCAATGGGCAATCGGTGGGCAAATAACCAAACACCTACAAGCTGTGTGCCCCCCTCAGATACCATTTCTCCCTATCTGTACTCTAGTGCAATAGTTTCGTCCTATAGGCGGCACACGCACCACCTAATATCCCAAACTAAAAACCGCTGTATATTATGCTATGTGGGATTTATGTAGCACCCCTCAGCCATTACCACAACCTCGTGGCACTGAATGGTACATGCCTTCCCAGACAGGCATTCCTTTGCCACTGTGTTTAAATGTAGTCTTGCATTGGCAAAATGATAAGACAACACAGAACACTAGGAAAGGGGAGGATATGGTATGCTATTGCTGTCTCAGTGGGTTTTGCTATAGCTCAGCTTTTACCAGTTGCATGGCCTCTTGGCCTTCTGGTTTGTTCATTGTGGGCGGCTTAGTGGGTGCAGAAGAGCGGTGGCTGCTCACAGATAGTCTATGAGAGGCAGGCTAGCTTTTAATGTTGTCTGTATGATATGCTGGGTATGTGGTATACATTAATGGTTTGCTGGGCGTTGCTGCTCGGCAAGCCAGAGATCCGTATTCTCCTTAGTGGTGCGGTATCGGGAGTTTTTAAGGCAGGTTTTTGAGTTGAGGTGTTTAGCAACTGCCTGATTTGTGTGATTCCTCTTCCCTGGCAGGTGGACAGAGCTCTTGGAGAGTTGAGCAGGCGTTGTTTAGGGGAGGAGGTTGAAAGTTAGCTGTGAGCCATCAATTACAATTCCAACTCTATCCCTCTGAGCAGCACGGGTTCGAAACCCGGTCCCGTCCTTAGAGTCTGGGCTGCAGCATTAAGCGCGACATAAGAACCCAATTACATGTTTTCTTCATCAGAACACACTAAAGATCATGGACATTGCATCTGTCCCCGTTCTCGGGCCTGGGCTTTTACCTACACCATACAGTGCATCAGTTTCTTGTATCATGGCGCGGCATTGGCGTAGAACCATGCAGCGCGCGACATGGCTTTAATTGTGGCATGGCATGAAGCTAGCATGAGATAGGTACCGTTCCCAGGCATACAGTGAGGAGGTGTGTCACAATGATGCTTTGTGAGAGAGCTTCTGTGGCCTACACCACTAATTAGAGACTCCTTTCTGAAGAAACCTGCACATTTCCAGCGTTAGTGTATGAGGTGGGGAGGGACAGAGGCATCTCCTGTGGTGCACACGAGGCCTGCGGATATGGCTTTGGTGATTTGACTCTAAGAAACCTGCACATTTCCAGCGTTAGTGTGTGAGGTGGGGAGGGACAGAGGCATCTCCTGTGGTGACACGAGGCCTGTGGATATGGCTTTGGTGATTTTACTCTAAGAAACCTGCACATTTGCAGCGCTAGTGTGTGAGGTGGGGAGGGACAGAGGCATCTCCTGTGGTGTACACGAGGCCTGCGGATATGGCTTTGGTGATTTGACTCTAAGAAACCTGCACATTTGCAGCGCTAGTGTGTGAGGTGGGGAGGGACAGAGGCATCTCCTGTGGTGACACGAGGCCTGTGGATATGGCTTTGGTGATTTTACTCTAAGAAACCTGCACATTTGCAGCGCTAGTGTGTGAGGTGGGGAGGGACAGAGGCATCTCCTGTGGTGTACACGAGGCCTGCGGATATGGCTTTGGTGATTTGACTCTAAGAAACCTGCACATTTGCAGCGCTAGTGTGTGAGCTGGGGAGGGACAGAGGCATCTCCTGTGGTGCACACGAGGCCTGCGGATATGGCTTTGGTGATTTGACTCTCAGAAACCTGCACATTTGCAGAGTTAGTGTGAGAGGTGGGGAGGGACAGAGGCATCTCCTGTGGTGCACACGAGGCCTGCGGATATGGCTATGGTTATTTGTCTCTCAGAAACCTGCACTTTTGCAGCGCTAGTGTGTGAGGTGGGGAGGGACAGAGGCATCTCCTGTGCTGCACACGAGGCCTGCGGATATGGTTTTGGTGATTTGACTCTCAGAAACCTGCACATTTGCAGCGCTAGTGTGTGAGGTGGGGAGGGACAGAGGCATCTCCTGTGGTGCACACGAGGCCTGCGGATATGGCTTTGGTGATTTGACTCTCAGAAACCTGCACATTTGCAGCGCTAGTGTGTGAGGTGGGGAGGGACAGAGGCATCTCCTGTGGTGCACATGAGGCCTGCGGATATGGCTATGGTTATTTGTCTCTCAGAAACCTGCACTTTTGCAGCGCTAGTGTGTGAGGTGGGGAGGGACAGAGGCATCTCCTGAGGTGCACACGAGGCCTGCGGATATGGCTTTGGTTATTTGACTCTCAGAAACCTGCACATTTGCAGCGTTAGTGTGTGAGGTGGAGAGGGACAGAGGCATCTCCTGTGGTGCACACGAGGCCTGCGGATATGGCTTTGGTGATTTGACTCTCAGAAACCTGCACATTTGCAGCGCTAGTGTGTGAGGTGGGGAGGGACAGAGGCATCTCCTGTGGTGCACACGAGGCCTGCGGATATGGCTATGGTTATTTGTCTCTCAGAAACCTGCACTTTTGCAGCGCTAGTGTGTGAGGTGGGGAGGGACAGAGGCATCTCCTGTGGTGCACACGAGGCCTGTGGATATGGCTTTGGTGATTTGACTCTCAGAAACCTGCACATTTGCAGCGCTAGTGTGTGAGGTGGGGGGGGGGACAGAGGCATCTCCTGTGGTGCACACGAGGCCTGCGGATATGGCTTTGGTGATTTGACTCTCAGAAACCTGCACATTTGCAGCGCTAGTGTGTGAGGTGGGGAGGGACAGAGGCATCTCCTGTAGTGCACACGAGGCCTGCGGATATGGCTTTGGTGATTTGACTCTCAGAATCCTCAGCACATTTTGTTAGACCCCAGCCCTCATTTTGCGCTATGCTATGGGGAGGGGGTGGCACAGGGAACGTCCCACAGACGGTCTCTTCTCAGTCCATGGTAGAGATGTTTCATGCATGCCTCTGATTAGAAAGTATGATGGACTACTTCTCAGAATTCTGCTCGCCAATATTTCCTAATTTGAGCCAAACCTACAAAGTCTATGGTGAATCCTGAGCGTGCAGAGAACACGTTCAATTTCCAGTTGCTGTAAAAAAAAGTTTAGACATGAGTTTCTCCAGAGTTCGTTGTGTGATAGAAACTCCCCAAATAAGACCTGCGAAAAGTGCTGACGCTTGAAATCTGCACCCTTTGTCTTTCTTTTGTAACCACTGGACCTCTGGGTCTGGTGGAGGGAAGCTGCGAGTCATCCTTTCGGTATAAACGCATCCAGATGCCACATACATGATTGCAGGCCTTGTTTGAATTGGCGCATATCTTAGCAGCTCCACCCTTTCATTTCGGTGTAGACTGACTGCTTGTGTCTTTGGATGCCAGCCAGGATCTGACTTCCAATAAAGATACACATTGCAAAGCAAGAAGGGATTGGGGAGGGACGGAAAGTGCACACAGAAAAGTTCTCTCGTGCAGGTTTGCCGAAGCAACACGTGGCGAACGAGACCCCCTCTGGCTGCTTGGGTTCTTAGACATAGGTTTTATTGGGTGCTGCTAGTTTGTCCACCTTCAGGGAAAGTCTTCACGCAAATATGTGACGGGTAGTTTTGGGGTGTGATCATTAGTCATCTCCCGTGCTCAGCTCGGCGTGCACACCTACGTGTGAATCTGCAGGGGGCCCGGCCCAGATGGCCTGCAAATTAACATGTCCATTCAAATCCAGGAAGCCCTGTAAGGAGGGTAATCATTGTCTATAATTGCATTAAAAATGAGTGAAAGGCAACAGCACCCGAGCAGGAACTGTTTTAACAGCATGTTTGCCTTGATACCAGGCTCCGTTTGGGAGAAGTGGTGTGACTGAATAAGCATTGTGACTTGCATGCGTGCGAGGAAGCCCTGCAGCAGGTGCCGAGACCGGGGCATGTAAAACCCATTATACAGGCCCGCAGGAACAGCGAGGGCGACAGCAGCCCTCACCCACACCAATAAAATGCCGAGGCTGTTTGCGGCTCAAAGGGTGTCTGATTTACTGCATGGACACAGCGGGTTAATGATTACAGCCAGCCACTAGCATCACTCAGTCGTGCGTGGTTGCATTCACAGCCTGGCACCCCCTCACTGTAACTTCCCACCCCGACAATGTATGGCCATCCCAAAAGAGACTGCCTTCCAGCAGGCACTTAAGAACTGGCTCTTTAAGGAGGCAGCCCCAGAGCCTAATACTGCTGAGGTCCCTAGGGCCGACTGTAACCAACACTCCTGCCGCGCAGGGATCTCTAAACAGGGTCCCCCCAGATATATGCCTGTATATATCTCTGGGCAATGAGAAACTCTGGAGCCCGCACAACATTTTGCAAGGAACCTATCATTCGTGTTATGTCCCTGTACAACTTAAAAAAAAAAATAAAGACACTGATTACATGTCTCATACTTCTAAAGTGTGTGTCTCCTGCAACCAGTCTGCACGATTCTATTCCTACTCATTGGGGCAAGGGAGTGGCAGCCATCCTCGTTATACTGGTCTCACTGAGGCTTTCAGCGGGGTACCCACCGCTGCAACCCCATCCTTGGATCCAGGAAGAGCACCAGCAACCGGCTCATTATTACCCCCTTCCCCCCCCCCACTCGTCATAGAATGATTTGCCACCTGCCGGAGCAGAGACGATGCAGAGCAGCACTCACTGCCCCCTTGACTCGCCGCAGACATGTTTTATCCCGCAACTCTTTCCGTGTCTTCATGGGAAGAAGGCTGGGTGATGCAGAGCAGGGATTCGGATTGCACTGCTAAAAAGCGACTCTGCACTGCCGACACAAACCCTGATTCACGGGGCCGTGCAAAGTGTATTTATTGCAGTGCAAAGTCCTTGCAAAGTCAATTTCTTGTTCGTCAATTTCAAGTGGAATTGGCAAGTGACATTTCTTAACAAGGACAACTTATTTTCCATAACCAGAGGGTTGCAGCTCATCAGAAATGAACAAGATCAAAAGTGCTTTGAATTTAGAATTATAGCTTAAATGATCTCCCGGTTGAGTTGCTGCCAACTTCCAACTGCTGTGTACATTTTAATGATAGATTCTCTGGATATAAAAATGTGTGGTCTATCAAATCAGATAGCTATCAATCTAATTGCCATCAACGATGCACCAGAATCTGGTAATACTAAAAAATAGAATGCAATATAATAGAATCTGTGCGCATGAGCCACTATTCCTCAAAGCAGTCACTAACCCTCCCGCCTCCACAGTAGCAAAAGTCTCAGACACGGCCCGCAGGTAAAGGGCCTGATTCGTGGACTTTGCACTGCGGAAAAGTGACTTTGCACTGCCGACACCACCCCTGAGTCCTGGAACTGTGCAAAGTGTCTTTATTGCAGTGCAAAGTCCGTGTAAAGTCCGTGCATAGTCATTTCTGCAGCACACGGTTCTAAGGTCTTTAGTTCTTGATTGGGCATTGGCTAAGTTAATCATATTTCCTTGGCTTGGGCCATGAGGTTTCTTCGTAAACAATGGGGAGCCATTGCTTCCCACGTCACGTTATACCCCTGATCCAGAGCATGGGACAATGCTGATTCAAGAGGGATGGTGGTTCTTTCTCAAATGGTTCCTCTTAAAAGACTATCCTTGGAGGGTGTATTGCCTCTTAGTCTGGTGCATTTACCCTCCCTTTTGCTGGACCGACTTATGCACACTAGTCTGGGCAGCAACACAAACTAGACAATGAATGTGTATCAGGGGCAGAGTAGCATCAATCATGCAAACAAGCTATTGCTCTTGGTCAATCTCTCATCTTGGGCCCCCAGAATTATAGAAGAATGGATTGTTACGGCACTTTGCATCCGGAAGGTGTGACGTTGACATTGTTTCTCCAGCATAGGGTCTGGCATGGAATCCTTGGTAAAAGAAAAAAACAGTTTCACTTTCACTTTAAAACTGTATTTCTCCTCTAAACCAATCACTGTCCTCACTTGTCCTCTCCCTAAGCCCCACCTCTGGCAGCCATCGTCAGATTTTTGCTGCACGCTTTAGTGTTGGGAATCCTCGAGTTGCTCTCCGAGCTATTTGTACATTTTATTGTGTTTTTCGATGAGAAAAGGAACAAGTTACTTACCTGTAACTGTTGTTCTCCAGCATGGGTCTGGCATGGATTCACATGCTCATGAATATTCCCCGTCATCAGGCCGGGAATCCTCGGTAAAGAAAAAATCAGTATCAGTTTCGTTTCTGATCTGTCTTTCTTAGTAGTAACCAATCACTGATCTCTAGGTCACACTGCCCCCAGCCAACGACCGCCCTCTCCCCAAGCCCCGCATCTGGCAGCCATCCTCAGATTTGGTAGCACACAAAGTGGCAGTATGACCAAGTGAAGAGCCGCAGCGGGGTAGGCGGGAGGGTTTGCATGTGAATCCATGCCAGACCCATGCTGGAGAACAGCAGTTACAGGTAAGTAACTTGTTCCTTCTCCAGCATGGGGTCTGGCATGGATTCACATGCTCATGAATAAGAGAATACATAGCAGTATACACATGCACAACCACGGGAGGTGGCAAAGGCTCAACATTAAGCGTTACATCCAAAACTCAACATTAAGCAATTCTTACCTCCTCACCAGGCTCACCTTAGGCAAACAGGTTGCGCAGCACTGCTTGGCCGACCCTGGACTCCTCCCTGGAGTCCCGATCGATGCAGTAGAATCTTGTGAAGGTGTGCGTCGACCTCCACGTAGCAGCCCTGCAGATGTCCAGCAGGGGCACACCAGACAGGAACGCCGTGGTAGCAGCGATCGCTCTGGTTGAATGGGCTCTCCGACGGCCGGGCAGCAGTCGGTTTGCCAACCGGTGACAGTGCATGATGCAGCCGGAGAGCCATCTGGAAATGGAAGTCTTCGAGAGAGCCTTCCCTTGATTCACAGACCCAAAGTTCACAAACAGTTGTGACGTCTTCCGAAAACTCTTCGTGCGGTCCACGTAGAACTTCAGCACTCTAGCTACATCCAGCGAGTGCAAAGTCCTCTCGGCCGGCGTCGAAGGCGACGGGAAGAAAACTGGTAACACCAAGGGCTCGTTGAGGTGGAAGTCCGACGGCACCTTGGGCATGAAGGAGGGATACGTCCTCAGCACCACCCTCGTGTCATGAAAAGTTAAGTATGGAGGCTTGGAAGATAGGGCCTGGATCTCTCCCACTCGTCGTGCGGAGGTGATGGCCACGAAGAACGCTGTCTTCCATGACAGGAACTTCAAAGGCGCCGAAGGCATAGGCTCGAATGAGGCCCCCATGAGTCTGGTCAGCACCACATTAAGCTCCCACGCCGTGGCAGGAGCCTACACCGGCGGAAACGATCGGAATAGTCCCTTCATAAATTCCTTCACCAGGCGATGAGACCACAAGGACGCCCGACCCGTAGTCCTGGTATATCGGGAGATGGCAGCCAGATGTATTTTGGCGTGAGCCAGTCCAGCTTTGGCCAGCAACAGTAGGTACGGCAGTACTTGAGGGGCCGTAATCCGCAGAGGGTTAATCTTCTGTGCACGGCACCAGACAGAGAACCTCTTCCACTTAGGACCGTAACACTTGAGAGTTGAGGACGCCCTGGCTTTTGCAAGAACCTCTCTGCAGTCAGCCGGGATATCGTACCCTCCAAACTCTAGTGCTGCAGGAGCCAGGCCTGCAAGTTCAGCGGCTGTGGGTCGTGATGGAGAATGGCGCCTCCTTCTCTGGAGAGAAGATCCGTGTCCGCCGGCAGCTTGACTGGTGGGGACATTGACAAGTCCAGAAGGTCCGGGAACCAGATCTGCTTCGGCCACGCCGGTGCGACGAGGATCATTCTGCACCTGGACTTCTTGAGCTGATTGATTAGGCGGAGCAGCAACGGCAACGGAGGGAACGCGTATAGAAACGGGCCGTCCCAGGGGAACGAGAAAGCATCGCCCAAGCACCTCGGTTGCTGGAACCTGATGGCGAACCTCAGGCACTTGGAGTTTGTCGCCGTCGCGAAAAGGTCGATCCGGGGTTTGCCCCATTCGTCGGAAGAGCCGATCCACCTGGTCCTGACGTAGTTCCCACTCGTGGCACGAGCGCAGCTCCCTGCTGAGTGAGTCGGCGATGGTGTTTTTATTCCTGCCAAGTGGAAGGGAACCAGAAACATCCCCTGGGCGACGGCCCAGTGCCACAGATCCTGGGCCTCCTTGGATAGGGCTGGGGATCTGGTGCCCCCCTCCTTCCGTATGTAGAACATCGTGGTGGTGTTGTCGGTGAAGATCCTCACCACTTTGTCCTTGAGGGACGGAAGGAACGATTTGAGCACCCAGAACACTGCTCGGAGCTCAAGAATGTTGATGTGGAGAGACCTCTCCTCTGGGAGCCAAAGGCCTCTTGCGTGGAGATCTCCGGTGTGGGCCCCCCTACCCTCCAGAGAGGTGTCCGTCGTCACCGTCTCCTGAAACGCCAGGGTTTGAAAGTCCGTGCCTGTAGTGAGGTGAGCATGGGTACCCCACCATAGGATCGCCCGACGGAACTCCTCGTCGAGAGGGATCCTGTCTTCGAAGCAGCCTGTGCCTGAAACCAGCGGGCATCGAGGAACTCCTGTAGCGGACGCATCCGAAGTCTGCAAAGGGGTACAAGATAGATGCATGAGGACATCATCCCGAGGAGGGACTTGATGGACCTCACCCTGGCCACGTCCGTGGGTAGTAGACGCCGCACCTTGCCCAGAATGGTCTTCTTCCTCTCCTCTGACGGGGAGGCTAATTGCCCCACTGTATCGAGCTTCGCTCCCAGAAACAGTGCTACTTGCGACGGAACCAGGTGGGATTTGGGGTAGTTGATGGCAAACCCCAGTTCCGTGAGCAGCCGAACGGTCCTCGCTGTGTGTTCGACGGTGAGTTCTCTTGTCCCTGCCCGGATTAGCCAGTCGTCCAGATAGGGGTAGACGTGGATCCCCTGCAGGCGCAGCCGCGCCACCACTGGTGCCAGGCACTTGGTGAATACCCTGGGTGCCGACTTTAATCCGAACGGTAGGGCTCTGAATTGGTAGTGGCGTCCCTGAACCACGAACCTGAGAAACTTTCTGTGTCCTTTTAGAATGGGGATGTGGAAGTAAGCATCCTCCAGGTCCAACGATGATAGGAAGTCGCCCTCCTCCAGCTGTCCCAGCACGTGCTGGAGGGTGACCATCCTGAATTCCTGCGCCTTGATGTATTTGTTTAACCGACGCAGGTCCAGGATGGGGCGCTAACTGCCTGTCTTCTTTCTGACGAGGAAGTACCTTGAGTACACTCTGGAGCCCCGGAGCCTCTTGGGGACGAGCTCGATGGCCCCTTTCTTGAGCATCGCCCTTACCTGCAACAGCAGTTGAGGGACGTGATTCTCCTTCCTGGCCATGGGAGGAATGCGATGGCACTTCTTTTGGAATTCCAGCGAGTGCCCGTTGGCCAGGGTGTCCAGCACCCAACGGTCGATGGAGATGGACTCCCACACGCTGACGAACTTCGTCAGCCGGCTTCCCACCGGGGTGCTTCGGTGGAAGCCCGACGACATAGCCGTGTCAGTCTTGCTTGGAGGAGGCCTTGCCGCTTTGGCCTCCTAGGCGATGACGGCGATAACCCCCTTGCTTGCCGCGACCTCTGTAGGCCTCCTGGGACGAGGAGTGGGCCGCCTGGCGGTATGTGGAAGAGCCACCACTGGATCCCTTGGAGGCACCCTGTCTGCCTCCGGAGCTCCGAAAGGGCCGTCGTTGTTGAAGTACCCCTAGGGCCCGGCCCGTCTCCGAGTCGGTCTTGATGGCCTGGAGCGACTCGTCCACCGACTTACCAAAAAGGTTGTTGCCATCGAACGGCATATCCAATACTCTGGTCTGGACGTCCTGGCGAAAGTCCGTCGCCTTGAGCCATCCTCGTCGTCGGAGGCAAACTCTGTTGCCCAGCTGACGAAATCCGGTATCGGCAATGTCCGTTGCCACCGTTATGGCGTGATCCGATGCCACCTCGCCTTCCTGCAGAATTTGTAGGGCCTCCGCCCTCTTGTCGTCAGGTAGGAAGTCTAGCAGGGGAGCTATCTTGAACCAGAGCTCCCTGTCGTAGCGGGCCACGATCGCTAAGGCATTGGCCGCCTTAATCGTCGTCGCCGCCGACGAGATGACTCGTCGTCCCATGGAGTCCAACTTCTTGCCCTCGCTGTCCGGCGGGGAAGTGGAAGTTGAAGCCGCCGCACCCGCTGCTTTCTTCTTGGCCGCTGCCGAGACGACAGAGTCCAGCGTGGGCTGGGCTTTGAGGCACAAGGGGGTGGCATCGGGGACTCGGTACTTCTTCTCATACCTGTCCCTCTTGGCGGGTGTCGTGGAAGGGTTCTTGAGGATAGCAAGCCCCTCGTCCCAGATGTCGTCGAGCAAAGGCACCACGAGGACCGTCTTCCTCTTGGCCTCTCGTCGTTGGTAAAGAGACCCTTCCTTTTTTTGTTCTTCAGGGCAGAGCTGGAAGAGCTTGTATGCCCTGGTTATCATGGCGTGAAAGGAGCCAATTTCGTCGGCTGGAGAAGCCTGGGGGCGGGGGGTGATGACGGGATGTCCGTTGTGTCATCGCCGCTGTCGTCCTATGTCCCCGTCGCTTTGTCCGTCGCTGTATCCTCTCTAGGGTCCGGCGAGGGGGATGAGGGGTCCACCGGCCTCGCGGGCACGAAGGGCGGAGAGGGGTGGACTCTCCTCCGCTTGTTCGGAGGGTTTCCCGATGGGCCTGGTTCTGGATCCTCTGTCGGGGTCCGTGGTAATCTCGTCCTTATCTCGGTACATAAGGATTGGATCGCCAACAAAATGGCCATCGAGCTATCCTGGGGCTCGGGTAATGGCTGCGACGGACGGGATGGCCCCTCCACTGGGCCCTCTTCGTTGCCATCGTCGCTATCTTCGATCACGTCAGCGGGGACCGTCCCCTGGGATCGGACCTTCTCGAACATCTCGTTGAAGCCTATGAACCTCTCGTTGAGGCCCTGCTCGGTTTCCACCAGATCCTCCTCAGAGGCTGATTCCGAGTCTGTAATGGCCACAACCCCCCCTCTTTTTCCGCCGGGGACTTCACGGGGGTCTTAACAATGGGCTGGAAAGAGGATTCCCTCCGCGGTGGCAGGGATACTCTGGGCCCAGAGGCCATTTCCACTGGCGTAGTCTCAGCCGGCTTCGCCAGGGTCTGATCGACCACTTCGATAGAGGCCTTTGCCGGCTGGATCAAAGCCCTCACCACCTTAGGTGCGTCCTGGGCCTTCGCCTTGGGGGGAGGGTCAGCGCCTCGCTCCCCCTTTGAGATCGACCGGGGCCGCTCCAGAAACTTACCCGGGTTCTCGGACTTCCTCTTCCCCGAACCAGAGCGCTGGCTCGTGGTTGAACGTGCCGGGGAAGTCACGCCCTGCCTGGCAGCCGAAGAGCCCAACCTTTCGGCGCTCGCGGTGCTTGGCCTTCTGTTGGGCCCCCATCGCAGGGGTGCCCTCACAGGACTTAGAAGCCCGCTCAGACTTTTTCTTCGCCTTCTCACCTGCTGTGCCCTTCTCCAGCCAGGCTGCGAGGTGGGAACGACGATCTTGTTTGGTCGTTCCGAAAGGTTCTTGCAGAACGCACAGTCCTTCTCCACGTGCGTCCTGTCCTCATGAAGGCAGTAGAGACATCGCAAATGCTCGTCCTCCTTGAAAACGTTTTGTAATTCGCATCTAGGGCAGCACCTGAACAGCTTGGATCCTGGCGTCGAGCTTCCCTTCTCCTGGGCCATGTCCATTGAGGTAGGCCGCAGATCTTCCGGAAACCTCCAAGAAGAGTAAACTCGACGAAAACGTCACCCTTGCGGGGCGTAGAAGAATTCCGAAATGGATCCCCGTTATCGGAAGTAGAAACGGTGGAGCTTGAGGCTCGATTAAACCTAAAAAATGAGAAAAGTCTCCTGAAAAAGCGCGAAAACGCAGCAAAAACTCCAGAGCTAAAGCACGAGGACTCCCAACACTTGAGCGTGCGGTAAAAATCTGAGGATGGCTGCCAGAGGTGGGGCTTGGAGAGAGGGCGGTCGATGGCTGGGGACAGTGTGACCCAGAGATCAGTGATTGGTTACTACTAAGAAAGACAGATCAGAAACGAAACTGATACTGATTTTTTCTTTACCAAGGATTCCCAGCCTGACGACAGGGAATATTCATGAGCATGTGAATCCATGCCAGACCCCATGCTGGAGAAGTTCAATTTTTGTTTCAAAGAGAGCCTGTGTGCTCTTTTCTTCATCTGCCGACAGCGGGGATCCATTGTCGGTGAAGTTCCGTGCCCCTCAAAGACTAAGATTCATCAAAGATTCCCAAAGGCCATCTTGGCCTACTTCGCGCCCTCCGACCATGACGGAGGAGAAGAATGGGGAAAGTTCACTCTTCAGGCCCTGCACCAAATGCGGGCTACGGAAGGTGTTTGTGGAGGACAAGCACCTACAATGCCTCTACAGTCTTCACCAGGACCATAAGGAAGTAGACTCAGGTTTTCTAAGAAAATAACAAAGGATAGGCATAGTAGGCTGGCAGCATGCCTTAACACGAACAATGCCTCTGACCCGTGCTCTGAGCAGGAACCTGCCTCATCCAGGACCGGTCGGTCTGAGGAGCGTTCTTCTAAGTCCTTTGAGGGTGCCTCATCCACTGGGGCCCAAGATAAGGCCAAAATTCACAAGTCAGAGTCCACCGGGTGAAGATATTGGCTCAGGTCCCGGTTCAAAACCCTCAGGCTGGAAAAAAAGGGGGGGAGCCCAAAACATCCCTCCCTGGTTTTTGCCCAAGCCATGGAGGTCTCGTCCAGATGACAAAGATCAGGAGTACATGCATACGGTCTACGAGGACGATGACGAGGAGGACAACGGTGACAACGACGCAGGGCCTAGTTTTCCTGTTTTGCCTTCTGAGCCGAGGGACATTTCCTTGGATATTCTATCGACTCTCCACACCTTCGTGTTAGAGATTTAGATGAGAATGCCTTCAGCACCGGTACCTATGGTCCCCCAGGTCCCTGGTCAGCCTCTGCCGAAAAAGAGGAGGCATCATCTGACGCCCCCATATCAACTTCCTCCACCACGTCGATACCCATCTCTCTCAGCAGACCCGGACACTGGTACGGGAACGGATAGGGCCACGACAGCAGATGACAATGAAGACATAATTTCAGTGGACGGTGAGTCACCACACTTGAATGCCCCACATAGCTTATTGCATAAAAGGCGAGAGGCCAAGAGGAAGAAGATCATGGTGGTGCCCTTTCTGGACAATATCATGAAGAAACCTTGCACAACTCCAGCCAAGCCGGTTAGGCTGGAAAAGAAGTATAGGATGCCGGACTCCGCACCCAAATGCCTTAGGTCGCAACCATCGCCAGACTCAGTCATATCGGCGGCCGCAAGGAAACAAAGCTAAACCATCCTTATTGTCTTCGGTCCCTCTGGACAGTGAGGGGAAAAAGATGGACACCATGGGGAAGAAGATGATTTACACCGCAGCGTCCACAATCAAGGCAGCCAATGCACTGGCGATCCTAGCCAAGTATGACAAGGAGCTGTGGTACAAACTGGGACCGATCCTGGAGTTCCTCCCCGACGATAAGAAGTTGGAGGCCCTCTCCCTCTTCCAGGAAGGAGAAGTGGTATCAGACCACGCCATCACGTGGCAGTGGATGTCGCAGACACAGGGTTCCGGCACATGGGAAATGATGTCTGCCTCCGTCGGCAGGGATGGATAAAGGCGACTAACTTCCATCAGGAGGTCCAAGCAAAGGTGCTGGACATGCCCTTCAACGGGGAAAATCTGTTTGGGAAGGCCATCGACGAGTCCCTGCAGGCCATCAAGGGGGAGATGGCCCGCTCGCACTCTCGCACTCTCCAGCAGCACCGCTCGTCTTCTTTTCTCTTCTCCAGGGGAAAATCGAGCAGGTCATCAAAAGGGTTCTCCATGTCGTACAGACAGTCTTCCCGATCCTCAACGCAAGAAGCCTACAGAGGTCGCTTCCAAGTCTAAGGTAGGGGAGGACAGCATCACCATTGCCCACAGGGCAGGACTCTGGCACCCAAGCAATCCTGAGCTTGTCAAGATGTTGGGCCCCCACTCATGCATCCAAGTGGGATGCCGGCTGATGAGGTTCGTCAGCGAGTGGCGAAAGATCACCACCAACAGATGGGTGCTGGATGCTCTTGCCGAGGGGCACACCTTGGAGTTCCAACGCAGGTGTCCTCGAATTCCGTGGGTTCCCCGGTTGGAGCAGCACATACCCCAGCTTCTGGAAGAGGTACGCGCCATGCTACGAAAAGGGGTGATAGAGCTAGTTCCCCAACGGCTCTGGGGTTCCGGAGTTTATTCCAGATACTTTCTAGTCAGAAAGTAGACAGGGGGCTGGAGACCCATCCTGGACCTGCAACGTCTGAACAAATACTTAAAGTCTCAGAAATTCAAGATGGTCACGTTACAGCAGGTGCTCATCCAAGTGGAAAAAGGAGACTTCTTGACTTTGTTGGACCTTGAGGGTGCATATTTCCATGTCCTCATTCATAAGAAACATCGGAAATGTCTATGCTTCATGATGCAGGGCTAGCACTGTCAGTTAAAGGCCCTACCATTCGGTTTGAGGTCGGCCCCAAGAGTATTCACAAAGTTCCTGGCACCAGTGGCAGCCCATCTACGTCTAAAGGGCATACATGGATACCCGTACCTGGATGACTGGCTGAATCATTCCCGCTCATGGGAGCTGGCTGTCAAAGGTGACCTTACAGCAATTGACGGATCTGGGGTTCTCTGTCAACTATCCAAAGTCCTGCTTAATGCCATCACAGAACGTGCTGTTCCTAGGCGCCAGACTCAACACAGTGTCTTGCCTGGCATCGCCCTCGGAAGAGAGGATAACAGCCATTCAAGGAAAGGTGCAACAGTTGTCGTCGGCGAAGGCAGCCACGGTGCGGGCCATCAAGTTGTTACTGGGCATGATGATGTCCTGTATCTACTCTGTCCACCCCTACAGATTGTAGATGCGTTCCCTACAAGAATTCCTGGATGCCCATTGGATAGGTGTCCTCAACGAGCAGTTCCAATGGGCGATAGAGTGGTGTTAGGTCTGCTCCCACATCGCTCAAGGCACAGGATTTCACAAACCCACATACCAGGAGATGGTCACCACGGATGACTCCCTGGAAGGTTGGGGAGCGCACACCAGACGTCTGCACGCTAGAGGCCTGTGGCTACCGGCGGAGAAGGATCTGCATATCAACATCCTGGAGCTACAGGCAGTGTTTTGGGCCCTAAAGTCATTCCTTCCATCTCTGAAAGGCAGGCAAGGTGGTGAAGATCTTCACGGACAACACCACCACCATGTTCAACATCAGGAAGCAGGGGGACCCTCGATCCCCAGCGCTCTCCAAGTAGGCCCAGGATTTGTGGCACTGTGCCGTTGGACTGAGGATGTTCCTTGTCCCTCTTCACCTAGCGGGAGTCAAGAACACCATCACAGACTCCCTCAGAAGGGAACTCCGCTCCTGCCAGGAGTGGGACCTTCGTCAGGATCAGGTGGACCACCTTTTCGCCGAATGGTGCACACCCCAGATCAACATGTTTGCAACAGCGGCGAACTCCAAATACTAGAAGTTCTCCAGCAGGTTGCACCAGCCGAGGATCTTGGGGTCCGCGTTCTCTTTCCCATGGGAAGGACTCTTTCTGTACGCATTCCCTCTTCTGCTACGAGTCATCAACACACTCAGACAGCGCCAATGCAAGATGATACTCATCGCACCAGCGTGGTCGAGGCAGATTTGGTATCCGGACCTTCTCAGCCTGTCAGCGGCACCTCGAGTCAAGATGCCAGTGGTTCCTGATCTTCTCACCAGAAAGGGAGGCGCAGTCCTTCATCATGACCCAGGATCTCTCAACTTGCAGTCTTACAGGTTGGAGGTTATGAGTGGAAATTGGACTGCAGGGTGATCCTCGTCAAGTCTAGGGCATCGTCGACTTTGAAGTGCTATGCCCATAAGTGGAAGCGTTTTGCTACGTGGTGCTGGTCGCATAAGTTTACCCCTGTGAGGGTCATGGCTCCTCAGATCCTTCCATACTTGCTGTCCTTGGCAAAGGCAGGGCTGGCTCATGCATCCATCAAGTTACATCTGGCGGCCATCTCCTGCTACACCAGATCCCCGGGGAGATCCTTGTGGACCCACAGACTCGTCAAGGAGTTTCTCAAAGGCCTTATCTGATCCATCCCCCCGGTGAAGGCTCCTGCCCCAGCGTGGGAACTCAACGTGGTTGTGATCATAGGGGCGCATGGGGGTCCCCTTCGAGCCTATGAATCAGGCTCCACTCAAGTTTCTCTCATGGAAGACGGCTTTCCTTGTGGCCATCCCCTCTGACAAGCGTGTAGGTGAGATCCAGGCCTTATCCTGCAAGCAACCGTACCTGACTTTCCGCCAATCAAGGGTGGTACGCCCACTTTACGTGTTTACCAAATTGGAAGATGGCTGCCAGAGGCACGGCTTAGGGGGAGGACTGCCATTGGATGGGGGCGGTATGACCCAGAGGACAGTGATTGGTTTAGAGGAGAAATACAGTTTTAAAATGAAAGTGAAACTTTTTTCTTTTAGCGATGATTCCCAGCCTGACAATGGGGAATATTCATGAGCATGTGAATCCATGCCAGACCCCATGCTGGAGAACAATAGTTACAGATAAGTAACTTAAACCTTATAAATCAGCAGACGGCCCACCTTCCCACAAGGATGAATTTACAGTAAACCTAGCCAGTGAGCATTGAAACTAGAAGCGGGAATGGCACTCAATGGTTGTCTTGAACCACTGCAGTGGACAAAAGCAGTGTTGGAATTACTAATATGTGTAATTGAACCAATTTGACGTCTTTACAAACGTTAAGTGCCTAGCATATGCATTTAATTTAGCGTATTTCTCATCATAGCACAGTAATGTAACACAGCCATGCTTGTATAAACCTCTTACTTTGTTTCAGCATATTTTGACATGCTTTTCAGTATTTGCAGGTCGGCTTCCTCTACAATACCCTACAATATTCTAGACACTCTCACATTATTTTATGAGTATATTAGTTATCTGGTTATGGCCTGCTTGTGTTGGCTGTATGTCCTTGCTTCACCTTTGTGCAATAGGAGCTGTGCATTTCCCCACTTAAGTTATCTGTATGTTAAGCAAACGTGAAGCCAATAAGCAATCATTACATAAAAGTAGCCTTACCCTACACTTTTCTCGTTCATGACTTTTGTTTTAAATGTGTTCATTTTACATAGAATCACTGTTTGCCTGTTCATTCCCAAGTTGCTTTTGATAGCGATTTGTTTCTTCTTTACTGCCTCACAAAATGGCTGATCATAGTTAATGATATTCTTTAAAGATAATGAGGTAATCAAAACACACCTGAAGAAATTCTTTGTTAGTTTGTACTCGCCCATACGTTGAAACCCTGTATTTGTTGTCTAATTGTTTTGTGGGTGTTGTTTCTATTTCTGAAAGGTGGTAGAGTTGCCAAATAGCCACGCTGACTCATAATGAAACATTTCAGTGGCTCAGGCGCAGGCGCAGGCGCAGGCTTTGCTGGTTTCAATAACATTGTGTTGATACCTGCAACATTCCAAGTCTTAGAACAGCTTCTTCAATTACAAGTATGGAATAGAGTGGGACAACGATTTTGCTGCAGAGCTTAGTGAAGCCCAAACATCAAGTACACGTGGAACTACGCCTATTATCCACTCCACATATGTCATGTGATGGATAATATGCAATCATGTTTGTTTTTATTGATTGACACCAAACAGCCACGCATGATGGTTTGAGCTATACCCAAAAAGGGTACGGTACAGCATGAGCGTTTTACAGAGCTCAAACACAGTTGTCACTGTTATTAGTATGTAAAAACAAACCTAAAAACTGCTAGCAATGTTTTTTTTCACTTGTTTCACCGCCTCTCTATTCATGTGCTGTAAAAGGAGGCTCTCCAGATTACCATGCAATCAATGCAATTGTGTGTCCAAGCATTGCATTGCAGTCAAATAATATATTGAATAGTGCCAATGACACAATGGTCTTCGATAAAACGCCTATAGGCCTCAGCCTGTATTGCATCAATTGAAGACTGAAATGAATGACAACAATCATCTCCTTAATGTAAGGAAGGCAGCCTGCTGTAATGATATGTAAGAATAATAAAGCCTCTGTAAATTACACTTAGTATTTGTACATTAAACCATTACATGTCTCATACCATTTGATATACTAAGGATAGCCTCCGTTCATGAAATTTAGGGCAAAGGATGTAATTGATAGACTAATAACCAAGCTACCATCTATATTAGCCCAGATGTTATGTTATGATGGTTTAAAGCGCGCACAACTGCCATTTGCATGGCCTCCAAGCGCTCACGTGGCTCTGTAAGAAAAGTGGGTGGGGTTGGTTATGAGGAAAATATATTCCAAAGTACTGTGATTTCACTATTATGACCCTTGTCAAATTCTATAAAGGGAAAATTAGCCCCATGTGGACATATTGCTGGAGATAATTAATTACTCCTTCAAGAAATTAGTTTGTGTGATGATTCACAAGGTTTTGCCACGCCTCCCTTATGGGGAGCACTTTTCCATGAGGCTAGGGAAGAGAGGCTCTATCCAATAGTTCCCCTAGAAGTCGTTTAATGCAGGAGGACCTCATGAGGAGGGACTCGTCCTCTGGGGACAAGGACGATCACTTAGGGTACAGCTCGTTGAGCCACATAGCTCCCCAACAGGTCTCGGGAGGATAACTCAGCAGCAACGTGCTTGCCTTGAATGCAAGACGATACAGAGCAACACGGATTTGATCCTTGGGTTGGCGCTTAGAAACCTCTGGGTATTAAGCGCGTTATAAATAACCTATCATTATCAACATAAGTAACATAACATAAGTAAGCTCATGTATTTTTGCAGCACATGTGATATTGCTAGAACAGAACATAGTGAGACGAGAAAGAACACAACCAAGAAGAGTAAACAACTCTTAAATACTGCCACGAGGTGGCTCACCGGATGCATGAGGAATGCCAAAGAGACATTATGTGCATATGTTAATGCTGCACCTGGGAGGAGTCCTGAAGATAAAAAGGAAAGAGAAGAGGGTCTAAAGGAAGACCCACCGCAGGGAAGTCAGGAGTCTGCTGGAGCCCAGAAGTTTCAAACTCTGAGTGAGGGCTGGAAGAAAGGCTGTGCAGGGGACGGTGCTAGCAGGCTGCGAGAGTCCATTGTGGGTCTGAGAGGGGCACACCCAACTGTGAGGCTGAAGGGAAGAAGCAGCCAAAGCCATCAGGTGCGGAGGATTGCAAAGGTGCCCCGGCACCTAAGAAGCGGACAAGAGGAGCAGCGGAAGTCGCCGACAAGAAACCCCATCCGAGAAAGGACCGGCAATGTGGTGCACCCCACGAGAAGGTAAAGGGAGGCACGGAGACCCGGTAGGGGTATGAGGGAGGCAGAGAAAGGGATACAGAGTAATGTTCCTCATCCCAGTGACAGCGTTAGGGCTATTGGGGAACAGAACTGTGCAGAGTGCATCAGGGAGGAGTCCCCTCATCCCGGTAGTAGCAAAAAAACTCCTGGACACTCAAAGAGTAAACCAAGCATCCAAAGAGAACTTCCTCGTTGCAGTGGCAGCAATAAGGCCAGTGACCACCAGAGAAGGGTCCGGGACCCCAACCACAGTGAAGCAAGCATCCGAGGAGTACTCCCTCACCGCAGTGGCAGCAATAAGCCCACTGACCACCAGAGAAGGTTCTGTGGCCCTAGCAACAGTGAAGAAGTCATACAAGGAAAACCTCCTCATCGCAGTGGCAGCAATAAGCACACTGGCCACCAGAGAAGGGTCTTGTACCCTACCAACAGTGAAGAAAGCATCCAAGGAGAACTTAATAATTGCAGTGGCAGCCATACGCCCACTGACCACCAGAGAATGGTCTGGGATCATACTGAGAGTGAACTAATGACCCGAGGAGAACCTCCTTGTCGCAGAGGCAAAGATAAGTCTATTGACCAGCAGAGAAGGGTTTGGGACTTTGCCGAGAGAGAGTGGAAAAACATACAGCACGTTGAAGGGCACGAAAAAATAACTTTTGAAATACCATGAGAAGAGAGTCATTCTCCTGGGGATGACAGAAAACCCATGGAACATGTTCAAGAGAGGCCAGGGGAAGGGAGTCATTCTCCCTTGGCTTTATTGTGAACTGTTCAAATCAGTACCAGGAGAAGGGAGTCATTCTCCTGGTCCAGAACGTGGAGTTGTGCAAAGATTGTGTGGGAGAAGGGAGTAATTCCCACCTTTTTTCAAGAGAACATTCCTTTGAACATCACCCGAACACAAGGAGAAAGGAGTCACTGTGCTGGGGAAAGAACTTTCTGTTGGATTTTATTAGTCTTTAGTTGTAGTGCAAGAGACTACACTAGGTTGTGACACAGGACAGATCTTTTAGCATTAATTTGCTGCAGGGAAACCCTCTTAGATCATAGGGATAGTGAGGGTCTTTCTTTTATGAATAAACGTCTATAACCACCGCCATGCCATCTTTGTGTCAGCTTCCTTCTCCGACACCCTTACATTAGACAAGCTAAAAGGACTAATTTGGAAGAAAACATTACGCTTACCATCCTCCTTTCCTTTTTCACTAATCAGAGTAGGATTGGGTTTGCAATCCATACTTTCCATCATTTCTTTTGAGAAGCTTCGATTGTTTGGAAAGAGATTACATCTTCCAAATTACTCGTTATTTGGAGATTTGCATCAGGTGATCTTGAATAATCTCTCGTCTCTCCTAGATCAATTTACACTTGAACATGTACAGTTTATGAATGAAATTGGCACTGGTTGCGAGGATTTGATAGGCAATGAAAACGAAGTAAAGCTTAAAACATATTTATATGATTGTATCCAGCAACACAGTGCACTTTATAAGTACAGGATTCATAGCAAGGAAATATAATACTGTACCACATTATTTGTGTTCATTTCCTGATTGAAAGTTCAGAACTTTATTCATGCATCTCCGTTTCAACATATTATGCATTTTAAACATCATGGGCCCATGCAGAGGCATTCCCAGGATCTGCCCCTGAAGATGCCCAAATCAGTTAGAAACTTGGAAACATTTCCTGTCAGATTGTGAGGCAATTTACTTACCTAGGCATAGGGGGGCTGATTCATGGAATTTGTGCACTGAAAAACGGGGATTTGTGTGCCATTCTGCCCGCAAATCCCTGTTTAACAAATGGGGATTTGCGGGCAGAATGGCACACAAATCCCCGTTTTTCGGCGCACAAATTCCATGAATCAGCCCCAGGGAGTTTGTCCTTTTATTTTGAAACTTTGACTACTGAATCTTTTAGGAGTGATTACTTGCGGGGAATCAAAACTCCCTAATTTTAACCCTAATTAGATTGATAAAAATCATTTTTGAAAATTGGGAGAGGAAGAGAATATCTTACTTTAGTAGAGAATTTGCATTTGAACTTTTACTGTGCACACTGTACAGTAATATGAATTGAGAAAATTGATATTTTATTGTTTCATGAGCTATATCCTATTCATGAATTGTTATCTACGACGATCTATTTTGTGTAAGGTTTTGTAAACGAATTCACTATAAAAAAAATTGAAAAGTTTTACGCAGGCTGGATTGGACGTGTTTGCCTCTACAATTTGAACCTTGTGCTTTGTGCATTGTAATTGCATTTAAACAAAAAATAAGCATTTAATAATATAATATGATTGTATACATAGGGGGACCGCCACTATCATTAAAGACATTTTGTTTTTAATGAAAAGATGATAATGATCAGTATTGATGGCTCTGGCTCCTGTGATTGGGTAGTTAATTGTGTACAGTCACTGCTTGTTACCCACCTGTGCAACCTTGGTTTGCTCTTTGCAGTCTAAACTTGTGGTTGCATTTTGACTGCACATAAGGTTTTCCCGCAACTCTGTGTTGGGAAACATATTGGACGGAATCTGTGCCCCCTGAATTTGTGCGGACGTGGCCCGACACCATCACCCTCCTTTCAAAACCTCTTTTGTGTTTGGACCGGATGTTACAACTAATGCAGCATTACTCAGCCCAGATGCTAAGTCTCTCCTTTTGAAATGCTAACCACTATGGGGGTCATTATGATTTGGGCGGTAAGGGATATCGGGCACCGGTAAGGAGACCGGTGCTGGTAATCCCTTACCGCCCAATTCCGAGGTCCCTTAGCGGGAACCGCAAAGGACGTGTGGTCTGACCACACGTCCTTCACGGGTCCCGCTAAGGGACCAGGGCGCTAATAACGTGCCTGCTATTCGCGGGCCCGTCATTAGTGCCTTCCCCATTCCCATTGAGCCCTATGGGGGGCTCAAATGGGAATGGGGAATGGTTGGTTGAATGGGGACTTACCGGGTCCTCCAGGGTCGGAATGACCCCGTAAGTCCCCATTCAACCAGACCGGTGCCAGACCCGGTATTGGAGGCAGCCATGGCGCAAATACCGCCATGGCTACCTCCAATCTCGAAATGAGGGCCTATAATTGCGCAATCTATACCGTTTACCATAGTAACCCGTGTTTAAATGAAGTTGGGCAAAACGGTTGAGATATAATAAAAATCTGCTTGCAGTATTTGATGTTAGCTACATGCTTTAAATGTTTTACTAGAATAGCACGTCAGTTG
Organism: Ambystoma mexicanum; assembly: GCF_040938575.1. Lineage (NCBI taxonomy): Eukaryota > Metazoa > Chordata > Amphibia > Caudata > Ambystomatidae > Ambystoma > Ambystoma mexicanum. The sequence goes on along the minus strand of NC_090938.1, from coordinate 108,264,797 downwards.
GAATACGAGCTGGAAAATCACTAAGCGAACTCCCATATTTACCTGCAGCCAAAGCCAAAACAATCAGATAATGATGGACAGTTATGCTCAAAAGGTAAAGGTGCAGAATATCACCTGAAAAAGTCTACCAAGGGTTGTAGATTTGCAAGCATCCAGTATCTCAACATGTTTCTTAGTCCTCAAAACTTTGGTGGGCTGAAAAAGACCTTAGAATGCATTTTAGACCCTCTTCCAAAAAGTGGGAAAAACTTCAGGTGCCTGGAATAGGGCCTTACACAGCATCCTGCATCCCAGAAAGTGCGGAACTGCACATCAATGACCTATGCATGGAGGGTGATGGAGAAATGTTGCAATAAGGTGTCAGTTGGCAGTGCCGCTCCGGAAGCATGAGGATCCACATATGGACCTAGAATTGGAAGAGTCGCTTCTACCTGAGCGACAGGGTGCACGTAATGGACGACTCATATGTCTGCATGTCACAGACATTGTTTTGATGACCAGTCTTGCAGTGTCAGAGCCAGTGTCATTAGTTTCTTTAGTCAATACAGTTCACTAATATTTTCAGTTAATTCAATCTAATATAGTGCCGTGACATACACCTCAATCCATCATCATTCCTAAAGCCAACAAGGACCCAGCACCCCCCACTATTCTCCATAACCTCAAAGACACTATCACAAACCCAAAGCTCCACCATACACCCCAACCCCAACATGGCCCCACCATTTCCTCCTCCTTTATTCTTTACGTGGCTCTTTCCCACTGGTAACAAGAGTGGGAGCGCAGAGACCAAAGGACTTGGGCTTCTGCCCATTGGTACCCGATGGGGGAGACCAACGAGAAATGGGTAGTTGTATGGTGTCCCCAGATCTTGTACCAACTCAAAGCAACTTGAGAGTGTGTATTACCCTTCCTTTCTGGGGTGTGGAACATAATGGAAAAGGCTCAGCTGGTTTTGATCAGTCACCTCACACGTCGACCTACCTTGACTTGCGTTTGTTTCTACCACGAGATTCAATACACTGTAGATTTACTGTATCATCTGCACTTTTCTGTGTCCGATGCCAATTCACTCACAGGCCTGGCAGCGTCTTGCATTTCCCTCACCTGCGGATTGGCAAGGTGCTCTTGGATAGCCCAACCTTGCCTGCATCACCTTCAGCCAGGTGGCCTGGTGGGGATCATCTGCAGTTTATGTTCTCTGTGCAGGAGTGACGTTTTGGTAAGGTGATCCTGCTTGCTGCCCAGTAGGTCTTTGTCCACTGGTGAGTAATAGCCGTTATGGCCCTGAATGTCATCATTATTAGTATCTTGAGTATTCCAACATGTCCATTGAAAAAGGATGGACGTCTGTTTGTTTATGCCCTGTGCAGTGGATGCACAATGACGAAGTCAAGCCAGGAGCAGGGTGCCAGCCAACATAAAGAGAGAGCGTCAAGGGGAAATGGCAGGTGGGTGGGTGGCAGATCTGGGGCAAAGAGGCTTTGGGGTAGAAATGGACTTCTGTGGGCCAATAGGAGCATCATCTTACCAGCAGTTATTGTCCGAAAGCTTATATCACTGATTGGCCCACAGGAATCCCACATTCTACTTTGCTTTTCTGATGTCAAGGAGTGTTGTTATTATGAAATGTTGAGGCATTTATTTATTTATTTATTTATTTATTTATTTATTTGCATTTAATCTATTTAGATTTTTACAAAGACGTTTTGATCATGTTGGTAAGTATATTAGTGTTTTGACTGTGCGTTCTATGCATGGACCAAGAAAGAAAAGGTCTGCATGTGAATAGACTTCAGAAGGGGACCCAATATCTTCATCTTCTAACTAGAAAGGCTAGTCCGGTTGAGGTTGAGTGGCCTTCTCCAAGGTGATGTTTAGAAGTTTGGTCGCTGCTATTAGCCATCTAGTTTGGGCTCCTGTAATGAGGCGGTTCCACCAAGTGTTTTCGTCGTTGACGTAAGAGTTTATGAACAGGGGGCCGAGGAAAGCTTTTCTTTCTTGGTCTATTGTCGAGGCATTTACATTTATTAATGTTATTAATGAAATATCTTTGTCCAATGCTGCAGGCAACACACAATATCATAAGCCCTGAAGCCCGACATATGGGTGCAAGGGAAACGAGGGTGCAAGTGGAGGCCTCAGGGCCCATAAAATCCTGTCTTGCCCAGTGGTTCCTGGGCAATAAAGCTGTTATCATCCTGCCATGGGGGGGGGGGGTGCTAGGGAAACATTGAATGTTTGGGCAGGAAGCAAAAAACACACAAAATCATTGTAATAAGGTAGTCTGGAAAGCCTGGATCCTGATTGGTCTCAGGATTCCAATGTTCTGACCTGGATGCTAAGGTTGAAGTTCTACTTATAGCTCATAGGCAACTTTAGAACCCATAGCGCTCCTTTGCAATATTTAGTTTAAGTAGAAACACCTGTAGTGTAACTGGACATTCAGAGAATAGGCATTCGGTAACCTTTTAAATCTGTACTGGTCAGTCTCCTGTCTAGTATTATATTGAAGGGTTTAACAAAGTTGTGTTCATACTACCTTCAAGTATCTTCTATCCCAGCTGGGCGTTTTACAGCAGGGTACTGTGAAAGTGTTAGATGTCCTTGATCTTACAGTAGAATGGATTTGTCTATGGGAATCTGTAAGACACTTGGAGGATTTCTTCTTGGCTGCCTTGCAACCTATGAACATAGATTTAAACACTTTTGTGTATCTGGTAGACAGCCAGCGGATATTACTCAATATTGATGTCAACTTGGCCCTTTTCTGCTCTATTTAACTTCCATGCCTCATTTTGGCAGAGCTCAAATGTGTTGACTTCTTCGTAAGTTGTCCTAAATATTGTCTCTTTCCCCAGCCAAGAGGGATTCAAATGGAAATATGTAGTATTTGTATTACATCCCTCAGAGAAAGATATATTTTTATTCATTTTCGTGTCCTCACATTTTAGTTACATATGCTAACATTGTTTTTTATTTATCACACTGTGAGTTATTCTGTAAATAAGACTAAAGTCTGTACATTGAATCTGGGCTTTAATTTCACTGAACTGCTGGTAGAACCTCTTCATATGTTAGTGAGAAACTGTTGCCAACGTTGTATTTATCTCAATGGCTTTCAAAGTGCCAGCACCTTCACACTGCTGTGACGATTGGGTTGCATGACTGAGAAGACAATTGTCACCATGGATGAAGGGTGTGTTTCATCTTCTTGCGAATGTTATCAGGGTTCGTGTTTTTAAGCAAAACTGTTTTTGTGTGGTCCTGTCAATGTGCTCCAGAGTTCAGCACCCTGGAGCCATATGGTTTTGCCTCAGTGCTTTTTGAGTTTGCTATTCAGTGTTCACTAAGTTTAGCACAGAGTGATCAGAGGTTCTGGCTGGGAATGTGATGTTGTGCATACTTGCCCCCTTCCTATTCAACCTCTATGTGTCAGACATAGGAGAGTCATTGCAAAAGGAAGCTCTCGCTTCGCCTAGATTTACCAAACACAAACTCACATGGTTCTCCTGAGCAGATGGCTTTTCAATGTTTGATTTAACTGTTAGAGGTCTGCAGAAGCTGATTAACACGTTCATTCTATGCATACATTCTAAAAAACAAAGGGGATGAATTGCACGATGATAAAAAGAACACAAAATCACTCTTGGTGGATTGGGGAAGAATAATTAGAAATAGCCAATCCCGTTTTATATTTGCTGTTCCCAGTTTTTGACAAACCAAGTAAGGGCCATATTAGAGATTGGCTAACTATTAAAGCAGTTGGCTTGGCAAGTCAAGCTTGTAAAATAGACACAAAATATAGTATAGGTTTGTATTCGCCCTGTACTATAACTTGATATGAAGGAGAATTTTTACAGTACCCAATTCATTTCCTGTTTCAGCAATTCGCTATGAATTGGGAGTGTGTTCATTAAGATGCAGGGTGACATGGGATTATTTAAAACAGTATGGGACGATTGTGCACTCAACTAACAACACTCTGTATAATGATCTAAAAGAAATTATGAATACAGCATCAGTATGGAATGGCTAGGTCGATAGAATAATTGAGATCATTGTGTGAAAACATTTTAGAAGAGATTGGGCCTAATAAAGAGGAATTAGTAAATCGACCGAGTCATACCAAACATCTCTTAGAAGAATGGGACTGTATTAGAACAGTAGGTTTGGGGTAAGAACGGGAATCAGGAAAAGCAAGTCCAATTTATGGACTCACCCGCCCCCATGCACACTTGAATGCTGACAAACAGCCAAATGTATAAACAAGAATCAATTAGTCAGATACAAAATTCAATCAAACGATACACAAAAAATGGTGAAAGTAGTGAAGACAATGTAATGGCTTCTATTTCTTGAAGAGGCCACACAATCTGGGTTTGTGTGGCCTCTTCAAGAGGACGCGCACCCCTTCTTCAAGAGTAAATCATACAGCAAGAAAATCCTAAACAAAGTTACAAAACATGAATACAAATTCATGATTTTTTTTTCAGTTTACACAATTTCTAACAAAGGATAGTCAAGAGTCCTAAATCTGAATGTTGTGTAAAAGATCTTAATCAACCAACACTCCCATCATCTCAGTCTGGGTAGCGCAGAGAGTACAACAAATTACATGATATACCAAAGAAACAACAGGATGTGACCATTGGTTTTACCAAAGACTGATTCTATGTATTGCGACCACCTCCCTCATGTAGCATGCCAAAGTCATGCACTTAGTGAGTAGCCATAATAAGAGCCCAACTAGCAGGGACCAACCTAGCCTTAATGTCAGAGGACAACCAATTGAATAAAGCAGTGTTATTAAAAAATCTACAGAGTTCCAAGGGCGATATGTGAAAAGATAAACAAATCAAAAAGTAAACAGGTTAGGACCTAATAGCATATAAATCAAAGTAGTGTAGCACTCAAGATGGCGATGCACCTCTTACCCTATCTGCGTATACATTAAAGACAATCCACTGTAAGTTCCCCAAACGTATAGAGAAAAGCATACTTCCTAAACCAGGACTGCTCCAAAGTGCCCCATTATGCTTTCTGAGGATGTTGACCTGGAGTGGACGTCAACAGAGCATACAGACACCCACACCTCTCTCTGAAACACATATAAACAGAGATTCCGACCGAGGCATTAAGAGCGGGTCTACTGCTTCTAACACTTTCCCATCTACTATGTAAAAAGCATTAACCTCACCTAATAGAGAAACATCTTGTCACGGTGTGCGCTGCGGAAACGCGAGGAACACCGTCTGCGGTCTAAGTAAACAGGGGAGCCGTACAGCGACTACGAGTGAGTCACGTGACGGTCTCTATGTGAATGAAACTTAAGGAAGCTAGAAAACGGACAATGTATACAAGAGATGATCCATCACCATATTGGGAGGGTAGCCGCTATCAATATGTACAGATCTTAGTCTCACTGTGTTGGTATTGACAATCCCCTGACATCTCAAGGGTGAAAATCATCCTTGATTTAAAATGTAAATTACCCCTTTCGAGTCCCATCCTTGTTGGCTCATTGGTTATCTCACAGATGTGACATAAATCTCAATGTGGCAAGAAGATGTAAGTTGACCTACTACGAACATTAGAAGATGTAAGTTGACCTACTACGAACATTCCTCCAAAAATACATCATTGCAATTAATAAGAGACACCTTCAATAGAATGTACATCAGAATGATTTAACATTGATATAGTATCACAGTAATAGGATTCTCATAGAAAGGTCTGCATATGTCAAGGAGACAGATAGACAATTTATAACACTCCAACTGTTAGATTTGCAACACGAAGTGAGGGAACAATAATCAACCCACTATCGTGTGTGGGTCTATGCCTTAAATTAAGTCCTTTTATTGCTAATTCAGATAAGCGTATTCAATTTAAATTATGCAGCTAAAGACCCTGTACTTGACCTTTATATCAAAAAGGCATACCAGTTTATCAATATACTCTTAAGTTATACACAGGCAGTGTATCTAGCTATACTCTTTATCAAATAGACCAAAATCTACGCCATAAATTCTTTTCACCTTAGATCCTAATTTATTGGTCATGGTTTACATAATGATGTGTTATACATATAGTTAGGTAACAGTATGCCAAACCATGCATGTATAAAAATGTACTACTATACACATTCCCCACTAGTATACTGAAATGGGGCAGTCTACACCTTAGTTCACAACTGATTGGTCACAATATATCCATAGGTCTAGTGTGCCAAGACAGTCAGCATCCCCATTACAGTAAATTCAAATGAAGCAGTTTAGGCACTACTCCTCATTAAGACCCCTTGCGTGAACCGTGTCCAACCATTGTATCCAGAACATCTATATCTGTAATAAAAGGGAGTTAACGTTGCCCCCCCTTCCTGGGGCATTTGACCACTTCCAACACAAAAAAAGTCATCTGTTGATGTTCCTTAAAGTGCCTAGCCACTGGTCACTTTACGTTATTGCATCGTACATTCGATTTGTGCTCTCTCCATCTCTCTTTGAAAGGTCTAGATGTCAGACCTATGTAGAGATGTCCGCAAGGACATTTAATCGCATAAATTACCTCCGGTGTAACACGTGGCATGGTCTCTCAGTGCAATTTCTTGACCTGTGTGTGGGTGCGAAATGGTTTTACCTTTCAAAATATTCTTACAATGACTACATGCAAGACAGGGAAACGTGCCCTTCCGTTGAGGCCTTTCCACTTTCACCAGTTTGTCCTTAAAGTTTGTATCCTTTTTGAACTCCATCATAGGTGGTCTTGGGAAATGTTTATTTAGTAAGGGGTCATGCTGCAGCATGCTCGAGTTTTGTTGATAATCTTAATGATTTGGAAACTTTGTCTTGAAAATGTTCATACAAACAAAAATGAGAATTCCCTCGTCTGTTTTATTGGACAGAGCGGTGCATCTTTTGAAACTTCTTCAGATCTGGTTCTGGCATTTTCCAAAACTTTGTTTGGATAGCCCCTCTTCTTGAACTTCTCCACCAACTCAGAACATTCTGTGTCCAACCTTCTGGATCCGAGATCATTCTTTTAAATCTAAGTATTGACTATAGGGAAGGCTTTGTATCATGGCTTTGGGGTGAAAACTTTAGTAGTGTAGTAGATTATTCACAAAATATGCACCAAATTAAGGTATTCAAAGAAGGATAGGAGTTATTGATGTGTCCCATACCAAATGCCAAAGATATCATCAATGTACCTCTTCCCACAACCAAATTTTATTGGCCCTTCTGGGCTGGCCTAGGATGAATGTTCTCTCAAATTTGTACATCAAGATATTCGCATAAACTGGGGCCATTGCTGTCCCCATAGATGTTCCTGATGCTTGAATGTAGTAAGAACTCTGATAGCTGAAATAGTTGTGAAACAGAATAATCTTTAATAGCTCCAAAACAAATTGTGTATTGCCTCTCACTGTATGTGAATTTAGTAGCAGCCATTCCACGGCTTCAAGGCCCTCATTATGTGGGAGCGATGTGTATAAACTACACACATCCGGGGAAAACAGCAGACAGTATGGGGATAGTGCAGTGATTTCTTTCAGACAATTAAGGAAATCTGTAGTGTCCCTCAGGTATGTGGGAATTCCCTGAACCAAAGTTTGCAATAGTTTATCGACATCGATAGCTAAAGGGTTGAACACAGTATCAGTACCTGCCACGATAGGTCTAAATGGTGGTTCAGTACGATTTGTATGTATTTTGGGTAATCCGTAAAACACAGGGGTAATCAGAAAACCGATTAATCAAATAATTCTTAGTTTTGAGGTTAATCTAATCGTATTCCAATGCTTTATCCACCATTTTACAAGTCAAGATTGTGATATTGTTAATTGGATCATGATTCAGTCTTGGCAATAAGAAACAATGAGGTTCAGGTCACGGACCACAGTTCTCCTGTGGGCAGCTGGCTGGCTCTGTCTGTGAGCAATTGGAGGTGTTTTTTCTTGAATTTTTGGATTCTGTTGGTGGTGGCGACGGGGTTCACTCCTTTTTCCCCTCCCTCATCCCCACTGTTGCTGCAGATAGGGTTGCATGCCCCATTAAGGGAGATCTTACACCTCTGGAACATGCAGGCGGTGAGACCAGTGCCTCTTACAGGCAGAGGCAATGAATATTATTCCAGGATTTTTGCAGTGCCCAAGAACAACTAGGCAGAGATGAGGGTAGTCCTGGATTTTTCTTCCCTCAACCTTTCGCTCCCTCTCGAACGCTTCAAGATGATAACACTGGCTCACATAGTGGAGACTCTGTGCTCAGGAGACTGCATGTGTTCCTTAGACCTCATAGATGCATACCTGCATGTTCCCAACTTCCAACCGCATTGGATGTTCCTGTGGTTCCCGATTATGTCACACCATTTCCAATACAGGGTCCTCCCGTTTGGTCTCAATGTAGCGCCGCACAGGTTTACCGAACTGATTAATGTGGTGGCATGCCTTCTTCAGTTGGAGGGCCACCACCTATACCCTTATTTGGACGACTGGATCGAGAGGCCCAGTACTACCGAAGGAGTTCCCCACTCTGCCAGAGGTTAGCAGATGTCCTCAACCGACTGGGGTTTTCCCCCAACCAAAAGAAGTTGCAGCTGCACCCCTCACAGGATCTTGTGTTTCTGGGGGTCAGGTGGGACACACTGGTTCAGAGGGTCTTCCTCATGGCCAACAGATTGAAATCTCTGTGAGAAGGCAGTTCACCATTTTCTGTCCAACCCTTCAAACTCAGCGTGGTGGTTTCGGCACTTGCTGGGACTCATGGCCTTGTGTGTTCTGACAGTACCGCACGCCAGACTTAGAATGAGGCATCTTCAACTTCATTTGACATCTTCATGGGACCAGGAAACCCAGTCAAAGTCAGACAGGCTGTTCATCCCGCACACTCTTCACCCAGACCTCCCCTGGTTGCTCCTCGACTTCAATGTGGCCGTAGAGGTGCTGTTCTTGCAGCCAGAGCCCTCTCTTGTGGTGACAACCGATTCTTCCTGCAGAGCTGGGGGGCAACTCTGGGTGACTACTCCATTCACAGCTCATGGTCGAGGGAGGAGACCTTGCTGCACATAAACCTTCTGGAGCTCAGGGTAGTGGGCCTGGCACTCAAAGCCTTTCTGCCATTGGTCAGGGGCAGCACCGTCATGGTCAGAATCAGCAATTCAACCACAATGCTCTACCTGAACAAGCGTGGCAGGACCAGGTTGCTGTCACTCTGCAGGGACGGGAGTTCTATCTGGGAATGGGCACTGTCACAAGGGATTTGGATCAGAGCATTTTACCTCCTGGGTTACAGCAATGCAGAGGCACGCAGGTTGAGCCGGTTGGGCTACAGCATGTACGAGTGGGAATTTCACATCAGCTCCTTGTTGCCTCTCTTTTAGAGGTGGGGCTTTCCAGATCTCGACCTGTTTGTGTCTCCGCAAAATTCTAAATACCCCCTCTTTGCGTCATGGGAGAGGCAGAGTCAAGGCTCCTTGGGGGATGCGTTCCAGCTGTGCTAGAACAACTGAAACTGCCATGCTTTTCCTCTGCCTCCTCTGCTCCAGAAGACCCACTGCAAGTTTCAGAACTCGGTGAGCCGCACCCTAATTCTAATTGACCCTCACTGGCCATCGAGGGCGTGGTTCTCTGTCCGACTACAGACCAAATCGCAAGGCCCAGTCCATCTGCCAGTCCTCAGCAGGGGCTTCCTCACTCAGACCCAGGCAAGCTGACACTCTAGACATGGCTGCTGATCAGCTAAGTCTTGGCTTGGCACACTTCTCAACGAGCAATTGGAACATTGTCCAGGCCAGGATACCTTCTACTCGCTCACAATACAAAAGTAAACGGACCAGATTCTGTCATTAGGTGCAGGAGCAGGGCGTGGATCCTCTCATGTGCCTCCTTGACAATGTTTTATCTTACTCTGTACATCTGGCCCGCTAAGGGGTCCAAGTGGATACTTTTCACACTTACCTGGTGGTCATTGGGGCCTACAGAAAGACACAGGATGATACTTTCCCAGCAGCTAACCCGGTGGTCAAAGCACACCTCAAGGGATTAACTAAATGTTGTGCTGGCAGCCTTGCAGAGCACACCCTTTGAGTCAATGGCTTCAGCCAACATCAAGTGGTTGACGCTCAAGTCGGTTTTGCCAGTAGCGCTCACCACGGCACATAGGATTAGTGAGATGCAAGTGCTGTCGTCGTGCGAAACATTCATAGTTTTTCACAGAGATAAAGTACTTCTGTTCACATATCCCAGATTCCTGCCCACAGTGGTTTCACCATTTCATCTAAATCAGGAAATATGCCTGCCGGTATTCTTCCCCAATCTGCAGTTTGACGCAGAAAGGGTACTCCATTCCTGCAGAGGGTGCTCAGATTTGAGCTCTCCCGGACAAAGTCTTTCATAAAGTCAGAAGCGCTATTCATCACGTTTGGTGGATTGGCCCCGGACACCCAAGCCTCCAAGGTCTCCATCGCCCGTTGGATGGTCCTGGCCATTTCAGAGACATATATACGCCCATAGGAAATAAGGTGCCTCCAGGGATCTGTGCACACACGGTAAGGGCCAAGATGACTGCAGTGGCATTTCAGGTAATCAGTAAAACAGCTACGTGGGCCATTCTGGAAACACTACTCTCTGCACATCAGTTCCTGGAAGGACGCAGATTTTAGTCAGACGGTTCCGAGGAACCTCTTTGCCTTCAGCTCATTTGTCTGCTAATTGGTTGGTTCTGACCCAGTTGTCTTGTTTCGGTGGAATCATCCGAAAGGATGGAGGAAAGGGGACGGTACGTATGGGTAATAAAAATTGCTCACCATAGTGACTAGAGCACTCATAGTCCTTTGTCCCCTTTCCTCCATGCGTCCCACAGCTAGAAGGCTAAAAAGCTAATATAATTGCATAGCCAGGTTTACCAGTATCCGATGTGTCAAAAGGCGACTGCGGTGAGGGGCCGGACGGCGGGGCTACTGGGCGGTCCCATGTACAGGGCCACACCCCACTCTTTATACTAAATTTAAAGGGGAAGCTAGCTTTTTTCACTGCTAAAGGTTCCGGTGCCGTCCCCATGCCTGAGGGTGCCCACACGGATGGAGAAAATGGGAGTAAGGAATATGAGTACTCTAGTTACTACAGTGAGTAACTTCTATATTGCTGACTCATATACCAAAATGTGCTTTTATGACAGGCAAATCTTCATATGCTGTGTATGATAATGGAATGCAAGGTAAAGCCTAAGAAGCCCAAGTGCTGTTAGAACAAGTCACGTGCAGCCTTAATTTCCCAGGTACTGCCATTTTATGCCAGGTAAATCCCGGTGTGCCAAGTATAATCATTATCTTAGATAGAGCCGCATATCTCCAGGTGTTTCCACTACCTCAAGTATAGGGTAATTTGTCCAGGCACAGCCTTGCGCTAGTGGGGCAAACCTGCCCCTCCAGCAGTGGCAGATATAAGACAAATGGCTCAGTAATCCAGAATGTGAAAACGGGCCCAGAATGGCTAGGGTGTTGAGGCGGATATAAACAGGGGTGGAATTTAGGTGTGACGAGCACACATTCAAGGTAAATGATTCAGCTTGTTGATTGGAAAACTTAAATGAGTCACTTTGATGTGATCTCAGTTTCTGCAGTTTAGGAAAACACCATGCTATGAGGAAACGTGATTTGCCCGGGATCACACAATTCATGACGTGGAGAAGTCATGATTTAAAAACAGCTGTCCTGGCTTCAGAATCTGCAAGTTACCAATTAGAGCACATCTTCTGCCTTCCTTGCTTTGCATCAACATACTGATATTATGGGTTCTTTCCTCATATGAGCGGAAACGGTTGCTTTTTTTATAAGGCGGATTTACAAAGCAACAATCTACATTCTAAATCAAAGTGAAAATTAAAAAAAGAAACCATGAGCAAAACATATTGGATAAAAGTAGTCTGTGTTATTATTTCTGTACAGTGGTTGCTAACAATCTTGTACATTGTAAGGATGTACGTCAGAGTCAGCGCTTGGAATTAAAATCTTAACTGACTGAGCCTCCAGTCCACTGTAAAAAGGGGGCAATTTTAAGTACATCAATATAAAACGGTCACACATAAAACATAAAACAGTCACACTTGTGCAAGCTGCATACACTGGTAAAGCACGCGTGCTCCAATTGCACACACAAATAAAGATGCCTAATTCTTCAGATGGCATCACACGTGCTACTGCGGACACTGTGCAGTTTCCTTATGGCAAGGATTACACCTCATAGGCCTGCAGGAACCTTGTGTGGTGCTAGCTCCGCTGAACACAGAGTTGCCATTTTGATTTTGTGTCGCGGGAGGATAGCTCAGGGGCAACATGCTTGCCTTGGAAGCAAGACGGATACGGAACAACACGGGTTCACTCCCCGGGTCTGAGCTCAGAAACCTCAAGGCATTATAAATAACCTATCATATCATAACACACACTAAAACTGCCAACACCAGCTCATTCCTTTCAGGCCCCTGATGCCTTTTCACTGAGTGTTTTATCACTTCATAGGCAGCTAAGTGTGAAGGGCAATAGGTTAGGGGTCGCAAGGGCAGTGCCAGGGAGAACCAAGGGGAATTCCAGGGGTAGCATCTGCTACATCTGGCTACCTCCTAGTGGCCTTCGTGACGTCACCCAAGTGAAAATCCACTCATGCATATTCATAAAAATGAGTCTTTCAAAGTGTATTCGTCCGAAAGGTTCATGCTAATGTTCACCATTTTGGGGTCATTCAGTGCGCCCTGTGTACATGGCAATGGCGAAACCATCTGCAGATAGGCATGTAGCCCTCTGCACTTCCTCATGGAATAGACACAACCTCTTTTGAAGAATGGAATTATGAATCATAGTTAATCCGACTTCACGCGGGCAGTGGTTTGCGGCACCCATTTGTCACTCAAGCCCTTGTGTGCTTTGGTTGTCTAATTTCACATGTTGCAGGGGCATTGCACATCCATGTCACTCTGGAAGGGCAAAGTATCCTTAACTATAGTGCTGTTTTCAGGCCACCACTAAATATTCATACATATGCAGCAGACATGTGGATAGGCCAGTGGTGAGGTTATTCAGGCAGAGCAATAAAGCCCTGGAGCGCCTCTATTGGCCCGGTGTTCTTATTCTGTTTCTCATCGCTCTGCACAACATTTCAATATTAAGAACAACACATCCTGAACTATTGTCTTTCTCACAAGCTCTTGCGATATTGTATTAATGTGTGTGTTCATTGGATGTGAGAGTACACAGGGTTTTTGAAAATAAAACATCTCTAAATCTGGACAGGTTTACGAATTTACAAGTTCAATGAAGCACTGAAGCCATTCCACGCCAAGCAGAAATAAGGGTTCCCGTGTCTACGTAGTGGAGCCATTGCTGGAACTAACTTAGGAACGACCTGTAGGGACTCAGCTTTGTGTCCAGTTCATTCCAGACTGGTGCACTGCTCTCCACCTAGATTGTTCACCACAGAGCTACCCGTCATTGGCCACTCCTTGCCTTGTGCGGAAACCTGGAGTGTTTCTGGGGGCTCGTTCCAACTTGTGCAATTCCTCAACCCAACACCGACATCTCTCTGCCTATGAGATCATGTTAAGGAGTGAGCGGAACAGGATGTTTCTACGGTGCTGCGTGGTAAACGGATGGCATCAGGATTCAGATATCAAAGGAATAGCATCTGGTCGTTACTCATGCTTTAGCTGCGCCCAGGTGCACTTCTGAAATAGGCTATACATTCTACAGACAACCAAGCCTATTAGCCGAATTCATAAGGAATGTGGCTGCATGACGGTGCTCAAAGTCCTTCAGTAATGCCAGGCCACCAATACTGAGAGAATGACCCTGGGAGCCGGTGGCCAGCTCAGTCACATTGAAAGGTTTCATGTCAACACTCAAATCCTTCGTCATCAGTCGGAAATATGAATGTTCTAAGACTTTCCAGTACATATCACAATATCTTTATTGCGTTGCTACGAATGTGTGACTAGTACTTTAGACCAGTGGAAGATATACTGTGGTAAAAGGTCAGCTCAAAGTCTTGGGTGTAAGGAAGAAGGAGAAGCGTAGCTCATCTGCCTCCTGGGGAAGCTACATGGAAACTCACACAGTCAGGGGAAGGACTGAGTAAATGAGAAGCGCTATAGAGCACAGTACGCAAGTTTTAAGAGCCCTAGTACTATGAAAGTCACAAGCTACAGAGCACAGTACGCAAGGTATAAGAGCTCTCGTACTATGCAAGTCACAAGCTATAGAGCACAGTACACAAGGTATAAGAGCTCTAGTACTATGGAAGTCACAAGCTATAGAGCATAGTACGCAAGGTATAAGAGACCGGAGTACTATGAAAGTCACAAGCTATAGAGCACAGTAAGCAAGGTATAAGAGCCCTAGTACTATGCAAGCCACAAGCTATAGAGCACAGTACGCAAGGTATAAGAGCCCTAGTACTATGCAAGTCACAAGCTATAGAGCACAGTACGCAAGGTATAAGAGCCCGAGTACTGTGAAAGTCACAAGCTATCGAGCATTGTACCCAAGGTATAAGAGCCCTAGTACTATGAAAGTCACAAGCTATAGAGCTCACTACACAAGGTATAAGAGCCCGAATACTATGGAAGTCACAAGCTATAGAGCACAGTACGCAAGGTATAAGAGCCCTAGCACTATGGAAGTCACAAGCTATAGAGCACCGTATGCAAGGTATAAGAGCCCTAGTACTATGAAAGTCACAAGCTATAGAGCACAGTACGCAAGGTATAAGAGCCCTAGTACTATGAAAGTCACAATCTATAGAGCTCAGTACGCCAGGTATAATAGCCAAAGTACTATGAAAGTCACAAGCTATAGAGCACAGTACGCAAGGTTTAAGAGCCCTAGTACTATGAAAGTCACAAGCTATAGAGCACAGTACGCAAGGTTTAAGAGCCCTAGTACTATGCAAGTCACAAGCTATAGAGCACAGTACGCAGGGTATAAGAGCCCTAGTACTATGCAAGTCACAAGCTATAGAGCACAGTACGCAAGGTATAAGAGCCCTAGTACTATGCAAGTCACAAGCTATAGAGCACCGTATGCAAGATATAAGAGCCTTAGTACTATGCAAGTCACAAGCTATAGAGCACAGTACGCAAGGTATAAGAGCCTTAGTACTATGCAAGTCACAAGCTATAGAGCACAGTACGCAGGGTATAAGAGCGCTAGTACTATGCAAGTCACACGCTATAGAGCACAGTATGCAAGGTATAAGAGCCCTAGTTCTATGCAAGTCACAAGCTATAGAGCACAGTATGCAAGGTATAAGAGCCTTAGTACTATGCAAGTCACAAGCTATAGAGCACAGTACGCAGGGTATAAGAGCCTTAGTACTATGCAAGTCACAAGCTATAGAGCACAGTACGCAGGGTATAAGAGCGCTAGTACTATGCAAGTCACAAGCTATAGAGCACCGTATGCAAGATATAAGAGCCTTAGTACTATGCAAGTCACAAGCTATAGAGCACAGTACGCAGGGTATAAGAGCGCTAGTACTATGCAAGTCACACGCTATAGAGCACAGTATGCAAGGTATAAGAGCCCTAGTTCTATGCAAGTCACAAGCTATAGAGCACAGTATGCAAGGTATAAGAGCCTTAGTACTATGCAAGTCACAAGCTATAGAGCACAGTACGCAGGGTATAAGAGCCTTAGTACTATGCAAGTCACAAGCTATAGAGCACAGTACGCAGGGTATAAGAGCGCTAGTACTATGCAAGTCACAAGCTATAGAGCACCGTATGCAAGATATAAGAGCCTTAGTACTATGCAAGTCACAAGCTATAGAGCACAGTACGCAAGGTATAAGAGCCTTAGTACTATGCAAGTCACAAGCTATAGAGCACAGTACGCAGGGTATAAGAGCGCTAGTACTATGCAAGTCACACGCTATAGAGCACAGTATGCAAGGTATAAGAGCCCTAGTTCTATGCAAGTCACAAGCTATAGAGCACAGTATGCAAGGTATAAGAGCCTTAGTACTATGCAAGTCACAAGCTATAGAGCACAGTACGCAGGGTATAAGAGCCTTAGTACTATGCAAGTCACAAGCTATAGAGCACAGTACGCAGGGTATAAGAGCGCTAGTACTATGCAAGTCACAAGCTATAGAGCACCGTATGCAAGGTATAAGAGCCCTAGTACTATGCAAGTCACAAGCTATAGAGCACAGTACGCAGGGTATAAGAGCACTAGTACTATGCAAGTCACAAGCTATAGAGCACAGTACGCAGGGTATAAGAGCCTTAGTACTATGCAAGTCACAAGCTATAGAGCACAGTACGCAGGGTATAAGAGCGCTAGTACTATGCAAGTCACAAGCTATAGAGCACAGTACGCAGGGTATAAGAGCGCTAGTACTATGCAAGTCACACGCTATAGAGCACAGTATGCAAGGTATAAGAGCCCTAGTTCTATGCAAGTCACAAGCTATAGAGCACCGTATGCAAGGTATAAGAGCCTTAGTACTATGCAAGTCACATTCTGGAGCTTGGGAGACTAAGCTTGATGGGCCACAAATAGTAAAACCCAGCCCATGGCTCAAGAGTTACCTTACCAACAGATATGCAAATAATCTCCCCTGAAATAGACTATTTACCCTCATTGGGGATATCCGGAAAAAGAGGAATACATTTGGCTGTGCAGTTGGCTGACAAGCCTGGCCCTAGCATGTGTTTGCCAGCTGCAGCTCTCCTGACGGTTTGGATTAGGACTCCTAGCTCATCATTGACTATGTTGGCTAGGGCCGATGGAATTTGTAGTCCACAAAACATCTGCATTCGTATTGAAACCGACCGAACATAACATCTCACTTGCACACTTACTTATATCACTATGCTCAGTTTCACAGTGGTTTGTAACATTGGTGTGTAACTGCATATCTAAAAATAATTTTCGTCTAATGCTCTTTTTGTTATGTACACAACAAATGTTCCTGTTGCAAGGAGTCGCGCGTGTACTATAGAAAAAGGAGTGCATTCCATCCTAGTTTCCTAGTAAACACATCCCTTCTTATGAGCTCAGATGGGAGCACTGCACAGCAGGGAAGGCAGCTGGATAAGGTATGTCCTGTTTGAAATGCATATGGGCGGTGATGCTGTCCGGGGCAGCTGATTACAGAAAGCATTTGTGTTGTTCAGGGTGTCTTAACATGTTTGGCCTTTAAGTGTACTCCATTCATAGCTTCCATCAAGTGGGGATCATTGTGCACCCATGATCTCTCAAAGCTTGCACACTAGACCACACTTACACTTAATAGGAGAAGAATGAATAGGCATGTCCGGGCATCTTTGAGATACAAACGGCTGTGAGGCAGTGACAGATTGCGATAGTTGGGACAGCCAGTTAGTCCCTGTGGGGGAGAAGGTGACAGGGACTAGTGAAAAGCTGTTTCTGGTATTGGAGTATTTGAATGTGTCCCATTTTCAAGAAGGGGTTCCCTTGTAAAGCTCCTGGGGTTCCCTGCATGCTGGTGGAGACGGAGCCGCGCACGGTAGAATTAGACTTTTGCTGGAATATATGGCTTTCATCCTCTGATGGATGCCACTCAGAGGGAGACTGCTTGGTGGTTAGCCAAAGTGGAGCCGCTGGAAAGGCTTTAAAGCCAGAAAGCTGTGAGTTTTGATGACATACTGACTGGCAGTGAAGGACAGAGTGTAGTGATTAAGGATCAATTGTGAAATGGAGGGTTACTATGCCCATTGTACCCTGTTATCCGTTTTAATTCTTTATAAAATATCCTATATTGTGAGGGTTCTAGGGCCCTCCAAAACCATTTGGGCCTCCAAGTCTCTAAGGTGTTCTCGCTGGTGGTGTTACGTTATTTTAAAATGGTTTTATACTTTGCCTAAGCACCACAGTAGTAATCCAGAGCGCTGTGAAATCCAAGGTTGTCTAAGTTGTCTCTGTATACTGCTGATTTGTGGGCAATGTTTGGGGACTTGTATGTGTGTGTGTGAAAACTTCATGTGCTCAAGTTGCACCAGTCATCTTTTGCATGTAACCTTCGGTGCCTACCATGTACCCAACCCATTGTGCAAATGGGATGTAGAGAAGAGTTTTGTATTTTTGTATTCAAGGATCCCGGTCCTACTCCCCTCATGGAGCTACGAGCGCTGCTTCTGGCTGAGGGGTTCTTCATGCTGAAAGGAGCAGAGTGAGTACTGGGATCTGGCCAGTAGTTGACACACAAGCGACTCCCGTTCAGGTTGCTAGCACGCACATGTACATTCCTGACAAACAGCCTGCTGAAGTCTAAACGAATTGCATCGGAAAAAACAAATATAAAGAGATATCTAGCTTGATATAGTGGCCTCTGAGTAGATACATTTATGGATTGCCAGAAAACCATTTATTTCATTTTTAGTTTATTTTTTAAAGTGCGGACCCAGCTCTGGAGCAGCGGAACATTGCACAGAGTGTGGGTAGCCGTTGGATGGGCTGGTGTCTTTTACCAACAGCACAGTACTGTGAGTTACTACCTGTGTGTCCATTGGGATTAGTCCTTGGTCGGGTGTTGCTGAAAAAGTCACATTTTGAGAAATTTGCAAATTGGAGAATTAATGGGACATTCTGAGCCAATTCGGCAGTCGAGTTCCAGAGGGTGGGTGCGTGACAAGAGAAGGAATGTTTGTCGTTCCTCCCTTTGCCAATGAGTTGTGATTTGAGCCGGATGGTCGATTTGGTGCATGAGGAACGTGTGCCACAGATATGTGGATCTTAGCTGCCAGGTACGCTAGTGTGGTGCACAGAAGCGACTGCTTTGTATATGTTACATGCAGTCTTGAACATCATCCTGGCATGGAGAGGAAGCCAATGTAGCCCACGTAGGATGGGGCTGGCGCTGTCAAATCTAGGTAAACCCGTAGCAAGACGTGGTGCACCGTGGTGGACTGCTTTTAGCTGGGAGCTCCATGAGTTGGGAAGTTCCCCCATTGATGTGCAAGACTACAAGGACCTGTGCTACGGTCCAGACATCCTGCAGCGGATTGAGAAGTTTGATATTGCGAATGGTGGAGATTTGAGGCCCGGCCATTTGGGTCTTCCTGGCTGTGCGTTTGACCCAATTGATATCTCACTTGTTTTCCAGTAATCCCTGCAACTATCAGAATTATGTGTTTCACTGTCTGGCGCTAGATTCTCCTAAAAAAAGGATGTTAAATCCAGCCCTAAAGGTTCCCTTTCATCCTTACTGGGAAGACTTAGGATATATTTTATGATGTGGCCATGTGGTTCACATAAGGGAGTGTGACATTTAATTGAAGACGCAGATGACGTGTCGTGCCTCTCTCTTGGTCAGCAGGCAGCTAGCGCCACTTCTCCCGCAATTTAGAGGTCGCCAGAGAAGTGATTAAGTACTGTTGAGGCACTTTGCCCAACTGAAACGTGGATGCTGACTGGATATTGAAGTAATGAATGGAGGTGGGACATGGTGTGATAGTCTATAAAGAAGGTGTCCCACAGTGGTATGTATTCTTAACTTGCGTCAGGCTGCTGCTGTCATGCTTCAGCTTCCAGGTTTTTCAGTCATTGCTTGTTCTCCCCAAAGTTCAGAGAACATCCGAAGGTCTATGAGCTTCAGCGATTTGACAGCATGTATAACATTGGAGAACTCTGGTATTGCGTAATCTGCAAACACAGCAGATTCTTAAATAGGATTCCGAAGTCCCTGAGCTTGTCAATGATTACAGCGAACAACATGGGGGATTACATCGCATCCCTACATCGCATCCAGGCAGGTCCAACTCAACCTTTCCTTCTTCTGGGTTTGAAAAATTTTGTATTATTAAATTGAGTAACATTAACACTTCTACTTACAATGCGCCAATCGTAAAGCCTTTTGAACCTTGTTTTGCAAATCAAACTATTCTTTATTCTTTCTTTGATGAACTATTTCAGCAACTTGAAAATGTTAACTATATATATCTTGGGCACGAAATTCAAAGGGAGAGAACTCCCTAATTTCTTTTCCTAATGCCAATCGACACATTCACCATGACCCACCTGTAGCTCATATTTTCTAAGAACACCATGTTGTGTCTTGCTTGATGACTCATACAGTTTTTGATTCCAGATACACGTGAAACCGCGCCTTTTAACTCGGTCGAGTTTCCTTATTGTTGATGGGATTAAAGCATCATCAATTTCATGTTTATTCTTGTTATCCCCTTTGAAAAGAAATGCGTTCTCGTTCCCGCTGATGCATGCAAGCAGAGGCGTTGATGGGGGAGCGGGGGGGGGGCTAAGGTGGCTATAGCCCTGGGTCTTTTGTTTGTAGCCCGAGATAGAAGCTCATGTGCTACAACCAAAATGCTAGCTAGACCAGAGTCCCGCCAGTCTCGACATTAGCTTAGTCCCTGATCGTTTCCCGACCTAGCAACACCCCGGCATGCAAGGCTTGGACAGAATATTACTTGCCGGGACGCATGTCATCCACAGTTTGCTAACCCAGACACTCAAATGTTGATGCTGATGCTTCTGCACAATATTGTTGCCATGCAGTCTACTCTTTGAATCATCGCTCACTAGTTCCCCCAAAGGATCTTTGTTTTTAGCATTAAGAGGTCAGCAATACCACAAAGCGTCATGCTTGAATATTTACAAGCAGCAGTGATCGGTAGACTGGCTTTTTTTGCCTTTCCGTCTTCCATTTTCCATAAAAGGCATTGCCACAATAGGCATCAGATGGACGTCTGCTTCGAGGCCACAGTGCTGGGTGCTTCTCCAGCATGGGGTCTTACATCGATTCACATGCTCATAGAATATTCCCTGTCGTCAGGCTGGGAATCCTTGGTAATATTAAAGCAGTTTTGCTTTAAAACTTGCTCATCGCTTCTGTAACCTATTGCTGTCACTTTGGGTCATACTGCCCCAGCCAACGACATTCGCCTTCCTAAACCCCACGCCTTGCCGAGTCCTTGTGTTTTTTTCCTCTAAATAGCGAAAACCTTTCCTTTTTTTGTGAGAAATCGTCTCAGATTCTTTATTTTCCTCTTCACCTTCAGTCACTGTGTGACTAGGGGCGCAGGGACCCGTTGTTGGACGAGATCCTTTCCATCGATCTCCATCTGCGAGAACATCATTGACACCAGCTGGGAAGCATAAGGCCTCATCATCACAGACCCTGTCGAGGGATTCGTCAGCGGCTTCAATGTCAACAGTGTCTTTGTCATCTCAGCCCTCGTCGATGGACCTGTCGACGGCTACACGGTCAACAACCTCATCCACCAAAACTGTTACTCTGTCGATGACTACCTGATCGTTAATGACTTTCGTCCTCAAAGACTGCTTCCTCCTCGACGGGCTTGTCTAACACAGTCATCGTTTCCACGATTACAACTTCCTCAGCTGTACCGACACCATTATCTGCACTGCCCTGGTGATTGCTCCCTTTCCTCAGTACACTAGTTTGGAGAGAGAGATGCCTCTCTCTCACATTTCTCCTAAGACCCTCCAAGGCCGCACCACTGTTCACTCTGGCTCCACTGGATTCTCCCAGATTGTCGTCCCCGTTCCCAGTGATTCTGTCTTCCAGGCCGTCAGAAAAGGACCTACCAGATGGATTCTACTCCAATCACGGAGGCGGTCAGGGAGAACCTGATCCCATTCTCCCTGTACCTCAGCAAGGGGCTCATACATCTTACCAGCCATCTTGGCCAACTAACCCTTGGCCTCAGAACCCGGCGCTGGCTCCTACGGCACCTAGGGATATGTCAGTGGACATTATGGCCACTCTCCACACGCTGTTGTCAGAAATCCAGAAGTGTCTCCTGGCAGCAACCATACCTGCTTGAGGAAAGAGTCCTCCAGTGCCTTCCCGGGCCAGGCTGACTCCTTCTCATCCAGCGCCGGCTGCTCCTCAACAATTACTGGTTGCTCTTCCTCCGGTGATGGAAGAGGCTGCTCAGACAGATACTGATATCGATAATGTCATGACCCAGGATACACAGGGGACTGATGAGTTTGAACACTTTGTTCCCACAGATGGGGAGCCTCCTGATGTCGAGATGCTTTCCAGGGACTGTCAGAATCAATCAGTTTGTTTCATTCAATGATCTCCGGGATGCTACGCTGTTCAACCCAATTACTGAAGAGAAGACAAAGGAAGGTGTCCTTTTTGAGTGGCAGGATTCCTCCGGGAAGACTATGGTTGTGGTTCCCCTTTTAGATGACGCTTGGGGAAAATGGCCTGTTGGTCATGAAAATCCCTAGCACAGCCCCTGCATAAAAGGACCGCTTAGAGAAAAAGTACCAGGTCCCTGAAACAGGCCCGACGTGCCTCAGGTCCCAACCATCACCACATTCTGTGGCCTCTACTGCAGCTATGGTTCCTCCCAATCAGGAAGGTAAGAAGCTGGACGTGACTGGGAAGCACATCATCACAACTATGGTGTCTACTATCAAAGCTGTCAGCGCCTTAGCCATTCTCTTGAGATATGACAGAGAGCTTTGGTATAAGTAGTTCCCCATCCTTGACTTCCTCCCAGATGACATGAAGACCGAAGCCTTAGCTTTGTTACACAAAGGAGAGGTAGTCTCTGACCATGTGATAACCGTCTCTGTGGATATTGCAAAGTCAGGCTTTGGGCAGATGGGCAATGGAGTGGTCCCCCTGTCACCAAGGTTGGCTCACGGCCACCAACTTCCACCCAGATGTATAGAAGAAAGTGGCTGACATACCATTCGATGATGATAACCTTTTTGGGAATGCAGTCAATGACATCCTGCCATCCATAAAGATGGACACCGAGACAACGTTCTTTGGGCACTCTCCAACAGAGGAGGCAGTGCTTTCGCTCCTCTAAAGGGAATATCTCCAGATCCTCAAAAGGGTTCACCTTGCCCTATCCTTAGCCCTCCCACTCAACCAGCAAGGAAGCATATAGGGGGCGTTCCCAAGCCTACAGAGGTGGAGCACAGTGTCGCTGTACTCCAGCATCCAGAATGTAACCGCCAGGGCAAGCCAGACTTGGCGCAGGGCCCGCAACCTCACTTCAGCACCGCAGTGGGAGGCCAGTTATTGCAGTTTACCAGCCAGTGATGCAACATCTCCACCGACAAATGGGTGCTCAATTTCATCCAATAGGGTCACACCCTGGAATTCCAGGACAAGTGCCCTCGCATCCCCAAATAAGAGCAGCAGCTAGCTCAGCTACTAAAAGAGGTTCAGGCCATGTTAAACAAAGTGGTGATAGAACCATCCCTCTACACGTCCGGGCTCTGGAGTGTCCACCAGATACTTTCTGGTGCGAAAGAAGTCAGGAGGGCTGTAAAGACTGGAGGGGGTTTTCTGTACTCCTGCCCTCTATATGGCAGAGTAGAAGCACAGATCACCCCAGCCAAGGTTCTCTATAAGGTAGCTTTGGACAAGCAACCAAGGCTTAAACTCTCAGGAGGTAATACAGGCTGGTTCTTAAGTAAAGTGTAGTCTCCATGCCCCCCACAAAGGAATGTCCACACACTATGTTATGTGCTAACACAGTTCTTTATATAAAAATAAATAAGTTTCAAGATATACACATCAATTAATAACACACTTTGGCAAATCTAACATGGCAAATATATACAATGTCTATGTGTTACCACACTTAACTATTGACTCCTTTAAAAAGCACCCACTTCTGACAGTTCTAATGGCATACAAATCAAGCAGTAATGTGTATCACCATAGGACATAGGAAGGAAGACAAGTTAGGTTAAACAATGGCAGAAGGGTTCTCTTGCTACTAAGACACAGTTCTGTGTGAGGATCCTCCCGCCCCACCTGGGCAACCTGTAATAAAGTGGGTTAACAAGCCCAGTCCATTAATGTTAAAATAGTCAAAAATGTTCCACTCCCCCAATGTACCTGAGGTTAGCAGAGTTTCTTCAATGGTTCGTCGACGGATCCCGGAGCCACAGGGTGTTGAGCGACCTCGAAGAAATGTGAACCTCAGCGTTGAGAGTCCTCAAAGAAATGAGTTTGGTGCCGCAAAGAAGACTTGATGAAGACCATAGGCCCAGCAGCAAGCTCTAGTGTCAGCGTCAACGTCGACGATCGGGACTCGACCATGGCTGGATTTCGGATCTTCACTTGTCAGCGTCTTTGTGGACTTCAGGTGGGGGGAAACCCACTGGCAGATTCTCCTTGGTCATCGACAACCTCGACTTTCACCAGCGGGACAAAACCGTAATGGAAAGGGAGCCCTTCGTTCAAAATGTTCTCAGGCAAAAGGTGGAGCGTTGCGACTCCGAGGGTCGAGCAGAACAGCGTCATGCTGTCGCCGCTTCGGAGCACCACGACTCGACTGGCTTCCAGCGAATATGGAAATCCTCTGAACCCCATTTGACGGCAATGGATTTTGATGGCCCCAATGTCCTGGTGCTTTACTTCAAGATTTCTCGGCAGACCTCGTCTCCGTTTGACAGTCTTTTGGGAGTGGCTTCCAGGGTGCCTCGATGAAGATCAGCTTCTGCACGATGTTCCCTCATAGCTCAGAGAGAGGTCTCCTAGCCAGGTCCTCTCTTGGATCAGTCCTCGACAGACTCGACAGCTTTCCGATCGGGTCGAAGGAAAGCAGCAGCAATTCTTCTTCTTCCAGCTGGGCTTCAAGGATAAGCAGCTTCAAGTTTCAACTTCAGCTTCTTAACAATTTGGTAAGTTAGAGGTCCCCAGATATACAGATCTGTTCTTCATTCACACTGCTGAACCGAGCGCACTCAGCCAATCAGTCAGAAGGCCATTGATACAGGCCAGCAGCCAATCAGACTCACAGTGCATCCAGGTTATTCACTTTCACCCAGACACCCATAACAAGGAATGTGGATTGGGGCAATCACCCAGCCTTTTAGCACATCAAACTGCATTCATGTCAGTTTCAGGCAGGGCTGTCTCATTCTTTGATACCAGACACCCATTACATGAAGTGCATATTGGTCACACACTACATTCACCCAGGTCCCACCACAAGGGTGTGCCCACAACATACAGTCACTGGGAAGGCTCCAGCCAGTCTGGCTTGGACTTCCCCACAATACCATATATGGTTCTTCCACCTAAAGGCCAGTCAGGGGAAGGGACGGAGTCAGGGCTTCCCAGGACTTCGGGAAAACAAGGTAACAGGTAATAGAAACCAAGAGGCCATGGATGCCATCTTGTCACCTATCAGGAATCCACTGATTCCTATGGCAGGGCCTGATTATCCCAAAATAGAGGATACTCAGAGCACCTGTTAAATTCAGCATGGAGCTGCCACCAGCCCATACCGTGCTCTGTGGGCCACACGCAGGTGCCCAAAAACATAAACTAGGGGTGCAGGGTTGTACCCCCACCCATGAGTGCCATAATGGTATCCCAAGGGTCTCTGTTCACCACAACCAAAAGGAGGAAGAGCTGCACTGCCAGGAGTCCGACATGGACTCCTGTGCAGAAAACAACAAAGAACACACATGATAAGGGAGTACAGGACAAGTACATGGAGGCCCTGTCCCTCCAATGCGTTTCCAGCATCACAATGGTGGAGATCCATTCTAGACTTATGACACCTAAACAAGTTTCTCAAATTCAAAATATTTAGGATGGTCAGGTTGCAGCATGTACTCGGTCAACTGGAAGAAGGAGATTTCCTGGTAAACCTCGACTTGGAGGATGCTTTCTTCCACATCCCCATTCATTGTAAGCACCAGAAGTTCCTACGTTTTGTTGTTCAGGGAAGATATTACGAGTTCAAAGTCCTACCATTCAGCCTAAAATAGGGCCCAAGGCTGTTCACCAAGTGCTTAGCCCCGGTGCTGGCGCACCTGCATCGCAACGGAATCTATGTCTATCCCTACCCAGACGATTGACGTATCTGGGCCCGCTCTCACACGCTGGCAATCCATCCCACTGCAGAGACCATCCAGGTCTGAATGTCTATGGGATTGTCAATAAACTATCAGAAACCCTGTGAGTTTAAGGCCCCTGGATTGTGCATCTGTTACTGGATGGAATTACACCAGAATCACTCTGAGTCCAAATAACCGGACAAACTCAAGAAGATGGCAAGTTGCTGTTTTATTAGACATTAACTAAAACAGGGAGTTAGAACGAACTTCAACGGATGTACGCTCATTCTCAGCGATGTACAAATGAAAAACAATTATATACTCTCTTTGTGCATCAGAATGATGTTATGCTATGTGCCAATAATGAAAAACCTATCAAGGCTTTAGCCGGCCCGCTCAGCAAAGGCCCACTTCTAAGGACCCTGTCTGCTCCCTGTCTGCCTCCGGAACGCTAATTGGGGTCCTTCCTGCACCTTAACCACAATGATGCTGCCACCTCGCTCCTCTAAGAAATCCGGACTGCCTTGACTTTGCCTCCTCCAGAACTATGGGTTAGTTCCCTCCTTAAGGACTCACTCCTACCACCTTTGACTATCACTGTTCTTTCTGCTTGTTACTCCCATGTTGTCATCCTGATGCGCAGTGCTTCGTAAAAAAACCTTTGCTAACATCTGAATCCAAGATTGAAAAGTGAAATCTTGCTGTTTTTGCTTTGTGCTAAAAAGTCAAATCTTGCTGTTTTTGCTTTGTGCCAAAAAGTCAAATCTTGCTGCTCATTGCAAAATTCTCTGTATGTTGCTTCTATACTGCTGCTTCTCTGTAACTTGCCAGCCCAGTGACCCCACCACTCTCTTTTGTCCCACACCTACCTGCCTTAGCCCCCCAGTTTCTCCATCCTCTCCTCACTTCCACCCCCATGGCGCTTTCTGTTTCTCCTATCTTTCCCAACTGCTTCTCCATTGACTATCCTTCCCTTCTCACTAAGTCTGGTAGGAAGAAGTTCAAATGGATATCTTGGCCTCTAACCCTGGTCTTCCTATCGCCGACACCTACTCCAATGCTTCCTCCAGACAGACACTCACCGACATCCTCTTTGTCGTTCCTTCGCCAGATCTATGGACTCCTCACATGATCTCTGTGCTCTGTCCTATCTCCTCCTCTCCCATTAATGGTGGCACTCGATAGGAAGTTCTCATAGCTTCCTTCGACTCCTCTAAAGTCATCATTAATGTCTACCTAAATGGCACTGTCATGGTCCAAGGCCCTCAGGCCAATCTCCTTCTCTTTGACAGGCGCTTCCCTCGCCTCATCAATTTCCTCTCATCTCCTGCTGTCCCCTCCTCTCCCCCCTTGGCTACCTTGCCCTCTCTCTCCTCCTCTGCACCTCCTAGGGCTCTTTCTCCTCTGCAGGGCGTACCTCTGATCTGTACCCCTCGCCGGAAGGCCTTTAAGGCT
This sequence comes from Ambystoma mexicanum, assembly GCF_040938575.1. Taxonomy (NCBI): domain Eukaryota; kingdom Metazoa; phylum Chordata; class Amphibia; order Caudata; family Ambystomatidae; genus Ambystoma; species Ambystoma mexicanum. The sequence continues at coordinate 108,237,509 of NC_090938.1, read as the reverse complement.
AACAACCTTCTGCATATTGCCACTCTTAACTCTCGCTCTGCTGTCAAACATTCCTCTGACATCTGGCACCTCCTTGAAGAACAAGACCTTGGTGTCCTTGGTCTTACTGAGACATGGTTCACGGCCAGCTCTGTCACAAGCTTTGACACTCTCCTCCCTGATGGCTACAAGATCCTCTCTGCACCCAGATCCTCCCGGTCTAGTGGGGGAGGGGGGTAGCCCTGATCTTTCCTGAGTGGATTCCTGCCTCTATCATTCCTACTTAGACCTACTCCTCTTTTGAATGCCTTGTCTGTAGGCTTTCTCTCTCGCCTACCCATTCTCTTACTGTGGCTACCATCTACCGGCCTCCTGGTCAAATCACCTTATTTCTCTCAGAGTGGGCGGACCTCTCCTCCTCCCTCCTGGCCTATACCACTCAACTCCTCCTCCTCGGTGACCTCAATATACATTTAGACTCTCCTTGTTCTTCCTCTGTACTCTTCCGTGACCTCTGCAACTCCCTTTCCCAGTCCATCCTCCCCTCTGGCCCGACTCACTCTGCAGGGCACACACTCAATGTCTTGATCTCCTCCGACCTCTCCCTCTCTATCCCTCTGACCACTGCTCTCTCCTGGAGCGATCACTCCCTCCTCTCATCTCTCCCTCTCTTCTCCCCAAGCCAAGCCTACCCCAACACTGCCACCTACCTTCTCGGACATCCAGCCCATGAAGCGTGTGTCAGTTGAGGCTTTTGCTGCCACTTTCTCTCCGCCCCCTCCACCACTGTCTCTGGTCTACTCTTCAATTTCTGTTACTCTTGATGCTCTTGCCACTGTCATGAGGATCCGTTTGAAGTCCAAAGCCAAGTGCAATTCCTGGTATGACTCTGACCTAGCTACACTTAAACTTAAAAGTAGGGCGGCTGAGAGGAAATGGAGTGCTTCCCGTTCATCCTCTGACAAACTGGCCTGTTGCCTGCTACAAAGGCAATACCGACTCTCTGTCCTCACCAAGAAGAGAGTCCACATTCAAGCTCGTGTCTCTGCGGCATCTAACAACTCGGCCGAACTCTTTCAAATCTGCAAGGAGCTGGCCAACGATGCTGCAGTCTCTACCCCTCCTGTTGCCTCCCAGGCTCTTTGCAATGCCCTTGCCTCTCACTTCATTTAAAAAACCAAGGACATCCTGTCCACCATCTCCACCCCCACTCCTCCACTCCCCTCTCCATCTGTGCATGCTGACCCTCCTTTAGCCACCCCCCCACCATCCTTCTTGTCCTTATCTCTTTTCTCCCCTGACAAGGTCGCTAGACAAGTCCAATCTATGAAAGCCTCGTCAAAACAGGTTCATCCCTGTTCCTCTAAAACCATCAAGGACCACATTGACACCCTCGCTCCGGCCCTGATTTTTCCAACCACTCCTTTGCCTCAGGATCCTTCCCCTCCCCTCTGAAGCACTCCCTTGTGCACCCTCTTCTCAAGAAACCCACAGCTGATCCTTCTTGTCCAGCTAACTATCACCCAATTTCCATTACTCCCTTTCTGGGAAAACTCCTGGAAAAGTTGGCCATCTCTCAGTTTAATCTTCATTCCAATTCTGTTGGCTGTCTCCATGACCACCAGTCTGGCTTCAGAGCTGCCAGAAGCACAGAAACTGCGCTCCTGAACATCCGTGAAGATCTGCTCTCCAACCTTGACTCTAACATTCCCTCTGTCCTCATCCTCCTCGGTCTCTCTTCTGCCTTCGACACGGTCAACCATACCATCCTGCTCAACCGTCTCTGAAAACCTGGGTATCACTGATCAGGCTCTGGCTGGCTGACCTCTTTCCTCTCTGATCGACCCTCCCACGTCCAACTTGGGTCCTTCCTATCATCTATCTTCTTCCCGCCCTGGCTTTTCGACCAATACCTGGCAACTCTCGCCCACTGAATTGCCATTTTATTCTCAAATGTCCAGTGCTACGCTGACGACACTCAACTCATTTTCAGGCTGCCCTTAGCCACCTCCTCTCCCTCTCTCATCTCTGAAAGCCTAACTGCCATTCAAGATTGGTGTGCCGCCAATGATCTTTGTCAGAATGCCAGCAAGACTGAGATCCTCCTCATCGGCACACCTTCGCCATACTTTCCCCTCACTTTCTGGCTGGCTTCCCTTGGCCCTCCCCCTACTCCCACCTTCGATGCTAAGAATCTCGAGGCCATCTTGGACTCCACCCTTTCCTTCTCCGCCCACATCTCTGAGGTCTCTAAAAAGTAAAATTTCCTATTGCACCTCCTCAGAGGTACTCTGCCTTTCCTCTCCTTCCCGCAGAAGATCATGGTATCCCAAGCTCTGGTTCTCTCTAGGTTGGACTATTGTAACAGCCTCTTTCTAAATCTACCTGCCTCTACTCTTTGCCTTTTGCAACTAATCCAGAACAGGACTGCAAGACTTGTCCTTGGCCTCAAGCCCTGGGATCGTATCTCTCCAGCTCTGAAATCTCTCCATTGGCTCCCAGTGGATGCAAGGATTAAATTCAAAACCCTCTGCATTGTCCACAAGGCTTTCCGGGGCCTGGGTCCAAAATACCTTCAGCTACCCCTCTGCAAATACCTCCCCTTTCGAGCTTTTCGCTTCTCTACCTCTAACTCCCTCAGGGTCAGTCGTTTTTCAAAGAACCGAGCTGGGGGTAGATCATCTGCGGCTGGGGCCTCCCTCTGGAACAGCCTCCCTGCCACTCTAAAACTTGAGGAAAACCATCTCCGCTTCCGGAAGCACCTCAAGACTTTCCTCTTTTCTTTTGCCTTCACTCCCCCTATCCCTTGCTGATCTCTTCTCTCTTGGCACTGTGCACCTGGCCACCCCCTGTCCACCGGGCCCAGGTACCTGCTCACCCTGCCACCGTCCCGCACTGCCTCCGGGGCACCCCTTGCACTGGGGTCTGTATCTGTAGGCATACAGCCCCCCCTTTTTCTTCCTGCACTTATCAGACCTACCCTGTTTGCTGCCTTAAACCTAGCACTTGCAAATTGCTGGCTGCACTACCACTGTTTGTTGCCTTCATTATTTATTCATTTATTATTATTTATCTGTTTCTCCTCTGCTTTGCACTTTCCACTTCTCCCCCCTTCCATGCACTTTTCCCCTCCCCCTCTCCCATGCACTTGCGCGTTCTCAATGTCACTGGGCCTAGTAAAATCACTGTTTTGTTCTTCCCTGTTCCCCTCCCTTGCCTTGTCGCGCTCTAAAACACTTGTGTACGAGCGCGATAGAAATAAAATATCAATATCAAAACGGTCGGGATTGGTTGAGGGACACATCTAGAAATACAATCGGATAGGAGCTAGGTTTGTTATTGGCTGTCTGATATCAGGTGGACAACTCATTACTACCTCTTCAAACTTGTCATTTTAAGAAAAATCAGTTACACAGTGTTTCATTGGTTTCTCAAGCTATGAGGTCCTTCGTTATATGGACTAATGCACTTGGTTGGCACGTGCTTGCCATGTCTGGAACTTTCGGTTCAATTAGCAGCACATAAGACAATGCTCAGGTGCAAGTAGATAGGACATGAAGCTGCCCTACCACCCAATTAGCCCAACATCTCTCATCACCTATGCCTTCTGCCATGAAATTATCTTTGTAGTTGGCCTTGCAGAGTATTCTTGTCCTAGGAATGCAACGGGAATGAGGGCACTCACTATTACGTCTGGAACTCCAAGTTCAAGCCATATTTTCAGCCTCGACTCACGTGACATTCTGTTAATTCTGCAAGCTTTTAAATGTTTTAACGACTTAAGACATGCCATCCTTTGTGTTCTTTCTTGCACCTTAACGTGAGAGGTTTCATCCTCTGCACATATGTTCCTCTTCAGCGTAGATAGCTGACCTCGACTTCTCAGTTCTTTACTTCAGGCCAGACAGCCTCCCAACGCAGCTCCAACAACTTGGTATTCTACTGCGACACAGCCTTTCATTTTCTCTCCATAGTTCTTTGGCTTAATTATTTCACTATACCAATGTCCAGTTTCTGAACAAGGCGGCTCCGCCTGCATTCTATTTACTACTTGTAGCTAGCCTATACAATGACTTGATCTATGTTGCATTTTAGCATATGAGCATTCATTATACTTCTGATTTCTACAGCACTTCTTAATGTGTACACTTCTTCTTTACCACTTTTAAGGTTCACTTGATGCTTTACTTCATCGTTTCCCCTCTAGGATTCATACATTGCCTTCATTCATTATTTCAGGACTTTGCACACACTTTCTTATGATGTCACCAGTTCATTTTCTTCACTCTTTCTCATATTCCTTCAGGAATCTCCTCCTGCAGGCTGTCATCAACTTGAGGGTACATTCGATATGGTTTCCTTAATGGATACCTTCTTCCAAATACTCGCTGCGGTATTGGTACAATAGCTGTTGTTAGACAGGGCACGGTTTCATGTCTCCAATTCAGGGAGGTAGGGGGGTAGGATCACCTGCGAATGTGTACGTCTGCTCCTCTACACCTGCGTTATATCATCGCAGAATGCACTGTTCCTGGGGTACTTCCTCAACACACTATTGTGTCTGGTGACTCCTACAGAAGACAGGGTAAAGGCACTCCTGGAAAAGGTCCAACAGCTTTCGGCAGCTCATGTTGTAATAGTCCGATCCAACAAGTCCCTTCTGGGGATGATGTCCTCATGTATCCACCTCGTGCCCTTTTGCAGACTACAGGTGAGACCCCCTTCAAGAGTTTCTGGATGCCAGATGGAAACCAATCACAGGCTCATGGAACAACAAGATCAAAGTCAACACAGCCTTACGTCAAGCCCTACATTGGTGGTCCATTTGCCCTCATCTTTCGAAAAGACGCTCCCTTTCAGACCCCTGCTCATCAGGCGACAGTCACTACCGATGCCTCTTTGGAAGGTTGGAGCGCCTGCGCGGTCCAGCTCTACGTATGCCAAGGGCTTATGGCTTCCGGAAGAGAAGAAGTTACATACCAAAGTCTTAGAATTGCAGACAGTCTTCTGGGCCTGTGACGTCCTTCAAGCCTCAGCTCCAGGGGAGGGTGGTCCGTGTCTTCACAGACAACACAACCACTATGTTTTACATCAGGAAACAGAGGGGGGACCCGCTCTCCCATTCTTTTTCGGGAGGTACAGAACCTGTGGCACTGGACCATTGGTCAGCAGATGTTCATCCTTCCATTTCACCTGGCAGGAGTTCACAACACCATCGCAGACTCGCTCAGCAGGAAGCTACAGTGCTGCCATGGGTGGGAACTCCAGCAGGCCTAAGTATCTCTTCTCTTCAGCAAGTGGGGTCATCCTCAAATCAACCCTTTTGACATGGCCAACTCCAAATGCCAGACGTTTGCCGGCAAGTATCCTTAGAACATGAGTCCAGGAGACGACTTTTCATTCCGTTGCTATGGCCTGTTCCTATACGCCTTTCCACCAATCCCCCTGCTAATACGTGTTATCAATACACTCAGACAATTCCGCTGCAAGATGATCCTCATTGCACCACCGTAGCCACCCAGGCAGTGCAATGTCAGTGGCTCCAGCTGTCAAGCTACCTCCTCTTCCAGACATCCTCTCCAGGGAAGGAGGATCAATCCTACACCACAATCCTGAGTCTCTGAACATAGCAGCTTGGCCCCTGCTGCCCTAGAATTCAGAAACGACTCAATACCTCACTGGAATGCAAGGACATTCTAGTGACAGTCAGAGCTCCTTCAGCGCTTTCCTAATATAAGCACAAGCGGAAATGCTTTACAGTGTGGTGCTGTTCACAGAGGATTTCTCCACTGTGAGTCGCGGCCCCACAGCTTCTGCCTTATCTGCTCCTGCTTGCTAAGTCCGGGATATCCCATTCGTCTATCAAGAGCTTATCCGGTGGTCTCACTGACTCATGAAGGAATTCTTCAAGGACCTCTCCAGGACGTTCTCTCTGGTGAAGGCTCCAGCTCCTGCATGGGAGCTCATTGTGGTTTTGTCAAAGCTAATGGCTCCACCTCTTGAGCCAATGCAATGCGCATCCTTGAAGTTTCTGTCTTGGAAGACAGCATTCCTAGTGGCTCACACCTCAGCCAGGCATGTTGGAGAAATTCAAGCTCTCTCATGTATACCTCCATATCTGTCATTCCATCATTGTAAGGTGGTTTTGCAGACTCATACGTCCTTTATGCCTAAAGTTCCATCAGACTTTCACTTGAACAAACCTTTACTCTTGCCAGTTTTCTTCGCTAACCCATCTTCATCGGCAGCAAGGGCGTTGAATTCGCTGGATGTTTTGCATGCCTCGAAGTACTATGTGGCACGCACCAAACCATTTTGAAAGACTTCTCATCTTTTCTTTACTTTCGGACCTATGGGACATGGGAAGGCCCTGTCCAAGGCTTCCATCTCCATGTGGCTCTCTGGCTATATCACGCATTACCATTGTCTGGCCAACAGACCTCTACCAGGCCAGCCTAGGCCACTTCACCAGACCCAGCACAGCAACTACAGCATTTCTCTCTGGTGTTTCCCTGCTAGACATCTGCAGGGCTGCTACGTGGAAGTCTACCTACACCGTCACAAGATTCTACTCTGTCGACAGGGATCACAGGGAGGAGTCCCAAGTCAGCCAAATGATGCTTCATAACCTGTTTGTATGAGGTTAGTCTGTTCCAGGGATAAGTGTATTGCTTATGGTGAGTCTTGCCACCTTCCATGGTTGTGTATATGTACTACTGTGTAATCATATTCATGAGAATGTGAATCCATGTAAGACCCCATGCTGGAGAAGGAACAATTTACTTAACTGCAACTCCTGTTCTCCAGCATGGCTCTTACATGGAGTCACATGTGAACCCTCCTTCCTTCCCCACTCTGGCTTTTCTTGGTTCCAACTGCCATTTTGCGTGGACGACCAATTCTTTAGATGGCCACTAGGGGTGGAGTTTAGGAGGACGAATGTCGTTGGCTGGGGCAATATGACCCAAAGCGACTGCAATAGGGTATTAAGGTATGGAAGCGACAAGCCGTTTTTAGCATTAAAGTGAATCTGCTTTAATATTATTGAGGATTCCCAGCCTGACGACGGGAATATTCAGGAGCATGTGAATCCATCTAAGACCCATGCTGGAGAACAGGAGTTATAGGTAAGTAACTTGTTCCATAAAGTGAATTTTTGTTTAGGACATTTCTAAACTTTAAAATCACGCTGTCTTAGGACATTTCAGTTCTTGATGGCCAATTAAATTGGGATCCATAACGTTCAACACAAGAGGCATTTCAAATAAAATAAGACAGCACAAGGTATCACTGTTTGAGTTAGCGCTGTATACCAGGCAAAAAAAAGCATAATCTTTACATGCTATAGGACCCTGCAAAGAATGTAAAGGTGGCGGTGCAGTTTTTCCTAGAATTAAGGGGTTTAAAATAACCAGAATCTGGGGTGTGGTGGAGCCATTTTGAGCTTTCTTTGTAGAACAAAGGCAAGCTCACACTGGTTTATAGGTACTGCTGCCGATCAGCTTCCTTCGCCTCTTGCACTGGATGCTCCTGAATTCCCTAGTGAAACCAATTGTCTGTGCCAAAATAGGCCAGTTTGTCTCTGATACCTTCTTTCATAGGGTACATAAATGACCAAATCCTGCTGGACGCAGAATGCTTAAGCAGAGTGCTCATCCATCCTGCATCCCAGATGCCACCTGATGCACAGAGTGGACCTGAGCGTAATGGGTGGGTTTAGGAATGGGCACACATGTTGGAAAGCCCCGCCCGATATACATATAATGATAGTGATAGTAAAGACGCTGTATTCTTCTTCCTGCTTCTAAGAGGCCCCAATGATGTCAGCAAGTCCTCCATATGTGTGTCAGGAACACATTTCAGGAGACTGGTCTTAAAGGGCCCATAATCTGGAAACGGTATGTGGGCTTTGCTAGGTGGCATAAACCCGTGTTCCGAGCTGCCCTGGGCCGCTCTACCTGTACTCCTCGCAACAGCATACATCCTCATCAAAATCCATTCCCAATGCATAAGAAATAAAAAAAGTACCTTCCTATGAACATTGTATTGCCTCTGGCTACAGCTCACAGGCAACTCTCCTCCACCATCTTGCTACTCTCCGACACTCAGAACTGCCTTGGAAATGGAAGACAGGCTCACGCCTGCTGTTTAAATGGGGGCCATCTTGTTTGTATTTTCTTTGAGGTACAATTGGGTTACAAGCTCCCCCAGCCCATTTTCTACCCCCAAATAGCTTTGCATTGCAGGAAAATGGTGATCAACTCCTAAAAGTGGCCAGCTGTATTGGCCAGTAACTATCCTCTTGCCCTCCAACTGTGGGTTTATCAACATATTGTCCTAATAAATACATCCTATCGTGTGGCGTTTCTAATCAGAAATTGTAGTATAGATTGTGGAATATGGTTAGTAGTGAAAGTGATTACAATCAGTGAAAAAATATTTTCAAAGAAATATCCGAAAAAATGTATTGCTAAAAAGACATCCCTGTTCCCGGGCAAAAAACATTGTCAGCGAAATTTCATCCTGCAATGACCGCAAGAATGAAATAAAGACACTTAAAAGTGTTTCAAAGTTATTGGGCCTCATTACGACCCTGGTGCTAATGGGTTAACGGCGCCGTAAAAGGCTGAGACGCCGTTAACCCATTAGCGCCTGATTACGAGGTCCCTTTGCGGGACACGACCTTAACGGCTGGTCTACACCAGCTGTTAAAGTAGGGACCCGCAAAGGGACCTTGGTGCTAAGTACGGTACCGCAATTTGCGGTACCATACTTAGCGCCTTCTCCATTCCCATTGAGACCTATGGGGCAAAAATGGGAATGGGGAAGGGCCATGGAGGAAGGGGGAATTACCGCCCCGCCAACCTTGTAATGGGGTGGTAATTCCCCCCTTCTCCATGGCGGAGTCGGTAAGTTGCCGGCATGGACCATGGTGCTATTAGCACCATGGTTTTCCGCCTGGGTCGTAATGAGGCCCATTATCTTTTACAGCCCCTTGTGACAAATCTTAATATATTTTGCCTTACCCTTTATTAGTGTCCGGTGAGCTGCAATGAGACAAACATCTACGCACTGATTGGTGCGATTCCAACCCTTATGAGAAGGTAATCCCTCTGAAGTTGCGGCATGCTTTTCATGCCTGTCCCGACCATTGTTTCCATGGAAAGGGAGAAGGGACTACCCGTAGTCCCTCCTCCCTGTTCCATTCGTTTAAATGGCCTCCGTGGAAAGGGAGAAGGGACTACACGTAGTCCCTTCCCCCGAATCGTGGCAGACATTTTTTTTGGGAGAGTCAAGAAACTGTCACAGTGCCGTTTCTTGACTCGATAAAAATTGCCATTAGTACGTGCCGGGGTACTAATGGCAATATAACCCTCAGAGGGCGGCCATTACCGGTCGGATAATTTCCCCGGGGCTCCGTTAACTATGGCTGACCGGAAATAGTCCCCCTCCACGGGTCATATTGCCTAAAACGGCCTGCCTCCAGACAACAACCTCCTTCTCCCGTGGCAGAAATAGCAATTACACAATTCCCTTTTTTTGCTTATCCAAACCCAGGGGGAAATCCCTTGTACCACCCTTGCCCCCTACCATTGGAGTCCCCTATGCTAATAAGGCTCACGTCAACCAGGCAGTCTTATCTTGCCCGACCTTATTCCACCATGACATCCATCATAAAGGGTTATCTATTGTGAGCGTAATGACATCACAACAGCTAGAAATCCCATTCTATCTAGAAATATGTTTTCAGATTCTTGGAAAACCGTAGAAGGCCAGGTTTAAGGCGTTTTCCACACAAAGACACTACAAAGTGAAACAGAGTTGCTTTTGAGTTTGTGTACTTTTAAGGCCTTCTGGGAAATGTCATGAGCCCCTGTACTACAGTTATAAACTTTTCACTTCATACGTTTCTAAATTACACTTTTTTTTGGTAAGTCACTTTCAAAATAGAACAGAAAATTTACATTTTTAGATGTACACATTCAAAATAATTTACTTGTTCTGCCGTGCTCTACAGATATGAAAAATCTTGTAATTTGTGGTTAGACGTGGTTTTAACTCAAAAATCTTTATTTAAATCATGAAACAGATCTGCACTTTTTGGGTGGAATCTTTCAAAGTGGTGCAAGCCAGTTAAGAGCAATCACAATGCTGGCAACAAGTGATGTCTGCAACATAGATGGCTATCATTACACACTAGGCCCTGCAGCACAGCTCATTACGTTTCAAAAGAAGATTTGATATGCGTGCCACTGAGTAAAAGGTGGTAGTGGTTGTGTTCCTTGGCTCCCCGCAATGTATGTTTTGGTGATTGGATTTCGTTTCTAAAGTGAGCGGCTTCTTTCAGATGAGTAGAAAGGAGGGAAAAGGAATTCATTGTAAATGTTCAGAATCCCAGGCGTTTTCGTTACTCGTGTTGCGTTGATTTAAAAGGCACGGAGGCCATGTTAGGAATATCGCATCTTGAAATTGCGCTTAGAGCTGGGCTTTTCTACGCATTGTATCATTTGCTGACCTAAGAATGATACAAGATGAGTCGAATCCGTGTCTTAAGGTTTCACACAGAAATCTAAAGCCAGGCCTCATGGTCAGAGGACCGCATTTTCTAGATTTCAAGAAAAATCGAATTCATAATAACCTCAGAATAACACCTGTAGGTTCAAAGGGGCAGAAATAATGCAGTTATGCCAGCCCCCAGGGGAGTTGCTAGGTCTGGAAAAGACCTGGGGCTAAGCTGATGTCGGTACTGTTGGGACTGGGGGCTAGCTAGTCTTTTGGCTGTAGCTCCTGAGATTCTATCTGGGGCTACAACCAAAAGATCAGGGGCTACAGCCCCCTTAGCCCCCCCCTAGCAACGCCCCTGCCAGCCCCCTCAATGATTCACGCATGTGACGGAAAGCGGAGACACACGAATTCGCAGAAACTTCCACCACACTTGGTTCCACACGGGATGCCCTCAGGTTTGCCGCCAGGGTCCCATTTCTGCTGGATGCTGGGAAAGTGCCATGCCCTTCTTCTGGGACGAGTGCCTACTGGGGAGGGATACGCGTTCCTGCTTGGGCAGGCCAAGGCCATTTCTTCTGGCAGCTCCACCCTGCATCTGTTTCCTGATACGCGCCCTACTGTAGCACAGAGCGGCAGGAGTTACTCGAGATTAGCAGAGGGCTGCAGGAAGCACCACTGCACGCATACACAGCGGCCGAAGAGAGTGTACCTTTTATTAGCTTTTCTGGCTCTGTGAGCAAACCAATTTGACATTTTTTCAGGAAGACCAACGGGCTTTGGTTTCCTCCCTCAGCCAATGTGCTGTTGTTGGGAGACATTGAGGCAAGCAGCAGACATTCAGAATTCACAGGAGTGGGGTGCTGCCAAGTATTTGGCGCCTTTACAGTAAAGGTCGTGTCTTGTGTCATTTGAGCTTTGGGGGTTTTGGATAGTTCAACATTGCAGAGGGGCTTGAGGGAGTCACATTTTGTTTTCGTCACTGAGCTAGAAAGGGGTGGGGGGAAGGAGGGTGCTGTACAATCAAATGTACTTTAAACTCGGCTATTTGGTAAAGCATTGTGATTCTAGTTTCGTTTTTTATTGCGCCACATATAGAATCATCTTCAGAGCTCTGAATTGAGTTTGTACATTGACTTTCTCCTTTCCAGCACCTTCCCAAACTACACGGCTCTGAGGCCCAGTGTGTGGCCATGCAGGTGGTGGTAGTCTGATGATTGTTTATTAACATTTTGAGTACCTATCCCAGAGTCCAGTGTAGCCCCTGTTTCCCTGCCCTGGTCAGTGTAAGGGGGTAAACTCCCCTTACCCAGTGCAGGGAAAGTTCCCATGGAGACCACCACCCCCATCCACCAGTCTGCCTGGATAGGGAGGGGCGCTGCTCCTCCTAAATAAAATTGCTAAGAGAGGAGATGGGCCACACCCTGAGTTCTTAGATGACTAATTGACACAGGCTCCAGAATGAATTTTATAGGGATCCCAACAGGGAACCCTTAACCTTTAAAAATTTCCCGATTCCCTAGGAACCCCCTGATGTGAGCGCCCTCTAAGCAGGGCCCTGCTACATCAGCCCACCCTTCCTTGGAGGGGACTCATGGACCCTTAGGGTGCATCCACGGCACCTAATTCCCTTCCTAGCCTCAGGTAGCACCCACATATAGTGTGAGGCCAGAGGATGACCTCTGTGAGTGATCTCATCTTGCGTGGCAGCCTCAGGCAGGCCTCCAACTTATCCCGGTACCTCACACCAGCCTACCTCCCCTCTACCCCTTATTAAGTTCAAATACTCTGTTCTATGGAATTTCTTCCATTGAGGAGGGTCTACAACCAGGTTTTAGCTCACTGCGCCCTCCACACAGGAGAAATACCTATTCACATATCAGTTTTTGTCCCACCCGCAAGGGCAGTCCAGCACCAAAATGCTAGGCAAATCTCCTCACAATCGGCAACCCCAGACAGGTGTTTCAGCCTAGTCGGGCCTCACCAGTGAGGTGAAGCTGGGACTCTCTAAGACACAGTGAGCAAGGGGTCCACGTCTGGATTACCCTGGGTTACTTAGGGTGAAAACTCAAGTTTTACAAAGTTACAAAGGAGTGTGGGAGCTCCTCTACTGAGAATGAACTTGGGGCAAACACCATGTTCTATGGAATTTATTCCTCTCAGGAGGGTCTACAACCACGTTTTAGCTCATGGCACCATTCACAGAGGAGAAATATCCATTTGTGTAACAGTCTTTGTCCCACCCACAAGCGAATCCCAGCACCGAAATGCTAGGCAATTCTCCTCTGAACAAGAGTACCATCAGCAACCCCAGACATGTGTTTCGGCCTAGTCGTGCCTCATCAGTGAGGTGAAGCTGAGCCTCTCTAAAACACAGTGAGCAAGGGGTCCACATCTGAATTATCCTGAGTTACATAGAGTGAAACCCTAAGTTTTACAAAGGAGTGTGGAGTCCTCTTTACATTCTACTCCTAGTTAACATGGTAACCTACTTAACATACTATCTACTACTTACCCCAACTCTATACTCACCCTACTTAACATTTACCCTACATAACAATGCTTAAATATACATATATAGCTATGCATACATATATACATAGACTCACAACATATATAGACATAAAACACTATGGGCCTCATTACACGGATGGCGGTAAGGATTTACCGGTACCGGTAAAATACTGGTACCGGTAAATCCTTACCGCCTTACTACGAGGTCCCTTTGCGGGTTGGGGGATTTAACGCCTGCTTTTTGCAGGCGTTAAAAACCAACCCGCAAAGGGACCCAGGGAGCTAATTACGGTACCGCAATTTGCGGTACCGTAATTAGCGCCTTCCCCATTCCCATTGAGCCCTATGGGGCAAAAATGGGAATCGGGAAGGGCAATGGTGGAAGGGGGAATTACCGCCCCGCCAACCTTGGAATGGGCGGTAATTCCCCTTTCCGCCAAGGCGGTGCCGGTATTTTACCGGCATGAACCATGGCGCTAATAGCGCCATGGTTCTCCGCCATCCGTGTAATGAGGCCCAATGACACAATGGGGTGACTGCTGCAGTCAGTCACCTATGCACAATACCTTTAGGTATGTCCTTGTGGTGCTGGCTCTGGGCGATTGGGTGCAGTGCAGGGCAGCTCCTGATGACAAGCTGGAAAGTGCTGGTTGCCAGCTGAGGGGCCTGTCCCAGATGACACTGTATGGGGTATGGCCCCTCTTCTTTCCTTAGGATGGCCCCTGAAGACTTTTGATGGGGCCCTAAGCCCTCTTCATGCTGCATGGTGGCCCCAATCAAAATGTGGGGCCACCAGCCTCCACCATGCAGCCCCTCTCCCATCACAAACCTGGGTGACCCCCTGTGCAAGTAGGGATCTGCCGACACTTCACCACTGTGCCCCACGTTACTGATGTTATTCTGTGTGGGCCTCATTGGCTGGAGGGCCCACCCGATGTCATCGCTGCACACTGCGGTATGTTTTATTTACACTATGTTGCCCCGGTAGCCTGGGGGCCCCACCCAACATCACCACCGCACTCGGGTGCCATTTTGGATTTCCGCACCATCCCCGTTACCATGGGGACACCACTGTGCTCTGCGGCCCAAAAGATATTCATCCGGCTGCTCCGCTGGACGGCCCGGGGCTTTCTTTACCCGGGTCGCTCAACAGAGCAGCCCCAGACTTCCTCCACCTCCTCCCTCTTCCCAACCTGGGACATTTGCTCGCTGCTTCACCCTCCTAGGTGTAGCAGGCTTTACCACTCTACCTCCTTCACCTCCTGGGCTGCACTTTGCATACGCAATCCGGGAGGACTTTAATGATGACGGGCTGCCTCGCTGGACACGAGGAGGGCCTTTGGGGGCACGGCCAGGCAGCTAAGCTGTTCTCGTGGGCCCAGTCAGCCCTTGCCAAGCTGGGTGGGCCCTGAATGTCACTGGGCCCATCTGGTCTGGCCCCCGGACGGGCCGACAGGTACCACGGCCCTGGGGTTGCTGCACTGCCCCTAGCATAGCAGCTCAGCCCCATTGGAATAATCCCTGCGGGGGACTTCCCATGTACCGCCCAGTTCCAATGGATGGATTGAGGCCCATGGGAGCTGCTTGAGGCAGCAACCCCCCCTCCCGGCCCCTCAGGTAAGCGTATCTCTCCTTCGCTTTTTCTTTTTTCCTCTGTCCTTTTTTAATCATTTCTTTTTCAAATCCCTCTGGATTTTTTTCTCTCTCCTGCCCAAGAATGGGCAGGGGAGTTCTATTCCTTTGTTCCCTTCTTCTTTTTTTTACTTTTGACATTCTATCCATCCCCATGGTGGGCTGGATGGTTTCTCCCAAACAAGCACACACACACACACACATGACATACAAACAAAACACACTACACTTTAAATAAAATCCTTTATTGCATTGGTGTGTGTCTTTCTTTCCAAGTGTTCTTGTTTTAACCTAGGTGTTGCTGGGATGTGGAAGCACCGGGTTGCACAAGAATTACTGCCCTGCACACCATTAAACTGGAGCCTGTATGTCAGCCGTGTGAAAAAACGAAACCACTTAACTGTTTGAGTATACGTATGTTTCAAGGGCATGCAAATGGTTAATTTTCTCAACAATGTTTCCCCTTTTTGGTGATGACCTAACTGCTCATCAGTCTTTTAATGTTGTACATGGCATATGATATGTGATGCCTATACACAAGTGTTTCAAGGCGCGACGAGGCAAGGGAGGGGAACAAAGGGAGGACAGACAGCGATTCTACTTGGCCAGGTGTCATTCAGATCGCGCAAGTGCACGGGTAGGGGAGCAGTGTAGGGGGCAGGGGGAGAGGACAGTTGCAGTACATGGGATAAGAAGAAAAACAAAATAAGCAATAAGTAAAAGTGCAGACATCAGGTGTCAAGTGCTGGTAATGGGACTGTAGGGATACAGAAAACAGTCCCCAAGTGCGGGGGTTGCCAGGAAGGCAGTGCAGGACCATTATTGGACCAATATATACATAGTGGTTTCTTCTATGATAACTGTGTTGGCGTTTATAGCTCCGACAAGATAGTGATGTACCCGGTTTACAGAGACACCAAGTGATGTGGCCTGCCACACGCTTCTCTTGCTAACCCTCTTTGCAGTCTACCCTTCATAGATAGCAATACATCTATGGTGGAAGGAAACTCAATTGATATGAGCACTCTCTGGCACCAGAGTCACTGCAAACAATCAAATCAGGGGATTCCCTGGAGCTATCCACTACGTTGATTCTACTTTGGACTAGATAGCATGGACCATAATGGTCCCGTTGTTTTCTCGAGGTACTAGGTTAGCTTCATGTTTCATCCTTGCGATGGTCCCGACGTCCCCACTGTTTAAAGATCTGATAGGGTGATGCAACTTGATTTACGCCTCATCTGCTGTACCGCAGCCCCAGCGAGGTTACAACCTTTTCCGCTTTGCCAGGTACATGACAGGAGGAAGGATGCTTAGCTATGAGAGACAATGGAATGAACTTGACGAAAACATGTTTGCACCAAAAAAGCCTGAAGCAGAAAAAGATGAATTTGCAGGCTATTAAAATAACCATTCATTCGTAATGGGAAGCACTTTGTTTATCTTCAAAGAGAAAGATTACCTCATCTCACAATCAGACACACGTATGAACCGTCTAGACTATACACCTATCAATAGCATACTACAAGTATATTTGTGGGCACACGCTTGGCATATAGCATGAGCAAGGTAGCTAGATCTAAATAAATAAAATGTTATCCGGTAGAAAAATATAAATGTATTTTAATGGTAGATTTTTCCTCAGACTTATCAGAAATAATCATTGTTAGGAAAGATTTCTCTAGGTGGAATTTCCCTCCATATTATGGACCCGCCAAACATTTTGCTTTTGTTTGGCTGACCTAACCTGACTTTTTCCAGTAAAACAAAGCCTTCAGTTGAGCAGCCCTGGGCTTTTGCTCATTTGTTATGGGGAAACTGACACACCCTTCAGACTGTCAGTACTGGGAAACGTAGTCTTTGATTTTGTTGCCATTTCTTGATAACTTTTTATCTGTGTGCCAAGTACCTTACTGTGCCAAGTACCTTACTGTACGGCACAGAGAAGTTTTCTCATTTTATGGCCCTAGACACCCTCTAAGGAACTTTTGGCAGTGAGACAAGTATGGCTAGGAAGTACTGGTGGCAGCAGTTTACTTTACTGGTATTTTTACTTCTTTTTATCGTACTATACCACCTTTATCACGTTTGGTCCCTGACGGTGGTCAGTGCCGAAAATGGCCGTGCCACAAAGTCTTTTGTTCTGTCATTTGGCCATCTTGGCCTTAGCCTTCCCCCAGGGCGAGCTAACCCGGGACTTCCTTATTTGGGCATGCAGCCTCCCGTGAAAACTTCATCTTTCGTGGGTTCCTGTATGTCACGTGTGCTAGCGCCCAGGAAGAGGGTTGGAACTGGTCCCAATCCACACTACTGGTGCCAAGATGTCTGGTGTGCCTAAATGACTGAGACCACCATGGGTTGTGATTGGTGCACGCCTGGTGTGCATGCATGAGAGCAGATCTTCCATTGGCTGTCCAAATCCAAGCACAGCTCGAACTTTGGATAAAAGAAGGGGCTTTCAGGTCAATCTACCGTGGTTCACACCGAACTACGAAAGGAGCCAAGTCTCCTGTATGATATGATATGATGTGGCATTTATAACACGCCTGTACACAAGTGTTTTTAGGCACGAAAAAACAAGGAGGGGGGAAACAAATGGAGGACAAAATAACGGTCTTACTAGGCCTTGTGTCTTTCAGATTGCGCAAGTGCCGAGAAGAGGGAAGGGGAAAAGTGCCAGCGGGCAGGGGCAGGGGGAGGGGGAGGTGCAGTTAACTCACAAGTGCAGCCAGTGGGTGGCTCATAAGTGTAGAGAGAAGGGACTGTAGGGTTGCAGATACAGACCCCTATGCTGGGGAGCCCGGAGGCAGTGCGAGGGCTGTTAGGGAGAATTCTCTGTTTAGGCTGAATTTCCTAACCTAGTGAGTCCCCCAGCAGCTTTGCTGGATTTCTGGACTTTGTTCTTTTCTCCTGCCAAGAGTGAGACTCTTTTTCTCCCACTCTTGGACATGATTTATGGTGTTATTTTGAATGTTAATGTGTTTCATGGGCTATGGGGTCCATTGGCTGTCCAAATCCAAGCACAGCTCGAACTTTGGATAAAAGAAGGGGCTTTCAGGTCAATCTACCGTGGTTCACACCGAACTACGAAAGGAGCCAAGTCTCCTGTATGATATGATATGATGTGACATTTATAACACGCCTGTACACACGTGTTTTTAGGCACGAAAAAACAAGGAGGGGGGAAACAAATGGAGGACAAAATAACGGTCTTACTAGGCCTTGTGTCTTTCAGATTGCGCAAGTGCCGAGAAGAGGGAAGGGGAAAAGTGCCAGCGGGCAGGGGCAGGGGGAGGTGCAGCTAACTCACAAGTGCAGCCAGTGGGTGGCTCATAAGTGTAGAGAGAAGGGACTGTAGGGTTGCAGATACAAACCCCTATGCTGGGGAGCCCAGAGGCAGTGCTAGGGCTGTTAGGGAGAATTCTCTGTTTAGGCTGAATTTCCTAACCTAGTGAGTCCCCCAGCAGCTTTGCTGGATTTCTGGACTTTGTTCTTTGCTCCTGCCAAGAGTGGGACTCTTTTTCTCCCACTCTTGGACATGATTTATGGTGTTCCTTTGAATGTTAATGTGTTTCATGGGCTATGGGGTCTTTTACTCCATAGGGTCTCATATGTTTTTTATGTGTGTTACACCGCACCCTCCGTGCAGTAACACCGGGGTGTCATAGTGACCCCCCGCCATAGACTCCATACCCTGGGACTGACTACTGTCTCCCAGGGCATGTAAAGTCACCATTGGCTTTACTAGTCCCAAATTACTAACAGAACCAGTACAAACCATCCTATTGTGGACGTACTGGTAGGGGCAATTCGTTTGCCCCTGGGTCTGTTCTTAGAGGGGGCACTGTCCCGTCCCCCCCTTGTCGAGTTTTGGCTGGTGGCAGTGGATACTACTTTTTATATTCAACCGCGAATATATCTCTATGGGATTTTCCCATTGTTCGAGGCTAATACTTTTTAACATAGCCTCTAACATACCGCCGGTTTATTTATTGAATATTAATTCACCGGTTGGTATTTTCTGCCAGAACTCGATTTTAAAATGGCATTTGTGTTCGCCTCTGTAACTCCAAACCAAAGGTCGAGCCCTTTGTTCCACTTTTTGGCGGGCTTCTCCACAGAAGCCTCCAAAAGTGGTGCCACTCTGTCTGGGTACCACAGGGGGTGTGGGAGGGGGTTAAGGCACCCTGGACTGAGTATCCTTGGTAACTCAAGTCGCACTCTTGTGTGATTGGCCCAAGTGGTGAGCCGGCCGGCTCACCACCTAGCATGTTTGATTGACAGCTAGGCTGAGTGAATGGGGGTGTGCTGCATAAAAGCAGGGCTTTTGGGACTGGAACTTCAGAAGTCGCCACAGGACCTGAAAATCCGAAGAGGGAGAAGCTGAGCCGACCTGCTACGACGACACCACGGGTGGAGCCCTGCTGAACCGACTCACCACTTCCCAACGACAGAGGAGATCTCCCTGCTGGAGAGTCTTCTTCCCCTGACTGGTGGGCACAACCAGTGTACCTTCTTTTCTCGCATCCCAGGACGTCTTGTGGTCGAATTGCCCGTGCCAAACACCCCGGCAACCGGATAGCCACTTACCACTGGACCGCGAATAAAGGGACCGCTCCTTTTAATTGAGAACTCCGCGGCTGGTTTCTTCCCTGGCAGTGCGATGGACTCCTGCTTTCCTCCCCGACGAGATCCTCTCTTCCTCCGGACGAAGCACCGACTCGCACCCGCTGCCAGGAACAACTGCCCCCGCTGGAGCGTTCTCACCATTTTAAGGTACCGTGTCCGCCAGGTCTCCCTTTCTAAAGATTGCTACAAGGTAACCATAACCCCTTAACCTCCTGGACTGGGTTGACTGCCTTGACCCTCTAACTGGTCTCTTTCTGTTGATCCAACTCCTTTTGAAACTATTGCGAGACTTTTGGGCACTTTGAACCGTGTGACCTTGGACACATTTCGACCGGAGCCTCTTAAAGTGGGTCCGGCCTTGGTAACTTTGACTTTACGGTTTTAACCTGCCGTCTTCTCCTACTGTGTTCTTCCAAAAGTGTTGGGATCTGTTTCTATCTTTGCTCTGCCTTTCTCTCCCTTTTAAACCGATTGATTAGAGTGCCATCTTCATTAAGCGCTCACCGCTGTCTGAAAATAAGTGTTGCTTTACTTAAGACTTGTCTAACTAATAGTTGAAGGGAGTGTATATCTTTTAGTGACCGTGTTTTTTAACTGCTTGATATTAGTGCCAGTGTGTTTAACTAGATGTGTTTTTAAATAAATAATTATCTCTCTTTTACACCAAGCTCTGGTCAGTGTTTGCTTGTTCTACTGTGTTCTTTTGACCTATTGTGAATACTCTGTATACTGCCTAACTCTTCTTGAGAGAAGTCTGACTGCTCAGCCACAGCTACCAGGTAAATCTGGGTGGTACAGACTGCTACCAATTGGGTTTACTGCCAACCACCTGTAGTCTTAAATCTTTTGCAGTGGTCCCAGAGGGAACTGCACAGGTTTCTGCCTAACAAGGGCAACTGGACATGCAGGAGACTGGGCCCAAGTCCAAAGGGTGACCAGGCGATCACTGCACAGAGCAGTCAGGTGCATCAGCAGGGGAGAAGCTGAAACTGTAAGTTGAAGCAGACCCGTGGAAATGTGCTGGAAGGTTTGGCACCCTGAGGCCGCTGCTGTCCCATCAGACCTCTGCAAGGCCGGCAAGGGTGCTTTGATCCATTGGAGTAGTGGGAACAGCTACTCTCGGCATCTCCTGATTTCCTGCCAAAAAAGCCTTCTTGGAAGTGTTCCTGGGCCGTCGAGTGAACTGACCAGCTCTACCCTGGGATATCACATAGGAGCCCCACTGTTCTGAGTTGTGACTCGAACGGGAATCGTTAGCTTGTGGTCCTCGGCCCTCTCCCACCAAATTTCAAAGGCATAGCTCCTCTGGGTCGCGAATTAGGAGAGCGCGTCACACCACAAGCCTGTGCGGTCCCAGTGTCACCACGGTGTGGTGACGATTGCTGTGGGTGTCTTGTCTGCCTGCCCGCTTGAGCCCTGAGTCATGCTACACTAGAATGTTCTTCGTCCTCCCTTCGTGAGAGGAGTAAAGGCTACTGTCCCGTCACAGATGATCGACCTGTCCCGGAGCCCTTGAGAGCGAGAACGACGAGCAACGGCAGCAGGGTTCCAACCTACCAGCGACCTCGACTGAACTACCGAAGATTGGTCCTGAGTGTGCCAAGGGGCGGTGAGTACCTGCTTAACTTAGGGTGCCCCCTAGCACATCCATTGTACTTTTACACACAAGGATTCCTTTAAGATCTTCACTTTGGCTAGGATAGCCTGCGCTCCCTAGCTATTCCTGAATCTCTAAAGTAACTCTGCCTGCAAGGGTAGACCCTCCTCGAATATTAGGCCCTTATTCTTCATCACCTCAAGCCCCTTCCTGAACTGCTACAGCTCCTTGAAGAGGTATCGCTTTCGCTCGTTACGCACGAACACACGTTGTAAACACACTACTGTACCTTTGAGCACAAGGATCCCCACTTCGTAGGGCTGGATTGCTTAAGTTAGGGTTTTGATCCTGAAGTCTGCCTAATGCAATAACTCTGTAAACCCCCCTTTCTGTTACAGGTTGTGGATGTGTTTTCTCCTTTACTGCATTAGGCAGAAGCGATTGTATATATGTCACATAGTGCTTGTGTGGTAACTGTTTCTCTATTACTGTGGTCATTCGTGTTTGATTATAAGGCCTTTAATAAATGCACATGTATTTGTGATATACACCTGTTTAAGAGTATTATGTGGCTCATTAGTGTGTGTGCTCATTGTGGGCTTCTGATCACTCTCAACCCTCCTAAGACCTAGCCTTGACTGCCCATCAAGCTACCTTGATTGGTTTGGCCTGTCCAGATGGTTCCCCTGTTCCACTAAACTAGGGTGGCCTCCTAAACGTCTGCCCACCAGGTTAGAGTTTAGAAATCCATCTTAACACAATTAGGCCATACTATATGATTACTTGTGCCAGTAGGGCTGCGTAATGAAGTATTTTATGGGCACTGTCTAGTAAGCGGTGTCACAAGAGGTCTCAAAACCCAACCGTTCATCAGCAAACAAGGCGTCATTGAGGAATCCTGGGAAATGCTGATGATATAAGTATGAAAAAGGGATGTTCTGTGACCCTTATTAGTGGTCATTGTTGACTAAGACAGGTGGCTGAAGATAACTGGGATTTATACTTTTCACGAGATAATCGCTACAATGTTTTAGGCTGCATTCAGTACATTTAAATCAGTTATCTCTGTAAAAGTAACATATGTGCAGACATTGTTAAATGTATGAAAACATTAAAATATCGACAGTGGATCCGTTCTTTACTGTGACATGGCATGTTTTACTGGGCATCAAGGGTGAAGGTAGCATAACAAGTGTTCCTAAGTGGTACTTAACTCATTATGCTGCCTTCATCTTTCATGTCCAGACTTGAATCACCAGCGTGGGCCAATAGCACTTCTGGGTATTAAGCAAGGGTGCATAATGAGCGTTCCCAAGTGGTACTGGCACATATTGGTGGGTCCAGTCTGCGCATTTGTTTTTTGTGCCTTACGAGTGTTCCTAACTGGTACTGGGCGAGTGCCACTTAGGAAGAGTGGTTATGCTGCCTTCAATCTTGATGCCCAGTAGAAATGTCATGTTACAGTAAAGAAATGTCCAGGGTAGGCCACATGTGTGGGCCAATATTAACGGCCCACATTGATCAGTCTGGACAGGTTTCCTTAATGTGCCATCGTTTTTTTTACTGAGCACAAACGGTGAAGGCGGCATAACAAGGGTTCCTTAGTTGTACTGGCTTACATTGGTAAGTCCAGCTTGGACATGTTTTCTTACTAAGCTATTGTGTTTTAAATTGACATTAAGGGTGAAGACAAAATAATGAGTTTTCCTATGTGGCACTGGCCCACATTGGTGGGTCCAGTCTGGACATGTTCTTTACTGTGCCATTGCAGTGCTAATTGGCCTCAGGGGTGAAGCCAGCATAATAAGTGTTCCTACGTGGTACTGGCCCATGTTGGTAGGTCGAGTCTGGACATATTTCTTTATTGTGGCATGGTATTTTTTTACTGACCATCATAAGTGAAGGCAGCATGAGTGTTCCTACATGGTACTGGCTCACATTGGTGGGTACTGTCTGGACATGTTTCTTTACTGTGGCATAGTATTATTTATGGGCAACCAGGGTGAAGGCAGCATGAGGAGTGCTCCTACGTGGTGCTGGCCCACATTGGTGGGTCCAGTCTGGACATGTTTCATTGTTGTACTATGGTATGTTATACTAGGCATCCATAGTGAAGACAGCATGAGTGTTTCCACATGGTACTGGCCCACATTGGTGGGTCCTGTCTGGACATGTTTCTTTACTGTGGCGTGGTATTTCTACCAGGCAACAAGGGTGAACGCAGCATGATGAGTGTTCCTGCATGACACTGGCCCACTTTGGGGGTGGGGGGCATTGTATGCTGTCTGGACATGTTTCTTCATTGCATTGTGCCATGGGATTATTACTGGGCAAAAGGGGTGAAGGCAGCATGATGAGTGTTCCTACATGGTATTTGCCCACATTGGTGGGTCCTGTCTAGACATGTTTCTTTACTGTGGCGTGGTATTTCTACTGGGCAACAAGGGTGAACGCAGCATGATGCGTGTTCCTACATGACACTGGCCCACCTTGGGGGCGGGGGGTGGGGGGTGGTTGTATCCTGTCTGGACATGTTTCTTTATTGTATTGTGCCATGGGATTATTACTGGGCAAAAGTGGTGAAGGCAGCATGATGAGTGTTCCTACATGGTATTGGTCCACATTGGTGGGTCCAGTCTGGGCATATTTCTTTACTTTGGCATGGCATGTTGTACAGACAATGGGAATAGGTTGTTAAATGGTAATGTCGGAAAATGTTAGTGCAGCCCCCATTTATATGTATGTGCACAGTTAGCATGAAAATGTGTTAATATTGGCATATGTTGTGGGCAAAGGTATCATGCAAAGGAGTTAGAAAATGCTCCTGTGCAATGTTGGTGACTTGTTGCATCTATTGGATTTTTACATGTGTTAACCTAAAATAAAAATAAAACATTGCAAATTGGGCTTGTTAACCCACATTGTCACAGGAATTGTGCTGAAAATGCATGAGTTCATTCCAATATTTTAAATGTGTTTGCAGTGGGAGACCCCTCTGAACCTTCTTTGGTTGGATCGGGCTCCCGAACTATGCTCGGTCGCGCCACATATTCAGGGAAAACATTTCCCCTGCTCCAATTAAAAACATTAACCAGCGGCCACTGTTGATAGACTATGTCAAGATGGGGTGACATGTTGTTCCCATGTACGTTGTCTTCTGATTGACAGGGTTTGTTTTCATTCACCTTTTTTTATAACAGCATATCCTCATATTTATTGACTAAAATGTCTTTGGCTGTGGATTCGTTCATAAGATTACATTTGGACAGTTCTAGTTCTGTATATCTATTTCGAAAATCCTCATCTATGCAGTCCTCTGACTTGGCCAGCTAATACATAGTTCCCTGTTATCCAAACTTTATGAATCGTTTCTAGGTTATGTGTTGCGTCTGTATAATGCTCGTCTGTAGAGTTCAGACCAAACTTCATGGGTGCCTGGGTCAACTACAGTTTCCTAAAAGGTTTCCAGTTCTTCATTGGAATAATATTACAACCACTCCATCGCTTTACACTTCTTGTATTATATGCTGGAATTTACCTTTATTGTTGCAAATACAAATATTATCCTTGGACTAAATTCTTAGTTTGAGCATTGCTGCGTTAGAGGTTCTGCTTTCTTGCCCATGTTTTTAAATGTAGGCTACCACAATGACATTCCCTCAATGTCCTCTCCCTGTACTCTAGAGCTAAATCTTCATCTTTGCATTAAGTGGCTTCAGATAACCATTAGAGGTGCAGGCAGAAATGTGGAGTTGTTTTTATCAGTCCGTCCATCTTGATTGTGAAGAGTGGAATTGTTTTGTCTGTACAGTCTGGGTATAGGTGGTTAGTGTTTATAAGTCTGAAAATCAATCACATACGAGTTGATTTTCAGCCATTCTCACTTGCGTGCCCTCGCAGTTCTGCTCTTGAATGTCTTTATATTGATCAAAAGTTGCAAATCCTTCTGGGAATAACAGAGTGCGTGCCTGGCCTGTCCCCCACTGCGCTGTCATGAGCCATGTGGAGGGCACACATTTCCCACAGGGCCACAGCTACAGTGGGCATGCACTCCTCTCCTGGGATCCTGCAATTCTAGAATGAGGGACTGTGTGCTCATTGGGGTGGTGCATCGGGTGCTCAGAATGCTTGACTTGTGTTCTCACTTTTCTCGTTAGAGAGTCGTCTGTCTCCAGTCCCTTGATGGGGCGCGGCACTCATTCTGTTCCCCATCACATTCTTGCTGTCCCTTTACAGCTGGAATGAAGATATTCACTTTTCTATTCCCCTTGGGGTTATTCAATCTACTTGCACCCTCATTTCGTAATGTGGGCCCCTGTTCCTTATCCTCTCTTTGACATAGTCTAATGCTGGCCACATCAAAGCTCTGGCGGGCCAGCCGCTTGAAGCGCTTGCCAGTCTGTTCTACTTTCATGACAGTAGGTATTCCTATACAATTAGTGAGTTGATTAAAAACTATCCATCTGGGATCCAGTGAACTACTCTCTTCAGGAAACGGGGGTGCTAATCCTATGAAATGCCCTGTGAGCCCATGTGTAGGCTGTTAATCCTGGAACCTTTGGACACTGACGGCCAAGACCGTCCCCTTAAGGCATCACCAGCCATGGGCTTCCACTGGGGATGCATTAAGAGGTTTGACATCGAAGCTACGATAAAGACCACCGGCAGAATTTAAAGAAATCCAGGAGCTGTGATGAGCAAATGCTGAACCCCCCCAAGAGTGCTGGAAGTTACACCGGGGATGCTACCGAGAGAAACTATGATCACGCGCTAGCTATCCCCTCACCGCTGCTGCAGGAGTCCCTGTCATTAGTGGCCCTGCTTCTAGGGTGCCTAGTCTTCACTATATGTGGAAACCACTGCCACCTTGCATCTCCCAAGGCCCCACAAACTGCCACTTTAAGGGGCACCCCGCCTGGGGATAGACACCACAATCACAGCCAGACCCACCATCTATTAACGTCACAGAAGCCGTGTGAACAAGCCACCCCGGGGATGGCTGCTGCTTCCGGATACAGCATGGAGTGGAGTGGAGTGGCGGGATAGCTCACATGCTCCTTTCAATGACAACAGTCTTAACCACAGAAGCCTCAGTAAGTTTGTAACAGACATATGATTGGGACAATGCACAAGATATCAGATTCGTTGGAATTATAGTTTCAGTCGTATGTGAATAAATACCATTGGTAAGTGTTGTGTCTTGTGTTCCTTGCCTTAGTCCTGCAGGAATGCTTGCTTGAGAGAATGCCTGTTGGAATGTTGTGGTG
Organism: Ambystoma mexicanum; assembly: GCF_040938575.1. Lineage (NCBI taxonomy): Eukaryota > Metazoa > Chordata > Amphibia > Caudata > Ambystomatidae > Ambystoma > Ambystoma mexicanum. Next base: position 108,211,388 of record NC_090938.1, on the reverse strand, counting down.
TGAGTGTCCCTGTAAGTTCCATGAATGTCAGTTGGAGGGAAGCAGCCTGTGAGAGTGGAGGCCAGTGGATGTCTCCTCTTACCTTCCTACATAATTACCCTTGTATTGTATTGTTTACTTATATAGCGCCTATTCATAGGAAAGTGTTTCAAAGCGCTCAAGCAGGGTGGGAACAATGGCAAAAACAACAGTCGCTCAGAGCCCTTGAAATTCTGAGACGATAATACTCTGCACAGGCAGAGTAAGTGAGTAGAATACATTTAACAGTTGAGGCACAGCAAATAGGCCTGACGACGATTCTGCAGTTTTACCAGTGCAATTAAGGGTAGAAGACAAGGGAGAACAGACAGACGATCATCAGGCATATTGCATTTGGGTCGTGCAAGTGCATAGAAAGTCACAGGGAGGTGGAGGTCAAGTGCACCCAGTCTACGGAGACTGGGGTAAGTGCAGAGAGAGAGACTCTCTTGGGTTGTTCTAAGTGCAGTGAAGTTGGGTGGGAATAGGGCCCTGATGCAAGTGGGAGAGAGGACTGGCGGGGGTGCCGGGACCGGTGAGACTCTGAGGTACACCAGGCGGCCAGTCAGCTGCAAGGAAGAGGAGGGAGAGATGGAAAGAGCAGAGGGCTAGGTTAGCATGGTAAAGGGAGAGCGAAAGAAGGTTCCATGTAATAATGTCACCACAAAAATCTTGCCATGCAAAAATATCGCCCAAAAAATTGCCGTTTTTTTGTGGCGACATTATTGCATGGAACATGCGCCCGCAACCCCCAATTATTAATTTTTACATTTTTCTTTTTTCTTTTTTTTTCCTGTCCCCATATATATGGTCACCCATATAATATCGCCACAACCTTTGCCCGGTGATATTATTTACGGCGACCATATATATGGGGATAATATTACCTGATACCGGAAAGAAGAGAAGAGGAAGGTCTTGAGGAGTTTCTGGAACTTAAGAAGGTCAGGCCCAAGACAGAGGTTGGCAGGGAGGCTATTCCAGAGGGAGGCACCTGCTGAGGATAAGGGTCACACTCCAAATCTCTGCTTGGAGAGCGGCTCACTCACAGAAGGTTGGAGGAAGATGAGCGGAAGGCTCATGAGGAACAGTATTTAGGTAGGCAGCGTTGCAGTTAGGTAGGTCCCAGGCCCCAGAAAGCCTTGCGGACAATGCAGAGGGTCTTGAACTTGATCCTTGCAGGCACGGGGAGCCAGTGAAGGGATTTCAGCATCAGTGAGATGCTGTCCCTGGGCTTGAGGCCAAGGATAAGTCTTACAGTTTTGTTCTGGATGAGTTGCAGAGAGCGCAGGGCAGAAGAAGGGATGTTGAGGAAGAGGCTGTTGCAATAGTCCAGCCTAGAGAGAACCAAGGCTCTGGCGACAGTGAGCCGCTGAGGGAAGTGAGAAAAGGCAGAGTACCTTTGAGGAGGTGTAGCTGATAGTTAGACTTTTTAGAGATGTCAGAAATGTGAGAGGAGAAGGAGAGAGTGGAGTCGAAGATAACCCCAAGGTGTTTTGCCTCGCAGGTGGGTGAGGGCGCAGTCAGTGCCAAGGGAGGCCGGCCAGAGCGAAAGTGAGAAAGCAGGAGCAGGGGTCCCAATGCAAATGATCTCCGTCTTAATGGTGTTGAGTGAGAGGTAGTTTGCAGCACACAGTGACTGAATAGCGGACAGATTCGTACCAAGAGTTGCACTTTTTGGAACACTTCAGTCAGACCCTCAAGGCAGGGGCATGAGTGTCAAGAGTGTGGGAGATCGAGAGATTGAGGTTAGCGAGGGCTGTGTCAGGGTGGGAGTCAGCCGAAGGAATGGGTGGAGGAGAGTAGGTGGAGGCAAAGGCAGCCAGTGTCACTTTTTCATGGGTCTGGTGACTTTGAAGCTGAGTGGCAGTGCTGGGTGTGTTGCTGCAAGAGAAGAGGAGAGCGTCAGGTGTGTTGAGAGAAGGGAGTGGTCGGTCCAAGAGAGAGAGGTAGTGAGAGGGGTAGAGAGAGGGATGTCAGTGGAGATGAGAACATCCAAGGTGTGGCCCTCGATGTGCGTGGGCCCAGAGGGTAGGATAGATGGGGAGAGAGAGTCGCATCGGTTGCAGAAAGGTCCTGAGGTGTTAGGACAGTCCAGATGGATGTTTAGATAATCCAGCAGATGGAGTTGAGAGGAAGACAGTAGAGAGGAAGCCAGGTAAGTCCATTCCAAGAGGAAGAGAGTGGACTGTCCTGATGGCCGATAGAAGGTGGCCATAATGAGAGAAGATTTAGGGGAGCGTGAGAGCCTGCAAACTAGGCACTCGACTTGGACTTACATGATGTAAATACCTTGTCACTGGAACTTAGTAAAGAAGTTCACTTCCCTTACCTTCAGTATCAGACCTTTCATTTTACCCAGTATAATTTGCAGTTGAGTGATCCCATGAGTACTGTTTGGGAAACACTCACAAGGATGCTTTACACAAGATCAAGATGTAAAGTTTTACACAGGGCTTGATCCACGGGTGTTATATCTGTCTGTGAGGTCTTTGCGCGAATCGTGTCCATCAACAGTTTTACATTCAGGTTGATAGTGAAGAAGATTGATAAATGTGTCATTGTATATTACTATGTGGCCAACTGCTGGACTAGTTCTCAGGTAGGAACTTCATCTGTGCCACAATTTCATGTTTCATATATGATGAACCAATGACGGTATGCACCTTCTGTCCTGGTCACTAGTAATTAGCGGTTCACACTTTCCAATATTTTGAAAAAGCACAGTGGATGATCACTTTTGACCTTCATCTGGTATCCATTAAATGCAGCTTTATAGTCAGTCATCCATCATCATCAGATTGCCAACACAAAGGAACTTTTGCACACTCGGGTTGGCATATAGCAAAACAGGGCAATGTGTGAAGGGCTAGCCTATCTGGCCAGTGTGAGACACTTGTGTGCACCAACATGAGAAACTAAGATGAGTTAATAGATTGTGAAGCTGTTAGTTTTGACTAATGGTATTGGGGGAGGTGTACTCAAATGTAATATTTGTTACACTGTGAGAAAAATGTGCCTCCAGATACTTTCTTGTAACAGTTTGTGGTAAACAGCCTGACTCTGGCACGTTGCATACCTTAGTTCTTTTTACTTTTGGCAAAAGCGCCATGTATAAGCCGAAACTATTGCATTAGAGCACCAGTTGGGAGAAATGGCATATGAGGAGGGACACACAGATGATAGGTGTTGTTTGCTTATTTACACAACCATTGACTGCCCATGGCCAAGCTAAACCCTATGGCCATTCCCACCCACTCCCTGCCCCTCACCGCCCAAAACACATCCTCCTTGGATCACTTTGAGCTGGTGTTATCAAGCGTCTCCATCAAACATTGTGCTCAGAGTGCCTGCTAGTGTTTTTTCAGGGCAGTCTTCTGAGAGTTAATGACTTAGTTGGAGCTGTAAGTCTGTTACTAGTTTAATAAAAACGTCTCAACCAGGTCTGCCTTCAGCCACTTGATTATAAGCACTGTGCATGTCCTTCACTGATGGCTGCTGGTATTTTTACCCTCTGTGCTAAACACTAGCCACTACCGGTATTTGCTTAGCCGCTGGAAATGCAGGATTCAGTAATAGCTACAGTGTCCCAGTATTACTGCTGCGGGAACTGCAGAAGCTACTGCCTGGGGAAGCAACAATGTCGGATTGACTAAGCAGCATCTCTTACTAAACGAGTGCCATTGGCTATCAAATATTCCGTGCACAGCAGAAGGCAGCCATTAAAAAAAAGTAGAGGGACTGTGGCATTTGATGGAAAAAAGTTTGGAGGGGCGTGGTCAGAGGCCACTGAAAGAGTGTAAAAGTGGGCAAGGCTAGAAAAAAAGCATACATATTCTTAATGACTATTTTAAAGGTCGCTACTCAAAGAGCATGGCTTCCATAAAGTTTTTTTTTTTTAATGAAGTAATTTTACCACTTTGGTTATGTTTTTAAAATGGCTGACAACTCCGTAGGCACTGGTGGGGTGACTCACTTTAAATCATGACCCCACATCTAGTCTCATATCCTTTGCCTCCCAGCAAAGAATCACAAAGCCAATCCCCCAGGAATTAATCCACCCCCAGAAAGCATCACACGCAGCAATGCAGGCAAGGAACAAAGTCGGCTACTGAACTCTGGGCTCCGTCTAGGAACGGTGTGACCAAATAAAAAAAAGTATAGGAACGTCGTACCCTATAGTTCCCGCCTGCTTCGACCTCTGTGTGCATCCATTTATCTATTGACGTAGAGTAATGAGAGGTAAAGAATATCAGAGTGGTTACTCTGTATACTAAAAGTCTTATAACTGAGGTAGTTAGTCTGCATTACCCATAAGTGTAATGGTAATGAAACTGCCGCAATAAAAGCAGTTTTGAACATATTCAGAATTTCGTTAGATGGTATTTTACAGCCATTTGACTTAGTTAACAGCGTCTTTGACCTATGATGATCGGACGAGGTCCCTTGGAGGGCTGCTCACTATATGAAATCATGCCCAGATTATGACGATGATGATGGCCCTTTCCTTCCTAGGGGTGTTCAATAGCACCACCCCTAGCTCAGGAAGTTCAGGCACCAGTCATATTTTTCACATAGAGTGGAAATAAAAATGGCTTTCAATAACAGTGAAAGAGGGGAAGGGTGTGGCGCATACAGAGGACAAGCATCACAAGCAGCGCGCCAAGAGAAATAGGAAGCCTGCAACTGCTGCAACGCGGGGTGGCCGCAGAGTGCTGTGATCTTCCAAACCATTTCCAGCCAATTATTTGCTTAAAAAAAAGACTCAGAATGGGTTACAATAGATCCATTTTCGCCCCAACCCCATGGTGAGGGTTTCCTAGAGTCACATCTGACAGGAAACCACACACAGCCATTCCCTACTCGGCAATTATTTTTATTTTCACTATTTGTATAAATGTATGAGATTTATAAAGCAGAAAGCTAACTGGAAAGCAACAGAGCGCTCTTCACAGGACTGGCACATAAGGGGTACAGGTAGCCAGCTGAGGTAGCACGGGTAGCTGGCCTGGGTATGGGAGCAACATTTCTGAAAAGTCTGGCTTTCCCACAATCAGCATGTTCAACAAGCCAAGCATCTATTCTGAAAAGTCTCCTGTGGTTCGAAAGGCAGATTTGACTGTGATTACTAAAGTTCTTTCAGTGCCAGTGACTAGTGTTACCCTTATCCCAATTCATTTGGCAGTGATGTGGAGTGCAGACATCTTACAGGGCCTCCCAGGGAGGGATAGACATGAAATCAAGCTGACCTTTTATCCCCCATTCCTTATTTCAGGATGTGTCATTGATCAATCAACACATTAACTATACTGATTGTCAATTTCAGATCTGGAAAGCATTCGAACTGCTTGCTGCATGATTACCCACAGACGGGTTACATTCAAAATTGATCAGTTCTTCAGAGGTATCTTTCTGCTCTTTCTTGCCAATCTCGGCAATTAAACATTACTTGCCCATATGTTCACGCAATAATGAATCACACTTGTTCTAAAGATTCTGGGTTCGTTTCAAAGGTGAAAAATAACTTTTCAGCAATGATGCCTAGATGACGAGTTTGGCACAAGGAGTGCACCACATCCTTTGGTCTCCATCTCCAGCTTCTCCGAAGGGGAGCTTTTACCAGTACTTTTAGTGGAGAGTGTGGCACAAGGAGTGCACCACATCCTTTCATCTTCATCTCAGACTTCTCCAAAGGGGAGCTTTTACCAGTACTTTAAGTGGAGAGTGTGGCACAAGGAGTGACCACATCCTATGATCTCCATCTCAGGCTTCTCAGAAGGGGAAACCTTTACCAGTACTTTTAGGGGAGAGTGTGGCACAAGGAGTGCACCATATCCTTTGGTCTCCATCTCAGGCTTCTCCAAGGGGAACTTTTACTAGTACTTTTAGTGGAGACTGTGTCACATCCTTTGGTCTCCATCTCAGGCTTCTCCAAGGGGAACTTTTACTAGTACTTTTAGTGGAGACTGTGTCACATCCTTTGGTCTCCATCTCCGGCTTCTCCGAAGGGGAGTTTTTTCCAGTACTTTTAGTGGAGGGTGTGGCACAAGGAGTGCACCACATCCTTTGATCTCAATCTCAGGCTTCTCCAAGGGGAGCTTTTACCAGTACCTTTAGGGGAGAGTGTGGCACAAGGAGTTCACCACATCCTTTGGTCTCCATCTCCAGCTTCTCCGAAGGGGAGCTTTTACCAGTACTTTTAGTGGAGAGTGTGGCACAAGGAGTGCACCACATCCTTTCATCTTCATCTCAGACTTCTCCAAAGGGGAGCTTTTACCAGTACTTTAAGTGGAGAGTGTGGCACAAGGAGTGACCACATCCTATGATCTCCATCTCAGGCTTCTCAGAAGGGGAAACCTTTACCAGTACTTTTAGGGGAGAGTGTGGCACAAGGAGTGCACCATATCCTTTGGTCTCCATCTCAGGCTTCTCCAAGGGGAACTTTTACTAGTACTTTTAGTGGAGACTGTGTCACATCCTTTGGTCTCCATCTCAGGCTTCTCCAAGGGGAACTTTTACTAGTACTTTTAGTGGAGACTGTGTCACATCCTTTGGTCTCCATCTCCGGCTTCTCCGAAGGGGAGTTTTTTCCAGTACTTTTAGTGGAGGGTGTGGCACAAGGAGTTCACCATATCCTTTGGTCTCCATCTCAGGCTTCTCCAAGGGGAGCTTTTACCAGTATTCCTAGTGGAGGGTGTGGCACAAGGAGTGCACCACATCCTTTGATCTCCATCTCAGACTTCTTCAAAGGGGAGCTTTTACCAGTACTTTTAGTGGCGAGTGTGGCACAAGGAGTGCACCACATCCTTTGATCTCAATCTCAGGCTTCTCCGAAGGGGAGCTTTTACCAGCACTTTTAGTGGAGAGTGTGGCACAAGGAGTGCACCACATCCTTTGATCTCCATCTTAGGCTTCTCCGAAGGGGAGCTTTTACCAGTCCTTTTAGTGGAGAGTGTGGCACAAGGAGTGCACCAAATCCTTTCATCTAAATCTCAGTCTTCTCCAAAGGGGAGCTTTTACCAGTACTTTTAGTGGCGAGTGTGGCACAAGGAGTGACCACATCCTTTGATCTCCATCTTAGGCTTCTCCGAAGGGGAGCTTTTACCAGTCCTTTTAGTGGAGAGTGTGGCACAAGGAGTGCACCAAATCCTTTCATCTAAATCTCAGTCTTCTCCAAAGGGGAGCTTTTACCAGTACTTTTAGTGGCGAGTGTGGCACAAGGAGTGACCACATCCTTTGATCTCCATCTCAGGCTTCTCAGAAGGGGAAACCTTTACCAGTACTTTTAGGGGAGAGTGTGGCACAAGGAGTGCACCATATCCTTTGGTCTCCATCTCAGGCTTCTCGAAGGGGAGTTTTTTCCAGTACTTTTAGTGGAGGGTGTGGCACAAGGAGTGCACCACATCCTTTGATCTCAATCTCAGGCTTCTCTGAAGGGGAGCTTTTTCCAGCACTTTTAGTGGAGGGTGTGGCACAAGGAGTGCACCACATCATTTGGTCACCATCTCAGGCTTCTCCAAGGGGTGCTTTTACCAGTATTTTTAGTGGAGGGTGTGGCACAAGGAGTGCACCACATCCTTTGATCTCCATCCCAGGCTTCTCTGAAGGGGAGCGTTTAACAGTACTTTCAGTGGAGGGTCTGACATCGCTCTGCATCTGTCTGTCACCTCCTGCTATCTCTCCTTCCACTCATGCCATAACTGAGCGCCAGAGGCCGCTGCTCCTTTTTTGGGTGCGCAGAGGGAGTTGGTTTGGGAGTGGTAGCAACACTGACACCCCACCTCCAATTTGCAACTGTGGGCAGCTACCGCCCCAATCCCAGGATCCCCCTGGAATTACCGTTCTCGCAGCGCATAAGCAGCCAGGCAAAGGGAATAATCCAAGGCTCCTGAGCCTAATCATTACAAAATGGAAGTGGCAGTCGAAGTCTGACTCTCTCTGCCAGGCCGGCCTTATGTGTCCCCCTGACAGTGCTGTGAATTCCCCCAGCCAGAAACGCTAAGGCCAGGCAGAGTCTTGCATCTATGCCAGCGTTGGTAGTCTGTGCTTTAGATTAGGTGTGGTGATACTTCGTCTAGGTGGTTCGATGTAATAATGTCCCCCGCTAAAATGTCTCCTGACAAAAAAGTCGCTGTTTTTTGTGGAGACATTATTACATTGAACATGCGGGGGACACCACGCAACCCCGATCTAAAAAATAAACTTTTTACAAGGGGCGCAGGGGACATGCCCGCAACCCGTCCCCATACATAATGTCACCAATGGCTTTTCCCGGCGACATTATGTATGGGGACATTATGCATGGGGACATTATGAATGGGGACATTATGCATGGGGACATTATGTATGGGGACATTATGCATGGGGACATTATTACCGGATACCGTCTATCTAGGTCTACACATTGAGTTCTTTCTGTTTAAAGGGTAGTGCACGCCTTCTCCTGTTCTCTTCGTTCCCTAGTATGCAAAGGGTACCTATCGAGGCAGTGTTTATTTCAAGCGAACAAGATAATAGAAAGGGGACTCCAAGGACATTAGGGGTTTTATCAAGACACTGATAATTGATTTTTTAAACATCTTTAGCAAGTTAGACGTTTGGTACTTTTAAGAACATGGTGTATTTAATTTTATTTGTAAGTTAAAACATATTGGAAAACATAATCTTAATTGACATTATTGTCAATAATGTAAATTCTTAGGTGAAAATGTTCGCATATCAGCTATTTCTGCCCTCCCCTCTCTACTTATTGATCCAGATCTCTGAAGTTAGTTCTAAGAGCATAAGATCACATAACACCAGGCCCCCAATATGAAGATATTTCTGACAAGCACCTGCTAAAATGGCTTAATCAGAATATTGTCTAAAATAAAACACTACCTGGTGGGTACAGCGTAATGCTCGCATTTCGATGCTTCTAGCATCTCGATGCATGCAAGTAAAAGGGGGCAATCAATATATATTGCAGTGCTTGGAGAGCATCCAAGTGACAACTGTGCGCAGTACTAATGACATAACATAACATTTATCTGCCACAATATCCATGGATTGAGGAAAGCTTTGTTTAAAGTGTGTAGCCTGTAGCTGCAAGTGTGCCATGCAGCGCATCAGTTTCTGCAGTTAGTTTCAATAATTGATCAGCTTCCAGTACGGCTTGTAGCCTGTAGCTGCAAGAGTGCCATGCAGCGCATCAGCTGGAGTTAGTTTCAATAATTGATCTCTTGAGTATGGCTTGTAGCCTGTAGCTGCAGGTGTGCCATGCAGCGCATCAGTTTCTGCAGTTTGTTTCAATAATTGATCAGCTTCGAGTATAGTTTGTAGCCTGTACCTGCAAGAGTGCCATGCAGCGCATCAGCTCCAGTTAGTTTCAATAATTGATCTCTTGAGTATGGTTTGTAGCCTGTAGCTGCAAGAGTGCCATGCAGCGCATAAGCTTCTGTGGTTAGTTTCGATAATAGATCCGTTTTGAGTATGGTGTGTAGCCTGCATAAGCTGCAAGCATGCCGTGCAGGGCACCAGCTTATGCGGTTAGTTTTAATAATTGGTCCGTTTTGAGTATGTGTGTTGCCTGTAGTTGCAAGCGTGCCGCGCAGTGCACCATCTTATGCGGTTAGTTTCAATAATTGGTCATTTTTGACTATGTTTGTAGCCTGTAGCTGCAAGCGTGCCGTGCAGTGCACCAGCTTATGCGGTTAGTTTCAATAATTGGTCCGTTTTGAGTATGTGTGTAGCCTGTAGCGGCAAGCGTGGCGTGCAGTGCACCAGCTTATGCGGTTAGTTTCAATAATCGGTCCGTTTTGAGTATGTGTGTAGCCTGTAGCTGCAAGCGTGCCGTGCAGTGCACCAGCTTATGCGGTTAGTTTCAATAATTGGTCCGTTTTGAGTATGTTTGTAGCCTGTAGCTGCAAGCGTGCCGTGCAGTGCACCAGCTTATGCCGTTAGTTTCAATAATTGGTCCGTTTTGAGTATGTTTGTAGCCTGTAGCTGAAAGCGTGCCGTGCAGTGCACCAGCTTATGCCGTTAGTTTCAATAATTGGTCATTGTTCTTCTTTGCATCCGGAAAGACGGTTCCTGCCTTTATCTTGATTTTGTGGTTGAAGACAGGTTCGCAAAGTGTCAAAAATGCTGCACAAGTTACAATGTTTGTGGAGTTGCAGTCTCTTTCCAAAACAAGCTTAATAATGACATCCACCCGTATTGGTAAAATGCAACAAGGCGAGGCTGCAAGCGGCATTAGCATGGCATATATTTCAAACTTCCTTACAAGTCGTTGCATCTGTGGATCACAGTGTATTCTGATTATCAACTACACTGTGCTGGAATGTTCTTTTCGCCCCCTTTTATGTCATGTGCCATACCAGAGCGGTCTTCTGTAGCCCAACTTTTGTTTTAACCATACGTAACCTGACCTGATTTGTCAAAGTGCGTGTTTGCTGTATGTGCCTTCTCACACAAAAGGTAGGCTGGACTCAGGAAAAAGGTAAGTTACTTTAATGGCTCAATGCAGTAGGTGCAGTCCACATTATGGAACAGTGATGGAACGTCCATAGATGCTGCCTCACACGGCACACATAGGAGGCAAAAACACCTTGCAACAACCCATGCACTGCCACAACGGCAATTGGAAGGAGCGAGGTAGGGATAGAGCTACAATGTTAAAGACAATCTTGCTGGGAGACACACCTCTCAGCAATTTCTCTTACTGTTACTACAGGGGTTTGCTTCACCTCTGAGGGCACCCCTTCCGATGGGAGGGCGTCCCCTTCCTGCTGCAACTTGGAGAAGGGTCACGACTCACCACTATCCGCTCCATATTCCATGTTACCACTGTCCTAGTGTCCTCGTCTAAATACTGCTGGTGGGTGTGGCAACGAACCCAATGGCAGGTCACTTACTAAATTATCCACCAGGATAATGTCATATTGTTTCCCCCACTGGTGACTCCTAAGAGGCCCAACAAGGTCCAGCCCAGTCGTGTTCCTTGCAGGAGAAGGGGGTTCTACAGTTTCTATTGGTAGGGCTCTGATGTTCGGTCCCCATTCACTAGCCACGCACACACAAACACACCACATTTGCGTACCAGATGGTCCACCAGCCAATAAATCCCCGGCAACCAATGCTCTCCTCTTAAAAGTCTCTTGGTGGCCAGGATTCCCATATGCCCAGAGTGCGCTCACTCTGCTTGTTAAGTGTGGACCTTGGGACCATGAGAGTGAGAGCACCAAATGACTCCAGGAGAGCAGCCATGTTTATTTTTAATTTTTTTCATTTATTGTGGATTTGTATGGTGCCTATACACAAGAGCTTCAAGGCGCCACATGAAAAAAAAGGGTGGGGCGGGGGGTAAGGGGAGAAAAACAACATTAATAATGGTCCTACTAGGCCTTGTGACATTCGGTCCATGCAAGTGCATTGACAATTAGTGGAGGGGGAGGGGACAGGACAGGGAGGGCGAGCTGGGATGAAGGAAGTGGATGGGGCTGGGGGAGAGTGCAGGAAGGCTGAAGCACAGGATCTGAGCAAGTACTGAGGGGAGTCTAGGGAAGCAAGTGGCAGGGAAAATGGGGTAGGAGTCATGTGCAAGGACAGGGTGGACCAAAGTCAGGCTAGTCGGGGAGGTTGCCCGTAGCAACTGCTGGTTGCAGGGTGCTGGGGTAGACTGGATGAGGAGAGCCTGGCCTCTGTAAGGCACATACAGGACTAAGCACCAGTCACAGCGGCAGGGGGACATTAGCAAGGGAGGGGGAGAGGGAAGGAGGAGGAGAAAAGGAAAGCCTTGAGATGTTTCCAGAACTTAAGGCGATCCGGCTCAAGTCTGAGAGGGGCAGGAAGGTCATTCCAGATGGAGGCTCCTGCCGAGGAAAGAGATCCCCCCCTCGAACTCTATGCTAGGAGAAACGTCTGACCTGCAGAGAGTTGGAGCTAGAGTACCGAAGGACTCTAGCAGGGCATTATTTCAGATGTAGTCGACTCCCTTGCCCCAGAAGCCTTGTCAATGATGCAGAGGGTCTTCAATTCAATAATTGCATCCACTGGGAGCCAGTGAATAGATTTTAGGGCTGGGGAGATGCGGGCCTAGGGCTTGAGGCCAAGGATAAGTCTTGCAGCCCTATTCTGGATTAGGTGAAGAGGGCGAAGGAAGGAGAGAGACAGATTGAAGAAGAGGCTGTTGCAGTAATCCAGCCTAGAGAGAACCAGAGCTCTGGAGACATTGAGCTTTTGGGGAAAGGTGAGGAAAGGGAAAATGCCTCTGAGGAGGTGACGCTGAAAGTTAAGACTTCTTGGCAAGGTCTGTGATGTGAGAGGAAAAGGAGAGAGAGGAGTCGAAGATGACCCCAAGATTTGTTGCCTCACAAGAGGGTGAGGGGAGGAGTCCCAAGGAGGGCAGCCAGAGAGTGGGAGGGAAACAGGTAGTAGGCGTCCAAATGAGAAGGATTTCAGTCTTACTGGCATTAAGGCAGAGATCATTAGAAGAGCACCGTGCCTGAATAGCAGTCCTGTATACGAGAGGAAGAAGAAGAGGTAGAGGAGGGAAGCTTAAAGGAGAGCTGTGTCATCAGCATAGCACTGGAAGTGAGGGGAGAGGGTGGAGATCAAGTGGGCCAGAGGGGCCAGGTAGATATTGAAGAGCCAGAACCATAGAATAAAGCCCTGAGGGACGCTGTATGTGGAAAGTGAGGTTGCAGAGATAAAAGAGCCCAGTTGAACTTGGGATGGTCGGTTAGAAAGGAAGGAGGTCAACCAAGCCAGTGCCTGGTCAGTGATGCCTAGGGAGTCACAGAGACAATTTATGAGGATGGCATGATTGACCGTGTCAAATATTGAGGAAAGATCTAGAAGGATCAAAATGGAGGTAGCATTGGAATCAAGATTTGAGGACAGGATGTCCTGAGTTTTGGTGGAGAAATGGGAGGCCCGTGTGTTGCAGAGGGCCTGGGAGGGAAGGGGAGAAGAGGCGACTGCAGAAGGATTGACAAGTTCCTTGCAGATTTTGAAAAGTTCAGCCGTGTTATTAGTGGCCCCAGAAATGCGAGCTTGGACATGAGCCCTCTTCTTAGAGAAGATGGAGAGTCGATATTGCCTTTTGAGCAGGTGGCAGGCCAGTTTGTCAGAGGATGTGCTTGCGGCCTGCCACTTCCTTTCGACGACTCTGCACTTGCGTTTCAGATCGGCCAAGTCGGAGTCATACCAAGAGTTGCACTTGGAGGCAGGCTTCATGCGGATCCTCATGCCAGGGGCAATGATGTCCAGAGTGTTGGGGATAGAGAGATGGAGGTTAGCAAGTGCTGAGTCGGTATGAGAGTCAAGAGCAAGGGAAGGACGAATAAAGGTGGCTGAAAATGCAGCGACTGACACAGGGTTCATCAGTCGAATGACAGAGAAGGAGATCGGCAGTGCAGGCAGAGGCATCGACAGGGGGCCCAGGAGCTCCCGATGGGAGGAGAATAGAGAGTGGTCAGATCAGGAGAGAGGGGTAGTTAAGAGGGAGACAGTGATGGATGCCTGCAGAGAAGGGCACATCCAAGGTGTGACCAGAAGAGTGGGTCAGGCCTGAGGGAAAGAGAGTCACAGAGGTCCGGAAAGGTACAAAGGCTGCATCCGGAGTGTCTAGTTGAATGTTAAAGTCACCCAGGAAGAGAAGTTTGGGGGAGGAGGTCAGGAGAGAGGAGGAGAGGTCAGCCCATTCACAGAGGAAAAGGGAGGTAGGTCCAGGGGGGCAGCAAATGGTGGTGAGAGGGTGGGAGAGACACCCAGCCTACGTACTAGGTATTCAAAGGAAGAGTAAGATTGAGTGGGAATTATAGTAGCAGGGAAGATAAGGGCAACTCCGCCTCCAGTCCAGTTAGCCCTGGGCCTGGAGAGGATCTTGTAACCCTCAGGAAGGAGAGTGTCAAAAGCAGTGACAGAGCTGGCATTGAACCACATCTCGGTGAGAGTGATGACATTGAGGTCAAAGTCTTCAAGGAGGTGACAGATGTTAGAGGAGTCTTTAATAGCAGAGCGAGAGTTGAGGGTAGCTAAGTGAAGCTGGTTGCCACCGTTAAAGGTTTTCCAAGGTACTGTACAGGGACGTGGTCCACCCAACGGAAGGGGCAAGGAGGCTGAAGAGGTGGCAGTCAGAGGGGTTGCAGAAGAGGGGGGGAAGTTGATGAGAGACGGGAGACGTCTATCCAGAACGATGAGGTTGGGCTGACAATCCAGGGCCATGATAGTGCCATTATGGTAGACATTGATGATGTGCCTAGATGATGAGAAGTATGCCAGAGAACTTTCCATCTGCATCCACCATTAATGTGCGAGAAAAAAAAAGGGGATAGAAAAGGCACCTTATGTGGAGTACATATGTCGGGAGAAGGGACAGTGAAGAGGATGTCAGTAATAGTCTGTCTGGAGGAGGCATTGATGTAGGTATCAGCAATGGGGAGGCCTGGGTTGCAGGCCAGGAACGCTTTCTTAAACTTCTTCCTTCTAGACTTTGAAAGAGAAATAGGATAGGTGATAGAGTAGCAGTTACAGTAGATGGGGAGGCGGATAGCACCATGTGTAAGGGGGAGGGGAGGTGAGTGAGTGGAGGATCATGGGGTGGGGCTGCACGGTGCAAAGGAATTCACCATGGGGCCTAGCAGCTAAATACAGGGAAGGTGATACAGAAGTACAGTAAATCCAGAGACCAAGGAGAAAGAGTAAGTAACACTTATATGCACTGCCTCGCCACACCCAGATTCAAGCACCAGAATGCAGGTGGCAGCAGCTTCCCTGTGGTGGCTGCTAAACACTGGAACAACCTACCAGAAACATAGCGAGCTGAACGCTCCTACTGGGCTTTCCGTAAGCACCTCAAAACATTGCTATTCACCCATGAGCTGGCTAAATAACTCCCTGCTCACCATTCCTGCCTTATTGGATTCAACTTGATACATGCATGCAATCACACATACTATAATTACCAAGTAGTTCAACCCAACCTTTGTATTGTATTGTATTGTATGCAACATTGTAACCAACTCGTCATTATCACTTTTGTATTCTATTGTTTGCAATATTGTAACCTTGGTATTGCATTGTAACCCTACAACTCGCAACAATGTAACCACTGCAGTTCGCTATGCGTGTTGGATGTCAACTAAAGCGGCTAGATGCCCTCGGCCTGGAAGCACTGTACAAATCACTCAACACATTTTAAAAAAACGAGCAATAGTAACACAGCAATTCGTGAGCGGGAATCAGTATCAAGGCAGCTATTTTAAAATGGCTGGTAGGTGATTCTTTCAAACTGACATCCCGGCTCTTCAAAGGATTCTCCAGCAGCCCAACAGGGCATATCACATCAATGCTCATAAGCCTTACAGGGCTTACCTTGCTGACTGTTTCTGCAGCATCTCGTCCGTTACATCGGTGCGCACAGGGATGTTGTGGATATTGTGGGCAAAGTGATCATGCATGGATCAGTTGGACGCCCTGAGGCAGCGTAGGTAGGGTGCGAGCAAGCAGGAAAGGCACTAGAGGAGGTGGAGGTAGGAAAAGCGAATGATGCAGCAGCCTTTTTGACATTGAACAATTGACTATCGTTCATTCGGCAGTTCGTAACGTACCTTTGGCAGCGCCCTTCCCTGGCTGAAAAGGCCAGGCAGGGGGGAGGGGGTGGTGATCAAGGGCCTTAGAACTGGGCCTTTGTAGGGGGCCGGCGTCAACCTATATTTGCCCAATTGGTTCTGCAGGACTTGTAATGTGTCCTGAAGGGGTTTTACGCTGTGAGACACAGCTTGAATCAAAGACTCTCTGCACACCTTTTTTAAAACTTACGGTGAGGTCTCTATCCTCCTCTGGCATAATTTCTCCCTCACTTTCCACACTCCAGGTGAGATTTTCCTGAATGCTGACCTTGTGCGCCTAACCGATCATGTCTGGCGTGGATGCCCACTGTGCTTAGTGTTTCTCAAACTCTGGTGCTCTTCAGCTCTGCGTAATTCAATACATATATTAATCAGAGCTCTTTATGTAACGCCGTACTCCGAAGTAAATCTGTGACCTAATGCGAAAACCGTTGCATGCTATTCCCTTTCCTCTAAGGGCACGCACGCTCTTGCGGCGTGATAGGCTGAAACGTCAATGCATGTCTCTTCTAGCGTCTGATGGCGCCTGTTTCCTTCATCTGCAGAAGAGCAGCGAGCCGGCGTCCTGGCATGGCCGAATCCACTCACGGACCGGGCTTGCGCCCTGTGGCTGCTGTTGCCGAAATCCAAAATAAGTAAACTGATTTAATATGTGTTTGCGCCTCGCTCCAACGCTTGCGATCACGGAAATGTAAATGCGCGGTCTGCTCAATCCTTTTGCCATCCTTTATCGCTCATTTACCTAATGTTGTAATGTCACAACAGAAAATGCATATCTGTGCAGATATCGAACTTATACATCACTTTAATATAGAATTCCACATGAGAAACATTCGGAAGTACCTAGCTGATAGAGAGCAGCCAAAGGAAGAGGAAGGACCCCGGCAGGGCATGACATATGGAGACAGAGTGGGTCCGGATTGGTCAAAAGTTGCAAACTCGAAAACTACCCGAGAGGGAAGAACTATGGGAAGGAACAAGTTAATTACCTGTAACTGTTGTTCTACAGCATGGGTCTGGCATGGATTCACATGCTCATGAATATTCCCCGTCGTCAGGCCGGGAATCCTCGGTATAGAAAAAAATCAGTATCAGTTTCGTTTCTGATCTGTCTTTCTTAGTAGTAACCAATCACTGATCTCTGGGTCATACTGCCCCCAGCCAATGACTGCCCTCTCCCTAAGCCCCGCCTCTGGCAGCCATCCTCAGATTTGGTAGCACGTAAAGTGGCAGTATGACCAAGTGAAGAGCCGCAGCGGGGTAGGCGGGAGGGTTTGCATGTGAATCCATGCCAGACCCATGCTGGAGAACAACAGTTACAGGTAAGTAACTTGTTCCTTCTCCAGCATGGGGTCTGGCATGGATTCACATGCTCATGAATAAGAGAATACATAGCAGTACAAACATGCACAACCACGGGAGGTGGCAACAGGCTCAACATTAAGCAATACAACAACTCAACATTAAGTATCTCTTACCTCCTCACCAGGCTCACCTTAAACGAATAGGTTGCGCAGCGCTGCTTGTCCGACCCTGGACTCCTCCCTGGAGTCCCGATCAACGCAGTAGAATCTTGTGAAGGTGTGCGTAGACCTCCACGTAGCAGCCCTGCAGATGTCCAGCAGGGGCACACCAGACAGGAACGCTGTAGTAGCAGCGATCGCTCTGGTCGAATCGGCTCTCTGACGGCCGGGCAGCGGTCGGTTTGCCAACCGGTGACAGTGCATGATGCAGCCGGAGAGCCGTCTGGAAAGGGAAGTCTTCCGAGAGAGCCTTCCCTTGATTCACATTCCCAAAGTTCAGAAACAGCTGTGATGTCTTCCGAAAACTCTTCGTGCGGTCCACGTAGAACTTCAGCGCTCTAGCTACGTCCAGCGAGTGCAGAGTCCTTTCAGCCGGCGACGAAGTAGACGGGAAGAAAACTGGCAACACCAAGGGTTCGTTGAGGTGGAATTCCGACTGCACCTTGGGCATGAAGGAGGGATGCGTCCTCAGCACCACCCTCGTGTCGTGAAACGTCAAGTATGGCGGCTTGCAAGATAGGGCCTGGATCTCTCCCACCCGTCATGCAGAGGTGATGGCCACGAGAAACGCTGTCTTCCACGACAGAAACTTCAACGGTGCCGAATGCATAGGCTCAAATGGGGGCCCCATGAGCCTGGTCAGCACCACGTTGAGCTCCTACGCCGGGGCAGGGGCCTTCACCGGTGGGAATGATCGGAACAATCCTTTCATAAATTCCTTCACCAGTCGATGAGACCACAAGGACGCCCGTCCCGTAGTTCTGCTGTATCGTGAGATGGCGGCCAGATGTATCTTGATGGAAGCGTGAGCTAGTCCAGCCTTGGCCAATGACAGTAGGTACGGCAATACTTGAGGGGCCGTAATCCGCAGAGGGTTAATCTTCTGTGCACGGCACCAGACAGAGAACCTCTTCCATTTATGTCCGTAGCACTTGAGAGTTGAGGACGCCCTGGCCTTTGCAAGAACCTCTCTGCAGTCGGCCTGGATGTCGTACCCTCCAAACTCTAGTGCTGCAGGAGCCAGGCCTGCAAGTTCAGCGACTCCGGGTTGTGGTGAAGAATGGCGCCTCCTTCACTGGAGAGAAGATCTGCGTCCATCGGCAGCTTGACTGGTGTGGACGTTGACAAGTCCAGAAGGTCCGGGAACCAGATCTGTCTCGGCCACGCCAGTGCGACGAGGATCATCCTGCACCGGGACCTCTTGAGCTGGTTGATGAGCCGGAGCAGCAACGGCAGCGGAGGGAACGCATAAAGAAATAGGGCGTCCCAGGGGAATGAGAAAGCATCGCCCATGCTCCTCGGCTGGGGGAACCTGCTGCCGAACCTCTGGCACTTGGAGTTTGTCGCCGTCGCGAAGAGATCGATCTTTGGTTCGCCCCATCGTCGCAGAGTCGATCCACTTGATCCTGGCATAGTTCCCACTCGTGGCACGAGCGCAGCTCTCTGATGAGTGAGTCGACGTGTGTTTTTTATTCCTGCCAGATGAAGAGGCACCAGAAACATCCCTTGGGCGACGGCCCAATGCCACAGATCCTGGGCTTCCTTGTATAGGGCAGGGGATCTAGTTCCGCCCTGCTTCCGGATGTAGAACATTGTGGTGGTGTTGTCGGTGAAGATCCTCACCACCTTGCCTTTGAGGGACGGAAGAAAAGACCTGAGGGCCCAGAACACTGCGCGGAGCTCCAACATGTTGATGTGGAGTGACTTCTCCTCCGGGAGCCGAAGGCCTCTCGCGTGAAGATCTCCGGAGTGCGCTCCCCAACCTTCCAGGGAGGCGTCCGTCGTCGCCGTCACCTGGTGAGCTGGGGTCTGAAAGTCCGTGCCCGCCGACAGTTGGGAGCGGGTACCCCACCACCGGATCGCCTGACGAAATGTCCCGTTGAGAGGGATCCTGTCCTCGAAGCTGCCCGTCGACTGGACCCAGCGGGCGTCGAGGAACTCTTGTAAAGGGCGCATCCGAAGCCTGCAAAGGCGCACCAGATAAATGCAGGAGGACATCATCCCGAGGAGGGACTTGATAGATCTTACCCTGGCCATGTCCGTGGCCAGCAGAAGCTGCACCTTGCCCAGAATGGTCCTGGTCCTTTCTTCCGACGGCGAGGCCAGCCGCGCCACTGTGTCAAGCTTGGCTCCCAGAAACAGGGCGACTTGCGACGGAACCAGGTGGGATTTTGGAAAGTTGATGGCGAATCCCAGGTCCGTGAGCAGCTGGACGGTCTTCGCAGTGTGCTCCACGGCAAGCTCCCTTGTCCTTGCCTGGATGAGCCAGTCATCCAGGTAGGGGTAGATGTGGATTCCCTGTAGGCGCAGCCGCGCCGCCACCGGTGCTAGGCACTTGGTGAACACCCTGGGTGCCGACTTCAATCCGAACGGGAGGGCCTTGAACTGGTAGTGCCGCCCTTGGACCACGAACCTGAGGAACTTTCGGTGTGGGGATGTGGAAGTACGCATCCTCCAAGTCCAACGACGACAGGAAATCGCCCTCCTCCAGCTGTCCCAGCACGTGCTGGAGGGTGACCATCCGGAACTTCTGTGCCTTGATGTACTTGTTCAGTCGTCGCAGGTCCAGGATGGGGTGCCATCCTCCTGTCTTCTTTTTCACGAGGAAGTACCTTGAGTAAATTCCGGAGCCCCAAAGCCTCTTTGGGACGAGCTCGATGGCACTCTTCTTGAGCATCGCCCTTACTTCCAACAGTAGTTGAGGGACGTGATTTTCCTTCCTGGCCATGCAAAGGCACTTCTTCTGAAACTCGAGGGCGTGCCCTTGGGCCAGGGCGTCCAGCACCCAACGGTCAGTGGAGATGGACTCCCACATGCTGACGAACCTCGCCAGCTGGCCTCCCACCGGGGTGCTTCCGCGGGGGCCCGACCCCACGGTCGGTTCAATCTTGTTTGCAGGCCGCCTTGCCTCCTTGACCTCCCTGTCGACGATGACGAGCACCACCTGACTTGCCGCATCCCTTGTAGGCTTCCTGGGACGAAGATCTTGCCGCTTGGCGGTATGTGGTGGAGCCACTGCCGGATCCCTTGGAGGCACCTTGTCTGCCTCCGGAGCTCCGAAAGGACGGCCGTCGTTGTTGGAGCACTCCCAGTGCCCTGGCAGTCTCCGTGTCTGTCTTGATGGCCTGAAGAGACTCATCAACCGCCTTCCCGAATAGGTTGTTCCCGTCGAAGGGCATGTCCAAAACCTTGGTTTGTACGTCCTGGCGGAAATCCGTCGCCTTGAGCCATCCTAGTCGTCTCAGGCAAACCCCGTTGCCCAACTGACGGAAACCGGTGTCGGCGATGTCCGTTGCCACCGTGATGGCGTGGTCCGAAGCAATCTCACCTTCCTGTAGGATTTCAAGGGCCTCAGCCCTTTTGGCGTCCAGAAGGAAGTCCAACAGAGAGGCGATTTTGAACCACAACTCCCTGTCGTAGCGGGCTACGATAGCCAGGGTGTTGGCCGCCTTGATAGTCGTTGCTGCGGATGAGATGACCCGTCGTCCCATCGTGTCCAGCTTCCTGCCCTCGCCGTCCAGCGGGAAAGTTGATGTCGAGGCCGATGCCCCCCCAGCTTTCTTCTTTGCTGCCGCTGAGACGACCGAATCCGGGGTAGGTTGCGCCCGAAGGCACAAGGGGGCAGCGTCGGAGACCCGGTACTTCTTCTCGTACCGGTCCCTCTTTGCCGGTGCCGTGGCAGGGTTCTTGAGGAGGGCGAGCCCTCATCCCAGATGTCATCAAGAAGTGGTACGGCGAGGACCATCTTCCTTTTAGCCTTGCGCCGTTGGTAAAGGAATCCTTCCTTCTTCTTCTCTTCTGGGCAGAGCTGGAAGAGCTCGGATGCCCTGGAAATCATGGCATGAAAGGATCCAATCTCGTTGGGCGGGGACGCCCGAGCAGGGGGCGACGGGGGACACGTCCCGTCGTCGCCTCCGTCGTCATCTGTACCTGTCGTAGCCGTGTCCGTGCCTGTATCATCCCCGTGGGTAGTAGACCGGGGGGAAGGCAGAGCAGGCCGCAGAGGTGGGAGAGGTGGTGTAGGATGGGTCCTCCTCCTCTTATGCGGTGGACTTTTCGAAGGTCCTGGCTCCGGTTCCCCCATCGGGTCTGGCTCAGGTACCTCCGTCGGGGGGAGGGGCAACCTTGTCCTTATCTCCGAGCATAAGGACTGAATCGCTGACAAAATGGCCGCCGAAGTGTCCTGCGGTGCCGGAAACGAGGGGCACGAGGGCTCTTGAGGAACCTTGTCGGCGACACCGTCGCTCTCATCGTCGCCCTCGTCGGGATCCCTCTCGATGGGCTGGGCCTCTTACACTACTTCAATGAGCTCTTCTTCAGAGGTCGTGTCCGTATCCACGATGGCCACCTGCCCCTCCCCCACCTTTTCCAGCGAGGACTTTGTGGGGGTCTTCTCAATAGGCCTGAAAGACGACTCCCTCTACGGTGGCAGGGAGACTCTGGGTCCTGAGGTCGCCTCCACTGGCGTAGCCTCCACAGGCTGAGCCAGGGCCGCTGCGACATCCTCAATCGAGGTCTTAGCAGGGTGAATTAAGGCCATCGTCACCTTCTGTACGCATGGGGCCTTCACCTTGGCGGGATGGTCCGAGCCTCGCTCCCCCTCTGCTGGAATCTTCGAGATCGACCGGGGCCTCTCCAGAAGCTTTGCCGGGTTCTCGGACTTCCTCTTACCCGAGCCAGAGCGTTGGCTCGTGGTTGATGGTGCCGGGGAGGATGCGCCCTGCCTGGCAGCCAAGGAGCCAGACCGTTTGGCGCTCCCGGTGCCCGCGGACTCGCGGTGCTTGGCCTTTTGTTGGGCCCCCATCGCCGGGGTGCCCTCACAGGACTTAGAAGACAGCTCGGACTTCTTTTTCTTCTTCTCGCCTGACGGGCTCTTCCCTTCCAACCAGTTGGCGAGACGGAGGTGGCGATCCTTCATGGTCCGCTCCGACATGTTCCCACAAAACGCACAGTCCTTCTCCGTGTGCGTCTTGTCCTCATGGAGACAGTAGAGGCATAACGAATGCTCGTCCTCCTTGAAAACATTCTGAAGCGGGCATCCAGGACAGGTCTTTAACAGCTTCCCGGGCGTTGAGCTTCCTTTCTCCTGGGCCATGGCCGGGGTAGGCCTCGGAACTTCTGGAATCCTCCAAAAGCGTAACTCGATGAAATCTTCACCCTTGAGAGGCGTAGAAAACTCTGAAACGGATCCCCGTTGATCGGATGTAGAAACGGTGCAGCTTGAGGCTCTATTTAACCGAAAAATTAGAAAAATCTCATGAAAAAGCGTGAAAACGCAGCAAAAGCATAATGCTTGCCTCCGGTCTTGACATAGAATCAGTATCAAACAGCCATGCGCCAGATCTTTTGGCAGGGTTTGTGCCTATATGTGCACAATTCGCAAGCCCCTTCACCATAATACGATCAGGAGCAGGCGAACATGCACAGACAGTCCTGAGGATCTAATGTGCCCCTAGTCCTACCACAGAGCACAGCAAAGAAAGCGCTGGGCCCAAGTAATGTCAAGATGGTCGCCCCAGCACACTGAGCAAGCACATACTGCAATGAAAGAGCACAGCTTCTAGATAGGATGTGTGCAGCTGGCTCAGGAAAAAGGTTGGGTGATTTAGCTGCTCAATGCAGTAGCTACATTTCCTTTAAGCAGGCTCTCTTGGGTAACTGACACAAGGAGAACGTGGAGACCACATTCTAGAACTGTAGAAGACTCCCAGGGATAGAATACCACATAGCACATTTTGGAAGAAGAAACAGGTTACAATAGGTGTGCTTCCTAAATTACTACTGTGACGCCCACATTTAGGTCACAGTCACTGATGACAGAGCCCATCATTTTGGAGATTAAGAGACTTTCTTAAAAGTATAAAGGACTAACTCCATTAGAAACAATCCAAATAAAGCAGGGGTTCTTGCCCTCAATACAGTGGCAATCTCGCAGGGTGCTAACTTTTGGACAAACTCTTTTGGCAGGTGCTTGTTCCATAATCCAGCTGCGCGGAACCTAAGAATAACTGCGTGGTCAAACAGTGTTTCATGTCTGCGAACTTGTTCCCTTTTCTGTCTATTTCACAGAAGGTGAAAGCTGTGAACACTTTTTTTTTTCATTCCGATTTCATTATAGAACTTGCTTCTTTCTAGTTCTCCCAGAAAAGCAGCTTAGCTCCAAAGAGTTCCAAAGTCAGGAGCGACACTTATTCTGAAGATAACTAAACATGAACACATCTCAGCTGGGCTGGCATTACTGCATTGGCTACAAGTAATAGAAAGAGGCTCTGTGCTTGCACCCGACGACACAAGCTAGTGACGTATTGCTGTTGCCTATAGTCAGCAAGGTGCAGGTTGATGAATGAGCTCCCACCTTCACTACGCTGGGAACGTAACCTCTTGATCTTTCGGGGGAAAAATATGATCTGGCTATTTCAGTATTGATAACCTGATCTTTCAAATGTTGACTCCCACAATGTATCGTTAAGTGCCTTGATGCTCTATGAGTGTTAGAAGCGCTTTATAACCCCCCCGACCCCTATTCAAATATAATGTACCTTTGCTGGTAGATGACATAAGCAAGCAAATGCATAGGGGGGCCGGATTACACCGGTCTCCAGGTCAATACTCTACCAGTTTTGTACTTTAATTTAGCAAACAAATGCACTCTGAGAGTCTTAGATTTGGTTAAATTCAGGATTTTGAAAAAGAAAGCCACGTTTCCGAAAGTGTCTGTTCCCAGCGATTGGAGTCGCTTTGTCACCTTGTCTCTCCTCATTTCTCGGTCCTCTCGCTTAATATTTAGCTAGTCGTATAAACAGCGTTTCTTTCGTGTGGTCTACCAGTACCATAGGAGCTGACTGTGAACTTTAAAAAGCTCATCAGAGCAATGTAAACACATGTTGGATCTTGATCATGAACAGATACTTAACAGGAATCAACTTCACAGTTGACTCATCCCACCTTAAGATAACCGAAGAACAGTTTGTTTTGTCTTTCACTTTCACGTGACGAAATTCAATTTACTTAAATTTGTCAATAGCGATAGGAGCTGATGCAAAACTCTTTCAGAGTGGCCCCATGTACCCTGAGCATATCACATGATCCGGTACTGAGGATGACTCAGAGTCAAGCCTAGAGCCACATTCACTCACCTAGGTATATATTTGTTTTCCATAATTATCATGCTTCGCCTGTGCCCCGCCTATTCTTTATTCTGATTCGCTCTCCGCAACTGTAGAAAAGACACGCAGTCATTCTGGTCTTCCCAATAATTTAAAGCAAGGAAAAGGCTCGAGACAGAGACAAGGACTACCCACATGAGCGTGCTTATTTGCATCAGCTTCCGAAGGAGAGTTTGAGGGGTTTGCAATATTTTCTCGTGAATTTCCTTACTAACAATGGCGGCTGAACTTCAATTGTATCCTAAAACTGTGACAGTCCTTCTGGTTTCGGAATTCTGACCACACAAAATGGAAGTCGTTTGTTATATGAGGTGCCAGTGCAATATTCAAAACTCCCGTGCAACACAAGTTGATCCTCTGCTTGGAAACTCCTGGTGGTCTAGGAGCTGTCTGTACTTTTGGGGTGCTCAATGGGGATGACCTAATGTTGCCTTTCTGCTGGAGTAGTTGGCTCTTGCCAGCCATTGTGATCAGTTTCAGTAGAAACAAGTTCTTGTGCAAAGCAGCAAAGAAATGGACAGCAATAAATATAGTAAAGGAACTCATGGATTTGGCTGTATCTCGGAGGAGCTGGCACAGTTTCAGTAGAAAGATGTTCTTGTGCAAGGCATCAAAGAAAGTGGCAGCCATTAATCTAGTGGAGGTACTCAGAGCTTTGGCCTTAGCTGAGAGGTGCTGGAACTGAGTGGGTCGTGGGATAGCTGGGAGTGTATACTGATATGGGTTGTGCACTGTAGTTGAAGACCAGAGTTAGGACTGTGTACAGGGCTCAGAACTAACAGTAGACCATTCAGCATGTATGCTTCTGCATGACAGTTTATGGCTGGAGAAATCTCTCTTTCGAGTACTGTTTTTGAAATGGACTTAATCTGTTGCTTTTGGTTCTCTACAATCATCATTCAATTACATCGACTTCAGTCTAGTGAGATGAAGGCTATCGATCAAAAGTGGAAGTATTATTGGTAAGGGATTAACTAATATTTGAATCAGCATTAATAGCCAATATTGTGTTTATATAGGATAGTGCATCCTATATTGAGAAAATCAACCCCAGTAAACAAGACATCTTCCTTGGAAGCTTGAAGGGAGAAGGATCTAATGTAAAGCTGAAGTATTTTAACAATGCTAAATTAACAAAAAGCAGCTGTGAGGATTGAGATTATTATCTAGATTAATATATTTTTGGCATTTTGTCCACCTTATTGTGATTTAAGAGCATGTTGTGAGCATGACAAGTGGGTGTATACTGCAGTTGACATCACCATAAAATACACACTGGTGAAAAAAGAGCTTTACGATCCTCCCTTAGGATGGTTAAGGTGGGGAGTATTTCAATTGAGGAGAAATTGGGGATAGTTAAAAAATGGAAACAAAATGTTTAAAATGTTACAAAACAGCACAGAGCCAAGCTAGTACAGAACGATGCATGACAAATGTTAAAGATTCTTTGAAAATAGGACCAAGCCTATTCTGGGAAGCGATTAATGCGCAGCAGTGTGATCAGTCCACAAAGCAATTAAATGCTATTTCTGAGAAGGAATAGGTGACATATTTTAATAAGTTGTATTCCAAGGGAAGTCATCTACTGCTGATGTAAAGAGGTCAAATAAGGGTAGCGGTTGGGATATGGGCACCCTCCCCAAGCCGATCTGGAAACTATTTATTTTTTAATTAAATGGTGCAGTAAATCTAGACCGAATAAGTTAACAAACAGAATATTTAATGACAAACCACAAGTTGGTCTTGTTTTTTGTCCATCCTGTTTGATAACATTGTATCTACAGAAACGTTCACAACATCTTGAACTACATCGTTCGTTGTGCCAATCATTAAAAAGGGTGTAAAGACTGACCCTGAAAACTACTGTCCAATCGCCTTGATGGATGCACACAGTAAAGTCTTTGTGTCCCCTTTATTCACACATGTGGAAGAATGGGTGAAGTCCTGAGAGAGGCTGAACATGTTACAAACTGGCTTCCAAAAAGGCCACGGGATGAGCCTGAATGGCTAAGTAGTCAGATACGTTCAGGAGCAGGCATGGGCCTATAAACAGGGTCAGACCTCTAGGGCACCAATTGATCTATCGGCTGTGTTTGATAGAGTTGACCGCTATCACCTATGGGTTAAGCTGGCCAAATGGGAGCTCCTGGAGGGTCTGTTGAATTTTATCATTGGATTACATGATGTCTCGGAAATACGAGTTAGATTGAACAAGGATGGGGATCTTCCCCACAAAATTGACACTAGGAGGGGTTTAAGGCAGGGATACGTGCTGGCTCCCTGCCTTTTTAACGTATATATATCAGACGTGACCGACTATTTAAGCACTGCTGATTTTATATCTCCCACTATCCGCTCTCTAAAGATACCATGGATCACATATGTGGATGACTTTCTTCTGTTTGATAGAATGCGTATTGGAGTTTTTGCTGGGGATAATGGTTTGTTAATGAACCTGAATAAGACACACATTTTAAAATTCTTTAAAGGCAGAAAGCAATGCATGCAAAAATGGTGCTTAGATAAGACTGTATAGAACAGGGAGTTCAGTGTTACATATTTGGGTTTTATGATCACGAGTCAAACACAGAGAATGGCTATTATTCCTGTGCTTGACCGTAAAGCAATGTCTTTATCCCATCAGATGGTTAAAATTGATAGAAAATATGGACGCTTTTCACTGAAGCCAGCCTTAATCTTCTATGAGGGCAAAGTAATGCCAAAAATGCTCTATGGGATGGAACTATGGGGGGCATGGGTGTAGAATTGGACATAATCGAGGCAGCCCTCTGGAGAAGGATCTTGAGAGTACCAAATTCTGTTCCCCTAGTCGTTATTCTGTTTAAACTGGCCATTTCTTCCCTACAATTTAAGGTTAGATGGAGACTGCATGGTCTGTATTCAAAAATTATGTTCCTGTGTGTAAGATATAACGAGATATGCGATAATCTGAAAATGATTGGTAACAAGTATAATTTTCTTCATAAAATGGGCCAACACTGTGATGAAATACTGGTTGAAACTAGTTGTAATTTGAACGATCGGGACTCCAATCTTTTGAAAGTGAAAAATGTACTTTTACAATTGGACTGGTCAAACACAGTGGACACATTCCATAAATACCCTTCACTGGCCCATTAATCTATGGAACATAACAAGAGAGGATCAATTGCATGTTATCTGAATCTATTTCCGAATCAACATCACAGAGACACGATCATGCGCTTCAGAAGGAATCGGTTGTATACCAAGGAAGTTTTACTGAGACCTAAAGTGATTGATGAGAAGGAGGCCTATTGTTGTTTCTGTAGCAAAAAGAATTCTATTGAAACACTGCGATATTTATTGGGTGAGTGCACTGCACTTTGTTCATTGAGAATGTCCTATCTCAGGAGATCATGTATTTAGTCAAACTGTATTAATCATGGTTTTATATGGAATAGATGTCTAATGGCACATCCAACTTCAATTGGCCTCGCACTGGCGGGATGCTTAAATGGCCTGAGATTGGATCCACCGAATAAGGGCTGTTAGGGTGATGTCTAGAGGATGTTGGTTTGTCTATTTGTTTCTTTTTCTTTTTACACCGTTTTAGACTCATGAAATGGAAATAGTCGTAGTTAGTTGGGATGGACAGCGTCCCTATTTTTACTATTTCGTAAACATTTTGAAAAAATGGTTTTGAAATCTTGTAACTTTCAAGATTTTAGTATTATGGAGAATTGTCATTTTAAGGGAAACGGTATATGTTTGTGTTTTTTACCTGTTTATAATTCTGGAGGATTTGTGTATTTGGTTTATTTTGTAAAGGTTTGTAACTGCCATAAAACAGGAACTAAATGAGATGAGTCAAGTGCAAGTTCACGACCAATCAGTCGCTTTTTAGTTATTTGAGCGTTTTTCTCTGTCATTATGGAAATTAGGAATTAAGAATGGTAAAAGTAAAAGTTTTCAAAAAGTTTGTAAAAACTAAATGAAATAAACAAACAAATAAATAAATAAATAAACCAAATACACATAAAAATAATAAACACACATTTCATTATTTTCTTGAGCCAAAAGTTCAAATGGATGAACATTTGTAGTAATAGTTTTGCTACTATAAACCGCTTGCTCATCCTCACCATTATGACACCCAGGATTATCATAAAATGCGGACACATAGCATGCGTTCAAAAGATAGCACCCATCATCCTTTTTAGTGCATCTCTCCTGCACCAAAATGTCTTCACTGGCTCCCGGTTGCTACATGGATTAAATTCAAATCCCTCTGCATCAACCACAAGGCTGTCTGGGGCCGGGTACCACACTATCTTCAACTTTATCTGACTAAATACTCTCCCTCTAGACCACTACGTTCCTCTGGTACCAACTCTCTGTGTGTAAAGCATTTTGCTAAACAGAGAGTAGGTGGTCGATTACTTTTCTCAGCGGGCTTCCTCCTATGGAATAGCCTACCCCTCTCTCTGCGCCTTGAGAAGGATCTTCTCAAATTCCAGAAGTGCCTTAAAACTCTTTTCCTCATCATTCCCTTCTCGTCTCCTCTGCTTATCCCACAGTTGCTCAATCAGTGTCCTGGGCCCTAATGCATCCTCAGGGCTCTGACCACCCACACCAATCCTGCCCAGCTCCTGTCTATCCACAGCACTTGCATCTGCACGCCCTGTGTCCTGGAGGTTCGCACTTACACCTCCCGCTCCTCCTGTCCTTGTAGCACGCAACATTCCTAGCACTCAATCTGCGGCTCACCCATGAGCTCAGACTTCCCAGGACTTACTGCCTCTTCCCTCTTCCTTGCTGCACTTGCACGTTTTGAATACTCACAAGGCATAGTAGATTCGTCCCTTCTACCTTTTCCCCCACTCTGCTCTTAAATATTGTTGACCCGATTTATTGATTTCTAGGTCACTTTGAACTACTGACACAAACCCTGATTCATTCAACTGTTCAAAGTGTATTTTGTCAGTGCTAAAATGTCTGCTGTACAAAATGAACTTTGCACTGACTTTGCCCTGAACAAATACACTTTGCAAACTTCCATGAATCAGGGTTTGTGTTGGTAGTGCAAAGTGACTTTGCACCAGGCAAGAAATTCCATGAATCGGGCCCTGTGTTTTAATGTTCTTTTCCCATACCTCTTGTTAGATATGGCATATAGATGACAAGGGAGATGCATTTAGGGATAATGTCCTACTGAGGACGTCTCCACTAATCCCAAACCTTGGGTTGCCATTAACTGAGCAAGATCAATAGCTGGTCAGATAGCACAGCGAGTAGAGCACCCGCTTTGACATCCCTGCAGAGCCTGCTAACAGGTTAGAATCCCAGCAGGGCCAAACTCAGCCTTTCATCCTTCTGAGGTCGATAAATGAGCACCACACACCGTGGGTAATAATAAGCAGTGCTCAGATGCCTAAGGCGTTTTAGCACTATATAAATGCATATTTATATTAACTGGCCAAATTGGTGCAAAAAATCGAAGTGCCATCTCAGAGATGGTTCCTGGAGTAGACCATGGCCACAATAATCTGAGAAAGACTGCCCTCACAGAACCAGTTTAGTCCAGGAAGTCATTCTTAAAAGAACGGGTGGAGTCCTCTGGGAACAGCCCTAGAAAAGGAGAACATTAGGTAAAACCTGTTGTGAAACCTTAAAAGGCACGCGACATTTGTAGGGAATATGAACATGCAGGTACATCCCGTCCATCCTGAAGCTTGAGCAGGTTGGACACGTGTGCACTAAAGACACCTCACAGATCTTATTTTTTTATACCAGTTTATTGAAATTTCAACTGTGTGAAGGATGTAAATGAAACGGGGAAGGTGAAACTTTTGCACAAAGGGATTGAGACCAAATAACTCCATATCTTAATACACCACCAAAGTCACACTTCAAAAGCTAATGTAGCTCTTACAATAATAGTAAGAGTCACTGGATGCCTTAGTCTTAGTGGGGAGTCTGGGACTTTAAGGATGGGTATAAGGTAAAATAATTTCTAATGAGTACCTAAAATTTAAGCATGATCTGTCAGGAGATATACAAGCCTTCTTGGTACTCCTGCAAAAAAGAACCTCTGTTCATGGGTCACTCTCGGGAAAGCCCCACCCTGCTTTGCTGTCACGATCACAGCCCCTTTCCGCTTCACAAATACACACATCCTGGTGCTTGGGTGGTGAAAGGCAGCACAATGCGACAAATGGGAGAACTGGCCACAGGAGCTATGTCTGACTATTACTCAACCCACCTGGTAAACCATGGTTCCTGTTGTCTGCAAGATCAATTGTCTGAATTAGATGTCTACTAGTGCTGTTCGCAGGCAAGAGGTGAATATGTGCATATGTTTTTATCATGTGGCCGTCTGGCTTTCGGTCTGTGCCCTACTCTATATGGGACTGGTTTCTGACCTCAGGCTGCTTTAGGACCCCCTACTCCGGATCCTTTGGTACATTCCACAGAACCTACATCTTCCCAAGGTGTGGAAACTGTTGTTATCATGCAATTCATTTGGAAAAGGAAGATGCCCTGAATGTCTACTACCAAGTCTTTGACAAAAGGATGTATGCCACCAAATGTCATCAATGTATGTTTTATTCAATTGGGTCCATGTTGAATGTCTTGCATTGCTAATTAAGATTATTAAGATTGGTCTTAGGATCTTAATACTTATATTTCATTGTCTTGTCCACCACTCCTCCTAGAATGATTAAGGAGGAGGCTATTGCAATAGTAAAGCATGGGGAGAACCATAGCACGGGTAACATTGAGAATCTGGGGGATGGTGAGGAAAGGTGGAATTCCTTTCAGAAGGAAAAGCTGAAAGTGGGAATTCTTGAGAATGTCCTGAGTATGAGGGAGGGATGAGAGAGAGGAGTCAAAGAAGACTCAGAGGTGTCTGGCTTCCTAAGAGGGAGCAGGGGGAGAGCCCATGGAAGAAGGCCAAAGTGAATGGAAAAGTAGGGTGCCGGGGTCCCAACAGGAAGGATCTCTGTTTTGCTAGCATTGAGACAGAGATCATTAGATGCATGCCAGGCCTGAATGGCTGAGAGGCAGTAAGGGATAATGGAGTGTGCAAGGGCGTCTGCAGGAAAGTTTGAAGAAGAGTTGTGTGTTGTCAGCATAGCTGCAGCGGGTGTGTGAGAAAACCTGTATTTGGACGTGCGCAAACACTCAAAAGGTATATGATGACATAAGTTTGCTAAGTTGAGGTGTGCTGCAACGGTGAGGAGTCAGGTGCCTTCTCACTGGCACCTTGGAATATAGGAAGACAGAAGAGTAATTATCTTCACATACTGCACTCACCATCCATTTGAAATCAAGGAAAATTTGTAATTGAATTTGAGTAATGCCTGGCGGCTGGGTTTAATGATCAGAAACTCTAATGAAAAGCTACAGAACAATACAGTAGGGTGTGTTTGTTATCTTCACAAACTTAATCAAAAATAATAATAATGGCTTGAAAATGTGTTGCTTTCCAATTAAATGACGTTACAAAAACAATAGCGTTTTGTGGCGATTAGAGATACAACGGTAAATGGTAGGTAACAGCTGCCTTCAGAAACAATAGCATTTCATGACAATTAGGGAAATAGCAGTAAATTGCAGCGATCAACTGCAGTTACTCAAATTCAATTACAAATTGTCCTTACTTTGAAATGGATGGTGAGCGCAATATGTGAGGATAATTACTCTTCTGTTGTCAGCATAGCACTGGAAGTTGGGGGAGAAGGAGGAAATGAGGCGTGCCAGAAGAGTAAGGTAGCTCTTAAAGAGCCAAGGCAAAATAATGGAGCCCTGGGGGATGCCACAGGTGGAGAAGGAAGTAGGGGAGGAGAAGGTGCCCAGTATGACTTTGGAAGAGCGGTCAGTTAGGAAGGAGGTCAGCCAGTCCAGTGCCCGATGCGAGATACAAGGGTGTCGTGGAGCCTTTTTATGAGGATGGAGTGGTTCACTTTGTCAAATGGCGAAAAGAGATGAAGGTGGATGAGGTCAGCAGGGGAGTTGGAATCAAGTGTTCAGAAGAGCAGTTTCCGTGCATCTGGATGCTCAGAATCCAGATTGATGGTTGAGAAGATCGCCAACAAGTTCAATGTGGGAGGGGGGCACTGTTGAGCCGTGGACAAATGTGGACATGAGCGCGAGGAGCTCCGTCCGGGCTGCCGATATCCTGCAAACAGATCTCGATCCACGGTACAGGTGAGGGTATTCCTTCAGGGTGCTGGACTCCTGAGGTCCTCAGCTCCCAGCCATCGCTGAAAACGGACCAGGGGAACCTCTCAGAGCCGCTCCGATAAAGAGATGGGCAGATGTATGCCGTCATCTTGGGACTGTGGTGCACGGCCACGCAGCCCTTCGGAGCAGTAAGGTGCCATCCCCGTCCACTGCCCTGCTGCATGAGATTAACGGTGAAGGGGAGAACCAGCAGAAAGCGGCCATCCGGTGCTTGGCATTGAAGCAAGAACATTGCAGAACAAGGCCGAAGCTGGGGCAGTTGGGGCCTAGACTAGAAGGAGAGGTCAGCCACCAGAGATACTCTTTACTAACCTGAAGACAAGGCAACAGATACACATGGGGACAACCCGAGAAACGCCTGCAGTGGCCCACACCTGCTGCTGAGGGACACAGACTCAAACCATTGGTGATAGCCGCCCTTGCTGTCGTACGTGAGCGAGCCATGGTCAAGGCCAAAAGTAAGAATCCAGGGCTACAGAGCAAGATTGACCAATTCACAGTACAGACTGCCCAACTGCCCACAGCTTCAATGCATGAGGCGATGGGTGTTGAGGAGGGGACCAGGGACCTCGAGCTTTCCCTCTGCGATGTCATGAAGCCTCTAAGAGACTTGGGAACAGCAATCGAAATCAAAGTGGACAGCCTCACAGCAGAAGAGGCCTTCCTGCGCCAAGGCCTATGGAACGTAATAACAAGGGCAGGTGAGGCTCAACAACACGTCTCTGACACAGAAGATGCGATCAAAAGACTGGAGAAGCAGCTCACGGCAGTCACCCAGAAGCTTACACATCTGGAGAACAGGGCAGAGTACAGCAAAGGCAGGGTTCACGACAATAACCTTTGCATTCTAGGGGTGCCTGAGAAAGAGGAGGGCCCAAGCATGGAGCTTTTCTTGGAAGACTGGCTGGCGGACCTGTTTGCTCCAAAGAAACTCTCAAAGTTCTTCACCGTGGAGCGGGCACACAGGATCTCAACGGGCCATCACACCCCCGGGGCATACGAGACAGAGACGCCTTACTACAAATGGCGAGGACCAAGGGCCCCATTACATACAACGGCCATTGGGGGGGCTTTTTTCCAGACTACACCAGAGAAGTTCAGAAGGCGTGCGAATCCTATGACTCAATCAAGAATTAAATATGCCCTCTTTTTCCCAGCCCAACTGAAGGTTCAATACGGTGGGTCCATTCATCAACATACCTCTCTCCGTCTTGAGACGGATATCCTTAAATTCCGGAAACTCCTCAAGACTTTCCTCTTCAGCTCCTCCTTCTCTCTCCCCCTCCCCTGCTAAACTCCTCTTCCTGCACTCTCTCTCTCTCCCTTATTTCAGCTCAGTTTTGCTGACTGTCTGCCTGGTGTACCTTCCAAGCCTCACAGGTCCCAAGCTCTACTCGCCACTCTCCTGCACTTGCCTTTGGCCTTGCACTTGCCGTAGCACTACTGCACTTCAGTTACGACCCATGAGAGTGGTAGCTCTCTGCACTTAACCCATGTTCTTGAATAGACACAGCCCAGGCATAGTGTTTTTGTCAAGTCCTAAAAAGAAAGGTGGGGGGACTCATTAACATACCAATGGTGATCAAGGTGAAATATGCTAATTTCATTCACTTGACTTTGCATAACCAAACCAATTTCATAGGACGAATGGCATTTTCCTTTCATAAAATCAACACACACAAACAACTGGAGGATATTTTCTTCAGATAGCGTTTTGAAAACATTAAAAGGCGTGCATGTTTTAAACTCCAAAAACGAATGCCAATGTTTTCCCTGGAACATGCAGTCCAGAATGTGACATTTCTCCTTTAGTTGTGTGTTGCATTTTGCCATGTTATGTGGTGCAGTGGTGAAGTGCCTGGCCTGCGAAGTTCGAGTCCCAAGGTCGGTGTAAAAAAGACAGTCAATGTTTCAAATTTAAAATACCTGGGGGGACTAGTTCACCCTCTAAAAAAGGTGCGGGGACTCCATCCAACCACGTGTACCCTCGACGTGAGCCCTGCTTTTGACTGAGACACACCTGGTGGGCAGGGAGTACAAATTGTTTAAAAGGACGAACGACAACAAGGCATATCATGCTGGTTTCTCAAAGGGAGCGAGAGGGGCAATGATACTGATTCACAAAAGGTTCCCCTTTCATCTCACGGAAGTCAAATCGGATACTAGGGGTTGATATGTATTAATCAAAGGAGAGCTGTGGGGGGCCACATGGGGGGTAGTGGCTGTATATGCCCCACCCCCACTTACGTTGCACCTGCTGAATGATCTCCAGACCTTACTGCTCCTAGACACGGTGGATACATGGGTGATCAGGGAGGATTTTAATGAAGTCATGGACTTGAGAGAGGACCGCACACACTTGGGAAATAGGAACCCAACCCTCACCACCAAGCTACGATCATTTGCTATAGCGCTGGGCTTGGTGGATGTCTGGCGGTTGCTGCACGAGTCAGAGGCGGGAAAATCTTTTTTTTCTCGAACGCTCATGGCTCTATGTCGTGTATTGATTACTTCTTTCTCCCTCACGGGATCACGCATAGGATTGTCGCAGCCAAATATCTGGCAAGGGGGATCTCAGATCACTGACCACTCCTCATGGAACTTAGAAATGGCCAAACCAAGCCGGCGGCAATGTGGAGGCTAAATACATACTACTTAGGGGATCCGGAGGTGATGGAGGGACAGTATCGGAAGACCTCAGAATACTTTGCTGAGAATGAGGTGTCCGTAGACAGCCCAGTTATACTCTGGGAGGGTTTCATGGCAGTGCTTCGGGGGGAGGCAGTTTTGCTGATAGCAGCTGCGTGATACAAACATACCTGAGAAGTAGAAAAGGCAGAAGGAAGGGCGCTGCAGGCAGAGGAGGAGTTCCTTGTCTTAGGCACTCGGGCCTCACGGGAGGCCCTGGTCATGGCACAGGAGGCTTTGAGGAATATGGCTCTAGACAACACAAGGCAAGCACAATGGGCCCTGCAGAGCCAAGTCCACAAATCTTTGTACAAAATCGGGAAGATTGTGGCATGGCTGGAGAAGAGAGAAGGGGCGAGGGGACAGGTCGGGAGGTTCAGGACCCTAACGGTACAGGAGTATCTTGAGGACGAGGAGATTGTGGGGTATTTGCATCCTTCTACAAGGAATTGTATAGCACCCGGGGGATTAAATTGGGCCAACACCCCAAGATTTCATCAGTCCCACAGAACTCAACTGCCTAATGACGCAACAGAAAGGTGGGTTAGACGCAGACATAACAGTGACAGAGGTGGCTGCAGCACTCATGCAACTACAGTCCGGCAAGGCACCGGGGTCTAACGGCTTTCCAGCCGAAATCGGAAGCGACTCGGAGACAAAGCACCGTCTTTTCCGGCAATGTAGAGTTGACAGGACCCTCCCCCCTGATCTGAGGAAGGCTTGCATTGTGGTCTTGCCGAAGTCTGGGAAATCCTTCGAGCAATGTGCCTCGTATCGGCTGATATCATTAATTATCGATGAGGCCAAACTGCTGGCACGGGTTCTGGCCACCCACCTCTTAGGAGTCATAGATTCATTAGTGCACCCGGACCAGTGTGGGTTTATGCCCACTTATTCCAGGCGCATGAACATCCGCAGAGTGCAGATGGCGATTAGTCAGAGATCGCAGCTACACACACCGGCTGCGCTCCTGGAGATTGATTTCGAGAAAGCTTTTGATTCAGTGAGATGGGGGGGGGGTTCTGGGAAACTATGGGACTTATGGGGTTCGGGGAGGGCTTCATCGAGTGGGTTTGCCTGCTAAACGCATCCCCTATGGCTTTGGTCAGGGTCAACGGGATATTATCAGAGGCTGTTACCCTTGAACGAGGGACAAGGCAGGGCTGCCCCCTATTCCCTGTGTTGTTCATTCTGGCCATTGAATCACTGGTGATTAAACTCCAAAATGATCCGCACTGGGTAGGCTTCCACTGGCCCTGGGGCGGGGAGGACCAGGTTTCACTGTATGCCGACGACCTCTTGATATACATGGGTGATACAATGACCTCCTTTTGAGTGGTGATGAAGACACTGGGGGAGTATCAGGCCTATTGTGTGCTTAAAATGAACCAGCAGAAATCTACTTTTCCCATTAGTGGTGGATGTAGGGGTCATCTCCCCGGGCTGCCCCTTTTCAGTTTCGATCTCAGGATTAAAGTACCTGGGCGTGCTGCTAGGTCCCTCCCCAGGGGACTATCTCAGACTCAACCTCACCTGCTAATGGACAGGTCTTCGTCCGATGTGGGTTATTGGCAAATGCTCCCGCTGTCGCTGATGGGTAAGGCGGCGCTGTTCAAAATACTAGTTCTATTCTATTACATACAATGGCCATTGGGGGGGCTTTTTTCCAGACTACACCAGAGAAGTTCAGAAGGCGTGCCAATCCTATGACTCAATCTAGAATTAAATATGCCCTCTTTTTCCCAGCCCAAGTGAAGGTTCAATACGGTGGGTCCATTCATCAACCTACCTCTCTCCGTCTTGAGACAGATATCCTTAAATTCCGGAAACTCCTCAAGACTTTCCTCTTCACCTCCTCCTTCTCTCTCCCCCTCCCCTATACGGCCCCTATAGCGATCCCTAGAGCTATCTTTGGCACAATTGGGAACTACCGGAGGAGACTGCATTGGGGGAGGGGATGGGGGCATGGGGGGGAACAGCCACGTATCGCTCTTAGGACACTCCAGCATTCGGTGTGGGAGGGTGGTCGGGGTATTCCCTTTATCTGGCAGTACTATTGGGTGGCACAAATGGGCATGGTAAACGACTGGGGACCCACTGGGGACCCACGGCTTCCGAATGTGGCGGTCGGATAGGGGATGGATCGGGGAAACCACCCAAGCAGATATTATATGGGGACGAGACCACAGACACGGCTCTCCCCCATCTAGCCAAGCACACCAGGCAAGCATGGAATGAAGCACACCATGACATGCGGTGGAGGAAGAGGCCCACATTGGACCAGCCTCTGTGGAACAATAGGTTTCCTCCAGAACTCAGGAGAATGGGGCATTTGAAACAGTGGGAGGTACTGGGGATGAGAAACCTCACCGATGTGGTTCGGGACGGGGCTCTCATTCCCTTTGTGAACCTTCAGGACACGTTTGGGGTGCCGGGGAGAGACTATTATAAATATGTGCAGTTAACCCATGTGATAAGATCTCAGTTTTCTGCTCTGGGTGAGATACCTGCGCGTTCACCCCTATAGGCGAATGTCTTTTTCTAAGTGCAGGTGCAGAAAGGTCACTTCAACTTTATATCAGGTACTGACAGCCTTTGGATCTCTGTAACTGACCCGCCTCAGAGACAGGTGGGAAGGAGATGTGGGGATACTGGAACCAGAGGGGTGGGTCGAAGAGCTTGTATTCCCGAGAGAAATTGGGATGGCGGCCAGGTTACGCCTGATTCAATATAAAATATTCCACAGGGTATATTACTCGCGAACATCACTGGTGAGATGGGGGCGATGAACGAAGATAATTGTTTAGAGATGCTGTAGAACTGGGGGTACCTTTTTTACATTCTATGGGAATGCGCACAAATACAAGTATTTTAAGGGAAATGTATTTAGAGACTATCTTCAATAATTGGGTCAGCGGTCCCCTGTGTTCCCAAACTGGCTGTACTTGGAATCTGGAGGGAAGTTGGGTACACAAGATATGAAAAGAGGTTCCTATCTGTTGCACTAGGACTGTCAAAGAAACTCATAGCAATGATGTAGCACGATTCAGCCAATGGACCGCCGAGATGGATAGATACATGTCTCTCGAACGGCGCATATACAAAGCCTGGGGATGCCAGGGAAATTTTAAAAGGTGTGGGGTGGTTCGGCTGGGGAAGCTGACTGACAGGCGAGAGATGGGAGGTGGAATGAACCCTATGTTACATGCTGTGGGTAATGCCTGTAATAGTACAACATTGCAAGTGATTCCCATGTAAACGAGAATGACATTCCAAAGAATGACAAACACAGCCAAGTGTTTTGTTTTTTGTAATGTTATCAAAACAATAGAGTTATGAAAAAAAGAATTTCACTGTGAACGTTAAGTTGGGGCAGGGCCAACTTCTCAAGCAATTTCCCCAGGAAATGGGTGATGGAGAGGGGGGCGATAGTTGGCTGGGCAGGAAGGGTCTGCTGATGGTTTATTAAGGACAGGACACACAAGGGAGTGGTTGAGGGAGGATGGAAAAGAACCAGTATCAAAGGAGTGGTTACAAAGATCAGCGATAGCAGGGGCAAGAGAGGAAATGTTGTCCTTGATGGTTCTGGATGAGCAAGGGGCAACTAGTTTAGAAGAGACCTTCAGGGAGTTGACAGCACTGGTGACTTCCTCCTGAGAGACAGAGGTGAAGGAGGAAAAGGAGGAAGGAGGAGGGTGAGTGGTCAGGGGAGGCAACTGGGGAAGGGATGGGTTGGGAGAGTGCGTGACAAGGTTGTTCAGTATGTCCTGGGTTTTGGAGGTGAAGTGAGTTGCGAGTGCATTGCAAAGGGCCTGGGAAGGAGTAGATGCAGAGGATACTGCTGATGGGTTGGCAAGTTCCCTGCAGATTTTGAAGAGTTCAGCTTTGTTGTTGGATTCGCCAGATACTCGTGCCTGAATGTGGGCCCTTTTTTGGCACTGATAGAGAGTCTGTAATGCCTTTGGAGCAGGCAGCAGGCTATTTTGTCAGAGGGTGAACCTGAGGTTTGCCAGTTCTGTTCTGCAGCCCTGCACTTACGTTTCAGGTCTGCAAGTTCGGAGTCGTACCAGGGATGTCAAGGGTGTTTGTAATGGAATGATAGAGGTTGCTGAGAGCAGAGTCAGAGGTAGAGTCTGAGTTGGGTGGGCAAGGAGGAATGTAGGTGGAAGTGAAGGCCGCAGCTGACACTCGTTTCATCAGACGAAAGTTTGTGAACAAGGTTGGCAGAGCTTTTGGAGGAGTTGTCACAATGCCATGGGAACCCAGGTGGGAGGAGAGAAGAGAGTGGTCAGACCAAGAGTGAGGGGTGGCTAGAAGAGATGAGAGAGTGAGGTCAGAATGGATGTTGGCGTCCAGGGTATGTCTGGCAGAGTGGGTTTGACCAGAAGGAAGAATGAAGAGGGATACATAGGTGCAGAGGTCAATGAAGAGGGTGGATGCTGTGCATGGGGAGTTTAATTGGACGTTAAAGTCACCCAGGAGCAGGTTGGAGATGGTTGAGAGTAAGCAGGAACATAAATCAGACCACTCAGAGATAAACAGAGAGGAAGCGCCTGGAGGCTGGGAAATGGTAGCAATGGTCAGGTTGGAGGAGGGAGAGATGCCCAATTTGGATACTAGGCTCTCAAAGGACGAATAGAGCTGAGTAGGTAGGATGGAAGAAGGAATCCACTCAGGGAAGATTAAAGCAACCCCACCCCCAGCCTGGCAAGGTCGAGGCTTGGAGGTGATCTTAAAGCCGTCAGATAAGAGAGAGTCAAAGGAAGTGACAGAGCTTGCATTGAACCAAGTCTTAGTGAGTGTGAGTATGTCAAGGTCAGTGTCTTCAAGAAGAAGGCAGATGTCAGCAGAGTGTTTGTTGGCTGAGCGTGCATTGAGGGTCGTCAGGTGGAGATAATCGCTGCCTTTGAAAAAAATGTTGAGGTGGAGTACAGGGGCGTGGTACTCCAGTCAGAGGTGGAGGAGCGGGGGGAAAGTAGGAAGAGAGGCAGGAGAAGGAAGGAAGTTGATGAGAGACGGCATGATCCGGTCAAAGAGAAGGAGGTTGCCCGTGAAGTAGACATTAATGCAGCAGCGAGATAAGAAGAAGCCCACCAATAAGACTTCCCACTTGGTCCCACCATTAATGCGAGAGGAAGAGTAAGGACAGTATTTAGGACAGTTCAAAGACAACATTCTCACGGATGTGTGTTCCCTTTTGGTTTCTCCTTTTTACTGTATTCACAATTTTAGTTGCCAGTTCCAGAGGTTACCTGGTATACTCCCCCCGCCAGGTTCCTTTTTTTCTTGACAATAAAGTACAATTTCAAAACTATGATTCTTCCTCGAGATTCCTTGTACTCTCTTCAGAGTGTTTCACACACTTGACTTTGCCTGGTATACTGTAATGCCAGGTCCTTTGCACACTTTTAACATTCTCAAGGGTATGGGGCTCCCTTGAGATTCTCCTCTTTACTTGTAACACACTTTGCCTGGTGTACTCCCCTACCAGTATGTGTATCTTGCCACTTTTTTCTTTTATCCAAGAAATAATGTTGTTAGAGACAGTATTTCTTGGATCTTTTATGCACTGGGCTTCTCCCCCACTGGCAAGACCCTCTTGGTTTGATTTACTTCCACTTCTGTGCTAGACGTTCAATGACCAGTTCAGCAAATGGGTTCTAATTAATTCACCCTCTCCTCAGGCTTAATTTGATGCCTCATGTTTCACTTTCTCAAAGTGGCACACTCTGTTCGGTAACCCGGTAATCGTTTGACTTCCCCATGCTTACTGTTTGCTTGAAGTGTTTCCTCTGCTTCACTGGTCCTTCTTCCCTCTGTGGTTCGGCAAGCCATTTTTTCTCCACCATACTCTTCCCTGTTAGGTACGGTTCCTGCTGTCTCGCATGGTGTGGTGGCAGGATTTCCGCTTTTCATTTTCTTGCTCCACTGGAGGTGTCTTTTCTGTGCCGTTTCCTACTGTGCTTCCACCTCCAGTGGGCTGACCGGCATCTGCCTTGACTGCAGCCAGCGCATTCCAGCCTATGCAGCTCTGTTTCTCCCTTCTCTTGACGTTCTGTCTGCTGGAGTGTCTCCTCTCTACGTCTATCAGCTACAGAGTATTTAAATTTCCTGTGCTGACCGAGCAATCTCCAGAGACTAGACCGCTGCATTGGTTTGCCAGCTCTAGTCCTCTGCATTGCTCTATCACTCTTTCTCGTCCCAGTGGATGTCTGGCCGGTTTTCAGGTAGTGTGGAAGAAGTTGGGATGGTGTGTCTTTGGGGGTGATCATTACTATTCCCTGCCTCTTCCTCATCCCAGCTAAGGCGAAGTTAGAGCTTAGTGGAACTGTGGATCCCGCGCTATTGAACGTGTTGCTTCTTTATTACGTTGCCTGCCGCCTGTAGGAGGATCTCAGAGGGACAAAGCGCCTGATGTCCCAGTGTTTGATAATGCTGTTCTGGGTGACTGAGATCCAATGGTTTGCACTTTGGCGCTGGTCAGGGGTTCCTTGATATTTAATGAGTGTTAATTTCCACACAGGGTATGTGTTTGCAACAAATGTCGGGGCCCACATTATTTGGTAAGGAGATACTATGCCAGTTTTTCTGTCCATTTCTGCATAACTGTATGGGAATAAATGCTTTCAGTACCTTTGCTGCTTGCGGTTCCTTATGGGATTACTTGGTGGACTCCTTCCACTTGCTATTAATGATATTCCTGAAATGTAAAATGTTATGGTCCCTTTTTATATATCCGAAGCCTTCAAGGACCAAGTTATTGACCATGTTTTACTTTTAGTGAGATCTTCCCTGTACCTACTTCAAAATAGCTTTAAGAAATGACTCAATAACGGACAGTTTAAGAACTAAAACTATCAAAAACACTACAGTTAATGCAAAGTTCTA
Source organism: Ambystoma mexicanum (assembly GCF_040938575.1). Classification (NCBI taxonomy): domain Eukaryota; kingdom Metazoa; phylum Chordata; class Amphibia; order Caudata; family Ambystomatidae; genus Ambystoma; species Ambystoma mexicanum. The sequence goes on along the minus strand of NC_090938.1, from coordinate 108,169,262 downwards.
TCAGCAAGGATTCAATCAGTCCTGACAAAAAGAGAAGAAATACTAATATTTTATTTAAAAACACACAGCTAGCACTGATTATACAATAATGAGAATAACTGATGATGGTTTAGTGTATTATGCATGTTCTGTGCATTTTGCTAAAAGGAAAGGCTATTAACTACATTTTTGTTGACAAAAAATATATTTTATAACCTTTTCGTTCCTAAATCTATATATGTCGTGCTGTTCTTTTGGACATATTGCTATGCATGTAGTAAAAATGAGGTCTCGGATTCTCAAAACAAGCTGGGAACCAATTATGAGGCACCTTTCACTCCCACTGTGTACTGCCGGAAGACCCCTGATACAAACAGGGTACAGTGCATCATGTGGTTTGACTGCGAAATCCACTCGGCTACCCGCATGTACTGCCCGAAAATCCCCTTCTTCACGCAGGAAACTGCTTGTGCCTCTTTATTTTGGGGAATTCTGAAGAGGTCCTTGCCGGGAAGGGAGGTAGAGCCGTTCGAGGGGAAGGTCTAGTATGATGAATGAGCTGGTGGATGCCACAACCATGGGGGGGCGCGCAGCTGTAGGCTGTCCCCGCTATGTGGTTTGACTGCGAAATCCATTTGGCTACTTGCATGTACTGCACGAAAATCCCCTCCCTCGCGCAGGAAACTGGCATGCGCTTCATGCTGGGAGCCGGCTGCGAGGCGCATTTAACTCCTAGTGTGTTAGGAATGCAAGCTACAGATTCACAAAGCGGGGCTATGGCATTATGGGAACAGACCGTCCGGCGCATTCGGCTCCCTGATTCACGAAGGGGCTGGCATGCAGGGCGAGGAACCAGCTTCAAGAAAGGCTATCTCATAACTGCTGAACCCATATGCATGCAATAATAATGGCCGAACCCCAAACCCTCACCCATAATGATAGGCTCACAACTTGTTTCAAGTGTTGGCAATAAAAGGCCGTAGGATTTTATTGTACGAATATGGGTTATGACAATAACAATATCACATATCATGATGGTATCATACTTTTGGGCACCGGGTCCTGAGGTTACCCCCTCTGACCCGTGCCGCCTTCTTGTGTCCCACGACTTGTTGTGGGCACCGTACAGTGCCTTGTACTTCTTTTTGCTCTTCTCTCCTTTTTGTAGGGTGGGTGGGTTCTGTGGTAAAGAAGCAGGAAGATTTGGAAGACACTGAGTAAACAGTGAACCTCCTGTTTGCTTGGGTCCCCGTTCAGGGTCCACAAACAAATTGTGTTTACTCTGAGCATGCTGCTCTCATTTATAGGACCCAGGGAGGCCCTGGGTCTTTGTTGTGTATGTGTTGGGGACTGCTGTTGTCACAGCCCCCGGCCGGATAGCCGACTCTCTGACCCCCTGGTGGGGGCAGATCTTTGAACCTGGGCCCCACCTGATGGTTGTTTTAGCACCTTGCTGTTTGGAGGAAGGGTGCGATGACTGTTCACACCTTACCCTTCCGTGGCTTTTGTGCTGCCGAGACTGCGTGTCTCCGTAGCTGTGGCGGGAAGGAGAGGAGCAGGCACGAGGAGGTTGGGGCTGCCCCTCTCCCAGCTGCCGATGGTAACAGCAGTTACCCTGCCTCGCTTGTGGGATGCCCATGCAGCATTGCCCATAACTGCTGAACCCATATGCATGCAATAATAATGGCCAAACCCAAACCCTCACCCATAATGATAGGCTCACAACTTGTTTCAAGTGTTGGCAATAAAAAGCCGTAGGATTTTATTGTACAGATATGGGTTATGACAATAACAATATCACATATCATGATGGTATCATACTTTTGGGCAGCGGGTCCTGAGGTTACCCCCTCGGACCGGTGCCGCCACACACGGGCAGGTTGCCGGCTGACCGTGTTTCCCCAAGAGTATGCCCTAAAGACAGCCCCTGTGAGCAAGTGTTGTATTGATTTCCCGAAAGAAATGCTCCATGCCCTGGCTAGACAGATGGGTGCCGTTGTGGAGAAAAAGGTCTGGGTTACGTAGTGTGATGGCTGGGTGTTTAATGAAACCCAGTCCTCTTGTCATACAGAATCTCTCTATAGTCCTGTTCAGTTTTCTTCTGGATATGTCTATAGATTTGTAGCAGTTGGCTTCTAGCCATTTCTTTCTTGGTAAAATGGCTGAGAAGTATATTTCGGTACCCCTACAGTTGTGCGAAATGCCTGCTAGGGAGGAGCAAATTTCTTCGCATAGGATGCGTCTAGCTGTGTTGACTAGGTCGTTGCCCCCTAGATGGATGATCAGGAATTCTGGGGGGTCCCTGTATGCCACCAGTTCTGCTAGTGTTTCGTGGACATCAGCCCAGCGTAGGCCTCTGTATCCCCACCATGAAGTAATGGTGTTTCTGAACGGTGGCCCTTCTTTAGTCTCTTCTGCCCATCTGCCTGTCCTGAAGACAAATGAGTGGCCAACTATCCATGCTGATCGGAGTGTGGTCCTCAATTCGCCTGTTGTTTCTCTGGTGGTGGAAGTGAGGGAAAAGCAAGAAAAATTATAAGGGCGTATGGCTATATCGATTGCGGTTTTATAAATCTTTTATAACAGTCTGACTTCCATCCCCCTATGTTTTTTAGTAGTTGCGGTGCTAAACCTCCTTGCCATGCTGCGGTGGTGGCACCTATCCTGAAGGACTGAGTGCCGAAATGTTTGGGATCCCACCCTGCTCTGCTGATTGCTTTCATCAGCACTCCTTTAAATTGGTAGCGGCTTAGGGCCGATGCATCCTTGTGGATTAAAAAACTCCCCCCCCACTTTGGGTCGTTGTGTGTAATAGAGATTGGTGATGCACACCGGGCAGTTTGTTGCTTCATTGATGCAACGAATATTGATGGTTCTTTTTGCACCTGTTTTCGACTGTTGCAATTCTATATTAACACTCTCCCTTCTCACCCGGATTTCCATGACGCCCAGGCCGTTTGTGGCCTTGGTGGTGGAAGCGATGAGTTCTCCTACCCGGAAAGCCCCGAAGTAGGCTAGGAAAAAGGCTGTTTTAAATAACATTATCTCGTATGGGTGCCGACATATGGCTTCCAAATGGCTTGCTATCTGTACCAGTTTGCTGAAATCAAGGGGTCGGCGGGTGTCCACTTGCGGACCCTCTAATCTGCCCCATCCCTTCATTGCATAAGAGATGAGGGCGTTCTGGGTGGGGTCTGAATCGCCCCGTATTTTTGTAAAGTATGAAATTGCCACCAGGTGTCTTTTAGCCCAATCTCTTTTGAAACCTTGTTCCTGAGTCCATTTTAAAAGTACTTCTATATCTTTAATCATTATTAGTTCTACATGGTTTACACCTGTGGCTTTAAAGTCTGTTTGCAAACACTTCTGTGTTGCCGTGGTGCTTGCCACAGCCCTCTCTGCCATCTCCGTTAGGAAGCCTGTGAGGTTGTTGGCACCCGTTGTTGATGTGCCTGATTCTTGTTGGGCATCCCGGCCTGGGCTCTCTGGCGTTGGCGTTGATGCCAATGTGTTGCTGGCACCCCTTTTAGAGGTGCCTGCTTTGTATTGGTCATCCCGGCCTGCACTCTCTGGTGCTGGCGTTGATGCCAATGTGTTGTTGGCACCCGTTTTAGAGGTGCCTGCTTTGTATTGGTCATCCCGGCCTGCACTCTCTGGTGCTGGTGTTGATGCCGATGTGTTGTTGGTACCCGTTTTAGAGGTGCCTGGTTTTCATTGGGCATCCCGGCCTGTGCTCTCTGGCGTTGGCGTTGATGCCGTTATTCTTGTCTTCCCATTATTGCCCGGCATTCTGCTGGTATTGGCGTCATCTGTTCTTGGGCGTGCGGCGCTAGCTCTCGGAATCTTGTCCACTGGAAACGAGATAAGGCATCAGCAATGTTATTACCTGCCCCTGAAATGTGCTTCGCTTTGAGCACAATGTTTCCTTGTAGTGCGACTGTTGTAATGGCTCGTAAAACTTAATATTAAAGGGCATTTCGTAGACCTTTTGTTTATGGAGCCCACTACAGCCATGTTATCACACCAGATCAAAAGTTCCGTGTTCGCTAGTCGCCTGTCCCAGATGTGTAATGTTAGCCAGATGGGGAATATTTCTAGTAGGGTGATGTTTTTTGTCCACCCTGCTGTTTGCCATGAATTGGGCCAGTGTCCTGCCACCCATTCAGAGTCTAGTATGGCTCCAAACCCCTTGCTCCCAGCTGCGTCGGTGTATAGGACCCTGTTTGACCGGGTATTTAAAGGCATTCGCCAAAGTAAAAACCTGTTGAAATCTCTGAGGAATTTTCCCCATGTTTCCAGGTCCTGTTTCACCTCTCTGCCTAGCCGGATAAGCAAGTGTGGTTTGGTGAGTGATTTGATTTTGAACTCCAGGCTTCTGGAAAATATCCTCAATTGAGGTATTATTTTGGATGCGAAATTGAGGCTGCCTGCTAAGGATTGTATTTCCTTTACAGTCCCCTTTTCTCTCATTATCAGGTCTTGTATTTTAGCCAGGAGTTCTGATATTTTTGTTTTGGGGATTCTGCAGAGCCCCTTTGCTGAGTCTATTTCGATGCCCAGAAAAATTATGTTTGTGTCTGGTTTGGTGGTTTTTTCCCTCGCTAGGGGAATTCCCCACTGAACGGCCGTGTGCTCCAGTTTTGCTAAAGCCCGGCCGCATTCCTCGGTGTTTGGTGGCCCTATGACCATGAAATCGTCTAGGTAATGTACTATTTTTGTCCCCGGTCTCTGCTTTAGGAAAGCACATTGAAAAAAGGAGCTGAATTGCTCAATTAGTGCACAGGATACTGCGCACCCCATGGGGAGGCATCTATCTACGTAGAACTTGTTGTTAAAAGTGAAACCTAGCCACTGCTGTGACTCTGGGTGGACTGGCAGGAGTCTGAAAGCAGATTCGATGTCCAGCTTAGCCATCAAGGTGTTTCTGCCGCACTCTTGTATGAGCCTTACCGCCTCTTGTAAATGTGTGTAAGATACAGCAGATTCTGTGTGTGGGATGCCGTTGTTTAAAGACTGGCCTTTAGGGTAGGATAGGTGGTGGATTAGTCTCATTTTCATGGGTTCTTTTTTGGGGACCAGGCCTAGTGGAGATATTAAAAAGTCCTTTAGGGGCATGGAGTCCCAGGCACCTGTTACCCTGCCCTGTTGCAGCTCTTTCTTGATTTTGCTTTCCACTATCTGGGGGTTGTCCCTCGCTGACTTTAGGTTAATCAGGATGTATTGTGACCCAGTGCCCTTAAATGGGATGACAAACCCTTTGGTGAAACCCTGTGATATTATCCTGCTGGTTTCTTTGTCTGGGTAGCTGTTTGGGCGTCCGTAAAATTGCCCGGATTGATGGGCGTTCGTCCTGGTTCTAAAACTGGGATATCATTCTTTCTTGGCTGGTAGTCTGGTGCAGTTGCTTGCTGCATGGCCACCGTTGCAGTTTGTGCAGGCGTGTTTGTACCAGCATTCTTTGCCCCATGTACACTGGTTTTTCCCAACATTTCTGCATGGGATATTGGATTCGACAGCCTGCTGTTTGTTCTGTCTGTGGGCATTATTTTTAGCCGCCCAAGGCTGGTTCCTCCGACAGGGCTGCTCCCCTTTTTTGGATTTATCCTTGTCATGGGATTTGTTTACTTGTGAATTTTTGCTATTTTTGGAAGAAAAATGCATGGTATCTTCTTCCTGGGGAGGTTCGGCGTTGAAGGTGTATAAATCGTTCTGGACTTCATCCCAATCAATGGCCGGCCTTTCAGACATGCTCCTCCTAAATCTGATGTCGTATGCAAGCCATGTCTTCCCCCTCTGCGTTACTTTTACTTCCCTTATTTTATCAACGTATGCCCAGATATTCCTACCATCCATGGGGAATTTTTCTTCATATATTGTTGCTAAAATGGCAAAGGCCTGTAACCAGTTGTCCCAGTTTTGTTCGACCTGGGCGTTTCTGGCAATAGTTTTTTCTTCTATTTTTTTGGGGTCTCTGAAAGCGTCTTTCCCTTTGCGCTGTGCTTCTATTAGGGAAAAGATTTCTATAAATTCTTTGGCCCATATGGCTTCTTTGATTGTGGTATCAATGTTCCATGCCAGGCATCTTTTGTATCTATTTAATATCTCTGTTTGGAAAGATTTCATTTTTTGTTCTAATTGCGCATTACAGATTGTTACAATTTCAGTTGTATTGCTGCCGGGTGTCCCTGTCGCGCCCGTGTTGTCTGTGCCTGGCGTTGTCCATGCTTCTAGGGCACCTGTTGGATCAGTTGCTGGAGTTGTGGAGGCTGTTGTATTTATAGCTGTGGGCGCTATTGGCAACTGTTCTACTTGTTGTGGCGGGATTGCTATCAGTAGTGTTACAGGTGGGTTGACAACCATTATAGTAGGTTCTATTGCGATGGAGGGGTTTGAGGCCCCAGGTTCCCTTGCGGGTGGCGTCTGTTTCCCCCTTATTTCTACCATTTGTTGCTGTAATTCCGCTACATTCTCGCATAGTTTTGACAATTTCTTGGTACCTTTTCTGGCGTCTTCAGATATTTTTCTCCTTTTTAAAGGTGCAGAAACCTCGTTGTGGCTGGGTGGGCTGGTAATTCCTTCCCTGGGTAGGCCGTACATGTTTTCTCTGACCCATGCCCATCCGTAGTGTTCTGCCGCTTCAATGGCTGCTAGCAGTTGTGGTGATTTGGGCTTCTGCACCGGTGTTGGGGGTGCCCGTGTTTTCCGTTTGGGCCCCATGTTTTTCTATGCCTGCTATAGGGAAAAGAAAAAGGGTTTTATCAAGGAGTTAAAATGTTGTTATCGGTGAGATCTTTGCGCCTGTTCTATTTGTTGCCCGTGCTGGGTAACTGTTGACTGGTGCCTTCTTGCCCGGGTTCAGAAAATTGAGCAGCCCCCAGGCTTGATTTACTGGATTTAAATAATTGGTTTTGCTGTGAGGTCGCCCTGCAATATTACAGAAATTATTTTAATTCTGCCGTCTTTGGGCCTGCCGAGGTTGGAACTGTGTTCACCAGATCTGCGTGGCTGTCCAGCAGAGACGAGCTGCCAAGCTGGCTTGTGACTCTGCCCGAGTTTACGACTGGCTTGTGTTATCTTGCCCCGTTTGCCTTACATTGAACGCGGGGGTTCCGGTCCACTGTAATAAATTGTATCTTTTTCAGACATAAATGTCTATTTATCCTCCCTCGTAGCCCCAGCGCGGTGGCTCACCTGTAAAGTGTTGAAACGGAAGCCGTCCGCACCGTGCTGTTCGAGTGCCGCTTCTCTTTCGTTCGCACTGGTTTTGGGGATGATTCCGCAGCTCGCGTCTTTGTTTGTTTTGTTTTGGACACGCTCGCCGCTCGCTTTTTGTTTCTATGCCGAGAATGTTGACGTTGACAGCCCACGCTGGCCGTTCGGTTGCCGTTTCTTCCTTCGTTAAAGCTGCATGAATTGCTTTGAACAGTACAATGTTCAGGAAGAAAAAAGACACTGCGATGTACAGCGAACTTCAAAGATTTGCTAAAGAAGCAAGAAGATTTGGAAGACACTGAGTAAACAGTGAACCTCCTGTTTGCTTGGGTCCCCGTTCAGGGTCCACAAACAGATTGTGTTTACTCTGAGCATGCTGCTCTCATTTATAGGACCCAGGGAGGCCCTGGGTCATTGTTGTGTATGTGTTGGGGGCTGCTGTTGTCGCAGCCCCCGGCCGGATAGCCGACTGTCTGACCCCCTGGTGGGGGCAGATCTTTGAACCTGGGCCCAGCCTGATGGTTGTTTTCCTTATGGCGCTTAGCACCTTGCTGTTTGGAGGAAGGGTGCGATGACTGTTTGCACCTTACCCTTCCATGGCTTTTGTTCTGCCGAGACTGCGTGTCTCCGTAGCTGAGAGGTGAAGGAGAGGAGCAGGCGCGGGGAGGTTGGGGCTGCCCCTCTCCCAGCTGCCGATGGTAACAGCAGTTACCCTGCTTCACTTGTGGGATGCCCATGCAGCATTGCCCAGTACTGCCCTCCTAGATTAGCCACCTGGCCAGGTGGGTGTAGGAAGCGCATTGTCAGCCACGGCCCTTAAAAGGCCTGCCAGAGACATTGCTATTTTATGGGGTAGAAACGTAAAAATAAATGCTATCTACGAGTGCTATATTTCGAGGCGCTGCAATGGAGTCACTTGAAGAATGATTGGTGCGCTCCGTGAGCGTCTACCACTCCAAAACACGCAGCCAGGGATTTTGAATTGCAGTTTGCTTTTTGAGAAGTAACGCACACGCAAAATGCAGGCTTTGTACTTGCGTACTACGGCAGGAGATAGGGAAAGGGGCTAGACAAAAGACTAACCAGTTCAGTATAGTAAATGCCAAGGGAGCATGTGTGTAAGAGTAGGGATGCCTGCTTCTTGACTGTGATTACTCAACGATCATTGTAAATGGGGACTTTTTAAGGAGCGTCTAGCTCGTTGCGAAGCGAAGCTTTAATATGATGGCAACATCTAGACCAAACGATGGATGGATGTGGTGTGTGGTTGTATAATAGGCTTGAGATGTGCTCAAGCAGGCCCTTGTAGTTTGGAGGCTTTCAGCAGCCTATTTTGTAAGAAACAATCAACGTATTCAGTGATGGATCTGGGTTTGCCACACCAATTTAGCACATGTGTCAGTGCCAGGAGTTGGATGTTATTAAAAGTGTGCCTGGAGAGACACTTGGGGTAAAAGGTAGATATGGGGGATGGGGTGGGACGAAATTGTGGATATTAGCTAAGTTAAATTACAACATGAATGATTAATTATGAGATTAGTCCACATGTACAAAAGATAGTAATATCCTCCTAGAAGTATCCTTTCAATAACGTATGAAAGTATGCCAGGAGTCGCGAGTCCCGAGGACACGGATCTGTTTCTAAGTTGGAAGATTCACGTATTTGGAAGTCCTGCTCAAGTGAGTAGCAGATTTTTAGGAATTTGAATTTTAGAGTAAGGATAAGGGCTGCAAGAAGTGCAACGTTCAGATCAATACTTATAAGAAGGTACCTGGCAGGTAAGTTCACACATCGAGTGTCAACATCAGAACTCCACCTGTAGTGCAGATCTTTGGTTTCTAAGTATGCCCGCGAGTTGCAACACATCTCTTCGCAGTGAATGTGCATAGGCAACCTGCTAATTTGGTTTATGTTAGTATGGTTCTCCATGATATAAATCGAGAGCTTGTGAACAGGCTGCAGCAGGAATATTACTCACTGCATGCTTGTGAGCTGATTTCCTTCTACAGTGATGTTCCAGAAACGTTTCGAAGACATAGCATCGGAGGCCTGCAGACGGACTCATCCCTCGATCCTATGCTGCCAGTCCAGTACAATATGGTGCCCTCATTGAGGGATGGCCATCTCTCCTAGGATAGCATTCCCTGAATAATAAAATGTTTACCCATTCGAATCCAACTGGAGGTGTTATTTATTATTAAGTAACCAACTATTACTGATGAAAAAGCTCTAGAAAAATGCAACCTGCCACACACCTCTCCACGAAAAAGAATGTGGTTCCTGTTTCTTATCAAATCCTCACACATAGTTCACAGAGACTAGTTATTGATGTATGTATTAGCAAAACAGCTGCTGTAGAACAAGAGGGGCGTGTGTTAGCATTATTACATTACATTTTTCATACACTTTCGTCAGGCTTTCGCTTGTTCGTGGGGACTTAAGTGTCAGAGAGGCACAGCACAGAAGCAAGGCTCTGACTTTATCCATGCAGAATGGGCACAGCTCGGCCAGGATGGGAGCAGTGGCATAATCGAGTTTAACTTGCATAGCCAAGATCACCTCTGCTGAAAATGGTGGTGAGTTGAGCCAAAACGTAAAGTTCCACAAGAAATAACTTATTTGCTTGGTGAAAGACTCAACCTTGCTGTAAAACAATTGTCAGGCCCGGCCCTCAATGCACTCGTCAGCATCATTAATGCATCCCTCAGTGGTCATTCCCGGGCACCCTCAAGACTGGTTTTATACGCTCTCTTTTGAAAAAACTGGTCTTAGACTCAGACGATCTGGCAACTACCTGTCCCATTACAAAGCTCCAGTTTATTGGAAGAATATTGGAGAACATTGTTACTACACATATACTCGACAGAATCAAAAAATGACACCACCTCCATGATTATCAGTCAGGGTTCTATCCCAAATGTAGCATCGACACAGTCACAGGTAGAGCATGATGCTGCCCACCCCAAAACAAGGACAACTGATGCCTTCTCGTCCTGCTTGACCTCTCTTCTGCATTCGACACCAAACACCACTGCATCCTCCATGCTGACAGGATGGGATTCATTGGCACTACCTAAATTAGTAAAACCCCTACCTCTCGGGCAGAAACTAGGCCGTCCAGAAAAAAATGTTGCAATCTAACCATTGCCAAGTCTCCTGCGGAGTCTCCCTTATCTCCATCCTCTCACTGATCCTCTTTATCCTTTCCATGGTGCCTTTGGGCACCCTCCTTGAATATCCCAATGCAGCTATTCACCAATTCCCAGCCGATACTCAGTTCTATATGAGAATAAAAATCCCACAGGACATCAGTCGTCTCTGTGATCCTCATCCAGTCCTAGATGTCAATTGCATACCTCAATCTTAACCCTTCCAAGACTGAATTTGTCCTCATCGGTCCCCCTCTAATCAAAACCTCGTCCAACAATGGCTCAATGATATGCGCCTAGAAAGTTCCGATCTGCATTTCACAGATTCAGGAAATGTCCTTGGGCTTCACTGTGGACTGCAGCCTGTTCGTCCAGAAACATTTAGCCAAGAAGGCCCAAAAGGCCTGTCTCCAAATCTCCACCCTTCGCAAAATCAAACCCATCATCTTGCTGCCAGAAATTCGGACCATAGTGCACTCGTGAGTAGGACACCAGCGTACCTGGCGGCTAACATCCACATATCTGTTGGTGCTTGCGCCTTGATCAGCAAATCAACTAACCAGCTCGAATCACAACTTGCTGGCAAAGAGAGGACCCCCAAACAATCCTTCTCTTGTCAAGCACCCAGTCTCTGGAATTCGATCCTTGCATGGGCTCAGAATGTCCACACAGTTCTCCAATTAAGCTCTCAATACATGGCTTTTTCAACAATACCTGGCCAAGGACTAATCCCGATGGACACACAGACTGATGCAAAGACTGCAACCCACAGCATTGTGCTACTGTTAAATGTCACCTCCCCAAATGACGGCTACCCACACCGTGTGCAGAACTACACTGCTCTCAAACTAGTTCAGTGCTTTAAACAATAAAATCAAAAATACAAATAAAGTTTGAATTTCTTCTATTTTGTGATTTCAGTTTGAAATATGTTATACTTCTGAAATGAATTCACATGCATACCCAAGCTGTGATTTTTCCAGTATCGTTGATTTGAGTACAAGAAGTCAAGTGTGACTCGTGCAAATTCATTATACTCCATATCAAGCCTTCAAGCACACTTGTCCATTACTGCCCGGGTTCCACTGGTGCCTATATTTCTCCTTCTATAGTCATGTGTTCCCTCTGTAGTAGCTCAAGGTTGTGAACTCGCACAGTCAGAGAAGTTCAGCTTTTATTTACATGGACTGAAATAAGACACTGGTTTCATGCTGCACATCACAATGCACAGTTCAATGCATGGACCAGAGGCGGTGCTAGCGGTGGGCTTGGGGGGGGTTATAGCCCCGGGTCTTCTGGTTGTAGCCCCGGATCGAAGCTCAGGGGCTACAACCAGAAGGCTAGCTAGCCCTGAGGCACGGCAGTTTCGACATTAGCGTAGCCCCAGATCTTTTCCAGATCTAGCAACACCCCTGGCATGGATTCTTCTAGACTACTTGGGACTGTTGTAATACACCCATCTTACGCAGGTATGAGGCATACATTGTCCCAGTGCAAATATGTACTACAGCAGTGCATTTCTGCAGCAGGCACCATTTGGCATATTGCAAAGGAGATTCAAATTTGCATCGCACCACTGCCTTCTCCTTCACCACTTAGCACCGTGCAGTTTCCTACACACGTGCTATTGGTGTGAGCAATAAACTTTAACTTTATTTCACGCCCCTGGGCGGCTCTGTGCTCCTGTCAGTAGAAGTCAGTTTTCTGGTTGATGACGCACAGTCATCAACATGGAAAATTGACTTCTGCTAACAACATCACTGTGTGACGCCTGGCTGCAAAAGAAAGGTACGTTTAATTATTTTTTAAACACCATTAGCACTCGTGTAGGCAACCACCTACACAGTAACGGAACAACCATCCTCGTTATGGGACCCTGGCTTCGATCGGGCCCTTAACTTGGGCTGCAGGCCATTACCTACAGGGTCGGCCCGCCACCTCGGGGCATATCGCCTCAATATAGCAGCAATAATAACACATTTACATATTTAGCAGTTTAGCGTAGCGTAACATACGCCAGTCTAGAATATCTTGCAGTGTATGTTGGCCGGCGTCAGCATTTTAATGGCTGCTCTCTGTTGGCCCTATCCCTCTCCGGCATTAGTATGTACACAGCCTCTGTTGATCAGCGTATTCAATGCTGCTCCAACTCTATGCCTCAGATGTGCTGTCATCAAGTGGTGACACTGTGCGCTTGCCACCACTTTCTAATGACATTGTTAGCGTTTTATATGTATGAATGAATCTGAGTAAACTTGGGTTATTTAGAAGTATATAATTCTATATTGTCCTCCCCTGACATTTTATGCATGTTCCCAAGGACGGCATGAGGTCTTCCCAGGTTAAGTATAAAAACATTAGTATTTGTTTTGTCATTCTCGGAACACATCCATACATTTTGTTTTTTAAGCTAGGGGAGGATGTACCCTTTTTGGCAGTTTTAGACTATCCTTCAATCAGAGAATTGGCCTAATCATGGTGGGAGGCCAATCGCCTGTAGACTTTTCAGTGCTGTAGTCGTCTGGCGCAGGCATAAGGAATGCATCCTATTAATGTGCCTGTTGAATACATGATCAGTGGTTCCAATCTTGAATAGGATGGAGGCGGTTTTGGTACAGAGTGTTTACAAGCTGAACTGATATCTGGGTCAGGCGGTGAGTGTTGCACCAGGCGAGTCAGGAATTACTTGCCTTGCTTGTGGACTAGTAGGTACATGTTGTGGAGGCAGTTAAGGTGTTGCCAGCTGCTGCTTGATACATTTCCAAAGTGCATACCAGGATACTCCCTGAAAGAGCAGACGCAATAATTACACGAGGGGAAAAAACACAAGAACAAAGGACCTGGGCCATTAAAGTTTCGTGGAAGAACCTGCAACTAATTCCCAAAAAACTAAACTTTCCATAACTTCGAAGAAGGAGCAAGATGTATTCGGTTCTGTTTTGGATAACTCTTGTCTTTATTGTAAGTGCACTGTCATGGATGTTTGTCAAGTCGTTTTGCAAATGAAATCTCCAGGTCTACATGGAACAAGTAAATGGTGTGCGTGCGCAGATCAAATGATGTCCATAGTCAAGTGCCCGATGACTGTGCCCCAAGTGATTCATGTATGTACACAGAGTGAGTGAGGAACAGTTACAAAGGGAAAGGCGTTCTTGCACAGAGTAAATGATGTCCAGGGACAAGCGAATGATGGTCTGACATGATATACGTTGCGGAGAGTGAAGGGTGTATGCGCGCGCAGAGAATGATATACAGGCACAGAGTGAATGAGATGCCTGCACAACACAACTTAAAGGATGTCCCGGGACGATTGAAAGATGTACTGTATGTGCACTGCGTGAAGCATGTATGTTCATGCAGAGGATGATATACATGCACAGAGTGAATGAGAGGCCTGCACAACACAACTTAAAGGATGTCCCGGGACGATTGAAAGATGTACTGTATGTGCACTGCGTGAAGCATGTATGTGCCTGCAGAGAATGATATACATGCACAGAGTGAATGAGAGGCCTGCACAACGTAAAGGATGTCCCGGGACGATTGAAGGATATACTGTATGTGCACTGAGTGAATGCTGCATGTGCATAGATTGAATTATATACAAGCATGGCATGAAAGATGCATGTGTGCATGGAGTGAATGACTGAGGCACTGAGTGAATGAGGGCATGCAATAAATGAATGATATACTTGTGCCGAGTCAATGATATAGATGCACTGAATGCATGTTATATACAGTGAGTGAGTAAGGCGTGTGCATTGAGTGAATGATTTATGAGCAGCAAGTGAATAATGTACATGCACTGAGTGAATGAAGCACATGCAGCAGGTGATTGATGTACATGCAGCAGTCATACCCTTAATGTGAGAAGCTAGACCATGAGGCCAAACATGTCCCACTCAGTCCAGATGGATCATTGGCTTGTTCACCCTTAGCTATCCTGATTGCACAAGGATGCACTGCGATGCCTGTGGCTTGATTGATGGCTGGCTACGTCACCACATGACCTCAGCAGCGTGAAGAAGCAGCTGGGTCAACAAAGCATCCTCTAACCATCGCTATTATCTTTTATTTCATAGCCTGACTGTGCCGGGTGCTGGAGCAAGGCACTGTCTGTGAACCCCTAGATGATCGGCTTGCTGCCCATGCACCCGCACCCAGGGCCTATACAGCTGTATTGTGATGCCCACAGCTTGATTGGTTGCTGCAACACCACATGTCCTCAGGAGCTTGAAGCTATGGCCTGGGCACTCAAGCATCGTCTCACCATTGCTACCATCCTTTTTTCATACACTGTGCCGGGAGCTGGAGCGGGGGTCGGGCGGCATTCCCCCTTGCGTTCTAGTGGATTATTGGCTTGCTCCTAGAGCACCCAATCCCATAAAGCCGCACTGTGATGCCTACTTCATTGGTTTCTGTGACAGCACGTGACCTCTCCCTCTCCAACAGAGGTTGCTCTCCAAACTCTAAAGTGACCAGTGTTCCATCAAAAGGCATATCAACTACCAACTCATGCTTGTGCTTGTTTGCCCTGGGCACCTGAAGGAATGGGTAGGCTGCTCCCACCGGCTCACCAGGACACCTCTCTCCCACTCCGGAACACCAATGCATAAATGTACTGACTAGGTACACCCCTCTTCTCCTGGTAGATACCCCATGCAGATACCACCCGTCCATCCCTATGCACGCATGTGTGACAATGGTCCCTCTGTAACCCACCCCTTCAAATCAGCGTGCCTGAAGGTGAGCTAGCTCTTACTGTCCTACCTGCCTCACTGTGACAGCCCAGATCCTATTGACACGAGCACCACCCTCCATGCCAACCCTACCTCCTCACCAATTGGACACCTTTTTCCCACACCTCCCTTCCCTCCCAGTTACTCTATGATAGGTGCCATCAAAGGTCAGACTTAAGTCCTTATCAGTTCTCAAATACCTGCTCCCTGCACCCCTACAAACCTATTTATTTATTTTATTTTATTTATTGGTATGTATAATGCGCCTATATAACAAATGGTGTTTCAAGGTGAAACAAGACCGAAGAGGGGTGGGGGCAGATAAAGCATAGCAAAAACGGTCCTCCTAGGTCTCGCGTCATTTGGACCCTGCAAGTGCAGTAACAAGAAGTGCAGGGGAGTGGGGTGGTGGGGGAAGTGCCATCAGAGAGGAATGCGCTAATGCTAAGGGGGGAAGGGGAAAGTGGGGAAGAGGGCCCCTGGGCTAGGCGAGTGCTAAGGGGAGGCAAGGTAGACATTGCCAGGGGAAAGCAGAGAGTGTAGGGGAATGAAGGACCAATGCTAAGTGGGAGGAAGGGGCTGAATTGGCTCAGTAGGGGTGCAGGCTCAGCCAGGCAAGTGCAGGGGGAGGGAGCCCGGAAGGGCAAGTGCAGGTTGGGAGAGGGGGCGGGAAGTTAGGCGAGACTGAGGTGCAAGGGGAAGACTGGGCGAGGAGAGCCCGGTGCCCTGTAAGAATCCGAAGGAACCAGGCACCAAGTCAAAATGCGGCAGAGAGGGACCTTAGCAGGAGAGGGGGAGAGGGAAGGAGAGGGCAAAAAGGAGGGTCTTGAGGAGATTCTGAAACTTGAGGAGATCTGGCTCAAGTCTGAGAGGGGCAGGGAGGTCATTCCAGAGGGATGTTCTTACGGAACCTTACGGAGCCCCTCACTCTCTGCTTGGAAAAGTGTCTGATCTGCAGAGAGTTGGAGCTAGAAGGAGGAGTAAGCTCAGGGTCGTTTTATTCAGCCATGCATGCACTGAGATCTTATATCACAGCGATCTTAAAGCCATGAATGGAAGGAAACATGGAAAAAAACAAATCATAGCTGACTTTTCCGAGACATTGATCATTAACACTTTCCTTCGCATACTTCATACAGGAGATTGAAATTTGAAGAGATAATTTCCACCTAGCCCATTGCAACATTTCTTCACGCCCAATACCTGATGGGAAAGTTGTTATCATTATGGCAAACTACAAAATAAAGCCAGAATTCACCATTAATTAAAACAGCTTGACAATGCTTCTTTCAATTATTAAAGCCATATCATATTTGCTGATAACTTCACTATACTATTAAAGGCACAGTTCAATAGCCCACATGCCATCCAGTCCCCAACAGCAGCCCTTCCGAGGAAAGTTGATAAGACCTTGCAGTCCTACTCATCTAGTGAAAAACTGATCAGTACTCTTGCATGCCCTGGCCACAATGTGAAATGCACCCTTGACCTCAGGATCACTTCCCCTTACTCCGAAACAAAGCTGGCCCTTCATCTCTTTCTTTAAAAACTCACAATGCTGAGCCAGGAATCCTGACCAATTTCAGACTCTTAGCAAACCTGCCCATTGCAGCAAAGATTCCAGAACAGATTGTGACCACCCAACTTTAAAAAATGCAGCATGTTAAACATACTCCTATATGACCAGCAATGATACGATATGGCATTTGTAACGCGTCGATACACAAGTGTTTCAAGGCGCGACGAGGCAAGGAAGGGGGAACAGAGGAAGGACAGAGACAGAGATCTTACTAGGCCAAGTGACATTGAGATTGCGCAAGTGCAGGGGAGGGGGAGAGGAAAAGTGCAAGGGGAAAGGGGAGGGGGCAGTGCTGTACATGGGATCAAAACAATAACAAGAGGTACGGCCAGCAGGTGGCAGGTGCAAAGGTAAGTGCAGACAGCAGGTGTCCAAAAGTGCAGGTAGGGGGACTGTAGGATTACAGATACAGACCCAAGTGCAAGGGTTGCCGAGAGGCAGTGCGGGTGTGCAACTGGGTGGGCAGTGACCTGGCCCTGAATCAGAGGGTAACTAGGTGGCCAGTGCAGTATCAGACAGGAAATCAGCAGGAGAGAGGAAGAGAGAAGGCAGAAGCAAAGAGGAAGGTCTTGAGGTGTTTCCCGGAACCGCAGATGGTTCTCCTCAAGTTTCAGAGAGGCAGGGAGGCTGTTCCAGAGGTAGGCCCCAGCCGAAAAAAGAGATCTACAACCAACTCGTTGCTTGGAGAAGCGACTGTCCCTGAGGGAGTTGGAGGAGCAAAGAGCTTGAATAGGAAGATATTTACGAAGAGAGAGTTAGAGGTCTTGTGGATCCAGGCCCCAGTCTGCCTTGTGGACAATGCAGAGGGTCTTGAACTTAATCCATGCAGCCACTGCGAGCCAATGTAGAGATTTCAGTGTTGGAGGGATACAATCCCTGGGCTTGAGGCCAAGGACAAGTCTTGCAGTCCTGTTCTGGATGAGTTGCAGAGGGTGGAGAGTAGAAGCAGGCAGATTTAGAAAGAGGCTGTTGCAGTAGTCCAGCTCAGAGAGAACCAGAGCTCTAGAGACAGTGAGCTTCTGGGGGAAGGAGAGGAAAGGAAGAATACATCTAAGGAGGTGCAGTTGGTTGTGTTTGACTTCTTAGTGACGTCAGAGATGTTAGGGGAAAAGGAGAGTGTGGCGTTAAAGATGACCCTTAGCCTCACAGATGGGAGCAGGAAGAGGGCCAAGGGAGGCTGGCCAAAGAGTGACAGGAAAGGAGGGTGCATATCATATCATATGATCAGCAATCTGGTTTCCGACCTGGGAGAAGCACTGAATCAACCCTTCGAAATATCTGCAAAGATATCATGTCCTCCAATGACATCAACCAACCCACTTCTCTGGTCTTACTAGCCCGTTTAGAAGCATACAAAACATGAGATCACTTAATCCTCCTTCACAGACCAAACAGTCTGATGGGGATCAAAGTAATGGCTCAAATCTTTCCTAGTTTAACATGGTGAGCTTCACTTTCACCATCAGATGTAGCCTTTGGGGCGTCCCCCAGGGCTCTGAACTATCCCCATGGCTGTTTAACGTGTACATGAAACCTTTGGCCTCCCTAAGTAAAACCTTCAGTGTTCTAGGCCAAATAAATGCTGACGATGTCAGAATGAGGAATGATACCAACATGCCCAGTATGTCCAACTGCCTTACATGTATACAAGAGCGAATGTCGGATACAAACTCTTCCTTCTTGGTCAAAAACTGAAATTCAGTTTTGTGGCCCAATTAATGAACCAATGCACTGTTTTCAGGGCCCCGTCTTTTTGTAGCCCTTCAAATCACTCATTCAAGATAAGGAACTTAGATGCAGCCTTGATTCCAGTCTATCATTCATACATCAAGTTCACAGCTAAATCCTCTCTCTTTTAACATATGCAGGGATGTCATTTGAAGATGCGACCCGGAGGCCTCCCTTGCTACCCCTGTGGTCTCCTTTGCTACCCCTAAAAAGAAAAGAAAAGTTCTTTTTTTTTTTTTTAAATGGAAGCTCCTGGGCTGTGGCCAGCGTCATGTGGGTCTTTGTTTGAGTGGCTGGCTTTCTTGTTCAGGCCTCTTACAAAAACAGGGTGTTCTACAAGTGTAACACTTTGAGCAGTGACCCTAAATAAGAAAGAATAGCAATAACAAATAATTTGTCTTTCTGGAATTCTATACAATAATTGCTAGACTCATTAAAGGTTTATTTCAGGCACACTTCAGGGGGTGAGTCACTAATTTAGTCTGTCCTTAAGCATCTCAAATTCACAATGCAGACGCAAACTTCCAAAAAGCATTTAGAGTAGAATAAGCATCCATTTTGGAGTATGCATTTTGCTTTTTGCAAGTTACAGTTCTAGCATGTTTTTTTCTGCTGTTCTCTTTGTTACGATTATCACAAGACATTCCATTTCGGTGTCCTCGGTCACTTGACAAAATCCTTGTGCCTAAAAGCTTGCGTACAGTGTAAAAATGTTTGACCATAGCACATGAAGTGACCATTGATTTCATTGTGCCACAGTTAATGCTTTGTTGTAATGTGCCTACATTTCTTATCTCCCTGGCATGCTGTTCAGGATGTTTGTTTGTATGTATGAGGTAACGAGTGCTCAGAGTACGGGATGCCATGTGAGGTCACTGCTTTCCCTGCGCTACTCTAAATTCTTTAATACATAGTTATGAATCCTCCCAATGGTATGTATTTTGCTAACCTCTGAAGCCTGATAAGTAGATCCACGCAGGCTTGACATGTGGCCAACTTTGCACCAGATCTGCAGGTGAACTGGCCTGCTGTAGAATCTCAGTTATCAGTTTAATGGTATCCACTACAGAGTGTAAATTGCTTTCTGACTTTGAGAACATTCAGACATGTAATTGCTCATTTTAATATAGCCCTTAAGATAGCTATTGCCGGTAAGATAGCTCAGTGGGTTGAGCACTCGCTGCTGCAATGTCTGTGTGATTTGCAGGTTGCAAGTACGAATCCTGGCAAGGCTAAGTCAGCCTTTCATCCTTCTGAGGTTAATAAATGAGTACCGACACAGGTTGGGTGATATTGTATGCATATGTGTTCTATATAATGCCCTTAAGCGTAAGTGCTATATAATAAACACATCATTATCATTTGGCCTTGGACGTCTGCTTGAATTCACAGTAATTTGGTAATATGGGCCTGTACACACTGATATTAACGATACATATGGTGATCCATTCTTGTATGAACTGTATATTGCATTATAGTGATATTGTAACCATATTTTCCGTAGTATACAACAATGCTATAGTAATCCCACTTCCTGTTTTGTCAAGGGGTGAATGGTCGTGTTCCACCGCTTCCTGTGATGTCACTTCGGTGTGGGGTCAAATGGCACCACTTCCTTTGATGATGACTTACTGTATAACTGCATAACAAATGCGCAATAAATAAATAAATGCACATTATTCACTCTCTTTAGCTCCAACATGCTATCAGTGCGGGTACACCATTCTCTCGGTGCACACCTACCATTCACAACCTTTAAGTACATAATTTACTGAGTGTAGCTTTCTCCGTAACTCAGTGTTTGTGCATGTAAAACAGTCACCCAGTACACATGCATAATTTACTTGTTACAAGTACATTGGTCACCTAGTCTGGCCCTATTAGGCAAAAGGCATACTTAAGTTATTCAGTCATTGAACATACATAGTATACCCAGTGTGTGTGTATATCATTCACTGGCTGCATGTACATTATTCGCTCTTTACGTACAGCATGCTATCAGTGTAGATATGTTATTCCTTCTGTGCCAATATATCATGACCTCAATTTAAGTACCTAATTCTTCTGTGGATGCACATCATTCCCTCACTGTAGATATATCAATCACTTGGTGCCTGTAGAACATCCACCTAGTACAGATAGACCATTCACTCTTTACAAGTACACACAGGTAATCCGGTATATGGAAAACGTGCATGTGCATTAGTCACTCACAGAACATATATATCTAGTGCAGTGCATGCACACCAATGACTTTTTGCAGGTGCATATTTCACTTAGTGAATGCACATCATTAAATAAGTATATTCACATTATTCGCTTGCTGCACATGCAACACTAAGACAATACATATATATAATTTGCATCTCGTATGTGCATCATTCATTCAGTGTGTATATCATTCACTCTAACTATATAATGCACCCATCACATATACACATTTTACTCAGTGCATGCACATCATCAAATCAGCCCACTGCCCATGCAGCCCCCTCTGGCGAAGGTCCCAAAGGCAAAGGGCAGCTCCTACAGTAGCAGCTCTAGACTGTGCTTACCTGTGTTCGCTGATGGAGCATGCAGCGCCGGCGTCAACCAGCAGCGACTGACAAGGAAAGAAAGGTGTGGGCAGGGGGACCACCAATAATGCTCCCTATTAAACTGTCCCACCTCTCCTATTACTCCTTTTACCAAGGCTTTAGTTTCCTGCATTGCACAATACCTGCTTATTTAGTTGTCCATTTAGACACTTAGACCCTATCTCGAATCTAGGTATTTTTGCATGCTCTGATGTGTGTTGAAACGTAGGCCTTTTCATTTATCCTGTTCACCTGAATCTAGATGGCTGCATTGCTGCTGTGTTGTAAAACCGAGCAATCACATCCAATGATGAGCATAAACGGTTAGTCCAAGAGTTGAATAAGTATCCAAATTCAAGACGATACAATGATCCTGGTCAATCATCTAATATCTCTTACATTACTGTGCTGTCGTCTGTGAGGTTTGCCTTTTCGTATGCTGTTGGCATCATTTAGCCCATTACTTGATCGTGCTTCTTATGCAGGCCATTTGAGTGGAAGGGGTGGTAGACAGAAGAGAGCAGACCAGATATTTCAGGCTTCAGGCAAGCATATTTTAAGGTCTGCTCTTTGACACGAAAAAAATGCTTTTTTTAAAAAAAGTCAAAGGTTTTTCTGCATGTTTATAAATGTCAATTTCACAAGCCAGTGTTTTGGAAGTATTGAAAGCTTTCAAATACAAAAGAAAAACCCAGATTAAATCTGTTAAATCACATCGATTGGTATGCTGGTACTTGTATACTTCCCTTGATGATGGAGAGAATGAAGCTACAATAATTCCCAGGTTGCTTAAGACCCTTCTATAATCTTTTGTTTTTAAAAATTGTCATGTTTGGTAATGTGATTTGTGTACTTTCCAAGTCAGTTTTATAAAATTAGATTGTTTTAGTACATGGTAAGAACTGGAAAGGAAAGTGTTCAAAGGCAGAAATTGCAGAGTTGGCATAAATCCCACCTTCACCCCTTAACCAATGTGTGGTCCTGGGCATCTTCTTTAACATTGTATTGCCTAGCCTCTCAAAATTGCCATTCTGAACCTTTCAAAAGTGTCAGCCCTTCAGAATGATTTCCTTCTCAGGGTATGATCTTAAAAAAGCCTCACTCATGGTTTCACTGGCTATAGTGTTGCTTCCACCATAACAGTGAGCATTGATATATTGGACACCACATGCAATTGTTCTTTTGATCTGTAATGACAACACTATTTGAAAACCATGTCCCACTTCTAACATCAGTCTGTCTGGACACAGACACCTTCCTGGTACCTTCTAATCTGCATCCACTATCCATGCTATAGTATGTGTAGCTTTCTCTTTCCTTCCAATTGGCCTCTATCCATGCTTGAGCACTTTTGCATTCTGTGAGGCAGCTAATGTGAGTTATCTGTCTATTCTGGGTTACATGTACCTTTTACATACAGTCCTGCATTAATACTATAGGCTGCATACCTTCCTGGGTGCTACTGATAAAAAGTCTCCTGTATCTATACTAGAACAGATGAAGCCTCTTCGTAGACTGCCAATGTTGGCCTTCAAATTATACTTGCTTATCACTCTTATTAGCGCAAGAATGAAGAGGGTAAGGGGACTTAAAGGGAGTAAACATGCTTATTTTGAATGCGGCAAGGAAGCATATCAACTGCTGGGTTGTGAGCGTGACGAGGGGGAGGGGGCAGATATTCTTGATCACTTAAGTCCTTTGGTTTGGTTTGAGGGGGGCTCTAAAGATGTCTGTGCCCAGGGTCCCAAAAGTGCTTAAGATGGCATGCATGGCATATATGCAGTTTTCTATTTGCAGTTATTAAAATCCCAGGATGCGCATACACAAATGGCAATACAGATAACAGAGGCAGTCCTAGTAGGGTACCTTTATAAACAGGGGACATGGGGTGTAGGTTTTATCGAGCAGGAAGAGCAGGTGATGAATGGGTGCATTGAGAGACATAGAACTGGGACGGAGACACATACAAACATAAATCATGCTTACATTTGTGGTGTAGAGCCAGAACAAGTAAATAACATACATATTTAAATAACTATACAAGTGAATATCTGCATTTAGTTAATAAAACCTGTACACTATGTACAGCATGTAATTACACCACATGAACAAGAATAGTGCACATCATCGAGTGGGACCACTGTAAAACTTGTAAATTATGTTCAAACACTTAGTAAATGTGTATTTATGTATGTGTTTGTAATGTGGGCACTGAACAAAGCTGCCTCTAGGTATGGCCTGTAATTGGCAAATTAGTCAGGTATGTATGTACCTTACAGCCAATGGGATATATAAAGAGGACTGTTTCTGGCAGGACATCTTGGCAGGAAGAGTTCGTATGTTATCTGCCTAATATATCCCTAGGTTGGCGGTCTTGCCTTCAAGGCACAAATCTGAAGGGCACGCACTTGTTGCGACCAAATGTTTCTAGGTGGTTTGTAGCAGGTGATTTCCTTGCACAGGTAGGGTGGGGCAGTTCCAGTTTTGCATTTGTAGGTTGTGCAAAGATCCTCAACCTTGATTCAGGCTCTCACCGGGAGAAGAAGGAGGCATTTGGAGATGGGCGTGACCCTGCCGCGGCTCCTGAAGCCTGCAACACATTGGTGAATGCTTGGTGCTCTAAACATTCGTAAAGAGGCTTGGCCGTGTTCAGGTAGCATACAATGTATTAGAGTAGCCCGATGGCGTCCACAACAGCTATGAAGTACAGAAGAATGGTCGAGCTGTGCCAGTTGGATAAAGGCTTTCGTGCAATTGTGCTGACTTGTGTGTCTTTCCAGGACAACAGTCAGGTCATCCAAGAGCACTTGTTTTCTGGTTCCCCTGGCATGCTGCCCTCTTCTCTGACTCTTCTCTGACTGATTTGCTTAGCCGCTACTTTGCAATATCGGCTGGAAATGCCTAAAGCCATTTGTGTTACAATGCTAATACCTTCATGATCCTCACAGATGCCTACTCTTCCGGCTCTTCGACAGTGCCCTTCTCATGCCACAACCGCCCCGCTCTGGTGTGTGTCATTTCCCCTCCCCATCACGTCACGTTTTTCCTCTCCTTGATTTCAGTGTCTGTCTCATTCCTACACAGCTCCTCATCAATATCTCCAGGGTCTTCCTTGACAACAACACAGTTCTCCTAGGCTGCATTCCCCATCCCACTCTGTCTTGAAAGAACCAGTACTTTCACCTTTCACGCCTTCAATCCTAACGTAGCCTGCTGAATCCCACCATGATCCTATTTTTGACACCACCTTCCATCACCTACCCATGGTATTGATGCACTCTGTGCCCATGATCCCATATTGATCTAGGCTCTGCAGCACTACCCAGTCCTTCTTGCCAGCTCTGCTTCCAACAACCGTCTATTCCGTCATTCAGAATGCTTTGCAATGGACAAGGACTTTCACAGTGAAATTGTTGAAAACCTTCTCTAACATTGATCCTAAAGCATAGCTCTCAACTTTCAAACTTTTGGTGGAGATCATCCGCCATGTAATCGAGCATTCACCCGCCAAGCCCCTTACGCATCCATTCACTTCAATGGGCTCTCACACGCCTCAAACAAAATCTGCTGTTTTCACCCAGCCATGGGACACAAAAAGGTTGGCAGCTACGTCCTAAAGTATCTCGCGTCTGTAAGCGCTACGAACCCTCAGGTATCTGAGCGATGCTTATTATTACCCACAGTGTGTGGTGCTCATTTATCAACCTCGGAAGGATGAAAGGCTGAGTTGGGCCCTGCCGGGATTCGAACCTGCGTTAGCAGGCTCTGCACGAATGTCAAAGCGAGCGCTCTACTCACTGTGCCACTTGACCGGTCATTGATTGATGTGTGTGCTGCCAATGTGTCCTTGGGTTCACATGTCTCAATATCTGCCTCCCACTGATAGGGCACCATGCTGTAGGATATATCATCTGGAGTTCAGGACTGCAAAGGCACCAGCTTGCTAAGGACACAGATTCATAACTTGCTCAAAACAGCTTTTTTAGTTAGGCCAGAAATGACTTGATTTTAACTCTCAAAGACAGCCTTGATTTAAGTGTCAGCTGGCAAGTGTGATACTGAGGCGTAGCTATAATCACAACAGAACCCTCTGGGTACCCTGCTGGCACTTGCCTGCCACAAATTGAGCCATTAGTCCATACCTTTATACCAGTTCATCTTGGCTACTCAAACACACGCCGACTTTCGCCCGACACCATTCATTTACATCTTTTTCAAGAACTCTTCTCCATGCGCTCACCTGCTGACCTTCTCCTCGCAACACTCATCTGCATCCTCTTCCGGACACTTCTACACACTCATACCCGCACACACACACAAACACACAGAGCTGATGACCTTTGCCTGACCTTTGCCTGACACTATCTGCATCTTCTTCAGGAATTCTTCTTCACACACACACTCACCTGCTGACTTTCTCCAGACATCGCTCATCTGCAGTCTTTTCAGGACTCTTCTTCACACACACACACAGACACACAGACACACACACACGCTGACTTACTCATGACCTTGTGCATCTGCAGCCTCTTCAGGACTCTTCTTCACACACACACACTCACCTGCTGGATTTCTCCTGACATCGCTCATCTCTATCCTCTTCAGGACTCTTCTTCACACACACACACACACACCTGCTGACGTTTCTCCTGACATCGCTCATCGACATTCTCTTCAGGACTCCTCTTCACACACATAATCACATGCTGACTTTCTCTTGACATCACTTATCTGCATCCTCTTCAGGGCTCTTCTTCCTAAAAACATAAACACACTCACTTGTTGACTTTCTCCTGACATCGCTCATCTGCAGCCTCTTCAGGACTCTTCTTCCTAAAAACACAAACACACTCACTTGTTGACTTTCTCCTGACACTGTTGAACTGCATTCTCTTCCGCACTCTTCTTCACACACGCACTCACCTGCTGACTTTCTCCTGACACTGTTCATCTGCATTCTCTTCAGGACTCTTCTTCACACACACTCACCTGCTGACTTTCTCCAGACATCGCTCATCTGCAGCCTCTTCAGGACTCTTCTTCACACACACACAGACACACATACATACACATACACGCTGACTTTCTCCTGACCTTGTTCATCTGCTGCCTCTTCAGGACTCTTCTTCACACACGCACTCTCCTGCTGACTTTCTCCTGACACTGTTCATCTGCATTCTCTTCAGGACTCTTCTTCACACACGCACTCACCTGCTGACTTTCTCCTGACACTGTTCATCTGCATTCTCTTCCGCACTCTTCTTCACACACGCACTCACCCGCTGACTTTCTCCTGACACTGTTCATCTGCATTCTCTTCAGGACTCTTCTTCACACACACACTCACCTGCTGACTTTCTCCAGACATCGCTCATCTGCAGCCTCTTCAGGACTCTTCTTCACACACACACAGACACACATACATACACACACACGCTGACTTTCTCCTGACCTTGTTCATCTGCTGCCTCTTCAGGACTCTTCTTCACACACGCACTCTCCTGCTGACTTTCTCCTGACACTGTTCATCTGCAGTCTCTTCAGGACTCTTCTTCACACACGCACTCACCAGCTGACTTTCTCCTGACACTGTTCATCTGCATTCTCTTCAGGACTCTTCTTCACACACGCACTCACCTGCTGACTTTCTCCTGACACTGTTCATCTGCATTCTCTTCCGCACTCTTCTTCACACACGCACTCACCTGCTGACTTTCTCCTGACACTGTTCATCTGCATTCTCTTCAGGACTCTTTTGGTGCTTGATACTCACCTGCTGACCTCTGAATGGCATATCCTCACTACCTAACCTCCCAGCTCACTCCAATGACACTGTCTACTGCCACATGTCCTCAACAGAAAACAGTTCTTACCTGCCTCCCTCCTCATGAATTCTTCCTGATATCTCTTCTCCTGCTGAGCGCTTCCTGACACACATCCACCTGTCATCCACACCCAGGCCAACTTCATGGAGGGTTAGATTTAGCCCATGTCAACAGGATCTCTGAATCGCATCTAACTTGCCTCCTTCTGACACCCTCTCAACTGCTAATACCACAAACTAACTTTAATTTCTCTACAAAACATCTAACTTTATAAAAACAAATGTTCATTCATTTTCAACAGTGGTACACAGTGCTACAGAGAAAAGGGAACATTGTGCAAGTCGTCAGATACAAACAATATACAAGAAGAATCACTCGGCCTTGCACAATTACATAATTTCAACATTATTCAAGCATAAGTTTCAGAATTGTACAGCCCAGGGTGGGAGGATACCACAGGACGTGAGGAGGATGGGGGGTGCGGACTTTTGGAAGAAAAGAAGGATGATCGCTGTATGCAAACAAAAAAGAGGAAGTCAAAATAGACCAAGATTCAGAGCCTTCTATGTCCAGGGAGGCCCCACTGTCATCAGAGCAAGCATTCAGAGCCATAAGCAGCTAAATGTGATACAGAACCCAAATGTCCTCAGGTGGAGATGACAAAACCAGCCATTTAGTGACCGAAAAACGAAAATGACTTTTTGCTTTTTTGATTTTTCTTTTTGTTTAATGATGTGGGGGGGCTCCCCCCGAAAACCCACTTTACCCCTTCCTACCCTTACTCATACCCTTACCACACCCCCCACCTATTATTTACTATACATATACTAAAATGCCTACCATTTTCGGTCAAAAGAAATCGGTAATTTCTCCTTCGGTTATTTAGCATTAGTTTTTTTTCTACAGATTCGGTTTTTCCACCACCTCGAAACAATAGTCTGGTGACTTCTCATCCAGGCTTTAGTAATACAACTCTGGGCTAGTAATAACAGGAAGCCTGCACGCCTCCTAGGGTGCCACTGTGCCAGCTTGGTGTAGACCAACAACCCGACTAGTGGAGAAGGGGATAACGCTATCATGTTTTTGCCTCTGGATTAATCCGTTAGGATGCAGGAGGCCAGGATAAATGATTCATGTATAAGTTACTTGCATCAGGACTTCAGATACATAATAAGATGGAAGACACCTACTGGCCACTTAACCGTAGCTCTGTGTAATAAATAAGCACACACACTGGATGGCTTGAGTAACTGTTTAATGTAACCAACCTGAGCCCAGCAGGTCTCTGCCTTTACCAGTGCTAACCTTCTCAACTGATAACAGTGGAACCAGAACACACACACGCAAGTAAACAAGAGTACTAAGAAAGTGTTGAATCCTTCCACACACACATAGCATGAATTACAACACTTCTCCCCCATCACATCACATCACAAAACATCACTCATCCACGCAACCCACAAACATCCCACATTCATACCACATGCACCCAACACACACGGCAATGCACCACACACAGTAAAAGATCCCAGGGCCAAAGAAGGAAAAGGGTATGGGGGGGAGAACTGGAAGGAGGAGAAGAAAGCTAATGTACAATTGCAACCAAAACATAATCATTAAATTTGGAAGGTAATTTTCTCTCCTGGACGAGATGACTACTGACCCCAACAGGAGCAGTGAGGCTTGAGGTAACAGACTCCACACTCTGATACTCCATACTCCCACAAGCACCCCCACTCGCCACAGCCTTTTCAACATGAACCAGATCTGCATTCACATCATGACCATTTGATGGTACACCAACATCCCCACAAGGAAAGTCAAGGTCTGAACCCACAAATTGTCTCAGGATCAGAACATCCAAGAGGAAACCCGGGACCCAATCCAGAATGGTCCTCAAGACCTTCCTCTTTGCTTCCGCTTTCGCTCTCTCTCTCCCTTGCTGAACTGCTCTCTTGGCACCGTGCACCTGGCCACCCTCTGTCCTCTGGGCCTAGGTACCTGTTCACCCTACCACCCTCCTGCACTGCCTCCTGGCCACCCCTTGCACTGGTGGACTGTATCTGTACCCATACAGTTCCCCACACCCCCATTTTCTTCTTTTTTCTGCACTTACAGACTTACCCAGTCTGCTGCCTTAAACACAGCACTTTCTGACTGCACTACCACTGTTTCTTACCTCTACTATCTATTTATTTTCATTTATTATTATTTATGTTTCTTCTCTGCTCGGCACTTTCCACTCTCCCCCTTCCATACACTTGTCCCCTTTCCCTTTCCCATGCATTTGCGCGTTCTCAATGTCACTGGCCTAGTAAGATCGTTTTGCTCTCCCCCGTTTCCCTCCCTTGCCTTGTCGCGCTCGGAAACACTTTGTTTACGAGCGCGATATAAATAAATTATCATATCATATCATATCACGCCACTATTAGGTTCCCTGGAATTGGAATTATTTTTTCCATGGCACTCATGGGCTCCTTCCACGACCACCACACACCTCTTACTACACATAGACCCATCTTCGAGCTTCACATATCCTCGCCCAGTCTTAACCACCACCCGAGGTTGCATGTACATCCTACTGCCCTTAGGCACAAACCTCGGTTTCCTGATTTGAACGCGGTCCCCTACCCTTACCAACAGGGGCTTCCTGCGCACCAGCTGTTTCTGCAAAAATGATTCCTGTTTATGACACACTCGATTCAAAATCTCCTGCATGTCCACTTGCGACTAAGTCCCACCACCCAGCGCAGGGACCCTCAGTTACGAACCTGGTTTTCTTCCTGCATCAACTCAAATGGGGAATG
Source organism: Ambystoma mexicanum (assembly GCF_040938575.1). Taxonomy (NCBI): domain Eukaryota; kingdom Metazoa; phylum Chordata; class Amphibia; order Caudata; family Ambystomatidae; genus Ambystoma; species Ambystoma mexicanum. The sequence goes on along the minus strand of NC_090938.1, from coordinate 108,139,667 downwards.
CCCCGTAAGAGCTGAAAGAGTATACCTGTAGGCCTTCAGAGCCTCAGACACTGCACCCTTCCACGGGAGACCATTAGCCAGGGCTAACTGCACAGCCCCCTTCACAAAACGATTCATGCGCTTCACCAAACCATTAGCCTCAGGATTGTAGAGTGAAACCTTATGGTGGCGATATCCCAGATTCCTCAAAAACTCCTGCATGAGATCAGACACAAATTGTGCGCCGTTATCCGTAACAATACCAGCTGTTACTCCCTCCCTGTCAAATACAGTGGTGAGGAACTCCACAACCTTCTCAGCCGTCACAGAGGACAGGCCAGTGGCCTCCACCCACTTAGATGTGTAATCCACCATGACCACTATAAATCTGAGACCGCCTCCCAAGGCGTCTATAGGACCTATTATGTTGACAGCCACTTTCGACCACACCTCACTCGGAATTTCAACAGGGTACATAGGCTGGGGAGACGACGCCTTACTCGTGTCACTCATAGAACACGCAGCACAGTCCCTAACCACATCTTCCACGCCAACATCCATCCCAGGCCACCAGTAAACCTCTCTCAACCTCCTCTTAGTCATGGACCTCCCCAAATTTCCTTCTTCGTGGGCCAACGCCACAAGCTTTCCTTTGAGTGACTCTAGTGGAATCACCCTCTGACCCCTAGCCACACCCCAGGGGCCCTCCAACAGTTCATGCCACACATGACCGTAAAGCCTGAAAATCTTTCACTCAAAACCCCACTCTTGAGAGCAGCCTTAATGTCGATCAACATAGAGTCCCAAGAACACTCCTCGCTCCACACCTCCTCACCCACAGCAGGCACAACACTTGCTACCAAAGTATACTCGTCTCCGACAATCTTGTGAACTTCATGGACACTTCCAGCCAAGGGAAATCGTGACAAACCATCCACAATGGCATTTTTCACCCCGGGAACATATCAACCCTGAAATTAAACTCACCCATGTCCGCCATCCACCTCATTACCCTGGATGAGGCGTGTGACAAGCCCTTTGTGGTCAGCACATGGACTAACGGCTTATGGTCCGTGTGAATGGTGTACTCTACTCCCCATAAAAAGGTTCTAAAGTGTTTTGATGCCCATACCGCAGCTAGGGCCTCCCTTTCTATGACTGCATATCTTTGCTCAGCATCTCTCAGCACCCTGGAGGCGAAAGCAATGGGGCGGAATTCGCCCCCATCCTTTTGTTCCAGAACAGCTCCAATCCCATATTCACTAGCGTCAACCGTCAGAATCGTTTTCCTGCAGGGAGAGAATGAACCTAAATAAGGAGCTTGATCTACCTCCTTCTTCAAATTCTCAAACTCCTTTTGACACTCTCCGGACCACTCAAAATGAATGCCCTTCTTAAGCAAGACCCTCATGCTGACAGTTTTGTCAGCATAGGAAGATACAAAACGGCTATAATATTCGGCAAGGCCCATAAAGGACCTGAGCTGTTTTTTGTTCACGGGATATGGAGCGTCCTTCAACACCTTCACCAAGTCCTCCTTGGGATGGATCCCCTTAGCATCCAACATATGTCCGAGATAAGTCACTCTGGACACCCCTACCTTGCACTTGCTCATCTTGACCGCGAGACCACTACTTTTCAGTATCTCCATTACCTGCAACACTCTCCTGTCGTGTTTGGCGCGAACATTGCCCTATACCAATATATCACCCTGAAAGCACTCCACCCCTTGAATGCCCACAAACAGTTTTTGCATTATTCTCTGAAACACCGCGACACGGACGCCAAACCAAAGGGCATCCAACAGAACCGGAAGGCACCAAACGGGAATCACGAACGATGTTAGTGGGCGAGACTCAACATGAAGGTCTATCTGATGGTAAGCGGATGACAGGTCAAAAGTGGAGAAACAAGAAGCACCTCCTACTAAGGTGAGCATCTCATTTATATTAGGTAGGGGATGCCTTTCTACCCAGATGGCAGAGTTTAAGTCCCTAAGATCCACGCACATCCTCATGCTACCATCAGCCTTGTGTGCTAACACCACCGGCGCCAACCACTCAGAACTCTCTACCTCTTCTATGACACCAGCCTCCATGAGTTTGGCCAGTTCACTCCTTAACCCATCCCGAGCTAATATGGGAACTCTCCTAACCTTATGAACAACGGGTATGGCACCCCTCCTGAGTACGATCTTGTGAGAGAATCCTTTTAATTTGCCCAACGTGGAAGTAAAAAAAGAGGGGAAATTCCTTTCAAGGTCTTGTGCACCCAACCCCATGACCACACCAGCACCCCCCTTATCCTCGCTCACACTCAATACAGGAATGGCTTTGCCGGGTCGTATCTCAATCTCTAAGGCCGCCTGTTCGTCCCACCCAACAACAGGATCCCCTTTGTGAGCCACATACAGTTTTCCCCAGGTCCTGCGGCCCTCGAACTCGATAGTGACCCACTCGAAGCCCAGAACCTTAATGGGAACACGGCCATAGGCATAAGGACTGATGTCTGAAGGCGATAACTCGGTTAACTGCTTCTGGAATGTGGCAGTGTACAATTCGGGAGAAATCATTGTATAAGGGGACCCAGTGACCACATCATATCTATGGGTGTATCATTAACCATAAGTGTGGCCCATGCACTCCTCCTCCCGCAACCCACACTCAGCAATAACCCTTCACCCGCACCTTCGTTCACAGGTTCAACACAACCAACGTACCCCACCACAGCACATCCTCCCCATCTTTGTTTGCATCCACCATCCTCACAGTCTCCCTACTGGGTACATTGCTCCTGCACATGTGGGCATAGTGCCCCTTCCCTTTGCACCTTCTTCAGTCCATGGTGGAGGCGGGGCACTCCTTTATCCCTGCTGTATGTCCTCGCCATCTGCACTTTTTGCACACATCCCTCGACCCCGGCGTCCCCTTGGAGTCTTTGCATCTGCCTCTGAAATCATTGCTTCTCTGGGGCAACACCGCATGTACATGCTCTCCCTTGTCTGCCATTTCCTTAACACTCTTTTTGGACTCCTCAATAGCTCTGGCTATTTCTATGACCTTATCCAACGGAGGGTCCTTCTCTATCCATAGTCTTTCCCTCACTCTGGAGTCACTAGTTCTCATCATGACCTGATCACGGATGTACTCATCAATCAAACCTGTGAACTTGCACGTGGCTATCAAGGTGCGAAGAGCTGTAATATAAGAGTCAATGCTTTCGCCATTTCCCTGCGCTCTGGAGAAAAAATGGTACCTTTCTAATACCACGTTGGCCCGTCTCCCAAAACGCGCCTCTAGCTTCCCAAGGGCTGTCTCATAAGCAAGTATCACATCTTGAGCTCCATCACCCCCTTCTCCACCATCAGGACGGGGGCACATACATTGGGACCAGGAAGATGCCTGAAAATCCTGAGCCCCTCAGTACCCAAACAGTTAAGCAATGCAGCCTCTTTGTCGTCATCCATGAGGTTGGCTGTGCCTGCAGCTCTGAGATACACTTTGAATGTGTCAACCCATAAATCCCACCCTATTGCAGGCTCACCTGGATTGGGAAGAAAGGCAGGAGGTGGGCGCGCATTGCTGTGTTGCATGGTACAGGCCGGAGTTGCAGTGACTGTTTAGTTGATAGCGCTGATTTAGCAGATCTTTGAGAGTACAACACTCGGATGATTACAGCTGATTGAGGGTGGCAGCAGTTGGAAGTTAGTATGCACTCCTTTTACTTCCTTTTTACTATGAAGGCTGTAGCTACTAAAAAGTCAAGTGAATGTGCAGATGTCCTGGGTTACACGAGTTGCCACCCTAAACAGAGAGACCAGGCTGCTGCAGTTCTAGACAACACTTCTGAAAGTAGGACAACTAGGAATGCCACTAAGGTCAAGACAGATCAGGCTGCGGTGGAACTGCAGCTCACTTTTCGTTCAACCCCTTAAGGCCCAGAAGGGTTTAAGCAATAGTACAGACTGGAGTGGGAGGATCCGTCCGGCTGGGAGGAAATATCTCCTCCCCCCTGTTGCCTCCGACCAGCAGCCGGCTGGCACTGCGGCACAAGGGGAGGACTAGCCCGCCTTGCTAACTCCTCCCTTCTCCTCCCCACGTCTCGGAGACTCTGCGGAGACTCTTTGCCAATGGTCTCTTTGGTATGACGGGGAGGACAACTGGCTGACGGGGCTCCCCTTACCTGATGCGCCGGGGCGCAAAGTCAGAAGTACTCCTCTGGAACTACGAGGGCGGCACCGCGCTCGACCCGGAACGGGGAGCGCAGGCCTCAGGAGATGTCACACGGGGCCCAGCCATGGGCACAGTCGAAGCTCCAGGGAACTCCCTCGCCGCTCGGTCCTCTGGCGACAGCAACACAGATGGGGACACCTGACACCCAGCAACCAAATGGAAGATTAGCGCAAGGGCGGCGCTTCTCACCTCGACAGTGCCAGCGCTTCTCTGCCCCTTCAGCTAGGTCGACTGAAGCTGGGAGCGCCTCCGCTGGCACTTCGCTGCTCCATCAGCTCGATAAACTGGAGCCGGCAGCGCTGGCAGGATACACCCTGCTTCTCTCCTCCCCGATCCAGGGGGTTCGCTCCGTTAAGGCACGTGGGTTGGGCAGGTTGGTTACACTCGTCGCCAGTATTATAAATAAGCACACACACTGGATGGCTTGAGTAACTGTTTAATGTAACCAAACTGATGCCAGCAGGACTCTGCCTTTACCAGTGCTAACCTTCTCAACTGATAACAGTGGAACCAGAACACACACACGTAAGTGTCATGAGCGCTACTCCCGAGGAGCCAAGACTGGCCCAGCGTCCCCGGAAGCAGGCTCATCATCTACACACCCGGTTCCAGCAGACCCCTACAGGGGCCCTTTGGACCATGTCCTGGCGCCTCTGGTGCCAGGCTCATAAGGAACCACAGTCCCGGCGCCATGGGCGCCGGGCTCATATTCTTAAAGTGTGCAGTAGTGATTGGGTGGACTTACCTGTGGCAGACCATGCTGCATACTCACCTAGAACAATCCAAGCTGGGTGAAGTCCCAGCCAGTGGCTGGGAGGGACCAATCCTCTGTTACAGGAACTCTTTTCTTACCTGGGTGGGGCTGATGGTAATCCTCTGACACTGGAACTCTTTTCTTACCTGGGTGAGGCTGGAGGAAGAATACGCATCAAAGCACTTCTCCACTATTTAAACCACGCCCGATAGAATTCACGTGCTTCGCGTTATTCTGCAATAGCAGCAGGACGCTCACCGAGTCGGCTCCTGCATTCCAGGTCCAGACACACCCTCAGCTTCTCGAGCAGCAACCTGTGGATGAAGAAAAGGCACAGGAACATCTACTCACCAGAATTCAGCCACAAGAGTCCAGTCTCCGACAACCTGCAAATAAAGACATAAGGTTAGAAAACGGGCAACACGCTCGCAGCTGCGCTCGCTTACCTTATCCATCCGTGATCACACCGGAGTTCACCGCAGCCTTCGCTTCGGCAGCATCCCAGCACCTGGAAGACAAAAGACATTGTTAGTGGTGTCCGAGCCGAAGGGTTCGCAACTCAGTTATACTTACGCGCTTCTTCACGCGCAGCAGCGGCAGCATCGCCCTCAGCATTTCGGCATCTGAAAGAAAGGAAAAGACATTATTAGAGGTGCCCATTTTGAAGTGGCCACAATTCAGTAATACTTACGCGCTTCTTCACGCGCAGCAGCGGCAGCATCGCCCTCAGCATTTCGGCACCTGAAGGACTATTACAAGCCACAAAAGGACACTGAGCCTAAACACTGAAATCATCCAGTGACGTAACTGGATTCCACGCGCCCCTGCACCAGAAGCAGGATGGAGAGCTTGGCTTTACTAAACCAAAGGTGATAGTTTGTGGAGACCAGTCGAGAACCAAGAAGTGGGAAAAGCAGAAGATTGGTGGGAGAACTTATCCAACCAGTTTGTAATTACCCCTTTTTCTTCCACCTGCAGAAAACTCACCTTACAAGCCAGACAGTCAATATTTGGAGGTCCTGCCCAGAGCGTCTTCCGAGTTCTACGCCTCATCTTAGTCATAGAAGCAACTGTAGCAGTCCAGTTTGGGTCAGTGCCTCCGTGGGAATCAGGTGAGCGTTACAGTAAGTAAACAAGAGTACTAAGAAAGTGTGGAATCCTCCAGCAGTAGAATTCCACACACACATAGCATGAATTACAACACTCTGCTATAGGTCAGCCACCAAGTGACATACACGTAGATCACAACAAACATTCCCTGAACTCTCATGCCCTCTGGACCCAGCAACAATCAATCTGTCGCTCCTGATGGCTAGCAGGACAGGCAAGCGGGACACAAAAAGCTCCACATCCAATATTTTACTATCCCTGTTAATCACCCCTAATAAGGAAATCGCTAGACTAGGACAGCGCCAAGTCAGGTCAAAAGAGTGTGTTTTATCACAGTCTCCCATAGTTGTGAAGTAGCAAGCGTCAGTATTTGTGAAGCGAAGCAGGATGTTGTTGGCTTGGTGCTCACATTTAAAATGCAGTAGTTTGTAATGGTAATCAAAGGACATGTAGTTATTATTATTTTATAATGTGCTTAATACTAAAGACAATTCTGGACCCAGGATTCGAACCTGTGTTGCTCTGAAGCAAGATCAGCAGGTTGCCACTTGCTATACTACCTGTTGATTTTCCATCCACGTTTGGGACTTCAGGCACAATACGTCCTCCCTAACAACGTTGGCATAAAGGCTAGATATGGGTTTGGCTAAAGCGTCTGACACCCCTCTACCACACACTTCTGTCTGACAATTCTTGTCTAGTTTCTTCCAAGTGGCAAGTATTTCAGCCTCACAGGCCCTCCCAACGTCCCCCTCAGCACATCTGTCTGACCACTCGGAACCTTCTCACCTCTCTTGACCCTTGAGTCACCAGCTGCCACCCCTTTACATGCTATGAACTTCCTGACACTGTTGGGCAGAAACCTGTGCAGTTCCCTCTGGGACCACTGCAAAAGATTTAGGACTACAGGTGTTTGGCAGTAAACCCACTTGGTAGCAGTCTGTACCACACAGATTGACTTGGTAGCTGTGGCTGAGCAGTCAGACTTCCCTCAAGAAGAGTTAGGCAGTATACAGAGTATTCACAATGGGTCAAGAGAACACAATAGAACAAGTAAACACTGACCAGGGCTTGGTGTAAAAGAGATATAATTATTTATTTAAAACCAGGTCTAGAAAAACACACAGGCACTAATAGTAAGCAATTCAAAAACAAGGTCACTAAAAGATATACACTCCCTTAAATGAATATTAGACAAGTCTTAAGTAAAGTCCCACTTATTTTCAGACAGCGGTGAGCGCTTAACGTAGATGGCACTCTAATAATTCCTTTTTAAAGGGAGAGAAAAGCAGAGAATAAATTGAAACAGATCCCAACACTGTTTCACGAACACAATTGGGAGGAAGGCAAAGTAACACGAGGAATTCAGAGTCAGTAGGCCGGATCCGCTTAAGAGGATCCAAACTAAATGTGTCCAAGGTCACACGGTTGCAGTGCACGAAAGACTTGTAACGGTTCTAAAAGGAGTTGGACCAAAGAAAGGGACCAGTTAGAGGGTCAAGGCGGCCAGCCCAGTCCAGAAGGTTAAGGAGTTATTATTACCTTGAAGCAATCTTTAGAAAGGGAGGCCTGGCGGACACGGTACCTTAAAGTGGTGAGAACACTCCAGCGGGGGCAGTTGTTCCTGGCAGCGGATGCAAGTCGGTGCTTCGTCCGGGGGAAGAGAGGATCTCGTCGGGGAGGAAGACAGGAGTCCGTTGCACTGCCAGGGAAGAAACCAGCCGTGGAGTTTCTCAGGTACAAGGAGTGGTCCGTTGATTCGCGGTTCAGTGGTGAGTGGCTATCCGGCTGCCGGGGTGCTTGGAACGGGCAGTTCGACCACAAACCGGTCTGGGGTGCGAAGAAAGAAGGTAAACTGGTTGTGTCCACCAGTCAGTGGAAGAAGCCTCTCCAGCCGGGAGATCTTCTCTGTCGTCGGGAAGTGGTGAGTCGGTTCCGCAGGGCTCCACCGGTGGTGTCGTCGTGGTAGGTCGGCTCAGCTTCTCCCTCGTCGGATTCTCAGGTCCTGTGGCGACTTCTGAAGTTCCAGTCCCCACAGCCCTGCTTTTATGCAGCATACCCCCATTCACTCAGCCTAGCTGTCAATCAAACACGCTAAGTGGTGAGCCGGCCAGCTCACCACTTGGGCCAATCACACAAGAGTGCGACTTGAGTTACCACGGTAACTCAGTCCAGGGTGCCTAAACCCCCTCCCACACCCCCTGTGGTACCCAGACAGAGTGGCACCACTTTTGGAGGCTTCTGTGGAGAAGCCCGCCAAAAGGTGGAACAAAGGGCTCGACTTGGGTTGGAGTCACAGAAGAGAACACAAACGCCATTTTAGAATCAAGTCCTGGCAAAAAATACCAACCGGCGAATTAATATTAATTAAATAAACCGGAGGTATGTTCGAAGCTATGAGAATTAAATAATTAAAGTTGGTAGCCTCGAACAATGGGAAAATCCCATAGGGAAATATTTGCGGTCGAATATAAAAAGTAGTTTCCACTGCCACCAGCCAAAACTCGATCAGGGGGGACGGAGACGTGCCCCCTCGACTAACAGACCCTGGGGCAATCGAATTGCCCCGACCAATAGGTCCACAATGTGATGGTTTGTACTGGTTTCTGTTAATAATTTGGGACTAGTAAAGCCAATGGTGACTTTACATGCCCTGGGAGACAGTAGTGAGTACCAGGGTATGGAGTCTATGGTGGGGTGTCACTATGACACCCCTGTGTTACTGCACGGAGGGTGCTGTGTAACACACATCGTAAAAACACATGAGACCCTATGGAGTAAAGGACCCCATATCCCATAAACCACATGAACAGTCAAAGGAACACCATAAATCATGTCCAAGAGTGGGAGAAAAAGAGTCTCACTCTTGGCAGGAGAAAAAAACAAACTCCAGAAATCCCGCAAAGCTGCTGCGGGACTCACTAGGTTAGGAAATTCAGCCTAAAGAGAGAATTCTCCCTAACACTCGCCCCCCCCCCCCCAAGACTAAGGGACAGGAGGATTTAATCCACTCCTGGATGAATCTCATACCTCTAGTCGATGACATACATCCTAGAGAGACCATCATCATTTTGGTGGTGTTCTATGGTCAAATCAAAGGTTTTCCTTTGTAAGCTATATGACCTACAAACCCTTTAAGGAACATCAGTCTTTTTAAAGTTATAGGGAAACTGGTTGACCAGTCCCTCAGAAGTTGTTACAACTTCTGAACCTGTGTTAGGCTTTTTCAAGGGGTCCTTATAAAGGATTCCCTTAGATCTAGAGGGGCCTCGAGAGGTCCTCACCACCTCTCTGTTGGGAGAAGGTTGGGTTTTAGGCTTCTTGGTTGGAGGGGATGGAGATACGCAAGGTACATGCTTCTCCTTCCTCTTAGATCTACCTTTACCTACTTTAGGAGTTTCCCCCTTAAGTCTTGGAATTAGGTTGGAGTCTTCTGTGGAAGGTCCAACAGTCTGAAGGTTTTTGGCCTTAGACTTTTCTTTTCTGGTTTTCCACCAGCACTGAGAATTACCAGTTCTCTTAGGCCTAGTTAGGGTTCCAGTAGGTCTATCCACCTCTTCCTCAGAAGCAGGGGGAGTCACAGACTCTATAACTGGGGGAACAATGATGGAGCTTGGTTGGGGCTCCCATGTCCCTAACATGTTAGCCTGAAATTGCCTGGGTCAGAGGTCAACTTACCAACACCAGGGCTTGTAGTGGGGGTCTCAGTAGAGGTTCCCACAGGCTTAGAGTGGTTTCTTAAGGTGGCCTCTCTAGCCAATTTGGTTTGGTTCTGGGTCTCCATACTGGGAGGCCTTGGGGTACTGGATACTACTCCTAGAGTTCTTAGATCATTCCCCAACAGGACTCTCCCAGGCACCTCAGTCTGAACACTGACAGGAATCAACACTGTCATGTCATTACACTGAATGAGGGCTGGTACAATTGGAACCATTTGGACAGGGCCTCCAGACATCTTAGTGGGACCTTTTGGTGCCTTAGCAACATCCTCAGGCCTGAAAAAGCTTTCATCCACTACTGTTCTGCTGGTCCCAGAGTCTCGCCTGGCAGGGGTATCCTGGCCATTGACAAGAACACTGTCTATATAATAAACTTTAGAGTTTTCTGGTATGGAGTGGTACACACTCCTTTTCTGATCACTAACCAGACCCATGGACCCTACTGTTACACTTGCTTGAAGACCCAAAGGTTCTTCAGCAGACTTCAATGTTAGCACTAGCCATTTGGAATTTCTCCTTAGGAGTGAAGGCTAAGGAGACTGTGCTGATCCCTGCAGGTTTACCCTTACATCTGGGATCTCCTTTGATGTGGTCAGTTGCCCCACAGAGATAGCATGTTCCAAATGCTCTCTGGAAGGGTGGCTTGGCCTGACCTCCTTCTGGTTTGTGACCAGAAGGTACACTAGCCTGTTGTGGCTTACCCTGGGGCTTACCCTGGTTATTTTGTTGTTTGGGGACCTCTTTGGGTTGGGAGGTATTAGAAATCTCTTGGTTCCCGGAGGGGGCGTGGCTAACCGCCATGTAGGAGAGCCGTGTTCGGTGCAGCTCTGTGTGATACGTTTAACGATTTGCTGCCAACTACTGCTTTTTCCGACTACAAACATCTGAAAACCGCACACAAGCCGTGCGAAAGCCTGATCCGCCCGCTGTCGAAGTTTGGAAGCCCTGCGTCCCTCCGTTGGCCCGCAACGACGAGAAGAAAAGAACGCCATGCGGACACAGAAAATGGTGGCCATTGTGAGTCCCGGCCCGACGTGTTAAGCAGAGCGCGGCGGCCGACCCCGAGGGAGCTCGCCGAGGACCTGGGCGCCCGACCAACGGTGATCCGAAGAGGGCTGCCTACACCCACGGGGCCCGGACCTGCACGCCCGAGCCCCAGGCCGTCGGAGGGGGAGTCGGAACGGCCTCGGAGGAAATCAGACTGAGGCGGCTGCGGTGGCCTCTGCTGGGATCCGCACTACCAGAGCTATGAAGGAAAGCGGTAAGGTGTCGGAGGGGGGAGCGCCTGGCACGGCCTTTACTACACTCCCACTAGACCCGAGGCAGGGGCCTCAAAGCCGAACTGTACCCAGCCACCTTGACGAGCAGCTGAGGCGCCCACACTTTGCTGACATTGCCCGGTGGGCCGATGACCCATATCTCATTGGCACCCTGAGCAAGGCCTGAGGACAACCAGTGCTCGAACACGTCCACCGGGAGACAGGCCCCTTGGAGCGTTAAAGCTTCCCCCCACACTAGCCGGCCGAACCGGCCCCGAAGACACACGCAGGACTACCCATTCCGGGCATCTCTCGCACGACAGTAGACCATCGGCACAACCAGAGGCTACAGACCGCACAGTGCCTGCCGAGGACTAGGGGGCCTCGTGGCGGGGACATGACCACCAAGGGCGCCCGAAGCAAACACCGTCAAACCACCATGGAGTCCTTCGCGGCCGCCGGGGCGACTGGGCCCGAGGCGGCGCCCGCCCCTGGAGAGGCGCCAGGCGCCGAGACGCCGGAGCCGGCCAACTCCCAGCTACTAGAGGCCATCAGGACACTTCAGAAGACCAAGGAGAACAAAATAGACGTGGTCGCCATTGACCTGAACTTACTGCGGCAGGATGTGCGCTCCATCGCCAGCAGAACAGACGCCCTGGAGATCCAAGTTCGGGACAACTCTGAAACCAAAACACAGCTTTTAAAGGAAGTGGACATTTTGGTGCAAAAGGTGAAGAACCTGGAAGACAGGGCCGATGAAGCCGAAGGACGGGCCCGCAGAAATAACATTAGAATCATCGGCCTGCCCGAGGGTATCGAGGGCAACGACCCCACTAATTACATCGAGGACCTCCTCATACACGAAATTGGAGCCGGAAAATTGTCACAGGGCTTCACCATAGAAAGAGCCCACCGCTCCCTAGCCAGGCGGCCCCCTCCGGGGAACCCACCCAGACCTATAATAGCCAAAGTCCTCAATTACAAGGACAGGGAAACCATCTTGGCCTTCTCCACAATGGGTGGCTCTATACAGAGGGACGCTGCAAGGATCGCAATATACCCCGATTACACCCTGCAGGTTCAAAGGAGTAGGGCCCAGTTCCACCACACCAAAGCCAGACTCAAGAACGCAGGCCTGCGCTATTTACTCCTCTACCCGGCAAGACTGAAAGTCCTGCGCAATAACAAGGCACACTTATTCGACACCCCCGCAGAGGCCTGCGAATGGATGGACAGAGAACAGATCCTAGACATTGAACTGAAGCAACGCAGGCCCTAGCCGCCCGCAGCGATGGTTCCTTCCTCACTTCTCTTGGGCAGCACCCATTATACACACAGCAACACGCCAGCAAAGGCGATGACACCGATGGTACCGGAGCGGCGCCAGAAACGGCGTACCTCTTGATAATATCCCCGGAGGCAACCCCTCCCCTATCCCCAGACTAGTTTGGGTGAGTTCACCCACCCATAGGGCACCAGGAGACCCAGGTCCGATGGGGCAGAAATGGGAAAGTCAGAGCAAGGGTAACCTCGCTAGACGTGTTGTGTTTAAAGTTAAGTTAGACATTATTCATGGGGGTCAGAACCCCAAGTTGGGATTTCAGTTTAAGTTCTCCACTCGCCAGACCGGGACCACGCGCAACGGAATCACCACCAGGCTGACCAAGTTTGTTAAAAACCTCAACCTCAGGCTGCCCACAGCCCCACGACCACATCCAGACTATGGCTGACAAGATCAGAGTCATGTCCTGGAACGTCAGGGGGCTAAATAGCTACATCAAACAGCACCGCATCCACGCCTACATGAAACGCCACAGAGTTGGAATCGCCCTCCTTCAGGAGACCCACCTAAGCGCCCCCAAGCTAGCAGCGCTGGCCAAAGTCTGGAGAGGAACCCTGGTGGGCTCCTCGTACTCCACATACTCCAGAGGAGTCTTGATATGGATTGCCCCCTCCGTCCCTGTCTCGCTGACCCACACCAAAACGGACAACAAAGGCAGAATGGCCCTGGTACAGGGCACCATAGAAGGGCATGATATACGCCCAATCTGCACCTACGCCCCGAATCATGATGCAACTGTCTTCTTCCGCTCGCTGTACACCCGGCTGTCCCTGAGTAATGAATGCATAACAATATGGGGAGGCGACAACAACTGCACCTCAGACCCTCGCATAGACAGATCGGATAGTAAGCATGGTGACCCCTCCCCACCCGCCAGAATACTGAACGCCCTCATGCAGCAATACGCCCTGAAAGACCTGTGGAGAGCACAAAACCCCGAAACCAGAGGCTACTCCTTTTACTCCCCCCAACATAAGGTTCACACCAGAATAGACTGTTTGTTCGTTAGTGAAGAGCATGCCGCCAGATTTGAGGACACACAGTACCTGGCCAGAGTGCTATCGGACCACTCCCCCCTGATGACCTCATGGGCGATCACAGCCCCTAGACCCCCCATCCCGACATGGAAACTGAGAAGCGAAGCGCTACTAGACAAAGCCTTAACGAACAAATCAGGGAGGGCACCACACAGTACTGGCAAACCAACATTGATAGTGTCCAACACATAAGTACAGCATGGGAAGCCTATAAAGTGGTAACAAGGGGGGAAATGATAGCCGCCGCTGGAGGGGCCCTAAAACTCATCACGTCCCAACTAGCGCACACCGAAGCCGAACTCCAAGCCCTCGAAGCAACACCATCCCTTGACCCAGCCCATACGCACAAATTGATCGAACTCAAACAAACATGCCTGACACACTGGGAGACACTGGGGAAACTAAGCTATACCAAATACATCGAAAGGAACCACGCCCTAGGCGATAAACCCGGGAAACTACTTGCGTGGCTTTACAAGCGGGAAACTCCCAGGAACCCCATCTGCTCTATCTGTAACATAGATGGCCTGACCTTCCACACGCAAGTGGGGATCAATGCAGCGTTCAAAGAATATTATCAAACCCTCTATTCCGATCCCGCACCGCCCCCAGACTCCGCAATTGAAGATGTCCTGGACATCATCAGGCTCCCATGCCTAGACGATCACCTGGCAGATCCCCTCGGAAGCCCCGTCACCCCAGACGAGGTCATGGCCACCATCAGATCTCTACCCTCTGGGAAAATGCCGGGACCAGACGGTCTCCCAGGCGAATTTTATAAAGCCTACGAGGACATACTAGCCCCCCTATTGTCCAAAGTATACAACGAGGCGTACGAAAAAGGCCACCTCCCCGACTCCATGGCTGAAGCCACCATCATCCCTTTACTTAAACCCGACAAAGATAGCACTGACTGCGGCTCGTATCGTCCCTTGTCCATGCTAAACGTAGATAACAAAATCCTCACAGCACTACTGGCCAGAAGGCTTCAAGCAGCCATCCCACACCTCATACACCAGGATCAAACTGGTTACGTGCAGGGCCGTTCCATCTCAGAGAACCTGCGCAGGCTGCACCACGTCATACACAGCACAAATAGTGTACCTGGCAAATACGCAGTTGCGTCCCTCGACGCTTCTAAGGCCTTTGATTCGGTCCGATGGAAATGGCTCTACGCTGCCTTATCCAAGATGGGGATCGGTCCGGCCTTCATGAATTGGGTCAAACTCGTCTACACCAATCCAACCGCCAGAGTGCGAACCAATAACACCTTTTCAGAAAAATGGAGCCTGGCCAGAGGCACCCGGCAAGGGTGCCCCCTACCCCCTTTGCTCTACATCTTAGCGATCGAACCAGTGGCGGCATACCTCAGGCAGGAGTACGGAGACGGGGGTATAATGATAAATGGGGTGAACCACCTCGTTTCCATGTACGCGGACGACATGCTCCTCTACTTAAAAGATCCCGAACACATCCTCCCCTACATTCTTGAAACCCTAGATGGGTTCCACAGATGCACCGGGATCCAGATCAATCACAGTAAGTCTTGCCTATTCCCCCTGGCTGCCCTCAGCAAGACCAAGAAAGAACACCTCCCCCCTCTAGCCCTCAAATGGGAACCCACCACATTCAAATACCTGGGCGTTATGATCCACCGCGACCCCGTAGCCGAACACGCACTAAACACCGGCAGGGCAAAGGAGGGCCTGGCTAAATCAATTAACTTCTGGTGCAAGCTGCCCCTCTCAATGGCTGGCAGGGCGGGTCTCCTTAAAATGGTGGCACTCCCGCGCCTCCTACACTTCTTCACCAATGTCCCTTACAATATCCCGCAACAATTCTTCAGAGACCTGAATAAACTTTGTAGGAAACTTCTATGGCGGGAAGGAAGGCACAGAGTCGCCCTAGACATAACACAGAGACCATACGATAAAGGAGGCCTAAAAACCCCCAACTTTGAGCTCTACTATATAGCAGCCCAGCTCAAGCACGTGATTCAGTGGTTGGCTGATGACGCCTCAACGGACACACGCTTCTTACACCCCCCAGACGCACCCTGGTTACTCAGGGACCTTCTCTGGATCAAACCAGCGGCATAAACGCATAATGCACACCTAATCCGCCTGGGCACCCAGATCTGGAATAGGGCCTGCAAATCGGTCAAGCTGACTGACCCTTACACCCCACAAATCCCAATAGCTGCTATCATGTCCACCAAACCAGAGGACCGAAAGGCGATCCGGAACATATGGGAACCCTCTGGTATCGCCACCCTGGGTGACCTGGTGGATGACCAGGGCATCCACACATTCCCAGAGCTGCATGAGTTGACATGGGTCCCGCTGGGTCAGTTCCTTCTACACGGGGCGGTGTTGGAAAAGCTCAAGAAGCGATGGCCAGATGCAGAATCCCTCTGCGCCGGGCACGAGGCCATCGAAAACTTGCTGAGCGTTGCAGAAGGGGGGCACGAAACCTCAATGCTCTATGAGATCCTAATTGACAACACCACACATAACGAGCTCAAATGTAAAGGCAAATGGGAATCTGAACTAAACACGCAGTTTGGAGACACGGAATGGGAAACCATAACACATTACCACAAAAGAGTTTCCAGGGATGCCCGATTCCAGCTTATTCAATTCTACTTCATCCACAGAGCCTACCTTACCCCAGCTGTCATTTCAAGATTCAGCGGCACCGGTGTAGTGACGTGCCCCAAGTGCCAAGAACCCGCAGCCACACCGACCCACATGTTCTGGGCCTGCCCGGCCATACAGACCTTCTGGTCCCAGATTCAAGCTAGGGTAGCAGAAGAGGACATAACACTGGACGTGCAGTCCTCCAGGGCCTGCATATTGGGCTCATACCCGCGAGGCAAAAAGAACAAGCCCCTTAACAGACTCAAGGATTTAATGTACATCCTGGCAAAAAGACGTATCGCCATGGCCTGGAAGCGCCCCAGAGCCCCTAGCCTCACAACATGGTGGGAAGACCTCTGTAGATGGAGTGTGGCCGAAACCGGGGCCTGGGAGCTGGCGCACCGACAACAATAAATTGGCGACTCTGAGGACCTTTTACAATGGATAGCCCTCACAGCAGCTCTGTTCCGCCCTAAGGAAGACAGCTCCTCAGGCGAGGACCTGGACAGCCCAGGCTCACCTTAGCGCAAACAGTAGACAGCCCAACGTCCCGGTCTGGGTTTGCATTGGGGGGAGGGAAGGGGGGGGAGTTACTATTGACACATAACTGATTACTATGTTGATGATGCTGGTTGTAATGTATTTGAAAAAACAATAAATATATTTGAAAAAAAAAAGAAATCTCTTGGTTCCCTTTTGGTGGCTGCTTTCCCTCATCCTTTTTCTGAGTGACCCCTGAATCCTTGTGAGTGGCCCTGTTGGCAACCCACAAGTCAGCAGCCTTAGCTAGTCTTCTAGGATCTAATTCCTTTGAATAAGCCAAGTGCTGTCTGAGCTCAGGAGGGCAGCCATCATAAATTGACTCCAACATTACAAGATTTCTCATTCCCTCATAAGTGTTCACCTTGTAACCCTTAATCCATCCCTCTAAGTTTTCAAACACTCACTCACCCAGGTAGCCCAAGGGGTACCATCATTCTTTTTAAGGGTCCTAAACCTTTTAAGGTACTGGGAAGGGGTCTTCCCAAATCTAGCTATCAAAGCTAGTTTCACACATTCATAATCCTTCTTATCCACCTCCCCCAACTCCATTACCACATCAGTTGCAACAGGGGGAAGCCTAGAGAACAACCAGGGAAGTAACTCATTCCATGTGATGTCCTGGAGCCCATGATTATACTCAAACATTTTTAACCAATCCAACACATCCAATTTAGGTTCATACATACCCACTAATTCCTTAGGCATCCGGGGTCTTTTGGGACTGGAACTCCTAGAAGAACCAGAGGAGAGAGAAGCATTTTCCACAGACAACCTTTTCATTTCTAGCTCATGATTAAGCTCTATTTCTGAGTCTTAACTCAGCTTGCTTCTGCTCAGCCTGGGCATTCATTCTTCTGAACTCTAGCTCTTGGTTTCTTTCAGATTGAGCAATAAAATGTTTGTACTCTAATTCAAGCTTCATTTTTTCAAGTTCAAAATAAGCAGGGTTACATGTAGGACCTGGTATAAGCACAGTAGGTACAGTAGGTGGCAGACAGAGGCTCAGAGTGGCTAACTTCATTAGGTTCACTTTCCTCTTCTGACTCATTATCAAGACTTTGATTCAGATCAATACCATCACTGTTTTCTACATTTGATGGGGGGGTAGATTCCTCTGTACCACCCAGACTTTGGTTTTCTAACAATCTTTCTATAGGTTCCATTTTCTTGCCCTTCTCAGAGAGATTCTTATGTCTACACAATACTTTTAAGCAATCAGCAGTTTTGGCAGACAATGATTCTAGGGTATAACTCTCCATAGCAGACATAGTTAGAAAATCAGCTTCTTAGTGCTAAGCTCTGTGGTTAGTTGTCCTACAACGTTCAACAAGCACTCTAAAGTGTATACTCAATACAAATCCCACCGCTGTACACCAGTGTTAGGCAGAAACCTGTGCAGTTCCCTCTGGGACCACTGCAAAAGATTTAGGACTACAGGTGTTTGGCAGTAAACCCACTTGGTAGCAGTCTGTACCACACAGATTAACTTGGTAGCTGTGGCTGAGCAGTCAGACTTCCCTCAAGAACAGTTAGGCAGTATACAGAGTATTCACAATAGGTCAAGAGAACACAATAGAACAAGTAAACACTGACCAGGGCTTGGTGTAAAAGAGATATAATTATTTATTTAAAACCACATCTAGAAAAACACACAGGCACTAATAGTAAGCAATTCAAAAACACAGTGACTAAAAGATATACACTCCCTTAAAAGAATATTAGACAAGTCTTCAGTAAAGTCCCACTTATTTTCAGACATCGGTGAGCGCTTAACGTAGATGGCACTCTAATAATTCGTTTTTAAAGGGAGAGAAAAACACTTTTTCACGAACACAACAAAGGAGGAAGGCAAAGTAACATGAGGAATTCAGAGACAGTAGGCCGGATCCGCTTAAGAGGAGCCAAACGAAATGTGTCCAAGGTCACACGGTTGCAGTGCACAAAAGTCTTGTAACGGTTCAAAAAGGAGTTGGTCCAAAGAAAGGGACCAGTTAGATGGTCAAGGTGGGCAGCCAAGTCCAGAAGGTTAAGGAGTTATTATTACCTTGTAGCAATCTTTAGAAAGGGAGGCCTGGCGGACATGGTACATTAAAGTGGTGAGAACACTCCAGCAGGGGCAGTTGTTCCTGGCAGCGGATGCAAGTTGGTGCTTCGTCCGGGGGAAGATAGGATCTCGTCGGGGAGGAAGACAGGAGTCCGTTGCACTGCCAGGGAAGAAACCAGCCGTGGAGTTTCTCAGGTACAAGGAGCGTTCCGTTGATTCGTGGTTCAGTGGTGAGTGGCTATCCGGCTGCCGGGGTGCTTGGCATGGGCAGTTTGACCGCAAACCGGTCTGGGGTGCGAAGAAAGAAGGTAAACTGGTTGTGCCCACCAGTCAGGGGAAGAAGCCTCTCCAGCCGGGAGATCTTCTCTGTCGTCGGGAAGTGGTGATTCGGTTCCGCAGGACTCCACCGGTGGTGTCATCGTGGTAGGTCGGCTCAGCTTCTCCCTCGTCGGATTCTCAGGTCCTGTGGCGACTTCTGAAGTTCCAGTCCCCAAAGCCCTGCTTTTATGCAGCATAACCCCATTCACTCAGCCTAGCTGTCAATCAAACATGCTAAGTGGTGAGCCGGCCGGCTCACCATTTGGGCCAATCACACAAGAGTGCGACTTGAGTTACCACAGTAACTCAGTCCAGGGTGCCTGAACCCCCTCCCACACCCCCTGTGGTACCCAGACAGAGTGGCACCACTTTTGGAGGCTTCTGTGGAGAAGCCCGCCTAAAAGTGGAACAAAGGGCTCGACTTGGGTTGGAGTCACAGAAGAGAACACAAACGCCATTTTAGAATCGAGCCCTGGCAAAAAATACCAACCGGCGAATTAATATTAATTAAATAAACCGGCGGTATGTTCGAGGCTATGAGAATTAAATAATTAAAGTTGGTAGCCTCGAACAATGGGAAAAACCCATAGGGAAATATTTGCGGTCGAATATAAAAAGTAGTTTCCACTGCCACCAGCCAAAACTCGATCAGGGGGGACGGAGACGTGCCCCCTCGACTAACAGACCCCAGGGCAATCGAATTGCCCCGACCAGTACGTCCACAATATGATGGTTTGTACTGGTTTCTGTTAATAATTTGGGACTAGTAAAGCCAATGGTGACTTTACATGCCCTGGGAGACAGTAGTCAGTCCCAGGGTATGGAGTCTATGGTGGGGTGTCATTATGACACCCCTGTGTTACTGCACGGAGGGTGCTGTGTAACACACATCGTAAAAACACAGGAGACCCTATGGAGTAAAGGACCCCATAACCCATAAAACACATTAACAGTCAAAGGAACACCATAAATCATGTCCAAGAGTGGGAGAAAAAGAGTCTCACTCTTGGCAGGAGAAAAAAACAAACTCCAGAAATCCAGCAAAGCTGCTGGGGGACTCACTAGGTTAGGAAAATCAGCCTAAAGATAGAATTCTCCCTAACAGACACCCCCCAATGGTCCCCTCAACGTGAGCGCCTTCCCTTTACACAAGAAGACCCCTTTGTGTGAACTTGCTCCAAAGGTTCGCCTTGCTGCGTTTCCTCACAGAAGTGCCCTCAATGTGATCTTCCTCCAGGAGGGCCTTTTGCGTCACATTCTTCCATCATCTCCACTTGTGCAGGTTTCTATGAACTGTGTGTGAGCTTGCTGCTGCACTACTTCCGGTGTAGGATTGCTGCATCTAGAACATTCCTGCACTAGGGCCCGCAGTGTGAAGTGCCTGCCGGCAGTGCCCTCGGTGATAGATGTGTCCTCTGCGGCCTAGTGCGCGTTTCCTAAAACAATGGAATGGAGTAGAACGGGCGAGGTGAGTGGCCAAATAGATGGTGGGGCAGGTGGAGTAAACAGTGTGGCTTTCCATGTTTTCACTTGTGTAGCCACACTCCTAGCCTTTGTACACGAAACAGCTTGTTAAAGAGACTGAAGGGCCATTTATATATTTTTTGTGGATATAATTTTCACGCAACAATTCTGTATTTTTCGGTTTTCCTATAAATCAAAGCCACATCCCTTAGAAATCTCTTTGTGCTTCGTGTTTACAACCGATTGCAAACAGACGACATTTTGTAATGCCGTCATTTCAGTGGGCAGAGCAGTTTCTAGGCCAATTGGTGCCCAGGGCAAAAATGTGTCCTCCCCCCACCCACGTCTGTACAGCTCACTCACCAGATGCAAACGCCGTAAACAGCAGCAAGCAGCCCCTAGGAATGTTCAGGATCCGTGTGTCCCCTTGCGCCTGGCATAGACATGGCAGTACATATAGCCTCCACAGCCAGATGCTCCAACACATTGTGTAGGCATACTCACCACTCGATCAAGAGCCAGCCATACCTCCTCACCCACCACACTGCAATGTATCATTCATCGCCACCTTTCTAAGGCCACCGTTGCTGTACGCTCCCGCGTTCCTTCTGCTTGCTCCCTCTTTCTTGACCCTTGACGCTTTATTATTCCTGCCTGCATTGTATCCCTCTATTTTCTTTCTTCCGATCTTCCTTTTGTTTTTCGTTCAGTCTCCTCCTTTCCTTTGCTTTGCTTCCCCCATCTCCTCCTTTCGGGCGCCCATCATTGACAGCATCAATGCAGTGCAAGTTTGACTCCTCCAATCAGTCCTCAGGGGGCGAACATGGTAGTTTTTAACGTCCCCACCTGAGGCATCCATTACTGTGAGTGTCACAGCTGGTCTCAGCACCTCCAATGACCGCTTCACTCTGCAGATCAGTATTGCTCTTGTGAGAACCCAGTTGGCTATACAGGGCGCGAGACTCACCTTTAGTTAAAAAGTATAGCTGCCATGTCAGGAACCTCGGAACTATCCACCAACCTCAATGCACTTTAATGGGCAGTTCACATGGACGCTGTGGTGAGACCGTCTGGTTTAATGTCTGCTTGAAGAACTGGCACTTAGGACATTAGCAGTCTTGCCTGTTTACATTTTAAAGGTATTTGTGCCACGCACCGTCACCAACACAGTTGCTCAGAAAGGCGCTCAGAAAGATCTGCAAACAAAAAAGCGGGGTGTGGTTAGTCGGGTGAAGAGGGAGTAGGAAAGTGAGAAAGGTGATGTGCTTTTGGCAGCTTCAGTTCGGTTTTCACTGTGCGCTGAGATTATTGGATCAATGTGAGTCCTTGTGTGCTGTTGGTGTGACTTATGTGTTGTTTGTTGTTGCAGTGTGGTGAAGTGCGTGCAGTTTGCTGTGCGAGAAGGTGGTTGTGTAGATTTTCGTGTGAGTCAAGTATGCAGAAATTTGAGCTTTTGGGTTAGTGGGTTAAATGTCTCTTAGTCCTTATAATTCTTGTTACTTGGATTGGAACCCTCTGATACGTTGGCGCTGGATAGGGTAATAGCCCGTTGTCATATGTCAGTGCATTATTTTCATCTTCAATAATGTCAGACACTTGTAGTGTTTAATACAGGTGTTGATTTTTATTTGGTTGAATCCTGGTGTGACAGCGTTCATTGGTACGTTGTCACACCAGTGGGTCTTGGTAGTTATGGAAAACCGCTGATTTAGCAGCATGAATATAACAAATTTGGATGGTTGCTCTAAGACACAGTTTAATTGCCCAAAATGGGCAGAGATTATTAAAGGCGCGGAGATGCTAGTCTCTGAAAAAAAAAATACTTAGCGAGCAAAAATACATATACCGCTATGTATAGACAGACTGACTGCACCGAAGCGTGTGAGTCGTGTCTAGATAGTCTAGAGTGATGAGGAATTTGTTAGCGAGAGGAGGGGCTCACCTTTGCGCGTAGAGCTGTCTTCAAATGGCTGAGCGGTAGTGTCACAGCTAACGCGCATGAGCATTGGAGAATTAGTCTATCTCTTCAATAGAAAAAACTTTATTGAGGTTAGCACGAACATGCAAGCACTCTTTGGTGCGGTGGACTGTTATGAGAAAAGGAGCATGTCCTGAATACATTGTTGAAGCATGTATGGAGTTAGATCACTAGAAGTTTTGTTCTTCCAGAGTAAGAGCAAAAGGGGGTGCATGATTATGCATACCAGTGAAGGTGGGGACCTTAGCTAATGCTCAATCACAAATTAATTTTTACAAAAAAATGCATATGATTATTTGCGTACTACCGTTGTAGTGTGTGAAAAAAGCCAAAGGCAACAAGGAGTTAGCCTTAATAGAAAAAACTGGCGCGAACATGAGAGCACTCATTGGTGCAGTGGACTGTTATCAGAATAAAGCATGTCCTGAACGCGTTATTGGGGCATATATGGAATTCGATCACTAGAAAAGTTGTTCTTACAGAGGTGAGAGCAAAAGGGGGTGGATGCATGATTGTACATACTAGTGAAGGTGGAGACCTTAGAGTGCCGGTCAGTCACACACACATTTTAAAAAAAAAAGCATATGATGTTTTGGTTTCACACAATTTCGGTCTGGATTTCAAGAGACATACATTATTATGACTGGCAAAATTCAAGTAGTACAAGCAGGTACAAACAAAATTAATATTCCTAGTGGTTGTATATATAATGCATTCCAGGATGTAACTGAACATAGTTGTTTTTTTGGACATTAGAAAAAAGGTCTCCTTATTGTAACATGGCAACAAAACAGATGCAAACAAAACACACGCTGGTCAATATGTACATCATGGTGATCAGTTGCTGTTTTTAGTATATCGTGATAACATACTTATAAGTGTTTTCAACTTGGGAAAACAAAAGTGTTTTTTTTCTTTTTTAGGTTCGAGGTTGCAATCATAGAAAAACGTTGCAACAGAATTGTTAATTGACAAAGAGATTCCACTCTATTGAAATGTTAAGGCCTTGTTTCACTGTGTCTAACCGATAGATCCACTTCTGTTCTAGGCAACGAAGCATCATGTCGCGGTCGCGGTCTCCTCCTGTAGGGATTTTTTTAACGGTTTCTATGATAAACTAGAACATATCAGAATAAAGATTTATTTTGCTTTGAAATGGGCAACCATTGGCTTGTCATCTATTTCGTTTTTAATGCATGATTTATGCTCATAAATCCTTTGACGGATTTCTCGTTTGCATTTGCCTATGTATATTAAATTGCAAGGACATTTTATACCGTACACCAACCATTTTGTTTTGCAATTGGTGAAATGCTTGTATTTCCATATCATACCGTTGAGGTTGATTTATTTTAAGTCTTTCGTCAATGCACAGGCTGTGCATGTTCCACACCTATGATGGCCAATGACAGGAGGTAAATTCCATAGAGTGGTTTGGTTGGAAGTTGTAATCTTCGGTTCCTCATAGATGCGGACAAGGCGATCGTTGAGGTTTCTACTTCTTTTGAAGGCATATCTTGGTTTCTTTGGTTGAAAGGTGTCGGTGGTGAGCACATCCCAGTGGTGTAGTATCGTCTTTCTGAGGTTATTACTGATGGGTGTGAAAGTTGTAACGCACGTTAGATCTAGCTACATTCAATTGGCAACATGCATGTTCCGAGCTGCCTGCTGTCCATAAGCCGCCGCTCAGAAGGTTGGAAGCCGTGATGGGGAAAGGGATAGAAGGCTTGTGCATGTAAGATATCAGAATATATAATTGTTTTCCCAAATGGGAAACTTACTCCATTAATATACATGGGGACACTGAGATGACCAAGAGTGAAACTGTACATTCAGTTGTGAGATTACCAGCAACAGTTGATAGTATGCTCCAAGGAGTGTGGTGCCCACTCAATATATCACACTGTTTAAAGGTGTGAGACCCATCCTGAATGCTTGCCCAAGAGCCTTGGCCAGAATTTCACACTGAAGAAGTGAGCATGTGATCCGTGGTCTGCAGCCCAAACACGCAGGGGATTCCCCATGCTCCCACTTGTGAGATTTGCACCGAATTAGTGAGATTGTGCTCCAAGGTAGGAGGCACATGCACAGTGTTTGCTCTGAGGTTTGACACACTCACAGGATGGGCTGGCATTTCGTTCTCCCATCCTACTTGTGTTGCTCTGCCTTTTGAGGGCTACTACAACCTGGATGATTACAGAGGGGTGGGGTAGGGGCAGTGATGGCCTACTGGAAGGCAACTGGAAGGCTGAAACCTCCTTTTTTACTTGACTTTAGTATATGCAGTACAAGCTAGCCAATGTTTCCACTGTTCTGCGCCCCACCCCTTGCGCCAAGTTGGCGACTACATGCAAATGCGGTCATATAACTAACGTTGATGTCACTTCCTACATTTGGACACCCCCCGGGAAATTCATAAGTCGGCTCCCCTGCCTCACAGTAGATAATGCCCCCCCCCCCTGCAACCTTTGTTAGTCTTCTCTAAATCCACTTGTTAGCACTTCTAAGATGATGTGGGTCTCTGTCACCCTGAGGTTCTTGGTAGTGACCCCGCCATTCCCTTTCTGAGTTTTTTTGTTGTTTTTCTGTGATGTTCTAACAGGCTGTCGTTTCCCGTGGCTTCACTTTTCGATATTGGGCGCCGCTAAAGTGTTACCTGTTGCATTGGAGCACACAATGCACTGGCCACAGTTATGCGAATTGCTGCACGGTTCTTACCCACTGCTTATCCCTAGCATCTGTTGGACGCTGCCTTTTCAAGCAGTACTATTGAACTTTGCACAGTAATTGCCTGCTCGTGGTATTTCAAAGCACTCTTCTGGGAGCGGATGGCTTAATTGCAGTGTACGTGTGCTACTGGTGCAATGAAAACATCTTAACAAAGTATGCCTTCATCCACTTGAGTGATATACAATCACTATGCGTGTCCTCACCCTGAAGTCATGGGAAAAACAAGCATTGGCGCAGCCAATAGCTTGGGTTGTGGCTACATATTAGAAAGGCCTTTTCTAGACAATGTTGTAGGTACCATCTTATAGCCAGGAAGTACCATCATGGCAGTGCCTTGTACACGTGTATCCCATGAATACATTAAAGCCGAAACCTTTGGCTTTGCAAATGCTTGTTTTATTTTTGCTGTCCTCAATCTCTCCCAAGACCGTTTGTAAACTTTAAGACCAGGTGAGGGGTGCTTTGCGGTTCATGAATTCCTAGCTGCCACCCCAGGAGAACCATCCAATGGATTATACTTAGAAGAGACTTCTTGCTGCCCCCAATGCCCCCCCCCTCCAAGGCGCAAAGAATTCAGGTAAAGATATGCCCGCAAGAGAGTTCACCAAGTCACTGTTCTTCCCTGTGCAAGCACACACTCTAATTGGTGTTGACCCTTTGTGGCTTAATCCCCAATATCGCCAACACATTGATACTGTGTAAGGGAAAGGAGAAAGGGGAGTTTGGAGAAGTGCGCGGTGTTGGCATAGTAACCTGTCCATGTTTGGTGATGAAATGCTCGAAGCACTAGCTGGGCCTTCTTTTGGGGGCAGGTACTAGGCCACGGATAGGTCTGAACACCAGGTAAAAGGATTTGAAAAGGAGTCAGTCATTGTATGTGATTGAGTCAGGTGCCTTTCTGGAGGATTAAAATGTAGAAACACTTGTGTAAAGACAGGCACATTATAAATTACTTATATCAATTCAAACAGCTGCAATGTATTGCATACTGTTTCGAGATGGGGCATCGCTTTTGTGCATGTTTCTGGTGATGCATCAGTCCCGAGTTTGATAATTAATAGGGAAACATATTGGTGTTTCCTTGCAGAGAAAAATAAGTCTCACGATGTGCATTGAGAGGGCAAGGGGAGTGCGTTTTGCATATTACTCGTAAGCACTTACAGGGTATGTACGGCAACACTTATGTCAGTCATAATGATGGAAACAAGCATTGGCAATGCCAATAGTTTGGGCTTTTGTGTAGGCATGGCAAAAGCCCTCGGTAGGTAGGCACTGCTGTCTGTAGTGGTATTAACAGTAGCAGGTGCAAAATGGTGCAAGTACCTAAGCATCTAATAGCACTGCCTGGCAAATGCCAAAAAATGTTAACACTTCACTGAAGGACACGCACAGTGCTTATATGAATGTTATCATGTACCACACTTAGATGGAATTCTTGACTTTAGTCTGCATCGCATCTAGATAGGATTATGAATGTTAGCATGTACCACTCTTAGATGGAATTTCACATCTAGACAGGATTATGAATGTTAGCATTTACCACACTTAGATGGATTTCTCGATATGAATGTTAGCATGTACCACACTTAGATGGAATTCTTGACTTTAGTCTGTGTCACATCTAGACAGGAATATTAATTTTAGCATGTACCACACTTAGATGGAATCCGTAACTCTAGATTGCGTTACATCTAGATAGGATTATGAATGCTAGCATGTACCACACTTAGATGGAATTCTCAATTTTAGCCTACATCACATCTAGACAGGATTATGAATTTTAGCATGTACGACACTTAGATGGAATCCGTAACTCTAGATTGTGTTACATCTAGATAGGATTATGAATGCTAGTATGTACCACACTTAGATGGAACTCTTGACTTTAGCCTGCGTCGCATCTAGATGAAACTGTGAATGATGACAAGTGCAACACCCGAATGGAATCATGATCACTAGTCTTCCTCACATCTAGACAGAATTTTGAAATTAGCAAGCGCTACACACTCAGATGGAATAGTGAATAATAGCAAGCATCACACCTAGACATAATTGCAAGGACAGAAAGACCAACTAACCAATCCACTAAGAATTTCATCCCTCTGCATACACCTCTCAAACTCTAACCAAACACAACCACAAGCCTAAAACACAGCAAGCCCCACAAACTTCACTAGACTGCAACAACAAAAGAAACCGCACATAGACTTGCACAACAGCACATGACGACTACCGACCGTAAAACACCCCAAGCCCAGCCAACGGACCCACCGGGCTGAGGCTGCCAACAGCAAATCACTGCTCTCTTGCACTTTTCCAGCTTATTCCCACTAACTCACACCCCCTCTCCCTCTTTCAGAGCCGCCAGAGCGCCAGGGGACCACTCCGGGGGTGATAGTTGTGTGGTACAAATATCCTTTAACACTAACAATAGAGAAAACATCCCAACACAATCAATCTGGGAGCTTGGGTTAGAAACCGGGTATAATTAACCAGAACGCATGTCGTAGGACAATAATGTGTTCAAGAAACAGTTTCTACTAGATGAATACAAGGACTGTGTGTTTAAGAGATGCGTTCATCCTGGTCTGACTTGTCACCTATGTGCCTGCTACACACCAACAACGTAGTCCTCAATGTGGCTTGTATATCTCACACGATCTCTTAAATTGTTTGTATTCACGAATTTTATTTGGATACATATGCCTAGGATTGTTACAGAAGAGCAGACATTTGAAATCTGCAAACGACGACAAATTATACAATAATATGACAAATTGCACTTTAGAAAAGCTTGTCTGTAGGTTTACAAGCAAATTGAAGAGTCACTCTGTTACAATACAATGTTGATGGACGGCCAGGTACAATGGGTACATGAAAAGAGCAAAGCCCTTTATCATAGAATTGCTGCTTACACAGCCATTTCTTCACCATTTTCAAAGATTTACTCATTATTTTGTCCTCGTTTTTGCACTCATGGGGACAAACGAATTAAAAAGGCTGCGAACACGGGGTCTGCAAAAATGCTCGGCTTTCGTTAGCGCAGGAATAAAGAAACGTCTATACTTTATAGCCAGAACTTGGAAAGCCTTCCTCCTGTCTTGCTCACTGAGCACAGGAGAGAGAGAACGAGCTCGTCAGTTGCTGATAGGAGTTACAGTGCAACTTATGATACCTTTTTGTTCTCATGAACCGCTGAGCCTCGGCCTCACAGCGTGCGCTCGTTTTGTTTGTTTACAGACCCACTAGAAGCCTGCCCAGTCCCAGGCTACACTTGTTCCAGCGATTCATTCACAGATCCCCTACCAGAATGCCCGCCTTGCGTTCTCCTCTGCACAACAAGGTCACTCGTGTTTATGGTGCGCTCTTTAGGTTCTCCGCTGCTGGACACCCTGGGTTAGATACACATGGGCCCCTGTTGCACAACTGACCCCCCCACCCTCCGATCCCTACGACCCAGGCAGCTGCCCACTAGGCCCGCCCCAATAATGGGCCTGCAAGTGGGAATGACGCCTACACTGTGCATGTGCAAGGAACTCAGTGAAATGTTCATCAGGAGAAGACATCAGTGCAAGCCATGTTTCCCATGCAATTGCAACATACGTGTGGTGCATTTTGCTCATGGGCAAGATGCCACTGGTATGAACAAAAACAATGAGCTCTTGACAGTTTCAGCCAACACTTACTTTGCAGAAGACATAACTAAAATGCCGAAGTTGGCTGGGCAGAAAACATTTCTCCTTGCATCCGCTTGGAAGAGGGGCAGTTTAGGTCCATGGCTATTTGGAACATGATTTTTGCTGCAACATTTTCCTAATTTGTATATCGCGTTCTTAACCACTTCCAATGTATATATGTTAATGGGCTGAGCCATTCCTCGGCCTGCCCACCTACTTGTATTGCCCTGAATTTTACGCACAAGCACGTAATGAATGCACGCTCTAGACCAGGGGTGCACAACTGATTTTGACAGAGGGCAGAAAGTACCTTACATGATGGCTATAGTGGGCCAAAAAGTAAATGTGGGTGGGGCGGTAGGCGCGGTGGGGCGTGGTGTGGCAGGAGGCTTTTTCAACCCCCTATTTTTATTAAACACTATGCCCCATAGCCCCCACCCCTCAAGCAAACACTATGCCCCATGGCTCCCACCCCCAAACACTATGCCCCATGACACCCACCCCTCATGCAAACACTATGCCCCATGGCCCCCACCCCTCATGCAAACACTATGCCCCAAGACACCCACCCCTCAAGCAAACACTATGCCCCATGGCTCCCACCCCTCAACCAAACACTATGCCCCATGACACCCACCCCTCATGCAAACACTATGCCCCATGGCCCCCACCCATCATGCAAACACTATGCCCCAAGACACCCACCCCTCATGCAAACACTATGCCTCAAGACACCCACCCCTCATGCAAACACTATGCCCCAAGACACCCACCCCTCATGCAAACACTATGCCCCAAGACACCCACCCCTCAAGCAAACACTATGCCCCATGGCCGCCACCCCTCAAGCAAACACTATGCCCCATGGCCCCCACCCCTCATGCAAACACTATGCCCCAAGACACCCACCCCTCATGCAAACACTATGCCCCAAGACACCCACCCCTCAAGCAAACACTATGCCCCATGGCCCCCACCCCTCATGCAAACACTATGCCCCAAGACATCCACCCCTCATGCAAACACTATGCCCCAAGACAACCACCCCTCAAGCAAACACTATGCCGCATGGCCCCGACCCCTCATTCAAACACTATGCCCCAAGACACCCACCCCTCATGCAAACACTATGCCCCAAGACACCCACCCCTCATGCAAACACAATGCCCCAAGACACCCACCCCTCATGCAAACACTATGCCCCAAGACACCCACCCCTCATGCAAACACTATGCCCCAAGACACCCACCCCTCAAGCAAACACTATGCCCCAAGACACCCACCCCTCAAGCAAACACTATGCCCCATGGCCCCCACCCCTCATGCAAACACTATGCCCCATGGCCCCCACCCCTCAAGCAAACACTATGCCCCATGGCCCCCACCCCTCATGCAAACACTATGCCCCAAGACACCCACCCCTCATGCAAACACTATGCCCCAAGACACCCACCCCTCAACCAAACACTATGCCCCATGACACCCACCCCTCATGCAAACACTATGCCCCATACTCATACAGACCCCAACCCCCCCACCCCTGCATACAAACTAACAAGTATACACCATGCACCCATACAGACCCGAACCCCCACCCCCCAACTCAGCACACAAACCCACAAGCATACACCATGCACCCATACAGATCCGAACACCCCACCCCCAACTCAGCACACAAACCCACAAGCATACACCATGCACCCATACAAACTCGAGCCCCCCCAACTCAGCACACAAACTCGCAAGCATGCACGCATACAGACTCGGACCCCCACATCTCAACATACACTGAACGTGCACACAACAACAACAAACATTCAGGCAGACCTGACCCCACCCCCCCCACCCCCTCCATCCACACCCCCCCCCACCCTCCCAGCATCTCAACATACACTGTACTTGCACACAAACACATTTAGGCAGACCCGACCCCACCACCCCCCCACATCTCAACATACACTGCACTTGCCCACAAACACATTCAGGCAGACCCGACACACCCCCCCCATCCGCATCTCAACACACACTGCACTTGCACACAAACACATTCAGGAAGACCCGACACACACCCCCTCTCCGCATCTCAACATACACTGCACTTGCACACAAAAACATTCAGGCAGACCCGACACACACCCCACCCCCGCATCTCAACATACACTGAACTTGCACACAAACACATTCAGGCAGACCTGACACACAAACCACCCCCGCATCTCAACATACACTGAACTTGCACACAAACACATTCAGGCAGACCCGACACACCCCACCCCCGCATCTCAACATACACTGCACTTGCACACAAACACATTCAAGCAGACCCGACACACACCCCACCCCTGCATCTCAACAATCACTGCAGACTTACAAATACAAACACACCCATAGACACCCGACACCCCCCCTACCTCCGCATCTCAACATACAATGCAGACATACAAATACAAACACACCCATACACACCGGACACACACCCCCACCTCCGCATCTCAACATACATACAAAAACAAAAACACAGGACGGAGCCGAGACAGACACACACACAAACATACAGCCCCCCCACCATGTACTTACCCAGACGTCCTGGAATGCTGGCGAGGCTTCTGGCACTGCCCAAATCGTTTTGGGTTGGGTGTACCTCTACATCTGTGCACCCCGGTGCACAGATGTAGAAGTATACCCAACCCAAAACGATTTTTAGAAATGGAGGGACAGATGCAAAACAAGAGCCTCTTGCTTTGCATCCGTCCCTCCATTTTTAAACATCTTTTTTCTCCGGCTTTTACCCGGCCCGCCAGAGAGAGACAGTATGGATGGAACAAAGGGCCATCCATACTGCCCCTCTTCTGTGCGGCCCGTGGGGGGGTGGGGATTGCTCAGCCCCGACTTCATTCTGCCGGGGGTGGGGGGGGGGAGGAGGGCCCCGCAGCCCCCCCTACTCTGCACCCCTGCCAGGGCAGATTAGGTCACTGAGCCCCAGCTTCCCTGGCAGCATACACACACACACTGCGTGACTCACGGCCCGGCAAGGAAAACAAAGACTTTCTTAATGGAGGGCGACCTTTGCTGCTTGCGGGCCGCCTTCCATTAGGAAAGTCTTCAACCCTGCCGGGCCGCATCCAGCAGCCTCACGGGCCGCACTTGGCCCGCGGGCCGTATGTTGTGCACCCATGCTCTAGACACACACATCTGGTACTTGCACATGGTCATCAAATGTGTTCATTGACTATGACAACATATCTTTAACCGCTATTTTGCAAAAGGAGTCATGTGGAATGTACTTGATGCAAAGGAAGCTACTTAAATTGTGTAGCTCTTTTCAGTGTTACCTAACACCTGTTCAGATGTAGCATCGTTTTACACTTTTTGGTGGAAAGATTTGAGTGGATTGTTAACTTAACATAACTATTATTTTGAAAGGAGATTAAATGTGACGATGTATAATAATAATACGTTTGTGATTATTGTTTTACAGGAATGTGCAGGATGTTGCAGTGGTTGTCACACAGAACATACACTGGAGGTAGAGGAAGACAAAGCTACTGGTTGCATTAGATTGCCACGCTGCAAATGATTATCAGAACGTGTGGGAGCATACAGCTATACTGAGGTGAAAGAGAAAGAGGCGCCCATGGTGGCCCAGTACAGTGTGTTTTGATTTCACGTTCTACCCTGGAAATGACGCTCTGCTGAACTCTAGATGGCAATCATGCACCCGACAGGGGTGACGGAGATTGGCTTGACGCGTTCAGCATTGAACACGCTCTCGAGAAGCCAATGCAAAAACATCAAACAGAAGATCTCACAGTGGGAAGTGAAGACCAGGGAGGCCTGCACAACTAATAAACTCATCCTAAAAGATTTTGGGGTCTCCTTTGATGGCCACCGAGCTGTTACCAACAGAAAAACAGGTGATTCTGGGCACGGCAACCGGTTGGCCACTGGGAAATCAAACGTACTTGATTTTAGGGAAGTCAATGGCAATTGTGGTGATTGCAGCAGGGAAGACAGTGGAATATATGCCCACAATGAAGGGCTGGAACCCGTAAGTGAGGAAACTGAGACTAGCTCGGTCTTTTCTCAGGAAAGTGAGAATGAGAACTTAAAATATCACTTTTTGGATCCAGAAACAGCTCTGCCCCCTGGTAATTTTTACACGTCCAGAGGACTATGGAGGAGTGTGGAAATGAACCCCAAAGAGGATAATGGTGCCTATTTGTATGACCTAAAAAGAAAGAGGGAAAGGTGTAGTTCAACTGGGCGGGAGCTCAATGCAAGAACTTTGCTCAACCAAAGCAAGTTAAATCAAAATCTGGCGGTGAAGAGTTTGGAAAATATTTATTGTGACACAAATGGCCTGGACGATGAGCCGCCAATCAATCCAGTGCCCAAACCCCAAAGGACATTTCGTTATGCAGTTGGGAATGAAAACGGAGACTGTAGACACAACAACAGAGTCAGGAAGAAGTCACTTGAGGGGATTGCCGATGAACCAGCTGCGTCCTCCCAACGGCATACAGAACGAAAAAAGTTTGAAAGCAGGAAAATAAGGCCCAGATCGAAAAGGTTAGTCAAGCTTAATGATCTATCATCTATATATGCAGAAATGTGTGTGTCTGTAGTATTTTATGTGTCTGCCTTAGCTACACGTAGACCTGGTGAAACTCTGTCATGCTGGCCCCTTGGTAGGTGGGCTTGCAGCAGGTTCACTGTTGGCCACCAGTGGTGAAGAATGCAATCCACTTATTTGTAAGATGTTGTAAAATCTTAGTTTATCCCAGTCAGCAGTTATAATATCACTGCCATGTCATAATCATCCTGCATAGAAATAGGAAATGATTTTTAAAAAGTCCTTCTTCTCTTTTTACATATATTTTTCTAACTGATTGTGGCGAATCAAGGGTAGAACAATAATATAATATTGGACCAACAGAACAGGGAATAGCTATGCACAACATTTATTTATTTACCAATACCAATAAATGTTCCATTTGTTGATTTCTAAAAACTTTTATTCAAATATCAAAATTTCATAAAAATGTATAAAATCAAACATAAACAAATATCTGCATCAAGCATTCATACTGATTCACTCCTACCAATCTTTCCACTCTTAGCTTTGTTATCACAATATATATATCTTTTTGTCTTTTGGCCTCCTACATGGACAGCCTCCAATTTTTGTTTACACAATGATCAAAAAAGTCCTCTATCCACTCCTGTGATGGTACTGCCTGCGTGTTCCTAATCACACAGACCTATGTCTACACCTGTTTCGGTTGTCTTTTCGGGACATCCACATTCGTAGCCCCTTGGATCTTGCAACCTTCTTCAGGACAGAAAATCGGGAGTAGCCTTGTTCCCGTAAGCCTCAAGTAGGGTGAGTATCACCACCTAAAATACAATACATAATATCAACAGACCTGACTAACCATCACTCAAACTTTCATATATTCTATTTCATTATTATCAGCTATTCCCTCTTATTCGCCTCACATTAAATATGTAGAAAATTATTCTAAACAGTAATCATTGTATCAATATTAATGGGCGATGAACTACTTAACACCCATTCAATTGATTGTTGGATTTAATCTTATCTGCATCATTGCATAATTCCCACTCTAATCTGTCCACATCAAAAGATGCAAATAAACCCAAACTGAACATAATTTCATTCATGTACTTACTCAAATTAATTTGCTGTATTCATCCATCAGTATATTTTTAGTATGGACTCTTCAAGGGAGGTTCTTCACGTTTTAGGCAGGGCTATTAATTGCAAAATAGCTCCTACAAGGGAGCATTGATACTCACCACAATTTATACAATAATGAAGTGGAAGAACTATGATTGATGGTGGATTAAAAATACTTACACCTGTTGTAACGTATTCTTATACAGAGGGTTGTTTTTATCAACCTGCAGCCACAAAGTACCGCTCTGATGATGATCCTACAGCAGGATCTGAAAAAATAGATTACGGGAAGCTGACTGAAAAACTGGCCTTTTTACAAACTTATATCATAGTGATACACACATCTTTCTAGGTTACTACTCA
Organism: Ambystoma mexicanum; assembly: GCF_040938575.1. NCBI lineage: Eukaryota > Metazoa > Chordata > Amphibia > Caudata > Ambystomatidae > Ambystoma > Ambystoma mexicanum. The sequence goes on along the minus strand of NC_090938.1, from coordinate 108,104,778 downwards.
AGAATAGACATATCCGTTATAGCCTGTCACAACTCTTCCCTGTTTCTATTCTCTGCTGATTTCCATTTCAATTCTAGCCCTCATGAGCATATTTTGTTAGTTTAAAAAGTGTCAACTGCCTATCTTCAAGGTTCTTAGATCTTGAACCCACTCCCTCTGTTCTATATCCCCCTCATTTCCTCCCGGGCTGCCATTCGCCCTCTCCTGCTTACCTGATTCATTCCAAAGATGTGGCAATATTAATCTTTGACAACTATATCGTAGCTCTACAAAATAAACATGTTACTTAATTGCTGTTTCCTCACCAACATTTTTCTTCAAAACGTTCAATATACTTCAATAACATGCTATGGTCTGAAACAAGATGATTTCTAATCCCCAAAATTGCCTTTTACAATAGCACTATCTCCCATCTCTTGTAAACTTACATGACTCTTTAAATCGACCTCAGGACACACAATACATAGAGGCCAGGCTACCCAGAACTAACAATGAACTCTACAAATAAATCAGGAGTCCCTCTTAAACCCCAATCCCCTAGGATGTATGACTAAATGATGACCAGGGAAATTAAAATGCTTATAAAAAGGGAATATAAATGCTTTTCTTTGTCACATGAAAGATACTGCCATGTCGAGTACACCTTGCCATCAGACTCTCTAATACCCAACCCATCACATATATCTCACATTGGACATTTAACATGGCAATCCTGCGAGACCCCTATCCGTTCAAAGCATATCTGCATCCCTGGACGAATTTATCAATATAAACACCATCACACTAGTCGGGGATAGCTTAAAAGCCCAGTTGAGGGGAAAAATCACTGGGTTTGTTTTAAAAGTGCAATCAACACATTTCAAAGAGGCATCACCCCTTCAGAGAACTTGGTCCTCAGGATGCCTCTTCTAACACAAACATGATCCCAGGACTGATCAAAAACTGTCTAACCTGACTGGCGACAGGACAAAGCCACACCAACGGATATATCAAGAAGTTTCATTCGCCTCGCAGCATATACGCATAAAGGGCCCCATTCATGGAATATTTGCCCGGTTCAACATGAATTTGCACAGCTGAAAAGTGACTTTGCACTGCCAACACAAACCCTGATTCATGAGAGGTGCAAAGTGTTTTTTTGCCGGGCAAAGTCTGGGTAAAGTCATTTTCTACTGCAAAAATGACTATGCACAGACTTTGCACTGCAAAAATACACTTCACAGGACTCCATGAATCAGGGATTTTGTCGGCAGTGCAAAGTCACTTTTCAGCAGTGCAAATTCATTTTGAACCGGGCAAATATTCCATGAATCGGGCCCAAAGCGTATGTTCTTTCAGCAGTCTTTCCCGAAATAAAGACTCTTTAGACATCCCATCATATCGAACCATCCTGACTCAGACACAAAGATGTGTGCGAAGCCTCTGGCAAACTGACTATCCCAATTCATGGTGACAGTCACTGCTCAACTGCAACATGGGGTATACCGGTGGAGACATCAATACATGAACCAGTATTGCAGTTATTCTATGGACGATGACACAACAGTCGCTGCCTCCGTACTTAATGAGGAAATAGCACCTGGCTGGGTTAAATGTATAATCCTCTTGGCATCCATGAGTATGACAGGCTTTGCCATATTATTTATTAACTGGATCCAAAATCTATACACTAATTGATGTACTTAAATAGGTTTGAACAGACCTATATTTCCCTATGTCGATATCTAGTTGGACTTCTCAGAGTTGTCGCCTATCATCTCTGCTTTTTTCAATATATCTGGAAACGGTATTGCCTCATATTGTGGGAAAAGCACAATTACCCACAATAATGTGCAGGAATCATTTTTTTATCCTTGCATATACTCCTGATATTGAGAAAACAAACAAGTTCCCAAGTCGGGAACTCACGTCCCCTGCACACTATCGTATGTCTGTAATACCAGACCATTAATTCATATTAATGGTCTGGTATTATAAAATACTTAGAGTCTGAGTATTGTGAATGGAAGCGAGTCAGTGTGTCCAGTAATTTTCGATAACCTACTGACATGTTGTTGATGTCTTTTCATTTCACTCCTCTAAATTATTTTGCAGGTTCTGTGAGGCTATTCATGCAATTATTTTTTTTTATCCACATTTATTTTATAACCAGAAAGTCCACTATTTTCTCACTCTGGTATTGCCTGAGTATCCTGTGTGCTTGTGCCTTAATTATGACAATATCGGGAGCATATAAAGAGAAATGTGGACAGTGGAAGCACACCCTATTGTCAGAAGTTTGAAGTAATCTAGAAAGTATTTGGCTGAAAGGTTACTAATTCAGGAATAGATTTGAGGTGCAGAGGAGAGAGATGCAACCTTTACACCTAGGTTGAGCTAAATACAGAGAAAACAAACAAGTTCCCAAGTCGGGAACTCACGTCCCCTGCACACTGAAATACCAGACCAATGATTCATATTTTAAATTCACAATATTTCAGGTAAATATTTATATTACATATATTAGAGAAGAAGCAATTTTGAAATAATGATCATTCAGTCAAATTAGGTCACAAGAACCAATCTTCATTTTATTCATGATGATGTAGTCAATGAGGGCCCAACGCATTTTGAGTGTTACGCACTCTTCATCAGGGGCAATTCAATTTCTGGGAAAAAATTATATACAATATTTACATTCAGTATCAAAAGGTAATTTCAAATCAACCCTTAAATTATATCAAAGCAGCATCAATTAATTCTAAGACCTCAGAGTGTTCTAATCTCATAGTCCCAAGGTTACAGTATATAATTGCTTCACATTTTAGTACAGTAGAAACAACTCTTCATCAAAATCCATCAGGATCCAAAACATTGGTCATATTATGGCTAGAACAGCTGAAAAAGTTTATCAGGAGGAGGAGCCTAATGAAAAATTACATTGTGATCAGTATGCCCATGTCAAATTAGAAAGTAGAAAATAAGGTAGTCTAACCTTGTGATGTTTTATATAGGATACTTCTGTATTCAAACTGTTGTATTTATCTCTGGGATGTGAGACATGCTCATGTGGGGAATAATACACTCTATACTGGAAACAGGTTCCTGTACGTAGAATAAAAGGGTAAACAGGAGTGACTGATAGACTGAAAGTACTCAAAAAAGTAAAATAATTAGCAAAACACTGACTTACAATAGTCTGCGGGAAATCACTTCATAAGATGGTTCAAATGAAGATGGCGAGCAAACAGTTGCTAGTCTCTGGAGTGGAGCGGGATCTAGAGAGAAGATTAGTATGGAGGTTGAGGCTAGTGACTACTCAAGGATGAGTATTGCAGCTTCAGATATATGCCTTTAGAAGGAGAGCTCATTTGAGCAAAGAGTTCTTGCCTCAAGCGTGCAGCGCTGCAGAATGAAATCAGGATACCCATGAGGATGTCCGACTCCATTAGCAACACCGTGTCATGTTATATACAGTGTTGGATGGTGTTGTCACCACGCACATGCGCGTGTGACGTCTATGGTGGGAAGTACGTGAGAAAGTCCACAGAGAAATTACCATGAATTAGTCATATCTTAAAAAATAAGCAAGGTAGGATAGCGTTATCATTAAAAATGATGGATGATGTACTACCCTGAGAAGTATCCCTGGAGAATAATCTTGCGGGTGCGTCGACCATTGTTTACACAATGACTTCATCACGCTGGAAAGCGGGTGACGTCATATGTAAACAAAGCGTCACCCGCTGGTCTAACCAAAGAATCTAGCTGTACGTTAAGAGTGTATGGTTGTATGGAAACTATGACAACCTTATCGATCCTAATCTTGTGGCGTATTACGGCCATATACGTACACCAGTTTTACTGAAGAATCTCCAAGGTAGTGGACTAATATGATGGAAGAAAGTGTAGGGTTAATAGTAGATAAAGTAAATATGGAGTAAACTACATCTCATCAAGAAAGCGGACCTGATGAGATGTAATATTACATATCACATCTCAGACTCTGCAATATTAGCAAAATTGTAATTGACCTAAGTGTATCTTTCTATTCAGAAGCCCTGCAACATATGTACCCTCCTATATAAAAGAGGACGGGCTCGTCCAAGTCTACATGGTCATTTCTGGGCACCTGATACACTTTCTAATTTACCAGAGATATGTGATCGTTAAATTCTCAAACATTGGTATGATAATAGTTGTAGATTCGAGGCCAACTAACCACAGGATTGGTCAAAAATATTTCTCACAGACATATTAATATTTGCAGGAGAAACTGATATGCAACATTCCTTAATATATCTTTTTCTATCATTCATGCGATTTACAAATGGAGCAAAGTTGGACTTCATCATCGTTTGCACACTTACAACCTGGGGAACAAATGTACCAGCGCATTCACTAATCCAGATTTATAGATTGAAAGATATCTATATATGATGTTTGTTGAATCCATCTCAGCTGTGCATCACATGACTATCACTGCAAAATATAATTTCCATCATTTTAAAGTTGTCTAAGTCTTTCATATACTTTCTCACAGCTTCCCAAGTGGGGATAAATAGGAGCTGAGTCCCTGTTCATGTTCTTTGACTCCCCAGTAATTGTCAATTCTGTGATAAAAGTGGTATCAAATTGAGACCGATCAAACAAGACCCTGTCGTGAAATCAGCGAGACTGGCCATACTTAGTTTAAATAACAATAAAAGAGATATCAAATAAGGGGTCATTTTCATTATAAAATCTTTGCTAGGATTGCAGTTGCTAGGCTTTGGAAAGGCTGTAATTGACCATCCTTCGAAGCATCGAAAACGAAATGTACAATTGCTGCTTTCGGGGTCTTATTACAAGGATGCGTGGATGTGTTTCTCTGCAAAGGGGCCACCTGGTACCCACATGGGGACAACATTACAATCATCCTTCTACTACTTTACAAGCAGGAAGAGATAGAACTTGGTAAAATGCATTTCCTTTGCTCTTGTATTCTAAAGATAGGTTCTGCATGTTTAATTTTGCTCTTTTCTCTCTACTCCTCTAACCTCACTGAGTGGCTTTCATGCCTCTAGCTTCTTGGTAACGGTAACTATACGGTGTAACCACTACTGTTAATCCTCTCTATACCTACAGTTCATGTCATCATAATGTCAACCCCTCAACTGCTGAGATCATGTCTGTGAGATTCCTGCCGCCCGAGGCATTGCTGGGGGGGGGGCTTAGAGGGCTATAGCCCCGGGTCTTTTGGTTGTAGCCCTGGATAGAATCTCAGCGTCTGCAAGGAAAAGGCTAGCTAGCCCCGAAGTCCCGACAATCCCGACATTAGAATAATCCCTGATCTTTTCCAGACCTAACTACACCCCTGCCTGCCGCTACCTTCCCAGTGCTAAGACGTGGCAATAATGTTCTTGCTGCATTCCTGGTTGATTGCACTCAGCACTGCAGAAAAACGCATTGAGCAGCAAAGAGGTTAACACATTAGAAAACAAAAGAATGGCTAGGCACTTGTTGCACAGGACACATCACAAGGTGTGTAGAAAGACATGTATTTAGTCACTGTGCTTCCCCACAGCAACGTTTCTGATGTGTGATTTGAGGCAGAAGCGGAAGGCCAAGTCATTCATGCCCAGGCGTTGCACAGGGACCTGCGACCTGCCTAGATCAGATTAGTATAAACCTGCAAGTGCTGAATTTTATTTGAATTTTAATACTTTGCCATTTCCGGAAGTCTTTGACTGCCTAACTACTAACGTGTTTGTGTGTATTTTGCCTGTTTCCCCATTCAAACCCACCTAAGAAAGCTGAAAGACTCTGTACCTGAGGTTCCTCTGGCAGCTTCTTATCCATTATTGTGTTGGTGCAAGGGACAGATCTTTAGCTTTGCCTGCGCATTGCGCACCACCGCGTCCTAGGCTTCTCTTGGATCATCTCAGCATTTGGTCTTGCCTCCAGTTCCAACTCATAGATTCATATTATTAACGCAGCTCATTCCTTATCTCTTCACCTCTGAGCTTTCTGTTCTCTTTGGATTGTACTCCTCTTACTGAAACTTATCTAACAAAATGATGCTCTAACTTTCTGTCCCCGCTCATCTGATGAGCTAGGTGGCGTGATAGTATTCTGACGTAGCATCAGTACCAACAGTGCATGCATATGCTTCTAGTTGTTTGTTTTAAAAAGAGAAGTTTAATTGAATGACTGTCTAAGGAGAGAATATTTTCTAGTGAGCACATTGTAAACTGTATTTGCATTTAAAACGTATTTATAAACTTTAAATGTTTACATTCATTTAGCATCAAGGCGTGATTCGGTCTGAAACTAGATACCTAGTTTGTGTCTGCAACCTGGATTCCTCTTTGACATTGTGCGAGTGACAAGCGAAGTTCTAGGAACTTCATATAACATCTATACTAGTGCTCGCGTTCCACTAGGGACGCACTCCCGATGCGACACAGACCAAAACTGGCCCGCGTCAGCACAAAGCGCATATGCGAAGCCTGTTTAGGCCTGTTTGCAGCCTAATTTCGGTGGATCGGCGAACTACGCTGTTCTTTTTTACCTAAGACAAGGCAACACTCATCTTTATTGCTCATGACGTGCAGGTCTGTGGCAATATGCCCACGACTCACTATGATGGGAAGTGTCTACATAGTCTGAGAAACCATAGGGGGAAACTTCCTCTTCACATCTTGGACAGAATTCGTAGGAGGGGAATTGAACAAAAGGGAACAAAACATACTCTTATCAAAGGAACACCCCCCTGCATACATCACGCTTAATGCTGCATTACTGAACACCAGGTCGGCATTGGCTCCTGCAACTGAGGTAAACACATTAATTGAAACCCATAAATTGGACATTTTATTTTTAACAGAAACTTGGTTCAGAGACACCTCACACGCTGGCTACATAACTTAATTCCTGAGGGTTATTCTATTAAAAAAATGAATCGTCAGTCAAAGATAGGGGGAAGAATTGCAGTTATTTATAGATCCCACTTAAAAATCTCAAGTGGGACAACGCCTGCGGAAATTGGAATGACTTTCACTATGTCACCAAAGCGCTCTGTGAAAATATTGTAGGCATATTGGACCCCAGGCCCCACTACAGTATTTCTAGAGGGCATTGATTATTATCTTACAAATACAGGAAGTAAATACAAGGAGCTACTTTGTCTGGGTGACCTGAATATCTGGCTGAGGCCCCAAACTAAGTCCTCTCTAAACAGCTATGGGAAATATTGAACCATCACGACCTGTCAGCATTAACAAAGTCAACCTCACATAAATCTGGGCACTGTTTGGATGTGGTTCTTGCCAGAGGGAAGGGAATTTACATGAAAAATACAGTACCCATTTTATGGACTGACACTCACTACTTCAGGCTCTTTTCACTTAACGCAACTAAACATATAAATCACACATCCACAATTAATGTTGTGGAGCTGATACATAAGAGAAAAGACTTAGACAGAATACCTCGTAATGAGTTAAGAGACGTGCTGGGATTTTTGTGACCCTCTCCAAGAATGTGAAATCCTCTTTACACAGGGGGCCTCAATGTGCAACATCTGTACTATGTATGCCCCTTTAAGAACAAATATTCATAAGAGAGTCTCCAAAGCCTGGTATACCAGACAGCTATCAGAGCTTTTTTGACAACATATAAACAACTCGAGAGAAGATGGTATTCCCCAAAACTCCCTGAACATGCCAATATGGTAAAAGCAGCCCTGACACATTATAAAAAAGCACATTTTAAGGCAAAATCTGACTTCTTGGCAGGGAAAATTATAGCAGCAGCCAACCACTCTCAAGAATTGTTTAGAGTGATAGCCAATTTTGTAAGTCCAAGTAAGATACTCCCTGCAAAGGAACCTTCAACTGATCAGGCAAATGCCTTTAATGCCTTCTTTATGGATGATCCAGACGAAGATCACGACGATCCAGAAAAGCATTATGCTTCAAAGAGAACAAGAAGACGTAGCCTACCCTAGTCCCCTGGACAGGAGTATTATGCTAAAGGAAGGGGGAACTCCATCAGTCCACCATTCTCTTTTACGGGAGTGTCAGAAGAGAACATCGTTACCCTCCTGACGTCTCTAAAACCCACTAATAATCGACTTTTTCCCTTGCCTGCATATGCTGCAAAGCGCATGGCGTCAGACTTAACTACATTTGTGACTAATTTTATAAATGCGTCATTTAATCAGGGGATTGTTCCAGCCGACCTGAAACTATCGGTCATCTCTCCTATGTTGAAGAAGCCAAATCTGGACCCAGATGACTTTCAGAACTACCGTCCCATTGCAGGTCTTCCATGGCCAGGAAAAATCCTGGAAAAAGTGGCTACATCACAGTTCCAGGACTATATTGAAGAAGTGGGCCTGTTAGACCCTTCACAATCAGGATTTCAGCCCAAATTTGGGACTAAAACAGTGCTGAATGCGGTATGGGACGTGCTATTGCAAGCGGGAAACAACGGTAAACTATCCGTACTTGTAATGCTTGACCTAGCCACAGCATTTGACACAGCGGACCATAGTGTTCTGCTGGAACGCCTAAAAAGTACGGGAAATGTTGAATAGAGTGATTTGAATGGTTTGTATCCTTTCTGACTGGGCGCAGACGATTACAGCTGGGGGGTTCCCTGTCGGAAATTCTCCCACAACTTTCACCCCTCCAGTTTAATCTGTACCTTCGCCCACTGATGGACACTCTAGGAAAACATAACATCAGTTTTCAATCCTATGCTGACGATACGAAGCTCTATATCAGACTTGATGACGCAAATGACTCCCTCATCAAGGTGGGTAGCTGTCTGGAAGAAATAGGGGTATGGACGGGTTTAAACTGGCTGCAGCTTAAACCAAGTAAAACTGAGCTGATTCTTTTTGGACCAAAACATTTATTGGAGGCGAATAGCAGTCCACCCCACCTTTGTTCTTGGGCTCAAGACTGAAGTATGTGTCCAAAGTAAAACATTTGGGGTGCATCTGGCAGAGCAACCTGGGCTGGGATGGACAGGTCTCAGCAAAAGTCCAGGCAGCATTTTATAATATACGGCTGCTACGACAAGTTTTCCCATATGTGCCTGAGAACGATTGTGCTATGGTGGTAGGAGCTCTAGTGAATTCGAAATTGGACTATTGCAACAGCCTTCTCGCTGGAGCCCCTGCCAAACAAATGCATCGCCTACAAAATGCACAAAATGCAGTGGTCAGACTAGTATTTGGGGTATCGAAATGCACCCCAATCTCTGCTCTTCGCTGCTCTCCTCATTGGTTAGCAGTGGAGGATTGTATAAAGTTTAAGATTGATTGTCTTGTGTTCAAATGTATGACTGGCCTGGCACCAAGTTATCTGAGGGACAAGCTAATACCATACCAATCAACTAGGTCCTTAAGCTCGGAAGACAAACACCTGCTTACTATCCCCAAGACAAGATGCTTTTCCAAGGGAGACTGTAGATTTTCCGATCTCTAGCATTCCAGCTGCTACAGATTGCTGCTGGAACACAGTAAAACAGAAAACGAATGGTCTCCAACTGGGCCCGTTTTGCAGCTAGAACATATTGGCTCCCAGACAAGAGCAGTGAAACTACGATAAACAAGATATTTTGGGACATGCAACATATACATTCATAGAAGATACTTGTAGTCGACACTTAGCACTTTTTTTGCTTCTTTGCACTGAGTCAGCACTTTATTACACTTAGCACCTTTTTGCCAGCATTTATGTACTGAGTTAGCACTTTATTGATTATTAGAGAGAAATACAGCCACGACCCATATGAAAAATATGTATAATATGGGAAGTTGGCTGGTTATAAGGTTGGCAATTTAGTACCCATTTTTTAGGGTTATTTACACAGGAAAATCTCCCTCACATATATAAACTTTACATTGCTCATTCATGCAATATTGAATTGGAATGTTTTAGAACTACCAGGAGTTTGTATACATTTTAAGATGAATATTTTGTCTATTTTTACGAAATTGTGTGTACTATATCAATAAAATATGAATATATATAGCAATTACCACTGACCAAGCTTACCCTTTCTTTCACCTGCTAGAGTCTATCGTATACACATCAAATGTGCCTGTTGTTCTGTGTGACCACTTTACTTGGTTTTTTGATGCTTCATTCGAACTATGCCAGTATCCTGGTGGTAGAGCTGCCAGGATACCGGCAAATGTTAGTTTCCGGCACCCTGTCCGGCGGCATTGCCGCCGGATTACGGGTGTCAGAGGGACTGTGTTAACCCCCATTAATGGAATCCCATAGGACTTGCTGGTTCTGGTAATAATGTTTTTTTGCCGGGAGTGTGCCTGGCTTACCTCCACCTTTTCTCTGGAGGTAACCCAGGTACCCCACCAGCAAACCCGGAATCGTCTGGTCTGGTAAAGTGCTGGTATCCATGAATACCAGCACTTTTTTACCAAACCGGCCGATTCAGAATGACACCCAATATTTTTGTTGAAGTTTGATGCATAGGATGTCCGCCTCCTAGTTAATCTCGGTCTTGCTGCAGCTTTCACCACCATGCACTTTAAAATCTTTCTATCACATTGTCAGAAGTTACAGGAGTCTCACATCCCTTTTGCTCTGTCAACTTGAACTGATGGGTTTAAAATCTAGGCTATTGGTGGATAGTAACCAGGCCATGTCCTCAGAAGGGCAGCTAGTGGTCAGGGCAGTGTTTTCCCACCTGCACAGCAGAATATGATCTCTGACTTCATCCCAAAGAGGCTAGAGCCCTAGTTGTGGGTACCCTTGTTAATACTTATCTGGATTATTGTAATGGTCTGTTGGCCGGGGCTCTGGCTTTTTTGCTAAATGTACTTCAGATCTTGTGACGCCATTTTGCCTCTGAGAAAATCTGTCCACTGGTCGGCAGTTGAAGAAAGCAAGGTTTTATTTCAATATCACTTACTTATTCCTTAAATCACTGTCAGGTGATGCTTTTAAGTACCTGGCCTGCAAACCTGAAAGCTATTGTCTCTCAAGGTCTCTTGCCGACCTTCTTGCTAGTGGTGCCCAATCTAAATGTTTTAATCTGAACAGATGGGGATTTAGCTGAGAAGGCCTTTTACTTTGGAATAGTCTTCCATATGCATTAATTCAACACACCAGCTTTATAATGTTTCAGAGCAGTCTAAAACAATTTCTGTTCATGTTGGGTTTCTGACCGTCTGTCTGTTTCCATTTGCTTTGTCAGGTGTCATGCAACAGTTTAATTCCGTAAGTGTTTGTGCCTAATTAATATTGTCAAACAGTTAATCATAATTTGCAAAAATGAATATGAAAAGAGTTGCAGCATGGAGGGCACACTGAATTATCGTTTTCCCAACATGTACAACCAAGCTTGAATAATGTGCAACTCAGCAGTAGGCTTAAAGTGTAACTGAATGGATCCTGCCTTTCTGAAACACGTTTGTCAACAACATGATTTTATCAGAGGAGTGGATCAGCTTCCAATTTATGGAACTTCCAATCACAACTAAAATTAACCTAGGATCCCCATTTACAGTGCCAGTCTCCTTTATGATGATAGATAAATAGAAAACATATGTTTAAGATTGAATTGCTTGAGAAATATTGCAGTGTTATTGTGATTCCACAGAAATGGCATATTTGCTTTTTTGAAAGACAAGAAGAAGTAATACAGACTTGTTGGGCCAGGAATCAGAAGACAACATATGGTCAGGAGCCTAGTTTGTAAATCCCAAACCTATGTGGGAATAAGAAAACACCAGCCTATTATCTCTCTTTTCACCTCTGTACCTTCCCCATACTGTTCTTAGCGTTCTTGAAGTTTTGATGTTCATTTCAAGATCCTCAACAAGTTTTGTAATATGACCCTCAATTTTACTCATCCTGCCTGTTTTTCATGCATTGGAATGTTGCTCTTACTGAGCTATCCTATTAGATGATGATTTTATGGACATTTGATTAGTTAATGTTTGTTGTCGTGTGTTATCTGCCTTTTTTTCCTCAGGACTTAAGGTACTAATTTGTATATTAGTATACCTAGAAAATCAATTGCTCTTTTTCAGCACCACCAACCTCTTAGTAAACTGATTCCAATTCCTCCAGAGGACCTTTTCCCAACCCATAGACAGGTTTTCATTCTCCTCCTACTTGATCACTTCCATTTTTCTATTTGAGAGTCTCGAACACTCTAGCGTACAGGCTTTGAGATCCATTCAAAAACGTGCCATCAGATTTGAAGCCAGCTACAACTAAATACCCACATAACAACCACACCACACAAATGCACTGTCAGCCGCTAACATACTTAAACTCTCCATTAATTACTCACAAGCTCCCAGGCACAAATACACACTATTACTAAAAAACAATGAATCTCCCTTGATTAAGAATTACACCATTGGGATCAACATGTCCTCAAACTACAACCAAGGTAATCCGCTGGGGAAGATGCTTATTAACATTTACTGCGTCTAACTGCCACACCACACGAGAAACGTTCTAACTTAGCTCTTTCCTTTTTTAATACAGCTCTGTCCTTCATGCAGGCCTGTAATCACCTGAACCAACACTAAGCCAGCACTGGGGTTGTATCTATGAAATTCAAACTTCCTCTCAATTGCAAACTGCCACTATCAACCTTTTTTGTCCCCCATAATTATGATGCTCCCACCCATTACAAATGTAATCCCAATCCAGTCAGGAATGCCCTCCTCCACAGATTTGTAGGGGCAAAACTGAATCCAATCGACATGCTTAAAATATGAAACGTTTCTCTCCCAATTGTTTTCTTTTAAGCACTCACGTATTCTTGTTCTACTCCCAACGGTGTCTGGGTGTCATTTGGTACTCTGTCTCTCTTCTAGCATTGGCCCAGTTATTTGAATCTGCCTCCTATTATCCCATACTAGTGATATAAGTAATGGGTAATTGATTATTGCTGTCAATCCTCCAACATGGGTGTATTTTACAGTTTGCAGATGGCCCCTGATTTGCAGTTTCTCTTGCATTTCTGCCATTCGAGTCCCAACAAACAAATCAAGAACTTTTCTCTGAAGATCCTAAGTCCACATCTGGAAACCTCTTATTGTAAAATTGGATCAATTCTATAGAAATGTAGATAGTAGGAGCCTTGTCTATATCAAACATTATGCATCTGGTGTAATTAAGTTTGCTGCACACATTCAATATTCTACTAAATACATAACCTCTTAGACAAATCTTATATCATCATTGGCATGGTAAACTGCAGGCCTTTCATGCAAGGGCCCAGTCCACTTTCTCAAATGTCGGTGTCCTTCAATAAAACATTGCTTTGTTTTGCTACATTTTAAATAAATAAATGTTCTTTCACTGTTGAAATTGATTTGCATTAAAAATGAAATCTTCCTGAAATTGATTTCAGGGTGTTTGATTCATAGGTTTCTGCCTCCATGGCAAGATGATAAAAATCTTAAAATCGAATAATTTTGTAGATTTTCAGTTTATTGTAACAAAATTTATTTTAATATTGTGTAAGAACATCACATTGTTTCACTATGAATGCAGAAGTCTCACTTTATCCCTCAAACAGCATATTTTCATCCATATATTTAAGTTCTGCAATTTATCTGTATTCATTCACTAAAACAACGTCTGTGGTACAAAACATCTGTGCTGTTCACGTTTAGAGACAAAACAAGGATAAATAAAGGGAAATAAGTTGCAGGAAAAATCAAATATTACAATTGAACATATCAACATATATTTTCTCATTGAGGTGTAATATAATATCAGGAATAATAACGTAATAAATCCCACATTTTGTTAGCTGTCCATATTAGCATTTATTCCTCTTATTATTTGTTTCTTTACATTGACACTTTAGCAGGCACAGGCACGGCCTATGCATGGTTGTTTAAATGTCAGGTTAGCACAACAATTTAACTTGTTATTCATCATAGATAAGTAGACACATTTTCCGTGATCCACATTTTCAAATACCCTTGAGTTCTGAAATTTAAAAAAACCTGATGTAATAATGATTTGCAAACTTGATTAAGTCATATATTGTTGATTTTCTTAAATATACATTCCATTGGTGTCAATATTATAGTCTGACCAAAATATGTTAATAAAAATCAATAATATACTTATGGTATCTATCAATTTTGTAAAATGTTGAAATCACAAGAGCTGAGATCCTATTAATATTTGGCATAAACATTATTTGATTCTTCAATTGCAACATTTATTAACCAACAGAATTATAACTGTCATGGTCTGTGTACTGTGCCAGGAGCCAATGGAAAATGGAAAGGTACAAAATATGCCTGAGCATCATGGTGCAGAACGCCTGCCTCAAACTTTATGCATGCAGGGCTTGTATGAGTGAAATAAATAGAACAAACATAAAAATAGGTGAGGTAAGAACCAAAAGCTCACCCAGTGACTCTGTATTCCTGTCTTTTGCGATAATGCTCTCTTGCATTTTCTTATGTCTCCCTCCTTTAGAGCTCCTTAGCCAACTTAAGGTCTTGTATACATTTTGCATACGTTCTATCTCGTGGTAGAAGACAGGTGTATCCACCACTCTTTCTGGAAATAAACAGGGAGCTTATTTAACAAATATTAAGCAACCATGTCTGACAGTAAGCATGCTCAATGTTGCCAAGTGTGAAATGTGCAGTGAAATGTGCAGCCTGTCCTTCTGCACAAGACTCAGAGTATCTCTTTAAAGATACGTTTTGGTTCCTACTATTGTGTAGCTTATCGTGGTTAATTTTCATAATAGGGTGCAGGATTGCAAAGGTTATATTTGTGAGTTCCCATATGGCAGAAAACCCAAGTTGCTGTCAACTACTCAAAATAACATAAGAACACAGCTACATCTCATTCATCACTTAAAGATTCATAGGCGAAGAGGGAAAGCAGGATGTGGTATATGTAAATAAAATATTGAACACTTTATTACAAGAATAAACAAAATACATATGGGGATGATTTACTAAGATAAATAAGTAGCGCACGTAAGACTACATTTACTAAACTCAAAACAAATAGTGTAAATAGAACCTAAGCTATTTCTGTTGTAAGTGCACGTTACACAATTGTTTTGTAAATCAGCCCCATACATCTGTAGATGGAGTGTGAGCTAGGCATGTGACAGTCTCTACAGGTAACTGACAATCTTTTTATTGTTTAGCTGATATTTCAACTTTACAATATACATTTTTATACAAATATTCAACACATAGTAAATACATAAAAACAAATTACCAAATTAAAACTGACAATCTAAAAAGCATAGAATTAATGTGTCTAATACTGACACTTGAACGAATTAAAGGCTATTTTAAAGGACACTGCAGGATAAATTCAATACAACACTAATTAAAACAAATAAGAAAACTAAACTCAAGGTAAAGAATTTTAACTATCCAAAAAATAATAAAAGACCTAATGCAAAATCATATACAAAGGGTAACCAGAATTAATTGATACACACGAATGTAGAAGTGCTCATAACCCAAATAATTATTTAGACAAATCCAACAAACAATACAGATACATGTTTTCCTGAATCCATGAATGAAGGTCAAGGTCTACACAACCAACCGTTCATGGTCCAGCAGTAAATGTCGACACCAGACTCACTGCCTCATCTGAACCAAATTAAAAATCATTTCAAAAGTAGAGCTCATCCTTCTGTACAATTCCCTGCAGTGCTTGTTTAATTAGGGGTTGTCTTATGGAGGCAATTCATACGTCTAGTGAACTGTGAAATTACTTTTCTCTTGGGGAGACATAATCAAGACTTCTGCCTGAATGTTAATGCTGTGAATCAATCTTTCCCAAGTGCATAGTAGTCTGTTCTTACAAGGTAAAGATCCTATGCCAGTATTGTTACAACGCCCTGGGTATGTGGTAAGGTAGCTGAGGGCCTCAATAATGGTTGTATTCCCATATGTGTGACTTAGATAAGAGCTGTTTCATTTTGCGCAATATTGCAGTCACACACAGTGACATATTATGTTTCTTGTGTTATTTTGTTGTTCAAATGCCCTGCTACCCATCACTTCCTCTTTTCTCTCGCCTTGTAAATTGTGCGGCCAGTTTATTGTATATGTGCAACACGATTTCTGGGCAGATTGACTATGGTCGGCAACTGTAGATTAGCAAGACATCACTATTTAAGCAATACCCTCTGCGGTGGGAGTGCTCTGCCTGCCAGTAACCCCCGTGGGACTAAGATATGCTGTCCAGGGGCTGAGCAGGTTGTCCAATGCCAGGATAGCTTTGCTGCGTAGTTCTGAAATGGCAAAGAGGCTTAAAGTGAAAAACATAATGACTGTCAAGGGTATGCAAAGGTAAACTACCCATAGTACCTTCTCAAGTCCCATGGTGGCCATGAGAGTGCCATGGTGGGCAGGCTGCAGTGGCATGAGCCATGTAAGTGGGGATCAGCAGGCTGTGGTGGTCAGTGGGGGTAGTTGGGGGAGAGTGGGTACCTGTTGGGGCTGAAAAACGAAGGGGCTGGGTAGGTGAGAGAGATAAAATTGTGGCATCAGGGGCTGACAATCTGGGCCCATACTAGGAAGTAAGATCACTATGCAGAGCTTCATATTGGCTGGGACACCGGATGATGTCACGGGATGGATGTTAATTTATAAGTGCGTTTTGTGAGATGTGTGAAACAATATGTATTGAGCTTGTAAACGGGAGTTGTTGTTGCTCTTGATGCTGGTGACTCACTGCACGCAACAACCTGGTATAAACACGTGCTGCCCTCATATTCTTTCTGATGGTATGTAAACATGTTTTTTAGGAAATCCTTTGAGTTTGAAGATGTTCAGGCCTATCGGTGCTTTCTAGCACAAACAAATCATCAAACGCCCCCTGAAGAAGCCAACAGAATCTCAAGATCTGCACTTTATCACACCTTATCAGAGGACAACATATACGAGGACATCATGTGTATGTATTTGCATTGTGTACAGTCATTTCATTAATGGATCCAGGGCCCTAGATTGTAGGTGCAAGATCATTTAAATGTAACTTACATTCCTAGTAGAAATAGTCTATGACCAAATTATTTTTAATGAGTCTGACGTCTGTCAGATAACTTTGTTTTGGGGCAGGACGAAGGTTTTAATATTTGTTCTGCACAACTGCTTTGCTCATTTTCCTGACCATGTATGGTCTCAAAAATATTGTTATTTGTATTATCAATAAGGCTAATAATCGCTTGTTTCGATATATCGACTGCTACAATACTTTACATGTTCATAGAACCGAAAATGACCGCCAATGTTTTCATGCGCAGTGTATTAATCTTGGAAGGGTGAAAGGCTAAACAAGTATTCAAACAATATTCAATTTCATATTTTATATGTAAGAATGACGTATTTCTACTCTGATACTTGAATAAGATAGGAAACCCTTCGAGGGTTATCTTTGTTTGCTTTTGGTGTTTTGCAGACATACTCCTACGCCCTATCCCCCCATTCCTCCACACTGCATGGAAGCCCCTTGCTAAGGACGGGAACATAACCTTTTTCACACAAAACACCATTTCCCCTTTAAATGTAGCTGCGTGCGGAGGCGTGGTACCAGGTGCATTTGCTGCCCTGACTCTGCCTCTGGCACCACACGTCAGTGCTCTTTTCCACAGTGATGGGAGCGGTCCTGCTTCACCTGCGCTGGTGGTTGCAGCCTTTTTCCTCTAATTTCACGCGTTTGACCTTCCCCTGGGATCCAGTGTCCCATTAATCTCTTTTGACTGTTAATTTTTGAATTCCACCAATTTTCTACACTGGCCTCCGCTGCCTCTCCCTCCGTGGCGCATGTCGGCCAAGGCGGGCTTCAGTAGGTGCCCCTCGTGCGACGGGTACTTTCAGGCATCAGACCCACACGTGCTCTGCTTGCAGTGCCTTATGGAGGATCACGGCTGGGAGGACTGTTCAGCGTGCAACCTGCTAACACCTTGATCACTAAAGAACCCGCTTGTGAGGTGGAGGCAGCTCTTCTGCAGGTCTTCGCCCGAACACCTCAAGGAGTACGTGCCCAAGAAAACAAGGCCCAAGGTAAGTATGCTCGTTTTCTTCCCTGGGAAGACCCCGTGTGAGAGGGGTTGCTCAGATCCTATTCCCAGTGAAGGCACCAAGGCTCCTAGAGCTACCGATCTACCGACCGAGGGATCCAAGGATCCTCCCGAGCCAACGACTGAGGGGCACAAGGGCTCTAGTACCGGGAAAAATCCTGAGGGGCTGTGCTCTGATACCGGGCTTAGGCCCGTGGGGGTGCCTAGATTCAGGAGCACTACTAGGACTTTGCCTGAGGACGGCAAGTTTCCCAGGCCCACACCTGAAGTGAAGAAAGGGCCCAAACCTGCGCCAGAGGGCATACAGGTGGAGGCACGTGCAAGTGCTTCGACGGACAAGCGGTTCCCATGGTTGCCAGTCTAAGACAAAATTGCGGCACCGACTCACAAAATGGTGCCACACATGGAGGCACGCCCTTCCCAGCCAGAAGGGTATCAGGGGGGCACACCTCCAGCACCCATATAAGAATTTGCTCCACGGGTGGAATGGTCACCCATGCATACGCCCCATATGCCGTGGTATACAGCCTACCCGGTTCCCTCTTTGTCGATGCATTACACAAGGTGAGTTATACATAGTTCAGGTATGGCACGGGCAGAGCTCAGCCTACCGCCGCAGTAACCCCTGCAGCACCTGTGGCTCTGGTCCATGCTTCTCCGGCATGAGAGGAGACAAATATATGTCGCTGATGAAGTCTCTACAAATGGCAGGCATTTCGAAGGGCATTATTAAGGAAATTATTCTGCTGGCTCTGCCTCATCCTCTGGCCCTGGTACTACCTCAGCCTGCACCTGTTCTTTTGTAGCCCTTGGCCATGGTATTCACTCTACCCCCTCAGACACCAGTGCTGCCTGTGCCAGCTCCAGCACCGGTGCAGCCCACCACCCTGGTACAGTCTCCACCACCTCCCATGCCACAGGTCCCGGAGATGCTGCCAGCGGCCCCGCCTGGGGACAGCATGGATTACGGAATGCCCAGGGACTCAGGGGCTATGGACCAGGTGGACACGGATAAGGAGGACGACCCCGATAGCTCAACTTCAGCTCGGGCCTTCCATGACAGGCTTGCAGGCCAGGCAGAGTATCTGCGTTTCTGCCAGCCACAGCCACAAAAGGAGCAGTCCGAGGCAGAGGTCCTTGCAGAGGTGCTGACCATCAGAGCATCCAGCAGGTCAGGCATTCCTTTGCAAAAGGACGTAGAGACACTAGCCAAAAAGGGCTGAGTTAAGCCCGACTCGACGCAGCCCACCAACAAGCGCCTGGATGCTAAATACAGGCAGGCGGAGGGGGACGCCCTGCTGCTAGTCCACCAGCATTCCTCTGTCATAGCGGCAGCATCCATGTTTGCCAAACCGCAGGCCTCCACTTCTTCCACGACTTTGGATGTCTATGGTAAAAAGGGTATCCCTACAAAATATCCCCACCAAAAAAATTGCCGTGCATTTGGCCGTTTGTCTCGCCATAGGTGATATTTTTGGGGAGGATATTTTGTGGGAGTGTGGTTTGCGGGGTGTCATCTGCACATTTTAAAATAATGCTGGGGTTGTGGGGGTGTCCCCCGCAGGGTCCATGGGTCAATATTGCCGCAAAAATAAGGCGATATTTTTGTATTGCAATATTTCTGCAGGGATATTAACTCATGGAACCGGTAAAAAGATGTACTCTTACGCAGGGCTTCACCTCAGACAGGCAAACGTGGATGCTATGCTGGTGGCAGCTAATCAAATGCTTTGGAGGGAGATTGCAGCGTTCCTTCTGGATCTGATGGTACACAAGCAGGCAGCTTTCAAGCCCGATTAGTCAAGGATAAGCTAGTAGCACAGGACATCATGGAGTCCATCGTGGCCCACATAGATACAGCATGTAGAGCCATCTGCATTGCCAGTGATATGCGGCGGTCAGCTTGGATGAGGGCCACCAAATTCAACCCAGATGTCCAGGAACGCATTCTGAATCTACCCTTCGAAAGAGGGGATTTATTTCATTCTTCAAAAGATGAAGAATTGAAAAAAGAAAAAGACAAGCTTGCAAACCGCCAACTCTCTGGTCATCCTTGCTAAACCAGACGTGAAATCTTACTGGCAGGTCCAGGAAAGGATGCACAGGGGGCAGACGTTCGGGGCTTCCGGGGCTTCCAGGAATGCAGGACATGGCAACCGGACAGGTCCCCAAGCCTGGGCAGGCGTAAACAGCAAAGGACCTCAAACAAGGGCTTGTACCAGTGCCCCTTCTCAGCACCCGCCTTGGACAGGAAGAAGCAATGAAGTGTGCCTCAACGTCCACACTTCTCCAGTGGGGGCCAGGCTTGCTCTCCACATTCAGTCCTGGCAAACTTATTTCACGGATCCGTGGATCAGGTCAGTGGTCACACACGGTTCCGTCTTCCTCTTCCCCTGGCTCCCCCTGTCTCCCTGCATCTCCCTCAGATCAGGATACCAACTCTCCTGCGGAAATCTTAGCGCTCATATAGAGTGGTGCAGTGGAGCAAGTTCTGCCCTCGCAGAGAGGATCAGGATTTTATTTGTGAATTTTTGCATTACAGAAGAAGAACCATGCTTGCCTGTGAGTGGTCTTCGATCTGTCCTTCCTAAATCTTTATCTACCCCTCCAAAAGTTAAAGATAGTTACGCCAGCTCTGATTGCAGAGTCACTATGTGGGCGAGACTGGACATGCTCTCTGGACCTAAAAAAGTGCTCATCTTCACATCCCTATCTGGCAGCCTCACTGGGCCTTCCTCCATTTCATTGTGATGGCCGCCACTTTCAATACAGAGTATTCCCGTTCAGGTTGAACACAGCCCCTCCGATATTCACTAAGCTGATGAACTCGGTGGCGGCTGTCCTCAGTTCAGAGGGCCACCATGTTTATCCATACCTGGATGACTGGTTGGTCCGGTATGTGGGGGAGGGTTCTCCAGGTGCTCTACAGGATATGGTGCTCAGGGTTATAGACATCTTGTACGAGCAGGGGTTCTTCATCGACCAGAGCAAGCCGCAGCTGCAGCCCACCCAGACACTGGTCTTCCTTGCACTGCTGTGGGATAAAAGGTGGCAAACGATTTTCCATACAACAGAGAGGATTTGGGTGCTGAGGCCAGCTTCTGGCCACTTTCTCAGCAGAACGACAACCACAGCCTGGTGGATCCAGCACTTGCTGGGTATCATGGCAGCGTGCCTGCTAGCTATTCCACATACAAGGCTCAGGATGAGGAGTATACAGCTGCACCTAGTGGCCTCATGGAACCAGGACACAGACTCCCAGGCAGCAACCGTATCCATCCCAGAGTCTCTCCACCAGGATTTGGAGTGGTGGAGGCAGGAGGAGAACCTTTCGGTTGACATTAATTTTCTCCAGCCAAGCCAGTTCGGACGATCACTAGCAACTCCTCGCTGAAGGAGTGGAGTACTACCCTGGGAGACCACTAAGTACACGGGCTATGGTCGGACAAGGACAAGGCCAGCCACATCAACCTCCTCGAGTTGCTGGCAATTTAGCTATTTCTATGGGCATTCCTGCCACTGGACAGTCTGGTCTGCATTCAGACAGACAGCTCCACCTGCATGTACTACATCAACAAGCAGAGGGCCACCAGGTCACCAGCCCTGTGCATGTGGGCCATCCAGGTGTGGGAGTAGGCATTAAAGCACAATATCCACCTGTCTGTGATCCACCTGCCGAGGAGTCCATTCTGTAAGTGGACAGGCTCAGCAAGCTGGGTGTGTTCAACTGCGAGTCCAGTTATGCCTGCAGGTCCTGTCAGAGATCTTTCAGAGGTGGGGCCTTCCAAGGTTAGGCCTATTTGCCATGGAAAACACAAAAGGTGGCACCAGTTTGCCTCCCGGGTGGGCTGGAGCAGAGAATCGCTGGGAGATGTGCTACACCAGCAGTGGGACTGCCTGTGGACATATGCGTTCCCTCCAACCCCGCTGATACACAGAGTCATCTGCAATGCCATGGCGGCGTGGGCGTCAGGCTCATTCTGATTACTTTGCGGTGGCCAGCCAGACCATGGTACTCGCAGCTTGTGAGGCTAGCAACACAGGGTCTCATCCCTCTGCTGGTCCGGGGACCTCCCCTCCTCACGCAGTAGGGGGGCGTGGTACACCCAGCTCCAGAGAAGCTAGGTCTAGTGGCCCGATTACTGAAAATGTAACTCTGCAGCACCTGCCTTTGTCCCAGAAGAATCTACAGATTATTGAAAGGGGAAGGAGTGACTCCACTAGGGGTCAGCACAAGAGCAAATGGACCGGGTTTTGTTAATGGGTGAAGGACAAGGAGATCCTGTGTGTTACACACTTAATCAAGTGCTATCATTCTCAGCTCACCTAGTGGAATCGGGGGTGCAGGTCGACACGTGCCGGATTTACCTGGCTGCCATCAGAGCATATAGGAACTCAAACAGTATGTCTTTCTCTACATCTAGCCAGGTGGTCAAGAGGCAACATACAGGTTTAACAAGGTTGTACCCCCCCTGTCCATCGTTCACATCTGGTCTGGGACTACAATGTGGTGCTGGGGGCAGTAGCGCATAAACCGTTCGAGCCATTGGCATCAATGGACATTAGACTGGTCACAATTAAGACTGCCCTCCTAGTGGGGCACACATCAGCATGCAGGGTCAGTGAGATACAGGCCCTGGTGGCATCGGTGATATATACCACCTTCCATCGGAACATGGTTTTGCTATGCACCCATCCTTCGTGCTTGCCAAAGGTGGTGTCTTTCTTCCATCTCAACGGGGAGATGGTGCAACCGAAATTCTTTCTGAACCGGAGTCGAAGGCAGAAGAGGCCCTACATTGTTTAGACATGAGAAGTACGTTGAGGCTCTATCTGGACAGGACTAAGGGTTTTTAGAAATCAGATGCATTGTTTGTCACATTTGTAGTTTTGAAACCAGGTTGTCAGGCCTCCGAAGCCTCTATATCAAGGTTGGTGGCGGCTGCCATTCAGGAGAGCTACAAACTTCAGAACAAAGAATTGCCAGCAAATCTCCATGCCCATGCAGTTAAGGCAAATGTTACAGATGTGGCTCTCCAAAGGCATGTGCCCTGGCAGACTATCAGCAAGGCGGCTACTTGGGCTACACCTTTCACCTTGTGTAAGCACTATTGTTTGGACAGCAGTGCATGCTCGATGTGGCTTTCCGGCAAGCAGTGCTAAAAAACGCGTTCTCTTAAGTCTAAAGACATCTCTCCTCCCAGGACGTAGGAGTAATTATAAGTTACTCACCGTAGTGACTAACGTACTCCTAGTCGATAGTCCCCTTTCCTCCATGTGACCCTCCTTCCTCCCTCCTAGTAAGAACGTGGTTAGGCTTAGATCAATCTGGCAGATGCGTAAAAGGGGAATGGGGTTTTGTGCTGGAGGGCAGGGTCAGGGGAGCGCATGCTCCTGGTACCACGCCTCCACCACGCCTCCAAGCAAAACAACATTTAAAGGGGAAAGGCTTTTTTGTGTGAAAAAGGTTCTGTTCGCGTCTTTAGCAAGGGATGCCCATGCAGTATCGAGGAAAGGGGACTATGGACTAGGAGTACATTAGTCACTACGGTGAGTAATTTATAATTTCTTTGAGTAGTCAGATTTCACCACAATGGTGCCTTTAATGTCACCCGGACAGAGTGCCAGCCACTCAGTTTCCTCAACAATGTTGAAAGTGGTCTTTAAACGGGGCACTAGCTTAATCGACATACTGAATAATGCAATACAGTTCATGTTTTAGGATAGCCAAAGTGAATAAATATGTGAACAAATCTACACATAACAATATTCAATGGTGATATTTTTGCACTATTGGCCATTAAGAAAACCAGACGGTATTTTTCCTTTTGGCATCTCAAAAAGCTCAGATCTATGTTAAATATTTTTGCTGCAATGCTTTCGCTTTTTGTACTGCATATTTTGGAATTTTTAAAGACCAAACAATTAGTGCCAAACAGAAGTCCATTATTAAGGGGAACATCTATACTATCCATTGGCTGTTTGATTCCAATGGACCATTTGAACAGAGAGGATAGAGCTGACACGCTCCCTACCGCAAAGCTATGCTGATGTATTGTTAGATTAGCAGCAGAATTCAGGACTGCAATCTAGGCCCTATTAATATACATTTGCTGCATTGTCGTACCACTGGAATTGGGATCAGAGGGAACGGGGGGCTCAGTGGGGCATTGCGGGATAGGGGAAGGTCAAAATATTAAGGCTACAGCCCACCCATATTGAGGGCTTCGTTTGCAACTTGATGATCTAGGGATTATATTTATTTGTTTAGTGGTTTTTCTATGTTATACAAGCTGTAGTCTTCAATACAAATATATTCTATGATAAATATTCCAGTGGACAAAAGCAATGGGCTTTTAGGTTCTTTACTGTAGAGTGTCATAAAAATGATCTCTTAGGCACATAAAATGACAGCAACATTGCATCTCTTTATTCATTTTGAAGATCCCCCAAAAGAGAATCCGTATGAAGACATCAAAATCTCTCCGTTACCTTTGTGGAGAGTTCCATCAACGTGGAAGCTGCCGCCGCCAAGGTACACGATCAAGACGCTTAAGGTAAGAAGCTCGATCTCCAAAAGCACACAGAGGCTTTTCATAAACACATCTTGCCTTTGCCGCTTTTCAAACCATTTCTTTTTATTTGATGAAAGGTTGCCACTGAAAACTATACAAAAACAGAAGAAATATTATTAAAACCTTGATAACCCCCTAACTTTTAATACTATACATCTCAGAATTGAAAACTTGAACCCCCCTGCAATGTATTATAAATAAAGTTAGTTGAAACATTATTTATTGATACTAAGGCTGTGTTACATAGTCGTACATTTTAATTTAAAAATAAAGATTTAGGATTGGTCTTTCACTCTCAAAAAAGTCCAGGACAGAAAATAATGCATGCAACAAGTTATGCGCTATGCCCTCACTGTATAATTGGCTACTTATCTGTTGGTAAGCAGTTTTATACCGTGCCCCTTGAAATTCTTTAGACAGAACTTCCCCAATTCTAATGTAAAAAAAACTTTCCATTTCATGGTAGTGTACTTCCATTAAATGGCTAAATTAACTTTTACTGCTAGAATAATGCCCTCCAATCTGTTGCGGTCTTTGATGCAATCAAAATCTTGTTTAAACCGAATTCCATTACTCTGGACCCTAACATCACTTTTAAACTGTTGTGCAATAATTCTTTAGGTATAATTAAACCAAAAACAGAAGGAAAGGCAGTTTTAATGGCTAGAAACCTAAAAAGGCTAACAGACAAAGCACTAGAAACCTGGCTAACCCCACTATCCGAAAATATTATGAAGCTTACTAGCTCAGATGAGATGTCAGGTAACTACAAACAGATGATGCAGGAAGCTACCAACTCACTTGCCCCTTTGAAATCTAAGCAAGTGTTGGAGAGAAAAAATAACCCATGGTTTTCGGCTGAATTACAAAAGCAAAAGCTACTAAACAAAAACATTCCAACTCATGGAAACTGACACAAAGTGCATCGGAGAAGGAGGGACTCCGGACCGCAACTAAAGAGTTCAGGCAAGCAGTGATTGTAGCAAAAACGAATTTTTATAATGACAGGATTACTAAGCCCAGTACAGCTCTAAAGAACTTCCAAAGAGTTGGAAAAGCTGTTGTAAGGTTAACGCAGACACTATTTAAAAGAATGATGCATGGGGTAATATGATTCAAGATGCAATAATAGGAAAATCGATACAATTAGAAGGAATATTGAAGTAAATATTCAAACCCATCTCTTAACAGATAAAACTCTTGATAGATGTGGCCAGACAACAACCAGAAACTGAACTGACGGAAATTATCACCAATCTGAAACCTACTAACTGCAAGGGTGACCCATTCCCAGCCATGGTAATTAAGGAATGCACTCCACAGTTCATAGGCGCGCTCTTTAAATTTGTAAATACTTAATTTGCGGAAATCGTGTTCCGGATGATTTAAAGAATGCGTGGATCACTCCACTGATCAAAAAGCCTGGTATCTGTCTGCAGACAGCCCTTAACTATCGCCCAATTACAAATACACTGTTTCTGTTAAAGATTTTAGACTGTGTGGCCTACTTACAACTATCAATGTTTTTGAAGGAGAACGACATTCTGAATAAATGGCTATCAGGCTTCAGACAGGGACATAGTAAAGAGTCGGCCTTATTGGACTTAAAATCACAAATATTGCAGCATATAGATGAAGGGCAGATGGTGGCACTGATGTTGTTGGATCTGTCTGCCGCCTTTGATCTGGTGGCCCATGGCAAACTGGTCGCCAGATTAAGGGAGGTGGTGAGATTCTCTGATAATGCAGCCCTATGGGTTGAGTCATTTATGAGCAGACGGAGCTGTAGAGTATGGATGGAATGGGGATGCGGAAGCTACCCCCATAAGTCTTAAGTGTCTTGTGCCACAGGGTGCATGCCTATAACCATCATTATACAACATATTTACAGTGCCTTTTTTCCACCTGTTGGAAAAAAAGAACATAGGGTTCACCAACTTTGCTGATGACACCCAATGTGCCATTCCTATGCCAGGCCAACACAAGGAGGACGAAAAAGGGTTACATGAGAACTATGAAATCATCCAATGGTGGATGATGGAAAACGGGCTGGCACTAAACAAAGAAAAAACTGAGTTAATGGTAATAGGCATAAATAATAAAACGAACAAACTTGAAAATAGCTACAAACACTTTATAATAGCTGGGTGTGTCATAGAAACAGAAAAGAAGGTGAAGACGCTGGGGGTTGTCTTAGACCAGAATCTAAACATGAAGGCACACATAGGGAGCCTGATGTCCTCTACAGCCTATCATATCAAACTGCTGGCCCAACTAAGACCCTTCATGTACCAAACTATTCGGGAGACTATTGCTACAGCCATTGTTGGGTCAAATATCTACCATTGTATTAGTCTACTAGTGGGAGCAGCCAAATCTGATATCTCTCGCTTGCAGACACAAACACTATGGTTAGGACTATTGCTGGCCTAAAAAAGAGAGACCATGTCTCGGAGGCCAGACGGGGTCTGCATTGGCTTCCCATTGCTGCTAGGATCCAATTTCAGCTACTAACCATCACCCACAAATGTCTTATGGGATCTGGTTCGCATTATTTAACAGAAACACTGACAAAAAAATCCAACATCAGAATGTTGAGGTCGAATAAGTCAAATAATTAAATAATTCAAACCAGCTACAAATTCCCAAATGTAACCTTACACTAGTTGCTAAAGTGTGTTTTAAATGGCAGCACCTAAGGCATGGAATGATATCCCCCAGGCCTTAGAGATGTCAATTCTATAGCAACATCCAGAAAAGGAATCAAGACACTGCTATTCAAATAACAGTGTTCACATCGCCTAATCCCTGTTATTCCATGTAAGATCTTTATGAATATTTGTCACACCCTCATGCCCACAGGTTTAATGGTGCGCTATACAAATGAATAAAGTAAAGTAAATAATAGTCATCTTCAAGTTACCAGGGGCGTGATGCACCCTCTCCATAAATTGGTGTCTCATCTTTTTTCCAGCAGTTACTGTTTGTTAATAATCATAACAGTGTATGTGACTTGGCTTCCAATACTGAATGGCAAAAAAATAAATGTGCTGGAAGTCCTTTTTCGATTAGACTTATCCACCGCAGTTCTAGGAGGATACCTTATATCGTGGTCGCTTATGTTGGGGAAAGATTTTCAGGTCTTACTTTCCTTACTGCAGATTCTTATGAAACATCTTTAATGGAAACAGACCACTCTTTTCTGTAAAGGAAGGCAGAGGGAGTATTTTGTTTGTACGTTGTTTTCAATGAGATTATGCTTCTTGCCCGATGACTACATCAGAGGTGAATGAATGCCAGACAGTTTGCCATTGCTTGCATTACTTCTGCTTTTTTATAAGATTTCCAAGACACAAATATTCAGGGAGGGCTTCTAGATTTGTTCAATTTATAAAACAAATGATTTCTTTATTATCTTTTTGGTTGAGAATGTTAATGTGTTTGTCTTATTCATGTTTATTTTAAGATTATGTTCTATAGCCATTGTTTTTTAGTAACAGTTGCATGTCCAGCTTGGACTGGTCTAATAGGATGGTGACATCAGCAAAGGAAAGAATTTGTAGTGATCGGCCCTTCAAGACTCACAAGGAAAGATCCTACTGAAAGCAATAAACTTGTGTATGTTGACGACAATCTAGCAGACTTTCCTAAAGTCATTAGCCATCTTTATTCTGTTAGTGACATCCATTCAGCTGAACTTGAAAGCACAACAAGTGCACAAGGGACTGCAGAATTCCCCATTTTGAAAATGTATACTGTAGGTTACTGCGATCCACGGAGCCAAAGACTATCAAATAGTCTCAATGTGCACCACGCAATGGAGAGATTGTTTACAGATTGCACTTCTCCAGAAGCATATTCAGAGCCAAACAGCTGTCCATGATGGACGGCTTCTTTCTGAAACGTGTTTGTTCCAATGAGATAATCCCACCTGTCTTCAAAATTCCTAAAATGACAAGAATCTTACAAGGTGATCAAACTTTAATATTGACGGCAGTGGCGTCACTTCTTCTAAGAGCAGGAATGAAAATACTGCCATTCCACAAATACGGAATGACAGCACCAGCACAGTAAGCTTTTAAAACTAGCTCCAATACAGGAGTACATTTTTGGGGGACTGTCCTGGCCACCAAGCTTTGGAACTCCCTCCCTAATGCCATCAGAACTGAGCCTTCCTTCCAATCTTTCAAGAATAAAATCAAACCATGGCTCTTCGCACAAAACATTTGATTTAGCCACTACGACTAGGCCTGCTATCCCTAACTTTGAGTTAGAGATCATATTGCATTATTGTCTCTTTGTATATTTTGCCCTGTATTTAACTTATGTTGTCATATTGTCAATTTGGTTCATATCTATATGCTCATGTAAATAGGTTGTGCCCAGATCTCTCGTTATTGTATGTAATCGTAACTTTGTTCTACAAGATTATGCACCCTGATGCCTGTGGGCCTGGCGCGCTTTACAAATAAATAAAATACAAATACGATATGTTGCTGACAACAGCGTGACCAGAACAAACATAGCTATCTTGGAGTGGGGGTAGGGGCATTGTTAAAAGGGGAATGAGAGCAGCTGCGACAGAGGCATTCGCCGATGTGGGGACCAGCCTGTTATTTGGAGGCATAAAATGTCAGTGCAAGTGTCATGCATGAATTTTGCCATCACAGTTACGGCACATTGTCCATGTGGGGGAAGTTGAGTAGGACATTTATTGGTTCTGTGGAAGGTGCTTGGGTTAAACAAAATAAATTATTCAATTGTACTAACATTGCAAACTGGCTCTTTATGAAATTTTACAATATTCATTTTTAATATTCACTTCCAGTATATATTTTAGTCATAATAATAAATGTACAATTGGTTTACTGAACAGGGCACAGTATCAAAACCTAGAATAGCCATTTAAATAATGTTCTGATAGGAGGTTACCATTGAAGCATGGACAATAGCCATCTGGTGCATTCCTACTGTACTTTTACGAAATACCCCATTGAAAAAGGGGCAGGGGGTCATTAGCTGCTATCAGGGCTGCTGGCCACTTTGCTTAAAAACAAGCATTTTGGGAACATAAGAATAATTTTGAGGGGGAAATGGTTGTGATATCTCTCACATCATCGTGGTCTGAGAACTTAATTGCACCAGAAATTTAGGAGAGAGGCTGAGGGGTTTATCTGGTACACAGACATCCTTAGAGGATTACATATATTGGCTTGGGGGGCTTGAGGAAGTCAGCACACATCCTGGAGGAGCCTTTTCACATGGGGCATTTGACTGGATATCATATGCCCATGGGGATTGCTCAATGGGGACAGAGGATGTAACAGGCGGAGTCAGGTGGCAGAGTCATCATAGCCTCATCATGTTCTTCTGGCAGGCAAATGACTGAGCAAGAGGGTTTTGGGTCTCTCGCGAACCATTAGTGCCACTCTTGTGATCTCAAAGACCGGTCCAAACTGTAGCACCTACCAAGCCAAGTGACCTACCTTCATGCTTCTACTTTTTATTTCCCCGCAGGACAATCAAAAGAGTTTTTGTGATGGCTATGTGTTCAGTCGTGCAGTAAACAGCAACCTGTACCATTGCATCACAGTGCAAACCCTAGTTCAAGGCCACACAGCAGCACTCCAAAAGTCAAATACCATTGTGTGCATGCAAAGGGTGGGGTGCCAGTCCTTCATAGCCTGCGAGGAAGTAGAATAGTTACAATGATGGCCATACACTGTAGGCAAGGGTGAAGTCTATGGGGGTAGAGAAGGGACGTGTACGGTACGACATGAGCCGTGTGTAGGGTGGAAAGGTGGAAAGGGAAGGGTGCAGTGCATGAGAACTTTAACACATTGGATCTGCATCAGTGTATGAGTTGGGCCATGTGTGGCTGTGACACCTCGGATATCCAAGTTCTTAATGAGTCCTAGTGTACCCTTACAGCAAGCTGCTAAATGGAAAGGGTGCCATGGTACGCATGTGCCAAGAGATCGGTAGATAGATAGAGATAAGGAAAACAATCCCCTAATAGCCTGATCTACTGTGTCAAATTGGCAAACAGTGGCTGGCTTCAAGCATGTCTGTCTGCTTTTCTATCTGTCCATCTATCTAACTGTCTAGCGACAGTGCTTGGATGGATACCATGGCTAACTACCGAGATAGTTCTTGTGCCCTTTCCCCAATTGGTTGGTTGAGACACCTGGAGTGCAGAAGTGGTAGTATAGCGCTTCTTTGGGTTAGAATATTGTGTCTTACTTTTGTCCCATGATTATTTGCTATCTGCCACACATATACCGATCCTCTGGCTAAGCAGCATGAAAAAGCATCTTACTAAGAGGAAAGACAAGTGAGGCTTCAATCTTCATCAAACGAGCAGTAACTTCTTCAGGAAATGTTAGATGAAAGAGGTGCAGGCGTAGGGAGCCAACCCCATGACGGCGAGACCACCCACGTTAGACTCTGGCTTACTTCATAGGCAGCTGAGAACATGAGGGCGAAAGCAGATGTTTCAGGGCCCTGAACATACAGATGCCGCATTGTGCTGACTGGGCCACAGGCTTCAGAGCAAGGGGAGGCAGAGAAACTGGCCTGTATTCCCTCTAGTGCACTAGAAGTGCACACATTAGAGTGTAGAAAGGACATCACTTCCGAGTTCTTCTGATGAGCGATACTGCATGCCAGATAGAAGAGAATGAAGAAATATGAGGGAAGCACTCAAGATTCAGTAGGTTAAAAACATCCATTAATATCCAATGGAAAAAGGCAAGACTTCTGGGCAGATTCCAACAATGAACGCAAATGAAAGAAGCACTTTTTTCATTTGCTTTCACTTTAGAAATGTGCAAACCCCCTCGTTCTCAAAAGGTAACCTGCTCGAAGGTTTGAGGGAATGGGGGGGCTCTATAGCAGCGCAGAAGATGTACTGGCCAAACCCCTTAAATATATTATTGGCCCCCATCGGCCAGGTGGGTGCTGTGAGCATCCTTTAAGTGCCGGTCGCTGTGAAATGCTACAAAGATCAATAAGCCTCTACAGTCCTGTTGGAGGGTTAGAAAGGCAAGTGGGACAGCAGCCCTCATAGGGCGTGTTTCCACTTTACACCGGGATAGGAATTACCTTGCAATGCTATGCATCACCTTGCACAGGAAAGACTTTCAGCCTGATTCATGGAATTATTTGCGCTGAAAACGCAGATTTGCGCGTCTTTCTGCCCGAAAACCCCATACTTCAAACAGGTTTTTTTGGGCAGAAAGGCAGGCAAATCTGCGTTTTCGGCGCAAATAATTCCATGAATAAGGCTGTTTGTTTTCTGTGTATTTTAAAGCAGAAACCTTTTGTGAATTCGGGATGCACTTTAAAATAATGCCCCCCGATTTGCACAAATGTGTAAAGGTGTGAAAATGACCATTTGAATCTGCGCAACCATGATGTACAGATTTAAATGCTATTTCTGAATAGGGTGCATCACCATATTTACGCCAAATAAATCTTTAAGAATTTGACCATTGCCTTTTGTAGTGGCGTAGGCCAGAAATAACAGCTCTGGCGCAGGTGTGCCAGGAATGCTGACATATGGGTTCAGTGACTAGGGAAGACACTGTGGCGGGCAAGCAGCTGTTTTAAGGAACATTTGAAAGGGGGATTGTAGTGGAAAATGGAAGTGCCTAAATAATACAATCTCAGGTTTGGAGAAAAAAGGCCAAATTGCAGAAACGGAGACATCAACCTTTCAGAAAACATTGCTTCCTGCATTTATTATCTATTATGCAGAAAACAAGCCTTCTCTGCTTACACCCCAAGACTATGGAACCTTTTCCCTGTCAGCATCCGACTCGCCCCGACGCTCCTACAATTCAGAACAGAACTGAGGACCCACCTCTTGAAGGAGTCTCTACAGCTGTACCCCTCCTCTGTGCCCCTCTGTATCCTACCCCCACACCACTTATATTGGTTCTCTTGTTACCTCTGAAAAGTGGTCCGTTATGCATCTGTAATGTAGTATACCTCTGTAAAGCGCTCCGTTGCTTCTCAAAGCTAGTTCCGCGCTCAATAAATCACATCATAATAACAATGATATCTGAGCAAGATTAGTAGACGGTTCTCTATACAAGGGAGCCATTTTGTTGTATGTGCATCCTTTCAGAGTTCAAAGAAAGAGGCTTCACGGAACAGACCAAATGTGCACAGGGCGAATTTTGGATGGATGTCTACATAAGCTAAATTATGTGTGCTAAACAACGACATTAGTCTGGAGCAATAAATAGCAGTTCTTGGGGCTTCAGTACGAGTTATTCTGTGGGCATTACTGCAAGACTCTATTACCGTTACCATCAGTTGTTGCCATGAATCTACCGCGGGATCACAAGTGGTGTTATGGCGATGTCATTTCCCATTTTTGGAGTCAGGAGACTGCAAAGTGGAAATCATTGGATTTACTGTGAGAGATAATTATGTTGTGATAAAACCGACCATATTTGGAGATAAAGTGGAGGGTTTACCTCCAGATGAATGCTCATGGTAAAGCAACCAATTCACTTCGAAAGTCGGAATCTGGCTGAGCTGTTTTAATAATTTCTCTGTTTTGAATAATAATCTTCAACACATTTCAGGGAGTTAGCGTTGTTTTCATTTCTACTTTTCTCTTTTACTGCACACAGAGTGGTAACAGGCTGGGACCAGATCTCTGTGAATATTTACTCTTTTTAGATGTATTAATATACTATCGCAGCAATACGTTTCTACACTCAAAACGAGTTGGTTTTTATATAAAAATCATCTTACATAAACATTGTAGATAATTCTGGTTATTAATGTAAAAAACCATGTTCGTTTGCTACTAACTTCAGGGCTGCTTTATTCTTTGTTTTTTTAACAGCTCCCATCTAAACCCAATTTTCTTCGACGGCAAACTTTAGAGCTGAAGAACACAAAAATGTATCTGCATAAAAAGATGACAAAGGATGCGACACTTCCCGTGACATTAACAGAGTGGAAGGTGTTTAGAGGTGGAGACACAGCGCTGAAGAACCGGAAAAAGTTGCCCAGGGTAAGTATTTCTACCTATTCTATTAACTCATACAGAAGGCATACCGGGGAAGAGGTACCGAGGCGTAGCAAGTCATTTAATAGACAGATTAACATTCATGGCATTTCTTCTTTATTTGAATCATGTGTGTCAGACGTCCTCATTTGCTCCCTAAAGTATTCAGGGGGTGCTCTCCCTGGACATGAGGTTGCCTGCGGGGAGCTGTGACTTTTGCAAAGAGCCCACTTCAGTGCATTCACCTCTGTGTGTCACTGCCCGCCTTCCCATCAGTGCCCATGAGACCAGACGTGGTGAACACTGAGGTTTAATATCAACAGATAATACAAAGGAGCACATGCTAACAATGCTAACACTGCCCATGAGCTGGAGGCTGCCAAACTCTGCTTTTTACTTTTAGCTACAAAAATGAAGGATATTTTTTATTAACATTCACATTCGGGGGTGCCAACTTTTGAACTTACCAGAGGTTGGGGGGAATGACATTTCTGGTGCAACTTTTGACTCCAGTGACGTCATGGGAAGAGAGATCACAGGGTGTGGCATCACATCACAGAGTGGCATCACAGGCACTTAGCTGTGGGCAACAGACTGCGTAGGCCTGGCGTTTTATTGACCCTCCACTTTCCACCCAAACTAAAAAGTCATGGATTTAAGGTTTTGCATAAATCATAACCCATGGCATTGCCATGGGCAACTTTCCCTATGATAGTTATTTTGCTTGGTCTGTTCCATTACAGAAGAGGGCCTGCCGTTTGCATACCAGTCTTGGTCCTGCCACCAATGGGGACAGTCGAGTCATAGCTGCTAGGTTGAGTCCCCTCTACAAAGGAACTCACGCTACCTCAGGCATGTCTCAACCTTGTTGAATCTTATCATTGGGGAGAAGCTTGCTTTCCTTGGTGTAGCAAGCGAGGGAGACACGTCTGAGAATGCATGCTGTCTTTCAGGAAGTCAATCTGAAACAAGGGATGGATAGAAGTCTTTGAATCAATGTAAGCACTGGTATTGCTTGGGACGGCCTAACATAGCATCGTCGTGCTAGACGACAAGGCCGAAGCATGCCTGGGATTGCTTGTGTTCTTGTGCAGATGGCCTGTGGCTTAGCCATTTATATTGGACAGCTCCTTTTGGTGACAAGATCAAGAATCATTTGTGCATGGCTGGTATCTGCCTGTAATGGTACAGGCAGGATAATACATTACGGTATGGAAGGCTACCCGAGCAATGATAGGGGTTATGATTAAAACCCTTGCATACTTCACCTTTTGGTTTTGTTTCAGTTTCCTGTCCCTTTACCAACTGTTATTATTCACTATTCCATTAGTCGGTAGGACATTTATATATAAATTCTAGGCCACCTCAGTTGCTTGCTGCACCTGTTGCAGAGTTGTGTGAAAGCTGTCAGTCACGGGAATATGTGTATCCTGGATTTTCCAGAAAAGCATTTCATCCTTTTGAGGCTGATGAAATTAGTAAACTTGAGTTGGCTCATGCCTTGCTGTCTGAGTAGCGGACGGGGTGAGCAGCTGCAGAGCTGAGCTGCAAGCATTCCAAAGGCCTAGCAGAGCTTTCCCTCATCCGCCAACAGGCAAAAGCGAAAGCAGGGGTCTGTCACACTAATGTCCTGGATAGTGGGAGAGGGGGACGAAGGACTCAAGCGATGTGAGGCAGGCTCATGTCCAATCACTCTCTACTGCCCCACTCACAAACGAGCTGGCACACTCCTTACACAGTCAAAGCCTGAGCCCCAGTCAAGTGCACTTGCCCACAAAACATTGCAGCCAATGACGTATTTCACCAGAACCATGTCTGAAAAGAAATAATGCAAAGCCTGTGGCGTGCCCTACATAAATGATCAATATTATTGTTTTATATAGAGCAATATATATGAATATATGTGGGCATGGTGCTGCAAAGTGGCTGAAATAAATATTGTTTCTCCAACAGTGTTTGTTTCCAGCACTGAAATCACTGGGTACCAGACTTTTTGTGCAGCACACACTTCGCAAAACCACTTCTAAGTGATCCCGGTTTTGACAATCAATGGAAATTAGGTTGAGCGATTTCCCGGGGTCACATAGTTTGGACAAGTGGGGAAGCCTGACTATGAGACCAGGTTATCTTGCTGCATGCACGGTTTGCAGTTCAGTAGGTTTCTGACGACCTATTCTCGTGTTGCATCTTGAGTTTTGCACAGATATGCAATGCTGTCTGCAGATCAGATTGGCAAGAGTTAACTAGTACTGTATGCATGGGTGCTTCTGTGTTGAGGGCTCCATTCTGAGCGGCAACCTTTTACTGAGCTAGCAGGGGCACAATGGGAAGAGGTAACCTTACCCCAAAAGGTAGGTGTAAATAGGGGAAGGGTGGACATCTCATGAGTAGGTAAGCCACAGGTTTAGCAGCTCGCTTCTCACATGGGGGAAACCTGCACTTCTCAAGTTTGAATCCCATGGCATGGAGAACCTAGCTATTCATCCTTCTGAGCTTGATAAATTGAGTACAATTCGGATAATAATACCACCTGTCATTACAGTTCTTAGGAATTGGATGTGTCCGGCATGAAGTTCTAAATGAAAAAAAATGATTAGTGTTGGGGCTTGATTAACTCTGCCAAAAATGGCCCTGCATTAGTGACAAGTGTTGCTAGTGCGGATTGGAATCCATATATTGGCCTTACACTTGGTGCTAATACTGCTTGACACTTTAAAATGACAGTTTTTGATTTAGTGCTCATTTTTAAGTCCCTGCACTTGGCTCGGGCAGCAGGGCCTGATGGTACCTGCAATGCACTAATTAAAATGGACCCTTTTCTATGGGCAAGGTGCTACACTGTCTACTTGTGGACAGAGGTCTTAAGGGTGTCCTCCCAAAATCTTGGGCAGACAGCAACATTATTCCGATACACAAAAAGGGGAGCAAAGACTCTGCGAACTACCGTTTGTTAGCAATGCTCGCCATGCCACCAAAATCTTTGCACGAGCAATGCTGAACGAACTAAGAGATTGGATTGAGGTTAATAACATTTTACCATTTCACCAAACGGCCGCTCTCTCCAAAACAAATATGCTCCACAACCTATTAACACTTGACACGCTCGTGAAACATGCATGGGCTAAACATCCACACGGCATACATCGATTTTAGTGCAGCTTTTGACAATATCATTTGTGAGCGATGATGGAACAAACTCATTGCTAGGCAAGTCCCATCTGGACATCTATATATGCCCATACAATGGCATATACATACTCAAGTGACAATCAGGCTGGATGGAGGAGTTTGGGTCACTGAGTGGATTCCAACTTGTAGAGGGGTGAAGCAAAGATGCATATTGGATCCGACCATTTTTAATGTATATCTTGCAGCCCTTAACTTAGCCTCGAAGTCCCCAAAGGCGTGCCCGGAAAGATTTGGCGGTAATTCACGGGCATGGCTATGCTATGCAGATGACCTGCTACTGTTGGATTATACTCCTTGAGGCCTACAGGCACAATTGCAGGCTCTACGGGTATATGCAATAACAAATGCTATAAAATCAACATTGAATAATCCCAAACTATGGTTTTTCCACCTTCTCGTGGAAAACTAAAGAATTACTGCTAAACCATGCCAAAGTGTCCTTACATGAATATCTAGGGGCACTAGTAGATGATAAGATTAATCGGAACACCCACTGGCTGGTTGTCCGCTCTAAGTCTTTCCAACGAGCAGGGGCAATCAAAACGTTTATGGTAAGACAGGGTGGTCATTCTATTCAGACCATACTCACATTCACAATTTTTTCCTAGCATTGTATATGGTGCTGAAATCTGGGCCTGAAAATTTGGAGTGACGCTGGATATGAAGGGTAAAATCCTGAAATCCCTTTTGGGATTGCCTAGGTCCCTATCTACGGAACACATTCGTATAGAATTTAACCTACTGAGCATTTCCACATGTTTGCTACACAAAAGGTTAATGTTCTTTGGGACATTTATTGGGTTGGATCCAAGATCCCAGATTTTTAGGCTGATACAGACATATTCGATTGTGACAATGTCGGTGCGTAGTTGTGGTCTGAATTTGCTCTATATGACTGCTGAGCATTGGGCTGCCTTTGATCACGTGTCCTGCTTATAAACATCTAGTTAAAAGTGTTTTATACGAGTATGAAAAAGACAATCTTAGCATTCATTTGGCTACTAAAGTTAATAGTAGTCATTTTATTCAATACATACAAAGAAGAATTGATCTCCCTGACTATGTAAATGCTTACCCCACAAACTATACAGTCCGACGGTATCTAAACATTAAATTCAACTTAGCTGGCTCATTGCAGATTGTTGGAGCCAGGATAGGTGTCGCTCGTCATGAGAGAATTTGTAGACTTTGTGGGGAGGATGTGCTGGAGACTGCACAACATCTGATGACTGAATGCGAAAGACTATCTTTGCTTCGCCATAGATATATGAGTTCATACTAGTCCATCGATGACCCAGGTACACTGCAAGATATATGGGATTGCTTAATGGATGGACATAATGCTCATGTATTATATCATCTGCTGAAATGTTGTGATCAGGTTCTTATGGTCTTGGATGAATTATTCTCTTGTATGTATGCATGAAATGGTCCGGCTCACAATGCCAGCAATGTATTTCTGGGTTTTTCCAGTGCGACACCTGCTCCTAAGCATTGCTTGATACAATCAACATATTATTATGCATAATACATGATGTGAATAGTAGTTGCATTCCTTGCCAAAAACCAACACATAGCTCAAAGTACGGAAATCAACTGGTAGTTGTCTGTTTAAGAACATAATTTTGTACTGGGCCTGTTAGAGAGGTTACAAAAATGTGCTACCAAAGAATACAGGCTCTATAACAGATGAGGCGGGTCTATACACATTTGTGCAAACAATAGTGGGCTCAGAAGGGAACTATTTCAAACAGAGGTGTAAATGGCCAGCAGGGCAGTTTCTGGTCCATTTGGTGCCCAGAGTGAAACACTAGGAATGCACCCCCCCAACACCCCATCCTGCACGTCACTCCCACTGCACCCTGCGCGCCACTCCCACCGCACCCCACGCGCCACTCCCACTGCACCCCGCGCGCTACTCCTACCGTACGCCACTCCCAAACTACACCGTTAAGGACTCCTACCCAAAGTCAAACAGTCCGTCACACAAGTAAGGAACTGCCATTTGCAACGGTGGTGGGCCACTTTTTCATTGGTGCCCAAGACAACTGTGTGCCCCAATCCCACTTAGGCTGCAGATATTGAGGACTGGGCACACCAAGAGACCATGAATATGGCATAGGATGCAGTATATACAACTAGCGAAGAACACAAGATGCTGAAGGGGGTTTGGAGGCAACCTAAGCCAAAAGCGCAAAGACAAGGAGACACCTGAACCCAATAAACAATCACTTTAAAATTCTTTGAATGGGAATCAAGTGTATGCCTTGATACAGTAAAGACTGACTGTTGTCTTGTTATAAGGATACATGGACCCGGATTATTTATTTATTCGTGCAATGTTTGACGAGTGCCTGTATGTTTATTTATTCATGCAATGTTTGTCAGATACAGGTATCCAACAAACATTGCATAAATAAATAAATTATCTGTGTCCATGTACCGGACAAACATTGCATAAATAAATAAATAAACCGTTTCGTGGCTTAAAGAATATTTACTCAGCAACACTGGTCAAAACTATTATCAGCATAGTGAAGTAACTCATCGCCAGTGCCACGGAAGTGGTTTAAGCTGTAATTGATATATAGTTTGAAAAAGAAGCAGCATGAAAGAAATAGCGCCGCTTTAAACTATTATTTTGGCCATTTTTTGGGCTTGCAGGGGCGCACCATGGGCCCAAACGGGTCTCTGTTTGTACCGTGTCGGGTCCCACAGTGCGTCCCTGCAAGGCACACCCACCCCCCACAGCCCACCTCTCTCCCCCTCCCATCACAATGCCAGCACAAAACCATTCAGTGTCCAATGGCCCACCATTAGCAGCTTCCTGCTGGCATTGTGATGGGCAGGGCTGGTCTTAGCTGCAGGGGGACCTGAAGTGTTTTCATTGTTGTGCTTATGCCCCCAACCTCACCGCGCCCCACCCCAAGTTACGCGAAAGTGGTCAGAGGGAGCCTCTGACTTTGGTAATATCACGTAGTACTCGCATACTATGTGAAATTACAGTCGGAAGCGGCAGCGCCAGCACCTGAACCGGGGAACTTTCACCACGGCAAATCGCCACCCCACAAACTGCGTCATTTTATTCTCTCCAGAGGTTCCAGGGACTGGGGCGATTGCACCCCCTGGGGCTATTGCGCCCCAGCAGCCTGATGGCCAGCCCTCCGACTCCTAATACCTGAGGCATTCACTGCGTGTTCTGCTGCTGCTCTTAAACGAAGGAAAGTGGCGTATTGCCGTTGATTCGGAATGCATGTCTTTTTATTCATGCTATTGAGGTTGCTTTCCAAGTAGGGAGTTCAGCCCCTTCTGCACATTTTCATGGGGCTGAAATAACGTACGCATCTGATGATATAAACCCGCATTCCGAGCTAGCTGATGGCTGCTCGCTCCGATATGCCCCAGCTCCCTGAGTTTTCACATTTCTTACCCATGTATGCTAGTCTTCCCTTGTTCGCTGTCCACTCCTCTGGTGCATACTGCCTGCCATTGAAATAAAAAAGGGGCTCTTTCCATATTGAAAGTGATTTTTTTTTCCCATGGTGGCATACGTTTTAATTTGTGATGAACTTGTTTGCCCCCTGACATCTTTTCCTCCACCCACTAGGGCGTTTTTCAACAATGTTTTTCGCTATCCACACCTCGAATGGTTGCGCCAGGGTGCACTCGTTTAACAGGCTGTGCAAGCTAGCAACAGCACTGACGTGCGTTCACAACAAGCCTATCTATTTTTCCCTTTCACCCATTATTTATTGTCTATATAAAACATTCAAAGCTATGATAATGAGGTGGCTCACAGAACTCTCAGGGGTTCATCAAAATAAATGTACTAGCCATTTGGCAATTCAGAAGCTTTTGCTCAGACGAAATCTGTAAGGCACCAGGCGCGTCATTTCACCAAAATGCCAGGGGTAGCGGAAGTGACATTGTTAAGATCAGTGTGTATAGGCCCATATTACCAAATTACTGTGAATGCAAGCAGACGTCCATGACCAAATGATAATGATGTGTTATTATATAGCACTTACGCTTAAGCGCTTTATATAGAAAAAATATACACCCAATATCACCCAACATGTTGGTACTCATTTATCGACCTCAGAAGGATGAAAGGCTGAGTTGAGGCGTTAAGAAAAGACCAAATCAGTGACTCACCCCCTGAAGTGTGCCTGAAATAAACCTTTAATGAGTCTAGCAATTATTTTATAGAATTCCAGAAAGACACATTATTTGGTACCCCTATTCTTTCTTATTTAGGGTCAGTGCTGAAAGTGTTAGACTTGTGGCACTCCTGTTCTTATTTTTCTTCTTTTTTTAAGGGGCCTGAACAAGAAAGCCAGCCACTCCAGAAGTAAAGAGCCACATGGTGCTGGCCACAGCCCAGGAGCTTGCATTAAAAAAAATTGATTTTTTTCTTAGAGTTTAGGGGTCGCAAGGGAGACTTTAGTGGTCGTAACTACGACCTCTGGCAACCCCTAAATGATGTCCCTGTAAGGCACACCATTATTCTCTGCTCGCCTGGTACAGAGGACCTTTCTTTTTCAGCCACGGCTATCTATTCTTACTTGTGTGCTGGCCACTGCTGCAGCATGTCCACACACACACAAAGTGTTGTAGCCTAGCGCTTAACTCTGCTCTAGTGCCTAGTGCACATCTGGCTATGTGAGCTGTGTGTATGTGTTGAGAGCAGTGGAGCTTGGAGTGTTGGAGAGAGGCCTCGAATGGAGGTAGCATGAGGGTTACAGGACTGACGGTTCGGGAGAGGCAGGGAGAGCGCCAGTGGAGGTGGAAGCACATTACTTGACCTCCTGTCTACTTTCCTACTATGAACTGTAACAATAAAAAAAACCCACCTTTTCTACAAGCTTGGCTCTGGAGTGGTTCCTATGTGTGTCCTGCCTAAGTTGATACCACTCCACGCGAAGATACAACACGCAGTTTCTCTGCAGACTTGCAGGCACACCACACGTGGATCTGCACACCACGGTTACCCGGCGAAGCTGCACACATAATGCCTGCATAGTGTCTCTGCACTTCATCACAAGGAGCATTTCCACTTGCCCTTATTAGAAATGGTGCCAACTTGCAAAGGCACTCGTGCGTGCACACCTGCGGATGTGTATGCTTTAGTACATGAATTCAGCACTTATTTATTTGTGGACAAAAGGGGCGTGGGTTGGGTCATGGCTGGGCATTATCTGATGCCATGGATTCATAAGGGGATGTGCAGCCATTGCACCTGTGCATGTCCCCGTGCCTCTTGCACCGACTTCAAGCGTCATAATTGCAGAGTTCAACTACACAGAGGTCAGTTGTAGACCCTGTGCTGATGCCACCCCCTAAAGAAGCTGGGTGCAAGTTTTACGTGCACACAACTCCTTTGTAATGGTTTGTTCCCTTCACTGGGGACGTACTAATTCTCCCCCATGTGTAGCATTCTTGCAATGGCAATGCCTAACGTGGGAATACGAAAGAGGAGGACGTGCTGGAAGCAGGGAGTCTCCTTTCAAGGTTTCAGGTGCGTGCGAAGGCTAGTTTCTCTATATCCAAATGACACAATACGGACTTCACAATCACATGTGACAATGAACACACTGAAAGCTTTGCTTTGGATGCTTAACGATAACGCAGCTGTATATCCTGGTGACAGAAAGATGGCTGGGATTCGTGTTCCGGTTTCAGATAGAACAAGTTCTCCAGTTAGCCCCAGAGCCCGAACTCGGGAGCTCTACACTCGGCTCTATGTCATCTTATCGAAAAGTATTAATGAAAGTAGATTTACAAAAATTATTGGTCGATTATGCCAGAAATATATGCGGGGGAGATCCCTTGCAGCCCCTCCCTTAAGACGCCTACATTCATTATTCACCTAATCCCACTCCACACATATATTTGGGGAAAAATCTGATGTAAAATAATCGATGAATTCTACTTCGAGGAATTCTTCTGCAACCAAAACCCCCTCTCTGCCACATTGCTCTAGTTACACCAAGGCTGACTCCTTTTGATCCTGTGCGCACAGTTCTTTCCATGCATCGCCTTCATTGTTGTAATTACCATTCCAAGAAGTTGTGTGACATTCCTGTTCTGCACCTCAGCGGTTCCCCTTGCCTTAAGGCAGGCTTCATTTTTCTATTTCTGATTAGCATGTCAATTACATTTCTTTCAAAATCGTGTGCTCATAGTGGGCAGACTTTGCAGAGCCTGGATGTGGGGGATGTTTTTCTCTCGTCCACATTTCATTAGAGAATAACATCTAGAAGAGAAGTCTTTGCATGCAGTTTATGGGTCTGATCCTGAGTTGGCGTAAGTGAGACATCACTGTACAGTTTTTTGGCATGAAGGAGCACTCTGAAGAGGCCACTCTCTTCCCAGCTATTTCTAGGGCTCATTGAACAAGAGAAAGGAATCAGATCAAAGAAGACACTGATGAATTATGGGAATTTATGTAACCGCGCAAAGCGTTCGATCTTTGAGAAAGACAAAGGGAAAAATGATCATTGCCAGAGGGAGGTGAAATTAGGGAAAAGATCAGCGAACACAGAGACTGGGAGAAATATTGTGTATCCAAAGCCAAAGCGTGACGTGGGAACTGTGAATAAGTCTACCATTCAGACCACTACTTGTCCATTCAATACAGTTTTTAAGAAGTATGGTTATTGTTTTCTTCAAGCACTTCGCCAAAAGAAGGAGCAGTTATTTACTTCTAAACGCATCGTTCAAAGGCAATAAGATGTCGTCTTTTTTGGGATCATTACTGCCTCTGGAAGTCTGATAATTTTTTGTGTGGAACAAATGCGTGAAATGGATCGGTATTTATCATGTAAACTGCGCACTAACAGAAACTTCCTGTTCAGGCAGACAGTAAGAGGGAGCGCCAGGAAACACATCACCCACATCACTGCATTGTAGTCGCTCTTATGCACCGTTTGCATCCAGCAAACGGATACGAGAATGCTCCTGGGCCTCAAAAAGCTGTAATGCTGGATGTCCGGGAGAGCATGGGCATTAAGTACATTACTGGGCTACTTGCGCTTTCATTTCTATTACTTCAAACATTAAAACAAATAATGCAGGATTTTAAAAACCATCTTATTCAAACCCAGTTGAAAAAAGCGTATTTCCACACACATGGCCATTTCAGGGAATCTCTGTAGAAATGTGAATGGTTACCAGTGAGTCATGTTGTAGGATTTGCGGGGGCAGAGATACAGCTTGCATGAAGCATAACTGCCAAATTGCCCCTGTCCTGAGGGCCATCCTCAGCCAGTCCAGTCTTTACAGCCAACCGCATTTTTGGTTCTGGGATGTGTAGTTTCACTTTTGCCACTATAAATAAAGATGCACAAGTAACAGCATGCAAAGGTTGCAGATAAAAATCATGACGTAGGCCCACTGCCAGAGGATGAGCCCTCTTTTTGGTGGTGTGCCTTCCTTCCACGTGCTATCCGGCTTGCCAGACAGATGAGCAATGATCCATCGTGGTTTCTGTACGTTTAGAGAGCCTCTCTCAGTTCAGCCATGACCACAGAAAGCTTCCAGCTCCATCGGTTGAAAGAATGAGCCCCGCCCTATTGCTTTAGGCTGGGAGCGCCAACTGGATTTGCATCCTTTCATATTGGGCAAGAGCCGTATGTGTGCTTGTAAAGAAAATATAATTGCGTGATCTGAAGTGCATCATAGCCTGGAAGCATGTGGAAACATGTCCGCTTTTAATACTTGCTTTAGTTTTCCTGTTGGGCACA
Source organism: Ambystoma mexicanum (assembly GCF_040938575.1). Lineage (NCBI taxonomy): Eukaryota > Metazoa > Chordata > Amphibia > Caudata > Ambystomatidae > Ambystoma > Ambystoma mexicanum. The sequence goes on along the minus strand of NC_090938.1, from coordinate 108,060,190 downwards.
CCTCTGGAATGCGGATGTAGGTCTTCACACGGATCTGAAAAAAGTCACGTGTTTTCTTTCCAGTGGCCTGTGCAAGAAGAGAAGATATTAAAGTATGTTAGGTGACTGGTATTGTCATTTCTCTGGCATGAAGTCTGGGGTGACCAGATTTTCAAGGCGAAAAATGGGGACGACAAACAACATAAAAGGACTACCCGCTCCCAACCCATCCCCCAACCCTGCATTCCCCCTCAAACCGACCCCCTGCTCTCTGTACCCCCTCTATCACACAGTATTTCCAGCACTGCTCTTGCTTCTATAAATTGCGTCCTTTTGACTGTGGATATCCACTTATTAATAATAAAAGGAGCTTTTGCTTTGGTACATGTTACATTCACTTATCAGCTGGTCTCTGTAGCCCAGTCTGTTAATGTGTGTGCCTGGTAGCTTTAAGGTTGGGAGTTCGTGTCTTGCCAGCCATGGCAACATTCTGTGTGTATGTTAATGCATACTTTATAACTGCTGCCGACCCTCCCTTTCCACAAAAACTGGGCTTCGCAACCCCCCCCCTCCTCCTCCTCTTTCCCCCTTTCCCCAAAACCGGGAGGGCAGTTTCAAATTGAAAAAACGGTCGGTACGGATGGAACAATTCCGGGACTGTACTGGCAAACTGGGACGTCAGATCTCCTTAATAAAGTGGCGGCCTTGATCCAGAAAACAATACAGAACCGTGAGTATTTCTTCACCTTTCCTAGTCCTATGACCACATTACGGCACCATGACTGATTCAAAATAAAGGGGTCGTCATCGGCAGGAGTAGGTGGAGACCGGAGAAAGCCAGAACTTGAGCTGCGAGGACCGACAAATTCGGTAGATAACAGTTCAGTCTAGTTTATACTTGCAATCTGGAACTTGCAGTCTTTGATTTTCCAATGTTAAAGTCCCAGACTATTAGTTGCAACTAGTGGATTTTTTAATTGGAGGGGCAAAAATATTTGCCACAAATATGCAAGAGCGACCAAGCATAGCGTGGAAGCCTAACCCATCCCACAATGGTTCCCGCCATCCTGGAGAGCGTTTTTTTGAATAATGGGATAAAATGGTGCATTGTACAGCACACTTTCTGCAGATATGTAATCTAGGGTAACTCATGAAAAAATCCAATAGATGCAAGTCCCCAACAGTTCACAAAAGCATTTCCCAACACATTTTCATGATGCCTTTCCCCACACTAAATGCCAGCATGAAAAACATTTTTAATAGGGCTGTACCTATACATTTTCATGCTGGCTGCATTAGTATATTTGAGTATTCCCATATAAGAGCATACTCATGTTTGCATTTGACATAATGCCAGTATTAATACTATAAGAAAACATGTCCAAGCTAGGTATGCCACTACATGTCAATATCCCCACTTAAAACACATTCCTGTGGCTTTGCCAATAAAAATGCCATGCAACAATAAAACATCATGCCCATATGTAGACCAGTCTAGACAAGTAGTAGCACAGATCATGTTTTCTTTATCTTAGATGCCCATAAAAAATGCTATGCCATAGTAAGAAATTGCTAGACTGGCTACACCAAAATGCCAGTCTAGCGATGTAATAGCACTTATCGTCCTTGCCTAAGCATAGATGCCAAGTAAAAAATGCCACGCCATGTTAAGAAATGGCAAGCCTGGCTCCACCAAAATGCCAGCCTAGCCACGTAAGAACACTTAACATGCTTGCTTTATCATAGATGGCCAGTAAAAAAATGTCATGCCACAGTAAGAAATTGCTATATTGACTGCACCAAAATGTCTGTCTAGCCACACAATAACACTTAATGCTTGCTTTTAGCATAGCTGTCCAGTAAAGAATGTGATGCTATAGTAAGAAATGGCTTGACTGGCTGCACCAACATGCCAGTCTAGCCAAGTTATAACACTTACCATGCTTGCTTTATCATAGATGCACAGTAAAACAAAAATGTAGTGCACGCTCCCGCCTACTGCCTGCACCCTGCTAAAATCAATGCCCCACCCAACGAACGTAAGCACACACACACATTGACCCATTTACTTGCTTATTCTGATACCCATTCATTACACAAGCAGCCACACAGCCCTCGAATGCACACATTCAAATATTCACTCTAGTTTAAGAAAAAAGAAAACCCAATCACCTATTTTCCCCTTAGATACACTCACGCAATGAGCAGCATTCATTCACTTTCATATTCACCAGCATTGACTCACACATTTAGCAATCACATGCACTCATTCACGCATACATTGAAAAGCATTATACCCTAGCTCGCACATATACAATCAATCACATACATTCATGCACGCATACCTATACGCTTTTTAAAAAAAAATAAAATAAAATACTTCCCTGCTTGTCATTTTGACTACAGGCTCCCGCTCACTCCACAGCTGCTCTGGAAAGCCTTCCCTGCAATCCTTCCCGGCAAGAAGCACAGTGAGGGGTCAATCAAACAACAAACAACTCCCCCTGCTTCCTGGTGCCTGGAGGGCAGAGCGGAGCATCAGGATCTGGCAGCACCAGGCCCTTCTAATCCACAGGGAGGGGCAGGAGCCCCTCCCCACTAAGGCCTTTTGTGGGTGCAGTATCCCAGCAAGCATGGTCAACGGGCCATGCAAAGCTTGGGAAGCAAAACGCAGGGTGCCTGCATGTCTCATTGGTCATGCATAGCTGGGTTACTGCACCCAAGGGGAAACCTTGTTTCCCCACAAGATAGCCAAGCCACGAGTGCACCCTCAGTTGCACGCTGTAGCTGAGGGAGCGCTAAGGTTTTCACTGGGCTCTGGCTTCAGCTCCTCAATAATGCCGCTGAGTCGGTGCCCCGTCATCCATTATGGCAGAACCGCACTTGCAGACTATAGTGCAGAATGTAAGTAAAAAATCAGGACTGGGCTTGCATCTCCTGAATCGAATGGAGCATGTTGGCATGCAGCTGGAGAGGTAGAGATTGTGGAGGGAGGCCTGCTGCAGCGAGGAATGCAGGGGTGAAGCAGCCATCCAGTAGACGGATGTTGTGAGATCTGCGAGAGACGTGGAATCACCACATCCACGATAAGGTACAGAAAATCCCTCAAAGACGGGGAGCAGGAGAGAAAAACAGACACAAAATAGTGGTGATCGTGAGAGCCAGTCCACAGAGGAGATCTCAATGCCTGGCATTATGGGGCAGGAAGAATTGCATTGTGGGTAGGCTGTGTCGAATAGCATATTTAGTATTCGGCCGAATACTGAATAGTTAGTGAACTATTCTTTAATTAATAAATCCTGTTCCAAATTAGAAAAAACACACCTATTGAAAAAAGAAAATAAAGCATAATTTTAAATGCATTCTATACTTGTATTTCTCTTTATTGTAATCAATGCAGCACCTTTATTTAAAGTATTGGGAGGTAGGATGCCAGTAATGGGGGCTTGCACTGTATGCCAGCAGAGGGTCAGCAATGGTGTATTTGGTTCGAAGACTTACATGCTAATTTTGCCAGTTCAGCCCACATTTGCCACTTGGAGCCAAGCCGGACTTTAAGGCTCGGCCCTGACTTGACCATCCCAGGAATCCTCTGGCTCTCCCAACTCTAACATCCTACATATTCCACCACCAGAGCACAGCTATCTGACTTTCTCATACAGAGTCCTCATACCTATCTTTACCAGCTGTCAGACACTGGCCCACGTTGAACTGGAGAGATTACCCAACATGAATTCCTCTGAGAGGCCTGTTAGGTGGGAGCATATTACTCTGCCTGACATAACCGAGTAAATTCATAATATTTCTCCATGGGCATGGCCCATAGAAATATATGCTGCTTACTTTTCACTTCAAGCCAATACACACACTTTTGCACCTTATCATTCCTGATAAAATATCAGATAATGTTAAACTCAGGACTCAAGTCCTTAAAAAAAGAAAAGGGGGGCTCTGACATAAGCAATGGGAAGTGACATGACAGGAACTGAATGTATCCTAAAGTGAAATATGCACATTTCCTTCAGTTTGTCTTTTCCAACTGAAGAAAGTGCACATTACTTCTAAACAGTCTCCAAAAGAAAAGATGTTCCTGTATTGTTGCTGGCTAAGTATAAAAGGTGAGTACCTTTCATGTCTAAGAATATGTAACAAAACATGGCCCAAAGAGCAGATTACAATATAAGATATTTTACAGCTGTGTGATAGCAATTGTCTGGTCTTGTGGCTAAGTGTCTGGTCTAATTCTATTCAGTTTTGCAAAACGAAGTCTATATTTGCCTTTCTGAGTTCTTATTGCATTGTATTCAAATGCGAATTTCAAAGTATTCGGCAAGAGCCGAATAGCAAGAAACTATTCGGCCGGAGCCGAATAGATTTATTTCAGCTGGAATTCGGCCGAATACTTACTCAAAGCCGAAGTTCGGTACACCCCTAAATTTCTAAAGTTTTTGTGGGTATCAAAGGCTAGATTCCCAAACCTCTGATGGCCAGACTTCACAAAGGCTCATGCAAGTGGAGAAAGATTGTGTTGTGGAAACTTAAGCCTGCATTCCCAATACCTCTGAGGACAAGATTGTATGGAGAGTCATTTAAGGAGCGACAGATTGCATTGTTGGAATTGAAATCCACATTCTAAATACCACTGATGCAGGGATGATGTATATAGAGCCAATCAAGGTAATAAAGATTGCATTGTGGGAACTAGAGTTAACATTCCTAATATCTATGGAGGGGCTGTAGGGTGAGTTATTCAAAAAGTGAAAGAATAAATTCTGATCATTGAAGACTACATTCTCAATGATGAGTGAGAGACTGTATGAAGATTCATTCAAGTGGAAAAAGATTGGATTATATGAACTGTGCACATTTCCAATAACTCTGAGGGAGAGACAGAGCAAAGACTCAAATTGAGAAACATTGAATTGTGGGAACTGAAATCCATATTCCCAATAACTTAAGAGTTAGAGATCGCAAAATGTCTCATGCTCGGATGGAGGTCAATTGCATTGTGGGAACTACATTTTACCTTCACAATATTTCTGCGCGCAGAGAGCAAGACTGAATTGTGAGATTTGAAGTCCACATTCCCAATATAAAGAGTCATTCAAGGAGAGAAAGATTTCATTGTTAGAATTGAAGCCCTTCCAAATATCTCTTTTTGGCAGAAGATGATCAAAGACTCAAGTCGATAAAGATTGCTTGGTGGGAAATGAACCCCAAATTTCCCAAACTCCTCAGTAAGAGGCCAGGTGAAGACACATGAGCAGCCGGGGTGGGAGGCGCAGCCAATGAGGTTTATTAATCATGGGCTGAAACCTCTGATCTCAGCCTGTGTTCCACGAAACACGTCGGCTGGCTCCCCTGCCCTGCTGTGCCATCTCACTCCCACTCCCGTTTCTTTTATTTTGTGCTTATCTACTTCCCAACCCCCCTCTCCTGCCCCACTTACCTAATTGTTGCGGTCATGGCACCCACCTCCACCGCCTCTTGCTTTTCCAGGCCGTCGTGGTAATGGAAGAGGGGCTAAGTTTGGAGCCTCTTTTCCATTACCATGGCAGCCATTTTAGCAGAGGATTTTCATTCATTGAACGGGACGCACACGGTGTCCCGTTCAATTAAAGAAAATCCTTTTTTTTTTTAAACACCCCGCACCTATAATTCGGCTGCCGGGATATTACCCACGTGCAGCCCTAGGAAAGGGGTGCTAACGCTATATTCAAGTGGAGAAATATTGAAATGTGGGATATAAGTCCACATTATATCTCTGAGGGGGGAGTTTATACCAGGGGTCCTTAACCTGCAGCTCTCCAGATGCTTTGTACTACAATGTTCACGATTCCTCACAATTGATAATGCTTGCTAGAGCTGAAGGGGGTTGTAGTTCAAAACATCTGGAGAGCCAAAGGTTGATTGCCACATATGGAGAGTCACTCAAGTGGAGAAGGGCTTCATTGTGGGACTTGGAAGTCCACATTGCCAGCACTCGTAAAGGATAGCTTGTGCAAAGTCTCCTTCAAGAGGGTAACCATTGCACTGTGGGAAGAGGGAGGCTACAACTAAGCCGAGGTGCGCCTAGAAGGACATTGGGAATGTCCCATAACGGATCGGTGCTGCAGATGGACCCTTACTGCACCTGACTGTGGACTGGCCGTGCTGCAGCCCTACTAACCTCAGAGAGGCACCCCTCCTGGTGTGCATGCACATGTCCCGATTTCCCTAGCTGAGCGAGACTGTGTCATCAGTGTTGATTTTACTTACATGTGTCATTTTTAAGATTATGGCGATTTCATTGAAGCTTAGACATAAACTAGACAAAGCAAAGGAAATGACATTCTTATTACATGCTTACCACTCAAATTGTACATGCCTCACGGTTGCTAGGCTGCGTCCTCGACTTATTTTTAAATCTAAAAGAGCCAGGTTGAAAGTCTGGCCCTCCTACATTAGTTCAACGTCCTGTAGAAACCTGGATGTCCGTCCACATCCTCAAGGCCTGCCAACTGCCCATTCCTCGCCTGGCTTCTGAGTAATAGCCGAGCTTCCCCGGTGTGCTTATGGCTCTTGACCCCCCGACAGACACAGTCACACTCGTGCATTGCGGGAAGGAAGCGCATGTCCTGTTTACTCCTGACTTCCCCGGCTCGCAAACCCTCCAATCCAGCAAATGCGCTGTATTTTCCAGGCCCCGGCTTATCGGACAAACGGGGGTAAATATTCCACTGACCGGTGCAGCCCGCCGAGGCGTCAAAACAGGCACTGTCTTTCAACAAAGCAAAGTGTTATAGGGAGCGACGGGGACGCTTGACGCTGCGAGCCCCGCTAAATGGACGCTATTGTTTTGTTCTGCGGGGCCTTTTAAGCATGGCTGCGGCTATACATTGGACGGGAGAGGACAACATGTGCGCGGGGGGCATATGCAGCTGGCAGGAGGCCGCCCCCGCAAACGTGCCGCAGAGCATCCGGTGGCAGTTGAGCACCAAGGTGGACAAGCTAGGCCCGCTTTGAGCATGAGACGAGCGCGGGCCAGGTGGCGAAAGGTCGGGTGGCAGAGTATGGAGACGAGGCCCGCTGAGGGCAATGGGCATAAGGGCGGACCAGCGAGAGGCGCGAAGGTGAGGGGGTGGGCGGTCCCAGTGGTGGTGTGTGTGTGTGTGTGTGTGTGTGTGAGAAGACTGGCAGTAGCTGCACGTGCTGCGGTTTGCCCAACGGCTCTGTCTGTTGTATCCTGCTGTACGCGTCTTGGGTGCGCGAGGCGGGCGTCATTGGGTGCGGGAGGCGGACGTCATTTCTCACCTCGCGTACCGAGGCCCTTACGTAGCCTTGACGTGAGGTCACCAACCGTCACTCGACTCATAACGGTGATTCACTCAGCCCCGCCCTCGCTGACTGGGGGTCTTCATTTCTGTTATGCTATGAATAATAAAGAAGATATTCCATACATATTTCTCCGGGTTTACGACAGTTTCCCACTGCACAACCCATTCCTGGGATTGTTTTCATGGCCTTCCTCCCGTTATGACTATTAGAAAAAACTACAGCGGGCAATCAAAAAGCGCAGTTTCCTTGGCAACCCCTCAAGTATCGCGCAAATACAATACTTAGGGAACACCGAGGCAACATTAGCTAGGTGACTCAGATTTATATGCTTTGCAGGCACATACAACCGGGAGCAATTATGGATGAGCAATTACAGATCACACATCCTGTCTGTCTCTGAGACACTTTGGGATCACGAACTAAAACAGCTTTTCTCTTTGTAGAATCACGTTCCATGCATTACGTTATTGTAATGCCATTCCTCCGGCGTTTTTAACTGAGCGCTTAACATGACTCAAGAAAAAGAACGCTACATTGGACGCCTTGTGACTTTTCTATTGAATTATACACTCCGCGAGGGTGACAATGTTCCAATTCTTGGTGCACAGTGTGTCGTCATTACGTCACAATGCTTGGATGACGGCATTGGTTCTAATCGTATTCATGGTGTTAGTGGTTGCAAAACGCCGGTGCCTGGGTTTCTGTTGTTAGCTTCAATTGACGCAACCCATCTCTGACTCCGTTCCCTTTTCACCCTGACCTCATTGCCGAATGAGCTGGAAGATAAACCAAGTTTGGGGTATGTAATCTTGGCTCGCCGAGGACACCTGGCGGCAGTTCATGCGAACTGCATTTTAATTTAATAGTTATACAGGCGATATTGTGACTATATGGTGGTGTGCTGTGCCATATGTTTTTTACACACACCCTTACGGATACACTTTTGCAATTACGGCCTTCTTTTAATATTTGAAACGGCGAATGCCCGAGAGACAATTTAACACAAAGACCGACTGATCGAAACTACCAAGCTCCTCGCCTATCTCAAACTACGACAACGAAGCCACATATTGGTGGGAGTGTTGCATAATGAAGAGTTGCTGACACAATATGTATAGTTGCTTGTATATTTATTATATTCCATGGAACAAACAGAGTTTTATATAGATATATAACAGGTAGTTGCGCACAACAAATGTAGACTTACACAGATACTTCGAAGTCTGCTTCATGTTGAATGGGTTGGTAATACCACGTGAAGTATAGCACTCTAGGCCTTGGACAGCTTTTAATAGTTCACTGGTCATTCCCATGAGGGCCATTTTCAAGCAGATTGGGGACACTGATACATTCGATGACATATGGGGAGTATTCCTGGATGTATATGTCTGGTATGCTTTTGAGATTTGTTTCCTGATACCTTCTAATCCATGTCATTTTGGTTGCCCTGCTGTTCTTATGATGAGGTCCTGCGGTATATGCTACATGCGTGGTTTCATGAGTCATGATAGTTTTTTCTTTCTCATTTCTCTCACATCTTGGCGTCATGATTGTCCTGCTTGTTATAACCAGATTGTTCTATTGTTCACCTGCACTGCTTCAGCTGGTTATGTTTTTACTGTATTACTTTTGTTACATCTTACCATTGTTTGCTGTTGGTACACGAAATACATTTTTTAAATCAAAATATTTTACCGGTAATGGTCCACAAAAGGCACATGAATCTAGGTGTCCTTTGTTGCCAAACCCTGATCAGTAAACAAGCGGTAATGTCAGCCACCATATCTATGCGGCTGCCATTGCTGTTAATCCCTATGGATTCTGCTGTTTACAGCAGACTGAATCCATAGGGATTCAAAACTATCGTCTGGAGCAAAACTAGATACAGGTGGAGCAGGCTTTGACTGCTCTAAAGGGCAATGCCCGAAGTGCCGGCCAAACATGCTAGTTTGGACTTGTTTGCTGGTCAAAGTGGGACATTGTGTTGTAATGTGTATCTGAGTGTGGTGACATCACTGATGATGGAATGTAGTGATGTCAGTGTGTGTGTGGAGTGTTGGGGATGTTATGTTCTGAATACTCGTTCTAGGATTTACAATTGAGATCTAAGCGGCATGAAGGGACGTGCCAGTGTCTCCCTGGCAACTAAATTACAAATAAACCTACAAATAATTAACCTGCCGGTCCGGGTGTTACTTCAGGTACCAAGTTATTACACTAGCTACAAGGGTGGGATCCTGCCGTGGAGGGGGTAGGAGTTGAAGTCCAGGAACATCGCCCTCCCATGTCTCATGGGTGATGCTAGTTATGTTTGCTCTTGGTTCCTGAGTAGCGGATCGTCTCAGCAGGCCGGGTGGTGCTGAGTGCTTCCGTCCAGGCGTCCGGGAGCAGAGCTGAATTGCACAAAAGGCTGTGTGCAGCGTGAGCTCGTCCAGCTCCCCAGGAGAGGGGGGGCTCCACGGCACACAGTTCGGTGTGCGGAGAAGGTGCCCTGTGCGCAGGTGGCCCAGCAGTGCAGCACTGTCATCGTGCTCCCCAGGAGAGGGGGGGGGGGCCTCCATGGCACATGGTTTAGTGTGCGGAGAAGTTGCCCTGTGGGGTGGTGCCCCAACAGTGCAGCACTGTGGTGCGCTCCAGCATTGTAGGTCCAAACAGGCCTGTGCAGCGTTTGAACCCTGATGGGAGTGCGCGGCAAGAAGCGAAGGAGGCGTGTCCTGGCCACCCTGTATTGTGCCTGATCCAAAGCGGTATAGGCGATGTTGTGTTCCCTCGGGTGGTGAGGAGCAAGGCCAGGTACGTTGTTGCGAGCCTCGTATCATGATGAGGAGTAGATGTTGCCCCAAGTCTGCCTTTGACGGGTGGCAGTAGGGGCAGAGACCGCCCAAAGTGACTGTTCCCTGTGCAAAAGACGAGGGAGAATTTGCCGTGAGGGAAGGGGAACAGAGATCCATCCCTGGCTGTGCCTGCGGCAAAATGATGACGTCTTTAGTCATCGCCGAGCGTTCCAGCGTGGGCAGCTGGAACGCGGAAGAAGTTACGAACGTGCTGCCTCTGCGGCGTTCGTGAGTGTCATGGACGTCAGCGTACCTGCTCATACGAGCAGAAGAACGTATGATGGTTTCAACATTTCTCAAGTTAAATCAGCTGGTGATTTTGGGTCACATTGAATTGAGGTGGCGGCGGCGGACTCAAGTAGAGTAAGGGACGGCCCGAGGACGAGATGGAGCACAGTAGTGAATTGCCACTTACAGGGAGTGACGAGGGACACTCTGAAGACAGCGCATTTTCCACAAGCGGATAGTGTGTGTGTCTTTCTGGAGATTTACAGGAGTTCCAGTATGCAGTTTGGGAATCTGGAGGAGTCAGGTTTGGACTCCTGTGAGCTGTTCTACAGGCCAAGGATAACAGGTTTCTCTTAGGACAGTAGTAATAGTATGGTGTCAGGCCGATTGTCTGGTGTCCCGTTTTTGTGTTGTGGCCTGTTTGTGTTTAGCACCAGTGCATTTGTGTGATGTGTGTGTATGGGCCAGGATGGAAGGTGTGTTTGGTGTTGTGGCCCGTGTGTTTGGACATTGTGGGACATTGTTTATAATGTGATGCTGTAATGCTGTTGTATTGTTGCCTATTAATCAAAATTTTGTTTCGCAGGTGGGTCGGATTGGTCTTTTCGACCTGGACTTGAGGGTGGGTTCGGACTCATGGGTTCTTTCGCATGATTGTTGGTAATGCCGTGACATAGGTTTATAATGTGATGCTGTATGCTGTAATGCCGTTGTATTGTTGTCTAATCAAATTTTGTTTGCAGGTGGGTCGGATTGGTTTTTTTGGCCTGGACTTGTGGGTGGTTTCGGACTTGTGGTTCTATGAGTTAGTTCTCATTATTGTTGTCCTGCATTAGGTCCTATGTGTTTTGATTTTTCTTTCATGGAGCACTGGATTAATTTTATCTTCCAGTGATATTGTATTTAATCTCCATTTCCTAGTTGGTGCAATTTAATATGAATGCAAATCTTAAGTGTTCTATCCATTGTGTCATCTGTCTCGAGTGCAGAATGAGTTGGGTGATGTGGTGAGCAGGTGTAGGTCCGGTTGGAGCATTGCCAGTGGTCCTGCATCGTTGTGCGTGGAGTGGATGTTATCAGCATTCCGTAGTTACTAGTTTGTGCTGCATTCACATGCAGTCTGTCTGGGGCTTGGGCCTAAAGGTGTTATATACTGTTTTTGGTTGCAGTTGTGGATTCTGCAGTGGTTAGGGTGGTGTGTTCCACCCATGATTCCTCTGAGGGCAGTTCATGGGCTAAGGGGTCCCATTGATGTGTACTGCAGTGTAGCTATGGTGCACTGCGGCGTAGCAGTTTGGCAACGACTAGGGGTCCTAGGTTGTAGTGATGGTGTGCTGCGGTGGTGAAGTTTGGCTGGACTAGGACTCCTGAGGTTATGAGTTGTAGTGCTGGTGTGCTGCGGTGGTGCAGTTTGGCTGGACTAGGGGTCCTGAGTTGTAGTGTTGTTGTGCTGCGGTGGTGCAGTTTGGCTGGACTAGGGGTCCTAGGTGTGTGTTGTTGTACTGTCATGGGCAGTTGGTTGTGACTTGGGTTTCGTATTGTGGTGGCTTTAGGAGTGTGTTTTGGCGCAGTTTAGTTGGACTGTGTTTGCTTAGGTGTTCTTGTTGTGTTAGGTGTGCTCTGTATGGGTGCTGTTGTGGACTGATGTTGAGATCGTGTGCTTGTTGTTGCTCTTGGTGAGCTGGGATCGTGCCCCGGGGTGGCAGCCCTGGTGCCCTAGGGTGCAGACTAGGGTGGAAGGTTGTTTGTGCACTGAAGGTTTGGCGTGTTAAGTAATGTACCTTTGGGGAATGCTGGAGCGTGGCAGGCTCTAGGTTTCAAGGGGCAGCTTGAAGCAGGTGGAGTGCGTAGTTTATTAATTTTGTTTCTCGAGTGTATTTGTAGTTCAGGTCTTAAGGGCGGAGTTAGCTCTTATTCTACTTCGGTGGGTTCCTCATTGTTTGTGTTTTGTGGGGAAGGAGTGGAGTTGGAGTTGGATGTGTCTTTGCCGGTACGGTTTTGGTTTTGTTGTCCAATTTGTTTCTAGGCACAGTTAGGTTGCGTATTCTTTTGGTGCCACGTAGGTCATGCTTGTGTTTAGTTTTAGTGCTAATGGAGGTGCATTTCCGTTAGTGTCATATAATGTATGGTGTTGGGGGTGTGAGCAAGCTCCAGGTGGCAGTTTTTCTTGTTGCCAGTGGAGTCTGGTTAGTTGGTGCATTTACGTTCTGGCCACACATGTATGTAGGGGACTGTCTTGGGTGATTGTTTTAGTTGAATTCCTTCTTGTTCAAGAAATGTAAGGAGGGAGAGGTGTTGTAATGTGTATCTGTGTGTGGTGACATCACTGATGGTGGAATGTAGTGATGTCAGTGTGTGTGTGGAGTGTTGGGGATGTTATGTTCTGAATACTGGTTCTAGGATTTACAGATGAGATCTAAGCTGGCATGAAGGGACGTGCCAGTGTCTTCCTGGCAACTAACTTACAAATAAACCTACACAAAACTTACCTGCTGGTCCGGGTGTTAATTCAGGTACCAAGTTAATACACATTGCTTTGTCCAAAGTGGGCTGGTTTGATGATTTTCTTCACTGTGCAGCTAGTATTTTTGAACAGTGGTACTGAATATTGTTAAAAATGAATAGTGTGAATCATATTTTAGCAAAACACTCCCACGTAAGTACTACACAAACTGTCCAACAGAAAAGAAACAAATTGCCATTTGCAACTGTGGGCCACTTTTTCATTGGCGTCCGATCCAATTGTGCGCCCCTGTCTGACTCTGAAGTGGAGAAGCTGTCAGTTTTCCTGCACAGAAACACATCCCGCAGATCTTACGCTCCATCATACCTCTGCTGTGTCTAGGAAATCAATTTTAAAAAGGCGTGGATTGTAAAAAAACAGACCAAGATCTTGTTGCCGCCTGCTTTTTACCGTCCAAGTCCTTTTGCGTTTCCTGGGACTTTCTGTGTAATCATCTCGCAGCAGATCACACTGAACATTGCTTTGTGAATCAATAATATCTTTTCTCCTTAACAGCGTAATACGTATAGGTCCTCATTCTAATGTGTGTGCAGAATCTGTCATGAAGAGCCTGACCGCTTCTCTGTGTACCTTGCAGGCTTTCTCCAGGAAATTCTCCTGATTTACTGCATCAAGAGGTGTCCGGCGTGGGAATCCAGGCAGACCCCAGGAGCCGGCGACCTGCCACCACTCTATGCAGTGAATCGATGTAATCATGCACAAGATCGACACAGATTCACTGCACGCTGTGGCAGAAGGCCTGATGCTACTCAGTTAGGGCTATCACCCTGAGAACGTAACTGATGACCAGGCATAAGAAATGCCAGTGTATTCGGTTGGGATCAAGCCTATCCACGAGGAGTAGAATACTGATCCCGAGGATAGGCTTCGAACGTCATGCACAGAGTTGAGTTTTTGTGCAGCAGAATTGAGAGAATGGGGTGGGAGTCTTCACCTGTGGAAACACTGCTTTCTGCGGGAGTTTTCCAGGTCCGCCTCAATGAAAGCGCGGTCCATACTATAGTATATTAGCCTTATTTGAAACCTCAGGGGACCTAAAAGGTTTTCTTCTTCAAAGTATAGATTAAAAGATGGAAATATATTTTTTTCTGTTTTTGACACCTGTTTTTCGATTTCAGCTTGTGTTGAAAATACAGGACATTTTTGATTCCAAAAGAGGAAAGAAAAGAGTTAAGCTACTCACCTACACAGGTCCGGAGATCGTTTCGTCTAAAGGTATTGAAAATATGTATTTTTTTGATTTCTTGTGCACACTAAATTTCAGTCCAGATAATTGACGTGTGGTCTGGTTGTTTGCAAATTAGAATTACAATTATATGTAGACTATCAGTGTATCTGTAAGTGAAGAACTACTAGATGAGACATAAAGGGTTGCTACACGGCTATCCAATACATACTGGGGGTTTAATACTCATAGGTGTAATAGCTGTCAAAAGAACCTAGATTTGGTTAAATACCACAGCCCACGTAGATGTCACCCATGATATGGTTTCCTATCTCATTGTTGAGCCCTGCTGTGGTCTTGTGTAAATGCTTATGGTCTGTGAGCAATGGGGGTGTCTAAGAGTTAAGATTGTTGCCACTTCCATCACCCTCGAATTTTATAGGTTTTGTTGCGATGAGATGGGTCATCTTAATTCTCCATTAACTAAACGCCTGTACTTAATGCCAAAGGTTTTGTTATGCTATATCTTCTCCATGGTCCACTTGTCACAGCCTTCACTCGTGGCCTCTGCCCTCTGTTATAATTAGTATAAAAGGCGGTGCACTTGCTATAGACGCAGGTCAGCCTCTGTTCACAAGTACCAGTCCTGGGAGGGCCCTCTCAGCCTTACATCCCTTCACAGGTGATACATTGCATACCGTTTAATCGGGTAATGACAACAGGTATTACTGCAGCACATAGAAACATTAGAGATGTACAATAAATAGGATAATACTTCTTTTGATGGGTTTGATATTATGTGATGTTTAATATGTTTAACTCATTACGTTATGCTATTTTCTGTGAGACATGATGTACTTATTGTAAACTTAATACATTGTGTTGGAAAAAAATGTACAATAAAGCACGGTATAAAGACTTTACATTGTTAAAGAACTCAGAATATTATTATATGTTTCTGTCAAATGGCTTGGACATTGGTCACAAAATCTTGTAAATGCACATTTGGAAATGCAGAACTATCGCCAAGTAATTTTTAAAAGTGCTGCTCCCCATTTCCTGACTTCATTCGGGCACCTTTTAGTCTTACTGTGCCCACCTCTTTTTCTTTTCACCAAGTGCCATAGAATTCAATAAATGTGTTGTGTACGATTGCCATGTGCACATTTCTCCTCAGAAAACCCATATTTCTTTTCCCGGCAGTTGTTGAATTTTGTCATGAAGTCATAGGCCCTATTTAATAGAAAGGTTAATGCATAGTTTTGTTATTATTATTACTGATATTAATATTAGGATATTTATTGAGTGACGACTTGGGAGGCAACAGAGCGCTTTACAATCATAGGGGGAAGAACACAGTGAGGGAAGCTCAGAAAAAGTGAGCAAGGAGCTAACAGGGGAGTGCAAGGGGCGGCAATTGGCAGCAAGGGATTTACAAGCAACCAGGGGAGGTGACAGTGGGGAGCAGATCACCAAATCTCAGATTGGGTGGGGAGTGCAGGGTGTGAGGATCTATGTGTTAGTGTTCCCTATTCAAGATGAGCCGTAGCTATATTATGATGTAAGGGTATCCAGTAAAAATATAGCCAACACAAATGTAGTCAGTGAAAAAAAGTCGTGGTAAAAACACCTCTGCAGTGAAAAAGTTGCCGAGCAAAAAGTAGTCAAATGCAGCTGAAAAGTAGCCAAAAATGTAGTGCTGCTGGATTATTTTTAGGGTTAAGGAGGGTTTAGTCGGCTTGTGATTGCTTGATTTAGGGTTAGGATGAAGATATGGGTTATGGTAAGGATAGGAGTTGGGGTTAGAGTAAATATGTTGGGGTTTGCTTAATGATTAGAGTGGATTAAGTGTCAGGGTAAGTGTTAGGGTATGGGTTTGGGTAAGTGTTAAAGAAAGGGATATTGAATGATATTCTAAGATGGCAACCGACATAGAGCAGACTTGAGCGTCGGAGCTCGGTCCACACGCCGTCAACAATAAAGCAAATAACATTAAAGATAGCAGGAATTATGCCGCGGTCAGCCATGTAGTGGAGGACGAAACCCCTGAAACCCACCTGGTGAGCAGACCCTAGTCAGAGAGATACGCTCGAAACAGAAGATGCAAAAGAAGGTTGGGGCGGGAAACCCGTTTGGAAGAAGGCAGAGCGTGAAACTGACAGCAGAGGTCCCCAGAGGGGAGTACGACAGGGGCCCGGATGGATCCTCAACAGAGAGCTTTGGATGTGCACTGTGAGCAGCGGGGCAGGAGACCTCCGTCCTCTTCAGCAGTCCGGGGCGCACATATCGACTGTGGCATCAGCCACGTAAGTGCTGACAGAGCAGCGTACACACCCATGGGCCCATGACGAGGGGGAGCTCAAGTGCACAGATCCCTCCCCCCTGAGCTAGGAGACCAGAGACCAAGGAGAGAGGAGGTGCATTGAGGCTAAGCCCTGCTGACTCACCAAGGAGAATGGAGAAGCGGTGAGGCAGTCACCTGCTAACTCAGATTGGTGGCCTGTGTATGGAAGAGTGCAGGGTGTGAGGAGGCAGTGAATCCTTGCACAGACATCAAAGGAAGAACCCAGGCAGAGTGGAGATCCAGATGGAGAGGGGAACAACCATAAAGGTGCAGGAGGAGTGAGCTAAAGGAGTGCAAGTGGTCCCTAAATTGGCAAAAAGTGGGGAGCAGCTGAGCAGGACATGACAGCAAGCTGGCAGACAATTTAGTACCCTCAATAACATCTCCTGCAAGTCATTGCGAAGAATAGCCGGCTGGGCACAAGTACTTAAGGGAGATCAAGAGCAGAGGCAATATCCTTACCCCACCCCGGTGCCACTAACAACCATGGGAAGAATGCCTAATGTCAAAAGGTAAGGGTAAGAATTCAGTGGCAAAGCTCGAGACCCCTAAAAAACAGTTGGAAGGCAACATCTCTAGGTGCTGGGGACAAGAGGCATGGCATGGCAGAGTTGCAGGGACCAGCAGATACCAAGAGATATAGCAGAACGGACAGGCATCCTCCAGCATGACAGTCAGCAAGCAAGACCGGCAGCAATGCCTCGATCACAGAGACTTTTCAGTCCCGATTTGCAATACTAAAGACTGAACTGAAGCAGTTGAGAAGAAAAATGACCACATCCTAGAACACCTCTCCCAACTGCTGCAAAAACTTGAATTGCAATACGAGGATTTGGAGAACCGTTCCAGTAGATCAAACATAGGCATTAAGAATCTGATGGAAACTATCAAAGATAAAGTACGGTACAGCAACAAGTCTTTGTAGATTTCATGAGAAGCGACCAGGATGGGCCCGTTCAAATAGACAGGATCCACTGGGTAGGGCCAAGAAGGGGTGAAACAGGGGTTCGACCAAGAGATGTCCTGGCAGCGATAATGTCTTACAACCAGAAGGAACAGATACTGAAGGTGGATCGTACAGCAGGTCCCATAAGGATAAACGGGGTGGAAATACAACTTTACCAGGATTTGGCACAAAGTACCCTTCAAAAGAGAAGAGTAATTGGAGTTGGGAGATGGCTAGCAGGTAAAAGACAGAGGGGCGCTACTATAAGGGGAGAGGCAACGGTGTGGACTATCAAGCTGCCGAGAGTAACTTGGAATCCGGCAAGCAGTTTTAGAGAACCCCACAGTTTAATCTCTGGGATTGCAGGAGGGTCAATGTTAGGAAATATTTCTCTTTACAGCACCTTTCCTTCCATTTCTATGGACCCCCAAACTTTTTGCTTTTATTTTTGATTCTGGCCTTCCCTTTTTGCATTGCAGTGAAGCCTTTACCTTTTGGTAATTTATCATGGTGAAACTGACACGTCCTTCAGGCTGTCAGTACTGGGAAACATTATTTCCCTTAGTCTTGTTACTTTGTTGCCACTTTAGGTAACTTGTTATCACGTTGGTAACTTTTTATCATTGTACCATGCATCTTACAATTCAGTACAATGGGATACACCTTTTGTTTTGCCCAACACTCTGAGGATTTCTGGTTACTCTATGTGTGCTTAAGGTACAGGCTGGTGGCAGCAGTTACTTTTTGTTATTTTTTTGCGTAATTTACTTTAGCCTTTCCGCGTTTGGCTACCAATTGTCGCTAGTGTTCAAATATGGCCGCTCCATATGGTTTCTCATTTGTTCCTTGGCCATCTTGTCTTTAACCCTTATTCCTGGCCTATGAGGCCAGGAAAATCCTTAAATGGACTTCCAGTGACCGGGAAAGCAGAGGCTTTTGGCAGGCTACTGCAGGGCCATGGGTGTTTGCTGCCAGGAAGTGGGTGGGTTCTGTCTGGTCCCAATCCACAAAATGGTTTTGGTCTGTCTGAGTAGTATTCATGAGTTGTGCCACCAGTGGTCCCGATTGGACCACTGCTGGGGTGTGTGTGTGGGCCAGATATGACATTGGCTAGTGGGAGTTTCAGCTCTTACCTGGCTTTTGGGATAAGAACAGGACCCCTACAGCCACTTTAGAGAGATCCCGAAAGAAATCGAAGTAGCCAAGAATCCTGTCCAGCTGCAAGACCCGAATAAACAAGACGTGGGGTTGGATTGCTTAACAATGATTAGAACTGGGTTCTGCCCAAGCAATATTGTATAACACGAAAGGAGAAGGGGGGCAGACCACCCACAAGACTAATAGTCTATGTGTGAGGGGCAAGTATAATGCTCCTCAGCGATCAAATGTTCTGAATAGTCTCAAAGGTGAGAAAGGCAGAAGCAACTAGTTACCACCTGTAACATCTCTAGGAGAACAGTGTGTTTTCATGAGCCAATTATAACTTTAAGACTGCTCAGCAGTTGTGAGTAAAAAAGAGATAAAGGGGGATAGAGAAAGTTCTATCTACCCCAGACTCTCTATACCACAACCCCCTAGGCTGTGCTGATGGGTCGCCTATCTAATAGTGGATAGAGTAAGGAAAAAAGAGAAAGACATCTCAATTTATAGTTTCCCAGTTAATTGTATTCTGTATCTGGTTGTACTTGTATCTCTAACTGCTATAGTTCTCGGTTGGTTATAAGTAGTCGTAATATTGACAGGAGAGCCAGAGGTGGGCTTTTGGTGTTTGTAACTAAAAAAAAAAGAAAGAAAGAGAGAGTTAACATGGAGGCAAATCTCCACCAGTACTTTGACAATGGTTGCTGTATTGCCAAGTACTGAAGGTGAGTGTGCCGTAATAAAAAAGGTACTCTAATTTGAGAGATAAAAAATTGCTGCGAAGACTCAGCCAATAAAGGTAGATCCAGTGATTTGTAGACTTCCCTGTTGCTGAAACGGCGAATGGAGTGGGAAGTCTCCCGCTGTCTCCATGTGTTTTGTCAACCGGTTTCGTTGGGCTCTATAATTCATGCCACCTGCCTCACGACTGTCTTCTTGGTAGGTTGCGAGTGTTATCTGCATGTCTGGAGTAACCATCTTGCTGGGACTCTGATTCTATTTCCAACATACTTATATATGGAATTATCTCACCTCGGGACATTTTTGGCAGAGGCATTCAGACTGACCAGGTCACATATGTGACTACGTTGCAGATTGATGTATTGGAACATACAGGGGACTTCCTTGTCGAACACCCGTATTAGCAGATGTCTTTCATAACTCGCAACCGTGTCGAAACTCTTCCAGCGTGTCCAGAAGACCCGTAAGGAGACCAGAGACCGTTGGAAGAAGGCCTGATGACCAACTTCTGCTGCTGTCCTGGTAGAAGCCTGTCTTGTAGAAGATCTCCAGCAGTCCTGCGAAGGAGCTGCAACCCTTGGAGTGGAGAGAAAATCCATTCTCGACGTCAGCTCAGAGCCCTACGAAGAAGAGCCTTCAGAAGTGACCCTGGACTGCTCATTGGCTGACCAGGTCAGAGTTTGGGCTACCCTGCTGCAGATGTCGCCGTTCCGAGTTAAGGCCTGGAACTTGGGGCATCCTCATCATGTGCTATAAGACTCACCTCGTGATCCTAGCATCAAAGGGACCCGAGATAGGAGGCAAAGTCTGACTGTGGTAAGTTAATCCCTTTGCATAGCTGTGCATCGGTGGCCGTCATCTGAAACTGCTTGCCTGCGTCCAGTCCAGTCCTGAGAAAGGCCCTGCATTGATTTCTTTTGCATTTTTCAAATGGAAGACCTTATAACAGCATTAGTCGCCGACCGGAGAAGTGTTTAAACTTGCAACCCCTTGGGATCAAAGACTGAGACTAACGGTGGGAAAAGTAACCTCGGACCCTCTTCAGCAAACCTGCTAAGCCCTCTGAAGAACCAGCGTACAGGGGTGAGTTGTAGCGATACTTACCTGTAACGCTAACTCCCTTTTGATAACTTTTATAAACTTTTGAAATAGTTTGGCTTTGCCATTGCTTGTTCGTGCAAGCACTCCGAAAGTTAGGGACACGTTTGTTAGTTAGAATAACTTATCCTCTAACACTTGGAACTGTTCATTGGACCCCAGAGACCCTACCTTCATTTTTTTCCAGCTTCAAAAAACTGTATGGAACTTTTATGAACTTTCAGGCACAAGGCCCATACATCTTAGGGATGTACTTCCAAAGCTAGAATTGTATCTCTGTGGAACTGTGGTGCTTATACTAATCTGTAGCTTTTTTTTTTGCAGGGGTTTGATATGTATTTTTCCCTACTCCAGTGATTGTGTATATTATCTCTTGTTAGTTTTGTGTGATAGTATTACCTGTTAGTAGTCATTTTTCTCCATGTTACATGGCCATAAATAAATCAGTATTTTATAACTGATTCTCTAAGTAATTCCTGACTTTGCATTCTGTGTACTCAATGGGGAACTCTTACAAGCTCACCACCTCTTGTGACATAGCCTAGACCACTCGCTTTGCTACCTTGAACTGGTTTGGCTACAGCACCCAGCGTTGTCCCTGTCACAATACTAGGTTGGACTTCTATACATCTGTCCACCAGGCCAAAGTATAGAGAATCGGTCCTAACAAATTGTGGGCAATGGTGGGATGACCCTCTCCACTTGGGGAGCAAAGGGGAAGGGGATGTTGTTATGGGGAGGAAGATGTTCCAACAGGGAATAATTGAAGGGGGGCAAGGACCCAAGAGGCGACACCAGCAGAGGGAGGTGACTGCAGATATGCATAACCTTTACTCTCATAACATATAGTGTTTTCGGGGATGAATACGCTGATGAAGGTAAAGAAATTAGAGGTGTTTGTGAGGAGGGAGAATCCAGATGTGCACTGTTCCGGGTAACGTATATTAGGAAATGAAGCTCAGGATATGGCATTACACCCGGATATACCAAGCTAATGCACAAGATAAAACTGGGAGAGTAGTGAATGCGTTTAAAGATACTCTAGCATCTCAGATCCAGGACAAACACATTAGACTCAACTGGGCGATATCTATTCCATCAGTTACACGTTGAACAGACAGCAAATATACACATTAGCCACTGTGAATGCTCCTAACAAAGGCCAAGATGGCTTTCTATGGGGGGCGCTGTCTCAGTTAGAAGGAGCTGCAAAAGGAGAAACTATCCTGGCAGAAGACTTTAATGTTGCCTGGGTCCCTCGGCAGGACAGGAGCAAGGAGATGACGCTAGGCATGCTGGCTCCATCAAAAGCTTTAAAGCAAAGGATAGAAGTATTTGCACTGCAAGATGCGTGGAGGGAGGTGAGAGGGGAGGATAAAAGTTTCACCTATTATTCCCATGTCCATTGATCTCTCTCCAGGATAGACTACATCTGTGTTTCCACAAAATTACTGGGGCGGGTAAAAGACATAGCTGGGTGCTATTTCCCTATCAGACAATGCCCCGATCTCAGCCAGGATTGATACCTCTGGGAATAAACAAAGCTTATGGCAGTGGGGATTTCCGAGAGAAACTTTACAGGACCAGGTCCTCACGGAGACAATAGGGGAAAGAATAGACACAATATTTGCGGATAATTCCCTGCCAGGGATGAAGCAGGAGACAGTACAGGATGCTTTTAAGGTTGTACTAAGGGAGTATTAATAGGGATGACAGTCCAAAGGGATAAACAAAGGGGACAGTTAGAAAGAGTCAGAAGGTCAACTAACAGAGGCTATACAGAAGGTGGCGATACAACCGACTAGGGCGCTCCAAAGGACACTTAAACACATTCATGGACAGTTGGAGCTACTTAGTACAAAGCGAGCTGAGAAAAACCTTACTATGTGCAAAACAGAGATACTATATTGGGGTGAACTAAGCAGGCCGTATGCTAGCGCGACAACTAAGAAATAAGAGAGCAGCTCAGACTATCCTAAAAATGAAAACTCGAGAGGGTAAACTATGATGCAATTATTGAAGTATTCGGTGAGTATTACACCACAATATACTCCTCGGATAACCCAGGTGGGGATAAGCAAGGGGAATACTTGAACACAATCCCACTCCTAAAAATCACCAGCCTCGAAAGGGAGGATTTGGAAAAGGAGATCCAAGAAACTGAGGTGGTGGATGCCATTAAAAATCTTCCACTTAACAAAGCCCCTGGCCCAGATGACTATCTGGCCATTTTCTATAAAAACATTCAAGGCAAAGCTAGCCCCGTGGCTTACAAAACTGTATAATACATTCTGGTCAGTAGGGAGGATAACACCATCAATGGAAGGGGCTAAATTGGTGATGTATCCGAAGCCGAACAAGGACCTGACACTAAGTGGGTCTTATAGACCTATAGCGTTAATAAACTTGGATGTGAGTATTTATACCAGAATCCTGGCAAAGGGGCTGACTACGGTACTTCCAAAGTTAATTGGGCCAGAACAATCTGGGTTTATACCAGAGAGACAGGTGCCCGATAACATACAATGAGTATGTTGCCTGATTGGGAAGAACTCCATCACTAGCAATCCAACACTAGCTGAACACTGAAAAAGCATTTGACCGAGTAGAATGGTGTTTCCTTTTTCACACGCTAGAGCAAATAGGGGTTGGGTCTACATTTCTCCAAATGATTTGATCAAACTATTACCCCCCCCCCCCCAATAAGGCTCTCAATGAATGTAAACCTCTGCAGGCAAATCTTTATAACACGAGGCACAAAACAAGGATGCCCACTATCACTGATACTATATGCCATACAGTTAGAACCTTTTTTAGCTAAGATCTGCAGCACAGAAACAGTATGGGAGATTCATGTGGAAGAACATAAAATCATGGCTTTTGCAGACAACATGTTACTGGCGTTAGCGTATCCGGAAAGATTGTTCAATGCTCCAATGAGGGAATTAGAGAAATTTGGGAAGTGGCTGGTCTCAAAATAAATATGCAAAAGCCAGAAATGCTAAACCCATCAGTTCAACCAGATCAGACTGACCAGAATGCATCACGCACACATCTCAAAAGGGTGAAAGGAAGGATCACCTACCTAGGGGTAACCATTACCAATACACTGGAGCAAATATATGCTGCAAACTATCTGCAACTATTGCGAAAAGCTAAAGCTGATTTAATAAAACGGTGCCCTCTATCAATGTCATGGGTTGGGAGGATAACATCGATAAAAATTGTGATACTACTGAGAGTTCTATACTATTTCCAGGCTCTACCCATCCAACTTCCAGTTCATTTTGTAAGTCCCTAAACAAGAAGATATTGGCGTATATATGGCAGAATAAACCTCCATGTATAGCGACGAAAACCCTAATGGCGCCAAGAAATCAAGGTAGACTGGCATTCCCGTACCTAAATATTACGAAGCAGCACAAGTCAGCGCTATTGGGGAATGGTTCACGGGGGATACTCATAAAATGTGGCCAAAACATTACAGGGTGGTTGTGGGAATGCCGCTATCGGGGATCCTGTGGCAAAAAAAAAGCACACAGACCACCCAATGTGCATTTTAGTCGCATTGTAGGTATGACATTCCTGATTGGCACAGGGCACCACATCTACTAACCCAGCCCCATTCACTTTACTTTTTTTACTTTAATTAATTTATATTGCGCACCATTGACCCCGAGGCTTAAGGGCGCCAAACATACAGTGGGACAGAGAAATACATCAGCCGTGACTAAGGGAAGCCCTAACCAGGCCGGTATCGTCAGCAGCGGCAGAGAGAGGTCACTCTAACTAAACTGAAATGTTTTTAGTTTCTTTCTAAAGACCGTAGTGGAGGTTTCCTCTCTAAGACTCTGAGGGATAGATTTCCAGGCAGATAGGTCCGCAGCGAAGAACGTTCCCTTCCTAACCTGCGACAGTTTGCAGGCTGGGATTTTTAATTGACTGGTATTATTTGATCTTTAATTATGCATATTGGCTTTTTGTGTCAATTCTTCCTTCAGATAAACTGGGGCTGTGCTTATTAAACATTTATGGGTAATCAGCAGAAGACAGAACAAGATTCTGTCTTTTATTGGACGCCAATGAAGACTCCTCCTGGCCTCAGAGATATGGTCCCTTTTTTTGAGATCCATAATGACTCTGACAGCGTTGCTTTGAACTACTTGAGGCCGGCTGACGTCGGTTTTCGGCAGACCGATTAATAGGCTATTACAGTAGTTTATTCTGGAGCCCATCATAGACCTGGCAAGTATTTCGCGGTTCTCTCTGTAGATGAATGGATGTGCGTGGGTCATAAGCTTAATATAATATGATGCTGAGGACACCAGGCTACTGACTTGGGCTTTCATATTCAGATTATGGTCGAAGAAGACCCCAAGGGTCTTACATTTGTTTTTTGTTTTAATCACACATCCATCTTTTTGTATCTGAGCATAATCTAGCTCCACTTTTCGGGTTTTTACTTCTGTGCCCACTAACATCAATTCGGTTTTGCTGGTGTTTAGTGCGAAACCATTCTTACACATCCAGCTTTGGATCAAACCGTAGATCCTGTTGATGTTGGTCTCGTCCTCCACAAAGTTGCCAGAAAGCAGGATGACACATTGTGTGTCATCTGCGTAGTTTGTAAACTTGATTTCCTTTCTTTCCAAAAAATCGAGAAAGGGAACAGTAAAAATATTATAAAAAATTGGAGATGAACAGGCTCCTTGTGGTACTCCCTGTGTAAACTCAATCAGTGTCGCCTCCTCTGTGTCGCTACTTACCCTACATTGACGTTCACTGAGAAAATACCTAGCCCAGCAAGCTGCTGACCCTGAAAACCCTGCTGCCTCCTCCAACCTGGTGACCATAATGCATGGTTAACCATGGTTGAAGGTGGCGGATAGGTCTAGAAGCATGAGCATAGCCATTTGACCATTGTCCATAAGTCGAAGCAGCCTGGACCCGATTGCCAATTATTCAAAATGTCATGGGATCTAAGATGTGTCAGGACTTTTGAATAAGCAACTCGATCCAAGATCTTAAGTAAAAATGGAGAGTTGGAAATAGGGTGGTAGTTCAGCGGATCGAGGGGACAAAGGCCGGGTTTCTTCAATAGAGGGGTGATCCAGGGGTCAAAGGCCGGGTTTCTTCAATAGAGGGGTGATCCAGGTATTCTTGATGCTTTTTGGGACACAGCCATCCCTAAAGGAGGCATTTATAAATGTACATAAAGTCGTGAAAAGCAAAGAGGAACATGCCTTAACAGCCAAAGCTGGGCTGTTAAGGCATGTAAGGGGGCAAACGCCCCCCTTACAGTTAGCCGGCTTTAGCTTTTCTATAATCAGAGCCAATTCTGGTTCACTGACGGCTTTAAATGAGAATTAATCTTCAGGTTTCCATATTATTTGCGTGATATTCATGGTTTTCTCCTCTTTAAAGGTTGAGGCTTTCTTGGCAAGTACAATCTTATCTTTAATGCTATTTAGTTTGGTGCCCATGGCATCTTGTATTGAGGTGCACCATTCGATGTCTCTGATGACTATCTCCCTATTATCCTGGTAAGGGTGTTCTAGCTCTGTGAGAATTTTAAATAATTCCCTTGGTTGTGCGTGTCCTTTTTTAATACTATCATCATGATATGATTTTTTGACCTGGATGACAGCTTGCTTACATTTCTTTGCTGCCATAATGTATGCCTCTTTATCAGCCTCTGAACGAGAGTTTTTTCATTTGTAAAGTGTTTTAGTTTTTAAACTTTTTAGTACCTGCAGATTTTCGGAGAACCATGGGTTAGTTTCCCTTTGGATAACTTTCTTTTTTCACCAGTGGGCTATCGCATTAGCAGCCTTCTGTAGGGTAGCCTGAAAGACCTCCACTATTTCATCCACAGAGGAAAGATCATTCAGGTCCTGATGTAGAGGAGAAAGCCAGGGTCCAAGGGCATCAGGCGTAAGATGTTTTGTGTTTCTACAATGCACTGAGGATTTTATGACTTTCTTCCTTGCAACCTTGTCCTCACATAAAGTATCTCAAAGTGATTGAAGAAATGATCAGACCATGGGCATGGGAATATGTTGGGGTTTGAAAAAATAACATTGTGTCCCACTACCCAATCTAACGTGTTGCCTTTAACATGTGTATGGGTCTTCACAAATTGTTCCAACCCTAAGTCTGTAAGCGCCTCATCAAGCAGCCTGGCCTGTGAGTCATTCCCGTCAGACAACCAGTAGTTAAAATCACCTAAAAGTAGTGTTCTGGTATTAGGTTTCAAAAATGAAATAAGTATGTCACATATTTGATTGGTAAAATTACACATGAGGGAAGGGGGTCGATACACAAGTATCAGATTAAAAGTACTTTTGGCATCTGTTTTTTATTTAATATGGAGGATATCACACCCATCCAGATTAATGACATCAACTTTCTACATATCTAGAGTGTCTTCATAAATAACAGACACCCCCGCCGCCTCCTTTTCCCTCTGATCTATCCTGAACCAGGATGTTGTAGTCTTGTGGTATAGCCAGTGCCAGGGACGGGCCAGCTGCTGCATGATTCCAAGTCTCAGTAACAGCACAGAGGTCCATATCCTCAGGGGTTATATATATGTTGAGACCTCTAAGGCATGTTTAAGGAGGGAGCAAGTGTTAAGAAGTAAACACTTAAGGCCTAAGCTAGTTCTGTTAGTAGCTCCAATTGAATTTGGAGTTAAGTGAACAGTTGTGTGCTGGCTTAGCCCATCTTCTTCTCCTGTGCACTGAATATTATCCGCTGTGGTATTAGTCAGTATGTCGTTGTCATTGACTGAAATATCCATATTAACTGATGAGCCAGATGGAGCAGGCAGCATAATGCCCAAAGGCTTCCTCATATTTAGGTCTAATTGAACAACAATAGCTCCGGTCAAGTCATCGGTAACAGTATTAATCGTCTGTGTGGGACTATCTTTATCCAAAAGAAGGTCACGTGCTTTAGTGTCACGTCCCTCAGTTCCCCACACTCAAAGTCCCAGCATGCCCCACATGCGCACATTCTCCCCATCCACTCCTGCACAATCACATACCTCCCGGCAGCAAGTGAAGGTCTCCTCAGCTTGTTCATGGGCGAGCGTGCGCTCTCTAACAGCCTGGACGCAGCAGGGCCAGCATTGTTCCCGTGGCTTGCGCCCCTTCCTACACTGGCAACTACCTTGGCATAGGACAACGAGCCGAGCAGGGCTTTGCGTTACCATGGGTGCACGCATCACAGCCGGTCACGTGACATGGAAACAACGATCACGTGACACGGAGCAAGTTTAAAAGGACTGAACTTTTGTTGCACTGCGCTTCACAGCTGTTCTTTCATGTTGTTTGGTGTCTGCAGCTATACTCTGTTTCCTCGGATTTCACAGACCACAGATCACTCTTACCGGACTGCATCTTCTTTCTCCTTCTGGATTTGGCGACGGCTTGATAACATTGGATGCTCGACTTCGGATCAGGTTAACAGACTTCTACTAGATCCTGCTTTTTGGACACTACGTTTTGGTTACCTGGATTTTGGACTACACAGCACTCTTGCCCCAAACAGTGCTGCTTCACTTCAAGTCATCCTTCTGGGGCATCCAGTGAATCCATAAAAGGCTGCTGCTGCTTCGTCTTGCTGCCCCCTTTCACTGAGGGTACAGGGTTCGCACACCCATTCCTTTGGTTTTCTTCAAGAATCATCCATTCCCTCGCCCTGGTAAGGTTCTTTCTTGTCAATCCCTGTTTTAGACTGCCATCTAGTTCTTGCATCACTGTATGCATTATGTAATTGCTTGTTTCCTTTGCATTGGCTGTCTGGGATCTCCTGCGTTCCTGTACCTAACTACCACCTGTGGCCTCAAAGACTGAACAGCGAGTCATTAATTATTCTCTGTTCGGTACTCTGGGACAGAGGTTTCTTTAATCCTCGCAACAATCAAGACTTGACAGACTGTGAAGCGTTTCTTGTCGCTCGGATTATGAAACCCTCCGCAGGGGATCCAGTTGCTCCTCTGGTTCAGGCAATTACAGTATTGCAGGCAGACATGGCAGTGGCTACCACTGCTATTTACCAGCGCCTTGACACCATACAAAGTGAGCGCCATGCTTTGCCCACTGAGCCGGAATTTGGAGACCCGCCACCACAACCCAGTACCTCAAATGACACACCCCCTGCTCCTGTTTACGTCCCTACTCCTTTCCCCCTGGCAGCCCCTGAGAAATTTCATGGTGACCCTAGAAAGTTCCACACCTTCCTGAATCAATGCAAATTACATTTTTTGTGCAGAGCACAAGCTTTCCCTGATTCCACCACCAAAGCTGCTTTCACACTATCACATCTGGGCAGTATGGCCGCCGCATGGGCCAATGCCCTATTGGAAAACGACAGTCCAACCCTGTATGATTCTGATCTTCTAGTAACCGAGATGACACAAGTGTTCGACACATGGCACAACGCGCAGTCCCGGGACCTAGAGCTATTGGACCTGACGCAGGGTAGGACTCCACTCATCGAGTATATCACATGATTCAATCAGTTGTCAATTGAGACCTCATGGCCGAAAACAAAAAAACAGTGGTTTTTTAGAAGGGTTTCAACAATCAAATGAAAGATGCCTTGGCTGTAGTGCCTTCCCTGCCCTCCCAGTATCCGTACAGGTCGATGCTAGATGAGCAGAACCAGCAGTTCTGCCCCTATCTCATTTTCCTCTGCTTCCGATGCTTCTGGGGAATCTATGCAAATAGGGGGAATCCGCAGCCTGATTACTACCACTGAGAGAGAACGTCGTAGAACGGCTAATGCCTGTTTCTACTGTGGGCTAAATGGACACTACGTTAAGGAGTGTCCACGTCGCCCCAAGCTCAATACTCAGGGTTTTCAGAAAGCTCGCCCCTAGACACAGGGGCAAGGACGAGCACTCATTTGTCCCCCTTTGGACCGGCCCCCCTTTTTGGGAATATAAGACCTGTGGTTGTTCAAGCCTCCTTAATGCCATTGCAAGACACTACGTACCCAGTTCATATTGTCATCGATTCCGGGGCTACCGGTAATTACATAGACATATCACTAGCTGCTTCGCTTAACTCGCCCGTACGAAATAAAACACATCCAGAACCCGTACAAGCCGTTGATGTCACTTCACTCATCTCGGGACCTATCAGACAGCAAACTGCACCCCTCACGTTAGTAATCCAAGACCAGCACCGAGAGACCATTACGTTTGACCTGATATCTATGCCCCAGTTCGGGCTGATACTCGGAATCCCTTGGCTAAGAGTCCACAATCCCGTCATAGACTGGGCTTTGGGACGGGTTTGTTTTGAATCAGCCTTTTGCCAAAGCGAGTGCCTCATGCTCCCTGATAGCTGTTCAACACCGTCCCAAGCATTAGGGGCTATTGCTGAGCTTTCCCTGAATGATCCCTTGAATATAGACATGGAACAGACCCAACACCTGGTGGGCATGGTCACAGCAGGTATTCCGAAAGAATACCACAAATACCTAGAGGTCTTTGATAAGGGTAGTGCTGAGGCGCTTCCTCCTCATAGATCTTATGACTGCCCATAGACCTAATCCCAGATGCTTCTGTTCCCAATGGACGGGTTTACTCGTTGTCTGCCTCAGAGGATCAGGCACTTAAAGAGTACATTCAGAATTCTCTACGTTTGGGTCACATTCAAGGTTCGACCTTCCCTGCCGCCTGCCCTATATTTTTTGTCCCTAAAAAGGAAGGCGATCTCTGCCCTTGTGCGGACTATAGACGCCTTAATGCCATCACGGTAAAGAACCGGTACCCTCTTCCGCTCATTGCTCCCTTACTCGACCGGTTGACGAATGCTTCCGTTTACACCAAGCTAGACCTGAGGGGCGCATACAACTTGGTCAGAGTACGTGAGGGCGATGAATGGAAGACCGCGTTCTGTACCCGTTATGGTCTATATGAATACAAAGTCATGCCGTTTGGTTAATGCAATGCCCCTGCCACATTCCAACGGTTTATGAATGAGGTATTCAGTGACATATTGGACACGTATGTCATCGTATGTCATTGTATACCTAGACGACAGCCTGTTTTTTTTCCCCGTTGCTGGCTGACCATGTGATTCACGTACGAGAGGTGCTTTCACGTCTCAAAAAACATTCCCTTTTTGCTAAACCTGAGAAATGCCAGTTTCATGTTAATGCAGTTGAATTCCTGGGGTTTGTTGGGTATTTTGTGGATATTTGGGGCTTTGCGGTATTTTCTTACCGCCAAAATACCTTTAGCAATAATCACTCTCTGTATTCATATTGGATCACACATAACAATAATACATTGCATTATTTCAGAATTCAGACCTATTTAGATAATGTGCACGATAATTTGCGTGGTTGGTTTATTTGTGGCCCCAATATCCAACATCCCTTGTTTTTTATCTAGATTGTTCTTGATCACTAGAGAGACCTCGGGCCTACATTTTAGGGATACCACATTTTCAGTGTTAGTGTTGTGTGCCACCATGGGCTATTGTGGTATTTTTGTGGTAATTTCCACTACCTTATATACGGTATGGAACTATGTCCAGAGAGTCTCTCTTCCCGTTGGCTCATGTACCTCCAACAAGCTATGCTACAAACAGTCACTCACAACTGTCCATACTGAATAGAATCATGCACACATCTGTTTTAAAATGACAATTGCACTGTTTAAAAATCTACCCACGTTTAAACCTTTTCCCATGCAAAATGAAAGAGAGAAATAATACACACTAGCTATCTGTTTTCAGATATTTTTGTATTATAGAAATTTCCTTTAAACACAGTTTAACCCTTTTTTACAGAAATAAATGAAATGGTACAACATTATTTGTGATAAAATGAACAGAGAACTGCGAGAATATATTCAATTGGTAACATTACATATGCTGATAAGGGACTGGGACTCCCTCCAATACACTGACTGAACAGTTTTGCACACTTTCGCACAGCTCCCACACTTCTGTAATTACCTTATCTGTTCAGCATGAGCTTTCTCCGGCTATTCTCTTTCTGAATTTGGCTCCCTTGAAGATTAATCCCAGTGAAAACAAGCGTCTGTCGTTCTCAAACCGGGGTTATTGCCTGGAATTCTCATCTTTTGCAGCAGGAATGCTTCAGCCAGGAAACAGGTCCTTCTCCCAGCTCTGCAAGATCTCGATTGTTCTCCCCCTCTCCTCAAGCTTCCCCAGCAAAACTCTAATCACAGCCTCTAGCATGATACTTGCTATGACGCTGCTCCAATCAGAATCAATCATGTCATCTCCTCCCTCACTACACAATGGCTCATTTCTACAGTAAAAATTTGTAACCAACTGATTTCCTGTTCCTTCGAGCTCTTTGCTTCCTGTAGTTATGTGGACAGAGCAGCAGAGAAAAAAAAATGGATGTGCGTTTAAAAGTTCACTTTCAGAGTAGGCCTAATTCTGCAGTGGAGACACATTTCTATTAGTGGGTTATGTTAAATGCAGTTTTATTAGTCAGGTTAGTTATTAATAAGGTTAGTTATTAATTTTCAAATGTGTCTCTTGCACCATAGGCATTTGAGGTGAAAAATAGTGTGCACTTTTGAATGTGCACGTGTGCTTTTAACTGTAAAAATAGATTTGCATCTTATATGTAAAAATCGTTTTTGACTGAATAGCCTGTCTTTACTTATATGTCCATGTTACTCTGGCAACACATATAGCAATGCACCACACCCATGTGGTGGTGCTGCATCAAAAAAAAAATTGCTACCAGTGCAGTAGTGCTGTACTCTGTGCTGTAACACGCCAAATATCCTTACAGGTTTCACATCACGCCAGACGGGTTGTCCATGAATCAATCCAAAGTCTGTGCAGTCCTGGACTGGCCAGTTCCGACAATGGTTAAAGCCCTTCAATCATTTCTTGGTTTTTCTAATTTCTATAGACGTTTTATTTCTGGTTTTTCCTCCATAGTTGCCCCTCTCACTACACTGACTAGCCCCCACAACCCGTTCATCTGGACAAGCGACCACCAGAGAGCCTTTGAGACACTCAAAACAGCCTTTACTACGGCTCCAGTCCTCCAGCACCCCATTCCGGGATTGCCATTTGTGGTAGAGGCAGACGCGTCATCCTTTGCATTGGGTGCTGTTCTATCCCAGTCATGTGTTTCTTCGAGTCGGTTACATCTGGTGGCTTTTCACTCTCATAAGTTCACGGAGGCCGAAAAACATTGTACAGTCACAGAGAAAGACCTTCTGGCCGTGTGTATTGCTCGCCAAGAGTGCACGGACAGTTATTTATCACCAGTACATTTGCAGAGCAGAGCAAATACTTTGAACGCAGGTAGATGGAGCAATAACTCACAACCAG
This sequence comes from Ambystoma mexicanum, assembly GCF_040938575.1. Taxonomy (NCBI): domain Eukaryota; kingdom Metazoa; phylum Chordata; class Amphibia; order Caudata; family Ambystomatidae; genus Ambystoma; species Ambystoma mexicanum. The sequence continues at coordinate 108,027,527 of NC_090938.1, read as the reverse complement.
ATATGCAGTTACAAAAATAATGAGCACTTATACAGCTATTTATTCATAGCTAAGAAGCAAGAAGTGATAAAACAGAAATAAATCACAGAAAGGATAGAGAATTCAAGAGAAAATGCATCACCATGGGCGTAACTGAATCCCTCATCTCGCCAGAAGCGGCTGGAAGACCCCGGTTATAGCCAGGCAGAGAGCACAACAGCCCACAGGATGTTCGGAACAAGGCACCCCCCCCCTCCGACTGAGGTCTTTGTTTTTTTTCCACCTGACCTTTCCAGAGCTCCGCATATATGCCCTGCTCAAAAAGGGGTGGCAATTTCTCGAACCTTCTGGCATTAGCGCTTGCGCATTGCTGAGTAACCGTTGGTTTCCGGCCGGGTCAACCGACAGTAACCCCCAAGGAGCAAAGCTTCCCTCTTCTAAAGCACCACGGAAAACAATTCCATAACTCATCCTGAGCAAGACATAAGAAAACCATTTTTTATATCTGGTGCCAGCTGGCACCTGTGGATCCCAGCAGCTTTCTCAGCACAGTGTCCTTGACTGAGGCCTGCATACCAGGCTCAGCAATGAATAACATTGAAAGCATGTTTTTTTAGCAAAGCAGGTGCAGGTTTCACTGAGGCATGGAATAAATATCCATTATAGCTCTGAGTGCCCCCGGAATGCACTGAGCATCAGCACCATGTTTTAGCTCAAGCATACCACCGTGAAAGACGCTTTTCAGGTCTGGAGACATCACCTCCTGGGGACCCAACACCAAACCATAGCATATACGGATCATCGCAACCTACAAGACCTGGCCACCCTAAAGTGCACAAATAGTCGTCAGGTACGCTGGCACTTGTTTTTTGCGGCTTATGATTTCGTGATTAAACATCGTTCTAGAATCACACATGGAAAAGCCGATGCCCTGTCCCATTCTCTGGGGGGTGTCTCTTTGCCTGTTTTTCCTGAGTCTCTGCTAGAAAAAAAGCATGTGATATGTCTATGTACACCTCCTTTATCCATGATCTCCGCGATCCGCCTGTGGGTCCTTCACCATCAAGATCACCTGTCTGAATGGGATCCCATATACTGAGATGGTTTACCCTACATCCAAGACAGGTTAGTCCTACCCACACCTGATATACGTAAACAAGCATTAGAATGGTCCCATGATGCTCCCATTAATGGTTACCCCAGGCAGAAACGTACCCTAATGTTGCTCAAACGGTGGTGATGGTGGCCTACAATGCAAAAAGATTACAACACCTATGTAAACACCTGCTCGGTGTGCGCCCAGTGTAAAACCAGAAAAGGACGCCCCTTGGGATTACTGCAACCCATGTCCATACCACCTAAACCGTGGCACACAGTCATCATGAACTTTATTACCAATCTTCCTCGCACACAGGGGTTTGACACGATCAGGGTTGTTGTGGACTTGTTTACCAAGATGGGCCGCTTTATTCCCTGCTCGGGTATTCCATCAGCACCCACTCTGGCCAGATTGTTTTTCAGGTCTGTTTTCTGTTTATTCGGGCTACCCTCAGTTCTCATCTCCGAGGTTTTGGCGGGCCCTCACCAAGCTGCTTGGCATGGACGTCCGGTTCTCCTCCTCATACCATCCGGAGACGGACGGCCAAACCGAGAGGGTCAACCAGGCACTGGAACAATACTTGCGTTGCATTTCATAACACCACCAACAGTCATGGTACGTATGCTACACCTTGCTGAATTTGCCTACAATATCGCCCCTAACTCCTCCACTGGGTTTTCTCCTTTCTTTTCGCTCTATGGCCATCATCCCTGCACGCTTCCTTTTTCTGACAATGTTTTGTCATGTACTCCAGCGGCCACTGCTTGCTCCCGTGATCTGTCCCAGATCCATGCTCAAACCCTTATCCATCTCCGTGAAGCACAGGCTATAATGAAAAATGTTGCAGATAAAAAACGTGCTCCTGCCCCTTCCTATGTTCTCAGGGACAGAGTGTGGCTTTACACTCGTCACCTCCATCTGCCTGGCTGTCGCAAACTACTTCCTAGGTTCGTGGGGCCCTACAGGATTACCAAGATTGTAAACCCGGTGGCTTTCCGCCTTTCGATTCCTTCAGATTGGCGCATCCACCCGGTTTTCCATGCTTCTCTGCTCAAGCCTTGCCCTGTCTCTGCACACATTGTCTTGCCACCCTCTCCTGTTTCTTTGGGTTCCCCTGATGAATACGAGATCAGTGCCATCCTGAGATCTCGTTTCAGTAGAGGCTGTTTACAATATCTGGTAGACTGGTTGGGATATGGCCCGCAGGAAAGGTCATGGGTGTTTGCTAATCAGGTGTACACCCCCCCCTCGTTTCTCGATTCCATCGGGACAATCCATCCTGCCCATGGGGTCGTGGGCCTTTGCGGGGGTGTCCTGTCACGCCCCTCAGTTCCCCGCACTCAAAGTCCCAGCATGCCCCACCTCTGCGCACATTCTCCCCAACCATTCCTGCACGATCACATACCTCCCGGCAGCAAGTGAAGGTCACCTCAGCTCGTTCACGGGCGAGCGTGCGCTCTCTAACAGCCTGAACGCAGCAGGGGCAGCATTGTTCCCGTGGCTTGAGCCCCTTCCTACAGTGGCAACTACCTTGGCGTAGGACAACGAGCCGAGCGGGGCTTCGCGTTACCATGGGTGCACGCATCACAGCCGGTCACGTGACACGGAAACAACAATCACGTGACACTGAGCAACTTTAAAAGGACTGAACATTGGTTGCACTGCGCTTCACAGCTGTTCTTTCATGTTGTTTGGCATCTGGAGCTATACTCTGTTTCCTCGGATTTCACGAACCAGGGACCACAGATCACGCTTACCGGACTGCATCTTCTTTCTCCTTCTGGATTTGGCGACGGCTTGATAACATTGGACGCTCGACTTCGGATCTGTTTAATGGACTTCTTCTCCTGGATCCTGCTTTTTGGACACTACGTTTTGGTTACCTGGATTTTGGACTACACAGAACTCTTGCCCCAAACAGTGCTGCTTCACTTCAAGTCATCCTTCTTGGGCATCCAGTGAATCCATAAAGGGCTGCTGCTGCTGCTTCATCTTGCTGCCCCCTTTCACTGAGGGTACAGGGTTCGCACACCCATTCCTTTGGTTTTCTTCAAGAATCCTCCATTCCCTCGCCCTAAGGTTCTTTCTTGTCAATCCTTGTTTTAGACTGCCATCTAGTTCTTGCATCACTGTATGCTTTATGTAATTGCTTGGTTCCTTTGCAATGGCTGTCTGGGATCTCCTGCGTTCCTGTACCTAACTACCACCTGTGGCCTCAAAGACTGAACAGCGAGTCATTAATTATTCTCTGTTCGGTACTTGGGGACGGAGGTTTCTTTAATCCTCGCGACAATCAAGTCTTGACATTTAGTAAGACGGGAGCAAGCCCAGTCTGCTATGTTAATCATATGCCGGGTTCTTAACATAGAGTCCGCTTTCGCTTTTTCGATTATGGCAGAAATAAGTGCAGCACTCATACTGGCTTACGCTGGGTGGAATATCACAGATGACACCGGAGCGCAACGGACTGCTACAGACCACTTGGTGGACTCGCGCTGGCGCTCTCGCGCCTGCAATGCAAATAAATGCGGCGTGAGATCCACCATGTGGTCTGGGTAGTGTAGTTTAGGAGCTAAGTGAAAGCACGAGTCACGGCTGCTTTAAAACCCGAAAGCGGGATGCAGACCGTGGGTCAGTAAAAGAATGCGGTGCCGAGGAGGAGCAAGTAAGATCAGTATTTCAACAATAAAAGTATGAATACAACTTACAATACTAAAATCAAGGTACAATCACTAAATAAGAACAGGAATGAGACACACATAAAAATTACTAGCATGAATAGTTAAAAACACTCGGATAAAAAAGCAAACAAAGTGGAAGTAAGGATGGCAATTAAAATGGAAACACGCAAAAATTCACACCCCTATCCTACAACCCACAATTCTCCCCGGGTCAAGAACAGGGAGCCTTACAGCGGTGGCAGAAAGCTGGATGCCAAAAATTGACAGATATGATGCAGGGGCAGGAACTCCTGTCCTTTGAGACATTACCGCAGGACAGACAATGATTTTTATGGACACAATGGTGTCTCCTTGTGATCTCCGTAGACGAAAGGGAGAGATTAAGATATTCCCAGATTAGGCACTGTTTAGCGGATCCAAATGTTAAGGGGCACAGATTGTAGATAACCGATCCCCTTTGGAAAATGTATAACAGCGCAATCAGGGTCAAAGAAGCTTGTTTCAGCACTTGATAAGCTCATCAACAAAAACGCGACTCAAGTGCAGTGGACCTATATGAAAAGATGGGAAGCTTCATTGGGCAGTGCTATAGCAAGGGAAAAGTTAGTGTGCCCATGGGACTATATACCAAAATTAACACGCTCCATCCAACTCAGAGAAATGTGGTACACAATTATGGTGCAATGGCACAATACACGGGAAAAACAGCATGTTATGTACCCCAAGATCTCTCCCAAATGAGGTTGTGAGGAAAGAGGGGACTGGGCTCACATTTGGTGGGGGTGCCTTGTGCTCAAACATTTGTGGGAAGAAATATAGTTACAATTGGGGAGAAATTCGCCACAAGCAAAGCGATATACACAATGGAGTGCAATGTGGCGTCCGGAATCCAGACAGCAAGATATTTACCAAACATTCTCCTCTTAGCAGCATGGTTAGTTATAGAAAGAAAAATAGAATTCTGATGACCCGCGCTATGCCAATATTCATCTATGTCCAAATTTTATCTTTCAAAATTAAAAGTTTAAAACATTGCAGATGTGCCATCCAGTTTTAATGCTTGCGTCTATCACAGCCGACACGTGTTTCGACCTCTTGGTCATCCTCAAGGCAAATTCTATGATAGGTCGCTCTCCCTACTGCTAATAATTGTTGTAAATGTTTTTCCTGTATTGTCTTCTGTTTCCTGTCACTTATCTGTGCAGTTTATCACTTTGCTTAAACATCTATTTCCGAGTGATATTATTCCTTCACATAAGGCATAGTAGTGTATTCTACCCGTGGGTATCTTGCTCCAGGAAGCAGAAGACAATACAGGAAAAAATGTTACAACAATTATTAGCAGTAGGGAAAGCGACCTATCAAAGAATTTGCCTTGAGGATGACCAAGAGGTCGAAACATGTGTCGGCTGTGACAGACACTAGCATTAAAACTGGATGGCACATCTGCAATGTTTTAAACTTTTCATTTTGAAAGATAAAACTTGGACATAGATGAATATTGTCATAGCGCGGATCATCAGCATTCTATTTTTCTGTTGCTCATTTTGAGAGGGTAAGGGGTGCCACCCAATGCTGATACTTCTGCAGATGACATATACATAGTTTAGGGGGAATAGGACACCCTTTGCAGGCTACACCCCAAGGCTAACGTATGTGGTTAGTTATAAAGCAGAAGTGAAAAGCAGAGACAGGCCTGAGGAATTTGACTGCTCCAAAAAGTGCAATTTTGCGGCCCTCGAATGAGTGACTTATATCTTGTAGGGGGATCAGGATGCATTCAAGCAAGACTGGGGACAAGTCCTGTCATATCTCCAGAGTGACTTCAAAGTGCAGTGTTGCCCTTAGAAACTGAGAGCACTGGACAGTATCTAAGCAATGGTGAAAGAATACTGAGGACTGATGTACATGAGGAATTATATCTCTGGCGGATGTTGGGGAAAGGAGGTGAGAAGAGGGGGAAAAGGGGGAGGAGGGGAAGAGGGACATGTTGTAATGTTTACTATGCAAAACTCAATAAAAAATATATAAAAAAGAAAGTGATACAGAGGTTCGAACGGGCTGGTGATGTTGGCGTAGGATAGCTGCTAGGACAAACCTAGTGGTTAGGGTAAAATAAGCATTAGCGTAAGTGTTAGAGTTGCAGTTAGATTAAGGTTAGTACTACAGCAAAGGCTTCGGTTAGGGAAAGAGCTATGTAATTTGTGGCGAGCTGTTGATGGGGTTGGAGAAAGGTTCACTGTTCATTTTCGGTTTATTTAGCATTCACTAATATTTTTTAAAATGCATTAGCGCGCTGAAGGGTTGTGTGTTCTGTGAGAGATCAGGGTAGGATAAGGGTTGTAATTGGAGTTGGGAAGGTTTAGAAATTGCGTTAGGGTGATTGTGGAGGTTTTGTTAGAGGTGTGGATCCTATTTAGGGTTGCAGCCTTGTACCTTTGTGCGTTTGAAAATAGCTTTTTTGGCGACCTTATTACTGGCAATATTTTCACACTCTGCATTGCTTGTATTGAATGACTACATTTTTGAAAATTACTTTTGATTTTTCACATATCTACATTTTCCTGGCACATTTTCACATAGAATCAGGGTAAGTTATGATATGAGCAGTGGGTTGGCCTTTTGCAAGAAAACCACCTAGAGGGAAGGGAGGTGAATTGAAAGGCAAAACAATCACTGATCATAAAAATATGTCCGCATGATTTGGAGTCTGACGTACAAGAGGGAAGGTTAAGGTTTTAAGGCCCGCGTACTGGATATCAGCTGCGATCAGCGCCCATCTTTCCCTCATAGGCCATCACAGAAATGAGGAAGAGACTGTGGGACTTCTCTTCTCCACCTTAATGGCACCATCCTTACTTGCAAGTTCTTTTTTGTTCGAGAAACTAGGAACACTGTTCACGTGTGTTGTTTCTCATGCCCCAAAAAATGTTCTTTGCACCTCAGATATCATGCCAGGGTGCTAATAGCTATATTACCCTTCCTTGCTGGATGTCCATCAAATAACCGAAAGGGTGTAGTTATGCGAACAAAACCGAAACTCTTTTCTCCCATGGACATTTCTGTCAACCCGCTCCCCCTAAGCTCCTTACTTCCCTTTTGGCAGCACACTTCACTGTGTGCCGCCGACTCCCTGCCTCCCTGCGACACCTGTTCCCATCACCTACGTTGGATGGGAACCGACGTTGCAGGGTCCTCTTTTTTTGTAATTTTCTTTTTTTAACTTTATTATTCAGGTAGCAGGGGACACCCCTGCAACACCCATGCCATTGTAACGAACAAGGGTGCGGGGGACACCCCCGCAAACCATGCTCCCCTTGTTCACTACAATGGTACCGTGTGGTAGATTTGTTTGACATTTTCGGCTGTATGTCATTTTCGTACAGGCGAAATTTGAACAAATCTACCATTCGCTTTTTCCTTTAGTTTTTTTTATACGGATTCCTCCCTTGCCAGCTTTCCCGGGCAGTAAAGGGGCATTGGGCCTTGTTGTCACTAAGGATAGAATGCATGGTCAAGTACTATTACATAATGAATGGGCTTACAGATCGTGCAGTAAACTTCACACATCACAGTGGAGTAGATCCTCAAAGGTTCTATAAACAGTTAAGTCTCTGATATTTTTCAGAAACCAATATAGCAATGATCAGATCATTCCATGAAAATGATCTGAGTGGGAACTCCACAGAACTGGTCTCTGCTAAGAAAAGCGTTTTAGGACACCAAGTGTGTAGAAATGAAAGGTAGATGTTGGTCCTAGTTGATATTGCTGCCCCCTGTGCAGTTTATGTACAGCTCCCATGTGCCAGTAGGCACCTTCGCTCAGAATTGTGTACTCTGCAGGCACGCAACGACCACTGGGGTAATGGGGCTATACCCCCCCACACCTCAAATCCCTCGCCTGAAATTCTGACTGGCCTCACTCACCAACAGGGCTGTCCTGAGCCGGACTGAAAACCGATGATAAAAGGTGTATGGGACTGCACCATTAACAAAAAGACCCAGCAATTACTTCCGTAACACATTTCTTTGTCAGCAGCAGTGCTTTCTGATGCATAAATATTTAAGGCAATTGAAACCGCGATGGGCCGGTTTCAACTGGAAGGCCTCACACAGCTGCGATTACCTGTAGAATCTGTGCCTGCTTGCTAGACAGTCAAAGTGAGTCACATGTAATTTCATTTTAAAGAAAAGGCACACACTTTATGAGTGAAACAGATAAAATCATGTAATCAATTATTGATAAGTCCGGCCTTAGGTAAGTCAAGAGATATCAGAACTTGCATGTCAGTGGAGTGCTTGGAAGGGTACGAGGGGACAAGCGACACGTCATCTTCACAGCAGTCCTCAAGTGTCTGCTTTCAGATGTAAGGGAGGGGCGTTATGCCATTATGGCATCTTTTACCATAGAGGCTACCGCTGAAGAGTCTGAAATCTCAGAGGGTAATTGGTCAGCTGTGTCATTTTCATAATTGGTCAAAATCCTGGCTTCCCTCCTTAACCGAAGTGTGTAATGCTTAGCAAATAAATGAATCTCACTGTGCCATAACGGCAACAATTGGATGCCTTAAAAAAATAACCTTCCAGTAGGACAGACAATGGTTTTTAGGGACAAAAGATGTAAAGGTGTTATGATAGTCCATAGCTGCCTGACAGGCAAAGCCCCTAACTATCTCTCAGCCAGAATCTCCAGAGTTCACTTTCAATAAACTGTCCATCCTAATAAAGACATCCTCCTACAGCAACCCTGAGTTCTGTTGAAGAGATTTGGTGGCTCAAGTTTCCATGACAGAGGCCTGAATCTCTGGAAACAGCTTCCTCCTGCCCTACAGGGCTGTGGATCAACAGCGCAATTTAAAAAACAGCTAAAGACGCATCTGTTTGATTTAGGGCCAGGCTAGTTTCTATGCACCAGCTTGCCATGACTTTTCCTTCTGTCATGACTTTTACTCATTTTTTGTTGTACTTGTCTTGTTAGCGCTTTGAGACCCATGGCTGTATGGCGCAATATAAAAATCGAATAGTTAGATAGATAGATAGATAGATAGATAGATAGATAGATAGATAGATAGATAGATAGATAGATAGATAGATAGATAGATAGATAATGGTGTTGCCTCATGATCTCCGTTGGAGGTCACTGATGACGTCACTTAGAATTGGGCTCTTGTAACATTAGTCTCCCCTTAATCACGCATCACTTGATTCGATAGATATATAGCCTCACCAGCTCGACAGTGCACCAGGGATTCTAGTGTAGTGGACTGAGTGCAGCAGAGCCAATATTGGTGTTCTTCCAGAGTTGCTTGGGCCGTCCACTCAGAGTTCCGTCTCACCGAAGAATGGGTGAATATCTTTGCAATGCCCTGGTACGCCATGATGTTCAGTCGTGTGCAGCATAACTTTTGCCATTTTCACTCCATCCATGGAGACATTCCACCTTAAATGGGATTATAGTCCAATGCAACTGGGCATGCTCAATGAACTAGCACCTGACAAAGCGAACCACACACACAACCTGCACTGAACTGCACTGAATCTGCAACTGGGCCACTCGCCGTTCTCGGTCCTTGGCCCAGCCACTCTCCCCTGCACTGCCTCCCTGGCACCCCCTGCACTACGGGACTGTGTCTGTATCCCACAGCCCCCCCTTCCCAGCACTTATCTGCACTTACTCGCACTGTCACTAGTTGGCCCTTGTTATTCCTGTATGCTATTGACCCTGTAATGCACTTTCCCCTCTCCCTTTCCCCCTTGCACTTCTCCCTTTCCCCTCTACCCTTGCACTTGCGCGATCTGAATGACACCTGGCCTAGTAGGATCGTTGTCTGTCTCCCTTTGTTTCCCCCCCTTGCCTCGTCGCGCCTTGAAACACTTGTGTATAGGCGCGTTACAAATGCCATAGCATATCATATCATAACCACAGCTATTCCATGCTGGCAAGTACCTAGAGAGGCATGCACAATGAACTAACAGCTGACAAAGCCAACCACACACCACACACACAACCACGGCCTTTCCATGCTGAGAAGTACATAGAGAGGCATGCACAATGAACTAGCAGTTGGCAAAGCCAACCACACACCACAAACATTACGTTACAAATGCCATAGCATATCATATCATAACCACAGCCTTTCCACGCTTGCAAGTACCAAGAGAAACATGCACAATGAACTAGCAGTTGATCAAGCCAACCACACACTAGAACTAAACCACAGCCTTTCCGTGCTGGCAAATGTCAACAGAAATCTGCATTCTGTCTTTCAATGCTGTCATGATTCCGGGTAGTGTCAGTAGTTTTATGTACTTTAAAAACTTGACACTAGTTTCCACAGACATTCCTTTGCAGAAAATGCCCCTCACAGGTACATTTGCCTCTTCCCAAATAGTCGGGTAAGGAGGCTTCTTGCCCACCATTTGAAGAGCTAGCCCCCCCTAAGGCAGTTTGTGGTCTAGTTTCACCGCTGTTACTCTGTCCAATTATGTTTGTATAGACAGTTTAAGGTCCAATAGACTGGGTAAGGAAAATACCTCGGTGGCCATTTAAAGATGACCCCAGTAGCTTGATTATCCAGATCATTGGTAGCCCTTCGTTAACACCCAATATATTGTGAATTGTGATTTTGACAACCAACATCATCAAGTGTTAATATGTAAGAATTGAACAAAAGAGGAGAGAAGGGAGCAGCATTTCCTAAGGGCGAGATATGAAAGCCCCATTCTGTCTTTTTGGGATGTCCAACTGATCGAAAGAATGAAAACACAGCTCAGTAATCTCCCAGAATGTTAGCGTGGCCATCTATATTTCTTGGTCCACCGAAACTGAAAGCAGCAAATCGATTCAACGTAATGAGAACTTCAAGTGACCCCAACTCATCGTACAAAGGACCCCTTCAGTACCTGTGAGGAGGGCATTCCTCAACTGCATGCTGAATGCATTCATTGCCCTCTCAGTATCGAACAGGACATGCAGCATGATATGTGACACACATGTTAGGTCATCTCTATTAGATTTGAGACACGCGGGAGATTGTGAACCCTAGATAAAGACTGATGTGTTCAGCTGGGGGTTTGCAGCGGATCAAGCACATTATAATGTTTAAATCCTGCCAAAACACCGCCATCAGCAGTAGGAACGAACAATTTATAGAAGACGTAGGGAGAGCATGTATGTTTTTAACCTTACTAGCTGGGAATAGAATGACTTTATTTGCCACTGGACCTAATTCATTAAAGGCTTTGTGGATGGGACCAAAAAGCCCAGAGCCCAACATATCTTTCTGCAGTTAGTCTAGGGACTGATATGGAAAACTGCCACTTAAAGTCCAGGGGAGTGGGTCCAAGGTGAGCTTTGATGGTCATAGTCATGTGCATGAAATTGTGCTCAAGGATTTTATAGAGTATGAGTAGAGTGCATGGCGTACGTTTATGAAGCAGCATTAGTAACATTTCTCAGTGGCAGATACATGGGGCTGATGATATCAATGGTTTTATTTTAAAGGAAATCATTGACAAACCACTCAATTAAAGAGGGAAGACCTGACAGCAGGTAGAATCATATAGAAGCAGACAAAGGACAAACTAGTCAGTACACAGGATGAGCAAATGCAAGAACCAGGTTCAGCTGGCAAATGACAGCTCAGGTGAACCAGGTGCCAGAAATCACCCGCTGAGACTGTGCCACGTTCAGGGTTTCTGGTGTCGTGCTAAAGGGAAGTGTTTTTCAAGGTGTTGGCAGCTATGTACCACTAAACCCAGTTTGGACTATTTCCGGGAATGGATCCCATCCAAGGGTGCATGGTGGCAATGTTGGATCAAATGGGGTGATAGGCTAGGAGATGAAAAGAGACAGTAGGCTTTGCTTCACGTTGGGATGATTTCCTTTAGAGATGGCCGTAACGATAGCTGTAGGCAGCATTTAGAGCCAATTTGATGACGATTAATATCATTACGTCTCTTTATTTCAATTTCATAAATTGACAAAGAGAGTACTTTCAATGTAGCACCTTGAAGAAATCTAATATATTACATTGAAGGTTTTTTAAAAATTATTTGTTTTTTTGTAGTCAATAAATTGACTTTTAATGCAAGTACAGTAAAATGACAAGTCAAATACTTTGATATAAGAATCCCCACTGTACCATTAAAATCGATCACAATCAATCACTTAATTACTTATTACATGTTCATTAAATTACTAATTAAATAAGTGAAATAAAAGCAACAGAGTTCCACGTTTATACATATTAGTAGAAGATGTAAAGATGTTTTTCACTGATCTTTCAAGATCTTTCAGAACATGAGTGAATCTGTGCCCCAGCCGCATAGATGATAAATGCACCCAATATCATTGCCATTCATGAATCTGTCCCAGGTGTCGTGTGGGTGCTCACACGTTATTATATTAATTCCTTGGGCCATCAAATAACTATAGGTTAATTGTATCAATGAGTGGCCTTCTACCAGCAGATGTTTATGGCTTTCGAGACATAAATCACCACACAACCTACACATTCTATTTTACATTGGGACGTTATTCCGTGGCCCCATGACTTCCAATGTGGTTATAACATTACATTCGAGTTGTATGCATTCCCAAATCATATGGTTTCCCAGGTAGTATGTTTCGGAGTCGCTTCTTGTTGTTCTTTTTGGTAGCAGGATCGATAATTGCTTGTTCTTTATTATAGGTTTACAATATTTTACGGCAGAGCCTCTTTGCCTTCTGAAAGGTAGCTACATCGTTATAGTTAGCCATATATCTAGCCCAAATAGAGTATGCTCTGTGCATGAACCAAGGGCACGACCATGCATCAATGTGTTTCGTGAAGGGATGGCTTGCATGATGACACTTTGAGGCATGTACATGCTTCCAGCGGCAGTTAAGACAACGTGAAATTATCATACCTCCAATCGAGAGATAGTATATTATTATATTCTAGATCCTGCTGCCCTGGTAATAAACGGTATTACCCAAATTGTTCATTTACAATTGTTCGAATGAACAATTGACCGAATTTAAAGGGTCACAATTGACCTTTTCACAATTGACCATATGTTTGGCGTTAGGTGGGGGGTTATGGGAGGTTTCCCCCCACATATATGTTACAATTGACCTTCACAATTCGGTCAATTGTGAAAAGGTCAATTGTAATTCGAACAGTTGTAAAACGAACAATTCGTAATAAACTGCTTGGCAATATCCATACTTTTGTGTCTCACGAGAATGCCGCCATCCTGGCCACTGCTCTCGTTAACTCTCGCCTGGATTATTGCAATAGCCTTTTGAGTGGTTGCTCTTAGACTATCTTCTCCACCCTACAGGTCGCCCAGAACGGTGCAGTCCATGCCATTGCTGGTCTTTCTAAAAGAGCACACATCAAAACTGCAAGACAGGATTTACACTGGCTCCCCGTCAAGCATAGAGTGACGCACAAGCTCCTTACACTGACCCATAAGTGCATCCTCAATACTGCTCCCAAATACCTCTCTGACCGTCTTCAGCATTACACTCCATTGCGTACCCTTCGATCTAAGAACCAACTTAGACTTGTGCAGCCTCGGTTCAGACTGGCCAAAGCAGGTGGCCTTAGCTTTGATGCACTGAGCCCTACTGCATGGAACTTACTTCCAATAGCCCTTAGAACCACTATGACTGTTGACTTCAAAAGAGGGCTAAAGACCTTACTCTTCAATCACCCGCCTGACTAAGTACTCTTCCCGACTTCTACCGTATGCTGCCACTCTTTTACTTATTTCTGACCCGGACCTTCTGTTTTAACTAGTTGAGTTTGTCTTGTTCTGTTTTGTGTGCGCTCTGAGGCCTGCGGGCATGTGGCGCTGTATATAAAAATGTAAATAAATAAAATAGATGTATATACTCGATTGGAGTATTTTTGGGCAAAACGCAAGAGAGCCTCCAAGCAGGTATGCTGTAACAGCCCTAATTTTATAAGGAACTTATGTGACCATATTTCTGCTCTATAGATTACTATAGGAATGACCTTGGCAGTGTATATTTTGATGATAGCCTTAATGGTGAGACCACCGTATCTTCGAGCAAAGAGACAAATTGCTCCAATATGCTGTGCGACTTTGAGCTGTACATTTTCGTATTGTATTCCTAGCTATTATATGCACCGCTTCGACCGTTTCATTCTTTATGTAACAGTTTAGGTACGTCCTAGGAATGATTCCCTTGGGCCTAAAGATCACAATTGTGTTTTTATTAGTGTTTATTTTTAAACCATTGAAGGTCACATATTCACTTAAAAAGGTAAGTGACTTTTGGAGGCCCCTAGCCGAGCAATTGCAAAATGTGATGATCTGATTGCGGTGGAATATTAGTGGAATCAGGTAGAATATCACCCAGATCGGACAGATACAAGTTAAAAGGTGTTGGGTTCAATATGCATCCCTGCCAGGGGCGTAAGTTTAGGGCGGACAAGGGTGTTTGTCCCTCCCCAACTTTTGTGGCACCTCTTTTTGTCCCACTCGTTTGGCAGGGGGCCCCTCCATTTAGATGCCATTCCCCCCCCCCAACATTTTCAGCAAAGTTACTCCACTGATCCCTGCTTTGTACCAATATTACATTGATATTGAAATTCACTCAAGCAACAAAGAGTCAACGTACAGACGCTTATCTTGACGCGTGTGTGACTTGTGGTAAATAAAGTAAACACATACATGCAGAATGAATATCTGTGTTGACATTGACTATGAGGCTTTCATGGAGAGGGTTTCAGATGTATGCCATGTCTTAAGCGTTCAGAGGTTTCCAAAATAACGAGAGGCAGATTCAAAATCCTTTAGGCCTCTCGCCACATAGAGATTAAAATCCTGCAGGCCATTCGCCTCATTGAGATTAAAATCCTTCAGTCCAGTCGCCTCAAAGAGATTAAAATCCTGCAGGCCAGTCGCCTCACAGAGATTAAAATCCTGCAGATCATTCGCCTCATAGAGATTAAAATCCTGCAGCCCAGTTGCCTCACAGGGATTAAAATCCTGCAGGCCAATCGCCTCACAGAGATTAATATCCTGCAGGCCAGTTGCCTCACAGGGATTAAAATCCTGCAGGCCAGTTGCCTTACAGAGATTAAAATCCTGCAGGCCAGTTGCCTCATAGAGATTAAAATCCTGCAGGCCAGTCGCCTCATAGAGATTAAAATCCTGCAGGCCAGTTGCCTCATAGAGATTGAAATCCTGCAGGCCAATCGCCTCACAGAGATTAAAAACCTGCAGGCCAATCACCTCAGTCATTGATGCCAAAATGTTATTTCTCACAGTGATTCAAGACTACCAGCAGTTTAGGTTCAGAGAGTGCTTCGGTACAGCATCATTTTTCCAGTTCAGACTCCGCGGCCACAACATCATTGAAAAGGAAAAGAAGTCCTTTTTTTGCCACTTTGAAAAGTTTATCTTGCTGTTCGACTTGAGGGAATATGAAATTGATCTGAAACGTTGAGTATCATAACAATGGCGCCAGTTTGCATTCGCTTTAAGGTTAGTGATGGTGTTAGGGCAAAATAAAATTCTAGCAAGACAAGAACCGAAATGCTAAATCCCCTTTGAAGTGATTGCTGTACAATGTATTAACGGTCCCCAACCTGTTATGAAAACAAAAACTAATTTCATTAACCCCTCCTTTATGGATAAAATGCAAAAAACTGTAATGTCCCCAATATTACAAACCCCCTCGCCCCCTAGACTCTGTAAAACCTTATTTCAGGTTGCCTAAACGCAGGGAAACTGTGTCAAACTGGCAACTTAACTGTGGAACTATCATTAAGACTCACACATTATTTTGCATCTTACATATTCTGCTTTGGGGTCTTGTGTGGAAAGAAAACAACCCTGCGAGGCATGTGGTACTCCGTGCCAGAAACAGCAAATGAGATCGTACCATTAACGGTAATTATTTGGAACTTTCTACTGTCTACAACGTGGTGGACCGTCCCACGTTCCCCTTCGTTGGCCTTGGCACCTGAAATGAGATCGTACCATTAATGGTAATTATTTGGAACTTTCTACTGTCTAGAACATGGTGGACCATCCCACGTGCCTCTTCGTTGGCCTTGCCACCTGATTTCTGTTGGAATGTCTTGAACGGTTGCAAACATCAATGCTTGACACCTTTAGGTCCACGTCAACTAAGAGGGAATGTGGCCTCCCTCAGCATTCCTTCACATCCCAAGTCCATTTCACCATCCCATCAGCCCTTTATTGGGCCTCATCCACGTCATTCGTACGTAGACAGCCAACCGGCTGATCCTTAAGGTAGCCAGGGTATCTATCACTCGGGCATCTAGCTTAGGCAGTTCAGACACTGGATGTGTCCCAGCCGACTCCTGCGGACTGTGGCCAACCAGAACAAGTCGCTTCCTGGCAGACAAGGTCGGTCATTACTCTCCCATTCCTGTTTCTCCTGCGGACTGTGGCCAACCAGAACAAGTCGCTTCCTGGCAGACAAGGTCGGTCATTACTCTCCCATTCCTGTTTCTCCTGCGGACTGTGGCCAACCAGAACAAGTCGCTTCCTGGCAGACAATGTCGGTCATTACTCTCCCATTCCTGTTTCTCCTGCGGACTGTGGCCAACCAGAACAAGTCGCTTCCTGGCAGACAATGTCGGTCATTACTCTCCCATTCCTGTTTCTCCTGCGGACTGTGGCCAACCAGAACAAGTCGCTTCCTGGCAGACAATGTCGGTCATTACTCTCCCATTCCTGTTTCTCCTGCGGACTGTGGCCAACCAGAACAAGTCGCTTCCTGGCAGACAATGTCGGTCATTACTCTCCCATTCCTGTTTCTAGGAAAATAAAGGACCATGTCATGTCCAGCAAGCAAAGACTTTCATGGGGCCATTTTCAGTGCTAGGGAGTACAAACGTTAGGCGTCAGCCATCTACACCTTACTTTTACCCTCCAGGGCATTTTCATGCCTTTCCAAGGTATTGCAGAGGAACAAAGCAAAGTTTGCATCTCTGCTTCGCGTTCCTCCTCCGTTTTGGAAGAGCACCCCGGTTTTACGCCTGCATGAGATTTTCATGCAGCTGTAAAACCAGTGGATTCCCGTGGAATGCGCCTCGTATTTACATAGTGTAATTAGCAGGTGGATTCCCCTCGAATATATTATAAAACGCCGCCTACAAAGCTTTGCAGGCGACATTTGATTTTTGACAAAACGGAGTGTAAAAGTGAAGAGTAAACATGATTTCGCCTTGATGTACTCATCACAATTAACACCACTTTGTAATTGTTTAAAATGGCATGCAGGGTACCAGCAACACGTAAATGCTAATGTTGGCGGTCCCCGGCATGCAATTACCATATACCATAAAATGAGCCGCTCAGTGTTTTCCTGAATGAGTGCATGTCACTGCAAGTTGCCACATCGTGTTTTCCACTATTCCACTTTAAAAAGTCCTACGTGCCCTCCCAACTGATCTCGAGATTAAAGTACGCTCGGCCGTTAATCATCGGATTGGCCACGTGGAAAATGTTGGCCTGCGCGTTTGCATAGAATCATTTCAAAAGCTCTGCAAGAAGCAGAACACCAGAGATGATTAAATGTCAAAGGTAAAGAGATCATGCTCCTGCAGCCAGAGGGTCCCCCTACTTGCTGCTGGAGGAGGTGGAGTCCAACATGCCTAAACGGAGTGTCACATGTTTACGTGTCATTTTATGGCTGGGTCATGTCAAATGGTTTGTCACCACACTTACATGTATATGGAAACCCCCAAAACACACATACTGCATTCTCAAGCTTCTTTTGTTCACTCTGTTGAAATCATCTTCCAGACTAATCATATTCTGATCAGAACACAAAGTACCACATGTGTTCATCTTGTAATAATCCAAGATATATTTAATTAAGCTCTTTCAGATCTTGTAATGATGTATCTATAGTATATATTAAAGCGTCCCCCAAGGCTCGGTCCTCGGACCCTTCTTATTCTCTCTTTACACCTCACTCCTTGCCCCTATCATCTCCTCCTTTGGGATTTCTCACCATGTCTATGCCGATGACACCCAGCTGTTCCTCGCCTTTTCCTCCTTCACCTCTGACTTACATCTCAACCTCTCTTCCTGCCTTACTGCTATTAAAAACTGGATGTCATCTCACTATCTCTCTCTTAACACTGACAAGACAGAATTCTTGTTCTTTCCTTCCGACTCCCTACCCTCTCCATCTCCCCCTCCTACCATCCATTTTCCCCCTTCTAATCTTCCAATCTCCAACCATGCTCGTAATACAGGTATATACTTTGACTCTTCCCTCTCCTTCTCTCATCATATCTCCCTCTCTGCTCGGGCATGTCGCTATCATCTCTTCAACATCCGTAAAGTCCGTCCCTCTCTCACCTTCCGTGCTACCAACCTCTTCATTTCCTCCCTCATCTTCTCTGGCCTTTTCTATTGTTCTTCTCTCTTCTTCAGTCTTCCCGCTTCCCATCTTGCCCCCCTCAAATCCCTTTATCAATCTGCCATACGTACCCTCTGTCTACTCTCTTCTCATGACTCTATTTCCAACTCACTTTCTTACCTAGGATGGCTTCCTTTCCACTCCCAGCTTGAATTTCACTTCCTTTGTCTTGTCTTTAAATCTCTTCATGACCTTGCTCCTCCTTACCTCTCTTCTCTCCTCTAATTCTATTCCCCCTCTCACTCCCAACGTTCTGCTGATCTCTTCTTACTTTCTGTTCCCCCACCACCATAGGCCTCTTCTCGTTTCCGCTCCTTTCAGCTTCTTGCCCCCTTACACTGGAACTCCCTACCTCTCCCTATCCGCTCTTCACCCACCTATTCCTCTTTCCGCTCCTCACTGAAAGAACTTCTTCACTCCCCTCCCAGATACCTTCCCCCTCTCTCTATTCCCTCCCTCCTTCTATTATCCTCTCTGTTCTTCTTATCTTTATCTGTCCCCTTATCTCCTATAAACTCCTCTCTTTTGTTGCTCACTTCACTCATTACTCTCTCCCTCTCCTCTTCTATCCCCCTCCTCTCCTCTCTATTCTTACTTGCAAATTGTTCTAAATACTGATTTTATGGTTTGATTCATGTTTACTGTTTTGCTTCTACTCTTCCATGTTTGATGTGTTACTTGTTGTTTCCTGAAAAGCGCCTTGGATTAAGGCTCTATATAAAACAATAAAAATACAAAAAATACAAATACAAGTATATTTATTGAAAATGAAGATTGCATTACAAGAAACAGTGTAAAAAGGGCATATTGGTGGCAGCGCGGTGCCAACGGTAGGTACTTTCCAAACAATGAGATAGTCATGGTAAGGTAGGAAATACATGAAACCGAATGGTGGCATAGAAGGTACTGGAAACAGAAAATGGGGAAATGAGAAAAAAGACTTAAAATACATCTTCAGCAATTACAGTAGGTACACATACTTATCCCCGTATGTATTCCAGTGGTGACCGTGACAAGGGATCATTGGAAGTGGTGGAGTAGAACTCTAAAACTGAGGGGCTCCCTGGAGGGAGAGGAGGGGGATCTTGAAGCCATTCACGGTAGATTGTCCCCAATTTCTGACAGTACCGATTGGAACCCAGGAAGCCGAAGGAGCAAAAGTGGGCGACAGCACAGGGTAGGCTGGATGGGAGAGGATTAGGTTGAGGAGAGCGCAGAGTGTGAGGAGGCGCGTGCTTGGATGCTAGGAGATAGATTGTGCAGGAATATGCGGGGGGGAAGGCTAGCACATGGATGGATTAGAAGCTCAAGAAGGCATTTGAAGAGGGAAGGATTTGGCATGGATGGCTATCTCATATTAAGGCACTGTAAGACGTGGGCAGGGATTGTGGGTGGCTGAATATGGGTAGAAACTCTGATAGCTTATTGAGCAGTGCAAAGGAGTAGAGCAGGAGTCCCATTAAGAGAGGCTGAGTAGTAATCGGCCTCTCTTAATGAGTGTGGCAAAGAGCGTTCTGCTGGAGTGGTAGGTGTGGCGGGATGGGTTGTACAGATGTTGAGCAGGATAAGACTGGCAGTCTCAGCAGTGGAGCTGTGGAAGTGCTGTCAGAGTGCCACCAGAATGTGTGCCTTAGGGGCGGAGGGCAGGGGGTAATGATATAGGAGAGGTGACACAGGGCATGGCTATGAAGGTTACGAGACAGACCCTTTGAGCGTCCGAGGAGTGAAGCATTTAGTATGTAGCACCATCCTGGCACATATAGTAGGCATGGCGAGGAGGGGAAGTAGTATCTCTTACTTCGTTCTCCAAGTCCAAGTGTTATGTGGCATATTTCACCTACTTACATAGGTGTGCATTTCAGCTTGAAGGGGGAACTATAAGGGAAAAGGATTTTGTGACACATTTCATCCATTTGCCTCGCATTGGTTGCACTATTTCCACAAAGCCACGCAACGCCACCTTTCAGTCCATTGCGCTAGTCGGGAGCACTGCACTGGGACCGAGTTGGGGACCAGGTCCAACCTTAAGTGCGCCTCCTGTAACGAGGCAGAACTCACAGTTACTATCCAGGTTATACCTGTCCAAACATTTCAACTAAGTCCAATGGAAGGTACTGTGCATGCATGATCATCGAAGAATGCCTTGAATGTACAAGTGGATCCTGGTGTAAGGATACAGTTGGTGGTCAATTCTCATTCATATGAGAATGCGAGGTGGCCCTGACCAGACAGGTCATCTTTACATGGGATGTCAAGGGTCTAGCGTTCTGATGTGCACACACATCAGGTAACTGCAGCAGCAGGGATTCCCCCGAGAAGGCTGAGTTAGCCCAGCATGGCGCTCTACATGTTTCTGGGACATACGATTACATACCCAGGTACTTTATATAATAGCACGTATGTGTCCACACTAAGAGCCTGAAAAGAGGCCTCTCCTAGGTTCACACCATGCTCCCAGTGCCCCACTCATCCTTTCCACATGTCCAGATATTTCTGTAACTCAACCGCCACATGGAATATCTGTATGCAGCCCGCCGCACCGCCAATCCCTCTTTTGCATGCGCATGCGTACATTTAGTTCTTCGGCTTCATCAGGTGCCATGATGCTGATGGCACTACCCCTCCTGCACCTGCGTTTCCCCCACAACAACCACACCAGCTGTTCTTCCTCATCCTTGACCCTTGCTCAGCCTGGCTCATGCATGTACTTTAGATAACACACTGCTTTGCTCTCTGGCCATTGGCAACTGTAAAAGGAACCCAAACTCCCCTGCAAGCACAAAACAGTCTGATTGAATTTTCCATGATTTAAAAAGGAGCTGTACATAAATAATGGGCGTTCAAAACGATCCTTGACGTATCGCTTCATAGCAGGCAAATGGCCCCATTACATAGGTGACTACATAGGTGACATCTCAAGCCGGCCTGACTTCTTTCCCGCTAACAATGACTTGCATGCATGTCTCATAGGCTCGGTCTTATAATAGGAAAGCAAAACTACAAGTCCCAGAATGCACACTCCTGTGGGCTGAAAAGCTATGAATAGATGCAAATACATGGTGCAGATTGCATATGATAAAACATCCCATGCACACGATGTTCTGGAGGGTTTTCCTTAGAAAGGAAGTGTGATACATTGCTTAGATAATCAGCCTTTGACATGGGAAACCCAGACCCTAATCCCAGCATCTCAAATCAGCTTATTGTGTGCTCTTGGGAAACAGCATGGTTTCTCCCTGAGCCAGTTCTCCTATCCTGGGAAGGCGAGTCACACTACAATCTACTGCCCAAACGTGACTCTAATCGGAATACCTACCAAGGAACCACCAGCAATTGTCCAATCACTGACACGTCTTCCTAAAGTCCCGTCAGCAGACAACAGACCCCATGAACTATTATATCTCTAGATGAAATAGTAAGCAATAGCAACAATTCTTTCTCCATTAGACGGCCCAGGACGGGCTTGTTTAGGTCTTCAACTATTTGTAATTGTCCAAATCCTTCCATTTTAATGTTCCATCCATTCTTCTTTCCCTCTCGCTTCATTTCTATCCAAGACACTCCAACACTCATTGCTAGCGATTCTTTGGAGGCAACTTTGTGTGTTTGTGTTTACTCTTGCCCCCTTTCCAGACTGAAGTAAACCTGTGTTATTTGTACTGTACCTTATTTACAATTTAAATCCATTTAATTGCATATGTACTCACCTGTATCATTTATTTTATTCACAACTCAAATACACCACTCTCACTTTGTACACGTGTGTGGACTATTTGATATCACGTTTGTTTGTCTTCTATTAAAATTATTTGTATCCACGTGACTTCAAAACTCAGGGGGTCATTCCGAGATTGGAGGCAGCCATGGTGCTACTAGCACCATGGCTGCCTCCAATACCGGGTCCGGGTCCAGTCTGCTTGAATGGGGACTTACTGGGACATTCCGACCTGTGCGGACCGGGTAAGTCTCCATTCAACCAACCATTCTGCATTCCCATTTGAGCCCCCACAGGGCTCAATGGAATGGGGAAGGCGCTAATTACGGGCCCGTGAATAGCATGCCTGTTATTAGCGCCCTGGTCCCTTAGCGGACCCGTAAAGGACGTGTGGTCAGACCACACGTTCTTTACTGCTCCCACTAAGGGACCTCCGAATTGGGCGGTAAGGGTTTAACAGCACCAGTCTCCTTACCGGTGACCGTTAACCCTTACCGCTCAACTCGGAATGAGGCCCTCAGTGTATATATAAAAGTCAATATTTAGAACACTGGCTAAATTTCACGCATCAGAAACCTTCCATGAGGAGTACTTTAATATCTGTCACCACCTACTCTTATTGTTTTTCTCCATAAACCACATTATACCCTTATATGGTTGCTACAAGTGCAGACGAGCAGACCACTAATGATGGAATAACAAAATTAAGTTAGCTTTACCCGGGGAATACAGATTAAACTCAGAATCTGTCTCTATGCTATTTTCCCCAGTGGTAGACTTTCTGTGTTGATGACTATATTACTGCCCGCACTACCACTGTGGACTGGGCAACCCAATTTCTGATTACTACTCCTATCCTGGGAAAGCATAGAAACCGGTTAGATGCGTTTCTATAAATGGCTGAACATTTAATTTACCATAAACCTGCTACAAGTAACTGGACACCTGTAACAGCTAAACCAAGAGAGAGAACCAATGCAGAGATAATGGGCCTCATTAGGACCCTGGCGGCCACGGAATGAACGGTGCCAGTAAGGGACCGGCACCGTTCATTCCGGGCCGCCTCATTACGAGGTCTGCTGTGGGTCCTGCTCGGGATGCCTGGCCAGCCAGGCATCTTTAGCGGGACTCGCTAGCAAGCCAGGATGCCAACAACGGGCCCCTCATCAATGGGCCCTTTATTAGCACCCTCCCCTATGGGGCTCAATGGGGATGGGGATTAATTTTTTGCCAGAGCCCAGAAAAGGGCAATTACCGGGTCCTCCAAGGTCGGCATGACCCGGTTATTGCCCTTTTCTGGGCTCCGGTAAAAAATCATTACCGGTGGCAGCCGTGCCCTTAATAAGGGCACGGTTAGCGCCAGGGTCGTAATGAGGCCCAATGAGTGCGAGAGGAAAAGAATGAGAGAGAGAGGGAGAAATAGAGTGGGACAGAAAGAGAAAAAAAGATAAAGCATGGGAGAGGTACAGTTAGAGGTGAATGGAAAAAGAGGGAGCTAGAAAGAACGAACACACAAGATGCAGGATGGGACGAGTGTGTAAATGAGAGAGGGCGATAGAGAGAGCAAGGAAAAGATGATTTTATGAATATAGGATTAATAGATATTTTTCTCTTTGATAATAGTCAGTTCCCTTCGGGATATCCAATAACTACATATCTACATCTCCTCCACTGAACTACAATTACAATAACCGCATCCTCCAGGTCAAAAACAGCAATGAACACAAATGGCACAGTGGGGTCAGGCACTCCATGAAGTTGGGACTAGAGTATGTTTCAGTATACAGAAGGGGCCACCCACGCCTCAGCGCAGTACTCGTCCGTCTCCTGATCCTCCCAGACTCTGCCCTCCCAGCCACCACCCCTTCTAGCTGACAAATGTCTTTGAACAATCGGGACTGTGGCGCTCAATCTGCTGTAATAACCTCAACAATGGAAAGTGACAGCCATGATGAGCGCCCAGTGTTGCCACTTCTGCAGTAACCGTGCTGGTGATTTCAATGTGTTCATTCCATGCGCTGATCAAACGCACTTGTATGGTTTCAGGTGAAGCAAGTGACGTTGAAAGCGACACAGAGGATCGACAAAAAAGTAAGTCATTGATTTGCCGCTCAATCCCCGTGAATCCTCATCAAGAAGAGTGCTTTCGCTTAATTTATTTCTGTGTATGAATTTTGATCAATGTTATGCAAAAATTCTAAATAGATGCATACAAATGTGATGTATAGTCTCTGAAAACATTTATAATGTACATGTTGTATTTGTTGAAAATCAGGCTCATATGTATTACGGCTGTCTTGGCCGATTGCATTTTCCTCTGTCTGATCCTGTATTACATAGACATTGGTGTGTGGCTCTCGTCTACTTTTTGATAACTTCTACTTTAAAAAAAACACTTTTTCCACTCTGGTTGTCTTTAAGCAAATGAGTGTCTTGACTAATGATAACTTATTTCTAATAGCCCTTTTTTTAACAAAATCATTTTAAAGAGTCCCAGTGTTTTGAATGCCCTCTGTCTTGGTTAAGGGACTTGTGAACACA
Source organism: Ambystoma mexicanum (assembly GCF_040938575.1). Taxonomy (NCBI): domain Eukaryota; kingdom Metazoa; phylum Chordata; class Amphibia; order Caudata; family Ambystomatidae; genus Ambystoma; species Ambystoma mexicanum. The sequence goes on along the minus strand of NC_090938.1, from coordinate 108,003,087 downwards.
CCAAAATTGTAAAATGCTGGTTCAAGCATCACTCTGTCACTGTAACTGGTTTCCGCTCTCGACACCTAGTGAGTAGCTGGTGGGGATTCCCACACAGTAACTATGCACCCACGTCTCATCCCAACTGTGTTCTCGCCGAATGTGACATCATTATCAAATTGGCCATCGCAACCTATTTCCCATCTGTCTCATTAGCCCCTCAAATCAAGCAAACCCATCTACCCATTCCCTCTCACCAGCTTATTTGTTTGTGGGTTTATATAGCGCATATAGTTTATGTAGAAAGCAATAGACGATTTACAAGTCATTTGGAGTTAACAGAGATCAGCGGGGAGGGGAGGTCACAGGTTACAGTAGCTTGGATATCACTTACTGCAAGGGTGGTACATGCCAAGGAGTAGCAGATGGAAAGTGACCACTAGGTACTTGATGAGGAGCAGGGTCTTGAGTTCCTTCCTGGACTGCAGGAAGGTTGGAGCGGTCTCGATTAGTGGTGCTCGGTGGTGCTCGTACTCGATACATGGTGGCATGCAGTAGGCTGTGCTGTCACAAGAGAAGGCTTATATCTTCGTTTTCTCTTTGCATACAAGTTTAGTCACACGCCTCGCAATGGGCTGGCACTTAGAAACAGGGGTGGACTGAGAACCCAAAGAGGCGCTGGAAATCATTTTCAAAGTCGTCCCATATTACACATTTTGAGCAAGCCAAACCCTTTTCCTATGAGAACATGTGTAAATAAAATAGGTAACCACACAAACGAGGCACAGGGTGCAGAGGCCCACCAGGAAATCTCCAGAGTTCCCTGTAGGCCAGTCCACCCCTGCCTAGAGAAGCTTGCCTCACCTCAGCCTGCAGGTTTTGGGGCTAGGTAGGGTTCCATGTAATAATGTCGCCACAAAAATCTCGCCATGCAAAAATATCGCCGAAAAAATGGGCGTTTTTTGTGGCAACATTATTGCATGGAACATGCGGGGGACACCCCTGCAACCCCCAAACTTTTTTTTTAATTTATTTTTGCCCCTGTCCCCATATATATGGTCACCCATATAATATTGCCGCAACCTTTTCCCGGCGATATTATTTACGGCGATCATATATATAGGGATAATATTACCTGATACCCTAGGTAGACTGGTGTTCATGCAGTAGTTGCCTTACATGTGATGCAGGCAGTTTTGAAGAATATTCTGGCCAGTATGGGTAGCCAGTGTAATTCTCTTAAAATGGGGGAGATTTAGTCAAATGTGTTAATTCCTGGTATGGGATGGCATTTGTACACAGCACTGTACGCCACTCGCATCCCTCCCTATCCATTCCAATTGCAGCGATCCTTTTCGCTGACACCTGTACAGCATGCAAGTCTAATGATACCACTGATCCTGGTGCTGTGTCGGGACACACTAGGGGGCGGAAGAGGAACTCCGCTGGGATCCTCCAGTCCATTCTTCTTAGTTCTGGAATTATGTGGGCCAAAGTCTTTAGCCCTTCAATAAACATTTCCTCATTTTCCGGCAACCCTCGTACCTCCTGTGTGGTTGTGTAAGCTTGCACTACCAACATTGCACGCAAGGGGCATATCCCGGGTGTAGAACACACTATTCCTCTCTCGGTAAATGATATGGTCATGTTAAGTTTACTCAGGAGATCCCTCCCTAATAAATTTATTGGTGAGTGTTCATAATACAGTAAGGGTGTCTTTACAGTTTTACCCCCCACTGTTACATCCAATGCTTCTGTGTAAGGAACTTCAATTACAGCCCCAGAGAAACCCTGCGTCTCTAACTTCCGGTTAGATAACGGGAACTGGCCCTCTCTGATACATGATTTTTCCGCTCCCGAATCAACCATGAATATGAACTGCTTGTCTCCTATCTGTGCCCCTACCAATGGTTCCTCTGCTGCATTGTAGGTTGTAGACAGAACTGGACACGCAAGTGTTCTCTGTGGGCTGTCCTATGCGGGGTGTCTCATTGCTCCCCCCTGATTAAAGACACTTCCTGAAACCACTGACATGCCGTTGTAAGGTGCTGGTACGGGGGCCCCGTTTGCTGTTGTCGCGAAGGGGTTGCCTGGCGTATACTGCATATTGTCATTGTTTTGGGGGTGGTTCTGTGTTCTATACTGGTGCCTCTGTTGCTGCTCGGCATCACCTCGGCCTGGGTTTCTCAGCTGTTGTTGTCCCATTGGAAGACCATATGGGCTCCCCGGGTGGGGGTGGCCATACTGTTCTACCTCTTGGAACCCATTGTTGGGTCTAGCTCTGCACTCCCTAGAGTAATTCCCCCACCGTCCGCAGTTCCAGCAACTCCCTTGTGCGCCTCTAGGGCCCTGCCATCCATTTCCTCCCATTCCCCCATACCCCTGTCCACCTCCTCTTCGGCCCCTCTATCCACCTCGTCCCCCTCGAGGGGTCCACTCTTGCCACTGCGGACCTCCGCCTTGCTCCTGTTCATTCCACTGCCGCTGTCCTGCTCCAACCAAATTAGTTGCCACCCTTCCTTGTATTGCTATCAGCCCCTCCTCCTCGTCATCTCCCTCCCTGCTGTGTGGGAGCGCGGCTACTGCTGCTGCAACCTTCACCAACTTTGTCTGTACTAACTTTGCTTCGTCTGCCAATCTTTTCTGCGCCACCTCCTTCTCCCTCTCCTTTATTCGCTTACAATGGTGTACTATTATGCTCTGAATCTCAGGCCATCCCTTTGCTTCAATGCCTGCTATTTTGTCGAGCACCTTTTGCACTTCTTTGGGGAGCCCTCTTTTTATAATGAAGTAAAATAAAGATGTCGATTGATACCAGGGCGTGCCCGTTTCTGCTCTCCACATCTCTTGGACCCGGAAAATGTAATCCATAGCCTCCTCCCCGTCATTCATTGTACACTGCATCACTGACTGTAAGTCTGGCGTATCTGGGAATGTTTCACGTAAGGCATCCCACACCCTGGCACGCACTGTGTTAAAGGAGGCTCCATCATGGCGGTCGCAGTCTAATGTTACTCCCGGGAAACCGGCCTTGACCCATACTCTCTCAGCCTGATCCCCCACCGCTGATACAAGCAAGCTCTTCACATCTCCTATTGCTAGGGGTACCCCAGCAGTGTGTTTCTCAAAGGCGTATATCCACTTACTTGCCCCTCCTGATAACGGGGGCAATAGCTTTAATAAATTGGCTTTATCCATCTGAGCTCATGGGATATAGTTAGGCCTCCCTCCTCCCCTGTGTATCAACGGGAGCTGTAGTCTTCCTTTTGTCGTTGCATCTGGACCCGTTTTGGCTGCTGAGGTCCTCAGTGATGCCATTTTCCCCACTCTGTTCCTTAATCGCCCCGTCCACTCATCATCCAGGGTTCTCATTGAACATGTACCATCCCCCCCTCCCATTGCCATGCTCAACCTGTCGCTTTCTTCTAATTCGTCCCTTATATCACATAGTAATTCCTCTCTGTCCCCCATAGGCCTTTCTTCATTGTCAATATCTCCCACTCGTGTCCCTATTTCGATTATTCGTGTCGGTTCTTCTTCAATTCTGAACAGTATCTCACCTTTTTTCCACCCCTCTTCAGGTTTTCTATTCTCACCTGGCACTCTAGACGTGTGCCCTGATCTAGCCGCATTAAGTGCTGTTTGTCCACACATGTTTTTTATCCTCGAGAGCTCATCTTTTGCTATTGAGAGTCTTGACTGTAAATCATCTGTGAGTTTCTCTATGTCCACCCTTTGTGTACTTGCCTGGCCTCGCTCTCTTGTACTTTCATATGGTGGGGGTGCCGTGGGCCGGCGGGGTGTAGCAGTTGTCGGGGGAGGCACATATGTGGGGTCACTGTATCCTTCTGCGGCCACAGGCTTGTTTAATATCGGGTACAAACTTATTACCTCTACTGGTGGCGCTACACTTGACAATTCTTTAACATCTTTCTGTATCATTAGTGGATTGTCTGTGGTGGACGGGAGATCAGGATTTAATGCTGGTGTTTTAGGCGGTGGTATCTCTTCAAATAACCTCCAGAGATCTAATACTTCTCTCCTATTTTGCAACTGCTTCCCCTTGTACTTCAAACAAATGCATGTGGCCACCATATCCAGAACACTTTTATCAAATGACCCTCCCTCAGGCCATATCTGGGGTAACCCTTCTCCCTTCAACTCGGTTATCCATTGGTCGTGATATTTCTTAATCCGCTCCGCGTACCCTGGTAGATTCTTACAAATATGTGATAAGGGTGTTTCGGCCCCCATCCCTGTGCCCTCCTAGTACTTGTGTGTTTCTGTGTGTCTGCAACTACAATGTAGGTGTATTATCAATATTATTTTTCGTTTTCTACTTCACAATCAATAACGAGCTCCTTTGTGCGCTTCCCCTTGTCTGCGCAATACAAAACTGGCTGTACACAGTTTCTATTCTATTCTCTTTGGGGGGCACATACAAGAGCAAACCATCATTTATTTTGACAATATCAACCCGGAAATCAAAAAGGTACCCACTCACTTCACCGTGTCATTTCTGTCTTCAAAAGTTCTATCCGGTCACACTTACCATGACCATTTAACTACTATACATTCATAGCCGTTTTACACAATTACAACATCAACTTGTTGTCTGACACATACGAGGTGCACACACCTCTTGGTAACACTCTATTCACAATTCACGCCGTCCTCCCTTTTCTCCCTAGCCGGCTGTCCCTGTCCGTCTTACTTGGATATATGGATGCGCATATATATATATATATAGGTCTGCTCTTCCCTCTTCTAGTAGGACTCTTACTTTCTCCTTAAATTTGTGTTAATCTCACTTTTTATTTTCCCCCTAACCCTAAAGAAAAGAAAAGAAAGAAGTAATAGCGGTCACTAATATATTCTCAGTGCCCCCTTTTGCTGAACACTTTTATCTTATAATCCACTTCTTCATATATTCCCAGTACTAGTCAAGATAGCACTATGCGGCGCCGCCTTCCACCCCCTTTCGGAGCTAGGTTCCCGTCACTTTTATCTCTTATTCACCTCTTAATCCTAATGGCCATATGCAAAGAAAAAGCAAGGAAAATTTTAGGATGATCCTTAGTAGATCTGCGTACCCCCTCTTCGTTCCCTGTCCTACACTTCTTCCCCCACTCCCTTTACAATCGCTCGCACTCAGTACTCACGTGCCCGTCTTGAACCGATAGTCTCCGAAACTGGGTCCGTCCAGGCAGTGTCGCCGTCAGCTCAACAGTCAGCCCCGGCTCCGGCAAGCGGTACTCAAAGGGGATTTTTCAACCGGGATCCCGTACCCTCTCTCTTTTGAGTGCGCACTTCTTAGTGTACCGGTCGCCGTTGGCGGGCAGCCTCCCGGAGCCGGCTCACCCTGCGTATCCCTTTTCGACCGGAGATTCTCGTGCCAAAAGGGGACGGTAATGTTAGGTCGGGAAAGAATAAATAATAATAATAATAATAATAATCACGTCGGGGTCACCACTGAAGGCAAGCGTCCCCAGCCAGCACGATCCTCCCCACAATGAGAGACAATGAAGGACTCTCCCAAATCGGGAATAAGGCCAAGACAGAGTGCGGGTGAGCTTAAATGGGAGTTTATCAATGAGAATATGGCATGCAAAGAACTCTGCAAACTCCGAGAGCGCTCTGTCTGACAATAGCAAAGACAGGCTTATATATTTACAAAAAACGTCATAAGAACCTACACACTATAGGGGGCACAAGTTCGATGGTATTGGGTGGCGATGACTAACTATAGGTGCTGCTGTGATGCGGTTGGCTTTGGCTCGAAGACGTCACTGGTCATCCTCGTGGGTTGGGCTGGGCCTGGCAGGTTGGCTGAGTTCATCCGGGCGGTGTTGTTGTGCCATCGCGGCCAGTGTCAGAGATGAATGTCTTTTCCTGACTTATTTGCCCTAGGCCATGCACACCGCAGTCATTCAGTCATTTCAATATTATCTTCTTTAGTAAATCTTCCAATAGGTTATTCTACAGGTTAATGCAACACAGGAGGAATGTACCTTGTGAGGGGTCTGGCGGTAATACGTCAGGACATGGTTACCAGTGTCCTGTTGACCGGGGCCATAGGTCGAGGTGCTAAGCTTCAGGGCCTGGGACAGGCGGTACAGGTCTTTCTGTCTTGTTAGAAGTTGTTATAGATGTGCCGCTGTGTGTTGTCAAAGTGTTGGGTGTCCTGATTGCACAGGGCCATAGGTCTAAGATGATCCGGTGGGTTATGGGGTTTACGAGGGGGCGCCTTTGGAAGTGTGTGTTCAGGCAGAGGTTTACTGCTGTGCTGTAAATAATGCATATGGCGGGCCGTGGCCTTGGGTGCTGCAGAGGGGGCTACAAATCTTTGAAGCGGCTCCAGTCTGGTTGGGGGAGGCGGAGTAGCGCAGCGCGGGCCTCTGCTCTCATGCCTTGGCAGCCTTCGCAGGGTGGGAGGGGGAATGGCCTTGCACGTATTTCACAAAGGTATCTCCCCCGTGTGTTGCCGATTTTAGGTAAAAACATCACAAACATTTGAACACTCTATAATACTTATTCAAATCATTTTGAAACATGCATTTAAACTTTGCTGGATGTGTCTCGATTATACCCAGTCTGAGCACCTTAGTCATACACTATGTTTTAACAACTACAGTATTTAGTTATATGCATATACATTTGCAGTAAGTGAGGTAGTATTAGGGTTGGTGGAGTACATAGAAGGTAACCCGCCACTGTACGTGGCGGAGGTGGCACATGAGGGGCTTAGACATACACGTGTGACGAGTGCATTCTCGCACACTCTTCACATGTGCCCTTGGTATGGTTACATTCGTTTTCTTGTGTACCCTAGCAGCATCAGTTCAGTTGTGGCGCGGGACCGCGGGACGTGGGGCTTTCAATGATACTTATGAAGAATACTCCCCCGGAAATGCTTTTATCATTTGCACACCCCTGCAGGGGTGTGGGTCCTTCACGGCTGGTGTCATGTACGATAATTACACAATTTCACAGGTTTCATGTGTTAAAAGTGGTTTCTTACATTCATATTTGGGTACCTGTCTGCTTTCAGCAGATGACCATTCTACAGATCTTCCCATCGCCCAGGCCTTGCTGACCGGGTCATTGTGGGAGCAGTGATACACTGCGGAAGGTGAACTGTTACAATGTTAATGTATTACGCTAGATCATGCCCGTCTTGTTCGTGGGAACGGGCTTGCAGCGGATCTACCATGGTGCTGCGGAGACAGGGAGGACTGAAACTTTCCGAAGGTGGGGGCCGCCCTACAGCGCGCTGAGCTCACACCATCTTTAGCAGACAAAAAATGGTTTCTGAGGCCTAGCTAAATTTAATACGTGCGGGCAATGTCTTCAGCAGGTGAGCCATCCACCACCTGGGCCCTGGTGGTAAGGAGGGGACGCCCGATGAGCCATGGTCCTCACCTGGGGTGGAGATGCAGGCCAGGGGGGGGTCCCTTGGACCACCCCTCCCCTACAGTAGCCAGTGTAATTCTCTTAAAATGGGGGAGATTTAGTCAAATGTATTAATTCCTGGTATGGGATGTACAGCAACACGTTGAATGGCCCTAGGACACATGTGAGGAGGTCATTCCCTCCATTAAGGCTTGAGATTTTCAGGGCGTGCACACAGGTGGTAGGAAGGGTTTTATGGTAGTTGATACCAGGAGGAATGGTCTTTTTAGTTGATGTGTTGCCAGAAAGAGAGTTTGCTGTCAATATTGAAGGTTTGTGTTGTTGGAACATACATGGGGTCCACTGCCCATCTAACCAATCCCTTTTAGGTGGCATTTATTTTTCAGACGTCAACACTGTTGGGATCATGCCCGCTAAAGAAACCACCTGCCAACCTCTCCAGACCTCTATCCATCACCCAGTCCACTCGACCGCTTCTCTGATATTTACCCATAATCCTTTAATAGCTAATGGTTATGCATTCTCATAAAATGGGCATAGCATCTAGGCATGGAATGTACATTCTACATGACTGGCGCATTTGCCCTGATCAGCACTGGATTGCGGGCAATGCGTCTATGTGATGTTCAGCTATTGGGTTTAGCAACATGGAGCTATTGGGAGGCCAGCAGAACATGTAACATCATTATAATATATCATCCTTTTTCCAAGTAAAAAAAACTCAGTTATACGATATTGGGAGCCACTTCCAGTGAGTCGTAAACTCCATTTAGCCTCGCGCTGCAAAATATTTAGAACCTTTACACATGATCAGAGTAAACACAAACCCACGTAGTAGCTGAAAGCAGGGTTGCCCGGGGTAAAGGAACGTTTTGATATATTTCCTTTATTACATTTCAGTTGTTAGTACTGTTGGGGCTGTATGGATGCAAGATTACGAAGGCAGTGAGGAATTCCCTCCGGGTGGCTGGTTATAGGAGTTGTTTAGGGAACGACAGTGGTGGGAGATGGAGTGAATGGTTGCTTTAAGTGCTTTTTTTTTTTTGTTGTTCTATTTTTTGAAACCAAAGATCAGGGGAAAGCGCGAACGCAGTCCCCCACTACCAGAAATTATGCAGTCGAGTATCCCGCATTTGGGGACATCGCAGGGGTCAGCACATCCGGTGTGCAATGGATGAGCCTCACCCTGGGAGAACCATCTTAGTGATCATGGTGTCTCCCCTGCCAGGTAAGTATAGGTGGTAGGTTCTTGAACAGGTAGGTTTTTAGCAGGTTCTTAGACACTGCAGGGTAAGTTGTGGTCCTTTTGTTAATTGGAAGTGAGGTTCATCAGCAAGTGGTTGGCCATTCTGGACCAAAGGGTCTCAGTGGGAAATGAGAGACAAGGGACGAGCCTCCAGGGCCATCAGCAGTTCCCCTGCATCCTGCCTACTCTGCCCCGCTCCCTCTTCCAGGATCAATTTTACTTTGCCGAAAAGCAGCTGTCTGTAATGAGTTTGTGTTTCTCAGCACAGCTTTAGCCTCTTGGGCTATGATTCCTCTACTCTTAAACCATTATCTACACAAAGTTGCACGGGGTACTGCAGTAAGTGGCATAAATGAGCAGAACGTCTCTTCTTGGCGTGCACTAGACCGTAGGCTCTAACGGCCCGTGTTTGTACCCAAAATAGATCCACTTCATATTTTTTACCACACCTTTTTTACTGCATCCCTCAACTGCCCGCCACTCTCTCTCCATTTCATATTGCCTCACCCAAACCCATCTCCTGCATTTGTGGCCCACAAACGGGTACAGCATTCGCCGTAAAAAAAAATCTGCTTTGAGCTTCGTGTGGTAAAAATTATCAATACCATTCCAAGTGAGTGTGAGTCAAGGTGCCGCTGATGAGAAGCGGCCGGCGGCTAGATGTAAACATCATTTGGAAATGAAAAGCAAAACAGTTCTGCCGCACATGGCAGCAAAGCCGATTCACTCCACTGTATAATATATACAACTACTCTCTCACCCTGGAGCCGCAAACCACAAACTACGACACGCCCTCCACCATGTACACCTTGAGGACAACTGGTCGGTGTCCTCCATCTAATGCCCACCACGGCACTCAACTCACTACCCAAGAAAACTTGACCCACAGGGTTCTCCCACCAGATATCGCCGCCAACCAAAATGATCTTCTCTTCACAAATAATCAGGGCATCCAGGAGGTTCATAACCTCATGACCTCAGCCCCATTGCTGGGCACCACTACACACTTCTCACATAATGCCAGCAACACCTCACCCGATGATATTGTATTGCCTGCCTACGATGCCTGTAGCGTTGTAATCTCTGCCTCTAGACTGGATGCCAGTACTGTATGCCTCCAATGCTCATAACACCAAACTCACTGCGCCCATGACTTTTACTAATGTATTATATGCCTCTGACTATTGTGTTGATGTAATCTCTGCCCTATGCCTGATCCAATGTACTGCATACCTCAGATCTGGTCCTATAATTGGTGCTAATGACAAACCCAGCCCTCCTGTCATTAAGATTGCGACTCTGCACCCTACCCATCAGCCTTGTACCTTCCTATGCAGCTACCTGAACCCCCCCAGCCGATTCACTCACTGATGAAGAAAAACCTGCTCCCACCAGCCCTTCCCAGAGACACAGCCCACGCTCCATTGCTGCGCTTCACAGCCCCTTAATGCTCTCATCACCTTCCCCCTGCCTTGGACTGGATCGGCTCACCCTCTCCCAACAGAAGCCAAAAAATCACCCACAAGTACCGGCAAGCACTACCCACACCTACACCCATAGGGCACTCGGACACCGTGACCCATCATTTATCCTCACTGCCCCCTGCCCACGCTGCCTGGGGTGTCCCTGCAGCACCATTCATGCTCCCCAAGCCTCCCACCCCGATCGTCAGAGTTACAGCTGCGCCTCTTCAGCACCACGCACACCAGCCCTCCCCAGGCAACCTCAACACCACACCGCCCTGTAATGCTCATGGTACCTTGCCTGCACAGACTTTGCTCCCTACTGGAGCACCCCTGCTACCCTCCCAAGAGCAAACACCACCAACCAGACAGCACCTCATCACACACAACCACTGTGTACTACAGCTACCACCAAACCTTCCCCCACATACCGCCACTGCCTCCACCCAAACCCACCCCAGGCATCCCCACCTATCCCAACACTACGGCAACCCTTGCATGTGCACTCATAACCGCACAGTCCATCTGTGCCCACACCCCTGACATCCACAACCTCATACTTGCTAATAAACTTGACCTACTGCCCATAACATAAACCTGGCTGCACAAGGCAGCACACCCCGCCCCCTATCTTTCGCTCTACCAGCCAGTTTTTCTATCTTGCGAGCTGATAGAGAGGGTAGCCAAGGAGGAGGAAAAGTTGCCATCATCTCCAAATCGAACCTCCCCATCAGAGCCTCCCCACTTCAGACACTCCTGGGCTACAAACTCTGACTAGCCAAAATTAAGTCCACCCCCCAAACCACCATTAACATCCTATTACTCTATCCCGAACCTGCACATGCTGGTGCAACAGAAGCCGACATCACCCTGCTCATCGCACTCCCTCCTCAAGCCCAACACCTAATTTATACTCCTAGGTGACTTTAACCTCGGCTTCAAAGACCCTGCTGACCTGAAGGCCACTGCTCTCAATACAGCTCTCGACGAGATGAACTTCTCCCAATTGGTCCTCACTCCAACTCATGATAAAGGAAGGATCCTCGACTGAATACTCTCCATTAACACATCCGTCCAAGTCTCTTCAATTGGACAGACCACTCACTGATCTCCTTCACCATAGCCACTGTCCCCATCACCACCCACAGAACTTGCAACCTCTCACCCATCACTGCCAGACACACCCATAAACTCACCCTAGAGCAACTGGCACCCACTATCCAGGCCTCCCTTGAGACAGTGCCCGACAGCGACAACCCTGATCTTATTATTTCGGCATATAACTCTGCACTCCTCAGTGCCCTAGATAAACATGCCCCTATCAAAACATCAACCCGTGAAAAAAGCAACTTCCAGAATTGGTTCTCAGAGGAACTAATCCCCCTCTCCAAACAAAGACATGCCCTTGAACATCTTTGTAGAAAAAAACCCACCTTCTATAATGTTAGAATTACCGAAACAAGCTCCAAGTGGTGTCCAGTCATTTTTCCCCCCCAATATACACTAAAACCTTGAAACGTTACATGGAGCTGTCCAGTGTTGAAATTACAGCACTGGACTGCTCCATGTAATGTTTCAAAGTAAAAAAAAAGCATTTCAATGCCAATGTACACAAAAACTTTGAAACGTTACATGGAGCTGTCTAGTGCTCAAATTACAGCACTGGACAGCTCCGTCTAATGTTTCAACGTTACAAAAAAAGCATTGAAATGCTATTTTTAACGTGGAAAAGTGCATTTCAATTGAAACCAATCTATGACTATTGTCGACGGATTGGTTTTGAAAGAAATGTACTTTGCATAAATATATCATGTCACAGCTTTTGTTTTCGAAACTTTTGTTTTTCGAAACTTTTGTTTTTCGAAACTTTTGAATCAAAACTATCACTATAAACCGCTCCAACTCAAGAGAGCTCTTCAAAATTCTCAAAGAGCTTGAAACATCAGCCCCTCCTACTGACAGCGTCCCTAAAAATAAAGCATGGTGCTCACTCATTCAGTCAGCCCTAGCTACCAAAATCCATAACCTCAGTGACAAAAGCACACTAAAGAAATCCCACCTCCCTTCCGTGCTGCTAATCCCCTTGGAAGCCATCACCCCCACTGCCTACACCGTACCACTGTTTCACTTCTCTGCTTTCTCCCCGGCAGAGGTCCTCACCACTATCCAACATCTGAAAGCCTCAAACTGCTCAGGGGACATATGCCCAGATCACCTTGTTAAAATGTGTGCTGAACCTTTGGCCCATATCATTGCTAACTTCATTAACACCTTATTCAGATTTCACAAAGTCCACAGCTCCATCAAAGAAGCCTAGGTACCACCGGTCCTGAAGAAACCCTACCTCGACACCAGCCTTCCCATCAACTACCTCCCCATCACGACGGTTCCCTACCTCCTCACAATTCTGGACCACACTGGCTACTCACAACTCCAACATCTCGAATTCCATTATCTGCTGTGCACCCGCCAATTGTGGTTTAGACCCAGACATATGACAGAATCCAGCCTCCTCGACCTAAAGATCCAGCTCAACCACATTAGGGATGAGGGGGAGCTTGCCATTCTCCTCCTCCTAGAGCAGTAGGCAGCTTTTGACCTTGTTGACCACACAATTCTGTGCCATCACCTCACTGCCACCTTCAACCTCAGCCCGGAGGCATCCAACTGGATCAAGTCCTTCCTCTCTGGACAATCCTCCAGGGTCTTCATTGGCACAGAAGCAGCTGACCCCATCCCTGTCTCCTACGGTGTCCCTCAAGATCCTGCCTCTCTTCCTATCCTGTACAATATGTACAACATACCCCTCTTCGACCACCTAGACAGCCTCTACATCCCATATACCAACTTTGCTGATGATTCGTCTGAATGATGACAAGACGCAGCTCCTCATTGTGGGCTCCCTGCACTGCCTCAAACACCTCGACCCCGCCTTCACCTCTTTCTGCATTCATGAGAACACTACCCCTATATCTTCCCATGTCAAAACGCTTGGAGTCTACCTTGATGCAGAACTAAACATGCAGAAGCATGTTAAGGCAGTCGCCTCATCACCCGCATACTCTACCAAACTCATCAACCTCTCTAGAAAATTCCTCATCGAAAGTAACTGCCTCACCCTAGCTAGGGCCATCATTGGCAGTAAACCTGACTATTGAAAATTCCTCATCGAAAGTAACTGCCTCACCCTAGTGTAGGGGAGGAATGGCCACGAGGCCCTCCTCACCTACAGCTCCCTCCCCAGGTGAGGACCATGGCTCGGTGGGAGCACCCTCATGCCACCCGGGCCCAGGTGGAGGGGGGTTCACCCGCCGACGACATTGCCCACACGCACCCTGTCTTTGCATTTACCGAAACTTAAGTTAGGCCTAGACGCCATCGTGCACAGCAAACATGGTGTGAGTTCAGCACACTGTAACGAGGCCCCCACCTTTGGAGGGCCTTTCATGCATCTCTGCCGCCTCAGCAGCCCTGGCAGATCCGCTGCGAGCGCGTTCCCATGAGAAAGTCGGAGATGAGCTAAACCCGAGATGCCAACACGGCAACATTATATTAGTAACAATGTGATATTGCACCCCGTATGACCCAGACCGCAAGGCCGGGGCAACGGGGAAAAAAGCTGAAGCATCACTATCTGAAGAAGGTAGAAAATAGTTCAAGTATTGGTGTTAATGAACTACCTCTGTTTAAAATGTGAACGAACCATAAAAATGTAACGTTATATGATATCCCTCCAGGTCTGGACTAATGCTGCTATAACCACGGAGAAAGATGTTGACCAAACGTATAACCTCTATTTGTAAAAGTGTTTTTCAATAGTATGTAGAAACTTGAACTCATATATGTTTTGAATCACCCAAAGCGGCAAGCATCAATCTCTGTAGGCCATAACCTAGATATCCCTCGTATAACGTCTAATGTACATACAATACGCACACAATGTAGTGAACATAATGTTAGGTAATGAAAAGGTACTGGAACCGACTGTATTAAAGAAATGTGTAACGAAAATGAAATATATATATATATATATGTGTGTCTGAATAACGTTAAAATGAGGCAGAACAGTATAAAACTTCTGCATTCACTGATCAGCAACGCACGAGGAAAATACCTTTGTGAGTATATGCAAGGTCATTCCCTCTCCCACCCCACCAAGCCTGCCAGATAAAAAAGCTAAGACTTGTGCTGCGCTCCCTCACCTCCCCCAACCAAGCTGGCGTTACTTCAGAGAGTCAGAGGCCCCGGCGCCGCAACCAAGGCCACAGCCCGCCACCTGTGTTATTTACAGCACGGTAATAAACCCACGGATGAACCCACTGATCTACCAGCACCCTCTCATAAATCCCCACGAACCCCCCCAAGAATCCTGACCCCGTGTAAGGACGACCCCCATCATTGGGACAAGACACAGAGACCCATCTATATAATCACTTCTAACGCAGCAGACAGACATGTATCATTCGGCCCAGGCCCCAGAGCCCCGTCCTACGACCTAAAGTACCGGTCAATAGGACACAGGTAAATCTCACCCCAACCGATAACCACCAGACCTCTCACGAGGTGCATTCCTCATGTGTTGCGTTTATTTTATAAGATAAGCTACGGAACAATTTATTAGTGAACGTAAATGTCATTTTCTGAATAACTGCAGTGTGCATGGCCTAGGGCAACTAAGACAGGAAAGGTATTCATCATTGTCACAGGCTGCCCCAGCGCACCAACACCGCACGGATGACCTCAAGCCGGCCTGCCAGGCCCAACCCAACCCACGAGGCTGACCAGTGACGTCGTCTTGCCAAGACCAACCATGCTGCAGCAACACCTATAGTTAGTCGACGATACCCAATCCCAATTAACTTGTGCCCCCTATAGTGTTTAGGTGTTGATGACGTTTTCTGTATTAGAAATACGCCTGTCTTTGCTATTGTCAGACAGAGCGCTCTCGTAGGTTGCAGAGTTCTTTGCATGCCTTATCCTTGGATAAACTCCCACTTACGCTCACCCGCACTCTGTCTTGGTCTTATTCCCACTACGGGAGAGTCCCTTATTGTCTCTCATTGCGGGGAGGATCGTGCTGAATTGGGGGCGCTTCCTTTCAGTGGTGACCCCGATAGCGTGATATCTCCAAACTATTTTTCCTAACTCCTTCTTAAACGACCCCCTTGTGGCACGAGAATCTCCGGTCGAGAAGGGATACGCACGGTGAGCCGTCTCCGGGAGGCCGCCCGCCAACGGCGACCGGCACAATAAGAAGTGCGCACTCAATGAGAAAGGGTACGGGATCCCGATTGGAAAAAAATCCCCTTTGAGTGCCGCTCGCCGGAGCCAGGGGCTGACCGTTGAGTTACCGGTGACGCCGCCTGGACGGACCCAGTTTCGGAGAGTATCGGTTCAAGACGGGCACGTGAGTACCGAGTGCGAGTGATCGTCAAGGGGAAAAGAAAGGGAATTGGGAATAACAGAACGGGGACAGGTAGAGGAGAAGAATATCGGGGGTCTACTACAGACGGGTCTTGAAATTTTCTTTATTCTTTCTTTTGCATATGGCCATTAGGAGTAAGAAATAAGTGACGTGGTAGAAGTGACGGAAACCTAGCTCCGAGAGGGGGTGGAAGGCGGCGCCGCATAGTGCTATCTAGACTAGTACTGGGAATATATGAAGAAGTGAGAAATAAGTTATTGGTGTCTAGCAAAAGGAGACACCGGGAATATTTTTTAGTGATTGTGCTCTCTCTCTCTATTTCTTGTTTTTCCATTTCCACGGGGTAGGGGGCGAAAATGAGAAGGGTATAAAGAAGTTAGAACATCTTAAAAAGCGGGGACTCAGTAGTGGCACGTACAGACGTGAACACAGTAACCTTAGCAGGAAAACAGGGACAGCTGGTTAGGGAGGAAAGGGAGGAGAAAGACAAAGAGTGTGAGTGGAAAGCATTGTGAAGGGTGCGCGCACCGTACGAGTGTGAGAGACGAACGGGTGGCCGCGAGGTGGTGTCAGAGAGTGTGGCCATAACCAGTACTTGATCAATTACAAGTGAGATCACATAAGAGTGCCTGGGAATGGGAAGGAGATGAGATATGGTGAGTGAGAAGAGATTTGTGCAGTGAATAACGGTGGGTGATAATTTTAAGAGGTCCGCTCTTGTCTGTGCCATAAAGGAATACATACGCATATTTACAGCTAATAAAAGGTAACGAAAGCGAACAAGGTAGCGCTAGCGATTTAAAGGATGGGGGCTGAAACTCCCTTGTCACACATTTGCAAGAGCTTGCCGGGATATGCTGAACGCATAAATAAATATCATGATCAATGGTTAACAGAATTGAAAGGGGAGGGGTTGCCCCAGATTTGGCCAGAAGGAGGGTCTTTTGACAAAAGCGTTCTTGATATGGTATGTACATGTATTCGCCTTAAGTATAAGGGAAAAAAATGGCAGAACAGGAAGGAGATATTAGATCTTTGGAGATTGTTTGAGGAAGTACCCCCACCCAAAGCTCCAGCTCCAAATATTGATTTACCCTCCACCACAGACAATCCACTAATGATCCCGCGAGAGGAAAAGGAACAGTTAAGTACAGAACAGCCTGCGGAGGTGGTTATGTTGTACCCAATGCTACCCAAACCAGCCCCTGCAACAGGATATAGCGACCCTATTTATGTGCCTCCCCCGTCGACCAGCACACCACAGAGACCAACTGCACCCCCACCATACGAAAACACCAGAGAGCGCGCCCAGGGAGGCCCACAGAGAGTGGATATAGAGAAGTTAACGAGTGACTTAGAGTCGAGGCTTACAGTGGCAAGAGATGAACTCTCAAGAATAAAAGACATATGTGAACGCACAGCATGCGCCCCTACACAATCTGGACGCACGTCTAGAGCGTCGAGCGAAAGTAGACAAATTGAGGAAGGATGGAAAAAGGGGGAAATACTGTTCAGAATTGAGGAAGAACCGACAAGAATAATAGAAGTGGGGACAGCAGAAGGAAGCATTGGAGATGTATCACGAGAAAGAGGGATCAGAGAGGAGTTGTTATGTGATGTCAGAGGAGGGGTGGATGAGAGCGATAGATTGAGCATGGCAATAGGAGGAGAAGGCGAGGAGCTAGATGGTGCCTGTTCATTGGAAACTATAGAAGATGAATGGATGGGACGACTAAGAAATAGAGTGAGGAAGATGGCGTCATTAGAGTCAGCAGTGACTAAGGAAAAGGAAGCTGCAACGGCAAAAGGGAAATTACAACTCCCATTACTGCACAGAGGAGGTGGGAGGCCAAACTATATACCGTGGGCTCAGATGGACAAGGCTAACTTAATGAAATTACTACCACAGCTGTCAGGAGGGGCAAGCAAGTGGATATATGCATTTGAAAAACATACCGCGGGTATACCGCTGGCAGTAGGCGATGTGAAAAGCCTACTAGTGTCCTCAGTAGGGGATCAGGCAGACAGAGTGTGGGCTAAAGCGGGTTTTCCAGCTGTAACTTTGGAGTGTGATCGCCATGATGGGGCTTCTTTTAACACCGTGCGAGCAAGGGTGTGGGACGCACTGCGGGAAACTTTCCCAGATACCCCTGATCTGCAGTCAGTAATGCAATGTACCATGAATGATGGGGAGGACGCTATGGATTACATTCTCCGGGTGCAGGAGATGTGGAGAGCGGAAACGGGTACGCCCTGGCACCAATCCACGTCTCTATTTTACTTCATCATTAAAAGAGGGCTCCCAAAGGAAGTGCAAAAGGCACTAGATAAAATAGCAGGTGTTGAGGCAAAAGGCTGGCCGGAGATCCAAAGCATAATAGTACACCATTGTAAACGGATCAAAGAAAGAGAGAGGGAAGTAGCACAGAAAAGGTTGGCGGACGAGGCGAAGTTGGTGCAATCAAAATTGGTGAAGGTCGCAGCCGCGGTAGCGGGACTCCCACTCACACGGGAGGGAGAGGAAGGAGAGGAGGGGCAAATAGCAATACAAGGAAGAATAGCAGCGAATTGGGCAGGACAAGGGCAACGACAGTGGACAGAGCAGGAGCAGAACGGAGGTCCAACGTGGCAAGAGTGGGCCCCAAGAGGAGGAAGAGGTGGGTACAGGGGGCGAAGAGGAGGACAAGGGTATGGAGGAATGGGAGGAAATGGGTGGCAGGGTCCCAGAGGTCCACAGGGGAGCTGTTGGAATTGTGGGAGATGGGGGCATTACTCAAGGGAATGTAGGAGCAGACAAAACAACGGTTTCCAAGAGATAGAACAGTACGGACACCCCCATCCAGGAAGCCCCTACGGCCTCCCCATGGGACAATACCAGCAACCAGACAATGTAGTACAAAGGAGTAACGCACAACTACACGGACATCAATACCGAACACAAACCAGCCCACAGAATAATGACAATGTGCACTACACGCCTGGTAATACTTTCGCCACAGGAACTAATGGGGCACCAGCCCCCGCACCTTACAGTGGAGTGTCAGTAGTTTCGGGGAATATTTTCGATCAAGGGGGGGCAATGAGACACCCCGCATAGGACAGCCCACAGAGAGCACTTGCGTGTCCAGTACTGTCTACGACCCACAATGCATCAGAGGAACCATTGATAGGAGCGCAGATAGGAGACAAGCAATTCATATTCATGGTGGATTCGGGAGCGGAGAAATCATGCATTAGAGAGGGCCGGTTCCCGTTATCTAATAGAACGTTAGAGACGCAGGGGTTCTCTGGGGCTGTAATTGAAGTTCCTTACACAGAGGTATTGGATGTGACAGTGGGGGGTAAAACAGTGAAAGCACCCTTACTGTACTATGAGAACTCTCCCATCAACTTACTGGGGAGAGATCTCTTGAGCAAACTAAACATGACCATATCATTCACAGGGAGCGGCATCGTATGTTCAACGCCAGGCATATGCCCCCTCCGTATATTAGCAGTAATACACGGCCACACAACAATAAAAGAGATCAGAGGGGTACCAAGAAATGAGGAGATGTTTGTTGAAGGCATGAGAACATTGGCTCTCATAGTACCAGAACTAAAAAGGGTGGAGTGGAGAATACCAGCAGAATTCCTTTTTCGTCCCATAGCAAGCCCTGACACTGCTCTTGGGGAAGTACTATCATTGGATTTGCATGCAATACATGTATCAGCAAACAGAATATGCGTAATTGGTATTGACATGGAAGGGTGTGAGTGGCGGACAGTATTGTGTACAAATGCAAATATCCCCCTGAGAGAGCTCTCGGACGAGGAGCTATTTTCTGACACTGAGGGAGATGGTGAAGTAGTGATGGAACTGGCAATGCCCTGCGACATCGTAGTTACAGCCAGACAAACTAAAGTTGAACTAATGGCGGTAGTAGGAGCACCGCATACATTTTTTGATGAAGACATGAGTTCAGTACCCGCTAACTTATGGACTAATGGCCCCCACGATGTAGGGTTGCTACATGAAGTTCAGCCTGTGGTGATAAAAGTAAAACAAGGAGCAATACTACCCCGGGTGAAACAATATCCACTGTCGCGAGAAGCAGAAGAAGGGATCAGAGAGACAATAGAAGCACTGCTAGCACAGGGTATAATAGTGCCCTCAAACTCCCCATGCAACACATGCATTTACCCAATCAAAAAAGCGAAGGGGGGTTCATGGAGGATGATACAAGATTTACGCCCATTGAACGATGTGGTAATGAAGGAGTTCCCTTTAGTCCCGAACCCGGCGACAATACTGTGCAACATTCCAAAATTAGCATCACACTTCACAGTAATTGACTTAAAAAATGCATTCTTTTCGATTCCCTTGGCAGAAGAGAGCAGGTACTTGACAGCATTTACATTGGGAGGAAGGAGGTTCGAACACTGCAGACTACCACAAGGATATTGCGAGAGCCCAAGCATATTTAACAGGGTACTACATGAAGATCTGGGGAATTTGTCTGTAGAAAGCACAGTGATTCAGTACGTTGATGATTTATTGGTTTGTGCACAGGCTGAGGAAGAATGCAGACAGGACTCGATAACACTCTTGACATTATTGGCAAATAAGGGGTACAAGGTGGACAAGGGGAAGTTACAATACTGTCTGACGGAGGTCCTATACTTGGGTCAGTTGATATCAAAGGATGGCAAGCGAATTATACCAGACAGGGCACAGGCGATTAGAACAATTGGGGAGCCCAAAACAGTAAAAGAGATGCAGAAATTTCTGGGTATGTGTAACTATTGCCGAGCATGGATATTGGACTATGCGGCGTACACAAGGCCCCTGCTACAGGCACTGAAAGAAGCACAACAAGAACACAAACACATAGAATGGACAGAGGTGACGAACACAGCATTTAACTCACTAAAAGAGCTGATATCAAGCGCTCCAGTACTAGCAAACCCAGATTATGGGCGCGAGTTCTTCTTATTTTCACACTGCAAAGGAACATTGATGACAGCAGTACTGACACAGAAAACATCCTTAGGGCACAAACCACTAGCTTACTACAGCGGCACCCTAGACGCAGTAATGCAAGGTCATTTCGCGTGCGAGCAATCCCTAGCTGCAGCCGCGTTCGCAATTGAAAAAAGTGCCACGATAGTAATGGGCTGCCCGGTGACACTGTTCGTGGAACACTCACTTTTTGCAATATTAGAGCGAACAAAGAGCACATTGACAACACAACGCGCCACAGCATATGAGATAATACTGTCCAGCGCTAACATCCATATAGTAAGATGTAAAACAGTGAACCCAGCCACATTCATCACAGAGGCATGCACCATAGAGGACATGCAAAACCACAACTGCGCCACGTACACAGGTGACGAAAGTAAGGATCAAGTGATTTTTGAAAATGCCCTGACCGAGGGTGAGGTGTATTTTGTGGACGGGTCAGCATCAATAGACATGGAGACAGGAGAAAAGCATGTGGGTATGGCAGTAGTACGATTAGAGGAAGATGAATATGAGATACTAGTACAACACCGCCTCCCATCACACTATTCAGCGCAAGCAGCAGAACTAATAGCGCTAATAGAAGCATTGCATGCCGCCAAGGGGTGCGCAGTGACCATATATACAGACTCAGCATACATGACAACAACAGTTCACGGCGGGTTGGCCCGGTGGGGGCGGAGAGGGTTCCGACGAGCAGACGGAACTCCAGTCCAGCATGCAGAATTATTGAAAGAACTGATTGAGGCCCTGCAAGACCCCACGGCAGTGGCCATCGTAAAATGTCAAGCTCATACCACCAATACAGATTTTGTATCTTTGGGGAACGCGGCAGCAGACGCCGCTGCCAAAGCAGCTTCATATCTACAAAAAGGTGAAATAGGAGAGTACATGTTGCACCACACAACAAGCCAAGAAGTCCCCACAGGATACAACATGATGTCCACACAGGAGATAATAGAGCTGCAAGAGGGAGCTAGTGCAGAGGAAAAATTGCTGTGGACTAAGAGAGGATGCAGCAAATCACCGACTGATTTATTGTGGCGACAAGAGAGTTCAGGAAAAGTGGTAATGCCAATCACGCTGTTAGAAATAGCATTTCAACAACTACACTTTCCTGCACACAACACAAAGAAACACATAATGGCAGAGATACAAGAAGATTGGTTTACACCTTGCCTCCAGGAACACGTCACAAGGTTAGCTCTAGAATGCACGACATGTCAAATTTACAACTCAGGTATGACATTGCGTACACTAAGGGGTACGATACCAAAACCAAGTGGCCCATTCAGAGAGCTCCACATTGATTATGTAGACATGGGAGAAAGGTGTAACGGGGCTCGATACATGATTGTGGTTGTATGTCCATTTTCGAGGTGGGTGGAGGCAGGCCCTTGTGCCCGCCCTGACGCGAAGGGCGCCGCGAAGTTCCTAGTGCGGGAAGTGTTTCCGCGCTGGGGAATTTGCGACGTTATTCGCTCAGATAACGGGACGCATTTTGTTAATGAACTCTTTAAAGAAGTGACTACATTATTGGGAATAAAGCACAAATTATGTTCGATTTATCATCCTCAAAGTAATGGCGTCGTAGAAAAGATAAACGGCCTGTTAAAAAGCAGATTATCAAAACTTTGTTTTTCCCTTAAAAAGACTTGGATGTACTGCCTGCCTTTGGCCTTGTTTGAGCTACGAAACCAGCCAAGTAAGGATCACCATTTGTCCCCGCACGAGATCGTCACGGGAAGAAGAATGCACACAGCGCATTCGCCTCTCCGTGAGCGTTCTGATGCACACAGAAGCGCAGCCATATTGGGGGAGGAGTTCACAGAATACCTGCGAAAATTGACACGGGCAGCGCGCGTAATTTCAAAGCAACTAGCCCCCCCCTCGACAAGAGAGGAGGGGAACGCGACTGAACCAAACGGTTTGCCTGAAAAACCACTACAGCTAATGCCTGGGGACCTTATATATGTTAGAAGTTTTGTGCGGAGGTGGAACGCACCACGCTTCCATGGCCCCTATGAGGTAGTGTTTTGCACGCCTACAGCAGTAAAGGTTAAGGGCCTGCGATATTGGGTGCATTTGACAGATGTACGTAAAGCTTACAGCGCTGCGGAGAGTGAGGTGCAGGATGAGGCACAGGCAACAGCGGACGATGAAGTTGTGCGGAATGAATGATTTGAATTTTGTGTGCTTCATGAGATGAACAGTGAACACAATTAGCGCGCAACAAATGTCCTGGACTAAAACATGTACACATGTATATGTAAATTTTCTTTTTACAATTTTTGAAAGTTTTGCGTGGGGTTCTTTTTTTTCCTTCCTGTACTATTTAAGATGTTTTTTATTATTGTTGTTTTTAAAAATGTCATGTTTTTTTTATTATTTATATATATATATAGTAAGTTACGAATAATATTGACTGAAAGCTACCTTGTCTGTCAACAAACCCCCTTCCTCACCCAACCCTATATTTTATCACCGAAACGTTACAATGTGGAAATGCTTACATGCTTGTATTTAATGAACTTTTGTGTCTCAAACAGGATTTATCATGGCATCGAATGGGCAGCCTGCAACTAATAGATATGTTAGATTTAGAGAAATGTTAGTGGCTAGATTAACATATTCATTTGAATGTGGTTTATCAATGTGTGCTATCGTGTTCTTCATCTCAATGTTTTGTCTGGTGTTACACTGGATTATAGCGTTCATCTCTACCGAGATGAACGAGGGGGGAGGGGGGAACAACACCACCCTTGCTCCTGGAACGAAAACAATTCCGACTGTAGGTATCAAAGAAGGTGATTTCTTGATCTGGGATGGATCACACTTTGTGTGGGGATACTATACTACACCACCCACTGCTGTCCTCTCACAATGGAGAACCAAAAATGTAGATAATGACACAATGTCCCAACCTGGAACATACAACAACCACACGATCCCTCCCGCCCCAATTTCAAACAACGATCTCTTGTTTATTAATGAGGATGGAAAAGTGATTATGATGACAGAACACACGTCCCTATATGAAAAATTAGAAAAGGGGGGTGGGAGGGAGGAAGGGGGGCCTGGTTCTTCACCTCCTATAACGAGAAGGTACAGAAGAAGGGAGAAAAGTAGGCGGAGAAGAGAGACTGGTGGAAAAGGGTATGATGAGTATTATGGGCTAGGGTTAGACAAAATGGAAGACCCACGACACCCTCACCAAGCAAATAAATGGTATGCAGATATGAGCACAACAGCTAAACAAACAACCAATGAGAGCTGTTATGTCTGCTCACTTATCCCCCATGCATCAGGCACACCTAAAGTATTGTTGCCACGAGAATTGCCCATTGTGGATGCCCAATGTCTCCTTCATCTCACGCTGTGTAGAATAAAGAACACTTTCCAAGCACACGATGTCTCTTTCAGAATGGTACAGAACAACAAAACGTGCTATTCGCAAGCGTCTGGAGTGATCTGCCTTAAAGAACCTTTCTTTGCAATACAAGGGACACTGTTTTCCGAAAGCAAATGGAAAGACGAAGAAGTGCTGTGCAAGGCAGAAGCACTGAAGGGTGTTCAACCGGAAAAGTTGCGGTGGATGGAAAGAACGTGCTTGCCAATATGGAAAGAACACATCCCTAAACTAACATGGGTAACAGCGATGGAGAAACCCTTCAAGCTACAAAGTGAAATACAAAACGAACTATGTTTCAAGGGAGAAGGAAAAATGGCAATGGGAACGAACACGAACTGTAACAAAACTCTCACCATCCCAGATATGAAAAAAGGAACAGCAGCACTAATGGACACCTACTGGGTATGCGGGAACAAGGCGTACCTGCACCTTCCCCAATCATGGAGTGGTAGCTGCTCAATGGCCACTTTGCATTCAACACTAATGGTGATTCCTGAAAGCCATATTGACAGAAGTAACATGATGAAAGGAGGCTTGAACCAGAATGCAGCTTCTCCAACTACACAAGCGCACCTTTATGTCCTGTCCTCCGGGGGGAAGGAAGAAGAGCTCTCAAGAAACAAGCGAGCCTCGAACTACATATCACAAGCATCATCTGATTTATTGGCACAGATCCCAGACAAGTATCGCCTGTTCAGCTCCGTGGAAACATTCTTTGCTTCACTAGTATCAAGTGTCCAAGCAAGAGCAAATGCAAAATGGCTCCAGATCACACGGTGGGAACTGATCCAGTTGGCCAATGACACTGAAGAAGGGTTCAACATAATAAAGGTGGAACTACGAGCTCTGCGACTAATGACCATGCAGAACAGGTATGTTCTAGACCTGTTAACAGCTATCGATGGAGGTGTTTGCCGAAAAATAGGAAGTGCGTGCTGCACGTTCGTACCTTCTGAAGACGCAGAAAATGGGTCCCTGTCCCACGTTATTGAAGCAGTACATAACCTGGGCGAGAAGATGAAAATGGAAGGTGGAGCTGAAGATAGCTCGTGGTTCGACAATATCTTCTCCTGGGTTCCCTCATGGCTTGGAGTGACAATGAAGTTCCTGATACCAATAGTGGTGATCATCCTTGTGATGTTCTGCCTGTGCCAGGTGGGCCTCCGATGTTGTGCTAATGCAGTCCCTAACGGTGCAATGATGATGGTGACAATGGGCAACTCCGGTGGTACAATTAAAGCAACACAAGAAGTACATGTGCAGACAGGAACAGACAACACCCCCAGGTACCAGTTAGTGCCTATGTGCCGTGACAAGTACATAGTAGATAAGCTATGGCACACCACGATTAAAGAACCACGAGACGTAGAACTGGAATGGTATGAGGAGGTCTGGGTAGATCTGGAAGAGACCGGCGACTGTATATATTTGACATGTACACCAGACGAGTATGCTAGGAGAGGTGAGAGCTTAAGGGGGGTGTGCAGAGCATGGATGCCTATAAAAGGAACCCCTGCATGGGATGGTGCAGTGTTAGAAGAACAAGAATGTAGAAGATTAGAAGAGCTAAAGAAATTCGTTACTTTAAGTAACGAAAGGGGGGAAATGTAGGGGAGGAATGGCCACGAGGCCCTCCTCACCTACAGCTCCCTCCCCAGGTGAGGACCATGGCTCGGTGGGAGCACCCTCATGCCACCCGGGCCCAGGTGGAGGGGGGTTCACCCGCCGACGACATTGCCCACACGCACCCTGTCTTTGCATTTACCGAAACTTAAGTTAGGCCTAGACGCCATCGTGCACAGCAAACATGGTGTGAGTTCAGCACACTGTAACGAGGCCCCCACCTTTGGAGGGCCTTTCATGCATCTCTGCCGCCTCAGCAGCCCTGGCAGATCCGCTGCGAGCGCGTTCCCATGAGAAAGTCGGAGATGAGCTAAACCCGAGATGCCAACACGGCAACATTATATTAGTAACAATGTGATATTGCACCCCGTATGACCCAGACCGCAAGGCCGGGGCAACGGGGAAAAAAGCTGAAGCATCACTATCTGAAGAAGGTAGAAAATAGTTCAAGTATTGGTGTTAATGAACTACCTCTGTTTAAAATGTGAACGAACCATAAAAATGTAACGTTATATGATATCCCTCCAGGTCTGGACTAATGCTGCTATAACCACGGAGAAAGATGTTGACCAAACGTATAACCTCTATTTGTAAAAGTGTTTTTCAATAGTATGTAGAAACTTGAACTCATATATGTTTTGAATCACCCAAAGCGGCAAGCATCAATCTCTGTAGGCCATAACCTAGATATCCCTCGTATAACGTCTAATGTACATACAATACGCACACAATGTAGTGAACATAATGTTAGGTAATGAAAAGGTACTGGAACCGACTGTATTAAAGAAATGTGTAACGAAAATGAAATATATATATATATATATGTGTGTCTGAATAACGTTAAAATGAGGCAGAACAGTATAAAACTTCTGCATTCACTGATCAGCAACGCACGAGGAAAATACCTTTGTGAGTATATGCAAGGTCATTCCCTCTCCCACCCCACCAAGCCTGCCAGATAAAAAAGCTAAGACTTGTGCTGCGCTCCCTCACCTCCCCCAACCAAGCTGGCGTTACTTCAGAGAGTCAGAGGCCCCGGCGCCGCAACCAAGGCCACAGCCCGCCACCTGTGTTATTTACAGCACGGTAATAAACCCACGGATGAACCCACTGATCTACCAGCACCCTCTCATAAATCCCCACGAACCCCCCCAAGAATCCTGACCCCGTGTAAGGACGACCCCCATCATTGGGACAAGACACAGAGACCCATCTATATAATCACTTCTAACGCAGCAGACAGACATGTATCATTCGGCCCAGGCCCCAGAGCCCCGTCCTACGACCTAAAGTACCGGTCAATAGGACACAGGTAAATCTCACCCCAACCGATAACCACCAGACCTCTCACGAGGTGCATTCCTCATGTGTTGCGTTTATTTTATAAGATAAGCTACGGAACAATTTATTAGTGAACGTAAATGTCATTTTCTGAATAACTGCAGTGTGCATGGCCTAGGGCAACTAAGACAGGAAAGGTATTCATCATTGTCACAGGCTGCCCCAGCGCACCAACACCGCACGGATGACCTCAAGCCGGCCTGCCAGGCCCAACCCAACCCACGAGGCTGACCAGTGACGTCGTCTTGCCAAGACCAACCATGCTGCAGCAACACCTATAGTTAGTCGACGATACCCAATCCCAATTAACTTGTGCCCCCTATAGTGTTTAGGTGTTGATGACGTTTTCTGTATTAGAAATACGCCTGTCTTTGCTATTGTCAGACAGAGCGCTCTCGTAGGTTGCAGAGTTCTTTGCATGCCTTATCCTTGGATAAACTCCCACTTACGCTCACCCGCACTCTGTCTTGGTCTTATTCCCACTACGGGAGAGTCCCTTATTGTCTCTCATTGCGGGGAGGATCGTGCTGAATTGGGGGCGCTTCCTTTCACTAGCTAGGGCCATCATTGGCAGTAAACCTGACTATTGCAATGCTATCCTGTCTGGAACATCAACTAAAAACTTAAACAAACTTCAGTTGATCCAAAATGATGACCTCAGAGCAGTCTGGGGCCTGAAACGTTCAGACCAAATGTCGCAAATTAGACATGAGGTGCACTGGCTCCCCATTAAAGCATGTATCGAGTTCAAACTCCTCGCTAGCGTTCATCGCTGCGTTCACAACATTGCCCCCACCACCTATTCAGCCACATCACTAAAAAAACATCCTTCGCAGTTTACGCTCCTCCTCTTCATCTGCACCCTTCACCCCCAGGTTCAACAGAAAGAAAAGAGAGCCTTGAAAATTATCTTGTTTAACAAATACATGTAACTGCATATACTGCTCTATGTGAATACCCACAACTGCCTCATCGGCAATGCCTGCAGTATTCTCTATCATTTGTAACACAGCTGTAACATCTACTACCTGTACTGTACCATTCCTCTAGCGCTGTGATACCTCTGGGTCTGGGCGCTACCAACAAATGAAATATATATATATATAAAAAATATATATATATATATATATATATACAGAATCAGTATTATTTTGAGTTGTACCGTGGGCCTGATTCACAGCACAGAGTGTATTCCTATGAGACTGCACCATTATAAAACACTTCTGTGAATCAGGCCCAAAGCCTCTGTGTTATTTCCACTCTGACTCTTGTAATTTTTCAGCATCTCCTGCCCTTGGAGTGCAGTCCGTCTTCTTTTGGCAGCATTTCTGTTCAGTGTGTGTATATATATATATATATATATATATAATAAGAAAATCCATATGAGCCAATTCACACACTCCATAGCGCTCCTAATAGCCATCACTGGAAGTTCACCTCCAGTTCTGAGCCACAACATCAAGTCATTGTGGTTATGCAAATTAGCCCAAATGCAGAGCGTTTCTCCAGGAAATTGTCTTTGTCTAAGAGGGCAGTGCTATTTTATACATAGCTTAATCAACCCAAGACAGACATTTTGCAAGGCTATCAGGACAACTACATAGCTGGTTTCACCCTTATTAGGGATCATCAGTACTGTATGGTTTTATATATGTATACATTTTGCAGTTTTCTTTTGAGGTGTCCCACTGTCCAAATACCAACTGGTGAGATCATATTTGCTACAAATACACGCAAAGCTCTTCCAACAGAAGACATATTTACCTAGTTTAAAAATGAAATAGAAGAGAATGGAATTGCGTATCAATATGTCAGGTGAATTAACATTCATGAAATGATCCATTGCCTCTGTCGATTGCATGCCTGTCGGGAAGTTAATTAATGAACTTGTAGAGTATGGGGCCAGATTCTCGAAACCTTTTTGGGGGGTGGAGGTGATGAGATAGATGGGCTAGCGCACCTCCTCATTGTGTCCAAACAAGGAGAAGCCCAATTCACAAAGGGCGCCTGAGTGCATGCGCTCATTCAGATGCCCTTTCTCCCCGTTTTTGCATTTGCGCAAATGAGGGGGTGTTTCTGGACATTTTAAAGCACCTGCAGAATTCACTACTGGGATGTACTTTAAAATGCACGGAAACGATGAACATCCCCCTGTGCCCTTTGGAACAGGCGCTAATCATGAGAGGATCATTTCTGACCCTCTGGTGATTTTCCTTTAAGGTGTAGCAGCTGTGGGTTAAACCACTGGCTGTCTGATTAGGGGACGGGCATTCTTTTATTTCTGTTATTTCAATGAGACGTGCCATTTAGCTTCTCATCGCAGTGAAATGCGCTCCCAGCAACCGCATGGTTGCTGGGAGCATGTCATACATAATGTATGCAAGGGGGCTGGACAGTGCATCTTTGCGCTACAGTCCAGCTCCTCCAAAAATGCTCTGGTCACCTTTGTGAATAAGGCGACCTCTGCCTTTTGATTTGATAGGTTAATTATAACACACTTAATACCCAGAGGTCTCTAAGCGCAGACCCAGGGATCGAACCTGTGTTGCTGCGCGTCACGTTGCCCCTAAGCTATCCTTTCGGAAAGCGTCGCTCATTCTCTGCGCTTCTCTTTTATTTGCGCTGCTTTTTGAGAATCTGGCACTATGTGTTCATTTCATCATGTTTATCAATATATCGATGCTGCTTATATCGATACAGGGTTGCAGGATTCTTTGCAGGGAGCAACCGCTTCTCCAGTGCAGCTGGGCAGAAAATGGAGAATAAGGTTTCAACAACTTTGACAGTTGGGCTCTCCTATTTGGAGGCTCATTGTGCACCGGAAGCTTTCCTAACTTACTTCCTCTGGCCCATCTGCACAAAGACATATTTGCTGCAATATTACTGCGTCGTGTGATGCTCCCACAGGTCCATTACCGAGCCCTTGCCTGTTAGTAAATGGAACCTGCCATGGAAGTATCTCCTTTACTGCTGATCCCACTGAGCACGTTGGCACAGCACAGTCAATACGCTACAGCGGCGCCCACATCCTTGTAATCGAAGTGGCAGAGGGCAATTCATAAGCAATCGGGAGACACTGACACATTCTTAGATCTATGGGGATGTTTCCTTGAAACTTATGGCTAACGTGTTCTTATGGAATCTGTGTTATTTGTTGTGTGCTTATCCTTTATGAACCCCTTCTTTTCTTCTTTCCCCCTTCTTTCAGTATCAATTGTTCACCATGATGTTTGTACAGAATTTTATGCCTGTTCATTTGTATCATCACAATGACTATGCTGTTTTTAATGATGTTAAGCACCTTTGTTGAGTTCCATGATGTTTGTCCTACAAAATAAAAACTTCTGACATCGTGAAATCGAAGTGGCGTGCTCCCCTAGTCGAGAACCGAGGGTATTAGACATTGCTTGAGGCATTCACTGATTTAAGGATTGTCCAGCCCACAGGCCACATCTGCATGGCCAGAGTGCTTTACATTGGTTGTCTAAGTTTACACAAAGAATTCAATAGAGGACACACGAGATTAGGGGGAGGAAATTGCTGCTGCAACAGGGGAGCAGAAGGTGACAGTTGACGTCTTTAGTTGTGTTATATTTTATTGGATGTTTAGCACTGCACTAAATGCACATATACGGTTTATAGTGATATTTTCGAATGGCATATTTTCGAATGGCGTATTTTCGAATGCCATTATGTCAACGCAATTTTGCCGAAACATTTTTTTAAAATGTTTTTTTTTAATTTTATGTTTAAAATGGGGGGGTTCCCCCCAAACCCCTGTTTTTTTAACACTTTGTTTTACTTACCAAACTAAAAACAACCAAATAAAATAAAAAAAATATATTTGAAACAAACATTTTCAGCAAAATGTTTTCGACATAATGGTGTTTTTCGAAAATATGTATTCGAAAATATGACCAGATACCCACATATACATCTGTGGCTACAAGGTGCCGGAGGGAGGGATGGTGGGGGCTCGGATTTGAAGCGGAATGACAAAAGGCAGAAGGGGTAAGGAACACTATGTCATATGTTTCCTTGTCTCAGAACCGGCTGTTTGCGAGGTCCTAAGAGATCACTTCTTTTGATTCTGGTGTCTCGGCCAGGGAGCCAAGAAACTGGTGGATCAGACGGAAACAGGCATATGTAAAAGAGGGCAAGGAGATGTGTGTGTCAAAGACTCCTCTCCCCCCCAGCAACTTTGCCTGTTTGGGATTTGGAGGTGGAATGGTAGAGCAAAATGAAATAGATAGCTAGTGTGTTTGTGTGTAGTAGGTTTGCCTTTGTCTGAGTATGCGGATGGTATGTTCCAAAGGCTCTTGGTTCCCATAGGTTTGCTACAGGGTGTCAGGCGGGCCGGTATTCTGTACGCAGGAATCTGCCTGAGTAGAATACAATTGTTCTGTGTGATTGCACAACAGCTTGCATTTTTCCCACTTTGATCTCTTCTGCAGCCCAGGGATTGCAAAACCAGATGCTTTTTTATGGGAGTTACCAGAATAGATTAAGAGGGCAGGATAGGTCTCCAGCCCAAGCATCAGGTAAATATTTACTGGAACAAGGACCGGAAATACTCACTTGAGCGCTACTAAATTGCTGATTAATCCAGTCTAACCTGAAAATCTGGGAATTCAAACAATGAATCCTGGGGACCGAAGCGTAAATCCTGACCTTCTGTGGCATAAAACCTCCTAAATATAGGTCATGTAGTGACAGGTGTACTTCCTCCCACAGTAGATCAAGATTCTACTGACTTAGACCTCTTGGCAAGTGTCACGGTACACCCAGTACCTTGGAGCTCACACAGAGCTATGAAATAACACCTCCAGCCTCACAAGTAAGATGTTTGGTTCACAAGAGCTCCTGAGACAGCTGTGGAGTCTGAGCTCTCATGATTCATTCAGTAGAAAGGACCACAGTCTGAATTCAATGAAAATGTGAATTGTCTTTAATGCTTCCTAATGCGACATCACTGTTGATCATTATGGTCAGAGTGCTTCTTCTCCTCTGTTAGGTAGTCTATTTCCCCTAATTACAATTACATTATAGCTTTTCTTAGCTGTGCTATGAAAGGCTAAACTTTTTCCAGGCCACAGCTGCTGCTTTCTCCATAATAGTTATCTGGAAATGATCCATGCTTTAGCTTGTAGGGTCGGGCTTGTTGACTTATCAGTAGCATCGGATCAGGTTCTCTAGATCATTGAGGACTGTTAGCTGGTAATATAGCTCATCTGGTTAAGCGTTCGCTGCTGAGATCTGTTTGTGATCAGCAAGTTTGAATCATGGCAAGGACAACTCAGTCTATGATCCTTCACAGGCCATTAAATGGTTACCAATTTCGGTTGCTTCATACTGCACATAAAAATGCTTTGGAAAAGGCACCCCATAAATAACAAATTATTATTATTATATTCAAATAATCACCACTAGAATTAAGTGAATGTACATTTTACCAATAGGTTGTCAATGTACGTATGCTGTAAATCTAAGCGGAATTTAACCACTGGGTCTGTCAACAGGTCTGACCGTACATGCTAGTGGAAGGCCTTTTTCCAGACAGCTGCTGTGTGGAGAACAGCAGGCTGAGACATAACATGCCCTACTGTCATGCAAGATGTACACGCTCATTGCTCAGGACGTGGATTCAGACATGTATGATATCCCCGGGGAATAGTGGCCACCAGTCATATTTTCAGACACAATGATACAAATATTGTGTTGGAAATGATACTGGATCAGACCCTCATTTACACAGCAGATGCCCGGCCTTTCATTCTGGAAACGCAGCATAGCAAGTTGGAGAAATAGTATCCATTGGCTCTGCTAAGGATGGTGGTGTTCTGGTACCTATGAAGAAACACTTGGCATGCAGTAGGAAAATACCAGCGCAGATTACAACATATTTGGTACAGTTGAAGATAATATTTATTCCTTGTAACCAAATCTACTAATGTAAATAGTTTTGCTTTTTTTACTGACATTAACTAGGGAAAACCTAATTGATGGAACTGATAATCTGAGAATCACACCAATACCAGTAAAGCTGTTTTTGAGTCAAGACAGAGGAGAGGGCCAGTGTTAGGCAAGATTGTATGCAGTACCCTGTGGGAGACTGCACCGGCCTTGTCCTCTTGGCAATGGGTAACCCAACCTTTGGTATAAGTCTGTACTACACAAGTTGGTAGAGTGACTGAGCAGCCAGGCTTATCTCAGGTGTAGGGTTGCAACATTCACAGTGACAAGTATCCAAATAGCACTTATACTCAAGGTTTCTTGATTAAATAATTATTCATTAATTTAACAGTCAGTTTTAGAATGAGCCTTCTTTAGAAGTGAGCAATTGGCAACAATAAAAATACACTTCAAAATACACTCCTTCAGTTCAATAAAGTAAGAAGATACCCTTTTGGGATGGCTCACAGATTTCCTACACCCTGAGGTGATGTCAATAGCTAGGACACTGTGGACCTTTATATATCACTTAAATGGTAATACTGAAGATGTGGCAACAAGGAAACGGTTAGGGAAGGAAACAATGGTTGACAAGTTTCTCAAACAGGTAAGCACTTTTGAATCCCCCAATGCACTGTAGATTAACCTTTTCCCAGCTATACAAGTAAGGTATGTATGACTTTTGGAGGGACAGTTAAACATAAATTGAGAGGTTAGAAGAGTCTACAGGGAGCCTGGACAGCCTATGTATGTAATGTTTTAGAGAGCTTGTTGAAAAAGAAATCACTGTTGGGCCACAAGCTAGGAAGCTTGTGAAAGGCAAAGCTGTAGCAACTCTGAAAGGCAGCAAATGCAAGTCTCAAATGAGACCAAGCAAGCTACACAACAAGAGCTGAGTACCCATTAGTTCACAATATCTTAGGTCTGAAGAAATGGTTGCAGCTGGCTTCTGTTCCTGTTGTAGTTCCTGCAGATCCTGTTGTTTCTGGGCCTCAGTCCTGGGGACAAGAGGCAGGACCTCTGGGGACACCTGCACTACAATTCGAAGGTCGGTGGCAGTAATGGGTAAAGTTCAGATGAGCGGCACCTCATGGTTTCAGCTTCTCGCAAATAGCACCACCACAGTTGTTGGACACCTTGTGGGCTTTCCTTGCTTCTGGGGTCCAGCACTCTGTTCAGGTGGCTCCGGCTTGGTCAGCCCTGCTTCGAGGGAGTCTGGAGAATCTTCCTGGAGCCTGGATCCGGTTTAAAAACGATGCACTCGATTCTGGTGTTCCTGTCCCCTGGCACTCGGTTCTTGTAGTAGAAGTGGAAGTACAGCCAGTAAAGAGAAGGTTTCCAGTTGAGTTCGTCTTGGGGTCGATTGGTCCCACCAACCCAAGGGGAGAAGTCGTCCTTTGCAGGGCTTCTCTAGTCGAGGCGAATTCAGAGCTTAGGCACTGCAGCAAGGCTTCACCAGGCAAACCAACGGTCCAGGAGTTGCAGCAAGCTTCTCTTCCAAGTGCTTCTTAGGATTCCTTCATCCAGTGGTCGACTCTGCCTTCCTTGCAAAAGACCTTGCCTTTTATGCAAGTCTTTCCCATTCATTCGCAGCCTAGCTGTCACTCACACAGCAGGGTGGCTGTCCTCCAAAGATGGCCAGCCAGCCAATCACCTTTGGGTGCATCCCTGTAACCAAGGAGACTAAGCATAGGGGATTTCGGGCACCTCACTTGCTTCCTGTCCTGTCAGGCACGCTGGAGCCAGAGGCGGGCTTCAGCAGTGAACCCCGCCAAAGAAAAAATGAACAAATGGACCAACCCTGGTTTGGTGCGCAGAGTAAATCTCAAGAAGGAACTTTACAACAAGAATTGCTGAAAAAAGAAGACGGGCCATTTTGACAAAATGGGAACCCCTGGGTGTAATACTGCAGCTGAGGATTCAGTCTGCGGTAAAAACACACAATGGTAGGAAAAAGTAAACCACTGCCACCAGCCATTAATTGTAGAAAGGGTAACATAAACATGTTACATGAGAAAGTAGACAAAGGGAATACTAAGTAACCCCTCCAGCACTCAATGGAAGATAGTGTGTGCTGGGTCTACAAAGTTGCAAAAGGTAAGTAAAGTCAATTTCACTTCACTGCTCTTGGAAACAGTAGTTTATCCAAGAGAAGGTATTTAAACCGTTGGGAAATCTGAAAGACTTCCCTGTGCCACTGCGCTGAAGGTGCTGTATGTCACAATGTAAAGATGATGCCTATGGAGTTTTTCAGACTCCAAAACCAAATGAAACACAGTGGCCCTCATTACGGGTTTGCCGGTCCGGAAACAATGGTGCCAGTAAGCTTACCCGCACCGTAAGCTTACCCGCACCATTGTTTCCGGACCAGCAAACTACGAGTCTGCGGGCGGGTGCCGTTCCGCCCACCAGGGTCAGACTTGGCGGGTGTAACAGCACCCACCCACAGACTTTCACGGGTGCACCGGCACCATTAACAACTCCGCCGAGGCTGTAATGCCCCGGTAATCCCGGCAAGTCAGGTGGCGGTGAATCATCGCGGGTCCGGCAGCTACCTGCCGGCTTTACCGGCACTGTTTCCGCTGGACCCGTAAAGAGGGCCAGTGTTTAAATCAAAGAAAAATACACGAGAGGGTAGGAAAAAGGTCTCACTCTCTCCAGGATAGAAATTAAAAGTCTTAAAGTCCAGCAAAAGAGCTGGGGGTCTCTAAGGTAGAAGGGAATTAGCACATTTCTGAGAATTCTCCCTAACAGCTAGGATGCATGAGAAGCATGCAAGAAACAAGTACTTGCAAACTTACCCAATACCAGTATTTCTTCAATATTAGTTCCCACTGTGACAATCTGATGGTGGAATGGCAATGTGTTCCTAATACCGGTGAACAGGGAAGATTTGAGAATCATCTATATTTTCCTCATTGTCAATGACATGTCCATTGTTTCTCCCACAGAGCCCAACAAACGCTCGGCACATGTACAGTCCTCGTTGAAAAGGAACCCGCACTACCAGACCCTGGAGCGGGACCTGATTGAGCTGCAGGAGCAGCAGTTGTTTGAATTGTTTGTTGTGGTGTCGCTGCTGAAGAAACCCGCAGACAGTAGCTACGTCCCGCATATCACGCAGCAGTACCCAACTAAGGTAGGCACTTACAGCCACTCATGGCGAATTCACTAACGCTAACCTTCCTCCTACAATACCCGCTCTGGGTACAAGGACACAGTCAACTCCTGAGATTCCATAACATACGCTTTATTAATATTGAAGGCCTTCAGAAACAGCAGAAGGAGCAACCATGTCAATGTTTGAAATCATATTTTCTTTAATATGAGTTTCAGCATTTGTGATGTATTTGTAATTCTATTTCTTAATTGGACTTTGTGCAACTGTAGAAAATACTGCATTTTTTGCCGCGGGGTTTTGCAATACAATAATACCTTTGTGAACACAATTGGAACATTACCTCATTCATTGTTACACATATGCATTAAATAGACAATATATCAAAGCCACATTGGGCCTCATCACGAGTTGGGTGGTTTCTCAGTGGTAAATCTGCCTTAATACTGCCCAGCGCAAATAGTGTTACCGCAAATTCGCCCGGCGCTATTAGCGCAGGATCACAAGTTGCAGTGGTAGAGTAAGTCCCCATTTGTTTAGAGTCCGTAGGACTCAGTGGGGCATTTTTGGCACAATTACCGTGCTGGTATTTGCGCCAGAAAGTGGCAGAAAGTCAGCGCATTGACCTCTAGCTGAAAGCTGGAGGTGAATGCTCCGAGGTTCGCCCAAATTCTGGATTGGGCGGAGCAGTAATGCGGCGGTAATAGTATTCCGCCGCATTTCAACGCTCAGCCCAACTCCTGATGAGCCCCATTGTCTCTTATCATTTGAAAATGACAAATCATTCTTAATAGTTATTACAAGGAGATCTGCAATTTATTAAACCAAAAACAAATTATTAGTGTTCAGCATAACACCAAGAGGCAAGTCAGAATCCAGCCCAAACCTTCATTTGAGG
Source organism: Ambystoma mexicanum (assembly GCF_040938575.1). NCBI lineage: Eukaryota > Metazoa > Chordata > Amphibia > Caudata > Ambystomatidae > Ambystoma > Ambystoma mexicanum. Next base: position 107,966,212 of record NC_090938.1, on the reverse strand, counting down.
CACCAATCACATCTGTGAAGTTTGTCTCGATGCAATACGTGCACCTGGCATCGATGCCATTACTGCAAGCAGGAGGAAATCTGGACTCACGTTTTGCCATGTTCAGTGACGGCCCCTTCTACGCTCATGCCCTCACGACCTCCATGTGGCTAAGGCCTCCCTTCCATCCCCATGAGGCCAGTGGGCCATTACATACCCCGACACTTAGGTATGGATCGAGGGCCTGCGCCTGTGTCTCTTGCATGACCATTGTGACGTTGCAGTCAGGCCCTACTACACCTTGCATTTATATTTGTATTCGATTTCTATAGCACCTTGCATCAAGGCGCTTTACAAAACGTAATGAGTTGGTACAAAAGTAGTGATGATGGCATTTAACAACAGGATACAAACGAAAGAAAGAGAAGAAAAACCACGCAGATGAAATGCAATGATAATCCGGAAGCACAGTCAAGCAACATGAAGAATTGTTACAAGACATAAATCCAGCCACCCCCATCAAAAAAACTAATTTTGTGGGAAGCAAGATTTAAAACAACTTCTGCTATTACTCAAGGGCACACAAACAGCGGAATGTATGGTTTCAGTTTATTCTATTTTCTTTTTCAAAATCCCTTGCCTTCTCTTGCTCTCTCCTCCTCCAGAAAACCACCTTGCAGCTTTGGTCACTCCACTCTTGGCCTAGGCCTCTGCATTAAGAAGTATCATATGGGAAAAATGTGCAGAAATGTAAATGGATGCAGCGCGTCTATTAACCCGACACCACTAGCAGGGTTGCTCGAGCACATTCTCGGGTCCCTCAAACATCCAAAATGAATCAATAGTTAATTCCTATCTTTCCAAAACTGCCTTGGGACCAAATTGCTTATGCTATCTCAACACATATATATATGATCTAACCTTCTCCAAAAGACAATCCATATAAAACAGAGTGGCACACATCCATCCATACACAAATCTCTTCCCTTTACACAATTTCCCAAGCATCCTTCTTCTCTTCCCACTCTCCCCGCTTGCGTTCCTCTGGTTTGATCACTACTCCCCTAAGCAGACTTCGGTCTGAGCAGCCCCGGCAGGGCATAATATGCCATGGACCAGGATCAGGTGCTCTGAAACTACTACAGTGGTGATTTGGCGCAGTAGAAAAGCATTGGAAACAGTGGGCAAGGAGGCCCGAGAGTGCCTCTCGCATTCTCCCCCTAGTTCGTTGGTCAATTGGGGCCTATCCGTGTAGGCCACCACCCCTTGGATGCCTCTCCTATGTGGTGCAAGGGGAAGATGGTTTATGGTCTTTACATTGAAACTGTAGCATTGAAATGCGACAGCATCTAAACCAAAGCATCGTCTACCAATGCATCGACAGGCTACGTATTACATGTAAAAGGGCTTTTCCATCAAAAATATAAATGGACTGGTTTCAATGGAAATGCACTTTTACATTAAAACGTCGCATGGAGCTCTCCAGTTCTTAAATTTCGGCACTGGCCAGCTCCTTGTAACGTTTTAATGTTCTTTTTTTAATATTGGGGGGTCCCCCCTCCAGCCACCCCAACACCCAAGCCCACACCTCCAACCATACCCCTAACCCTAACACTAATGTTACCTTTAATCTAACCCTAGCCGCAACCTAACCCTAATGTAACCCTACTGCAAAAAAACAAATATTACTCATTTCGATAATACCATCGAATTATAGTCAACGAAAGAGTCTTTTGATGCTAAGGCTTTTCGTTCCATACAATTCTATGGAGTGCTGTTAGATGAACTACCATTCGATGGAATGACTAGATACCCAGGAAGATCATTCACATTCTGTAAAAAGCCATAACTTTCCAATAGTCTGCTGGTTGCCGTTGTTCAGCCGCACTCGCATGAACCTTGCACTAGCTTCTCTGGCAAGGGGCGACTACTAACACTGACACGCGTATACAGAATATTTCACTTCTGAACACTTGGTGTGGACCTTGGCAAAGACGTCTCGCAAACTCCATTGAATCATCCTAAAACTGATGCGAAAATGGGTGTTAGGAAGATTGGAACAGCTGTTATGCTAATCCACCAATGGAAGCCTCTACCTGACACGATCTGGAGGTGGTGGATACCAACTCGCTATTACAGACTGGCCGACTCGGGGCAAAACCTAGTGTGATATATGGCAGCAGCGCCGGTCAGCCTCTCATTCTTCCATGCTCTGTAAAATAGACAGCATTAAGTTTGGTAACACGTTAACTTTTATTACCTGCTAAAGACAATTCCTTTCACAAAGAGTCATATATAAAAAACTGTTCATTATTATGTGAATTTTAAGGTGAATGAAACGGAGTTTGGGTGTTGAACAAGTGTAAAAACTTGGCATTATCTGTTTACACCTGGTTTTGCACCTATAATAACACACTACGTTGTTTGGTGGGTGGATTAGGGGCACGGAACAAAATTGACAAAAGTATCATTTCCACCTGCTCCACCTGCCAAAACAAAATGCATTAACGGCAACATCACATTTTCAAAAGGTGTTAATGCATAGGATTTCTATGGAATCTCTCTGTTTTTAGCACCTGATAAAATCAGGCAGGTTCCATAGGAATTCTTTGAAAATACCCCTTGCAAGCGTACATTGCAGGAGGAATTAACACTTCGTTGTACTTCGAACGGGCAAAGGATGCATGTTAACATCAAGCAGCACTGAATGGGCCGATTGGAAAACAAAAAGAAATCCACAAATGCTGGGTGGGTAAAAGGGCAGAGTGGTCCTTTTCATGCCTGGCTAGATATTTCCTCCTGCCCATCCTTTGTCGGATCAGGTGATGTCTTCAGTATGATACGAGTGATAGGGTGTTACCCTGCACCTCCCCATCGACCCTCTAATGAAGGGAGACTCTGATGTGTAGTATACTGTTAGGAAAGATTTCTTAATTGTGGGTAATTTTCCTTCCATGTGGCAACCCCTAAACTTTTTGCTGTTGTTTTCACCCTGATCTAGACTTTGCCAGAGAAGTGCAGCCTTCTGCCGGACTCCTCTGGGCTTTCGCTCCATTCTTACGGGGAAACTGACATGCCCTTAAAACAGTCAGTACCGGGAAACGCTGTTTTCCGTAGTTTCTTTATCATGTTGAAGCTTTCGTGCAACATGACACAAGAGGGCACTGTAAGCTAAGTTACTGCTCTCTTGGGTCTCTAGCCTTCTACAGGCCCTAGATACTCTGTTTGGGTTGTAACTGATCGGTGCAAGTGAATCACGGACGGGAATGGTGGCAGCGATCGTTTCTTGTGTTTTTGAGCTCCTTTTGGCGTTTTAAGCACGATTCTCACGCTTAGCCCAAAATGGTGGCCTGGCTCCCAAAATGGCCAGACCACGAGGCTCCTTTGTCCTGTCCGCTGACCGTCTTGCCCCCTTCACCTTCCCCAGGTCGAGCCGACCCGGGGCCTTCCTTATTTGGGCATGTACTTTCCCGCGAAACAGATGCTTTCGGAGGCTTCTACAGGCCTTGTGTGTGCCTCCAGGATGTGGGCTGGGATGTCTAGTGTGGTGTGAATGCCTGGGACCACCGTGGTCCGTGATAGGTCCACGTATGGTGTGAGTGTTTTATGAGCGGATCTCCCATTGGGTCCCCTCCGTTTTGGCGCAAAGGGAACCGTGGAGAAGAGGGGGCTGGAAACGCCACTACCAGGTCGATCTCCTGAGTTCTCACGAACAAAGGAATACAGGAGCCAAGTATCCTGCAACCACGAGGCTGAACCGAGGAATCGCTGGTGACCCGCTGAAGGACTGCTCCTCTGCACTGCTGTCACTTTGTGAAACCCTTCCTACCTCTGATCGAACCAGAAGGCCTGTACTGGTACTTCGACCCTTGGAATAGCGGGGACAGCTATTCTCGGCATCTTCACCATCTCCTGCACGTAAGCCTTCGGAAGTCTCTCTGGGCCATCCAGCAGACTGACCAGCCTACCCAGGAGTCTTGCTCTGTAACCGCCGCCAGGTTGTGTTGTATTTCGAGTCCTTGTCACTCTCACACGATTCGTACACTTGGCATTCCCAGGTCTCAAGTGAGTAGTGTACATTTGGCTGAGATACACACGGCCGCCCCGTTGCCCTGCTGTGGTAACAAACTGTGCGGGTTCACTTCGTTTGGGACATCTTTAACTCAACTCTGCTGCTGCAGAATCTACACGACGACGAGACGTCCCCTGCTCCCCTGAACCTGCCAGCACTGAAACTGACGCGGAGAAGCCTGGGTCTGCTTGCATCGGGGACCGGTGAGTAGCATAGCTAGGAACTGGTCGCCCTCCTGCAGGAGCCCATAGCTTTTCCCCGCTGTGTCAAAACAGCACGCCTTTCCGTACTCGCGCTCTGCTTCTGCCCACAGTGGAGGCTGCGCTTGAGTCGCTGAACTCTGTCCTTCTTCATTTGTGCACCAAACTGAACTGCCTGATTCCCTCGAAGAGACTCCCCTTTTTGCCCGTTGGCACCAGCATGTGCAGGTACTTTTGAGCACAAGGCTCCACTCTTCGTAGGGCTTGGACTTCCTTTTAGTTAGGTGCCTCTGAAGGCGGCCTGGGTCTAATCATTTTTTCGCACTGCCTGTTTTACTCCCCTTCTAGGTGGACTACACATTTCGTGCATCTAACGCTTTAGACTCGTTTGTATTTGTATATATATTGTATTGGTTTGGTATGTGTTGGTTTACTAGAGTTTTATTGTGATTTCTCGCTACGGTCATTGTTGCAAAGGCCTTTGGTATAAATGTGTACATATTTTTAATATAACACCTGTTTGGAGTAATTTGTGAGTGTCCTTACTTTGTGTGCTCATTGCGGGCTTTCAGTCACCCTCACCCCTCTTGAGACCTAGTCTTGACCGCCGCGATCGCTACCCTGATTGGTTTGGCTTGTCCAGAGGTTACCCTGTTCCAAGTAATTAGGTTGGCCTTCTGAATTCTTCGCCGCCAGGACAGAGTTCAGAAATCCGTCTTAACATATACCATTGCTCATAGCATAATGTACAAAGATCTAGCAGGATTTGGCCTGTTGTTGTGGTCGAGTCCTCCTAGCCAGTCCCCTGCCCGCAACAGTGGTGGGTCTGAGTCAACAGCGCTGCAACAGTCGGCTGTGTATGTGGGTGTGCTGTCAAACGCCTCCCTTTTCCTATTGGTATCCTTTCTCCATAGCCCATTCATGCTGTACTGTCAGCAAGGTGCTCGACTCCTCCTCTCCATGCCCTCTGATGTTCAAAGGGGTTGGAGCTGCAGATGTCCTTTGAGGAGCCAGGCTGTGCGCAGGCGTCAGAACCTGGACAAACACCCTGAGCCTTTTATATGAATAGCAGTATACCTTCAATATGCACTGTTGAGTTCTGGACTGGGTACATAACTAAGAACTCAGTCTCTGTATATCACAATGTAATAATTACAATACCATTAATACAAATACTAATAGGAATACGAATAACATTCTTCTTCTGATGATGATGTTATAATTAATATGATATAATAACTAATTATACACATGATCCCATTATTGATGATATGATTACAATCATAATCTCTAGAAATAGAAAATGAGTTCTTATTGTGAACGTTAGTTTTAATGATAATGCTAATCATAACGGCAACATCCTCACTCTTCATTAATAACTATATGTGTATGTATACTAACACTAATACAAATTATTATATAAATCTGAATAGCAATGCTAATGATAACAATACCACTACTGCTAATATTATTGGTATTAAGATAGATGTGATTATTAGCAAAACGTTTCAGACATGTTATAACTGTAATTAATTATGTTATTGTCATTATTCTTATTTCAAACCCAGCAGCAACACCTTGCACTATTATTCAGTCATACACTACATATGCCTTTTCTTTCCTTCTGATAAGGTATTAGCATAGCACAAGGTCTGACACACACACATAAACTGCTGGCCTTTGTTCAGATTTGATCAAATAGTTTGCAGCTTTGCAAATCCAGCTTTTCACATTTTCCTTTCCTTTCTCTGCTGTGTATGTTAACATTGCAAAAATATGTTTGTATTAGAGCTCACATTAAATAGTTTCTTTATCGTTACAGTCTGAACAACCTTTGAGGCAGTCCAGGGACACGGAGGAACGACTGAAAGTAATTCCTCGATTCTGCTTCCCCGACTCGAACGACTGGGCTCCGACGTCTGACCTTAAAAGGTAAATGTTAGGGGACTGTGGATGAACAGTCCAGAGCACACACATAATCCATATCTCCTGGAGCCAAAAGCCAAAGAAGTAAATCCAGAACTCAGAGGGTTTATCAAACTAGTAAGATTTTAAGCCATTGTGAAAGCATTGTGCAAACAGTAAGGAACCTATCAGATCTCCGCTGTGGTCCGGGCCCATCCATAGCTACTGCTGGGTTGAATGGCATCATTGTTACCATCGCTGGAGGATTACACCCATCATTGAGACATCTCTACTCTGCGGTCAGGGTGCAAACTGTTGTTCCTACTGCCTAGTCGCTGGGACAATTTCCGTTTCTAATTTGATTGCATTGTGGACATTGTACTAAGACATCCAAGCCACAGGAAGATGTCTACCACTGCAGCTCCTACCAGTTTAATGCTTCGTTACGAATATGCCAGTCCAGAAATAAGGTGCCGGTAACAAAGTGTACCATCACCTTTTCCTGAGCGGCATACTTCGAGCCTTCCAGTAGGGGCAGCAAACTATCGGCAGGCCTGACCTGCAGGTAGTTCAGGCCACTACCGGCAGACAATTCCCTGAAGCAACGGCACCGTTAACAGTGGTGGCGGTGCTTCAGTGGTTCCCATCCCATGGAGTCCTCTGGGACTCCTTGGCAATGGGAACTTACTGTTCCGCCACGGCCCGTAATATCCCGATAATACCGGGATAACAGGCGGCGAAACGGTAAGCCGAGGTTGCCGGTAGGCCGCCGGTACTACCAGCGGCCTACCCGACCGCACAGTGTTTTACTTGAATGGCACCCATATATTGAGTATTTCTGAGGCAGAGATTTGTGACGGCATGAAGCTGTTCTTTCTAAAAGTCAGTATGAGTGCTGGTTCTGTCTAGTGAAATGCACCTGTGCAAGCTAATGCCACAGGGCAGATATTTGTATTTCATTGAGGAAGAAAAGGGTGAATTCGGATTATACTGCTGCCTCGTCACAACATATGGCAAATACCATTATTGGGCGAACCTAGCATATTGTGAGGGCCAGTATTGCCACATCATGTTCCGATTCCATCCCGTGCCGTGTCACAATCCTGTAAGACTACTGAGTACAATATAAATGAACCCAAGCAAGTTGAAATATCACTGTAGTTATTTCTCCAGTGATCAATAGAGGTCTGTATTGAGTAAAGAGAGCTACCAAATGGGGCTATTTAAATTAAGGGCGCATGTTTATTGTAAAAGTAAAAGGCAGTGTGTAACACTGGTGCATTGCAGAACAGGGGAAATCATTACAAAAACGTGTCATGGTTCTTAGCCAGCAATCAAATGATATAGAATATTGTTCATTTGCAAAGACCTGTTACACTTCATAAAAAATGCACAGAATGTTAAAGGAGCATCTTATGAATATCTGTTGGCTCTTTTCAAATGGTTTCAACGCATCTGATTTCTTTTTTTAGTGAAACCTTCTCCTTTGTTCTGACTGGTGAAGATGGGAGCAGGTGGTTTGGCTACTGCAAGAAACTTTTGGTGAGCCTCCCAGTTATACGGTAGAATGGGGTCTGCTTCACTTTCTATCACATGAAAGCATCACCCAAGCAAGAGAACAGCTCCCCCACAAATCTCCCAACCTAACTGAATTCATTTCCAAATGTAGAAGTTAGCTGACAATCACGCTACCTCTTGAATTTAAGGGGTAGGAAACTGGGTGCCAGCATTCCAGGCGTTTTGTAGTAAAGACGAGCTGCAGAATACCCTGCAAGCGGTTCCAGACTCCTTCTGAGAAATGACTTTCTCAATTATGTCTTCTATCTGCTCTTGCTCTTTAACGTTGTTTTTCCCTCTTTGCCCTTCATGGGAGGGCGGTATTTCATGGGAGGGCGGTACTTTGCTATGCCACTGTACTATTCTGCCATCTACCCCATACTTTCCACGGTTGCCTATAGCTTTTTTAATCAAAACAACCCTTTCCCCTGTTTTTTGGGGTGACATTATTTAGAATTTTGAAAAATGTTATAGCGATGCTTTTTTATTTTTGAAAATCAAGTTTTATTGGCATTTAGGTTAATACAACATATAATGTCAGTCAAACAATAACGCCTAGTCCTTAATTAACAGTTTTCTCCCTGCCCCACCCTCACCCAAACCATGGGACACACCTCTTTAACTTCACCAGGATCAAGACGCAATTGTAACCCTTCCTCTCCACGCTCAGGGTATTTCCGCTATGTACGATAGAACGATGGTCTTGCATGCACCCCTCCCCAATCACTCAGTACTGTCAACATGTCCTTTTAGGCACAGTTCCCCCTTCAAGGGATCTCGTTACAGGGCCCCACCTGTAGTCTTTCCCCAGCCACATCAAGCAGATCGTCCGTACTTAGACCTGGAGTAAGATACTCCATGTCATATATTGCACAGACCTTGGCGATCGTTCTCCCCCGGCATTCTCGGGCTTTTCCACTTCTGAGCCAGTCAGCACCTTGCCACCACCAACATAACGTGAAACATGTGGCCTTGTGCCTCACCGTAGTATCCATCCACATTAACACCAAAGAGGATAAGCCATGGGGAGAGGACCCTCCCGATCCCATCCACCCCTTGATCCATCACAGGACTTCTCCCCAATATGTCTGTACCATTGAACATTTCCACCACATATGTGCATAATCCCCCTTTTCAGTATGACGTTTCCCACAATGTGGGTCCTATCCCTCTCTCGTCTGTGCTATCCTCTGTGTGTGGGTGGGGGGTGTAGTGCCATCTGTGCAGCAGTTTCAGGGCCTGCTGCCGATATTGGAGCAAAGTAGTTGATCGATTGGTCTGTCTGCACATACTGGCCCACCTCCTATCATCTATATTCACACCTAGATATTGCCCCCACTTCACACGCGCGGGCGGGGTCCCCTCAGGGGCCGCCAAGAGTTGCAGTTTAGATATCACACCCTTAGACCCCTTCTGCGAGGTTAGGAACTTTTGAAAATCCCTTAGCACCCTCCTAAGATTCTCCCCCATCTGTCCTCGGTCAGAGCCCCCTTTAATTGTAAGTAGCGGAAGGGTGACACATTATTCAGGCCCAAAGCCTCCTCCAGCTCCCGCAATACCTTAAAAGTTCCCCCCACCCACTGCTGTCCTGCCCTGCTAAGGCAGGCCTCGTACCACTTTTGGAACGCAAGCGGTTCTCCAATCCCATCCCTCAGACGCTTTTTAGAAGATGTTTTACAGGGTACTCCTGAAAACCCAACACAATGACAGTAACATGTCCTGGCAAAGCTTTCTCTTCTCTCTTCCCTGGCATCATTTTGCCCTGACCTGTGATGAGACACATTAAAGAAAAAATGCAGGACTTCTCTTTTACTCTGCTTGATTCTGAAATGCCTTCTATGCTATTAATGAATGTAACTTTTTATTTTGGTGGGATTTGATTTCTAACTGTATAGTTATAAACCTAGTTCCTACCCTCGTGCAATAGATTAAATCGCAGCCAGCTTGTCAGAGCAAGAAGTCACCCTTTTAATGCTACATTGTCCCAAATAATGTCATCTGACTACCGAGCCATAAAGCGGTTGCTACGGGGCTGGTAGCAGGGCATGTGACTTTCACAGTGTGGCACCGTCGGGCAGACGAAGGTAGGTTTTCCCAACACAGTTCACCAGAGTTGCTTTCCGGGCAGGCAGGTGATGCCTGTGGCAGGCCTCAGTGGCGATGGCACAGGAGATTTGGCAAAGTCCTGAGTACAACATGTAGACTTAAGCCCTCCCGATGAGTTTGCTGGTGGGCTGCAATAAAGCGAGTAATGGCACTACTGCAAATGCCACCACTTCGGCAGTTTGGTTTCATGTTCAATTCATTTCAGAGATAACCTAAAAAAAGACTGCAGCAATCTCCGTTTCCCTCATCTCATCCTCATACCGGTTTGCGTCAACTTGTGGTCCTGTACGATTGTTATGAAACCAGTGGCTCCCGCTATCGACTAAATAACTCCTCTAAAATGCACAAAATCCACAAATCCTCTTTTAGCAAGATGACATTAAATATTTGGATTAAGGCGACATAATTTAGAATACTAGAGTTGCCTTCAGTAGTAGCGAGCTTTACTCTTTGGCCATGGGTTGCTACCTATTGGTTCTGCTAAGTGAAGTAATGGCAAGCTGATGGCTTTGACAAGCATTGCTTTGCATTTGTCAATGTCACTCATAGACACAGTTTTCTTGTTTCTTTTTGAAAAGACCTGTTATAAATGCATGTGTTCTCGTTTCATTTTGTTTAGCCGCAAGGTAAAGGGAAGCGGTTACCAGAGGTGTACTGCATTGTGAGCCGACTGGGCTGCTTCAACCTCTTTTCGAAGGTGAGTGGGAAATCTCCTGGGCAACTTGTGGCGTCTGGTAGAACTTATCTATCAATTCTGGCTTGGCCTTGGAGGTGAATAGTACCGTATCGCGTAGGTGTGACGCGACCTTGAAGGAAATCCGTCATTTCCCAGTAGCATTGACTGTAGTCATCCCAGCCTTGGAACCTTTGGCCATTGCACTGGAAAACATTTCTCTGCTCCTCACATTAAATCGCTGGATGGCTCCTCTGTTTGTGACCACATTGATGGGTACAAGAAGAGAGAGATTGTGAGGTCATCTCATGCTTAATGACACAGGAGGGGAAGGGTCTAATTACGGTGTGCCCACTTGACCAAACGACATGCCTCTTCTCAGAACACTATATCTATTCCTTCACCCACTACAAATAGACGCACCTATGAAACATGCAAGCAATCCGTGTTAAGCTCAGCACAAACGTGGACACTTTCAAACGGTGCATGTACTCACATGATTCGTCCCGTACATGTAAACAGAAAACACTTCTTCATGTGATCGTGTTTATTAGCTAATTCACACCCCAATCCCTGTGCCTAAGAGGCAGCCGAATGAATTCAGTGACGGTGTCTGCACTGTGTCGGTAACTGTGTATTTGCAAGAAAATACATACTTATAATTGCTTTTTGGAAGCTGTTTGGGAGATGTTTCCCCAACACTGCTGTGAACCACCTGTCCTAAAGTTAAGTCAGGATTCCCCTAGAAAACGACAGAGCAACCCCTCTTTGGGTAGCAATGACAGAGGGAACAGGTCTGGCAGACATGTACACTGTGCCTTAATAGATAACACAAAACAGGACACTAAATATGCACTCTGTATTATAGGGCTATACCTACATCACACAAAGGTAAGTACTTTATTAGATGCACTAGAACACGATACGTAGACACCATAAAGGTCCGTGGAGTAGACTCTTCCTGCTGCTAAGCTAAATCTGTGACTTGTAGGTACATTCAGTACACTAATATGCTTAGGGCTATAGCGAGAAAGGAATGCCTACGCACAGACAACCCACATTACTCATGATCAGGGCCCACAAAAGCCAAGGCTTGGAAAGAGAACTCCATGTCCCCTCTCCAGACAGAAGCAGCAGCAACAACAGAGATGAGACCAGAAATACAGGGGTGCCAGACCAAGGGGGCCCGGGCAGCTGAAGAGTCAAGAAAACAGAGCCAGCCAACAAACAACTGTCCCACAACCGCCAAAGACGCCACCACACTTCCTGTCCAGGGAGGCTCCCTGCCTTGCACGGTGGTGTGGGGCTGGGGGGTGTTGGTTTAGGAGGATTCGTCAGATAGGGAGCTCGTAATGGAGAGCCGATCAGGCCGCAAAGTGAACTGGGGCGTGGGGGTGCAGGGAGGGGGTTATGGGGGAATGCAAAAAAGCACAGCAAGGTATTCCAGCAGCCAAATAAGAATCTGGGAGAAGGGACAATGGAGCCAGGTCCTTAGGTGCAGTAGCCCATCTTCATGGCAATCCTCCTGCGATTCAGGTAAGGATCAAAGGAATGAACAGCCCCCCTCGCCATCCCCCCTTCCCCCATATAAAGAAACACACATTCCCTTCAATCATGCACCAGTAAGACACACAAAGGATTTGGTGGCCAGCCAATTAGGCTGGCTCTAAAAACGTCCAAACACTCAAGTCCACTGACGCAGGATGTGTAGTGCGCTTGGCTGGGGTAGAAATCCAGGTTAAGTCAGTTTACATCACATTAGCATTAGAAAGTGCAGGAGTGAGATCAGAGTGAGCCGTCATTAGCACAACTGGCGTTTTGGGCACACAGACAAAAGGCTTGCCCAAAACAAAACTGCTTGCAGTAGGTCTTACAAAAATGCATCAGTACCAACAAGGCTACCATATGGGTGCACTGGCCACTACTGCAGTAAAAAGGCCTGCACCCCTGGTGAAGTCAAAACTAAATGCAGCTGCCAACAGCCGACTCCCTAGAATCATCCTGGGACCAAAGGGGGGTACTTAAACAGTACCCCTGTCCTAGTTCCAAGCGGGCTACCATAGGACAGCAGCTGAAAAAGGCATGCACTGATAATGAGGCTTCAGTACAAGTCCCAATGTTCACAAAAGTAATGTTAAAGACACAGGGTAAAAGAAAAAGTTCAGCGGTCCCACAAAATGGTACAAGAGGACCCCAAAGAAGGAATTCGGTCCTAACAGATGCATCGTTTTATTTCTTCTCTCACCTTCTCTGACACTGCTTCCACACATCCATGTTTTAACCAGTGGTTCTTTGCTGTTTTCCTCACGCAGATATTGGATGAGGTGGAGAAAAGGCGGGAAATGTCTCCAGCGCTCGTCTCTCCTTTCATGCGCAGTGTCATGGAGGCTCCTTTTCCTGCTCCCGGGCGCACAATCACTGTGAAGAGCTTCCTGCCAGGATCCGGGAATGAGGTCAGTATACATGCTTGTGTACATGTATGCTGAGCCCATATTAGGCATTGTAAAAGGTCTTCCGCCATCGCCACCCAATTAGCTGGCTAGGCCTGACCCTCTCGCACCCTTGAGATTTAAGTCACAAAGATGTGCTTTGATCTTCTTTAACCTTCTCTAACTTTAGCTGATCTTTGAACTATCACATACGCCAGGCCCACACTATGCCGTGCCGCAGATATCATACATTGAGAAGGAGTGGGCAGAGGGGATTGCGGAATGCAAGGGCATCCCACCTTGCATTTGCCTATTCTACCCCAGTTAGTAGACTGCACAGGATAGAATGAGCATGGGACATTCCATCTCATGATTAGTTATACATTCCAAGCAATTTGATTGGCCAAAATCTATTTCATCCCTCAGTTTGAGTAAACCTTTTGGTGGCCATGCAAAGACTGATTGATACAGGCATAACGCTATGTACTGAACTCGGGGCGAGGGAAATGAAGTACCTGTTCTGCTGATGCGTTGAATGTTCGGCCTAAATCTAGTGTGTTCTGAGGAAGTTGGTATTCAAAGTCATAGGGCCTCATTACACGGTAGGAGGTAACCATGGCGCAATTAGTGCCATGGCTACCCCCTACCGCCTTCTGGGTCCGGTAGGCGGTAAGGGACTTACCGGGTCATTCAGACCCTTGAGGACCCGGTATGTCCCCATGCCAATTGCCATTCCCCATTCCCATTCGAGCCCCCATAGGGCTCAATGGGAATGGAGAAAGAGCTAATAAAGGTAACGCTGTTAGCGGTACCGTTATTTGCTCTGTAGTCCCTCAGCGGGTCCCTTCCTTAAGGACGGGACACGCTGAGGGACCTCGTAGTAGGGCGGTAGGGGATTACCGGCACTGGTGCCCTTACCGGTGCCGGTAATCGCCTACCGTGTAATGAGGCCCATAGTGTTGTGGTAGCAAGTTGTGCTTATCTTAGGTGTTCTTATGCATAATAATGATAATACTGTTAGAACTTAATTTAGCAACCTCAGAAGGTTGAAAGGGAGAACTTAATTTAGCAACCTCCGAAGGTTGAAAGGGTGAGTCGGGTTTCATACAAGTTACCCGAAGACTGACACGAGATCCCAGTCGAGAGTGCTTCGCTCACTGTACAATCGGACCGGATAATGAACTTCAGTAGGTGTGCACCTGAGTCGGGGGCCTACACAATGACATTACCTTTATGGCATCATGCTAGGGGGATACCTTTTGAATCTCTACCATGTCGTGGCTATCTCTGGATTGAGAAGATACTCACACGACTGGGAATGAGTTTATTTCTCAATAGCCTTTACAATCGTGCTCTTTCAAGACGCTTGGCTCGTGAAAGATAATGTAGCTTCTGGCCTCACTGGGCTTAGCAGAAGACTGCCTACGAGCTACGGGACAAGGACTCATTTCTATCTGGATAATATTCCTAAAACAGAGACCCAAATACCCCAGGGGTATTGTTCCATTTAATCCCAGGTACTTAAAAGAGTGCATCACATACAATACCCAAAGGGTAGCCTAGACCAATAATACATGCTATATCCCCAACCTGTTTTACAATGGATTTATTTTTAATTTTGAAGGCGCCACACGCTGTCAACAGCAGCCCCAGGGCCTCATGTATGGAGGGGAAAGTAAGAGGAAGGTGAATGGATGGAAATCAAGTCATTTCAAAGCTAAACGCAGGGCCATATTCCAATATGTTTCCTAAAGCCTGGCCCCTTTTCCATATCATCATCAAAAGCCACAACCTTTGCTACTACAAATAAAATAATTATTGAATTCGGGGGCAGTGTATTTTCAGATAAAACGAGATGCATAAAACTGTACATACATTACCTTGAAAACAACGTTTTTGACAAAACCTCATTGTGTATTATTACCTCCATATGTTTTGGAAAACCAACCTCAAGAATATAGATCATATTACAAGTCCAGGTTCAAATAGAACTCAGCCAGAGTTCATAGTTTCTGTTGACATGATTAAGCGAACCAAAGGAAGTGCCAGTGTAAAAGTGTACGATATGAATCTAAATGAGTACAAGTGCCAATAAATGGTCACTGGCAAAGTCCTTCTGTTCCTTCGAAGTCTAGTGCCATTTGCTTATATAAGTTGCCAATGTATATAAACTTGATTGGTCTTCCAACCTCAATACAAATGTTACAGACTCCCTATAGTTGGCGCAATCCCTTAGAACGATATGGGTGGAAGCCGCCATTTTGTAGGTTGCGACCGCAAACAGAAAACGAATCGGAATGGGAGTCAGTTGGTATCCTAAAAAATAAATGGATATAATGTTATGCCTAATTTGGGCTGCTACAAAGTTTTACTGAAAGATGACGTGTTGGATGAAATGTATGAGTTTTAAGGATGGTTGAGGACGTACATGAACACTACAGGCTTACTTTGGGACCCTTCTTTGGAGTATGTGATTTTGAAGTGTTCCGTCAAGCCCTGAGAGTAGCCCTTAAAGCAGCACCGTGCCCCTAGATTTCAGCACCGTAACTGAATGCAAAATGTTTACATTGATCATATCTAATGATGGGAATGCATTTATAAAGCATGTTTCCTCTCTTGCCCTCTCTCCCATGCAGGTGATAGAGCTGTGCAGACCCACAGACTCTCGCCTTGAACACGTCGACTTCGAATGCCTGTTCAAGTGCCTGAGCGTGGGCCACCTCATCGGGGTCTTTGCGTCCTTGCTCTTGGAAAGGAGGGTCATCTTCGTCGCCGATAATCTTAGGTAATGAACGGGGGCGGGTGGTATCTGATTGCTGTATTCTAAGTCGCATGCCAAATGGCGATTTATCGGTGAACCCTCTGTCGCCAATATAATCGATACTCACATTATTCGGTAATGCTTTCCAATTCCTAACCAACACGTAGCGTTGATCGTGGACCATGGCTGCTAACCAGCAAGGGAGGATAGCAGCTTTCAAACTGGTCCGTCACAGGCCTTTATTCCCACAATAGAGCCCAGCAGCGGTGTGACCATGGAGAAAGGAGGGTCTTTCCGCAGAAAAGCTGCAGATGCCCTGTGCAAGTCTTCCTTCCCAAGAAAGGATATCATGTCCTAAGAGGACTGCTCGCATCTCACAATGCGTACCCACAAGTGTGTTCAAACTTGGGTGACCTAGCACGCTGCTCTGTAAATGGCTAGCATCACTCCCCTGCACCCATGGGAACTCTCGGGCACTGCGGTCAGGTTGGGGGGTGGGCTAGGAGGCCTGGGTGCACTGTACACCATTAGACCTCGTTGTCGGGACACCGCACTGAGCTTGTTCACACATCTGACACCAAGGTGTGCATCTAACGTAACGCCTTTGCAGGCATTGGAGGGCGCCAGGGCAGGTGCATTCGTTTTCGCTTGACAATTTTGAAATGTCTGCCGCCATACAAAGGATATGCCAAAGGATGTTTATTTGACTCACTCCATGCACATAGTAACTATGTCACACATTGTTCACTGTAGTCAATATCTGCCTGATGGCCGCAAGGATTATCCACGCCAATAGGCCTTCAGAGCAGCCCTAAAATATGGCTGCTCCTACCCTCGCCCTTCTGATGCCCTGTGGTGGTCATTTTATAGCCAGAGAGGCGATATGATGGGCACACATATATTTCATATAGATACTAGCCTGCCGCAACCCAGGCCCTTTTATCATTTCAATTTGTTAGCAGATTGGCCAGCGCCAACAGAGGCCCCCCTGGCAGGAAACAATCTGGCAAAAAAGACTTCTAAGTTGTTTGTTTTTCTTTAGGACAAGGGACACGTGGCATGGATTGAATTCTGGACAGCAGAAGCAATGGCCACCCTCGCTGTGCCATATAAAGGCCTTGTGTTGTTGTTATTACTAGTATATGTATTGTCACTGCTATATGATCCCTAATTTATTGAAAATGTAGCTGCACGTTTTCTTTTTCTCCAGCACGCTGTCAAAATGTGGCCATGCAGTGGTTGCCATGCTTTACCCCTTCACTTGGCAGCACACCTACATCCCCGTGCTGCCCGCCTCCATGATCGACATCGTCTGCTCGCCCACGCCCTTCCTCATCGGAATCCTTTCCTGTTCCTTATCCCTGCTCGACGATCTGCCCATCGAGGAGGTGAGACTGACATGTTCACATCAAGGGATGGGAGTGCTATAAGGGCTCGACGCAATGGGAGGGCTCGACGCAACGGGAGGGCTCGACGCAATGGGAAAAGTCTTTGTGGTTAAAATATCTGGAGACCGTGGTTTGCAAATTACGCTTTGATTGAACTGCCAATCTTTCTGAAAACAAGCTTGTTTCCCGCTGACAGACCCTGCCCCGTACCCTCCCAATGCCATGCTCTCTTTCCTGTCCCATTCAGCGCAACTTCACTAATGAACACCTTACTGCTGTAGGAAGCGTTAAGAAGCCGCGTAGGCAACATGATGTGCTTTACCAAATGATGGCAAAAATACTGAATAGAGCTGGGACTTTCAGACCAGCTATTGGTGTTATCTGTCAGGTTGTCCACATTGAATACAAAGAAGGGACATTTCTATATCATTCCTTTCTATGGGGCTACTTTCAGTGTTTGGGTCATTCTGCAGTACAGCCGGGATTTTACTGTACAGTGGATCTAACATAAACATACAACTTACAACATACACCTACTTAGTGTTTGTGGCACTGCATTTCCCTCTGTAAGGTTCCATGTCATTTCATTGTTGGGTGACATTCCGTGGCTTTTATTTCCCGAGTATACTTTAACGCATCAAAATAGTTTTTTTTTGTTTTGGGGGGGTTCCCCCCCAAGCCCTCGTCCCCTATTATTTTGTACCTATTCCCGACCGCCCCCACCCCTTATATATACTTTTTTCGTTAAAGTAACCTCGGGGAAAAAAACCCACGAAATTTCATCCAACGATGAAAGAACGCTATACCCTCTGTAAAATGCAGCCTTTTTCGTGAATCATAACTTTTCAATACACAACTTACTTCTATTCGCCAAAACACTGTTAGCTCCAATTTTCATTTACTGTAATCCTTGCCTCATTCTTGATGATTTTCCTATCTAGAATTCTTTTCTCCCTTTACTAATGTGCTCAGGTATGTTATGGATTGGTTCACAATCTAAATTCAAGTGTGGTCCCCATCATCTATCAAGATATGTTTCATTCTATTTCAGCAAACATGCCAGCCATCTTTTTAAAATGCTCGTAATACACTTTAATTAGTTCACAATTTTCATATCCCTGCATGAATTCTGGTTACTCTGCCCATGTTTTTGGAATGTTTTCTGGCGCTATACAGTCCCCACTTTACATTCATACATGTCAACAAGATGGAAACATTCAGGACCGCTTCATTTTGTTATCATCGACGCGCAGCCGCTCTGTCAACCTCCCACACAATGCGCTGTTTCATTATCCAGGCCCTTTGTGCATTTACTTTTTCCTCTCTCGCTCATAAGCTTTTCCAATTAAGCACATTCATGTTATCTGACCGCTTCTTCCACCTGCCAATTTACCTGCCTTAGTTTCCCACCAGCTCCACCAACAACGTTGTGTTGTGTTAATACGTATCTATGCCTTCCCGTCATAATTTATTATGATAATAATTAAGTGGGCCTTATCATTCTGCACATAATAAATAACTACTGTTAGGGGGCTTGGACTGTAGATGTATAGGGCTCCAACTCTTAGGTTTGGCCTGTGTGTAAAGTTTCACGAGGAAGTCCATCAAAGACAAAAGACCTAGCAGGACTTCCACCACCCAAGTAGGTAGAAGAAGGCTCAAGAACAGACAGGTCATCAGAAGTTGGCAACAAAAAAAAAGTACAGCCGCCATGTTTAGGTCAATGGTGACCCATGTGCCCCTTACCGCAGCTGCAATAGCAGCCTGCGTGTATAGTTCACACAAAGTGGGTAGAAATCATCCACTGTAACTAGAACGGTACAGGAGAACCTGTCACTGTAACTAGAAGGTTACAGGAGAAGTGGAAGAGGGATACATTGTGTCCCCTCAGCACGCCACATAAGGTGGGCTGCCCTGCTTCCACAACATAAAAGTCAGGTAGGATATAAGATACCCCCCTGTCCTTGTTAACATTAATGATCACAAGGAAAATAAAAAGGGCAGCTCAAGCAGCTCCCAGCCACACTGCACAGAAAGTGCTGCGTGCTGCCATACTAAACTGAAGTGGAGGAAAACATGACTCCAAAAAGATACAACCAAAAGGGTTGAATAAGGTTCCCAAAGGTAAAGTAAAAGACTGAGTGATGGTGGAAAATTGACTATTCATGATAATGATCAATAATACTATTTTTATTATCGGGTTTGAGGTCGCTTTTGAAAAGATTCTTCATGCAATCGTTTTAATAATCGATGTGCCTGGCTGGCTGCTGTATCATAGTTATGAATCTAAAAATATCCTTCGTAGACAGACCATTACAGCTCCTTTTCCAGGTCTATTGGAGAGTGCCATATGCCTGACTATCTCCCGGTTCCTAATGCGTGTGTGCCCTCCATGCATCCTCTAGGTTTAGCTCATGTCTCCTGGGAATGGGTTTCATTGCCCAAATCCAGCAGCATAGTGTTATTGTATTCTAGAACTTCTTTTGAAGTCCTGAATCTGTATTGCAGGCTTAATTGTGACTGCCAAATAGGCATATGAATAACAGGTGATTACGTGGCCTGCGCTAGCCAATGTATGGATGTGATGGGTTCTGCAGCATGACTGGCCCTAAAAGGGAGGTACTGAACCCTAAACCCACACATTGTGGAAATGAAAAGGACACAGATTCCATAGCCCTAAAGACGAGTCCATTTCATGTTTACTTTTGACTGTCACTGCCCTCTCAAGAGATCGACACCTAGAGCAGAATCGGCAGGCGCAGACCACAGGACAGCAATGGTGCTTATCCCGCAGTAGTATGCTACCAGCCGGCCAGTCACCACAGTGCCATGCCACTCCCATGGATATTCCAGCCCATTACAGAAAGGCTAGCAGAGCTGAGTAGTGAACACACAGTATAACTTCACATGCTATGCTAGGCTACATCATTATTAATGCTGAAATATTATATCATTTTCAAAGTCAGCAGAGGCTCTGGGGGACCCCACACAGATTAAGAGCATTCTGTGGTGCCCCTTATATGAGCTGTTTGATTCAGGCTAGGAGCCCGGCAAATATCTCTGCGAGCTGCCGTATAGTAGGAGGAGGAGGAGGCAAAAGCGGATCTCCAGGTGCATGGCTCAGCGAGTGAATCCTTATGGGATCCCTGAGACCTCGGAAGCAGTGCCACACTGGTGAACCTCTGCTTGAGGAAGTGACAGGCAGCCACCAGCACTTGGTGTGAGTATTTTGCCTGGGATGAACACTTCCACAGGCAGATTTTTGCCTCTCGGTCATCTTTGGCTTGTTCCACAAATCAGAGAGTGACTTGGATTGGAGGTGGAGGTGACCATGCTGCTTCCACCAGGGCCCTTATCTCGAAGCCTAGAACCGGAGACATAATTGCTGATGAGTCCTCAACAGACTTGTCCAGATAGGTCAGGCTCTCCTCTTTCGACAGCTCAACCAACACTAATCTCGATTTACTGCTTTGTCCTATTTTCCGATATGGCCACTCCAAGTATTTTAGGAAATTCCTGGCCAGATATACATTAGTACATCAGCTGTAAATCAATTTATTTAAGTACATGTGTGTTTAGTTATGTAGTCACATGAATAATGGCAGTCATTTGTGCATTACATTTCATGTTTTACTGAGTCTACTGCTGATAATTGTTATGGTTTATTTCTGTTGACTAGGTGCTAATCGTCGATCTTTGTAGAAGCAATTTCCGGCAACAGGTGAGTCAGATAATCCGCAAGAGGCCTTCAAGTTCTTGTCCCGGGGATGGTACTAGCCCGCCGCAATATACTTTCTACTTGCCACGCAACTGTGATTACCAGACTATTTGACCCCATGTCATGCCATCACTTCAGTGGCCAGTACATAATCAGCACTGTCTAATCCTGCTGATTTCACCCAATCCAGGGGGATTCAGACTGCTATTAACACTGACAACATCAGAAACGTTAACTAACGTACGTTGTTGTGCTCCAGCCAATCAGCTAATAGATATAACAAGGGTGTAGTATTTAGTTCTAGCTGTTAGCCAATCAACTAATTGGCTCTAGAGTGAGTATTCAGCTAATTGAACAGACCAAGAACCGATATTTAGCTCAAGTGAGGGCTAGAAATACAAAGGATAGACCAGACCAGGTTCTAAACTATTGGACTCTCTATTTCAGGATTTACATCGGTTGAATCTATTTCCGTTTTTTCTGCTATTTTTTCTGATAATAATGAATCTTTTACTTTTATTGCTAGTTTTTGACACACTCTTTCACAGTCTTAACTTGAAATACTCTGGGACTCCTAGGTTTGACTGGGGTTATGCAGCAAAAGCAAGTTCCTCTTACGAACAATCAGTGCCATTACTGCATAGGAATACCCCCCTGAAATAGTTCTCATGAAATATATATATAGTTACGAAGGCTTAATAACATGTATTATTATGGTATGACTTGCAGGTATCGGATGAGGATGCTATTCTACCCCACAAACTCCAGGCTGCGCTGGTGCAAATTCTCGAACAACGGAACGACATCTTATTTCATGAGCAGCACTTCACAGAAGGTGATTTTCTAAATGCAGACAACAAACAAAAGACACACGAAAATTGGATGCTTTATACAAATACAGAGCAAGCATAGAAATTAACTATAATTAAAAACCTATCTTCTTTCGGAGGGCCTTATTTAAAGTTAGGGCACACTTTTATCTGCATTCCACCCGATACTTATTGAGAGGGAAATGCATTTAGCTTTGTAGAACTATAGTACCCCCCCATTGTACCACATTCCACTTAACTCTAAATGTGGTTTTGAACAGGATTTCCAACATTTTATTTCCTCATAATAATAACAGATATGAATTGCCATGATAATTCATGCAGGAGCTTTGATAGATTAATTATGAACGTGATTGCCTAATGTACGCTGGAAGCGGAAACCATCTCAAACATTGATTTGTGGTGTTGTTGATGGATCTGTGACTTTTGAGTAACTTTGGAGTATGGGACTGTATCGTGTCAGACGACCTCCAAGCACAATTTTGAATCGTGATTATCACAAGCAACATTAGGAATAATGCCTATGACTAATTCACCTTGAGTACGACCAATTGGTCAAAACGCGTGTCGGCTGTGGCTGTAATACCAATAAATCATATTCAACTGTTCAGATGCTACTTTGACCTTAAATAGAATTGTAATTAGCATCAGCATTGACAAATTGATTGATTTTGGGATCTTTTGCGCTGTTTGGCTACATACAAATTCTATTTCTGATACTGTCATAGGGAGGCCCACGGGGACCTTGTATGTGGCCTCTGCTGCACTTCACCATTGAATAACCAACGGAGACTAAGCACACCCCAGCTAGCTTTTCTTTTATCTTGATTGAGTAATTGTTTCTTTGAATTGCATTACTGGCTGGGTTCAGTGTACTTACCTACAGCTCACATGTTCTTCTTATGATAAACCTGACTGCTCTGCCACTCTTCCAAGGTTCCATCTAGTATAGACTGATAGTAAGAGTTGGGGATCTATCAACCATTGTGATAGTTTTATGAAGTCTTACGTCACAGTGGATTTTAGGAAACTCCCCTAATAGGCACATCTTAATGTAATTGGAAGTAAGGATCCTAAGATGCTACTTGCCCAAATGGCAAGATGAACATTCAGAAGGTGATAAATCAGCAATCAAATTCGTCAAGATAGGCCAGCAAGTAACTTCACTCAGGGAAAGCAAAGGAGAACTCAATTTAAGATAACTTGAAGCCAAATGTATATGCAATTTATATACTACACATTGTAGCTCGAACAATGATCATAAGATCAATGTTTTTCTATAGCAACAAATTACAATGAACACTGTGATGTTCTCTTCTTATCGGCTTAAGGTTTAAGAATAAATTATCTATAATTTTGGTTTGTATTTTCATTGTAGATCTCCATAGCTACATAGCACAGTGACAACCAAAGAATCCTATAATCACATATACCATGTATATATATTGAACTGTAATACCTATAAGGATGCATAGTACATTAAATGAAATCTCTGCACAATATGGCTGCGGATAACAACCAAAGGCACAATGTATTTCATTTGTTTAAATTGAGTTATTAAACAGTACACATAACAAAAATAATCAATATAATATTGTCAATTATAACTAGACTTAATTTGCATAGAAATATGAACCGACTAAACTTAAAATATCACACGATATAGCTATCAATATTCCAACTTGAAATGGGATTGTTATAATCATGGTATGCATTGATGACGTCACACGTAACTAGGTTTACTTCACAAATTTAGGTAATCGTATATAAACATTCACAATATGGCTGCCACCAATAGGCGGCATATCACCGAATGCTGGGGCCTGCAGAGCATGGTGGGGCTGTTAAACATCCCACTATTGATGTAAGTACAGCATTCGAGTATACTTACAGGTTCATTGCGATTTGATTATAATAACGTAAACTGCCATGTCCTCTTTATAATATGCACTATACACTGGAGAGCATTGTGCTGCTTTGCTCGCCGCTGGGAAAAGCAGTGCAGCTCTGCTTGTCGCTCTGTAGTTGTTTCTCCACCAGTCTCTCTCATTCACCCTGCAGTGAACTACCAGTTCCATTAGCTGCTGTAACGTTACTTTGAGACCAGGTCTCTTCTTTCCAGTTACGGATCTAGTTTGGTGCTGGATCGCTTCTTTCTTTTTGGTGCTGCGCTGTTTTGCTTCTCTCAAGTTCAGTGCCTAAAAGAAACAAAACATGTCTTGCAGGAATTTTGTACAGGAGGTCTGGTGTGAGATAAATGGGTACTGCATAAAAGCATGCTGGCACACGGGTGTTGCCCTTTCAAATGCCGCAGTAATCCTCAGGAGAAAGCATTGCTTTAGATTGCTCCCTTGTACCACTCCCATCCCACGCTGAGAGGGGTTTCCCATTCTCTCTTGTCAAGGTCATTGTTTTGGCCGTGGAATTTTAAACTGAATAATGCAACATACATTACACTTATAATTATTAATATAAAAAAGTTTTAAAACCTAATGTAGAATATCAAAACATTCATGTTTGCAAATAATTTTTTCATAGATCAAAAAAAAACTGTGTTGTGTAACTAATTGCTAAATTATGAAACTTTGCCCCAATAGAGGAGGGGTTTAAGTCCATTACCAGCAAAGTGTTATTCTTTGACTTTTATACATTAGGAAACAATAGAGTGTATTTTTGCTATCTAAACTAATTCGATATTGGGAACTCATATATTTCAATATTTTTGAAAAATGTAATTAAGATCTTCAAACCATAATGCTATTATAATGTGAAATGATGGTAACATGGGCGCAAACTTACCAAGTATATCGATTCAAGTTCCTAAATAGAGACAGAACAAATATCAAGAAACTAAAGAAATGATTGTAGAATCATACATAAAGTAATCTAACATCTTTGTTTTCTTCTCTTCTCTCTTTGTGTCGTTGCATGCTTTTGAAGAATGTGTTAAACACAACAATGACAAGTTTTGATAAATATTGGACAATAGATGTCAAAATATATTTTGCGCTAGCCAGCTATTCATAAAAACATTACAAACATGGTATAAGGAACCAATTATTGCAACTCAGTAATCAGGCTTGAGAAAGGTTGTTGGGTGAAACAAGTGTTTTCCACATTCCATGGGCAACAGGCCTTTTTCAATTTTTTAGATCATAATCCATGGGCATCTGCCCCTTCGGAAACTCCTAAGGTTGAAAATCAGTCTTTTTACCATTTTTTTACTAAACCCGTGAACACAATTTGAGTAATAGTCAAATTATCTTTATGGAAGATAAATTGAACCTATTCAAATAGGACTTAAAATGAGCAATGGTCTGCCATTAATATATGGTTACCAATGTAATTGATGTTGCATGTTATCACTGTATTTTTGCCAGAATAAAATTCATTATTAATTCAACTGTTTGTACTGAAAATTTGATGAGCTTGATTTTTGATTCTGGATCACAACAATTGAAAATGAATGTTACAAATATATTTTAAATGACGTAGATGTATACATAAATTAATTTTTCAGCTATTTCACTTTTACTTTTAATTATTAGGACATTGTCAATTTAGCTTATATCATGCCATTCAATACATTAAGATAAATTGGTGCTACAATTTGACCAGGGATTTTCCTTTTCAGTTGTCTAATTAGTTGACACAAGATTTGATTGTCACACCTTGGTCTACATTCCTAGACATTTTATTTTCTAGGATTTGGCACAAAGTATTATAATAGTTCAGACCACATTTCCGTACTGATAGTAACATAAGATAACCTAACAGAGGTGTGCTTTGGGAATTAACATGTTAGAAATTATTATTTTCTCTTATGGAAAGCAGAATTTATATTTTTGTAAAAGAATATGCGCAAGCAGCAGTTGGCATACAGCTGTGTACAATGTTGAGACAATTTGTCACAAATAAATACATGAGATGTGTTCCAAGTGGTATGCTGTTGACCATTTCCATTCTAATTCTTTCCTTTCTGCAGAGGACGTAACTCTGAATTCCCTGGTTTCGGAGGCTTTTGTCCGCTTTTTTGTGGAGATTGTGGGGCACTACTCTCTGCACATGTACGTCAATGAAAAAGGAGAGCGAGTCTTCCAGCGGGAGACCTTTCGCAAATCCCACACATCACGCAGTGTGCGGCAGTTCTTGGACTTGTTTATGGAAACACAGATGTTTGCAGGTTTCACCCAGGACCGGGAGCTTAGAAAAAGCGGGGTGAAAGGTGAGACATTTTATCATCATAATTGCTAACAGAGAACAAGACAGCAGAAATTGAATAGTTGAAGCTATTTTATATGGAATGCAACATAAAACCTGTTCATCTTTGCTTATCGCATAATCAAGGTTTAAATGGGCTTCCACACCCTGTGCAATAGATAGGGCTTGCATATGTTAAGGTTAATGTTAAAGGACATTTGTACTGCGCACTATCACCACCGGAGTGGTCCCCTGGCGCTCGAGCGGCTCTGAAACAGGGAGGGGGGTGGGTAGTGGGAGCAAGCTGGAAAAGTGCAAGAGAGCAGTGATGTGTTGTTGGCAGCCTCAGCCCGGTGGGTCCGTTGGCTGAGCCTGGGGTGTTTTCGGCCGGTAGTCATAGTGTACTGTTGTGCGAGTCTGTGTGTTTTTGTTTTGTTGTTGCAACGTAGTGAAGGTTGTGCGGTTGCTGAGTTGTAGGTTTGTGGTTGTGTTTGGTTTGGAGTATGCGAGGTGTATGCAGAGGGGGGAAATTGTTAGTGCAATTGGTTAGTTGGCATCTTTATCCTAACTTTGAGGCGTTCGGGTTCTGTGATCTCCCAAGGTGGGGTTCAGGAGCACCCCTGCATCCTTGTGCTGAACTGAGTTTGAACGCCCTTCGACATCCCTTTTTTTTTCTCCAGCCTCCCAAGCAGCCCTACCTGTTTTCACTCCTCAATTATATGGCTAGTGCATTGGCCAAGTGTCCCCAGCTAAGGTAGTGTGGTGAATGCCAATATCCTGAATAATTCCACAACAGTGGTGCCTGGTGGCGA
This sequence comes from Ambystoma mexicanum, assembly GCF_040938575.1. Classification (NCBI taxonomy): domain Eukaryota; kingdom Metazoa; phylum Chordata; class Amphibia; order Caudata; family Ambystomatidae; genus Ambystoma; species Ambystoma mexicanum. The sequence goes on along the minus strand of NC_090938.1, from coordinate 107,939,582 downwards.
CTGAGGGGTGAGTGCGGGTGTTGGGTGGGATTGCAGTGAGTTGTTGACTCTGTCTTCATGGGTGTTGTCTGTGTCCACTTCTGTTTAGTCATCCCTTTCCTTTCTGTTTCGGTTTTCAGTTGGAGTCTGTGGTGTTGAAGAGCCAGGTTTTTAGTAATTTCCTAAATTTTAGGTGATTTTTGGTGTTTCTTATTTCTTTCGGGATGTTGTTCCAGGTTTTTGCGGCTAAGTGGTAGAAGGAGGTGCCTCCAAGATTTTTCTTGAGGTATGGTTTTGGTTCCAGGCGGATTTCGTTACTTGACCTGAGGAGTCTTGTTAGACCTATCCTGCATACTTAACCTGTTAATAAATGGTGGAACCCAATAAAAATGTAAATTGGGATATTCATATCTATAGTAGGAGTCTGAGCCAATTCCAAATTTACACCATCAATCAAAGAATTCAAAATTGAAAAGTTAAATCAATAAAATAACACAAGTAATCAAATGAAAACTAGGCAGTTCAAAATTGACAAAAACTTGCACCTTTTTATATACATCAATCACCTAGAACAATGTTTTGTTGTACAAATAGACCTACTCTACACGTGGTTCAACTGACTAAAATGGGCTAAACACAAGTGTCCTAATTAATTAACGGATTTACTGTTCCCTTTCACCATGTTGATCCGATCTGGTTCTGTTTCCCTAATGTATTAGAGGTCTTTAAAACAAACACATATCATTCTTTATCATCTGAAATCACATAAATGGAAATATTTGGCATATCATTACATCTCATATTAAAGTCAATTACATATATTACCAATCTCCAACTATGTATGCGCTATTCAAAACTTGCAGTGGATGAATAGTTGAGAGGCCTAGAAATACAAATCATTTTGGTGAATCATCATTCAAAACAGAGAGTGATTGCAGATTCCACACAGTACCTATTAAATGTAGGTATTATACATGTAAACTTAACAGGTTGATATTGTATGGCAATTCTTTACAATATACCTTATCCCAAAATGTACCCAAACTGTACACAGGCACATAGGGAAAATAAGTAGAACAGACTAGTTATTATCCAGCAAAGCATTACATTTATTTTTTGTTAATCCTTTTAAACACACTTAATGTTGTCTTAGAAAACAAAATAAAAAATATCCTTTTTATGGGAATACATTTCTAATTATTGAAATGTACTTGGTGATTATGGTGTTATAAAATATAGGTTGCCTTTTATGAATTACTAAGGTTTTACCTTATGAATGGGATGGACAATATTTAGAAGATAATTGCATCAGCTTATTTGCTGAATTAAATTAATGTTCAAGGGGGGATGAAGAAGGGAGGAGACTGAACAGAACATATATTAGAAATGCCAATTACACATGGCACAAACCACATGTATACATTTCTACCATCCCTTGATAAAAAATATTTTCAAGTATAATTGAGTCATCTTATGTCTGAGGCCATCAGTGATAGATGATTTAATTAGTGATGTCACCAGTGATGTCATTGTGATGCTGGAAATGCATTGGAGGGACAGGGCCTCCATGTCCTTGTCCTGTACTCCCTTATCATGTGTGTTCCGTGTTGGTTTCTGCACAGGAGCCCATGTGGGACTCCTGGCAGTTGAAGGCAAGCGTCCCCAACCAGCACGATCCTCCCCGCAATGAGAGACAATGAAGGACTCTCCCAAAATGGGAATAAGGCCAAGACAGAGTGCGGGTGAGCGTAAATGGGAGTTTATCAATCAGAATAGGGCATGCAAAGAACTCTGCAACCTCCGAGAGCGCTCTGTCTGACAATAGCAAAGACAGGCGTATATATTTACAAAAAACGTCATAAGAACCTACACACTATAGGGGGCACAAGTTCATGGGGATTGGGTGGCGACGACTAACTATAGGTGCTGCTGTGATGTGGTTGGCTTTGGCTGGAAGACGTCACTGGGCAGCCTCGTGGGTTGGGCTGGGCCTGGCCGGGTGGCGGAGTTCATCCAGGCGGTGTTGTGGGGCCATCGTGGCCAGTGGCAGAGATGAATGTCTCTTCCTGACTTATTAGCCCTATGCCATGCACACCGCAGTCATTCGAGCATTTTTAGCCTTATCTTCTTCAGTAAATCTTATACTAGGTTATACAACAGGTTAATGCAACACAGGAGGAATGCACCTTGTGAGGGGACTGGAGGTAATACGTCAGGGCATGGTTACCAGTGTCCTGTTGACCGGGGCCATAGGTCGAGGGGCTAAGCTTCAGGGCCTGGCACGGGCGGTACATGTCTTTCTGCTTTGTTAGAAGTTGTTATGGATGTTCCGCTGTTTGTTGTCAAAGTGTTGGGTGTCTTTATTGCACAGGGCCATAAGTCTGAGGTGGTCCGGTGGGTTGTGAGGTTTACGAGGGGGCGCGTACGTTCAGGCAGAGGTTTACTGCTGTGCTGTAAATAATGCAGGTGGCAGGTGGTGGCCTTGGGTGCTACAGAGGGGGTTACAAATCTTTGAAGCGGCTCCAGTCTGGTTGGGGGAGGTAAAGCAGCGCGGCGCGGTCTCTGCTCTCATGCCTTTGGCAGCCCTCACAGGGTGGGAGGGGGAATGGCCTTGCAAGTATTTCACAAAGGTATCTCCCTCGTGTGTTGCTGAGTTAGGTAAAAACATTAAGCATTTGAACATTCTATAATACTTATTCAAATCCTTTTTAAAACATGCATTTCAACTTTGCTGGATGTGTCTCGATTATACCCAGTCTGAACACCGTATTCGTACACTATGTTTTAACAACTACAATATTTAATTATATGCATATATATTTGCAGTAAGTGAGGTAGTAGTCGGGTTGGTGGAATACATAGGAAATGACTCGCCACTGTACGTGACGGTGGTGGCACATAAGAAGCTTAGACATACACACATAACAAGTGCATTTCTTGCGCATCCTTCGCATGAGATCCACAGTCTGGTTACATTCATTTCCTCGTATATTCTAGCAGCATTAGTTCAGGTATGGCGCGAGCCCATGAGGTGTAAGTTTTCTCAGTAATATTCGTAACAACTAGATTCCTGGTGCGTTCCGTCATTATTAGCACCCAACTGCAATGATATATGTTCATCATCGCTTATATCATGGGGGCATGATCTCTTGTAATTATACATCTTACAGGTTTTTACAATATAAGGGGTTTTATGAGAGGAAAGCATCTTTTGCAAGTAGTCTCAACATTAATATACGAGGATTGTCGGGCCTGTGATGACCATTTTATTGTTCATTTCATTTTGCTTAGGCCTGCTGGCCGGGTCAGGCTGGGAGCGATGATACGATACACTGCGGGAGGTGAACTGTTACAATGTCAGTGCATTACACTAGCTCATGTTCTTTTGGTTCGTGGGAACGGGCTCGCAGCGGATCTACCAGGGTGCTGCGGCAACAATGATGACTGAAACCCTCCAAGGGTGGGGGCCGTGCTACAGTGCGCTGAGCTCACACCATCCTTACCAGACAAAAATGGTGTCTAGGCCTAACTAAATTTTAATACGTGTGGGCAATTAATGCGTGCGGGCAATGTCTCCAGTGGGTGAGCCCTCCACCACCTGGGCCCGGGTGGCATGAGGAGACGCCCAAGAGAGCCATAGTCCTCACCTGGGGAGAAAGTGCAGGCGAGGGGGGTCGTCTTGGACCAGTCCTCCCCTACATTTCCCCCCTTTCGTTACTAAAGTAACGAATTCTTTAAATCTTCTATCCTCCTACATTCTGCCTCGTCCATCACTGCCTCATCCCATGCCGGAGTTCCTTTGATGGGCATCCATGCCCTGCACACTGCTCTTAAGCTCTCACCTCTCCGGGCATATTCATCTGGAGTACACGTTAGATATATGCACCCACCATCTGCTTCCAAATCTACCCAAACTTCCTCATACCATTCTAGTATACGGGGCTCTTTGATGGTGGTGTGCCACAACTTATCTACAATATCTTTATCGTGGTATATGGGCACCAGTTGGTACCTGGGCGAGTTATCTATCCCTGTTTGTACTTGTGCTTCTTGCATTTTTTTTATTGTACCGTGTGAGTTGCCCATTGTCACCATCATCATTGCACCATTTGGTACTGCGTTAGCACAGACTCGAAGACCCATCTGGCACAAGCAAAAAAGTAGAAGGAGGAACACAACAGCTGGTATTAAAAATTTTACAGTTGTTCCAAGCCATGAGGGAACCCAGGAGAAGATGTTGTCGAACCAGGTACTTGCTTCTGCTCCGCCTTCCATTTTCATTTTTTCTCCTAGGTTGTGGACTGCTTCGATCACATGGGACAGGGAGCCGTTCTCTGTGTCTTCAGAAGGTACGAAAGTGCAGCAGGCACTTCCTATTTTTCGGCAAACACCACCGTCCATCGCTGTCAACAGGTCCAGAACATACCTGTTTTGCATGGTCATTAGTCGTAAAGCTCTTAGTTCTACTTTGATAATATTGAATCCTTCTTCAGTGTCGTTCGCCAACTGAATCAATTCCCAGCGTGTTATCTGGAGCCACTTTGCGTTTGCCCTTGCTTGGACACTTGAGACGAGTGAGGCAAAAAATGTTTCTGCTGAGCTGAATAATCGATATTTATCTGGGATCTGAGCCAATAGTTCTGATGATGCCTTTGATATGTAATTTGATGCTCGCCTGTTACGGGTCAGCGCTTCTTCCTTGCTTCCAGAAGACAGAACATATATTTGTGACTCTGCAGTTGGTTGAGCCACACTCTGCATGCGCTCCTGTGTCCTTTTGCTCCCATCGATGTGGCTTTCTGGTATCACCATTAGTGCCGAATGCAGAGTGGCCATTGAGCAGCTGCCACTCCATGACTGGGGAAGGTGTAGGTATGCCTGTTTGCCGCACACCCAGTATGTGTCCATCAGGGCCGCTGTCCCTTTCTTTAGGTCTGGGATGGTGAGGGTCTTGTTGCAGTTTGAGTTTGTTCCCATGGGAGTTCTCCCTTCTCCTTTAAAGCACAGCTTATAGTCCATTTCGCTCTGTAGTTTGAACGGCTTTTCAATGGCAGTTACCCAAGTTAATTTTGAAATGTGTTCTCTCCATACTGGTGTACATGTTTTCTCTATCCACTGTAATCTGTCCGGTGCCACACCTTTTAGTGCTTCCGCTTTGCACAGTACTTCTTCATCCTTCTGCTTGTTGTCAGAAAAAAGTGTCCCTCCTATCACAAAAAATGGTTCTTTCAAGCATACTACTCCTGCCGTTTTTGGGTAACACGTTTTCTCGTTCTGCAACATTTGAAAAGTCACTTCGTGTGCCTGGAAGGTGTTCTTAATCCTGCACAGCATGAGATGAAGGAGACATTGGGCATCCACAATAGGCAACTCTTTGGGTAGTAACACTTTAGGTGTACCTGATGCATGGGGGATGAGGGAACAGACATAACAGCTTTCGTTTGTTGTCTGTTTAGCTGTGGCACTCATGTCTGCATACCACTTATTTGTTTGATGGGGGTGTCGTGGGTCTTCCATCTTATCTAGACCTAGCCCATAGTACTCATCATACTTCTTCCTCCCTGTTTCTCTCTTTCGTCGGGCATTCTTGTTACTCATGTACTTCCCAACCCCCTGATCATTGGGCAAACTAGACCCCCCTTCCTCATTCCCGCCCCCCTTGGCCCATTCATCATATAGTATTTCGTACATTTCTAGTAGCTTTTCGTTTTCTTTTCTGACGCTGTCTGGCAGATTGTTTTTTGGAATGTTGGCAAGTTTGCTGGTGGGGGTGTCATACAACCATGATATGGCAGACGGGTTTCGATCGTTGGAACTATGGGCATTGTAACTGGATACCCCTGGTGGAGACACTGTGTTGCTCTGCATTTCACCATGTGGCTTTTCTCTTTGTGCGGTCACAACACTTGATGGTGTGGTATGATACCCCCAGACAAGTTCAGTTCCGTCCCATATCAAAAAATCACCTTCCCTGGTATTGACACTTGCAGTTGCGTTGGGCCCGGTGGTACTGTTAATTGGTCCAGTAGTGTTATTACTTCCTCCCCCCTCGTACATCTCGATAGAGATGAACGCTATAAACCAATACGTAACCAAGCCAAACATTATCATAAAAAACAATGTGATGCATGCTGATAATCCACACTCATACGAATATCTACATCTTTCATATACTAATTCTCTCATTCTACTAATTCTATCCGTTGCAGGCTGCCCGTTAGATGCCATGGAAGCTCCTGTTTGAGATATAAAAGTGCATTAAGTGCATGCATGTAAACGTTTTGCTGGCACCATCTGTGCCAATACATTTGACGGGGAATGGAAGCGGGTGGGGGTGCGGGGGAGGGGTATTCACAGACAAGGATGTATTCAAGTTATAACATTTTTATTTCATTAATTACGTACCACTCATCAAAAAGAAAGAAAGCACACATATATACACATTTTTTTTTTTTTTTTTTTTTTTTGTAATATCCTTGTCAGTCATTATTTTATTCAATTCCAGTGCTGACATTATTCCATTCAGGTCCAGTGTTGACACACACACTCACGCAAGTCGATATTTAGACATCTTACTCATTTGCATCGTTTGCTGTTGTCTGTGCCTCCTCCTCTATTTCCTCGTGTACATTGCTGTATGCTTTTCGTACGTCGGTTAAGTGCACCCAATATCTCAAGCCCTTCACTTTTACTGCCGTGGGCGTGCAAAATATTACTTCGTATGGGCCGTGGAACCGTGGTGCATTCCACCGACGCACAAAGCTTCTGACATAAATTGAGTCGCCTGGCATTAGCTGTAGCTGTTGCTCTGGCTCTGCGCCACATCCTGTTACATTTCCCTCTTCTCTGGTGAGGGGTGGGGAGAGTTGCTTCGATATTGCGCGCGCTGCCCTTGTTAATTTTCTTAGGTAGTCTGTGAACTCATCCCCCAATATTGCGGCGCTTCTGTGAGCATCTGAGTGTTCACGCAGTGGGGAGTGTGCTGTGTTCATTCGTCTCCCAGTCACGATCTCGTGTGGGGACAAGTGGTGGTCTTTACTTGGTTGATTTCTCAACTCAAATAGGGCCAGGGGTAGACAGTAAATCCAATTTTTCTTTAGTGAGAAGCATAGTTTTGATAGTCTGCCTTTTAACAGGCCGTTCATCTTTTCCACTACGCCATTACTTTGTGGATGATAAATCGAACATAATTTATGTTTTATACCCAATAATGTGGTAACTTCCTTGAAAAGTTCATTCACAAAGTGAGAGCCGTTGTCTGAGCGTATTACGTCACAAATTCCCCAGTGCGGGAACACTTCCCTCACTAGGAACTTGGCGGCGCTTTTGGCATCAGGTCGCGCACATGGTCCCGCTTCCACCCACCTTGAAAATGGGCACACCACCACGATCATGTACCGCGAGCCATTACACCTTTCCCCCATGTCAGCATAATCTATATGCAGTTCTCTGAAGGGGCCAATGGGTTTGGGAATTGTTCCCCGGAGTGTTCGTAATGTCATTCCTGAGTTGTATATTTGGCATGTTGTACATTCCATTGCTAATCGAGACACATGTTCCTGGAGACAGGGCACAAACCATTCTTCCTGTATCTCTGCTGCGATGTGCTGCTTGGTGTTGTGTGCGGGGAAGTGTAACTGTTGAAATGCAACTTCTAGTAATTGTAGTGGCATCACCACTTTCCCTGAGTTATTTTGCCGCCATAGTAGATCTGTCCCTGATTGGCTGCATCCCCGTTTCGTCCATGTTAGTTTTTCTTCTGCACTAGCTCCTTCCTGTAATTCTAGTATTTGTGATAAGGGCATCATGTTATACCCTTCTGACAATTCTTTGGTTGTTGTGTTCTTGATCATGAACTCACCGGTGTCGTATTTCTGAAAATAGGAAGCCTCCTTGGCGGCGGCGTCTGCTGCCGCGTTCCCTAAAGACACAACGTCTGAGTTGGAGGTATGGGCCTGGCACTTCACTATTGCTACGGCAGTAGGGTTTTGTAGGGCCTCAATTAATTCTTTTAACAATTCTGCATGCTGCACTGGTGTTCCATCTGCCCTTCTGAAACCCCTACGGCCCCATCTTGCTAGACCTCCATGTACGGTCGTTGTCATGTAAGCTGAGTCTGTGTATATTGTAACTGCACAGCCCTTTGCTGCGTGTAGTGCTTCTATGAGCGCAACCAGTTCTGCTGCCTGTGCAGAGTAATGCGACGGGAGGCGGTACTGTACTAATGTTTCAAACTCACCTTCCTCTAATCTCACTACCGCCATGCCAACGTGTTTTTCTCCCGTGTCCATATCAATTGATGCGGACCCATCCACAAAGTACACTTCCCCCTCGCTGAGAGCGTTTTCACACACCACTGTGCCCTCCCCTCCTTCTCCTGTGTGGGTTGCGCAATCGTGATTTTGCATGTCTTCTACTGTGCACGCTTCTGTAATGAATGTGGCGGGGTTCACTGTTTTACATCTCACTATGTGAATGTTGGCGCTGGACAATATAATCTCGTATGCTGTTGCCCGCTGTGTGGTCAGTGTGCTTTTTGATCTTTCAAGTATTGCAAATAATGAGTGCTCCACAAACAATGTCACAGGGCATCCCATTACTATTGTGGCACTTTTTTCAATCGCAAATGCGGCTGCTGCGAGCGATTGTTCGCACGCGAAATGACCCTGCATCACGGCATCTAAAGTACCACTATAGTAAGCTAGGGGCTTGTGTCCTAAGGATGTCTTTTGTGTCAGCACCGCTGTCATAAGTGTTCCTTTGCAATGGGATAATAGGTAAAATTCGTGTCCATAATCAGGGTTTGCTAGTACTGGAGCGCTTGAAATTAGCTCTTTCAGTGATTTGAACGATGTGCTCATTTCTTCTGACCATTTTATTTTTACATTCTCCTGTTGTGCTTCTTTGAGTGCTTGTAGGAGGGGCCTGGTATATGCTGCATAGTCTAGTATCCATGCTCGGCAATAATTGCACATCCCCAAAAATTTCTGCATATCTTTCACTGTTGTGGGTTCTCCTACCGATCTTATTGCCTCTACCCTGTCGGGAATTATTCTTTTTCCATCTTTCGATATGAGCTGTCCCAGGTATAGGACCTCAGGCAGACAATACTGTAGCTTCTCCTTGTCTACCTTGTATCCTTTGTTGGCCAGTAAAGTCAGGAGCATTGTTGAATCTTTTCTACACGTTTCTTTGTCTTGTGCACACACCAATAAATCGTCCACGTACTGAATAATAGTACTCTCTACTGATAGGTTTCCCAAGTCTTCATGCAATATGCGGTTGAATATGCTCGGACTTTCACAGTATCCTTGTGGCAGTCTGCAGTGTTCATATCTTTTTCCCCCCAGTGTGAACGCTGTAAGGTATCTACTCTCTTCAGCCAGAGGGATCGAGAAAAATGCGTTTTTCAAGTCCACTACTGTAAAATGTGATGCTGTTCTTGGGATACTGCATAGTATGGATGCAGGGTTCGGGACTAGAGGGAACTCTTTTTGTATTACATCATTGAGGGGGCGTAAATCCTGTATCATCCGCCAAGATCCCCCCTTTGCTTTTTTGATTGGATAAATACATGTGTTACATGGGGAGTTTGAAGGCACTATTATTCCTTGTACTAGTAGTGCATTTATCGTCTCTTTTATCCCTTCTTCAGCTTCACGGGACAATGGATACTGTTTAACTCTTGGTAAGATAGCTCCTTGTTTTAGGTTTATTCTCACAGGTTGTACTCCATGCAACAGCCCTACATCATGTGGGCCTGTTGTCCATAAATTGTTTGGTACTAGCCTCATGTCGTCATCAAAAAATGACGGTGGTGTTCCTACCACTGCCATTAATTGGACGGGGATCTCTCTGGCTTGGATCAAAATGTCACAGGGCATCGCTATTTCCATTACTATCTCACCTTCTACTTCTGTGTCTGAAAAGAGATCCTCATCTGTTACCTCGCGTAAGGCAAGGTTGGCGTTTGTACACAGTACGGTGCGCCACTCACATCCTTCTCTGTCCATTCCAATCACAGCGATCCGTTTCGCTGATACCTGCACCGCGTGCAAATCCAACGACACCACGGATCCTGGTGTTGCATTCGGCCACACTATGGGGCGGAAGAGGAATTCTGCTGGAATCCTCCAATCCATGTTTTTTAGCTCTGGGACTATGAGGGCCAAAGTCTTTAGCCCTGCAATAAACATCTCTTCCTTTTGTGGCAGCCCTCGTATTTCCTGTGTGGTTGTGTAGGCTTGCACTACCAACATTGCACGCAAGGGACATATCCCGGGTGTAGAACACACTATTCCTCCTTCGTTAAATGATATGGTCATGTTAAGTTTACTCATAAGATCCCTCCCCAGCAAATTTATCGGGGACTGTTCATAGTACAGTAAGGGTGCTTTTACGGTCTTGCCCCCTATGGTTACATCCAAAGCTTCTGTGTAAGGAACTTCAATTACAGCCCCAGAGAACCCCTGCGTCTCTAACTTCCTGTTAGATAACGGGAATCGGCCCTCTCTGACACATGATTTCTCCGCTCCCGAATCAACCATGAATATAAATTGCCTGTCTCCTATCTGCGCCCCCACCAATGGTTCCTCTGCTGCACAGTGGGTGGTAGATAGAACTGGACACGCAAGTGTTCTCTGTGGGCTGTCCTATGCGGGGTGTCTCATGGCCCCCCCTTCATTAAATACGTTACCTGAGACCACTGACATGCCGTTATAAGGTGCTGGTGCGGGGGCCCCGTTAGCTGCTGTCGCGAAAGGGTTGCCTGGTGTATATTGCATGCTGTCGTTGTGAGGCATGTTTTGTGGGTGGTTCTGTGTTCTATATTGGGGTCCCTGTTGCTGGCTCGTGTTACCCTGGCTTGGGTCTCTCAGTTGCTGTTGTCCCATCGGAAGGCCATATGGGCTTCCCGGGTGGGGATGGCCATACTGTTCTACCTCCTGGAACCCGTTGTTTTGTCTACTTCTGCACTCCCTGGAGTAATGTCCCCATCGCCCACAGTTCCAGCAACTCCCCTGAGGGCCCCTGGGACCCTGCCATCCACTTCCTCCCATTCCCCCGTACCCCTGTGGTCCACCTCCTCTTCGGCTCCTGTACCCACCTCGTCCCCCTCGAGGGGTCCACTCTTGCCACTGCGGACCTCCACCCTGCTCCTGCTCGTTCCACTGCCGCTGTCCTGTTCCCGCCCAATTAGTTGCCATCCTTCCTTGTATTGCTATCAGCCCCTCCTCCTCATCTTCCCCCTCCCTGCTGTGTGGGAGCGCGGCTACTGCTGCTGCAACCTTCACTAACTTTGTCTGCACCAACTTCGCCTCGTCTGCCAATCTTTTCTGCGCCACCTCCTTCTCCCTCTCCTTTATTCGCTTACAATGGTGTACTATTATGCTCTGAATTTCCGGCCATCCCTTTGCTTCTATACCTGCTATTTTGTCAAGCGCCTTCTGCACTTCCTTTGGGAGCCCCCTTTTTATAATGAAGTAAAATAAAGAGGTCGATTGATACCAGGGCGTGCCCGTTTCCGCTCTCCACATCTCTTGGACCCGAAAAATGTAATCCATAGCCTCCTCCCCGTCATTCATGGCACACTGCATCACGGACTGTAAGTCAGGTGTGTCTGGAAATGTTTCGCGTAAGGCGTCCCACACCCTCGCACGCACTGTGTTAAAGGAGGCCCCATCATGGCGGTCGCAATCTAATGTTACTCCCGGGAAACCGGCTTTAACCCATACTCTTTCAGCCTGGTCGCCCACCGCTGATACGAGCAGGCTTTTTACATCTCCTACAGCTAGGGGTACCCCAGCTGTATGTTTTTCGAAGGCGTATATCCACTTACTAGCCCCTCCTGATAATGGGGGCAATAGCTTTAATAAATTAGCTTTATCCATCTGTGCCCATGGGATATAATTAGGCCTTCCTCCTCCCCTATGTATCAACGGGAGCTGTAGCTTTCCTTTCGTTGTTGCGTCCGGACCCGTTTTGGCTGCTGATGTTCCCATTGATGCCATTTTCCCCACTCTGTTCCTTAGTCGTCCCGACCACTCATCATCTAGGGTTCTCATAGAACATGCACCTTCCTCCCCCTCGCTTCCCCCTCCTATTGCCATACTCAATCTGTCGCTTTCGTCTAGCTCTTCTCTAATATCACATAGTAATTCCTCTCTAAGTCCCCCAAGCCTTTCTTCGTCACCACCATCTTCCTCTCGGGTCCCTACTTCTATTATTCGCGTTGGTTCTTCCTCAATCCTAAACAGGATCTCGCCCTTCTTCCACCCCTCTTCGGGCCTTCTGCTTTCCTCTGAGGCTCTAGACGTACGTCCAGCTCTAGTTGTATCCAGTGCTGTCCGTTCACATATGTTTTTTATCCTCGAGAGCTCATCTTTTGCTATCGACAGTCTTGATTCTAGATCATCTGTAAGTTTCTCTATGTCCACCCTTTGTGTATTTGCCTGGCCTCGCTCCCTTGTACTTTCATAAGGTGGGGGTGCAGTGGGCCGGTGGGGTGTGGTAGTTGTCGGGGGAGGTACATACGTTGGATCACTGTATCCTTCTGCGGGTACAGGTTTCTTTAATATCGGGTATAAACTTATTACCTCTACTGGTGGTGTTACACCTGGCAATTCTTTGATATCTTTCTGTAACACCAGTGGATTGTCTGTAGTAGATGGGAGATCAGGATTTGGTGCTGGCGCTTTAGGCGGTGGTACCTCTTCTAATAACCGCCAAAGATCTAATATTTCCCTCCTATTCTGCAGCTGTTTCCCTCGGTACTTCAAGAAAATGCATGTCATCACCATATCTAAAATGCTTTTGTCAAATGACCCTCCCTCTGGCCATATCTGGGGTAGCCCCTCTCCTTTCAGCTCGGTTACCCATTGGTCGTGGTATTTCTTAATCCGCTATGCGTGCCCTGGAAGGCTTTTACAAATATGTGATAATGGTGTTTCAGGCCCCATCTCTGTGTGCCCTCCTAGTGCTTATGTGTCTCTGTATGTCTGCAACTCCAATGTTACTGTAGTATCGATATTGTTTTTTCGTATTCTACTTCACATCCAGTGTTATGCTCGGTTGGGCTCTTCCTCCCTTAATTGCCCAATACAAAAACTGTCTGTACACAATTTCTACTTTGTTCTCTTCGGGGGACACATACAAGAGCAACCCATCATTTATTTTGACACTATCAACCCGGAAATCAAAAGGTACCCACTCACGTCACTGTCTCAGCGTTGCTTCAAAAGAGGTTTTATCCGGTCACACTTACCATGACCATTTGACAATTATACATTTATAACCGTTTTACACATTCGCAACATCAAAGTCGTCCCTTGACACATACGAGGTGCACACACCTCTTGGTAACACTCAGTACACCATTCACGCTGCCCTCCCTTTCCTCCCTAGCCGGCTGTCTCTGTCTATCTTACTTAGCGCATATGCATATACTTATAGGTTTTAACCTTCTCTCCCCCCTCTAGTAGAACTCTTGTTCTCTTACTTTTCTCCCAAGTTTGTGCTAATTCCGTTTTTATTCTCCCCCTACCCCTAAAGAAAAAAGAAAAAGAAGTAGTAGCGATCACTAATATATTCTCAGTGCCCCCTTTTGCTGAACACTTTTATCTTGTATTTCACTTCATCATATATTCCCAGCACTAGTCGATATAGCACTATGCGGCGCCGCCTTCCACCCCCTTTCGGAGCTAGGTTCCCGTCACTTCTATCTCTTTATTCGCCTCGTAATCCTAATGGCCATATGCAAAGAAAAAGAAAGGAAATTTTAGAGTAATCTTTAGTATATCTTCGTACCCCCTTCTCGTTCCCTGTCCTACCCTTCTCTCCCCGCTCCCTTTACAATCGCTCACACTCAGTACTCACGTGCCCGTCTTGAACCGATAGTCTCCGAAACTGGGTCCGTCCAGGCAGTGTCGCCGTTAACTCAACAGTCAGCCCCGGCTCCGGCGAGCGGCACTCAAAGGGGATTTTTTTCCAATCGGGATCCCGTACCCTTTCTCATTGAGTGCGCACTTCTTAGTGTACCGGTCGCCGTTGGCGGGCAGCCTCCCGGAGACGGCTCACCGTGCGTATCCCTTTTCGACCGGAGATTCTCGTGCCAAAAGGGGACGGTTATAATGGGTTTAGGAAGAAATAAAATCACGCTATCGGGGTCACCACTGAAGGCAAGCGTCCCCAACCAGCACGATCCTCCCCGCAATGAGAGACAATGAAGGACTCTCCCAAAATGGGAATAAGGCCAAGACAGAGTGCGGGTGAGCGTAAATGGGAGTTTATCAATCAGAATAGGGCATGCAAAGAACTCTGCAACCTCCGAGAGCGCTCTGTCTGACAATAGCAAAGACAGGCGTATATATTTACAAAAAACGTCATAAGAACCTACACACTATAGGGGGCACAAGTTCATGGGGATTGGGTGGCGACGACTAACTATAGGTGCTGCTGTGATGTGGTTGGCTTTGGCTGGAAGACGTCACTGGGCAGCCTCGTGGGTTGGGCTGGGCCTGGCCGGGTGGCGGAGTTCATCCAGGCGGTGTTGTGGGGCCATCGTGGCCAGTGGCAGAGATGAATGTCTCTTCCTGACTTATTAGCCCTATGCCATGCACACCGCAGTCATTCGAGCATTTTTAGCCTTATCTTCTTCAGTAAATCTTATACTAGGTTATACAACAGGTTAATGCAACACAGGAGGAATGCACCTTGTGAGGGGACTGGAGGTAATACGTCAGGGCATGGTTACCAGTGTCCTGTTGACCGGGGCCATAGGTCGAGGGGCTAAGCTTCAGGGCCTGGCACGGGCGGTACATGTCTTTCTGCTTTGTTAGAAGTTGTTATGGATGTTCCGCTGTTTGTTGTCAAAGTGTTGGGTGTCTTTATTGCACAGGGCCATAAGTCTGAGGTGGTCCGGTGGGTTGTGAGGTTTACGAGGGGGCGCGTACGTTCAGGCAGTGGTTTACTGCTGTGCTGTAAATAATGCAGGTGGCAGGTGGTGGCCTTGGGTGCTACAGAGGGGGTTACAAATCTTTGAAGCGGCTCCAGTCTGGTTGGGGGAGGTAAAGCAGCGCGGCGCGGTCTCTGCTCTCATGCCTTTGGCAGCCCTCACAGGGTGGGAGGGGGAATGGCCTTGCAAGTATTTCACAAAGGTATCTCCCTCGTGTGTTGCTGAGTTAGGTAAAAACATTAAGCATTTGAACATTCTATAATACTTATTCAAATCCTTTTTAAAACATGCATTTCAACTTTGCTGGATGTGTCTCGATTATACCCAGTCTGAACACCGTATTCGTACACTATGTTTTAACAACTACAATATTTAATTATATGCATATATATTTGCAGTAAGTGAGGTAGTAGTCGGGTTGGTGGAATACATAGGAAATGACTCGCCACTGTACGTGACGGTGGTGGCACATAAGAAGCTTAGACATACACACATAACAAGTGCATTTCTTGCGCATCCTTCGCATGAGATCCACAGTCTGGTTACATTCATTTCCTCGTATATTCTAGCAGCATTAGTTCAGGTATGGCGCGAGCCCATGAGGTGTACGTTTTCTCAGTAATATTCGTAACAACTAGATTCCTGGTGCGTTCCGTCATTATTAGCACCCAACTGCAATGATATATGTTCATCATCGCTTATATCATGGGGGCATGATCTCTTGTAATTATACATCTTACAGGTTTTTACAATATAAGGGGTTTTATGAGAGGAAAGCATCTTTTGCAAGTAGTCTCAACATTAATATACGAGGATTGTCGGGCCTGTGATGACCATTTTATTGTTCATTTCATTTTGCTTAGGCCTGCTGGCCGGGTCAGGCTGGGAGCGATGATACGATACACTGCGGGAGGTGAACTGTTACAATGTCAGTGCATTACACTAGCTCATGTTCTTTTGGTTCGTGGGAACGGGCTCGCAGCGGATCTACCAGGGTGCTGCGGCAACAATGATGACTGAAACCCTCCAAGGGTGGGGGCCGCGCTACAGTGCGCTGAGCTCACACCATCCTTACCAGACAAAAATGGTGTCTAGGCCTAACTAAATTTTAATACGTGTGGGCAATTAATGCGTGCGGGCAATGTCTCCAGTGGGTGAGCCCTCCACCACCTGGGCCCGGGTGGCATGAGGAGACGCCCAAGAGAGCCATAGTCCTCACCTGGGGAGAAAGTGCAGGCGAAGGGGGTCGTCTTGGACCAGTCCTCCCCTACACAGTGCAACTCTTCATCTTTTTGGTTGTGGTTAACAGAGACCCTTGGGATACCCTTATGGCATCCATGGTTGGGGCTACAACCCTGTACCCCTACTGTATATTTTTGGTCACTTGTGTGTGGCCCACGGAGCAGGGTATGGGCTGGTGGCAGTTCCATGCTGAATTTGACAGGTGCTCGGAGTATCCTCCATTTTGGGATACCCATGCCCTGACATAGGAATCAGTGGATTCCTGATAGGAAGCAAGATGGCCCCTGTGGCCTCTTGGTTTCTATTACATGTTACCTTGTTTTTCCCAAAGTCCTGGGAAGCCCTGACTCTGTCCCTTCCTCTGACGGGCTGTTGGGTGGAAGAACCATATATGGTAGTGTTGGGAAGTCCAGGCTAGACTGGCAGGAGCCTTCCCAGTGACTGTATGTTGTGGGTATACCCTTGGGGTGGGACCTGGCTGAATGGAGTGTGTGACCAATATGAATTCCGTGTTATGTGTGTCTGGTATCTGTGAATGTGACACAAAGATTGAGCCAGCCCTGCCTGAAACTGACATGAATGCAGTTCAGTGTGCTGAAAGGCTGGGTACTTGCCCCAATCCACATTCCTTGGTATGGGTGTCTGGGTGGAAGTGAATGGCCTGAATGCACTGTGAGTCTGATTGGCTGCCTGAATGCCCTTCTGACAGATTGGCTGACTGAGCTTGGCTCAGCAGTGTGAATGAGGGACAGATGTGTATATCTGGGGATCTCTCATTTACCAAGATTGTTCAGAAGCTGAAGTTGAAACTTGAAGCTGCTTATCCTTGAAGGCCAGCTGGAAGAAGGTTTGCTGCTGCTTTCCTTTGACCTGATCTGAAAGCTGTCCAGTCTGTCCTGACCTCTCCCCAAGCTATGAGGAAACATCGTGCAGAGGCTGATCTTCCTCAAGGCACCCTAGAAGCCAGTCCCGAAAGACTGTCAACCGGAGACGGGGTCCGCCGAGAGGTCTGAAGTAAAGCACCTGGACAGCGAGGCCATCAAAGTCCATTGCTGTCGACCGAGGTTCAGAAGATTTCCGTAACCGCTGGAAGCCAGTTGAGTTGTTTTTCCCAGAAGCAGGGACAGCTTGACGCTGTGCTGCTCGATGACCGGAGCCGCAATGCTCCACCTTTGCCTAAGAACATTTAAACAAAGGGTTCCCATGCCATCACTGTCGACCGCTTTGTCCTGCTGGAGACAGTCGAGGTCGTCGATGACTGAGGAGAATACGCTGGTGGGTTTCCCGTCATCTGAAGTTCACAAACAAGCTGACCAGTGAAGATCCAAAATCCAACCATGGTCGAGTCCCGATCGTTGATGTCAACATCTAACGCCGACACTCGATGCCTGCTGCCGGGCCTACGTTCTTCATCAAGCCTTCTTTACAGCACCAAACTCTTTTCTTCGAGGACTCTCGATGCCAGGGTTCACCTTCTTCGAGGACTCTACACGCCCTGTGGCTCCTGCTTTAAAGGGAGTCCACCCTCGAAGGATCCATCGACGAACCGCCGAAGAAACTCTGCTAACTCAGGTACATTGGGGTAATGGAACATTTTTACCAGGAAACAAGACTATTTAAACATAAATGGACTGGGCTTGTTAATACACTTTATTACAGGTTGCTCAGGTGGGGGGATCCTCACACAGAACTGTGTCTTAGTAGCTAAAGTACTATTCTGCCATGGTTTAACTCAACTTGCCTTCCTTCCTATGCAGATACACATTACTGTTTGATTTGTATGCCATTAGAAACTGTCAGCAGTTGGTGTATTTTAAAGGAGTCAATAGTTAAGCGTGGTATCACATAGACATTGGGCCTCATTACGACCCTGCCAGTCCGGAAAGAATGGTGGCGTTAAAACCGCCACCACCGTTCGTTCCGGACCGGCTGATTAAGAATTCTGACCTGGCGGGATTTACACCACCCACCTGCAGGCAGACATGGAAAAACAAGCTCCGTCATAGACGGATCCAGTGTTTCCATTGTCCCCATCCCCATGGAGTTCTATGGGACTCCATGGGAATGGGGACTTACAGAATTCCGCCTCTGGAATTCCTGGGTCACCGGGGTCGTAATGCCCCGGTGATTCCGGGAATCATGGAGGTGGAATAGTAATACAGATCCGGTGGTAACCTGCCAGTTTTTCCGGCACATTACCACCGGACTCGTAATGAGGCCCATTGTATATATTTGCCATATTAGAGTTGCCAAAGTACAAAGTGTGTTATTAATTATGTAAATATATTGAACCTTATTTTTATATAAAGAACTGTGTTAGCACATACCATAGTGTGTGGACATTCCTTCCAGGGGGGCTTGGGGACTACACTGTACTTAAGAACCAGCCTGCATCACCTCCTGAGAGCTTAAGCCTTGGCTGCTCGTCCATACTACCATTTCGAGAATCTTGGCTGGGGTGCTCTGTGCTTCTACTCTGCCATATAGGTGGCAGGAGTACAGATAACCCCCTCCAGTCCTTACAGTCATCCTGGCATTAGTGATGTCATCTCCGATGTCATCATTGTGGTCATATGCTGCTCAACAAGGGGCAGCAAGTTAAGGTGGCTTTGCCTGAATTGTCTGCTGAATTTCAGGGGGTTTGTTGCATTACATTTTCACCTTAACATCCCTGCAACTAAAGTTTTTCCCTGAATTTCAAAGGTTTTGTGACAAGTTTTTCCCTGAATAATAATATAATTGTATGTTACAGTGCAACAGCCACACTATAATATACAAAGAAGAATACTATGTAAGCATTTATGTACTTTGAGAGGGGAATCGGTTATATTGGAATAAACTTTCATAATTTATTTTCCAAAGAAATGACTAAAAATATTAGTAATACCATTGCAATATCTTTAATTAAATATTTACTTTCTAAACTTCATTTCTTTTCTAACTGATTTTTTGTGCATATTACCCAAACTTCGAATTCTTAGCTTATATATTATCACAACTTTCTTTAGTATCTGATTAGTTTTAGTTTTTATAAAACTTGCCATTCAGAAAAGAATGTGTTCGTGGAATGTTATTACAGTAAGGAGAATTGTACATTCAAATGTGAACATTGACTGTTTTCATATCACTTACGATTAGGCTTGTTTTTACTTTTATCTTTTCTTATTTCTTTTTTACTATTACAAATACCTATAATATCATGTTTGAAATAACTGAAATAGATTTACCAGAATCAGGTAAATTCCCTACAAGGAAGTATTGTAATTGTGTGCTAATACTTGAAATTGAAACCAACTGTATAAAGGTATATATTTTATTTTAAACTTTATAAGTTGAAAAGTACTACAAATTAATGCACCGCATGTAATCATATCATACTTCTGTATCAGTGTATTGCTCCATGTCATGTTTTGTAATAAAATAGAATATGTATCAAAAGGCCAGCAAAAATATTCTAACTTATTTAATCAGTAATGTCACATTTGATATAAATACTGATCTCATTGGTGATGTCATGCGTGATGTAATTCGTGATGTCACCAGTGATGTCATCTGTGATATCATCATTGTGGTCATACGCTGCATAGTTAAGGTGGACTTGCTGAAAATGTGATTACTGAATTTCAAAGGTTTTGTTGCTGTGTATTTTTCACTCTAAATCTGATAACCTTAACTCTCTCCTAACTAAGGTTTAGTCTCTGAAATTAAAGGGTTTTGTTATACTATAGTTTCTTCGGGCCCAGTAGCAATGGCCTTCGGCCGTAGCCACTGTACATGTTCCACCAATAGATTTCTCTGGGACCCACTAGCAATGCTCTTTGGTGCAGAGATCCATTACCCCCTGCCTAGGAGATGTGATCACTGCAGGTGCAAAATACCTTGTTGTTCACTCTCACCCCACTCCCACAGGATTCGGCTGATATTCCCCCGATAATGGCAACAAACTGCACATTTGGTGGCATTGAACTACCCATGCCCTTGGGATTTCCCTGGTATCCCCCCGATAATGCATGAAAATCGCAAACTCTTCCCTACCCTCACAGGCGCTCACCAAGTGCCCCCTCCTCTTTCCATGGTACCTCCACTCCCCTCAATTGCTTGTTTCCTCCCTGGCCCAATCTTGGCCATTACCCCTATCACTGTTTTGTTCTTGTGACATAGTTTTCTTCTCAGAGGTGGACTTGATTGAAATGCGACTGCTGAACTTCAGGGGTTTTGTTGGATTCAGTTTGATCACCTTAACTCTCTCTTTACAAATGGTAGTTAAAAAGGGTTTTGTTATACCTTAGTTTCCCCAGGGCACACAAGCCATGGCCTTCAGCTATGGCCTCAGTCATGGTCTTCAGCCATGGCCGGTAGCTATGGCCAAACAAGTTGCATAATTTCTTGAGGTCTCACCAGCTATGGTCTCCGGGTATGGCCTCTGTGAACGTTGCACTAATATCTTTCATTTGGGCACACTAGCCATGGCCACTGGAAATGTCAAACTATTACTTTGTTACCAAACACCCATTGCCCCCTATACAGTGGATGTGGTGACTGCAGATGTTAAACCTTTTTTTCTAACTCCTTATTCCCGCCATTATTTCACAGTAATAATTTCCAATAGCAGAAATTCCTGTGGTAGAGTAGCCGTTCGCCGATTCCAGCGATAACGGGAGAAATTGCTCGGAATTTAAAAGTCTTCCACATCCTCACAGGCACTGGACATTTGTCCCCCTTCATTTTTCAGATCTCTCACTCTACTCAATTGCTTTTTCCCCTCCCTAACCCTCTCCCAATACCCTCTATCACGCAGCACTTTGTGTGAAGCACTTTTTTGTGAGCGTGTCTTGCAACGTTGCTGCTATAATCTTGTGAGATTCCTGTGGTCTTCCCCTGTAAACCAAAAATGTTTTACCCGTAAGTGGCTGCTCAACCCGCCTCCCCAACTTCCCATGGTGTCTTCTTTCCCACTCCCAACCTCTAGCCTGATGTGATTGCTTTTTGGTATAGCGCCTACAGCCAGGCCATCTAATTTATCTCGGGAGGATAGCTCAGGGGCAACATGCTCGCTTTGGAAGCAAGACGACACAGAGCAACGCAGGTTCGATCCCCAGGTCTGCGCTTAGAAACCACTGGGTATTAAGCGCGTTTTAAATAACCTATCATATCATATCATTCATGTATTTATTTATAGTGCATCGAAAACCTTCAGGCATCAGGGCACTGTGGTTCAAAACAATCAGTGTTCCCATAGGAGAGACTACATAAACAGAAGAGTTTTGAGTTTCTTTCTGAAGTCAAGAACGTTGTTAGACTCTGTAATGTCGTGGGAGACTTCATTCCAAAGTTATATGCCATCCTTTTTACTCCTCGAAATAGCGCTTTGAGTTCTTTCATTTGTGGCTTCTCCCGGTAATATCGCATGAATCACTTACATCGGGCAAAAAAAAAGAAAAAGGCAGCTTTTCAGCATCAAGGCTGATATATATAAAGGGTTTAAGGAACAGGGGGGGCACCCCATGCCTCTGTCAGATAGTTGAAAAACTACTGGATGAATTTATCACAAACCAGTCAAGGAAATTAAGTCAATGCTTTGAGCCCAAATTGTTTCTTATTTGGTCCCAATTTGCCAAGCAGTTTTTCGTGATACGGCTGTTCAACAACTGCACTTTTTCTCTATGTGAAAATTCATGCGAGTAGGCCAAAAACAGCGTCTTTATGTTTACTTAATAACGTTTTCATTTTGTAACAAATTGTTCCCAAAATTTCAAGTTTGGGGGGTCCTTCACAAACCTTTGGTTTTGCAAATGTCATCCAAATCCATTTAACAAGTCAAAAGTTATTAGCATCTCTCAACCTCTATGCTGCAAAGCACCAAGACCAATATAAAGGTTTTAACACCCCCTTATTTGTCAATTATTTAAAAAATGAATGGATTTATTTACCCAAAACAGTCAAGAAATTGAAGTCCATGCTTTGTGCCCAAGTTGTTTCTTATTTGGTCCAAATCTGCCCAGCGGTTTTTGTACTACGACCGTTCGGAAACTGCACTTTTTCTCTGGGAAAATGAATAGGTGAAAAACTGTTAACAGTGGTGTTTTGTTTTCTTAATAACTTTTTCATTTCAAAACATTTTGTTCCCAAAATCTTTAGTTTGGGAGGGGCATACTTTATGTTTAGAACATTTCATTCAAATCCATCCAGCAAGTCAAAAGTTATTAGCAATTGGATTTTGGGAGAAAATCAAGAGGGGAAGGATATTTATTTCTGAAATACCTCTCAGCCTCTCTGCTGCAAAGCACCATGGGAGATATCTCGATTTTTTTTGAGAGGAAGACAGCACCCGATTGTACGTCAAATATTTTAAAAAGTACTGGACGCCATAACCCCAGACCCCAAAAGGATTGCGAGTCAACGCTTCGTGCCCAAGTTGTTTCGGACCTGGTCCAATTCCATCCAGTGGTTTTTCGCTGTGTGGTCTGGCAAAATTTACCTTTTTTGTCTATGGGAAAATGAATGGGGACAACGCCGAAAGTGCTTGTTTTATTGATTATTATTTTCCTTTATTGTTAATGTGTTATATCAATTATTAGCCTTTTCACATAATACAAATCAAAACAGATTCTCAGTGCATGGTTAAAACAATGTAACATATCACAACTCAACAAATCACTCATTAAAATGTCCCTATCTAACAAAATAAAAATAAAAATCACAGCTTCCCACCAGTCTTCAAGGATAGTCCTTACTCAGGCCAAGCTCCTTTAATGTTTTTATGAGTTCAGTTGTCAGAAACGTTTCATTCCCTGAGGACACTCAGTGGCACTCGATGCCAAAAAGTCAATAGTCTATAGCCATCTCAAATCGCTTACAAACTGGCCAAAAGACTCCACTGCCAGTTGTCTTGTCCCAAGGCACTCAATCATAATATGAAGCAAGGACTGTTGTGTCTCAAGTTTACACAATGAGCAAACATCATTACGTGGTCTATCATTTAACTTACTTTATACAACATTCCCAGGTGGCAGCTGTTTTCTTAACAACTTTTTAAAACTTTTTAATTAATCTTTCCCAATATTTCCAGTGTGGGAGGGCCTGTGCGTACAACATTGTCTGCTGAATGTCAGCCAAATTCATCATACGAGTAAACATTTATTAGCAATTAATTTTTGAGATTTCCTATGGAACTCACCAGGCACTTTAAATATAGTCTCAATAAAGTGAATAAACGGAAGTACTCTAGGCTTAAACAAATAGAATGCATTGAAATGTCACCAAACTATAATATGTGAGTGGTCAGAAATTAGAGGCGGACACAACGTAAATACAAAAATAAATAAATAAATAAAATTGATATCCCTCATATGGGGGGGGGGGGTTATGTTCAAGTTCTGGCTGTCAACCTCTTTCTTAGAGTGTTTTGGCTTTTGGCAATTCTTGTTCAGAGTTTCCCCAAATTGGCATCTCATATAAGGCGCTTTGCATGCCTTTAGCCCTTTAATTTCTTCTTTAGTGTCTCTTGGTTTATGGCAATAAGGGTTCTAAGTTTCTCCAAATTTACATCTCATATAAGGAGATTTATACCACTTTTGTCTTTGTCCTTCAATTCTACTTAGTCTGTAAAAATAATCCCCCCAAGTGTTCATTAAATTGTTGGCACATCCCGGACCCCCCCAACTCCTCTGGGTTGACTCATTGTTGTACCATGCAGCTGTGACAAATGTTTTCCGTTGAGCAGACTTCCCCTGCCAGGCAGTTTCTTTAATTTTCCGCGTCAGCTTTTCACCCTTTCGCCGATGGATCCATTGGCACTCCACAAGACCGTGTCTCCTTCATTCCTGTCCTGCGGCAAATGTCTCACTTCTAGCAGTCCCCCCAGGGCACTCATTATGACTTTACTACTCTGGTATGATACGAGGTTACCTGTAAGTGTTTTCTTCTTCCTTCATGGCGCATCTTCTCTCCTTCCTGCTTGCAGGTGATTTTCAAGTTTAAATGTCCTGTGCAGCTGATTGTAAATCTGACAATTAGACTGCACGTTATACTTGGTATTACTTTCATTCCATATTGACTCCTTGCTCCTCTTCGTCTCAGTACTTGAGGCTTTTTGGGACTTCGAGTCCAAAGGAAGTTTACACTGTTTTAAGTTACATTGTTGGACACCTTCGTTTAACTAATAACCATCATATACATGAGATGTAAAATGTGTTTTAGAGTTGTTATGTACATATGAAGAGTAAATAGAGTTCTGTTTTGGAATGTTTGGTAGAAGTGGGCCTCAGGGTTTTATAAATAAAGGGTTCTGAATGATGAAAGCAGGCCATTAGAAACTCTGGAATTCGAGTTTCTTCTTCACATGAAAGGGAGGAATACCGCCTCCCTCCTGTTGGAGTAACCACTTTCCCCCTATAGCCATCTCCTCCCATGTGATTCAACCCACAGATACCATTCCCAAGGTCAGGATCAGGTAGAGGTACCTTTTCTTGGCCACATGAGAGGAGACTTTAGGCTGGGGGCCATTGATGACTCCAAAGGATTCATCACAAATAGTTGACTGATACTTGTAAACAAGAGGGGAGGGATATCTATTTCTAAACATGTTTGTACAGTCACTAGGAACATATCTTCCTTGTCATTCAAACCTTGTTTATTGGAATTTAACACATTAATCAAGCATTTTCTCCTGGTTTAAGGTCTTGGAACAATGTTGCCATGTCTCCTCGATAATGGAATTCTCTAAATAATTCTTCAGGTTAGATCAGAATCATTATTGGTTTTTTTTATGTCCCAAACATGGACAAGTTTCGTTCTGAGGGTGCCTTCCCTTATATGTATGATATGATATGATAGGTTATTTATAACGCGCTTAATACCCAGAGGTTTCTAAGCGCGGACCCAGGGATCAAACCCATGTTGCTCCGTGTCATCTTGCTTCCAAGGCAAGCACGTTGCCGTTGAGCTATCCTCCTGGGACAATGTGATATGTCTTTGCATAGTGTGGTCTGGTCGTCAGCCCAACAATTGGAAGGTCACATGAACAACGATACAATAGATCACGTGATCAGCTCTGCAGTTTGAGCAGACATGTCTTCCCATGTACTCCTTCCCATTCAAAGATTGTGGGTCTACTAGTGGATTCACATACCATGCAGAGTCCACAGGGATAGTGCCCCCATATTGGGGGTAATCCCTGCATTGGGGTTATTGGACCGGCATTCGGCTCTCTGTTTACCTTAACAAGACACTGCTGTAAATTCTTTCCTTTTCTAAAGGCAACCAGTGGAGATCATGAGTCTGAGCAGCGCTGTCCTACTTTGTCTTAGTTTTCGCTATTCAGACTCGGGAGACCTAGGAGGCCATTTTAGTAGGCTGAAGGGAAAATAGCCTATATCAATAATAATACACTTAATAATAATAACACTGTTCTTTTTTAGTGTTACATGAAAGACTCCACCAGCTTCTAGCACTGTAGTAACTTGTGTTATCATTATCTGATTTTATATGAGAGTTGATCTGTCAACGTCGGAAGGAGGAAAGGCTGAGTTGGCACTGCTGCAGCATTCAAATGTTCAAAGTGAAGGGTGAGCTTGTGTCAGTGACCAATGCTTTACTGGTGTAGCTGTCCACCTTTGGCCTGGGTTCTGGAGGACTGCACAGGGGCAACGTGCTGGGAAGCAAGACCACGCAGAGCAGCAAAGGTTTGAATCCCAGATCCGTGCTTAAAAACCGAACCCAGGCTTTAAGCGTGTTATAAATAAACAAAAATTAAATAAATAGTCCACTCCCATTCCTTTGTGTTTGATCACTATTGTAGAACTCTACTGAGGAGCCCCAGCCTGCCTATGGGCAGTATTTGCGGGAGAACAGTTAAATAAAGGTAACTCATTTCATTTCTGCACCAACTTCCAGAGCCCCCTTTCTTTGCACTCACTATCACTAAACCGTAATCTACTCATCCACTTTTTTTTAATATCACACTGCTATGCTTCCATTACGCATTAAGACGCTTGCCACATCTCTGACCATGTTCACGAGCGGGTCTCAGCAATCACTCTGCTCACTCATTCATTGAACTTCACCAGCATCCAGCTGTGGTTCACGCATTGAGTGTCGCTGTCACTCGCCCCTGTTACCGACTGAGAGCCACCAACCCTCAGTGTAGAGCATCACTCAGCTCCTTCTCGCTCGCGGCAAATCCCCATGGCTTATTCCACCTCTCACTCACTGAAATTAACCTCGCCCACCCTCTAGCACTAACTGAAATCCATTCCAAGTCATTGAAATTCACCAGCATTCAGCTCCTACAACCCATTGAAATTCCTTATCACTCACCCTTTTCACTCATTGAAATTCTCCATCAGTCCCCCCTGAACACCAAAGGAAATGACATAATCCTTGCCCACTCTTACCCACTGTGCAGCTCCCCTTACCCACTTGGATTCCATATCAGCCCTCCACTGCCATCACGTATGAGAGATAGGCAGAGTTGGGGGGGGCAGATCACCAGACCCCACCTCCGCTCTGCATCCATGCAGGGTGGACCAGAGGGGGCACCCCCTGGCATCCGGATCACCGGATGGGACATCCAGCGACAGGCAGACCACGAGGGGCACCCGCGGCCTCCGCAGCTCGGGGCAACCGCAGCCTCCGCAGCTCGGGGCAACCGCGGCCGGGGCAACACCAGCGCCATGGTCACACGGCGCCAGTGAGCACAATAGGCGGTGTTGCCCAGCAGGGGCACCGTCTCCATGCCGGGCCACGTGGTAGGCCCAAGGCACGCTGCGCCGCACCAGCATGGTGCAATAAAACACAGGAGTCAGCTCTGAATCGACTGACTAGCCAGAAGCGGCTCGTGTCTTTTATTTCCTTGGTCACATGGTTACCCCATGTGACCAGGACACCAAACCTGGAAGATACCATGTCCCCCGGAGGGGTGACATGCAACAGGCAGACGGGAGCGAAAGTCCAGGGGTTCTGGATTTCAGGTAAATGTGCATATAATGCATGTTCTTGGACCTTATCTGAATGTTTGGTATTCTGCAAACGTGACAAACCCATCCCTAACCTGCAGATTGTATCTTCCTAAATGAAAATAGATTGCAATTGTGGATTAGCATCGCTGGCGCCCCCTAGTATGCACATTGCTCTCTCTATGCTGAACAACACAGACACTCCCCATCCTGCAACTCTTTTAAAATAAACGTTTTTTATTAAGATTTCAAAGAACAATGTAAGTCAAAATGGCATTAGTTACAATGTAACACAACTTTATAACCAGTTGAAATACCGAGTCACATTACAGGACTTTCTTTTATATAATGTGTTTCATCTTCTACGGACTACTCTATATAGAACCTATTATGTCCATGCTATACCCAAGTTCTTATTTGCCGTCATGTGCAAGCATCTCTCCTGTACTGACCAATGCAGTTTAGTTTTTTTTTTTCTTTCTTTTTTTCCCTCACAATTCTTTCTTTAATGTAGTATAAAGTCTGCAGTCAAATAAGTGAAATAAAAAAAATAACAAGATTAGGGTGTCATGTGATGCATTGTAATAACTATGCATGTGTTTAATTGACATTCTGTGTTTACGTCCTTTTTGCAATCTGAGAAATGCAGCCGTAAGTTCTTTCTCTTTCCTGCTCTTTAGTCTACGCCACTTGCATACCACTTTGCTAGCTCATCACCAGTTATTGCATTTATTTATGTAATTGTTCTTCCAGAAAACAACATAAGGGTTCATTTGTAATGAACCCATAATTAGCGTGAAAGCGGGCTGCTTACGACATTATTTTGCTACATTGCTGTACTGGTCGAACAAATAACACAGCCATCGAGACGGATCTGGGTTTCCATGTCATATATCCCTTATTAACAAAATGGATCGGGCATGTTGCCTACTAAGGGCCCCTTCACGAGTTGGGCCGTATCCCAGCTGTAATACCGCCTAACCGGAACAGCGTTAGTACCCACCGATCCGGGGGTATTATTGCCGGATCCCGCATTGGGCGTTAACGGTAAATCCCCGTTCCCCAATGGGTCCTCTGGACCCAATTGGGCCTCTTCGGCGCTAATACTGCGCGCTTTTACAGCCGGCGGTAGTACAGGGCACTTAATGGAATTTTCACCTACAGAAAAAAGCTGGAGGTAAAACAGACCATTTAGTGCCCAACTCGTGATAGGGCCAGCCCTTAAATGCACGGTAATACCGTTACCGCCGCATTTAAAGGCTACAGCCCAACTCGTGATGAGGCCTCATGTCTGTGGATAGCAGACAGCATTTACCTGGACTCCTATGCAATCCCAAAGGTTTTTTGCAGATACAAAAAACAGGCAGATTCCATAGACTTCCTGAGCATTTCTTCCCACATCAAAATCAGATGCTGGCAGAGATGCTGTTGGATTTATGAGGCGGAGAGGATGAGTGTGGCATAAACTGCCCATGCGCACCCACTTCCACGGCAAATATGACCCGCATAGTATGTAAAGTGATATATCACCAATTAATGGTACAGGCCCTCATCACGAGTTCGGCAGTATCCCGACTGGGAAACAGCCCAACTTTATTTGCGTTAATGCCCACCCGTCAGGCAGTATTACTGCCAGATCCCGGGTTGGGCAGTAAACATTCCCCATTCGCCATTGGGTCCGTTCAGAGCAATTACCGCTGGCGGTATTACTGCACAGTATTTGCAGTGAAAATTTGCATTTTTCCAGTGTGTTTACCCCCGGCTATGAGCTTGAGGTAAACACGCCATACTCATGATTGGGTCGGACCTTTAAATGCAGTAGTAACCCCATTACCACTGCACTTAAGGGTACCACCCAACTCGTGATGAGGCCCACAGTGTTAACACAACTTGATTTTTCTCTGCTGTCCAAACACTTTTGATAGAATCCGCTATATTGCCACTTGCTCCCCTACTTCCTGATGATACTATTTCCATCAGCTCCTGGACTATATAGAACCATGGTAACAACAGCATTTGTGGCTGAGTGGTCATGGTCCTTTCTCTTTCGGATTGAATGCGCCACCTACACTAACAGCGCCACCTGGTCGACGTAATAGGATTATGAGCAGAAAACAGAGCCTTCTCTTGCTCAGAATAAAATGTACAATGAGGAAATTGAGCCTTGTAGTGCACTGTGTGTGCAGTTCAGTTAATCTTTCAACACAATGGGCCTCATCACGAGCATGGCGGTAGCCGTGTCTGTATGACAGGCACGGCTACCGCCATGCTCGCTACCGGCACCGGAACCCGCGATTGGGCAATAACCGGCCCATTACGAGTTGAATGGGCCGGTAGGCCTATTCGCGGTAGGCGGTATTGCTGGGCTCCCGATCCCCATTCTTCCCCACAGGGCAGAATGGAAGTGGGGAGCATGGATGCAACGGCACCGTTGATAATGGTGCCGGTGCAATTACTAGTTATGGTCGTGGGTGCCGTACAGGCCGCCAGGCACCCGCGAGCATTTACTCGTAAATTGGCGGGACGGTATGAACGGTGCGGTGCCTTACCGGCACAGTTCATACCATCACCGCCAGGGTCGTAATGAGGCCCAATGACATTTGTGGTGTGGGGGGCGGCGGTCCAAAACGCTATGTATCCGTAACACTTTTAAATAATAAAGCACTGTTAGTATTTCCTAATCCATTTTGTAAACCTAGACTTGAAAATCCTCCTTTTCCATGCTGATCTGGAAACGTATGCGTTGCTAAGGCAAAAGAAGTAGTGTGGGCAATGAGTGAATTACTGTACAGTGATAAGTGTAGGTTGGCTGAGAAGAACAAGTGGGTAGAACATTCCAGGGGTTTCGATTATTAGTTTACTGAGGTGTCCTTTTCTTTAACAGGTCTGTTTGAGGTTCGTGCCTGTGAGTATTTGGAAAGCATTCCTGAATCGGAGCCTAGTGGAGTGAACAAGTTCCTAAGAGGTCTCGGTAAGTGTCCCATAACATGTGTTTGCATACGAGTGCGACACGCATGACATAAATACGTATGTCCTTTTTCATGTTAAGCATTTAATATCATTCATCGTATTAAGTGTGATGCAAAGCGTGTGATGTACATGAATGACACCGTGGATCAGCTGACGTTGGTGGTCCCCCTGTATTATGAAACTCTGAATAATACCTGAGGCTTTAAGAAAGGGGAAAGGAAGATTCTTCAAAAGACGTGCCATGAGCCCATTGTTCTGCCTTGTCAGAAGGCACACATTGAAGGACCACCCATACTGATAATGCTGAGCGCTTATCAAAGCATTTATTTATGGAACATTTAGTTGAGCCCCTTGCTTGATGCTGTGATATTCTACATGCGTGATTCTGCTTAACTTACCCTAGTCTAGATTTTGAGCAACCATTTATATTGGAGTTTTACTAAAGTCCACATTGGGTAGGACTGTAGAATACTCTTAGATGTATAGGACTCCAACACTTAGGTTTGGCCTGCACTACACAAATGTTTTGGTAGCTATGGACGAGCAGCTAGGCTTAGTCTAGGATGGAGGAGTGCTGTAGGTAAGTACAAAGACCTCAAGGCACACCTATAGTCAAGGAAACACTTACACAGTGTAGTTAAATAACTCCCCTTATATGTCAGATTGCCACTAAGTGCAAAAAGAGTCACCCATCCCTTTCTGTTATCTAAAAAGATCTTCAGACCCACATGTTGCGGCAGATTTCAGGTCCAGAGATTGCTGGGCGACCTTAGGCTTAGAGCATTTTTCTGTTTGTGTGTGCTGAGTTGATCAGTTCAGCTTGTTCTCGCCCTTTACACAATAGGCAAGAACGAGGCAAACTTTCATTTTGATCAACAGGTACCTATGTTTCCAATGTGACCCAGGTATATATTGAAAGGGGGGCGGTTAAAATCCAGATTCATGATCTCATGATCTCCTCTAACCTTCAATGGGCCATGATAACTCCCTCTTCATTAGAGGTTGAGTACTGCAGAGAGTACAACAGGAGCAGGGCTCATGATTCATGATCTCCTCTAACCTTCAATGGGCCATGATAACTCCTTCTTCATTAGAGGTTGAGTACTGCAGAGAGTTCATGATCTCCTCTAACCTTCAATGGGCCATGATAACTCCTCCTTCATTAGAGGTTGAGTACTGCAGAGAGTACAACAGGAGCAGGGCTCATGATTCATGATCTCTTCTAACCTTCAATGGGCCATGATAACTCCTTCTTCATTAGAGGTTGGGTACTGCAGAGAGTACAACAGGAGCAAGGCTCATGATTCATGATCTCCTCTAACCTTCAATGGGACATGATAACTCCCTCTTCATTAGAGGTTGAGTACTGCAGAGAGTACAACAGGAGCAGGGCTCATGATTCATGATCTCCTCTAACCTTCAATGGGCTATGATAACTCCCTCTTCATTAGAGGTTGAGTACTGCAGAGAGTACAACAGGAGCAAGGCTCATGATTCATGATCTCCTCTAACCTTCAATGGGCCATGATAACTCCTTCTTCATTAGAGGTTGAGTACTGCAGAGAGTACAACAGGAGCAAGGCTCATGATTCATGATCTCCTCTAACCTTCAATGGGCCATGATAACTCCTTCTTCATTAGAGGTTGGGTACTGCAGAGAGTACAGCAGGAGCAGGGCTCATGATTCATGATCTCCTCTAACCTTAAATGGGCCATGATAACTCCCTCTTCATTAGAGGTTGGGTACTGCAGAGAGTACAGCAGGAGCAGGGCTCATGATTCATGATCTCCTCTAACCTTCAATGGGCCATGATAACTCCCTCTTCATTAGAGGTTGGGTACTGCAGAGAGTACAGCAGGAGCAGGGCTCATGATTCATGATCTCCTCTAACCTTCAATGGGCCATGATAACTCCTCTTCATTAGAGGTTGGGTACTGCAGAGAGTACAGCAGGAGCAGGGCTCATGATTCATGATCTCCTCTAACCTTCAATGGGCCATGATAACTCCTCTTCATTAGAGGTTGGGTACTGCAGAGAGTACAGCAGGAGCAGGGCTCGTGATTCATGATCTCCTCTAACCTTCAATGGGCCATGATAACTCCCTCTTCATTAGAGGTTGGGTACTGCAGAGAGTACAACAGGAGCAGGGCTCATGCAGACTTCATACCATTCACCATCATTATTATGGTGGGTGTAAAGACCCAACCACCTGCAATGCGCTAGTAAAATCTGCCATTTCAGCTAAGAAACCATACATGCACATGCCACATAGTAGCCATCCCTGGAAGTGTGCCTCCAGGTCAGAGCCATCTAGGTATTCACATTAGCTGAAAAGGTTGCTTTTTTTGCTTCATATGAGGACATTTTTATTATCTTGGAGGGGGGCGCTATCTGATTCATAGATTGATCAACCCAAGACTGGCGGCTCTCAAAGATGCAACAAGCAACCAAACACACATTTCACCCTCATAGGGATCAACAGTGCAGTGTAAGTTCAGATCATTGAGAGTGAAGTATTGGGTTTGAAAAAAGCAAGAATAAAACCTTTCTACCTGCATTTTAAAAAAGGTCCTATCAACTAAAAAGCCACACATCAGTAGCCATCACCTCCAGATCACAGCCACACAGCAGTGCATCATGGATAGTCGGTTTAGCGTAAAAGCTTTCTTTTTCCTTCAAATGAAATAAATGGTCATTGTGTGGCTAAAATATAATGTAAAAGAAAAAGGTCATTGTCTTATAGGGAAAAGCTATTTTATACATAGCTTTATTAGCACAAGACTGACAGCTCTCCAGGATGCACAACACACATACCCCCGATTATAATGACTCAAATCAATATGATGTATGACATATTGAACCCAATGGTGAAATAACTGCACAGGTCCCCTTTCTCATACATACATACATTTTTCAGAGACTTCCCTCATTGGGGATCATCACTGCAATGTAAGTTACCATCCTTCTTCTCAGGGTTTTCTGGGGAGACTGCCATCAGTATTGAGATGCAAACATTGGGGTAGGTTTACCATTCAACAGCAATATTATGCTGGGTTTGGAAAATGCAAGAAAAAACATTTCTACCTGTGCGATAGAGTTGGCTGTTTCGGCCAAAAAGCCACACAGAAATGCACTATGGTTATGCAAATTAGCTTAACTGCTTTATGTTTGCTTCGCATGAGAAAATTAGCATTGTGTTATAGGGCAGTGCTATATTATACACAGCCTTACTTTTAGGGAGTTTTTAAACAAGTATCTGTCTTGGAAAAGCCCACCTTAGGTGACAGGGTTGTACCTCTTAGGTTTAGCCTGAACTAGCCAAAGTTTTGGTAGCAATGGCTGAGAAGCCAGGCTTAGTCTAGGAGGGAGAAGGGCTGTAGTGAGGCGCACACCGTACTTAGTGCATACAATCAGTTCAAGGAAACACTGACACAGTTATATAAAAACGAGTTATTTATTTCATATACACTAAGACTTTAGCCATACATCATGTAAGTACTATTCACACAATAATATCACAGTAGAATAAAAGGTAGCACATTTTAAATCAATGTAAAGCAACACAAAAGTGAGAGGAAATACTGAAACAAATAAGCAAACTTTAGATCAACTCTTGAAACTTCAATTAACCCCTGCTTAACCAATCTTTAAAAGGCCATCCCTATACTAGGTGATTCTCACAGAGTCAAAGGGCCGGGGGGGTCCAGTGACCAAGGGCTGAGGAGGAAAGAGGCAGATAAGCAACAGCCAGAGTCAAGTCTATGAAGGTTTTCTTCAGGTTTGCAGGTAACAATTTATCAAATTAGGGCCCAATGGGCGGTTCACCCCAATGGGACTCAGGGTGCCCTGGAGGGGGGAGCAAGTAACAGCTTAACTGCAGCCCTCCAAGAACACAAGAAGAGCGCAGCAAGACCAAGGTAAGTACCTAGGCTCGAGGCAGTACCTTCTCAAAGAAGAACTTGGTCCAGCAGGTTGGTCCCCTAGGTGGGACGACAGTTGTCCCCGGTTCAGGTTTCTTGGCCTGGATGGCTGAAGAAGGAGCTTTGGTGGGAACAGACAGATGCCCTCGAGCAGCTGGACGCCCATCATTGGATCTTTCTCGGCAATGGCACATTGGAGCCCTTCACAGGCTTCGGGTCAGCGACAGTTGTTGTCGGTCGGCTTCTCTTTGGTTCTTGGTCCTCGACTCAGTTGAGGGAACATCTAGGAGCGCAAAGGTGTCCATCAGGTCCAGAAGTATGCCCACATGAATACAGTCGGAACCACGCTTCACACGACGTTGCACTGCAAAATGGCACAGGTCCCAGGGTATTCAGAGTTTGCAGCCTGGAAAGGTTGCAGCTCTTCATGGAATGGTGCACAATGCAGGTGGTCTTGAGACTGGTTGGGCCCACCAGTCCAGGGGAGGAAGTCATCTTCATGAGATTTTCCCTTTCATGCAAATCTGGGGGGTGGCTGTCCCAGGTGAACAACCAACCTCCCAGTTCAAACTGGTACCAGGGAAGCACATCGCAGAACAAAGACCAGAGGAGTTTCGGTTACCTGCCCCACTTCCTGTCCTTTCAGGCACTCATAGAACCTTGGCAGGCTTTCTGGGGGAAGCCCGCCAAAGACATAAGACCCATCAAGACCTCCTGCAACTAGAATGGTAGAAGAAGGCTCAAGTAAGAACAAGTCATCATGAACAGGTCTTAAAAAAGAAAGTACAGCCACCATGTTAGGCAAATGGTGAACCTGTGTACCCTACTGCAGCTGCGAAGACAGCCTGCGGTAGAAGTCTACAGCAAGTTGTGCAAAGAGGTATACGGCCACCAGCCTGACAGATGAACTTGTAACAGTAACTAAAGGTTAATGACACAGTGAGAAAAGGGAGACAATGTTTCCCCTCAGCACTCCACATAAGGTCGGGCGTGCTGATCTCACCAAAATAAAACACAGGCGGGACACCCTGGTAACTTGTGTTAACTCAGGTAAAGTAGAAAGGAAAGCTGAAGGAGCTTCCAGCAACACTGCACAGAAAACGCTGTGCGCTGCAATAATAAAATGTAGATGCCATGGAGGAAAGCATAACTCTATTGCAATGTATCAAAAAGAGGTAAAAATATTTCCCAAGGTTGGGTAAAAGAATGGCTGAGTGTGGAAAAAGGTTCCCACTCACTCAAGAGAATCGTCCCACAAATCCAATAGTCAAGCAAAGATGCTGGGGGACTCACAAAGTGGGGAGAATTATACTCAAAAAGGAAATTCAATGTAGCACTTACCAACCCAAGATTGGCGGCGTTCAGGTACATATGTTCGGTCTGGTCTTAAGGGTCACTGTACTCCCTATTTCCTGTTAGATTAGGTGTGTACGACAAGGCTGTATCCTTGCTCTAAATACTGGAGGGGGTTTTCTGTGCTCCTGCCTTCTATATGGCAGAGTAGAAGCACAGAGCACCCCAGCAAAGGTTCTCTATTATGGTAGAAATGGAGGAGCAACCAAGGCTTAAGCTCTCAGGAGGTGATGCAGGCAGGTTCTTAAGTACAGTCTAGTCCCCAAGCCCCCACAAAGGAATGTCCACACACTATGTTATGTGCTAACACACGTCTTTATATATAAATAAGGTTCAAGATATATACATCAATTAATAACACATTTTGTACTCTTGCAATTCTAATATGGCAAATATTTACAATGTCTGTGTAGTACCACACTTAGCTATTGACTCCTTTAAGATGCATTAACTGCTGACGGTTATAATGGCATACAAATCATACAGCAATGTGTATCAGCATAGAGCATAGGAAGGAAATCAAGGTGGGTTAAACAATGGCAGAATGCTGACCCCAGCTACCTAGAAGCAGTTCAGTGTGAGGATCCTCTCATCTGGGCAACCTGTAATAAAGAGTATTAACAAGCCCACTCCATTAATGTTTAAATAGTTTTGTTTCCTGGTTAAAATGTTCAACTACCCCAAAGTACTTGAGTTAGAAGAGTTTCTTTGACGGTTTGACGACGATCCTTCCAGAGTGGACTCCCTTTAAACGGACCCTCCAGTTTATAGCGATTTTGCAATCCCGCAAAATGCTGCAAAAACGGCTGTTTTGCGCAAAATGCCACGAAAACGGACGTTTTGTGCAAAAACAGCCATTGTTGCAAAAAAACCTAGCAAAAATTACAATAAAAAAAAAAAAAATACTCAGGGTGCCAGATTCTCAAAACTTAAATACAAGAAATGAAATTCGCAAACACATCTCATCACTTGCACCCAAAAAAAGAGCAGCCCAATCCACAAGGGACACTTGAATGGGCACATGTTATTAAAATGTGCCCATTCAGGTGTCCCTTGTGGATTTTATATGTGCCGCCATTAAGATGGCCTTTTTCACCACTTTGAGTAAATCAGGGGGCGTTTTTGCCAATTTAAAAGCACATCCTAAATTTCCATGCAAGATGCACTAAATGTGTAGAAATTGTAGGCAACCCTATGCACACAGGAGGTGGGGATGCCACTGCATGACAGGGGGCCTCATTACATGTCCGGCGGTAGCCGCGCTGGTAAAAATGGCACGGCTGCTGCCGGAGTCATTTTTTTCCTGCCGATCCCTCCTTTCAGGCGCTGGAAAAAAGAAAATCCCCATTCCCATAGAGTTCCATAGGACTCAATGGGAATGGGTAGGACCAATGCACCGGCACTGTGTGCAACAGTGCCGGTGCATCCGTCAAGGTCTGCGAGCGGGTGCCCTTCTGCCCGCCAGGTCAGACCCGGCGACCTGAAAGGCACCCGCTCGCAGAACTCGTAGTTTGCCGGTCCGGAAACAATGGTAGCGGCAAGCTTACCGGTACCGTTGTTTCCAGACCAGCAACCTCATAATGACCCCGAGGGTCTTTTTTGACCCTATCATGCATTTTTTTAAGGTATACGAACCGCTGCTATGTCGCTTGCATTTCTATCCTGTTTGAGGAACAGAAATGCGTTTTTTGGGTCGCATTTTACAGTGGACGCGCTGGGAGCTTGCAGAACACTGTCGGGAGAACGCTTCTATTTAAGGTACTACCCATTTTGCACACCAAAAATCGATCGAATGGTACAATTTGACCTATTTCGCCAGTACCATTCGATCGTTTTTTACAAATACCGAACATGTGGAGCAGGGGTTGCAGGGGTGTCACCTGCTCCCTATGTTCAGTACTTTGGCCTTGGGGGTTTCAGGGGTGCCCCCACTTCCTCAAAATTGGAGGTAGGGGTCTGAAAACAAAAACAAAAAAAAACTAAAAAGGGACCCTGCGACGTCTGATCTGACACCGCAGGGTTGTAGGGGATGCGGCAGCGACCAAGCAGTTAAGTAGGGGAGGGGGTGGTTTGGTGGTGAAAGGTACATTTTGGGTTGTTTGGCTGAAGTGCAAATCTATTTGCGGCAAAATCGACTACGGTCAATTCCGCCGCAAATAATAACACTTCGGTCAAACAACCAAGAACCCTATTCAAGGCAGCTGGCCAGCGCACAATTTGCACTATAGCTCATCCCTGTGGAAATGCGCAGGTCACCTTTGAGAATAATGTGACCTGCTCATTTCCAAAAATGGGTTATCTAAAAATAGCATATCCTCGGCTTAAATGTCCAATTTCTTGAGGATCCTGGTCAAAATCTACATTTTTTTTAAATGGTCACGCTATGAAAGGGAAAGGGAAGCGAGGAAGAGTGATGGGTGAGATGTGGCATGATAGGAAAGAAAGCAAAGGGAGAGCAGTGGGTCGGGGGAGGAAGCAGTGCACACGAGAGAAGAGGAAGCAGTGATGTAGTGGGCCAGAAATCTGAGAGCGAGCGGAGGTACAGAAAGTAGAGGGAGCGTGTGGTCAGGGGGAGCAGTGAGCCAGAAAGCAGAGAGGAAGCGGTTGGCCGGAAAGAGGCAGTGCGCTCTGATTGGATTGGGAAAAAAGATGAATGAAGGACTGTATATTGCGTGAGGAATTGTAGAGTGTAAGTTGGGAGTATGATTTGGAGTTTGGCAGGGGCGGGGGAGTGCAAATTGTGACTTGACTGTGTGACATAGCACATTAGTATCTGTATGACAGAGTGAGAGGTTCAGGACTGCAAGTTGTAATGGGGAGTTGGTGAGCTGTGTGATGTGTGTTGGTGAGAGGTGTGTGGGTGTTTGGGGGATTGGAGAACATAGAAGGGGAAAAGTTTCAGCATTACAACTGATAATGATCAATTTAGTTAACACTATTAAATAGGCATGCACATTAAAACAAATATGTAGCCAAAACAAAAACTGTTCTGCCAAGCCACTGACATCTGGGATTCTTCCGATTAAATTAATACAAAGGATACATAATAATGACACCCTGGCTCTCCTTTAGCCTTGCATTCTGCCTCTTTCCTACAATGTGGCAATTTTACACCCTCCAGATAATACAAAAGGTCCCGCAAAAATGCTGCAATAAATAAAGGGTTGTGCTACGAAATTTGCCACAAATTTTGCCATTTCATGCTGCATAATTTGCCATTTCATACTGCAAAATTTGCCATTTCATGCCGCAACATCCTGGAAGGTCTGTTGGTATTCCTTGAAGAAATGTGAACACTTGCATCAAGACTGCAGCTTCGACCTTTGCAGTGCTCGTCGACGATCGATCGTGGATGTCCTGCGAAGATGAGGCGTGCGGTCCACCTCGATGCAAATAGTTCAGTGCTGCAAAAAAGACTTGGTGAAGAACGTAGGACCG
Source organism: Ambystoma mexicanum (assembly GCF_040938575.1). Taxonomy (NCBI): domain Eukaryota; kingdom Metazoa; phylum Chordata; class Amphibia; order Caudata; family Ambystomatidae; genus Ambystoma; species Ambystoma mexicanum. The sequence continues at coordinate 107,900,774 of NC_090938.1, read as the reverse complement.
GCAACGGGCATGGGGTGGCGCGTCGACGATCGAGACTCGACCACGGCTGGATTTCAGATCTTCACTTGTCGGCGTCTTTGTGGACTTCGGATGACGGGAAACCCACCTGCGGACGTTCCTTGGTCGTCAACGACCCCGACTTTCTCCGACGGGACAAAGCGGTCAACGGTGATGGCAAAGAAGCCCTTCTTTCAATTTTCTTAGGCAAAGGTGGAGCATTGCGGCTCCGGTCATTGAGTAGCACAGTGTCAAGCTGTCCCTGCTTCTGGGCAACACAACTAGACGGGCTTCCAGAGGTTACAGAGATCCTCCGAACCCCGGTCGATGATGATGGACTTCGATGGCCTCGATGTCCTTGTGCTTTACTTCAAGATTTCTCGGCGGCCCCATTTCTGGTCAAAAGCCTTTCGGGACTGACTTTCAGGGTGCTTCGATGAAGATCAGCTTCTGCACGATGTTTCCTCGTAGCTCGGGTAGAGGTCTCCATGCCCGGTCCTCGCTTGGATCATTCCTTGACAGACTTGACAGCTTTTAGATTTGACGGAAAGCAGCAGCAAAACTTCTTCTTCAAGCGGGGCTTCAACGATAAGCAGCTTCAAGTTTCAACTTCAGCTTCTGAACAAATTGGGAAGTGAGAGGTCCCCAGATATACAAATCTGACCCTCATTCACTCTGCTGAGCCAAGCTCAGTCAGCCAATCAGACAGAAGGGCATTCATGCAGGGTGGCAGCCAATCAGGTTTACAGGCATTCAGGCTATCCACTTCCACCCATACACCCATAACAAGGAATGTGGATTTGGGCAAGCACCCAGCTTCTCAGCACACCACACTGCATTCATGTCAGTTTCAGGCAGATCAGTCTCATTCATTATGTAATGCACACAGAAACCAGACACCCATAACATGGAATGCATATTGGTCACATACTCCATTCACCCAGGCCCCAGCCCAAGGGTGTACCCACAACATACAGTCACTGGAAAGGCTCCTGCCAGTCTAGCCTGGACTTCCCCACATTACCATGTATGGTTCTTCCACCCAACAGCCAGTCAGGGGAAGTGACAGAGTCAGGGCTTCCCAGGACTTTGGGGAAAACAAGGTAACAGGTAATAGAAACCAAGAGGCCACAGGGGCCATCTTGCCTCCTATCAGAACCTGGGTATCCCAAAATGAAGGATACTCATATCACCTGTCAAATTCAGCATGGAGCTGCCGCCAGTCCATACTCTGCTCTGTGGACCACACACGGGTACCCAAAAACATACACTAGGGGTACAGGGTTGTACCCCCACCCATTGGGGGAATACGGGTATCCTAAAGGTCTCTGTTCACCACAACCAAAAAGCGGAAGAGTTGCTCTTGCAGGAGTCCCACATGGAGCTCTGTGCACAAAACAACACAGAACACACATAAGGGAGTACAGGACAAGGACATGGAGGCCCTGCCCCTCCAATGCATTTCCAGCATCACACTTGCATCTCTGTTATTCTCACTATATACAAATGAATTACACAAGCATTTGCGGAATTGAAGATAGACACGCCTACTTTTGGGGAAATTCCTCTCCTTGTTCTCACATACTCATATGATACACTCCTCATTGCCCACATACCACGCTCCCTCCAGAATTTAATTAATGCTTACCTGGCGTTCATGTGCAATTTGGACCTAGAAATTAGTGCCACGAAATCAGCCATCCTCGTACGTAGTCTGCCTCATAAGCGTCCGAAACTTCCAATGTTTAGCATTGGTAGGGATACAATTCGAGTAAGTGCCAACTATGATTACTTAGGCATAACATGTACACCAACACTGAGAGGGATAAAACACATTGAAAAACAGAAAATTAAAATGGTGGAGGCCTGCAGAGGTATTTCTCAATTTGCTAAGGCCTTTCTAATCCAGCCTATTGAAATGTTGCTGAAAATGTATTCATCCAAAGCTAAAATAATAGCAACATATGACTCGGGTCTATGGGCAACAGAGATTAAAACTAGTCTCCAATTTCCACCCCTCCACCCCCATTGCCACTCATAGAGAACTGAAAATGGCTTATTTGGTCGATGAGTTTGTGAAGGAACCAGTTAAACTATGGTTAAGGTCCTGTATAAACGAGAAGGCAACACTTGTCACTTTCTATGTCATATCTATGTCATATCCTTGTCTCCAAAATTAAGTGTTTCCCATTGTTTGCTTTTGTGAGAAAACATCTCACCATTGCTAATGCTACCTCATGTTACACTGTTCCGTTATCAATTTCTCAGATATACGATAGTACAGAATTTAGCTCTGTGGCTGTACGCGGACTGTGGTCGCAAAGACGTTCTTAAACAAGCAGATCATACACACATAATTTTAACTATTGACAGGATGCAAGGTTATCTGACCTGGCCTCATTTTAAATATGATAGTACCCTAATAAGTAGGGCAAGATTTAACCTGTTACCACTTATGGCGGTCACAGGAAAATGGTCCTCAATTAACAATGACACAGGGAGAGATCACTCCTTTCTATTGTGTAATATCTACACTGAAGATCTGATGCATTTTTTATTTTTCTGTCCGGCATAATTTAATATCAGGAAGAGCACTTTAAAAGTTCTGCTATGTAAATGCACTTTAGACAGTGTAGACCGTGTAGACAGTGTAGACTGTGAGAAACCAGAAGGTGTCTCACCCGCTAGTCCCCGGGGAACTCACCATCGCCTATGGATCTAGACCCTGGGGGTGGACAAGTGTGGAAGGATCACCTGACTGAGGGGTTTTCGGTGGACACCAGATGGCAAGATGCAGTATTCCTCCCCCTGTAACACCTTTAGCCCATCCTACCAGGTAGGATACGTGGGACCTTTATCCCCCTTTCCCTTCATAAACACTTCCACACGGACAGCCCGCTCTGAGAGAAAACAGACTCACACCCAAGCAGTGTACTTGGCATGTTCCCTTACTATGGTCATGCGAAGTCAAGCAATTACTGACAATCACTCCCACCTGACTTCCATTAAACTTCCCCACATAGATAAGCACAAGAGCACACTCTGAGCGAGGCAAAGAACACAAAGGAGCAGCAGTTTCGAGAAGGCAGCTGAACGAGGGGAGAAAGACGGCAAGCCAAGAAGAGTTTGCCAGGAGGGAAATACCCTCAACCTTTCCGACAGGAAACCGTTACTTTCGAAACCCATGTAGATCAGAAAACGTAAGGCCAGGGAACCAGGCTAAAGAATCCTGCATTGTGTGTCCGATATACCAAAGGCCGTCCTACGTAGCTGACCAAATCGGGGAGGAGCAGTAGCCGCTGTGGTATCGTCCTTTGCATCAAGAACAAAGTAGCATCAGAGAGATCAACACAGCCGTTGAGTTAGGGCGGTCGATGCAAGACCGGTCAGTGTTAAAAAAATGTTGCAAGTGGCAATATTGTATAACGAGCGCAGGAACGAACATTATTAATCATGTGTGATGAAAGACGCTAGTAAAGCTAAATTGCTGATAAATGTTTGAACTCTGAGAGGTAAAGATACGATACCAGTGACAGAGTGGTCCTGCGCTCCATTGGAGCTCAATCGAAGGTCTGAGGTGGCACAAAGGAAAGTAAGTGTGTATTTCTGAAAGACGCAGGAAATCCCCCACTCTGGGCTAGGGTATTAGTGTGATTAATTTACTCAGAAAAGAGATAGTCCAGAGGAGTTTGCTTAATTGACAAAGTATCAAAAAAATGTATTGTGCCTGATACAAGATTTAAATAAAGAAATTAATTGTGATTTAATCTGCACTTAGCATATTACTTACATTGCAGGAGAGTTAAGAACATAATTTCTGATGTTTGTTAATCTGCTTAGAATCACATGCTGTGCATAGGTCCGACATCCAGTGGTCACTGCGGAGTATTGCATTTTGTTTATCGTAGTCGAAAAGGGACGTCGACAAGGCGTGTCTGAAATACTATCCCTATAGTGACGTTCGTTGTACCCACAATCCCTCACGCGTCGAGGTCCCTCAGATTGTTTTTTTCCACCCAGCTACTGGTCGCCTTTACGCGGAGCTCCTCGAGAGACATTGCAGATTTCATCTCCTCGACCTTTGGTCGTTTTCCTATTTAATATATAACACATCGATCCCTCCCTCGACGCAGTTGTGAAGCTGTCTCCGCTGAGCAAGATCTTCGACGGAGGGGACGAGCGGAGGAGATCCTTCGGCGTTGCCGAACACGTGGCCTGGCCTCGCAGGCCAAATACAGTAGGGAGAGTGGGGTCGTGGGACATCTCTGGTTCTTTTTTGAGAATGCCTTTCCTTTTCCCCTTCCTTTCCCTTGGGGTCGTTATCACGATTTATTGCCTCGGCTATGGAGAGGACACCCTTTAGGTTTTGCCCGCGTTGCAAGGGGAAGTTTACTTGGAAGGACAAGCATTCACGGTGTAACCGCTGCTTGCCCCTCGATCACAAAGAGGAGGGTGCACGGCTTGTCGGCTTCTTAAGCCAAAGACTCTAAAAGACATAGGGTCAAGAGGTGGGCGGCCTACGCTATGTCGAAGGCCGATTCTTCACCCGCCGCTGCTACCACCGACAGTGACGAGGAACGTGATGACACGACCTCCGCTACGGAAGTCGTAGACCCCTCTAAAGAGCGCTTGCACTCTTCGTCGTCTGTCCCCGGCCCCGACGGGCTCGGCTCAAGCCCTGATTATGGGGATGAACACCCCGGCGACACTGACGCACACGATACCATACATAAGCACACAACCCATGGCTCTTCTTCGTCGAAGACGAAGAAAGCATCAGCGCCCAAGGAGACGCAGGTTCCACCGGCGGCCTCCTCGGACCGTTCAGGTTCAAAGCCCCTCTCGCAACCGCAGCCACGACCAGTGACTGGGCTTTCGGCAAATAAGGGCGCCGCCCCCAAACCATCGGCTGGCGCGCACCATCAGAGAGCGCACGCCGCCGTAGAACGATCGACACCCGTAACGTCGAAACCACAGCCCTCCGCTGACAAACGAGTCGCAGAGAGCTTGGCGAGGATCGTTGTAGCCGACGCCCAGAAGCGTACGCCAAAAGACACGTCGAGCGCTACGCAAAGGTCGAAAGACACACCGAAAAAGCCCGAAGAAAGACAGGGACTACCCCCTTCAGTCGGGGGGACCCCCAGCACACCGGAAGGCTTTTCGGAAGGCGACGGGACACTTTCCTCGACGTTATGGGAGAGGTCGAGCCGTTTTCAGCTAGATGACACTAATTTTCCCCCGCTAGACCGCTCAGGGGTACCCCATGAAACCATGGAAAGGCTCCATCTCTGCATGGAGAGAATGGAGAGGTTTATGAAGACCCAGAACCCTCCCACTCCCAAGAGAACAAAAGAAGGGCCTCAGGAGGGCCCCAGGGCCAAATATCCGAGACTAATCAATCCCCAGCAGGACACAGCCTCAGATTTCCATAATGTGTATGACCTCACTGGTGAGGAACAATACTTGGAGGAGGAGGATGAATTTCTGGACGATGAAGAGGGACAGTACCAGGAGGAAGGTCTGGAAGACAGCCCAGACATGGTAGGAGAAGGCTTCGGAGAAAATCCAGAAGAAGGACCTTCTCATCCCTGGCAATCCCCATCAGTATATTCGGACACTGATGTCCTGAACCTAAATCCTCCTGACAATTCACCTGTTAGGAACACGTCTCCCATTGACGATCAGCCCACGTTCAATGCCCTGTTGCGCAGAGCAGCAGCACATTTCGAACAGGACACTGGGGAGATCTCTCCTGAAATAGACTTTGTGGAAAGAGTAATTAAGGAGAAACCCCCGGTCAGCCAGACCATTCCCCTCCTCGCTTCAGTGAAGAGAAGAATCATCCCTTCGCTATCCACACCCGCAGTTAATCCAAGAATTGAAAACCGGAGACACAGGCGTCTTTAATAAACAAACCTGTTGAAGACTCAAACCTCTTCGGGAAAGCGGTGGATGAGGCTCTGGAGATGGCTAAAAAAGAGTTTGATACTATCAAAACTCTTGACCAGATCTCTAAGCCCACTACCAGACGCGGCTATGGCAACAAACGCTTTTTTCGTGGCCAACGCCAACAGCAGAATCAGCAGCAACAGTACCCTGCCACCAATTACCAGACCAATAGTGGGCAGTACAGCCAAAGAGGCCAGCGCCGTGGCAAAGGGAGAGGTCGGGGGTCCACCCCCTGAGGCTCCCAAGCCCCCAACAACACCAAGTGACGTGAAGATTCGCGTCCCCTCCCATGCAACACCGGTCGGGGGCCGGATAACATCCTTTCTTCCAGCATGGGAGGGAATAACGTCAGACCGCTGGGTACTTTCCACCTTAGCCCACGGATACTGCATCGAATTCAACGGTTCCCCAACATACAGACCCCCGAGGGGACGGCGCATGACACCGGAACACCTTGCCATCCTTCTCCAAGAAGTACAACAACTGCTGGAAAAAGGAGCCATAGAGGTCGCGCCTCTATCTCAGGTAACGGAAGGTATTTATTCACTGTACTTCCTTGTACCCAAAAAGGATCTAACCATGCGCCCTGTATTAGATCTGCGCCCAGCGAACAAGTTTATCAAACCCCAGAAGTTTCGTATGGTGACCTTACAGGAAGTGATCCCACTGCTATCACAGGGAGATTACATGACAACATTGGACATGAAAGATGCATACTTTCATATTTTAATGTTGCCAGCGCACAGAAGATACCTCAGGTTCATGATAGAGGGCAAACACTACCAGTTCAGAGTGCTACCCTTCGGCATAGCATCGGCACCAAGGGTATTCACGAAGGTACTGGCAGTGGCAGCGGCCCACCTGCGCAGGTTGTCCATCCCAGTTTACCCTTACCTCGACGACTGGCTCATTACAGGGGATTCTTACGAAACATGCTTCTCCAATACCCAAAAGACTGTAGACCTTTTGTTCCAGTTGGGCTTCTCCATCAACGAAAAGAAGTCCAGCCTAGACCCCAGCCAAATCAAACAATTCCTAGGGGCTCTAATTCAAACAAAGGACGGCCTCGTCTTCCCCTCCAACGAGAGGGTCCAAAACATGCTGTTTCAGATCCCTCAATATGTAACCGGTCGAGAGGTGACGGTACGCAAAGCAATGCGCTTGCTAGGCATGATGGCGTCGTGTATTTATTTGGTACCTCACGCGCGCCTGCGCATGCGCCCTATGCAAGAGTGGCTCAACAGCCAGTGGTGTCAGGCCAGCGGACTATGGGACGATCTAGTGGTGGTCTCGCAGGCCTTGGTTCTCTCGCTACGGTGGTGGACAAAGGAAAACCTGGAAAGAGGGAAACCTTTTGCCACACCCGCGGCGGAAGCCACTCTAACCACAGACGCATCCCTCACAGGGGGGCTCACCTATCCCATCAGACTGCTCACGGAGTGTGGACTCCGAACGTAGCATCCAAACACATAAATCTACTGGAGCTACTAGCTGTGTTCAAGGCGCTAAAAGCCTTCCAGGAACACCTACAAGGCAAGACTGTGTTGGTCCTTACAGACAGCACCACAGCCATGTACTATATCAACAAGCAGGGGGGCACCCACTCTACAGGACTGTCCAAACTGGCCCAAAATATATGGAAGTGGGCTCTCAAACAAAACATGTTCCTACTGTCACAACATGTATCAGGGGAACTCAATCTGCTGGCAGACAAACTCAGCAGAGATTTCCCCCTGCCCGAAGAGTACGAATGGCGACTGCACGAAGACATCGTCTTCGACGTCTTCACACAATGGGGATTCCCAGAAATAGACCTGTTCGCAACCCTGGAGAACTCACAATGCCAAAGTTACGCCTCCAGGTACCCCCAGAACCAATCCAAGGGGAACGGTCTGTCGATGCAATGGTCAGGGAAATTTGTTTACGCTTTTCCCCCGACTCCCCTTCTCAACAAGGTGGTGCACAAGATGCACCAGGAACAAGTGACCATGATACTGGTGGCCCCAATGTGGGCCCGACAGCCATGGTTCGCTCACTTGATGGAGATGTCTCTATCTCCCCCAGTGAAACTCCCCTGCCCGTACAACATGCTGTCACAAGACAAGGGCAGGACTCTGCATCCATGCCCCAGAACATGAATTTAGCAGCTTGGCTCCTGAGATCATAGAATTCGGACATCTACAGCTCCCGCAGAGATGCATGGACATCCTCAGGGAAGCCAGAAAACCTAACACTCGCCACTGCTATTCTAGCAAGTGGAAGAGATTTGTCATCTGGTGCAGAGGAAAAAGCATCAACCCGATTGACTGCTCTCCCACACATATTGTTCTATACCTGACCCACTTATTGGATTCAGGTCTAGTGTTCAATTCCATTAAAGTCCACCTAGCGGCACTTTCTGCATACACCACTTCCCAACTTAAAGTGTCATGGTGGAGGATCCCTGTTATAAAGGCCTTCATGGAGGGAGTAAAAAGAATACACCCCCCGATAGCTGACCCAGCTCCCGGATGGGACCTTAACGTGGTACTTACCAGACTCATGGGCTCACCATTCGAACCCATGCACAAAGCATCTCTTAAACACCTCACTCTTAAGACTGCTTTTCTAATAGCTATCACCTCCATCAGGAGAGTAAGTGAACTACAGGCTCTTTCTGTTCTAGACCCCTTCGTTACAGTTCACAGAGATAAGGTGGTTCTACGCACGCACCCAAGGTTTGCTCTGAAATTCATCTCGAAATTCCACGTAAACCAGTCTATAGAACTGCCAACGTTCTTTCAAAATCCTTCCAACTTGGGAGAAAAAACTCTGCACACACTAGATGTGCGCAGAGCGGTCATGTTCTACATGGAAAGAACCAGACCACTGAGGAAGACTAATCAGTTCTTCGTCTCGGTGGCAGCAGGAAGAGAAGGGGTTGCAGTTTCAAAGTCCACTATTTCTAGATGGATTGTTCAATGCATCACTCTCTGCTATACTCTTGCTAAGAGAGAACTGCCCTTTAAGCCAAGAGCACACTCTCCACGAGCCACGGGGGCGTCCATAGCATTCAATGCAAATGTTCCCCTTGAGTCCATCTGCAAAGCGGCTACCTGGAGTTCTGTACACACCTTTACAAAACACTACTGTCTAGATGCACACTCGAGATCTGACTCCCAGGTGGGACAGGCAGTATTAAGACATCTTTTCTCTACTGTTCCTTCTCATAACCCACCGCCAACTCCGGGTACTGCTCGCTAGTCTATGCACAGCATGTGATTCTAAGCAGATTAACAAACATCAGAAGACAATGCATTACTTACCGTAAAAGCATTTCTGATGGTTGTATCTGCTTAAATTCACATGCGCCCACCCTTCCTCCCCGCTCGGATGGAAGGAACATAGACTTCCTTTTATATCTCTCTTTTCTGTACTCACTCACGTCTAGAAGGCTCCCTCAGGGCAGAAAAATACAAACAGAGGGACCTCGACGCGTGAGGGATTGTGGGTACAACGCACGTCAGTATAGGGATAGTATTTCAGACACGCCTTGTCGACGTCCCTTTTCGACTACGAAAAACAAAATGCAATACGCCGCAGTGACCACTGGATGTCGGACCTATGCACAGCATGTGAATCTAAGCAGATACAACCATCAGAAATGCTTTTACGGTAAATAATGCATTGTCATACAATTCATACAATTGACAATAAATCATTCACTCATTCGTCCACATACAACCTTCACACATACACATACCATACAGTCCAACAACAATACATATATGATAAAGCCTGTTAAAAATCATGGCTACCAGTATTTAAATTTTCCATAAAGTGCAATTAATGTACATGGCCACTATAATTGTCATGAAGGGTGGTCTATTCCAGGGGTGGGTCAACTAGATGTCAGAACATTGCCACATCCCCAATTTTTTTGACCGGTACCAATGTTTTTTGGATCATTTATCAACGTCTTCATCAGGAAAAAACAAGTTCTACAATCTTAAAACTGCCCAGAGCAGCTTCCAAAATTGTAAACCTCTTTTATGACTATGGCTAAGTTAGCCTATGATCAGCAGAATCGCAACAGGACGGGGGGGATGTTGCATAGAAAGAATTGTTGCGGTTTCCCAACCGGACACGGTTTCAGTTTCCCAAGCAGACGCGAGCCCCAAAACTCAAAAGAAGGGGCAAAAAACGAAATTATCATAGGTGAATCTCAGTTATAAATACAACCTGAGATCATCGCATTAAGTGTGCATCTCCTGCACAAATGCCTCATCAGGCTCTCGACCGGTGGCAGTGAAACTTCGCCAGTTCTTTTTCCAGCGCCAGATGATATCAAGAGGAAAACGTAGAAAGTGAAATTGCATGATTCGAGCCACAATGAGGGAGACCAAATGTGAATAATGTGCTAAAACGATCCAAGCCCGAAAGAGGGAGATCCATGGCCCAATCCTAAATGAGGGAGACCAGTTGTGAACATTTTGGTAAAAAGGGGTCCAAGCCTGAAGGAGAGAGACCCATGATGAATATTGAAAACAAGAACTTGTACATGTGAAAAGGCCTGATAAGAAAGGAACTTATTTGTTGCTTCAGGTCCTCTGCAGTAGGAGACTGTTATTGGCAAAGAAGCGTTGGCAAAAGACCATGTTACCTTTGCTTTGAACTATGTCCTCGAGGCAGAAAAGCCAGAGGGTGTGTGAAGCTCGAACGTGCCGCCTTGCCCCATGCTGAAAACGTGGGGAAGGGAAGCCAACTGCTCAACCATCCTGACATATTATTTCTTGAACACTTTTCTTTTTGCATACAGTATTATTTCACACCATTTTGTATTTAGAAATAAGGATTGGCAATAGGTTTATTAATGTAGACCCTTTTATTTTGACAGACTTGACTAGGAATGCGCTATTTTTATTTGATGGTCGTAGCTTGCTCCAACCTTTAGATTTAGGTTTAGATACACGTTCAACCAACCCATTGAAGTTCAATAAACACCCTTAAACTCTGATCACTTATGTCTGTCTTCACTGTTTGATACCATGTCTTTCTTACAAGACCTGCTATGCACTTTATTCTTTTAGCAAGCACTAAGGTGGTGGCATGGAGCTTACTTATCTACCTCCCAAGAGCACTAAAGCATAGAGACTTTTTAATGAAATTGCTTTAGATTTTATTATTTTCGTAATTAAAATTTTTATTTTCACAGTAAGCAAACATAAATAATTATTATTTTCAATGTGTACCGGTTGATTGTATGACTTTGTTTTTAAAATGATGTGAAATGCCAAATGATCAATTAATTTAATTTTTTACTTATTGCTCATTGCCGTTGGTGTTTACTTTGATGTAGTTATCCAAAATAAAGTCATTTGAAGTGAAGTGACATCTATCAAGTTTGCAACAACCAACTACATACACATTTCACCCTTAGACTGTAGACACAAATCTGCCCGTATTTCCAATGTAGGATGCAAATGTGGCCTCATAGGTAGGTTATTGAAAATTATATTGAGAAACCAGAGTACTGATCTTGGCTCCATCACTTGCCAAAGCATGCAATCCTGGCTATTACTTCCTCTCCCTGTGTCTTAGTTCCATGATCAGCTAAAGTGGGAAGCATTAAGAAAATGGATAAACATGGTATAAGCACATGATAAAACTGACATTTTAAGTACACAGCCAGACTGATATGGATTTTCTTTAGTACTTTTGAATCACTCCAAATAATGTCAAGGTTATGATAATTTAAAGAAAGGCTAATTTTATCTACCTCGTAGAATGTAGTAAGTTACACAAAATTCATAATTTCATGTAATTATCTTTTGTTTTAGGGAGTAAGATGAAGTTTCGTCAAAAGAAAGGGGATTCCAGCAATTCTGTGACAAAAAAATAGCAGTTAAAAGGAGCTGCGTGGACTTCAGCCCCATCTGTGGTATTGACATTGCACAAAGAAAATTGTGAATTCCTCCAAGGATGGAGACAGACTGATGCAAAACCTGCCAATTGTGGCAGGTTATTGCCAGAGAATGGATTATAGTTTCATTCCGAATTGGGTGTCCCTGGCTCAACTGGATTATTCCCTGTCCACTGAACTGGATTCCGAATGAGAAAAAATTTTTATTCATCGTATCACTACTGTTGCTCACCTTGAAATCTGATTGTTCTTCAGTGAAAGCAGTCTTGTGTGTTTTTATACTTTGTTACATGACTTTTGTTAGTTTGTAAAAATGAAAGCGATGCCCTGTTTTTAGTTAGTATTATAACAGAGTCAGTGTTGGGACACAGATGCGTGGGGAAATCAGTGTTCATGATGTTGCACTGACAAATTTGTACATAATGAGTATTACAATTACCTGGTGTTGTGTATGTCTATTGGTTTAGTATGTGTGTTGCGGTAACATTAACTATGTTAAGTACTGCCTGAGTCGATGGGTTTGGACCAAGTTACATCTCATCAGTCTGACTTTATTTAAATGTTATACATACTCATTGCTATTTATTTTGTTGCTTTGCTCATAAATGAAAAGCTGGTAGAACATGAGTGGAAGGTCTTGCATTATTAATTAGTATGTAGTTTTTTAAATATGGTGCTGAATATGTAACTATGTCATAGGATAGTGTTTGTTTACTCTGTAAATAGCTTTTGAACACTTAGAAGGGATGGCCTTTTTTTTATTCATTAAACAGTGTCCATATAGAAGTGTGGGGTATGTTATGGCGCAGGAGCAGAAAAGAAAGGACCTATGCAATTTACAGGTGAGATTTGATTTAACTTTTGAGGAGACAACCAGACAAATGACTCACAAGTCAACTGAATATGAAACTCTTGAATTATGTCTGCAAAAAGCAGAGACATGTTTGCAAATAAAATACTACCAACACTGTTGGGGGTTGTTTTGTAGGAGAACCAACATTATCTTTGAGTTTTGTTCTTGTGTTGTTTTCTTTTTTACATAGGAGCAAAAATATTCTGCACATGAAATGACAGGTGAAGAAATGTGTTCAATTGTGGCCATATACGCAAACTTCAAGAGCTATTACCACATCCTTGACAATGTTTGTTTAAAAAGGTATTGAACGGGTATTAATGAGAGTGACGTAGGACTGCCAGTTACATGGCTCCTTGAGTTTACTTAACAATGTATCTGAAAACGAAGGTCCAATATTGTGGATCAGATCATGGAAAAGAAAACCATTAATATTTATATAGAAAATTGAGTGACTGCATCATCCAAAGAGAAAGCTGTTCCAAGAAAGCGATTAACTGTTGTTAGCGGTGTACGGTGAAGGGACAGTTGAAACGTTCATGTGAGGTTTATTGCTTTAACATGCCTAAAAGAGCACTGTCTTTATACCAGAACTTAATTACTACTGCTTTTTGAACAAACTGGTATTTTATTTGGTCTTTGAGCCACTCATTGTATCTGGTTCTTAAAGAAATGACAATTCACTTTAAACAGAGTGTCATTTGTTTACTGGAGTGTTGTTGAATCTCGTTACTCATATTGAGTGTCTATAAATCTGTAAATAAAAGTATTATTTTATTTTGTTAGTCTGTACTTATAAATATGCAAACATAAATATGAATCTAATGTTAACAATTATATATTTCCATGTTGTTAAATGGACAATAAAAACTATTTCTGTTACAAAAAATTATTCATTCGGGATATACAACATAAGGAACTGCAGCACATGCGTTTTGGTCGTTTTTGTAAAAACAGAAACAAGCATTCTGAGTGCAAAGTACATGTGTATCCTTATTGTAATATATCCTGAAAATATTATAGGTAATTAAAAGGTAATTTGTATTAGTGTGAGGGTCTATCGAGCCATTACTTTGCCTAACAGTAGGTGCGCTTAATTGGAATTTAGTATGTCTGCTATCTTGCTGGATGGTGAAGCTACTACTTGTCCCCAAAGATTGCTTGAAGGTGTTGAGTCTGTTCCATATGTATTCTTCGATATGTATATTTCTTGTATGCTTGCTGTATTTTTCATGGTTTTGTAATTAAGTTAATAAATTAAACAAGTGCAAGAATACATTGTACATGTGTGTTTCTGTTATTCCGTTGCCGAACACTAAGTTCATACATTAAATAATGCAGAATGGATGTAGCCTATCTTGTCCTAGTATTGCTTGCCTGATATGCGTTGATTATAGGGACAGACACTTTCCTCTGTCACTGGCAAGATCTGAAAGCGTGTTATATCTTTAGATTTCCCCATCCCTGGGCTCTTGCCCAATCCCAATAGTAGACGGCTGATTCCTTATTAAAAAAAGAGTGAGACAGAGAGAGAGAGAGAGAGAGAGAGATGCTCACAACATTGTGCTTAAGTTGACTTTGAAGGTTAAGGGAGCGTGGCGTGAATCAAGTGCCAGTCTGATTATGAAGATGAAATTGTGATAAAAAGTATGACACATTTTAATGAAGAAAAGTAATTATGAACAAAATCTTAAATGCAACAAAAATATTCAAACTTTCCTTATTCATGAATTAATGTTTTAATATACATTTCTAAAGCTTTACTTTCAACTTCAGTAAAGGTGTGTTAAGGGGGTTCTTGTGCCAATTAATCATTTACAACTATTAACAATAATTATTACTAATATTTCAAATATAAATATATAGACTACTTATATTAATCCAGCAAGAACTTGCAGCAACCTAAAACGTATTACTAATGTCAATAATTATTAGCATTGCTTATGACAGTAATCCTATGGATATAATTCTCTAAGGATTGCTATGTTTTCAGCCAACTCTTTCAATGCTAGGGTATTGTAAAAAAAAATAAACACCACCACTAAGCTCACTGTGCATTATGCACTTAGTAATTGAAACTTACGCCTTGTTATTACTAGTATTTGTCAAATATAAAGATCTGTGGTCATTTCTGAGTTACGAAATGCTATTTGATTTCATGCAAAGCAGCCAGATATCCTCACTGGTGATATTTGCCCCTTCTTCTTTCTCATAGGGATATTTTGAAAAGTGCAATAGAAATGTCTATCTTGGAATGGCAACCTTCAATCAGTAAATGCTTATTCAAGGTTTTGATAATGTGTTCAGTAAGACAATTGTACATTTCTTATTGTGACCACACTATCTACTGGGAGTGATAATTAGAAATTAGCATTGTAACAATTTCAAAAGTGATAGTATATTATTAATATTTAATATTTTTTAAATAGCTACTTTTGCCAAGAATACACACCAATTTGTCTCTCAAAATATCTTTACTTTTTTTGGAAAGGATTGTGCTCAGATTAAAACCAGTAATTAGTTTCTTCTGTGAGCACCAAGAGAAAGTTACATTTTGCACAAACGTTTATACCTTATAAATAATTGGCAATAACAAACACAGCTGTAGGCCCTGCAGCCTGGTCCGCGGATCCATTAAAATGTCTGTTAGAATCACAGCGATCCCAGCAGTGCCTGTATATGTCCCCCTCGCCCTCGTGTTCCTCCATATGGGCAATGCACCTACAGTGTGGTGGGGAAATACACATAATGCCAATGCGCAAACCGTGCCGGTAAAACCAGCAGGTAGCTGCCGGACCCGTAAAGATTTACTGCCGCCTAACTTGCTGGAATCCCCAGGGAATTAGGACCCCGGCGTTCCGGGAAGTCAGGCGGCGGTAAATGTTAATCCCCATTCCCATTTGAGTCCCATAGGACGATTAATAATGGTGCCCATGCTTCCATGAAAGTCTGCGTCCGGGTGCCGTTCTGGCACCCGGCCGTAGACTCGTAGCTTGCCGGTCCAGAAACAACGGTGCTGGTAAGCTTACTGGCACCATTGTTTCCACACCGGCAAGCTTGTAATGAGGACCAATATATGTCTACAAATACCAGGCCAGTCCCAAACATAAGGTATAATCATGCTTAGACAATGGAATCATTTGAAGAGAAATCAATGGCACGATTAAAAATGGAAGTTCTCCACCATGTAATTCGGTATTAAGGGTACTTCAAAATTAATGTTAAATGATAAATGGGTCACTTTGGTTTCTCCGTAAATTATTTTAGACAGAATACTAATATACCTTTTATAGCCCCCAAGAGCAGGTAGCACTGGCTTGTAATGTCGCATAAGTCCAAGTTGACATGAGCTCAGGTCCAATACTAAGTGGTGTCGCTCGTGCCTGAGGGCTATCCAGCCATGCGTACCCCTGGACAGGATGCGTGTATCAATGTGCCAGGGGTACTTATCACAGGCCTATCGCAGAAGTGAGGGAGGGCCTCCGGAGAGCATCGCCTGTGTGGAAACAATGCAAAGAAGAGGAGTCAGGCGAGAGGAGAGAAAGCAGAGTGTAAGTAAAAGGGAGAGCGGTGGCAGTGGCTGGGCAAGCAGAGATGGGGGTTGAGTCAGGCGAGAGGAGAGAAAGGAGAGTGTAAGTAGAAGGGAGAGCAATGCAGTGGCTGGGCAAGCAGAGATGGGGGTTGAGTCAGGCGAGAGGAGAGAAAGGAGAGTGTAAGTAGAAGGGAGAGCAATGCAGTGGCTGGGCAAGCAGAGATGGGGTTGAGTCAGGCGAGAGGAGAGAAAGGAGAGTGTAAGTAGAAGGGAGAGCAGTGGCTGGGCAAGCAGAGATGGGGGTTGAGTCAGGCGAGAGGAGAGAAAGCAGAGTGTAAGTAGAAGGGAGAGCGGTGGCAGTGGCTGGGCAAGCAGAGATGGGGGTTGAGTCAGGCGAGAGGAGAGAAAGCAGAGTGCAAGTAGAAGGGAGAGCAGTGGCAGTGGCTGGGCAAGCAGAGATGGGGGTTGAGTCAGGCGAGAGGAGAGAAAGCAGAGTGTAAGTAGAAGGGAGAGCGGTGGCAGCGGCTGGGCAAGCAGAGATGGGGGTTGAGTCAGGCGAGAGGGGAGAACGCAGAGTGTAAGTAGAAGGGAGAGCAGTGGCTGGGCAAGCAGAGATGGGGGTTGAGTCAGGCGAGAGGAGAGAAAGCAGAGTGTAAGTAGAAGGGAGAGCGGTGGCAGTGGCTGGGCAAGCAGAGATGGGGGTTGAGTCAGGCGAGAGGAGAGAAAGCAGAGTGTAAGTAGAAGGGAGAGCGGTGGCAGTGGCTGGGCAAGCAGAGATGGGGGTTGAGTCAGGCGAGAGGGGAGAACGCAGAGTGTAAGTAGAAGGGAGGGCGGTGGCAGTGGCTGGGCAAGCAGAGATGGGGGTTGAGTCAGGCGAGAGGAGAGAAAGCAGAGTGTAAGTAGAAGGGAGAGCGGTGGCAGCGGCTGGGCAAGCAGAGATGGGGGTTGAGTCAGGCGAGAGGAGAGAAAGCAGAGTGTAAGTAGAAGGGAGAGCGGTGGCAGCGGCTGGGCAAGCAGAGATGGGTGTTGAGTCAGGCGAGAGGAGAGAAAGCAGAGTGTAAGTAGAAGGGAGAGCGGTGGCAGCAGTTGGGCAAGCAGAGATGGGGGTTGAGTCAGGCGAGAGGAGAGAAAGCAGAGTGTAAGTATAAGGGAGAGCAGTGGCAGCTGCTGGGCAAGCAGAGATGGGGGTTGAGTCAGGCGAGAGGAGAGAAAGCAGAGTGTAAGTAAAAGGGAGAGCGGTGGCAGCGGCTGGGCAAGCAGAGATGGGGGTTGAGTCAGGCGAGAGGAGAGAAAGCAGAGTGTAAGTAGAAGGGAGAGCAGTGGCAGCGGCTGGGCAAGCAGAGATGGGGGTTGAGTCAGGCGAAAGGAGAGAAAGCAGAGTGTAAGTAAAAGGGAGAGCGGTGGCAGTGGCTGGGCAAGCAGAGATGGGGGTTGAGTCAGGCGAAAGGAGAGAAAGCAGAGTGTAAGTAGAAGGGAGAGCAGTGGCTGGGCAAGCAGAGATGGGGGTTGAGTAAGGCGAGAGGAGAGAAAGCAGAGTGTAAGTAAAAGGGAGAGCGGTGGCAGTGGCTGGGCAAGCAGAGATGGGGGTTGAGTCAGGCGAAAGGAGAGAAAGCAGAGTGTAAGTAGAAGGGAGGGCGGTGGCAGTGGCTGGGCAAGCAGAGATGGGGGTTGAGTCAGGCGAGAGGAGAGAAAGCAGAGTGTAAGTAGAAGGGAGGGCGGTGGCAGTGGCTGGGCAAGCAGAGATGGGGGTTGAGTCAGGCGAGAGGAGAGAAAGCAGAGTGTAAGTAGAAGGGAGGGCGGTGGCAGTGGCTGGGCAAGCAGAGATGGAGGTTGAGTCAGGCGAAAGGAGAGAAAGCAGAGTGTAAGTAGAAGGGAAAGCGGTGGCAGTGGCTGGGCAAGCAGAGATGGGGGTTGAGTCAGGCGAAAGGAGAGAAAGCAGAGTAAGTAGAAGGGAGGGCGGTGGCAGTGGCTGGGCAAGCAGAGATGGGGGTTGAGTCAGGCGAAAGGAGAGAAAGCAGAGTAAGTAGAAGGGAGGGCGGTGGCAGTGGCTGGGCAAGCAGAGATGGGGGGTTGAGTCAGGCGAAAGGAGAGAAAGCAGAGTGTAAGTAGAAGGGAAAGCGGTGGCAGTGGCTGGGCAAGCAGAGATGGAGGTTGAGTCAGGCGAAAGGAGAGAAAGCAGAGTAAGTAGAAGGGAGGGCGGTGGCAGTGGCTGGGCAAGCAGAGATGGGGGGTTGAGTCAGGCGAAAGGAGAGAAAGCAGAGTGCAAGTAGAAGGGAGAGCAGTGGCAGTGGCTGGGCAAGCAGAGATGGGGGTTGAGTCAGGCGAGAGGAGAGAAAGCAGAGTGTAAGTAGAAGGGAGGGCGGTGGCAGTGGCTGGGCAAGCAGAGATGGAGGTTGAGTCAGGCGAAAGGAGAGAAAGCAGAGTAAGTAGAAGGGAGGGCGGTGGCAGTGGCTGGGCAAGCAGAGATGGGGGGTTGAGTCAGGCGAAAGGAGAGAAAGCAGAGTGTAAGTAGAAGGGAAAGCGGTGGCAGTGGCTGGGCAAGCAGAGATGGAGGTTGAGTCAGGCGAAAGGAGAGAAAGCAGAGTAAGTAGAAGGGAGGGCGGTGGTAGTGGCTGGGCAAGCAGAGATGGGGTTGAGTCAGGCGAGAGGAGAGAAAGCAGAGTGCAAGTAGAAGGGAGAGCAGTGGCAGTGGCTGGGCAAGCAGAGATGGGGGTTGAGTCAGGCGAGAGGAGAGAAAGCAGAGTGTAAGTAGAAGGGAGGGCGGTGGCAGTGGCTGGGCAAGCAGAGATGGGGGTTGAGTCAGGCGAAAGGAGAGAAAGCAGAGTGTAAGTAGAAGGGAGGGCGGTGGTAGTGGCTGGGCAAGCAGAGATGGGGTTGAGTCAGGCGAGAGGAGAGAAAGCAGAGTGCAAGTAGAAGGGAGAGCAGTGGCAGTGGCTGGGCAAGCAGAGATGGGGGGTTGAGTCAGGCGAAAGGAGAGAAAGCAGAGTGTAAGTAGAAGGGAGGGCGGTGGCAGCGGCTGGGCAAGCAGAGATGGGGGTTGAGTCAGGCGAGAGGAGAGAAAGCAGAGTGTAAGTAGAAGGGAGAGCGGTGGCAGTGGCTGGGCAAGCAGAGATGGGGGTTGAGTCAGGCGAGAGGGGAGAACGCAGAGTGTAAGTAGAAGGGAGGGCGGTGGCAGTGGCTGGGCAAGCAGAGATGGGGGTTGAGTCAGGCGAGAGGAGAGAAAGCAGAGTGTAAGTAGAAGGGAGAGCGGTGGCAGCGGCTGGGCAAGCAGAGATGGGGGTTGAGTCAGGCGAGAGGAGAGAAAGCAGAGTGTAAGTAGAAGGGAGAGCGGTGGCAGCGGCTGGGCAAGCAGAGATGGGTGTTGAGTCAGGCGAGAGGAGAGAAAGCAGAGTGTAAGTAGAAGGGAGAGCGGTGGCAGCAGTTGGGCAAGCAGAGATGGGGGTTGAGTCAGGCGAGAGGAGAGAAAGCAGAGTGTAAGTATAAGGGAGAGCAGTGGCAGCTGCTGGGCAAGCAGAGATGGGGGTTGAGTCAGGCGAGAGGAGAGAAAGCAGAGTGTAAGTAAAAGGGAGAGCGGTGGCAGCGGCTGGGCAAGCAGAGATGGGGGTTGAGTCAGGCGAGAGGAGAGAAAGCAGAGTGTAAGTAGAAGGGAGAGCAGTGGCAGCGGCTGGGCAAGCAGAGATGGGGGTTGAGTCAGGCGAAAGGAGAGAAAGCAGAGTGTAAGTAAAAGGGAGAGCGGTGGCAGTGGCTGGGCAAGCAGAGATGGGGGTTGAGTCAGGCGAAAGGAGAGAAAGCAGAGTGTAAGTAGAAGGGAGAGCAGTGGCTGGGCAAGCAGAGATGGGGGTTGAGTAAGGCGAGAGGAGAGAAAGCAGAGTGTAAGTAAAAGGGAGAGCGGTGGCAGTGGCTGGGCAAGCAGAGATGGGGGTTGAGTCAGGCGAAAGGAGAGAAAGCAGAGTGTAAGTAGAAGGGAGGGCGGTGGCAGTGGCTGGGCAAGCAGAGATGGGGGTTGAGTCAGGCGAGAGGAGAGAAAGCAGAGTGTAAGTAGAAGGGAGGGCGGTGGCAGTGGCTGGGCAAGCAGAGATGGGGGTTGAGTCAGGCGAGAGGAGAGAAAGCAGAGTGTAAGTAGAAGGGAGGGCGGTGGCAGTGGCTGGGCAAGCAGAGATGGAGGTTGAGTCAGGCGAAAGGAGAGAAAGCAGAGTGTAAGTAGAAGGGAAAGCGGTGGCAGTGGCTGGGCAAGCAGAGATGGGGGTTGAGTCAGGCGAAAGGAGAGAAAGCAGAGTAAGTAGAAGGGAGGGCGGTGGCAGTGGCTGGGCAAGCAGAGATGGGGGTTGAGTCAGGCGAAAGGAGAGAAAGCAGAGTAAGTAGAAGGGAGGGCGGTGGCAGTGGCTGGGCAAGCAGAGATGGGGGGTTGAGTCAGGCGAAAGGAGAGAAAGCAGAGTGTAAGTAGAAGGGAAAGCGGTGGCAGTGGCTGGGCAAGCAGAGATGGAGGTTGAGTCAGGCGAAAGGAGAGAAAGCAGAGTAAGTAGAAGGGAGGGCGGTGGCAGTGGCTGGGCAAGCAGAGATGGGGGGTTGAGTCAGGCGAAAGGAGAGAAAGCAGAGTGCAAGTAGAAGGGAGAGCAGTGGCAGTGGCTGGGCAAGCAGAGATGGGGGTTGAGTCAGGCGAGAGGAGAGAAAGCAGAGTGTAAGTAGAAGGGAGGGCGGTGGCAGTGGCTGGGCAAGCAGAGATGGAGGTTGAGTCAGGCGAAAGGAGAGAAAGCAGAGTAAGTAGAAGGGAGGGCGGTGGCAGTGGCTGGGCAAGCAGAGATGGGGGGTTGAGTCAGGCGAAAGGAGAGAAAGCAGAGTGTAAGTAGAAGGGAAAGCGGTGGCAGTGGCTGGGCAAGCAGAGATGGAGGTTGAGTCAGGCGAAAGGAGAGAAAGCAGAGTAAGTAGAAGGGAGGGCGGTGGTAGTGGCTGGGCAAGCAGAGATGGGGTTGAGTCAGGCGAGAGGAGAGAAAGCAGAGTGCAAGTAGAAGGGAGAGCAGTGGCAGTGGCTGGGCAAGCAGAGATGGGGGTTGAGTCAGGCGAGAGGAGAGAAAGCAGAGTGTAAGTAGAAGGGAGGGCGGTGGCAGTGGCTGGGCAAGCAGAGATGGGGGTTGAGTCAGGCGAAAGGAGAGAAAGCAGAGTGTAAGTAGAAGGGAGGGCGGTGGTAGTGGCTGGGCAAGCAGAGATGGGGTTGAGTCAGGCGAGAGGAGAGAAAGCAGAGTGCAAGTAGAAGGGAGAGCAGTGGCAGTGGCTGGGCAAGCAGAGATGGGGGGTTGAGTCAGGTGAAAGGAGAGAAAGCAGAGTGTAAGTAGAAGGGAGGGCGGTGGTAGTGGCTGGGCAAGCAGAGATGGGGTTGAGTCAGGCGAGAGGAGAGAAAGCAGAGTGTAAGTAGAAGGGAGAGCAGTGGCAGTGGCTGGGCAAGCAGAGATGGGGGTTGAGTCAGGCGAGAGGAGAGAAAGCAGAGTGTAAGTATAAGGAAGAGCAGTGGCAGTGGCTGGGCAAGCAGAGATGGGGGTCGAGAGGAGAGAAAGCAGAGTGTAAGTATAAGGAAGAGCAGTGGCAGTGGCTGGGCAAGCAGAGATGGGGGTTGAGTCAGGCGAGAGGGAGGAGGGGCAAGAGGTGTAGTGAATGAGTGCCCAGGGAGGTGTGTGGTGTGGCATATCGAGCATTGCAGCTCAGAGTTTAGGCTCAGTCTATTAGCACGGTAGGGCTAATATTCATAATAGCTGCACCATGAGGCTACAGTGCAGGGCTACTGCAGGGGTCTGCAAGCTGTGCTCATCCAGTCACTTGGCACATATCTTCCTTAAAGATTCAAGGAGAAGACAAATTAATTCGTTCGAAATGTCCGATAAGGATGGATGATTAACGTTGTAGCTCGCTGGAGGCACATGCACGTGGGGAGACAAGCCGCGCGTGTGTTGCAGTCATTCTGGTTGAGATTCACTGCATAGTGCAGAGCAGTAAATCTGCTCTGTGAATGTCCCTGCTCCATGCAGGCAATCTGCTAGCTTCACTGGCCCTCATTACGACCCTGGCGGAATTCGCGGTGCTAAATGCACCGCGGAGCACGGC
Source organism: Ambystoma mexicanum (assembly GCF_040938575.1). Lineage (NCBI taxonomy): Eukaryota > Metazoa > Chordata > Amphibia > Caudata > Ambystomatidae > Ambystoma > Ambystoma mexicanum. Next base: position 107,878,448 of record NC_090938.1, on the reverse strand, counting down.
GGAAAGCCGCCGATAGCGCATTGGGGGTTGGCGGATTTACCACCCCATGCCGACCTTGGCGGAGCGGTAAATCCCCAATCCCCATTTTGCCCTTCCCCATTCCCATTCTTGCCCCATAGGGTATAATGGGAGTGGGGAAGGCGTTAATTACGCCACCGTAAAGTACGGTGGCGTAATTAACAACGAGGTCCCTTAGCGCCATGGATTTCTCCGCCCGGTAAAACCAGGCGGAGAAAGGCTCCATGGCGCTACGGGAACTCGTAGTAGGGCGGACGGGTCCGCCGCGAATAACGCTGGCGGAAACCCACTCCGCCAGGGTCGTAATGAGGGCCACTGTCTGTATCATATTTTGATGTAGCTTGAGAGGCTAGTATCCCAGTAGACTTTGCTTACTCATTTGCATTACAAAAGAGCAGACAGGGTCTATAGGGATTTAGTGGCCTGGTGGCCGCCGTGAGTGTGGTGTGCCACCCCTCCTGGGAGAATGGTCCGTCCCAGGGCTCGTGCCAAGGTCACATGTTGTGACCATGTGACAAAAGGACAATAAAAGAGACGGCCGTTTCCGGCTCGTCAGTCGATGTAAACTGACTCCTGCCTGCTGTGTGTGCTCTACTGCAGCGCAATGCCGGTGCTGTGTGGAAGGCAGAGGGCCTGCTGCTGCTGGGCCCTACACCCTGACAGTGCCCCTGCGGGGCCACAGTGTCTCTGAGCCCCTGTTGGGCAACTCTGCACCCACGTGTCCGCAGAGCCCCTGCTGGGCAACTGTGCAGCAAGGTGCTCGTGCCCCTGCTGGGCAACCTCACCACCGTCGTTGGGGTTGGCCTGGGTGCATCCAGGACATGGAAGCACCCGTGTGTTCACGGGCTGGCAGTGTGCCCCCTGTTCCTAAATGTCCGCTGGGTGCTCCCAGAATGTCGGCTGGGTACCCCAGCCTTGATCTGGCTGGCCTGCGTGACCGCAGGCCAGCGCATAACAATAACTGATCACCACTGTACAAGCATGCACACACAATGATCACTGCTCTGCACACTGAACATATGATAGGGTGTGAGGCACAGAAACCTGCTGAACGAGCAGATTTCTGTTCCATACACTCCATCAAGCGATCAATGGTCCAAATCCCTTGGAAGGAGCCTGTAAGTGCAACAGAAGTGGTCCCATTCCTTATGAATGATTTTGCACTGGAATCAAAATGATTGGGATCAGATCAGTTCTGAGAGGGAAGGAATGAGAACAATAACCTGTCTTTTGACCAAATGGTGCCTTAGATGGCCTCAAGAACACACCAACTCTCAGAGATAGTTCAAAGTTTTGATAACACGAATTGTAAACGAGCTTGCTAAAGCCGTCCTCCTTTACCTAGTCTTGTGCAGCCTATTCCCTCCCTAGCCCAGGCTTCTTTCACCCCCAGGTTGGTCTTTAGAGACAGGTAACCCCAAGTGTCTAAGATCATGTTCATTTGGTAGTGATGGCCCCTTTCTAAGTACCTACCCCTGAAAAGAATCTAGGTGGTCCCTAATCTAGGTCGCCAATGCACTGTAATGAAATGATAGTTGCCATCCAGACACTCAGGTCCCACTTGGTGTTACTTCTTCACGCCCTTGTGCTCTTTGCTCTGCTGTTCTATACTTTCTCTCCCTTCTTTCTACTATCCTCCCCTTACACTTTCCACTCTTCTCCATCTCTCCCTCGCGCTCTCCTCTTCTGCCCCTCCGATGTTCGCTGGCAGTTCAATATATTCGCTAATATCAAAGTCCCATTTCTTCTGCTGGTCCATCTCGCACAGTGTTTGTTTTACTGGGCTGCTAAACAGGTTGTTTTGATGCAAGGCAGTGTCCCATTGGCTTTTCCCCTGGCAGATTGTTCGCTTGTTCTTCGACCGCTAGGCATGCTCCATGTTAAAGTCTGACATGGCAGAAAAGTGACCGGCCAGCATTGCGCAGTACATGTATGGGGCAAGAAAAGGTGGTACTTGTTCATTGCAAGGAGACACAAAATGGCAGGATAGGGACTGGGGCCTATAGACTCCCCCATCTGGGGCAGGACTGGCTCTGTGAAAACCCGATAATCCCCCCTCCAATCCCCAGGATGAAATAGGTGCCAATCACCTCTTGACACGGTTAGGTCCCTGACCCTGTCACAGTGATACTGTGCCTCCAAGCAAAGATTAAAACATTGAGAATGCTGCATTATTGATTTGATTTGAGTGCTTGATCCACATTGATTTATATAGTGCATACCCAAAGGGACCGGCTGGAAAACCTGCATTTGGGTGCAGTCGATCATGCAACAAAATAGCCAGAATGTGCTTTAGTACGTCGATAGACAAAGAATGATATTAAAACGAATGCAATTTCAATTATTGGGGGGAAATAGGCAAAGTGCAATTGGTGCAATTAAAAGGGCTGCTGATTCCACAGTCCAGGGCCCAGGACTGAGAATCTTCTATCCTCCCCCAGCCCCTACCCCTGGAGATGCAGCAAGAACCTGGGATTTTCAACAGATGGAATGTAGTGGAATGCAGTGATGTAGAAGGGCAGTAGTGGCATATCTTCCCATTTAGACAGGCTGACACCAAACCATGCACACACCGAAAGGTTAAGCAAGAGATCTTGAAGATAAGAAGATGGTGCACTGGTGGCCAGTGAAGATCTGTATGTAGATTGAAAACAGGCAATCTCTTTTGAAGTCCAGAAATAAGCCATTCAGCAGCATTGTATATCGCCAGGAGCAGGGATAACATTTTATCGGAGAGAGATGTTTACGGCGAATTTGCGTAATCCACTTGGGAATTGATGAGGACACCCACATTTCCAGTACGGCCTTCTTTCAGAAAAAACAGAACAGCCTTTCTGAGTAACTTTTTTTTATTATTATTATTTTTTAAACACAAATTATTAAGTTTGCAAAAAACAATAAGAACCGTACATAAAGTATACAATGTCTCACAGTAAAACTTCATAACGTAATTTGCTGAACAATTTAAACATTACATATCATCAAATTCATCAAAAATAGCTTCATCCTGCGAAACATAATATTCAAACTAACTAGTATACACAAAACAGCACAATAGACAACACAAATGGGAAGAAAAGAAGAAAAAATAAATAAATAAAAAACCACCCACCCCTTCATCTCCACCTCATTCTCTTACCTCTAAAATGACATATCCACCAGAAATATTCCACTGTCACATCAGTCATAAAGAGCCAAAAAAGGTCCCCGTACCTTCATGTATGCCTCATTTTTATTTTTATTTTCCAATGAAACCTTATCATATTGTGATAAAACTTGTAATTCAGTCAACCAGTCATCAACATTAGGCTTTATTCTCTTTTTCTAAATTCTGAGAATTATCTTAGTTGCTACCATCATAGCCCTATCAATCCAATTAGAATGTTTCCTAGCACGCACACATCTATCAATATGAGATAATAAAATTATGTTTGCTGCGGATCTCTGTAAGGTTACTCCACAAATCAAATCAGTCCTGTCAATGACCTCCTTCCAAAACAATTGCACCCTCGGACACTCCAACATCAAATGTAAAAGAGTGCCTCTACCAATACCACAACACCAGCATAAATCATTCGATTGAAGCCCTAATTTAAACATCTTAACTGAAGTCCAATAAAGCCGTCCAATAACTTTCTGTCGAATCAGACGTAAACCCATGTCCGCTTCCAAGTTCAAATTCACCTTCAGGATGTTACTCCAATCCATATCAGTAATGACCCTACCAATATCATTGGACCAATTTTCCTTCAATCCAGTCCATGCTGATTGAAAATTCTCATCAAAAGGCATAAATTGCATATAAGTACTCACACAAAATTCCTTACCTTCCAGTAATTTGCTAATTTCCGGTTTCCTCCCAACAGAACCAACAGCCATACCTATCTTCAAATTAACCATTGAAGCTAAAGCCAAGAATCTATTTTCTGAGTAACTTAAGCTGGGACAATAAGGATCTTACCCCTTTGTTTATCTAAAGTGTAAGTGAAGGATCAGATTCTCACACCACGCCTCTGTTTTTAACTTTAGGAGTGAAGGGCGGTCGGTAGTCCATAAGGGAAGGAGGGAGATGATGAAAGGAGTGGATTGGTAATCGAATGTTTGGGCTCAACCAACATCACTTCTGTTTTTGCTGGATTAAGTTAGAGTCCATTCTTGGTCGGCCAATCCTGTACTGTCAATAGACATTCCTCCGGCTGGTCCCAATTATTATATGACCTTAAAGCCTTAACATACAGTTGGGTTGTAGAGGAGGTCCCAAATAAACCCTGCACTCCAGTCGCCCATTTTGAAGTTCCAGGAACGTTCACACCAAAATATGTGACGTATGATGAGCAGATAAATCAGCAGAGAGCCGTAGTAGGGCTCTGCCCAGTACCTATCAGAAGAGCAACACCTATTGAAGTACCGATACCAAGAAAACCACGCACAGTGAGGTATCCATTAAGGAAACCTTACCAGCAAATGAGACGAAATGAAGATTGCCTAAGTACAGTCCCAGAATAAACCAAAAGGTCTTAATGGAAGACAAATGGTGACGTCATGAGGACCCGGACTGACGTACAAGTAGAAGAAATGACAACCCGAGAATGACACCCAGAGATGAAACGCCATGAATAAGGATGTCGTGAACTTAAAAGGGGAGAACGATGTTAAAGTACAAAGATGCTTACGCTGTAAACAGAATGAAGATATTCAACCAGCTAACACTTGTACATATGCTTGGAACCGCAAGAAAGCTAAGAAAACGATGCAGCTTGCAATGCTAAGTAGAAGAATAGTGCGGCAAGCGCCATTATACATAAACTACCTCAAAACAAAGCACAATATTATAAGTGTAACTCCACTTTGCAAACAAAGCAGAATCAACCCAGGTTACTAAAGGCCGAATGAGCAGAAATTCATATTCTAGTAAAACGAGAAGAGACGGCTGAATCGAAACTCGGCAGATGCAACTAGTGCCAGGAAAAGCCAAAGTCATACCAATAGCAGGAACAAATAGTAGCTACATATAATTGAAACTTAAGAACAGAATATCCTGTCTCTGAAAGGTCAAGATAAGGAGGCGTAGGCAGGTGGCAAGCCGAATAAGAATTAAATGCACAAATTGAGAGAAAGTAGACAAATTCACGGTGTGGGAAGCACGTGACCATCCGAGCGAGGAGAAGCACGAGTTCACACATACGCTTGGCATCCACCCAGGAAGAGATATCGGAACTTTCCCAGACAGACGATGCAGATTCGAGGCCAACGTAACATAATTGACACATAGTTGTTGAAGTGATGATTGATTGTAAATTTATGCATGGGGTTCGTTCCAACCCAATCACAATGGACCAAATAATCTAGGGTCCTATAGTTAGTAGAACCAATAGGACATCATACTTTTAGTGACTTCTACAGTAGTCATCTTTGAAGGAAAGGCTTAGACGCCCACCTGACAGTGTTTACCCAATCCCCTCACTACGTTACCATATACAGATAGTATCTATATTAAAGTTACCTTTTCCTAACCAATAAAATTGCATATCAACTTTTGAGTGTTATATGTCAATTATGACGAGTTTTCAGTATAAATGCTATGACTTTTATGAAGCTCATTAAGAGTTGAAGCGAGAAGGACGATCGCATCACTGCTGAATTTCATGACTCCCCGTTTTTTGTACTTGTCATTAAACGGACTCCCTTTGCCAAACCATTGAGTTGTCCTTATTGATTGGTGTTGGAGTAATAAATCTGCAACCCCATCCATCTCAAGGGTGCAGCGCTCTCGTTTTAAAGTACTTTCGGAGCAAACCTCGGCTCTATGGGACGGCCGGGGGACTCCGGAGTACACTTGGTAGCAGAGAATTGATGGTTATCGATTATCGATTATTTGATTTGATTAAGACACCCATTGACCGTCGACATAAAGTAACTCTAGAACGTCGGCAATATCACAAGTCCTTTGCCATTCGGCTGAGTAGACCGCAAAGCTCCCCGTAGACAGTGGTAGTGTATGAAAAACTGCAGACTAGGGCCTGAAGGGACCCATGTTCTCCACACATCCCTTCCCATTCCTACGGGCAGCTGAGCGGGTGAAAAACCGAAGAAGGCGGTAACAAAGGCGGTGATCGCGAGGGTCCAGAGAGGAACCATGCGAACGGTGAGTGAAAAAGATTCAGGGCCTCTTCATGAGTTGGGCGGTAATGCCGGTGCTAAAAGTGCTGGCATTATTAGCCCTACCGCCAAATCCACCGGCGCTATTAGTGCCGGATCATGGGTTAGGCGGAACGGGTATTGCCCATTCCCCATTGAGCCCATTCGGGAATACCCCACTCCCCATTGGGCTGAATGGGAAGATTTCGTGCTTTTACTGCCGCCGGATTTCCTGCTGGCGGTAAACGCCCCAAAAATCTGCAAATTCTTGATGGATTTCCCCTCAGAGCTGGGGGGAAATCAGCCGAAGACGTGATTTGGCAGACCCTAAAATGCGGCGTAACAGCGCTACTGCCGCATTTAAGGACTACCGCCAAACTCGTGATGAGGTCCTGAATGTTTTGGCAAATGTGCATGCCTTAGAACAAGTAAAGGGAAAAGGTAACAGAGGGAGGTGGGAAAAAACAAAATCTAGTTAGAAGTAGAGAAGAATGTATATATATAAGGGAATAATGACTCGAGAATAATTAAGTAAATAAAGGTTACCGGGGAGGACACCAGAGAAGAGAGAGGATACCGGGGAAGACACCCGAGAAGTGAGAGGATTCGCCTTATTCCTACGCTTTTAATACAAGCGGTTATAAGAAACGTATACCCAGAGTCACAGCTAAAGGGGAACGATTAGACTACCACGATGGTTAAAGACGTCGTGAAAGGGGTACGTTTAGACTCCATGAAGGGGCAATGATTAGAGGCAGAGATATCTGTGACCAGTTGGTGTTTGTCTAGTCATTTAAGCGTCTGTTTTACATGTTTTTTGTTGTGACGTCATACATCAAAAACATTTCCTTGAGGAAATTGATTTAAATTTTATGCGATTGAATAGCTGAGATAATATTGCATATGAATTGATGTTTTTTGAATAAATTAGTATAAAATGTTGTGAAAAATTTGGTTTGGAGCTTGCAGTGTTTGGTGCTCGCTCATATTGTTGGAACTGTTTAAGCCACGCGAAAGTGCTGACAAGTGTTATATAAGAGGAAAGGGAACAGATTTGATCATGGAGGATATAACTCCATTGACACATTTGTGCAAACAGTTGCCGAAACACGCACCAAACTGAATAAATACAGTATGGAGTGGGTTAAAGGAACCGCCCACAAGATGTTTATGCCATGGCCACAGGGTGGGTTCTTATCTAAAGCTGTCTTACAACACATGATGACATATTTGCATGCCACATATACGGGCAAAAAGTTAGACAAACGCCTCGCTGTTCGAGAACTTTGGAAAATGTATGAACAGGGAAAGGAAGAGGAGCCGCCAATAGATTGGATACTTTAATGTATGCACAGAGGGGGGGTGAGACGTCTACCGTGCCAACCGCCCCATCCGAAACAAAGGGGGAAGAAAGTAAAGACGAGAGATTATACCCGCTGAGAGAGCTCAAAGCAGCCACAGGGTATAGCAACCGTGCATACGAGTCACCTATGCAGAGTAGTGACGAAAATCAAGGGAAAGATAAGGATATTACCTCCATAGTCCCACGGGACAAGGGGAGACGCAATGACAAAAGAAGGGATCAGGCACAGACAAGTGCATCTCTCGACAAAGAGAGAACGAAAGAGATGGAAGGGAAACGAAGACAGAACTGATGAGATAGCATTCGCAAAAAACGAATGGGTGGGAGGACAAATTTTATTGAAACTTGATGGCAAAGGCATTGATAACGCGAAACGAAAGGAGAGGTTAGATGAGGTACAGAGAAAGGGAAAAGAGAAGGAGTTAAGAGATGAAAAAATAAGAAAGAAAGACAGACAAAGGCGAGAACAGCTATATCGCAAAGAGCAAGAAAGACAGCTCGATCGCAACCCAAGAGCAGACAATGATCAGGACAGACAGAAGTAGCAGAGGTTAGAAGAAGAGCAAAGGATACGTGAGAAAAGAATAAAGAGACAAAGAGATGAGGAAATGCGAAGGGCAGATGACCGTAGGAATGAAAGGAAAAAGGAAGAAGATGGAGTCAAAGAAGAGGCGAGGAAATGCAAAGAATCTGATGACGATGTAGAACGTAAGCGAAGACAGAGAGCACGCGATCTTGAATATCTGGGAAGAGAGGTTAAAAAAACAGATCCAGTAGTTGATTGGGAAGACATCAAAGAATTCTTTTCTGCGTACGATTCAGTACCAGGCACGTTTAGGGCAATTATGGAAGATGACTTCGACACCAGAAGCAATGGAGAAACGATCATTAGAATATATGATGAAATGGGGTTAGAACAAACACCCCAAGGGGAAGACGAATACCTGGAGAGCACTCAGCTTTACGACATTGAGGATGTCACCCGAAGTAGTGGAAATAGGGAACTATCCCTGGATAGATTAGAAATAAGTAGGAACCAACCACAATATATTCCATGGCCACACATGGATCGAGAACATTTGAAAAACAAGCTTCCAGTGCTGACATCGGGAGCCGGAAAGTGGATACATGAGTTAGAAAAAATGACAGAAGGAAACACGTTAGCTATAGGGGATATCAAAGGTCTCCTAATCCCCATACTTGGTGAGAGAGCAGACGATGTGTGGGCACGAGCAGGCTACCCTGATGTAACCACAATTAATATCGTGCATGACGGAGCTCCATTTAACAATTGTAGAGCCGCAGTATGGAAAGCGCTATGAGTGCTATGCCCAGATACTGTCAGGAATAAGGGCTGGTGTCGCCGGGGAGTAACTAAGTTTGCTTATTAAAGCATTGGTAAAGAGAACTACATTTCCCAGCTTGCCGGGGAGGACCTGTAGTTCAGCGCAAGTTGCCGCGCGTTGCCAGCTGCAAGTAATGAAGGGCAGCATAAAACCAACACGCTCGCAGCCGCAGGTGTGGCTTATTTTGTGTTCCTGGATGGGTGCGGTCGGAGCGAGACGTGAGCGAAGCTTTCCTTACAGCCCGTAAGACTTTGGAGCAATGCGAAGCTGACATTGGTTACAGCATTTTCTTCAGACTCCGAGTGGTCCCGTGGGGCTGCTCGGAGATCAGATAAGTACTGGGCACATTACGAGTTTACAGCAAAGTGTGTGTTTTCAGTAAATACTTGTTAAGGACTTCAATGCTAAATACTCGTGTGTTCAAAGGCACACGACAGAGTGTGGACCATGTTTCGGGTTGCTAAATCAGCAACATACAGTGCAGGACATTCAGGGTTAGGGGCTGTTTAGGCACACCAGTGATCTGTGTCCCTGTCTTGGCATGTACATTATAGCTATAGGTGTTCAGTGTTGCTTCCTCTTGCCCAACGGGCCATGTGTCATGTATTTCATGTAAGGAATCTAATTCCATTGTTGGTGTTCATCTGTGCTTGCTATATGTTTATCTTGTTACATGTTCACACGTATTAAGGTGAGTTTATACGGTTTGGAGGTAGGCTGGAGGCAGGATTAATAGCGCATAATTTATGTGGTTAAGTTTAGGAAAAGAACTAGATAAGGAGGTTTTTTCCCTGTGCTTCCCCTTTCCTATCCACCTTAGGAGTTCCCTAACCCTCTATCCGGTGTTCCTACATCCCTACCCTATCCACAACCTCTTCCTAACTCCTCTTCCCCCCATTGGCTGCCACGTGGTGTCCTGTGTCTATAATCAGGCGCCTGTGCCAACCACGGGTGGAGGGTCGAATTCATTCGGCTTCTGTGGTTCGGGGGAGAGTGTCGATTCCTCTCCTCCATTATTGTGTGCATTCCAAAATAATAAGCCACCTCACTCAACCTTCCTCCTCTACTTCTATCTAGTCTCGCAAACGAAACAGCCTCCGGTCTTTTTCTTTCACCTCTTCTCTCGTTCAATCTGTGATCTAGTCTCAATGCCAAATCTATCATAGCTGTACATGTTCTAGGTTGCGGCTCCACTTGAGCAATGGCATCCTTTAGTTCATCCTTCAATCCTCGATAAAATAACACTGTTTGTTTCGCCTCTGGCCATTCTGTTTCAATCACCAATCTATTAAATTGGGTCACGTACGTTACCAAATCTTTAGTACACTGCTTCAACCCTAATAGTTCTTTATCTTGGGCCAAAGACACTTCCCGCCGATCAAACAACCTTCCAAATTCTGCCAAAAACCCATCCCAACTATACAACAAAGGATCATCCTTTTGAACCAAGGGCATTGCCCAGGCCGCCGCATCCCCTGTCAAGTATGATATTACAAATGCTGTTCTGGCCTGAATGGTCTCAAAAGCCATGGGTTTACACAGAAAATGCAATCTACATTGTGTAAGAAACATCATATACTTCCGAGGATCCCCAGAAAACCGTTCAGGTGCTGCTAACGGTACATTACTAGGAGATTGAACAATAATGGTAGCATTTTGACTAGTAGATGGTTCTCTAACATTAGACCCACTAGCCCCCTCCAAGGGGGTTTGCTGAGCCATCAAACCTTGTACTTTTAAATTGTCTGACTCTTGGCGTGCCTGTGCTAATTCTAACTGAATATCTTGAAGAGACTTTAGCACATCGGCTAAAGGCGGAGGAGTCGTATCCATTTGGCTTGGGTGGTTTTAGTATCCCAATATGGGGGTGGCTTATTATGTGTTCCTGGATGGGTGCGGTCGGAGCGAGACGTGAGCGAAGCTTTCCTTACAGCCCGTAAGACTTTGGAGCAATACAAAGCTGACATTGGTTACAGCATTTTCTTCAGACTCCGAGTGGTCCCGTGGGGCTGCTCGGAGATCAGATAAGTACTGGGCACATTACGAGTTTACAGCAAAGTGTGTGTTTTCAGTAAATACTTGTTAAGGACTTCAATGCTAAATACTCGTGTGTTCAAAGGCACACGACAGAGTGTGGACCATGTTTCGGGTTGCTAAATCAGCAACATACAGTGCAGGACATTCAGGGTTAGGGGCTGTTTAGGCACACCAGTGATCTGTGTCCCTGTCTTGGCATGTACATTATAGCTATAGGTGTTCAGTGTTGCTTCCGCTTGCCCAACGGGCCATGTGTCATGTATTTCATGTAAGGAATCTAATTCCATTGTTGGTGTTCATTTGTGCTTGCTATATGTTTATCTTGTTACATGTTCACACGTATTAAGGTGTGTTTATACGGTTTGGAGGTAGGCTGGAGGCAGGATTAATAGCGCATAACTTATGTGGTTAAGTTTAGGAAAAGAACAAGATAAGGAGGTTTTTTCCCTGTGCTTCCCCTTTCCTATCCACCTTAGGAGTTCCCTAACCCTCTATCCGGTGTTCCTACATCCCTACCCTATCCACAACCTCTTCCTAACTCCTCTTCCCCCCATTGCCTGCCACGTGGTGTCCTGTGTCTATAATCAGGCGCCTGTGCCAACCACGGGTGGAGGGTCGAATTCATTCGGCTTCTGTGGTTCGGGGGAGAGTGTCGATTCCTCTCCTCCATTATTGTGTGCATTCCGACAGATACTTCCGATATAGGAGCTATAATGGCACAGAAAATGAAGGAATCTGAGGATCCATTAATTTATATACAGAATTTTCAAGACGCCTGGGTACTCAAGACTCATGAATTTTGGACGAAATCTATACCTGTGTTCTACCATATATTGTGCCAAGGGCTGCCAGAGCCGGTACAGAAACAGCTCAAGAAGTTGGTGGTATTGAGGCCAAGCCTTGGGCTGAAATACAGCTGACCATCGCACACTATTGCAGATTGCTGTAAGGAAAGAATCGCAAAAAGGAAGCTGCACCTAAGGGTGAGGAAGCGAAATTGGTACAGAAGAAATTGTCAAAATATGCTCTTGAGGGAGCTATGATAACTAGCACAGCTGAATCAAGCATGCAGCAGGTGACTAATCCACAGCAGAATAATCAGGGCAATACAGGGTTTTACTCCAGGGGAAGTGGATTTAGGGGAAGAGGATGGCAGAGTAATCAGGGAGGTTTACAAAATAATCAAGGTTTTCAAAATATGCAAAATGATAATCAAGATATGTCAAACGGGCAAATGATCCGACCACCACCAGTATGTTGGTTGTGTGGAATGAAAGGGCCCTTAGCCCGCAATTGCAGAAACCAAGGCATGATGCAGAACGGCCAAGGAACAGGAGCAGGCATGGCAAATCCACCTGCATTTTTACATCACGGTGGTGCACAGAATCACATGGTGCAACCGCAAAGCATGGGGAATTTTCCACAAGGAAATCCCAGCAGGCACCGCTGCAACTATCACAGACGATGAGCACAGGGCAGACCATGAACACTGGAATGGAAGTAACAATGGGAATGGAGGAAATCTGCCAGCATACAGTGGGCCAAATTTGTATATGAACTGGGACAGCTCACTGGGGACCCTGATGTGTTCTATCCTATCAGTGACACCAGACCCTCAGAGGGAACCTAGGGTGGATGTCGTTATAGGGGATAAAGAATATTCCTTCTTAGTTGACACGTGTGCAACACGCTCGTGCATATGTGAAGGCAAGTTTTCATTGTCCGGCGAAGCCATAAATACTCAGAGTTTTACAGGAGCAACAAGTCGCGTTCCCTTCACAAATGCACTTCCAGTCTCCATAGGAGAATGTGAGATGAATGTGCCTTTACTATATTCACATCGGACCCCAGTGAACATTTTGGGTCGAGATTTAATGACGAAGTTAAACATGGCAATCTCATTCACGGAGGAGGCATAATACGTTCAACTCCAGGAATGCACTATTCAAATGTATGCAAAATGATCAGAGCGTGCGCAGGTCACACAGCCATGAGGGCTATACCGTTATAGCCAGAAATATTTGCATATGGTATGCGTGTGCTTATGGCCAGGCCTTGCAGACAGAATCATGAGACCCCTGATGAATTCCTATTCAGGCTAAGAATACCGATGCACGAGGAAAAGGGACAAGTATTTCCCTTGATGATACACACAGCTGCAGTACGAGGGAGGGTGGCCTTGATTGGCGGTTATGATGACGAAGGCCGACAATGGTGCCCAATAATTGCCATTGAAGAAGGCTATCGATTGACTGACGTCACCGATGATGATCTCTTTAAAGAACAAGCAGATATGGGAGAGACAATGGTGGAAGTGAGTCTCACCTTTTGGGTTAAAATGATCCAAAGAGAAGTACCACAGAGAATGATGTTAGCACGAAACCATCCTGAATTTATTACTTCAATACCAAGTGCCTGTCTCAGTGTGGACCACAGGCCCCTATGATGTAGGCCTTTTGAAGGGGGTTGGAGAAGTGAAAAAAATTGAAACCAGGAGCAATGCTCCCAAGAGCACGACAATATCCCATGTCCAGAGAGGCAGATGAAGGGATTTTTAAGACAATTTCAGCCATGATGGACCAGGGCATCTGAGTGACGTCAGAATCATCATGCAATACTCCGATCAAGAAATCAAAGGGGGTGGGGGTCTTGGAGGCTAATCCAGGATTTATGCCCAATAAATGATATTGTTGAGGCCGAGTTCCCTTTAGTCCCTAACTCGGCTACAAAATATTTCACAGTGATTGACCAGAAAAATGCATTTTTCTCAATCCCATTGCACCGCGATTCACAAGAACTGAGGTCATTTACATTCAGACAGATGCGTCTGAAAAGCATGAGGCTGCCCCAGGGGTATTGTGAGTCTCCATCTATTTGAAGTGCTGTACATAGGCCAGCTGATCTCACATGAAGGGAAAAGAGTGACCCCAGAAAGGGCTGAAGCCATACTGAACACGGCTAAGCCACATACGATAAAACAGATGCAGAGCTTTCTAGGCCTATGCAACTACGTTAGGGCATGGGTCTTCGACTATAGCTCTTACACTAAGCCTTTACTTCAGGCCCTAAAGAAGGCTCAAGTGATGAAAGAAAAGATTGAATGGTCTGAGACCATGGAAAAAAGGGTTTGCTGAACTCAAAAGAGCTATTTGCACAGCACCAGTTCTAGGGATCCCCAATTATGCAGAAGAAGTTTACCTGTTCTCACGCACGAATGGCAGCGTTATGACGGCAGTACTCACACAGAGAACCACAATGGGGTACAAGCCCCTGGCATACTACAGTGGGAATTTGGACCCGGTAATGAGACGTCATTTTCCTTGCGGAAAAAGTTTAGCTGCTGCAGCGTTCGCCATAGAGAAGGCTACAACCATTGTGATGGGATGCTCCATGACGTTGTACATCGAGCACTCACTATTTGCCATTCAAGAGAAACCAAAGGGCACATTGACATCTCAGAGAGCTTCTGCTTATGAAGTAATCATATCGAATCCATCGATTAAGATAGTTTGATGCAAGATAGTGAATCCAGCTATGTTCATAGCCGAGACTGTCACTGAAGGAGAGCCAATACATGACTGTGCAAATAATGAAGAATTCTATGATGAAATCCCCAGGGTGAAAGAAAATGCCTTGGCAGAAGGAGAGATTGTCTACACTGACGTGTCTTCGAGGATCGATCAAAGTGACGGACAAAGATATACTGGCATTGCTGTGGTAAAACACACAGCAAATGGAGAATTTCGAGTACTTATTAGTGCACGAATACCATCTCATTATTCAGCACAGGCTGCAGAATTATTGGCGTTGATACTCGCCATTGAGAATCATGCAGACCAGGAAGTAACGGTGTACAGTGACTCCGCCTATGTGACGTCAACAGTGCACACAGGCTTAGCGCGCTGGAACAGGAAGGGCTACCTCTGAGTGGAAGGTACGCCAGTGCAGCATGCAGCCTTATTGGACAGGCTGATCAAGGCACTACAGCTCCCAGTGGGCATAGCGGTCTTGAAATGCGCCGCCCACACGAAGGGGACAGATTTTATCTCACATGGAAATCAAGCAGCAGACACGGAAGCCAAGCGTATGGCATCCAAAAGTGAAACGATCATGGAAGTGGAAGTTATCCATGCCAACGAGCAAATGATGGTTACACGGACTGCACCTGAAGGTTACAGTAATTTGGGGCAAACACAGTTAATTGAACTCCAAGGGGAGGCACCACAGGGAGAAAAGAACCTTTGGAAACGTTGAGGGTTTTCTTTAAACCCCTCTGACAGCTTGTGGTTACAAGACAGCACTGGTAAACCAGTAATGCCTGTAGCCCTATTAAAAATAACACTGGAGCAGTTACATTATCCAGCACATATGACAAAAGAGAACCTAGCAGCAACGCTCGCTGACTGTTCATACCAAATTTAGCTAAGCATGTTGCATTCTTTATAGTGAACTGTATAATCTGCCAGCAATTCACAGCTGGGCACACATTAAAAGTAATGAGAGGAGTCATCCCAAGGCCAAAAGGGCCTTTTCACCACTTGCATGTCGATTACGTTGACATGATAAAAGTATGTAACGGGTATAGATACTTAATTGTTGTGGTGTGTCCATTCTCTGGATGGATTGAGGCAGGTCAATGTACACACCCAGACTCTACCTGTGTGGGCAAATTTATAGTGTAAGAGGTATTCCCCCGGTGGGGGATGTGTGAGGTCATGAGATCAGATAATGACCCTCACTTTGTTAATCCAACATTCGATCAGATTAGCTTGCTGCTTGGTATAAAGCACATGATCTCGTCGGCGTATCATCCACAAGGTAATGGGATCTGTGAGAAGCTCTACGGCTTGTTAAAGGAAAGGATAGCCAAGTTGAAGCTGACTCTAAGAAAGGGATGGTTGCACTGCCTTCCTTTGGCACTGTATGCACTTCGGAACAACCCGGTTCTGACCATCATCTTACGCCACACGAGATAGCCACAGGAAGAAGAATGAGAACTCCGTTGACACCCCGAGATAGAGCTAGGTGTGATGCCCAGTCAACAGGAGAAATTTTAGGGTCTGAAATGCAAAACTATCTGAACTGCATGACATCGTGCTTGACTGTAATTTCAGACCAGCTGCAGCGACGACGAAACGGGTGCAGGGCAGCACGGAACACAGAAGGAGATACTACTACAGACACAGCTCAAGAACTTTGTGTTCCATCCGTCTTCCCTGGAGATACCGTCCTTGTGAGGAATCATAGAAAGAAAAAGTGGGATGATCCAAGGTTTAACAGTCCCTTCACGGTGGAGAACTGCACTCCATCCGCAGTAAAGCTACAAGGCAGGATAGCTTGGATTTTCCTCGGCGATATAAAACCCTACATCGGAGAAGGCCCCCTGCCTGCACCCCAATGAGAGGAATCGATGAGCGATGGGGAAGAACCACAGCACGTGCAGACGAGATCCATGAGGAAGCAGGACGCATGACCAGCCAAACAAAGACAAAGAACTTTTTTGCAAATTCTAGCTTAAATTGGGCACTTCCTCTAAGGAAAAAAGGGGATAAGGACATACAAAAACGGACACTCTGTGCATCCTAGTTGCAGGGTGAAGAAGAAAATTGCACGCATAAGCCACAACACAGTCTGATGACTTTGAACTTTGAACTGAGGCATACTTAAGCCTTGATGAGAAAAGAATATGGCAAATTTTGACCAAGGACACTTACATTGGAAGCAACTACAGTATCTTGACTCATTCTACACTGAGACCCTATTCGGAATCACTTATGGTGTCCCGCGGTAGCGACATCGCCAAGGATGTGGTCACCTATTTCGATCTAGTGCTAAGATCATACCCGTCATTGGTAGGGAGGCTCACCAATGTCACTGACTTTCTTCAAGATCATGAAAACGAAAAGACAGTAAGAAGACTACTTACTGTCATTGCCAAACAATTTCTCTTCCTTAGTACAGTGAGAAAGAACCAAATGTCCCAAACACAGACAGAAATAAATGAGCTTTTCAACATATTGTTCTTTCGTATAATCGAAGATTGTCCAACTCTTGTCAGAAGAATAACAGACACACTCACGTTTCTTCAAGATCCAGCAAATACAGAGCACCTAAGCCATCTCCTAAATAAAATAGTGATCCTAGTCGCACTCCACATGGCCGGACAGTGCAGACATTGTTTACAGTAAAGAGAAAGCATACAATCCTGAAAAACTCAGCAAGACAGGACGGATGTCCCTGTCACTAGAAGACAGCAGGCTAGCTCGCTATGTCCTTTTTTGCCTAGTCATTGACTTTCCAGAGCTAGTGCGGAGACTGATCAATGTTGACGTCCTCACATTCATCAGAGATCCAGCTAATGTTGCACAGATGGGCATGCTCTTGCATGGAATCGTGTTGCAGATAGAGCTCTCAAACCATCAACAGAACTATCTGAGGAGATTCTAAAAGCCTTGCACCAAGGGACAGATCAAGGAAGCAGTGTCTAGATCTTCACTTATTGCATTTGTTGTTTTTTTTGTCCCTATTTCTTTATACTGACCAGTAGACAATATGTCCCCAGGACTGAAGCAAATCCGAGGAGTGGATTGGGAACATACTTACGTTGAACATGCACAGTAAAAGACTTACTGAGGTGTTAGTTGATTTGATTTTTCCCATATTCCAGCAAAGGAACTGTATCCTGAGATAAGAGACAACTCAGCATCCACAAGAGGGGGGAACACTTGTGCAACACCTGACACTCTTAAACACAGAACTTGAAAGACGATATTGGTTAAGGGAATACAATAAAATTGACATTTGGTGAATGATCGAGATGGGGGTCCAGAGCAGCAATCTGGTCCTACCACAGGAGGAGAGACAACCACGCTTCTCTGGAAGTAAATGCTGCCGCCTGACATACAGGGGCATAATGTATTTGTGTATCATATTCATCATTGATTTACTGTCACTGACGATTCGAACTGCATTTTTTATTGGTGCACAAAGCGCTCCAATTCCAGTGCACCCACCTAATGATGCACGCATGAAACCCACAAAAACACCCAGACCTTACATAGTCATTCCAGTCCCTGGAAGATCTGATGGTGGAGTGAATGAACTTGAAATGGATGTGATTAGCAATGATACACACACACATGTGGTAACAAACAAACAGAAAAACCGGAGACAGGGTCGGCAAGGAATAAATGAAGAAAGGTTACGAACAACCATACGCATGCAAACACTGAATGCACACAAAACAGGCCTAGTTTCAATGACTGCAGAACCACAAGCCGACACAGTAGAAAAGAAGAGATTGCTTGCCACAAGAAACTCCACAACCTAACTATTAGATCAAGGGCGTCTCTCGCCCAGGCATCCTTAGTGAAGGGCAGACGAAGAAAAGGGCAATTCCTGTTTGGACCTGTTTGGACCAGGAGGACCCAGGGCCGAACCCCCTGCTTAGACAGCAGGTAAGCATGTACCAACATGCGTTACTCCCTCTGTTCCCACCGGCCATCCCAACCCCCTCTGGTCCCCCGTTGATGTTCCCTTGTGCCCCCGTCCCCACCGACCATCCCCACACCCTCTGGTCCCCCCTTGATGTTCCCTTGTGCCCCCACCATTCTCGTACACAGGAGTTGCCTTTTTTTTTTGCTTGATTCTTCTACCCTGCTCTCTCCTCACCCACCTCAAGCCTACTTCTGCAGGAGTCTGTCCTGAAAATTCTGGTTTCACCATCACCGTCTTGTGGCCAATGTTGGATTTGACTTTTATGGACTTCATTCATTCAGTGCGTCACCCTTTCTCAACTCTCATGCTGGACTTCCTTTGTATCTTGTACTCATGGTGGCCCTGAATCATGCCGTTCCCATCTTCATCTTGTATCCTGGCTTGCAACATTATGTGTTACTTCTGACTTCTGCAATTGTATTCACTCTCCCCTCTTGCTTCTCCACTCTTTTGACAGCTAACACCCTGTTCTCTCCTTCTTTCCCTTCTCTCTTTTCCTATCTCCTCCCCTTACTTTCCTCTATGCACTTACTCTATCAGAATTCTCCCTGTACCTAGTTTGATAGCAACCTCGTCTGTCTCCTGCCCCCTCCCCTTACTGGTTTGTTCCTCGCCACCCCCCTCCAGCACTATCTGAAATGTCGTCAGGCCTAGTATGATAGTCGCTTGTTTTTTTCCTCCCCTACCTTTCTGCACCCCTCTCCCTCACCTCTTGTTTCTCTCTGGCTTTACCAGAAATGTCGTCAGGCCTAGTACGGTAGTCGCCTATCTGTTTCCATTTCCTTCCCACTCTCCCACTCCCTTCCTTATCTATGCCTTAGCTCTTGCACTATCTGAAATATCGTCACGCCGAGTATGATAGTTAATTTCACATCCTTACTGTTCATGGCCTGTAAGAATGGCATTGTATTTTCCCCTTGTTCCCTCTCTTGCCTTGAAGCGCTTTGAAACACATTGGGCCTCATTCCGAGTATGGAGGTAATCATGGTGCTATTAGCACCATGACTACCTCCAATACCGGGATCGAGTCCGCCCTGGTTCAATGGGGACTTACCGGTCTATTCCGACCTTTGCGGGATCGGTAAGTCCCCATTGTAAAAGCCATTCCCCATTCCCATTTCAGCCCCCATAGGGCTCAATGGGAAGGGGGAAGGCGCTAATAACGATACCGCAAATTGCGGTACCATTATTAGCTCTAAAGTCCCTTAACGGGTCCCGCCATTAAAGCCTTGTAAAACCAGGCGTTAAGGAAGGGAACTCGGAATAGGGTGCAAAGGGATTACCGGCAACGGTGTCCTTACCGGTGGCCGGTATCCCTTTACACCCACTCGTAATGAGGCCCATTGTGTATAAGCGCTATATAAATAAACTATCATATCATATCATATTGTGGAAAGACAAGAGGAATCGGAAAAGAAACCAACAGAAATGATAATGATAAACACTCCTGAGACACCACTGAGGGAGACAAAGACAAACTCAAAGAAGGTCTCAGAAGCACAGCTATCAGTAGACACAGTATGGCTGTCATTAGCCAGAGAAAGGAAAAGACTAGAGGAATTGAAGAATAAAACTCCGGAGACAGTAGTAACAAACATATATGTTCCAACACAAGGGAGAGGTACAAGTTCTACAATACAATCATACACCGGACCAGCGTCAGGATGGTTGGAATGGGCATTTGTAACCAGCAGGAGAACGATGCATGAGGG
Source organism: Ambystoma mexicanum (assembly GCF_040938575.1). NCBI lineage: Eukaryota > Metazoa > Chordata > Amphibia > Caudata > Ambystomatidae > Ambystoma > Ambystoma mexicanum. The sequence goes on along the minus strand of NC_090938.1, from coordinate 107,858,337 downwards.
AAACAGCTGCCAGACGTTTGTCCTCTAAAATGGTGCAAATGAGTAAGCCTGCACCATGGACCAGGATACCTGAGAATCCTCCAGCAAGAAAGAGCCATCCAGATGCATTTAGGGATGTAGTTATAGCAAACAACAGCAGAACACTAAGAATCAAGAGAAGCATGCATGGAGATGACAATGAACTAAACGACTACCTGGACAGGACAGCACATTTGGGAAACAACATTTGCTACCAGCACATGAAAGAAGTTGGAAGACAAAGTTCAGAAGGGGAATGCTTTGTTTGTGCACTCCTACCATACAGCATGGGGAAATCCAAGATCTTCGTAGCTGTAGAAATCGATGTCCAGACAGCACATTGTCTGTCACATGTAGCAATGTGCAAGACCAGAGGCCAGTTCACGGGTACTGATGCCTCATTAATATTGGCAGCTGAAACAGCCTATCCTGACGAAAATGATTATGTTCAAGACATTAAGACAAGAAACAGAGCGTATACTAGGAATCTGTGGATGAGTTTTTGACGCTCCAGGAATGGTGCATGGAACTGTAGTAATTACGGACCATTATTGGGCATGCGGATCCAAGGCATACATCAGACTGCCAAAAGACTGGGGCGGTATATGCCCAGTACTGAATGTCCACATTCCAGCACTGGTGATCCCGAAAAGTGACCTGAATATTGACAGTTTCCCGAAAGCAGATGCTCACCTGAGGAAGAAGAGATTTGTGGAACTGATAACTTGGATGAAGAGAGAAAATTACTTCTCTGCTAAATCAGAAGAAGCCTTTCATGCAATCCCATATGAACACAGGCTGTTCAGCCTCACCTCATCAGTGTTCACAACGATTTTTATGCCAAGAATCCAAGTTGGAGTAAATACTAAATGGTTGCAGATAACCAGATGGGAGTTACTGCCGACGATGAAGATGGCCATAAAAGGATTAAATGCGATCAAGGAAGAGCTAAGATCCATCGGACTGATGACTCTTCAGAACAGATATGTCCTTGACATAATCACAGCCATGGATGGAGGAGTTAGTGCAAAAATCGGAGAATCATGTTGCACATTTATACCATCTCACGATGAGGAGAATGGAACCTTAACAGAGGCCATAGGTATGCTGACAAACCTGCAGAACCAGATGATCTATGAAACTGATGAAGTTGATGATGACAGCTGGTTTGGATCGCCGTTTTCATGGGTTCCACAATGGATGGCAGATGCATTCAAGTTCCTGGGAGCCCTGCTAGTGATGATATTGCTAGGATTTTGTGTTATCAAGATAATAATCTCGCAATGCCAGAAGACTGCGAAAAAAGCCATACGGATGAACATCATGATTGATGTCAAGCCAGGATGGAAGCCCAAGGACCTGACAGATGAAGAAATAAGAGACTTTATGAAGACCAGCATTCACGCACCAGAAGGAACAAAGTTTCTCTATCCCAGAAAGCACAGAAATTATGTGAGAAGATGGGTTTATTGTAGCCCAAATGGACAATGTCAATTGATGACCTGGAATAAAGATGAACATGTAAGAACAGCAGGAAGCTTGAAAGGTGTAATAAAAATATGGACTCCAAAGAGACACTTCTTCAAACCATCATGTATAGACCGCGAAGATGAGGAAGGAATGAACCTAGGCAATGGAGTGAAGATAAATACAGAAGAATCGAGTAAGTTGAATCCAAAGATGGAGGTGAAAGTGGTCGATGAGGGGGGAGTGTAGAGGAGGTCCCAAATAAACCCTGCACTCAAGTCACCCATTTTGAAGTACCAGGAACGTTCACATCAAAATATGTGACGCAGATAAATCAGCAGAGAGCTGTAGTAGGGCTCTGCCCAGTACCTATCAGAAGAGCAACACCTATTGAAGTACCGATACCAAGAAAACCATGGACAGTGAGGCATCCATTAAGGAAACCTTACCAGCAAATGAGACGAAATGAAGATTGCCTAAGTACAGTCCCGGAAAAAAAGCAAAAGGTCTTAATGGAAGACGAATGGTGACGTCACGAGGACCCGGACTGATGTATAACTAGAAGAAATGACAACCCGAGAATGACACCCAGAGACGAAACGCCATGAGTAAGGATGTCGTGAACCTAAAAGGGGAGAACGATGTTGAAGTACAAAGATGCTTAAGGTGTAAACAGGATGAAGATATTCAACCAGCTAACACTTGTACATATGATTGGAACTGCAAGAAAGCTAAGAAAACGACGCGGCTTGCAATACTAAGTAGAATAATAGTGCGGCAAGGGCCATTATACATAATCTACCTCAAAACGAAGCCCAATATTATAAGTGTAACTCCACTTTGCAAACGAAGCAGAATCAACCCAGGTTACTAAAGGCCGAATGAGCAGAAATTCATATTCTAGTAAAACGAGAAGAGACGGCTAAATCAAAACTCGGCAGATGCAACTCGTACCAGGAAAAGCCAAGGTCATACCAATAGCAGGACTAAGCAGTAGCTACATATAATTGAAACTTAAGAAAAGAATATCCTGTCTCTGAAAGGTCAAGATAAGGAGGCATAGGCAGATGGCAAGCTGAATAAGAATTAAATGCACAAATTGAGAGAAACTGGACAAATTCACGGTGCGGGAAGCACGTGACTATCCGAGCGAAGAGAAGCACAAGTTCACACCTACACTTGGCTTCCGCCCAGGAAGAGATATCGGAACTTTCCCAGACAGAAGATGCAGTTTCGAGGCCAACCACAGTAACATAATTGATACATAGTTGATGAAGTGATGATTGATTGTAACCTTAATTGGAGGAAGGCCGGGTAACTGAAGGGCACCCTGCACCTTGCTGACCATTATGTGTGCTGCTAAGCAAAGTGGACATTTATGCATGGGGTTAGTTCCAACCCAATCACAATGGACCAAATAATCTAGGGTCCTATAGTTAGTAGAACCAATGGGACGTCATACTTTTAGTGATGTCTACAGTAGTCATCTTTGAAGGAAGGGCTTAGACGCCCACCTGACAGTGTTTACCCAATCCCCTCACTCCGTTACCACATACAGATATAGTACCTATATTAAAGTTACCTTTTCCTAACCAATAGAATTGCATATCAACTTTTGAGTGTTATACGTCAATTATGATGAGTTTTCAATATAAATGCTATGACCTTTATGAAGCTCATTGGAGTTGAAGCGAGAAGGACGATCGCATCACTGCTGATTTTCATGACTCCCCGTTTTTTGTACTTGTCATTAATCGGACTCCCTTTGCCAAACCATTGTATTGTCCTTATTGATTGGTGTTGGAGTAACAAATCTGCAACCCCATCCATATCAAGGGTGCAGCTATCTCATCTTAAAGTACTTTCAGAGCAAACCTTGGCTCTATGGGCTGGCCAGGGGACTCCGGAGTACAGGGGATTGTTGGCGTAGGGTTGGAACTGTAGCCCAATGTTATGCAAGATATTTATTAATGGGTGCACATAAAGATTAAACAGCAAGGAGGAGAGTGGTGATCCCTGCAGGACTCCACTGTGTACAACTGTCAGTGAAGATGAGAGGCTGTCTAACTTAACTCTGAGTGACCTACCTGAAAGAAAAGTTCTTAAACCAATTCAGAGGTCGATCTGAGAGCACGAAGAGGATCTGCAACCGAGAAATGAGGATACCATGGCTTGGTCCAAAATACCTTCAACTTTCCCTCTGCAAATACCTTCCCTCTCAAGCTCTTCGCTCCTCCTCCTCCTCCAACTCCCTCAGGGTCAGTTGTTTCTCAAAGAAACATGCTGGGGTAGATCTCTGTATTTGGCTGGGGCCTCCCTCTGGAACAGCCTACCTGCCTCTCTGAAACTTGAGGAGAACCATCTCTGGTTCTGGAAGCACCTCAAGACCTTCCTCTTTGCTTCTGTCTTCTCTCCACCTCTCCCCTGTTGATCTGTTCTGCTTATGCATCGTGCACCTGATTACCCTCTGATTTCGGGCCAAGGTACTTCCCACCCGGCAACGCACCCGCACTGCCTCCTGGCAACCCTTGCACTTTGGGTTTGTATCTGTAACCCTACAGTCCCCCCCTTTCCCTGCACTTATCAGACACCCCCGGTCTGTGCCTTAAACCTAGCACTTGCCACATGCTGGCTGCACGACCATTTGTTATTTTTCATTCCTATGCACAGCACTTTCCACTTCCTCCCTCCCCCTTACACTTCCTCCTTCCCTCTCCCCTGCACTTGCATGTTCTCAATGTCACTGGGCCTAGTAAGATCATTGTTTGTGTTCTCCCTTGTTCCTCTCTCTTGCCTCGTATACAAATAAAATATCAAATATCGAAATGGTATCGAAGGCTTATGATAGGTCAAGCATAACTAGGTGGAAGTCTGCCCACCATCCGCTCTGCCAATATGCCATTCCATGCAGACACAAGAACAGTTTCATTAATGTGGGACCTGACGAAACCCAGATTGATAGTGGTTCACAATCCAATCCTGCTCGATAAAAGCTTGAAGCTGAGCTGTTGCAAATTTTTCTATGATCTTGGCGATAGAAGTGGACCCACCAATAGGGTGATAATTGCTCAAATGTAGAGTATTTTCAACAAGCGGGACACCACAGCCTCCTTCAAATAGGTGGGGAAAAGCCCTTGATAAAAGTAGAGATCAACCAACCAGATGTGTGATGACCTCTGATAAGGCGGGGCAAGGTGCCATGTAGCAATGGCCGGGAGGATGTCTAATCGAAATTGTGTGGACTTAAGCTTCTGTAATATAGAGTGGACCATATGTTTCAAGACTTCTTGAAACCTAAAGCCCTAAACCAGTGGGTTTACATTTTGATGTTCAATGGGCCCTAACTATAGATTTTTTGAAGACTAATTTAAATATTGTCTATTTTCCCCCAAAAAGTAATTAAATTTGTAGCAAATTGAAGCGATAAAGGAGATTTTTGACCCAGAATGTTACGCTAACGATGCAACGATCGCAAAAAGCTCCCTATGGCTATTGTTTGCATCAATAATACTATTACAGAACATTTCTGTTTTATCTGTCAAAATGCCTTTTTATAGCGCTGATGGGCCCTCCATCCAACATCATCACCTACTTTCAATTTTAGAAGCCTCTCTTTTGGGGATTACCGATGAAATTCTGGGGACTTCTTAGGTATGGCATTGACAAAAGGAGCATATGTGTCTACAACCGAATGAAAGCCTGGGAGGCACTGATCAGAAAGTTGGTCACCTTGAATATGGAATGGCAGAGGGGCAGCAAGGTGTGACACTGTTCTAATGGCATATGCATGAGAGCTGTTTTGGAGAGTTTAGAAACAATGGATAGTTGCTGCTGTGAGCTTGAAATTAGCGCCACACTAATACATGTCTCAAATAATTGTCACTCCAGGACACTGGCCTAATTGAAGATAAGATCATGATGAGCCATTGAGAGATTATTAGATCCAAACAGTGTCCCTCGCAATGTCATTTAAGTGGTGTTGTATAGTGCCCTTCTCCCACTGTTGGTGGCTTTGCTGGGCTTGGCTGTGTAAGAAAAAGGGGCTTGGGAATAGCCTTGGTGGGCGACACTAGAGAATGCTGAAATAATAAATCAGATAGCTTGACCGAGCATTATTAATGATTATACTTCATTTTCTTGATTTGGTCACAAATGTGATGCGGTTCAGCGGTTGTATACGAATTGTTCGTAATACAATAGTCCGAATGACAATTGACCTTATGCACAATTGACCGAATATAAACGGTCAACTAGGATATATATGTGGGAGAAAACCCCCTGCAATCCCCCACCCAATCCACCACCCCCAAATCCCCCACCCAATCTCCTTATATTATTATTACGCGGGGTGTGGCTAACCGCCATGTAGAGCGGACGTGTCTCCTGAGAGCTCCGTGCTGATGTGCCATGATAAGCTGTTTTAAGTGACTTTAAAGTGCTCCAGAACCCTACAAGTTGCACCATTCGCCGCAGAACCTCTTCAGCAACTTTCGTACCGTCTCCCAGGCGGAGAAGTGACGGCTAACACCTCTACCCGGCGTGCAAAAAGTGTCGGTGAGCGGATCCGAAATGGCGGCTCCCGCACCCTGATCCCTCGAAAGACCGGCGTGCACTATCACCACTGAGGACGCTGCCCACCGGTGGGGGAAGAGGATCCTGGGCTGCCGACCTGTGCCGGGCCTGGGGGAGGGGGCGGAACAGCTGCGCTCATCGATTGAGAGGACCGACCCCTGACGCCCCTGCCGGACAGCGCCCTGCCTGCGGCGCGCAACTGGGCTGAGGTGTTCCCTGGATAGTCGCGAGGGCCCCCGGCGTGAGCGGTGGCCGGCCGGTGCCGCGGAGGTAGGCGGGCACGGCGGAAGACCAGCCCGGACATCCACATTGGCAGCTGGGCGCGTGGGGCCCATGGCTGCGCATTACTCTACCCCCCTGCACCTGACTTCGCCGCTGGTGGCAATGCAAGAACTTGGGCTTGCCTCCCTGGGGCGCTGAGACCCCGGCTGTCTTTTTCCCCCCGCCTGCATGAACCTTCATTGGGGGGAGGTGTGGGTGAAAACACCTGGCCCCTGCCTGCAGACTGATGCCCCGGCGGACCGTGAGGCCCACTCTTAGGGGAGTCCCCGTGCTCCCCCACCACGCCACAGCCGACAACTGGGAGGGCCGCCCGTCGCACAGCGCGCCCGCTGGAACTGAGATACCCTTTGCTTCCCGAAATTGGCCTGCCGCCCCGCAGCTTCAAATCATTGCCCTGTGGGTCCTGCGACGGTAACGAGAGTCTCCCCTCCGCAGCCACTGCTGGCAGCCTCCCGCCTGCGCTCCCAGCACTCTCGCTGCGGTGAGGCCCTGCGTTGACGATATGTCCGGCAGAAACGGCAGGCCCAAGCAGCGCCAGACCACGATGGACACCTTTGCAGCCTGCAAATCCCCAAATTCCGAGGGCACAAACAAGGCGGCCTCGAACGCTCAACCTAACGCCACGGCAGCTGCGGTTACAGAGCCTAGTAACACCCAGATACTCAAAGCCATCAAGCTCTTCCAGGCAACGATGGAAAACAAAATCGACGCCGTTGCCACAGACCTGGGCCTCCTGCGTCAGGACGTCCATTCCCTGGCCGGCAGAACCGAGGCGCTTGAAATACAAGTCCGGGAAAACACAGAATCCAAAACTCACCTCCTTCGAGACGTCGATGAGCTTCAGTAAAGGGTCAAAAACTTGGAGGACAGAGCCGAGGAGGCGGAAGGGAGGGCTCGCCGGAACAATATACGTCTCCTCGGGCTGCCAGAGGGTTCCAAAGGCTCCGACCCCACTAACTACATAGAGAACCTCTTGCTACACGAGGTGGGAGCTGGAAAACTATTCCAGGGCTTCACCGCCGAGAGGGCTCACAGATCCCTGGCTAAGAAACCACCGCCGGGGCCCCACCCAGGCCAGTTATAGCGAAAGTTCTCAACTACAGGGATCGAGAAGTTATTCTGGCCTTTTCCCGAGCAGGTGGCCAAATCCAACGGAACTCTGCTAAAATCGCTATATACCCCGATTACACTTTTCAGGTCCAAATGAACAGAGCGCAGTTCATACACACGAAGGGCAGATTGAAAGCCGCCGGGCTGCGTGTATGCTCCTGTATCCTTCTAGGCTTAAAGTGCTGCATAACAATAAGGCGCACCTGTTCGACACCCCGGCTCAGGCCAGGGACAGGATGGACGGTTTACAGATCCCTGATATTGAGGAAAAGAAGCGGAGACCGAGATAACAATCCTCCTGTCATCCTGGTGGGTACTATACTTTTGACCCGGACCCGGAGCCCAAGTTCACTCCACCCCCTGACAGTGTCTTCCATTTGGGTATATATACCCGCCCGTAGGGCACCTGGAGACCAATGCACGGTCCAACAGAGCAGAAACGGGACAGTCATAACGAGGGTTACCTCGCTGGGCCAGTTCTATGTTTGGGGATTTCACAGTTAAGGGGGGGGGGGGTGGTAATAGGGGAGTTTTTGCACAAGTTGGGGACATACACTGGGAAATATGGAGACCACGGGAACCATTCATGCGCAACGCAGCACCACCAAGACCTCGAGCTCCACCTGTTACATTCAATAAACCACACAACGCCTATGGCTGACACAATAAGGGTCGTTACTTGGAACGTCAGAGGCCTGAACAGCTTCGTTAAACAACGGCGTGTCCCAACCTACCTGAAAAGATGCAAAGTCGGAATCGCCATGCTGCAAGAGACTCACTTAACTGCCAAGAAACTGGAAGCACTGGCCAAAACTTGGCGAGGCACCCTAATAGGTTCGGCTTACTCCTCCTACGCCAGAGGGGTTCTGATTTGGATTGCCCCCACTGTTCCTTTCAAACTTACTAGCACTGAAACAGACAACGAAGGTAGGATGGTGGTGGTGTGCGGCTCCATCGAGGGCAAAGAGGTATGCCTGGTCAGCACTTACGCACCCAACCATGACGCGACTGCCTTCTTCCATTCCCTTTATACGTGACTCAGCCCGTATGTGGACAGAATTATGATATGGGGGGGTGACCACAACTGTACCCTTGACCCTCCACTGGACAGACCAGATAATAAAGACGATCGCCCCTCCCCTCCAGCCAAAATACTTTCCAAACTAATCCAACAGTTACAACTCAGTGACCTATGGAGGGTCCAGCACCCGGAGCAACGCGAGTATTCCTTCTACTCCCCACCTCACGCCGTACATACCAGGCTGGACTACATTTTTCTCAGCCTAACACAACAGTCCATATTTGTTGATGCGCGCTACCTGCCTAGGGTGCTGTCTGATCACTCTCCCCTATTGGTAACCTGGGAGGTGTTCCCGCCTAAACCCCCTGTACCCACATGGAGGCTGAGGGCTGAGGCCCTACTTGACACTGCATTCCGGGAACGCATAAAAGATAGTACTGAGGAATATTGGCAAAATAACTTGCATAGCGTTAAATACTTGAGCACAACTTGGGAAGCATACAAGGTGGTCATGAGGGGCAAGATGATCGCAGCAGTTGGGGAGCTCAGAGATCCATTACATCCTTGCTTGTGCGCGCAGAGAGGGACCTAAGTGTGCTCGAAGGCAAGGCTGACCCATCCCCTGACCAATTACAAAAAATGGCCGAACTTAGACAAACCTGCCTAACTCATTGGGAATCCCTCGGTAAACTGATCTACGCCAAGCACACAGAGAGAATCCATGCTCTGGGAGACAAGCCAGGGAAACTCTTAGCCTGGCTCTATAAAAGGGAGACCCCCAGGCCACCCATCTGCCACATACTCACACCCGACGGCACCGCCGTGCATACCCAACAAGAAATCAATTCAGTTTTTACCGACTTCTACCGTAGCCTGTACTCCGAAGCCCCGCTCCCCTCTCACACCAGGATCGAAGACGCCCTTGACGGCATTGACCTACCTAAATTAGACTCGCAATTGGCTGAGACTCTTGACGAGCCCGTCACCCCCGACGAGGTCAAGGCGGTAATTAGATCGCTACCAACTGGGAAAACCCCGGGTTTGGATGGTCTCCCGGGGGAATTTTACAAGACCTATGAGGAAACACTTGCCCCAATATTGGCCCAGGTCTTTAATGAGGCCTTCGAACGTGGTATCCTCCCGGACTCCATGAGTGAGGCCGTGATTATACCCTTACTTAAACCAGGGAGGGACGGGGCAGTTTGTGGTTCATACAGGCCCCTCTCTATGCTTAACGTAGACTGCAAGATCCTTACTGCCCTGCTTGCAAATAGACTGCGCAGAGTAATCCCTCTGTTGATCCATCAAGACCAAACTGGATACGTCCCGGGACGCTCCATCACTGAGAGTCTGCGCAGGTTACATCATGTCATTTATAGTACTGAGGGAAGGCCGCAGAAACTTGCAGTGGCGTTACTAGATGCCACCAAAGCTTTTGATTCCGTGAGGTGGGACTGGTTATATGCCACCATGGCCAAAATGGGAATAGGCCCTGTATTCCTAAAGTGGACCCAGCTAGTTTATGCTGACCCCACCGCGAGAGTACGCACCAACAAAACCTATTCCGCCAAATGGTCCCTACACAGGGGCACCCGCCAAGGGTGCCCTCTGTCCCCATTTTATACATTCTTGTCGCAGAACCAGTGGCGGCCTACCTGAGACAGGAATACGGGGATGGAGGCATTAAGATAGACGGGGTGACCCACCTCATCTCTATGTACGCTGACGACACCCTTTTGTACCTACAAGACCCTGAGCACCTCCTACCCTACATCTTGGAAACCCTGGACTGCTTCCACAAGCTCACCGGGATCCAGATTAATAGGAGCAAATCTTGCCTTTACCCCCTTGCAGCACTTTACACTGATGAATACAGATCCCTCCCCCCTCTAGATCTCGAATGGCAGGCAACATCTTTCAAATACTTGGGGATAACCATACACCGTAACCCTGGCACAGAACATATCCTTAATACCGTAAGGGCCAAAGACTCTCTCACGAAATCCATGGAATTCTTGGGTCGGCTCCCTCTTTCAATGGCCGGGAGGGCTGGTCTCCTCAAAATGGTCGCCCTTCCCCGCCTTCTACATAACTTCACTAACGTCCCCTTCAACATCCCCCCCTTATTCTTCAAAGATCTCAACAAACTCTGTAGGGGCTTCCTCTGGCAGAGAGGTAGGCATAGGGTGGCGTTGGAGACTCTCCAAAGACCATACAAAAGGGGCGGACTGAAGATCCCCAATTTTGAGCTGTATTTCCTTGCCAGCCAGCTGAGACATGTCACGCAATGGATGGCCGATGAGAACACGACGTACACTTGCCTCCTCCAACCGGCCCTCCCCTGGTTGTTACTAAGAGACATACTGTGGGCTGGGGAGGGTGCTACGAGACACTGCCCTTACCTCGCCAAGCTCGGGATCCGGCTTTGGAAAAGGTCCTGCAAGCTGGTTGGGTCGGACGACCCGTTCTCCCCACAGATCCCCATTGCTGCATTTATGGTTAATCACTCTTGGGGGCAACTTGAGACACGCACACAATGGGAGCCCCTCGGGGTGGCCATGCTTGGGGACTTGATTCAAGAACAGGAAATCCTAACTTTCTCGGAACTTTGTGAGACCACGGGCCTTCCGGCAGGACAGTTCCTGTTGCACAGGGTGGCCGTACAGGCCTTGTACAAGAGATGGGCGGTCGCTGCCGAACTGACTGAGGAAAATGAATGCATCGAGACGATACTGAACTCCACTGAGGGGGGCCATGAAACCTCACGAATCTACGAGGCCCTGTTGTGGGGTACGACCAGGGGAGACCTTAAATGCAGGAGTAAGTGGGAAACTGAACTGGGGCTTGTTTTCGAGGACAAAGATTGGGGTGATATAACGCACTACCATAAGAAAGTTTCCAGGAACGCCCGCTTGCAGCTCATCCAGCTGTACATCACCAATTGAGCGTACCTCACACCTGAAGCCATATCAAGATTCACAGGTGCTGGTACCCAACTATGCCCCAAATGCAGTTAACCCAGGGCAGGAATGACTCACATAATCTGGGGCTGCCCAGTGATTAGGGAGTTCTGGTCACAAGTGAAGGACAGAGTGGCCGGCGCAGACATCGAAGTTGAGGTGGATGAGCCTACTGCCTGTATCGTGGGCAGATATAGGCGAAACAGGAAGAACAAACCCCTAACCAAGCTCACAGATCTTATATACATAACAGCCAAAAGACGTATTGCCATGGGGTGGAAAAGCCCCAGAGGTCCACATATGCCCCTATGGTTTGGAGACCTTACGAAGTGGATTACAGCTGAAACTGCGGCGTGGGAAACGGCTATCCATGTGCAAAGACTAGGTTCCAGCGAGGAACTACACCTTTGGGTGGCCCTGACAGTGCCCTTGCTCCACCCTGAAGTGGATGATACTGAGCGGAGTGGAGAGAGTTGCCCGGACACGGGCACGGACTAGAGAGGAACAGTGAACTAACCGTGGTCTTGGGGGGGGGGGGGTGAGGTGGAGTTGTGGGTATTTCATTGATATGCTTGACCAATCACTAATGATATCGGCTTTTTTTTGTTTACCTCATGTTATTAAATCAATAAACACATTTAAAAAAAATATATTTATATTATTATTACCCCATCCCAACCCATTATATATATATAAATGACCATACGGTCAATTGTGCAGAAGGTCAATTTGGACCACTGCAAAATGGTCACTTGTGTCATTCGAGCAATTGTACTCGAACAATTCGGGTAATACCGGTTCAGCATGGGGATGGTGTGGCTGATGAAGGAACTGTATAATGCTTACTAGCCACAATCCTGAACTGGAGTAGAGAAATAGTCACACAATGGAGCATATAGTCGGTAGGGCGAGGGAGAATGGGCGATGGAGGTTGGCAGCAAGTAGTGGCACCATTTCTAGATTCCATTCATGCTTTAGGCCATTTTTCCTTGCTTCAGGCAGGGAGAGGAGTTTCAATCATTCTGCACTAAGAGAATAGTGGGTGTCAATTCTGCGCATATATGTCAATATAAAGCAGGCCTAGATGCTGAATGTTGTTTCTGTGGCAACCAGGGTGTTTGCCTCTGTCTAGCTATTGGGAAGCATTCAAGTAAGAGGACACATTGTCATTCTCAGTCTCCCCAAAGACAAGGGCTGACAAAAAGCTGATGTGTTCATCAGAAAGACATTGGATACTCCTACAAGAAAGACTACAGGAGGAGCTGAAAGGCCGGGGACTCATCAGGCGAAAGGGGTCAGGTCTCCTGCTACTCCATCTTCATCATCTTCCTATGCTTCATCCTTGTGTTCTCATTCCTTCTCAGAGGAGTGCTCCTAGGAGGGATCCAAAGAGGGGAGATATTTGGATGGTAGCGCTGTATGACAGGTGGCCCATACAGCCCAACTAACAAATTTGCTCAAAAAGATTGACTAAATCCCATGGCCAAACCCACAATTCATTAATTCAAGAAAATGGTTAAGAAGGGACTGACACTCATTCCTGATTTCCATGACAAGATATGGAAAGAATGGAAGTAATAAGATAGGATTTCAATCCCCTGATTCATCTGAAGCTCTGTCCTCTACAAATGGGGGAACGGACCGTGCCTACTTACTTGGACGTGGTGTCTCCCTTTTTTTTGTCTCACTGGTCACCCCACAATGGCTGCTGTAGAGGCAGCAGTCAATGATCCAGTGTATAAAAATGGTGATAGTGCCCTCTGAAAGAACTAGGCAATGGCTCACCTGTACCTTAATTCCTCAACCTATGCCTCCTACACCTTGCATACACCCATGGATGATTTGTGGGATCTCTATTCCCACATGGAAAAAGGTTCAGGCTGCACAGCACTTCTGGGCACTCCATACGCAAAGGATGAATTTCTCTCAGATCTGGTGTTCGACTGCATTACAGCAACTGCTCTCACCATGGGCACGTTTGTTCTGGTCAGGAGGCAGGCTGTTAGGAAAGATTTCTCTTTTGGGCAACTTTCCCTCCATATTCTATGGTCCCCAAACATTTTGCTTTTGTTTGTGAACCAAAATCAGGCTGCTTTAGCTAAGTCTAAGGGATAGCCTAAGCCAAAGGGGAAACCTAAGGTTAAAGGAGAGAAAAACCTAGAGGAAGAGAGAAATACAATATTCCCATTGCCCTACGTACAACTGAGGTTGAGGTAGTTGCCCCCATCCCTGAACCGGACCTGGAAAAGAGGGACTGACAGAAACTCTCTATTTCATTGGATCTCCTACACTTCCAATCTTGCTTGCAGAAGAGGTGTACCCTAAGGAGGAAATTATTATTTATTTGTTTGTGGTTTGTTTAAACCTTTACAGAATAGTTCATCATAAATATAACATTTCATAGAATTATGATCAATCAAAATTCATAGAAAAAAAACATTAAGAACAGAATAAAAGTAGCAAATTGTACAAAACCATATAGGATAATACATCAAAAAGGATACCATAATTAAGAAGATCAGGTTCGATCACAATTCATTCGAGTTTAATCTAAGCAACAATAAAATTCCTAAATTTTCAATAGAAAGGTACAAAACATTGTTTCTTATCGATCCAATCAGTCAAAAAACGGGAAAAAGATCATATTAATCATTCAGAATAAATCACAGAATTTTTCAAGATTACCATAATTCCCTATTTTACGGCTGTAGAGGTATTAAGTTTAAATTGGTGCCATAGCATTACTGTGTCAACAGCTTACAAGTGTGTTACAAGTTGCACAAAGCATTCATATAAGTCATTCAGGATAAGTCAAACATTTTTTAAGAATGCCATTATTCTCAATTTTAGGACTGTAGAAGTATTATGCCTAATTTGATGCCATAACATTTCCGTGTCAACAGCATACAAGTGGGTTACAAATTGCTCAAAGTATAGAATTCTTTGCTTTAAAAGCGCTGGACATAGCAATAATATATGTTTCAAGGTTTCTTCGGTACCTTCTTTCTTACAGTGTCTACACCACCCCCATTCAGCATTATGGAGATTCCATCTTTTTAGGATGTAGTTTGTTTTTAAGGTATCAAAGCGGAACCTCATGAATGAATTTCTAAAGTTCCGAGAAGGGTATTTCTCCAGATAGTTTTCCAGAACAGGGTGGAATTTCCAGAAGGAGTGTATCTGGTTAACTATTTTGGATTGTTGGACACTATCTAAAGTCACTTGCCAGTCATTACATTGAAGTATACATTTCACTTTCAAAGGTTTCTTTACTAGCATTTCCACCGTAATCCCTGCATTCGACAAAGTTTTTTCAGTTCCCATTTTTAAGTGCAAGCAATAAAAGTTGGATTGGTCTTTAGCTGCAATCGTGTAAAGAGATGAGAGGTTATTTATCAAACATTTCCTCCACAGCATCATTTTTTCTACATAAAATGATCGATTCAAGGGATTGTAGCCCAAATTCGTATCTAATGGCTTGGATTGGTATACATTTAGGGATAAAAAAGAGGACATCTTTCCACATATCCTTTTCTAATTTTTTCCTAAAATCCGTACTCTCGAGTTCATAAAATTCTAAACCATATATGAGTTTGGGGATTCCGGAAATAGTGTAAAAGCGTTTCAAAGGTATCGCTGTAAATCTGCCATACTTGGCATCAATTTTCACCATCTGTCGCCGTATGATTTCAGCTTTCACTTCTAGCTGCCTTTTAATCATTACCGTCGCACTATTAGCTGCAAAGTGATATCCTAAATATTTCAGAGCGGTTTGGCTTTTTAAACGTTTACTTTCGCAATACCAAGTAAGCGAAGTTTGGTTTTTGTTTGGCTTACCCATTCTTAAAATAATTGTTTTAGCTGCATTGATTTTTAAGTGTAGACCAGTAATAAAGACGACAAATTCATTTATCAATTTTTGCAAACCAATTTTTGTACGATCAAGCAGTAAGAAGTCGTCTGCATAAGCAACCGATTCGATTGCGGTTTCTCCCAATTTAGGTGGTACTAAGCCCTTACCCGAGATGGCTTCATCAGCTTTAGAAACATATAGATTAAATAAAATGGCGGCTAACTTGCAACCTTGTCTTAAGCCATTAGGGATAGGTATTTCAGAGGACAGTCTGCCTGCTGAATTAAGTCTGACTTTGATCTTTGTGTCTGAGTATAAATCAATGATCATCTCAAGTAGATGTCTAGGAATCAATAGATCTCTTAAAATAGACCATAGAGTCGGTGTATCAACAAGATCAAAAGCTTTTGAAAGATCCATTGAGGCCACAAATATCACATAGCCCGGCTTCTTCAATGTTTTTGATTGCAAACTTTTCACAATTAGCCCTCCACAGTCCATTCCAACATTTTTTCTAAAACCTATTTGTATAGCATTTATTATATCATTGTTAGCAATCCAGACTTCAAGTTCTTCAAGAATAATAGAGGTAAAGATCTTGTAGTCTGGATCAGAAATAGCGATTGGCCTATAACTTTCAGGTGAAGTTCTAGGACCGTGCTTATAAATTGGGATCAAGATAGCCAGTCTCCAAGAATACGGTGTAAGCTTCGTTGTGAGGATGTCTTTAAACAACACATGTAAGATATTCCCCCATAACTGAGCATCAATTTTTAGAGTTTGATTGGATAAGTTATTGGGTCCTGGTGCCGCCGATGTTTTGGATTTAACAATAATTCTAGTAATATTGTTAGGGGAGATGTTCAGGTTCCATTTGGAATTTTTTACCAGAAGAGGCGTATCGTTGTCATATTCGCCATGATACATCTTGGCAAAATGGTCCTTCCAACTTCGTTCGCTGATCAGAGACAGCAGTATCTCTTTTTGGGTTAGCTGAGTCCCATTAATCATCAGCCAGCAGTTTGAGATATCTTTACCTTGTTCCATTTGGAATTTTTTACCAGAAGAGGCGTATCGTTGTCATATTCGCCATGATACATCTTGGCAAAATGGTCCTTCCAACTTCGTTCGCTGATCAGAGACAGCAGTATCTCTTTTTGGGTTAGCTGAGTCCCATTAATCATCAGCCAGCAGTTTGAGATATCTTTACCTTTGATGGCAGTAAGCATTTTTTTGCCATCCATTTGATCTCTTGCTATTCTATGTGAAATTAGCCAATTTTATATTGCTGTTTCAGACCTTTTAGTTTATTATCTCTTTCCGCACCTATACTTGTTGTATTGACAGCACCACAAATATCTCGTCTTAACTGTTTTTTGCGGTTTAAGATGTCTATATTGAAAGCATGGGCATGGTTGCGGGGTTGTTTTGTAATTTTCTTCTTACAACATGTCTGAGTAACAATTTCATTAATGTAGTTCGTGAAAGAGGATTCAGCAAGATAAAAATCGACTTTCTTCATGTGACATATTCTTATGATTTTTTAGGAGCAGCGATGTAAATTTTTTTGTGTTGGAGTAAGACCAACGTATCCGCGTACCCGTCAGATTTGCAATCAGGCCTGGTTTATAGGTTGCATTTTGTTCTGTGTCGTTGGCATGTGTTATATAAATTGACAGGAGGTTATGATCGCTGGTTGACATTTCTTTAACCGTCAGGTCGGATATGTATTTATCCAAACCATGAGACACAAAGATGTAGTCTAATATAGAGCTACTACCTCTAGCATTCCATGTGTGGACATACATTTGGTAACTTCACCAGCCTCACAACTTCAAGAAAGTTAATCCAAATTGCACCTCTGAATTTTGAATTACCAGTTGGAGCTCTATGTAATTTTGTAGCAGCATTCAAGCCACACATCAGAGAGTCAATTTCAGTAGTGTCTATGTCGCAGTCTGCATTAAGGTCACCAGCCATCATAACCAGCCCGTTGATTTTTCACATCCTCCAATCATCAATTTTTGCCATTACTTCAGCTAATTCTTTCGTCAGCTGCAGTTCAGTGTGTTTTAGGGGGTTCCAGTATATATTTATAATACATATATCAATAATGTTGCGTCCGAGTTTCAAGGTACATGTGATTGCCAAGAAGTATTTCAAGTTTGACCATATCTCAATGTTTTTTGGTTCCAAAGTATGTTTGCATGCCGTTAGCAAGCCACCCATGGGCCTCCCTTTGGGGCCTTTGGTAGCAGGTAGTTGCCAGATATCATATCCTTCCCAACTAAGGGCAGTTATGGCCCATGTTTCTTGCAAGAAAATCAAGTCAAAAGATGACAAGATATCTGTAACTTCAATATTACTTGTCAGATGCGCATGGCCTCCAGAATTCCAAGAGGCAACAAGGGTTTTACTGATAGGGCTAAAGTGGTTTGGCCAACGCCTGGAGCGACGAAATAGCATCCTTAAGCGCTAAAGTAAGCCCTCTCCATTCTTGTTTATCGGTGCCAAACCCTTCCCTGTCATCAGCTTTGATGGAATCATTACTATCATTAACTCGCAGTTTCATAGATATCCCATTTGTGTCTTTTTTTGGATCAGTATGTGTATATGGGTAGATGTCAAAGCCTTTACACTGCAGATTTTCAGCTTCTTTGAGCAGGACATCTCTAACAAGAGGTGAGGGGATTACTAAGCGCACATAGTCCAACCTATGCTTATGGAAGAAATCTACCAGAGTAATGTCCTGAGATGAAACAAGTGATAACGAAGGAATCGTGGCAAATAGAATATCAGGGCGGTTCAGCGAGATTTGTGTGCCTTCAGTAAATAGCGTAGTCAGAATTAGACTGGGTAACTCACTCAATGCTGGTTTCTTTAAGTCCTGTCTGACATTCGCCAGTTCTACATTTTCATACGCCTTTTGGATTTGCCTTACCGCCTCATTGGATACTTCTTGTCCATAATTAGAATGTTTCCTGTTATTAAGTTGATCTTGTAATATTTTTTTAACAATAGAAGCGATTTCATCTTGCTTAACCAGGAGTTCAGACTCAACACCCATAACATTCCCCTGCTTCACACATTCTTCCTTATACCACACAGTACCAGAATGTTGTTCGGCAGTGGCCGTCAGGTCATAGATCTGAGCTTTAATCAAATCAGCCTCGCCTATACATTCGTCTGTTAGGTTTGCAGATGCTTTGCTACATTGCTCAGGGATCAAATGGCTAGTGTTGGAGTTGTTTTTACTACCATTCCTTACAGAGGGCAGGGTATCGCCCCGAGGGATGTTCGGGATTGATTGATCTACTTTTGTATTCAAAGTGGAAGCAGGGTTAACAGATGGTTTTACCCTACCAGTTGTATGATTAGCATCATCTCCTAAATTATTGGGATTAGGTTCTTTATCGATTGTTTCAGCAGTTTTTCCTTTTCTTTCATTACATATACCTGCAGCGTTTGCTTTAAATATCTCAAAAATATCAACTAGACCAGTTTTTAAAGAGGACAACTGCGAGGCAATATCCACTATTTCCAATTTATTTGTCATGGTATCAGAAATCGATTTTTTAGCTTCAATATAACCTTCTTGCATTGGAGATTTTGCTAATTCGGAACCGTCTTTTGATCCTGACGTTTCCTTTGCTAAAGAGTAGGCCGTCTCTTTATTTGTGTCATAATTGCCAACCAAAACATGATAGTCCTCGTCAATCATCTTTTTAAAATTCACGTCTCTTAAGTACTTCCGAGATGTTTTGCAAAGATTTTTCTTTTGATTTTGGTTTCTAAGTTGCGCCTGTTGTTTTTTTCTTTCTTTTTTAGTTATATTTACTTTTGGTACTGTCATTGTAGGGAGAGTAGGAGTTTGATTTCCCATTGTGATTCCCAACTTGTTTTTCCCATTTAATTCAGGTTTAAGCATGTCAACCTCAATCAGCGAGTCTTCTATCATGATTGGCTCTGCAGAGGGGACTTTTGCAGATTCCTTGACGCTACTTGTGTCAGTAGCCTGTGGTATAGGATTATCGGTTCCTTCATTGTTTGTTACAGTAGGAGTCTTACTAACTTTTTTTGACAATTGTCATTGAGTTTCATTGGAACCTGATGTACAGATGTATTTATTTGTGTCAGTAAATCAGTATGCTTTCTTAATTCACCCAGGATTAGCCTATTAAAGATTCCTATCAAAGTGCACAAATCAGTGTTGTTTGAGTTATCAGTAGCAATCCCTTCAACAATCGCGTTGTTCCCCTTATTTGCTAAAACCTGATGCTCTTCCTGTTGAAAAGTATCTGAGTCAGCAACCTTAAAGATAGAAGGTATGTCTTCAAATGAGTGATTAGCCAAGTCGGCTTCCCCCTGGGTTACCGCTATATCGTTCCAGAGGGCTTTCAAGGTTTCTTTCTGGGTATGAATTGCCAGATCTTCACCATAAAGGGATTGTGAACATTCATTCGATTGCATACCATTAGATTCTGGATCCTCATTTAGTTTTAACTGATTTGAACATTCCTGAGCACACAGTAGCAGTTCCTCCTCCTCCACGCATGGTGGAGGGAGTGGGAGTGCTGCTGCGCGCGCTAGGCTTGCTCGTCGTGTCGAAACTGCAGTGAAAAAGTCAGCACGGGGATCTTTCATCATGTTCCCAGCTTTCCCTTTCTTACCTTTCATATCTGTCACGATTAAGTAACTAGAGAGATCTACACAGGAAAGATGGAGTAATCAGGGAGTATTACAAAAACCCTTACTAAAAGGTTGTGAAATTACAACAGCCTAAAGAAGAAAAGAGCGATAGAAATCGCACTAAATCTGTCTAGAAGATCTTACCGAACAAGGCAGCAGCATCGCAACTCAGGTCTCTGTGAGTGCTCTCTATTGGCGCCTCGCTTGATCAAATAAGCAGAGGAAAGAGGTGGTCAATATAGCACCCTGCGCACTGTTCACAGTGAACAGTCAACAGTGCTTGGGGGTGCTTCCGTGGAAATTAGTAAGGTCCAACAGAAAAGACCATCACTTAAAGGCCCAAGGAGAAAGGCCTGCTTCCAATTGGAGGATGAGCCTCCTCCTGTGAAGCAAAGCAAAGCATCCAACAGGAAGGTGGGTAACTAGTGTGTAAACCCACAGAGCCCCTAGAGGAGACCTCAAGGGGTTGGTGGTTACTCAGAATGTGTGTCCCTTCCTCCTGCAGTTGGTGCATGAAGTTCCCCTGGCAGTGCATCTTGATATCAAGATAACACCAGAGTCATCATCCATGTAATCCTGCTGGCCCATGATGGGTCCCACTCCCAGTGGAAAACCACTGTAGGGCTTACACTTCTTGTCAGCTATATGACAAAAGTGGACCAGAGATTCAAAATACACAAGTACCCCTACCAGTAGTGGCTGCATCTTTTTTTATGTTTACCTTTCTTTAGTAACCCACTTGGCATTACGTTATTCAAAGAGAGGGCTCTTTCACATAAGTCAAACATACCATACACATCAGATATTCGATTGTTGAAACATTATTAGCAATTCAGGGCGTAATGACGAAAATCATCGACAACAAAGCATTTGACATTATGCTATGAGGCGTGAGGTGATTGGTCCACCCTGCTGCTGTGACAACATATCTATTGGGATTGGATTAAGTACGCCCGGAAGGGTCCCCGTGTATCCTTTGGGTGGGTATTGGCAGGCTGCATAGAGGCCCATAGTTCTTCTTTTTCATTTGGCCAAGTAATCTCTCACAGCCATTGTTCTTTAATTGAAGGTTTAGGATTGCACCAGTTGCATATAATGTGCATTTTTTTGCAAGCAATAAACATAGATTGAGAAGCATACATGTGCCCCGGAAATTTTCTTGGAAGACACTGAACAAACATACAAGTGGTGAAGCCTGATTCTTGGTCCCCGTAGTGTTTGTGAACGTGGCACATACATGTGACCAGAAAACCCTAAGAAGGGGGCAGGACCACAGCATATGCATGTATTTAGCGTTATCTCCCCGACATCTAGGGCATTTTTCCGATGCCTCCTGTGTAAATAATCGCAGTCTGGCAGGTGTGTAATGATACCTATTGAGTAGCTTGGGAGACCTCACGTGTCAGCCTACACATTGTAAGCCACATGTGATCTGTTATTTCGACATTTAAGTCTATGGCCCACTTTTCACGGCTTTTGATTGCTGCTTCCGGTTCCTGGTTGAGTACTAGTTTGTATAAGGTGGATACTACGACATGGCAGTTTTCTGCATTAATAATATACCACAGTAAAGGATGGGAGGCAAGCTCGACTGGGAACTCCAGCCACTGCGCCCGGAAGGCTCTCTGCATCCTGTAGTATTGCAACCAACGTGTGGTATTGCGGCGTCGAGAGTCAGCTGGAAACTTTGCTTATATCAATAAAGCGGTATCCAGTGATGTTCAAGCAAAGAAAATAATGAATACCATTTTTAACGAAACTCAAAAATCGAAAATGACAAAATGTTGTATTAAAGGATAAAGGAGTAAAAAGGGTAGGGAGCGGGTTGGGTGTGATTATAAAAAAAAGAAATTCGGTATTTTTTCAGTATTTAAGTGTCAGTAAAAATGTTTTCGTTATGGAGAAAGATGGGTCCTGGTTATAGACACAGGACACAGATACCCAAGTTAACAAGATCCCTCCAAATAAGGGAGATCTGGTTGAAACTGGTAACCCAGTGGCATATGACCCCCTCGAAACTTCACAAAATATACCTAGGGACCTCCCCCCTCTGCAGGAGGGAATGTGGAGCTGTGGGCACATCATGGGAGCACATATGGTGGGAAGGCCCTACAATCGGGAAATATTGGGCTGGGATCCTGGAGGCAGTCAACCAAGTCCTGGGACTCAACTACAGGGGAAACAAGGGCCTTGCGCTGATAGGCTTGGGGGGGGTCACTGGCCTCAATTGAGAACAAGGCGGGTCGCAAGCTCTATGCAATAATGATGATGGCAGCCGCACTGGTTCTGGCCCGCAAATGGAATGCAAGGGACCCTCCACAGGACCACGAATGGGTGGCAAAAATGTGGAATCTGCTAGCACGCGAGTGGCTCACGTACTCAATTCAAGGGGACCATTTAAAATGTATATCAGACTGGTCATCTCAACTGAAATACCTGAAGGACGGCGCAAGCCTGCTATGGTGCCTCGGACCATGAGGCTCTTGGGCATAGTAGAGCCCCCTGGAGAAGGTGACTTATGAGGAGGCAAAACCTGGCCCACTGGCACAGTTGCTCGGAGCTCAACAGTGCAATTATCGCAGAACCTGATCAGCCAGATAACTGCTACATTACCGGACTACTCTCTAACCAAGGGGCTGGGAGGGGGAAGAAGGGGGGATTTGGTTTAATGTTCAATGTTCCAATGTTTACAGAAATGCCAATAAAAACATATATAAAAAAATGTTTTCGTTCTGACATTTTTTGTTAACATCACATGGAACCCAATAAAATTACCATTTACGTACAAGTCCCCTAGGGTCTCAAATCCACACTTCCTCCAGCTTTGGATAACAATCTCATCGGAGGTGGGATATCTCTTTGGTATGGATGGGACACCCCCAGCAATCTCCATAGCTGGCATCATGCCAGAATAGTCACGCTCGTCGGATCGAACGAACATCTGTCCGCATATCCAGAGGAGAGTACTAAGGATCTGATGTCACAGCTCCCAACAGAGTGCTTCTCTATTTCGACATGTGGGCATGCGCGGCCATCCCTGAAGCAGTACAATGCATATTGGACCTGTGCCACCAACCAATTTTAAGGAACTCATGGTGGCAACAGTAAAGACAGACACAAATGATCACAGTTCAAGTGTGTTTATTGAACAATAATTGCAGGGTGGAAAAACGCCTAATCTAAACCTAAATCTAAGATGGGAACAAGCGTCTACCATCAAATGAAAATATGGCAGTCCTAGTGGCATTGTGTCAAATAAAAAGGGCCTATACTAAGAAACATATTGCCAAACCTTACAACTAATAGAAAACAGGGTGTGGGATGGTTTCCAAGAAAAGAAAGAAGTGTTCAAATATGCTATGGGCCTCATTATGAGGTCAGCTGTTAAGGTGTTAACGGCGCTTGTAAGGATGCCGGTGCCGTTAACCCCTTACTGCCGCATTACGAGGTAACTTAACGGATCCCGATAAGGCCGGCTGGTAAAACCAGCCGCCCTTAGCGGGAGCCGCTAAAGGACCAGGGAGCTAACAAAGGGCCCGTTAATAACGGGCCGGTTGTTAGCTCCTTCCCCATTCCCATTGAGCCCTATGGAGGCTCAATGGGAATGGGGATGGGTTCCCTGAAAGGGGAAATACCGGGTCCCCCAAGGTTGGAATGACCCGATAAGTCCCCATTCAGAGAACCCGGACCCGGTATGCGGTATGAGGGTAGCCATGGAGCTAATAGCACCATGGCTACCGCCATACTCGTAATGAGGCCCTATGTCAGGATGCAGTAGCTTGGATCTCCCTTCTCCAGGTTATGAGCATGGGGTAAAGTGGAATCTTGGGACACAGTACACTCTCGAGCTTCCCCAACACGAGACAACAGTTCCACTTGCAGCTATCAGGACCGTTGATGGCCAAGTCTTTTTTCTCTTGAAAGTCTTTTGCCTTCGAGGGCCTGACGTATTCAATAACAAAACAAAAGTTCCTTCAACAAAATGAATGTTTGTTTCCTAGGTTTTCTTTGGGTGAGGATTCTTCACCCTTGGGTCCCTCTCTTCTGGGCGCTGGCCCTTGTTCCTCATAGTTTTGGGTGATAACTTTTCCCCCCTGGATCTCCCTCTTCCGGGCTTGGATCCCATACACAGCTCCAATCGATATCAAGGCCTTTGGTGGTTGTAGTTTCCTGGTCCCGAGAGCCTGATCGGTTTTACCAACAAAAACAACCAACTAACACAAAGTTCTGTTCTACTATTTCTCGGGTGATATATTTTCACCCTTGGGTCCCCTTTTTCCTGGCGCAGACCCCACTTCGCTTTCAGCCTCCCTCCACTGGGTTCACTATGGCTTTTCTCGGGTGATGTATTCGCCCCTGGGTGCCCCTCTTCCGGGCGCAGAACCCTCGCTTTCAGCCTCCCTCAACTGGGTTTTCCAGGATTCGCTACTCGTAATGTCTTTTTTAACAGTTCCAGTGGACATCCCTCAGCCGGATTCACTTTATCAACACACTTGGGCCTCATTCCGAGTTGGGCGCAAAGGGATTACCGGCACCGGTAAGGACACAGGTGCCGGTAAACCTTTTGCGCCCTATTCTGCGGTCCCTTAGAGGGTCCCTCCTTTAACGCCTGATCTGACCGGGCGTTATGGACGGGACCCGTTAAGGGACTTCCGGGCTAATAACGGTACCGCAAAGTAAGTACCGGTAAGTCCCCATTGCACCAAGCCGGAGGCGCTACTGGTAATGGAGGCAGCCATGGAGCGTACTCGGAATGAGGCCCACTGTTTCTTGGGACTTTAGACTTTGCCCCCTTCTTGTCAGCATCCCTCTTCGGGGTTCACTCGTGCCAACTTCACCTTCACATTCACTTTTAATGTTTACGGGATTCACTTCCCTAGCTCTCTCATGTGGTGGGATTCACTTCCCTTGCTTTCTTTAAAGTTCATAGGTTTAAGGCTTTGACCTCCTGTGTGACCACTTTGACCTATCTTGATGGCTCTCCTACGGCCTTCTGGTTTCTATAGTTTTACACAGATGGAGATCGAGCACAGTATCTCGGAGCAGCACCCACATGGTGCCGGTCCCCTTCTGCAGCTGGTCTCCCCTTTACAACTTCACAGTTCTTTGAACCTTTCTCACTTTGCGACTTTCATTCACCACAGCACGGTTCTTATCGGTTCTCCTTTTGACTCACCGGCTATGATGAACCGCTTGGCTTTCCTTGTAGCTGGAGTCAAGGCCGGTACCACGGTAGTAGGAGTCTCCCTCATTCTGGCTTATCAGTGTCGATACACTGCGTGTAGCATTGACATCTGCTGAAACCCACTTGGGCTATTGTCCTTGGTCTTACAATTCCTTCTGCGGAGGTTTCCCAGGGTTTTGTCGAAAAGGGCAAGGTTCTGTCTCTCCTCATCAGCCTCTCGATGTTTTCAGACTTTCTCCTCCTTTTGAACTGCCGGGTCTAGATAGCTGTCTCGTCGTGCGATCTGCCTTGCTCCTACAGTGCTCTCTTGCTCCACCTTTTATCCCTGTGGGGAAAGGAAAGGGCTGTAAAGTGTGTGTGTGATTCTTATCAATTACCTACCTTTGCCTGACCCTTGTATAGGGACATGTCAAGTAAATGGCTCTGGTTTTAGTCCATTCTCTGGTGTGTTGTGCGAAAGCGTTCATGTCCGAAAATGGGGGGGGGGCAGTGTTTTTGAATGTCTTACGTGGTAGGATGGGGAAAAGGTGTTGAAAGAAGGGGGATACTACGTCTCACCCGTCGGTGTCCAACTCCCAATCCCTGAGGACCCCCCTCCCTGTTGACCATCCCTCACTAGTCCACCCCCAGGAACTGGATCCAATAGCGATGGTCATGTCCTGGCCACCTGGATGACAGATCACCGGGGTTTAGCCAGAGAGACACCTTCAGGATTCTCACACAATACAGTTGGAAATGGTAAACTGCGAACCCACCTCTCTCATATGCTTTAGTAAGAGTAGCCCACCTCAGTCACACCACCCAAAGTGCCACATACATTTGTTGATCTCTACATACAATCCCTTAAAGACTAGAAATCCCGTCCATGCAGGCACATTTTGCAAAATGTAGAGTAGCTTTGGAAGAACAACTATTTTTAGCAGCGAAATTCTGCTTCCAATTGTCAACGGCAGCAGTGCCCATGATCGAAGTTTTGTTTTAGGTGTTGCATACAGTCACTGCAGTTGCGATCGTAAAGGGCCTCTGCTTGCCTAGATATTTCTATCCCTAGATACTGGGCCTCATTACAACCTAGGCGTTAAGGGTTTAACGGCGCCGTCGGCGCTGTTAACCCTTAACGCCTGATTACCATTTTAACGCCTGCTTTTAGCAGGCGTTAAAATACAAGGCGCTAACCCGCCTTGGTGCTAATTACGGCACCGTAATTTACGGTGCCGTAATTAGCGCCTTCCCCACTCCCATTATGCCCTATTGGGCAAAAATGGGAATGGGGAAGGGTAAATGGGGAATGGGGATTTACCGCCCCACTCACCTTGGAATGGGGCGGTAAATCCGCCATCCACCATGGTGGTAAAGTAGGGAACTTACCGCCTGGGTTGTAATGAGGCCCACTGTATATGTTGGGGGGCCCATGCAAAGCCACGTAGGTCTAGTGGTTTGGACGTTGCATCTGTCAGGGAGAAGATCCAGATTTACTGCAGTTTACATGCAGTCCCGAGAGTGTACCAAACTTAATGACATCCTGCATGATCGGCCCAAATTAATCTGTGGGTCTCTGATCTGGATCTACCATGTGGGATATCAAAGGCGTAAGCCGATTGGCGAGAATCTTCGTGAACATTTTGACGTCCAAATTTATTTGCGACAATGATTTGTATGAACTACAATGTTCCGCTGGTATATTTGGCTTCAAAAGGACAGTTATAGTTGCCTCGCGCATGTTCGCCATTAGGAAACGGGACTTTATGGCTTCCTCCCACACTTTAAATAGATAAGGGCCTAAAATAGTTTATAGTGTTTATAAAATCCGTCTGTCAGGCCATATGAGCCTCACACCTTCCTTCCAGGCATGTGCTATCTCCTCCCGGGTGATCGTGATCGGAAGATGCAACTGAGAGCTAGCCTCTCATGACAGTTGTGTAAGAGGGAGGTCATATAAGAATGCTTCTATGTCCCCCACTGAAAGCGTGTTGTTACGTTTGTATAATTTAGAGTAAAAGGTATAAAACACCTCATTGATTTAAGCACTGATGTGTACTACAGCATCGGCATAGTTCCTAAAAAGGGGTATGCAATAATTCCATCCAACTTGCCTTATTACTCGCACCAGCAGACTCCCTTGTCTCACACCCTCTCCATATCATCTCGCTGGCACCGGGCACTAAAACATGTCAGTTCCTGTTAGGCAGAATCCTATGCAGTTCCCTTAGGAAGCACTACAGAAGATTAGGACCAAAGGTATATGCAATAAATCCCCTTTGGTATCAGTCTGTACCACACAGATTTAGTTGGTAGCTGTGGCTGAGCAGTCAGACTTATCTCAAGAGGGAGGTGAACAGCATTCAGGGTTTACACAATAGGACTACAATACTATGGAACAAGGAAACACGGACCAAAGCTTTGTATCAAAAATAATATATTTTTATTTTACACACTCTTAAGTTCAACACACAAATCACTATTATCAAAGCAAGTGAAAACAGTCAAGAAAAGTATACACAACTCCCTATTTAAATTGTAGACAAGTTTGAGCAAGAGTGAAACTGAGCAAAACGGCACAGTGTAATCCAAGCAGAAATGGCACTCTAACAATTTCTCAAAAGGGAGGGAAAGGACAAGTTATATAGCTCTAGACTCTGTAACACCCCAGCAACACTTCGCAAGTAAATTGTGAACAAGTTAGGAAAGGCAGTACTTCAGCATAAGCATTACTTAGGTGAAAACCGAGCAAAATGGCACTTCACAATATTAAAAAGGGGGAAGAAAGGGTGGTTATAAGAGTTAGGTGCACCAACACATTTCTAGGTGAGAAGCAGTTGTAACAGATTTAGCCAGAGTCAATAGGCCTGTGCCAGAGTCAGTGGTACGAGGCAAAGTGGCCAGGATCACAATGTTCTAGTAACTGCAGTCAAGTCTTTGTTTAATGATTTGAAAAGGCGGTTGCAGAAGGTAAAAGATAATGTTAGATGATGGGGCGGCCAACCCAGTAGGTAAGTAAAGGATTTAAAACACCTCTAGCAGTACCCAAAGAAATGGGAAGCCTGGCGGAACAATGTACCTTGAAAGTGGAAGAGACTCCTGCGGTGACGGTAGTTCCTGGCAGTTCCTGCAGTTCGGGAGATCCAGCAGAGGAAGAGAGGCTCTCGTCATGACGGAAGGTTTGAGTTACTGCACTGCCCAGGGATGAAGCCAGCCGCAGTGCTGCCAAAACGAATAAAAGGTATGCTCCTTTAAATCGCGGTCGTGGTGGACGGGTGCCTGGCTATCCGGTCTCCGAGTGCAGGGCACTGGCGATTCGACCACGGCAGGTCCTGGAAGGCAAGGGGTGAACTGGTTGGCCCCACCAGCTCAGGGGAAGAAGACTCTTGCAGGCGAAGATCTCGAGTCGTTGGAGAAAAGTGGTGAAGATCTGCAGCAGGGCTTCAGCAGTGGTTCAGTCATTGCAGATGTCTTCAGCTTCTCTCCTCTCCGGGTTTCTAGCTCCAGTGGCGACGTCTTGTCCTCCAGTCCTCAGAGCCGTGCTTTTATGCAGTAAAATCCCCATTCATACAGCCTAGCTGTCACTCACACAGTGAGTGGCGATCCTGGTGAGATAACCCCCCAGCCTATCAGGGCAGAGTGCGACTTGGGTTGCCTAGGTAACCCTGTCCAGGGTGCCTATTCCCCCTCCCACTCATCCTGTCTAACCCAGACTCAGTGGCGCCGAGAGGAGGGCTTCTGAGCAGAACCCTGCCAAAAGGACGAACAAAGGATCCCCGACCCGGGTTAGGATTTCAGAGAAAGACACGAGAAAGAAATATTAACAAAGATCTGGCAATATAAACCTACCAGAGTAAAGTTAATAATAAAATAAACCGGCGGTTTGTTAGAGGCTGTCAGTAAAAGTGGTAGCCTCGAACAATGGGAAAATCCCATAGGGAAATATTCGCGGTCGAATATTTATGGTAGTAACCACTGCCACCAGCCAGAAACTTTGGAGAGAGGGACTGGACTGTACCCTCTCGAAAATGAACACTAGGGAAAAACTATTAACCCTTTCCAGTACTTCCATAGTAAGATGGGTTGTACTGGTTTTGTTCATAATTATTGACTAGTAAAGTCAATGGGGAATTTATATGCCCTGGGAGACAGTAGTCAGTCCCAGGGTATGGAGTCTGTGTTTGGGGGTCACTGTGACACCCCTGTGTTACTGCACTGAGGGTGCTGTGTAACACACATGTAAAAAGATGATACCTATGAGGGTGAGAAAAAACCCATAGACCATAAGCACTAAAAATAGCCTAAAACACACATCAGCAATCTGTCTGAGGGGCAAAAAAGAGTCTCACTCTTAGCAGGAGAAAGAAATAAACATTTCAAATCCAGTAAAGCTGCTGGGTGAATCTATAGGTAAGGGAAATTAGCCCTAGATGAGAATTCTCCCTAACAGTTCCCTCTCTGCATTGTTCCTAAACGTGTCCGCTGCTGCTCTGACCTGTGTAAGCATGGACCTGGGAGGATTCGAAGCCTGACCTTGCTGCAGCCCGGGCAGGTCTACCTGACTTTGAGCACACTAAATTCTGTAGCCATGGCGATACCTCTCATGCACATTTGACAACTTGGCAACGTCTGCCACAGTGTGCTCATTGACTCTACTGGACCCTCATTAGTATCAAAAACAGTTTAATATGATCAGGGATGTTGGATTTGTACACTGCATTTCGCAGTGCCCTTGCCTTAAACTTCCATCTGCGGAACTGATCAGACAGACCGGCCAGTTTCCTGGTGACTAGAATGGGTGAATGATCCAAGGGTATCAGGTAATATTATCCCCATATATATGGTCGCCGTAAATAATATCGCCGGGAAAAGGTTGCGGCGATATTATATGGGTGACCATATATATGGGGTCAAGAGCAAAAAAAAAAAAAGAATTTGAAAAAAAAAAAAACGTTTGGGGGTTACAGGGGTGTCCCCCGCATGTACCATGCAATAATGTCGCCACAAAAAACGGGCATTTTTCGGCGATATTTTTTGATGGCGAGATTTTTGTGGCTACATTATTACATGGAACCGATCCAAGTAGGTTCTGGTGAGAAACTGGGCAGCAGAGATTCCATTTAGGAGCATGGCTGAGACCAACCATAAATCAGTCCTAGAAAAGGAGTCATGCACCGAAGAATAGAAAGTATATGCATGCTCATGGGGAGGTAGTGCCCTCCAGGCATCTAGTAATGCCAAACCATCTATCCCCTCCCGTAATGATCGAGAGGCTTTGGTGATACTCCTGTGCCTAGTAGTGGGGCGATCTATTTCTATAGCTAAAATGGTATTGTCGACCCCAGCCCATATCACCAGTACATGGAATAAGAAACAAGTATGTTAGTAACATAAAAATTGGGGATCATCTACATTGGGCCTATGTACATTAACTAAAAGAATAACACTGTCTGCCATCACCCAAAAGACCACTACCTATCTGCTCTGTGGGTCAACATGTATCTTCCTATGTTGGAATGGGAGAGAGCTCTGCACCAACATCACGACCCCTCTTTACTGTGAAGAATATGAAGCATAATATCTGTTGTCCCCCCAGCTCTTAGCGAATCTGTCTTTATGTGTTGCGAACGCATGAGTACTTAAAGGAACAACACTTTCCCCCATGCCTCTCAGCGTGGAGGAGTAGCTTGCGCCTCCTAATCGGAATGCCTAGCCCCCTGTCATTTCAACTAATGCAGATTATCTCAGCCATCTCCCAAATGCCAGGAACATGTTTTTAGCAGTACCATTCCACGCAAAGTGGTATTGCACATAGTAACACATATAGAGTACCCTGCATCCTGTACTTGTATATAATAATAGCCAAGCATGGTTTTTATGTCCAACTCCCCACCCCCTACCTCGCCACCCGCAAATCTGTGGCAGCGTACATACCAACTAGAACACCCCAAAGAAACTTGCAACATTGCATGACGGTAGCTGACACTTGGGACGAGACACAGACCTTGTCAACTGACTATTGGAAATCACATTTTGTAACAATAACTTGTGCCCTAACCCACTAGGGAATCCAAATCTAGATAACCCCTGAACTAGTATCCAACTCCAGAATCTTATCGCACAACTTGGGTATGACCCCACCGTTCCATCGCCGCCATCTGCGGCAGGCCAGTGCATAAGTCCTAGAATGTTTGCCTCAATAAACATTGTCGCTTCTTCTCGCAGCATGAAGAAATGTATATTGTTTTGTCTAGTTCTGAGTTTTGCTGGATACCACATGGCGTATTTTATACCCCTCTCACTCAGCATCTTCTTCATCCCGTAAATGTTCTCTGTTTTTGCTGCGTAGCCACTGAGAAATCCAGATATATATGCAGTCTGGTGGATCCTAACATGAGATTGCCCTTTTCCCGGGCGGCATGCAGGATGTAGTCTCTGTCCCTGTAATTGAGGATGCGTTCTAATATCGGGTGCAGTGGTGCCCCTGGTTTAGGCTTTAGGGCCAGCAACCTATGTGCCCACTCCAAGGTGAACTAGTGCG
The DNA here is from genome assembly GCF_040938575.1 of Ambystoma mexicanum. NCBI lineage: Eukaryota > Metazoa > Chordata > Amphibia > Caudata > Ambystomatidae > Ambystoma > Ambystoma mexicanum. Next base: position 107,826,660 of record NC_090938.1, on the reverse strand, counting down.
AGAGTTTAGGATTATCAATCAGAGATAGGAGAGTCACCTCAACAAATCCTTTGATACTCCCCTTGAAATTATTTGCAGGAATACCAATGATCCTGATATTATTATGGTGTGACCTGGACTCCAGCTCATGGCAAGTCTCTTGTCAGCTTTCTCGAGTCTGGTTTTGATGGAGCTGATGGTGCCAGTGATCTTATCCAGTTTACCATTTATTGCTGAGAAGCCCTCCTACATACACAGTGCCATTTTCTGGACCTTTGAGGGTTCCACCGGGACCGTAAGCATCTCCCTTTCATATTGCTAGCTGTCTTATTAGACGCCTTTGGTGTGGATTTTGTACATGCGTCAATGCTATCCTGCTTTTTTCCAGCCCCCTTCGTCATTCTGTACCATGTGTCTAGCAGTGCCACACCTCGTTGCACTCAGCTCATTGCCTCTGTATGTCTATCTGGCATGATTAGGGTGGGGGCAGAGACGCAGATCAGGGCATCTCCGATAGCCACAAACAACCCCAGGGCCCTGCTCAGCCACTTCAATAATAGGATATGTAGAACTCCCTGGAGAGTTATGGGGGGACACAAGGGCCTGCCAGCGATTCACAACCACCTGGCAATGGAAAATACATAAACAGATAATTCAGGATTCTGTGGTATTAGCACTCACCAGTGGGGCTCATGAAGTCGTAGCTATGGCGAGAGACCATCCCAGGGCACCACCAGTCAGTTGTATGTTTCTGTTATTTATACAGTAATCCAACCCCCTGGCAGCAGGTCTCTGGGATGGGTCGTGTGCAGCAGGCTCTAATCCAAGGCAGGGGGTGTCATCCACGAGTTTTAGGTGCAGTAGAGGGCCCAGCCTGAATCCCTCTTTGTGCTCTCTCGAACTGTCAGAGGCCCGGGGCTCCGAGTGGCCTCTGTGCTCCTCCGGATCTAGTGCTCCTCTCTGGTGCGTCCCACTGGCCGCTCTCCCTCACCACCGCCCTTCAGCTGTGCAACGGGTCACGTGGCGTCAGGATTCTAGGGCATCAGCATTCACCGGTTATGTCTATGGAACCGCATCTATGACGAGAGACCCTCAAAGGGACGCCAGCAGTCAGATGTATGATTCCGTCATTTATTCAGGAGTCCATGGAGAATCCGAACCCTATCAGCAGGTATGGTGTTCTCTGGGGCAGGTCATATGCAGCAAGCTGTGAGGGGTTAGCAATGTGAGGCGAACCACATTGTAAGGTTGCTCAGCAAATGCCATTTATTATAGTAAATGATTGGATGAACGCCTGACTATACTTCAACTAATGAGAATTTCCCTGCCTAAAATAAATTAAAGGAAACACTCTAACAAAGGGTACATGTCCCTCACACCTATACATACAACAAATAAACAAAGAAACATATGGTAGTTAAAAACAATAACGAATGAATTCAAAATGTGACTACTGTCTCTATTCGCAACCTGGGCTAATTCCCCTTACCTAGGTATATATATATATATATAGGTGATTCTGCTTCACAGTTCAAGAAAGAACACAACAAAAGTTCCAACATAGTTTGATGAGAATTCAACTTGTCATCAGAAAGTTCCAGCACAGTTGATTTATGTCTCTTCTTCTTTAAACAGTTTCTTAGTTCCTCAATAGGAATAATGAGTGTCTCAATCAAGATGATTTCCCACTTTAACAAATTAAAGAAATACAGCTTCTTTGTAGGAGCCTGGCACGGCTCTTCCTAAGACTCCACAAGCAACATAAAATGTTAAGACCACCTTGTAGTATTCCCAGACTTGGCCTGTTTCCCTGCCAAGCCATCCCTGCCAAGTCATCCAAGTCAGCCGTCCGGGTATACTCCCCTGCCCGAACAGCTTTTCACCACTACAAGTGCTTCTGTGGTCAATGGTCAACTCATAATGAATTACAACAGCTTCACAGCATTCAACAATGTTCCGCCTCAAAAGCGTGAATCAACTTTCCAGGATAACCAAGATTCATGCCCTTTAATACTTCTCTACAAAATGGTGTTCCGCTCCTTCTGGATATCTGCTTCCAGTAGGGCAGCCCTTTTGCCTCTCTTGGTTTCCCACTGTACAAGCAACCAAAGACTGATAGGGATAAGGTCTCTTCCTGCATTTCCCTTGGTGTTGGCAATGTGTGTATAGCCAAACCTGCACCAGATTTTGTAAGTCCTATGGCCAACAAGTTTCAGAGTTTATATGCTTTCCATTAACCCGCTTCTGCTGTTGGCAATATTGGTTAAACTGCGTTTTCTTTGGCTTCTGTTTTTCTTGGCTTGGGCAATGCTTGTCAACTCTTAACACAGTTGTCCCCCTGGGTAGTTGGGCTCTCCACCGTCTCACATTTTCAGAGTTGCAGTCATTTGGTCTTGATTTGTTAAGGTGTGGCTGCTTTTCCCTGGTTTGATATTGAAAACCAACTTGGGAATCACTTTTCCTCACAAGGGAATGCTGCCACTGCTGTTCTACAATTGTTCGCTATGCACAAGCAACATGTGACTCACTCTCATTCACAAGCGAGTGCCGCTTCTTCTTCTTTTCTACTTAATCTGAATCTATGCGAGTGCTGCTCACTCGCCAGGGTCTGCCTTCAATGTGTGAGCAGAGACAGAGCACTGCAGAGTCAGAAACACACTGTGAACACTGTGCGCCCCTGTTTCCTTTGCCCCTCACAGGATTTCAGCTGTTATGGCCACAGTCGAACCGGCAAGCTGCTCCTGTAATTCTGCCTTCGATCACACCTCCAATAGTAGAATCTGAGGCTCCTGAGGCTTTCTGGTGCTCGCCGACACCAGAGGCAGCCTTGAGGTCACGGGATGCCCGCCAGCCACCTGAGACAGCCTCCTGGACGCTTCCTGCTGCACAACCTCTGCAAACCAGGTCACAAAAAGGAAAGCTTTCTTCCTGCACGCTTTCCGCTGTGTGATCTCTGTACTTCAGATTTCTGGGGGCACAGACCCTCTCAGGACCGGCAGGTGATATCTACCCAACAATGGTCGCAGCGTCTTCTCGCTCCTCCAACTTCTGTCTGGGCTGCCAGCACGGGCCATGTGACTTCTGCTGCTGCGTTCTACTACTTTCCACCAACCATGCCAACTCATTGCCTTCCACTTTTACCTTTCCTTCTATGGCCTTCCTCTTTTACCTTTCCTTCTATGGCTTTTTAAGCCTCTCAGTCTCCCTCAGGTGTTGGGCAACTGACCACTCCTATACCATGTGCCTCTTAAGCCCTTTTCCTCGTTCCAGTACCTAGGGAATAATGGGACTTGGAGTGGAACAAATTAGGTTTTCTTCTTTCTACTGGTCGGTTTTTAAATTCCAGTGTGTTCCTTATAGCATATTTTAAAGGAACATCATAAGAAATAGACATTAACCATATTCATACAGTAAAAGGCAATTCCTTTACACTGGCGTTATTCGCTAATTTCCTTTCGCTGCCTCTTTGGGCGGAAGGGAGGTTTTCAGCTTTACCGCTGTCCCGCTGTTTAGAAGGGTTTTGATCTTTCCCCAGGTTTAGGAGTACGTGATTGAGTCCACCTCTATTTGTATGGGTATCTCATGGGGCAACAAGATGTTTATCACTACAGGCCATTACATACTTAGACATTGCTCCAGAGAAAGATAAATACCATGTCTCATCCCACAGACGGTTCCTCTCGCTCCCCTGAGCCTTTTCTCCTCCCAGGTGAAGCTCCCGCATCACACCACCCCCAATTTCCGGATCAGAAAGCGTCTGCCTTTCCCTAGCCACCTCGGAGGAGACTTTAGGCTGGGGTTAGTGAGGGATCTGTACGATTCATCAGAAGGCTCTAACCCAAGATAGAGGGTACAGTTTGCGGACTATGGGAGGAGCAGGGAGCCAAGAATCCCTCTGTGTGTTCTCTCTAATCGGTGGAGGTCTGGGGCTCAGAGCGGCCTTTGTGCTACTTCTCTGCTCCAGTGCATCCAACTGACTTTCTCCCTTACTGCCGCTCCTCTACTATGCTCCGAGTCTGAGGTCATGCACCTCCTCCCACTAACCCCTCTGGTGCTGTCAAGGGGCAATGGGTGAGGAACCAGTCCACTGGGTCCACACGCAGCAGTAGGGTAATGCCACGAAGGCAAGGCCCAACATGGTAGGCAGTTGTCTCTGCTCTCGTCCTGGTCTGTGGCCGCACCGTAGAATTATGGTCAGCAGCCACTCTGCTTCCAGGATTGCGTGGGTTTAAGGCAGCAAATGTCCTTGAAGATCTCAGTCTGTGGTGCTGTAATGTAGAGCAGGTATTTTGTCTGTAGTGCAGCAGTGCCCTCGAAACCTCCATGGATGCATCCTTTGAAGAGACAGGGCCTAACTTTATTAGACCTCTGAATCTTTGTAAATCCTCAGGCGATAGGATTATATCAGTGGTTGCTGATCACACCACCAGGTATCCTGATGCAAAACCACATCAAATAATGACTGCCAAATCAGTCATTATAACTTTACTGAACACTCCTACCAGGGGTAGCTTCCCTGAAGAAGTTGTGCCTGCATCATGTAGCAGCTTCACGTCGAGGTATAGCCAGGCCCTGTCGAAGGAAGTTGAGGTGACTTATTATTTGTCATCCACCTCTCCCCCACAGACAGATGGTCTGAGAGAGAGATTATTAGGAACTCTCCAAAGTATGATTGGAGCCCTTAGGGAGCCCCAAAGAAGGCATTGGGTCAGTCTTTCATATGTGAGAAACCTGAAGGTGTCTCAATCACTAGTCACCGGAGATCTGTCATCCAGGTGGCCAGGACACGGCCATCGCTATTGGATCCAGTTCCTGGGGGTGGACCAGTGGGGGGGGGTCACCTGGATGGGGGTCTTTGAGGAGTGGAAGTGGGACACTGATGGGAAAAATGCAGTACCCTTTTCCTTCTAACCCCTTTTACCCATCAAACCCTGGAGGATACTTAGAAGCTCTACCCCTGCCCCTTTTCCGACACAAACAATTTCATACACTCTGAAAGACAACGGGCTAATACCAGAGCCGTTTACCTGACATGTCCCAGCACAAGGGTCAGGCAGCGTCAGGCAACTGACAATAACTACGCACACCTGACAGCCCTTTCCCTTCCCCACAGGGATAAAAGGCACAGCACGAGAGTATGCTTTGGGCAAGGCTGAACGCACAAGGAAACAGCTACACCGGACCAGCAGTTCAAACAAAGGAGAAAGGCAGCGAGACCTGGAGGGATGGCGAAGGTGGAACTGCGCTTGCCCTTTTCAACTCAGACCTGTAAAGCCTCCAAAAGGGAAATCATAAGACTGGGATGTTCAGCTGGCATGTGGTGTGACCAGTGTCAACGGCGCACAGGGCTCCCTGCGCTGATAGCCAAAGCGGGAGGAAGCGATTGCCACTGTGGTGCCGTTTTTTGTCTTAAAAGACAAGAAAACTCTGATAGTTCAGCAAAGTCGGTGAGTCGAAGAAGATAGATAGTAAAACCGAACTGTGCTGGGGCCCAAGTTTGCAGGTGGCAACCTTGTTGAACAAAGAACTTGTGTAAATGAACTTCAATGAAAGCAGAGTGGTCAGGCGTTGCGGGCGCTCATTCAAAGGACTGTAACTGAAGCCTTTTATGTTTGGGTTGTGTTTTTGTTTTGTTCAAACTAAGAAAGCCAATATGCCTTAAGAGAGGCGGAGAGAAGTGCCAAAGTGGTCCTGCGAGGGTCGAGCAAAACCCCTCGTACACTCAAAGGGTTTGACATATGGGAGAAAACTGAATGAATTGTGAAACTGGCAAAGGTAAACCCGACAAAGGGATGTATGCAAATTGATGGTAATGATGTACTCGTGAATATTGTGACGACAAGAGTGAACCCGATTGAGGGAGGCCAACATTGCAAGAGGGATCCGAGCCCGGCTGAGGGGGACCCAAACGGGCGAAGAGCGATCATGCAACGTGAAAAATTACCAAAGGAACTTCTGTTTGTTTATTGTTTTGGTTCAGCCGGCCTTCTAAGGCAAGAGACTTTGCAAGAAAGAGACTTGGCCCCAGAAGGTCCTGGCATCGTTGAAAGGAACTGTAACCTCGTGTTTGCGAGGCCCAGGAGTGTGCTGTGCTCAAAGGTCCTGCCTTGTCCCGTGCTGCAAACGTGGGGAAGAGAGACCCATCACTACCATCCTGACTTATGATTTGGCGAACACTTCTTTCTTTTCTTGTGAACATTATTCCAAACTACTTTGGAACTCAGTTATAAGGATTGGTAATAGTTTTTTTTAGTATAGGCATTTTGTATTTGACAAGAAGCCAGTAGGACTGCTTTATTATTATTTGATGGCCATAGCTTGCTCCCATCTTAGATTTAGGTTTGGATTAGACGGTTTTTCATACCCATTATACAGTTTAATAAACACCCTTGAAGTGTGATCACTTGTGACTGTCTTTACTGTTGCCACCACAAGTTCCTTATATATCATACTTGGTGTTGAAATCCCTGATCCTGGGTTCCTTGTCTGAGCCTTACAAAGTTGGAAGACTCAGTAAGGTGAACTATTCAGTGAACCTTGGTTGATCTAGAAGGCTCCCATAGAGTTTCCCATGGATAGGTTGAAGGATTCTGTCTTTAGGGATGAAATAGGAGCCCTACTCCTGGTTTCAGAAAGGGAGACACAGAAATCTGAGTCTCTCCCTGATCTGTTCCAGGACAACCCTTCTTATGGCTTTATTGAGGGTGGCCTAGTGTCCCCTCAACTGACTCCACAACAGCAAGGAGCGGTGAAAACTTAGCTGATGCAATTTCACCCTGTGTTCTCCCTAAATCAGGGCTTTCCACTTTGGTGTGTGAGCAGTTGGTGGACCTACCAAGTTAAGCAGTTTTAGTTGTTCAGACCAAGTGAGATCTTACATTATGATTGAAGTCAATAAAATGTTTGATCTTGGGGTGATAGAGTCCTCTAGTAGTCCTTAGTCCAGTCCTGTGGTTCTGTTACCAAAACCAGGTACATCTGATTTGAGATTCTAGGGTATTAGCAAATATCCCTGACAGAAAATGGCAAGAAGGCTGCATTTTCAACACCTGAGAGACTTTACCAATTCAGCGTAATGCCCTTCATTTTGAAGAATGCACCTCCAACTTTTCAAAGGCTGGTCAACCACATTCTAAATGGGTTGAATGAATTCTGCATTGCATATCTGGATGATATGCCCCCACCCCCACCATGGGAGGAAATTGTGTTTCCGCCTCTTCAGCAGTCCCACCTGACCATAAAGGCTACCAAGTGCCAGATTGGTCAGCGTTCTGTGACCTACCTTGATCATGTGGTTAGTGGGGACAGGATTCAGTCTCTTCCCAGCAAAATACAGTCTGTACAAGACTGGGCAAACCCCACAACCCAGAGCTTTCCTAGGCCTCACTGGGTACTACAAAAACCTTATGGCAGACTATAGCACGATAGCTGCCCTTCTGACTGCTCTCACTACAACTCCAAAGAAGCCTAAGAAAGTTTCTTGGTCTGACGTTTGTGAGAATGCCTTCCAAGGGTTCTATGATCATTTGGCGACAAGTTTTTTTAATTTGTTTTTTTACAAATGTTTTCATAAAAAAAACTCATCACATTTTTGTTTTATATTCGAGGGGGATCCCCCCAAGCCTCTGCTGCCCTATTATAAAGTCCTAATCCATAACCCCCTACCCCTTTTATCCCCTTAACTACCCACCTTTATTTTTTGATGAGTTTTTTCAATTCATATTTTTCATTAATAAACTAGTTGAAAAAAAATGGCGGCAAAATGACTGTATAACCTTCCATACCAGAAGCATTCCTTTGTCAAGCCCCTATTTTTAGGGCACTTGATTACCAGAGACATTTTACTTTGCAGACAAATGCCTCTGACACTAGGATAGGTACTGTCCTTTTACAGTTAGAGGACAAACACAGGGAACATCCTTTATGTGTTATTAACCGCCAGCTTAAGGACAGAGAGCTCAGGTGGCTGAATGTTTGAAAATAATTTTGTCTCCATAGTGTGGATCCTTCGGAAGCTGAGACCCTACCTCTATGGGACTCACTTCACTGTGCAAACTGACCATAAGCCCTTAAAGTGGAAAATTAACATGAAGGGAGAGAATCCTAAATTGCTCAGCTGGTCCATAAGCCTGCAAGACTTTGACTTCACCATTGAGCATTGGCCAGATGCTCAACATTTCAATGCTGATGGTCTGTCCAGAATGTACAACCGACTGGAACATGAAACCCATCCACGGGTGGAATAGAACCCCCATGTCCCTAGTCTGGGGGCAGGGGGGTGCGAGCGTTAGGAAAGATTTCTCTTTTAGGCAACTTTCCCTCCATATTCTATGGACCCCCAAACGCGTGCTTTTGTTTATTAACCTGACTTTTCTTTACAGGGAAGTGAAGTCTTCAGCTTCACTCCCCTGGTATTTTGCCAATTTGTCTTGGGGAAACTGATCAGTCTTTCAGACTATCAGTACTGGGAAACGCTGTTGCCTGCTTGACTTTTTACTTTTTACCTGTTTGGGTAAATTCTTAACAGTGCAAACGGCATCTTACAATGCAGTGCAGTGGAGATCATTTTGTATCCCCTTAGTCTTATACACTGGGGATTTGTGGTTATTTTTATATGTGCCTAAAGACAAGATGGGTGCAAGAGATACATTTTTCCAATGTTTGCAGTATTTCTTATGTGCACTTTCGCGTTAACTACCTCTGGCTACTAAACATGGCTAGTGCCCTAAAATGGCTATGCCACAAGATTTTTCACTTGTTCTTTGGCCATATTGTTTTTGGCCTTTTCCCTGCCTTCTCGGGTCAGGAAATCCCTTATATGGTCATGCATTCACCCGGGAAAGCTGCTGTTTACGCGGGCTTCTGCATGCCATTTGTGTGTGGACCCAGGAAGTGGGTGGAACTGTCTGGTCTCACTCCACATCAGTGGCACCATAGAGTCTGAGGGCTGTGCATGAGTGACTCCCACAGTGGGCCCTGATTGGACCATTGCTGACTGTTTGAATGGTGCTGTTCCTTAACACTGGTGGGCTTGAACTTGCTTTCTAGTCATGATGTATGCTAAGAAGAGGACTCCTTCAGCCCTTCCTTCAGATCAGCATTGGAGTCAGGTATCCTGTGTAGACAAGCAGCCAACTGAAGATCGGTGGACAACTCCCGAAGAGGCTTGGCATCTCTTCTTGTGTTTGGCCTGGTGAAGCACTAGTGAACTGCCTGATCTGCAAAGGCCTTCTGAGGTGCTTCAACCCTTGGACTGATGGGACAGACCAGTCTCGATGCCTTTCTTTAGATCCAGCCATCCTGATCCCTCGGAATCGTCCCTGGACTACCCAGTGGACTGGGTAGCTCTCCAGTGGTAAACCTCGACTGAAGCATTGCCGTTCTGCATTTTAATCTGGAACGTTGGTGGTTGCCAGACCATGCCACAAGTCTCCTTCCTGCCAATGGTCAGCTCCCAAGGATCACGGGATCCTTTCCTGGATGGTCTGCTTTGACCTTGACTTGAGAGATGTCTGCTGTTTCCCGTGTGCAGAGACTGTCCCTGTCTGGTATGGTGTCCTGAAGAGGCCTGCATAGGTGCCTGCTGCATTTCATCATCACAAATGGTTTCACTCAGCTGCTTGACCCAACCAGATGAATTGTTGCACCCGCAGCTCCTGGGCATCTTCTCCTGGATCCAACGGTGGGAAAAACTACCTCCAGCGACTCCCAGTCGACCTGCCTAGTCACTTGAGAAAATCAAATCAGCGTTAGGGGGGTGAGTACTCACAAAGCATTCAGCAGCTCCTGTCTCCTCTGCAATAAACCTTAGAATGAACTTTGACTTAATCCATTCCATTGCTTTTTGATTGTTTGATCCAAAAGCTGTTCTAAAGTATAGGGAAATAATCTTACTTACCTGTAATATTGTTGACAACTCTTTTGGAACATTTTTCACCACCACAAGAACTCTTCCTACATCTGTCCCCTCTTCTAAGAAGAAGTGGTGTGACTTTTGGGCACAAGGCCCTAATCAACATAGGGATTGTATTTATAAAGTTAGAGTATCATTCTTGAGAACTGGTTTTACTTATGACATCACTACTTACATTATTTCAGCTGAATACGTTATTGTATGCATTTCTACAAACCTAAGATTACTTTATACATGTTGCATAACTGAGTGTTGTGTGATAATAATACTTGCTTGTTTCATGTTTCTAGTGTTTCTGGGCCTATTATAAATAGAGTATGTGTGTGCTCACATGTCCAAAGGGAATTATTGTGTGATTCACTGTGTGGTATCATTGTGGACCTCTGACCTCACTCACTTTCTCCTGAGACTAATCCACTCTCCACGCTTACCTTGATTGGGTTTGGCTAACCTCTCAACAGTTCCCCTGTTCACTATAACTAGGGTGGCCCCCTAACAGAAGAAAGCAATCACCTGGTACATCCAAACCACAGAGGGAAGGGGCGTTATTCCATCATTTTTCTGGTCCCCCAATACTCTGGCGGCTACCGACTTGTCATTGATCTCAAAGGAGTCAACACATATGTGGTGAACGTCACTTTCAAGATGGAGAATTTGCAACAGATTATTAATGTGGTTTCATCCAGAATTTGGCCCGGTCGCAGATCTGAGAAGCTTATCTCCATGTTCCCATCAGGCCATGTCATCACCAATGTGTGAGGGTCAGCATCGAGGACCTGCACTTCCTGTTCACTGTCCTACACTATGGATTGAGATCGGCCTCAAGAGTCTTCACCAAGATCCTGGCACCCTTGGTGGGGAGGTTGCATGAATATGGAGTGATCATCCTCCCCTACCTAGATTTTCTTTTGATTGTCAGCCCCTTTCCACAAAGCTTTGATGATGACATGTCTAGAACGCAACTTCTTACTGCTTGTGGGTTTCTAATCAACTGCAAGAAATCTCCACCATCTTCATCTCGGGATCTCCGGTTTATCAGAGCCCGCTTTCTGATTGAGCAGACCCTTGGACAGAAGAAGGCACATTGTCCAGGAGGTGTCACACCCGTTTCAACATAGAGATAGTTGTGGGTTCAAGGTCTAATGGCATCATCAGTGTATATCATCCCCTGAGCACATCTTCACCTGCAGACCCTTCTGGTATACCGTCAATAGGGAACTTTCGATTCCCGGATCAGAGCTGCTCTCCAGTGCTGGCCCAACCCACAGAATCTGAAAGGTTCACCTTGCCTCCCTTCCGCAAGGCTGCTCTTGATCACCACAGAGGAAAGCGCCATGGACTCGGAAGCATTTTCTGGGAATGTGACCATCCACAGATTATGTGCTCAGGAGCCAATGATCTCTTGATCAACCTTCTCTATGTCTTCCCTCCTCTTTCCTGATCAGCAGGGTGCTGGGATCGATAAAGGACAGCAACTCCAGGTTAACCTTGATTGCCTCTTATTGGACAAGGAGATCTTGGTTCCTCCTGCTGTTTCCACTGGACTCCGTTTCTTCTTGGAGTACCTGAGGTGATCCAATTGGTGGGAATTGGGACTGATCAGGTGGGCCCTACTGGCTTTCACCCACCTGATCCCCTGATCCCCTGGCCAGTTCAGATTCAGGCAGACAACACCAAGTCATTGGACTATGTAAATCACAAGCCAGGCATGGGTTCCCTCCAGTTGGCAAAGATCGTTTCTGCCATGGGTTCTTTAGCAGAACAGAACCTTCTATCTCTGGAGGCCTCTCATATCAAGGGGGGGGGGTCAACATCACTCCAGAGGACACCCTCAGCAGAGTGTTCCACTCTTTGCCGGACCTGACATTTCCTCAGCAGCCTTTCAAATGATCACTGATCTGTTTTGGTTACTGACACTTGACCTCTTTGCTTTAGCTAGCAGTGCCACGCTTCTGCATTTCAGTTCATGATTTTCTGAGGATTTAGGCATCAGTGACTAATTATCGCTCTATTCCGTGGCCAAGACACCTTTCATATGCTTTCCCCCCATGCCTTGATCCCCATGGACCCAAGAATAATCAAAGACAACAACTGCAGGGTCATCTTGATTGCACCTTATTGGATGAGGAGATCTTTGGTCCCCCGGCTGTTTCAGCTGGCCTATGCTTCCCCTGTCTGCTTCCTAAGGCCTCTGCTTCAATTCTTCCCCTTGGGTCCTCAAGGTCGACCAACCAATGGAGTTGTGTGACCTGGTTATTGAGAGGACAAGTATCCAACAACAGGGTCTCCCAGGTTCCATCTCCTCTATAGTCCACGGATCCATACATCCCCACCCTTACTCGTTTATGCTTGCCATTGGAGGTCCTTTATCACATTGCGTGGGTGGAATGACTTCTTGGCCCTAGGCGTGAGAGGTCCCGCCATCACCCCATTCCTACAGGACTGCTTCAATTTGAGTCTAGCTCACTTCTCCCTTAGGCACATCGGGCAGTGGTACAGGTTTCCCATGCCCCCGGAGTTTCAGTGGGCCCAACTAATGACATAATTTCCAGCCTCATCAAGAGCTCTGACATTTACTGTGCTAAGGTGAAGGCTCTTACACCTCACTGGAATGTTCCATGGATACTCTGGTCTCTTCATGGTCCTCCCTTGGATCCTCTTGCCTAAGCAAACCTGAGGTACCTGACAGTGAAGACCATTTTTCTGGTAGCCATCACCTGCGCAAGGAAACTGCTGAACTGAGGGCCCTGTTGTGCACGCCTACCTACCTGGTGGTCAGTCCCAATGCAGTTTTTCTGCGATGTGATGTGTTTTTGACCTGAGTGGTCTCCATCATTCATATGTTCCAGACACAGACCTAACATCTCTTCCAGTATCCCTTACTTGGGAAGGGCAGCTTCTGGCTACTCTAGATGTCCAGTCTGTCCCCTTGACTACCTTAGTGGTACAGCTCCTTTCCAAACCTTGAGCAGTCTATTTGCCATTTTTGGGGGTAATGAGGAAAGGTCACAAGGAGTCCTCCATCTCCATCAATCATTGGCTGAATGACTCCATCTCTTTGTCTTATTCTTGGCTGCCTCTTCACCTCATGAGACCTTCTGGGCAGGTCGATGAGAGGCATGCCGGTCTCCTGAGCAGAGGCAAAGAGGCCTCCCTCATCAGCAACTGTAGTTTTCTGCTACTCCTGCGGAGTGGGGACTGAAGGTCCCGTCCCCGCTCTGCGGGGGCTCCCATAATTAGGGAGGAAAGGGGACTTTCAGGTAGGTGTGCAGTATGCACTAAGACTTTCCTTACTCTTGCGTCCTGTCCCTTTCCACCATACCTATGGAAGTTACCATGGATCAGTGATCGATTGTCTTATCTTCGCTCTGTGGGAACTCACATAAGTATGGAGAATGGAGACTTTGGCCTAGGAGTACAGAAGAGTGCAGTATAGTTCAGCATCTTTTCCTGCTTTGATATTGCGGGAGCCACTAAGCATAGTGAGGGAGCACAAACAGCAAAAGGGGTTTCAGGCGGGGGGGGGGGGTGGGAGTGGGAGTTATCTCCCTGAGAAAATGTTTTAAACAATTGGTTAAAATTATGAATTTTATAGCACAAAAAAAAAAAAGCCATACAGTTAAGAAATTAGTTTTGTTTGGTGGCACATGAAAAAATCCAATAGGTGCCAATCACTAACAGTGTACAGGAGCGTTTTCATGATGTCTTCCCACAATATGTGTCAGTATAAAAGAAGTCCATGCTGGCTGATCCCATACATGTACATGCAGGCTGCACCAATATATAAACCAGTATTACCATATATGAACCTACACCCGTTGACTTTGCAAGTAAGTAAATGCCATGCCACAGTAAGAAAGTATATACAGACTGGCTGTACAAGGTAGGCCAGTCTAGCCACATTATAATACTTATAATGTTTGATTTACCCTTGATGTCCAGTGAAAAATGCCAGGCCACAGTAGGAAAACATGACCAAGCTGGTTGCACCAATGTCTGACAACCTTATCATAATAACACTTAAATGTTTGCTTTACTCTTGATGCCCAGTAAAGGAAAATGCCATTCCACAGTTAGAAAATATGGCCAGCCTGCCTGCACCACCAATGTGGGCCAGTCTAGCCATGTAATAACACTTATCATGTTTGATTTACCCCTGATGCCTAGTCAAAAACACAATGCTGCCAGTAACCCCCCTGCCTAAAATTAGAGGCCCACTCCCCCTTCACATGAGCAGGCAAACCCACTCACTCATACGACACACATGACTCATTCGCACATGCATACATAAAACATACTCATTCACCCATGCATTCATACAACATTTAGACAAGCATGCATACCTTAAAACAAACATACATAGACACATTCACAAACAGGCACATTCATACACATGCACACTCAGACAACCCCCATTGCATGCACGCATACTGTGGTAGGTCAGGAGAAGGAGATAGACACAGTGGTGGCATTCCTAAAGATATTGTACTTAAATAATATGTGAAAAGGCCTCACTAGCCTATGGATTTCCCTACCTAACACAACTAATTAGGGTGCTTGTCATCTGTTGTGAAGTCCAAAGTAATATTTATGTCCTACGTCCAAAACTAAGCTACAATTCCCTATGTGGTAGGTCAGAAGGAGGAGACTGACAAATATTTGCCATGTTCAACTTGCTTTTTATTTAAATAATAAACCAAATGCCCCACTAACCCCAGTCTATGGGATGCCCTACCTAACAAAACTAAACTAGAGTGCTTGTCATCAGATGTGAAGTCCAAACGTAATCCATCAGAAGCTAGACTAAGCTGACCCTACCACTATTAATAAATAACAAAAGACCAGGAGAATGACTCCCTTCTCCTGGGAGATGCTTCTCAACAGAAGTCACTTCAATAGGATACCTTCAAATATTCTCTCGCTATTCCTTGTAATAGTTCCTTCAATTCTCTCAATAGGTCTTCCCAGGCCCTTGTGTATTTGTTCTGCTTGTTTCTCCAAACACTTTTCTTCATCTCTAGATGTGTAGACAAAGTACCTTTCTTATTCCTCTCACATTCTTGCCACTCAAAGGAGCATGTATCAAGTATTCCTATGCAGTGCTTATACTTTTGCCAATCACTGGGACAAGTAGGTTGTCCCCTGTATAGTCTTCACTCTTCATATACTTTTGCCATTTACTGGGATGAGGATGCAGGGTCCCAGAGTGATCTTCACTCTTTATATACTTTTGCCATTTACTGGGATGAGGATGCAGGGTCCCAGAGTGATCTTCACTCTTTATATAATTTTGCCATTTACTGGGAAGAGGATGCAGGGTCCCAGAGTGATCTTCACTCTTTATATACTTTTGCCATTTACTGGGATGAGGATGCAGGGTCCCAGAGTGATCTTCACTCTTTATATACTTTTGCCATTTACTGGGATGAGGATGCAGGGTCCCAGAGTGATCTTCACTCTTTATATAATTTTGCCATTTACTGGGAAGAGGATGCAGGGTCCCAGAGTGATCTTCACTCTTTATATACGTTTGCCATTTACTGGGATGAGGATGCAGGGTCCCAGAGTGATCTCCACTCTTTATATACTTTAGCCATTTACTGGGATGAGGATGCAGGGTCCCAGAGTGATCTTCACTCTTTATATACTTTTTGCCAATCACTGGGATGAGGATGCACGGTCCCTGAGTGTTCTTCGCTCTTTATGCTTCGCTCCCCGGGTCTCACACTCTCCCCTGTACCTGTATCAAAGGGGGCCTGCGTCACCGGTTCAGTGTTCTCTTTCTCTCCTCTGGGGTAGGTCAAGATCATTCTCTGGTTTCTCCTGTGTCCCTCTTCTAACACATTTCATACTTCCTTGGTGGTTTCATTAAGAAAAGGGTTTTTCCTTCGGTTCTGTTCCACGCCACCACCTTCCTCCTTTAGTCTGTTGGTCGGGTTCTCCTCTCATGAATAGACCTCTTCGGGTCATAATTAGCATATCGCTAATCCGGCACACCAACGGTAGGGCTCTGCCCTGGCCCGTCTCGAATGTCTCTCCAGGGACTGTTTGGCATGGGCTTGAGGGCAGAGACGTGCCCACAAAGCCGAGGGGCGAAAGGTGCATACTGCAGATAAGAAAGGATAGGCAAAACTACAAAGGCAGTGAACAGAAAGGGGCAGGGAGTACAAGTAAGACAAACACAGGTTCCCACTTGAGGTGTACGCAGAATGGGGCACAAGTTTCCCACAGGGTCAGGGGAAACTGTAGCCTTCGGTGCTGGTTACTATTACCCCACTCTGAATGCTCAATGCTCATGGAAAGGAGTGGGTGCTTGTGTCCAGCCCCTAAGGCACGAACAAGGAGACAATCCTCCCAAGACTGAAGCCTGTATGGGTCCAGCAGGAACTACATTGACTGCTCCTGGAACAAGCTACAATACTGAAACAAGACAAAGGAAAGGGGCAGAAATTGCCTGCTCAGGCAAAGAACAGTGACAAAACTATCCAGGGAAAGAATAGGAAGTGAAAGTGAGCAAGATTCAGGACAGAAAACCTTAAGAAAGAGGAAAAGTAAGAAGACAAGAATCTAAGTGCAAGGATACAGGAGAATGGAACTGCAGCCTAGAAACGAAGGACTGGAATCAAGGAACAGTGAACTGGACTGTAGACCAGGAACAAGAAAACTCAGGACCGGAACTCTGGACTAGGATAACAAGGACTGAACTGCATACTGGTAACAAGGAATTGAAGGACCTGTAACTCTGCACTGGAATAACATGGACAGGGCTACAGACAGATAACACAGAAACTCAGGACTGGAATATAGGAAGCTAATTCAGGTAACACGGAGTATGGGCACAGAACAAGGAACTGCAGGCAACTAACAAGATACTTGGTGGTAGAGAGCAAGGGGGTGCAGACGGGGAACAGAGGGCTGCAAACAGGGGAACCGTGCTGCAGTGTAGGAAGCACAGAGGTGCAGGGCAGAAGGCAGAGCAGCAGGGCAGCAAGGCAGTGAGACAGGGCACTGGAACAGGAGCAGGTTCGGAAGGACACAGAATAAATCCAAGGATCAAAGCACAAGGCGCTAGGAGCAAACTCAATGCAAGAGCCCTGTACTCCTGCAGGCAGCTGCTTACAATCTGACGCTTGTGCTAAAGCAGGCTCATTAGCAGCACCAGGAGCGCCACACCTGCTAGGTAATCTGCCTCCTCCCTCTCTGGTCCTCGGAAAGTGAACTCAGCACTTATCTCTAAGGCTTATGGGGATTGTAGTTCTAAGACTGCTGCATAGTGTGACAAATCTACCCATATCTTCACTGATTCTCTGGAGGGAAGCTTCCCTTGCATGGCCAGGTAAAGGTAGAAACTACATGACTCTGACCCTGGTTGTGGCAATCTGAGGGAGAACGAAGCAGGGGAGGACAAACTCCAGAGAGACAGAAAAATACTAAATCAAAATAACCCTTTAGATGTAATTCCCAAATACACTTAAGTATGCCTGCATGGCTTATTGTGACATAGAAAAAGAATTCACAAGTGTTCATGAAAAACAACTTTATTTACCTTCCTCCCCCTTTTAGTACTGACTCTTAATTACTTATGCCTATTCAATTTGGATATGAACTAATGAAATTGCCTTACCCCCCAAATGGCCAAGAAGTGCTTGTATGAAGGTGTAATTCAGTAAGCAACGACAGGATAAAACGAAAAATGGCAATGTTAGTAAAGGAAGTCTGCCCGGGTGACACGAAGGTCGCAACTAGATACGGGTTGGTGCATTACTCAACAAAGTGTTTGGAGAATGCATTGTTCTGTCTTTTAAACTTCGAATGTCCATAGGCTCTTTACAAGGAGGTAGGCTCAAGGATGATAGATGTCAGAGAAGCAAAAGAACAATGTCAGTTTATAAGGATACAGCGGTGCAGGCTTACCAGGTGTATGTTTCTTTGTGCAAAGATACGTTCCAGGGAGGCAACGCGGCTTCAGGTTGCAACAGGACTCGCACGGTAGCAATGTGGGATTACTGCAGGGCCCTGCTTGAATGCCAAGAGTGTTATGTGATTGACTGGCAGCAGGCGTCCAGAGGGATGATGTGTAGCGAAATACACAAACACGCACAGGAGTAACGGCATACACAAATCCCGCACAGGGAAGTAACAGGAATACCAATTCAAAAGGTCCAAACGTTGAGAGTGGGCAGAATCGATTCAGCGGTCTGGGTCGGTGACAATAATGTCAAGAATTCCAATGGAGCAGACGAAGGATGGTAGGTTAGGCAATCCGGAATCAGGTTTGTAAGGAAACACCAAGGATGTAGAATAGGAATTGTAGTAACGCTAATTAGAAGCGTTACCGCACAGGCTCAGTGTTCTTTTATGACAGTGGTGAAGGGCGGCGTCTGGAGGCCCCTGCCGCGGTCAGCTGATGGATCACGTGACATAACTGCAGCTCTTCTGTTTTAGACGCGGATATAAAGAAACATTTCCTAGGCAACCTCCAATGTTGCCAAAATGGAGAAGCCCCGTGTCTAGAATAGAAGAGACGCCCTTGAATACGGGAGGATCGCAAAATGTGAGCAACAGAGCGAGCTCCGGATGTAACAAATACAGGATGGGAAGTTGAACATTCAAGAGAATTGTGTGCTTGAAAGAGACTCAAGGGAAGGATCATTCCCCTGGAATAACATTGAATTATATTAAAATACTGAATGCCGAAAACAAAAGGAGCAAAGGGAAAGAGTTATTTTCCTTAAATCTGTGGAAGTGTAGCAAGTAGAGAAAGTCAGGGGAGAAGTCTTCCCCCCAGAAACTGTGAAGTGAAACATTATACAAGGAAAGGAGACCCCTTTGAAACAGTGGAATATTATTTGACATATTTTCTGGAAGTACCGGACAGACAGTGAAAGACCAGAAGAAACTTAGAGGAAGGGAGGAGCCTTCCTCTTGTGCAACTTGTATTCCTTTTGCTTTTTGCACCTTGCAACTTTATGTTTAGAACTTTGAAAGAAAGCTACAAGTGCATAGTTTAAGTAAATCCCCTTCTACATGTTATACAGAGTTTAGAGGGTAAGGGTCACTTTAGGGTTTTTGGACACAGGACTGAGGACGCTCTTTGGTTTAACATCCTAACAGAGACGTTCATCAGTTTTTTTGAGGCAGGGAAACCCCTCATAGACCTAAGGGCAGGTAGGACTGTCCCAATCCCCTCTTATTAAAGACAATAAAAGTGTGTGACCAACACTTAACATGCCACTGTGTCATTTCTTACTCTTGATCCCTTACGATTGGAATGGACAGGGAAAGGGAACTGCCACAAGATGAATTATGGGATATGTCATTTGTGAAATTAAATAAGGAAGTACCAACGTCTTGAAAACGGAAAGTAAAGACAAAAATATGAATAGGTATTGTCCAGGGAGGATTATGATGATGAATGAGTCCCAAATTGTCCTCAACGGGTGCCAATTGGTGTTCCAGTGGCACATTTGTGACACTGTTATGGATTTCCTCCGCTCTGCTAGTCAGACAGCATACTGCTGTCCCTTCTTCTGCGTTGCTGCTTTTTAACAGGCAAGGAAATGTCTCCCTCGGTTTCCCAGCCTCCCCGATCAGGCTGGTTTGAAACTCCTGGATCTCACTTCCTTGTTCCCTTGGCCTTCCTCTTTTTATGACACACTGCTGGGACTTCCCTAACTTCCAAGCAAAGTCCTTCATTTGTGTTCGGGCCATATTCACTGTGCATCCTCTTGGCTTCTTCGTGTCAGTACTTGACAGACAATCACTCTTCATTACTCGCACATTCTTAATCTTCACAGTACCTGGTTGATATTGTTTTTCTGGTATTACATTACAATAATACATGTAAGCAGAGTTTAATTGCTTGTCAGGCAATACAGTTGTACTAGTCTTTGGGGGATAGTAAGAAGGGAATTCCTTATAGGAAAGGGAGCCCTTCTCCTCAAGAGGGGAGTCTCTACCTGTAAGGTCCTGCTTACCACCACCCCTAGGGAGAATGTTGCATAGCAGGCTCACCTCCCTAGCCTCACAGGAAGGAGCTCCCCCCTTTGGGGAAGTGACTGAATCCCTTGATTCGTCACATACCGTTCACCTTGGTCTGATCGCTTCCCCTAGTTCACTGATAGTGAATCTCCTGAGGAAGTCTACGTTCCCTTGCTCTTTCCCTTTTCCTTTTCTATGCGTGACGGCGCAACAGAAGGGCTGTAAGCCAAGAGTCCACCTCATAATACGAACATTTGGATCCTTCCTAAGTCTTATTCACACAAGGGGAAAATGGTGGGTTACTAATCAGAATTTCTGACAGGTTAAATAGTATTTTGAATACGTAACCACCCACTCAATGGCTAAAGCCTCCAGTTCAATTGTGGCATAGTTCTGCTCTGTCTGGAATAACCTACGTTTTATGTATAAGACAGGATGCTCTATGCCATCATACTCCTGGGCGAGAACAGCGCTTAGGCCAAACGTCTGTCTGTAGGATAGATTCCTTATTAGGAATAGGTTTGCCACATAGAATAGCTTTGAGATTGTTAAAGCTATCTTGATTTCGTTTCTACCAGCTTAGTTTTTGTGGCTCTGCGTTTTTGAGCTTATCAGTCAAACTAGCCTTGATGGTGTAATAATTGTGTATGAATCTAAGGTAGTATCTAGTAAGACCCAAAAAGGCGCAGAGTTCTCTTTTTTTTCAGAGGGGGAGTCGGTTGGACAGCTTTCACTAATGTCTGTCTGCGGTAGCACTAGGCCATTGCATAGAAAAAGACCTATGTACTTAACCGCTGACTGAGCCAAATGGCACTTTTTAAGAGTAGCTGCCAAACCTGCTTTTGTAGGGCCCTGACTATTCTGTACAGGTGAAAAAGATGTTCTTGCAGGTCTCACTATGAATGAGGATATCATCCAAGTAAGGGCCACAAAATTGGGAAAAGGGTCGCAATACTTTAACCATCAATCTTTGGAATGTAGCAGGAGGCCCTGTGTAAGCCGAAAGGCAACACCTTAAATTGGAACAATCCCATAGGAGTGGAAAAAGTTATCTCTTCATTAGCAGGATTTAATGGCACCTGCCAATAGCCATTGGTTAGATTGATTGTGGAGATATTTCGTGCCAATCAATTCCTAGTGTGAGGGAGGCATGATATCAAACAATGGACACTGACACAATATTCACAAGTTTGAAAACCTTTATTTATTTTGAATGGGGTTGAAAAACTCCTATCTTGCCCTGACACTAAGATGGGAGTGCGCTCATCCATCAAAATAAAGGATACACAGTCCTGGTCAGTCTGGTCCAAATCATAATATTCAAACCAGAAAACCAACTCACACCTATCTGCCCGTACAATGTCTTGCATGCACTATGCAGAAAAACCACTGTCCAACCTTTCCCGTAATAAACATTTAGGATTGAGATCTTGGTACAATCCCTCCTACACTTACCCACTACTCATGGACACTGCCTCATTAAAAGCCGACTTCCTATACCACCAAGGCAGTACGCTATGCTCTTACCTATGCCACCATACCCCTGAACTCCCTCTCCAAAAGCCCCTCAGCTGTCCCGACTCCAAGTTTCGCCTCCGGCCCATCAAGCCGTGCACCATACCGTGCACCCAAAGTGATCACAATCCCTATAGACACTACAAAGCCCTGTGCGCACCTCACCTCCATCCATAAGTTGCCCTACGTGCCTAGCAGGATAGAAAATACACCCTGTAGCAATACATATGCACAGCCTCTTCCTCCCCGGCCCACCAATTCCAATCAGTAATGTACTGCTGCTGCTGTTTCATACGATGTATGTGCACGCCTCCTCACTCCCAGTCTTCTAATGTCAATCAGAACTGTATTGTTACTGCTGTTTCAAATATTGCATGTGTACTGCCTCCTCTTGCCCAGCCTCCCAATGCCAATCAGAAATGTATTGCTCCGGCCGTCTCAAACAATGTATGTTGTAAGGAACTCATGGTGGCAACAGTAAAGACAGACACAAGAGATCACAGTTCAAGGATTTGTATTAAACTATATGCAGGTTGGAAAAACGCCTAATCTAAACCTAAATCTAGATGGGAGCAAGCGTCTACTATCAAATGAAGATAAGGCAGTCCTTGTGGTGTTGTGTCAAAATAAAGGGCCTAAACTAAGAAAACCCTATTGCCAATTGTTTATGCTAAATACAAAACAGTGTGGGTTAGGGTATTCAAATGAAGGAAAATGTTTGCAAAGAAGACGTCAGGATGTAATTGCCAGCTATTCCCCTTGCCCACATTTTGAGCATGGTATAAGGTGGCAGTTCTGAGCACAGCACACACTCAAGCTTTCCTCAGCACGAGCCAACAGTTCAGTTTCAGCTTCTCAGACACCTCGACGGCCAAGTCTCTTTTCCATAAAAAGTCTCTTGCCTTTGAGGATGGGTAAAATAACAAACAACGGTCTGTTTCACATATATACGTTGGGTGATGTTTTCACCCCTGTGTCCCCCTCTTCAGGGAATCGACCCTTCCCAAATCTCAGCCTCCCTCTGTCGGGGACACTATGGCTCTTGATCAGGGTGCTTATGGTTCACCCCTGGGTCCCCCTCTTCTGGGCGCTGATCCTTTTTTCCTTGTGATGTTGGCTGATAGTTTTCATCCCCTGGATCCCTCTCCTCTGGGCTTGGGTGCCAAAACAATTCTTCTCGATATCAGGGCCTTTGGTGGTTGCTTCTCCTAGTTCCAAGGGGCTGATAGGTTTTAAAAAGAACACCAAACAAAAGTTGCTTTCGGATTGTGCTTGAGGTGATGGTTCCACCCCTGGGTCCCCATCTTCTGGGCGCAGACCCCTCGCAAGTCGAATTCAACAACTTTATCCAAAACAGTTCTTTTGTCAATGAGCTTTAGTTGGTGAATGTCCACCCCGGATCTCCCGCGGTCGGGTTCGAAACCCACATGCAACGCTTCTTGCTTGCACAAATCTTCACCAACAAATCCTCATGGGCCCTTTAGACTTCACCCTTTTCCATTAGCATCCCTCGGCTGGGTTCACTCTTGCTAATCTGCACGAAACACAGTTAATGTGCTATGTTTCAACATGCAGACTTCACTTCCTTTAGCTTTCACTATAGTTCTTAGGTCAAGCACATAGCCAGAGCCATCACCGGCTCCAGGCTAGACTACTGCAACATACTCTTCCTAGGAACCTCAAAAAAAACTTGGAGAGGCTACAAGTCATCCAGAATAGTGCTCTCCGAGCAGCCCAAGGCATTGCCAAAAGGGACTACATCTCGGAAGCCAGGAAACTAGCCCACTGGCTCCCAATAAAGGAAAGAATTATTTTCAAAGCGCTCACACTAACACACAAATGCATCCATCTCACTGCCCCCGATTACCTCTCACAAAGAATCCACTCCGTCGCCTCTACAAGACCAACAAGATCACCCTACACCAACATGCTCTCGGTGCCACTAGTAAAAAGATCCAGAGCAGGTGGATCCAGCTTCCCCTATCTCGCACCCACTCACTGGAATGCCCTACCTCCCACCTTCCACGGTGAGCCCTCCCTCCTAGCCTTCCGCAAAGCACTGAAAACCACCCTCTTCTCATAAGGTCCCTCGCAGCTGCATAATACCAACCATATGACCCACTGCCTAAGTTGTATTGACCAACCGCATAAGCTGTAATGATAACCTTTCTTGTTCCTATCTGTATTATGCCTCTTACTGATACCATGCCTGTAACTAAGCTCATGCAAGTAACAGCGCCTCAATGCCCCTGGGCTGCTTGCGAGCTATATAAATTTAAATAAATAAATAAATAAAGGCTTTCGACTGTACAGGGATTTTGCTTGACCTCCTGTATGACCACTTTGACCTATTTTGGCGGCTCCCCTACGGCCTTCTGCTATCTGTAGGTTTAATCAACATGGAATTGACCAGAGTCTCTCGAGTTAGCACCCACGTGCTGCCTGTTTCCTCTGCAGCTGGCTTTCCCTTTCATAATTCACAGTTATTTGAACTTTCTTCAAATGGCCACTTTGCGACTTTCATTCAACACAGTTCAGTACTTATCGGCTTTCCCTGCGACTCACTGGCTGTGATGAACCGGTCGGCTTTCTTTGTATCTAGAGTCAAGGCCAGTGCCACGGTAGCAGGAGTTTGCCCATAGCTCCTGCTTATCAGCGTAGGCACACTCCGTGTACCGTCGGCATCTGCTGCAACACACTTGGGCTATTGTCCTCGGTCTTACGATTCCTTCTGCTGAGGTTTCGCAGGTCTGCGTCAAAAAGGACAAGTTTGTGTCTCTACTTGTTAGCCTCTCGATATTCGCCGCCTTTCTCCTCTTCTTGAACTGCCGGTCCTGGATAGATGTCTCGTCATACGGTCTGCCTTGTTCATCTTGTTGTGCTCTTTTGCTCCACCTTTTATTCCTGTGGGGAAAGGAAAGGGCCATCAGCTGTGTGTGATTTCGGTCAACTGCCTGACTTTGCCTGACCCTTGGGTTGGGAGGAGTGTCAGCGTATCCAACGGGGTATGTTATGATATGTTAAATGAACTTGGTGGAGCGCACATACCCCCGGGGGCATCTTGACGCTGTTGCGTGAGTTTCAGTATAACAAACTCCAAAGCAAATCTAGAACAGAGTAGTTTTCAGTAGTCTGCAGAAGATGAAATGATCCACAGTGCCCCGTAGGGCCAAAGGAAGACCATTCCTTGGATGAGGGAGAAGAGGTGTTATAGGGAATTACAACCCTCGTATCAGGAGGGTTGATGATCTTAGAAGGGGGAGAATGATAAGAATGACCGGCATTGTTTGCAGAGGTGATTGTGGCAATGGTAGTTTTTAGTCCAAGCAGAGTGGGTATTCGGGTATTCGGGACAGAATAACCAGAGAGACGTGGAGAAGAATGATGGGGAGTATTCGGATAGGGAACAAAAAAGCAGGGATTCTGAAAGAGATAGTTTCTGAATGTGATGGGGTTTAGGATCCTAGGGGATTGGTTATATACAGAGGGGTCTGTGGATTTGTGTAAGAGAGATTCAATAGGAGGAAGGGGGGCACATGTGGTACAGCTTTAAAGGTCTCAGGGATCTCACCCTCCTCTTCTTCTTCTCATACCGCGTCTCACCTGGGGCATTCCCCCGAGCATAACCATGAGCTCCCCTATCCAGGTGATCCTCCCTCGCCAGTCTACCCCCAAGGTTAGGATCTGAGAGCGCCAGCCCTTCCCTGGCCACCTAAATAAGGGATTCTCAAGGTCTTGCTGGGAGAATACCCCGAGGTTTCTCACAATGTGTAATGCCTCCTCGTGCCCAGCCTTCCAATGCGAATCAGAAATGCATGGCCTTTGCTGCATCAAACACTGTAAGCGCCCTGCCTCCTCATGCCCCGCCTTCTGCCTCTAGAGGACAATGGAAACATAACAACAGGCCCACCTCTGCTGCCTCCCCTAGCACTGATCAACGCGTGTTCTCTACCCATCCACGCTTTAGACACCCATGATCTTCTGACTGCCAACAACCTTGATGCACTAGCAGTCACGTAAACTTGGCTCAACTCGGCCTCCAGACCATCCCTCTCCCTCGCCTTCATCGCAAGCTACTCTGTCCACAGGAGCGATAGATCCAATGCCAGAGGAGGCGGCGTTGCCTTCATTTCCATGGACCATTTGAGCGGCAGACAAATCCAATCCACACTCAACAACAATTGCGACATCCTCTCCGTCAAACTCTCCACATCCCACACAAATACCACCCTTGCACACATCGTCTACTGCCCTCCTGGCCCTGTCCTCTCATTTGAGGAGGACCTACTCCTTATCTTAGGGCACAACGCTGAACCTTCCTCACAAGTACTCCTATTGGGTGACCTTAACCTTGACCTCAATGACCCTGATGACCTACTAGCTTGCATTCTAGCCAACGCCCTCACTGCACTCGGCTTTGTACAATGTATTCAAATCCCCCGCACACATCAAAGGGTGATCTCTTGACTGGATAGCTGACAACAACTGCCATATCTCCATCAAAGCTAACTCACCTTGTTCCTGGTCTGACCATCATGTCATCTAATTCTCGCTTCCCTATGGTCCACACGCTAAATCCCCCACTACATCGCCCCCCCTCCCTAGCTCATTGCTCTAAGAGACTCACCAAAGAAAACCTCTTCCTTTGTCTTGATGCCCGTAACCCTGACTACTTGGATTCTACTGACCCCATGGTTTTAGCAGACTCATGCTCCAAAACTCTGTGCAATGCCATTGATTCCATTGCCCGACTGGTACC
Organism: Ambystoma mexicanum; assembly: GCF_040938575.1. Taxonomy (NCBI): domain Eukaryota; kingdom Metazoa; phylum Chordata; class Amphibia; order Caudata; family Ambystomatidae; genus Ambystoma; species Ambystoma mexicanum. Next base: position 107,800,513 of record NC_090938.1, on the reverse strand, counting down.
AAAAAAAGCCAAACCCATTTCTCACTCGAATTCCTGGTACGCCCCCAATCTAGCCTCCCTCAGAACTGAAAAAGACACGCAGAAACCTGCTGGAATAACAACCCCACAGAAGACCCTAAACTCTAGTTCTCAAGCCTGGCCAAACAATACAAGCAAGCCATTATCCAAGCCAAAGCCAGCACCTTCAACACCAGAATTGCTAAAGCCAACTCCAACTCAAAAGAACTCTTCGCCATCCTTCGAGAACTTGAAGCCCCTATCCCCCAAACATCTACCCTAACTAAATATGAGTCACGATCCATGCCCCTGACCCCCTCAGGTATAACAGCCCCCTGCCTGGCAGCAGTGGGACTAAAGCCCTTCACACTGGCCCCAAGGGCCTTAAAAACTCCATCAGATCCATCCATGGATTCAGTCCTGGCGCCTTTGGCGTCAGGCGCATTATCAGGAATAAAGCAATACCAGTTTTGGACCTTAATCCAACATGGAGGCCGATTACACAGCTCAGTTCTTTAGAACCAAGCCATGAGGTGTAGTGTTTTGGGTGTGGCTGGGCCTGTAACTACTTGGCCTGGAACTACTTTACCTGGGCTATTTAAACCACACTCAAACAGCAGAACATGCTTCGTGTTATCACTGGCGGCCGCTTGTAATGGGCGGGGGGGGGCGTCGCCCCCCCAGAGAGCACGAGCAGAGAGCACGTCAGTGTGCTGTCAAGAAAGTGTTCGTCTGCATGCATTTTATTTTTTTTACAGAAAGTGTTCGTCTGCATGCATTTTATTTTTTTTACAGAAAGTGTTCGTCTGCATGCATTTTTTTTTGCAGCGCTGCCTGCAAACCAAATAAATCTGTTGCAGCAGCATTCTCATTTTAAATGAATGCTGCTCCAACAGAGGCTCTCTCTGCTAGTCATGGCTTGCCGGGCTGTTTCAGAGGGGTGCGTCCCCTTTTACGCAGCTTTTTCCAATGTAAAGTACGTAACCCCCATGGCAATGCAAAGGCTAGCGGGGCGCTAGAGTGGTGGCCCCGCTAGTCATAATGTGTGCGCAAACAGCGCACCTGCTGAGCACTTCTGCACAGCAACAGCAAATCACTGAATGTCATTGGCTGTTTTCGAGCCAATGGCATTAATGTGATTGGGCGCACACGGCGCTGTGTGCAGACGGAAATCCGGTTTAACCTTGTTGAGTGGACTCTGTGTGAAGAAGACATCCCAACACTCGAGAAGCTGCCCTGAAATCAACTGAGGGTTCACACGACGTATCTCAGGTAAGTGTGTGCGACTTTGTTAGGGCTTAACTTAGTGATGGTGGTGCCCGCCCAGGGAGGCCTTCATTCCCCAGGGACAGTGCTCCCACGACCGTCCTGGTGGAGCCCTGCCCTTGGGATTCCACCAATCTGATAAATTGTCTACATTATTTGTGTGGCTTAGCAGATACGACCAGGTAAACCTTGAGCATTGTATTTTTGGCAGCTCATTGCTTCAAGGGATCTTTTTAGGCTGCTGTCAGAATTTCGGTTATCCCTCTGCCTGACCTGCATCAGATCAGACCACTCTTAGAGGAAAGAAGCCCAGATCCGAAGCAGATAAAGACACATTCCTTTGTGAATCGGTCTTCGTCACACCCACCGACGCTCACAGCTTGCGTCTGTGTTGATTCACAAAAGCGAATCTGCACACGCAGAAGCATTTCATGCAGAGGCTTCACTTTTATGAACTACCACAAGCGGAAAATGCGACTGTTTTGTTCACAAGAGGGTGCACAGGGCATACACAACTCTTGTGAATGGGACCATTCCAGAGTTTTACTGCCTTCTAAAAGGACAAAGATTAGTCAAATATGGCGCTGGCATGGGGCAACGCATTCTAAGCTTCTGCCCACTATCGATCACACGTGGAGCAAAGCCACAATGTTTAGACAGATTTCATAGAAGCGAACATTCCTTTTAACTGTTGCGTTTTGACAGAGAAAAAAACCTTGTGACATTGATAATAAAAAACAGGTTGGGGGGCTTCAGTAAGGGCTAGCGCCGCCATCTATACCAGACCGTTCCCAGAAGTGCTGGCCTCTCTGCCTGTAGGAAGGCCAGCTGCCTGTCTGCTGCAGCCGCCACCCACTCTCCTACCTCCATCCGGCCTGATGCCTGCAGGACCTGCACTTTGGAGATATTTCCTATTTTCCTGCCCTTCCCCGTCCGCTCTCCTTTCCCTCCTCCCTTTTCCATTGTCTCGCTGCACCACAGCCCTTCTCCCTTCCCCTACCGTGCCCTATTTCCTGTGCCAGACCCTCTTGCCTTCTTAGTGGGTGCCCTATCACCACCACTGCTCTCAGCTATTATTCACACTGCCTTCCCCCGTCCACTTCTATACCCTCACTCTGTCCTTCTCTTAGTCTGCACCTCCGCACTGCCTACCTCTCCCCTTTCACCCCCGTGACCTCTTCAGTCTGCCTGTCAACCCTCTGGGTAGAAGGGAACCAATTCCATGCCCCTCGGCACCCAAGCCTCCAGCCCCACTGCTCTGCCTTAAGCTGAGCAGCATCCTGGGGACAGGGGGACATATAGCTGCTCTGTTGTTCAATTCTGCAGGCGAGGACCCTTCCACTCAGAATTCCCTGAGGTCAAATTCAGGCATGAAGCCCAAGGCCAGCCCGCAGAGCTTTCTCCGTCTAGCGAGCCTTGTGTCCCCTATTCGCTGCCACCCCCACTCAGTCAAGCTGAATAATGATTTCCAGCAGGACAGCAGTGAAAGGGGGCATTTTTTTTTCAGAACTTCTAAAAACACGTTAAAACACGTTAAAACAACAAAATATATTTTTTCGACCTAGGAATTCAGACTGGTAGTGTCAGAGTCGCGCCTCTTTTAACCAATAAAACAATGTGTAAAGATATACTGTTGCAACATAAAAACATGTATGTGTTGTATATCGCTATTAAGGACACCTCAGAAAATCGCACTTTGAATGCTTTGTTCACAATGAACGATTGAAATCAAGGCTTTTTGGAATTACCCAAAGTTGGGAGTGCAGGTCTCATTGCATACCGTTCCGTTAGGGAAACGTAAGTCTGCCCAGCCCTAGTTTTATCTCTGTATTCTGGGACCTGTAGTCCAGGTTTTATAATGGGGCAATCCAGGACTTCAAGTCCCAGAATGCAAAAGTAAAAGCAGGGCTAGAGTAATGTTTACTGAACTAAATGGATGAAGCTGGCATCTATGTCATGGACTTTAGCTTTGACGAAGTTGTGAAGATGTACTAAGCTTATACAACTTTTTCTTAGACTTGATTGTGATTGTATTTAAATGATTAATTACTCTTTTATAAGTACCATAATACAGTCTCTAAAGGTGGTGCTGCCATATGGTTGCTTCAAGGTGTTTGAACATTAGACATTTCAAGCAAAACATTATAACTAAACCTCAACATAGTATAACATGACCGAAAAACGGAAACAGGCATCATATTCTCCCCCCCAATCCCCAAAGGTGTGGATAAATACATACAAAGGCAAGTAAAAAAAAGCAACACTAAGGTAACTAGTTAATTTGCATTTAGCTTTGGGAAAAGAACACATTGGGCCCCATTAAAACCCTGGCGGTAGCCGTGCTGTTAAAAGCGGCACGGCTGCCGCCGGAGTTGCATCTGGGGCCGGCAACCGCAATTGGCCAGTTACCAGGTCATGCCGGGTCATGAGCTTGCTCGCTCCAAAATCCGCACCAACAAATTTACGCCCCACCACCTTTCAAAGTCACCAGCCACCACTGCGTGTTATTCTGCACTGCTGCAGCGTAACGCTCAATGTGTCCAGTTCCTGCTCATCTGCTTCTCTGGCGGCCCGGACCTGAAGCTCTAGATCCGGATTCCATTAATAACCTGGAAGAACAAGAACAGCATTAGCGACCAAGAACCCTTACCTGTGAAGTAACCGGTCTTGAATCCATCCTGCGCTTCGCTTACCTCGCCCATCTCCGGAGTTTGCCACAACCTGCACAGATAAAGAAACAAGGACAGCATTAATAGCAATTCTTATCTGGGCAAGCAGCGAGTTTTGGCAGCACCCTGCGCTTCTCTTACCTCGCTCATCACTCCGGAACATCACCGCAACCTGTACAAACAAGAGAAGAGAACACAGGTTAGCAATTAACACCAATAAACAGCGCAGCACTCCGCGCATCACTAACTCAGTGTGGTCTTCGCCATTGCGCGGCAACTCCAAGATCGCAACCATCCCTGTGAAAACAAAAAGAGACATTGTTAGGGAACAGCGTAGTGGAGCAAGAGCCAAGAAGACAGAGACAACACAGGGAAAGAAAGAGACAGAATAAAGATGGAAAAGACATTATAACTCACCTGGAAGACAGCAAGCAGAGTCAGAGTCACAGCCAGTCTGGACCCGACATAAGGGCACACGGACCAGTGAAGCAACTAGGTCCACGGAACGCCCGCACCAACCATGCGCCCCTGCACAGAGACGCAGGACGGAGAGTTCAACGCACAAAAACCTAAGGTGAGCAATAATCTCAAGGGAGGGGATTTGGACCAGAGGGAGGTGGGAGTCCACCCATCACAGAACCAGTATATAAACCTCCATTCTCCTGTTATAGGCGCTACCCAATGTCTGGCACATAACCAAGCAGAGAGGGGTCCGGGATATCGCTTAGACCTCCGTCCAGTATCGTGTGGCGCCCCTGTGGATGCCAGGTGAGCGTAACAATATGCTGCCTGATGCAACAACATCCAGGACTCTCTTCTGTTAAAAATTGACATGTTACAAAAGAAACCTTCTGCCAAACAAACCAGCCTTGCCCATCTGCACAGGCTCACCCTTGCCCCCATTCTAAATAAGCTTGGCGTCCCACTGTTAACCTTCAACAAAATTACCACACAGGAATCACTGCACATTCTCCTGTGCCTCAAGCCCCCACACTGTAAAGGTGATGTCTGCCCAGCCCCCTTGATCAAAGACTGTGCTGAAACATTAGCCCCCTTCATCACTGCTTTCTTTAATTTCCTTCACTACCGGGCTGGCCCCAGCTTGCCTAATGGAAGCCTGGGTCCTCCCGCTTCTAAAAAAAACACCCTTGATCCAACCTCCTCCAATAAATAACCATCCCATCACATAGGTTCCCTTCCTCCTCAAAATTCTCGACAGGGCGGCCTATATCCAAATTCAACACCATCTTGAGTAATCAAATCCTTGGCATGTGTCAATCTGGTTTCCGCCCAGGACATGCCACGGAATCAGCGCTCCTAGATCTGAAAATCCAGATGGACAAGATCAGAGATGGGGGAAAGCTAGCCTTACTCCTCCTCCTTGATCTGTCTGCTGCTTTTGACCTTGTCGATCATAACATTCTTTGCCAAAATCACATCGCCTCAGCCTCCTTCTATATGGAAGCAGCCTCTTGGATCGCCTCCTTTTTCGAGCGGAGTTATGAAAGGCTTTGTAGAAAATGCCTGCGCATCGCCCTCCCCGATCAACTGCGGGGTGCCACAAGGGTACTGCATGTACCCCACGCTTTACAACATCTTTACGAAGCCCCTCTTCGATCACCTAGACTCCCTCAGCATTGCCTACACAAACTATGCTGACAACACACAAATCCTCCTTCCCCTATCTGGTTCCTACCACAATAATGTTGCCGCACGAAACTTCACTTATACCACTATCCAAGCCTGAACGGCTACCCATGGACTCTGTCAAACAAAACTTCACATCATTGGCTCTACCTCAGTACCGAAGCAACTGAGCCCTCTGTACTCAGCCTTCAACATTGATGGCTCAGTGATCCCAGTCTCTGCATTCGTTAAAACCTTAGGAGTGTACCTTGACTCAACCCAATCCCTCACCTGCCAAGTCAATGCCATTTCCAGCAGCTTACTCCACTTAACACATCAATGCCGCTAGACTCTTCCTCACCAATGACAGAGTCTAACCATTGCCCGCTCAGTGGTGGGTGCTAGGTTAGACTACTGCAAACACCCTGTTCGCCGGCACTTCATCTTGCAATCTAAAGAAACTCCAGAATATATAAAACAATGCCCTTCGCCCGGCCATGAACATTCCCAGCTGAGAGCATATCTCAGATGCCCTCAGAAAGGTCGACTGGCTCCCTATCAAAGAAAGACTCACATGCGAGACTCTCGCCATCACTCATAAATGTATCTCCAATCTACCCCCCTTTACTAGTCGCACAAAGTCACCATGTCCCAACCCTCTCGGCCCACCAGAACCCTTTACTCTCACAGGCTTGTGCAACCCAAATTCAAACATGCGAAAGCAGGAGGTACAAGCTTACCTGTCATTTCAGCCAAGCAATGGAACTCCCTCCCACCCACCCTCAGAGCTCAACGTTCCTTCTGGGCCTTCCGCAAAGCACCACAAACCAGTCATGTAAACTAAACTGTAACCTGCTGGATACCGCTTGAACGTTGTACGCTAACGGTTCCTCTGTAACCTTGCGACTTATTGCCTTCAGGCCTCATGTAATTGGTTCTGGCGCTGGGATGCCTGAGGGCTTGTGAGCGCTTTACAAGTGAAATAAATAAATAAATAAATAAATAATGCCTGCCCTCACTCTATTATAATACATGTGCACAGGCAAATGTATTCTTAAAGGGAAAATCAGTGTGAAACAAAAATGTCTGAATGGCAGTAATATGTCTCACTATGGCTCCTCTTCCACCACGTTATATGGCACGTGGATTTTTGGAGGAACATTTTGCACTCGGACACACTCTGGCTTGCGAACACCTTGGCAGTCTGCTCTGTCTCCCAGAGCCTTTTTAAGTTCTCGAATTGCCTGTCCCAACAATTGGCTCGTTCAAACTCTCGTGTTTCTCATTTCCCCAAGTCCGGGTTATCCCCCTTTTTGCACATCTTAATCAGTGTCTTTCAATCTGGTTATATTCCCATTTAAGCTCCCCTCAAATCGGGCTCAAGCTTTTCTTATTTATTTGTTTTTTCTGGGATTCCCCTTTGCCATTGTTTCAACATATCCTTCTTAAGACGTCCCTCTGTCGGTCTCAAGTCTTTTCCTGCTTATCAAATACTTTCACAATTATAAGGACTTTGGCTTCACTTTCACATGTTACTGTAGGATTCTCACAGTCATTCCTTTTCTCTTGCAATGCATCTTGGTACTTGTATTTCTTAATTTCACCAAAGTTCATTTTACACTCCCAGTTTCCCTGTGCCAGGATCAAACTGGCTGATTTACGCCTTTCAAATGTATTCGCCTTTATGCATTCACTTATTTCACTTCACAACCTTTCACAGAGGCTTTCGAATGAGCACACCCGCGGTGCTGCACCACTCTGCACTTAGCTTTTGTTTTAGCTATTAGACCCACACTGCTGCTATTTCTTAGCCCTTTATTCAAGTTTAGCATTTTGTTAGCTTGTAGGCAGTTTTAGGTGTAGTACTATGATTTTAGGTGGAAATTCTTTATTTATATTCTGTTACGTGTTTTATTATCTGAAATTAGCCATCAGCCTATGCTGTGATTGATTGTAATTTAGGACTCATTGCAAATCTAGCCCTCAGCAACTTTCGAGACGGAAAATACCCAAGAACTACAGTTCCCAGTGCATCTGTAGTTCTGTGGGGTATTTCGGATGACGTCCGGCACGTAGGAGCCGGTTTGTTCCGGTCCGCTACGTGAGTCAGGCGTCAGGCCACCCCACTCGGAACTTTGCAATAAGTGTTTAATATGGGAATTACCAAAGTTTTGAATGCCATTAAGACCGCCAGAGATAAATTAGATGCATGGTGCACGCACCAGGTTTCTTTAGTTCATGAAACCTACGCAAACTGAGACTTGCCCTATTGATATCCTCACAGGACCTAGTGACCCCAAACTTTTCACAGACGATGAGTCTGGGTCGCGCTGTAACACAGATATTTCAGTTGATATATGTGGCACTCTATCTTCTCTCACCACCGCGCCCCAATGTGAGGCTGCTTTTAAGGCCCAGGTGGGTGGGACGGAGTCTGAGTTGTCACAGAGTGACAATCTAATGCTATGCAAAGCACCTGGAACCATAGCTTGTCCACTCATTATATCATATCCTCCTAAACACCACACACACAATATATGATATATCTAAGCAGTCTATGGCCGTTCTAGTGCCATGTGAAGACCCTATAAAGGTATCTTTTCCCCAGTGCACCTTAAATTACATGCTACTTAACACGAGATCACTCCTCAAACATGCCACGGAAGTGGCTGCCCTTATTGAAGAGTATAATCTAGACATCTGTGCCCTTACGGAGACATGGAGCAATGAAGCGGCGACCCCGCTCTGGCGCTGGCTCTTCCAGAAGGATACCACATGATTAGGCAGGGTAGAGTGCAGAATAGAGAGGGAGGTGTAGCACCTATGATTATATTCCAGTTTAAAACGTGGGAAAGCAATATTGATACTATCCCAGAAACTGAACTCTTATTGGTCAAAGTAGCCATCAGTGCTGAAACCACACTTAACATCCTCTTACTATACAGAGCCCCCACATCAGACCCCACCTTCCCAGCCTTAATGAATAGTCTATTATTATCTTTCTTGAAACCCAATACCAAATGAATACTCCTTGGAGATTTCAATCTTTGGCTGGGTTGCAATACGGATGCCATCGCTAAAATGATGGAGAGCACGCTCGACTCATTGGCCTTCTCCCACTGTATCAGAGACCCTACTCATATTAAAGGACATACCCTGGACTGGGTTTCGTCTCTAAACATGAACTTAGCCAACATAGAGGTGAAGCCTCGCCCATGGTCGACCATTTTTGTATACGCTTTCAGTCACAGATTGCATATTTTAATAAAATGGTCTCTCAGCCTAAATTGTCTCTAGCCACCAGAAGTCGGAAAAACCTGACAAAGATACTCTGAGAGCTTGGGCCACTGCCCTGAATAGTAAAATTGGAAATATAAACAATTTGGAAGACATTTCAGCCACTTTGGTGAACTCTCTTAGTTCTGCCACAGTTAAGTTAAAAACTCAATCAATAGTGCAGATAAATACCTGGTTTAACAATGATCTTAAGGAACTTAAATCTAAGAAAATCAAGCTTTTTTATGCGTGGCGTCATCTTGGAGAACCACCCAGCCTAGCAGCCTATAAAAGCACGGCGGCTGAAAAACTAGCAGTATTTACAGCCAAAAAGGAGTCACTCAAAGCTAGAATAGTTAACGCCAAATCTGATAGTAAAGAACTTTTTAAAATATTAAAGGAGCAATTGCATACCCCTGGCCTCACACAAGACCCTATTCTCAAAAATGAGTCTTGGTGCACAGAAATTCACCAGGCCCTGTTTAACAAACTAGGAAAAATCAGAGAGGTCACAGAGGAAAGAAAACTCATTCTGAGTAAACAAGAGTTGGAAGACAATGGGCCTCATTACGAGTTCGCCGACCCGGAAACCGTAGATTCCGTGACACCGTTTCCATGACCACAAGGTCGTGGAATCAATGGCCGACTGCGGCTTGTCGGTCACGCGCACCAGACAAATGCAGAAACTGTGTCACCGCCAGCACATAAACACCCACAGACAGGGACATATCGCCCCAAAAATCAGTGGAATAACCGTGACCGCCCCCGCCAGCACGAACACGGAATCACCGGATGCGGAAACACCATGATCGCGAAAACCGGAAAGAGAGAGGTGGCCATTATTTAAACCACAATACAGTGCCATCCTCACAGACCACAGCCCACATCACCTCCCTAAGCCGTGAGAATCATTCACCAGAATGGCATCAAGGATTCCTGCAAGAAAACAGCGCAAGCAGAGGATTACTGAGGCAGAGCTCACAGTGCTTGTTGAGCACATAGTGGAACAAGCAGAAATGCTGTTCAGTGCAGACCAGCCGCACAAACACCCAGCAACGCCGTAAGGAAGTCTGGCCTGAAGCAGCATGCAAGTGCACTGCAGTAGGGGCGACTCTACGCACTGTAAAGGATTGCCTCAAGAGGTGGGATGACCTCTGGCTGAGATTCTGTAACCTCATCGCTGCACACGCCAGCACAGCACTGGCACCGGTGGAGGCCCAGCATCCCCATTGAAACTGCAGTCGTGGGAGGAGCAGTGCAGCAGTGTCCTGCACCTTGAGGGCATACTGGGCATTGGCAACGCAGAGGCAGGAGTGAGCCCACCTGCTGATGCCGGTAAGTGCACATGTACAAAGCCATGAGTTTGATGGACCCCAGGAGTGACCCAATGCACCCACTGATGAACCCCACCCTGTCAGTCTAGAAATACGGATACCTCTACTTTGAGACCGCAAATGCATTTTGGTGGCCGTGAGCCAACCGTCTCATGCACGATATGACAGAATATAGGTTTTCGAGTTTGCCAATGAGCGCCATTTTGATGTAACAAGAATCGCCATTTTGTTTTCTAACCATTGCTCATTGCTTTCTGTTCCTATTGCTTCACAGTATATTTTCCGCTTACACTGCTCGACTATAAAACATTGTTGTCTGTATGTGAAAAGGACAAGGCCGCAGGGCCGTGAGGATAACAAGAGTTCGCTGAAACACAAACGTAGGCAGCGCCAGGAAGAATACCCGGCTCTCTCCCGAATGTAGCCTTGAAGCAGATCTGCAGGACATTTAATAATTTCACAGCTTCCAGCCAGTCTCGTTATATGGTAGAATATGTTAGAATAATACAGCTAAAGGCTTGAATTATGCTTTTCTAACGGCCCCCCTTTGCTGAGCCCGCTAGAGCATGTCGGCTCCCAGGACGCAAATAGCACCTCATAGATAGCAAGGTCCGGAATGCAACTCCCCCCGTATGTAGTTCGCTTCCAAGAATAGAAGCGCTGTGTTCTATTCAATAACCGAAAGATGCCTTTGCACTCACAAATTGCAAATTGTTACTAGAATAGATGTTTGAATGTTGTCATAGTGGTCGGATATGTCCATCATCACACCAAGTTCAAAGAAACCCAATAAAGGGGGGTGTTAAACATGTCATAGCTGATTGTTTGATATGCATTTTGTATATATGTAACTGATGTACGTAATTCACTCTCTTGCGTCCCTCGAGGTCTAGAGATACACGTCACGGGGCATGAGACCGAGTTGGCCAAATGAGACTTTTGCTTTGCAATAAAACCCTAGCTTTGGGAATACAACCTCGTGTCTGGCGTCTCTATCGTGTGTGGTGACCTGCCTTGTTTCCATAGACGTCAGGGTCCCCTAGGGGCCACTTTCAAGATGGCGCCCGAATAGGGACCCTCCCCCACTTGTTCCTTCGCGTAAAGTTATAATTGAGAAAGGCAGAGAACGGTGAGGACGGGACGATCGAGCCGGGATCAAGAGGTGTTCGGGGCGCCCTGTAAAAGTGATGAGAGACTCCTTTGCAGATCTGCACACATCTGATCCCTGATCGACGTGCCTGGCTAGAGAACAAGGAGGCGAGGGTCCCGAAACGAGGCGGAAGCCAAGAAACGCAGACACGACGTCCTTTGGTGCGTCAGTATACAGACGACTTGATTTATCAGGTGAGTCATTCCCCGATTCAAAGCATCCTGATATTGGTTGAGAGTTGACTTTGCAAAATCAAACACCCTAGGTGAGGTTGATTAACCAGGGGGAAGGTTGAAACATGCCTGGGGTATTGTCCACCCTAGCTGGGTTTTTCCGCTGTGGTAGACAATCTTTGGAAGATGGCCAAATTGTACCACCTGGGAGAACGCGGCGTATGAGATGTATGTGAAGTATGGAATGGGTGCGATAATATTCTGTGAGACTTGGCATAGGCAAACCAGAAAGCAACAAGACCATCAGTGGCCGATTAATGGTAGTTTTGAGATGGCGAGGATAGATAACTTGGAAAGGGTGTTGATAAGAAAGAAAGCGCGTCCTGCAGCATTTGAGACTATTAAAGACGGGAGAAAGGAAGCAATTCTCCGATTTAAAAGCAGAGCAAAGCATGCGCGCAGGCATAAATCAAAAGGTGAGGTAGCGGAAGAAAAAGAAGAGGAGGAGTGGACTGAGAGTCTAAGAAGGGCAGGCAGGCGTGACCAGTTGAATATAGAAAAGATATACCCACAACGAGAATTACACATAGCATATGAATTGATAGAAAATATATTGACCCATACAAAACAAGGCCCAAGATCAGAAGTAAGACCAGACACGTCAGTAGCTATTGGCCAGACCCCGCCCATAGCCCAAGCTCCCCCTTCGGTAGCTCAAGCCCTCCCACAGCCACAGACTGCGCACGTAACACTTCCTATTAGCCAACCAGGCCCACAACAGACACTCCCTGTTCCCATTGTCCCATCCGCACCTCCTGCCTTAGACACAGACTCGGTACCGTCCGTTCCTCCCGGGGATGAAGTTGAAACCGCGGGGGCAAGAGGCGGGACTGACCAACGGGAGTGCACAAGGGTAATCCGCAGCGCAATCAGCAAAGAAAGGAAGGTGGTATTGCAGCAACAGGCAGAGATGTTTATAGACGGGAATGATTGGACGGCAACATTGGCTTCGATATATTTATTTACTTTATTTATTATATTTATATAGCGCGCAGGCAGCCCAGGGGCATTGTGGCGCTGTTACTTGTAAGGAGACTTAGTTACACTGGGTACAGGTTGTGCCTTGAGTTACAGTAAGGCAGGGACCTGTGATCGGCTATAGGGGGTATCATACAACATAATACATCACACATGTTATTCATGAGAACTTGGACATATGGTGTTGGTTAGGTGAACAGGGTAGTTTTCATGGCTTTACGAAAAGCAGTCAGTGAAGGTTCAGATCGCAGGAAGGTGGGAAGGGTGTTCCAGTGTAAGGCAGCAAGGTAAGGGAAGCTGGAGCCCCCTGCTCTGGCTCTTTTTACCCTAGGTACTGAAAGCATGTTTGCATAGGGTGACCTAGTGGTTCTTGTGGAGGAGACCGGGTGGATTCTCTGGGATAGGTACACTGGGGCTGCGAGGTGGACGCATTTGTGGGTGATGCTTAGCACTTTGAATATGATCCTTTCCTTTATGGGGAGCCAATGGGACGCTTTTCTGGCAGCGGTGATGTGCTCTGATGTGCGGTAATATGACTTCCGTAGAAGCAACGAAAGACAGGTAGTGTTGGAATGCATGGGTGAATATTTGATGGAGAAATGGAAACAGCTAATTGGGAAATTACCACCGCAGCGATTGTTAGATTTGAATGCATTAGCACGCTGTAGGGAGAGGGATGAAGAAGTGAGAGAACATGTGTATATACTTTTTGAGCTTAGAGATGAATTAGATAATGATTATGTCGAAACATTTACTGCACCTGTCAAAGAGTTTACTACACCTGCGTACAGGAGTAGGGAAGTCGGGAGACCTGGGAAGGGGGAAAAGGGGTCGCATAATAAACGGCAGCAGTTACCATCGCCGGGGCAGAAGGAGATGGTGAACGAATTATCATTGCTAAAACAGGTGGGGACAGACTTGAAGGAATGTCTAATTAGAACACAGGTACTATTGCAGCAAGTAACAGGACATAATATAGGGTGAGGGAACGCACAAGGAAGGAGTAGTTCGAATATGCACAGGGGAACAGTGGGGCCGAATCAGTGTGCATATTGTAAAGAGGAAGGACATTGGCGAGCGCAATGCCCGCATCTACAGAAGAGAAACGGGTCTGGTCAGAGGAGACAGCATAGAGGACACCCAGGAGCGAATGAACCAAATAGGAATAGTATGCAGCAGCATCATAATAACAGAGGTAATCAAAACCAAGGCCAAAACCAAAATGCCCCAAACCAGAATCAGGGACAGCAAAATCAACAATATGGAAATGAGAGTGGGGGAAATAGAGGGAAGAGTGGAAATGTTTTCGATACACAGGCAAACATGTATTACAGTAAGAGTAATGATTTCCCCAATAGGACAGCCCAGGACAGGGGTCGGAACCAGTGTCTATTCCCGTGAATCAGAGAGGACCCTACGTAGAAATGAAAGTCGGGAATGAGGAGCACCGCTTTCTTGTAGATACAGGAGCACAGAAGTGTTCAATAGACCATCACTTGGTTCCGAATATACCACTGTCAGGGCAAAAGAATATTTCCGTAGGGTTCGCAGGTACACCAGTCATAAACCCAGTATCCAAACCAGTCCCAGTTACCATAGGACCATTTACCGAACATTGTCCCTTCCTTCTAACAGAAAATTGTGGAGAAAATTTGTTGGGATTAAATTTGTTGAAAAAACTAGGTTCTGTTATACATTGCACGGCAGACGGAGTGTTTCTAACGATATGGCCTCACGATGCCCCTGTGTCAGAATTCATGTCTGAAGCGTTACCAGGGGAACTAAGTAAAGTACCAACCTGTATATGGGCAATGCATGACAACGATGTGGGATGTTTAAAGATAGAGCCACTAAAGATTATTTTGAAAGAAGATGTTACCCTACCGCGAATACCCCAATACAAAATTTCGGTTGAAGGTGAGAAAGGATTGAAGAGTATTGTTACCGATTTGGTGAAATTAGGGGTAATAGAGGAAATCACAGGCAGTACATACAACAGCCTGATTCTTCCGGTTTATAAAAAAGGAGGTAATGAGGTACCATACCGTTTCATAATTGATCTACGCGCATTGAATAAGGTAGTAGATCCGCAATTTCCTCTAGTGTCAGATGTCACTACAATATTGACAATGATACCTGTTTCAGCAGAATATTTTAGTGTAATAGATTTGAAAAACGCATTCTTTAGTATTCCAGTGGACAAGGATAGTAGATATTTGTTCGCGTTCACATTAGGAGGACGATCATTTACATTTAAGCGGATTCCGCAAGGTTATACGGAAAGTCCAAGTACTTACAGTAGAGCATAAAAAGAACAGCTAGACATGCTGGAATTACCCATGGGTTGTGTACTTTTGCAATACATAGACGATTTATTGCTAGCTGCAGACACAGAGGAGATTTGTAAAGAAAGCACTGTATTACTACTAATCACACCTAGCGGCACATGGCCATAAAGCTAGTTTGAAGAAATTTCAGTATAATCAACAGGAGGTGGCTTATTTGGGCTACCTACTTTCAAAAGGAGGGAGAAGACTAACTCCAGAACGCATAGACAGTATTTCTTGTATGCCTATTCCAAAGACACAAAAAGGAGTCAGAGCCATAATAGGCATGGCTTCATATTGTCGACAATGGATTGGTAATTTTGCGTTAATTGTAAAACCATTAGTTAATTTAACTAGAAAAGATGCGGTTATGCCTTTGCAGTGGGATGAGGAATGTCAGAGAGCATTTGATGGATTGAAAACTGCATTATGCTCGGCTCCAGTTTTGGGTACACCGAACTATGAGAATATTTTTAGACTATTTGTGTGTGAAAGTGAAGGATGTGCATTGGCGGTTTTGACACAGGAACAAGGTGGAAGAAATAGGCTGTGCGGCTATTTTTCTTCTGCGCTGGACCCTGTAGCGCACGCACTACCACGATGTTTGCGATCTATCGCGGCGGCTGCTGCGTCAGTGAAACAAACGGAAGGGATGGTATTGGGGCACACTTTAATTCTGATGGTGCCACATGCCATAGATGTTCTATTAAATAGGACACAGACGCAACACCTCACCTCTGCTAGATTGACAAGATATGAGATTATCTTGTTCGCGCCCCATATCCAAATTATGAGGTGTAGCGCTTTGAATCCTGCAGAATGAATGCCACTGACCTTAAAAGAAATTGGGAAGAATGAATCACCCCCCCACGATTACTTAATGGTCACTGAGGAAGAAACCAAGGGAAGAGTTGATTTAAGTGATATTCCACAGAAAGAGCCGGATGGAGAGTTATTTTGTGACTGCTCATGTTTTAAATTACCAGATGGCACGACAACTGCCGCATACGCTATCACTACTCTAGAGAGTGTTGTAGAAAGTAAAAGAATCCCCTATAATTCAGCACAAGCCGCGGAAATAATAGCATTGACCAGAGCCTGCGAGATATCTGAAAATTTGAATGTGAATATATATACTGATAGTCAGTATGCTTTTGGAGTGGTTCATAACTTTGGTCGACTCTGGGCTGAGAGAGGGTTTCTGACATCACATGGTGCCAGAATTCAACATGGCCCTTTGATTGTACGATTGCTGTCTGCACTCACGTTTCCAAAGCGCCTAGCAATAGTGAAATGCGAGGCACATAAAAAAGTAACATGCAAAATAGGAGAGGGAAACGCGTTTGCAGACAGAATTGCGAAACAAACTGCCACTGATTTGAATACCAAGATGATGACGGTTCAGACAGAGGAAGAACCCTGTATGATAGCAGATTGAGTTGCGACTGTCAAAGAAATGCAGGCCGAGGCTACGGGCGATGAAATACAGGGATGGGCAGAGGGATCGGCTGAGTTGGATTTGGAGGGTTGTTGGGCGGACAAGGGAACTAGAAACTGGATGTTGCCAAATTCGTATGTGACTGCAATGGTCACAATGGCCCACAGCCCTACGCACATCTGTGCCAAGAAAATGATACAGCACCTTTCTACAGTATGGCAGAATGTAAACATAAAAAAGAATGCAGAGAGGTTGGTGCAGAACTGTATCACGTGTTGACAACACAATGCAGGAAAGGGAACAGTGACTCCAACAGGCAGTTTTGGCCCGCCCTCCATGCCGTTTGAGGTAGTTCATTTTGATTTCATAGAGATGGAGAGGTGTCAAAACTTAAAATACGTCTTGGTGGTGATCTGTGCATTCAGTAAGTGGGTGGAGGCATATCCTTTGAAAGATTGCACAGCAATGAGTACAGGAAAAAGTAATGTTGAAGGAGTATTTTTCCAGATTTGGCTTGCCCCGGGTCCTATGGTCTGATAATGGACCGCATTTTGTGGGTGCAGTGGTATTACAGATATGTGCTGGTCTCCAGATTGATAAGAGATTCCATAGTTCAAGGCATCCAAGTTCTGCCGGTCTTGTGGAGAGGCACAACAGGATTCTCAAATCAAAGATTAGCAAGATTTGTGCGGGAAGCAAGTTGAGTTGAGTGGATGCAGTACCAATAGCACTATTATAGATGCGTATTGCCCCGGGTCCGATGGTCTGATAATGGACCGCATTTTGTGGGTGCAGTGGTATTACAGATATGTACTGGTCTCCAGATTGATAAGAGATCCCATAGTTCAAGGCATCCGAGTTCTGCCGGTCTTGTGGAGAGGCACAACAGGATTCTTAAATCAAAGATTAGCAAGATTTGTGCGGGAAGCAAGTTGAGTTGAGTGGATGCATTACCTATAGCACTATTATGCATGCGTACGTCTGTACCGGCTAAAACTGGGCTCTCCCCATACGAAATCGTAATGGGGAGGCCGGCAAATGTTTGGTGCGCACCTCAGCCAAAACGACTTAGTGAGATAGAACATCTTGTGCTTAGTACTTATTGTGGCCTTTTAATGCAGAAATTGCGTTTGATTCATCAGCAGGTGCAGGAGGCGTTACCAGTGAGATACACCGGTCCGGGGCACACGCTGGAGCCAGGAGACTGGGTGCTGCTAAAAAACTTTGAAAGAAAGTCATCATTAGCACCCAGGTGGCGTGGGCCCCATCAAGTACTTTTGGCGACGCAGACGGCAATACGGGTGGATGGAAGGAAGTCGTGGATCCATGCCACCCATGCCAAAAAGATTCCAACTGCACTGAAAGTCTTTCCTGACACTGATGACCGGAAAGAGACAGCGGTCCCAGAAACGAAAGTAACTGTTGCCAGTGAGCAGCCACCTAATCTGCCAAAACGAGAAGTGAAACTCGAAACAAAGCCTGAGACGATTGCCAAAGAGGGGGAAGGGCATAGAGTGCCCCAACGTTGCCCAGCAGAATCGACATCACTGCTGACCGACGTGAAATCTGCCTTGCAGATACCAACAAAACCAAATTGTGTACCTCTTTGGCGCCCACCAGCACTTACTAGCATGCCAAAAAACGGATCTACATCATTGGCGCGGCGCACACCAGCACCTGCAGTAGCGCCACAGGCTGACTTCAAGCCTGAATCTGAAAGTGCACCGGCACTGTTCACGGATCATACAATACCAGGAGCAAGGCGATACAACCTGCGGCCTCGGAAGACAAAGTGATCCACAGTCTTTTTTGGTGTTTATGTCAACCTCTGGTTCAGCTCATGGATGGAGAAGGAACCAGAGATGTAGAGGAGAGAAGCGTGAGAATTGTGCAAATCGGACAATTCAAGACTCACGATAATCTCCTCGGTGCGATCATAAAAAGTACATGTGTCCGGAACCAGAGCGGACAAGCTGGGCGCACATGGTACTATGGCAAGTGAGATAACTGATTAACAGTACATGTGTCCGGAACCAGAGCGGACAAGCTGGGCGCACATGATACTGAGGCGATAACTGATCAAAGGTCCTCTGAGCAGTATAAGAAGGGACAAGTGATCTCGCCTAAAAACGAATAATCGAATCCAGGCTAAAAAGGACAGTAAAAAGTGAACTGTGACAATTCCATTGAACTTATAAACATCAGAGCAAGCGCGACGAAGAGAAATATCCACAACGAACTGTGATAAGGAAGAAGAAGGACGACGAGAAACATGCCGGGACCGGTTCCAGCCTCCTCCTGCACCACCACCGCTGAGAATGAGTCAATTATTAAGACTATAAGTTTATGAAAAACGCATGGTAAAACAAATTGTATGCTTGCACTAACGATAATAATGTGCTTTATGAGTGTGGTAGCACCAATATCGACAGCCCTAATATTATGGTGGGTAGAAACAATACACCCATTAGAAATGTTTTTACCAATAATTAATATATCCACTACTGAAAGCCTGGTTGTGGTGATCACTTATACCCTACCCCCAATGGAAGAAAAACACAGGGAAGGTTTTGGAAATAACACCTTACTGCTGATAATGAACATGACACATGCAATCCTGAAGAAAATAAACTGCTGGGTATGTGACCATTTACCACAGCATGCCGGAAAAGGAATAGGGTGGTATGTGCAGCCATTACCATTAAGTTCTGCATGTAGTGCATCTTTAGGTGCGATGTTCTATGGGAAATGGAATGAGACAGAACCAACATGAATGAGTTTGAGGAGATAGTAATGAAGCCTGTGGGTTGTTCCATTTTCCATAAAGCACAAGTAATAGCCCCAGAGCCCACAAGGAAAAGTACACGGAAGATAACACGACAAAATAGACGAGATAGATTGTCCCAGCCAGAAAAAACATCTGTAATGACGTTTCGTGTAAGAACGGAAGGGGAAAAAGATGCAATTCCCCCATCTTACACAGTGAATTATAGCCCAAGAACTGTCCCTTTCTGTCTAAAAAAGAAAGGCTCTTTTTCAGTCGGAACATATACTGGTTGTATGAATAGAGTGGTACTAAAATGGGAAATAGAACCAGTATACGTAGGTGATCCAGTTTATTTTATATGTGGAGAGAAAGCATACCCTTGGTTGCCCAGAAACTGGGGAGGTACATGTTACCTAGGGCTACTGTTCCCAGGAGTATTCCTCTTAGAAACAGCAGCCATGGCCAGATTATCCAGAACTAGAGTCAAAAGGACTGACAAAGGTGTTTTAATAGCAACTGATGTAGCAAAATCATTCATTCCATTCTTAGGACAGATAGTGAACTCCTATAATATAAGGCAACTGTCCAGAATCCTAAAGAATACAATAACCACAACAACAGATTTATTATTTCACATGACGTTGGAAGAAAGAGGAATCAGGTTAATGACGCTGCAAAATAAAATGGCTCTCGATGTGATCCTGGTTGATCGTGGGGGAATTTGCAAAATAGTGGGATCAGCATGTTGCGTTTATGTCGATGACTATTCCCCCATGATCTTTGAAGCAATAAAGAAAATGCACGTTCTAAGTTCTGAACTCCCCATTGGAGAAGGGAGCTGGGGAATAGGATCTTGGTTTTGGGGAATACTACGATCTTGGGAATGGAAGTTGATCTCAATATTAGTAGTGGTGTTTGGAATATTCCTAACGTGCTATTGTTGTATACATTGTTTACCCATAGTTTGTGCAGAGGTAACTGAGGGTTGTACGGAAGGATGCATGCATATGATAACAAAGAAAAAACAACCTCATGATCGAACTAGCCCAGACCCAAATGAGTTGAGAGCAGTAAAAGAGTTGATGGCAATAGATATTGATGAAGACAATGATGTCCACAATAACATGCAAAACTCAGACATAAGTACTTCAGACTCATCATCACTAGAGGAGGTTTCAATAAATAGATGAGACGTTTGGCATACAGCCAAAGGAGGGTTTGCCAGTCTAGAAATACGGATACCTCTACTTTGAGACCGCAAACGCATTTTGGTTGCCGTTGGCCAACCGTCTCATGCACGATATGACAGAATATAGGTTTTCGAGTTTGCCAATGAGCGGCCATTTTGATGTAACAAGAATCGCCATTTTGTTTTCTAACCATTGCTCATTGCTTTCTGTACCTATTGCTTCGCAGTATATTTTCCGCTTACACTGCTCGACTGTGAAACATTTTTGTCTGTATGTGAAAAGGACAAGGCCGCAGGGCCGTGAGGATAACAAGAGTTTGCTGAAACACAAACGTAGGCAGCGCCAGGAAGAATGCCCGGCTCCCTCCCAAATGTAGCCTTGAAGCAGAGCTGCAGGGCATTTAATCATTTCACTGCTGCCAGCCAGTCTCGTTAAAAGGTAGAATATGTTAGAATAATACTGCTAAAGGCTTGAATTATGCTTTTCTAACGGCCCCCCTTTGCTGAGCCCGCTAGAGCATGTCGGCTCCCAGGACGCAAATAGCACCTGATAGATAGCAAGGTCCGGAATGCAACTCCCCCCGTATGTAGTTCGCTTCCAAGAACAGAAGCGCTGTGTTCTATTCAATAACCGAAAGATGCCTTCGCACTCACAAATTGTAAATTGTTACTAGAATAGATGTTTGAAGGTGTCATAGTGGTCGGAGATGTCCATCATCACACCAAGTTCAAAGAAACCCAATAAAGGGGGGTGTTAAACATGTCATAGCTGATTTTTTTATATTCATTTTGTATATATGTAACTGATGTATGTAATTCACTCTCTTGCGTCCCTCGAGGTCTAGAGATACACGTCGCGGGGCGTGAGATCGAGTTGGCCAACTGAGACTTTTGCTTTGTAATAAAACCCTAGCTTTGGGAATACAACCTTGTGTCTGGCGTCTCTATCGTGTGTGGTGACCTGCCTTGTTTCCATAGACGTCAGGGTCCCCTAGGGGCCCCTTTCAACCCCCCAGCAAGGGCAGGAGTGACCCAATGCATCCATTGATGAACTCCCCCCGTTCCCCCAGCCAGGGCAGGAGTGACCCAATGCATCCACCAATCACCCAGATGACTAGCAACACACACTCTGTACATGCCCCTGGACATGCACACCGTGTGTGACTGAGTACAAGCTGTGACACATAGACCTGAGTGCATCAGCAGTCAAATGTGTGGACATGCAAGTGGTCACAGATCGTTCAGTGTGATGCATGTGATGGACCCATCAAATACCACCACATCATTGACAGCATCCCCTCTGTCTCCCCACAGGCATGACAAGTGACAGCGACAATGCCCAACAGGCGACGCAACATTCAGCTGCACATGGACAACGCAGCCAACCTGCAGGGGATGAGGACGCAAGCACCTCCGGGAGACAGGCACCAGCACCAGCTGCAACTTGCACAGATGCACCAGCCCACGTGACCATCGCAGTACAGGCTGCCACCACACAAGTGGCACATGCTCCCACCATGGCGACAGAAACCATTCTGCAGGCAGTCTGCACTGCGGAGGATGCTGCATCCAGTAGCAACAGTGCCCCTGTCAGGCAGTCCGAAGATCGAGGACAGGAGGAGGAGGACCACATGGATGTCCTGTCATCCCTCCACAACCTACAGTTCAGTCCCTCTCACTGCATGGCCCCATGAGGTCACCAACACCGTCCATGGCAGAGATCAGTGCACGCATGCAGCGGATGGAGAAACAGCAGGCTACCCTATCACAGCTTGTCGAAAGCCAGCTGGAGGAGTCGAAGCGAAGCGGGAGGAGGTGGTGCAGCAGCGGGAGGAGGCTAGGCTGCTGCAGGAGGAGTTGAGGCAGCAGTGGGAGGAGGCGACGCAGCAGCGGGAGAAGGCGAGGCTGCAACGAGAAAGCAATGCAACATCGGTGCGTCGGCTTTCCAGGGCCATCGGGCATTTCGCCACTACAATTGTAAACTTATTGCGCCATGTCCGGGAGGGCAACAGTGTCATGTCCTCCATCGCTGAGTGCATGTACGTGGACCAGCAGGCGTTTCCTGGATGTGTGCCACCACCACCAGTGCCATCCACCAGCGCCATCCACCAGCACCACCCCAACTAGCTCCATCACTGGCAGCCCACGGAGGTGCTCCAGTCGGCTGAGTGCACCCTCTGGCAAGGATGCTCATGCACATAAGCGCAGCCGGAAATAGTTCCATGTGGGAATGACTGTCCACAAGACAATCAGGGAAACATTGGGTGAATGGGGGTGGGTACGTTTGGGTGGTGGGGGAGGTCCATGATGGAGTTAGCGGTCTGGGGCATGGTTGGGGTGGGTACATTTGGGTGGTGGGGGAGGTCCATGATGGGGTTAGTGGTCTGGGGCATGGTTGGGGGTGGTTACGTTTGGGTGGTGGATGGTGGCTGGGCACTGGTGTACAGCTTTCCTATCCAATTCATCTTCTTACTTGCTTTGTTGTCAAACCACTTCTTGAAATGATTTTACGAGTGGACATCCGCTATTTCATTTGCAATCAATGAATTTCTTGACATGCATCATCATAATCATGCAATGCTGTTCATGTACAGTCTCTCAAAGGTAAATGTGAATGAGTGAATCCCATGCATGTTGTTCATCATGTGCCCCCCTGTGAGGGGGTACAGCCATCCCATCCCCATCCCCATTGTCATCTTCATCATCTACTTCACCATCATCCTCGGTGTCTGGGGGCAGAGGGACGTTCCTGCGCATGCACATATTGTTCAGCATGGCACACACAAGCACTATTTTACCTGTCTTCACTTGGTTGTACAGCAGTGACCCGGCAGCTCTGCTCAAGCAGCGCAACCTGGCCTTCTGAAGGCCAAATGTCCTCTCAATCATGCCAGGTGTGCGGATGTGTGCCCTGTTGTAGTCCTCCTCATGCCTGTTCCGTGGCCTCCGTACGGGCATCATTAGCCATGGCGTGAGTGCATATCCTGCATCACCTACATGGGATGTAAATGGAGGGGAAATGTCAGTGTTTGTGGTATCCATGTCTTGATCAGATGCAGAGCAATCATGTGTCATTAGTCAATCATCCATATGGGGCAAGCAATGGTCTGACAAGTGTGTGAATGCCATTCCTGGGTCATTGTTGTCCATATTGGCGCTTGGACATTGTCCTACAACTTCCTGTGCATATGTAGTTGCCCTCGTGTTCATTAGTGATTGATAAGTTTGGCATCGTGCAGTGGTGTACATACATGGAGGAATCAGACAATGGACACTGTGATGATATGGTCAATGCACAATGTCGGATGTGCACTCATCATGTGCATTGGGGGGGCGCTGGTGCATTGGGTGGGTGGGTGGAATCACTGCCTCATGTCGTATTGGCTTGTGCTACCATTACATGTCTTGGTTGTGCATCTCCTTAGTCAGGGTGTGTACGGGCACATTGTGCTCACCAGTGATGTGTAGCTTTGGAATGTGTGGGTTGTGGTGACTGTCCATTTCATTGGCTAGGGGGTGATGCATTGCCAGTTGCAGAAACCCAGACACACAGGTCATTGCCCTGGACCCCCACACCCCTTTCACAGGGGCCGTGCATTGGCAGTTGTACTCACCCAATAGCCATGTGCTTTGTCCAGCATAGCGTTCCATGTACCGGGGCAATGTCAAATTCCGCAGGACCATTGAGTCATGAGTTGACCCCGGAAAACGTGCGCAGCAATGTGTTATCACTTGTCCAGCATCACATACCATCTGTACATTCAGTGAGTGGTATAGTTTCCTATTTTGGAACACCATCTCCATTGCACGTGGTACAGTCAGCTCTATGTGGGTGCAGTCTACTGCATCAATGCAGTTTGCCATGGCTGCAATGGCATGGAAGGCTAACTTAGTGGCAATGACCTGGGGGAGAGATCGGGGGAGTGCAATGTGTTCCGACACATGGCGCAGCAGGGCATCCAGTACCTGGTCCAGTATTCTTGAGATGCAGGGTTGTGACAACCCGTGCACCTCACCAACAGTGTGCTGATACTTTCCAGTCCCAAGAAAATGAAGTACCGAGACCACCTTCAGCAGGGGTGGGATTGCCATCCGTATGCCAATGCGGGTGCTGATGTCGTCCTCAATCATGGTGGCGATGGACATGATTGTTGGACAGTCCAGCCGGTTTAATGTGTTGATCTACCCTGGGGTCAGGTTCCAGGGTGAGGCCCTGAAGCGAGGTATTGGCGGCAGCCTGCAGGGTCGTGCCGGCTGCACATTTGGGTTTGGTATGGGTGCAGGGTTTGCGCCTCCTCCACCTCAGCCTCCTCCTTCTCTGCACCATTGCTGCCACCATGTGCACTGCTGCCTGTAGGTTCAATAGGCCCAGACCCAAAGCTGCTACAGCGGCTGCCTGTATAGTTGTGTTTAGAGTTGGCTTGGGTGTGGCCCTTTTGAAGTCTCCCAGCGGCCTGCTGGTTCCAGCTGGGCTCTTTTGGTGCACCTGTGGCCTGATTCAGCTCACCTTACACTGTTTAACGCCATCTCTGCGGTGGTGGTGGTACCGCCACAGTGTTCAGGGTTTTACCCCCAATTTTGTGGCGGAGTTTCCATGTCCATGCAACTCGTAATGCGTACGGTGTTACCTATTGCCGGTAACTGTGGGTGTCGTCGTGCTGTGTCTGCCGACGCAGTCATCGGGTGTGTTGTCTCTGCGGTGATGGTTTCGGGGTGGTGGTGTTTCCAGTATTGAAAGGCGGAATTCGCCGGTCCAGTAAACAGTGCTGGTACGGTTTTACCGGCTGCGTTGAATCCGGACCAGCGAACTCGTAATGAGGCCCACTGTTTAGACTCCTGCCACTAAGGATAAGGAGCAGCCAACCTTCCCTTTTATGCCCATCTCGGAAGAAGAACTGGCTAAAACTATTGCTCAACTTAAAAGTACGAGCTGTAAGGAAGACCCCTGCTGCTCTATTATGATTAAGGAGTGCTCCCCTATTTTTATCCCGGCACTCACAAAATGTGTTAATGCCTCTTTTGCACAAAACAGTGTTCCTGATAACATAAAAAATGCCTGGATTACCCCACTCTTGAAGAAACCTAACCTCTGTCCATTAACACCGTCCAACTACAGGCCCATTACTAACACCATTTTTCTGTAAAGAATTTTGAACAGAGTTGCTTATAATCAAATCTCTATATTTTTTGAGCAAAATCAAATTCTTCATAATTACCAATCAGGCTTTCGAATTAATCATGGAACGGAAACGACTCTCCTAGCCTTAAACTCACATCTTCCACAAGGCATGGACAAAGGGCAAATCGCCCTACTTATAATCCTAGACCTTTCGGCAGCCTTCGACCTGGCGGACCATTCCATTCTTTCCACCAGGTTAAGGGATAATGCCAATTTCTCTATTGAGGCAACCCAATGGATCTCAGCCTTTTTGAAGGGTAGGCAAGTAAGAGTCGCAAGTGACATGGCAGAAGCGAATCCTACCACCCTCTTATACAGGGTTCCACAGGGAGCATGTGTTTCCCTGTGCTTCTATAACATTTTTATGATCCCCTCCTTTCAAATGCTTGAACAAGAAGGGATCATATTTGCAAACTACGTGGATGATACGCCATGCATCATCCCCATCTCTGGCTCGCATCAAGATGACGAAATCTTTATTAATAAAGTTTACCAAAGGATACAAAATTGGATGGTGGCAAATGGCCTAGCCATTAACAGTTCAAAACCCGAACTCTTGCTCGTAGGGTCAGAAGTAAAATTCGAGAAATTGGGCATTATATACAACAACTTCAATATAGACAATTGGATTATTGAGGTTATGAGCAAGGTGAATACCCTGGGTATCTACTTAGACAGAAATCTAAACATGAAGGCCCAGGTAAATAGCTTGATTTCCTCTTCTTCTTATTTCATAAAACTTTTCCGCCATCTGCGACACTTTATATCTGAAAAAATGTGGAGACGCTAACTTGGGCCATAATAGGATCCAAATTGGACTATTGTTGTAGCCTGCTGGTGGGCATCCCTCAATTTGACTTTCAACGACTCTTCATTGGCTCCCGATTCGGGCTTGGGTATCATTTAGGCTTCTACTTATTACCCATAAATGCATGATAATGCCTGCATACCTTATGGAAGCCATTGTAATTAAAGATA
The DNA here is from genome assembly GCF_040938575.1 of Ambystoma mexicanum. NCBI lineage: Eukaryota > Metazoa > Chordata > Amphibia > Caudata > Ambystomatidae > Ambystoma > Ambystoma mexicanum. Next base: position 107,774,106 of record NC_090938.1, on the reverse strand, counting down.
GCACCAGGTCCTTAAGATCAGACAATACCAATCTTCTTACCACCCTTTGGTGCAATACTAACAAGACACGGTTTGGTGCCTTTGGTATAGAGGCCTCCTTGGCCTGGAATGTCTTAACGCCCACGTTAAGAACTATTTCCCCTACAGAAGTTTTTAAGAAAAAGCTTAAGACTTTGCTTTTTTCTTAAAATCCATCAAGTCAGACATTTTTTCTCTGCCCCTGGGAGCGTGTTCCACCCGGAATGTTTCTCTCTTTCCAGTTTAATGTATGTGAGTCTGCGCCCGTAAGCCCTAGGGTACCTGGTGCCTGTTACAAATCTTAAACATAAACATACTACTTGTGAGTTAATATTCTGAACAATAGGCTCACTTTCTCTCGCAGCATATCTTCTCATGCATAACTTTCATTTTTCCCTTAGCAACAGATGTAGGCACTCGGTATCACAGACCGGACACTTGACTCACCGGTTACGTTTGAGAGGCTTGCCTGCTTGTCGTGTCTTTGAATGTGAAGTCAAGGCCATTACTCTCGCTGTTGTGGTGCCTCCCCAACTCTCCCTTTCACCCGGGAGGACAGCTGTTAACCTGAAAGCACTGGATAAAATTGCTCTTTCTTCCCAGCTTGGGTGGCTGGCGTAGCCCTCTGGCTTTCAGAATTCAATGATTGCTGGCAAAGGAGGTTTCTGGCTTTTAGCTGCTTTCTCCAAGTCCTCTGGTCGTTTGCTCTCCTTTACAAAAAGAAGTATCTATCAGAGCACACCTAATTACTCAAAAACGAAATAACTATTTAGAGAGATTTTATTACAATTCTGGGTGCTGGGGAGGAATACACGCCCTGACACTGGAGCATGTGTTAAACATAAAACAAAAAGTGTCTAAACTTAAAGACACTCCCGTCCCCTGCACACCTTACAAGCTGAAATAAATCAGTCAAATTTCATAACATTTGCACTTTTATATATAAAAAGAATTGTCAATTTAGAACATAGGTAACAAAATATCTTCATAAAAGTACAGTAAAAAGGTATCAACTGACTTCCAATATGGCCAGCATGAAAAACAAATCAAACCAGACAAAAAAATAAGCTCCCAATTTTGAACTGCAGCTCTACGCGTTTCGGGGACTATCCCCTTCTTCAGGAGCAAAAATATCTCACAGTGGGAATGTTGTCAAAGAAAATAGAGTCTCTGTCTGTGCATCTGTCTGTGCACGACGTACACATAACCAGGATCCCTGCGAATACTCCTGCCGTCCTCAACAAGTGAAATGTGATTGCCGAACTCGAAGGCAAATCAATAGCCAATCCAATCCAAATTCAGGACTTCCAGTACTCCGCATCCAATGTAAAGCATCCTGCTGATTATAGATATGTATAATGCAATTCCAGAAGCAGATCTGTTACGTGTAAATTGGAGAGGAGCCGTTGAATCTGAGGTGAAGAGGTGCGCTTCTGGAGTGGAGTCTCTCCTTTTGAGATCCTGCTTGCCGCCACCCACAGGTCTCACAAGAAAAACTCCCCCCTGTGGAGAAGCGACTGAATCTGCGATTCATCACAATACATACAAACAAATTACAACACTTCACTTACTTGCTCACACTCTCAGCACACCATCACACAAGAGACACCACCCACCTTCTCCACAGAACACGCTGACTAAGAGCAGAGAACTCCTTTCCTCTCAGTCAGCGCATGCACTATTAGCTCAATAATGCAAGGCATAGTGGTAAGAGATCCTTCTCCCTGCCAGTCTCTCATTATTGCACGCTACCTAATTATCCCCACATTGAAAAAGAAATAAAACATAGCAGGGATTTATTTATTTATTTATTTATTTGTATAGCGCGCAGCAGCCCTGGGGCGTCGTGGCACTTGTTTCAGAGTTATACAGTTGTCATTTACACTTATTGACATTTATGATATAGTAGACAATTAAAACATTTTTTTATACATAATTACATTACATTTATATTACAATATACAATTTGAAAAGAGTGGTAAAATGGTGGAGGAGAGTTAGTTAAGGAGGGTAGTTTTGAGATTTTTATGGAAGGCATGGATAGAAGTTTCAGCTCTAAGGGTGGCGGGGTGTGAGTTCCCCAGTCTAGGTGCTATGTATGAAAAGCCTATCCCTCCGGCTTTGACTCTACAGATGCGAGGGCTGTGAAGTTGGTTGGTATACTAAGTTATAGTGGGTCGTGCAGTGGCGGTTCTAGATATAGATTCTGATAGGCATGTGGGCGTTGTGTGGTTGATGCATCTGTGTGTGATAGTGAGGATTTTGAGTGTAATGCGGTCTTTGACCTGGAGCCACTGATGTGCTTCTGTGCTACCTAGCACTATGCTACTGCTTTGGACTTTGTGTCATTTTTCTAAAGCAGTAGCACAGTGCCAGAAAGATGTACATAACATGTACATCTCTCATCCAAAGCAGAAAGGTGGTGCACCCTCCCCCACCCCCACCATAAGGAAGGAGCCAACACTGCATGGCGATATATAGACCCTGTACGATCACACTGAGGACTTGGTGTGGGGCATATGATTGTAAGGATTGTGATATCCCCATTGTGACACCATCGGTCCTCTGGAACACGCCAGTGACAAAAATTGACAAAGCTGCTGCTAGATTCACTAGTGGTGGTATAGCATAACCGCATTGTAGGTGAAGTCAGGGCCCTATTCAACCTACTTAGCACGTCCAGTTTTACCTAGTGGGGGAAACGATACCAGAAGATGACCACTCCATCTACAATTTCCAAAAGGGAATCCCTCCTCCTCCTACTCTTCCTATTAATATTGGTACTCCTCCTCTTCATGGGTCACCGGTGCTGCATGATGTCCACTGAACCGGGCTTCATTGGAAAGGTGTACCTACTGAGACATGATGGCCGTTTATACTATGTTGCATATTCTGACTGTAGTGTGATGTGTCATTTATCGTGGTAGGCAAATCACCTGCTCATTTTTTTGGGCCACTTGCTCCTAGTTTCAGAGCAAATGATCTAGGGTTTCTTGGAGCAGATACATTTCTCAGCTTTTCTGAATAGGGGTTTGAAGCATCTGCTGGTCACTCCCTACTTACATGTATTACTTGGCTAATATACATACTTTCTGCCCACGCTGAACATCTTTTGGCCTCATCCTGGAATCTTGACAACTAGAAATCATTGTGATCAGCTTCCGCTGTTTTATCCCTGATGTGCCATTATGGTAGGGCGACAGACCAGAAGCTGCTCGGCATCACTTTGGTGTGTTTGCAGTGAGTCCTCCAAAGCAGGAGAGGGTATTGTGATAAATCCAATGGAGTCATCACTGATTTCCTGCTGGTGACCTCCTCCCATGTGCCAGGGGACAGCATCTGCTACCTGATCCTGACCTTGGCGGGGGGGCTATATGAGGGAGGACCACATGGGAGGAGACAGCCTCTGGAATGCCATGGCTCCATCAGGTGACACATGGTATCCCCCATTTTACCCTGGAAATAACCTCCCCATGTCTGAAACCCTTATGGGCTATTGTCATGCATCTGCTCCTTTTCCTATGAAGAAGGGGGAAATCCTGCATAGAAAATCGATAAATCAACTTTGCCAACCTAATGCAATCCCCTTTGACAACTCCACTTATCCATCAAAACCTTTTTATGCTTATTCAAAGTCCATAAATCAATTGTCACTAATGGACTACGGTTTCCAGAATCCTCGAAGTACTGGAACGAAGAAGAGAGAATGGAGAAAAAGAGATCCCAAGCTCAACAAGATTTCTAGTGTTTCCCGGGACACACCTGTGCCTGGGAAATGTAAGCAGCTCAAACTGAGAGATATTGACTGCTGCTGTGGCAACTGGTGAGCGAGAGCTGAACCTTGCTGTGAGGAGCAGGGAACTGAAGAGCCGGAACGGCCATGCAGAAGCTGAGCCGCTCGCCGACAGAGCAAGAAGCTGCAGAGTGAAGACCTGCCGCGGAAAGAACAGGAGCCAGTGAGGGACTCCTGAGTATTCACAGATGGAGCAAAGCGGCACAGCACTTACCGAAGCCTAGAGGAAATCAGGCATGTCCAGCAAAAGCGACGGAGGGCCACCGAACAAAGGGAAGGCGGCTGTGAGGAGAAAGCACGCTGAAATCCTTAAATTGCAGACCACGAGAGCGTCAACACCAATGAAGACCGGGGAGTCCACCCAGAAGCAGAGGGGACACCGGGGCATATCAGCGAGCACACCCAGGGAAAATACATGAAATGTAATATACAGAAACACAGTATGGGCATATTGAAAAGGGAGAATTTAGAATGCAATTAACCCCTCTTCTAATGTGTGGATGTGCAAAGTGCAAACATTTAAAGAACTGTGAAGGGATAACCTATTATAGGGACACATTATCCAACCTGATATACAAGGACTTGTCGCAGCAGGCAAAATCTCCAAGTGTGTGAAAACAGACGTCCAAGCAGGAGAGTAAATCAGGCCATTTTGCGCGCATGTATGTGTGTGTGTGTGTCTGTGTGTAAGATTGTAAAAACAAACAGTTTTGGCTGCAAGTGTGGTAGTTGGTATAACAAGAACCAAAGAACTATTGTGTGGAAAAAGCCTCAAGGAGCAAGCAAGACAAGAATCCAGGGGAAGGGGACTCCCCTCTGGAACCAAAGAATCTTCTTCTCTGATTAACTTTTTTTTGAGTCATTTATTCTTTGTGAACCCTTTTGCCGAACCTTCCAAGGTTAAATACATTTCCCTTTTCACTTTTTAGTATAGTTTGTAGTAATAGGATCAGAATAGAACGTTTTGAAACAGGACAGTTTTGTTTCAACATCCTCACACCGACCGATCCTTAGTGTTTGGTTTAGGCAGGGAAATTCCACTTTTAGCAGCGTAGAGAGGCCTTTTCCCAACCCCTTTTCTTTGAATATAAGTCTTTAACCAAAAACATGGCAAACCTCTGTCCGACTTTCATTTCTGACTCACCACCGTATGCACAGGCCTGGGTCCCTTGTTCACTGCGCTCAGGAAATAACTGTGCACCAAGCTAATTTTACCTAACAATGCTGAAATATGTCTTGGGTTGCTTGTGATCCTGTGCAGAAGGAATGTGACTTAAGTAGTTTTACCAGACTGCTTGCATTGGTGGAGGGACCAAGACTGATTTGTTTAATGGTGCAGACTAATTAAAATTGGTGGAAAGGGAAGTATCCAGAGGTATTTCCGGTGGCTATCAATCTATGATCTGGATCTGTCTGGATAAAGAAAATAGGCCAGGTACCATTAAAAAAGTGACTAAAATCACACATGACAATCATTTACTTTTTGTTAAAAAACTGTTTGAGCACTTCCTAAAGGGGACATTTTGGTCATATGTACGTTGCATGCAGTGTATTTAAAGCACATTTGGTCCGTGAAATGACACTGTCAGCTGCAGAGTACATTAACTCATCAAACAGGCACACATTGGACCAAATAATTAGACCACACTGGCATTGCCCTAGTGTTCTCTCTATAGGCCAGTCTGGGCACCACTTTTTGGTGTTTACAGGATGGTCTTTAGATAAAGGTTGCCATTCCTTGCAAAATGCTCCGAAAGTCCGGAAGAGCAAGAGTACATACACCACCAAGTCAAATCCCAAAGATTCCATGTGCATATTTACTGAAATGATTAAAACTTTATTAATCTTTAATCAGCAAAAGGGTGTTACCTAGTCAAATTCACCAAGTTGAACACAGTTGCTGAGCATCTGTTTTGTTTGTACAGTTCTGCAAATGTGAGTGGGATACACTGTTGGCTTCTCAGCCGTTGGTGATGCTGCCACCTACTGGCGAAGTTCATGAACTGCACGCAATAGACCTGTGCTTGTGTCTTCTGTAAAAACCAAAAACGGTCAGAAGTGCACTGGTGCAGGTCGGGTTCTTTCTAAAATACTCTAAATAAATAATGGATGCATCTAGAGATACATATGTAACATACATGCAGCATATCTTCGTCAGTCGGCGACAACAGCCAGGTGATCTTATCACACTGGTATGTGTTCTTTGGGTTTAGAAAGTAAACTTAAAATCACAGAGGCGATTTGCTGGCCTCGTGCCAGACTGCATTTGTATTATTCCATTCAGAATGAGCGACCAGTGCTACAGACGTACTCTTTTACTTGGCATGGTTTTGTATTATATTTGCTTGACTGGTTTATTGTAACGTGTGCTGTTTTCCGAATATCTCTGTAAAGTACAAAATCGTGTAAGTTAATTACACATTCCTGCCAGCTACTGCCAGGAGGATGTGTGATTAAGTTTCTTGATTGCAGTCTGATATCAGTACCCGGCTACACCACTTGTTTGGGGAGTTTGATCCTGGGCATGTCATTTTGTACTTTCTGTGATTTACATGCCACAGTTGGAATTCCCCGGAAGGTATACAGTCTTTATATCGTGAATTATATAGCGAATCACTTATATATCTAAACATATACCATGAAAACCATTATTTCAAATATATTTATGGTGGGATAAAGGGCTAATTATTTTTGAGAAACGGTCGGCATGAGTTTTTCGGGGTTGTAAACAGGGGCTTGGGGGCGGACCCTCAAAAATAAAAAATAAATGGAAAAAAATATATACATTTTATATTTAGGTTTTCAAGGCACATGTGTCGATATATAAGTGATTCGGTATATAGTTCCTCGGTATAAAGACATGTAACCTCACCGGAAGTGAGTCAGATTGCTGCTACTCCATAAAGTCTCACTCATAGCAGTGATCCATCTTAATGATACCGCTATTCTTTGACGAATCACACATTGTGCATCACAAAGTTTACTACGTCTCTTTGTTTACTCATTAAAACCACTTTAATCAAACTTCCTATGATACCGGGAGCATCAAATCCCATGTTGATACCTGTAATTTCACTTTATGTGGTGGCGCTGTTTTGTTAAATATAAAAAATGTGGGGTTTGCACACTATTGCTTCAGAGGGCTTTGTTAATCATGTACCCATCCCTACCACAAACCACCACCGGCCTCCTCTGATTGGAGTATGCCACTGGACTCCCAGGGCACTGTGAAGGAACACGCTGCACAGGATGTGGATTCGAAATAAAGGTAGTCTTTATTGAATAAAAGGAAAAAAACTAAAGAAACCCGGATGTCAATTCTCCTTATTGTAGTCCAAAATTAGCTTAGCTCTTCGGCTACTCCGAGGATATGGCAAGAACCTGGAATTTGTCCTCGTAAGCCCAACGGAACTCTGTAGCTCCCTCCTCGCCTCCAAGTCTGTTCTGAAACAGAAAGGAGAAATATCCGTTAGCCCCTTCTTTCTGTTTATGTTATATAGGGACTGGAGTTCCCTAGACCAATCAGTGTCCAGCATACAGTGTAGCTTTGATAAGCCCCCCCAAACCCCAGCCCCTTCTTTCCTGAATGCCGGCTGCCATAATGGATTCAGCACGGGTGACTTGTGGGGACTGTCTTTTGGTTTTACATGCACCAGTGTTTTGGGTAAGTTTTACATGCACCAGTGTTTTGGGTAAGTTACCACTAGCGTTTTCAAACGCAACATAATGCTCAATTGTTCGTGTCTTCTTTCGTTTGGGTAAAAGACATACCACTTTCCTTTCATAAGGTTTTTTCTCACTTCTCAGCGTGTCGGTGTTGTAGTGACAACACATGAGTTTAAACCTAATACTCTCGCCTGCTCACTGATTTAATACACGTTCTCTCCCCGCGGCAGTGGCCATAATGGGAACTTTGCAATTCCTGACTTTCAGCACTGCAGACTGCGTCTCAGCGAACTCGTGTCGTACGCAGTCGAATTCATTGTACTCCCCACTCGTACTGATTCCAATCTGCTCTTCTGGAGGGGAGTTTGTCCAGTGTATGTCCCTTCCCCACCAAGTGTCTTCGACGTCATCTGCGAGCGCGCTTTCTCTTCCCGTGGTTCAGCTGTCTTCTATTGGTATGCACTCCGACGTGAACCCCTCAGCAGGGCAAAGGGGTTTACACACACCCCCCGAGGAATCGAGCCGGTGCAACTTGAAAAGAAGCTGGTTTATGTACAGTCTTGAAACAGAAAGACTGTAGCGTAAGAAACCATCTCAAAACCCTTTAGTTGGAATCTTTGTGCACTGCCAACCACTTCAGGGGAGCATGGTCAGTAAAAACCATGAAGGCCCTTCCTAGTAGATAATACCTGAGTTATTTCGATGGCCCATTTTATGGCCAGACACTTTTTCCAAAGTGGAATACGGCATCTTGTGCGGTAGGTGTTTTCGGCTTATGAACACCACTGGATAGCGATAGCACTGCACCTAACCCTGTACCGGAGGCAACAGTCTGTACAAAGAAATGCTTCTCAAAGTCGGGACAACGTAGAACCGGGAGGGCTGAGATGTGGTTTTTGAGGGCTGGGAAAGCTGTCAGGGCAGAGGTGTCTTGTAAGATATCCCCTTTATATGAAGACTTGAGGGCTTCTGTTAGTGGACTGGCAATATTGGAAAACAGAGGTATGAACCTTCAGTAGTATTCTATGAATCCTAAAAACGCCCATATCTGTTTTTTTGTTGCTTGGCATGGACAACCGCATGATCGCAACCACCTTGTCAACTTGTGGTTTTATGACTCCTCTGCCCACCATGTAAACCAGATATCTTGGGCCTCATTACAACCTTGGTGCTAAGTGCACCAACTTTACCACCATGGTGTAAACTCCGTTTACACCATGGTGGATGGCGGATTTACCGCCCCATTCCAAGGTGAGTGGGGCGGTAAATCCCCATTTCCCATTTTCCCTTCCCCATTCCCATTTTTGCCCCATAGGGCATAATGGGAGTGGGGAAGGCGCTAATTACGCCGCCGTAAATTACGGCGGCGTAATTAGCACCATGGCAGGTTAGCGCCATGGATTTTAACGCCTGCTAAAAGCAGGCGTTAAAATCAGAATCAGGCGTTAAGGGTTAACGGTGGCGTTAACCCTTAACGCCTGAGTTGTAATGAGGCCCCTTGTGTCTCTTGCAGCTAATATGGTTTTCTTTGGGTTGATGTGTAGACCGGCTTCTTCAAGTGTGGAAACTACTTTTCCCAGGTGATCTAGGTGACCCTCCCATGATCGGCTGAAAACAATGATGTCATCCAGATAAGCTGAACTGTATGGTTCGTGCGGGGCCAGAACTTTGTTCATTAATGCCTGAAAAGCCAAAGGGTAGTACTGTGAATTGGTAAAGACCGGATGGTGTAGAAAAGGCAGTTTTCGCCTTATCCTCTTGTCATAAGGGAATCTGCCAATACCCTTTTGTTGGGTCGATCGTGCTAGTATATTGTGCTGTACACAGCCGTTCTAACAGTTCATCAATCCGGGGCATTGGGTAGGCTTGATACGTTGAGATGGCATTTAGTTTTCTGTAGTCCATACAGAACCTGGTGGAGCCATCTGGTTTCGGTACCAGTACGATTGGCGATGACCAGTGACTAATTGATGGCTCAATGACTCCTAGGCGTAACATCTCTTCCACTTCATTTTGTATGGCATCTCTTTTTGATTCCGGCAGTATGTATGGTCAAACCCTTAACGTTTGGGTCGGATCAGTGTTGATCTTGTTTTCCACCATAGTGGTCCTTCCATGGGTAGAAAGAAAACATGTGTTCCATCGATTAGAGGTGAGTCTCCAGTTCCTTTCTTTCCTTAGGACTGAGTTGTGCTCCCCACTGTACCGCAATGAATGCTGAATCCGATCCTTCCACCTGTGCGAGATTTATACTCTGTCCATCGGTCCTGGCTTCCCTCCATTCCTTCAAGAGGTTAATGTGGTAGTTCTAGGATTTTTCCTTTCTGTCCGGTTGTTCCACAAGATAATTCACTGGGCCTAAAATGGTTGTGGTTTGTAAGGTCCTAGCCATTGGGCCAGCATCTTATTTTGTGGTGTTGGCAACAAAACCAACACTTTGTCACCCACTTGAAATGTCTGAGTTCTGGCATTCCTGTTATAATATTTTTCCTGAATGGATTGTGCTGTCCCCAGGTTCTCTCACGCCATTTCCCTCAGTTTGGTAAGATGAGTTCTTAGATCAATCACGTAGTTCGTGAGGTGGGTCTCTTCCTCCTGTTCTTCCCATTCGGTTTTGGCTATGTCGAGTATTGTTTTGGGCTTATGTCCGAACAACAGCTCAAAAGGTGAGAACCCGGAGGAAGACTATGGGGTGTCTCTCAAAACCATCAGTACCCATGGCAATACTCGGTCCCAGTTTTTTTCCAGATGGTGCAGTGACCCTTTTTAGCATCATTTTGATTGTTTTATTATACCTCTCCACTAACCTATCGGTCTGAGGGTGATGAATGGAAGTACGTATTTGTTTAATATGTAGTTGTAGGCACACTTTGTGCATTACCCCTGAAACAAAGTCCCGTCCTTGGTCAGTTACGATCTCTGTTGGCAATCCTACCCTAAAAAAAATTAAACCAATTGGATACATACTTGAGTGGAACTTATACCCCTCATAGGGAAAGCCTAAGGGTATCTAGTTTCATAGTCCACTAGTAGCAGTATGTACTGGTGCCCGTGGCTGTTAGGCTCCAGTGGACCAACTAGATCCATACCAATTCTGGAGAATGGTTCCTTTATAAGCGGCATTGGCTGTAACAGGGCTTTTTGTGGTTTGTTTGGACTGGTCTTCTGACAAACCGGGCACTCTTCACAGTACTTGGCCACTTCCCGATACACTCCAGGCCAAAAGAAGCGTTTTAACAGTTTGTCTTGGGTTTTTTCTTTACCTAGATGACCCCCAACTACATCGTCATGGGCCATCCTTAATACGGTGGGTCTGAAGCTTATTGGTACCAGTAACTGTTCTGTCTCTCTCTTTTGTGGGTCTAATGTAATGCGGTATATTAAGCTTCTCTCTTCCATGAACCAGGGGTATCCAGTTCTGGTGTCTGGGTTGGGAACGGCTTGCTCTCTGGCACTTCTTAGTGTTGGATCCATTAACAGTTCATTTCAGAAGGTTTTCTTCCGGTCATCCAGTAACCAATCTCTTAATCCCACGTACCGGTTGAGTTCAGCCCATTTTCTTTTGGCTTCCCTCACCTCTCTCCTGGTTTTCTTTAGAGTTTTATTTACTCATGGTTCAATTTCAGATTGAGAATATGGGGTGGTTCTGAGCCAATCAGTGTCATTAACGCATTCCATAAATGAAGGTAGATCAGTTCCCACTAGCACCGGCGCTGGCAAGTGTGGCATTATTTGTATTTGTATTTATTAAATTTTTATATAGCGCTTTACGCCAAAGCGCTTTACAATAGGACAATAGTAAATACAATAAGCACTGAAAACCTGTGAATCAAGTAACAGAAAGCAATACATGCAACAATTTACAACAGATTACTTGAACGCTGCGGTGTAACATGAGTGTTGTAAGGCTATAGTAAGAGAAGGAACAAGAAGGAGTAAGGATGGGTGGTAGGGCAGAGATGAGAGAGGTAGCAGAAGATGTCAGGGTGGGGAATGGAGGAGATAGGATTTTAGAGAGGTGCGGAAAGAAGGATAGGAGGAGATAGAATGGATAGGGAGAGGGAGACGGTTCCAGTGAAAATGGGCAAGTAGTTGGAAAGAACAAAAGCGGGATGGGGCACAGGGTGAAGGAGGCGAAGTGAGTAGAAAATGTTCGGCAGAGCGGAGAGGGCGAGAGGGGGTATAGAAAGAAAGGAGGGAGGAAAGGTAGGGTGGAGCAAGACCATGGAGGGATTTGAAGACGAGACAGAGGAAATTAAATTTGAGCTGGGAGTGAAAGGGGAGCCAACCTAAGGAAGAGAGAGAAGAGGAGATGCACTCGTAGGGAGAGAGAAGAAAGAGCGAGAGAATAGCAGATTGGCAGATGGATTTAAGGGGGGTTAGGTGAGTAGAGGTGTGTCCGAAAAAGAGGGTGGAGCAGTAGAAGAGTCTAGAGAAGACGAGAGAGGTGACTAGAAGTTTGGTAGCATGGAAGGTTAGGAAAGGGAGAATTTTACGGATGTTATAAAGGTGGAAGCGGCAGGACCTGGCGGTGAGAGAGATATGATGGTAGAGAGAGAGATTAGAATCAATGTGGAGGCCAATGTTCTGGACATGGGGAGAGATAGGGAGTAGGGAAGAGGAGAAGAGAATAGGAGATGGTGGGGAGGGTTGAGGATGTGTGTTAGCAGGGAAGAAAAGGACTTCTGTTTTGTCCGCATTTAAGGTTAAGAAGTGAGAGGACATCCATGATTTGATCAAGAAAAAGGCAGAAAGAGAGTTTAAGATGGATGTCAGAGGTAAAGGAAGAGAAGGTGAGGAAAAGTTGGGTGTTGTCAGCGTAGAAATGGTGTGAGACACCAAAGGAGGAGATGACAGGAGCTAGGAAGGAAGTGTAGAGTGAAAAGAGGAAGGGGCCGAGGACGGAGCCTTGGGTAATGACATGATTGAGGGGGCTGGTAGGGGAGATGGTACCGCCCCAGGATACTGCAAAGGTATGCTTGGAAAGATAGGAGGAAAGCCGGTTGAGGACTGAATTTTTGAAGCCAAGGGATGAGAGAGAGTTAAGGAGTAGAGGGTTATCAACGGTATCGAAGGCAGCAGAGAGGTCGAGAAGGATGAGTGCGGAGGAGTGTTTAGAGTAGTGGGCGGGGAGGAGAGAATTAAGAACTGAAGTAAGTTGTAAGTAAGTAAGTAACGGTTGCATTATGGTGACCCTCATTCTAGAATGAACCCCATTTACTTCTAAATCCACTTCTTTTGATGGGTAAGCCTTTGTGTCCCCATGCCCACATTTTATAGGTATAAGATGTTTCCCAGCCATTCCATCCCCACTTACTTCTGGTCTTATGGCAAACTGTTCACTTCCGGAGTCGAGAAGTCCTTGTCGTGGTGTTCCATCCACCCTGACTTCCACTAGGTATGGCTCCCTTTTTCTTCGGAACTCTCTTGGTTGGGCACATCCGATTTCCATTGGTTCAGGTTTTGGTTTCCTTGGACAAAACCGGGCTATGTGCCCCCATTCCCCACAATAAAAGTACTGAGGTTGTCGATTGAGTGTTGGCCATCCTGCTCCCTTGCTTCAGGGTGAATGTTTTTGGTCTCCACATTGACGGTACCTCGTGTCACTGGTTTGGTTGTCTCCAGATGGGCTAGACGGGTGGGACATGCTTTCTGGAAGGCTGTAGCTATTTCAATGGCTTCAGCCAATGTAGGTCGGTGGTGTTGGCGAACCCATTGTTGCATTGCCACTGGTAGAGCTTCTACAAACTTTTCTAGTTTGATTTTGTTCATGATTTCCTGTACTGAACCGGAGGCTGGCTTTAGCCACTTGTCACTTAGATCGTGGATTCTGTAATATAATTGTCTTGGCGTTTCTCCCTTGCACAGTCTGGTTTCTCTCAGCCTTGCCCTGTACGCCTCTTCGTCGACACCCATCCTTTCCAAGATTGTTTTTTTAATGTCGGCATATGTTGCATCACCTGCCGGATTGGCAGCCTGTTAAGCTCCTTGCATGGGACCCGTCAATAAGGTAGCAATGAAGTGTCCCCATTTTTCCACTGGCTATTGGGAATTTACGTGCCACTCTTTCAGAATTTGTGAAGAAGTACCGCGGGTCTTCTCCTTGTTGAAACCTCTGTAGAACATTGGTTGGGGTTATGTTGGTACCCCTTGTATCTGCCATGGTTTCAGTGATCTGCTTTAATGGCATCTTGGGTTGCCGCCTGCAGTTGTATGGCCTGCTGTAGTGCCTGCCGGTCTGTCTGTGCTTGATGGGTCTGGACCTGCATCAGTTGTTGCAGCTGTTGCTGACCATCGGTTAGGGGTTTTATGATAGCCTCCATGACGTGTTCCTCAATCCCACCACTGCCATCAGAATTTGTGAAGGAACACGCTGGACAGGATGTGGATTCGCAATAAAGGTAGTCTTTATTGACTAAAAGGAAAAAACTAAAGAAACCCGAATGTCAATTCTACTTATTGTAGTCCAAAATTAGCTTAGCTCTTGGGCTCCTCCGAGGATATGGCAAGAACCTGGAATTAGTCCTTGTAAGCCCAACGGAACTCTGTAGCTCCTTCCTCGCCTCCAAGTCTGTTCTGAAACAGAAAGGAGAAATATCTGTTAGTCCCTTCTTTCTGTTTATGTTATATAGGGGCTGGAGTTCCCTAGACCAATCAGTGTCCAGCATACAGTGTAGCTTTGATAAGCCTCCCTAAGCCCTCCCCCTTCTTTCCTGAATGCCGGCCGCCATAATGGATTCAACACGGGTGACTCGTGGGGACTGTCTTTTGGTTTTACATGCACTGGTGTTTTGGGTAAGTTACCACAAGCGTTTTCAAATGCAACATAATGCTCAATTGTTTGTGTCTTCTTTCGTTTGGGTAAAAGACATACCACTTTCCTTTCATAGGGTTTTTTCTCACTTCTCAGCGTGCCTGTGTTGTAGTGGCGACACGTGTGTTTAACCCTAATACTCTCGCCTACAGCTGGTTTAATACACGTTCTCTCCCAGCGGCAGTGGCCGTAATGGGAACTTTGCAATTCCTGACTGTCAGCACCGCAGCCTGCGTCTCAGCGAACTCTCGTCGTATGTGGTCGAATTCATTGTTCTCCCCACTCGTACTGATTCCAACCTGCTCTTCTGGAGGGGAGTTTGTCCAGTGTATGTCCCTTCCCCACCAAGTGTTTTCCGTGTCATCTGTGACCGCGCTTTCTCTTCCCGTGGTTGAGCCGTCTCCCTTTGGTATGCACTCTGACTTGAACCCCTCACCAGGGCAAAGAGGTTTACAGGCACACACCTAGCACCTTTGCCTCCTTGGAGAAAGCTTACCCTTTGGACAACCTGCTGCAACCAAATCTTGCTCACTACCGCTTCATTTAGTTACATGCATACTCTACCTTCTTATGCAATCCTTTCAAATGTATACTTTACCCATTGGTTTCTCTATATAAGCTTAGTACCAATCAATGAGCAGTGTGCTTTCCTGTCCCCTAATGCCTATGCTTCAATGTTATCACTTTCTCCTCAGGAGCACCTTCTAGTTCTCATATTTTGCAATGTTTGGTTGGTTTTTGTACCATTTCTCCTTTAATTAAGCCCTTAAGTCGTACCCTTGTTATTTTGTACACAGTTATGACCCCTCTCTGACAGGTTGTATCGAGTGTGAGAAACCTGAGAGCGCCCTCACCTCTTTTCCCCCTGTATTCTCCTCTCGGGTGGCCAGAGAAAGGCCATCGCTTTTGGATCCTAACCCTGGGGGTGGATATGCGAGGGAGGATCACCTTGGTGGGGAAGACTTGGGGAGTGGGGAGAGAACCTCCTTAGGTGAGACATGATACCCCCCATTTCCTTTTCATAATGAACCCCCTGTCCCTCAAGCCTTTGCAGGCTATTTTCAGCCCTTTCCCTGTTCTTCCCTTAAAATATTCCCCAAGAAACATCTATTTGACACTGGGACGATACTGGGACAAGGAAGAGACCAACTTGGAAGATACATCCTCATATTGTTAATACAGGCACATATTATCCTCATTTTGTTAATACAGACACATATCAGCCTCAGCTGTGTACTGGGATGAGGAGGTGGACAGCACGAGTAAGGCAGGACTGGCCTTCTGAGAGTGAGAGCGCTAGTCTTTTCCGGACTCATTATGGTGGTGGAACATTTGGAAATGGAATCAGCTGTTATGGAAGCAGTGCTACGAATTGCTGGATGCACGCAGACCTCTCCGGATCAGCTGTGTGGCAAACGGAGAACTCGAGACCCGTTCAGGGATGCAGATTTTATGGAACGGGAAGCAAAGCTGAAGGACGCTGGATGCCGGTGGCAGATTGCAAGAAGGAGGCTGGCACGACAGAGCAAAGCGGTCATATCGATCCTGAGCTGCGGGTGAAGCATCGCCAGGTGTGCAGAGCCATGAGAAGTTGCTGGGAAAGAGAGGGAGGTAATGCACGTGAATGGGGGAAAATCTGTGGCGGTCGAGGACCTCGCAAGGAGCCGTAAGATCCAACTGGTGAGTGAACCACGAAGGGGGAACACCGGACTGGCAGGCGCATATGAAAAGCATGCAAGGAACATTGATGTAAAGCAAAGTGAAAATAGTAACAAGTACTTCTGAATACTGAATGAACTGAAAGCAATAATAAGTACTTTTGGAATACCGAATGAATTGAAAGCAAATATAAGTACTGTTAAATACTGAACAGAGTGCATGCAAGTGTTGAGCATTCTTGAACGTTGAGCAGAGTGAAAGAAAGTTTGGGAATCTGCCTGATAAGGAACTGTGCATTATATGAGAAATTATATGAGGAAACAAGCATTGGCAACAGCCAAGAGAGTTCAAAGAACTGTGCATTATATGAGAAATTATGTGAGAAATGTTATCAGAACCTAAGCATTGGCAACAGCGAAGAGAATTCAAGGAACTGTATGTCATGAGGCAACAAGCATTGCCACAAGCCAGGAGAATGCCAGAAAGTGTGACAACGCATAGTGGCCAAACAAGCCACGACACAGTGTTAGGAGAGTGTGACCCAGGTGAATGAATCAAGTATCACTGTTAAGTTGCAGTAGCACTGAGTTGATGGAAAAGCTGCCAAGAAGGGGTATTGGCTGCGTGACCAGTGATAGGTGGACTGTGTGGCCCGACAACTGCATCTAGACCGACTGCACCCCTATATGGAAAAGCCACTGAAAGCTCCTCTGACGAAGCTTGTGTTTACAATAACCTCTTGTGTGGTTTTGAAGCTAAGATACTGAACCTCCCCCAATCCCCCTTTTTCTTTATTAATTTTCTTTTAACCAAACAAAACTAAAAAAATATATAAATAAATAAATAAAAAAATGCGACTTTTTTTTTTTCGACCATTTGACTTTCGATCAAATGGTCATTCGATCTTTTATTTTCGACCATTTGACCGGACAGCGTCTTTAACGCCTGGTAAAACCAGGCGTTAAGGAAGGGACCTGCTAAGGGACCTCGTAGTAGGGCAGTAAGGGATTACCGGCACTGGTGCCCTTACCGGTGCCGGTAATCCCTTACCACCTACCGTGTAATGAGGCCCATTGTACATTTAGATGTGAGGACAAGTATAGGTTTTGGACGCAGACAGACTTTTGCTTTGCACTTCCTGACAAAGACTAGCCTTAGTATATTTAGGAAGACTAGCCTTAGTATATTTAGGTAGGGAAATCCCATTTTAGCATAGGGCAAGTTAGACATTATCCAACCCTACATTTTGAGTCAATAAAACTGGGTTGACCAAACTTGAACCTGTTGTCTGTATCTACTTCATGCTGCCTTCACACTGGTCACCGTGACATGTTATTTTGGGTGGTCACTGGGATTGTCATCCTAAACGCCTGAGCATTGGTGGTCCTAGGCCTCTGTTGGGTCCAGAGATGCATTATGGTTGAGAAGGTGAGAGGTTTCAGCCATGCCTTTTTCTGGATATTGGAAGTGACTCAAGCGAATTATATCAGAAGCTTGCGGTATAAATGGCGACACAATTGCTGAGAAGAGGGGACAAAGTTGACTGAAACAACACTAACTGGCTCGCTGGCCTTAAAATGGATTGCAACTTAGCAATACAGCAGGTAGAACCAAAATATGGGGTTTCTCTTTTTACTTTATCCGTGGCACAACTTTATTGCATATTCACATACTTTCTTAATTACACCTCATATGGATTTACTGCTTTACTATTTCAGAACCGCATGGATTTAAATACCTACTATTCTTCCAGGACTAATCAAATGTTTAGTTAATACTTACATAGTTTTAGTGATGCACAAATTGCGTGTATGTTCATGTAAGGCCCGCTTGTATCATCCTTTTGTTGCATAGACTTATTTACACTTTAATCTACTTTGCTTGTCTGTGTCATTTTGACAATTAGGGGTGCACCATCCAATTTAATGGCAGTACGAGTTCCTTCTTTGTGAATTGCATGTGCGCTCCTTCGTATGGGATGTATAAATCCTTGCCTCTGGTCCTCTGCACCCCGGAAGGGAAAAGGAATGGTGCACACAACTTTGTGAGGCACTTTGAGGAATTCAAACTCTACTTTTTATTCTACCAGCTCCTCATTTCATTCAGCTCGCCCTGAAAACCCGTCTGCAGGGTGTCAGCATCATTCTGAAAGTGAAGTTATGGAGCAGCCTGAAAACCAGGAGAGGGAAATGGGTAGGAGGATGCAGCACTTCCCTTTTGGCCTTCCTCCTGCCTGCACGGATGCAGCACTTCCCTTTTGGCCTTCCGGCTGCCTGCACGGATGCAGCACTTCCCTTTTGGCCTTCCGCTGCCTGCACGGATGCAGCACTTCCCTTTTGGCCTTCCGCTGCCTGCACGGATGCAGCACTTTCCTTTTGGCCTTCCGGCTGCCTGCACGGATGCAGCACTTCCCTTTTGGCCTTCCGCTGCCTGCACGGATGCAGCACTTCCCTATTGGCCTTCCGCTGCCTGCACGATGCAGCACTTCCCTTTTGGCCTTCCGGCTGCCTGCACGGATGCAGCACTTCCCTTTTGGCCTTCCGCTGCCTGCACGGATGCAGCACTTCCCTTTTGGCCTTCCGCTGCCTGCACGGATGCAGCATTTTCCTTTTAGCCTTCCGGCTGCCTGCACGGATGCAGCACTTCCCTTTTGGCCTTCCGCTGCCTGCACGGATGCAGCACTTCCCTTTTGGCCTTCCGCTGCCTGCACGGATGCAGCACTTCCCTTTTGGCCTTCCGGCTGCCTGCACGGATGCAGCACTTCCCTTTTGGCCTTCCGCTGCCTGCACGGATGCAGCACTTCCCTTTTGGCCTTCCGCTGCCTGCACGGATGCAGCACTTTCCTTTTAGCCTTCCGGCTGCCTGCACGGATGCAGCACTTCCCTTTTGGCCTTCCGCTGCCTGCACGGATGCAGCACTTCCCTTTTGGCCTTCCGCTGCCTGCACGGATGCAGCACTTCCCTTTTGGCCTTCCGGCTGCCTGCACGGATGCAGCACTTCCCTTTTGGCCTTCCGCTGCCTGCACGGATGCAGCACTTCCCTTTTGGCCTTCCGCTGCCTGCACGGATGCAGCACTTCCCTTTTGGCCTTCCGGCTGCCTGCACGGATGCAGCACTTTCCTTTTGGCCTTCCGGCTCCCTGCACGGATGCAGCACTTCCCTTTTGGCCTTCCGCAGCCTGCACGGATGCAGCACTTCCCTTTTGGCCTTCCGCTGCCTGCACGGATGCAGCACTTCCCTTTTGGCCTTCCGCTGCCTGCACGGATGCAGCACTTCCCTTTTGGCCTTCCGCTGCCTGCACGATGCAGCACTTCCCTTTTGGCCTTCCGGCTGCCTGCACGGATGCAGCACTTCCCTTTTGGCCTTCTGCTGCCTGCACGGATGCAGCACTTCCCTTTTGGCCTTCCGGCTGCCTGCACGGATGCAGCACTTTCCTTTTAGCCTTCCGGCTGCCTGCACGGATGCAGCACTTCCCTTTTGGCCTTCCGCTGCCTGCACAGATGCAGCACTTCCCTTTTGGCCTTCCGGCTGCCTGCACTGTGGAAGATGGTATTCAGGCTTTTGGAGACATTGGTTTAGACTTCTGGAACAAACCATCAGAGATTCTGGCCCATGCCCAATCACCTGACGAACGCATATCAAGCGTTGCGTATTCCCCAATGGGCACGCATTCCCAGAAGGGTGTGCAGCACCTGAGCTGGTTAGAGTGAGATTTAAGCCAGCACTCAACCTGCCAAACAAAATACTTAGGAGAGTGAAGTGAGGACCTGGGGTACTCGGTTTCATGTGATGTTACCAAAATGAATTTCAACTAAAGAAACCTACCCCAAAAACATAAAATATAGATTTTTTTAAAAGCGGTTCCCCACCAAACCCCTGTTTCCCCATGCTTGTAACACCACCCTGAACCACCCCCACACCTTTTAACCCTTTACCCCCACGCCCTATTTAAATATTTTTTGTAATTTTTTCGTTAAGATTTCATTCGTTATTTCCATTTCGGTAACATCACTGGATACCGGAGTACCCATGTCTGAGGCAGCCCATTCTCTGAGCCTAGCATTTGGGACTCTCATATCCCTTAGCACTTTGCTTATGGCAATGAGTGCTGTCACCAGATTGCCCCACATCTCTTATCTGCCAATTCCCAGATCACTGTTGTACACAGTACAAGAGGTATCAATTTGAGATACCGAGAGAGTCAGAGAGAGAAAGAGAGAGAGAGAAAGAGATAGGTGGCAAAGTGAGAAAGTGACATGGCAGCGGTCTGCAGAGGCCAGTGGAAGGAGTGTGGGGAACATTTAGGACTTACATGCAATGCTATGAGATGTAATGATTTGTTAAACCTTGTCATGCCCTTATCATGTCTTGCTGAGCCAAGGTATGCTTTGCTACATGGGACTGTATTGTTTGTGCTCCTCGCTAACCTGCTCAACATTCTACTTTCCACCTTATACTGTCCTGCTCCCCGGTGCAACACTGCGATTCTGCCGGCTGGGGTTAGCTACCATGTGTCCTACTGTAATGTTTGCCCATGTGTTTCCGACTGCATTCCCGCCAACCCCCTCTGAGGTTCCTACCCACTTCTGCATGCTCCCTATGGCTTCCACTCTTCCCAGTGTTGTCCCAGTCTCATCCAGGGAAAAAAAGCTGCCTACTTTCCATTACCAGAGCCAGTGTCCCACTCAATGGTTCCTCAGGATATATCCTCATAAGTACGTTACCTGAGGGGCACTACCACTTACCGAGACGTCACCATGACCACACCAGAAGGATGCTCAGAGTTGCCCACAAGGCCCTCTGTTAACCTCCCTGCACTACCATTCTCAAACTCTACGCTCAAACACACTATATGCATTCCAACCAAGCCATTCACACATTGGATAATATTTATTTATTTGCAGTAGGTGCCACCTGCAGATTGCAATCACGTTGAAGCGCTGGGATAACCCTCCCAACAGACATCAAAGCACAGAATGCTACACCTCACCAATCAAGATAGACATCAAAGTCCCAGCCAAAGCGTTGTAGAATCATGAGCATGCATGTCTCACCTCTGGACAGAGATGCTTCTGTGCTCTCTTCTCATGACATTTAGGAACAGAACTGCATGCAGAGCTCAGGGTGCTACCAGACTGCATGCATTACACAACAGCAAACCTATCTTGCATTTTCCCTCTCTCTCAACTAACCTAATCCACCGAGTGCCTGGAGACCATGCAAATGGCAGTGGTGCATGGTATCATCCCAATAACATAACATGTGTTTTGCACAAGTGCATCTCTCTGATGCTCATTTATAAGAATCATATGCATCTATTTCTTGTGCATCTTAGATTTGCGCCAAAACAAAACGTTAAGAATCTTCCCGTTTCCTATCAGGATTGGCCCTGGACCCTCTTTCAAAAAAGAGGCTATCAAATCCTTGTTCTGCATTTTTCAAGGGCTTGCACTGAACTTTCATGCTTCTGTTTGCTTACAGAAGATCATTTTTGTGGGCAAACTGCTGTGCTTTACTCAGCATGAAGGAACTTGGGCAAACTAGTTGGAGCCTGCCCCGCTGGGCCACAGCCAGCATAAAACTCATGGCCTGTGGCGACTCAAGCCAACAATAAAAACACCATTTCCAAGCCAACAACAGAGTGGAACTCGAACGGTTGATTCTATCTTCAAAATCCAATACCAAGAATTGTATTCACTAATCCTATCCTAAAGACCCTCTCTGTAATGTCCTACCTCCATGGCTATTGTTTACTTGTTTAGAGGATAAGTCCTCTGTTTGTTGCTGTTAACTAGTGGGCTGCGACCCACGTGTCAAAGGGCGGGGTTATCGCCCTAAAGTTCAGTTCGAGATTAATAAATCAGAGTTCAGACGTGCACTCCTGTCTATGTGATTCATTATTTCATTTTGAATTGATTACTTGCATGCTTTATTGACCCTCGGCGTTTCAGGCGAAGCGCACTCGAAACATAACTTTGGCGACGAGGCACAAGCAGCATCGAGGTCGGTATCATCGCGTGTTTCAGCACCAGCCCGATCCTGCACCCGAGACGGACCGACCGGACATCAGCACCGGAGCGCCCCACCACCCACGCAGTCTCAACGACGGAATCAAGTAAGATCACCGGCAGCCCCAACAGGGACTACGTGAAGCAAATCACGACAAAAGCATGCCTTGCGCACATCGCGGATGACACGAGGAGCGAACATAACATTACGCACAGCGTCATCAACAGAGGCACGTGGAACAAGTCTCTGTCTACGCACACGCGTATCTTCATAAATCAGCCAGGAAAACACCTGTGAAACACTCGCCGTATCAAAAGAAAACATCAAAACGCACGTGTTTTATTCAGAAGCCAACATTTCTCAACAATCTCAGTATACGTCATTGCAACAGAGAACCGCTGCATGCTATCCAGCACGACTCAAGCACAAATTTACAACGCCTGAACACAAGTGAGTGAGCGTCCACCACAAATCACAGAAAAATGTCTGAAACCAATACAGACAGTGGTATCATGAGCCCTGCAGCCAGCTCTACTCCACGCCACCCTGCAACCATGGAAGAGAGCGCATCTGAGTCACTACAACTACAGGCCATGCAGCCATTTGACATGACAGATACCAGCAGTCTGGCACCCAGATGGATCAGGTGGCTCAAAGAACTCAATATTTACATTGATGCATCAGGAGTAAAAGAGGAACGCAGATTTAAAGGCATCCTACTACACTCACTTGGACCAGTGGTGCGAGACATCGTTTTCAAAATGCCCGAATCCAGTACAGACACCTTCCAAGGCATTATTGACTTATTAAACACCTACTTCGCACCACTGAGAAATGTGGATTATGAAAGACACATATTTCACACATCCACAAAGGAAAAGGGAGAGACCATAGATAATTTCGTGATGCGACTCAGGAAAAGAGTGAAATATTGCGATTTTGACAAATATTCAACAGAGGAAGCTTTGAAGTCTCAAACCATTGCTGGATGTGAATCGCATGATTTTAGGAAAAAACTACTGCAAAAGAGTAGAACGCTGGATGAAATTCTGCAGCTGGCATGAGCTGATAACGCCCTAGCACTACAGACAGAATCCTTGGGCAACATCAAGATCACACAATCTGCCTCGACCACAACCATCTGCCCCATCAGATCAACAAAAGACTCATCTGAACAGAAGAAATGCTACAGATGCGGTTTCAAGTTCCCATATGTAGGCCCATTCCCGACCATTGGACATAATTGCGACAAATGTGGCGGAGAAAACCATTTTCAATCTGTCTGCAAGAATATTAACTTCTTCCAATCCTCTGAATCAAACAGAGACACGCCGAGGCACGAGAGCTGCAACGCCAGGAACGAAAGCCCTAGGTCCCGTACACACTACTCGCCAAAACATACCGGGCGGCAGCCTCACAGCACGTGCCGAGCGGAACCTCGAGAGGAGAGAAGACATGAAGAAAAAAGAGAATATTCCAGTCACCATAGGAGCAGACATGATTTGCAAAGGAGACATTCCAGACAAAAGATTAGATACTTGGATGACTCCCCTCGCAGAGGACATGAGTCACGCTCGTCCTCATCCAGCGGAGACCGGAAACGGGTAAACGTCCACGCTATCGGCAACAGCACAGCTACAGAGTACAGCCCCACCCTATTACTACAGCTCAATGGGCAAAACAGACAATTCTTAATTGACACTGGGGCCACTGTAAATGTGATTAACGATGAAATCTATGAGTCACTCACTTACAAAAAACCGCTAAAGGAAGCTGACACGCTAATATACCCGTATGGATCAAATAAGCCCCTCAACTGCCAAGGGATGTTCATGGCGAACTGCCAATACAAGGACAAGAGCCAAAAGATCAAAATCTACATCATAAAAGGTGAAGTGCCAGGTGGCAGCATCCTGAGTTTCAAGGGGGCAATACAAATGGGACACATTCAAATAATGTACCAAATAATGTCGGCATACACCACCAGTCCGAAGGACATGGTGCAGAAAATGTTTCCGGCCCTTTTCACAGGACTAGGGAAATAAAAGGGCAAACAGATAAAACTACACATCAATCCACAGATACCGCCAACCGCACAACATTACCGGGGCATACCTCTAAACGTACAACGACATGTAGAAGACGAAATTCAAGCACTATTGCAAAGAGGATGTAATTTAACCGGCATCAGGACCGACACCCTGGGTTTCTCCTATTGTACCGGTACCCAAGAAAGACAACAAAGACAGCATTAGAATATTTGTGGACACAAGGGCTCACTCCAAGAATTACTGATATGATGCACCTACTACACGGATCTAAAGTGTTTTTGAAATTGGACCTAAACAAAGGCTACCATCAGCTGGAGTTGCACCCCGATTCGAGATATATTACCATGTTCTCAACACATCTGGGCCTATTCAGATATAAAAGACTCAGCTTCGGGGTATCTTCGGCAGCCGAAATCTTTTAAAACGAGATACACCAAATCATCAAACATATCCCAAACTGTTTAAACTACTCTGATGATATCCTAATATTCAGCACCACTCAAGATAGCCATGAAGACACGCTTCGGAGAGTATGCATGGCTCTGGAAAACACGCAGCTAACCCTCAACCCTGAAAAATGCGAAATTAGTAAGTCCACACTGAAATTCTTTGGACATATTTTCTCAAGTGAGGGCCTGAAACCCGATCCTGTGAAAGTTCAAGCGCTAGTAGAAACTCTCACGCCCACGTCAGTATCCACAGTACGCTCATTTCTCGGCATGGCGAGTTACTGCACAAGGTACATACAGGACTTCGCGTTGGTGAGTACACCGCTTCGACTACTCACTGGGAAACACCACGAGTTCCAATGGTCCGACACATGCGAACAGGCATTCCAAGAAATCAAAAAACGAATTGCAGCTGCCTCGTGTATGGCATACTATGACCCTGATCTCAACGCAGAATTAACGGTAGATGCCAGCCCTGTGGGTCTAGGAGCGATACTAGCACAATCCAAGCCTGGTACAAGCCCCGACTCACCCAGAAGAATCGTGGCATACGCAAGCCGCAGTTTATCCAACACGGAATGCGCATACTCCCTGCCTGAAAAGGAAAGTCTAGCGGTTGTATGGGCATATGAGCACTACCACCTGTTCCTATATGGTAGACCATTTACCATAATCACTGACCACCAAGCTCTCACTACCATCTACGGAAAACCGACAGCCAAAATGCCACCGCGCATTGCCCGATGGGGGCTGTGATTGCAGGAATATTCTTTCAAAATCATTCATCACCCGGGAAAGGACAACAACCCGGCAGATTTTCTATCAAGATATCCCCTGCCAGCACAAGATGAACGACAATCTGAGAAAGCCAACCAATTCCTGAACTACTTAGTTAGCAGCGCGCTACCGGAATCCATCACCACAGCACAACTGCTGGAAGAAACACGCAAGGACAAACTAATCCAGACAGTACAAGCATGCCTAAAGTCAGATCGGTGGCAGAGCAGCCGAAGGAGCGACCATGAAATACCTCACGGTGAAGAACAACACTTTCGCACATTCAAGCTCATCCGGCACACCCTGTCCACTTCCCCAGAGGGCTTGTTGCTTAAGGAAAACAGAATTGTCATTCCATCCACACTACAAAAGCAAATATTAGACATCGCTCACACAGGTCACAGAGGCATAGTATCAACTAAGCGCCAACTCAGGACCAAGGTGTGGTTCCCTGCAATGGATGAGCGTGTGGAACGACTTCTAGGACAATGCCTACCATGTCAGGCAGTCGCAAAGCGAACATTCCCGGAGTCCATCAGGTCCTCCACAATGCCTCTACAGGTGTGGGATGAGGTGGCGGTGGATATGTTTGGACCTTTAGCAAATGGCAAATACGTGCTAGTAATCATTGATGAAATGTCACGCTTCCCGGAAGTTCACCTCATCAGATCCACCAGTGCTCAAGAAGTGATATCAGTGCTCGACAAAACATTTGCCGATTATGGCATTCCATCGACAGTCAAATCGGACAACGGCCCCCCATTTATTGGACATGACTTTGCCATGTTCGCAGAACACCTAGGATTCCAACATCACAAGGTCACCCCATTATGGCCCCAAGCTAATGGAATGGTAGAACGGTTTATGGGAAATCTCAAACGTACCCTCCAAATATGTTCCATCGCTAATGGTTCATTCATGCAGGCCATTTGCACACTACTGAGGGAATACAGGAACACGCCACACAGCTCGACAGGAGAATGCCCGTCAGCCCTAATGTTCGGGCGTGTCATCAGAACAAGGCTACCTCACTATCCGCAAGCCACTCCAAACTCCAACCAAGAGGAAACTGTGCGAAAGAAAAACAGGGAAAGCAAAGCAAGGATGAAGGAATACGCTGATGCCAGAAGACAAGCAAAGCCGAGCTCAGTACAAATAGGTGATCTCGTCTTGGTGCGACAAAATCAATCTACCAAGGACACCCCCGCTTTTAAGCCGGAACCCATGACAGTATCGCATGTTCAAGGTTCTATGATAACCGCAGCAAGCCCGCAGGGCACCGTTACTAGGAATTCATCCTTCTTCAAAACATTCAGAGGTGCCGATGCCAGTGGTAGCACCTCAGGGACTGTGGCAGAAGAATCATCGGACATAGACTCTGAATATCAAGAGGAAGAAAGAGATGCCGACGACAGTGACAGCGATGAGACACATCAGAGAACCGTCATACCAACTCGCAGCCCATCCAAGAGAGTCATACGAAGACCTGCCAGATGGATTGAAGAAATCTAAGTGAATCAACCCAACTATTTGTTTAAGTGAAGGGGAGATGTAATGTCCTACCTCTATGGCCTCTGTTTGTTGCTGTTAACTAGTGGGCTGCGACCCACGTGTGAAAGGGCGGGTTACCGCCCTAAAGTTCAGTTCGAGATTAATAAATCAGAGTTCAGACGTGCACTCCTGTCTCTGTGATTCATTATTTCATTTTGAATTGATTACCTGCATGCTTTATTGACCCTCGGCGTTTCAGGCAAAGCGCACTCGAAACATAACACTCTCCATCTCCTACCACCTTACACTTCACGTGCAGATCACGACGCACACAGCATTTTTGTGTTCACTCACACCACATTAGCCTTGATGAAGCAATGTCAGAGCTCACCTCTTTTGCTCGATCTCACTAGCCCCCAACGTCAGAAGCTACACTTATCTCGGTCCTGGTCATTTAGTAGATCGCGGGTCCTTTCTATCACATACAACACATACCTAAGTGTCACCACCACAAACCACATTACAACCATAAAAGCACACTGGGCTCGAGTACTTCCTGCCTGCACTCATCAACTCCTCAACTTTCAAAAGAAGCAGTACTTCCTATTTAGAAGGGATACACCGGAGGTGGGGGCGTGGCTAACCGCCGAACAAGATGGCAGCAAACTTTCCTGGCTCCTCCTGACCAGATGAACAGATTAATTCTATGAACCTCTATTTTATGTATATGTACTTTTTATTCAAGCGATGGTTCATGCTTACTCACCAATTCTTCCGCTGGTGCATGTTTTCTAGCATGGCAAGCCTTTGGGTGTACTTCTCCGTAAAGGGTTTCAGCAGTAAATGGATCGCGGGTCTGAGGTGTCTTGTGTGGAAGGGAAGAGCTGATTATCGGAGGCTGCAGTGTGCTTTGACGGGGCTGGGTGTAGTGCATTTGGTACCCACATTGTTTGCGGTGAACTGCCGGAGCCGAGGCTGCATTTGGGTTGGCATCTGTTCCCCATTGTACCGGGGCTCAATATCTCTGCCTCCCTGCAAGAGTACATTGTTATTGAAGCATGGCCTCTCCTAATGTTGACCATCATCTTCCTTCATCCTCAGCTGAACTGTCTTCTTTCAATAAAGGCATGGAAAAGACTTTACATTAACTTTCTAACATTCAATCTTCCATTTCAATGTTAGATACATGCTCCTTAACAATTCAGGATGGCTTTCGTTCTTTTAAAAATGAAATTAAAGTAATGAACGGAAGGTTGAGTGAAGCTGAAGAATGTATCTGTTTTACAGAAGACAGGTTGGAAGGCTAAGAACACATACAGCAAAAGCTTTTTCAGATGGAATCTGAAATTATTAAGTTGGAAGGTAGGAATAGAATAGACAATATCCAAATTTACGGACTTTTTAAAAATACAGAACAGGGGGATGCTATTAAAGTCCTCACTGATTGGATACCTAAGGTGTTAGGCTTATAATTTTCCCCGCGCTAGAATTTCCGAGAGCGCACAGGATAAAGCCTCGTTTTTCCAGTAACAATGCATCCCCAAAACCCTTGCCTGCATGCCTACTACGTCATCAACAGACCCGTCAAATACTTGTTGCAGCCATGAAACATTCTCCTTTATTATTTCATGGTCATATATATATATATTTTTTTTTTATTTATCTTTTTATTTTATTGGTTTGTACAAACCTTTAAAATCTTTTTCGAACAAACAAACATAAACATACATCATACTTCACTAGTCCCCAATCCCATTTCACAAGTCCCAAATCCCCAGTCCCCTGAGAAAATCAAGCGTCAGGCTTTCCCAAGTCTCTTTTAGACACATTCAACTGCCTGTGCACCAGAGTCCAGGCTCAGCCGTGTCTCAATTTTATTATATCACCAGATTTGTGAAGGCCACAAAAGATCAAAGGAAAGATTTTTGGATCTAAGACCAGCTTTGAAGAATCTTGGTATCCGATATGGCCTATTAGATCCTGTAAGAATGCAAATTCCTCCCCCACATGGCTCTACCAAGGACTATTCTGATCCAGATGATCTTTATAGACTTCAAATCTCTTGCGTCTTCACCTATGTACACTCCATCCCTTATAACACCTTCTACAATGGAGTGCTTTAATTAAGACTCCCCTCTCGATGCTCACAACTATTCCAAGTGCAACAGGTTTAAACCAGGGAAACATATAAGTTTGCTACAAATAGATCTGAATTCGACACATCCCCTGCACATTTAGATACCTTTGATAAACCTGGAAATAGTCTAGATCTCCATGTTTATACTATTATTTCCTCTCCACGAAATTGAATGACTTTTACTGATATAGGTGTTGCTACTCTTCACACTCTTCGTTAACTCATATTTTAGTTATGTGTGCATGGTTCTTTTATGGTTCTTCCTGGTCCTTTTTTCATTATATATAGCTAAGTATTTGTCATTAGGGGTCAATAGAAGCTTTGTGGACCATCTTGTTGTTGCTTATGGATGCTCCACAAAATATCTCCTTTTTTTCTCATCCTTATTCATTTCTATCAATTTGTTACATTTATTTTGCTTTGTTTACTGCTATATTGTAATTTTTCTTGTATTACTAATGTTTATGTATCCCTCTCCTTTTCTGTACTTCCTGCCTTTAACAAATGTTTTTTCAACTTGTAGGTTTCCTTTGATTAACTTTTGCAAATTATTAATGTGATTTGCTCCATGTATTCATTACATTTATATGGTTTGTTACTTTATGATTTGTGTTTGCATTGACAGATGAGTATTAAAATTGTTACATGGAACGTAAAAAGGTCTGGACCACCCTATTAAGAAGTAAAAAGTGTTATCCCATTCAGGAAAAAGTAAACGTGGATTTGTCTTGCATCCAGGAAACAAACTTGGACTCGAAAGAGGAAAATAATAAACCTAAGAAACTGTGGGTAGGTCATGTTTTCTTTTCTCTGGCAGTTGGTAAAAAAAAGGTGGAGTTGCTTTGCTCATCAATAAATGGTTCTCTTTTCAATTAGTACATGAAGAATATGACTCTTCAGGTCGTTGGTTTATTATTGAAGCCAACATTAATAATCTCCCAGTTACTAGCTTTAATATAAATGGACTGACCACTCCCAATCCAGACTTTTGTGTTAATTGAAAACAGAAAATCATACAAAAGGATTATGAACATCTTGTTTTATGTGGCCATTTTAATCATATTTGTGATTTTACTCTTGACCGTAAATCAGATACTAAGGTTATTCATTCTAAATCACATTAAAAAAATGTAAACTTTAAAGAAGACCTAAACTTTATTGAAACTTGCTGTTTTTGACATCTGGACCTTAAGGAGTACACTTTTTATTCACCTCTGCACAAATTCCTTTCTAGTGTATCATGGGACCAATGGAATAAGTAGTCACAGCAAGAAAAATAAATCCAAAAAAGGAGCGTACACCAAGCAAGAAGTAACGCAAATGTATTGGACACCATTAGCTTGGAAGCACGGTTCAGACAGCCCTGTGGAACACAACTGAATGAAATTAGCTGTCAACGCCACCCATTGTGGCTAAACATTTTATACCCACATTACAAAATGATCATAAAACATTTTAGTTACATTTTTAGGGCAGGTCACAGAAGCTGATTGGTAGAACTACTTCAGTCCCCTATATGCTGGTATATGTTAAGTGACCCTGATTGGGCAGGCCATTTCTTTGGCAAAGAATAACATTAACACCCCCAGTGATGTCAAAAACGCTGTTTAGCCATTGGTTGGCAATGTCCAATATACAAAATGGCTTGAGATGGGAAGGGGCGAAACATTCACACATAGTCTGACCAATGAAGTGCCCTTCGGACATCAGCGAGGACAATGTACAATGTTGCACCCAAGGGACACCAAAACCTCTTTCCACGGATTGGCTCCATGCCACATGCCCCGTAAGACCCCCCCCCCCCCCGCAATCCCCCATGCAATGCTCTGGCCCTCAGCTCCCTTTTAATGCCTTGCTGCCAAGTGTAATCAGAAAATCTATACCACACCGTGGCTGGAGGTTAATTAACTATTTAATTTCTATTTCTCTGCCATTTTTCCTCATCCACCCAGGTGCCTAGCTCATTGGCCTCGAAAGTATCTCTCGGAGTGACTTCACTGGGGCTGCATTCTCCTGGGAAACTTCAGCCATACAACATTTCTGCTCACTGTTTCTGTGGAATTTTCAAGAAATACATGATGCTTGTCACTCAAAGGCCTGAAGCTCTTTTATTATGAGCTGTGTGAGGGGTAGCAATGTGAGGTTGACAACTTTTGGATGATTGTTCAAAACACGCCATTTTATTAAATTGTTAATTTTATCAAACGACCGCTATCCATACTCTTACGAGGATTTCCCTGCCTATCAAAACTAAAGGGAAACACTCCACAACAGGATGTCTGGCCCTCACACTTAACCATCAAATACACAAAGAAAATATGTGGCAATTCAAATAACATCAACAATGATATTCACAGTTTCTTGATTACCCCTTAGTAAACTTGATGAGCTTCCCTTCCCCTCCCTCAGCTCCATTGTTCAACAAAAAGAAACAAGATCCATGTAATACATTCACAATTCAGTTCTTGATGTTTCAATGTCAAAGTAAAGTTTTGTTAACCAAAGTTTCAAAAACAGCAAAGCTTTTCTTCTTGATGAAATAAGGACTTTCCACTTCCTCAAAAAAGCATCAATGTTATTCTCAGCCACGAGGCTTTGTCACAACTTCCAGTTATCCGAGAAGAATTGCCTCAGTTCAAAGGAAATACAAATTCTAGAAATGTTAATGGAACACAGTTCTTGGTTAACGTTTAATATGCATCTCTTTACAAGATTAGGATTCACAGTAAATATCTTTGTCAGAATGACTTCACAACACTTTTACTTCCACTTCAACAACTTAAACATCTACAAGAGTTTACACGGGCTCCCTTGCCTCATAGTATTCCACCTTCCTTTGTACTACTGAGGTCTCATATCTATTGACAACCGGATACACCACCATAGCTTCAGTACTTTGTGACTTCAAACATGTTTTGGTTCAGACGAGATTCACTTTAGTGTACGTCAACACCTTCAAGTAGATAAGACACTCTTGTTGTAAACAGAGGAGCAGCCTCTTTACCTTTCTTGTCTGCCCGCTACAACAGCAACCTAGAATTACCGTTGGAACACACTTCTCTCCTTCTCCTACAGTCTTTGGCAATGTAGGTTGTATCAACTTCAAAGGATATTCATAGGAAGCAGGTTTCCCTTTCCCAACCTTGCTTTTATCCCTCTGCCAACTGTTAGGCAGGACAATTTACCAGAAGCTTTGTTGCTACTCTCTTGGCTTCAGGTAATGCTTGTACACTTGTATTTTAGGCAATGCTGAGATGCTATATGGCTCACAGTACTGTTTAGACTGTTCTCTGGCTTTGGGATAGGTTAGTTTCATTCTCAATTGTGTGGAAAATCAAAGGGTATTTCACAACCTAGTCCCGGCGGGTTCCGTACTCAGGTGGTCAGGGAAATGGCATTGCTTTTGGATCCCGACCCTGGGGCTGGACAAGCAAGGGAGAATCCCCTGGGTAGGGGGTCCTCAGGGATTGGGGGAGAGGTACCTGATGGTGAGACATGGTATCCCCCTTTTCTCACAGCCCATCTAACGCCTATCCCTATCGATTTTATGGGAAACTACAGCTCCTATAATTCCTCCCCACTTCTTACTGACAACACTACTGAGTCGAGGAAGATTAGGAGTGAGGCCAGGAAGATTAACTCTCATAACTTGCAATGGCTCTGTCCCTTTAATGAGATCAGGCAGAGTCAGGCACGTACTCCTAGCTACACACACATGCCACTTGTTAGCACTTCCTGTCAGGATAAAAGGTGGTGCGCACAGCCACACTCTGAGCAAGGCTGGGTATGAGAAGGAGCAGCTATTCAAGGGCTGATGGAAACCAGGCTATAGAAGTTGGAAGGACAAGGGGCTGATCGGCAATTGCGGAGAATGAGAGAGAGCCAGGTGAGAATTCCATACTTTCTGAAAGCTGTACACATTCCAAGACAGAAACCGACTGAGACGGAAGGCAATACCTTCAAAGTGCTTCAAGGCGGCCCGCTCCCCTCTCGGATGAATTACAAAGTCGGGGAGGAGCAGAGAAGAAATTGGTAAACGCCTTGGCTGTTACATGAAAGGCGTTGAAGAAAGAAACCCAATTAACACGACTGGTGAGTTATTGAAGGCAAAAAGGGCCTAGTTTTGTTAAAGGCAAATAAAGCTGTAGCAAGAGGTGAAGGTTGCGCATGTGCCGCTAAACTTATAATGGAAATTTCAATTTCTGAACTGCAATGAAGTATACAAAGTAACAGAGTGGTCCTGCGAGGCGGAATCGCACATTCAAAAGTCTCTGTGAAGTGTTTGAAGTTGATAAAGCGGGAAACGAAGGCAAGAAAGTAACCGCGATCCGCAATGAAAGTTAAATTGTTTAAAGTCCGAAGTATATGAACTTTAATATGCCGAAAGGGCAAAGTATGAACTTTAAGCACGCCAAGAGGGCAAAGTAAAGAAAGGATCATTCCAAAGAACTACAAGTACCAAGAATCATTGGTGTTGAGAGTTGATGAAGATTGTTAAATTGGTTAAAGAGAGGTCGAAGTGGTCATTCAGAGGTCTATGTAAAATCCTTGCACTTTTGAAAGTCTTCTACAGTAAAAGTGAAATAAGATAAAAGTTGTGGGGAACGAAACTTGGGAAGGGTACCCATAAAGAGAAAAGAGGGTTTGAGCACGGTGGAGGTAGACCCGTGTGAGAAGTAAAATTACAAAGGTATGGAAAGAAAGAAAGGCTTGAGCCTTGTGGAAGCAAGCCAGTGTGAAAATGTGGTAAAGTAAAAGCCAAGTGTGAAAAGGAAGGCAGGCTCGAGCCTGGCGGAGGGAACCCTGTGTTGAATTGTGGTAAAGTACAAGTTAAGAGTTGAACTGTGCATTTGTGGCAAGGCGGACAAAGCCTAAAGAACGTGCTGAACTGTCAAAAGCTTAAGCCCAAGCCTGTATTGTTGAATTGTACCAGTAAGCCAAAGTGTGCAAGGTTGATAGAACTGTGCCAAACACCTATCCTTTTCAGGAACTCTCGAGACCCCGTGCTTCTGAACGTGGGCAAGGTGGTTGTTACCTAAGTCATTCTGACATTTCTTTTGAGACATTATTTTTCCTTTATATATTCCCTTTACACATTTGTCATTTCAGAAGGAGGGCAAGGTTAGTTTTTTTTAGTAGAGGCCTTTTTATTTTGACTAGTCTGACTTGTTTGTTATTGGTCTAATGGTTGAGACTACTCCGATTCTAGAGTTAGGGCCAGGTAGGAATTCTCCCATCCTTATCAAATACAAAATAAAGGTTTTTGAAACTTGCATCTATTGTGTTTGTGTCTTCTGTTGATACCATGCCTTCCTTACATATGGTGTTAGGAAGTGGGATACGATTCAATTGATAAAAGTTGAAGACCCCCATGTTGATAATTGTTTTGCCACCAGTCAGAGAGACACTAATTGTTGATGTTGAAGGTTCAGACCGGATACATACCATAAAAAAATCCCTTTTCTTGCAAGCCCACATGCCCATTAAAGACCAACATTTATTTTTTCTGTCCCAACTACTACTTGATACCGTACCCATTTCTCATTATCATCTACAACAGGCCTGTCCAACCTTTTTGAATGTGGGGCCGAAGCATTAACTTTTTGTCACCCGGTGGGCCGGCGAGCCAAAAGTGAACACCCTTAACCAAAGCAGTATATTCAAAAGGGATGGTGTGTGACCTTTGACACAATAGCATCACAGGCATAGCCATGCAGTCCCAAAGATAGCTTTTGGTGTCGGGGGCTGTTAGGGAGAATTCTCATTTATGGCTAATTTCCCTCACCTAGTGAGTCCCCCAGCAGCTTTGCTGGACTTCTGGAGTTTATTATTTTTTTTTCACTTGGTTAGAGTGTGAGCTTTATCCCACTGTTACCTGTGTTTTTCCAGGTAAATTTCTCTGTTTTTGTGATTGTGGACTCTGAAGTACATCACTTCAGTAGCCCCCCTTCTTTTATGTGTCACACAGCACCTTTAGTGCCGTGGCACGGGGTTGTCTTTGAAACTTCCCCTGACTCCATTTCTGAGGCTGACTACAGTCTCCCAGAAAAGGGTAAAGTTACCATTAACTTTACATAGTCAATCTACCACAGATCCAGTACACCCCATCTTCCATGGAGTACTGGAAAGGGTTACTTTGTATCCCTTTTTGTCTGTACCTCCTAGAGGAGGGGTGCACAACTGATTTTGACAGAGGGCCGAAAGTACCTTACATGAGGGCTATAGTGGGCCGAAAAAAGTAAAAGTGGGCGGGGCGGTAGACGGGACATGTCAGGAGGCTTTTTCAACCCCCAATTTGTATTAAACACATTGAAAAAGATATGTTTTTGAGGGGTAACGATTTTTATTGCATTTCAAACTTACATTTTGTACTACACATTTTCCATTGCTATCATTTATTTCGATTTAGTTATTGTA
Source organism: Ambystoma mexicanum (assembly GCF_040938575.1). NCBI lineage: Eukaryota > Metazoa > Chordata > Amphibia > Caudata > Ambystomatidae > Ambystoma > Ambystoma mexicanum. The sequence goes on along the minus strand of NC_090938.1, from coordinate 107,738,826 downwards.
TATCGTCTGTTTAATTAAATTATATATATTTTATTGACCCTTGATTGGACATTCCGTTATTTTGGACTGCTATAGTTTGCTGTTTGGGTTACCCAAGAGGAGTATGGCCTTCGTTGAGTCAGGTTTCCTCAAAAAAGCAAAGGATGTACATCTCCTAACTGTGCCTGTTTTAGCTTTATTATTGAGTTCACTCTTGGAGTGCAACACTATGCCCCATGGCTCCCATCCCCAACCAAACACTATGCCCCATGGCCCCCTCACCCCCAACCAAACACTATGCCCCATGGCCCCCTCACCCTCAACCAAACACTATGCCCCATGGCCCCCTATCCCCAACCAAACACTATGCCCCATGGGCCCCTCACCCCCAACCAAACACTATGCCCCATGGGCCCCTCACCCCCAACCAAACACTATGCCCCATGGCTCCCACCCCAACCAAACACTATGCCCCATGGCCCCCACCAAACACTATGCCCCATGGGCCCCTCACCCCCAACCAAACACTATGCCCCATGGGCCCCTCACCCCCAACCAAACACTATGCCCCATGGGCCCCTCACCCCCAACCAAACACTATGCCCCATGGCTCCCACCCCAACCAAACACTATGCCCCATGGCCCCCACCAAACACTATGCCCCATGGGCCCCTCACCCCCAACCAAACACTATGCCCCATGGGCCCCTCACCCCCAACCAAACACTATGCCCCATGGCTCCCACCCCAACCAAACACTATGCCCCATGGCCCCCACCAAACACTATGCCCCATGGGCCCCTCACCCCCAACCAAACACTATGCCCCATGGCTCCCACCCCAAACAAACACTATGCCCCATGGGCCCCTCACCCCCAACCAAACACTATGCCCCATGGCTCCCACCCCAACCAAACACTATGCCCCATGGCCCCCACCAAACACTATGCCCCATGGGCCCCTCACCCCAACCAAACACTATGCCCCATGGGCCCCTCACCCCCAACCAAACACTATGCCCCATGGCTCCCACCCCAACCAAACACTATGCCCCATGGCCCGCTCACCCCCAACCAAACACTATGCCCCAAACACACTCAAGCATGCACCCATACAGACCTGAACCCCCCACCCCCCAAATCAGCACACACACAAACATGCACCCATACAGACCCGAACCCCCCACCCCCCAAATCAGCACACACACAAACATGCACCCATACAGACCCAAACCCCCCACCCCCCAAATCAACACACATACAAACATGCACCCATACAGACCCGAACCCCCCACCACCCCAAATCAGCACACACACAAACATGCACCCATACAGACCCAAACCCCCCACCCCCCAAATCAGCACACACACAAACATGCACCCATACAGACCCAAATCCCCCACCCCCCAACTCAGCACACACACAAACATGCACCCATACAGACCCAAACCCCCCACCCCCCAAATCAACACACATACAAACATGCACCCATACAGACCCGAACCCCCCACCACCCCAAATCAGCACACACACAAACATGCACCCATACAGACCCAAACCCCCCACCCCCCAAATCAGCACACACACAAACATGCACCCATACAGACCCGAACCCCCCACCCCCCAAATCAGCACACACACAAACATGCACCCATACAGACCCAAACCCCCCACCCCCCAAATCAACACACATACAAACATGCACCCATACAGACCCGAACCCCCCACCACCCCAAATCAGCACACACACAAACATGCACCCATACAGACCCAAACCCCCCACCCCCCAAATCAGCACACACACAAACATGCACCCATACAGACCCAAATCCCCCACCCCCCAACTCAGCACACACACAAACATGCACCCATACAGACCCGAACCCCCACAAACATTCATAAACATCCGACACACCCCCCCACCCATCTGACACACCCCCCACCCCCGCATCTCAACATGCACTCAAAATACATTAAAACACAAACATTCAAACACATCCGACACACCCCCCCACCCCCGCATCTCAACATGCACTCAAAATACATTAAAACACAAACATTCAAACACATCCGACACACCCCCCCACCCTCGCATCTCAACATGCACTCAAAATACATTGAAACACAAACATTCAAACACATCCGACACACCCCCCCACCCCCGCATCTCAACATGCACTCAAAATACATTAAAACACAAACATTCAAACACATCCGACACACCCCCCCACCCCCGCATCTCAACATGCACTCAAAATACATTAAAACACAAACATTCAAACATCCGACACACCCCCCCACCCCCGCATCTCAACATGCACTCAAAATACATTCAAACACAAACATTCAAACACATCCGACACACACCCCCACCCCCGCATCTCAACATACACTCAAAATACATTAAAACACAAACATTCAAACACATCCGACACACCCCCCCACCCCCGCATCTCAACATGCACTCAAAATACATTAAAACACAAACATTCAAACACTACCGACACACCCCCCCACACCCGCATCTCAACATACACTCAAAATACATTAAAACACAAACATTCAAACACATCCGACACCCCCCCCACCCCCGCATCTCAACATGCACTCAAAATACATTAAAACACAAACATTCAAACACATCCGACACACCCCCCCACCCCCGCATCTCAACATGCACTCAAAATACATTGAAACACAAACATTCAAACACATCCGACACACCCCCCCACCCCCGCATCTCAACATGCACTCAAAATACATTAAAACACAAACATTCAAACACATCCGACACACCCCCCCACCCCCGCATCTCAACATGCACTCAAAATACATTAAAACACAAACATTCAAACATCCGACACACCCCCCCACCCCCGCATCTCAACATGCACTCAAAATACATTCAAACACAAACATTCAAACACATCCGACACACCCCCCCACCCCCGCATCTCAACATACACTCAAAATACATTAAAACACAAACATTCAAACACATCCGACACACCCCCCCACCCCCGCACCCCCGCATCTCAACATACACTCAAAATACATTAAAACACAAACATTCAAACACATCCGACACACCCCCCCACCCCCGCATCTCAACATGCACTCAAAATACATTAAAACACAAACATTCAAACACATCCGACACACCCCCCCACCCCCGCATCTCAACATGCACTCAAAATACATTAAAACACAAACATTCAAACACATCCGACACACCCCCCCACCCCCGCATCCCAACATACACTCAAAATACATTAAAACACAAACATTCAAACACATCCGACACACCCCCCCACCCCCGCATCTCAACATGCACTCAAAATACATTAAAACACAAACATTCAAACACATCCGACACACCCCCCCACCCCCGCACCCCCGCATCTCAACATGCACTCAAAATACATTAAAACACAAACATTCAAACACATCCGACACACCCCCCCACCCCCGCACCCCCGCATCTCAACATACACTCAAAATACATTAAAACACAAACATTCATACACACAAACATAAAGCAAAACAAACCCGACACACAAACACAAACAGACCACTTACCGGAGACGTGCTGGAAGGCAGGCAGGTAAGCTGGAATCGCACTACGGCTGGCATGGTCCAAGGCTGAAATGCCTTCCGGCATCAAGCCTTATGGGCCACGCCAGCCGTAGTGCTGCTGGCCCTCCATTGGTGCAGCACACACGCATTACGTGGCTCGTAGGAGCGACGTGATGCGTGTGTGTGCTAGCCAATGAGGGCCAGTGTTTTCACCGGCCCGGAAGACAACAAAGACTTTCCTAATGGAGGGCGGCCGCGGGCCGCCCTCCATTAGGAAAGTCTTTGTGCCTCGCGGGCCGGTCAAAAGGGCATGGCGGGCCGCAACTGGCCCGCGGGCCGTATGTTGTGCACCCATGTCCTAGAGTATTGTTTTGCTCTTTTAACATTTAGACTTGGCTGGTGGCAGTGGTATCTACCCTAACTTTTCTACCGCGATTATATTAGGTAAACGTGGTATTGTTTTAGGCTATTATATTAGCCTCGAACATACACCCGCTTGACCAAATTGTCTTTCTTTTGGCTCCGGTTGGGTTTATTCGCCATTTCTTTTTGTTAAAGTCTTTCTTGTGTTTTACTTTGCATGGAAAACTAGGTTCGCCTTCTTTGTTCACTGTCTTTTGGCGGGCTTCTGCCGAGTAGCCCTCCACCAGGAGCATGGGTGTCTAGGTGGGCTGAATGTGAGGGAGGGGTGTAGTCACCCACTGCATAGTGTATCCTAGGAAACCCAACTTGCACTTTGCCATGATTGGCTGAGGTGGTTGTCCGGGCTGGACAACCCCCCTGCTGTGTGATTGACAGCCAGGCTGTGTGAATGGGGGTTTTGCGCATAAAAGGCAGGTCTCTTGGGCTAGAAGTCAGAGTCGCCACTGGAACTACAAGGAACCAAAGAGAAGCAGAGAGAATGACGACTGCTGCAACTACCCCATCCCGGTGAAGCCCTGCTGCGTCCTGAGCTAGCGACCCTTCGACAACTAAAGAAGATCCAGTACAGAGTCTTCTTCCCTTGAGCCTGGTGGGGATAACCAGCTCATCGTTTTCAGCCATAGGTCGCTTTCGTGGTCGAAATCCTGCACACTGCTGTAGTGGTCCAGATAGCCACATGAAGAGCCTCTCCTGTTTTTAAGGAGCGCACCTTTTATTCATTGTCCCTGCTGCCGGCTTCATCCCTGTGTGGTGTAGACCCCCTTCAGACGTCCTCCTTCACCTCGAAGCTCCAGGAACCGTGGGTCTGAGGGATACCAACAGGAACAACTGCCAGGGCACCAGCTGCACCATTGGAATAAGGTACTGTGTTCTGCTTGAGGAAACAGGGTGAAACCCGTTTCTTCATCTTCAAGGCTTGCCCTTGTCTTCCCTCCTTCTTATAACTGTTGCTTCCGAATATTGACAATATCGAAGTACTCTTGGCTACGTTGAATTGTGAACTGTCTGACTGCGTGATCTTCGGCAACAGGTCCCCGGTGCCACTTAACCCTGGCTCCAGCCCTTTGACTCTTGAACTCCTGTCTCTGAGTGTTTCTCGATTCTGTCTGCCTACTGAAATATTGCATGTGATTTTTGCCTCCAACTCCATCTGGGTATCTCAGGTGCTAAGTGTGTTTTTGCCCCGGTAACATTTCATGTCACGGATACGCGTTTAGTTATTAGACCGAACTGTCAAAAAGTGATCACAATTGTATTCACGGTAACATGTTTTGTTCGTAACACCGGTCCATCCGGTCCTAATCCCACCCAAACATACGCACTCGTCCCTTAGTTCCCACCGGGTACCACAGTGGTTGGAATTGTCAGGATATGTAGGCGTAGGCAGGTGCAATGACTGTACGAGTGTGAAGGGAAGATAGGTAGCTCTGCAAGGCAGGCGAGAGGAGGAGGGGGCTAGATGTAAAAGGGACCTTGAAGGCTGGATGGACTCAGATCATGACAGATGCATAGGGGTGCTACCAAAACCCATCCGGGGAGAACACAGAACCCCACCGCCTCAAGTCGGGATAGAGATGGCAACTAATCAACTGCAATAACAATTTCCCCCTCTGCATACATCTCTCAAACTCCAAACCAAACACAACCACAAACCTACAGCACATCAAACCGCACAAACTTCACTACATGGCAACAACAAAACAAAAAACACAGATATTCGCACAACAGTACACGACGACTACCGGCCGCAAAACACCCCATGTCCAGCCAACGGAACCACTGGGCTGAGGCCGCCAACAGCACATCACTGCTCTCTTGCACTTTTCCAGCTCCTTCCCACTAACCCCCCTCCCTTGCCTTTTCAGAGCTGCCAGAGCGCCAGGGTACCACTTTGGTGGTGATAGTGCGCGGTACAAATGTCCTTTAACATTAACATTCAAACTGTCATGCGCGGAAGGAAGGTTACCCTCAGGCACACCGCTTTACATAACACTCATACCCCCGGGGACTCCCCGACACATAACACAGCTAGACTCCCCAAGTCACAGTCAGCCCTTCATAATGTCACGGTACCTGTGGTGTGGAGGAAGCGTCATCAGCTCCAAGGCTCTGTCAGAGGGCGACTTCATTTGTTCCCTCGTTTCCAGTGGCAACTGCCTTGGAGATTGAGAGCCGGCTGGAGCAGCCGACCGCAACCAGTTCCTGGTTTCGGGCCGGCTTCCCGATCACGTGCCCTGAGCTCCGCTCACGTGATCGGGAGTCGGCAGACATAAAAGCCGCGCAATTTGAATAATTTGCCGCTTCACAGCTGTTTTCACGACACTGTTCGGCGTTCTCGATTCACGTCTTGGATTCATTGGAAAAAGAGCTCTAGCTTACGGATTACGGACTGGTTATTCTTGCTCCTTGGATTTGTGGTTTTGGTTTCTGCTCGGATTCACAGACTTTTGGATTTTTGGCTAACGGTTAACGGATTGTATTGCATTACCCTTCTCTGCTTTGTCACTTACTCATCTGTCTTTGAGGTTTCTTGAACAGCTGCAGTGCCTCCAAGTAGTCCACGAGTACCATAGCTGCAGTGCCTCCAGGTAGTCCACGAGTACCAAAGTGCCACGATCAGGTGTGTAGCCAGCGCTGAGTTTCTGGCGCCTGGCTGTATGGATTGCTGACGCTACCTTGCACCACAGCCTCAGAGTTCCTAGCACCTTTCCATTAAACTTAGGTAAGCCCCTTTTCAATACAGATACATTGTTTACAGTACTGTGCTTGTTTGTGCTGGTGTGCAGTCATTGTTTCGAATGCAACTGCACCACAGCCTCAGAGTTCCTAGCACCTTTCCATTAAACTTAGGTAAGCCCCTTTTCAATACAGATACATTGTTTACAGTACTGTGCTTGTTTGTGCTGGTGTGCAGTCATTTTTTCGAATGCAATATTTTCGAATGTCAAAATGCCGAAAATATTCAGTTGAAAAAAATAATGTCGAAAATATAAAATGTCGATTTTTTTTCTATATTTATTCGAAAATATAAATAAATGCATTGTTTAAGATAAGAATATCAACTGCAGTTTAAAAAAAAAAATAAAGCATTGTTTAAGGTAAGCATATATATTTTCATTTATTTAACTTTGCAATGTTTATTAACTTTTAATATCTTCATATTTAAATAATTTTTTATTTAACTTTTAATGTAATAATAAATATATATTTATATAACATTAAATAAAAAGCATGCTATTTGCTAGTTGAACATGTATTATATAGTTTGTCCATTAGATGGTGCTAGTGTATTACTTTTGCGTACCCTGCTTTTTTTCCGATATATTTTGTTTTGTTTATTTACGTACGTTACGTGTGCGTACGTGTACGTAGGCGCCATTTTTAAAGTTCACTTCCAACCCGTTTCTGCAGCGTTCGCGTCTCTCTCGCTTTGTTCATGGATTTTTGGGATTTTCTTTTTTCTCCTGGATTTTTTTTGGACCTATCTGATTTTTTCCATTGGATTATGTGGATTCTATGGATTTTTCATGGTTTTTGTTCCGGTGCATCGTGGTTTCTGTTTTTTTTGTGTTCTTTTGGGTTCTATGGAGTTGCACTTTTTCGTCCGTGTTGGATTGCACTGTTCCAGTTTCTTTTCTTGGATTTTCCTTTTTTTCATGGATTTTTTTTTTGGGATCTATTGGAGTTCTGTTCATTGGATTACGTGGATTCTATGGATTTTTCATGGTTTTTGTTCTGGTGCATCCTGGTTTCTGGATTTTTATTTCTTTTTGGTTCTATGGAGTTGCATTTTTTTTGTCCGTGCTGGATTGCACTGTTCCAGTTTATTTCCTTGGATTTTTCTTTGAATTTTTTTATGGATTATGTCCTGCAACGTTGGATTTATGGAGTTTCTGCTTTGTTTTTTGCTTAATTTTCTCATGCGCCACATTGGATCGTAGAGGCTTCTGAAATGTAAGTTTTATTAACATTTTAAATTAAATGCAATGGAATTGAGGAAGTTTTCTTTATTGATCTCGTCAAATTCTCGTATTATTTGTTCTAATTTGTGTTCGTAATCTCTGTATTTTTTTCTTTTCGGTTCTAGGTTCGCCAATGAAATTGTCTGAGATACGCAAAATTCTTGGTGTTCTTCATTTTTTAATTCTTTTAAAAAATGCCACAAATTTGCGTTGTTTATGTTGAAATTTTTATTTAATCTGCGCTGCCATCCTTCTAAGGCATTGTTGGTATGTGGCTTACCTTCTAATGTTGTTTGGTAACAATTCCATAATGTTACAGGGAATTTTAGCCTTCTTCTTGTTCCACTACGCGTCAACTGTCGTATCCATGTGTTCTCCATATAGTCCAATAAGTCTGGATTTTCCTCTTCATGATCTTTATAGTATGTACTTTCAATTAAATGTTCGTAAAATGGTATAACATGATTCTCTTTTACAAAAGCCAATGCAAACAGTTTTTTTATGTTGTATTGGTATGAACTGTCCTCCGTATATTTCGTGCTCAACCCCAGTTTTTTTATTTTTCTCCATATGCTCTGTGTGAAATGAAAAAAGCATCCTTGTACTCTTGTTTCTTTGCATACTGCTGAAAATGCTTTCATTTGTGCGATTTCATAGTCCATGATTATTGTATTCGGATTTGAATCAGGTGCAGTCTCTTTAATTTTGCTAAACACGATTTTGTAGGTTTCCTCATTTTTTTTGCATTAAAACATATACAAGTGGTATTATTTTATTATTAATTGAACCATGAACTGTGAAAAACTGTAGAAATGGATGTGGGCACACTTTAAATGTTGCGTCGCTTTGCCAATGTTGACTGACTGAGATGTTCAAAGTTGGCAGCAGTCGAAAAAATTATTATTTTTTCATTATTTATTTCCAGTGTGGCATGATGGAAACTTTCTCCTTTTGCGGTCATTTTAAACACTTCTGGTATTGTCATTCCTGAATACACCATTGGTGCTGGTGGCAGATTCTCCTTTTGTTGTTTGGTACGGTTTATTGTACGTTGTATTACTTTTTCTCCCACCATTTGTGCCGTTATATGCATTGGTAACTTATCACAAACACTTGAAATCATTGACCCACTCGCCTCTCCTTGACCTTCAATTGCTTTTCGTTTTAGTTTGTTAATTGTTTTTTTAATTACGAGGTTAGTTTGATCTGGAAGATGGTTGTGTTCATTTTTGGCTTTCACATTCGTACCTGCAGTTATTGCTTTGGCATTGCATTTTGATTTTCTGTACTCTGCGCACTTCCAGTAAGTGCGTTCATTTTTCTCGGCTTCTTTATAGATAATGTAACCATTCAACACCATTTGTTTTCCTCCTTTTTGTGTGGTGATAAATTCCACCTTGTTCTCCATTGTTTACTCTGAAATAATGTGGAAAATAAACTCTTTTGTCATTCTTGTCACACTAATTTTTATGGTTAAGATACATCAATCTTTAGCTACTTGTTAGTTATATTATTATTACCTGTATTATTCTGAAGTAACACTCTCCAAGTTCCTGCAGTCCGATATCAATTGTGGTTCTGTCAGGTAATGACGGTTTTTCACAACTGTTATTCGTTCCTTGGTTCCTTGGTAAGGTTCTTTACTCGTTCTTGTTTCCTATGTGCTTAACCCTTTTTTACCCTTTTCTGTTGTTTATGAGGGGTGTGATGGTGGTTCGTGGGCACGGGGGGATAGTGGGTGGCCGCGGGGTGTTAGTTGACAGGGGGTTGGGGGGGAACCCCCCCATATTAAACAGTAATATTTGTGACATTTTATATTGGTATAGTACTATTTTTTTTCTAAATATTTTTGACAATTTTTTTTCGACATTTTGACTCTTTATGTTATATGGATATTTTTTCGATAGTTTAGTTTTCGACATTTTTTTTGACATTTTTGTTGTTCGATATTTTGTTTTCGATGTTTTCACTATAAACCGTTTGTGCTGTTTGTGCTAATACCTGAATTCATTCCAACAGCTCTGGGGTCTTTGGCGGCGTCTGATCCTGCGAAACAACAACCACCTGTGGCCTCAAGGCTCGCACAGGGAGTAGTTTTTTCTCTCCCTGTGTGGAACTTGGGGACAGAGGCCCATATATTCTTCACAACGCGTCAAGTCAAGACACAAACAGAGGGTACTTGCCTTGAGACTTACTGTACAAAGTGAATTGGTTAGTTGTAGTATATTTTTCGTGTGGTTTTAAATCTAATAGAAGTGTTGTGTTTACAACAAATGGTTTAAAAATAAAAGTACTTATATTTTTCTACCTGAAACCTTGAGTCAGTGTTTGCTTGAGTCGCAGTAATTGTGGTCCCGTTGTGTAATCTCTGCTACTGCTCATATACTCTTGAGATAAGCCTGGCTGCTCCGCAACCGCTACCACTCTGACATAGTAGTAAAGGCTTGTACCAAAGGTAAAACTTGTATTGCCACCTGTGGTCTTAATTGTGTGTAGTGTTCCCTAAGGGCACTGCACAGGATTTTGCCTACCACTGGTGGCAGTGGTGGGATTTGGAAGTAGAGTGATTACACTTAGAGTGCTGCTGTTGCTTGGGTTCAACTAACTAAAAGGCTAACACCACAAATTCTATTTAACTGAAAAATCATGTCAAATATGGAAAGCTACACTGAAGAGAGTTGTTTACTCTATACTGCTGAGGTTCTGAGAACCATGTGTAGGGATAAGAATCTCTCTGGTAAAGTAAAGAAATCTGAACTGGTTACAAAGTTAATGGGAAAAAGTCTGGAGAGTGGGTCAGAAGGGCCTACCACTCCAGCAAATGTGGATTTTGATGTTTCTGATTCTGAGAGTGTTACTTTAGAAGAAGTAGATGAGTCCTTGTTAGAAAGCCCTACAACTCCTTTGCCTGCTCAGAATGCACAACCTCTGTCCACAGGGACCCCCACAGGTCCTACACTTACTCCTGAGTTTATTGCACTGGAGAAAATGAGACTTGAATTGGAAGTGAAACGTATTGATGCACAAACTGCCATGAAACATCAAGAGTTAAGGCTCGGAGAAATGGAGCTGAACCATTAACTAGAAATTAAGAAACTGTCTCTAGAAAATGCTTCTCTTCCAGAGTCCTTTAGGTCTTCCAGCCCTAAGAGACCCTGTATACCAAAGGAAATGATTGGAATCTATGAGACTACACTTGATGTTTTGGATTCGTTAGCAATGTTTGAGTACAATCATGGGATTCAAGGTATCTCAGGAATCAGTTTATTCCTTGGCTTTTCTTTAGACTCCCCCCTGTTGCAAGTGATGCTGTAATGGAATTGGAGGAGGAGGATAAACAGGATTATGAGTGTGTGAAACTAGCATTAATAGCTAGATTTGGGAAGACCCCTTCCCAGTATCTTAAGAGGTTTAGAACCCTCAAAAAGCATGATGGTACCCCTTGGGCTTCCTGGGTGTGTGAATGTTTGAAAAACTTAGATGGTTGGGTTAAAGGTTACAAAGTGAACACTTATGAAGGTTTGAGGAATCTTGTAATGTTGGAGTCTATTTTTGATGTCTGCTCTCCTGAGCTTAGACAGCACTTGGCTGATTCAAAGGAGATAGATCCTTAGAAACTAGCTAAGGCTGCTGACTTATGGGTTGCCAACAGGGCTACTCATAAGGATTCTGGGGCTACTCAGAAGAATGATGGGGGAAGCAGCCGAAGAAAGACAACAAAGAGAATTCCAATAATTCCAATCCAAAAGAAGGCCACAAACATAACCAGGGTAAGCCACAAGGTAAACCGAATCAGGCTGTGTGTACCATCTGGTTCCACACCAGATGGAGGTCAGTGCAAACCCCCATTCAAAAGAGCATTTGGGAAATGCTTTGTTTGTGGGTTATCTGGCCATGTGAAAGGAGAACCCAAGTGTAAGGGTAAACCTTCAGGGAACAATACTGTCTCCTTAGCCTTCTCCCAGGTGGATGAAGTACCTATAGCCAGTGGTAACTTTCAACTACTAGCTGATGATCCCATGAGAGTCTCAGCTAGTGTTTCTTTAGTGTCCTAGGGTCTTTGGGAACAACAGAACTTAGATGTCTATAACTCAATCCCAGATAATACTAGAGTATGTTCTTGTGAATGGTCAGGAGACCCCTGCCATCAGAGACACTGGAGCCAGCATAACTGTGGTTGATGAATATTTTTTCAAGGTAGAGGATGTTGCTAAGGCACCCCAAACACCTAGCCAAGTTAGCTGGAGGCCTTGTGTAAATGGTTCCCCAGTTACCAGCTCTCATCCAGTGTGACATGACTGTCAGAATACCTGTAAGTGTGGAAAATAACGTACCTGGGAGGGTCCTGTTGGGTAATGACCTTAAAACTCTTGGAGTTGTGTCTAGTACCCCTATGCCCCCCAGCAGAAGGTAACAGGAGCTCACAAGGTCTGCAAGGGAGTTAACCTTGAGAGGCTCTCCTGGGGACATGATAGAGGAAGCTATCACCCACAGTCCACAAGACTTACTGCTATTGCAGGTCAGAAAGAGACGAAGGGGAGACCCAAGTCTGCCAGCAAGAAACCAGCTAGCGCTCCTGTGCCCAGAAGGACATCTCCACGACTGTCCAAAGTCACATCTGTGACTCCTCCACCAGCTGAGGCTGAGTGTGAGGTTCAACCCTGTATGGTTCAACTAGATACTGAGGAATCAGATCTAGGAGAGGATCTTACTCTGGTGGGAGATCTTCACCCTGTTGACCATCCTGAGCTGCAGTCGTTACTGGCAGAAGGTGGACCCAACAGGGAAGACAGGGAAGACTTCAGCAAAGGACAACGAGAATGTCCTACCCTGGAACGTCTTCGCCTACAGGCAGCTTCTCAGCTCAATGGGACTGAGCCTGGGAAGTATAGGTTACACTGGGAGGATGGCCTCTTCTACAGTGAACCAACTCAATAAACCCCTGAGACTACAAAAGACTTGTAGTACCTCTAGTGAACCGACTCCAGTTTCTGCAGTTAGCCTATGAGGTACCTTTGGCTGGTCACTTAAGTTTTAAGAAGACCAAAGAAAGGCTCTCTCTTCACTTCTATTGGCCTAAGATGGGTACAGAAGTGGACAAATTCCACAGAAGCTGCCACACTTGCCAAACCTCTGGCAAGAGTGGAGCCAAGAATGTGGCAACCTTAGTGCCTCTCCCCGTGGTGGGAGTTCCTTTTGAGAGGGTGGCGATTGGCATTGTTGGTCCGCTTGACCCTCCCACGTCTTCAGGCAATAGGTTCATCCTGTTGTAGTGGACCATGTCACAAGATTTCCTGAAGCTATACCTATGAGGACTGTTACGGCTCCGGCTGTGGCTAAGGCCCTACTTAGTATTTTTACCAGGATAGGTTTTCCTAAGGAGGTGATATCTGACAGGGGATCAAATTTTATGTCCCACTACATGCAAACCATGTGGAAAACCTGTGGAGTCACCTATAAGTTCTCAACTGCCTACCACCCCCAAACCAATGGATTGGTAGAGAGGTTTAACAGAACTATGAAGAGCATGATAGGTGCTTTAGAGGAACCCCTTAGAAGAAAGTGGGACTTTCTACTGCCATGCCTTCTCTTTGCATATGGAGAAGTCCCTCAGGAGGGAGTAGGATTCAGTCCCTACGAACTTCTCTATAGCCATCCAGTCAGAGGTCCATTGGCCCTGATTAAGGAGGGGTTGGAGAGTGCTCCTTCCCGCAAGCCAGTCAGAGTGACTGACTATGTGATAGGTCTCCGGAGGAGAATGTCACACATGATGGCAGAGGCAAATGATAACTTGAGGGCTGGTCAAGCTCTGGTCAAACATTGGCATGACCAGAAGTCTAACATGGTTGAGTTTACTCAAGACCAGCTTGTTCTCTTTCTGGTCCCCACAAGGCAGAGGGCCTTGCAGGACAGATGGACAGGACCCTTCCAGGTTGTGGGTAAACTTGGAAAGGTGAACTATCTGATGGACTTAGGCAATCAATCCTAAGGAGGCTCCCAGAGTCTTTCACACCAACCGTTTAAAGGCTTATGTCTCCAGACCTGACATAGGAGCTCTGCTTCTAGCTTCAGATCAGAAGGAGGAGGAGAGTGAACCTCTGCCTGACCTCCTCAGAGGCTTACCTTTAGATGAGCAAGTGGAAGGAGTTAATCTCTCTTCCAGTCTCACATCTGACCAGCAGGATGAGTGAAAGTTACTGTTAAATCAGTTTGCCTCCCTATTCTCACTTTCACCAGGCTTGACCCCTGGGGCCAGCATGACATACACACCGGTGACTGTTTGCCTGTCAAAAGCAGGGTGTACAGAATGTCAGACAATGTCAGATCCCACATAAGGAATGAGGTCAACAAGATGCTTGATCTCAGGGTTATAGAGCCCTCTACTAGCCCATGGTCTAGCCCAGTTGTGCTTGTACCAAAGGCAGGATCCAAAGAGTTGAGATTCTGCGTGGACTATCGAGCTCTAAATTTAGTCACAAAGACTGATGCCCATCCTTTGCCTAGGACAGATGAGCTGGTGGACAAGCTTGGGCGCAGCCAAGTACCTCAGCACATTTGACCTAACGTCAGGCTATTGGCAAATAGCCCTGACAGACCATGCCAAGGAGAAAACTGCATTCTCCACCCCAGCTGGCCTCTACCAATTCAGGGTAATGCCTTTTGGACTAAAGAATGCACCTGCTCCATTTCAGAGGATGATCAATCAAGTTCTGAATGGGATGGAGGACTTCTGCATGGCATATTTGGATGACATTGCAGTGTTCAGCCCTACATGGAAAGAACATGTTGAACACCTAGGTTATGTATTGCATGCTCTTGAACAGGCCCATCTGACCATAAAGGCAAGCAAATGTCAAATTGGTGAGAGTTCAGTGGTCTACCTTGGACATGAGGTACGAAGAGGTCAAATAAGGCCATTGCCTAGCAAGGTACATGCTGTACAAAGCTGGGCCACCCCCACTACTCAAACCCAAGTGAGAGCCTTCCTAGGTCTCACTGGGTATTATAGGAACTTCATGTAGAACTATGGGACCATAGCTTCTCCCTTGAATGTCATCTCCTCTCCCAAATTCCCTAAAACGGTCAGGTGGAATGAGGAGTGCAATCAAGCTTTTGAAGGTCTAAAGAAAGCCCTTTGTCAAGCTCCAGTCCTAAGAGCTCCAACCCTTCATTGTACAAACTGATGCTTCTAATGTAGGTATAGGTGCAGTCCTTAGTCAACTGGATGAGAAAGGTAGGGAGCACCCCATTTGTTTCATCAGCAGGAAGTTAAATGATCCTGAGACAAGGTGGGCAACAATAGAAAGAGAATGCTTTGCTATTGTGTGATCACTGAAGAGGTTTAGACCGTACTTGTATGGATCTACCTTCATTATTCAGACTGACCACCAACCCTTGAGATGGCTGATGCAAATGAAAGGGGAAAACCCAAAGTTACTCAGATGGTCAATCTGCCTGCAAGGATTTGATTTTTCCATTGAGCACAGAGCAGGACGTCACCACCAAAATGCTGATGGTCTCTCTAGGATGTTTGTAATGGACTAGAGGTATGAGGTCCATCCAGGAGTGGATTAAATCCTTCAGTCCCTTAGTCTGGGGGGAGGTGAGTGTTAGGGAGAATTCTCATTTATGGCTAATTTCCCTCACCTAGTAAGCCCCCCAGCAGCTTTGCTGGACTTCTGGAGTTGATTTTGTTTTCCACTTGGTAAGAGTGTGAGCTTTTCCCCACTCTTACCTGTGTTTTGCCAGGTATATTTCTCTGTGTTTGTGATTGTGGACTCTGAAGTACACCACTTCAGTAGCCCCCTTCTTTTATGTGTCACACAGCACCTTCAGTGCCGTGGCACAGAGTTGTCTTTGAGACTTCCCCCGACTCCATTTCTGAGGCTGACTACAGTCCCCCAGAAAAGGGTAAAGTTACCATTAACTTTACATAGTCAATATACCACATATCCAGTACACCCCATCTTCCATGGAATACTGGAAAGGGTTACGTCATATCCCTTTTTATCTGTACCTCCTAGAGCATTGTTTTGCTCTTTTAACATTTAGACTTGGCTGGTGGCAGTGGTATCTATCCTAACTTTTCTACCGCGATTATATTAGATAAACGTGGTATTGGTTTAGTTTATTATATTAGCCTCGAACATAAACCCACTTGATCAAATTGTCTTTCTTTTGGCTCTGGTTGGGTTTATTCGCCATTTCTTTTAGTTAAAGTCCTTCTTGTGTTTTACTTTGCGCGGCAAACTAGGTTCGCCTTCTTTGTTCACCATCTTTTGCCGAGCTTCTGCCCAGAAGCTCTCCACCAGGCGCCTGGGTGTCTAGGTGGGCTGAATGTGAGGGAGGGGTGTAGTCACCCCCTGCACATGGTATCCTAGGAAACCCAAGTCGCACTTTGCCATGATTGGCTGAGATGGTTGTCCAGGCTGGACAACCCCCCTGCTGGGTGATTGAGGGTTTTGCACATAAAAGGCAGGTCTCTTGGGCTAGAAGTCAGAGTCGCCACTGGAACTACAAGGAACCGAAGAGAAGCAGAGAGAACGACGACTGCTGCAACTACCCCATCCCGGTGAAGCCCTGCTGCAGTCCTGTGCTATCTACCCTTCGACAACTAGAGAAGATCAAGTCCGGAGTCTTCATCCCTTGAGTCTTGTGGGGATAACCAGCTCTTCTTCTTTAGCCAGAGGTCGCTTTCATGGTCGAAATCGCTGCACACTGCTGTAGTGGTCCGGATAGCCACCTGAAGAGCCTCTCCTGTTTTTCAGGAGCGCATCTTTTATTAATTGGCGCTGCTGCTGGCTTCATCCCTGTGTGGTGCAGACCCCCTTTAGACGTCCTCCTTCACCTCGAAACTCCAGGAACCGTGGGTCTGCGGGATACCAACAGGAAAAACTGCCAGGGCACCAGCTGCACCATTGGAATAAGGTACTGTGTTCTGCTTGAGGAAACAGGGTGAACCCCGTTTCTTCATCTTCAAGGCTTGCCCTTGTCTTCCCTCCTTCTTATAACTTTTGCTTCCGAACATTGACAATATCGAAGTACTCTTGGCTACGTTGAATCGTGAACTGTCTGATTGTGTGATCTTCGGCAACAGGTCCCCGTGTCACTTAACCCTGGCTCCGGCCCTTTGACTCTTGAACTGTCTCTGAGTGTTTCTCGATTCTGTCTGCCTAACCGAAATATTGCCTGTGATTTTTGCCTCCAACGCCCTCTGAGTATCTCAGGTGCTAAGTGTGTTTTTGCCCCGGTAGCATTCATGTCACGGATACGTGTTTAGTTATTAGACCGAGCTGTCAAAAAGGGATCGCAATCGTATTCACAGTAACATGTTTTGTTCATAACACCGGTCCATTCAAACACAGGGTACTTACCTTGAGACTTACTGTACAAAGTGAATTGGTTAGTTGTAGTATATTTTTTGTGTGGTTTTAAATCTAATAGAAGTGTCGTGTTTACAACAAATGGTTTAAAAATAAATTTACTTATATTTTTCTACCTGAAACCTTGAGTCAGTGTTTGCTTGAGTCACAGTAATTGTGGTCCCTTTGTGTAATCTCTGCTACTGCTCACATACTCTTGAGATAAGCCTGGCTGCTCCGCCACTGCTACCACTCTGACATAGTAGTACAGGCTTGTACCAAAGGTAAAACTTGTATTGCCACCTGTGGACTTAATTGTGTGTAGTGGTCCCTAAGGGCACTGCACAGGATTCTGCCTAACAGGGGCAGTGATCAAAGGTTAGTTTCTTATGATTTCTTCCAATGTGTATGTGTTGATATTTCTCTGAAATAGTGGGAGCGACCGAGCGTAGAGATGGACCTTTAATGATCTAGGGAGGGTTTGTGGGGGTCCCCCACCCAATATTTTTTTTCCAAATATGGGGCTGAAATTGTGCATTTTACAGCAGGAAAAGTGACCAAAATGCCATGAGTTTACAATCAGTTCTAAAGGGGAACATGTACATTCCATGTCACCAACAGCAGACAAGAACATTGTAGAACACAACACATTGTAATGATCAATGTGTCCAAAGTGTAAGACAGCACTGTCACTGATGTAACACATTGGCATGCTGGTTTTGCACAAAATATGCCTCTGTAGCAACATGTCTATGCTGACTGTTCCCAATTTAGGCCAGCATTGTCCTAATTTGCTAATCTGCAAGGAACTGGCCAATCCTGCCGCAGTCTCTTCCTCTCCTGTTCCTTCCCAGGCCCTCTGTGCGGCACTGGCCTCTCATTTCGTCTCAAAAACTCAGGACATCCTGTCCGCACTCTCCTCCTATCCTCTCCCTCCCCCTAAAGCCTGCTCCTCCTCTGGCCCTTCTGCAGCCACCCCTCCTCCATCCTTCTCTTCCTTTCCCCTTTTCTCCGCAGACGAGGTTTCTAGACAAGTCCGATCTATGAAAATCTCGTCGAAACAGGTTTACCCCTGTTCTTCCAAAACTATCAAGAACCACATTGACTCCCTGGCTCCTGCCTTGGATTATTTCTGCAACCACTCCTTTGCCACTGGAGACTTCCCATCCCCCCTGAAGCAATCCCTTCTGCACCCTCTTCTTAAGAAACCCTCTGCTGACCCCACTTGCCCGGCTAACTATCGCCCAATCTCTATCACTCCCTTCCTGGGCAAGCTCCTGGAGAAACTGGCCATCTCCCAGCTGAATCTCCATACTGAATCTGTTGGTTGTCTTCATTACCATCAGTCTCGCTTCAGAGCTGCCAGAAGCACAGAAACTGCTCCCCTGAACATCCGTGAAGACCTGCTCTCCAACCTTGATTCTAACACCACTTGAGTCCTCATTCTGCTTTATCTCTCTTCTGCCTTTGATACTGTCAACCATGCCATCCTGCTCAACCATCTCCGTGATAACCTGGGTATCACTGACCAGGCTCTGGCGTGGCTGACCTCTTTCCTCTCTGACCGCCCCTACCAGGTCCAACTTGGGTCCTTCCTCTCCTCTGTGCTCTACTCTACCTCTGGTGTCCCCTAGGGGTCTAACCTCTCTCGTCTGCCTTAATGCCAGCAAGACTGAGATTCTCCTCATCGGCACACCGGCTCCCTCCTTCCCTGTAGCTCTCTGGCCGGCATCTCTTGGCCCTCCTCCTGCTCCCACCTTTGAGGCTAAAAACCACAGGGTCATCTTCAACTCCACACTCTCCTTCCCTCCTCACATCTCTGACATCTCTAAGAAGTCACACTACCAGCTGCACCTCCTCAGAGGTATTCTTCCTTTCCTCTCCTTCCCCCAGAAGCTCACTGTCTCCAGAGCCCTGGTTCTCTCTAGGCTGGACTATTGTAACAGCCTCTATCTAAATCTGCCTGTCTCTACTCTCCGCCCTTTGCAACTTATCCAGAACAGGACTGCAAGACTTGTCCTTGGCCTCAAGCCCAGGGATCGTATCTCTCCAGGACTGAAATCTCTGCACTGGCTCCCAGTGGCTGCGAGGATTAAGTTAAAAACCCTCTGCATTGTCCACAAGGCCTTCTGGGGCCTGGGGCCGCAATACCTTCAACTCTCTCTTCCTAAATACCTTCCTTCCCAAGCCCTTCGCTCATCCGCCTCCAACTCCCTCGGGGTCAGTCGCTTCTCCAAGCAACGAGTTGGTGGTAGATCTCTCTCTTCGGCAGGGGCCTCCCTCTGGAACAGCCTTCCTACCTCCCTGAAACTTGAGGAGAACCATCTCTGGTTCCGGAAGCACCTCAAAACCTTCCTCTTTGCTTCTGCTTTCTCTCCCCCCCCTGCTGAATTCACGCCTGAAACTGCACTGGTTACCTGGCCACCCTGCCTGATCTCGGGCCAAGGCACCGCCAGCTGCACACCTGCACTGCCTCCCTGGCAACCCCTGCACCTGGGGACTGTTTTCTGGATCCCTTCTGTCCCCGTACCAGCACTTATGTCCGCACTTACCTTGCACTTGCCACCTCTGGCTGTTTATTATCTATTTTTTCTACGACCCCTTGTACTGCACTTTCCCCTCTCCCTTCCTCCATGCACTTTTCCCTTTCCCCCTTCCATTGCACTTGCACGATCTGAATGACACCTGGCCTAGTTAAGATCGTTGTCTGCCTTCCCGTTGTTCCCCCTCCCTTGCCTCGTCGCGCCTCGAAACACTTGTGTATAGGCGCCTTATAAATGCCATATCATATCCTCTACAAAGCATGATTAATGCTGCCTGAGCATGTGCAGTGTGCCCAATGCATATGCCAGCTTATCTCTGTAATACACATACATTACTTCTGTGGTAAGGAAAGAAGCATAATCCAATTCCAGGGGGCACCTGAGGCAGTAAATGTCCTCCGCCACGGCCCGGTTTATTGGTCGGAACCAACATTGCAGAAATAAATAAATTAATTGTGTCCTCACCCCACACTCCCACCCTCTCCCACGCTGTTACCTTCCTTATAATTCAGGGGAGTTACCTCCCTCAACGCCTCTGTTCCCGCCCATAGCATAGCATTCACCCTCACCACGTACACACTCAGAAACATGCAGTCTCATTTGACCTCGTCCTGCCACCTCCCCCCGCAGATGCAATGCAAGAGGGGTGGACAGATGTACAAATACATCCAACCCAAAAAGATTTTTAGAAATTGAGGGACAGACTTGCTTTGCATCTGTGCCTCCATTTCTAAAAATCGTTTTGGGTTGGGTGTACCTCTACATCTGTGCACCCCTCTTGTCAAGAGGGGTGCACAGATGTACAAATACATCCAACCCAAAAATATTTTTAGAAATTGCGAGACATACTTGCTTTGCATCTGTGCCTCCATTTCTAAAAATCGTTTTGGGTTGGGTGTACCTCTACATCTGTGCACCCCTCTTATTAAGAGGGGTGCACAGATGTACAAATACACCCAACCCAAAACGATTTTTAGAAATTGAGGGCCAGACTTGCTTTGCATCTGTGCCTCCATTTCTAAAAAATCGTTTTGGGTTGGGTGTACTTCTACATACTTCTACATCCGTACACCCAAACCAAAACGATTTTTAGAAATTGAGGGACAGATGGAAAACAAGAGCATCTTGCTTTGCATCCGTCCCTTAATTTTTAAACATCGTTTTTTTCTCCGGCTTTTACCCGGGCTGCCAGAGAGAGAGACAGTATGGATGGAACAAAGGGCCATCCATACTGCGTCTCTTCTCTCCGGCCTGGGGGGGCCAGGAGGGGGACCCGGAGCACCCGTGTACTCGGCGCCCCTGAAACCGGGCCGTGGCCTGTTACTGCCTCTGGTGCCACAGGCACCAGTGGCAGTTACAGGCCACCGCCCGATTTATTTATTTATTTATTTATTCAATGTTTGTCGGGTCCGTGGACCCGATTAATTTATTTATTTCTGCAATGTTGGTCGGACCCAACATTGCAGAAATAAATAAATTAATCGGATCCACGGACCCGACAAACATTGAACAAATAAATAAATAAACCAGGCCATGGCAGAGGCAGTAACAGTCCTCCGCCACGGCCCGTTTTATTTATCTATTTGTTCAGTGTTTGCCGGGTCCGTGGATTAATTTAAAACATTGGGCAAATAAATAAACCGGGCTGTGGCCTGTTACTGCCTCTGGTGCCCCCCCTCCCTTTTAGGGGGCACCATAAGCAGTAACAGTCCTCCGCCACGGCCCGTTTTATTTCTTTATTTGTTCAATGTTTTCTGTACAGCCTCGCGGGCCACATGAAATGGCTTGGAGGGCCGCATTGTGGACAACCTTGATCTAGAACAATGGGATGGTTTGATCCTGAAGATAAGATCACCTCATACTCATTAGACCTAGTGCCTTAGACCCTGTCCTTAAAGGAAAACCCTTTCTTGGACTTAGATCTCCTTCCACCTCTGCCTTACCTATATCAGATCCGAACATTCAGGCCTTCCTGCACCAATCTGGTTCACATACCGAAGTATCCACATTTTTTTAAGTTAACCCTGAAGAAGTTGAATCCATCTTTTTTCCTTCCAAGTCAGGAGAGGAAACAGACAAAACCTTGGTACCCCAAATAAATAAGTCAGCTATCGAAGAGGCATTAGCCCAATTAGCGGGCCACAATATACATGCAGAAACCCGCCTTCAGTCAGGATTGGAACAATTAATTGCTATTCATACCAAACCTCTTTTGCCTCAAGGTATTTTGCAACCATACCAAGAAGGTGAGGACTTGGGAATTTGTTTTCTCAACTTTGAAAGATTGGACGTACAGTTTGGGTGGGATAATAATGTAAAGATCTGTTATCTAAGACCATTACTGCAGAAATCATATCAATTACTTAATCTCCAAGGAGACACTACTTTTGCATATATTAAGGAAGGCCTCCTGCAAATTGTAGGACAAACTAGTAATTTTAATAGACAGAAATCGAGGAACATCAGACTGAACCCTGGAGAAACTCCCTTGGAATTGGGTGAACAAATAAAAAACACTATTTATCTATGGACTGCTAAAAAACTTTACCAGAACTGATGGAGATGTTGACTATAGAACAGTTCACTAAATCTACCTCCATCCTTACAGAAAGCGGCCTTACAATAAGCCTACCATTACTTTGGCCATTGAGATAGCTCAAAACCACTCAGATGCGTTTAAACATGTTCACTCTTTACATAAATCTGATGAGAGGAAAGATCACAAAAGTTCCCCGTGTCCAATACAGTTTGTATCAGAACGTGGGGGAAATCCTCCCAAGATTAGAAAGTGGATGGGGAAACATAGAGAAAAACCTGAGTTTAGAAAAAACAGAATTTAAAACCAAAGAAGAGGGAAAGAAAGATGAGTCCAAAATGTCTAAATTCCAAATGCCCACCGGTCCTTCATGTTAAGAGGTTGGTCAACATAGATAGAAACGGCCCCAAAAATCAGAAAGAAGAACCCATGGAAATAGGGTGTTTGATTGGAGATGAATGGGAAGAACCAGAAGACGATATCAAATCTGCTAATTTATGCTTTTGTCATTCTCCCACAGTGTTTACCCATGAAAAGGCTTCCATTAATGGAAGGATAGTAAATGCTTTGATAGATTCAGGAAGCAAACAGGCGGCAGTGTCGCCTTCAATGGTAGGATTCCCCTGTTCTTGGTCCCTCCACTCCCCCTCCTCCTCCTCACCTGAGGTATCGGTGTCCACTTGACGCACAAACTTCTTCTTCCACAGAGCTTTTTTTGTTTGTTTGTAGGAAGATAAGGTCTTCCCCAGAAGGAAGCCACCCTGACCCTAGAGCAAAGAGGTCTGGGGGGCCCCCTCTTCTTGAACAAACAATAACGGGAAAAAGTCTTGCGGCATAAAAGAAAACCTCTCTGGGTGATTATTGATAAGGTTACTGGAAGCTATAACTTCACGTGCAGATGGTGGAGACCTGAGTGGAGAGCGGTCCACGGGTGCCCAGGCTTGAGTATAATGGTAATGGTAGGAATGAGCAACCAGATACAGGCGGGGACTAAGACCAATAGGGCAGCAGTTCAAAAAGAAAGGGAGCCAGGTGCAAAGAAAGAAAAAAGGCTAACAAGGGAAGACTAAGGTGCAAAAAGGGAAAGAAGCAAAGGCAAGAGAGGAGCAGAAAGGGGCAGAGGAAGGAAGCCAAAGAAACAGGTAAGCACTGCGGAGCGAGGAAAAATTACAGCAGCGTGTCACCCGAAGCCTAATGCAAAAGGGTTGCAATGCGTAGGCTTCCGAGTTCGGCAAACGGAAATAGCTTCCTACGGCCGTGCGGCTGCAGGAGGCTAGACCGTCGCTCTGACAACGTGAGGAAGGTGTCGGGAAGTCAATGGCCGCCCAAGCGCCACTTGCTCCACACCCACCAGTACCTTTGGCGTGTGACAGGCAGTCAGAGCAGACCTTGTTTCGCAGAGAGATAAACCAGAAGTTGGTCAGAGTTACTTGTGTAGATGGAGATAATGAAATATGTCCCAAGATACCTGTATATATCAATATTAGGGGGAAACAGACCATCATACCCTCAGCCATTATACCAGGCATTACAGAAGAAGTTATCATTGGTATGGATTTTCCCAACTTTTCTATGTTAATACAAGATTTTCCATCAAAGCTTCCTCAATTTTCCTACATTAAAAATTGGCCGTCAAATTTGTTTTCTTCTCCTGCCCCAAGATAGAATTGGTCAAAAGGTTCACCAATGACCTTAACATACCACAATTCGCTTCAACGGGTAGCCAAAGTTTTCAGGGAATGGTATATGGAAAACCTGAGGGGTTTTTCACCTCTGACCCTAGGGGATCTTCAGTTACAGGGGCCGGGTCCTTAGGGACTGGAAACAAAGAATCCTGAGGCAAGACACGGCATAAGAAGGGTAAGGAAGACGTACAAGAGCCCTTTATAGAATATTTGAAAGAATATCCTACTGAAATTAACTACTCTCCCGTTATCGGGGTAAGTCAGCGAAAGGAGTCCAACCCACATGTTATGTATGGTTGCTGGACTCACAACCATACTGTTTCCCAGTAGAACATCGGAAAGGTAAAGATCAGAGCAATGTGGATATCCTTTCACAGTTCCCCTGTGAAACAGATTCATCCCATCGTACAGGGGAAGGGTATGTGATAAACCAAAGGGTGTTTCAAAACCTTGTACCCAGGGATCCCGTACTCAGGTGGCCATGGAAAGGCTATCGCTTTTGGATCCCGACCCTGGGGCTGGACAAGCAAGGCAGGATCCCCTGGGTAGGGGGTCCTCAGGGAGTGGGGGAGAGGCACCTGATGGTGAGACATGGTGTCCCATTTTCCCACAGCCCATCTAATCCCTATCCCTACCTATTTTATGGGAAACTACAGCTCGCATAATTCCTCCCTACTTCACACTGACAATACTAATGAGCCAAGGGAGATGAGGAATGAGGCCAGGAAGATTACCTCTCATGACTTGTAATGGCTCTGTCCCTTTAATGAGATCAGGCATAGTCAGGCACGTACTCCTAACTACACACACTTGCCACTTGTTAGCACTACCTGTCAGAATAAAAGGTGGTTCACACAGGAACACTCTGAGCGAGGCTGGGTAAGAGAAGGAGCAGCTCTTCCAGGGCTGATGCGAACCAGGCTATCGAAGTTGGAAGGCCAAGGGGCTTATCTGCAATTGCGGAGAACGAAAGAGAGCCAGGTGAGAATTCCATACTTTTGGAAAGCAGAAAGCGTTCCTAGACTGAAACTGACTGAGACGGAAGGCTATGCCTTCAAAGTGCTTCAAGGCGGGCCGCTGCCCTCCCAGGTGAATGACGAAGGCGGGGAGGAGCAGAGGAGAAATTAATAACTGCCTTGACTGCTACATGAAAGGCATTGAAGAAAAAAACCCAATTAACAAGACTGGTGAGTTATCGAAGGCAACAAACGCCTAGTTTTATTAAAGGCAAATGAAACTGTAGCAAGAGTTGAAGGTTGTGCGTGTGCCCATAAATGCGTAATGGAAATGACAATTTCTGAACTTCAATGAAGTATACAAAGTAACAGAGTGGTCTTGCGAGTTGGAATCGCACATTCAAAAGTCTCTGTAAAGTGTTTGAAGTTGTGATAAAGCAGGAAACGAAGACAAGAAAGTAAATGCGATGCTGAATGAAAGTTCAATTGTTTAAAGTCCGAAGTATATGAACTTTAATATGCCAAGCAGGCAAAGTATGAACTTTAAGCATGCAAAGAGGGCAAAGTAAAGAAAGGATCATTCCAAAGAACTACAAGTACCAAGAACCATTGGTGTTGAGAGTTGATGAAGATTGTTAAATTGGTTAAAGATAGGTCAAAGTGGTCGTACAGAGGTCTATGTAAAATCCTTGCAGTTTCGAAAGTCTTCGACAGTGAAAGTGAAAAAAGATAAAGGTAGTTTGGAACGAAACTTGGGGAAGGGAACCCCACAAAGATAAAAGAGGGTTTGGGTTTAAACCCAGCCGAGGGAGACCCATGTGAGAAGTGAAATTACAAAAGTATGAAAAGAAAGACAGGCTCAAACTTGGCAGAGGGAAGCCATTGTGGAACTGTGGTAAAGTAAAGGTCAAGTGTGAAGAGAAAGACAGGCTCTAGCCCGTCAGACGGAAGCCTGTGTTGAATTGTGGTAAAGTACAAGTTAAGAGTTGAACTGTGCATTTGTGGCAAGGCGGACAAAGCCTAAAGAATTTGTTGAACTATCAAAAGCTTGAAACCCAAGCCTGAACTGTTGAATTGTACCAGTAAGCCAAAGTGTGCCAGATTGATAGAACTGTGCCAAACCACTATCCTTTTAAGAAACTCTCGAGACCCTGTGCTTCTGAACGTGGAGAATGGAATTGTTACCTAAGCTAGTCTGACATTTCCTTTGAGACACTATTTTTACTTTATATAGTCCCTTTACATATTTGGCATTTAAGAATGAGGGCAAGGTTAGTTTATTTTAGTATAGGCCTTTTTATTTTGACTAGTCTGACTTGCACTTGTTTGTTATTGGTTTAATGGTTGAGACTACTCCCATTCTAGAGTTAGGGCAAGTTAGGAATTCTCCCAAACTTATAAAATACAAAATAACATATTTGTTACACAGTTGATGGTCGTGCAGAGTATGGGCTATCCCTCTGTCCCCAAATATCAAACTGACATCCACAGTAATACCTGTCAGAATGAATGTTAGGGCCAAAGATGGTAGTCCGTGGAGTCAGGACGCAGGAACAACCGGAAGAACCCCTGGAGCGCTTTAAGGGAAGGTATATGGTTATGTAATGTTACAGAATGCAGTATCTGAGTATAAACACCCGAACCACTGAAATACCTGTGAGTGTTGGAGCGTAGACCCAGGGAGGTTCTAAGGACAACAGGTCCGGGTGAAGCTTGATAAAGTCCTGGCAGGCAACCACCTAAGGCAGGACCGAGGTCCAAAACAAATTAGGGCAAGACACGAGGCAGTCCGTAGAGCAGCGTGGAGGTCGGCAACAGATGATCAAAGTTCCAAGGCAAGTTAGGGCAAGACACGAGGCAGTCCGTTATGGGAAAACAGTTCAGCAGCCAAATTTGACAGGGTTTAGACGAAGAATAATCCGTAGTACAAAGCCGTGGTCCAAAGTGAAAAAAGTCCTGAAAGAAGCGCGAGCGACACGTGATCCCAAAAGAACAGCTGTGAAGCAAGGCTGTCAGTAACTGGACTCCTTTTATCCGACGTAGGGAAACACGTGACAACTGTCACGTGACGCAAGTTACCAAAGCGTTGCAGTATTGCTAGGCAACTAGTCACGTGATCCGCGCCGTGTTGTGTCGGACAGTCCTCCGTGAACAGTGTGATTGTTTGAGATGAAGGAGCCTCCAATTAACTTGCCACAAACGTGAAGGGCGATAAACTCCAGTTTTGTCAAGCGTGCCATGTCGTGCCCTACAGTGTGGAACCTGTTGAGGCAGTAAGGTACTGTTGGGATGTGTGGATTTGAGTGCTACTTGAGATGAGGACATAGAGGGGCGTGTCTTTTGTGCGGGGGGCGGTGTGACAGAATCCCCCCTCAAAGGCCCACGACCACGTGGGCTTGCCGGGTTATCCCTATGAAACTGCGACACCAAAAGCGGTGCCTGGACATCACGGGAATGAACCCAAGAGCGGTCCTCGGGGCCATAACCCAGCCAGTCCACTAGGTACTGGAGGCGACCCCTATGGAAACGTGACCCAAGGATGGCACTGACCTCAAACACGTCCTGGGAGGACACAGAGACAGGGGCGGGAGGAACAAGGACACGAGTGGAAGCAAGGTAAGGCTTGAGGAGGGATACATGGAAGACCGGATGGATCCGCCAAGCATTTGGAACAGACAATCGCAGGGCCACGGGATTCAGGATTTTAATGATCCGATAGGGACCCACAAAGCGAGGCAACAATTTGCGACAACCAGGGATTCTCAGGTGCCCGGTCGATAACCACACCCGATCGCCCACCTGATACACCGGTGCCTCAGCCCGCCTACGGTCCGCCTTAACCTTCATCACGGACTGCGCTTCACGGAGATGGACCAGGGTTTGTGCATGAACACCAGCTAGATCACGTACGCAGGCGCTGGCGGCAGGAGTGGCAGATGAGAAATCAGGGAGAGGAAGGACGCGTGGATGTTGCCCATACATAGAATAAAAGGGGGAAAACCCAGTGGCTGAATGACGAGAGTTGTTGTATGCAAACTCAGCAAGGTAGAGCAGTTTGGGCCAGGAGTCCTGGAACTGAAGGGACAGACAACGCAGGTATTGTTCTAGGGCTTGGTTAACCCTCTCGGTTTGCCCGTCACTTTCGGGATGGTACGCCGAAGAGAAGCGAGCATCAATACCCAAGAGTTTGGTAAGAGCACGCCAAAAGCAGGACGTAAACTGGGATCCCCGGTCCGATACAATGACTTGTGGTAAACCAAACAGACAAAAAACCGTCTTAAAAAATAGGCGAGCCAGTGCTGGGGCCGATGGTATGCCCGTGCAGGGAATGAAACGGGCCATTTTTGTATATGAATCGACAATAACCCATACGGTATTGTAACCTTGCCTACGGGGTAAATCAGTGATAAGGTCCATAGAGATGGTGTGCCATGGCCTGGGAGGTAAGGGTAACGGCAGAAGTAACCCTAATGGTCGTCCTCTGTGTGTTTTGCATTGTGCACATATAGAACATGTGTTTACGTAGTTTTCTACGTCTCTTCTCATGGATGGCCACCAGCACCAGCGATGTAATAATTCAAGGGTGCGTTGTTGCCCGGGATGGCCGTTTATGGCAGCATCATGCGACCAGGCAAGCGCCTGATTGCGTACCTCGCAGGTAGGAAGAAACAGCTTGTCCTGGACAAACGGCAGCCCGTCCCGGAGTATAATGTCCCATTCAGTGAGTGCATGAGGATGTTGAGCAACCCATTGTCTGATAGCAGTGAGCATGGTTGGCGAGGGTGTACACATACAAACAACGTGGCTTTTCCCTAATAACGTGTCTGGAAATGAAACTAATGAATCCCCACCGGGAGATCGGGACAAAGCGTCAGCCTTGCCGTGGATGGAGCCTGGTCGGTGTTTCACAACAAAGTCGAAGGCAGCAAAGAACAAGTGCCAACGTACTTGCCGGCTGTTGCTGCATTTCAAGGAAGCCAGATCTTGTAGATTCTTGTGGTCAGTATAGACCACTGTTTGATGCTTGCCCCCCAAAAGATGGTGTCGCCAGGTCTGGAGGGCGTCCTTGATGGCCAGCAGCTCTTTCTCGGTTACCGTGTAATGAGTTTCGGCTGCCGAGAATTTTCGAGAATGATAGGCCACTGGATGCAAACTACCCGTGGTTGGACACGGCTGGGACAATACAGCGCCTAGAGCAAATGATGAGGCATCTGCCTCCAGAACGTAGGGTAGGTCGGAGTCGGGGTGTTGCAGGACAGGGGCAGAAGCAAACCTGGACTTAAGAGCCTCGAATGCCTTTTGATGTGTAGGGTTCCATATGTAAGGAACCTGAGGACTGGTCAAAGCGGTCAGAGGAGAAACAATGGAAGAAAAGCCTGCGATGAACCGTCGGTAAAAATTAGCGAAACCAAGAAAAGACTGGAGTTGTTTGATGTTAACCGGTGTCGGCCATTCCATAACAGCACGAACCTTAGACTGATTCATGGACAAACCCCCGGGGGAGATGAAAAAACCTAGAAACTCCACTTCTTTTGAATGGAAAGTACATTTCTCAGGCTTGGCGAAAAGAGCGTTCGCCTTGAGGCGAGAAAGGACCTCTCTGACATGACAGACGTGTTCCTCCAACGAGGATGAAAAAACCAAGATATCGTCCAGATATACCACCACGAACGTATCCAGAATGTCAGAGAATACGTCGTTGATAAATCGTTGGAAAGTAGCGGGAGCGTTACAAAGCCCAAAGGGCATTACGGTATACTCATAAAGTCCCTGCTTGGAGCAGAAGGCCGTCTTCCACTCGTCCCCAGGCCTCATACGGATCAGGTTGTATGCCACTCTTAGGTCCAGTTTGGTAAAAACCGTAGCCCTTGTCAGCCTGTCCAGTAGAGTGGAGATGAGCGGTAGAGGGTACCTGTTTTTAATAGTAATGGCATTCAACCTCCTATAGTCTACACATGGCCGCAAGTCGCCTTCCTTTTTTGGCACGAAGAATATCGGGCTGGCAGCCGGGGAACATGATGGACGGATGTGCCCTAGTTGTAAAGCCTGACGGATGTATACTTTGAGGGCCTGTTCCTCTGGGTGCGACAACGAGTAGATCTTACACCTGGGTATAGGAGCGTCTGGAACCAGATCAATCGGACAATTGTATGGTCTGTGTGGGGGTAGACCTTCCGCAGTGGCTTTATCAAAAACCATGTGGAAATCATGATATTCGGCGGGAATGTTCGCCAGGATGGCCCCCACGGTATGCGAATGCCTAGTGTCTGGTGTAATGTCATCAATGTGAGTAGTTGCCAGGGCACCAAGGATTGTGGCAGGAGAGGAGAGCGACTCATTTTCCACAAGACAGAATTGCTGACACACTTCAGATTCGAACATGACTTGTCCCGTTCCCCAATTAATCAACGGGTTGTGTTGCCGTAACCAAGGTATACCCACTATAATGCCGAATTGGGGTGTAGTGATAAGGTCAAATGACATGACTTCCCTATGGGTACTCTGGATCAATACTTCCAAGGGAGCGGTCTGGAACTGGATGGGACCGGAAGACAAAGATGTGCCATCAACCGCATGTACAGGTTCTGGATGTTCTTTTCTGACCAGGGGTAGGTTGAGACGATGGGCCAAGTCTATATCGATATAACATCCGGTAGCCCCAGAATCTATTACGATATGAACCATATGTGTGACCTCCCTAGTGGGTTTCATAAGGGCATGGACTACTACCGGTCTGACGGGGCCAAAGGCGGGTTCAGAGGGATTTGTGGATAGGCTCGCCGGTGCCCCCTGAATCATGGGCGAGCCCTCTGAAAACCCGGGGTTTTGTTCTTAGGACGTCGGGGGCATTCCCTTACATAGTGTCCGTTCAACCCACAATAGAAACAGGCATTATCCGTTCTCCGGCGTTCTCGTTCGGTTGATGTTATCGGGCTTCGGATACCACCTATCTGCATGGGTTCGGAAGTGGTAGAGGAGGCTGGACCGGACTGGCTAGCGAACGTTGTTTCTGTCCTTCTCTCGGATCTCCTTGCGTCGATCTGTAAAGCAAGATCCACTAGATCCGAAAACACCGAGGGAAGAGCAGGAACCACTGAAAGTGCATCCTTCATGGTGTTGCACAAGCCACGGTAGAACACAATTGCCTTTTTCTCCTCAGGCCAAGAAGTCTCAGCGGCAAGTTGGTTATACCGAGCGATGTATTCTATCAGTGATAGTTTACCCTGTGTTAGGTCTAGGAGTTCCAGATCCCTTGATTGAGCCTTATGACGTGTATCGAAGACTTTGGCCATTTCCGCTGTGAGAAGATCAAAATCATACAAGGCGGGATGATTGTTTTCCAACATTGGATTTGCCCATGTAGCCGCCACCCCAGATAAATGTGAGAGAAGAAATGCGGCCTTTGTGACTGAATCGGGAAAGGCCAAGGGTCTGCACAAAAAATGAAGCTTACATTGGTTAATGAAAGTACGGTATTTCCGAGGATCCCCCTGGAAACGTTCTGGAGCGGCAAGAGGAACAGGGTTTGGAAGTAACACAGGAGTGGGTGGAGGGGCTGGAACAGGGGCTGGCTGATTCGGGGGGACAGTATCCCCGAATTCGGCATCTGGGGGCAATGGGTAACGTGTGCTTTGTAGGGCATCAAGCCGGTTATGTATGGCGGTCGTGGCGGCGGCCATGTCAGTCCTGAGGGACGCCACTGCCTGTATCAAAGCGGTCACTGGGTCCCCGGTGGAGGGATTCATGCTCTGAACGACCAAAAATAGGCTTCACAGTCTGTTACACAGTTGATGGTCGTGCAGAGTATGGGCTATCCCTCTGTCCCCAAATATCAAACTGACATCCACAGTAATACCTGTCAGAATGAATGTTAGGGCCAAAGATGGTAGTCCGTGGAGTCAGGACGCAGGAACAACCGGAAGAACCCCTGGAGCGCTTTAAGGGAAGGTATATGGTTATGTAATGTTACAGAATGCAGTATCTGAGTATAAACACCCGAACCACTGAAATACCTGTGAGTGTTGGAGCGTAGACCCAGGGAGGTTCTAAGGACAACAGGTCCGGGTGAAGCTTGATAAAGTCCTGGCAGGCAACCACCTAAGGCAGGACCGAGGTCCAAAACAAATTAGGGCAAGACACGAGGCAGTCCGTAGAGCAGCGTGGAGGTCGGCAACAGATGATCAAAGTTCCAAGGCATGTTAGGGCAAGACACGAGGCAGTCCGTTATGGGAAAACAGTTCAGCAGCCAAATTTGACAGGGTTTAGACGAAGAATAATCCGTAGTACAAAGCCGTGGTCCAAAGTGAAAAAAGTCCTGAACGAAGCGCGAGCGACACGTGATCCCAAAAGAACAGCTGTGAAGCAAGGCTGTCAGTAACTGGACTCCTTTTATCCGACGTAGGGAAACACGTGACAACTGTCACGTGACGCAAGTTACCAAAGCGTTGCAGTATTGCTAGGCAACTAGTCACGTGATCCGCGCCGTGTTGTGTCGGACAGTCCTCCGTGAACAGTGTGATTGTTTGAGATGAAGGAGCCTCCAATTAACTTGCCACAAACGTGAAGGGCGATAAACTCCAGTTTTGTCAAGCGTGCCATGTCGTGCCCTACAGTGTGGAACCTGTTGAGGCAGTAAGGTACTGTTGGGATGTGTGGATTTGAGTGCTACTTGAGATGAGGACATAGAGGGGCGTGTCTTTTGTGCGGGGGGCGGTGTGACAGAATCCCCCCTCAAAGGCCCACGACCACGTGGGCTTGCCGGGTTATCCCTATGAAACTGCGACACCAAAAGCGGTGCCTGGACATCACGGGAATGAACCCAAGAGCGGTCCTCGGGGCCATAACCCAGCCAGTCCACTAGGTACTGGAGGCGACCCCTATGGAAACGTGACCCAAGGATGGCACTGACCTCAAACACGTCCTGGGAGGACACAGAGACAGGGGCGGGAGGAACAAGGACACGAGTGGAAGCAAGGTAAGGCTTGAGGAGGGATACATGGAAGACCGGATGGATCCGCCAAGCATTTGGAACAGACAATCGCAGGGCCACGGGATTCAGGATTTTAATGATCCGATAGGGACCCACAAAGCGAGGCAACAATTTGCGACAACCAGGGATTCTCAGGTGCCTGGTCGATAACCACACCCGATCGCCCACCTGATACACCGGTGCCTCAGCCCGCCTACGGTCCGCCTTAACCTTCATCACGGACTGCGCTTCACGGAGATGGACCAGGGTTTGTGCATGAACACCAGCTAGATCACGTACGCAGGCGTTGGCGGCAGGAGTGGCAGATGAGAAATCAGGGAGAGGAAGGACGCGTGGATGTTGCCCATACATAGAATAAAAGGGGGAAAACCCAGTGGCTGAATGACGAGAGTTGTTGTATGCAAACTCAGCAAGGTAGAGCAGTTTGGGCCAGGAGTCCTGGAACTGAAGGGACAGACAACGCAGGTATTGTTCTAGGGCTTGGTTAACCCTCTCGGTTTGCCGGCACTTTCGGGATGGTACGCAGAAGAGAAGCGAGCATCAATACCCAAGAGTTTGGTAAGAGCACGCCAAAAGCAGGACGTAAACTGGGATCCCCGGTCCGATACAATGACTTGTGGTAAACCAAACAGACAAAAAACCGTCTTAAAAAATAGGCGAGCCAGTGCTGGGGCCGATGGTATGCCCGTGCAGGGAATGAAACGGGCCATTTTTGTATATGAATCGACAGTAACCCATACGGTATTGTAACCTTGCCTACGGGGTAAATCAGTGATAAGGTCCATAGAGATGGTGTGCCATGGCCTGGGAGGTATGGGTAACGGCAGAAGTAACCCTAATGGTCGTCCTCTGCGTGTTTTGCATTGTGCACATATAGAACATGTGTTTACGTAGTTTTCTACCTCTCTTCTCATGGATGGCCACCAGCACCAGCGATGTAATAATTCAAGGGTGCGTTGTTGCCCGGGATGGCCGTTTATGGCAGCATCATGCGACCAGGCAAGTGCCTGATTGCGTACCTCGCAGGTAGGAAGAAACAGCTTGTCCTGGACAAACGGCAGCCCGTCCCGGAGTATAATGTCCCATTCAGTGAGTGCATGAGGATGTTGAGCAACCCATTGTCTGATAGCAGTGAACATGGTTGGCGAGGGTGTACACATACAAACAACGTGGCTTTTCCCTAATAACGTGTCTGGAAATGAAACTAATGAATCCCCACCGGGAGATCGGGACAAAGCGTCAGCCTTGCCGTGGATGGAGCCTGGTCGGTGTTTCACAACAAAGTCGAAGGCAGCAAAGAACAAGTGCCAACGTACTTGCCGGCTGTTGCTGCATTTCAAGGAAGCCAGATCTTGTAGATTCTTGTGGTCAGTATAGACCACTGTTTGATGCTTGCCCCCCAAAAGATGGTGTCGCCAGGTCTGGAGGGCGTCCTTGATGGCCAGCAGCTCTTTCTCGGTTACCGTGTAATGAGTTTCGGCTGCCGAGAATTTTCGAGAATGATAGGCCACTGGATGCAAACTACCCGTGGTTGGACACGGCTGGGACAATACAGCGCCTAGAGCAAATGATGAGGCATCTGCCTCCAGAACGTAGGGTAGGTCGGAGTCGGGGTGTTGCAGGACAGGGGCAGAAGCAAACCTGGACTTAAGAGCCTCGAATGCCTTTTGATGTGTAGGGTTCCATATGTAAGGAACCTGAGGACTGGTCAAAGCGGTCAGAGGAGAAACAATGGAAGAAAAGCCTGCGATGAACCGTCGGTAAAAATTAGCGAAACCAAGAAAAGACTGGAGTTGTTTGATGTTAACCGGTGTCGGCCATTCCATAACAGCACGAACCTTAGACTGATTCATGGACAAACCCCCGGGGGAGATGAAAAAACCTAGGAACTCCACTTCTTTTGAATGGAAAGTACATTTCTCAGGCTTGGCGAAAAGAGCGTTCGCCTTGAGGCGAGAAAGGACCTCTCTGACATGACAGACGTGTTCCTCCAACGAGGATGAAAAAACCAAGATATCGTCCAGATATACCACCACGAACGTATCCAGAATGTCAGAGAATACGTCGTTGATAAATCGTTGGAAAGTAGCGGGAGCGTTACAAAGCCCAAAGGGCATTACGGTATACTCATAAAGTCCCTGCTTGGAGCAGAAGGCCGTCTTCCACTCGTCCCCAGGCCTCATACGGATCAGGTTGTATGCCACTCTTAGGTCCAGTTTGGTAAAAACCGTAGCCCTTGTCAGCCTGTCCAGTAGAGTGGAGATGAGCGGTAGAGGGTACCTGTTTTTAATAGTAATGGCATTCAACCTCCTATAGTCTACACATGGCCGCAAGTCGCCTTCCTTTTTTGGCACGAAGAATATCGGGCTGGCAGCCGGGGAACATGATGGACGGATGTGCCCTAGTTGTAAAGCCTGACGGATGTATACTTTGAGGGCCTGTTCCTCTGGGTGCGACAACGAGTAGATCTTACCCCTGGGTATAGGAGCGTCTGGAACCAGATCAATCGGACAATCGTATGGTCTGTGTGGGGGTAGACCTTCCACAGTGGCTTTATCAAAAACCATGTGGAAATCATGATATTCGGCGGGAATGTTCGCCAGGATGGCCCCCACGGTATGCGAATGCCTAGTGTCTGGTGTAATGTCATCAATGTGAGTAGTTGCCAGGGCACCAAGGATTGTGGCAGGAGAGGAGAGCGACTCATTTTCCACAAGACAGAATTGCTGACACACTTCAGATTCGAACATGACTTGTCCCGTTCCCCAATTAATCAACGGGTTGTGTTGCCGTAACCAAGGTATACCCACTATAATGCCGAATTGGGGTGTAGTGATAAGGTCAAATGACATGACTTCCCTATGGGTACTCTGGATCAATACTTCCAAGGGAGCGGTCTGGAACTGGATGGGACCGGAAGACAAAGATGTGCCATCAACCGCATGTACAGGTTCTGGATGTTCTTTTCTGACCAGGGGTAGGTTGAGACGATGGGCCAAGTCTATATCGATATAACATCCGGTAGCCCCAGAATCTATTACGATATGAACCATATGTGTGACCTCCCTAGTGGGTTTCATAAGGGCATGGACTACTACCGGTCTGACGGGGCCAAAGGCGGGTTCAGAGGGATTTGTGGATAGGCTCGCCGGTGCCCCCTGAATCATGGGCGAGCCCTCTGAAAACCCGGGGTTTTGTTCTTAGGACGTCGGGGGCATTCCCTTACATAGTGTCCGTTCAACCCACAATAGAAACAGGCATTATCCGTTCTCCGGCGTTCTCGTTCGGTTGATGTTATCGGGCTTCGGATACCACCTATCTGCATGGGTTCGGAAGTGGTAGAGGAGGCTGGACCGGACTGGCTAGCGAACGTTGTTTCTGTCCTTCTCTCGGATCTCCTTGCGTCGATCTGTAAAGCAAGATCCACTAGATCCGAAAACACCGAGGGAAGAGCAGGAACCACTGAAAGCGCATCCTTCATGGTGTTGCACAAGCCACGGTAGAACACAATTGCCTTTTTCTCCTCAGGCCAAGAAGTCTCAGCGGCAAGTTGGTTATACCGAGCGATGTATTCTATCAGTGATAGTTTACCCTGTGTTAGGTCTAGGAGTTCCAGATCCCTTGATTGAGCCTTATGACGTGTATCGAAGACTTTGGCCATTTCCGCTGTGAGAAGATCAAAATCATACAAGGCGGGATGATTGTTTTCCAACATTGGATTTGCCCATGTAGCCGCCACCCCAGATAAATGTGAGAGAAGAAATGCGGCCTTTGTGACTGAATCGGGAAAGGCCAAGGGTCTGCACAAAAAATGAAGCTTACATTGGTTAATGAAAGTACGGTATTTCCGAGGATCCCCCTGGAAACGTTCTGGAGCGGCAAGAGGAACAGGGTTTGGAAGTAACACAGGAGTGGGTGGAGGGGCTGGAACAGGGGCTGGCTGATTCGGGGGGACAGTATCCCCGAATTCGGCATCTGGGGGCAATGGGTAACGTGTGCTTTGTAGGGCATCAAGCCGGTTATGTATGGCGGTCGTGGCGGCGGCCATGTCAGTCCTGAGGGACGCCACTGCCTGTATCAAAGCGGTCACTGGGTCCCCGGTGGAGGGATTCATGCTCTGGACGACCAAAAATAGGCTTCACAGTCTGTTACACAGTTGATGGTCGTGCAGAGTATGGGCTATCCCTCTGTCCCCAAATATCAAACTGACATCCACAGTAATACCTGTCAGAATGAATGTTAGGGCCAAAGATGGTAGTCCGTGGAGTCAGGACGCAGGAACAACCGGAAGAACCCCTGGAGCGCTGTAAGGGAAGGTATATGGTTATGTAATGTTACAGAATGCAGTATCTGAGTATAAACACCCGAACCACTGAAATACCTGTGAGTGTTGGAGCGTAGACCCAGGGAGGTTCTAAGGACAACAGGTCCGGGTGAAGCTTGATAAAGTCCTGGCAGGCAACCACCTAAGGCAGGACCGAGGTCCAAAACAAATTAGGGCAAGACACGAGGCAGTCCGTAGAGCAGCGTGGAGGTCGGCAACAGATGATCAAAGTTCCAAGGCAAGTTAGGGCAAGACACGAGGCAGTCCGTTATGGGAAAACAGTTCAGCAGCCAAATTTGACAGGGTTTAGACGAAGAATAATCCGTAGTACAAAGCCGTGGTCCAAAGTGAAAAAAGTCCTGAACGAAGCGCGAGCGACACGTGATCCCAAAAGAACAGCTGTGAAGCAAGGCTGTCAGTAACTGGACTCCTTTTATCCGACGTAGGGAAACACGTGACAACTGTCACGTGACGCAAGTTACCAAAGCGTTGCAGTATTGCTAGGCAACTAGTCACGTGATCCGCGCCGTGTTGTGTCGGACAGTCCTCCGTGAACAGTGTGATTGTTTGAGATGAAGGAGCCTCCAATTAACTTGCCACAAACGTGAAGGGCGATAAACTCCAGTTTTGTCAAGCGTGCCATGTCGTGCCCTACAGTGTGGAACCTGTTGAGGCAGTAAGGTACCTCTGTTGGGATGTGTGGATTTGAGTGCTACTTGAGATGAGGACATAGAGGGGCGTGTCTTTTGTGCGGGGGGCGGTGTGACAATATTTTGAAACTTGCAGCTATTGTGTCTTTGTCTACTGTTGATACCGTGCCTTCCTTACAATTGGGAAAATACCTTGTTCGCTCTTGGCTTGGGCAAAACTTGCTCTCTCCAACTCCAAATAACAATGTTTAAACACTTGACAGTCTCTTTGTTAGCAATTGTTGGTTTCATTAATACAGATTCAGAGGTCACTCTTCCTCCTAGAATCATAATTAGGCACACACAACCACTTCTTCATGTGTTTTACAAGATTTAA
This sequence comes from Ambystoma mexicanum, assembly GCF_040938575.1. NCBI lineage: Eukaryota > Metazoa > Chordata > Amphibia > Caudata > Ambystomatidae > Ambystoma > Ambystoma mexicanum. The sequence goes on along the minus strand of NC_090938.1, from coordinate 107,700,465 downwards.
AGGTTAACAATTGCATTTCGTAGCAGTTGTTTCTCGCGCAAGTAAAGGGAGAATACCCAATCCTATGCAAGTGCTACATTTCAAGTGCTCGTTTGTTAAAGACTCAATGATTAACTTCACATAACTTCTACACATATACATACGCAAGTGATTATTTAGTTGGATACTATTGCCCGAAGGGCTTGCGAAAGGAATCAGAACGCCTGGTTTAACTCACCGGCTTCAGTGTTCCTTTCTCAACTTGCAACACAATATCTACAACATCTGGCTTCACTTGGGGCCCACACCCTTCCTCTCTGAAGGTGTATCCCGTCTGGACACTCAATTAAGGAGCCCCTCTTCCTCCTGAGAACCACAGCTTCACGGCAGCTCCTTACCATAATCTCCGGAATGCTTCCTGCCTCGCAATCTCTGCAATTATGCTCACATGGGGAAAGGCAGCTTTCCTGCACACCCTCCACTGCGCAGCCTCTGCATACCAGAGTTTGGAGAAACAGGATCCGCACAGGATAAGCAGGTGAAATCTGCTGCATCAGAATACCGGCGTCCCTTTGGTTCTCCCACTTCTGCCTGGATTTCCAACACTGTGCCTTCTTCTTTCTGCTTCTGCTACTACTGCATACACTCCAGCCACAGTTCCAGCTCCTTCGAATTGCCTGCACCTGATGGGGCCTTTTAAGCCTCTCAGCTTCCCTCAGGTGTGGCCTGGCTTAATTGCCTGACTACTGCTACAGCATGACTCTTCGGTCCGCTTCCTCATCCCAGTACTTATTGGATTATGGGACTTATAGTCACCAACAACAAAATCTTACTTTCTGACTTCTTCTGTGGTGGAAACAACCATTAAAAGTGGTGGGTTACAGGGAAAGTTAAACACAGGGATTTTCCAGTCTTCCTGGCCTGTGCCTGCCCCCATGTGATCCTCCCGCAGAACACCACTTCCAGCATCAGGAAGTGTGTGCCCTTCCGTGGCCACATGAGAAAGGTCCCACACCATGTTTCTGGGAGGAATCATTACTGAATCATGACAGCTGTCTGTGAGAAATGTTTTCCTAACAAGGGCCTCAAGAAAATGGCTTCTCTTCTGTTCAAATATTGCTCAAAGCCCCCCCTACCACGCTACCCACTAATGCCCCTTGTGTCCCCACCCGGTGCCCGCTCTATACTATTACCCCTTACTACGCCCAAATAACCCACCCTTCATTGCGTTCCACCATGGGACTTCTCGCACTGCTCAAGCTTCTGTGTCCCCTAATACAAGCAGCGGTGCATTCAATGACATCCCCCACCCCCAATGTCACCCACCATGTCACTCTTAAAGTCACCACATTACTTGTGCATCTGGTAATTTTGCTCCCCCTTGGCAGCGTTGAACCTTTACAACACAAGACTAGATTGTGTTTTTGTGAATGCATCTCTTGGCTCTGCTATTCAGAATTTAGATATAGGCTCCATTTTCATTTCTGATAATGCTTCAATTTTTTCAATCCTTTCTTGGGACTTACAGCCTAGCATACCATCCAGATAGAGATTTAACTCATTTTTTTTTAAAAAAAGATCCCTCTTTTATTAAAAATGTTAATGATTTGTGTGCTGAATTATATAATAATAACTATGTGCACAATACTTCCATACACAATAATTGGGATGCATTTAAGGCACCTTTAAGGGGGTTTAGTATACAATATGTTACTACAAAAAACAAGATATGAAATCATTTCTAATAATTTGCTGAGCTCAATTAAAGTTCTTGAACCCTCTTCACTTAGTCAGCCCACGGAAAGTTCCTTTAAACCTTTATCAGCCAAATGTATAGAATTTAATAAAATGACCTATGATGAAGCATGTTGCATAAAGCCAGGTATTATGGTGTGTCCAATAAGGCTGGCAAATTTATAGCATCTTACCTCAAAAAGAGAACAAAAATATGATTACACCCATTACTGATTCACAAGGCGGTAGAGTTACAAATAATAATCAGATGGGGGTAGGCACCAGGTATTTGCCGTTGGATTTGGATTTGACTCTGCATCTCTGTGCTGCTGCCTCCCTGCAACATGGGGTAGGCACCATGTACTTGCCTTTGGATTTGACCCTGCATCTATGTGCTGCTGCCTCCCTGCAACATGAGGCAGGCACCATATACTTGCCTTTGGATTTGACTTTGCATCTGTGTGCTGCTGCCTCCCTGCAACATGGGGTAGGCACCATGTATTTGCCCCTTTATTTGTCCCTGCATTTGTGTGCTGCTGTCTCCCTGCAACATGGGGTAGGCGCCATGTATTTGCCCTTTGATTTGATTCTGCATCTGTGTGCTTCTGCCTCCCTGCAAAATGGGGTAGGCACCATGTATTTGCACTTGAATTTAACTTTGCATCTGTGTGCTGCCTCCCTGCAACATGGGGTAGGCACCATGTATTTGCCGTTGGATTTGAGTCTGCATCTGTGTGCGCTGCCTCCCTGCAACATGGGGTAGCCACAATTAATTTGCCTACCGATTTGACTTTGCATCTGTTGGTTGCTGCTGCCCGGCAACATGGGTCAGGCCCAATAGAGGTGATCACCATGTACTCTTTCTTGCGCGTGGCGTATGATGTATTACCTTTTGAACGTTCCACAATGCAATTCACCTCTAATGCTTCCTCTTCTGTAACCTGAAGCACCTAGATACCTCTGGGTTTTGTGCGCTATATAAGTGTCAAATAAATAAATACATGATTCCTATTCCAATGAATATTATTAAGAAGCTTTCTAAAGTCTCTGGATACAAATTAAATGTTCACAAATCTGATTTTACCGTTAACTAATTCATGTTCTGCATCTGATATTGCTATATTTGGCAGGAAATGGTGTAGTTCATCTATCAAATATTTAGGTATGCATATCACCACAGATATTTTGACTACAATTTCCCTAAATGAAAATGTAATTATTGATAAAGTAAATCATTAATCTTTCAATTATCCCCTTTACAATGGCAGAGTGAAGTTTTTGGATTTCTTGAATTATCATAAAGTCTTCTTACCATGACAAATCAATATTCTTTAGCATAACGAATCACAATTGATAAATGCTCCCACTTCGGTTAAGCTGAAGCCAACTTAATAACACCTTTCAGTCTTCTGCACTTTCTTCGAAATACTTTTTGGCCTGCAATAAATTAAATATCCTTTTTTACATTCTTTCAAAAATGAATGGAATTATTTTTTAGAGGGGTTGGATATTGTAGTGGAATTTCATAATGAGTTCTTATGGTTTGATAAAGCATTTCCTCTAAAAACTGAAATTCTCCATGCATCAAAGATGGTAATATGCTGGTATTTATCAAGTTAATCATGTATTTCATAATTGCATTGCTATACCATTTCCACAGATATGTGCTCATTTTAACCTCATTGAATTTGACTTTAAAATATTCCACTCTTTTTAACCTTATTATCAATTCTGCACCTATTACTTCTCAACAAATTCCCTCTAAATGTATTGATCTTTTAATACACTCCCCATTAACAAAAGCGGACAAGTTGTATTTAATTCTTAATCATTCTAATGAGAGACATCTTCTTAACTCTGATACTATTAAACATTGGGAGCTAGATTGGATTTTTCAACCCTCCCCAGACGTATGGGCTAAAATTTTGAAACAATACTCCAATAGCTGCTAATTTGACACAATCACATTTTGTTTATTTTGCACTGAGCCTATTTAACTCCTGAAAGGATTTGTAAAATCTCTAATACTGCCTCTAATATATGTTGGTCATGTTAATTCACATGCGCTGACTTTGTACACTATATTTAAATGTAAATATGTTTTTGCCTTTTGGGAGAAAATATGGAAATGTTTACAGCTTATATTTGTTTTTCAAGAACCATTAACTTTATATAATCTAATGATTGGTATTTTGGTTAATCCATTTATGAATTCATTGTATTCAGCAAGCTTATAACTTTTTTTTATTTATATAGGATTTCATCTCTGGGACTTGTAGCCATGGGGCTGTCATAGGGAAATCCATGAGAACAAGTCCCAGAATGCAAAGTTTAAACCAGAACTGGACTATGTCTCTGAATGGAATTGACATCTGATTCTGATAGCCATGTGCAAAAGAAGGAGCCAAAATAGCACGTGTGTCTTTGTGCCATGTTAGTAAATTATCCATTCCTTTTCTTTTTTCAAGCATTTTAGTTATGACTTTTCTCATTTTTCAATATAGGACAATGTTATGTGTGATCCTCACAAGTGTATTGCCCTATTAAGATGTGTGTCCCTCCCAAGTTTATTACCCTTTTGAGATTGGCCCTGACTGTGTCATGGCATCACCTAATAAAAAGAGAAACCGCAGGCACGTGTTTCAGAACGGCTATAGACTCCAACAATGGAAGTCCTGTTGTCCCTGTCTCTCACTTTGGGCCTGCAGGCCTACACCATGTGATCACGGTCCTGCAGCCGGGGGGCTGCAGGAACACACCATGTGACCATGGTCCTACAGGCCTCTAGCTCCCAGACCAGCCTGGTGCCCTGGGTCCAGCCCAGGCACCCTCCATCTGGATGCTCCCGGCATCCATGGTGCCCGTACATACATGCCAACATTCCGACGCACCTCGGAGGGAGATTTCTTCAGAGAAATCGGGAGACAACAATTTCCCCATAGGAATGTATTGGGGAAATAATTATTTTAATCGGGAGGGTTGGCATGTATGCCCGTGGCACCAAAGCCTGTGTCCATACGGCCTAACATGGTCCCACCCTGCACCCACCTGTAAGTCCGGGTGACCCTGGCAAACCAACATGGTGCTGGGCACCCCAGCACCTGTGAGGCCGGCCGTGTGCCCACAGCCAGCCCCACAATTGACAAGTCCCAGAATGGGGAAACTGGAGAGCTCTGCGCTATGCAAGACCACTTTACACATAGCTCTCAAACATTTGTGTCGCAAAGGCGGTGAAAACACCCAATTTTGCATAGCTCTCAACCTTTCATGGCCCTTAAGCAGGTGAAAACACCTGATTTTGTATTTGGTGGGCGAAAGCCCATTGATTCCTATGGGCGTGTGGGGAGCTTGGCCGGTGAGAAAGCTGCCTAAGTGGAGGTGACACCCGCCAAAAGCGTGTCAGTTGAGAGGCATGGATTTTGTTTTTGGCGAGGGAGAGCCCATTGAAACGAATCAATGGTCTCTCCCTCACCAAAAACTCTTTGATAGTCTTTCACAGGACACTTGCCCACAAGGCGGTGATGACATCACGTCATTCACATTTGGCCCGGCCCTTTTTTAATTTAAATTGTTTTAATGGCTCTTAATTGCTGGCTTAATTGAAATGCAAATAGTTTGTCCTTGGGGGTGATGGTCATGTTTTTTTACTGCAAACATGACCATCACCACTCCAGGAACAAAGCATTAGCATTTCAATGAAGCCAGGTGTCAGAGCATTACAGCTGGACCCATACTTGCCAATCCCTACTGATTTAGGCAGTAGGATACCACTTTTTAAGCAGTCCTACCGCCTACCGATTTAGTGGCAACAAATACCGATTTTTGTAAAAATAAAAAAATAAAAAAATCTTTTATTTTTTTAATTTTTTTAAGCCTGGCTGCTTGTAGAGTCACAAGTTGAAAAATGTTTCATAAACTACTTTCTACCCATTCTCGGGTGGGAAGCCAGATTCCCTTTACCATAGCTCTCAACTCACACGCTTTTGGCGGGTGTCACCCGCCTTGCAAAGGGCTGACTCACCCGCCAAGCCTCCTGCACGCCCATTCATTCCAACGGCCGTCTCACCCGCCAAAAACTAAATCGGGTGATTTCACCCGCCTTTGCAAAACAAATGGTTGAGAGCTATGCTTTACTTATATTATTACAATTAACACAGGGGTAAGTCCCTGTTGGTCACCTGCTTTCTTAACTCACATTGGGCTCTGTATCAGTTCTAACCAGGAAGTCCTTCAAATTACTACTCCATTGGTATGCAAATAGCTGTAATCTTTGGAGAGGTCTTTCAATGTGTTGTCCTTAGTGAAAAGATCTAAATTTTTCAATATAGATCTCTTCATTTTGAGTACTCTGTATGGACAATTGTGACACATATACCAATGCCGGTAGTTCACGTTTAGGGACAGGAGTCCTTGTTTTGTCCTTTGTTTTGGTGGCTTCTCTTGTCTTGGCTGTTTCCAAGTCCTCTATTTTGTAGCCACTTATCTGAAATTTGTTTAAAACTTCTTCGAGTTGTCAGGTCCTTTCATTCATGTCACCCAATATTTGTTTCACCCTTAAAGGCTGACTGTAGTGTAAACATTTTAGTGTGGCTTGTGGGTGAAAGCTCATCCTATGCAGTAGGTTGTACCTATTCATGGATTTACAAAAGATATTTTTGTTAAATCCTGATCACCAAGATATTCCCTACAATCTCAGTTGCTGGGGACCCATAGGCCCAGTCCATAACACAGCCATGAGGATCAGTGGATCCATCTTCTTGCACCTTCACTGATGTCTCAATAAACAGGGACAGAGCCTGTGACTGTGAACCATGCAGTGCAGGGGTGAGGCAATGTGTTGCAGTCCATGTCTGATTTGGGTGAAGCTTGAATAGGAGGGATTTGCGTTTTCATCAACTACTCACTGGCCGTGCCTCGCACATCAAAAACTCGATCAAATGTGTATGGTGCCCCAGCAGTGCATCAGTGTTAGAGTGCTGGAGTGAGGTCACAGAGGGAAGGAGTGTGACAGTCTTTGTCAGAAGGTATGAGGAATCATTTTTAGCTTTAGATGTTAGCTGGATCTAAAGGTCTACCTATTAGCCGAAATTATTGCATTGGAGTACAGCTAGCAGGGAGATGGGATATGAGGAGTGGCGTTGTTTTGTTATTTACCCACCCATTGACTGCTTATGTCCACGCTAATCCCTATGGCATTCTCTCCTACTTCCTGCCCCTTCTCGCCCAAAACAGCCTGGCTGCCTGAGGCCCGGCACAGCATGATCAGCATTCTCTGGTGTAGGGGGGGCGAGCCGGGCAACTGCTCGGTGCGCCATGCCCCCCAGGTTGCCATTAGCCCTGTCACACCAGCTTGGTGGAGTCTTTCAAGGGCTCCCCCGAGCTGGCGTAGCAGGAGAAGGCGTGGCATGCAGGCTTTTCATGTAAAAGGCGCCCACGGCAGCGGGCTAAATGCGCCCCTCCGCCACGGGTGCCTTTGACAAAAGGTGCCATTAGCCCCCACCACGCCAGCTCGGGGGAGTCGTTCAAAGGCTCCCGTGAACTGGCGTCGCGGGAGAAGGCGTGGCATGCAGGCTTTTGATGTAAAAGGCACCCATGGCGGCGGGCTAAATGCGCAGAGCCGCCTGCAGAAAGAAAGCAGCAGGCGGCAGCCCCGTGCTGTGTACATGGCCACTTCAGTTTGCAGAGTGGCTGTGCTGGAGGCAGGTTGTCCTGACGAAAGTCGGGACAGGCTGCGTCCTGCACAGCCACTCTCCAAACTCATAGCTCTCAACCATTTGTGTCGCAAAGGTGGGTGAAAACACCCGATTTTATTTTTGGCGGGTGAGAGGCCCATTGAAACAAATGGGCGTGCAGGAGGCTTGGCTGGTGAGTCAGCTGTTTACAAGGCGGGTGACACCCGCCAAAAGCATGTGAGTTGAGAGCTATGCAAACTGCAGGACAGAGTCCCCATTTGCGAGACAATCCCGCAAAATCCGGGACAGTTGGCCACCCTAGGTGACACCCGCCAAAAGTGCATAGCTCTCAACTCACCCGCCCTGTAAAGGGCTGACTCACCCGCCAAGCCTCCTGCACGCCCATTCATTCTAATGGGCGTCTCACCCGCCAAAAACAAAATCGGGTGATTTCACCCACCTTTGCAACACAAATGGTTGAGAGCTATGAAAGTGTGTGAGTTGAGAGCTGTGCTTTACATTTAGGACAATAGGAAATATATACTTTCTAAAAGCGATATAGCGGATGGTCTGTTGTGTCACCAACTCCATGTTTCTGCATTTGTCATAATTCTCATTATAAGAAAGAGATTTGACCTATAGAAAACAAGTTTTTCTATATTATAGAATGAAGAACAGCAGCCGAGCCTTTTTCAATTAGCAAAAAAACTTCGAAATATACGTGTGCATTTTTGGCATTCATTTCAAAAATTGTTATCAGTATAATTTATATTTGCAAAATCATTAGAACGGCGCTTTACTGCCTGCGAATTTTGAAAAGGTCGCAAACGCCTGAAAAGTCTGTCTTCTTTCAAATAGAAATTATCCCCAATCTAAAATGGCAGTCTCATTTGCCTGCATAGAAGATCGCCATCTTACTCTGGGAGGTTTGTCGATGGCCTTTCTTTGTTTCTAAAACATCCGTGTAGCGCTCTAGCTCCCGAACTCGTGTGTCCTTTCTCTGTTACATTCACCGTGCCCGTAACCAGTCAACTAGACTAAAAACAGGAAGATGGCGGGGACGAGCTTGGTTGCTGGTGATGTTGTGGTTGATGCGCTGCCCTATTTTGACCAGGGATACGATGCTCCTGGCGTCCGGGAGGCGGTTAGTGGCGACTTTTTTTGTGTCGGCAATTTCGTCGCAGTGCAATGCTGAGTTCGCAGGTCACTGTGCTGTAGGACTTCACTATATCATACCACGATAGTTTTCCTTGCGAGACTGATAATCTGACTGGAATGGCATCTCTTTCCAGGCGGGTATTGAAGTCAGATGTTTCAGGAACAGGATGGCATGTGTGACTATTGAGAGAGCTTCTTTCTTGCATGTTTCTATTTCTCCCCATTTTAAGTATGTGCCAACAACGTCCCAGAATTCAAAGTTAAAAGTAAGGGCTCACTAAAGGGATGTCATTTTATAAAAAAAAAAAACTGCGCATTGTGTGCTGGTGACTGCCACTGTTGGCACACAGGGTCCCCTCCATGAGGTTTTAAACAGGTACAAGGTGTGTTAAAACTGAAGAATAAACTGTGCTGACTGGCTATACTAATGCATTCATATGGAAGGCCTAATCATACCTGCCTACATTTCAAAATCAAAAACCCTGAGATGTATGCCCTGCCCACAGCCACACGAGACTCCACCCACATGTCAAAAAGGTAAACTCAGTTGTTGGAGCTGCCACTAGAAACACGTTTGCAGATTACAGTGGAATGTGAATTACAACATGCAATATCAAAACACATTTTATTTTGGCACTACGTTTGGAATTCTTGCACAACCCACGAAAAACACCCATCAAACCGAAGAACCACCATCAGCCAAGGACCAGTGGCAACTGTGACGCAGCTGCGACGCAGCTGCACCGATCACCCAAGCGGAAGACAACGGCCATCCGACTAAAAAAGATAGTCCTGCCATGATTACACAACCACACTAAACATATCAAGCATTTGAGCCGAACACAAACACACTTATGTATGCATTGCTGTCGTTTTAACATAATGTCAACATCATAGCTCAGTGGGTTAATGTGCCCACCAAAGCCTCTCAATAAGTGAGTTCAGGAAAACTATTCCCAGATGAGTTATTCAGTGCGTCCCACGCACAGCAGTAGCAATGGGGACATGAAGCAAAAGCACACTGCCCACTTAGAAATATTTTTTTATGAGGAAATGGCCATGATTTTGTTCACCCATTCAACAAACTGCCTCTGCATTGAAGGGTGACTAAAATATGAGGCGAACTGCCAAAAAAGAATGAAAGCTGAAGCAAAATAAACATTTTGAAAATTATGTGGAACGTGAATACTGTGTTCAGTATGGAGTAGGAACTTTTTTTGGAGTTAGAATATTCAAAACATTTTGTTTTTGCTAGGAGCTTTGGAACACTGAAAAAACAGGCTTCCACACAACTGCATGCTCTGTCCTTTGCAACAGGACAGTAGATCAATCGATGGTACATGGCCATTTTCCTTCAAAAATAAAGGTACAAGTTTAAAACGCATCACAGTAAATTAAATACCAAAGCTGCAAATGGCACCAACCATGAAAAATATTCGTCGCAATAGGTTTTAGTTAACAACGTTACACAGTGACATTGAAATCCGTTTATATCAATTGGGGGATCCTGGGTTGCTGGTTCAGAGATGTTGACGTGGTCGGATGGTCTGCCGAGGCTGAGTAGACTGGACTCCAGTGCAGGATGGCAGGCTGGGATTTTTTGGATCCAGGTGGCGGGCAAGCGCTCGCTCTCTGCTGCAGTTGGTCCGTGGCTTCGTACGGAATCTGCTGCATTCACTGGCGGAGCGACGTCGGGGTCGGGTTGGCAAAAATAAACAGTTTTGAGCCCGCCACCAACAGGCTCATATAGTGCTGGGACAAGGGAAATTTGCGCCGTTTCTGGGTTTCGGCTACACCTCCACCTGATTGGCTACCGGCAGCGGCTTTTGTAGGCAATCGGATGGAAGTTTGAATGGGACTAGCAAACTGGGGCAAAACCCAGAAACTCCAGGGTCTTCCCTGGAGACGCGGAGAAAAGCAACAACAAAAAAAACACGACTCTGGCAAAAACCCAGAGGTTAGGCAGGTATGGGCCTAATGGGGTGCAGGTCTCAAGGTAGGTACTGTGCACCCAACAGAAGAAAGTGGCATTGATGATGAGCATGTTTGCCGTCCTTCTGCATGCCATTCCTCTTTATTCAAATCAAACGGGCAATGATAATGCCAGATGCAGTCCCAAGTAACGTATGTTACCAACTTTACTTCCCCCCTCTCCACAACTAGATAATAACCAAACCATAATGCTTTGGATACAAGAATAAACTCTGGTAAAAGAGTCAAACATGGCAGGTGACTGTTCCTACTTATATATTCCAAAGTACTGTTCAGCTGCGTGGCAGCACATGCTGATCCTTCTTGGATATCTTGAAGCTTCATAGTGGTCACTGATTGTATATAATTTACCACAAAACCAAGGCGGTGATGGCTGTAAGCTTTGGAATTAATCTTAACCAATGGCATCACTTCGAGCAACCCTCCAGACCATCATTCTTCGCCTGCCAAGCCATTAAAGGAAGGGGACAAACCATTTGGCAGTTGGGCTTGATTCCACCCCATTAGGGGCAGTGCAGTCCCAACTGCTTGGTCACATCCCTTCTGCACGAGACAGAAAGCAACCACAGGCCTGTTTCGCCCTCATTGGGTGTCATCGGTGCTGTGTAGCTTGGGTCTCTAGGCCCACCATCCATGTGCAACTTTGGCCATGGCCGGCACTCACTGGTGCCTCTGGGATCAGGCAGCCAGGGCGCATGCAACGCTGCGTGGGAAACGGAGACAGAGCTTGGATCTCTACGTCTTTATTCCTGTCCCTCCTTACATGGCCTGCCCCTTCCTGCTCTCGCGTCACGTCCCTCCCCACTCCCTCGTTGCGCCCTCCTTAGTCCCAGACTATATTTCCCGCCAATACCAACCCCCCGCCCCCACAATTTAAACACTGATGACAAAACTTTACCCCATTTCTTCGATGACTCTGCAAGGTCTGGTTCTCGCCCTTTGTGGATGAATGTTCCCCCCCCCCCCTCCTTCCAGCCTTCCACTCTGGTCATCCTGCCCTGCTTCCTCCGGTCCCGTTGCATCTGAGTCTTTGCCATCTCCATGGTATGGACTCTGACACCCTTTGTTGGCCCTGTGGCTGTGGAGTCACTGGGACTGTAGCTGGGATGTCCTGGTCTGACATGCTGTATTCTGACTGTGGTTGATCTGATGTGGTGCTTCCTGGTCTCCCTCCCTGTGTGGCCTGTTTTAAATGGTGTTTTCTTGCTGTCTAGGAAAGCCTCCTGCTCATGGATCCCTTGATGAGCAGGATGTTTCTGCTATGCCACATGTGGCGGCCACCTGGATTAGGCACGAGCATCGCTCCAGGGCCCTCCCCGGGCTCCTGTCCGTCCAGTTCTCACCACCACGACTACCAGCCCTCTATTGTGTCCTCCTTATACACAGCAACTGCTGTGTAGCGGCCGCTTGTATAAGGCACGAGCACCGCTAATTAGTGGGCCTCTCCCCTGGGTCTCCAACGATTTCACAGCACTCACCACTGCAGCCTTGGGGGTTCCGTTACCCCCCCCCCACCCGGCCATGCGCTGCCTCCAGGGCTCCTCTCACCGACTCTGTCGGCTGCCAGCCATTCCTGCCATGCAGGATTTCTGCACTGAATCATTGCCGCACACGCAGGGCCGTCCCTCATCGCTATTGTAACATTGACTATAGCCTGCACTCACCGGGGCCTCTGAGATCAGGGCGCGCATAACGCTTTGCCGGAAAGAAAGACTGATGCAGAGTTTGGATCTGTCTTTATTCCTGTCCCTCCTTACATGGTCTGCCCTTTCCTGCTGTCACATCACTTCCCTCCCTGCTTCCTCGCCTCGACCTCCTTAGTCCCAGACTACATTTCTCAACACTACACCGTGTTTGGTCGACCGTCAAATCCATCCCGCTCGGGGTGACTTCCCCAAAACAAAGGCGGTGGTGGCTGGAAGGTTAATATTTGCCTTCTGTAGGTTCCTGGAGATGACGATTTGTTGTCCCTCTGGACATTCGGGACCTGCATGCTCCCTGCTCTGGTGTTATCAGTGGTGCACACGTTTCTGCGTTGTCCTTCTTCCTCCAGCATTCAGATCTTCTAGGAGATCTTCCACATAGCATCCTTCTTCCATAGTCTTCTTAAAGACAGTAAGTTTTCTGGTTGCAATTTTAAGTCCCTTTTTGTATCGTGATCGTTGATCCCTTCTCCAACTAAACTGTCCAGGGTTCCAACTTGCAATACTGACTCGGCTTGTGTGTTACATATCTTTTTTACATTTTTTATCAGGACTTTGTCTCCGTATGTTATGGAGGAAGGAGCAGCGTGGCATCTTACTTGCTCCAGCATTGGCTGCCATCTGTTTGACTCACATTTGTCATTAAACCTTTCTGAATGGATGGTGCGGCAACATTGAGCTGATCAAACGACCTCGCTCTGTCGAAGTTTGAGAGTGTTGCAGTACTTTTGTGGGTGTTGATGGTGTCCTTTCCATCTTCTGTCCTTGACTGCGGCTAGTCTGTAAAGTCTTGTTCAAGATGCACATCAACCGTTCCCCATCCCTGTTGGCGCATGGCCATGCCATTTGTAATCTTTAGTGTCTTTGTGAAGTCTTGTAACTCGCATTCTTGACATTGGCGTCCATTGTTTGTGCCTCTTTTGCTTTACCGGAACTAGTAAATTTGCTGGTTGCTGTGGAATGCACAAATTCCACCTTTGGATACCTGGACCACTTTTCCACAACCACTAGGAAATGTATCACCAGACCCTGGTGGCCTTTTATATGCAAGGTGCAAAACCTTAATTAAACTGGAGGGTACTGCTATTCTGGAATCTAGGCGACTTTCAAAGGCCCAGGTCAGATCCTGACACACTCTACAGGCTTTGTCAAGTGTATTTGGCTGCAGGTGACAGTTGGTCTGTGATTGTAATAGTTCTTTGCAGTGACCTGAAAGCAGAGCTTTAAGCTCTGCTCCCATTTGGCAGCCTTCACTACCTTCTCTGGCCTGGTGGATACTGGATCAGCTGCTTCCCTGATCACTGCTATGTGGTCTTTTGACATGGAATCTTCGACAGTCTGTCCCTCAAACTTACCATCCAAGTGGCACGATAGGTAGCGAGTTGGTCTACACCCAGGTGAGGTGAAATAAGTTAAGTCGTACTCTTGAACTGAACTACTCTCTCAATTCTAGCTGGAGAATGAAGAGCAGAGTCGGTCATGATTCGGCTGAGGGTCTTGGTCTTTCACAACTACTACTGTCTGACCATATATGTACACAGTCACTTGATAATTGCGACTCGCCCACAAAACTGTCAGGACTATCCCTTTCTCTCTGTGAATAACATTGCTCAGTTGCCTTCAGAGTACTACTAGAGTATGCAGTGGGGAGGTAGCTCAAGGTATGTCGGCAATGAACCTAAACCAAACATGCGTGTGTCTAACATAATCTTAGTTCTGTAGGCCGTTTCAAAGAATAACGACTTGGCCCCAGACAAGAGTGCCACCTTTTTGTCCTGAAGCTCCTCCTCAAGAGAAGTCAATTTCTACATGCTGTCCTTTTTTGTAACATTTAAGAGAGTATCGCAGAGCGTGGTCCGATTTTTGATGAATCGGCCATAGTGTGTGACCATTCCCCCCCAAAGCTGTGGCTTTGTGGGAGGCTGTAGACTGTGGGCATCCCTCTACTTTGTTGTTTCTGCCAAAAGACTCCACGCTTGGAAGTCCTGTCCGAATAAGTCTATTTTGGCGTGCATAAATGCAAACTTGTATTTTTGTATTTTGTTTTTATAGCGCTTTAATCCAATGTGCTTTACAGTTTAACAACACAGGAACATTAAATATGTAACATAGACGCAATAACATTATATATGAGACAAACCAGAAAAACAGCATGTGGAACAATTTGCATTTGAGGAGGAAGAAGAATGGAGGGGAGGGGAGGGGAGGAAAAAAGGGAGACATCGTAGGGAGTGGTGGGAGTTAGGAGGGAGGATGGAGAGACAAGGAAGATGGAGGGATGACGAAGAGGGTACCGAAAGGAGAGAGAAAAGGTGTCGGGAGTGGAGGAGTGCTTTCAAGGAGGAACGGAAGGAGGAATAGGTGGAAGTGGAGCAGATAGTGAAAGGAAGGGAGTTCCAATGTCGGGGGGGGGGGGGGCAAGGAGCTGAAAGGAGCGGAAACGAGAGGAGGCGCAAGGTGGTGGGGGGCGGAAAGTAAGAAGAGATCTGCAGAGCGAGAGGGGGTATAGAATGAGGGAAGAGGAGAGGTTAGGAGGGGCAAGGTCATGAAGAGATTTAAAGACCAGACAAAGGAAGTGAAATTTAAATTGGGAATGGAAAGGAAGCCAGCCAATGTAGATTTAAAGACCATACAAAGGAAGTGAAATTTAAATTGGGAATGGAAAGGAAGCCAGCCAAGGTTGGAAAGTGAAACTTAAACCCTCTTTAGGGTCAGTTCCTTCTAATTACCGAAAAACTTTCAGAAACTGCACTTCGTCACCGCCACAGATCTTATTGCTCACGTTAAAAACATCAGGAAGGCTGGATAGCATGCGCTAGATGGTTTGTTAAAACACCCCTGCTGCTGATGACCCACTAATCTCAGATGTTTATGTTGATAGCGGCCTTGCTGCGAGGAGAATGTTATATATCTATTTCCTGGGTTCCATCTACGCACATGGAGCAATGCTATGTTTCACAGGTGATCTAAGTGCTTGATGAATGCATAATACCTACCCTCTGAGAGATTTTGCCATCCTTTGTTCCTTCTTGTGCGGAAACAAGGACCTAATTTCATGATTACATGCAGCGGCCTGGCCCACCCTCCTGTGTCTGTGTTTTAGAGCTGCCTGCAGTGCCAGCCATGAGCGAGGGGTCCGAGGTGCCTGGTTGTCGTCCTACGGGGTGATCAGGATGAATTTCCCAGGTGCCTATTTAAGTGCGATGCATTGCCCCTGCCACATTTAATCCTGCAAAGCCTGTATAAGTGCAGTACCTGGCCCACTGTCTGGATTCTTTTTTTTGGGTATGTGCTGCTGGAGTGACTACATAAGTCCTCTGTACCTGCTTGGCATCCCACAAGGAAGGTTGGAAGGCAGAGCAAATCAGTTGAAAGGGAAGAAGAGGCTAGTAGCTGACAGATGGGCAGGTGGGAATGTGTGAGGGGATGGACTGCAGGATGAAACGTAGTGCAAGAGGCAGAGTGTTGGTGCTAGGAGGATCAGGAAGTCTTGGGGTGTGGGGGGAGCGGAGGGGGCTGTGGTGGGGGAAGCAGCCATATTTTGAGGTCTTTCCTGAATGCCAGGTGATCCTCTGAGGTGGAGCACAAGGGGGAAGGGAGTTCCAGAAAGTGGGTGCGAGTACAGAGAAACAGGCACCTCCTAATCTGGTGAACATGAAAGGAGGGACTACCAGGAGGTGTGCAGAGCCTAATCCGAGGCTTCTAGTAGGGTGGTATCGAGTGAGTTTATTTAATGCACATAGCTTTGAAAGAGGCCCGTTGGGTGATGGGAAGCCAGGGGAGTGTCCTGAGTGCGGGGGAGATTTTTCCTGCTGGAGAGTGCAAGGAGTAGCCTTGCTGCAGAGTTTTGAATCCGTTGGAGCTTTCTTAGCTGGTATGTAGGTGCACCTAGGTAGAGGGAGTTGGAGTAGTCTAGGCGAGAGAGGATGATGGCCATGATTGAGGAAAGATCTGCTTGAGGATGCAGAGGTTGACAGTGCACGATCTGGAGACTGCATTTATTTGACAGAAGGGGGTCAGGTATGCTAAACGCGTATCCTAGGTTTGACTGTGGGGAATGCAGAGGGCGTGGGTATTAATGACTGCGGCCAGGGGATGGGTTAAGTAGGGTAAAGAAAGCTGTTTTGCCGCAGGTTAGGATTTTGTTTTGTCCAGAGTTGAACAGCAGGTGATTGTCATCCAGAGGCCAGCCAATGTCTGTGAGGCATGATGCAAGTTCTGGGCGGGGAGAGGAGGGAGAGTTGGGAATCTTGAGGATGAGCTGGGTGTCGGTCAACGACCATCTTCTGGTATTCATGTTAGTTAACAGTTTTGCTCCTTGTGAATTGGCCATATATATTCTATTGTGGGTGTAGGATGCTGTTACTACTTGATTGTCAAATGGTAGGCCCTTATTTACCCAAATCCGTGCAGTTTGGCTCCTTGGACTTTGCCACTTAAATAATCGGGTATACCAATGGCGTGGGGCCAGATACTCTTTCGATAATTACCCTCCTGCTTTAGTTTATCCACTTGACACTCAATGTGTTTGTTTTTTAAACAAAACGTTACTCTTCTGCGAGTTCTACCGGATGAATTGTGTCAACGATGTGAAGCCTGAGAGTTGGAGGGTCCACACTCCCTGAAACATGTGTCCTGCTTGCAAAGGTGGCTAGCAATGTTCTCCATGTATACTATACAAGGCACACAATAAGCAGTGTTGCATAGCAATTTGAATTGGCACATGTGTAGCAAAGCTTGCTATTTAAGTTACCCTGTTCAATGAAAGCACAGCTCACCTTACATACCTCTTACCTTTGGGGTTCTGCAACATCTTTTCTCTGTTCACTGTAAGTTTAAAGAGGCTAATGTAGAGCGAGTGCAGCAGTAATCTTCTCCTCCATGCTTGAGTGCCAAGGCCTGTGTAGGAGTGCTAGGCAAGATTTTTGTTTTCTTTTTCAAATAATTGTAAAGCGGAAGTAATCGGGATGGTACTTTTTAAAATTGTATTTGTTTATTTGTAAAGTGCTTATACGTAAGTGAAGTGCTTCAAATCAATTCAAGGTGGGAAGGGAATGGTCATTCTTAGGCCTTGAAGTTTCCGAATGATCTAACAGAAATGACTAGTAAACTAGGCCTGACAACCTTAATTCTAGTACAAGTGCAAGACAAGAAGGTGGGAGGAGAGGGAGAAGAACATACAATCTTTAATCTACCATACTGGGCCCTCAACGTTTCAGATAGTGCAAGTGCATGGATGTATTAAAACTGTTTCACCTAATGGGAATTTCACCGAAAAACGAAATCTACTCCCCCCCCCCACCCCCCACCCCTTCTTTTTGTATAATGCGGGGGGAGACCACTGCACCCCCCCCACACCACACCTATTATGAATTACACATACACCATTTCACGTACCATTTCTGGTGAAATATATTCAGTGAAATCTCTAGGTAAAATGGTATTCGAAGAAATCTACAGTAACGCAAGTGCGTGACAAAGTTGGGTGGTATGGGGGAGAAGCAGAGGGCATACAGAAACAAAACACAAGCATACTAGGTCTGGGGAACCAGGCTTAGTACATTCTAGGCAATGTAAGTGCCAGACAGGAAGTGAAAGGGTGGGGGAAGGGAACACGTGTGCCCAGTCCCACAGGGCCCTGGGTTAAGTGCAGAGAGATTACCATTCTCATGGAAGGAATTCCAGAAGTGCAGAAATGGTGAGCAGAGTGCAGATGTCTGGGGGCAAGTGAAAGGACTGCCGGTGGAGCCTGAGACCTCTGTGGCTCTGGAGGTGCAGCAGGCGACTAGTGAGTGGAAATGGAGAAGAGTTGGGGGGGGGGGAGAGGGAGGAGGTAAGTGGGCAAGAATACAGAGGGGGTTAACGAGAGAAACGAAGAGAAGAGGAAGGTCTTGAGGAGTTTCCGAAATTAGGAAGGGAGGTTGTTCCAGAGGATAAAGATTTACCCCCAAATCTGTTTTGAACATCGGCTCACCCGCAGAGAGTTGGAAGAGGGCGAGCGAGGGCTCTAGAAGGAGAGTATTTAGGGAGAGAGAGTTGTAGATGGTGCGGGACCCGGCCCCAGAAAGCCTTGTGGACTATGCAGAGGGTCTTAATCTTGATCCTTGCAGCCACTGGGAGCCAGTGGAGGGATTCCAGTGCTCAAGAGATGCAGTCCCTGGGCTTGAGGCCAAGGATAAGTCTACCTGATCTGTTCTGGATGAGTTGGAGAGGTCAGAGAGTAGAAGTAGGAAGATTGAAAAAGAGACTGAGTAGTGCAGTCTAGAAAGAACCGGGGCGCTGGAGACAGTAATCCTCTGGCGTTAAAGTGAGAAAAGGTAGAATACCTCTGAGAAGGTGCAGCTGGTAGTAGGATTTTTTAGAGATGTCCGAGGTGTGAGAGAAGGAGTGAGTGGAGACGAAGACCCCTAGATTTTTTGCCCCACGAGTGGGTGAGTGTGCAGGGCCAAAGGAGGCCGGCCAGAGTGTAGTGGGAAAGCAGGAGCAGGGGTCCCAATTAAGTTAACTATAATATGTCTGTCTGGCAAAGACCTGTATGTGTCAGCTTTTATACTTTCTTTAAAAAGATTGTCTTGCAATTCCATTCCCAAACATAATTATAGTATTGCTACTGTAAAAGACTGCTTTGTATCCATGCTTTGCAGTAAATTGTAGGTTAGTGTAACTAAATCTCAGTGTCAACTATATTTCATTTTGTTCGGGGAGATGCATCATACTGACAAGTGAACACTTTTGAAAATGTACATTATCACATGGCTAAATATATTTGATGGCAAACCTAGTTCTGTAACTTGCTGGTTGCATGCATCTTGCAACTTGTGTTCCACCCATGAGCAAATCCCATACTCAGTGATATGTCTGATAGCTGCAAACTACAATATTCCACAAAGTGTGCCCAGTTCTCTGCCTGAAACGCTATTCACGATATGTAGTGTCTTACTTTCTTTCCTTACATTATGAATACACCAAGCTAATGTTTAAACAAAGTAGTGATCAAAAGTCCCATCCAGTCTGTACATTCGCAGATTTACGCCACTGTAGTTGGCCTACAGAGCTCGTTTGCTGTAAGATTATGATTGCGTTATATTTCTGCACCTATGGGGGAGAGCTTGCCAAGCTGTTTTCAGAGCTTTTTAGTATCCTCTATTTGTGTCCATTCATGCAGCTAACCTTTTACATTTTACAGCCACTCTCCAGGGCTTGTAAAGCCTTTTCGCCCACTTGCATGGTTTAGTAGATTTTATGAAGTGTGAGCACCATTTGCAGAGGATGTTTACAACGTTAATTTAACATTTACTTTGCAGTAAATGCCTAATAAAGGTTTCACTGTGCATTGCTGACCTCTGTGTGGCAGCAGTGCCCCAAACATAAAGGTTTGTGGTGACATGCACCATTTTACAGAAAGCGCATTTAAATTAGTTGCCCTCTGTTGCCATTGGTCGAGTGCATTTCTCTTGGGTCAAGTAGGTAAACTAAGATACTCGATGTGCAGGTCTAGTGTTATTTTAAAGAATTTGCAATTGCTGACCCATTTCACTAGTGTCTTACTTCATCGGTACACAAAACTGCTGTATTGTTGCTTATTTTGTGTCTTGGGTACAAATAACATCTGTGACATTCAAAATATTAATACAACATTGCTAATCAAATGGGGTTGTTTGCTACTTAAGAAAATGTTAATGGGAAACTCAATTTTGGAAAACGAATGTATGCCTTGTTATACACCAAATGCGAAGTTCACATGTCCCAGAGCTGTTGCTTTGCTGGATCCCAACAATGTGTCTCTGCTAATGCTGGACACAGAGAGCTGTGAACGCATTCACCCCCTGAAACGAATGTCTTGTGCTTGCAAATAAGGCTGGCAACGCCCTCAATGAATATTCGAAATGTGAAGTTCACAACTTGGAGCTACTGCAGAATTGCATCCCTACATCGTTATCTTTGCTGATTTAAGTCCCATAGACCTTGATTGTAATCCCCTTTCTCATGATACACATTTACTGTAGAAACCTGGGGAAATCAGCTTGGAAACCCCAAATGGAAAAATGCCCAAATGGTACATTGGCCGACTTTGCCCAGAGAACTATGAATGACGAGTTTCCAGACAGATTAATGAGCACAGAGGCTCGTCTGCTGGCTGCTAAAAGAATACTTGGGCATGATTGAAATCTGAAATTCATGACGACTCACCTAGACGTGTCAAACATCATAGGCGATGACAGTGTTGGCAGAAGCTGCTCGCTTGAGTGAACGTACTATAAATGTGGGTAAAAGCCTGCGGTTCTCGGAGGCAGTGGGTGATTCTCCTTCAGCCGGGAAAGCTTTTGTTTTAAAGGACAACTGCTTTTAATTTCTGACCAAACATTGTTTCTGGTGAAGCATTGGGGGTTTGCCTCTGCCGGCCCCGGGAATTACTTCGGGACTATGGCGAGTTCACATACTCAAAATCTGCATCTAACTCGCCACACATTGGAGCATAATATGAAATTAACAGCCGCCCCCCCCCAAGTCACAGCCTTAAATACAGTTCTCTCTGTATTGGTCGACCTCTGACAACATAAGAAATGAGTTGATGGTGCACACACAACAGCTTGGCGACATTAAGCTGAGACTGGATGGTGCTAACATCATTGTCTTCCCCTCAAAATCGAGACCCTTAAATCAATGCAGCGCACATGCACTTTGCCCTTCATAGCTTTGGGAAGTACAAACTACCAACGTCAATTAAGTATTGAGTCAACACATTAATAAAAGCCCACGTGACGACAAATAATTTGTCTTTAAATCCAGTAGTAGGTGAAATCGAGGAGGATGTTGCAGCAAACGCATGTTTAAAAAAGCCACACAAAAATCGAAACCTGGGAAGAAAGCTACTGTGGCTATACAGGGGCCGGGGTAAAGAAAAATGTGACAATACTTTCCGGCGTCCGCAATTCAACACAAGACCAAGCTAAACAAGTGTCAAGAATTGGCAACGTCAATTCCGTGAGACTGGCGGAAAACTGCTTGCACAGCCTCCCCCCCCTGTCCCTACCTTGGAAATGTTTCTGAAAAATGTCTTGGCGTGGGATTGCCATCAGTAGGCGACTTTGCTGTAGCCGACACTGAGAATCTTAATCTAACGCCATTGTTTTGGAACCTGTGGCCCGCCCATGCAGACGCCCAAAGTAACATGACTTCATTGAGCACCTATGTTGAACCGGTGGTGGAGCCTTCTCATGAATGTATTCACATTACTTGTGCTACACAGACAGAATAAGCTGATCAATTGATCCTCCCAAGTATTGAATTCAGTTGAGATGCACATAACACAAAGTAGAGTACTGTCAGTAATTTCTTTCAGTAGTGCGGTTGGTAAGTCCCAGTTACGTACAAGGTCTTGGGGTGCTCGTCCTTCAGCTGAACCGGGGGTCAGTCCATGGAGTCACACAAGGGCCCGGTTTAACAGGTCGCGTCCAGTAAGTTTGTAAATGCCCATTGCAATACATTATCTACTGGTAACTCGTCTAACCACCCTTGCAAGGGAACAACCATTTTCTAACCTCAAAATACATTACACCAAACCACTTGGGGGTTTCAATGTTTCATTTGGGTGAACTGGCAAGTACTAGGTCTTTCCCAAGTCAGACCAATTTGACTTCTGACCATTTGGCCCTGAACGTTTGTCCTACGAAACATATACTCACTATTGCAAAGGCCCCTCCAAGTCCTCATGTTTGAATCCATAATTTGTTCCCTCTAAAGTGGGAAAAGTGGAGAACATGCTTAATAATCAATCATCTTCTGGTAGGTTCTGCTTGGAATTACTATTGGAGAATGAGACTCCAGTTATTTTAAACGGACAAATAGTCCTCCAGCTACTTAATGACATTTCTTTGTTTGATGAGCACAAAGGACATGGTGTGTATTTACTTCATGAGACTGTACAGATCTGGTTCAATTGATGAGATGATACAAAATTGTGGCGAAAATGTTTTTGGCTGAATCAGCCTCATGAAAACAGATGGGCTATGGCCTGCTTCTACGTTCGGAAAGTTCATCTACCAGGATCCAGCAATTAAAGTGGATATAATGAATCCTTTGAAACAGAAACCACTGAAGATTATGTGTAGTATCAACCAACGTCATTTCTCGTCCAGTTCCGTTTTTAAAAGCTCCGGAGCGTGTGATGGATTGGTGCTGGTTGCCTGCCATACTCGCCCGATCTTTAAAAAAAACTGGGTGACAGGGAGACGGGCCTTTAGTCCGAATCCGATAACTGAGACTAAGTGTTCTGGTCTAGAACACTAGGGGACTCAACCGTTCTATAAATGGGGGAGGGGGGGGTGATTAACTCTGTTTGTGACAACCATGTAATTTACCTACAGGGAACATGGCTGGTTAAACCTATACATATTGATGGATACATTATAACGCAGTAGTTGGCAACTCCCAGTACAGTAGGTCGTCCATTGAGTGGCTTGGCTATCTTCATAAACAATGGAATTTGTAAAGAAATGGAGGAAGTGTCCAATTCAAGTTATGAGATACTGGTGTTGAAGGTTACCCATGGGCCAGATCTAGGGAAAACCACTTTGGGTTTGATGAATCTCTATTGAAATTCTGCTTGTTCGAACCTGGGCACATTTCTTGTGCACATTGCTGATATTTGTGATCAGATCAGAGTTACTGAACCACAAATGCACCTGATATTGGCGGGACATTTAAATTCTGACTATGGTGTGGCCCGTTTGCACAATACTGGCACAATGGCGAGTTCTAAAATGGGTAGGAAAAATTGTGTAACATTTTTCACACATGGAAGGGACCTTTAGGATAGCAAATGGCAGCATCGAAAAGGACGCAGCATCGAAAGGGACGTACCATCAAAGCCCACTTAGTTTGGAAGCGATGCATAAAATGCTAATAAAAATCAATTGTGGTTCAGAGGCGTTTGACACCCTCATCCAGGCTATACAAATAATATTAAGGGCTGAACTTGGAGGGTTAAAGTGCAGTAGTTTTGCAAATTAATTGTACTATGTTATGGCATTAAAGAAGTGTAAAGCTGATTACAAAAAGTGGCTTAGTTAAAGGCGATAAAATGTTGCAGATTGTATTGTCAAAAAATGTAAGACATTTTTGGGCAATATTAAATTCAAACGCAAATTCCCAGGACGATCTGCAAACTAACACAGTGAGTGAAAGGGATTTGGCAACCCATATTGCCCAGTTATACAGGCCTTCTGACGCTCCCGTTTCTATCTGTCTCAAATTGTGCATGGCATGGTCTGTGAGTATATCGAATCTTGTATTAGGGCAGCCTCTAATTTTAGTGCGTGTTCCCTAACGGGTTAAGGAACTGACTCATTAATGATCGACCCACCACTTTGGGCCTCTATCTTGCATTTATTGTTTCAAAACATAATGGAGGCAAGACTATAATACCGACTTCTTGGCAGATGTCGATGATCCCAATTTACAAATGAGTGTTTAGATCTGCACCCACAAACTATCGTCCCGTCGCTCTGCTTGACCCAGAGAGTAAGATATTTGCATATCTATTTTTGGTTGAAATGGAGAAATGGATGTCATCTGCCGGTAATATACAGGTGGGAGTTCGTCGAGGGGAGGGCACCAACATGAATGGTTTCGAGGCTAAGTGTATGCAAGAAATGGCTAAGACTCCTGGAGAGGCCCCAATTTATATAGCAGCAATTGATTTATCCCAAGCATTCAAAACCATCAATCGGAGACCGGCTGTGGGCTAAATTGCGTGGATGGCACATTCCGGAACATCTTTTTCCCATTTTGATGCGCATCCACACATTCTTCAGCCCAGAGAAGGTTGAATAGACAGGGACAGTTAACGGATGACTCGGAGGTTCGCACCAAGGTTGTGTCCTGGCACCTTGCCTGTTTAACCTTTACCTGCCTACCTGGAAGCCGCAGACTTTATCCCGATATAACTGGGGGACCTGAGGGTGACCTACATGTCCTATGCGGGCGACGGTATTCTTGCAGATCGTACATAGGTAGGTCTGCAAAGGTTAATAAATGTCATGGGGGTCATACGCACAGGAGAACGAACTGGTGATTAACAGCAGCAAGACTGTTATACTTCGGTTTTCCTCTCATCCAAATAAGCCCTTTAAATTCACATGGACTGTAGATGGTCTTGCTGTGTGCTCCATCCTCAGAAATCCAATATCTACGCATGATTTGTAGAGCTAATCCGAGACATTTTGATGTAGGCCATATTGGGTGCCTCACAATTAAAATGGTTGTACGCAAGGCACTGTCTGTTCACGATCAGGCTGTTTCTATGCTATTATAAGCTAAAAGTTGTGCCGTCCCTGATATATGATTAAGTCATTTATAACACGCCTGTACACCAGTGTTTCTAGGCGCAACAAGACAAGGGAGGGAAGACAGAGGGAGGACAAGACAAAGGATCTTACTAGGCCTTGTCATTCAGATCGTGCGAGAACGGGAAGTGCAAGGGGAAAGGGAGGGGTGCGGGGAGTGCAAGGGAGAGGAGTGAGGAAAACAGGGCAACAATGCTCTGTATGTGTATCCAGGGTAGTGCGGTACTGGGTAGTGCAAGGAGAACAAGGGACTGTAGGGTTATAGTTACAGCCCCTAAGTGCATGGTAGGCCCAGAGGCAGTGCAAGGGTGACTGATCAAGAAAGAGCCTGGTACCCATTGAGAATCTGAGTAGCCAAGCAACCAGTCGGTACAGCAGACAGGTGGGTCAGCAGGGGAGGGTGAGGGAGAAGGCAGAGAAGAGGAACCTTTTGAGCTTCCGGAACTTCAGGTGATCAGCTCAAGTTTGAGAGGGTCTGGGAGGCCATTCTAGAGGGAGGCATCTGCAGAGGATCGAGATCTACCCCCCCGAATGAAGGTTTTTTGGAAGAGCGTGCTGGATGTAGTGCTGACCCTGGCCACAGAAAGACTTGTGCAAAGGGTCTTGAACCTGATGCTTTCAGCCACTGGAAGGATTTCAGGCCTGGAGAGATATGGTCCCTGGGCTTGAGGCCAAGGATAAGCCTTGCAGTTCTGTTCTGGATTAGTTGCAGAGGGCACAGAGTAGAGGGAGGCAGATTGAGAAAGAGGCTGTAGTCCAGCCTAGAGCGAACTCGGGCTCTGGAGACAGTGAGCTTCTGGGGGAAAGTGAGAAAGGGAAGAGTTCCATTGAGGAGGTGCAGCTGGTAGTGGGATTTCTTGGCAACATCCGAGATGTGAGGAAAGAAAGAGAGTGAGTTGAAGATGACACCAGGGTTTTTGCCTCGCAGGAAGACAAAGGAAGAGGGCCCAAGGCAGGCGGCCAGAGAGAGGGGAAGGTAGGGGTCCCAATGAGAAAAATCTCCATCTTACTGGCATTAAGGCTGCAATCGTTGGAGGCGCACCAATCATGAATCGCGGATACACCGTCGGGAATGAGTGAGAGAGGATGCTGGGGGGGGAGCCTGAAGGAAACCAGAGTGTCATCTGCATAACACAAAGTTAGAGTAGAGATGAGGGAGGGCCAAGTAGAGGTTGAAAAACCAGGGTGAGAGGATAGAGCCCTGGGGAATGGCACAGGTAGAGAGCGAGGTGGCGGAAAGAAATAGACCAATTTGGACCTGGAAGGGGCGGTCCAAGAGGAAGGTGGTTAGCCACTCCAGGGCCTGATCTGTGATTGGCAGGTTCTCACAGTCGATTGATCAGGATGGTGTGGTTGACTGTGTCAAAAGCGGAGGAAAGATTAAGGAGGATAAGGACCGAAGGAATGCTGGAATTGAGGTTAGAGAGCAAATCTTCACCACAAGAGCAGTTTCGGTGCCTATGACAGCTCTGAAGCAAGACTGATGGGTCATGGAGACAACCAACAGATTCAGTGTGGAGAGTAAGCTGGGAGATGGCCAGCTTTTCCAAGAGTTTGCCCAGGAAAGGGGTGATGGAGATTGGGCGATAGTTTGCCGGGCAGTTAGGATTGGAAGATGGCTTTTTGAGGAGGGAGTGCACAAGGGAGTGCCTAAGGGTAGAGGGAAAGTTCCAGTGGCGAAAGAGTGATCACAGAAATCGCCAAGGCTGGAGAGAGGGTGTCAATATGGTCCTTGATTGTTCTGAAGCAGCAGTGGAGCACCTGTTTGGACGACACTTTCATAGATCTTACTTGTCTAGAAACCTTGCCAGGTGTTGTCAGAGAGAAACAGGAGAAAGGAGGAGGAGAGAAAGAGATGGCCAAAGGAGGGGGGGGGGGCACAAGAGAGGGAGGACAGGATTTCCTGCGTTTTAGCTGAGCAGTGGAAAGGCCATAGCTGTACAAGGGCCTGGGAGGGAACCGGAGAGGTAGAGACTGCAACAGGATTGGCCAGTTCCTTGGAGATTATAAAGAGTTCAGCCTTGTTGTTGGAAGCCGCAGATACGCGGGCTTGAATGTGTACTGTCTTCTTGGACCAGATAGAGCGTCTTTATTGCCTTAGGAGCAGGTGGCGGGCCAGTTTGTCAGAGGATGTGCCTGAAGCGCTCCACTACCACTCAACCACCCTGCACTTGCGCTTTGGGAAGTGAGATTGGAATTGTACCAAGAGTTGCACTTGGAGGTAGGCTTCGGGCAGATTCTCATGACTGGGGCAAGGATGTCCAGGTTGTTGGAAATAGAAAGCTGCATATTGGAAAGGGCTGTGTGAGTCAGCCACAGGAGTATGAGGAGCAGAGAAAGTAGAAGCAAAGGCATCCATTGACACACACTTCATGGGCTGAATGGCTGAGAAGGTAGGTGGCAGGGCAGGGGAGGGGGGGTTTGCCTGGGGGGTTGGAGAGTTTCAGATGAGAGGAGAAAGCGGTCAGTCCAAGAGAGGAGTGGTGAGAGGGCTAGAGGGGGGATGTCTGAGGTGATGAGAACATCCAAAGTATGTCTGGCAGAGTGTCTATGCCAGAAAGCAGAATGGAAAGAGAGGTGAGTGTTGCAGAGGTTGCGGAAAAGCCCAGAGGAGGGATTTGAAGCATCCAAGTGGATGTTGAGATCTCCAAGGAGAAGTTGTGAAGTAGAGGCAAGGAGAGGTCCGCCCATCTCTCTCTCTCTCCCTCTTGCTGCATAGGGATGACCGAGGCCGACACCCACTCCGGAAAGGTCAGGGCTACTCCAGGTTGGTTGGTTCGGAGAGGAGTTTGTAACCCACAGGGAGGAGAGTGTCAAAACCTGTGACACAACTGAGATCTAGGTAGAGTTCTTCGAGGAGGTGACCGATGTCAAAGGGTGTTTGACAGCAGAACGAGAGTTAAGAGTAGCGACGTGGAGCATGTTGCCACATTTGAAAGGCTTCCGTGGAGGGTTACAGGCTTGAGGTACACCCTGCAGGGGTGGTAGAGGGGCCCGAGGGTTGGCAGAGGAGGAAGATGTGCCACAGAGGTGACGGAAGGAGTAGCAGGAGAAGGGACAATGTTTATAATATGCAGAAAATGCCTATCAAAAAGACGATTGGGCTGAGGGCCCTGAACCAAAACGGTGCAGTTCAGATGGACATTAATAATGGTCTTGGAGGAGTGGAAGGGGCCCAACGGGACCTCGCACCTAGTGCCACCATTAATGGGAGAGGAGGAGAAAGGAGAGGGAACAGAGACCATATGAAGGGTCCATAGGTCTGGAGAGGGGACGACGACGAGGAGGATGTCGGTGAGAGTCTGACTGGAGAAGCACTGGTGTAGGTATCGGCGAAAGGGAGGCCTGTGTTGGAGACAAGGATGTCCCTCTTGAACTTCCTCCTTCCAGACTTAGTGAGAGGGGTAGGGTAAGAGATAGAGTAGCAGTTGGAGAAGATGGGAGAGGCAGAGAGCACCATAGGGGGTGCGAAAGAGGTAGGTGGAGGAGAAGAGGGTGAGAGGAGAGAGATGCACACAGCCCTGTTGCACACAATTCGGAATGCACAGGGGGCAGGAGATTTGTCTCCAGACATATGAATTGGAGTACTATTGAATGACTTATCTGGCAGAAGACTTTGGGGCTACTAATGTGTGTCCCAATGGCCTCCTTGCGGTTTGAACTGGGCCTTATTTCTTTGGAGTTATGGTACCATTGGAGAGTTTGTCATCCTTTGGTGCCCTACTCATACACTCTAGGGATTCCCCGTTTGTAGATCATCAGAAGGAAGTTCTGTCAAGGAATCCGTTTACCCTGATTGGGTGCTTTTGTTTGTTTGTTGATTTTATTTATAGAGTGCGCCTGACCCAGGGGTATCTGGGCGCATGGGTTAAGGTAATGGTTACATGATGCAGTTATACAGTTTATGCAGTTTATACAATTTATACATACACATTACAGATGAAACATTAGAATGGCAGGGAGAGTAAGTTATACAGTTTATGCAATGTATACATACACATTGCAGATAAAACCCTGGAGTGGCTGGGAAAGTCTGGTAGGTGGGGGGTATAGAAAAACAAAGATATATATTTAAGAAGGTGAATGTGGGGTGAGGTCGAGTTCGTTTTTGTTCTGTAACCAGGTGATGACGTGGCTTCTGAATATTTGAAAAGTTGGGCTAATTTTGATGTCCTGTGGAAGTGTGTTCCACAATTGGGAGGCTAGAACCGGAAAGTTCGTTCCGCCAGCTCTTTTTAGGCAGTTTCTGGGCACCACCAAACGGGATGTGTTGGTGGATCCAGTAATTCTGGCAGATTTCATCGTACATTTGTCCATGATATATGGCGGGGCTGGGGGGTTCAGAGCTTTGTATGTGAGGCAGAGGGTTTTTAGATCCATTTTGTTTTGTATAGAGAGCCATTTGCATAGCGTTCTGCTGGTGGAGATATGCTCTCTTCTAGGAATGTTTAATGCCACTCTTAAGTGCATTATTTTGCAGAACTTGCAGTTTATTGATTATAGATTTGTTGGCACCTAAGTAGAGGCCATTGCAATCGTCCAGTTTGGACTGCATAAGTGCTCTGGCCAGTAGAAGGCAGTTGTTGGTGGACAGTAGGGGTCTGCAAGCTCTGATCAGCTTACCAGTGTAGGCAGTGGCTGATGCAGTCATGTTTACTTGTTTGGTGAGATTCATGTTGACATTGAGATAGAAGCCAAGGGTTTTTACGTTATTGGTAATCGGGATGTTGCCATCAATGAGGATGCTGCTGTAGTTGGGACTAAGTTTGAGCACGTTCTTAGGTGAGCCGACTAGGAGTAGCTCAGTCTTATCATTCAGGCAGAGGCCGTGTGTGGCCATCCATGCCTGAATGATGATGTAGACTTGGTTAATCCGGCAAACATCAGAGTCGTAGATGCCTGATAGTGTTAGGAGTATCTGGGTGTCATCTGCATAGTTGGTGTAGGTGACACCCAGACGGTCCAGTTTGCCGAAAAGGGGCTTTGTAAAAATATTGTACCAAGTAGGCGATACACAGGAGCCTTAAGGGACTCCACATGTGATGGGGATTGGGTCAGCCGCTGCTGTAGGTGAGAAAACACGCATGGTTCTATTTGCGAGGAAGGATTCAATCCACATGACGGCAGAGTTGGAAAAGTGTGCTGCCGATGACAAGTGGTCACAAAGGATTTTATGGTCCACCAGATCAAAGACTGCAGTCTAAAAGAAGTAGGATGGCAACTTTACCTTTGTCTTTTAGGTCGTCAATTTGACTCTCAAGGTCAACAAGGGATGTTTCCGTTCCATGTTTAGGTCTGAAGCCGGATTGATGGATTCCTAATGGTTGGTTTGTCTCTAGATAGTCTTGAATTTGCAAGTATGCAACTCTATCTAAGATTTTCAAAAAGAAGGGGACTGTAGTGATCGGTCTGTAATTCGTGGGTATAGACGTATCTAGTGTTTGTTTTTTGAGTAATGGGAGAACCCAGGATTGTTTCAGATTACTTGGGACAGAGTTGCTGGTGAATGAGGAGTTTATACTTTTGGTGATAAAAGGAGATACATCTCTGGCTGCGTCTTTTATGATTTGAGCCGGGCAACTGTCACCTTTACAATTGGATGGTTTCAGTGAGGCTATAATTCTTTGTACCTCAGGTATGGATACCTAGTTGAAAGTGAAGCCTGAGTTAAGGTGTGCGGATGGTTGTATGATTGGACTGGTGAGATTGCCAGAGGCAAGTTGGTGCCGTTTGTCGGCTATTTTGCACTGGAGCCCTGTGATTTTATTGGAGAGAGCATTTTGAATGCTGGTGCACCAAGATTTGTCCTTGGTGCAGGTGGATTGGGGTTTTCTAATTTCTTTAGGATATTGAATAGTTCTTTCGTGCTGGAACTTGCCTGGTTTATTCTGACGTTGAAAGCTTCTTTTTTTAGTACGGATTATCTCACTTTTGTAAGTAGCAGTAATGTTGGTTAGGCTAATTTTATTTTCTGTGGAGGGGGTAGTTTTCCAGAGTGCCTCAAGTTTTTTCTTTTTTCTGTACGAGTTTAAATTCAGGGGTGACCCAGGAGTTCAGATGTGCTCTCGGTTTGCCTTTGCGCAATTTTAGCGGGGAGATGGTATCTATGACTTTGGTCATGGCCTCATTGTAGGTGTTGACTAGCAGATTCAGGTCGTTAGTGGAGGGTATAGTATTGAGTATGGGCGTTATCAGAGGTATTATGACCTCTGCAGTAATGTTACGTTTGTTCCTAGTCAGACAGGGGTGCAATGGGGGTTTCTTAGGCTCTAGATTGTTGCCATTGATTTCTAGGGATAGGAGATGATCAGTCTACACAAGTGGTGAGGATTCTTTTAGGGTAATATTGCAGTTGAGGTCTGCTACCCAATCGAGTGTCCTACCTTTCACATGAGTGGGTAGTGTACTTATTTGTACGAAGCCTTGCTCTGATAGTGCATTGGCTACAGCGATAGCTGGTAGGTGTTTGGGATCATTATAGTCAAGGCTAGTCACCTAGGATGGTGTTTTGTGCCATGGGTTTAGTATTCTCAGCTACTAATGTTATGTCTTCTTCAAAAGATCCGGAGGGACCTGGTGCCCTATATATTAGGTGGATGGTGATAGTATTTTTAGATGTTTGGAGTTTGACCGTGAGGAGTCCACAGGATTCCAGAGGAGAGGAGGTGGCTGGTCTCATGTCTAGGATAGATTTGAAGAAGATGGCTATTCCTCCTCCTCGAGCGTTGAGTCTGTCCGCTCTGAGGATGGAATAGTGGTCGGGGATGGCTAAGGTTAGAAACGGGCCAGCTGCATCATCCAACCAGGTTTCTGTTATTGCGAGGAGGTCTAGTCACGTGGGCAACAAGGGACCTGACATTTAGTAGTGCCCCTTTATGGGAGGTTTTTGGGTAACCTTCTGGATGAGGTGAGGGCTGTTATCAGCTAAATTCTTAGTCCTAAGAGTGTGGGAATTGTTGCGTGTGGGAAACAGTGTACTGTTTACTAATGGTCTTGGTGCTATGTTTGGCTGGTGGATTGAAGTTTGTGGTAAGTCTGTTACTATTCTGGTGTTACGCTCTGTTATGTCAGGGTTGGTGGCAGGTGTGCCTTCTTGCTGCTTAGATACGGTGGGTGTGAGTATAGGTGTGCATGATTAGGACTAGGTGGGGTGTCATAAGTATGATAGTGTGCAAGATCTTAGGCGGTGACACCAGGTCATGCCAGTGACAGGGAAGGAAAGGTTGTTTGCAGAGTTGGAGCGGAGGCGCATGTGCTCTGTTATGAGGGAATTGGTCCTAGATTTAGTGTCAAATGTATGGCCATTGAAGCTGGTGGTAGAAGTGAGGTTAGTGCCTGGTGGAAATGGCGGTCTGGAAGGCAGAAATGGTGTAGGGCAGGTGATGGGGTGGTGCTGGGGGCAGGCAAGTTTAAACAGACATTTCTTTAGGCTACATAGTGGGTACCAAGGCATGGTACACTATCTTGGATGATTCAGTAGGGGAGCATGATTAAGGTGAGCAGGATTTGCATGGTGTGCTGATGTTGTAGTGCAGGTGCTTGCAGTGTTCACAGTTGGAGTGGGCTGCAGTGTAGGGACAGTGGGCTGCAAAATAGGCGCAGTTAGCTGCAGTATAGGCACACTGAGCTACAGACGGGTGCAATGGGCTACAAAATAGGCACAGTGGGCTGCAACAGGCTACTTCAAGTGGGCGCAGTGGGCTACAGAACAGGCGCAGTGGGCTGCAGAACAGGCGCAGAACAGGCACAGTAGGCTGCAACAGGCTAGTTCAAAATAGACACCATAAACTGGAATTGTCAGGCACAGTGGGCAACTTGATTGTGGATACATTTGGCTAAAACCGTGGTGCCCTGAGGTTTTGGTACAATTTATGCCATGAAATGCGCAAGAAGCAACACGTGGAATACATGCCTAAATCCAAAGGGTAGAGCGTGGGACCATGAACATACATTGCAACAGAGTTGATGAAAATTCTATGAATTGGTGGGGGGCATCGCCGTAGTTATGTATATTACTTAGAGTATGTCCAAGCTTGGGAGTAGGCGTGGATGCATCAGAGCGTCATGGAAGCATATTGATTTGTTTTTTGTATGGAATGATATATGGAGCAGCCGCTCACCCCAGCAGGGGCAAACGGGGCAGGCCTTATAGTGGCCTTGGATGTGGCCGCCGGATCCTTCTGCCTGCCGGCGGATGTTTGATTACAAATATGCAGGTTGCTTAGCAACCGAAAGGAAGCCCAGCCTCACTTTCGTGCCGCATCGCGCCTGACATTTTGAAAAAGCATGTCGGCGCTGTGCGAGGCACATTTCAAAGTGGCTTGAAGCAGGTAAAAGGTGAGGAGGTGCCCAGGGAGGGCCGCAGCAATGAATGGCTCACCAGATGAGCGTAGGCTGCTGATTATGGGCAAAGGTCCTCACGGGTCCTGATGTAGGTAGCTGGATCTCCGGCTGCAGACACGCTGTGTAGGTTGGCGGGGGCAGCTGGTAGGGGCTCCTGCCCTCTCCACCAACGAGGGGCACACAGTCGTGATTTTGTTGCTACACCAAAGGTATTCTGTGCAAGATTCAGGTGAGCGTCGACTTGCTTATCACAACGCTTCTCCTGGTCAAGAAGCTTCTTTTTAGAGGGATTGGATAGGAACAATCACATAAATGACAGCATATACTTTGTATGAGAGCGTGGCCTGATTCATAAACCAGTGAATGTGCTTCCAAACTGCACGATTTCCCCATCCTTATTGGCACCAGCAGTTTATGCTTTTCTGGCTGAACTTGCTCCTGACAGGAGAAATGGTGGCAATCTGGTCGGGAGCGGCTCCAAAATTAGAAGCTTTTATGTGAGGTCCTAGGCACCAGACAGGCAGACAAGCCAAAACCTGAGTAGTGAATGTAATGCCAGAGTTGAGATCAAAGATGAACGTTGATTACAAATGGAGGAAATGTTTCAGAGTGCTTGGGGGACAGGTGGGCCTAACAATTGGTAGTTTTCTCGGTTCAGTGGGTATAGCCTCTATTCAAGAAATGTAGCATTTCTATGAATATTACTTCCGAGGCAAATATATCCTCTTTTGGGAATTTCGACTAATGCTCTGACATAAATTTGAATAATTTGGGTGAGGTTGCGATTGGCCACTTCTCAATGTTGGTAAGGGTACCTATTCATTTAATTTGATTTTATTTGTTTAGAGTGGGTGACATGGATCTAATTTGGCCTATTTTAAGTGTTGGAACTTTTTTTGACTTTGTGTAAATTGTTTTTGTTTTATGTACAGTATGACGAATGATGTGAATGCTTAATTCTTTTTATGTGACGCCGACTTGTTTGGCTAATTCACAATAAAAAAAAGATGCCTGACCACAGAACAGGGGATACTATACCCCAGCATCTTTTGGCACTTAGGAAATTTTATGGTGAAGCTGCGCCTCTCTAGTGACCAGAACGAACTGCCCATTGCTAGTTTCTCCTTATCCAATGGGAGGAACTGAATCCCTTATCCATTAAGCATTTTTGGGTCCTTTAAACTTCAAGGATTCGCCATGGGCTGCATGCACCCGAAACAGTGAAATGCATTTGTGAGTTGTGCTATAGTGACCGTCATCTCTGCTGGCCCCTTATTCGATGACTCATCTGTGCAGCAGGGCCACGGTACCATCGTCCCTGCGTGAAGACCTAGTGGTGAAATGCAACCTGCGACCGCTGGCTATGGTCTCCATTGCTGTACCTATTGTTCATTTGCTGAATTGAGGTTCGCCTGCCGTCAATACTTCACAGGATCTCTCTGATTTCAGCTAGGTATCCAGACCCATCCCTTTGGTTCAAGGTCTTCTACTGCTCCTGACCCTCCTCCAGGTTCTCTGTTCTGCAAGCTCTTCTCTGAAATATTTCCAACTGCATTTCTTCATCTGAATGTCCTCTTTTGGGGAGTGGGGGTCGGGGGGGGGG
Organism: Ambystoma mexicanum; assembly: GCF_040938575.1. Taxonomy (NCBI): domain Eukaryota; kingdom Metazoa; phylum Chordata; class Amphibia; order Caudata; family Ambystomatidae; genus Ambystoma; species Ambystoma mexicanum. The sequence goes on along the minus strand of NC_090938.1, from coordinate 107,665,934 downwards.
TTGTATAATTCGGTTGTGCTCTGCGTGTTAAACTAGCCCAACCAGAGCTGAACTGCAACCTTGCCTGCTGGTGGCATCCTCACTCTCCACAATCTTCCCTCTGCGGGCTTGATGAGTGCAGCTTGTGTGCCACTTCCTCTAAAGAATCTCTGATCCTCTTTGGATCGGCTTACAGTGCCCTATGTAGAGACCCTTTAATTGCCACTGTTTGAGAACATTGGTCTATTGTTTAGGGGTGTAATTGTGTTAATAAGGCCTCTATATGTACTAAAAAGACCTGTTCGAAAAGGATTTCTATGAATTATGGGAACGTTCCATGGTTCTATGAGACTGCTTTGTGATTTCTTTTGTTTTTAAGCATTGTTATTTAACTTTTTTACTTGCCTCTGTTTCATAATTAGTTTCAATGCACAATGTTTATAATAAAGAATATGTTTGTACAGTATCTAGTGTGTCCATTCACAGTGTGCCTAGTGTGATGATCAACACATTCACTTGTGGAGAGTTGCATTAAAATATATCATTCATATGTACACAAGGTCAGAAATCAACTTAGTTCAATTAATCAACACACTTGGGAAAACTTTGAGATACTTTTTAAAGGCCAATGCTTCAGTGGTAGTTGCTCACGGTTACAATTGTGAGTTTGACACTAATGACAGTTATACTGTATTATCGGTACGACAGCGCACTTGCGTTAAGACGAAGATGTACAGTAATTGTATTTAGTTAGCAAAACCACACTTTTAGGAAGGAAAAATGTTGGTTAGTCATACAGTAGCTGAGCGTTCTAGAGACACTTTCTTGGCAAACTAACTTTTTTAAAGTAAAATCCTTAACTCTATGCAAAAGTCTGTTTGGAGTGGATTCAACGTCTTAAAGCAGCATAACGGCGAAAGTTCCTTTAGGATACTTTTAGTGTCCAGGTAAAGATACTTGAATTAACACAATTATGCAGACCCTGCCAAAGGACTCATTAAAGGGACACACGCCGGCAGCTTGGGGTCAGAGGTACAGTGGACACGTCTTCCTGCACTCCAACGCTCTAGAGCGACTTCTTGGTTCAAGGTAAGCAATACTGTTTAGCCCACAGTACCTTAGGTTAGAAGAAATGCTTGTAGCTGGATTCTCCTCTGTGCAGCAGAAACCGACCCGGTCTCCCGATTCCTCAGTCTGGTGACAAAAGGAAGGACTCTGACTGGGATGTCTCAGCAGCAGTCTAGAGAGAGGAACCTTGGCATGGATTTCTTGGGTCTCCCTGGTCAGTCTGCCTTTTTCTCAGTACCAACAATGGACGGCTTTGGCCTGGTTGATCTTCTGCACTCTGGTGAGAGGGACTCTGATGAGTTGGATTGTGTCTCCGGAGGTTCACCTGGAGCTCAGCAAATACTTGGACGGATTCGGCCTCTCAAAGACGTTGCACTGCAAATGGGTTGGAGGTCTTGAGGTATTCACGGTCTGCAGCTCTGGCAAGACACAGCACCTCAGGAGATGGCTCAAATTGCAGTTCGCCTCAGGGCTGGTTGGTCCCACCAACCAAAGGAAAGGGGGTCACCCTCTTAGGAGCTCCTCTGTCGAGTGGATAACTGGTTCAGGGCAGCAGTTGTCTCTTCACAGTGAGGAGGGTCTGCAGGCATCTCTGGTCATCTTCTTCGGTTACTTCAGTTTCCAGTGGTTGACTTGCTTTTGACCCCCGGAACCTCGCTTTTCTATTCAGTTTCAACACACACTGCTCTGTAATCTCTCTGCAGTTTACAGAAAGGGGTGGGTGGCTGTCCAGTTGGGACAGCCAACCCTTCAGTGGGTACTGGCTCCATTCAGGCAGAAAAAGGGCAGGGGAGTGAATACTCCAACCCCCACTTCCTGCCTGCCCAGACACACTAGAGCCTAGGCTGGGACACCCAAGAGTTCTTGCCAAAAGTAAAACCCAGACATACACCTCCCCCTCCCAGAATGTTAGAAGGGCTAACAAAGAGCAACCACGATGTAAATGGTGAAAAAAGAAAGGAGCCACCATGTTTAGGTGACCCCATTGTCACAACAGAAACTGCAAATACAGTCTGCGGTCAAAAATTGCACATTAGTTGGTAGAACACGTGCACTGCCACCAGCCAGAACTATAGGGTTGTGTATGTGACTAAAAATTTACAGGAGCAGAGAGAAGGGGGATACTAGGTATCCTCTTAGCATTCCACATAAGGTGGGTTGTGCGAATCTCGTAGCATAAAGTTTTAGGACGGATACAAAGTAGCCCTCTATCCTTAGAACTCTAGTTAGTAAGGATGAAGAGAATCTCAAAGCTGAACCCAAAAGTTCCAAGCAACACTGCCTATAAGGGGGTGTGTGCTGCAAAATTTAAACACAGATGCCTTTAAAAGAGATCTGGAGGAAAGACACCATAGTAAAGGTAAAATGCAGATAAAGAGTTCCAAATGTCAGAGCAAATAATTGGTGGAAAAACGCTCCACTCAATCAAGATAGAAAAAAAGGTCCAAGTCCAGCAAAATTTGCTGGGGGTCTCACTAAGAGAGGGGATGAAGCATAACCATGATAAATATCCCAACAGGTGTCCTTTCTGTTTGTCTGCAAAGATCTTTTTTTCTGGTTGCTACTTTGGTTGGCTGCGTCACACCGTGAAAGTTGTACTTCGGTTGCTTCCTGGGGCGTTCAACTTAGTCCTGCCCTTACTTTAAATTCTGAATGTTTGATCTGATTGTCTTCTAACAACCCTTTTATCAGCTCATTTTTTTGGGGCTCAGTCAGCGGTAAAGCCACTGGATGACTGGCTTCTCTAGTTTTGCCTAAAGCCTACAGTCTCTTTTAGGAAATGTGATTATTGCTTTCAGTCCTTGTCACAAGGACAACAAACATTCAACTCGTACATTTAGTAACTAGGTAAGATGTTCATTGCCTCTGCCAACGGGCAGTTCTATATTCGTCTTACTCCTGTAGTTCAAAGGCATTCAACATGTGCTATGCCTGCTCCAGGAGCCTTATTAAGAAGGCTCTCTTCAGCCAAAATGTGTAGGGATGACACAGAGTCTGAATAACCTTTTGACCCACTGCTAATTGTTGATGGTGGCTCATGAGTCGAATGCTTTTGGTACTGCTCTGCTTGGTGCTAGTTACTTTTTTTTAAAAATAATTTATCTTATGGTAGTAGGTTTCTACATTGATTTATAGTTCATAAGGTTATGACAATATGTTCAAGTAGCGCTGCTTGGTAGATCCTCCAGACAGGACTTTGCCAATGAACGGGGAAGTTGGGGGGAAATGCTCCAATGTACTACTTGCAGATCATTTTCCTTAGTTCTACCATTTTCTCAGTCCTGCAGCCGGCCTTACCCTTTTTCGCAGTAATTGGGAGCACTGCTGTTGAATTGGATGAATGGTATGGATGACAGTATGTATACCGTGCCTCTTGCCAACACGCTCTTTTCAGGAGGAGAATAACTTTTGTTAGGGGGAGGGCAGTGGAGTTCCTGCCACCAGCACTTTAGGGGGAGGGCAGTGGAGTTCCTGCCACCAGCACTTTATGCCTGGTAGAAGGATGAGTAGGACTGCATGTAATGAATATTGCTGGTAGGCAATCCTGAGCATTCGCACTATAATCCCTCGTGATATTTCTCATTCTTTATATAGAGTCCTGTTCCCAGTCTCCCCTTTACACCATTGTATAGCATGGTTCTGGTCCCTCATTGCTGTTTTGCACTTGTCCGTCTGTCTTCCTCCTTATCCTGCACAGTATCTTTTCTATCTATACTAATCTGGCTTGCCATACCCCCTTTACAAAACACTTCTCTCTCATATAATAACTTCTGATGTTTACTTCACACAAACTTCTTTTCACCTATTTAATCTGCCAAAACGTCTTAAACTTGCTTGCTAGTTTTGCAACATTATTACAAAAGAGGCCTTAATGATGACCTGCCTTGAGTGATAAAGTGGAAAGTTCAGTATTTGAAGGGCTCACAAACTGTAAGACGGGCTTAAATATAGACCACACCAGCTCAGCCCTTCCACCAATTCTGCAGCTGAATACTACTAAATGGGTTAAGAACACCTATTATTAAATCAATTCAAAGCATGAGGGGTCAGGAATAAAACACTATATGAAAGTTGTTTTGTGCCCTACCTCTTTCCCTATTCTGTTTTGGACCGCGCTATTTATCTTTTCTCGTCTTCTGTGAATGTATTTATTATCTGTTACCTCTGCGTGCATCTCCTTCACTTTCTTTCATTGTACCAGCTTTCTGTCTCTTTCTTGATTTCTTATTCTTTTTCGTTCTATTTCCTGTTCTTCCTCATTGTTTTTGTTTTACCTCTTCCTTCCTCATGCTTCCGTCTTTGACTATGTAATTCATTAATTTCACTTTCAGTCTACTTCCTCAGCAGCTCCTCTTTAAGCCCTTTGCAGGCTAGTATCTTCCCTGGGTTAAGTGCAGTTTGTCCAGAGGATTCAGCTGCTGAGAGGAAAGTAATGGAAGTTTAGTTTCATACAATGCTGTAAAATTATGGGCAGTCTCGTCCTTAGGAAGTTGTAATGTAAAATCAAATACCTGCAAGCTTCATTTCTTATCTGCCATTCCCAGCTGTGGTTGTAGATATAGTGTCTTTTAGTTCTAACGGCCTTAATGTCAGCCCCGAGTAGCATTGCCCACCCCCAGAAGCAGCCCTACAGCAAGAGATGTCGCATGCCATAGACCCAGTTGGTAGATATGTGATTAAATTGTTGACGAAACGATAGCTGAATGCCTGATTATTTTTACATACCTCAGGTCAGTTGGTGATTTTTATTAATACACAAAACTGGACAAAAACCCACTAATTATACTATCTTTACTTGGGACTTCTCAGAACCATCCTCACCCTCCATATCTACCAATACGGAAATGGCATGCAGATCTACCTCAAGGTATCCTCCCTCAAAGACCTCCACAGGCTCAAGGCTTGCCTCACATTGACCCAGTCCTTGATGTTCAGTGTTTATCTAAAGTTCAACCCCTCCAAGAGTGAATTCCTCCTTCTGACCAACAACAGTAACATCCAGACCTGGCTCTCTGCTAGAAACCTGAGGCTTCACAACCAAGCTGGTCACCTGTGCCAAGTCCCTTGGGTTCAACATCGTCGGACACCGTGCGTTCAAACACACAGCAAGGAAGATCCAAACTGCTTAGTACCAACTTACACTCATGTGGAAAATCAAGCCCTTCATCCCGAAAACCGCTTCAGGTCCGCTGTCTTGGTCCTCTCCCACCTGGATGGTCGCAATGCCCTTTTGAAATGCCTTTCCGTCAACAACTGCCCTGGCATCCATGAGATGTCTCCTGCATGCTGCGGCAAAACTCCTCAAAGGATAAATTCGACCACATCATCCGACCCTCATCAAGTTGCCTTGGCTCCCTTTGCAAGCCGTATAATCTTCAAATGCTGTTGCATCATCTACAAGGCTGTCTCCCTGATGTTCCAAGCTACCTCATCGAGAAATTCTTAATCTCTTCAAGAATGCAATCCACCGGAAATGGGGAAATGTGCAGGCTTGAGCTCTGACGGTGCAGTAACGAAAGAACCGGAAGACTGCCTTCTGTCTATGCTCCAAGACTAGAAACTCCTCCCAGTCAACATCCGGCTTGCCCCATCACTTGTACAGTTCAGGAAAGAGCTAAAGACCTTACTCTTCAAGGAATGGATCCTCCCTAACACCTAGGTCCACACATTCTCCACTCCCCACCCTACCTGAGACTGGGTGATCTGTTCCCTGCTGCCTCCTCCCCAGTTACTTGTAGACCCCTTGCTGCCAATTGCCCACCTTCCCCTTTTGGCACACTGCTCCCTTGTTCTCTGCTTCTCTCACTGTGTACTTCTGCTATAATTGTGAAGTGTTCATTTGCTTCCCGAAACTAGGTGTGCGCTCAATTACCCTAATGGCAAGTAATAGTATTAATTGACATTAAGCTCCTGTTAAGCCTTCATCTATAGAAATAGGATGTCTGACGTGTAGGCAGTTTCATCCACAGAAAGTGCACTTGGATAGCAGTAACCCTTGTATTTAGTACTGTATGGCGGTTGAGCAATGACATACGTGTCCTGAGAAATGTGTGGTCTGAAGTTCTTGTTTAAGAGGTTATCTAGGAAAGTGTAAGGGATCTCCCTACAAGTCCCTACACAATCGGGTATGGACAATCTTAAAGTGGGGGCACACTCCTCTAGAGTAGTTGTTTCAAATCATATAGGTGCAACCTCGTCTTAAATCTATGTACTTCTAGACACTCCACAACATCAAAAGAATGAAACCAAACCTATGCTTAACACGCATCCTTAGCCTCCAGCCTAATCCCTAGGGGCTAAAACGCAAATGTTCAAATTCCTGGTCAACAGAAAAGTCAAAGTCCTTGTCTTAACAGAAAAGCAATCCGTTTTACTGACTCGGTCTGAACCTTCAGCTGGTGTTCCTGTTTCGAGACGACTCTAGGTGTCTCCAAAGCCAATCGCATCTCTGCCTTCTTTTCATGCTTCACTAGACTACCTTCTTTTCATTATTCACTAAACTCTTTAATTTCCAGGTTGTTCTATAAATGTCCAAATACATGCTCATTTATGTGTCTAATACAGCATACCCCAAAATTCCTGCTGGCCTTTGGCGAGCGATAACACTCTTTTAGCAAGTAAAAAATTGTGTGCATGTGGAGAACTGGAATTCATGTCAGGGAGCAAGTGACTAGGCTAGCAGCTTGCAACTTGACATTTTTATCTGTTATATGGTTTGTTTGAAATTACACCAGTGTTTTCAACTTTGCTAGTTGCGATGAACTGATCTGCAACTGTGAAACTTGGCGCAGAGATATTTTAATCCTGCTCACTTTCATTAGTTAATATTTTAGGAGATGAACAGGCAGAATCTGAGGAAGGCCCAAAATCTCAAGGTGTGCAAAGACCAGGGCTTCACGGGCGGTCAGACAACTTTCCCAATTCACACATTTTCTTCCATGCATTGAAAAATCACTGGTACAACAATTACTTTGGCGTGTGTGAGAAAACCGTGCAACTGAAGCATTTCAAAGGGAAGTGCTTTATGTAATTATAATTGGCACACTTTTTCTAACCAGGTTATTTCCATCTTGACCGAACGTTGGAGGATATAAGATTCCTTTTTGAGATAAGGTCTCAGACAGAAAGCAGCTGATTCTGCTGGTCAGAATAAAGAGTACACCATTAGCAATGCTGGTTTCAAAAAAGAAAATCTACAAAGTAAAAAAAACTTGACCGCCACATTCAATTGGCAAAGAGGAACAGAGAATGTCTTTGCACACCTTGAGATTTTGCAAAGCCAGGGTAGGGTGGGCCTTCCTCAGATTCTGCCTGTTCATCTCCCAAAATATTAACTAATGAAAGTGAGCAGGATTAAAATATCTCTGCGCCAAGTTTCACAGTCAAGACTGAGTTTATACTAAATTGCCCTGGATGCTGTTCGGCACCATGACGTCACCCGTTGGGGAACGCAGTGAAGTAATCCGCGCCTCACGCCCCGTACTCCCTGTGGTTACAGGATGGCCGGGAAGGGTCCAGGACAGCACATGGCGTTTAAAAATGGTAAAATCACTAAATGTTTGATATAATCAGGAAGTGAGCACCAATATGGCTAAATGTAATGGTGCTTGCAGCGTTGTATAGCCCCCCCCCCCCCATTTAGCCCAGGGATGGTTCCCCGTGAACAAACTCCCATAAAAGACCTAGCAGAGTCTCATATGGCTAGGTGCTGCCGTTATGTTGTGGTTGCAGACAAACGAGCCCTGGTTCTACAATTGCATATGTCGCAGTCATACATGCGCTTCAATTGGCAACATATGCCCAGTGTGACGGATTGCCATCGTATATGCATCACGAGGAAAAAGGAGGCCTTGCCACTGAATTCCTGACTACAGTGATCGATGCACATGCATACGAAACGGGTGCGCGTCCGCTGCTATGAGGAACAAGCAATGGCAATGCCAACAGTTTGGACTTTTGGAAAGGCACTTGCCAGGCAGAGCTGTAGCAGAATTAACTACCTGCTGTGGTAGAAGCAGAAACATGGTGCGAGTACCTGGGCATCTAAAAGCAGTGCCTGGCAAAAGCTTAAAACGTATGCACAAGCCAAACATTTTGGCCTTGTCAATGCTTGTGTTTGAGCAGGACCTCAGTGGCTTTGTCAATGCTGTTTTTAACAGGACTTCCGCGAAGGACATGCAGAGTGCTTATAAATCGGGTGCCTGAAGGGCTGAACAAATGAATTTTGTAATGGGAGCATCGCAAAGCGCACATTTAAAGCCCCATAACGAAAACATTATAGAAAGACTGGCACATGGTGGTAGTTGCTGGTATTTTCTTTAGACATTGTACTAATGAGTATTCTGGTGCAGCTTCAATGTTACAAGCAATTAACTCTCTACATGTCTGAAAACCATTTTAATACTGCTCTGAGCCTATCTTTCCCTTTCTCAGGTCAGTCTCTCGCTTTCTCTTTACAGACCATTAGCAACACCTTACATGAACAAATCCATCATTACTGACTACATAATGAATTTCTTTATGCATACACCATAGTACCAGCTATTCTCAATATAAGCTGCTGTAAAATACACCATCACACTTGCACACGTACGAATAATGTACCACCATTAGTATGTAAAACCTAATGCTTTTTGTCATATTTCAGTGGGTTTTTTGGACAGTAAATTGCACATTTTGGATGCCATTTTCCCCAAAACTTCCCGGAGGAGAACCCCCCTGGGAACTTTACGCACCACCAGCTGTCAAACTCACCGGCCGCCACTGCTCTCCACTATTGCCCCATTTTTCCCCATTCCCTAGTGCACGTTTGCTTTAGGTAACTTGTTATGTCACAAATCCAGACCTCTACTATTTGACTAGGTGTTTCTTGTATATATGAGTATTTTCAGTGAACAAAGCAATTCTCTCATTTTAATTCAGGCCGCTGCTTTGGTGGAGGAGGAAACCAGACGATATCGTCCAACCAAGAACTACCTGAGCTACTTGCCAACTCCAGACTACACTGCATTTGAAGTAATGACATTTTATTTTATTGTCCTGTGTCGTGCATTCTGCTTGCCTATACCCAGCTTCTAACCCAAGCTACCAGGTTGATTGTGTTGGTATGTTTTCTCTCTTTCATTTGTTTAAGGTGAGTGGCAGTCTGACTTTCAGGGGGGAGATATCAGGGATTTCTCTCTAATAGTGATAATGTTGTTGTGCAGTCCTGGCAACTCCTACAATGTGTGACAGACGTCCCCTGCCTAGCTCTTGCATTACAGAGCCGTCGAGGGGGAGAGGGGGGAACCTTGGATCTTGAGTTGCTGACCAAAATGCGAAGCTGCGCCCAGGGGCCCTGTGGGGAAAAATCAAGTGGCGTACTGGATGTTGACCCAACCAGTTTGCAGGGACTTGTGACAATAAGACTATATCTGCCCCTTTTTTGAGGAAGCTCCCAGTCTCTATTAACTCTTATGAAACACCCACAACCTTGTTGTTGAATTGGCCCCAAAAGGTAACGCATTCAGTGTTAGCGGAACCCCCAAGAACCAAGGGCAGGGCTGGTAGACCACTGATAAATCCTGCCTTGAATATGTTCGACCCACTAGGAAGTGTAGACACCCCAAACTATCCATGCAGACTAGTGAACCTAATTCATCAGAATTGGTGACTCCCTTTGTAGCAATCGCTACTGCATTCTTGATTCAATTAAAACATGTGCTTATTAATATAATATCTCTTTAAGTACGTAAGAAATCTTGTCAGATTTAATTCTTTCATTGGCATTCCTTATGCCTTCTTTAAAAAAAATCATTTGCAGAACCCAAGAAGCTGATGCATTTTGGACTTGAACAGTCCATCCTCAGGGCTGTTCCTGCTAATGAATATACTTTACATAACCGCAAACTTTGTGCTGGTAGCTGGAGTACTTGCTACAGTAGTGTGCCACATATGTGGCAGAAAAATTTCTCCAGATGATACCATGTTGTAGTTAACTCCGACCACTAGTATATTATGTCTTGGAAAGCCCAGACTCTTTGAAGTACATTGCTGTCTGTTGATTTGCTGCATAGCAGACAACATTAAGGCAACGTACCCTGAAAAACCTTTGATATCAAAAACCACCCCTTCAACCTCCCGCTGCCCTACCCCCTCCAAACTGTGGACATTGGTATTTGAGTTTGCCAGTGACCACGTTCGGCGCATGTGTAGAGACCATCCAATATAACAGACCGCCTACTTGAATGGTAGACCCTATTCCGAAGTAGTTGAGTGACCTGGTCTGTGGGAGAACTGCCCCAAATTCAAATTACACTAATCAGTTTGCACCATTAATGAAGTTAACCTGGATACGATTTAAGCAGAGAGCTACCTAAGGGTGGTATCTGTCCCCTATTTAAACCGCTAGTGTTGTGTTGTACTTGATGCTTTCTTGTTTTTATGTTTGTGTACTTATCTTTGTGGACCTTCTGTGTTCTTGTTGACTGTACATCGGACCAAGCGAGTTCCTCTTGACTCTAAGCCCAGCTGCTCAATCACTCTACCTTTTTGAGAGTCTTGTCAGTGGCTCAAGTGTAATTTTCTTTGGTTTCTCTGAACTCCTCACCAGGGCAGCACCAGTCGTTTGTTACTCCTCAATGCCTTCCTTTTTATTTTTTATAGTAACGTTTGGACTACATCTTAAACAAGCAAGTACTGTAAGGAACTCATGGTGGCAACAGTAAAGACAGACACAAGTGATCACAGTTCAAGGGTTTTTAACTGTATGCAGGTTGGAAAAACACCTAATTCTAAGATGGGAGCAAGTGTCGACCATCAAATGAAAATAAGGGTCAGTCCTTGGGGCGTTGTCAAAACCTATTGCCAAACATTACAACTAATCCAAAAAGGGTGTGGGATGGTTTTCAAGGAAAGAAAAGTGTTCTTAAATAATATGTCCGAATGCTGTACTTGGTTCTTCCTTCCCCATGTTTTGAGCATGGGCTAAGGTGGGATCTTGAAGCACAGTACACACTCGAGCTTCCCCAGCACGAGTTGACCGTTCCGTTCCAGCTTATCACGAGCCTCGATGGCCAAGTCTCATTTCTCTTGAGTCTCTTGCCTTCGAGGGCCTGACGTAAATAACAAACAAAAGTTCCTTCAACAAAAATGAACTTTTTTTTTTTTGTTTCTTGGTTTCACTTTGGGTGAGGATTTCTCACCCCTGGGTCCCGCTCTTCTGGGCGCTGACCCATCTTCCTCTCGATATCCGGTCCTTGGTGGTTGCGTCCCTTAGTTCTGAGGGCCTGATAGATTTTCAAATAATCAAAACTACAAAACACAAAATTCTTTTCTACGTCCTTCTCGGGTGAAGGATTCACCCCTGGATCGCCCTAGTTCGGGCACAGACCCCTCTGTGCTTTCAGCCTCTCTCCACCAGGTTCACTCTGGCTTCTCCTGGGTGATGGATTCACCCCTAGATCTCCCTCGTTCAGGCTTGGACCCTTCTCAAATGTTTGTCTTTTTAAACAGTTCCAGTGGACATCCCTCGGCCGGGTTCACTCTTGTCAACGCACTGTTTCTTGGGACTTTAGACTTGCCCCCTTCTTGTCCGAATCCCTCGGTTGGGTTCACACTTACCAACTTCACCTTTTACATTTACTTTCAATGTACGGGATTCACTTCCCTTGCTTTCTTTGTTGTTCGTAGATCAAAGGCTTTCAACTGTACCAGGATTTTGCTTGACCTCCTATATGACCACTTTGACATAGCTTGGCAGCTCTCCTACATCCTTTTGGTTTATGTAGTTTTACTGAGATGGGGGATCTACCAGAGTTTCTTTGGCGGAGCAGCCATCTGTTGCTGGTGCCCTTCTGCAGCTGGCCTTCCCTTTACAATTTTTACCTTTTTATTTTTTTTTAAATGTTTTTATTTTATCACTTTGCGACTTTCATTCACCTCAGTCCGGTTCTTATTGGCTCTCCCCCCAACTCACTGCCTGTGATGAACCACTTGGCTTGCCTTTTCACTGGAGTCAAAGCCGGTACCTCGGAAGCAGGAGACTCCCTCGCTCCGGCTTATCTTGGGCTATTGTCCTCGGTTTTACGTTCCCCTCAGCAGAGGGTTTGCAGGCTTTTGTCAAAAAGGGCAAGGTTGTATCTCTCCTCGTCAGCCTCTCTATATTTGCTGCCTTTCTCCTCTTGAACTGCCAGACCTGGATAGCTGTCTAGTTGTGCGGTCTGCCTTGCTCGTACTGTGCTCTCTTGCTCCACCTTTTAGCCCTGTTGGGAAGGGAAAGGGGCGTCGGGGGTGTGTGATTCTGTTCCATTGTCTGACTTTGCCTGACCCTTGTATTGGGGCATGTCAGTAAACCGCTCTGGTGTTGGTCTGTTCTCTGGTGTGGTGTTCGATGTCGGAAAGGGGGGGGGGTGGTTTTGAATGTCCTACGTTGTAGGATGGGGAAAAGGTGTTGAAAGAATGGGGATACTACGTCTCACCCGTTGGCTTCCCACTCCACGAGGACCCCCCCACCCCCTGCCAATCCAGATGGCCCACCCCCAGGAACTGGATCTGATGGCGATGGCCGTGTCCTGACCACCTGGATGCAAGATCCCTGGGGACTAGCCAGGGAGACACCAGGTTTCTCTCAGTACTCGGTCGGGAATTAATAGTGGGGTCTGCCTTTGGCTTCTAAGATTTAAGTGGTGTGATGACCTATTCAAGGAAATTCTCCAAATATGTTTTATATCGGCAAGATGTTTAATTAGGTTACATATAACTGATGAATTATGAATTTCTTTAAACAGTGACAGACCTTTTAAGTATGTGATTGAATGGGAACACATTGATTTTTCATTATTTTTCTTATTTAATTGAAAAGGACGATATTGTCTTAACATAAACATTATGCAACTTCATCTTTGCTGTTTGTTTCACATATTTCTACGTACTGCAGACCACGATCATGAGGAATGAATTTGAAAGACTTGCAGCTCGGCAGCCGCTGGAACTTCTCAGCATGAAACGGTGAGTTTTGCTCCGGCACAAACTGCAATTGCGCAAAGAATGAAAGTTTGATGTGTTTACCTCTTTCGCTTATGATGCCCTAATTATAGTATAGCCAATATGATGGACAGTGTAAGGAGTTCAGTAGAAGCTGGAACAATTGTGTACTTTACCGGTTTAAAAGCAGAGGCGGTTCATCTTCAGCAAGTTGCACATAAATATTGAAAGGGACACACTAGACCTATTGGAACACTATGTCATGGCATTAGGTTTCTCTCAAGCGTCTTCTGATTTTTGAACCTCAAAGTAATATTTAATTTAGGAATTTGGCGTTGCTAGACTGGGAGTCTCCGACAGGGTTAAATAGCAAAGAGGAAACCTCCTTGCAAGTATCGAGCACACTAAACTACAAAGTAATATATATCAGAATTTTCGGGACTGAGTACTAAATTGGTAATGGAGAACCTTGCTTAAAAAAGCACTCTGAAGTGGCCAAACAGATGTATAGAGGGCTCCCAAAAGTGAATAAGCCCCAGTGTATGGATCTGCTTAGTTGAGTGGTAGCTACCAAAAGTAAACTCTTCAATAGTTTCCTTCAAATGAGCAGAACCTGAGCTCTTAGTTTAATTTGATATTCTTTTGGGGTGCACAGTTCAGCAAAAGCCGGTCACTCTACATATCTTTTTAATTTGTATTTCAGCATCCATGGCTGCACTTTCAGGTCTCTCTGGGTACAGCTATAGATTGTCAGCATATCTACTACCATTCTACTATTAAACTTAATCTTTCTTGAGTGAAACTAGCACAGAGGCTAGCAAGCCTCTCAGTTGCCAGACTCCTTAAACTCTCCCACGCTGCAACTGTTTGATCGAATTCCTCCTTGCATTACTTTTAGGACAGTTTTTCAACTAAGGGCTTCATAAAAGCATACATCTGAGACACTACGTAAGCTCCACTATTAGTATAAGGCTGTACTACCTGACAATGTTGGTAGCATTGAAAGGGGCCCCTAGGGGTCCCTAACGTCTATGGAAACCAGGCGAGTCACCACACACGATAGATACGCCAGACACGAGGTTGTATTCCCAAAGCTAGGGTTTATTGCAAAGCAAAAGTCTCAGTTGGCCAACTCGGTCTCACGCCCCGCGACGTGTATCTCTAGACGTCAAGGGACGCAAGAGAGTGAATTACGTACATCAGTTACATATATCAAACAATCAGCTATGACATGTTTAACACCCCCCCTTATTGGGTTTCTTTGAACTTGGTGTGATGATGGACATTTTCGACAACTATGACACCTTCAAACATCTATTCTAGTAACAATTTGCAATTTGTGAGTTCGGACGCATCTTTCAGTTGTTGAACAGAACACAGCGCTTCTGTTCTTGGAAGCGAGCTACATACGGGGGGGGGGGAGTTGCATTCCAGACCTTGCTATCTATGAGGTGCTATTCGTGTCCTGGGAGCCGACACGCTCTAACGGGGCTCAGCAAAGGGGGCCGTAAGAAGAGCATAATTCAAGCCTTTAGCTGCTTTATTGTAACATATTCTACAATATAACGAGACTGGCTGGCAGCTGCGAAATGATTAAATACCCTGCAGCTCTGCTCCAAGGCTACATTCGGGAGGGAGCCGGGCATTCTTCCTGGCGCTGCCTACGTTGTGTTTCAACGAACTCTTGTTATCCTCGCGGCCCTGCGGCCTTGTCCTTTTACGTGCAGACAACGTTTTACAGTCGAGCAGTGTAAGTAGAAAATAGCAATAAGAACAGAAAGCAATGAGCAATGGCTAGAAAACAAAATGGCGATTCTTGTTACATCAAAATGGCCGTTCATTGGCAAACTCGAAAACCTATATTCTGTCATATCGTGCATGATACAGTTGGCCCACGGCCATCAACATAAGTTTGCGGTCACACAGTAGAGGTATCCATTTTTCTAGACTGACAAACCCTCCTTTGGCCATATGCCAAACGTCTCATCTATTTATTGAAACCACCTCTAGTGATGAGTCTGAAGTACTTATGTCTGAATTTTTCATGCTATCATAAACATCATCGTCTTCATCAATATCTATTGCCATCAACTCTTTTACTGTTTTCATCTCATTTGTGTCTTGGTCAGCTCGACCATGAGGTTGTTTTTTCTTTGTCGTCATATGCATACATCCCTCAGTTACCTCCAGCGCAAACTATTGGTAGGCAATGTATGCAACAACAGCACGTTGGGAATATTAATATCGAAATCAACTTCCATCCCCAAGAACGCAGTATTCCCCAAAACCAAGACCCTATTCCCCAGCTTCCTTCTTCAGTAGGGAGTTCGGAGCTTAGGACATGCATTTTCTTTGTCGCTTCAAAGATCATAGGGGAATAGTCATTGACATATACACAACACGCTGATCCCACTATTTTGCAAATTCCCCCACGATCAACCAGGATTACATCGAGAGCCATTCTATTTTGCAGCGTCATTAACCTGATTCCTCTTTCTTCTAGCGTCATGTTACATAGTATATCTGTCATTGTGTTTATGGTATTTTTTAGTATTTTGGACAGCTGCCTTATATTATAGGAGTTCACTATCTGCCCTAAGAATGGAATGAATGATTTTGCTACATCAGTTGCTATCAAAACACCCTCATCAGTCCTTTTGACTCTAGTTCTGGATAGTCTGGCCATGTCTGCTGTTTCTAAGAGGAATCCTCCTGGGAACAGTATACCTAGGTAACAAATACCTCCCCAGTTTCTGGGCAACCAAGGATATGCTTTCTCTCCACATATAAAATAAACTGGATCACCCACATATACTGGTTCTATTTCACATTTTAATACCACTGTATTCATGCATCCAGTATATGTTCGGACTGAAAAAGAGCCTTTCTTTTTTAGACAAAAAGGGACAGTTCTTGGGCTATAATTCACTGTGTAAGATGGCGAGGGGTTGCATCTTTGTCCCCTTCTGTTCTTACACAAAACGTCATTACAGATGTCTTTTCTGGTGGGGACAATCTATCTCGTCTATTTTGTCGTGTTATCTTTCGCGTACTTTTTCTCGTGGGCTCTGGGGCCATTACTTGTGCTTTATGGAATATGGAACAACCCACAGGCTTCATTATTATCTCCTCAAACTCATTCATGTTGATTCTGTCTAATTGACCCGTACTACTCTCATTCCATTTCCCATAGAACATTGCACCTAAAGATGCACTACATGCAGAACTTAATGGTAATGGCTGTACATACCACCCTATTCCTTTCCCAGCATGCTGTGGTAAATGGGCACATACCCAGCAATTTGTTTTCTTCAGAATTGTATGCGTCATGTTCATGATTAATAACGTGTTATTCCTGAAACCTTCCCTGTGTCTTTCTTCCATTGGGTGCAGGGTATAAGTAATCACCTGAACCGGGCTTTCAGTAGTGGATATATTAACTATTGGTAAAAACATTTCTAATGGGTGTATCGATTCCACATACCATAATATTAAGGCTGTCGTTATTGGTGCTAACCCGCTCATAAAGCACATAATTGTCAGTGCCAGCATACAATTCGTTTTACCATGCGTTTTTCGTAAGCTTACAGTCTTTATAATTGACTCATTCTCAGCAGTGGTGTAGGAGGGGGCTGGAGCCGGTCCCAACATGTTTCTCATCATCCTTCTTCCTTATTACAGTTCGTCGTGGATATCTCTCTTCGTCGCGCTTGCTCCGATGTCAATAAGTTCAAAGGATCTGTCAGTCAGTTCTGCCAGTCTTTTATAGCCTGGATTTGCTTATTTATTCTTAGGCAAGACCACTTGTCCTTTCTCATACTGCTCAGAGGACTGTTGATCAGTTATCTTTTCCCTTAGTACCATGTGCGCCCAGCTTGTCCGTTCTGGTTCCTGACACATGTACTTTTTATGATCGCACCGAGGAGCCGCGAGTCTTGAATTGTCCGACTTGCACAATTCTCACGCTTCTCTCATCTACACCTCTAGTTCCTTCTCCGTCCATGAGCAGAACCAGAGGTTAACATAAACGCCAAAGAACTGTGGATCACTTTGTCTTTCGAGGCCGCAAATTGTATCGCCTCACTCCTGGTATCGTATGATCCGTGAACAGTGCCGGTGCACTTCCAGATTCAGGCTCAAAGTCAGCCTGTGGCGCTACTGCAGGTGCTGGTGTGCGCCGCGCCAGTGTTGCAGATTTGGTCTTTGGCGTGCTGGTGGGCGCCAAAGGGGTACCCGGTTTGTTTCTGCTGGTATTTGCAAGGCAGATTTCGTGTTGGCCAACAGTGATGTCGATTCTGCTGGGCAACGTTGGGGCACTCTTTGCCCTTCCCCCTTTTTGGCAATCGTCTCAGGCTTTGTTTCGAGTTTCACTTCTCGTTTTGGCAGATTTGGTGGCTGCTTACTGGCGGTGTCCAGTCATTTGGTCGACTGAAAACTGGTCGACTGCAATTTGGTCGACGCAATTTGGTCGAAAACCAAATGGTCGAATTTATTTTTTATTTATATATTTATTTTTCGGGTTTTTAGAGAAAAAAAGGAGGTTGGGGGGGACCCCCCCAAAAAAATAAAAAAAAGGGTTAAAAAAAAAAAAAAATTCGACCATTTGGTTTTCGACCAAATTGGTTCGACCATTTGTCTGGTCGACCAATTTTTTTCGACCAAATGTCTGGTAACCCTTACTGGCAACAGTTTCTTCCGTTTCTGGGACCGCTGTCTCCTTCCGGTCATCTGGGTCAGGCAAGTCTTTCAGTGAAGTTGGAATCTTTTTGGCATGGGTGGCATGGATCCACGACTTCCGTCCATCCACCCGTATCGCCGTCTGCGTCGCCAAGAGTACTTGATCGGGCCCACGCCACCTGGGTGCTAACGATGACTTTCTTTCAAAATTCTTTAGCAGCACCCAGTCTCCTGGCTCCAGCGCGTACCCCGGACCGGTGTATCTCACTGTTAATGATGCCTGCACCTGCTGATGAATCAAACACAATTTCTGCATTAAAAGGCCACAATAAGTACTAAGCACAGGATGTTCTACCTCACTAAGTCGTTTTGGCTGTGCTGCGCACCATACATTTGCCAGCCTCCCCATTACGATTCCGTACGGGGAGAGCCCAGTTTTAGCCTGTACAGACGTACGCATGCTTAATAGTGCTATTGGTAATTCATCCACCCAACTCAACTTGCTTCCTGCACATATTTTACTGATTTTTGATTTGAGAATCCCGTTGTGCCTCTCCACAAGACCGGCTGAACTCGGATGCCTTGAACTAGGGAATCTCTTATCGATCTGAAGACCCGCACATATCTGTAACACCACTGCACCAACAAAATGTGGAAATGTGGGCCATTATCAGACCATAAGACACGAGGCAAGCCAAATCTGGGAAAGTGTTCCTTAAGCATTACTTTTGCCGTGCCCATTGCTGTGCAGTCCTTCAAGGGATATGCCTCCACCCACTTACTGAATGCACAGATCACCACTAAGACGTATTTTAAGTTTTGGCATCTCTCCATCTCTATGAAATCAAAATGGATCACCTTAAATGGCAGAGGGCGGGCCAAAACTGCCTATTGGAGTCACTGTTCCCTTTCCTACATTGTGTTGCAAACACGTGATGCAGTTCTGCACCAACCTCTCTGCATTCTTTTTTATGTTTACATTCTACCATACTGTAGATGGGTGCTGTATTATCTTTTTCGCACAGATGTGGGTAGGGCTGTGGGCCATTGTGACCATTGCAGTCACATAGGAATTTGGCAACATCCAGTTTCTAGTTCCCTTGTCCACCCAACAACCTTCAGATCTAACTCAGCAGAGCCCTCTGCCCACCCTTGTATTTCATCGGCCGTAGCTTCTGCCTGCATTTCTTTGAAAGTGGCAACTCCATTTTCTATCATACAGGGTACTTCCTCAGTCTGAACCGTCATCATTTTGGTATTTCAATCAGTGGCAAGTTTGTTTCGCAATTCTGTCTGCAAACGCGTTTCCCTCTCCTACTTTGCATGTTACCTTTTTGTGTGCCTCGCATTTCACTATTGCCAGGCGCTTTGGAAGCGCGAGTGCAGACAGCAATCGTACAAAGGGCCATGTTGAATTCTGGCACCATGTGATGTCAAGAAACCTCTCTCAGGCCAGAGTCGACCAAAGTTATGAACCACCCCAAAAGCGTACTGCTATCAGTATATATATTAACATTCAAATTTTCAGTAATCTCGCAGGCTCTGGTTAATCCTATTATCTCTGCGGCTTGTGCCAAATTGTAGGGGATTCTTTTGCTTTCTACAACGCTCTCTAGGGTAGTGATAGCATATGCGGCAGTTGTCGTGCCATCTGGTAATTTAAAACATGAGCCGTCGCAAAATAGCTCCATCTGGCTCTTTCTGTGCGGTATCACTTAAATCAACTCTCCCCTTGGTTTCTTCCTCAGTGACCATTATGCAGTCGTGGGGGGGGGGGGTGATTCATCCTCCCCAATTTCTTTTATGGGTAGTGGCATTAATTCTGCAGGATTCAAAGCGCTGCACCTCATAATTTGGATATGGGGCGCAAACAAGATAATCTCATATCTTGTCAGTCTAGCAGAGGTGAGGTGTTGCGTCTGTGTCCTATTTAATAGAACGTCTATGGCATGTGGCACCATCAGAATTAAAGTGTGTCCCAATACCATCCCTTCCGTTTGTTTCACTGACGCAGCAGCCGCCGCGACAGATCGCAAACATCGTGGTAGTGCGCGCGCTACAGGGTCCAGCGCAGAAGAAAAATAGCCGCATGGCCTATTTTTTCCACCTTGTTCCTGTGTCAAAAACGCCAATGCACATCCTTCACTTTCACACACAAACAGTCTAAAAACCTTCTCATAATTCAGCGTGCCCAAAACTGTAGCTGAGCATAATGCAGTTTTCAATTGATCAAATGCTTTCTGACATTACTCATCCCACTGTAACGGCATAACCGCCTCTTTTTTAGTCAAATTCACCATCGGTTTCACAATTAACGCAAAATTACCAATCCATTGTCGGCAATATAAACCATGCCTGTTATGGCTCTGACTCCTTTTTGTGTCTTTGGAATAGGCATACAAGTATGCGTTCTGGCGTTAGCCTTCTCCCTTCTTTCTAAAGTAGGTAGCCCAAATAGGCCACCTCCTTTCGATTATATTGAAATTTCTTCAAACTAGCTTTATGGCCATGTGCCGCTAGGTGTGATTAGTAGTAATACAGTGCTTTCTTTACGAATCTCCTCTGTGTCTGCAGCTAATAATAGATCGTCTATGTATTGCAAGAGTACACAACCCACTGGTAATTCTAGCATGTCTAGCTGCTCTTTTAGTGCTCTACTGTAAATACTCTGACTTTCTGTGTAACTTTGCGGAATCCGCGTGAATGTAAATGATCGTCCTAATGTGAACGCAAACAAATATCTGCTGTCCTTGTCCACTGGAATGCTGAAGAACGCGTTTTTCAAATCCACTACACTAAAATATTCTGCTGAAACAGGTATCATTGTCAATATTGTAGTGACATCTGGCACTAAAGGAAATTGTGGATCTACTACCTTGTTTAATGCACGCAAATCAATTATAAAACAGTATGGTACTTCATTGCCTCCTTTTTTATAAACTGGAAGAATCGGGCTGTTACATGTACTGCCTGTAATTTCTTCAATTGCCCCTAATTCACCAAATCTGTAACAATACTCCAATCCTTTCTCACCTTCAGCAAAAATTCTAGATTGGGGAATTCGCACTAGGGTAACACCTTCTTTCAAAATGATCTTTACTGGCTCTATTTTCAAGCATCCTACATCGTTGTCATGCATTGCCCATATACAGGTTGGCACTTTACATAGTTCTCCTGGTAAAGTTTCGGACATGAATTCTGACACACGGGCATCGTCTGCCGTGCAATGTATAACGGAACCTAATTTTTTCAACAAATTTAATCCCAACAAGTTCTCCCCACAATTTTCTGTTAAAAGGAAAGGACAATGTTCAGTGACTGGTCCTATAGTAACTGGGACTGGTTTGGACACTGGGTTTATGACTGGTGTACCTGCGAACCCTACGGAAACATTCTTTTGCCCTTAAAGTGGTATATCCGGAACCAAGTGGTGGTCTATTGAACACTTCTGCGCTCCTGTGTCTACAAGAAAGCCGGGCTCCTCATTCCTGACTCTCATTTCTACGTAGGGTCCTCTCTGATTCACGGGAATAGACACTGGTTCCAACCCCTGTCCTGGGCTGTCCTATTGGGGAAATAACACATCATCCGATGTGTAATCATTGCTGTTACTATAATACGTGTTTGGCTGTGTATCAAAAACTTTCCCATTTTTTTCCTCTATTTCCCCCACCCTGGTTTCCATAATGTTGGTTTTGCTGTCCCTGGCTCTTATTAGGGGCATTTTGGTTTTGGGCTTGGTTTTGATTACCTCCGTTATTGTGGTGCTGCTGCATACTATTCCCATTTGGTCCATTCGCTCCTTGGTGTCCTCTATGCTGTCTCCTCTGACCAGACCCATTTCTATTCTGCAGATGCGGACATTGCGCTCGCCAATGTCCTTCCTCCTTAAAATACGCACACTGATTTGGTCCCACTGTTCCTCCATGCATATTCGAATTACTCCTTCCTTGTGCATTCCCTCTCCCTCTATTGTGTCCTACTACTTGCTGCAGTAGTACCTGTGTTTTCAATGGGCATTCTTTCAAGTCTGCCCCCATCTGTTTTAGCAACGATGATTCGTCCAGCATTTCCTTCTGCCCCGGTGATGGTAACTGCTGCCGTTTATCATGTGCCCCCTTTTTCCCCTTCCGATGTCTCCCGATATCCTTATCCCTGTACCCAGGTGTAGTAAACATTTCGGCATAATCATTATCTAATTCATCTTTAAGTTCAAAAAGTCCATATACATGTTCTCACTTCTTCATCCCCCTCCCTACAGCGTGCTAATGCATTCAAATCTAACAATCGCTGCGGTGGTAATTTCCCAATTAACTGTTTCCATTTCTCCACCAAATATTCACCCATGCATTCCAGCACTACCTGTCTTTCGTTGCTTCTTCGGAAGTCATACATCGAAGCCAATGCTGCCGTCCCATCATTCCCGTCTATATACATCTCTGCCTGTTGCTGCAATTCCGCCTTCCTTTCTTTGCTGATCGTGCTGCAAGTTACCCTCGTGCATCCCCGTTGTTCAGTCCCGCCTCTTCCCCCCCGTGGTTTCAACTTCAACGCTGGAGGAACGGACGGTACAGAGTCTGTCTAAGGCGGGAGGTGCGGATGGGACAATGGGAACAGGGAGTGTCTGTTGTGGGCCTGTTTGGCTAATAATAAGTGTTACGTGCGCGGTCTGTGGCTGTGGGAGGGCTTGAGCTAAGGGCCGGGTTTGGGCAATAGCTACTGACGTGTCTGGCCTCACTTTTGATCTTGGGCCTTGTTTTGTATGGGTCAGTATGTTTCAATTCATCTGCTATGTGTCATTCTCGTTGTGGATATATTTTTTCAATATTCAACTGGTCACGCCTACCTGCCCTTCTTAGACTCTCAGTCCACTCCTCCTCTTGTTTCTCTTCTGCTACCTCACCTTTCGATTTATGCCTGCGTGCATGCTTCGCTCTACTTCTAAATCGGAGCATTGCTTCCCTTCTCCAGTCTTTAAGTCTCAAATGCTGCAGGACGCGCTTTCTTTCTTATCAACACCCTTTCCAAGTTATCTATTCTCGCTATCTCAAAACTACTATTAAGCGGCCACTGATGGTCTTGTTGCTTTCTGGTTTGCCTGTGCCAAGTCTCACAGAATATTATCGCACCCACTCCATACTTCACATACATCTCATACGCTGGCGTTTCCCCAGGTGGTACAATTTTGTCATTTTCCAAAGATGGTCTACCACAACGGAAAAACCCCGCTAGGGTGGACAATACCCCAGGCATGTTTCAACCTTCCCCCCTGGTTAATCAACCTTACCTAGGGTCGTTTGATTTTGCAAAGTCAACTCTCAACCAATATCAGGATTACTTTGAATCGGGGGAATGACTCACCTGATAAATCAAGTCGTCTGTATACCGACGCACCAAATGACGTCGTGTCTGCGTTTCTTGGCTTCCGCCTCGTTTCGGGACCCTCGCCTCCTTGTTCTCCAGCCAGGCACATCTATCAGGGATCAGATGTGTGCAGATCTGCAAAGGAGTCTCTCCATTTCTACAGGGCGCCCTGAACACCTCTTGATCCCGGCTCGATTATCCCGTCCTCGCCGTTCTCCGCCTTACTCAATTACGTTATGCGATGGAACAAGTGGGGGAGGGTCCCCTTCGGGTCCCTAACGTCTATGGAAACAAGGCGAGTCACCACGATGGAACAAGTGGGGGAGGGTCCCTATTCGGGCGCCATCTTGAAAGGTGCCCCTTCGGGTCCCTAACGTCTATGGAAACAAGGCGAGTCACCACACACGATAGATACGCCAGACACGAGGTTGTATTCCCAAAGCTAGGCTTTATTGCAAAGCAAAAGTCTCAGTTGGCCAACTCAGTCTCACGCCCCGCGATGTGTATCTCTAGACCTCGAGGGACGCAAGAGAGTGAATTACGTACATCAGTTACATATATACAAAATGCATATCAATCAGCTATGACCTGTTTAACACCCGCCCCCCCCCCATTATTGGGTTTGTTTGAACTTGGTGTGATAATGGACATTTTCGACAACTATGACACCTTCAAACATCTATTCTAGTAACCAATTTGCGAGTTTGGAGGCATCTTTCAGTTGTTGAACAGAACACAGCGCTTCTGTTCTTGGAAGCGAGCTACATATACGGGGGGGGGGAGAGTTGCATTCCAGACGTTGCTATCTATGAGGTGCAATTTGTGTCCTCGGAGCCGAAACGCTCTAACGGGGCTCAGCAAAGGGGGGGCCATAAGAAGAGCATAATTCAAGCCTTTAGCTGCTTTATTCTAACATATTCTACCATATAACGAGATTGGCTGGCAGATGTGAAATGATTAAATGCCCTGCAGCTCTGCTTCAAGGCTACATTCGGGAGGGAGCCGGGCATTCTTCCTGGCGCTGCCTACGTTGTGTTTCAACAAACTCTTGTTATCCTCGCGGCCCTGCAGCCTTGTCCTTTTACGTGCAGACAACAATGTTTTACAGTCGAGCAGTGTAAGCGGAAAATGAACTGCGAAGCAATAAGAACAGAAAGCAATGAGCAATGGTTAGAAAACAAAATGGCGATTCTTGTTACATCAAAATGGTCATTCATTGGCAAACTCGAAAACCTATATTCTGTCATATCGTGCATGAGACGGTTGGCCTAGGGCCATCAACATACGTTTGCGGTCACACAGTAGAGGTATCCATTGTTCTAGACTGACAGCATGGACAGAGCAGGCAGGCTCATCTTGGTACAAAGACATTGAAGCATACATATGGTCCAAAGAAATAAGAAAAAACTATGGGCCTCATTACGAGGTTGGTGGTAACCCGCTGTTGCCACCCGCGGATTGCCGCCAAAAACGCAATCTCCGAAACACTGAATCCGCTCCCTTGCTTCCTTGTGCCACTGGGACATTACAAGCCCGGCGTAGCCGGGAAGTCAGGCGGCAGATTCTGTAACTCCCCATTCCTGTGGAATCCCATAGGACTCAATGGGTGTGGGGAGACGCAAGCACCGGACTGCCACACTCGGAATGAGGCCCATGTATTGTAAAAATAAATGGTATATTTAAATACAAGTAGGCCAAGAAGAATCTTGCTAAATAAGTACTATCACAGTATGTATAAAGACAATTATAAAAAACTCAATACTTGAGGTAATAACCTTGGGTTGTAGCTCTTAAGAATAGCAGTCAGCAGTTAAAGGTTAGGTAAACCTATAACACATTAATAATGCAATCAGCTATTCTTGGGGAGTACAACCAGGTTACATATACTTTTTGAATACAGTCCGTAATTCAAGGGTAGTAGACCCTGTCAATCATGAAGTGGCACTCCCTTAAGAAATCGCTTAATAAACAACTCCGTTTCCAAGTATACTCCTTGTAACATTACTTTTTAGAATTCAGTTACGAGTTAGTAGAACAACTAGTATACTGTCTTTAGAGGCCTTAGGCTACTCAATGCAAGTATTACCACACAATAACTATTTCTGAATGCATTCAGCAATTTAAGGAGAATAAAGCCCAATTATACTTTAAGAAAGACCAACAGTGTTTCAAGGTAAATAATTGACCCTGTGACTATATTGGAAAGTCTCTAAGCAGTTTCAGGGGAGGCACAGCCCAGTGTTATACGTTTTAGAAGAGCAGCAGGTAAGTAACCACATAACTTTCTGAATAGTGGAACACAAATTCTTGGAACAGTGTGAACCTCCAACTATATTTAGGATAACCTTCAGTTATACCAGGTGAGTAAGACCTAAATTTGTAATAAATGAGAACAGTTCCTTTTCAGATCAGTGACACACGGTATTCGGTCAAATTCGCTTTTTTTAAAAAGCGAAAGGAAAAATACTATTTAGAAAGACCGCACAGAGCGGTCTTTCGAAATCAACCTGTCAACCCCTGCAACGCTTGTGAATGCGTGCAGGGGCTGACGGGCACACCAGGACCCAGAAGCCGCCAAGATGGAGAATGGGTTAGTACGTGTTTTGTTATTTTATTTTTGTGTTGGATGTACATGTTTGTGTAATGGGGGAGTCTTGGGAGGAAGGCACCAGGGGCTGAGGTAAGGGGATCTGGTGGGTGAAACTCCCCATGTTTTTCTCAAATGGAGCGGCGGTGGGGTGCAAAGAAATGCCCTTTTTCTATTTTTGTAGGCCGATTAAAATCCGGCAAGAAAAATCGTCCTTTGTGGTTAGGCGACCTACAAAAATCAAAGAAATGACGGAACAGTGAAACACAGATTAAAGTAAGCAATAACTCCGTACATTATTTTATGATTGCATAGCAGACCAAGATCAGCAAAATCCACAGCACGCTTATTCAGAATAGCACACAGCTATGGCAGACGTATTCTAGACAGGCTATAAAGCAATTTGGGGGAAGTAAAACCCAGTTGGTGAACTTACACTTACTCTGAAAGAAATAACCCAGTGAAGCCTATAGTATTAATTTTGAGAACAGGATGAACCAAATTACAGGTAAGTAAATTAACCCCATATACTTTTAGGAATGGCAGAACACATTCTAAGTTAAGAACTTTTGCTCATGTTTCTGAGGGACACTTACCAATACAACTGTACGTCATTAAAAGACCTTCAACACTTGATACAGTTGACACATCTCGCGCCTTGAAACACTTGTATATAGGCGCACTAAAAATAATATATCCTGTCCGTTCAAGGCAAAGGCCTGAACTTGTAAGTCCTTGCCTAATCTTGAAGCATGAGTTTACTGAGTGACAGAAAATGAACCCTAGTGGTCTAGAGGCCAGCTTTTGGCAGGGTCAGTATAGGCACTAAATGTTGAAGTAGTTGCTGAGGAAAGCTCTTCAAACAAGTACTTAGTTCACTTAAGAGTTGCAGAAAGGGTTCAGGGACTTCAGAGAAGACGCCCCAGAGGAATTCCAGTATTGGGCCTGAGTAAACTGGATGAGCCCACACAGTACCTCAAGAGAAGTGTTTGCTGCCGGTCGTCTTCAGGATCTGCAGCCCAAAACCCAGTCCTTGAATTCCTTGTCGTGGTGCCTGAAGATGGGATACTGGAAGGGAATTTGCAGTAGGGATAAACTGGGAAGACTTCAGGCAAGAGTTTATTCGAGGCTGGTTGCAGCTCTGTGGCTTTGGTGCCCTTTTTTCAGGAGCCAGAAGAAACCAGAGTATCGCTGGTCAGATTCTCATCACTTATTGGGTACTACACTCTGGTGAGGGGACTTCAAGGATTTAAATCAAGTCTCCGAAGATCCAGCAGGATGCCACTAAGTTCCGAATTCTGAATCTCGCTGGAAGACTGTGCACTGCTCAATGGCTCGAGGTCCCAGGATATTTGGATATTGCAGCCCTGCAAGGTCATATCATGTTGTGGGATGGCTCAAAATGCAGGTCGTCTTGAGACTAGTGGATCTCGCCATCCTCTGGGTAGAAGTAGTCTCGTTCGGGACTCCACCCTACCCCCACCCCCTAAACTCTCCTTAAACTTACTCTTCGGTTTCAGCTCCAGTGGTTGACTTGCCAGCAGCTTTGCAGTTCGGTGTATTTATCAGGAACTACAGCACAACTTCTGTTATCTCCCCCTGTATTTTGCAGAAGGGGTCAGTCTGGCTGTCCAACCAGGACAGCCAGCCGCCCCACTGGGAGTTGGTTCTTCTCAGGGAGGGTGGAAGACAAAGGGCTGCCGAGTTTTGGACTCCTCCATTGCTTCCTGCCTTCTGAGACACTCTGGAGTCTGGGCGGGAATCCAAAGGGTTCCCGCAGAAGATAAAACTTCCACTGAGGTAGTTCACGTCTAGAATGGCAGGGGAAGACCTCAGAACAACAAGCAAATGAGAAATGTCAAAAAAAGGAGCCCACCATTCTAAAAAGAATGGTGGCCCTTCTGTGTAGTATCGATCGGTCTTCTCAGAAGTCGCATCTGCCCCGCCCTTCCCTGATCTCCTGCGGGGTGCCCCAAGGCACCTGTGTCTCACCCACACTGCAATATTTATCAAACCCCTCTTTGACCTGCTGGATACCATCGGCATTTCTTACATGCCCCCTCCCGCTATCTCCGCTCAGCAAACCTCTACCTCCTCACTGTACCCCCAGGCCCATGTGCCTCCTCACGCTTCCGCTCCTTCCAACTCTTGGCCCCCCTACACTGGAACTCCTGCCCGCTCTCCATCCGCTCCACCCCTATCTACTCATCCTACCGCCACTCTCTGAAAGCCCTTCTTCTTCACTCCCCTCTGTCTTCCTTCCCTACCATTCCCCTCCTACCCTTGCCCCCGCCTCCTTTTCCCCCAATCCTCTCTCCTTCCCCTGCGACCTTAAATTGGTAACAAATACTACTTCAGGACAATGAGGACACCAGATCACCCCCCTCTCTCCCTTCCCCTCCGCCTACCTCAAATTCTACATCGTAACTGCCTTCACCTACCCCCTCCTCTACCCCCCCCTGTAAATAGTTCTACTTATTGTTCTAACGACCTGTTCATGTTTGTAAATATGCTTCTCTCACTTTTGTACCTGTTATATTGTAAAGCGCTTTGGCTTAAAGCGCTATATAAATTAATAAACATAAACTGCAAATTCTGCTACCCTGCACCGGCAACTATGTGAACGACTCCCAAGCTCTAAACACAACCTATTCCATCATCCAGATATGAATGGCAGCCAATGGCCTGTGCCTAAATGGTGAAAAAAGAGATCCTGCTGGTAGGCCCCCCTGCCCCTTCAGTGATTTTTAAAAATAAAAAAAAACAAAAAAAAACCCTCGGTACCCAATATCTGAACTTCGGCATGGACAATCTGCAGATACAAATCTCCACCTCGGTGAAGACTCTAGGTATCTAGCTTAACTCCTTGGTCACTGACACGCCAAGTAAACGTCATCGCGACATCAGCTGCTTACACTTCCAACCTTATCAACGCAGCCAGACCCTTCTTGCCCCCCTGCCAATTGTCTCACAATTGCAAGAGCCATCGGAGCAAGATTTGCAATGCCCGATTTGCTGGTACATCTGCACATAAAGTCACTGCAAGTGATCCAAAACAATGCCATCAGGGTGGCTCTCCACATTCCCAAAAGAGCACATAAACGAAGCGAGATAAAATGCCCACTGGCTACTGATAAAGGAAGGGATCATCTTCAAAGCACTGTCGATAACTCGCCAATGCTTCTCCAATACTGCACCCCGCTACCTGTCCGAAAGCTTTGTGAACATTTTCCGCTAGACACACTAAGAGGGCTTACGCACCACCGACTTGTCCTACCCAAATCGAAGCGAGCCAAAAGTGGCGGCGCCAACTTCCCCACCATAGTTGCCTCTCACTGGAACACTCTCCGACCCCATCTGAGGGAGTGACCATCTTACTGGGTGTTCAGAAAAGCCTTGAAAACCTGGCATGGGGAGATGCTGGATTTTCATAGTAATGATAAATCTTCATGACCTGTCAACCACAGAACATTTTGCTTTTACTGGTAGATTATTTTTCCTTATACCTCTGTGAGTGGGAACCTTTTCCCCACACTTATGGGTCTCATTTTTAAGACTCTCTAGAGAGTCTTTTTAAAAGTTGTCGTCTTTGAAACCTTTTTGCATTAAGTGCCTAGTGTTGCTGCATTGCCCTAGGCGCTCCCCTTTTAACTTTCTGTGGCTAACCTTGTGAGAACTAGAGTTCCCAATGGATCCATTTTACATTTTATTAGGTGAGACCAGCACCCGCCACCTTATGTGGCGTGCTAGGGAGATGCATATTTTACGGCATGTTGAAAGTATACACTTGTGCTGTAGGTTAGTTCATGTTTATTGCTATCAGGTTACATCAACATAAGTAATCAACACACTTGGAAGATCAGTGGAGAGCCCACTGGCTCCCACCACCCAGGCTACATCTTCATCAACTGCCTGGGTCAGAACTCCAACCACACAAACCACCTTCTCAGACACACCAGGTTCCACGCTGACATTCCACACCGACATCACCACTCACCTTGGACATGCATACAGGGACCAGGACCAGACCTAACAATACAGAGTATCCCCTTTCTCATTTTAAATGGACCATTTATGTTACAAGGACAAACGTACCTTTAATGGCTGCTGGCAGTGAACATTTTTATGAATTTGGTGCACCTTTACCGTGGGATGTTTTGGTATAGCCCAGGTAAAGGCACCCTTGTCTTCCAGCCTGAGTGCGAGATTCCAGTAAAAACTAGGAGGCTGGGTGTCCTGAAAGGATTGCCAACCACCAGGTTTGAATGTTGTTGGGCTGTTTGGCTGGATTCCTGCATAAAAGTCCGAACCTGGAAGCTGAAGAGGTAGTCGAACACTGGAACCAAAGCCAAAGATCTAGAATTTGCGGCTGAAATTATTTCCTTGCGGCTGAAATTATTTCCGGCGACCACCGAGCCTGCTGTGTAACCAGAGCCTGCTGTAGACCTTCCAATGAACCTTGGGACTCTGAAAACGACAACCCCATCCCAGAGCCTGGTGAGACCCACTAGACTCAAGAAAACCTGCATTTTGAGCCATCCCACGACTTTGCAGGGCTACAATACACTGGGACCTTGAGCCATTGTGTGGTGCATGGTCTTCCGCATCTCTCTGAAACTTTGTGGGCATCCTGCTGGATCTCCAGAGGCACGATTCCGGTTAGAAAAGTCCCTTCGCCAGAGTGCTGGACCTTGCAAATGAGAATCCGACCAGCAATATTCTGTTGTCTTCTGTGCTCCTGAAAAAGGCGCTAAATCCAGAGCCGCATCCAGCCTTGAGGAAAACCTTGCCTAGAGCCTTCCCAGTGATCCTTGCTGCAAAAAAGTCCTTCCAGTATCCAGTATTGAAGGAATTCAACAACCAGGTTTTTGGCTGCAGATCATGAAGTTCTCCTGCTACAAAATCTTCTTCTGTCAGGTACTGTGCTGGCTTGGGTATTTACTTACCTTAAGTCTCTTGTTGTTCCTGTGTAGTTTTGGGGTGCTTTCTGAGATTGGGAGTCCTCTTGTCCAGTGCACCCAGGCCCCTGCTGGAATCCCCTATGGTGTCTTCTGTGAAGCCCCTGGACTCTAAGCTAACTCTAAAGTAAGTACTTACTTGTCCTAACAGTCTTCCTTAGGAGCCCTGACTTTTGCTACTTAAGATCTGTTAGAAAAGATTTTTCCCTCCAGTTCTGTACCCCCAAACCTTTTGCTTTGTTTAAACACCATAGTCTGACTTTACTAGAGGAGCACAACCTTTTGCTGAACTCCTCTGGGCTTTTCGCTCACTTTGTTATGGAGAAATTCTTCTTCTTCTTCTTAAGATGACCCCAGAAATCTGGAGCCGGCGATTTCCATCTATTAAGATGATGTTCACCAAAAAGAGCACCAATCAGAAACTGACATGCCCATAAAGACATTTGGTACTGGGAGACTTTGTTTCCCTTAGTCCTTGTCCATGTTGCAACTTTTCTGCAACATGTTGCAAGTGCACCAATTACCATACAGTGCACTTGGGTCTTCCTGTCATTTCTAAAGGCCCTAGTTGCTCTCAAAGGATTTTTTAGGAGATATGCAGATGTGCCTTGTACAGGGCTGGTGGCAGCTTAGCTTTTCGTGTATTTTTAACCCTTTCCTGCCAGGTAAACCGCGGTTACCGCATTTGGCATGGTTAGGTGGCCTGGCTCCAAAATGCCCGTGCCACAAGGTTTTTTCCTGTCGTTTGGCCATCTTGCCCCTTCACCTTCCCCAGGTCGAGCCAACCCGGGTAAGTCCTTATTTGGGCATGCATTCTCCCACGAAACACAAAGCTTTTGCGGGATTCTGCATGCCTTGAGTGTGCGCCCCCAGGATGTGGGCTGGACTGTCATTCCAATACACATCCTGGGTGCCAGAGAGTCTGGTGTGCTGTGAATGCCTGGGACCACTGTGGTCCATGATTGCTCCACGTGTGGTATGCCTCTATGTGAGCAGATCTCTCATTGGGGCCTCTTAATTTTGACGCAAAGGAGATTTTGCATAAGAGAAGTCGATCTCTGGAGTTCTCACTGAACGAAGGATAGGATCCAAGTATCCTGAAACTAAGAAGCCGAGTCGAGGAGCCGCTGGTGACCCACTGGAAGGTTTGGCACCCTGAGCCCGCTGTCGTCCCATGGGACCTCTCTGCATCTGGTCATCCTAGAAGGTCTGCGAAGATGCTTCGGCCCATTAGAATAGTGGGACCAACTATTCTCGGCACCTTCATCACAACCTGCAGGTAAGCCTTTTCGGAAGTGTTCTGGGCCAACCAGTGGGCTGACCAGCAGTTCAGCAGGACCTTTGACCTGATACCGCCGCCGTTTCGAGGAGGCCCTTGAAACTTGGTACATTGCATGCTATGTGTTCACGGCACACTCGCACCGAATTACATACACTTGGCGTTCCCAGGTCTGGAGTAAAGTGAGTGCGCCCGAACCAAAGTATTTGCGGTTACCGTGTCGCCCAGCCGTGGTGACGGTTCATTGCTGCTGTGGTCCTCTGAACCCTGAAGCCTTCTACAGTGGAACTGGCCTGATCCATCCACCAGGAGCGGAGAAATCACCACTGTCCTGTTTGGGAATCAATGCTGTATTTTTGTCGCTGAAAGCTGCAGAGCTGCGAGATTGGCGCATTTGAACCTGCAACCGAAGTGGGCTCGACTGATTAAGTCTGGTCTGGAGTGCTCTAGGGGTTGGTGAGTAAATGCAATCCTAACTGGTGGCCCCTAGGGCATCGATCCTTTTTTTTTATGCTCAAGTGGCCCCGGAGAGCCCCTCTCCTTTCCACAGCTGGTGCAGAACTATTCCCGAACTCTGGAACCTGCTCTGCCCTGTTGGGTAGACCCTCCACGAATTGTGGGTACTTTCACCTCACCCACCTTCTGAGCTGCTGCAGACCCTTGAAGAGACCCTGTATTGCCCATGCGCATTACCGCGTGCGCCAGCATTGCAAGTAAATTTCAGCAATAGGCTCCACTCTCTTAGGGATTGGACTGCCTTTCAGTTAGGGTTGTGTTTGATGCAGAAGGGACTAAAGACTATTTGCACTGCCCGTTTCCTTCCCCTGTTAGGTTCTGTATCCATTTTGTGCATTAACCCTTTAGACGCCATTGGTCCTATATATTGATAGGATTGTGTTGGCTTAGAAGTATTACTGTGATATTTGTGTTGAAACTCAAAGGCCTTGAAATAAAGTATTTGTATTTTTAATACATCTACGCCTGACTGGGAGTGATTTGTAAGTGACCTTTACTCTGTGTGCTCATTGAGGTCTTTCAGTCACCCTCACCTCTCTTGAGACCTAGTCTTGACCGCCGCCAATGCTACCTTGATTGGTCTGGCTTGTCCAGAAGGTTACCCTGTTCCATGGAACTAGGCTGGCCTTCTGAACCTCTGCCCACCAGGTCAGAGTTCAGAAATCCATCTTAACAAGAACCTATCCTGACCTGCCTGTTGTACACTAGACCCTAGTGACTCCCCCTTTCTGCCACTGAGCACTCATGCTCCAAGAATAAGGGAAAAACTTCTATGGATTGGGCCTTTTGCCTAGAAAAGAGAATACATATTTAAAAGTTACTTACTTGCAAAATAAGTTGGTAACTTTAACTCTGAGACCAACAGTTACAAAAGTTATTACTTACCTTTAGAAATGTTTTGTCATTTTGAAAAGTATATGTAACCTCTTCCTTTCCTTAGAAACTGTTTCGCCATTCTAACAGAAAGTAGATGTAAGGTTATATTACTCACCTGTGATTTGGTTGTGCCTCTTCCCAAAAGTAATGCTGTTGGTTTCACTTCACTATTCCTGTTCGGATAAGTGTAAGTGTGTCCCAAACTTGGTCTTGCTTTCCCTGACTTGCTGTTAGCCTGTCCATAATAAATCTGCATTAGTTTGTACCTACCTAGAATAACGGAGTCATTCATAAAGTGTAATACTGGGTTTTGCCTTCCCTGGTCTGTTTTAGACGCCCACAAAAACAGTCTTAGGTTTATACCAGCCTTTAGTTGCTAATGGCTCCTGTAAAAAGTATAGGTTTTACTTACTTTGATTATACCTGTGTTATCCTAAAATAAGTTGGTTATTGCTTCCCTTAGTATGTGAACTGAAAAGCAATTGTAATTGAATATTACACCCCAAGGTCCAACTCCCCTAGAATAACTGTTACCCTGAATTAGAGTTATAGGTGCTTTACTGGTCCTAGAATAAGTGTTCCACTATTCACAAAAAAGTATATTGTCCAGTTGGTTTACAAAGTGATTTCTTGCTAAGTGTCAGGGTACAACTACTAGGGTCTACTATGCTTATATTACTGAAAGTAATCTAAAATGTAACTATTGGTTTGACTTCCCTAGAACTCCTGTTGGGTGTTAAAAATTAGGTTCTGTGCTTTGTTCTGTGTACCTTCAAGCATAGTGTTATTTTCCTATAATGTGTTTACATGATCTGTGATGGTCTTATTTCCCACAAGATTTATCTGGACCAACTTGTATTTAAATAAACCATTTATTTTTTACAATACATAGTGTTCCAGTGTTTCTTTGCACCATTTGTATTACAATCGCTCCTAAACTGCTGTGTCTATGCTGCCCTGAACTCGGGTGGTACAGCTTTATACTAAGAGTGGAGTCTTGTGCTGCCTCAGTTGAATGGTTTTACTACTTCAGAAAAACTGCCCTAACAGGAGACTCTGCTTGTTTCTTTGCTGTTCCGTTTGCCTGAACTTCTTTCCAACGCTCCTTATGTAAGTGTATCTGGTTGTAACAGCACCTTGATGCCTCTGGGTTTTGTGTGCTTAATAAATGGCAAATAAATCAAATAAAAGTCTGCGTGTAATCATGACAAAAGGTCATAGTAGTTACACTGCCACAAGCCATTTATGTAAACTTGCAATTGTAACAAAATGCTAACAGCTAAATAAGAAAGGGGATCTATTGTATTCTTCCCACGCCCCCCATCATTCCACATAAGGTGCAGTGTACTGGCTCGACCCAAGTACATTAAAGAGGAATTTACAGGGGAATCCACAGGGGCAACCCAGCCTAAACCCAAATGTTGTAGGAAACTATAACTTCAACCATACACTATGGAGAGATATAAAAAGAGTAAAAGACTGGGTGAGGGGGGGTGATTCCCCTCACCTAGGAACAAGGTGAAATGGTTACCAAGTCCAAGCAAAGGTTTCTGGTGTTGACACAGGTCAGGAAGATTTATCATAAATCTTACCTAACAATTACTTGTGCAGCACATCTTTGGGGCGCTCTCTGAATACCTTAGTCAGCACCCCTTAATGTCTGCAATGCATTGCGTTCTTCTGAGATAAACCTTTGCCATTAGGCCCCTTGGTTTGTATTGTCCGTACGGGCGTTATTGCTGATCTGCTTATTTTTCAACTAATCCAAATCTTCTGTAATCCTGATTATTTAACATTTTGCACTTTCTACTCTGCAACTATTTTGGAAGAACACTGGAAACGTATTTTCTTTTTCCTTTTTGTGAATTCCAAGACTGGTTAAATCCATGTGGCAAGAATATTCGCTAATAAAATGGTATTCATTGCATTGAGTTTCTTCGTACTTATATTTCTACGTATGCTGCGATCTTCCAACACTTTTTTATAGTGATGTACTACAGGATTTTTGTGGAGAATATTCGAGTTTTCAATTCCCTTGACCTTTAGTGAATGCTGTCCCTTCCATGTGTGTTTTTTCAATCAAATCCCTTCTGACTTGTGATTTGTCTAAATATTTGTATTGCAATTCTGCAATCCACTGCTAATATGCCGGTAAAATGGCTCGGTGGGTTTAATCTGCAGGCCGCAAATTCAAATCACTGCAAGGCCAACTCACCTTTCATCCTTTCGAGGTCAATAAATGTACCAATTTCAATTGGGTAATAGTAATGTATGTAAATATTGTCAATGCAAAGTGCTTTAGATTAAAGCGCTATATAAAAAAAAACTATTATTAATTCAACAGACCAGCCTGCTTTTGAGTATAAAAAGCAAAACGGCATTACCAAAATGGGGATTGATATGATAGGTTATTTATAACCCGCTTAATACCCAGAGGTTTCTAAGCGCGGACCCGGGGTTCAAACCATTGTTGCTTTGCATCCTCTTGCTCCCAAGACGAGCGCGTTGCCTCTGAGCGATCATCCTGAGATTATGCTGCAAACCCGAGAATGGTTAGATACTGAATAGAAAAGTTAATGTTGAGCATTAATAAAACAGCGAAAAATTGACATTTTGACACTAATGAAGATCCTTTCATGGCCAAATTGTAGCACAGCTACAATTTTATAATATGCCAACATGTGCTGCTCTGATGTGTGTGTGTATACAGTTGGCAGTTCTTCAGATTAATTTCCTGACCTTTTTAACATTGAGTAGGATTTCACCTGAAACCAAAACCTAGATCTGTCTCAAATGTCTGTTATTCTGCACCTGCTCTGGGAACATTACCCTCAACTGGGATGGTTACACAGTTCTCTCCACCCACCCCTAAAGCAGGATTAAGCTATTCCATTGTCTGGCTGTCCTTGCAGGCCAGGTCGTCTTTCCACCCCCCCCCCGCTGCCCCAACAATGGTAAAAGGCATATGTACCGTGTTAGTCTGAGTGCTCCACCATAAAAATTAGATTCTATGAAACATTTTCCTGCAGTCATTTGTTTCTTTTCTTAGATGTGGGATGGTCACCATAATGTTAAATGTTAAAGGTATTTGTACCGCGCACCGTCACCAACGGAATTGATCCCCAGGCGCTCTGGCGGATCTGTAAACGATAAGGTGGGATGGGTTAGTAAGGTGAAGAGGGAGTAGGATAGTGAGAGGAGTGGTGTTCTGTTGGCATCTTCAGCTCGGTATACACCAGATACTGAGCTTTGGTGCAGGTATTGGATCGGTGTCAGTCCGCGTGTGCTGTTGCTCCGGCTTATGTGTTGTTGCAGTGTTGTGAAGTGCGTGCGGCTTGTGGTGCGAGAGATGGTTGTGAGTTTATCAGTGAGATAAGTATGCAGAGTTTGAGGTTATATTGGTTAGTGGGTTACCTGACCTTTAGCATGCTAGCATTCAGTTTTCTCTGAGTGTGGCACGTGTTGGCCTTCACAGTCTTATCTAGAAGCGGCGCAGGCCAATGTTCAGAGTTCTATCTAGGTGTGGGCATGCTAACATTCACAATCCTGTCAAGGAGCGGCGCAGGCTGGTGTTCACAGTTCTAAGTGTGGCACATGCTAATCTTCAAGTTTCATTTGGGCGCGGGCATGCTATCCTTCAATCAAAACCTATCTAGATGCGACGCAGACTAGTATCCACAATTCTATCTAAGTGTGGACATGCTAATATTCACAATTCTATCTAAGTGTGGACATGCTAATATTATGGCACTCTGTCATTGTCCTTACGAGTGTGGCACATTTTAACAGTCACATTTCTATCTAGATGTGGCGCAAGCTAGAGTTCAGAGTTCCTTCTGCGTGTGGCACATGCTAAATTGGCAAGTGAGTTAATATGCATCACAAGGCAACATTTACAATACATTTATAGTGGTTACAAGTCTTCCTAAAATTGATTTATTCAAGTCTATGGCAGTCTGTTATGGAGGGTAAGGTAGAGTGACAGGGGCTTGGGATATTGGTGATTGGGATATTTAGTTTGCCAGTATGTCTGCGTTGAACTTGATACTAAATTGTGTGTTTTTGAAAAGACGTTATCCTTCTATAGGTATGGCGTATTAAATTGTACTTTCTGTGTCACAGGTATGAACTGCCTGCGCCCACTTCTGGACAGAAAAATGACATCACAGCATGGCAGGAATGCGTTAACAATTCCATGGCACAGCTGGAACATCAGGCAGTTCGAATTGAAAACCTTGAGATCATGTCGCAGCATGGCCCGAACGCTTGGAAAGTTTATAACGAGTAAGCCATTTATCACGTCCCAAGTCTATAAAAACCTGTAACTCCTGTAGCTTAGGTTTCTTAATTGAGGATTTGCTTATCGTTGCACCATTCCAACATGAGCCACTATGTATGACCTCTGTCACCCTACCCCCTTCACATACCACCAACGCACCGATCCATTGACATGCTTGAGCCAGAGCAGTAGCCAAACACTTCCCGAGGCTCAACATTCACTAAGCAGAGGCTTTAGTCATTTTACATGCTACTGGGAATGAGGGAGCACTTCACACCAACGCAAACACAATGCCATTTTTAATTATTTGTCCCTTCTATTTATAGCTCAGTTGCGATTCCCAACTAGGGCATTTTAATATTGGCTAGATGGGGGCACGTGAAGGCTTCCTGACAG
The DNA here is from genome assembly GCF_040938575.1 of Ambystoma mexicanum. Classification (NCBI taxonomy): domain Eukaryota; kingdom Metazoa; phylum Chordata; class Amphibia; order Caudata; family Ambystomatidae; genus Ambystoma; species Ambystoma mexicanum. The sequence goes on along the minus strand of NC_090938.1, from coordinate 107,627,991 downwards.
AAAGCAGAACTGCAGGCCTCTGTGCCTTCGCCTCCATTGAGGAAATCCGCCCAGGTGGATTAACTTTGAGAGTGGCTGTTAAGATGGATTTCTAGAATCCGACCTGGTGGAAAGAATTTAGGAGGCCACTCTAGTTATAGTGAACAAGGAAACTGAGGGGTTAGCCAAAACCCAATCAAGGTAGGTGATAATATAGCACAACTCCAACATATACAGTCACCATAGGTTCTTAAAATGAATTCAGTGACTGAAATCAGCAAAAGAGGTAAGTAAAATGGTGCAGTTAAAGATAGAAGCATGTCGCAAGTGGTTTCTCCTAGCTTAAGCAGTCCAATCCCTAAGCGGAATGGAGCCTTGTGCCCAAAAGTCACAGGAAGGAATCTTTGCAGCTAAATTACTTAAGGAAGATGCAACAAAGTTACTGGTAGATAAAAATGTGTTCTTGCCTTTTAGATAAAAGTACTACACAGCTTTGATGACCAAAATGCAGTAGAATGGAAGCTTTCAGGGAACAAAGATTCTGTCTCCCAATGTTATCCTTTGGAGGACAGATTGTTACAGATGCTTTGCGAGTACTCGCCTCTCTGATCCAGATTTTTCCAGAAGATTTAATGGGTTGACTGGGGATCGCTGGAGGTCGGTTTTCCTGCTGTTTCTGATGAAGGTTGCCCAGGAGTTGCAGGTTTGAGGATTTCTCTGGTCAGATGCAGAATGCAACTTCTTGAAAATAAGAAATGCAGGATTGAATGACGCACACTTCTTCTGGACACCTCACAGGACACAAAGGGGATTTCCAGTGACAGTCACCACACAGTGACAACGGCTTGCGTCCTTCCAGTCGTGTTTGAAGAAGCCTCTCTAGGACAGGATGACTAGATACTGGGGTGCTGAAATTCAGTGAGGAGACTTGTGGCATGAGCTGTCGACACCCAAGTTCCAGCTGCAAACGCGGAATGGTGGCTTTTCTGGCCAGGTATCCCACTATATAGCTGCTGGCCAGGTAGCCGACTATAGAGCTGGTCAGTCCACTGTGTGGTCCTGAGACACTTCTTAAAGGCTCAGGACGACTGAATCCTTGAGGGCGTCGAGACGAGTTGGTCACACTAGTCCAAGGGATGCAGCACTGCACAGGGCATTCTCAGATCAGGTAGTCCCAACCGGGCTTCACCAGTCTACACGCAGGAAGCAATGCTGGGCCTCTTCAGGAGTCTTCTTTGGATCTTCAGTCTGCTCTTGTTTTACGAGGGATTCTTGGCTCCACTGCTGATCTGAAGAAATGGCTGCATGAGTCCTCTTCTTATCCAAAATCCAGGCTTGCAAGTAAGCGACAGCCCACCAGAGGCAATGATCTGCACCATTCTAAACCATCAGTGGCCCAATGAGGGACCACTACTAGTTTCACTCATGCGCCACACCTAGACACTTTGAAATGGAATGGGACCAGCCAGTCCCACCACTTCCAGAGCCGCTCGCTCACAAGGCGAAAGCAGCGGCTTTCCTGGGGCAAATGCATGACCATATGAGATTTCCTGACCCGGCAAGGCAGGAACAAGGCCAACCAACAATATGGCTGAAGAACAAGCGAAACATCTTGTGACAGCCGTTTAGGACATGCCCTCAAAAACGAATGCAAAAAATGTATCTGCTGCTCCCAACTGTAAAAAGATAGGGTGATGCAAAAGTATACCCATACACTGCATTGTAAGTGAAGCTGAGGGTTTCACTCCCATCCCCCCCCCACCCCCCACCCCTTCAAAAATGTAGAACAGGCTAAAAAACAAAGCAAAAAGATTGGGGGTCCATAGAATCTATGCAGGGAACATGCTGGTTATTGACGCACAACGCAGCCTATATGGAATTTGTTTGTCAATGAAGTCAAGGCAATCAATCGTTCCTTTTGACCAGCAAGAGGCAAGGCCGCAATAGCTACAATGGATTAACCACGTGATTTTAATTAATTTTCACAAGCTCTTTTGCTGAACTTTATTTTGATTTACAATAGCTTTTTTATGGTCACTTTGTAGTGATGTCTCTTTAAAAACCATGTAACTTGACATGTAACCTTGCTTTTTATATTTTCCCATCATTAGTGGTCTGGTTCGCATGATAGAAAACTCACAAAAGGAACTTCAGAAGCTGAGGTATGAGCTCCATCTTGTGTGTTGCGCTTATGAGTATTTGCATGTCTTTTTAAAAATGTAATCTGCAAATTAGAGTAGAGCTTACTCCCCCCCCCCCCCCCCCCCCAATACCCCTGAATTGCATATGCTGTACGGTACATGCACAAGCTTTAGATCTCCGAGCTATTCTCCTAAATCACTATACATGTACTGTACATAGTCAGCATTTTGACAGCGCTATCCCCTAAATCACACTTACCAAACCGTACATGGTCAGAGCCATCCAAAGTCCATTTGCCACAAAAACTCAAAAAATGAATCTGCAAAGAAAAGGAGCCCACAGGGCCAAAACATATATTTTTTCATTAAGTTTGAAACCAGTTAAAAACTGTGCAAACAAATTTTGACATCATACCAATTGTAAAAGATGTGAATGTTACAGCACAGACCAGTACACCCCTTCAGAAAGGCAACCTCTATCCTTTAATTTCTGTTGTAGTATAAATAACTGTTAATGGGTCCCACTAATTAACCCCCCCCCCCTTTTATTTTCTTAACAGGAAAGTGTTGAGAAGTGGCAGTAGGGCACTATACAAGAAAGTTTACATTGCACAATAATTTGTTAAATGCCTATATATATATATATATATATATATTTTTAGGCAATCGTGTGCATGGTGTTCTGAGTTATCTACCCCTTCTACCAGTGTCGATTTTCCCTCCCGCCCCCCTTTCTAAGAGTAACCCCTTGCTGCCCAGTTACGTCTACTAGTGAAAATGTGGTCTATCTTTTGGGGGAAAGCCCTGACTGTCCACCAGATGTTGATTTCTCTAAAACCCACACAGGGCTGGTTTAGAAAAATCCTCCGTACAATGATTTGGCATGGCTCTTCAACCTGGATGATGTACCACTAGTGCATCCTGTTGCTGGGAAATTAGAGGTAATCCTCTATAGGGCTTTAACTGAAGGCTGGAAAGTAATGGGCCAGATGCTTTTTAAAATCTTTTATACATTCTATTTTTGTATTATATATTTGTTGGTGGATAGGATTAGCGATTTCTAACTGAAATGTTTTACAAGAGAAATCTGCAGTGAAGCAGTCTCCCTTTACAAGAGATACTGATGGGGTTAGTCTGAGGTAAAACCTGGACTGTGGAATAATTGAAACCTTGAGAGGGGACCAGAAATACCAATTGACAAAGAATATATACAGTAATTACAGGAGGTGTGATTTTCATACTGTATAAATGGACATTTACAGTAGGCGAGGAGAGACATTAAAGGGAGAGGAGCTGGGAGTTCCGGGTCCCATTTGAAGTACTGAATATTTGTTGAATGTGTTGATGAGGGCCTTCTAGGGGAGGCCAGAAGCACAGGTGGGGTGGAGAGTGCAAGTAAACAGGCTGTGATGTCTTGTCTCTGGGGACAACACAGCTCACTGTTGGTTTGGCTGCAGAAGTCTCTATCCCTGGTTCAAGGCATCTCCTGTTGGTGCCCTCAGGCTGGTCAAGAGACGCCATCAGGGAGTACAAATGTAAGTCTTGGTTTTCGCTTGCTAGTGCAGGGCCATATGTGTGTTCTCAGGAAGTGGGCTGAGGCTGTCTGGTCCCAATCCACAAAATGCTGCCTGAATGTCTGGTTTTCATGAGACCCACAGTGGTCCTTGATTGGACCATTGCTAGTGTGTATGAGTGGGGCAGATGTTGCCATTGGAGGGTGGAGTCTGAGCACTCACCTGACTTTGGATAAGAGGAGTCCTACAGCCATGCCCCAGAGATCCGGGTAGAAATCCTGCAAGGAGCCAAGTATCCTGTGTTGCTGAAGACTCATGAAGAGACCGTAGAGCCGTCGGATGAAGGACTGGCAACACACTTCTGCTGCTGTACTGGAGGAGCCCTCTCTGGCAAGAGATCTTTAGAAGAAATGGTGAGAAACACGACCTCTGACGCACCTGCCAAGTCCAAAGAGAAACCAGAGTATGGGGATGAGTTACAGTAGTACTTGCCTGAACCCCCATCTCCTTTTTAAAAGTTTGCTAACTTTTAAAAACGTTTACAATAGTTTGCTTGCACGAACAAGCAATGGCAAGGCCAATCAGCCAAGCACTCAAAAAGCTGGCACAGTTTCTTTCACTAGAATAAGAATAGACACTTACCTGACTTCTGGAACTGTTTTCCCATCCACAAGATCCTCCTCCTAACTTTGTCCTGCCGTACAAATCTACCTGGAACTTTAAAGGCATAAGGCCCCAGCTAACTTGGGGTTGGACTTCTAATGTTAGTGTTGTTACTCTTGTGGATTGCCATCACAAATCTAACCATACCTTGCCTTTCAGTACAGTGGGGTGGGGATATCGTGGTTTTATTGCACTGGCTACTGGGACTCTATATATGTATTTTATTATTAGTTTGGGTGCTATTACTACCTGTTTATAGTCATTTGTGTAGTGTTTGCATCTATAAATATAGCGTGTATAACTGTCTAATTGTAATCTTTGAGTACTTCACTTGTGGACCCTTGATCAGGCTCACCCCTTCCTAAGACGTAGCCTTGGCCACTCTCCATTGCCACCTTTTGAACTGGTTTAGCTACATCCCCTAGAGTTGTCCATGTCACTAACTAGGTGGGCCTCGTATACAATTGTCCACCAGGCCAGAGTATAGAAATCCAGTCCTGGCCGTTGGCAAACAAGGAAAGCAGTGCAGAGGTTCAAACTGGTCGGTCCCACCATTTAACAGATGAAGGCACCAAGTTGGCTCTTCCCGTTCAAGTTGAAGACGGAGATGTGCAACCCTGCTGATTGTTTCAGCCATTGCTGGTTACAGCCACAGTCTTCTATTGGTTCTTTGGCAGTCCATCTTCTGATGCTTGGATTCTGTGATCGACTTACTGATTGGCTCCCATTCATGCTGGGGGAAGACCTCAGCCCTTCAATGAAAAGGACATATTAAAATGTTATGGGTTGTCCATTCATGGTCCACTAGCTATCACACAAGCTGCCCAACAACCAGACTTATTTTGTCTGGAGTGGGGATTAGGGAATCATCCAGTCCCACCCCTCAGTTAAAACCACTGACTGGGTGTCCTTTGTAGAGCTCTCACTAAAGTGCATGACCATACATGGCTGTTTCTGACCTGAGGGGGCAGGCAGACTGCCAGCAAAAAAGATGGCACAAAGAACAAGACTTAAACCAGGAGGAGCTGCTGATTCTATTATATGGTACTTAAAGCACTATGGGTGGAGGGGGGCACGACAAAGCAGTGCACTGGGAAAGAGTCACAATCACTGCCATGATCCTGTTCAGAACACATCACAAAAGTAGCCACAATGTTACCTACAAATAAGGCTAAGGGGACACTGTGTTTCTCCAGCATTCCACTTTAGGTGGATTGTGCGACAATGTAAAAATTAAGGTGGAAAGACATTTGGAGAGACCTGTCCTGCAATTATAACCAAAGTGTGCTTCAAAAGAAGTAAGTTAAATGGGTGAGTGATTCATAAGCTCCTCATTATACCAAAAATCAGTCACGAGGCACACCCTTACATATACTGGTGACTTCATTGAAGCCAATGAAGGAAATCTACAAAAATAAATGTTCCATACATTTGATGCAATCAAGTCTACATTCTCTTCAGTTGCTGTGTCAAGTGTGGCTTCTTGGAGAGGTGGGTTCAACAATCCGCTTCACTGTTGGTTGCATTCTTCCATCACTAGTGGGCTCTGCTTCCACATAGTAACTTGGACCTGTAAGTGTGACCTGCGCTGGCCCTGAAATTCCTTTCTGTACCCTATTCTGTGATGCCTGTTTCACATCTTTGAGGTCCCTGTGACTCCAGCTGCATCGTTGGTCCAGTCTTGTGGCTTTATCTGCACACTGATCCCCCTGAGCACTGGATAATGCAGTATTTGTCTTTGCTTCTCTGGTCCACCTCTGCAATCGTTGCTCATGGATGTCTTCGTTGGATCTTCATCTGGATCACCTTAAGGTCGCGTGCCTTGTCTGCTTGAGCCTTTCAGCCCTCTGCATCGGCAGCTCCCTTAAGCAGTTGGTGTCTTGAGACAGTTCTTTCCTAGAACTGCTGGCTTTTGTCTTGGGTCTGTGTTTTCCGGTGGAAAACATTTTTTTAACTCTTCTAAATTCTGATACAGTGCTGAACTAATGTACTTAACCGATTGCAATGTTTGACTACTTGGTGGAATTGTAGTTTGGTGTCCCCTAGGGGCCACACCATTGTTTTATTTATTAAATATAGAGCTTACCTGTAAGGTAGGTCTTTTTGTGTGCACAACTTGATAGAGTATGTTTTCAGTAGTTGCAATGTAAATAATTGTGTGTTTCAACTGTGCATTATTGCCACCCTTCTTCCCTTCTAGGGGGAGGGGGTTCTGACAGTTCTGTTTAGCTACCACTTGGAAAAGTCACATAACTTGAGGGAATCCATTTTATCACTATCACCAGACTGTATTTAGAAAATCTCCCCAACATCCATCTGGCCATAGAAAGGTTTGCATGTTATTGGTTTACTTGAGAGAGGTCCGTCTGAAAGAACAGAGGCACTTGAAAAGAGGCTGGAAATGCAGAATAGTAACTAATTGGGACAGGGCTGAACCCTGCAAAACCCTGAATGTGACTCAACATTTAGTGGATTTGAAAGTGGAAACAGCTGGTTGATTATGAACATACTTTAATCCAGTCCAGGACCCAAACAATTCCTTGACAGCCGAAGAGGATGTTGAATGCTCCTGAAAGATCTAAAGGACTCAATCGGAGCACTGGCACGGTCATCCTGAATCGGCTAAATGTTTCTCATAGCAGTCTTTATCCAGGGAAGACATCGGAATGCCAGCAGCTTCCACAAAGCTCTGCAATTGAGGGGAGAATGGGGTTTTCTTGGAAACGGTAAGCGAGCCATGGGACGAAAATGTTCAGGGTCTCCATGGTCTAGGGATGGCTTCTTTTAAAAATGTAATACTTGGGAAAATCTTAGTTATGGGGATATGATCCAATGTTGAAGGTATATTTAGGCTGGATTTTGAGGAAAATTTTGAGAATTATGGCTGGGCAAAGGCCTTTAGGGGATCCAGAGTTTTTGGCTCTACTCAGTTATAGAGTTGGAGGGAAGATTGAGGGACAACTCATTCTATGTTGAATGGATAGGTAGTGGTATACTTGGCCGTAGAGTGGGGCAGAATCTGAATAGAGGGGAACGTCCACTAGGGAGTTCTTGGTGAATAGCTAGGATGTTGAGATGAAACAAAATGGCAATTTGTTTGCAGATGAATTGGGTTGGAGTAAGGTAATTAGTCAGCACACTTGGAGGTTTTTCCTCACTCTGGAGTTCTTGAAGGACATCGATGTATGCAATCTGAAAAAAATCTTTATTAGTCAATTTTCTTTTTATGTAATTTCACAGTTGGAGGATCCGTGACCAGACGAACATAGAACACGTAAGTGGTTTATTAGGGAACTATAACAGTGCATTGGCAAAATAATCAACAGGGATGGCATACAGTGCAACAGAAGCAAAACCAAAGAGGTGATGGCTAAAAGAATTTAAATTAATCTTAACCCCTGCCAATGCTCAGAGTGACACTCTAGATTACAAAGTGCAACTGAAACATGTCCGGATAGGTTCTGAAATTTCTAACTAAAATTGCAGGGCAACTTAAAGATAGAGAAACCTTTCCAGCCATCTTAGAATGTACCAGGATTCCCTTCCCGGGTCAGCACTTTATTTGTAACCAATGAATCTTTAAGCAAAGTTTTTGATTCCCATTTTCTTGCTTTCTGAAAGGGTTCAGGAATAGTCCTCCATGAAACTGGTTTTCATGTCTCCCATTTCTTTCTTAGCCTTTTTCTTGTCTCTGCCTTCTGCACCACAAAGTGCTATACCTCTGTGCGAGCCTCTGAATCTGGGGTGCAGAAAATAAAGGACCTGGGGTGTGGGCATGGTAGGTACTAAAGCCCATGATGTGGACCAGGACAAGGAGGGAGGCCCACTATTACATTTCTCCATCCTATGATTGGTTTATGAATTTCCGACTCCGCACAGCTTTTACCCTTCTTTGCTGATCCTCGAGTTGTCTCTTGCAGAACTGGCCTACCTCCTCTGGTATCTGTATTGCAGTCTCCACTCGGTTATATCTTGTCTTTATTACTGCACAAAATTATCCTTCTGTTGTCCTGATTGTCATTCTGTTCTTCACTCCTCTGCTTCCTTTACCAACTCCTGTTCCAACTTGTTGTCTGTTTGTCTCTGCATTGCTCTCTTCCTCGACTTCCTCCCTAATCCTATTTCTCCATACACTCACAATCTCTCCCAGCTGCTTTACCCCCTTTGGGCATCGTCTTGTTTGCAATAAGTATTTTCCAGGTCTTGCTCGTCACTCCCACCTTCTCTGGGCACCACCAGATTTCTCAGGATCATCTCGGTCACAAATATCCTTTTCACCTCCTTAACCCTCTGCTCGCTAACCCGATCCTCAATAATCTTGTCTAATTCACAACTATTTCTTGCATCTTCTTCACTCCTCTGGCACCACCCTCACTCTGGTCACCTTTATTACCTTTGGCCTCCACTCCTTCACTCCTTACCAGAAGCTCCAGTCCGTGGTCTCTTGGTCTCTCCTTCAGCTCCCGGGCTCTAGTTTTATGGGCCTCTCTTCCAGTCTCCTATGCTCTGCTTCCCCCTCCAGGTCCTCTGAGTCGTTCCACAATCCTGGTTCTGTAGCGTTCCAGTCTCTGGCCTCCTACTGTAGCTGCCTCCATTTTCATACCTTGTGCTTATTACAAGGCTGTAGCCCTACAACACAATCTTTTGGGTGAAAGGGGACTACGGTTTGTCAGCTGTTGGGCTCCATCCCTGGCATGGTTTACAGCCCTGCTTTGGGATTGGGCCATTCCTCGTTTTAGGCTGTCCTCGGTCTGCCACACGCTTATCTGGTCTTCCAGACTCTGAGGAAGGACAATACAGCTGCCTCAGGAGGCAACTGGTGTAGAGTCAAGCTGATGTGACATACCCATGATGACGGCTTTGTTGGGGAGAATTTTCATTTCTGTGCCAATTCCCTTTAATCTTAGAGACCCCCAGCTCGTTTGCTCGACTTGGGGTTTTTAAATTTTTACTCCTGAGTGAGTGGGGCCCTTTTCTCACTCGTGTGTTTTCCTGACTGATTTTCTATGCGCCTTACTGTTTTATGGAGTCTTGTAAACTCCATAGACATCTGATTTTGCACTGTGACACACACCACCTTTTGTGCAGTGCCACTTAGAAGTACTTTGGACTTCTCAATGTTTACCTACATCTTCGTGGGTGAACTACTGTGCCCAGGAATAGTAAGATGACCCTTTACTTTATGGGTCCAGCACACACCACCCTATGTGGAGTGCTGTGGGGTTACATAGTAATTCATTTAACCCATTCCTCATTTAAAATGTTGTTGCACTAACTCACTTGAATGGCTGCAGTCAGTGGTTTCTTTTTTACTACCTAGTGACCTGTATCTGCAGGCTGCGCCACAGGGTGAACTTTTTCACAAAATGTCCCACGTTTTCCGTTTTCGCCATTTCTTGTTAGTTTCTTGTGGGCTTATACTCTGTTGTTTGCATTTGAGTCCTTTGTGTAGTTTACCATTGGCAGGCTTCAGCCCTGAATCCCGCCCAGGCTCCAGTGTGTCTGGAAAGGCAGGAAGTGAGGCAGGGTCCCGAAACATCCTGGTCCTTTGTCTCCAGGTGTGCCAGAGAGAAACCAGTTCCCACTGGGGGGCTGGCTGTCCTGATTGGACAGCCATCCGCCCCTTTCTGCAAACCGCAGGGAGAGTTTGCAAAGCATGTGTGAATTCCTGATAAAAGACCAGGATCCTGAGGCAGAAGACATGCCGATCACTGGAACGGAAGAACCGAAGAAGACGACCAGAGAAGCCTGCAGCCCGTTCCAGCAACCGCGGCTGTCCTGACCCTGTTTTCAAATCGACAGAGGAGCTCTGAAGAGGACGGCATCTTCCTTTTGGCTGATGGGACCAACTAGCCATAAGTCGGCCTGCAAAATGAGTCATCCCGCGACGTGTTTGACCTTCCTGGTCTGCAAACGGCAATACCCGAGAACCTCAGACCCTATTGCATGCATTGTCTTCCCATAAACTAATCCTCCCAGAACTGTGGGGAGCTCCAGTTGGACCTTCAGAGACCAGATTCCACCCACCACCTGCACCCCGCCTCAAACTCCCCTCACCAGATTGCCTGACTGAAGAATTGAGGAGGGTTGACCGGGTGGTAAATGTTCATCCTTGGTGCCTTTGAACGCCAAACTGCAGAACGACTGAGCACGAAGAATCCTTTGCTGGGAGTACTTTCTCCTGACTGCTGCTGTGACATCCTTTCCAGTGTCCTTCCTTTTGTCACCACGGCCAAGGAGCAGAAGCCGGGTCCACTGGTGCTGCAATGTGGAAGAATCCAGCTGCATCTTTCATAACTTCTCGGGTAATCGTGGTAGTACATACCTCAAGTCATTCTGTCGCTCCTTTGTTGCTGGATTGCTGATTCCAGTGTTTGGGAGTTCGCCCATATCGTTCGACCAGGCCTAATGCTTGTGCACCCATAGGGAGCCTTTCCCGAGGTCCCTGAATCCTTTTTGACCCACAAACACATTATTTGTAATAGAAGAATTCTCTGGAACTTTGCCTTTTCTGCTTTTGTGCCCATTAAGTAAGATCTGTATAGCAATGATGAATCTTCCTGACCTGTGTCAACCCCAGAACCTATTGCTTTACCAGTAATTATTTTTCCCTATACGTCAATGAGTGGGAACCCCTTTTCCACACTCAAAGAATCTTTTACTGTTTTTATCTGTGTCATTTTAAAGACTCTCCTTAGTGTCTTTTTAATTTGATCGTCTTTGACAAATGTTATACCTTTTTTATCCTTGCAGGGTTGCCCTTGGACTCCCCTTTTAACTTTCTCTGGCTAACCTTGTGAGAACTAAACCTCTCAGGGTAGAAAGTATCTCTGGATCCCTTTTACATTTTGTTAGGTGAAACCAGCACACCCTACCTTATGTGGAGTGCTGGGGCGATGCAATGTATCCCCTTTCTGCTAGCTGTACCATTTCTGTTGCATGGCCAAGCGTACCTTTAATGGCTCGTGGCAGTGAACCTTTTTACTAATTCGGTGCACCTATACTGCAGGCTTTTCCCTTCACCTGATTTCCAGGGCGGGAAAATCCTTTGTGTCAATTTTATCTTTGGCTGGAGACTTCGGTCAAACCCACCCAGGCTCCAGAGTGTCTGTGAAGGCAGAAAGAGAGGGAGTCAAAATCTGCAGTCCTTTATCTTTAAGCCTGACTGCGAGAATCCAGTTCAAACTGGGAGGCTTGCTGTCCTGAAAGGACTGCCAACCCCCCATTTTTGAATGCTGCTTGGCTGTTTGTCTGGATTCCTGCATAACAGTCTGATCCTGGAAGCTGAAGAGGTAGTTGGCCACTGGAACCAAATCTGAAGAGGGAGATGAAGAGAACGCGACAGACTATTTCCAGCAACCTGAGACCCTTTTATGTAATGGGAGACTGCTGTTACCCTTCCTTCCAATCGACCTTGGGACTCCGAAAATAATGACCCCTGACCCAGAGCTTGGTGAGACCTGTTAGGCGGAATCCTGTGCAGTTCCCTCTGGGACCACTGCAAAAGGTTTAGGACAACAGGTGTTTGGCAGTAAACCCACTTGGTAGCAGTCTGTACCACACAGATTCACTTGGTAGCTGTGGCTGCGCAGTCAGACTTCCCTCAAGAAGAGTTAGGCAGTATGTGGAGTATACAAAATAGGGCAATTTACACAGTAGAACAAGCAAACACGGAACAAGGCTTCGGTTTAAAGATATAAAGGTATTTATTTCTAACGACACATCTATATAAAACACTCTGGCACTAATACGGCAAACAACTTCAATCGCAATTACTATAAGAAAAAGATCAATCCCTCTAACAATAGTTCGACAAGTCTAGGTTCAATGGCATCACTTATTTGCAGACAGAGGTGTATGTGTTAACCTAGATGGCACTCTAGTATTCATTAGGTTGGGAGAGAAAAGGGCGGGTTAAGAAATCAACTCAATACCAATACGTGTAAGAACAACGATGCAAGGCAAGAACCACTGTAGATTCCAAAGTTCAGAGGCCAGGCCCACTCGGAGAGAGGCAAGGCGATATGTCCCAAAAAGTATCTTAGTAGAAATGCGTTCGAGTCTTTGTAGCAAATTGTTATCGGCAGATTGGTCCAGTTCAGAACACGCTAGAGAAAGCTTGGAGGCGACCCTATAGAGAGGCGGGGATTAAGACACCTCACTCTATCCGGCAACAAACGAAGCCAGGCAGACACAGTACCTTGATTGTGGAGAGACAGCTCCGGCGGGGGCAGTTGTTCCTGGTGGTGGATGCACGTCCGGTCTTTGCCAAGAGAAGAGATGATCTCGTCGTCGAAGATCGTTGCACCACCAGGGAAGAGACCAGCCGCGGAGTGCTCCGTCACAAGGCACCACCTTTTGGTCGCGGTACAGGGGTAGTGGCTATCCGGTTGCCGAGGTGCTCTGCACGGGCAATTCGACCACTGCGTCCTGAGGCGAAGAAAAAGCAAAGAGGACTGGTTGTTCCCACCAGTCAGGGGAAGAGATTCTCCGGCAGGGAGATCTCCTCTGTCGTCAGGAAGTGGTGAGTCGGTTCCGCAGGGCTCCACCGGAGGTGTCGTCGTTGCAGGTCGGCTCAGCTTTACCCTTGTTGGATTCTTGGGTCCTGTGGCGACTTCTGAAGATCCAGTCCCAAAAGCCCTGCTTTTATGCAGAAAACCCCCATTCATTCAGCCTAGCTGTCACTCATAACATGCTAAGTGGTGAGCGGGGAGGCTCACCACTTGGGCCAATCACACCAGAGTGCGACCGGAGTTGGCAAGGCAACTCGGTCCAGGGTGCCTAAATCCCTTCCCACACCCCTGTGGTAACCCAGTCACAATGGCACCACTTTGGAGGGTCTCTGTACAGAAGCCCGCCAAAAGTGGAACAAAGGGCTCAACCTTTGGTTTAGGAGTCACAGAGACGAACACAGACACCATTTTAAAAAGCAGAGTTCTGGCAGAAAATACCATCCGATAGACTTATTTAAGATAAGTAAACCGGTGGTATGTTGGAGATTAATGAGAAAAAGTATCCATCTCCAACAATGGGACGAATCCCATAGGGTTACATTCGAGGTTGTATATAACAAGTAGTTTCCACTGCCACCAGCCAAAACTCGACGAGGAGGGACGGGACAGTGCCCCCTCGAATAACAGACCCAGGAGTAATCGAATTACCCCCTACTAGCACGTCCACAATAGGATGGTTTGTACTAGTTCTGTTAGCAAATTTAGGTCTAGTAAAGCCAATGGTGACTTTACATGCCCGGGGAGGCAGTAGTCAGTCCCCGGGTATGGAGTCTATGATGGAGGTCCGCTAGGACGCCCCAGTGCTACGGCACGGAGGGTGCGGTGTAACACACATAGCAAAACATATGAGACCCTATGGAGTAAAAGACCCCATAGCCCATAGAACACATTGACATTCAAAGGAATTACACACATTCATGTCCAAGAGTGGGAGAAAGAGTCTCACTCTTGGAGGATGGAAAAAAAAAACTCCAGAAATCCAGCAAAGCTGCTGGGGGACTCACTAGGTTAGGAAATTCAGCCTAAACAGAGAATTCTCCCTAACAAGACCTACTAGACTCGAGACCTGCATTTTGAGCCATCCCACGTCGTGCTATGATCTCGCGGGGCTGCAATACCCTGGGACCTCAAGCCATTGTGTGGTGCATGGTCTTCCAAATTCAGAATCTTACTGAAACTTTGTGGGCATCCTGCTGGACCTCCAGAGACATGAACAGAGTCTGAAAAGGTTCCTTCACCAGGGTGCTGGACCTTGCAAACGACAGGAATCTGACCGTCGATATTCAGTCTTCTGGCTCCCGAAAAGGGCGCCAAAATCCTGAGCTACATCCAGCTGTGAAGAAACTCTTGCCTGGAGCCTTCTCCATGATCTGTGCTGCAAAAACCCTTCGTGTCCTGTCATCCGTCTTCCTAAAGGAATTCAATGACCAAGTTTTTGGCTGCAGATCCTGAAGTCTTCTTGCTGGAACTCTTCTGTGCTAAGGTACTGTGTTGGCTGGGGTATTTATTTACCTTAAGTCTGTGTGATTTCTGTGAAGCTTTGGGGTGTTCTTGTTGTTGTGATTCCTCTCATTCAGTGCACCCAGGCCGCAGCTGGATCCGCCTGGGGTGTCTTCACTGAAGCCCCTGGTCCCTTTACAGTGAACTACTTGTTGAACAGTCTTCCATAGGAATAATGTCTTTTACCTGCAACAGAAGCATATCTCACCCTGCCTATAGCTGGTTCCTATACCACTAGGGTCCCTCTTCTGCCCTTGAGTGAACTCATGCAATAGAATAGGGAAGGACTGGAATAAGTAAAGGATTCTGCCTGGAAAAATAGAACGAGTGTTTAAAATTACTAAATTGTGAAAAAGTTAGTTGGTAACTGTAACTCTTGAGAGTGAAAAGTTACAAAACGTTTTTACTTGATGGTGTTCTGCCACTTGTAAAAGTATGTGTAAGGTTATTTTACCTACCTTGGAAATGCTCTGCCATTCTGAAAAGTATGTGTAAAGTCTTATTTTCCTTAAACTGTTTCACCATTGTAACAAAGTAGATGTAAGATTAAGTTATTCACCTGTGAATTTAGTTGTGCCTCTTCCCAAAAGTAATGTTGACTACCCTGTTTCTTTCAGAGACTAGGTGTATAGGTTTTCCAACTGGGTCTTGCTTCCCCTAACTTGCTGTACAGCCGATTTTAGAATAAGTCTGCCTTGGGTTCTACCTACCTAGAATAACATTGAGTCATTCATGAAATGTAACATTGGGTTTTTCTTTCCCTGGTCTGTTTTTTAAAGTTGCTGATGGCTCCTAAAAAGTATATAGGGTTTACTCGACTGGTATAACTGTTATCCTGAATAATAGGTATAGGTTTTTAATGTTCCTTGAATGTGTCTTCAACTATTCAGAAAAGTATATTTGCAAGTTAGTTTATTATGTGATTTCTTTGTTGCGCGTCACTGCATAACTGGCAGGGTCTACTACCCTTGTATTACAGAAAGTAATCTAAAAGTAACTAATGGTTTTTACTCCCCATGAATACGTGTGACCTATACTAAATGTGTATGATAAGGTTGGACTTCCCTAGAATTACTGTTCGGTATTCTGAATAAGGTTGTATGATGTGCTCTGTATACCGCCAAGCATTTTGGTGTGTTTTTATAAATGTGCTGATCACTCTATGACCAGTACTTACCCAAAGACTTAATTTGGCCTACTTGTATTTAAAAGTAACCCTTTATTTTTTATAATACTTCTTGTTGTAAGTGTTTCTATTGAATCCTTGATATGGGTTCAGTGTACTTTCCTACAGCCCTCTCTCCCTCCCAAGATGAGCCTGGCTGTTCTGTCTACGCAATCATGTACTCTGGTGGTACAGCCTTATACGAAGAGTGGAGGCTTGTACTGTCTCAGTTGAATTGTTTTACTAAGCCCTTGGTGGACTTCATAAAAATCTGCCCTAACAGTGCCTTACCTCTACTACCTCCAATCTGACTGTGAAGAATGTATACCTCGATAGGGGAGGACTGTTAAAGTTTTCAGGCCTCTGAAAGGGAATTCAAGCCTCTAATATTGTCCTGCTATTGTTGGTGTGGTTGAACCTTTTTCTTCATACAACAGAACATTTTCTGAGTTGCTATAAGAAGTTTTTACTTAATTTGAACTGTTTTGTATAATTCTTTACTTATGGGTTGCTCACCTGAAGTATTGCATTTGTTTTTATTATGCTGATTAGTACTTACCTCAACCTTACTGTGTGTGTATAAAATAAATGTGTTACTAGAACTACACGTGTACAAGAGTTTCTTTGGGCCTATGTGTTTACTGAGTTAATTTACTTACCTAAAGCACACATCTCCCTCCTAAGGTAAGCCTGGCTGCTCTGCCGTACTACCAAACCTTGAGTAGTACAATGCTAGAAGTTGGGGCCTGTATACCAAGAGATAGTTTTATAAAGTCTTACCAGAGGTAGACTTAAGGAAAAGTCCCCTAACTCTGCCTCCGGACCCACCATGCGCTACCTTGGGGTTAAATCCAGCCCCGTTGGGCAAACCACTGTAGAAACCACCGAGCGAGGCAGGGCACTTCCCAATAATTGTCATGCTTGTTTTAGATTGGGTCTGTCAATGTGTGGTCTGTATAAGGGCCATTTACTTTCTATTTTGTGGCTATTCGTTTTTCTGTGTCCAATGATTTGTTATTCCGGAATTCCGGAAGGGGGGGGGCGAGTTAGCTTGCTATGCTTTGATTTCTTTGGTCATTCTTGAGATCATTCAAGGACCCTTACCGAGTTCTAGGGTGTGTATGTGAGGCGAGCAGGATGTGGGGAGTACTGTTAGTGCAGTTTCTTGTTCTATGGATGGCAAAATAGGATAAGCTGGTGGTCCCTTATGTACAGAGACCGTTGGTGATGGTAGAACCTTTTTCTAAAACTATAATTAAGAAAAACATGGTAGTGCTGAAAATGCATTTGTTCATTCGACTGAGGTACAACTGATGCCATTGACAGGCCTGAAATATAAATGGAGCTGAGGCAGACAATGGTACTGGGGTAATGTTTGTGCTCTTATAGGCAAAATAACCGTGTAAGTCTCTATCAAATAGGCCTTTCTTCGTAATCTATGCATTCATAACTGCACTAAGCTGAAAACCCTTCACACTACCCAAGCTCTTTACTTATTTTTTTATTTTTTTTTTTGGCTCTTGGACATTGTGAAATTCAGACTAGTCTTCTGTTGTGTACACGTTTCCAATACAACCACTCGCTACAAGCATCGTGAGAGTGATAATTCCCTCTTGGAGGGGAAAAAATGGTTTGGTGTCTGTGTTTGCATGCCAGAGTATGGATGGCCTTTTTATTCCTGGCTAGAAGCCAGCTTGAAATTTGCACCCATACATGGCATTTACCCAGCACAAATTACTAGATGCTGTATTTGTGCATATTTAACTCTTCAGTAGCACATCCCAACACAAAATCTGTAACGCACACCTGGATCCACTTTGCGAATGTGTCCAGTTTAACTGTGATTCCATGAGCGTAAACTGGACTTCACCTTTCCCCTTAATGCATGTGGTCAGTGTAGTGACTAAAATCTGAAGGTTTGTGGTGCTACGTGAATTTACTTTAATTCCAAATTAAAATGTATATTTTTTTTCAGGAAAAATATCCAAGATCTTAATTGGCAGCGAAAGAACATACAGCTCAATGCCGGAGCTAAGTTACGCGAAATGGAATCTACGTGAGTATAGCTTCATGAATTAGCTTTCTATATTCCACAAAGGAATGGAAGCATTGTTGTTCAGTGGAGAGAGAACGTGTGCGCTTTTCTAAACTGGATTCTAATTCACAAGGACATTGTTTTCTCTGTTGCGTGTGACATATCGGTATAAATCAGTGTTGCTCTTTTCTTCCAGGTGGGTGTCCCTTGTTAGCAAAAACTATGAGATCGAGCGAGCCATCGTCCAGTTGGAAATTGACATCCATCATATTAAGCAACAGCAAGGAGACGAGAACAAAGAGAATATCAAGCAAGAGAACAAAAAGTGAAGCTTGTCACAGAACGCTCAGTGTTGAGCGGAGCTCGGTGGCATCGTACTAGACATTGGACTAAAATCCGACTGATTGTTGGGCCTGCCTGTTCATCCTGACATCTGTTCGGCTCAAACAGCTGACTATGTGGGGAAAGCACCACGTCCAAGAAGGAAACCTTGACTTTTGTCATATAGAGTTGTCAGTCTAACTGGAAACCTATAATGCTGGGAAAAGATGTAGTGGTGTTATATTTTGTGTACATTAAATCATTATGTCATAGTTTAACAGCAGATAAGTCTTAATTCATGACTCAAGAAGGAATCCATATATGGGTTTTAAGTTCTGATTGTAATCTATATTTTTGTTTAATGTTATTGATAAACATCTGTTCTCTGTATCATTTATGCTTCCACTTCCATACGAGGCATGATTTTCACAATACAAAGGAAAACCTTTAAGTTAAGAGCTTTCTGAAGCACATTTTTTGGCTGGGGCAGGTATGTTGAAAATGTAAGCTGTGGCTGAAACGCGCCACGTTTTCCTTGTTGCGTCTTTAGGGGAAGACTTCTAGTATTCTTGATTTGCACTTGAGAAATCTGAGCTTTCTCTGGGTCGGTGTACATGTGTCCAGGTTTCCTCACTGTGTGTAAACTGACATGACGGGCTGTGCTTGCCTGTTAATATGGATTTCCAAAATCAACCCTGGGGGGGATTTCTGGAGGCAGTCCTATTGTGGTGAACAGGAAAGACACTATAGTCTGCCTAAACCGAATGAAGGAGGGTAGCAGAGTGGTAAAGCTCAAGAGTTAAGAAGTGGGGGTGCGAGTGTGCTAGGGCTACAATGAGTCAACACAGAGTGACGCCAATAATTCCAGTTAAAGGAAAGTGCAGAACTATATGATCTATCAGTCCTTTAAAATACACACTAAGCAAATGAAACCTTTCGTCTGATATTGTCACATGCTTACTAGGAAATATATATAAACACTTTCACCCTTTAGTGAAGATGGAAAGCGTTTGATTCAATAACCAGTGTAAAACCAGTAAGTACTCCAATGCATAGTAAAACCAGTAAGTACTCCGATGAATAGAAGTTCAGTAGAAAGCACTTAGGGTAGCTGCAAAACAGTTCCCTTGCACATAGTATGTCCAGCTTTAAGATGGTGTGCGGCCTTGAGCCCTTAAATCACCAGTTTAAAGGTTTACTTTACAAATGGGTTTACTATGTGATTGGACCATGCCAGTGGTTATGATCCAAAGTTCAGGTAAGTAGCTCACTCAATCCCATAGACTAGGGTAGGTCTCGGAAGGGATCATTGAACAGGTTTCCACCTACCAAAATCAAGAAGGCGAGGGCTCCAGACAGGACTTTCTGCCCATGTAACCCTACAGAGGACATGGGGAGAGAAGAGACTGGTATGTTAGTTTGCCCCCTGACTCAGCTTTCTACAGAGGCTCTGGATTCCATTGGGGACACACTAGTCTGGGCTTGGTCCGTTTGAGGGCTGCCCAAAGGTCGCAGGTGCAGAAGTCGCTCTCGGACATGGGATTTAGTTTCGGTTGGCCTCAGTGCTTGGAGCTTGATTCCAGGCACCTTCCAGCTGAATATATGGGAAAGGGAGACTTCCATAAAATTGGATCCATAGGAAAAACACTACTGTCGCAGAGAGATATGCTTCTCAATTGGCCTGGCGGTGCCTAATGCAATGGACATAAGTGCTTGATGCGCAATTTGTTTGCATCGTTGGATTGCAAGTTTGTAAATGTAGTTAACACTGGGATCAAGATCTAACTTTTGTCAATGTTTCCCACAGCTCTCCCCCGTATTCCATTTAATATATTTGTATAAATATATTTGTATAATGGTCTAAGCAAACGTGATGCCCATGCATACAAGCATTGGTTTGTGATGCAATAACGTGATAAACTACATAAGTCTGGCTTCATAGCTGCCAGAAGCACGGAAACTGCTCTCCTGAACATCCATGCAGACCTGCTCTCCAACCTTGATTCCAACACCCCCCTGTGTCCTCATCTTACTTGATCTTTCTTCTGCCTTGGACACGGTCAGCCAAGCCATCCTTCTCAATCGGCTCCATGATAACCTGGGGATCACCGATCAGGCCCTGACGTGGCTGACTTTGTTACTCTCTGATCGACCCTCCCAGGTTCAACATGGGTCCTTCATGTCCACTATCTCTACCTGTGGTGTTCCTCAGGGGCCTAACCTCTCTCCCTATCTGTTCAACGAATACCTGGCACTTCTTGCCCACCGCATTGCTGCGCTCTGCCCCAACTTCCAGTGCTATGCGGATGACACTCAGCTCATTTTCAGGC
This sequence comes from Ambystoma mexicanum, assembly GCF_040938575.1. Lineage (NCBI taxonomy): Eukaryota > Metazoa > Chordata > Amphibia > Caudata > Ambystomatidae > Ambystoma > Ambystoma mexicanum. The sequence continues at coordinate 107,607,830 of NC_090938.1, read as the reverse complement.
TACCTTCAACCACCTCTTCTCCCTCTCTCATGTCTGTCCGCCATCCAGGAGTGGTGTGCCGCCAATGATCTCTGCCTTCATGCCATTATGACCAGGATTCTCCTCCTCGGCACACCCGCTCCCTCCTTTCCTGTCACTCTGACCGACCTCTCTTAGCCCTCTTCCTGCTCCCACCTGTGAGGCTAAAAACCTCCGAGTCATCTTTGACTCCACACTCTGCTTCTCTCCTCACATCTCTGGCGTCTCTAAGAAGTCCCACTACTAGCTGCACCTCCTCAGAGGTGGTATTCCTTTCCTCTCCTTCCCCCTGAAGCTCACTGTCTCCAGAGCTTTGGTTCTCTAGGCTGTATTATTGCAAAAGCCTCTTTCTAAATCTGCCTTCTTCTACTCTCCGCCCTCTGCAACTCATCCAGAACAGGACTGCAAGACTTGTATGGCCTCAAGCGCAGGGATCGTATCTCTCTGGGACTGAAAACTCTGCACTGGCTCCCAGTGGCTGTGAGGATTAAGTTCAAAATCCTCTGCATTGTCCACAAGGCCTTCTGGAGCCTCCATACCCTCAACTCTCCCTGCCTAAATATCTGCCTTCTCGAACTCTTGGCTCATCCGCCTCCAACTCCCTCCGGGTTAGTCGCTTCTCCAAGCGACAAGTTGGTGGCAGGTCTTTTCTTAGGCTGGGGCCTCCCTCTGGAACAGCCTCCCTGAAACTTAAGAACCAAATCCGGTTCCGGAAGCACCTCCAAAACCTTTCTCTTTGCTTCTGCTTTTTCTCCTCCTCTCCCCTGCTGACTTCCTGGCTGAAACTGATTCTGCACTGGTTACCTGGCCACCCTCTGATCTCGGGCCAAGAAACTCTTTACCCTCCCCCTGCCAATTGCACCTCTGCCCTGCCTTCCTGGCAACCCCCGCACTTGGGACTTTTCTGCATCCCTTACATTCCCACCACCACCTGATGTCTGCACTTATCCTGGTAGTTGCCACCAACGGGCCATTCTACTTATTGTTATTTATTCTTTTTCCCATGTACTGCACTTTCCCTCCCCCTCCTCCCCCCTACCCATGCACTTGTGTGATCTGAATGACACCTGGCCTAGTGGGATCGTTGTCTGTCTCCCCTCTGTTCCCCCTCCCTTGAAACACCTGTGTATAAGCGCGTTATAAATACCTTATATCATATATCGATGTTCTGCAATAGAGTAATACATTGATATGCATCACACAGTCGAATTGCATTGAGATCACCTGCTCACCCATTACGTTGGGTAGATGAAAGCTAAATTACTAATAAGTAGGTAGGTGCTCTCTTTTGGTGGCACGCTGTGCAGCTGTTCTAGCCAGTCCGCATGTTAGGAACACCTGTTATTCGCAGATAAAAATTGCTAAAATGGGTGAGATTAATTTGGGAAGGAAGGTGAGCGCGCCATAAGAATTATGAAGCAGCCCAATGGTTATTCAGGAACTTCTGGTGTGTAGCTCCCCAGCCATACCTTTGCTCACATGCCAGTTCTTTTCTATTGTGTAGGAACATGGGTAGAATTTGGAAAGGTTTTTCTGTGCAGTTATACAGGCATCTGGTAATGACGTGTAATCCTAAAACCTGGGAGAGGCTGGAGAAGATCCATACTTGTGGAGGGTCTAGCTTGTATAGCAAAGTGTTATGTCAATTGATTGTGTTTGGAAAGTGACAGCTAGTGAGGAGGAGTGATTCTTGCAGTGATGAGCATTTTTGATTATTATATTGCTTATAGCGCAAGCCAAGCTATAGAGCGGCTTGGAGCACTTTACGCCTTGAATCCAGTAGACCGGAGGCAGCCATATTCGGATTGTGTGCAATCGCTCACTAGGGTATCTTTTTAGGTTTTGTTGCAGTGAAACTTGCCTCACCCCGTCCCCGCGGGTCTGGTGCTAGCAGAAAGACAGCAGTTTTCATTACAAGCAGGTGTGGAATACTAGAAACATGCATGCAGAATTCACCAGATGATGCATGCAGGAAAATATTGTACAACGTGTATTTTAAAAAATATATATATTTCTGATGTTTGTTAATCTGTTTAGAATCACATGCTGTGCATAGTCCGACATCCAGTGGTCACTGCGGAGTATTGCATTTTGTTTTTCGTAGTCGAAAAGGGGACCTTTACAAGGCATGTCTGTAACACTATCCCTATAGTGATGTGCAGTGTACCCACAATCCCTTACGCGTCGAGGTCCCTCAGATTGTTTTTTTCCACCCAGATATTTGTCGCCTTTACGCGGAGCTCCTCGGGAGACATTGCAAATATTCACTCGACCTTTGGTCGTTATTTAACATTACATTCCTCCTTCGACGAAGCTGTTCTCTGCTGACAAGTTCTTCGACGGCTGTGCCTTCGACGGAGGAGACCCGTCGGCGAACACGTGGCCTGGCCTCGCCGGCCTCAAACAGTAGGGAGAGTGGGGTTGTGGGATATTATCTCTTTAAGAATGCCTTTCTCTTTCCCCACCTTTTCCTTCGGGGTTATCACGTCTGTCCGTTCCCTCAGCTATGGAGAGGACACCCTTTAGGTTTTGCCTGCGCTGCAAGGGCAAATTCACCTGGAAAGACTAGCACAAACGGTGCAACCGTTGCTTGCCACTCGACCACAAGGAAGATGGTTGTGCGGCCTGTAAGCTTCTTAAGCCCAAGACTTTAAAGGACCGCAGGGTCAAGAGGTGGGCAGCCTATGCCATGTCTAGGTCCGATTCCTCACCCGCCGCAGCCAAAAGTGGAGAGGAAAGTGATAACCCGACCTCCGCATGGGAGGTTGTACACCCCTCTAGGGAGCGGACACGCTCCTCGTCGTCTGTCCCCGGCCCCGACAAGCTCGCAAGCACTCACATAAGCACACGGCCCACGGCTCTTCCTCGTCGAAGACGAAGAAAGCATTAGCGCCATCGGAGATGCAGGTCCTACCGGCGGCCTCCACAGACCGTAAGGGTCCAAAGCCCCCCTCGCAACCGCAGATGCAACCAGCGACTGGGCTACCCCCAGATAAGGGCGCTATCACCAAACTGCCAGACGACGTGCCGCACCAGCGAGCGCCCGTCGGCGTAGCGGACGCGACACCTGTAACGTCGAGGCCAGAGGAACCCTCGACAGACCATTTAGTCGTCGAGAGCCTGGCGCGTATTGTTTCCAACGATAGCCAGAGACGGACAGCGAAAGACGCCGAATACCGCTCGCAAGGCCAGGGAAACGCTGAAAGGAAGGCAGGAACCGCCCCCTCCGTCGAAAGGGACTCCTAGCCTACTAGAAGGCTTTTCAGAAGGCGATGGGAGCTTATCTTCGACGTTATGGGATAAATCAAAGCGTTTACAGGCCGAAAGCCTCCCCCACCCCCCACCCCCAGACCGCTCTGGGCTACCACAAGGGACCTTAGAGACTCCAATTTTGCATGGACAAAATGGAGAATTTTATATCTACCCAATACCTGCCCACACCCAAAAGACCAAGAGAGGGGCCTCAGGAGGATCCTAGGGCTAAATACCCTAGGCTGTTTAACCCCCACAGGGGGATGCAGAGTTGTATGACCTCACTGAAGAGGACTCCCACTTTCATGAAGATGAGGAGTTCTTAGGTAACGAGCAAGAACAAAACATAGACCAGGAAGGTTTCGAGGATGACCCAGACATGGTTGATTGGGGGTTTTGAAGAAGACCCAGAAGAAGGTACTTCACAGCCCTGGCAGTCCCCATCAGCGTCTACAGACCCCGATGCCCTAAACCTCCCCCCCCCCCCCCCCCCAAAGACTCACCAATCGGGAATACGTCACGTATAGACGATCAACCTACCTTTAATGCACTACTACGTAAAGCAGCAGCGCATTTCGAAATCGAGACTGGGGAAATTTCTCCTGACATTAGGGCCTCATTACACGGTAGGCGGTAAGGGTTTACTGGTATTTTACCGCTACCGGTAAATCCTTACCGCCTTACTACGAGGTCCCTTTGCGGGTCGGGGATTTTAACACCTGCTTTTTGCAGGCATTAAAAACCAACCCGCAAAAGGACCCAGGGAGCTAATTACGGTACCGCAATTTGCGGTGCCGTAATTAGCGCCTTCCCCATTCCCATTATGCCCTATGGGGCAAAAATGGGAATGGGGAAGGGCAATGGTGGAAGGGGGAATTACCGCCCCTCCAACCTTGGAATAGGGCGGTAATTCCCCTTTCCACCAAGGCGGTGCCGGTATTTTACCGGCATGAACCATGGCGCTAATTGCGCCATGGTTCACCGCCTACCATGTAATGAGGTCCATAGACTTCGTTGAAAGGATTATCAAGGAGAAACCCCCTGTCAGTCAAACCATTCCCCTCCTTGCCTCAGTAAAGAGACGAATCACTCCTTTCGCTTTCTACACCCGCATTGGTCAGAGGGGTCAACCCAAGGGTAGAAAAATTATTTGGTCCTTCTCCATCGGACCCGTTATACATCAGGGGCCACTCAGTACCGGACTCCCTAGTAGGAACTAATACAAGAAAAAGGGCAGGGGTCCCGCTATCAACCAGCGAGGCACCTCAGATAAAGAAGGTAAAAAGCTGTATACCCTAGGTAAAAGGATTACAGCCTCGGCAGCCTTTTCCACTAGGATTGCTAACGACAACTCCTTACTGGCTAGTTATGCAGATGCCCAATGGAGCAAACTACGCAAAGACTTAAAAACTCGGCTTCTGGCCACGGTTACTGAGGGAACCTTAGTCAACCAGAGCATCATTAAGAATACTCTAGATGCTGCAGAAACAGCTGGCCGTTCCCTAGTCCAAAGAATCCTCCTCAAACGTCATGTCTGACTACGTAATTCGGGGTTTAAACCCAAAACACAATCATCTCTCATTAACAAACCAATAGAGGATGCCAACCTCTTTGGGAAGGCGGTGGATGACGCGCTAGAGAGTGCAAAAAAGGAATTTTGACACCATTAAGACCCTAGATCAGATTTCAAGGCCTCCCAACAAGCAAGGTTATGGAAACGGACGCTTTTTTCGAGGCAAACGCCAACATCAGCAACAGCAGCAGTACTCTGCAGGCAACTGGTCCTCGAATCGGAACCAGTGGACAATACACCCAGAGAGGACGGCGTCGTAGCAAGGGAAGAGGTCGGGGCTCTACCCCTAGAGGTTCCCAAGCCACAACACCAAATGACCCGAATATTCGGGTCCCCTCCCATGCATCGCCGGTCGGGGGCCGGCTAACATCCTTTCTTCCAGCATGGGAGGGAATAACAGCAGACCGCTGGGTACTATCAACCATAGCCCGCGGCTACTGTATAGAATTCAACCGCTCCCCGACATGCAGACCCCCACGGAGACGACACCTGTCACCAGAACACCTTGCCATCCTTCAAGAAGTGGACCAGCTACTAGAACAAGGAGTTATAGAGGTCGTGCCTCTATCACAGATAACGGAAGGTATTTATTCAGTGTACTTCCTTGTACCCAAAAAGGATTTAACCATGCACCTTGTACTAGATCTGCGCCCAGTGAACAAATTTGTAAAACCTCAAATATTTCGTATGGTGACATTACAGGAAGTAATCCCCCTGTTATCGCAAGGGGATTACATGACAACAATGGACATGAAAGATGCATATTTTAATGTTGCCAGCTTACAGAAAATACCTCAGGTTCATGATAGAGGGCAAACACTACCAGTTGAGAGTGCTACCCTTCGGCGTAGCGTCAGTGCCGAGGGTATTCACGAAAGTACTGGCAGTGGCAGCGGCCCACCTGCGCAGGTTGTCCATCCCAGTATACCCTTACCTCGACGATTGGCTCATAACAGGGGATTCTTACGAGACATGCTTCTCAAATACCCAAAAGACTGTAGACCTTTTGTTCCAACTGGGCTTCTCCATCAACGAGAAGAAATCCAGCCTAGAGCCCAGCCAAATCAAACAATTCCTAGGGGCTCTAATTCGAACAAAGGATGGCCTCGTCTTCCCCTCCAACGAGAGGGTCCAAAATATGTTTCAGATCCCTCAATATGTGGCCGGACGAGAGGTGACGGTGCGCAAAGCAATGCGTTTTGTGGGAATGATGGCGTCATGTATATATTTGGTACCTCACGCGAGACTGCGCATGCGTCCAATGCAAGAGTGGCTCAACCGCCAGTGGTGTCAGGCCAGCGGACAATGGGACGATCTAGTGGTGGTCTCGCAGGCCTTGGTTCTCTCGCTACGGTGGTGGGCGAAGGAAAACCTTGTCATAGGGAAACCATTCGCCACACCGCAGTGGAGGCCACTCTAACCACAGATGCATCCCTCACAGGATGGGGGGGCTCACCTATCCCATCAGACTGCACACAGAGTTTGGACTCCCGAGTGTAGCATCCAAACACATAAACTTGCTGGAACTGTTAGCGGTCTTCAAAGCACTGAAGGCTTTTCAGGCACACCTGCAAGGGAAGACAGTGATGGTCCTCACAGACAGCACCACAGCTATGTACTATCTGAACAAGCAAGGGGGCACTCGCTCTCCAGGACTGTCCAAGTTGTCCCAGAACATCTAGAAGTGGGCTCTCAAACACAACGTGTTCCTTTGTCACAACATGTACCAGGGGAACTCAATCTGCTAGCAGACGAACTCAGTAGAGACTTCCCTCTACCCGCAGAATACGAATGGCGGTTACAAGAAGACATTGTCTTTGACGTCTTCACACAATGGGGATTCCCAGAAATAGATCTCTTTGCAACTCTGGAGAACTCCCAATGCCAAGATTACACCTCCAGGTACCCCCAGAACCAATCCATGGGGAACGGTCTATCGATACCATGGTCAGGGAAATTTGTTTATGCTTTTCCCCTGACTCCCCTTCTCAACAAGATAGTGCACAAGATGCACCAGGAACCAGTCACCATGATACTAGTGGCCCCTATGTGGGCCCGGCAACCATGGTTCACTCACCTGATGGAGATGTCTGTCTCCACCGGTGAAACTACCCTGCCCGTACAAAGTGCTGTCACAGGACAAGGGCAAGACACTACACCCATGCCCACAGACTATGAACTTAGCAGCATGGCTCCTGCGATCATAGAATTTGGTCATTTACAGCTCCTGCAGAGATTCATGTACATTCTCAAAGAAGCTAGAAAGCCTAACACTCGCCACTGTTACTCTAGCAAGTGGAAAAGATTTGTCATATTGTGTAGACGTAAGAGCATCAACTCGGTTGACTGCTCTCCCACACAAATTGTTCTCTGCCTGACTCGCCTACTAGACTCAGGATTAGTGTTTAATTCTATTCAGGTTCATTTGGCTCCACTTTCCGCATACACCACTTCTCAACTTAAAGTGTCGTGGTGGAGAGTCCCAGTTATTAAGGCCTTCATGGAAGGAGTTAAAAGAATACACCCTCCCATAGCTAACCCAGCTCCCGGATGGGACCTAAATGTGGTACTAACCAGGCTCATGGGCTCACCCTTTGAACCCATGCACAAAGCAACGCTTAAGGACCTCGCCCTTAAAACTGCTTTTCTAATAGCGATCACCTCCATCAGGAGAGTAAGTGAACTACACGCGCTATCTATTCTAGACCCCTTTGTAAAAGTTCACAAAGATAAGGTGGTTCTACGCACACACCCTAGGTTTACACCTAAATTTGTTTCTAAGTTCCATGTGAACCAATCTATAGAACTACCAACGTTCTTTCAAAACCCTTCAAACTTGGGCGAAAAAAGCCTGCATACACTGGATGTGCGCAGGGCTGTTATGTTTTATAAGGAAAGAACTAGACCACTGAGAGACTAATCAGTTCTTTGTCCCGGTGGCAGCAGGAAGAGAGGGAGATGCAGTTTCAAAATCCACTATATCTAGATGGATCGTACAATGCATCACCCTCTGTTACACTCTTGCTAAGAGAGAACTACCCTTCAAGCCAAGAGCACAATCTACTCGAGGCACTGGGGCTTCCATAGCATTCATTGCAAATGTCCCTCTTTAGTCCATTTACAAAGCGGCAACCTGAAGTTCTATACACACCTTTACAAAACACTACTGTCTAGATGCCCACTCTAGATCTGATTCACAGGTGGGACAAGCAGTACTAAGACACTTTTTCTCTACTGTTCCTTCGCACAACCCACCTCCGGGTACTGCTCGCTAGTCTATGCACAGCATGTGATTCTAAGCAGATTAACAAACATCAGAAGACAATGCATTACTTGCCGTAAAAGCATTTCTGATGGTTGTATCTGCTTAGATTCACATGCGCCCACCCTTCCTCCCCGCTCGGATGGAAGATACATAGACAGGCTTTTCTCTCTCTTTTCTGAACTCACGTCTATAAGGCTCCCTTAGGGCAGAAAAAATACAGAGGGACCTCGACGCGTGAGGGATTGTGGGTACACTGCACGTCACTATAGGGATAGTGTTACAGACATGCCTTGTCGACGTCCCCCTTTTCGACTACGAAAAACAAAATGCAATACTCCAGTGACCACTGGATGTCGGACTATGCACAGCATGTGAATCTAAGCCGATACAACCATCAGAAATGCTTTTACGGTAAGTAATGCATTGTCATATATCTGCATGTGGTATGATTTTCGTTCTGAGCTGCAAAATCTCTTGAATGCTACTACAAATGTCTCCAAAAAATGGACCCCTGCCACAGCGCAGTGCTAATTCTTCCAGATGAAGCAAAATGGTACACCCTCCATATCAGGTCATGTGTGTGTGAGGTATGCACAAATGCTGCTTGGAACACTGCGGCACACATCGGAATGAATCAAAAATGGTTCATCACAAATTGGGGGACACCTTAATATCCCACAAAGTGATATAATGTGCCTCTTACATATAGAAATACAGAGGAAGTAATAACCTCTCTTCTGGTTACTCGGGAAGGCGTGACTGTTCTCGGATGACGTGAGGCATATAATTCTGCTGAGATCCTTTTGCAGCTTTGTTCTGGAGTCTTGCCACCAGGATTGGCAGTCTGAGATCATGCCAAAATGTGGATCTACAGAGCACCTCCAGTAGCAAAGAAAAGAGATTTAAAAAAAAATAATAATTTCTTTTAAAATTAGTACACTAAAGCCTATTATAGCTTTTTGTGCAACATGCAATCATAAACACATATTTAGTAGCAGTAACAAACCTATATAACTTACTCCATAAAATGACATGCATATTAAAAACGGTCCAGCCTGCATCACCATGAAATATTAAGTAGTACTTCCACCCTGCCCCAGAACCTGGTCAAGTGATAAATTAAACCCATGTGATCACCTTCAAAGAAGGTTGACCATAGTTTAGTTAAATTGATATGACTCATCAATTCCACAGGCCAAAATTCAGTTCTTCGAATTTCAACATTTAACACACAATCTACAACCGTGCAGATGTTTGGTCCCTCCCAACCGTACCCGTACGACCTCAAGTGTGCCAACAAGGTTGAATTTAATTTGTAGGTACGTGGCGGCAATCCAATTGTAAGGGTATGCAGTGAAGTAGCCATGGGTGCCCAAGCGGCGCAAATGATAGTCTACATAGTCTTGGGCCAAAGATGATGTAGCTAGACAGATGAGACGGTTTCTGATCAGTTTCATAGATTGAATTTTGGTGCGTTACATAGAACTTAAGAGATGAATAATCATTTAAATGATACCCAAATTGTTGCATCCATACAGAGGCCTCCCTGTGTAGTTTACACAGAGCAATATCTCTGCAGCCCAATACTTGTGCTTTAGTCAGCTGGGCATTCAAGGTTAGCAGCAGGTCTGAGGGAGATTGCATCCGCCCAGATCTCTGCACTATAAAGCATCACTGGGCATTTTATTTTTTAGATTTATACAATTTGAAATGGGGCGATTAGCGAAAAACCTGCCAGATGCTAACACCCACCTGTCAAGATCACTATCCCATGTAAAAGTTTGGTGAAAGCAAGGCCAAGATAATCGTACGAGGTGACCTGTTCAATGTACTGGTTGCCAAGGTTCAGATCCAATTTCTTCTTAGACTTGATGTTTTCAGTACAAAAGACCATAGACTTAGTTTTAGAGATGTTAATTGTCAGTTAATTGATATCAGCATAGTGATGTAACTTATCCAAATCACATTGAAGACCACAATGGGTAAAGTCAAGTAGGGCAAGGTTGTCCGCATAGCCAAGCCACAGAATCATAGAAGTCCCTAACCTGGGTGGAAACAATAGCAAGAGCTCAATCCCTCATATAAGTCCCAGAGATGAAAGATGAAATGATAACTGGACACAAATGCATCCTTACTCTAGCCATCCTGTGTATCGGTAGGGTCTGTAGTGGTGCAATAACGTCTGTATATTAACTCTTTAGTATTATTCCATAAACAATGCAATCCATATACACGTGAGTATAATAATCAAATAACTAAGTTTATCCAACCTATAAGAAACAATACACAAATCACAAGCATATTCCATACCCACCCTTGAGACGCAATAAATAGGACACAACATACACCAGATAAATCACAGGACAAAAAAAAGAAACCACCCCCACCTCCCATCAACCTCAATACCCCTACTGCACTATTACCAGTAACTGCACTTTTCAACCTACACCTATCCATACAGATCATTACATTTCCCCCATCTTTCCAAATATTCACCCTCTCGATTGAATCTGGTTGATTGAGATTTCTCAAAATGTGAAAGTACGCATGTCTACTTTGACTGTTGTATCCGAATAAAGGGAAATTATCATTCTGGGCAAACCAGAGGGAGTCCACCTATTGTTGAGGGGGTTGAATGCTGCACTGAAATCAATAAACACAGCATACGTACACTGACCTTTTGTGGCCAAAGAATAGTGAACTAAATTAACCATAGTAACGATATTGGTAAGTGTACCAGCCCCTTTTATGAAACCTGTTTGATGGATGGGTATCATTTTTGCAACCATAGCCCAATGATCTATTTTCAAAAGGAGCAATCTTGCATATGGTTTAGCTGGGGCATCAAGCATGGTGAGTAGCCTACCGTTGTTTGCCTCACGTTGGGAGCCTTTTTTATGCACAGGGACTATGATGCTTTCACACCATGTTTGTGGCGCAAACAGATTTAAAGAACTGATGTAGCCGCTTTCCCCACCAAACCTGATTAAGCTTTTAGAGGGAATTACAAAGGCTGTATGGTCCTGGGGCTTGTGAGGTTTCTTTAATGTGGGAATGATCTTACGCAGCCTGTATTGTGTTGGAGAACAATACCAAGAAGCTACTGTAAGATCTTGTTCAAATGTACAAACAGGCTGTTTGCCAAGATTAGACTGTATGAATGCCTCCCACTTTTCCTTATTTACGTTGGCCGCAGTTAACCAGCATTGTAGCTGTGGCCCGAAGAGCTGCCAAAACAGCAGGCAATTATTTTGTTGGATGGCAGTGATGTAAGTACTTGCCATCTGTGTTTTTTTTATTTTTGTTGTTGTCCTTTGATAAAGTTTGTGCCAGGAAGAATACATTTTTGTTTTCCTTACTCCGGCAAGGCCTGCTACAACTGTGCCCTTGTGAGTGTAAACAACAATGTTATGCAAATCCTTACGCAGCGCCCTTTTAGCCTCCCTTATATTTTTGTCATGATCATGAGGCCCTCAAAAGCCAAGAGGGAGTAGCAATAGACGAGGGAGCCAAAATATTTGTGATGGCATTCGGATAATCTACAAGTATAAATTTGCTCAGGGCACAGTTAGCATCCAATAGAGTATGACTCCCACTAGGCAAGAGGAGGGTGTAAACACCCAGGGTAGGTGCACAACCCTCCGGATTGTTCTCAAATAGCTCAATTAGACAACCATACTCAAAAGATTCCAGTTCTAGATTGGCTATTGGACTTATCAAGAGGCGGGTGTGAAACTTTAGTGGCCATCAAAATAATTTGTGGGAAATGATCGCTCACCTCTCTAGGCAAAACCGGCATATATATATAGGTCACTTCGAAATGAGAGCCAAACATGGTTTACATGGTTGAAGTGGACCTGGCCATTACTCTGCTAAACTTTTCAGGGTTATAATGTTCATGTCTCCCATTCAGTGGGCACAGATCACTTGTGCCCAACAGTTTTTCCCAGTAAATTCCAAGTTGATCAGTAGTGTTTTGCACGATCCCTCTTCCGGGTAAAGATTCGGGGGGATTCTAGAATTGAAGTTATCCATCAATAAGATTACACATCTAGATAAATAAATTGTCATTAATGCAAGAACAATACTTTTCAAGCTCCTAGTTTGCTTCAGGCCGGATGGATAGTAGATGTTGTTAAGCACTTACAAATCTGCCCAACTCGTAAGACAATATGGCTGCAAATACAAAATCGGGTGAACGTAAAAAATCTGCCCAACAATCATAATACAAGGCAATATGCCTGCAAATACAAAATCGGAGTGAACTTTAAGATCTACCAGGCTGAAGGTCGGATGAGCACTAATAAGAAGGTGCCCTTTTAGGAGACCCAGTGGACCTTTGGTAGCCAATTTCTGAATGTTCAGCTGGTCATCCAGTAAAACATCCATCAGCCAAGTTTCCTGCAGAACATTTCCACTAAATGGATTTAAATTATTAAGACCATCGTCCGCAAATAAATGGGCAAACCCTCAGGTAAGCAAACTAAAACCATGGCTAGGGGTGCAGTGTTGAAAAATGTATTGATATGAGTTATTTTTTACTGTCACATGGGCTGGAGTAACTGGAACAATAGGTGTGCATGCTGTTAATGTTTGTCCGCACTGATGAATGGGAGAACTAGGGGACGGATTACCGTCTACTGCCATGAAGGACAAGAGGCACTTTTTAACATGTATTATGGAGGCAAAGATTTCAAAAGAATCGAGATGTCTGTATATGCTGTCTTTTGAAAAATATATTGTATTTTAAAACTGAATGTAAATGCGTCTGGGAAATAAGATACATGCCGTTTTAAATAGGTTATTCAAAGGAAATAGAAGTATCGGTTACAGATGCATTATGTGTTATAAATTAATCGGAAGCAATGAGGATAAATGCATTGTTGGAAAAGGCTGGCTTTTTTGTGTACACATCCACTTGGGGTATGGTGTATGGAAAGAGCATTTGATTACATGAAAATGTTGAGAATGTATTGATATAACTTGATGAAGTAACTGCAAAAACAATGGAAAGATTGAATGGGACGAAGAGCTCATAAAATAAATAAGGGTGTATTGTTTTAGGTAATATATACATGTGAGCTGCTTGTAATGCTGAATGATGAAGGTGATATGACGGCAAGCATGTGGGGTGAAGAATTTGAGGGCATACGTCGAATTATGTTATGTAGATGTATGCATTGAATCCTAAATGAGCCAGTGCAAATGGAGTGAAGAGTTTAGGAATGCACATTTCTTATGGTTGAAGTTAGATATTATATTGGAATGACAGGCTCTTGTGTGCATTAGAAGGGCTTGACAGCTATGAATAATGAGGAGTTGAAACCCTAAGGGTGGGAGCCTCCAGTCTGCGTGCAAGCGCATCGATTGCCTTGGTAGACGACGGGCTCGATAAACCAAGACTATGCTGCAGCCTGTGCGTAATGACACATTCATAACCCAGCCTATAAGAAAAATAAAATCGACTTTGCACTGCCGGATAAAGGCGATGGTCGTGTCCTGACAGAAATGGACGCATATAGTAAACCAATCCTAATCATCGGGAACCTCTACTAGTGTAATGTCCCTTGAAGAAAGGACCCGCAGCTGTGGTGTGTGGCGACACAAGTCGAAGAAAGCGGAGCGATTTAGCACAAGGGCATTTTGGAGGTGAAAAAAAACTCTGAACTCGGATAACTCTTTTGTGAGATGTGCCTAATCGATGCCCCTCCCTTTTTGTGCTCTTCTGCAGGGTAATGGTAGCCACCGTTTCAGGGCGAAGACCTTTAAGTTCAGTGATCAAATATGGAGACGTCGATGTAGTAGGATTATTCAACAAGGCACACCTACAGGTTTGATGGATGAAATTGGAAATCTTGCAGTGTCCCATCAAGGGCTGGCCGAGGCATGGGCCAATTTTAGAGCAGGCAAGCGGTTCAGTATCATAAAGTTGATGTATGTCTTCTAAAATAAGAGTCGCTACAAAATTGTTTGTTCTGGTGGTTACGTTGGTGCGGTTTGTAGACCATTGTCGTGCCTTTGATGTAAACCGTACTGTACGTTGGTATTAGACTGAATGTTGATGACTGCCCCAATATTAGGTAGCTCCTTGAGGGAAGGAATACATGTCCTATCAAAGGAGGAATATTCAAGAAGATTAACTCGTTTGCGCTGCCATCCATAACTTCAGCCTTTGATTAACCCGCTTAATATCTCTGTTTTGAAATGGATCACTGTTTTTGGGTTTGCTAATGTATTATCCTGATGTGTGTACACTCCGGTTTAAAATGAGGGGATTTAGTGAGGAACTTTACTGATACCTTGGTGATTTCATGGGTTTTTGTGAGAATAGTTGCTTTCTCTTTGTCGGAAATCTTGCATAGTAATGGAGTTATAATGTAATTTGGTTATTTTCTCTCCATAAAAAGGACAGGCAGGTGACGCCGAACAAACCCTAAGTGCATAAAATCACCTGAAAAAGGCTATAAAAGGTTGGAACCAAAGAATCGCTGTGAAGCAACATGTATGTGAAAGGTGCTTGGCCTCATGCTGATCTATGAGGAAGCGGTGGTAGACCGGCGGAGGAGCAGGAGCCTCTCCTGCCTCCACCTCATACAGGATGATGTAGACTGCTCATGTATAACCCTGCTTTGTGTCTCACTTGGATGCAGTGTCATCTTCAAACATACAACTGGACTGCTCTGTGGAATGTCACAGTCACCGTTCTCTGGTAACCAACAATTCTGTAATGCTCTCCAACCCCATGAACGCTCCTAAATCGCCATCCCAACTGCACAGTCAAAGCCAGATTCTTTGCCATCGCTGCCTTTACAAATTTACAGTGTGTTCCAGGAAAGGAAGCAAGTTTTCAGAAACTGCAATGAAAAGTACACCCCCTCAGTTTGCAGATAACATGCAGTGGTACCCAGTGCACCACACACGGCTGTCCCAGAGATATCCAGTCAAAATATCTAAAACATTACAGTTTGTTTTTTGTTTTTTGTTTTATTCATATTTATTTAGTGCACAACAGCCCGAGGACATCGTGGCACTTGTTACAGAACAAAGCTTAGTTACTTAGTTACATGGTCATTAGCAATATATATACAGGTTGCAATATAGTTACATAGTCATTAGCAGTATATACACAGGTTACAATATAGTTATTACATTTGTGTTATATTACAATATACATGGCAGAAGTGGAGGAGGCAGTCCTCCACTTGCTAGTTGAGGAGAGTGGGCTTGAGGTTGTTGCGGAAGACAGATGGAAGTTTCAGCTCTAAGGGTGGCAGGGAGTGAGTTCCAGAGTTTTGGTGCAATATAGAAGCCTAGACCTCCCGCTGTGGCTCTCTTTATGCGTGGTATGTGTAGCTGTTTGGTGTCCTGAGCTCTGGTGGGGTGAGTGGATGTGGTCCTTGATATTGCTTCAGATGGGTATGCTGGAGTGGTTTTGTTGATGCACCTGTGAGTGATGGTGAGGATTTTCAGAGTAATACGGTCTTTGACCTGGAGCCCCGGGGCTTCACGTCTGGCGTGGGATATATGGTCTCTTCTAGGGATGCTCATGGCGGCTCTGAGGGCATCGTTTTGTGTGGTTTGCAGTCTGTGAATGTTTTTGGCGGAGGTGCCAGCTAGAAGGGTGTTGCAATAATCGAGTTTGGCTCCTATAGTTGCTCTAGCTATGGCCAAGCGGTTGGGGGTGGATAAGTAGGGTTTAATGGCATTGATGAGTTTGGTGCTGAACGCTGATGCAGAGGCTATGGCGCTGACTTGTTTGGTCATTGATTGATTTGCATCAATGTGAACACCTAGAGTCTTGACAGAGGATGATACGGAGATGGTTGAGTTGTCTATGTTGAAGTTGTTGTATTGGGGGCTTAGTTTCGATAATGTGTTTGACTGGCCCAGGATGAGAATTGCAGTCTTTTCACCGTTAAGACAGAGGCCATTGATCGCCATCCAAGCTTGGATAGTGGCATAGATGTTGTGATGGGCCGTGGCGTCTTGGTGATAGAGTCCAGATAGGGGTAAAAACACTTGAGTGTCGTCTGCATAGTTTGTATATGCAAGACCCATGGAGTCAAGTAGGTCGAAGAGGGGTTTTGTGAAGAGGTTATAGAGGGTGGGGGCTGTACAAGGTCCTCGGGGGGACACAGCAGTTTATAGTGGTAGGATCTGCGTTAGCTGTGTCGGAGTAGACCTTCATGGCTCTTCCTTCAAGGAAGGAAGTTATCCAGGATGCTGCTTGATTAGAGAAATGGGCTACATGGGTGAGGTGGGTGGTGAGTGTTTGGTGATCTACCAGGTCAAAAGCAGCTGATAGATCGACTAGGAGGAGCAAGGCAGGTTTTCCTTTGTCCATGATCTGTGAAATTTGTTTTTTTAGGGCTAATAAGGCGGATTCTGTTCCATGCTCGACACGAAAGCCAGATTGTCTTTTGCCTAGTATGGAGTTGGCTTCTATGTATGATTGGATCTGGATGTGAGCTGCTTTGTCCAGGATTTTTAGGAGGAATGGGACTGTTGTTATCGGTCTGTAGTTGTTGGGTTGCGCTGGGTCAAGTGTGGCCTTTTTTTGAAGTGGCCGCACCCAGGCTTCCTTGAGATTGTTTGGGACAGTTCCTGTTTGGAAAGATACGTTAATGAAGGCAGTAATCGGGGGTGCTAAGTCATTGGCCCATTCCTTGATGATTTTGGGAGGGCAAATGTCTGCTTTGCAGAGGGATGGTTTGAGGTTTTTGATGAGATTAAGGACCTCAGGTTCAGTGACGTTTCTGAAGGAGAATTGAGCGTGATTGAGATTACTATGCTTGTCTTGTGTAGGGTGGTTGGTTTTTTGGTTTGGGAGGGCTTTGCAGTGGTTTTAGGTTTTGTTCTGGAGGAATTTTATTTTGTTGAGCATGGCGGACTGAATGCTGGCACACCAGGCTTTGTCTTTAGTTATCTCGTCAGCGGTAGCCGTAGGAGTGACTAATTCATTAAAGATTGCGAATAGTTCTTTAGCTTGGGAGTTGGCCTTTGAGATCCTATCATTGAAGGAGTTGGATTTTGCTGCTAAGACCATAATGCTGAAAAACACTGCAAACATTAATTAGATAAATAAAGGGTAGTTGGGTAAAGGGGTTGAAATGGGTTGGTAGCAAAACAGGGGTGTTGGTGATACACCCCGAAATGAAGAAAAATAATGGCTTTTCGGTATTTTGTCCATGATTAAATTTACCACTCTGTAATTGTGGTCAGTAAGATCATATATAACTGTCCCCCGATTCCTTGGCTCAATTCATGATTTCATAATACTGTGCCTCAGTGCCCTGCCTAAATTCATGGAGTCACACCGCCAACCGGACCTTACTGCTAGGCATGTGACAGGATGACTGTGCTGTGATATAAACATCCCACACACCTCTGCATCGTCACACACCTTGCTCCGCCCTCATTTTACACAACATAGCAAGGGGGAGCTGTGTGCATATGCCCAACCTGCAGCTGCAGAATCGGGCCATGACCCGGAGGAGAAAGAATTGGAGGAAGTTAAGGGCGAGGGAGAGGCAGTGTGATGCACAACATGGGAGAACACTGGCCCATGAACATGTGGACAATGTATTTCTGCGTTACTTTGGAGATTCCCACACATGATCGGTCCGATTCTGTTCAATGCCAAACCTAATCCCATCCGTTTTTGTAAAAACATTTAAAATGCACCTTCAGTTTGTGTCAACTACCTTTCTTTAAGAAAATAGGTGTACTCTACTCCCCCACCCTATACCCCAACATACACCTCCCTGTCCCAAAGAGCATCACCACCATGTAGCTCTCATGCACTAGACGGACAGTCAGAGTAGACCTATTATTGGGCATGGAGGTACTTGAGTCCTCTGTGATGGAGTCCGATGGGGATAGTAGTGGGGAAGTCCTAGGCAGCCAGTTGTGTTGGGATTCGCTTGCCCACAGAGAATGTTCATTTCATGGTCCCTCATATTCCTTGCCTCTGCAGAGTTGTGGGCTCCACTACGACCAGCTCTTCTTGGAGGAATATCTCCACACCATTCTCTACACCTTTTGCAGTTGTTCTTCCTTTACTCCACCGGTTGATGGGACAGCTGCTCCATCGGGTCCTACCTCTGTTTCAACTCAGACCTGTGCGTATGGTCCTCGATCTCAACAGCCTTTAGACCTTTCCCTCCAACCCCAATGTCGGTGCTACTAACCCATGGGGTCGTTTTCAGTACTAGCAGCAATGCCAAAATAATCCTCATCTGTCAAAGAATGGCCATCTGATAAAGGACAGGATAGCCTGTGCTTTAGTTTTAAATTCTTATTGACATAAAGATGCATGTATCTCTGTTTCTGAATGGGAGGTCTGCTAATCCGACCTCCCTTTTATAGAGGCTCCATGCCAAAATTATAATGTAGCGAGGTGCCTTTGCTGAGACGGCCCCCTCCCTCAGCCCTGCAGTTTAACAGGACAGGTTCAAATGTCATGTGCATTCCAGATGCTGGCACACAATGTTCCTGCAGGCAGCAGTGGCATTTTGCTATTCTGCACCTCTGTTTCCAAACGTAATAATTGTTTGCCTTAATCAGTTCGGAGGCACATAAATCTTTAAATATTATCTACGCCTGGTTGGGACATGGTGACTACTAAGAGTACATAATTATACGCCAAAGCAATTTGATATCACACTAGTGTCAGCTCTTTAAGCAGGGACCTGCTTTGTCTGGACTGATGTGTATTG
This sequence comes from Ambystoma mexicanum, assembly GCF_040938575.1. Taxonomy (NCBI): domain Eukaryota; kingdom Metazoa; phylum Chordata; class Amphibia; order Caudata; family Ambystomatidae; genus Ambystoma; species Ambystoma mexicanum. Next base: position 107,589,004 of record NC_090938.1, on the reverse strand, counting down.
GTGCATGGTCTAACTGTCTCCACAGCTGTAATGTGGGACAGTAGCCGAGCTGCTGCCTTTTCAACTTCCTCTTAGGACACAGGAACCCTTAGCAGGAGATCTCCTAGGAATCCATACTTAAGACAGAACTGACATAACCAAGCCAAACTCACACCGGGGTACTGACCGGTGTAGTGCCTTTTCAGTCAGCAGACAAATGAAGGGAGCAGAGTTGGAGTAGCCAGAAGAGAGAGGTTGGCACCACCTTGGAGTTTGTTGGGGCTCTGTACACCTTCCTGCCTCCCCTTTCCTACAGGACAAGGCATATGTATGAAGTCAGAAGGCAAGTGCTGATCGCTACAACAGCAGGGGTTGGATCACTTGCAGCAGGCATGCTTTGGACCAATCTCTGGTGACTTTTCGCCTTTATAAGGAGAGGACCAGCCATAATTCCTAGATTGATCATTTGGCTCTTACAAGGTAAGGAGGATTCACTGGACCTCTGTTGGGTGTTCAGCCTTCTCCTAAACATTCTGCCTCAGCATTGAAGACCGAAGGCATCCAAGGTAAAGGAGAACTAACCCCAGGTAACATTGGGGCTGAGTTGCTGTGGACCAAGGCCTCTCTGCTGCTACGCTGGATCCAGGACCCTGTTCACTGTAGGTGAAGGATCCCCTCTGGATGTCGGCCAAGCTCCCCAGATTGAGAGTGCAGAACAGACCGGTTCACTGTGTCCTGCAACCCCTGGGTTTGGACTCGGAACAACCTAGAAGAAGTTTGGAATCCTATTTCGATGCCTTGAGAAATCTATGAGCTGGATTGACCGTGCTCGGCAATTCGAAAGGCAACGGGACTTGCAGTGTTGCCTTTGGCACTCTGTGAACCTTCAAACTGCTTGCTGCATTTTGAGCCATTTAGACGTCAGCTTGACCGATAGAAGCGGGCTGACTCGTCTCGACCCAATCGCAGGCCCGACAACTCGGGTGGGAGCAACTGACTTGAGTGCTGATTCGACTGCTGGAAGCCATCAACTTGGGCATCTAGAATGCTGACTCGACCCAGCAGGAGCGCACACCTTTTGAATTGATCCGATACTGACTATCAGGGGGATCTCATCAACTCAAACGTCTCAATGCCCGCCCAACTGTGGCAAAAGCCAAGCTTGATGCTTTTCAGCATCGGAGACAATGATAAAGGCACTGTGAAAAGGCGCTCTTTCCCCCTGTTCATTCTTTGGGACCAAAGTGATAGTCCAACCCCCCCCTACTATTTCGAACAAGGACTTAACTTTGAAAAGTGACCGTTTCTAGTCCATTGACTGAACACCCCTGCCCATCTACCCATGGTGGCCGTTCACAGAAGTATGCATTATTTGTGCTTCTTCACAGGGTTAGGTTTTTCTAGTGTTTTCTAATGGTTCATTTAATTTTTTTGATTTAAAGGCTATATTTGATAGAACCTTGATTTGGAGACTTTTTTTATTTTATTTTATTATTTTTATTCTATTTTGGAACCATTATGCAAGTTATTTGGATTGCTACCGTTAGCAGCTCACACCTCCTCCTGGAGATGTAGCCTTCTCTCCAAAAAGGCAAAAAAGGGAATACCTGTCGGGCTGTGCCTGCTTCATCTTTGTGATTGGGATAGCTGTGCCTGCTTCCTCCGCCACTGCCTGAAATGTTGTTTTAAATTCAGGGCTTTTGGAGGCCTTCCATTCTCTCCAGCCTGAAAGCGCAGCTCAAGGAAGGACATTTCACTATTTAGTCTTCACAGCCATCTTTCAGGTGCCATTAAACAGTTGCATATATATCAACGACCTCATATGTTAACAATCTTCACAAGAGTGGATGTCCCAGTCTACTGAGTGATAAAATGCTGGTTGGGTGTGCCAGATCAGAGCCGGCCCAAGGCACGGGCAGTCTGCGCCATCCCCTTGGGCCCTGCGCTCTTGGGGGCTCCACAATCACCAGCTGAACCGAGTATATGAAGTTATATACATTGCATTTAATGAGGGCTGTCTGCTTCCAGGGACAGGGCTTTTTGTGCCCGTCTTAGCGAGCTTGTTATGTCCGCAGCCAACCCCATGCGACTCTGCTAGAGAGTATCCCCCTACCTCCCCAGCAGCCCATAACCCCCCCTGGGGCCTCACAGTTGGGGCTTATCGCGTGCTTTGTTTTAGCAGAGCATTTAAAGTGGAAGTTCTCTATAAGTAATTGCTCTATTTAAGAACCATTGTTTTGGACAAGGCATTCAAAAGGCATATTTTATTCTGAAGGCACATACAAAAAACTAGTTTTATGCCCAAATTGTCTTTTCTGAGGAAAATTAAAACATGAGAAATGTTGCAAACTATCTCGCTAGTTTTCATGTTCACTTTTTGGTGTTTCCAATACATGTATTGTTTTGTAGAATATCACATTTCACTCGCATCAAGGGAAGTATGTCTTTGTCTAACAATGTTACCTTTTCAAATGGTTTGTTCTTGAAAGAAAGCCCTACGAGCCATTGTTTTTAAGTTTCTTTTGTTGAATTGCATTCTGGTATTTGTAGTCTTCAAGATAAGGAAGAAATAACACATTTGTACTCTTTCAGTTTACCATATTTCTATAAGGATCCCTATATTTCTGGAGTACTTTAATGATGATCTGTGTGTTGTTCAAGTCCTCTTTATAAAACAGAGTATTGTTGAAAGCCAAAAGTGGCGGTGATGGGAGCAGGGGGGACTGGTGGGAAGGAGAGGATACATTGGTTGTGATGAGTTACCAAGTTCATGGACATGGGAAGCACGGTTGCTGGACTGAAGGTGTTCTCCCTGGTCCTGTGCAGTTTGAGGGTATATGTGGGTAGACCGCGTCCGCCCACTTTTCACTGAGCGGACGCCATCCCTCTTAGGTGTTTTTGAGGCCGGTATGCAAACAAAGTTTGTTTGATCAACTGTTCAGCCTCCAGTATTTGAAACCAGGATCTCATGCTCTCAGGACACACCCTCACAAGACCATGTGGAAATCTCTTCAAAGCACGTCTTTTATCTGTATTTTGCTTTCCATGGAATATTTCAAGGTACATTTTTGCATTTAAAAGTTGTGCACCTTTTATACTTTGCAGGCAACGTTAAAGGAAAATCTCCTCTGGTTTCTTTTCAGGTATTGGTGTTTTTTTTTTTTGAAAGACAATGTTCATTTGCATTGCACATTTTCTTCTATTAGGAAAGGGCACATGAAGTAGATTTGCATATTTCACTTTAAGATGCATTCAGTCCCTGTGTGTAGGTTTATGAGCCCCCCCACACTTTTTTGGACTTGAACCCTATTGATAACATTTGAAGACCTGCAGAATTGCTTACTCTGACTGCTTAAATACCTTCCCGCAAAATGGGCTTTGCTTCGATTGCACTATACGACAATCCTGCAGCAAAGGCACTTTGCCCTGTTTGGCTCAGAACGAATTCTCACCCGTTCATCCTTGGAACCTGCAGGAAATGACATGCCATATCTAATAGCCATACAGTTTGGCTCATTCTGTGCATGTTTAGCAGATAGGGTAGGAGGTGAGCACTGTGACGAGAAAGAGCAGGGCAAGGAGTAATGAAGACTGCACACAAGTAATCTGGGAATTACTTCCATGTTCCTCTTTTTCGTCTAAATACTTACCAATACAAAACTCCAAGAAGCTTTGGCCAGAGGTTCCATTATTCGGGTTCCCCTCCAAGCCCGGCAGGGAGCTGATTGGTAGTTGCATGAGACAGCCCAGCAGCCTTCCAGGGACCAGAGGCGTAGACGGGGTCGGGCCTGAGGGGGGAGGGGGGGAGGGCAAGGCCCACCCAAAATCTGTAAATGCCCACTCACCTGCTCTGGGTAGGCAATTGCAGATGTTATTGTCACTGCGGTGGGCTCAAATGCATTAGCTTCAGGCCCCACTTGGTAGACAATATTGCCTGGGACCCTGGGACTACTCCAAAATAAGCCGCCCTCCTGATATTGCAAAATACGTAATCTCAACAATTCATATCCTGAAACGGTTGCTTTGATTCCCATGGATATTGAGGACTCGTTTTGAGACATTAACTGTGATGCAAGTTAGGAGGCCACACACATCTTGCCGCCCTCACCTTCAGGACAGACATCTCGTATGAATCTGTACTACGAGGGCGCAGTAAAAGGCTGCATCGGGTGCACTCACGACCCTGCCCTGCTGCAAACTGCAAGCATCCTATCCCAGCACACTGAAATCCCAACTGCATAAGAAGTATGTTTTATGTGGAAAAGTTGAGTTGGGGGGGGGGGGGGCTGCTATATAATAGTGGAGGCATCCCTACGGTGCTCGCCCCGCCCATCTGACAGCCAAATATGTGCACACTTGAGCACAGTTTAATTTCTCTCCATTCAAACCAAGACATCTTTGTCTTTTTTGTTTTGTTATTGTCCTAACTCGAATCGTCCATTTCTTCTAATGAGCTGCCACGCCTTGCCGTCCCCCGGCGCTGCCTGGGGACTAATGACCAGATGGGTTCCATTCTGGCCCGAGGGGTAGCCCAGGGCCATTATCCGCAGTCCCTGGTTACAGCCTCTGGACATATTTTGACCTGGCATAATTGCCACCGAAAAACGTTGCAGGGACTTGAGAGATGCTTCGAAGGACTTGTAAGTATCTTGTTTTTCGCTGCATGCATATGCTGTTTGCTTGCATTCCCGGCGCATAACGTATATTGTATACGGTTTCCATAGGCTGATAGGAAGCCGCCATTGCCTGTGCTAAAGGCTGTATGCGTTTGCTCTGACTTTATGGCAGAGGATTATGGAATTCATAAACGACTGCTATGACATTAGAACAGGATAAAAGGACATTCGCTCTGGCGGCCATTTTTGATTTGTATGTCAATCGGGAACGGTTCATATAGTTCCATCATGCCTGAATTCTGCACCCCGTGCTGTGCTGGTTCGTGTGGGAGGGGAAAAGAAATTATGGATGGTTAACCTCAGTTCTGCGCGACATAGACAGCGTTAGCTTCACTCCCATGACAGAGGCCTACTCCAGTGCTCAGCGGGGAGCAGCGCGGCAAGGAAGACACGACCACTCTCTAAGGTGCATAAACCCGGACTGGCGCGCTGACGCCAGTTCCGGTGATTCCTTTATTTCCTTATCGTCACGTGCCCCGGGCTAACGGGTCACGTGACACCACATTCCTCCCCAACTTGGAGGTTTTTAACCAACTGTTTGACATATGTGATATTAGCAAGATATCATTAGCTCCACTGTCTTAGAGTCTGTCTTGGCAGGGTTTCCTGTATATTCCGTCCACACGTACCCTTTAAGACGGGACGACGGTCTGGGTCTTTCTCTTAGAAGGTAGCGAGTGCTGCTTCTCTCCGGTGTGTCTGTTCTCGGGGCAGCCGGCAAGGCTGAGTCTTCTTGCTGGGGCGGTGTCTCGGAGGTGGGTGTTGTGGCGCGCTCTTGACAGTGTGTTGTTCTGGGGCGTGAGGGGTGCTGTCGCCTCGCTCCTTGAAGATCCTGGTTGCTCTTCCCACAATTCAGCTGGTACTCTCCTGAAATGCGACACGTTTCTTGTCACGGTCTCGTTTCCTCGCGTGGCGGTGACCATGCTGTGGTTCGTCGCGGTAACTGTCCATGGTTGCAGCTCGAAGTTAAGGGACATCTTCTTGGGTGTTTCTCGGTTTCTGACAATTACTGTATCACCTGGTCTTAGTTCTCTGTGGCGGGCCCGCCGGGCAGTGCTTTCCTGTTTGTTCCGCCTTAGTCGCGCCTCTTCTATGGCTAGGATGTCTGGTTCGGGGGCTACCCATCGAGGGTGTATGGGGAGCTCTGCCTGTATCGGTACCCCGAGCATGAGGGCGGCAGGGCTGACCCCAGTGGATGAATGAGGGGTTTGCCTGTGTGTTCTTAGGAATCGATAGACAGCTTTCAGCCATGGGTGTCCTTTTCCTTTGGCGATGCGAATGACTTTGTTCAGCGACCCCATAAATCTTTCTGCATCGCCATTCACCTGGGGCCATCTGGGGGTGATGCGCTGGCGTTTTACGTTCACTTCTTTGAAGAATTTGCGCAGTTCTTGGCTGGTGAATGATGGGCCGTTGTCGCTCTTCACCTTCCTCGGAATTCCGTGTGTCGCGAAAATCTTCTCCAGTGTGAGAATCGTGGTCTCCGCGTTTGTGGATGCGACGTGCTCTACCTCAGGGTATCTGCTGAACTCGTCGATCACTACGAGTAGGTATCCCTCGCCTGCGATTGTGCAGTGATCCATGCTGACTGCATCCCACCGCTTGCTGCTTCTCGGAGCGCTGCTGAGGGGTTCCGGGTTCTGTGGTCTCCTGGATGCTTGGCACGCAGCACATGATTCCACCAGCTCCATTACTCTTTGTTGCATGTTGGGCATCCACATTCTAGATTTGAGGTATGCAGTGGTCTTGATGACGCCTTGGTGACCGCTGTGGGCTAGCCGTAGGGCTCTCTCTTCCAATGACTCGGGTAACACGATGCAGTGGCCTTTGAGGATCACTCCTTCCGGAGCAACGGAGAGTTCGTGTCGTATCCCGAACAGTGCCCGGAGTTTGGTTTGGGCCGATGTGGTGCGCTGGGCTATGGAAGTGAGGTATGTCTTCCAGTTGCCTGATTGGATGGCGGTTATAGTGTGTTGCAGGATGGTGTCTGCTTCTGTTTCATCGGCTATTTCTTTTAAGGTGAGGGCGCGTGGTCGGGCGCAGGCGACCACGTGGCACACGAGTTCGTCCGTTTCTTTCGAGTGATGTTGTTCTCCCTTGGTGGCAGGACAAATAGTCCGCTGGGTTGTCTGTCCCTGGGCGGTAGTCGACCTCTATGTTATAGGGCTGTAGCTGCAGCATCCATTTCTCAATGCGTGCCGGGGGTGGGGAGCAGAGCCTCGGAATATCGGGATCAGTGGCTTATGATCGGAGTAAACGTTTGCTTGTTTTCCGAGCAGGTATACCTTAAAATGACGACATCCCCACAGGATGGCAAGGGCTTCCTTCTCAATGTGAGCATAGTTTTGCTCTGGTTTGGTGAGCGCCCGACTGGCAAACGCAATAGGGAACACATTACCCTCGTTGTCTGTTTGAGTTAGGACAGCGCCTAGGCCTACTGGGCTGGCATCTACCAGTAGTTCGGTGTGCCTGTCTACGTTGAAGAAGGCCATGGTCGTTGATGCTGACAATGTGTCTTTGATCTGTTGGAAGGCTTGTTGGTGGATTGATGTCCACTCCCATTTCTGGTCTTTTTTGGTCAGTTCACGTAGTGGGCTTGCGATGTTAGCAAGGTCTGGGATGAAGCGTGCACAGTATGTCACCATTCCCATAAAGCTTCTCACCTCTGTGGCCGATTGAGGTTCTTTGGTGTTCTTAATGTTGTTTACTTTTGATGGATCAGGGGATACGCCTTTGGCACTGAAAATATATCCAAAGAAGCATAGCTCCTCTTTTGCGAATTCGCATTTCTCCGCATTCAGCGTTAGGCCTGCTGTTTCTAGCCTGTTCAGGACTGCTGCTAGGCGTTTGTGGTGCTCTTTCTCATCTGAGGCGTACACAAGAATGTCGTTGCTGATATTTGTGGTGCCATCTAGGCCTGTGATGACTTTGCAGATTTCGTGCTGGAAAACTTCGGCCGCCGAGGATATTCCAAAGTTAAGTCGTTTGTACCTCATTAGCCCAAGGTGAGAGGAAAATGTGGTGATGTACCTTGAGTCTCTGGCTAGTTTGAGTTGGTGATAGCCCGATCGTAGGTCTAGTTTGTTGAAGATTGTCGCTCCAGTGAGATCTACGATGAGCTCGTCTATTGTTGGGGTAATGTGGCGTTCTCTACCGATCGCCGCGTTGGGTAGCCTCATATCTATACAAATTCTTACGGCATTGGGCTGTTTCGGTTTTTGGGCCACCACCATTGGTGACACCCACGGGGTAGGACCCAATGTTTTTTCGATTATCCCTGCTTCTTCGAGTTTGGTTAGTTCTTCCTCTACGGCCTCACGCAGATGGAATGGTATCCGCCGGTGCCGTACTGCTTTCGGCTCAATCGTGGGGTCTATGTGGAGTTTGATTGTGCGGCCTTTTAGACACCGGATGCCTTGGAACAGTTTCTTGTGTTGCTGTAGTAGGTCGTCAAGATCGTTGTGTTGGAGGCTAAATGCAAAATGAATTAGCTTTAGTTTCTCTGCAGTCTTGCAGCTGGCAAGTGTTTCACAGCCAGCATCCACTACATAGATGCTTGCCCTGCAGCTAGTGTTATTGTGGGCGAAATCAGACTTGAAAGACCCTAGTACGGGTAAGGGTCTCTTACATCCATACGCGTATAATCAGACTTTCTTCTTGTGGAGCGTGGGTTTCGGGCAAAGCTTGCTGAATGCAGTTGCTGGCATTACGTTCACTGTTGCGCCGGTGTCGATGACCACTTTCAGTGGTTCGCCGTTGGCGATGACGGTACACGATGGTCTCTTTCTTCGTCGTGATCGGTGTGGTTCGACGGCCGATATAAGGTGTACTCGGTGTATCCGTTTGCCTCTTTTCTTCCGTCTCTCTTTTCTCTCCGGGGATACACTGTCGTCGCTGTCGTCGCCGTCGCTCGTGTCTGGGGACCTTTGAGAGTGGTCGACAGCTCTGGCTTTTCCTTTCCGGTCTTGTTGGTGTGAATATTCTCTCGGGGCGAACTTTTTCCGTCGCTCGGATGGTGGTCGTGACACTGCTTCTCTGTCGCTTCGGTTTGGCGGGTTCATGCAGACTGCTGCATAGTGATTGAGGCGGTTGCATTTCCTGCACGTGGATCCCCATGCTGGGCAGGATTCTCCTTTGTGCCACGGGCCACCGCACCATTTGCAGGATTTGTTCCGTTCTTGCGGCATCTGTGATTTTTGGCCGTGCTTCATGCGAGTGTTTTGATGTGTAGACAAAGCTGCTACCTCTTCTGATGGCTTGGGGTTGTCTAACGGGAGCCTTTGGATCGCTTCTTCGATCACCGCTACCTGGTCTTCGGTTTGCTCGCGAAGGCGCGCCATTTCTAGAATGCGGGATAGCCGTATGTTTCTTTCTGAGAGTATTGCTCTTCTCAGCTTTTCAGAGGATATGCCGTTGATTATTTGGAGGCGGATTGCGAACTCTTCGTCCGGGAACTCACAGCCAACTGCCATCTCGCGAAGGCGAGCGTGAAATTTGTCTACTGTTTCCTTCTCACGCTGTCTGGCCATGCAAAAATGGAAGCGTTCATAATCTGGGTTGAGGTCGGGATTGAACATGTTCGTGAGGGTTGCTTTGGCTGCGTCATAGTTGTTGTGGTCTCCGCGATCAGGTGTAGCATTGAAGAGGCGCAGGGTGGCCGCTCCGACATTGAGTAAGAGAAACGTGCGCTTCTTTCTCGCTATGGTGATGTCTCTGGCGTCAAGGTGCATTTCAAATTGTTGTAGCCAGATTTCCCATCTGATGGCAGCCCCTGTGGTAAATGGGTCAAATGGTGGCATGAACGTCGTGAGTGCTGGGTCCGGGTGGTCTGTGATGGGGCTCTTTCTAATGGAGGAGCCGGTGTTGGTTCTTACGGGGCTGCTTTCGGAGCTCGACATGTTGTTAAGGCAGTGAGGCTTCACACTAGGTAGACTGGGCCTAGTGGAAGGGCGTGTCACAGTGCGGCCTTACTGGATGGGTGATTGTTCCACTCACCGGTGTCTAGGTCGTGATGGTTTGGTGGCAACCGTAGGTTCCTGTTGTTTGTGTGGCCACTAGGAAGTCAGGATCCTTGCACGTTGTGTGTGTGTGAGGCGGTGTTTCCTCACTGCTGGTGCGTGTGTTAATACGCGGCGTCATGGAATGTTCGGGATACCGCTGCCGACGTTGTAGTGGCCGATGCGTGGGCAGGATGTTGTCTGACGGAGTGTCAGCGTTGGTTGTGGCCGTCCGTGGTGTCGCCGAAGGATCGTTACTGTTTCTGCGTGCAAGGCACGGCAACCGGAGCGTGTATGACTGCGCGGTTCTGCATACAGGTGGGAGGGAGGTGATGTCCCACGTGGATTCTTCCACGGCCTCGTCGCCAGTGTGATGTTGGCTGCCGCCGGTGAGGTGGGCAGCAGCGGAGTTATGGAGTGGACCCTGAATGAGGCCTACTCCAGTGCGCAGCGCGGCAAGGAAGACACGACCACTCGCTAAGGTGCATAAACCCAGACTGGCGCGCTGGCGCCAGTTCCGGTGATTCCTTTATTTCCTTATCGTCACGTGCCCCGGGCTAACGGGTCACGTGACACCAAAGTAGCATATAGCCCTGTATATGATACACCTACACATCTATACTTCTATCTATATCATGCTCTGATCCTTTGTGCGCGTGCAGCTAGTTTGTGCGCAACCTTTGGTATTGGTAGTTTGTGATGAATTGCTGCGTGCTGTGCAGTTGGCAAATCTGTGCGTCGAGAAGACTTGTAGACTGAATCCTGCAAATGAAATCCAAGCACAGATCTTCTATTTAAGAGTGACTAAAAGATGTACTGGCCGCCTAACGTAAAGCTAATGGCCTCTGGTGTTTGCACCGACTTTCCAAAATGGGGGTAGCGTTAATCATTTGGTTCTGCTATATTGTAAAGAATACTATATAAGCATGATTAAACGCATAAAATGGCTTGGCATTTTTTTAATTGTACATATCACTGACTCCTAAGGGTTGTATTCTATGAGAGTAATCGGTCACCCAGTGTTTCGTGCAGAGGCACTTCTTCAGGACCAACTGTTTCCTGTTGAGGAACATAATTTGATCAAATAAAAACAAATGCAAGCGCTTTCTTTAGATTTAATTCCTGAGAACCAACACCCCTGTGTACTCCTTTACTTGGTCTGGGATTATGTGTAGCAGCCGAGCAGAATCCATTAAAATAGCTTAAATTAACTTTTGTTAATAATACTTCACATCACAACAAACGTGCGCGATAAGGATCTGCGGGTGAGCAGAATACTGTGTTTTTGTTTTTATGCCATTTTATCAAGCGGGTTAATGTTTAATGAAACACTCGCACACATCTCATGAACTATTGGCCAGCCATCTAATGGCTGGTGGGCCAGGGGAACTTGAAAAGACGATTGCCCGACGTGTTTTTTCTAAACCCATCTGGGAATGGAAAAAAAATTCTATTACTATGTGCCTTCTGCATGCCATGCTTCTCTGCCAGGTGAACCATTATCCTCTTTTGATAAATAGTTCAGTGGTGTCTCCAGTCCAAAACTTGAGGACCCACCCCAATCACACCTGGTTTTCAGGAGGACGATTGTCTATGCAAATAGCTAGTTTTGACTTAACTGTATCCAAATGTATTGTGTGTGTGTATCCTGAAAACTTGAAGTGGACTGTCAAGACCGGAGGTTCGGATTATGCTCAACTCTCCTCTTTACTTCTAGAGGAGCATTGTTAAGAAATATAACATGAGCACAATTCAAGGAAAAAACTTAAACATCCAAGACAACAGAGTGCTCTTGTAGTTTGAACTTGATGGGTTGTTTACCTTCACGTTATGTGCCCATCCAATCACGCTCCTTCACTCCCTTGACCTCTGCCTGACTGAACTTCCTCCTCTTTCTATACTGCTCGAGTAACAGATAAGTACGCGAGGTGGAGCATTTCTGCATTACATGTTTGTTGGAGTGCAACGGGGCCATCAGACTCCAATGCGCAGAGATATCCACAGTACATGACAGCAGGGGGCAGAGTGCTGCGGAAGTTAGGAGCGAGGCGCAACAGGACTTCTTCAGGCCTCCTGCACATCGCACGGCGTATACTTCAGCTCATGCTGAGCCGTGAAGATAAAACAGACCAGCACTGAGGGTCCGATCCTCTTTTGTCTTTTACCACCACCAGTACGGCGAGTATGCAGCATGCTGAGTTCGAGACAAACTGCGCCACGGGCTGGTGGAATTAAAATCAAGCCTAGTACAGTGCGAACTGGCTTGGTCCCAAGAATTTTAATGGGCACAAGTCCCATGGCTAACTTCTCCTGCCAGAGAAGCACTTTCCCCAGAACTGCACAGATACTTGAAGCAGGCCCAAGCATCCTGTTAATACACATAAAACCCAAGTTGTTTCAGTGGCCAACTGAGCCCTACAAAAGAAGTAGGAGAGAGTCTAGCCAGGAGTCAGAGGGGTCACATAATAGCTGTCGCCTGCAGCCTTCTATGGGGCGAGTCATGCAAAAGGCCATTTGCGCTAGCTTGGGGCCACTCGGCAAGCAGCTGGCTTAGTGGCGGACTACCTGGCCTTTTCACAAGGTATGAATGAGTTGAGGGAGCATACCCTCAAGGAGCCCACTGAAGGTTCCAACAAAGGGGGGAAGATCCAAAGCCGTAACCCCCAGAACCCCCAGGCTCACCGCGCAGCAGTGCCAAGAAAACGAAATCGTGGGAAAGAAGGGGCCAACGTCATAACTATGAGACCTCCAGTTCAGACGAGTATGAAGAGAACAGCTGGTCAGCCATCTCTGAACAGAGCACAGAAGAGAGGGACGAATCACCATCTGACACAACAAAAGCACGGAAAGCAGTGAAGAAAAGGAAAAGATTCGGGGAAGAGGACCAAGGGGATGAGTTTGATCCCGACAGTCTAGAACACCCCAGATCGGCCGAGTAGGAGCCACTGGCCAAAATAGGTGCTTATCTAAAATGACATTTGCATGCTCCTTTGGACAAGGAGGCCAAGAATAAGGTCAAAGCCGAGTGTCCCAAGCCTCATCTTCCTGACAAAGTGGCAGACACCCTAGACATCGACGCGCAGATGCTCACCATCATGGGTCACTGTGGGAGGGACACACAAAAGCAATAGACAGGTCCTGGAAGTCTTGCCAGGACAAGATATTCGACTAAGTGTGGTCACTTGCCAAGATCTGGCAACTAACGGAGGAGCCAAAAGAACAACAACAACCCATAGAGCTGAGCATTTTAGCAGGCTGGGCACAGCAAGTCATATGCCGTCTAGGAAAAGCAAACTGCGCCTAGCCATTGAACGTATAAGATCGATCTTAAAGGGATAGTTCACTCTAAAATATTATTGGCTAAAAAGATGGCCCATAATCAAAAATATATTGAACAAATATTTTTAAACAAAGTCCCTATGTAAAGTTTTAAGCAAATGAGGCTCAAACTCAAAAATGTCAAGCACTAGGAGGCATTCATTTTGGGAAATGGATGAGCCGCCTCCTGTGCTTCTGTTAAGCTCTGCCCTTGCGGCACTAATGAAGCAAAATGCAGCCAGCTGTAATAAACACAAGCTACCACAATGTGGCTTTTGCTTCATTTTTACCCGAGACCAGAGAATGCAGGCAGGAAAGCTGCATGTAGGTAAGTGCTTATTTCTTTTTTCTTAACCAAGCACTGCAAATATAAATACAACCTTGTTGTATTTATAAAAGCTGCAGTTTTCTTTCTAAGTTTCCCGCTCCCACCCTGGCCCGAGGAGCACGGGAAACTTAGAAAGAAAACTGCAGCATTTTTAAATACAACAACGTTGTATCTTTGTTTGCAGTGGCTTCAGCTCGGAGTCTCCTGGGCTACCCCAGATCGGGGGAGCCCAGGAGACTCAAAGCTGAAGCCACCACAATCATAAATACAAGTACGTTGTATTTGTAATTGCTGTGCATTTGCTTGTAAGCAATTCGAGGCAATTATGAATACTTCACCGGCATCTGGCAGAGTTTTCATAATTGCTGCAAATTGTTTTTCTAGTTTCTCACAGGGGAAACTAGAAAAGAAAGTGGCAGCAATTATGAAAACTCTGCGGGCAGCCAACAAAGTATTTATAATTGCTCTGCCTTTCGTTTTACGTTTTCTGTGCTTCCCTGGGCTTGGGTAGCACCAAAAACGTTAAATGAAAGTGAAGGCAGCCTCCTCCAAGTTCAGCTCTGCTCTGGCTGCAGTGAGCAAAAGCTCCCAGTAGGGGGATTTTGCTGCTTTATTAGTGCCGCCAGGGCAGAGCTTAATGAGACCAGAGGAGGCTGCTTGACATGACAAAATGGATGCTCCCATGTAAACACTTGGAGTCTTGTTTGCTCAAATGTTTACCTAGGAACTTCCTTTAAAAAGATGTTTAATATGTTTTTGATTATTGCCCATCTTTTGGGGCAATACAATTTTATAGTGAACTATTCCTTTAATCGACATTGACCCAAAACTCTGAGAGCTAGCCTCCTTAAAAAAGGCGGCAGCTGCTGCCAAGAGGAAATTGTTTGAAAATGCGTTCATCAAGGACATGAGCAAATTTCCCAACACTTATGCAGCAATGGACAACGCCCAGGCTTCACTAAAAGTGTTTGGCAGTGGGCTTTTTGGGAGGGTTGGCAGAGGCAGGGGTTGCTTGGCAAGCCACTGCTCATTCTACAGGCCAGCTACTAGCGGAGCCAATTGGCACGAACACAGAACAATGGAAAGCTCAACCCTTTCTTCCCATCTCTGGGGAGAGGTACGGCGGGATGCAGCAACCCGCCAATACAGGTGAGAGCAGCTCTGGCATCGCGTATCGAGCCAGCATGCGCAGGAACTCACCAGAGATGCATGGGTCCTAGAAATCATTCAAGGCTTCTGCTTGGATTTCTATCAAGAGCCAATCCAAAGAGCTTCATGAGCAACATGTTTTTGGTAAAAAGCTGTGACCAGTAATAAACCTCAGGGAGCTAAACGCTTTTCTGGTGTACCAACACTTCAAGATGGAGCGGATTCACCTCATGTGAGACATCCTGCAGAAAAGGGATTGGTTAGCATTGATCTCAGTGCCCATCGCACAGGACTATTGCTGCTTCCTTCAGTTTCTATGGCTAGGCCAGAAGTGGGAGTGTATTTGCCTCCCCTTTGGGCTTGAATCAGCACCATGGTGTTTCACCAAACCTTTGAAACCAGTGATTAGCAGACTGCGGGAGCAAGGTATCCGGCTCGTGGTCTACCTGGGCGACGTGTGCTTGATGCATCAAGACAGGCAGGTTCTGCAGGAACAAGTAGCGACTACAACCACTTTACTGCAGGAACTGGGATTCTTGATTAGTTGTGAGAAGTTGGATATTGGATCCATCTCAATTTCTTTCTGGGGACACTCAATCTGTCCCTGGCAATGGTGAATATGATCTGGAAAGAGATCAAGGCATGCATGATGAAGGAATTGATCTGATTAAGGGTGTTGGCGAGGTTGGAGGGCCAGCATGCATCATGAATACAGGCAGGTTTTACTGGCCTGCTCCACTACCGCGCACTCCCAATGCCTGAAGATCCAGCACCTCTGAAGGGGACTCTCATATGAGCAGGGAGTCCCGCTCTACACGGCAATGAGGATGGAATTGTCCTGGTGATTTTACCACATGGATGCCTGGAATGGGAGAACGATTCTTGGATTCCCCCCTGGTACTAGTCATAGAACCGGACGCCAGCCATTGGGTCTGGGATGCCCGTTGCAGGGAGATGACAACCGGGGGCAGGTGGTCAGAGAAGGAGCTCAGCTTGCATATCAACTGCCTGGAACTGTTGGTGGGCTCCTTTGCAGTGAGATGTTGGACCCAGGAGAGAAAGCAATGTTGCGTACTGCTGAAGATGGACAATATCTCAGCTGTCCAGTATATCACTCACCTAGGTGCGACGAGGTCCAAAATGCTGGCGGAGGTAGCAAAAGACTTCTGGCACTTGTGCCTGCGGAACAACGTAACTCAACGATAAAATACTTTCCGGGGCAACAGAATCAGTTTACCGACTGGACCCCGAGATACCTCAGAGGCTCCAGCGATTGGCAGCTGGACCCAGCAGTATTTCACAATATCATAGACTGGCAGAGTCCCTACTAGACGGACCTTTTCCTTTCTAGGCTGAGCAGCCAGCTACTAGATTTCTTCAGCTAGAGGCTGGACTCAGACACAATGGTGACGGATGCCTGTCCTCAGAGGTGGGGGCCCGACATGAAAGACTCCTTCCTACCATTTGTCATGATAGCAAGGACGCTGGCAGCAGTGAGGAGGCAGAAAGCAAGGCTAGTGTTAATTGCACCGGACTGGAAAGGTCAAGCTTGGTTACCAAGCCTCCTGGAAATATCCTGCGTGCTTCCCATTCAGCTGCATCAGGACGAGGCAATGTTGCAACATGCAAGCTGCATTCGCTGGTGCCTCAGGGCAATAGGGAACAGAGAGCGTGAACGATTTCTGGAGAACGTGGTCCCTGGCTGGCCTTTCTGGAGAAGCTGGATGATTCATTGGAGAGTGCTGGGCACCGGGAACCTAGAAAGCATGCAGAATCGCTTGGGGGAAGTGGCATAGCTGGTGGCTGGCTAGGGACATGCATCCCGCTAGAACAAATGTAGCACACATGGTACATTTCCCTGCTGCCATGGTGGTGCAGGGCAATCAATACAGCTCGTTCAGCTATATCAGCAGGACACGCGCATGTGGAAGGGCTCCCGGTTGGAGAAGATCCTTTGGTATGCAGGTTACTTAAAGGTGTAAGACTACTGAAGCCTCCAGCAGCAAGGTGCTCCTGCCTGAGGGACGTAAATGTAGTTCTCATGCTTTTTCAGTCCTGGCCGGAGAACAGAGCCCTTTCACAAAAAGCCCTGTCAGCCAAACTTGCTACCTTACTATGGGCCTCATTACACGGAAGGCGGCGAGCCATGGCGCTATTAGCGCCATGGCTCATGCCGGTAAAATACCGGCACCGCCTTGGCGGAAAGGGGATTTATCGCCCCATTCCAAGGTTGGTGGGGCGGTAAATCCCCCTTCCGCCATTGCCCTTCCCCATTCCCATTTCTGCCCCATAGGGCTCTATGGGAATGGGGAAGGCGCTAATTACGGCACCGCAAAAAGCAGGCGTTAAAACACCAACCCGCTAAGGGACCTCGTAGTAAGGCGGTAATGGTTAACTGCCACCGTTACCATTAACGGTGGCCGTTAACCATTACCGCCTTCCGTGTAATGAGGCCCTATGTCTCATTTCTTGCAAAAGGATTTCAGATGTTACGGCTCTATACGTTGACGATAGATCTTTTTTTTTTTTCTCCATCTGGAGTTTACTTTACCAAGAGAATGACGACGGGGATCAGTGACATACCCAGTATTGCCAGAGCAGGCGGTCAGATACTGAACGGCTTAGGAAGCGATGACGGAGCAGTTCAGGCCATCCGGGAATCGCAGCTATTAATCGCCTTCTGGAAACAATTTGTCGCAGTCTCTTCGGCGACACTAGCCATGTGGGTGCACTGGTGCATGCAGCAAGCAAGCAAGCAAGCATCAATGTCAGGGCGTACGGCGCGCACTCAGAAGCGTTATGGCGTCCATGGCGTTTAGCATGGGGGCTCGACTAGAAGACACCATGAAGGCAGCATACTGGTTGAACAAGTCCGTTTTTAAGAATTTTTATTTTAGACCAATCAATCAGGTGTCCTTGTTGGTGGTTAGCAAGCTTTAAACGAGCATAATCCGTGTCTCCAATCTTGACATAAAATACAGATTTTCCATACTAATTTAACAGACAGCCATGATTCTATTAAAGATACAGAGGCAAAGGATTATCCCAGACGAGCAATTGCAAAGTATGAGGATGCATGTGGGCAGAATGCACAATCAGACTAGGTGAGCGTGCGGCAATTACCTAGGTTCTGATTGCCTGCCCTTTATCTAGGTTCCACTCAGTGTTGTTGCCTTCTTTATCTCCCTGTAGGTACGGATTTCAAGCCGACATGCTCTTGAGGCAGCATCTACCAGTTGGGGTGCATAGATTGTTATTGGGGAGGCAGCAATTGTAATATTCATTTATACAGCACCTTTTCCCATTACTATAGTCTCAACGCGCTTGTGATGGGAACGCCCTTGGGTACTGCAGCCCAGAGTATGGGAAATTCTCATAGAGTTTTAAATGCATTATTGCATATGGCCATGATAAGGGATTGGATGGGCTGGCTAGGCTCCGTTAAGCAACCCAAGCGGTCAGGCATGTTGGTGGGTGCTGAGGGGGTCACAAGTGTGTGCGAGTGCAAGAGAGTTGTTATGTGTCCAGCTAAACCAACATGTTGTCACTGTATTCCAATGGCAGAGTGTCGAGGCAAGTCTGGATTGAGTAGGCTTAAAATCCTTGTATCCAGCTACACCGAATTTTGCCGTAGTTCGTAACTGCATTCTAATGTGGGCGGATGATGGCTGTGCCTGCGGCAGATGTCCACTGAAGTAGTGCATTTATTCATACCTGGAGCTCAGATGGAGCTTATCTTTGATGTCGCTGTCATCGGGTCTTCTGTGGGGACAAAATCCAGCTACCCTCGTACATTTTTCTAGGCGTTATGGAGAGGCTACCCTCAAGTTTTCCAAGTGCAATAGACTGGCTGTCCTAGTACATCTTCTCGGCGTCACAGGCAGGCTATAATGAGATCTAGGATTCTGAAAGGGTCATAGACAGGCTACCTCGAAAGTCTTAATAACTATCTTCCAATTTCTATAAATGCTACTAACAGCCATCTACTAACTTCAATCTCAGGATACCAATGCAGACTTAGGATTGCTATGTGCAAAATGATGGATACCAGCATAGATCTTGAGCATAAAGGCAGACTAACATTACATGCTGTCTTACAAGTCACTTCTAAGTGCCAAGCATTTGCTAGTCTTCAGCCATTCAAGTGCAGTGCGGTTTGCTTCCAGCTGCAACACACAACATGACCTACATGTGCAGTCTTCTAAGTGCAATGTCATTCCCCATCCCCCAAGAACCTTCCAAGTGTGACGACGATTCCCACTGTAAGATCCATCCAAGTGCAATAAATCCCAATACCCCAGCAATCTTATCTGAGATACAATATCCCACCCCTGCGGATCCATCCCAGTTTGACACTTTTCCTAACCCCAACAATCCATCTAGGTGCGACATGTTTCCCGCCCCTAGCCATCCATCCAAGTGTGACTCATTTCCAACCCCCAACAGTCCATCTAGATGTTACACATTTACGTCCCTCACAAACCATCTAAGTGTAATACATTTCCTACCCCCAACAATCCATCTGTGTGTGACACCTTTCCTACCCCAACAATCCATCTAAGTGTATCATGTTTTCTACCCCCTGCAGTCCAACTAAGTGTAACACCTTTCCCATACCTCACAGCCATCTAAGTGTAATACATTTCCTACCCCCAACAATCCATGTAAATGTAAGCACATTTCCTACCGCCTACAGTCTAAGTGTAACATATTTCCTATACCTCACAGCCATCTAAGACTAGTACATTTCCTAACCCCAAAACCATCAGAGTGACACTTTTCCTACCAGCAGTCCATCGAAGTGTAACACAATTTCTACCCACAGCAATCCATCTAAGTGTAGCAAATTTCCTACCCCCCAAATTCAGCTGAGGATGAGACAGTTCCCACCCCCAAACAGTCCATCCATGTGTACCACATTTTCCTACCCCCAGCAGACCATAGAAGTCCAACACCTTTCCTATCCCTCACAAACCATACATTTTGTAGAAGAGGTCCCAAGTACAGCCCGCTCTCCAACCGTCCATTTTGAAGTACCAGGAACGTTCATGCCGAAGTATGTGATGTATGATGAGCCGCAGTGGGGCTCTGTCCAGTACCTATTAGAAGAACAGCACCTATTGAAGTACCTATACCTAAGAAACCATGGACAGTAAGGTACCCATTGAGAAAACCATGTCAACAAATAAACTGGAAATCGTCTAAGTACAGTCTAAGTACAGTCCCTGAAGAAACCCAAAAAGGTCTTAATGGAAGACGAATGGTGACGACACACAAACCTGGACTGACTCACATGTAGAAGATATGACGACCAGAGAATGACATAAAGAGACGTAACGCCATGGGCAAGGGACATCGTGAACCTAAAGTGAAAGGACGATGTCAAATGTAAGAAGCTTAAGCCATGAGCATGATGAAGATATTCGACCAGTTTACGCATGTACATATGCTTGGAACCGCAAGAAAGGTAAGTAAATTGTGCGGCTTGCTATGCTTAGTAGAAAGATAGTGCAGCAAGCGCCACCTATCAATATCTACCTCAAAAGAAGCTCATTATATAAGTATACTTCCACTTTGAACAAGAAGCAGAATTAACCAAAGGTTACTAAAGGCCACATGAGGTGCGCTTCATATTTAGCTAAATCAAGAATAAAAGGCAGAAACGAAACTCAGCAGAGGGAAATCGTGCCAAGAAAGCCAAGGTCGTATCAGTTAAAATACACGAACACTAGCTACAATTAATTGAAGCAAAGAACAGAATATCCTGCTTCAGAGAGGTCAAGATAAGAAACTAAAGGCAGGTGGTGGGTGAAACGAAAAATCAAATTCACAAATTACACAAAGAAGAGGCAAATTCATGGTGTCTGAATTACGTGACCAGCCGAGCGAGGAAAAGTGAGACTTTCACACCTACACATGGCAGTGGGCCAGGCGAAGATATCTGAACTTTTCCAGACAAGAGATACAGTCTCGAGGCCAACCACAGTAAAATAATTGACACATGGCCACTAAAGTGATGATTGATTGTAACAATAATTGGAGGAAGGCCAATGTTTCTGGCCTGGAAAGTGCACAAATGTTCAAGTTCAAAAGAAAGGTGAAACTCCAACACAAAGGTTCCCAATGGATATTGTTCACAGTTTCAGGGAGTGGCTCAGTTCCCCAGGTTTATCTTCACCAATACAACAGATCAACAAGACAATCAAAGTTCTTTACAGCCCAAGAGGATAACTCCCTCCTCATGGCATTGCACTCCACTCCTAGGGAAAGGTCTGTTCAGACAATCCAAAATCCTAAGGGCATGAGTCCTCCTTGTGGTTCTTTGTTCAACAAAACAACTTGGATGCAGGTTCCAGCCAGCAGGGCACCTGATGTACCCCCCTACCAGGTTGTTCTCCACATTTAATGCAATCTGACTCATAAGCTTGTCTTGCCTGGTGTACTTTCCTGCCAGGCCTTTCTCATGTGGTTCACTTTAGACACTTGTAAACTTGACTTTTACCGGGTATAGTCTTCTGCCAGAACCTTCTCATACAGTTCTTGCAAAACTTGACTACTGTTATTATTCCTTTTTAACATATCAGGTTTCAAATCCCTTTCATTCACTTCACTGGCTCTTACCTGTCCATGATAATGTTGCTGAAGTGCCCCGGTGTCCCAGCTTCCCTTCTCACTGGCTTTTTGTGGCATTCTGTGGTCCACTTATGGTAAATGTGAAGCAGTGCTCTGGTGTCCCGTCTCCACTTTACGGACTCACAGGTTTGGCCTAGCGGCTTCCACATCCTTTGCGGCTCCCGCTCTGCTGCTGAGCCCTTCTCTGTGTTCGGGCAGCTGTCATGCACCCGGTAGCTTGGTGCCTGTGGCACCGATGCAGACTCAGCTGCCATTGATTGCACCATCACGGCTATTATGCTTCCTGCGCTGAAGTCTAGTGGTTTGGCAACATGGCCGCCACCGGGAGCTTCTTATTCATTTCCCTCCCGGTGGTCGGTGCATTACAAGCGCAGTATGGGTCCCTTTTCTGCAACTCCAACGATAGTGCTTCCTCTTGTTCCTTGCTAGGACCGCTCTGTCCTTTATTCTGCTGCCTTTCGCTTTCGGGTATTTCTCTCTCTCTCTCTCTCCCCCTCTCCGCGACTCTCGGCCACACTGCCTCTCCTGGTCTTTCGTTATTTAGAGCCCTGCTGTCCTCGGTCTCCAGTGTTTTTTTTCTGTTTCTCTCTCCCTCTCCGTGGCTCTCGGCCGCACTGCCTCTCCTGAGCCTCCGTAGTGTCGGAGCCCCGCTGTTCACAGTCTCTGGCATTTTCTCTCACTCTTTCTCCCTCTCCTTTTCACCACCTCTCTCTGGCCCTGTTTATTTCACAACAAGTCCTAGTTGCGCTCTTACCTGCTGCTCGTTTCTTTGCTTCCTGTATTAGTCCTGTGTTTGGCCTTACCTGCTTGTTCATTCACTCCTGCTGGCATTTACTCTGCAGTTGCCCCTCTCTTTAGTTTGTTCCAGTTCCTGTGCTGCAGTATTATTATCATGTCCTACCTACAGAATCTAGAAGTGCCTACCTTCCAGTTGGAGCCTTGCCTTCCTCTGCAATCCTGTTGGAAAGGACTTTGTGGTGTACACGGCTACCAAGCATCTTCATTCTACTGGGGTTTTTTATGCCACTGGAGGCCTTTTCCCCATTCCGGCGATCCTGGAAGGGGGGCCTTGGTTCTGCTGTCTAATCAGCGGTCACTGTGGCTTCCTTCTGGGGTAAGCCCCTACTCCACAAAAAAAAGGATTACAACAGCAGAAGAAGAACTTTGAACGTTGACACCAGCTCTTCAGACTCGGGTGAGGAGGAGATCAGTGATTGGTAGTCCCTCAGTCAGCACCCCGAGGACGAAGCGTCTCCCTCCTTCATGCTCGTCTGGGTTTTTAAATGTCCCGGTACCTATCATACGCTTGCAACCATTAGAGCACATCCTGGGCTTCTCGGCTTCACCGATCATCATTGCTGTATTCAGCCCGCTCGTCCCAGTGTTTCTATATTCATGGGAATGATAGGTAGTCCTTGGCATTCTATTTACAGAATATGGAACAATGTCATAATTAGGCTTCATGGGTGGTTGAAGGAGACTGTCACAGTATGCCATAAAGGCAAACTAAATGGAGGGGATATCCCTTAAAGGGAAAGGGGGATATGTGTTTTCATCTCATGATGCTGGGTCATCCTCAGGAGGGTTACCTTCCGCCATGTGGTCCTACCTCATACAACTGCTCCCAAGGTCAGGATCAGGTAGCGGCTGCCGTCCTGTGGCCACATGGGAAGAGGCTACCTCCAGGAAAGGAGTAATGACATCCTCGGATTCATCACAGGAAGGACAATGCAGATCTGCTGAACAGCACGTCATTACGTTTGCACTCATGGAAAATCAAAGAAGCTTTAAAAGGGGATACACAAATAGACTTTGCTCTTCTGACATGTAAGTACAAGCCACACAATTTTGAGTTCTCCAATATTGTCAGCTGATATCCCGTTTTTCCTCCATTTTCTCGCCCCTGAATGCCTGCAAACTAGAAACCCCATAGCTCTTTCGTCTTTTCCAAGCATCTCCTCTCTGCATGAACGTTTGGCAGGCAAGCTCCAGTTACGAAACTTGATGGATCTGGTAAGGAGAAGTGGGATAGAGAACTAGCATGTTTCATTATTGAACAGGGCTGGGTGTCAGTATATGCTTAAAATGCAGGTAGGGCAAGAGATACACTCAGCAGAGGTTTGAGCTTTGTTTGTATTAGTCACTCTGGAAGATGTGTTAGTATAAACTCTTGCGGCCTGATCCAGGCTGGTCTTGTAAAGAGAGGAGTGTCTCCATGCTTGTCTTGTAAAGAGAGTAGCAGCTCCATGCTGGTCTTGTAAAGAGAGTAGCGGCTCCAAGCTGGTCTTGTAAAGAGACTAGCGGCTCCATGCTGCTCTTGTAAAGAGAGTAGCGGCTCCATGCTGGTCTCGTAAAGAGACTAGCGGCTCCATGCTGCTCTTGTAAACAGAGTAGCGGCTCCATGCTGGTCTTGTAAAGAGTGGAGAGTCTCCGTGATGTTCTTGTAAAGAGAGTAGCGGCTCCATGCTGGTCTTGTAAAGAGAGTAGCGGCTCCATGCCGGTCTTGTAAAGAGAGTAGCGGCTCCATGCTGGTCTTGTAAACAAAGTAGCAGCTCCATGCTGGTCTTGTTAAGAGAGTAGCTGCTCCATGCTGGTCTTGTAAAGAGACTGGCGGCTACATGCTGCTCTTGTAAACAGGGTAGCGGCTCCATGATGGCCTTGTAAAGAGACTAGCGGCTCCATGCTTGTCTTGTAAAGAGACTAGTGGCTCCATGTTGCTCTTGTATACAGAGTAGTAGCTCCATGCTGGTCTTGTAAACAAAGTAGCAGCTCCATGCTGGTCTTGTTAAGAGACTAGCAGCTCCATGCTGGTCTTGTAAAGAGACTAGCGGCTACATGCTGCTCTTGTAAACAGGGTAGCGGCTCCATGATGGCCTTGTAAAGAGACTAGCGGCTCCATGCTGCTCTTGTATACAGAGTAGTAGCTCCATGCTGGTCTTGTAAACAAAGTAGCAGCTCCATGCTGGTCTTGTTAAGAGACTAGCACTCCATGCTGGTCTTGTAAAGAGACTAGCGGCTACATGCTGCTCTTGTATACAGAGTAGTAGCTCCATGCTGGTCTTGTAAACAAAGTAGCAGCTCCATGCTGGTCTTGTTAAGAGACTAGCACTCCATGCTGGTCTTGTAAAGAGACTAGCGGCTACATGCTGCTCTTGTAAACAGGGTAGCGGCTCCATGATGGCCTTGTAAAGAGACTAGCGGCTCCATGCTGCTCTTGTATACAGAGTAGTAGCTCCATGCTGGTTTTGTAAACAGAGTAGCGGCTAAAGTCTGCACATGAAGGTAGCGCGTCACTAGAGCTAGAACTGATGATGTATTCTTCCTTCCCAAAGAGCCTCTGCTTTGTGTACTGTATCTATTTCCCCTGGCTAGATTTCACATCTCACCACAAAAACTGGCTCTACAGAGTTTTAATTATTAGTCAAGAACAGATTTGTAGGCACTGGAAGAGTAACAATAGACATCCTTGTGTTGGCTGAATAGAGAGAATTGTTTCTCTGCCAGTAAAGGAGAAAGTAATCCAACCAATCTTTTTTTTCTTCATTTTTGTATTGTGCAGTTAGTCATAGTTTGACTTTTTACACATTCATAAAAACACGTGACCAAAAAATAACCATAAAATGATGAGAATCGATAGACAAATATTATGCAATATGTCATCTTATTACCAAGTGATTAGTAAACATACTGTGAGAAACTGTAAATTTGCAATTCCCATTTCTGTTCATAAAACGATTCTTACAAGCTTTAGTTGGTTGAGCAGTTTCAGTAACTCCAATGACACGAGGATTTCCTTGCCAGCCGATAGCCGGTGCCAGAAGTCTTGAGTGTTGTGCCACTCTGTGTGATGCACGAACCTTGCA
The DNA here is from genome assembly GCF_040938575.1 of Ambystoma mexicanum. Taxonomy (NCBI): domain Eukaryota; kingdom Metazoa; phylum Chordata; class Amphibia; order Caudata; family Ambystomatidae; genus Ambystoma; species Ambystoma mexicanum. The sequence goes on along the minus strand of NC_090938.1, from coordinate 107,564,061 downwards.
AAATATTTCTCTCTTCATGGTAGCGTTTTGCTACACAAGTTATTAGGTGTCTAATATCTTGGGCACACCCTTCACCACAACGGTCACACCCACCTTCTTTTTGATCAAGGTTATGCCATGGTCTCGTTCGTTAATCTAAACCGTAATAATTCTGCATGCCAGTCAGGGTTGGGCAATCTTCTTGGATATGGTAGTATGTATTTGCTCGATTTTTCGCCAACACAGTGTTCTTGCACTTTTTAAGTAATTTAATAGAGCTCTGGTTGTTATCCCATAAGTTCTTAACAGAGCGCGTTTTGCTTTGTCAGGATTTTCAGAGTCTCATTTGTTAATTCTGTAATATTTGTACAGCGTCTCTTTTTAAGTTGGACAAATACTCCCTCTTTGCCTAAGTTATATAATCACTAATGTTCTCATGTAAGGAGTGTTTACAGGGATCTAAGATAGAGCGCTATATGAGTAATATTTTCCAATTGTTTTGTGGTTGGAGTGAGTAAAGACCCAATTCATATCTGAGACGTGAGATGGAGAGCGACATAGGTAAACCCAGAGGTTTATTTCATAATCGACCTTCAATTATGGCTTAATTCAATGTGCGTGCGCTCTGATTAAGTCCCATCCCGTACAATAGAGCAGGTACCAATCCATACAATTCCGAGAAATAAAGTTGGTACCCTTTAGTGCGCTCCTTGGGAAGAATTACTCAATCACTTGGTTATGTTAATTCCAATTTGTTTATTCAGTATAGGTTCTGGATACTCCATACACTTAAAGTTTCAATAAACAAACTTTGTCTCCCAAATTGTCTCCCAACACGTGTTTCCCCATGACTTTAGCCACAGTTCCTCAGGGGAGATTCCTTGTCATGTTTCTCATAATTCTGATTCAGTATTGATTGGTATTCAATTTTCTCTCTCATCGGCTCTCTATTTGTCTTCCTTTTGTTCTTTTTCCCTTTTTTTTCCTTTTTTTCTTTTTTCTTTTTTTCCCTTGTGTGTAGATTCTGGTGCAGACCCTTGGCCATCTGAGAAAGGAACCAGAGAGGCACAAAGGCTTCGCTCTAGATAGGAACTCAAGCCGACATTGGCTGCAACATCTGTTTTTTTCAAAAATACCAATCCATACAATCAAGAAGTCTTTCTACGAATATACCCCAGGCTCGGGACCCACGTCTGGGCACACCCATCCCACTCTGGGTGACTGCAGCAAAACAAAACAGGTGACGGCTGGAAGGTTTAGAATTAATCCTAACCTCTGGCATTGCTCTGGGCAACCCTCCAGACAATTGTTCTTCAACCTGCCAGGCCATTACAGAAGGGAAAGACCAAATGCAAGGAGGCCACACCATGTCTGGGGATGCTTGTGGTCTTGTGCAGAAGGGATGTGACCAAGCAGTTTGGGCTGGACTGCCCCTTTGGGGTGGGACCAAGCCTCGTTTGCGTATGGTCTTTTGCCTTTTGTAATGGCTTGGCAGGCGAAGAAAGACGGTCTGGAGGGTTGCCCAGAGCAATGCCAGAGGTTGAGATTAATTTGAAACCTTCCAGCCGTCTCCTCTTTTGTTTTGCTGTAGTCACCCAGAGTGGGATGGGTAAGCCCAGACGTGGGTCCCGTCCCTGCTGGGCCTAGAGCAAGTTGGCATATATTGGTAAAGAACAACCTACGGTATTCTGCTAGCATGCTATTTTCTTCATGCAAAATTATATTAATGCCCATTTGCAAATAATATATATATGCACCAAACGTTCACTATTATGCATTGAATTCCTTAATGCCACTTAGTGTACAGCGAAGTACAGCCACAGGTAACCCAATAGTTCCCCCCCGCCCCATCTACAACTCACCCTGACTGCACTGAAACGTGCATTCAGACTTCTTTGACGAGGTCCTTGCGAGTGTTCACATCTGACACTAGCAGACTCACACAGATGCACCAAACCCAGATTTAGCGCCTGGAAACACTTGTGTATAGGCGCCATACAAATGTCCAATAAATGAATAAATGAAGGTATAAAGGAGTGCCATTGGGTCACCAGCCCCGTGCCATGACTACCGCCTGCCAACCCAGACAGGAAGGTGTTAGGGAGGGCCTCCAGGCTTCTGACCCGCTGTCAGGGCCGTCCTTTCGCCTACCCCCAGATATGCACCATGAATGACCCCACAATTCATGAATTCAAGGTATACCTGACTGGTGTGGTTAGCGTGGACACACATAAAAAAACGCACACACACACAGTCTCTCTCTCTCAAAACGCACACAGGCACACACACACTCTCTCTCTCTCTCTCTCTCTCTCAAAACGCACACAGGCACACACACTCTCAAAACGCACACACACACACACACACACACACACACACACACACACACACACACACTCTCTCTCTCTCTCTCTCTCTCTCTCAAAACGCACACACACACTCTCTCTCTCTCTCTCTCTCTCTCAAAATCTCAAAACGCACACACACACTCTCTCTCTCTCTCTCTCTCTCTCAAAACGTACACACACACTCTCTCTCTCTCTCTCTCTCTCTCTCAAAATCTCAAAACGCACACACACACTCTCTCTCTCTCTCTCTCTCTCTCAAAACGCACACACACACTCTCTCTCTCTCTCTCTCTCTCAAAACGTACACACACACTCTCTCTCTCTCTCAAAACGCACACAGGCACACACACTCTCAAAACGCACACACACACATAGGCACACACAGGCACACACACTCTCAAGGCACACACACACTCTCAAAACACACACACACACACACATTCAGTAGCTATTTACACATTCTGGACAACCAGACAGGGTTAGTGTTGATCCGCGCCGCACTCAGAAGGATTGTACAGAGTCTAATCCCTTTTGCAAATAGAAAAGGATTAGCTGACTGCCAGTCGAGGTCAGCATTAGACCGGATTTGGACAATTCCACCCACCCTGATCCTGGATTTGCCAGAAGCTGCTCAGAGCACAGGATGTGCAGTGTACCTGGTGTGCTGCAGAGCGGGGAGCTTACAGACTCTGCCTGGGTTAGGTTGGGCTCGCCTAGGGGATTTGTGGGATTTTGGACCGAAAGGGGGTAGATGCCTCTGGCTAACACGTGGGCGTGTGTGGGGTGCAGATTAGTGAACAAGGCAGGGAGTTCAGGGTTTCCAATCACACGGTGTCGCCTCTGCCACTGGCTCCCTCTTCCCACGCCCTCACTCTGAGCATTGGGCAGAAGGGCCCTTGTAGGGCAAAGAACCGCAACCCCTACAAACATCACATATCTTTAGTACATTAGTGGGGTATTGCCTCATCAAGCGGTATGTTCCCACCCCAGCAGTATTCCCACATGCATATGCTATTTCCGTACCTGTAGGTTTTACCACTATTCACGTGGCATTACCCCACCCGTGCAGTTTTACCCACTTGATATTATACTGAACCACCCATACAGGGTACTCTCAACCATATAGCATGCCATATAATTCTCTTCATGCAGTGTTAACCAACCCCATGAGGTACTGCCCTAACCATGTGGCACTATCTCACCCTCGCTGTATTACCGCCCACAAGCGGCAAAGCACCATTCATGTGGTATTTCCCCTCATACTGTGTAATCTCACCCATATCAAATTACCTCACCATGCCATATCATTCCACGCCTGTGTTACTGCAACATCCACAATATGGAATGCCCACACCCATGCAGCATGGCTCCACCCATGAGGTATTACCTCATCCTATCTCACTACTTATACTCTATTACTCAATTCATGAGGTATGGCTCCATACATGAGGTATTACCTCATCCTATCTCACCACTAATACTCTATTACCCAATCCACGAGGCATGGCTCCACCCATGAGGTATTACCTCATCCTATCTCACCACTAATACTCTATTACCCAATCCATGAGGTATGGCTCCACCCATGAGGTATTACCAAATCCTATCTCACCACTTATACTCTATTACTCAATTCACGAGGTATGGCTCCACCCATGAGGTATTACCTCATCCTATCTCACCACTAATACTCTATTACCCAATCCATGAGGTATGGCTCCACCCATGAGGTATTACCAAATCCTATCTCACCACTTATACTCTATTACTCAATCCATGAGGTATGGCTCCATCCATGAGGTATTACCTCATCCTATCTCACCACTTATACTCTATTACTCAATCCATGAGGTATGGCTCCATCCATGAGGTATTACCAAATCCTATCTCACCACTTATACTCTATTACTCAATTCATGAGGTATGGCTCCATCCATGAGGTATTACCTCATCCTATCTCACCACTTATACTCTATTACCCAATCCATGAGGTATGGCTCCACCCATGATGTATTACCTCATCCTATCTCACCACTTATACTGTATTACCCAATTCATGAGGTATGGCTCCATCCATTTGGCATTGCCCCACCCTTGCTTTGCTAGTAACCCCCCATGCACTATTGCCCCATCCATATAGTCTTACCCGCACAAATCCAATACTAGTGGTAGGTCCCCCACTGATATGGTGTTACCCCATCAATGTGGTCCTCCATCACCCCACCTATGCGGCATCACCCTCACACCCACATGATGTTAGCTCACACGTGCTGTTACGCCCATTGCCGTGTTACTGTGAGAACATGACAACAGGCGAAACTTACTCTAACACTTACAACACCTAGAAGACGATGGAACTCAAACGAGACACTGTGCAGCCAAACGAAATGTGCTGGGACCCAGTCACCATCGAGCACAGCTTAGTACACAAATCTAGCCCCATTTTTCGGAAAAAAAAGATTTGTACTTCTGTATATACACATATTTTTTAAAGTATCAGAAACTGATCATAAATACAGTTGTAGAGATGTATTCCCCCTCTAGGACCGCCCCCCAACCCCCTCGCTTCCAACTTTTTTCTTCCTCTCCCACTCTGTGGCATTTCCTTTTCTGAATGTTTTGTAAGATTTAACAAACAATCTCGAGACATTCCGCATTCTGGTGAAGTGTAATCTCGCCTCACTGCCTATTCCCTGTTGAGCCGCTGGTGCCCGGATCGGCCCTGTACATGGTAACACCAGAACAGCCTGGCATTTCCTGGGCGATAAGCTGAGGTTGGTTTTCGGGCGCCTGTGTACATAGTCATGTGGTGAAAACCTCGCAAACGCCCAAGCATGTGACATGCAAGTGTGAACATGGAAGCACACACCACCTGCCCGCTGCAATCGTCCATGGATTTTCTCCAGCACTGGCAAACGAGTCAGAATGATATTTAAATTTGCGACTGTGAAATTGTCTGACAGTTAAGCTAATTTGTGGGCTATTTTTTACCCGATTCAGGATTTATTTATTTATTTCAATTTTTATAAAGCGCCACACGCCCGTGGGCCTCAGAGCACACAAAAAACAAAAGACAGACATGACTGATGCATTGGTGGAATTGGCAGGCCATCTGCGCCTACTCTGGGCCCAATCAACCCACCAGAGATGCAATCGTTTTCAGCATCAGGAGGCCAGAATATTTCAAGCCATCTGATTGGTCGGTATTCAAAGTGAGCAAAACATGCGGACCGTCTGATTGGCCAAGCTTTCTGCGCACCTGGAGGGCTTCCTCTTCTGTGATTGAGCGGAATCCCCGCTGTTATATCCGCCATCCGCCCCGCTACGCGGTGACGTGGGGCGCTTTAATAAAAGCCCAGCCCCCGCGCACGGGAGGCAGTTCCGGGCACAGACTCCAGCAGCGTGCGTCGTGTCTTTCTTTCGCTCCGGCTGGAGCTGCGTCACTGAGGCCTACCTCCGAGGCCTACCACGTTCTGCCTCCGTGCAGGGCCGGAACATAACACCCGCCATCGGGCAAAGGCCGAAGCTTCCTCTTGGGCACATTTAGCACGGGATGGCTGGTATTTCTGCAAACCCGTGGGCAGGGGTGGAAAAGACGAAATCCGCATCTTCCACCGCAGAAATTCCACTAATCACTGCTCCTGATCAGTGTCAGCCTCCTTATTGGGCCTTATCGTCTATAGGGTTTCTTAATTCATGCAAAATGTACTGTATTTGTATCTCTTCTTATTTTTATAGCGCTTTACGCCGCAACTGTCAGAACATTCTGCGTTTCAGACACCACAGCATCTCACAATGCTGCGTTCTCCATAGTGGCCGCGCCCGCCTTCTGCATTGGTTATGATTGGTTGAGCACTGAAGAAGCATCCGCTGAGGCTTGCTTTGGGGAACGCCTTCCGGCTTTGGTTTTGATGAGGATGCCTATGATTCCATTGGCCATCAGGAGCTATTCTGTGAAGCTTCATAACCCACCCCTAGCCCCTACAAATTCCCAACCTGATGTAACCTTTGACCCACTATATCTGCATGCCAATTGGATGCAGCTGCGAGCACAGGAGAGCGGATGAGGTTTATGCCCCTTCTTTCTGAGCTTTTTATTTTCTTTTGCTTTCACTTGTTTTTCCCCCTCAATATTACAGCTGATGACACCCCAATTAGAGTGTGTTCATATTCTTGCTTTAATGATTTATGGATATTTTATCCGCTGGCATCTATTTTAGACTTACATCCAATAAGCAGTAAATTCAAAAAACCTATCTGACATTTTCTATAAAAATATTTCTCAAGTGTGTATGTGTGTGTACATTATATTGAGGCGATATAACCCGAGACGGTGGGTCGACTCTGTCAGTAACGGTCCGCCACGCAAGTTAAGGGCACGCTGCAGAGAGTAATATTGCTATTAGCACCTGTGCAGTTACCTACTGGCTGCTATATGTGTCTTTTAAAAAAAATGCTGCACACTGCTGTTGCCACCTTAAGTCTATTTTTAATGTTGATGACTGACAGACTTTGGGGACGACAGCACTGCGCCGCTCCGGGCCGCGCAGCAAAGGTACGTTTATTTAAAAAAAATACACTCTTAGCACCAACGCAGGAAACTACGCAGAAACTTAGTGGTGAGGGGGTAGGGCTAGCGAGGAAGAGAAGGGGGGGGCTGGCTATAGAGGCCGCTTGGAACGCATGCTTATACCATACAATATAGCCCACGTACCCAGCATCCTGATTGGCCAGTGCCCCCTGCCAGGGTGCTAATGTTCTTTAACAAACACAGAGTTCATTTAATTTAAATGCCCGCAAAACCAGGTTACAAATTAGCTGAGCGGGTCCTAAAAGGAATCTATCGAGTGGGGCTTTGAGCTGAGACCCTTTGGTATTGCCAGTAAACCTGGCTTAAATGTTAGTGTTGTGTTTCATTTCTCAGTAGACTAGGGAATTCTGGTCCGCCTCGGATTCTCAAAGTCCCAGTTCCAGGTGGCTGACCGGCTGATGAGAAGAAGCCAGGAGCCCTTCCAAACATGTCAACGCGTGTCACAAATGTGTCCATCAACGGAATGCATGCCGATATTTTCCAGTTTATTTTAAGATGGGTGTCTACAACTTCTAAAATGTTATATATGGTCACAGTTTTCAAATTGTTTTCGAAATGTGTTGTGCATTTCAAAATGTTGCTTATCAGAGCAATCCGTTCCTTTGAAGTACACGCATGCTCATATATATCAAATTGCACTGCACGCCAGTACGGGTATACCCATTGCATCAATACTTGGTGTCGGAATCATGCTGGCATATGCTTGGACTGCACAAAATAACGGTTTATTTAATTTCTAAGTGCAGCCCTAGATTTGCACTTGCATATTGAAGAATGCATAACGATTGTTTGACAAGTGAAATCTTATGCCTGAGTGGTTGCGAGAGCTGTAGAATGGCAGCACCAAGCTATCGGCTTCGGCTTGCTCCATAGTATCATACCATTAAAATGAGTGGCGTGTGAGTGATGTTGCAACGAGTCTCACAACGCAACCACTCCTCATCAATGGGCGCATTCTGGGATCCTCTTGCTAGTGATTGTTGAGGAAGCGGGTATGACATCATCAAACAGAGGGACATTCTGGGATCTTCTTGCTAGCGATTGCTGAGGAGGCAGATATGACATCATAAAAAAGAAGTACATTCTGTGACCTTCTTGCTAGTGATTGTAGGAGGAATCGGGTATGACATCATCAAACAGAGGGACATTCTGGGATCCTCTTGCTAGTGCTTGTTGAGGAGGCAGGTATGACCTCTTCAAACAGAGGGACATTTTGGGATCCTCTTGCTAGTGATTGTTGGGGAAGCTGGTATGACATCATCAAACAGAGGGACATTCTTGGATCTTCTTGCTAGTGATTGTTGAGGAAGCGGGTATGACATCATCATAGGGACATTCTGTGATCCTCTTGCTAGTGATTGTAGGAGGAATCTAGTATGACATCATCAAACAGAGGGACATTCTGGGATCCTCTTGCTAGTGCTTGTTGAGGAGGCAGGTGTGACATCATCAAACAGAGGGACATTCTGGTATCCTCCTTCTAGTGATTGTAGGAGGAATCTGGTATGACATCATCAAACAGAGGGACATTCTGGGATCCTCTTGCTAGTGCTTGTTGAGGAGGCAGGTATGACATCATCAAACAGAAGTACATTCTAGGACCCTCTCTCTGGGGATTGTTGAGTAAACCGGTATGACATTAAAAAAAGGGGCATTCTGTGATCCTCTTGGTGTGGATTGTTGAGAAAGCCGGTATGACATCAAAAAAGAGGGCATTCTGTGATCCTCTTGCTAGTGATTGTTGAGGAGGCAGGTGTGACATTATCAAACAGAGGGCCATTCTGTGACCCTCTTACTAGTGATTGTTGAGGAAGTGGGTATGTCAATCAACAAACTGATGGACATTGTATCATCCTCTTGAAAGTGATTGAGGAAACACTTATGAGAACATCAAGCAGGACAACATTTTGGAATCCTCTTCTTAGTGATTGTTGAGGAAGCAGGTATGTTATCAAACAGAGGGGTGTTCTTTCATCATCTTTTTAGTGATTGTTGAGTAAACAGGTATGACATCACCAAACAAAGGGACATTCTGTAATCTCTTGTTAGGGATTGTTGAACAAACAGGTATGAAATCATAAACAAAGGCACAGTCGGCAATCCTTTTGTTGAGGAAGCAGGTATGATATCATCAAAGGGGCATTCTATAATTCTCTTGTTAGTGATGTTTGGGGAAGCATGCACGACATCATCAAAGGGGCTTTCGATAATCCTTGTGTTAGTCGTTATTGAGGAAGCAGGCATGATATCATCAAAGGGACATTTAATAATCTTTGTGTTAGTCGTTATTGACGAAGCAGCATGATATCATGAAAGGGTCATTCGATAATCCTTGTGTTAGTCATTATTGAGGAAGCGGGCATGATATCAAAAGGACATTTGATAATTCTCTTATTAGTGATGATTGGGGAAGCAGGTACGACATCATCAAAGTGACATTCGACAATCCTTTCTTTGTCATTAGTGAGGAAGCAGGCATGATATCATCAAAGGGACATTCAATAATTCTCTTGTTAGTGATGATTGGGGAAGTAGGCATGATATCATCAAAGGGACATTCGATAATCCTTGTGTTAGTCCTTATTGAGGAAGCAGGCATGATATCATCAACAGGACATTTGATAATTCTCTTGTTAGTGATTGTTGGGGAAGCAGGGGTGACATCGTTAAGCAGAGGGACCTTCTGGAATCCTTTTGTTAGTGATTGTTGAGGAAGCAGGTTTAACACCAGACAGAGGGACATTCTGTTAACCTCTAGTTGGGTGTAGTGGAGGAAACCTATATTACATCATCAAACGGGGACATTTTGTAATCCTTTTGTTAGTGATTGCTGTGGATGCACTTATAACATCGTCCAATAGTGAGTCAGACTATGGACAATCTGGAATATGCTTTTTTGGTGATTATCGATGATGAAGGAATGACATTATCAGCAAGAGGACATTCTGGAAGCCTTATAATCCTTACTGCCGGAGATTATTGACGATGGAGGAATTACATCATCAAACAAAAAACATTCTGGAATCCTAATGGTTGGTGATTCTTGATGCAGATATACATGTAATGTAAAGCAAAGTGGTCTCATATAGCGCCCTTCTGCCAATAACGTTGGCCTCGCTGCACATGGCTCTGTAAGAATGGAGGGCAGGGTGCATAAGGCAGATAGTGGGAAGGCATATGCAGAAATCTTTGGTGTTGATGGATGCAGGGCAGAAGTGCTGTTACCTGTTTGTCGATATGAAAATCTCTATGTTGTTTGTGGTTGGTACCGACCGGACAGGTTAGCCATATGGTAAGTCCCCCGGATTGTGGAGTGCAAACATTAACAGCTTGTTGCTAGAAGATGGATAGGGTCTGAAACTATTAAGTAGACTAGACCTAGGAGGCCGCCAGTAGGAGTGTGGGAAGTATGAGGATGCAAGATTTTCATAGTGAGGAGTTAGATAAGGTCTGAGGGGATGGAGAAGGGGTGAGGATGTTGTCACTTCTTGACCCTTGGTGGTAGATTTCACCGAGATTAAAGATGCAGACCAGTGCCATTCAGGAGACGTCTCCTGAGTAAGCTTGGTTTCCCACAGATGGTAGTGCCAAGAGTTTTGAAAAATGCTTGTCGTAAATTAGCCCAAGTTTCTGGTGCACAGTGTTTAGTCAGTTGCTATTATGTTTCTTGAGTTGTTTCTTGAAAGTCAGGTGGTTCTCCTCCAGGCGAAGAGGTTTAGGCAGGGTCTTGCACAGTTTCCTGGCCAGAACTGAAAAAGAGGATCCTACTTGCCGTTTCTTGTTGAAGTTGAGGACTAGCACTAGTGCTGCATTGTTGGAACCACGTGTTCTGGAAGTAGTGTAGTGTTGAAATGTACTCCTAAGAAGGAAGGGCCCCCTACATGGTATGAATGATTGTCGATGCACAAGGTATTGAAATGTACCAGTTTCTTTATGGGTAGCCAGTGGAGAGTAAGTAGTGCTGTCTTGCTGCAGCATTTAGAACTCTTTTAAGGTTCTTCATTAGGTAATCTGGGAGTCCAAGATAGAAGCTCTTTGCATAGACTACTTTGGATAGTATTAGAGAAATTATGAACCTGTGGGAAATGGGAAAATGTTAAGTAAGGTAAGATGCAGCGTAGCATGCTCAGCTGGGAGAAACAGCTTCTAAAGATAGCTTTGACATGTGGAAAAAGAGTGAGGGTGTTGTCCATTTTCGTTCCTAGATGCCTTACTGTGGTTGATGGGTTTGGGCAGGGTCCCATCTCGTCAGGCCAAGGGATTGTGGTGGGGATAGAACCTGTAGGATTGCAGAGCATCAGCTCTGTTTTGCTAGGGTTCAGTTTTAGTCTGTTTGCTGTCATCCATGCGTCCACTTCTGCAAGGCAGTTTTTAATGTCTTGGGTGTAGGGTGATGGGTGGTTTGCATATGTGTAGGTTATTTGTGTATCGTCCACTTAGTTGTAGCAGGAGATGCCAGATTGATTGATGATGTCAAGTAGGGGTGTTATGTAGATGTTGCGAAATGAGGGGTGAGAGTTTGGATCCTTGCGGAACTCCGCAGCTAAGTGGAGAGTCCCAAATCTGTGGTTTCCGTTCTATCCGTGAGAGAGGAGGTGATTCATTGTAGAGATAATTATTTAACACCAATATCTTTCAGTCTTTTTGGGAGGATTTTGTGACTGATGATTTTAAAACCTGCTGAGATGTCTATCAAGATGTGTGCACTCTCTGAGTTTTCATCCGCATTGTTTTTTTAGTGTATCCCAAATGGAGCACAGAGCCGACTCTGTACACCTAAAAGGTCTAAAACCATGCAGCGCCTCATTCAGGAGTTGTTTTGTTTCGATATAGTCCCTCAGTTAACGATATAGACATTTTTCCAGATGTCTTCCAATGAAATGCGTGTTTGAGATGGGACGATGGCCGGCTGGGTCATGTGAGTCTACTATGGGCTTTTTGAGCAAAGGTCTGAAGTTTGCAGATTTCAGCTGAGCTGGGACTCTTCTGGTGCTGATGGAGTCATTGAGGAGGGATAGGAAGATGGGCGCTAAGTCTGGATAGTTCATAGATTGATTTGTAAAGATTGGGGGGACATGAATCCTCAGGAGATACTGATGGGTTGCATAGTCAATGTTAGCTTGCAAGTCCTCTGCAGACAGAAGGCAGAAAGAGGAGGTTGTTAGAGGTATTGGTGGGATCTCGGTGGTGTGCGGGTGGGAGCATCCTTTATTGGCAAGGTGATCCTGCATGTCTAGGATCTTTTGGTTGAACTGTGCAGCGATCTGGTCACAGAGCTCTTGTGTATGCAAAGGGGTTGCATTGCAGTCTGACAGGTTTTGGAATGTCCTCAGGAACTTTTACATTTTCCTATACATTTTCCTTTCGCTGCGATGCATGGAATCAATGCGTTTGGAGTAGTGTGTTTTCTTTGCTTTGAGTACTTCAGCCCTGTTAAGGTGTAACTATTGTCGGAAGGCAAATTTGATAGCGTGCAGATTGTTTTTCCTCCAGGTTTCCGATTGTCCTTTTTTAAGTCGTTTAGTTTGGGGGTGAGCTCTTTGGTTTGTTTTGTTTTTTTCAGAGTTTTAAAAAGATTTTTTAAGAGCAATGCAGTCTAATACGGAAATCATCCAGTTTTGAATGTGGTGGAGTTTTGCATCCATTGTGGTTGTTGGTCCATCTGCAGGTGCAGCAAATCGGGTTGCTTGTCGTCTTTCCATTATGGAGGGATGTGTATCTGTTTCCATGGTCTGGTCACGGTCGATGGTTCATCCAGTGTGTGTCCAGCTATGTGGGTGGGACTTTATCAATCAAAGGGACAATCTGGAATCCTCTTTATTGATGATGCAGTTATGACATCATCAAACTAGGGCATATTTTCGAATTGTGACTGATTTTTGATGATGCAGATTTGGTAGAGACACACCTGGATTTTTATTTCCTTTTGAATATATTACCCCTTTGCCAGATATGAAAATACTTCTCAACAAGGCTACCACAGTTTGAGTTGGAACACATGCTCGGGACAATGGGGGCAGTGATAGTAACAAACCAGTGCTTAAGGATCTCAAGCAGTTTTAACCAGAAAGTGTCTTTAGTCAGGGTCACAGCTCAATGTTGTCAAATGTATCCCTCATGGAGGAGGGTCTCTTAAGCTAACAGAACAAGTAGACAGTTTTTTCTCATGCTTGCACACTTATACACACATTCATCAGAAGAATGCTCGAAACATTAGTTTTAAACAAGTAAGAAAATCATTTGAGGCGAGGAAACACATTGGCATAATTCAGAATTAGTTCCCACCAGAGAAAATGACATTATTTGAAGTTTGTGCAGTATTGCAGGGGGTCCACTACTGGAAAGCTGACAGAAAATGTGCCAGTCCCCGGGCCCACTAAATGAGGCCCTTGATAGCAGCAAACCATTTATCTTCCCTTTAAACGAAGAGACTTACATAAAAGTGCTCCAGGCAAAGTCCCTGAACTCAACGATGAACGAGGAGGTCCTCATCAAATGTAGGTTCTTACAAATAATTAGAAAAAGGAACACAAACCTTGGGTGGCCAAGTTGGCAGCCTAAGAACGGAACTCCACATAGTTTGAGAAGATTGGTGAGATATAACGAAGTAAGGAGTCGCTTCAGTGACTCCACCCCCACATCAGGGTTCAGAGAGGCTGTGGCCATCTGTGGTAAATTGTTTTATCTGTGTATCTATCTATCTGTCTATCTATCTATCTATCTATCTATCTATCTATCTATCTATCTATCTATCTGTCCATCTCTCTATCCCTATATTTATATATTTATTGATCAATTAATCTATCTGTCTGTTTATATATCTATATATATCTGTATTTCTATCCATCCACTTATCTCTCTATCTGTCTGTCATGCAAGTGTCCGCAAATATTCCCCCTTGCCTTTAATGCCAGCATAAAGGCATAGACGATTGCTTAACAAATGAGAACTAATTGAGATGTTTCAATTCCCAGAGCACCAAACCATACCATGGCTGCAGCTGAACCCTGGCCCTCTTTCCTAGAGGGTAAGCCTTTGCCTGCTGCGAGCAGATCAACTACACAAGCACTGACATATTTTAATCAACCAATTATTAGCGTGAACACAAAAAAAGAGTATGAAAATGATCAATGGACAGATCATTTAAATCAACACTTTGTGGCATGTGATCAGCTGTGGGGGCAGTTCCCAATACTAAAATGTGTAGCAAATAATGAATTGCATGGCAATACATCTTGAAGCATCTCTCATGTATTGTTGCTGATTGTAAAACAACTGCTTAACTGTCCCTGGTTCACATATCAATTTCCTTGCAGTGTCTTAAGCTGGGTTTGTGCCATACCAACTTAAAAAAACATCTGAAATTGATTATCAATAATAACTACTCAGTCAACACCAAACTAATCGGTCTGCATATTCCATAATCTACAAAGCTGGAGGTCTCAGTGCGCACGTGTGTCAGATAAAATTTAAAAATACTTAATTGCAGAGAATTGTAAAGAGTCGGAGGCCAATGCTTTGGAGAGCCCCCCTGCAGCAGCAATAGCTTAGCAAACAGCCATTAGGGGCCGCGCAGAGTGCCAGATGGGAAAAGACATAGCCGACCAATCAATTGCCCGCCCAACGTAGCTATAGGTGTACATACAATGATATCCTATTTCATCAAATGCTTCAGGGATTTTTGATTAAGTAAAAAAAAAACATGTGTAATATCTTTAATGATATTTTGTTGGAAAAAGGGCTCATCATAGAAAGAACCAAGCTGGGTGGTGATACAGAGGAACGGAACCCCCTAACTAGAATATTTGTTTCACAGGGCAATCAAACGGATCAAGTTAATTTGACCACATAGGAATTCTGATATGCAATCACATGGTGCTCTCCCAATTGCGCAAGACCAAATTGATATCACACAGAAATCGAAATCGTTGCATCCTGATGCACTTTGCTCATATTTATATATTTATATGTTTGTGCACAATTATAGCAGAATTTGCGCAATTATAGCACAATTGTTCACTTCTCTCATGCCATAAATATTGATTATTGCAATTGAATAGCACATTCCCTTATTTCATATGTTTTTCAAAATCATATTTCAAGAGTTCATATTCTATTGTGTTCACCTCTTTTATACAGTGTATAGTAATTATCACAATTCAGTAAAAAAATGTCAACAATTCACTTTTATACCGTGTGAATTTATTATCACAATTCAACAACAGATTTCATCAATCCACTTTTTAGAACCAAAATGATTGAACTCCCAAAATAAATTAAATTATCATTGTCCTTGAACATTCTCACCCAACCATGTGTTTCACACTGTGCAGAATGTAGTTCCTCTGCATCACGTACTTCTTCAGGGCTACAAGGCAAATTAATTCTGTTACCTTCTTTTTTTATTATTTGGAAATTACATTACCTAGTTCCCCAATGTATGTGCAAATATTTCAGTATAGAGTCTCTTACTTATAAAATAATCTTCTGTTAATTCAAGTGCCATCTTGCGCAAGTAATTACGTTGTCCAGATACGGTTTATTTTATTTTTATTTTGCCTTTTTAAAGCGCTCACACAGCCAGGGGCATCGAGACGCTGTTACAGGAATTTATTTTTGTCTTAGATGCGTATTTATAACGCACTTATTAACCAGAGGTTTCTACGCGCGTACCTGGGGATCGAACCTATGTTGCTTCGTGTCATCTTGTTTCCAAGGCAAGCACGTTGCTGCTGAGCTATCCTCCCGGGATACGTTTACCGCCTGAAAGATTTTTTGATTTATATATGCATACATATATTTCTTTGTTTTGCTATATAATTTATGTATTCAGTATTTAAACACCATATTCTATTAAAACAGATTTTCTAAAGCTCCAAAAGTAAATAACTGATCAATTCATCGGTTTTATGTGTGATATAATTATTATAAATATTGGTCAGTGAATTAATTAATGAAGTATCAAAAATTCAACATGATTCAATTATACTTTCCAAATAATCACCTCCTGAACCAAATGATATGGATCCGAAGTGTATTTAAAATTCAGTACTGTTGTTCTTTGTAGTATCACAAGGTATAATAGCCAATAAGAGATATGTTATTTATATCCATCAAATCATAGTATTTCATGTATCAAACCCCTTAAGTGCCAAGGGCGAGGTATCTCATCCTTAGGATTACCTCCCTGTTGCCAAGGACGAGATACCCCGTCCTTGGCACTTAAGGGGTTAATGAAAGAGAAAACATCAAAGGCATTGAATGGCGAAATACCAAAATCACCAAAAAAGGCTTGGCACTGGGGGGGAAACCCATGGCAGTTAAGTGGTTTATTTAATATGTCAATGCATATTTTATTTACAAATTAGCATCTAGTCCTAACCTTGTCATTACAGCAACCATACGCTGTAAAATTGCAGCTTGTTTTCTAGCGTTCTGAGCGCTCGGGTATGATTTACTTTTAGATGATTCCTTACTGATTGACATAAACGAAGGACTAACATCCCCTTCATGGTTCAGCTATCTAAATATATTTATCATACTACAGGTCCACTGCTAATGGAAGAATCTTCCTTATGAATATAGACTAAACTCTTAATCTCTCAGAATAATACTGATTATATCTGCATGATTAATAATTCCATATAGCGTTCTGTATTAGGGTTGATTAAATTCTATTATTAACTCAATCTCGAGCAATAGCATGCCAAGTGAAAGTTCATAGCTTCCAATGCCCTTTTGGTGGCGGGAGCCGTCTATGTTACAATGTAAACGTAATGGCTCCCCACCGTCAAAATATGTTCTGGAACAAAATGAGCTTGTGAATATTTTTACATTTTGAGATGCGGTTGACTAGTATTCACTTACACAGTAACAGCTTGATTATCTTGCCCCATTAAGAACCCAATGTTGATGATTGATCAGAAATGCCTGTTTGCTGAATGCTGGCTGCCTAAAATGGTTAACAGTTACACCAAAATCAGGTCTACCCGCAATATTATTTCAGATCTGACTCAGTGGCATCAAACAGGGGGGGGGGGAGTCCTAGACCTAGCTTCTCTTTTTATTCATACAGGAGGGGTTAACAAGCATTTCTATTTCGAACACTGGCTATATTCACAAGGCCACCACCGATTAGTAGAAAAATTCATATATTTTATTTATTCTGACAGTTCAATATTCATAATACAAACCAAGTAAATATGACAGAAATTAGTAGTTCTGTACGTAAAGCTTCTCTAACCCACCACATAACTAAATTACTATAACACATACTCACACTTACACCACACAGTTCGAAAAGCAAACATTCTCTCCTTAAACACACACAGGCCTAAAACCTTGTACCATCACACAATCATAAAACATATAGAGTAAAACGGTTATATAACTAGTTATCACCTGGCACCAAAACATCCAAGCAAGTGTGCCGCTAATCCCTCTAACGTGCAGATAACAATGTAACAGCTACGTAGTTCTCATAGCAAAACTAAAACAGTAAAAGACACAAATCATT
Organism: Ambystoma mexicanum; assembly: GCF_040938575.1. Lineage (NCBI taxonomy): Eukaryota > Metazoa > Chordata > Amphibia > Caudata > Ambystomatidae > Ambystoma > Ambystoma mexicanum. Next base: position 107,546,627 of record NC_090938.1, on the reverse strand, counting down.
TATATAAATTAAACATTTGTTATATATAAATCAATTGCCAGCTATAGTTTTGGCTCTGCAGGTCAATATTCCTTTGTCACCACCCAGCCTTCCTCAGGGCACGTCACCTTTCCAAGGGAACATGGTCTTAAAACTCTTGAAGTATGGTCACGACTCAGTAGAAATTCATTTGCATTACTCCACAGCCTAACCAGACCACTTGTACATTGAAGCAGCTCACGCAGAATCTATCCCATTAGCCAGACCTAGTCGTACCAACCCGCTGTACCTGCTCATGTATTTCCTCCAGTGTGCTCAACTTCCACCTTGCATCCAACCTTTGCGCCTCTCTAAATTGTTGGTTAAAACCTGTTGTGCAGACTCGGCAGCTCTCCTACTGCAGGCTCGACGTTACCAATTCCCACACCACAAGGCATTGGTAACATCGAGTCCACAGTAGGAGAGCCGCCGGGTCCGTACAGCAGGTTGTACGCGACAATCCAGAGAGGCGCTGTTACATTGTTATCTGCATGTAAGAGAGATTAGTGGAACACTAACTTGGATGTATTGATACCGGGGGATAATTAGTTACATAACCCTTTTGGTCAATGTGTTTTATGATTGTGTGATGGTATGAGGTTTTAGACCTGTATGTGTATAAGGAGAGCGTGTTTGCTTCGTGAACTGTGTGGTGTAAGTGTGAGTACGTGTTATGGTAATTTAGTTATGTGTTGAGTTAGAGAAGCTTTACGTACAGAACTAGTCATTTATGTTGTATTCACTTGGTTGCTATTATGAATATTGACCTGTCAGAACAAATACAAATATATGTATGTTTCTACTAATTGGTGGTGGCCTTGTGAATATAGCCAGTGTTCGAGTTAGAAATGGTTGTTAACCCCTCCTAGTTGAATAAAAGAGAAGCTAGGTCTAGGACCCCCCCCCCCCTGTTTGTACTAAGATGGATAACAAAGCAAAAAGGCCAGATAACCAATCTTCCTGACCTGTTTCATCCTGCTCCAAAATCGTCTTATGCACCATTTCCTTAACCGGAACTGTTACCTTTAATGGCAATGGAGGTGCTGGTTAATTGAGCATGCCGGTTAAAAAGATGCTGGTTAACACAGCTTTTAGTGGGGTTGCTTCTAAGCCACTCAAATAGCGAATGAACATTTGGAGTATCGCTGTTCTAGTATATCACCGGAAGGTATTTGGCGAAGTCTGTAAATATCTGGGTGTTATTGCTTTAGCCTGGATACAGGAGTGAGAGACAGGGCAAGGACGTTAAGGGTGCCATACGTCTGGGATAATCCTTTGATGATTACTGGCAAAAGTGGTGCCAGCAGCATTTGAGGAGTGTGTTTGAGGTTGGAGGTATGGGATAAAGGAGGGCTAAAAATAATAGAAACTGCACATACAATGCATTGGCTTTGAAGAGTACTTAAACACACTAGAGCCCTATAAACCCCCCCCCCACCCTCCCAAAAATATTACCTTGAGGTGCGTTACCCGAGGCTACTTTCATCTAGACTTGTCCTTTCTGTAAACACAGAGACAGGATCTGAACAGTTGCCTGTTTCTCTGTCCTTAGTATGACTCTATTAGAAAAGGACACCTAATCCCTCTATTAAGTTCGTATCATATAAGTGGGGACTGCACTTCAGGCCTGTGCAAGCACACGTACATCTGTAATGCATGTATTAGCAAAGCAGGTCCAAGCGGGCCGGTTACAGAAAACTAGTAGTGCCACTGCTGCTTGACTATGGAGTCGAGTTTATTTTAGCCATTTTACTTGAAAGCCCTATAATTGTGTGTTATTACTGGAAAGGACCCTGGGGGGATTTTCGCTACCTACCAAGTGTACTGCATGCTCATGTCACTGTACTTGATGTGCTACTCTTGCTGTTCGACCTGCTCTGTATTATTGGCAGGATGGCTATTGGGCTGGGGCCATATTATATATTTATTTTATTTATTTACATTTATAAAGCGCTCACACAGCCCGCAGGCATCGAGGCGCTGTTACAGGAATTGTTTGTTTTTCTTAGTTGCGTAATTGTGTTTTTTTTGTCTTAGTTACGTATTTATAACGCGCTTAAACACCCGGAGGTTTCTAAGCGCGGACCCGGGGATCGAACCTGTTGCTGCTTCGTGTCGTCTTGCTTCCAAGACGCGCACGCTGCCGCTGAGCTATCCTCCCGGGACATATTGACTGTGGTGTAGACATTATTCGCACCCGGGGAAGGGAGCTCAGCCAATCAGATGGCTGGAACAGCGGGTGAGAATACACAGAGTACTGCCCGCTGTTTCCAGCCACCAGCGGCCCTTCCTCAGAGGGCAGCATCTTTTTTTTGCTTTTTTTTGTTAATGTGAGGCAGGGGAGTTGCTAGGTCTGGAAAAGACCCGGGGCTACGCTGATGTCGGAACTGTTGGGACTGGGGGCTAGCGAGTCTTTTGGCTGTAGCTCCTGAGATTCTATCCGGGGCTACAACCAAAAGATCAGGGGCTATAGCCCCCTTAGCCCCCCCCTAGCAACGCCCCTGATGTGAGGAGGCAACACAGAGCCCTTGGTGAGGCCCTCACTTCGCTCCGGCCTGCCTTGGCTCGGGCTGGCGGGCTGTTACTGGCCATGTACGCCCCCTGGGTGGGGCGTGATTGCTACAGTCATTTCAGCTGCGAGCATTGCAAATGTGGTTTGTTTGTGCAAGTCACTGTTAGCAGGAGCCACTTTAGTACTGAGGGATTGTTATCGCTTACTCATAGCATGCCATCTTGATGCATGTGCTCTTCATCAGTGTGTGCATTTACTTTATTTTCTTATCTTTAAAAGATGTGTTGTAATGCTTCTTTTATAGAGTTTGATGTCTGAATTAAAGCTACCGATGATGATAGCAAAACAGCAATCGTAATCATGTACGTAAGGATTTTTTAAATAATAACTGCCTCACCTCTTCATGTCTGCCGACTTAGTAAATTTGCAACATTTCAAAGACCTACAAAGTGCACATGAGTTGCACATTTCACATTAGATCTGAATTTTTATATATTAACCTCTCAGGGTTCTGTAGGTGAGTTGCACCATTTACACGCAATTGTGCTCCTTTTTAAAGTCTGCATAAACTTCCTTGACGGTATACTAAACACTATTGAAACAGGAAATTGAAAAGAGATATGAATATCATTGGAAGAAATGATTGTGAACAATGGTAAGTAAGTGGTCAGACACAGTAACAAATGGACAGACTGATTGGTTAATAAGGAAAGACAAATGTGTTCTGGTGTGGCTCTTTTATGTGTAAAAAAAAAGTTTGTAATAAACTAAAACCCAACACAAAAATAATATATAAAAGTCCACATTTTCGAAGTTTCAAAACAGGAATGCTCTCTCGAAACGTTGATAAATACTTTTTCGACGCATTGTGCTGTGGAACGGATGGTCAGTGGACAGGAAGAGGAAGTTAGCTGCAGGATATCCAGGAAGTGATGGATGAATCCAGTCTTCGCAGCTGCCAGCGAAGGCCGCGATTCAGCCACGGAATTATTGTGCTTCTTACCAATAGGAATTTCCGATGGCATGCCTTCCTGTCCCTCAGCTATATTCTACATACATACATTTCTGATGTGTTTATTTATTAAAAACCTTTAATCCAGTTTAATGCCCATTCATGCAATTAAAAAAAAATATAGATGAGTATAATCTGATTTGTGCTTCGTGAATAAGTGAGTGGTGTCAATGGATGTGCGACTTCACTTCTCCATACATTCACTTTGTCACTTTTACCTTTTCCTACCTTTACTTCTTCTGTCTTTCACTTCTTATAACAGTCACTTCGTCATTACAAGGGGAGAACCCCTGTATCCCACTTCTTTTCTAACCCATATTCTTCCCCCTAACTCCTCCTTGACCTCACCTCTAACCTTACAGATAACCTTACCATATTGCAACAAATCCTTGGATGTCATCACTTCTCCCTGAGGGGGAGCCCCTTCCTATGATGCCAGGGAAGTGAGGCCACTACCTGATAGTCCCCTTAGGGGTGGTATTCAGCGGATGGATCTTATGGGGGGCATACTTCTATGGGACTAAGGGGCGACTATCCAGGGAGAACGCGGTATACTTCCCATCAATCCACCTCACCTAACTCTCCTTTACCTTGTCATCCATATATATGTGTCATGTACTGTGAGAAACCTGAGGGTATTCTCACACCTATTCCCCTTGGATCCTCTTCTCAGGTGGCCAGGGAAAGGCCATTGCTTTTGGATCCTGACCCTGGGGATGGAGATGCAAGGTTGGATCACCTGGGAAGAGGGTCCTTGTGGATTGGAGGGAGGATGTCTGCAGGCAATACATGGTATCCCCCTGTTCCTTGTGATAACCAACCTTACCCTCCCCATGCCTTTATAGGCTGTTGCCAATCCCATTCTATTATTTCCCCTCAGTCACACCACTATAGTACTGGGACGAGGAAGAGGCAACTATGAGTGGTATACACTAAAATGTCATTTCACCACTTTGGTACTGACACGAGGAAGAGGCCTGAAGGCTGTTGTGAGGGTCAGGCATGTCCAGAGAACACCAGTAACTATGGCCAGGTAAATATGCTTAAGGACCCACACCTGCAATCTGTTAAGTGGTTGCAGGTGCATAAAAGGTGGAGCCAACAATCAGAGAAGAGAGACCAGCAGGAGAGAAGCCTGGCTGGGTGTGCCAGGCCCGCGAGGAGAGAAATCCTGTAGAGAAGGAGGCTGCCGAGGACGGTCCTGCCTGGAGGCCAGGACGCTGGCGAATACCCAGAGAAAGAGACTGCGACGCCGAGCCCGGGTGGGTCAAGGAGGGTCACAGCTGTTAGTGCCTCCTTGGTTGGGTGTCCAGAGCCAGAGCTGTGGGGCACGGAAGATACCCAAGTGCTGCAAGCTCCTGGCAGCATCTGCGAACGGCGAGGTGAGCTGTCAGCAACCCACAGAGAGGTTTTCAGAGTGCGAGCACAGCTCGCAATGCTAAGGAGACGTGGACGCGGAGCAGAGAGCAAGAAAAGAAGAAGCCTGGAGGAGCCGCCTGGGACTAGTGAGTGAAGAAAAGGGAACACTCATACCAGGGCACTCCTTGAGCTACTGGACGGCAAATGTAATTGCTGGGTGAATGAAAGTAGATATGCAAGCAAAAGTGAGCCCAAAGCGAGGGGTTATATGAGCAAGTTGAACTATAAGAGAAAGCCTTGTGAATTAAGAAAAATGGAATACCGAACTAGAGGAAAGCTTTGATAAGCTTATGAATGGAAAACAAGCATGTGCAAAATACACATAATAAATACTGGAAGGCAATGAACGAAGCCTATGAAATAAAGTGAAAAGCAAGTGATGAACATTACTGGGGGGGGCGCTGTGGCGCACGCGGAGAGATGGCTGCATCCGCGTGAGCTCCTGTGGCATTCCAGGCTGCATGAGTTAAAAATCCACTTATCCAGTCCGGTTCTGCCCGCTACTTGTCGGAGGCACTCATCATAACTTTGAGCCGTTGCTGAGCGAGTCTGGACTTCCTATGAAGTTTACTTTGAGAGCTAGGTCGTCCAAAAGAACCAGCGAGTAAACAATGGGACCAGCCCGCCCTTTCTTGCAGTGCTGCGGGAGGAAGAGCCCGGCGGCGGGCGGCCTGCCACCAAGGAGCGCTGCACCAACAATCCAGCCCATAACTTTTGCGACGGTCGCGGGCGCTCCGTTTCACATAGAGCGCCTGCGGACCCATCGGAATCGCCCGCCGAGCGGGAAACAGAGGAACGCGACCCTGCGGCTGCGCCGGATGGAGGTAGGGAAAGGGGAAAGGCGGGCGGCAGTAAGATCTATTTCAACCCTGTAACACCCTTTCCCACCCCGGGAACTGCTGTCCGCCCACTAATCTGCCTGGGCCCACTACCACTGAATACTTGCCCAGGCACATAAACAAATAACGCAGAACCAGTGACCCGCGTGGCAGCATACATGCATTGAAGCCAATTGAGGCCCCACGGCTCCCGAAGCACCCATCACGCAAGAATGTGCCTGAAACTGGATCCTCCCAGCGCCTAAGTGTGCCGATCACCGTAGCTGCCTTGTTACCGCATCCCAAGAGGGAACCGATCGTTATGTGTTGCACAACACAAAGTAAAAATCTGCGCCCCCGCTCCCACCCAAGTGACCCAGCAGCAACAGGGCAGTGAAGTGAGCCCGCTCCAGTGCAGGAGGGGGTCGCGGGTGCTTAACGCTATGCGAGAGATTGAAAAATCAGCACACCCTTCCACATTGATGGTACTCGCACAGCCCTAGAACATACTGCAAATTCTCCTCAGACTAGCAGGGCATTGAAGTGCCATTGTGGGATCCAACTTGGGACGTGTACTAAGGCACTTTCAATTACACTGGGCTATAATACGATCGTGGGCTGTGTTATGTTTGAGAGGGATCCAAGCAGAACAGGAGTATATCCCGGATCTCCCCAACACCCACTATTAAGGTACTGAGAAAAGATCCTAAACATAGGGAAAGACAGAGCGATATAGTGGATGTACCGACGTCGACTCCAAGCAGCAGACACAGAGGTGCTGTGACCTGGGCAAAGTGCACAGCAACAGCCCTACTCCACAGAGGCATGGAACTTTCTGTCATCTGCCAATATGCCTTAAACAATAAGGATTCTGGGGCATAGGGCAAGGGGTTCCACAGCGCAGAACCAGCGATACCAAGCGGGCTGTACACTAGGAGCTGCCCGCACACAGAGGTGTGAAACATCTACCACAGACCTACTCCATCAACAACAGGACCTAAAATGGGCACGCCCACTACAACGGGCTGGGGCGGACACAGCCCCCCCCGCTACCACCCCTGAAAACCTTTGGTTACATTCTAAGGACAGGTCACAGACAACGGAGTCGAGAGCGACGCTTATGAACATTTAATAACTCCCTGTTACTGCGTGAACAAACATACCCACGCCACTGCTGGAGGCGAAACATCTATAAAGACGGTGCCCAAGGGCATAGGAGCATAAAAACGGTAAAGGAGCCATAGATAAAATGTTGCATCTATCAAGACACAACTAGATAAAACCACAAGTCGCATTACGGAAGCCGAAACTCAAATCAGTACCACAGAGGATACGGTGGAGGCGTTAAAAAATACTGTGACAACAATGGCAAAAGAATTAGGAACGGTTAAAATAAAGTGTGAAGATTTGGAAGCCAGATCCCGACGGAATAATATTCGCATAATAGGTATGCCAGAGGAAGCCTTAAAGGGACCCATGGAACTGGCTGTAGAGAAACTGTTATGAGACCGACTAGGGGACCCAGGCTGGTCGCCCATGTTCATTGTGGAGCGTGCACACAGATCATTAGCACCACGACCCAAGCCGGGAGCCTATCCTAGACCCATCATTGCGCGCATGATGAATTACAGGGACAGAGACCTGGTACTGAAAGCGACTAGGGAGAAACAAGAACTGAAGTGGGAGGCCAATGTCATCTGCATATTCCCTGATTACACGTTGGCAGTACAGCAAGAGCGATTCTCATTTACCGGGGTTAAGAAATTACTGCGTGAACGCCACATTCCTTATGCAATGCTGAACCCAGCTAGGCTAAGGCTACAGTACCAAAATAAGACTTATTTCTTCATGTTCCCTGAAGAAGCGACGAGCTTCGTTGAAACTAATATTCCACTCCCAGCTCCCCAGCCTACAAACAATGAAGACTCCTGAAGTGCTGACCGCTCACGACTGGAATGCAAGATGAAAGCACAATATTGAGTGGGCGGGGCTGCCCCCACAGGGGGTGCTCTACAGTCAGTAATGTTTCAAAGTTGAATTATTTTTAATAGCACTAAGCGCACTCCTACTATTTAATATGTGTTTGGGTAACAATTATGCAGTACTGACCGGGATATATAAGTAAACCAAGCATCGCGGCCTGGAATGTCGCGACAGAGCCCCCTGTTGCTGTTGCACAGCGAATTATGAGGGGGAAAGGGGATGGGGTTGGCGGCATAGTTAAAGTTCGGGTAACTATGAGGGAGTGGGAGGGCAGCGGGACAAGTTTGCGAGGGAAAACGTTGGGGAAAGGGGGAGTTACATTAAAAAGCACACAGGTACTGATACTTGTTTCAGACATATCAATAACTGAGACACAACAAGTTAGGCATCTTCATGGGATCCAACGCGACAATGGTTAGGGCGAACGAAGAGGATATTAAAATGTTGAGTTGGAATGTCTGAGGGCTGGGATCCTACATAAAAAAGAGGAAAATTATGCAATACATAACGAGACTAGGCATCAAGATAGTATTTCTGCAGGAAACACATTTATTGCAACATTGTGCCGAAAAGCTTGCCCCAACTTGGGGACCACACAACTACTATACTTCATACTCTAGCCGCGCTAGAGGAGTGGCGACCATAATACATAAATCTGTACCATTCACATGCCTCCATTCGGAATGTGACCCGGAAGGCAGATATGTCATAGCACACGGAACCCTCCATAACACAGAGGTGCTCCTGCTAAACATATATGGCCCAAATGTGGACGACCCTGGTTTCTATGCGACACTGTTCGGGAAACTAGCGAAATATCCCACGGCGCACTTAATATATGGCGGTGAGATAAACACCATCCTGGACACTACTATATTGATAATAATGTATATGTTGTGTAAATGCTATCTACTGTGTGTGTGACGTACCTGTGTGCAACAATAAATAACATTTTTTAAAAAAAGTGATGAACTTTCATGAAGAGTGTGAAAGTTTTGTGGTGAAGGAAAGTTGGCACCACAGAGTGAACTGAGAGAAAAGTACACCTTGTGGCAAAGCCAAGAGACTGGCAAGGAGAAACCGAAGTGAAGGTAAAACAAAACACAGGGGCACTGACAGAGAAACCTGTGTGGGCAAGAAATCCTAGGGTTATCGGTTGCGTGACCTGTAATGGGTGGACCTTGTGGTCCGACAAATGCACCTAGACCGAGGATACCCTGTCTGTGTAAGCCAAGGGAACGTATCGATACATAGGAAAGAGATTGCTGAAGTGAAAGCAGAAGAGAGCAATCTGCGTAAACTGTTATGGGATCAGAAGGAGTACCTGGAACTGGTTTTGAGCATTAAGAGACTAAAATGAAGTGTGAGCTGGCAAGCTGGGCCAGCTGATGTATTGGGGAAGGAGAGGCCTAAGACCTTGTGAGCTTTATTGTTGCCTTTGAGAAAGGAACCTCAAGGATCATTTGGAACTATGTTATCTTCTTGTGGAATGAAACCGCAAGACTTTGTGGAACTGCTTTTAACTTGGGGAAGGGGAGCTGGAAAAGAAGCCAGGAGCTGCAAGAAGCTCAGAACACTACTTTATTTGTTGTTGACATTCCTACACATTGTTTAGTGTCAGTTGTGAGGGCAAGTACAGGCTTTGGACACAGACAGGCTTTTAAGTTGAACTTCCTGACTCGGACTATCCTTAATTTTGTTAGGTGGGGAAATCCCACCTTAGCATAGGGCAAGTTAGGCCTTACTCCATCCTGACATTTAAGTTAATACAAGTATTTTATTTGAACTTTGAACATATTGGGCCTCATTACGACCCTGGCGGTATGGAGTGAACGGCGCCATAAAAGGTGCCGGCGCCGTTCACTCTGTACCGCTGCATTACGAGTTCCCCTCGCGGGACACGGTAAGCACGCCTGGGAAAACCAGGCGTGCTTACCGGGTCCCGCGAGGAGAAAAGGGAGCAAACAACGGGCCATCTCGTAATGGACCGTTGTTTGCTCCCTCTCCCATTCCCATTCAGCCCTATGAGGGCTGAAATGGGAATGGGGAAGGACCGTGTCCGGGTCCTCAGAGGGAGGAATTACCGGGCCTTCCGAACTCGGAATGGCCTGGTAAGTCCTCATTGCGAGGACCCGGACCCCGACGCGATTTCGGCGGCAGCCATGCCGCCAATAGCAGCATGGTTACCGCCAAACTCGTAATGAGGGCCATTGTCTGTGTCTTGCTTCATGATGCCTTCACGTTACCTATTAGTAGTAGTACTGAGACGAAGAAGATTCAGCTCCACCTAAGAGAGAGCTCTCAGGGAAATACTGGGATGAGGAGGAGCTGCAGAGGTATGAAGAGGTATGAAGAGCGATCCTCAAAACACTATGGAGCAGTCCAGTGTTTCAAGAGTTCTGATTGGCCAACACCAATACAGGAGCAAAGAGGGAAAACCAAGCAAGGGGTCAGACTCTCCCTGGAGGATCTGAGAACCTGGAGGACATCCAGCGTGGAGCAAAGAGGAAGCCGCTGACCGGGACTCAAGAACGGGATGAGAGGTGTGCCTACCCGGTCTGCACTACCCTGGCCCACCAGAGAGCTGGATAAACGGATGTCCAATGGAGCAGATCCGTTGGACTGTGTGGTCGTGGAGAGACTTGCTACCCACCCAGCCGGTGCAGTAGTCACGAAACCAGAGAGAGAGCCTGCGAGAAGCAGAGCAGAGCAACAGAAGTGCTTGCAACCAGCAAACAAAACCCAACAGAAACCCTAAAGGTAGAAGGGCTTTTAGGGGAAGAACGGTGTGTAAGAGAAGCCCAGAGATCAGGATTGGGGACCCATATGTAACTTTAGAGACTTCCTTAAGTAATCTGGGATACGATAGTACCTGGCAGGGTAGTGAACCAGGTATGTCACCAACAAGATATAAAGAGGAGAGAAGGGTCTGGGGCCCGCAGCAGAAGAAAGAGGTCATCACAACCATTCTTCCTCATTGCAGTACCTGGCAAGGAAGTACACCAGGTATGCCAACCTGGGTCTGGGACCTGCGCCCAAAATAAGAAGCTTGAGAAGGGCCTGGGAAGGGAGTCGTTCCCCCAGCCTTCATGAACTGTGACCAAGAGCCTGAAAAGGGCCTGGGTAAGGGAGTAATTCCCCCAGCCTTTGTGAACTATGGTAAAGAGAGACCAGGGAAAGGAAGCCATACCCCTTGGTGTTGTGTACCATGAAGCCAAGAGAGGTCAGGGGGAAGCAAGCCATACAGGAGCGCCGATTCATTATCAACCTGAAGCAGACCGAAAGGTACTTACAATCAGCATGCAGGATTTGCATGGCTGCAAAACACAAACCTATTAAGGCCTGGCCAAGGGCAGATATCCTTGTACACAACAAATGGTCCATACAGTCCTATCCGAGCAGACAACACCAGAACGCATGTGAACCGCACATGCACCATATTAAAAGAGACAGACTATTCCATCCTGGATGTTTTTCAATGACTAATTGCAGTATGATACTAGGTTCATGTAATTCATGAGATATAAATGTAATACGTATAAATGTATGACTCCAAAATACTGCAGAAAACTCAAACTGTAACATAAACTGCCTGGACAAAGACCGGATGGCGAAACTATTGGCCACGCAGTTGGCAATTTGAACCTTATCTGATATTGCCTAAAACTACAGTCACTTACACTATGCTCTAATCATTACTTTATTTCTGTCACTTACTAACACAGCTATCACGGGATATGTTATATGTGCTTGTGTGAAGCATAGCCCAGCTATTTTATGTGAAATATAGCTCAGGTTATGATGCTTTAATAAACTGGAAACCTAACCATATACACTATCGTATATATATTCTCTTACTTGGGGCTCTTGCATGAGGATGTAACCGCCCTTAAACCCCCTGATGTTGGGTAGTGTGAAGCCAAGAGAGATCACGAGATGGAAGCCCTATGCCCTGGTTTTGTGTACCGTGAAGAAAAGAGAGACCAGGCGGAAGGAAGCCATAACTCCTGGTGTGGCATACCATGAAGCCAAGCAGAGGAAGTCCAGTGGAAGGGAGTCATTCCACAGGCACTGTAAAAGTATTGAGAACAAGTTATCTTGAGAAGGGAGACTTTCTCCAGGAAGCCCAGTAGTGAAGAAAACTAAGGGCAATAAGCAATGATGTTTGAGTTGGAGCTTTACTTATTGAGTTGGAACTGAGAACTTTATAGCATCACAAGCTGTAACTTTGGTATGTATCTTGGAAAGGAGCGAAGACATGGGGAAGGGCATCATTGTCTCAGGCGACGTTCCCACCTGCGATTGGATCTATAGTCCATTGTCCAGAAGAAGAGAGACAGCCTTCTGGACCAAGAAGATGCACTACCCCTTTAGTATTAGATCCAAATGTGAGGGACAGAGGTAGGCCTTTTGGCACACGACGGTGGACTCTTTTCATTTACTTGGGCATTCTGACGGACTCCTTAGTTCATTAGTCAAGACAGGGAAACCCCTCTTAGAGGTAGGGGGAGATAGGTTTCCTCTTTATGTTTTAAATAAAAGTTTATGCCAACAAACATGCCACCTGTGTCAGTCTCCTCCGCCTGCACCTTACAATATCCAGTGCCACCTTGACCATGTGAAAATACAGAGGAAGTAAAAGGAGTAAATGCCTGAAGAAGTAAATGTCTGACGAAGTGAACGTAGACGAGGTACGTGTAGAAGGAGTTTTCAGGTGAAGTAAAGGGGGGATACTGTATCAACTAATGCGCACCACTGACCCCCACCTGTGGAGTGTAGGGCGGCGTTGGAAATAATAAATCAAAAGCTTTATTTCAGCTACAGGAAATAAAATCAAGAAGGTAAAAACAAACAATGTGCTGAATAGCCAATACAAATACAAGATGATCCATAGCATTAGTCACTAAACAAACAATGTGCTGAATAGCCAATACAAATACAAGATGATCCATAGCATTAGTCACTAAACAAACAATGTGCTGAATAGCCAATACAAATACAAGATGATCCATAGCATTAGTCACTAAACAAACAATGTGCTGAATAGCCAATACAAATACAAGATGATCCATAGCATTAGTCACTAAACAAACAATGTGCTGAATAGCCAATACAAATACAAGATGATCCATAGCATTAGTCACTAAACAAACAATGTGCTGAATGGCCAATACAAATACAAGATGATCCATAGCATTAGTCACTAAACAAACAATGTGCTGAATAGCCAATACAAATACAAGATGATCCATAGCATTAGTCACTAAACAAACAATGTGCTGAATAGCCAATACAAATATAAGATGATCCATAGCATTAGTCACTAAACAAACAATGTGCTGAATAGCCAATACAAATACAAGATGATCCATAGCATTAGTCACTAAACAAACAATGTGCTGAATAGCCAATACAAATATAAGATGATCCATAGCATTAGTCACTAAACAAACAATGTGCTGAATAGCCAATACAAATACAAGATGATCCATAGCATTAGTCACTAAACAAACAATGTGCTGAATAGCCAATACAAATATAAGATGATCCATAGCATTAGTCACTAAACAAACAATGTGCTGAATAGCCAATACAAATACAAGATGATCCATAGCATTAGTCACTAAACAAACAATGTGCTGAATAGCCAATACAAATATAAGATGATCCATAGCATTAGTCACTAAACAAACAATGTGCTGAATAGCCAATACAAATACAAGATGATCCATAGCATTAGTCACTAAACAAACAATGTGCTGAATAGCCAATACAAATACAAGATGATCCATAGCATTAGTCACTAAACAAACAATGTGCTGAATAGCCAATACAAATATAAGATGATCCATAGCATTAGTCACTAAACAAACAATGTGCTGAATAGCCAATACAAATACAAGATGATCCATAGCATTAGTCACTAAACAAACAATGTGCTGAATAGCCAATACAAATACAAGATGATCCATAGCATTAGTCACTAAACAAACAATGTGCTGAATAGCCAATACAAATATAAGATGATCCATAGCATTAGTCACTAAACAAACAATGTGCTGAATAGCCAATACAAATACAAGATGATCCATAGCATTAGTCACTAAACAAACAATGTGCTGAATAGCCAATACAAATATAAGATGATCCATAGCATTAGTCACTAAACAAACAATGTGCTGAATAGCCAATACAAATACAAGATGATCCATAGCATTAGTCCCTAAACAAAAACAAGATATAAAATGTCATTACTTTACAAAATGCAAATACATTTTAAAAATATTACATCATCTAAATAACAAAAAATAGTTCATCCTAATATCACAATATTAAAAACAGATTGTATATAGTGTTTTGTAAATTTGAAGCATCTATGCCCAGTTCAACTATGAGAGATTTTATTCGCATATGCCAGACTTAGAAATAGTAAAATGCATCGCAATTCAGCCTCACTTTGCGTTGTTTTTAAATGATGAAGTGCGTCATTTGTAGATCGTATATTATGCTTATAAATAATGGGCTTAAGATAAAACTTTCTAAAGGAGCAATAACGTGGGCATAGAAGTAAAAATGTAAGAGATCTTCTTTCCAGATACTACAATTATTCAGTGCTAGGCTACCAACACGCATCTTCGTCATCAATGTTTTGGTAGCCTTTTGACATGGTACATTCAAGTACTTTTGAAAATTCAGTTTAGGATTTAAAATGAGGTATTGCATTGGCAGACGTTTATTTCCAAAAGAGGCTCATATCTCCCTAAGGAACCACCCCTCGAATGCCTCTTTTACCGCAGATTTAGACCGCATTGTGGATATGCAGGGGTTTTCCCATTGGTGTGATAGGCCCATCCTGTGTAGGATTCCCTTCATATAGACAACTCACAGAAGTTGTGGAGTTCCTTGCAATGCACCTCACAGAGTGCTTCCTGATATAGTTTTATCTCAGGAGCATTCCACAATTTTAACCAGTACAAGAGTGGTTTCAAGTTTACCACATATGTGATGTCATGGAAACCCAACTCATGTTCTGTGGTGACTGATGGAGTGTTACATCGTAGTCCAAGGATTTTGTTCACAGTTGAATTTTCTTCCTTCTCTAGAGATGTCGCATTGCAAAGTCATCAAGGTTCGCTACCATACCATGCAGCAGTATTTCCATGCATTTTATATACCATTGTGCGCAAAATCGTTCGCCCCGCATATTTTTAGGCACATTGCCCCTTCTTGCTAAGGACATACCACTTTTATCTATCTAGCCAACTCATTTGCCAGTTTTGCATATGGAAAATATGGAAATTCCCAGGTAGACATAACCGTCAACATCTTCGATGCCGCCCTTATTGATAGTCTAAGTCCTTCGGAAGCATCTACGAGAGGGTTTTCAAGTAATGTCATTGTTTTTGAGATGTTAACATTCAATCCCCTTTCTTTGCTTTTTAACGTGAGTCTATCTAGTAGCCGCTGTGACCCCAGAGGGGTTTTAGATATTAAAACCGCGTCATCCGCAAAGAGCAATAATGGTCAGATTTGATTCCCAGGTTTTGGGGCATCTCGATTCACTTGGTTGATTTTTATTGCAATACCATTAATGTATTAAGAAAACAGCAGCGGCGTCAGCACGCACCCCTGCCTGACTCCTCTGGCGTCAGCCCATTTCTCTGTCAATTCTCTGTGGGCTACCCAGCGTACCACTGCAAAGTTATTAGAGTAAAGCAAATGGATTTCGTCAATTATCCAGCTAGGGACAGCCAGCTCTTTTAAAATAAAACAATCCCGCTGTACACCTTGGATGCACTACCTGTCAGCACGAGGAAGCTATAATAGGTCCACGGGGGTCATCCCGAGTTTGCCGGTATCCTGGCACTAAATCCGCCAGGATACCGGCAAATGGACCTAGCGTTACTGGTGCCTGATATCCCGGCATTGCCAGGATATTCAAGGTGCTGGCAACTGAGACACTTTCCCATTCGATGGAGCCCCATAGGACTCCATGGAGGGAATTGCCGGTATGACTGGCACGGGTAATACTGATGCCGGTAATTCTGGCTGTTTTTGCCAATGGGGGCCTGAGTTACCGGGATAGGACGAAATGTCCGTATAAAAATTACCGACCCCAGCAAAAGACCTAAAAGACACACCACGAAAAGTTCTAACTACCAAAATTTCGAACTTTTCGTGGTATGTGTTTAGGTGTTTTGGTGGGGTCGGTATGACTTTTTTTTTATAAATGCTGCAGGGGTAGGGGGTTATCCCACGCAACACCCCCAAGCTCTCCCAAAAGAACATTCCAAACATTTTTTTTAAACAGGGGCTGCGGGGGTGTCCCCCGCAACATCCCGCTCACTATACTACACAGTATAGTGACAGGGGGTTGCGGGGGAAACCCCTGCATGTTCGCATGGGAAAGGTATGAACATTTTATGTTCGTGCATTTCCCATGTAAACATTTCCGTCGCGGGAAATGCAGCCGCGGTAATATCACGTAGATACGATTTACCTCCAGCTCTTGGCTTGCACTCTGCCGGTCTGGAAAAGTGACGTTATGTGGAAACACCAGCACTTTTTGTTCTGGACCGGCAGGGTCGGAATGAGCCCCTATGTTTGTTAACATTTCAGAGAGAGGTTTAGTGAGAATAGGAGGGTGTTTCAAATTCTCCACCCGTTGAGGAAGTCTCGTATTGCCAGTCCCCTCCATGGCCCAGGCGGAAGAAAAACATACCCACAGGTCTTGGGAACATCTGATGCAAGGGCACAGGTTTTGAATACGCACCTACAATCATCCATGACTATGAGGGCAGTACACCTTAAGACTTTGCCCATGTTGCACAAGTGGAGAAAACTCCTGCAATTTAAAAACTGCATTTGCAGTTGTAGGAACTTTAAATTCCATCACTGCAAATGTTCTCGCTGACTCCCAATTGTATAGGGGGCTGACGCCCCTCTTCTCACATGTGGCCTGCGTTACTATGCATGACTTAGTTTCATGGACGTGCATGCCTACCACATAGCCTAGGAGGATAGTTCAGGGGCAACGAAACAACGCATAGCAACCCAGGCTCGAATCTCGGTCTTGTGCTTAGAAACTGATCTCCGCATTAAGCGCCTTATAAAAGAACAATTATAATGATACCTTACACGCACACATAGCTGTTGTTACTTAGCTGGGCATTGAGGGTGTGGCTGTGGATAACCGCCAGCCTATCATACACGTCGCAGGCCTCTGTTGTGTATCAGGACCTCGCGCGGGCGAGAAATGCCAAAGTGCCTCTGAGCTTCTGCCCCTGACTTTCTGGACAAATGACACCCCCCCTGTCTCTCAGATTCTAAATCTGTTCAATGTGCTTTAAACATACGTGTATACAAATAACTTGCATATTTCTGCTTAGTACTGTCCCAATTACATGTTCCCACTCCCAACACATCCTGGTTTGTGTAATCCTAGCCATACAAGCCACTCTGTGTTCTGAAGCATCTTATGTTCAAAAAGGCCCTTCTGCAGTAACCTGTTGGGTGAAACAGCTCCACTGCTGCTTGCCGATATGTGAAAGCAATATCAAATTCATAAAATTAAAGTAGAAATCAAATTGCTTTAAAGTTGGCGCGGTGCCCAGAAACCTTTGCATAAGAGACTGCTTAACCAGTTTTGCATTTTCATATTTTACGTAATGTCATTTACATTGTTTTCCATAAATCTTACAGGTTGCCATATCTTTGCATAAATGCTTGCGGGCTCATTGAGAGGCATTGATTAATATCACCAGAATGTTTGTATAGGCGGACAACTCATTTGCACACATCTACATGAATCCGCGTGCAGCAGGCGGATATTCCCACTGGTGAATATTGCATTGAAATAAAAATCTAAATAAAAGCAAATTGCATCACAGCAGACACTCAAGAGAAGCCAGATGAAATCTAAAATCTATTTAAATGAGGCAATAGTTCTTCTTTTATCGAGGAAATACACAAAGGTAAAGACACTCCATACCAGTACAACTGTTTCCCCAAGTTATGTTCTCCCCAATTAACCCACCCCTACCCATAACCCCCGTTCCCCAACTAAAACAAGTGATTTCAAATGTTTATTACACATTTATAGGGCTTGATCTGCTACTGCGAAAGTGTGGCCCTCAAATGCAAACAACCTCCTTACAGCCCTTGCATCTCTCCCAGGTCCTTATATCCCCCTCTCTTCTGATTCCCACCACCATAATGGGTGCCTCCTTCAGTCCCTCCCAGGGCCATCGTGCGTACCTTCACTCCTGCACAAGCCTCCCTGATTCTTGCCCAGTCAACATCGTACTAGTATTGTGGGGGCGCCAGGTTAACTCTGCCTCTGGTCTGCCCCGCAACATCACTAATGAACATGCCAGACCCATTTCTGTATCGCTGGGCCCCGTTCCTCCCTGAAGGTGCTTACGCAGTCATGGACCACAGCCGTCAATGTATCCATTATAAACATGTCTTTACGTTTCTGCAGCCAAACAGAATGGCCCAGAAGATCTAAGCTCTTCCACCTCTGGGCTAGGGCAACTCGTCTTGATCTGAACATGCCTTGCCACATTCTATGAAATCAAAATAGATCCTTGTCAGCCGGAGGAACACCCAGAAGAAGCTGAAGAGGATATGCTGATAGAAGCTTCCCCTGACTGCAGACATCCACCCCAAGAGATTCTTCCTATATCTCTGTACTTTCAGACAGAGCCACCACATGTGAGCAAACTCCACCTCCCCACATCCTCTTGGGCATAGTGGCGAGGCACCCGCAAACATTTTAGAAATATTCGGTGGATCTCAGTGCCAGCTACGCAAAATCCTAAAATAGCCACTGTAAACAAATTCCCATGAAAGAACAATCTTAAATATCCTATCCCAACTCTCTTCCGAGATCTCCTCTTTACCCAATTTTTTCCAATATTTCTTGAAATGTTGCGTATCAGCCATATCTGCCGTTATAAGGGCCCCATAAAGTCTGGATAAAATTCCTTTCAAAGAGACTGAGGAGTCTAAAAACTTCTCAAAGGGGGTGAGCGACCACTGAAGAATATTACCCCATTTCTGATCTGTGAGTCAAAAATCATGATCTTATCCCTACCCAAAAGTTCACTGACTGTGTCATAGTCCAAAAAGACTTCCTCTGTAAACAGCTACCCGGCTCTATACAGACCTGCATCCACCCAAGCTTATGACCTCCGAAAACCCTGCCGCCCCAGTCCCAAGGATGGACCCCACACCAATGTCATGGGCGATGGCCAAGAGGATAATTTATCAGAGAACCCACCCCACCTCCACAAATACCACTGCATCCCCAATGTCGGGTGTTCCCACAATTTTCTCTGAATGGCCTTTAGAGGGGCCCATAATTTGAATTTGAATTTATTTATTATACATTCAGCTATCAAGTTTTGTATATACAACAATTAAAACACATAATTATACATATCCACAATCCAATTGATTAAAATTAAAACATAGCTCCATTGATTAATGTTAAACCATCGTTAAAACTTTGTAAGAACCACGATTCTACATGCAGCCACAGTTATAATAAACATTTTAAAATATCAACAATCCTCAGATAGAATGTTACTATAAAATAAATAAGATTGGAGTCGTCTCCTTTCCAAAAATGTTGACGTATTACAGCTGTTACACCAATATCAATCTGGTTATCATAGGAGTTCTCAACTCCTGCAGGCCTTCACAGCACATGACCAGATGGTATAAAGGCTCAATGGCCGCACAGCCACACAATGTGCATTCTCTGCTACATCTATTTAAACCTAGCCACGACACTTGAGTCTCAAGTGCTTTAGAATTATTAAACTTTATTAGCAGGTAAGTTCTAAAAACTAGCGGACTAGGGAAGGTTTTAATGTTTTGCAGAACATTATCTCTGTGGATATAGTATTGACAGTAGCTGCCACTATGCGCTTTGGTTACTAGACAAATCGTTACTATATACTGCCAATTTCATCTTAAGCCACCTCTTAAACATACTCAACGGGACAATGTGCGAAGCAACAGCAAATCCAACTTTCCATTTTTCAAACATTGATTTGATGATATCTAAGGTACCCATCATGTAACATTTATCTATTTGCAAAAATGCTTGCATGTGTGTAACAATGATTGTACCATTATCCAACTTCACCAATTTGGCATAGCACATCACCGATCTAATCAAATACTCTATTCGAATACACTTCATGTTGAATTCCAAATAAAGGTATTCCACTGAAAAGGTGGTTAGAAGCGCATACGTTTTCTCAAAATGTATGCCTGAAGTTTCACTAAACGAGATAGGTATTTGTGACCCCATACCTCAATTGCATACATTAACATGGGTTTCATTTTTGCTGTGTACATCAGCAAAACTGCATGCGCTGAGTAACCTACATTCCTGCCTACAAAAGCACTAATTGCATTTGCGGATACTAGACAACAGGATTTTATTGACAACCATTGCCTCTCCCAGTTTAATTTACAATCAATTAAAATCGCCAAATACGTATAACTGGATACTTGTTCCAAATTCACTTCATTGATATGCCGTACATGCTTTTTTGGTGGATTCTTAGCTAAAAGCCCCATTGTTTTACTCTTATCTCCGTTAATGTTTAATCCATTTATGGCAGAGTATTCAGCCAATGCATCCAGTAGCTTTTGTAGGCCGGATGGTGTGTGATCAATTAATAGCAGGTGTCAGCGTATGCTAACCAACCCACCGACAACATGCCACATTTTACTGGGCAGGTGGATTGAATATCAAATGCAAATGCCATGTCGGCCAAATATAGGTTAAACAGGGTTGCTGCCACAATGCACCCCTGCTTAACTCCACAACTAGTTGGAATTATAGCCGACAGTTTCCCCCTCGCATCCAGCCAATATCTTACTGAGGTATCAGAATAGAGCAACATCAACATCTTGAGCAGACCCTTGGGGATATTCCAAGAGTTCAACTTAATCCACAAATGGTTCCTCAGCACAGAATCAAATGCGGACGAGAAATCAATTAGGGCACAATAAACATTAAGGTTTTCGTCATTTCCAAGCATATTCGATACATGATGTTAATACAATTAGGTTGTGTTAGCTTTTGCTCTAAAGCCAATTAGATTTGAAGGCAGAATATTGTTGCTTATTATCCAATCATTGAGTTCTACTAATAGTACTCTAGCTAATATTTGTGAAGGGATATCAAGTATTGACAACATTCTAAAATTGTTTGGGTCAGCCCAGGATCCCTTTTTATACAAGGTCAAGATGTGACTCACACTCCATGACTCTGGGATTCTATTTATGACACCTATTTCAACGAACAGCATATGGAGAGCAGAGGCCCCAGGTTAGGTTCCAACTTCAATAATTTATTGCATGAACCATTGGGCCCAGCTGCTCTAGAATTTTTTGAGCTGTTCAATTATTGATGCTATATCTAAAACAGAGGCTTTACATAACCATGTCTCTTTAGGCAATGGAAAGACTACACTTGTTTTTTCAACACGACCCAATGTTGATTTTACATGGCTACACCATGTCTCTTCTGAAATACAGTTTATTGTTACATCTCTTTTTTTATTATTCCTAATAACATCCCAAATCTTGGAGGGGTGATTGGGATATGCTAAGAGAGCAATCTCTTGCCAACGCTCTATCTCACGACTCAATTGATGCTGCTTTAACCAACAACGATATCCATTCTTAATTGATTTTACTTGGGTAGTAATCAAGCCAGCATCAAGCCCTATCCTTGACCTACACACGACTTCAGCTATATCCCAGGGAACTATTTTTTTTTGCAAACCTAATTACTTTGTCGTTAAGTTTGTTATTAACTATGCCTGTATTTGATCTTTGATTCGTAGACTTATATACTCGAACTGCCGTGACTTCTCTTTGTATAGCTTCCATCAGCCCGGAAAATTGTGCAACAAGCATTTTTCCGTCATTCTTTACTACTGAGTGCCCTTCCCCTATACATTTGGGGAGAACTGTTTTAACAACCACATTAGCATGATCTAAATTTTTAGCATGCCACTGAATTCTGTTCTTACCCTCATTAACGTAGATTTGGCCATTTTTGTCATATACGTCACATAGGCCCCTCCCATTAGGCAAGAGTAGTAGTAAGCACAAGGGGAAATGGTCTCTTTCATCCCTGCATACAAGGCCCATGGGCCTCATTAGGACCCTGGCAGTGACGGTATGAATGGTAGTGGTAAGGCACCAGCACCGTTCATACCATTCCGCCGCATTACGACATCTGCTCACGGGTTCCTGACAGCCCGCCAGGTCTTACCTGGCAGGCTGTGCGGCACCCGGGAGCATAACTCGTAATTGCACCCCGGCGCAACTATGCACCCCACCCCCATTCTGTCCTATAGGGCAGATTGGGAATCGGGAGTCCGACAAAAACGCCACCCGCGAATGGGCAATTACCGGCCCATTCATCTAGTAATGAGCCGGTTATTTCCCAATCGGGGCAGGCGGTGCCGTTAGCGAGCATGGCGGTAGCTGTGCCTGCCATACAGGCACGGCTACTGCCATGCTCGTAATGAGGCCCCATGTCTTTTATATAACCAATGCCTTATTATTGGCAAATGCATATCCAAAGTAGAAGCGGATCGACCTACCACCCTTGTAGGTGCCATATGAGTATTGCTTAATGTATTACCATTTAGCATTTTAAAACCATGAGAGACCAATATGCTATGCCATAATTTTCCCTGTCTGTTATTTGCTATCTTTTCAGGCAAAGAATTTTTTGATATGGCGGACAATGGGTTCTAGAGAGTTCTTAGAATTTAAATCTCCAACTAACCATATTGCAAATTTATGGCTATATTTAGAAAATATATCATTCACCACTCTTACATTTCCTTTTGTCTGCACCATATTTGGGGAATCATAGAAATTAATAACAATTATTTTCTCTTTTAGATAGGACAACCTGGCAGCCAACACATTAGCCGTGGATTCTGTTAGCATTTTCACCACCCATGGGACTTTTACTGTTATCAATAGACCACGATTCAGACGCCCTAATTTCCCTTGTGTCGCTACTTGATGTACTGTACTCCGCCCATCAAATGGGACTTTGTCCTTAAGCCAGGTTTCTTGCAGGGCGACAAACGTAAAACTATCAAACATGGAAACAATCCCTTTATCTGCAAACAGATGGGTATGACCTCTCGTATTCCATCTTATCAAACAATCTGATCAACCTTTTCCTTGCATAACATGTTGTTTAAACGCAACTGGGAGCCAGTGCCAATAACCTGTTTCTGTGACTTCCTGTTCACTCAACACAAGATTTTTACTCACTGGCACAGTCAATACCATATTCTTACTAATAATATTCAGAGGTTGTTGGTTCTTCTCTTTAAAGGTCAAGGGTAGTTGTACTGCATTCACTAACCAAATACTATTTTGAGAATCATTCACAGCCGGTCTTGCAGATACACCAACAGTACTCTCTTTCACCCCCTCTGGTACTGGATTTAATATTCCCGATACCAGGTAAGGTACTCTGTTTCTGTTCATAAACGTCTGCTTGTTCCACATTTTCCACCACAGCTTCTAACCCTTTCGGTGCAGCGGAAGTATGATTTGCTGATTGCAGGATGGGGACCTTAGTAGCTTCCACACTACTATTTGATTTCTTCAGAGGCACAACTTCTAACACAGATTTTTCCAACACAGGATTCAAACAAGAATCACCAATACCAGACCTGAATTTTATCTTTCTTTAGCCTCACCTTTTGCATTTTTCCTCAATTTTATTTTTTTACTATACATGAAGGCATGATTTACTACTGAGGATGATCTCTTTGGCACGGACATGTGTTTCTTATTTGTTCTACACTTACAGTTACAGGGTTCCACGTTTTCCGTTATCAACATTTTATTTTCATCATTTTGATGCATTGCAATATATCTTTGCATACTAGTGCCACGTTCACATACCACCTTTTGGCCAGAATTCATACTTTTATGAATTAAAAGAGATTGTACATCCAATTTCACCTATGAACGTGAACACCTGGCCAATAATTCAGTCAAAAGGTTCTCAAACGCATTAAACATCTCGCGGGTTGTCATACTATTATCACCGATGCTAGTATTCTTACTCTCACTAGGATCATGTATGGCCTTGGTCAAGGCTTCTTCAACATCTCTGGACTTCTGCGACACAACTCCTTCACTTCATACCCAACCACCATTGATATTCCCATCTATCACACCACCTACTCCAAGTGTGTTAGCTGACTCAAAAGACATTTTAATATGTGTTTGAGGGGTGGAGGACTCGCAAAATGATGCAGACATGTTGTTACCAAGATACTCAACTCAGTCATCCTCCGAATTGCAACGTGCAAGATCTATATTTACCATAGCTGACAAGCCATTTTCCGCACTATTGTGTACCATCACTTGGGTATTCAAATTCTTGCCCTCTATTGTAAATGGTAATGACACAGCAGCATCTCGAGCAACACCATTAGCCTCACTCTTATTATCAAATGGGATATGCTCATTGTTAAGAGAGCATGTTCTCGTGGGAACAGAAATGTCATGTGAGGGAAGATTTAATATTAATAGTGCATTTACACTCCGTGTACGCAGCTCATCACAACCAACAAATCACATCATCCAACAATTTGGAGCTTACACAACCAAGATCTTTTGCAAGTTTGCCAACTAACTCTTTTGCTGCCACCTCTTTGTTATTTATAGACATAGGGAGTTTAGGAAAGTACCCAGACATTTGTTTACATACGACTTGTAAAGCTTTAGGGTAGACCATAACTTAAGGTATACAGATACGCGTCCCCATAACACCTTATGTTGCTCGAGACATTGTTTATCCATATTTTGTGTAGTTTTCTCTCTGTTGCTTCTCTGTCGCGCAATTAACATCAGAGAAAGGACCAAGACATGCTTACCCGATTACCCGCTTACCCACTGTTCGTAAATGCTCGTAAATTCCAGAGAAGCACAGTCGTTGTACTCAGATTAAAACTTAAGGGTGTCACATATACAAACTATGCTGACGATACCCAGGTTCTCATCACCCTATCAGGGTGCTATGAAGAGGACTCCACCAGGATACACAACCTCTACTTGGAGATCCAAGCCTAGATGGCAGAACATGGCTTATGCCTCAACGACGAGAAAACTGAACTCCTTCTTGTCGGCTCCCAACCACGGCTAAACAAACTAGACCCCCGTTACGCTTCCATCAACATAGACGGTAACCTAATCACAGTGGCCAAAGAAATTAAAACCTTTGGGGTCTATCTAGATTCCTCTCTCTCTCTCAAAAGACAAGTGAACGCAACAGCCTCAGCCAAGGCTTATACAAATAAGCTTATCAACGCCTGCAAACCCTTCCTCTCACCTTCCAGCTGCATTACACTAGCCAGAGCGCTAGTGCTCTCAAAAATTGACTACTGTAATACTCTCTTTCTCGCAACGTCAGAATGCAATCTAAACAAACTACAGGTACTTCAAAATAATGCCCTTAGAGCCACCCTGAGTATCCCACGACACACACACATCTCCAGCATCAGACAAGATGCACACTGGCTCCTTGTACGAGACAGAATCACTCTCAGATCCCTCGTCATCGTCCATAAATGCCGCTCCAATGACGCGCCCAAATACTTGGCAGACAAGTTCCACAATCACACATCAGCTAGAACGCTATACTCACACTGCCTATCCGTCCCCAAATTCTCCCTAAAAAAAGCAGGTGGCTCCAGCTTCCCGGTCCTAGCAGCCAAACTATGGAACGCTATGCCGCTGAACCTTAGAGCAGAACCCTCCGTTTGGACTTTTAGAGGCAAAACAAAAACATGGCTCTCCAACAAAAATTCTGCTTAATGTACTCATCTCCTCATCTCCTTTGTCGACCATCATGTAACCCGGTCTACTGCACTTACTGTTGTTGTATTGTAGTCCATATTGTATGTATTTACTATGCTGTAACTTCCTCTAACTCTCCGGTGCCCGGTTACCCCAGGGTTCGGCGCGCGGTACAAATAAAGAAACTAAACTAAACTAAACTAATTAAGCACTAACAATCGAACTTCGCCACTGAAAGCGAGCTCTCAAAGTATAGTTTAACAATCTACCACAACTTACACCACCACCAGCAGTGCTGCGTATGCAGATGCGGGTTCTGCGTATGCGGGTGATTTGTTCTAGCCTCACTCACCCCCTCGCTGCACACGCCGTACACACTCCACACTCCACAATCCATACTCCTCCGCACCGTTTACCTCCCGCCTCTACCGCCCCCCATCAGCATGAATGACACGGCGCAGCGCTGAACAGGCTCAGACTTACCTGGCTTTACAGCACCAGGTCAACACATGAAGCAAAGGCATCAAATGGGGGAGATCGAAGGGAGAAGGAAGACAGGACAGGAAGGATGTCAGGACAATGGCAGGGGCAAGCAAAGTTTCAGACTGCAGTGCAGTGGAGTGCACAAGCACAAGCACAAACACAACCAAAGCAGCCAAAGAGCAAAACAGCGACTTCCGAAGTGACTTCGCAAAGCACGCATGCAGAAGCGCGTGGATTCCCCTTATGTAGGCTTCTGGGTAACAGAGGGGTGTGGCAACACCTAAATATAAGGAAATAAGCATTGAAAAGGACTTTTAAGGACTTTTAAGGTCCAACAACACTGCAGATGCGGAACATAGAGAATAGAGAAACACATTGCGTGGAGAACTTGCCGATGCGCAGAGTATATATAAAGAACACAGGCACTCTACAAACCAGTGGCCGACCAAATGGCCAAGAGGATTTACAAAGGCGTATACGGGGAACACATGCAATCATTTTGACACTCCCATACACTGGAAATCTTACTATATGTGTGAGATACTCAATGCCAGTGATGTCATTCTTATGCTACTGGTAGTGTCTTTGAGGATGTCATTCCTGATGTCATCATGTGGGCTAGGGAGCGTGCCTTGTGGCAGAGGTAACGTTGCATAGGAAGGCTACTTTTTCCATTCAGTACTTTGAAGCATTGTCTTGGGTTTATTTCTGCTTTTTTGGTATTTACCCATGTTTCAGAACCAAAGGTACAGTTGTTTGCTATACATTCAATCAGTGAAGGTCACACGCTGTAATCACACCAGAGACGGTGCTTACTTATTTATTCAGCGCTCACGCATAATTGATGGTATTAACATGTGAATGCCAAATGAAAACCATACATTGGGCCTCATTCCGAGTACGGCGCTAACCAATGGCGCTATTAACGCCTTGGTTGACGCCGTACCCGGACCGGCAGCGCCTTGGTGGATGGCGGAATCACCGCCCCATTCCAAGGTTGGCGGGGCGGTAATTCCCCATTCACCAAGGCTCTTCCCCATTCCCAAATGAGCCCCCATAGGGCTCAACGGGAATGGGGAAGATGCAAATAACAGTGACCGTTCATTACGGTCACCGTTATTGGCTTGCAGGCCCCTTTGCGCCCTCGACTTTAACACCTGCTCAAAGCAGGCGTTAAGGGCGAGGGCGCAGGGGGAACTCGGAGTATGGCGGTAAGGGAATACAGCCACCGGTCTCGTTACCGGTGGCCGCTATCCCTTACCGACATACTTGGAATGAGGCCCATTGAGTTAATTCCGAGTCGGGCGGTCCGGTAAAAAAGTGTTGGTATCGGAGGATACAAGCACTTTACTGGACCGCCTGACTACGGTGTGCCGGTGGGGCAACTGGGTTACCTCCATCTATGGGGATCAAAACCGCTCCACCGGCACCCGTAATCCGGCCGTAATGCCACCAGACCGGATGGCGGAAACCATATCCACATTTGCTGATATCCTGGTGCCTCTACCGCCAGGATACCGGCAGGGTCAGAATGGGGCCCATTATTTGTACAGCTGGCACAGGCGGTGCACCGGCAAACGTCTAGCATGGATGTGTTGCTACAGCTGCGGGCCTGGCAGCATGCAAAGCACCAGGCTGAAATGCAGGGGTTTGCTTTTAATAGATGACATGATATCATTACTTCAGATCTCTCCACCCCTTTCTGTCTGTGCGCATGTAGGAGAAGGTACAAGATGTCACGCATCCCTTCGCTGGAAATATCCAACCAGCGATGTTGACATTCCTCTCCGCCAAGGCCCCGCGGATCCTCTTCGAATATGTGAAATAATATTCACTGGCCAAGTACATTATCTGCATTCAGTATCTGTTAACCCTTGCATTGCAGTCCTCTTTAGTAAGCTATAAAAGACCAAAAATGTGCACATCTATCACTACACAAATAGTGGCATGCTGTTCAGAAATAGGAAATCATCTTTTTTTGTGTTTTTATTAAACGTCTTAGCTAATTTCACACAACACAGAGGAGATTGTATTTTCTGAAAGAAGGGAAATGTTGCTTTTTCTTTCGGTCAACTCAGGGGGCTCTTTCAGAAAATGTATATAACATGTGCATACATGAATTATAATATATGAGTAGATAGGTGGACATGGTAGTGATGTGTGTTGTAATGGAATTATGTAGCCTAGCTATTGATTTCATGGCAGTTTCTACCTCTTTCACAAAAGAGGCCATCCTGCTTCTCTGTGTGCTCTCATGTACACAATAAAAATAAAACCACACACAGAAACACACTTAAAAGGAAGGGGCAAATATAACTTCTAGTGAAAATAACTAAACAAAAAATGAGGAAGGCCAAAAATAATCTGAACATTCCGGGTAAGAGCTGTGTGGTTTTGACTAGCTGAGCAGAGTGCTGGTTGGTTGGGATAGCGCTTAGGTATTTTCTCATCTTGTAAGTATACGTTCACGGGTTACTGAAGTAGCAAAGGCTACTCATTTGAGCTGCATCAACAAAGAACCAAATACACATTTTGAATACAAAATACATATATTTAGATTACATTTCTTATTTTCAAAAGCACAAGCATAATATGCCATTTAGTTAGCTTTCCTTACTTTATTTTGAAACAAACGCTTTTATACAGGGTCGGATTGGCCCATCTGACACTCGGCCCGTGGACGGGCCGAAATCAAGTGTAGTCCCTGGCGGCCAGTTTCTGCCCACGCATGGGCCGGTATGAAAGAAAAAAACGTTTTTTTTTTTTGGAAACAAAAATAAAGCTTCCACAACGGCACAATTCATCAAAGCAAAGTGACACATGTTTCCTTGCTTTGATGATTGATTTGCATGCATGATGTGTGCATCATAAATTATGATGCATGCATCATTCACATGCTGCTGCAGCATGCGGCCAACTTTGTACCAGACCCGCAGATGAACTTAACTGGTTTGCTGTTAAATCTCATTTACTAGTTTAATGGTATCCACTACAAAATAATTGCTCATTTTACTATAGCCGATAAGATAGCTCAGTGGGTTGATTGCTCAATGCTGCAATGTGTGTGTGATCTCCAGGTTCGAATCCTAGCAATGCCATCTCAGCCTTGCATCCTTCTGAGGTCGATAAATGAGTACCAACACAGGTTCGGTGATATTGTGTGCATAATTGTTCTATAAAAAAGAGCTTTTGGGTGGGGTCAAATGACATCAATTCCGGTGATGTCATCAGAGGTCAAGGGTTGTGAGGCGAGGGATGGGCCACTTTTTTGAGGCAAGGGGTGGGCCACTTTTTCTTGGGTGTCCGGGCCTATTTCTTGTCCCAGTCCGACCCTGCTGGGGAATGGCGCTCAGCCCATCAGGTGGCCGGAACTGCGGACAAGAATACACGATCCCCGCCCACTGTCCCACCCACCTGAGACCCTTCCTCAGGTGGTGCCTTTTTTAAAAATGTTCTTTCAATGCGGGAGGCAACAGGGAGCCTCTCCCTGTTGTCCTCCTGCCCAAAATGACCCGATTCCCCTCTCCTCCCCCTCCGCTTACCTGTGTGACCAGAGCATTGCGCTCCAGTCCTGGCGCCCCTCCTGGTTGGTCGCCATAGAAATGGAAAAGGGACTTAGTCCTTTTTCCAAATGGTGGTGGCCATCTTTTTTTTCTTTTCATTTTTATTCTGGAGATCATGAAAAATTGTGAAAGCCATTTGCACCCGGAGAAAACCTGGGGTGCGAATGGCTTTCATGCCCTGGCAGGTGGGCGGACCTGGCCTTTAACAGCCCACAGCCCGAGCGCAGACCTGCCTGAGCTCGGGCTGGCAGGCTGTTAAAGGCCATGTCCGCCCTCAAGGTAGGGCATGAAAGCCATAATTCATCATGGCCAAAGATAAGCAGATTGGTGCTGGCAAACCATGTGATTGGACGACTCCAGGCATGGGAGAGTGTTGCTTCCCTATTACCATGCTACAGCCATTCTTCAACCCTCTTTAAGACCCAGTGTCACCTTCCGGAAGGAGAGGCCGAGACGCCATCTCATATCCCGACTTCCTTTTCAGCACTGTAGGAAAACCCTTTGCTTCGCCTGCCGTGCTCCGTGCCCCCTTCTATGATGTGGGGGACACCCCTGCAACCCCTGAAGGCTCAGTATCCAATTGCCCACACCCAACTCCCACCTCTCATGCGTGGGATCACGCAAAACCTGTACTTCCATTCACTCCAGCCACGCCCCCACGCCTTACTGCCCTCTGCCCAGCTTAACCCCACTCACAGCCTTACCCCACACACCAGCCACTCCTTGCCTTTTAGCCCACTACCACCACTTCCTGTTCTGAGTCTCCCAGAGGCATCTGCACATCCTGTCGGGCCACTGTTCGGGAATGTTGGCCTCTCGGGAATTGGCCTTTGAGAAACCGGGCGATCACCATGTAGCAGAGTTCATTGCAGAGTACCAGTAGATTGGTGTCACCGGC
This sequence comes from Ambystoma mexicanum, assembly GCF_040938575.1. Taxonomy (NCBI): domain Eukaryota; kingdom Metazoa; phylum Chordata; class Amphibia; order Caudata; family Ambystomatidae; genus Ambystoma; species Ambystoma mexicanum. Next base: position 107,516,044 of record NC_090938.1, on the reverse strand, counting down.
TCGCTCCAGAACGTGAGCTAGGAGACCAGTAGTTCTAAAGAGCGCAGAGCTAAGGGTGACCCTGTTTACCTGTTCACCTGGCTCGCTTTCCTGGCCCTTTTTCAGAACTCTTGTGAGGATGACACCTAACCCGACCTACCAGGAACAAAGCTCCCTCACTTTTCCTTTGACAGATGTGAGCACGGTCGGACTGGGCCATAAAATTGTCTCGGGCACCAATGAACGTCTCCCACCACTGCAAATGGCTATTCATTCCTTTTGTTGACACTGTTTGAATAATATCCAGGGGGGAGTTTTTTGATAAAGTGTAAGCAAATTGTGCATTCAGCAACACTGGTCAAAACTACTAGCCGTAGAGTGAATTAACTCATCAAACTGGCCCAAATTGCCCCAAAAACTGGCCCACTTTTACCCCAAAAAACTGGCCCAAACCAGCATTTAGTGTTATTGGTTCACCCATGGGCATATTGCCCTATAAGGCAGTCCGAGCCTGCTTTTATATTTAATGCTTACATTCATTTCTTTGCTAAATTAGTACTTTTTCCTTTTTTAAGTTTCATTCCAGGTTATTATTCCCAGGATATTACTAGATAGAACCTTTCTTCATTGCATCCTTATTGCTCCATGTGTAACCGCTCACTCTTCAACCGGAGTTCTTTCCAGCTCCAACTTCTTCTCGAAAAGTTGACAATACGGCCACTTAAGTGGAGCTTCGATGGGGGAGGGGTAAATATCGGTTACATATCTGTTGGTTGTGAGGGGATTAAGATGGACATTAGATAGCCCAGTAAGACACATCATCCCTAGAGTAAATACAGGTCAGGTCCTGTGAGGATCCCCCATAATCATTCACCAAGCAACCCCCCATGCAGCCTGCTGATGTGACGCACACTCCTCGCCCCCACCTTCAGGCCAGGATCCATTGCGCATGCAGCCTGTCAGCTCACAAGGAGATGATTGGGACATCTGTAGGAGATACTCTCTGAACTCCTGCAGATCAACCGGACTTGCCATTGCACGCCGCACCAATACAAGGAATCACCTAGATCACATTAAAAGACATCACAGAACATGCACGCGACAACATGTCAGCTCAGACCTATTTACATGTACTATCGCAAAACAGCACTTTTCGCAGGTTCCATGCAATCATTTCATTTTTTGAATACTTTCTCTGGTAACACATTCAGCCTTTGTTTTTTGTTTCTCCGCTGTTTGTATTATTTTGTAATTTTTTTGTTTGAATATTTGTACCTCTTTTTTTCTTTATTTGCTATTTTAGCGTTCGGCTTTGTTTAATCCGGTTGGGACCTACCCAAATCCACCCCTCTTTACACTCACTATAGAGACTGATTCGCATAATCCGCTCTTGCTCTCCACATCTCACTTAAGCTTGCACGGCATCTTCCTGTTCCATTTTTTAATATTGATTCTTTCTCTCCACCCAATCTTGCCCCCCTCCCATCCATCATCCATTTCCTAACCCCTGCTTATCTTTTCTGTGCTTCCTTTATCCTGCGTTGTGTTTAGTAAATATAGAGATGAGGCTCCATTAACTGGTTGGTATTTGTGGGGGGGAGTGTGAGAGAGAGAGAGAGAGAGGGGGGGAGAGAGAGAGAAGAAAGAGAGAAGAGAGAGAGAGAGGGAGAGAAGAGAGAGAGAGAAGAGAGAGAGAGAGAGAGAGGAGGGAGAGAGAGAGAGAAGAGAGAGAGAGAGAGACAGAGAGAGAGAGGGGAAGAGAGAGAGAGAGAGAGAGAGAGAGAGAAAAGAGAGAGAAGAGAGAAGAGAGAGAGAGAAGAGAGAGAGAGAGAGAAGAGAGAGAGAGAAATAGAGAGAGAGAGGAAGAGAGAAAGATAGAGAGAGGAAGAGAGAGAGAGAAGAGAGAGAGAGAGAGAAATAGAGAGAGAGAGGAAGAGAGAAGGATAGAGAGAGGAAGAGAGAGAGAGAGGAAGAGACAAAGATAGAGAGAAGAAGAGAGAGAGAGAAGAGAGAGAGAGAGAGGAAGAGAGAGATAGAGAGAGGAAGAGAGAGAGAGAGAGAAGAGAGAGAGAAGAGAGAGAGAGGGAGAGAAGAGAGAAGAGAGAGCAGAGAGAGAGAGAGAGAGAGAGAGAAATAGAGAGAGAGAGGAAGAGAGAAAGATAGAGAGGAAGAGAGAGAGAGAAGAGAGAGAGAGAGGAAGAGAGAGATGAAGAGAGAAGAGAGAAGAGAGAGAGAGGGAGAGAAGAGAGAAGAGAGAGAGAGAGAGAGAGAGAGAGAGAGAAATAGAGGGATTGAGGAAGAGAGAAAGATAGAGAGAGGAAGAGAGAGAGAGAAGAGAGAGAGAAGAGAGAGAGAGAGAAGAGAGAGAGAGATAGAGAGAGAGAGATAGAGAGAGAGAGCGAGAGAGAGAGGAAGAGAGAGAGATAGAGAGGAAGAGAGAAGAGAGAGAGAAGAGAGAGAGGAAGAGAGAGAGAGAAGAGAGAGAGGAAGAGAGAGAGAGAGAGAGAAATAGAGGGATTGAGGAAGAGAGAAAGATAGAGAGAGGAAGAGAGAGAGAGAAGAGAGAGAGAGAAGAGAGAGAGATAGAGAGAGAGAGAGAGAGATAGAGAGAGAGATAGAGAGAGAGAGCGAGAGAGGAAGAGAGAGATAGAGAGAGGAAGAGAGAGAGAGAGAGAGAGAGAGGGAAGAGAGAAGAGAGAGAGAAGGAGAGAGAGAGAGGAAGAGAGAGGAAGAGAGAGAGAGAGAGAGAGAGAGAGAGAGAGAGAGAGAGAGAGAGAGAGGTTTGAACTTGGTTACATTTTTATTGTAAGTAGTTTTTCATAATAAAATCGTTTTGAAGAGGTCGGTAAATGAGAACATTCAGTGGATATTTTTTCAAGTTGTCGTTTTTACGACAAAAATTGAATGTCATGCTTTTCACAAAAGGAAAGTGCAGCTCTTCATATTTCAAATGTTATATGAAGGGTGAATCGCTTAGATATGGATCTGCAAAAGTACAGTGTCTCCACGGGAGATTCGGGCGGATCACAACTACTTCCTGGTCGGTTTGAGATGCACAGGGCATTTCAGGAGCCCCTCACATCTAATGTTGGCTTTCTTTGCAAAATTCTACAGACCCACCTGCAGCGGCGGGCAGGTTTCCATGGGCACTGCAATTTCTTTTGAATATTTTGAATCCTTGGATGAGGGAGTCGAATTTTCAAATGATTACGATATAATCAAAACCGTACACAAATACAACTATATATGAAAAAATATAAAAATGCATTTTGTAATTTTGCCACCTTGCGGAACATTTGGCACGCTATTCCATGCCATGCCGGAAGTAGAAGCCATCTTAATTGGCTGTTTTTTCATAGCACATGGAACATCCAGCCGCGGGACTGATAGTCTGTCACATGGCACAAGTCAGGTGACGTGGTGGCGTGTAACGCACTGCTGCTTTGGGATGTCTCTATTGGTAGCTTTTAGACATTTGTAATGCGCTGCTTCTTCCGGGGGCCCTCTTCTCTTTTGCAAGGGGTGGTGGCTTCAAATCTCAAAGTGCATTTTCATTCCTTTGCCTTCCTTCACCTGTCCAGAGCTGCCCCTATTCATTGACCCATATGACAGTCTGCTTCCATCCTATGAAACGTGCAGCTCCTAAATACAAAATAAACCTGCTTTTGGTTTGTGAAGAACCACGCAAATCTTAAACTGTACATTGTTGGTGTTCGACCCGTTAACATTGACCCTTCCAAAGACCACTCGCAGAAACAGGTCATTGTGCAGACCCCTTGTGAGAGCCTTGTTCAATTCTTATGTGATGACGTGGCATTTAACGTTCTTTTTCCCTTTCATATGTAATGTCTACCAGCATTACATTCAGTAGGGGTTTTCTACCATTGTAAACCGATTTCCAAGTTCAGTTTCAGTGAAGATTTATTAAAGACCCTTCCCTTGACCAGATGTCCTTCTGATACAACCCTTCTGAGCCTTTCCCCGTCCTCCGGGGCTCTCACTTCCGCATCGATAGAACCAGATGCACGTGTGCCCGTTCATGCATTCATATCGGATCGGGAAGAAGGTTCTGGGTTAAATGCTCACCCCTGACATGGGACAAGCCTGCACTTTACAAGTTCGAACCGTCCAGGGCTGACTTAGCCCTTCTTTTTTCTGAAGTCGATAAATTCAGTGTCGTTAATTTGTTTAATCATAGGAGCTATCGTTAACATGCCTCGGAGCGAGGGTTAACATGCCTCGGAGCGAGGGCAATCCAGCAGGAAGCACTACATTAAAACCTGATATCATTATTTATTATTGTAGCTCAGCGAGTTAAAGCATTCACTCAGCTCCTGGAACCACTCCTTCAAGAGATGGCTGAATGAACCAGCTGAAATACAAGGAGAAAGGAGTCGCCCACGATCAGCGACATAAGGAAAATACCCTTTGCTGGGCCATCAATTGATGTCCCACGCGTGTCAAAGGTTTGAATACAGGTAGGTCTCTCCCAGATCCCTTTAAACACTCTACGATCAATACAATTATTTTTTTTTATTATTATTATTTATTTTCTCGTTTATAATCGCCTTAGCAATTTTTACAAGAATCTTGACACTGTTCCTTAGGAGCTAAGAAATTTACAGACAGAAGCAATCATAGAGAAGCTGTAGAAATCAAAGTCTGGTAGGGATAAAGATGCAGAAGAAAGGAACGCAAAAGACGAGGGTCGAGCCGAAAGAAGGCTGAGAAGAAGGAAAAATGGCAACATACGAGACAAAATTCATTAACTTTAGAAATAGTGACACCTTTTTAGTGACACCGTTTTTTTATACCCCCATGCAATGATAAGAACTGTAGTAGAGAAAGCAATAAAAAAGCAAGTTATTATCATTCACAGACTATCCCGACGCGGCCCAATCAGAGCTTTCCACCCATTATTACTTGCCGTGCCTCTATCCCCATTCACTATGTTACTGACAATTCATCCAAATGTAATTCAGTATTGTTTTGCCTTAAAAAGGGCATGACATGAATTGATTACTAGAGAGCTTTTCTCTTCACTTGATCTCCTTGTTTTGATTCCTTTTTTTATTGGTGACTTGCTAGTTACCGACTGCGAGCGCGGTCGCTGTGTTGCGCCCAAACTTTAATCTACCTTTTGTCTCTCTTCCATAGAGAAGGTGCTTCTTTCATTATGAGAAATCATCATAGGATCCATGGGATCCTGCACCGGGAGTGATCAGCCCTTTTATTAAATGCTGCTCCACTACCCATGTTATCCGTACAAGCGGGCAGAGATACTAGAGGGATTTACTATGATATGAGGACGTTGCATCGTGCATGCAGCTATTGGGTGAGCAATCATGGAGAAGGTGTGTTGGGCGGCCATTATGGGGCCAATTCTTGCAATGTATAAAGAATCTGTTAGAAAGTACAAGTTGCATATTCAATTGCAACCCATCAAAATAAGGTCCCACTGCCCCGTCGTCAACAGGGCAAGTGGATATGTGAGTCTTGCCGTGTTTCAACTCCATTGCGCGGTGATAGTACATTCCCGGATCACGCATATTAAACTGTGGTGACCAGATGCCTCTATATCAACGGGTGCTATCATTCAGGTTCTAGGCTTGCTTATATAAGTAGTTGGTATCACGTGCCTAAATTCAATTTATTCAGCGGAGACTGCAATTCTCAGAACGCAACAGCATATCATGGACATGGTATTTATCCACTGGTGCCCACTGATAGCAGACTGGGTCCAACTGGTACTTCATTTCTAATTCCTAAAATATGGGTCTAGTTGGAATCCAGATTTGCAAGGCTATTGCTCCCAGAGATAAATCCTTTGTACTCCATTGTTTCTGGCTCGGTCACATTTTGGTATTCTGTGCCTGGATTGAGTTGAGTGACCGTGAGCCAAACACATGCCCGCTTCTTGGTGCCTATCCAAGGATGCCCACAGTGCCCATTTAATGTACCATATTGAGTGAGCTGAATTTGCCATCTCTCTCCCAGAACAAATGTGGTATCTCGTGCAGATCATTCACATCGCATCTGAAAACCCAATTACTTTTCAGGCAATTAGTGAATTGCAGGTATCTATGAGCCAATAAATCTGCATTGTGCGCTCGCTTGGACGGTGAGAGCGGGCGAGCGAGCCAGGGAATTAACGAGCTGCTTTCAAAAATGTGCCCTGAGAGGGCGCGTTATGAGAAAAGATTGGAGAACATATTTTAATGAGATTTTATTTCGCCTGATTTTTTTTCTCCTCCGCTCCAGTCTGGCATGAGTCTGATTAAATGGGACGTGGAACTCAGCGTTGGTTTATGGCTGCGGAATATGATTGTGTAGGAAGGAGGACGCAGGATGAATAATAAGCACGTGCAAAAGGCCCTCGGGGTACACGTTATGTGGGGGCGCAAGCGAGAGATTTTCTAAGATTGTTTCTCCTTTCGAGGGAAGGATAGCTCTGGAAAAATTGTGGGTTCAAAATGTATTCAATTTTCTCCGCGCAAGCTTGTCTTGCTATGGTGTCACTCGATATCACACAGAAATAAAGACCTGAGCAACACGATTCAATTTTATTGCAACCCGCGTGATTAAAGTAAACATCAAAAGCATGGTGTTATCAGCCTCTTTGCAGAGGGAACAAAAATTTAGGGACCTACGGTGTAAGTTTATCCGGGGACAGATATCGGATTCGCACCCAGGGAACACACATTCTCTGCCCACCCGCTGTTCCAGCCACCAAAGGCCGTTCCCCGGGTGGCGTCATCTTTTTTTTTTCTCGAATGTGGGGAGGCAACACGGAGCAGCTCCCTGTTGCCTATCCCTCAAAACAAACCCAACTCCTTCCCCACCCCCTCACTCCCTCCCCTCTTTCCTGCTGGACCAGAGCTTTGTGCTCCGGTCCCAGCGCTCCTCCGGTCTCCCAGCCACCACAATAGAAATGGAAAAGGGACTTAGTCCCGTTTCCTTATGGCGACTGACATATTTTCTTTTTTCCTCTAGAGAAAGTATCCAGAGGAAAAATAAATAAGGCATTCAGACCCCGGTTAAACGCTGGGGTGCGATTAGCTTTCAACCCTGCTGTTGGGGGGGGGGGGGTGGCCATGTGCTGTAATGGCCCACAGCCATAATCAATGATCAAAGACACACTTGGGAAGCACCGAAGTAATCAGCTCAGTTGAAAGGATCACTGCTCAGCTGCTCAGCAGGTTAGTCAGATATAATTGAATTTTTCAACAGCGGCAAGAGATGAGACCATTAGCTTGGACTAGATAGATTGTGGGACTCAATGCTGCACAACACTTACACATGAATGGGAAACTAACAGCAATTGATTCGGAAAACAAAATCACACAGTGACATCACAGAGGATATATATTGATAATTATGGAATGGATGCCAGAGGTGCCAGGTGGCAAAGTTCAAAGTATTAGCCTTTTTTGCTTATCCAAGCATCATTTCGTCGTTTTCACCATCCCCTTGTGTATGATAACCTGTTGTCCCTAACGCTCCTGTACGTCATAGACATCTATTGACCATTTGTGCCTCTTCCTTTTTAGTATTCCTGGTTTGTAGCAGTGAGTTTGGTGGCTTCCAGGGAAATATAGGTGGAGGCGCTATCTCCCTGTTGTGAAGAGAAGATAGGCTTCCTTGCCCCTCCACTTCCATCGCTGGCATGTGTGTAGCCCACCTGACATCTTCCGCTGGAGTGGATAAGTGATTGCCCTATAATGATTCATTTTTTTATTGTATTTGACCTTCGTGCAGGGACTGGCTGCTTCATTCTACAGTACTTAAAAATGAGTCTTGAGTGGCAAAGATGGTTTTGAAGGAGCTACAGAAGTCCTGGAAACCGACCTATATCAATGTACAGCTTACAGGTACTCATATGCTTCTGGGCCCTCTATGTGGTTACCAATACCATATATTACAGCCATCTTCGTCAGGGCTATCAACACCGCCAAACATGCATTAGCAGCCATCTTCGTCAGGTCTATCAACACAGCCAAACATGCATTAGCAGCCATCTTTGTCAAGTCTATTAACACAGCCAAACATGCATTAGCAGCCATCTCCATCAGGTCTATCAACACACCCAAACATGCATTAGCAACCATCTTCCTCAAGTATATCAACACAGCCAAACATGCATTAGCAGCCATCTTCCTCAGGTCTATCAACACAGCCAAACATGCATTAGCAGTCATTTTCCTCAGGTCTATCAGCACACCCAAACATGCATTAGCAGCCATCTTCCTCAGGTCTATCAACACAGCCAAACATGCATTAGCAGCCACCTTCATCAAGTCTATCAACACACCCAAACATGCATTAGGAGTCATCTTCCTCAGGTCTATCAACACAGCCAAACATGCATTAGCAGCCATCTTCGTCAGGTCTATCAACACAGCCAAACATGCATTAGCAGCCACCTTTGTGAAGTCTATCAACACACCCAAACATGCATTAGCAGCCATCTTCGTCAGGACTATCAGCACACACAAACATGCATTAGCAGCCATCTTCGTCAGGACTATCAGCACACACAAACATGCATTAGCAGCCATCTTCATTAGGTCTATCAGCACACCCAAACATGCATTAGCAGCCATCTTGATGATGGCCTCCAAACATCATCCTGTTACATGCCAGTGAATCCTTAATGTTTGGGCCTCCAGGAGGCTGGATTGGAAACAAAATCTGATTTTGCTACTTTATAGGTTGGCAATCTATGCTATATTCTCGCTGAAATTAGTCTGGCCATGGTGACATCTCTCTTAGGAGATGACATCACTGATTGGTGAGGTGGTTGTTGCATCCTTGCCTAGTCCTATACCATCATTAAAGGGTTACTCTTTTTACTATGACCAAAGATGGAGCTAGGGGAAAAGGAGCATAAGTAGAGCACAATGGGTTTGTGGGGTGGGGATCGATATGAAGGGTAAAAACGATACAGGGGTGGAGTAAATATGGCAATTGGAATTGCCCCCGATCCTTTTGTTTTGAGCAGAGAGCAATGGGAGTTTAGACTATGGCGGTTGGAGGCAATGGCTGGGGTGCTGTCACTTTCATAATTGTTTATGTGACATGATGGGTGAGGGAGAAGCCGCAACACTGGTTCTTTGAAAGATCATCTTTTAGAGGTCAATTTTCAGATTGTGGCCATTACAAACAAAGTGGGTCAACATTTAGGCAATCAGCCTTCAGTAGTTTCTTTTTGGGCAATCTCATTACGTGAGATTGCCTATTGCACATGGAACTGTCGATGATACCCGCCTCGGCTGCACACCTTGAGGACCCATCCTGGTAACCCCTCTCTTGTTAAATATCTAAGGGGATTGCCAAAAAAACACTCAGAAAGTTCAATTAGATAGCTTGTTGGGGGTATGAAATGTGGTGCACTTAGATGGTTTGTTACTGGCTGGGAAATATGTGGCACCTAGATGGATTTTGTGGGTAGGAAATGTGACACACTTAGATGGATTCTTTGGGGGTAGGAAGTGTGACGCACTAAGATGGATTTTGGGAGTAGGAAATGTGACACAATTAGATGGAGTGTTGGGGTAGGAGGTGTGGTGCACCTGGATGGACCTTAGAGCGTAGGAAATATGATGAACTCAATGGACTTTTGGGGGCTAGGAAATTTGACGCGCTCAACGAATTTTAGGGGAGGTAGAAATGGTGTAGCACTCGCTCACATTAGCCGGTCCATTTATGCAGATGTTTTATGATGATATCCCCAGCACTCTCAAGACCATATGGAGACCCGGCCGAATGGGCCTGAAGTCCTTTGAGGACAGTTTGTTAATTGTACCAAAAAGATGTATTAGGACTGCCCTTTCTCTGTTTCAAGATCTGTCAGCATACCTGCCACTGCACCTGCCACTGCTCCCGGGCCTTGGCTCTGGAACTGACAGTTTCTTGATACTAGCCCGCTTATACGCTTACATTACCTGTAAGGAAAGCCACAGGGCTGTACCAAGATATGTGGGTAGCCTGGCATTGCAACTAGAAGAAAACACATACAGGTTAACACATGTGTTACACTTAGAGAGTTTATGCCTTATAATGTTTAGCCCACCCATGATGCTCGAAGATATATGTTGGTAACCCTCCATTGCACTTATAACTGCTTAGGTTAGACACTGTAACACACAGTGGTTATATGCAGGTATCCGCACTTAGGAGGTATTGCACTTAGGAGACTCCTTTGGTTAGCATTTGTAGAACTTGGAGGATATACAGTATGACTATAGAGGTTACCTGTATATTGCACTTAGATGATCCCATTATGCTAGTTTCTAGGTTAGCCTGTTGGTCCTGCATAGAAGATGTTATAGGACAGCAAGTCCGTTGCGCTTGGTAGACCTGGGAGTAGCTTGTCCATAGCGCCTAGAAAAAGTCTACGAAGGTAGCTGATATGTCTTCCCCTTCAGAAGACCGGATGACACAGCGACATCAAAGATAAACTCCATCTGAGCTTAAGGTATGTATAAACGCACCACTTCTGTGTGCACCTGCCGCAGGCACGGCTCTACATCCGTGCACTTTAGAATGCAGCTACGACAATGCCACATTCGGTCTAGTTGATCACATAACCGCTTTGCACTGAAACACCAGACCTGCCTCAACACCTCTGCCATTGGAATACAGCGGCAACCTATGACACTTTTTTGGTCGAACTGGGTAAACAATGTCCCCCCTCCACTAGGGATCTGTCGTGACCTCCCTCAGCACCCGTCCACTGCTTTGAGGCCACACACATGGGAAAAGGTACTCTATAAATGACTACTACAATACAATACTGACTACTTGAACTGAGGCAGCAACATCAAGGAAGAACCGAATTGCTAAATAAAAGAGTGAGATAATCAACAGCACTCATCTCCGTGATGTTCTGGACCAACACAACATGTGTCCATATTACCCTCTAAACAATACACAGACCTCCCATTTCCCATAGATATCAAAGAATAGCTGCACAAATTCTACTAAAACCACATCTTTTGCCAGCATACAGATTCATCCTGTATTTCTTTTATCTTTGTACAGGGAAGGAGACTAGATAGGAAAGAATTGCTATAAATTCCTTAAACTGTTTGGTGACCTGCCACTGGGCTCCCCGGCAGATGAACCCAGCCTTGTAAGGTGAATCAACAGCTAGAAATGAGACATTCTGTAAGGGTCACAGATAGTGAAGAAAATACATGATATCCAAACTTTCTTTTTAAGATTGCTAAAATCTCAATATTAATTATGTTTTTCTAGCAAAAAGAAAATATACAAAGGTCTGCTGGCCCACATGCTGGAAAGATAAAAGAATCCAAATGAAGACATATTAGATGCGGGAGAAGGTGGAATTATTATTATTACTGTATTGATTGACCGCGGACCTAGCTTCGAGAAGCAACTGAGTGCTTTTCAGAGGTATACAACATTACAGATGCATAACAGAGTGCTTTTCAGAGGTAACAACAGAACAGATATACAGCTGGGGTAGGATACAGAGGAGGGGTACATCCGTACACGGTGGCAGGGAGGAGAGGGCTGGCCAGCATCTAGTGAGTCAGGTTGGTTGAGGGGTGACGTGATTGACTTGGTGTTGAGGAGGAGAGACTCCTTGAAGAGGTGGGTCTTGAGTTATTTTCTGAGTTGTAGGAGTGTGGGGGCGAGTGTGTGGCTGACGGGGAGAAGGTTTCATAGTCTTGGGGAATAGTCTTTGCAGCAGCAGATTTCAAGTCTGCATCTGTTTTGGCTTCTGGTGGTGCGATATCCGCCGGAACTGCTGAGTTTCTCCATGAGGTAGCTGGGTGGCTTGAGGGCGACTGTCTCATAGATGATGCATCAAGACTTGAACAGTGGTCGAAATGTACAAAAAGATGTAGTGAAGCTATGGTGCCTGCTGGACTGCATCCACTCCCCACAAACCCCATCACCAAGCCCCCTCCCACACACAATACAAACCCCCAAACTCTTGCTCCTGCTGTTTAAGGGAACGCTCAGTGCAGTGCACTGAAAGTGCAAGCTGCAACGTCTTTCTATACTTTTATTTTAAAACAAAACCATTCCGGAACAGTTTCTCTTTAAATTAAAAGTATAGGAGCTGTAAAAGGTAATTTAAAAAAGTAGAGGAGCACCGCTCCCGACCGCTCCCACTCACTTCGACCACTGGACTTGAAGATGATTCGTACGTGCAGTGGGAGCCAGTCTTGGTCGATGAGGGCCAGGATGATGTGATCGTATCTGAGTAGATCCTTGATGAGGCGTGCATCCATGTGTAGGACACTTCTCAGGGGCACAAGGGAGGATGATGGGAGTCCTTTGAGAAGGGCATTTCCCCCATCCAGGTGGCATGGGACCAGTGCTTGAATAGATACAGAGGAAGAGTGGGACAAGCACCCATTTATGACAGTGACTGAAAATAAGAGGGAGATGAGAGTGTGTAAGACTCAGAGCAGGAACTCCAAATTGAAAGATGAGGGGGAGGCAATGATAAAACATAATCAAGGATTGCTTGCAAATGCACTACAAATTCCCACTGAGCTCCCTCAGAAATGTAAAATCATTCATGTACTCCTTGGCTACAAGTTTTACTGTTTTCTTGTACCAAAAGCTCCAGATGTCTCTTCAGGAATGCAATGGTCTCTTCACCCATACCCTTGAAAGGCGAATATAACTTCTATCATGCAAGACTATGCCAAAGATCATAAAAGAGCACTTACCTTAACTTGTGTCCCAGACTGTGGGGGACATAAACTGGTATAGACCATAAGTTCATGCAAAGGCTTCAGCATTCATACTTACCTTCACTTATGACCCAGATTTGCGCAACAAAAACTAGCTAAAATGATCATAGCTGTATATCCTATACAATTATGCAAAGACATGAGGATTCGTTGACTTTGCAACGGTATGAAGACGATGATGTATGCAGACTCCCCCGCCCCCCTCCATCATGCCAAAACAGAAAACCCCAGAAAACATACATTCTTCCTTCATTCAACACTCTGAAAGCCAGGCATCCTTGCCCCATCCAAGGTCTCCCACATCTAACAGGTGCCTGGAATCAGCCTGTGCGCCACGCTCTTATCTTCCCACTGATTTGCAGCCGGGGCCGTGCATAATGAAGCATAATTATATACTAGTCGTAGGGGAAGGGGTTGCAAGAGGGGAAGGAGGGAACTACTAGCTCATTGAAGTAGAGCGAGAATGACATTTGCAAGCAGGTAATTATTTAGACCTTACATTAAATGTAGCGTACGATTAACATATTATGATTACATTTTAGCTAGAATAATTTATTGTACTTAAATTTAAGATTCAATTCCTTGTGCAGACGTTAAGCACTTACATTATTATTCAATGATAGTAAAAGAAGGGTAAAGCAAATAGAATGTAATTAAGAGGGAGGAAGAAACTAAAGGGGACAACACATGATTCTGGATTAGAGATCTTTATCAACTATCCCTGGCTCTTTATGGTAATGATATAATGTTGGAGCGTGTCATGCCTATTGCAATATGCTTAGAATTTTCTAGCTGATCTTTTGATCCTATAACGTCACGGCAGAAGGTATGCTGGCAAAGAACGAGAAGAATAGGGAAATGTTACGACCCTTCTGGCTCAAACAGCTGAAGGATTGTGTCAAGTATCTTGGTCAGGGATCTCCAAATTTATCACACCAGATTTTCAATATAAACCAAACATCTCCCCTTTAGATTCACTGTACTCTCTCATGTGTGGAAATCCTTGATCACTGCCATATCATTTTTCTAATCATATATTGAGAAAAACCCTTATTAGTTTTATTTGAAACCATAAAACAATGAGTATTAAGTATTAAGAAATTAATACATATGCAAGGGTACAATCAGCTTTATTTAAGCTCAACAAAATAAAATGAAAACCTACCTATGCCTAACTCTAAGAGGGGGTTTCCCTGGCTCAAGGTAACTACTATGGGTCTTGTCTGGATGTCTGAACTCATAAAAGTCCAATGCCCTTTGTGCACAAACCTCACGCCTTCCCTTACAACTAATTATTAAGTAAACTAACATAGAAAGGGGGAGGTTCGTCCAGAAGAACGACTCCCTTCATCCGGATGTCTTTGAGGGTGTTGGTTCTTGTCACGGATGGCACTCTATAAAGAGTGGCACAGGACACCCAGAAGAGTTTGGGTGCTGAAAATAAGTGGACAGACAAGTACACACACAGCAGAACGGAAATAGAACGAAGAGTAGGAAAGAGTAGCAAGGGAAAAGGTACAGAATGGATACCCTCTTGGGGTGTATGCAGAATAGGAAAAGAGTATTCCACGAACCTTGGAAATACTCTAGCCTTCTGCACAGTTTGCTATAACAGAGGCCCACGCTGTTTGCTCATGACTTGGAACAGCAGCTATGGGTGTCTGTAATGTAGAAACAAGACAAAGGAAGGGGCAGAGGTTGACTGATGGGGAACCAACAGACAAGCTCTGGAACAAAGGGTCGACAAACGGTACAAGAGATGTTACAACAGACAAATCCAGGAAAGGAGGTGATAGCAAACTAGCAGAAGGAATAGAAGGGAAAGTCGAGTAACAGGATAGGATAGCAGAGGACAGTAAGGTACAAGGTAGAGAGCTCAGAGGAGCAGGAAAGCAGTGAGTAAACCTACAGGAGTAGGATGGTAGGGTAGAAAGCCAGAGGAAAAGGGTTTAGGGCAGCCGGAAAGAGGTAGGCTGTAGAGCAGGGAGCCCAGAGGACAAGGGCTAAGGCAGCCGGAGTGAGGCAGGCTGTAGAGCAGGGAGCCCAGAGGACAAGGGCTAAGGCAGCCGGAGAGGCAGGCTGTAGAGTAGGAAGCCCAGAGGATAAGGGCTAAGGCAGCCGGAGTGTGGCAGGCTGCAGAGCAGGGAGCCCAGAGGACAAGGGCTAAGGCTGGAAAGCAGCAGAGCTAGATCAGCTGCAATGTGGAGGGCCCGCAGGTCAAGGGCGGAGGCTGGAAGGCAGCAGAGCGAGATCCGCTACAATGTGGAGAGCCCGCAGGGCAAGGGCGGAGGCTGGAAGGCAGCAGAGCGTGATCCGCTGTAATGTGGAGAGCCCGCAGGGCAAGGGCGGAGGCTGGAAGGCAGCAGAGCGTGATCCGCTGTAATGTGGAGAGCCCGCAGGGCAAGGGCGGAGGCTGGAAGGCAGCAGAGCGAGATCCGCTGCAATGTGGAGAGCCCGCAGGGCAAGGGCAGAGGCTGGAAGACAGCAGAGCGAGATCCGCTGTAATGTGGAGAGCCCGGCAGGGCAAGACTGTGAAGAAGGGAGCCTGAAAGGCTATGGCTGGAGGCAGCAGGGTGAAGCAAGCAGCAAGGCAGGGTCCAAGCAGGAGTGCAGGAGTGATGATTAACAGCATACAAGGAACCGAAGTCAGGAGCGAAAGGTGGAGGGAGGACTCTCGGATGCAAGAGGCTGAGCAACTGCAGGCAGCAGCCTTTATACTGCCTAGCCCAGCACCGAGGCAGGCTAATTGGTTTCACCTGGCGAATCACACCTGCAGGCAATCGGCCACCTCCCTTTCTGTTCCTGGGCTGGTGGAAGCAGGAACAGACTCTAAGGCTTCTGGGGGGTGTAGTTCCATAGAAAACCAATAGGAACGGCCAGGAAACAATGCTTGCGGCCAGGTGCATTATGGTATGCGTAGTTAGTTTACAATAATCATTTAGCAGCAAAGTCCAAATGGAGCATAAATGGATGTGCCCATGGCGCAGGCATGACAGTATGCCCCTCTCCAGGCCCCTCTCCAGGCTCCCTGAAGACCGACCTGGAGGAAGAGTGTCTGTACCACAGTACAAGAGTCTTACTCCAAATAGGCACATCATGAGGTACCAGAAACGAGTTGTAAGGTGAGAGTCTTGAATTACGGAGCCAGTACCAATGTTCTGAACCTTTGATGTAGAATTCAGAAAAGATGAAGTCTTTGGAACACAGACCCCAACTGTGTGTGCATGAAGAGAGGAACTGCGAAAAACTGCTGCAGGCTCCAAGATAGAATTTTTCTTGACGGGCAACAATATGATGTTGGAAAGTGGAGCCATAGGTACAGCAGCATTGGTATCTTTAGGAAGGTTTTCCAAGACATCCGAAGTAGCAATGACAACATTAGAGTTAGCCATAGAGAGTTCAGAGGATACAGCAGCGGTGAGATCTTGGATGGCTGTAGGGGGTATCGATGCTGTAACAACTGGGTGTGAGGGTACCATGAGAGAGCCAGCAGGCTGGAAAGCACATGAGACTGGTAGAGTAGAGTCTGGCAGTCTTAGAGCTATAGATATACCAGCAGGCACAACTGGAGTAGTAGTTTCAGGATTCCCAATAGCTATAGCAACCTCAAGATCGGTAGCAGGGACTTCAGAAGTCTCAAATGTGTCAGGGGGTTTTTGAACCACAGCAGCAGAGAGATCTTGAATAGTAGTTGGAAGTTCGAGTGCTATCGCAGCCATAGACAGATCAGGTGTTGCAACTACTGGTAGATCGGGTACCACAACCACTGTCGATTCAGGGGGTATCGAAGAAACAGAAGATGTTAATTGTTCGAGAGTGATGTCTGATAGCACAGCCGCACTTTGGCAAGCCCCGCTTGCCACTTCAGCATGCTCTGTGTGAACTGTGCCAGTCTCTTCAGCTGCTATAGACATTGCAGAGGAGGTTGTAGGTGTGAGAACTGGACGATAGGCAAGGGTGAGGGCGGAACCATCCTTTGACTCAGAAGAATTTTCAATCAGAAGACCACCCTTGTTTTGTTGTGTAATGGCTGTGTGCGTGATTTGACCCACCGGAGAAGTTAATTCTTTGCTGTCAGTACAACAACCTGAGTTTTTGCGGCTGGAAGGTGAAAGAGCTGTGTCAATCTCTAGAAGGGATACACATGCAATATTTAGGTCTTCCATCTGCTTGGTAAAAGTCTGTATACTTTTCTGTATGTCAACTCCAGGCCTTATCATGTCGATCTCTAACGAAAAGATGTCAGGTGTTGGACATATTGTCAGAAGGTCTGGTGACTTGTGTCCCTTCATAAGATTCTTATAATACAAAGAAACAAAGTCGTCATAGAGGTCTTCGGTCTTTCTTTTAAGGCGTAGGAGTTGTTCGTGTAGCAGGTAAGTATCATTAGATTGATCCAAAGCTTCAGAAGCTGGCGTGGCAGAAAATTCGGTTGTAGCAATGGGAAGACAGACCTTAGGGTTATTGCGATTAGCAGATACTGGGGAAGCATTAAGACAACCGATGGTTAGTATAGGTCTTTTGTACCCAGAACCAGATGCACAAACCTCAGGATCATGACTGCCTTGTCCTGACAAATAAGGGTTTCCAACATTCTGGGGAGCTTGCCAAGCAGATCTTGCGCATATCACACTGGCAACGGCGTATTCAGGTTTAGATTCTCTGACAATGAGTGATATGTCCTTAGCTGTGGCGGTGTTAGCAGGCTTGTCAGAAGACGCAGGAGAGTTTTCCACTGTCTGGTCTAACAAGATCTGTAAGAATTCATTCTCTTGCTGTAGCTCTGCAACAGATAAGGACTGCGGATCATAGTCGCAAATGTCATAATAATTGTACATGGAAGAAGGGTCAGCTAGCCAGTGAGTATAGTACCGTGCTTGTAAATCTTTGTTTACTAAGGCGAGTCTGTCCTTCAGACTAGATTTCTTGTCTGCTGTCTTTAGGGAAACCATAGGTTTATGCAAAGGTTTCTTAACTCGAAAGGAAAGCATCTTAGGTCTGTGTGTGCCTTTCCGGCCAATGAAATAAGAAATTTTTAGCTCTTGCATTCTGTCACGGATGGCACTCTATAAAGAGTGGCACAGGACACCCAGAAGAGTTTGGGTGCTGAAAATAAGTGGACAGACAAGTACACACACAGCAGAACGGAAATAGAACGAAGAGTAGGAAAGAGTAGCAAGGGAAAAGGTACAGAATGGATACCCTCTTGGGGTGTATGCAGAATAGGAAAAGAGTATTCCACGAACCTTGGAAATACTCTAGCCTTCTGCACAGTTTGCTATAACAGAGGCCCACGCTGTTTGCTCATGACTTGGAACAGCAGCTATGGGTGTCTGTAATGTAGAAACAAGACAAAGGAAGGGGCAGAGGTTGACTGATGGGGAACCAACAGACAAGCTCTGGAACAAAGGGTCGACAAACGGTACAAGAGATGTTACAACAGACAAATCCAGGAAAGGAGGTGATAGCAAACTAGCAGAAGGAATAGAAGGGAAAGTCGAGTAACAGGATAGGATAGCAGAGGACAGTAAGGTACAAGGTAGAGAGCTCAGAGGAGCAGGAAAGCAGTGAGTAAACCTACAGGAGTAGGATGGTAGGGTAGAAAGCCAGAGGAAAAGGGTTTAGGGCAGCCGGAAAGAGGTAGGCTGTAGAGCAGGGAGCCCAGAGGACAAGGGCTAAGGCAGCCGGAGTGAGGCAGGCTGTAGAGCAGGGAGCCCAGAGGACAAGGGCTAAGGCAGCCGGAGAGGCAGGCTGTAGAGTAGGAAGCCCAGAGGATAAGGGCTAAGGCAGCCGGAGTGTGGCAGGCTGCAGAGCAGGGAGCCCAGAGGACAAGGGCTAAGGCTGGAAAGCAGCAGAGCTAGATCAGCTGCAATGTGGAGGGCCCGCAGGTCAAGGGCGGAGGCTGGAAGGCAGCAGAGCGAGATCCGCTACAATGTGGAGAGCCCGCAGGGCAAGGGCGGAGGCTGGAAGGCAGCAGAGCGTGATCCGCTGTAATGTGGAGAGCCTGCAGGGCAAGGGCGGAGGCTGGAAGGCAGCAGAGCGTGATCCGCTGTAATGTGGAGAGCCCGCAGGGCAAGGGCGGAGGCTGGAAGGCAGCAGAGCGAGATCCGCTGCAATGTGGAGAGCCCGCAGGGCAAGGGCAGAGGCTGGAAGACAGCAGAGCGAGATCCGCTGTAATGTGGAGAGCCCGGCAGGGCAAGACTGTGAAGAAGGGAGCCTGAAAGGCTATGGCTGGAGGCAGCAGGGTGAAGCAAGCAGCAAGGCAGGGTCCAAGCAGGAGTGCAGGAGTGATGATTAACAGCATACAAGGAACCGAAGTCAGGAGCGAAAGGTGGAGGGAGGACTCTCGGATGCAAGAGGCTGAGCAACTGCAGGCAGCAGCCTTTATACTGCCTAGCCCAGCACCGAGGCAGGCTAATTGGTTTCACCTGGCGAATCACACCTGCAGGCAATCGGCCACCTCCCTTTCTGTTCCTGGGCTGGTGGAAGCAGGAACAGACTCTAAGGCTTCTGGGGGGTGTAGTTCCATAGAAAACCAATAGGAACGGCCAGGAAACAATGCTTGCGGCCAGGTGCATTATGGTATGCGTAGTTAGTTTACAATAATCATTTAGCAGCAAAGTCCAAATGGAGCATAAATGGATGTGCCCATGGCGCAGGCATGACAGTATGCCCCTCTCCAGGCCCCTCTCCAGGCTCCCTGAAGACCGACCTGGAGGAAGAGTGTCTGTACCACAGTACAAGAGTCTTACTCCAAATAGGCACATCATGAGGTACCAGAAACGAGTTGTAAGGTGAGAGTCTTGAATTACGGAGCCAGTACCAATGTTCTGAACCTTTGATGTAGAATTCAGAAAAGATGAAGTCTTTGGAACACAGACCCCAACTGTGTGTGCATGAAGAGAGGAACTGCGAAAAACTGCTGCAGGCTCCAAGATAGAATTTTTCTTGACGGGCAACAATATGATGTTGGAAAGTGGAGCCATAGGTACAGCAGCATTGGTATCTTTAGGAAGGTTTTCCAAGACATCCGAAGTAGCAATGACAACATTAGAGTTAGCCATAGAGAGTTCAGAGGATACAGCAGCGGTGAGATCTTGGATGGCTGTAGGGGGTATCGATGCTGTAACAACTGGGTGTGAGGGTACCATGAGAGAGCCAGCAGGCTGGAAAGCACATGAGACTGGTAGAGTAGAGTCTGGCAGTCTTAGAGCTATAGATATACCAGCAGGCACAACTGGAGTAGTAGTTTCAGGATTCCCAATAGCTATAGCAACCTCAAGATCGGTAGCAGGGACTTCAGAAGTCTCAAATGTGTCAGGGGGTTTTTGAACCACAGCAGCAGAGAGATCTTGAATAGTAGTTGGAAGTTCGAGTGCTATCGCAGCCATAGACAGATCAGGTGTTGCAACTACTGGTAGATCGGGTACCACAACCACTGTCGATTCAGGGGGTATCGAAGAAACAGAAGATGTTAATTGTTCGAGAGTGATGTCTGATAGCACAGCCGCACTTTGGCAAGCCCCGCTTGCCACTTCAGCATGCTCTGTGTGAACTGTGCCAGTCTCTTCAGCTGCTATAGACATTGCAGAGGAGGTTGTAGGTGTGAGAACTGGACGATAGGCAAGGGTGAGGGCGGAACCATCCTTTGACTCAGAAGAATTTTCAATCAGAAGACCACCCTTGTTTTGTTGTGTAATGGCTGTGTGCGTGATTTGACCCACCGGAGAAGTTAATTCTTTGCTGTGAGTACAACAACCTGAGTTTTTGCGGCTGGAAGTGAAAGAGCTGTGTCAATCTCTAGAAGGGATACACATGCAATATTTAGGTCTTCCATCTGCTTGGTAAAAGTCTGTATACTTTTCTGTATGTCAACTCCAGGCCTTATCATGTCGATCTCTAACGAAAAGATGTCAGGTGTTGGACATATTGTCAGAAGGTCTGGTGACTTGTGTCCCTTCATAAGATTCTTATAATACAAAGAAACAAAGTCGTCATAGAGGTCTTCGGTCTTTCTTTTAAGGCGTAGGAGTTGTTCGTGTAGCAGGTAAGTATCATTAGATTGATCCAAAGCTTCAGAAGCTGGCGTGGCAGAAAATTCGGTTGTAGCAATGGGAAGACAGACCTTAGGGTTATTGCGATTAGCAGATACTGGGGAAGCATTAAGACAACCGATGGTTAGTATAGGTCTTTTGTACCCAGAACCAGATGCACAAACCTCAGGATCATGACTGCCTTGTCCTGACAAATAAGGGTTTCCAACATTCTGGGGAGCTTGCCAAGCAGATCTTGCGCATATCACACTGGCAACGGCGTATTCAGGTTTAGATTCTCTGACAATGAGTGATATGTCCTTAGCTGTGGCGGTGTTAGCAGGCTTGTCAGAAGACGCAGGAGAGTTTTCCACTGTCTGGTCTAACAAGATCTGTAAGAATTCATTCTCTTGCTGTAGCTCTGCAACAGATAAGGACTGCGGATCATAGTCGCAAATGTCATAATAATTGTACATGGAAGAAGGGTCAGCTAGCCAGTGAGTATAGTACCGTGCTTGTAAATCTTTGTTTACTAAGGCGAGTCTGTCCTTCAGACTAGATTTCTTGTCTGCTGTCTTTAGGGAAACCATAGGTTTATGCAAAGGTTTCTTAACTCGAAAGGAAAGCATCTTAGGTCTGTGTGTGCCTTTCCGGCCAATGAAATAAGAAATTTTTAGCTCTTGCATTCTGTCACGGATGGCACTCTATAAAGAGTGGCACAGGACACCCAGAAGAGTTTGGGTGCTGAAAATAAGTGGACAGACAAGTACACACACAGCAGAACGGAAATAGAACGAAGAGTAGGAAAGAGTAGCAAGGGAAAAGGTACAGAATGGATACCCTCTTGGGGTGTATGCAGAATAGGAAAAGAGTATTCCACGAACCTTGGAAATACTCTAGCCTTCTGCACAGTTTGCTATAACAGAGGCCCACGCTGTTTGCTCATGACTTGGAACAGCAGCTATGGGTGTCTGTAATGTAGAAACAAGACAAAGGAAGGGGCAGAGGTTGACTGATGGGGAACCAACAGACAAGCTCTGGAACAAAGGGTCGACAAACGGTACAAGAGATGTTACAACAGACAAATCCAGGAAAGGAGGTGATAGCAAACTAGCAGAAGGAATAGAAGGGAAAGTCGAGTAACAGGATAGGATAGCAGAGGACAGTAAGGTACAAGGTAGAGAGCTCAGAGGAGCAGGAAAGCAGTGAGTAAACCTACAGGAGTAGGATGGTAGGGTAGAAAGCCAGAGGAAAAGGGCTTAGGGCAGCAGGAAAGAGGTAGGCTGTAGAGCAGGGAGCCCAGAGGACAAGGGCTAAGGCAGCCGGAGTGAGGCAGGCTGTAGAGCAGGGAGCCCAGAGGACAAGGGCTAAGGCAGCCGGAGAGGCAGGCTGTAGAGTAGGAAGCCCAGAGGATAAGGGCTAAGGCAGCCGGAGTGTGGCAGGCTGCAGAGCAGGGAGCCCAGAGGACAAGGGCTAAGGCTGGAAAGCAGCAGAGCTAGATCAGCTGCAATGTGGAGGGCCCGCAGGTCAAGGGCGGAGGCTGGAAGGCAGCAGAGCGAGATCCGCTACAATGTGGAGAGCCCGCAGGGCAAGGGCGGAGGCTGGAAGGCAGCAGAGCGTGATCCGCTGTAATGTGGAGAGCCCGCAGGGCAAGGGCGGAGGCTGGAAGGCAGCAGAGCGTGATCCGCTGTAATGTGGAGAGCCCGCAGGGCAAAGGCGGAGGCTGGAAGGCAGCAGAGCGAGATCCGCTGCAATGTGGAGAGCCCGCAGGGCAAGGGCAGAGGCTGGAAGACAGCAGAGCGAGATCCGCTGTAATGTGGAGAGCCCGGCAGGGCAAGACTGTGAAGAAGGGAGCCTGAAAGGCTATGGCTGGAGGCAGCACGGTGAAGCAAGCAGCAAGGCAGGGTCCAAGCAGGAGTGCAGGAGTGATGATTAACAGCATACAAGGAACCGAAGTCAGGAGCGAAAGGTGGAGGGAGGACTCTCGGATGCAAGAGGCTGAGCAACTGCAGGCAGCAGCCTTTATACTGCCTAGCCCAGCACCGAGGCAGGCTAATTGGTTTCACCTGGCGAATCACACCTGCAGGCAATCGGCCACCTCCCTTTCTGTTCCTGGGCTGGTGGAAGCAGGAACAGACTCTAAGGCTTCTGGGGGGTGTAGTTCCATAGAAAACCAATAGGAACGGCCAGGAAACAATGCTTGCGGCCAGGTGCATTATGGTATGCGTAGTTAGTTTACAATAATCATTTAGCAGCAAAGTCCAAATGGAGCATAAATGGATGTGCCCATGGCGCAGGCATGACAGTTCTCCTTGGCCTGCATGAATAGCAGAGATGTTTCTCTCTGAAGGTACTCAATTTCCCACGATGCACAGTCAGTGTTCCAACTAACATAAAAGATAGTTTCTAATACATTATGTAGGATTGTATGCTTTTCAAAACAAAGCTCTGAATGGCAGGTGAAATGTCTCCCTTCTGCCTGGTCTTTCTCATGATCTCCAAGGTACCAAACAAAGTTCTCAATGTCAGGGGAGGGGAATCTCTCTTCCCCGGTCCTTTCTCAGGCTTTCAAAAAGGTGAAAAACAAACTTCTCAGCGCCAGAGGGAATGTTTACCTTGCCCTGGCCTTTCCCAGGCTTTATATGCGAGCCGCTTCTTTGGCTCACAAAGTATAGGTCTGGTATACGCTCCTGCCAGACACTAATACTGTGACTATGAAGATGCACATATGAGGATCCTTTCCTCTTTTTCGTTTGGATCCCTGACCCACGTTCTCTTATTCCTCTTCTTCCCTCACAGCGCACCTGGTTTCCTTCTCTCCTAGGTACTGTGACTATGAAGAGTTGTGAGGATGCTATTTTGTTATAGGTGTACGTCCTAGACCCGCACTACTGATTTCCAATTCTCCCTTTGTCTGCTTGTTTCGCTCTACTGCCAAGCACATGTCCGCTCTGCTGTCTCCCCTACAACTCTAGGGTGCCAGACCCTCTTATCCCAATCTCTCTCATACCATGGTCTTCCCGGCCCTCCAGCACCTCTCTGATTACCAATGTACCGGTTTGAGTGGTCTCCTCGCGGGTGCCTGGGCTCAGTCAAAGGGCTCCAGAGGCGTTCTGGAGTCTCCTTCGTCGGATCTGCAGTCTTCTTCTGGTTCCTGGTAGCACATTCCTCTTACTATGCGCTTCCCAGGGCTCGAGGCTGCCCAGATTGGCCGTGTGATCCTTCCTCACTTTTTATGTACCGATCAAGTCCACACTGACTAGAGTACCCACTTTGGTTCTGCGGGTCAATCATTAGTACTCCGCGCCAGTTCCTCATCTCAGTTCAAAGTGAGTCAGTCTTCCAGGAATTAATCGAGTTCATCCTCGTCTTTGTATCAGGAAAGGGAACTCTATTTGGACAGTTGTTCTTTTTCCTTGTCTTAATACTAAATGAGTCAGATGCCCAGGAATTGGTAGTCCTTCTTAACATTGTGAAGGGGAACTCTACTTGGATCGTCCCTGCTCTTCCTCTTCTAAGTATTTCCCATACTTGAAATGTAATAGAAACACATGGGAAAAGTGGGAATGGCACTGGACTGGGTTTGTGGGGCAGGTGGGCAAGGGTAAGGTGGGTTGTGGAGATACCATGTTCTCCCCAGGTTATCGCTAATCCTATAGAGGGCTTCCCTCCCCATGAGATCCACCCTCTGAGTACCACCCCCGGGGGCACTATAGGGTAGCGGTCTCACTTCCATGGCTCATGTAAAGGGGCTCCCCCTAGGGGATAAGTGACGGCATCCGGGGATTCGTCATACGTGGCTATCTGTGGCGCGAGTAAGCATCACTGTTAAGATTAGAAGTCAAGAGCACTGTAATGATTACATTTGGAAATCACAACTGTGTCTTTACGAGTAGTGATGTATACCTAGTAAATCACACCTTGAAAAATGTTATTGAAATACTTAAGATCTCATAATTGTGCTTCCATTCAGTCAAATGTCTGATATCTTCACCCATCACATGGCACAGCTGATCTAATACCACCTGCCATAAAGTTCCCTTTTACTTTTGGAATCGTGATATGAAAAAGAATTTATAAGAGTAAAAGAAGCAGCGCCGCCACTCCCGACAATATAGATATTTATAAATGGGATCGATGTACTAATTGGATTAGTAAAAATGTATCTTAAATTAATTGTTTTATACTTTGAAAAGGAGCACAAATACATTGCCTTCTACCAAATTCAATGGAAAATCAGGGGGATTGCTTCTTACCGTTTATCCTGCAGTGCAGCGTGCGGCCGGTGGGTAATTACGGAGACAGCGAAAGGAGCTTAAATTGCCCTTAACTTAATAAAGATACATGAAGAAGAGATGTTAACTGACTCTCTGCTAAGACTCAAAGGGACATGATGAAGTTCATTCCTAGTTTTTGCGTCTTCTTTCCCAATGTCTTGACTTCATCTACAAAGATGGAATTTTGCTAATACTGATCTTGAGCCTGCTAAATGCAATGTTTCTGGCAAACTGAAATGCGTGTGCTATTTGCTTTTGCGTACAGCAATATCAATAGCAAAGACATTGTAAATAATAAAATAAAATGAATATTTTGTATGTATGTTATAGATTGCAAAGAGACTTTGCACATTTAGAAATTCCATTAGAATAGGTTAAAACACCATGCATTAAAAGTAAATGCATTCAAATAAAAACAATTACATTCACATAATAAGCAGTTCCTAGTTACTTGCTGAAAATAATTTGTTAATATTGTAACAAACCCACCCTACCTGTATAATTGTTTTTGACTACCTTTCAAAGAACGCTTAAGAAATCTTCTACTAAGATGAAACTGATTATGCACAAAATGATCAATCACCTCAAGTCTTATTTGTTTTATACCTGTACATTTACTGTATAGATGTTGTAAGGTTCCAATGGTCACATTAAATGTGGATAATCATCCTACTTATTATACAATAGGATCAAATTCCTATGCCCGTCTCCATCCTTTCTCGCCCGTGTAGCGATTGCCCATTGTAATTTTGTGTGATTTCCATCTTTTAGGTTGTGTCCCATGGTCGAGTATTTTTGCTGTATATTATGCTTTATATCAATTTGTTGAATTTATCTGTATAAAAAAATATTTTTTATTTATTGTGTACTTTGGTTTCTTGCAAACCTTAGACGCATTTATTATACATTTATTATACAAATTGCAAGATACATCATATAAATAATCTGTATTATCCACAGCATCAACAATACAAATATTTCATCAACCTGCATAGTTACAAACTTTTTACATATAATATATCCTATTATAAAAGGTAAGAATAAAAGCAAATATTGAACACTCATAAGATCAAAATACATTTCATCATAGGTCTTGCACCTTTTTTAAAAACACATTCCCAATTTAAAATGCTGCTGTTACAATTATCATAGGTTCTCCTGAGAGGAGAAAATTGTATTATTATTATTTTGTAACATAAAGCTGTAAGCAAACGTAGGGGATGCTTGGTCAGTAAAGGAAATCGGAGATGGATGTCAAAACTGTGAATAAATTATTTACCAAAAGTACCTCCACCTTCTGCATTGTTACTGTAGCCACTTATTACAAATGATTCTAAAGCTGAAGATATCAGAGATGGATGCCATTGGATCTTTGCAATGTGACATCTGAACTCACAGAACCACTTTACCACGTTGATGACGAGCCAGGACCTACCAGACACCCCAGCAGCCCCTGCACACTGCTGTGTTAATTGCAGAAATAAGGTCTTCAAAAGCGAGTCTGCACACACCAGCACTGCAGTGTCCATTTCCACAATAGTCACAGTGCATAAGATACCTTTCTGGTACACATGGTGTACCACACCTTCAGTGTCTCTATCCACTCTGTCCCCTTTCCAGCACACCATCACAGCTGCCAGCTGTCATTTATACTAGACAGGGAGGTATGTAAGAGTTAGGCAACTGCCATACAGCAATGCATGTGTTATTGCACACAACTATGTAACAATGCCCGTATATGTTTGAACGTGTACTGCACTTACAAAAGTATCTCCCAACTGTTTACCTGCAACTATTTGTAATATTTGTATTTATGGTTTTTATTTTTTATCCAGTACCATTTTTTTCCCAATAGCTCAATTTCATAATACCTCATACTACAAACACGAAAAATTACTTTACACATATTGCTACTTTAATCATTCTAGCCTTACTCCTACTACATTACCTATAAATACAATACACATACTACTACTGTAGTCATTGTGCCCAGTGAACATAAGAATCTAGCCACTGACCACATCACAATTAACTGCATACCAAGTACATATCATACACAGGGAACTAATGAAACTCACCCCCACCGCTCCGGCAATCCAAATGATATCCACGACATGTTCGCAGACATCAGAGAAAAAACACGTCCTTTTGTAAGGCCATATCCCATCCACATCACCCCTTAACTCCCCAGATATTGTTTCATTAGTTTGACAAGTGCAATCTTGCATTTCCTAATATGTTTGTACCGTAATGTTCGTGGACAACGGCCACTGTTCGCGAATCCAGCATGGCGGGCGTTTCCACAAATCTAATGCACCTCACGCTTTTCACCATCCAATCAGCGGGTGCGTCCGATGTCCGTGAACTTTGCGTCAGCCAATGGGGCCAATCGGAAGACCGTACGGGGACCGGACAGGGATGTGAGCTCCGCAGACAGAACACAGATATCACTTGTTTTTATTTCACCTACCTTTTGGTCTTTTTTAAAAAACGACTGGACTGATTTACACCAAATTTACAAAAGCACACTTTCGGGACCAAGCCGCCGCTCCTGCTGCAAATTTGGAAAAGATCCATCCAGTGGTTTGGCCTGTAGACATGAGAACATTATTTTCTATTGCATCTATGGGAAAAGACACACATTTTGGGACACGCCCTATAACTTTGCCCCTCTGCACGAAATCTCACAAAACTTTGCAGGATCAATTTGACAGGGTTTTATACATCATTTGCAAAGGTTTGTGCGGATGTGTCGGGGAGGGGGGCAAAGTTATAACCCGCCCAAAAAGTGCTCTTCGTATGGGTTGAGCAACTTAATCATAATTACAGGGCCGCTACCACAGGCCCTGCAATATACATACTACTCATGCTATCGATAGCTGGCATAGCCAAAAAGCACAATATGGGGAACACCAATTTATGAGAGCACTCAGTCTTTTATAAGGTGTATACAACCTTTAATAATTACTTAACCATTAAAATCATATGTCAAATACATGATTTAAAACATAAACCAACATGGTCTTAATGAACAATTTAACTTAAATGCTTCTGCGTAAAGTTAATGTCACGCGTTCCCTCCCTCTTTTTGGGACTTCATCAGACGAAATTTGCAAATTTGCATTGCTGTATAATGGGCCATCTTTTCTTTCCACACTCTTTCAGGTCACATGACATCCACAGTCACATGACTCACTTATACATTCGCACTCAAGATATCTTATAACCTGGTGGCCATTTTGTAATGGAGTGTATAGTAACAGAAAGTAAATCACATACATGCTCTACTTAAAATAAGCGAGCAGTTATTATCATATCATTGTGACCTGTCGGAGAGTTACCTACAGATTTAAAAAACATAATGCAGTAGCCCTAGGGCCAAATGGCTCCTCAATTCATAATTTACACCACTGCAGTAAAATTCTGCATGGCACGGACTGAACATTTAATAAATCGACAACCAAGAAAAACCAGCAGCAGATCATAGTGCTAACACATCAGGTATAACAATTACGCCCCATTGGGCTAAAGACTATTAAAGTGCACTGTGCTAGATATCATATGACTACGGAATGCCACATCGGGCTAAGGTGCAACAAGTCCAGTTTATAGCATTTCTAGCATGAGTAGGTAAACACATTTGTTCAAATGTTTTAAATGGCTATCCTTGCAGCTGATTGAAAGCTAGGTTGTGCACCATATCAGCAAGGAAAGCTTTTATATATATATATATATATATATATATATATATATATATATATATATATATATATATATATATATATATATATATCATGTGTGTTCTCCTCTAAGTAATGGTTAATGCTTGATGTCTCAGATGTGAAAAATAGTATTAAAGAAGCCACATGTTCTACTATTTCAGTTTCACCTCTGAGTCCCCGCAGGGTTTAACAGTCCAATCTTATTCAATATGTAGAAAAGGGTCAAACCAATCAGCCATTGCATTTAGATAGAGAGAAACAATCTATGGCTCCATTTTTAGTATCCATATTTTGACAGTCTAATCATCCAGTAGGTGGATAGCCAGCTCCTCATCTGAGTTATGCTCAATTGGTTTTTTCGTGTTGAATTCAATGATTCATTTAGATTCCAACTTACGTAGTTTCTGTTCCCTATTGCCCTTTCTTACCAATTCAGGAACATGTGCTAATGCATAGTGCAGAGTCACATCACTGTTGTGTTTATCTGCAAAGTGCACTGTGAATGGATAGTTTGCATCTTTATGCAAAATGGCTCGATAATGTTGCCGGTTACACGTTTTTAGTTGGCAGATAGTCGATCCCTAGACATTTGCACATGGGCATCTGATGACATGTGCCACGTACCTGGTAAGGCAGTTTATCTTATGTGTAATATACCACTTTTCTGTTTATTGCTCCCATATTCTACCATAGTTTTCTGTTCTGCAAATGTGCACATTTTGCATTCTTTGCACTTATCAAAACTTTTATTCGACGACATACTACCTAGCCAATTAGTCTGCTGAATAACTGGCTTCAACATGCTAGGTGATATTAAATCCTTAAGAGATTTGGCTCTGGAGAGCGTCATTACAGGAGACTGTCCAAGTACTGCATTAGGGTCATTGCCAGCTTTCAAGATTGGCCATTGTTTATGCAATATGGTCTTAATCTGTTGTGATTGAAACTATATTGCATAATGAATCTTATACAATTGGCGTCTTTTTTCTTTTGTTTTACCTTTAAAAGCGCCTGGCTATTACGTATTATAGTTTTGTCATTAGCTTTTAATACTTGATCTGGAATATCTCCTTTCCAGAAAACATGCTCCTATGTTACTAGGTTCTTGTTCAAAGTCCTCGTCCAACAAGCAATTTCTTTTAGCTCTGACCATTTCTCCATAAAGGATACTTTTAATCAAATCTTTTGGATGGTGGCTTTCCCATGTAAGATGACATTGGATGCGGTGGGTTTCCTGTGTAGTTTGCTACATATCTTATTGTTCAATATAAACAATTCTACATCCAAGAATATCACTTGGTTAGAACTACTGGAAAAAGTCAACTTCAAATTCAATTCATTGTTATTGAGAAATGAGATGTACTCCACTAGTGATTCTTCTGTTCCTTTCCAAATTAGGAATAGTTCATCTATATATTTGTACCACAAGACTATTTGTCCCAGATACTCATCAAACCGTTCTTACCATGTGCACTCCTGTTCCCACAGTCCAATATAAAGGTTAGCATATGTGGGCGCTATGAAGGACCCCACTGCAGTCCCACATTTTTGTCTATATAACTTGTCCACAAACAAGAACAAGTTATGTTCTAGGCAAAATTCAAGAAGTGCTAATATGACCTCAACATGTTGTTTAAATCTTATAGATCTAGGGGGAAGCTGTTGCGCAAATCGTAGATGGCCGCCTGATTGTGTGCTCTCGCTCCATAGAAGAATCCTGAAACTGGATATCCTGTAATATGCTGCCTGGAGAGCTGAAACTTGAGGCACTGATGGCCGAAGCACCCGTCCACAGCCGGTGAAAATCCTGAGTCGCTGCGTGAGCTCTACCCGGACTTATCCCCACTTGCTCCTGGCCCGTCCCCTGCCTGGGACGCGATCCGCCTGAGGGCTCCACGGTGGGGCGGCTGGAGACCGCGGATCGGGGGAAGCGTGAGGCCGCGGTGGGCGGGGCTTGCACTCTAGCGTTACGCTAGACCCTTACACTCGGCGGTGGACGGCGCTGCGTACCGCAAGAACACGGGGCATTGGCGCTGGGCTGGACGCCTGCCCGAAGCGGACGGTGAAGATCCCTGAGCCGCCCTGTAGCTGCTGAGGCCGTGCGAGTCTGCCGACGTGCAGCTGGGATGTGCTGTGAGGGGGATACGCTTGGAGCAAGGTAAGGAGGCGGCAGTGTGGCGAGGGGGGGAAGGAGCCCATACACCCAGGGCATACGTGAGAGGCGGCCTCGGGCCCCCCCGCACCCTCCCTCTGTGGCTGGATAGCGGGTCGTGATCGACGGGGTCCCGCTCTGTGACCGCCGCACCCGGAGGTGTCGGTCTTCCTGTGCTGCTGGGCTTCGGGCTACGGGCTGAGTGCTATGAGCCACCCTGGCTTGTTTGGCTGGGGCCATCTTGTCAATCCTTGTAAAACCTTGTGAATCCTGGTATATCCTTGCAATTCCCAGCAACTGAGCCGCTAGGCCTCCCCCATGGGGTGGTGACGCTGGGCCGGAATACACCATAGGGGCCAGTGGGGATCCGAATTTATCGTGGATCCGTTTGCTGCGACGGGCATACCCTCAATCCTCCTGCTACTCTGACGGGAGCCGGGCTGGGGACCCCGATCTGACTGGCCCCTGGCACAGACCTGTTTTCTTGTACAAACCCAAGGCGGATATCCCCTGAGGCCACGGAACTGCTCCTTAATCACTACCCGTATTGTGACATACGTGGGAGGACATAGTCCATTGGAGGTGGACGCCTCTGCTCCCCTGGAATCCCCCCCTTCTTTTCTCCTCTATTGCAACACTAAGCCGCTTCGGCCGGTGCCCGCACCTGCGGTGGACATAGGTCAGGAATAAGAGTGGGGGTAAGATAATACCGCAAAAAAATTTAAAAATAAAATAAAAAGTGAAAACCTATATACAAAATGAGTGACTCACAGAAATCTGGGAAGACGGGCAAGACCCCCAGCAACAAGAAGAGGGACCCTATGGATGCCTACACGGGCTGTCAGACCCAGACCATGGCAGCAGAGGCGTCTACTAGCGCTAAAGAGACCCTGTGCACCGAGGGCGAGGAACAAGAGGACAGGCTAACGACAATAGTGCAAAATGGGTTCCGGGCAGTTAACATCAAGCTGGATGATATAGTAACCACTATAGGCTCCCTCAAAGCACGGGTTGAAAAGGAAAGTGCACGTGTCACTGAAACGGAGAGCAGAATAAGCACTAATGAAGATTCCATTGCGCAACACAGCAGAGATATTAATCAACTTAAGGAGGCCGTGACCAAAATGCAAAACAAATGTGAGGACCTGGAATCGCGATCAAGACGTAACAACATCCGCGTGGTGGGAGTGGCAGAATCCTTTGGCAAGGGTCAGATGGAAAAGCAGTTGGAAGTACTACTTAAAACCTTACTCGGCCCGGAGACATTCTCAGATCATTTCCTCGTGGAGAGGGCGCACCGCACATCAGCCCCGCTCCCTAAACCAGCAGCACCCCCACGTACTATAATTGCGAGGCTCCTCAACTATAGGGACAGAGACATGATATTACGAAAGGCAAGAGAGGCTGGAACGCTACACCACGACGGGAACCGCATTCATATATACCCGGACTTTTCTGCTGGGGTTCAGGCCAGTAGAAGATCCTATGAACCGGTTAGAAGACTCCTCAGAGATGGCCAAGTGCCCTATGCCTTGATATTTCCGGCCAGCTGCGAATACAACACGCAGGGAGGGCGCACTTCTTCGAATCCCCGGCAGAGGCCACGCAGTACATTGAGACCTCTATACCCCTTCCTCCAAGAGGGGGCAGACCGGCACAGAACAACAGGCCCAGGCTGGAAGACTAGATGACATTTGGGGAGGAGAGGGGGGTTCATGCTGATATGGCCACCAACCGTATGAAAATCCTGTGAGCGGGAAAATGTTCTGGGCAGCTCCATTTAAGTTTTTTTACTGGAGCGTTGGGGCCAATAGGCGGTCATGTGTAGCGACATGCCCACCCCTGTAATGCTTCAGCAGTTGATTGAGATATGTCATCAAGTTGGGGGAGATGATGTGGGAGGGAGGGAGGGGGAAGGGAGGATGATTACTGGTCACCGTAGGATGTGTGACTTTGGTTGTAGCTTGGCTATGGTTACCTGTTTGTTGTTTGTTCAAAAAGTGGTTGCATTGGGACTGGCGCTGGTCGGCTTGCATGGAGTGCGCAGTCTTGTTGATCATGGCGCTTTGAAGGTCAGCTATCATATAATGCTGGTGACGGGATGCGAATAAAATTGCTTACATGGAATGTAAGGGGTCTGAATAATCCGGCGAAAGTCAAGAAAATTACTAATTATATTACCAGACATGGCCCCCAGATTCTAATGTTACAAGAGACTCATACAATGGGTAACAGCAATCTACATATAATGCCCAAGTGGGGTACCAAGCGTTTCTATACAGATTACTCTACTCAGGCCAGGGGGGTAATTACTCTTATACACCCTAACTTGGGATTTCGGCCCAAGAGCCATAAGGTGGATCAACAAGGTAGAAATCTAGTCGTGTGGGGCAGACTCGCTGGTGAACAACTGCTGCTGGTAAATACCTATGGGCCAAATATAGATGACCCAGCTTTTTATCTAAATATGTATCAGATGATCACGATCTATGGTTTCCCTAATATGTTATGGGGAGGAGACTTTAATGCAGTGTTGCACCCTGTCCTGGATAGGTCCTCCAGGGTCAACAGAACCCCTAGCAAGACTTCCTCCACCTTGAGCAGCATCCTTGGTCAATTGTCAATGGTCGATGCCTGACGTATAATGCACCCTGGGGACAGGAGATATATGTATTACTCGTTGGTCCACGACTCTGAGTCCAGGATAGACTATTGGTTTGTTGCATTGGTTATGTCCTCTATGTTGTTGAAGTGTGAAATCTTGCCCTGCACATTTTCAGATCATTCCCCAGTGCTGATAGAACTAAAGATTCAGAATGCCCCGTGTCCTGCTGTGAGGTGGAGAATGCCGGGCGGAATGCTGGAAGACCCTGGGGCCGTGGAAACACTACATACGGAGATAGCAGAATTTTTCACAAAAAAAATTGGAACGGTAGACAAATGCTCTACTGTGTGGGAATCTTTTAAAGTATGGGTCAGAGGAGTACTGCTGTCCAAATCTGTTGGTATGTTAAGGGCTGTACGCGCTGAACTTGCAGACATTGAAAGTAAACTGGGTGTGTTGGAGGTAGACTACACCCGAACGCAGAACAAAGATCTATTGGCGGAAATGCACACACATCTACAAGCATTTGATAAACTGGCAGCTAGGGAGGTGCAATACGGAGCGGCCCCCATGCGGGCACGTAGATATGGCGAAGGCAACAACGTCGGCAAGACACTCTCTAATCTGCTCAAGTGTAATAAACAATCTAGCCAAATTGCTAGTATACAGACAGAACAAGGGGAAGTACTTCTAGGGAAAGATGAGATAAATAAAGAATTTGTCAAATTTTATAACAAACTATATTCTAATCAAGATTAAAAATGTCCTGCGGACATCAAGGATTATCTTGCAACCCTTGGCCTACCCCAGCTTCCAAAGGCTGAACGTGCAGCACTAGATCTGCCGATATCAGCGGAAGAGGTCACTGAAGCTATTAAAATGCTGACATAGGGAAAGGCACCTGGATCTGATGGGATAGGGGCAGCATTTTATAAGGAATTCCGGGAAGAGGTTGTCCCGGTGCTTCTACAGGTATGGGAGGAATCCCTTGAATGCAATATACTGCCACCATCACTGAGAGAAGCGGTGATCACGGTGCTCCCCAAGCCACGACGACCACCACAGGATGTGTCGTCCTACAGACCCCTGTCACTCATAAACACTGACGCCAAAATATTCGCAAAAGTGATGGCCCAATAGACTTATGCCGGCGGTCCCCGGTCTAGTCCATCCCGATCAAAATGGGTTAATCCCCGCCAGGTCCACATCCTTAAATCTCCGTAGACTCTTTGGGTTGATGGCACAGATAGACCCCAAGAGAAAAGCGGCTGCAATATCTTTAGACGCTGAGAAAGCTTTCGATTCGGTGTCCTGGGTCTACCTAGTAGCGGTGCTTGAGGCATTTGGGATAGGCCCTAACTTTATTAGGTATGTTAAACTATTATACACCAAACCCGGGGCACGAGTCCTCACTAATAGGACCATTTCGGATCTGTTCTTGTTGGGCAGGGGCACCAGACAGGGCTGTCTGTTTTCGCTCCTGTTGTTTGCATTGACCATAGAACCGATGGCAGCTGTGGTGAGACTGAGACATACAGGCATGGGCATAAATATAAAAGGGTCCATCCAATTAATCTCATTATACGCTGATGATACACTATTGTACATCCGTGAACCTGAAATGAATATAGCACCCATAATGGTGGAAATACAAAACTTTGCGGACTACTCAGGATACACTGTTAACAGAGCCAAGTCCGAGATATTCCCACTTACACCATCCACTGAGTGCCCCGAAAGGTTGCATGGACTTAAATGTCTGACCGACACATTAGGTACCTGGGGATTCTGGTATCCAGGGATAGAAACACGCTTTATCAGGACAACTATGAGACTACGCTACAGACCATTGTCACGAAACTCCAGATGTGGGGACAGTTGCCAATATCTCTACACGGCAGGGTGGCGGTTCTCAAAATGATAATACTTCCTAAGCTTCTTTACTTGTTTGTCAACATTCCCATATGGCCTGGAAGGACCTTTTTTACTAAGCTCCGTTCCATAGTAGTGACGTTCCTCTGGAATGGGAAAACAGCCAGGATTAGCTGGGAGAAGATGGTTGAGTCATACTCCACGTGCGGTATAGCGGCTCCTGACTTTGAACTTTATTTTCATGTGGCACAAGCACAATTTGCAAAATACTGGTATGACACCACACAGGAGACACCCCATGCACTGATAGAGGAATTCACTACACATCCCACAAATATACAGTCAGTCATTTTTGATACACAATACAGAGACACTTGTGAGTACAACCCGTCAGCTGTACGAGTCGGGCTTGGGAGGCCATATACAGAAGGTTGCAGATAGAAACACCCTATAATCCCGAGGTACCCCTCTGGGACTATCCAGGTATACCTCCCACACATGACAGCGCAATTCAGGAGGCCTGGGACCCCAACATGGAAATGAAAATTGGGGATATGTTTATAAATGGCAAATATGCGTCCCTAGAGGACATAGTAAGAGCATTTGGAGACGGCCAATTTAGAACACTTCAATACTACCGCATGCGGTCAGCATTTCAAAAGAAATGGCCGTTGTTCCCAGATGAACCTCAGTCTCACCCATGCTTACAAATGGTGACTGCTGCGGGGGGCCTGGGAATTTCAAAATTATACGGCAGTACAAACCCAGACACCCACTACTAATCATAAAAAAATCAAAGATGCCCATAGATGACGAGAAGTGGAATAGATATTGTTCTCTAACTAAAAAAAAATCCTTAAACGCGGGCCTGCGGCTGATTCAATTTAGGATCCTTAATAGACTACATTACACACCTCTTAAAATAGCGAAATTCACTCCATGCGCGTCGGATGCATGCCCTAAATGTAATATGCCACAGGCCGGAGACTACCATATGTACTGGGAATGCCGGGTGGTGCAGAACATTTGGAAGGAGGTCGCTGAAATACTGGGAGAGATCACACAAATCCCCCCAGACCTAAAGCCCCAAAAATACCTTTTCAGAGACATAGGCAAATGTTTGCAGAAAGTTAGAAGATTGTTTAATGTTGCATGTGCTGTTGCTAAAAGGTGTGTTCTGTTGAAATGGAAAAGTGTGACCCCACCAGGCATTGATCAATTTCTTTGCGAATTAACATATGTGAATGAATCGGAGGAACAATATGTTGTGACCCGACCCACAGTTTGTAGACCTAAGGACATATGGGACCCATTCAGAACATATCTTTGTAACTTGGCCTCTGATGAAGATGACTCTACGTGATGATACATAAATGTCATGGTCATAATGTCAATAATGTGTTTGTATATGTATGGTGCGGGTCGAGGAGTGCCATGTTTCTTTGTGTAACCACTAATAAAAAGAGTTTAAAAAAAAATAAAATCTTATAGATCTAGAATTAAGAAAGTATTTACAAGCTGTGAGGCCATTTTGATGCAGTATTGAGGTATAAAGGGATGCCACATCCATCGTGACCAGGATGTATTCTGGTTCTCATTCTATTGCCCGTACTTTTCTCAGCAGGTCTGTGGTATCTCTCACATAAGAGTTAAGGTCTTTCACAGACAGTTGGAGAAAAATATCTAGATATTTTGAAACTTTTTCCAGCAGTGAACCTCTCGAAGAAACTATTGGTCGCCCTGGCAGTGTGACATGGCATTTATGGGTAATATTTCCACATAAAAAATCTATTGCACTAATGAAAAGGGTAAACAGTTACATCAGCATGCACTGAATGATCTTACTCCAGATGTCTCCCCCAAAGATATTGACAGACCACCTAATGTTTTGCTAAATACATTCATTGAATGTGCAAGTCTAGTTAATTGTTAATAGAACAGCATGTAGGTTGTCCATTCATGTCAAGGTACTGCCATGTTTTAGCAGGTATTGCTCTCCAGATTGTACAGCTCTCCAGATTGTGCATCTGAAAAGCCCCTATCCCATTTTAGATGTGGCCCCCAACCCAGTGAACCCTATGCTAGATTATTTCACTCTCTAACAGCAGTAGAGTCTGTTTCCACCTTCTCGCTCTTTCTTGTACTTGATACAGCGTAACAAATGTTTAAGTACGTATCAGGCCTGGTGAAGTGTTGCCAAATGGCAATAACCGAAACACTGGTGTCAACCCATGTATACTAATGGCTTACTCTATGGTGTGAGCATAATTAACTGCAAAAGAAAGCAATTATAGTGTATAGCCACCATACTACCACATTTACCTTTAATCTCTTGCAATAATCACAATTGGGCCAACTGCCCTATTCCCCGATGAAACTGATTAAAATGTACAATGTAGAAACAATGTGCATAGACAACAAATACAAGCTAAACCAAAAGAGATTCCATTTCTTTTAATGAATTATCGTTATCATTATTAATTGAATATTATATTGGGGTTCCACTTCGTCTCCTTAAAAATCCCCACAAGTGGAATACATTTTGCCATGAAATAACAACTAGTTTTCCGGAATTGTAACAAATGGTATTCTCTGCGCAATTATTATTTTCGCTTCTTTTGTTCGTTATGGGACTGCTCGATGCAAGCGGAAGGAGGGCCCCCTTGGAGAATGCATTCTTATTGCACCCAGGAACACATGCTCAAGACATACCATCTGCTGTGATCTTGCCTGAGAGGGGCTTCAGGAGATGGGTGCCTGTATTTAGAAAAAGGACTGCAGCTTTTCAGCCTGGGTCTCCTGCCGCAAAGCAGCATTGCCAAAGTGTAGCAGATTGCAAATGGCTCAAAGTGCCAATGGCCTTCTGTTCCCTACTGCATTTCTATTGCTAAGTGGGCCCCTCGATTAGCTGCCGAGTCAATGCTTTCATTCTGCCTTCAGTTGAGATTGGCTATTTGTGTTATCCTATTTTTCTGATTCGCATATTCCAAATATTTCGCTTTCGTCTATCAAAAAAATCCAATAATGTCCTCTGAACCAGTCTTGATTATTCCAGCTAACACTGAAGTCCAATAAAATACATTCTATGTGCATTTCTGGGCGCACAGGCAATATTGTAAATTGTGCACATGTGCAACCCCGTATCACACGCTGAATTCCTTCTCGGCGTGTCTACAGTTTTGCCAGATTGTCATATTGTGCATTTGCTGTATTGACGTTCTTTGGGCAACACAGACATTTCATATTTTTCTTCAAAGTAGCAGGAAGAAGGGCGCCTTTCAGTTACACACTCAAAAGTATTAGATGTTTTGAGAAACGGAATGGGAGTGATCCGAGTGGTACGATGCAGACCTCTTGGGGCTGATTCATGGAATTTGGGCGTCGAAAACCGAGTATTTGTGTGCCATTCTGCCTGCAAATCCCGATTTGTTAAACAGGGATTTGCAGGCATAATGGCGCACAAATCCCCGCTTTTTCGGCGCACAAATTCCATAAATCAGCCCCTTGTCTCTCCCGAGCCACATCGATCAACCCAGCGCAGGCGCACATGATATTAAGGATGATACCAGTGCTGCCTACTAAAGCACAGAACTAGATCAAGTCATTAGAGATACATTCATTTGTCATTCACTAGGGTCATGTTCAGATTTTCTGGACTCGTGTGTATATATATATATATATATATATATATATATATTACATGGACGCGGTAGTAGTTATGGTTAAGTTGGTGTTTCCATAGGAAGAGCACTTTTTGGGTGGCTTATAACTTCGCTCCCCCTGGACGAATCCTCACCAAACTTTGCAAAAAAAAGTATGTGGCCCACTCTGAATTTTCTTGCAAAGTTTGGTGAGGATTCGTCCAGGGGGGGAAAAGTTATAGGGGGGGTCCCAAAACTTTTTTTTTTCCCATAGACTGAATGGGAAAAAACTTTGCGCACGGCTACAGCCCGAACCGCAGGACGGATTTACACCAAATTTGCGGCAGGAGCGGCGGCCTGGTCCCGAAAGCGTGCTTTTGCAAATTTGGTGTATTCCGTCCAGTAGTTTTTTAAAAAATGACCAAAATGTAAGGCAAAAAAATGAGTGATATCTGTGTTCGCTTTGCGGACGGACTTCCCTGTTCGCTCCGCGGACAACACCCCGATTGGCGCAGCGGCTTGCGTCATGTCCGCGGACATGCGATGTGTTCGCTGATTGGGCGGCGCGGTGCGTGATGCGGGTCAGATTTTCTGTCGTGCCCGCCATCTTGCATTTGCGGAAGTCCGCAGACAGCGCGGTGAAAGTTTGTTCAAAATGTGTATTTAGTAGAGTGAGTTGGTGTGTAGAAGTCTTTGGGGAGGATGGGGGAGTATGAGATAGGTTCAAAGTTGTATTTTATTTATGTGCTAGACACATTTGTTGTGTTCGATTTGTCCGCGGACAACACGGCTGTTCTGGAATGTTCGTAAATAAACAGAATGGATTCGGTGTCAACTTGAAAGTGTTCTAAGAACACTCGTGGGGTCTTGGAATGTTTGCAGGGGGTGTCCTGGAGACGTTGTCTGTATTGTTCGTTGGCAAGGTGAAAATGTTTTAAGAACAATCGCGGTGTCCTGAAATGTTCGTACATAAAGAAAATGGGGGTGTCCTGAGGACACTGTTTGTATTGTCCTCTGGCAAGTTGAATGTGTCCTAGGACCTTCCCCCTGTCCGCGGACATAAAAATGGTTGCAATGCTTGCATCTATGGGTGTGATATGCTGCGGTGGTTGTGGCCAGGGTATAGAATGTTGGGTGCATGGCCAAATGGCCATGCACCCAACAGTGCATGCCCTGGCCACAACCACCGCAGCATATCACACCCATAGTGGCTTTTAACTTTGGGTCAAAAACTAATTTATAAGGAACAATGTTATAAGCTTGTATGGGTGTGATATGCTGCGATGGTTGTATTTATCTTGTTATACGTACTATTTGGTTTAGTAACGGGAGTCCATGTTTTTCTTGTTCATTTCTGTAATAAAAGAAAATAGAATGTTAGTATTAGTATTTTATAATGACTTATTACATTGTACAATCAACATTTTCTTCTTTTTATTGACCCTCATATTTAGTAGATTACAAACCAGAGTACTGTGCAATTTGCAAAGTTTCTGTGTTTGTTGCTAAAATCATTGGGTCTGTGGGAGAAAAAAAATCCATGTTGGATTAAAAAAAAAACCCTTTTTCTGTTATGCTACAGTTTATTTATTTGTTTGTTTTCCGCGTTTACTTGTTCTTTCTGCCTAATGTTTTATGCATTGGATTATTTCAGTTTTTGTGAGCAGTAAGATATTAGGTATTTGTTTGGATATTGTAAAATTTTGGCCCAGTTAGATACCAGTAGGCGTATTCTAACTGTTTATGGTTTGATATAATTTCGTGGTATTGATTTATCTGTTTGCATATTTGTAAATTTTGGGACAGTTAGATACCAATTGACGTATTCTAACTGTCTATTTTTTGCTCTATTTGAGTGGTATTAATTTATCTGATTAGTTGTTGTAGAATCTTTGGGCAGTTAGGTTTTGAAATATTGTGACAGTTTATATTTTTTTACTACAAGTGTACTTAAGGTTTAAGTACAGTTCAGTTATCAAATTTTGGTTTTAAGAACATTAAATACACGTTTGTAAGATTAGCTGGTAAGCTCTGCTTTAGAGTAACGGTACTATCATTACATTCAAACCATCCACATTTTATTTTTATATATGCAGTGTAGTGCCTTGAGTTGGTTGTGGCTCCTGCGTGGTAGATTATACTTATTGTTGTGAAGGTTTTCCTACTAAGTGATATTTGACCATGTGTGAATCCAGTCAGCTTGCAGTTGTTTTTCGTACCATCTGCATTGTAACGTAGAAGCATTAGTATTACATATTTACTATGTGTTTGTATTAGTAATGTGGAGCAATTATCCGAATTGCAGGTAGAACATAATCTACCGTGGTTTGCATTTTGTACAAGTTGCTGAAATGGAACGGATTCACAATTAGGTATTGATATATAGACAAAGCGCTCATTGGGGATTTGTTCTTGTGTCACATTGTTGCAGAGAGTGCATGTATGTTTCCACATGTATGAAATCTGGAAGATTTCATTTATAGGTATGTTTTTGTTTTCCAGTACTAATAGTAAGTACTTTAGAAATTCTTGTGGATCTTCCTGTGAGTTTATAGTGAATTTCACCATTCCAGCACAGTAGTCCAATTGTTGTCTTATTCCAAAAACACTATAGTGTTGTCAGGATTGTTTGCTGCATTTCTGTGAAGTACTAACATTTGCAAACACAATGGGTCTGTACTGTGTAAGTAAATGTTGTCAACAATTGGTGGTAATTGAAATAGAATATTCATTGCTACATTTGCGTAGCAACTTACACCAACTATATTTGAGCATTTATATGGTCCAGGTAGTTCTGTATCTAACTGCTTTTTTTGGAGTTTGTCTCCCTTCTTTAAAGAAGTACCTGGTTTACTTTCCCTAATTGATTCTTTTTTGCTTGTGGTACTTGATGAAGTTTTAGTTTCTTTTAGTCTCTTTGGAGGATTTGCCGTGACATCCTGTTGCATTTCTGTTTCATTTAGTTTTCTTTTAGAACATTTTCCTTTTTGTGGAACAGGATATGTTTGTAGATGGGGGGTGTATAGTGAACGAAGTCTATTGTATTCTAAAATGCAAGGAATATCAGCGTTTACTTTACTTGCATCAATGTTTATTAGAAATAGACCGTCAATTGTACGTAGGCGTGACAGTGCTACGCAGCTCATACCTTCTTTAAAGACTGTGTTACCAATGTCTATCATTGCTTTATCTAGAGTAAGACCTTGTGATTTATGAATGGTGACTGCGTATGCAAGAGTTAGAGAAAATTGTTCTCTGCGTACATACATGTCTTTGAAGAGAAGGAATTGAGCTGTTGAGCGTCCTATTCTTTTTACTTCTGAAAGTTTGTCAAAGAGAATATTGACAAACTGAATTTTGTTGTCACGTGGGTATGTTTGAAAGCCAACAACTGTACCCATTGCTCCATTAACTAGTCCTTGGTCCACATCAAGGTTACGTTTAAGCATTACTCTGCAATTTAAGGATACTTTTAATATCTTTTCCAAGCCTGCTGTGTTTGAGATTGATTTTTCTAAACTATTTAGTCTTGTTGTGGCTTGGTCACACATGGGTAGTGTCATTCCATGTACATCTAGTTTGTCTGTGGCGCTAATTTCCATAATTGGTTGCATTTCTTTGCTTAACATTATTTCATTGAATTTGAAACAGCTTGCAAGAGTTGGCATTAAGGCCATACAATTGACATTTTTGTGGGCTAATTGTTCCATAACATCTGTAGCACATGCATTATCACCATAAAGTGCATGAATGTGCCTGGTTTTCAATATTGCTTCTGCTTCTCTAGAAAGTATACCAACTCTGATACTTTTTAAGATGTTGCCATAAGTGAGATTGTCAGCACCAACTTCTAATACAGTTGTAGAACCCTTTTTTATCTCTTCAACCTCCTCACCTGTGGAGTCGAAATCCTCCTCAACTGGGCTGAGCGCTCGATGTGCCGTGTAGTCCTTTTCTTTTTTCCGAGGCTGAGCGTGTCTCCCACAAGAGGAAGCCACAGTGAGAGCGTGTAAATGCGCCCTGACCGTGTCCCACTCCCGGGAGGGACAAAAAAGGGGGAAAAAGCCAGAATAGGCAAAAAAACCCTGGAACCGGCAGGTATCCTGATGGTAGTTGGGCGTGTAAGCAGATGATCAACGGAAGAAGGCAGCAACAGGACCCAGTAGGAAATGTACACTCCAGCCTACACCGGAAGCGAAAGTAAACAAAGCCAAAGGCAGAAAGCCGGCACGAAGAAGGGAAAGTAGGAAGGAGGGAGAGAACAGAAGGCGGGGACCTGAGAAGGAACGGGAAGAGTAAGAGAGGTGAAAGAGGAAAGGCTCGAGGAGCAAGAGGAAAACAGCGTATAGCAAGACCGCGGCCGCGAGGAAAAGCAGCTGACCGTGGAAGGTTGCAACGCGCTGGACCCAGGGAGAGGAGTGGTTAAATACTGTTACGGTCCTCCTGGCGGAGAAAGACTAGACCGCCTAGTGAACATAGCATCAACGTGACGGAAATCAGGAAGTCCGTAAGCGGCAGCGGGGCCAAAGACGCCAGGTGAGAAAGCGGCGCATGACAGAGATCTGCAGATTGGCACATGTTTTCTGTTAATTCTCTGTATTGGAAATGTTGCCAAAGGTTGATATTTCCAATGCTGCCAACAGTTTTACGGCAGAGTTTGTGTCCTAATGTTTTAAAAATAGGCTCACCTTTTACAGGTGTCAATTGAAGAAGATCTCCGAAAACAATGATGTGTTTTCCTGCAAAGAGCTCTTCATAGTTTGTTTTGAGTACTTCTTATAATCTGA
Organism: Ambystoma mexicanum; assembly: GCF_040938575.1. Taxonomy (NCBI): domain Eukaryota; kingdom Metazoa; phylum Chordata; class Amphibia; order Caudata; family Ambystomatidae; genus Ambystoma; species Ambystoma mexicanum. Next base: position 107,472,239 of record NC_090938.1, on the reverse strand, counting down.
GGTGAATCAAAGCTAACATTAGATTGGACACCATGCTCACTTCATCTATTAGTAGCATTTTCATTTGTTTCAATACTCTGCGTAGTTCCATTGCAGCTTCTGCAGAAAGTTTGTAATAATCTAACTTGTTTTGGTGTTCTGCTGGCAGGAGTAGTAATCAGTGTAAAGTGACACCACCTATGCTGTAGGCAGCTAAACCTGTGGGGGCAGTGACAACAGCTGACAGTTTGTTGTTTGTCAATTGTTGAAGGAACTTACTGATGATTTTGATTAGGAATGTTTTGCCAGAACCAGCTTCACCACTGACATACAATAGTATAGGTTTGTAATTTTGGCAGGTGCATTCTTTGTTTTCATGTTGCACACCATGTGCAATTTCTTTTGTTATTTCTTGAAAAATGCTATGTTGCTCTTTGTTTAGTTTTGATTGTAGTGTAGTTAAGTCTTCTTTATCTTCATAGTGACACATGGTGTTTTCTACTTCTATCATAGCTAATTCTGCCTCATTTGTTATTAGTGGTTCTCCCAGTGGTTCTTGGCTTCCTGTGACAGAAGGTTGACTACTGTCAGGAGTGTCCTTATCTAGTTGGGCCTGGAGTTCCTCTTCGTGTTGCTGTTCATTGTGCAACATTGTTTTGTACTGTGCAAAGTTTACATCAGTTATACTGCTTTCATTGGCTTTGAAAGCGTCTTCATATGAGTCATAGGTATCTAGTATTTCTCCTTCTTTTCTCCATGGTTTGAAGAGTTGTAGCAGGGACATGTAATATATTTCTTTATGTTGAGGAGTCTTTAATGACAATTTGATATGATTAATTAAATTTGGTTTGGTGAGTTTTACTAAGCTGCCATCACAGTTTGTCACTTTGTGTTTACGGTTTTGCTCATCAGGTTTTATATTATTTTTGTATGTGTAGTTTTGGGCTATGTGGTATAGACACATGGTTTCCAAAATGGTACTCCTGTTTGGGTAGTGTGTCCAATAAATTGTTTTTTAAAATGTCTTGGCTGTTGGGATCATGTTTTGCTATTGTTTCTATATCTTCGTATGATTTTAGAACTCGTTTTCTAGATTTAGCTGGACCAAGACTTAGCCATACTATATTTGCAGATTTACCATACAATGCAGTACCAGTTAATCGATCAGCTGCTTCATAGGATCCACATTCTCTATGGGACAGCATTTTTATGCCCAAAATGTATAATTTCTGAGACACTGTTTTATCTGATGACAAGTCATTCCAGAGGTCTTGGAGCTCTGTCTTTTCTGATTTGGTTAAGTATGCTGTGACATATCGTGCAACTGCAGTAGAATTGTCTGCAACGTACTGCACATCTATGTTTGCATTCCACAAGTGGGCAATGATTGCATTGTAATCATTGATATATTTTTCTTCTTCTTTTCTTTTTATGCAATATGTATTTTTAGGTAACTTACCTTTAACACTATGTCTAACTGAAGACATGAGGTTGTTCACTTGACCTGTATTTGTAACTGGTCTAGGGAAACCAAATCGGCATTTGGTGTAGTATTTCCCTTTGTTTTTGTATTTGCAACGACAATATTTGCCACATTTGTGTCTTTGGAATTGTAAGATTTTTGCATGAAGATCACTATTTGTGGATTCTGACGGAATTTCACAAGTGACATATTTTTCAATAAACTGTAAAACAGTGGCATCACTGTCTTGACCAAATTTAGGAGCATTTTTAATCCATAAAAGCATGTGGACATGTGGCGCTCCTCTGGCTTGGTATTCCTTTCTCCAAAAGAAGTGTTGCACCTCTCCAAGGGGAGGAACAGTTTTATTACAAATAAAATGTAGCGTAGCAATGAAGCGATGGTGAAAATATCTAGAAAATTAACAGGATCCTGAGAACAAAGTTCTCCAGGTGTTAGTATATCTATGTTTGTTTTGTTTTCGTTTGATATGCGTAGGAAAGCATGTAAATCTTCCCATGCATATTCTGCGCAACTTAATGTAACTCACCAAGTCAGTGGGCCAAGGTTTCTGATCATACAACGTACATCTCCATGGCATCGAAACCAGTACTCTTTAGTACCTCGCATATTTGCTAATAGATTTGTAAGATTTGCCTGTAAACCCTCATCTTTTTGTTGAACTTTTTGTAATAATTGTGTGGCTGTCATATTTTGAAAGTGTGATCCTGATTTTAGTATGTGTGCAACTCCGTAACATAAAGTTGCTAGTTCACTTTCAAAGAGTAGGTGGAATATGTATTCCACATTTTGTCAAAATCTGGGATCTTCAGAATACATTCGTAATGAGCGATATTCTGATGCTGATATTTGAACAGGTCTATCATTGTATCTTCCTCCTTTGCCAGTAGGAAAGAGTAGAGGAAAAGTACGTGCTTCTATACTTTTTTCCCATATGCTGATTGGTGATCCTTTTGTTTGACGCATTAGGTACGTTTCCAGTGCATCTTCTATGGTGTCATTAGAGTGCAATGGGTGAATTGTATAATGGTCTAAAGTGTTTGCTATTGTAGCAGGATCTAGGAGCTCAAATTGACTAGTTTCTTGTGTCTCTTGAATTATTTCAGTTGTATCTTTCAAGTTTTCTTCGATATTAATTTCTTTGTAATAATCATTATTCTCTTTGAGATATTGCAGGGCTTCTCTAATTTTATGTAAATCTACCAGTTGTTGCCAATTTTTTTTGTCTTTTGTAGGTACTCCATTTACCAAGATAATTAAAGATTGTTGCATTGGACGTTGCACTCCTAGAGTGTGCACATTTTCTTTTAGATCTAATGGTAAATACACTACTTTTCCACGAATACCTTTCACTAATTCCGAGGTAGGTAATTTTGCAGTTTTTGGTTGATGGCGTATTATTGCTTGAAATGGATGAACTGTTTGAATTATGATGCTCTCATATAAATTAAGTTGTTGAAGGAGTTTTGGTAGTGGATGTAATTCCAAGTTATTTGAGATAGCACGTGAAGGAGTTTGGTTGTTGTCAAGTTTGGTAGTGCAGTAACTGCAAAGTATTATGGGGTCAGTTATTTTGTATTTGTTTTCTGCTATAAGGTAGAGAGCTAATTCAAACCATTTAGAATCTTCATTGTCTTCTATTTTGTATGAAAGGTCTATAGTTTTTGTGTTACTTTTATAACACGTTCTGCAGCAACATACACACATGTGGTTTGGTACTTTAGCTGAAGTGCTTTGAAATTTTAGTATTTCTTTTTTGTATGTGTGTAGTGAAAGGTTGCCATGTGCAGATTTGTTACGAAGTTGGTTGACAGCTAATTCATCTTGTAAGTGGGTTTCATTTCCAAAATATTTTTTCTGTATATACTCGATTTCTTCTAGTAGGTCTTTTGGTGTACCATGTAGAAGAATGTTATTTAAATTGGCTAGTGCTAAAGCAGGACTTTCTGCATAATACAGTTTATAAACTAGATTTCTTATACTTGCATGATGTGTTGATATCCTTTTGATATCATGGAATGTTGTTTTGCAAGTAGCTCCTGATATGCAGGCCAACGAATGTCCTTGCAGTCCTGTGTGCTTGCGTACTGGACAAGCATCCATACTTTGCAGTATTTTAATTTTGATTTTGTCTTTGCTTTTCACATATTGATTGAGGAATAGGCGTACAGATTTGAAATTTTTTTGGGAATGTTACACATTGACGTGCATGGCCATGTGTAAATTAGATGTTCTGATTCAGTCGAATGGAGGAGTAAATCTAAGTTTTCAGGGCATATTTTTGTAAGGAGTACTTCTTGTTCCATTATGGTATTATTAACTTTTTCATAACCTCGACCACTGCTATGTATGGCAATTGTATTTGTTTGCTTTTGTTTGTACGCTTCTTCATTAAAGTATGGTTCTGTGCTTGTAGTGTGACTCCATTCACCTCCACAGATATCTTTTTGAAATTTAGTTATTAGTTTTGTTAGTGGTTTAATTCTGTTTAACACAACAATAAATAAGTTTCTTTTGAGAATAATTGCACTGTCTATCAACGCTTCTAAGATTACTTTCCTACGATAGGTTTGAAGTGTTGAACCTGGTTTCTCTCCTGTTTTTATCAGATTTTGAAGGACTTTGCGACGGAACATTTTGGCTAATATACTTTTCTTGGTATGATTACTTTGTACTATATCAAGATTTATAGAAGACGTTTTATTTGTAGTGATAGTTGATTTTCTGTTAATAGTTTTTTTGGTCATTTTACTTTGTGATAGAGGAGGCAAAGTTTTTGCACTAGAAACTTCTTCTGTTTCACAACATGACTGTATTAGCTGTTGTGTTTCAACGTTTTTTACAAATTCTGCTACAGATGGGTGTTTATGTTGGAGACTTTTCATTTGCTCTGCTTCTGCCTCCCTTTCCATGGAGTTGCTTTTTGGTGGGCATTCTTTAGCGTCTGTTGAAAAAAATACAGGAGGTATGGGTTGGGGTTTTCTGCAATGCATGTGTGTTGTGTGCATGATTGTTTGCGTAAGATGATAAAGATGTATGTAATGGTGTGTGATTGTGAATTGGGAAGTCAAACTACTAGGGATGGGTATTCTTCAATTAATGTGTTACTAAACTGAGGTTCAGATGACAGAAAAAAGTAAGCCGGTGGTGTGGAGAAGAATAAATAATATAGGTAAAGCTATACAATTAAAACAGTTGTTTGTTCTACATCTACATTCTAGCGGCTGAGTTGGGTAATTTGTGTGCCGAAAAATAGGAATTTGAGGGCCATTCTGAAAGGAGATCACTGATTAAGAGGGGGGGGGGATTTTTGGTCAGAATGGTGCAGAATCTGTATTTTTAGGCACAGAAATACCATGAATGCACCGTACAGTGCATGTGAGTTATAAATCAAATATTATGGTAACAATCTACTTACTTTTTTTTCAAAAATGAGTAGTTTGCTTCTTAGTTGTTCTTTGTAAATCAAAATCGGCTGCTTCTATTCAGGAGAATGGGCTTCACTGCAATTGTAAAAGAAAGAAATTAGTAATTTGGTTGCTACATAGCACTGTTTTCATTTTAGACATAGATTTATTTTAATTGAAATGCTCAGCGCCTTCCTGAAAACCATTAAAACTATATTATGACTAAGAGTAGAAAAGAAAATATCTTTACTATGGTTTGTGGAATTCATAATCTACCAACGTATACCACTATTCTTGTAACTAAGCTTTTCCACGTAATAGTGAGTCATTGTCATCATAGCTCTCAACCATGTGTGTCGCAAAGGCGGGTGAAATCACCTGATTTTGTTTTTGGCGGGTGAGACGCCCATTGGAATGAATGGGCGTGCAGGAGGCTTGGCGGGTGAGTCAGTCCTTTACAAGTTTAATAGTATTTGCATGTGTGTGTGTGTGTATGAAGAAATTAAACGATATAAAGGTTTGTAAGTGACAGGTCATTTTAGGACAATGAAACAATGATCGTCCATTCATTTTTCAGATTATAGAAGGTAAAAGTCGGTTAGAAAATGTGTTCATGTACTGTGTAGAAAATATGCATACCTGTACTTTCTGTTCATGTATATGGATATGGACCAAGCTGCAAGTAGAAATATTGGAGATTTGTATAGTATTTCTCGTAGATCGTGGTTGTCAATAGTATGAGACTTGTACTCCGAGAGATACACCGTACATTTGTAGTGCTGCTCTATGATGATGCAGTTACATGTAGAGTTATTGGATTTGATTGGTGGATGGTCATGTGATTGCTTAGCTACATCCAATGAGGGAATGGCACAGAGAGTGAAATCAAAATGGTAGAAGGGCTGTACATGTTACGATACGTTCGCGGACATGGCGGTAGTTCTAGGACACTGCGTATTACATCCGGGAATTTGGGGAGGGCAGGTATGGAAATGAGATTGGATGAAGCAAGGGATTGGTCAGTAAAGTTTAGTGAGTGTGTTGTGCTAGGAGAGGTTTTCTCAGATATTTTTTTGCAGAGAGAAGAACAGATAGCTATGGCTGAGTGTTTCAAAACACAGATTGTATGGATTTTGGGAGACTCGTGGATTCATTGGTTGAAGGTGCATGCAGAAAGCTGTGGAGTACCTATAGATCTTGGATTCCCACATGTGGAAGTGCACTGGCATGGAGTGTGTGGAATTAAGTGGTTGGACTTGCTACCTCTCTGTGCAACTTTGAAGATAGAGGAACATCCAGACATAATTGTAATTCATTGTGGAGGGAACAGTTTAGGACATGTTGTTACACATTGCGGTAGATGGACTCTGTGGTCCCGTGCCCGCTTGTGCGGTATCGTGCGGAAGTGCAGTTCCAAGATGGATGCCTGTCGGATTTCTCCAGCCAACAGCTACGGTCTAGTCTCTTCACGTCCCTCCGAGAGACTACGGACCGCTCACGTGATACTATATCCAGACTCCAAGCCAAGGTTTCATCGCGTCGCTTCTGTTACAGACGCTCCGTGAGTTCGTTATTTGAATCCTGTATTTACGTGTCTATTAGTCCTTGATTACTCTTTAAACTGTCCAAATCTTGTCTTTATCTATCCCTCAGAGATTATCTCCATTCAACCTTTCCAATCTCTGCTACCTTCGTCTCCAATCCAATCCGGCGAACCCTGCTCAACTTAGCAGTCTATAACACCTCCTCCACGGCATTATCTTCTTCTTTGAACCCCATTTGGGTAAGCTTCATATTCCCTGAGTCCTCTCTTCTAGCCCCGATTAGAATCACTTACCTGTCTGTTGTTGCAGATCTCCTGCCTCTCTTCCGTTGTTCTTCCGAAGCCCAGCTCCGAAGTTTCAGTCCCAATCCTTTCCTCCAAGGGTAAGAACTTTTCCCTTCTGCCTTCTCTTTTGGTCTTCCCTTTTACCTTTCACTGATACTATCTATTCCTCTCGTTTACTCAGAAAGGATATCCTGTGCAATTTCTGTTTGAAACCACCTCTCAAGGATTCTCCTGCTACTACTACTTCCCGATCGACGAGCTTCCAGACTCGACCAGGGTTTTCTTCCCATTAGAGGGTTTCCCTGGCGATCCTATCCTCTCCCCGGTTTTCACTTATTTCCGGGTCGGAGGGGCCAGGATTGTTTCAGGGGAGCTTTCACTGCTGCATTTGACTCTTCCACATTGGATTCCCGTATTGTCAAGGTGAGCGGTTTTGTTGAGGTGTATTACCGCTTTAATCTGTTTGCAGTAACTATTAACAGTAAGCGACGCCAATAAGATATTGACATTCGGAATCCATATGGAGCAGCAAATGCAACAATTAATGGCAGCTATGCAAGCCATGTCCTTAGAGATGCAATCTTTAAAACAAGATAATGCTCAGCTGCGACAGCAAGTCACTAGGGCATTTTCAGACACTCCCCCTTCTTCCTTACATGCCCTAACGTACGACGGAGATCCATATAAGCTCAAAGAATTTCTAGATAGTTGTACGGTCCAATTTACTTTCAAATCTCGGTTTTTTCCTACAGACAAAGATAAAGTGGGGTTCGTGATTTCCCACCTTTCTGGCCCTGCATTGGCTTGGGCCACGCCTATAGTCACTTCTAATAATGGGATCCTAGATTCTTACCCCGCCTTCTCCAATAGCCTTAAGTCTATGTTCGGCAGAAAGGAAATATCAGTTTCCACACAAGAAAGACTTCTTGATTTGAAACAGGGAATTAAGGATTTGCTAGGATACATAACACAATTCAAACAATTGTCTTCAGAAGTAGGGTGGCCAGATGAAGGGCTTCTTACCCTTTTTCGTAGAGGCTTAACGGAAGACCTTAAAGATGAGGTTTCTAAGGTACCTCGTCCGGCTAATTTGGCTGACATGATTACTCTAACTATGCAGATAGATTATCGAATGCAAGAACGGTCTCATGAAAGAAGGAAGATCAAAGGATCTCGACCTTCAATTGATCATTCCTATGTTGGGAATAGGACTCTTCCCTATACTGAAGAACCTATGCAGATAGGGACCGTTAGAGGTCCGTTATCTGCAACCGAAAAGGAAAGAGGAAAGAATCTTGGACTATGCATGTACTGTGGGTCCTCTTCTCATGTACTGAAAGATTGTCATCTTGTTCCTCCTCGTCGCTTTACTACTCCGAAGTCGGGAAACTCCAGAGCTCTACCGAGAGGGGAAGAACGGTAGAGTTACGGAATTCTGTTTCCCCCTGTAAGTCAAGTCTGACAGTAGACAATGCCTCAACCAATCAGACCATGGTAGTAGTTTCCTTGTCCATGATACTTTCAGAACACATTCTACCTGGTATTCCCGCCTTGATTGACTGCGGAGCGGCTGGGAATTTTTTGGACTATAAATGGGCTAAGAAACACGGGATTACACTCGTATCCAAGAACATGGTTACTCCTATTCAGGGAGTGGACGGTAGTCCCTTAAGTTCAGGACCGGTAAAAGAACAGACCGATCCTATCACTTGCATGATCGCCGGCCATAAAGAAAGTCTGGTTTTTGATCTGATCAGAACTGCCCATTTTCCTATCATTTTGGGCCTTCCCTGGTTAAGACTCCATAACCCATATATCAACTGGTCAGCAGGTACTCTGTTCTTGGGATTAGAATATTGTACTCACCATTGCCTTTCTCAGGAGTCAGCAGGCATACGTCTCCCCACTATTGAAGACCATCATCCTGTTGTTTCTTCTATTAACCACTTGGAAATGATCCCTAAATGTCATTGGAAATTCCGATCTATATTTGCAAATCCCGAATTTCCTACTTTACCGCCTCATAGGAGGGATGATTGTCATATAGATATACACCCCGAACAGCCCATTCCTTTCGGCCGTATGTATGTGCTTTCACAACGGGAGAAGACTGTTTTGAAAGATTATCTTCAAACCAATTTACGCAATGGGCTAATAACCGAATCTGTGTCCCCAGCCGGAGCTTCTCTTTTCTTTATCCCTAAGAAAGACTCGGATGAACCTCGCCCTTGCATTGATTATTGAGGATTAAACAAGATAACCATTGCTGACAAGTATCCTATGCCTCTCATCACAGACATCCTTGAAGCGGTTCGAGGGGCTACTGTTTACACTAAGCTGGATCTCCGAGGTGCTTACCATCTCATACGAATAGCTGCAAGAGATGAATGGAAAACTGCCTTTCGCACCCCTTTCGGGCACTATGAGTACCATGTCATGCCATTTGGCCTGGTCAATGCACCGGCAATATTTCAGCGGTTCATGGACCACCTCTTTGCCGACATTCTGTTTCATTTCGTCATCATCTATTTAGATGATATCTTGGTTTATTCCAAGAACCCAGAGGAACATATCCGACATGTCAACACAGTGTTGGAACGTCTTCAAAACAATCATCTGTACTGTAAGTCCACTAAATGTGAGTTCCACCAGGAGCAAATCAATTACCTCGGATTTGTGCTATCTTCTCAGGGCATCTCTATGGATCCTAAGAAAGTGTCAGCTGTGTTGGATTGGCCAATTCCCTCTAGCATAAAAGACATTCAACGATTTCTTGGCTTTGCCAACTTCTACCGGAAATTTATTCCGGATTTTTCGGAAATCATTTTACCCATCACCAGGCTTCTTAAGAAAGGGGTACCGTTCGTCTGGAACGATACTGCTCAGAACGCTTTCCAAACGCTAAAGGAGATATTCACTTCTGCTTCAGTTCTTATAAACCCTGATCAAACTAAACAATTCATTGTGGAGACAGACGCTTCGCAATTTGCGTTGGGTGCCGTTCTATTACAATTATCAGAACAGGGAGAAGAAAGACCTGTGGCTTATCTGTCCAAGACTTTCAATGCGGCAGAACAAAATTATTCAGTACTTGAGAAATAGCTTCTGGCTATCAAACAATCTTTCAAAGAATGGAGACACCTACTCCTGGGATCCACCCATCCTATCAAGGTTCGCACTGATCACCAGAATCTACGAGCCCTTCAGAATGCCTACACAACCAACAGCAGGCAGGCCCGCTGGGCTTATTTTTTTCTTCCCTTTCGAATTGAGTTCACCTTTTTGCCGGGAAAATATAATCAAAAGGCTGATGCTCTGTCTCGTAAGGACTCTCCTACATCGACATTCTGTTCCGAGAAGATCTTTCCCAACGCTCGTTTTATTGCTGTCTTAACTAACTTTCTCCAAGAAGTACGAACAGCCACTGATCAAAATAAATCGTTCTGTGAAGACATTGCATCCACCCACCATCTCTCTAAAGATAAGGAATATTTCTTTCACGGCACTCAGCTGTTGATTCCCATTCCCTCTTTACAACTCAAAGTGTTAAAAATGTGTCATGACTCTAAGGCTGCAGGTCATAGAGGGTTTCTATCAACATTGGAACTCGTACAACGACACTTCTGGTGGCCAAATATGCGATCTGATGTCCAGGATTATGTTGCGGCTTGTAGTATCTGTGCGCACGCAAAGACTCCTCGTACTTCTCCTTTGGGGTTATTAACAAGGATGCCAATTCCAGATCGGCCTTGGCAAATCATCTCTACAGATTTTGTCTCTGATCTACCTCCTTCGGAGAACAAGACAGCCATTATGGTGACAATTGACTATTTCACCAAATTGGCACATTTTACCCCTTTAGAGAAGCTACCGGGGGCAACTTTGATGGCTAAAATCTTTTTATCTGAAATCTTCTCCCGTCATGGCCTCCCAGACACCATCGTCTCAGACCGAGGTCCTGAGTATACTTCACTTTTCTGGCAAAAGACGTGTCACGTCTTAGGGATAAAACGAGCCCTCTCGTCAGGATATCATCCCCAGACCAATGGGCAAACGGAGCGTTTGAATCAAACACTTGAAGGATATCTACGTTGCTTTGTTTCGGCGGCCCAGGATGATTGGGCAGGTTTACTCCCTTTTGCTGAATTTGCCTACAATAATTCCCGTCACTCTGCCCTCCGGACCACCCCCTTTCATTGTTCTTATGGCTTCCATCCCTCCTTTGTTCCTATGGTGTCGTCTCCTTCTTCCTGTTGCCCAGGAGTGGATGAATTTATTGCGGACATTCAGGATGGTCAGAGATTGGCTAAGCGATCTCTTGTGGAGGCTCAAGACCGTGCTAAGCGGTACGCCGATCTTCATCGCCGCAGTGCTCCGAAACTTACCATCAGTGACTCGGTTTGGTTGGCTTCCCGTTTTCTTCCTCGTCATCTTGTTCCGTCTAAACTATCGCCGAGATACTTTGGACCCTTTAAAGTGTTAGCCTTGGTGGGCGAAGCTGCGGTCAAACTGGCTTTACCAGCCTCTTGGTCTCGGATACACCCTGTATTTCATCTGTCTCAAATTAAATTGGTGGTACCGGATCGTTTTCTTCGGACGGGAAGGGTTCCTCCTTCTCCTGTCCTTACTGATGAGGGTCCTGAATTTGAGGTGGCCGGTGTGTGTGACTCTCGCGTTCGGAGAGGTAGATTGCAGTTTCTGATTGACTGGAAGGGTTATTCTCCTGCTGAAAGGACCTGGGAACCTGCCTCTGGGGTTCATGCTCCCCGTTTGGTGCGGCGTTTTTTCCGGCTCCATCCGGGTAACCCCGGGGCGCCCCCCAGGAGGAGGGGGTATACTGTTACACATTGCGGTAGATGGACTCTGTGGTCCCGTGCCCGCTTGTGCGGTATCGTGCGGAAGTGCAGTTCCAAGATGGATGCCTGTCGGATTTCTCCAGCCAACAGCTACGGTCTAGTCTCTTCACGTCCCTCTGAGAGACTACGGACCGCTCACGTGATACTATATCCAGACTCCAAGCCAAGGTTTCATCGCGTCGCTTCTGTTACAGACGCTCCGTGAGTTCGTTATTTGAATCCTGTATTTACGTGTCTATTAGTCCTTGATTACTCTTTAAACTGTCCAAATCTTGTCTTTATCTATCCCTCAGAGATTATCTCCATTCAACCTTTCCAATCTCTGCTACCTTCGTCTCCAATCCACTCCGGCGAACCCTGCTCAACTTAGCAGTCTATAGCACCTCCTCCACGGCATTATCTTCTGCTTTGAACCCCATTTGGGTAAGCTTCATATTCCCTGAGTCCTCTCTTCTAGCCCCAATTAGAATCACTTACCTGTCTGTTCTTGCAGATCTCCTGCCTCTCTTCCGTTGTTCTTCCTAAGCCCAGCTCCGAAGTTTCAGTCCCAATCCTTTCCTCCAAGGGTAAGAACTTTTCCCTTCTGCCTTCTCTTTTGGTCTTCCCTTTTACCTTTCACTGATACTATCTATTCCTCTCGTTTACTCAGAAAGGATATCCTGTGCAATTTCCGTTTGAAACCACCTCTCAAGGATTCTCCTGCTACTACTACTTCCCGATCGACGAGCTTCCAGACTCGACCAGGGTTTTCTTCCCATTAGAGGGTTTCCCTGGCGATCCTATCCTCTCCCCGGTTTTCACTTATTTCCGGGTCGGAGGGGCCAGGATTGTTTCAGGGGAGCTTTCACTGCTGCATTTGACTCTTCCACATTGGATTCCCGTATTGTCAAGGTGAGCGGTTTTGTTGAGGTGTATTACCGCTTTAATCTGTTTGCAGTAACTATTAACACATGTGTCTGGAATTTCTTTGCAATTTGCAATGAAAGAAGGACTTCAGAAGATAATGGACATGCTTCCAAACTCTAAAATAATTTTTTCACGGATTGCGCAGAGACAAGTGTGGCTTCGTTCTTTCTCATGTGGTGCACAAATGGAGAAAGCAAGGCGTAATGTTAATAAGGCTGTTTCTGCCTTTCTAAGAGATTTTGGCATGTCCTCTTTTAACAATGAAAATATTTTGTTTCGTAGTACATACATTTTTCGCAATGATGGAGTCCATTTTACTTATGCTGGCAATCAGATTTTTCTGAGAAATGTACAAAATGCATTGCGACCTTTTTTAGAAATACAGCATTCATTTTTGAAGTACGTCTTACGTAGTTAAAATGTTTTACATTCAAACACCTCCCAAAGGCTCTTTTCAGAGCCACCACTTCCTGTTAGAGAAAAATGCATTGGTTTCAATAGGGTAGCAATGCAATTGTTTTTCTGTTCGCGGACCGTCCGCAGACTTTCACGAAATGGAAATGGCTATGCTTTATGTATGTTCACTTCTATTTTTTAACTGTGAAAGGCGGCTCTGAAAAGAGCCTTATTTTTTTTTTTTGATTTTTGTTATTTTGTATTTTTTTTGTTCTTTTTTATACACGACACAGTAGGAGAGGAGGGAAAGGAGGGTAAAGGGAGGGGGACACCAACCAAAGGGATAAGAAAGGGCGAGCTGAGAGAGGAAGATGTAGAGTGGGTTTTATTTGGGTAGTGAGCAGGTCTTCTGGTGCTCTGAGACGATCGTCTCAAAAGCACTCCGAAGTCGCTCCCCCCTGCAGAGTACTGTGTCACAGTACACACATACAACTGTGACCCTCGAAAGGTAAGGGTCATCAGAATTCTGTATGGCCTGTGAGGCAGCTTGAGGAAGATGCTGTCCCACAGAGGTGTTCCTTGTGGTGACAGGATCAGGAACGGAGATTGAAGTAGAGGCAATCAACCTACTATGCTTCTCGCAAGGTACAACCTTGCGAATGGCCCCAGTGTGGAATGAGCGCAGGTGTCGCTTCATGATAGTGGTCCCAAAGCTATACGAACCATGCTTCCCGCGACTGAGTACCATTTTGCACTCATTACAGGTGACACGGTTCACATGAGACTTAGGACCGTTTCCATGAACGGTAAACAACCGCCACACCCAAGATTCACGCCGACGGCGGGTAGTAGGGATTTCCTCTACCTCATTCTCGTCATCCTCTTCTTCCTCCTCTGTATCCTCACTCCTGTTCCCCTCTTCAGGCCCTTGGGGAAATGGTGGTAGTGGAGGGGGTGGGGTTGGTGCTGAGGTAGATGTAGCACCATGTGGTAATAGTCGAGCCATGGATGTCATAGGCTTGGAGATGGAAATCTCAAAATCTGCAAAGTATGCAGCAAAATGCAGTGTGCTCTGTGGAATAGTCAGAAACACAACGAGAATGCGCTGTAGGGCGTGGTCTTATATCGGGGTGCTTGTGCGCGGGTCGCGGACATGCGCGCCATCCGCAAGACAGATCGAACATCAAAAAAGGTTCAAAAAGTCACAAAAACTATGTGGAAAGTTAGGATTAGTATGTGGGATTTGTGGTATGGTGATTTTTTAATGAGAAATATTGTGGATTACTTGGAAACGTACTTTTAAACTGGTCGGGGACACGAACAGTGTCCGCATTTAGAGCACGAGATGAGCGTGGGCACGGTCACATGATTGTTTTGTAAGCATGTTCGCTAAGGTAGCGGTCATCCGCAGGACACCCAATGTACGGACATTGTTTTGCGCATGCGTGTTGATGTTCTACGGACAGTGTTCGGGTCCTGAACTAATTAAAAGTGCGTCACATGTAAAACGAACAGTTACGGACAGCCGTTTGTTCTTAGCACAGTTTAATTTATTTGCTAACAATACGGACAGACATAGCGTTTCAAGCACACCTCCATTTTCGTTTATTTACGAATAATTCAGGACACCACGAGTGTTCTTAGAACAGTTTCTGCTTGCTATCGAACACTATGAATAGGCATAGTGTTCTTAAGGACACCTCCATTTTCGTTTATTTACGAACATTTCAGGACACTACGAGTGTTCTTAGAACATTTTCAACTTGCATGAGAACATTACGGACAGATGTAGTGTCCTCAGGACAGTTACATTTTCGTTTCTTTACGAACATTTCCGAACAACCGCGGTGTCCGTGGACACCTAAATTGGTTTTATCACAAGGAACTGAAAGTAATTACAACACAATATAAGAAAAGTAACTTTATTTCATATATATATACAATTATGACTGGGAAGGTGGGGCAGAAATGGAAACAAAAACAGGAGAATTAGGGATTTCTAGATAACTGGGATCAGGTGAAGAAGGGAAGGAAATCTCATCGAAACGCTTTGGTCCATAGACAGGGTTTGGGGTTAACTGCGTGGGATAGGGTGAGGGGGGACAAGTGCAGGTTGGACAATGGTGTGCTGTTGGGGGTTTCACATAATTTTCCACAAAGTTTTTGAAATCCATAAGATTTTGCATAAGGTCGTCCATTTTTTGATTAATCTGCTGTAGAGTGATATCCTCTGATTGTTGTTGTGAGATGCTTGGAATTTTTGTATGGTCTGTAATAAAAAAAATGTATATGTTAAATGTATACAAAATAATATGTATTAATTGGTTTATATAGTAAAGTGTGTACCATTAGGTGGACTATTTTTCTAACATTTCCTCTCGTGGGAAATGCTCCTCTAGCCAGTCGAGAGTACTACACATTTCTGTGAGAAAAAAAAAAAGTAATATGTTTTTTTTTTCTAATATAGAAAGTTTATAAATATATGAGTAAAAAGAAGTGCACTTACTATGTCTGGTGAGATATGTAATCAGTAGTGTATACGTCTGGTCTTGCTGTTGGTTGTGGAGCGTCTGTGAGGTAATTATGGTGGAAGCCACTTTATCTTCTTTTGATATATTCCATTTTAAAACATATTGTATTTACATGAATGGTTAGTGTGTTACATATATGGTTAACATTTTTTAAGTATTACTACATATACTTTGTATGTGTGTTGCTTTGTGAATTTGTTAAATGTTCCTATGTTATGATATAACTATTACACATACCTCCCCAGAGTTTTTAGGTGGTGGTACTGTTGTCCAAACATGTTTGTGGACCGTCACATTCAGTAGAAAGGTTTCAGTATGTTCCATATTATATGTACATAAAGTCAAAGTTATTATTGTTAAGTTGTGCTACTAAAAAACTATGAAATTCATTAAAAAAATGTTGTTAAAGGGACGTTATGGTTAAGTTGCGCTACTAAAAACCTATGAAATTCAGTAAAAAAACTTTGTTAAAGGGACGTTATGGTTAAGTTGCGCTACTAAAAACCTATGAAATTCAGTGAAAAAAACGTTGTTAAAGGGACGTTATGGTTCAAAGTAAAACCGAAAAACCCCTGAAATTCGGCAGTTATGGTAAGATAAGCAACCATAACTCGCACCGCCACCGTGCACTGCTAAGACTAACACCCAGGACATCAAAGATGACATCACAAATGTCATTGATGACATCACTGATGAAATCACATGTGCATTTACTTTTCATGAAAACTCTGTAGAAGGGATTCTTATTGTAATATTGACAAAAAAGTGTCAAGGACCATTTGAATAAATATCATGAGCTCATTAGTGCATTAAGGAATCTGTTGATATACATAGCATTCTATTATGAAGTTCTATCCAGTATACTAAGCTATTCATGCAGAAACATAAGCAGTGTGTGCAGCATAAATAATGAAGGTGCAATATTCATAATCTTGCCATGTTGAATACTGAAATGATAACTGCTTTTTTATTAGAGTTTTGCATAATGTGAAACATGTAATAGATAGCTAATAAAACCCAATTACTACATTATTGCATTACTGCACACCAAACACAAACAGACAATAACACATACAAATAGAGCATATACAGGGAAAGTGAAGTAAACAAAAAAACTGCAGTATTACCAGACAATTTTCATAACGTAACTGATTATCTTCATGTACAGAAATGATTGCTCTGCTTCAAAGCTACTACTTCCCTATGTATAACTATCACATATTATGACTAGACCCTAATGAAAGTAGTGTACGTGTGTCAGAATGTACCAAAGTATTAACTGAAAAGGATACAATACTCAAAAGGATACAGGAGGTAGGGTCTTCCGGATCCCTGTTCACACGATTTGATAGTTGTGAAGTCAATTGAAGACCTTCCAAATGATACAACCCTCTGGCTGATAGAACAGGCAGAGCGATGGATCACTGGAAAGGGCGTGGGTAAGGTATAGAAAGCCAGCGTAGGACAAATTAAAGTATCATGAATAACTGCTCCAACCTGAGTATGATGAATTAGATAATGACAGGAATGTTCACACTGACCTTTAGTTTAGGGTAGAATAATCCAGAAGTCTCTTGATGGATTTTGAATGAAAAACAAACGACAAGGAAGGGAAAATTAGTAAGGGAGACTTATCCCGAACGGAACGAGGCTCACGCTAGATACGGGTTGAATTCACCACAGCATAGCGTCCAAAAGTTCAGTTAAATGTCACCTTCCAATAATCCTTGAAAAGCTTCCTTCCCACTATAGGGATCAATCCTTCTGTTAATTCCACAGATGCAGGAGTTAGAAATAGCGCTCTTTTTAAGGAAAAACAAAGTACACGCGGTTATAAACAGCCGCGAAGAAAATAACGTTTGAAGACAACGTGCGCGTGTGGATTTTACACGCGGGCAGGATTCGCGCAGACTGGGCCAGCCGCGTGTGAAGACAACGTGCGAGTGTGGATTTACACGCGGGCAGGATACACGCAGCCTTGGCCAGCCGCACTTGAAGACAGAAAGCGCGTGTGGATTTTACACGCGGGCAGGATTTACGCAGCCTTGGCCAGCCGCGCTTGAAGACAGAGAGCGCGTGTGGATTTTACACGCGGGCAGGAGTCACGCAGCCTTGGCCAGCCGCACTTGAAGACAGAAAGCGCGTGTGGATTTTACACGCGGGCAGGATTTACACAGCCTTGGCCAGCCGCGCTTGAAGGCAGAGAGCGCGTGTGGAATAACACGCGGGCGGTGTTCCCGCAGTCCGGAACAGCCGCGTTTGGAGACAGCGTGCGCGTGTGGAATTACACGCGGGCAGGATTTACGCAGTCCGGGCCAGCCGCGTATGAAGACAGAGTGTACGTGTGGATGTACACGCGGGCAGGATTCCCGCAGCCTTGGCCAGCCGCACTTGAAGACAGAAAGCGCGTGTGGATTTTACACGCGGGCAGGATTTACGCAGCCTTGGCCAGCCGCGCTTGAAGACAGAGAGCGCGTGTGAATTATCACACGAAGAAATAGCTCCAGGAATCAGCGTGTGGCGGAACACACGCTATTGAAGGCCCAAAAGTAGCTGTAGAAATATGCCAGGATGCAGATCAGAGGTTCAGCTACACAACGCCAATAGATGCAATCAGAAGCAGCGAGTGAAGTTTCTACGCTGCTTAAATACGTAATACCGTAGTTCACGTGACGAAGCAAAAGTCACGTGAAGTTAGCGACGTGAAAAGTGCAAACGTCGTTTTCCCGGTAACGTATCGAATAACCTCCATTTGGAGTAGAACGGTCTAGCTGTTCTACGAGCGTAGCGTCCAGCATGCATGACAACGTGCAATGTGTACAAATATGAGCATATTCAGGGAAAGTACAGTAATAAAAAAACAACAGAACTATAACACAGTGTTGATAACCGTACTAATCATCTTCATACATAGAAAGCATTGTTGTCTTCCAAGTCTGTGTTTTCTCCCTTGTATATGGTTCATATGCTTTGAGTGGACCCTAAGTGAATTACTGTAAGAACATATTTGTAGTATAAGTCTACAAACATAGTACTTTGTATTATAGTATAGTGACTTTTTAGTTCCTGAATGTAACTGGCCTAGATATATCAGTAAAGGAAAAAAGAGGGAGCCAGACATGTGATGTCATCAGTGATGTCATCAATGACATTTGTGATGTCATCTTTGATGTCCTGGGTGTTAGTCTTAGCAGTGCACGGTGGCAGCGCGGGTTATGGTTGCTTATCTTACCATAACTGCCGAATTTCAGGGGTTTTTCGGTTTTACTTTGAACCATAACGTCCCTTTAACAAAGTTTTTTCACGGAATTTCATAGGTTTTTAGTAGCGCAACTTAACCATAACGTTCCTTTAACAAAGTTTTTTGTAGGATGTGTAATAAATTGGATTCACTCGAAACTACTTGGCAAATCCTTACAAAATGCCCTAAGCTGGAGAACTTGTATCGCAATCTGTACAATAAATATGTGTACAGGTATTCCACTATAGCCACGGTCCATTTCTGGCAATTTTGTCTAAACTTTCCCATGAACTCTACTCATTGCACTTTATAGGATTTGGTCTGTGGCTGAATCGAACTGGAGAATTACAAAGTAAAAAAAGTTGCTTTTGACCATTAAATAGCGATATTATGTGAATAGTATTTATATCTTAAAATGACTTGAAGGCGATACCATCACTAAATAAATTAACTTTATAGTCTTTTGAGAGTATCAGTATTTATATGTTTGAATGTGTATTGTGATGTTATTTTCTGGTTTAGAATGTATTATATCTGATTTGTGTAATGAATATATAAGAAGTTACAAAAGGTATACTAAAGCACTTTTGGACAGGAATAGCTATGATGAATGTATGACTGTTGTGTAATTTTGTAAATATTTCTACTTGATGTTACAGTTCTTGAAGTTCTATGAACTGAAATACAACTATAATAATACATAAATAAATATGTATATAGGGGGGCCGATTCATGGAACAAACATGCGCTGAAAATCCATGCGCCAGCAGGCGCAAGGGAGCGCAAGCGTGAGAAACGCAGCGCACGCGCACGCGTGCGATTCAAGGAAGACGCTGCGCGTGTTTCCCGCTGTCCGTGCGCCCAATCCAGCCATGGTGCACGCAGGCATACATGGCGTGCGCTACGTGCACAGCAAAAGCGCACATAGCGCGGTGCACACAACCAAAGTGGGCGGAACAGTGGGTGTAACACGCGGAATGGGGAACAACGCGTGAAAAAGAAGGCGTAACTGGGGAAGTACTGCAGGGAACTACACGGAACGCCCACACGCATGCGAACAACCCGTATTCATGGATCCGAATACGGGAAACCCGCGCACGCCAAAAGACGCGCAGAGGCGTCAACGCGTCCGCCACACGAAGGCAGACGGAAGCGTCCCCGCGCACAGCATAAAAGTGCGCGCAAACAACAAACGCGTATATACAGCTACGATGAATGCCCCATTTGTCGCAGCACTGATCGTGGGACACCGCAGGAGGAGGAGAATAGCCAGGGCACGCATTTTCGCACCACGGACAAGCCTTTTTGGGATGCCTGACGACCAGGTCTATGTCAGGTATAGGTTTCCACCCCATATCATCCTAGACCTGGTCAGGGAGTGGGAAGATGACCTTACATCCCCCACCCTTTGCTCCCAAGCATTGAGACCCTTGGAGAAGCTGCTCAATGTCCTGCATTTTTTGGCCACTGGGTCATTTCAGCGGACCACTGCCATAGTGGGGGGGGTCTCACAGGCCACGCAGTCACGCTGCCTACACCAGGTACTGGCAATCATGACAGCGCGCCCCTCAGTCCGCAGGCACATATACATGCCCAGAACACCCGCAGAAAGGCAGGCCGTTGTCCTGGATTTTTTCAGGGTGGCACACTTCCCCAAAGTGCTTGGTGCCATAGATTGCACCCATGTGGCCTTACGTCCACCTAGGGCCACTGAGCACATCTACCGAAACCGCAAGCACTGGCATTCCATCAATGTACAGGTGGTATGCGATGCAAAGGGAATCATCATCTCTGTCTATGCAAACTACCCTGGCTCCACCCATGACAGTTTCATATACAGAATGTCCGCCCTGATCCGGGCCCTGGAAGCTGGGCAGCATGGCGACACATGGCTCCTAGGTCAGTACAAATGCCCTTGCACATGCATGCAAGTCACACACAGACAAATATCCAAACCCTAATAATCTCAACTATTATCACCTCCCCAGGGGACAATGCCTACCCTCTGAGCAACCACATGATGACGCCAATCCGGAACCCCACCACACCACCCCAGGTAAGATACAACGCCGCCCATATTGCAACCAGGGGCATAGTGGAGCGCACATTTGGAGTGCTCAAGTCACGTTTCCGCTCCCTTGACCGCTCTGGTGGGCAACTACTCTATGCACCACCAGTAGTGTGCCGGATCATTGTGGCAGCATGTGTCCTGCACAATGTTGCAACACGGCAGGGCGTCCCGGTGGACATGGTGGTGCCCCCACATCCCGAACCACAGGCACAGGCGCAGCCCATGGGAGGGGACAGGGCACGTGGCGAGGAAGCCCGGACCCAGCTTGTGGCCACATTTTTCACCTAAACTCCCACCCCTGCGGAGTGCACACAGGCCTGGCACATACCAGGTGACAATCGATGATGACAAAGAGACAGTCAACTGTCACAACCCTACCACCCTGAGATAGTTGACATGGAAGTGCCACATTGTCTGCATCCCTAGCTACTTAAACACAAGCTATCCCGTGTGACCAAAAGGCACACATATGACATATGACATGATATGGCCTATACACAAGTATTTCAAGGTGCGATGAAGCAGGGAGGGGGGAACAAGGGAAGACAGACAACGGTACTACTAGGCCAGGTGTCCTTGTGATTGTGCAAGTGCAGGGGTAGGGGGAAGGGAAAAGTGCAAGGGGAAGGGGGGGAGTGCAGTACAGGGGAAGTAGACCAAAAAAAAAATACATAGGTCGGCTGGTGGCAACTGCAAAGGTAAGTGCAGACAAGTGCTGGGAAGGGTGGGCTGTAGGGATAGAGAGACAGTACCGCAGTGCAGGGGTTGCCAGGGAGGCAGTGCAAGTGGAGAGTGGCTGGGCCAGGGACCGAGGTCAGTGAGAGTGGCCCAGTTGCAGCTCCAGTGCAGTTCCAGTGAAGAATCCTGCAAGGGAGAGGCAGAGAGAAAGCAGAAGCAAAGAGGAAGGTCTTGAGGTGCTTCCAGAACTGGAGATGGTTCCCCTCAAGTTCAAGTGAGGCAGGAAGGCTGTTCCAGAGGGAGGGCCCTGCCGTGGAGAGAGATCTACCCTCAGCTAGTTGCTCTGAGAAACGGATGACCCTGACATGCAAGGTGTGCATCAGACACACCTGCAAAACAGGCCATGGCCATCACTGTCATGTCACTCAAACCCTCCCAAACCACAACATGACATGGCAAGCAAAACCCATACACCAACACAGTAACGATAAGGTACACATTGCCATGTCCTAAATGTACAGTGGCATCAGACAATGATACCTGACCCGGAATCAGATGAAATGACAGAACAACAAAATCTCCCACCCAAAATAAGTAATTTCCAAATGCATTACAAGAGTCGTAGACGTAACATAACAATGAATGCTTGTCTACATGCACATTGTGCATTGCAAAATCAACACTGCAGCTCATGTGTGCTGTGTCCTACTCCTGCAACACACTGCTCAGCGCACAGCACAGTGAACAGCCATTGTGTGTGATGCACACCCTGAACATCACATCTAAGTGACAGACCACATCAAACAGCAAATTATGCATGTACAGGATCCATAATCGGTCACAGAACATGTGCTGCAGGGACACAGTGGGCACCAGAAGGCAAACAGTGTACACGTGGATATGCAAGGGTGGGAGTACATGTAGTGCATCAGAGTGCAAGTGTGTGGTTCTGCAAGGACATGCACTCCACATATGCATGTGCACTCAAGTGACCATTAGTGTTCTCTACACATCACATGTGAACATTCACCATGTGTACACCCCAGCATGTCAAACCACAACTATCCCCTCGCACCTGAAAGGTAAACACAACACATGAACAGGCATTGATCAGCAGAACACAACATGTACATAGGATACCACCATTACAATGTCAGGGTTCCCATCACACTGCAGGGCAAGGCAACTATCAACAACAACCCCCCCTCCCTCACAAATGACCATGACCCACTGAACAACTGCACCTGGGTCATGGAGCCTTCAAACCTCAATTCCACCTGGCCACAGGATCACCTTTACCCTTCGTCACCATCTCCCACCTTGTGTGTAAAAAGGTGCCTGCACCCTCATAATCCACACTCATGTCCAAAATCACAAAATCCAAGCCAGAAAAACAAACCAGAACATCCTCCAGTACATGACTTGACGTAGCAGTACCTCACAAAGGCCAAGTACTGCCACAATGATGCAACAACCAAGGTAGCACAGTAAAACAATGTCACGACAGGATGTGAAACATGTGTGGTACATGACATAGGATGATGCACCATGAACGGATGTGTACTGTCACAGGTCCCCTGTACAGGCGCGGGAGTGTCACGAAACAACCACCCCCACCATGTCCCGGGTGCCTGCAAGGTCAAACTCACACAGGCCCCGGTGGGGAAGGAGGTTCAGGGATATGCAGTCGGGACAGGTGTTGACACACTGGATGACTGGAATGAGTGGCAGGAGAGGGGAGGAGGAATGACAAATGAAACCAGGGAATGCACGAAAATGTACCACCTGCATGAACACATACACAATCCAAACAAACTTGGACATCATTGTCATGGCCTTCTGTAGTCCAGGCTCAGGAGTGGTACAAACCAACCACCCCTCTAGGGTTTTGGCGCCTGCAAGTTCGGGGCTTACACAGGCATCCGCAACCCCAGCGGGGAAAGAGGGTCAGGGAACGTTGCTTGGATAGGTACGGGAAGCAGGAACACCGGGTAGAGGGTACAGGGTTCAAAATTGCATAGGATTACTGGTGATTAGGGAGAAAAAACATACCAAATTGAACCACACATACATCCATGCATAAGTACACTCGCCAGCAAGCCTATGCAGAGCAGTTCGAAAGAAAAACAACAAGACACTTAGCTCTGGTTTTGAGTGCTGGCCTCCTGCCTGCGCACTCTCAGGTCCAGTTACAGGAGCACTGCAATGCTGCAAAGAGAGCCACAGTCAACAACCTGTACGTGCCAATTACACAAAAACACAACACCAAACATGCCCCATAGCAACAAACTGCTCTACAAACAGACAATCTGGTGTAGATGCTTCGTTCCCATATATAACATCACCCCTGTGATGGGTCATACACAGTCAATGCGGTAAGTCATCCGCTGGTGGGTGCGTGGCAAATGGAACACCAATGTGTCACAATTCACACAAAATGCAATGTTCCCTGGGTAAGCAGACAGACCCATATAGCAAGCCATGACTTCTGAGCAAGTTGCGTACCACCATGACCGAAACAAAGTTGGCAGTGCATTTATCATAAAGTACATGGAAAAGACATGCACTGCACCCGAGTATGTCCCTTGCTGTATGTCCCTGTGAGCTGCCCCTTTCCATGTCTCGGAAGGCTACATGGTTGACACAAGTGCCTCAATGGACCTTGGTGTACCGGAGGGTATGTGCCACTGCCCCTGCATGTGTCCCAGACAACCCTACTATCAACAGCCATCAGTCCACCAACACATCTGAGCTGCATTGTGTGCTTCAACACCAATATTCGTCTAAGCTCACCCTCAGTGCTGTGACTAAGCCTGCATGTGCAACTCGCCTGGTGCAAGCTTTGCTGTGTCGTGGCCCCCCTGTGCTGCTCACCTTGCCTGGAGTTCCTTGAAACATGTCAGCAGTTCTAGGATGTGGGGCTGCAATCCCTGTGCCTCTGCTTGTGCACACATGTGCATGGGGGCACCAACAAGCATGTCCAGAATTCCGTCGTCCAATGGGCCATGTCTGCTGGCAAAGGTGCTCTGGAGCCTCATCCCCCTGCAGAAAGGGCATGAAACCATGATTAATGCTTCAAAGTCATCTGTGTGTGTCTCATCAGGCATCTCATTACTTGACCATGTCAGAGAGTCACATCACAAATCACACCATCAGTCCGTCTTTCATATCCAAAGTGTGGAACACTATCTACAGCATGCATTGCAACAAGCATGTGTACAGTAAAGATATGAAACATACTACACAATGCATAGCAATTAATGTACACATTAATCATGACACACCCCATCTAGCAAAAGCTGAACAGTGGACAATAACACCAAAATCATCCCCACTAGGGGTGTCAACACAAGTCACACAGCACCAGACATGCCACAGATATGACAGTCCAAAGCCCTTGTGTAAAATTCTGTAACACCGAACCATCCTTGCGATAAGGGAGGCAGGAGTGGCATATGTGAGTCAAGGACCCCAAGCAGCAAACACATACACAAGACAAGCCTGAAGGGCCCAGCTGGAACAGACAGTGGATGCCTTCAAAAGCCACAAAGCACCGCACCGTCACATGAAAGCACAATAGACTAGCAATTTTAAACTAAATCAAC
This sequence comes from Ambystoma mexicanum, assembly GCF_040938575.1. Classification (NCBI taxonomy): domain Eukaryota; kingdom Metazoa; phylum Chordata; class Amphibia; order Caudata; family Ambystomatidae; genus Ambystoma; species Ambystoma mexicanum. The sequence continues at coordinate 107,447,258 of NC_090938.1, read as the reverse complement.
TATTAACTAATTACACTAACAAAGGAAAACCTACATTACCTAATTAAACTAACGATCAAACAGAAACTTAACTAACTAAACTAAAAGAAAAATCAAAAATGGCCACATACGACCCGGGGGGAGGGGAGGCACCCAGGAGGGGGGAGGTACAGGGTGCTGCTCAACATCCACATGCGATGATGCTGAGCCAAAAAAAAAACCTCCATGGGCTCAACGCCTGCACAGCCCGACCTATGTGGGAGATAGATGGTCGTCCGAGTCTGGCTCATCCTGGAAAGGAGGATGTGGCACAGTAGCCTGGCCACGCCTAGCCACAGCTTGCCCCTCGTCGGCAGCAAGTCTGCCGGACGGGTGAGCCTGGTTCTGTGTGGCGATGTGACGTAGGTCTGCATGCAGAACTTCACGTGATACACGTGCTTCCTCTTGCAAGGTAGCACGTGTAACACGGAGTTCCTCCTGCAAGGCCTGGCTGGACAACCGCTGCACCTCCCGGCAAGCCTGTAGCTCAGCCGAGATGGTACGCTCAAGCTGTGCAAACCTCTCCTCTGCCTGCTGCTTCTGGGACATCATAAGGACACCCAGAGTGGATCTGAGGGAAGCATACTCCTCCCTCAGGGCATCCATGTGCGCCTCTGCGTGAGCAGCAATTGCTTGACGCAGAGAAGACATTTCAGCCTGGCGTGCCCTGTCTGAGGCCGCCATGCCCAGCCTGAGCGAGCGGGCCATGGACCGTGCCGCCTGCTGCTGGAGAAGCACCTGCCTAGCAGGGGGGAGCACAGATCGGGCCACACGCTCCATGCTCTCAGCGATGTTCTCCATTGCTGCCCCCTGCCGTTCGGAATTGGCAGTCATGTCTTGCTCCCACTCAGTATACAGCGGTTGCGCGCGGCAACCGCGTTGCCGGGCTTGACCCCTGCGGGACCCAAGGACCGGGGGTCCTTGCTGTGTTGGCACCGCCCGCGGCTGCACGACAACATGCCCCCGTCGACGTGATGTCCCAGGCACATCAGTGACTGCTGTGGAGGGTGACCCTGCGTCCCGATCCACCACGGGCGGAGGAACCAAGACTGTCTGATCCCTCAGTGCAGGGGTCGCAGACAGAGGAGTGTCCACATCAGAATCACTCACCCCTGACACATGGACTTGATGCTCATCCAACTCAACATGGACGTCAGAGTCGTCATCAAGGCTGGACTCATAGGCAGCCAGAGACAAGATGGATTGCAGCACTTGGGGGTTTTCGTGGCCTACCACCCCACGACCCCCACTAGTGCCGGGTTGATGTGGTGTTACCAACCCTGTGTCTGGCATGACAACACCATCCTCCGCCTCCATTGCGTCATCACCTGAAAAATAGAGAGAAAAAAGGTCACTACACATTTCAGAAGCACACAACACACACACACACTGACAGCAAACGCATCCGGCAGACATGTGACACACAACATATAACCTGGCATGCATGCTGGGTCAACTTTGAATAGCTTCTGTGATCAGACCTGTTGGAAGGTGGCAGTTTCCATGGAAGTGGGTCTATGCAGTGCAGAAAATGTGTACGCCACTCTCTACCTACATGTACAAGGACTCCATGGTGTGTGCCAGGAAATGTGAAGGCAGTGCAATGTCAAATTCAGACATCACGTGCATTGTGCATTCAATGTGTACCATATCTAGAAGCCAAGCACCCCTCCACCCCAGTACCAAAGCAGGGATGCCTAGCATGGTATCAAAAGGCTGACCATACACCTGTGTATTGACAGGCAGTGTTGACTGGCATCAACAGCTTAATGTGATTCAAATGACAACACTGCAAATGATGCTGGGACAGTAGGCAGGACACATGATGAAAACTCTGGAGGCCGTCCACGTGTGAAGAAGACACAACAAGAGTTGGACAGAGTCATTGGCCATTGAACAGGCTAAGGCCTGTGAGCCACACAGATTGTCAGAGCCTAAACATGTGTGCAACGCAGGACTGAGCCACAGTTGACATGGGAAGGCTGATGAGATGGCAGGCAATGTATGTAACCAAGGACTTGTATTACAGTGATCATCCAGTCAAGGACACATAGGGGCATGCGTGCAATGCACATAGAGCATGAATGGGCACTCATGTCACTGCGGGATATCTGACCCATGCACAGTACAAGTGAGATAACCTGCATCGAGTACTAAGGCTGTACCACACGGCATATGTCTGGAAGATTCTACGCTGGAAGTTAGCATCTACACAGGACACATGAACAAGAAAGTACACATTGGCAAGATTGAAGCAGACCAGTGCAAAGGTGGAACTGGGGTGCAGAGTGGTGGAGGAGGGGCAAGGGAGCATGCCTACATGGAGTCCCGCATGCAGGCAGAGGAGACATGCATGACGGAAGCATTGCATTACTTACACATCAGAACCATGTACACGTCACATGTAGCAGCAATCATGCACAACACATCCCACAAGTGAAACACACACGTCCTCAACAAACACGCATCAACACTCACTGGACTGCGCATCAAAGTCCAGCATCTCTCCCACTCCTTCGACCAATTCAGGTGGTTTGAACTCTGCAACGAGAGCCTCATGCGGAGTGAGCTCTTCCTCCTCTGGTGCAGGCCCACCGCCAGTCACCAGAGTCAAGTTGTAATTAGAGGCACGCTTAGCCTTAGTGTTGCGCTTGATGTCATTCCAACACTTTTTGCACTCTTGCGCCGTGCGCACCTCATGGCCGAATGAACTGACATGGTCCGCAACATGCTTCCAGTGGGTGTCACGTCGGGCAGCCGTAGTCTGACTATTGGCACCCACTAGCATGTCACGGCGGTGGCCCCGCACGTAGTCCACAAGGAAGTCCAGTTCCTGCTTACAGAAAGGCTTCTTCCTCGACGTGCAGGAGGTTGTGGCTGTGTGTGGGGTCTCAGCCTGTGCTGCAGGTGCAACCTTCCTCCTCTTGGACTGTGGCGCAGACCCTGGCTGGCTAATGCCGCCCTGACCAGTATGGCCAGTGGGTTCGGTGGATTGAGCCAAGGGAGTGGCAGGTGGAGGGATGACCAAAGGCCTGACTTGTGTCAGTGGCAGCTGGGTGTCCACTAATGGACCCTGCGCAGCAACATCAGCTGTGGCAGGGTCATTGACCGCAAAGGTCCTGGTTGGCAGACTCACAACCGGGGTGCTGTTGGGTGCATCTGCCCCTGCACTTGCCAACACCTGGCTGTCCGGGGCAGCAGATGACATGACTGCCCCAGGGACACGTGTCTTGGTCTGAGCAGCCCGGCCTGCCCCTATGGTTTCCCCCCTGGCCTGTTGGAGATCTACCAAGGGCTCTTCAAGTGCCAACACAGCCTGCGCTGGCAGACCCTGAGCCTGGGTGGCGGTGTCCATAGCTGCACCTGCAGCTACCACTACCCTTGGGCCCGTGGCAGTCGATGGAACGGACTGCCGGGTCGAACGGGTGCCAGTGCCAGATGCAGGAGCTGCATCCCCCGGAACCACAGGGGGTGGTGGCATGACTGCACCGACATATGGCACAACATTGTGCTCAAGTGGCGCACCCCTGCCTCTTCCACCTCTGTGGCCACCCTGGACACCCTGGAGTCCCCCTACTCCCTGGTCACCACGGCCACGTCCCCGACCACGCCCGCCATGAGGAGGACGCCCAGCTGAGGCGCCCCTCACCTTTGGTGGCCTCCCAACCATGGCACTGATGTAGTAGTGCTGGCACAGATGGAGTGGTGCCAATGGGAGGTGTACATCACAATTGACCTGGGCAATTGGGGTGAAGGGGGTGGGAAGCAAGATGTTAACAGCCCCCCCTGCACCTGCAAGGCTGTATGTGACCCCGGTGATGTGGTGACGGGTCACGCAACGCTCAGGCACCCCAAAACTGCAGGTAAACCGTGCACGCAACCCTGCAGCCTACGTGCATGGATTCAACCTCCCGCAATACGCGGTGGCACCCAGTAACACGAATAACGCGTACGCGTGGGACACGCAGACTACTATGACATCGAAAATGGGTGCGATACACAGGGGCACCCGCAGTGGGAAAAAGAGCATGTGCGACTCACCGTCTGACTAGCGCGATGCAGAAAAATACGCGTAGCCAATACCCCCGCCAAAAGAAGAGATACGTCCTTGATAGCTGTGAAGTTGTGATGGCTCGCGAAACAACAGGAAGCAGCAATACACGTCGGTCTCCACGAAAGGCACGTACAGCGAACTGCTGGGCCCGCTCACCTTTAACCCGTGCTGAGGGAAACGCACGCGCGCGTCATGTCACTTATGCGCATGGGCCCTTTCCTCGTATTACACGCGGACGTGCAGTTTTTCACGCGCGCTGAAATGCCCATGCACGCCTGTACGCGTCACATCACAGGGGAGCTTGCGCTTGAGGCGCCTTCTGTCCAATGAAATTGCGTATGCGTGCAGATGCGCTTACGCGCTAAGGGCCTTTCCTCGAATTACACGCTGACGTGCTGAATTTTCACGTGCCAAATCACTCCTTATCAAGCTGGTCACGCGTAAGCACATGGAAGAAGACCACGCTCCTGCCCAGAAGGCCAAACTACTGCCCCCCAGAGCCCCGAGCACGCTCCCACCTGCCATCTGCTGCTGCCTGACTGCCTGCTGCCCAAGTGCCCTGCCATTTGCTGCCTGCACATCAGCCAGGGGTGCTGTTGCTGTGACCACCCCTGCTGGAACCGAAGACTCCCGACTGGGATTCCATCGCTCCACAGCCCAGCCCCAGGACCCAGTTGCCCACCCACTCCTGCCTCTGGGGTTGTCATGTCGGGGCAAACACCATCTGAGACCACTGACAACACCCGGCCAGAGAGGCAGAGGGGCACCAGCTTCAGTGCCACCGAAGTTGGTGTCCTGGTGGAGCAAGTCCTGGGGCAGTATGATGCCCTCTTCGGAGGTTCCCGCGCCGACAAGGAAGGACGGACTCGGATCTGGACTGACATCGTGACTGCCATCAACGCGGAGGGGGTGGCAGTCTGCGACTTCCAACATGTCAAGAAGCGCTGGGAGGACTTCAGGTCCAGGACCCTGAACAAGGCCCGGCACCTCTTGAAGGCAGCAGATGCCAAGGGGCGCCGGGGCCACTTGTCGGAAGAACAGATGAGGGTCCTGGAATGCATATCCCCAGCACTCCACGTCCAGGTCCTTGAGAGGCAGACCCGTCTGGAGTCGAGCTGTAAGTGTACATGCATCCTGATTGTGAGCTGTGCGTGTGGTGATTTTTCAGTAGTGTGCAGGTTGCACATCTGTTTGTATGGGGTCGAGTATGGGTGGGGGTGTACAGGGCCGTGGGGCTAACACATGCAAGGGCTGGAATGTGTGAGACATGGATGGTGCTTGTGTGTGTAGGCTTGCATGCCAAATGCAGTTGTGTGGGCACACATGTTTGGATGAATGTGTATGTAAGTAGACATGTCCGTGATGTCACGCATGTATGTTGTTTTCAGCTGCATGTATCAGCACTGTGTACATGTGCATCTGTGTGTATTTGACAATGGCGCAACAATGATGCAACATGGATGCATGTGACAGCGGTATGTGGAAGCCTGATCGGCAGATGTGACATGGATGCCCATCTGAACACTGCGACACTTGGCAGAGGTGTACACATGCATGCAAGTGTGGTGGTGTGTGTACATGTGTGGTGCACTTCCTGTGTTGCATGTGATGTCTGGCTCACCTTTGCCTGCTCATGCTGTTGTATGTGTATGGATGGTGCTGGCAGTTGCGATATGGCTGTGGTATGGCTCATGTGTGCGAGTTGAAATGACATGTGTGTTGGGGATTGTGATGACATGTCTGAGGTTTGCCAATGCCACTCTTGTACAACTGTCATGTGTTTATGTGTCCATTGTACAGTGCCCTGATGCCTGTGTTTTATTTCTCCCTGTCTGCAGCGTCAACTGATGAAGAGGGCGGAGAAGGTGCTGTGGAGCACAGCGGCGGGGATCCCACCGCCAGCCGGAGACGCAAGGCCCGGCTCCCCTCCCATGTTGTCATCTCATCGGGGAGTGAGGAGTCCGGTGCCGCATCCCAGGCCGCAGCTGCCGGGGGGAGGTCCAAGAGGCGGAGGTTGGAGTTGGACTCCTCGGCAGCAGAAGGGGCAGCTGGGACCCCACAGGGCCCAACGGGGGTAGATGGCACAGAGTCATCCAGGTTGGTGGGGGGTTTGGTGGAGGAGGAGGCCGTGCAAGCAACAGAGACGGGGTCTGGAGGTGGGGATCCCACTGGTGCTAGTGGTGCAGTGCAGGACCAGGGACAGGAGGCAGCACAGGCCGCCGCGGAGGTGCCTGTGTGCAATCCTGTCCCTGATCCTGTCCCTGCATCATCTTGCACCAGCAGGGATGCCTACGTCCAGACCCGTTTTCAGGCAGGGGATGAGCTCACGACAACTGGCCTTCCTCTGCCTGTGGACGTGGCTATCCGGGTCCGGGTTGAGCCTGTTCTGACTGGTGTGGCGTTGCGTCAACGGGCCATGCGAGGTGACCTGCAGTCTTTTCATGAGCAGACTGCACGTCATCTCGAATGGCTCGTTGACCACGTCAGCCTGCTGGGACAGGTCACCCAGGCCGGATTCCTCCGTATGATGGGGCTTGCTACAACCCCCTCCTCAACTGAACCCCGTACGCGCCAGTCGTCCTCCGTGCCATCTTCCCACCCATCAGTCACCTGGGTGCCCTGTGGAGCTGCCTCTGACAGTGCGGCCAGGATGGTGGAGGAGGCATCCCTGCCACAGTCGGGAGTTGGACTTCCAGCAGGGGTGGCCACATCAACGACTGCACCCCAGCCGGCGGAGGATGTGCAGGCAGCAGGAGGCAGTGCACGGGCAGAGGCACAGCAGCAGCAGCAATGTGGTGGGAGCCATGAAGGCTCGGGGCCTTCAACATCGGAGGGGCAGGCATTGGCCGGAGGGCAGGAGGACCCAGGACAGAGAGTGTCTTCCGTGTGGCAGCGGTTGGGCCACGCCATAGATGCGGAGCGGCAGCGGGCGGAAGAGGCACGGCTCACAATGGTCAGGGCGGAGAACTCCATGCGGAGGGCCCTGAGGCGGGCCGAGTGCCTCGAGGCAATCCGCAGGGGCTTGGGGGTGGACACGTCGACGGCCCTGCGGACCCTCGGGGCCATGGAGGAGGACCACCTCCGGGACATTGAGCAGGAGTTCGATGATGCCCTGGCCCGGGACATCCAAAAGTGAGCCGTCAAACTAGCCCGCTGCCCCTGTACATAGTTATGTAGGTAGTGTTAGGTTTCCTTTTTTCGGATTTATTTTGGACCTTTTGGACATTGGCCACATTTTTGTATATAGTTTATATTATTAGTTAGTGTAGTTAGATAGGTTTCATTTCTTTTGTTGGGATAATGGACCCTGGCTTGTTCGTATGTACATAGTTCACTGTTGGATTGTATTTTTCTTTCACATTTTAACCATGGAGCAATGGCTTTCAATTTTATTTCCCATTGGATTTTGTTTTGTGGACAGTGACTTTGGACACCATTACTTTGGATTATGATTTTTGGTTTTGCTTTTTTTCACGGACATGCTTCTTTTCATTTTTGTACATTCCCATTTCTGTTTTTTTATTTTTGATTCTATTTATGTTTCCTTTAATACATTTTTTTTGGTGAACTTCAATGTGTAGTATCTCATTGGTTTCATGCATATCATGATATGGGTTTTGAGATTCACTGACACCCATTGGGTGTATGTGAGGGAAATGTGTTTGTTTCGGAACTTGCAATTGGTGTTCTGTCATGTAATTGCCAATTATGAGTGGGTGGATGCAATACTCGGGTGGGTGTTTTGCATTTGGAGGATGACCATAGGGACCAGGCAGGTGCCCCACAGTGCTGGGGGGTGGGGGGCTGGGAGACATGGGTGGGGGCCTGCTGGCAGGTGCCCCACAGTGCTGGGGGTGTGGGGGGGTGGGAGACATGGGTGGGGGCCTGGTGGAGGGTGACCCTGCACTGCTGGGGGGGTGGGGTGGGAGACATGGGTGGGGGCCTGCTGGCAGATGCCCCACAGTGCTGGGTTGGGGGGGTGGGAGACATAGGTGGGGGCCTGCTGGCAGGTGCCCCACAGTGCTGGGGGGTGGGGGGTTGGGAGACATGGGTGGGGGCCTGCTGGAGGGTGACCCTGCACTGCTGGGGGGTGGGGGGGTGGGAGACATGGTTGGGGGCCTGCTAGCAGGTGCCCCACAGTGCTGGGGGGTTGGGGGTTGGGAGACATGGGCGGCAGCGTGCTGGAGGGCGACCCTGCACTGCTGGGGGGTGGGGGGGTGGGAGACATGGGTGGGGGCCTGCTGGAAGGTGCCCCACAGTGCTGGGGGTGGGGGGGGGTGGGAGACATGGGTGGGGGCCTGCTGGAGGGTGACCCTGCACTGCTGGGGGGTGGGGGGTGGGAGACATGGGTGGGGGCCTGCTGGCAGGTGCCCCACAGTGCTGGGGGGCGTGGGGGTGATAGACATGGGTGGGGGCCTGGTGGAGGGTGACCCTGCACTGCTGGGGGTGGGGGTGGTGGGAGACATGGATGGGGGCCTGCTGGCAGGTGCCCCACAGTGCTGGGGGGTGGGGGGGTGGGAGACATGGGTGGGGGCCTGGTGGAGGGTGACCCTGCACTGCTGGGGGTGGGGGGTTGGGAGACATGGGTGGGGGCCTGGTGGAGGGTGACCCTGCACTGCTGGGGGGTGGGGGGTGGGAGACATGGGTGGGGGCCTGGTGGAGGGTGACCCTGCACTGCTGGGGGTTGGGGGTGGTGGGAGACATGGGTGGGGGCCTGGTGGAGGGTGACCCTGCACTGCTGGGGGGTGGGGTTGGTGGGAGACATGGGTGGGGGCCTGGTGGAGGGTGACCCTGCACTTCTGGGGGATGGGGGTGGTGGGAGACATGGGTGGGGGCCTGCTGGAGGGTGACCCTGCACTGCTGGGGGGTGGGGGTGGTGGGAGACATGGGTGGGGGCCTGCTGGCAGGTGCCCCACAGTGCTGGGGGGTGGGGGTGGTGGGAGACATGGGTGGGGGCCTGGTGGAGGGTGCCCCTGGTGGCTGGGGTGCAGGGGGACATGCGTTGGTGGGCAGTAGTGCAAGTTGACATGTGGGTTGGCTGGGGGGCATGGCCATGGTGGATGGGGTGCCTGCAGGACATGTGCAGGGTAGGCCCCTGTGGTGAGAGCCACCTGCAGGGGCCGTGGAGGGAGTAGAGGGAACACCTGGGAGGACCCACATGTGCAATTCACGTGTGGAACTTCCCGCGCACCCCTGGAATACACGTACCCTGCTGATGTCAAGTGTGAAACTTCCCCCGCACCCCGAAATACACGTACCCTGATGAAATCGCGTGTGGAACTTCCCGCGCACCCCTGAAATACACATACCCTGCTGATGTCGCCTGTGAAACTTCCCCCGCACCCTGAAATACACGTACCCTGATGAAATCGCGTGTGGAACTTCCCGCGCACCCCTAAAATACACGTACCCTGCTCGCACGGGGCCAATCGCGTGAGGTACTTCCTGCGCACCCCAGTGATACACGTAGCCCGCTTGCCGTGCTGGTACAGGGTTAGCGCAGCCCTTTGCGCTGGATTGGGGATTTTGATGGCTTTTCCCTGCGCGAGAGGCGTTCTTGGGGGCGTAACTGGCGCTGCTGCAGGGTCACTGCGCCACTGTGCGCCACGGCTGGTTTTGGTGGCTGGAATCCATGAATACGCTGTGCGCGGAAATGGATTTTAGCGCACGCGGCTGGCGCAGGGATTCGCACGCGCACACTGTGCGCCAGCCGCGTGCGCCACTTGTGCGCTGAATTCTATGAATTACCCCCTTAATGTTCTCTGATAGGCAAGTGTAATACAAAAAGCAACAATCTGTTAATCTGAGAAAAACAAGTTGATACTTTTGTTAGGTAAGTAGTATCATTTTTTTTTTTTACATTTTTATTTTCAAAAATGTAAACAATAACAAGATACATAGACAATTGCAAAACAATATCCATCAAACACAGTAAGGAACAACCAACTATGTACAGTGAAAGATACCGCCCCTTACCCCCCACAGAGTCACACCATATCCAAAAGATCAAGTTCAGTACAATAAAAGAAATTTACTCCAAATCTTGTTGAATAAAGCACTTTTCTTCTCCCTATGATACAACACTCTCTCTATTTCTGCCAGATCATGCATTTCGGCCACCCACATCTCAATTGTAACAGGAGCAGACATTTTCCAGTTTCTCAAAATCAGTTTTTTCCCCACCAACGCTGCCCGGAAATCATTTTCTCTGGGAAGTACTCAAGTCATCCAGTTCCTCATCACTACCCAGCACAACAGTCTTAAAATACAAATGTATCCTCACATCAAGAACTTTCTCACAAATCCGGTCAAATTCAAACCACATACCCCTCACCCTTGAACATTCCCACAACATATGTTCCATGGTCCCAATTTCATGTACACATGCCCAGCATTCAGAGTTGTCACTCATCCACCTCTTCATCATTCTCTCAGGCGTCCAGTAGGTTCTATATAGAATCTTGATTTGACGTGATCTTTCACCCAGATTCAAAGAGCACAACTTCACATTCTCACAGATCCGTAACCAATGGTCCTCCGTAATATTCTCATCAATCCTCCTATTCCAATCCAATCTTAGAGCATCATTTGCCCTATACTTAGACACAATCTGTCTATGCACATAACTGACCAAGCCACAGCCACTCACCCCTGGCTTCCAGCCAAGCATATCCATATTTATCCCTACATGCATATTCACCGCACCCACCGCTCTCTTGATTTTCCGATAATCCGCCAGACAAAAACTCGGAATATCGAACTTTACCTGTATTTCCCTGGCCGTCATCCAATCCGCACCACTGAAAAGATCCCCTATCCACTGCACCCCGGCCAAAAACCAATCATGCCAGAACAACATTTTCCCTTCATGAGTAACACTAGGATTCAGCCAAACTGAAGCATTCTGATCTTCCAGTGCATTGAAACCCAAACAATCATTCAAGACCAGCCATGAATTCCGCAAACTCTTAGTCAATGGATTCTCAAATTTCGTTTTGCATTGTTTACTTGTCAGCAAGGTAAGTAGAATCATTAATTTGCAGATTTCGCTGTCAGAGATATTGCTCCCTCAATATGAAACTTACAGAGGAAGCAATATTTTCGATCATGAAAGCATGCAAATAAATAGGTTTGTTTTACATGATTAAAAACATAGAGTGAAAAACATTGGCTACGTTTACCTTTAAAATGCGTTGATATTGATTAAATAGCTTTGTTATAAATGGATATGGGTACCGCTGTAACGCTCACCTGGTATCCACGGGGACGTCACTCAGCCTGTTCTGAACTCTTACGACCTCCAACCCTTACCTGGAGTCTACACGACTGGAGACTGGGCCTTGTTTTCTTGGAAAGTGTGCTCTCCATCCTGCTTTCAGCGCAGGGGCACGTTGATTGATGCGGGCTCATTGCTGCCTAGTTACATCACTGGCAAGAGTCTGACAGGTAGGCAGGGACGTCATTTGGGGGTCGCCAGAGGTCGCAAGAGCGACCGCTGGCGATTGGCCAGCGACCCCTGTCAATCTCTTGCGACCTCTGGCTGTTGACCAATCAGAGGAGGAGGGGGCGTGGCCACAGCATGCTGCGACGCTAAGTTGTGTTGCCAACTTGTCCTCCATTTTGCACGTGTGGAACGCGTGCTTCGGTCTGCTGCTCCTGTGCTCCAGACCAGTTTGTGTGTCCAGGGCAGGCATCCACGATCCACCACGCACTGAAGAAGAAGGCCACACTAGGCCAGGCCAGTGACTTCGAGGAGTACTCGAGGTAAGTGACCGAGGCTCGAGCCGTGTCAGCTCAGAGTGGTCTTGGACCGGTGGTCGCCGCGCGGCCGACGGCCGCAGCATAAAATTAATTTTACTAACGTTGTGTGCCGGCGGCCGCGACGGCTTGCAGTGTTGTTAAGCCTGCCGCCGGCAGCCGGCACATAATGTAGTAAAATGAATTTGGTGAAAGCAACAAGCCGCCGCCGACGGCAGCACCATTCATTTTACTAACGTTGCAATTTATTTGCCGGCGGCTTGCAATGTTAAGCTGCCGCCGGCACATAAATTGCAACGTTAGTAAAATGAATTCGATGCCACCATGCCGGCGGCGGCTTGCTTTCCAAAGCCGCCGCCGACGGTAGCACCAAATTCATTTTACTAACGTTGCAATTTATGTGCCGCCGGCAGCTTGCAATGTTAAGCTGCCGCCAGCACATAAATTGCAACGTTAGTAAAATGAATTCGGTGCTGCCGTGCTGGCGGCGGCTTGCTTTCCAAAGCCGCCGCCGACGGCAGCACCATTCATTTTACTACTGTTGCAATTTATGTGCCGGCAGCTTGCAATGTTAAGCTGCCGCCGGCACATAAATTGCAATGTTAGTAAAATGAATTCGGTGCCGCCGGCGGCTTGCTTTCCAAAGCTACCGCCGACGGCAGCACCAAATTCATTTTACTAACGTTGCAATTTATGTGCCGCCGGCGGCTTGCAGTGTTAAGCTGCCGCCGGCACATAAATTGCAACGTTAGTAAAATGAATTTGGTGCCGATGGCAACATCATTCATTTTACTAACGGGGGTATGGTGAACTGTCACAGGGGAGGTGGTGGGGCAGAGACAGCTTTATGGGAGAGCAAAATGGGCTCCTGGCCCACACCTTGGGGAGGCACATGCGGGGCAGATGAAAATATTTCTTTGCCCATTTCTTTTAAAAGCATAAAAGGCACGTCTGCAAATGTTATAGTACTGCTGCTGAGGCTTGACATCTTCTGCCTGGCTATTATTGACAAGTACATTCCATTCAGACCAATTTATCAAGTAATGCTTCCTGTGCTCATTCCAGGTTAAGGGATCATATTGTGGTTGGCCAACTCTGCCTGTTCTGTAAATTTATTTTTGAATGTTGGTGAGTTTGTGAATGGTGTATCCGGTATACAAAACAGGATATGTATTAGCTCATGAACGTCAACATACACAAATATGAGCACCTTGCTATATGACAAGAACTGGAAAACAGTTTGGTCAAGTGCAGAAATGACATGCTGTGCTCAAGTCCAAGCTTCACCTCTTAACTTAAGTGTGTGATCCTGGGCATCTCATTTAACCTGTCACAATTGCAAGTCCAAAAATATTTCTACATTGTCAATCCCTAAGAGTGATGTAGTTCAAGGAGTACAATCATGGTTTGATTGGCTATTGTGTTGCTTCACGTATAATAATAGTGACCATTGATATACTGGACACGATAAAGTAATGCGTTGCATAGCTCAGTAACAGCAACACCACTTGAAAACCATGACGCTCTTCTAATCTTTGTCCAAGTCCCAAAGTGTGCACCTGCCTGGCAGCTTGTAACCTGTATTCACTATCAATTCTAAGGTCTCTGCGCCTTTCTCGTTGCTTCTGATTTGTCTCCTGTATCCATGCTTGAGGACCTGCACATTCTTTGAGGCTGCTAATCCGAGTTCTGCATATATGCTGGGTTATAGGTATGATATATGATATGATATGATGTGACATTTATAACGCGCTTGTACACAAGTGTTTCTAGGCGTGACAAGACGAGGAGGGGGGGACAAAAAAATGATCTTACTAGGCCTTGTGTCATTCAGATTGCGCAAGTGCAGGGAAGAGGAGAAGTGCCATGGGTCCGGTCCTCTGGTTTCCGGTCACCTAAGCAACAACCTGCCTTGGAGTAAGAATCTTCACCTCACATGCCATTGAAACAGCAGCACCGGTACGTCTATCAAGCCACTGTTCTGCTCAATATGGTAAGAAACTACATTTTAAGTCTTATGATCAGAGTGAAGGAAGAGCAACTGTTGGGCATTATCTCAAAATCTGTATAATAGTACTAATTGTTGGAATGTGTACCATTGTGGAGAGGTGCGGGGTGTGGAGGACAATGAACATGTAGGAACAGAAACCTAGGCATATAAAGAGTGTTGGTGAGTGTGGGAGGAATGCAAAATGCAGCCAGGATTTTTTCCCACATAAAATATGGGGACAGGACTGATGAGGCTTTGGGTACTGAAGTTTGTATCACTCAGTAATGCACTGTATGCCTTGAACACATTTTGAACGAATCTTTTGGCAGCCAAAATAACACAAGAAGAAGAATCATTAAAAACTGAGAATTCCATACATGTTTGCTGTTGAAATATTCTCCCTCTCCCCTTTTATCCTGGCTTTCCCCTATCCCTGTCCCCCCAGAATGTGATTTCGCTCTGTAGTCCTGTTGAAATAACAGGGCAGATCCACATCAAGAGGGGATTGGGGTTCATACACTTCACGTGGCAACATGGACCTTGACACTGCTACATATGATGATCCATTCTTGTATGAAATGTCACAATACACTGATATGGTAACCATTGTTTTCTTAGTGCACTGAGGGATAATGCTTTATGAGGCCATGTCATGGTGGGGGCGTGGTCAAATGACATCACTTCCTGTGGGGGTGTGGTCTAATGACATCACTTCCTGTGAGGTGTGGTCTAATGACATCACTTCCTGTGGGGTGGGGGTGTGGCCAAATGACATCACTTCCTGTGATGTCACTCTTGGGGGTGTGGCACTGTGATGTCACTTCCGCTACCCCTGGCATTTTGGTGAAATGACGTCCCTGCAGGTAGGTATAATGAGTCTTTTGAACAGTTCTCTATCTTCGTTCCTTTCCTTCCTTAGATGATGGCCGGGATCCAGGGATGGCGACGTGCTGGGATGGGAATGACACCGCCGAAGATGCCCGCAGAACAGAAGAAGCGATGAATGATGGGCAGAAGTGCCGCAAGGTGTAAGGCTGTTCCTAACGGTGTTCTTGTTCTTGCAGGAGCTGAGCGCAGAAGAAAGATGCAGGCCTACTGGAGACCGATCCAAACACGGTGAGTGTCACGCTGCAGATGCAGAAAACACAAAGCATGTTTCTCAGCCTGGGCGTGACTTAAATAGTCTCTGGGTATCCCAGGTGTCTCTGGGCTGAACCACACCCAAAAGACTATACTGCACATGTAGTTCTGGGAACCGAAATATGTGGTGGCATCCATCTTGTCCCCATCAATGCACTACAAGTCCAATGCCCAATGGTATCCTATGGGAGTGAGTGAGTCTGGTGCCACAAGCGCCAAGTCTGACTCCAAGTGGGTCTTTGGAGGAATGGAGAGAGGCCCTTGAGGGCCATGTAGGTGATCGTGGCCTGGCTCCAGCCTGACATCTTGGAGGGCTGGGGACATGAGGGGCAGGAATCATGACAACAGCACAAAACAATACAACTCCAAAATGGGGCCAGTTGTGCTCCCAAAAGTAGCCATAGCTTGGCCACTGCATGCGTGACATCACAGATGATATCCTCCATGACAGCACAAGGAAGTACAGTGAGGTCAATACTTTTAGTGTGGCATATTCTTTGTGTAGACTTTGGCTACCAAGATTCTATAAATATCCATATACCAATTTATTTTCTTGGTCATTTCTTTTGCACTTCATGTCAGACTCCTCCGGCCTGTAGGCGCCCGACTGGTTATTGAACCGATGTTGCACAGCATCGTCTTGTTCCCAAGGTGAGCACATTGCTCCTGAGTTTTTCTCCCGGCCCGGCGCAAATGCATACATGTTCAAGATGTTGTTGCGTTGGCATTTTATGTAGGCATTGAAAAAAGTTTAAGTAGGTTTGTACAATGGAATCAGCAAAAGTACATACAGAAGAAAGACAGTGTATGGAAACATTTTTAAAGGGAGCGTGACGAGTAGGAAATATATAAATATGCAATTATATTCAGACACACACACATCCAACAGAGTGATGACTGAACTGTTGAACAAAAAATATATTTATACTAGAATGTTTCAGCTTCTGCCTTCCTCAGGCAGTGTTAGGTGTCCCTCACAGTGACTATGGGCCTCATTACGAGGTGGGCGCAAAGGGATACCGGGCACCGTTAAGGACATCGGTGCCGGTAATCCCTTTGCACCCTATTCCGAGGTCCCTTGGCGGGTCCCGCTATGGGCGCCTGGTTTTACCAGGCGCCCTTAGCGGGAGCCGCGACGGGACCAGAGAGCAAATAACTGTACCGCAAATTGCTGTAACGTTATTAGCTCCCTCCCCATTCCCATTGAGCCCTATGGGGGCTCAAATGGGAATGGGGATTGCCTTTTTCAATGGGGATTTACTGGTCCCTCCAAGGTCGGAATGGACCGGTAAGTCCCCATTGAACCAGGGCGGACTCGGTACCGGTATGGGAGGTACCGCAAATAGTGCCATGATTACCTCCATACTCGGAATGAGGCCCTATATATATTAATTTAAAAACACTCACAGCTACATGCAGGGCGCAAATGCTGCTGCAAACCACGCATATTCCAGGCCACTGCTCTTAAAACCGCATCTCTTTATTTCATGTCCTGAAACACAGCAACAATGTGTGTGGCCTCAAGCCAGCTTCTTCAACAGTTGCCTAAACCTTGTAATCAAAAGGTGTTCATGCTCATGAAAAACAGTTGCCTTTTCTTTATCTAACCCAGTCAAGTGTCCATAGTTGAACAGTGCAAGGCATAGAGCCATACATGGATGTGTGCCTACAATTGCAAGCCATTTCCTCCCCCACTGGCATTTTTTGATCTAGGGGAGCAGAGGAAGTGATCTTTAGAGGATCTCAGTTTCCTTGGTAGGGCGTAGGGGGCATGTCTATTAAGAAAGGACTTTCTTAATAGTTTGGGGCGTGGTCATATAGAGTTTTCTCCAACATATAGAGTCTTCTGGATCATATAGAGTCTTCTGGATCATATAGAGTCTTCTGGATGATGCAGAGGTTTTCGAAAGAGCGTTTATTCTCAATAAGGAGCTATTGGAGGGATATGTGACACCAACTTCTCACCTCTCAGATGGCACTGACGTCATGATTCTGAATAATTTGGTGTCCCTTATTGAGTTTCTTAGTCCCCCCCGACAGTAGGCTATTACAGTAATCTAGGTGAAGGAACAGCAACAATCTACTGAGATCTGATATCTGGTAAGGTAGGAATCCAAGTGAATGCCTACTGGATACATCACATCTACTTTCTTTGTAGCTCAAGAATGCTAATTTTTAACATGTCTAATAGATTTTCTTACAGGGATAGATAGAGGCACATACCACATATTCAGAGTAGAAATGTATCACATTATCAATATCGTGTTTCTAGGAAAAATGCCTATTCATAAATACCTTAGTTATGTATAGTGCATTTACAAACAAGGCATCGATCATTTATTTATTTATTTTATTTATTTATTAACATTTATAGCGCGCACAGCAGCCCTTAGGCATCGTGGCGCTGTTACCTGAAGAACTTGCTGGTTACAAGAAAGAGGTGTACATAGCGGTTACAGGCAGCAGCTTCGCTTGGTGGTTACAATGTAGCAGCTTAGTTTAGTGGTTGCAGGACATAATATGCATAGTAGTTACAATAGATACAGTAAAGTCAATTACATGCTTAGCTTAGCGGTTACCTGGGAAGCAGGGGGGTAATTTTACTGTTTCTGCTTGGTGAGTTAGGTGAGCCTGAGGAGTTAGTTGAACAGAGTGGTTTCGAGGGTTTTGCGAAAGATGAGGAGGGACGGTCCTGCTCTGAGCTCTTTGGGGTCTGCGTTCCAGAGTTTGGTCATACCTGTGGGAGCCATTTGGTTTCCTTTCGAAATGAATTTAAAGCAGTATATCGTTAAGATTTCATGATCTTCTGAAGGTGATATACAGTTTTGGCCAGACACTATGTTTCAAAACTTTATCTCTATTGCTATAGTGCCAGTCCTTTGTACAATCTCTCTAGTTTGTTGGCTGGTAGCTCCGCAACTGGTGATGAATTTAATTTGAACTCTTACCGACATGATTTTCCGTTAGGTTCAGTGTTGTTTTTTTCGATTTCGCTTTTAATTATTAGCTGCAACTTCTCCCAAAAAACTTTGAGGTGCATCCTCAAGTTAATCTGTCAAGCACACCTGGTTCTAGTTCTCTGAGATTCTGATCATTGGTGCAGGCCAGTTTGGCACACTTCATTGTCCTTTTGGTATGTCATGGCGGTGCCTCTTGGGAGGAAGCTTTGCACACAGAGAATACTAATTGCCACCGCAGGTTGCTAGTTGGCTTTCCATCTGATATTTACCCAGCTAAAAACGCACACATGCAGTACTCCTTTGACTGGAGGTACTCGGAAATGTTATTTGTGTGAAAATAAATCACACTATCATCCAGAACCACAGTTTCCCTCAGCCAAGTTAATACAAGATCAGCAGTGAGAGCATGTTTTGATATGATCAGTCCACCTTCTGTTTTTTTCAATCCATATGACACACTTTCCCCAGTAAACCATAAATAGATTTGCAGGATTGTAGAGAGAAATCCTTGTAGGCAGTCAAATAGTTTCGTGCAGTATGACAGACAAAATGAAAATAATCATTTCAGACGAAGAATTATATCAGCAAAACTAAAAATGAAAAGAACAGTTAAGTTGACAATCTAAAATAAGGTGAAGAAGGCAAATGTTGTGAATGGCAACAAGGTCTCACTCCACAACACCGGAGGATCGAGGCTGGATACCATCGGCTGTGCAGGGCCATTCCCAGCAGCAAGAAGTCAGGTGAGCAGCTGGGGCCTGCACACAGCATACTTGAGCAATTTGCCCCACTTGAGCAACAAAGCTCGCAGGGTGTGCTTTTTCTTCTGCAAAAGCGTCTTTTTATTTGTGCTACATTTCAACAAGTATTTCATTTGGCAGGGCTGTATTTTTGGCAAACCTCTTGAATCCTGAGTCTTATTGCCCATACCTTCGTGATGCAGAACATGGCTGCCATGTAAACCTGCCGCCCTTTGTGTTCTGGACGCAGCCTAATTCTGCGTGATTGGCTGGCATTAGCCTCTTATAGCCAATTAGAAGCCGGCAGATGAAAGCTGGCCCCGAGCCAAAGGCTCACATCCTAAGGCCCTGTCTGTGCCTGCCCAGGCCTGGCTGGGCTTAGTGGGCCCCTCAACATTCCACAATCAGCAATATGCGCCTAGATGCTGGATACCTCCTCCAGGCACCCTGAACTATGGGATTCCCCCCAACTAGCACGTGAGTGCAGACTGTTGCTCTGTTTGCCTGCTGCATCTGCCTGACTCTGTGCCTACGCCACACCTGACAAACTCTCTAATCCATCTCAGATGGCATCTCTTCTCAGTACCACATGGTCATAAACACTAACTCTTTTTTTCACCTTCCTGTGCTCACACTTTCACTGAACACCCTGCATTGTGTTGCTGCTAGTTAAAAATCGAATTTAGGTGTGTGCACATCCTGCTTTATGTTGCTGCTAGTTAGCAATCGAATGTAGGTGGATGTACATCCTGCATTGTGTTGCTGCTTGTTAAAAATCGAATTTAGATGTATGTACATCCTGCATTGTGTTGCTGCAAGATATAAATTGAATATAGGTGTGTGTACATCCTGCATTGTGTTGCTGCTAGTTAAAAATCGAATTAAGGTGGGTGTACATTCTGCACTGTATTGATGCTAGTCAAACATTGAATGTAGTTGTGTGTACATCCTGTATTGTGTTGCTGCTTGTTACAAATCGAATTTGCTACTCCCTCGGCCATCTGTTCTGGTCTGTTATCTGTTCCCTTACCCTCTTTAGTTCCCATTGTCTCTCCCAGTCCTCTTTGTGTCTCCTTGTGCGTCTGCCCCATCCACTCTACTCATCCCACGTACCTCAGCTGCTCTGCCTGGTTAAGTTAACCACACTCTGTGCCCCTCAATATGGCACTTTCTATCTCTCCTATCTACTCTAACTGCTTCTCTATTTCCTATCCTTCACCTCTCACTAAGTCTGGCAGGAAGAAAGTTAAGAAGGACACATTGGGCTGCAACCCAGGCTTGCCTATCACTGACACCTAAGTCAGTGCTTCTGCCAGAAAGACTCTTACCGACATCCTCTTTGTTGGTCCTTGTCCCGACCTATGGGCTCCTCATATGGTCGCTCTGCTCTCTCATTACTCCTCGCACATAAATGGTGGCCACTACTGGGAGGTCCTTCTTGCCCTCTTCACAACCTCCAGGGTCATCAGAAATGTCTATCGAAATGGTACCATCCTGATACAAGGGCCTCAACCCAACCTCCTACTCTTTGATAGGCTTCTTCCTCGCCTTATTAACTTTCCACTTTCCTCCTCACTGCAGTGGCCGAAGTGTACGAAAAGAAGTAGTGGAACTATGTTCCCTACTGGCCTGCACTGATCCCCACAAACCCCATCGCCACCCCCGCCCACGCAAAATACAAACTCCAAAACATATGCGCCCGCTGTTTAGGGGAACGTGCAGTGCAGTGCACTAAAGTGCAAGTTTCAACTGCTTCCTACACTTTTTTTTCAAAAACGTAACCATTCCAAAACCTTTTCTTTTTAAAATAAAAGTATAGGAACAGTAAACCTTAATTAAAAGAAGTAGAGGAGCACAGCTCCCGACCGCTCCTGCCCACTTCGACCACTGCTTCACAGGCTCCCTTGCCATCTGTTTCTACAGCTGCCGAGGCTCCCTTGCCAGCTATGCCCACCTTGGCTAGCTTGCCTCCTGCTAACCTCACTGCCTCTCTTACAACTGCTCCCTTTTCACTTTCAGCTATGAAGGCTCCCTTGCCTACACGTACTGCACTGACAACCTCATCAGCCTCTTCCACTTGGGTGTGCCTGCCACCCATTACTGCCGCATCTGGGGCTGCCTTGCCTCCTGTGGCCCCCCTACACTGGCTCCCTTGCCATCTACTACTGCCTTGGCTCCCTTGCCTGCACTCTCCTCACTGACATCCTTGTCATCCTCAGCTCCTCTGCCTCCTCCTACCTATATCTCTCAGGAACTCTCGCCGCTTATGGGGGGTGGCTCTGTCCCCTGCACCCACCCTTGTAAGTCCTTCAAAAGTGGTAATCTGCTCCACATTGCCACACTTAACTCTTGCCCTGCTGTCAAGCACTCCTCTGACATCTGCCACCTCCTTGAACTCCTGGACCTTGATATTCTTGCTTTTACTGAGACCTGGTTTAAGGACAGCTCTGTCATGAGTTTTGACACACTTCTCCCTGAAGGCTACAAGATCCTCTCTAAACCCAGGCCTAGGTGGTGGAGTAGCCCTGCCCTTTCCTGAATGGATCCCTATTTCCATCATTCCCACTCAGTTTTACTCTTCCATGGAATGCCTAGTCTGCAGGCTTTCCATCTCGCATGTCTCCTCTCTTCCTCTGGCCACCTTCTATCGGCCGCCGGGTCAGTCCACCCTCTTCCTCTCAGACTGGGCTGACCGGGCCTCTTTTCTACTTTCCTCCTCTTCCCAACTCCTCCTGCTGGAAGGTCTTAAAATCCATCTCAACTCTCCTGACTCTTCAGGACCTTTCCGCAACCTGTGTGACTCCCTTTCTCTCTCCATTCTACCTTCTGGTCTGACGCACACTGCTGGCCACACCTTGGATAATCTCATCTCCACAGACATCCCTCTCTCTATCCCTCTCACTACCTCACTCTCCTGGATCTAGCATTCTGTTCTCTCTTCTTATTTAAAACTCTCTTCTCCTTCAGCACCGGCACACCCTGCAATGCCTCCTGCCTTCAAGGCCATCCGACTCATGAAAAGAGTGTCAGTGGCTGCCTTTTCCTGCGCCTACTCTCCTCTGTCTACTCCTGCAGCTGACTCCCACCCTGACACAGCCCTCTCTAACTTTCACCTTTCCATCTCCAACACTATTGACATTCTTGCCCCTGTCATGAGGGTCTGACTGAAGCCTGCCAAAAAGTGCAACTCTTGGTATGAACCGATCTGGCTGCCCTTAAACACAAGTGCAGAGCAGCGGAAAGGAAATGGGGATCTTCAGGTGCACCCTTTGACAAACTGGCCTGCCGGCTTCTTCAAAGGCAATATAGACTCTACATCCGCTCCAAAAAAAGAGCCTTTATTCAAGCCCACGTCTCTGCGGCATCTTACAACACGGCCAAACTTTTCAAAGTCTGAAAGGAACTGGCCAACCCTACTGCAGCCGCATCCTCTATTACACCCACCCAGGCCATTTGCTCGGCCCTGGTGGCACACTTCTCTGTCAAAACACAGGACATCCTGCCCTCTCTTTCTTCCTCAACCCCTCCTGCACTGACATCTCTTGGCCCCCCTTGCCCACCCCCAACTCTCCTTCTGCTCTTCCCTCTTCCTTCTCCCCAGTCACACCTGTTGAGGTCTCTAAACAAGTCTGGTCTATGAAAGCCTCTTCCAAACACGTGGAGCCCTGCCCCTCCAAAACCATCAAGGACAGTATTGACACTCTCGCTCCAGCCTTGGACGACCTCTGCAACCTCTCCTTCGCCACTGGAGTTTTCCCCACTTCTCTCAAGCACTCTCTTGTGCACCCTCCGCTAATAAGAAACCTCTGCTGACCCTTCTATTCTGGCAAACTATCGCCCGATCTCTATCACTCCTTTCCTGGGCAAACTACTGGAGAAGCTGGCTATTTCTCAGCATACTCTTCATCTGAATCTGTTGGTTGTCTCCATGAGCATCAGTCTGGCTTCAGAGCATCCAGAGGAATAGAAACTTCTCTTCTGAACACCCGTGAAGACCTGCTCTCAAGTCGTGACTCTAACTCTCCTTCTGTCCTCATTGTTCTTGACCTCTCTTCTAATTTTGATACGGTAAACCACGAAATCCTGATCTCCTGTCTCCTGTATACCCTGGGCATCACAGATCTGTCCCTGGCATGGCTCGCCTCCTTTCTCTGATGTCCTTCCTAGGTGGAACTTGGGTCCTTTCTCTCCTCTATCACTCTCTCTCTACTTGCGGTGTCCCCCAGGGATCTCACCTATCCCCTGGTTCTTCAACGTTTACATGGCCCCCTTGACCTGCAGGATCTCTACCTTTAACACTAACTTTCAGTATTATGCGGACAGCACACAGCTCTCTTTCAGGCTACCCTCTGCCTCCTCCTCCTCGCTCATCCTTGACTGTCTGTCCACAGTTCAGTCCTGGTGTACTGCAAATGGTATCCGCCTTAATGCTAGTAAGACAGAGATCATCCTCATTGGGACCCCTGCTCCCACTTTTCCACATGCACTCTGGCCAGCATCCCTTAGCTCTGCACCCTCACCTGCTAATGAGGCTAAAAATCTGGAGGTCATCTTCGACTCCACTCTCTCCTTCTCTTCTCACATCCTTGACATCTCAAAAATGTCTCATTACCAGCTGCACCTCCTCAGAGGCACTCTACTTTTTCTCACCTTCCCCCAGGGGCTCACCATCTCCAGTGCCCTGGTTCTCTCTAGGCTCGACTACTGCAACAGCCCCTTTCTCAATCTGCCTACTGCTACTCTCTTGTCCTCTACAACTTTGGCCTCAAGCCCAGGGACCTCATTTCTCCGGTGCTGACATCCCTCCACTGGCTCCCTAGTCAAACCCCACCCTTTCCTCTTGATTGGGATGTAACACAATCCCAATACGATATTTGACACAAAGTTACCACAATGGGCTCCACGGATCACACATAAACTGGCTCTTTATCCCCTCTTTCAGACCTCTAGAGGCACACACCTGATATGTTGATGACTGTGCTACCACCTATCTTGTAAAGGGACTGGCCTGACATAACGAGCGTCCACTGGACTGCACATACAATGACTGACACCTAACCACCCCCTCCTGCCTCCCTGAGAGCACACTAAGAGGGTGGGCAGTTTTTTCATTTCTTTTCCCTGCTCTCCACTTTGCCCTGTTTAACACAGTGAAGATTGCAATGTGTGGGGGAGTTGAACATCCACATGTCTTTCTGAGCAAAACTACAGACAGGCACAGATAACGGGGTATCTGCAGGAGGGGCCATGAAAGCTGTAATGTTGTGATGTTTTCCAAATGCTTCCTTTCAGCTCTGTCTGAGGAAGTGTAGACATTCCACGAAAGCTCGCAAATATGCTAAATAAATGACTTTGTAAGCCTAATTAAGGTATTTACTCGTTTTCTTCTGGATCAACATTTTATATATATATTCCCAGCATGTGGTTCATATGAAATGTTTGTGGGTATTGTGTGTTGTCTTTGGTGTACATGCATGTTGCATCCATTTTGTACATTCCAAGCAGGAGTCTTGTGCTTGCATGCATTGCCAACGTTATGTTTCAGTATAGATTGTGTTGCCTCCACGTTTGCATATTAAGTGAGCATTGTAAATATTGATTGTGTCACCTGTGTCTCAAGTATATTTTATGCATAGGTGGTGGAGTACATGTGTGCATGCGGTGTGTGTGTGTTGGTGTGAGTGTTTTCAGTGTTTGTGTGTGCATATGTGGGGGAGTAAGTGCATATATGTGTGTGTGATTGTGTGTGGTGTATAATTAAGGGTGTGTATGCATAGTGATTCCACATGTGCTTTCCATGCATGCTGTCTGTGCCAATTGTGTTTACCTATGTTCCACATGGATTATGGATGTAGAAGTTTATTCTGTGCATGTTATGCTTGGTAACAGTGTGGGATTTGCTTGCATGCTGCATCATTCCCAAACACATGTACTATTTGTTAAAAATATCTTGAGTTTGCACCTCACGCCACATGTGTCTTCTGGGTAAAACCAGTGTGATTACAATGACACTGGTTTTATCCAGAAGACACATGTGGCGTGAGGTCAAACTCTGGATATTTTTTCCGGGATCTGTAGCTCGAACCTGCCCAGTAAGTCCTGAGTAACAAGTAGTACATGTGTTTGGGAATGCTGCAGCATGCAAGCAAATCCCACACTGTTACGACTAACAATAACAGCCTTCATAGACATAAACAAAGTGATATTAAAGTGTTAATGGGAAAAGGAAAAATATGACGTCTCACTAAAGAGAGTACAGAACCGAAATGTTAAGGAGGCGATTTGGTCCCCCTTGCCTAGAATACTGTTACTGTAGTTTAATACTGCCAGAATAAGTGGGTAAAGCTGAATATAGGCATGTATTTATTTATTTATTTAAATTTTTATTATGCGCCAACTCACCCAAAGGTCTCAGGGCCTATACATGGAAATGCCAGAATCAGAGACCAAACAATACATCTACAGAGGAAAGTGCTCGACTTGGCACCTGTCTTGGGGAGCTGGCACATACCATACATAACAAGAGTCAAGACTGCAATAGCTGGAAGTGCTTAACAAGTGGGAGACGTCAGCTCAAGATTTAAATCACCCTGAGCACTGAAATCACATTTCGACTAAAAGAAATTAGAAACTATTTGAACATCAAATGAGTGATGATGGCATTTGAAGAAAGGTGTGAGGGAGATACAAGCACCAGAACCTTTACACTGAGAAAGATATTGAGAAAAGACTCAGTGGTGCTCTAGGCATCACAAATACAAAGAGTACTATCTTATGATGCACAACAACACTTTGACAAATGTGTACCAGATTGGCGGATGACCTTGATACAGTAATACGCATGGTAAGTTTTCGGAGAAGACTTGATGGAATCGCCCCGTAAAATAAATCATCTTACATTAATGACTGGACCAACTAAAGATAATTTCAGACTATACTGGACACGAGTGAAAATGAATAGGATTGGCTTGCCTGACTGCAGATACAGGGCCCAAAACCGAACATATTGCCATGTGCCCACCTGGTGCCAAAGTCAATTCTAGTCGGATGTGATTGACAGAATAGATATGATCTGCTGCACGCTGATGGGAATGGAGTCTCAAACTGTGGGCGAGAGAGCCCTTCCCAACACGGAGGAGAATGTGATAGGAGAATGGAACTTGAGCACAATGTGAAGGTAGAGGAATGGCTGGTGGAAGACCTTCAAAAATGGAAGGGTGGCCTCTAAAGTATGACACAGTGAAGACTTCTTCATTGACGTTTGGGGAATCTCCCTGATCTTATACGCAGAGCAGATATGCAGACAAAGTGACTGCAAGACACAGCCTTTGTGATCGGCCTGCAATACTGAAGGAAGACGCAGCGTCTTTTCCTTTGAATAGTACCATATTTCCATTACATAGAACATATCGAGCCTGCATTTGTTAACCAGGCAGAATATATTTTATTGTGGCATTCAGCATCCGTTCCAGGGGCTGGAACGGGTGGTAACGGCCCGGCAGCCCTTTAACAAGGGACATACTGCCATTAGCACCCCGGGTTACCAAAGCGGTACCCCATGGTGCTAAACAGAAAAAAGGAAAAAAGGATTTCATTTATTAAACGGGACGAGGCATCGCGTTAAATGAATGAAATCCTTTTCCAAGATGGCCACTCTGCAATCGGATGGCGGGGCTCTTCGGATCCCATCTTCCCTTTCCATGGCAGCCGGACAAGCAGGGAAGCAGCGTTCAATGAATGAAATGCTTTTCCAAGATGGCCACCCTGCAATCAGATGGCGGGGCTCTTCGGATCCCATCTTCCCTTTCCATGGCAGCCGAACAAGCAGGGAAGCAGCTGCGGCAGCAGCCTGTGCCACCACAGCAAACAGGTAAGTGTGGGTGGGAAAAGGAAGGGAGAAAATATAAAAGTGCAACGGGCGGTGGGCGGAAGATGGCGGTGGTGGAATAGGCCCTCAGGCGGCATGTAACACAGGCTTTACCGGCAGCTCAAGTCTGCGTTCCTAGCCACCTGATTGGCTGGCTCCCCCCACCAGGGTTCTAATGACATGTATTGCAACTTTTATGTTTTCCGCTTATGACTAGTAAATGCTAAAATAACACATATTTGTGTTGGAAAAGTTAAAAATACAATAAAATCTACTCACATTTGGAAGATTTTTTCCACCATTCAGCACTTCCAGGTATGGCCATGTGTGTAGCACAACATCCCGAAACACTAAGGGGACAGGTGCAAGATATACAACCTGAAATGGTGCTTTACTGGTTTATATAAACCCACATGCAAAAAAAAAACATTTTCAACTTTCTTGCTTAACACCTACACACATACACACATACATTTTATAATGTAAAATGTATTAGTGGGCAGCAATTTCACGATTGGAAATATGAGTGGGCCCTGACAAATTGAAGGGGCTCTAATCAGTCACTGACATTGTCCCAATCTGCATTGTTTCTTAACACACACCCAAGCACCCAATGCGTGCGCACACACACAAGCACACCATCCAAAAGGCTAAGCATCATAATGAAAAATAGAGCATATCCCACATCATTAAAGCTGTTATGTGGCAATGCTGGCCAATCCGATGGTTTGATTGAGAGGACCCTATTTGTGCTCAGTCAGTGAAACCCATACTTTACATTAAAGGGGTCTTGTGTTCTTAGAAAAACAGTCTTTTACAAAGTGCGATGCATTTGACCAAAGAAATGGCTAGAAATGACACGAAACAAGATGTTTTGTTGCAGTCAACATAAACAATTCATATTTCATGCAGCCATAAAAAACAGATTGTTAAAAAATAATAAAAATTCGGCCATAGATTAAAAGGGTAGTTTTACAAGTGAGGCTAGCCACAGCATCATTTCTTCACAGCTGAGTGCGTCCTCCTCATTGCTGTACTTGCATTGCCCTCTGGTCTAGACTGTTTCCATGGAAACAAGGGAAGAGGGCTTGTGCAGCAAAACCTTTAGGGGGTTCAAGCTCAGCAGTTAGCATCAGCTGGGAGTCCTTGCAGAAAATGACAAAATGATTTGAAAATGTATAAGCTTGCAAAGGGTATTTTATTTTGGATTCACTCTCTATCTTTTTAATTAATAGGGAATCCGATTCAAACTTGGTCTTTCTACAGAAGAAGCAAAGCCTGGTATAAATATAGTTACAAATCTTTGTTTTTCATTGAATACATTTTCATACAGAAAGTATTATATGTTCGTAAAGGTCTATAGGAAATCTTACCATTAATGTTCCTGCAACAAAACCCAAATAACTCAATAATTCAGAAGTCAGTGTACGTTACTCTATCATGGGCGCAATACAAGGGAAACATAGTTTACATTATAAAATACCTCAGTAATTAAAAACTAACATAGAACTAGTCTTCAATTCTGCTGACAGTGCTTATCATAAACATTTTTGTCCCAAGTCTTAATGTATTTCAAGGTGGAAATATAACTGATGCGGGGGAAAAGGACATCGTTTATGCATACATAAATTACACATGATTCACAAAACATGGCCTTTAGGTGTGGAAGTGGAACTTCCTTGTATGTGCATGTGTGTGTAATATATGCATGAAGGTACACCTCAGCTGCACACCAATGGTCATTCCTATTGGAGTGTCAGAGAGCGACTAGCGGGGGACAATGGGTATGTTGGTTGCCTCCCGTACCGTACCTGTCAATTCACCCGATTTTGGCGGTTGACATCTTGCCCTAGTTTCAGATCCCTCACCCACCAATCCTCTTGCCGGTCCATAGGTGTCAATGCAGATATTAACCCACAAAAATACAATCTTTTTTCACCTGCCTTTTCATTTGCAAAGGTTGACAGGTATGCTGCAAATGCATACGTTATTGCCCATCCACAAAGTTGCCTGCTGGATCTTGGCACACATGTCATGGAACTCAATGAACACCCAAACAGGGGGGGGGAGGTGATTGGTGCATTAGAAATTGGAGAAGGGTAAATAAAAAAAAAGTTTAAAAATCAATTTTCTGTGATCTACCTCTTATATAATGGAAATAGCTCCAGGACAGCATTGTGACACAAGGGACCGCACACCTCAGTCACAGGCATATCCAAACCCAAAGTTTGGGACCAGATAAGATCAACCCATCCCCAACAGGGGGTTCCATCTGGGAATCCACACCCCATCCTCACCGAAACCAGACCATAGCCTTGATGAAGACCCTAGAGGTCGAAACACGTTTCGGCTCACCGACTCAGGACCATGAGTCTAAACTAAAATAAACGTACACCATATCAACCGCATTCAGTGTGGAAATGTATCCTTTTCGAAAAAACCAGTGCAAGGTAGCCAGGATTGTTTCCTCAATCTAACCAAAGAGGTGTGGGCCCCACCGCCACCAACCTGTGACCTTGCATCCACCACTACGAGAGTACCAAGAACATAGAGCTTAGCGCAGGGATGTTCGCCAACTAGAGCCCACTCTTTACTCTCTTATATGATGATTATACTACTAATCATGCACACTGATTGACTCCTCTTTCCTGCTCATTTTAAACATTTTTACACTAAGCATCATTTACACTTACCTGGAACATAGTTAATTGCGAATACAACATGCAATCAAAGTTTATGTCTCCACCTGACATACACCTGCAATAAATTATGCACGTGGTAAATTATGCATTTTAAACTTTATCTTTCTGAATCAGACTTGTATTAATTTAGAATTTAATTCACAACTGATATGGGCAAAATCAGCAGATTATCTACAAGAAATGCTTCTCTGGTACCTGCTCTAAAGCTTTCTTCTGAATATCCGTCATCTGCATCTGCTTTTCGGGCCTCTTTAATTAGTTTACTTAACATTCTGACCATTGTCGCTCTGAACAGCTTCCTGCAGAAGTACATTCTTTTGTCACTACTAGGCACTAAGTTGTCTTGTGTTTTTTATTACCGCCTAATCAAATGCACCACAACAAAAGAGGAAAGAGTGCCAATTGCTATATCGTGAATGCCACACAAAAAAGGTCTCCCGGCATCCAGAAGTCCAATGCTTTTCAAAAGGGAAATCTAGTACTCAGAGAAATAATACATTTCCATATTCTAAAATGCCTAACTCCAACACAAAAAGAACCCTTTTACTTCTGTGCTCCCTGGAGCCAGGAGTTTATATTGATACCCAATGAGTAAAGAGAGGATATAGCCAGTAAATTAATGATTATTTGAAATAATTATGCACAATTAACTGTCGAGTGTATCAAAAAATCACATAGAAAGATCTTTCAGTAGAATTAAGGATCACGCTCTTTATTCGTACCTTCACAAAACAGTTTGACTTCTTCAGTATTTCTCTGATTTGCCAAGCCTTTTTGATAATTGCTAGCATTTTATTGATCTGTTATTGATTTATCGCTGGAGATGTTCTTTCTATATATGAAGTACCCATTCAAAAAGGTGTTTCTTTTACCTGTATTGCGGGTAGTATCACGCTGTAGCGTTCTGTCTTTTATCACAAACATTATGCCACTTATTGTTAGAGCTGTAGTATAGAAATCTAAAAATAATTCAATCGATCATTTGCAAGACTCCAAAGCTTGCCCGTAGACTGCCAGTGAGCATCAAGTGATTTTTCAATAAGATCCCTTTGGCTTTAGGAGAGATGACCCTTCAATGGCCTGTCGCCCGTGATTATTCAAAATGAGACAATACATCTGTCAGGATTCTGAATTCCTCCTCCCAATGTCTGCTAATGATATATGTACAACTCCTTTGCAGACATGTTATGCAATAACATTCAATTTAATTGATTCAATGTTTTTTTAATCTACTTATCTTTTCATTAGATGAATGATTGACGTCAATAATAAATTAAGTTAATTTTAAAGAGCTTTTTCAGAGCTTCTTTGCACATGGCTGTACCTTGGGTTGCCTCCTGAGCCTTCTGTCAATGTGACAAGGCCCAATCGGGCAAAGAAAAGCGGGTATTCTGCATTCATGGGGGGCAATTGGGTTTAGGACAAGACCCTCGGTCATTAGCCTCATATATCTGCCCAAGTGTCCCTAACAGGAGCCACCTAAGAACTTTGAGACCCCAAGTGCTTGACCTAAAAAGGCTCTTTGTGTGAGTGGAAGACCAGTGGATGGTCAGAGAGTTGGGAATTGGACTCGCTGAATGTAGTTAGAAAGAGTGGGGAACTTTGCCAAATACTTGTTGTGATGGATCAGTGGCATGACAGCCTAGCATTTGCCAGGTTGGGAGGTGCACATGCATAGCCCAACCAGGAGGCAAATGTGCTGGTAATCTGAGATCCGACTAGCGCCAGTTTGATCAGCAGCCGGCCCATACCGGAAGACCCCAGGTACCTACTCCAGTCAGTCAGTTTGTTTATTCAGATAAATTCATCCATTAAACACAATGAAGATACAATAGATCTTACCGTTTTACAAAACAGGGTACAATTAATAAATTCATCCAGTAGACACAATAAGAAAACCATAACCCTTAAAATCTCACAATAAAACGCAGTTCAACACCGTTGTTAAAACACACGTTCCTGCTTCAAATTCACTCCAGGATCTGTGCATTAAAAGTGCTATATTGTTAGAAAGGGATGTAAATACAGGGAAGGCCCAATATCATGCAAAATGGGGAATCATCTCAGTTGTGCCAAGATCCCCTTTCTCTGGTTTATTGCTCTTTTTAAAAAGGACAAAAATGCCCAGGACGTCAAGACCAAGTCTGCTACCAAGAGATATAACAAAGCCGGCCTGTGAGAGCGAATGTTCGATGAGCTGAGGACCTGTACAATTGTAGACCTTGTAATATCTCTATAAGATGGGCAAAACAAAATGAGGTGCTTCAGGTCATCTATCAGCCCCACAAGCCAGACAGCCAGGTGATTCGGGGTACCCTGCCGAGTTTACCGTATTGCCCCTTAGCTGTAGGCAGACGAATCTGGCCCGTGTAATTAGCCAGCGTTCTCCTTTTTTTTATTTCAGGAGGACAAAGGGCTGATTCACATTCACCCTACTAATGACGGCACGCTTTCTGTCCTGGTTTAGGATCAATTCCCCCATGTCCCTTTTTCCTTTCATAGTAAGACACACACAGCTCTTATAGGACTGCGATTGCCCCAAGGTCAGCAGACTGGAAGGAGGAGAAAGAGTTCTCATATTGCAAATGGACAAACACTCAGAAATGTAGGCTAACCAGGGGATTCTGGCCCAAGTTTCCTTTCCATGACAGACTTAATAATACAATGGGATAGTATGGCGTGCTCATTAGCCCAAAAGCGGAACCAAATGAAAACTGGTGCAAGCGACTATTCACCCTCCAAGAAATCCATGCCCAGTTCC
Source organism: Ambystoma mexicanum (assembly GCF_040938575.1). NCBI lineage: Eukaryota > Metazoa > Chordata > Amphibia > Caudata > Ambystomatidae > Ambystoma > Ambystoma mexicanum. The sequence continues at coordinate 107,415,268 of NC_090938.1, read as the reverse complement.
CTATGGACTGAGACAGAGGCAGAGGAGCCCGGCAATCCCAAACGCCTTTTAAGGAACATGTTTTCCTTCACCTGGATCCCAGGGGCTTTCGTATAGCCCCACAGGGGTGCTTCATATAAAGTTGCTGCCTTCGTCCATACAGTATAGACCTTGAGAACCAAATCCAGAGGTTGATCCTGACAGCACGATAGGAATCGGGCAATGTCTCCTATATATGGAGTCATCTTCACAGATTGATTAATGACATGAGCGCAGCCAGTGACTGACTATGAAAATCGAAGGCCCAAGTAACCAAATTCTTTAACTCTGGGGATAATATTGCCATTGCAGATAATAGGGCACATTTTCACCGATCTGCTCCTGCCACCGCACCTCATTACTGCAGATTTCAAGGTATTGATTTTTAACTCCAAGTTGTTCATAGAATCTGCATAGGCATTCATCAAAGTCTGGAGGGCCCTTGGGGTCCTGGCTATCAGCACTGTGTCATCCGCGTAAGCCAAGACCGGAAAGGCCTTACCTACCAAACTCGGGTAATCCGTCCATGTATCCACCAGGGCTTTCATGAGGCCATTAATGGGGCCAAAACACACCCCTGGCAAACCCCAATCCCCACATCGAAACACGCAGTGCAATGACCTCCTGAAACACTGTGCACATATGCCCGATTCTCCCTGTGGAGTTCTCTAAGCACACTGACCATGTTCTTCGGACAGCCCTTAGACCCGAGCATGTCCCACAATTTTGATCTATCCACCTTGTCGAAGGCCGTGCTCAGGTCTGTGAATGCCAAAAACACTGCCTCCCCCCTGCAAAAGACAGAGTTAGCAATTAAGAAATACAAATTCAGTGCCTGTTCCATGGTGCCCACCCCAGGCCGGAAACTAAGCTGGATGTCAGTCATCCCAGCACCCTCCCTTAGCCAAGTCTCTATGTGTTCCAGAAGCACTGGCCCAAATATCTTGAACAAAGTGTCCAATCGGGAGATCGGTCTGTACGATATTGGGCTAAACGGGTCCCCTTTTTAAAAAATAGGGAAGATAATGGCAGACTTCCAGCAAGCATTAAACACTATGGTCAACACTGGCACCTATAGGTCAATCTGGTCCCGGAAGAAATCCGAAGGGATAGAGTCAGGGCCAGGGGCCTTATTCCGTGCCTGTGAATTTATGCCTGAAGCAACATCCTCCAACCTAAAGCGCAATGTGGTGCAGTTCCCCTTAGGATCTGCTGGACATTCTCCGGCTCCATAGAGGGAAGCAAAATGATCCACCCACACAGCCGCTTCCACATGAGTACACCTTGTTCTTTCCTTGTGATTATTTGTATTTGTATTTCTTTATTTTGTATAGCGTGCCGGGCCCAATTCACAAATTCCCAGAATGCTTTAGCAACACTCGACCTAGAGGCCTCCCGAAATTCTTCCCAGGCTTTTATTTCCAGTGCTAGTTTCTGCTCTTCGAACACCGCCCGATAACTAGCTCTTGCCTGAATTATCTCCCCCGAGAACTACCAGGAGATTTTGATACCGTTAGGAGGACTTTTTTGGCCAAAATACAGGAGTCGTCAAACCACTCCCTTTTGCTTGAGCTCCCCTCCCATGAGTGCTGCACCACAAAACCCTTTATGAGTGCCTCCAGTATATTAATAAAAGGCTCCACCAACCGCTCCGGGTTAACGGCACCATCTAGGATGCACCGGATATCCACCATTTTATCAGCCAGAAAATCGTGGTGCAAATCTCCCAAATTTTTCCACTGTTAATTCTCCTTGTGGACACATCTTGCGAGTTTCCCACACAAGAGAGACCATCTTGCTCACCTGCTACACTCTCAATTCCCCTTAGTTTCAAAGCAATTGGGTTATGATCGCTACTTGGGTCCAGCACAACTTCAAAAGCCACTATCCTCTCCCACAGTCCCACTGAGACACAAAAATAATCTACAGTAGACGAATCCAGGTGATTGTTAAAAGTCTGATTACCCAGAATATGAGGGGATATGCAACCCTTTATGGAAAGCATTCCCCATTGGTTTAGCCAAGGGCAAAATTGCAAACCCTTCCCACACACGCGAACATCCTTCATTTGCCTGTTGGGGATAGATAGGGATAAGTCCTTCTGGAGGTCGAGCAAATCTCCCAAAGGGCCCGTTCCCATTCGGACGTTAAAGTCTCCACCCCAGACACAATTAGCACGACTATTCCCCTGATTCCAGACTTGCTCATCAATAAAGGTCTGCAGTTTATCCAGTTTGTTAACAACAGCCTTATGGGGACTGTTATAGAAAATAAGGCTTGCTACTGGATCCCCTGAGAGGGTAAGATCACAGTATCTGTAAGAAGTCCAAGTTGGTATCCACTACTTTCACCTTGCATTTCAATGAGACCATAACCAATATTGCCAATCCCCCATAGCATCTGCCTCGACTATTTTTCGTAGCCGGGATCTCGTAGGAAACATAACTATCGAGAAGGGGAGTTTCTTGTGCCCACGTTTCCTGCAGAAGAATTATTTCGTAGGCATTCAGAAACATTACAATTTTCTCCCTCACAAATTTTGCTCTGGCCCCGCTATATTCCACGAGAGCAGACCCATCATCAAGGGTGCATTCACTTGCCCACCCAGGCTTTCTACTAGCTCACTGTTCACAACATCCCCCCGCACTCCTCTTTCCCCATACGCTGTTACAATCGTGACCGGGGCCGTTATGGTGGGGGAAGAAACCGTCTGTCAGTCTATCTCTTTGATAGATGAGAGAAGGTCAAACCAAATAGAAATCGTAACGCCCAAGGGTGCCACCCTTTTGTCATTCCTACTATGTAGTAGAGGTCAAGGGGACCAACATGTGACTTCGAGGACCTTTGCCACTATCAAGAAATACAAAGTCAAGAAACAAGTGCAAGAAATTATAAATCACAGAAACTGTGAGCAACTGTTTTCGACAAGGAGTCAAAGGGGAGTAGAACGGGGGGGGGGGTAGGGAGGGACTGAGGAGTAAGGTCCTAGCAAGGTTTGGGAAAGGCGGAGAGTGCTGGTTATACTTAGCCCCACCTTGCTTGGTGTGAACAATATAAAGCTGAATGTGTACATTTATATGGTTGCCAGTGTTCTATTGACCCCTCAGCCATGATACATTCAAGCCCACAGACAGACACAACAACAGACCAATGGACCTCTTTCCATGGTGCCCACAGTCACCTGGTGCTGAGGCAGCCATTTTAATGTCCAACATCATGGCCATGCATTTATTTAGTTTCTGGAAATTGCATGGATAGGTTTACTTCGCATTTTTTTTTTAGGATGTACATGGTTTGGCCATAAGGTGTTATATAGAACTGCAAGCAATGGATTTCATGTGGACGAAATGAAAGACAAAAAACCATGAGCAGCTACTTTGTCCTTCTTTTCTCCAAAGCTGTATATTCTCTGGGCCATGCAATGTTTCTTGATATGTGGGCAACAGCACAGACATCCAGGAAATACAACATACGTCAACAATAAATAGTATCAATAGATGATGGTCCTGATGACATAGGATCTTCATGTACGTGGGGTATGTGTGGTGAAAATTTGAGCCACCCAATGCTACTCTCAATCCGCTGAAATTACGATTTGTGAGTCAATAATGAGCCTCACAAATGGCTGTTGCATAGAGAGGTGGAGTGAAGGGTGGTGTACAGAAGTGGCAAGGAGAGAATGTGTGGGAGTTCCAATGAGCTTCTGACATTACTCACGATCAGTGAGTTAGGGTGTTCTCCACATGCAAGAGGTAGTACTTGGAAATTGCCCTATTCCGTGAGAGCAAAAACAAAGGGGTGATGGCTGGAAGTTTAGAATGAATCTTAACCTCTGGCATTGCTCTGGGCAACCCTCCAGACCATCGTTCTTCACATGCCAAGCCATTACACAAGGGGAAAGACCATATGCAAATCAGGCTTGGTCCCACCCCAAAAGGGGCAGTCCAGCCCGAACTGCTACGTCACACTCCCTTCTGCACAAAACCATCTTTCTCCTCTGTGAAAGATAGTGGGCTAAATAATCTGGTAAGGTTCTCGTAACCGGACTAATGTCTGGCAGAGGGACTCCGAGGACCCCCCTTGTTTTTTGCTATTCCATGAGAGTACACCTCATGTACACCTCCTGCGTGCATGTATGCAGACATTTGCAGCATCGAATCTGTGGCGTGTGGCACTGGATGAGAATATTCCTGATTTAGCCTGACTTCCTGATGCAGTGTTGTGAGGGCTAGAATCTGGGATTTTCTCTCAAAAGCAAAATGGAGTCCACTCTCACTTACTACTACTGTGTAAAATGAATAAAATGGACAATTACCTTCACACACAGTGCCCAATTCCTTGGGTCACACAAGGGAAAAAAGTCAATTTGCATAATTTTTGTCCCGGGTCAATTTATTGTAAAATATATCCATGGAGCTTATTTCAAAAGAACCAATTAAACGCCCTCACACATTACTGAAATAGCATCTGAACGGCCAATCAGGATGATGCATTCATGGGTTCAAGACATTTCAATAAGGGACTTGGGAAGCTTATGCATTTTCCCACCACTGCATAGTATTTCCAGTTAGTCTAATAAAAGGTATCAAGACTTGCATTTTGTGTGATTTTTGACAGTGGACTGACATAGCGTCAACCCTTCCTTTGCATAATCAATATTTATACATATATTGGGCCATTTAAGCGTGCCAGAATCTAGCCCGGTGTGTTGGAATCCAGTCATCTTTGTGAATGTTAAAATCCAACCCTTGCCAGCTAATGGTGCTGACTGGCCCTCAATAAAATTATACTGCCAGATGTACATCAACATTTTGACAGGTGGGAATGCCCCCTGCATGCTCTTAGTCCCACCCCCTTTTGATACGGGATTGATATACACTTGATATACATTGAATATAAAATCGATATCAAAGATATCTATTTTATATCAAATGCATATTTCTTTATATAAATTGTTTTTGTAGTTTTATATCAAAAGGATACAAAGTGAATATAAATCTTGTATAAAAATGATATAAAGTGAATATCAAATTTATATACAAATGTGTCTGGGAGCGTGCGTCTGCAAACAGGTACTGTGAACTTAGGGTTTTGCGGCGTGACGCGACGATGACACAGGAGTGGTTTTGGCCTTTAAGGCGCTAGGAACCGAGTATACATTTTATATTAAAAAGATCTTTAAAGTATTCGATATTAAATTATATTGATTTTAATCATTTTATATCAGTGCACGCCTGGGCCTTCCTTTACAGTCCATGGCCCAAGGCCCTTGTGCCACAGACTTGGGTAAAGAAAGGCCCAGGCGGCCCCCACTACCTTGGTCCTTGTACTCTCGCCCGCTGCCGGGGACACACGTGGGCCAAGGAGTCCTTGGCCCACGTGCGTCCCAGGTAGCGGGCGGGAGTCTCTAGAGTCTTCAAATAGGTCTGCCGCCATTTTGTTCTGTTTGTCATGTGTGGAGTCGTGAGCTGCTGTCTTCATTCTTTCAGTCTGGCTGCAGAAATTTCATTTGTGGAGAGCTGCCTCTCACCCCCTCCTCCTCTTGCCCCTTCTCCCCCCCCACTAACCCTCCCTGTACGGAGCAGGTTTGTTTGTGTGATATAAAGTCCTTCTGTTGGACTGGGAGTTTGGAAAAAAATGTTTCTCCTGTATTCTGACTTGTGTAAGTGTTTCTCCCATTGATTTCAACTGAAATGCTGGATGCTAGCGACTCTCTTTCCACCAGAATTGCAGCTTCAGGGGAAAAAAGTGTTTCCCCTTTCTGCCTGCCTGATTGTTGCCCAGGGGAAGGGTTGCACTTCCCCCTGTCACCACGTGTTATATGGTAGAACGGTGTGGGTCTCCCAGAACTGTTCTCTACAGAAAGGGGAAGGTATTTCTTTATGCTCTATAGGGTTTCCCACACTCTTCCTTGCCTTGGATCTGTAACTGCGTTTCTCGGTTTTCCCTCTCTTGCAGGGACGGGGATTCTGGGTGAAGTGGCCCTTATTTTTTTGGTCCTTCAAAATGCCCTGGGTAACGTGTCCTTCGTGCATGGTCTTCCAAGTTCCTCATGGCTTTGAGGACCTGGTGATTTCTTGATGTCTGAATGGCTTGTTTGTGTTTAGCTATTGCCATACAAAAGACAGCAACGTGCTCACCTTGGAAGCAAGACGACACAGAGCACCACAGGTTCGATCCCCAGGTCCACACTTAGAATCCTCTGGGTATTAAGGGCGTTACAAATAACCTATCAATATCACGAATATCATTTTGGGAACATGTTTGGCCTTTGATCTGTTTTCCATTGACGTGTGAATTCTTAGAGACTAAAGACCTTACAGCCTCAGTTTTAAGGATGGGTATAAGTAGTAAAATGTGTGACATCTCCATCTGCATGTGCACCCGGAAAATCATTTTCTTGCAGAAAAATCACATGGATTGCTAAACCACACAGAGTTTGTTTACTGATGTCTTTTCCACACAGTGATTCTGTGCAGGAAATGCACACATCAGAGTAATGAGGCATGCAGAAAGCATTTCTTTACACATGAAACATCTCCTTGAATTAAGACCTACTCAATGCATGTGTATTTCCAGTTAGAACAGTACTATGTGATTCCATCGAGTTTTTTTGAACGTGGCATGAGAATTCTTTTATGACATTTTGCCGCAAATGTATGTGCACCTGACCCCTCTCAAGCCCCCTCTACCTTTTTTATTACCCTAACCCACCCCCCAGATACATTTGCAGCAAAACGTGATGATGAAAACAATGCAATGACTTCCCCTTCCATGGAAAATCCACTGATGGAACCTCCCTATCCTGTTAGAACAGTTGAGTAACCGCCAACACCTGAAACCATGCATACATCAAGGGGTGAGATCAATCTAAAAGGAAGAAAAGTAGCATATTTGGTAAAAGAGGGAACCATGGATGGGGTTCCAGCACACCTTTGCCCAGAGGAACATTCTGAAACAGTAAGCACATGGGCAGCTAGATTAAGGGCAGTGAGCCCAGCAGGTAGCCTAGCACCCCCTCAACCTACTCAGCAAGCTACACCACAACATCTCCCCGAACAGCCTCCGGCGAGCAGGCACCACGTCAGCCACCACAGCAAACTGCCCAGTGTACCACCAGTAGAGGAGGAGGAGAGTGTCAGGGGTGCAGGCAATCTCTTTAAAAAATCCACCAGCTGTGTGGCCCCAGGTTACTACATGGTCACTCCTGGCTGTAGTCCAGGGCGACGCTGAATAAAACAGAGGTCCTAACCGCAATAGCCCCAAGTGGAAACTGCTCACTCTATTGCACTTCTGTGAAAGTTGCCCATTCCAGTCCCCGGTAGAAGGGGAGCAGGACATTACACTGCCTCATGTCCCACACCCTCACAGGTGGCATTATGCGACAAACAGACCACCATGTCGTGTTCCTGAGGGATCCAATTAATATTAATGGGATGGAAGCAAAATGTTCTGCAATTTTTGGATTGGTTTCTTGTCTTTCCATTGAATTGATTTTTATCTACAACCTTTATATCATGCATTTGATTTATCATGCGGGCAAACTTTCATTAGTTCAAATGTCATTCAAATTGCCAACAGTTAACTCAGCAAACACTTCCTTTGAGAAAGGAAACGTGGGGAGCGTCCAGCCCCTTCTCTATCCCTTGCTCCCCTCCCTTCATGCTATTACCTAAGAGCAGTGCACATCTTTTGTTAAGAAGCTGCATTCCCTTTGCACCTACTGCCCACTCCCAAGCCCCTCCACACACCCCCAACAAGCGCCACCCTGCAGAACCCTCACAGCAGCCTCTATGCCCCTGCACTCTCCTCCATGTCACGCAGCGCATTCCCCTTTTCGCAGCCCCCAACCCGTGCTTGCCTCCGACACAGCACACCATCATTCAATTCTAACAAATGGGTCATTTTCTCTCTGACCATCCCCAACCACATATCTCATCAGCACACTCTCCTGGGACTGTCCCCATAGTCCCGCCAGAGTGTAATGGTGTATCTCTGGGTTAGGCTCCAACGCATTGCAAAAGAGGCAAGCACCCCACCTCAACTTCACAGGTTGGCCCAACAGCCTACACGGCAACCACCAAGAGAGGAAATAAGGGTGATGGTACTTGAGTGGTCATAGTTTTGCTCTTATTCCGAACGGTACATCGTACTATTTGTTCTTTTACTTCCTCAGTGATCTGCATCTCTGTGGGTATACTATTTTTTTCATCCAGCATAGTTTACAAAATTGTGTACATCTTAGTCTGCAAGGGAGTGCAATGCAGCTTGCTCACAAAGTACTTTTTATTGCATAATGACGCCTTGCACCAGAATGTTGAGGCATGAGCGTGACGCTTCCCTGTCTTCCTGCATAATGCAGCTAATAGTCATTTTGCTTAATTGAAAAGTCCCTTGTGAAAAGAGGTGTAATTACTGACAACAGGTGCCTCTCTGACCTTAAGGGATATGTTGGTATCTTTCCAAGAAACCTCTCATGATCTAGCAACACAGATGTGCAAATACAAGAAACATATATGCATCACGAGGAAAAAGGAGGCCTTACTACTGAATTTCTGACTACAGTGAGCGATGCACATGCATACAAAACGGGTGCGCGTCCGCCGGTATGAGGAACAAGCATTGGCAATGCCAACAGTTTGGACTTTTGTGTAAGCATGGGAAAGACACTTTGCAGGCACATCCGTAGCAGAATTAACTATCCATTCTGGCAGAAGCAGAAACATGGTGCGAGTACCTGTGCATCTAATAGCAGTGCCTGGAAAATGCTTAAAACGTATGCACAAGCCAAAAATGTTGGCTTTGTCAATGCTTGTGTTTAAAAAGGACCTCAGTGGCTTTGCCATTGCCAATGCTGTTTTTAACAGGACTTCAGCGAAGGGCACGCAGGGTGCTTATAAATCGGGTGCCTGAAGGGCTGCAGCAAATTAATTTTGTAATGTGAGCTCCACAAAGTGCACATTTAAAGCCCCAGAACGAAATAATTATAGAAATGAATTTATTGCTGCATTATACAACTGATGACTGGCACATGGTGGTAGTTGCTGGTACTTTCTTTACACATTGTACTAATGAGTATTCTGGTGCAGCTTCAATGTTACAAGCAGTTAACTCTCTCCTTCATGTCTGAAAACCATTTTAATACTGCCCTGAACCTATGTTGCCCTTTCTCAGATCAGTCTCTCACTTTGTCTTTACAGACTATCAGCAACACCTTACATGAACAAATCCAACTAGTCCATGGTAATTGTGAAACTAAAAACATCGGACTTCAACCTCCACAGTGCACCTTCTGGGATTTGGATTTCCTATAGCCTGCGAAGGAGTTCATTGCAGTGACCATTCTCCAGAACGACAAGGCAGGTGAGCTAGCATGAGTCTTTTGCAGGGTTGGCTGCTCAGGGCACTCCAACTCTGTTTGGGTTCATCTTTAGTAAAAAAAAAAAGCCACACAGCTATCTTGGTTACATTTATTTTGAAAAGAAGCACATGTTTGTGGGCATCAATGAGGTGGGGAAAATCTGATGAACAGTACAGACTAATGGTATATATGGCTAGCTGAGAGGGTGGCATTTGAAAATGGAAAGTCATAAGGTATATAATGCTAAAAGGCCTGCTTATGGTTCAACGGAAGCAAACTTGTCCATTTGGAAACTTTTTTGAAGGATAGGATTGGGTGGTCGTTCCCACTTACCTCATGATGTCCTGGTATCTTCCAGTTGGATGGTATACAGTGATTTCAGTTTTACCGCTGAAGAATCCCAAAGTCTTTGAAACATCAGAATGTCTTCTTTCAAATCTTCACCATTGCTCCCACAGTGCTTGGGAGGGGTCGGGTGCGTATGATGCAGTTGGAAAAATCTCCCCACATTGTAAACAATGTTTTTTTAGAACAGTATTAATAGAACAAACACTCATCATTTCTTCCATAAGCACTCATTTGCCAAACAAGCTGCAATACGTACTGTGTGGCTGGTGTCACATTTGCTAATGGGCATATATGTTAACTCATGCATAGATAACATCGGCAATTATACTCAACTGTACTGGTCGATAAGTACAGCTGAGTTGTATATAATTGCAGATGTTATCTGTGCCTAGTACAGACAAATTATACTTATGTGTTATTAAAGAGCATACCTAACAATTACTACATGATCCCATATACATATGTACATAATCATTGTGCTTATTAACAGGTGTCACTCTTGCTGAAAATAAATTCAGTGGATCAATTACCCTCAAAACCATTTTCTGGACTCGCACACAGTGAAAAACTGGAGGTGAAAAGACTAGGGCCTGGTCGGCCAGATTTAAAAATTGAACAGTCCCCAAAAGACAGGGGAAAGGCTGACACACTCACATTTTCCATGGTTTGGTATGAAAAGAAGACATGGCTCACTGGTAGCATTGCTAAGCAGTCTTTGTTCTGCTCCCCCTGCCTGCTGTTTGGAGGTGAAACGGCCTGGAGGAAAACAGGAGTCACTGAATTAAAGCATTTGTCAGACAAAGAAATCGTGCAAATGGCTTACTGAGAATACATTACAGCTGCACATGTTGGGAAGTGTGAACATTGCAACACAGTTGGACGATGCCTATCGCCGGAGCGGGATGAAGCACAATGAGGATGTGGATAAAAACCGATACATCTTGTCAAAGTTAATCGACTGTGTGCGTTTTTGCGGTGCATTTCAATTGGCTTTACGTGGCCATGATGAAACTGAAGATTCTTTGAATCCTGGTGTATTTAGAGGCCTGGTGGATTTTGTATCCAGCATAGACAGTGAAATGGAACTGCATTTAAAGAATGGAACAGTATTCACAGGCACTTCAATTCAGAATGAGCTGCTGGACTGCATGCTCAAAGTCACCAGAGAGATCATTGTAGAGCAGTTAAAACGCACAGATTATGTGGCTATTCAGGCAGACGATACAACCAATGTTTCCACTAAGGCTCAGTCTGTGCTAGTCTATCACTACATTGATGAACAATACAGAATTGTTGAAAGGTTTTATGGATTTACTCATCTGAAAGACTCTAGTGCGCAAACCATTGCTACTGCCATCATGGAAAAATTGGACAAAATATTCCCTGAAGATTGCAACAAAAAAAGTAATTGCGTAAACATATGATGGTGCAAGTGTAGTGAGGGGGGGTGTCTGGTGGAGTCCAAAAGAAAGTAGCTGAAGTGTATCAAAAATCCCTATTATGTACATTGTTATGCACACCAGCTTAACCTCATCATGGAACAAGCTGTTTCCAAAATCTCAGAAGCTCGAATTTTCTTTACTGATATCTCTGGCTTCTGTACATTTTGTCCTCATTCTCCAAAAAGAACCGAAGTTCTAGATGAGGTATCAGATAAAAGACTTCTAAGACCATGTTGCATTCGCTGGAGCTACCATATTCGGGTAGTAGAAGCCATATATCAGCAAAGGGAAGCATTCTGTAGATGCTTTGAGATAATTGAAAGACTGAATGATTTTGAGGGGGTTACTGTGCATGAGGCCCAGGGATTCATTCGAACTCTGAAAGAGAAGGAGTTCCTTTTCTTCCTTTTTTTGTTCAATGACATAATTCCCCCATGTTGACATTCTATATAACCAGCTTCAGAAGCGAGACATTGACTCTGTGTATGTGCAGAAAGCTGCTGCAACTTTTACCAAGTGCATTGGCAGAGTACGTGAAAGCACTGACAATTTGGAAGCTAAACTTCCATCAGAAGCAACGTTTGCAAGTCGCAATATAAATATGAGCACTTTGAATCGTTTGGCAAAAGAAGTATGTGATGATATAGTTACACAAGTCCAAGAACGCTTTGCATTTACTAAACACCTGGAGGGGGCCAAATTGTTGCAGAGTGACTTATTTCAAACACATGGGCAGTCTTTTCCCATTGATGCACTGACTGCAACTGTCCAAGCGTACCCCATGTTAAACAAGGAAAGACTGCGCACTGAGCTTTCAATTGTTTATGAGAGACCAGAATTCTGTTGTTCAAGTGAGGTAATTTCTTTATTAAAATTGTTCATTGAAAACAATCTCGAAGAAGCATTTTGTGAGACAATGCAGTTATTAAAAATTCGGATTACTACACCCATGACAACAGCTGAGTCTGAGCGCTTTTTCTCCACCCTGAAGAGAGTTAAAACATTCGTGAGAAACACAATGACTGAGGATCGTCTGAATGCTTTGGCCATGCTGTCCATGGAAAAAGAACTTATTCAAGAGATCCCTGACTTCAATACATGGACTATTGATAAATTTGCCTCTCTGAACAATAGACGTGCACAATTTGTCTACAAACTTTCAAAATGATTGACCAGTGAATGTTCTGTTACAATAAGCTATTTGCAGTTATTTTGTGGGTTACCTTGAATTCTTTGTTTCAATGGCCTTACATGTTAGGATTTTGTGTAAGGTTGCAGTGATCTATTTGACAGAACAGTGAGAAATGTGAAGTTTGTTTAATTGTTGCTCAGATTATGATGTTATGGTTGTTGGTTGATAACAAAGCACTGAAAATAATAAACTTAGTTAACTATTTATGTTGCATTTCTCTCCATGCAATATGTATGTGCCATTTGTCTGACCTGTGCATTCCACGTGTTTCAACTTTGAGCAACTGAAGCAATGGCAACTCAGCAAGGCAGACAACCATTAGAGGTAGGACAAATGTTGCATTAATTAAGTGGTTAAAAACTAAAGTAATATTTTAGCTTAGTTTCTCCCCTTTCAGAAAATGCCTAAAATCCCACCTTAGTAAGAGGATGAACGCATATTAATGCAAGTAACAGCATGACAAACATATATGTTTCCATCATTACTGACTATATAATGAATTTCTTTATGCATACACCATAGTACCAGCTATTCTCAATACAAGCTGCTGTAAAATACATCATCACACGTGCACACGTAAGAATAATGTACCACCATTAGTATGTAAAACCTAATGCTTTTTGTCATATTTCGGTGGGTTTTTTGGACAGTAAATTGCACATATTGGAGGCCATTTTTTCAAAAACTTCACGGGGGAGAACCCCCTCGCACCCAGTTGGGTGGTGTGGGCTCGAACCCTGCACACGCTTGCTCAAAAAGTCCCCCAGGGAAATTTACACCCACCAGCTTTCAAAGTCATCAGCCACCACTGTTCCAGACGCCTATCCAGAAATCACCTGGTTAGCCTGGTGGTGAACACCGATCCGCAGTCCCGGGGTAGAACACATTGGATAGCTTTGTGGCTGGAGGGAGATGTGCAAACATTGTTTGGTGCACTTCCCGCAACACCCCATATAAGCCATAGTTTTGACGGGCTATGTACGAAGCATAGCAAAGTATTTACATTATATTCCTGTGCCGGTTCAAGGCTCTTAAGCCATGACCTGTGGTCAACAATGAATATTCTTTATCAGTCAAATGTCAGAATGGAGATCGCTGTCAGTGTTTTGAAAATCTATTCGAGCAATCTCATGCAAAACGATCAAATGGTAACCAGATTTGTTAACAAGACGTTACCTAATGTGTATAGATCTTGCAAAATGTTTACAGTGTCAAAAATGTAAATGTGAATCGTCTATACAGTAATACATGTATCAATAAAATAGCTATTTAAAAAAAAAAAACATTGTGAGTTATTATACATATTAAATAATATAACATAATAAAGAATCAGTCTGTTTTATTAATTGAAAACATTCATTAATAGAAAAGGTCATATTTAATACAGAAAGATTTTTTTATACTGCAACCATCCCAATACAAATAGAAAACAAACATATAGATTCAACAATGGGTGGTGCACTGCATTTTTCGTATAACCATATAGGCCTGTCATGTCTTCAGCATGGCCTAAATGGTTCTGAGTCATGGGGGTGGGTAAAGATTCCTTAAACCAGCTGTTATTCCATTCCTTTTCAGGGCTGGGGGAGCAAGTACTGTTTATAGGGGTAAATAAAGAGCTTTGTTGTTGGCGAGGAGTTGCGGAAGCACCAGTTTCTAACTGCTCCAAAAGGCGTTGTAGGGCTACATTACCCACAACGGATGTCAGAATATTTAAATCAGTGACCGCTTGCATTAACTCATTCAACCTGATGGGGGCATTTATTATAGCAGTGGGGTGTCGATTTCTAACAACCCGTACTAGATTGTGCAGGTTTGTGCCCCTGACAACCCTGCCTCTGTAGATAAACTCTCCCCTATCGGTCCATGCGGCTACATCCTTTCCAAGTTTCATCTTATGTAACAATAGTTCTGCGTTGGGTTTATAGCATTGGCTAAGAGTGTTCACCACATGAGCCACTACCGGGTCTGCCTGTGGTGGAGCCTTCACACCTGTAGATTCTTTGGGCGGCATGAATCCAGTACGTTTATTTTCTCTACATCGCTGTGTCAGGCATGGCATGGTTTAAGTATTTATGTAGCATATCCGTATACAAGGCCGCTTTATCATGCAACGCTAAATCAGGTCTGTTTAAAACATCCATCATTTCCGAGTTAAGATGCATGGTAACAACCTTTCGTATATCCCAATCCGGCGTGATTGTGGGAGTCGTCAGGGTTTCTAACTGACGCTTGTCCAGCAAATGCATTTTATGGGTGTGTTCCATTACTTCCTCCCAAGCAAACTAATGATTAACATTAGGGCTATGCCTATGGGCGAGCCTATGAATCTGCTGGTCTGCAAGACCACTTTTCTTTTAGCCCTTACCGATATTTGCTCACTGCCCAGTTTCTTAATGACGTTCCTTTTCTTTTTCAACACACTTATTTGACGGTATTTGTATTTGTATTTGCACTTTATTGTATTTTATATAGCACCTTAAACCAAAGAGCTGCACATTTTAAAAACGGGGTACAGTACAGAATAATGATAGGCAGTAAACATCCATCCCGGGAGCAAGCAATCCTGCGTAATGAAGAAAATGGGTTTTCACAGAGAGATTAAAGAGAGAGTACACAGTGATAGAGCAGAGAGAGAGAGTGGGTGAGCATTCCAATGTAAAGGAGCAAAAAGCTGAAAAGATCAGAAACGGGACTGGTCACATGGAGGACGGGGAACGTTCAGTCTAAAGAGACAAGAAGAGCAGAGAGAACGGAAGGGAGTATAGAAAGATAAGAGTACAGCAAGATAGTCAGGTGCAAGCCCGTAGAGGGATTTAAAGACTAAGCAAAGAAAATGAAATTTGAGTTGGCAGTGAAAGGGTAACCAGCCAAGTGAGGCAAGTGAAGAGGAGATAGAATCTCAATAAGAGAGAAGACAAAGTAGACAAACAGAAGAATTATATATTGATATTAAGCGGGACGTTTCCCTTTAAAGTGTTCTAAGCAATCACCAAATTAGCGGCCAACAAAACGGTTGAGGCCGTTGCTAGAAAGGCCCTGTGCTGTTGAGGATTGGCATACACAAGCATTTTCAGCAGCATAATGTTTCTTCTTCTGCACGTCAACATGATTAAAGTGCAACCAGGTACTGATGCAATATTGTGCTTAATGTTGTTTTTAAGATGTTTTTCTCTGGATATAAACAGTGGGTAATCCCGGTGGAAATACATCAGTGCACAATCTATAATCCTCTAGAGTGGTTGTTCATCAACCAGGAGATATCTATCGAAAGCCTCTATGAATAAATGCATTTTGCTCAGATACATCTGGCAGGTTATCACGGCTACTGTTTATCACAGGTTTTTTTTAAAAATAACTCTATATAACTAGCGTTTAGTGTTATGGATCTGTTGCTGTTGCACTTGTTAAATACGTTTCCACGATATAACAAATTCTCAGATTGCGTTGATGAGAATATTGAGTAAAGGCTTTTTCTAGTTTGGCATTCTGACCCCTATCGGTAATCAAATCATCCACAATACAATCAAATACACCATTCTCTGATCAATAAACATTTGTCCTTGAGACTGTCAGGCATACCCTCTTCAAACAGAAGGTGTTTTAACTACTGTTGCAAGGTGTTGCAGAGAGGTTCTCGGCAGCTGTAGAACCAGATAATATTATCAGGCATATTGGTTATCGCAGTGTTGGCATTCTTTAAATGTTTATTGACAAATTAACACTTGCCGCAGCTGAAAAGTCCAGCCAGCACACACGTGAAGGGATTTTGTAGCATGGTAACCATAATGAAAAATATTTGAGCATTAACAAACTATGTACAGATATCTAAGTGTGATTGTCACAGGTGAGGTTAAATTACAGCAGGTGGTTTTCCTTTCAAGCTTCTAGGAGTTGATAAAACAAACATTGCTGTATCTGAGCATGTATATCTGGTGTTTAAGCGCTACATAAAAAGCTACAAATAAAATGCACTGCCTTCTGTACCTCCCGTAGAAGCTGTGAATAAAAACAAGATACAATGCACCTCTTAAAAACTGTATAAAAACTATGCATTGTATATCACATCCAACATAGTTTTAGAAGTTATAATAAATCATTCAACATATATAGCAACCCATCCCATCACCCCCCCTGTAAAAAATAATGGGTCGCCATTTGTCAGACACCCCATGACACCTGTTCTCTAGACCTGTTGATAAATCAAAAAAAAACAACTCCACTTATCGGGCCCCCCAGGCAATCCTCAGCCCATTGGTGAATCAAAAAAATAATAACTCCGCTCATTCGGCCCCCTCCTACCCCCACAACCCCAGGCATTCCTCAGGCCCTTTAATAAATCAAAAACAAAAAAGAACAACTCCAAAAGTCGGGGGCCCCAAGCAATCCAGCGGCCCTTATGATTAACAACAAACATGCCCCATCCTCAGCCCTCAAAACAATGCCTCACATCCTGTAGTGCTGGTTCTTGAGATCAAAACCACTATCTGTAGCAGCCCATGATTGATATCTTGGTAGCAGCACCTCTTCCGGTGTATAGTCCCTTGAGTAACAAAGCAGTGAGGGCCACCAACCCATATATACCTTGGGCTTGCAGAAAGTGACGGGGTCCAAAAACCCTGCTTTTTTTCTCGAGACATGATATGATAGGTTATTTATAACATGCTTAATACCCAGAGGTTTCTAAGCGCGGACGCGGGGATCGAACCTGTGCTTGCTCCGTGTGTTTTGTTTCCAAGGCAAGCATGTTGCCCCTGAGCTATCCTCCCAAGACATTTCCAAGACACATGTTGCTGGGGCTCCTTAATCTAGTCCAAACCCATTCTCCATTGGCAGTGGCAACCCCAGGCCTTTGTGGCTTGAAGCCCCCTGAGAACCAACAAATGGCACACTCCACAAATCCTTGCTACGCAGATCCATTCTTGATGATTGCGTGAACCCATCAGCCACATCTATGAGCATCCCTAGATCCATTTCCCCAGGCCTTGATGTTTGTGAGATTGCACAATCCGCGATACACCCTGGATCCATGACATCAGTGTTTGTGGGTTGCGAAAGGCCACATGCCACACACAGTGCTGGAATGCCGCAGAGACCATGATGGTTTGTTGGGCCCTCAAACAACATTCTCATGCCCTCAAAACATTCAGCTTCACAGGTGGTTTTTTCAGGGTCGGCCTGCTGAAACATCCAGTTGTTAAAAGACATTTCTATAAACAACATAAAAAATATAGAATCAGTTTAAAGCACCTTTACACAATAAACATCATCATATTTCAACTGTTAACTCGATGCAGCACCCTAACACTTGCACCATTTAAAAAAAATCAACAATTCCATCCACTTGAATAACAATCCCAGCTGCATCTTCTCCACAACATGTCCAACTAACAGCTGCACCTCCTCAGAGGTACTCTACCTTTTCTCACCTTCCCCCACCAGTTCACTGTCTCGAGAGCCCTCGTTCTATCTAGGCTGGACTACTGCAACAGCCTCTTTCTCAACCTCCCTGTCTCTACTCTGTGCCCGCTACAACTCAGTGTGAATAGAACCGCATGACTTATGCTTGGCCTCAAGCACAGGGACCACATCTCTCTGGCACTGAAATCCCTCCACTGGCTCCCTGTGGCTGCAAGGACCAATTTCAGGACCCTCTGCATTGTCCACAAAGCTTTCTGGGACCTGGGACCTACCTATCTGCAACATTGCCTACCTAAATACTGTCCTTTCCGAGCCCTCCGCTCATCTACCTCTAACCTTCTGCAAGTGAGCAGGTTCTCCAAGCCTCCCTGCTGCCCTCCGTCTTGAGCCGGATCTCCTTATCTTCGGGAAACTCCTTAAGACATTCCTCTTCTCCTCTTCCTTCTCTCTCCCGCTACCCTGCTAACCTCTCTTGCCACTTTATCCCTCTCTCCACCCTTTTTCCGCACAGCCTGCTAACTGGCTGTCTGGTGTACCTCATAGTCTCACAGGTCCCAGGCACCCACGCCAGTCCTCTCGCACTTACCTCCAGGGCTTGCACCTGCCTTATCACTAGAGCACTTGGTAAATAGACTCATGAGAGTGGCATCTCTCAGCACTTACCACTGCTTCTGACTGACTGGGGGAAAACTTGATTCCCTCCCCTAGCAACCACCCGCCTGCACATGACTCACTCCCCTTCCCTCGCCTGCACCTGTCTGCGCACATGCACGATCCGAAAGTATCATGCCTCAAAGATCGTCTCTATGTCTTTCCTTTGTCTCTACTCCCTTCATGGTGGTGCCTACACTTGGAAAAACTGCAGAATCGTCATCAGACCTATTTGCTGTTATCCACACTGTTAATTGTATTAAATGCACTTTTCCATGCACTTATTCTGCCTACTGGAGACTTGTATCCTTCAGAAATTCAAGGGCTCTGAATGACTTGTTTTTTTCCCTTGTTCCCTCCCTCCTTGAGCGCTTTGAAACACTTGCTTTGTATATAGGCACTTTACAAATAAACAATACCAATGTGTTTAAAAAAGTAAATTCCTTTCCTGTAGGTTTACACATTAGCACAAGGCCACACGTTGCAGTGGATCTTTACCACTGGCTAGCTAATCTTTTCTTCATATTATGTTGTGTCATATTTTTTAAGCACTGTCTTTCTCAATACCTGCATAAAATATTTTTTCTGCACACCCTATATTCAAATTCAGGTCGCTAGTAGGTGGCAGACTATTCTCCACAAACACTAACTTATTCAAACTTGACTTCAAAATTAATTTTGACCGTAATAGCAATAAGCAGGGGCGGGGGGGAATTACCACTTCAGGTAATGGCCCGAGGGCCATAGTTACATGCCCTTAAGGAAGGCCCCGGGGCATTACCTGAAGTGGTAAGTCCACCCCCCCCGCTTACTGCTATTAGTACCCCGGCCCATAAGATCAGGGTACTGAAAGCATTTTATTTCTGTTCCGAAACGCTCCAGCGTTTCTGAACTGAAAACAAAAATGTAAAATAAATGGCCGCAAGGGAAGAAAACATGGCGGTCATTGAAAAAAATAGAACAAAGTAAACAAAAAAAATGGCAACATTGGACACAGGAGAAGGAACTACGCGTAGTCCCTTCGCGCTTTCCATGGTGCCCATTAAAAATAAGTAAACAAAAAAAAATGGCCGCCATGGAAAGGAGAGAAGGGACTACATGTAGTCCCTTTGTCCTTTCCTTGGCAGCCTGTCACAGATCAGGAGCGGACGCGCTGGGGACAGAAGTGTTCCAAGCGTGTCTGCTCCCGAAATTGACTGAATAGAAGGTAAACGGGGGTTGTGGGGTTGGGGAGGTAATTCTGAAGATGGACGAGAAGGGAGGGGGACCACACTTACCTCATTCCCCGGAGGGGGAAGATGGCTGTCACCAGCCATGAGGCAGCTCAGAGCGGGGGGGATTTTTGTTGGTAATTCCCCGTTCCGAGCCTCCTCATTGGCTGAGAGGCTGCCACAACACCTCCCCTAGCCGGCTACTAATTGAAATAAAGACACATTTGGCCTCATTATGAGGATGGCGGTAACCTGCCGGTGTGACCGGCGGGTTGCCGCCAACCCTGTAACACTGAATCCTGCGCCTGATTTCTCAGTGCCACCGGGACATTACAAGTCCCGGCAGCGCGGCAAGTCAGGCGCTGGATTTTGTAAGTCCCTATTACCATATGGGAGTGGGGAGATGGAAGCACCAACACCGTTGCTAACGGTGCCGGTGCTTCAGTGAAAACGTCTGCCTACTGGGGCCGTTGCACCCGCGCAACAGCCCCGGCAGGCAAACTCGTAGCGTAGTGTGGTGGTCTGGAAACAAGGGTGCCAGTAAGCTGTGTGTCAACAACGCCTTCTGGGGACTGGGACCAAAATATCTCCAGCTTTCTCTTCTGATATATCTTCCTACTCAAGCCCTCCGCTCCTCCACCCCCAACTCCTTGAGGGTCAGACGCTTTTCCGAGCAACGAGCTGGGGGCAGATCTGTCTCTTCGGCAGGGGCCTCCCTCTGGGACAGTCTCCCTGTCTCTCTGAAACTTGAGTAGAACCATCTCCGGTTCCGGTAGCAGCTCAAGACTTTCTTCTTTGCTTCTGCCTTCTCTCTTCCTCTCCCCTACTGATCTCCTGTCTGAAACTACACTGGTTACCTGGCTACCCTCTGAATCAAGGACCCCGGTCCCTGCCCTTCCAGCTGTACACCTACACTGCCTCCTGGCAACCCTGCACTTGGGGCCGTATCTGTAACCCTACAGTCCCCCATGTGCACTATCTATCACTTGTTTTTTTGCACTTAACCTTGCACTGCCACCTGCTGGCCGTACTTCTTGTTTCTTGATGTTTAGATCCTATGTCCTGCACTTGCTCCTGAACTCGGCACTTTTCCCTTTTCCTCTCCCCTGCTCTTGCGTGATCCCAATGTCACTCAGCCTAGTAAGATCGTTGTCTTGTCCCTCCTGTTCCCATCCCCGGCTCGCTGCGCTTTGAAGCACCTGTGTATCAGCGCTAGAAATAAAATATCATATCATTTCATACCACCACACTCGTAATGAGGCCAACATGCAGTGTGTTTCAAAGGCCACAAGAATTGTCAGCCCCATGGCCATTTGTATTATTTTCATTTAACTGCAGCAATCATTGCCAACAGCGCTCTGTCATTTTGTATCTGTCTGTACATGCATTGATCTTTCCCATTAGTGCTGTAAAACCACCCTTTATATATGAAAAGGCAAATAGTTGTTAATATTTTTTTTAAACACAGTGCTGCCAAATGCAATAGCTTGTCTCAGCCCTGTAAAACGCACTTTATCTATTTACATGCGCCACCAGGCCAGCCTCTATTTGCACTCCATCAAATATAATGTTAGTAGCAGATCAAGCTGTAGCCTGATATTGTCTATATTTTTAATCACGCTATAGCACTTGAGACCTCCTTTGTCATAATATATTTTCAATGGTTTCATGCCCGGCTATGGGGCGAACATGCCCAGGCCTAAAAAATACAACCGGCTATTATGAACAATATTTTTATTCCACACTTATACATTTTTATTCACCTTAAAATAAAAAAACCCTCCCAAACCTATTTTTAGCTCAGTCCTGTCCTTTACATTTTAAAATTATGATGGCATGCCTTAAAAAACACAACCTCTTTTTATATTAAATCTCTATAAAAATGTAAAAGTGTTATAAATTATGACATCAGCTACTGCGCATGAATTTATATTGAATGTAAATAAAAGTGTTATGAAATCGTGCCGTCAGCTATATATTTGAAAGGCCAAACCCATTTCCACGTCATCAATGACCCACATCGCAAAACCCTAAGTTCACTGTCCCTGTCTACCAAGCTCACTTCGACCTCAAACAGGCAGCGGCGCAGATGCACACACCCAGCCACTTGTTTATATGAATTTGATATTCACTTTATATCGTTTTTATGTAAGATTTATATTCACTGTATATCCTTTTGATATAAAACTAGAAAAACACTTTATATAAAGAAATATACATTTGATATAAAATAGAGATAATCTTTGATATCAATTTTTTATTACATTTATTCCAAGCTTATATCAATCCCATATCAAAAGGGGGTGGGAATAGGAACACACAGGGGGCGTTCCCACCTGTCAAAATTTTTATTTACAAAAAAGGAGACCCCATGTCCTACTACTGTCAATAAAGGACATTTACCGAAGAGAAATTGAGGCAACAATGATTTTGTATGCAAAATAGATGCTGCGTGTGAGGCGAGGCGATTCCCTACAGAAATGTCACAGTGGGGTAGGACGCATGAAAAGTGAGACAATATAAAGAAATACAAAATGTACATGTTTTGGCAAAAATTATGGCATTTGTAAGCAACAATAAATGCTACAGGCATAACACAGAAATTATTGCTGTATGTCGAGGTTAATGTATGCACTGGTTTTAACAGTATGAAAGATGAGGACACTTTCACTATGACTAATACAACGAGAAAGGGAAATATAATATAAACAGAAATAGGAAAAAGACAAGAAAACCTTCACTAATAGAAATAGAAAACAGACAAAAGCATATTTGCTATTGTTATCATTATATGTGTATCTATGGTAATGAGTAAATGACGTCACTTCAGTACATTCCACTAAATACATGCTCTATTATCGTGTAACAAAAAGGCACACACACTGGTTTTTCATTTCTCAAAATAATTTAAGTCAATAGCGCATTGATTTTATGAAATGTAATATTTGCACACACGCTTTTGATTTTGAAGGGCCTTTTATGGAATTGTTTGACCTCCCAGTTTAATCATTTGATTAGTGAATAATAGGACTTGTGGGAGCACTATTAGGACTTTCAGCTTAGTCCTAAGTGAGAGGGGGGGCTGCACCATAAGTCGCGCAGCAGATGGGATGTGAACAGGTAATGACAGACCGCAGCCTGTGTACAACTCATATGACCTTTGCGACGTCGGCGCTTTCTAGGAGCTAAATGTAGCTAGCAAGAGCAACCCAACACAAAATGCTGCCCAGAGATTGGAGCAATGAGCTGAGAGATTCTTGGCGACACTTTGGAAAAGGCGCGTAAAGGAGCAACAGAGTATCCGATTACTGACAAGTGCGTGTACCTTCAGGGTTGCTTCTGTACTAAGCAGTGTGTTTCTGCATCTCTGCAATTGTTCTTTGTTAACTGACTGTAGCTTCTAGTTTTCAATACAGTTTGTTCAAGAAATATATACAGTGTTTGAACATTGGGGTCAAAGATTATGTGGAGTCACTTTCTGCGCTGTCATTGAAAGGTCATAGGCTATGTGGTGCCACTTCCCGCAAAGGCAGAAGCCGGTCTTATGGATCTATTCTTGAAAAGCAGCAAAAGTTGGGTATTAAAGATCCATAGTTAGAACTATTGATTATTGTAGAAAAAAACCTTTCACTTGAAATGTGAAAGTAGGATGGTGTACTTGAGCCAATTCACACATTCCACAGCGCCACCTAGCAGCCATCGCTGGAAGTTCACCTCTGGTCCAGCGCCACCACATCAGCAGTGAATTGTGGGTTTGCACAATAGCCCAAATAAAATACGTGCCAATTGATTTTCAGTTAGCATGAGAGCTGCCAGTGTATCCAGTCTGCCCAGGTCCCCTCCCCCGTAGATGCATAGATAAAGCCATCCTCTCAAGGGAGCACTGGGAGCCAATAGGAATATTGCCTCTGAACAACAGCTTTGCAGATGCATCTCTGTCTATGCTATGCATGCTCCTCCAGCTGTCGCTTTGCTGACTCCATCTCATTCCTCACACCTGCTGCTTCTCTTTCATCAACATGTCAGGCCTGCCTCCTCGCCAGTATGTCCCCCCGTCGCTCCACCAAGACCCCCGCTCCTCAGAGCATTCGTGGGCACGCTCGGGCCTCTTGGATTCACTCTTCTGATGTAAATGTGAGTGGAAACCTCTCATTTTGTGCCTGGAGTCGCTCTGACTGCGCCGCTGCCACCAATCAGTGTTTCCCGCCTCTTTTCCGTCTCCTGCCTGGCGCCAATGAGGCATGTTTTGTTCAGTCGCAGCGATTCCTTCTTCGGAGCCCCTATGCCTCTGCTGCCTGGCCGAGACGGCACACGCATTTCTCACTGCGCACGCTGGGCCTTGGCACCAGGCAGTACACGCGTTTCTCACTGCGCACGCTGGGCCTTGGCACCAGGCGGTACACGCGTTTCTCACTGCGCACGCTGGACCTTGGCACCAGGCGGTACACGCGTTTCTCACTGCGCACGCTGGGCCTTGGCACCAGGAGGTACACGCGTTTCTCACTGCGCACGCTGGGCCTTGGCACCAGGCGGTACACGCATTTCTCACTGCACACGCTGGGCCTTGGCACCAGGCGGTACACGCATTTCTCACTGCGCAAGCTGGGCCTTGGCACAGGCGGTAAACGCGTTTCTCACTGCGCATGCTGGGCCTTGGCAATGCATTATGGCCCAGAAGGACCGGTTTTCATTTCACACAGGCCTCGTGTTGCTGGAAGACAATGAGCAAAGCAATGTGTGGGTTGCAGGTCTGCAGACCCCTCTTAACACTTAGCGCCCTCTGTTCTGTTTTGAGGTATTTTGACTTCCAATTGGAATTGGCTTTCATCACTATCATCCATGCGGCAATGCTGTGTTTGTACCTTTCAATCTGTGCAGGTAATGAGGGAAATATGCCGAATAACAATACATATTGGGCCTCATTACATGGACGGCGGTAACCATGGCGCCATGGTTGCTGCCGGTATTTTACCGAGTCCGCCATGGTGAATGGCCGAATTACCGCCCTATTCCAAGGTGTGTGGGGGCGGTAATTCCCCATTCACCATGGCACTTCCCCATTCCCATTTCTGCCCCCATAGGGCTCAATGGGAATAGGGAAGGCGGTAATTACGGTACTGCAAATTGCGGTACCGTAATTACCCCCAAGACCCCTTTGCGGGTCCCGTCCTTAACGGCTGGTAAAACCAGCCGTTAAGGTAGGGTCCCACAAAGGGGCCTCGTAGTAAGGCGATAAGGGTTTACCGGCACTGGTGCCCTTACCGGTACCGGTAAACCCTTACCGCCATCCGTGTAATGAGGCCCATTGTGTTTAAAACACAACATAATAAGACTCAAATATTTATTTATTTATTTATTTATTTTGCATTTTTAAAGCGCTCACACAGCCCTCGGGCATCGAGGCACTGTCAGAGGAATTGTTTGTTTTTTAGTTGCATAATCGTTTTTATTTGTCTTAGGGCCTCATTCCGAGTATGGCGGTAAGGGATAGCGGCCACCGGTAACGAGACCGGTGGCGGTAATCCCTTACCACCATACTCCGAGTTCCCTCTGCGCCCTCGCCCTTAATGCCTGCTTTGAGCAGGTGTTAAAGTCGAGGGCGCAAAGGGGCCTCCAAGCCAATAACGGTGACCGTTATGAACGGTCACCGTTATTTGCATCTTCCCCATTCCCATTGAGCCCTATGGGGGCTCATTTGGGAATGGGGAAGAGCCTTGGTGAATGGGGAATTACTGCCCCGCCAACCTTGGAATGGGGCGGTAATTCCGCCATCCACCAAGGCGCTGCCGGTCCGGGTACGGCGTCAACCAAGGCGTTAATAGCGCCATTGGTTAGCGCCGTACTCGGAATGAGGCCCTTAGTTGCATATTTATAGCGCGCTTAAATACCCAGAGGTTTCTAAGCGCGGACCTGGGGATCGAACCTGTGTTGCTTCGTGTCGTTTTGCTTCCAAGGTGAACACATTGCCGCTGAGCTATCCTCCTGGGACAGTGCAATATGGTAGTGCAAAGTCAAAAATTAAATTAATCATGAGCGTCTATGATCAATATGTGCATTACAGGATACTCCAGGGTATGGGTGTCCAGATTTTTCTGACTACATTTCCCATCAGCCCTGCCCGGCATAGGCAATGGTGTAACACCATGACAGTCTATCACCAATATGTGCCTTAGTGGATACTCCAGGGTATGGGTGTCCAGATGTTTCTGACTACATTTCCCATCAGCCCTGCCCGGCATAGGCAATTGTCAGACACCATGGCAGTCACAATCCTAAACACCCGCGAGCCGCTTGTTTCAGACTCGTAGTTCAAGGGAAATGCTCTGTTTGTAATATCAGCAAAAGCAAACTCGTCAAAAAATTCGGATATAGCAACCATTTTGGACACCCGTATGATCACCCTAGCAGTGTACATATGGATGTGGGATCATTATGTAGTACCCCTTCACCCCAAATAAGGAGTTCTGTCCTAATGAACTTGTGCCTGGAGACTTTATCTTAAGCTCTATAGTAAGGGTATGCATCTGTGGCTTTTCAGATGTTTCGGACTACCAACCCCATCAGACCTACTAAGCATACTCAAGGGTGAGGGCTCATGGGAGATGTATTCCAACAAAAGTAAACAGAATTGCAGGTTAAAGTTTTGGTGGTGTTGGTTGATTGTGGGTTACAGGGAATGCTGCCACAGGGCATTGAAAGGGTGTGAGGAAAGGTGGTAGCATGAGAAGTAGGCTATGAGGAGAAAAACATTTTATTGATTGGGAGGGGGTCAAAAAGTAATTTCTTAATATTAAAAGTAAAAATAAGGTGATATCTTTGGAGTGTACATTGTAGGGTAGACATTTGTAGATAACCCCATCACACGATCCTTAACTAGGGTGACCAGACGTCCCGGTTTTGCTGGGACTGTCCCGGTTTTCGGTGTTCTGTCCCCCTTTCTCGAGATTATGTTCCCATTGGAAAATGCAGCGGTCCTGGTTTTTGGTAGTAGGTCTTCAAGATGGCAGGTAGGAATGCACAATCTCGCACAGAAGAAATGCTGCATTTTACAACTTAAGACAGCGTTAGTTTGTGGTAAATTAATTATAATATGTGTTCCTTTGAACAGCAACACTTAAACTCCTTTCTCCTCCAAACACTAGTGAAGTGTAGTGCTTTGACATCCACTTTCAAGAGTTAGTCCTACTTTTATGTTACTTGCCCTGTCCCGTTTTTTTACTTTTGAAATCTGGTCACCTTACCCTTAACTCTGTGAGCTTCTCCATGTGAGATCCTCCTTACCAACCCCCAAAGCCACCCCATTATTGCAGGGTACAGCAAACCCAACGAGGAGGCGTAGTTGTAAACCCTCCGCCCCGCAGACAGAGACTCCCCTGCACCCTTGACCCGGAACCACAAACACTCTTCGGTCCCAAGACCCTAACCCTAGGTTTATAATCATTTTAAATCAGATAACAGCTATTAGAAAAAGTGTTCAGAGATGACTCCATTTTAGGAGGCCATTTTCTTCCTTTGCAAAGAGTTTAGCGCCATCATCACAAAGAGCAATTCAGAACAGCGGGTTGGTTCTCAGTCCTTCTCTCTAAGGGCTGAGGTTCTATAGGGCGGAATGCCGCATATATTCCTTATCATTCCTGCATGTAGTATACTCAGTAAAAAGGTTGTGCGTTTACCACCGCTGGGGCATAAAAAGCTTCTGCGACATGCCACATTCTTCTAAATATTGCATGTGGTGTTTCCAAAATCCCAACATCTGGGTTAGAGGCAATACCAGATACTTTTCTGGTGACAGGACTACAGAAGCATGTAGGACTGCAGCTCTGGGAGGAAAATGTACAGAAGGGTGGGTTGCAGCCTGCGGCCTGGGAATGTGGGCACCGCTGCACACACTCGGGAGCCTTTTGGGAGCGCATCCCCTCCCTTTCAGCCAACATTTTTTTTGTTGTTATGATGCCCTAGTTACAGCCCCAAAAATATGTTATGTACAAAGGGAGAGGAGAAAATCTGGGATATTTTGGGGAAATGTTCACCTTCCTAATGGGACAGCATTTGCAAAACAGTGCATCTTATAATTTCCAAATACCTTATGGGTTAGATACAACCTGTAGTAAAGTGCATGTTATGTTATGTTAGTGGGATTTATACTGAGTATCGCTGCCATTTGCCTGGACTCCAGGTGCTCATTGTATGGTAAAAGTCATTTGGCATTTATAAAACTGTGTATTTCTACCAGTAACTCCCTGCTCTAGTGAAATCTTAAGAATGTTGATATATACTAGTGAAATCATCATCAGCACCTGGCGAATCTTGCCAGGAGCTGATAGGGCTAAACCCCACATACCTAGCAGGCTTGGGCGCTAACGGCCCTAAGCCCTCACCAAGACCCCCAATTCAAGTTCTCCCCAGACTGTGGTGCTTACCGCTATAGTGAAATACGGCTAGGCTGGTTGTCTCTCCACCAATCGAGTAAGAAGTGCTTGATTGTTCTTTGCGATACCCTCATCGGAAGAACCCAAATAGTAATAATTCCTTGTCTCGTGCAACATTTAGGAAACAGGTGAAGACACATCGTTTTCATCTTCCTGAATAGATCACCCCATTTTAGGTTTTCTCATGTTTCTCTTACTTGCTGCGCTCTGAGGCCTACGGGTGTGCAGCGCCGTACAAGAATCAAAATAAATAAATAAACACTGGCCTGGAAGTTTGTCAGCCTAATTGGTGCAATGCCCGTGCAATAACAGAGCAATAAATGCCAGCTGAAGAAAAAAAGGCCTGATGGCTCTTGCAATTATATAGTAGCTAAGAGTACACAGAACCCACAAACCATTAATTGGTACGTGGGGAGCAAAGTGGGACAATGCTGCAGATGCCTGCAGCATCTCTAAGATGCCCTGGAGCAAAGCTTTGTGAATCACATTTACTGGTGAGAACCTTAAGGATGCTTGCGGGCCTCTCTATATTTGCTCCAGTTTCAAGCCTTGAGAATCGTGTACTGGGAAGCAGGTGCACATTTGAGGGGCTTGCGGCCCCCCTCATGATTTGTTCCAGTGGAAGCCTTTCTGAATCAGGTCAGCATGGTGCAGAGGTAATTACTGAACACCAAATCCCAACCTTCTGGAAAATCTCCATTCCCAAAATAAGATAATATCTGGCTGCCTTAGCTGGTTAGCTGGAAAATGTGCACGAACTGGGTTAGTGGACACTCGTTTACTGCTCTCCAGATGCCTTGGACCACAGCTCCTATTACCCCTCCCCTTTTGCAAAATCTGAGGACGACGTAGAAGGTATATCGGAAGAGGCAAATAGAGAGCATTGCAGTAATCGATGTTACTGATTATGAGGGCTGACACAACCGGCGCATGGAGCTTAACCAAGATATAGGGAAGGACCTTGCGTAATGTGCACAGCTTGAAATGGGCCCTTTGGACCACAGAGGAGACCCGATCCGCCATAGACAAAGAAACCAACAGCTTGACACACAGATGAAACAGGCTTGGGGAAAGGGCCAAGCCTCACCGGCCAAAACTCTGGGGTCCAGTACAGAGACAGCGAGGTGGAGCCCACCATTTGGACCTCTGTTTTTCCACCATTGAGTTTGAAGCAGTTACTTGCCAATACCTCGCCAATCGCTAGCAAACAGTTTTTCAGTTGGCCAGCCGATTCAGAATTGGCGAGATCGAGCCGTACAAAAATCTGGGTATCATTGGCTTAAGAATAGTAGAGCAGGCCAAAAGAATGAATTATAGCCAGAAGGGGGCGGATGTAGAGCTTAAACAGAATAGGAGAGAGTGAAGAACCCTGAGGAACACCACAACGTAGAGAAATAGCTAGAGAGCAGAAGGGGGCATAGAGACAGACTGAGTGTGCCCTGACAAAAAGGAAGAGAACAAGGAGAGGACCTGGCCGGAAATACCCACGGTGGAGAGCCAGGAGATTAGGGTAGGGTGGTCGATCGTATCAAATGCTGCTTATAAATCAAGCAGAATGAAGGCACCAACCGCACCCTGATCAACCAGGCGAGTCAGATAGTCTAATACTGAGACCAGCACTGACGCAGTTCCTCTGCCAGGGCGAAACCCAGATTGAAATGGGTCAAAAAAATTAGAGGGTTCAAGAAAGGTAATAAGCAAAGGGGACACCAGTGACTCCATAAGCTTCTTCAGACATGGAAGCAAGGAAATAGGCCTGAAAATTTGATATGACCGTTGTATCAAGCCCCGGCTTCTTCAGTAGTGGAATGACCAACGCGTGTTTAAGGTATGTGGAATAATACCTGAGGTAAAGGAGTCATTAATTGCCTCCGTAAGTTGGGTGAGAATATCCCGGGAGATGTTTTTCAAAACAGAAAGAGGGAAGCTGATTTAAGGTGCACAAGCGCCCCCAGCACATCGTCCTCGGTAAACACAGGAAAGGAGAACCATTGAGATGACGGCAAAGTAGGGTCACTCATGCTCCCAGAAGGGTATTGTGCAGTAGGCAAACAAGAGGCAGCAATACCGCCACATATGTGGCACATTTTTTTGTCAAAGAAGAGGGATAGCGAATCACAAAGCTCCTGGGACACAGGAACATCCGTCAGAGGGACGGCCTGCACTGCCAGGGACTTAAATACCTCAAATAAGGCCCTAAACTGATTTAAAGCCTGTTGAATGCTGTTACTAAAATAGAGCTGTTTAGCAGTCCTAATAGCTTTATGATCATGGCAAGTCGCAACTCCGTAGAGAACCAGGGTTCAGAACGTCTAGTCCTAATGGAGCAGCGTTTACGGGGGGCCAATTTGTCAGCCACAGATGTCAAGGTCTGCGGAAAGGTCACCAAACTCCTATCCGGTCCCTTGGCCAGTTCCCTAAGAATAGCGGACGACAGATCTGGAGAAGACACTTTATGCCAGCTCCGCTTGAGAGCGAACCGTCGTGGGCCAGGCACAGGGAGGGGCACTGTGGGTATAGAAAAGGGTACCGCTACATGGTCCGACCAGGTAATGGGCAGTGCTGGGGCAACAGAAAGAAATGCCAGAGCAGCAAAGATGAAATCAAGAGTGTTAACAAGACGGTGGGTAGAGTAATCAACCAGTTGTTGAAGCCCCAGGTCTTCCATAGAGAGTAGGAATTGTGTGGCCAGCATCCCACCCGTCTCACTAATGGGCAGATTGAAATCGCCTAAAACAACTATGTTTGGATATTTCTGAAGGAGCGAAAATAGTCAGACCAGGATATTCCTCACAAAACCTCCGATCGTAGCCAGGAGGGCAGTAAATCACGAGAAGATATAATGTACATGAGGCAGACAGGGACAGACCAACTAAGATAGCATCCATATTAAGGTCATGTATTAGTGGAAGAGCACAGGGTCGAAACTTGGACTTAGCCACCACTGCAACACCGCCACCTATCCGAGGGGGGGTCGTGATCGCCCCTAAGAATTACATAGTCAGATGGCAGCAATTGAATAATGACAGGGTCAGAATAGGGGCCCAACCATTTTTCAGATATACAGAGCAGATCGGACTGAAGGTCCTCCAACAGGTCACGGCAGCTAAGCATATGCGCTGCCAGGGAGCGAGCATTAAGTAGCAGCCCACGCACCTGAAGATTGAGGGCGAGACATGAGGCAATTTTGCCCTCAAATATTGTGGAGGAAGGAGCCAAAGCCACCAACTCGTCTCACATATAGTGGCGAGCCTGGGAAGAGTGCTTGGCGCTCAAGCGCACCCAGCGCCCAACTGGGGCACAGACGGGCACAGGCAGGCTTGCCTTAAGTGCGCCTTTGGTGCGCTGACAGTGCGCCTGCTGCGCCCGTACACTGTGCGGGCAAAGTAGCTGACACATAAGTGTCGAAAAGATTCTCAGAGCGAGGTGTAGAACCACCTGTTAATCATAAAAAGAGGACTGTTCAATTCACAGGCCTCCGGCAGCAACCATAGAGTTCTCAGTCATACACAGAATATTTCTCAATCAAGTTCCTGAAGTAAATACACACACTATAGAATCTGCCCTCCAAGTTATAAACGCACACTTTAAAAACTGCAACCTAATAGTAGCAATGATAATTTTAGTACGTAATTAACAATCCGAGTAGCTTTAAAATGGTAATCCTCAGCAGGACACCTCACCTCTCGTCAGCAATAAGAGAGCGTTTCAGACTCATTAGAAATGTGGCGGTATTGGCAGTGTTAATCCCGCTGAACTCAATTGCCGTGACACGTATGATGTAAATCCACAGTGACATTACTACAACGTTGTGTTATTCCCACAATGGAGCCACATTAGACTGAACTGGGGACAGGTGGCGTTCGCGTACACCATAATTCCGCGTGCACTTTAACTGCTGCTTTTCCTGGAGGGATAAGCTAGTGGTCAAAACAAGCACATGGTTGTGTGGAACACATATTCTGGCTGTGTGGAACTCCCTTTTATTTTACCATTACCTCTCCGACCGGAATAAGGCTGTTGGTGGTAACTTTACGTGGCTAGGGACCTGGACGGCTATTTCATCCTGACAGTTTCCCAAGTCAGGGCCTATGCATGGAGGCAATTCAGTTTTCTCTTCTCCCAAGATTAGGAATGCTAATGCTTCTTGAGCCGGCATGTCAATCGTACACGTCTTCCTGCATTTCCACAGTAACCTCCGAGGACGCTGAGTTTCCTACAGGACAGGGGTCTGCAACATCTGACTCTCCACATTGTTTGGAGTATAACTCAACCAAATCCTGCATAGAGAATCATCTGGAACAGAGGCCTAGCCAGGGGGCTGCTGGGGGAGCTATAGCCCCGGATAGAGGCTCAGAGGCTACAACCAAAAGGCTAGCTAGCCCCAACTCCTGACAGTCCCGGCATTAGCATAGCCCCGGATCTGAGCTGGACATCCGCTGGTTGCAGAACCCAGCTCCTATCTTCTCTATCTGATGGCACCCCGTTAAATGCTGCTATTGCTTCAGATACTCTTGAAAACCCGTCACGCCCCCTTAATCTCATTTGCCGGGCAAGCTCGATGCTCATTGCTTTTTTTGGTTATTTTCTGCATCTGGTCTCAAGCTCCTGCTTTGGCTTTTTCTTGTAGTTTTCCAGCTGTAGGATGGGAATTTAAATGGCTATAACTGTCGCTGTTCTAAAAGCTTCGGCAAGACAATTCCTGATTGCCGCCTTCAGAGAATATATTCCTAGAGTCTTGTGAGATCTTTCCATCATAACCTTAATAATAAAAACATTTATAATAAGTTGTTTATTTCAGATCATTACGATCCACAAAACCACATTCAATCGCACACAAAGAACAATTTTAGAGAAGCAATCAGCGTTGAATGTTAACAGCACCACCGCTTTCATAAACCACAATCTAGTTGCATCTCTCTAGTAGGAGGTTATAGAACCGTAAGATTTAAGTAAGTGCTCCCCTCCCTCAGCCCCCACATAGTGTCTCCTCCAAGCTCTTTGCAGAAAACATGCAAAGGCCGAAATAGCCACTGCCTTCCACGCGGACAACAGGAACATTGTGGCGGTGAGCCTTTAACCACAATTTCCTGAAGTAAATTCATCGAAACTTTGACCCGTAAATCATGAAATAGTGGGCAAAATAAGACATAATGAGATCACATTGCTGGGCTCCAGCACTGAGCGTTAAAATCTATGCCCCCCCCCTCCGTTACCGTTAGACCAAGACTGCAAAAGAGCTCCAAGAGGGAGGACATTACATCAGGCCTTCATCAGGAGAGCTCTCTGCAGAGGGGGAGTCACCAATCGGAGATAAACTGCAGATCCGCCCTATCGCCTGGCCTCTTGGATGGAGGCCAGATATTACGTGGCCTGGATTTCTACTGCCTCCTTTCATATGGATTACATTTTTGGGGGGTATTCAAAATAAATCAGCCAGGCTAGTTTGTGTAAGAGATTTAGGGCCTGATTCATGGAATCATTCGCGTGTAAAACAGGGATTTGCATGCCATTCTGCCTGCAAATCCCCATTCGTCAAACAGGGATTTGCGTGGTAGTCTGCCTGCAAATCCCCATTCGTCAAACAGGGATTTGTGCTGCCTGCAAATCCCCATTCGTCAAACGAGGATTTGCACGTCATTCTGCCTGCAAATCCCCATTCGTCAAATAGGGATTTACGTGCCATTCTGCCTGCAAATCCCCATTCTTCAAACAGGGATGTGCACGCCATTCTGCCCACAAATCCCCATTCGTCAAACGAGGATTTGCATGTCATTCTGCCAGCAAATCCCAATTCATCAAACAGGGATTTGCGCGTCATTCTGCCTGCAAATCCCCATTCGTCAAATGGGGATTTACATGCCATTCTGCCTGCAAATCCCCATTCTTCAAAAAGGGATGTGCACGCCATTCTGCCCACAAATCCCCATTCGTCAAACAAGGATTTGCATGCCATTCTGCCCACAAATCCCCATTTGTCAAACGAGGATTTACATGTCATTCTGCCTGCAAATCCCCATTCGTCAAATGGGGATTTACGTGCCATTCTGCCTGCAAATCCCCATTCTTCAAACAGGGATTTGCGGGCAGAATGGCACACAAATACCCGTTTTACACGCAAATAATGTCATGAATCACAGCCTTCATTTGAGCAAGCGGCCTTTTTGATAGTACCCGTCCATCGTTAATATAGCCTCAATCTGATCCTTTGTGACGCAGGTATTTTCACATCCCATTATAACGCCCAGGCGAGCAGTGGTCTTACATATAAAAATATATATATATATGTTGTGTCCAGCAGATATTTGGTGTCAGTTTGCAAGTGCAGTGAATACACCGGAGTAATAATAATAATAATATACTGTTTATATATATTATATGGCGCGGCATGCTTATTTCTTCCCACTTCTAGGTACTGTAATGATAGGTATGATTGTTGCCAACTCTAAAGGCACTCAAAATATCGACCTTGAAAAAGAAAGAAGGCATGTGCACCCGCTCCCAGGATTCAAACTTGAGCTAGCCAATTGTGCCCTCATCTCAGCAGCAAGCACTCAGCTCGCTGAGCTATCTCTGGTGGCCAGTGGAGTATGGTGAAAGACGTATGTTATATTTGTGCATTTGAAAATAGTGTTTGATAAGGTTAATAGATGACATATTGGACATAAACTGACATTATTATATTGTGAGCATGTTTTAAAGGCAATAGTGAGACTTGATTCTAGTATGAGAGAATGATTGCCTTATGGTGAGTTTACGTGCCCTTTTTGGGCACCAAAGCGTGCCCAGCAAGGCTACGTCATAGCTGTCAGGGGTCTCAAAAGTCCTCTCGCAATATAAGCTACTCAAAAAAGAAATGCGAATTGTTTGGCGGCGACAGCGGGCAGTTGGTCCCTCTCCTCTATGCCCTTTGCTTTTGCCACACTTTGGAGCTCAACATGTTGCCAGGAAACCATACAAGGGCTGCACCCCTCTCCACTCCCCCCTCCCCCCCACAAACATTGGACTATCTGGTGAGCTGCCACTCTATGCCTAAGTATGCTCTGCATGCCCCTTAAGAAATGGGTGAACTCCAGTGCTGCCTGAGGCTGTGTTCATTACGTCTGGCTGCTGGTCCATCTGCAGAGATTCCTGCGTGTACAGTAAAGTGTAAAAGAAAAAGGTGGTGGTATGCATATGTGCTTGAATGAAATGTGCTGTGTATGTGCGATTGTGTATGTTTAGGTGCGCACACAATGAAGCGTTTGAATGAGTGTGCATGTATGTGAGTGACTCTGTGTTCTAAATGAGATTTATTTACAGTTTGAATGCTGGGGTGTTTCATAGGCGCAGCATCATAAAAGTGATTTACAATGGCAATGCTGGAATATTTGAGTGCAACTTCAGGTACGTGATTTACTGATACTTGCATATATTGTGGGTGTGACATCAAAGCAATTTATAGGCACATCACTAGTATATATTGTGGGCACAGCATCATGAACATGAAGGTCAGTGACAATGCTGGAACACACTCTAGGCGCATCATCATGAACATGATTTATTGTGGCAATCCTGGCATGTATTGTGGGCACTGCATCAGAGTGATTAACAGTACTAATACTTGTATATGTTGTGGGTGCAGCAACGTGAAAGTGATGTACAGTGGCAATGCTGGCATACATTGGTGCAACTTCTTAAAAGTGATTTACAGAAACAATCCTGGCATGTACTGTGAGCGAAGCTTCATGACAGTAAATTACAGTGGACTATGCTGGCACATATTGTGTGTAAAACATCAAAGTGATTTAAACAGGGAATATTGGCATATATAGGATGGGATGGCAATGCTGGCATGTATTATGGACAACGGTATCATGAAAATGTTGGAGACTGCTCCTGTGTTCTGTTGATAACTTGGCGCTTACAGGGTTTTTACATGCTTTACATAATTTTTCATAAATATTGTGCTGTAAAATGCAGCATTTCAACAGATTTTTCAAGACATTATCTTGAAAGGAGAATATGCCCAATCATCTCTACAATGCCTTAGGCTCCCTCACTAAACTTGGACACTTGTATTAATTCGGGGCAGGAGTTAATGCCTCCCGCCGAAAATCTTCACCAGCTGCCATGACCGTGAATTTTTTACAGTCAGTGCCCGCTCATGAGCCGCTACCCAAGAACCAAAAGCTACTCCCACCACTATTTAAGGCTCGTCAAGTTAAGTGCGCTCAAAGACCACACTAAAGCCCAGGTCGGTGGAGGTCAGCGAGCCAATACATATTCAAGTGCTGTACATGTGTCAGGAATGCACCCTACACTGAAATATGCATGGAAAAGCAGGCTGCGTGAGCAAAGAACCCTACGTGAATGGGGGACTTCCAACGCGAAGTCTGCAGGTGCATAGGTCAAAGGGAAAGCTGGCTGCATGAGCAAAGAGCCCTATGTAAATCGGGGAATTCTGGCGCCAAATCTGCAGGTGCAGAGGTCAAAGGGAAAAGCTGGCTGCATGAGCAAAGAACCCTATGTGAATGGGGGAATTCCAACGCGAAGTCTGCAGGTGCAGAGGTCAAAGGGAAAAGCTGGCTGCATGAGCAAAGAACCCTGTGTAAATGGGGGAATTCTGGCGCCATATATGCAGGTGCAGAGGTCAAAGGGAAAAGCTGGCTGCATGAGCAAAGAATCCTATGTGAATGGGGGAATTCCAACGCGAAGTCTGCAGGTGCAAAGGTCAAAGGGAAAAGCTGGCTCCATGAGCAAAGAACCCTATGTGAATGGGGGAATTCCAGCGCCAAATCTGCAGGTGCAGAGGACAAAGGGAAAAGTGGCTGCACGAGCAAAGAACCCTATGTGAATGGAGGAATTTCAATGCAAAGTCTGCAGGTGCAGAGATCAAAGGGAAAATCTGGCTGCATGAGCAAAGAACCCTATGTGAATGGGGGAATTCCAACGCGAAGTCTGCAGGTGCAGAGGTCAAAGGGAAAAGCTGGCTGCATGAGCAAAGAACCCTATGTGAATGGGGGAATTCCAATGGAAAGTCTGCAGGCGCAGAGGTCAAACGGAAAAGCTGGCTGCATGAGCAAAGAAACCTATGTGAATGGGGCAATTCCAATGCGAAGTCTACAGGTGCAGAGGTCAAAGGGAAAAGCTGGCTGCATGAACAAAGAACCTTATGTGAATGAGGGAATTCCAACGCAAAGTCTGCAGGTGCAGAGGTCAAAGGCAAAAGCTGGCTGCATGAGCAAAGAACCCTATGTGAATGGGGGAATTCCGGCACCAAATATGCAGGTGCAGAGGTCAAAGGGAAAAGCTGGCTGCATGAGCAAAGAACCAGTATGTGAATGGGGGAATTCCAACACGAAGTCTGCAGGTGCAGAGGTCAAAGGGAAAAGCTAGCTGCATGAGCAAAGAACCCTATGTGAATCGGGGAATTCCAGCGCCAGATCTGCAGGTGCAGAGATCAAAGGGAAAAGCTGGCTGCATGAGCAGAGAACCCTATGTGAATGGGGGAATTCCGGCGCCAAATCTGGAGGTGCAGAGGTTAAAGGGAAAGCTGGCTGCATGAGCAAAGAACCCTGTGTGAATGGGGGAATTCCAATTCAAAGTCTGCAGGGGCAGAGGTCAAAGGGAAAAGCTGGCTGCATGAGCAAAGAACCCTATATGAATGGGGGAATTCCAGCGCGAAGTCTACAGGTGCAGAGGTCAAAGGGAAAAGCTGGCTGCATGAGCAAAGCACCCTATGTGAATGGGGGAATTCCAGCGCGAAGTCTGCAGGTGCAGAGGTCAAACGGAAAAGCTGGCTGCATGAGCAAAGAACCCTATGTGAATGGGGCAATTCCAATGGGAAGTCTGCAGGTGCAGAGGTCAAAGGGAAAAGCTGGCTGCATGAGCAAAGAACCCTATGTGAATGGGTGAATTCCAGCGCGAAGTCTGCAGGTGCAGAGGTCAAATGGAAAAGCTGGCTGCATGAGCAAAGAACCCTATGTGAATGGGGCAATTCCAATGTGAAGTCTGCAGGTGCAGAGGTCAAAGGGAAAAGCTGGCTGCATGAGCAAAGAACCCTGTGTAAATGGGGGAATTCTGGCGCCATATCTGCAGGTGCAGAGGTCAAAGGGAAAAGCTGGCTGCATGAGCAAAGAATCCTATGTGAATGGGGGAATTCCAACGCGAAGTCTGCAGGTGCAAAGGTCAAAGGGAAAAGCCGGCTGCATGAGCAAAGAACCCTATGTGAATGGGGGAATTCCAGCGCCAAATCTGCAGGTGCAGAGGAAAAAGGGAAAAGTGGCTGCACGAGCAAAGAACCCTATGTGAATGGAGGAATTTCAATGCAAAGTCTGCAGGTGCAGAGATCAAAGGGAAAATCTGGCTGCATGAGCAAAGAACCCTATGTGAATGGGGGAATTCCAATGCGAAGTCTGCAGGTGCAGAGGTCAAAGGGAAAAGCTGGCTGCATGAGCAAAGAACCCTATGTGAATGGGGGAATTCCAATAAAAAGTCTGCAGGCGCAGAGGTCAAATGGAAAAGCTGGCTGCATGAGCAAAGAAACCTATGTGAATGGGGCAATTCCAATGCAAAGTCTACAGGTGCAGAGGTCAAAGGGAAAAGGTGGCTGCATGAACAAAGAACCTTATGTGAATGAGGGAATTCCAACGCAAAGTCTGCAGGTGCAGAGGTCAAAGGCAAAAGCTGGCTGCATGAGCAAAGAACCTTATGTGAATGGGGGAATTCCGGCACCAAATATGCAGGTGCAGAGGTCAAAGGGAAAAGCTGGCTGCATGAGCAAAGAACCGTGTGTGAATGGGGGAATTCCAACGCAAAGTCTGCAGGTGCAGAGGTCAAAGGGAAAAGCTAGCTGCATGAGCAAAGAACCCTATGTGAATCGGGGAATTCCAGCGCCAGATCTGCAGGTGCAGAGGTCAAAGGGAAAAGCTGGCTGCATGAGCAGAGAACCCTATGTGAATGGGGGAATTCCGGCGCCAAATCTGGAGGTGCAGAGGTTAAAGGGAAAGCTGGCTGCATGAGCAAAGAACCCTATGTGAATGGGGGAATTCCAATGCAAAGTCTGCAGGGGCAGAGGTCAAAGGGAAAAGCTGGCTGCATGAGCAAAGAACCCTATATGAATGGGGGAATTCCAGCGCGAAGTCTGCAGGTGCAGAGGTCAAAGGGAAAAGCTGGCTGCATGAGCAAAGAACCCTATGTGAATGGGGAAATTCCAATGTGAAGTATGCAAGTGCAGAGGTCAAAGGGAAAAGCTGGCTGCATGAGCAAAGAACCTTATGTGAATGAGGGAATTCCAACGTGAAGTCTGCAGGTGCAGAGGTCAAAGGGAAAAGCTGGCTGCGTGAGCAAAGAACCCTATGTGAATGGGGGACTTCCAACGCGAAGTCTGCAGGTGCAGAGGTCAAAGGGAAAGCTGGCTGCATGAGCAAAGAACCTGAAGTGCCGGAGGAAAGACCAGGAAACTTATGAGGTAAACAGAATATTTAATTATTTACTAGAACTAAAGTATATGGGACCATGGGCAGCAACTGAACAGCTGCATTTGAAACGCTCATTCTTGTCGCGCGTCATAACATTCCATTCGTCCTTCCATCACGAGGTGAGCTCACGCAACGCCTTGTGATGAAAAGACGAAGAGTGTATTACATTACACATCTCCCCTCCTTAATTTCTTGCTGTTATTTGAACAATAGTTTGATAAGAACTCTTCTTCGTTCT
The DNA here is from genome assembly GCF_040938575.1 of Ambystoma mexicanum. Classification (NCBI taxonomy): domain Eukaryota; kingdom Metazoa; phylum Chordata; class Amphibia; order Caudata; family Ambystomatidae; genus Ambystoma; species Ambystoma mexicanum. Next base: position 107,375,495 of record NC_090938.1, on the reverse strand, counting down.
GCATACTCCGTATTTTTAGACAAAGTCCTTCATGTGGTCTGGTTTGCGGATTATCCTTCCTGTTCTTGATACACGTGAAGAATCTGATTTTACTTTTGGCAAGGAAATTAGTGACATTGCTTTCTATTCAACATTGGTCTCACATGTTCACCATTCTCTTTCATGTCTTCACTACTACTATGACTTGGTTGTTCTCTGCACATTGTTTCTCCATTCATCCCACTTCTGCACGATTTCATCACACACACCCTTTCCATATTCCAAACTCTGCCATCTTGCACCCTCACCGCGTGTTTGAAAACTTCAATCACACCCACTGGTTTGGACCATTTGCAAGGTCCATCTCTTAGTACTGGAGGTAATTTAATTCTTACTAAACCCCCCACTCTTGGGACCTCACTCTCTTTTCCTTTCTTTACATGACTGTCATGAGCTACTTTGTTCTTAATCTGTATATCCCTGATGTTTTCTACCGCTTCTCCAAAATCTTTCCTCACCACAGTCTCCCTCCCCAACCAGGATGGGGTCAATTTGGTATTTGCTTTGCGTCCTCTACTCAATTCAAAAGGCGATAAACCTGTTGTACTATGTGGCGTGAAACGATGAGCAATTATTTTTCTTCTTACTGCTTCTTCCCAGCTAAGCCCATTAGCCCACGCCCAGCGAATGGCGTCTTTGAGAACTTTGTTGAATCTCTCAACTACTCCATTCGTTTGTGGATGGTATATTGCGCTTGTTTTGTGTACAATGGAATTATTGGCACAGAATTTCTCCATTTCTCTTGACCTGAACTGGACACCATTGTCCGTTAAAATGCTTCTTGGGAAACCTTCTCTGGCACATATTTCTGACGGAAATTCTATAACTATCTTTGCATTCATGTTAGGCTTAACTAAAACTTCCACCCATCTGGTCAGAAGGTCTCTGACCACCAAGCAAAATTGTTGCTTACCATCACAATGAATAGGTCCCAGTATATCCATGCCTATCTCATCCCATACCTTTCCTGGAATGTTTGTTATTACCATCGGGTACTTCACACTCACACATGTTCTGTCACTCTGATTACAAAGGATACATTCTCTGATGATTCTCTCGATTTGCAGTTCGCATCCTGGCCACCAGAAATCATCACATATTCTCTGTTTAGTCTTCACTATCCCTTGATGACCTTCGTGACCTAATTCAACGATTCTTTGAAGTAGGCCCACAGGTGGAATTATTCTATCTCCTCTCATGATTCTGTCATTCGTCACATTGAGTTCATCCGCTACTCTCCAGTATTGCATGAGATTGGATTCCTCGAATTTGACTTTCCTCAGGTTTTTACCGTTTTGTATAATCTGTTTCAAATTAGCCATATTATCATCTTGCCTCTCAGCTTCCTCCCACTCAGCTTGAGATATAGATAATGTTTCTATATTCAAAACCACTTCCGAATTATTTTCACCTTCGTCGTCTGCTTCAGAAGTATTGGTAAGCCTCGACAGACAGTCAGCAGCACGATTTTTCACTCCTGGTACATATCGTACTGTACAATTGTATTCTTGCAAAAGTACAACCCATCTTTTGATCCTGTTAGATACATTGTACAAACCTTTATTCATAATGACATGTTTTAATGATTTGTGGTCAGTGCAAATCTCTACTTCCACTCCCCAGATGAAATTCCTGAATTTTTCTGTCGCCCACTTGATGGCTAAAATTTCTTTCTCTATTACAGCGTACGACCTTTCTGCACCTTTTAATAATCTTGATGCAAAAGCAATTAAAACCTCTTTTCCATCAACTTCTTGGGTGACAACAGCCCCTAATCCCAAGTTGCTTGCATCTGTTGTAATTATGGTCTTCCTCCCACTCTTGAAATTCGTCAACGATGGTGCCCTATTTAATTCCAATTTGATATTTTCAAATTCCCCCTCACATTCTATTTTCCATTCAAATATCTTCCTTTTTAAAAGTTCACGGAGTAGAACTGTGTGCACTGCAAAGTCCTTTATAAATTTAGAATAGTACTCCGCCATCCCAATGAACGTCCGCACCTCTTCTTTTGTTTTTGGTCTTGGCATATTTACTATGGCATCAGCCAATTGCTTCTTTGGCCTTATACCTCCAGCAGAAATGTTATGCCCTAAATATTCAATTTCACTGCGATTGATGTTACATTTGTCGCTACTGAGGGTCATTCCTGCTTCATATAATTTCTTAAAAACGTGTTGTAGTCTTTCATTATGTACCTTTTGGTCAATGGCATGCACTAAAATATCGTCTTGGAAACAAATGATTCCTTCATCACCTTCAAACAGTTGGTGCATGATCCTTTGAAATACCGAAGCAGCTGATACTAACCCAAAAGGCAGTCTCCTGTATTGGTACAATCCATCCGGTGTAATAAACGCTGTCATCTTCTTAGATTCTTTATGCAGCTTAACTTGGTGGTATGCTGATCTTAGATCAAGAGTAGAAAAATACTTCGAAGGTCCAATGGTGGACACAATTTCCTGTATGTTAGGAAGTGGATGTCTGTCTGGGATCACATTTTTATTTAATTCCCTCATGTCCACACATATTCTCAGTTTTCCGGATTTTTTTCTCAAGACTACTAATGGTGAGACCCATTCACTGGCTTCTATTTTTTCAATTATCTTCTGATCTTCCAATAATTTGATTTCCTTTTTTAGTTCTTCTCTCATAGAGAGTGGGATGCTGCGCAACTTCTGCACTACAGGAACATGGTCTGTCTTCATTTTAATCTCATGAACAAACCCACGTAAGCATCCAATTTCCTCCCTGAAAATTTCCTTCATTATGTCAACATTATCTGTGGTCTCTTTAACTCTTCGAATTCCTCCAGTACCACTTTCAATTGAATATACTGCTTCGTCAGATGCAGCATCTAACTTCACTTTTAATTTGCTCTGGTGAGTCCACCTTAACAAAGGTGTTCTCCCCTTCTTTGTTATGTATATTTTTCCGTTGGCTCTCCTCTCTTTGAACTTGAGTGCTCCCCAGAACCAACCAATGACATCTATTTTAACTTCCCCATATGCTCTGGGTCTTATGTCTGGTTCATGTAGATACTCATGTCTCTTTCTGTCCCAGAGATTTTGTGGTATCAGAGTGTATTTAGCTCCTGAGTCGATCATCATGTGCATGTCAGTACCATCAACACACACTACAGCTCTGGGACTTTCCATCTCTTGCTCATTTTCTTCATCTGTTATGACAAACACACATTCTTCTCCATCTTCATCACTACACTCATCGTTTCCTATCCAATTAGTGGAAGTGTTCTGCATTCTGCAACATCGAGCATAATGTCCTTTACCTTTACATTTCCCACATATAATTTTCAGGGCAGGGCATTCTGGATTATCTGCCCAATGATCTATGCTATCACATCTAAAACATCTCCCTGTATTCTTCTTTCTAGGTTCATCTCCTCGTCTGCGTGGACTTTTCTTCCTCCCATCTCCATTGCTGACTCTAAGGCTCAGTTTTTTTCTTTTATCGTCATTCCAAGGCAGTCTTCCACTCCTTTCTGACTTGTATCTTTTACCAGGATTTTCTGTCACTTGAGCAATGGACTCATTATTCTTGATCGCTGTGGGTATAGTAGTCTTATCCTTGGAGATTTCATGTTTAATTTCAGTATTTTGTAGTCTGTTCTCCAACTCCTTGACACACTTTTCGGTGTATTCCACCTCCTTGGCTACACGTAAAACTGTGTCCAAAGTGGGATCGTCCTCAGCCCACAACCTTTCTCTTACTTTACTGCTCCTACACTCCAACATGAATTGATCCCTTAATCTCTCATCCAGTTGGGCATTAAAATTACATGTTTTAGCCAATTTCCTCAAATTTGTAATGTATTGTTCTATACTTTCACCTTCTCCTTGAGTCCTCTTCCCAAACTTATAACGTTCTAGGATTGTGCTCAGTTTCTTTTCATAATGCTTGCCCATTTTCTTCACTGATCGTTCGTATTCATTCAGGTCGATATCTTCATTGGGAAGTAGATCCGACAGGTCTTCAAACTTCTCCTGCCCTGCTGGGCCCAAACAATGCATCAAAGGGGACTTCCTCTTTTCCACGCTGCAGTTTTGGCCACACACAACACCAGCGTAATGTTCAAACGATTTAATCCACCTCTTCCATGGAATTGCCGGCTCGCCAACATCTGACATAAAGAACATGGGCGGTGGCACACTACTGAAAGCCATGTTGTAAGAGAATTGTCATACAGGTGTGCTGGGAAGATTAAATGTGTGGCTGTAGAAAATGGATTTACTGCAGAATTTATCAACAAAATTCAGTAGCTGCACTCCCAATATGCTAAAAAGAGATATATGTCCAGTAAATTGTGCTTGGTTTAGCACAAAACAATTGCCATCTGCATTATTGTCTTCACAAAGTCAATACAGCTGTATTTGCAAATGCACTTGCCCTTATATGCAGTATTATACGGTAAGAACTGTCTTGAATTATAAAACTGCCTGTCCTCGTGTACTGCGTAATATAGTAAGGATCCAATGCAGCATACAACACATCCAGACGAAATGAACCTGGAAGAAACACACGCAGCACAATGAAAACAATTTGGGGCCACGCAGGCACTCACTGTGGTAACGTTGCCGTGCTCAGGATCAAGGAACAGGAAACCGATGGGGCGGAGCGGCCACAGCCTTTAGTACAGCTGCAAGGCCTGCTACACGCCCAATGCACAGCTGACAACCCGAGCGGAGCGGCCACAGTTTCTGACAACTGCACGGCCTGCTACACGCTCAAAGATGTGTCACTGGAAGTCGTCATCGTCGGAGGGAGAATCCGGAGGAAATATGCAGGCTCACAATAAAAGGGCGGTGGGGCCTGAAGTTTATCCTTATCGCCACTTGAAGTGCCGGAGGAAAGACCAGGAAACCCATGAGGTAAACAGAATATTTAATTATTTACTAGAACTAAAGTATATGTGGACAGGCCCCACCGACCATGGGCAGCAACTGAACAGCTGCATTTGAAACGCTTGTTCTTGTCGCGCGTCATAACATTCCATTCGTCCTTCCATCACGAGGTGAGCTCGCCCAACGCCTCGTGATGAAAAGACAAAGAGTGTATTACATAACAGAACCCTATGTGAATGGGGGAATTCCAGCGCCAAATCTGCAGGTGCAGAGGTCAAAGGGAAAAGATCCACTGGTCCGTGCACCCGAACACTTTCATGAATTGGTCCCCGGGAAAACTGTGATCAAAATGGCTCTTCAATACTCTTCTTGGGGAGAAATACTATGACCATCTTATACCAACCTTAACGAAGTGGCCAGTTGCTTCGGGGTCCACTCGGAGGCCTATATGTAGCGGCCGACCCCTACGTCTACCATCAGTGTTAACATGGTGTTTTTTTATCCTCTTTAGAGAACCCTCAACACATTTCTTTTTGAATTCAACTGACTTAACCTGTTGTCTGTCTTTCATTTCCTACTTTTAATTCTGCCATGAGCACTTCATAGAAAGGTCAGGTTTTCGAAGTTAAGTTACGCCTCACATTCTTCTTTGCCTGCAGCATGAATGGCTCATTTGCATGCGTAAGAACATTTCTCAACCGAATAGGAATCCTTTACATAATGCTGTCAGGTAAGTGAGCCACCTCATAGCAGAAAATGTGACAAATTGTACATGGAATACATTTGCCGCTTCTGCTGCTAATTAACGAGGACGCCCACCTGCTCCGGGAACACATTTATTGAATTCATTTTCCAAGTTATGCTAAATATTTCATACATACGCAGTCTCTGAAAACTATGCATACGCTATGCAGCCATATAGTTGTTTTCTCAACTCCAGGCCTCGAGCGCCGGATCCATGTCGGATTTTCAGGATACCCCTCATTAATATTCATGAGCTAGATTTACATACAATGATTCTAAATGCAGTGAGATAGAGTTATTTTCCCCATCCACCCACTGATGGCAACCGTCATGCCCCGCTTTTCTGTTCATGGCAGGTTATTGCGGGTTATGGCCCTTATAGGAGCATCACTTACCGTGCAAGCCGTGCACCCATATGTGAGGGGGGGGGCTGGCTCCAACCCACCACCCACATGGGATCAGGTTGCAGTGCCTATCTTTGCATAGAGCACACACCTGACATGAAAATAGGCAGTCTATGCCACGTTGCAAGAGCACTTGCACTCTCAGTCCTTAAGCACGCTGGTCCCCCCTGAAAATCAGGGGCCTGCGTGCAGACCCTGTTATTCATGGGACGTGACAAGCATTTTGCATATCACGTCCTGCAACTAGTCGTTTTTGAGACTCACCCAAGTATTCACTTAGAGGTCATACATGTTATGTATCTACTTAGTGCAAGATACATTGATCATTCGAGATGCCAGTCCGGAGTGGGCTGCAGAAGCAGTGGCGGGGGGGCAGGAGGGGTGGGAAGTGGGGTGCCAGAGCTTGAACGCTTGTCATTTGTAGTCCCACAGCCCCTATTCAGAGGTTCATACGCAAAAAGAATGCTCATTGTAACACCGGCAGAGTGAACAAGCATTGCCAATGCCAACAGTGTGGGCCTTTGTGTAGGCATGGGAAAGGCACTTGCCAGGCACTGCCGGAGTGGTAATAACTGCCCATTGATGGTAGGAGGTGCAAAATGGTGGGCGTACCTGGGCAAATAGTAGCAATGCCTGGCAAATGCCTAATACTTGTACATAAGCTGAAACTGTTGGCTTTACCAATGCTTGTTATTAACAGGACTTCATTGAAGGACATTCAGAGTGCCTATAAATAGAGTGTTTGAAGCCAGACCTGGTTAAGACAGTTGTATTCACTAGTAGCACATTTACAACCTCAATTAAGTCATTACCTCTCATAAGACTGCTTTGAATAAACACTGACAGTCACTTCTAGTGCAAAGTTTGATGGTAAGACTTCAGTAAAGAGAGCTCAAAGAGTAGTTTTGGGCGGGGCAGTGACTGGGTGGAAACGGCCATACGAATTAGCATGGCCATGGGCCGTCAATGGGTGGCCAAATATGCCAAAGAACGCCTACACTCTGTGTGACCCTCCTCATATGCCATTTCTTCATAGCAGTACTCTAATGCAATAGTTCTGGCTTGTAGGTGGCGCTAAAGCACCACCTAATAGCCAAAACTAAAAAGCCCAAATGTACCAGAGATGTTCTGGGGAAGGTCTTTCAAAATTGATACTTCAGTTTCATTCTAGGTATGCTATGTTCAAGGTTCATGGCACCAGAAGATATGCAGATGTAGGTCAAGCATGCTCCAGCAGTGCTGTGTTGGAGTTTGTGCATCCAGGATAACTGTATTCTTGTAGTAGCTTTCTAGGATGGCCATGAAAATACCGAATGGAGAAATGACCGATTTTATTTTTGATTTTTTTATAATGCGGGGGGAGACCCGTGCTCCCCTCCCCCCTCTACCTTAACTATTACCCTTACCCCACAACTATATTTTAGTAAAATATCCACAAAATTCGAATTCATTCGGTTAAAAAAATCGTTCATTTCTCCATTCGTTCTTTTTTCCCCAATCATTTCTGCGGATTCCAGTTTTCTGGCGTGCTATATTGCAATCATGGTGCCTTCAAAGGGGCTAAGCCTGCCAGCTCCATTCCTGAACCAAAGCAAAGCAGGGAAAATAGGGCAGAGAGATAGAACAGTGGTCGTGGGGACATGGGGAGACATGGGTTTTCAATACTTAGCAGCAAACTAAGAGAGATGGGCCTCATCATGAAGAAGCCATCCATAATCTTGGAATGGCACAGCCAAAGGCCTGGCGGCGAGCCAAAGCTGCATATGGAATATCTGGGAACACCAGCGCCTAACTCTTGGTCTCTCTAGTGCCCCCTGCTAGCTACAGTGTTTCTCCCAGATGCAAAGGTTGCTGGGAAAGGACAGCCCTGCAGCCGCCGCTGCAGAGCACACCTGCAATCCTTCAGTCGAAGAACAGGCAAAGAACCGGAGAGAAGTGCGATCAAGCTTTAACGCTTCCACTAGTCGAGCAGCGGTATGGAATTCTAAGGTCTCAGCACAGATTTAGGGAGACGCGTCAACAAAAAGACACTACCACCATCTTCGTGTGATAAATCCAATGGGCGGAACCACTTCTTAAAAAAGGTTCGACTGGAAGGCAGGGTGTTATCAGCATAAGTTGAGTGGTTTGGTGGTGGGCTGCTTGAGTTTTCTTGGATACATAGTTTCGCTTTGACACTTCAGTATCCAACCAAAGCCCCAAAGAGGGACTGATTGAAATAAAGGTTGACGTTATATGATCTTTGGCTAAAATGGGCAACCAAAATTGGATAACGGGCCTCCCAGGGAAAGGTCGCCTGACCTCTCCAAAAGACATTCTCAATTTACAATGCCTTTACTTGATGACAATGCAAATATTTAAGGAGTTGCAAAATTCAGTCACATATTTTGAGAAAAGGTAAAGCAGCAAATTCAATTCTACACTCTGAGAGAGCATCTACCTGGTTACAGCGCATCAGTAAATTGCAAATCCGAAAATGTAGAATCGCAGAATCCTGCTGCGCAGTGATCACATAGATCATGCTAGCTGGCATCCCCCATACCCTTCCCTTCCCCCCTTAGTTACCTTCTCGGCAGCACACACAGAAGTGTACCGCCACTCTCCTCTGTGCCTGGGGCGTCAGTTCCCTCCCACTAACGTCGGTCGGAGCTGATGCCGAAGGGTCCCCTTTTCCCCTTTCTTCTTTTCTTTTTTTTCCTTCCTTTATTGTCCCCCTCTTCCAATGGCATGGAAATTGAGGAACTGCCGCTCCCCATGTTCGTCATTAGGGCTTCGATTTTTGGTTGAAAGCCGAATGCGCAGTAACAGGGCATTCAGCTTTTTTTTCCGATTAATACCCTGAGAGATTCCATTAACTAAAACTGAAGACAAACATTCCTTATGGAGAAATCTTAAGACTAATACGAAACTGTTTTTGCCCTGATAGATTTGAGGACGCAACCTCTATATCAATGAACAGATTTTGCAATGGAGGCCATTTCCCTGATATCAAGAGAATTTTTCTTCAGGAGAGAGATAATATAAAATAATAGAAAATAAAAACAAATATGATATTGTCAATTTAATCTCCACATTCAGATCATAGCACTGAAATATATAACATTCTTAAACGAATTTGTGCATATCGAGAAATGTATCAACAAACATATCAGACAATTTCGAACTATAGATGATCAGAAGAACAAAACGTTTTTAAATATTATATGTTCCAGCTCAGTACTCAGTACTATCACAATAAGGAGCGAGAATGCCTACCATCACAAATGAAGGGTCATTTCAAGTGTGGGGCATGAAGTGTCTGTTCTCAAGCCAAGAATAAAACACAGGAAATAAAAGGGAATTAGGACCTTAAGCTTCAAACAACACTTGGGATGTGCCTTCTTAATATGACATCAGCTGGCCTAAACAGGGACATATAATAGCTTTGCTTTTCGGATCCTAATTAAGGATATAATCTTATTGCATCATTAGTGTAAATTGAAAATGCATGAGTAAATAAGTAAATAACAATTCATGAATATTGCCAATCAAACAAGTTTCGGTTGCTAGAGTTTGAGTTTTTTCTTATCTTTTCACTCTCTTTTTTTCCATTTCTGACATTTTCAGGACTAACACAATGACTAACATGCAATCTGTTGATGAAATTGACCTTCATGATTTCTCCCTAGTGATAACGCTGATACAGCAACCCCTGGGATAACAGGGTGTGAATATGCATTAGATGTAATGTGCAGGATCCTTTCTTTCTTACAGAGAAGCCACCTTTTTTTAAAACCACCATTAAATGAATAACAATAGGCAGTAGGGTGGACAGAAAAAGCCTACATAGGCTCTTACTAAGGCATCTCTTAGAATCCTTTATATTGTGATGGTACAAATATTACGGCGAGAATGCAATGAGTTGTTACGACGTATGTCTTACTTCTGCTATCACTCACATGGTGCTCGTATGAATAACAGGTTCAGAACATCTTAGAAGTGACACGATTAAAGTCTTACTTCTATTATTACTAACAATATGGCGAGGCTGCTATGTGTAGGCACAATAGCTATAAATAAGTATATTTTCCATTTGTATTAAAATGGTAACCCATAGAGCACAGGGTGATAACATGAGCGAGCTGGCAGAGAAACTGTTCAATTCCTCTATACGATTACCTTGTATATTACACTAAAAAACCCTTGTCTCGAACTAACTAGGCAAGTTTTCTTTCTTTCTTCTCACACAGTATTTTAACAATCCTGAAGTAGTGTGTAGCACAGGGGTCAAGTCCTAAAAAAAAGTGTTAGGACTCATTAACATAGCAATTGAATGTGGTGTCACCCGAACTGAGCATATCAAGATACCCCCTGAAAAAGGTGGGAGGACTCCTGAAAAAAGTGTGGGATCTCCGTCCCCCGACCCTCCCGCGTGTACCCTCAACTTGAGCCCTGGTGCAGTAGATGCTTGAAAAACATTGGGCCTCATCATGACTTTGGAGTAAGGCATGGCGCAATTAGCGACATGGCTGCCTCCCAAATCATGTCCAGGTCCGGCCTGGTGGAGTGGGGACTTACCGGGACATTCCGCCCTAGGCGAACCCAGTAAGTCCCCATTCCAAATGCCATTCCCCATTCCCATTTGAGCCCCCATGGGACCCATACCACACGTCCCTTGCGGTTCCCGCTAAGGGACCTCGGAATTGAGCGGTAAGGGGCACCGGTCTCCTTAACGTTGACCGGTATCCCTTACCGCCCACCTCGTAATGAGGCCCATGGTCTTTTCATATGTTGCAGACTAGGATGGGACATTTGCAAACAGGTGGAAGGGAATGTGTTTGTTTTCTGCACATTTCACATTGCATCTCCTTTGTGATTACCAGATTGTGCGCATGTGGGGGGAGGGTCATCTGAGATTTGCATATTCCGATGCCAGCACATCTCATTGCATGTGTCAAAAAATGTTATGAGGACTGGGCCACTATCTTAATAGTTATAATAAAACTGTTCTTTAATGAGCAAAATCTAAATGAAGAATGTGTGGCATACACAATTAGCCATCTACTGGAGCCAAATTGGTGGCATATATCAATTTAAATAACATCCCATCACAGACATAGGGTTTAATGTTTCTTCTGATTGGTATCATATATGGGGAATCGCGAGGAACTATAACACCAAAAACCTTAGTTCAAGTGGAACAAAACAAAAGGTTTACTTATTGATTTTATAAATTGATTTTCAATTCAGTGGTGTTGTGCAGTCTATAGCAGGGCACACACAATAGATCACATGAGGTCTGATGATAAATCTTCAAGAAACACGCCTGCAACTTATTGAGGGATATGTTTTTGTCAATTTATATTCCACCATTAAATGGAACGTTGTGGTATGAGTTACATATTCTTGTACGTGGTTAGCCAGCAGAGGGTGGTAGATCGGTTTGGGACATCCTTTTCGCAAGAAGCTCTCACTTTAAAAGTCAAAAGAGTTTTCAAACTTGTTGTTCACATAAAGACATGCCATGACCCATCCCGATACAAATTTATTTATATTTGCTATTAAATTTATATTTGCAAAATGCATGACAAGTAACTTCACCAATCCTACTTCGGTAAATAAAATAATTAAAATCACATTATCCCATCATCAGTTCACATTTGTACTCAGGCTGCTGTCCTACATCCAACATTTATAGTCTGTAAAATGTCACCACATGGTAAACCAGTAACCAGTGTTTTGGTTCGGGAATGAACATCTTCAATCACAAAACACTAAAGCAGTGTAAATGTGAAGGACCATGGACCTTTCTGCCATGCTTACCAACCTCTACCTTTAACTTCAATTGTTAGTACTTGTTCTATTAGCTGTTTACAAATTCACTTCCATTCTGCCACACCATCTCTATCAGGCAAACGTGTTTCTTCCTAGTGATAATCAACTCTTCAGACCTAACCTATGCTTCAATCCATGCTTTTATTGTCTCATTTTTTAAGGTCCTAGAATATCTCTCCCTACAGGCCCTACTGCCTCCTACAAACAATAGTGACTAATCATGTAGGACATACATTGAGGTGATAGAACTATGTTTTTTCTCAGATCACTCAATTTGAATTGGAGACCCCGTCCTAGTTTATGAACTGTTTTGGACACTTCTACACCATATATGTGCCACGTGTATCCTCTCAGTACCTCCGACAAAGCTGCAAACTAGTGCTGTTGAGTTTCTCTGATGTGCAGTAAATCATATGAGATTGTTTTCAAGACTTATCATTTTAAATGAATGGGCTACCTATAATTAATCTGCATATTGTCTCAACAGTGATCCACAGAATAGCATACATAGGTTCTTTAAAAACAGGTTTAGTAACACTTTATATTAATTTTAACCAGTCATAACATAATCACAAAATAAGCTTTTTTCAATATCACTTTTTTCCAAAGATTTTTCCATATCTTTTTATGGAACGTTATATTCTAATGTATGGCCCCCTAATATTGCCACATAAAACATCATTTTAGGAGTGAAACACATTTCTTTTATATTCAACAATTCATCTGTAATAAACAATACAAGTACATTTGCCTTGTATCAGCTTGTGCTCAAGGTTGTCCAGTTTCCATATTTTTATTTTGGAACTTTCATCATCAGCTACTTTGTCTGCTTTTTGTATGGAGTGTCCTTCTCTAAGTGTGTGCAGTATTACCACCAATTCCAATATCTGTAGATCACATAGATATTCATAAATTATTAACAGTGCCCTCAGAAATATTTACACTTCTAAGATGGCTTCTAATGATTGCTATTTGCTTCTAATTATTTCTAACTCTTCATATATTGAATACCAATTTGAAAAGGTGACCACATCTGTAACTAATTAAATACAGAATGAATCACTTACTGTATAGAGAGGGTATTAATACTGTGACTACCATAACTCGTTTTTAGTGAGCATTGTAAGTTATATAATGACGTTTACCTAGAACATTTTTTAATAGAAAATGTTTACCTTATGTTTTTTCCTTTAATTGTTTTAGTTGTTAAATTACAACTTTTCAATATCAACATATCTATAATACAATTTTTCCCAACACTTGCAATAAAACATTACTTCAAAGTTGTTAAAATGTATAGAAGAGTTCATGCATATGTGATCTTAAAAGGAGATCAGCACCTCTAATAACACATCTGATAACAAGGGAATATTAAAACGAAATGATTACAATTTAATTCCAGTTACCTGTGTAAAAACCAGTCATCATGAAACTTTAGAGCAAGTAGAAAGTTCACTGTAGCTATATTTACTGAAACATGAAACATTTTAGATCACATTGTGTCTTTAGTTAACAATATAAATTGATTAAAATGTTTACAAAATAATTATTTCCTCTGTTGTACCAAGGAAGGGCACTCTGCAAATAAATGTAGTGTTTCTGGCTGATCAACAGCTTTTTCAGAATCGGCAAATCAGATCCGCATTCAGGGCCTTTGAGTATGAAGCTATTTCAATGTGTGTGGGACATAGGTTCAAATGAATTCACAATAAGGTTGCAGCATACCTAGAGTCCGGAAATTTCAATAGATAAAGTGGAGTCTTGTGTAAAGGTTTTAATTAAAAGTCTCCTGTGTAGAAAATTAAGTGGGTGTTAAATTTTTCACACGTCACACACCAGTCCCAACACCATAATTTAGATTTTGCTTTATCTGGTTGTTCTAGTAACAGTTGTAGGGAGATGTCAGCTTTCCTTAATGTATCATAGCAATAGATTTCTCATGCATGTAGTGAATTGCAATTGAAAATTGGGACAATAATTGCGTCTCTCTAGGAAGTTGGCACTTACTTACTGATGTTAGTATTTATTTATTATTATATGTTTAATCAGATGATGTACAAATGTTGCCCAGGCCACGTGTGTTCTCCTTCAGTATGGTGTTTTTCAAACCGTCGGTCCTGGAGCTCTAGAGTTTTTAAGTTTCTTGATGAATACTTCGATGATGGAAATATCTACATCTGATTGTACATCGTCTCGAGGAGCCATTCAGGGCTGCAGTTAATAATGGCATTAGGGTCATGGTGTTGGTGGGGTTACTAAGACATTTCCTAAATAGAGCAAGAGCTTGCCATGTAATCATTGTGGATAAGAAACTAAGCGCAGCTCATAGCATAGAATAGCAACTGGTATACTCTGGGTAGGGACATATTTTTTTTCAAATAGACATCTTCTAAGAGGTCCCAATTTGGATGGTTTTCAGGTTGCTTGCCTTGGGCTCTATATTTGATAACTGGGACAACTTTCTGCTTATAGAAATTAATGACTTGAACATGTGAGAATCTACCACATTTTCTGTGGATTAGTTTACAGTGTTGTCAGTGTCCTCTTTTTTGCCTTTAACTCCTCTTTATATGGAAGGTCGGCGATACTATTACTAATGCTTTGTCCCAAATACCTATATTCATTCACAACACAAAGAGGCACTGGCAAGTGACCAACACAATGTAAATTGGGATTTATGAGTGATAGGATGCAGGATCAAGGTGTTGGATTTCTGGACATTGTGGTTAAGCCATATTCTAAATAGCTAGGTCTTGTGTGCTGGAGTATTTTCTACGCATGCCCACTGGGTCGTTTTTTGCAGTGTTACAACCGCGCAGGGGCTTGTGTGTTTTTCTCATATTTACGAATTTGGCTAAATTCGTCACTCCAGCACCAGCCACTTAAGGAGGTAGAGCGCCATCTTTTAGCTAAATCGATCTACTCATATATATATATTTGTTTATTATTGGCATCTTATGGTTTCACAATTGAAAAACTTAAGCCATTACAAAATAACATTCATATAATTAAAAACTAAAGTCTAAAAAAGAGATATAGGTCACTGGTTTTCTTACAACATTTCTAAAACAGTTTTTCCATTTTTTTCTCCACCCCTTTGTAGGTTTAATTCCGAGTGTACTCGTTTCCTTTATCTTCTGGTCTCTTCATGTCTGACAAATCTTTGATTTTCTTAAAGATCATTGGTAACCAGGGCCAAGTTGATGGATATTGTTTCCCCTTCGATGAAGACATGCCACCATACTGAAATTGCTCAGTTAACAGTGCTTTTCGCAATCTCACGCAAACAAAAGTTTCAATCGTCACTTAAACCCTTACATTCCAGTGTCAGGTTTTTCAATGTTTCTACCAACTTTGGGTTTAGACATACTCTACATCTGTTAGTGCCACCTGTCTTCTATCTTCTATGGCATACTTCCCTTAAGGGCAGGATGTTCAGATGAAACCGCATCAATTGCGATGTCCAGTAGCAATTTGGAAATAGTTTCAGATAGCTTGGTATCATGTTTAATTTTCTTAGTGCCACCCAAAATTCATCATAACTTTTGTATTTCCACAGGTCTTCTTGAGTCTGCATCCAGTCTTTTTCGTAGAGTGTTTGTTTTCTTTTGGATGGATTGTTTAGAAGGTCATCTTTCATCTCGTTTAGATCCTCGAAGATTGCTTCACACTTTTTCCGCCATTTTTGGAGCGCATAGTCTTAGCTGTCACTCATGGCCTTGTTAACCTGAACATGGGTTGCTCGTAGCATTTCCGGTAGAAATAAATAATCTTCTAGTCCACTACCACTTTTAGTGATGTCAGAGTGAGCTCTCTTCTTATCGCTTGAATTGGCAGTGATGCTGGTAGTTGTAAAACCGTCCGCCAAAATATTCCCTGTAGAATAGGCCAGTTTTTGTCTGACAGACCAAAAGATGGTTCTGCTCCGTAAACTAGTATTGGGATTACTTTCATTCGATAGAACTTTATCAGTGGGATTAGGGTTAATCTACAGTATCTCTATAGTAGAATCTTCCCTTGGGCGGCCAGGTTTTTTGATTTCCTTTTCAGTTGGGCGACTCTTGGTGCCTCATACTTACTATTGTTCACGCAGACTCCTAAATACGTGATAGCGTTTACATTCAGAATTTTCTTTCCTTTCAAAACCAAGTCAAACTTGTTCTTCTTGTTATTGTTGGATGTTGACAAACTGAGTATACGTGATTTGTCGGGGTTAATCGATAGATCATTATCATTGACATATGCCTCTAATGCTTCTAACTGATGCTGCAGTCCTATTAGGACTATGTCGTCTGCATACAGGAGCCTCCCAATCAGTGTTCCGGCCAATTTAGGAGGAAATGCTCATATTTGTTCAAAAGCTTCGTCGATGTCCGATACATAAAGGTTCTACAGTTCTGGCACTAGGGGGCATCCTTGTTTCAGACCCATACTAATACGTATCTGGTTGGATGTTAAACCTGTTTTATCCAGTCTTACTCGAAGGGTCGTTTTGCTGTATACATCTTTGATATTCTCCAGGACTATCCGTGGGCAGTGCCATTTTGATAACTTGCCTCATAATTTTTCTCGACTAACAGTGTTGAATGCCTTTGATAGGTCGACAAAGGAGACACATACTTTCTTGTCTTTGGTTCTCCCAATTCTTGCCTTAAGTAAGTTGATCAAAAAAATGTTAAGCGAAGTCCCTCTCCTCCTCACAAAACCTTACTGTCAAGGGTCTCTTCTCCCCACCGAAAGGCTCCATATGGTGTAGGCTTTTAGTAGGATTACCGCATATATCTTGCCCAACACGTCAAGAAGGGCTATAGGACGGTAATTGTTGTGGTCAGTCCTAAGCCCTTTTTTGAAAATTGGGACAATAATTGCATCTCTCCAGGAAGTTGGCACCTTAGTTACTGATGTTATTATTTATTTATTATTATATGTTTAATCAGATGATGTAAAAATGTTGCCCAGGCCACTGTGTTCTCCTTCAGTATGGTGTTTTTCAAACCGTCGGGTGCTGGAGCTCTAGAGTTTTTATGTTTCTTGATTAATACTTTGATGATGGAAATATCTATATCTGATTGTACATCGCCTACAGTAGTATGTAAAGTTACTGCTTTCCTTGAGCAGGAATTTTGTTGTAGTTGTGCATAGAATTCACACCATGTGTTGGCTGAAATGGGGTTTGCCATCAAGGCGTCCTATGGGGCGTCTATTTCATTAATGGCTAGCCAAATTCCTGATGTATTCCTGTTTTTGATTTTTTTCCAACATATGCCTTGAATCGTCATTTAACATTGTTTTTTTATGTCGCCATAGCCAGTTATGGTATTTTTGTTTCTGTTTATGGATTTCAATCGTAATATCTTGATTTGTATTCCTACTTAGCCTCTTGATACTTTTTTGGAGGATTCTTTTCCGCTCTATTATCAGTTTATCGTACACATGATGAAGCATCTATAGACACAAGATGGAGAAACACGTGTCGATGGAATCAGATAAGAGTCATTGAGAGACACTTTCAAAGGGATGGATGGCCTTGAGTGCTAGAACAGTTGATGGAGAGAGGGAGGTATCTAACTTGGTCCTCATCAACTAACGTCAATCTGTTGCTTTTCTGATGACTAAGAGAGGAATTCCTGTCTTTATGGTTATATGAATCGTTGGTAGATTTGTTGGAAAGTACGCTAGGATTTTTTTGGCATTCATAATGACATTTTGTTTATGTAACTGGAATCCAACATGTATCAGATTTTCTCTCGTCTGCCACAACAGGTTTTTTACGATTTGAAAGGGGATATAAAGTTCCACTGTGGACTATTTGTGAAGCCAATAGCTTTTATGTCTTTTGAACAAATGTATTTCAATTTGGGAATTGTTTGAAAAACAGTGAGTAATGTGGTCCGGTTTGGAAACGGGTCAGCCCCCTCTGCCTATCCAAATTGTTAACAAGAGTATGTCTGAAACATTGAGAGAATCGGTCTCATGGTAAGAGCTCTGTGAAGTAGAAGGCTCATGTTGAGTTTCAAGGGTAAGAGTTGGTTTATGAGTATGCAAGCGACTACTATAGTGTTTATGGTGCTGAGGCACTGTATGTGAAGTCAGCTCATTTCTCATTGAGAATTGAGATCTCTTTTGTTCGACCGTTAAAAAGTTTAGAAAATCGTCTTCCATGTTGGTGGTCATTACTTTCCAATTGGAGTTATTCGAGGGCTGTGGATAGTAAAGACTCTCATGAATTGAGTCTAGATGGGGGAGAGATGAGATGGAATATGTAGAAAAATTCAAGATCCCGTCCTCTACTTGGTGGAGACTGTTTGGAATTGCCCTAGTAAGAAGTCATGAGTCTCAATGTAAAGGTAATGATGTAGGTTGAGGAGGGTTACAGTCAGTGAGTTGCATAGCAACGAGTGGAGGGTCATGATTTTCTAGCAGGGAAGCTCTTGTCTGCTATACTTTTGCAGCAGTTTTAGATGGAATTGATAATGCATCGATTAATTTTTTGGATCTGTGATTAGATGCATTTTTTACCTTTTTTTGGGAGGGGGTTTGATTGCGTCAAGTGGTTACATTTCTTAGATCTCTTCTTTCGTGGGATTAGATGGAATAAATCAAACAAAGGCGTTTCATATGTCTCTTCCTCTAGAGGTTCTTGATCAACCACAATTGTGATAGACTCCGTTGCGGTACAGATCAGGTGATCAGATTTGGGTGTATCAGATGGCCACTGTAATGAAGATTGGGTGATTTCCTCACAATCCCTTTGCTGACAAACCCTCCTCAATCTCAATCATGAGTAGAGTATGGGCATGAGAGTTTAGAGCTTGGTGTTGGGGACAACAAATGGGGATGACAAATTTCCGCAGCTAGACAGTCCATTTTGGCTGACAGTAAGGTCAGACGGGTTTTGTGATGATCAATTTTTCTGTCCATAGCTTCATGTAGTTTTGTTAAGCTATACATGCTTGTGTTAATGGGCGTTAGAGTAGTTTCATGTATCAAATTTGGTGGGTACGTAATACCAAAGGAGGGTTTTGGCGCGGGTTTGGCAAGAAACGCTGCTGATGAGTTGGACGAGAAAGAGGAGTTTTCTATCTCTCGATTTTCCATATCTGGGTATGGAATAGGAGAGTTTTATAGATTCGAAGGGGGTTTGATGATACTGTCTCCCAATTAAGTTTCAGTGACGGTGGACAAATAAAAAAATGAGTGGCTGTGTAGGTTGATTGAATGTACTATTGACTATGCAGGAGCCTGGTGTCGGAGGTAGATAGAAGAGCTTGGTGAAAATGCCCTCCTGAGTAACCGATTGAACAACTTGTGACTACAGCAAGGGAATTTGGAAGGGATCAACTGCATGAATAATGGGTGCACATTGCTCTCCTAAAGAATGGTGCAGAATTGCATTTGGCGGTACTATATACCCTGTGATCAACATCAATTATTGTAGAGGTTAAGCAAGCAAGGAGGTCAATGTCTGATAATTGCTGATTCTATCTCAGGACCGGAGGCTCACATTATGATTCTCTTTCTTTATTAAGACAAGTAAAGAAAGCTCAGCAGCAAGCTATTTTGTGCACCTGAGTGCAATATAGATAGTATGCATAAAGAAAAGGTGCACTAAATATAACAAAATATGGAACAACATAGTAAACACATCATAATATGTCCATAAGTCTCTGAGGAAAATAAGTAAACTCCATTTCCCAGAAGACTTCCCTGAAGTTCATCTAGAGGCCACCAACATGTGACCATAGTCCTCCAGTAGGTATCTGGATCCCTTCATAAACAGTCCTGAACATGATGTAACTTCCTCTTACTTTACTGCTAACAGCAAGAGATAAGTACATTCATGTTCAGCACTCTTTATGAAGTGTTTTCTATAACATGATATAACGTTATCATTATATTTACCTGTTTTGATTGACATGGTTGTAATGCCGTTTAGAAAATATTTCAGCGTGTCTATTGATAATTATACTGTTTAGCTACAGCTCCATAGCTTCGTACCTTTCCTCTGTGTCCCCTCTGACGCTAGATACTTCCTGCTGGCGTCTGAGACAGCGTCGGATGCAGCGCGGCACACAAATCTGTTTTTTTCGTGCCGCATCAGCTTTCACAACTGATTGAAAGCCCGCGGAAGCGGACCCCTCTGTGTGCTCGCGCTCGCTTTCCCAACTCTTCGGCATTCGCCTCAGGCCTTGGGGAAGCCAACGCGGCCTTCCGGAAAGCCCGCAGAGACACCGCAGGCCGCCAGGGGAGATCCTGCTCTCAGCGGTCCTTTCTCAGGATTCCTGCGCTCAAGTGCGCATGTCCGTTACTGTTTTAACAGTCTTTTGCAAGCATGAGCACCGGAATCCTCACGACAGTGCTCTTAATTACTGAATTAACGGATTTGCATATAAAAAATAAATAAATAAGAGAAAGGGGTGAAATCACCTGATTCAGCTATTGTTTAAGGGATAATAATATTAAGAACTGGAATCCCTCTCAGCTGAACTATCATTAATGGGCCAGAGAGAAGGCGTTTAAGAAGCCCAGAGAACAAAAAAAGAAAAAGAAAAAAGTGAGTAAAGGTGCTTTAGACTAACCAGGGCAGCGCAGTACTTCCCTCAATCAGATCAGGGTTGGTCTGAGTGTAAGGAAGATACCTGCTATATTGATGAAGTGGAAATGGCAAATAGCCTGCAAAAAGTGCTGGGATCTTCGGTTGAAACCAGCATTAAAAAGGCAGTAAATGACATGCTCCTACCTATTCAACACCGCCTAGTTACTATGGAGGCACACCTACGAGAAACCTCTCCGCCTGGGAGGAAAAAGACCCAAAAAAGGAAGCATCTTACTGAAGGGGGATGTATCCCGGCTCGCAAGAGCAGAAGCTCTATGACCCCCCCGAGCCAGCCAGAACATGCCACAGCTGCTGTATCGGATGCCTTCTCCAGGCTAAAGAAAGCCTTTCTGAATAGGAATGTAACTCCTTCCCATGATGAACCCTCGTACCCCGAGGAGGATAAGAGGGGTAATAGACCCTCAAGCCCAGAGGGAGATAAACAGGGCATGGAAGACGATCAGAGCAGAGGCGTTTACGACGCTGATCACTCCCACACCTCCTCTGATGAAGATTTTCAAACAGAGGGTTCAAAGCCCTCAAGCTCGGGGATTGTGGCAGCCCCCATCCCCAAGAAGACAACCGGGAACAAGTCTCCTTCAAAGGAGATGTTCGCCCTGGAGGATCTAATACATCCCAGATCCACTGACTGGGAAACCTCTTCCAGAACAGCTGGATACATTTATTCCAGACTGCGCAAACCCCTCGATAAGGAGGTCAGAGCCAGACTCTGAGCCGAATGCCCCCATCCAGATATTGCAGACAAAGTAGCTCCAACACCAGATCTAGATTCTAAGAGGATTACATTTGTGGGCAAAAATGTTAAGGACCCTAGGAAAGGCATAGACCGTGCCTGGAAGTCCTGTCAGGACAAGGTTCTGGATGTTACGGGTCCTCTAGCTAAGATCCTGGACCTAGCGGAAGCAGCCATCGACACATCCGACCCCATTGACCCGCTGATTCTCTCAGGATGGGTTCAGTGGGCCATCTGCCTACTAGGAAATGCTAGTTGCGCCATATCAACTGAGCGTCGTAAAGGCATTCTATTCAAGATCAATGCCAAACTGAGCGAATTAGCGGACACAGAGTCAGGTGCTACTGCTCAGGGCCTGCTTTTCGGGGATCCTTTCATGAAAGAAATGTCAAAATTTGTCGGTGCCTTCACCGCATTGGACAAAGCTCAGGCCTCCATCAAGAGAGTCTTCGCTTCCAAAATTTTCTCAAGGGCCGGATGAGGTAGAGGTCGCTCCTCCGGCCGTTATTTCTTTGATAAAACTCCTCAGCACTCCAGGGACCAGCATAACGCCTGGCAAGAACGCACCAACACTTTCTTCCCTTCAAGAGGACGCAGAAGAGGGCGTGTCTGGAGAAGAGCGGCTAGACACCCAGCTCAACAACAATCCTCAGGTCAGTGTACTTATAACAGCGCCTGTGCCACAAACGCCTATAGAAGGGAGACTAGCTATGTTTGCAAGAGCTTGGTATACCTTATCGGGAGATGCCTGGGTCAGTGACACAGCTCGCGGTCTGCGCCTGGAGTTTTTCACACAGCTCGTTCAAGTCTGTCGCCCTACCCCTATAGTAATGTCCCAGACAGACCAAATAGCATTAGACAACGAGATACACAACCTATGTCAGAAACAAGCAATTCGCCCCTGCTCAAATCAAGGAGGCTTCTTCAGCCCAATATTTCTGGTATGCAGAAACAAAAAGGTACACCCAGTAATAAACTTAAAAGCTCTCAACGAATTCATCATTTACCGCCATTTCAAAGTGGAAGGTATACACATGCTCAGGGATCTCCTGAGACCAAACGATTGGCACATGCACCTAGACCTGAAGGATGCTTACCTCGCAGTGCCCATTCATCAGGCACACGTAGGTTATCTAAGATTTTCATGGAAAAATCGAGACTGGGATATCACGAGTCTACCCTTCGGGCTCTCCTCAGCACCTTGGGTTTTTACCAAACTTCTAAGGCCAGTAGTAGCTCATCTAAGAGAGCAAGGGGTCCAACGTATAATTTATTTGGACAACATCATCTTTATGGCTCAATCACAAGAGCTAGTTCAGAGGCAGACCAGACTAGCCATAGATTTACTACACAGCCTTGGCTTTCTCATAAACTGGGAAAAGTAAATTCTTCATCCATCCAGGAGCCTGGAATTTCTGGGGTTCGTGGTGGATACTCAAAATTCTCAACTTCGCCTTCCAACAGCCAAGATTCACTCCACCAAATGGGAGATACAGAGACTTCTACAGTGGAGACTTTTCTCTCTTCAGGAGCTAGCAAGAGTAATAGGTTTGCTATCCTCCTCCATCCAGGCAATATTTCCCAGCCCCCTTCACTACAGGAAATTACAAAGATTGAAAGGTCAACACTTAAGACACAGCCTTTCTTACTCCCAATGTCTGACACTGTCACCTCAAGCGAGAACAGAGCTCAACTGGTGGCTCACTCACATGAAAGCCTGGAACGGCAGAGCGATCTTCGGATCCACCCCAGATATCATCATCGAATCAGATGCCAGTCGCTCCGGTTGGGGAGTGAGATGCGGCTCCATCGCCACGGGAGGAACTTGGTCTCCTCAGGAGCTGGATCTACATATCAACTTACTGGAGCTCCTCGCGGGCTCCTTCGCAGTGTGCTCTTTTGCCAGAGGTAGAGCGAGTTGTTGTATCTTGCTGAAAAAGGACAACATTTCAGCAGTAAGGTACATCAGTCATCTTGGTGGCACCAAATCGAGGCCTCTAGCCGAATTAGCCAAGGACTTTTGGCATTTTTGTCTCGAACATAGGATTTCAGTCACAGCAGAGTATCTCCCTGGTCTTACAAACGTAGTAGCAGATTGGTATTCCCGACATTACACAGATTACAGTGACTGGAGGCTCAACAGAGAAGTCTTTCTACGCATCCAAAGAGTCTGGGGCCCCATGTCCATAGACCTCTTTGCATCCAGACACAACACCCAACTACCAGGGTTTTACAGCTGGAGGCCGGATCCGGCAGCAACTGCGACTGACGCATTTCTGCAACAATGGACACTGGGACTCCAGTATGCTTTTCCTCCATTCACCATGATAGCGGGGACCCTGGCGAAGGTCCGTCAGGAGCATTCAGATCTAGTCCTCATAGCGCCAGTCTGGACCTCTCAGACCTGGTATCCAGTTCTTCTGGAACTTTCTCGGATTCTCCAATCCCACTACCCCAGTTTCCGGATCTCCTACTAGATCCATCAGGACAGCGGCACCCCCTTCTTCTCAGCGGGTCACTGATCCTAGCGGCCTGGAGGATTTCAGGTCAAGATGGAGAGTCCCTGGCATGTCACACATGGCGTTCAGTCTCATTGAGGAAAGCTGGGCTCCTGCTACCCTTAAGAGGTATTCCAACTCTTGGGGCACCTGGAGCACCTGGTGCAGAAGGAAGGGATTACATCTAGTTTCAGCACCTGTAGGGGAGATCCTGAATTTCCTAGCTTCCTTAGTTGAAAGAGGTCTTGCCTACAGAACAGTGAGCGCCTATGTTCAGGGGGTCCCAGCAGGAGAACACCACATTGTTTGCAGATTACTAAAGGGTATCAGACTTACAGTCCCACCTCCGTCCCGCTACGACAAACGTTAGGACGTTAATAAAGTATTGAATATTTTCTGTCATGGCCACATAACGAGGAACTATCCCGTATGGCCCTATCCGGCAAACTTACTACCCTTCTTTGCCTGGTCTCTTGCAAGAGAGTCTCTGACGTCAAAGCTCTTGATCTAGCGGGCAGGACCTTTTCTCCTGATGGCATTGTATTTCATATACACAGGAGGACGAAATGCAACTCCAGAGTGATTTCTTACCCGCTTTTAGAGACCAGCCCAAGCTCTGCTTGGTTAAATGATTGAAGGTTTATGAAGAAAAGACAGCCCTGCTTAGGACCTCCCCCAATGGGCAGCTATTGATAGCGCTGCGTAAACCACACAAGGCAGTTTCCGCTCCAACTTTAGAATGCTGGGTGCGTTGGACTCTAACTCAAGTAGGGGTAGATACCCAGCACTTCGGAGCTCACTCAGTTAGAGGAGCCATGGCCTCCAAAGCCTTTCAGGCCAGAGTTCGCCTAGAGGACATCATGAGGATGGCAGACTCAGCAAGCGAATCAATATTTAAGCAATTCTACCTGAAACCGGTAGATCAGCCGGCATATATCGTGGTAAGTAAGCTTTAAACAAGCATAATGTGAGCCTCCGGTCTTGACATAGAATAAAGATTTTCCATAATAAATTACTAGAAAGTCTTAATTCTATTAAAGACACGGAGGCGAGCATTATCCCACCCGGCGAGAGAATAGCAGCGTGTATCATGATAGTAATTAAATGCATTACTATGAATTGTTGACAATTTGGAATTTTATATGTATTTTGTCAGAATAACTCAATGAAATTTCTCTCCCAGCCCGCTAAGGGAACTAGGGTTGTAATATACGCAAAGTAATTTTACTCTTTTATCCCTCTCCTGACAGCGACTGCAGACAAGTCCGTCTGATCGGCAGCTCGACCCAGTTGTCTTCTACGAGATGGCTACAGTTACTATTGTACTATAGACAACCAAGTTCGCAGCCTCGAAAGCGGAAGTTACATCATGTTCAGGACTGTTTATGAAGGGATCCAGATACCTACTGGAGGACTAAGGTCACATGTTGGTGGCCTCTAGATGAACTTTAGGAAGTCTTCTGGGAAATGGAGTTTTCTTATTTTCCTCAGAGACGTATGGACATATTATGATGTGTCTACTATGTTGTTCCATATTTTGTTATATTTAGTGCACATTTTCTTTATGCATACTATCTATATTGCACGCAGGCGCACAACATATCTTGCTGCTGAGTTTCTTTACTTGTCTTAATAAAGAAAGAGAAGCATAATGCTCGCCTCCGTGTCTTTAATAGAATTAAGACTTTCTAGTAAGTTATTATGGAAAATCTTTATTCTCCTCTGAAAAAGATGGCAGTCTTGCTCGCACCCCGCCTTGTACAAATATGACAGAGGGTGGTAAAGATGACATTGGTTCGAGGGTTGAAGTAGCTGTGTGCGTTGGAAGTGCAGCGCCATCTTTTGCTGCAGAATAGAAGTGTCATATCATTTCCTTTGGTCTTGGAGCGTTTGCTTTTTGAAAGAATCCGAGGAGCGCTATCATCGTTGAAGTAATCTTTTAGTAAAGATGAGGAGGAATAAAGGGGCTCGAAAACAGTATCTGTTTTCAAGGGCATTGCAGATGTTAGCTTGTATGCTGCCATGGATCTGACACTAACAAACCAGCGATTGGGTGACAATGGTTAAAAGGGTAGGGTCAGGAGACCCACGAAATAACAAGAGCAGTGGTACTTTGAGAGTAGTTAACTGAGCACTGTGCACCGCTGAACAGCGGAACAGCACTCGCCGGTGCCCTCTCGATGCGCGCAATGCGCACGCGCTCCCAATTTTATGGGGATTTGTGGGCGTGGCTTCGCCAACGCGTTAGTAAGGTCACTGATAAAGCTGCTTCTACTTGCTCACAACGTGGGAGCAAATGCAGTAGCAAGGGGATCATAGATAGTGATGAACAACGAAGCAGTAAGGTATGGAGACAGCACTTGCGGAACAGCACTCGCCGGTGCGCTCTCCCGATGCGTGCCTTAGGTTTACCTTAAACGTCTGTGGATGTTCTAATTTGCAAAGGTAGACTTAAAATGGGTAGAACAATTGTTTATATTGTCATCTCCTTCATTGTGAACAATACCAAATTCTATTTGTGTTACCTGTTATTCATGCTTAATTTCACTCTAAAACCCTCTTCATTAAATCTTCTTGTTTGGAAAGGGTTCAACCTCTATGAAACAAAATGATAGATATGTGTTAATACCTTAGTTTAGTCGATAAAGGAACAGTGAAATACATTATTTATGAAGACTGTTTTAAGCAGATTATCAAAACAAATGTGTTGGTTATCAGTGAAAATGTATTTCCCCTATGGTTCCACAACAGCAGCCTTTAACCACGTGTTTGTGCCGGATGCCCTTGGCAAACTATTCATGATGCATAATGGCCCCCATTCAGGCGTAATGGTGTGAGGTGTATAGCATTATAAGACAACGACTTATAACATATATCTCTGGCTATGTTCATGCACAGCTTCTCTGATTTGGGGGCCAAACTTAATTTTTGGTAATTTTCAATGATAAGAGTGAAAAAGCAATTTTGGAATAACAATTTGCTACTAGACACGATTTAACTATTTCAATTGTTAATAAAATAGAAAATGATTGAACCTAAGTTGATACCATGAATATTCAATAGACCTGGATTGTTAGCTGTAAAAGAATGATGTGGTTACTGTTCAAATCATGCTTTTAGCGTTGGTAGTATTGTAGTGCTTGAGCTTGTTTTGTCTGAACGCGTTTCCTCTCTTTGCATGGGCTCATCCTAACAGATGACTTGTTTTTGCTGACTTCCGTCTGTTGGTATTGTTCTGTCACCAAGACGTGTTGCCTTTGCTTCCGTTTGTTCAGGTGTGCGGCCACGTGCACTTACATGAAGGAGCCCCTGTGATTGCACGTGTCTTTCATTTTGTTTTAGTGCCCTTTAATGTTTGTTTCAAGCAGGTGGCAGACTCCTGTCGTTTTCTCTGATTCTTGATCACCTATGTCCTCTGTTTTGTGTTTCTCCTGTAACAGTTGTTATTTACCTACATTCTTATGCCCGTATAGCCGTCATTGTTACCCAAATGAAAAAAGTCTGAAAATGGGAATGGGTAGGGTGACCCGGGCACCATCTCTCTTACTTTTCTCTTCTGGTCATCATCACATTATTTTTAACCATCTCTTTTCTTTTAGTCTTTCTTGCTGAATTATGTTTTAGTCCCTCTAGTCCCAGTCTGTTCTCCATTCTATCTTCAGCGCTTTTCCATGTCTATTTTCCTTTTCCTTCTCCTTTCATGACTTTTTTGTACCTCTTCTTGTCGCATCTCGTTCCTTCCAGCCAATAAAATACTTGAAGAGGTTTTAGCCGGTAAGATAGCTCAGCAGGTTGAGCGTTCGCTGCTGCGATCAGGTCGCAGGTTCAAATCCCAGCAAGGCCAACTCAGCCTTTGATCCTTCTGAGGTCAATAAATGAGTACCAATTTCAGTTGAGTGATATTGTATGTAAATATGTTCTCTTTAAAGCGCTTTGGATTAAGGCGCTATATAAATAACACATCATTATCATTATATCGCAGACAAAATATAAAATGATAAATCAAAGGATAAGTGATTTTTTTTATGACTTGGTTGTTTTTTTGGGTAAAAATACTTTCTGGTTTGCTGAACCAAAGGCCTTTTTAAAGCAGTAATCTCATTAAAGCCTAAACATTCCTGAATGATACATTCATTTTATCATTAAACATTGCTGTGGCTGCAGTTTGCCAATCTGCCAGATGCCGTGATGCGGGCCACACAGCGCCTATTGCATCTTGCACTCTGGCTTCCTACATGCAGGTCACGTGCGTCACCAGGGGAACCAGTGAGATGTCCAGGCTGCAAAGCAAGTGCTATGCCGCCTGGCCCCCCAAGCATATATAAGCACAAGGCACACATTAGTAGGCAGCGGCTTCCGGGGGGGGGCAGCAGACAGGGAAGGACACCACCGCTCCACCCAAGCTGGGTTCTAGGAACATATGGCAGGTGGTAGGGCTTGGAGAACCTGCAACCTGACATTTCAGTTTGATACCGCCACCCCTATTCTAAGGATCGACATGTCAAACAAAAAGTGATTTGCAGATGCAGTGAATAACCTGGTAAATTACCTTTAAATCATTCTTTAAAAAAATCTTTTATATATATTTTTAAAGAACATGTTACAAAATCAAATTGTGAACAAAATCCAATACTTTATAAAAATATCCCCAGCCCTAATCTCTTTCAGCATCAACTGAATATATTGTCAATTCACAAAAGAAATGTAAACAATCATATGTTGAATATAATACCAAGTAGAGTAAATCATAAAAATCATAATGCAGAATGAGTTATTTTTTCCTAATGGCAAGAGCCATTGCCTGAAGCAAGAAGGAGAAAGGGTTTGTGAATCAGGCCTGCTTAATTTGTGATCTGATTATCTGTAGTTCAGTGAGGTAAGTGCTCACAATAGTCGTCTGTGTTTAGCCTGTAAATCAAGAATTTAATCCAGCAATGACCAGCATGGCCCAGCTTTCTTCTCAGGCTGATGACGTGAATCCTATATAATTTAGTAACCATAACTGCATAAATCGCTTTAATAAAACATGATATTGTTACTTTGACCCTGGTCTGTGGAGGACTAATGCACAATGGCTGCAAGGATCACCTTCAAGATGTTCTGCATCATCCAGAAGGCTTTCTGGGGCCTCTGACCGCTCTACCTCCAACTTTCTCTTCCAAAACATCTTCCTTCTCGGGCTCTCCGCTCATCCACCTCTAACTCTCTGAGGGTCAGACGCTTCTCCAAGCAGAGAGTTGGGGGCAGATCTATAGCCTCGGCTGGCGACTCCCTCTGGAACAGCATCCCTGCCTCTCTCAAACTTGAGCAGAGCAACCTCCGGTTCTGGAAGCAACGCAAGACCTTCCTTTTCGCTTCCGCTTTCTCTGTTGCTCTCCCCTGCTGATGCACCTGACTGCTCTGCACACTGTACCCTTTAAACTCGGGCCCAGGCTTCTGCATGTCCAGTTGCCCTTGCACTGCCTCCGGGCTCCCCAGCACTTAATGGTCTATATCTGAAACCTTAAATTCCCTTCTTTCTGCACTTTTGAGCCATTCGCTGGCTGCACTTGTGAGTTAACTGCACTTCCCCCTCACCCTCCCTCCTGGCACTTCTCCAATTCCCTCTTCCCCCCACTTTCACGATCTGAACGACACAAGGCCTAGTCAGATCATTATTTTGTCCTCCCTTTGTTTCCCACTCCTTGTCTTGTCGCGCCTAGAAACACTTGTTTACAGGCGCGTTATACATGCCACATCATATCAAAATGAAAGGGACCAGTGCAATACTTGGCTTACTTGTTCTTTTGGCTGGTACAGAACAAGCAAAGTTATATATACCTGATAGAATTAAAGTTATTTCACCATCTCTCAAACATAAGCCCCCTATATGATTTGGCCCTGTGAAAAGCTGTTCTTCAGCTCAAAAAATGTTTTTCTTTTTTGACAGTTTAGGGTTAATGTGAACAGGGCTCATCCTCCAATGTTCTGGTTTATGAACCTCTAATGATCGCACTTGAGTACAATCCATCAGAAGAAAACTGGCTCCTTATCTCTGCTTCATCAATTCAAAGGCTTCCTCTTGACTTTTAATGTAATTAAGTATTGTTATCTGTAAACTGCCCTCTTCCTGTCCTGTCAACACATTTCGGTCTATATTTTCAGATAGCATTCAACAGAAAAATGTATTCAAGGACTAGCTGCCACTATAAAACCTTCAATGCCCTTCCTCTTGCCATATCTATTGGCAAGAAGCTAAGAAACAAAGGAAATAAACTTCTCAGGGAATGTGGCAAGGATGTCATTGTCATGATAATGTATACTTTATGATGTAATGAGAGGGATATTTTTTCACCTGATTACCCTATGAACGGGCTCGTGCATAGGCACACTGGTGGAATGTTGATGCATGTTCAGCAGTCAACATTCCACAGTGGCCTTTGAGCTGAGGAAGCCGTAGCAGCAGGCTGCGGGGTCTCGCAATAAAGATACTTTATTCTACCTACTTGTGTTGGAGAGATTGTGTCATTGGCGACGAGGATTTCGGCGAGACCCCGTCCCACATGTGCGCGGGCCAGCTGTCCTGGCTCCCTGCTCATCTCCAGTGTTGGGTGCGATGCACCATAAAACGTACTTTCACGTTTAACAAATGTAATCTCTAAATCTTATGGGAGGACCACAGCTCCTAGCCGCACGACCCCTTTGTTGTCCTACATCAGGTTGCTGATCAATAGCATTTTGACATTCCACATTCACTTCTGGACCAACATGACCTGGAATTGGGACAACCTCTTCCTGTTCAAACCTGATGGCTTGTGAACCCACAGGATCATAATCCAGCACTGTTTCCTGCGATTCGAAATCAGATTCCACACCTGCCCTGTCCACACGTTTGCAGCCATCCACCAGCACCCGTCTCTTACTCCAGACAGAGCCATCCTCCAAGTGCACATGGCCTTTTCCGAACTTAGCAACTCTCCTTGAGGGCATAAAAGTGCTGTAGCCTTTGTGAACCATCCTAGGATTCTTTATGTACACTTCATCCCCAGGCTTAACATTCAACTCCTTCCTAGACTTTTGTGAGGACACCGTGGTCTGCTGGCACTCCAAAATGCGATGAATAGCTCGCAAATCCATATTATGTGGCCCACCACCACCCATAGCCAGAGGTCTCAACATTGTACCTGCCTTCCTGCCCCTCATTAGTTCAAACAGAGATCTTCCCGTAAGCATGGCAGGGGTTCTCCGATATGCAGCCAGATATTGTGTCACCACTTCCTGCCAATCCAAACCATTGGCCAAAGCCAATTGTATGGCTGACTTAATCGTACCATTGGCCCTCTCAACTAATCCATTCGCAGAAGGATTATACAGAGCTGTCCTATAATGAGAAATAGCATGCTGTTCCAAAAATTCTCTCATTGCTCTAGAGGTGAACTGCATCCCATTATCAGTAACTAAACTTGCAGGTAATCCCTCACGATCAAATACCTTCCTCAAAAAATCAATAACGGAATTGGTTGTAACACAGGAACACGCCGCCACCTCAATCCACCTGGACGTATAGTCCACCAATACCAACATATGTCTGGACTCTGGCTCTAAACAGTCAAACGGACCCATGATGTCCAAAGCCAATTTCGACCATACTTGCTCTGGAACCTCTACAAGATGCACAGGTGGTGGATGCAATACCTTGCTCTTATCACTGACAGAACATGCCTGACAATCTTTCACCACTTGCTCCACATCCTTGTCCATTGACGGCCACCAGTACTCCTCTCTCAGTCTCCTTTTGGTCAAAGATCGGCCCAAATGACCAACATGTGCCAATTCCATTATTCTTCCCCTCAGATTTACAGGGGGTTTAGAGCAGTATAAGTTGTTTTCTAGGGCACAAGGTTGCACGGAAAGCATAGATTCATATGTTACAGCCCTATGTGCACTCATGGCTACATGCGGGTTCCCAGGTATTGGAGAGGAACATATAAGGGATCAGATTATGATGAAGACATCTAATCAAAAAATCAGCACGGGCTCGTGCATAGGCACACCGGTGGAATGTTGATGCATGTTCAGCAGTCAACATTCCACAGTGGCCGTTGAGCTGAGGAAGCCGTAGCAGCAGGCTGCGGGGTCTCGCAATAAAGATACTTTATTCTACCTACTTGTGTTGGAGAGATTGTGTCAGGACTGTTAAATTGAATTTGGCCATCTTACAAAAGGAAAGCAGAGGTGCAGCTAATTTAAACGTGTAATGCAATTATAAGTAAAAATGTTCTCGATTCATAAACAAAAAATAAAAGATCAAATTACTCAAACATTTCAGAATGTGCATTTGTGACCCCTTTCCCAATGGGTATTGCTCACAAATGTATTGGTGAAATCCCCCATTTCCTTTTAAAACTCAGGACATCTTGAGGACTCTCTCCTCCACCCTTACCCCCTCGGCCCCATCCCCTGGCACCCCTGACCTCACATTCTGCCTCAGCCTTCCTCTCCTCCTTTTCTCCTATCACATTGGATGAGGTCACTAGAGTTGTCTGCTCTCGGAAGGTCGAAGCTCTCCTCCAAACAGGTCTCTCCCTGTTCTTCCAGAACTATTAAAGACAACATTGACTATCTTGGCCCGGCACCTACTGATTTATGTGAACACTCTCTTGATACCACGTCTTTCCCCTCTTCCTTCAGGCACTCTCTAAAAAAGCCTTCTGCCGACCCCTCATGTCCAGCTAACTACCGCCCTATCTCTCCCACTCCCTTCCTTGGAAACTTCTGGAGAAGTTGGTCTTCCCCCAACTGACCAAGCATACTGAGCTGGATGGGTTCCTGCACGACCATCAATCTGGAGCATCCATTAGGCACAGAAATTGCTCTCCTGAACCCACTGAAGAACTGCTCGCATTGCTGGCCTCTAACTCTCCCGCTGTTCTCATTCTATTTGATCTTTCCTCTGCAACTGATACGGTCAACCTCTCCATCCTCATAATACGGCTCCATGATACCCTTGGTATCTCAGAGTGGGCACTGGACTGGCTGATCTCTTCCTCACTGACCGTCCCTCCCAGGTTTTGGGCTCTTTCTCCTCTCCCTCCTCTAGCTCTACCTGTGGCGTCCCCCAGGCCTCCAACCTCACACCTTGGCTCTTTAATGTCTATCTCGCTCTACTTGCTCACCTTATTTCCACTTTCTCCCCCAATTTCCAGTGTTGTGCAGATGACACCCAACTCTTCTTCAAAATTCCCTCTGATCCTTTCGCTACTTCCTCTACCATTCCTGACTGCCTATCTGCTATCCAGCCCTAGTGTACCTCTAATGATCTCTGCCTCAGTGCCAGCAAGAATGAGATCCTTGCTATCACTCTGGCCACCCACTATGCCACCCCCCTTCTCCCTCATCTGAATCCAGAAACCTTAGAGTCGTCTTCGACTCCTCTCTCTCTTTCCTCCCTCACATCTTGGACCTTGCCAAGAAGGCCCATTTTCAACTCACCCTCCTCAGAGGCATCGTTCCTTTCCTCACCTTTCCCCAGAATCTCAAAGTCTCTTGAGCCCTGGTACTCTCTAAGCTGGACTACTGCAACAGTGTCTCATTTAATCTATCCTCTTCCTTACTCCATCCTCTCCAGGTTATCCAGAATAGGGCTACAAGACTTATCCTTGGCCTCAAGCCCATCCACCATATCTCTCCAGCCCTAAAATCTCTCCACTGGCTCCCTATTGCAGCTGGGGCCATGGACCACGCTATCTAAAACTTGTTCTCTTCAAATACTCTCCTGCAAGATCTCTACGCTCCGTCGGCTCCAACTCTCTGTGTGTCAAGCACTTCTCTAAGTAGCGAGCGGGAGGCCGATCTCTTTCCTTGGCTGGCTCCTTCCTCTGGAACAGCTTCCCCCTCCATCTCCATCTTGAGCGGGATCTCACCAAATTTCCGAAAGCACCTCAAGACTTTCCTCTTTACCTCCTCCTTCCCACTCCTCCTCCTCCCGTGCTCAACCCCACAGTCGCTGAGATTGGTGGCCTGGGCCCTTATATGCCTGCATGTATTTCTTGGGCAGGTGACCACTCTTTACTATGTGACTTCTGCCAGGCACTTACCGGTTCCCGGCAACTTACTCCCTGGCACTTCCCCTCTGTGGAAATCTCGGCACTTTTTCCCCTTCCCTTGTCCCTTCTCTCTCTTTTCACTTGCACGCTCCGCATGCTCACAAGGCCTAGTAGGACTGCCTCTATCCTGCTCATCATTGTATCATATTGCCTTTGGTCCCTTCACCCTCCCCTTGCCCTGGGGGTGCTTTGAAACACAATTTCTTGATGTATAAGCGCCTTACAAATGCACAATAAATAAATAAAATAGGCAGAGGATGTATTTTAATCCTGTCTAAATTGCACCTCTTAAGCGGTTGTAAGTACGGCTTACCTTGGATGAGTCAGCCACACAGGACTTATTTCCAGAATGATTTAAGTCCATCTTCCGTGAACACCATTTCTTAATTAGAGTATTGCATTTCACCTCCTCGCGGCTGGCTTTGTCAGTCATAATTGCATGATTTTAGGGATGGGCAGCTGCTTTGAAATCAAATAGCTTTAGCTCAGTTCAAAATGTGGTTTTATCTTTCAGCCTACATGTAAATCACTTTACCCCCGTGATCGAAGTGAGAGGGAACGCTCAGGAGCCGTGTTCCACTACTTTTATTTTTTTCTGTTTACCATTCCTCTACTTGTTAACGACCATATTCACTTTTCTCTATAGAGGATGTGTCCATTTATGTCCCTGTGCAAGTGTACAGTTGTAACAGGAGACTTAGTTAGTAGTCACTATTGCAATGCCCCTGCCACAACACCCTGTCACATGTTGCACTATGCTTCCGCCTACCCTCTTACCTGCCGAGACCACAGTTCCACTACTTTTTGGGGTACACTTCTGCCACTGCTTGACCCTTGACTCAAAATGAAGATGCTCATTTAATTCACAACTCCAATATTTACAATCCTTTCGATGGAAGACCACTTGGGTCTATGTGGATAGCTCATGAGCTAAGCGCTCACCTCGGACATCGATCAAGCAGGCTGAATAATACCACCTGTTATAACGAAGTGCCATATAAGAACGCACACTCCCAATATGCATTGACTGAAAAATAAAGCGAAAAATGGCAGGGTTAAGTTAATTAGCTTCACAAGAGGGAACACGTGTGTTTAATGTTTGTCGAAATTAATGTTTAGCCACTAATGGCTCCTGCCAGTTAGAAACATTAATATTGATGAAGGCAGTAATCACATGCTGAGCAGGCCACCAGCTGGAAAAAAAAGTATATTGATGTCAAGTTACAAAACATCCACTCAGAATTCATCAACGCAAGACAGGGCAGGTTGACTGGTGGCGCAGAGAGTGGACGTCTTGGGGAGGATGTGAAAAAGGGAGAACGTGCTGGATGTGACCAGTGCGTTATGGCTGGGGCCCTCACATTTCAAAAGGAAACTTTAAATTCTATGCCCAGTCTTGTGGCGTATTTAAAAATGGCAGCGGTTGTGGACAGTGCTGTTTTTTCTTCAGTAGCGCAGCCTCGCTCCCAGGAGCAGCCCACGGGGGTTTTGAACATGAGACACTGCACATGGAATGGACTGGGCAGCGGGGTCCACTTTAGATCAGGTTACCGAAACAGGCTGGGGACATGCCATTGGACCAGCACTGGAAGGGACATGACACAATTAGGCGGCCGATTCACATGGCTTTTTCCAGGAGCAACTGGCGGGCTTTCTCAGGCTGTAGGTGTGTGAAGTGTAAGCACAAACGAGGTGATGGCTGGAAGCTTTAGAATAAACCTTAAACCCCTGGCAATTGCTCTGGACAACCCTCCAGACCGCAGGTCTTCTGTCTGCCAAGCCATTGCGGAAATGGGAGAGACAACACATGCAAACAGGCTTTGCCCCACCTCAAAAGGAGCAGTCCAGTCCGAATTGATTGGTCACATTCCATCTGCACAAGACCACAAGCTACCCCAGATATGTTTCAGCCTCGTTGGGCGTCATCAGTGAGGTGTTGCTCGCAGTGCTTTAAGTGGGCTGGGGCCTTCCAAAAAGTGAGGCTGCGCCGGTGCCCTGCCGGGGCCCCCCGGTCCCACCAAGCCACAGCGCCGGCGGGTAATTATCCCCCGCCACAGCCGCGACGGGAGAAGAGCCCGCCGGTCGCTTGCCACTGACCTGCCTGACTTAATCATGGACGGCCAGGCCGCCCATGATTAAGTCAGGCAAGTCAGTGGCAAACAGACAGTCAACAACTCTGACTGACAGAATTGCCAGCCAATCATAGCGTCGGGCACTGCTTGAGCGACGCTGTGACTGCTGACACTTCTGCCAGTCACAGCTGCCTGCAGCCGTTTCACTTGGTGCGCCATTTACTTACCTTCTTTTCCACTGGATTCGATGCTGCAAGCCTGCGACGACCCCCATCCAACGAGGAGAAGCACATCTATGGTAAGTGACTACTGCGTCACTTACCATAGATGGGCATCTACTCGTTGGATGGTGGTAGAATAGGACGCCATGCAAGTACCTAGGGACTAATCGTAAAAAGCACAAGTTCAGAAGGAATTAGAATTCAGTTTGAACCATGTTAAAACATACATGCCAACATTCTGTGACCAAAAATCTGTAGAAATCGTAAAGTTTCAAAAATCGGTATTTGTTGCCACTAAATCGGTAGATGGTAGGACTGCTTAAAAATCGGTAGGGTTGGCAAGTATGTAGGATGGGGTGGCGCGTTAATGAGCACAACCCTTTCCTCTCCCTGTTTTCCCTCCAGTCACCTTTCACTCAGCCAATTCTTGCCTGTGACACCCCCGACATACGGCCTGGCAGACACCAGCTTACATATATGGGACAGCATTGGTCACCCATCAACCCAACCTGATACACTTGGCCAACACACACTCAAATAGGGAACGCCCAAGCACTTGTTGGGTCCATCATGCATCCATCGTTCACTAATTTCTAAAGCACTCCTCTCTGAAGTCTTTCAAAGCCTTCACAGGAATATATTTGCCCCAACGAGGTAGGTGTTGGGGGGTGTGTGTCTCTCTCTCTCTCTCTCTTTCCTTCACTGTACGATCCCAGGTATGTGGTTGTCCTGACCCCCTTGCAAAATGTCTGTCTTGGGTTGATTAAGCTATGGATAAAGTAGCACTGCCCTCTTGGACAAAGACAATTTGCTGGAGAAAAAGGTTTGCAATTGGGATAATTTATATACCCACAATCCATTGCTGATATGGCTCAGAACTGGAGGTGAACTTCCGGCGATGGCTACTAAGTGCGCTGTGGAGTGTGTGACTTGGCTCTTATGGATTTTCCTATTTTCACATTTCAGGTAAAAGGTTATTTTTTTCCAAACCTTTTTAAACCCACCATAACTTTGTTGGTGTTGCTAAAAACATGGCCAAATACTCCAACTACAAAGTTCCTCCTTCAATATATTAGGGACACTGGGAAGTGGGAGGAGCTTTAGCAGAGTTGCATGACTGACAAGGGAGACAAACAGCGAACATCGTCTCTCCAGATGGGGGTTCGGGGAGAAAAAGCAGGCACTGTCAGAACTATACTGCACTGATGCTCCCTAATAAGGGGGAAACCAATTATCTAGTTGTCCTGACAGCCTTTCAGGATGTCTTTCTTGGGTTGATTAAGCCATTTATAAAGTAGCACTGCCCTTAGACAAAGCAATTTCCTGGAGAAAAAGATTTGTATTTGGGCTAATTTGCATACCCACAATGCCTTGCTGTTGTGGCTCAGATCTGGCGGCATATATATATATATATTTTAAAAGACACCCAGCATAACATAACAAATCACTGAATCCAACTGCCTCTCAGTGGACTTAATTTGCAATATTGGAAGTGAATTTTAAAACGTTTTCGCTAAAAGAACTATATGCATCCTAAAAATGGGACAATTTTCTCTTGGTTCGTGTTGCAGTGCAGCGCCCACGATGTGGGTTTTCTATAGTCTCCAAAAAATATCAAAACAAATATTAATGCTTAGGGTCTTCATGGTGTAGCATTCAACATGAAAAGTTATTCGGCAACATGTTCCTCTATGGCCATAAAAAATCATTGCCCTGTTAAACTAGACTGAATTATAGCTGCCAGTCCTGCCCTCTAAGGGACAGGCTTAACACTCTTCTGGCCAAGGTGGCCAGGCCAGCTTGCAGAGCCACAGTCCTGACCCTAAGCGGCTTGGAGGCTAAACCACAGAGACTCACTTGGACTGACGGCTGTGTCCGTCAAGGTCACTGGTAGTATTTGGGAGTATTAAGGAGACGTGGAGGAGGCAGGACTCTACCCATTCCTCCCCAGGATTAGGAATGGCTGTGCAAGAGGGCAAGGAAGGAGCAAAGAGAGAGAATGACTGTGTCTGGCACTTGTACACAATCACAATTCTAATCCTTGCCATTCAACCATCCCTAACCTTGGGAGAGAGTTCAGCATTCTACACGCGTGTTACCTGAGCATTGGCAAAGCGCTGTACTACTGTGGTCAGTTCTGGAAATGGAAAACATGTATGGGGGAACTGTCACCTCTTTGGAGGGGCGAGGCTTTTGGAAGGAAGTGGTGAGGACAAAGGGCATGGTCCCCTGCCAGGTAGTGCGCCACAGTATCTCTTCATAGAACCCAATCCTAGCGTAAAAGCAAAGAGCATTATGGGAACATCATAATGTGCACAATTCAAAATGTTAAACATGTCTTATAGTGATTCAGTAAGAAGCGCTTTTAAGTGTATAATGGACTCTTTTGTTTTGATTAGTCACAACATTCACCCTAATAAAAAAATGTCTGCAAATTACAGGACATATATACCACATACATGCCAACATTCTGTAAGCAAAAATCTATAGAATTCGTAAAGTTTCAAAAATGTTTAAAAAATCGGTATTTGTTGCCACCAAATCGGTAGGCGGTAGGACTGCTTAAAATTTGACTTGTACGTTGCTATATTACTGTGCCAGCAAAATGAGTATTTCAGAACTGCTTTCACTGGTAAATCTTACGGAAGGTAGGCACTGATAAGTATGCTTATATAAAACAATGCGCACGCTTTTACAGCATGAGTCCTCTTTTTTTGGGTAGGGGCTTGTTGAAAAAGGACTAGATACAGAGAGAAACAGAAGGGGGGTGACAACAAGCTACCTTTCGATATCCTCACCGGAGGTAACACAACTGGATCTCACACCAAATCCATGTATTCACAGACCATCAATCTTTTAGCAAATATAAAGAGATGGAAGGCTCAATTTGTTAGTAACACATGGGTGACTTTGACTTTGATAGTCACCCATGTGTTACTAACATCCCATTTTTTGTTACAAAGTATTATGTGAATGAACACAAGATCTAAATTGTAGATTGTCTCTTTTACCTGCTTTTTATGTATACTGAGTTTTGCAAATGTGACCAAATGGTCTGTTTTACTATAAAATATAATAAATATATGAGATATTTTTGCTAAAATTATCTCACTGATAAGTATGCTTTTGCCACTCTATGTGGCAATTACCCATCACAACGCTACACCTTTCCTCAGAATGCCGAAAGGCTGACTTGTTCCTCTATACTGAAACTCGTTGTGTTGCATTAGTCCTTCTTGCTGCCTGCAGGCCTCACAGAGGTTTCAGCACCATGCGCATGTTCTGGACTTGTGCGGATGAAACACCACATCAACCCTTTAACCTACCGTGGGAGTTTACATAGAGATCCGTGTTCCTGTTTTGCAGGCGCATTAACCTGCAGAGCCACCTTAGTAAAACGCTGTAGCCTCGAGGTTACACAACCAATCCGTGCAGCAGGCCCTTTAATACGCCAATCTATTTTACTGGGGTTTCAGTCTCTAACCTGCAGTCATTTTGACCTGCTAACCTACTTTACATCTGGAATGCCTGTTACGCATTCATATCTTTGCTGCAAGACCATAATCTGTAGTTCTGCGTTACCACATGGAAACACGTGACCTGCAGTTAACACACCACATCTCTGCAGCAGGCTGATTAACAGGAGGAACACCTGTGACTGCAGGGTTCACAGCATTCCCAGCTACATAGGCTTTAAGGCATGTAGCAAGCAGTCTGTTACACAATATGTACTTAGTAGTGTGGGCCAGACCAGTTTTACATGTTCATCTTTACGCCATGCCCATCAATTAGGCCACACGCATCAATTCTTAGGCCACGCCCCCAAATGAGCCCCCCCCCTTCAATTTCTTACCCCACTTAAAGCACTAAGCTCGGGTCTCTGGGTGTGTGAGTATAACAGAAATGTGCATCGTTTTTAGAAATGCGTGTGTACATTTAATTACACCTAGAAATTCTATGGGCCTCATCACAAATTTGGCCTGCGCCCTTAAATGCGGCGGTAACAGTATTATTGCCGCATTTAAGGGCTGGGCCTATCACAAGTTGGGCAGAAAATGGCATGTTCACATCCAGCTTTTTGCTGGAGGTATAAATGTCAATTTTTGGGCAGTTTTCAGACGTTTTTGGCGCTATTACTGCCGGCGTAATTACCGCTGGTGGTAATAGAGCTTCCCAGCCCCATTGGGTCCTATGGAGCCAGAGAGAAATGGGGATTTACCCCCCCACACAACTCGTGATCCAGCGCATATTGCACTGGATCAAGTTGCGGTAGCGCTATTAGCAGTGGGTGGTTTCCCGGCCGCTCAACTCGAGATGAGGCCCATGAGTTGGGCATTAGCCATCAAATGTAACAGTAACACTATTTCTGCCACATTTAGGGGTTCACCCAATCATGAGTCAGGCGGTAAGTGGGAGTTTCATATCCAGCTTTTTGCTGGAGGTAAAAATGTCCACTTACTGCCAGTTTTTGGCAGTTTTTTGCCATTTTCGTCACTATTACTGCTGGCGCAATTACTGCTGGTGGTAATAGTGCCCCCAACCCCATTGGGTCTTAAGACCCAATGGGGAATGGGAACTTACCGCTGTACTGCGACTCATGATCCGGCGCTAATAGCGCCAGACCGAGTAGCAGTAACGCTATTTGCGCTGGCGTTGTCCTGCCAGACGCCTGATGAGGCTGCATGTACTAGAATGTGGAGAGTGAAAATTAATGAACATGTGTGCAAGTATGCAGAAAGTGTGCTGCATACTTGCACACATGGGGTATATGTTGTAAAAAAAAAATTTGGGGTAAAGAAAATTCTTTTTAAAAGGGTTTTGTTAAATGATCATGTGTCTTCTGTCTGAAATGGAAAATGCCTACTCTTGAACAGTGTTAAACCATGTCAGACCACCAATAATGGCCACAGAAGGGCTGTAATTGGGAAGTGAATGTTTCTTGCACGTTTGGGTTGCCTTAGATTCTCTGTCCTCTCCGGCGGGAAGGGGAAACGTCCGGCAAATGGATATTGTGCAGGTCAAGACATAATGACAGGGGTCCTGGAAAGGGGCTAGGTCGTGTGTTTAGGCATGAGCGAGGCACCCAAGAAAGAAAGTCGCTATCATTATGTATTGAGGGCACACTGACCGGCCAATAGGACCTGTGGTATTAAGACGCTGACAATGGGGGACACCTCAGCAAACCGTGACAGGAGTGGTGTGAGGGGCTAGGTTGGACAGGTTAGTGGCAGTTTGTCACGTAGGTCAAAGTGCACCTTTACGCGGCACAGGCATGAAACATTGAGAGCGACTCAGGTCTTCAATTAGCCGGGCTGAGGAGTTTATCCTGGTGAGTGAAGGAGGTTACAGGAGAGGGTTGCTGCACTGGTAACCCAATTGACAGGACTCTTACTTCAACCGAACAGGGGCCAGGTGAGTGATAAAGAGGAGGAGTTATTGCAAACTTTGGTGAGTGAGAATAATTCTTTCTGGGATAAAAGTTATACATTAAAATGATTGGTCTCTCTTGGACTAAGTTAGTCTGATAGGATAACTCTATGAAACAGTTACATGTGATTGTGTGGAATCACAAAATAACTAATCCAATTACAACTAATACCAAACAAACTAATACCAAAATAACCAATTCCTTTTTTGTTGTTCTTGGGGAGGTTCCCTCCCCAACGCCCCTCTTTTTTTTTGTTCCTAATACTCTTCCCCAACCGCAAAAAACACTATTCTCACTCCCAACCCCATTTTTATTTTTTTTCCCAAATTCGTTATTTTGGAATTCGTTATTTTAGAATTCGTTATTTTGGATTCGTTGTAATTGGACGCGTTATTTTGTGATTCCACATAATCACTGCCTACCATATAAAACCGATACAAATCTTTCGGCAAGTCATTC
Organism: Ambystoma mexicanum; assembly: GCF_040938575.1. Lineage (NCBI taxonomy): Eukaryota > Metazoa > Chordata > Amphibia > Caudata > Ambystomatidae > Ambystoma > Ambystoma mexicanum. The sequence goes on along the minus strand of NC_090938.1, from coordinate 107,333,519 downwards.
TAAAGCCCAAGAGGCATGTACTGAACATTTCACATCTATAAGATTTCGTTTTACTCAAAACTGTAGGAGAAAAATGATGTGTTTATTTAGCCAAATGAATCTCTATGGAAATGGTTGCCTTTCAGGGTACAGAGGCATTTGAGACTTTTGGGGCACTTTAGGGCAGGCAGCTTGGGCTGTATGCATCCATCTGAAGCGTGTGTGCTTCACCATCAACTTGTTCACCTGGTATTGCTTTTTTACATTGGGTGATTTTGCATATTTATAAGGCACCCCCAATTAGATGTATTACTTTGGCTGGGTGGGTCATATGTGTGATGTATGCTGAGGCTACCCAGCTCTGTGTACAATCTAGTTTTAAGCTTTTTCCAATTTAATCATGTATTTTATGTGTTTGTTCACAAATTAAGATGGTCTTTGTCTTTTTATATTGTCTGCCTGACTTTGTATGTTTTTCAGGCAAAAACCTAAAAGTGGATGTAGGCTTAAAAAGGGGCAAGCTGGGGGCAGTAGCAATCAGGTTAAATGACAAGTTGGAGACACTTCTTCCCACCTGCGTTGGTGTGGGGGCCCCAGGGAAAGGACATTTCCGCTTGGAGAACCAACTGCTCTCTCTCTAGGTGCTCCTACGTTTCCCAGGCAGGGTGAGTTAGGCGTAGCCATAGTGAGATACCCTCCCCCATAGGCGGACAGGCCTGCCCCACCAGTCGGGGGAACTCTCTGCTGGGCGCTCCCATGGCAGGTGGGCGGGGCAGGGGGCTGATCAAAAGCCACATTACTATCCAGGGTTTAGTGTCCCAACCGATCCAGGATCATTCACAGATATTCAAGGTGACCAAGCAGCAGTGGTGTTGCTGGTCTGCAAAAGATCCGGGGCTACACTAATGTCAGGACTGTCAAGACTCAGGGCTAGCTATAGCCTTTTGGTTGTAGCTCCTGAGCTTCTATCCGGGACTACAACCGAAAGATCCAGGGCTATAGCCCCCTCAGCACCCCCCTAGCAACGCCTCTGCTGAGCAGGCCATAAAGTAGGAGAACAACTGATAAAAATGAGTCCCACAAGAAGTTCAAAAGAAAAGGAAAGGCATGTCTTGCAAGCATTGATTGGCGGATGGCGATGCAAGTGAAATCTGAATATCACTGAAGAATTTAAGATTAGTCATGTGACTCAGCCCACACCAAGCACTCTGTTATGCTTTACCTATCCTGGGTTGGAAGCTGTTTCCTAAGTATGTGTGAGCCTGTGTCTGGAATGTTTGGATTAGAGTGTTCCACCTAGAATGTTATTGTGTGAGTGCCAAGGTTCTCGCTGTGTCAGTTGCAAACTGAACTGGGCACAGGGGGACCGGTGGATGTGTCTTTCCCTCACCCTTGTCCTACCTGTAACTTTAATTACCTGTTATTTATATCTCAAACCTACTAAAGTCTCCTAACTAAACCAGGACTCATGTGCCATCATTCAACCACCAAACGTGCATTATAACACACTCCTGAAGGGATAGAACCATAGCTCAATGCTCCATTCTATTGTAAAATAATTACACTTTTAATCAATGTTTTCGTTTGAACCTTTCTGTAATATTCCACCTTCATGCAAGTCAATGAAGAAATACATTCCACCCTCTCAGGTAGCCATAAACCCTGATTTCCCGCTAGTATCTGAGATACGTTTAGACAGGACATAGGAGAAACAACACAGTGTTCTATATTTTGGTGCCTAGCATTGAGAAAGGGCTCTCTTAGAAGATGTAGTTTTCTCCCTCGGACAGACGGACATGAGAGTTGTCTACCCATTATGAACTGCCTGCTGTGGCAAGCCAGAAAAAGGACTCGGACCAGAGGACATGGTACTGAAGGGTTCGATTTAACTTAAAAGAAAACGCCTTGCAAGCCCTATTGCTAAAAAGAGAGCCCCTGTTCCTAATAAACTATACTAACGGTGCACGTCAATAGTAAAAATAGTAAAAATAACAAAATTGGTCCTCTGTGCAAACGTATCCTATATACTGGCACAGCTCAGTGCCTCGTCAGTGGCGTCTCTCATCTTCTCTTTTTTTAAAAAAAAATGTTATTGTAACATTTAGTTTATTCAAACTTTTATTACAAAACAAAACAACTGTCCTCTACATCACTTTGAATATTCACGGCTTCCCCTCATTGGGTAAAATCGTATCTAAGAAATTAATCACCACACAGGTTTGATGGACATTGTTACTTGAGAGCATCGTGAACCACCACTCGTCGGTATGATTATTTACAGCAGCATATTTCCCTAAAAAAAAGGATCGTTCATTTACTAACTCCCCACATTCCGTTATCAAGTGTTTCAAGGATTTTTCGGCGGTCGAACAGAATCTACAGATGTTGTCAGTTGTATCAATGTTATGTTTGATCCAGAGAACATCTTTTGTGTGATATGCATTTAGCCGTAGTCTCAAAAATTTGTTGCGGTGATATCTAGACAGAAATTTCTTAAGATATTTTGGTAAAAGGTCTCGGCTATTTGCCGCTAGACCTAGATACAAAGAAGTCTTCAGATCTGCCCGGTTTTCAATATTCTGTATCCAACTCCACTGGCGCAGTTTTTTTTAGCTATTTGCGGAGTAGCCATCACAGTCTCCCACTTTATTTCGGCAGTGTCAACAATTGATTTTATTTTGTTAACCCAACAGCTCAGAATACTTTCGTGCGGATGTTGAAGTGTTGATGTCAAAATTCGATATGCAGGCGCGCGCTCGTTCAGGTGTATTTTCCTTACCATTGTAATGGATCTCCATAGCACCATGGCATATAAAGAATCAAGACCTAGCTCGTGCCTGATCGCTTTTATAGAGATGTATGAAGGCAGACTGAGGGCATGTCTCCAGAACGTCCCTTCTAGTGTGTCCCAACAATGAAAGCTTAAGTTCCACCCTGCTTCGGCACCAAAACTAATCGCTGGGACTACTTTCTGCTTACAGAATGTCAGCACTGGAATTACTGTGAATTTGCCATATTCGGCATGTATGCAAGCTCCATGTAGTGTTTAGTGCAAAGCCGTCCATGCGATTTCTTTAGGTCCTGCATCCAGTCCCTCTCTCGTATTGAGTTGTTGAAAAGTATTCCTAAGTAACAAATAGAGGAGACATTTTCTATTTTCTTATGACCAATTGACCACTTAAATGCATGGTCCTTCTTAGTTAACACTTTACCAATGGTCAGAATCTTTGTCTTTTTTTCATTTATTGTCTGCTCATTTTCCTCACAGTAAACTTGAAATCTGACAAGGAGCCTCTGTAGTCCAATTTGTGTGAGATCCGTTAACACAATGTCGCCAGCGTAGATTGCCCAACTAAGGTGCTGCCCATTCACTTTTGGCGGGAAACATTTGAATTCCCCAAGTGCTGTTGCAATGTCTGCGATGAATAGTTTAAACAATAACGCAGCCAGGAAGGACCTTGTTTCACACCCTAATTGGTAGGGATTTTATTCAATAGCTCACCCTGGGCGTTTGTGCGCATGCACATTGTGGTGTTCGAATGTAGGGCTATCACTGGATGTAATAACGACGGTGGACAATTCCACTTGGACAACTTTTCCCACAATTTGGCTCGGTTTATTGAGGCAAAGGCTTTACGCATGTCGATGAATGCCAGGAAGTGCTTTGACTTTTTTTTTCAGCATCTCCAATTTTAACAAATTTAATATTCGGAGGTTTACCTCAGTCCCCACACCTTTGGTAAAACCTGTTTGTCTGCAGTCCATCAAACCTGCATAATTAGCCCATCTCGTTAATTTTCGTTGCAAATCGGGGCAATCGGGCGATAATTTGAGGGGTCGTCCCGAACAACCTTCTTAAACACTGGAACGATGATTGCTGTTAGCCACGAGCAGGGTACTTCTTTTGCCGTTGAAATTAGTTCGAACAGGTATGCGATAAAACAGGACCATTGCTCTTTTTTTCTTTCAGCATGACGTTCGTGATGCCATCAGGTCCCGCTGCTCTGGAATTTTTTAGATTTTGAATTACTAAAGCGATGTCCTCGGCACTCTCGATCACGTCCCAATTTTCAATGCATGCTGCAATCGGGGCATTTCCACAAGAGGGTGAGGTTCCGAATACATTACGAAAATGTTCTTCCCATTTCGTCCTCGGAATTCCATTTAGCTACATCACCTCTTGATTTAGAGTGCCATAGTTTAAGATCTTCCAGATTTCTCTTGACTTGTGATTCAGGATCAGATTTATCATCTGTTCGACTCTTTCCTGATCTCTTAAAAAGGAAAATGATTTCATCCATTGCAGCCAGCCCAGTTGTTTCAAGAGTTGCCTTAGATCTTTACGTAGCCTCTTTTTTTCATGAGATACAGTGAGGCTAAATTCATGTTTCCGTACTTGAGACGATCTATCGCCTGGTTTATTTTCGACTCGAAATTTTGTTAGAATTGGCGCAAAATTTATGTTGCTTCTTGGAGACAGATTTCCCACCTGTATGTTTTGAGATAGCTTGTTTAGTTGTTTAGTTGTACTGCATTTATTCTCAATCTGTTGCCACCATGATTGACTTCGACGGAGGTCTCAAGTATTCCATCAGGTGTCAATCTATCGAGCATCCAGGACAATTCCAGATGATCATGGTCGCTATTGAAGCATTTACAGATTTCGGGGTCCTCGATATCTGACCATACATTATTGGAATTTCAAATGTAATCTAAAGTTTTGTGCGTCGACCACAGTGCCAAGTTGGCTTAGGTAGTTTGTCGCTTTTTGTCATCCCATTCAGCATTTCACAGTCACGAGTTTCCATTGCCAAGCTCCACAGATGTCTTCTCTCAGCATTAGAATCAGCCGTTACCTTTGTCAACCAATCCCCGGCTGTTTGTCATCAAACCATGAACAATTTAGGTCACTACATGTGATTATCTGCAATTTGTGGCATATTAACAAACCGTCGTCTATGACTGACGTTAGAGCCTTCAAATAACAGGTAGTTGTAATCATCTTCAGGTTCCAATAGGTATTTATCAGTAGCAGCTTTTTTCGTTCTTTGTTGTTGGTTGGCTTGAATTCCATCAAAATCCCTTGAACAAACAGATTAGGCATATATGTTTTACTTATTACCCATCCAAACAAATTGTTCAGCGTAATTAATAGCCCAGAAAATGGGCGACCAAGCCAATTTTTGCCAGCAGGATTTAGCAGTATAGAATAACCATCTCTAACCGGTGGGTCTCGCAGCCACGTCTCCTGTAAACATAGCGCAAAATTGTTTTCTAAGGAGAATGGAAGCTCTTGAAAGAGATGGATGAAACCTTGTGTATTCCTCGTGCTTTTCCGTTTTGCCGATCTAGTTAATTCCAACGTTTCATGTCCACATTTGCCCCCAGTTTGGACTGAGAGACACCATCAGACACTGCGGGATGTATTTTAAATACGTCCTTTAGTATGTCTCTTCATTTTTCGTTGGTAGTACGGAGGTCTTCAACCGAGGACATACTCTCTGACCGCTGTTTTTTACTTTCTTCTTTTTGGAGTGAAATCTCAAATTCATAAGAAAGAAGTTAATCTTTCGCTGACAATAGTGTTTTTTCTACAACTTGCGAGCTAATGTGAAGTAGTACTTGGTCGGAACAGACCTACGATATGTATTCTATAATCCGGATGTCTTCTGAAGTAATTGTTTGCAATGAGGGAATTACGTGAAGTAAGCGCATCACATTGCTTCTATTCAAGTTTACTTCATTTACGTCCGGGAAGATATTGTCGATTCGAACTTTCCCAGTCACACTTTTTCGAACATCATTTTTTTCAAAGCGCACTTGTGGTTGCTGGACAATATGTTTTGACCTTTGCGCTAGTGTCAGTCTTGGATTTAGAGTTGAGTTGTATGGGAGTGTTTTTTTTTTTAATGCCACATTTGATGCTTAACCGGACTGTTTGTCGTTGCAATCAAGTGCCCAGTTGCTGTTTTTGGGTCCAAGGTTAGATCCACCTCTCCCTCGGGCATTTGTTTCACCTTGCTTTTATTCGCCCTACAGCCACATGACGAGTGGTTTGATGTTTCAGGTGCAGGAATGGGAGGAAGCGAGTTCACTGCCCGAGGGCCATTATTTTCCTCGGTTTGGGACTCATCATCAGCCTCAATAGAGTACGTGGACCATTCACATAGGTCCAGTGACTCCTATGTTATCTCAATTGATTTTGATTCAGAGTCTAACCGTAGTCGTTTTTTTGGATTTGTTACCTATCTTACATTGTCCCGCTCAGTTTTCTTCGAATCAGAGTCCTGTTTGGCTTTCGCTGATGAGGGATTTTGTGTCTTATCCGCAGTGTCGCGCTGGAATAGACCCAGTTTTCGTGGTGTTGAAAGATTACATATGAATTGTTTGGTTTTGCCGGAATTTTGCTTCAGCCGTCGTTTGTTTGTGGCTGCAGTCTGTTTGACGTTTCTTTTATTTTTTTTGTGGTTAGGTCCAATGTCTTTGCACTCCCCAAGAAAATGCCGAAGGTGTTGCACTGTTTTTCTTTTGCGACATTTTGCCCTTTCGCTGCCGGAGGTTCAGTAAGAATCACTGACTCCTCCACCACACTAAGTGGTTTTGATGCGGTCTGTTCATGAATTGGTTCCACGACTTTGTTTTGGCCTCTGTTGAACCTGCTGGTAACATGGCACTTGCCGATTTGGCCTGTGCGGTTTTGGGTGTACGCTGACTATTAGAGACCGACTCTTCTCGTGGAGACACTTTCTTGTCCGGTATTGCTCCGGCACTAGGATGCTGACACCTATGTAAGTTATTGTAGTAGAGTGATTCATTCAGACAATTTTTGTCTAGATGGCAAAACCATTTCATGCATTCACGAATGGCATTCATGAGGTCAGCAGAATAAGTATGCTCTTTCATTGCAAGATCGCCCAGTCTGTATTGCCATTGCAATGATAAGTTGGCCTCCATTTCGCTCTTTTGTTGTAATAGGGAGTAGCTGTGCGTCAGATTAGATAATTTTGTATCTAAATGTGCCAGCAAGGCTCCTTGATCCTTTAGTGAGTCTTCAGCGATTCGTATAATTTTACGAATTGGTATCAGTGCCAGGGACGTAGCAGCCAGCACATTATTATGTAGCTGGATTGAGGCCGCCACTGATATGTTGGAATTCAGTGGTATCAGTGCCAGGGACGTAGCAGCCAGCACATTATTATGTAGCTGGATTGAGGCCGCCACTGATATTTTGGACTTCCGGGCGCTTTCTGTATCTGGCTCTTTGGGTAGCTGCTTTGTTGGATAATCATTAGATGCAGCTGATTCGTCTAAATTGTTTTGAGGCATCTCCGGCATAGAATCAGAACAATTTTGATGCACTGACAGATTTGGAAATCCTCTTTCTGCTAGACAAGTGTCTTTCACTTGCACGCTTTTCAACTGCGGCGTGCTAGTTATTTCTCTGTTTTTGGCTGAAAAGCGAGCCTCTACGGGTCTGGAAATTTTTAAAGATAAGTTTGATTCCTCTACGTCCAAAGCTGTCTTTTTTTTCGCAGGTTGTGTAAAGCTCTTGATCAGCCTGTCTTTAATTTGCAAGTAATCTTCATGTAGGTGTTCGGTCAAACGGGCTTCACGCCCAGCAAAGTCAAAACTCTGTTTTGTCCGATCTGACATTTTGCTCTGAATAAGGTCGGTGGCAGTGTTTTTAGCTTTAGTTATATCGGTTTCGGGCAAGGTTGGTGAGTCCATATTGGAAGCAGTAGCACTGATTTGCTGCAGACAGGCAGCATCATTTCCAAAGCCTTGTGGTCTTTCAACCGAATCTCGTTTTAAGCAGGCCTTGACGTTAAAGCCGTTGGCCGCATGATTACTTAGTTGCACCTCATTTCGGCCATCTGGAAAAGCAACGCTGAGGTTGAAATTGCAATTGTTTACTGATGCATGTAGGAGGCATGGTTGGCATCAATGACTGTAGCGCCAGGACTTGGTCGACTGACACCGAATCAGTCACAGTTTGAATTGCAGCCAAAGGATCAGCATGCGTTGTCGGTCGGTCGGGTCGCATCAAATCCCATATTGCTTTTCTTGTTTTGTACATTTTGTATTTGAGGATCGAACAATACTTCCCTTTGTTCAAAAGAACTTAGAGGCACTTGTACTTCCAATAATTCCAAATCAGTGACATCAAACAGAGATTGGAACAACATAGGGTCAATGATTATGCTATCGGGAAGTCCGCTTCTTGCATCCTTTTCATTGCCGTTAGATGAGATGACCTTGATTGCAGGTGATTCAAAGTGCATTCCTTGTGATGACTGTATTATGTCACCTCCTAACGGACATTGTGTACCATCAAGCTGCACAACGGGACACGGCTGCAGAGTAATGGACAAAGTGCTTGGAGTTTCCTCCGCATTGGTGTTCATATAAACAGAGGCAAGGGACTGTAAGGATGGTACAGCAGCGTGTGTGCTACATATTGGCAACTTTACAACGATTACCTCAACAGTTGGCTTGTTGCTCATCGCAAGTCCAGAGCTCTTAGTCATTTTCGGCTGCCGGTGTTCAAACAGCGTTTTCAGCCGTGTCTGAGGGCCCGGCACTGCCATTACACCACTATTGGCGAGAGAGACGGAACAAAGGAGGACTCTGGTCTGCTTTCTCTTCGCCGTTCTGAGGTGGACTGGGCAGACTGGGGACTCTCACGGGACTCCGCGCGGCGCTCCACGCCAGCCAACACCTTTTAAGGTGGAGTCTCGGGAGTTCAGCAAAATTAAAGGGCCAAACACACGTCGCAGTAGCTGCAGCTCCTCACATCAACAGAAGGACTGGGCAGACTGGGGACTCTCACGGGACTACGTGTGGCGCTCCGTGCCAGCCAACACCTTTTAAGGTGGAGTCTCGGGAGTTTAGCAAAATGAAAGGGCCAAACACACGTCGCAGTAGCTGCAGCTCCTCACATCAACAGAAGGACTGGGCAGACTGGGGACTCACGGGACTCCACGCGGGACTCCGCGCGGTGCTCCACGCTAGCCAACACCTTTTAAGGTGGAGTCTCAGGAGTTCAGCAAAGTTAAAGGGCCAAACACACGTCGCAGTAGCAGAAGCTCCTCACATCAACAGAAGGACTGGGCAGACTGGGGACTCGCACTCTCACCTTCTCTGCACCACAGCCGGTGCCGCTGTGCAGCGCAGATCCACCCATCAATGACATCACGTCAGAGGCTCGACCTCTGTGTATTGCTTCTCCTCCTGCATTCAAGGGTGATTGTGCCTTTATTCTCACTCCATGACCAAAAAGTGGCGTGTTATTTATGTCCAGCTGTCAAGCCAACAGAGAAACCAGCATTGTCTTGCACCAAACGTTCAAAGGCACTTTCAGTGTTATTTTGAGACCCATATTTGAATGTAACATCCATTTCTCGGATTCCCACATATACAGAAAATGTCTTAGTTAGAGGGAGTGCCTCATGGGAATGGGAGTCCTTGACCCCTTTAGGGAAGTCCCTCCCACTGAGGTTACGCTTTTTCAAACCCCTAGGGAGGGCTTTGCTTACCAGGCTTACCTCCCTAGCATAAAACGAGGTGGCTCCCCACAAGGAAAAAGGGCTGAAACCTCCAGATTCCTCACACTGCCCTTTCATTGGTTTGCTTATCTTAACACAGGTAATTGTTAGTTCAAGTTCATGCTCACTTGGAAATGGAAACTTTCTAAATCCTCTGTTTTATTTTAATCCCTTTTAATTCACTTTACAATTGACTATAAAAAAAATTTAAACAACATCCCTATTTCAGCTTTTACCAAGAGGTTAATAGAAATAGGATCAAAATACATGAGGAATTAATCAGAAACGTAAAAATGAGGACAGTGTTATAATAGAAGAAATCCCTCATAGACCATAAGAAAAGACGGACCTTTTCGGAAGCAGGAAGTGCTAGCAGGAACCATTATGTTTTGAACACATTGCGAAAGCTCAGTAGATAAGGCAGCAGACATTTAGCTGGGCGTGAGGGGTTCCACAACTCCGGAACCGCCACCGAAAGGCCTTGTCAAGATGCAAAAGGCTTTTCCAAACAGTGGAATTTCCAGACCGGATAGCTTTACATGTTTCCAAACGGCCATTAAGGTCAGACACTATTCTAATAAGCTATGCTTCCAGTTTGAATAAAATTGCAGTGTGTTCTCTTCAATTTCCTGGGTTAATCATGAGAACAGTATAGCTGCAGGGATCAAGTGGTGAGTAGTTTTTTTAAATGTCTTTATTCATTTTCATTACAATACGCATCGTATGAAAGCCATAGGTAAGCATCGAGAGGGCCGCCTACATCGCCAGTGTTACCCATGACATTTGAACGTATCATTGACTGCAACAAGCAGTTCCATATAACTGTAAATCATAAACAGAGAAAGAAAGAACAAAACAAGAAAAGAGGGCAAACGTAATTCGTCTACACCCAGCAATATTCGAGTCTCCCCGCTTTCAGTATTGCGTTGGATGAGGGTGGTAAGGGAGCCGCAGGGTGAATCAGGGAGCTAACTAGGGGATGTCCGGCGCTGTCTGCAATACATTGGTCGTGTGAGATATGCAATGCAGTATGTAGAAGCTTCCTGGGGGTTTATCATCATTTTCGCTCGTCAAATTTACCAACAGCTCCTCCCACTGAAGTGCCATGTCTTGTTTAGGAGTGTGTGGTTATGTGTGCTATCCCTTAGTAAGGTCAACTCCGCTATGGTCCATCGTTGAAAATCTAATACCCATTATGTAGTGGCTGTTCTTTTTCTTCAGATTTCCATGCCATGGCTATTTTTCTAACAGCTAGGATGTTAGCTAAGCGTATTAGCTAATGTAAGCACGTTTTACCTTCTGCTTTTGAACGGAGACCTGCAAGCCAGTCACCTGCCCCGAGGACGTCATTGTCGCTCCAGTCCTTTATAGTATTGTCCGCGTTTCCTCCTAAAAGGGTCTGATCTTTGGGCATTCCCAGAACATGTGTAGCAGGTCTGCGTTCTGTAACCGGCATTTGGGACAGTAATGAAACGAGGCAGGCTACATCCGTGACAGTCTATGGGGAGTCAAATATGTCCTAGTTAGTAGGTTATATTGGATCACTCTAAATCTCTGGTTACAGGACACCATCTTGGGGTGCAACTGCATGTTGTACCACTGGGTATCATCTAGTTCAGGCCACAAGTCCATTTCCCACCTTGTTTGATCTTTAACGAGTCACGTGCGCGACTCTGTAATATGTCATTGTATATGAAGGTTATCGCCTGTGGACCCTCTCCTCTCTCATAAAGTGGCACTATTATCAGGTCCTGCACAAGTTCCTCTGGGAAGTCACTCCATGAGCGCTTAGCAATGCTCCGCAAAGTCATAAATGTCAAAAACTGACGCAGTGGTATATCATAGCTGCTCTGTAAGTCTCCAAAGGAGTGCTTGTGCCCATTTAGGGACACATCTCCCCATAAGGTCAAGCCCCCTGCCTCCTGTACCATGCATATTTTCTGTAATAGCGTTTTTGGTAGCTTCAGGCCAACACTCAGTGGGAGATTTGGGGAATAAGGCATTCTTGAGTTTACTTTCCTGCAAGTCTGAGACTGAATCCGGCCTCCCAGTGCTAGAATCATTGAGGCAGACTCGTTGTGCAGGGGGGGGGGGCACAACGCTTCCTTTATGGTGTACGGCGTGATTGATGTTTTATCAGCGTTGTCTCTGACGTCTGCTCTTCCGAGTCATCTTGACACATATTGCATTTGCGCCATCATATAGTACATTTCAAAATCTGAGCGCTGTAACCTCCCTTCTCCCACAGGTCTACGCAATGTTTGCAAAGCTATTTTGTGTCTACCACTGGCCCATATCAGCGTTTACAATTTAATATCAAGTTCCTTAAAGAAGCTGTGTGGGATCTGGAATGGAATGTTGGCAAAGTAGTCCAAGAACCGGGGTAATATCGGCATTTTTGCTATGGCCACTTCCACATCAGAGATAGGGGCAATTTCTTCCAGAATTCAATGGATTTATCTAATGCCTGTAACGCCTTGTGCATATTATATATGTACGTGTCCTGTGGCTTATGATATATGTCTATTGCTAACTATTTAAAGTGATTTGGGCACCACATTACCTGTCTGGAAGAAACCTCCAGCTGATTGTTGCGTACTTTGCGGCCAAGGTGGAAAAAGCAATTATTACTGCCCCGGGAAACGCCTGCCCTAATCTACTTTCTGTAAATATGTATATTGCTGTATGCCCTGAATACTGTGCACTGTTTAATGTTTTGAATATATGTAACTGTATGCTTATGTAACCAGGTCTAAAGTTGCGCCCTGATGCCTCCGGGCCTGAAGGTGCGCGTTACAAATAAAACAGATACAAATACAAATTACAAATAGCTGAGAACTTTCCAAAATGTTTAAATATCTTTAATACGCAAGGGATGGAATTGGATGGGATATTCAGATACAGCAGCATGACACATGTGTACAGTGATATTAAATGGACCTCCCTGTTCACTCTTATACCAATATCCCTATATTGTCTGTGCAATAAACATGCTACTGGCTCTATAGGGCGAGAGGGGGTAACCCTGGTGTGTGCCTCAGTTCACATGCCACGCCTCCGAGATGGGTCTATTGGCTTTTACTCTTTCAGTAGGGTTTCGGTACAGTAATTTTATCCAGGGCAGGATGGGTTCCTCCAGGCCAAAGCATTTCAGGACCATGAACATCCAACTCCAAGTAACTGTGTCGAATGCCTTAGTTGTATCCAGTCCAGAGATAGTAATGTCTCCTTTCGGAGGTTTGCACTATGATATGAGGGATTCTGCATAAATTATGAGTCGTGTCTCTCCCTCGGATGAATCCAGCTTGATCCTTGTGGATCAAACGCGTAAGTAACAGCTTCACTCTATTTGCTATCCAATTACCCAGCAATTTTGTGTCAGTATTTAAAATGGACAGATGTCTAAAGGAGCTGCGATCCTTAGGGTATTTTCCAGGTTTTAGGATAGGGATTATTAGGGCTTCTCCCATTGAGTTAGGTAATTCTCCTCGATCATAGGCATGTATATATGTTTGCAGGAGTGGAATCTGTAATTGGTCCTGGTACATTCTGTAAAATTCACTTGGGAATCCGTCTGCCCCAGGGGCTTTGCCGGTTGATAATGCATTGAGCATTGACTCCCATTTCTGCACTGTCAATGGCCTTTTGAGATCTTCTGTTTGCTTCAGCGTGATCTTTGGAAGGTCTATTAAGCCAAGAGTGTCATCAATTGCTCTCAGCAAGGCTTGTTCCAACCTAGTGTACAATGTCTCATAGTAGGATGCAAACAAACTATTTATGATTTGTTGTTTATAGCATATTTTTCCGTTATCTGTGCATAGGTAGACAATAGATGTATGTGGGGCACCCAATCGCAGCAGTCATGTCAATAATTTACTGTGTCTCTCTCCCTGTACATGGGCTTCCTTGATGTATGTCGCCCTGTCATGATTACCCAGTCATTGCCATATTCCCATGAATTGGGATCTAAGCTATCTTAAATTGTCTTCGTCAACCCCCAAAAGATCAATCGAGGACTCTATATTGTCTATCTCTTACTCTAGCTGTCCTAGTTGTGACGTTAGGGCCTTACGGACCCCCACCAATGTGGAAATACACACTCCCCAAATTGTGACTTTAAATGTCTCCCACAAAACCGAGAGTTCGGGGGCCTCCTCTATAAAGTAGTCATTTATTGCCACCTTTAACATGGCGCAATAGGCCCCATCAAGTATCTCTTTTGAGTTGAATTTCCAAGTCTGGAGAATGATCACACAGGGTCCTGCCCAGCTCCTCCGCCCCTATCAATAGATGCAAATATTCTCTTCCTGTAATTAAGTGGTCAATTCGGGTGCATGTACCATAAGGGTGGGATTAGAAGGAGTATGTGCGGTGTCTGGGTGGAGTGTTCTCAGATTCGAGCAACTCGAAACTGGACATAATCTGTTGTAGTGTTCGAGTGGTAAGGAGGGTTGTGCATTTGTATGTGACAGTCTTTCTGTAGCAGAGTCCAGAACGCTACTAAAGTAGCCACCCCAGATCCAAATCGCCTCACCAACCAGGTCAAATTTGCTAAACATCTCTGTAAAGAATGCTGCCTCATTGACATTCAAGGTGTATAAATTGATCAGACAGAGCTTCATTCGGTCTAGACATCCCGTAACTATGACTACCCTCTGCTCTTTATTCTTATGGGTGGATTCGGCTCTGAATGGAATGGGGCTCGGAATCCAAGGCAGTAGATCCACCAGGATACCGGCAAATGTTAGTACTGTTTCCAGCGCTCGTTCTGGCAGTGTTGCTGCCGGATTACAAGTGTCGTAGTGATGGTGTTAATCCCCATTCAAGGAGTCCTATAGGACTCCATGAGGAGATTTACCGTCATTACCGGCACTGGCAATACCGGTGCCGGTGATGACAGCGTTTTTTGCTAGAACAGTGTTTGCCTTACCACCAGTTACCTCCTTAGTCTGCCGGTTCCGTTAAAGTGCCGGTATCCATGAATACCAGGATTTTGGTACCAGGCCGGCTGACTTGGAATGAAGCCCACAGTTATTACCTTAATATGAACTTCGAACTTGGCTATGCACACGGCATTGTGCAAGGGCACATTCTGAATCGGTTTCATGATATTACGCATCCAGAGCTTAGAGCAACAGTGGGCAATTAACTTTTATTCCTGTTTGGAAATGGTTTGGCTTTTGTGCATTGTGTGTTTAATGTGCAATTTAAGTAGTTAAATATGACGCATTTATTTCTCCATTTCTTAAACATTGCAGCAACGTGTAAAACCATTAGGATGTTTGGTTGGAATCGGAACAGGATGAGCCATTCTTTATTTGTTGTGTTTGTTTTAATTATGCTGTTGCTAGAGCAGAGAAAAACAAAAGAGGACACCATGACATTCTGGAACAAGCATGGAATTCCTATCAAAGAACAAAAACACCTAACTTCCAAAGTAATCCAGGGCCAGACAAACTTTAATTTCATTTAAAAGAACCAGAATCAGATCATTCTGATGTGGGTCTCCATTAAATATAGTGGTAGAGCTGGAAGATCCCCGGCCCCCATGAATAGGTGCACGTTCATCAATTGACCCACTTGATACACCCCAACTTTGTATAAGAAGAAGAGGTCAGTTTCCAGGGACTTTCAAGTTGCAGACTGAACTGTGCCCAGGTGGGAAACCGGTAGCACGAAAATAAAGCTTGAGATTTACACAACGCAAGAGGGAATCAGGTGAGCAGTCAGCCTCTCTTTTCGATTTATGCAGTCAGCAGATGCGAAATGGTAGTACTTTTGGGGTACTTCGTTTGGCGTTCTATGGTGTCTGCTAGATCTGTTGCCACTGGCATGCACAAGCATCTCCTTTGGTCCTCTTCATTATCACTGACGCTGAGAACATTGAACTGACATCATGATGTCATGGGTGTGCAGAAGAAGACCCATTGGCTACCATGAACACAATGTCATTGGTGGTCCCCAGATCCAAGTCTTGAAGCTTGGCCATCCGTTGGTGGTGCACGCGGGCCTGCATTCTTACACTGCATAGCTTCATCTGAACCAAGCACCCCATACTCTAAAGATCCCATGGATAGACCATCATGATATCCTTTCCTTGGTCATGGTCTTCCGCTCCATCATAAACATGATGGGTTGCGAGCAGACGATTCCTTGGAACAGCGGTCAGTGACTATCACTCTCCTCAGCACTAACCAGCATCGTCAATGCGGGGGAGCTAATGGGAGTGGAAGTCCAAAACATTTGAGTGCCAGAGATTGCAGACCCCTGCTATAGAAACAACAAGCCGGCTCTGAAGGTCACATCTTCATGTCTTTTCTCTTGGCTCCGCTGGCTTGCCAGCATGCAGTACTTTTTGACACTTAGCAAGGCTGTCTTAGGTTCTGCACCAACACCTTCGGTGTAAAATAATTCTTGAAAAGGCCATGGCAGTATGTCATTTACCACCCATTGTTCATCATGGACTGATGTTCTTTCGCACCAAGAACTAAGGGAATACGTATATTGCGATAGTGTAGAAATGCTCTTTCACTCCTAGAAATATGAAAAATGATGATAATCAGTGACTGACACACATTAAAAGCAATCATAAAGCAGATGACACAAATGAGCGGCAAACAGGTCAGGTCCAAGTACTGTGACACAAATAGGAGAACCCTATTAAAAACCAGTACATCAACATATGGGCCATTAAGCAAGTGGGAGAGTGCACTGTGTTGCAGTAAATGCAACCGCAGAACTATGTAAGGAACTGAGAACATTAATATCAAAGTGTTTCCGCAAATAGTGCAGTGGCAAAACAAATCAGCATAGTAATTTTTTTTAATGAACACATTCACATATGTAGCATCGACCATTGCTATAAAATAAAAAAAAGCACAGAAAGACTTGCACTATGACTGGTGCTGTGGTGATACAGAACAAAGAGAGTGAAAGGGGAGGGTGGAGATCAAAGAGGACAGATAAAGAGGAGCAAGAACATGGAGGCATTAATAAAACATGCAAAGGAAGTGGAGTGAAAGGCAAGAATCAAAGGTAGTAGTTATGTAGTCATGTGACAGTGCAACAGCAATGTTAAGCCGTTGCACGCTGAATAATAAAAGGGGCATTCCTGCGCATTAGGAGAGTGTGCGCCCGGATCCCGAAGGCGACAGACCTGTGTCTGAGTGGTTCTTTACCAGGGGGAAAGGCCTACATTCCCGGGCTCCACATATATGCGCAAGACCCATCACATTGGTCAATGAGGATGGCGGCTGGGCAGGGGGAAAGGGATTTCAGTCTGCACCTGTCGGCGGGTGGCGGCAGTTATTCCTCTAGCCCACAAGGGGCTCCAAAACAAAAAGAAAAAAGAGACAAAGGTGTCAAAGTGTCACTTTCATGTGTTTGTGACTGGAAATTGAAATTGGGGAGCGTAACGTCCTACACCATACTGGAATTGGGAGGTTTTGAGTTGCCAACAGGGTTCCCTGGCACCAATGCCGGAATTTGAATTTGGTACGTCAGGCAACCCATTGAGCCTGGGGCCAAAATGGATTCTCTGGGATGAGAAACTAGGCATGTACATCAAGTCCACCGAGGCGTCTGATGAAGAAGCGAAAGTGGCCACGCTCATCTATTCGGGGGGATCTGAAGTACACAAAATCTTTAAATCCCTCACATGAATGGACAGCTCATACCAGGCCGCAAAGGACTGCCTGCAAGAGCACTTCATGACACTGGCAAACCAGGACTACGAGAGGTTTGTCATGTGGGCTGCAAAACAGAAAGAGGAAGAGTCTCTGGACAAATTCTATGGATGCCTCAGACACCTAGCGGCAACATGTGCCTGGGAAAATGAAGAGGGGATGGTCCGGAATCAGCTAATACAGGGCTGTGCCTCAGGGAAATTGCGACAACAGGTACTACAGTAGCCCGGCCTCACCCTGGCCCGTATACTGGAGATGGGCAGGTCATATGAACTTGCAGAGGTGCATGCCACCAAGTTGGACGCGGCCATCCGGTCACTCAAGCTGGAGGTCGTGTGCTTAGTGGGCCAACAGCAAGGTGCATACCCACTGTGCTTCTTGGGATTTATTTCACCCGAATGTACTCCCCTTATTTAGAAACTTTACCTTAGACTTTGAGAGGTGGACCTATCAAGAAATGTCTTTGCTGGGGTGGGCCACAGCATTTAAGATGACCTAGTCCATGGATTAATTTATACAATGTTTGTCTTTCTCGATTTGGGGCTAAATGTCTTCTTTCCTCTCATTACACAAAAATAATCTTCTGGTTTATTTGGACAAAAGAATAGGTTTCCCAGATAGTTCCTTATTAGAGGGGTTTACTTGGGATACTTTGTGTTAAACTTTATATAGCTGCATCTAAACTATCTCACTTGTTTGACTGATTTGGCTGTCACCTTCAAATTAAATCAGCAAACCTTGTGCAAAGAGCCATTGCAAATTCCTCTGACTCAACTTTTTTTTTTGATCCAGTCTGATAGATTGTTAGCAGGAATACCTTTCACTTCCACCTCGTTTTACTATTGGGACATGTCTCACAAACAATGGGGCAAAGATGCCGATTTAGCTCTCTTATATCCTGTTACAGGTAATCCTTCCTTTTCGCCAATCATGTCAGTTGGGGCTTTCAGGGCCTGGTTAAGGAAGACTTTAAAATCTTATTTGAGATTTATAAACTGGAAACATCTCTTTTTGGGAATGCAAGGAAATTGTTGCGATTGGGAAATCAGAGATTTTAGCTTTTCACAAATTTGTCCGTGGATCTCCAGCCCTTCTATAGGTGCATCTGGGACTCATCAACCCTCCCAACTTCAGATCACCATCTCATAAGGAGTGCTGAAGGGCCGAGTGTACAGGCTCTAACTGTTATGATCACAGTGCATTACAATAACCACAATGGGCTCTTACCTTGTCTGACAACTTGTCTTTGATAGAGGAATAATGGGGAGCCTTCCAGACTTCCCACCGGTCTTTGAGAGGTGAAACCAAAGCCCGGGGGAAACTCTAGGAAACCCCCAGGGGGTGGAAAACCCAATAGATATTTAGGTATTGTTTCTTGAATTGGCGATCAGCATTGGAATGTAGCCTTGGGGTATCAGAAAAGGCTGTAACACAGATACTAGAAGTAACAATCACAAGAATTGAATATGCAGACAAAACAAGGACAAGAGGAGGAAAGATGCAGTAAAATAACCAGCAGGGAAGATCACAAAAACTAATGTCCTCTTTGGAGCAGACTTCAGGCAAAGAGGGACTAACAGGATCTGACTCGCGGGAGCCGAGAATGTCAAAATTGAAAACACAGATAATAACAATGATGTCACGTAGGAACGCGAGACAATTCGAACATAAAAATAAAAATGCAAAAATGGAAGTCGCATACGAATGCGATTAAGGAAAACAATTAATATAGACCCAGGAATAATTACGGCTCTCCTGAAGGATGGGGAACGTGTTGCACAAGAAAGATGAAGCGTTTTTGTAGAATGGTGAACGTGTTGCGCAAGTTGTACAGGGCGAATGTCCAGGCTTCCCATGGTGAAATCACGAAAAGAAACGGGGAGAGAAGGTAAGAGAGGGAGAGAAGACACCTAGCGAGATGGGAAGGGTGAAAAGGAAGGAACAGAGAAATACAAGGATAGCTAGGAAGCAGAATACTTTGAGTAGCTTTGGGATCAAGGTTGAAGCAATGCATCTGGGAGGCTGTGTTGTTCCATTAAGTAGGTTTTTCAAATTAGCCGCTTCCGAACAGATTACCCAGTTGCCATCTTGAGAACAACTATACTGTTGTTTGAGTTTAAGCAGTGAGTAGCTTTTGGAGGGGATGTTGTATGTGTAACTGAGGGATGTTATTCCCCTGCATCTCCATTTGTGCCATAATGACCCTGAAGAACATCGATTCATGACACTAACAGCAACTGCAGAGGACTCACCCTTCTGACAAATTGTCATGAAAGTGGAAATAGGTGGAGGAACTGTGCACAGAGATTGACGCTCCCTTTTGGAGTCACATGAGCGACAAAACATATAAATCGTGTGATGTACCCCGGTAAATGAATGTGCCTGAAAGGTATGTTTTGGATGGTATTTACCTCCTGAACATTTTCATGCCATCTAGACATCTTTCTATCTTTCTGTGCTGGAGAATCTTTGGTGAGGTGGGCTCCATGGCTCATATGTGTTGGTCTTGCTCAAGGGTACAATTGTTTTTAAAAGAAAACAGCTAAAATGGGAGACGTTAGGGGCATTCAACTACTCCTAAATCGGCTAACTTTAATTTGAGAAGACTTGTATGAGGGCATTCATCTAGCATCAGGTTATTCTGTGTCTTTTCTCTTCCCTATAATCACAGGAGAAAACTGGCTCTGGCACAGACCTGAAAGAATCCTGTAGGTCCAACTCTCGCCATGTTTTGTTGTAAATTATGGTACTTACTAACGATGGTGGAAATCACTATGTTATTGTTGGTTTGTTTTCCAAAATATTTAAGAGCTTGGTTCCCTTTTATACATTTCTGTACAGGAAATGGTCATCTCGGTTACGCATTTCTTTGATGTACTACTATATGTTGTGCATGGGAAGGTGGTCTCAGGTGGAGGGTGGCCATATAACTAGGGAAAGTTATTTTTGTTGTTCATTCATTTGTCCTGGTACCTGAACTGCACTAAAATAAATGGTTAGTGTTAGCCAGAGACCATGGGACCTTCGGTTGGATAGCTGAACATTTGTCTGCTAAGCCTGCCGTTTAGAACGGTGTGTCTGTGTGTGGGTGGGGGGCTGGGGAGGTTTCTATTTCTGTGTGTCTGTGTGTATTCCAAAGTCTGAATCAAATCTGGAAAGCATGGCTAAGGCTGCCTGTCCGAATGTGTTTTACTCTTGACTCTGGTTAAAGACACAACCCTTTCTCCTTTGAAAGGCTATTGTTGCTTAGCTTGGACTACCTATTTAGAAAGGTCGTGTTGTGTTTATTGATTCTCATGTTTTTGTTGGTTGTGGTCCTTTGTAGATATCTTCTTGTAAATAGGTATGTGTCTATTGTATGTAAAGGTAAACATTGAAATAAGGACTTGTCTAGTTGTGAATGAGGTGTTCTCTCGGTCACTATTCATTTACCTTTCCTTGCTATGGCTCCTGTATTCTGGCCTCATCCATTTATCTTCACAGCCCGAGGAGCTTTCTACTCCTTCAGCTTTGTCCTTTTGACTGGTCACCCATTCCACTTTTGGGGGATGTCCTTTATTGCAACATGCTTTGCTAAGGCATGCATCATCATCTTCCCAGGACTGATGATGTGCTTTGTGTCAATGGTTTAAGGTATCATCCGTTTTGTATGCCCACATATTCTCTACAAGTAGCCTTGACTTAAGAGAGGTTCCCGTTTGCAGCTTTGTCCCAGACCGGTAAACCTGGTGCGTGTAAAAGATGTAGTGACTTCAGTTTCTTCCATTGTTTGTGGTTCAGGTCATATGGTTAACCAGCTGTAATCCAGGTAGAATATTGAAATTGGTGACTTCCTGGTTAGTAAATCAAGACAATACAATTAAGGAATGCCTCTACTGGTGACAATTCCCATAATTCCTTTGTGGTGGCAAGATATTCATAAGCTAGTGAAACCACACTCTTACTAGTTCCATTTGGTAGTGGCCAGGGTGTGGTTGTATCCCTTTTACCCATCAGAAGCAACATTTGAATGTAGTGTTATTTGTTTCCCCTTTTCCAAAAGTTATTCACAAGATTGTGTTTTTCCTCGACCATTACCATTGCAATAATCAATGATTAAATATTAGTATCCATACAAAAATTGGATATCATCTTGAGAATCAACAAAAGCAGTTCAAGACAAACACTGCAGGTCAGGGTGCAAACCCTACTGATCCAAGACCCAATGAACAAAGAAGTTGCCTAACATCATGACCAATAAGGAAAAATCCAACGTTTCTATGGCAACCATGTTGAAGGCATTGATATCCAGTAGCCCAACCCAGTTGACATGCATTGTCAGAATCCACACAAAAGAGGGTCAATGAGAGCACTTCCTTTAGCCAAGGTCAAACTTAGGTTTCTTTGGAAATGTAGAAAGATTACACATTTGTTTAAAAGTGTGTCATTAAGATCATGAAGAGTAATTTATCACAAACCTGATGAGCAATGCCATGCAGACCTTAGGATTATTATTCATTAAGTTTACATGTAAATCATAAAATTACAGATCAAATGCAAACATTATAAATAATTGCAAGCTGGCTACACCCTAATCAGTCAAGACATTACATTCTACATGGTATAAGGAAGGAGTTTATTAATTGCTTTAGCCGATAGTGGTGCTCTCGGTGGTTAAACTCTACTGTCGCACTGGTGGCATAACTGCAGTACTTACAGTCAATGCCTCACCTACAAAGGGCACCAGCTAAGGATGAGAGTTGACATCCTGATGGATGGATTGCCTAAATCCCAACCTCCATCGGTATCCGTCAGATGCCTGGTTGCCATGGTTTCCAGGCAATCCACTCAGATGTTGATGTCCCTGGAGAGAGAGTGCTCTGGGAAATCAATCAGCGGAGTGGCGGCCCCAGGCCAGATCTGAAAATCTCTTATCCAGTTCAATTTGTCAATGTCTCGCAGTTGCTATGGCGACAACATTCTTGCAATTTCAGCTGTGTCCCTGGAGGTTAGTGCAAAGATGTCTTTGCTGTTTAAGGCAGTGCAGGGTTTCCATACTAAAGGTGGAACTATTGGCGTTCCCTTTACACGTCAGTCCCACATTTCAGGGTTTTACAAAGCCTACCAGACAGCAATGCTATTTTTCCTTTGATATAACAGTACAAATTAGAATTATTTCTTAACTCTTATCCTTTCCTCATACATTTATACAAGCATGGGTATAAAATACATCATATGTAGCATCGCTCTGTGTTTTTTAAAATACCTAATTTCTAAAAGATGTGTCCATTTGTTATGTTATATCAGCAGTAATGTCACACTTGCAAAGGTAAATCACACACATCCATTTGATAGCCTTCAGATCCATGTGGCAGACTTTCAGATGTCTGCAACAATCCTGCAGAGGTATAAACCTTGGAACATTTTAAAGGCCCACCTCCAATCTAATCTCACACTCTGACAATGACTGA
The DNA here is from genome assembly GCF_040938575.1 of Ambystoma mexicanum. Taxonomy (NCBI): domain Eukaryota; kingdom Metazoa; phylum Chordata; class Amphibia; order Caudata; family Ambystomatidae; genus Ambystoma; species Ambystoma mexicanum. Next base: position 107,310,860 of record NC_090938.1, on the reverse strand, counting down.
TCATAATAACACTGGGTTCCTCCTATGCTGTTTTCCTGCCTCTTGGCCATATATTGGCCATATCTGTAAGCAAGGGACTACGGACTTGTATGTGCATGCCCACTTGTCAACTGGCCTCATGCCATGAGAGACACATTCATTCTCTACTTGTTTTAGCCAATAACAGTCAGCAAGCTGGGGATTATAGGTCCATATGCAAGATAGTAAAAACAAACCTACAAATCCCAGACTCCAATGTACATTTGGCTAAAAGCCAGCACTGTTCCATGAAAAAGGAATGTTGCCAAGCAGTACATGCTTGGTTGTTCCTTTTTTGGGAGCACAGGCAAGACCTATTTGTACATTTTTGATCACCTTCTGTAATAGTCATGGTCAGCCTCAAAATTATGGAATCGAATGCTACCCCAATGTAAAGTATGGGTTGTGAAGAGGTTGAGGGGCTATGAGGAGAGTCTGGAAGAGTACCAATATGCCAGGGTTCCGTTGTATTGGGATGTTCATTCACAATGTCCCCCCACTCCCATGGATGAACAATGGCCCGTAGAAACTGACGAGGGAGAACACACAGGCAACTGGATCCTCTTCTATACAGGACATGGTGTGCTGAAGAAATATCTGCAAGGATGTTGGTAGCAGCTAGCCCTCCGATATGTTACCGATGAATGTAGTCAAACATAAATAAGGAACTGAAGGGGAAAGAAATTGCAGAAGCAAATAGAGGAACTATGTGTGTGGCAAGCTCCTCTGTAGTGGCTTACCTGGATCGAGTCTTGGATTGTTGGGTAATGGGCCTCATTACAAGTTTGTCAGTGTGAGGAAAATAGTGGCAGTAATTACATTAGCGCTACTTTTCCCACACCACCAACTACAAGAGCTGGAGGTAAGTCAGGCACCCCACCAGCAACATACAGCCGGTATTACTAGTGCCGATAATACCGGCATTCCCCCCATGGAGTCCTATGCGTCGGGACCCCTCGCTCACTGTGTTCAGAGAGGCACAGCTCCACCTAACTAATGAAGCCTGACTAGGCTGAAACACGTGTATGGGGTTGCTGTTGGTACTCTTGTTCAAAGGAGGTTTGCCAGGCATTTCGGTGCTGGACTTCCCTTGTGGGTGGGACAAAGATTGATATGCAAATGCATATTCCTCCTTTGTGAAAAGTAGAGTGAGGAAAAAGCGATAAGTGATGGCTGCGGACTCTCAAAGTTGGAAAAAACCACAGAACAGGTTATCATGCCATGTTCTTTCTAGAGAGGGGCCTGCTACCTTTTCTGTAGAATAAGAACTATTGAACTGCCTTTTTGTGAACTGTTTAGAATGAAGTGAACTTTTGGAGATCCCAGGTGACAAGCTTGGGGGAGGTAGTTGAGAAGAAACTCTGTGTGGGCAAGCATAGGTTTGACATACAGATTCCTTGCTTTTGAGAGACAGACTTTTGGTCTATTCTTTCTTCTTTATTTTCATGGTCGAGACTAGTCCCATTTAGAAATAGGGCAAGTTAGGCACTCTTCAAACTCCCCTTTTTTTTTTACCAATAATGTTTTTTGAAACTTGTATCCTTGTGTCTGTGTCTTCCTCTGAGCACCATGCCTTTCTCAGAGCACACAGAACTGGGTGGGGAGACCAGGGCAGTTGTGGGGGCCCCTAAAAGAGAGAGAAACCTTCGCCAAAAGAGTCCTGGACCCAAAGGTAAAAATACAAAAAGGTTCTGGAACCGACAGAGAGGGAGAGAAGCCTTTGCCAAAGGGCTGTGGAACCTGAATGCAAGAAGGAAACATATACTGTAGGGGAGGACTGGCCGCGAGGCCCTCCTCACCTGCAGCCTTCTCCCCAGGTGAGGACCATGACTCGGTGGCCGTCCCCTCATGCCACCCGGGCCCAGGTGGAGGAGGGTTCACCCGCCGACGACATTGCCCACACGTATCCGTTCCTTGCATATACCAAAATTCAGTTAGGCCTAGAAGCCATCTTGTCTAGCAAACATGGCGTGAGTTCAGTACACTGTAACGAGGCCCCCACCTTTGGAGGGCCTTTCATGCATCTCTGCCGCCGCAGTAGCCCTGGTAGATCCGCTGCGAGCGCGTTCCCATGAGAAAAGCCGGGTATGAGCTAACCCGAGATGCTAACACTGTAACATTTTATCGTTCACAATGTAATATTGCACCCCGCACGACCTGGTCCGCGAGGCCGGGGTGACGGGAAAAAAGCTGAAGCATCACTATCTGAAGAAAGTAGAAAATAATTCAAGTATTGGTATTAACGAACTACCTCTGTTTAAACAGATCCTGTAAACTGTGAATAAACCATAAAGATGTAACGTTACATGATACCACCCCAGGTCTGGACTAGTGCTGCTATAACCACCGAGAAAGATGTCGACCAAATATATAGCCTTTATCTGTATAAGTGTTCTTACAATTTTATGTAGAAACCTGAACTCATATATGCTCTCTTAATCACCTAAAGCAGCGAGCATCAATCTCTGTAGGCCATAACCTAGAACTACCTCGTGTAACGTCTAATGTACATAAAATAATCACACCATGTAGTAAATATAATGTTAGGTAATGAAAAGGTACTCGGACCGACTGTATTAAAGAAATGTGTAACGAAATTGAAATATATATGTGTGTTTAAATAACATCAAAATAAGGCGGAACATTATAAAAGTTCTGCATTCAAAAGTTAGCAACGCACGAGGAAAAAACCTTTGTGAATATATGCAAGGCCATTCTCCCTCCCACCCTACCAAGCCTGCCAGATAAAGAAGCTAAGGCATGTGCCGCGCTCCCTCACCTCCCCCAACCAAGCTGGAGCCGCTTCAGAGAGTCAGAGGCCCCGGTACCGCACCCAAGGCCACAGCCCGCCACCTGTGTTATTTACAGCACGGTAATAAACCCACGTTTGAATCTACTGATCTACCAGCACCCTCTCGTAAATCCCACAACCCCCCCCTAGACCACCCCAAGAATCATGACGACCCCCATCACTGGGACAAGACACAGAGACCCATTTATATAATAACTTCTAACGCGGCAGACAGACATGTATCATTCGGCTCAGGCCCCAGAGCCCAGCCCCTCGACCTAAAATACCGGTCAATAGGACACAGGTAAATCTCACCCCAACCGACAACCACCGGACCTCTCACGAGGTGCATTCCTCATGTGTTGCGTTTATTTTATAAGACAAACTGCTGAGCGATTTATTGATGAACTTAGATGTCGTTTCTTGAATAACTGCAGTGTGCATGGCCTAGGGCAAACGAGTCAGGAAAGGTATTCATCTTTGTCACAGGCTGCCCCAGCATACCAACACCGCTCGGATGACCTCAAGCTGGCCTGCCAGGCCCAACCCAACCCACGAGGCTGACCAGTGACGTCCTCACGCCAAGACCAACCACGCTGCAGCAACACCTATAGTTAGTCGACGCCACCCAATCCCAATTAACTTGTGCCCCCTATAGTGTGTAGGTTCTGATGACGTTTTTTGTATTAGAAATACGCCTGTCTTTGCTATTGTCAGACAGAGCGCTCTCGGAGGTTGCAGAGTTCTTTGCATGCCCTATTCTTTGGATAAACTCCCACTTACGCTCACCCGCACTCTGTCCTGGTCTTATTCCCACTACGGGAGAGTCCCTTATTGTCTCTCATTGCGGGGAGGATCGTGCTGAAATTGGGGGCGCTTCCTTTCAGTGATGACCCCGATAGCGTGATATCTCCAAATTATTTTTCCTAACTCCTTTTTAACGACCCCCTTGTGGCACGAGAATCTCCGGTCGAGAAGGGATACGCACGGTGAGCCGGCTCCGGGAGGCTGCCCGCCAACGGCGACCGGCACAATAAGAAGTGCGCACTCAATGAGAAAGGGTACGGGATCCCGATTGGAAAAAAATCCCCTTTGAGTGCCGCTCGCCGGAGCCAGGGGCTGACCGTTGAGTTACCGGTGACACTGCCTGGACGGACCCAGTTTCGGAGACTATCGGTTCAAGACGGGCACGTGAGTACTGAGTGCGAGCGATCGTAAAGGGGTAGGGAGGGGAAATTGTGAACAGAAGAACGGGGACAGGTAGAGGAGAAGAATAACGGGGGTCTACTAAAGACGGGTCTTGAAACTTTCTTTATCTTTTCTTTGCATATGGCCATTAGGAGTAAGAAATAAGTGAAGTGGTAGAAGTGACGGAAACCTAGCTCCGAAAGGGGGTGGAAGGCGGCGCCGCATAGTGCTATCTAAACTAGTACTGGGAATATATGAAGAAGTAAGAAATAAGTTATTGGTGTCTGGCAAAGGGAGACACCGGGAATATTTTTTAGTGATTGCTACTCTCTCTATTTCTTTTTTCCATTCCACGGGGCAGGGAGAGAAAGCGAAAAGGGTATAAGATAAATATACTTGTAGAAGAACTATAAAATAGGGAGCACATTTGTAGGAGTGGGGATTAAGTAGTGGCACGTACAGACGTGAACATAGTAACCTTAGCAGAAAAACAGGGACAGCTGGCCAGGGAGGAAAGGGAGGAAAAAAGACGAGGTGTGAGTGGAAAAGCATTGTGAAGGGTGCGCGCACCGTGTGAGTATTGGAGACGAACGGTTGACCGCGAGGTGGTGCCAGAGAGTGTTGGTCATAACTAGTAATTGATCAGTTGCAAGTGAAATCACATGAGAGTGTATGGGAATGGGAAGGAGATGAGCTACGGTGAGTGAGAAAGGATTTGCGCAGTGAATAAAGTTGGGTGATAATTTTTGAGACGTCCGCTCTTGTCTGTGCCATAAAGGTATACATACACATATCTACACCTAACTAAAAGTAAAAAAGGTGGACACGGCTGTGTTAGTGATTTAGAGTATGGGGGCCGAAACTCCCTTGTCACATATTTGTAAGAGCTTACCGGGATACGCTGAACGAATAAATAAATATCACGATCAATGGGTAACAGAATTGAAAGGGGAGGGTCTGCCCCAGATTTGGCCCGAGGGAGGGTCTTTTGACAAAAGCGTTCTTGATATGGTACGAGCATGCATTAGCCTCAAGTATAAGGGGAAACAATGGCAAAATAGGAAGGAGATATTAGACCTCTGGAGATTGTTTGAGGAAGTACCCCCACCCAAAGCTCCGGCACCAAATATTGATCTACCTTCCACCACAGATAATCCACTGATGATTCCAAGAGAGGAAAAGGAACAGCTAAGTACAGAACAACCTGCGGAGGTGATTAGTTTGTACCCGATATTACCTAAACCAGCCCCCGCAGCAGGATATAGCGACCCTACTTATGTGCCTCCCCCCACAACTGGTACACCACAAAGACCAACAGCCCCCCCGCCATACGAAAGCACCAGAGAGCGCGCCCAGGGAAGCACACAGAGGGTGGATATAGAGAAGCTAACGAGTGACTTAGAGTTGAGGCTTACTGTGGCAAGGGATGAACTCTCAAGAATAAAAGACATATGTGAGCGCACAGCGTGCGCCCCTACACAATCGGGACGCACGTCTAGAGCGTCGAGCGAAAGTAGACAAATTGAGGAAGGATGGAAAAAGGGGGAAATACTGTTCAGAATTGAGGAAGAGCCGACACGAATAATAGAGGTAGGAGCAGTGGAAGGGAGCATTGGTGATGTATCACGAGAGAGAGGGATCAGAGAGGACTTGTTATGTGATGTCAGAGGAGGGTTGGATGAGAGTGATAGGTTGAGTATGGCAGTAGGAGGGGAAAGCGAGGAAGTGGACGGTGCATGTTCGCTAGGGACTATAGACGACGAATGGATGGGACGACTAAGAAATAGGGTGGGGAAGATGGCGTCATTGGAGTCAGCAGCGACTAAGGAAAGGGAGGGTGCAACTGCAAAAGGGAAGTTACAACTTCCATTGATACACAGAGGGGGGGGGAGACCAAACTATATACCATGGGCTCAGATGGATAAGGCTAATTTAATGAAATTATTGCCCCAGCTGTCAGGAGGGGCGAGCAAGTGGATATATGCATTTGAGAAACATACCGCCGGCATACCGTTGGCAGTAGGCGATGTGAAAAGCCTACTAGTAACCGCAGTAGGAGATCAAGCGGACAGAGTATGGGCTAAGGCTGGTTTCCCGGCCGTGACGTTAGACTGTGATCGCCATGATGGGGCTTCCTTTAATACAGTACGAGCAAGGGTGTGGGACGCACTGCGGGAGACATTCCCAGATACCCCTGATTTACAGTCAGTAATGCAATGTACAATGAATGACGGGGAGGATGCTATGGATTACATTCTCCGGGTGCAGGAGATGTGGAGAGCGGAAACGGGCACGCCCTGGCATCAATCCACATCTCTATTTTATTTTATCATTAAGAGAGGGCTCCCAAAAGAGGTGCAGAAGGCACTCGATAAAATAGCGGGCGTTGAGGCAAAGGGGTGGCCAGAGATCCAAAGTATAATAGTGCACCATTGCAAAAGGATCAAAGAGAGAGAGAGGGAAGTAGCACAGAAAAGGTTGGCAGACGAGGCAAAGTTAGTACAATCAAAACTGGTGAAGGTTGCAGCAGCGGTAGCAGGGCTCCCACTCATGAGGGAGGGAGACGAAGGAGAGGAGGGGCAAATAGCAATACAAGGAAGAATAGCAGCAAATTGGACAGGACAAGGACAACGACAGTGGACTGAGCAGGAGCAGAACGGAGGTCCAACGTGGCAAGAGTGGGCCCCAAGAGGGGGAAGAGGTGGGTACAGGGGCCGAAGAGGAGGACAAGGGTATGGAGGAATGGGAGGAAATGGGTGGCAGGGTCCCAGAGGTCCACAGGGGAGCTGCTGGAATTGTGGGAGATGGGGGCACTACTCAAGAGAGTGCAGGAGCAGACAAAACAACGGGTTCCAGGAGACAGAGCAGTACGGTCACCCCCACCCAGGAAGCCCCTACGGCCTCCCCATGGGACAATACCAGCAACCAGAAAATGTAGGACAAAGAAGTAACGCACAACTACACGGACATCAGTACAGAACACAAAACCACCCACAGAATAATGACAATATGCAATACACGCCAGGTAACACTTTCGCCACAGTAGCTAATGGAGCGCCTGCCCCCGCACCTTACAGCGGGGTGTCAGTAGTTTCGGGGAACATTTTTGATCAAGGGGGGGCAATGAGACACCCCGCATAGGACAGCCCACAGAGAGCACTTGCGTGTCCAGTACTATCTACAACCCACAATGCATCAGAGGAACCATTGATAGGAGCGCAGATAGGAGACAAGCAGTTCATATTCATGGTGGATTCGGGAGCGGAGAAATCATGCATTAGAGAGGGCCGGTTCCCGTTATCTAATAGAACGTTAGAGACGCAGGGGTTCTCTGGGGCTGTAATTGAAGTTCCTTACACAGAGGCATTGGATGTGACAGTGGGGGGTAAAACAGTGAAAGCACCCTTACTGTACTATGAACACTCTCCCATTAATTTGCTGGGGAGAGATCTCTTAAGCAAACTAAACATGACAATATCATTCACAGGGAGCGGTATCGTATGTTCGACGCCAGGCATATGCCCCCTCCGCATATTAGCAGTAATACACGGCCACTCAATCATGCAAGAGATCAGAGGGTTACCAAGAAACAAGGAGATGTTTGTTGAGGGCATGAGAACATTGGCTCTCATAGTACCAGAACTAAAAAGGATGGATTGGAGGATTCCAGCCGAATTCCTTTTCCGCCCCATAGCAAGCCCCGACACTGCTCCCGGGTCAGTGCTATCATTGGATTTACACGCAGTACACGTGTCAGCAAACAGAATATGTGTGATTGGCGTTGACATGGAAGGATGTGAGTGGCGGACAGTACTGTGTACAAATGCAAATATCCCACTGAGGGAGCTCTCGGACGAGGAGCTATTTTCTGACACTGAGACAGATGGCGAAATAGTGATGGAACTAGCAATGCCGTGCGACATTGTAGTTACAGCCAGAAAAACTCAAGTTGAATTAATGGCAGTAGTAGGAGCACCACATGCATTTTTTGATGACGACATGAGGTTAGTACCCACTAACATATGGACAAATGGCCCCCATGATGTGGGGTTATTACATGGGGTTCAGCCTGTGGTAATAAAACTGAAACAGGGAGCAATTCTACCCCGGGTAAAACAATATCCATTGTCACGCGAAGCAGAAGAAGGGATCAGAGAGACACTAGATGCACTGCTAGCACAAGGAATAATAGTGCCCTCAAACTCCCCATGCAACACATGCATTTACCCGATTAAAAAGGCGAAGGGAGGTTCATGGAGGATGATACAAGATTTACGCCCACTCAATGATGTGATTCAGAAGGAGTTCCCTTTAGTCCCGAACCCGGCGACAATACTGTGCAACATTCCGAAAACGGCATCCCACTTCACAGTTATTGACTTGAAAAATGCATTTTTCTCGATTCCCTTAGCAGAAGAGAGCAGGTACTTAACAGCGTTTACACTAGGGGGGAGGAGGTTCGAACACTGCAGACTACCACAAGGATATTGCGAGAGCCCAAGCATATTCAACAGGGTACTACATGAAGATCTGGGGAATTTGTCTGTAGAAAGCACAGTGATTCAGTACGTTGATGATTTATTGGTTTGTGCACAAACTGAGGAGGAGTGTAGAAAGGACTCAATAACACTCCTGACATTATTGGCCAATAAAGGGTACAAGGTGGACAAGGGGAAGTTACAATACTGTCTGACAGAGGTCCTATACTTGGGACAGCTGATATCAAAGGATGGCAAGCGGATCATACCAGACAGGGCACAGGCGATTAGAACAGTTGGGGAGCCCAAAACAGTAAAAGAGATGCAGAAATTTCTGGGTATGTGCAACTATTGCCGAGCATGGATATTGGATTATGCAGCGTACACAAGGCCCTTGTTACAGGCACTAAAAGAAGCACAGCAGGAAAACAAACACATAGAATGGACAGAAGAGATGAACACAGCATTTAACTCACTAAAAGAGCTGATATCAAGCGCTCCAGTACTGGCAAATCCAGATTATGGGCGCGAATTCTTCTTATTTTCACACTGCAAAGGAACACTGATGACAGCAGTACTGACACAAAAGACATCGTTAGGGCACAAACCACTGGCTTACTATAGTGGCACCCTAGACGCAGTAATGCAAGGTCATTTCGCGTGCGAGCAATCCCTAGCTGCAGCCGCGTTCGCGATTGAGAAAAGTGCCACGATAGTGATGGGCTGTCCTGTGACACTGTTTGTGGAACACTCACTCTTTGCAATATTAGAGCGATCAAAGAGCACATTGACGACACAGCGCGCCACAGCATATGAAATAATACTGTCCAGCGCAAACATCCACATAGTAAGATGTAAAACAGTGAACCCGGCCACATTCATCACAGAGGCGTGCACCGTAGAGGACATGCAGAACCACAACTGCGCTACGTACACAGGTGACGAAGGTCAGGATCAAGTGATTTTTGAGAATGCCCTGAACGAGGGAGAGGTGTATTTCGTGGACGGGTCAGCATCAATAGACATGGAGACAGGAGAGAAACATGTGGGTATGGCAGTTGTACGATTAGAGGAAGATGAATACGAGACACTAGTGCAACACCGCCTCCCATCACACTATTCAGCCCAAGCAGCAGAACTAATAGCGCTAATAGAAGCATTGCATGCCGCCAAGGGGTGCGCAGTGACAATATATACAGACTCAGCATACATGACAACAACAGTACACGGCGGGTTGGCACGGTGGGGGCGGAGAGGGTTTCGACGAGCAGATGGAACACCGGTTCAGCATGCAGAATTATTGAAAGAACTGATTGAGGCCCTGCAAGACCCCACGGCAGTGGCCATCGTAAAATGCCAAGCCCACACCACAAATACAGATTTTATATCTTTGGGGAACGCGGCAGCAGACGCCGCTGCCAAAGAAGCTTCGTATTTACAGAAAGGTGAAGTAGGAGAGTACATGTTGCACCACACAGCAAGCCAAGAGGTCCCCACAGGATACAACATGATGCCCACACAGGAAATAATAGAGCTGCAAGAGGGAGCTAGTGCAGAAGAAAAATTGCTGTGGACTAAGAGGGGATGCAGCAAATCGCCGACTGATTTATTGTGGCGACAAAAAAGTTCAGGAAAAGCGGTAATGCCAGTTACATTGTTAGAAATAGCATTTCAACAACTACACTTTCCCGCACATAACGCAAAGCAACACATAATGGCGGACATACAAGAAGATTGGTTTGCACCTTGCCTCCATGAACACATCACAAGGCTGGCTTTAGAATGCACGACATGTCAGATTTACAACTCAGGTATGACATTGCGCACACTGAGAGGAACGATACCAAAACCAAATGGCCCATTCAGAGAGCTCCACATTGATTATGTAGACATGGGAGAAAGATGTAACGGGGCTCGCTACATGATTGTGGTTGTATGTCCATTTTCGAGGTGGGTGGAGGCAGGCCCCTGTGCGCGCCCTGATGCGAAGGGCGCCGCGAAGTTCCTAGTGCGGGAAGTATTCCCGCGCTGGGGGATTTGCGAAGTTATTCGCTCAGACAACGGCACGCATTTTGTTAATGAACTATTCAAGGAAGTGACTACGCTATTGGGAATAAAGCACAAATTATGTTCGATTTATCATCCTCAAAGTAATGGCGTAGTGGAAAAGATGAACGGTCTGTTAAAAAGCAGATTGTCAAAACTGTGTTTTTCCCTTAAAAAGACCTGGATGTACTGCCTGCCTTTGGCCCTGTTTGAGTTACGAAATCAGCCAAGTAAAGACCACCATTTGTCCCCGCATGAGATCGTCACGGGAAGGAGAATGCACACAGCGCATTCGCCTCTCCGTGAACGTTCTGATGCACACAGAAGTGCAGCGATATTGGGAGAGGAGTTCACAGAGTACTTGAAAAAACTGACACGGGCAGCGCGCGTAATTGCGAAGCAACTAGCCCCCCCCTCTACAAGAGAGGAGGGGAACACAACAGAAACAGAGACACTGCCTGAAAAACCATTACAACTAATGCCTGGTGACCTTATATATGTCAGAAGTTTTGTGCGAAGGTGGAATGCGCCACGTTTCCATGGCCCTTATGAGGTAGTGTTTTGCACACCCACAGCAGTAAAGGTGAAGGGCCTACGATACTGGGTGCATTTGACAGACGTACGCAGAGCCTATAGCGCCGTGGAAGGTGAGGTGCAGGACGAGGCACAGGCAACTGCGGACAATGAAGTTGTGCAGAATGAATGATGGGAATTTTGTGTGCATTAAGTGATGAACATTGAACGCGACTGGCGCACGACAAGTGTACTGAAATAAATATGTATATATATATATATATAATTTTTTACAACTTTTGAAGGTTTTTGTGGGTTTTTTTTTTGGTTTTGGAGAAGTTTTTTTCTCTCGACTTTCCTTTTTATATATGAAATAATGAACGGATAGTAATGATTGTAAAGTTACCTTGTCTGTGGACACACCCCCTCCCTCACCCACTCCCATACTTTGTCGAAACAATGTCACAACGTTAGAAATGTTTACATGCTTGTACTTAATGCACTTTCATGTTTCAAACAGGATTTACTATGGCATCGAATGGGCAGCCTGCAACTAATAGATTTGTTAGATTTAGAGAAATGTTAGTAGATAGATTGACATATTCATACGAATGTGGTTTATCAATGTGTGTTATTGTGTTCTTCATCTCAATATTTTGCCTGGTGACATATTGGTTCATAGCGTTCATCTCTATCGAGATGAACGAGGGGGGAGGGGGGAGTAACACCACCCTTGCCCCTGGCACGAATTCAATTACAAGTATGAATATTAGAGAAGGTGATTTTTTGGTCTGGGATGGATCACACTTTGTATGGGGTTACTATACTGCACCACCCACTGCTGCCCTGTCACAATCAAGAAATAAAGATATGGAAAATGACACAATGTCCCTACCTGAAATATATAACAGCCCCACTACCCTTCCCGCCCCGATACAAAACAGCGATTTGTTGTTTATTGAGGAAAATGGAAAAGTAATTACGATGACAGAACACAAGTTCCTATATGAGGAATTGGAAAAGGGGGGTGGGAATGAGAGAGGGGGGCCTATTATTTCACCTATCGAAACTAAAAGGTATAGGAGCGGGGAGAAAAGTAGGCGAAGAAGAGAGACAAGTAGGAGGGGGTATGATGAGTATTATGGGTTAGGATTAGACAAGATGGAAGACCCACGACACCCCCACCAAGCAAATAAATGGTATGCAGATATGAGTACAACAGCTAAACAGACAACCAATGAAAGCTGTTATGTCTGTTCGCTCATCCCCCATGCATCAGGCACACCCAAAGTGTTGTTGCCAAGAGAATTGCCCATTGTGGATGCCCAATGTCTCCTTCATCTCACGCTGTGTAGAATAAAGAACACCTTCCAAGCACACGATGTCTCTTTCAAAATGATACAGGACAACAAAACGTGCTATTCAAAAGCGTCTGGAGTGGTCTGTCTTAAAGAACCTTTCTTTGCAATACAAGGGACGCTGTTTTCCGAAAACAAATGGAAAGATGAAGAAGTACTGTGCAAAGCGGAAGCACTGAAAGGTGTCCAACCAGACAAGCTGCGGTGGATGGAAAAAACGTGCTTACCAATATGGAAAGAACACATCTCTAAACTAACATGGGTAACAGCGATGGAGAAACCCTTCAAGCTACAAAGTGAAATACAAAACGAACTATGTTTCAAGGGAGAAGGAAAAGTGGCAATGGGAACGAATAAAAACTGTAACAAAACTCTCACCATCCCAGACATGAAAAAAGGAACAGCAGCACTAATGGACACATACTGGGTATGCGGGAATCAGGCTTACTTGCACCTTCCCCAGGCATGGAGTGGCAGCTGCTCAATGGCCACTTTGCATTCGGCCCTAATGGTGATTCCAGAAAGTCACGTCAACGAAAATAAAAGGACGCAAGGAAACGTGAACCAGGATGTGACTTCTCCCACTGCAAAAGCGCACCTCTATGTCCTGTCCTCCGGAGGGAAAGAAGAGGAGCTATCACGGAACAAGCGAGCATCGAACTACATATCACAAGCATCATCCGATTTATTGGCACAGATCCCAGACAGGTATCGCCTGTTCAGCTCCGTGGAAACATTTTTTGCCTCACTAGTTTCAAGTGTCCAAGCAAGAGCAAATGCAAAATGGCTCCAGATCACACGGTGGGAACTGATTCAGCTGGCCAATGACACTGAAGAAGGGTTCAACATAATAAAGGTGGAACTACGAGCTCTGCGACTAATGACCATGCAGAACAGGTATGTTCTGGACCTGTTAACAGCGATCGATGGAGGTGTTTGCCGAAAAATAGGAAGTGCGTGCTGCACGTTCGTACCTTCTGAAGACGCAGAAAATGGGTCCCTGTCCCACGTCATTGAAGCAGTACATAACCTGGGAGAGAAGATGAAGATGGAAGGTGGGGCTAAAGATAGCTCATGGTTCGACAATATCTTCTCCTGGGTTCCCTCATGGCTTGGAATGGCAATGAAGTTCTTGATACCAGTTGTGGTGGTCCTCCTCGTGGTGTTCTGCCTGTGCCAGGTGGGCCTCCGATGTTGTGCTAACGCAGTCCCTAATGGTGCAATGATGATGGTGACAATGGGCAACTCTGGTGGTACAATCAAGGCGACACAAGAAGTACATGTACAGACAGGAACAGATAACACTCCCAGGTACCAGTTAGTGCCTATGTACCGTGATAAGTACATAGTAGATAAACTATGGCACACCACTATCAAAGAACCACGAGACGTGGAACTGGAATGGTATGAGGAGGTCTGGGTAGACTTGGAAGAAACTGGTGACTGTATATATTTAACATGTACACCAGATGAGTATGCTAGAAGAGGTGAGAGCTTGAGGGGGGTATGCAGAGCCTGGATGCCTAGAAAAGGAACACCTGCATGGGATGACGCAGTGATAGAGGAGCAAGAATGTAGAAGATTAGAAGAGCTAAAGAATTCGTTACTTTAGTAACGAAAGGGGGGAAATGTAGGGGAGGACTGGCCGCGAGGCCCTCCTCACCTGCAGCCTTCTCCCCAGGTGAGGACCATGACTCGGTGGCCGTCCCCTCATGCCACCCGGGCCCAGGTGGAGGAGGGTTCACCCGCCGACGACATTGCCCACACGTATCCGTTCCTTGCATATACCAAAATTCAGTTAGGCCTAGAAGCCATCTTGTCTAGCAAACATGGCGTGAGTTCAGTACACTGTAACGAGGCCCCCACCTTTGGAGGGCCTTTCATGCATCTCTGCCGCCGCAGTAGCCCTGGTAGATCCGCTGCGAGCGCGTTCCCATGAGAAAAGCCGGGTATGAGCTAACCCGAGATGCTAACACTGTAACATTTTATCGTTCACAATGTAATATTGCACCCCGCACGACCTGGTCCGCGAGGCCGGGGTGACGGGAAAAAAGCTGAAGCATCACTATCTGAAGAAAGTAGAAAATAATTCAAGTATTGGTATTAACGAACTACCTCTGTTTAAACAGATCCTGTAAACTGTGAATAAACCATAAAGATGTAACGTTACATGATACCACCCCAGGTCTGGACTAGTGCTGCTATAACCACCGAGAAAGATGTCGACCAAATATATAGCCTTTATCTGTATAAGTGTTCTTACAATTTTATGTAGAAACCTGAACTCATATATGCTCTCTTAATCACCTAAAGCAGCGAGCATCAATCTCTGTAGGCCATAACCTAGAACTACCTCGTGTAACGTCTAATGTACATAAAATAATCACACCATGTAGTAAATATAATGTTAGGTAATGAAAAGGTACTCGGACCGACTGTATTAAAGAAATGTGTAACGAAATTGAAATATATATGTGTGTTTAAATAACATCAAAATAAGGCGGAACATTATAAAAGTTCTGCATTCAAAAGTTAGCAACGCACGAGGAAAAAACCTTTGTGAATATATGCAAGGCCATTCTCCCTCCCACCCTACCAAGCCTGCCAGATAAAGAAGCTAAGGCATGTGCCGCGCTCCCTCACCTCCCCCAACCAAGCTGGAGCCGCTTCAGAGAGTCAGAGGCCCCGGTACCGCACCCAAGGCCACAGCCCGCCACCTGTGTTATTTACAGCACGGTAATAAACCCACGTTTGAATCTACTGATCTACCAGCACCCTCTCGTAAATCCCACAACCCCCCCCTAGACCACCCCAAGAATCATGACGACCCCCATCACTGGGACAAGACACAGAGACCCATTTATATAATAACTTCTAACGCGGCAGACAGACATGTATCATTCGGCTCAGGCCCCAGAGCCCAGCCCCTCGACCTAAAATACCGGTCAATAGGACACAGGTAAATCTCACCCCAACCGACAACCACCGGACCTCTCACGAGGTGCATTCCTCATGTGTTGCGTTTATTTTATAAGACAAACTGCTGAGCGATTTATTGATGAACTTAGATGTCGTTTCTTGAATAACTGCAGTGTGCATGGCCTAGGGCAAACGAGTCAGGAAAGGTATTCATCTTTGTCACAGGCTGCCCCAGCATACCAACACCGCTCGGATGACCTCAAGCTGGCCTGCCAGGCCCAACCCAACCCACGAGGCTGACCAGTGACGTCCTCACGCCAAGACCAACCACGCTGCAGCAACACCTATAGTTAGTCGACGCCACCCAATCCCAATTAACTTGTGCCCCCTATAGTGTGTAGGTTCTGATGACGTTTTTTGTATTAGAAATACGCCTGTCTTTGCTATTGTCAGACAGAGCGCTCTCGGAGGTTGCAGAGTTCTTTGCATGCCCTATTCTTTGGATAAACTCCCACTTACGCTCACCCGCACTCTGTCCTGGTCTTATTCCCACTACGGGAGAGTCCCTTATTGTCTCTCATTGCGGGGAGGATCGTGCTGAAATTGGGGGCGCTTCCTTTCAATACCAAAAGGAGTCTGGGACCCGAGACGAAGAAAGAAACTAATAAGATGGGCCTGGGACCCATCAAGAAGAAATGCCTGGCAGGATAGTGAGCCGGGTGTAACTCCTGAGGAGCACAAGGAACTGAGAAGGGTCTAGGACCCACAGCCAATGACGAACTGCCTCTGGGATCATCATCACAGTCACAGTACCTGGTAAGGTAGGAAACCAGGTAGTCTGTGAACATGTTGAACACTGGAGATCCTGAAGAGCACTTTGAGAAAGGCCTGGCGAAGAGAGACATACCCCTTGGTTTTATGAACATTGATGAAATGCCAAGAAAAGGAACTTATTCCATTGGCATCCTGAAGAACATGAGAAGGGCCATGGCAAGAGAGACATACCTCTTGTTCTTATAAACATTTATGAACTAGCCGAGAGAAGGAAGTTATTCTCTTGGGATTCTGAAGAGCTTCAGAAAGACCAGGAGAAGGGAGACAAACTTCTTGGTCTTATGAACACTGTTGAACCCACCTAGAAAAGGAAGTTATTCTCTTAGCATCCTAAAGAACATAAGAAAGGCCAAGGGAAGGGAGACAACCCCGTTGGTCTTCTGAACCTTGTTGAACCAGCCAGGAGAAGGCAGTCATTCTCTTGGCTTTCTGAAGAACTTGAGAAAGGTCAGGTGAAGGGATCCAAATCCCTTGGTTTTATGAACACTGTTGAAACAACCAAAAGAAGGGAGCCATTCTCTTTGCATCCTGAGGAGCTTTGAGCAAGTCCAGAGGAAGGGAGACATACCCTTTTGTCACGACTCGCTCCCTTCGCTCCCGTTCCCACCACTTGGGGGCATGATTTGGGGTTTATTCCCTACTGGACCTTTCCTCCGAACCTTATGCTACAGTGCTGTGATGAATTGGGAGCGCTAAATCCCTATTTTCCAAGCTACTTCCCTTCCGGATCCATTCCAGGTTTTTGGCAGCCAGCATGTTTCTTTAACCAAATGACTATGCTTCCCAGAATGCCTGGCCCACTGCTCCACCTACACCCTTGCAGGACAAGGTTGGGTGGAGGATAGGTAACAGCTGTGGCTGCAGGTGCAGCAATCAGCACACCTGAGGCGTGTGCTCGTTAAGCAGCTTTAAAAGCCTCAGTCTTACTTCAGTCCAGCGCTGGTCATCGTTTGCAGTGTTCCTGTTGTGACTAGTCCCTTGTTCCTTGCCTTTGTACCTAGTTCCTAGTTCCTGTTTTCTTGTTCCTCTGCCCTGAATCTCGGATTCATGCGCTAATTGATTTCTGCTCCCTTGATTCCCTTTTTGTCTTCCTCTGTTTACAGGCAGCATTTCTCAGTGCTTTTCCCTTTTAGATGCAGCCCAGTTTGTCTGTGTTCTATATTTCTTTGACTCTGTCCTTTGCTGCTGTAAACCTGTATGCCTTAGCCTTCCTCTTAGATTAGCTTCCTGTCTTTTCCTTGGAGGGGTCGGGAAAAGTTTGCATTGGTTATTTCGTTTTTCCCTGCTCCTGATCCTTACTTTCTATTGGGATCCATTCCATGTTTTCCATTGCACTTCTGCATTTATTTCCCATTTGATTATTAGGTGTGGTGTGCGGTTGTAGCTAGCTCCTGTGTGAATGCTTATGTTTTCCTCACTAATTTGTAATCACTATTCCAACTTAGGTATTTAGTTTTCCTCCCATTGCTGTTCTAGCCTTTCTGGGTCCCAGTTTCATTAACAGGACTCGTGGGCTAGCTGACATTCAAGAGGTTTATCTCGTCCTCGTGAGTACAGTTCTTTAGTTCCCTTATTTAATACCATCAAGAGTGTTAGTTCACAGATCCTGTCATTGCCTGCCCCCACGTGGGTTTAGCGCTGTCAGTACCTGTAACAGCAATTGGGGGTAAGGCGCTTGCCGACTTTCCTCGCGGTCAGGTGCTTACCCCACATCCCTTTTCATATATTGGTTTTGTTGTCACACTCTATTTGCACTCCTGGGTTCTAGCATACATGAGTCGTTGTTCCTGTGTGCACGTAGTTTAATTCAAAGCTATTCACTGTGTGATTTAGTGCACATTTCCCTTGCCATATTCGCTGCCTTTGTACTCGCCTGACTAATCCTGACAGAATGACCAGCCCAAAATTCCCATTGAATATGGCAAGTTTAAGAAAGAAAGGCAGCAAGGCCTCTAACAAGTTTGTACAGAAAGCTTCCCCTACATTTACCTGTGACAATCAAATCACTAGTCCTGACTTAAATGAACTCCTTGTCACAAATGGGCATTTACGTGCAAAGTATTTTTCCCATAGGATGGCACATCCTACATTGCCTGATCCTAGTTCTGTCTTTTGTTTTGATCCAGATTCTATGTCAGCGCAAGCCTTAGCCGCAGAAAACAACACACTGTTAGACTTATTATACAAGAGTACCTCTGTTGTTGAACCCCATGATTCCAGTTGTGCTTCACCTCAGATAGAACAGTTTCATGGTACAAACATAAAAAATGGAGGGGTTCCTTGCATAACTTCTGTTTTCTACACTCAGTCTAAAGCATAATCCTTTGCACAAGTACATACTGTAGTCCCTAATGCCAAGAGGTCTAATGTCAATAGTTTGCTTAAGGGAAACACAGACCAAGTTGGTAAGAGAAAGTATAAATCTCAGAACCTGAAAGCAGTAGAGGACAATGCACAATCAGTGCACATCCAGATTGCTAGTGCAGGATCCAGCCCTGATGCCACTATGCCTCCCCCTGTGCCTACTGATAGTGATGTACAGTTAATGCAGGGCATGCTAAGAGCTAAGCTTGAGGAGTTAAGACAAGAATTCATTTCTTTACAAGAGGAGAATAAAACCTTGCACTCTTTACTGAATACACCTCAGACTTTATCCGTTGATGTTGATGAAGTGAACACTGTTCAGCCCCTGAGTGCAGAGACTTTGGTAAACTATGATATTTGTCAATATGTTAGATCTATTGGGAGTGAAAGTCTTTCTTCTAGCTCAGCGCTTAATCTGGGCACAGTTTCTAACAATTGTTCTGCTGTTTGTCAGGGATTGCAGTCAGCTGAAGATTTACAAGCCACTACTTTACCTAAAATTTCCTGTGTAGCAGTTTGTCATAATTCTGAGCTAGCACACATACAAGCTTCTGATTTCCAAACACAATCCACAATGGTGGCATACACAGATTCAGTCACTACAGTAGGCTTAGGCCCTGCTCTTGATACAGCTGCTGAGACTGAAGTAGATGTTAAAGCTGATGTGGAAAACGATGTTACCTCTGGGTTCACTCTTCCTTCTGCCAATTCTGATCAATACGAACAGTCAGAGACAGTACAGATTTCATGTTCTGATGGACTCATTCCACAGCATACAGAACCAGAAAACCGGCAGGCGATTCCTGAACTGTTGATTGTTAATCTGCCTCTTTCAGAAGCTTAAACAGAGGAATGGACAATTGACGAAATCCTGATTAACAGAGACTTTACTATGGTGATTCCACTGGTTGATTTAGACTTCTACAAAGAAAGAGACTCTGTGTCACCCACTAAAGAAAGGGACTGCAAGGGTACAGCTCAGTCTTTGGTTACTGGTGCCAAGGAGTCTACTGCCCTAAAGGTGCCCTCCATTCCTGAGCCACCAATGTGTCTGTCAACTTCTGAGACTTCTGTCTGTCCTCCTACAACCAATGACTCTTCTATGAACCAATCCACAGCCCTGCAGTCATCTTTGGCACACGTGTCTTCAACCAATGAACCGCTGCCATGTCTGCCATTTACTCAAGAGCCAGTCCCAAAGACCTGGACATGTTTGTATCCAGCAACCGAGATTGCTTCAGCTTGCATGCCTTCAGCCTCAAGGTTTCCCCTGGCCTGCCTGTCTTCAGCTACAGTGACTCATCCTGCAGATCATCCTTCAGCTTTAGAGCCTCCGGTAGTCCATCAAAAGTGCATGTCTTCAGTCCCGGAGTATACTGAGTATTTGCCTTCAGTTCATGAGACACCTGTATCCTGCTTAGCCTCGCTGCCAATATCAGAGGTATACCTGTCTACACCATCAGATCCTGCTGTATTTTCTTCTGCTCCAGCGATTCCTCCTGAATCCCAACCATTTACTGTCGATGAACGTCTAGCTTGCCTTTCTTTTGCTTCAGGAGTAGCACCAGAATGCCTGCCTTTTCCACAAGACGATTCTCCCAACTGCGTCACTTTAGCATCAGAGCCTCCTAAAAATGCAGCATCAGAGTTTGAGACTTTTGCCAGCTCCCGCTTCAGAGTCATCAAGCTGGACCAAGTGGTGAGTCAGAACCACTCACCTGGGTGTGCACAGGGGGTGGTGCAGACCGGCGTATTACCTACAGGACTTGTGCAACAGAATTCCGCCAAGAAGCACCAGTTGGGTGCTAGTAGCCAAAGGAAGGGAATGACTGCTGCAGTTCAAAATGTGCCTGTTATTGCTCCTTCTGCGAGTGTGCCTGAAATACCAAGTACTGCGTCTATCACTCCTATCAGTATGCCAAACGTCCCTGCTGTTGTATCCCACGTGCAACAAGGTGGTTACACGACTGTCACCAGGAGTACCAGCCTTGTACAACCCATTGGACTTTCAGGTCTCCAAGGCGTAGAACATGTGCAGTCAAACCTTAGTCACTTTCAACCACAAGCCTTTTCCCAGATGGATGACAGAAGAAAATCTGAACCTCTACCTCAGCCGCCACCTTCTCTAATGGCTGAACATAAACCTTTCCTGAAGCCAGCAATTTCCTCACCTCCCGCATGTCCACTCTCGACAGAAAGGCTAACAGGGCTTCTACCATTATCTAAGGCATGTTGCACAAGACTGCCTCCCTCCTCAAAGACTTATAAGGGTCCACTCCCAGTGACTGAGCTTCCTGGACCTTCCAACTCTGCTTCAGGTCCTGCAAGTCCTTCATGCCTTTCTTCGAACCATGAGTCTCTTCCTCACCAGAAGCCACCGTTTCCATCAGTACCACCTCCAAAGACAAAGCACTCCTATCATGGAAGTCCATCTGCCTTTGCCCACAGGCCACCATTTCCATCAGTGCCACCTCCAAAGAAAAAGCACTCCCATCATGGAAAGAAGATGTCTCGTGCGGGTGGCGGGCACCCGAAGACGGCCGTAGGAGGGGGTATACTGTCACGACTCGCTCCCTTCGCTCCCGTTCCCACCACTTGGGGGCATGATTTGGGGTTTATTCCCTACTGGACCTTTCCTCCGAACCTTATGCTACAGTGCTGTGATGAATTGGGAGCGCTAAATCCCTATTTTCCAAGCTACTTCCCTTCCAGATCCATTCCAGGTTTTTGGCAGCCAGCATGCTTCTTTAACCAAATGACTATGCTTCCCAGAATGCCTGGCCCACTGCTCCACCTCCACCCTTGCAGGACAAGGTTGGGTGGAGGATAGGTAACAGCTGTGGCTGCAGGTGCAGCAATCAGCACACCTGAGGCGTGTGCTCGTTAAGCAGCTTTAAAAGCCTCAGTCTTACTTCAGTCCAGCGCTGGTCATCGTTTGCAGTGTTCCTGTTGTGACTAGTCCCTTGTTCCTTGCCTTTGTACCTAGTTCCTAGTTCCTGTTTTCTTGTTCCTCTGCCCTGAATCTCGGATTCATGCGCTAATTGATTTCTGCTCCCTTGATTCCCTTTTTGTCTTCCTCTGTTTACAGGCAGCATTTCTCAGTGCTTTCCCCTTTTAGATGCAGCCCAGTTTGTCTGTGTTCTATATTTCTTTGACTCTGTCCTTTGCTGCTGTAAACCCGTATGCCTTGGCCTTCCTCTTAGATTAGCTTCCTGTCTTTTCCTTGGAGGGGTCGGGAGAAGTTTGCATTGGTTATTTCGTTTTTCCCTGCTCCTGATCCTTACTTTCTATTGGGATCCATTCCATGTTTTCCATTGCACTTCTGCATTTATTTCCCATTTGATTATTAGGTGTGGTGTGCGGTTGTAGCTAGCTCCTGTGTGAATGCTTATGTTTTCCTCACTAATTTGTAATCACTATTCCAATTTAGGTATTTAGTTTTCCTCCCATTGCTGTTCTAGCCTTTCTGGGTCCCAGTTTCATTAACAGGATTCGTGGGCTAGCTGACATTCAAGAGTTTTATCTCGTCCTCGTGAGTACAGTTCTTTAGTTCCCTTATTTAATACCATCAAGAGTGTTAGTTCACAGATCCTGTCATTGCTTGCCCTCCACGTGGGTTTAGCGCTGTCAGTACCTGTAACAGCAATTGGGGGTAAGGCGCTTGCCGACTTTCCTCGCGGTCAGGTGTTTACCCCACATCCCTTTTCATATATTGGTTTTGTTGTCACACTCTATTTGCACTCCTGGGTTCTAGCATACATGAGTCGTTGTTCCTGTGTGCACGTAGTTTAATTCAAAGCTATTCACTGTGTGATTTAGTGCACATTTCCCTTGCCATATTCGCTGCCTTTGTACTCGCCTGACTAATCCTGACACCTTTACTCTTGATGAACATTGTTGAAAGAGGATGAAAGATTTCTCATGACTTTGTGAAATATCTGTTAACGGCCAGGAGGAGAAAGACCCTTGGCCTGGCATTGCGAAAACCTTTATCAAGGCAGAACGGTGATAACTGCTGCAGTGTTCCGTTCAGCGGAACACCGCAGCACCAATTGCCCGCATCAGATTGGCTAACCAGGCCACCACCCAGAAGATTTGGGAGGCGATCACCAGGCGCTACAACCCTATTCAGGACCAGTTATCACCGTTCTGCCTTGATAAAGACTACGGTCGAAACGCGCGTTGGCTCCTCTCTCACCTGTACCTAGCCCACTGCTAGGTTTTTGGTTTCATCTGTATTATAACATTAAAACCTTCACTGTTGACAACAAGTCAGGATTTTTGCTCCATCATTTCAATATCCAAGATCTAACCAACTCATGGCTACAACAATTGGTTAAAAAGCCACCCGCCAGTATAGAAATTAGCCAAAGAAAAGGGTTGAGATGATTAATATATCCCACATTGGTAGTTTTCAATGCGAGTGATTTCCATAAATATGTTGTACCTACCATGGTAGGGGATTTGCTGCAAAACTGTCTCTTCTCCAGGAATGAATCATATCACACTCTAAAATGAGGATTCACTCAATGAAACACCCTATGAAAGTGAAGAAGCACTAAACTGTCACTCAAGGAAGTGGGTGTGTGACCCTAGAATACTGCACCGCAGGAGGCCCACAGAGTGTTTACCTATCCATGAATATCCGCTTATGAGAAAAAAAAGAGTCAAAGGATGCTGCATCTGACACGCAGTTTGGATCACTAAGCCAATAACAATGCAAAAGGGTGGTGCCCGGTGGTGTCCCTTAAGTTATTTAATTAAGCAGCAACATTGCCTTCCATGTTACAAAAGGGTGTGACATACTATTCTAAGAGTAGAATAGGCCCATTCAGCTAATGATCCTCACATGACATAGTTAGTATCCCGCTGGTAATTCCAGCGGGATACAGGTAAACTGACCTACCCTTACCGGCGTCTGATATCCCGGTATTACTGGGATATTCTAGGTACTGGTAACATCGGTCGTTCCCCATTCCATGGAGTCCTAGGACACCATGGAGGGGATTGCCATACTGGCTGTTTTTTGCCAGTGGGGGCCTGATTTACCTCCAGCTCTTGGTGTAGGTAAATCAGTGACCCCCACTGGCAAACTTATTCTTTTGCAGTGCGGGAAAAGTGGCAGTGACAGAATTATCACCACTTTTCTCGGCACTTTTCCCACACCTCAAAAGTTATAATAAAAACCCTTAAAGGGCAGTGTTATTTTATGCATAGCTTTGTCAACTCAAGACAGACATCTCCCATGGATACACAAAACCACATACATGCTCTATTCCAAGACTTCCGGGTACCTGAGATATTTCGTCTTTAAGGTCTTCATGGAGTCCTCTTCTAAATATCATAATTAAAGCATCATCAGGCCACGCCGTGTCGGCTGCCGTCTGTTTGAAACACGTGATGTATGTGAGTAAATCCATGGAACCCTACTGTTCCTGAGTGGAAACCACTATTTCCTGTCGACCAAGCATGACCCGGAGATTATTTGAGAAAGCTGGATAGGAATTTAAGGTGGGATTATTGGTAGTTACAAGCGGCGTGGCCCAGGCCAAAGCAGCTCTGGTCAAGTGGGAAATGAAATGTCCGACTTGGTCTCGGTCGGAAGGAAAATAATACGCCTTAAATGGGAATTGAACCGTAAATTGGTACAAAAAGTCCTTCAACTTTTGCAGGTTCCCGTCATATTTACCCACTGGCAAAGGACCTGGAGGTAGCTCCCCTAGCCCTGGAGTGCGTGCTGCCTGTTGTCTCAGTAGCACGTTTTCTTGTTTAAGTGTCTGCATTTCTAATGTTAGGTTGTGCACTGCTGCAACCAGTTGCTGCATCTGTTGGTCCATTATGGAGGTAGGATCAAAACTACCTTTTAAAAATAAACAGGCAGGCGTTGCTATCTGTTATGACAAGACGTGCAAATAAAATGACTGACCTGTCAGAAGTAGCGACCGTGAGCAGAATGTGATGAATTGCCCTGAGACCCTTATCGCCCTGAATGTAATAACCAGGTCGGCACGGTTCTCAGGGAAACCCTCTGCGGAAGAAAACCCGGTTGGTCCGGATGTTAGGTCATCATTGTTTGGTGTATCAAATGTGCTGTTGTTCTTTGTTCATCTGTCGGCAAAGAATTGTAATCAGAGCCACTGCTGCCTCAATGACTGGAAGCGTCAGAGATTTTGTTTTGCAACACTGTAGCAAACGAGAAGGCAAAGTGAATGAGAGAGAGGTAAGAGAGAGACCTTGAGAGGTCGGGGGACACCCGCTATGTGACCGGCTAGAGCAGAAGATGATCCTACCTGTGTCAGGCATGGACAGTAAGTCAGAAGCTCAGGCTCGGGCTCGGGAAAGGGCAAGCTTTTCAGTCTCCTCAGAGACGTGGGAATCCGGTCTTGAAAGGAAATAACAACATGTAAAGAAAGAGCAATTAGGAAACACATACATAGATTTCAGGAATGATAGAAAGTAACAGCCAAGATGGGAAAGGAACGTACAAGCGTCTTGCTAAGAAAGTAGCAACTGCACCGTTGTCCATGTCAACAGCTCACTTGTAGCTTTTCCTCAGTCTGTACCAATGCCGACGGAGCAGCAGTGATAACGGGGCACGTTGACAATGCCAGAGCTGGACCGGTGCTTCAAACAGGAGGTGCTATGTTGGGGAGGAAGTGGAGGCAATGTAATGCATCCAGTGCCACCGATGGCTTACAGAATGTCGGCAAAAGCGAGTTCCAACACTCCACATCAAAAATTTGTGAAAATGTTTTGCCTTCTGGGATGTTCAGGGGCCTTGCCCAGTGTTATAAGTGTGACGAATCTGAGGATATCGTCCTTTCTCCTCTATGCGGAGACCTTTCCCATGGGACCAGGGCGGTGCGCCCAAAGCACAATAGTCCCACTGGGGGTGGTACACCGAGGGAAGATCACATGGGGAGCGAACCCCTATGGGATTGGGGACGAATATTCTCAGAGAACGTGGTATTCCACCGCCTTAACACATCCAACCCCTTCTCAAATACCAAAACCTCCTCCCCCCTCTCTAGATAGAGCAAATGTGCTCTGTTGCCAGGTCAGTCACTTTAATATACTTGACAAAACTAAAATACAAGAGAATACTAAGGGCCTGATTCATGAAATGGCCTGGAGAAATGGCGCAAGGTCCGCACGCCGAAAATGGCCCTGTGTGAGCCGTGGCTCAGAAAAAATATTATGCGCCACACATATTCATGTATTTAAAGACACATTACTAGCTATTGCGTAACTAAAAACAAGCTGCGCGAGGAATGCCCACAACACGCCCCCAAGCAGAGCAAAAAGCAAGCAAAAGGACTAACACAGGGCAAGTCTCTGCGCCGAAGATGCGCCTCACCTTGCAAGCCCAGGCTGCACCCCAGCGAAATTGTTGGTCTCACCTCACAACCACAGGCTGTACCCGAGCAAAATCGCGCACCTCACCTCACAAGCCCAGGCTGCATCCCAGAGAAAACGTGTGCCCTCCCTCACAAGGCCAGGCTGCAGCCCACCAAAATCACATGCCTCAACTCACAAGCCCAGGCTGCAACCCAGAGAAGATGTGTGCCCTCTCGCAAGCCCCGGTTGCACCCCATAGAAAACACATGCTCTCCCTCGCAAGGCCAGGCTGCATCCCAGCGAAATTGCGCGCCTCAGCTCGCAAGCCCAGGCTGCACCCCAGAGAAATGTGTACCCTCCCTCGCAAGCCCAGGCCGCACCCCAGAGAAAACACGTGCCCTCCTTTGCAAGGCCAGGCTGCACCCCAGAGAAATCATGTACCTCAACTCGCAAGCCCAGGCCGCACCCCAGACTAGACCCCCCCAGGTATCTCACTCAAGACTGGACACCACCTCCAGACTGGACACCTCCCCCAGGCAGCCCCCTACAGACTGGACACCCACACAGGCATCCCACTCCAGACTAGACACCCCCTCCAGACAGGGTACCCCGCCAGACATCCCATTCCAGACTGGACACCGCCTCCAGACTGGACATCCCCCCCACCCCCACAGGCAGCTCTCTCCAGAATGGACACCCTTCCACGCTGGACACCTCCCCCAGGCATCCCACTCCATACTGGATACCGGCCTAGGAATCCCCCTCCAGACTGAACACCTCTTCAGGCATCCCACTCCAGACTAGACACCCCCTCCAGACTGGACACCCCACCAGACATCCCACTCCAAACTGGACACCCCCTCCAGACTGGACACTGCATCCAGAATGGACACCCCACCAGGCAGCTCCCTTCAGACTGGACACTCCTTCAGGCATCCCTCTCCAGACTGGACATGCCCTCCAGACTTGACCCCCCCGGCATCCCTCTCCAGACTGGACACCCCCCCCAGGCATCCCACTCCAGACTGGCTCCTCCCCCAGGTATCCCACTCAAGACTGGACACCCCCTCCAGACTAGACACCTCCCCCAGGCAGTCTCCTACAGACTGGACACCGCCTCCAGACTGGACATCCCCCTGCCAGGCAGCCCCCTCCAGACTGGACACCTTCCCAGGCATCCCACTCCAGACTGGACACCCCCTCCAGACTGGATACCCCACCCCAAGCATCCCACTCCAGACTGGACACTGCATCCAGAATGGACACCCCACCAGGCAGCCCCCTTCAGACTGGACACCCCTTCAGGCATCCCACTCCAGACTCGACACGCCCTCCAGACTTGACCCCCCCCCCGGCATCCCTCTCCAGACGGGACACCCCCCCCAGGCATCCCACTCCAGACTGGCTCCCCCCAGGTATCCCACTCAAGACTGGACACCCCCTCCAGACTGGACACCTCCCCGAGGCAGTCCCCTACAGACTGGACACGCCCTCTAGACTAGACATTGCACCAGACATCCCACTGCAGACAGGACACCGCCTCTAGGCTGGACATCCCCCCGCCAGGCAGCCCCTTCCAGACTGGACACCTTCCCCAGGCATCTCACTCCATACTGGATACCCCCCTAGGCATCCCACTCCAGACTGGACACCCCCTCCAGATTGGACACCCCCGCCCCAGGCATCACACTCCAGAATGGACACCCCCTCAGACTGGACACTCCCCCAGGCATCCCAATCCAGACTGGACCCCCTCCCCCCCCGGCAGCCCCCTGACAGTCTTCCACAATACCAGTGCAATGCATGTCTGCAGCTTACCTGAACCTCTGTGGTCTGCCAGCTAAATAAAGTGTAACACCAATATGTCAGCCACAAACAAGAACAAACTGGAAGCACCGGAGAGCCATACAGGACTGGAGCATTTGCTGAAACACCCCTCAATACTTTATCCATCCCAGCCCATACACATTTGACAAGTGAATGCAATGGCAAGTGGCATGTGCATGTTGGCCATGGCACATTGCCAAGGCATCAAAGCACACTAACTGAATGTGTGCCCACAACAGAAGTAAACATACTAATAAAAATGAAAAATACACAAAAATGCCCATGTGCATCAATACCTGAGCATCAGTGACCTGGGTGGAAGGTGCGCCAAATTACCCGACAGGGAACAATAACATGACAGGACAATGCATGGGTGATGGGAGGGCAGTCATGGAGTGCATGTGTCACAGAGACCAGAGAATCGTGATGCCACTCCAAAATAACAAACATGGCTCACTACTGCATTCCAGTGTCTGAGGTAGAGCAGCACATGAGAGAAGGCAGTGTGTGACTGCACATGCTGGTGGTGTGTCTGCATGACATGGGTTTATGTAGAAATCAAGACCCGGACCAGGGTTGGGTTGCTGAAATTATACTTTATTCATATGATTTTAAACTAATGAAAATATAGTCCATGAACTCCTTGAGAGTTACTCCACTCTTAGGCAGTCTTCCAGGTATAGGATTTAAGCCCTCCTAAATCTCCTTGTTGTCCGGATAGGCCCACCAGTTGTTCCTTCTCTCCTCATCCTCTTCGTATGACTAGGAAAATCAACAACAAACGCTGGATTAGTTCCCGGGCTTTTATATGATGTGAGTGACTTGCTTCCCCCCCAATGGAGAGCTTCCCTGTCAATCAGACTTTTCATTGGCTGGTATTGCCATGTCCCGCCTCCTTTAAAGGCTGCCGTGGTTTCCCAGAGTGGCTGCTTCTGCTGCCTGCCCGAAGAGTCCCGCTCCCAGGCCACTCCATCCTGCGAGTCCCTCCCCCCCTTCGAAGTCTCTCCCTCTCGCCATGTGTGTCTCTCTCCGTGGCCGCCCCAGAGCGGCCCGCCCCGCCGAGCAAGCCGTCTCTCCCTTCTCTCCCTTCCTGGTGGGGAGAGACGCTCGGCGGGCCGTGTGGGCCGGCTCCCCGCGACCGCCCGTGCCTCCCGTGGGTTCGCCGTCACCGACCTGTCTCCCGGGCTGCAGGCCGCGGCGGCGTTACCCTTGGCGGGTTCAGGTAAGGCTGGACGGGAGGGGGCCGCTCCTTTCATGTCGCGGCTCGTTGCCGCGATCCCGTAGAGTCCCGGGGATAGCGAGCGGGACGGGGCTGCGTTCTCTGGATCGCGGCCCCATGCCGCGATCCCGCAGAGTCCCGCTACCCCTCCCGGCACCCCCTCCACTCCGGGCCCCTTCTCACATCTCCCCATCACAAACCCTGGCCGATCGGGCAAGGGAGGATTCCGGGACAGATAGTCGGCCACCAGCTGGAAACCCGCAGGTCTGTGTAAGGTAACGAAATCGAACGGTTGAAGAGACAGGAACCATCTGAGTACCCGCTGGTTGGTATCTTTATGCCTTGCGAGCCACTGTAAGGGGGCATGGTCAGTATACAACGTAAAGCAGCGACCCAAGAGATAATACCTGAGGGTCTCTACCGCCCATTTGATGGCCAAACACTCCTTCTCAATAGTGGAATAGGCCTCCTCGTGAGGTACGAGCTTCCTGCTCACGAAACAGATGGGCTGAAGTTCGCCCCCATGTTCCTGTGAAAGAACCGCTCCCAGCCCCTGATTTGACGCGTCCGTCTGAAGGAAAAATTGTCTATGGAAGTCGGGGCACCGAAGTATTGGATTTGAGGTGATCCTCTGCTTCAGGATATCGATGGCTTCCAAAGCAGCAGTGTTTTTGGTCAAATCGGGAGACCCTTTGTTCCTTAAAGCGTCAGTTAGTGGAGCTGCCACCGAGGAGAAATCTGGGATAAATCTACGGTAGTAGCCTATGAAACCCAAAAAGGCACGGATCTGTTTCTTCGTGGATGGAGTAGGTATCTCGTGGATGGCCTGGATTTTCGAGAATTGCGGTCGTATCGTGCCTCCGCCTACCAAGTGTCCCAGATATTTTGTCTCGTGTGCCCCTATCACTGTTTTCTTCGGATTAATGTGTAGGCCTGCCTTAAACAACTCAGACACCACCTGTTCCAAGTGGCGTACATGTTCTGTCCAGGTCGTGCTATACACGACAATGTCGTCTAAGTAAGCCGCAGCATAACTCTCATGGGGACGTAGTATGACATCCATTAGTCTCTGGAAGGTGGCTGGTGCACCGTGTAGCCCGAATGGCAAAACCTTGAATTGGTATAGACCTTGGGGAGTGGTAAAGGCAGTCTTTTCCCGGTCCGTGGATTTCAAGGGAATCTGCCAATAACCCTTAGTTAGGTCAAGCGTGCTTAGGAAGTTGGCGGATCCTAGCCTTTCCAACAGCTCGTCCATTCGTGGCATAGGATAGGCTTCATAATTAGAGATCGTATTTAATTGTCGGTAGTCCATACAAAATCTAACAGTACCATCGGGCTTTGGTACCAACACTATCGGGGATGACCACGGGCTGGTTGAGGGTTCAATTATGTCCATACGGAGCATCTCTTCTACTTCGTTTCGGATAACCATTCTTCGTGCTTCTGGAATACGATAGGGTCTTAGTCTAACAATCTGTCCGGGATCGGTTTTGATCTCGTGTTCGATTAAATAGGTCCTCCCTGGTAAGGCCGAGAACGCTTCTCCAAAGGGAGACAGCCTGGTCAAAAGTTCTGACCTCATGGAAGGAGTCAAGATGGTTCCCCATTGCACGTCTTCTAGCTTGCCATGTTCATGATTCACGTTTTGTTCTGAGGTATCCTCACCAGCGTCCATTGTGGCTACCAATACAGGCGCGTTCCATGCTTTTAGCAGGTTCACATGGTATACCTTGTCTGGTGTGGCACGATCGGGTTGGTGGATCCGATACGTCACAGGGCTAAGTACCTCTTTAACCTCATAAGGACCTCTCCATCTGGCCAATAGCTTGTTAGTACTGGTGGGTAGTAGGATTAGTACTTGGTCTCCTATTTGGAAAGTTCTCATCCGACTTCCTTTGTTATAGTTTTTCTCCTGGTTTGTCTGTGCGTGTCCCAGATTCGTCTCGGCCATCGAGCGGAGTGCTGTCAAATGTTCCTTCAACTCTTCGGTGTACTCTGTTAAAGAAATCTCATCCGAAGTCTCCCATTCTTCTTTTACAAGGTCCAAGATGGTTCGGGGTTGTCTTCCGAAAAGGAGCTCGAATGGAGAAAAACCGGTAGACGACTGTGGGGTGTCGCGTAATACCATCAAGACCAAGGGTAATATACGGTCCCAGTTCTTCCCATCGGACCCGGTCACTCTCCGTATCATTTTCTTGATCGTTTTGTTATACCTTTCGACAAGGCCATCGGTCTGGGGATGGTATACCGAGGTGCGTAACTGATGTATCTGCAGTCTTTCGCATACCTGCCGAAGTAAGGTGGACATAAAATTGGTCCCTTGGTCTGTGATAACTTCCGAGGGCAAGCCCACTCTTGCGAAGAAGGGAATGAGCTGGTCGCATAGTTGTCGGGCTGATGTTCCCTTCAAGGGAAAAGCCTCTGGATACCGCGTAGCATAGTCAACAATGACTAGTAGATACTTATATCCACGGGATGCGGGTTCTATAGGTCCAACGATGTCCATGCCTATCCGCTGGAAAGGAACGTTAATAAGGGGCATTTTCTGCAAAGGGGCTTTTGTTGGTAAGACGCCACTTGTTAGCTGGCAAGTGGGACACGCCTTACAGAACTGGGATACTTCACCGTATATGCCTGGCCAGTAGAACCGTCTCAGTATGTTCTGCTGCGTTTTCAGGGAGGCCATATGTCCGCCGCAGGGGTGGTTGTGTGCCAGTTGCATTATGACCATTCTATGGGGTTTTGGTAATATCAATTGTTCCTTTACAGTCCCATCGTCCGCCTTATATTTTCTGTACAATAGTCCATGACGGAACAGGAAGCCAGGTCCTTTTGTTACGTCTGGATCTTTCTCATTGGCCGCTCTCTCACGGGCTACCCGAAGGGTGGGATCAGTTAGGGTTTCCCCCCTCAGGGAGTCCTCATGATCCTCGGGTTGCCAGTTAATGGGTCGGGTCATATAACTGGCTTGGCACCACTCTAGCCTGTTCCGTCTTTTATGTCCGGGGGGGTTTCTAGAGTCACCTATGTTCGAGGTTCTGTTGCTCTTTGCTCTTTCTTCATCCAGTGCTTTACTAAAGTGGGGTAGGTCAGTTCCCAGGACCACTGGGGTGGGTAGAGTAGGAAGGACGGCAGCCTTTAATTGAGTGGTTTCATGGTTCACCTCTATCTGTACCTCTCTCATCGGGTATGTTTGAATGTCCCCATGTATACACTTTATCGGTACAGAAAGGTTAGGTAAATTAGGGTTATTACTCACGGTGGGAGATATGGCTGTTTGTCGACTTCCGCTATCCAGCAGCGCCCGGGTCGGTCGTCCATCCACTCTTATATCCACGATGTATGGACCAGGGTTACGTACTTCCGGGTGTGCCTTCATGTAGCCGATTTCCATAGGTTCTGTGGTCTTTCTTCTGGGGCAAAACCGGGCAATGTGACTCCATTCACCACACTCAAAGCACTGGGGTTGTCGAACTCCCGGGATTACGGGTGGCTGTCTCTCCTCGTATCCAGTCTTCCTTTCTTCTAGTTTCCTGAAGACCTCCTCCGGTTGCCTCCATCTGGTATGTGCCACTTTTGGGCCTTTTTGTATCTGATGTTCAAAGTTCGGCGACGTCATCCTTCCTGGTATACTTGTTGAGGGGAAGCGACTGTACCCGGCCTTTTGATAAGCCGATGCAATGTCCACGGCTTCCGCCAATGTAGGCCTGTGGTGTTGCCTAACCCATCTTTGCATAGGGCTCGGCAAGGCTTCTATGAACTGTTCCAGGATTATTTTATCTAGGAGGGGTTGGTTGGCTGGGGTAGGGGATTGCATCCACTTCTCCGTCAGGTCTTTAATGCGGTAATATAACTGCCTGGGACTCTCCCCGTTTTTTAACTTGGTGTCCCTTAGCTGAAGGCGATAGGCCTCCTCATCCAGGCCTAGACGGTCCAGTACAGCTGCTTTAATTTCCCCATATGGAGTGATACCATTGGGGTTCACAGCCTGATATGCACCCTGCATTAGCCCAGATAACAAGGGAGCCACATACTGTCCCCAGCGTTCAGGCGGCCATTGCGCATTTCTTGCAATCCTCTCAAAACTTGTGAAGAAAAAGGCTGGATCCTCTCCCTCCTTATACTTCTGGAGCAGGGCGGACGGTACCATGGGTTGGTTCCTCGTGCTGGTTACTGCATCTGTGAGCCTGATAATGTTCTCATGCTGTTTGTCCTGGGCCGTGGTCTGTAGGGCGCCCTGTAACTGGATGGCTTGCTGGAACGCCAGGCGATCAGCCTCTGCCTGTTGTGTTTGTAGCTGTATTAATTGCTGCAGCTGCTGTTGGCCATTCGTCAGGGTTTTAATTAGGGTATCCATCGCGTTGTCGCTGATCCCACCTTCGTCGCCAATGTAGAAATCAAGACCCGGACCAGGGTTGGGTTGCTGAAATTATACTTTATTCATATGATTTTAAACTAATGAAAATATAGTCCATGAACTCCTTGAGAGTTACTCCACTCTTAGGCAGTCTTCCAGCTATAGGATTTAAGCCCTCCTAAATCTCCTTGTTGTCCGGATAGGCCCACCAGTTGTTCCTTCTCTCCTCGTCCTCTTCGTATGACTAGGAAAATCAACAACAAACGCTGGATTAGTTCCCGGGCTTTTATATGATGTGAGTGACTTGCTTCCCCCCCAATGGAAAGCTTCCCTGTCAATCAGACTTTTCATTGGCTGGTATTGCCATGTCCCGCCTCCTTTAAAGGCTGCCGTGGTTTCCCAGAGTGGCTGCTTCTGCTGCCTGCCCGAAGAGTCCCGCTCCCAGGCCACTCCATCCTGCGAGTCCCCCCCCCCCTTCGAAGTCTCTCCCTCTCGCCATGTGTGTCTGTCTCCGTGGCCGCCCCAGAGCGGCCCGCCCCGCCGAGCAAGCCGTCTCTCCCTTCTCTCCCTTCCTGGTGGGGAGAGACGCTCGGCAGGCCGTGTGGGCCGGCTCCCCGCGACCGCCCGTGCCTCCCGCGGGTTCGCCGTCACCGACCTGTCTCCCGGGCTGCAGGCCGCGGCGGCGTTACCCTTGGCGGGTTCAGGTAAGGCTGGACGGGAGGGGGCCGCTCCTTTCATGTCGCGGCTCGTTGCCGCGATCCCGTAGAGTCCCGGGGATAGCGAGCGGGACAGGGCTGCGTTCTCTGGATCGCGGCCCCATGCCGCGATCCCGCGGAGTCCCGCTACCCCTCACGGCACCCCCTCCACTCCGGGCCCCTTCTCACAGTTTAACACAGCAATGACAAACAAAATTGCCATTAACGGGACCATGGAACACCTCCACAGTGAGCACACCTACCCGCACCCAACCACACTGCAGGAAAACACACAGTGATGCTGCACAGCTAAAAGAAAATAAAAACATAGAGTGCAAACACCGCCGTCTGATGGACCCACCCCCACATATAAGGCACATATGCATCCGTCCAGCCGAAACCATCGCAGCAACAACAACACACATGCATGCATGCACGCACTCCACAAGACATGTCAGGCACTCAATCTTGAGTAGAGGTAGCACGTACACCTGCCTCCCCATTGGGTCTTGGTGCCTGGCTGATAGAAAACTCAGGCCTCCGTGACCCGCCGTGGAAAGAGGGTGAGGGTCCGTTGGATTGGTAGGTAAGGGGAATTAGGGTAACCCGGAAAAGGGTAAGTTAGAGGTATTGGGTAGGAAGGGTTTTTAAGGAAAGGTCTGCCTCGATGTCCCCTCCTGGGGCTCCTGAGATTGATGGTACTCCGCCCTTACACACTCTCTTACACTCGTGCAGACTGTGACCACCGATACCTGCCTAGTCTCAATCTATAACTCAGTTATCAATGTAAACACATAGCACATTATGGAATGCAGAAGCGTTCCTGTCACGCTTCGGTTTCAAACACTGTGTTGGTTGTTCCCTTCACAATCAACTCTCATTACACACAATTGCCCCTTTCCACATTCATCAGCAAGCACAATAACTGGATTTAGCTTAGTGTTATGCTGCTGAGACGAGTGCAAGGCTGCTACCCCCAGTTCTTGCTGTAATGCTACGGCGCCGCTACCAGTTCGTGCTGTAAAGCTACAGCGGAGCACTGCTACAAGAGAACCAAAAACAGGTATGAGTTTGTGTAAACCACTGTGTTACTTAACACGGTACAATCAAGCATTCAGTCTACTCTGCATAGCTACGGACAAGCCGTGTTGTTTCACACCGAACAAATAGCACCAGACAGGCCAAAACTTTGCCTATACAGATCTACAGAGCGATGCCAGAGCTTTCCCCCAGTTTCGACGCGTAAAACAAGCGTCTGATTCTAATCAACGTAGTTCTCCCAGATACGAACACACTGGGTCAATCAGTGACTATATTGCAAGCGTTCCCTTGCCGATCTCAGTTTGCATTCAGTACAACACAGAGAAATGCACTTATTGCTAGGGTGCGCGGGGCCTGCAGTGTTCGCAGGTGTGGTGTAGCCCCGCGGTTCGCTGCCTGCAGGAGCCCTCTGCTCACACGTCCTCTCCAGGTCCGTGTCTCCTAGCGCAAGCAGAGATCCTTGCGTGCACCGCGCACATTTGCAGATCGTCGGGCGTTGTCCCAATGTAGTTCTTTGGCTCGCGAGCAGGCGAGCTTGCTAGGAGTTGAAGTCTTTTGTCTGCCCAGATGCTTGGTAATGCTTTCTGCTTCCCCCAAGCATTTCTCCTACAATACAAGGCACAACAATGTCCTGAAATACAAATGTTTAGACCTCACCAAGCCTTTCCTAGGTCTATGCTGCTGACTTTTGTACACAATATCTACCAGATGCGCCTGACCTGCACCAGCCACTGCTGGAGTCTGTCATGCCCGCGCCGCTTTCGCACGCATTGGCAACCATCATGGACTACTTGGTACTCATTTATCCTCCTAATACTCCTTGAACAACTCCTTTTCACGCCTTGGTCTTTTATTTCCATTTGCTCAACTTTGGTTCTTTCTTATTTTATTCAATTAACTACATTTACCATAATGCACCTGACTGCAGTCCTCAATTCCTGGCTATTCTCATTCATTGTTATTGGGACCACATCCCCAGAAGCCCTAGTGGCCAGTGCTGCTTCCACCTGCTCAGGACCAGAGAGGGAGGAGGCAGATTGTCTTCAGGTGTGCTGCTACAGGTGCTGTTAATTAGCCTGCCTCAGAACAGGGCAGGGCTGTATATAAGCAGCTGCCTGCAGGAGCACAGTGTCTTGCATCTTGAGATCTTCCCGCTCCTGTTTGCATTGAGCCGCTACTTTGTATGCTGTTCCTGTTGCTGCATTATCCTGTTTTGATCCAGTGCCCTTTCCGGACTCCCTGCCTTGCAGCCGATCACGCTCCGCTGCCTTCTACCTACAGCCCTTGTCCTCTGGGCTT
Source organism: Ambystoma mexicanum (assembly GCF_040938575.1). Classification (NCBI taxonomy): domain Eukaryota; kingdom Metazoa; phylum Chordata; class Amphibia; order Caudata; family Ambystomatidae; genus Ambystoma; species Ambystoma mexicanum. The sequence goes on along the minus strand of NC_090938.1, from coordinate 107,274,575 downwards.
CCTGCCTTGCAGCCTATTACAGTCCTCTGCAGCCCTCTACAGTCAGCGGCCCTGCTCCTCTGGGCTCACTCCTTGCTGCCCTGCTCCTCTGGGGTCCTTGCCCTGCAGCCTGCCTCACTCCGGCTGCCTACAGTCCTTGTCCTCTGGGCTCCCTGCCCTGCAGCCTACTTCACTCCAGCTGCCTACAGTCCTAGTCCTCTGCAGCCCGCTTTGCAGCCTGCCTCACTCCAGCTGCCTACAATCCTTGTCCTCTGGGCTCCATGCCCTGCAGCCTGCCTCGCTCCGGCTGCCTACTGTCCTTGTCCTCTGGGCTCCCTGCTCTGTAGCCTGCTTCACTCTGGCTGCCTACAATCCCAGTCCTCTGCTGCCCACCTTGCAGCCTGCCTCACTCCGGCTGCCTACCGCCCTTGTCCTCTGGGCTCCCTACCGTGCAGCTTGCAACCTTCTGCTGTCTCCAAGCCCTTGTTCCCTGGGCTCCCTACCTTGCAGCCTGCACCTCTTTGCTGCCTACAGCCCTGCTCCTCTGGGCTCCCTACCTAGCGGCCCTATTCCTTTGGGCTCTGTGTCGCCTACTACTAATCTCTCTCTGTCCTGTTCTTCTGGACTCCCTGCCTTGCAGCCTACTACAGTCCTCGGCAGTCCAATACAGTTTGCCTGCACCTAGTGCCACTCTTGACTGCAGACCTGCTTCCTACTTTGCAGCCTTCTGTTTTCCTGACTGCTGCTCCTTGTTCTCTTCCTTGAGTCCTCTGTACTCCACCTTAGGTTATCTACTTCAGTCTAACTGCCTTTCCTTCATTTCCTTCTGCTAGATTGCTCATGGACTTCCTTTTCGCTGGATATTTCTGTTCTTCTCTTCTCATGTGTCTTTCTCATGTGTCTTATGTAATCCCTTTGTACAGAGCTTGCCTATTGGTTTCCGGCAGGCAACCTCTGCCCCTTCCTTTGTCGCGTTTTCAGTGTTACAGACACCCACTGCTGTTGTTCCCAGCCATGAGCATACAGCGTGGGCCTCTGTTATAGCAATCTGTGCAGAAGGCTGGAGTTTCCTAAGGTTCGTTGAACACTCTTTCCCATTTCAGCATTCACCCCAAGAGGGAATCCAGTTTGTTTGTACCTTTGTATCTTTTGCCCCTTTTGGCTCACAGCTACTGTTTCCTACCCTTCTTTCTTATTGAACTTCCTGCTGTGTGTGCTTATCTGCTACCTTACTTCAGCACAGCCACCCAAACCCTACCGGGGTGCCCTGTGCCACTCTTGACAGAGTGCCATTCCTGACAGAGTCCTGACAAGGACAATGCTTGCAATGGTGAGATGCAATGGCTGAAAAGTGAAGTATCAATGTTGCGCACACACAAATGAAAAGAGTGGAATGTAACAAAATCAAATATGTATTGCATAGAAATATTCACAATAAAAATGGGGAAGGAGGTTTTTTTGGGGGAGGACTGGTGTACAGGGCGCCCTGCTGGTACCTCGGCTTGAAGGCACCCAGGAGGACGACTTGTGCACAGAGGAGGAAGTTGAGGAGGTGGTCGCATGAGGGAACATTCCATGGGTTACAACACGGAACAGGCATGTTGCGGGCCATGACACGAGGCGGTATAGCTCACTGTAATGATGTACAAGTAGAATACATCACACATGACACCTGTCCACCTCGTCAATCCGGCCAGGAGGGTTAGCACATAATCCCAGATGTACACATCACATGGTAATGGCGTGTCGGTCTGGGTGTACACACCAGCCGACAACAGGGGATGGGTATGACTGGAGACATCCTGGCAGGTGCATACTGCTGCATTCGATGGCCCAGGGACCAGATTTTGCACAGGCACCTCCAGCACAGCCCCATTCCCCTGGGCCAGGACTGCAGTATGCATGCCCACATCAACACCTCCACCTGACCCCATGAGCTGTGCTTCAATGGCCACCTCCACCTCCCCCTCCGCCAACCTGGAGGATTATGGGGCATCTTCTGCCATGGATGGCCCCTGTGTGGTATCACCTGTCCCCACCGTTGCTTAGGAGTCCACTCCCACCTTCACCTTCTTTGACTTACCCCAGCAGCCATGCCCAATGTCACCAGCGCTGCCACAGCCACATCGCTTCCTGAAAATGAGCTGTCACAGATGCTTGGCTGTGGCCTGTGCCTCTGCCTGGTGGAGGCATCCCTGCTCCACAGCACTGCTTTGCCCTCAGATGCAACTGTGAAAAAGGTGACACAGAACAGCAACATCAATGTACTGCACCAAAGCCAGCGTGACATCATCAACATTCACAGGAACATGACTTGTCAAGGGAACAACCATTAACCTCCACACCGACACACATGCAATCCACATCCAGGCAGACACCTGCCTGGCCATCACTCCACATGATCACATCAAACTACATGCCACTGTCAGAAACAATCGACTGTGTATGCCATACACACATGCATCAATTACACATACACATGAGAACCATGCATGCATATGATGTGGGCAACACTACCTCAACTGGCACACTTGCCATCCTGGAACGTTGCAGACATAAGTAACATTGCATGTTCACGGTCTGCAAGACAGCATTACAGCACACAATGCAAGTAAGAGCACATTTGAATTCAAGAGATGTCTCAATGCACACATGGAGAGTGATGTCAGGGGCATGCATGCAGACATCCATCTGAGAAGCATACTTGCTGTAAGCCTAAGGGAGTCACTGCCAACATGCTGGCACATGCACTGTACAGCAGTGCACCACATGGCTACTCACCAGTCTACTCCTGACAATCCCATAATTCGCAGACCTGGGTGTGCAGTGCTGGGTAAAACCTCTCCAGGACCCGCATGTTGTTCCCCGGCATCCGGCATCTGCGTGCACGGTGCACCTTTGCGGTAGCACCAGCCTGGATGAATCACAGTGCCTTGCCGTTGATCCTGGATTTAAGATCCGCCGAGCGCATGTGCATGCTCTTGAAGGAGCAGACTGCCACCCCCTTTATGTTGATGGCATCTGTGATCCTGTCCCAGATCTGCTGACGTATTTCCTTGCTGTGTTTCATCACAGGGTCGAAGAGGGCATCATAATGCTCCAGGACTTTCACCACCAGGATGTCAACTTCCCTGGCGCTGAAGTTGACAACCCTCTGCCTCACTGCCAAGGGGTTGCCACTCTGGGCTGATGATGATGGTGCAGACATTGAAACCCCGGGGCAGGTCTGGGTGGGCAAGGTGGAGCTGGAATGTGGAGCAGTGGTGGTGGAATGGCATTGTGGGAGTCCAATGTAGCAGCTGAGGTGGTCACAGGGCCAAAGAAGGGAGCACAGCAATGGCTGGACAGCAGGCACTCCAAACACAGTGCAGGTGGGCAGCAGGCACACACACTGGACAGGCAGCAGCAGATGGAAAGGTTGGAGGGAGCACAGGGCAGGTGGAGGCAGGTAAAATGGCACAGAGGAAGGAGCGTGGGTCTTCCATGTATATCAATGATGGCAGATGTGAACAGAGTGACTCTCTGCATATAAAATGCAGAAAGTGTGGACACGTGAAATCCGAGGAAAGGCCCTCAGCGTGTAACTTCCGTGACATGCGCTGCACGCAGGCATTCAGCATGCCATATTTGTTGATACATTAGTATGTGTAGAAGCAACTCCGAACATGTGTGCAGAGGGGAGGAGACGGAAGAGTGGAGTACTGGGTATTTTGGGGTGCCACGAAATCCGTTCATTTGAGGGATTGTACAAACTTATTTTGGTGGGGGATTTGCCTCCGCGAATACACGCATCTACTTTTGATTTTTGGAAGGCTAATGGTGAGTTGCGTAAGCATTTTCCACAACTCTGGGTGCCCCTGTGTATCGCGTACCTCTATTCCTACCTTTCGGGTAGCTTTCCAGGGTTCGCGTACACATTTTTTATGTTGATGGGTGCCACTGCGCTTTTTTCTTTTTCCAGAAGCTATCCTGGTCTCGCGTATCCATCTATTTTTTTTTAGGGGTGCCTGTGCGTTACGCATACCGTATTTCTCACACCTGGGGTACATTGGTTGGAGCCTTGCTGGACCACAGAACTACGTCTTCCATCACATAGATTGCCCCCTCACTCAAATTACCCAGGACAATAGCTTGGTATGCCTCCCATTTTCCCTTACACCTGGAACCGAGTGGAAAGGCCCCTGTCCAGTGTACACAAGAGTGGATACAACCTATTTGTTGTACATCAGTTGAACATGGCCATGTGACAGTACTCATCCCCCACTAGAATACCCCCACAATATCTGCAACGTGATACCACAACGTGCACTCTTGTGAATTGCATTATGGATGTCACTGACTCTTCTTTGCTAGGCATGTGCTTGTGTCCGAAATATGAGTTACACTTCATGCCCTGCAGGGTATAGGATCTCTTTTCAGACATGTACGTAGGTGCTTCCATGCTACGTAGAACATACAAGATGACAGCCAGGACGCCTCACCCTGAGTGAGTGTGCATATGTCTAGACTGTGCACATCCCCACTGCCCCAATGGCAATGTCTCCCGAGGCAAATCGCTGTGAGGCCTGATCCCTGTTACCCCGTTAACCTTCCACACTCAGCCCACATTCCATGGGTCCATGCCCCTCCCCCTCTTGTGGGTCACTGTACCTTGTTCCTATCTACAACTCTGTGATTAACTCTCTCCACTTCATGGACCTTGGCTAGGTGGTACTCTTACAGCCATACATCAACTGGTTTCCTTTTTCACACACTTAAGACATGTTCCCATTGTGTACAGTCCCTGTACCAGGTCAACACGGGCATGGCATGTGTTGGATGGGGACTTGGATGCGGATATGTGTCTCTGCCTCTTGGCATGTGATGTAATTGCACGTCAACGAGCCACATGGCCATGCCCATTTCACTGGTATTAGTCAACAGCTAGCTGTGCCATGGGCCATAATGTGTTTGGTATAGTGCTCTTTCATCAATGGGTGTAATTTCGATGTTTTTTTCCCTGAGTACATTTTACCAAAAAAACTCATCAAAATATATATAGGGGTTGGGGTGTTGGAAAGGTATACATAAGGGTTTGGGGTGGTCAGGAATAGGTAAAAAACAATAGGGGATGGGGGCTTGGATCCCCCACCCAAGAAAATTGATTTCGATGAATTTTTTCGGTTACAAATACTCTGAAAAAAGAATATCGAAATTACACCCGCCGATGGAATGACATAGAACCAATGTGCTTCTTAACAACCCTGTTTTTTGGCAATGTTTCTACTGGCAGTATGGCCCTGAGCAGGGAATGCTGTTGCCAGTCTGCATATACCATGCTCAGATAGCTTGTTTTACATAGTGTGTGGATGCTGTATTTCTTACGGTGACATGTGCTGAATTTTGTTGCATGACAGCAATTGGATACACATGTTTACTGTAGACACGTTGCACATGACTCCACATGTCTTTTTCTGTCCATGTGCAGAGGAGCCGGCACCAGATGCAGAGGAGGAGGAAGAAGAGTCTGTGGCGCTTCAGACCACCAGTGGAGGACGTGGCGTGGCAGGCCGTGAGAATCTACTGGTGCAACACACCATCCAAAGCCGTGCTCCAGACAATTCTGATTCTTTAGACTCAGGTAGCTCTGATGCTGAACTGGATGTGCAGTCCTCAATGCTGGTATAGGTGAGTGCACCAATGGGTGGAGCAGTTGGGGCCAGTGAGTCTGCTGGGGGTCAGGTACCTTCACAAGGCCAGTCAGTGGTGTCACACCCGACTGTGGTGGTTAGGGCTGCAAGGCCACAATCCCATGTATTGGTTTCTGGTCCTGGGGCAGATGTCCAAGGGAGGGTTGCAGTCCTGCAATCAGACAGTGGCATCACAGCAAGGGCCATGCTCCCTTGGATCAGGCAGGCGTGGGCCCTGCACATGTGGGGGTCATTTGCAGGCTGGGCAGACAGTGTGGGAGCAGCAGAGGTTGCGTTCCGCACACCGACAGGGTGGCCTATGAGAGTTTGGCTGAGGGCATGGATAGGGTGGCCAATTTCATGATCCCATACAAAACAAATCCGGATGTTGCCACACGCAAGCCCTATAATGCACTCCTTGGGGGACATAAAGTCCCAATAAGCTTAAGTGGTCTATAGTGTGGGTCACCCAGAGTGGGAGGGCCCACATGTAGACCAATATAATTCACAGTTTAATTCAACAATCAATCAAAACTTTCATTAAATTGTATCATAAATAATGGTCATTCAACCAGTCATATTAATTCAATATTCTGACTTCGCAGAATGATTCCAAAACATTCCAAAACCAGTGATTCAACGTCTATTTTTGTAAATTAAAGGTAAAATCTTTATCTCATCAAGATTGGAGAAATACCAGTACAAAATAGGGTTCTAAACATAGAACCGCAGTGTTCATAGCATCGTTCGGTTCAATGTATATCGAGACATATTAAAACAAAATCAGTTTTAACAAATGAAACCTGTGTTTACAACATTTACACAAGTACAGTGGTCATACACCACTAAATTCTAGATAGTCCAAAATAGCGCCTTTTTAGATTCTAATTCAGCCAATGCGATTCGGATTCCTAATAATCCATCTTCAGGGCAAGTGAGCTATAGGTTCCTGTGGATTGTAGTATGTTGCTTGTAGGTACCTAAGGGATTATATAAATATAGCAACTCAGTGCGAGGAATAATGTGGGTGGTACATTCAGATGTACATGTATAAATTGAATTATAGACCTTCATACCCATGAAATGGTCATATGAGGAGGGTCAAGCCTATTAGGAAAAAATATGTTTGTAGACTTCTTTTTAAAGTAACCTGAAAACGGTTGTAATCACATTTCTTTTCATCTAAAACCATTGCGGAGTAAAAATTGGGTAAGACTCACCCAGCTGTGGTAGTAGTAGTTACAGCAGCCGGGAAATGGCAATAAAGCGGTCGCAGAGGCACTATTATTGCTGGTGCGGGTAAAAGAAACGAAGATAGGACGAATTGGTACATGAAGCAAGAAGAGCTTTCAACTTAAGTGGTAGGGTCACTAAATCTCATTCAAATCCAAGTAAAATGAATCCCCCGGTTAGGGAACGTGCACCCAATTAGATCTAATAAACAGGCATACAGGTCTCCCTAAGACACAGGGAGAAAGTAAAAGACAACCGTGTGTAGCGTGTTGTGTGCATATGGCTTGTAAACCCGCACATTATAGGTCATGTGTACCTATGGGTAAGAGACCTTGTAATGGTAATGCAGCTCTTCTAAGGATCTAAGTGGCATATCTCAGTACATCAGTAGAGCTAATACGCAACATGTACAATTGCGAGCGATATGTTTAGGTAAAGACTGCATAAGCAGGTAGGAAAAGAATATCCTTTATCACTTAACGGAGGGATGCAACAGGAGATCCCAGCCGACCGCCCATGAGGCGCACGGCTTGGGTCCCTGTTGTTTATAGTGTTTCCATGGCAGCCGCGCGTGTGCGTGTCAGTGCCACATTGACTATCCACAATCTTGGTGTGGGATAGTGCTGACATTAGTAACCAGGGTAACCAGTATTGCACGCAGTCACCAATACGGTCTACACTCGCATCATTACATAACAATAGTAAGTCCACAGTGTATTTTCCTTATTGGTAATGTGGCAGAAAAACAGATATGGTTGTATAAAAAAAAGGTGTCATAAAGATCGGAAGGTTCTTCAGTCAAGGAGTGGTCGTAACTAGATGTACAAAGAAGAGACTCTTGGGAGAACTCTAATGATGTCAGGCTTGTGACTGGCACAGGAACTGCTCGAAAAAGTTGCGGGCCCCATGTGGAGTCCTCTTTCGACGTCGAAGTGATCAGAGTAGAAGGGAGAATAACCCGAAAAGTACTCACGATGTAAACGTGTGCAATGTCTTCCATCCAATATAGAATTGGCATACCTCGTGTAATCTCTGCCGGATAGCATAACCACCGCCAGAGTGGTGGCCATGGATATCCGCGATATACAAGCAAATTAGGAAAACAGCAGGGCCCGGGGCAAAGACGCAGATGAAAATCTGCAGAGTGCCCCATACCTGCTTGATTTCTATGGGTAAGGAGCAGGGCAATGACGCAGTAAATGGACCGTGGAGTGCCCCCCTCCTTCCTAAGGGTCAGTGTAGAGTATTGAGTGTAGTGCTGGGGTCTATCTCCAAATTGGCAAGAAGAGAGTGTGGTCAAATCCGTGGTGTATGTCAACTCCAATAGTCCCACCCCTACATAAAAGGGGACACATGTCTAGCATGGCTCTCGGGTCAACTCCTGCTCACCTGTCTTAATTTAGCAATCTACATCATTGACCAACAATTGGAAGGACTGGTACACGGGCTATGTGCCTCATCTAAATGACTCGCTAGCAGATTGATGGTTACACTCGTACACAAATCGAAATATAATCCAAAACCAGGTATCTGGGAGAGTTAGGTCTATCACAAAGATCCTGTCAGTTGTCTGGCATGTAGCAGAATCATGGAATGAGATCAGTCAGTGCTTCACATCAAATCAAAATCACAATTCATACCCCTCGGACTGAGTGAATCCAACAAATCAATCCATAAGATTTCTCTTTGTAATAACTTCTTTTGAATATCTCCACTTCTACTGCCCATCCTAATCTGTTCAAGAATAACACATGTGAGTTGTGGAACCATGTGTCTTGCCTCGACAAAATGCATGGCTACAGGGGATTCTGATTTTTGGTACGGATATTGGAATAATGCTCCATCCACCTCGTTTTGGCCTTCCTTGTGGTCATACCCACATAGTAATATCCACATGAGCATTTAAGTCCATAGATAACATTGGTGGAATCGCAGGTACATGAATACAGTTTCTGTAGTTTGGGGTCCATTTGCAGCATAGGCCAATTCTTTTGTATTATCCTTTTAATCCTCCCATTTTGAGTCGAGTGTGTGGTTACATTGACCAGGGGTTCACCAAGTTTAGGGGTCTTAGGTGTCAAGAGTATCTCTCCGTCGATAGATCTTACATTTTCTGCTACTCCAGATATAGGTGTAGGGTTGTAGCCACTTGCTCTAAATTTCATCTGTAGTAGTGAGGATTGGCGTTCATATTCAGAGGTCTCACAGATGTTCCTTTTGTAGCGAAGAAATTGACTTAATGGTACACTGTCACTAGTTCTATGAGGATGAAAGCTAGTTGCTAGTAGGAGGCTATTTCTGTCTGTAGTTTTGGTGTATACTCTGGTTTCCAAATTCTGTCCATTACTGTAAATTTCAACATCAAGAAAGTGAATCGCTGGTTTCTGTAGTGAATGTTATCCTTGGATGTATATCGTTCATCATGCCCAAAAAGCTCTGTAACTCCTCCGATGGTCCGGTCCAAATTCCAAAGATGTCATCGATATACCGCACATAGATGGACAGATGACGTATCCATCTAGGAGAGGAGAGCACAAGTTCATATTTGTATTTATTTATTTGTATAGCGCAAACCAGGCCCAAAGGCTACCGGGCGCATATCTTCAGACATTAGTTGCAAACAGTATGACATTACAAGTAGTATTTAACCTAAGCAGTGGTTACATAGTAATATGAAATTACACAGAACATTAGATAGAGCAGTGGAATACGCTCGCATTGCAAGTTAGGCGAGCAGCACCAAGTGATCAGGTTATCAGCGTGTCGACTAGTCGGCTGAGTTGACTAGCCATAGTTTGGCTTTGTGTTTGAATAAGTTTAGTGAAGGTAGGTTTCTGATAGTGAGAGGCACAGAGTTCCACAGTTTGGCTGCCAACACTGGGAAGTTAACACCTCTGGCTGTTTGGAGCTTGTATCGAGGGATAAGTAGGCTCTGGGAGATGGCAGACCTGAGTGACCGAGGTGGAATATGTTGGGTGAACCGTGAAGAGAGGTAGATAGGTGCCTGGCTATTCATGCATTTATAGGTCAGGGCGAGCAATTTTAGTGATATCCTTTGTGGGACTGACAGCCAGTGTAGATTCTTCCTAGTTTCTGAGATGTGAGCTGATCTAGGGATGTTGAGGGCTGCTCTGATAGCGTTATTTTGTATGATCTGAAGTTTGTCAATATTACATTGGTTAGTGCCTTGGTACAGTGCGTTGCAGTAGTCAAGTTTGGACATGACTAGGGTCCTAGCAAGGGTTATGCAGTTTTGAGTAGAGAGGAACGGGCGACATGCTGTAATCAACTTGCATGTGTAGGCAGATGCGGCTGCAACTGCATTTGTTTGTCTGTATAGGGAGAGAGTGGAATCAAGGTAGATTCCAAGGGTTTTAATATCTTTGGAGACTTTTATAGAGTTTCCATCGATATTGAAGGAGCTGAACATGGGGTTCAGCTTGTTGAGTCTTTGCTGTGTACCTAGAATGAGGAGCTCTGTCTTGTCATCATTAAGACAGAGCTCATGTTGTGCCTTCCATGCTTGAATGACATGGTAAATGTCATTTAGGGATTGCGAGTCTATCGTATATTCACCTGTAATGGGGATGAGTATCTGGGTGTCATCAGCATAATTAGTGTAGGTGACACTCAGATAGTCCAGCACATCAAACAAAGGTTTAGTGTAAACATTATAGAGGGTAGGGGATACGCACGATCCTTGGGGAGTTGGGGAGAATACTCTCATATGTCTGTTGTCCAGAAAATATTTAATCCAATTAGTAGCATTGTCAGAAAAGTGGGCTGCTGATTTCAGATGCTGACAGAGGATTTGGTGGTTGACCAAGTCGAAGGCAGTGGTAAGTCTAGTAGTAATAGCAAGGCTAGTTTGCCTTTGTCTTTAAGATCCTCGATTTGGGTTTTGAGGTCTAAGAGAGCTGTCTCTGTGCCATGCTTGGGTCTGAAGCCAGATTGTCTAGTGCCTAAAAGATTGTTTGTTTCCAAATAGTTCTGTATCTGTAAGTACGCTGCTCTGTCTAAGATTTTTAGGAGAAACGGGACAGTGGTGATGGGCCTATAGTTGGTTGGTATATCAGGATCTAGGGTAGGTTTTTTTAGAAGAGGGATGACCCAAGCGTCCTTCAGATTGTTAGGGACCACTCCCGATTGAAATGAGGCGTTAATGAAGGTTGTTATGAAGGCAGCAAGGTCTTGGGCAGATTCCCTGATGATCAGAGCTGGGCAGGAGTCCCCTTGGCACTTGGAGGGTTTTAGATTACTGATGATTTTTTCAACCTCGAGGGTGGTGAGTGGCGTAAAGCTGAAAGGCAAAGGAGGGTCTAAAGTGGTTGTTTTAGGAGGCAAGGTTTTGCTTAGGAGGGAAGTGTGGAGAGAGTTTTGTTTAGCGTTAATTTTAGATTGCAAAGTGGTTATTTTTTTGAGAAGAGCATTTTGTATGTTGTTGCACCAGGTGCTGTCTTTAATGCATGTGTCAAGGGCTGCTGAGGGAGATTCTAATTCTGTTACATTCTGCTTGCGTAATGCAGAGATTATACGCCTCTTTTTTGGCTTGAAGGATGGCTTCCTTGTAGTTAAGTGAGGTAATCAGGAGGGAAGCTTTGTTAGTCGTACTAGGATGACTTTTCCAGAGAGCTTCAGCCATGCGCTTTTCTTTGCACATAACGTTGAGCTGAGGGGTGAACCAAGAGTTCAGGTGGGAATGTTGTTTGGATTTACGAATTTTTAGCGGGGCTAAGATCTCGGTGGCTTTGAGTTCATGTTCCAGGAAGTACATATACGTATGGGCATAGCATGGTGCCATAGCAGCACCTATGCTTGTGCCTGATATCTGCAGGAAATATCTATCTTGAAACTTGAACAAATTATTCATGATCCTCCCAGCAACACATGTGGAGCAACAGCATGATGTTGGGCTCCGCATGGAGGCCAACATCATGGGCAGCCGGGCAGATCTGCAGTGTCTGCAGGCATCCCTGCTTGCAGAGGATCAGGCATACAGGGAAGCCCTGAGGCATGGGTGGTTGGCCCACATAGCTGCAACCCATGTGGAAGAGGCAGCCAGCAGAAGACTGTTCCGCCAGGAGATGTTATCATTGAGGCAGACAATCGCAGAGGAACTCTGTGCAACCCATGAGGTTGTGCATAGTGACCTCCAAGCCCTCAGTCTGCTGGTGCATTCATCAGTGTCACGCATGGCCAATGCCACTGAGGACCAGGCCAGGGCACTGCGTGGTGAGCCTCCAGCACCACTTCCACCTTCTTATTCAACACAGAATGGTGGTGCCAGCAGAGACATGCCTCCCGGTCCACCGTAAACGCCCATGTGGATGTTGACATGCACTCTGGCCCTCCCCCGTCCTGGGTGGACCCCCGCCCCCAGGTCCATGATGGACATTTTAGATTTTTTTTTTAAAATGTTGATACTTCAGTTGACCCCAGGCCCGGATGTTGGCATTTTATTTTTGAGTTGCCGCCTGCACCTCCAAACTCTCCGGAGTGGGGTGCCTGGTCAAGTAGCAGGGGTCGCTACTGGCTGGATGGTATTTTCGCGACAAGGACCTGCCCACCGCCGGGAGACTCTCCGGAGCAGTCCAAGCCGCCGCCACCCTTCTCTGTAGAGCCATATGAAACGGCAGTACCGGGTCAGTTGGGGGACCAACATCAAGGATGTCCGTGAGATCATCCTGCACAAACTCCCCTGGGGGAGCAGACCATCCCAAGTACTCAGAGACCCTAGCCATAAGGCGCCGGTACGAGGAATCGGCATGAGAGCCAGGCTCAGGCCTACAAAACTCCACCTCCGGAGAGGTGTCCAGTCCGCTGGAATCATACAGTGTCTGCCTCAAATCGTCAAACTGGCTATGGCCCGAGACCATCTCATCTGGAACCTGACTAGGAACCAGGCCATCAGAGTCCTCATCCACCTCCGAAATATATTTCAGGTGTTGAAAAGAAGGCACTCGAGAGTGCTTGCTCTTAGCCAGAGCCTTTCTAGGGAGTTCCCCCATGCCACGGGGTACCTCCGACACCCTTGCCTCGAAAGGCGTCAAGTGAATCGGCACCGGCGTCGAGAAAACAGGCATCGGTGCCGAGAGAATCAGCGTCGAGTAAATCGGCGTCGACGTCAGATGCAGCGCCGCCAGCATCGACGGCGTCGAAGGCGTCGACACAGTCCTCGAAGCCGGAGCTCCGAGCGTGTCCTTCGACGACCTGAGCGTCGACGGCTTCGACGACTTCCTCGGAGCCGGATCCTCGATAAAGCCTGTCGACGCCCTCGACGCCTCAAGCGTCGATGTCTTCCTCGAAGACATCACAGGTGCACACGGTCTCGAGCGCGTCGAGGACCGGGACCTGGAACGAGTACGTCGAGAACGAGTCCCCTTGTCTGAACGGGACCTCTCCCGTGACTCGTGCCGACCACACTTGCGAGGGGTGTCTCTCAACCTTTCACGGCTGACCCCACTCGGGGGCGCGGACGGCTTAGTACCCTGCGACTCAAGAATCGCCAGCATTTTCTTCCCGAAGGAAGCCCATTCCTCTGGCGTTGCACGGCTGGTGGGGTAAGCGACGTTCCAGGCAGAGTCCTCAGAAGAGGACCTGGAAGACGACCGCTGTCGGCGCTTCCGAGAATGCCTCGAAGAGGCCAAGGAGTGGCGTGATCGACTCCTAGAAGGAGAGCCCACGAGACTTCCGACGATGACGCGGAGAGTCACCTCTCGATTCATCCGTCGAAAGCCCCGCAGACTTCGACTTCCGGGGCTTGGACACCCTACCGACAACTTCTTCTTAGGTTCCCGTAAGGCTTTGGACGTGAGCGACTGGCAGTCGATACAGTCATCCGTGTCGTGGGCCTCCCCGAGGCACCAGAGGCAGGCGTCGTGCAAGTCCGTCACCGACATCTTGGACCCACACTCCCCGCACGTCTTGAAGCCCGGACGCGGGGTCGAAGACGAAGTAGAAGACATCTTCTTACGAAGGATTTTCTCATAAAAACAAACAGGTTCGAAGAACAGAACTCCAAAGAGTCGAGGCGTAACCGAGATTCACGAAGCAACACGTTCACGGAAAAAACGGAACTGAGGCTAGAACTGAGGCTACGGGCGTCGTGCGTCCTACTTAACACATCGGATGACGTCGATCGTCGGAGGAGGTTCTCGACGACGGCGCATCGACGCAGGAGCCGAAAAAAGATCCCGAAGCAGCACAGCTGTGGTGATTACCTGTCATAGACATGGAATACGTCGGAGGACCCAATCCCCTCGAATGATTGTCATTGTCATTTGTTGACAGTGTCTATTGGTCTGTGTGAAACATGCATGCATGTGCATGGCGATTCATACTCAGTAATGAGACATGTGTTGGGCATCTTTCGCAGCTTCCAGGGGCTGGTGTAGCAGGGACATCCTGAAGATGTAACTATCATGTGTGCTGCCAGGATAGTTGGCATATACTTCAGTAATGATGCCCTTGGCATCACACACAGCCTGAACATTGATGGAATGCCAATGTCCCTGATATGCGAAAGATGTGCTCCGTTGCTCGAGGTGGACGCAGAGCAACATTGGTCCAATAAATGGCACCTAGCACTTTTGGGAAGTGCGCCACCTCATAAAAATCCTGGACCACTGCTTGCCTTTCTGCCAGTGTTCTGGGCATATAGATATGCCGGCGGACAGAAGGACGTGCAGTTATGATTGCCAATACCTGGTGTAAACAGTGTGACTGTGTGGCCTGGGAGATGCCACCTACTATGGCGGTGGTCCGCTGGATTGAGCCAGTGGCCAAAAAATTCAGAACTGTGAGCACCTTTTGCAAGGGGCTCAGTGCTTATGAGCACATGGTGGGTGATGTGAGGTCATCTTCCCACTCTGTGACCAGGTCGAGGACGATATGGGTGGGAGGGCCTTTACCTGCCATAGACCTGGTCGTCAGGCATCCCAAAAAAGCTGGTCCTTGGGTGGAAGATCCGGCCCTGGCCATCCTCCTCCTGCCATGTCCCAGGATGACTGCTGCAACAAATGGTGCATTCATCATGGCTGTATCGGTGCGCTTGTTGATTGTGCATGCTTTTTATGCATTTGTTAGTCTGCGCATTAATGTTTACATCTGCTATCACGTGGCGTAGGTGTTTCTGGATTTGCGCGTGCTTTTTCACGTGCCGGCGATCCCTGTTCAATTCCATGAATACATTTGTTTTGCGCACCTATGGGCGGTGTGATTTTTTGATGGTGGAACGTCCCTCGTAACGCCCATATTTTTGCTTGTTCTTCCTCATTTCACATGTTCCGCCCCCTTTTTAGGTGGCTGCGCAGGCCCGGTCGGCCCTTCTCTTGGAGTCTCATGCAAGGCATTCGTCGGGTTGCAGTGACGTGGTGAACCGGCGTGGATTCCTCGCAAGTCCCTGGTAAGCCCCGCGCATTGTGTTCCATGAATCGATGAATGGGGAATGCGCGCAATTTCGCTTGCAAGTGCCGTTTTTCCACACAGATTATTCCATGAATCGGGGCCCAAGTATCTTGCATCTGAGTGAAAGGGAGTAGTTTGAAGAATAAGATCATTTAGAGTTCGAGGATCACTGGGGAGAAACAGAGTGAGCGGTCTAGCTTCTCATGCGATATAATTTGCAAGCCAATGTGGGAGTTCAAAAGGAACTCAGCTGGGAAACAGAGGGAGAACAATCCTCAGAGAAGGAACTTCCGGGATCTGTGCACCGGGCGAGCAGAGAACGGCCACAAGTGGAGCCGCGAACCGAGGGAAAGGAGAGCTTGAACGTGGTCCAAGCTGGAAGGACTACACAAGCTGCTGCCAAGACGTACCTGTGGGCATTGCAGGCTCTGGTGAACCGCCTGCAAAGAAGGAAGTGCCACCCGACAGAGAGAGATGCCTGCAGAACCACTGCAGACCCCACCATTCATCCGAAAGCTGACGGAGCATAGAGGAGAAACAACAGTACCCACCGAGAAGCAGGAAATAGGCACCACAGGCTTTCCAGATGGCATTGGACTTCTCGGGAAGCAAGGGGGTGAATACCAACATTGGAAAAGGAGGGTATGCGGCCCTAAAGAGACATAGTGAGTCTGGGACCCGCACCCATATGGAAAAAGAGGGTCTGAGACCCTGAGAATCACTAAGAAGTGGAATCATATGTTTAGCAGGAGAGTGAACTGAACAGATATGATACCAAATTGCGAGTCAGGGGCCCGCACCCATATGAGATACCGAGAGTAACCAAGATAGCAGAATCAGGCGTTTGGCAGGAGAGTGAACCAAGCACATACAATACCACAAGGACAAGCAAGAGAGAGCATTCATATGTTTCGCAAGAGGGTAAACCAAACATATATGATAACAAACTGCCAGTCTGGGACCCGCGCCCATGTGAAAGGCAAGCGACTAATATAAGGAAGAATAAGAGTGTCTAGTGCCCACGTGAATGAAAGACAGTCCATGAGAGGCTATTAGCTTGGCAGAAGAGTGACCCAAGCTCTATTGCGAGTCTATGACCCGCACCCATGTGAGAAATTGAAAGGGCAAGGACCCCAGAATTGCTGAAAATGAATCCTACATTTTATAATGAACTGTATAAAGTTGATAAGATAAAGAATTGTGAAGCTAAGAAACATATCCCTGTGTATTGTCCAGTGACATTTGCCTAAGAGGATAAAGGGACTCACAGGCCCAAAAGGAGGAAACTGAGAAAAACTGTACAGCAAATAAGCATAACGCTAGCATAGGAATCTTGCATTTATGAACATTGTTTATTTCATCACTTTTTATTACCAGAGAGAATGGTGACGTTTCTGTTGGTTGAAAACACAAAGAACACGTGTTACTTTGAGAAGAGATCATACTTGCACAGTTGCTTTAGATCATTCGTTTTAGGGACAGAAGCAGGTTTTTGGGCATGGCAGTGACAGACTTAGTTTCAGACAATCTGGCTAGTTTTTTTCAGGTAGTGAAACCCCTCTTATGTTTAGGGGTAGAGGCATGTTTGCAACGTTTTCTTATTTAATAAATGTTTATACCCACAAACATGCCACCATTGTGTCCAAGCCTTACTTCTGCACACTCACATAGTTCAATCGAATGGGAGGGTGCCCGCAGCTGCATCTCCCATCACAGCACTCTTCTTAAGACCCATTGAGAGGGAGTAAGCTCTCCCTCATTCAGTGGAAGATATGTTGCAGACGTCTTCTGGTGATGTTCTAGTTTCTGCCAAACATCTAAAGCTTTGCTTGGAGGTTGACTAGTTCGGCCAGTGATCTCAGGTATACATTGAACAAGACAGCGAACATTGGGGAATGCACAAGAGGATCTTCCAGAAGATTTTTTCAGAGGACCCTATATTGATGTTTTGAATGTTGTTCCTGAGAAAGGTATGAATCCACTCAATAGCAGACTCGAACACACCCTCGATGTTTAGTAGGATGACATAATCTACATTATCATAGGTTGCTGAAAGGTCAAGGACTGCCTGGTGTTCTTTATTCAGGTTCATTCAAGGTATTGTTCTCATAGATACAGTATGCAGAAAAACTATCCAATCTGCCGTACACCAATTGTAACTCAACGGCCACAATCGTAGGGAAGAGTCAACAATCACTATCTCATTAAACGTTCATTAATGAATCTTTTATAACACGCTTGATACCGGAGACGAAAAGGTCTAAGTGCTGAAATGGGATTCGAGCCTGTGTAACTCTGCATTGGCTTGCTTCCAAGACAAACATGTTGCCCCTGAACATTCCTCCCACCCGTACATTGATGCCAAAAGGAGGGGCATGCGATCATCAGTACAACAGTACAAGCTATGCAATCAGATTCCAATAAAATGAGTACGCGCAGTGCCACCCACTAGTGTGAATTAGCTGGTATTATGATAACCATAGAATTCATTTTACTAATTGTTTTTAAAACCTTAGTTAATAATTTCACCATGAGCTGATGCAAGGATTACAACCTGAGAAAAATAATTCAATAAAATAAAAATAACATGCTTTGGAATTTGGGTGAATCGTGGTGAGAAGTGTATGCTGGAATAAAAAAGAGAGGAGAGGTTTCTGGAAAGGATTCTATATGTTTTGAAGGAATTTCAGGGATGAGTATTGGGTTCTGGGGGTGGGGTTAATCCAGACACATAAATGGCCCAATTCACAAAGAGTTTACCGAGTCATTCTGATTTACTACTGAGAAGGGCTATTGCCTTCACAAAAAAAGTGACTCCTCCCTTATAGAAGAAAGTCAGGAGTAAGTCAGAGTTGATCCTAGTAACCTCAGTTACTTCTAGTAACTTCAGATTTTTTTTTTATTTTATTTATTATTGAATATAGTTGAATTTACATCAACTTTTTCAATTTATACATAGAAAAATGTCATAAACATAAACAGTAAAAGGTAATTCAAATTCACAATAGAAAAAAAAATCATTCAGTTAAATTCATGAATTGACAAAATTGACAAAATATTTTCATGATGTAATAAAATATCTACAGACAAATTCATCATTTTTATTTATTTAATTATTTGTATTGCGCCGTTAACTCGCGAGTTTCGGGGCGCAGAAACGTGGACACAAAGACAACAGAAATGGACGGGACAGTCATTATAAATCATTATAAAGATAGACAGTGTAGCACCAATTTCATTCCATATTCAAGGCCTTAATGTTAATGGTAGCAATTCTTATGCTCATACATTCAGTTGCTGCCAAGGCGGCCCATCTATTTCTCGGGTCAATTTGTGCAAAATACACAAAATGATTTACAAAATGAGAACTTCTCAAGCTCGTGAGGGCCGGACAGTCCAATATTACACAGGTGCATTCTGAATGGTCCCCAAATATCTTTGGGTCTACTCATCACTGGGCGGGTGAGGACAAACTGTTCTTTGGCCTCATTGACATACGTCAGTTCCCGCAGGAACTGTTTCACAGTGGGTGGCGCAGCACTCTTCCATTGTTGTAAAGTGCATTTTTTGGCCACTGCGCACGAGACATTAAATAGCCTCCTGACCTTTTCGAGCACTTGCCTATGTCCCAGAACAAATATTTCTGCGGAGTTAATGTCGGGGGGGATTTGTGTAATTTCTTGATGGATATCCGTCACCTCCCTCCAGAACCCAGCCACCACCGGGCATCCCCAGTACAAACATGTCCAATTCTAAGGGTTACGTTATGTTGATATAACTAAGGAGTAGTGATTCAATCGATCTAGTCAGAAGAACACAACTGAAAGTTGAAATAGCTCAATCAGAAGTTATTTTCATAATCGATTGATATCAAACTTTGCAGCTAAATTAACCTGAAGAAATAAGGTTAAACATCTAAATAAAGTGGTATGCAAAAAAAGAACCATGGTGGCTTGAAAACAACAAGAGTGAGACCCTATGTCTTGAGGCGTGCCTTTCTGAAGATTGAGTATTGCTTATGCAGAGTAACACAGCACTAGAAAAATAAATCATTCCCAATAGAAACCCATCAACAACCAGTCACCTAGCTGAGGTGCGTTAAGTGAAATACAATTAAAGGACAAACAGACAAAGTACTTACTGACAGTGAAGGAAGCTAAGCTGAGAAGTTTATATTAAGGAAATCTTCCCAGAAAAAGGACAAGAAACAATTCAGTTTGTTACGATGAATTGGTATGTTTTCTAAATAAAATTTCATAGACCTAATTTTATGAGAAATCAACAATTTTCTTATCACAAACAAGGAACCAAATTTGGATCATTTACCATGCCCTCAACGATGTGTTTATATATCTAAACACATTTAACAAGTATACCAAGCTTTAATTAAATTCCACAGGAAATTTAGCAGAGATGCAGGTATACTGTCAATGGAACTCAAGTGCACTAGAATGGTTGCATACTTAAAATTTATAGTAGCTATTTATGGGAATCAGGAAGTTACATCACACTTTCCATGAATAAAGAAACAATGAAACAACTTTAAATTTGCATTTATGTATACTTATGAATATACGCAAGCAAAAAGAGGGATGGCAGGGGCGCAACTCTGGGTCCCAGCTGAAATCTGCTCAACAGTCCAAAGATCTCCTCCTAGCGCTCTTTCATGCCTCAGCAATCATCAGGGAGCCTGATTGGTTTCAGGTGTTCAGGGTTGAATCCATCTGGGAAGTACCAGTCTGTAGCAGCAGGGAATTCTGGTATCTGTAGAATAGAGCCAGCCAGGATCCAACTCGCTCCCAATGTTCAATGTCAGCCCTCAATAGGAAGGAGACAGGCAGTTACCAACAGTTTGGCACTCCAAAGTCAGGCATGTGTAGCCTGGGTGCAGCCCCTCTGGAGCCCCAGTTACATAAAATCACTACATCTCTACCAACACTGGCTACAAAAATATCAATGGAATATGCAAGGGTCCTTGGACATCTCTCGTCCCTGTTCTCTTCCAGGTCTTAACAAAGCGGAACCTGGACAAAGAACAGGCATATCCACCATGCATAGGGGAAGGGTATGTGTGAACCTGAAGGTGTCTCACTCACTAGTCCCCGGGGATCTGTCATCCAGGTGGCCAGGACACGACAATCGCTATTGGATCCAGTTCCTGGGGGTGGACCAGTGCGTGAGGATCACCTAGATGAGGGGTCTTCGCGGAGTGGAAGTGGGACACTGAAGGGTAAGATGTGATATCCCCTTCCTTATGACACTTTCGCCCCATCCTGCCCAGTAGGATACTTAAAAACTCAACCACCCACCTTATCCAACACAAACACTTTTTCACACCATGGGCGACAACGGACTAATCAGGAAGCAAAATGAGTGGGCACCACTGTAAAATTCATCTACTTGTGAAGGGTATACCAAATCTCAAAAAGGTATCTGTCTTTTCAGAAGTAGTCCTTTGCACAGGAGCAGGTTGTAAAAGGTTTGGAGACACCCAAGCCAACAATAACAACTGAAGCAAGAGACCAGGTGAAATACCCAGTCATACAGCCGCTCTCCGAGATCCCAATCTGGGTTATAATTAATTTCAGATCATATAGGCATTCAGTATCAATTTGTAGAAATAATGTTCAAAAAGACTCAGAAGATGTAGTTATGTTTCAACGATGATTTTATCTGTCAAACCATAGTTTTATGAAAAAGTAAATGGTTGTCACTAATAACGTTTTTAGTGAGGAAGAATTTTGCCACAATAGCTCAATAATCAGACTAAGTTATGCCAATGCATTTCGGAATAGATATTCCTTCATCAGGGCAGGTCTAAACAGCATAAACATCATATGTACATTCACATGATTAAAACAGTGCAAAATCCAAATTTCACATATAATACCAAAAATGTAAAGTACATACCAATAAGTTGTGTTTGTAGAAGCAAAAGGTGGACCGAATCAAAAAAACAGAAGAAAAGGAAAACCAATCAGTATTTAAAGGTAAGCGCTATCTAAATGTAGCTATGTATAAAGTAAATAGTCAATTACCTGAGATTGGTAAGTCAAACGTAGCAAATTGAATTAGGGCTATCATAGTCAAATAGACGAACTGCCCCGCCGAGCTCAGTGAAGTACGTGTCACTGAAAAGCAGTATCTGTAAGCAGGAGGTCGTGTTAGTTACTTTCAAGAAGCGTTCCAAGTTAGAAGCGTTGTTAAACGCGTTGTTAGCAGAACGTGTATATATAAAGCTTACCGTCACAGAGAACGGAGTGGAGCTGTTCTCTCTGGGTCTGCTGGTAGCAGACTGACCTCGCCGCATCGGAGCGTTGCTGGGCAACGTTGTGATATACGACACGTGATTGCGGCCCCTCTAGAAGGGCGCGCGCTATGTGTCGAGGCTGCAATCAAGCCAGTGGGCTTGAGTAAGGTTGAAATAAATATTTAGTGGACCTCATGGGCTCATAACAGGAAAACTAGACATTTAGAAATAGAAATTCACAGAGCGAAAAAATCATAGAAAGTGAAGAAATCCTCAAAACGAACCCTTGGCTATACGATCACCGTAACTTGTCAAATTGTCAAAACATCACCAATGTAATGGATTGAAATCCCTAATTTGATACATAACAATTTCAAACATTTTCATCACTCATAGGTATACGGACTAATACCAGAGCCGTTTACCTGACATGTCCCAACACGAGGGTCAGACAGAGTCAGGCAATTGCCGACAACTACACACACCTGATGACCCTTTCCCTTCACCACTGGGATAAAAGGTGGAGCACAAGAACACACGCTCCGCAAGGCTCAACACACAAGGAAGCAGCTATTCCAGGATGGCAGTTCAAACAGAGGCGAAAGGCAGCGAGACCTAAAAGGACATCAACGAGGGAGTCGCCCTTGCCCTTTTCAACCCAGACCGACAACAAAGGAAACATAAGATCGGGAATCGGAGCTGGAGACTGGTGTGACGGATGCCAGCGGTACATGGAACCCTCCCGCACTGATAGCCAGGGCGGAGAGACATGGTTGCCATTGTGGTACCGTCCTTGACTCCAGTGGCAAAATAAATGCCGAGTTCCGCATAGCCGGTGAGTCAGAAGAACCTGTTAGTGGGCCGGACTGTGTTAGGCTCGGGGTTGCTGTGGCAACAGTAAGACGATTAAGATACAGAGGTCTTTTGTGAAGGAACTTGGTACCAGAGATAGAAGTAGTCCGGCGCCACGTGGGCTCATTCAAAAGACTCTAGTTAGTACCCCTCTCCTGAACAAAGACACTGTGTTGATCGAAAAGGATATTGAACCTATGAGTACTAAGAGGACATAGGGAAGGCCAGCGTAAGGTGTCAAGATGTCATGGTGTCAAGGTGGTCATACAAGGGTCAAGCCAAATCCCTTGTACAATCGAAAGTCCTTGACACATTGCAGAGGTTTTGATGATTGTGAAATTGTGAACCCGACAGAGGGAATTGTGAAACAGGCGTTTGGGACCAGCGTAGGGGAACGCTGTGTAAACTATGATTTTGTGAATAAACACACATTTGTCATATGCTAAGAGAGTGAACCAGCAAGAACTGATCGTCCTTCGGAAATCTTTGTTTAAAGTTGGCAAGTGCTGTGAAAGGTCTGAGCCCGGATGAGGGGTACCTAGCTAAAAAGGTTGTTGCTTAAAAAGACATTGAGACTCTTGGATATTGTAAATAAGGAAATTGTGATTGAAAGGCAATGGTGAACCCGACTAAGGGACGTCAAGAGAAAAGTTGTGAAGAAGCTAAGTGAAAAACATTGTGACGACAAGTATGAACACGACTGAGGGTTGTCCACAGTGAATGGTTGGTCTGAGCCCGATTGAGGGAGTCTGACGAGTGAGAGGAGGATCGGAGCCCAGCTGAGGGGGATCCAAGGGTGGAGGGTAACCACCCGATGTGAAGATTAGCAGAAGGAATGGTTTGTTTTGTTTTTTTGGCATATTAGGCCCCTCTGAAGCAAGATACTTTGCATGAGAAGAGACTTGGGCACAGAAGGCCCGGATATAGAAAAAAGGAACTGTAACCTTGTGCCAGAGATGTCAAGGAGTGTGCTGTGCTCAAGAGTCCCGCCTTGTCCGGTGCTACAAATGTGGGGAAGGGAGAACCCGGACATAACATCCTGACTTATCATTTGGCGAGCACTTCTTTCTACTATTGTGAAACATTACCCCACACCATTTTGTAGCATAGCAGTAAGAATTTGCAATAGGTTTTTTTTCAGTAAAGGCCCTTTTTATTTAACTACATTCTACTAGGACTGTATTAGTATTATTTGATGGTTGTAGCTTGCTCCCATCTTAGAATTAGGTTTAGATTAGGAGTTTATCTCACCCATTTTACAGTTTAATGAACACCCTTGAAATGTGATCACTTGTGTCTGTCTTGCTTTGATACCATGCCTTCCTTACAGCCTGGAACAGCCTATCACAATTGAGGAGTGTTGGAGACAACGAAATCGCTAGCGTTAAGTAACAGTTGGGGATCGTGTTTTACAAAGAATTTCTACAGGACCTTGCCCCCCATTTCCTAAAGGTTTGGGAGGAGTCCCTGACAATGGGTGTCCTTCCCCGATCTATGCGCAAAGTCATTATTGCTCTATTATTGAAAGCCAACAGAACTGCCCCGGATGTGGCTTTATATAAACCGCTGTCCTTGATTAACTCTGTTGCAAAAATATTTGCTAAGATCTTGGTCACCCGATTGCTTCCACATATGCCTTTTTAGTACACCGAGATCAGTTTGGTTTCATCCCTACCAGAACCACTGCCTATAATCTGTGATGACTATTCGGCATCATGGCACAGATAAGCCCGTGGGCTAGAGCTGTGGCGGCGTCCTTGGAAGCTAAAAAAGCTTTTGATACAGTCACATGGTGCTACTTGTTCCAGGTTCTTCGCTGATATGGTATTGGTCCCTATTTTCTGCAATGTATGAAGTTGTTGTATTCTGACCCAATGACCAGTTTTCATGCTAAACTAACCATGTTGGCCCATTTCCATTAGGGAGAGACACAAGGCAAGGATGCCCTCTCTCCCCCTTGTTATTTGCACTCACAATTGAGCCGCTTGCTGCATTGGTTCGGGAATCCCATGGGCATAGAGGGATCTGGATTGCAGGTCCGCCCCCAAATCATCTCACTATACGCAGATGGCACATTACTTTATGTTCGTGACCCTGAACAAAATCTGGGCCCGATCATGTCAGATATATATGGTTTTGCGCAGATCTAGGAGTATAAGATTAACAATGCTAAGTCAGTACTTTTCCCCCTTACACCTGCTACTGGGCTGTGGGTCGGGCTTGGAGGGTTTTGCTGGGCCCCCCCTCACTTCAGGTATATGGGAATTTTGGTTTCATAAAAGCATCGTTCATTATATGTCAGTTTTTGCAGTCCCTGTGTATTAGGGTGGCTAGTGGTGTTTGGTAGTTAGGGAGGGTGTTGCAGCCGGTATATTGGAGTCGCTGGCATGGGTGGGTGTGGGAGGGCAGGGGGGTTGAGGGGAGCATGGTAGTAACCTTATATTTTATTTCCTTATGCAACAATGGTCCACGGGGCGCGCATCACGTCCGCTTAGATCACCCTCAGGGCTCCCGATGGGTAGGTGGGGCGGGTAACACAGCAAAAGTATATTTGTGGGATGAGGGAGGATGAGCGACTCAAGGTAATGACCTGAAACATTTGCGGGCTGACTAATGGGAAGAAATTCTGCTCGATTACGAACCAGGCGAAACGTCATCAAGTACTTTGTTGTGCCTACAGGAAACACACTTAGCTAAAGGTGTAGTACTGCCTGGGGCCTCAGGGAGGGGGGTCCATAGATATAGCTGATAGTATTTGTCCAAGTCCAGAAGGGTTGCAACATACTAGGTCCCTGAACTTTCGACTGCATGAACAGGTTACTGATGAGGAAGGGCCTTTTCTTCTCTTGGCGGAGTAATGCATGGGCACACTGCTTTTACTTGTCAACATCTATGCCCCAAGTGTTGATTCCCCAGAATGTTTCCATGGTTGCGCGTCACACATTCACAAATTCCCCCCTATGAAATTGTCTGGGAGGGGGACTTCAATATTGCCCTGACCCTGTTGATGGACCACTCTGCCTCAGTTCAGGTGATTCTCCCGAGGGCTGCGGTAGTGTGGGGGACATAGCATAGTACCACAGCTTTATGGATACATGGCGGCATCTCAATCCCATGCAGAGGGAGTACTCATTCTATTCAGTGATGCATGCAAGTGCATCCTGAATTGATTATGTCATGGTTACGGCAGACCTCACCAGGTTGACAAACACCGCCAGAATATTGCCTCAGACACTTCCGGACCATTCATCGGTGGTGGTGGAGTTGACTGGGCTGGATCAAGAGCCCCGCTCAATTAGGTGGTGTTTTCAGCCTTGTGCCTTATATTTGATTTCTGCAGTGTCCAGGGATTAAATAGCACAGGACATACAGGTCTTCTTCCAGACAAATGTGGGTTCTGTCCCTGACCCCAGAACGATATGGGAAACATTTAAGGTCTATATACGGGGTTGCTGTATTTCCAAGGAAGTGGCGGTGTTGAAATCACTACGTAGATCCATGGCCGCATTGGTAGGGGAGATTAAGAAATTAGAACTGAGACAGGTGGTGGGTAGTGATCTGAATGTGGGTAAGAAGATGGTGGAACACGGAGAATCAGAGATTACAGATCCCAGGGA
This sequence comes from Ambystoma mexicanum, assembly GCF_040938575.1. Taxonomy (NCBI): domain Eukaryota; kingdom Metazoa; phylum Chordata; class Amphibia; order Caudata; family Ambystomatidae; genus Ambystoma; species Ambystoma mexicanum. The sequence goes on along the minus strand of NC_090938.1, from coordinate 107,248,569 downwards.
GGACTTAGTAAGGAACTCTAGGCAGATCAATGCAGTGTTCTGTGAGTATTATGACTGGTTTTACTCCTCTCAGGTACAGGTGATGCGGGATGAGATCAGTCACTTCCTGGTCCGTGTTGCTCTGGGCTGGCTTGACCCGGCACAGGTAGACCTATTCAATGCACCTCCATCGGAGGATGAGATGCCGAGTGATCACGTCCCTCCCGAACAGGAAGGCTCCCGGGATGGACAGCATAACTGCAGAAATGTACAAAGAATATGCACATTATTTGTCCCCCTACTTACACAGTATGTATGAACACTCCATTTCTACGGGGGTGCTGACAGAATCTATGAGCATTGATGACATTACTGCTAAAACCGGTTTAAGACCCCATTCAATGCGCCTTATATAGGCGCTTATCCTTGATCAATACAGATAACAAGATCATTGCTAAATTACTCGCTGCAGGCTCTGGTCCTCCCGGATCAAGCTGAGTTTATCCCTGGGAGATACACAATATTTGCGACATCTATTTACACTGATGCATAGTGTGGTCCCCATTGTGTTAGTGGCATTAGATGCCGAAAAGGCCTTTGACTCTGCTGAATGGCCATTCCTATTTGAAGTACTTTGGCGCTCAGGTGCGTCTGACATATCTTCAATGGATTCAACTATTGTATACTGCTCCTCAGGCCAGAGTGTTAGCCAATCAGATGTCTGCCTGCATTCGCCGGTATCATTCCAAAATGTCGACACCAAAACTGCGACTTATAAAGTACTGCACATTTGCACTGTACGAAAATTCCAACTTGTACGGCACAAATGTGCAGTATTGTACACCAACCAAGAGAAGCAGGGGTTGCAGAGGTGTCCCCACTCTCCTTGTTCTGTGTAACATGGCCTCTGTATGTTAAAAATTCCAAAAATAATCTGCAGCCTCTGGTATAGGGTACTTCACGCTATGGAGAGTAGTCCTTTTAGAAAAACAGTTGCTGAGGCAAAGAAAAAAATGCTACATGACATCAAGATGTTGAAGTACGCCGACTCTGTACATTTGCTTCAGGAAGGTAAAAAACGCCATCAAAAATATCGAAAGTGGTTAATTTCTTTTAGACTAATTCGGGATCAGGAACATGCTGAAGTTATGCGCAAACTAATTTGTGCTTGAAAAAGCAGAGAAACGTGGGCAATAATAAATAATGTTTTTTTATCCTAGAAAGCCCATATTACTATAGGAGTTAATGCTGATGCATGGGTAAAACACTTCACGAATGTGTTTAAAAACCCGTCACCACAGGATGTAGACATATATGGAGCAGAGAGTTCCTTGGAAAATATCGCTCACCAAAAACGAAATAAAAGAGGCGATCAAAAAATTTAAAAATTCTGGTGCAGCTGGTCCAGATGACTTGACAAACAATGTTAAAGAAGAACATTTATTTGTATTCTTTTCAGACAAATTTCCATATCGAGGCACATTCCTGTAACCTGGCAATCGGCCGTAGTTGTGCCGATCTTAAAAAAAGGTGATCGAACAGATCCAACCAACTACCGTCCGATTGCCTTGTTGGACGTCATTGGAAAAATGTTTGCCCGTTTGCTGCATAAATGGTTAGCAAAATGGGCATCTGAGGGTGAAATAATAGATGCCAGACAAACAGGATTCACCAAAGGTGTTGGGTGGAGTTAAACCTAACACTGTTCACTAAAACTTGACACGCTGAAAGGTGGGAAGGCTTTATTCTTGGCGTTTGTGGATCTGCGTCAAGCATTCGATAGCATGAACAGAAATACCCTGTGGAGAAAATTGAGAAAGTGGAATTGTCCCAGTGACTTGCTTCAAGCCATTAAGCTAATCCACACAAATACCTCAATCCTAGTGAAAATTAACGCTGAGGGCATGCTGACTGACAACATTCCTACTAAAAGGGGAGTTAAGCAGGGATGCCCCTTAGCAGTTTTAATTTTCAAGAAGTACACCGCAGATCTTTCTTTAGCATTATTGTAATGTCATTATTTTCCACTTAAAATTAATGGTCACCCAATAAGCTGGGCGACATACGCGGATGATCTGGTGCTGGTAGACTCCACACAAATTGGGTTACAATGGTTATTGTATAAACTGGGAGGCATACTTGCAAAAGAATGACTTGGAAATAAATGTTAAAAAGTCGAAAATTGTTTCCTTTGGTCTGAATCTTGGAAAGAAGGGTAAAAACTATAAACGGTTCAGAGCAGATTCCCAACTTCATTGAACAGACAGCATGCCTTACCTGGGTATTCTTTTCAATAAGAGAACTGCAATGGATTGAAGATCTAAAAATAAAAATGAAAAATACGAAGTGGCAAGGTGCAAGATTACACTTGGAGTTTGGTACATTTTCAGTCAAACTGGTAATTATGTATTACCGTCAAAATGTTGTCGCTGCAATAACCTTTGGCAGCGAAGGCAGGCCTCAACATCAACAGCGCAATGTGGAATGTCTTGGAAGGTCACTGGCGTAGGGTCCTTCAATTATCAAACAGCGTATCAATATCAGCCATTCATTACGAACTAGGGCTGCAGTCCCTATACAACAGTTCTCTGGAAGTCAGTGTCAATGATGATAAAAATGTCAATGAAGACATCGTCGACTCCTTATCAAATACTGAACTCGACTGAGGATAAGCCATACCAAGGTCTGTTGAAAGAGTGAGAAACATAGGGTGGACCAGTGGATAAGGGATGACAAGACTAGCTAACTCAATACATTATATACACATTTTATTCAGTCAAATACAAAAAAGATATATATATGTTAAATCCTACTAATACATACCAATAATATAAAATCAATACTCCAATCACAGTTATACACAATTAGGCTCACAATCAAATATTCTCTGTCACTCATTCATAAGCACACTCACAAACCAGCAATGGCTTTCTGTCTTTTAGTGCAAACACAATTTGATGTTCCATGTATATTTGATATGTACTTATATAGCGTATTTTGACCCTATCCTTAGTACTGGTGTCATTCACAGTTTGTTACAATTTACAAACAGTTTATACAGTCGACACGTATTTTCAGTCATGGGACCACCAATCATGTCCCTCTCTTTTTTAGACCTTCATCAGGACGTGAAGCAAAGATCAGATGTCTCGCCTTCCATGGACTGGAGTAAGCCAATTCATCTCTATAAAAAACATATAATAAAATCACTACAACCTATCATGGTCTCTTGTCATCCACAAAGTGCAAGCGGTCACCATCGGTGGAAGGATGCTGAGCGTTTGCAAACAGATCCCCTGATGAAGCCGAGGACCACAGACCCGGGTGAGCGGTGCACTTTGATGGCATCACCTGATCCAAAAATTATGGAGAGGATTTTCATGACACTGGGCCACGGGGGAAGACGACAGGGGGCAATCCTGGTTAATTGGTAATGCAAAACACCTACAGAGAAAGAAATACACCAGAAACGGAGATGGAACCATTAGGGTGGGCCAATGACTAGAGACAATGCCAATGGAGAAAGATTGCTCACTGAGACTGTTACTCAGTTGTGTCAGTGTATAAAAATAGGCATAAGCCGCCATATTGGCTGAGTGTTAGGAAGGTCTTCCAGTGTAAGAGTGACAGTGTATTGAGTAGAGCGACAAAAGTAGAGATAGCGACAACCAGGGACCAAAGACCGTCAGAGGGGCCAAAAAACACTTGGAGTAAAGACAACGGTTCTATGTTCTTAGACCATGAGGATTTTTTTCGGAAAAGTTTCGGCCGAATATTTAAATATTTGTGGGGTTCTCCTCTTAAGCCCACTTTCCCTATTTTGTAAGCTCTATACCCCACTCCTCCTTACCCTTATATGCCCTTACCCACCCACCCCCTATATTTTTCGATGAGTTTTTTGGCCGAAAATGTTCGGCAAAAAATGCTGCGAAAATAAAAGACTGCCGGTGTAATAACGTCTTTCCAAGATAACTGGCGCTATAACCAGAACCCTAATGAAGAATCAGCCTAAATAAAGGAGTCTTGCACCTTGTGGAGAACCTAGGTAAGGGGTAAGAAATCTAACATGGAAGTACCGTATAGGATGGAGAATATCGCCCGAGCAGCCCTGGAAGGAGGCTGATACAATATTTGCCTGGCAGCAGTTTGAGACTATCACCTTCGCCTACAATTCAATTCAGGACAAAGAACCTCAACCACTTGCCACAACCGCAGCCATTGCTAAAGTAATGGACTCGAACTCATTAAAACCTTGTACGTGAGTGACTTGGGCAACAGTTTCCTGGGCGGATGAGCTGGGGTTTTGAAACTTAGAGTAGGGGTGAACCCTGGTCATAAGTACTTTGGAATGACTTTTCCCCCCTCTTTCCTCTTTTTGATTATAGTCCACCATTTTGTGTTACCTATCCTGCACGCACCTTGAAGTTCCTCTCCATACTAAAGTTGAACACAGAGATTTGATACGGATCTGTTGCATGCAAATTCTGTGGGCCACACCCTTGGCATCTGCCATCAAGATCCTTTTGACTTGGGCGTATACCATTTTATTATTACTTGAGAGATGTAATTATATGTTGTAAGCAAGCATGCAATGGACTCCATTCACAAAACCTTTTTTCAGGCCTAAGTGGATTTGTGCCCGAAATTTGCAGCTGGGAAATTTGGTCCGGATTAACAATCAGAGAATCGGGGCATTTAGGACTGGGCGCATAGATACATGATTGTATGCCAATTGTGCATTATGTAGGCAATTTGCACACAAGCAGATAAGAGGCCTAAGGGGCGGGATGGGGTACTACCCCACTAACACCCGGTGGAGCGGCAATCCCCATGCAAAGGTGATGAGGGCAAACATAGGTGTAGCAATCTGAGTCACACCATAAAAAACAAGCCAGTTGCTATTGTAGTGAAGTCAGTTTTGGGATGTGGGAAAGATCCGCATGGCCAAATTCAATCTTATTTTAACATTTATTCTCAACTGTTGTTCCCTTGCTCCACATTTTGGCTCGTTAAACACTCTACTATCCTAGATTGAGTCTACATGAGTCACAGAGGTTGAGGCACACCCTCAGATGGTGGAGCCTGGTTAATTACCAAGCAGACACCTGACACTGTCAACCCCTCCCGTTTCTCCTTCACATGCGGGCGTGTTGTGAGAGCAATTTCAGTAATTGCTGGTCTTGCGCTGTTGTCCTTCTTCATCATTGCCTAGCAACGTGAAGTAACGCAACCCAGCCCATGTGATACATAATGAAATAAGCTTTGTACAAAGGCCAGGTGCGCTCAGTTCCTTCGAAACGCATAAGGTGATCACCTGCTGGTTCAGGGAGGCTCCTGGAGCCCTCATGGAGACTCGAAAGGTGTGCATTTCGAATATGCTTGCGGAAGAGGTACAGAGCTTACAGAAATGTGAACTCTTCGGTACTGTGGAAGTAATATCATGACTAATGTAGCGCCCCCAGAGCCCAAATAAAGCCAACGCAACTGTCTCACAGTGATGACATCAGTTTCTTCAATTTGTTTCTAAGCCTTAAAAACAGTGTTGATGTTATAATTTTTGTGTGCACCAATCACAAATTGGGAGTTTGGAGCCACATTGAACTTTACATAGGAAAATGCTCCATTTTTTTTTCTCTATAACTTTTGTTCTCATCATTCGAAATTCACCATGTCTACCATTTAATTAATTTGCCCTAATCCGAACACTCATGCCAACTTCGGTGAAGTTACATCATTGTTTTTATGCCCACAATTCTTCATGAAAAATAGTATGTTTTTATTTCATCAGCTTTACAGAGTCTGAAAAATGCATTATCTAGCTCACAATATCTCAAAATGGTCTGCTTCAATTTGCAACATTCAGATCAGTCATGAGTAGTGAGACACAAAATAATTGGTCGGAGGGACAAAAGAAATTTAAACTTTAGCGCAAAATGAAAAATATCCTGCAAAACTTGCCAGATGATCTGCCTTACGAAACATGCTGTGTGGCGATCGCACAAGCACACCACGGTCATAGGGACAAAACGAAGTACAAACATTCCATAAGATAAAATTGTACAGAACACAGAAATGGAATTTTGAATGGATGTTGCTGATTTTAACTGTCTAATGATCTGTTTTCTGGGGAATTAGTGGGATGGATTTTGCTTTAGTTCATGGATGATTTTTGGTAATTGAAAGGCTAAAGGTTTATTTTTTTGGTGGAGTGTATTTTGTTGTAGTTTGTGGATGTTCTTTTTGGAACAGAAATGTTAAAGGTTTATTTTAAGTTCATTATTGTTTTATACATATTTGACTTTTAACCAATAAAACATAGAAAAAAAACCCACACAAACTCATCTAAAGCCACAATATACTCATGCACACGTGCACACACACACAAAACAATCACTCACAAACACGCTCCATTATTCAGTCATGTGCAGTAGTGTTAGAGGGAGTAAATTACATGAAAAATATTGAGTAAAAGAAAAATGATTCTGCAAACACGCTTAATCAGCCACACCTCTAAACACACACCCCATTAGTCAATCATGCACACTAGAATTGGAGGGACAAAACAGAAGGAATATGCAAAACGCAAAAGATGATCTGCCCACCATGCAATAGCACCTCTATGCATGCGCAGTAGGGTGGGAGAAACAGAAACTGACAAAAGTCCACAATATGAGAGATATTCTACGAAACACGGTATCCAGTTCAAATGTCAAAAACATTTTTTCGGATTCAATAATGTCGAAAAAAAGAATGCCGAAATTTTTTTTTCAAATGTGTTTTTTTTTAATGTTTTTTGTGGTTTAGCTAATAAAAATAAATAGAAAAAAATGGGGGTTGGGGGAACCCCCCCATTAAAAAAAATAAATAAAAACAAATCGAAATGATTTTTTTCGCCATTTTTTCTCTCCACATTATGGCATTCGAAAAAATGTCATTCGACATTCAGTATAAACCACAAAACACATAAGGTGATCTGTAGCAACCAGCACAACTCTGTAAATGTATAATATGATATGCTATGTTAAATGTTAAAGATATTTGTACCGCGCACCGTCACCAATGGTGTTGGTCCCCAGGCGCTCTGGCGGATCTGTAAACGAGAAGGTGGGATGGGTTAGTAGGAAAACCGAGTAGGATACTGAGAGGAGTGGTGTTCTGTTGGCAGCTTCAACTTAGTATACACCGGGTGCTGACCTTTTGGAGCGAGTATCGGGTAATGTCAGTCCTCGTTTGCTGTTGGTGCGGTTTATGTGTTGTGGCGGTGTGGTGAAGTGCATGCGGATTGCGGTGCGACAGGTGGTTATGTTAGTTTGAGTGAGATAGTATGTAGAAAGTTTAGAGCTTTTTTGGTTAGTGGGTTAAACGCTTTTCAGTCAATCACAGCATGGCTGATTTCCTGGGCCTCGGGATTCCTGCCTAGTGGGGAAACGGCTAGACTTGACAAACCTGCATAGTGGGGGAGAAGCCCACACCCAACTGTGCAACTGAGCATAGCAACCTACTTCGCTGGATTTCGGAGACAATTGAATAATTCAGTGCTGTCCCAAAATACAGCTCAAATCGAGATTCCCGCAAGGCGAGAGAGAGGCCCACACCAGATAGATTTGTTTTTTTGCGTGACACATTCCCTGTTGTGTTCTAAAGAGATAAGTCTACTGTAGTATTTTAGTGAATTATGTGTAGTGAGGTTGGAGTGTCTGTTCGCCCCTTGGGTGTTGGAGCAGGAGTAGGGTTCTCGTCTTACACTACCATTTCAGTGAGAATGCCTGCTTGAGTTTTCGGAGTGGGACATGCCGTGATGCTGTGGATGAGTCGACTATGATAGTTTATTTATATAGCGCCTATACACAATGTGTTTCAAAGCGATTCAAGGCAAGGGAGGGAACAAGGGAAAACACAATTACATTCTTACAGGCCATGAACAGTAAGGATGTGAAATTAACTATCGTACTCGGCCTGACGACATTTGAGATAGTGCAAGAGCTAAGACATAGATAAGGAAGGGAGGCGGAGGGTGGGAAGGAAATGGAAACAGACAAGCGACTACTGTACTAGGACTGACAACATTTCTGGTAGAGCCACAGAAAAACTAAAGGTGAGGGAGGGTGCAGAAAGGGAGGGGAGGAACGAAACAAGTGACTATTGTACTAGGCCTGACGAAAATGTCAGATAGTGCTAAGGGGTGGGGGGACAAGTAAGGGAAGGGGGGAGGAGACAGACGAAGTTGCTATCACAATAGGTCCAGGGACAATTCTGATAGAGTAAGTGCATAAAAGAACTTAAGGGGAGGAAGGGAGGAGATAGGAAAAGGGAGAAAGGGAGAGGAGGAGAGAACAGAGAGTAAGCAGTCAAAAAGAGTGGAGAAGTAAGAGGGGTGAGCGAATACAATTGCAGAAGTCAGTAGTAACACATAATGTTGCAAGCCAGGCTACAAGAAGAAAAAGGGAACAGCATGATTCAGGGCCACCAGGAGTACAAGATGCAAAGGAAGTCCAGCATGAGAGTTGAGAAAGGGTGTCGCACAGTGAATCAATGAAGTCCATAAAAGTCAAATCCAGCATTGGCCACGAGACGGTGATGGTGAAACCAGAATGTATCAGGACAGACTCCTGCAGAAGGAGGCTGCTGTCTGAGCCGGGGGTCAGGCATGGGTCCTCCTGGGCCGAACAGGTCCCAACAGGAATTGCCCTTTACTTCGTCTGCCCTTCGCCTCTGACACCGGGCGAGATCTAAGAGTTAAGAGAAGGAAGGAAGAGGCAGGGCTAGGAAGGTGGGTATTGCTTAGGCCGGGTGACCTAGATCCACTTACAACTGCTCCCCATCAGCCAAGGAAAAGAGGCTGGAGGGATCCTTAAGTAGGGAAAAGAGCGGCAACCAGGAAGGCACCAGGTGGGCGGGGCTTGCTAAGTGGGGAAAAGAGCAGCAACCTGGAAGGCACCAGGTGGGCGGGTCTTGCTAAGTGGGGAAAAGAGCAGCAACCTGGAAGGCACCAGGTGGGCGGGGCTTGCTAAGTGGGGAAAAGAGCAGCAACCTGGAAGGCACCAGGTGGGCAGGTCTTAGGCCAGGTGACCTAGATACACTTGCGCCTGCTCCCCATCGGCCAAATCATAGAATGCTCCTAAAAAACAAAGAAAGCAGAGGGAAATACAGTTTCTTTTTAAAATGAACATTGCTATCTGTAAACAATGGGAATTCTAGTGTTAAGGTTTCCCATATGCTTAAACCCTAAACATAAAAGAAAACCAGCCTTGCTGAAATCTTCACTAACATTCACAAATTACAGCCCACAGTTATTTCTGTATAATGTATATCAACAACAATACAACATACAGAGCATAGATACAACGCATTCTAAAAAACACACAAAATGAACCATTGTACTTTATACTTCATTTCGGCATTCAGCCTAAAAATAGTACACCATACAAACACAAAAACTACATAAAAACAAGGACCTTTAATGCACAATCAGTAAAAAATTATTTATTGATCTCTGGAGTTAGGAGATTGGCCTACCGCAATCACACCCTCTGCTACACAGAAAGACATCAGGGGGAATTACTGTTTCTGAGATCAATTTCCATCTCTTGTGTTAATGATGTGCAATTGATACCCATCACCCATCCTCAGAGCTGGGTCAACAGACTACGTCAGGCAGCTTACACTGTAGCCGACTTCAACATTTTGAAAATCACTATAACACCATTTCAGACCACAACAGTAACTGTGCCTGATACCTGTAGTCTACTACTGCACAAAAAGCTAGGTATTAACCATTTAAATAAATAGAAATAATATACACCTTTTATTAAATGATCTCAAACCATACACCCACAATTACACCTTGTATTAAATGGACCCACAATTACTAAAAGAACTAGCTCACAGCTATATATATATCCTTACTAAAATATTCTAACCGCATTTTGCAGCAAACAACTAACAATCACATGCAACATCCAAACATATACACATACTGTATGAGCACAAACTACAAACGAAATACTATAAAAATACCAAGAAGAATCTAAAAGGTGATTTAAGATTTCAGCAATACTGCTAAACATACAGAAAATAGTCTCTAATTCAATAAAAGAAGTACAAATTGATCGTTTTTCTTTTCTATAGTGTACACACTAGAGTAGTCTGATTCTCCCGCAGTGTAATATGCACCACCATGTTGGAATGTCTAAAAGTAAACATTAATGCATTTTTTCTCAACATTTTCGGGACAGTTCTTAGTCATTATTTGACGACAGAAGGAGCATAGTATTACAAATCAAAAGACTAAATATCTAAATCCATTACTGATATTAATAATTGATTCAGATGATTATTAAAAAATACAATTGCTGTGCAAACTACAATTGAAAATATTGGCATCAGTTCCTATGATAAATGAAAAATAGTGTTCTAGACATTGTTCATCAACTCATTAATCTCCTTATTGTTAAAAAGTTAACATGAGGGCAATATACTTACAAAGGAAACATTCTACAATGAGTCTCAACATTGATACAAGACCTTCAAGGTGAACGGCCTGGAATGCCAGCAAAGACCTAGTGACACAGCTCACCTGCACTCCGGCCATGCTACCTTGATATGGCCAAGGAGTTTTACCAGAAGAAAACATAGGGGATTAAAATTTATGCTGAGTGTCATGCTCTAGAATAATCTGAAAAGCATAACTAAACTAGAATCCATGAATCTAGAATGTTGTCTAGCCAATGGATGGATAAGCCTTCCTGTGGTTGTCGTCTTGGGGTTCCTGACCACCTGTAGGGGAAGCAGTTTGACGTCTGGGGATCGACCATAGACCTCATCCAATTCCAGCATCCCAACCTCCGAGCAGCCCACCCCCTTTGACCACCCCACCGTCGCACACCCCAAGCAAGGGAGAGAAGCGATTCAAGACCCAGCCAAGACCATGGTGCACAATATAAGAGTGCTAATGAGGAAGGTGGAAGCTGATTGTGAATGGTAGTCATTCTGCAGCTTCACACTATGGGCAAATGCAAATATTATGAAAATGAATGTTCTCCCAAAACTACTTTATTACTTTTATTGAATCCCTTTTTGACTTTTGACTTTTGAAAACAGACTTAAGCTACATAAATGAGATAGGGGGCATGGTCCACTGGGGACCCAATAAGAGGAATATATCATCAGGGCATGTTATGTTGAGGGAAAGGGGTAATGGGTGAATTTGGGTTAGCTGAATTTTCCTTACACAGCAGGGGGAAGTAAATTTAAAATTTTAGAATAATGACTTTAATGTATTGCTGTTTTCTATAGTGCTATATGCCAAGGCAGTCACTTCATAGCACACCAAGGGATGGTGAAGGAAACGGGGAGGGATGGAAAAAGGGGTCTGATCATTGAAACACTTGGTACATTTTGGAACTGTTAACTGCAGGTGAGGAGGATAGAGAACTGGCATTAGTAAAATTCTATTGGTTTCTTATATCTCGCTCCATGCTGGACTACAGCGCGGGACCGGGCATCAACGCCATGCTGACTAGCGCATGGCCCCTGAGCTATCCTGCCGTAAGAACATGGTAAGCCAACGAGAAGCACAAAAAGTGCACACATTTCAGAAAGAGCAGAAAGAAGGTTATGTAGAGCCCTTTATCGGGGGCGAAGGTGCCCCCCACCACCCCTGGTCAGAATTTAGCTTTTACATAAGAAAATGGATTCATATCTGATGGTAAGGCGCCAGCTTAAAATCTGTACGATCTCTTGGAGAGGTGGGTTTTGAGTCTCCTTCTGAATCCTTGGTGGTTTTCTGGATCCCTGTGCTCGAGTGGTAAATTGTTCTGGAGACTAGCTCCTGCTCTGTCTAAAGTCTTCCACCAAACCTCTTCTTCTTGAAAAGTCTTAAGGAGAGTGCTTTGTTACTAGCTGATCTCAGTGGCATGGTAGGGTTGCTGATGATTTTTCTCTTCAAGCAGTTAAGGCGCGAGTGCCAACGGGCTGAAAATAGCGAATTCGTTGATGGACCTACTGGATGTTAAAAGATGTGCTGAGAAGGCTCTAAAGGTACAGTATTCTAGACCAATGAGATTGCTGGATGGGAATAGTGAAAGACTTGGAGGAAGAGCAAGGGTTATATACAACGAGCACAGTTTGACACAATAGGCGCTGTACCATAGGTGGGAAATGGCTGCACTTGAGGCAGTGGATTCAATTGGGGTTAAGCGGATTGGGGTGAGGGGCTCACTGGAAGAGTTCAAGTACACAAAGTTTAAGCAAGAATTACAGAAGCAGAGAGAGAAACTGTTATGAGTGACCACCTCAAGCATGTACAGTCTGTAGTCGGGATATACACGATTTCACTCGTGCCACTGGGATCAAATCCTCAGTTGCACTTTTGGGTACACTATAGACCCAGGCCTGGCCTTAAGGGGGGGCGAGCCGGGCGACCACCCGTGGTGCCGCACCCCCCGTGGCGCCAATAGCCCCCACCATGCCAGCTCGGGGGAGTCTTTCAAGGGCTCCCCCGAGCTGGCGTAGCGGGAGAAGGCACAGCAGGCGGGCGCATTCAATGTAAATCGGCTGTTCAACACCTGATTGTCACCAAATGTGCCCCTCGGCCGCAGGCGCCTTCACCAACCAAAGGCTCTGTTAGCCCCACGCTAGCTGGGGGGGGGAGTCTTTGAAAGGCTCTACTGAGCTGGCATAGTGGCGGCAGGCGCCTCATTGTTAGTCAATGCGCCCGCGCCAGCGAAGCGCATTTAGGAACAATAGGGTGCTCATGCACCCTATTCATAGAATTACCTCCTTGCCGGAGCGAGGAGGTTTAAAAAAATAAAAATAAATAAAGTAACACTCTGTGGCCACGCCCCCCCGTTGACCAGGGGCGCACGGGGAAGGAGGGGCGCCAATTCGCCCAGGGCGCTGCTGCCCGTAAGGCCAGCCCTGTATAGACCAAACTCTTCATAACATCCAACAATGAAGGCTCCTGGATTGTACTGGAACCAGTTCAGTATGTTCAAGGTCGGTCTGATGGAGAGTGACTTGTGGTAGGTCTGTGGCACGCACCAGGCTACTCTGTTTCACATGTTCTTGGACTACGACAGTCCCCCAATATTGGAAAGAAATGTTGGCATGGGTGCTAATATACGTAATTCACAAGAACTGATTCTGTTGAGTTTAGATGGTCATGTCTGGCACCTGCTATAGGGTAAAGGAGAGTTTCTCAGTGTCGTATTGCTGGAAAAAATGATTATTTTGAGGTTCTGGAAGAGCGCAACCCAGCTGAAAAAAGTCAATTGATTAGCGCACCTCGTGTACTTACAATACTTGAAAAAATTCATTTTAAATAGTTTGAGAGAATCTGGAGTGGCTTTATCAGTTGCTCTGCTTAACTCCCTGCTCAAGGAATAGCGTGTGTCTCTCTCTCTCTCTCTCTCTCTCTGGGTTAGAATTCTGCTTTCCCTTATCACCAAATTATCCCTATTATTATGGTATTTATTGAGCATGGACCTGGCTTCCAGAAGCAACGGGGCACTTTACCGAAGTAGACAACCAGACAGATCCATAACGGAGCCCTTTACCGAGGTAGACAACCAGACAGATCCATAACGGAGCCCTTTACCGAGGTAGACAACCAGACAGATCTATAATGAAGCCCTTTACCGAGGCCGGTCTTTGCATCAGGCAGTATAGGCGGTTGCCTGAGGTGCCAGGCTCTGGGGGGCGCCAGTCTGACTTCAACAGCACCATTTTAATCATTGTAAAAAAAAAAGTAGATACAGTACACAAAAAACAAAGTGAAACTTTTTAAATCACCAGACTCTCCAATTCCTGCAGTCAGCAGCAGTGCGTTCAAAGCCAGGCCCTTCTGGGGTCTTTGCAAACCCTTGTGACCGAGCCTTAAAAGCAACATGTTTTGCTTATCAGTTCCCAGGCCGAGGCTTGGGTGATCAAACGTGCCTCCTCCTCAGCGCATGTGCTGTACAGAGTTGGGGCTGATTGATTGATCGCGCTGGTAGAATACAGACTGCACTTTCGAAGTTGTGCTTGAGTGGTTAGTATCTCGGGTACATGCAACTCTTCGTGCAGTGTGGGACACATGGTCCAGATGCAAAGAGGTGATGTGCCTGTGTTTGCATTATTGTAGCACTGCATCTTGCTATGCGAGTCCGGTGTTGTGCAGGTGGGAGTGAGGCAGTGGTGCAACGACCATGCAGTATAAGCGTAACACAGTAATATTCGAGTCGCTCTTATCATAGGCTGTATGTATTATTAATGCATTTCAGGAATGTAAAGGGGTTCATTTGTCACTGTAATAGAGCACTTCAAAGCCCCTTCATTAAAAGAGTAACCGCCTTTAATGTACATTGTACTCACACACTAAGCAATGCCAAAAAACCCTACTTTTAAAATTATGCTTGCCACTTTAACACAGACATGAAAAGATGTCTTTGCTGTGCTCTGAGTGTAGCACAAGCACAGCAATTTATATACATCAAGTATTTAATTTGCAAAATTGCGAGTGTAAAATAGCCTAAAATAGCTTCTTTTTAATATTAATATTGTTCAACCAATATAAACACTATAGAGGAACGAGCATTCAGAATGTAGTATTACACTGTAATACCACAAAGTAAGGTTGGGCTTGTGGACTACAGAAGCATCAATATGTATATATATTTGAAGTCCACCATTTGCATTTCCACCTCACCTTCCATGGTGACACTGAGACAATGCAATCAACTTGAAAATGAGTGACTGTCTGCAGGCTAAATGGGCCGTGCAAAGAAGTATGAGAGAATCCACATATGCTTAAATATTTTGCGGGTCGTCCTCACTTCCCAAGCACTCTGCAGTTTGTCTCAAAGATGCCGCCCGGCCAGGCTTCACCGTAATGCTGGTGTTTGCTAAGAGACTGCACAGAGCACACACAGACTGAAAGCTGCATCCACCATTGTGTTGCACCCGGTCACACACCAGATCAGACCAGACCAGAGGAGCACCAGATCACACACAAAGGAGAGGGAGGTGATAATGGGCGGTGGGGAGGAACAGGCTTTGGTTAGACTGCCCACCCATGTCCCCCTCCCCAACCGACCACCTCGAGTGAATCAAGCATAGCCCAGGCAAATACCCCTGATCAGCTTCAGTGGTACAGATCTGACACCTGGAATCTTGAGCAAAACACATTGAACCCCATAACCCCTCCCCTTATCTTACTAAGACATTTCAGACTTCAGCGATTTCCCCCCTCTTCCGTTCATCATGTATGGTAAGGCGAACAGAGCCGTAGACGGACAGGTCAGGACGCAGACAATAAATGGTGCTGGGCGGCTGCACAGTGAACAAATGCCCGGCGAGGATTACTAATGTAAAACGTTTCATTGTTAGCACATGCATTCGTAAGCATACATTTTTCAGCAAATGAAAGAGGAGTGGTGTTCGTACTTGCATGTCAGGGGAGTGATTGGAAGGGTAGGGGCAAGAGACTGTTCATTCTCACAGCAGTGCTTAAGTGTGTGATTTCTCTGGTTTCAGATGTGACGGAGAGAGTTAACTGATTGTAACATTGAATCTGCACTAGAATCAGTGGCGTAACACAAGATGTGAGGGCCCCCCTGCGAGCCATGCTGAGGGGGCCCCCCAACTCAGCAACAAATCAAGGGTCGCACCACACTCTGGGCAAGCCTAGATTATCACACTTGCGCAATACGCACAAACGTGCTGCTGAACGGATATTCCACACACTGCACTAGGAGAAAGATATACATATGTGTTTTATATAACATACAGCACACTGTCTGAGAAAAATTGGTTAAAAAGCCAGAGTGTTTGCAATTGTTTTGTAGGGTAGCACCAATCCAATAGATTCAAGTCACCAACAGAGCACAGGAACATTAAAGCTTTGCTATTAAAAATGCCATGCCACAATGAAAACATGTCCAACTGGCTACACTAGGTAGACCAGTGTCGACATGCAATAACAATATAGTAAAGCTTGCCAGGCCACATTTAGACATATCTAGACTGGTTGCACCAAAATGGCAGTCGAAGCAATAACACTCATCAAGAATAGAACACACATTCAAGCCTGTGTCTCTGTGGCCTCTAACAACACGGCCAAACTCTTTAAAATCTGAAAAGAACTGGTCCATCCTGTTGAGGTCTTTACATCTCCTGTTCCCTCCCAGGCCCTCTGTATGGCTCTGTCATCTCACTTCTACGCTAAAACTCAGGACATCCTGTCCTCCATCTCCTCTTTCTCTCCTTCTTCCTCTCTCGGCCCCCCTTTGGCCATCTCTACCTCTCTTCCTCCTTTCTCCTCTTTCTCTCTGACAACACCTGACGAGGTTTCTAGACAAGTCCGATCTATGACAGTGTCATCCAAACAGGTGCTCTCCTGCTCCACCAGAACCATCAAGAACCATATTGACACACTCGCTCCAGCCTTGACCGATTTCTGTAATCACTCTTTCCCCTCTCCCGTTAAGCACTCCCTTATGCACCCATTCCTCAAGAAGCTTTCTGCCGATCCTGCCTGCCCGGCAAACTATCGCCCAATCTCCATCACCCCTTCCTGGGCAAACTGTTGAAAAAGCTGGCCATCTCCCAGCTTACTCTCCACACGGAATCGGTTGGTTGTCTCCATGACCATCAGTCTGGCTTCAGTGCCAGAAACACGGAAACTGCTGTCCTGAACACCTGTGAAGTTCTGCTCTCTAACCTTGATTCCAGCATTCCTTCTGTCCTCATCCTTCTTGATCTTTCCTGTGCTTTCGACACGATCTATCGTCCTCCTGATCTATCGACTCCATGAGAACCTGGGCATCACGGATCAGGCCCTTGAGTGGCTGACCTCCTTCCTCTTGGACTGCCCCTCCCAGGTCCAACTTGGTCCCTTTCTTCCCGCTCCATTCTCTCACTCTGGTTTTTCAACCTCTATATGGCCCCTTTGCCCCACCTGATCTCTACATTCTCCTCTAACTTTCAGTGTTATGCGGATGACACTCCGCTTTCCTTCAGGCTCCCCTCAAACTCCTCTCATCCCTCGCTCATTCCCGACTGTATATCCGCAATTCAGGATTGGTGTGCCTCCAACTATCTCTGCCTTAATGTCAGTAAGACGGAGATCCTTCTCATTTAGACTCCTGCCCCCGCTTTCCCTCTCTCACTCTGGCTGCCCGCCTTGGGCCCTCTTCCTTCGCCTTCGTGTGAGGCAAACAATACTGGTGTCATCTTTGACTCCACTCTCTTTCTCTCCTCACATCTCAGACGTTGCCAAGAAGTCCCACTATCAGCTGCTCCTCCTCAAAGGGACTCTTCCCTTTCTCACTTTCCCCCAGAAGCTCACTGTCTGCAGAGCCCTGGTTCTCTCTAGGCTGGACTACTGCAACAGGCTCTTTCTCAATCTGCCTTCCTCTACTATCCAGCCCCTGCAACTAATCCAGAACAGGACTGCAAGACTTATCCTTGGCCTCAAGCACAGGGATCGTATCTCTACAGCCCTGAAATCTCTCCACTGGTTCCCAGTTGCTGCAAGTATCAAGTTCAAGACCCTTTGCATTGTCCACAAGGCTTTCTGGGCCCTGGTCCCGCACTACATCCAACGCTCTCTTCCAAAATATCTTCCTTCTCAAGCCCTTCGCTCAGCTACCTACAACTCTCTAAGGGTTAGACGCTTCTCCAGGAAGAGAGTGGGGGGTAGATCTCTCTCCACTACAGGTGCCTCCCTCTGTAATAGCCTCCCTGCCCCTCAAGCTTTAGCAGACCACCTGAAGTTCTGGAAGCAGCTCAAAACGTTCCTCTTCTCTGCTTTCTCTCTCTCCCTCCCCTGCTGGCCTACCTGACCTACCTGTCTGCTGTACCGACTGGTTGCTTGGCTACCCTCAGAGTCTCACTGAGTCCAGGCTTTTTCTTGATCATTCACCCTTGCACTGCCTCCAGGCCTATCACGCAGTTAGGGGCTGTAACTGTAACCCTACAGTCCCTTGTTCTCCTTGCACTACCCAGAGCTGTGCTGCCCTGACAGCACTTACTTAGAGCATTGCTGCCTTGTTTTTCCCCTCCCCTCTCCCTTGCACTTCCCCCGTCCCTTCCCCCTTGCGCTTCTCGTTATCGCACTTGCACGATCTGAATGAAACAAGGCCTAGTAAGATCGTTTGTCTTGTCCTCCCTCTATCTTCCATCCCTTGTCTTGTCACGCCTAGAAACACTTGTGTGCAGGTGCATTATAAATGACTTATATCATATCATTTGATCACAGATGCCCACAAAAATATACAATGCTGCAGTAAGAAACGGCTGACTGGCAGCACCCAAATGGCAGTCTAGCCAGGTAATTCACTTAGCAGGACTGCTTTATCATAAATGCCCCATTAAAAAAAGTCATACCAAACTGAGGAATGACTAGACTGGCTGCACCAAAATGCCTCTCTAGCCACTAATACCACATATCATGCCTGCTTAGCCTGGACATGGACAGCCATTATAATTTGTCGTATAATCCTGTCCCCCCACACATCCCCTCTCCCTCCCACCCCAACCTCCAAAATCAGCTCCTTGGTCCAGAATTACCTCCATTTCCCTCTTCCTTGCCCCAGAGCTTACGGTTGAGGCTCCTTGCCGCATCGGTAAGTACTGGGATGAGGAAGAGTGGGACTAGGAGTATTGAAGATTGCAGGTAGCTAAATCAAGCATTACTTCCATGTACCTCTACCTCATCCCAGTACTTGTGTATGAGGCAGAGTGCCTTATGCACAAGTACTGTCTTACACACTGGGACGAGGAAGAATAGGGCTAGGAGTAATGAAGATTATGAATACGTAATCCAGGCATTAAACACAAGTATTGGTGCAACACCATTGAGCATTGAGTTGACTGGGATTCAGCACTCCCCCCCACCCCCTGGAAATGTTGGGCTATGTTGACCAGACCTGGCTGACCTACAAAGCAGTTGCCAGACAGAAAAGAACACAGATGTTAAATGGCACCTGGGTTTCTCTGTTAACAAGAACCCACCAATTACTAACATAAAGCAATTCACTGTTAGTACCTGCATTCAAATGCCAAATTTTTTAGGCAATTGAAATCGTGATGTGGGTTTAATACTTGCATGCCAGGGGAGTGATTGGAAGGGTAGAGAGGGAACAGGAGACCACTCATTCTCACAGCAGTCCATAAGTGGGTGCTTTAAACCTTAAAGGAGAGAGTTAACTGCTTGTAACATTGAAGCTGCACTAGAATAGTCTCATAAAAATGCATAAAGAAATTAGATGACCCAAACAAATAAGTTTGCCCCAACCCCACCGCCCATGAAGTTGGCACCCCTCCCAACATTCGAAGGGTTAGCCCCCGAAATGTAGGTTTTGTTGCACCCCTGAACGCAAGCACACACCATTCACCATGTACACACACGCACACCCAGCCATCCATACATTTAAGTGTGCATTCTTTCACCATACAGGCACACCCAGGCAGCCACCCATAAAATTACGTGTGCACCCTTTCCCCATACAGGCACACAGGCTGCCACCTATACATTTAAGTGTGCACCCTTTCACCATACAGTCACACACAGGCAACCACACGTATATTAAAGTGTGCACCCCTTCACCATACACTCGCACAGGCAGCCACCTATACATTTAAGTGTGAACCCTTTCAACATACACTCACAGACGCACACATCATGTGGTTGAGGGGAGCCCTAACACTTAAAAAAGAGATTGGGCCTCATTACAACTATGCCGGACTGTAAACAACGGTGCTGGTAAGCTCACTGGCACTGTTGTTTCCGGGCCGGCATATTACAGCTCTGTGGGCGGTTGCCGTCCTGCCCGGCAGGTCAGACCTGCCAGGCAGAACGGGACCCGGCCGCATAGTTTTCACAGAAGCACCGGCACCGTTATTAATGGTGCCGGTGCTTCTATGGTCCCCATTCCCATAGAGTCCGATAGGACTTTATGGAAATGGGGACTTACCATTTGCCGGAGCCTGACTTCCCAGACCACCGAGGTTGTAATCCCCCGGTGTTACCGGGAAGTCGGGCGCTGGTAAATCATTACGGGTCTGGCGGCAACCTGCTGGTAGCAATGGCACGGTTGCTGCCAAACCCGTAATGAGGCCCATCGTTTCTTTTTGAAGTCACTCTGACCTCGTAAAGAAATAATTTCTGTTACAGAAATAATTTCTTTAGAAATGCAGAGGGAATTCAAAAAGAAAAAAAAATATTTTTTCTTCTTCAAGTGGGGGCCCCTCCCAGGACATGTGCTGGCGGGGCCCCCCGCACCGCGGTGGCTGCGGGGGCCCCTGTTCCGCCAGTGACTAGAATCGTCTCATTACAATGTGTAAAGAAGTTAGATGCTCCCACACAAGTAAGTTTGACCCTCCCTATCATCTCTGAAGTAAGCACCTCTCCCAACATTTTGTGGGGTGGCGCCAACCATGCTTTCCTGCCTGGGGTGCAATCTGGTCTAAGACCGCCTCTGGAGGTATACAACCAGAGAGATCCATAACGGAGCGCTTTACAGAGGTGTACAACCAGACAGATCTATAACGGAGCCCTTTACCGAGGTATACAACCAGACAGATCCATAACGGATCGCTCTACAGAGGTATACAACCAGACAGATCCATAACCAGGCCCTTTTTCCGAATTATACTACCAGACAGATCCATAACTGAGCCCTTTACCGAGGTATACAACACAACAGCTCCATAACGGAGCCATTTACCGAGGTATACAACCAGACAGATCCATAACGGAGCGCTTTACAGCGGGGGAGGATACAGAGGAGGGGTACAGCTGTAATGGGTGGCGGGGAGGAGAGGTGCAGGTGGCTTCTTGCTAGTCAGGTGGGGCGGGGGTGCCGTGATGGCCTGGGCGTTGAGGAGGAGAATGCAAATACGTTTTCTTTCTTCTCGTCGACCCTTCCCTACCCATGTGTGTATATATACTCAACTCATACAACACATATACTCAAGTCTCAAAACTGGGCTCGAATCCATGCCTGTTGCTTTTCCCTAACTTCCTCCTTGGCTAAGATAATTTGGTATACCGGTGTAAACACGTTGCTACGTTTCATGTACACTCATACTCTATAGACTTTATTCTGTTTTGGAATGTGTATGGAAAATAAACAAAAAGGATTGAACAAAGAAAAAAGACCCCATACGTACATAAAATAAGAGGCTAAACGTATGCCGCTCCCGGCCTACAAGTGTCTTAATTGACATCTTAAAGGTAAGCATGGTGGTATATGGGAAGGAAATGTGTATTTGTTTTCACATAGTGAACATCAGAAGGCTAGACTCTTTTCTTCCAATGATCACCATTCCATGTGCCCTGCGCCAAAGCCACAACCATTCGGTCCACGGTTTGGAAGATAGAGTTTGCTTTAAATAATGGTAGATAGTTCACTTACTCATCAAAACTCTCTCATGCTTTTCTTTAGACAAAATACCACTCCAGCTGTTTGCTCCCTGGCCGATTTTGCCATTTTCCCATAATCCGGTGATAACTCCTGATGAAGAAATATATCCGTTTATTAACACCACTGTAATAATAATGCAGTCTGATTAAAAATACAGGTTGCAATTTTGGGTCAGGCGGTTGTTGTTGGTTCATTAGCGGGTAATGGTCTGGAGGTTGGCGGTTCATTACACAGCGCGTGGAGACCATACCAATGGTGCTGCAAACGCCCATTATATTACATTACATTAACGGGTATGGGTCCATCCCCCACACCAACCCCCATACTCTCCATCTGGGACTGGGGAAGGAAGGAAAGTGGGGTGGGGGAATCCCCTACAATTAGGGGTGACAAAGTGCATGGTAAATGCAGCTACGGGTGATCGGAGGGGTCAGTGTTGGTGGGTGTACAGTATTTAGTATGGCAGGAAAAGCAGTCCAGACATGTATAGCCCCCAGTTTTTACTAATATGCTTCGTCTGATCTTTTCACATAGAGATGTGGGCTGGGCATATTTGTGCTTTTTTGTACAGCTGTTGTGGTGTTGTGGGGCGCGGTCGTGTGAAGTGTTGGGCTGTTATTGCTGCTTATTTCCCACTTTCAGGGTCCTTGGGGCTGTCTGGGGCTGGGAGAAACCAGATCAATCCGGGTCTGCGACGGGTGCTTAAATGGCGGCCGATGGGCAGGAATGCTGATTACCTGAGACTGGAAGGCTGAGATATTGACATATTTTAGCATGAATCGATAGTGATTGACTAGTGAGACAGAGGAGTTATTTAATGGGCATACTAAAGGCATGTATTTGTGTTACCGCCCAGCCATCCGGCGGTATTACCACCGGATCACAGGTTTGAGCGGTTCACGTAATTCCCCATTCCCCATTGGCTCCATTGGACCCAATGGGGAATTTAAAGCTCAATTACCGGCAGCGGTATTACCGCAGGGTAATTGCGCGGAAAATCATCTGAGCTGGGCGAAAAACACGCCATACTCATGTTTGGGCGGACCCTTTAACGCAGCGGTAATAGGGTTACTGCCGCATTTAAGGGCTACCGCCAAACTCGTGATCATCCCCTAAGTACTATTGAGCCCAGAATTCAAAGCAGCGCCATCACACGGTCCCACTTGCGAGCTGATCTGATTCCTGACTTTTTTTATGCAAGGGTTTTTAAATATTTTTATTGTAACAAGATGTGTCTTTTTTATCAGTTATGCCGTTTTCTTTTTTCATCATGGGTGTATGCCGATCTTTTAAAACATTTTTTTTAATTGTTAATGACTAGTGTCACATGATATGTTGTACGGTGCTCCGATACTGCATGTCTGTTAGATTTGCACTTTATACAATTGTTTAACAAATATATATACGTAATTAAACAAACGTGAAATAAAATTAATGTCAACCCTTTAATTGTAAAGTCTACACCAACATGTTTTTTCTACCACAGAAAGCCTGAAAATGTCTTGGGACTACCTCTTTAGGCTGTTAAGAGCACACTATTTATCAATGCCAAGAGCACGATATGGCATCTTTCGAGCACAGAAAATTGCCCTTGGCAATGACCCAAAGCACAAAGAAGGTGTTCCTTGGCACAAAAGAGGGTGCATTGTGATCTGTGTCCTGGGAAAACAAATGCACATGTCCTCTACTTGGATGGAGGCAACGAGGCAAAGCCGGATATTACAGTGTGAAAGTCTAGCTTAAGGAAAAACAATGCCAAATGTGTTGAGAACTTGTACTAAATTTGATTTATATATTTGAATTCATTCCTCTGAATGAATGGACTAGATTTATGCTCCCCTCTTACCTATGGTGCTTAGTTTTTAACTATTTCGGAAAGGTTTCTCCGATTACCGTTGCAAAATATAAGTCTTTGATGGTGGCGCATGAAATTTACTCTTTTCAAGTAGCACACTAACTCCTCTGGGAAGTAGACATTCTAGGGGTATGTGTGTGAACCAATATGGGTGCTGTGTCAAGGTCACACGCTTTGGGCTGAGGGATAAGGCCGGGGTCCCCCATGCTCCCCAGACCATTTCCCACTATGAAAGACATGTTCAGTCACTAAGTACCCCTAATGAAGGACCCTCAGTCCTATTTGGATGAAACCGACTAATAGGGTAAGAAGCAAGTCTTCACTTAACCGGCATGGCGTGATGGAGTTGGAAGTCTAACCAGATGGTGTTAATTTGGCTATAGACTTTTATTCAAAATAAGGAGGAAAGCCTACCTCGCCGTAATCCTAGAGGGTGTTTCTCTACCTCAACACAGGATAACTCAGGTGCTCATCAGGATGTAAGTCAAAAGAAACCAAAAAAAAACATCCTCTGTCCAAACCTACTATTCTATCCCATGCACAATGATTGGGCTATAACCAAAGAGGGCGCACAATGGCCAGTCCTGTTTAATGTGTTATCTTGCAGCAGTATCGGCATAAGGAAGAACCCCAAACCTCCTTAAAAACTTACATTCGACCATGCGATGCTGATAATTGCGCTATAACCTCTGGCGTTCTTTCACTCAAAATCCAATACAGAAATGCAGATCTCTCAATATATTAAAAACATGTATATTTAATTCAGATATCGAAACAGCCGACACGTTTTTCGACCCCCTGGTCGTCTTCAAGGCAATTTCATCTGTTATCTGAGTATCCCTGCTGTAAGGGTGTGTATTCTGCTTGGAGTAATTCAACTCGAAAATGGATTTTGTTGGCCCCGTAGCTATTGCTAGAAATCATCAATTTAAATCTTCTTGGAGTATCTGCGCTCGATTTTTACTTGGTTGGCCCCGCAGCCAGTGCTAGAGGTCATCAATTTCTAATAGAGTCGATATCAAACTGTCTCATTCTCTTAATGCTCTGCTGGCTGGTACTGGTCCCAATCTGGTATGCCTGTTCGTATTCACAATTCATTTATTTCTTCCTGGTTCTGATACCATGGGTCAGAATATTGAAGGGATCAATCCCTTGATGCTGGGGTCTATAACTATCACTAACAAACAAAGCAAGATGAAAAGGGGTTCTATGAACTTCATATCCAAGACACCAGAAGAATGGCGCCCTTATCCTGGTGAAACAATCCGATATTGTGTTGACTTAACAATAGTCTCTTGCGATAGGTTCTGCTTTACCAATGACCGACTCCCTTCTCCTGGCCTATTTGGAAGAGATCTTCAGACTGATCCTTGATAGTCCTTTGCACAAGTCTTCAGAAGTCTCTTTTATTCCTCCCAGGGACTTGTGAACAACAAAGTTAAGACTTTAGCAACTCTTCTTATTGCTGGAGCTTTGTCAGGACTTTTTTATATCTTGACTATTAGGGGTATTACTGGCTGACAGTTCTGGATTCTTCTGGTATCTTACACATATGCTGGCTTTCCCACTGGGACAAGCAAGTTCACTCCTGAGGCACTCTTGAGATTTATGGTTTCTTGTGTCACCACTAGGATGAGGGAGGAAGACTGCTACTAAGGAATACTTGGCTCCGGTTTTCTGAGTATCACTACTGTGATGAGGGAGATTACTCACGAGGAATACTTGTCTCTTGAAGTTCTGTGTCACACTACTGTGCCGAGGGCGATCACTCCCGAAGAATCCTTTACTCTTGGTCCTTTGGTATCAGTACTGTGACAAGGAATTCCACTCCTGAGGAATACTGGACTCTTTGGCCCACCTGGCTTTCCTGCAACTCCTGTTACCTGTATCTTTAGTGGGGTGTGCGGCCAGTTATTCTCGGGGTCTCAGGTCACTATTGCCACTGTACTCGTTCAGCGCGTCTTCCTGCTTTCACCCTTTCAGGTCTTTGCTGCCCTACGGTGCTGTTGCTGCAGCGGTCTTGGCGTGTTTTATGGACCTCACAGCCCACCTCAAAGAGGCCACACCACTGCTGCTGGATTCTTCCTGCTTCTGCAGCAAGTCGGGTCCCTCAGACTGTCTCTCGGCACTTTCAGGCAGCGAGTGTTTGAATTTCCCAGGCCCTGCAGGATGGACGGCTGCTTCCCCCACTGCTCTTTCTGCTCTTGAACATCTCTAGTCCTTCCTTTGTCTTTCCTTTATATGGCTAGGCCCACCCCAGTGTAGCATCAAGATTGGTTATGCAATCCTCTGAGGTTATTTTCATGCCTCCTAGTGACCACCTCGTCCCAGTTATTAAATTATCCTCTCTAAAGGTATTCTGTATGTTTCTTTGGTTCTTCTTCGTCTATGTCCTATCTGACATTATAGATGCAATAGTAGATACATTACAATAACATACAGTAGTGGTTTCTGGTTGGGGGGAGAATCTAGTGGTTTCAGGTTGGGAGGAGGAATGAGTCAATAGGCGGATGGTTTTTGGGGACAGGGATTTAGGGAGGTCTTTGACAGGATGGGAGTCCTTATCCTCATGAAGGGAGTATCTCCCTATGAGGTCCTCCTGCATTTTACCATCCCTTGGGGCCCTATTGGGTAGCGGCCACACCTCCCTAGCCTCATATGGAAGGGCTGCCCTCTAGGGAGAAGTGAAGTGATCCCTTGAATCGTAACAGACGGCAGTGAGAATATTTTATCAAAAACCTCCATTAACAAATTGTCGGATCCCCATGACCTCTGTAATGGGGGGAGGTCACTCTTTTCCCCGAAAAGCAGGCACAAGTCCTCATTTAGGTGTTCATCCATTCGCCCCAGTTCTGACTTACTGCACCAATCTCTCAAAAACCTTTGAAAATGATTTGTTATTTATATAGCGCTTTTCCCACAGCACTGTACAAGGAGCATATTTACAAACAATTATCAGATCTATCTTATTAATGCGCCAATCTTACTGCGACAGCCGAAAATGTCAATTTATTTTTATTTCTGACGCCCTTTTCACTGCATATATATGCAGGGGAGACCCCCTGCAGGGTCCCCCATCCCCTCCTTCATTAATTATATACTGTACCCATCCCCCCACATATATATGCATTGAAAATGGGAACATGTTAAAAACATCAACATTTTCGGCTGTATGATCCCCAATTATAACCCACCCCAAGTTGGTACTCGTTTATCGACCTTGAAAGGATGAAAGGCTGAGTTGGCTTTGCCGGGATTCAATCCTCCGACCTACAGATCGCACACAGATCGTAGAAGTGAGTGCTTAACCCAGTGAGCTATCTTGCCGACTTTTAGCCAGACTAGTGATTCACGTTCTTCTGAAGCCCTTATTGATGATCAGGCTTTTGCGGAAGAATGGACGTCTCTAGAAAGTAATATGTCCCACAGTGAAACTTTCAATTCTAAGCACTTGTTACCAATAGCATAATGCTTAATGTATGTGGTCACGAAGGGCTGGCATGGGCAGCGAGACCCACGTAAAGCCTGGTGAATGTGGGGTCCCACATCCACGGGTCAACAATCCACCTGTGGTTTGTATCACAGATGGTAGTGGAGAAGGTTGTTGAATTCGAAGTAGGAGTCCGCTACCTAGAAGGGTGAACACTTGCGGGCTTGAGGTAGCCGCGAAAACTGTTGCCCGCTACTTAGCAACCAGTGGGACAGAAACTGCTAGGCAAGTAGATTGCAGACAAACCTCTTAAAAGTTTGATTCATATATCGCCACCGAGATGTGTGGACCAATCAAATGAGAGGACAAAGAACAGTTTTCCTTCTGCTGGCAAACCCCCACATTCTGTGGAGTAGGCTGCACAGTGATGAAGGGTGTGCAGGCCCCAGCTGCAGGTCCAAATAAAAATCAAGTAGCTCCGTGCCAGCGAGTGAGGTCCTGTGAGGAACGTGGTGGTGCGCAGGAGCGGCGACGAGTAAGCAAATCCGGTCTGCATTGCCACAAGCCTCTACCCAGAACATCCAAGGGTTGGTTCCTGATTTATACATAGAACAGTGATAGTGCCAGATGGAATTTAGGAAAAAACCGGGACAGTCCAGCCTAGAGCTGTGACTAATTAAACATTGTTTTATTTAATTCTAGATAAGTGTAAAAAATTATTTGGTTATGAAAATACAAGTATAAATCTGATTCAATAAAACATCATAGCTAAAGCATTCATTCATACTCCATACATACCATTCAAAAACAGTTCATTATTTTGATAATTAAAGGTTTTAGTATAAACTTTTCCAATATACTTAATTGCAAATTCAATTCACTAGTAATTGTCCACATTGTAGACGTTATCAACTATAGGTGTCCCAAAATATAGTTCTTTCATTTGTAAAGGACTTCCAGTGTATCAATAGTTTCAACTCAACAGTGTCTGGTGGATTTCTTCCAGACCATTGTATGTCTCCTTCACGATATGTGAACATTTATTATTTCTAAAAATAAACAAATAACATACTATTAAAAACTTTGACAGCTCATGTCTCTTCTTTCCTGATTTAACCAACATACCAGCCAAGGAGACCCTATTAGATGTAACACCTAAACCCTGAGCATTGGTTCCAAGGATTGATTGTTCCATACTCACCTTTCCTTTCATGCGGAGAACTCTTTGCATTGGAACACTGGTCAGGCGATATGCGGGCAATGGAGCACGATGGCTTGCAGCATTTTGCTGCATCATCAGTTTCGGCTCAGACCTTGGAATTGAAAAGAGCTACTTTTCCTTGTAACGCTTCTTCAGCTTCACCGTTCACCGACAAGTCTAGCGTGTGCCACAATCTTGGTGCCACGGGTCTTCTCAACACAACTTTGGGGAAAGATCATAAGCGGGTCATGGGACTCAATGAAAAGCCACCTCTGCCCCACAGTTAACAACAACACAACAATGTTCACACAAACAAAACTGATAGCTGGACCAGTGCTTGAATTCAACTGTTCACAGGAATCAATTTTGCTTAACGGACACGCACTCTTGACACTGTTGCCACGTCAGTTTGCGTAAGACGCTTCAGGCTGCAACCTAGTGCAGTATTTACTTTTGCTTCTGTCCTGGCATTGGCGACGTTGGCTTCACTTATGTCTTAGTAAATATAGCACCTGGGCCCTCAGGCCTGCATTTGTTCTGATGGAATAACACCAGTGATGTTCCTTTCTATGACTTGCAGTGCAGTGTCATGGGCAAATGTGGCACAATTGAGCCACATCAGCATGTGGATATGTGGAGCTCCCCCGGATTGGTCCTCTTTCAGCAGAAAGAAATGTTCAATCACTCGAAGAGGAGGGAAATCTTTACTGCTGATAAAATGCAACATGGCATTGATGGCTTGGTGAAAGTAGCTAGAATCTCTCAGTGGATCCATTGAACAAAGTTCACTGGCACTTTTCATATAAATATCTTCTGGTGTTTGTAGTATGTAGGCAGTCATGTAAATCAACCTGTCCATACTCTAGTGGGGGCTGGATATGGCTCCTTAGCACACTCAGCACATGAGCATGACGCAGGAACCAATACGCACTTGTACCTGAGATATTTGTCATGATGTTGGCATAGCTCTCAACTCACATGCTTTTGGCGGGTGTCACCCGCCTTGTAAAGGGCTGACTCACCCGCCAAGCCTCCTGCACGCCCATTCATTCCAATGGGCCTCTCACCCGCCAAAAACAAAATCGGGTGATTTCACCCGCCTTTGCAAGACAATGGTTGAGAGCTATGTGTTGGTATTGATTGACTCTGAAACCCCATCTTTGTCTTTAACACATTTAACAAGTTCACTTGCTGTTATATTTCCAAAGTGAGGGCCAGTTCTGAATGCAAGTTCAACACCTTAGCACAAGGTGGACACTTTGCGCTCAAAGAATATATGAGCAACGAATTCTTTGTTTTGTTGGAACCTGGTATCTTCAGTGTCCATTCTTAGAGAAGGGTACTTTGACATGCTTGTATCTTTGGCTCGCTCATCATATCTGCCTGTTTCTCTTTGGGGGAAAAGGAGTGGAAAGCAACGAGCTTCCAAGCTTTTTCCCCAAACCTTTAACAGACCCTTACCAATACTTATAGTAAACTTTCAAAGTATTGGTCATGACACCTTGGAAATGCATTCAGAGTATTGTGCAATGGTACATGTCATTGCAGCAGGACTGAAACATTCAAACTGACCAGTTTGGGGGTATGTCTTGCTAGAATTCGAAAGTGTTTTTTATCCCTTTGTCAACATTTATATAATTACAATATTGATTGTGTTTTGCCTAATTTGACCAGTTCTTTGCAAATCGTTTTGTATTTGGAGGGCATACCACTGACCAACAAAATTGAAGACTGGATCAGTTTATGTGCTACTCCCAGTGTTCTATCATTCTCTTTAAAATAGGGCGGTAACTATGCAACCTTGCCACAGATCAATAAATTTCCTCCGGACACAAGCTGTCCATAAGGCCCTTTCACTTGCTTCATCAATAATCTATATAGTTGCACAATACCCTATGAGGACCTACACACATTCAGATTTGATTGTAATTATGCAACAGTTATATTTGAGTTATATTGAATTTGGGTTCTGAAGAAGCCACAAGGCGAAACACGTATTGAGCCTTGATTAAAGCTTTTCAAACTATTTGGACATAATAAATCTCACATGCAAAAAAATCAGGAATATAATATGTTTACTTTTCAAGAGTATGAGCACCATGTAAGTCAATCAACCGCCACATTATCTACTACCGATTTGCAGAAGTACAATCTGATTGAGCACATAGCAACAAAGGACAACTATAATGAACTACCCTAATCTAGGGAGTTAATGGAGCATCAGAGCAACACTGCAGATTGTGTTTAAATACTCTGCTGGAATGCACACTTATGTAAATATGGCAGTGACTTTTGCGCACTTCATATACACAAACTGACATACTTTCTGCATACATACTTTACACTTCCAGAAAAGATTCTACAGCTGAAAATCATCTGGATTTTACACATGCCTAAATCATGCCTTTTTAATGTGCAAGTGAATTTTTGGTGTGCCAAAATCTTTGTGAGTCAGCACTGTAGATGTTTAGTAAACCACTAAGAAAGTCTCTCCACACTTCTCTGAAGATTTTACTCCAAGGACTATTCCAACCGGAAATATGGACTTGCACTCAAGAGTGTCCATGGAATTTTCACATGGTCAGAAGATGATCGCTATTGCCTTAGGTTGCTCAAGCACCACGATTGCTCCTCTGTGTTGTGATAAAGTCACATACTGGAGGCCACAGGATGGGTATCTGCAGGCTGGGAACCATGGCCTGTATCATTATGTTAGATCCAGGGGTAGTGCATGGAGTGATCCCTACTAGCCTCATCTGATCCCTAGCCTCAAAATCTATGCACCATCTTGCGACAGTGAATATGCCCCATGCACCCCAAACAGAAGCTACTCTATGCATTCAGACATGCAGAAACGCTATAGTCTTGTGCAAATGAGCTAGAAACATTTGTGTACAGGCGCGTTATAAAGGACTTATCATATCATGAAGTTCAGGTTGTGAGTTTCTGCTCGCAGACGTCTGCGAGACATATTCAGCAAAAAAACCTCCATGACTAACCAATGCAATAACAAGGGGGATGAAGATTCGAAACAGTGTGATAATCTGACTTGGTTGGGATCGGTTCGCTGCTCGGAAGACTCTGCAAGCCTCTCACCCTTTGAGCTCATGTATGGGAGAGAACCTCACTATATCCTCAACATACTGAAGTAGAGCTCAGGAAGACTCCGCTTTGAATTTACCCATGTGTGCAATGGACCCAAGAGCGGATGGTTTGGTCTGGGAATGGGTGACCCAACAGATGCAATAACCTCAAGACAAACAGAAGCTGCTTTAGGATCACCAGGCACAAGTACGCCAATCCAAGGCTATCATCCTACCCCTTGCATCAGAGAATAAACTCCTAGCCAGTGGCACAGCCTATATTCCATCATGAAGGAAATGAGTACATTAAATACTTATGTCCAGCAACCAAACAGATGGAAACCCTCCCAAATCTATCATGTGAATTGGGTAAAGTAGTGGAACGACTGGCTGATCCTGTCCGAGTGGCTACCACTAGAAGGGAGGGTCTGGAAGACGTGATCTGCCCTCAGCCCAAAGAATTATAAAACGTTTAGTATGTTAGCCCTCCCTCTTAACAAATGTTATATATCATTTGTTGACATGTTTAACTAGTTCTCAATCCCCATGTCAGGACAAATGTGCTTTAAAATGTACTATTTGCCCCAATTTTTCCAAATGTTCTTGTAGGAGGCTCCCCTTAAATCTACTTACCACAATGGGGGCGATTTGAAAAATATTTCCGGGATCACTTATAGTTCCCAGTCCACCCTTGCCAATTCTAGTTCTGCTTTCTGACAGCACTGAAGCCAAAGGCCTTTTCTTGGACAGAACCACAGCTCCAACTTTACTAGTATCCAACTCAGCCACGGATGAGTGAGGAGGACAGAGTGGCATGTTGGCAGATGTTTTGCCCTTTTTACATCGGGAAGAGGGACGGAAGGGGTCAGACCAACAGCCACTTCCAGTTTTGCGTGTAATTCCTACATATCTCCCCACTGCATCCCCTGGACTGCTGGTCAAGAAGGACAACACAGAAGTTGGGAAAAGGGACACAATGTGGTCCATACCCACCAAACAATTGTATTGGGTAATTGGGAGCATAGCTCAGGGGCAACGTGCTCACCTTGGAAGCAAGACGACACGGAGCCCCACAGGTTCGATCCCTGGGTCCGCGCTTAGGAACCTCTGGGTATTAAGTGCGTTATGAATAACATGTGATATCATTGTGAGCTTGGTAGTCAAGTAGCAACAGAAACAAATGAAGCATTGCTCTCGTTGACTATCAGGGGCCATTCAGAACTCCTGGTCAGAATATCTCACGCTGTTCAAAGTTACACATCTGCAAGTCTATAGGAGTCTGAGTCACATATGGAGGTCCGGGGATCCTTATGTACTTTATCAGTCAATGCCGGGAGGAAGCTGCAGAGTTCTTCAGTGTTCCGGGGCTTTATATCAAAGTAGAGGTTACGCGGAAACGGGAACTGTAAGAAGAAAAACATAAGCAGAACCCGCAGGATTGATGTGTTGCTTCAGATCAATCCCATGCCGTTTCCATGACTACTTCTCAGGAAATCCCTGTACTTATACATTGTGTCGCCCAGTGACGAAGAACCCTCTTGCCCACTATGCGGTCAAGAAGATAGGATCTTTTGGCAAGAATGGGAAATATTTGTCGGGGTGAGATCACTGGTGCCAACAGATAGGTGAGTTTTTCGAAGAAAGGGGTGCTTCTTTGCAGAGGTAAGTGACTAGACATTCAGCCTCTTGCCTTATGGGGTTTTAATGTTGCTGCCCGGCAGAGATTGAAGCTGCAATGGGCATGGAATGAGTGTTTGTTGTGTCTTCTTTGCCTTCTGTCGTGCCCGACCATGACTTCCGTGGTTATACTGTTGCTTAACAGGAACCACCACAGATTCGTGGTCAGTTTAATCCATTACACTTTCCTAGCTTCTCAGTTGTCGTTCCGCAAGTGTCTAATGTATCGGGAATGGCAGATTACTGCGCTGCAGATTTGGTCGAAGGAGAATTGGTCTCAATTGTTTTTGCCGAATTTTGCTACACATATATGTGGGGGTGGTGTATGGGAGGCAGGTCAAAGAGACCCCCCCTCCCCTGCAGTCCCCTCCTTGTGATGTCCATGACACATCAGGGGCCCCCCTGCCACCAGGGCCCAGGTGGTGGGTGGACCACTGGCCGACACATCGACTAAACATACTGTATTAGGCTAGGCCCAGGAAACCATTTTGAAAACCAGACATGACTCCTTGTGCGCTGCAGCACGGCCCCCACCTAGAGAGTCCTCGTCTACCCTGTTGCATCCGCTCCTTGGCAGATCCGCTGAAAGCCCGTTCCCACGAGCAGTAGGACATGAGCTAGTGTTAGAGCAAACACTGTATCTTTCACCTTCCGCAGTGCATCATTATCCTCAGCGTGACCCGGGCAGCGGGGCTGGCTTGGAAAATAACTGTAAACCGTCCTCGATGAAACAAAAGCCTTAATCCCACACCAGGAAACTGCTCATACGTATATACATATATGCATATATATTGCAGTACAATGATATCCCTTGTGCACAACCTCTGCGTCAAAAATCTACAAACACTGTACGAACCGAAGAATGTGTCATTGTGCGACCACATGGTCACAATACTCAAATCCCCTCAGTATGCACCACACTCAGGGCTCCTGGTCTCCTACTATGTGTCTCTCTAGGGGTAATGTAAAGTGAATGATACCAAGCCCTTATGCCATGACTACCCTGATGCTGCTAGAGTACAAAGGAAGACAAGCACAACAGTATTGTGAGCTCATGTAAATAAGATACATAGAATGCCATTAAGTGAAAATGTACAGGTTTAATGTGTATTACTGCTGTCAACCGTATGGGTCTGTTGCTCCTGCGTGCTCCACCAATCCTAATGCTACCTCACGTATCATGTTTACAGTGTGATGCTAAAACTGCTAATATCGCAAATACTTACCCTATAGTGACTACTAATGGAACTGTAGATATAGTTAACGAATTCTGAAATGATATGTACTGATGTAAATGCTATAGATGTGTGACTCCTTAGCCATTTAATATTATGCGAATCCCTTCGTTTCACAGTTTGCAGCTTGCTAGAGGAATATCATTGTGGGCATATCCAAGGCCACCTCTCCTCCCTTCCCATTGAAGCCTGCCAGAGAAAGCAAAGGCCCGAGCGACACCGCCTCACCTCCCCCAATTCGGCTGGAGCCGTTTCAGGCATTCATGATTCCCCCGCAGCTCACATGGCTACGAACAGCCACCTGAATCATTTACAGCCAGCAGCAAAATCCGGCCATAACCAGAGGCCAGAGGTGCCCCCTCATAGGTCCCACGACCCATCAGTTTACCCCAGATTAATGACGCTTGTAAAAGAAGACACCTAATATTGCACCAACCTTGTGTAAAAGCATCCATCATGACTTCTAACGAGACCCAAAGCCCGGACAGCTTACCCAATGCCCTGAGACCCGACCCAGTGGCCCATGACACCTAGCCAACAGGATATCAGCTACCCTGTACTGATGTATCGCCAAAGTACCCCACCTAATGCGCATTCCTCCTGTGTTATATTAACCTGTAGAATAACCTATTGTAGGATTTACAGGACAACTGACATTGCAGCATTGAATGAATGGGGTGTGCCTGGCCCTTAGGGCAGAAAGCCAAGAAAGACATCCATCAATGACACTGACCACGCCTGACCGGACAGCGCCTCCCGGATGAGCCCAGCTGCCCTGCCCACCCCACGTTGGCACCCGGCGGTGTCCACCAACCACTGAGAGACGCATCACAGCTGCACATATAGTTAGTCAACGCCACCCAATCCCAATGCACATGTGCCCCCTCTAGTGTGTAGGTGCCTATGATACTTTTTGTAAATAAAAACGCCTGTCTTTGCTATTGTCAGACAGAGCGCTCTCGGAGTTTGCAGAGTTCTTTGCATGCCCTATTTTGACTTAGATAAAGCTTTCCTTAAGCTCACCCGCACTTGCTCCTTGCCTTATTCCCATTCGTGGGAGAGTCCATTCTAGGGTCGTGCTATCTGGGGACGCTCGCCTTCAGTGGGTTTAGGGAAATGATTATTGTAGGGTGTTAATGTGGGGGGCTTCGGGAGTCTCCCCCTGCATTTATATGCAGCAAAACCAGTCTGTCAAAAAAAATAATTCGACCAATTCTCCTTCGACCAAATGTATTCAATGTAATTACCCTAAACCTAATATACCCACTTCCTGCCATAAAACTCCACCATATTCATTCGGAGAAGTTGCGGTAGCCACTCGTGCACAGGTTACGGCAAGCCCATGAGCTTGTGAAGGGAAGAACACCCACTCATTGACCTGTGTGGCTGCCAGCCCCATCACGCCCATGATTAAGCCAGATGAATCACCACTCGGAGCACCAAGCAGAACTGGTGACTCACTTAATGACTTCTTCTGACTCAATAAGGATGACGCACTGTTTGGCACAATTACTCAGATTACTCAAACTCATAATTACTCAACATAACTCAACAAAAGGGCCAATTAGGGCGTGGATTTGTGGACTGGTTTTGTGGCAGAGACTTACGGATGCCTTAGCAGTGATACTCTGAGATGTGAGCAGATATATGTGCGAAAAAGATTTTTAAAATGTGTTGTTTACTTTGCCTGCTTACGACTCAAGATCATGTGGCATTATTCTGTGTTCAGTTGCAACTTATTAAACATGTTAAGAACTTTGCTTGACCTTCTCGAAGGATACCACAGATTCTCCTTCCATGGTCCAACACTTTGCAACAAAATCCTGCTTCCCCATCTATTTTTATTTAAAAGTTAAAATGTGTTTGTGGCGGGATTTGTTGCGAAGCATTGTTCCTTATACATTTTACCAATCTGCACCAAAATGTGCATAGTTGCCTGTCAGGACCCTCCGGACATTACTGGCTATATGACATTTGGACACCCCACCCCCTTCCCTGGATTTCAGCACAAGTCAGAATTTGTGGGTTTGTGGCTTGGCGAAGCATTGTTCCTTATGCAATTCCACACCGTTTTACCAATCTGCTCCAAATTATGCACAGTTACCTGTTAGGAGCCTACAGAAATTACCGGCTACATGACATTTGGTCACCCCACCCCGTTCCACCGGATTTCAGCACAAGTCCAACATTTTTGCGGGTTTGTAGCTTGGAAAAGCGTTGTTCCTTATACAATTCCACACTGATTCACCAATCGGTACCACATTTTGCATAGTTACACGTTAGGACCTGTTAGGCAAAATCCCGTGCAGTGCCCTTAGGGACCACTACACACGATTAAGGCCACAGGTGGCAATGCAAGTTTTATCTTTGGTACAAGCCTGTACTACTAAGTTATAGTGGTAGCAGTAGCAGAGCAGCCAGGCTTATCTCACGAGTATATGAGCAGTAGCAGAGATTACACCAAGGGACCACAATTACTGTGACTCAAGCAAACACTGACTCAAGGTTTCAGGTAAAACATAAGTACATTTATTTTTAAACCATTCGTTATAAACACAACACTTCTATTAAACTTAAATAAAAACCACACGTTAAATATACTACAACTAACCAATTCACTTTGTACAGTAAGTCTCAAGGTAAGTACCCTGTGTTTGAATGGACCGGTGTTACGAACAAAACACGTTACCGCGAATACAATTGCGATCACTTTTTGACAGTTCGGTCTACTAACTAAACGCATATCCGTGACATGAAATGCTACCGTGGTAAAAACACACTTAGCACTTGAGATATCCAGAGGGAGTTGGAGGCAAAAAATCACAGGCAATATTTTGGTTAGGCAGGCAGAATCAAGAAACACTGAAAGACAGGAGTTCAAAAGTCAAAGGGCCAGAGCCAGGGTTGAAAGACATCGGGGCCTGTTGCCGAGGATCACACAGTCAGATAGTTCAAGATTCAACGTAGCCAAAAGTACTTCGATATTGTCAATGTTCGGAAGCAAAAGTTATAAGAAGGAGGGAAGCCTTGGAAATGAAGAAAAGGGATTCACCCAGTTTCCTCAAGCAGAACACAGTACCTTGTTCCAACGGTGCAGCTGGTGACTTGCCAGTTGTTCCTAGTGGATTCCCGCAGACCCACGATTCCTGGAGCTTCGTTGTGAAGGGGGACGTCTGAAGGGGGTCTGCACCACACAGGGGTGAGGCCGGCAGCAGCGACACGGAATAAAAGGTGCGCTCCTTAAAAACAGGAGAGGCTCTTCAGGTGGCTATCCGGACCACTACAGCTATGTGCAGCCATTTTGACCAAGGAAGAGGATCCTCTGGCTGTGGAAGATGAGCTGGTTATCCCCACCAAGCTCAAGGGAAGACGACTCCGGACTGGATCTTCTCTGAGTCGTTGACGGTAGATAGCTCAGGACTGCAGCAGGGCTTCACCGGTACGGGGTAGTTGCAGCAGTCGACCTCTCCTCCGGTTCTCGTCGGTTCCTTGTAGTTCCAGTGATGACTCTCTGACTTCTAGCCCAAGAGACCGGCTTTTCATGCGCAAAACCCCCATTCACACAGCCTGGCTGTCAATCACTCAGCAGGGGGGGTTGTCCAGCCCAGACAACCGCCTTGACCAATCGTGACAAAGTGCAACTTGGGTTTCCTAGGATACCCTGTGCAGGGCTGACTACACCCCTCCCTCACATTCAGCCCACCTAGACACCCAGGCGCCTTGAGGAGGGCTTCTAGGTAGAAGCACGCCAAAAGACAGCAAACAAAGAAGGCAAACCTGCATTGCCGCGCAAAGCAAAACACAAGAAGGAGTTTAACAAAAAGAAATGGTGAATAAACCTCACCGGAACCAAAAGAAAAAGGATTTGGTCAAGCGGGTTTAAGTTTCTAAGCTAACACAATAGCCTACAATACTGCCACGGTTATATAAGATAGCCGCGGTAGAAAGTTAGGGTAGATACCACTGCCACCAGCCATGTCTAAATGTTAAAAGAGCGAAACAGTGCTCTAGGAGCTATAGATAAAAAGGGATACAAATTAACCCTTTCCAGTACTCCATGGAAGATGGGGTGTACTGGACCTGTGGTAGATTGACTATGTAAGGTTAATGGTACCTTTACCCTTTTCTGGGGGACCTTAGTCGCCTCAGAAATGGAGTCGGTGGGAGTCTGAACGACAACCCTGTGCCACTGCATAGAAGGTGCTGGGTGACACACACAAAGAAGGGGGCTACTGAAGTGGTGTACTTCAGAGCCCACAATCACAAAAACAGGTGAAAACATAGCAAATACATGTAAGAGTGGGGGAAAAGCTCTCACTCTTACCAAGTGGAAAAAAATAAACTCCAGCAAAGCTGCTGGGCGACTCACTAGGTGAGGGAAATCAGCCATAGATGAGAATTCTCCCTAACAGGACCCTCTGGACGTTACTGGCTACATGACATTTGAACAGCTCACCCCGTTCTCTGGATGTCAGCACAAGTCAAAATGTGTTTGTGGGTTTGTGGCTTGGCAAAGCATTGTTACTTGTACAATTCCACGCTGTTTCACCAATCTGCACCAAATTATGCAGTTACCTGTTAGGAGCCTCCAGAAATTACTGGCTACATGACATTTGGACACCCCAACCCTTTCCCCAGATTTCAGCACCTTCACACATTAGACGGTTGCCTGAAATCAGCGAAACATCAATGTGGTCGTAGAAGGACCGGTCCCGACACCAGGAACAAAATTCAAGGTGCAGGCGTTAGGATGCATGGTTTCCAAGATATTTGCACTGCCACAAACTGCACCGCGCCACTGTGAGGCAACAGGTGGGGAGAGAGCACAGAAGGTCCCAGTATGCAGCAACACACCAACTCTCGCCTTCCCCCAACCTCTCGTGCCCATTCTCAGTGCAGTTTACTTCAGAGCGCAAAGCGCATCAAACAATAAGCGAATCGGAACAGCGACTAGTGTTCTCATGTCTGTCTACAGAACCCGCCTACAGGATCAGTGTTATAATGTATGTCTACAGAACCCGCCTACAGGATCAGTGTTCTCATGTCTGTCTATAGAACTCACCTACAGGATCAGTGTTATCATGTCTGTTTACAGAACCCGCCTACAGGATCAGTGTTATCATGTCTGTTTACAGAACCCGCCTACAGGATCAGTGTTATCATGTCTGTCTACAGAACCTGCCTACAGGATCAGTGTTATCATGTCTGTCTACAGAACGCGTTCAGAGAACGGGTACTTCTACTAGTCAGTCTATAAAGAATCCCAGCTGGTTCCAGTAGAGTGTCAAGACAATCTTATTCACCAATGTGTGAGGTGGTACATTTAGTATGGCATAAAAGCCAAACATGATACAATTAAATGAATAAACATATTAACTCTTGAGATGCGTCCCTGTAACAACAAGAGATTCAAATGTAGGTAGTGTTGAAATTGACTTTTTAAAGTCTGGCTAACCATGTCCATAGGAATTCATTTGTGGATGGATTATTTGAAATATTCGGTCCTATCGAGGAAACACTTAATCAGCAAAATGGTTACCTAAAGAACCATAGACTTCAGGCCAGAGGCGAAAGACACAAAACGCAATGAGGCAGTAGACACCAAACGCCCACAGCTCTGAGTCCCGCGACTACCACTGCATCAACATAACTCCATGCATAGCCCTAAGCCACTACTATGCCAATCAAGTGAAGGCCCATACCCACATAGAGGGCAGTCACTGGAAGGGTTAGACACTGGGTACAAACCCAAGGCCCAGGGCATGTTTACCAAATGAGCACCCGCAGAAACAACCAACCAACATGCAAAGGCATGCAGAGATGCCATGAATGAATACAGCACACTACAAAAGAACATTACTAATGCTTACCACAAAATGAGATGTATGCGAGCACCAATGCAGCAGATCAAGGGAGTGCACGCCATGTCAGGAAAGTAATGTGCAACCCGAAATGACACACAAGTCAAACATCAGAACAGGCAGAAAACCACTGACACACAACACATAGATAACAGGGCGGATGTTAAACAGTACCTTTGCCATTGTCTGTGCCCCTTCAGCCACAATGTGAAGGACGATGGGACGACATACACCACAAAGGAACACCTACAAACATGAGCCGCCCTAATCATGATATAATAGGTTATTTATAACGCACTTAATACCCAGAGGTTTCTAAGTGCAGACCCGGGCATCGAACCTGTGTTGCTCCGAGTCGTCTTGCTTTCAAGGCGAGCACGTTGCCTCTGAGCTATCCTCCCGAGACAATCCCCACCCATTGACGTTCAGAAAAAGGCTAAAAACTTGGCTGTTCACATTCAGCGCCACTCCGGCCAGCGAGAGACTACAGACTATATTCATGAGGCCCAGCAGTGAGACTACAGACTATATTCATGAGGCCCAGCAGAGAGACTACAGACTATATTCGTGAGGCCCAGCAGAGAGACTACAGTCTATATTCGTGAGGCCCAGCAGAGAGACTACAGACTATATTCGTGAGGCCCAGCAGAGAGACTACAGACTATATTCGTGAGGCCCAGCAGAGAGACTACAGTCTATATTCATGAGGCCCAGCAGAGAGACTACAGACTATATTCATGAGGCCCAGCAGAGAGACTACAGTCTATATTCATGAGGCCCAGCAGAGAGACTACAGACTATATTCATGAGGCCCAGCAGAGAGACTACAGACTTTATTCATGAGGCCCAGCAGAGAGACTACAGACTTTATTCATGAGGCCCAGCAGAGAGACTACAGACTATATTCATGAGGCCCAGCAGAGAGACTACAGACTTTATTCGTGAGGCCCAGCAGAGAGACTACAGACTATATTCATGAGGCCCAGCAGAGAGACTACAGACTATATTCGTGAGGCCCAGCAGAGAGACTACAGTCTATATTCATGAGGCCCAGCAGAGAGACTACAGACTATATTCATGAGGCCCAGCAGAGAGACTACAGTCTATATTCATGAGGCCCAGCAGAGAGACTACAGACTATATTCATGAGGCCCAGCAGAGAGACTACAGACTTTATTCATGAGGCCCAGCAGAGAGACTACAGACTTTATTCATGAGGCCCAGCAGAGAGACTACAGACTATATTCATGAGGCCCAGCAGAGAGACTACAGACTATATTCATGAGGCCCAGCAGAGAGACTACAGTCTATATTCATGAGGCCCAGCAGAGAGACTACAGACTATATTCATGAGGCCCAGCAGAGAGACTACAGACTTTATTCATGAGGCCCAGCAGAGAGACTACAGACTATATTCATGAGGCCCAGCAGAGAGACTACAGACTTTATTCATGAGGCCCAGCAGAGAGACTACAGACTTTATTCATGAGGCCCAGCAGAGAGACTACAGACTTTATTCATGAGGCCCAGCAGAGAGACTACAGACTTTATTCGTGAGGCCCAGCAGAGAGACTACAGACTATATTCGTGAGGCCCAGCAGAGAGACTACAGACTATATTCGTGAGGCCCAGCAGAGAGACTACAGACTATATTCGTGAGGCCCAGCAGAGAGGCTACAGACTATATTCATGAGGCCCAGACTATATTCATGAGGCCCAGCAGAGAGGCTACAGACTATATTCGTGAGGCCCAGCAGAGAGACTACAGACTATATTCATGAGGCCCAGCAGAGAGACTACAGACTATATTCGTGAGGCCCAGCAGAGAGACTACAGTCTATATTCATGAGGCCCAGCAGAGAGACTACAGACTATATTCATGAGGCCCAACAGAGAGACTACAGACTATATTCGTGAGGCCCAGCAGAGAGACTACAGTCTATATTCGTGAGGCCCAGCAGAGAGACTACAGTCTATATTCATGAGGCCCAGCAGAGAGACTACAGACTATATTCATGAGGCCCAGCAGAGAGACTACAGACTATATTCATGAGGCCCAGCAGAGAGACTACAGTCTATATTCATGAGGCCCAGCAGAGAGACTACAGACTATATTCATGAAGCCCAGCAGAGAGACTACAGACTATATTCATGAGGCCCAGCAGAGAGACTACAGACTATATTCGTGAGGCCCAGCAGAGAGGCTACAGACTATATTCATGAGGCCCAGACTATATTCATGAGGCCCAGCAGAGAGGCTACAGACTATATTCGTGAGGCCCAGCAGAGAGACTACAGACTATATTCATGAGGCCCAGCAGAGAGACTACAGACTATATTCGTGAGGCCCAGCAGAGAGACTACAGACTATATTCATGAGGCCCAGCAGAGAGACTACAGACTATATGAGGCTGTGTCCTCTAGCATGCATGCCTCTGGGCTTAGCGTGCTCTACACATGTACAAATAAATACATCGGTACAAATATAGCATCAGAAAAAGGACCTGCACAGAGCGCTACCATGCTCTCTAGAGCTGGCACAGCTAAGAGCTGATGCCCCAGCTGACCCATGCACCTGCGGGTAATGTTTGCACCAGAAGGAGGGCAAAGATGCGCTGCAGGTTGCATAAGCACAGAACACTGGCACACTACATCTGGTGCAAGTGCAAACACACTGGCTCATTAAGAACCTCGGGCAAAACCTCCAGCGCATGATAGGGGACAACATGACTTGCCAGAAGATACCCCACATGCCATGTCGGCAGACATCAACCTGCCCCTGGCGCAAGCTATTTTGCGACCGGTTCACTGCAACAAACCACAGGAGGTGCCAACCCTCCTTCAGCAAAGCAGCATGGGCAGTCACAGATGTGCCGAAGCTACACCTGGCAGACAATGGCACCATTCAACACCCTCGTAGGACATGCTCACCGACAAGGGGGCATTATATGGCATTGCCATCTTCCACATGGCCATCAGGGGGGAAAGAGGTGGGGTGCTAAAACGGGGCACACGCGTGCAACAGATGCAGCATCTAGAGGGACATTGGCACCCCACAATCTATCTAAGCCAGTGCATATGCTGAAGTCAAATCACACTTTTGAAGACTGGAGACCTACAACAAGGCTGCCTCATGCTACACAACATGGCAACAGATGGCACTGGACCAACGGTACAGAGTCATTCAAAGACAACCACAACAACAGCGTTCATGT
This sequence comes from Ambystoma mexicanum, assembly GCF_040938575.1. Classification (NCBI taxonomy): domain Eukaryota; kingdom Metazoa; phylum Chordata; class Amphibia; order Caudata; family Ambystomatidae; genus Ambystoma; species Ambystoma mexicanum. The sequence goes on along the minus strand of NC_090938.1, from coordinate 107,205,626 downwards.
GAGAACTGAGGAGAGGCCACAGCCTGGGGAGCAAATAACAAGCCACCGTGCAGTGCACGGCCAAGGCACAGGGCTCTGCAGAGTCGCAAACATCTGCAACTCTCCTGCCTGTCATCACGGTGGGGGGCGGGGAATAGTGCCATCCCTGGCTAGTGCCATGTAGTCCCATGGAGAGCCCTGCTAGAGGCCTAACCAGTGTACTGACTTTTGCAGATAACATCTGCTCAGTAACTGTTTGCGCCCTCGCATCGCTAGGTAATACCGGGGGTACCGCCTGGCTAGCACCCGCCAGTGTCACCTGCACTGACCTGCTTAGCCCAACTGTTGTGTCCACACCTGGAGCAGTATTATGAAAATGACCTGGCCAATCAGCTCCCATGCCTTGTATGGTTGAGGTAGACTGCAGGGCAGCTGGGTCTGTGGTGTGTAGTACTGGGAAATTGATTGTATGGGCAATGAGGTTCCAACGTTTGCAGTGATATGTGATGCCTGGGGTACTGGATTCCCCTCCTAGATATGGCAGACTCTCCTTCTCGCTGCGCTGGGCACATGAATGGCACCTAGGCACTTTCAACTAGCTCTTGTAATGCACAGGAGCACCTGCTGGTGTCTGTTGTGCACGAAACAAGTGCAACACATCTTGCCACACAGACTATCCCTCTGCACAGACAACAGGCAAGCCATCACCAGTGTCTCAGTAGCCATTCACTGTCTTTCCAGAGTCATGTTGGCCCTTCATTCCTGATGGACCCTTCATTGTTCTGCCACCTCCACAGCCTGTGCTACATGCCTTTAAAAAAATATATATATATATATATTGCAATTAGTTTCATTAAACCTTTACAGAAGAAAACAAGAAAAGCAAATAAGAACATAAGTAAATCGAAACATACATTAATAAATAGTAAGCATAGTAGGTAAAAATCAGAATTATTTACATTTGGTAATGATAAAAGAGAAAGAAAACTTTAGGAATTTGGAACACTGAGGCATGTACAAAAAGTACAAGTCAAAAACTCAATCTTTAGAATAAGATACATTAGCATCGCATAAACCATGAGCCACGACCAAAAGACTCAATGAGTAAAGCAGATTTGAGCAGGCGATTATTTGATGCTTAGGCTCTATAGGCTCTACAGGTCTTTTGAAATCTCCACCACCCCACCTATGACCCGTCTTCTTCCCATGACATTGCCCAGTCACTAGTGACATCCTCATAACCTCATATCTTAATCTCAGTCTCCCATAGCTCGGTGGTCTGCAGGGCTGCCCGGTCTTCTGATGATGGTGGGGTGCTGTTGCTTTACTTGTGAAAGACTTCTCGTGTCTCCATGCTGCTAAGCAGATCTGCCATCTGATGGCAGACTTCCTCCGGGCACATCACGTGCTTCCATTCTGGGGATCAAGCCCCCATAGACTCTGATTCTGTGTGGGTGGAAGAGAAGGGAAGAGTTGTAAAAGGCTTGCATACAGGCAAAGGACTGCATTAGCTTAGAAGACAGTAGTAATCTGGCATCACTATGACAGCAAGTACATGGTCTGATGTTTGGCGGAGGTAGCCTGTACGCTGATGACAAGCAGGGGTAGAGAAAAGACTCTGGACAGGTCCTACAGTACATGTTGATGAGTTAAGCAACTGCATGGGTACATGTGCTGTGCAGTGTATAGCGCACACGTTAATAGCACTTGAAGACATAGAGGGTCATTACGAGTTTGCCGGTAACCCGGACGGAGATAGTACCGGCGGGTTACCGGCAAACTCGCCTTACCATTAACGGTCCCATAGGACTCCATGGAATGGGATTGCCCCAATCACTGGCACCGGTAGTACACTGCCCCTACCGGCAAATTCGGAGTGTCTGCTAAAAAGGCTGGATCCGGTATTACTGGCGGTTTCCTGGCATTTTTACCAAACTGGCACACTCATAATGAGGCCCATAGACATAGAAGAATGGGTAAGGTCCAGTGGGGCACGAAGGGCATGGCAAATGGTGTTCCTGACAAAACCAGTGCAGAAATGCCTTTAAATCTCGTCCAATGTCTTCTTCTGTTGGTTACAGTTCATTTGACCTCCACAAAGAGCATTGTGACATGTGGCTGTGCTTCTGAAACTTTACTGAAGTCTGGCATTGTCTGGCCTCCTTCTTTGACTAAAGAAACAACAGCATTTTAATACTAGGACTGCCATGCCAAGAGGCCAGGAGTGGCCAAGTCCAGGAAATACTGTGTGAAAGGTGAATGCGAGTGGAAAAAGTGAGGGAAGCAGGAAATCAGTCTTTCTGGGTGGCGTGCAAGCCTTGGCACCCTAATTAAAAATCATGTCTTATGGCATCTGTGATGAGGTCCCTTGCCTGGTTCTGGTGATCAAGAAGGTGGGGACTCAGGAGGGGGGGGGGGCTTACCCCGAGCCAGTGAATGATGTCACAATGTCACTATGTTATCGTAAGGGCAATGAAACATACAACCCTGAAAGCGGACTACTGTGAACCAAGTCTCCGAATCACAAGCTGCAAATACCTGAGGGCACAGCACAGGGAGGGCCAGAGGGAAAAAGATTAGAAATAGAAATAAAGAAATAAAGATGGCGGACAGGCTAAATATAGACTTAGTCCAGCTCCTTCAGCCCAAAGCAGCCTCAGTTGCACTAATGAACAAAAGCCCACCACAGCCCTCAGCAAATTCAAAGACACAGGAGCAGACCCTTATTGGAAAGCCACACTGGGGGAGGAGTGAATACATTATAAAAGCACATGTTCCCTGTTATTCAGTGTGGGGAGTAAGAGGATTGCCTTTGGAGAAATCAGGAGACTGCAGAGCAGTGGAAGAAGCAGAGGCTAGAGACATAGGGGACGGTAGAGAGGTTGCAGTACTAGGGAGAAGACGGCGGTGAGAGCTAAAAGGGTTAAGGAAGCTGAGGTGGTACAATCAGAGGATGAGAACAGCCAAGAGTAGGTGATAGAGAGGATGTATGACATCAGAGGGTGAGCGAGAGAGCAGGAGGAGGTGGTTTATAGTGATAATACCGAACTTAAAAATCTCGGAAAAAAAAATATCACATTTTTTTTATGACTTTTTTTTCGAAATGAGGGGGTTCTCCCCCAACCCCCCTTTTTTCTATTTTTTTTTATTTTAACCCTTTTTTTTACTTACCTGACCCAAAAAATACAAATATTAAAAAAATATATATATATATTTTTTTTTCGGCCTTTTTTTTCGAGATTTTTGTTATTCGAGATTTTTTTTTCTGCCTTTTGACCGACCACCGATGAGAACTGAGCAAATAACAGAGGAGGTGATAGCATCCTGGGAAGGATGGTTGTAGGAGCAGGGGATAACATCAGGGCAGGAAAGAGGAATTCACAAGTAGGTGGTAGGAACTAGGGCACAAGATAATGTGGTGCAGTACAAGGAGAAGGAAGAGGCAACAACAGTAGAGAGTAGAAGTGACACAAAGGAGGTAACAGGGGTAGTATGAGGGGTCAGAAATGAGAGACAGACACAAGGTGGTAATGCTCAACGGCAGACATTTAATTAAAGTAAGCACAGTGTGGATAAAGGCCTTCCTATACCTATCCTACAGAGAGTTGATTTACCTATGAAACTAAAACTAAGGATCTGTCTTTGTCTCGTTGTCAAAAGTAGGCAAACTGTCCTTGTGTCGAAAACCTATCTGACCCTCACACTAAAATGAACATAATTGTGCAAGGAAAATGTATTTGTTTAAAATTCAATAGCCAGTGCGCAAAAACCAAATAGCTATACATTCGACAAAAACAATCTTTGTATCCAGGGTACGGTTCCCTTCCTCTGAACTCAATCCAGGAAGAATGGTGAAAACATTTCAATTCATAGAACAGTTATTTAACTGAAATAGAAATGGCTCTTTCACACAACACATCTTTAAACTGACAAAGAAAATATGTTTTTCTAAACAATGAGGATTTTAAGGATGGCAAAGTGTCTCTTTTATTGAACAATGCAGGAAAGAAAATGTCCTGGTGTATTCTCCTGCTAGGAACCCCTTTCACAATATCTTTTCCTATTCACAATGTTTGAATGAATTACCTGGTTTACTCCACTGCCAGGAATTCCCCTCTGGGCCATGACGATTCCCATGTGTACTCTCCTGCCAGGTAGCTTTCCCCCAAAGGTCCTCTGGCCTTCGAAAATCCCCATGTATATTCACCTGCCAGGTATTTCCTCTTCCCAAAAGTTCACTGCCTGGTGCACTCTTCCCACCAGCCTTCCAACAATCTTTCAGTTTTCTCTTTCTCTTTCCTTAAGTATATTCTCTTTCCTTAAGTATAACTTAGTTGTGCTCTTCACTGGTTCTGCTCTATTAACTTCAGATATCACTTGTTCGAACTCACCCCACATTGGCATCCCATTTTATGGAGGCGTGTTCAGGTTTTAGTAGCTATGTTGAGTGTTAGCATACATTGGCTTGTGGCAATGCTTGTTCCAATCTTCCCTATATTGCCTTGTCATATACAGACATTTGTACAATTCTTGCCTTGCAATTGTTCCATTATACTTCATTGGTTCATCTCAGCATTTCATCCAGGGTTCCCATATCGACATCTCACATAACGGGCTTGTGCAAATTCAAGATTTCTCTTTCATGAACTTGATGCTTAGAGTAAGTTCTCAACTTAAACACATGTTTGGTACACCCCGGGGCTCCCAATGCTTTTGGGCAGACACGCCAGTGTTGGTTGGCGTGTAAAACTTGTGGTGTCAAGCTGCAGCACTGACCCTGCCTTCAAAAAGCTTTCCCCGCTGCTCAGATCCTCCAGCGGTTCAGTTGACAGCATCTCCAGTATCCGCTGGTGAAACTGCTGTTTTTCCCCCATGACCATGACCTCGCCAGCCTCTCTTCTGCTGCTGGTCGGCAAACTGTCCTTCTGCAGCACCCGCTTGCCTTCTCCTGGTCTCTCGCTGCCTCAGAGGAAAGTGCCTGCTTTCCTCTACAGAATTCTTTTTCATACAGGTCTGCTTTCGGGTCTGCTTCCTGCTGCGCTCGCTCTGCATCCCTCTTCTCCTGCTTCACTACTGCCATTGAAAGACACACCTGATTTAAATCTTCTCCACATCTGATTAGAGTTACAACTAGTCTGTACGTTGCTGTTTCTTCTGATCCTCATTAACTCCTTTCTCCTCTTCTTTGTCCCAGTACTAAAGGATTTATGGGAATTGACGTCCAAAGAATTGCCGATTCTTTTAAGGCTACTTTGTCCTGGGTTTTGTTCACATTAAAACCAACATTAGGAAAGGATGCTAAGTGAGCATCATGTACATATAAGGTGGGAATGGTATGTACCTCAGATTCACAATATGCCATCAATACTTCAGAGGTTACAGTTTCAAAAATGGGGGGGGGGGAAATAATGTGTCTCTTTTATTGGAGTCATCACTTCTTCCCGATAGTCGTCCTCTCCCACATGATCCTTCCTCATAATACCACCCCCAGAGGCAGGATCAGGTAGCGACTGCCTTTCCATCGCTATGTGGGAGGAGAGCATCACCGTGGAATCAGTGATGACTCTGTAGGATTCACACAGTAGAGACTGATATGGTAGAGGTGATGGAAGAACACCATGAAGAGGAGGTGGCAAAGAAGGAGGTAGTAAAGCTGGTATAAATGAGACTAGAGGTATAACATCAGGGGAAAGAAGTACATCCTAGATGAAATAGGATCTAGAGGAAGAGGTGGTTTAGAGGTAACAACAGCAGACACTGAGAACAGAGCAGACCAGGGGCTTGTACTGCAAGAAGTGAAAGCTGAACTAACATTAAAAGTCAGGAAAGTTTCCAAGTGAAGAGAAAGAACTAACATTTAGTTAGGAAGAGCAGGCAGTTTCCGGTGGGCAGGTATGGCCCGGGACAGGACTGGATAGTGGGAGAGGGATTGAGCCGGTGACAAGGAGATTATTGTGAGATAAAAAAGTGGGAAGAAAAACTGGAGGAAGCCCAGCAGACCCCAGGCACCATTTTCTAGCTCTTCCTGCCACCAAGACCACTGACACACATGTTTGCAAGACTTTACAACAATGTAATTTGTGGGTTACGGCACTGCGAAAAGCCTGCATCTAGTTCACATGAAGAGGAATGATTTTGTTCACCCTGAAGCAAGCATTACTTGAAGGGGGTGAGGTAAACCCTTCTGAACTGTACAAACTGGAACATGTGGAAGGCCTGGATCCCACGGAAGAGTCACTAGATAGTGGGGCAAAGTCTCTGGGGCGTAGAGACCCAATGTCACTGGGCAGGGAACTAGCCTAGTTATTGTTCTTTTTTAGGAAGATGACATTTTAATTTAAGATTGAGCAAACAAACAAGTTCCCAATTTGGGAACTCACGTCCCTGCACACTTTCATATATATGGAATACCAGGCCAACAATTCATATTTTGAATTAACAGTATTTCAAGTGAGTAATTATATTGCATATATTAAAAAAGTGACAATTTGGAAAGAATAATCATTCAGTCAGATAGGGTCACAATAACCAATCTTCATTTTATTCATGATGATGGAACCGTGGAGGGCCCAACGCGTTTCGAGTGATACAACACTCTTCATCAGGGGCAATTCAAATTCTGGTAAAAGATATGTACAGTGTTTACATTCAATATTGAAAGAAATCAATCTCTTTAAATCCAAACATAATAGATGGAAAGTACTAAGTCAGAACTCATTCTTTAAATCGTCAGGTAATGTAAAGACAACAAAGAGTTTGTAAAGCGGTGGGAACATTTCTTGAACAAATGCTCCCTGGATCTAATACTACTAACCATAGAGGAACTAGCAAAATCACTACATCCAATCAAGCAGGAGATTGAAGAGGTATCCACACAGCTTACTAAACTTAAATCCGCTGCTGAACTACATACCATCCTAGAAGACACCCAACAGCAAACTAGAAAGCTATAAACGAGACATAGAACCACGGAAAATTCACAAATTCCGCAGAGACACGCTAACTATGCCAGGGAGATGGAATACGTGGCAAGAATGTTACGCTAATCATCAACCTAGACCAGGAACATCGGGAGCTCCTAGGAAACCACCTCCTAATAACAGCACAGATAGTAGTGAAATCACCAGTGGAGAATAAGAAGAGCAACCCAGCAGAAGCTCAGCTAACTCCATTCAGACCCCAATAGTAACGGACATTCCGGCACCAACACCAAGAACAGATTCTCCAATCCCTCCAAATCCAATACAGCCTTTTTTAGGAGACGTCCGACCAGACTAGGACAACAGAAAGCCACGCCAAAACAACAAATAGACTCACCATTAATCATAAATATCTCATCTAAACTACCATCGAAAGCACACATCGATACATTAAGCCTTGGCATTTCATTCATACCGACAAACTCGACTAATTTGTTCAAGGAGGAAATTAACTTATTTAAGTTAATAAGGAAAATGGAATTTAATCTTGGACAAACCACTCCATCAAAAGAACATTACTACCTTGAGAAGAATAAAAGTACTTTTCATCCGCAAATCAATATGTCGCGACTTGAATGTCGTGTAGACCGAAGAGACCTCCGTCCCCAAGTGTCACACAAAGAGAACCCAAAGTCACTCTCTGTGCAACCCTTGAGGCCACAGGTGGGAGATGTTGTACTGCAGAACCACGGACCTCTGGAGACCCCAAGCCGCTGTAAAGGAAATATCGATTAAGTACCAGGCAAAAACAGTTGACAAAATACAGAACAATCTGGAACAGGCTTAATAGAAAAGGGTAGGGAGGTCACTGCTAACCCTTTGAGGTTGGGTTCCGAGACTCACGTGGGCAGCAGTCCCCAGTATGCCGTATGCAGCGGTAGAGCCCAGTGAGAAGTGTGGTATCAGGCCCACCCTACAGTAGAACCAAGATCCAGGTAACTGTGGAGGACCTAGCAGGAAGTCAGAAGGACAAGGTGCCAAACAGTAATCCAAGAGAAGTCCAGGAAGCAATCCGCAGTCAATCACCAAAGTACACCAAAGTTACCAGTAGCCAATAAGGATTATCCAAGAGTAGTCTGTAAGTCCAAAAGCCAAGGTCGAGTTCAATGAATCCAAATAAACAGGTACGGGACGCCAAACAGAGTTGCAGGGAACAGTTGCGAAACGGCGAGAGATCCGGACGAGCTCTGTTTTAAATACTCGTGCTGCTTCCTGGTCACGTGACACGTGACCGCATCATGTGTTCGGGCTACTGAATCACGTGAGCGGTAAGCGGCAGTCACACGACGCGGAAGTGCACTGCAGCTGCCGGTCTTTCAGGCGCCAAGGAAGTTTCCAATGATGAAACAGGTGCAATCGTGTGTGCGCCCTGCTGAGGATGACCCGGGCTTGCACACGAGAGGTAACACGCTGCAGACGCGAGTCCCTTAACTTGGGAGAGGAATGTGAAGGGATCGAGGGTGAGCTAGGGGAACTTCGGGGTTACTGACAGGGGTGTGTGTTAAGGAGTGCATGACAGAGCCCCCCACCCCCCCAAAAGGCCCACGACCCCGTGGGCAGGAGGGATTGTCCCGATGAAAGCAGTCCACCAACCCGGGGAGCATGGACATCGACAGCAGAGACCCAAGACCTCTCCTCCGGGCCATACCCCGACCAATCCACCAGATACTGCAAACAACCCCTACTCACACGGGAACCCAAAATACCAGAGACCTCAAACACATCAGGAGTAGCCAGGGACACCGGGGAGACAGGGGCACGGAAACGGGAAGGACCGGGACAAGGCTTGAGCAGGGAGACATGAAAAACGGGATGAACCCGCCAAGACCCCGGGAGTACAAGGCGATAGGCCACCGGGTTAATCACCTGTGAAACCACATGAGGGCCCACAAAACGGGGCAGGAGCTTACCACAATCCACCAACCGCAAAGGCCGGGTGGACAACCAGACACGGGAACCCACAGGATGAACCAGGGCCACCACCTGCTTCCTATCTGCCAGGGTCTTCAAGGAAGCCTGAGCTTCACGAAGGTGAACAGCGGTCTGAGCGTGGATGGAGGACAGATCCCCAACACAAGCATCCGCAGTCGGATTAATGGAAGAGGTGAGGTCAGGGACGGGCAGAACACGGGGATGTTGACCGTACAGAACATAGAAAGGGGAGAACCCAGTGGAGGCATGAACAGCATTGTTATATGCAAACTCAGCGAGATGCAAGACACACAACCAGGTGGTCTGTTGCTGCAGGGTCAAGCAACGCAGATACTGCTCCATCGTTTGGTTAATCCTCTCGGTCTGACCATCCGTCTCCGGATGGTAGGCCGAGGAGTACCGGACGTCAATACCTAGCAACCTGGTCAATGCCCGCCAGAAGCGGGAAGTGAACTGAGATCCCCTGTCAGAGATGAGAACAGAAGGCAACCCGAATAGACAAAAGATGGTCTCAAAAAACAACTTGGCCAGTGCAGGAGCGGAGGGAATCCCTTTACATGGGATGAAGCGAGCCATTTTAGTAAAGGAGTCCACAACCACCCATATGGTATCAAAACCCTGGACCCGGAGTAGATCCGTCACAAAATCCATGGTCAGGGTATGCCAGGGTCTTGGGGGTATGGGTAAAGGAAGCAAGAGGCCCACAAGGCATCCCCTACAGTGTTTGCACTGTGCACAAATCGTGCAGGTGTTAACGTAACAGTCCACATCCCACTTCATGGACGGCCACCAGCACCAACGTTTTAAATGAGCCAAGGTACAGCGCTGTCCAGGGTGACCATTAATGGGGGCATCGTGGGACCATTCTAGGGCCATATTGCGGGTGTCCATGGTGGGCAAGAACAAACGGTTCAACACGGAAGGTAACCCGTCATGATATACTGGGTCCCTGTCTGACAAATGGTCGGGATGAAGAGACACCAAGTTCCTTACGGCTTCTAACAGGGGTAAGGACGGTGTACATAGGCAAACAACCTTACCCTTGTCCAAGAGTGTGTCAGGAAACACAGGCAAGGCAACCCCCCCAGGAGAACGTGATAAAGTGTCAGCCTTTCCGTGGACAGAGCCAGAACAGTGCTTAATTTGGAAGTCAAAGGCTGCAAAAAAATAGATGCCACCTAACCGGTCTACTGTTGACACATTTTAGGGAAGCCAGATCTTGCAGGTTTTGGTGATCCGAGAATACAGTAACCCGATGCTTGGCACCTAAGAGGTGTGTCACCAAACATGGAAGGCGTCCATCGCTGCCAATAGTTCCTTCTCAGTAACCGTGTAATGTGTTTCTGTGGTGGTAAACTTGCGGGAATGGAAGGCCACAGGGTGTAACCGACCCGTGGAGTGACAGGTTTGTGAAAGAACTGCTCCTACGGCAAAGGATGAGGCATCTGCCTCGATGATGAAGGGGAGTTCCGGGTCGGGGTGTTGGAGACCAGGGGCTGTGGTAAAGGCCGTTTTTAGTGCATCAAAGGCAGTCTGATGTTCCGCCAACCATTGAAAAGGCGCGTGAGGGTTGGTTAGGGCAGTGAGGGGAGCCACTATAGAGGAGAAACCGGAGATAAAACGCCTGTAGAAATTTGTGAAACCCAGGAAGGACTGGAGGGCTTTTAGAGTAGTGGGAGTGGGCCAATCCAACACTGCATGTACCTTCGAATGGTTCATAGCCAACCCGCCAGGCGTGATGTGGAACCCCAGGAATTCAACACTATCTGCACGGAACTGGCATTTTTCAGGCTTGGCAAACAGGAATGTTTCCGTAAATGTGAAGGCACTTCTCGGACATGCCGTACGTTTTCGTCCAGGTTCTGGGAAAAGATCAGGATGTCGTCCAGATAGACTACTACACACACGTCCAGGATGTCGCTGAAGATGTCATTCATGAATCTCTGGAACGTGGCAGGAGCATTGCACAAGCCAAATGGCATGACCGCATACTCTTATAGCCCATAGCGAGTACAAAAGGCGGTCTTCCATTCGTCTCCGCTGCGGATGCGGACCAGATTATATGCTCCGCGTAGATCCAGTTTGGTGTAAATGGAGGCATTTGCTAACCGATCGAGTAACGGGGTTATGAGGGGGATAGGGTAGCGGTTCTTTTTTGTGATTGCATTGAGCTGGCAATAGTCCACACATGGACGTAAGTCACCCTCTTTTTTGGGAACAAAAAAAAAAATACAAAAATGGCTCTAGCAGCCGGTGAGGTGGAAGGACGTATAAGACCTAAATGGAGTGATTTTTGAATGTATTCTTTCAAAGCTGATTCCTCCGAAGGGGAAAGGGAAATAATCTGGCCAGTGGGAACTGTGGTGTCAGGGATCAGATCAATAGGGCAGTCGTAGACGCGGTGCGGTGTGAGAGTCAGAGGAACCACGGTCAAACACCCCTGCAAAATCCTGATACTCTGCGGGCACACTCGTGGCAACCAACCCAACTACATGATGTTCCGCCGGTGGGTCTGCAGTGTTGGTTAGTGTTAAGTGGGCAATAGTCCCCAAAGCCTGGGTGGGCGTTTCCTCCCCTGCGACTGTGGGTAGGCAGAAATTCTGGCAAATTCCGACTCGAAATGTACATGACTGTCAGACCTTGCTCCTTCCAGGCGTAGAGGCAGCACAAACGCAGCTAGAACGCCTCCCTCCCCGTTAGGTCGCAGCACCTGGAGATAGACAACGCAGGAAACTTTGACCCTTCGGGGAAAGAGGGTTAGGGTCCGTTGGTTGGATAGGTAGGGGAATTTTAGGAACACCGGAAAAAGGTTTGGGTAGAGGTTCTGGATAGGAAGGGGGATGTCGGGTTACATGCTCCTCGACTCCTTTGAAAACTCCGCCCAGGCACTCCTACTCTCACCTCACACTCTTGACTGAACACCTTGGTTCACCCCGGGCCTTTGTACTGGAGCCCCAAACCAGCACATTACAAGAAACACTTAGCTGCAGTTTATCCACATTACACCATGCGGTATTTCAAGGCTGCATTACTTCATGCAATTTCTGTAGCAAGTGCTTAACTGCCCTCCCAATCCTGCATTCATAGCATGCAGTGCCAATGAGGTTTTGCCCAAAACAAATGAATACTTAGCTTCGATTGCAGCATGAGTTTTCTGCCCTTTTCGTGCTGATTTGGCCACGAACTTCTCCCAGAGTTCCTGTCTCTCTGCAAGAGCAAAACTTGAGTCAGTAACAGTGCGCGCAGTACGCTTGATTAATTAGTTTCCTGAGTACCCTGTACGGCGAGAAGCGCCGGTCCGGAGTCATGCGACTTCACTGTTAATTAAATAAAACATGCGGTCGTTGTTAGTTGGATTCTCATGCATGATTAGGAACGTTTAACTGCTAGCGTTCCCTGCAGGCGTTTTATGCGCTCCGGCTCGCGGTGGGCTGGTGAGCTGATGAGCCTCAGCGCCGTTTCACTGCGTGCCTCGGGTAAGTAATACAGATTAAGGCTGGGTACTTATCTCTGCCTTGTACGCGGGGCCTGGGGTTTTGCAGGCATCGGGCGAAATCGCCCCGCGTAAGCTTGCCTCCGGAGCTCCTGAAAAGACGTCTTTCTCGGACGCCGGTCAGGATTGCGAGCGGCTCCCCACGGGCGCGGCTCGCGCATGCGCGTTGATGCGGGCGCGGTCAGGGGCGTGGCAGTCCTCCTCCGAGCAGGCCCAAGCGGTGAGCGGCCTGCTGGGAAATGAAGTCTTCGGGCTGTTCTCCATCCCTGGACCACGGTTCTGCGGAAAGGGTGGAGAACACGCCTGAAGTACCTGGTGTGGTGCTTTCTGGTTGCTTGCCCGCCCCCCAGGCTAACCATAAGGGCATTTACCCTCAGACCTGCCCCAGCCCTGACAATGACCCGACTTCCAGTCAATAAGCAGGTTATGTCCTGCAGCCAAGGTATCCCTAAAATAAGACCAAACTGAGGCATGTCTATGAGATCGAAACGTATTGTTTCCTTATGGACAGATTGAATTGTCAAGAGCAATGGTGCAGTCTGCTGTTTAATGAGGCCGGATACTAAGGAGGTACCGTCAACCGCTTGCACGGGTTCCGGTCTGGACTTGGTCAGTAGGGGCAGGTTCAAAGCACGGGCTAAGGAAATGTCAATGTAATTACCCCTGGCCCCTGAATCTATTATAATAGTGACCGGGTGTGTGGTTCCTGGTGTGGTTTGCAGGACAGCCTGGACATGGATGGGCCTGATGCAACCAAAGGCGGAAATAGGATTTGGGGTGTAAGAAGGATCTCGATCCAGCCGCCAATTCTATGGTCGAGCAGTCCGAAAAACCTGTGTCTTGGGTTTTTGGGCGACGGGGACATTCCTTAACAAAATGGCTGTTTAGGCCGCAATAAAAACAGGCATTATCTACCCTCCTGTGCTCTCTTTCGATGGGGGTGATAGGGCTTCTTATTCCCCCGATCTGCATGGGTTCCCTAGTGGTGTCAGAAGAAGAGGAGGGAGCAGACAGGGCAGTTGACTGTGTAAACCCAGCCTCTGCTGTGCGTTCAGACCTTCGGGCATCTACTTGGAGGGCTAAATCAACCAGGTCCTGAAATGGCGTTGGTAGTGAGGGAACAACAGAGAGGGCGCCCTTCATGGAATTACTTAAGCCCCTATAGAACACTACCGCCTTCTTACTTTCAGGCCAGGATATTTCTGCCGACAATTGGTTAAATCGTGTTATGTATTCAATAAGGGATCCCGTCCCCTGATTCAAGTCTAGGAGCTCCAAATCCCGGGACTGGACTTTGGGTCACAATCATAAAGAGCGGGGCTGTCGTTTTCCAATAAGGGATTGGCCCATGCGGCGGCCGTGCCAGCTAGATGCGACAGCGTAAATTCAGCCTTAGTAGTTGAATCAGGGAAGGCCAGGGGTTTGCACAAAAAGTGCAATTTGCATTGGTTAAAAAAAGTTCTGAATTTCCTAGGATCACCATGGTATCTCTCGGGGGCCGCTAAGGGGACGGAGAAGGGAGTACCACGGGGACGGGGTCCTGGGGAATGGAACAGGAGGTGGAGTGGGTTGTGGGGCTGGGGGTGTATCCCCGATTTCCGGGTCTGCAAGTAAGGGGTGTCTGACAATTTGTATGTTATCGAGGCGCTGATGAATGGCAGTGTTAGCAGCGGCCATATCAGCTCGTAGCACTGATGGCCTGGACCATAGCGGTCATTGGTTCGTCTGTGGCTCCCTCCATTGCCTACACGACAAGAAGGCTTCACAGTCTGTCGTGACTTGAATGTCGTGTAGGCCAAAGAGACCTCCGTCCCCAAGAGAACCCAAAGTCACTCTCTGTGCAACCCTTGAGGCCACAGGTGGGAGATGTCATACTCCGGAGCCACGGACCTCTGGAGACCCCAAGCCGCTGTAAAGGAAATATCGATTAAGTACCAGGCAAAAACAGTTGACAAAATGCAGAACAATCTGGAATGGGCTTACCAGAAAAGGGTAGGGAGGTCACTGCTAACCCTTTGAGGTTGGGTTCCAGGACTCACGTGGGCAGCGGTCCCCAGTATGAAGTATGCAGCGGTAGAGCCTAGTGAGTAGTGTGGTATCAGGCCCACCTGACAGTAGAACCAAGATCCAGGTAACTGGAGGACGTAGCAGGAAGTCGGAAGGACAAGGTGCCAAACAGTAATCCAAGAGAAGTCCAGGAAGCAATCCGCGGTCAATCACCAAAGTACATCCAAAGTTACCAGTAGCCAATAAGGATTATCCAAGAGTAGTCCGAAAGTCCAAAAGCCAAGGTCGAGTTCAATGAATCCAAATAAACGGGTATAGGATGCCAAACAGAGTTGCAGGGAACAGCTGTGAAGCAGCGAGTATCTGGATGAGCTCTGTTTTAAATACTAGCGCTACTTCCTGGTCACGTGAGGCATGACCGCATTACGTGGACAGGCTCCTGAATCACGTGAGCGGTAAGCGGCAGTCACACGACGCAGAAGTGCACTGCCGCTTAGCCGGTCTTTCAGGCGCCAAGGAAGTTTCCAATGATGAAACGGGCGCAATCCGGAGTGCGCCCTGCTGAGGGTGACCCGGGCTTGCACACGAGAGGCAACACGCTGCAGACGCGAGTCCCGTAACTTGGGAGAGGAATGTGAAGGGATCGAGGGGCGAGGGCGAGCCAGTGGAACTTTGGGGTTACTGACAGGGGTGTGTGTAGAGTGCATGACACATTAACCCATTGGTCAACCTGTTTCAAAAGAAAACTAGACAAGACCTAAGGAGGATTAAATACGATGAACTTACAAAACAGAACATCCAGAGACATCAGCTTAAATTAATCAAGGATCTGGCAGAAGATAACTCTCTCACTATTAAACAGGCTGACAAAGGGGGAGCCTTGGTTCTCATGGATACTAAGCTATACAATGAAGGCTGTTTAAAACTACTAGAAGACAGACAAACATACCTTCCATTGGACAATGACCCCACAAACAATATATGCATATTAATAAAACAGGTGGTCGAGAATGCAAGCACAATGGACTGGATATCAGAGAAAACTGATTCCGGTATTCTATGGGTTACCAAAAATCTACAAAGACTCTAAAGATCCTCCATTTAGACCCATTGTTGCTGGTACAAACAGCATTTTCCATCCTCTGGCTGTGTACTTAGACACCGCACTCCAACCATTGGTAAAGAAAATACCCACGTACCTTAAAGACACCACACATTTCCTACAGACCATCAATACTCTTAGGATTAACTTTACTGATCCATTAGTGTTTTCCATGGACGTAAGTAGCCTATATACTTCGATTCCACACAGTGAAGGAATAGCTGCCCTAGAATGGTTTCTCTTAAGAAATGAGGATATCCGGATTCATAAAACCTTTGCAATTGAACTCATTAACTTAATTCTATACAATAACTACTTCAGGTTTAATGACCAATACTATCTACAGATCTCTGGCACCTCTATGGGCTCGGCTGTGGCCCCCTCATAAACGAAAATGTGTATGTTTTATTTTGAAAAAAAACCCTGTTAAAGATCATCCACATTGGAAAAACAAGATATACTGTTGGACAAGATACATAGATGACATTTTTGGCATCTGGAATGGCACAGAACAGGAGTTGATTGACTTTTGGCAAAACATCAACCAATGTAATCCACAAATAAAATTTACCATAGAAATTGGAAGACCCAAAGTGAACTTTTTAGACGTCACTGTCGAATGGAAGAATATGGAACTGGTAACGTCAATGTACAGGAAACCGACTGATGTTAACAACTCTTTACACTTTAATAGCTTCCACCCAAGACACCTAAAGGAGAACCTTCCGTACAGTCAGCTTTTACGCGCCAAACGTATTACTTCTAACACAGAGACTCCAAACTGAATTCGATACTATGAGATCAAGATTCCTGGAAAGAAGATATCCAGAAGAAGTTGTTTCACAAGCTATCACAAGGACCGAAACCTACCCTTGTGAAGTGCTACTAACCAAACAGCCAACACAGACAAAATCTAACCTCATTTATACATTGAGGTATTTGGCACAAAGTTTCCAGGTAAAGAAGATCATTACAAAAAATTAGGATCTTATCAAATCAGACCCCAACCTTAATCGCCTATTTCCATCCCCTTCAATGCTGGCGTACAAAAGAGGGAGAAACTTTCGCGACACTCCGATTAAAGCGGAAAGATCTAAAAAATCCACCCAAAGGACACTTACTAAGCAAAACAATTGGACTTTCCCTTGCCTAAATTGTCAACACTGCTCCAATATTATAAAAGGCAACCATATCAGGCATCCAAACACTGGGAAGAAGATCCCTCTGAAAAGCTACGCAACTTGCGAATCTAAAATTGTAATTTATACCATCAGATGCCCATGTGGTAAAAATTATGTGGGCAAGACAAGCAGACGTGTTAAAGGAAGATGGACAGGGCATAAGTCTCAGATCAGAACAAAAAACCTGAAATCACCAGTATTTCGTCATTTTAGAGACAGCAACCATAACATCTCACAGA
The DNA here is from genome assembly GCF_040938575.1 of Ambystoma mexicanum. Lineage (NCBI taxonomy): Eukaryota > Metazoa > Chordata > Amphibia > Caudata > Ambystomatidae > Ambystoma > Ambystoma mexicanum. The sequence continues at coordinate 107,188,713 of NC_090938.1, read as the reverse complement.
TGCGATTTGCAATACTGGAAGTGATCCATCACCTCCCAAGGGGTGGGGATTTACATAAAATACTTGCTCAAAAAGAACTTTACTGGATCCATAAACTCGATGCTATGTCCCCTCTTGGCCTGAATGAAGATTACTATTTGGGTCCCTTTATCTAAAAATAACATGCACACACTAATTGAGACATTACCTTCTCTTTCCACTCCTTTTTCTCCTAAATTGGGTCAGATTTCCTCCACTTAGGTATCTTGTTGAATGGCATAAACCTAGGCCATCAGACTGTGAACCAGGTTTGGGCAGAGAGATTCCTTTTTTTTTAAAGTTAAGTGGGCAACAATCAAGTGACTATTTTTGTGTACACTTTTGAAAATCTTTTTGAAAATGTCACCACGCACGTTTTTGCAACTTAAGTCACCAGACTGTGTACCAATTTTGGGCAGAAAGTTTTTTTTTATGTGAAGTGAGCAACAATTGTGTTGCAATTGCTGGATAAACTATGAACCAGGTTTGGGCAGAAATATTGTTTTCTTAAGTTAAGTGGCCAACAATCAAGTGGCTATTCTTCTGTACACCTTTGATAATCTTTTTGAAAATGTTGTCACCACACAGGTTTTTGCAACTTAAGTCACCAGACTGTGTACCAATGTTGGGCAGAAAGTTTTCTTTTATGTGAAGTGAGCAACAATGATGTTGCAATCCCTGTATTATCTTTTACAAATCCTTCTAAAAACGTTGGTAACGTGTTTTCCATCCAGTCTTTTCCAAACACTTGCCTTGTGATTTTGTAAGTGTGTAAAACTGTTTTTTCTGGTAGACTTCATCCATCACAGAATGTGTACCCCAGATGCTGGCAGAGCTCTGTTAACATTATACTTTAGAAAATAATGTGCATGGAGCTCTACAAATAATAGGTCCTCCCACACTCGTTTATAAAGCCACCATCTCTCATTTAAGCCCCATGAAAACAAGCATCTTCTCGTTCACAGTATTCTTGTACTGACTATCTCCAGCCGTGTTAGCTTTTGACTTATTCCACGTATAATCAGTCATTCCATGACATTAAGTCTCCCTAAGCAGGGGCCCATTGGTCCTTTGAGCCCCACAGGCTCGCCTAATTGAATGCAAGAACATCATTAGCTATTCCCAGGTAGACTTTAACGCCAGTTATCCTCTTAAGTTATTTTTTGTCAAAATCCTGTATTTTTTTTATTACATACAGTTCCTTTGATCAGTCCACAAAATGGATGCTACTTTGTTTACATGTGGTGTCATCCACGCTTATGCGCGATGATGTCATGATGTAAACAAGGATGGCCACGCTCTATTAATCACTTCATGGACACTCCCCAGTGGTTCCATCTTACTAAGGTCGTATTATGGCCTTACTTACACTACCTGTAATATTCACCTATAATATTTATCTTCTTTTAGATTTACTTTTCATATGCTAACCAAATATTTTTGAGACGTCACGTACGCTTGCACGTGATGACGTCATGCATCCATTTTATATTTAAACTACCACAGCGTTGCAAATGGAGTCGGACGTCCTTTCTGGGTCTCCCAATTCCTTTCTGCATCGCTGGTGTTCCAGGTAAGCTTGCTGTAACACAGTTTAGCCACCCTACTGGAGGCTCCTCTTTTTGCTTCTATAGATCCCGTATTCTACAAGACACTAGTAATGGGACCATCCTTTTAAGTGCTATCGTGCAGACTAAGTGATAGTTTTGCCTTTTCTTTTATTTATCACTTATATCGCTCAGTTTAGCTGACACTGATGCCTACCCTCTCTTTACAGATAGGCTTCTTCTCCACAAGCTTAGAATTTCCATCCCTGCTTGAGCGGGCCCTGTGATCCAGAGAAAATTTCTTCCACTGAAGAATCTTATAGAAAAATCACAAGGTTAGACCTCTTGATTCTCTATATTTTCCAACTCTGACCCTAACTATGTCCCTTATTGGACCCTTTGAATTACAAACGATGACTGTTCATGATATATGGCTCCCCTAGATTTCTACGATAATGCATTTCCACTGTACTAAATTGTATATGGATGAAATACTACACCTTTGGAATTTTTTGACTTAAAACTATGTTTGAGATCTTTACATTACCTGATGATTTAAAGAATGGGTTTTGACTTAGTACTTTCAATCTATTATGTTTGGATTTAAAGAGATTGATTTCTTTCAATATTGAATGTAAATACTGTACATATATCTTTTTCCAGAATTTGAATTGCCCCTGATGAAGAGTGTTGTATCACTCCACACACGTTGGGCCCTCCATGCTCCAGCATGAATAAAATGAAGATTGGTTCTTGTGACCCTATCTGACTGAATGATTATTCTTTCAAAATTGTCACTTTTAATATTTGCAATATAATTACTCACATGAAATACTGTTAATTCAAAATATGAATTGTTGGTCTGGTATTCCAGATATATGAAAGTGTGCAGGGGACGTGAGTTCCCAAATTGGGAACTTGTTTGTTTGCTCAATATTTTGTGCAACCTAGGTGTCAAGGTTGCTTCACTCTCCTCTGCACCTCGAATCCACTTCTGAATTATTCACTTATCAGCCTAAGTATCTCCTAGATTAATCTAAACCTTTGCTACTAGGGTGTGCTATAATTGTCCACTTCCCCCCATTTTAAGTTAAGATACCAGTCCTTTTAACAAAATCCCCACTAAAGATAGTAAACTACAGATCAGGTGGAACCCTGTGGCTCAGCTTTGTGTAGATTGTACTGGATACTGTGGCAAGCCAGAAGAAGGATCCAGACACTTTGTGGACATGCTTCATGAACTTTTATTAAAGTTACGGATAAAGCCTAACTTACCCTATCTCTATCGGTGGTCCCTACCTATATTTCTAACTACGGTGCTCATCAGCCACTCGTGAATGTCCAAAGGAAATAGTCTGTAGTCCAAAACTATCCTAAGTGACCCTACCACTATGAAAAACCAACCTATTTCTTAAGAATGGCTCCCTTCTCCTTAAGCATACTTTAGTACCAATCTGTAGACTTATTTGGGTTCCAAAAGTCTAAGATTCTCTTGAGATTTCTTTGATCAAATTCTGTAATTCTTCAATTGCTTCTTGGGATCCCCTTTTGGGGTTCTTTTCCAAGCTATGGAATTTTGGTTGTCAGAGGATACAATTATTCTGATAGCCTTTCTCTATGGGTGATTTACAACACATCTTGCTTTGCTCTACTTGCGTATTTGCTTAGCTCAGTGGTATATTTCCTTTTCTCTCTGTTGTTCTAATGTTCTTTTCTCACAATATCATTTCATTCTCTTATATCCCAATAACTTCGTTTCATCTGTTTGAAGGCTAAGTCCATCCCATAATTTCTACTGTGATGAATGATTTGCAAGATATTATGATCCCTTTTCAATCTCGCGTTGTTCCTGTGTTTCCCGTTTCCTTCTACGATGAAGGGGAACATCCTTGGGAGGCTTGTTCTTCTGCAACCTCTTCTCTTGGTTTTGAGTGTGGTCTCATTGCCTTCGTCAGCATGCTTCTTATGCGCAGTGGTATCAGCAATGTTTCTGGGACCGACCGTCTGCCCACCACAGGCTTTCCATGGTCTTGCTACCACCTTCTTTTCAGTTTCTCTCTTGCTGGACTCTCACACTGGGGTTGCGCCGTGCCCTTGGCGTCCCAGTCTCTCGTTGGGGCTCCTGCCCTGCTGCTTTCTCATACTTATGTTGCGCGCAGGTCTGGCATCCCATTCTCTCGTATCAGGCTCCTGTCCTGTTGCTTTCTTGCACTGGGGCTGCACGTGACTTTGGTGCCCCAGTTCCTCAGGTCAGGCTTCTGCCTTGTTGCTTTCTCCGGTCGGGGCTGTGCCGTAACTTTGGTGTCCCAGCCTCTAGTGTCGGGCTTTTGCCCTGTAGCTTTCTTGTGGCGGAGCTTCTCTGTGACTTTGGCGTTCCAGCCTGTTCTTTTTTTTTTTAAATCTTTTTTTTATTTGTAATTTGTAGTTTCTTACAAACTTTTATTACAATTTCCTAAAAAATTACATATCCTTATTCAGATCATCCTCATCAACATTCCAACATCACCAAAATTGACATGAAAAAGCAAGCAAATCAAACCAAAGCAGCCTCCACTCTATTCGCTAATCATATTCTCCGATGTAGATAGAACACTGTCCAACAAGTTTATAGCTGCACAAATTAGATGTACTGAGTTCCCACTTAGGATTCGCACCCATATGTCATCTGGATTTCCAGTTATTGGTGCAAACTGGCCCATAAATAAGGATGTGGAGTCCTTAAGTGGTTGACATTCTGTTAAGTGCTTTGCTGTTTCCGGGCAGAGCCCGCAGAGCCTACAGGAATCATCTGTAGTATTTTCCATGTGTCTCACAAACAACATATTCCGCGACTTATAGATGTTCGTTCGTAGGCGGAAAAAACGATCTCAATGGAGTCGGGATGGAAAATGACAGATATTTAGGTAGATTGTCCAATTTGTTCATTTTCGGCCCCAAATCCATTGCAGTTGCCAACTCGTAATATTTGTCTAGATTTTGTGTCCATAGCCACTGCCTCAGTTTTTCTTTTGTTGCAATTTGGGGACATTTCAATAGCATCTCCATTGTGATATTTGCAGACTGCATATAGACTTTTATTCTTTGAGACCATTCTTTCAAGAGGTTGTCCTGATTTGTTTTTCCATGGAGAATGAGGATTTTATATGCAGGTTCCACATTATTGAGTTTCATCTTTCTTAGCAAAGCCATGGATTTCCAAATGACTATGCCGTACAGAGGCTCCACTGCTAGTTCATGACGAATTATTGTCATTGATAGGTATTTTGGCAGTTGTAGCAGACGTCGCCAAAAAATTCCTTCAAGTTTTGTCCAGATTTTTAGGTCAATATTCCAGCCTGCCTCTGCACCAAATGTAATTGCTGGGATAACTTTTTGAAGGTAGAATGAGCGGACTGGAACAAGCGTGAATTTCCCATATAACGTGTGAATTCTTGCTCCTTGTAGTGCAAGGGTTCGTGTTCGCTTGTCAAGCTCGTTCACCCAGCTCCGTTCTCTGATTGAGGTATTTATTGAGATTCCTAAATAACGGATCACGTTAACTTCGTCGATCGGAACCTTGTTAATGTACCACTTGAAGTTCTTAGTTCTTGCTCCCTCTGTGTGACCAAACTTGATGATTTTCGTCTTTTTTACATTGATCTTAAGGTCATTGGCTTCCATGTACCCTTCCAAGGCGCTTAGGAGTCGCTGTAGGCCGATTGGTGTACTATCGGCCAGCACCAGGTCGTCGGCATAAATCAAGCAACGTATATGGTGTCCGTTTACTTTTGGGGCAAATGAATGTGTACTAGCTAAGGCTTTCGAGACATCAGCAATGTACAGTTTGAATAGGACTGCAGCCAAGGGGCAACCTTGCTTCACTCCTTTATTTGTTGCGATCGATTCTGAAAGATCACCATTTTCATTTAGCCTTATTCTTATTGTGGTGGATTCATGTAAGGCTTGTATTGGATTTAACAGAGAGAGAGGGCATTTCCATTTCTTTAATTTTTTCCCAGAGCTTCCCTCGGTTTATGGTGTCGAACGCTTGTTGCATATCAATAAAGGCAAAGTACAAGTTTTCCCTCTTCTGAATGGCTTCAAGCTTCAAAATGTTTACTATAGCGAGGTGGTTTTCCGTGCCCACTCCTTTCGTGAAGCCGGTATGTCTTTCATCATCAATTTCGGACCTCCGAGCCCAGGCTGTTATTTTTTGTTGTAAGAACGTTGCAAATACCTTCCCAATAGTGTCCAATAAAGCAATTGGGCAATAATTTACAGGATCTTCTCTGTTGCCCTTCTTGTGTATTGGTACAATAATTGCTTCGGACCAGGATGATGGAATTTTCATGGTTTTTGCGATCTTCCTAAACAACTCCGAAATGAAAACTGACCATTCTTGTTTGTGTTGTTTTAACATCACATTTGTTATGCCATCAGGGCCGGCTCCTCTCGAATTTTTTAACTTTGATATTGCACTTGCTATGTCCTCTTTAGACTCAGTTGTGTCCCAGGCAATTAAAGATGGCTCATTTGCTACTTCCAACTTGTTTGGTTGTGACGTGAATAATTGTTCGAAATGCCTCACCCAATTGGCTTCAGATACACCGTTTGCCATTGTGCTTGCGTGCTTTATATTGCCTTGGTTCAAGATGCTCCAGATGTCTCTAGTGTTATTTGTTTTAATTAGAGCTAGCATTGCCTCACCGCGTTCTTGATCACGCTGAAAGTTGAACGCCTTTACCCAGTTACGATAGACTTGTTTTCGATGTTTTATCATGGTAGCTGCATTTATGTTACTTCCAGATCTCAGCTCTCGTAGGTCTTTTCTTAATTTCAGTTTTTCGTTTCTCAAGATGTTACTCCATGTGTGCAACTGATCATGTTCTTGACAGTATTGCCTTTTGTTTGGCAGGTTTGTGTACGGCAGTAATGCGGTGTAGTTTGATGGATCTAGGCTATCATTGTTTTTTAATTGAAAAGCAGACGTGAGTTCAGGATCTGATTTGCTTTTATCCTGAGTCTGTTACGCCCAGAGTTCACTTCCAGCTGTGTACATGCCGAGCCCGCCAATGTCTTACAACTTGGTTGCCAGCACATGATCAAAAGAGTGATCACTGTTTGACGGAATTATCGCCAGGTTGTGAATTAGCTTTGTCACATTATTAGACGTCCAGATGTAGTCTAAAGTTTTTTCATACCCCATGTTTCGCCAGGTGACTTGTGGCGGGATGTCTCCCTTCACGTTTCCGTTAACCATTATGCAGTCACGTTCCTCCATTGCATCGTTCCATCTTGTTCGTCTAGAGCCTTGCGTTCTTCTAGTCGGGATACTTCAATTAATTGTTTTTTCCCACTGAACCATGCTAGATTTAAATCTCTGCATACGATGATCCACAGATTTTGATGGGACGACTGGTTCTTGTCTATTAGCGTTGTTATGGAGGTAATTAATTTTCTGCCAGAGATCTTTCTTGGATTCCAATAGACATTCAGCAGCAATAACTTTTGGACTTTGTCTTTTTCTCCGCTCTTTCTTTCAAGTAGAGTCGCTTGTACGTGCCAGTTTGGATTGTTTCAGTCACTTCCCAATTTGTTCCTATTTTTATCAACGTTAAAATACCAGAAAAGGGACGGCCTGTTATGTTTTTATCGGCAGGGTTGATCAATATATGATAGCTGTCCTTTACTGGTGGTTGCAGCATCCAAGTTTCCTGCAAGCAGATTGCAAAATTGTTCGTTAGGTCCACTGGGAAGTCGTTGTATAAATGACTGAATCCCCTGGTATTCCAGGAAATAAGGGTGGCGTTGGCGTCCTGTCCAGGTAGGGCTAGTTAATGTCTTCTTTTAGGTTGCATTTGATGCCTTTCGTTTGTCGCAGATAATGAATTGGTACTCAGGTGGGTTCGTATTTGTGCTCGCCGTTGAGTCAAAGTTTTTTTTGACTCATTTCTTTCTTCGCGAGCTTCAGCCAACATTGTTGACATCTCCAGTTGTTCTGAAATCTCGAAACCAAGACATAACAATTCCTCTTCGCAGTCAATATTGTCTTTCTGACCGCTTGAGAGTAGATGTGTAGAAGAACACAATCAACTCGTTCTTCAGACATGTATCCGACAATTCGCATATCTTCAGACTTGAGTATCCTTAGTGTCGGCACTGAGTGAAATAATCACATTACATTGCCTCGGTTCAAGTTTACCTCTGAATCGTCGTCAAGCACGTTGATTATTTTTATTTTACTAGAGACACATGTACGTTGTCCTTGCAGAGATTTTGACATTTCTTTTCTTGTTAGAGTTTGTGCTGACGTGTGTTTTGGATTTAGTGCTGTTTCCAGTTTCTCTTTTGTGAGGCGGTTTATAGTAGACTGCCTGTCAGCCATTTTTGTAGCTGCTGCCTGTGGCAATGAGATTTTCTTATCTCCCATTTGTTTTGTGACAGCTCTCGAGTACTTCATACTGCCTTTCTGCCTGCCCATTTGCTTCGGGAGGGAGCTTCCAAAATGCTCAAACTCTCGGACAAAGAAATTTAAGTTTCATCCTCTCCAGTATCATTGGAGTATGTGGAAAGGTTGCACAATTCCTCAATGCCATCAGAGAGTGAAACACTGCTTGTGTCTGAGTTGATTCTTATGTGTTTTTTTGGCGGGTTTTTGCAAATTTTTCGTAACTTTCGGACAGAGTGAGCTTTAGGACATGTTTCAGTGTTGTTTTTCTTTTCCTTTTCCAATGTATCCACATTTACTGCTTCAGAGACATTTAGAATCAAAGGTTTGTTGGTCATTTTCCCCACCGCGTTTTCTCGAACAAATAACTTTGCTTTCGGGGGAGTTGTTAAGTTTCTGATAAATTTCCTTGAGTTTGATGTTTGGTTCTTGACTGTCAAGTTTTTTTCCTTTTCTTTTCATTTTTTTGTAATGAATGATGTAGGAGCGCCATGTCCTATAGGCTGCTTTGATTCAGGGGTTTTTCCTGATTGGATGTTTTTTGCCAGTCCATGGAAGATCCCAAACGAAGCCTTGGCGGTTGAACAACTCGGAACAGCCGGCGAAGGTTCTGAAACTTGCATCTTCAAAGTCCCTTTACTTTTCTCTTGTGCGTCTTTGGGACGCTTTTCCATTGCCATTGCAGAAGATGGAGCACTTGCCTCCTGGCAGCTAGGTGCGATTTGAATACTTACATTTGAGTCTACCGGGTGAGGAATTGGGGCTGTTAAAGCTCTTCCTGTGAATATATCCTCTCCTTTTGGCTCTGAGCTGGTAGAAATGGCGATTACATTGAGTCCATCGTCTGTGTTGGCCAAGATTGAGTTTCCCAAGCTTAGATTCGAAAAGGACCTTTTCATAAAGTCTAGAAGGTCGTCCATTTGTTTTCTTCCTTCATTTGTCTGTTTTCGATTAACTCGTATATCTTTCTGAAGCCATCTTCTATCTCAATGTGTTGGTTATGTTGTTGTTGTTGTGTTTGAACTAAAGTTTCCATTTTTAAAACTTTTTCCACCAGATTGCCCAAGCTAACTACATTGTTTTGTGTGGCTTAATTTAAGTTGTCGTACAGTTTTATGAAAGGAATTAGTGCCAGGGAAGTTGCGGCTAGTACATTGTTGTGAATCTGGATCGCCGCTGCCACAGATAGATTTGATTTTATTTCATTGTCTTTATCTGATGCACTTGATGATTTTTCCCTGTCTGGTCGTTTTGAATTCATGCAGTCACAAACAAGATGTGTCTGTTGAAGCTTTTGCGAGGGCTCCGCAGTTACATTTACACCTTAGTTAGTTGGGGTAGAGCAGTTTGGTACTCTTCTATCCATTTTGTTCTGCATTTTTTTCCCATGGCCGAGTTCACTAAGGGAGCTCGCAGGTCTATCACCAAATTCAAATGTCTGTAGGTTACCATGCACCGGCCTCTCGCCACTCAACCGGGTTTCCACTGTGCATTCTTTTCTCGACTGACAATGCACTTTACAATGGAAGTTTGCAAGACCTGAATCAGTGTTGGTTACTGACTCTATAGGTACCGGATTTCGGCAACCAATTTTTGTCATCTTTCTTTTTACTCGAAGAGCTGTCTGAAAGCTTTGCTTTGATATTTTCGAAGTTGGCTTGTAATCTCCGAGTAAGTCTTGCCTCCCAACCTGCTAAGTCGATGCCACTGTAATTCGGACTCTTCCTTCGCACTTAGTTGTGATACAACGTTTCTCTCACTTTCCATTTTTTTTTCTTTGAGGCTCACCTGCTGTTTCAGTACCATATTTGAATGGAAACTGTCTTCAATAGGCAGCGTGAGTCGCAGCGGCTGTGTTGAGCTCGTTAAGCGTGCGATTTCTTCGCGATTGCTGCAACTTGGTTCATGTTGGTGAATATGGAAATAAATATTTTGGGATTTGGTAAAGATTGTGATGTTTCCATACATAGCAGTTCAGCATCTGTCACGTCGAATGGGGAACAGAACAGGTCTACGCCTGCTTCATTTCTTCCATCTTCTGATTGTAATGGTTGAGCTGCATGTATTTTTATGTTGCTAACTGTTACGCATTCCCCAAGTTCGTTTTTCTCATCTTTGTTCACATAGGGCGCAAACAACGATTTTGAATCCATTTTGCCAGAGGAGTCCATCTTTCGCGCCAAGACCAACGAACCATGCACCTGTGAGAAACTTGTTTCACTGACGTTCTTTATATACTCGTTTCCTTCATTTTTGCTGAACTGATTTTCTTTATTTTTCGCATCGTGCAGCGTCTGGTTTGATGTTGCAATTGACTCTGTGCAGATGACTACTTTGAGCACGGTGTTGGTTTCCTCAAAGGCTGCCTGTGGCACGGTCGTCCGAGGACAAGTTCTTACGTCCATTGACCTTTCTCCTGTTGGTGTAGTTAAAAGTTCAGAGAGACAACGGGCAGCCAGATGAGCGAGCGCTGCAGGACCGTTGATACTTTCAAGGGACGTATGTGGTTGGAGAGGCGTGTGGAGGGTAGTGGGAGGCAGAAGGGACTGATCAAGTTCAAGCGCGTGAGTGACGTGGGCTGGGGGAACCACAGACTCACTGTGTGATCGCTCACTCCCCCTCCCCACCTCTCGCTCGCATGTTTTTTTTGGTGCCGAAGAAACATCACATAAAGGACTTTCACGCACTCCAATGACTTTCTGATTTTTCATTTTAGCACTAGTACCACACATGGTTAAAGCCTGTTTTGCTTTTAGACGGGTTTGAGGACCCGTGTCCATAAATTAATGGAGTCTTACCTTCCTCCTGTTCTAGCCGGCGAGTTCGAACCTCGCAGGTTTCCTCACTGATACATACACCACCTCCTCTCGACCTTATGCTATGCGCGGCCCACTTTAGCTTGCATTTACGTTCTTTTCTCTCCATCTCTCGCCAGGGTACGTTATTTAACATACTCGTCTCAGTGAGTTGCATAGTCGAATTTAAAGGAACATATTAATTTCCAATAAGATAATGGTGTCTCTGAGGAGTTTCTTCATCCCAGTCTTGATATACAAAGGCCTCTGGTACCGTAGAGCTTGTCATGCAGGCCAAAGTGTGTGCAAGTGTAGGGAGTTCCTCACGGGAATGGGAGTGCTTGTCCACTAAGGGGGAGTGTCTCACAGGAAGGGGCTCCCCTTTGGGAAGAAGGGTCAGATTCCCTCATTTCATGCAGTACATATACAACATGATAGTCCCTAGTTAAAATAAAAATCCATAAATGATGCCTCCATATGCCCTCTGAATGAACGTGAAATTGTTCAATGCTGCAAAGGTGGGCGAGTATTGTGGATGTGTATATAAATGGGTAACACCTATTTTTTGTTATCGAGGGATGACCTTCCGTAGGGAACGAGACATTTGAACAAAATGAACTGGGAAGGCAATTACCCAATTCTTGATTCAACTTTAAAAAGATTATGTAGACAGGTCATTAGTACTGACTCCGCACCATTCAAATAGAGAATGTTTTTTATTCAAAAAGTAATCAGAGTGAAAATTGATCTTTTCTATGAGGTGAGGTTAGTACATGATCATGTAATGTGTCCGCCTACTCAATTTTCTTATTTGAGGATTGCGGACCTCAACAAGAACACAACAGACATTAGTCGCTTGTCAATTTGTTATATACAGTTGCGTTGTTGTTCAGTCACAATGTTTATATCTACAGACGGATCTGCCCCACCTCTTAGAAAAGATTAATGTAAACAATGTTTGTTTACTTTTTATCGTGTTAACATCCGTAATCCAGTATGTTTGTGATGTTTAAAAATATATATACATTTCACTGGGATTACATTTTTTATAAAATATGTTCTCTATTTGAATGGTACGCAGTCAGTCCTAATGACCTGTGTACATCATTTTTGAAGTACTCAGGTTATGGTTGGCGCACTAACTTTAAGAAGTTGAATCAAGAACGGGGTAATTGCCTTCCCAGCGCATTCTTTCACATGAGTATTGTGGATGGACAGAGAATTTGTACTTTTTATACTATGTAATCATGGCCTTCAGTTGGTCATGTCCAAGGATGGGACCTCCCCCTGCCCAAATGCCTGTTACTTGTCACCCTATGACATTATCATTGGATGAGAAAGTGCATGGAGTTTCTACTCATTGGCACCTAGGGCCTGGCGCGACAAAATGCCCATGCATGTCTAGGAATGTGATGCACACAGCGGTTCATTTTTTTTTTTTTTAAACATGTTCTTATTGGATTTTAACGCAAGGAAAACATACGTACCAAACAGGTCTGCGGTCTGGCTGGCAGGGACTGCTTTAGAGGGGGTCTAGGGCTGGACAGGGAGTCCCCTAGTCTTCTCTCCTTTGACCTCTCTAAGCTTTACTTAATCTTACTGTCTCCCGTCTCCTCCGCCCCCCCCCCTTGCCGTCTGATCCTGCCTAGGGCCCAGTTAGCCCGTTGGATCCTTCCATACTGGTTGATAATCCCTGGTCTTGGTTATTCTCTCCTTCAGCTTGTGCTTTTGCTCACTTTTCTCCTGTCCCCGCGGTGGTGCTCTCTTCTGCTGAGGTGACTTAGGTTGTGTCACTCCGAGATCCTGGTGGAGATATTACAGTGGGCGCTTAGGCTTTCTCTCTTTCCCAGCAATCTATAAGTGAGTCTCGAGATTTCGACCTCCACCAGGACATCTCCTATATCCAATGTTACCACCTTTGCCTTGGCTTCACTTATTCCTGTCAACTTGTTTGGTCCCCTCTCCTCTCAATTCCTGTCATTTCTGGTGTTACCTCCTCTCTCTTGACTTGTGTCTCCACTCCTGATCAAATATCATCCTACTACACTTCTCATACTACCAGCAGCACCTTCTACTGTGTTATTGGGTACTTCCAGAACTCTTCAGCTACTACCTTCTCTCCTGTCTGCCGCCTCCTGTGGTCCTTTCAATGTCACCATCTCCTTCCCTTTACTCTCCAACCTTCATGTAATCACCTACTCTTGGGTATTTTCGTATCCTACCACTCCCTTCTCCTCAGTCGCTGTCCTTGGTGTAACCACCCAGCTTTGCCCAAAGTTAAGCCGTCTGCTTCTGCTACACACACCTAGACACTGAGGATGGTCATTCTTAAAGTGGTTTGCCTCCTCCGCCAGAGCGGGCCTTAACTCGAGGGTTTGCACCTGTCAATGTTGATGGAATGAGGGATGTGATTGGCTGTGTTACCTCACCACAGCTGGGGCTGGTGGGAAATTATGGTTTTGATCAAAGTCTATATCTAGCTGGTCTGCCATTTTGGACTGTGGATCTATTTTGCTGAATTCCCCTGAGGCTGGAAGCATGGAACTGAGGGCAGCGATGTCTGTATTGTGTGAGCAGCTTGTCAAAAGCCAAATGGATAAGGTTGTGAATGAGACCTGACTGTATGTGCAGGGAACAGGATATTTTGGTTCCACATCTTTCAATTGCAGTGCCAAGGGCAGTAGCTGTGTATCTGTTTCTTGCCGGGTCAAGCGTGTTCATGCTTATAAGGTGAAAGACTTGAAACACTGCATCTTCAGGACTGCCACATTTGCCACGGGGACTGCAGATTTTCAGAGAAAGTACTCCCAACATACCGGATGAAGCAGAAATAGTAGCGCAGGCCTCGCTGCCTTCTATGGTCACTGAGACAGGCAATCCATGAAAAGGAAAAACGTATTTCCTACCATTCTGGAGTTAGGCCTTGCTAGGCTCTGCTTTAACCTCTCTTGCTTGAGGAGAAGGAGTATGTCTGTCCGTGTGTGCTCTACAATGAGGGCCTGGATCAGTGCCTGAGTTTCCTTGACTAGTTTGCCCTGATAGTTTTAAGGGTCGGACTAGGAACAGACTCTTGCCAATGCCTTGTTGGGAAGCAATCTGAGTGTTCCTTGCTAAGTACTCATGACCAGGGTTAGGTGACCAGGTGGCCCTCCACAACCCTCCCATCCCTGGTCCAACATCCATTGGCTAGAGCTGGAGCTGTTCCTCCACAAAGAGCCTGGGAGTTGGAGGAAATACCTAAGAGTGAAGGGGGAATCGCCCACAATTGAAACCAGAGGCAAGTGGGGTGGGAGTGGCGGCCAAAGAGGAAGAGCATCAGTAGAAAGATAGAGCTGAAGTGAGTAGTTTGAGGGTGAGCAATAATCAGGAGGTGACACGTGAACATCAGGAACTAAGAGGAGAAGAGGTGGTGGTGATTTTGAGAGCTTGAGAGGGAGTGGGTACCAGGAGGCTTAATGAGAAAATGAAGACGTGATAGTTGAAAATAAGAAGTTGACAGGAGGACATCAGGCTTTGCCTATGATGATTTTAAGAGCTTGGGAGAGAGGGACTACCAGGAGGTAACAGGTCTATCTCAAGAGGTGGCTGGAGAGCATCAAGTGCAGGAAGGTGGTTAGCCTCTGGAGTAGAAAGACCGACAGCAGAAGAGAGATTTCAGTGTATTGAGGCTTGTAGATTAGGAAGAGGGAAGTGACCAAAGGGGGAGACAGAAGGGGCGCAGAGGTGTGATAAAGGCAGAGCCAACCCAAGAACACAGGTCATGTTCTCGGAGGAGGGAGAGGCGTAGGAAGAGAGACAGAAGAAGACAGATGGAGGAGAAAGGAGCAGGAAATAGAAGGTCAAAAGGAGGGGTCCTGCCAGAGCCTGATCTGTGAGTTCACAAAGTCTAGGGAGAGGTAAGTGCAAGGCAACAGACAGGTGGGGGGCGAAGGCCAGGGCTAGGGGCATGGTTTAGTCTAGTCAAAGGCATGTTGAGCTCAGTTGTCCGCTCTCTCATCCTGCCACCCCCTCTGAACCCATGCCACTGGAGCTGAATATCTGCCACAGCCTCTGCCTGGATGCTGGCCATGTCCATAGACACCTCTCGAAAGCAAGGAGAAGATAGTTCCATACTTGTCATATGGCATGGGAATCCCCAGGAAACCTGCACACCAGAACTACCAAAAGAATGAGTTAAACCCTGAAGCCCAACTTTGTAAGTGATGCCAAGTACCCACAATCTGTCCAAGAGTAGGGGTGTGGACTGTTGACAAATTTCACCTAGGGCAGTGGACCACAAGGTGAGCCAAAACCAAGGAGAAGCCATCTTGACCTTTTACTTTATTTGCAGTTTTAGTTGAGTTAGGATTTTGAGTTAACCTGGACCATTCGGACACTTCAGTTGTGTGAATACTGTAAGGGTGCAGAGTTACGGCTCTGACACAGTGGGTGCATGGTGGTTGGTAAAGACGTATTTATGAATGGGAAAGAAAAACCCTTCATGCCCCAACTCCAAGAGGGGTTTCCCTGCCTCAACTAAAAATACTATGAACCTGTCAGGATGTCAAAATCAAACGTCCACAGTCCTATGTCAGAATCCTATCTCTGTCCATTACACTTCAAATTAGACTGAAGAAAGGTGTGTCTCCTTGGTTCAGAGGAATGGCTCCCTTCCTCTGGATGATGAAATAAAGTTCCCCAACGTGGACAGGATCCTTGAGGGGATGTTTCCTTGTCCCCAGGAAACAAGTGCCTTTAGAAAACAAAGTATAAGGTTCAGAATTAGAAGGTTCTTTAAAGTTACAGTTCAGTCTCAACTGATCAGGGAATGTCTCCCTTCCCCTGACTTCTTTCTGGTTTCTGGTGAAACAGCAAGGGGGAATGTTTCACTTCTCCATGCCTTTCTCAGGCTTCTGGTACAGTTCAACAACTGTTGGGGGAATGCCTCTCTTTCCCTGGTCTTTCGCAGGCTTTTGGTACAGTTCAACAACTGGTATAGGAATGTCTCCCTTCCCCTGGCCTTTCTCAGGCTTCTGGTCTTAGATGCAGGTCCCAGACCCCTGTTGGCGGACCTGGTTTGCTTCCCTTCCAGGTACTGCAACGAAGAAGAGGGATTGTGCTTCTCTTCCTCACTCATACATCTGGCTCACTACCTTGCTAGGTATTCGTTTGATTGAAGTTACTTAAGGCAGTCTCTGTATATGGGTCACAGACACTGCTTCTCAGGTTTCCATTGCTTTTCCAATGTTCCCCAACAACCCGGAATCTTAAGGTTCAACGCTGGTTCTCCTCTGTATGGACGAAGCATTCTAACAGCTCTGTTCATGTTCACATTCACTCTCTCTCTCTCTTTCTCTCTCTCTCTCACAGGCTCTATGCTCCTTGCAGCAGCTCCGTAGTGGTGCCACTGGGACAGCTAAAGTCTCTCTCCATGGCCACTCCCTCTCTCCAGGTCCAGACTGCTCCAGCAGCTTTGCATGCTTTCCCGTGTTCTCTCTCTTGCGTGCGTGGCGGGGGGGAGAAGGGTCGGTTTCTTCTGTGGCATATCTCCACAGCAATGAAGGCTGGGCGGCTGGAGGCTCTCTCCATGACTGCCTGTTTCAGGCCTTGCTTCCGCCTGGACTCCTTTCTTCCAACTCTTCCTTCAGAATGCTGACTGCATACCGTATCAAGACGCCTCTAGAGAGGTCTCCGTGACCCGGGTTAGCGGTCTCTTCTCCAGGCCAGGCTGGGTGACTTATTGGCCCTTGGCTCCTCCTGGGAGGATATCGCCCTCTGGTCAGTCCTTCTTCCATTTTATTCACCCTTGTGCTCGTATTGGGTGTAGAGCGTCTAGACCGCTCATATTGGTTCAGTGGAGTGTTCAATGCTCTGCCCTTCTTCCTCATCCCAGTAGCTGTTCTTATTGAGTTCTTTAACTCCTGCCTATTCCTCCTTGTCTCAGTGTCACTTACATCTGTGGCACTACAGAAATACATAGGGGAGGAGGGAAAGGATGGAGACGGTAAAGGGAGGGAGCTAGATAAATACCCTAGATGTCTGTCCCTGCTCCCAGAGGGGGAGTCTGTCCCCAGGAGATCCTCCCACTGTGTCCCACCCCCAGAGGGACTATCGGGTAGCAGTCTCACCTCCCTGGCCTCACGGGAAGGGGCTCCCCCTTGGGGAGAAGTGACATCTACGGATTCTTCACAATACTTACTCAAGTTTATTATTTTTCCCATTCACGTACCAATTCCCCTGAAAAAATACCTTAAACCACAGTTACTGTGTGTAGGTCTAGTCTATCGATCCAATATCTGCCAAATAACAGCATTTATTTATTTTTGTATTATTTTTTTTTTAAATTTAGCATAGGCTTGAGTTGACAAACCTTTTGCTTCAACACGTAATGCATTACAACAACAATTAATTCTATCACATATCATAAAATCCATAATACAATAGATCAATGCAAATGTAGTCATTTACATTTTGAATTCCTTTAACATATTTGTTTTTCCCTTAATAACAACTAGTGGAAGACAAGTGTTTTCCTATGATAAAATGTTAACACTTCGATTGTGGATAATCGTCATTCGAACCATAAATGATCAATGTTAAAACCATAAAATCTAAAATGCATTAAATAGGTAAGTTGATAACAGAAACAATATAATTGATAACTCTCACGACTACCAGTTCGAAAAACTTACCGGATAACCACGATTTAAAATAGACCACCACTCTTCCAGGGGAAATTACACTATAGTCCTTAAAAAGTGTTTCTCTCTTATTTCAGTTAATTTGGGACATTCTCCTAAAAGATGTTTAAGAGTTCCACTGAAGACAGCCAAATCTACAGATATCGGTTTCCGCGAATCAGAACTTCTCTGGTGGGTAAAAGGTTCAGGCATCATTTTAAAAAGATAGGGCCTCATCACGAGTTCGGCTGTATTCCTGGCTGTAATACCGCCGACTGTAATAGCCCTAGCACCGACCGGTCCGATGGTATTACCACTGGATCAGGGGTTGGGCCTTAACGGTAAATCCCCATTCCCGATTGGGTCCATTGGATCCAATGGGGAATTTTCAGTGCTAATACTGCGGGCTAATACAGCCGGCTGTAATACAGCCGAAAGAACAAGTTACTCTCTTACCTGGTAACGTTCTTTCGTTGGGATGGTCTGATGACGTATTCCTTATCTATGACAGTAATCACCGCAGCACAGCTGCGGTGATTACTGTCAGATATGGAATACGTCGGAGGACCCAATCCCCTCGAAACAGGGATTTTCACCTCCAGAAAAAAGCTGGAGGTAAAACAGCCGATTTAGTGCCCAACTCGTGATAGGGCCAGCCCTTAAATGCGGCGGAAATACCGTTACCACCGCATTTAAGGGCTACAGCCCAACTCGTGATGAGGCCCATAGTCCGTATTTTAGCGTTCAGGAATTTTTTTAAGTAGTTTCGTACTTGATGTAAAGCCATAGGCCCCGAAGGCTTTGTACCTGACGCACATTGGCTGATTGTTAATCCAATCAGCAACCCTTATCTTCTCCTTAGCTTTCAGAGGGTTCTTTAGCACGTGTCCATATGCAGATCTGGCTTTTTCATTATGTCCGAGCAATTTCTTGCCCAGGCAATTATTGCACGATCAGATTTGGCCGATAACCCTTCATTTAATATACCAAACAATGTATCACTTCCCTCTAAAAAGCATTTTCTATACAATGAAAGCGGTTTCCAATCAACCAAGGCTTCCAGCGAAAGCAGGCACAATTCAAGTCTAATCACTTGTATCGGGAAACAGACTGGCAACGCCAGAACTCACTTCAAAAATGTTCCCTCCACGCGATTCCCCAAGGTTCCTGGTGTACAGAGGGAAACCTCTGCCCCATAAATCAAGGCAGGTACAACTTTGATCTTGTAAAAGTGCATTAGTGGCTTCTGTTGACAGCTTTAGACAGGAACAGTACATGAATTTGAACCCAAAGAGCATAACTATATTTAGAAAGATTTTTGTTCATATCTGTAAAGCACTCTGAAACAGCACCCTGTTTGCGTGAGAACATGTTTTTGACTTAAAGGAATTAATTGTATGCCTCTATCCATACACTATCAGGAACTAGCGTTGCAGTAACTGCAAAACTGCTTCCATGCCAAGACGAACACATTTTCTTTCAGGCAAACTGATGGTAATGCTATGTAAATTACATTTTATATTTTTTAAAGACAAAGGCCTCATGAGTTTGGTGCTAAGTGGATAAAGTGGCACGAATTGCCGCCACTTTTACCACTCTGAAAGATTATGCTTCCCAAAAAATGTGCACAAATTCTGCCAGCGGAATTAGCACCGTTGGAATTACGGCCAAAATATAGTGGAATTAGCGCTGGGGCTAATTCTGCTGGCCAAATTTGCACCAGAAACAAAAATGGTATTTCCACTGTATTACAAGTGGATATAACACTGAAATACCACTGAAAATCAGCAGTAATTCCGTCAGAAACACAGTGCAGTCACCTCCACCCAAAAGGTGGCGGTAAATGCATACAGGTGATGGAAATCAAATCACAGGTGCACCCAATTCACTCAGGAGGCGCAGATAAGGCCCACACATGACTCAAATACACATCCAAGCAACATGCTGCCACAACCAGAAGTGAACTTTGGGATCCACAACCTGCTACTATTCATCGAGCTACAGCGGCATGGAAGGCCTTAGCAGGGAAGGAGACAGGCACCACAAAGGCGCAGGAAAAGTGTGCTGCAGAGGCCACCCATACCCCGTGTCCACCCATTCTCTTGGACTTTGATGGACAGCCAATTAGTAACACTATCGCTTGGACCAGCACACCATCTCAGAGATGCGGACTATCATCGAGGCTGATTTCCAGAGAACCAACTCATCAGAACTGCCATCGCCCACCTGGTAAAGCTGGTTTCTGTCCTACACTTTTGTGCCGCAGGCAGATTCCAGCCCACTGTTGGAGCTCTGCATGCAATGTCTCAGCCAACATTTTAGTAAGTGCAGGAGCAAGTCTTGGATGCGCTCATGAGGCATGCCCTACAGCACATCTCTGCTCACCACCCAGGCCCAGGTGCACGCAGCTAAAGCATGTTTCTACATCATTGCCAGTTCCTCAATATCATTGCGGCACTGGATTGCACACATGTGGCATTAGTGCCTCCCCAGGCATTAGAGCAGGCATATCAGAAAAGTAAACATTATCATTCCATGGACATTCAGATGACATGTGATGCCGATCATATCAGCCACTGCTCCGCCCGATTCGCAGGTGCCATACACAATGCCATGATACTGAGGAACAGCACCCTAACATCTTACATGAACACACACAGAGGACAGTGTACCTGGCTTGTGGGCAAGTAGTCAATCTGCCAATGACATGGCACTGAGACACACATGGAGACCGGAATGAGAACATATATGTGAGCAAGCTACAGAATGCATTCCCAAGAATACAATGAACATGCCAGGGCCGACTTTCTGCAGTCTACATAATGACCTGAGGTAACTCCCCAGGATATCCTGGATGCATGGAATCAGAAACACATTTATGCACACCAAGCAAGACCTCTGTCTAATTGAAGAAGCCATTCCCTGCCAATGCATCATCATAGGGCAGTACATGGGCAGTGCCATTGCCATAGTGTCAACTGCAGGGGTGATGTTAGCATATAGAAAAGCACATGATGAATGTTGCTGGACACACTGAATGACTGCAAGTGCACTCTGCAGGTCAATGCTGCTCCACCCCAACTGATGCATGGTGCGTCATCCACATGCACATTCATGTACCTTGACAGACAAAAAGCCATATGTAACACTGTACATCCTATTTGTTGTAGGTCTCTAAGGCTATCCTTACATCACCCAGCTGTAATAAACAGTGTTGCTTCTTGCCTGGCCTTGCCTGCCTTGTTACTCCACTTTTTTAGTATGTGGTTATTTTTATTATGAGCTAATTAGTGAGCCCCTGACTATGTTTTTGGAAGCCCCAGTGAGATCTCTCAGTCTTCCCCGGACTGTCAAGGGTATTCAGGCCACCCTCCCTGGGGGCACAGGTCTGGTGACCGCAGACCTGTTCACAACGCATCACTGAGGAGGGTCTGCAGATGCAGAGTTTGCAAAGGTCTGGCAAATCGCCGAGCACCGTCCCGCACTCAGTGGAAGGGTGAGCCAGTGGTGGAGGCTCAGTACTAAGGGGACTCGAGAGTATCCAGGACATGAGTATAACCGTGCAAAAAGACACTGCACAATAGTGCATGCCTACGGAGGGGAGGGATAGATTCTTTTTATGGTCCATAGGACACATCCTCAGAGATCGGAGGACGATTGGCTGTAGTAGTGTAGATATTAGAACATACCACTCGATAGGGAGTGGGAGCTGGTGGGGACACGCCTGCAGTAAAGCAGCAGGGGTGCGCAGTGTGTGGCGGACAGGATTGACGCGTAGTGCATGCAGGCAATTGTATAGTTGCATCACTGGGGTACAAGTTAAGTCAGTCAGTGGTGAGGGCTTGTGGTGCACGAGTCAGCACCAAGAGATATCTAATGTAAAATAGCAGGCTTTTGCATTTCGACAGCTGGAGTGTGGCAGTGATGCATTGTTAGACACTGGACATTCATGCAGAGAACGGTGAGCCCAGGGAGAGGGCTGATTAATACTAACATTGAGTGATCAGATCTGTGGAGAGGGCCATTACGAACCAGTGGAGTGTCTGGTAGGGCCTTTGGAGAGGGTCAGCGTGGATGTTGGGAGGAGTGATCGGGAATAAAAAAGGGGAAGAGTTGGGAGCACAGGAAGAGGGGGAAAATAAAAAATGGGAAGAGTTGGGAAAACAGTAGGGGGGAGGGGGGAACACCAGGTAGTAGAATAAAAAGAAAGGACATAATTGCTTATGTGCACAGCCTCCTAGACCACATGTGACAGAGGTTGCCCCAGTATCATGATAAAATATTAAAATAACAGTATCATTGGGCCGGGGAGACTGCAGGAAAGTGTTTCCATGCGAGGCCAGGGGAAGTAACATTTGACAATAAAATAGAGAATTCGTTCTCGTACCGATTAACGAAATATAAAGGCTCTAAGCTAAAAAGCAGGCAAAACATATTGGGGCTCTGGAAATTATACAAGGATACTGAAGGGGATACATTGAAGAAAGAAAAAGAAGCAACAGTATGCAAGGTCGGACCAAGCTCACCACCCACACCCTATGGGTTATATCCCACCTTGTGACCAGCCACAGTGCATACTAACCCTCTGCGAGAAACCTCAAAGGGAGATCAGGAGAAAACAATAGAGGGAAAAGCGAAAGAAGCACAAAGAAAGGAGGAGCACGTGCAGGGTGAAAGAAAATACCTAGCAGATTTCGAAAATAATACTCGTCAACAGGTGGATGCATTATTTAGTGAACCAGAACGGGTGATGGAGGAGATGAGGAGGAAGGGGGATAAGCGAGAATGGCGATCAGGAAGAATACAATTCAAATTAGACAGGGAGGATGAAGAGGAAGAAACAAAGAAAAATGATGATGAGGACCACATAGCCTCAAACAAAGGGTTATTAGGTGACAACTGGAGGGACAGGGACAGTGATGAATGGAAACTCGACAAGATTAGGAGAAGGGGAAGAAAAGAGTGGAAATGACAGATCAGTGACGGTTGTGACCGGGACTTGTCAAGCTCCTTCCAAAGTAGGACATGGAAGGTAAAAATGGGGTTAACACAAGCTGTCAGAGAGGGAGAGAGGTGCCCTAATACACGGGTAATGCTGTTACTACAGAAGGGACAAGGGGGGAGCCCATTATGTGCCCTGGCAAACAATGGGCCAGGACAGCCTAATGTGCAGCCTGCCCTCCCTCGTAGCCGGGGGCCAGTAAATGGATACAGGCATTCGAGAAAATGTCATGATGCCTACCCCCAGGGAACCAGACCAGGTCCAACAACCTCGGAAGCAGGCATCAAGTTATTTTGAACAAGCCCAAAAACCCCTGCTAGGGGCTGTTTGGGTGCGGTCCTGGTGCCTATGGCGCCAAGCTCATAGAGTAGAACTTACCTGATGCAGACCATGCTGCAGAGCTCCAAGCCAAATGAGGCTTGGAAGGGACTATTTTACCTAGGGACTATTTTTTACTCGGGTGGGGCTGGGGAGGAATACTTACCTGGGAATACTTTGGAGGCTATTTAAACCACGCCCGAAGAGCAGCTCACGCTTCGCGTTATTCTGCATCCAGCAGCGTAACGCTGACCGTGTCTGCAAGCCTGCATCCAGTCTTCTGCCACGCCCGCCTCGAGTCTGCAGCTCCTAGAAAAAGGGAGGAACAGAAGGAGAAGAGGTTAGAATAAGAGCAAAACCTTCGATCCTTACCTGAATTCCGGATCCACCGCGCCTTCGAGCTGGAAGAAAGAAGCATTTTACGCACGCCGCCTTGCCTGCTGCAGCGCCGCTGTGATGCTGGAAATGCATCGGAGGGACAGAGCCTCTGTATCCTTGTCCTTTACTGCTTTTTATCGTGTGTTCGGTCGTGTTTTCCACGCAGGAGTTCATGTGGGACTCCTGGCGGTGCAGCTCTCTCTCCTTTGGTTTGGTGAACAGACCCGTGGGATACACTTATGGCACACATGGGTGGGGGTACAACCCTGTGCCCCTAGTGTATGTTTTTGGGCACCTGTGGGTGGCCCACAGAGCAGGGTATGTGCTGGTGGCAGCTCCCTGCTGAATTTGACAGGTGCGGCGTATCCTCCATTTTGGGATACCCCGTCCCTGCCATTGGGATCAGTTGATTCCTGATGGAAAACAAGATGGCCCCGGTGGCCTCTTGCTGTCTATTACCCATTACCTTGTTTTCCCAAAGTCCTGGGAGACCCTGACTCTGTCCCTTCCCCCTGACTTGCTGTTGGATGGAAGTGCCATATATGGTGTTGCTGTGAAGGCCCAGCCAGACTAGCTGGAGCCTTCCCGGTGATGTATGTTGTGGGTACCTCCTGTGGGTGGGGCCCGGGTGAATAGAGTGTGTGACAAATATGCATTCTGTGTTGTGGATGTGTAGTATCTGGTGGTTGACACAATGACTGAGACAGCCCTGCCCGAAACCGGTATGAATGCAGCTTGGAGTGTTGAATGGCTCGGTACTTGTCCCAATACACATAACTTGTTGTGAGTGTCTGGAGAGCAGTGAATAGCCTGAATACCTTGTGTGCCTGATTGGCTGCCTGCCTGCATGAATGCCCTTAGTCGTGATTGGATGCTTGAGTGTGACCCAGCAGAATGAATGGGAGATCAACAGTATATCTGGGGACCTCTCACTGCTAGGAATCGTGTTCAGAAGCTTAAGTCCACTACGACGAGTAACTGAAGCTTGACCTTGAAGCCCTGCTGGACGAGAAGAATTGCTGTTGCTCTCCTTTGCAATCTGAAAGCTGCTGTGCCTCCAAGGACTGACCCAGGGAGGACCTGGTAAGGCGCCCTCTTCCCGAGCTACGAGGGACCATCGTGCACAGCTGATCTTTGCCAACGCTCCCTGGTAGACAGACCTTCGAGACCCGATTCGGGGACTGCTGCAGACCTCCAAGGTGACCCGCCCGGACTGTTGTCCGCCACGGTCGATGACCGTCGTTGCCAACCGGAGCCGCCGTGCTCCCGTTTGCCTAAGAACTTCAATTGATCGGACGCTCTCGTCTGCATCGTCACCCGCTTGTCTCCCGCTGGAGAAGGCCCGACCGTCGACGCGCCGAGGAGCATCCACCGGTGGGTTTCCCCTCCACCTAAAGACCACAGAGACGCTGACGACTCGATGCCCTTGCTGGGCCACAGTTCTTCATCATCTCTTTGCGGTCCAGAACTATCGTCACCGAGGAGCCCCGCACGCCTCTTCCTTGCAGGACGCAAACGCTCCGTCATCGACGAGCACCGCTAGGAATGAAGCTGCCACTTCACTGCCGCAGTTGAACCCGTTCACCGTCGGACATTCGACGACCCGTGACTCCTGCTTTAAAGGGAGGACACTCAAGAAGGGCCAACGATTCCCCGACACCGAACGCCGAGTTCCTCGACACCTCTCGATGATCCGTGGCTCCTGCCTTAAAGGGAGTCACTCAAGAAGGATCGGTCGACGCATCGTCAGAGAACTCTACTCCATCAGGTACATTGGGGGGGGGATAAAACCTTAATAGGAGGAAGTAAGACTATTGAACATTATATGGACTGGGCTTGTGCGATATATTTTTATTTACAGGTTGCCCAGGTGGGGGGAGGGATCTCCAGACAGAACTGTGCCTAGTGGTAGGGGTCAGCATTCTGCCTACTGTTTCAACCACCTTGCCTTCCTTCCTATCTCTATTGCTGGTTTCCTCGTTGTTGATCTGTGTGACATTTTAACCGTACAGTTGATGCACTTTAATGAGATTCGATAACATTGGTGGTACCACTTTAGAATTGTCGATAATGATAAATATATACTTCCGAGTACAAAGTGCGTTATTGTGATCGTGTACATACCTTTGAATATTAATTATATAAAGACTGTTTTCAGTAATACAGTGTGTGGACATTCCTTTGTGGGGGTTTGGGGACTACACTGTACTTAAGAACCAGCCTGCATCACCTCCTGAGAAGGTAGGCCTTGATTGCTCGACCACCTACCAATAATAGAGAATCTTGGCTGGGGTCTTCTGTGCCTCTCCTCTACCATATAGAGAGCGGAAGTACAGACACCCCCTACCAGTCTTTACAGCCGCGCTGAACTCACCAGCCTTCGCAGCATCCTCACAATCCACCGCATCCTTCTGCACGTTCCCGCCGCACTCTGGCACCTAAAGGGAACACAAGAACAGCAAAGGTGAGCCAAGGGAATAAACAGAGGTAATAGTAACTACCCCCATAGACTTACCTGATTACCGCCGGGGGTACTATTCCTCTTCACGGGTCGGCACAGTCTCCATTGCATCCTCGCCGTACCCCGGCCCCTAAGGGGAACAAAAGGACAACAAAGTGAGACAAAGGGACAAGCAAAGGGAACTCTTCTCACCACAATAGACTTACCTAATTTTACCGCCGGAGGCATTATTCCCCTTACTTCATATTTTCTCTCCACACCTGAATAAGGGAGCAAGCAACAGGTTACATTCTGGCCTTATTTTATTGAACTGTGTAGGATAAGCGAAATCCTTACCTGAACTTCGTCAGCTACCACGAGGAACTCTTCGCTGGGGCCAAGTTGCAAACTGCAAGGAATCGGACAAGAGTGAAAGTCAGACATGTGAACTCTTACGAACTACATACTTTTCGGAGTCAATATTGTTCTGGAACTCACCAATTCCTTCGAGCCAGTGAAGCAACTGGTTATCAACGCGCCCCTGCACTCAATGCAGGATGGAGGGCTCATCTTTTCAAACCATCAGGTGAGACTATAAGAGGGGACATCAAAGGTGATCTGTGGGGAGAACAGCGGG
The DNA here is from genome assembly GCF_040938575.1 of Ambystoma mexicanum. Lineage (NCBI taxonomy): Eukaryota > Metazoa > Chordata > Amphibia > Caudata > Ambystomatidae > Ambystoma > Ambystoma mexicanum. The sequence goes on along the minus strand of NC_090938.1, from coordinate 107,162,492 downwards.
GGGATTTACGCTTAACTCCACAGGTGGTTAATCCCCTTTCTCCATTTGCAGAAGAATATTCCTGCAGGCCAAGCAAACGAAGCTAGGTGGTCCAGTCCAGTCCTTCATCTCGGCTCTACGCGTCACATTGGTGGAGACCGCAGCTGTCCCGTTCAGATCGACGCCTCTGTGGGAGCCAGGTGAGCGTAACAGAAAAAGACAGCAGGGATACGCTGGCCATAGGCAATATGAAAATATTGTTTACTGCAGTTATATGAGAACAGGCAGTTAAAATTTGGAGTAAGGCTGGCTATAAAATAGTGAAATTGAGCACCAATGCTCATGACAGTGCTCCATTTAACAACTGTCGAGCAAATGTTTGGGAGGTACTAAGAAGCATGTACCCAGACAGCTATGACCTGGGGACAGTGATGGCATATACAATTAAAGGTGACGATGACTCAGCTGAATATAGTAAGCGAGTTTTGGATTTATGGACCCAAGAGACGTGAAGGTCCTGGGACGAATGCATACCATTTTTCTATTGCATACTAGTGTGAGAAAGGCATGATATCAAGAGAGACACAGACTCAAAAGTATTTGTTCTAATACCTTTATTTACTAAGGTTCCTGGGGTGGTGGAATGCCTGACTGGCCCCAACTCTAAAGGGATGGTTCCATTAACTGATGTTTCTAACAGTCCAAAATTAAAGTCAGTCTGTGTCTAGACCTATGCTTGCCCTCAGGCTGTACAAAAATGTGATAAGAAGTCTTTGAAAGGGAAAAATAGTGGTTCAACAAAAATAGCAAAACCAAAGTTGGTTTCAGATGGTCTTCTCACCAGGTGCAATTTGGTCAATGTCACAGAGATGGGTTCCCTCACCAGGGCTGTTCGTAAGACCTTCTCCACAGGGCCCTTGCGTGAATTCAAATATCTTCAATGTCTTTGAGTTCCTTGGGTGTCTCTTCCCCAAGCTTCAGCTTGTTCACCTTCAGCTTTCAATACACAACACAAGTCTACTTTCCTCAATATGCCTCTCAGGGTTCCCCTCCCAAGGTCAGGTTTCTTCCAGCTTTCAACTCAAAACACAAAGGCAGGTTCTGCAATAAACCTCGCAGGGTCTGTTCCCCAAGCTCAGGCCTCTTCCAGCTTCAAAACACAAAGTCTAGTTTTCTCAATAGGACTCTCACGGTTCCCTTCTCCAAGCTCAGGCCTCTATTGTTCCAAACACCAAGTCAGTTGTTTCTTTTATAGGGTAGAATCGTCAGGCTCTTTGCTTTTCCTCAGCGTGACCACTATGACCCTTTGGCGCCACTCTTTGTTTCTTACTCTCCCTTTTTTTTGGCACTTTTTATCCTCAGGTGCTTCCTGCATCATTTTAATGTATTCCATGCCCCTTTCTATGAACACTTGCACTGTCCTTTATTCCTTATCTTTGCTGTGCCTCTTGCACGCTTCTTTCATTCTTTCATGCACCCCGGCACTTGTTTCTTTCTTTCCGGGTTACTCACACCCTTTTTATACTGTTCTTTCCTTTCGTGCCTCTTGGACTTTTCCCCCATGGGCTTCTGGTCCTCTTTTCATTCGTATCGCTTCATCGCCCAGCTTCCTTTCATTTATTATTTCAGACGCGCGTGGCTCGAGATTACACTGTTAATTGTAACTTTGTTGCAGACTCCGCGTCAGCTTCAATAGAACTCTCATTCAAACGCGGCCATCTTTCATCCACGTTTCTAGCGTTACCTTGTATCGCGCTCTTCACAACCTGACTCTGCAATGCTTTCGGACTCACTGGGCTGACTTCTGCACTGCAGTTCCACAACGGCTCTTCATTCAGAGGTCAGGGTCTAACTGTTTGCCCCTCGGACATTCCTGGGCTGTCTCACTGGCCCAGGGGAACAAGCATACACTTACACAGGTTCTGCAAGGGACCAGCACGTCTCTGGGCTCCCATACACAGACCCTTCTTGGCTCCCTGGACACGGCTACCTCACCATGCTTCTGCTCTTTTGTACGGCAGTTTCTCAGTGTCTCGGCATCCCATGGTCTGGCCTCCGGTCATGGGCAACTCTGGCGTCTCGGCTCTCCTCCCAACTCGCTCTCATGCTTGCTCTCCTACTCGCTCATTCATATGTACAAAGTTCCACCTTTAATAGCTGTACACAGAGTCAAGTGGAGTCAGGTGTGAATGATTACTTATAAATGCCTGAATCTGGAGCAGCGGTTTTCGGTAAAGTAGGTGTTCCTTACTTTCCCCGTGTTATTTCTATGGGTAATCATTACTCCCAGTCACCTCATCCTTGTCCAAGTAGTTTGACTTTATGGGTGGAATAATTATAGGACGACTGACAGGAAAGCGGGGAATCTCCTGGCTCCGTTTTTATACCACTGGAGTGATTCCCTTTTTGTTAAGTTGTCTTCTACTCCTGGTCCACTGCCATAAAAATACTGATCTTGACGGCCTCCCTTGGGTCTGAAAGGTGGGGAGAAAAATAGGTGTTAGATTTAATGTCAAATAGTTTTTTCCTCTGACTCACCTCCCTGCCTGCTTTTGTTCTAACACAGTATTCCAGCCTCTCTCTTGGATCAGGGACAATGGGGCCTGCATATCTCATAAAGGCTTCAGGGACTCCGTCCTCCTTGCCCATTATCCTGTTGGGATACCGCGTCTCACCTGGGGCATTTCCATGATCACAACCCCAGACTCCCCTACCCAGGTGATACTCCCTTGCTTGTCCACCCCCAGGGTTGGGATCCGAAAGTGACGCCCCCTCTGGCCACCTGAATAGAGGAATCTCAGGGGTCTACATGGGAGACTAACTCTAGGTTTCTCACACTAGTAAAAAGGACTGCCAACAGAAATACAGGCTTCCTTGGATAGGATAGTGGGTATAGAAACTAAAGGCTGTGTGAAAAAAACAAGTAACATTACTGTAATAGGAAGAAGGAGAGTGAGAGGCAGGCAGCCAAGAAGTCAACAAAGGCAGAAAACAAATTAGTACAAAAGAAACTGGCCAAATACACCATGGAAGGAGCGCTGTTAGTGCCAGATGCCGCCGCTGTGGTGCCAGCACTACTGCAAGGGTTTCCCGCAGGACAAACACTGCAACAAGGAAGGTACATGCAGTCCCAGTATGGACCACAATGGGGAACACCACCACAGGAGAATTACGTGCATGGGGGATACTTCCCTATAGTAAGAGAGTTTTCACAACGGGGAAGGGGGGGGGTAATCGAGGAACAGAATACAGGGTTTTCGGACCACGCTACATATGTCAGAACATGGGACACGTGTCGTGCACCTGTCCATTTATGCAGCAGGCACAGGCAATCCAAGTAGCTCAACAGCAGGGGCTCCAGTGGCAGCAGATACAGTGTCCTCCTGGGCAGTTACAACCAATGCAGATTCAACACAGCAGGGAGGAGTGCAGCCACAAGGAAGGACAACCAACAGCAGGGTAATGGTCCCAGTGATGGTTGAGCCACTCACAGTAGCAGTCGGAACCACAGGGGTGCTAGGGCAAAACGTGATGCCCCATTACACAGGGGTCAGTGTGATAGGAGGGAACCTTTCCCGCCGATAACATACAGCCCACCAAATGTGCGAGCGTGTCCAGTCCTATCAGTAACTGATGACCCCGAAGAGGAACCTGAGGTGGCAGTGAAAAGAAATCCAAAAAGTTCTCGTTTCTCATAGATACAGGAGCAACCAAATCCTGAGTCAGGGAGGGCGGATTGCCGTTATCTAACAAAGTGATGGATACGCAGGGCTTTTCTGGGGTGGTGGTCATGGTTCCAGTAACAAAACATTTACCATTAACCATAGGGACACAACATCTCGTAGCTCCCTTACTGTACTACAAAGACACACCCATCAATATCGTGGGGTGAGACCTGCTCAGCTAACTGAATGTAACCCCATTATTCACAGAGAAAAGGATGCTGTGCTCCACGTCCAGCATTTACTATGCCCAGGGAGCAGCTCTTCTCATGGCAGCTCACGCACAAAGCACCTTGCGAGCATAGCCACTATACCACAGCATGTTCCTGTATGGGGGTCAGAGTTCTGCTAGGATGGGTCCCGGGAATACAGGGGAAGGTGCTCTGACTGGCTTCGGAATGCCTATTCAGACCACAGTACCGAAAGGATGACTTAAAGGGGAAAACAATAGCGTTACTGCTGGAAGAAGCAGTAATATTCAAAGACATGATGATTCTGTGTGGAACAGACAATGACATCATGGAGTGGCGGAGAGTTCTTGGCATTGACCCCACCTTCACAATTACATGAGTATTGGATGGACAGTTGTTCGCTGATGAGGAGAAGCAGGAAGGGGAGATGGTGTTGCAGATAGAGATGCCTTGCCCAGTTCAGATATTGGAAACAGTGGTGCCCATTTTAACACAATTAGTGAAGAAGGAAAATAAAAACACAGAGTGAGGTCACAAAAGGGTGCCGGATGTGATGTGGACCAAGGGACCTCACGAAAGGGATTGGTGCAGTAAAAATAAAACTGAATCAAAGGGCCCTGCTACCCCGGGCAAAACAATACCCATTGACCAGAGAAGCAGATGCATTCCACTTTGGAAAAAGTGGATATATTCAACTTTGCATGCATTATGGCAGCAAGGGATAATTCAGACATCAACATCAACCTGTAACACAGCGATCTATACGATAAAGAAATTAAAGTGCGGGTCATGGCGTTTCATCCAGGATTTACACCCCCTAAATGAAGTTCCAAACCCCGCTGGTGGGCTGTATTGTTATTTGCAATATACCAGTGAAGATAAAGTACGTCATGGTCATTTACTTAAAAAATGCCTTCTTCTCTATACCTTTGCACCCAGACTCAAGATATCTGACCACCATCACGTATTGCGGGTACTGCGAATCGCCCAGTATTTTCAATAGGATAATACAAATGGATCTATACAATGGACTTCATCACAAGTTGGGCGTTATCCCGGCAGTATTCTGCCAGGATACCGCCCGTGCTAATAGCGCTACCGCCAACTGGTCCTGCGCTATTAGTGTCCGATCATGGGTTTTGCGGAATGGAGATTCCCCATTGGGCCCATTGGACCTAATAGGGAATTTTCAGCGCGACTACCGTCTTCATTATTACCACACAGTAATTGTACCAAAAATTAGCAAATTCGCGGCAGATTTACCCCCAGCACAGATCTGGGGGTAAATCCTGCCAAACCCGTGATTTGGCTGACCCTTATATGAGGCGTTAATAGCGCTACTGCTGCATTTAAGGGTTACCACCAAACTCATGATAACCCCGAATGTGGAAACATCAAGCACTATGATTCAATGCTAATATGCAGGGAGACAGAAGAAGAGTGTAGAACAGACTCCGTACACATTTTGTCACTACTTGCAGAGAAAGGGTACAAGGTGGATTAGGCAAAATTACAGTATTGCCTAGAAGAGGTTGTGTACCTGGGGCAAATAATATCCATTGAAGGGAGCAAAATATACCCGAAAGAACACAGGCCATTCCTTTCACCACCCGCACAGGAACAGAGAAAGAGATGCGGATGTTTTTAGGTATATGCAATTATTGCACAGCATGCGTATTTGATTATGCCACTTTTTTATTTATGTTTTATAGTTTGCATAAACACTTAACATTTGCCACATTTACTAAACCCCAACTGCAGTGCCTTAAGGAAGCATAAAAAGAGAAGAGGGACCTAAAATGGACATCTGAAATGAATGAAAGTTTCACAGAACAAAAAGACACACTGGCACATGCACCAGTGTTAGCTACCACAAATTACAGCAAACAATTCTATTTGTCCTCACATTCAGATGGCTCAATGATGATGGCTGTCCTAACACAAAAGAATCCACTAGCTTACTACAGTGGAAGCCTAAACTCAGTAATGCAAAGACACCTCCCTTGGAAGCAATCACTTGTGGCTACAGCGTTTGCAATTGAGAAGGCATCAACCATTATCATAGGGTGTCCTGTACTATTGTACATGGAGCGATTCCTGGCCAAAATCCACTGGTGTCCACGAGGCCCCCATCCACTCCAAGATGGCTGATCCCTTCTTGTTTGTCTGAATACGCCTGCACTCCCCCTCGATACAGGCAATTACACGCCGACAAGGCGTAAGCCTGCCCACCGAGCAAAGGACCACAGAGCTAAGGACATCAACCTGTCCTGTACCTGTCCAGTCCTGCCAGTCGCCATCGCCAGAAAGCTCTGCCTGATTGGCCCCTGCACACCTTCCTGCTCCCACCTTATATCTAGCACACAGACTAAGCCGAAGTCTAGACTGTTCACAAGCTGGTATGTCCCTGCCATGCAAGGAATCGGTATCATCGCTCCCTATACGAACTATAACATTACCGCTCCGCCTTCAAGTGACTCCCTCAATCTACCAGCATATGTAAATTACTCAAAGACACCTATCTGAAACTACATTGGGAACTTCCCCTATTGCATTTTTTCCCACACCGCTGCTGACCTTGCTGAATTATCCTAGTCAAAACTGCCTCTGACGTCCGATGTTAGACCAGCCTACTTATCTTGCATCTGCCCATTCTAAGCTAGACTAGCATGTCTTGAATTGCATTTGCCCTACCTTTGTTGAATTAGCCTGTTTTGAACTGCATCTGCCCTACTTCTATTGAATTAGCCTGCCTTGAACTGCATCTGCCCTACTTTTGTTGAATTAGCCTGTTTTGAACTGCATCTGCCCTACTTCTATTGAATTAGCCTGTTTTGAACTGCATCTGCCCTACTTCTATTGAATTAGCCTATTTGGAATTGCATGTGCCCTACTTATGCTAGACTAGCCTATCTTTGAATTATAATGGCCCCACCCATGTTGGACTAACCTATTCTGAACTGCCCCACCTATGTTGGACTAGCCTACCTATCCTGCATCTGCCCATACTATTTTAAACTAGCTTACGCTAAATTTTGCATCCTTTACCATTTATGGCCTCACAGATATATGACACAATGTTTACTGAATCTGCTTAGCTAGATCTGTACTAGCACTAGACACAATAATGTTGCTCTTGCTGGGAAAGCTTCTTTGTTTCCAGCGCCCTGCTTCCTGGAGGAGGCGGGACCGATTGGCTGCACGTGACCAATCACGTGACCTTACTCGAGGATATTAACTCGCTCGAGCCGCCCTTGCGGTGTGTTCTGAACTGAAAGGAGTGTTTGCATATTGGGACGCATACCTGCTCCTTGCTTTTCCACAGCACTGCGAGCGTTGCTCTTGCTGGGAAAGCTTCTTTGTTTACAGCGCCCTGCTTCCTGGAGGAGGCGGGACCGATTGGCTGCACGTGACCAATCACGTGACCTTACTCAAGGATATTAACTCGCTCGAGCCACCCTTGCGGCGTTAAGCCCGTGAGGGGTGAAGGGCGCCGACTGTTTTACAACTCTTTAGCGCTGGTGGCGCATTGAGGGAGACTGCGGAGGAACTCCCTCTTTGATCCCTCTTGGTTACCCGCCCTATCCGTGCATTACGTGAGGATTCAAACTATCAGTGTGCACAAATAGGTAATTAGATTCTTTTTTATTTACTCATATCACATAAAATTTTAAAATTTGACACCACACTCCCACATTTTGACTTCAACCTAACACGATTAGGTACCCTTCTAACATAACCTGTGCCTATAAGTATCTATAATTGTAGATTAAATATGAGCTCAATACCTCAATCGTGCAAAACTAATTTGCTTCAACGGTTCTGAATGGCAATACTCCATCAGATGGTATATCATCAAGACTAAAAAGTAATCTTAAAAAAACTTCATCGTCATCCTCTACGTCAATTACACTAACACCACGTATTAAAACGCGAGCTAAAACTCAGCTTGCTAGTAAAGATATTAGAGACTTTTGTCCTGTTGTGAAAAACTCTTTGCCAGTAACGGCCTCTCCTACATCTCAACAAAAAGACATGGACAAGACAACTAATGACCTCCTTACTGCACTGCCTGTTCAATCAGCGCAATTTGTGCTGGAAGATCCACTGGTCCAGCCTGCAGGACCAGACTCTTTAGGAAGTTCTTTAGCGCAGTGTGGACAAAAACATACTGGCAAAAACTCGTCAAGTTTGATTGTTACACCAACAATAAATTTAAATGAATTGATAAATCTTGAATCTGGAAACTCATACAATTTGCCAATATCAGATAATACCATGATACAATCGACAAAACAAAATGAGCAAATTAAGCCTCCAAAAGTACTATTAGATCAAATTCCAGAAAATAACAATGAAGATGTTCTCCCTGCGGACTCACAACAAACAGCTAGAAAAGAGAACATACCAACTAGCAGGTCGCCGATTGACTTCCATCGACGCTGCTCTATGGATTCAACAATCTCTGAAGACGTCTCATACATACTACCAACCCCTCGACAGCGAGAATCATCCAGAGAAAAAGAAAGGACCAGCAGTAAGGCTGGACTTTTGGAGGTTACTCTTGCAGCCGTCAACCAAACGATTCAGAGCTTGTTTAAATTATATGAATCTCTCGAATGCAAAATTAATTCACAGTGAATCAAGATAGATCAAATATCCACATGGATTAAATCTTATCCAACCAATACAGAGAAAGTATGTCAACATGAAGAAGTCATAAATGACTTATCAAAAAATGTAGAAATCATGTCTATACCAGCTTCACTACATTCAAGTCTTCCTGCATTCGAGCATATAATTCGTCCCATCGAAGAGGAAGGTCTAGAACAAATTCAGCAAAACTCCTCATGGATAAGCGTTGAACAATCTCCTAAATCATTGACACAGAAAAGTAATAGAACTCAATATGACCTGTGTAATAACCATTCAAGAAATAAAGGACGAGTCAGACATTTTATGACCAAACCGTTCCAACCATCGAAACGGAACAATACACCAATTAATCGTATTGAACGATCACAAATAGTTGACCTAACTGCACCTCAGAAATCTGTGGTCAATCTAACTATGGATCAAGTGATAATGAGTGGAACACCAGTACCAACTCATCCCACACCGTTAAGACAACCGTCTCCTCTGAGTCAATTGGTTTCAGTTCTGGACAATGTCTCTTTAACCGTACATGGTCAAACGAATGCACCTTCCGATCATGATGCTTACTCAAGATCTAAAGTAACTCTACAGCCTGTAGTAAATATACAACCAAATCTGTCTATAACTGACACATCTCGAGTTGATCAACTAAGATGTGCAGTTGACTCTTATATTCTTCGTCGAACATCCGAGATAAAAGATCTGGCATCCAAACGATGCGCGCAGAATTTAAATGTGCAACCTGTTTTAAATCGAGATCAACAAAATGTTTATGATGTAGAGAATCATTGTTTGAATCAACCTGACAATAGAGTGCCAACACCTGCAAGGACACCAGAAATACCGAACCTAACAAAAACATCTAATGCAGTGGGCCATTGCAATGAACAAGATGATAAGATCAAATTGATAATCGAAACATATCTGGCAACTCGCTTGGAGCCATCAGTAAAATCTCCAAATATCATGACAGAAAGTCAGGCAAGAGTTACTTTTGCTGAGCAACCTGAACTGAAAAATAACAACCAATTTCAAAAAACAAAAAGACTGACTAGTGAACTGAGTCATAAGAACTCCTCCAACATTGAAGACCCTTTAATGAAGTCACGTAAAATGGAGCTACAACATAAAAAGAAACTCGCAAGCTATCATACTTTAATACTGAAATGTCGCGCTGCTCCTTACCCACAATATGACCTATCACGCGCTAGCTTACTTAACATCTTCAGTGATGTGCCGGAGCTAGGTGATTTAACATCATTAGACATTGACCAAGTCAAATTTATTTGTGACGCAAACCTAGGAATTGTCCGATTATGGATGAAATCGGGGCTTGTTATGAATTCATTATGGCAAGTACGACTAAAATTGTTCTCAATGGGATTTCTATTAGCTCAAGATCCAGAAAGGAAAAATGTAGACATTAAAAACGAAACACCAGTCACTCCTAATCCCATTAACACTGTTTGTCACTGTTCTAACTGTAACTTGCCTGTATGTGGGATTGAATACCCTTTTTCCTCTCATTCATAACCATTATCATTCCAAGAGAATATAGAGAAAAAGCCAGATTCTATAAAATTAATAAGTTGGAATTCGAGAGGACATTCTCATTTATTTACAAATTCCAATCTAATCTTGGAAGATGCAGATGTTATATTACTACAAGAAACTTGGATATCCGCTATACCAGTATGGGACAACCACGAAATTGTGATTAATCCAGCCATCACAGCTCAAAAAGGACGGCCAATGGCAGGGTTTATGGTTGCCGTCAAACTGGGATCCAAAATGACACTTCATGCGTGGAATAACCCCAATAAGTTTATTCAAATGGTAAAAATATCCTATGATCAAGAAACGCTGGCAATAATAAATGTCTACAGAAACCCAGTAGCAATTACGGATGACTGTTTCTTTAAAGCTCTATCAAAGATGTTTGAACTTATTGGTAAAACGAAAGAAATAACAGATGTAGTATTAGCAGGGGACCTTAATCTAAATGCCTTTAAATGCGACGCAGTGAAGAAAAAACAAGAATTCAACAAATGGAGTAATTTTATGAAGCAATTTGGCATGCAAATGGTCAATGGTTCTCTCCCTGGAGATATCCCTCCACAAACTACATGGCAAAGAGGTTCCTCAGCAAGTACTATTGATTATTTATATTTATCAAATAAGAAATATATGACATCAAAAGAATTTAAGATAGTGAAACAAACTAGCAGTGATCATCATATGCTCCTACTCACCTGGTCGAGAGATAAAGTAGAAGTAGAAACCAACTGCCAATGGATGTCACAAAAGTTGATAGTAAACAATGCCTAATCACATTTTAAGTGGCACCCAACGAAATTATTAGATTTAAATAACAATGTGCTACAACAAATGGATTCAGGGAATATAACATCATATGTAGAATTGTTGTCTAACTATAGAACATCCTTCATCCCTTCAGATCGCGTTCCGGTCCATACATACGATCATTTATTGTCTCAAAAAAAAAAAGAACACAGAAAAGAATTAAAATCTGCAAGACAACTCCCTTGGTCCGAAAAGTCTGCTGCTTTCAAATTGATAAAATCTCGCTACAAAAACTGGGTACGTTCCCATAAAGAACAATTATTTCAAAAAGATGGGGAATCCTTGTGCCATAACAAACAAAAACTCAGCGCAAATATGGCATTTACTTAATTCAACATCGCATGTAAACAATCAAATGGCACAATTAAATGGAGTACCTGAGAATGAGTGGATATTGCACTTCTCCAACCTATATACAGATAAATCCTCTCAAGTACATGAACATGAAGGTCAGAGCTCATTGTCCTGGAACTTGTATTGTTCTGAAGACATCATTGAAGAATTTATTATTAAATTATCATCATCAAGAGCTGCAGGCCCAGATGGTATTACCAACTTTATGCTGAAACAACATCCATGGCACTGGGCAAAAATTTTGAATAATATATTCCATCAGATATTACAAACCCGGAGAATTCCAAACTCTTGGCGTACTTCTATCATAGTGCCGATATTTAAAAAAGGAGATCGTACCATACCATCAACCTATCGTCCAATAGCCCTATTGGACGCTCCGGGAACATTTTTCACTCGATTGGTACTATCGGCATTTAATAACTGGACACAAGAAACCAAATGCAGAGATCAAAATCAAACTGGATTTGTCCAGGGGTTGGGGACGTCAATCAACCTCATGATTCTCAATTCTTTAAAAGCTCAAGCACGATATACCAATACCTCTCTATTCTTTGCTTTTGTCGATTTAAACGCTGCATTCGATTCTGTCTCCCGCGTTAAATTGTTTCAAAAGCTAACTAGATCTAATTGTCCACCAGACATATTGGACATAATACGTGCTTTACATTCAGGTACATCCATACGAGTTCGACTATCTACCATCGGTCTGTTATCCACAATAATCAAAACAACAAGAGGTCTGAAACAAGGCTGTATTTTGGCATCGGCACTGTTTAACTTCTTTATTCACGATGTCCAAGAAGTTTTCATGTCCATCTCAACAGATTCACCTCAAATGAATGGCACAGTAATACAAGCACTGTGGTATGCGGACGATTTAGTCCTAATATCCAAAACACCCATAGGCCTTCAAAGATTAATTTCTGCACTGTCAACCTACTTTGAAGAAAATTAGCTTTCTATGAACATCAAAAAATCTCAGATATTAGTCGACATCCCAAAATGTTCATCAAGATCAAAGTTTGCATGGATGGTTAAAGATATTACCCTAGACATTGTAACTAACTACAAATATTTGGGAACTCAGTTTGAATCAAATTCAATGCCTATTGAACATCTGCAGTTACAACAAAATAAACTGATGGCTGCAATTGCCCAATCAAAGGTAATTCTATATAAATACGGTAAATTTTCCATCAAGCCTGCTCTGTACTATTGGTTACAAAAAGTGACTCCTACACTTCTATATGGACTTGAAGCGCGAGATATCACTGACGCTAAAAACCTAGATAAATTGGAAGCTAAATATTGGAGAAGCTTATTGCATTTACCTCAATCAACCCCGATTTCGTGCATCCGCTATGAATTGGGATTTACGTCACTCAACGCCAAATACCAATGGCAACTTTGTGCTTTATTTAGAAAATGCTTAGTAAATATAACTGCTTATACTGTTATAGCTGTTTTATCCAATTATCTGTTTTCAACTAATCACTGTTTTATTGTAAAATGGACCACCAACGTGTACCGAATTCTGGCTACAGCAGATGTAGATGTTGAAACTTTAATTCAAAATCCGGAACGAGCGAAGAAAAACATTTTTCTTCAAGATTTGCTACTTAATCGTGACCTCTGTTTAAGTTATAAACATTTTAACAGCCAAATATTCCCGGATAAAAAAATGGGAACAGTAGCAAGTTACCTGATTAAATCACCTTCACCACAAATTCGTATCGCAATTATGAGATTGCGTTTTAACTTGTGGCCCACAAGAGATATCTTAGCCCAGCGAAAGCAAATTGTTATTTCAGAAAATTTTTGCAGATTTTGTAACAATACGCTACAAAAGGAAACCTTAGAACATCTAATCGTTGAATGCTCTGCACTATGTTCAAAAAGAAATAACATGTACAAAAAACATCTATCTATTGTTGCTAATGTCCAACCTAACCAGAGATGGTCTTGGTTACTAAATTCAACTAATATGAGTTTACTTATTGCCTGTGCAAATTTTGTAAACAATCTCTGTTTATCTGTGATAGCAGATAATTAACTAGTTTTTGCACATAATGATAATCAAATAGCACAAAGGGGCACTCGACGAATTCACTTGTTAATATGAAATATACACTTTTTTATCTAACTCTGTGTAAATTAATGCATTTTTTTAGTAACTGTGTAAAAATGCTATTTATAACAGTCTTGTAAAAATCATAAATGATTAAAAACAAGAATAAAAATAAAATAAAATAAAACACAATATTGTCACTGTACTGCACAAATGTATGCTCTCACAACCCGCCTGACAGCGCCACCACCCAACACACCGCTCTTCACCTCACCCACCTCGTCATCTCACTCATCACATTCACCCTCTGGTCCATCTGCAGCATGCCCCTCACGCACACAGATCTCTCATCATCATTAGAACACAGTCACACCACTTTGTGCCCACTACAGCACACCCAGCCCAGCCCTCACACCATCAAGCTCAAGGACCAACCCTTCTTCAACCCCAAGCTCTGCAGACTCAAAGCTCGCACTAAGTTGCACATCACTCACCGCAGCACCCCACCCACTATCGACCTTAGAAACCTCCGACTCAGCTCTCGCACCTCAACACCATCCAAACGCAAACATCCCCCACACCACCAGCTGCCCAACACCCAACCCCACACTCAATGCACCACGCCCAACCCTTCTCTACCTCGCAATCACCCACATACCTCCTGGTCCTAACCTCAATACTCACGTCCAACGACTACCCACACCATCCCTAACAGAACTGAAATGCACGCTTATCAATGCCAGATCCCTCCCTGCACATGCACTGGAGATCTACGACCTCATCAACGCCCTTAAACTTGAATTATTAGCCATCTCTGAAACCTGGCTACATGTAGCATCAGGACCTTCCCTCTCCCTTGCCCTACCTCAAGGATACACTATCCTGAGACAGGAGTGCAAGACATCCAAAAGGTGGAAGTGTAGCCCTCATCTTCAAAGACACCCTCTCCATTAGACTCTGCAGCCAACAGTGTGAAAACAACACTGATCTCCTCACTGCCAAACTGTCTCTTTCCCCCAACTGCACCATAAATATCCTAATCACCTACAGGCCACCTGGCTCACCACCAGACTACCAAAAGCACCTCCTACAAATCATAGGGAATAACCTAATAAGCTCAACCAAAACCATCCTACTAGGTGACCTCATCGTAGCCTGCATGACCCCAAGGACAAAGCAGTCGTCTCCCCAGCCAAAGAACTCTCACATCGGGTTTGAACATAAAATCACTGCACCAACTGATTCTTAAGGCCTCCCATGGACAGACCACCACCTCATCCAATTTGCTATTCCCGCCATCCCCAATCGCAAGATACTCTCATATGCCCCACCGCCAAAGTCAGAATTTTGAAAAAACTAACTAAAATCAACCTCGCACCACTTCTCGATATCCCTGAACTTAAACCTCCATTTAGCAAAGACCCCACCTCTCCGGCCAACACATATGCGCATGTGCTCACCCAAGCTATTGAGTCAATAGCTCCCCTAGAAGAGAAAAAAAAGAGAAAAAAATCCATGCACTCCAATTCATGGTTTACGGAAGAACTATCTACCCTACGCACCAATATGCGTTGAGCTCTAGCCAAGTGGCAATCCTCCCCCAACCAATCTTCTCTAAATTAATTTAAAGAGATTTCATCCACGTATAAAAAAAAGCCATATTCCTAACCAAATCCGAATCATTCAACCAAAGAATCTCCAAAGCTAACTCAAAATCCAGGGAAATTTACACGATCTTCAAAGATCTCACCACCCCTGCCACTACCCCGGACGAAATTATCAAAGACAAAGCTTGGTGTTCCAGCATTCAGGATGCTCTCATCAACAAAGTCAAAATCCTCAAAGAAAAAATAATAACTCAGCGCAAAGCCCTTCACAATCAGGACATTCTACATCTGCCCCTCCCACCCAAACCACTCTCTCAAATACCCCTCTTCGTCTTCAGAGAAGTCACAGAGACAGAAGTTACCGACCTTCTCAAACATATCAAACCATCCACTTGCAAAGGGTTCTGTCCCCCTACCATCATCAAGGAATGCGCAGACGCACTCAACTCCATTATCAGAGCATGCATTAATGCATCCTTCCCCTGTGGTATCGTACCACAAAGCCTAAAAGAAGCGTGGGTTTGCCCACTCATAAAAAAAACCACCCTAGACCCTGCTTGCCCCAACAACTACCGCCCCATCACTACCGTTCCCTTCCTCCTCAAAATCCTGGACAAAGCCGCCCACATCCAAATCCAACAATATTTGGAATCCAATGCCATCCTAGGCAGAAGACAATCAGGCTTCCGCAAAGGCCATGGCACAGAAACCGCCCTCTTAGATCTTAAGAACCAAATCACCAAAATAATGGATAATGGCAAATCGGCCCTCTTGCTCCTCCTTGATCTCTCTGCCGCGTTTGGTCTTGTTGACCACAATATCCTCACCTCCCACCTGTCCAACGCAGCCCACTTCTCTGACAAAGCCACCACCTGGATAACCTCTTTCCTAGAAGGAAGGGCTATGAAGGTCTACTCTGAACAAGCCCACACAGCCATCAACTGTGGAGTTCCCCAGCACTCATGTACTGCACCAACCCTCTACAACCTGTTCACCAAACCTCTTTGTGTATGCTATGCCGAGTGCATCCAACATGTCAAACTATACCAACGACACCCCAGTCCTCCTCCCCCTCACTGGAGAACACGACCATGACGCAGAAGCTCTCCTCCAGATATATGCCACCATCCAAACTTGGATGGCAATCAATGGTCCCAAGGAAATTCTTTCCAAACGCAACACTAAATACCCTCACTTCACCATCGACCACACTAATAGATCAGTCTCCACATCAGTAAAGACCCTTGGAGTCTACTTAGACTCTACACTCTCGATGACAAGACAGGTCCGCATCATCCCTTTCGCCTCTGCTCACACCACTACACTTATTACTGCCATAAAACCCTTTCTAAGCACTCAAAAATGCCTATCCGGAGCCACAATAGGAGCAATACACAATTACTGCAACGCCCTTCTGGCAGGCACCTCAACAAAAAACATCAACAGGCTCCAAATAATACAAAACAGCGCGCTCTGCCCACCCCTACACATTCCAAAAAGTGACCACATATCCCAGGCCAGACGCAAAGTCCACTGGCTCCCAATCAAGAAAAGGATCAATTTCAAAATTCTCACCCTGACGCACAAATGCATAAATCTCTCCGCCCCATCCTACCCATCAGAAACTATATCCAAAAACATCTCTGCCCACCCCACAAAGAGCCACCACGCAAACTAACTTGCGTACCCCACATAAAAAGAGCCAACGCTGGCGGCATTGGCTTTCCCCACATAGCACCTAAACTCTGCAATGCCCTCCCCAATGCACTCAGAGTAGAACGTTCCTTGTTCGCCTTTCGCAAATCCCTCAAAACCACACTTTCCATATAATCCACACTACCCCTAGCGCCCTAGACCTCCTCGCCCAGAGAATCCACAAGCTGCACTGTATTTACTATCTTCTATGTAACCCCAAGATGAACAGTAAATGCAAATATATGCTATCTCCTACGTACTATGTAACCCTAAAATGAAACAGAAATGCAAATATCAATGTAACTACTTAGCCTTCCTTTTGTAACTAGCAATGTATATCTGTAACAGCGCCACGATGCCCCTGGGCTGATGTGCGCTTTAAAAATATGAATAAATTAATACATTATTCGTCATTCTTGATAAATCAAAAAGTACACTAACTACCCAAAGAGCATCTGGATATGAGTTCATATTAACAAACCCAGCCATAGAGATGGTAAGGTGCCGAAGTGTAAACCCAGCAATCTACCTTGCAGAACCAATACAGGAAGGGGATTACATACATGACTGCAGTGTACATAGACAGGATGGAAGAGAATGTACAGGTAAAAGAGGAAGAAATAGCAAGCAGGAACAGACATGGTCTATATTGATGGGTCCTCAAGTACTGGCCCAGAGACAAGAAGGAGAACTACTGGTGCGTGTAAGGAAGGCATGGTATCAACAGTAAGACAGACACAATTGACCACAGTTCAAGGGTGTTTATTGAACTTCAAAAAAAAGGTTGGAAAAACACCCATCTAATCCTAAACCTATAAATGGGAGCAACATACAACCACCAAATCATAACGCAGTCCTAGTGGTGTCTTGTCAAAATAAAAAGGGCCTAAACAAATAAACCTATTGCCAATCCTTACCTCTAAATACAAATAGTGTGGAAAACAATGTTACGAAAAAGAAAGAAGTGTTCACAAAATGATTGGTCAGGATGTTCAGGCCGTTGGCCTCCCTTCCCCAAGATTTCAGCACGGGACAAGGCAGTACACTTGAGTTTAGCACATTATCTGGCTTCCCTAGCACGAGGATACAGTTCAATCATTACCATCAGGGCCTTCCGTGTCCAAGTCTCTTTACCTTTCAAAGTCTCTTCATTCGGAGGGCCTGATGCGACAAACAATAAGTTATTTTCCTCTTTCAGATTTTCACAAGTACTCAGTTTCTTAGGCAATTCACTATTCACCTCACCCCCCTCAGCCAGGCTCAGATCCTCTCAACACAATGCTCGTAAATGATTTATGGATCCAATTTCTCCAGGATATTCTTTCTTGGGTGACTCACGGTTCACCCCGGATCCCCCTCAGTCTGGTTCAGATCTCTGACCCCCCTCAGTCGGGCTCAGATCCCTTTTAACACAATGTTCATTTAGTCTTCCTCCACCTCTCGGACTAATTCCAATATAACTTTACACCAACTTGCTTTAACAAAGAGCCTATAGCTAATCTCCTTCTGCTGGGCTCTGACCAACTTTATATCCTTTTTCATCAACTATCGAAGACTTTCGAATGTGCACAGGGTTTTACTTTACCTGTTGTAGGACCACTTCGATTTCACAATTCTTTATCACTCTTCACATCAGCCACCTTTCAGCTGGATACCTAACAGAGACTTTTGAATGAGCACCCACAAGGTGCCGGACCACTCTGTCGACGGTATCGTAACTTGTAAGTTCAATCACTCACTGCTGTTTAATTGCGTTTGCGTTGCTTGTTACATACACTTCAAACACTGTTCTCTTCAGTTTTCACTATACAATGTTGCTGCTAGCAACCTTGCCTTTAACACAGACCTATCTGGTATCAGTCTCCCCAACTCATCGGCTGTGCTGACTTCACTGCCGCTGCTTTGTTTGAGGAGCCAAGGACAGTACCACGGCAGCAAATTATTCTCCCCGCCTATCAACGCAGGAGAGCCCTGGGTACCTCCGACACACAATGCAGGATTCTTTAGCCTTGATTCCTGGTATTACGTTTTCTATTCTCGAAGGTTTATGAAAGTAACAGTCTTTCATTGAAAAGGTCAAGGGCACTTCCCTTGTTGCGGTCCTCTTCTGTCTTGCCGACTTTCGCCTTGTATTAAACTGCCATCTTGGAGATGCTGCTTCCTCGTGTGCTTTACATTGCTCTTGAGTGTGCTTTTGTGCGCCACCTTTTATCCATGTGAGCAAGTGTGATGGAAGTCAAGTGTGTAATGGTCAGTAATTACCTGACCTTGCCTGACCACTGAATTGGGATATATCAGGTATACGGCTTGGGTGTTAGTCGGTTTTCCCGCACAGTGAGCTGTCTGTGAGAAAGTGTTTGTGTTGGGAAAGGGGGAGGGTTGAGCCCCTAAGTATCCTACTTGGTAGGATGGGGAAAAGGTGTCACAAGGAAGGGGATACCGCGTCTCAACCTTTAGTGTCCCACTTCCACAGACCCCCCAGGTAGTATCTAAGGTGGGTAATGGCCCACTTGATGCCAAGGGCTTCTAATTCCAGCACAGAGTAATTCTTTTTCACATGGGAATAGTATGCAACTAGTGAATAAGATAGGATGTTCCAATCCATCACAAATTCGTAATACTACTGCTCCTAGCCCTGTAAGGGAGGCGTCAGTCTGTAACACAAACTCCTTCGAGAAATCTACCTTTAGGATTGGGTTCTGGCACAGTGTTCGTTTTACGTTGCTGTAACATACATTTTCCTCATCAGTCCAATGAATTTTCTGGGGTTCGGCATTCTTTAATTTGTCTGTCAGTCTAGCTGTCCTTTCTGAGAAGTTAGGGATAAATGTACGGTAATAACCGATTAACCCTAAGAATGCTCTGATGGCTCTTTTAGCTTTAGGCATTGGGTTATCTAGGACGGCCTTCACTTTCTTGCGTTCAGGTTGGACACTACCATTCCCTACAAAGAAGCCAAAATATTTCATGGCTGATTGGGCCAGCTTGCATTTGGATGGATTGGCAGTTAGACCAGCTTTTCTGAGGGCTCTCATAATAGTAAAGAGATGGAAAAGATGGTCTTCCCAGGATTTACTATAAATGACGATATTGTCAATATAAGCTCCACAGAAATCCGAGTAGGGTTGTAATATTCTGTTCATAAGTTGGTGGAAAGTGGTATTGGCCCTGTGTAAGCCAAAAAGGAGGACATTGAACTCAAACAGTCCCAGGGGCATCAACAAAGCAAGTACATGCACTGGGACCTTCCTGTACCCCCTGCTTAAGTGAAGGGTTGATAGAAAGGTGGCGTTTCTGGGTTTATCAATCAATTAGTCGATGCCTGGCTTGGTATAGACATTGAAGTCAGAGATGGCATTAACTTGGCGAATGTCTGTGCAAAACCTCTAGGAATGGTCAGGTTTTGTGACCATTCCTATAGGGGAGGACCATGGGCTTGAAGAGGGTTCGATAATATTCGCCCTGAACATTTTATTTACTTCCTCAACCACTGTCTACAGACTCCCAAGAGTCTATATGGTTTCAGATGGACCACTTTTCCTTTGGGTGTTCTAATAAAGTGATAAGTGCCTTTCACTCTTCCTGGTTTCTCTGAGAATACATCGGGAAATGTCATAACTAAATCCTTTAAATCTTCTTGTTGATTAGATAGATAACTTTGAATTAATTCCTCAAGCGCTATCTCTTCTGGCGCCAAACAAGATAGTATCATGGCATTGGTGGCAGATGGGTTTTCCTTCCACTCTTTTAAGAGATGGATATGATATAGATGGACCTTCTGTTTCCTGTCAGGTCGTGCTATCTTATAAGTACAGTTTCCTGATTGTTACAATATGTCTTATGGCCCATGCCACCTAGAGACAAGTTTATTTTCCGAGGTAGGCAAGAGGACCAATACTTTTTGTCCTACGGAAAACAATCTTATGTTTACCTTTTTGGCATAGGTGGACTTTTGTTGTGCTTTTGCTTTTTCCATGAGTATACACAAGATTTTTGAACAAGTTTCATATGCTCTCGCAATCTGGTAGCGGTTTGCGAAAGGGGAATGGGTGCCTCTTCTCTTTCTTCCCAGGTCTCCCGGAGCATGTCCAGGACATCTCTAGGTGCTCTACCATAAAGTAGTTCAAAAGGAGAGAATCCAGTGAAGGTCTGAGGGATTTTTCTTACTGCAAAAGTGGCCTGGGTATCATACAGTGCCAAGCCTTCCCGTCCTTATCTACCATCTTTCTTAGGATCATTTTAAATGTTTTGTTGAATCATTCTTCCAATCCTTCTGTCTGTGGATGGTAAACTGATGTTCTTAAGGTGGTGATATGGAGCGGTTCCTTGACTTCACCCATGAGCTTGCTCATAAAATTGGATCCTTGATCCATCAGGATTTCCTTAGGAAAGCCAACCCTGGAAAAATATGGTAATAGGTGTTTTAGAATCTGCTGGGAGGTGTTGTTTCTGCATAGGGAATGCCTCAGGGTATCTGGTTCTGTAATCAACAATATCATATTTGTTAGCTAGTCTAGAGGTGTCCAAAGGTCCAATGATATCCATCCCAATCCTTGAGAAAGGGACTTCTATTATTGGTAAAGGATTCAGAGGGTATGAAAAACGTGAAGATGTCACACACGCTAGTCCCCAGGGATCTGTCATCCAGGTGGCCCGGACACGGCCATCGCTACTGGATCCAGTTCCTGGGAGTGGACCAGTGTGGGTGGATCACCTGGATGGGGGGTCTTCGGGGAGTGGAAGTGGGACACCACAGGTTGAGATGCGATATCCCCTTCCTTGTGACACCTTTTGCCCATCCTGCCTACTAGGCTACATAGAAACTCTACCCCCCCCACTTTTCCAACACAAACACCTTCTCACAGCGTGAACGACAACAGACTAATACCTGAGCCGTTTACCTGAAATATCCAAAAATAAGGGTCAGGCAGATTCAGGCAATTACTGACAACTACACAAACCGGACTACCCTTTCCCTTTCCCTTTCCCATAGGGCTAAAAGGCACAGCACAAGAGCACAATCCGAGCAAGGCCGAACGCACGAGGACACAGCAATTCCAGGACGGCAGTTCAAACGTAGAAGAAAGGCAGCAAGACCTGAAAGGACATCAAGGAGGGAGATTCCCTTGCCCTTTTCAACCCAGATCCACAAAGCCTCAGATGAAAGCAACATAAGACCGGGAATCACAGCTGGCAGATGGTGTGACGGATATCAGCTGTACATGGCCCCATCCCGCACTGATAGCCAGGGCAGGGATGCGTGGTTGCCATCGTGGTGCCGTCCTTGACTCCAGCGGCAATGAAACCCCCAAGGAGTTCAGCAGAGCTGGTGAGTTGGAGGAACCTGATGGTCAACCGGACTGTGTTATACTCAAGGTTGCAGTGGTAACGTGAAGATAAATAGACAGGAGGTCTTTTGTGAGCAACTTGGGTACCAGAGATTGAGTGGTCCGGCGCCAAGTGGGCGCTCAGTCGAAGGTCTCTGGCTGGCACCCCTCTCGTTAACAAAGAGACAGTTTTGTAAAATTGTTAATAAATAAACTACAGGTACCAAGAGGCCATTGAGAAGGCCGGTATAAGGTGTTAAGGTGGTCATACAGGGCCGAGCGAGATCCTGTGTAAACTCAAAAGTCCTTGACACTTTCCAGAAGTTTTGTTATTGGGGCAACTATAAACCCGAACAAGGGATGCTTGTGAAAGCGTAGTGATGATAGGACTATGTGAAGCCCGACTGGCGGCTTACGAGAAAGCCCGACTGGGGGCTGGAAAACAAAGGGAAGTCAATCCTGTATAGTGTTAAATCACCCATGAGCATTGTGATGACAAGTGTAAACCCGACTGAGGGATGTCCACAGTGGGTGGCTTGTCTGAACCCCGACTGAGGGAGGCGGACTATTGAGAGAAAGATCGAAGCCGGGCTGAGGGGGATCCAACGGTGACAGGTATTCACTCTACGTAAAGATTACTTGAAGGAACATTTGTTTTGTTGTTTTGGCGGATCCAGCCCTCTGAAGCAAGAGACTTTGCATGAGAAGAGACCTAAGCACAGAAGACCCTGATCCTGGAACGGGAATTGTAACCTCGTGCTGACAAAGTCCAGGAATGTTCTGTGCTCGAGAGTCCCACTTTGTTCCATGCAAAAAATATGGGGAAGGGAGACCCCGGCCATAACATCCTGACTTATTATTTTGTGAACACTTCTTTCTTTTCTTGTGAACATTATCCCACACTTTTTTATAGCATAGCTGAAAGGATTGGGGATAGGTTTTTCTTAGTATAGCCCTTTTATTTGACTAGACACCACTAGGACTGTCTTATTATTATTTGATGGTCATAGCTTGCTCCCATTTTATATTTAGGTTTAGCTTAGGCGTTTATCTCACCCATTTTACAGTTTAATAAACACCCTTCAACTGTGATCACTTATGCCCGTCTTACTTTGATGCCATGCTTTCCTTACAAGGGGCAGGCAAGGGAATGCGAGTACTGGTTTTCTGACATATTTCACGTGCCTGAATAAAGTTTTTTATATCAGCATGGATACCTGTCCAGTAAAACTTCCCACTGATGTGTGCCTGGGTCTTAGATGGCCCCAAGTGTCCCCCTGTCAGATGAGAATGTGCAATCTCTAGCACGATCTTCTGATGGGTTTTGGGGCTTACTTACTGAGTTTTACTTGGGCCTTCTGTGGATGTTTCCTTTCTATACAGTAATCCCTGCTTTAGGAAGAAAAGGGGACTTCCCTTCTCTACTCCCTCCCTTTTGGAAATTACTTGTAAGAAAGGCCAATCGAGGACTGAATCATTTCACTGGGCGAAGGCTATGTCAGGAAAGATGGTAAGTTCTTCTTCCCTTTTCTCTTCAGTGGTAGATGGTCCATCACCTTCCCCAAAGCTTAAGGTACCTCTCTCAGCATCTTCTGGTTCACTCTCTCTAAAACTAGGAAATAAAGCTCTTTAAAAATTCCTTGTGCAATGTTGTCCCCAAAAATGGACTTCAAATAGAATTTCAACCTGGTCCTGTAAGAGAACCTTTATGACTCCCCTGAAGTCGGGATCTTTGATGCCTGCTAGAACGTTTAGACCCAACTTCTAGGCCAGGCCAGATTTTGGGGCCAATCTTATATAACACCCAGGAGGGGGTATCAAAACTAATCTGTGGGAATCATTCCGCTTTTCCCTGGAGGGATAGTAACTTCTCTGCTGCTACAGATATCTATTCTATTGGTTTTTTGTATTGCGCCAACACGCCCGTAGGCCTCAGGGCACTCACAGGACATTACAACAATTAACAATAGAGTGAGGCATGATAATGTAATTCACCACAGCATTCTCAGTCATTTCCCCTATCAAACAGATAGGTCTACAAGCCATCGTTTTTAAACTGTGCAACTAAAGGGAGCTGTCTAAGTGACTGTGGGAGTGCGTTCCAGATACTGGGTACCCATGCCTTGAAGTTGGACCCTCCAAACCTTTTTAGCAAATAGCGTGGCTTCACCAAGAGGTGTCATGAACCGCCGATTACGTCCATTCTGGACTTCGTGGTCCATGATGCACCAAGGTCTGAACTCTGTGTTCCTTCCAATATGGACGTCTTTCGAAACACTCCTTACCAGCCTTTGCACGTTACGTGCAACTTCCTACTAAACAGCCATGCCCCGTGGCTCAACGCTACTGCTTGAGTAGTCAGACGTGTGTTGCCGGAGTCCGCTCAGCGCTTCCTTTCTAGTCCTTGTTCCCAATTCCCTGATTATATTTTCCTGTTCGTTCCCTTTCCTTACCCTCCAACTTCCGTGCTTCCTTGCTGGATCCTTTCTGTACGCGGTCCTACAATACTCCCGTACCTCCGAGTCAGGACATTGTTTCCTTCCTGGTTCCCGATCCTGGATGTTTGAAAGTTACCCAGCACAGGACATTGCAAACCTCACGCTGGAATCCAAAGACTCGCACACGGGCCTGTATAAATCCTGCACAGTGCGAAAGAAAGAAGTCACTTCCAAGAAGGTCACAAGTAAAGAAAAACAGGTGAGAAGGGGAGAGACTTGTGACAGATTGAGACGCCTCAAACCTGATACAAAGGCAGATTTGGAAGCCGCAGTTCAAGACTTCATGCGAGGCATGCAGGAATTAACCACTGAAGTCCAGAACCTTAAGGCAGAGAATGTGGCATTAAAGCAGTTAGTTTTCTCGTGACTCTGCAGCCAAAGAAAGTGTCTTGGGAGGAGTAGTGGACAAATACGATGGCTCATCAAAAACCTTCCGTTCCTTCCTCGATTCTTGTTTGGTACATTTTACCTTCAAACCGTACTACTGTTCCACCCCAAGAGCTAAGGTGGGATTTATGATATCACATCTCACGGGCAATGCATTAACCTGGGCAACCCCCTTAGTCAATGCGGGTGATGCACTCCTGGATGATTACGATGGGTTTGTGGACGCCCTTAAGGCCATGTTTGATCGCCCAGAACTTGTGTATAGTGCACAAGAAAGACTGCTTGAATTCCAACAAGGGTCCCAGGATATGCTCACATATGTGACTCGCTTAAACAACTAGCAAAAGAGGCCGATTGGTCCCAAGAAGCCAGCTTCACCCTCTTTCAAAGAGGTCTGAATGATGAGATAAAGGACGAATTAGCTAGGGTGGCTCGCCCAAGCTCTTTCTAAGCTCTCATGGACCTCTCCCTACAGATTGATTTCCGGATCCAGGAAAGAAAGGCAGAGAAAAGGAAGTCTAAACCAACATCCCCAAAGGCAGTCACAAACCACCCCTACAAGAAAGAAGCCGTTGCATCACAGGGCTCAGATCCAGAACCCATGCAACTAGGTGCCTTCCGAGGAGCAATTCCCCTTCCATCCCCCACACCCCCAAGAAAGGATCCGTCTGATCAATACAGGGCTGTGCATGTATTGTGCCTCTGATAAACACCTTGTAAGAGAGTGTCCTATCGCGCCGCCTCGGCGTTCGGGAAACGCCAGCTCCCGATCCTAAATGAAGCACAGTTTCGGGAGAAAGAGGTTTGCTCCTCATCAATTCCTTCCTTGAACTCCCCAGGACAGAACAATCTCATGATTTTACAGACATTTTTGTCACCTTCCATAAAAGAATCCTACCCCATCCAGGCCTTAGTGGATTGCGGAGCCATGGGCATTTTCATAGATCCTGATTGGGCACTCAGCCATCACATTCCCCGAGAAACAAAAGAGGTAATGCAACCTGTCGAAGCCATCGATGGCAGACCCTTGTCTTCGGGACCCATAACTCATCAAACCAAGGAGATTCTGCTTTCGATAAACAACCATCAAGAAAATGATTAGATTTGACATCATAAAATCTGCCCACTATCCCATGGTTTTAGGCATGCATTGGCTACAGAAACACAATCCATACATCAATTGGGCAGCAGGCTCCTTGTTTCTTGGATCAGCACACTGCATGTCCCATTGTTTATCTCTTACCACCTTGACAACCCCCTCAGAAAATCTCCAGGAACCCCGGCAATCCTCGGTAACAGTCTCCAACATCGTCCAGATTCCCCAGGCTTACCAAACATACTCAGATGTGTTTTCAACGGCCATTGTTCAATCTCTCCCACCTCACAGGCCTGAAGATTGTGCCATTGATACTGAACCTTCAACGTGATTCCCTTTGGAAGAATGTTCATTCTATCCGAGCCAGTAAAGAGGGCCCTCTGAGAATATCTGGACACCAACCTAACAAACGGAACTATCCGACTATTCAAGTCCACAGCGGGAGCCTCTCTCCTTCGTTGCTAAGAAAGATTCCAAGGAGCTTAGACCATGTTTGGATTACCGTGGCCTCAATCAATGCACCCTCAAGGACCGTTACCCATTACCTCTTATTTCGGACATCCTGGAGGGAGTGAGGGGTGCAGTCATCTTCACTAAACTCGATCTCAGGGGTGCCTACCATCTCATTCGTATAAAAGAAGGCGATGAGTGGAAAACAGCCTTCAGAACTCCCTTTGGCCACTTTGTATCTGGTGATGCCCTTTGGACTTGCTAATGCCCCCGCTGCATTCCAACGTTTCATGGATCGGGTTTTTTCCTGACATGTTGTTCCTTTTCGTCATTGTGTACCTAGACGACATATTGATTTACTCCAAGGAACTTCGGAAACACCCAGAACACGGCAAGACAGTTCTACAGCGTTTACGTGAACATAAGCTCCTGGCCAAACCTGAAAAATGTCTTTTCCATGCATCAACCGTTCACTACCTCGGATTTGTTCTTAGCCCAAAAGGCATCGGAATGGATTCTTCCAAGGTTGATTCCATCCTGTCCTGGCCTGTTCCTACCACTGTGAAACACATTCAATCCTTCCTGGGGCTAGCTAACTTTTACAGGAACATACCCACGTTTTCCGACACTGTACAACCTATTGTCACACTTTTAAAGAAAGACACTCCATTTCAGAGGTCCTCAGCTCAGCAGTCATGCATTTCAACGATTGAAATCGGAGTTCACTCGAGCCCCTATCCTAGCTCAACCTGATACAGACCGACCCTTCCTAGTTGAAACATCTGACTACGCCATCGGAGTAGTATTGAAACAAGAACTTGATGACAAGATGGAACATCCCATTGCCCATCTCTCCCATACTTTGACTCCCAGTGAAACTCATTATTCCGTCCTGGAGAAGGAGTTGCTAGCCATCCGACAATCCTTCACTGACTGGCGTCATCTCCTTCTGGGAGCCAAACACCCAGTACAAGTCCATACGGACCATCGGAACTTACAACTTCTTTTTTGCCCAATATCAATTCCAAATCCACCATTTTCCTGGAGCACATAACCTCATAGCTGATGCCCTGTCCAGGCATCCCGATTATGAGCCCCTCAAGGACCAGCCTTTTTCCAAGATGTTTCCCAACAGTGTTCGTTGCTCAAGCCATTACACTACTGGAGGATATTCGAGCCAAGACACCGTCTTCCGACTTTGGAAGGAGTTTAAAGGAAGCAATTTAAGGAATCTCAAGATGAAGGACGGATTTCTATTCAAGGAAACACGGCTGGCTATTCCCACACAAGAGCTGAGACATAAGATCACGAATCTATGCCATGATACCCTCCATTCCGGACACTGTGGAATCACCAACACCCTACGTCTTATACAGAGACAGTTCTGGTGGCCAAGGATGAAAGACGACGTACGAACTTATGTCCAATCAGAATAAAGATGAAAACAGAAGACCAGCAGGTCTCCTACACAAACCAGCGATACCAACAAGACCTTGGGAAATCATCGCCACAGATTTTATCGTGGAATTACCCCCATCCAGAGGATACATGACCATAATGGTTACCATCGATTTGTTTACACACATGGCTCATTTTACACCTTTGTACAAGCTACCATCTTCTGAATTGGCTGGGATTTTTCTGGAACACATATTCAGACTCCATGGACTACCTTCCAAGATAATTTCCGACAGAGGGCCCCAGTATATATCCCAGTTTTGGAAACAACTATGTCCGATATTGGGGATCCAGCGTGCATTGTCCTTGGGGTATCATCCACAGACCAATGGAGCAACTGAACAAGTCAACCAGACCTTGGAACAGTACCTTCGTTGCTTCGCCACCAAGGTACAGGATGATTGGTCACTCTTGATTCCTGTGGCCGAATTCGCCTACAACAATTCGGATCATTCAGCTATCAAGATCAGTCTGTTCTTTTGCAGCCAAGGATTTCACCCTTCAGTACTACCCTCTGTTCTTCCACATCCTACCCCAGTTCCTGCAGTCGATTCCTAGATTGATCAGTGTTCCAATGTGCACAAGGAAGCCAAAGAACACCTGAAAAAGGCCCAAAAAGTTGTTAAACACTATGCAGACACTAAGAGAAGGCCTAGTCCTTCCTATGCAGTAGGAGATAAGGTTTGGTTGTCTTCGAAACTCCTTCCTCGACATCTACGACCAAATAAGTTGGCTCCCAGGTATTATGGACCTTTCTCCATAAAGGAAAGTGTTAATCCAGTGGCCCATCGACTGCGACTTCCAGAGTCGTGGAAAAGGATCCATCCAGTCTTCCACACTTCCCTGTTAAAACCATTTGTACAATCCACTCGAACTGCTCCAAGACCAAATCCAGTAATTGTCAATAACCAACTCGAATTCGAGCTTTCCAGGATATGTGACTCCAGGTACAGAAGAGGCCAACTCCAGTATTTGGTCCAATGGAAAGGATATACTGCCAGTGAGCGAACCTGGGAACCTGTCTCAAACATGAATGCCCCCCAATTGATACAAAGATCTATCCACCCAGGCAAACCCAGAGGTGCGGGGCTTCGGAGGAGGCATACTGTCATGAACCGCTGATTACGTCCATTCTGGACTTCGTGGTCCATGATGCACCGAGGTCTGAACTCTGTGTTCTTTCCAACATGGCCGTCTCTTTCGAAACACTGCTTACCAGCCTTTGCGGGTTACGTGCAACTTCCTACTAAAAAGCCACGCCCCCGTGGCTCTGCGCGTCTCAGCGCTAGTGCTTGGAGTAGTCAGACGTGTGTTGCCGCAGTCCGCTCGGCGCTTCCTTTCTAGTCCTTGTTCCCAATTCCCTGATTATATTTTCCAGTTTGTTCCCTTTCCTTACACTCCTACTTCCGCGCTTCCTTCCTGGATCCTTTCTGTACTCGGTCGTACCATACTCCCATACCTCTGAGTCAGGACATTGTTCCCTTCCTGGTTCCCGATCCTGGATGTTTGAAAGTTACCCAGCACAGGACATTGCAAACCTCACGTTGGAATCCGAAGACTCGCACACAGGCCTGTATAAATCCTGGACCGTGCGAAAGAAGGAAGTCACTTCCAAGAAGGTCGCAAGTAAAGAAAAACAGGTGAGAAGGGGAGAGACTTGTGACAAGAGGTCCTCCTTGTTTGATCGCAGTGTTCGCCTAAATGGTGTTCTCCTAATCCTTGAGCTAAGGTAGGAAGGTGCATCACCAGCCAGACATTTATAGATCAAACTTGAGGCTTTAAACTAAATTATTTGGAGGACATGGAACCAATTAGTGACATGCTCTCTAGGCTTCATTCCGCACACTGCCTGAACAGCCCCATTCTGAATAACTTGGAGCTTTTTTACATTTGCTTGTGTTGTTCCCACCAGAAGGCTATTGCAATAATCCAAACTTGAATTTATTGTGGCAGTTGCAATTAATGCTCAATTTTTCTCCAAGAAATATGGACGTATCTGCTAGAGAAGCAGAGTAATGTAAGCACAGCTAGAGCTCAAATAGGAGACAGACATGTTTTTTTGAAGATAACTATGGGATCAAAAGTAAGTATGGGATCAAAGAAGATTGCCAAGGATTTTACATGACCCAAGACCTGTATTGTGGAGCCTTCAATCACAAAAGCCTCATATTGTGTGTCAGGTTGTTTTCAATTTAGCATCTGTGCTAAGAATCAATATTTCAGTTTTTTTGACATTCAAAGCAAGGAAGTTCATTCTCATCCATGCTTTACTGGCACCTAAAACCTCTCTTTGACTAGATCTTTATCACAGGATCCATGTAACTCCAAGATGATCTTGGTGTCATCCGCATAATTTGTGAATTTTACACCCAGGCCATCAAGGAGATCAAACAGAGGTCTAGCATAGACATTATACAGCAACGGTGACAAGCAAGAACCTTGCAGAACGTCAGTTAAGTTGAACTTGCTATGAAGAATAGTTCTCTTTTGCTACTCTTGCCTTCCTTGTTCCAAGAAAGGATTTAACCTATTTTGCAGCTATCCCTGAACAGCTACCTACATTGAACAGGTTGTCCACCAGCATCTCATGATGCACCAAATCAAAGGCAATGGACAGGTCAAGCAATAGTAGCATTGTTATTCCACCTGTGTCTATAATATATGCCATGCACGATTTCACGTCCAGGAGCGTAGTTTCAGGCCCATGTTATTACAAAAACCCGATTGTCCCTTGGCCAAGATTCCCTTCTGTTCAACAAATGTCTCATATTGAATGCAAGCAACCTTGTCTATAACTTTCAGCAAATATGGAACTTTTGTTATGGACCTATAGTTGGCAGGATCAGTCACATTTAAATTGTCCTTTTTTAACAATGGCAAGATCTATGCCTCTTTAATACACTCTGGGACGGATCCTTCCAGGAAGAACCAATTAATAAATGTTGTAACCCGAGAGGACAATGGTTGACAAATATTCTTTAAAGTAAGCGGCAAGAAAAACAACTCCCATGCAGGAAGTAGGTTTCCTTTTGAAGACTATTTCTAGGACTTCACCCTCTGAAACTGAATGAAAAACAAAAGGTGCCTGCAAAGGTATCAGACTCCATATTACGGCCCCTAAGATTAAAATTGGGACCTTGCATCTTATTGGTACCATTGGAGATACTCACCTGGTGTTGGTTGATTTTCTGAGTAAACCCATCATGGATTTTGTGCCACCAGGAGTGTCAGGAAACGGTCCCGGTTTCGCGGCACCCCTCCAGTTACCTTGTCCTCTCGTAGGCAGCAGCGGTTGTCGTTATCTGATGAAAGACAGGGGGCGGCGTTGTCTTGTCCACGATCTGCCCGGTACAGACGCGTTCGTCGGAAACCGTGTTTCCGACGCTTTGTGTGGAAGTTACCATGGAGATTACGGCAGTGGGCGCGTCGTCTCCCACGTGATTCTTCACGCACTGGGTCACGTGACCGTCTTATTGCCGGTAGTATGGTACTTAACTCTCCATCGTCCTCCAGTCGCTGCTTCTGATCGTATTTTGACAGCTGCATTTGTTCATGTTTGGATTTTTGGTGTTTTGACCTTGGATTACGTTCTTGGATATTCTTGCCCAGTGATTTTGTTTTGGCCGCAGTTTGGACCTCGGAGGTTGGGAGACCTCTTCCCTTTTGATATTTTCTTCTGGTTCTCCTTTTTCTGGGACTTGTACTTGCTTTCTCATTTCCCCCCCTATCTCTCTTGTACCCCTGTCCACTTCACTCTGTGTTGTTCTTAGGCGTCCTCGTGCCGGCGGTCACAGGTTGGGTGCAGGACTAGAGACTTCCTGAGCACTTTTAGGCGTCCTCGTGCCGGCGGGAATAGGCTGAGGTGCTGGACTAGAGACTGCCTTGGCACCATAGGCGTCCTCGTGCCGTCGGGACAGGTGTTTGGCGACTTCACACTGATTGAACTGGAGTGGACTCCTCAGAGACGACAAGGACAACTACTCGCCTGAAACCTCCATGTCCAGAGGACCCTGGTAAGAAGCCTTATTTCCCTTGCCATTCTCTGTATCTCTTGTTACCTTTTACTGATTACCTTTCTTTTCTTATGGTCTCCAGAACTCAACAGTCTTGAGGATTACCTTGTATGGAATATATCTGGTTAATGCCCGTTTCTCTGCAGGTTAGTCTTTTGAATATTGTAATACTTTCATAGAGAGGTCATATTGGTTGGTAATCAGTTGTACTTCTCTGCAGTGGTTGAAAGTAACCTGGATGTCCTCATTCTCGTGAAGCAGTTGAGATTCCAACGACTCTACAACATCTTCCGATCAATTAGTTTCTCAGTCTGTCCTCTTTTACCCCTGAGAATCACATTGATAGGAAGAATTATTTACTTCACGACGTGTCAACAAGGAGTATTTGCCTAAGGGACTCTGACAGAATCAGAAGCCTTCCTTATGGATACTGTTAATGACCCGTTGGCCGTCTTAGTGCAATTGGTGGCCGACCTACGTGCTGATATGACGGCGGCCCATGCTGACACCCACCGACGCATTGATGAAATGCAGGCTGGGATCAGGGAAGTGGCTATAGGTTCACCGTCTTTGGCTTCCGCGAGTACTTCAGGTCAGGCAGGGTCTTCAGCTAGACCAGGTTCTGCGCCTGTTTATATGGCCGCCCAGTTTCCGCTTGCTCCTCCCGAAAGATTTACCGGAGATCCTAAAACGTTTCGGACCTTCATTAACCAATGTAGGTTACATTTTTTGTGTCGGCCTACCTCGTTTCCTGATGCAACTACGAAAGCAGCCTTTGTGTTATCGAATCTTGGAGGCATGGCCGCAGTTTGGGCGAACCCTTTGTTGGAACAGGGCAGCCCGCTATTGTTCGACTGCGATGCATTGATTAATGCTATGACGCGGGTGTTTGATACTCGTTATAAGACTCAGGCCACTGATTTGGAGTTGCTAAATCTCCGCCAGGGAGATGCTCCTTTATTATCTTACTTGGCTAAATTTAATCAGTTGTCTGCTGAAACCGGGTGGCCAGAAGAAAAGAAGGCAGCCTTGTTCTATAAGGGGTTATCTGACTCGTTGAAGGATACTATAGCCACGGTTCCGGTGGTTCCTACATCTTTTCCTGACTTCTTAGATTTAGTACTCCAGATTGACGCCCGACGGGCAGAAAGAAAAGGGGAAAGGAGAGTAACCCCGGTTAACCCTGCTGGTTCCCCGGTTCCTGTTACTGGCGTTGATGAACCCATGCAAATTGGTGCAGTTAGGGGCCCGCTATCAACGGATGAAAGATAAAATCGCAGACAAAATAATTTGTGCTTTTACTGTGGTTCTGCTAACCATTTACTTCGTGCTTGCCCTAAAAAACCCCGCAAGTCGGGAAAAGCGAAAGCCCGGCAGTAGAAGGAACCCCTACGCCGAGCTGTTCTATGCAGGGTTCCTGTTTATCTATGCCCTTTTATGTTGGCATTTCTCTGAGCTATAATCAGGCCGCACCATGGAGTTCTGAAGCGGTCTTAGACTCAGGGGCTACTGGAAATTATATTGATATTCAATATGTTCGGACGTGGGGTATACCTCTTCTGCCAAAGAAAATTCCAGAGGTGGTGAATGCAGTCGATGGTTCTACTCTTCTATCTGGACTAGTTACTGAACATACCATACCTTTGCAGTTAACCATTGGTGTCGAGCATTCGGAAACTATCATGTTTGACGTCATTATGGCACCCCAATATAAACTGATTTTGGGTTTACCTTGGCTCAAGCTCCACAATCCGGTAATTAACTGGGAGACTGGGGCTATTGCCTTTAGCTCCCAGCAGTGTCTTCAGGTTTGTAACACGGCAGGGTCTATATTTGCAGCTCCTAGTCGGGCTTTATTGGATTCTGTAGTCACTATTGGAGCAGTTGTTAACACTGTCCTGCCTGTCGAATACACATTATACATGGATGTTTTTCGATAAGGGTAAAGCTGAGATATTGCCACCTCATCGGCCATACGATTGTCCGATTGATCTCAAACCAGATGCTAAGGTACCATCGGGACGAATATATTCTCTTACCCAAAAGGAGGATGCCGTCCTCAAAGAGTATTTGGATAAGGCTCTTGAGTTAGGTTTTATACGACCTTCTCACTCTCCATTTGCTTCTCCGTTGTTCTTTGTGCCTAAGAAGGAGGTGAATTAAGACCTTGTATAGATTACCGAGAGCTAAATGCAAGCAGTATACGAAATCAGTACCCTATTCCCTTGATATCTGTCTTACTAGATCAGTTGGGGTCTTCAGAGTTCTTTACTAAATTAGACCTTAGGGGAGCTTACAACTTAGTGAGGATTCGTCGTGGCGATGAATGGAAAACAGCCTTCAAGACCAGATATGGCTTGTTTGAGTATCTGGTAATGCCATTCGGGCTTTGTAATGCCCCGGCTACTTTTCAGAATTTCATCAACGATGTTCTTCGTGACGTGATCGACAGGTTCGTTATCGTTTACCTTGACGACATACTCATTTACTCCCCATCCATGGAATTGCATGTGCAGCACGTTTCGGAAGTGTTACAACGCTTGCGTGATCATCCTCTTTTTGTCAAATTAGAAAAGTGCGTTTTTCATGTGACTCATGTCGAGTTCCTTGGATATGACATCACCAATAAAGGAGTGCAGATGTGTAGAAGTAAGGTCAAAGCTGTTCTGGACTGGCCTACACCTTCTACCAGGAAGGAGTTACAGTCGTTTTTGGGCTTCTCTAACTTTTACCGGCGTTTCATCAGGCAGTTCTCTTCTATATCCGCACCTCTCACCGAACTGACTAGTAACAAGAAGCCTTATTTATGGAACGATAACGCTCAACGAGCATTTGAGTCTTTGAAAGCAGCTTTTACCTCTGCACCTGTTTTGTTGCATCCTAACGTCAAGCAACCTTTCTACATCGAAGCAGATGCCTCTGATGTTGCTGTAGGAGCAGTTCTATCCCAGCCTTGCTCTGATACTGGCGATCTACATCCAGTCGCCTATCATTCACGAAAGTTAACACCTTATGAGCAAAACTATACCATCACCGAACGTGAATTATTGGCAATTTAGAGACGCATTTACGGTCTGGCGACATCATCTTCTTGGTACTGAAATACCGGTTCAAGTATATACCGACCACAGAAACCTGTTGGCCTTGCAATCTCTGACTTGTACTACTGCCAGGCATGCCCGCTGGCATGAATTTTTTTCTATGTACAACTTTACCTTGACTTATCGTCCAGGGGTTCTACATTCCAAATCCGACACCTTATCCAGAAGTTTTGGGGGTTCTGTTTCACGTCTACAGGATGGGTCGTTGATGTTACCAACACAAGTGGTGTGTGGATGTGTGTTACAGCCCACTTTGAAGACGAAGCTCCAAACCTGGGTTGATAAAGAACCAGCGGAATTGGCAGAATACAACATGGATGTTGTGCATGGTCTGCCTTATGTCCAGGGTCGCGTTTATATGCCTGATCATGACACTCACTGTGCGGCTATTGCCTTGTGTCATGACGCTGCTATTGCAGCTCATCCCGGTTCACAGAAAACTCTTGAACTCCTCAAACGTTGGTGCTGGTGGCCTTCTATGCGGCGAGATGTCTCGCAATATATATCAACCTGCGCTATTTGTGCCCAATGTAAATCCCATTCTGCGAAACCTATGGGGTTACTACAGCCATTGCCAGTACCGGTGAAACCATGGGCGATGATTACTATGGATTTTGTAGTGGAGTTACCTTTGATCGATGGCTATGATACCGTGTGGGTGGTTGTGGACAGTTTTTCAAAAATGTCCTTGTTTGTCCCTTGCCAAGGTCTGCCTTCCGCTTTTAAGCTTGCAGAGTTGTTTTTGCGACACGTTTTTCGATTTTTTGGGCTACCTGAGATCGTGGTTTCTGACAGGGGGTCCCAGTTTACGTCACGTTTTTGGAGGCATCTCATGTTCTCGTTGGGGGTGGATGATCGTTGTTCCACAGCCTTCCATCCGCAAACGGATGGTCAAACTGAGCGTGTTAACGCTACTATGGAACAGTACCTCAGGTGTCTCATCCTCCAACATCAAGAATCTTGGTTAACAGTTCTTCCCATGGCGGAATTCGCATATAACAATTCCAGCCATTCATCTACAGGAACGTCACCCTTTTTTGCCTTATATGGGCAGCACCCACGCACTCTACCTCTTGACTGGAAACTTCCTGCGGATTCCCCGGCTGTGCAATCTTGTATCAAGTATCTGTCTGTGGTCCATGCTAGTGTTTTGGAACACCTAGTACAAGCTCAGGAGCAGGCCAAAAAATATGCTGATCGTAACCGCCCACCTTCACCCGATTACGTTCCAGGGTCGTGGGTCTGGCTTTCCACGAAAAATCTACGCATTCCGGGGCGGCGGTGTCTACTACCACGTTTTGTAGGTCCCTATGTTATCAAGGAAGTCTTGAGTCCGTTGGTTGTCAGATTGGACTTGCCGCGTTCTTGGAAGATACATCCAGTTTTTCATGTATCCATGATTAAACCTTGTGTCGACCATACGAGGGTAATTGCCCCACCGTCTCCGGTATTTGTTCAAGGTGTTGAGGAATATGAAGTTAACGCAATACTTGATTCTAAGGTTTCTCGTGGTACCAGATATTTTTTGGTGGATTGGAAGGGTTACGGTCCGGAAGAACGTTCATGGGAACCAGAGAGTAATGTACATGCCCCTTTGTTGGTTTGCCAGTTTTTGGCCTCTCGGGAGCATGGGGGTTCTTTGGGGGAGGATACTGTCAGGAAACGGTCCCGGTTTCGCGGCACCCCTCCAGTTACCTTGTCCTCTCGTAGGCAGCAGCGGTTGTCGTTATCTGATGAAAGACAGGGGGCGGCGTTGTCTTGTCCACGATCTGCCCGGTACAGACGCGTTCGTCGGAAACCTTGTTTCCGACACTTTGTGTGGAAGTTACCATGGAGATTACGGCAGTGGGCGCGTCGTCTCCCACGTGATTCTTCACGCACTGGGTCACGTGACCGTCTTATTGCCGGTAGTATGGTACTTAACTCTCCATCGTCCTCCAGTCGCTGCTTCTGATCATATTTTGACAGCTGCATTTGTTCATGTTTGGATTTTTGGTGTTTTGACCTTGGATTACGTTCTTGGATATTCTTGTCCAGTGATTTTGTTTTGGCCGCAGTTTGGACCTCGGAGGTTGGGAGACCTCTTCCCTTTTGATATTTTCTTCTGGTTCTCCTTTTTCTGGGACTTGTACTTGCTTTCTCATTTCCCCCCCTATCTCTCTTGTACCCCTGTCCACTTCACTCTGTGTTGTTCTTAGGCGTCCTCGTGCCGGCGGGCACAGGTTGGGTGCAGGACTAGAGACTTCCTGAGCACTTTTAGGCGTCCTCGTGCCGGCGGGAATAGGCTGAGGTGCTGGACTAGAGACTGCCTTGGCACCATAGGCGTCCTCGTGCCGTCGGGACAGGTGATTGGCGACTTCACACTGATTGAACTGGAGTGGACTCCTCAGAGACGACAAGGACAACTACTCGCCTGAAACCTCCATGTCCAGAGAACCCTGGTAAGAAGCCTTATTTTCCTTGCCATTCTCTGTATCTCTTGTTACCTTTTACTGATTACCTTTCTTTTTCTTATGGTCTCCAGAACTCAACAGTCTTGAGGATTACCTTGTATGGAATATATCTGGTTAATGCCCGTTTCTCTGCAGGTTAGTCTTTTGAATATTGTAATACTTTCATAGAGAGGTCATATTGGTTGGTAATCAGTTGTACTTCTCTGCAGTGGTTGAAAGTAACCTGGATGTCCTCATTCTCGTGAAGCAGTTGCGATTCCAACGACTCTACAACATCTTCCGATCAATTAGTTTCTCAGTCTGTCCTCTTGTACCCCTGAGAATCACATTGATAGGAAGAATTATTTACTTCACGACGTGTCAACAAGGAGTATTTGCCTAAGGGACTCTGACAAGGAGTCATCAATGATCACATCAGTATCAATAAGGATACCCTTCAGTTCATTCAAAATTACAAACAACTCTCCGGAGCTAGATTTAGCTCCCATGATCCTTTCCTCTAACTTTTCCTTTTTGACTTTAAGGATAGTTATCTGATAGCTTTTGGCTGCCGTGTTATGGGTTATGATACGATATGGCATTTGTAACGCGCCTATACACAAGTGTTGTCAGAGGGATCTTTCCTCCACCTCCTGTGTCATACATTACGGTTTCCTAGCTGCTATAACTTGAGCGGAAAACCATTGATTTAGCAGTGTTTTCTTCTACATTGTTAGGATCAACTGTGCCAGTTTTTCAAAAGTCACATAGGTGATTGTAAAGAACTTGTCATTAAAGTGCTCCAGGGAGATATTCTCATCAAGAGAAGTTAACTGGGGAGTAACAATAGAATTAAATGCCTCGTGTGTAACTTTGCGAGTACTTCGAAAGGGTAAGGGCTTGAATAACAAACTGCAAAATGCAGTGATCTGACCAGATACATTTTTGTATGTATCTAAAGATATTAGATAAAGTGGCCTATCTACAGATACAGAAATATCTGGAGCTGCACCAACTCCTAGGTACCAAGCAATCAGGTTTCAGACCACAGCACGGCACTGAAACAGCACTCATCGATCTTAAGGCCGAGGTCGACGAGCTTAGGGATCAGGGAAAAGTTGCCTAACTTCTTCTCCTGGATCTCTCAGCAGCGTTTGACCTGGTGGACCACAAGGTACTATGTAATCACTTAGAATCAGCAGCGCACTTCTCACCCCAATCCATAGCATGGATCAAATCTTTTCTAAGCGGAAGAACTATGAGGGTCTTCTCCACTACAGCAGCTGCTGACCCTGCTCCCATCACACGTGGTGTACCCCAGGGATCATGCGTGTCCCCTACCATGTATAACATCTTTACCAAGCCCCTGTTGGATGATCTGGACCTTCTGGGCGTTACCTACACTAACTATGAGGATGACACCCAGATTCTCATCCCACTTTCGGGGGATTATGAACAGGATTTGGTCTTTGTGAATAGGATATACCTCATCATCCAGGCATGGATGGCACTTCATGGTCTATGCCTGAATGACGACAAAACGGAACCCATCATCTTGGGAACGACACCCAACATCAAGAAACTCAGCCAGAACTACGCACGGACTATAGACGGACATACTATCAAAGTTGCTAAGGAGGTAAAAACACTAGGTTTTTACCTCAACTCTAGCCTCACACTGGCAAAACAAGTGAACGCTATGGCATCTTCCACAGCCTACACTTGTAAGCTGATTAGATCAGCGAAACCTTATCTATCCACTACCAGTTGCACCACCTTGGCAAGAGCACGTGTGCTGTCCAAATTGGATTACTGCAACGCTCTCTACCTGGGAGCCAATACATACATCACCAAAAAAATCCAAATGTTGCAAAATAATGCCTTCGAGCAGCCCTAGGAATGTCCAATAGAGAACACATATCAACGATTAGAAGACAATATAACTGTCTCTCAACCACTGATAAAATCAAACTTAAAACTGCTTCCCTTACATTCAAATGCCTCAACAATCTAGCTACTTGAAAGAGAGATTCCAAAGAAGAGCCACCTCCAGACCCACCAGAACAGCTTACACTTATGGCGTAGCAGTTCCCCATTTCAAAATGACTACAATAGGAGGGAACAGCTTCCCCGTTAAAGCAGCCCAACTGTGGAACTCTCTCCCACCCACCTTAAGGACTGATCATTCTTACCCACATTTTCGAATTATCATCATCAAGTGGCTTAAAGATAACGATCTGTAACTCCAGCATGACCGGCTACTCTTAGTACTTGACTGCAACCTAGATCGGACCCACCTCAGCTGTGGTTACATACTTGTAACTGAATCTGTATTTCACTTGTATTGTTTACAGACCTGTTGATTTGCTCTGTGACTATGTAACCTTGTTACATGTAAGCTTAAAGTATTCTTGTTTTCGCACCCTGATACCTTCGGGTATGGTGTGCGCTACAAATAAATAATTAGGGAGATTACTTGATTTCTTGTTAATATCCAATCTATGATGTTCCCACCTTGATGCGTAGGGGCTGTTACATGTTGTTTTAATCCAATACTTAGGTTCAGCAATGTCCTGGCGACTTGATCAGCAGAGTTGAATGCACATAGATTAAAGTCTCTGAGGACTATTAGCGGGGAGGTAAGCTTAATATGAGATCCAAGAATAGTCAATAACTGGTCCTCAAAAATAGGGGTAGATATAGATATAGGAGGACAATAAAGAATATGCATAATAAGTGTGGTCATAGGATGAAATACCTATTTCACAGGCATAGCCTCAGAAGAGTCTAATGTTGGAGTGAAGGATACAAGAATATTAAAACATTCCTTACACATAAATACCACACCATCTCCCCTCTGGCCAAAGCGATCCGAATGCAGAATGTTATAGCCAGAGGGGTTGCCATTTGTGTGACATGAAGATTAGCTTCCAGTAGCCAAGTTTCCGTTAGGATAGCAAGATCTATCTTTTCGCTGTGAATACAATCTGCTACTTCTGTAGCATGACACAGAAATGAACAAGTATTCAGTAACAGTTTTTAAAGTAGAAAATGTGAGGGATTTACATCCAACTATTGTCCCTGTGTCAACATAGGCCTTAGGTCAGCAATGCTTCCTATATTTGTTGTAACCTTTGGATCATCTGTTAAAAACTGCATTTCCAGTTAGGTGCAGAGCAATATGGTCTGGATGGACTAATACTTTATTAATTATTGAGAGATCACGTTATAGTGCGTGAGCTAAATGAGCCAGAAAAACATGGCGCCGATGCACGCCCATCTTGGATATTCACTTCCATTTACTGCAAGAAAACAGTAATGAAAGCCTACGTTTTCCTGGGCTTAGCTAGCAAACATGTATTTCAGCTGCAGAGACAAGGTCACCTATTTATGTCAGATGACAGAGCTGGGGAGAATAGTTATTGTATTGTCCGCCTAAGGACAAGCTAGAAAGGGAGTCGGAGCAGGTGCAGTGATAAGGGGCAGTGGAAACGACAACAAGGAGGGAAGATGGGTTTTTTTTTCCACTTCTAACCGGAATATTCCACTATGTTTATGTTTATGTCTCATGCTTATTGTCTGCTCTTCAGTAGAGGGCAGCCTGGTAACCCATGAGGGGTGGACATCGAAAGTAGCCCCCATAAGAGACAAGGGTTTTTCCTCTTGGAATTCAGACTAGAAGTTGGACCCCGGGTGGGTGGAGGCTCCGCTCGAGATCCTGTTAGAACGATCAATCGCTTTGCCTACCTACTGTGGGAATAAGCAGTATTGACGTGGACGATATAAATGTGTCTCCTGTGGCGATCCTAACAGTGAAGTATTTTCTTCCTTTTGTTTACATTTAACCAATTATGTGTTTATTCCTTTTGTTTATATATTATGATGGAATAAAGGGCCTACAACGGCCCATTTTCTTATAACTATCACTGATGTGTTATGTGTAATTCTGTGCCTATCTGAGTCCAATGATTACTTTTGCGAGGGTCCAGAGAACGTAAGTACGGGATCTCCATAAACAACCACTATAAAGCAAAACACATGTACATGGTCATGAGTGAGGGCTTCTTGCCTAGCATTACGATTCTGCTGAATCTGCAAGATTAGATCTCTACGTGACATCCTTAGCTCAAGGTCAGTAGATGAACTATAGTAGCCGAAATATCTAAGCCTATTGATTCTTTCGTGGCAAAAGAGAAGTCTGAGGCTCTATGTTTAAGCTTCTGGAAATTTAGGTTTCCCCAATTTGTTTCAATTGAGTCACATCCAACTGCTGACACCACAATTAAGGAAGGCATGGTACCAACAGTAAAACAGACATAAGTGACCGCAAGAGTGTTTATTGAACTTCAAAAAAGGGTTGGAAAAATGCCTATCTAATCCCGAATCTATAGATGGGAGAAAGCTACGACCATCAAATAATAACGCAGTCCTAGTGGTGTCTTGTCAAAATAAAAGGGACTATACTAATAAAACTATTGCCAGTCCTAACCACTAAATACAAAAAGTGTGGGAAGCAATGCTACGAAAAAAAGAAAAGTGTTCACAAAATGATATGTCAGGATGTTCGGGCAGTAGGCCTCCCTTCCCCACGTTTTCAGCATGGGGCAAGGCCGTACACTGAGCTTAGCAGTCTGTGGCTTCTCTAACAGAGGATACAGTTTAATCGTTAGCATCAGGGCCTTCTGTGTCCTAGTCTCTTTGCATTTCAAAGTCTCTTCATTCAGAGGGCCTGATGCGACAAACAATACGTTCTTTTCATCTTTCAGATTTTCACAGGTACTCAATTTTTTTTTAGGCGATTCACTATTCACCTCTGATCCCCAAGTAGGGCTCAGATCCTCTCAAAACAATCCTCGTAAATGATTAATGCATCCAATTTCTCATAGGATATTCTTTCTCAGGTGACTAACGGTTCAAACCGGATCCCCCTCAGTCGGGCTTAGATCGTAGATCTCCATCAGTCGGGCTCAGATCCCTTATAACACAATGTTCCATTAGTCTCCCTCCGCCGTGCTCGGACTAATTAAACATGCGTTAACGAAAAGCCTTTAGATTATCTCCTTCTGCCGGGCTCGGACCAACTTCATATCCTTTTTCATCAACTATCGAAGACTTTCTAATGTGCACCGGGTTTTGCTTTACCCGTTGCAGGACCTCTTCGATTTCACAATTCTTTATCACGTGCTGCATTGGCCACCTTTCACCTGGATACCTAACAGACTTTAAAATGAGCACCCACGTGGTGCAAGACCATTCTGTCTACGGTATCATACCTTGGCTTCAAAGTTCAATCACTCGATGATGTTTAATTGTGTTTGCATCACTTGACATGTTTCAAACACTGTGGTCTTCAGTTTTCACTATACAATATTGCAGCTTGCAACCTTGGCTTCAACACAGACGGTCTGGTATCAGTCTCCTCAACTCACTGGCCG
The DNA here is from genome assembly GCF_040938575.1 of Ambystoma mexicanum. Taxonomy (NCBI): domain Eukaryota; kingdom Metazoa; phylum Chordata; class Amphibia; order Caudata; family Ambystomatidae; genus Ambystoma; species Ambystoma mexicanum. The sequence continues at coordinate 107,119,656 of NC_090938.1, read as the reverse complement.
GGCTGACTTCACTGGTGTTGCTTTGTTGTAGGAGCCAATGACAGTACCATGGCAGAAAACGATTCTCCCCGCCTTGACCATCGATGCGGGAGAGCCTTGGGTACCTCCGACACACAATGCAGGATTCTTCAGGTGATTCCTGGTCTTACGTTTCCTATTCTCAAAGGTTCATGAAAGTAACATTCTTTCGTTGAAAAGGTCAAGGGCACTTCCCTCCTTACAGTCCTCTTCAGTTTTGCCATTTTTCTCCTTGTATTAAACTGTCACCTTGAAACTGCTGCTTCCTCATGTGCTTTGCCTTGCTCAGAGTGCGCTCTGCCTTTTATCCGTGTGGGGAAGTGTGTTGGAAGTCAGATGTGTGTAATGGTCAGTCATTTCCTGACCCTACCTGACCATTGTATTGGGACATGTAAAGTTTACGGCTCAGGTGTTCGTCTGTTTTCGCTCACTGTGAGCAGTCCAGGAGAGAGTGTTTGGAAAAGGAGTCAGAGTTTTGAGTTCCTTAGTATCCTACTTGGTTGATTGGGGTAAAGGTGTTATAATGAAGGGGATACCGCGTCTCGTCCATCCAGTGTCCCACTTCCACTCTCCCCGAAGACCCCTCACCCAGGTGATCCTCCCTCACTGGTCCACCCCCAGTAACTGGATGCAAAAATCGATGGCCATGTCCTGACCTCCGGGATGACAGATCCCTGGAGACTAGCGGGTGAGACACCTTGAGGTTTCAAACATGAAGCAATAGTGTGCTGCATAAACGGAATATGTAACAGTATCTCAGCAGCAACTACCTTTGCATTATTCAGCACAGGCAACAGAATTAGTGGCAAGGATAAGAGTATTAAAAATAATGGAAGGACATGCAGCAAACATCTTTCCTATGTCACATCAACTATCCATTCAGGACTGGCTTAGTGGGAAAGGTGTTGATTCAAAAGAAGTGAGGGGGTCCCCTATACAACATGCAGAACTACTAAAAGAATGAATTGAGGCCCTAAATGTTGTAGTAGAGGTGGTAATAATAAAATGTGCTGCACACACAGGAAAACAAGACAGGATATCGATGGGGAACAAACTGCCCAACAGAGCGGCACAAGCAGCAGCATATTTACCAGAGGGAGGGGGAGTTCAGAGTAACCGCAAAGAAGGGGAAAAGGGGCCACTCATCAAAGCAGAAAGAAAGAAGAGTGGGGAGGAAGGAAGGGAGGAAAATGTTAACATGATCCCCATAGTACATATATAATAGAATTACAAGGAGAGGTACCAAAAGTGGAAAAAGAACTGTGGATAAAATGGGATGTTCAATGTAACCAACAGTCCTGATTTGGTGGCAGAATAGCACAGGCAAGCCTATAATGCCCAGGAAATTGTTAAACTTAGATTTAGACCAGCTGCATTTCCCCACCCATGCGTCCAAAGAAAGCATAGCTGCAGAGCTGAGTGAGGAATGGTATGTTCCAAACGTGAATGAGCAAGTGAATGAGTTCATGGGAAATTGTATGGTTTGCAAACATTTTCTGTCTGGTCATACTTTAAATATTTGGCGGGAACGTTACCACGGCTGGAAGGGCCCTTCTAGCACTTGCATATCGATTATGTTAGCATGCAAGAAAGAGGTGCCTCCTACATAGTCATAGTGGCCTGTCCATTTTCGCATTGGCTTGAGGCGGGCCCTGTGTAAAGAATTATGCAAAATCTGCAGCAAAATTCTTAGTGCAGGAAGTATTCCTAAGATGGGATTGTAAAGACACCGTGGGGGGGGGGTCTCTACTTCCGCTCTTTGTATGGTAGCGGACAGGCACAGAGGACCCCAGCCAAGATTCTCCATTATTGGTATCGTGGTCGAGCAATCAAGGCCTAGCTTCTCAGGAGGTGATGCAGGCTGGTTCTTAAGTACAGTGTAGTCCCCAAGCACCCACAAAGGAATGTCCACACACTGTATCGGTTAAAACACAGTCTTTATATAATTAATATTCAAAGGTATATACAATATCACGATAACGCACTGTGTGCTCGGAAAAATCAACAATGGTAAATATATACAGTTCTAAAGTGGTACCACAACGATTATTAGATCTCATTAAAGTGCATCAACTATACTGTCAAAATGTCACACAGATCAATAAAGAGGAAACCAGCAGTAGAGAGAGGAAGGAAAGCAAGATGGTCGAACAATTTTCAGAATACTGGTCACTACAATTAAACACAGCTCTGTGTGGAGATCCCCCCCCCCCTCCACCTGGGCAACCTGTAGAATAAAGATACAAGCCCAGTCCATATATTGTTCACACTAGACTTCCCAATAGTTCTGCAACCCCAAAGTACCTGGCGTTGTAGCGTTCCTAGTCGGGGAATCGAAGCGTAAACGTCCTGCAAGGAAGAGGCGTGCGGGGAACCTTGGTGTCGACAGTTCTGGACCGCAAAGAGTTTTAAGAACTGTGGCACAGCAAGGGCGTTGAGTCGTCGGCGTCTGTGGTCTTTGGGTGGCGGGAAACCCACCGGTGGATGCTCCTCGGCGCGTCAATGGTCAGGCCTTTTCCAGCAGGATAAGACGGCGACGATGCGGACGAGAGCATCCTTGGATCAATGAAGTACTAGGCAAACGGGAGCACGGCGGCTCCGGTCGGCGATGGCGGTCGTCGATAGTGGCGGACAACAGTCTGGGCTCTTCTCCTTGGAGTTCCGCAGCACTCCCCGTATTGGGTCGGCAGCCTGTCGAAGGTCTGTCTACCAGGGAGCTTAGGCAAAGATCAGCTGGTGCACAATGGTCCCTCATAGCTCGGGAAGAGGGCGCCTTACCAGGTCCTCTCTGGGTCAGTCCTTGTAGACACAGCAGCTTTCAGATTGTGAAGGAGAGTAACAGCAATTCTTCTCGTCCAGCAGGGCTTCAAGGTCTAGCTTCAGTTACTCCAGTTACTCGTCGTAGTGAACTTCAACTTCTGAACACGATTCCTAGCAGCGAGAGGTCCCCAGATATACTGTTGATCTCCCATTCAATCCGCTGGGTCACACTCAAGCATCCAATCACGACTAAGGGCATGCATGCAGGCAGCCAATCCGGCACACGGTGCGTTCAGGCCATTCACTTCTCTCCAGACACTCACAACAAGTTGTGTATTGGGACAAGTACCAAGCCATTCAACACTCCACACTGCATTCATACCGGTTTCGGGCAGGGCTGTCTCAGTCATTGTGTCAACTGCTAGACATTAGACACCCACAACACAGAATGCATATTCGTCACACACTCCAATCACCCAGGTCCCACCCACAGGCGTACCCACAACATACGGTTGTTGAGAAGGCTCCAGCCAGTCTGGTCAGAACTTCCCCCACACTACCATATATGGACAGCCAGTCAGGGGGAAGGGACAGAGTCAGGGCTTCCCGGGACTTCGGGAAGATCAAGGTAACAGGCGATGGAAGGCAAGAGGCCATGGGGGCCATTTTGTCTCCATCAGGTATCTACCGATTCCAATGACAGGGACTGGGCATCCCAAAGTGGAGGACGCTCAGGGCACCAGTCAATTCAGCACGGAGCTGCCACCAGCCCGTACCCTGCTCTGTGGGTCACACTCACACACACACACACACACACACACACACACACACACAGACACAGGTGGCCAAAAACATACACTAGGTGCACATGGTTTCACCCCTACCCATGGGTGCCATAAGGGTATCCCATGGGTCTGTTCACCAAAACCAAAGGAGAGAGCTGCACCGCCATGATAAAAAGCAGTAAAGGACAAGGATACAAAGGCCCTGTCCCTCCGATGCATTTCCAGCATCACAGTGATGTATGTGAGGAAATAAGGTCAGATAATGGCCACACTTCACCAACGATTTCTTTGAGGAGACAACACATCTCTTAGTGATCAAACGCAAACTTTGCACAGTTTACCAGCCCCAGCCCAGGCGATTGGGACTGTGGAGAGAATGAATGGATTACTAAAAGAGCAGCTTGGCTAAGCTAATAACTACTATTTGCTGAAATTGGATTTTTTGCCTCCCTCCTGCACTTTTCGCCGTTCAAACGCACATTTTGCGGAGCACCACCTGACCCCACATGAAATTGTAACGGAAGGAGAATGCATGTGCTAGTCCAACCTTCATGTTCAATTTCAGATGCGAACCCTAGCTCAGAAATCCTTGGCAATGAAGTGAAAGACTATTTAACCGAGATTACCAATGTGATTACCAATGTGCTTCGTTCGCTACATCTCCCGCCAGGGCCAGCAATCTACAAGTGAGCGAACCAACATTGAAGAGTGTGCACAAGGCCGTCAAGCATTTCCACCAACACAGCCTCTTTATCTAGGGGGACAGAGTACTTATTCGAAACAGTGAGAAAGTAGAAGTAGCCTCAGTTTTGTGGTACATTTGAAGTAGTCTTCTCCAAACCCAAAACAGTGAAAATAAAAGAACAACGTGCATGGATGCACCACTCAGACATTCATTGCGATACCAGCAGAACATCGGGAAGAGGCAGAATCACTTGATGGGGAGTATTAGCCAAATTGCATTAACATTTTGTACTATAATAAGGTGTTACAGAAGGCCTGCAATAGAAACAGACGAGGGAAAAGAAAAGGGGTTGGGATTAAAGAGAAGAGTGGGGTGGATGTAAAAAGTGTTGTATTGTTCTCTGCATCTTTGTTTTCTGTCTCCTTTTCTGGCATATAGCACGCAAGGATAACTTGGGCCCATCAGCTGGTGGCGATGGACAGACACTAAGCGAGCATAACTAGCACAAAATAATTCTACAAAACTATTGGGGAGGAAGTGGGCCTGGCCTCAGAAAATATATGGTATGGGGATATGAAAAGGTGGGGCAAGGAGCACCAATGGTACATGCTATGTGTGCTCACTCATCCCACACCTCACAGGAACGCCGAAGCAATTCTTGCCACAAGAGGTGACAGCAGAAGACAGAGGATGTCTGGTACACAGGGCTTTTTGCAGGACTAGGGGTATGTTCAATGGGCATACAGTGGAAGTAAAGTGGATTGATGAGCGGGAGGAGGTGTATTAGGACAACTTCATATAGCTAGAAAGTATGGTCCAGGGGGAGAAGAGTAAGCACCTGGTTCTAGAATATGTAACAAAGGGCCAGACCCTTGATGCAAATCCAGGATTCGGTGCTGCACAATGGAAAATGGGAATGGGGAATGGCACAGTGCCTTGCAGAAGGACTGGTGGGCTCCGAAGAAAGGGTGGTTAAGAAAATAAATGCGGGATGCAAGAACATTTGGAACCATAATGTGCATGCTTTAACATGGATAAACGATAACCCACGTCCAGAAAATATAAAATCACTCACAGTATTCTTTGTGTTTCAGAGCAAATGGATGAATACCGGTTTCAGGAGGCCGATGGACATTGTGGCGTTGCAAAAGGGGACTGCAGTTGTGATGGACCCCTGGTGGGCATGTGGAACGAGAGCATATGCCCAGCTACCACCAGACTGGAAGGGTACCTGTGCACTGGTAACCCTCCATAATCCTACCTTAGTTGTGCCCTGTGCAGACTTGATACCGCTCAATGAGGTGTTCACGTATAAATAGAATGTGCCAGCAGAAATACAAACAAACACAAGGTAACAAGGAAGAAAAGGTCCCATCAGCAACTACATCTCGGCAGAATCCGCCAAGAGCCTAGAGAACACCCCATCTGAAATTGTTCAGCTCAGCATCTGTCTACTTTACCTCTCTCCTGCTTCCTGTGATACAAGCGGCAGCCAATGCAAAGTGGTTGCAGATCACACATTACAAACTGCTTTAACTGGCAAATGCAACCGAAAAGAGACTCGACGCGGTGCATGAAGAGCTACGGGCCCTAAAGTTAATGACCCTCCAAAATCGTTTCATTTTAGATCTTATGACGGCAATGGAGGGAGGGGTGTGCCATACGATAGACAGCGTGTGCCGCACCACAAACCCCGCTAATGATGCTCCAACTCTGGAACAATCACCGATGCAGTAGAGGAAATAAGAATACACAAGAGAATGGCAAAAGAAATGCAAGACATTTCATCAGCAACCTTGCTGGATTAATTATTCACCTGGGCACCAAAAAGGCTTGTAGCAGCATTTAAGATAACTGTGCCTGTGCTCAATGTGATCCTCATCACCATCTGTATCAGTCTGATCATCCATTAGTGTAAATGCCACCAGCATAAGAAAGGTTCAATAATAGCATTACAAGGTCAAGGAGGTATTAGGTGAGGAACACCCCACTATGAATGAATGAGAGAATGAAGTAGAAATAATGTTCAGTGCACCCTCATCAGAATTGGAAAATTACAAAGCATTATGAGGAGAGTGTTCACCTGATGGAACAAAGATACTGGCCCTCATTCCGAGTAGGGTGGTAAGGGATACCGGACACTGGTAAGGAGAACAGTGACGGTAATCCCTTACCGTCCTTCTACGAGGTCCCTTCCTTAACGCCTGGTCCGACCAGGCGTTAAGGACGGGATCCGTTAAGGGACCTGGGTGCAAATAACGGGCTTGGCATATGCCGGCCTGTTATTTGTGCCCTCCCCATTCCCATTGAGCCCTATGGCGGCTCAAATGGGAATGGGGAATGGTTTGGTAAATGGGGACTTACCGGTCCCTCCAAGGTCGGAATGGACCGGTAAGTCCCCATTGAACCAAACTGGAGTCGGTACCGGTATGGGAGGCCGTCATGGCGCAAATAGCGCCATGACTACCACCATACCCGGAATGAGGGCCACTGTTTTTTGGGGAAGATTTATATGGATATGAAGAGGAAGGGGACATGACTAGAGTAAAAAGGGTGTGGGCATGCAAGGAAAATGGAGAAGGGATGACAGGAACAGAAATGTTGATCAAAAGATCAATCGAAGAGGGGAATCTATTAAAGGTACTAATTCAGCACCAGACAGGGGGATGCACCTACCAACTGCGAGAGTAAAGCAGGGGGGGGGGGGACGGTGGAGGCAGCTACATGGGAAATGACACAGGCTTTCTAAGCCACAGACGCCCATACAAAGTGCTTCTCCGGGAACGGTAGAGGGTAATGATGTATTGGGTGTATACAGAGTCCAAGATACTGTCCAATGATTAGCTAAAGAAGGGGAAGGATAAAAATAAGGCCATCATAAACACGCCTAGTGGGAAATTCCTCAGGCGGGCTGGACCTGAGAAACCTCGATCTGAAACACATGGCCAATACGAAAGGGATCTGCAAAGGGGTGGGGCTTAAGCTACTCGTCATGAGAAAAAACATGACTAGAATGAGATGATGTTATTACAGGGTGGTCAGCCAAACTAGCCACCGCACATGGCAGCAGGGAGGGTTGCTCTGTACTAGTGTCCCGGTCACATGACTGCCGATGCCCATCAGAAGGTGGCTGTGTGAGAGGAACACTGGACAGAGTGGTGTTCCCGGGAGGGTTCCATGTGATAATATCCCCGCAAAAATGTCACCATACAAGAATGGCGGCATATTTGCGGCAATATTACCCCATGGAACCTGCGGGGGACCCCCCCCCCGCAACCTCCATATTTTTTTAAAAGGGAGCAAGGAACACCCCCACAGCCCCAGCTCCCTTTTACCCCATAAATAATGCCTATGTCGTTTCCCGGCGACTATATGCACGGCGACTTTATTTATGGGAGATAATATTACCTGATACCCCTGGGAGAACCAATCAAACGCCAAGTTCTTGAGCTCTGGGGAGGTGCGCAGCCTCCAAAGTATCTACCACAGAGTTCACGAAGGTCCTAATCTAACAGGCGAGTATCCCCTTTCCCACTAGCTGAGGGTGTCTCGTGTTCCGTTCTCAGTGGTGCTCACCAATGCCAGTGTATTAAAGTTCTGGCGGTCATCACAAATGTTACTTCACTAATAACAAGTTGTTCCGGGGTGGGGTGTGAATAAATGTGGTACCACATGGGGAGGCATTGTAATGGGAAACTGTTAGCTTCAATTACGCTTCACTAATCATCGTAAATCTCGAGGAGGAGATGTCTACAACCAATGAAATCCCTGGGAAACATAGAAAAAGTGAATTCTCCAATTTGCATCGATGGATTTCTGACCATAGTATTTGTTGGTACACAACTACTGTTCATATTCCATTAAGATGTAAGCCTTTCCATCAGACCTATCCACTGTTCTGTTTGATGTGTGCTCACCCAGCTGTAATAAACAGCATTGCTTCTTTTTGAGTATGTGGTACTTATTGTCCTCTTGTTGGTGGACTGGTGAATACATTTTTTTTTAGAGAATTAGCACCCCACAACCCTTAAGATTAGACAATGGACACAAGTTTGACAAAAAGAAAACCCAAGCTCTTGGGAAGCAAAATGTTGCACAAGGAAACATTTGATGAAGAGGAGAGCCCAGACCAACCAACGCAAGCATCAACAAAAAGAAACAAGCAAAAGTAAAATAGCCTGTAGTAATTGGGAATACGACTTTCATTTGTTTCAGTGCTTTGAAAAGTAAACTAAATATACTTGGCAGGCTAGAAGACCAATTATGCTTGGCTGATGAAATACAGACCTTGGCAGGAGAGTATACCAAGGCTTTGAGTCAGTCAAGGAAAACATCCTGGCTATCACGTTTCAAGTTACTACCTGGTAGCTTAGCTGGGTTACCAAAGACTGGGATGTAGTCATTGGAAAACAAGAGACAATACTTGGCATTTACAAAGAACAAAGGGGAGGAGTGAAACCACTTTGAGAGTTGTGGAACGTTATTTTGGAACACTTTTGTTGTTGCTTTACATGTTGGATTTATGTGCTGCAGAACTGAACAAGGCTGCAGAGTAGCAGCCGAGAGACACTTTATTTTCCCCTTGTTGTACTTTTTTGCAGAGTACAGAATGTGAGGGTCAGATTAGGTTTTAAATAGACGGAGAACATTATTTTGACACCCTGACAAAGACGCTTTCATTGGTGAGATTTGTGGAGGCAGGGAAACCCCTCAGTGTTAGGGCTAGTGAGGCATTTTTCCAAACCCCATTATTATTTAAATAAAAGTCTTCACAAAAAATCCACTACCTTTGTCTGTTCCTAAGTGCACAATGAGTTGAGTTACCATATGATGACAGATCGACTAAGAAATTTTAGATATACCATCACCATCACTCTTGGTGCAGAAATGTCTTGGCATCAATGCATGTGTTTTTATTGCAGGGATCTGACATAAAACTGTTAAGGATATGGCTCCAGCCCATTAGAAATGTTTTTTAGAAATCCCATTGAAAAATTGTGCGTTTCCTGTACTCTGGGAAAGGAGTCCACTAGAAGTGTGGTTGTTGCATAGAGAAGGCGACAAGACTTCTTAGTAATGGAAGACTGGTCCTGGGTAATGTCAGCTCTTATAGCCAAAAAGAAAAAGGATGGTATAAAGAGACCAGGGTTTAAGCATACTAACGTGGAATACCTGGGGTTTCCACCACCTTACCCAGGTATATAATCCTATTTATCAGGTTGGAGATGCTGAAATTATTATACTATAGGAGACTTTCCTTAAAGAGACTGCATTTTTAGATGGCTTCTTTATATGTCAACAAAATGCATTCAAGAGCATCTAGATCAGACCTCAGGGAGGGCTTCTGGTGGCAGTACATTTTGGACACAGGGGCAGATATTTTGCATTGCCATCCAACGTATTTACTGATTGTGCACATAGAGACCAAGGTGGACAATAGGGATATTTTTATTGTGAATGTACATGGTAGCTCCCATGAAGTCCAGTGGGGAAGATACAACGGGAAACAGAAGATGTTTTGTTGGAGTGGTATAATTCCCATGAAAAATTGTATGTAGTTGTTTCAGAGGACTTTAATGTGGACTGCTTACTATAATACGAAGCGTTGCAAAGCAACAAGAGCTTTAAGGATGGGACTAGGTGGATACTTCGTGGGCAGCTTTTTCCTGAAATTTCATTTTTTGGCCATGAAAGGAAATGTGAGTGGGGATGATGTCGGGGCATTAACTTGGAACAGAAACACACAGAATGAGGATATTTTTTTGTCACAGAAAATTTGTATCAAACGTGTGCGCGTTTCTCTATACATGATAGGGCCCCCAGTGACCATAATATGCTAATCATCTGATTTCAGATACATACTGGACCTGTTAGGGAGAATATGATACTGATACCGCAAGTTATTGTTAATACAGGTCAGAATAGATTGGTGTGGTCACATACAATGGTAGGAAAGTTCCTGCAAGCAGTTAAAAGCAAACTTCAGTGTGCTCAAAGAAGGGATGAATGTGATACACTGATTTAGTGGGCATTTTTCACACAACTGTAGAGAACTCTTTAATTTTCACCCCCTTTAGAATAGAAGAAAAGTGAAGCAGGCCAAGGGTATACGTGGAGGCAATTCAGGAATTAAATAGAAATACGAGAAAGAATATTAAAATTATTAGTAAGTTAAGCTGTGACCAGAAGGAAAAGCAGGAACTGATACGTGGGGAAAAACAAAGGTATAAAAACAGGATTAAAGTGAGACGTTACCTAATTCACCAGAATGAAGGGGAATTGATGCTGCAAAATATTACACGAAAGTCAGATATCTGCTATTAGAAATTAGTAAACTCAGAAATTAAATCTCAATAGCTTGTTCAAAAAAATACAATATTAGAGAAGGACTGGGTAATTTATTTTGAAAAGCTTTATGCAAGTCCAGCTAACATTGAAAGCTTATAAAACACTGCTGCGAATTGGGATTTGGAATCTTACACACAGGATATATTAAGTTTAATAAAGGAAGTGAAGTGGCTCTAGAGCCCCATGAACCAATGAGTTAAGCAATATAGGGCCTCATTACAACCTGCCAGTCCGGGACCGTGCAAAATCCGTGACGGCGGTAAAAACGTTTCCGTGTCCGCAAGGTTGCGGAAAAACCGTCCGATTACACGCTGTCGGTCGCGCGCACCACATGGACTCGGAAACGTTGTCACCGCCGCCACGGAAAACCCCACGGAAATGGAAATAACGAAGCCACAAGTGGCGCTAAACCCGTTTCCGCCTCCGCCACCACGGACACAGAACCGGAAATACCATGATCGCCAAAACAGGAAACAGAGAGGCGGCCATCATATAAAAGCACAAACCATTGCCATCCAGAGCCAGCACAAGCACAATCCTAACTCTGAGAAGCCAAAAGGGACCACCAGCATGTCTGCCAGGATTCCTGCTCAGAGGCAGCGCAAACAGCGCTTCAGCGAGGCGGAGCTAACCGTCTTGGTGGAGCACATTGTGGACAATGCTGAGATGCTGTTCAGCGCCGACCAACGGCGTGCCACACAGCAGCGGAGGAAGGAGGTGTGGGCCGAAGCTGCACGCAAGTGCACCGCCGTGGGCGTGGCAGTGAGGAGCTTGAAGGACTGCCACAAGCGTTGGGACGACCTGAGGCTGAGGGTACGCAACCTCATTTCCACGCACCGCCAACGCAGCAGTGGGACAGGCGGAGGACCCCCTTCCCCACTGAGGCTGCAAGCATGGGAGGAGCGTTGCAGCAGCGTCCTCCACCTAGAGGGAATCCATGGGATCGGGCAGGCTGAGGCAGGAGTGAGCCCACCTGCAGATGCCGGTAAGTGCCCAAACATTAATGCCACATGTAAATATGCAGTTGTAAGTACTGGGCCAAAGGACCCATTAACAACCCCCCCCCCCCCCAGGCAGTGCATGTGTGGGCCAAAGGACCCATTAACAACCCCCCCCCCAGGCAGTGCATGTGTGGGCCAAAGGACCCATTAACAACCCCCCCCCCAGGCAGTGCATGTGTGGGCCAAAGGACCCATTAACAACCCCCCCCAGGCAGTGCATGTGTGGGCCAAAGGACCCATCATGATCCGTATGGCAACCAATATCACTGAATGCAGACACCAGCAATCAGATGCATGTGACTAACACTATTCAATGTACGATCTCAATGACGCATGTGATGCACCCATCTGCCACCACAACAACACTAATTGCATGCCCTTTGTGTCCCCACAGCCGTTTCAAGTGACAGTGATACTGCACAACAGGCCAGCCAATCTGCATCGGCAAGTACACTAGCCACCGCAACCACACAGGAGGATGCTGCCGGCAGTTTTGCACCTCTGGCCACATTACCAGCCACTACAGATGTGCGGCACACCACCACCACCGACATCCCCACCGTCTCCACACTGGCTGAGTCTAGACAGGTGCCACGGGAACCTATCATGGACACCCAACACAACACCGAAGGCAGCAGCACTGCAGAGGGGGCGGCCTTCAGTGATAACAGTGCCCCGCAAGAGCACTCGGAAACGGGGCCACAGGGGGAGATGCCCACATTGGAAGACCTGTGCTCCTTCCATGAGCTGGGGTTCAGCCCCACTTCACTGGGGAGTCCCATGAGGTCACCCACCCCATCCATGGCCGAACTGAATGCCCGCATGCAGCGGATGGAGGACCAGCAGGCTACCCTCACCCAGCTGGTGGAGAGGCAGCTAGAGGAATCCAGGCTGCAGAGGGAGAGCTACAGCGCCTCAGTGCGTCGCCTGTCGAGGTCCATTGGACGCTTTGCGAGCACCATAGTGACCCCTGCACGCCATGTGCGGGAGGGCAACGACCACACCTCCAGGCTTGTAGAGGCCATGTTGGTTGGCCAACAGGAAAATCTGGCACGGATGCCCTCAATCCCAGATTCTGGCCCATCAAACACTACCACCCCATCCAGCTCCACTACTGCCAGTCCAAGGAGGCGCTCGAGTAGGCTAACGGGTCCTTCGGGCAAGGTTGCACAGGCACAGAAGCGCACGCGGAAGTGATGGCATGTGTGTGGGGCAGTGCAGGACACATGTGGACTACAAGGGTGTGAGAGGGGTGGGCACGTTTGGGTGGTGGGGTAGGTAGTTTTGGGGGTTTGGACAATGGGCTCTGGGTGGGGGTGGGCACGTTTGGGTGGTGGGTGGCCCCGGGTGTACAGCTTCCCTAACCAATGCACCTTCTTCCCTGTTGTTATCACATCAATACATCTCCATTTCAAATCAAGACATACATGTGTGGACATTGATCATTTATTTAGCAGTGCAACTATTAATTCATTGTCGTCACCATGTTTGTGCATTTCTGTGAATGTGCTGTGACTGAAAAGTAAATGCCAATCAGGGCATCCCGTGCTCTCTGGCCATCATGTGGACCCCCAGGGGGAGGCGGTGCCATCCCATCCCCATCTCCATCCCCATCCCCATCCCCATCCCCATCTCCATCCCCATCCCCATCTTCCTCATCTGCGTCTGGTGGCATTGGGATGTTCCTGCGCAGGCATATATTGTGCAGCATGGCACATACGAGCGTGATTTTGCCCGTCTTCACTGGGCTGTACAGCAGTGATCCGCCAGATCTGCTCAGACAGCGGAAACGGGCCTTCAGCAGTCCAAATGTCCTCTCAATCATTCCACGTGTGCGGATTTGTGCCCTATTGTATGCCTCTTCATGCCTGTTCCTTGGTCTCCGTACAGGTGTCATCATCCATGGCGTGAGTGCATATCCCGCATCACCTACATGGGATGTAGATGGGGGAACATGTCAGTGTTTGTGGCATGATGTCCTCATCTGCTGCTGTGCATTCTTGTATCATCATTCATTCATGCATATGTACCATGCAGTGTATGGAGGTATGTCTTGGGCATCACGAGGTATGTCGCTGACTGCATATGGGCCTACACATTAACTTGCATGGTTACTGTGCCCTGCGGGTGAAATGTGATTGTGTGCATGTCATGGTGCAGTGCTGTCCACACATGGCAGAGTGACTCCACTGTACGGAAGTAGTAAATACACGTCGTCTCATTTACACGCCTCCCGTGCTTTTTGGGGCAGTGTTTCAATTGAGGGTGGGTGTCTGCAGTGGCACGGGGTTAATGGGACAGTGACGGGATTGGCTGTGGCAGCGTGTGCACGGGCACATTGTGGTGCCCTGTCATGTCTTCCTTCATGATGTTTGGCATCCGCTGTGTATTTGGTAGATGGAAGGGGGGTGATGCATGTGCGGTCACAGCGGCACACTCACAATGCTCATTGGCCTGGACACACACACACCACTCCGACAGGGTTGTAGTATCGTCAGCTGTACTCACCCAATAGCCACGTGTTTTGTCCGGCATAGCGTTCCATGTACCGTGGCAACGTGGAATTCCGCAGTACCATTGAGTCATGTGATGAGCCTGGGAAACGTGCACAGCAGTGTGTAATCAGTTGCATGGCATCACAAACCATCTGGACATTCAAAGAGTGATACTGTTTCCTATTGCGGAACACCACCTCAATTGCATGTGGTACTGTCAGCTCGACGTGGGTGCAGTCAACTGCGCCTATGCAATTTGGCATGCCTGCTATGGCATGGAAGGCCAACTTGGTGGCAATGACCTCGGGGAGGGTGCGGGGTAGGGCTATGTGTTCCGACACATGGCGCAACAGGGCATCCAGTACCTGTACCAGGATTTTTGAGAAACACGGTTGTGATATGCCGTGCAGCTCACCAACCGTGTGTTGATAGGTGCCAGTGCCAAGGAAATGCAGAACTGAGACAACCTTCAAGAGGGGGGGGATGGCGGTGGGGGTGTCAATTAGGCTGCTGATGTTGTCCTCAATCATGGCGGTGATGTGCAGGATTGTTGCACGGTCCAGCCGGTATAGGGTGTGGATCTGTCCTGGGGTGAGGTTCCAGGGTGAGGCCCTGATGCGTGGTATTGGTGGCTGGCGGCGGGGTCGGCCTGGCTGGGCAATGGGGTTTGCCATAGCTGCAGGGTTGGCTGGTTGCCGCCTGCGCCTCCTCCGCCTACGCCTCCTCCTCTGCGCCATTACTGCCACCATGTGCAGTACTGCCTGTTGGTTGAGTAGGCCCAGTCCCAGTGCTACTAGACCTGCTGCCTGCATGGTTCTGTGTTGTGTTGGGCTGGGTGTGGCCCTTTTGTATGCTCCCAGTGGCCTGCTAAGTCCAGCTGGGCTGATTTGGTGCACCTGTGCCCTGATTCAGTTCAGCAGGCAGTGTATAACGCCATGTTCGCGGTGGCGGCGGTTCCGCCACCGTGATCACGGTCTTTACGCCATTTTTTTCCCGGTATTTCCGTGTCCGTGCTAGTTGTGATGCTCACGGTGTTTAGTGTTGCCGGTAACGGAGGGGTTTCAGTGCAGACGGACTTAAGGGGAACCCTATTTCCGCGGTGGCGGTTTAGGGTGGTGCTATTACCGGGGCCGCGGGTCATGATTGCGCGGACATGGAAACGGTGCCGGTATGGTTTTACCGGCAGTGTTAATTCCGGACCGGAGTACTTGTAATGAGGCCCATAGTTTTAAAAGCATAGCCAGTGTTCTGGTTAGATGTGTTATTTGTATTATTTAGAGAAATTCTTAGAGTAAAGAAACTGCCTGTTTCGTTCTGCCAGTGTATAGGAAAGGTAATAAGAATGAGACAGAACAATATAGGCCCATAGCCTTTCTGAACACAGGGTCCAAAATATGTGCATCCTTTGTGTTAAGAGAATTAAAAAAGTAAGGCAGGTTCTCAGGGAATCCTCCACCCACATCAAATAGGTTTCAGAGGAAATGTGGGTACAGTTACTGCAGGGAGTATAATAGAATAATTACAACAACTGGCTTGGCACAGAAAAATCACCTGCAATCTATGCAGTAAGCATCAAGCTCTCTTAAGCATTCAATAAAGTTAATCAGATTTTGCTTTGGCGTAAGCTGCAGAATGGGGGTATATACCAGGTTTATTGAACATTTTCATAGCTCTTCATAGCAATATCTCATTATGGGTAAGGTTGAGTCAGATGGGAAATACTATCCAGAAAATTAAAACATCTAATGGTCTCTGACAGGGGTGCGTTATTGCACCTTATTTGTTTAATTTATACCTGGCGACTTTCTTGCAGCCTCTACTTTTATATCCCCTGCGGTCTACGCACAAAATATATATTGGCTTACATATGCTGATGACATTTTGATTCCTATATAGTGGGAATTAACCATCTAATAAGATTGTTTAAACAATATGCAAAAATGAACAATACTACTATTAATGCAGCAAAATCGAAGATTCTAGTGTTTAAAGTGGGGAGCAAATTGGGAAAATTGAATTGGATGCTAAATGTGGTAACCTTAGAGGAGGAAATGGAAATAAAGTATGTAGGCTTCCATATTCTTACAAGAATGAATACAAAGTCACCAAGGGACTTCTTTTATTATAACTTCAGCTGAAACACTTCTGCAACCGATTTTGCAAATGTTCTAGAGTGCCTGTAATTAGGTTTTATGAGGCAAAAATAATTCCCACGTTGACCTATGATTTAAAGGTATATCATCTTCTGGGCAATTTTCATTTCAATGTCTTCAAGGGTATATTTGGAGGAGCGTATTGGGACTCCCTAAGACTATGCCGGTGGCCTGTCTCAGAAACGAATTTGGACTGGTATCTGTCAATGCCAAATTGCTTTGGAAACACATACAACTGCGTGATTAGTTTGTACACCCTCCCATCGCGTCAATATTTGACTTGTTAGACAAAAAAAACTGTAAAGGTTGCACAGCCAATAGACAAGATTTGTGATTGAGAACCACAGTGGCTGAGGATGGGTGTTAGTGTAGATGAGCCCTACGAGGACACACTTCGTTACAAGCAGAAAAGCTGGAAGCAAGACAGGGTCAATACATTAGAGAAAGTTAGAAATGATTATAGATACACAAATTTGACAACGGGCTTCCGATCTCAGGGTGCCCTATCACGTTTTGCCTAAATTCTCTTCATGGAAATGTGCAATTATTATAATGCGCTTTCGTTTGGATATTCTACCTACAGCAGCTAATCTGTATCTCTGGAAAAACGCTAACATTGAAAGCCCAAAGTATTGTGAGGAGGATGTAGAAACCCAGCAACTTCTTTTAGTTATATGTTCTGCCACACTGTCCCTCCAAGTTGAGTGCTTTCATAAGTAAAGCTATGAATATTACCCTGGGACTTTCTCTGGAAAGGTTTTTTATGGAACATTACAGCACGCCTCTATTATTTGCACTATATCGTGTTCTTAGGGTTATGAATTTAGGATTATATTAAATTATGTATTGTTGTATCAAGTTGGTTTTATAAACTGTGAGGAATCTAAGGGCATCATCACTTCTTTCCCCTTCTTGGCCTCTTCTCAGGTGGCCAAGGAAAGGCCATTGCTACTAGATCCTGACTGACACTGGGTGTTCTGTGAGGGAGGATTAGCTGGGTGGAGGGTTCTTGAGGGTTGGGGAGAGGATGTCTTTAACCGAGACAGGAGGGTATCCTCCTTCCCTTGTGAGAGCAAACCTATCCCCCTACCTTTATAGGTTTATTTTCCCTCAGTCATACCACTCTAGCACTGGGACGAAGAAGAGGCGACTAGGAGTAGTACACACTAACATGCAGTTACACCATTCTGGTACCGATACGAGGAAGAGGCCTGGACACTATTGTGAGGGACAGGCATGTCCAGAGAACACCAGTAATTGTGGTCAGGCAATTGCACTCAAGGGCTCACACCTGTAACTGATTAATATGTCATAAGTGCATAAAAGGTGGAGCCGACAGCAAGGAAGGGAAAGCAGCAGGAGAGATGCCAGCTGGGAGAGACGGGCCTGAGAGGGTGGAATTCCTGCAAAGAAGAGAGCTGGTGAAGAGGGTTCTTCCTGGAGGCCAGGACGCCAGCTTCTGCTATAAGCAAACTGACCATGGAATCCGAGCGGGCCGTGAAAGGACCAAGGTTGACAGAGTCCCCTCTGTCGAGTGCCCACAGCCAGAGCTGTGGGTCACAGGACTCTGAAGCACTATACGCCACCGGTAGCATCTGTGAGTGAGAGGCAGAGCTCCCGGCAACCCACAGCAAGATTTGTATCAGGTGAGCACTGCTCTCAGACACGCAGAGAAGTGTGTTCAGTGCCAAGTAGAGAGAGGGAGAATTCCCAGAGGAGCTGCCGAGGACCAGTGAGTGCATCAAAGGGAACACTCGTAACCGGGTGCTCCTGGGGCTACTGCAAGGCATATGGTGATGCCGGTTGAAAGGAAATGTATATGCAAGTGACCGTGAACCCAAAGTAAGAGGTGTTTTGAATACTACGAACAAATGCAGAACTTTAAAGTGAAGGAACGTAAATGTGAAGCATGTATTATTGAATATCGAATCAAAGGAACACTTTACAAGTCTTTATTGAATACCGAACTGAAGGAAAGATTTGAGAAGCCCATGAATGAAATAGAAACAGGTGTAAAATACACATAATGAACATTTAAAGTCAAAGAATGACAGATTATGAATACAGTGGAAAGCAAGTTATGAATCAAGTAAAAAGCAAGTGATCAACTCTTATGAAATTTGTGGAAGCAAGGTGGTGGAAGAGAATGAGCAACAGGGAGTGAGTTTTGTGGAAGAACACACTGTGGCAAAGCCAATAAGACTGTCAAGGAGAATTCACAATGAATGCAAACTAAAGCACAGGTGTGTGGAAAGGGAATCCTGTGTGAGCAAGAAACCTAGGGTGATCGGTTGCATGAACTCTAATGGGTGGACCTTGACCGAGGATACCTTGTCTGGAAAAGTCAAGGAAAGTCCAGATAAAGACTCTTCACTTGTAACTAAGATTGCTCAAGTGTATGAGAAAGATAGCAATCTGTATCAACTGAACCTGAAGGATCACAAAGATAACATGGAGCTGGTTGTGAGAATTAAGGGACTTGAAGTGCTTGTACATTGGCAAGCCAGAATAGTTGGCTTCTTGGGGAAGACACTCCAAGGCTTTTGGAACTGGTGAAGGGAACCCTGAGGCCTTTTTGCAAATGTGTTGTCTACTTGGGGAAGGGAACCCCGAGGCTTGTTGGAACTACTTTGAACTTGCGAAGGGGAGCTGGAAAGTAAGCCTACAGAACTTTATTTGGGACACTATTTCATTTATTGCGGACATCCTTACACATTGTTTTGCTTTAGCTGTGAGGGCAAGTATATGTTGTGGACACAGACATACTTCTAATTTGAATTTACTGACTCAGAATGACTTTAGTTTCTTTAGGTAGGGAAATCCCACCCTAGCATAGGGCAAGTTGGGCCTTACACCATCCTGACATAAGTTAATAAATACTTTTTGTTTGAACTTTAAATATGTTGTCTGTGTCTTGCTTCATGATGCCTTCACAAAACAGACATTTTATAAGTTCCAGTGTTTTGTAGTTAAGTTGTAGGGTGCTAAACATATATGAGCTTATGTCATATTTTAAAATCTTGTATTATGAATGTTGTGATATGTGTGTTAGGTTTTGTGTTTACAAACCATTTGACATTCAATCAAAATTTAAAAAAAAATACAAGAAATATATCTACTATCTAGAGTTTGATATAGGATACTCATAATGTGTAATACAATTACAGGTAACTAGTTTCTGTTTATCGATGAACCAATTAGCTCTGGCTAACTTCTTGGGTTTTTTAGGGTAATAATGGCCATTTTAGTGATGTTAATTGTAAGGTTATTTTCTCTCAAGTAGCTATGTGTGACACTTAACTGCCATTGCAGCTCATTCGCTGTTGAGTCCAACAGGACAAAATCATTGCGAAAGCTAAAAATCCCAAATGTTTATGCCCATATTTAGAGGGAAAACATTGTGCTTCCTACAGTGCATCCACCAAATCACTTAGATAAAAATTGAACAGGCGGGGAACCAACACAACCCTGCTAAAGCCCCATTTTTGTTTCAACTTCCTGATTTACATTCCTCTCCATATTCAATCTTAATTGCATGGTTGTCCCACAGACGACTCTCAATATAACCAAATGCGGCATGAATGTTGAGAAATGCTATGCGTAGAGCGGCATTTGTATTCAGCCTTAACTGATCTTTTAGTGTGTTCACAATGAATCCATCGAGGGTTGGCCCTACCCCTTTCCTAAAGCGTTTCTGAGCCGATGATAATCTAATTGAAGACCTTGCTCAGTCTTCTAGATACTGAACTATACCAGCAAAGATTGTTTATTGAGTCCTATACCGCTATTGGTCTATAGTTCGAAGGGGAATCCCAGTCTCCTTTTTTCTTGTAAATGGGGACGACAACGCTTTTGTTCCATGAGCTAGAAAGCCTTACCTCAGCCTTGTTTGCTCAAACAAAGGGTGCAGGGCAGGTGCCCATAACGAGGGATCCCCTTTCAGCATCATGTTCGGCAGACCACCAGGGCCACTAATTCTAGAGGATTTGCATAGTTTAATCCTTTTCTCCATGCCTTCCACCATGATTTTGTTGTCCCAACCCTCAAGCTCATGTATCTGCAATACTGGTTTCGGAGCCAGGGGAACAGATAAACTTCTCTTCAGGAATTGGATGTTTTCGAAGTTTCCTGATTCGCCTCATTGATGTTTGCACATTCCCAGAAGGTCTAGGAATTCAAGACTAATAGCATTTTAGGTTGTCTGTTTTGTACATATAGGCCCTATGTCTGATAACCATATTTTTTTATAACTTTGGCATAAGCGCCTTCTGAACTCCTGACATGAGGATTTCATCAAGTCAGGATTTTTCCTAAGGTACCTAATGTTAGGTCTCATGTCTCGTTTCCTTTTTAAAATGTCTTCTTCAAAAGGTGTGTCTATTTATAAGGAATTGCTCCGGTGCCGCTTTTACTCTGGGAACTGGTATATATGAGAAGTTATATAGAGATGTGTTGTCACCATCTGTAATATAAGATTACACTTAGATCTTTTTTGCAGAGATAACAATAGTGTCCCAGGCCAGATCCCACCTTCCTGTTCAGTCTGTTACCTTGTTGGTTGCCTCCCAGGCCACCGATGCTAATTGTGCAACAAACCTAAATGCAGCAGAAGGGGCTTTCACTTCAGGGGGGCATTGATTTAATGGAGTGGATGGAAGATGAGGAGACCACCCAGAGCGGAAGAAGTGGTTGAAAGCTATCTTCTCACTTAATCCAGATAACAGGCTGATGGCTGTAGTCCTTATTGGATGCAGGCAATAAGACATCTTGAAAGGATGACACCTTTATCCCCATGGCTATCGGAACATCACATGCTCCTTCATCAGGCAGTTCACATCCAATGTACGACTTATTGATTGACGCTACTTTCAGCGAACAGTAACCTCAACAGTTTCATAGCAACTTCAACATATCTCAACCAACTATCATTTTTAAACAAACTACCCCAATGTCATCATGAAAGACAGAAAACCAGACTTCAAACTTCCAGAAAGCCACAGAGTGCCCTAGAAACTTATGACAGGATAGTGTCTTCTCTAAAAAATACAGTACACGACGTTTGTCTTTTGTGAAACAATGCAGTATAGCAGGCTGTGGATTGTGTTTTGCTGGAACACAGTGTCATGAAATTGGAGGCACTTCACAAACATACTAGTATGAGCAACTTTAAGTTACTTCTAAAGAGTAAACCCTCTTTGGAGGTTAGACTGGGATAGGTCAGAGTTATTCATATTAACTTTATTCTGATATGAATAGTTCTCTCTCGAAGTAAGTCAAGGGTAAAATTAACTAATGTTAGCACATGGAAATCGTTATTGACCTGTGCTCAGCCAATCAGAATGTTCAGAGGGCAGTCAATAACTACAGGTATTGACTAAATTCTGAACATACTGACTTTGAAGGCAATTGGGGAAATAACAGTGCAACTTTCAGGCAAGATATCTTTCATCGAGACACTTCCTGTTTGAGAGGACTTTTTTGGTGGAACATGCAATTTAACTCATGAAAGAAATGTAAAACATGGGGAAATGCTTTAAAATTCTTATAGCAAAGCTGTTTACTTTTACTTAATACCCAATTCATGCTCATCTTACACATACTAGAGTTTAACTAAGTTTGCAATTAAAATTCTTCACTTATGAAGGTAGGATTATATTTTAAGTTCTAGAAAAGAAAAAACACATTTAATTAACTAATTCAGTTTATCTATTTACTTTAGTCACTATTAAAGTAACATTTTTATTAATTTCACCTCCAAAACATGTATTGCTATTACCATGTGCTAATAGTATTATAGACCTCAGGAGGAGTAATTATCACTTGGGATACTGACCCTTGCCCAATTTATGGACTGAGGCTAATAATGGTCCGTGGCCCAATCTATAATGCTGTAGTTACTTCTTTGTGACTCATCCCCACTGTTCTGAGCATTCTGACACAGGAATAATGGTGTGCTTGTTCACATCAATCTGGCCACTGTGTATTGGGTAGTAATGTACGCACATTGCACATACTTGTGTCCTGTTTTGTTTGCATATCATAAATTCTGCTCACTTTGATTGTTCTTTTGTAACCTTTTACAAATGCATTCTTTTAATTTTTCTTACTTACATTTTTTAAGTTTGATAAACTGCTGAACAATTGGATCCCACATTTTCGTTGGAAAGTGGTCATCTGTATCTGATTAACTCTTTCAATATAGCTATGGATTATAGAAATTGATTTCACTATGTTAACTAAATTGAAAGAAATTCCATATAAACTTTGTTTTCATATCCCAGCTTCATTTCTACTGGCAGATTGTCGTATGAATTGTTTGATGCTTTTTTATGTTTTCTTGGTAGAATTGCTGTCATAGGTTAGGACATTAACATTGTTACTCTGGCAATGGTATCATAGGATATTCCTGATTACAGATTATAGATGACCTCTAATTTGCACCTCTTCCATCCTTCTGCTTAACCCCTCCCCCAACACTCTACAGCCACACTCCTTACCATTTCAATTAAGGAACATAAGGATTCTTTTAAGCATACCCCAATTTGTCATTTGCACAAATGCTGACAAATGTGGGTGGGCAAAAATATGAATTATTTATTGGCCTAGGAATGAAGTGAGTTAATGATATTCCTGCGCCACCTGTAATGAGCAAACAAAAGGGTCAGAAAATCAAAGCTTTATACAACTGATTTTTGTACACAAAATATAATAAAGCAAGTATAATCAATTGAAATTACAAACGTATTTAGATATATTTGGATACAGAGGCATGATGATGTGCGTTTCAAAAAGTGAACAAAACATAGCAGAAATAAAAACAATATGTTCCTTTGATGAGAAGTGCATTGTTTTGGAGATGGAAATTAATTTTGCTATACACATTTTTATCTGATAAAATACATTAGTATTAACAGGTAGCAAAGTAAGAAAACAGTAGTCTATGCATGTAGTTGCACATACTACTGTATGCTATTACACAATGCAAATGGAGTTAATGATTGACGTTTTGATCATTCCATTGCATACATATCGAAAGGTTTTTTTACATTAAAAGATAAATCTAATCGCAATGCTAAAATGAAAGCCTGTAAAGAATTACGTTAATAATTGCAGCAATGCAGAATCATTGCCGATGGAAATGTGAGTACCATCATCATGGCAGTACAATCGTCGGCTTTGGATGATGTGGTGAGATTACTGACTTCACCATCTTATGTAAGGGGGTGAGCCAGTTGGTCTGACCACTACCTGATTCTCTCAGAGGGTGGAATGATGGGAATCCTCCACGCTCACCACCCTCACCACGGGCCGGTGTTACTAAGAGGAGCGGAGCGAAGTAAGAAGAAGAACATCAGGACAGAGGAGATGGGGAGACCATGTGAGAATGAATAAGAAGCAGACAGATGTGCAGAATATTCATCAGGAGGACCAGGAGGCGAAACCATCAGTAGAGAGAAAGCGAGGAGAGGAGAATATGGTGGTGGCCAGGATATTAGAAAGGAGGAACAGAAAAGGCAGAAAAGGCAGAAAAGAAGGTGGTGGAGCAGGAGAGAGAGAAAGTAGTCTATGCATGTAGTTGCACATACTACTGTATGCTATTACACAATGCAAATGGAGTTAATGATTGACGTTTTGATCATTCCATTGCATACATATCGAAAGGTTTTTTTACATTAAAAGATAAATCTAATCACAATGCTAAAATGAAAGCCTGTAAAGAATTACGTTAATAATTGCAGCAATGCAGAATCATTGCCGATGGAAATGTGAGTACCATCATCATGGCAGTACAATCGTCGGCTTTGGATGATGTGGTGAGATTACTGACTTCACCATCTTATGTAAGGGGGTGAGCCAGTTGGTCTGACCACTACCTGATTCTCTCAGAGCGTGGAATGATGGGAATCCTCCACGCTCACCACCCTCACCACGGGCCGGTGTTACTAAGAGGAGCGGAGCGAAGTAAGAAGAAGAGCATCAGGACAGAGGAGATGGGGAGACCATGTGAGAATGAATAAGAAGCAGACATGTGTAGAATATTCATCAGGAGGACCAGGAGGCGAAACCATCAGTAGAGAGAAAGCGAGGAGAGGAGAATATGGTGGTGGCCAGGATATTAGAAAGGAGGAACAGAAAAGGCAGAAACGGCAGAAAAGAAGGTGGTGGAGCAGGAGAGAGAGAAAGAAAGAGCAAGATAGACAGAGGAGGGGAGAAGGTTGAGAAGGAGAAGACAAGTTAAAACAGGGAGAGGGTTGGAGTAGCCAGATAGATTGTTGCAGAATGTTGGGCACGAGAGAGAGAGATAGGCAAGCCATACTGAGGAGGGGGAGGAGGTGAAAGTGATAGAGAAGGAAAGAGATAGTTATAAGGAGATAGAGGTGACCACAGAAAGAGACAACGTGCAAGAGGGTGCTCAAGACCAGAGGCTCTCTTAGTGCTCCAGGCTTGTATGGGGAGTAGTAGTCATGGAGGTCTGTGTTCGCCTTTCAACAGGTGACTCCTAATAATACCAAGGTCTGCCTGAAGCCTTCAAAGCATCTTAAAGTGCCTGACCCCTATCTAGATGGCACAAGGTACCAGGGGTGGTGGCACTGGTATGTCCTGTGTATAAAGCACAACATCCTGACATCTACGAAAGACAAGCATGCAACTAGGAGAGCCAAGAAAGAAGTGCAGGAATTTTTAAACGATTCTCGTCAGGAGTCAAGGTGAGAGAGCGAAGCACATATGACTACGGTCTTATAGATAAACATGTTTTGTGGAATTCTTGCCTGTTGCCCAAAAATATCTAACCTCTTAGTTTTCTGGTGTTAAACATAATAACCCTTTGACTTTACCTTTTTTTTTAAACACTCTTTATTTGCATTTGTAGATAGGGCAAACAAACAATCCCAACTTATCTCCCCCTGGTCCCCTGTTTCCCGTCTCTCGATCATTTCCCACAAGACCTTAGCCCACATCCCCCCCCTCATCAGCCTCTCCCCTTCCTGTGAATAGCAGTAATTATAGGCACTATTCCCTATGAATCCTATCCAACGCCCTCCAATCCCTCCTCCCTCCCTTCCTTCCTTGCTTCTTCTTTCCCCCTCCTCCAGGTGGTTTTAAATCATTGGGTTTAGCCAAATCATTCAGCAGCTGGCCCCAGTCTTCCGTCACCCCGTCATCCTCCATGTTCGGCCTTGTCCCCAGTATAATTTCCAGTTTCGCCAAACCCCATCTCCGGGCGTCTGCCTGCCATAGCGTTATTGATGGCCCTTGTGGGTGTTTCCAGGCAATCGGCATGCGCCGCTTAGCTAATATCAATAAGAACCGTGCCATTTTATTCCGCGATTTATGTTTCTTCCCATATGCATGTTTTCGGGTTGCGTTCCAATTCTGTCCCCAATAGCGCATTCACTCCTTTAACCACCTTGTCCCAGTAATCCGCTATAGCCCCATAGTCCCAGATCATATGCCAAAGTACCGCTGGGCCCCTACCACAGCTTGGGCACTCAAGGTCCTCTTCATTGCCCGCAGCCGAGTAGGGGTTACACATGTCCTATGCAGTATGTTATATTGGACCAGCTGGAACCTACTGTTCCGTGACACTTTCTAGACTTGCTCCCAGATCTCTGTCCATTCCCCCTCCAATTATCTGGCAGCCCAAATCTACCTCCCACTTCCCCTTTGTCAGTTCTCCCCTAGGTGCCTCCTCCTGGAGGGCCTTATGCATGTGTGACATCCTCGCCCTCCACCATGCTTGTTCTAGCAGTACATGCAATAGTGGGCTCGATTTGGTTCCACCGGTATTCCATCCCACAATTCCGCTAATCACCGAACTACTGCCCCGTATGCTAGAAACAATCCCTTTGATAATTCAACCTTTGCACACCATTCAGAAAACGTCAGTAGTTTTCCTCCCTCAAACAGGTCCCCTACCACCTGACGCCCCTTTTCGAGGAGCCTCTGAGTTCCTGCCCTTCCTATCGTTGGCCTCAATTTCCAGTCCACCCCCCCAAGGTAGATTTCTCTCGAAAGGCCCCTCAGATCCTTTCTTCCAAACGTTTTTCCTCCATACTTCTCTAACTGCTTCAAACACAATTGTCGTCCCTTGATTCCCCATTGGACTCCACAAGAATTCAATTCCTTTCCAGTTAGGCGGTAGACGCCCAAAAAGCCCTCAGGACTTCCCCTTCCAACTGCCCCCACTCCAGTGTCATTTGCAATTGAGCCACTATAAAGTATTTTTCATAGTCTGGTAGGCCTAATCCACCTTCTACCCTCGGCCTTCGTAACGTCGCAAGGGAAACCCTCCTCCGTCCTGTATTCCATAGTAGCTCCCCCACCCTACCATCCAACATTTAAAAAAAGATCTTCTTCGTTACATATGGCATGTTGATGGAGAAGTATAGTAATCGTGGGAGGATCACCATTTTACACAGTGTCACTCTCCTCATCACGGAGAGGATTAGGCCTTTCCAGAACTGCACCAAGTATCCTACTCTTGATAGCGCACTTCCCGTATTATGTACGAAAGTTTCTTCCGTATCATGGAATATCCAGATGCGCAGGTATTTGAATGATTCCGTCTCCCACTTTATCTCCCCTTCCGGTAAATCCTCCACCTGATACCCTCTCAGCCCTCCCAGGGGGAGCAGCAGTGACTTCTCATTGATTCAGAAGCCCGACAGTTGACGAAGGTCTTTAGCACCTCCAACAGCACTGGGAGATTCTCCAGTGGGTTATTCACATATAATAATAGATTGCCGCCATTTAACGATAATATGTGCCTCACCCCTCTCGCTATAATCCCTGCCTTGCCCATCTCCTATTGCAAGAACTCTTCCAATGGCGCCAGGGCCAGTGCAAACAATATCAGAGACATTGCACACCCCTGCCTTGTCCCTCTACTCAGTTCCCACCTCTCTAAGACCCATTCATTGGTCCTCACCATTGCCACCGGCTTGTTATATAACAGACTGAGCCACACAGATATTTTCTCCAAACCCAAACTCCTTCAATACTCGGAAAAGCCATTTGCACTCCAGCGAGTCAAACGCCTTCATGGCATTGAAGGAGGCTACTGCCATTTCCCCCTTCTGATATTTAACATGGTCCATCACGTGGTGGAGGCGGCTGATATTGCCAGTCGTGTTCCTCCCCGATACACCCACATTGATCTGGGTGTACCAGTTTCGGGGCTTCTCTCGCTATTCTGTTTGCCAGGATTTTCCCCATCAATATTCAACAAAGAAATGGGGCGGTATGTCATACAGTCCAGTGGGCCCTTCCCTTCCTAGAGTATTAATGTTACGATGGCTTGAGGGGGCGTGGCTAAAGAGCCATGTAGGAGGACGTGCTTTCCTTGGAGCTCCTGCGATCCGCACATCATCCAGCAAGAAATTGCGCAGATACTTATGAAAATGTCCTATAACTGAAGGATTGAGTGTATGAAGCTCTGAGGCACGTGAGGATATAGTGTCGAGCGGATCTGTGTTGTGCCTACGGAGCTAGATGCTGAAGAGCCCGAAGTTTGGCCGAGGCGGCGGTGAAGATGGCCGCCGCTAAATAAACAAAAGAAACAACGAGAAGATACAGAATGAAGGATACCCCACGAAACCATCAGCAAGCGTAAGGCAGGAGTGCCCGGAACGGAGGACGGCGTCGGCCGTGTGCATTGCGGGCACAGATCAGAAGACAAGGAACGCATAGCCCATACGAGAGGCTGATTTTGGGGGCTGCGGATTGAGCACCCGCACGGACTTGGAGCGGCCTGCGCTGGGAGAGCAACGCATGCAGGGGAGTGACTGGGTCTGGAATAGATACAATGTGGACGCACCCTGAGGTTGACGCGGGCGAGCTGCCACATTGTACATCGGGCCCGGAACGGACACGAAGTCTGGACTTGCAAAGACATTAGAGTATCAAGCGCAAGTCACTCCGCGCTCACATCGGTAATGGATTAGCCCGGGGGCTCAATGCAGGGCTTCGCTTCGGGAACTCCTAACAACATACAACTGTTGAACGTTGTTGGGGAACGGCTGGCTGCACATTTAGCAGGAGGTTTGCAGCATTTGCCGGCATACCCAACAAGTCACGTGGGCAGGGGAACGACCATATATCAACAGAATATTGAGTCGAAAGCAGCCGTACATAGCATGCAGGCAGCCTGGATGGTGCCAGGAACACGAAGCTATTGCACACGAGATGCACGTGAAAGCACACTAAATGGCAGCCCATATTAAAACGCTATAACTGAGAACAGTGTTGCTAACTGCCCCCGGCCCAGCAGTTAAGAACCCCCAGTGATCAGAGGTAAACCGCGGGGGGCGGAGGGGGCAGGGGGTTTGGAGCAGCCAAGAACCCCTGGAATCGCGTGAAGTTCCTTGGCTCTGAGGCCAAACCACACTATAACGTTCCTGGACTCACTTTAGCCCCCTGGGAAAGGTATGGATTATTGAAGGCTGCTAAGAGACCTGGGGGAGCCTAATCCCATTGACTGAGCAACTTGCATTGTGAAGGCGTGCTGCGAATGGGGCGATCACACAACAGAACCTGCGACTGGCCCACGGGTGCACGGTGAACAAGCCAGCTAGAATTGGTATTGGCGGCTCAGCCATGGAACATCTCACCGGATCCATTGAGAATGGAAAGCAGACAAGTGTGGGGACCGTGCACTGAGCGCGAATACTGGAGAGCACGAGGCACAGGGCCGAGCTGGATGGCATGGTGCGGGGGCGGCCTCACCAAACATATACAGTGGTGCGCAGAGTATAAGGAGTCCAAGATACAGGTGGTCCGACGGGGGCCAATAGCAATCTACAAGAAGCAGTAAGGGAAAATGGAAACATGGGAGGACAACCCACCCGAAGATATAGCGCAGCACATGTGAATCCATACGGGGTACATCAAGGATAACAGCCCAGAGCTGGAGTACCTCACAAGCGACATGGCGGCACAGCGAAACAGAATTGCCACACCAGGAACAAAGCAACCTCGGATACCTGACCAAGATTGCAAGATGGCATGGAGAGTAATCAAGGGCAAAAGCAAACAACCCACGATGGAAGAGTTTGCCAATACACAGCAGTCCCCAGTGGCGTCATCGCACAGTGCTACAAATGCACCCATAGAGAGCTCCCAAGGGACCGAAAACCAACAGATACTAATGGCTATAACGGAGCCAAGAGACTCATGGGGGATAGCAATGGCGGACCTGCGAACCTGGAGAGTGCGGTCAAAACTAACACGGACACTAGCACTAGTAACGCAAAGGAGGTCCACATACTAAAGCAGCAAGTGGCTAACCTGGAGAATTGTGTGGAGGAAGCCGAAGGAAGGGCGAGACGGAATAACATCCGTGTGGATGGCCTGCCGGAGGGAGAAGAAGGCCAGGACCCTACGGATTATGTTGAGAACATGATCCTGCAGGAAATAGGGGCCGACAAACTCTCGCAGGGCTTCACAGTGAAGCGTGCGCATAGAGCCCTAATGAGAAAACCGAAGCCTGGAGCCCCTCCCAGCGCAATAATAGCCAAGATATTGAACTATAAAGACTGCAAGAAGATTTTGGAGTACTTTCGAAAAGGAGGAACGACCGAAAGAGCCTCGGCTACTAAAACAGCGTATCCTGATTATACTATGCTGGTCCAGAGGCAGCGGCATAGCTACGTGGCGGTAAAGAGGAGGCTGCACATGGCTGGCATCAAATATATGCTTCTGTACCCTGCAAGATTGAAAGTACTGCATAAAAGCAGAATGTTCTTTTTTGACACACCAGAGGAAGCCGCGACATGGCTAGACCTACAGGGCTGTCCGGAACGAGATGCGGAACAGACCCTAGAAGAGCACGATAAGTGATCAGGATGTTACATGTACATTGGGGTAACACATAGCGGGGTATCCCAGTAGAGACTTGGTAAAGACACTGTTAGACGGGAAAGGATGGGTAGTGTTGAAGCTAGGATATGGTATCCTAGATTTTGTTGAAACTTGACGGACTGGAATAACACATGAGTAAACTGTATAGCGATGCGTGATTGAATGGAAGAAAATAGGAGCGGCAGGACACGGGCACCTTACCACCCCCCCCCCCAAGCAGTAGTAGAAGTAGCAGGATAGCCGTTAGGGCGACCTCACCCTGCTGAGCTTGGAGTACAGGCTATTGCCAGAAAGAGCTAGATGCGGGGGTGCCTGAGATCCAGGGATGGAGCTGGGCAACAGTTGGGGAGGGTAAAGTTGGGGAGGGGAAGGGAGGCAGGTGGGAGAGGGGAAGGGCGGTTTGTAGTTAGAGGAAGTTTGAATTGGGGAACGAGCCTATATAGATTAAGACGGAAGTGGGATCTGGACTGCACCAATGGGAAGGGAAGGGGAACTCTAATGGGCCATGGGGGACCTCAAAATAATTACGTGGAACGTCAGGGGACTTAATAGTTATCTAAAGAGGAACAAGGTCATGTTGTACCTGCGCAGACAAAAGATAGACATTGCATTGTTGCAGGAGACTCACCTGACACGGGAAAAGATGGAGATGGTTGTGAAGAAATGGAAAGGGGTTGTGGTGGGCTCAACATATTCTGCTTATGCTAGAGGAGTGCTCATCTGGGTGGCGCTGCATGTCCCGTTTCACTGTTGCGAGAAATGGTGGAAACGGATGGGAGGATGGTCATACTGAGGGGGATTGGTGGAGAATAGGGAGATAAGCATTGTAAATACATACGCCCCCAATCAGAATACGGCAGCATATTTCAGAACTCTGTGTACTAACCTTAGCATGTGTATGGGGAGAGTGGTGATTTGGGGGCAGGGATTTTAACTGTGTATTAAACCCCAGGGTGGATAGATCAGACGGAAAGATTGATAGACCCGCCCCTGCGTCTAAAGCGTTGCAGACACTACTAGACGACTTTGGTCTGGCAGATGTGTGGAGAATGAGACACCCCCCCAAGAAAGGCAGTACTCGCACTATTCCGCCCCACAGCAGTTGCATACGAGGCTGGACTATGTCTTTGCTACGTCGGAGGTAACAACAGAGATTACTCAGGCAGAATATAAATCGAGGGTCCTCTCGGACCACTCAGCCCTGGTTCTCGGATGGCAATATAGCCCCTGAGAGCAAGGATTCCGACATGGCGCCTCCGGGCAGAGGCACTTAGGGATCCCTTTTTCAGGGAAGATATAAGGGAGGAGATTATAAACTACTTTGAGATAAATACGGGTAGCGTGGACTCGGCGAGCACATTATGGGAAACCTTCAAGGTGGTGATGCGAGGCCTAGCCATAGCAAAATATAAAAGGCCTGCAAGGTGGGATCTTGGCTGACCTACAAAAAACAGAAAGTGAACTTGAAAAAGCATTGAGGGTAGGAGGGGACACGGAGAGAGACATGGAGCTGATACTTAAACTCTAGCAGAAATGGGCAGAGCAATGGGAAAGACTGTGCAACCTCAATTATAAAAAAATATATAGAGACAGCATGCGGGAGGGGATAAAACAGGAAGGCTTTTGGCATGGTTATACAAGAGCGAAACCCCCAGACCCACGATTAAAACGATAACGAGAGAAGATGGAAGTGTGGCGGACACCCAAGAGGAAGTTAATCAGGAGTTTGCAGATTATTATAGATTATATGGGGATGAGGAGGGAAGTAGCTATGGGGAGATAAACACTGGAGGACATAGGGTTGCCTACGATAAGTGCTGAGGAAAGAGAGGAGCTGGATGCACCAACTACTTTGGAGGAGTTAGAAGAAGTGGTGAGGCAGCTGCCTACTAGTAAGACTCCAGGGGCGGACGGGTTCCCAAGTGAATTTTATAAAGTATATAGGGTGGAAGTGCTCCCCCCAATGTTAGAAATGTTAAATGAAGCGTTTGAGGTGGGACTGCTGCCAGAGTCACTTAGAGAAGCGATCATAATACCGCTACCCAAACCCAACCAGCCTGGGCATAGTTGTGGCTCTTACAGACCTTTGTCGATGTTGAACCAAGACAGCAAGATATAGACGGCTGTCTTGGCAAACAGACTGTGGAGAGTTATTGGCAAACTAATACACCCGACCAGACGGGCTATGTCCCGTATAGAAATATAACTCATAATCATAGACGACTTCAACGGGTTGTTGAATGGGGGAGCGAGGGTGAAATGGCAATTGTGTCCTTGGACGCGGTAAAGGCTTTTGTTTCGGTCAAGTGGCCATGGCTGCTGGCGGCCCTGGCGGGCTATGGAATCGGGCCTGGATACATAAGGTGGACGAAGATGCTATATAGTGAACCGCTGACCAGGGTCAGAACAGGATCAGTGATATCTGAAAGATGGCAACTTAGTAGAGGCACCAGACAGGGGTGCCCATGGTCCCCAATGCTCTATATACTGGCCCTGGAGCCCCTAGCAATATACGTTAGACAGCAATACGACACTATAGGTATTGAGGTGGGACAGGAACGACACTTGATCTCCTTATATGCGGACGACTTGCTGCTGTACTTGAGGCACCCGGAGGAAAATCTCCAGTATATTCTGGAGGTGATGGAGAGATATGCGGGGCTGTCTGGTATAGCGGTAAATCCCCAAAAATGTAGTATTTTCCCGCTAGGCAGTTATAAGGGAATCCCTGTGGAAAGGTTACCGGTGTTACAAATAACATGGGCGGTTAGTACTTTCCGATATCTTGGGATAGATGTGTACCATACGGTGGAAGAGGAGCACAGGCACAATACCGAGGTAGCCATTGAGAAAATCGAGAAGTGTATGAAATTCTGGGTGAAGTTGCCCCTAGCAATGATGGGATGAGGGGCAATGCTTAAGATGGTGGTCCTACCTAGGCTCCTGCATTATTTTGGGAATATTCCATACCTGATACCCAAGAAGTTTTTCACTAAATTGAACAGCATGTGTAGGGATTTTCTGTGGCATGGTACCCGGAATAGGGTGGCGCTATGGAAGCTGCAGAACTTTTATGAAAAAGGGGGGATAAAACAGCCTAATTATGAGGTTTATTGTGTAGCAGGCCAACTGTAATACATCGCTAAATGGCTCTCAGATTAAGTGACCCCCCCAAATCCAGGTTGTTTGGACATGATTGTGCCCCATTTTATTTAAAAGAAATGATCTGGCTGCCCAAAACAGAAATGGAAGAGCGTCCTAAGATGACACTTGGGTGGAAGATGTGGCGCCGGGCATGCCAGATGACGGAGAACCCATTCCCATGCTCCCCGCAGATACCACTAGTTGCACTGTCAGGGGGAGATAAGCATCTGAGGATGATAATCAGGAACCACTGGGAATCGGTGGGGTTAGGAACGATGGGAGATATCTGGCAAGATGGGACTATCGTAAATTTTGAAGAGCTGGAGGAGGAAATGGGGTTACACATGGGCCAGTAGATCACATATCACAGAATGGTTCAGAGAATTAGGAAAACATGGCCCGAAACGGTACTGAAGAAGAACCAGATTCTATAATAGATATAATATATGATGTGACGGAGGGGGGGCATGAGTACTCTAGACTGTACGAAATGATGATGTCTAAGGTCGGGAAGGAATTAACACAATTAAGACTAGACTGGGAAGCGGAAGTAGGAGCCCCTATAGAGGACAGGAGGTGGGAACGTGCCCTGGGGTACCACAAGAAGGTGTCAAGGAATGCAAGACTACAACAGATACAACTATATATTATGCAAAGGGCATATATGACGCCCCAGAGGATATCTAGGTTTGAAAATGCTGGACGACAAACATGTCCCAAATGCGACGAAGAAAAGGCCGGCATGGTACACATGTTTTGGTCATGCCCAGTAATTGAGCATTTCTGGGGTGAAGTAGCGCAGAAACTAGCGGAAAAGGGGGGGTCACGATTATTATAGATACAGCCTGGGCCTGCTTGCTGGGGGGGTTCCCCAGAGCGCAGAAAAGCATGCTAGTAAACTAAAAGATCTAGCATATGTGCTTGCAAAAAGAAGGATTGCCATGGGATGGAAGACATGCCATAGGCTACGGGTGGAGGTGTGGTGGAAAGATTTGCAGAAATGGGCAGAGGCAGAAACCATGGTATGGCAAGAGGCGAGCAATGTAGGGGGAGAGGAGGAGGCGGGAACCCTGATAGCATGGAAATCATTAATAGCGGAATTGTTTGGAACGATACAAGATCTGACATAATCCACGGAAAGTGAGACACAACCACGCGATGCAGATATGGAGTGTGTGGAATAAATAGGCTCGTAAAGGGGGGTGGGATAAGGGGAGCAGTGACCGGAATTAAGCAATGAACAATTGAGCTGTTGAAATATGCACTGCATGTTTGGTTTGTATTTTTTTTTTTGAATAAATCAATAAAATTGTTTTTAAAAAAAATGTTACGATGGCTTCCCTCATGGATTCCGGGAGGCTCCCGCTTTCAAAGGCTTCATCGTACATGTTCTTAAGCCAAAGGGCCAGAAGGTCTATGTATTCAGAATAAAACTCTATAGGTAGCCCATCACTACCGGGTGCCGTACCCTTCTGCATAGAGCGCACCGCCCATAGATTATCTCCCTCCTCTATTGGCGCCTCCAAGCCTTCCCCCCCCCACCCTCCTAATTACCATCCTAGCTTTGGAAGTCAAATTATTTCAAACAGATCCTCCACTTCTTCAACATAGCTACCTTCGCTTGTGTAGAGTTCCCTAAAGAATTCCATGAATGTCTTATTTATTTGGTCCTGGGTGCCCACTATTTCCCCCGACTTGGTTCTGATTTGGGTTATTACCCGCCTTGGCTCTCCCTGCTTATGAAAGATTACAGAAAAAAATTGTCCAGAGGGCGTATTTATTTTACAAACATTGTATCAAAATTTATTTAGCATGATACATAAATTCAGAAACAAAGGTGAATTAATCATATATTACTAACACTTCATAGTTTATATAACATAGAAGGAAAGCATGAGACTACCCAATAAAAGCTAAAAATACATACCAATATTTTTTCATTCAAAGTGCAACATTCAACCTTTATCTATACTCTGTGTCAATCATGCATACCAACAATGACTAAAAAACATACCAACAAAACACAACATTAAGAGGTTGGACATACAACTTGTCGCCACGGACAAACTGTTTTTGTATAAAACACAGCAATAGAATTATTTCATGTGATCTATCGCAGAGATGGATCTTAAGAAAAATTGTTCTAGTAGATTGCATCCCCGACCGTTTGACGTCAAAGACTGATTTTGTCCACGTCTTCATCAGGAGATGAATGGAAATTTGCTTGTTTGTGTAGTCCGCTGCTTTCAAGATGAAGTGGATATACTACTGCTGACCATTGCCATTTCGTGGGCACAGGCCTGGACTCTGGCACAACCAGAATGAAGCCTGGAGGTAATCTGCCAATGGCAGTCACTCAGTGCTCTTTGAATAGAGAAATCCCAAGTGTACTCCATAGTGATGGAGTGTTAGTGTCCACATGGGCTGCCCTAGTCCTTATGCATAGCATTTGCAGCCTTGCAGTCGACATGGCTCCCTGCTTATGAGCCAGGCCAAATGTTTCCCTGCCTCATCTCCCTCTGTATGTAGCCGAATATCCCGTCTACGGTTATCATAGTGTGTCAGGTCCGTTAGGGTCTCATACAGCGCCAGATTCTGGGCTAGTTTGTTCCGTACCAGCTTTCCCTTTGCCGCCTCCCTATCCAGTTCCACCACCTGCTCTTCTGTCTGTCGTAACTTTTCCTGTAGCCTCTTCTTCATCCCCACTGTCATTGAGAGGCAGATCCCTCTTATATTTGCCTTATTGGCCTCCCACAGCACTCCCATCGATGACACTCATTCAGCTTGCGGTAAATCTCAATCCCCCTCTGTATCTCATTCTTGAAGGACCCATCTTCCACTTCTCTCTGCATACACCATATCTGCCGTAGGATTGCCCTTTCCCTACCCATCAGTTCAACTACTAGGGGCGAATGGTCCGAGAGGGTGCGCCCCAAATACTCTGGTTCATTAAATTGTTGGTAGTACTCCCTTCCTGTCAACAGGTAATCTAAACAAGAATACGATACATGCGCTCCAGAGTAATATGAAAACACTCTCGCTTCCCTGTGTCTCTCTCTCCATATCTCCACCAGGTCTAGTTCCACCATTACCCTGTAAAGTGATGTCATTTGTTTTTTACCGGGCCCCGCTCCTCCCATCCGATCCAGCGCTTGTTCAGATAACAATTAAAATCTCTCCCCATATAACCATTTTGTCCCTGTACGCTCCCAACATACGTAGCACCGATGGGAAGCATGCTTTATCATCGGTATTAGGTGCGTATGAATTTGCTCTGCATATTGAGCGCCCCTCCCATTTCCCTGACATGACTATCGTTCTCCCCACCTCATCCCTCGATACCTTTCCCACCTGTAAAGGCAACCCTGCCACCACTCATCAGTAGCCCTCTTGCCTGTGACGAATACAATGTTCCCACACCTGTCCACCATATTGTTTCACCAGAGCTACCAGATCCGCCTGAACCAGGTGTGTTTCCTGTATCAGGGCAACTTGTATCCCCTGTCTTCTCAGGAACTCACACACTATTTTCTTCTTTTGTCTTGTGCCTAGTTCCCGAAAATTCCAGGTCCCAATTTTCAAACCTATAGACCTCGTCATTTCTGCTTACTACTCCTCATATCCCGTCCCTCTTACCTGGCCCCTTATTCTGTCCCCACCCCTCCTTCCTCCGATGTTCCCTCCATCCCACTATGTTACAGTTGTAGTGATGTTCCCCGCTCCCAATTATCTCATGCAGGTTTTTATGTCTTGTTGTTTGATCTCCTCCCAATAGCCCTGTTCCCTCCCTACCCCTTATCTTTACCCAACCTACTAACCATCTCCAACATGATACCCTCCCTCAACTCCTTTCCCTCTGCCAACTCCCCATTCCCCCCCCCCTTGCCCGCCTCCCCACTCCTCCCACCTCCCAACCCACAAACGTTATCTGTAGGACCGTTGGACAGGTACGTCCCACCTCTTCCCCTCTCCTCGTGGGCTAGCCGTCAGTGGCGTCAACTGATGGGGGGGGGGGGTTTCTTGTCACCCCCACCCGCCAGTTCCAAAAACGTCCTTTCCCCTATTCCCATTATTACCCCAGCATTTGTGCACCAGCCATAGCTCCCCGGTTTATACTCATGGCCACCGCCACACCCTTTTTTTCTTTTTTTTTCACACCCCTGATTGTGCTTGTGCCCCTTCCGGACCTCACCCAGGTCCTGTCTCCCCTCTGTGTGTATTAGCCTCTATCCAATCTCACACCTCCTTTGGGGACATAAACAACCATGACTTTTCCCCTGAAATGACTCATTTTAGCCGGGTAGAACATCATATATTTTATGTCCAATTCATGAAGCCGTCTCCGCACTGCATCATATGTCCTCCTCTAGCGCTGCACCTCCAAGGTGAAGTCCGGGAAGATGCATAGCCTTGTGTACCCAACTTCAAAAAATCCTGCATTGCGGTCATTCTGTAATATGGCGTCCCGGTCTCTAAAATTCATAATATTTGCCACTATTACTCTCTACCTGGCACCCTGTGGACTCTTCCAACTGTGAAGAATTTGGACAGGTCCTTTATCCCCAACACCTTCTGGACATGGTTTTCCAACAAAGGTTCCACAATAGGTCCTTCCTCTCTCTCTGGAACCCAACCAGTCGGATATTACAGCATCTAGAGTGGCCCTCCGCGTCCTCCACTCTCACTTCCAGGTTCTTGGTCACCCCCACCAGGCCTGCCACTTGGCTCCTCAGGTGTTGAAGATCATCTTTCACTGTACTGACTTGTTGCTCCACTTCCGTGACTCGTTCACATACGTTCCCTAGGTCAGCCCGCACCAGGGACACATCCACTCCTACCTCCTTGATGCTCCCTTCCAGGGACAACTTCGTGGCCTGAATCACTTATCAAGGCATCCAGGGTCATCCCGCCACTGCCTCCTGTCACCCCTTCCTCTGCGGCCCGGGCCAGTTCCTCTTGCTTCTGCGCTTTACCCTTCGTGTAAATGTACTTCTCCATGTTCTGCTGACCTTTGACCACGTTACTGTCCTGGCCTGTCCTCAAGCTTTGTTGCCCCCCGCCTCTCGGGGTCACCGAGGGCCCAGCAATGTGTCTGTGCTCACTTCTGTTCAGGCCTGGCGATTCTAGTATGTCAATCTGCTGTATCTTATTTCAGCACCTGATGGATTGTGTGGTGCTATGGAGGGTCACTCCCACCAGTCTTCCGGACTATTCCAGGCCTCCAGGGCAAACTCTGTGGTATTGCTCCTCGCGTGTCTGTCGTGGCCTGTCCACCCCTGCTTTCCTCTCCTAGCCTACTCTCAGCACTTTATCTTAATCACTGTCTCAATCCTCTCCCTCTGCTCTTATCCAATGTCAGAGAGGGGCAGGGTGCAATCTGTTGGAGGGGCACTGGGCTTCAGTGGTAGTGTTCACTCTTTCACCTCTCAAACAAACAGATATTTACAAAGTTCCTTCTTAGTTATTTTCAGAGGCTGCCCTTGCCTGTCTTCAAACACTTAAACATGGCTGAAACACTTTCCAGCTAAATAGCTTTGCTTCACAGAGCTCGGGAAGAACTCACTTCCTCAACTTTTGTACTTCTCAATGCTCACCTGTCAGAGACCTTCGCAAAGCATAGTGTTATCACCCCCATGTGTGACCACTCCGACAGGAGGGCCGTTATCATTATTGCCTTGCTAGAGACTTTGCAACCGCACAGTATTCTCACCCCTATGTGTGACCACTCTGGCAATAGGTTTAATTTCTCAATGTCTGTGCCTCTTGCACTTGGTTTCGTAGAACGGGTTCTCAGCCACTATTCCTTATTTCACAAAATACCAGTTCACTTTCACATTAGCGTTTCGGTATATCTGGCCATTCAGTTTCCCTCATGCCCTTGCCTTCAATGGCTTTCAACACATTTCGCTTTCATTATTCACTGGTTTGTTATTGTTAAAGAAGCATTTAACAACGTGCCTTCTCACGCAGCCCGCTCCGTTACTTGTTTCTCATTGGCTCCCTCGCCAGCTAAATACATTCAAGCTTTCAGTTCAATGTCTTTTATCCTTCAATGCATAGCCTTGCGTGTAACACTGTAGCTTCCACAATCGTGTGCATCAAAAACCAGGCTCTCCCTTTATTTGAACTCACCGGCTGTGATTGCTTTTGCACATCCTTCTATTTTCAGCTCGTCGAGGTCAGGGTTTTGCCCAATTGCCCCTCAGACTCTCCTGGGAAGCCTGCGGCCCCGGGGAGGAGACAAGCAGTTTGCTGGCACATGGCGGAAAGGAATTTGCCGGCCCCTCAGCTCCATTCTCTGAACTCTCCCGGCTTCTTGGAGACACGGCTCCCTCGCCAAGCTTTCTCCTGCCTCAACACGCAGCCTGTCAGTGCCTCAGCATCCCGTTCTCCCTGTCCTGGTTCATGGCAGCTCTCTCTATCAGCTGCTCCTCCATCTCGCCATCCAGCTGGCCTTCCTTCTTGGCCCCTGTCTCGCTCCCCATGTCTTTCTGTGTTCCACCTTTTATAGTTTAGACATGGCGGAGACAAGCAGAGCGTTCGAGCAGCAAAGCAGTACTTACACAGTACTTGGCTCGAGTGCGCGCGACATTCAGCAATTGAGAGTGGCAAAATGCAGATACCGTAATTGGTTGCATCAACATCGAGCACATATCCTGCAAGCGGATAGCGAGCACATGCTCAGATTAATAGGGAATAAAAACACAGCCGAAAACTGGGCAATCTTCAATCAATGCGCCCATAAAAGCCAGAGTACTTTGCAGGTTCTTAGTGTAACTGAGGCTCAGTGGATTGAGCATTACACCAACTTGTATACGGACCCGTCCTTTGTGCCCTTGGCCCAGCTACCGGATTGTTCTGAGAGTTGGTCTCTTGCCTGTTGCCCGCTTATGCTCGAAAGTTACATCAAACATATTAGCTCTTCTCGAGCCAAAGGCCCGGACGGCCTTAGCAATTATATGTTCAAATCGAATCCTTCAATGTGGGCAAAAATATTGAACAATCTTTTTCAAAACATCATTACTTCTCGCAATATTCCAAACTCATGGAAAACTTCCATCATTGTACCAATCCACAAGAAGGGCGACCGCACACTTCCGCGCAACTATAGGCCCATTGCCCTTCTAGATGCCCCAGGTAAGCGGTTTTCCAAACTAATCTTGCGGGACTTCAATGTTTGGACAAAAGCCTCTCACAGAAGAGACCCTTTCCAGACGGGTTTTCTCGCCGGCCTAGGCACAAACATCAATTTGCTCTGTTTCAACGCTATTAAATCCCAAACACAAAACTCTAAGCAAGCACTTTATTTTGCTTTCGTGGATCTTCATACGGCTTTTGATGCCATTTCCCGTCCCATTCTTTTTGCGAAACTCACTAGAGACAAGTGCCCTCCAACATTACAGCAAATTATTCAACTGCTTCACGGTGAGACATCTGTGCGTATTAGATTAAACTTAGAAGGCCTTCTATCTAGAGCCATTCCAACTGCTTGTGGCCTAAAGCAAGGCTGCCTCCTGGCATCCGCAATTTTTAATTACTTCATGTATCATGTTCGCCAGGATTTCGAGGCAATATCATCGGACTCACCCAAAATAAACAACTGTAAAATTCAGACCCTTATGTATGCCGACGATTTGGTGCTAATTTCGAAAACCCCATGTGGACTCCAAAAACTTCTTGATGGTTTCAACAACTATATAGTGGCCAACGACTTGCGGATAAATACGGCTAAAACCCAAGTTGTTATCTATAGACCACGTAATACGTCGAGATCTACCCCATGTTGGTCCATCAACCACATAGATTTGGCTACAGTGTCAAGTTATGTTTATCTGGGTATGGTCTTTGATGGTAGTGCCTCAGTGAATGCCCATTTGGATGTTGTGAAGTGCAAACTTGATTCGGCCGTCATAATGCATCGTTATGGTGCTTTCACAATGAAACCGGCAGTTCTCTACTGGAAGCAAAAAGCAACCCCATGTATTTTATATGGGCTTAAGTCGCAATCACTTTGGCAGCCAGGAGTTTGTGACAGGCTAGAAGGCAAATTTTGGAAAACAATTATCCAGCTTCCACAATGCATCCCGATAGTATGGGTGTGTTATGAATTAGGCCCCACCTCCCTGAATGCTCAATACCAGTGGAGAACTTGTGCCCTTCTTCGGAAATGTCTGATGCCTCACCGAGAACATAAGGTCCTGCAATTTCTGTCGAATTACATTTTTCATACTACACATCATTTTGTCAAGCAGTGGTTACGTGCCATCTATCTCACCCTAGTGGAAGCGGATGCGTCGCTTAATATGCTTTTGACAAATCCAAACAAAGTAAAACAGCTAATCTATCGCAATGATTGGATGAAGACTCGAACCAAATGTCTCCAATACAAATCTGCAATGCCCGTAAAATTTAGACACAAGAGGTTGGGATCTATAGAACCATATCTCCTAAAGTTCCCCTGTAAAAAAATACGGTAAGGCATTTTGAGAATGCATTTGAACATCTAGCATACCCGCAAACTTCTGGCCCAACGCAAGTGTTGAGAGGGAGTTGCAACTTT
This sequence comes from Ambystoma mexicanum, assembly GCF_040938575.1. NCBI lineage: Eukaryota > Metazoa > Chordata > Amphibia > Caudata > Ambystomatidae > Ambystoma > Ambystoma mexicanum. The sequence goes on along the minus strand of NC_090938.1, from coordinate 107,077,847 downwards.
CTGTAGATTTTGGCTCGACATCAAGGCCACTGAAACTTTAGAACACATCCTATCGTTATGCCCAGCTCTAGTTCAAGAGCGCCTGAAATTTTTCTCATGGCATTGCAGTTACTTGGGGAATTTGGACCCACAGAAAGATGGTGCACGTTATTGTGCACGACAAAAGTCTCCCTTCAAATCACAATTGTTAACTTTCTCTATGCAGTGATTTTGACTTGCTAAAGAATTGTTGTTACCTATTGGTGTTCTTTTTGTCCATCTTGTGTGTGTGGAGCGTTAAATCTTCTAATTTGTTGTTTGAAGCTTTATATTAACTGAATTATTCCATTACTTTGTCTTTTAATGATTGCTAAGTGTATAGCATACATTCGATATTTCAATAATCATGATGAGTCTTCTGTATACTTCATTTATGACCAATTGAATGTGAAGTTTTATATTGAAAAGTTGATTTATTTCAACGATATCAATTAAAAAAAAAATAGTTTAGACAACAGTCCATGAGTTTCAGGTGTGTGAGATTGGGACTGAGTGCCTTAACCTGCCTGGCCTTATTAGTGGGACAAGGCCAGTACATGTTCCTAGTGGTAATCTTCCTATTGTCAATTGTCCTCTTCCTCGTCTCAGTAGTTGGGCTGATAATGAACGGAGGGGAGTTGAAGTATTCCATAAAGGTAGAGGGAATATGGGGTAAATAACTGTCATGAAATGAGTGATACAATGTCTCACCTTCCGGTCTCTACTCCCCACTCCCCCAGGACCTCTTACCCAGGTGATCTTCCCTCGCTAGTCCACCCCCAGGGTTGAGATCCAATAGCGATGGCCCTTCCCTGGCCACATGAATAAGGTATCCCCAGGGACTGAGTCATGAAACACCTTCAGATTTTTCACAAGAGGGAAAGAGGAGTGAACCTGAGAGCATTTGAACCTTTAAGGTCCCGAGACCTAAATAAGTAAAGGTCACAAAGATAGAGCATGAGGATTTCTGAGAGAAACTGGAATATAAAAAAATAAAGCTTTCTTGATCAACTCTGTGTCCTTTGTGTTTTGTTAACACAACTCCATCACAGTATCCTTTGAGTGAACTGTGCTTTGTTATGTGCAGAGCATTAAAGAGGATGCTGTGAATAGTTAGGAACAAATATTGTAACAAAATGATCTCCTCCAGACCTCCATGTAAGTGTCCATTATGGAAACAGAAATCTGTGTCAATCCTGCTTAGATCCAGTTTCTGTGTCCTTGCTGGATTTATTTGTCCTGCATGGTTCTCAAATGCTGCCATCAAATTTTGGATCAGTGTGTGAATATTCTCTGTTTACTGAAAGAAATATTGATATTAATGGTGTGTCTTTCCCTTTTGCCAACGCCTTTTCTTTTACCAACTCTGGTTATGCAACTTATGGTGGATCTTCTGCCAACCGGTGGCTTCCAATTTATTGGGATGGGAGTTGTTAAATGGGTTATGAATATAGCTTTCACGACCCGGCTGGGGAGTGGACATGGGCTTTAATGGTCTGCCAACCCGAGCTTTAGTAGGCCCGAGTGAAGCTTGGTCCTCAGCTTGGGTTGAGGGCCGTTGAAGGCTATGTCCTCCCCCCAGCCTGGGCGTGAAGGCTATTCGCACCCCGGGATTTCTCATGGTGCAGATAGTTTTCTTTTCTTTTCGTCCTACAGGGATGAGCTCAGGGAGAGCACATCTCCCATCATGCTGAGCACATCTCATGTTGGCAAAATAAAAAGTAAAAGAAAATGGGTGCCACCATTAAAATTATGTCCCTTTTCGGATAACGGCGGTCCTGGAAAACATGTTAAAAAAAAAAAATAGCTGCTGTCATCCAACGAGGGACCTAGTCCCTTTTCTATTTTAATGGCGGCAGCCAGATGGGAGGAGCATCGGGGACCGGAGCCTTTAAAGGTCCAGCAGGTAAGTTAGGATGACAGGAAGGGGAATTAGGTTTTTCTAAAGCGGGAAGACAACAGGGAGACCCTGCCTCAACACATTAGAAAAAAAAGGGGGAAAAGCGCCACCCAGGGAAGGTCCTCGGGTGGCTGAAAGAGTAGGCGCGGATTGTGCATGCTCGCCCGCTGTTCCAGCCAACTGATTGGCTGAGCGCCCTAGGTGCGAATTACTCATCATAAGGCACTTTACTACACTACCGTCTCACCCTAGATATAGGCGATAATCAGGGTAGGAGGCATTTGCCGAAGGTGTGGGTTATTAGATTCCTGGAGTAGACATCAGGTTATATTGTGACAAGATTCATCAGCTAGTAGCAAATGATACATCATATATTTGCTGATAACTTATGAGCAAGTGGCTTTACTCACTAAGAATTGCAGGACAATATGGCCTTAGATGCCATCCTGCTCTAAAAGGTAGGAGTATGTGCTTTGGTCTGGTCTGAATGCTGTCCATTTGTTCCTAATTATACTAACAAAAGAACAGATACATTCGCTGACTTTAGATGCGAGGGGGGCGCCCGACCCTATCCCCCTGCCTCCACCCACACAGACCACCTCTCAACCATCCGCCACCTCCTCGCCAGCGAAGGTAAGCAAGTTTTCCCTAACATTTCTCCACACTCCCCTTATTAAATCTTTCTACAAGGACATCTGTCTGTGGGCAATAGACTGAGGTCCTTAAAGTGGTAATATGCAAGAGTTGTTTTACTTCCCTCATGAGTTTGCTCATAAATGTAGAGCCTTGATCTGTCAATATTTGCTTTGGAAACCCCACTTGTGAGAAGGGAGTCAGTGTTTCAAGATCTGCTGGGTGGTGTTGGCTCTTGGAGGAAAGGCTTCTGGATATTGTGTGGCATAATCCACGATTACCAAAATGTACTTGTTATGTTTCTAGGAGCCGCACAATGCCCATACCAATTTGTGAGAATGGATTTGCAATGATTGGCAATGGATTTAAGAGAACTAGTGGCGATATGAGTACTGGTCTTTCGGCAAGTTTCACAGGACTGGGTGTAGTTTTTAATGTCAGCATGAATTCCTGGCCAGTAAAACCTATTGATAATTTGGGCTTGCATCTTCATCTGTCCTAAAGGTCCTCCTGCCAGGTGGAAGTGAGCTATCTACAGGACCACTTGCTTATGCCTTTTAGGGACAACCAATTGGGTTTTTACTAAGCCCTCTGAAGTAGTGTCTCTCCGGTACATAAGCCCATGTTTAAAAAAAAAAAAATAGTCCTCCCTTCTCACGACCCTCTTGTTCAGATGTAATTTGTAAAAAGGCTTCAGCCAACAAGGGATCATTCCGTTGGCCAAAGGCTAGGTCGGGAAGAGTTTCAGCTTCTTCTCTAGCCCTCCTGGGTTCAGGGTCTTGAGGTGCGTCAGACATTATCTGCCTACCCGAAGCCTCGAGTCTCAATGTGTCACCTCCTTCCCAGCGTATTCCTTGACACTAGGGAATTCAGCTTTCTCGAGTACCCATTGGAAAGGATCCTCTGATTCTGTAATAACACTTTAATTTTACCTCAAAAGTCTGGATCTATAACCCCAGCTGGCATATCAATTCTGAACCTCCATGCTAATCCTGATTTGGGAGCCAGTCTAATGTAAGTATCAGGGGGTGGAATTAGAATCAAATCAGTGGGTATCAGTCTTCTTTCGCCTGTGGTAATGATCTTGCCCCTACTACTGCAAATATCAAACCAAATAGAGCCCTTAGTAGCCACTGAAGGGTCTGATGCTCTGTGACCTAACTTTTCAAATTGTAGGGTTCACCACCTTGTATTGGTTGAGCTGCATCCCACTCCTAAAACCATTTGTGAAGGCATCATGAAGACCGAAACAGATTCACTTTCAAATAGGAAGCTTTATTTTTCTTAAATGTCAGGATGGAGTAAGGCCTATAGTGCCATATTCTAAGGTGGGATTTCCATACTAAAGGAAAACTAAGTATAGCATGCGTCAGTAAGTTTAAATCAAAAGTCTGTGTCCAAAACCTATACTTGCCCTCACAACTACCTGTATACAATGTGTAGTAATGTCAGCAGCAAAGGGAATAGTATTCCCAAATAAATTTCCAAGCTTTTGGTTTATACTCAGCTTCCCCTTCCCTAAATTGAAAACAGTTCCAAAAAGGCCTTGGGGTTCCCTTCCCCAAGAGTTCAGAGTTCACACAGTCTCAAGGTTCCCTTCCACAAGACTTCAACTCTTCCAGCTTTCAAAACCAGTATCAGTTCAAATCTTCCAGCTTTCAAAACAATACCAGTTCAAATATTTGGTCATCCATGATTTTCAATAGTTCACATTGATTGCTCTGTTTCTTCATTTACAATACACTTCAACTGTTGTCAAATACAAATTTCTTGACATTTGCTTTCCTTGGCTTTTTCCAAGTAGGGATCATTCGTTCTAGGTGCAATTGTCAGATCACACGGTCTACCCATTACAAGTCATCCAACCGATACCCCTATCGCACTTCAATATGCTTTCTGTATTGCGCTGGCTTTTGCCAACACAGGCTTCTTTCTCTTAACCTGTAGTTCCTTTGATTCTTTTATATTTGGCCAATGCTCAGTTTCACATTTCATATCTTTCTTGGCAATCTTTTATCTTGACCACCACTTACGGCTTCCACTCTTATTTCATACCCTTCATTATAGCTTTCTGGCTTTGCCACCACTTGTGGCTCACACAGCTCATTCCGTGGTAATTCCCATTAATACCACCTTGCTTTTATTTCCTTTATAAATGCTCATCACTTGCTTTTGTTCTATTTGGTATCCAGACTTACCCTTAATGTCTTTCAGTCACTTCTTTATTCAATGTTACGTGTTTCAACTTTCAAACACACTTGTAATAACTTGCAGTGTGTTAGGAATTCAAATATACTGGCCTTCCATAGTACAGTTCTAAGCTCGATCAGCATTCATACACGTTCTTTTCCAGTCCGCGGATCACCCCGGTATGAGAGTTCCTTTCTTTTCTTGTCACATACCGTTGGTATGTGGCGGCTCCTTCGGGTTTCTCAGCTTTGCTTCCCAGCTTCAATTCACTCCCACTTCCCTTTGTTGGGACCAAGGGAATTTTTATTTTTTTTTGTAATGCAAGCTCCTGGGCTGTGGCTCTTTACTTCTATGTTGGCTGGTTGGCTTTCTTGTTCAGGCTCCTTAGGAGTGCCACAAGTCTAACACTTTCAGCACTGACCCTAAATAAGAAAGAATAGGAATACCAAATAATGTGCCTTTCTGGAATTCTATACAATAATTGCTAATCTCATTAAATGTTAATTTCAGGCACACTTCAGGGGTGAGTCACTGATTTAGTCTGTTCTTAAACGCCTCACTCAGCCTTCCATCCTTCTGAGGTCGATAAATGAGTGCCAACACAGGTTCGGTGATATTGGGTGTATATTTTTTCTATATAAAGCGCTTAAGCGCCAGTGCTATATAATAACACATTATCATTTGGTCATGGACGTCTGCTTGCATACACAGTAATTTGGTAATATGGGCTTATACACACTGATCTTAATGATACATATGGCGATCCATTCTTGTATGAAATGTATATCACAGTGATATCATAACTATGTTTTTCGTAGTGTACATTGCTATGTGATGCCACTTCCTGTTTGTCAACTGGTGAAATGTTGTGTTCCATCGCTACCCGCGATATCACTTTGGGGCGGGGTCAAATTACATCACTTCCTGTGATGTCATCAGGGGGTCAAGGGTCGTATGATGTCACTTCCGCTACCCCTGGCATTTTGGTGAAATGACGTCGCTTGTGAGCGCCATGCAGGGAGGACAGCAGGGTCTCAGACACTCATGGACAGTGTGGCCTCAGCGTTTCTCTCGCGTTCCTGCTCTGCATGGCGTCTCATGCCTGTTCCTCTACAGCCTGCTTCGCTTCTCCAGGCTGCGCCCTTCTCTCCAGGGCGTCACTCGCGTTGTGCTGGGCAGTCACCATTTTTATACACCTTGGATTTGGCAAATGACTGCAGGTGTGAGTCCTTAACTTTAATTGCCTGGCTATTACAACTGAACTCCTCCAAGGCCCTCTTCCTCGTCTCAGTACCAAAGTGGTGTCTAGGGAAGTTTGAATGAAGAGAAGTGTGCATAATTCCTGGTCGTTTTCTCCTCATCCCAGTATTAAGGTGAACTGTCCGAGGGTCATTTTGGGTGGAAGAGAGGGACAAAGGGCCTCATTCCGAGTATGGCGGTAGGGGGTTAACGGCACCGGTAAGGATGCTGTTGCCGTTAACCCCCTACCGCCACATTCCGAGGTCCCTTAGCGGGTCCCACCAGGAACGGCTGGTCTGACAGCTGTTCTTAGCGGGACCCGTTAAGGGACCTTGGAGGTAATAACTGGCCTGCAATTTGCGGGCCCATTATTAGCTCCTTCCCCATTCCCATTTGAGCCCTGTAGGGCTCAAATGGGAATGGGGAATGGTTTTCTGAATGGGGAACTTACTGGGTCCTCCAAGGTTGGAATGGCCCGGTAAGTCCCGATTCAGAGACACCGGACCCAGACCCGGGTTTGGAGGCAGCCATGGTGCCATTAGCACCACGGCTACCTCCAAACTCGTAATGACCCCCAAAGACTGACAGCAGCCCATAAAGGCATGGGAAATAGAGGGTTCACTTTGACAAGGGAATGGGGGATACAATGTCTCACCCAAAGACGTACTGTCCCCACTCCTCAAGTTCCCTCCACCTCAGTGATCCTCCCTCACATATCCACCCCCAGGGTCAGGATCCAAAAGCAATGGCCTTTCCCTGGCCTCCTGAGATGAGGACCAAGGGGGGAATAGAAGTTAGGGCATCCTCAGGTTCCTCACACTGCATAGCCGTCTGGGCCAGGGGATGTATTGAGTGGGAGTTGCCTTGTAGCCCTGAGCACCTCCTCTGTAGAGATATCAGACTCCGAATGTTCCCGCTCCCATGGGGAGATCTTTTGTAGTGGAGTCGCATGCAGGCACACCTCTTGCAGAGAGTCATCAGAGCGGTTAGATGAATATAGGAGGAGTAGAAGACTGTAAATTTATCGATGATGTCCTGTGTTTTTATGGCATTGGTCCCATAGGGGTTGTAATTCCCTGAATTACCCGTGCCGTTGCCTTTTGCTTTAGCTGGTGCGCTAACAGCCTGGCGGTATAATTTGCTTTTACATAATATCTTTGCAAAAGGCATAGCAATCCTTTCTCCACTTTTTTAGTGTGTTGCAGCTTGAGCTTACCCTGAAGGCCCTGTTCTCTTGTGGAGCTTCATCCCCATATCGGTTTCCATTTTGTGCATTACACCATGGAGTTCGAGCTCTATGTCAGTTCCTAGCACCATATTTTGTCTCACTCTTGCAGCCCGCATCTCTATCGCGTCTCCCCCTGAGAGGTTGCCTTAAAGGCATCCTAGAGACTACTCTCGGCTACCTTTGACAAGGTGTAAAGCGCAAAGAATTCTTCAATTTTGGCCCCCATGTTTTCCCCTCAATACAGGGTTGGTTAGAAGCTCCCAGGGGAGCGACCAATTGCAGAGACCCTGTTTCGATGATGGCAATTCATGGGTGATCGTCAGGGGGGCATGGTCTGATAGCACCTATGTGCAACTCATTAACATTAGCCATTAGGGCGGCTGAGGACCAGATATAGGGGGTCATTATGACCTTGGCAGTTAAGGAGTTAACGGCGCTGGTAATTGTGCCGGTGCCGTTAACCCCTTACCGCCGCATTACGAGGTCCTTTAGCAGGTCCCACTAAGGGTGGCTGGTTTTACCAGGCGCCCTTAGTGGGAGTCGCTAAAGGACCAGCATGCTAATAACAGGCCCGTTATTAACGGGCCCGGTATTGGCATGGTCCCCATTCCCATTGAGCCCTATGGGGGCTCGAATGAGAATGGGGAGGTACTGGGTTCCTTGAATGGGGAATTACTTGGTCCTCCAAGGTTGGGATGGCCCGGTAATTCCTCATTGGAGGAACCCGGACCCGGTATGCGGTAAGGCGTTAGCCATGGTGCTATTAACACCATGGCTACCTCCAACCTTGTAATGAACCCCATAATCTCTACAGGGGAAAGACTTATGTTCATGGGAATAAACTGTGTACCCATTGTCTGTCCTGTGAGTGCTATTGAGGCATCTTTCAAGGCCAGAAGGTCAATTTTAACGCAAAGGGCTTGCATTGGCGGGGTACAGCCCATAGTGCTTGCTAGTACTTCTGTCCCTCCCTGGGTCGCACGCTAGGTTTAAATCACCCATCAACATCTCCCCCTTCCCAAATGCCTCTAGTTCTGACAGGGCTGCCCTGAGAAATACACTGTGGCAACAATTAGCATTGTAGCCACCCTTTGTAGGTTGAGGAACAGGCATCTCCCCTGGTTGTCCGCCCGCAAGTCTATGATCTGGATAGCCGGGTCCAAGCGGATAGCGATGATGACCCCGGCCACTTTCCCATGGGTATTGGCATGGTATAGGTGTGGATAGTGCTGCAGTTTAAATCTATGCCGATCTTGCTTACGAATGGGAGTTTCTTGGAAACCCACTTTGTCTGGCTGCTCTCGTTGGAGGAAACTGTCCACCTTCTGCTGTTTAATAGAGTAGTTCAGTCCCCTAACGTTAGGTGTTAGACACTGTCAATTAGAGCCTTGTCCCCCTTTCTGTACCCTAGGAGGTCAGCAAAGATCTGCTGCTCTATTTCCTAAAAGGTCCACGTCTCCAATTTTTACTTGCAGATTCTGTATGCAGGTGTTGGGCCTCCAGGACCTATTTTCTAGGTCTTCACTCTGAGGTTTGAGGTTATAGCATATCCTGACCAGGTCCTCAAGGGTAGCTCCTATTTTCCTATTGTCCTACTATCTCCTGCAGTGCACGATCATCGCTCTTGCAGTGTTGTTACATCGTTCCTCAGGTCCTGGATTGCCTGTTTATTTCTGAGGGGAGGGTCGCAAACTGGGTTCGGAAAGATGCAGTCAGCTTGTTTTGGAAGTCAGCAGGCCCCCATGTCAGCCTTGGACAGTGCCACCGTGTTGGAGTTGGGTCACGAGTGGACACCTTCCTGTTCTAGATCTGTTACTGTTTTGGGAGCGAGGTCCGGGTCAATGGCCCAACACTGGCGGAGGGTACCCTCTGTTGGCATAGTCAGAAGGTGCCATTTGTCGGGAGTCCCACTACTCCTGCCACGGCAACGGATGATGTCACACGTGGGTCTTGATGCAATTGCTGCTCCCGAAGTAGTGGGCCAACATGCCCCAGCAGTGCCCTGTCTTGTGGGGCTCCCTGATCCCGCCCACTGCCTGCGATTGTGCCCCCTACTCAGCCGCTATGCTATCACAGATTTTGGGGGGGGGGGTGGGCCGGTACAAGGCCACCTGTGAGAGCTGGAGGCGCTGGAGATCCCAGCCACCTCAGGCCCCCAGCCAGCCGATTACGCCAGTCCCTCTGGGGCCGTCTGATCCGCTATGGATGTAGATCTGTCTGTTGCACTGGTTGTGGGAGTAGTCTGCGCCCAGGCGTACTGGCCCCCTGAATCCCACCCTAGGGGTGCATTCCTGCCTGCGGCGTGCTGCCGATTTCCTCCACAGAAGCGGGCCCTTCCCGTCTGGTAGATCCCTCTGCAATGTCTGTTCACTTCTCTGCCAGTCCCCTGGGCCCTTCGTTGGTGTCACCTGGCATCCACTTGTGGGTCACTTCCCTTTCCACTGTGGGCCTTCAGATTGCGGGCAGATCCTCTATTTGTACTGGAGTTGGCTGTGCAGGTGCTCTGTCCTCCTGTTGTGCCCCTCGGGTCTGCCACCTCTGGGTCCCTTATGGCAGGGCCGCTCTCAATTGGGCACAGTGCTCCACCCCTCTGTGCTAGCAGAGTTGCCAGCCCACAGGCGCCCTGCTCATAAATCACTGGACTGCTGCTAATTTTGCTGGTCCTTTTGTGGAAGTTGTCTGCGCACAGGTGCACTGGCCCCCTGGGACTCGGCACCAAGGGTGCATTCCTGCCTGGGGCGTGCTGCTGGTCTCCTCTGCAGAAACAGGCCCTTCCCATCAGGCAGATCCCAGCTGCAATGACTGTTCACTTCTCTGCCAGCCCCCTGGGCCCTTCGTTGGTGTCACCTGGCATCCACTTGTGGGCCGCTTCCCATGGTGGGGGGATCCTCTATTTGCGCCGGAGTTGGCTGCACAGGTGTTCTACCCTCCTGTTGCCGCCCCAAGGGCACCGCCACGACCCACACTTCACATGTCTCCTGCAGCTCAGAGACTCTGCTCATTCAGGGGTGCCAAGGTACTAGTGCCAGGGCTACTGCTAACATCTGTGGACTAACGGCACCACGTTAGCTGTTCCACCACAGTGGAGGTGCATTGGTGTTGCCAAAGCTCTGTTGTCGGGCCACTCAGAGACAGAGTACCCGTGCTCTCATCTATTGGCCGCTCTGAGAAACCTGAAGGTGTCTCACCCACTAGTCCTCGGGTATCTGTCCTCCAGGTGGCCAGGATACGGGCATTGCTTTTGGATCCAGTTCCTGGGGGTGGACCTGTGACGGAGGATCACCTGGATGAGGTATCTTCGGGGAGTGGAAGTGGGACACCGGATGGTGAGACATGGTATCCCCTTCCCTGTAACACCTTTTCCCCATTCTACCAGGTAGGATACCTGGTAACTCAACCCCCTTCCCCTTTCCCAACACAAACACTTTCTCATGGACGGCTCACCATGAGCGACAATGGACTAACACCAGAGCCGTATACCTGAAATGTCCCAATACAATGGTCATGCAAGGTCAAGCAATAACTCATTACACACACCTGACTTCCATCACACTTCCCCACACGGCGGAGCATGAAAGCACACAGAGAGGGAGGTAAAACACACGAGGAAACAGCAGTTCCAAGATGGCAGTTTAATACGAGGCGAAAGACAACGAGACCAAAGAGGGTTGCAAGGAGGGAATTGCCCTTGACCTTTAAACACTGTTACTTTCGTGAACCTTGGAAAGTAAGAAACCTAAGACCCTTAACTAAAGTTGATCAAACCTGCACAGTGTGTCGGAGGTACCCAGGGCTCTCCCACATTGATAACCAAGCTGTGGAGCGATTTCAGCCGTGGTCCTGTCCTTGGATCCCACAACTAAGCAGCGTCAGTAAAGACAGCACAGCCAGTGAGTCAGAGAAACTTATACCAAACCAGCCTGTGTTTTGAACCAAGGTTGCGAGTAGCAACATTTTATGGAGAGATCCAAAGAGAACAGTGTGTGATACATATGTGAAAAGATACACTAATATAATTGAAAGCCAAAGGAGTGACTGAACTTTGGGAGGCCAGGAAACGATACCGTAGACAGAGTGGTCTGGCGCCACGTGGGTGCTCATTCGAAAGTCTGTTAGGTATCAACTGATGCTAAGTATGAGAAAAGAGAAACTTGAGATCGAAGTGGTCCTGCAACATGTCAAGCTAAACCCTATGCACATTCAAAAGTCTTCAATAGTTTAATGTACACTGAAATTGTTCCGAGCCCAGCTGAGTGAGACTAATTGGGTAAACGAAAGGGATCTGAACCCGCTGAGGGGGATCCGGGGTGAACCGTGAGTCACCAGAGAAAGAATGTTCTCTTAACATTGTAATAAGGGGATCTGAACCCGGAAGAGGAGGATCAGAGATTGAACTTTTGTTTTTTAAAGGGATCTGAGCCCGGCTGAGGGGGATCTAGGGTGAACATCCAAATTTGAATACTTGTAAGAAGTAAAAAAAAAACTCTTGTATCTTGTTTTTGTACATTAGGCCCTCTGAGTCAAGAGACTTTTGAGACGTAAAGAGACTGGGACACAGAAGGTCCTGATGCTGGTAATGGAACTGTAACGCTAAATGGATGGGTAACCCCTACTTCGCTGGCAAGAAGGGGAAGCAACTCACAATACTGAACAAGGTCAAGCCAGCAGATATGAAACTAAGTTCACTTAGGAAAACATGGTTCCAACAAAAACATGAAAGCAGTAACCCAAGGTCAACTCCGCCGATCACCCCATACAGACCACAGAAAAAGCTTTAAAAAAAATACATTTTTATTATTTTAGTCAAATTTCATTTAGGAAGATATTAAATAGTTAGGAATACACACAGGAATAAACATACCGAGATATAAAGTGCAATGTGTGTTAAAAAAGTGCTGGTCACGGAGGGAGGCAGTAAACAATTCAATGCCAATAAACAATTCAGGGGAAAAATGACAGTAATCCCTCAAATAGCTGTTCAGTTGCCAAGGCCACCATCTCCATCGGAGAAAAAATGATCTCTCCGGCGAGAGGAGCCAGGTCAACTGGACACTGATGAATATAATAATTTGATTTAATTAATACGTTGACTAAATCAACTTGTCACATGGGCAATTGAAAAAAAGGAACAATGAATTGATCCCAAATAGGGCAGTCCAATGGTATGTTAGCACTGCAAAGCCTCACAATTCTAAAGCTCTACACTAAAAATCTGACATAGGATGCTATACATCAACTACTAAGGTGATATGCCGAAATTCACATAAATACATTAACACAATGTAATAAACATGACACCAAAAAAAGAGTAGTTTCGATGGAAGAAACATCTAACTGGATTACAGATGATGTCCATCTTCATCAGGACGTGGCATTCCCATACACGTATTCTTGAGGATTTGTCTATAGTTTGTTTTAATTAAATCAAATTATTATATTCATCAGTGTCCAGTTGACCTGGCTCCTCTTGCCGGAGAGGAGATTTTTTCTCCCATGGAGATGGTGGCCTTGGCAACTGAACAGCTATTTGAGGGATTACTGTCATTTTTCCCCTGAATTGTTTATTGGCATTGAATTGTTTACTGCCTCCCTCCGTGACCAGCACTTTAACACACATTGCACTTTATATCTCGGTATGTTTATTCCTGTGTGTATTGCTAACTATTTAATATCTTCTTAATTGAAATTTGACTAAAATAATAAAAATGTTTTTTTTAAAGCTTTTTCTGTGGTCTGTATGGAGTGATCGGCGGAGTTGATCTTGGGTTACTGCTTTCATGTTTTTGTTGGAACCATGTTTTCCTAAGTGAACTTAATTCCATATCCGCTGGCTTGACCTTGTTCAGTATGGTAATGGAACTGTATCCTCGTGCTGCAGAAGCCATAGTGTGTGCTTTGCTCGAGTGAACCGCCTTACCCCATGCTGAAGTGGGGAAGGGAGGCCAACGGCCCGAACATCCTGACAGATCATTTTTTTAACACTTCTTTCTTTTTTATGAACATTACCCCACATTATTTGTAAATTAGTGGTTAGGATTGGTAATATGTTTTTTTAATATGGGCCTTTTTATTTTGACAAGACTCCACTAGGACTGCATTATTATTATTTAATGGTCGTAGCTTGCTCCCATCTGTAGATTTATGTTTATATAGCCGTTTATCACACCCTTATGAAAGTTCAATAAACGCCCTTGAACTGTGGTCGCTTGCGTCTGTCTTACTATTGAAACCATGCCTTCCTTACATGTGGTGGCAGGAGTGGGATGTGACTGAATTGAAATAAATTGTGGAACCCTACAATTCTAGAAGCATAATCATAGAGCCGCCAACCCCTCTATTGCCATGCAAGAATCAATCGGCTTTGATATCTGTGGCAGAAGAGAAGCTACTATCACTCCTGGCAAAAGAGGAAGGATTCCCACAGACTTCATCTTGATACCCCCTCCTGGGTGTTATATATGTTTGGCCCCAAAATCTGGCATGGCTTGGAAGTTCGGTCTAGACGTTCAAGCAGGTGTCATTGATCCCGACTTCCGGGGTGACATAAAGGTTATCTTACAGAACCTTGGTGAAATTCCATTTGAAGTACAGGAATTATAGAAATGGCTCTATCTCCTAATTTTAAAGAAAGTGAACCAGAAACAGAGAGAGGTACCTAAGGCTTTGGGGAAGCTGACGAACCATCTACCACTGAACAAAAAAAGGGAGAAGACCCTACCATCTATCCCGACATGGCTTTCGCCCAGCGAAATGACCAAACTCTTGCTGAGGCTTTCATACAAGCAATTCCCAAAGGATAAATTGTGGAGAAGGGAAGTCCTTTTTTTCTTAAAGCGAGGATTGCTATATATAAAAGAAACATCTACAGAAGGCTCAAGTAAAACCCAGTTAGTAACCCCCAAAACCCATCGGAAAAATCGTACTAGAGATTGCGCATTCCCATCTGACCGGGGCACTTAGGACAATCCAAAACCCAAGCACACATCTGTGGGAAGTTTTACTGGCCAGGAATCCATGCTGATATAAAAACCATCATTCAGACTTATAAAATAGGTTTTTTAAAAAAGACAGTACTCACATTCCATTGCCTGCTCCTTTGAATCCTTTAGCAATCATAGAAGTCCCTTTTTCAAGAAGTGGGATGGACATCATTGGACTTTTAGAAACATCTAGAATGGGTAACAAAATATGGCCTTGTGATTGTCGACTACGCGACCAGATATCCCGAAACATTCCCTATGCAGAACACCACCACCCAGAACATTCTAAAGCACCTCCTACCATATTTTTCCAGAGTTGGCTTTCCTAAGGAAATTCTGATCGATCAAGGTTTAAATGTTATGAGCAAGCTCATGCGTGAAGTTAAAGAGCTGCTCCATATTACCACCTTACGAACTTCAGTGTACCATCCCCAAACAGATGGCTTGGTAGAGAGATTTTAAAAAATGCTCAAAATGATTGTCAGAAATCTGGTAGATAAGGACGGGAAGGACTGAGACCATATGATCCCCTGGGCACTATTTGCAGTAAGGAAAACCCCTCAGGCATCTACTGGTTTCTCTCCTTTAGAACTACTTTATGGTAGAGAACCTAGAGAAGTCCTGGTCATGCTCTGCGAGACCTGGGAAAAATGAGAAGATGCACCCATTCCCTTTCGCAAACTGCTACCAGAATGCAAGAGCATATGAAACTTGTTTGAAATTTAGTCTATACTCATATGGAAAAGGCCCAAATCCAACAAAAGTCCACCTATGACAAAAAGGTGAACTTAAGATTGTTTTCCGTAGGACAAAAAGTATTGGTCCTCTTGCCTACCTCAGAAAACAAGCTTGTCTCTCAGTGGCATGGGCTATATGAAATACTGGAACAAACAGGAACCTGTACTCATAATGTATCATAACCTGACAGGAAATAGAAGGTCCATCTATATCAAGTAAATCTCTTAAAAGAGAGAAAGGAAATCCCATCTGCCACCAATGCCACAATACTATCCTGTTTGGTGCCAGAAGAAAGACAACTTTGAATTAATTCTTCAAGAGCTATCTAATCACCAACAAGAAGATTTAAAGGATTTAAACCAGGAAGAGTGAAAGGCACCTACCACTATATTAGAACACCCAATGGAAAAGTGGTTAATCTGAAACCATAAAGACTCCTGGAATCACATAGACAGATAGTGGATGAGGAAGTGAATAAAATGGAAAGCAAATATTATTGAACCCTCTTCAAGCCCATGGTCCTCCCCCATCGTATTGGTCACCAAACCTTACCATTTCTGGAGGTTTTGCATAGATTTTCGCCAAGTTAATGCCATTTCCGACTTTGATGCCTTTCCCATGCCACGCATCAATGACCTAATTGATAAACTCAGAAACGCCGCTTTTCTATTAAACCTAGAGTGAACAAAAGGGCACTGGAAGGTCCCAGTATATGGACCTGATAAAGAAAAGACAGTTTTATTGACGCTCCTAAGACTGTTACAGTTGAAAGTCCTCCCTTTTGGATTGCACAGGGCTCCAGCCACTTTCCGACGACTTATGGATAAAATATTACAGCCCTATTCTGATTTCTGTGGAGCTGATACTGCCGATATTGTCATTTATAATACAATTTGGAAGATCATGTTTTCCATCTCTTCACTATTACGAGAGCCCTTAGAGAAGCTGGCCTCACTGCCAATCAATCCAAATACAGACTGGTCCAGTCAGCCATGAAATGCCTTTGCTTCTTTGTTGGAAATTGTAGTGTACAACCGCAACGCAAGAAAGTTAAAGCAGTCCTAGATACCCCAACACCGAAAACGAAAAGATCTCAGAGCGTTACTAGGATTAATCAGTTATTACCGTAGGTTTATCCAAAACTTCTCGGACAGAAGAGCTAGGCTAACAGACAAAATTAAAGAATGCCAAACCCCAGAAAATTCATTGGACTGACGAGGATGACAAATGTTACAACAACCTAAAACAAACCCTGTGCCAGAACCCGATCCTAAAAGGTAGTAGATTTCTCAAAGGAATTTGTATTACAAACAGACACCTCCCTTAAAGGGTTAGGAGCAGTCTGGTGACAGATTTGCTACGGATTAGAACATCCCATCTTATTTTATGAGTCGCAAACTTTTCCCACGTGAAAAACATTAATCTGTACTGGAATTAGAGGCCCTTACCATCAAGTGGCCCACTATCCACATTAGGTACTACCTCCTAGGAAGAAAGTTCAAACTCGTCAAAGACCATTCTCCACTAGTGTGGATTACCCAGCAATGGGATTCTAACCCCCGATTCATGTGATGGTTCTTAGACCTACAACCCTACTGTTTCACTGTGGAACACCAAAAGGGCAAAGACCTAGGGAACGTGGATTTCCTCTCTCGGTTCCCCTGTGAAACAGATGTGGCGACATCAAACCTGAAGGTGTCTCACCCACTAGTCCTCGGGGATCTGACATCCAGGTGGCCAGGACACAGCCATCACTTTTGGATCCAATTCCTGGGAGTGGACCAGTGCGGGAGGATCACCTGGATGAGAGGTCTTCGGGGAGTGGAAGTGGGACACCGGATGGTGAGAAGCGGTATACGCGTCCCTGTAACACCTTTTCCCCACCCTACCAAATAGAATACCCAGGAACTGAACCCCAATCCCGTTTCCAACACAAAAACATTCTCACAGACGGCTCACCTTGCGCATCAACGGAACACCAGAGACGTATACCTGATATGTCCCAATACAATGGTCAGGCAAGGTCAGCCAAATACTGATCATTACAAACATCTGACTGCATCACACTTCCCCACACGGATAAAAGTCATAGTACGAAAGCACACTCTAGGGAGGCAAAGCACATGAGGAAACAGCAGTTCAAAGATGGCCGTTTAATACGAGGAGAAAGACGGCGAGACCAGAGAGGATTGCAAGGAGGGAATTTCCCTTGACCTTTAAAGACTGTTACTTTCATGAACCTTGGAAAGTAAGAAACCTAAGACCAGGAACTAAAGCTGATCAAACCTGCCCAGTGTGTCTGAGGTACCCGGGGCTCCCCTGCGTCGATAACCAAGGCGGGGAGGAGTGTTTGCCGTCATGGTACTGTCATTGACTCCTACAACTAAGCAGCGTTAGTAAAGACAGCACAGCCGGTGAGTGGGAGAGACTGATACCAAACCAGCCTCTGTTTTGAACCAAGTTTGTAAGTAGCAACATTGTATGGAGAAATCCAAAGAGAACAGTGTGTGATCCGTGTGTGATGAGCGTTGCGAATATAATTGGAAACCAAAGGAGTGACTGATCTTTGGGAGGCCTAGAAAAGATATTGTAGACATAGTGGTCCAGCGCCATGTGGGTGCCAACTTGAAAGTCTCTGTTAGGTATCCAAGTGATGCCAAGTATGAGAAAAGGAAATCTTGAGATCAAAGTGGTCCTGCAACAGGTCAAGCTAAACCCTGTGCACATTCGAAAGTCTTCGATAGTTTAATGTACACTGAAATTGGTCCAAGCCCGGCTGAGGTAGACTAATTGGGTAAACGATAGGGATCTGAGCCCAGCTGAGGGGGATCCAGGGTGAACCACGAGTCACCCGAGAAAGAATATTCTCTGAACATTGTAATAAGGGGATCTGAGCCCGCAAGAGGGATTCAGCGATGAACACCCAAATTTGAATACTTGTAAGAAGAAAATGACTCTTGCATCTTGTTTTTATACATCAGGCCCTCTGAGTGAAGAGATTTTTGAGAAGTAAAGAGACTGGGACACAGAAGGCCATGATGCTGGTAATAGAACTGTACCCTCGTGCAGCAGAAGCCAGAGTGCGTGCTTTGCTCGAGTGAACTGCCTTACCCTGTGCTGAAAACGTGGGAAAGGGAGGTCAACGGCCCGAACATCCTGACAGATAATTTTTTTTAACACTTTCTTTTTCATGAACACTACCCCACATTATTTGTAAATTACTGGTAAGGATTGGTAATAGGTTTTTTAGTAAAGGCTCTTTTATTTTGACAAGACCCCACTAGTGTCATGATCCCTGCTTCCAAGGGGTCAGGACTTGCCTCACATCCTTGGAAGCAGGCCCATAACCTTGATCCTGGGTACCAGCCAGTCCCTTCGGGACCTTTTGGACCTTGTCCTGGCGCCAGTGGCACCAGGCTCATAAAGATGACCGGTCCCGGCGCTGGAAGCGCCGGGCTCATAATGCTTAAGAGTGCTTGGGTGGACCTACCTGCAGCAGACCATGCTGCTTACTTACCAGCTCGATGGTCTTCTGATCCTTCTCTGCCTGGAACTACTTTTTCTGTCTGGGTGGGGCAGGAGCCACTCCCTGGAATCAGAACACAGGAACTCTTTTCTTACCTGGGCGAGGCTGTGGAAGAAGACGCCTAAGCACTACAGAAGGCTATTCAAACCACACCCGATTGATGAAACGTGCTTCGCGTTATTCTGCATCTGCAGCAGGACGCTCACCGTGTCAGCTCCAGTCTTCCTGAGATTCTTCAGCTCCAGTTCCTGTGAAAACGAATTCCTTACCTGCTAGAGATCCGATCCTCAGCTGCACTTGCCAAGACAAAGCAACAGGTTAGCAGAATTCAATTCAAGAGCAGCGCTCTTACTTACCAAATACGGCGGCATCTTCCAAAGCCTTCCGCCGCTTTCTTCGGCTCCCCATCGACATCTGCAAAGAAAAGGACTTGATTAAGCATTGCATTCTTGAATTGCTTACCTGCGCTCCGCACGTTCTGAACTTCAAGAAGCGCTGCATGCCGGCATCTGCAAAACAAAGGGAGACATTTTAAGGTGCATTCTAAACCAACCATAAACTTTCTACTTACGCGCTCGCACGTTCGCCGGCATCCATCTAGCAACGCTCTCTGCATCCACGATCTGCAAGGACAAAAGAGACATTAAGGCGTGCTTTTGAAACAACAGCAGTCATTTTACTTACGCGCACCGCGCTTCATCTTCTTCGTACATACGCGCTTGCACGATCCTGGGCACTTATTCATCAGCGTCCATTGCACCTAAACCTGCAGGACAAAGAGAAACATTAGAAAGGGTGACAGCAACCGGTCATCTTTCCTACTCACCTGCTCGCCGCATCATTCCTCTACAATTTCAATCTTGACACCCTGAGACTGAGCAAGGGACTAAATTAAGGGTGCTCCAATAACTATCAAGAAACCGCTCATTGCGGTAAACGGCGGTATCTTCCAACATCAACCTCTGCAATCAAGAGGATTGTCAGTGAACCAGTGAAGTAACTGGTACTTGCGCCCCTGCAAAGACGCAGGATGGAGAGCCCGACCTTAATATATCTAAGGTAAGCAAGCCACGCCCTTGGTTCGAATAAGAGGACTGAGGAAGGAGAAGTTCAGTCAATCCAGTTCCTAAATCCTTGTTCTTCCATCTGCAGACACCTCACTCTACACGTCCGGTACATCGTGAGAAGGGGACCAGCCCTAGGAGAAGGCCGAGATCTACGAGTCACACTAGAAGACACGGCGACAGCTCAGTCCAGCCCAGCGCCTCCGTGGAAATCAGGTGAGCGTTACAACTAGGACTGCATTATTATTATTTAATGGTCGTAGCTTGCTCCCATCTGTAGATTTAGGTTTAAATAGGCGTTCATCACCCCCTTGTGAAAGTTCAATAAACACCCATGAACTGTGTTCACTGATGCCTGTCTTACTGTTGAGACCATGCCTTCATTACACTGCTGGTTGCCATCTTGGAATCCCCCCTGCCACCTTCTAAACTCACCGCTTTGTTCGACCTCTACAACAATGTCATCTTATCAGCAGTTGACTCCATCGCCCCACTCAAACCCCGCAGGGCCAAACCAACAGCTCTTGGTTCACGCCCAGTCTTCAAACCTTACGAGCCAAGAAGCGTTCTGTTGAATCCAACCGGTGCAAATCCACCACAGCAGCCAATAAAACCTGTTTCCTTATAATTTCCAAAGAATATAAGCAGGCCATCCACACAGCAAACGCCACTGTATTATGTGACAGAATCACCAAAGCCCAGTCCCAATCACGTGACCTTTTCACCATTCTACGCGAACTGTGAACCCCTACCACACCTACGGCAAACTTTATCATAGATGATGCCTGCTGCCAACATATTCAAGACGTTCTCATGATCAAAATCACCACCCTCCAAGGAAAAATCCAAAAGAAGCAAGCTATCATCCTCTTGAAATCATCCACTACTGACCCACCCCCATCTGCATGTCTACTCTCCCACCCACCATGTGTGTAAATACTCACACATCTGAAATTTCTGCACAAGCATTATTTAGAGGAACATTTTAACTGGCAAAATGATAATAGAGTACACTGATAAGTAGAAAGACTATCACTGTTAAGAAGATTGTATCATTTGTTTTAAGCTGCAGAGTTATATCAATAGACTCAAGTTGGATTTTGGGCGTCTTGGATCTAGATTTGCAAATCCCTGCATTATGTTAATTGAAGAAGACCAGCTCTACCTGGTGATCTGCCAACAATAGTTTACACCCCGCTGTCAAGACTATCAGACTTTTTACTGGATTGACCACAGAATCTGCTATGTCCTCCTCACTGCTAGAATTACTGCGCACCCCCAGAGTCCCTTCCTCCTCCTCACCTGATGAGGTAGAATAGTTCAGCTTCTTTCTTCGGGGGTGTCGCGCTGGAGTCTTCTTCTTTGTGAGCAGATACGGTCTGCCTCGAAAGGAAGCCACTGTGACTCTATATAGAGAAAATCACAAGGACTCCTCTCCGCGACAGCAGATATGTTTCAGGGAAAAAGCCACTAGGGCATAAAAAACCCTCACGATGCTCCGAAGAGGACTGTCGATAGGCTGATCCGATGAGAGGTAACTTTCCGTTACTGAAGCAGAACTCTCCGGAGGAGCTCTCTAAGGATGCAAAACACAACTGCCACAAACAAGCAGAACTTAGAAGAAGGTGGGAAACAGGAAGAAGAGGCAGGGTTAAACAGGTAGACTGGTAGCAAGTATGGAAATAGGAAGCGGGGTAAAGGGAAATTAAGGCGGACTAAGACCGCAGAAGGATTCACAGAAAGGAGCGCACGCAACACGGGAAAGCACAGTTGCAACGCGCTGAGCCGCCGAGTAACAAATGGTGAAATACTCGACGGGCGGCCATGTTGGAAAAAGACTAGACCGCGGGATAACGTTTCGTGGAAACGTGGCGGAACAGTCTAATGGCGTCGGAGTTTCCACCTCCGCCATACTCGCCAGCTGCCAGCAGTCGTGACACTCGCACTCGTACACATCTACTAGAGAAATGAAACGCTCTGCCACTTATCTGTGCGTTTGGGCGCCTCATGAGCACACCTGGACCATGTAGAATGAAGCAAAAAAGTTCTCATGGCTTCCTTCGACTCCTTTAAAGTCATCATTAATGTCTACCTAAATGGCACTGTCATGGTCCAAGGCCCTCATGCCAATCTCCTCCTCTTTGATAGGCGCTTCCCTTGCCTCATCAATTTCCTCTCATCTCCTGCTGTCCCCTCCTCTCCCCCCTTGGCTACCTTGCCCTCTCTCTCCTCCTAATCCTCTGCCCTTCTTAGGGCACTTTATCCTCCGCAGGGCGTACCTCTGATCTGTAACCCTCCCAGGAAGGTCTTTAAGGCTGGCAACCTTCTTCATATTGCCACTCTCAACTCTCGCTCTGCCGTCAAACATGCCTCTGACATCTGCCACCTCCTTGAAGAACTAGACCTTGATGTCCTTGGTCTTACTGAGACATGGTTCACGGCCAGCTCTGTCACGAGCTTTGATACTCTCCTCCCTGATGGCTACAAGATCCTCTCAGCACCCAGATCCTCCAGGTCCGGTGGAGGGGTAGCCCTGATCTTTCCTGAGTGGATTCCTGCTTCTATCATTCCCACTCAGGCCTACTCCTCTTTTTAATGCCTTGTCTGAAGGCTTTCTCTCTCGCCTACCCATTCTCTTACTGTGGTTACCATCTACCGGCCTCCTGGTCAAATCACCTCATTTCTCTCTGAGTGGGCAGACCTCACCTCCTCCCTCCTGGCCTCTACCACTCAACTCCTCCTCCTCGGTGATCTAAATATACATTTAGACTCTCCTTGCTCCTCCTCTGTAGTCTTCCGTGACCTCTGCGACTCCCTCTCCCTGTCCATCCTCCCCTCTGGCCCGACTCACTCTGCAGGGCACACACTCGATGTCTTGATCTCCTCTGACCTCCCCCTCTCCATCCCTCTGACCACTCCTCTCTCCTGGAGCAATCACTCCCTCCTCTCATCTCATCTCTCCCTCTCTTCCCCCCAAGCCAAGCCTACCCCAACACTGCCACCTACCTTCTCGGACATCTGGCCCATGAAGCGTGTGTCAGTTGAGGCTTTTGCCGCCACTTTCTCGCCGCCCCTCCTCCTTTGGCTGTCACACATCCTGATACAGCCCTGTCTCTGCTCTACTCTTCAATTTCTGATACGTTTGATGCTCTTGCCCCTGTCATGAGGATCCGTTTGAAGTCCAAAGCCAAGTGCAATTCCTGGTATGACTCTGACCTAGCTACACTTAAACGTAAGTGTAAGGCAGCTGAGAGGAAATAGAGGACTTCCTGTTCATCCTCTGACAAACTGGCCTGTCGCCTGCTACAAAGGCAATACCGACTCTCTGTCCTCACCAAGAAGAGAGTCCACATTCAAGCTTGTGTCTCTGCAGCATCTAACAACTCGGCCGAACTCTTTAAAATCTGCAAGGAGCTGGCCAACCCTGCTGCAGTCTCTACCCCTCCTGTTGCCTCCCAGGCTCTTTGCAATGCCCTTGCCTCTCACTTCATTTCAAAAACCCAGGACATCCTGTCCACCATCTCCATCCACACTCCTCCTCTTCCCTCTCCATCTGTGCTTGCTGACCCTCCTTTAGCCACCCTCCCACCATCCTTCTCGTCCTTTCCTCTTTTCACCGCTGACGAGGTTGCTAGACAAGTCCGATCTATGAAAGCCTCTTCAAAACAGGTTCATCCCAGTTCCTCTAAAACCATCAAGGACCACATTGACACCCTCGCTCCGGCCCTTGCTGATTTTTGCAACCACTCTTTTGCTTCTGGATCCTTCCCCTCCCCTCTGAAGCACTCCTTTGTGCATCCTCTTCTCAAGAAGCCCACAGCTGATCCTTCTTGTCCAGCTAACTATCGCCCAATTTCCATTACTCCCTTTCTTGGCAAACTCCTGGAAAAGTTGGCCATCTCTCAGCCTAACCTTCATTCCAATTCTGTTGGCTGTCTCCATGACCACCAGTCTGGCTTCAGAGCTGCCAGAAGCATGGAAACTGCTCTCCTAAACATCCGTGAAGATCTGCTCACCAACCTTGACTCTAACATTCCCTCTGTCCTCATCCTCCTCGATCTCTCTTCTGCCTTCGAGCGGTCAACCATACCATCCTGCTCAACCGTCTCCCTGAAAACCTGGGTATCACTGATCAGGCTCTGGCCTGGCTGACCTCTTTCCTCTCAGATCGACCCTCCCAGGTCCAACTTGGGTCCTTCCTTTCATCTATCTTCCTCTCTACCTGTGGTGTTCCCCAGGGGTCTAACCTCTCGCCCTGGCTTTTCAACCAATACCTGGCAACTCTCGCCCACTGCATTGCCATTTTCTGCTCAAATTTCCAGTGCTACGCTGACGACACTCAACTAATTTTCAGGCTGCCCTCTGCCACATCCTCTCCCTCTCTCATCTCTGATTGCCTAACTGCCATTCAAGATTGGTGTGCCGCCAATGATCTTTGTCTGAATGCCAGCAAGACGGAGATCCTCCTCATTGGCACACCTTCACCATCCTTTCCCCTCACTCACTGGCCGGCATCCCTTGGCCCTCCTCCTACCCCCACATGCGAAGCTAAGAACCTCAGGGTCATCTTTGACTCCACCCTTTCCTTCTCCGCCCACATCTATGAGGTCTCTAAAAAGTCACATTTCCTACTGCACCTCCTCAGAGGTACTCTGCCTTTCCTCTCCTTCCCCCAGAAGCTCATGGTATCCCAAGTTCTGGTTCTCTCTAGCTTGGACCATTGTAACCGCCTCTTTCTAAATCTACCTGCCTCTACTCTCCGCCCTCTGCAACTAATCCAGAACAGGACTGCGAGACTTGTCCTTGGCCTCAAGCCCTGGGATCGTATCTCTCCAGCTCTGAAATCTCTCCACTGGCATCCAGTGGATGCAAGGATTAAATTCAAAACCTTCTGCATTGTCCACAAGGCTTTTTGGGGCCTGGGTCCAAAATACCTTCAGCTATCCCTCCACAAATACCTTCCCTCTCGAGCTCTTCGCTCCTCTACCTCCAACTCACTCAGGGTCAGTCGTTTTTCTAAGAAACGAGCTGGGGGGGTAGATCTCTGTCTTCAGCTGGGGCCTCCCTCTGGAACAGCCTCCCTGCCACTCTGAAACATGAGGAGAACCATCTCCGGTTCCGGAGGCACCTCAAAACCTTCCTCTTTTCTTCTGCCTTCGCTCCCCCTCTCCCCTGCTGATCTGTTCTTTCTTGGCACCGTGCACCTAGTCACCCTCTGTCTTTTGGGCCCAGGTAACTTCTCATCCTGCCACCCTCCCGCACTGCCTCCGGGCCACCCCTTGCACTGGGGTCTGTATCTGTACCCATACAGCCCCCCTTTTTCTTCCTGCACTTATCAGACCCACCCTGTCTGCTGCATTAAACCTAGCACTTGCAAATTGCTGGCTGCATTACCACTGTTTGTTGCCTTTATTATTTATTTATTGTTATTTATCTGTTTCTCCTCTGCTTCGCACTTTCCACCTCTCCCCCCTTCCATGCACTTTTCCCCTCCCCCTCTCCCATGCACTTGCGCGTTCTCAATGTCACTGGGCCTAGTAAGATCGCTGTTTTGTTCTCCCCTGTTCCCCTCCCTTGCCTTGTGAAACACTTGTGTACGAGCGCGATAGAAATAAAATATCAATCAATCTCTGGCTAATATCACACTTCTGTACTGAAACTAAGGAAGTGAAAAAGGTATAAAGAGAGATTGTTTTAAGGTGGCAGGGGAATTGTACCAAGAACTGTACACCTCCTGTGTTCTTCTTGTCCATGTTTTCCTGCAGCGCTATTAAATATTTGACAAACTAAACTCACCCAAGATCGAGCCCAGTGGTTGTTTTCCACACCGCCCATTTCTGTGATTGTGACAAACTCCGGCACGCTCAATCTATTCATCCTCAGAGCTCGTTCATATGTTTCATTTATATTTGTCTTTGTTGTTCCATGCCGCAGTTTGATTTTACAGACATGCCCATGTGCAGGCGTTTGCCACTTCATTTCATAGTAATCATAACAACCTAAAAAAGGCATATCTCAAGAAAGCATGTTAATGTGGGTTGCATGTCATAATATTCCTAAATGGTTTCATGGAAATGCATCAAATGCTAGACTAAGAAGATAACAAGCAGAGTTGATGGTCTTTGTGGTATTGCTTCCACTCTCATGCTCTATGCATGTATAAGAGGGACATAAAGTAGGAGCCTGTATGTACTGATTGATATAAAGGCATTTCTCATCACTGGGAAAGTAGCAATCCACATTTCTATGAAATGAGTACCTCTTCCATGAGGTATGCTACTATATCCATGCATTCAGGTGTAATTATACTGTTATGAAAGGGGGGAATGGTTCAAAATAAGTATGTGGACTTGCATGCTATTGTAATCAATATCCTGATATTAAATACAAACTTCCAATCCATCAATGAGGTCATTACTAGCAAAGTGGCTCTCGGGTATGAAAGTTGCAAAAGCTAGAAAATGGCACAATAATGGCTTATAAATCAATACATGTACGTGAGCGATTTGGTACCATTGGGAATATGTTATCTGTACATAAGTTGTGGCTGATGGGGTATGATAATCAGAGTCCGACATCTCCTCGTTTGGGGTTTAAGAGATGGGTTAAGACACAGATCCATGAATTTTAAAAGAAAACGGACGTAGTACATCTGACGTAATTAGCATGTGCAATTGTCAAAGTTTAAATGTCGTGAGGAACAAAATATATGAAATCGCATTGCAATCAAACTAAATGTGAAGATGTTACCTCACTGTGGATGTTGCTTTTGGAAGGAAATGACACTAACCTTATGTTTTATATGATGACATTTTATTATCAAGTAATGGATATATTAAGGGAGATGGTAATTTGAGACAAGCATGAAGTACATTAATGGATTGCTGTAATCTGTATATCACAAATTGACTCTCATGATTTTATTATTTTAAATGTAGTTGATTTGTATATTGTATGTGTGATCATGTAATATCTACAAAGCCTTAATTGGATGGAAGTATATTTAAAATAAAAAAGTAAAAAATACAAACTTTCAGACTGACTCAACAGTCCAAGTGTCACTTGTTAGGAGCGGGTCTCATGCATTGGCACGCAATCTCTTTCTTGGTTATGCTCAATAACTGGCTACGAAACACCCAAAACAATTGACAGCAAATGCTGTATTAAAAGCCAGGCATTTGTAATCCTCATGGGAATTTTTATTTTTTATGTTAACATTTGCTTTCAATTTATAATCTCATTGGTGCAGACTAAACCTTGCAATCACTTGAAATAATTTGAAAAATGAGGTTTTAAACCATACAGCACCTGTACATGGCCATGCAATGTAGTACTCACTGTTACACCAGTTAAGGCAGTGACTCTTCTCTAAATACTCTGAAATCTAACAGCTGCACATATGCAAAATCCTCGTATTGAGAAGGAATGCACAGTTTTCTTTACCCAAAAAGCACACTTCCTTTGGAGAAATAAGGAGGAGTAAAGGCTAAATTGTATAGTACAGCTGTTATATGATGACGTTTTGTGTCATTGTTGTTTGCCACGGTTACAACTGTCGTATGCTACAGTTTCTCAATGTTTGTTGGATCTTTGACTACAAGTTCGAGAATAGAAAATGGTTTGGTCCGTTTTGGTTCAGCAAAGCAGGGAAATGATTCCTTAAAGTGGGTGATTCCAATAAACTCTGGGAAGTGTGAGAAACCAGAAGGTGTCTCACCCGCTAGTCCGTGAGGATCTGTCATCCATGTGGCCAGGACACTGGCCATCACGTTTGGATGCAGTTCCTGGGGGTGGACCAGTGCGGGAGGATCACCTGGATGACAGGTCTTCAAGATTGTGGGACAACAGATGGCAAGACGCGGCCTCCTTCTCTTCCCTGTAACATATTTATCCCATCCTACCAGGTGGGATATATGGCAACTCTACCCTCCCCCCTTTTCCTGCAGGAACACTTTCACACGGACAGCCTGATCTGGGAGAAAATAGACTCACACCCGAGCTGTGTACCTGACATGTCCCACTACTATGGTCAGGCAAGGTCAGGCAATTACTCACAGTCAATCACACCTGACTTCCATTAAACTTCTGCACATGGATAAAAGCCGGAGCACAAGAGCACACTCTGAGCTAGGCAAAGCACAAGAAGGTACAGCAGTTTCGAGTCAGCAGCTGAACGAGGGGAGAAAGACAGCAAACCACAGAGGGTTCGTAAGATGGGAATCACCCTTGACCTTTTCGGCAAGACGCCGTTACTTTCAAGAATCCTTCAAAGCAGAAAGCCTAAGACCAGGAAACCAAACTGAAGAATCCTGCATTGTGTGTCGAAGATACCGAGGGCCCTTGCGCGTATCCGACTAAGGCAGGGAGGAGCATCAGATGCCGTGGTATCATCCTTGGCTCCATGAACATAGAAGCGATAGAGAGATCAACACAGCCGGTGAGTTGGGGAGACCGATGCAAGACCGGTCTGTGTTGAATTCAAGGTTGCAAGCAGCAACATTGTATAACGAATGGGGGAACAAACATTGTTAAACACGTGTGGTGAAAGACGTGAGTAAAGCTAAACTGCTAATGAATGTTTGAACTTGAAAAGAAAAGATACAATATCTTTGGACCGAGTGGTCCGGAACCGTGAATGTGCTCGATAGAAAGCCTCTGTAAGAGAAAGTCTCTGTAAGGTAGCCAGCCAAGAGAAACGAAAGTAGAAGATTGATATGAAATACAATTGTGTGAAGTGAATCGAAGTAGTCCTACGATGGTTTATGCAAAAACCATCGCACATTTGAAAGTCTTCGATTCTGATATCAAGAGTGTGTGATCTGAGCCAAAATGAGGTAGACCAATTGCGAACATTGTGGAAAAGGGGTCTGAGCCCGAATGAGGGGGATCCCTGGTCCAAGCCTAAACGATGGAGACCAATTGTGAATATTGTGGAAAAGGGGTCTGAGCCCGAACGAGGGAGACCTGTGATCCGAACCCAAACGAGGGAGACCAGTTGTGAACATGTGAATGTGAAAATCCTGACAATGGAAAAGGACTTTTGTGTTTTGTCTGTTACATCAGGCCCTCTGCAATAAGAGACTGTCAATGGGAGAGAGACTTTGGCAGAAGGCCCTGATGCCTATATTTTGAACTGTTACTTTGTGGCCAAGAAGCCAGAGAGTGTGCGAAGCTCGCACGTGCCGCCTTTCGCCATACTGAAAACAACAGGCAAGGGAAGCCAGCTGCTCAACCGTCTTGACATATTATTTCTTGAACACTTTTCGTTTTGGATACATCATTGTCCCACAACCTTTTGTATTTAGAAGTAAGGATTGGCAGTAGGTTTATTAGTATAGGCCCTTTTATTTGAGAGAAACACGACTAGGGCTGCGTTATTATTATTTGATGGTCGTAGCTTTCTCCCATCCTTAGCTTTAGGTTTAGATAGGCGTTGAACCAATCCATTTGAAGTTCAATAAACATCCTTGAACTGTGATCACTTGTGTCTGTCTTCAATGTTTGATACCATGCCTTCCTTACGTAAGCCACACTTCATCTTCCAATATGTCTTTTCAAATGGTTGTTCTCTTGTCCAAGGTGTTCTTGGGACTTTGACTCCAATTCCCCTAGTTAGAGTTGCTACTTTTATTTGACACTCAATGATTTTAGTCTGTATAGTATTTATGTTTAAAGATGTATAGTATTTAGTTTGATATTCCTTGTATTACTGTCCCTTGTCCAATGTTCTCTATTGTGTTTGCCTCCAATATCACGGATCCTCTCTTTGTTCATCGGTTGATACGTGGCCTCCTCATTGTTTCTTTCCTTACTCTCGCTTCTGGTTGGACCTCTACATTTCGATTTTTTCAAATCCCCTTCTTTTGCCTATGTCTTTTCTTTGTGATGCTACAGAGCCATACAGTTTGTCAGGCTTAATGTTCTCGAACCTGCACTCACAGAGCACCTTCATCCAATCGCACTCACCGACCTACTCCACTGGGTTTACTTCATCTGCCAGTCTTGTCCATAGGCAGGAGGCACTCCTCTACACCACAGCCTTTTCGGGTCTCTTGTGCAACTCGCTGAAAGCTGACTTTATGGTTCCTCTTCCTTTTCTCTTTCCTGCAGTGCTGCAGATGATGTCATGTGACTGCAAAAAGGGAGAAAATACTTTTGACTTTGTATCTCAGGAAACACTTCTCCACAGTCTCCACTTTTCTTTAACTTCTCTCTTTTAAAATGTCCTTTGTTGCAATGCAGGAAGAGAAGGGAGAAAACATACTGTAGTTACTGGGTTCATGGGCTTAGACCTTAAAGTGCTTGATTCCAAAGTGGGCACTTAACAACATTGTGGGATTTGGTCAAGTAACTTTATCTCTGTGTACCTCAACAGGTAGACATGTTTTAAAAAAGTGTCTGTGGAGGTGCTGACGTTATGCAGAATATTACATTTCAAGGTTGGTGTTGCTGACATGAGCTGTTTCTCTCAGTTGACTCCCGCTTTTGTTACTACTAGATAGGAAGCAGGTCTCTTCCCCAAAGAGTTGAAAATCACCACAAGGATACACAGAAAAACACCAGCCCCCAGAATAAACCCAAAGGACCCATCCCAGGGGAGGTATTATCCAATTTGTTCGAATTTAATTGATCATATTGTAAATTTGGCTAAATTCGGCCAGTATCATTTGATCGATTAAATTCGAACAAATTTGGTAATCAATACCCAACATGGGGAGCGGGGTTGTGGGGGTGTCCCCTGATCGGTAGTGATTGTCTTGGGGAGTAGCAGGGGTGTGCCCCATTTCCCGAGGACTGGAGGCAGGGGATGGGGAGGGGAATAAAAAAGAGAAAAGTGGACCCTGTGGTGTCAGATTCGACCCACGTAAGAGGGATGGAGCTGACGCTGCAAGGTCAGAAGGAAGCGTAGAAGCTAAAGGTAAGTGGGTTTGGGGATTGGGTGGGTGGGGGTTAAGGTTTTCCTGGATTTGGCCACGGCTAAATTGTATTTGCTGCAAAATCGACCACAGTCAATTCTGCTGCGAAGAATTCTGCCACCGTCAAATCACATACATCACCAGGAGACACGTACGAGAGCCCACAAATCCAGAAACGTGGGCCAAGCATTAGCCCAGCAAAGCCCCAGCAGGGACACCCCCAAGGTGATGGCCTAGGAGGCAGGCAACCACCACAGAACCACTCAGGAAAGCACTGGGAGAGCCAACCCAGCCTCCACAATGGAAAAGGCCTGAGCCAACGACAGAGGGACACCACGGAGGACGACCGTCACCCGCGCCCTGCACGCCAAAAGAAAAAAGACTGTTGGGCTGCTGGAAAGCTTGAGGCCATGGGGAACAAGGACTGTTTCTGCCAAGCAGAAATAGCTGGGCTGGCAGGAAAACAACTGCCGAGCCCAAAACACCAGCACAGCCGCCCGAGGCCATGCAAAAACAAGACAGCCCACGGAAGCAACAGGACAGACCACCGCAGCCCAGGACGTACAGAGCAGAGCCACAACAGAAGCAACCACATGACCTTGATGCCAGAGAGAAGGAGGACCACTGCTGCCAGGGCAAAGGGCAACCAGGGGGACCGAAGCCCTGCACCTTCGAGGCACTGAAACACACGGCGAAGAAGGGGGACAGGAGAGATGATACAAAAACCCTATGGACAGACCGGAGGAGGGGGCACCCCGCAGGCAAGTAGGAAGGCAGACACCAAAACCAGCAACAAACACCTGTAAGAAACTAGAAGGTATCTCACCCACTAGTCCTTGGGGATCTGTCATCCAGGTGGCCAGGATATGGCCATCGCTTTTGGATCCAGTTCCTGGGGATGGACCAGTGCGGGATGATCACCTGGGTGAGGGGTCTTCAGGGAGTGTGAGTGGGACTCGGGATGGTGAGAAGCAGTATCCCCTTCCCTGTAACACCTTTACCCCATCCAGCCCGGTAAGATATTTAGGAACTCTACTTCTCACCACCTTTTACAACACACTTTCTCACGGACAGCCTGCTCTAAGGGAAAACAGACTAACACCCGAGCTGTGTACCTTACATGTCCCAATACTATGGTAAGGCGAGGTCATGCAATTATCGACAATCACTCACACCTGACTTCCATTGCACTTCCCCACACAGGTAAAAGGCTGAGCACGAGAGCACACTCTGAGCGAGTCAAAGCACATGAGGAAACAGCAGTTCCGGGACGGCAGCTGAGCAAGAGAAGAAAGGCGGCAAATCCGAAGGGGATCACAAGGAGGGAAATTCCCTTGACCTTTTCGACAAGGAACAGTTACTTTCCCGAAACCTCGAGAGAAAACGTAACACCAGGAAACCAGGCTGGAGAATCCTACATTGTGTGTCGGAGATACCCAGGCCTTCCCACGTCAATAATGAAGGCGGGGAGAATAACCAGCCACCGTGGTACAGTCCTTGGCTCCAAGAACAAAGCCACAGCCATTGATTTGGGGAGACCGATACAAGACCAGTCTGTGTTGAAGCCAAGGTTGCAAGCAGCAACATTGTATGGCCAGCGCTGGAACGAGCATTGTTAAAATGCTTGTGATAAGAGATGCAAGTGAAGTTAAACTGCTGATGAGTGATTGAACTTTAAAACAAGCTAAAATACCTTTGACGGAGTGGTTTGGTACTGCGTAGGTGCTCAATCGAAGGTCTCTGTAAGGTATCCAGCTGAGAATTAATAACAGTAGATACATTTGGTCCGAGCCCGACGGAAGGAGACCAATTGAAAGAGAATGAATAAATGTAAATCAAAGTGGGCCTGTGACGGGTCAAGCAAAAGTCTCTGATTTTGATTAAATAGAGAAAGGCAGAAGAGCATCTTCGGCGGTGTCATTCCCACCCCGGCACGCCGCTTCCTAAGGAAAAGAAAAAAGAACAGAAAAAGGCATTAGTAAGCATTCAGCAAATCTTCGCTTATTTTTAAAGACTGTACGAGCTTCAAACGCTTACCTGAATCCCAGCCGCTCTGGGGGAACTCTGTCTCCGGAACTTCTCATCCATCTGAAAGAGGGAAAACACACTCCAGGTTAGCGTGGAAACATCTAGAGGCGCTGCATACCGCGCTTACTCACCGCATTTCTTCTTCATAACCGGCATCCACGCTGAAAACGTCGCGGCACCTAAAAGACACAGAAAAAGAACTCAGTTCAATACAAATACGAAAGGGTCGCATCGCGCTCTCACTCACCTTCAGCGCTACTCATCTCAGCAGCACGTCGCCATCCCCGGACGCCGGCCATCATCTAAGGAAGGAAAGGAACGAAGTTAGAGAACTGTTCAAAAGACTCATTATACTTACCTGTCGGACTCTTGCCAGTGAAGTAACTAGGCAGCAACGAGCCCGCATCAATCAACGCGCCCCTGACCTGAAAGCAGGATGGAGAGCACACTTTCCAAGAAAACAAGGTGAGCTGTGGATCAAAGGGAAGGATTGGACCCCGGGGAAGAAAGGGTTCAAGCACACAGAGACAATAGGGAGTTAAACTCTACCAATCCTGTGTTTCAGGCCCAGTCTCCAGTGGAGTAGACTCCAGTGAAGGGTTCGAGGTCGTAAGAGGTCAGAAAAGGCTGAGTGACGTCCCCGTGGATACCAGGTGAGCGTTACAGAATACAAAGCCTCACATCAAAATCCACCTGGGCGCCATGGAAACGTCAGAAACCAACCAGTTAGCCCACATGTTGGGACAGCTACGTTCCGAAGTAAATGCAGCCAGGCAGGAGACCAACACCCTGAGGAGAGAGCTGATAGTAGCCAAAGAACGGACTGATGATTTAAGCCGGCAACTTCTCCAGTCACAAGCAGGGCATGCACCATTGCCGGGAAGCGTGCCCTCGATGCCAGCACCATCAGCAAATCCTGTTCAGATAACCCTTCCTGGGGCAGTTCCCTTGGCCCCGCCCGAACGATTTACGGTGGATCCCAAGAGGTTTGCAACGTTCATGAACCAGTGCCGCCTGCACTTCCTTTGTAGACCAGGGGCCTTTCCGAATGACCAATCCCAGGTCGCTTTTGTACTATCCTACCTGAGTGGTAGCGCCGCGGACTGGTCTGTACCCTTTGTGGCCCAAGACAATCCTTTGCTGCTTGACTTCAGGGGCTTTCAGCAGGAGATGGAAAAGCTGTTCGCCTGTCGTACTCATGGGCAGGCATTAGACAACAAACTTCTGTCCCTACGCCACGGGAATCAAGACCTATTAACATACATAGCCACGTTCAATATACTCGTAGTTGAAGCAGAATGGCCAGTGGAGAAGAGAACCACGTTATTTCATCAGGGGTTGCGGGGGGAGCTCAAGGATGTTCTCACACAAGTAGTGAACCCCCCGAAAGACTGCTCAGAATTCATTGACCTTGTTGTTCAACTGGATCATAGGTTGCAGGACCGAAGAGCAGATCGAACCAGACCGGACCCTCGCCCTATGTATCTGCGTTCAAAGGACAATATTGCCCGCACAACGGAAGGTTCAGGAGAACCAATGCAAATCGGGGGGGTCAGATCCCCCTTGACTAAAGCGGAAAGGGATAAAAGGAGACAGCAGCAGTTATGTCTGTACTGTGGAAGGTCAGGTAATTTCCTTAAAGAGTGTCCTGTGAAGCCACCGAGGAGGACAGTAGGGGCCACGGACAAGGAAGATACCATCAAGGAATCGGAAAACTCCCCAGCCCGGCAAGTGTAGGGGTCCACTTGTCGAGCGAAGAAAGTGAACTACAGACCTCCCATTTTGCACTATCTGTGGTCTTGATCAATCACCAACAACCATCTCTGATGCACGCAGTAAGAGCGTACATTGACAGTGGAGCCGTTGGGAATTACATCGACCAGTATGTTGCGGCAAAGATGGGGCTTCCGTTACGCCCTAAATCAACCACCGACACTGTTACCACTGTCGATGGCACGGAAATAGCTTCTGGTCCAGTATCCCAATGCACTGCAGCTTTAACCCTTCTGTGCCAGGATGGACACCAATAATCTATCATTTTCAACCTCATTAAGGCACGACCACAGTTCTGGTTGATTTTGGGAATGCCATGGTTGGTAGTTCACAATCCTCGAATCGATTGGCGAGCAAAAGAATTGGCCTTTTCCAAGACTTGCGCCCACACATGTTATCGCCAAGAGAAACAACCAATAGACACCAGAACCTCCACGCTTGCGACTATGGCAATCGGCACCCTACCAAGTGAATACCAGGACTTTCAAGATGTCTTTCAGAAAGAACAGGCTAATACCCTGCCACCGCATAGACCATACGATTGCCAAATCGACCTGATACCCGGCGCACAAATCCCTTGTGGGCGAATTTATGCACTCACGGAACCAGAAAACCAGCACCTGAAGGCCTATTTTGACCAATACCTGGCCAACGGGTTCATCCGTCCCTCGAAGTCTCCAGCAGCCAGTCCTCTATTCTTCGTACCGATAAAGGATGGGGACTTGAGAATGTGCATCGACTATCGCGCACTGAATCAGATTACCGTAAAAAAAACGCTACCCCCTGCCACTGATCCCTGAATTGCTTGATCAAGTCAAAGATGCCCAAATCTACACAAAACTAGACCTGGGGGGGCATATCACCTTGTTTGCGTAAAACAGGGGGACGAATGGAAAACCGCTTTTCGCACCAAATACGGCTTTTACAAATATCAAGTAATGCCCTTGGGCCTTTGCAACGCACCTGCAGCATTTCAATACTTCATGAACGATGTCCTACGGGAATTGATTGATGTCTGTGCTCTAGTGTACATCGACAATATTCTAGTATATTCCGCATCAAAGCAGGACCATGTTAAACACGTCCGATCCGCATTGGAGAAACTCTGTCAACACCAGCTCTACACCAAGCTCGAGAAGTGCTCATTCGACGTCTCCGAGGTGGAACTCCTGGGCTTTATTCTCAGCCCGAATGGAATCCGAATGGATGTACACAAGGTAGATGCTATCCTGGACTGGCCATCCCCGTAATCATTCAAGGGGGTTCAAAGTATGCTGGGTTTTGCAAACTTCTACCGCCGGTTCATCCCAGGATTTTCGCAAATCGTGCATCCCAACACGTCATTGCTAAGGAAAAGCAACAAAAAGTTCCAGTGGACAACAGAAGCAGAGGAAGCTTTCCAGGAACTCAAAGTAAGATTCACATCTGCCCCAATCTTACGCCACCCTCGCCCTGATCGCCCATACCTGGTGGAAACGGATTCCTCAAACATGGCTATGGGAGCCGCCCTCTCACAAAAGGACCCCGAAACGGGCCAGTTACACCCTGTTGCCTTCTGGTCACGTAAATTCACACCCCCTGAACTCAATTACGCTATCACAGACCAAGAACTCCTGGCCATTAAGTCAGCCTTTAAGGCATGGCGACACTACCTCTTGGGCGCAAAACACACAATCACCGTAATAACTGACCACTGGAACCTCCAGTACCTAAAATCGGCAAAGGCCCAATCCTCACGACAACTACGTTGGGCTGTTTTTTTTTTTTATTCTCTTTATTGAATTTTTCAACAACTTTAACAATCCCCATAACTCCCCCCTCCCTCCCTCTCCCCCTCCCCCTGGAACTGCTTCAAAGCCTCCGTAGCTCCCCGTCACCACAAAGTGTCTATTCAGGGTCATACCAGATCCAAAAGTCTTAAAACGTTGCGGGCGCCACCCGATCCTGAAATTATCTCTGAGAAAGGAAAGGACCTCACCCCACTCGCCTGCAAAGTTCTGTATTGTATTGTTCATTGCGTAAGAGGCCCATTCCATCGCTACTATCTCCCAGACTTTACGCAACCAGTCTTGAAACATCGGTATGATCGAGCTCTTCCATCTCTGGGTTATTATTATCATTGCTGCCAGAGTGAGCATCACCCTCGCTCTTTCCCTGCCCCTTGAGCCCGCCGACCCTTCTGCTGGCCTCAGGCCTAATAATGACCATTCCGGGGGTATGCCTCCCTCTGCCCCAAACACTTGTTCCATCGCCTGCTTAATGTCTCCCCAGAACGGGGCTATTTTTGGGCATCTCCACCAAATATGTTCCGCAGTGCCCTCCTGGCTGCATCCCCACCAGCAAATTCCCGTCAAATCTGGGTAGATCCTACGCAGACGAGCTGGCGTAGAGTGCCACCCATATAGTATCTTATACCAGGCCTCCCAGGTTTGCGAGGCTCTCGCTAGTTTAGGGATCTTCCTCCATAGATTTTCCCACTCCGTCTTCTCTATTTCCCTGCCCAAAATGTTTTCCCACCTTCCCATATATGCCCATTGCAGCCTCGGGGTAGCCTCATCCAAGATCTTATAAAGCTGCGAAATAAGGCCTTTCGAGCCGTCGTTGGTCATCAGGAATTTCTCAAAAAGGGTCGGTGATCTAGTAGCCGCCTCCTTGTTTATGGGGTGTAGAAGCCAAGGTCGCAGCTGTGAGTATCTCAACCTTTCACCTTCCCCCAGTGCGAAATCCCTTTTACAATCTACAAAAGAGCTGATCTCCCCTCCTATAAACATGTCCCGCATCCAACGGCAGCCTCCCTCCCGCCAGTACCGGAATGCCCCTTTGTTACATCTTCCACGTCTCCTACCTTACGAACTACTATGATTCCCACAGGCGCACCTTTCCGCACACCCACAACTCCCACATTACGTAGCTCCCGATGCTTACCTCCTGGCGTGCAGACGAGGCGGCACCATTGCGCCCATCATGGCAGGGGGCGCCGTGACAGGCTTGGTGTCGATCGCCCTTCTCTCCGTTGGCAATGTAATTGGAGGTTCCCATTTGGCCGGAGTCACTGTTGCTCGTGTGGACCTGATCGTCATGTGAGCAGACCAAACGCTAATCGGTATCACGTGACGACCCCACGCCTCAACGTTTCCCTGTTGAACATCACGTGACTTTTCCATTGGTTCAAATGCATTCGGAAACACAGAAACGTTGCTTCACAGCTGGTTTTCCTCTCGGATATTGTGACGCTTTGTACTTACCAGGATTTGGTCACTCAACAACGGTCTGCCTAACGGATTGCTCTCTCTATGCCCTGAACTTGCCTTGAATATCACCGGAACTCTTCGTCACTCGACAACGGTCTGTCTAACGGATTGCTCTATCTACGCCTTGAATATCACCGGTACTCTTGGTCACTCGACAACGATCTGCCTAACGGATTGCTCCCTCTAAACCCTGAACTTGCCTTGATTAACTCTGGAACTCATGATTACTCGACCACGGCCTGACTAACGGATTGCTCCACGGACCACGATTTTCCTTGTCACCTGGGCCTACGGTCTCTCGCTAGGCGTTCGCCTGGTCAAGCACTCTAAACACCAGTGCTTACCACCACCATACCAGAGTTTGTGGGGAGCCCATCTGAACCCAGGCTCAGGTCCAGTCACTCTCCTTCCTTTCTGGGTGGGCCTAGAGTACACATAGGTAAGAACGTTTAGTTACTATTCCTAGTATACCCTGTAATATTGCATTCCGCCCTGTACTTAATCCCTCCTTGCCTTACAGCGCTCAAAGGGTCCTTCCGGCAGTTCCTGACTCCAGACTCGACGAACTACCACATCTGTGGCCTCAAGGACTGCACAGGCAGTGTTCCTAAATTGCCTGTGTGGTACTTGGGGACGGAGGTATTCATATCTGCACGACCGGCAACTCTGTAACAGACTGTGAAGCCTTCCTGGTTCGTCCAGACTATGAATCCCTCCGCCGGGGACCCAGTGACCGCGTTAATGCAGGCCCTGGAGGCCCCTAGGACCGACATGGCCACTGCCACAACCGCCATTCACCACCGTCTTCATGCCCTCCAGAGTACATGTTTTCCCTTGCCCGTTGAGAATGATGAAACCGGCCCTGCCTCTCCAGCCCAGCCTGCCCCGACTTCAGCCCCCGTTCCTACTCCGGTACTGCTCCCGATGACTCCCCCTCTTGCTGCCCCAGAACGCTTCCAGGGTGAACCCCAAAAATATTGCACCTTTATAAATCAGTGTAAACTACATTTCTTATGCAAACCCCAGGCTTTTCCCGACTCTGGCCCTCATTACAACTCAGGCGGTAAGGGGTTTACGGCGCCGTAAACAGCGCCGACCCTTACCGCCTGAGTACGAGGTCCCTTAGCGCCATGGCGGACTTAACACCTGCTTTTAGCAGGTGTTAAAATCCATGGCGCTAAGGGACCATGGAGTTAATTACGCCACCGTAATTTACGGTGGCGTAATTAACGCCTTCCCCACTCCCATTATGCCCTATGGGGCAAAAATGGGAATGGGGAAGGGTAAATGGGGATTGGGGACTTACCGCCCCGCCATGGTGGTAAAGTCACGGCCCAGGCGGTAACTTACCGCCTGGGTCGTAATGAGGGCCTCTGTCACTAAGGCCGCCTTCTTTCTGTCTCATTTGTCCGGGGTAGCTGCCACTTGGGCAAATCCATTATTGGAGAACAACCACCCTGCCTTATATGATTTCGATCTGCTGATCACAGAAATGGCAAAAGTATTCGATACCCGTTACAAGGCCCTGTCACGGGACCTGAAATTACTTGACTTCGCACAAGGTAGGCAAACACTGATAGAATATATCACCCGCTTCAACCAATTGGCCGCAGAAACCTCCTGGCCAGAGGAGAAAAAGGCGATCGTTTTCTACCGAGGCTTGTGTAATGCCATGAAAGACGCTCTGTCGGTGGTTCCTGCTCTGCCTTCTGTCTTTTCGGATCTAGTTGATCTCACACTACAGTTGGACGCCCGCAGATCTGAGCGGAAGGCAGAAACGGCATTCACTAGTCACTCTTCCCCGGCACCTCCATCTACCAGTTCCGAACCCATGCAAATAGGCGGGATCCGCAGTCCAATAACACCGACTGAACGGGAACGTCGGAGGACTGATAACGCCTGTTTTTATTGCATACTCAATGGGCACTACGTAAAAGAATGCCCTCGACGACCCAGAAACATTGACCCCCGCTGAACCCGCCTTTGGTCCAATCAGACCCATAGTAGTACATGCCATATTAAAACCAACCAGGGAGATCACACACACTGTCTATCCTGTGATCGATTCAGGGGCCACTGGCTGCTTCATGGACATTGCTTTAGCCCATAGTCTTAACTTGCCGCTAATCAAAAAGGAACATCCTGAGCCCGTACAAGCAGTCGATGGCACGTCCCTGACTTCTGGCCCGATCAAACATCAAACTGCCCCTCTTGAGGTTGTGTTACAAGGCACACATAAGGAGATCCTGTCATTCGATCTCATCACCACACCACAGTTCGGTATCATTCTGGGTATTCCCTGGTTGAGACAACATAACCCTTTGATCAATTGGGGAACAGGACACGTATCATTTGAGTCAGAGGTATGTCAACATTATTGTCTGATAGAATCAGACTCCCTTGTCTCTCCTGCCATGATTCTTGGCGCCATTGGCCTCCTCCCGACTCATTGATGACACAGCGGAGGCTGCCACGTTACATACCGTAGGGGGCATCACGGCTAGCATCCCTGTTGAGTATCAAGATTTCCACATGGTTTTCAATAAAGCATCCGCGGAGGGTTTGCCTCCGCATAGGGCCTACGATTGCCCTATTGACCTCATTCCGGATGCCCCATACCAAAGGGTAGGATCTACTTGTTGTCACATTCCGAGGAAGAAGCCCTGAAGGATTACATACTGCAGGCTCTGCGTCTAGGTCATATCCGTCCCTCCTGTTCCCCGGCTGTTAGCCCTATATTCTTTGTGCCAAAGAAGGAAGGCGATCTACGCCCTTGCGTGGACTATAGACGGTTGAATGCCATCACCATTAAGAACAGGTATCCTATGCCACTCATCTCTACGCTGTTAGATAAGTTAACGAGCGCCTCTATCTTTACCAAGTTGGACCTGAGAGAGGCGTACAATCTGATCCGCATGCGGCGTGGCGACGAGTGGAAAACGGCCTTTTGTTCTCGACAGGGGTTATTTGAGTACACTGTGATGCCCTTTGGGCTCTGTAACGCTCCTGCAACATTCCAACGCTTCATCAATGATGTATTCTCTGACATCCTTGATGTATTCGTGGTGGTCTATTTAGACGACATCCTGATCTTCTCATCCTCTCTGGAAGACCATATTGGGCATGTAAGAGAAGTCCTCTCTCGCCTCAAAAGAAACGCCTTGTTCGCCAAACCCAAAAAGTGTTTGTTTCTTTCCCAAGAAGTAGAGTTCCTGGGTTTTCACATTACACCCGCTGGGTTGTCCATGAATCAGACGAAAGTATGTGCAATCACAGAGTGGCCTACCCCCGTCAACCTCAAGCAGCTCCAATCGTTTCTCGGCTTTGCCAACTTTTACAGGCGATTCATCGCCGGTTTTTCTGCCATCGTTTCCCCCCTGACCGCCCTCATCAGTCCTCATGTCCCCTTCATCTGGACGCCTGAACATCAAAGGGCGTTCGAGGCACTCAAGTCCAGGTTTGTTTCTGCCCCTGTGCTACAACACCCTGACCCGGAAATCCTGTTTGTTTTAGAGGCGGATGCCTCCTCTTTCGCACTAGGTGCTATACTTTCTCAACCTTCTTCTGCTACTGGGTTCTTGCATCCTATAGCTTACCATTCACGGAAACTCTCGGCAGCCGAGTCCCATTATACCGTAACCGAAAAGGAACTATTAGCCATTAAGGATGCACTTCAAACCTGGCATCACCATCTCATGGGGACGAAGCATCAAACAGTGTTATACACGGATCATAAAAACCTGCAGGATCTTGCCTCTCTGAAATGTGTGAACAGCAGGCAGGTGCGTTGGCATTTATTCTTCGCTGCATTTGATTTTGTGGTGAAGCATAGGCCAGCTCTCGCTCATGGTAAAGCGGATGCACTTTCACGTTCTCCTGGGGGGGTATCGCTTTCTACATTCCCGGACACATTATTGGGAAAGGGCCATGTCCTCTGCCTGTGTACACCATCCCTAACCATGCTTAGCACTATCAAAAAATTGGCCTATCAACACCCGCATGTACTCACTGAATGGGACATTACACTTCAGGAGGGACTGCCTTTCATTCAAGGGAAATTATTCCTTCCCACTAGCGATGTACGCAATCAGGCGCTTGCCTGGTCTCATGATGCTGCCATCAACGGGCATCCAGGGCAACAACGTACTTTGGAGTTACTACAACGTTGGTGTTGGTGGCCATCAATGAGAAGGGATGCAGCGAACTACGTGAACACCTGTGCGATCTGCGCCCAATGTGAATCACGCAGGGGACGTCCTTTGGGTTTGCTCCAACCTTTGCCCATTCCCCCCAAACCATGGCACACGGTCTCTATGGACCTTATCACAGACTTGCCCCGCAGACAAGGGTATGATACCATCTGGGTCATCGTTGATTCCTATACTAAAATGGCCCGTTTCATTCCCTGTACTGCATACCATCAGCCCCGGCATTGGCCCGTTTGTTTTTTAGGTCTGTCTTTTGTCTTTTCGGCCTCCCACAAGTCATCATATCGGACCGTGGATCGCAATTCACGTCCTGTTTTTGGCGCTCTCTGACCAAACTCCTGGGTATCGATGCCCGCTTCTCCTCAGCCTATCACCCGGAAAGCGATGGACAGACGGAGAGGGTGAATCAGGCTCTAGAACAGTTTCTGCGCTGCCTGGCCCTCCAGTATCAAGACTCCTGGTTCGATCTGCTCCATCTCGCTGAATTTGCCTATAATAATGCATGGCACTCGGCCACCGGCTTTTCCCCTTTCTATTCCATGTATGGCCAACACCCACGCAGCCTTCCACTTCATGACTTTCCTTCGGCCACTCCTGCTGCTACTGCTTGTGCCCGCGATCTAACTGAGGTTCATGCCC
Organism: Ambystoma mexicanum; assembly: GCF_040938575.1. Taxonomy (NCBI): domain Eukaryota; kingdom Metazoa; phylum Chordata; class Amphibia; order Caudata; family Ambystomatidae; genus Ambystoma; species Ambystoma mexicanum. Next base: position 107,035,516 of record NC_090938.1, on the reverse strand, counting down.
AAACCCTGATCCATCTCCGTGAGGCACAGAGAGCTATGAAAATGAAGGCGGACAAGAAGCGAGCGGTAGCACCTGTGTATCATGTAGGGGACCGTGTTTGGTTGTCGACTCGCCATTTACACATCCCGGGCTGTCGCAAACTTCTGCCCCGCTTTGTCGGCCCCTACAGAATTACTAAAATCCTGAATCCTGTAGCTTTGCGCCTTTCTATTCCATCAGCTTGGCGTATACACCCGATTTTTCATACTTCCCTCCTCAAACCCTACCTTGCCCCTACCCGTGTCCATACTCTGCCTGCTCCTGTCGCTGTCTCCGCACCCGATGTCTTTGAGGTCAGTGCCATTTTGGGTTCCTGTCTACACAGGGGTCAGCTCCAATACCTCGTGGACTGGCTGGGTTACGGTCCGGAGGAGCGCTCTTGGGTTTCCTCTCGGGACATCCAGGCCCCGCTTCTTGTTGCACGCTTCCATAGGGACCATCCCTCCTGCCCACGAGGTTGTGGGCCTTTGAGGGGGGACTCTGTTACATCTTCCACGTCTCCTACCTTACAAACTACTATGATTCCCAAAGGCGCACCTTTCCGCACGTCCACAACTCCCACATTACGTAGCTCCCGATGCTTACCTCCTGGCGTGCAGACGACGCGGCACCATTGCGCCCGTCATGGCAGGGGGCACCGTGACAGGCTTGGTGTCTATCGCCCTTCTCTCCGTTGGCAATGTAATTGGAGGTTCCCGTTTGGCCGGAGTCACTGTTGCTCATGTGGACCTGACCGTCACGTGAGGAGACCAAACGCAATCAGTATCACCTGACGACCCCACGCCTCAACGTTTCCCTGTTGAACACACCGTGACTTTTCCATTGGTTCAAATGCATTCGGAAACAAAGAAACGTTGCTTCACAGCTGGTTTTCCTCTCGGATATTGTGACGCTTTGTACTTACCAGGATTTGGTCACTCGGCAACGGTCTGCCTAACGGATTGCTCTCTCTACGCCCTGAACTTGCCTTGAATATCACCAGAACTCTTGGTCACTCGACAACGGTCTGTCTAACGGATTGCTCTATCTACGCCCTGAACTTGCCGTGAATATCACCGGTACTCTTGGTCACTCGACAACGGTCTGTCTAACGGATTGCTCTCTCTAAACCCTGAACTTGCCTTGATTAACTCTGGAACTCATGATTACTCAACCACGGCCTGACTAACGGATTGCTCCACGGACCACGATTTTCCATGTCACCTGGGCCTACGGTCTCTCGCTAGGCGTTCGCCTGGTCAAGCACTCTAAACACCAGTGCTTACCACCACCATACCAGAGTTTGTGGGGAGCCCATCTGAACCCAGGCTCAGGTCCAGTCACTCTCCTTCCTTTCTGGGTGGGCCTACAGTACACATAGGTAAGAACATTTAGTTACTATTCCTAGTATACCCTGTAATATTGCATTCCGTCCTGTGCTTAATCCCTCCTTGCCTTACAGCGCTCAAAGGGTCCTTCCGGCAGTTCCTGACTCCAGACTCGACGAACTACCATACCTGTGGCCTCAAGGACTGCACAGGCAGTGTTCCTAAATTGCCTGTGTTGTACTTGGGGACGGAGGTATTCATATCTGCAACCAGCAACTCTGTAACACCCTTTTTCCAACCCCGGGGTAAAGTCTTTATTATTGAACATGGGGGTGAAGGGGGATAGGTAGGTTGTGATTTCCTTATGTTGGACCAGTCTGTCCCAATTATCTGCAACTAGTTTGGTGATAGAGCTCAGGTACATATGGCCCGGCCGATACTGTCTGGGTAGCCACAAAACCTCCCCCAATTCGTGTCATGTGACCGCTCCGTCCATCTGAACCCAGTGTTTTCCTTCCCCCTCCCGCAGCCATTCCCTAATCACCTTTAGCTGGGCCGCTTCGTAATATTGACGGAAGTTGGGAAGAGCTAGTCCCTCCACTTTCCTCGGGGCCGTGAGTTACATCCTACTCACCCTTGCCCTTTTTCCCTCCCATATAAACTTGTTTGTTACCACCTGGAGCTCCTTAAAGAAGCTGGCCGGGACTGCTTGAGGGATAGCCTGGAAGAGGTAGAGCAGCCTCGGTAGGGTGACCATTTTAAGTGCCTCTAGTCTCCCCAACCAGGAGATCCGCAAGTTCCGCCATTTAAGGAGGTCTTTTTAAATTCTTTGCAGGAGTGGGGGGTAGTTTGCTGCATACCATCCTCGTAGAGCCAGAGTGATTCTCACCCCCAAGTACGTAATTCCCCCCGGTCGCCAGGCAAAGGGCGTCGTCCCCTTTAACTCCTCCCTCTCTTCCCTTGCCAATGTCAGGTCCATCAATTCGGATTTATGCATGTTAATGCGTAATCCGGATGCTTCCCCAAAGTCTTCTAGTAATAGCCTGCATTGCAAACTCGACTCTATGGGATTGGTCAGGGCAAGCAACTTGCCGTCCGCGAAGGCCGCCACCTTGTGCTGCCTACCCCCAAACGGTATTCCCTGTATTTCTTCAGATTCCCGAATTGCCTGCAGGAGGGGCTCCAAGTAAACCACATAGAGCAGGGGCGATAAGGGACATCCCTGTTTTGTACCTCTTTGGAGTTGGAATGATCTAGACAAAGTCCCATTAACCACCACCCTCGCTCGCGGATCCTCATAGTTCGCCTTGACCATCTGTAAATAAGTGTCCCCTAACCCCATTTTTTCCATGGTTTTGAAAAGAAAGGACCACTCCACCCGGTCGAACGCTTTTCTTGGGCTCTTTTTTTTGCTGAATATGACTACGTGACATTTCGACCAGGGGTGAAAAACGGGAAGGCCGATGCCCTTTCCTGTATGGGGGTGGAAGAGCAAGGGTATCAGACTCCTGACCCAATAGCAATCATCCTGAGTGACAAGCTCCTTGGAATCACAGCAACCATAACTCAGAAAGAATTACATGAAGAAATCCAAAACCTGAAGAGTCCGGAGCAATTACAAATGTGGAGTGCACAAGGAGAACATTACATGATAAAAGATCAGTTGCCCTACTTCAGGAATCGTTTATTCTTACCAAACCAAGAACTAAGAGAACAAGTCATGTCCGCTTATCATGATTCCTTGATCGAGGGCCACCCCGGAATCGCTAAAACCCTAGCCAAGGTAAAACAAAATTATTGGTGGCCCACTTGGCGTAAAGACATTATCCAATTCATCCTATCTTGTGGAGTGTGTGCTCAAAACAAGTCATCCAAGCAGAAACCGGCTGGGCTATTACAACCATTGGAAATCCCACCAGCACCCTGGTACACGTTGTCCCTCGATTTTATTACTGACTTATCACCCAGTCAAGGTTTTAACACTATTCTTGTTGTTGTGGACCTATTTTAAAAAATGTCACATTTCATTCCTCTTAAGGGGCTCCCAAATGCTTCCACTCTGGCAAAGGTATTTCTTGAAGGCATCGTACGGCTCCATGGGTTTCCTTCAGTTTTAGTCTCAGACCAAGGTACTCAGTTTGTATCTAACTTCTGGAGAAAATACTGCTCTATGGCCCAGATCGACCACCGGCTATCCACTAGTCACCATCCCCAAATGGATGGTCAAACTGAGAGGACAAATCAGACGCTCGAGCAGTATCTGCGTTGCATGTTACACCAAGCTGAAGGAAGCTGGTTCGACCTATTATGGATAGCTGAATATGCTTATAATAATTCCCTACACACCAGCACTGGGCAGACACCCTTTTATACCATGTATGGCAGGCACCCACGTACTTCTGAGTTGGACATTCCTACAACCCTGGAAAAGCCAGCAGTCAAAACCTTGCACACAACCATTTCTCAAACCTTTAAAAGGGCAGCTGAACACCTACTTCAAGCTAAGAATCGCCAAAAGAAGTTTGCTGATCAACACCGAGCAAAGCCCCCCAACTACCAACTGGGAGACAAAGTCTGGCTGGCGTCTAAACATGTGTCCATTAAAGGAACCCGAACTTTCCGTCCAAGATACCTGGGTCCATTCACCGTCACCTCCGTGATAAATCCTGTGGCGGTCAGACTAGCTTTGCCGTCAAACATGCAGATTCATCCTGTGTTCCACGTGTCTCTCCTTAAACCTGTTCAACCTGGGACCCGGGTTGCAACGCCACCGCAGCCAGAAGTAGTCGCCGGGGAGCCAGAATTCGAAGTCAAGGACATACTGGATTCAAAGTACGTCAGATCCAAATTATACTACTTAGTAGACTGGAAGGGGTATGGTTCACAAGACAGGACATGGGAGCCTTGTGAGTACATCCATGCATCTCGCTTGCTTAGACGATTTCATCAAAACCATCCAAACAAACCAGGACCAGACAGAAGAGCCACCTTGAGAGGGGCCTTGGGGGGAGTGCTGTCATGATTCCTGCCACTCATGTCCCCAGCCCTCCAAGATGTCAGGCTGGAGCCAGGCCACGATCACCTACATGGCCCTCAAGGGCCTCTCCATCCCTCCAAAGACCCACTTGGAGTCAGACTTGGCGCTTGTGGCACCAGACTCACTCACTCCCGTAGGATAACATTGGGGATTGGACTTGTAGTGCATTGTTGGGGACAAGATGGATACCCCCACATATTTCGGTTCCCAGAACTGCATGTGCAGTCTAGTCTTTTGGGTGTTGTTCAGCCCAGAGACACCTGGGATACCCAGAGACTATTTAAGCCACGTCCAGGCTGAGAAACATGCTTTGTGTTTTCTGCACCTGCAGCGTGTCACTCACCGTGTTCGGATCGGTCTCCAGTAGGCCTGCATCTTTCTTCTGCACTCAGCTCCTGCAAGCACAAGAACACCGTTAGTAACAGCCTTACCTTGCGGCACTTCTGCCCATCATTCATCGCTTCTTCTGTTCTGCGGGCATCTTCGGCGGTGTCATTCCCATCCCGGCACGCGCTTCCTAAGTAAAAGGGAAAAGGACAGAAAAAAGGCATTAGTAAGCATTCAGCAAATCTTCGCTTATTTTTAAAGACTGTACGAGCTTCAAACGCTTACCTGAATCCCAGCCGCTCTGGGGGAACTCTGTCTCCGGAACTTCTCATCCATCTGCAAGAGGGAAAAGACACTCCAGGTTAGTGTGGAAACATCTAGAGGCGCCGCATACCGCGCTTACTCACCGCATTTCTTCTTCATAACCGGCATCCACGCTGAAAACATTGCGGCACCTAAAAGACATAGAAAAAGAGCTCAGTTCAATACAAATACGAAAGGGTCGCATCACACATCGCGCTCTCACTCACCTTCAGCGTTACTCATCTCAGCAGCACGTCGCCATCCCCGGACACCGGCCATCATCTAAGGAAGGAAAGGAACGAAGTTAGAGAACTGTTCAAAAGACTCATTATACTTACCTGTCGGACTCTTGCCAGTGAAGTAACTAGGCAGCAACGAGCCTGCATCAATCAACGCGCCCCTTTGCTGAAAGCAGGATGGAGAGCACAATTTCCAAGAAAACAAGGCGAGCTGTGGATCAAAGGGAAGGGTAGGACCCCGGAGAAGAAGGGGTTCAAGCACACAGAGACAATAGGGAGTTAAACTCTACCAATCCTGTGTTTCAGGCCCAGTCTCCAGTCGAGTATACTCCAGGGAAGGGTTTGAGGTCGTAAGAGGTCAGAACAGGCTGAGTGACGTCCCCGTGGATACCAGGTGAGAGTTACAGACATGGTGAACGCCAATATGGCAAACGGCACAAAAAAACTAATCCACCGGATGGAAGACCGGAGAACTGCCACCAGGGCCACAACCCCCGTGTGGCCTGAGACCCCAGAGAGGTTCCCCGACCACCGGAGGCCGAAGGAAGAATGGCGTACAAGGGCACACCAGACACACCACCCACAGGAGAGGCCACAGGCCCCACAACAACTCCTCAGAAGCCCAAGAAGCAGGAGGCCAGAAAACCAGTAGACAGGAGAACAGTAGACGAAGAAGGAGATAGGCCCACGGGACCAGCCAAATAATGAACGCCAAGCGACTACGTAGAGGCAAAAACAGAAGCACCAGGACCCACCGCCACCAGAGAACCCAGAGAAGCCTTTGCACCCTCTCCAGGGGCCAGAGTACCAGCCATAACCGAAGGAAAACACGGCCCCAATGAACACTAGGCCCGGGAGGGCACAAAGCGGGAACCCCACCAGGGGACTCAAGAACCCCAAAAGCCAGAGAGTCTGACAGACCAAACAAAGAAATGAAAGGGACAACACCCCAGCCCAACCAGCCAGCTGACCACACAGGGGAAAAACAGAAACCCTGAAAAGGGAAGGCATTCACCACGGGGGTCACCAAGACGGCAACAACAAAAAAACCTGGCTGACTGCAACCCAAGGGTGACAGAAACCAAAAAGCCCCTTCCTCGGTCGAAAACACCCAGAAACCCACAGGGAAGGGAGAAGCCATGTAAGCAAGTGACCCAGAAACCCAGGGACGCCGACCAGCCTTCCATCAGAACCAGAGGGAGAAGCATCCCCAGAGGCACCTACCGGAACTCACCACCATCATGAAACAACATGACTCATGGAGATCCAGGAGGAGCAGGTCCGACTCCAGAGGAACCCAGGACCAGAATGACAGCAGAGGAAAACCCCCAGCCCTGGTAGGCCAGAGCAGCCACCAAAGCAGCGGCCCCCTGCAAACAAACCCCAGGGACACAAGCATGCAAAGATGGGATGAGAGGGCAGCAGACCAGAAAGGCCTGTGGGGTTAGAAAGACCAGCCAAAACCAGTCCCTGGACCTCGCCAAGTACCCAGGCAGCAGAGGACCACTGCACGTGCCTCAGAGGGCGAGAAGTGCAACAGAGGGTACCACTCAAAAAAACCCACAGCCAGCCCCAGAAGAGACCTAGATGAGGAAGAGGAGGAGGCCCGGAAAGCAGAGAACAGCTGCCAGAACTCGTCCGGATGTATGCAGGCACGGAACACATAGCGAACCTCACCCTCCAAGGAGCCCCAAACAGCATAGGGCCCCAAACAGAGCCACAGAGGTGGCCAAGCCAGAGTCCACCGCACAGTACCCACTGTCACAAACCGGGGAAACTAGCATGTGTGGAATAGATGGAAATACGTCCGCCATTAGAATGTTCCACTACGTTGTTTCCGCAACGTGATTTGTGGTCTAGTTTATTCCAACATGGCCGCCGTCGAGTGTATTTACTACTCTTCACCCGGCGGATTGGCGCGTTGCAACTTCTTGGTTCTCCTCGTTGCCTGCACTCTGGATCATTTCCCTTGGCGGTGGTCCGCCCGCTCCTCTACTTACCTGGTTATCTTCCTACAGTTGTGCTCTCTCTCTCGCTCCTCTCCTCTGCTCGTTCCAGTGCCTTTCTAGGTATCACTCTCTCTCTCTCTTTCTCTCATTTTCTGTTTCCCTTTTCTGTTTGTGTGCTCGATAGTGCTCCTATACCTTTTGAGATTTCTATTATTTCCTGTTTCTTCTTTTGTTCCCTGGTACTCATCCTTAGTTATTCCTGTAGCTCCTTTCTGGCGCTCCTTAGAGAACATCCTTTCCCCTAGCCTGCAGCTACTCTTCCGGATCTGTGTTTTCAAGTTCATTTCAAAACCAGGCGATTGTTCCATTCCTTGTGAAGATCCTGTTTTTTTTTATGCCAGTGGCTTTTTCCCCTGCAACTTTTCGGCTGTTGCGGAGAGGAGCCACCGGGGATCCCCAGCACTGGAATCACAGTGGCTTCCTTTCGAGGCAGACCGTATCTGCTCAAAAAAAAGAAAAAAGAAGCCCGGTGATCTCAGCGAAAGAAGCTGGACTATTCTTCAACGACACCAGGTGAGGAGGAAGGGGCATCCGGTGAACTCCAATTCCTAAGTGAAGAGGAGGACATTACTGACAAGCCAGATAGCATTATTGAAAATTATGATAGCTTGCAACACCAAATGGAAGTTATGGCCCCCTATAGCAGATACAAGAACTAGTGGCAGCTGTTCAAAATCTTAACCTTGAGGTTCAGGCGCTTAAGACTGACAGTGCAGCGCTACAGCAGAGAGGGGCCGCTCGAGAACAACAGTCAACAGATCTCCCCCCTTTACCACTGGTGTCTGGAAAATTTGATGGCTCTGAGAGGAAGGTGAAGGAATTCTTGGACGCCTGTAACATTCACTTCGCCTTCAGAAAGATCGCCTTTTCTACTGATATGCCAAAGTGGGCTTCATGGTAACTCATATGACAGGAAATGCCTTGGCCTGGGTGACTCCACTAGTATCTCAGTCCGATCCAGTACTACAAGACTTTACAGCCTTCATAGATCTCTTGAAACAGACATTCCTCAGGACGGAATCTGCCTATGTAGCCAGTGAAGACCTGCTAGATGTAGCCAAGGAAATACCGATTTACTGACTTACATTTCTCTCTTCAAGAAATTAGCTGCTGAGGCGGGTTGGCAAGAACAAGCCCAATACACCATTTTCCGCATGGGGCTCAAAGAAGAACTCAAAGATGAGCTCGCCAGAATTTCTTGTCCCGAGACTTTAACAGATCTTGTCACTGCAGTACTAAGAATACATTTCCGCTTGACAGAGCAAAAGAATGAAAAGAAGAAGTATCACAGTCCTGTTCTCTTACCGGAAGCTAACCCCTCGCCTATCTCACCTGCCACGCACCCATCCAGAGATTAACCTATGCAAATAGGAACTACACGACCTGCGTTGACTCCAGAAGAGAGGAAAAGAAGAAGAGATGGTAGTCTCTGTATGTACTGTGGTTCTTCAGCTCATCTATTGAGGGACTGCCCAGACGTTCCCCCTAGGAGGCCGGGAAACGAACTTCCTCGATAGTTAATAGGACCGACTATCGAGGGGCGACCTCCAGTCCCTACACCACCCTTTCAGTCACCTCAGCCAATTCTTCAGAAGATTCGTGCCTCATCGTGGTTGCGGTTAAGATCCAGTTCAGAGGGAGAGAAGTCGACACTCAGGTACTGCTACACTGCAGAGCAGCAGGAAATTTCCTCGACACCATATGGGCCGACAAAGTGGGTCTACAAAGAATCGCCAAGACGGAAGACCAAAAGGTGGAAGGAGTGGACGGAACCCCATTGTGTTCCGTCTTATTACTCATACTACAGAGGAAGTACAAGTCTTCATTAAACAACATTCTGAAAGGATGAGATTCGATATCATCCGTGCGGCCCACTTTCCGGTCATCTTGGGTATTGGATGGCTCAGAAGACACAATCCTACAATAGACTGGACCAACAACCTTTTGAGTTTCCATTCCAAATACCGTCAAGAGAAATGGCATCCCCAACCTCTGTTTGAAACTGTGAAGACTATATGCTCGACTGAAACTAACTACATTCATTGCATTCCTGGTTATTTAACCGAGTTTTCTGAAGTCTTTCAGGAACAGTCACCCATCAAACTTCCTCCTCACAGACCAGAAGACTGCAGAATCGACTTAGTCCCTCAGGCTTTGGTTCCTTTTGGCAGAATGTACCCCCTCTCTGTGTCGGAAAAGGAAGTACTTAGGCGCTATCTTGATGGCAATCTCGCTAATGGACTCATTCGACCATCCCGGTCTCCAGCCGGGGCATCCTTGTTCTTCATTCCAAAACGAGACACCAAGGAATTCAGGCCTTGTATAGACTACCGAGGACTAAATAAGTTAACCATCAATGATTGCTACCCCATGTCTATCATTTCAGAGGTGCTAGAAGCAGTTCAAGGCTCTGTGGTATTCACAAAACTGGACCTTCGGATCTCTTATCACCTGCTCCGCGTCAGAGCAGGGGATGAATGGAAGACTGCCTTCTGCACTCCATACGGTCTGTTTGAGTATCAGGTAATGCCGTTCGGGCTAGTCAATGCTCCATCCATTTTTCAACGATTCATGGATCGTATGTTCTCTGATTTATTGGGCCAAACCATGGTGGTCTACCTGGACGATATACTGGTTTATTCCCAAGACCAAGAGGAGCATAAACATCATGTTAAGGAGGTACTACTTCAATTGCATAATCTTCTGATTAAGCCCGAGAAGTGTGCATTTGCAAAGTCGTCAATATCCTACTTAGGGTTTATCCTTTCAGACCAAGGAATTACCATGGACCCTAAGAAGGTAGATGCTATTTTGGCCTGGCCACCTCCTTCCTCGGTCAAAGAGATCCAACGATTTCTTGGGTTGGCAAATTTTTTAGCGGAAATTCATTCCAGAATTCTCACAACTCACACTTCGCTGCTAAAAAAGTACTCTGCTCCTTTGAACTGGTCAAGGGAAGCCGATGACAGCTTCACCCCCTTGAAACAAAGATTCTGCACAGCTCCTGTTCTAAAACAGCCTGACCAACTACAGCCCTATATACTGGAAACCGATGCTTCAGCTGCAGCAGTGGGTGCCATTCTCCTGCAGTCAAACCAAGGCCTAGAACATCCTATAGCCTATTTCTCAAAAGACTTTAAGGCCAAGCCAACTGAACTATTCTGTAATAGAGCGAGAGCTATTGGCTATGAAATTGGCTTGTCTGGAATGGAGACATTTACTCAAAGGAAGTCTACATCCCTTCCAGATAAGAACAGATCACAAAAATCTTCAGATTCTCAAACAATAGGAATGCTACAATACCCGCCAAGACAGATGGGTGCATTTCTTTGCCCAGTTCCAGTTCAGCATAACTTACATACCAGGTTCCCAGAACCAGATCGCTGATGCTTTGTCTCGTAGAGAGGACACTGACAAAGACTCTACACACAGGAAAGAACTGATGTTTCCCCATACAAGGATTGTGTCGACGGTGGCGTCTTTTCTACAAAAGGTAAAAGAGGCATCTCTTCATCTGAAGGACCTACCTCAGCCCTTGGGAAACTACCGGTAGAGAAGAGGGATGGGCTGTACTTTACCCGAGGAAAGTTGATCATTCCATCTGCTGATCTGAAACAAAGGGTTCTTCAATGGTGTCATGACACTAAGATTGCCTGCCATCGTGGTACTCGAGGTACCTTGGAATTGCTCCAAAGGTCTTTTTTTGGCCCAACATGAGAGCGGATACACAAGAATATGTTCAAACCTGTCTAGTTTGTTTACAGAGCAAGCATCTAACTCAGAAGCCATTAGGTTTGCTTCAACAGGAACCTGTTCCACTCGGCCCCTGGAAACACATCTCTACGGACTTTATAGTAGATTTACCTATCTCCAACGGTTGCACTTGTATCATGGTCACAGTGGACTCCTTCTCCAAATTGGTGCATTTTTCTCCTCTGGCTGGAATGCCCTCCGCTTCTGTTATGGCAGACGTCTTTTTGAAAGACATCTTTAGGCTCCACAGTCTCCCCCAGAAGATAGCTTCTGACCGTGGTAGTCAATACACCTCCAAATTCTGGTCAGTCTTGTGCAAGAGACTAGGTATAGAAAGAGCTCTGTCATATGGTTTCCATCCCCAAACCAACGGCCAGACCGAGAGGTTAAATGGAACATTGGAACAATATCTTAGATGCTTCATCAACCAACAACAAGACGACTGGGTACCTTTACTCCCCACCGCAGAGTTTTCTTATAACAACTCAGTGCATAAAGCGCTTGGTATCAGCCCTTTTCTCTGTACCTACGGTGTCCACCCCCAATCCATAGTATCAGGGACCTATAGGAATGGCCACTGGGTCAGCGATATCCTCCTCGCCACTTGATAAACAGAGCTCCCCCAAAGTACCTTCCTCCTCCTTGTTGTGAAGCTTTTGTTGCAAGTGTGTTTGGTAAGGGGGAAGATGTGTTGTGATGTGCTTGGTTAGTCTGATGGGGTTTGTCATGTGATTTATGATGTCACCAGAATGCCTGTGGAATGTTGATGCATGAGTGGGAGAATGCTGTGATGAGAGTTCTATGTTGTGTCAGTTGAGCCCTCCCTCCCTGGGTGATGGGTGCCGGTGTCTTTGTCTTTCTCTCTCCTTATTGCTTATGTCTGAATCCTGTAACTGTAACCGTAAAATAAGAAATGAAGTAAACTTATCAAGTAACCTAAAGCTGCCTGGACTGAGCTTTATAACACTCCTCACCTGAAGAAGACGAATAGTTGAGCTTCTTCCGTCTAGGGTGTTGCACTTGAGTCTTCTTTTTGGAGAGCAGATACAGTCTGCCGCGAAAGGAAGCCACCGTGACCCTTTACAGGGAAACCATGGTGGCCCCTCTCCGTGATAGCCAATAGTATGAGGGGAAAAAGCCACCAGGCACAAAAACCCTCGATGTCGAAGTAACTGGACAGTGGAAGATGGTCCGTTAGCGAAGTCCAACCAGGGAGGAATACAGATTTCCAGAGGAGAATACAATGGAAGTGAGAGGAATGCAGGCGAACAGCAACGGTAACAGATGCGGAAGGAGCGAAAAACACAGGGAGAACAGGAGGAAACCAGCCGAAGGAAGGCAGGTAAGATGGGAACAGGGGAGGAAAAGGAGGACTGGAAGGGATCAGAGAGAGGCGAACAGGTCGCAAAAGGAAGTAGAACTAGGAGCGCTAAAGCAACACGGGAAAGCACAGTTGCAACGCGCTGAGCCGGCGAGAAGTGAATAGTGATATACTCAGGCGGCGGCCATGATGGAAAAAGACTAGACTGCGGATACTCATTTCCGAGAAAACGTGGCGGAACAGTATAATGGCATCGGAGTCTCCATCGCCGCCAAACTCGCCAGGCGCCTGTGGTCGTGACAGTATGCCCCCCCCCCGAGGACCCCTTCCTCCCGGTTTGTCCGGATGAAGACTGTGATACCGGGACAGCAAATGGGGGGCATGTATTTGTGTAACCGGTTCCCAAGTATCCTCGGAAGAGGGGTAGCCCTTCCAGTGTACGAGATACTCAAGGCGCACTCGATGGTACAGAGAGTCTCGAATCTGGGAGACTTTGTATTCTTCTGAGGTAGAAGTGGGTAGGATCATCAACTTCGGTGTTACCTGTTTCCTAGTGTCTGGTACAAAAGGTCTTAGGTAGTTTTAAACGATGAACCGTGGAGAGAATTTGGATGGACGGACCCAACGGGGCAAAACCTTGGTGGACAACATAACCCTCGTGCCCTTCTCCCAAGTGGGTACTTGTCTCCGATGTCTATCGGCTTGCTCCTTATTCCGTCGACTGGTTTCCCTTAGACTCCTTTCCGCTGTGTCATGAGCTTCTTTGAGCCGGTTGAGGGAGGCTCCAAAGACGGAACATTAGTCTCGTTCTAGGATGTAGGTAGAAAGGACTGGGGATGGAATCCGTAAGTACAAAAAAAACGGCTGATGCCTGTAGCGGAATGCACCGCATTATTGTAGGCAAACTCAGCTGTAGGAAGTAGGGCCACCCAGTTGTCTTGTTGCTGATTTGTAAAACATCTCAGATACTGTTCCAGCGTCCCATTGAGTCTTTCGGTCTGGCCGTTTGTTTGGGGGTGGTAACCCAAAGAAAGGGCTCTTTCCATGCCCAGATGTTTACACAAGGCCGCCCAAAATCTAGAGGTGTACTGGGTCCCTCGATCGGACACGATCTTCTGGGGTAATCCATACAAACCGAAGATATCTTTGAGAAACACTTCTGCCATCAGGGAAGCCGCCGGTAACCTGGACAGGGGAGAAAAATGAGCAAGCTTGGAGTAGGAGTCCACAGTAACCATGATGCAAGTACAACCTTGAGAGCTTGGTAGTTCAACAATAAAATTGGTGGAGATGGACTTCCAGGGTCCTACAGGAATGGGGTCTTGCTGTAATAACCCCAAAGGACTTTGGGTGGAGTACTTGTTCTGTTGACACACTAGACACGACTGTACATATCTCTGTGTATCGGCCTTCATGTTTGGCCAATGAAAAGAACGTTTGAGCAGTTCCAGCGTACCTCTTATCCCTCTATGTCCGGCAGTCTTGGAATCGTGACACCACCAGAGAACCTGTTGGTGATGTTTCTGAGTAGGCAGAAACAACCTCCCGTGGACGAAAAATAGTCCATCCTTAACACAGACTGGCAGCCTGTTAGTGTCCAAAGAAGACACATCCAGGGAGGCTTCTCTTACCTCCTGCATAAAGGAGGTCACCGTTGAGATAATACGTGTATGCGGGAACATCAACTCCCTTCTGTAGGTAGGGCTCGAGTCATCCCTGCGGGACAAGGCGTCCGCAATCTGGTTCTGGGTACCCAGTATGTAGGTAATGGAGAAATGAAACTGGGCAAAGAAGTGTGCCCATCTGGCTTGTCTGGTGTTGAAGCATTCCTGCTTTTTGAGGACTTTTAGGTTCTTATGGTCGGAACATATCTGGAAGGGGTGAAGGCTTCCTTGAAGCAGATGTCTCCACTCGAGGCAAGCCAACTTCATGGCCATCAGCTCCCTCTCGATGACTGAAAAATTCTGTTGGCTTGTGGTTAAAGTCTTCGAATAATAAGCCACTGGGTGTTCACGGCCTTGGTCTGATTGGAGAAGAACAGCTCCTACGGCTGCTGCTGAGGCATCAGTCTCCAGGATGAACGGCTTCAGTTGATCAGGCTGCTTAAGAATGGGTGCTGAACAGAAACGTTGTTTCAGGCAAAGAAAACTGTTTTCTGCGGCACTTGACCAAACAAAGGGTTCGGATGTTTTCTTCAATAAGGAGGTGATGGGAAGAGTTAGTTCAGAAAACTCTGGAATTAACTTTCTGTAAAAGTTTGCCAGTCCCAAAAACCTTTGGATCTCCTTGACAGAGGTGGGTGATGGCCAACCTAGGATGGCTTCGACTTTTTTGGGATCCATGATAATCCCCTTTTCAGAGATGATGAATCCCAGGTAGGACAAAGAAGACTGGGAAAAAATACATTTCTCCGGCTTAACAAGAAGACGGTGTTGTTGTAGTCTGCGTAGTACCTCTTCAACTTGGGAAACATGTTCCTCCTGCTTGCGGGAGTAGACCAGGATGTCATCTAAGTAGACCACAGTATTCTGACCCAACAGATCCGAAAACAAACGATCCATGAATCTTTGGAAGATCGAAGGCGCGTTCACCAGGCCAAACGGCATCACTTGGTATTCATGCAGGCCGTAGGGAGTGCGAAAGGCAGTTTTCCATTCATCTCCCGTCCTTATCCGGAGTAAATGGTAGGCATTGCGGAGATCGAGCTTGGTCAATATTACCGAGCCCTGAACAGCTTCCAGGATCTCGGAAATTATGAGCATGGGGTACCGATCCTTGATGGTAACTGTGTTTAGACCCCGATAGTCGATGCACGGTCTCAACTCCTTGCTGTCTTGCTTGTGTATGAAAAACAATGAGGCTCCGGCAGGTGACTTGGAAGAGCGGATAAGTCCGTTAGCAAGATTGTCGTCGAGGTTGCGCCTGAGTACAGCCTTTTCTGATAGTGAGAGAGTATACATCCTTCCAAAAGGAACCGAGGCCTTGGGAACTAGGTCAATACTATAGTCTTCAGGTCTATGTGGGGGGAGTTCAAGGGGGACCTGTTCCTGGAATACTTCCGAAAAGTTCGAGAAACAACTTGGTATGCAATGAATAGAGCTCTGCTCCGTGGCACTTATCGTCTTAACAGTTTCGTGCTGGGGTTCTGGTAGGCATTCCTTCTGGCAATATTTGGAATGAAAACTCAACAGGTTGTTAGTCCAATCCACTTTTGGTGTCACAATCACTGAACTTAAGGGAGGAGGATTTCAATCCCCTCTCCCGAACCACAGAAGCCGAATGGATCGACCCCTCCCACCGTGGTTGGCACAGGCGCCTGAAGTTCGAATTACAGGTAGCCACGTGGCAGCCAATGGGGGGAAGAAGGAGTTAGGGAAAGGGGATGGACGAATAAAGGGAAGGAAGAGAAGACAACAAGACATAAACAGCAAAAAACTCCTACAATTCCTGAATAGTACCGTAAAACTCCTATAACCTGACCTGACCCCTTCTTCAGAAATTAGTAGAAGAACACATAATTTTCCTACAATACAATACATAAAGCACTAAACATGACCTCTTGTAGGTTAGCAAACATGACTTAAAGCCCAGACAGATAGAGAGTACTGAACACTGAGACACACACATGCCTCAAAAACATGGATTGTCACAAAATCACTGTACTTAGCACAGCGCTTTTCTCCATGTGGGAAAAGCAATAGGACTGGTAACTGCAGATTAGCTGCAGCTGCCAATCCTCTTATCACATTAGACATAAACAAATAGAAGCACCCAATGCACCCATAATAGTATTATGATGACACACTTAACTCATGATCCGGACGTTTCCTTATTACGTCCGGACGTTAAAGAACGAAGCATTTGCTTTTGATTCGTGTCACCGCCGCAGCCCGGCAAGAACAAACACACACATGCACACTTAGCTGATGGTCCGGGAGCCTCCTGAGGCTAACCCAGACCTGTAGTGCTCGAACTGATCAGAATGCGTTCACCGCCGCGGCCCGGGGATGCCTTGATGCCGAGCCAGTGTGATTCCTTCGCGCTGCCCACGCCTCTCGTGTTGCTGCTCCGATACTGCTGCCGCCGCCGGCACCACCGCCCGTGCTCTCCAACATCAATCATCAGCAACTGAGCACGGGCGGGCGGCCGTTAAGAACCCCAACTCTAATTGCCAAGTGCCTGCAGCTGGGTACTGGCGGGCCCAAAAAACTATAAATTCCCCCATGCCTGCTCGGAATCGTAGTTTATGTATGCCATACCCGCTTCCTCCTGCACCACTATCCCTTATTCCTGACATTACCTCCCCTTCCAGGGCTCTTCCCAGGACCTGCCTTTTCCGGATATTTTGCATGAAACATTCTTACCAGGCGAGGTGCATGCACAGCACTAGCAAGTTCCCAGGAGCAGTCTTCCAGTCCATATCCAACCCACTGGATCAGATATCATAACACTTGCCTTCTCCTTTTTGAGTCCAAAATCTGCTTTACTTCATATTCCACATGACCCTCCTTGTGGATGGCTGGAGGTCTTTTTACTTGTGTTCCAGGCACTGCAGGTTTAAGCAGACACACATGGAATACCGGGTGGATTCTCAAAGACTTAGGCAAACATAATTTCACAGCAACTCTGACACAATCTTTTCTATTTCAGAGATCCTATTAGAGGCAAATTACGTGTGGATAGCCACACCTTATTCCCCACCTTGTACTGAGGAGCCTCCCGTCTCTTTTTATCTGCATACATCTTATAATGGGTTTTTGCATATTCAAGATTATCTCGCGCCTTCTGTCTGATGTTTAGAAGCAACTGTTTTCTGTTTTGGAGTATTGGAAGGTTTTCAACATCTGGTAGCTGCTCCGGTAACATTTCCTGTACCTGCCCATACAAGCACTGATTTGGAGACATCCCCAGGGAAGCAAGTTCAGCATTATTATAGGTGAATTCAGCTAACCATAATGCTTGAACCCACAACTCCATTCCCTCATGTAAATAACAGCGCAAGTATTGCTCAAGCATCTGGTTTACTCTTTCAGTTTGTCCATCGGTCTGGGGGTGATAACTAGTGGACAGGGCACAATTGATTCCTAGGATCTGACAGAAAGCGCGCCAAAACTTTGAGGTAAACTGTGGTCCCCTATCTGACACAATAGTCCGTGGTAGTCCATGAAGTTGAATGACATGCTGCAGAAACAATTCCGCCAATTCCCCTGCTCCTGGAATACCTTTACAAGGCACAAAGTGAGCCTGTTTAGATAAGTAATCCACTACCACCCATATCGTATCATACTGGTCATCCGGTGGTAAGTCTGTGATAAAGTCCATGGATATGTGTGTCCATAGTTTGGTGGGAGTGGGCAATGGTTTAAGTAGACCTGCCTTCTTTGTGTGATCCGCTTTACTTTGCACGCATGTTTCACATTCCTGCACGTACCTGGTTACCTCTTGTCTCAAATTTGGCCACCAAAAGTATCTTTCCACTAGAGTCTGTGTCTTTTTACTCCCTGAATGTCCAGCCAAAAGAGAGTTATGACACCAATGCATAGCCTTCTTTTGCAGTTCCAAAGTAGGCAAATATAATCGGCCATCGTAATAAGGGAGATTCTCTTTAAATGTTTCCAAAGGATTATTCACTCCCCAACTCTGATTCTTTTGATTCCTCATTGCCTGTTCCACCTGCTTCATCAATTTGGAGACCACGGCTCCTACCGCCCTTTCTGCCGGGATTATAGATTTTGTTTCAGATACCATGTTGTCCATATTTTGTTGATGGGATAATGCATCCGCCTTTCCATTTCTTTTCCCTGGCCGGAAGGTCACCACAAAATCAAACTCGTTAAAGAATTGGGACCACCGTAATTGTCTAGGACTCAATGTGTGAGCCGTTTTGAAATACTGTAGGTTTTTGTGATCTGTCACTACCAACACCTGATGCTTAGCCCCTAGTAAATAATGTCTCCATTCCAGAAAGGCTGCCCTAATAGCTAATAATTATTTATCAGTGATGGAATAGTTTTGTTCACATAGAGTGAGCTTTCGTGAATAGTAGGCTACTGGGTGCCAACTCCCTTCTGGATCCTTCTGAGATAGCACAGCCCCTATTGCCATATTGGACGCATCAGTTTTCACTTGAAACATCCTATCTGAGTCTGGGTGTCGTAATACTGCAGCTGAGGTAAATGCCATCTTTAGTTCTTGAAAAGCTTTTTCCGCCCCCACGTCCCAACAAAAACTTGTTGCCTTTCTTAATAATCTTGTTATAGGTGCCACAATCTGAGAGAAATTAGTAATGAATCGTCTATAGAAATTAGCGAAACCCAAAAAAGATTGAATGACCTTAATACACTGGGGTTTGGGCCAATCCAGGACTGCTTGCACCTTACTTTTGTCCATAATTATCCCTTCCGGGGTCAATATGAAGCCCAAGAACTCCACTCTTTTCACATGAAAGGCACACTTTTCCAATTTCACATATAACTGATGTTCTTGTAATTTCTTTAACACTGCCCTTACATGGCTCACATGCTGCTCTTGTGAATTGGAATAAATTAGAATGTCATCAATATATACAATAACAAAGATGTCCAAAGACTCACTCAATACTTCCTGCATAAAAAACTGAAATGCCGCAGGAGCATTACATAAACCAAAAGGCATAACCAAATATTCAAATAATCCAAACTTAGTTCTAAATGCAGTTTTCCACTCATCACCTTCCTTGACACGAATCAAATGATAAGCTCCACGTAAATCAAGATTTGTATACACCACTGCTGTCTTTACTTGATCCAGCAGTCCAGAAATTAAAGGGAGTGGATATCTGTTTTTTTACTGTCACCTTGTTTAATGCACGATAATTAATGCATGTCCTCAACGTACCTTCTTTTTTTGGCACAAAAAACAATGGAGATGAGACTGGTGATGTGGAATGTCGAATGAATCTTTTCTTTAACATCTCATCCAAATATTCTTGCAGATGTTGATTTTCTGTTTCTGTTAATGCATATATTCTGCTACATGGCAATTTAGCCCCGGGTTCTAACTCTATGACACAATCATAGGGTCTATGGGGTGGTAATCGCTCCGCTCCTCCTTTGTCAAACACATTCACAAACTCTTGATATTGAGCCGGAGTCCCACAGCTCCCACCACTTGCACTGCCGGTGGCTGATCTGCCAGAAACAATGCAGGACTGACCTCCTCCTCAATGTGACCAATACATTCTGGATTCTCAAAGAAAATCTTTCTAGCCACCCAATCAATTCTTGGATTATGCTGAGTCAACCAAGAAATTCCTAAAATAAGACCAAACTGGGGAGCTGCAATTAAATCCAGTACAATGTCCTCCACATGTCCAGACTGACACCTCATTTCTATGGGTTGAGTTTGCCGACAAATGGGTCCTGAAATTAAAGGCGACCCATCCATCGACTGCACTCCTTCCACCTGAGTCTTTTCTCTCAATGGCAACCCCAACCTCTTAGCCAACTCAATGTCAATAAAGTTTCCAGTAGCCCGTGAATCTATCATGGCTGATACCATCTGTTGTGTACAAGCAAAAAATCAAGTTACCAGAATATACAAATGCGAATTACCTTTTCTTGAAGTATTTGCTACCCAAGTGGGGAACTTTTCTACCACTGAGCCTGACACCTGTGTTCCCCCTAAGGACGGCCAAGCCTTTTCCCGACTCGCCTTTGCTCTTATCTCCGCCACCTATCTTCTTGGGAGTATTTGGACAAGTACGAATATAATGTCCAGGTTGACCACAGTACAAGCACAAATTATTAGCCTTCCTCTGTTCCTTTTCCGTAGCCGATAAGGGAACTCTCACCCCTCCAATCTGCATAGGTTCCCCTTCACTGTTTCGGTTCACCCATCCTCTATCCAAGGGTACCACCTCTGGTTTTTTCCTATCTCCCTTTCGTTCATTCATCCGATGATCCAACCTTAGTGCTAAATCAATCATAGCTGTACAGGTGGTGGGCTGAGGCTCCACCTGTGCCATAGCATCTTTTAATTCTTCTTTCAATCCCTGATAGAATAAAACGGTCTGTTTATTCTCTGGCCAATCTGTTTCAATTACCAGTCTATTGAAGTGTGTCACATAAGAAACCAAATCTCTGGTACCCTGTTTTAATGCCAATAACTCCTTGTCTTGTGCCAATGACACTTCCCTTCGATCAAACAATCGGCCAAATTCTGCCAAAAAATTATCCCAATTGTACAGTAATGGATCATCTTTCTGTACCAATGATATCGCCCAAGCGGCCGCATCTCCTGTTAGGTATGAAATTACAAAAGCAGTTCTTGCTTGAATAGTCTCAAAGGCCGATGGTTTACAAAGAAAATGTAACCTACACTGAGTCAAGAACGTCATGCATTTTTTAGGGTCTCCAGAGAATCTTTCGGGCGCTGCCAAGGGCACTCTACTAGGAGCTTGCACCACAACAGTGGGCGTTCTGGTTCCTGTTCCTCCGGCAGAGGACCCTGCTTCCTCCAACGGAGTCCCTTGTGCTACCAATCCCTGCACTTGATTCTTCAGAGTGCTAGATTCCTGTCTTACGTGTATCAGTTCTACCTGAATGTCCTGTAGTGCCTTTAGCACTTCGGCTAAAGAGGGAGGGTTATCCATTTGGCCGGGGTGGTTCAGTAATCCCGAAATCGGGGGCTGATGATTCTGTCACAATCACTGAACTTTAGGGAGGAGGATTTCAATCCCCTCTCCCGAACCACAGAAGCCGAATGGATGAACCCCTCCCCCCGTGGTTGGCACGGGCGCCTGAAGTTCGAATTACAGGTAGCCACGTGGCAGCCAATGGGGGGAAGAAGGAGTTAGGGAAAGGGGATGGACGAATAAAGGGAAGGAAGGGTAGACAACAAGACATAAACAGCAAAAGACTCCTACAATTCCTGACTAGTACCGTAAAACTCCTATAACCTGACCTGACTCTTTCTTCAGAAATTAGTAGAACAACACATACTTTTCATACAATACAATACATAAAGCACTAAACATGACCTCTTGTAGGTTAGCAAACATGACTTAAAGCCCAAACAGACAGATAGAGAGTACTGAACACTGAGACACACACATGCCTCAAATACAAGGATTGTCACAAAATCACTGTACTTAGCACGGCGCTTTTCTCCATGTGGGAAAAGCAATAGGACTGGTAACTGCAGATTAGCCGGGTTGTTTTTCCTCTGTACTTTTAACGGAACTAGCTGCCAATCCTCTTATCACATTAGACATAGGGCCTCATTACGACCCTGGCGGAAATCGCGGTGCAAAATGCACCATGGAGCACGGCGGAAAGCTGCCGATAGCGCCATGGGGGTTGGCGGATTTACCGCCCCATTCCGACCTTGGCGGGGCGGTAAATCCCCATTCCCCATTTTACCCTTCCCCATTCCCATTTTTGCCCCATAGGGTATAATGGGAGTGGGGAAGGCGTTAATTACGCCACCGTAAAATACGGTGGCGTAATTAACAACAAGGTCCCGTAGCGCCATGGATTTCTCCGCCCGGAAAAACCAGGCGGAAAACGCTCCATGGCGCTACGGGAACTCGTAGTAGGGCGGACGGGTCCGCCGCGAATAACGCTGGCGTAAACCCACTCCGCCAGGGTCGTAATGAGGCCCATAGACAAATAGAAGCACGCATGCACCCATAATAGTATTATGAGGACACACTTAACTCATAGTCCGGACGTTTTCTTATTACGTCCGGACATTAAAGAATGAAGCATTTGCTTTTGATTTGTGTCACCGCCGCAGCCCGGCAAGAACAAACACACACATGCACACTTAGCTGATGGTCCAGGAGCCTCCTGCGGCTAACCCGGACCTGTAGTGCTCGAACTGATCAGAATGCGTTCACCGCCGCGGCCCAGGGATGCCTTGATGCCGAGCAAGCGTGATTCCTTCGCGCTGCCCATGCCTCTCGTTTTGCTTCTCCGATACTGCTGCCGCCGCCGGCACCGCCGCCCGTGCTCTCCAACATCAATCATCAGCAACTGAGCACGGGCGGGCGGCCGTTAAGAGCCCCAACTCTAATTGCCAAGTGCCTGCATCTGGGTACTGGCGGGCCCAAAAAACTACATATTCACCCATGCCTACTGGGAATCTTAGTTTATGTATGCCATACCCGCTTCCTCCTGCACCACAATCCCTTATTCCTGACAGTTGGATTGTGCTTCCAAAGCCAACCGATACCCAAGATGACCGGAAAATGTGCAGCACGAATTATATCGAACAGGATCTCCTCCTTGTGTTGTTGTATCGACACTTGTACTGCTTCCGTGGTATGGGTGATAAGCCCGGAGCATAGGGGTGTTCCGTCCACCCCTTCGACCTTTTGATCCTCTTTCTTAGCGATTCTAAGTAGACCCACCTTATCGGCCCATAAGGTGTCCAGAAAGTTACCTGCCGCGCCACAATCAAGTAAGGCTTGAGTGTCAACCACTTTGTCTCTGAAACAGACCATTAGGCGCAGATCTTCAGAAGGAGTTTCGGAGGTGACTGAGAGTGTAGTGTAGGAACAAGGAAGCGCCCCTCGGTATTCCGTCCCACAAGCTACCGAGGGCGTTCATTTCCCAACCTTCTAGGGGGCACATCAAGGCAATCCCTCAACAGTTGGGCAGCTGAACCACAATACAGATTTTTCATCCCGTCTCTTCTTCTTTTCTTCAGCGATTAAGGGGGACCTGGTGGTGCCGATTTGCATGGGTTCATCTCGGGCAGTCCAGGTTGCAGGTGAGGAGGCAGAAGTGCGAGATTCCTGGAATGGGGTTGTGGTACGGCCTTTCTTCCTTTCATTTCTTCGCTTGGTTAAACGGAATTCAATCCGTAATACAGCTGCTAGTAGATCCGAGAAGGTGTCCGGACGAGGAATCCTGGCTAACTCGTCCTTTAATTCCTCCCGCAAACCCCTGCGGAAGATCGTGTATTGCGCTTGTTCTTGCCAACCGGCTTCCGTAGCCAATTTCTTAAATGTGGATATGTAGGAAAGCAGGTCGGAGGTACCTTGCCGCACATCCAGCAAGTCTTCACTGGCAATATAGGCACACTCGGTCCTTAGGAAGGTTTGCTTCAGGAGGTCTTTGAAGGTGGCATAGTCCCGTAGGACTGGGTCTGATTGGGATACCAACGGGTTGCCCATGCCAAGACATTCCCAGTTAAATGGGTGATCATGAACCCCACCTTGGCATGATCCGTGGAAAAGGCATTGGGTCTGAAGGTGAAGTGAATATTACAGGCTTCAAGGAATTCCTTTACCTTTCTCTCCGTGCCATCGAACTTCCCTGACACCAAAGGTAAGGGGGGGTAAATCTGTAGATTGTTGTTCTCTGGCAGCCACTCTCTGCTGCAGTGCTGCATTGTCGGTCTTGAGTGTCTGGACCTCAACATTGAGGTTTTGGACGGCTGTCACTAGCTCCTGCAACTGCTGTGGCGTGTCCATAATCTCTTTCTTTAGGCGTTGCAAGCTATCAGGGACTGTGGACGGTCCTATAGGCATGGCCACTGGGTCAGCGATATCCTCCTCGCCACTTGATAAACAGAGCTAACCCAAAGTACCTTCCTCCTCCTCACCTGAAGAAGATGAATAGTTGAGCTTCTTCCGTCTAGGGTGTCGCACTTGAGTCTTCTTTTTGGAGAGCAGATACGGTCTGCCGCGAAAGGAAGCCACCGTGACCCTTTACAGGGAAAACCACGGTGGCCCCTCTCTGCGACAGCCAATAGTATGAGGGGAAAAAGCCACCAGGCACAAAAACCCTCAATGTCGAAGTAACTGGACAGTGGAAGACGGTCCGTTAGCGAAGTCCAAGCAGGGAGGAATACAGATTTCCGGAGGAGAATACAATGGATGTGAGAGGAATGCAGGCGAACAGCAATGGTAACAGATGCGGAAGGAGTGAAAAACACAGGGAGAACAGGAGGAAACCAGCCGAAGGAAGGCAGGTAAGATGAGAACAGGGGAGGAAAAGGAGGACTGGAAGGGATCAGAGAGGGGCGAACAGGTCGCAAAAGGAAGTAGAACTGGGAGCGCTAAAGCAATACGGGAAAGCACAGTTGCAATGCGCTGAGCCGGCGAGAAGTGAATAGTGATATACTCAGGTGGCGGCCATGATGGAAAAAGACTAGACCGCGGATACTCGTTTCCGAGAAAACGTGGCGGAACAGTCTAATGGCGTCGGAGTCTCCATCGCCGCCAAACTCGCCAGGCGCCTGTGGTCGTGACACATAGTGCCAACATTTTCGGTGGAATCCAACATACCTTCCATTGAGAAGACACTCGGTCAGATCAAAGAGGCCCATGGTACAGCAAGACAAAGGGCCTCATTACAGGGATGGCGGTAAGGATGTATCGGTACTGGTAAAATACCGGTACCAGTAAATCCTTACCGCCTTACTACGAGGTACCTTTGCGGGTTGGGGGATTTAATGCCTGCTTTTTGCAGGCGTTAAAAACCAACCCGCAAAGGGACCCAGGGAGCTAATTACGGTACCGCAAAAATGGGAATGGGGAAGGGCAATGGTGGAAGGAGGAATTACCGCCCCGCCAACCTTGGAAGAGGCAATTAGGCACTACAAAGAACAAGCTGATAAACATCGTAGACAGGTACCTGAATGGGGAAAAGGCACCAGGGTTATGCTTTCAGCCAAGTTCTTACCTCGCTGGGTCCGCCCTTCCAAATTGTCTTCCCGATACATAGGCCCATTTGATATACTTTCCAGAATCAATCTTGTAGCCTATCTTCTTAGGTTGCCAAAAACGCTAAGACGGGTTCATCCGGTTTTTCATTCCTCCCTTTAACGTCCTTATTTGCCCGACACCCGAAGACAGTCTGCTCCTAAACTGTGTGTCTTTCCCAGCTCTAATTCTGAGGAGTACGAAGTCTCCCTGATCCGAGATTCTCGGTATCACAGAGGGCGCTTGGAATATTTGGTCGACTGGAAAGGTTACCCCACCTCGGAGGATACTTGGGAACCTTATTCCAATATCCAAGCCCCTCGTTTGTTGAGACGGTTCCATAAACTCCAGCTGGGTAAAACGGGAGGACGAGGCCTTCGAGGGGGGCATACTGTCACAACCCGGGGAAACTGGCATGTGTGGAATAGATGGAAATACGGCCGCCATTAGAATGTTCCCACTACGTTGTTTCCGCAATGTGAGTTGCGGTCTAGTTTATTCCAACATGGCCGCTGCCGAGTGTATTTACTACTCTTCACCCGACGGATCGGCACGTTGCAACTTCATGGTTCTCCTCGTTGCCTGCGCTCCGGATCATTTCCCTTGGCGGTGGTCCGCCCGCTCCTCTACTTACCTGGTTATCTTCCTCCAGTTGTGCTCTCTCTCTCGCTCCTCTCCTCTGCTTGCTCCAGTGCCTTTCTAAGTATCACTCTCTCTCTCTTTCTCTCATTTTCTGTTTCCCTTTTCTGTTCGTGTGCTCGTTAGTGCTCCTATACCTTTTGAGATTTCTATTATTTCCTGTTTCTTCTTTTGTTCCCTGGTACTCATCCTTAGTTATTCCTGTAGCTCCTTTCAGGCACTCCTTAGAGAACTCCCTTTCCCCTAGCCTGCAGTTACTCTTCCGGATCTGTGTTTTCAAGTTCATTTCAAGACCAGCCGATTGTTCCATTCCTTGTGAAGATCCTGTTTTTTTTTTTTGCCAGTGGCTTTTTCCCTTGCAACTTTTCAGCTGTTGTGGAGAGGAGCCACCGGGGATTCCCAGGACTGGAATCACGGTGGCTTCCTTTCGGGGCAGACCCAATCTGCTAAAAAAAAAGAAACCAGAAGCCCGGCGATCTCAGCGAAAGAAGCTGGACTATTCTTCAAAGACATCAGGTGAGGAGGAAGGGGCATCTGGTGAACTCCAATTCCTAAGTGAAGAGGAGGACATTACTGACAAGCCAGATATCATTATTGAAAATTCTGATACCCACAGACCAACGGACAGAAAGCCAGGGGAGCACCAGCATGCAGTCCGCAACTCAGAGGCAACCCCGCGATCCACAGGGACCCGAACTGCTGCCACCCGGCTGAAGAAGACCGGTTTGACCCAGGTGCTGGGGGGCGCAATGGACAGAGAGCCACCACAAAGCGGGACAAAGCCATCTGAGGGACCAGGACACACTCAGGAGCAGAACATCCCCAGGGACATCCCCAAACGAGGGTCAGGCCAGGAACAACCGACAGCAGGAGCCAAACAACCGCCCTAGACCAAGGAAGCTGAGAACCATGCCACGCCATGCCAACCCAGGGATAGCACAGCGTCCACAGCCATACCATCCAGGAATGACCCACAGCAACCCAGGAGGGAAACTTGATGAGCCCGACGAGGAGAGAGCTGAGAGGTGGAAGGAGAAGAGGAAGGGAGGAGCCCCCAAGCACGGTGCCCCAACTGTGCACCAACTGTGACTGTGCACCAAGAACCCCGCACAACCACACTGGAAAGTAAGGAGAACCGCAGGCCCCACAAAACAGCAGCCGAGCCAGCCCTAGGTCTGTGGAAGAGGCAGAGGACACCAGAAACCACTGAGCCACAGTACATAGCATGAAACCCAGAACACTAAGCGGGATCCAAGGCCTTAGGCACACCCACTGTACCACACAGGAAGCTCAACCAAAAACCGATGCCCAAACAAGGCCCCAGCAGCTGAGTCCACAGCGGTGCCAGGAGCCCACAGCCGCAGGCTGCTGATGACAACCAGGGTCCACTCCCAGGGATGGGGGGGACCAAAGACCCACCAGGCCGCATCAGGGAGACAAGCACTGAGTGCCAGCGCCCACCCCGCCACCATGGACAGCCGCTCAACACGGCCACGCCATCACTCAACAGGATGCCCCACGACAGGTGTTCTGGGGCTCCGCCCAACCAAACCCAACAACAGATTTTTGCTTGGGTCACCTGCAGGGGACCTAAGTAGAAATCTGTTAGCACTCAACTGAAGCTCCAGCCCTGTAGGAAAACCAGGAGCTCGCCCCACAGGACAGAAACCATTGCCCCGCTGAGGGACCTACCAGGGGGTCAGCAGACGTTGCTTCCTGGTGCCCCGCACCCGAAAGGAGGAACCTGTCCAGAGGACAGGAAAATTTGAACGGTGGTTCATGGGTACATGGGAGGTATCTAACCTCTGAAGAAAAGAAAGTGAAAAGGGGTTCCTGTAATGGAGACGGGGTGTCAGAGGTAAGTACTGTGACGAGGAAGAGGGCTGTGGAGGTAATGAGGAGAGCTGGAAGCTAGTGGACCAATCAGACCATGGAGAACAGATTGTAGTATTCTCCACCAATATAATATATTAATAAGTGAGGGAAGAGATAAACCAGAAGGAGAGAAGATGTGCAATATTGGAATAGGCAACAAGGGTTCGCTTGCTGCTGAAGTCTGGAGGAGAGATGGCGCATAGATTGTTGTGAGCAGAAGAAATGTTGAATCGGTTGAAGTAAGGTGGAAAACTTTTCCAGAGAACCCTGGTTTTAAGAGGCTTTCTGAGGCGGTGATGAGACATTGGCACAGTATCCAGCATTCAGATTTGCCTTAGGAGTAAGCGGAGTTGGAGCAATGGAAAGTGTAAAGCTAGAATTGTGACTCATGAGTCAGTCACTTTAAAAAACGCTTCCCCTATCTGTGATAAAATCCACTTCACAAGTATTCCCAGATCACTTTCACTAACTCTATTTTGCAAAGCTCTCACGTTTTCCATGATAATACATGAAAAGGACACACAGTCACAGTTTTGCTTGGAATTCTAGGACTTATTAAATTTCAAATGTGAAAGAAAAAACTACATGTCCCAGAATCCAAGGGGTAAAAACAGGAACGGATAGCCTACATGGAAGGTCATTGGAAACGTACAAGCTTTGATTTTGGAGGTGTTCTACCTGTCATCCCCCTATCCTGTCCTGAAAATTGTGCAGCTTCTTTTAACGTCCCTTTTCAACTTTGTTAGGTGCTCTGGGACCATTTACATAGGGGCCACTGTAGAGTAAAGGACCTCACAGGAAGTCCAGTGGGAATCTCGTGGGATTCC
The DNA here is from genome assembly GCF_040938575.1 of Ambystoma mexicanum. NCBI lineage: Eukaryota > Metazoa > Chordata > Amphibia > Caudata > Ambystomatidae > Ambystoma > Ambystoma mexicanum. The sequence continues at coordinate 107,007,146 of NC_090938.1, read as the reverse complement.
GCGAGGCGTGGAAAAGTGGGAAGAGCCTGCGAAGAGTCATTAAGAGCATGGTGAGCCTGTGAGAAGACAGCAGCCCAATGCTCTCCCTCCAGGTCACAGCTTTGCACAGACTTACCAGATCACACAGCACACAGGTGATCCCTGTTGGGACTTTACATACTCATACTTCCAATGCACAGTTAGCACTCCACGCTCTTGACATTGCGGACCTCATTACTTCCAACCAATTGGACTATCTCGCTGTTACTGAAACCTGGTTAAACCCAGCTGCAGGTTCCAATCTATCACTTGCCATTCCTGACAACTACACAATCACCCGAGTAGACTGAGACACTGGGAAAGATGGCGGAGTGGCCTTCGTAGCCAAATCCCACTTGAATCTCAGAAAATTCTCTAACCCAGGCCTACCCTGAGCAGAACTCCTGTCAGTTAAACTCTCTCTGTCCAACACCTGCACCATCCTACTTCACCTCATATACAGACCCCCAGGAGTCTCGTCATCCTTTCAGGAAGATATTACCATCTACTAACACTAAACCAGGTACACAAATCATCTTCCTGGGTGACATCAACCTTGGTCTGCATGACCCAAATGACACTAGCGCCTCTTCGCTTGATGACACTATCACTCACGTAGGCTTCACTCAGCGTATCACTGAGCCCACTCACTCCAAAGGCAGAACCTTGGACTTATTGGCTGACTCTAACTGTAATGTGTCAATACTCAGTAATACACCCTGTGCCTGGTCAGACCACCATTATATTACCTTCTCCATACCTAAAGGTACTCACAATATCACTCCAGCTGCCATTGCACCACAATCTCTGTCTAGGAACAAACGCAATATAACCTTAGAGAACCTTTAACATTTGCTTCAGCCCATCACTATCCTGCCTGCCAACTCAGACACTGACCCAGCCTCCTTGGTTGACCTCTACAATATTACCATGGAACAAGCCCTCCACCGAATTGCACCGCTAAAATTGAGAAAAGCTAAACCAGCCGCCCACCTAAATAAATGTCTCTCCGATGAACTTAAAGCGCTACACACCATTAAAAGAATTTCTGAAGCTAATTGGAGAAAAGCCCCTTCCTCTCCCAACGAGGAAAGATTCTGTATTGCCGCAGCCAACTATAAATTAGCCATCACCAATACTAAAAAAGAGATCTACAATACCAGAATACAGAATGCTAAATCTGGGACTAAAGAACTGTTATCCATTCTAAGAGAACTGGAAACTCCTGCACCGCCCACTGAAGACTGTATTAAGGATAAGTTCTGTTGCGAGAACATCCAGAAGGCCTTGTCAGAGAAGATAACTCTTCTTCAATCTAACATCGAAACAAAAAAAATAGCCTTGCCCCTATTTCCCAGCATCACAAGGCGCCTAAACATCATTTGCTATCCTGCCCCCCTTTCCACTTCTCCCCAGTAACTGTGACTGAAGTGGCAAATATAATCTCAATCCTCAAACCATCTAACTGTCAAGGAGATTCCTGCCCTGCCTCAGTCATTAAGGATGGGGCTAAAGAACTGGCACCCTTCATCACAACCCTGATTAACTCTTCTTTCAAAAACACATCAGTCCCTAACAACCTCAAAGAAGCATGGGTCATGCCTCTACTAAAAAAGCCCAACCTAGATCCCAACATACCGCCAAATTACAGGCCTATCACAACCGTCCCATTACTCTTGAATATACTTGATAGAGTGGCTTACCTCCAAATTCAACAACATTTGGAAGATAATAATCTCTTAGGTCTGAGACTATCTGGCTTCAGACCTGGCATGAGACTGAGACAGTCCTACTGGACCATAAAATCAAAATGGAGGAGGCCAAAGACAAGGGCAACGTGGCCCTCCTGTTCTTGCTGTATCACACTGCAGCATTCAACCTGGTCAACCTCCACATCCTGACTAAACACCTCTCCTCTGCAGCAGCCTTCTCTCCCAATGCCACTAACTGGATCTGATCCTTCCTTTCAAACAGGACAACTAGGGTCTTCGCACCGACGGTGGCTGCCAATCCAATTCCTAACCAGTGTAGAGTTCCCCCAGGGTCCAGTGTTTCACCTACACTCTATAATATTTTTACTAAGCTCCTCTTTGATCGTCTTGATGATCTGGGTGTCACCTACACAAATTATGCAGATGACACCCAGATCCTCATCACGCTCACTGGTTGCTATGAGCGGGACTCTGTGAAACTGAATGAGATCTATTTAGAAATACAGGCCTGGATGGCTTCTCACAGCCTCTGCTTAAACGACGATAAGACGGAACTCTTGATCGTCGATACCCAAGCTCGTCTAAACAAACTCGACCCCTGTTACCATTGGCTCCAACAGGAACCTTTATTTCGAAAGTACTTGGAGGCAATGGGTGGAACAGGCTACCGAGCCGCATGTAAGAAGGCCATGTTGCTGAATGTGCTGGGGGTAGAAGGACAAAGAACATTTGCAGGTCTTAATCCAGAAGCCCTCGACAGGAGAAGGCGAGGATGCCTATCAAGAAGCGAAGAATTTCTAGGAGGTTTTCCTACAAAGAAAACATTGTGCTACACAGAATTAGGTTGCATGGCAGAAAAACAGGAGCCTGTGGAACCTGTAGACGATTACGTGGTCAAGTTGAGAGTTGGCGGCAGTGTGCGCTTTTGGAGCAACATCCGAAGAAAGAATCTGCAACATGCTCATTGTGCACACGAATAATAGAAAGGTACAAGAGAAGTTTATACTTGAGAAGGAGCTGGACAAAGCCATCCAAATTGGAGGAGACATCCTGCAGGCGCAAGGAGTGGGTGGCCACTTTGCAGTCACCAGAAGTTCAGTGGGTACAATCCCGCGGCAGAAGACAAAAGAGGCAGCGCAATGCCAAAGATGTTGCAGCAGGGACACGAGAACCGCTGAAGTCCCACAGGTGTGCCAGCACCAGGCATCTAGCCAACACCAGAGAATGTCCAGCAAGGAATAAAGAATGTTCGAAATGTAGAAGGTATGGAAATTTTGCATCGATGTGCACCTGAAAAGGGAGAAAGACTGTGGCGGCAATCCAGAATGAAGAGGGCAGAGACGAGGCCTACTCTGACGCCACAGTTCTTATGGTTAACAGCCTCACGACTCAGAGGGAAAAGCCCCATTGCACCATTAAAGTCGACGGTTATGAAATGAGGGTAATGGCGGACTCGGTTTCAGACCTTACCATACTACCATTGAACCTGTACAAAACCATGGTGGGGAAAGAAAGAGTGGAGGAGTACAAGCAAGCCTCACCACCACAGTTTATGGAGGTGCATTTGTGAATCTCTTAGGATACATCAGGGCGACAGTAGAGTTCAAGGAAAGAGTCACAAAAACCAAGGTGTACTTTGGGGAAATGGGCCACTGGGATTAGGTTGGGATGACCAGGCGTAATTGCAAATTAGGCTGGACCCCAGCATGGAGGGACAAGTTTTGTCCATAAACAAAATGGGAGGTCAATTACCAAAACAAAGTTTCTGGAACTATTTTCAGACATGCCTGACCGAATTAAGAACTATGTACACAAAATAAGGTTAAAGCAAGGAGCTGTACCAGTCAAGCACAGGGTGAGACCTGTGCAGGCGACGCCGAGAGTCCCACTACAGGAGAAACTCAACAAGATGCTAGAAGAAGAAACCATAGAGACGGTGAAGTAGTCAGAATGGCTCAGCCCAGCAGTGCTCATAAAGAAATAGTACACCGGGGGCTTACGCATCTGCATCGACCTCCGCAGTCAAAATCTTGAGGTTGTGGTGGATAGTTATCCCTTACTGAGTATAAACGAACTGATTTTGCTGATGAAGGAGGCAAAATTCTGTTTGAAATTAGATATGAGAGACGCCAACCACCAGATCAACTTACATCGGGAGTCCAGACCCCCCACTATGTTCATAACACCATTTGGAACGTATCAGTTCACCAGACTGCCCATCGGGTTGTCCTCTGCAGCCTTTGTGTTCCAGCGCATGATGGACCCCCTGTTGAAGACTATTGGGAATGTTTCATACTTCAAAGACGACATTTTAATTTATACGGAGGACAAAGAGACATATGATACAGCTCTCTGCAAAGTGTTGGAAACTTTGCAAGAAGCAGGAGTGTGGCTCCGCTATAAGTGTAGGCTACAGGCTGCCAAAGTAGAGTACCTCGCATACACCATATCCAAGGAAGGTATCAACCCAAAGAAAGATCTGCTGCAAGCCATTGTGAAGGCGCCTGCCCTCAACAGTAAAGAAGAGTTGATGAGATTGTTTCTAGTATTATCCGAATATTACGCAAAATGTGTGCCAAATTTTTCAGAGACTACGGCACCCAGGAGACAATTGCTCAAGAACGGTGCGAAGTACCATTGGAGTGCAGAACAATCCAAGTCGTTTGAAAAAGTCAAAGAGGGCATCATGAATGCGCCCTGCCTGCAACCATTCAATCCTCTTTGGAAAACCATGAACACCACTGACACCAGCGCGTATGGAATAGGGGCAACACTCACACAGAAGAAAGGCGTCGAAGAACACATTGTCGCGTTTGTGTCTAAAGCACTGTCGCAAGCGGAAAATAATTACTCCACCATAGAAAAGGAGATGTTGGCATGTGCATGGCCCGTAGATTTTCGCATATACGTCTGGGGCACATCATTTTTACTTGTTACGGACCACAAACCCCTAGTGCACGTACTGAGCCCGGGGGGGACCCGTACATCAACACCCCAGCTAGTTTGCATTGCAGCAAAGCTGCAAGAATACACATATGAAATACAGCACATAGCAGGGTATGCCCAGACTGCCAGTGCGCAAAGACACAGAGACAAGCTTTCTACAAGATGAATGTGTGTTCGCATCACTCACCGATCTGAGGAGCCGAGAATTCCTCGAAATGAGTGAAAGACACTGGAAAGAAGAAGAAGCCAAGGATGCCACCACAACATAAATCATGTAGTGGCCCAGAACGGTTACGTCCTTTTTGGAAAGTAGCAGGTGAGATCTTTGAATGCCAAGGGATGCTCATGAGAGTTGACCAGGTAATCCCACTCATAGCAATGAGAAGAACAATCATATGCAGGGCTCATGCTGGCCATCTCAGAAACAACATGACGAAAAGGAGAGTGAGGGAATTATATTGGTGGCCAGGAATGGACTTAGAAATATGGACAATGACAGAGAGATGTCATGAATGAGTAAATAGCGACAAGCTACTGTAAATAAGACAAGCACCCCTAAATCCAACAGAAGTGCCAGGAGGAGTGTGGCAAAAATTGGGCATGGACTTCGTAGGCCTGCTTGAGCTAATGGAACAGGAACACAAGTATATCATAGTACTAGTGGACTACTTATCTAAATGGGTAGATGGAGAGTTTGTATCCAACATAACTACAGCTACCATGATTCAGTTCCTCAAGAACATTTTTCAAAGAGAAGGGTTGCCAAGACAACAGGTCAACAACAACGGAATTCAACTCGTATCAAGAGAAATTGAAAAGTTATGAAGGAGAACAATATCCAGCAGATTAATGCAGCCTTATATCACCCACAAGCAAATGGGTTGGTCGAACGCACCAACAGGTTGATCAAGGGGGGCCTGCAGTTAGCCACCGCAGCGGGTCTCGATCTGCACACCAAAGTTAAGGAAGCAGTGGCTACCCATCGTCTTACCCCTCATGGGGTCACAAACATATTGCTGTTCCACCTCCTCAGAGGACGCAGGGCAGGGTCCATGCTGGCTTGCCATGGTTGGCAAATATAAGAGAGGATGAAAGGGTGGACATGGAAGAATTGGTGTGGAGAGTGAAGTAGAGAAAAGAGAACATGAAAAAATACAGTGACGAAAGAAGATAGCCCCAACAGAGCACAGTTCGAGAGGGGGATCTAATAAAGATTAAAATGCCACATGGAGACCCCGTGACAGGGTCCAGGTTCAGCAGAGCAGTAAGAGTGGTGCAGCGAGGGACAAATCATGTACGCACCCAAGGTGGTAAGCGATGGAATCTAGAAAGGGTGATGCTTTTACGAAAAAGGAGCAGGAGGAACACCCAGCCCCGCAATACTAGAGCAGAGAGTCAAAGAGGAGAGCTCACCTAAGGAGAAGTCGACAACGAGAGAGCAACTTGAACATTGTTACATTTCAAGTGGGACCCAGGGCTTCCCAATAACATAAGTACGGTACCTGAGGAATAACACACGGACACGTCTTCTCGTTATGGGATCCTGGCGGCAACTGCCTTGCACGGGCTCCCCTTTATTCTCTGTGCATGCCTGACCCAGAACGAGGTTCGCGCATGCGTGCAGGCATAGTATCGCTCCTTAACATTCCTCCTTTTTCTTAAAGAACAAAACACAGTGATGAACGTGAATAACTTTTAGCGTCCCAAACGGGGCTGCCACATTCAGTGCAAAACATGCGGGCAACATGGGGACCCAGCGTGGGTCAATACCATCCTCCCTGGAACTTAGGGATCTGGGTCCATTATGAAGTCACAGAACCTGGCCGGGCATCTGCAGCTCTCCTGGCTTGGATATTTCCGGCTGCCACTCTGGTCCTGATGTGGAGAGTCTATAGGCCTCGGGTTACCTCCCTCCCCTGTGTCCCTAGGCACTTGGCTGGCACTCGGCGTCGCTGGTTGACTCTCTGTTGAGCTTTCCTCTGTCGAGCAGGCATCTACCTTCTTGAAGTAGCATGCATTTCTGGTAATTGTCCCTTTTCGATCAGCCGCTGTCACCATGGATCCCTTGACGTGCGTCACGCCCATAGGCGTGTGCTCATACGTTAGGGATAGTTTTCCCTCTGGATGGCGGTTGCGCACTAGTACTGTGTCTCCCACTGTAATGTTGGGCTGCTGGCGGGGCCTTCTGATGTTTTCGCGCTCATTGCGCATCTGTCGCTCTACTAGTGTTCTCTGGTCATCGATGGTGTCCGGCCCGCCTGAGAACCAGACTTTGGCTCTCAGGCAGGCTTTGGTTTTAGCTGTCCCCTGGTGGCCACTGTGGGCTAGCTTCACCACTCTTTCCACCAGCATCGGTGGTATGATGATCTGCCATCCCCTTAGCAGTAATCCTTCCTCTGACACAGATAGTTCGCTGCAGGAATGCCATAGCGCCTGCAGGTCCTGTTGGGCGCCTTTCTCTCTCTGAGCCACGTTTGCCAGCACCAACTTCCAGTCTCCACTGGCCATTGCCGTCTTTATGAGTTGAAAGCATGCGTCTGCCATAGATGCCTCAATGAGGTCTGGCAAGGTCAATGCTAAGGACATAGGGGCCTCCACCACATGATGGACCACTTCGGCACAATCTTCTTCAGCTAGCTCCACCTGGGCGCACCTCCCCTCCCCGGTGACACGACAGGTAGCCTGCCGGATTGTTCATGCCTGGCCGGTACTGAAGTTTCAATCCGTATTCCATCAGGGATATCATCCATCTTTCAATCTGTGGGGGAGGTTTAGAGGACCCCAGCCATGATGTGGAGTAGAGGCTTATGGTCGGTAATGACCGACACTGGCAGGCCCATAGAATGGCCAGCGCCTCCCTCTCTATCTGTGAATACCTCTTTTCCGTGTCGGTCAGGGCCTTGCTGGCGTACACTATCGGCCGCATCTGTCCTTGCGTGTCCGGTTGTAACAGCACCGCCCCTAGTCCCACTGGACTGGCGTCCACGACTAATTCAGATTCCTTCTTGGGATCAAAATATGTCATTGTTTCATCCCCTGCTGCTTTGATGGTGTCAAACGCCTTCTGCTCCTGGGTGGACCACTCCCAGGTGGCGTTGTTTCTCGGGAGAGCCCTCAGCGGTTCGGGCAGGGAGGCCAGGTCCCGGATAAATCTCCCACAGTAGTTGACCATCCCAGGAAGCTTTGGACATCTGAAGGGGATTTGGGGGGAGGCCGCCTCTCTGATGGCTTGTACCTTCTCCGGGTCGGGTGAGATGCCTCCTGCGTGGAACACAAAACCAAAAAATTCAATTTTGTCCTTGAAGAATTCACATTTCTCCATATAGAGGGTCAAACATAGGTCTCAGATTCTCTCTAGGGCCTTCTCCAGTCTTTTCACGTGTTCTGCCTCTGAGGATGCGTACACAAGGATGTCGTCACTTAAGTTCAGTACTCCTTTTAGGCCTGCAAGGGCCCCTCTGATAGTGTTTTGAAAAACTGCAGTGCCCGAAGAAATCCCAAAACTTAGCCTCTTGTATTGGTAGAGGCCCTCATGCGTGGTGAAGATGGTTATGTACCGAGATTCAGGATGCAGTTTGAGCTGAGGATACCCTGAGCGAAGGTCCAGCTTTCAAAATATCTTGGCACCTTGAAGTTCCCCCACCACGTCCTTGAGTGTCGGTGTCAGATGACATTCTCGTTTAATGGCCATGTTGAGCAGCCTCATGTCCACGCAGATACGCACTGCCACAGGTTGTTTGGGTTTGGAGGCCGCAAATAACAAGGGGCATCCTGGGAGTGTCTGGGGTTGCTGTTGGTACTCTTGTTCAGAGGAGAATTGCCTAGCATTTCTGTGCTGGACTGCCCCTGGGCAGGACAAAGACTGATATGTTTGGGATATTTCTTCTCTGTGAAAGATAGTGAGCTAAAGACTCTGGGTAAGGCTCTTGTAACCAGGACTCATGTCTGGCAGATAGTCTCCCGGGACCCCCCTTGTTATCTGCATTTTTCAAGTTACTTTAGGTCTCACCCTAAGTTACTAGGGGAATCTAGACGTGGACCCCTTGTTCACTATTCTTAGAGAAGCACAGCTACACCCTACTGATGAGGTGTCATGCGCCGCTTTCTCACCTGGCGTCTTTGGCCCCGCTGCCGCTTACGGACTTCCTGATTTCCGTCACGCTGACGCTACGTTCACTAAAGCGGTCTAGTCTTTTTCCGCTAAGGTGGCCGTAGCGTTATTTAACCACTCCTCTCCCTGGGTCCAGCGCGTTGCAACCTTCCACGGTCAGCTGCTTTTCCTCGCGGCCGCGGTCTTGCTACATGCTGTTTTCCTCTTGCTCCTCGAGCCTTTCCTCTTTCACCTCTCTTACTCTTCCCGGTCCTTCTCCGGTCCCCGCCTTCTGTTCTCTCCCTCCTCCCTACTTTCCCTCCTTCGTGCCCGGCTTTCTGCCTTTGGTTTTGTTATTCCTTTTGCTTCCGGTGTTTGCTGGAGTTTACATATCCTGCTGGGTCCTGTTGCTGCCTTCTCCCATTGTTCATCTGCTTACATGCCCAGCTGCCATCAGGATACCTGCCGGTTCCAGGGGTTTTTTGCCTATTCTGGCTTTTTCCCCCTTTTTTGTCCCTCCTGGGAGTGGGACACGGTCAGGGCGCATTTACACGCTATCACTGTGGCTTCCTCTTGTGGGAGACACTCTCAGCCTCGAAAAAAAGAAAAGGACTACACGGCACATCGAGCGCTCAGCCCAGTTGAGGAGGATTTCGACTCCACAGGTGAGGAGGTTGAAGAGATAAAAAAGGGTACTACAACTGTATTAGAAGTTGGTGCTGACATGAGGTTCAACCAGACCGAAACACGTGTCTGGGGTTGCTGTTGGTACTCTTGTTCAGAGGAGAATAGCCTAGCATTTCTGTGCTGTACTGCCCCTGGGCAGGACAAAGGCTGATATGTTTGGGATATTTCTTCTCTGTGAAAGATAGTGAGCTAAAGACTCTGGGTAAGGCTCTTGTAACCAGGACTCATGTCTGGCAGAGAGTCTCCCAGGACCCCCCTTGGTATCTGCATATTTCAAGTTACTTTGGGTCTCACCCTAAATTACTAGGGGAATCCAGATGTGGACCCCTTGTTCACTATTCTTAGAGAGGCACAGGTACACCCTACAGATGAGGTTCAACAACACCGAAACAAGTGTCTGGGGTTGCTGTTGGTACTTTTGTTCAGAGGAGAATTGCCTAGCATTTCTGTGCTGGACTGTCTCTGGGCAGGACAAAGACTGATATGTTTGGGATATTTCTTCTCTGTGAAAGATAGTGAGCTAAAGACTCTGGGTAAGGATCTTGTAACCAGGACTCATGTCTGACAGAGAGTCTCCCAGGACCCCCCTTGTTATCTGGGTTTGGAGGCCACTACTATCGGTGATACCTGGGGGTGGGGCCTTCCACCCTTTCTATTATGTTCATGTCAATGAGATTTTGCATTTTGCATTCCACCTGCGCCCTCAGGTGAAACGGGATCCGGCGATGTTTCAGGGCAGTCGGTCTCACTGATTCATCTATGTGTAAACAAATCGATTCTCCGTGCAGTTTGCCGACGCCTTTGAACATGTCTGCGAACCGTTCTGTGATGTTATGGACGTCGGATAGGTATACAGACATGGCAAAATGTACAATGTTCAGGGCTTCAGATGCTGCACAGCTTAGCAGAGAGTGTGGACTGACCTCAGTTACGAAAAACTGGGTTTTGATGGAATGTTGGCCGTGGCGTACTGATGTGGTGAATGCTCCCTGTAGGGGAAGAGGTTTGCTCCCTCCGAAGGTGTATATCCTGGCCTTAGTTTCGTCAAGCACCGGTGGGCCTGGCAGTGCCTCATAATGTCTGGTGGCCATGACACACACGGAGGCTCCTGTGTCTATTAGTACAGGTGTTGGGGTCTCACCAATTTCAACCACGCACGGGGGTTGTCGTCTTCTTCTGGAGCCAGAGTCAATGTTCGAGATGAAGAAGACTTCTTTGTCCTCCTCTTCTTCCTCAGCTAAGTCAAGCTCTTGTATCCCTTGTTGGATGGCGGCCACACTCTTTTGTTTTCGTGGGGCACTAATGATGGCTCTTGCTGGTCCTCGCAAAACAGCCTCTGGGTTGGCTGCCCTGCATACTCTGGCAAAGTGTCCATTTGATCCTGGCACCTCTGCTTTCCGCCAATTCATATGCCCTGCCCATGTCTAGGATCTGAGCTAGTGTCAAACCTGGTTCTCGGAGCACATGGCGCCTGAGTTTCCCCGAGCTGCATCCTTGAATGAGCTGATTGCGCACCATTCCTTCCTCATTTTCCCATTTCGCGTGCTAGCCAGATGTGTTCTAGCATTTCCTCGCTTGATTGCCTCTCATTGCATATCACAAACCTGTCAAAGTCCTGGTTGGCAAGGGGCAGAAAGTGTTCCTTGAGGGCGTCCTTGATGTCTGCGTATGTGGTTGCCTGAGAGTTCAGTGATTCAAATATGCGATAGACTTCTGAGCCAGCTGCATACAACGTCGCCACGTTGGCATCATCTTCTGTCTCCCCGGTGGCTCTAAAATACATTTCTAACTTTTGACCCATAGGAGCCACTTGGGCCCTAGTTTGGACAGGGGCCCCGACAGGTCAAACTCGGGCATGGGTGCCAAGGTACATTGTTGTCTCTGCAGTGGTGGGTTTAGGCTCCGGCATCTTTCTGTTCTCCCATGTCCTCAGACCGCACAAGCACCTCCTCCTGTGTAGAGGCTGCAAGTCTGCTCCATGCGTGTTCAACCCACTGCTCCAGTCTCAGAGCACCAGCAAAAATTGACCCCTGAGTGGGCAAAACAGTCCAGTGGGTCCCTCTTGAGATGTATGAGGTAGGGTCCAACTTGTGGATGCACCAGTGTCTGGAGTCCTGGAGTCCCTTGCCTGGTTGAAAAGAATGTCTCAATAATTAATGTGCACCATTACACATAGCCACAGCCATCTGTGGAGTGACAGCTGTGGAATGACCAAAAATTCCCAACCGAATGGCGCACGAGCTCCCCGTGAGGGGCCGCAACCGTCGGATCGTAAAATGGCAGCTCGCGTGCGCCGCGTAGGTAACAGCGTCTAGTGGGCTAGATGCCAGCAAAGTAATGCCCAGGATATATCGACTGCCTACTCAGTGCCGTTCTCATCGCGGATGTTACATTTCAAGTGGGCCCGGGGCTTCCCAATAAAATAAGTACGATACCTGAGGAATAACACACGGAAACGTCTTATCATTAAGGGATCCCGGCGGCAACTGCCTCGCACGGGCTCCCCTTTATTCTCTGCGAATGCTCGAGCCAGAACGAGGCCCGCCCATGCGTGCGGGCATAACATTGCTCCATAACAAACATGAAGCAGAGCAGGATGAATGGACACCATCACAAGTGGAAGCCAGTCGAAAGCGAAGTGGGGGGGGAGACAAGTGAGATCCAACGAAAGGAGTGCACCACCACAAGAAGAGAGCACACAGAGCAGTCGACCACAAAGTGAAAGAAAGAGAAAGAAGAAGACCAGGAAGGTACAACGACTACGCAATGGAGACCAAAGCTCTTCCTTCCAGCTCCCAGCTTTGCACACACTTACCAGATCACACAACACACAGGGTATTCCTGTTGGAACTTTACATACTCATGCTTCCAAAGCATTGATAGCACTGATGAGACTATGTGTTAGGTTTTGATCTGCCCCTGTCCATGGTATGTGTGCTTGTGTCATAGCTGGAGTGTTGATCTAGAATGTTTGAACTGGAACCAGCAATCAATGTTCTACTGTGCTGTGAGTGTTCCTAGAGAAACAGTTGGGACCTGGCACTGAATGGAAGAGGGGGCCGGTGGATGTCTCTCCCTGCCTATGTACTTTATCTTATTATCCTCATGTACTTACCTGTAGACCTAACCCAGTAAAGACTTATGAAACCCATGAACGGCTTCACTCGCATACTTGACTCCAAGGCTTGAGCATAACATTGGCGACGAGGATTTGTCTCTGGGGACGGTCACTGGATAAAGAGAGCAGGCTAAGGAGGAAAGGCTGCACTTCAGGAGAAGGAGCCCGGTGACAGGTGGCACATGCATCAAGAAAGTAGGCAGAACACCAGAGGAGCAGGAGACATCCACCGGCCACCCCAAGCTGTCTCCTGGCCATGAGGTGAGCGTGCCCCATTTGCCAGAGTTGGTAATAGACTGCGCCAAGCAGTAATTTAATGGGGGTTGGCTTGCACCCTAATGGGGCACTGAACTCTAAAGGACCCATCAGTCGGGGTATTAGCCTTACTGGACACCCACCTGACAAGAGTGTTGCCCCTGAGGGAGCGCTACATAGTGGGTATGGGCTGGCTAATTTAATGGCCCCTGGACATTGATGAAGGGCTGGTGAGGAGCGTGCAGGTGTGCCTACCACCAACAATGTATAACTGCTGCCGGTCCCAACGCCCAAATTGCGTAGTAATGCGGCGCAACTGGTGCCATCTGTATTGGGAGCAAGACTTCAAGGTTATGGCACTTACCTCTTCTTTGCTGGCTGCTCCTCTTGTGGGCCGTGGTGTGTGCGGTGCGGGCGGCTGCGTTGTCATGATGGCCTGTGCGGCGCCGTGTGAGTCTTGGTGAGCGTGTCCACTGCGGCGGCCCAGGACGACGGTTGGAGCGGAGCTCTCCTTCCGTGGCCGACCTCGACATCGCAATGGTGACGTCACCTGGATGCTGGGGCAGTTGGCGATGGCTAACGTGGAATGCTCCCTCCAGCATTCCAGGACTCGGCAGCGCTGTGAGCGCGACGAACAGTGTTACAAAGCTTAGAAAAAAGAACCTTCCAACGTGGAAAACGTGCCCCAGTTCCGTGTTTCATACGGAAACACAACGTTAGAAATGGGAAGTTACAACAGCCAGTGAGCTGTATAGACGATGCATTGAATTACTACAATCAGATATGGAACTTTGCCTATGTGAGTTTCCAGGCCGTGCGGTTTGAGATGCAGGATGTTGTCTTGAATTTTTCTTTTGTGGATTTTGCCGACAAGTACAACAATATCAAATATTCATGTCGATGCTGGAATTAATACAATGACATGTTGCAGAGTCATGGGAATTTCTGCGATAACAACGTTCACGGGAAGTACAGCGGTGAACTCGGACATGAAGTGATGTGCCACTACTTCTGGAAGGATTGCACTTTAAACTCAAGTACTGGGGAGTTATTTATGGGAGTGGCTGAGTTTTGGCAATTATTCTGGTCAATCCACAATGGGTTGAGCATTTGACACTGTGGGATTACCATTTGTTTTAAATTGGCAATTTTGGTAAAGTGATGTAATACATTCCAATGTATCGTTATGTAACCTTGCATTTTTTTCCTAGGAACCTTACCAAAGGGGATCTGAGGACTTTAAATGTTGGGTTTGGGAGGCAATTATTAATACATTACATTGTTGCCCACTTTTAAGTCTGATTCGTTCTATTGGTATGTTATGGGAAGGGCAGAGTAATTTATTAATGCATGGCTTAGCATCATTATTATTAGAGGCAGTATCTGTTTGTGGAGTGGTGCCAGTAGTCTGGGTTAGAAGGTGCCTTGGTTTGGCATAGGTTGTGCCATTGTTAGCATATCAGATGCTAATGGTTTGACATAGGTTGTGTCTTAGAGCATAAGAGGTGCCATTTGTTCGGCATTAGTGGTGCCATAGTTTTCTTTGGTGATGCCATTGTTTTAGCATAGGAGCTACACATTTTGCAATTTAGATGCTTTTGGTTTAGTGCATTAGGTGCACATTACGTCACTGTTTGGCGTGAGTAGTACATTTGAATTGTACAATTTAAGCCTTTGACTGGCATAGGATGTGCATTAGAGGTGCATGTGAGATGTCATTGGTTAGTAGCTATTTGGACATACTAGATGCCATCATGGTTATGTGGTTAGGTGTAATGTTTAATTGCACACAACAATGTTAAAATGTTGGGTGTTGAGCAAAACAACTGCTGTGGTGCTTAAAGTTAAGTAAATGCAATTGCGGTTACAACTGATGCACTATATGTTCAACTATTTTTTCTTCCGCAGGTACACACAAATGTAATGTATGTTTAAACAAATACTTGGTGCAGCCATCGTGTTTGGCGTGAGTTTAAAAATGCTCTGCTGATGTTTTCTGCTTATTGGGGTTTTGTGTTTCTGTCAAAAGGAAAGAGGCGGATTTGTATTGCTGTGATGTTATCCTAAAGGTTATTGTGGTGTTAAGATTGATAAAGGATTAAAATGTCATGTGAGGCCTGTTAGACCGTTTCGTTGCAAAATTGTTGCTAGGACTTTCAGGGTTGCGTGACTGTGAGAGGTTGGATGTGATGGTTGTCGTGGCCTCTGTTTCAGTTTCTCCTGTGTGACATGATGTATTGCATTATGTATGTTATTTTGGCTAACCACATTTTCATTCACAGGTTCATCAAACACAAAGGACTTTGTAGGGTAAAGAATATGGACTCGGTAGTAGTGTTGAACTCTCGCTTACCATTCTTATACCCTCAATTTATCTTTACTTGTATAGTAAGAGACTTGTGGTGAGTGAAGTGGTTGTGTTGTGGTGGTAACAATATTCTGGTTTGGGTGGGATGTGTGGTCCCGGTAAAAGGTTCTGGTTGAACTGGTGTCCTTCGCACTAGGTACATCCTGATATTTGGTGTTTTGGTGGGATGCATGGTCCCGGTAAAAGGTTCTTGTTCTGGGTGAACTGGTATCCTTCGCACTAGGTGCATTCTGACTATTTGTGTGTCAGTGGGATGTATGGTCCCGGTAAAAGGTTCTTGTTCTGGGTGAACTGGTATCCTTCGCACTAGGTGCATTCTGACTATTTGTGTGTCAGTGGGATGTATGGTCCCGGTAAAAGGTTCTTGTTCTGGGTGAACTGGTATCCTTCGCACTAGGTGCATTCTGTCATTATGGTGTTTCAGTGGGATGTATGGTCCCGGTAAAAGGTTCTTGTTCTGGGTGAACTGGTATCCTTCGCACTAGGTGCATTCTGACTATTTGTGTGTCGGTGGGATGTATGGTCCCAGTAATAGCTTCTGGTTCCGGTAGAACTGGTATCCTTCGCACTAGGTGCATTTGGTGTGATAGTGTATTGGGATGTGTGTCCCGCTCACGCTACTTTGGGGAGCGTGAAACATTATTTGTAGAAATTTGTATCCTGTGTTGGTGGAAACAGTTGGAAGTGATTAACTTCTTATGGTGTCCTTGTACACCCTGTTAAGGGTTAATGGATGATGATAGTATGGAATCTGAGTTGTTTGGTTTGGTTTTGAGAATGAGGGCTGGTTCCCTAGTAATAGACGTCTGTGGTGGGGCCCGCTGCAGAGTTGATGAATGTCCATGGTTGGTGCTTAGCTATTTATAGGTATAGTGAAGTTAGCAAATGTTTGCTCTGAGCAGTCGCTTGGCTGGTAGAGTTGTATTGAGGAGGATTTGACCCCTGTGGTCATTATCGAATTTTGTTCGGAGCAATTGTGCATCTTTTCCCTGTGTTATTATCCTGTTGTTGTCTGCTTATATAGGGGGAAGATGTGTTAGGTTTTGATCTGCCCCATGGTATGTGTGCTTGTGTCATAGCTGGAGTGTTGATCTAGAATGTTTGAACTGGAACCAGCAATGAATGTTCTACTGTGCTGTGAGTGTTCCTAGAGAAACAGTTGGGACCTGGCACTGAATGGAAGAGGGGGCCGGTGGATGTCTCTCCCTGCCTATGTACTTTATCTTATTATCCTCATGTACTTACCTGTAGACCTAACCCAGTAAAGACTTATGAAACCCATGAACGGCTTCACTCGCATACTTGACTCCAAGGCTTGAACATAACACTATGCATTGCTGACACTCTGTGTAACTAAAATAAATTCCTGTGACCACATCACCACGCCTGCGTGTGATCCTTATTCAGACCACAACAACAACACTAGATAACAATTCAAATTAAGTATTAAATACTAAACATGCATCGATTATGCAGCGTCATCGCCGTTTTCTGCATTCGCCACATTTGTTCTCTTTCCTTCGGTTCAGTTATTACAGTGGTGCGTGCGTGCCACGTGCCGGCTCCAACGCAGCTGGGGACTGTTGCAGCTTAAGCTCTTTGCGGCAATCGAAGTGACAGCACTGTCAGACGGAGTGTAAACATCCGCACAGCTGTGAGGAAGTGACGAGTTGGGACTACATTCAAGATGGCGGTTAAACCAAAGGAACCGTCTCCTGCTACGCATGCGCTGTAGTCCACACACGTTCGCTGGGTCTCCCTTGCAGCGCTGTACTTGCACTCTGCATACGTTGAGTCCGCGTATTGGCGTCAGCGCGCTGCCCGTTTTGCTTCTTGGCGTACGTGCGCTGGTGGTAGCGTGAAACGGTCAGTCGGGGTTCAAAGAGGAAAAACATGGCGGAAAACAAAGGCGGTGGGGAGTGTGAGAGCTCGGTGAGCGGAGAGGGAGGCGGGGGAGCACCGGAGCCCGAACCCCCGGGGCTACCGGTCCCTGAGGAGGCCGAGAGCGCCGAGAAGCCGGCAGAAGGGGAGGGTAGCCCGGCCCCCCCGCCGGCAGCAGCGGCGGTGTCTGTGAACCTGCTGGATACGTGCGCTGTGTGCAAGCAGAGCCTGCAGAGCCGGGAGGCGGAGCCCAAGTTGCTGCCATGCCTGCACTCCTTCTGCCGCCGCTGCCTGCCGGATCCCGAGCGGCAGCTTAGCGTGGCACTGCCTGGAGGCACCAACGGGGACATCCAGCAAGGTAAAGTGGTCCTCCATGGGGGATGCTGCGAAGAGGGGATCCGCTGGCACGTCACTTTAGGATGTCAGCTGTCTGACTTAATGGCATGTCTACTGGGAGACAGGCAAGGTGTCTAGTGTCTGGCTCCAGCTTTTACGGACATAGTGAGCAGTGCTGTTTCAGGAGGGAGTGGACGTGACAGCCACCGTTACCAGGCGCTGTGGGCGTGACGGGTGCGTGTGTTTTGGGGGACTGGGGATGCCTGACCAGGTGCAGTTGGGGATGGTGCAGATGTTAATGTTAAAGGTCATTTGTACCGCGCACTATCACCACCGGAGTGGTCCCCTGGCGCTCTGGCGGCTCTGAAAGAGGGGGGAGGGTGGGTTAGTGGGTGGAGGCTGGAAAAGTGCAAGATTGCAGTGATGTGCTGTTGGCAGCCTCAGCCCGGTGGTTCCGTTGGCTGGGCCTGGGGTGTATGCGGCCGGTAGTCGTCGTGTGCTGATGTGCGAGTCTATGTGTCTTTTTTGTTTTGTTGTTGCAGTGTAGTGAAGTTCGTGCGGTTTGCTGCGCTAGAGGTTTGTGGTTGTGTTTGGTTTGGAGTTTGAGAGGTGTATGCAGAGAAGGAAATTGTTAATGGTATTCGTTAGTCATCTCTATCCTGGACTGAACCGGTTGGGCTCGTGTAATCTTACCCGACAGGATGCTTGTCCACCCTGAGCCTCAGGAGGCACGTGCCCGTTTTTCCATTCAAGGCCGTTTGAGGATCTAGCTGTCACCTCCGCCCGCTCCCTTAATAACCTTGCATGCTCCTCACCCCCTCCACATGACTAGCGCCGCTGCTAGTGTCCATAAACCCGGTTGTGTGGTGATTGGTGGTATCTTGTTCGTTCCACAGCCTCGTGGAACCTAGTTGTGGCTGTACGGGCGGTGGGGGATGGTAAGGGTTGGCTGGAGTAGTTGTATCCATTTCTCTGGGTCTCGCGGGTGGACCCCTGTGTCCAGCGTCAGCCCTACTGATGCCCAGGGTACTTCTGTCGGTTCTAGGGGTTTGTCAATGTCCTTTTTTGATGAGTCGTTTGTCTTATTGTTTCGGTTTTAGTCTCCGGTGTTGAAGAGGCAGGTTTTTAGTAATTTTCTGAATTTAAGGTGGTCTTTGGTGTTCCTTATTACTTTTGGGATGTTCCAGGTTTTCGCGGCTAAGTGGTAGAAAGCGGTGCCTCCGAGTTTCTTCTTGATGTAAGGTTTTTGTTCCAGTCGGATTTCGTTGGTTGACCTGAGCGGTCTCGTTGGCTTGTAGATTCTTTTTTTTTGTAGGAATTCTCCTCCTTGTCCGCTGATTGCCCTGTGCGTTATGCACAATGTTTTGAAGATGATACGCTGTTTTACTGGGAGCCAGTGTAGTGTTTTTAGGGCCGGGTGATGTGGTCTCTTCTGGATAGTTTGAGGAGTAGTCTGGCTGCAGTGTTTTTGATCCGTTGTAGCTTCTTCAGTAGGTATTCCGGTATACCGAGGTAGAGGCTGTTTGCATAGTCGATATTTGACATGATGAGGCCGACGATGGCGAGTGTTTTGTGTGTGAAGGAGAGGAAAGGTAGTATTTTTCTTGCTGTGTGGAGGAGGAAGAAGCATTTCTTGACTGTTGCGTTTATTTGCGGTTCTAAGGTTAGGGTGTTGTCCATCAGGACTCCCAGATTTTTTGCTACCTTAGATGGTGATGGTGTAGATCCCGTTTCTGTTG
This sequence comes from Ambystoma mexicanum, assembly GCF_040938575.1. Taxonomy (NCBI): domain Eukaryota; kingdom Metazoa; phylum Chordata; class Amphibia; order Caudata; family Ambystomatidae; genus Ambystoma; species Ambystoma mexicanum. The sequence continues at coordinate 106,987,996 of NC_090938.1, read as the reverse complement.
GCCACGGGATGGCGGTTTCCTTCTCTTGGTCTTTGGATATGATCGTGATTTCGGTTTTTCCTGGATTGATTTTCAGGTTGTTGGCATTCATCCAGTTGAAGACTTCTTTTAGACAGTCGGTTAAGTTTGAATGATCGGCTTGGGTGTCTTCGATCTTGTAGATGATTTAAGTGTCGTCTGCATAGTTGTAGCATTTGATGTTGTGTTTCTTGAAGATTCTGATTACTGGGGTTTGGTAGATGTTGAAGTACAGTGGAGATAGTGAGGATCCTTGTGGTACTCCAGTCGTTGACTCGTGGGGTGGATTTGAAGGGTTTGATCCCGACGGTTTCAGTTCTGTCTGCTAGGAATGATTTAGTCCAGCGTAGCACTGTGTCTGTTATGCCTATGTCTTCTAGTCTTTTGGTTAGGGTGTCATGGCTAACTGTGTCAAAGGCTGCACAGAGGTCGAGCAGGATAAGGGCAGATGTTGTGTTGGAGTCTGCGTTTGTTTTTAGGTCATCCCAGATGGATAGTAGTGCTGTTTCTGTACCTCTTGTGGGTCTGAAGCCGACTTGAGCTTGGTCTAGCAGGTGGTGTTCTTCAACGTATTCTTGGGTTAGTTTGTATACGTAGGTTTCGAGGAGTTTGGCTGGGTAGGGGATGTTGGAGATTGGTCTGTAGTTGGAGAGGTCATCTACGTCCCTGCTTGTGTTTTTCAGAAGTGGTTTGATGTAAGCCGATTTGAAGATCCTTGGTACTGTTCCTGTTGCCAGTGATAGATTTAGAAGGTTTCTGAAGTATTCTGCTGGTGTTCCTTGTCTGAGGATTGATTTGTAGATGTCCGGGGGGCAGGCAGGGATCCATCGGTGAGCCTGCTTTCTTGCTGTGTTTTATCAGCGTTGCGAATGCCTCTGCTGATATTTGAGGGTAGTTATTGAGTTTGTGCTGCGGTTCTGATTTAGGTTTGTTTGGTTGTAAGTCGCTGTTGGATGGTTTGTCGGATGTCATTGATTTTCTTTTTGAAGTGGTCTGCAAGGTTGTTGCATAGATTCTCCGAGGGGGTTGGGGTGTTGTCACAGCCTGGTGGGTTTCTCATTTCTTTAATGATATGGAACATTTCTTTTTGTGTGTTGGTGGCATTTGTGATTCTGTCAGATGATGGTGCCATGATATCCAATGCTTGTGACGGGGGAAATAGCCGCTTATATACCCATTGTTGCTTTGGTTGGTAAGTGGACCCAGTGCTCTCTGCGCATGGGGCGACACACGAGGTATCTTCATGCCAGCATATTGTATGTTAGATTTGACAGGAGAAGTGGCATGACTCCAGATCTTGAGCTGTGTGATTGTGGAGGCGCACATTGATGAATCTTGAAGTGGAGTGCCTGGTGGGGAAGTTGTCTTCCCAGTGTTGTTTTGTTGGTGGGGGCAGTGGTCATTCTCTAGTTTGTGACACTTTGGATTGCGGCAGCGGGGTACCCGGATGCTGCCTTTCTGCTGTCCTTAATATTCATTAGATGCTCTGCTTTGTCCAGGCATCATGTACCGATTTTGGGTCTTTTTTTGTATGTACATTTCACATCGTTGGTGCCTTTCACTGGGACTCTCATGTGGGCTGTTTCCTGCACGTGTCATCGTACTTCAGTGGCGGTAATGTTGAATCTTTCGCTTGGTTCTGCATGCTAGTGTATTGTCTTCATAAGCAGCTACCCATATCAATCATTGTGAGTTACCGGGGCTTCCTTTTCCCGTGTTTGTTTTCGCTTGACCTTTTGCCATTGGCGGCAGGTAACTGCAGGCCATCACTTGCATTGTTTAAATTGTTCTTCGTTTCTTCTAGAATTCCGAGGGCAGCTTTTAGTTTCTGAACATTCCCATCGGGTGTACTTGTTCGTTGGATTTGCTGTTTACTCACTCAGTTTTCAGTGGTACATCCCTCCAGGCATGATTGTGTGCCTTGGCCGGGGTGCGAAGCATGACTGAGGAGGAGTCTTTGGGCTGCCTGCTTGGTCCCTTTGCATAGTGTGTGGTGACACAATGTTAGTTCAGGAGGGTGTGCCGAGTCGTGACCCTGGAGGGAGCGAAACTTATTGGACACCGCGCGCGACCCGAGGTCATGGAGAATGACCTGCTGCCCATCGCATTTAAAGCTTGGCGGTCTGTGTGCTTGCTCTTCAACAGGTTTATTGCGTTGGCTTTATTTAAAGAGCGACATTGTATTGACGCGCGCACGTTCCGCAGGACTTAATACACGCTATTCATTTGTGTGCGACATTGGAAGTCATTCTTAAGCAAATCAGCATCTAAGGCACAGTTGGGTTTTTTTCTTCTTAAAATAGACACATTTTTTTGTCTAAAGTAGCACGCACAGATGTATGTGTAACTGTCTGCTTAGTGCTTGTCGGCGTTCCACAAATACTAATGGCTCATTCCACAAATACTACTGATTGAAGCAACCTCTTGCGAGTCCTACCCAGTTATGATTGCTTGTCTGGTACTCTCAATGGTCTTGGAAGGCTGTTGAAGCGTTGTGAATTTTACCACAAACTTTACTTTTGAAATTGGTAGCAAATCGTGATTTTGAAATGTTTGGAATATAATTTGTTTTCCTTGTAAGTTGATGGACGATGATGAAATGCAGAAAACGTTTTATATGCGAATAAGTGTTGCTTTTCTACTGTCTTTTGAAATGTCAATGGCTTATAGAGGAGGCCTTCATCTTTGGTCGTCTGATTAAGTTGATTTCACGAACTGTTGTTAAATAATTACTTCTCGATTCATTACAAAGGATTCCATTTCCACCCCCATTCTTTTTTGTTTTAATTACTTTTCTCTGTCTCCATCCACCTGCGCTATACTATGAAATTGCCAAATATGAACGGTGCTGGCAACCCCCCATGCCCTTATAAGTTGCTTATCTAGGGAATTTTCTTTTTCCCCATTCCCTCTCCAATTTTGTGATGTATGCCTGCTAGAAGTGCTGGGATACTAAAGATCTTCGTCCCAGTATTACATTTTTGGCACTGAAAAGTGGATGTATATGAGGAATCTATGGTTGCATATTGGGTTGTTCACAAATGGTGGCAAGTGCAGCTCCGTCCTTAGGTTTTTCAGTGCCTTTTTAACAGCGTGGCTTAAGGGTGCATTAGGTTTTCACTTTTTATCTCTTTAACCAAGATAATAACCATCCTCTTGTCTTTATCTGTCTAGCCAAGGTGTGTGGGGGGGGGGGGAGCGGGCGTGCGTGTTGTTTCTCGTTATTTTTTTCATCTCTCCCAAGACTTTTGTCTATAATTCGGATTTATTTATTGTGGTCTAGTAGAACTTTTTTTTCCCCTACAAAATAAGCACACATCATATGTCTATTGGAAAGATGTATTACAAAAAAAAAGTAAACCGTAACAATGCTAGATTGATCTAAGGTCTCCAAATCAATGATTTACAGGTAGGAAGTCCTGCAGTATTAAAAGTAAATATTTTCTGATAGAGAATCATGGTTATCGGGCATCATGTCGTAAGCAGGTGCTTCCTCCTTGGAAGATGAGCAATTAAAGTGTTCTGCATAACTTGGAATCAATTGCATACTAACACATGCATTAAATGTCTTCCACACATTTCCTAATCCATTGCTGAAAAGTTAATGTTGCATAGGTACAATTGTATGGAACTGTTTCGTGTGGGGTGTCAAAAGTAGCTCCTGGTTGCAGTTGGTGTCAAGTTCATTTTGTGTATCTCTAGGGCACATGCAGGAACTAAACCGCTTCCAGCAATTTCAGTCCCTACGTCTTGGCTATCTTTGAGAATATTATTGTGGCATACTGTCTTCCTTCCACAGTGGGGATGGGAGCTGTGCCATTAGTGTGTGAAGATTGTGCATCATAGTCAGCACGATCTGGATAGGGTAGATGCTTGGTGGTGTCGTTTCACATACCTGCATGTCACTGATTGTTTATTTATTATGCGCTTTTACACCACTGTTTAAAAACACAACCATGCGTAGGAGGGGAAGACATAAGGGGCACACAACAATCTTACTAGGCATGAAACATTCAGATCATGCAGTGCACGGAACAGGAATTGCGTGGGGGGGCGGCAATAGGGACAAAATGCACCTTGTCTCGTCAGAACATGGGTTAAGTGCAGAGCGATGCCACACTCGTGGGTCGTAACCAAAGCGCAGTAATTTTTTTAATTGTATTACAATTTTTACAAAATCATTCTTTTGGCTGTGGATTTGATACATTTATGCTGTAATTCTGGTTTGTAAAGTGCAGTAATGCTGCGGGAGGCACAAGGCTCTGGGGCAAGTGCAGGAGACTGGCGAGGAAAGCTTGGGACCTGTGAGGCTCTGAAGGTACACCAGGGAGCAAGTCAGCGAAACTGAGTAGCAGTAGGGGAGAGGGAGGGAGAGAGGCGGAGGCGAAGAGGAAAGTCTTGAGTTTCCGGAACTTAAGGACATCTGGCTCAACACAGGGAGGCTGTTCTAGGGAGACGCACCTGCAGTGGATAAAGATCTCCCTGCGTCTCTGCTTGGAGAAGCTGCTCATTTGCAGAGAGTTGGAAGCAGGCGAGCAGAGGGCTAGTTAAGGAGAGTATTTAGGAAGAGGGCGTTGCAGGTAGTGGGCCAGGCCACAGAAAGCCTTGTGGACAATGCAAAGGGTCTTGAACTTAATCCTTGCAGCCACGGGGAGCCAGTGAAGGGATTTCACCGCCAGAGAGATGCAGTCCTTGGGCTTGAGGACAAGGATAAGTCTTGCGGGTCTGTTTTGAATGAGTTGAAGAGGATGGAGGGTAGAAGAGGGAAGGTTGAGATAGTCTGTTGCAGTAGTCCAGTCTAGTGAGGGCCATGGCTCTGGAGACGGTGAGCCACTGGGGGGAAGTGAGAAGAGGTAGCATACCTTTTGAGAAGGTGCAGTGGGTCTTTTTAGAAATGTCCGAAATGTGAGATGAGGAGGAGAGAGTGGGGTGAAAATGGCCCCCTGTTTTTTTGCCTCGTTGATGGTGGAGGCAAAGGGAGGCCGGCCAGAGAAAGAGGGAAGACGGGAGCAGGGGTCCTGATGAGGACCACCTATCTTGGCATTGAGGCAGAGGTCGTATGCAGCACACCATGACTGAATTGCGGACAAACAGTCTGGTATGAGCGAGGAAGAGGAGGCCGAGGGTAGGCTGAAGGAGAGCTGCATGTCATCCGTGTAACACTGAAATTGAAGGTGGCTACATGGGTGGGAGGTGGGAGCATATTGCGATTGAAAAACCAGGGGGAAAGGTTAGAGCCCTGGTGGACACCTCACATAGAGAGTGAGTGATTGGGGAGAGAAAGGACCCCAGTTCCACCTGAAATGGGCAGTCGGAGAGAAAGGAGGTTAGCCACGCCAGGGCCTGAACTGTGATGCCCAGGGTATCACAGATGTGCGATCAGGGTGTTGTGGTTCACCGTATCGAAGGCAGAGGACAGGTCAAGTAGAATGAGGACTGAGGAAGAATTGGAATCAAGATTTGAGAGCAGATCTTCACAGGTGTTCAGAAGAGCGGTTTCCATGTCTCAGGATGCTCTATAAAGCCTGACCTAGTGGCCATGGAAGCAACCAGCAGATTCAGCTTGGAGGGTAAGCTGAGAAATTGCCAACTTCTCCAGGAGTTTGCCCAGGAAAGGAGTGATAGTTTGCCAGAATGGAAGGGTCAGCATGTTTTTTTGAGGAGAGGGTGCACAAGGAGTGCTTAAGAGCGGTGGGGAAAACTCCAGTGGCGAAGAGGTTGCAGAGATTGGCCAAGGCTGGGGCGAGGGAGTCAATGTTGTCCTTGATGGTTTTGGAGGGACAGGGGTCCACCGGTTTGGAGGAGGCTTTCATAGACTGCACATGTCTAGTGACCTCCTCGGGTGTGACGGTGGAGAGAGAAGACTGGTAGGGAGAGGTGTGGGGTTGGCCAAGCGCGGTGTTTTTGAGGTGACGTGTGCAGCCAAGGCCAAACCAAGGGCCTTGGTGGGTGCAATGGTGGAGGAGGCTGTGGTAGGATTGGCTAGTTCCTTGTAGGCTTTGAAAAGTTGGGCTGTGTTATTGTATGCCGCGCAGATGCATACTTGGATAAAGACACACTTCTTGGAGCGGATGCTGTCTATACTGCCTTTTGAAGGAGGCGGCAGGCCAGTTTGTCAGAAGGTGCGCCCGAGGAATCCCATTTCTGTTTGGCTGCCTTGCACTTACGTTTAAGGGCAGCTAGTTTGGAGTTATACCAAGAGTTGCACTTTTTGGTCGGCTGCAGTCTTACCCCTTGACAGGGGCAAGAATACCAAGTGTTCCAAATAGAGAGGTTAAAGTTGGAGAGGGCTTTGTCAGGGGTGGTAGTCGGCCGCAGGAGTAGAAGAAGCAGAGTAGATTGAGGCAAAGGCAGCCACTGACACTTTTCATGGGTCGGATGACCTTGTAACCTGGAGGCAGTGCAGGGCTTACTGATGCAAGAGGAGAGTGTGATCAGTCCAGGAGAGAGAATTAGTGAGAGGGATGTCGGTTGCGATGACAGCATCCAAGGTGTGGCCAGCGGTGTGCATTGGGCCAGAGGGTAAGATGGAAAGCGAGATAGTCGCACAGATTGCAGAAAGATCCTGAGGCATCCGGTGAGTCGAGATGGATGTTGAGATCACCCAGTAGGAGGAGTTGAGAAGAGGAGGAAAGGAGAGAGGAGGCCAGGTCACCTCATTCCGAAAGTAAGAGGGAGGGCTGACCAAGTGGCCAGCAGGAGTGAAGAGGTATGAGAGAGGGAGAGCCTGCAGACCAGGCACTCAAAGGATGAGTGGGAATGATGGTCACATGGATCCACTTGGGGAAGATCATTGCTACTCCCCCACCTGGTCTGTTTGGTCTAGGCAGAGTACCTTGTAGCCTTCTGGGGCAAGTGTCAAAACTCGTGACAGCTATCCTTGAACCAAGTTGCAGTGAGGGCAAGAACATAAAGATCCAGGAGTTCAAGGAGGTTGCAGATGTTGGGAGTGTTTGACAGCTGAGCGAGCGTTGAGCATGGCAATGTGGAGCAGATTGTGATCTGTGAGAGACTTGCAGGTGACAGTGGTGCCCCCCGCCCCCCCCCCCCAGTGACAGTGCCTGGGGGGCAGAGGTAGGCGGGGCAGAGGAGCCAATGCTGGCAAGGGAGCCGGGGCCGCAGTGAGTGAGACGGGGGCCAGTGCAGGAGGGGTAACAGTGGGCAAAACATCCCTAGATACAGTAATGGTGGGTGGCAGGTTCACCAAAGAGGAGGAGGCTGATGAGGTTGTTAATGTGGGGGGTGGCAGCAAGGAGGCCATGGTGAGGGAGGAAGGGTGGTTAGGGAGCAGCAATGGAGCCACGGTGGGCACAGCTGGCAAGGGTGCCAGGGATGCTGAAACAGCTGGTGCAGAAGGAGGAGGGTTGAGGTGAGGGAGGAGCCTATCAAAGAGAAGGTTGAGTTGAGGACTCTGTACCATGAGGTTACCATTGCGGTAAACATTGATGATGAAGAGGGCAAGAAGGACCTCCCAGCGGGTGCCCCCATTAATTTGTGAAGAAGAGAAGGGAGAGGGAAGAGCAATCATATGGAGAGTCCATAGGTTGGGTAAGGGAATGACAAAGAGTATGTTGGTGAGAGTCTAACTGGCAGAGGCAGTGACATAGGTTTCTGCAATAGGAGGACCTGGGTTAGAGCCCAGTATGTCGTTCTTGAGTTTCTTCCTACCAGACTTAGTAAGGGATGAAGGATAAGGGGTAGAGAAGCAGTTTGAGAAGATAGGAGAGATGGGAGAGTGCAATATTTATTTAATACATGTGTAGCATTATAGCTTTATGTATATATACTAACAAGTAAATGTATATAATGTTCTTTATTGAGTATATATATATATATATATATATATATATATATAGCAATTAAGAACATATTAACTCTTGTTCCATAAGTCTCTTAATCCATATTAGATTAATACAAGACTATCTATAAAAGTCACTAAGAATACAATAAAGTGCTCCTTTTAGATGAGTTTACAATTTCAATGCATTTCCAATGAAATGTGATCATAAAACAAATAAAATTCCTGCATCCAATTTTTCCAAATCCTGGATACATGAGTCATATTGCTTGTCAAAGGCTTATAAAAAACGCGATCTGATCATTGTTAAGCTCTTACAGTCTACCAACAGATGTTTAAAAGTTTCAAGTTCAGATTCACCACATAGACGGCACACCCTGTCCTGATGTAAAATACCCAATTTTGCCCCTTTTTAGTTTCTAAAACATCACTAAAGTTAAACTTTAGTAAAATGTATTGACAGAATATCTGCACGCAAGGATATGCCTTTTATGTATAATGGAGACAATACTCTTTTCATTATATAGCAGATAAAACTACAGCTATTTCTGAGTGTGGACAACTGTATCACATTATAGTCTTTACTATAGTCGTTGGTGGTGAATCGCAACCGTCGTTTAAAATGACTAAAATGACAAATATTCCTATCGGTCAATTTTTTTATGTAGGGACAGGATTTTACCTAGGATGCCCATGTTCTAGCTTTGGTCGATTTTCATAAATGCATGAAAATAGGTAACCACAATAGTAGCATTGTCTAATTGCATCCATTTTTCATGGCACACCACTGTTTTATAGATGGAGTCTGCTCCGATCCCTTTAAGTGCATATTCTAGTAGCATTCTGCTGATATACAATTTGGGAGTCGGAAACGTTTGCGCAGAAGCTCAGTCAGGTAGGAAGTTATGGCCCCAAATGTCAATTCCATATTATAATATAGGAGATAGCTGTATATAACAGTAAGTAGCCAATGTTTTACCAATAAATATACTTCTTGCATTTACAGCTTTCGTGCACTTATTTTTTTTATTTCACTCCAATGATCTTTCCAGTTGTTTTTCATCTATGTAGACACCCAAATATTTATAAACCTGGACTTGTTCGATCACCAAACCTGCATAGGTCCACCTTATCTGTTTGGGAGTAAGTTGTTGATCTGAGAAGACCATTGTTTTGCTCTTCTCTGATAACGATCAGATCATTTATTCTTGCGTATTCACTTAAAGCCTTTAGCAAGCCGCTAGGGGTGTGGTGTAAAAGCAGAAGGGCGTCTGCATATGCAAGCCAACTTACAGTAGTTGAACCAACTTTGACTGGACAAGTGTGCAAGTTAGAGAGATGTTGATGACGGTCTGCAAGGTAAAGATTAAAAAGTGTTGCCCCCACGATGCAACCCTGTTTTACACCGCGATGGGACGTGATAGATTGTGATAATTTCCCCTTGGGTGTCGAGACATACATTAACTGAGGGTTGACTATATAGGAACATTGGCATTTTGAGTAACCCTGGCAGGATTTTCCATGTTATTAGTTTGTGCCATAGTTTGTGACGATTGACCGAGTCAAATGCAGCGCTAAAATCGATGTAAGCGCAGTAGATTTTAGTGTGACGCCTCTTCCATGAATATTCAATCGCGAATGTAAGCTTTAGAATTTTGTGGGAAGTATTAGATTTGGGTCTAAATCCTGTGTGATTTAGGCGGGAAAATATTATTTGTTCTAATCCAGACATTCAAATCATCCAGTGATACTGTCGCAACAATGTTTGCGGGGATGTCTAGCATCGCTAATAGCTAATAACCGGTAGTTGGAGGGAATGTTTCAGGCCCTTTTTTTTGTATATTGGCAAGATATTACTTTTCCTCCACAAATCTGGAAGCTTGCCATAGCGACCTAGTCCATTGAATAGTAAATGTAACTCATGCACCCAGGTTGGTGCACATTTTCAACAAACTATTGCAAACCCCATCTTGGCCTGCTGCTCGGGAACTATTTTGCTTTTCAATTACTATTATGTCTAATATAGATGTTTTACATTCCCATGTATTAAATGGTAACTCCACCACTTCCTCATTCACATCTATTGCACCGAGAGTCGACATAATGCATTTTATCCATACTAATTCAGGGACACAATAGATCATTCTCTTTTTTTGGTTCCACGTATCACACTCCAAATCTGTTTCGCATTATGGCAAGGTTCGCAATTTTTAACCGAACCTCTCTCGCGCAGTTCTTTTTATGGCTATTTATCCATCTATGATTAAAAAAAAATGTATACATTTCATCTTGGTGCTGACTCACTGCTGCAATGTTGAGTCGCACTTGTTTCTTAGCCTCAATCTTTTTATTGTAATTCTGACGGGTGTTTATTTCCTTATTGCTTCGCTCGATGGAGGTTTTATATTTTTGCTTATTTAGTAGGCATTCGCATATTTTTATCATCTGAGCAAATACAGAGGCTAATTTAAGTTCACATATTGAGTTGTGCGTTGCATACTGCTGGATGAACGCAGGAACCAACTTTACTAACTCCTCATTTGCCATTGTCCCATTCTGGCCATTACAGCGGATCTGTTTTTTTAAATTTCCCTTCAAGAAAATGTTTCCATTTTCATCATACTCATGAGGGATGGCCTTAGTTTGGAGTGGTTTTAAAAGCGCACACACAAGGCAAAGTGATCACTCTTCCCGAGAGATTATGTCCATGTCGTCAATTAAAGACCAGTACTATTTACAAATACATGGTCAATAATGGAAGCACTCGTCATCGTGACACGAGTGTAGGCCATTTGACTATCACTGGGGCAATAGCAATTAAGTTTATTTGGTAAAATGTTATTGGTAAAATAGCTGCACCCATGGTCTACCTTGACAATTTCATATAACAGGATAAATTGGTGCAGAGGTAATCGCGTTTAGATCTAGATTCCCAATTTCAATAGGCGCGTTAAGTCACCCAACACCCATAAGGGGAGACAATGAGTATGTTTTCATTAGGGTGTCTACTACTTTAACGTTGGCCACTGTTGCAACATAACTGGGAGGATCATAGATGTTTGAGTAAAACACTCAATTGATTATTAGTTAGAATGACAGCTAAGATTGTTTTAGTGGATTCTTTCAAAACTACAATCTGCCATGTCTGGCATACAGAGATAAGCGAGCCCCCCTTGGCCCAGCCTTTCGGGCCCATAGTTGCTAGCTGTTGTGCAGTGGTACGCCCATCAAAGGGAACCTCTTCCACGATCCAAGTCTCCTGAAGAGAAATAATAGTGAACATGTTGATGTTTGCCACAAGTCCCTCTTCCCCAAATAGATGCGTGAACCCAGATGTATTCCAGGAGAATATTAAGCTAATGTCATGGAGACTGAGACTGGAATTGGTGTTTAAATGCTGTTGGCAACCATTGCCAGTAATTATCACCTGGTGCATCTAACCACCATTGGATTGTTCTATTGAGTTCAAAGGACTTTATAGTATATAGCTCTCGCATACAACAATCTCGCTGGACGCATTCTTTTTAGTTTGGTTTTATTTCCAGTGTTAGTCTTTTCCTGTGCGATCCCAACTTTTTGGGAGGTGATGACATTTGCTCGAGATTTGGCCTGAGGTATCATTACTATTTTGCAGATATAGCCTACCCTATAGAGTTCATCTTCATATCTCGGGACAAAGTCAAGGGTAGCCTCATGTGAGAACCATATATTTGAAATATAATCACACGTGTGTTCAGTTTGATCTAGGATCCTTTTGTCTTCCAACATTATTCGTCTTAGTGGGACCCCGCTGTGGAAAATCCTGAGAACTGCCGTTCTGTTCCGTGGCGGCAAAGATTCAATGTGGAGGACTGGCTGGATTTGTAAAGCCTTATGGAGTCCAACTTTAGGTGTTTCAACTATTCTGGGAATCGGAAGAATCTGATTCACGATATTTGCTGCCCACAACTCAGTGTAGGTTGAGTTTTCGGGTGCAAGGTTGATTTATTCTTACAATTACATCGTGAGCCAGGTTGATTCTCATCATTAGTGTTCGTAATGGGTATTTCCACTGCCATTTTCCCTTAAGGGAATTTTTTCTATTGGCACTATTTCACTAGATCGTTAAAATTCCTCAGACTTGGGTCACCAACAAATTGCTTGCACCATCGCAAGTGGGGGTAGCAGAATCGCTATCCACGGTAAGTTTGTTCAACCGCAATATAGTGGTGCAATTTCTAAGTTGACTTTTTTTTTTTTTTAAATGCACGTTCTGAGACATTTAGAATACGTAGATTCTTGGGAGGCCATTTTTAATTTAGCCTTTTTGTTAAGATCTTGCTTTGCCATTTTTAGGATGATTTTACGGTTATCACCCAAAGTCCCAGGCTTTAAGGGGGTTCTCAAATTAACATGTAGATTAGCATTTGTTATAGATGCGTCAGTGGGAGTACTTTGATCTTAACCGTTTTGTGTTTTCTGTTAATACTCTTGTGAAGGAGCACAGATTGCACATCTTTTTTTTTCAAGAGTTTCACACTTCGTTACTAAGGTAGACAGAAGGCTGTTTAGGGCCCAAAACATATCAGTGGAATTCATACTTATCACATTAATGTTATTCATGCTTTTATTTGGTGATTCACGTGGCACATCAGCCTCTGCTTGTGCATTTAGTTTCATGTATACTAATGTCCATACACACATTAGCTTTTGAATCTATAGCTGCACCAATTACAAGCTCTCCAAACTTAGCATTCTTAAGGTCAAAAAAGGTGCTAGGGTCAAAGTCAGCTGTCAAGGAGTGGATGTCTCTAACTTCTCCTAAAGCTACTGATGCATCTATCAATAAATCAAGTGGATTTGTTCCACTAAGATGTTTCTCGTCAGCCTCATTCACAGTCCCATGCACCATTGCAATAACACTTTTTTTGCCGTTGTAATATAATTTAATTTATCACACCTTCAGTTTTATCGTCCGTGAAATAGACTGGTACTAACAAAGAAGGGGGAGGATTTCTTGCATTTTACTCTTATTTTTACATTCACATTGGATGTTACCAATGTCGAGGTGAAACCAGAGGAATTTAGCAAAGCTTCACACTGCACAGACATCACAGGGCAGGGTAATAAGATTGTGGACTCCAAGAGATCCCCCCACCCTGACCCCGCACCACCTAAGCATCCTTAGGGTACACTAAGCTCTGCAGTGATTTCCTTTGTCGCCATCTCTTCATCTACTCCCTCTAGTGGCTGTATTTTTGCAATAAATGTGGTCCTTGTTTTTTATTTAGTCGCCATACTGGGTTTGCAGATGGTTTTCAGCGTGCACGTCCTGCGGCTCCCTCGCCTGGGAGGTAGCGGGCTGCATACCAAACAACAATCCCTTTCACCCAAATTCCTGCTCCCATTCGCGCTTCCATTCCTAAGCTCAAAGTTAGTGTTCACATTATCAGGTTCTGCCATACTTGTAGTAATTCATGAGAGTAGTGCAAATTCACTTCAACTCTATGTACACATACTCACTACACAGATCTATTACAGGTGACCACTGAATTCGCAAGACACTTGTAATAGCCAACCAGTTACGGCCCATTGCCACGGGGGCCTGAGAGACTAGTCCTCAAATGTTATGGCGTGTCAATGTGCAGTGTTTCTTCGCGGTGGACAATTAAGTGCTGTCATGCAAGGTAAGGGCTAGGAAGCGTAACTATACCTCAACACCGTTTCCAACAAGCACAAACAGTACGCAGTTGCTTCCTTGCTATTATTAAAGTCTGTGCCAATTTATCACTATCTTTCGATCTAGTTTTTTAGAAGCCAGCCAAACAAGCCACTTACTTCCTGCATAATCTGCTGCAGTGACTACTTACTGCGTATGCAGTAAATGGTAGACGGCAGAGACCAGCAATAGGAACAAGTGACAGGTGTTAATGAGCACGGAGTCTTTCAAACTAAAATACGTGCTCGATGCCTATATGCTAATTACAATGCACTCGATAGTATGCACATAAGGCAGCTCGAAACTGCACAAACTCACTGTGGGAGCGCTAACAGGAATAATATCTGCCTCCCGCCCCACATCACGCGAACAGCACACTTATAAAGTGCACTTCACAAACGCGCAGGCGCTACAGATTAAATGGTGCTGCTGGGGAAAAGGGGGTGAGGCTACCGTTCAATCTCCTAAAAACAAAGAGCAATATATATAAATAATACTATACGTGTTTAAAAAAAGTACTAGTTCAGTATTGCATCAAATGTAAGTGTCCAAGTACGTCCATTAGTGTGTAATCGTACCAGAAGGTATTTTTTCCTTTAAAGCTTGCAGATCCAGTGGTCCAGGTTGGGTCGGCGAACAGCCCACTTACAAAGCGCACTTCACAGAGAGCACAATAGCAAACTGCAGAGTGAGATGTACACTTCGCCAGGGTGAGGCCACAGAGGCACAGGGAGAACAGTAGGCAGAGGTGTCGGGGGTGGGGGGACTGGGCATAAGGCTGGGAAAAATACAGGGTGCTGGGGTTAATGTGTAAAGAAAACGGTGAACACGCAGAGGAAAGGGGATAGCCGGTGTAGGGTTGAGGGCGAATAACAGCTCAGACACAATGGGAACTGAGGGGGATGAGGTAGCAGGTAGCAAGTTAAAGCATGGGGCGTGGGTTAACCAATCGCCGTAATCCCAACAAGGAACAATGTGAACACAATGGATGGGAGGAGTGTGATGGAACAGGTAGCAGACTAGACGGAGAACAGAGGGGGGTGGACTTGTCAGCAAATTCTCATGGCTGTGCAAAACAATCAGAATGTGCACACGGCTAAAAACGATTTACTTTCAAGGTCCAACACATATAACTCATAACAGTATAGGGGTTTGGCAGTGGAGGTGATCCAGGAAGGAAATGGTGTAAGTTTTAGTGATAAGAGACCTAAGAGTGAACAGTCGGTGCCTTGTGAGGACAGTCTATAGATATTGTAGGGAGAGGCACAAAGTCCAGAAGATGATGTAAGGGACCAAGAAATGGGCCACACTTAGTGATGTCTGAGGGTGCGATCAGAAAGTCCAAGAGCACCTGGACAAGATCAGTGTCCAGGTGTATAATGCAGAATGGCTAAGTATTGGGGCCCACGACGCCCAGCCAGGACCGGACCGGAGCCTTAGGAGTGGGGCCTTGAAAGGCGGGCCAGCATTCTCCTGTCGGCTATCCGATTGGGCTTCTGTCCCTTGAAAGGCCCAAATCAGTGGGGGGGTCAAAGGAAAAGGTTGGGCACTCCACCCCCAGAAGAACGAGGCGTCTATGCTTGAAGGGAGGCCAACTGCAGCCTCAGATTGGGTGCCATGCACACGGCACAGATGAATTCAAAATTAAAATGTAAACTATATTTTCCCATTTTCTCACGATCACTTCAGAAAAGTGAGATCATCCACTGCGCAGGGAGGGTGATATTATTCCCCAAAAGCCCAGCGAAGCATACCTTAGTTCTGCCGTAGTTACCTGCTTCAATGTAAGTAAGTTGGCAAACTACCTTTGCTGGGGTATTCCCATCTAGGGGCATCCACCTAGAAATGCCAAGAAGTGCAGCTCTGCATATCACCACTCATGAAATTCAGCAAATCTCACAGTGAAGGCACAGCCTCCATGCAGATATTAGTTTCATTGGTCAAATGGAGGTCTGGTGCGTTGTCCTATTATCTAAGGGAGATGTGACCTACTGTCTCACTTTCATAATGGAGGAGAACTTTGGCTGTGTGTGTTTGTGTCAGTAGAATGCTGGTATGACAGTAGAATTGTGCATTATATTTAGTTGGAGCAAGACATGGCAGAATGTTTTGTAACCCATACTTGGCTGTCGCTGCTTTCTTGCTTGCTGGAGCATAATAGACGAGCTGCCAACCCAGAGTCCTCCTTCTTGTGGTTGCAACATTAGGGAACTCGTTTGCATTTAGTTTGTAAGCTCTGCACATACTGGTCTGAATTGACTGTTTGACTGTATCTTGCCAAGTCATGTGGCACCGAATGTCAGCTAGAAATGTTGCACTGTTCTTCCTTGTGCTGTTGATAGTTTTGTTCTGTTAACTTGCATGTCAACGCTTGTTTTAAAAATGTGGTTTTGTTAACTAGTGTTGAATAGTCTCATTAAAATAAGTAGTTTGCTGAGTAGTTGGTTCTAGAATTTGTATTTTTTTCAGTTACTGCTCAAGAATCTTTTTGGAAACCTCATGGATCGAAATTCCATTGCTTCCTGGATCAAAGTGAGACCCATTGAATACACGCATGTTATGTTTGCATGACACCATTTCCACATTTTGTCAATATTAAGTCACTGATTTACTTTGGTATTATTTGAACCAATATCTAAAAACGGATTAGGCGCTTAGAAACCTGCCTTGTTTGCAAAGTATATTATGAGTGCAATGTATTTCTCTTTCTAAATGGTGTTCTTGCTGACTCAAGATGGCTCAAATGAACGTACATGCGTACTGAAAGGCGCAGGAACACCCCACTCCCTGGACCAGGGTATTCGGTAACAAAGTATACTGAAAAATTGTCCATAGGTTGTTTGCTAAAATGCATTATTTTCCACAATGAATTAATCATCAATGCACACATTAAAGTACATAAATATTGCAGGAGAGCATAATACAAACCTAACACAACCATCATTCCTCAACAATCAAACCATCATTTGCAACTTGTGTCAATCCGCCTCATTCAATCACAATAAAAATTGAACAAAACTATTGGTGCAATATATATGTAGTAGCACTTCATTAGTTAGCCCCACAACTATCATATCATTTCATCCACATTGAATGTGTATCAACACAATAATTGTCCAAGATGGGTTCTATTCCACGGAGTGGGTGCATTCAACAGAAGATAATTCCCATCCCCGGATGTTCTTCTCTACCGGTTTCGACGTTTGAAAACAATTAGGACGTCTTCATCAGGAGAAACAATTAATACAATATTACAACTTCGAAGCGAACAGCTGGAAGTTCCTGATATAAGTAACAGGAAGAACTACTGCACCAATATGCGGTGTCCTGAAAAATCTGGGCTGCAGGCCTGTCAGCCAAATTATGGTGATTGTCCAATTATTCTAGAAGGAGCCGTCCTGCTCGGGTACAGCCGCTCGCGGGAAAACCTGACTCCACCAGAGGAACGCTCGGGTATGCAGCCCAGATTTCCTGTTGAATGCACCTACTCCGTGGAATAGAACACATCTTGGACAATTATTGTGTTGATACACATTCAATGCGGATGAAATGATAGTTGTGGGGCTAACTAATGAAGTGCTACTACATATATATTGCACCAATAGTTTTATTCAATTTTTACTGTGATTGAATGAGGCTGATTGACATGAGTTGCAAATGGTGGTTTGATTGTTGAGGAATGATGGTTGTGTTAGGTTGTTTTATTCTCTGGTGTATTATGCTCCCCTGCAATATTTCTGTAATTTAATGTGTGCATTAGTTGATGATTAATTCATTGTGGAAAATAATGTATCTTAGCAAATAAATTTTGATACCTTTTATAAATTAAAAAAACAACCTCTAGACAATTTCAGTATACCTCAAATGAACGTACAGCCAAAGCTAGTTGACTTAGTCACAAGTTTGATAACTTTGTAGAAGAGGGGAATTTGCAAGCTTTAAAAATGCTGCATGAAATCACTTGCAAGGCAAATGGCTCTTGAGGTGAATGGATATTCTCATAAAATATTTGGGTCACTTGTCTGAACAGTGGCATATTTTCGGATAGCCTTCTTGGGCCTCTGCTTAATTTTGATATATTGGAACAATCCATGAACAGTTAACAGGTCTGTTTTTCTGATATGTTTTTAGGCAGAAATGGCTCAGTTTGGAATGGCGAAGTAGTTATTTTTGCTCTAATCAAGGAATTGGTCATTACATGCCCAGAACAACAAGGACGTGAGAGCAGACATGTAAGGCAGACCTTAAATTGCTCCTACTTCCTTTAGTTGGAAGGACTGTCTGTGGACTTGGGAGGCAGGTCAAAATGTGGGAATGCCGTGTAGGAGACACAAGGCAGAGTACAGCTTTGGGCCAGGGATTAACCGACCCATTAAGGGTGTGTTGTGTAGGCAGGTGGACTGGTCCTGCGCCCTCTGGCAATAACAGGCAGGCTACACTGAAGAGTGCGAACCCCAAATGACTGCACAGAAGTCTTTGTCCAGGTAACAGATTTATTTCTGGCGGAGAAACGTTGCTGGCAGAGCACGGTGGGCGCACTGCTGTGGACACGAAGCAGGCATCAATGGCAGTCATACAGACTATTCACGCCCATGTTCATGGGTCCTTTGGGCCTGTGGACTACCCTTGGATGCGGGAGGGGAAGAGAAGAGGGAAAAGTAGAGCAGGGAGGCTACTGGGAAGGAGAAGAGGGGACAAGAGAACTAGTAATGGGGAGCGAGGAGGAAAAAAATATTTGGGGTGGATAGAAGGGGGGGCAGAGACAACTGGGAGGCTAACTGGTGGAAAATGGAACAGGTTGGGGGAGAAAGTGGAACAAGAGGGGAAAGAGGGTGAAGGGCAGACAGGGGAAAAAGGATACCTGCTGAAGGGCCTCCTCGGCTTCTCTGCCCCCCACCTACACTTTCAGTGCACCACTGCAGGCAACCCAAACAAGAGAAACGCGTCCTCTTTCCGTACACTTATAGGGCTGTTGCTACCCTTCCCCAGAGGCCCCCCGATGGACGGAACTGGTTTCTGGCTGTTCCCAGGGCTTGAGGTTACTGGGGGAGGAGGGAATTACAGGGTGTAGGACAGGTGGCAAAGCTAGGCAGGGACAACAGATGCTGTTACTAGGGAGGAGGGGGCGGGGGAAGGCCTCTGGAAGGGATGAAGTGCCAGCCCCCAGGCTGCATATTTCCCTGACTTTAAAGCTGCCAGCTGTTGCATGGGATGCAAACCAGTTTGTTTTTCCGGGGGAGGGCCGGGTTTAGGAGAGAATGGAATCCCTTTGTCTGGGCTGAAGCATGGCTGCAGTTTCACAACATACAGTCACATACAGTGCAAGATAAAGATTGCATTTTGGAAAATAAGTCCAGCAATACATTGGCAAATGAAAAATCCAGAAAGCTCACAGTAAACAAGTGACATGTGAAAAGGCTGTTGGGTGTCCACACGTGGACCCTGCAAGTTCCACCTGTCCCTACTTGGTAGACCTTTGTAGAAGCTGCCATACAAGCAGGACTGAACAGCAGAAAAATCGTGTTGGGCTGGTGTTTTATTATTTTTCTTTTTGCCCCTAGCCTACTTTACAGAGATTGCCCCCAACTTTAGTCCTTAGCCACATCATCTAGTAGATTGGATATTGATTTTAACCAACACATCTGCACTGAATCTGCTATAGTAATTCTACAGAATCAAACAATACAGATTCAAGGGACTCGCAACGCCAAATCTTCCAACATTTGGTGCCTCAACCAATGTAAGAAATATCCACAAGGGAAAAGGTGCCCTTAGCAAAACCTGCCAGGAACGATGCCAAAGCAGGGTTTGAAATTCAGATTGGGGAAAGTGGGAGCTAAACACATTTCCTGGGTATTGAGCAGTGACCAGGACCTACCGCCTGGGAAACAGGAGCTAGTACATAGCGTTCCACAAATCTAGCTAACACATAAAATGCACACATGCAGTTTGGTCCATATTTATAACGCCTGTGCATTAATTGCTGTATATTTGTTTCCTAACGTGTGCTCATGTTTATAGATTCAACCAAAAGTACAATTCACAACGGTGCGTTTTGTTGGGCATCAGTTGGATTGTGAAGCTAAATGTAGCTCCTGGTGGTTGCTGTCAGGACCTCTAGCAGGAGGTAAATGGCTCGAAGTTCCTCTCAATTTCGATCCCTGCAAAGGATGAACCTACCCTGGAATACCATCTTGACCATAAAACAAATAGTAGAGCACCACTTCACACAAGTGAGACATTCACTAAATACCCTGGTAGTTTTGGTTCTGAAGGGAGATCTGCCAATATGACACAGAACATGGGAACTCAAGTAATTTAAGACGCTCAGCCCAGGGGACAGCAGTTTGACTACAGAGAGGTATTTGTCAAGTCTCGATACGGTGGACTTTGAAGCCCAGTCCGTAAGACAACACACCATGTGAATACTGGCAATGTACCACTAATTTTCATGCCGGCATTACGAATTCTTCTCACGTGCCAAGACTAGTCACTGTGCTCGCACGTACCCAAAACAGATAGTGTATTGTCCTTTTTTGTAAAGAATTGTTACCAGTGCGGTCTGGATTTCAAAGCATGTCTACCTGTAAAAGGAATGCAATCTTGCACATGCTTATTCTTCCTTTTTAAACCCGGACTCTGATGCATTTTCCCTATGAGCAGATATGCAAAAAATTGTTTAGTCATGTTTGCTAGGCTCCCTTTTATAAAGCACTTCCTGCGTGTGTGGGAAAGAACACAAGACTAGATGGCTTTAATTCTGTAAATACAAGCATTTATTTAAACCATATATTATTTCTAACTGCTTTGTCTGCAAGCAAAGGGCTCTGTGTTGTAGATAAACTTCTGTAAGATGATCACGTCACTGAAGTCCTGGCAGGCATCTTAAAACTACAACATTTCTCTTGGCTCACTTTTGCATGATGCCCTCTGATGAAGGTTGTCTCGGACTAATGCATTTTTTACATTCATTTCAATAAAATGTATCAAAACCTCAATGTGGTGGTAACTTCAAGATTTCATACCACAGTATTGGGAGCTCATGAAACGTTTGGGGTGCTGGGCACGGGGAATATTTAAGCAAAGGAACTGTTCCTTTCGTCTTTTTTTATTTTCTTTCTTTTTTTCTCCAACTTTGACATAACTCATGTAGTTAATATTGTACTTTACTATCAATAAGTGCTGGGCAACTAGTTTGGAAAGTTTATTGCAAAGAAACGATGTTGAGTTTTGTACACTTCACCTATGCCATTTTCCTATTGGACAACACTTTCCTTTCGTCATCAGTCGCTTTTCAAGTAATTGTGGATCACTTATTTAGACCACAATAAATTAGAATTTCAAAACTTTACGACAGTTGGAGATTTGCCTAAAATATTTTTTACTAGCAGAGTCACTTTAGATGATGGGCTGTTTCATTAGCATCCAACGTTCTGAACACATTACAAGCAATCTGCACTTACGGTGTTGCAAGTAATGTGATATAAGGGCAATCATTGCATCACACGCAAAGGATTGTTTTCGTGTTAATATTTCCTTGGAGAGTTTATTAAAATGCACTCTAGTAAGCTGGTACGCTTTAATTTTAATTTTTTTCCTTCATAATCTCGACATGCTGGCACAATCTTTCTAGAACTTGACATTTAGACTCTTCTCTCAACTGAGAGAATGCAGTGCAACTGGGGGCCTACAGGATTATCAGAGCTCCAGAAAACATTTTCGACGAACAGAATTTTACTCTGTTCTTGAACTTGAGGGGAGTAGAGGTTGGGGGGTTAAATTATTTAATGGAGCACTGAATTCAATGGCCAACACAACCTGGAATGCAGGACCCATCCTAATAATCCATTGCACCTGGAGAATGGCAAAGAATTTTGATGTTGCAGAAACTGGTTGGCATAATAAGCAGACATAAAGTAGTTTTCAAAAAATGGTTAGCAATTTGCTATTGAACATTTTTCTTGATTTGCAAATCAAACTTGGTGATTGGCAATTTTGTATTAATATATTTAATGTGGCCAGAATTTATTTATACCCAAGACATAAAATGACTAACAATACAGCACTTTTATGAACCTCTGAAGTAAGACATTTGTGAGATGACTGTCCGTAAAATATAAAGGTTACCTGCTTCAATGGACAGAAATCTATATTTTAAAAAAAAAAAAAGCTCTGGGCTGTCCTGTATGCTTGCCCCATCATGTTGAAAGAGAAGTTCATACGTTTTATAAATGATATTAAAGAAAAGTCATAGCTGAACACTAAGTACATAGTGTGGTGTTGCAGCAGGTAGGACAACTTCATATTGTCGTTGATATTGTCTGTTTTCAATATAACGTTAAATGCCACGTTAATTTTAAGGAAACATTTTTCCTGTGAAGTATGTTGAGCCATAAAAATTCTAATGATGCACATTGAGGATTACATGCATATTCGCCAAAATATAGTAGTCTCTGTGGTCTTAGTGCAGAACAATCAATCAAAAGATGAAGCAGTGATTTAATTATGACAAAACCTGCAGCTCCTCTTCCACATTTGTTTATGGATCTAATAGTTAAACATTTCGTTTATGCGTTTTCAATTTAATGTTTTGCCTAAGTTGTTTGTGACCCTTTTACCTGGAAAATGGATCGGGTAGGGTTCAAGTGTACAATATCCTTTTTCTATGAAATCGTTTGACAAAGCTGTGTGCAGGAGGTGGCTTCTACTGGTTTATACCAATCGTGGGACCTGTTTTCTTTTTAACCTAGTCCGGTTTATTTAGCAAAGTACTCTTTGACCCAATCCTATCCAAAATAAACAGGCACTTGGTATTTAGCCCTTGGATAATACCCTCTAGTGCCTCTAACCTCCCTTTCTTTAGTACCCAGAAAGTCATAAAGATTTGATGTTGGCTCCAACCATAATTTCTTCATTAGCATTAACTTCTCCATTCCACACAACTGGAAAGTGACTGGAGTCCCAACTCATTTATCTAATAGCCGAGAAAGTAATACAGCTTGGAAGATGGAATAAGACTTTTCTCCATATTAGAGCCTCATATCATGAAAGCGTGTTTACTATCCAGTCAGGCACATTTTCCAAGCCGTATGTTTATTTGCAAGGCATACATTAGTTTTAAAAAAATGATTAGCAGATTTAGCTAGTGAACATCTTTTTGATTAGCAATTTTGAAGCAATATTGAATGTCACCAGAATGAGTTGTACCCCAAGATATAGAATTGGCAAGAATGCCTAAATAATTTCTATGTACCTCCCTGAAGTATGACATTAGTGCAATGTATGTAAAGGTTTGCTGCATGAATGGGCAAACATAGCTCTAAAAACATTTTTCAGTCCAAGGATGTGTGGCTGTGTCATGCACTCTGCGTCCTTCATATTGTTAACATGACCTCAATTAAAGGCTCAATAGAGTGCATGCAATTTTTATTTTATTATATCAAGTTAACATATAATAAGTGTTTAGCATAAACGGTCACAAGCAACTTTACTTGGTTTAAAATTGGGAAAAACATTTTAAAATTAATGTGTAGGACTAAGAATCTGTGTCTTGAGACATGCTTTGTGTGCATGATCTGTTCTTTTTGGGAGAGGTAGGCCTTAAATCCTCATCGGCAACACTAGGATTTATTGGTTTCATGCAAAAAAAATAATCTGCAGCCTTTTTGGATTTTAACTCTGCAGGAGAAGGGCCCTGCTTCTTAATACGAATGAGTGTTTCAACGATCTCTTCTGATAGGGATGCCCTCCAGTCAGTTTTAACTTTGTTCATGCAGGAAAAACAGCGTTCTACAACTGCATTGGATACGGGAAAAACCCTAAAGATATTTGAGCTTCACAAGCTGGGGATATGAGGTGCCATAGAGGGTTGCCAGTTTCACCCAGATCTCGTTTGGTGGCTGCTTTTGATTAAAGTTGCAACCGGCATCCGAAGTTTCGTCTTCTGTGCCTTCCAAATCATTGCCTTTCCATGTACCAATTTCTGTTTTTCCAATTACGGACTGCCTTGAGACTTCTCAAACTCTTTTGACTTCCTTTGTACCGGACCTTTGCCTGCTCTACGGTTTGCTTGCTTCCTGATTTTGTACCGTCCTTAGCCCGCCTGCGTATCGGATCTCGCTGCCTGTTTACTGGATTGCCTTCCTTCTGTCCTGATTTACCTACCGCCGCCTTCAGCTGGTTTTCCTCACCTTCCCAGCTGACTCCAAGTACTGGGTACTGGGTACTGTTTCCTTCTTCAATCCCAGTGTTCTTTTGTGGATTCCGACTCCATCCCGTTGTTTTGGATTTGCTCCCTCAAGTGAACGGAAAGACGCTTTGCTGATTGCACTTTCAGAAATGAGTCTTTGAGCATACACAGGGACGCCTTGCTGAGAAGTGTGCACCTACCCGTATCTAGTGCGCCCCTCGTGCCGCCCGGGTATAGCATCCCTATTAACCTTCCTGTTTATTGTTTTGTACCTCCGTTGTTCTAACCTGGATTGTTTAGGTTATTTCAATTTCTGTTCTGGTAAGACTTCCTTAACTTTCTTCTATTAATTCCTATCTGAATCTATTAATTCCTATCTGAATCCTCAAAATAGAAGTTAATCTCTTTTCTGTACTTACAGGGGAAATTCCATTTCTGTTCCTTTTCGATGATGAGGGGAGTGGGTGACCCAAGTACTTTTGAGAGGCTTTTTTCTTGTGGTGATCTTTGCTCTTCCCAAATATTTACAAATTGTCTTTCTTTTAGCTGGGTCCGTGGAGGTGTGTTCTCCCCGCTCTTTTGGGTGATTGCTCTCTGTCTGTAATTTAGTGTGGCTGAGAGTCATATCATCAAAAAGAGCTTATTCCCTCAACAGAGAGGAGGCTCCATCTCAAGCTCTTCAAGCAACATCCAGTACAACCTTCCTGGTCGCTTGCCCGAACCACTCACCAGCCGGTGAGTAACACAAACAGGCTTCCCAATGCGGCCACCTGCACCAATAACACATCCTGCTTGCAGAAGGCCTTTGAATAGTCTACAATAAAGACATTTTTTAGAACAAAAAGGGAGGGCCCTCGAGAATCGAGCTGAACAAATGCCAGAGCGCACGACTATCGGCGTTAATCCTAACGCAATGTCTAAACCCAACATGGCGGCTCCTGCAGTCCACTGCAGTATGTGCAGCAGTCTAGTTGCCGCGCCCCAGAATGCCTTGCAACGTTTCCAGGCCAACGCTCCGACAGCTTATCTGTCTGCTTCTCCCAGACAAGGACGCGTTGCTACTCTCCAAGGAGCTTGCGAACGCTACGTGAGTCCAGGTCAGGGAATTCTGTTCCTCGCTCTACTCAGACTTACCTTTTGGGGCATATATTCTTATTGCCACTTCATTTGAAACTAATTGATCTTAGTTGTGTTTATACGTGTTTACTTTAGGACGCTTCGTTGTCTTACCGTTCTGGGGTTCTTTCAGGGCGCCCAAGCCACTCGCCTTGAGAGAATTTGTTCCCAACATCCGCCTTCGACCGGTGTTGGTTACTAGGGTTTCCTTTGGTAGGCACCCTTTTCTTCTGAAACATATCTGGACGACATTTTGGTGTACTCTGGTACCCTTCCGGAACATGGGAATCAGGTCAAGGAAGTATTGTTCCGTCTTCAGGCTAACCGACTACTGGTTAAACCAGAGAAATGCACCTTTTGAAGCCAGTTCTGTAGCTTACTTGGGATTCATCCTCTCAAAAGGTGTACAGATGGACCCCAGGAACATCCAGGCCATCCTAGATTGGAAGGAACCCCAGAACGTCAAGGAGATTCAGAGGTTCCTAGGATTGGCAAATTTTTATAGACGGTTCATCCCAAATGTTTCCAGACTAGTACAACCAATAACAAATCTCCTCAAGAAGTGTCAAGTTTGTGTTCACTCAAGAGCAAAAAGGCATTCCGCAGTTTGAAGAAACATTTTACTTCAGCCTCCATTCTAGTGCAACCAGATCACGACAAACCATTCATCCTTGAGACTGGTGCCTCCGCTGGGGCGGTGGGAACGGTCCTACTGCAAAGGACTGAAGACGGATTAGAACAGCCAGTCGTTTATCACTCAAAAAAAAAAACTTTGACTAGTAGCGAGCAGAATTATTCCGTCCTTGAGAAGGAACTACTGGCAATGAAACTGGCTTGCCAAAAATGGCGTCATCTCCTACAAGGAGCTAAACATAAGTTCCTCATTCGCACTGACCACCGAAACCAAGAGTCCTGCAACAGATGGAGTGTACCAATGCTCGCCATGCTCGTTGGGCTAATTTTTTCCTGCAGTTCGATTTCCACATAACCTACATCCCTGGTACAGAAAACCAAGTGGCAGATGCTCTATCCCGAAGCCAAGGAGAAGAGATTACTAGCTTTCAAGGCCACGACCTAGTGCTCCCAGGTGTACAACGAGAGGCAGCTGTGGTTCCTTTTTTACAAGAACTCTTGGTACATTACCAACATGAAAAGGATCGTCCACACTCAGTAATTCAAGGTCATCATGGTCTATATTATCATGAGAAAGCCCTGTACATACCATCCAAGACACTTCAAGATCCGGTCCTCAAACGGTGTCATGATACTCCATTGTCTGGACACCCAGTCATACGCAAAACTCAAGAACTTATCCGTCGTCAGTTTTGCTGGCCTACGATTCTACAAGATGCCAATAGATATCTCATCTTGTCCGGTCTGTGCCCGTAATAAGAATCCTACGGGTAAGCCGATTGGCTTGCTACAACAACCCAGGGTACCAGAACGACCGTGGGAACACATCTCTATGGATTTCATTGTGGAACTACCAATCTCCCGTGGTATGAATACAGTAATGGTGACCATCGATTAATTCAGCAAGTTGGCACATTTTTCTGCTATCTCCCACCTAACTTCCGCCCCAGAGACCGCTGCAGTCTTCTTACGTGACATTGTCCGTTTACATGGAACACCAAGAACTATAATAACGGACAGAGGATCTCAATTTACCTCTAAGTTCTGGTCTACCTTATGCCAACAGCTGGGTATTGACTGAGCTTTGTCGTCAGGCTACCACGCAAAGCAATGGGCAGAGAGGGAGACTGGACTCCAATCTTGAATAGTACTTTCAGTGTTTCTGTAGTAATAAACAGGAAGGTTGGGTCTCATTTCTTCCTCAAGCGGAATTTGCCTACAATAACACTCTTCACACTTCCATTCAGATGAGTCGATTCTTCTGGACTTATGGTTACCATCCCCAGCCTCTGCCATGGACAAATACATCTTCCACCAGCGCACCTGCCATTGACAGCCTTTTGGCTGAACTTCTGGAGGTTCATAAGACCGCCAAGAAAGCATTAGAGGTCCGCAAACGGTCACATAAAAGGTGGGCTGATCGGAAGAGAGGAACCAATCCCGACTGGAAGCCAAAGCAACTGGTTTGGTTATCAACAAAGTTTCTGCCAAGATGGGTTCATACAGGCAAGTTTGCTCCTCGCTTTAAAGGGCCCTTCCCTACTGAATCCCAGATCAATCTAGTAGCCTACAGACTTGGGTTACGAGTACACCCAGTCTTTCATAGCCCCCTGGTCAAGGAGCACAAGACAGACCGATATTTCTGGAAGACCTCGAATCGGTGTCCTTCAACCCCTCCTAGTCAGGAGTACGAGTTGGCATATTTAGTGGACTCCCGATACCGAAAGGGTAGTGTTCAATATCTGGTGCATTGGAAGGGCTATTCTCAAGAAGAAAGAACATGGGAACCCAAGAGTCACCTACATGCCCCCAGACTTGTAAGGCGATTTCACCTACTTCACCCGTGGAAACCCGGAGGGCCCCCGAGAGGGAAGGGGTATACTGTCAGGATTCGCCCCTGAAAGTTATGGAGTTCCTGGCGACTCTAGTTCGGCTCAACCTACAAGCCGGTCTAGTCCTCACCCAAGATGGAGACTCCCCCTTTAAATCAAGGCCACGGCCACAGCCCAGCGCGTTGTATCGGTTTTCTCTTCTGTGTAATCAACGCTGCTGTGCTTCGGTTCAGTGTATTGTCTCCACAGATCTTTTTGCCTTCTTGCCCGCCTTGCCTCTGTGTTTTCCATGTCATTACATTTCGTAGTACCATGTCCCATACTTGTACCTTTCCTTTCAGTCTTTCGCTTACTTAGTCTCCTCCTTTTTTTTCTATCTATACTTCTTTCCGTCTCCACCCGCTTTTGGGGCTTATCCTAATTCCTACCTTTCTGTCTCTTCTTACTCCCTCTGTCTGTTTTTTTCCGAGCTGCACTCTGGTGGTTTTTACGGTTTACTCGGCTTCCTTTTTTTCCGTAGATTCCGCTTGCGGAGTGACTTTCACCACGCCTGCGGTTCTGCTCTCTACGCATCCGGTGATATGAATTCTCAGGCATGTGGGTTCCTTAATACTGCTTCTCAATCTACTTTCATTCTGCCTCTGTATTCAATACTTACCTTCAGAGTCCCTTGTATTCTCTTTCAACCTGACGGTGGTGCTTCCTTATACTTGGCACTCGTCATTCCGAGCATTACCTTCTTCGCGCTCGATTGGCAATTTCCCTTGCCATCGAACTGCCATACCATCAGGGGAACCTTGGTGACGGATTCAAAGAACAGGAGTTAAGAAGTTAATCACCCTCCTCTGCATTATCTGTTCAAGAACAATTTCCTGTTGGACAACCAGGGTTTTTTCTGCCAAAGAGGCTTTTTCCCTGGGATTTGGGGTTTGGCTCCTTGGGGTCCCCCTTAGGCAGGTTCCCCTTCCTGTCAAGGTTGCCTCTGAGGAAGCCAGACCCTACTTGCACGATAAAAAGAAACCAGTCAAGGAAAGACCGACAACAGACCACAAGAAGACTAGGAAGAAGCCTGCTGCGGGTTCCAAGGACAGTTCATCTGAAGGCCCAGGTGAGGAGGAGGTTGGGGAGGAAAGAACCCTATTTGACACATCCCGAAAGACGGAATGTCCTACAAGTATGAAGAAAAGGGGACTATGGACTAGGAGTAAGGTAGTCACTAGAGTGACTAACTTAGTTATTTTGGTCCATATGGATCAATGACGGTAAAATAAATATCAACCTGATCCTGGCATTGTAGTTGAGCACTATTGGTCTTTAAGAGGTGCACAGATGCATTTTTCCCTAGTTTCATGCCCTGGATGGCATAACTGCACCCCCTTCCAAAAAAACAATAAGGACTAGGTGTGGGATTAGTAAAGCAGTGAAGTGCTTTTAAAAAAAAAAGCAGCAGAGAACCCATCTGGGCCGTACACCTACTTCTTTGCCAGACCTCTGATAACCTGCAGCACGACTTTGGGAAATATTTGGGTTTTGAGTCTCTCACGGTCCTGCTCGGAGACCTTGGAGTGTAGCCTCTCGTAGAAAGGTTTGTTAGAGATCTGTATCAAGGATTTCTGCGCGAGTCGCTGTAGAGTACGAAGCTTGCCGTAGAAGTGTGCATCATCCTTGGGTGACTGAATGGTATTACGATTCTGGTGAGCCCTCGGCTTATAGGCTAAAAAGCACTGAGCCTTGTGTGAGGTATTGGAGTAATGGTGTTTAGTCTGGAGCAGTTGATAGATCTTGGAAGCCTAAAACGGCTTCAGATCGGCTGCCTGTACTCTAAACTCTGCTGTTTGCATTGGGCCTCCAAAACCCAAATGCTACCTTCGATATCGACTTAATGAGCCACTAGAGCGGTCTTCCTCTGTGAGCCCTGGGTAATCAGTTCAGCTCTAATGGTAGGTTTAACGGCCTCCCCGGCTGTTTCAAAAGCCATCCCTGGTGTACAGTCCTCAAAATTGAGAGATCCGGGATGACAGAGCAGCATGGAAAACCGGGTCTCGTAAAAAAGGGAGTAATTCGTCTGCCACCTATATGGTCTGTGTGGATGATGGGTGTCCCAGGAAATGCGCAACCAAACCGGAAACTGATCTTCAACCAATGCTTATTCGATCGTGGACTCCAAAATCTGAGTCGGGAGGGTGTGCAAGATTAAAAAAATAGTCCAATCTAGAATACAAACGATACACATGCGAGGAAAAGGAATAGCTCTTTTCTGTAGTGTGGAGGTGTCTCCAGATTAGAAAAGGAAATGTACCTTGCTCCCAGAATTGCAACCCCCGCTTTCTTGTCAGGCAACGAGGTAAAGAATTGATGAGGGTACCATGCAGATCTCGATCTCGGCCAGTCCCGTAGAAGGTGCGTTTCTTGCAACAACTCAATGTATGCACAGTTCACTACAAGGGAAACCGGCTACCCTGCCTTTCTTCACGTATGTTCGTGGACTATAGCTATAAAAAGTGCTAAGGTACAACAATCAAAAGCACACTTAGTTGGAGGAATACAAAAAAATGTATACTAACTATACTCCAATATGAGAACATATACACAAAATTGCAACATATATCTAAAGAATACACGTGTATACATAGATATCAACTGGAGATGACCACTACTTAACCTAAGACCCATGCTCTTCAGAAAGAAATTATAAATTGTCAAACATCACCTTCATCAGCAATGTGGGGTTAGTAGAAATTGTGACAAATTTACCAAAATTGATATCCAATATACACTATTGTGTGAAGAAAAACTAACAGGCTGCACTTTATATCTTATCTCTACTTTTCTGGAAATTGCTAGAGATAAGTGGTTGCTAATTTCACCCACTTCTAACATGACATGCTGTATCTGCGTATACCTGTCGGTGTTTCTCCAACTTGCACGCATATGTGCACGAAGTCCTAATGTACAGCAAGATCTCACTTTAAAGAACGAGCGGTCACATCCATCAAGAAAACAGGCGGACTTATCAAATTACTGCATCAGACATAAGGTTGACGCACTGTCTCTGGCCCTTAGGTGGACTGTGCCCATCGGCGCCCACGGTAATTCACCACAAGGAGCCTTCATCTGGACAAAAAACACTTCACCTTGATGTAAATAGAATTCCAAAATCTTGAAAACAACTTAAACACTCCTATTTCTTCATCGTGTCATATGAAGTTTCCTCTTAACCTTTGTTGCATGGATGCAGTCTTTTAGTCAATTCCTTGTTTTTGATAATATCGCTGTGCTGAGATCTCAGGTTCACGTCACCCAACCATATGGCAACTTTCTCTTTGTTTTCATACACTGTTATCACAAAGAACGATTCTTTCCGATCTGTGAAAGGTTCGGGAACCCGCCTAAATCATCCACTGGCATTCGCTGCTCCTCGCGAATGATCCATGCGCCGAGTTGAGTCTGCTTGGTCAATATGAAACGCCTTTTCATGGTGGGGGGAGGGGGGTTGAGGCCCTGGACATTCGGGGTGAGGAATTTAAGCACCATTCAAATTAAGCCCAATATGCTCAAATCAAAAATATTATTGGGATCATTGTCCCTACCCCGGGAAGGGGGAGCCAGTTCCTTTGAATTTGTCACAGACCTTGAGCTTAGATGTCCACATCTGGTTATTACTGGTGATTTTAATCTTCATTTTAACGCTCCCCCCTACTACTGCCATCA
This sequence comes from Ambystoma mexicanum, assembly GCF_040938575.1. Lineage (NCBI taxonomy): Eukaryota > Metazoa > Chordata > Amphibia > Caudata > Ambystomatidae > Ambystoma > Ambystoma mexicanum. The sequence continues at coordinate 106,957,001 of NC_090938.1, read as the reverse complement.
AACACTACTTTGAAGCTTTGAATGACCTAGGGCTGGGTCATTTGGTTATCGCTCTGACTCACAAGTCTGGAAATGCACTTGATCTTGTATTTTGCCAGAGCAGACCTAGTGGCTACCTCCCCCCCCCCCCCCTTTTCTATACTTTGGTCCGATTATTTGGTCGTCCCTTTCCTTGCTCAAGCTTTGTTCCCTGCTGCTAACACTGATTGTAAATATCAGCTACGTAGGTACTGGCATAAAGTCTCCAATATGACAATGTTTCCAACATTCAGGCACAATGTCTCGCTTCTGATGCTTCAAATTTTTCTGTACTGACAATTTTTGGCCCAGCGGCCTGGTTTACCGATGAGCTAAAAGATCTACCCACTGCGAAACGGCAGGTTGAGCAGAAATGGCGATGCACTTTTTCTGCTTGTGACAAAACCACCTCCGCCCTTATTGGCAAGTCTTATCTTGCTATACGTGTGGCCAAAAGTACTTTTTACATGCAGAAGATTGGAAGCGCACTTAGCTCTCTAGGTTGGTTGTTTTCTGTAGTACAGTCGCACTCCACTCCACCTGCGACTGGTTCGAATGTTACTTATTTTTAGGCTTTCTGCAACGACCTGGCTGGTTTTTCATCAGCAAAGTCAATCTTATTCGTGATCAGATTCACCCATCTTGCCCCCTCCCTCATGGGCGGGAAGCTCCTTCCTATTCATCTGAACACAGCTTGTCTGCATGTCCTACGTTCTCTAGTCAGGAAGTGGAGCTAGCTATTAGTTGCCTAAAATCTGCCTCATCCTCTGATTAGTTTCCTTTGGGAACCCTAAAGGAAATCGCCCCACAGATTTCCATCTGGTTGACCAAAGCAGTCAGCTATTCTTGTTGCTCTTTCTCTTTCTATAGATCTGAAACCAGCAATAGTCATCCCCATCTTAGAAGAACCTTCCCTTGATTCCCGATGCCTGCTAATTTCCATCCCATTTTACTCTTGCCCTTTTTTATGAAACTACTAGAGTCCCTGATCTTTCCTCTTACCTCATTTCTGGAACACAGCTTTTCTAAATTCGTTCCAGTCTTGTTTTCACCAGGGTAGAGGCACGAAAAGTGTGCTGGTGTCGGTGCTTGATGATCTTTCTCTGCTAGTCGATGAAGGCTGGGTGAGTGCCCTGATTTTGTTGGACTGATCAGCTGCGTACGATGGTCGACCATCAGGTGCTTCTTGACCGCCTGGCACTGGCCTGCCTCTCGGCCAGGTTCTGGCTTGGTTCGCCTCCTTCTTGGCTGACCGTAGCCAGATTCAGTCACTTTCTTCTTTCTTTTCTGCAGTCTCCGCCCTGCCTCCAGCACTTTTAAACATCTACATCCCGCTGCTTGTGTTGCTCATCCGCTCCCACGGCTTCAGGTGCTACTCCTATGCTGATACTCAAGTCATCGTCCGGCTTGATTCCACCCAGCCGGGCCTAGCATCACAGCTTGGGTGTTGCCCTTCAGCCATGGGGGACTGGATGGGTGACAATTGGCTTAAGCTGAATGGGGACAAGACGGAGGTCTTGGTGGTGTACCCTCCCCACCCCCACCCTTATGGTCCCAACTCTACTGCTCCCTCTTCTGTCTCAATCTGGTCTGACTTTCTGTCCTTCTGAGTTGGGCCCTTGCCCCACGCCAGTTTCTAAGGTAAAAAACCTGGGCGTTATATTCTCTGCCTCCCTATGTCTGGCCGCTCAGGTTACAGCCATCTGTAGGGTTTGGTATTTTCAACTCAAAGTCCCACCCGGCTCAGTTTAATTCTGAATCAACCGGATTATTGCAATTCCCTTTTTTCCGGCCCAACCTTTTGTACTTTTAAAAAAAATACGTTCTCTTATATAGTAGCTTGCCACTTGAAACGATTACCCCTCTTTAAAAACCTGTTCAGGTAAGTGAGTACTAGGGCCTCCCTGCTCTTATTTTATCAGTGTTTGGGAATCGTCCATAGGTATTGAGGCGTGGCAGATATCACAGAAGACTGATGGGTTTTTGTCTGTTGCCCGGGCAGGCTTCTGCTTGACCCCCCACCCAAACCCTCCCTTGCATCCCTCTCTCACCCGCCTCTTCAGCAGACTGGCTTGCCCTCCCTCAAAGCTGAGGTCTAGACATTGCTGTACCTCGGAGCAGTGGAGCCTGTTCCCTTGCAGGAGCAAGGGGAGGGCCAGTGCTATTACTTCCGTCTGTTACAGGGCCCAAACGCAACCAGGCTGGCCTGCACACTATCCTTGCACTCCAATTTCAATCTTTCTACCCAAAGAGAAATTCAAGATGATTACTCCCAGCAGTCATTTCTCCGGAAGGGCAATTTGCTCAGTGTGGTAGACCTTCAGGACACATACATGCATATCCTGATCTGGAGCCAATATCAGAAAGATCTGTGGTTTTTCCGTGGGAACGGAGCACTTCCAGTATCGAGTGCTACCGTTTGGTCTCAGCTTGGTACTGCGTGTCTTTACGAAGATTATGGCGGTCATCGCAGCATTCCTCAGACTGCTTGGAGTTCATGTATATCCATATTTGGACTATTGGGTCCTTTACTTTATTAAATTTTATATAGCGTGACTGCTGACCTGGAGGTTTAAGGGCACTAAAACGGGAATGAAACAACGAAAAAACAGGCTGTGCAATACCTGTGTATTTATCTATATGCAACTCGGACGGTAAAACAGCCAGATTGCTTAAAAAGGAGTGTTGAGTCTTTTCCTAAAGATTATAATGGACAGTTCTTCACTTAGACTTAGCAGAATGTCAGTCTAGAAAAATGGATACCTCTCATGATTGATGGCAAATGTATTTTGGTGGCCGTGGGCCAACCGTCTCATGCACGATATGATAGAAATACAGGTTTCCGAGTTTACCAATGAACGGCCATTTTGATGTAACAAGGATCGCCATTTTGTTTTCTAACAATTGCTCATTGCTTTCTGTTCAAATTGCTTCGGAGCACATTTTCTGCTTTCACTGCTCGACTGTTAATATTGTTGTCTGAGCGTGAAAGGACAAGGCCGCAGGGCCGCGAGGCTAATAAGAGTTTGTTGAAACACAACGTAGGCAGTGCCGGGAAGGAATGCCTGGCTCCCTCCCGAATGTAGCCTTGAAGCAGAGCCGCAGGGCATTTAATCATTTCACTGCTGCCAGCCAGTCTCGTTATATGGTAGAATATGTTAGAATAAAGCAGCTAAAGTCTTGAATTATGCTCTTCTTACGGCCCCCCCTTTACCGAGCCCTGTAGTGCGTGTCGGCTCCCAGGACACCAATAGCACCCTATAGATAGCAAGGTCTGGAATGTGACTCTTCCCCCGTATGTAGCTTGCTTCCAAGAACAGAAGCACTGTGTTCTGTTCAACAAGTAAAAGATGTCTCTGCACTTGCAAAATTGCATATTCTTACTAGAATAGATATTTGAAGGTGTCATTCGTCGAAAGTGTCCCATCACACAAGTTCAAAGAAACCCAATAAAGGGGAGTGTTAAACATGTCACAGCTGATTGTATGATATGCATTTTGTATATATGTAACTGATGTACGTTATTCGCTCTCTTGCGTCCCTCGAGGTCTAGAGCTACACGTCACGCGGCGTGAGACCGAGTTGGCCAACTGAGACTTTTGCTTTGCAATAAACCCTAGCTTTGGGAATACAACCTCGTGTCTGGCGTATCTATCATGTGTGTTGACTTGCCTTGTTTCCATAGACGTGAGGGACCACTAGGGGCCCCTTTTAAGATGGCGCCCAAATAGGCACCCTCCCCCACTTGTTCCATCGTGTACGTTGTAATTGAGTAAAGGCGGAGAACGGCGAGGACGGGACGATCGAGCTGGGATTAAGAGGTGTTCGGGGCGCCCTGTAGAAGTGATGAGAGATTCCTTTGCAGATCTGCACACATCTGATCCCTGATCGACGTACCTGGCTAGAGAACAAGGAGGCAAAGCTTCCGAAACTTCCGAAACGAGGCGGAAGCCAAGAAACGCAGACACAACGTCATTGGTTGCGTCGGTATACAGACGAATTGTGTCCTGGAGGACACATTGATTTATCAGGTGAGTCATTCCTCAATTCAAAGTAATCCTGATATTGGTTGAGAGTTGACGTTGCAAAATCAAACGCCCTAGGTAAGGTTCATTAATCAGGGGGAAGGTTGAAACATGCCTGGGGTATTGTCCACCCTAGCAGGGTTTTTCCGCTGTCGTAGACAATCTTTGGAAGATGGCCAAATTGCACCACCTGGGGGAACGCCGGCGTATGAGATGCATGTGAAGTATGGTGTGGGAGCAATAATATTCTGTGAGACTTGGCATAGGCAAACCAGAAAGCAACAAGACCATCAGTGGCCGATAAATGGTAGTTTTGAGATAGCGAGAATAGATAACCTGGAAAGGGTGTTGATAAGAAAGAAAGAGCGCGTCCTGCAGCATTTGATATCGTTAAGGACTGGAGAAGGGAAGCAATGCTCCAATTTAGAAGTAGAGTGAAGTAGAGTGAAGCATGCGCGCAGGCATAAATCGAAAGGTGAAGTATCGGAAGAAAAGGAGGAGGAGTGGACTGAGAGTGTAGGGAGGTCAGGTAGACTTGACCAGTTGAATATAGAAAAAATATACCCACAACGAGAATTGCACATAGCAGATGGTGGAGGGCGTTTGACTCCTCCACATATGTCTGGAGTTGCATGGTGGCAATTCTGTCCATAATTTTGAGAATGAAATTGCAATTAGTTATGGGTCTAAGGTTGTTCGGGTCCCTTTGGTCCAGATTGGGTTTTTTTACCAGGTGGGTTACTGTAACCTTTTTGATGGCATCGGGCACTTTCTGATCTCTGAAGGAGGCATTTATGATCTTTGTCAAGGTGGGGGCGAATATGTCAATGTTATCCAGTATTATTTTGGGTGGGATGATGTTCTCTGCACAAGTCGTAGGTTTCATTGTTGTCAGTACCTTGATCATGTCACTACTGTTGATCTCTGTGAATTTAAAGGTTTCAATACCTGGTGTTGAGATCTCGACTGGCAGGGTCTCTCATTTGTTTGACCACTGTCGGGGCAAAAGAATGTTTCTGTAGGGTTCGCAGGTACACCACTCATAAACCCAGTGTCCCAACCAGTCCCAGTTACCATAGGACCATTCACTGAACATCGTCCTTTTCTCCTAACAGAAAATTGTGGGGAGAACCTGTTGGGATTAAATTTATTGAAAAAGCCAAGTGTGATTATACATTGTACGTCAGACGGGGTGTTTCTAACGATTTGGCCACAAAATGCCCCTGTGTCACAATTCATGTCTGAAGCTTTACCAGGAGAATTAAGTAAAGTGCCAACCTGTATATGGGCAATGCATGACAACGATGTAGGATGCTTGAAAATAGAGCCAGTAAAGATCATTTTGAAAGGAGTTACACTGCCAAGAATTCCCCAGTATAAAATTTCAGCTAACGGAGAGAAAGGATTGAAAAGTATTGTTTCAGATTTGGTGAAATTAGGGGTAATTGAAGAAATTACAGGTAGTACATGTAACAGCCCAATTCTTCCAGTGTTTAAGAAAGGAGGCAATGAAGTACCATACCGTTTCATAATTGTTTTGCACGCACTGAACGAAGTAGTAGATCCACAATTTCCTTTGGTCCCAGACGTCACTACAATATTGACAATGATACCTGTTTCAGCAGAATACTTTAGTGTAATTGATCTAAAAAATGCTTTCTTTAGCATTCCGGTGGACAAGGACCGCAGATATTTGTTCGCGTTCACATTAGGCTGATCATTTACATTTATGTGGATTCCGCAAGGATACACGGAAAGTCCAAGTATTTACAGTAGAGCATTGAAAGAGCATCTAGACATGCTAGAATTACCAGTGGGTTGCATACTCTTGCAATACATAGATCTGTTAGCTGCTGACACAGAGGAGATTTGTAAAGAAAGCACTGTATTACTATTGTCACACCTAGTGGCACATGGCCTTAAAGCTAGTCTGAAGAAATTTCAATATAATCGAAAGGAGATGGCCTATTTGGGCTACCTACTTTCGAAAGAAGGGAGAAGGCTAACGCCAGAGCGGATAGAAAGTATTTCTTGTATGCCTATTCCAAAGACACAGAAAGGAGTTGGAGCCATAATAGGCATGGCTTCCTATTGCCGACAATGGATCTGTAATTTTGCGTTAATTGTGAAACCGATGGTGAACTTGACTAGAAAGGATGCGGTCATGCCTTTACAGTGGGATGAGGAATGTCAGAGCGTTTGATCAATTGAAAACTGCTTTGTGTTCTGCTCCAGTTTTGGGCACACCACATTATGAAAAGGTTTTTAGACGTGTGTGTGGGGAAGTGCAGGATGTGCATTGGCGGTTTTGACACAGGAACAAGGTGGAAGAAATAGGCTGTGCGGCTATTTCTCTTCCGCGCTGGACCGTGTAGCGCACGCACTACCACGATGTTTGCGATCTGTCGCGGCGGCTGCTGCGTCGGTGAAACAAACGGAAGGGATGGTATTGGGGCATGCTTTAATTCTGATGGTGCCACATGCCATAGACGTTCTATTAAATAGGACACAGACGCAAAACCTCACCTCTGCTAGACTGACAAGATATGAGATTATCTTGTTCGCGCCCAATATCCAAATTATGAGGTGTAGCGCTTTGAATCCTGCAGAATTAATGCCACTGCCCATAAAAGAAATTGGTGACAACGAATCACCACCCCATGATTGCTTAATGGTCACTCAGGAAGAAACTAAGGGGAGAGTTGATTTAAGTGACACCCCACAAAAAGAGCCAGGTGGAGAGTTATTTTGTGACGGCTCTTGTTTTAAATTACCTGATGGCACAACTGCCGCCTATGCTATCACAACCCTAGAGAGCGTTGTAGAAAGCAAAAGAATTCCCCCACAACTCTGTACAAGACGCAGAAATAATAGCATTGACCAGAGCCTGCAAGATTTCTGAAAATTTGAATGTGAATATATATATATACTGATAGTATGCTTTTGGTGTGGTTCACAACATCTAGTAATATTAGAAATGTGTTACTGCTGATGACGCATGCACCGGATTCGGATGATGTGGCCATTTTTTCTTTAGACGCGGAGAAGGCGTTTGATCGTGTTGATTGGAAGTATCTTTTTTCAGTACTGCGTGCTATGAACCTGTGGGAGGAATTTATTTCATGGGTTGCCCTGCTTTATGCTTTTCCAACGGCCACTGTCAGAACTAATGGACAATCATCAGATTCTTTTGTGCTGTAGAGGGGTACGAGACCGGGATGTCCTTTGTCCCCTCTGATATTTGTGTTGGCAATGGAATCATTGGCGATAGCCTTGAGGTGCGATGTGCAAATACAGGGATTGAACTTTCATGGAGCTGATCAAAAATTGTGGTTCTATGCAGATCTGCTACTATTACTGTGGAATTTGACAGTGTCCCTTCCGGCTTTATTAGATGTTTTAGGATTTAAGGCAGGATTTAAGGTCAATTGGTCTAAATCCGAGGTGTTGCCGATTTCGGGATACTTTGATAAGAATTTGATTACTGGACTTTGGTTTCAATGGTGTGAGAGGAAACTAAAATATCTGGGTATATGGCTGGCCCCGCTGGTGGATGAGATGGTCGTGGTGAACACGAGTGAAGTGTAGTGATTTGAAAATGAGCCTTTTGAGGTGGTCTTTACTTCATTTGTCTCTTTGGGGCAAGGTGAACGCTCTTAAGATGAATGCGGCTCTGAAAATTAATTACATTCTGGGTATGCTTCCAGTGAAAATTGGTCAACACTGTTGGAAGAAAATTGATGGTTTGTTGCAGTCCATTTTATGGGATAACAAGCTGCCACGGCTAAAATTATGGAAACTTCAGTTACCTGTGGAAAAGGGGGGACTAAAAGTTCCGAACTTTAAAGCATATCATTTAGCTTTTTCCAGTCACTTCATTGTACCCTTTTTGATAGATCACCTGATAAATGGGTTGAGGCGAGTTTGTTGGGCCCGCTCCCTCTTAGGGCGATTCTCACGGCTACGAACAAATTGTGTAAGAAATCGCCTTTGACAGTTTTTCTGAGAGAAACGTGGAGACATATACATGAATTGCTAGGATCGGTTGCTATGAAAACCACTCATACATCCATTTGGTTGAATCCGTTGATTTCTGTTGGAGGTAAGTCTTTATTCTGGGCGAACTGGTTTCTGGGTGGAGTTTTCTGGATTGATGTCTTTGTGGATGGTGAATGGATTGGAGAGCGTGAGTTGCGAGCGAAATTTTCAATTGACAATTTCCAAGCTGATTTCAGAAAATTGAAAAGATGCATAGGTGATGAAGCGGAGCAAGGGAATCTGCTGGTGAATCTCCTTAAGGAAAGGGAGCCAGGTGGTTGCTCGATTGCTAGCAGGTTATACAACTGTATTGTGTGTGCTTATAAGGAGAATTCTGACTTGAGAGATGATTGGGGTGTGAGAGTTTGCCCGAGATGTGTGCGAATGTTAAACTTTGTGCTATTAATTTGGAGGAACGGTCGAGACAAATTAAGATACTCAATAGGGTGTTTTGGAGTCCGGAACAAATGTTCAATAGGGGAAAGGTGGATTTGGATGTGTGCTGGTGTTGTGGAAATGGATTGGAAAGTTTGGAACATCTGCTTAGGGAATGTGTGCGTGCGTGGATTTTGGCACAATGTTGTGTCTGTTTGCGTGTTTTGAATCTGGATGTTGAGTTGGATTTCATGACGATTTTGGGAGGAGGTGAGTTACTAGAGTATCTCTCTATTTCATGGAAAAAGTTTCTGCTCCGTGGTGCTAGTTTGGGCAAGAAGCTGGTTCTCAGGGGCTGGAGGACACAGATTGCACCTATTGTGGAGGACTGGATTGAGGGGATGCCTGGTCTTGCAACCATGGAGAGGGTGAATTATAAGCGACAAGGGAAGTTAAGATTACATGAAAAGATTTGGGATGACTTTCTGAGTTTGTACTAGTTCTTTGATGGTTATTTGTATATTGTATTCTGCGTGTAATTAATTGCTTTGTTTTGATTGTATTAATTGACTTGCTTGTTTACCTTTGTGTAAATCTTATAAATAAATAAATAAAAAAAGTGTGGAGAAAAAGCTGACCTTTTTAAATTAAGTGTTGGTTTTTCTCCTTCAGCTCCCATCCCAATTTCTTTTTTTTTTTTTAATCCGCTAAAGCAAAGAAAAGAAAGTAATTGGAGCGGAGTTGACTTGACTACCAATAGTTCATAAGATCTCAACACATTTCACATACAAACCATAGTTTAGTGTCGCAATAGCTTGATAATTTCCATGGACCATTTTATTCTTTTCTGGCTTTTCTTTGCCTCCTTTGACCCTGTGGCTTTGTATAAAATGAACACCTGAAACTGGTTGAATGTGCCGCACTAGAATCCTTTGTGCACTGCAAATTAGTTTCCACTGCTACATCGAAGAACATGTGATTTGTCACCTACAATTTCTACATCTTGTTTTATCTTTACTCCTCTTAAGTCTATCTTTTGGATCTTCAAGTGTTGGTGGACAAGAGTATGTGTTAAAGCATCATCTGCCAACACCAGCAAGGAGAGCATTAAACTTGGACGTTGTATGGCTGTGAGCATTCTGCCGTTGCACAGCTAAGGCGGTTTATTAGGTACCAATGAGCTTAGCCACTGAATCTGTCCCAGGGAACACATTCAATTTCTGTGACATTTGGACATGTGATTTGCACATCCCTGATTTGGTTTTGTAGTATGTCTCACAAGTGGGAGAAACCTTTGACCTTCGATTGCTTTAAATGTAGGAATAAATGGGCTAAAGCTTCCTTCAATTATCTTGATTTGCCCATCTAACCTGAAAAAGCTTATGAGGCGCTGGTTGTTTAAAACATGTAGACTAAAGGAAGATACTTGCATTGTTTTATCCTGGTACTTAAAGAACATTAAGGTATACAGCGAGTTCGCTATATATCTGTTAATTTACCAGTGGTTTTGACAAGTACTCAGGTGATGCTTGTATAACTTCATTGTTTCAGTTTTTTTAATTTTATGCAGAGGTGTTGACAAAATAATAACTGGCATCAGTACTTCATTAGTTATGTTACTATGGAGTCCAAGCTAATAAGTCTATTAAACCTTAAAGTATTCTGGGTTTCTCTTGGTGTTCTCCTTGTATTGTTATTTGAGGAATTATCTAAATACAGAAAGATTAGTAAGACTGTAACCACAACCCTTTTTGAAGTGGTTCTAGTTTTTTCTAGACTAAACCAGATCTTCTTGCGAGGTTCCCCTTTTAGGGGTTAAAGCTAGGCCCAGTGCTTCTGGGGCTGTTGTCACCGGGGTCAGCCCAGAGTTTTCCACATCTGGAAATAAGTGTACCGAGTCTCTGCTCAAGGTCCCTCTCAGTGACTAAACGTACCGGGGTTACTCCTGAGGTTCCCATTCTTGGGGCTATATCTAAGACCAGCAAGTTTGAGGTGCCCTCTATGAGGGTCCTGGCTTCGGGGGTGACTCTAAGCCTTCCCTCGCTCAGACATGTGGTGAAACCAATCCTGCTGAGGGGACAAAGAAGCCAGTGAAGCAGCAGAAGTCTTCCTGTACCTGCTCCGCCGAGGGTCCCCCCACTTGGTGCTAATTCATCAGCTGTCCCTAAGGTGTCTCACACTCTAGATCTGCTAGCACCGGCTCCGCTTAGGTTCCTTATCACAAGGCTAAAATGTCACATAAGTTCCCCCTTACTCCCCTATGGTGACCACGGCCTCACTTACACCTGTGACACAGTTCGTCTCAGGCGTTGACAAAATGGCAATCCACCCCCTGCAGTACAGTGGCCATTTTTACTACCTCTTACACCAACGTTCACCACAGCTGGTGTCGAGGGGCCTGTTTTTGGGGCAGGGCAGCCTTTTCCATTTTTGGTGGATAATAAAAACCTGTCCGCCCTCCAATGGCTTGGCATGCTCGGACTATGCTGCCACAAACAGTCTTGCCCCCTCCTGTGTCCGTGCCTTTGATTTACGGGGATCCAATTGGTGTGGTACCATCCTGGCAACCATCCTTTGCGATCCTGCCGGTATGCCCGTTCCGAGCGGCCTCTGCCCACTCCAGCACCTAGACCCTCATCTGAGGATTTTATTTTTAACATTTTTCAGACGCTTATGCATTATCCCATGAAGGCGTACTTTAAGGATTTATTTAAGGAAATCTATCCTAAGACGGCTGCACCGGCCCATGCTCTGGCAATCCCTATGCAGGTCCTGGTAGTGTCACCTCCTCTGCCTCTGTGTGGGGCCTCCTCTGTCTCCACTTTCTCTTGTGGAAAAGACTTGTTGCTCTACCAACCATGCCTTCAGGGCCTGAGGCGCCACATGCGGCGGATCAGTCTTCTGCTCCCGCCTCAGTGGATGAGCACCAGGATGGGGGATGACATGCCCTGCTCTTATACTTTTTAATGACGGAGTGCTGGATATGATGGCACTGCTAGAATCCTAATACTTGAGTACCCCAGCTCCACAGGAGGGAGTATTTTCTGGAGCCTTCACTCTGCCAATAAAGGAGCGCACCAGCCTGTTCCTTCAGAAGGAAGTCCTGGCAGAGGCCCGTAAGGTCTGGGGAAAAACCTAATTCCGGGCAGCACCTGAACGCAAAAATGGATGCTCGCTTATAAGCTTCATGCGTCCGAGGACATATCCTGGTCTGCATGCCCACTCGACTAATCGGTGGTGGCAGCAGCTATGCTCCAGTCCAAGCCGGCCTCTACATCCTCCACTGCAGCATTTCAGATTCTTTCCAAGGACGACAATCTTCTTGACTCCATTTGGGAGGGTGGGGGGAGTGGGGAAAGGTTTTATCCAATTCGGCTCTTCAGCTGCATCAGGTTAATACTGAGCTTATCCTGGTTGCTTCCAATGTCAAACAAGTGGAAGGAGCTAGCCGAGTTTCTGGAATGTATTCCTCTTGATAGGCTCGAAGACTTCAAGGGCGGTTTATCTGACACCAGGGTTCTGGTGCAGGATCTACTTGAGGCTGTGGCCCATCACATAGACTTTTCTGCTCAAGGCCTTATGGTCGGAGTAGACCTCTCCTGCCAAGCATGGCTACATGCTACTCATTTTTCGAAAAGCAGTTCAGGACAAGGTGTTTCATCTCCACTTCAAGGTTAAAGAAATGTTCCACTACTCCACGGATGAGTAAATCATGAAGACCAAGGCAAGTACTCAAACTGCCAAGTCTGTCCTTGCAAAAACTCCAAAAGTACCTTCTACTAGAGGTCGGAGTCTCAAATGAGGTCATTCTCTGGTTTCAGAGGGTCTCAGCACCGCCGTGTGCGTCGAGCAGATGCTCCAGCTGGTTGGCTCCATCATCTGTAAGGTGGCCGGTTTTTCTCTCGGCCAACAGCCTCCTCTTCAGCAATGGGTATGATATTTAATTTGTATCACACTCATACACAAGTGTTTCAGTGCACAAATGGGTGGTCTCTCCGGTGATGAAACATCTAAATGTTTTACATCAGTCGCACAAGACTCGGGTGGGAGGAAGAATTTCGTCTCATATGGAGGCGTGGCAGACCATCGCAGAAGACAGATGGGTTTTGTCAGTCGGGCGAGCTTCTACTTGCCTCCCCCACCCCCCCACTTCCCCAAACACGCTTCCATTTGGTCTCAGCTCGGCACTGTGTGTCTTTATGAAGATGTTCCGTCATCGCAGCATTCCTCAGACTGCAGGGGGTTCATGTATATCTATACTTGGACGATTGGCTCCTGCGCAGTCCTTGCCCACAGGCCGCTAGGTCCAATCTTCAGTGCTTGTTTCATCTTGGTCTGTGAAGTGGCGTAAATAGTGTTGATGGTCCCTGAAGACCTGATGTTTCCGTTGGGATACAGTCTGTACTAGAGTTTCACATGGATTGTGTCCTCCAATGTATTCCTCATCTTTGACATGTAATGTCCAGCTATGGCTACTTTGGAAATATTTCGGCAGAGTGCACCCTGCGTCGATGTCCCTCAAAGGCCTCCGTCGAGGGGGACTTTATCGGATGTTCCAAGTAGCACGCACGGCGCCGTTGGCCTTAGTTCATTTTTTCTGCAAACGTGTTTGCTTCGTGAAACTCTGCGCGCCTCGTACTTCCATTGCATAGTTAGTATTTGAAAATCTCTTCAACTCTGACCCCTCGTTCTGGGTTCAAAAAGTGCAAGGGTGATGGCTCCAAGATGTCTATCACGGACCCCCATTGACTGTCTGGTGCCTGGGCAAGGGCCATGACACGGATTTCTGCTGCAAGTGTCAAGCCATGACAGGGAACCCCTTGCAGGAACGAAAGGGGAAGCTGCAGGTAAGCAAGGTATCCAAACCCCATTAGTCCCAACCTGCTAGTTCTTCGATTGCTGAGTTTAGACTACTTTCATCAGCATAAGGAGGACAAGCGCTCAAGGCCCCGAAGTGGCTCCCGCCACTCTTCGTCCTCGGCGAAGCGCTAGAGGAGGCGGCACCACTGGTTGCCTTCCTAGTCATTCTCATCAGGTGGCATTCCCGAGAGGATGAGATGCTGTCCAAAAAGTCGTTGCCTGCAGAGTGGGAAGCATTCCATGTGGAGATGCTCAAGATTTTTTAAAAGCAGGCTAAGGCTCTGTCTGCGCCTTCTGTTGAAGCTGGCAAGGATCGGTCTCGACTGGAAACTCGTGCGCCCTCGAGCCCGAGTGGACGACGTGATACACATAGAGAGCCCTCGAGGTCTCGATCAGGCAAGGATCACTCGAGACGGGGCAAACGTTCGAGGTAGTTGACGCCTTAGAAGCCTGCAAAGCCCTAGAGGCTCTCGGTCCCAAAACCGTTGAAGGAGCCGGTTGAATCATCGACCTCAAGTAGGCCTTTTGGTGCCTTTGTCGACGCTGAGGCTGTTGACGCCAGCTGTACTGGTTTTGTCGGTTCAGCCCCAGTGCTGGGGACCCTCATAAGAAGGCTAAGGCCAAGACTACATTGACGTCTTCGGGGGTCTCGTAGCCAGTGATCTCTACTCCTGTAAAACTGTTTACTCCTCTGTCAAATATGGATTTTTGTTTTCTTGTTACACTCCCTCCATTGTCCAGGAGGAGCAGTCTGAGGAGGATGCTCCTTTTGGGCTCCAGTATGGGACCTCTGATGCGCGGAATGTCTGATTTCAAAAGAGAACAGGATGCAATACCTTTGCGACACCTTGCATAATGCTAGTGGCATTGACACTTCTCCTGAGTTAGAGTTCAGCTCGCCACCCAAGGTGAGGGCTTTTCACATTCTCCAGATGGTAACAATTTCAGAATGCCCGCTGTCTTCCGGCCTTCGACTTCTCGAGGTTGCTCAGCTTAATGGCATCCTGCATTTTTTTGGAGGCCCGTGTACAGATGAGATCCCTGCAGTAGGCTCTCTGAAAGCAATGGTCCCAGTTCTCGGGATGGATGTTCGATTTATTTCAGATCCTGACCAGTCTCTCGCAGGATTTTCTATGGTGGGGTTGCAGGGAAAATATCCTGAAGGGGGAACCTTTTTGGCAACCATATGACTGTAGTAACTCGCCTCACTCATGGGGTGTGTAGCTCACACCAATGATCTGACAGCCAGTGGTCATTGGTCTCCATCGGAGTCCAAACTACATATCGACCTTTTGGAGCTGAAGGCAATCAGTCTAGCGCTGAAGGCCTTCCTGCCCTCTGTCGGGGGGAAAGAATGTTCTGATATTGACGGACAATACAGTGGCCATGCATTACCTCCAACAAAGGAGGTGGTGTAGGGTCACTACCACTGTGCAAAGAGGCAATGCAACTCTGGTACTGGGCAATTCAAGAAGGAATCTTCATATCGACTGTTCACTTGGCCGGGGAGGAGAATACGGCGGCGGACGCTCTGAGCAGGTAGAGCAGTCTCCCACGAGTGGGAGCTAGAGAAATTCACCCTTTTGAGGAAACCCCTCAAGTAGATCAGTTTGTGACCGGGATCAACTGGAAGTGCAAACGTTGCTGCTCAAGGGAATTTCCTCTGAGAGGAGCTCTAGGAGATGCGTTTGTGGTGGATTGGGATTTCCCACTTCTATACGTGTTTCCGCCAGTCGCTGTCATTCCTCGAGGGTGAGACAGTTCGGGAGCCACATGATCCTAATTGCCCCAATTGTTAACTTTCTTTCGACTGGATGTTCCTCCAGGGTATTTCTCATCGCCCTCCCAACTTACCCCTCTGTAGAATTTCCTGTGTTCCTGAAGCTTTCGTTCCAACAAGGCTGAATATTGTCCTGCCTGTAATTAAGGGCAATTCCGCTAACACGAGGAGTGGGAAAAATAGAACTGAGGCCAACGGGCGCTGTGCGTGCTACTTATAACATCTGATGACTTCACCCTCGACGGAGGCCTTCGAGGGACATGGACTCAACGCTATAGGCGCAGGCACCCTCTGCCGAAAAATTTCAGAAGCAGCTGAAGATGGACATTACATGTCAAAGATGAGGAATACTTTGGAGGAACATTCAGTCGCAAGTACATTACGAGTTGGTAAGTAACTTGTTCGCTCCTGGCGGAAGACAGGATGCTGGACCTTTCGACCACGTGCCAGCTCTTCCTGCAGTCCTCTAACATGTCGGCTTGGTGGTTCCAGAGACACTTGGGCCTCGGGGCCTCTTGCGTGTTCGCTCTACCTCTTGCACGCCTGAAAATGAGGCGTACTCAGCTTGCTCTTCAGAGCTGCTTGTCCCAGGCTACAGGACCAGATTCTAAGATTATTCCAGTCCCATCCTGCATGATGGCAGGTCTTCAGTGGTGGTAATCTGTCAACAACCTTTCAGTGGGGGACTTCCTTCAGGAGCCCTGCCTACAAGTAACAGTTACTACAGACGCCTCCCTTCTGTGGTGGGGAGCGACAACTCAACTGCATCACCTTGAGATGTACGTTTTGTGGACTCCTCACGACAGGCGGTTCCATAGCCAATAACTCGAGCTTCTGGCAGTTTTTCTGGCACTCGAGACTTTTCAACCCTCTATCACTGTGTGGTTCGAATTCCCACAGGCATTCCGTAGCAGTGTTCTAGGTCAACCAACGGGGGCAGCAAGTCTCCCCTCATGGTGGACCTTGCTATGCAAATTCGAAATTGGGCTATCTAACACTGTCTGGCTCAAAGCTGTGCAAATTCTGGATCACATCAATGTGGCTGTGGACTCCCTTAGCCGCCAATCTGCTGCGAGTTGTGTGGGAGATGAACACTGATGTTACAACCAAGATTTTTCAGCAATGATGTACTCCAGAGGTGGACCTCTGCAACATCATTGAATAGGAAAGTTCCCCTTCATGCTTCCAGGGACGGGCTAGGAAGGTCTTCCTTGGGGGACGCCTGCGATATTCCTTGTGACATGAAAGCTTATGCCTTCCCTCCTTCGCCACTGATTCATCGGTTGCTCTGGAAACTCGGTAGCGCTTCGAACTACTCTCCTCTTCATAGCTCCTTGGTGGCCAGCCAGGTTCTCGTTTTCAGAACTGCAGCACCTGTCTGTGTGCTCTCCGATCAGGTTGCCGCAGATTCCCTACCTTCTTCAACCGAGCAATCACCAGTTGTGCACCCCTCCCCACAAGCGTTCAGCTTGGCGGCCTGGTGCCTGAGTTAGATCGTTAGTGCAGTTCAACCTCTCCAAGGACAAAATGGGTATAATTCAAGCTGAAAGCCCCCTACAAGAGCTTAATACAGGAGAAAGTCGCTCCGTTTTTGCCATTGGCGTCCAGACGAAGAGCTTCATCCCAGACATGCTTCTATTGACGCTGTTTTCTCCTTTGTATCTGACCTTGCAGCCTCCGGCATAAATGTTTTATCGTGCAGGATATATTTGTCTGCCATTGCAGCTTACCTGTCTACAGACAGCTGCTACTTTTCGCTGGCTAATCCAGTCAAGACACTGTGTAGGTCTTCAACTTTTTCCACCATTTCGGCCCGCCCGCCCCCAAATGGGATCCGATTGTCATCCTCACTATGTTATGTCCTAAGCCTTTTGAACCCATGGCCACTACCAAACTCAAGTACCTGTCTTGGAAGGTGGCCTTTTTGATTGCAGTAACATCTGCAAGACGAATAAGTGAGCTTCAGAC
Source organism: Ambystoma mexicanum (assembly GCF_040938575.1). Classification (NCBI taxonomy): domain Eukaryota; kingdom Metazoa; phylum Chordata; class Amphibia; order Caudata; family Ambystomatidae; genus Ambystoma; species Ambystoma mexicanum. The sequence continues at coordinate 106,939,937 of NC_090938.1, read as the reverse complement.
TCTTTCTGTGGAACATATGTTCCTAACTTTCCATAAGGATAAGGTTGTGCTTCGACTCGCCCTTCCTTCCTAAAGTGGTTTCTAAATTTCATTTGAACCAGTCTATATCTTTACCGGTCTTCCCAAACCCGTTCTCTGATGCCGAGAGGGTCCTGCAAAACCTAGACATCAGGCGGGCTCTGAGGTTGTACCTCGATAGGACGAGCAAACTCGGCTCTTCACTGTTATGTTTTGTGACCCCAAAAAAGAAAGCGGCCATCTCGTGCTGGATAGCTTCATGTTTTTCCAAGGCCTACAAGATTCAAGGTCTTCAACCACCAAAGGGCATTCATGCACAGCTGGTCTGTGGCAAAGAGGCTGCTATTGCCTTCCAGAAGTACGTCCCTTGGGGGTCCATTGCCAAGGCAGCTACGTGGGCCTCCATCGGCTTTTTGTAAACATCTGTCTCGACCCAAGCTACCGGGCTGATGCTCAATTTGGCCAGGCAGTTCTTAAGAATTTCTTCCAATAAGGGAAATTTCCATCCATCCACGCTTAATACTTATGGTCAGTGCTTGGGAATCTGCCACAAGCATGGAGGAAAGGGGACTGAATTTAGGATTGACAGTTACTCACCGTAGTGACTAACTTACTCCTAGTCCAGTGTCTCCTTTCCTCCATACGCCCGCCGTCCCCTCTAATAAGTATCCTCTATTGTTTCTTAAATGGTCTTAGACCTGGCGACGGAAAAGGACTTGAAGGGCGATGCACGGCAGATCTCAGGAAGGTGGGGCAACGGTTACGTGCGGTGGCCCCACATAAAAATAAAAGGATGAAAAAGTAAATTTTTTTTGATGCCATTGCAAAGTACTCTGGTCCTGTCCTGAAGGACGGAATGTCCCACAAGTCTGGAGGAAAGGGGATTATGGACTAGGAGTAAGGTAGTCCCTACAGTGAGTAATTCTGTCCTTTTCTATGCAAGGCAGATGGATTCTAGAAGTGCAGTAAGGATCCATCCGTGCTGTGGTCTTGTGTCCTAAAAGGCTTTACGTGCAAAGTCTTTTGGTACTGAACAATGTTCACCAAAAATCGCTGAGGGTGGAATTACCTGACAAGAAAAGCTGAAAACACTTTGTGTCTTCTTGGGAGCTGACACTCAGGTGGACAGTGTTAAGTCTCAATCGCCTGCATATGGTCGATTGACTGAACGTGGTGGATCTTCAGGATGCCTACATGCATATCCTGATCTGCGGTCCACACAGGAGATATCTCTGCTTCTCTGTGGGAGAGGAGCATTTCCAGTTTCAAGTGCTTCCTTTTGGCCTAAGTTCGGCACCGTGTGCCTTCACGAAGATGTCGGTGATCGCGGCCTATCTTCGTCTGCAGGGTATCCATTTATATCAGTATTTGGACGACTGGCTCTTGCGCAGCCCTTGTCTGCTGAAAGCTGCCACCAATCTTCAGTCTCTCCTCCAGCTCCTGTTCCACCTCGGGCTGTTGGAGAACTGGCGGAAATCTTCCATGACGGTCTCTCAGGACTTGATGGGTTTTTGCTGCAACACGATCGACTGCACCTGGTCGGGGACAGAATGGCAGATCTGTTGGCCTCGTGTCAGATGTTTGAGCAGTTGGAGAGCATGTCGGCCTGGTGGTTCCAGAGGCTTCTGGGCCTCATGGCCTCATGAGTTTTGGCGCTTCCTCTTGCTCGCCTCAAGATGAGGCAGACTCGGATGGCTCTTCAGAGTTTTTGGCTTCAGGCTGTGGATCCGGACTCCCAAGTTCATGATGATTCCGGCTTCCATGAGAGCGGACTTGGACTGGTGGTCGTCTCTCAGTAACCTGTTGGTGGGGGCGGGGTTTCAGGACCAAGCCCCGACAGTAAATCACGATGGACTCCTCCCTTCTGGGGTGGGGTGCGACGTTGGATGATCTTCAGGTCTCGGATCTTTGGTCACCTCAGGACAAGCTCCTCCACATAAATAATCTGGGGCTCCTGGCGATCTTCCTAGCGCTCAAGGCGTTCAGACCGATCATAGCGAACAAGGTGGTCTGGGTTTGCACGGACAATGCAGTGTCTGTTTTACATCAACAAGCAAGGGGGCACCAAGTCTCCCCTGCTCGTGGAACTGTCCATCCAGATTTGGGAGTGGGCGGTTCAGCATGGTGGTTGGCTACTTGCATTACACATTCCGGGCCAGCTGAATGTCACGGTAGATGCCCTCAGTCGGCGGACGATAGTCAGCTATGAGTGGGAACTGAAGGTGGAGGTCCTCTCATGGATTTTCCTGAGCTGGGGCACTCTGGAAGTGGACCTCTTCGCTACGGCAGCAAACAAGAAGCTTCCTCTGTATGCCTCCAGAAATGGGCTGGGGGCCTCCTCTCTGGGGTTGCTCTTGAAATTCCATGGCACAACATGAGGGCTTATGCCTTCCGCCTCTGCCTCTAGTTTATCAGATGATTTGCAAATTGAAGAACTCGGTGAACTGTTCTCTTCTGCTCATTGCCCCGTGGTGGCCGGCCAGGTTTTGGTTCTCAGAACTTCAACACCTGTCGGTGTATCTGCCGTTCAGGTTACCGGTGACCCCCGATCTTCTTCACCAGGGGGGACAAAAACTGTGGCACCCCTACCCACAATCACTCAGCTTGGCGGCGTGGTGCCTGAGTTCAGGTCTTTAGAACATCTTGGCCTGTCCGCGGATAGCATGCGCATTATCCAGGCAGCCAGAAAACCTTCGACTAGGTCCCAGTACAAAAGCAAATGGCTTAGGTTCTGTCATTGGTTTTTAGACAAGCAGATGGACCCAAGGCGGGCTACAGTTGACACGGTACTGTCCTTTGTATCCCACCTATCTGAGTCCGGAGGTCACGTTCTGTCCTGTAGAACTAATCTTTCGGCGGTTTCTGCCTACCTATCTACGGACCAATGTTCTTACTCTGTCTAATCCAGTGGTTAAGAGACAATTTGCAGGCTTGACGCGCCTTTATTCTCCGATTTGCAGTCTGCACCCGGCGTGGGATCTAAATGTGGTCCTGACGGCGGCGTACCATAAGCCTTTCGAACCAATGGCCACGATGGACCCCAAGCACCTCTCATGGAAGGTGTCCTTTTTGGTGGCCGTCACTTCGGCAAGGTGCGTGAGTGAACTCCAAGCTTTGTCGGTGGAACATCCCTTCTTGGCTTTTTACAAGGATAAGGTGGTCCTATGGACAAACTCCGCTTTCTTGCTGAAGGTGGTTTCTGAGTTCCATCTAACCAGTCTATTTCCTTGCCAGTCATTTTCACGAACCCCGCTTCAGAGGCGGAAAGGGTTCTACACTGTCTGGATGTTATAAGGGCTCTTAAGTTCTATCTTGACAGAACTTCCGAACTTGGCTCTTCTCAACTGTTCGTCACCTTTGGTAATCCACAAGGTAAGCAGGCCTCTAAGGTGACCATCTCCCAATGGATCGTGGCCTGCATTACGGAGTCTTCAGCCTTTCAAGGGCTGAAGCCTCCTAAAGGTATTCATGCACACCAGGTGCGGGGCAAGGCAGCCACAGTTGTCTTTCAGAAATGTCCCCTGGGAGACCATCGCAAAGGCAGCTACTTGGGCCTCCCCATCAGCTTTTTGTAAACTTTGTCTAGACCTGTGTTCAAGAGCTGATGCCCAGTTTGGTCACGCTGTGCTGAAGAAAATGTTTCAGTAAGGTGTGTTTTTTTTTTTCTTCCATCCACCCATAGTTCCTGTAAGGAGTGCTTGGGAATCTCCCATAAGTATGGAGGAAAGGGGACGGGACGTAGGAGTATAACCAGGTTACTCGCCGTAGTGACCACCTTACTCCTAGTCCATAGTCCCCTTTCCGCCATACGACCGCCCGCCGTCCCCTCTAGTAAGGTTCCTCTGTTATTGCTAAAAGGTCTTTGACCTTGCGATAGAAAAGGACTGATGGGCGATGCGGAGCTGAGATGGGCGGGGTTAGGCCGTGTGCCGGGCCCTGCGTAGAAAGAGAGGACGGACTAAAACATGTTTTGACATTTTTGGATGCTTTTACAAAGCGCTCCGCTCCCGTCCCACAGGATGGAGGGATGTCCCATAAGTATGGAGGAAAGGGGACTATGGACTAGGAGTAAGGTACTCACTACGGTGAGTAACCTGGTTAATTTGGTCGATTGGCTCCTGCGCAGTCCTTGCCCACAAGCGGCAATGGCCAATCTTCAGTCACTTCTCCATCTCCTGTTCCATCTCGGGCTGTCGGTGAACTGTTGGAAAGTTTTCTCAAGACCTGATTTTTCTAGGTTTCTGTTGGTATATTATCAGTACCAAGTTTCCTGACAGAGGACAGGATTGCAGACCTGGCAACCACGTGCCAGCTTTTCCTGCAGTCCTCCCACGTGTCGTCCTGGTGGTACCAGACACTCCTGGGCCTTCGGAGCTGCTGGTCTCAGGTTACGGGACCAGACTCCAAGTTGATTCCAGTTCCATCCTCCATGACAGTGGATCTTCAGTGCTGGTCTTCTGCCAGCAACCTTTTGGTGGGAACCTCCTTCCAGGAGCCCTGCCTACAACTAACGGTTACTACAGACTCCTCCCTTCTCGGGTGGGGGACGACACTGCGTCACCTATCAATTACCTAGATCGTCAGGCAGTTTTTCTGGTGCTCACAGCTTTTCAGCCCTCAACAGTGAGTTTGAATTCATACTGACAATTCCGTAGCAATGTTTTACTTCCACAAACAGGGGGGCACTAGGTCTCCCCTGGTTAATCTAGCTATCCAAATTTGGAATTGGTCAATCCAGCACAATGTCTGGCTTCAGGCAGTGCACATTCTGGGTCACATCAATGTTGTGGCAGACTCCCTCAGCTGCCAATCTGCAGCGAGTTGCGAGTGGGAGGTGAACACTGATGATCTTACCAAGATCTTCCAGTAATGGGTTGCTCCAGCGGTGGACCGCCTAGCAACTTCATCTAACAGGAAACTTCCTCTTTAGTTTTCAGGGACGGTCTCGGACTTCCTTGGACGCTCTCGAGATCCCTTGGGACAACATGAAAGCTTACACCTTCACTCCATTGCCGTTGATTCCTTGGTCGCTCTGGAAACTCGAGTGCTTCCAACTGCACTCTCCTCTTCATAGCTCCTTGGTGGTCGCAAGGTTCTAGTTTTCGAAACTGCAGCACCCATCGGTGTTCCAATCATGCTGACGCAGATACACAACCTTCTTCACCAGAACATTCACCAGTTGTCACAACCCCTCCCCACAATCCCTCAGCTTGGCGGCCTGGTACCAGAGTTCCGATACTTAGCGCAGTTCAACCTTTCAGAGCATAACATGCACGTCATTCAGGTGGCACGTAAGCCTTCTAAAAGGGCTCGTACAAGAGCAAATGGCTTTGATTTTTGTCATTGGCGTCTAGTTGAACATCTTGATCATGACCGTGTTCTATTGGCTGGCTTGTCTTTTATATCAGACCTTGCAGTCTCTGGAATCCATGTCTTCTCATGCAGGACATACCTATCCGCCATTGCGGCTTATCGGTCTACAGACAGTTGCTCTTTTCACTGGCAAACCCAGTTGTCAAGAGGCATTTTGCAGGTCGTATTCATCCTGTTCCACCGCTTGGGCCTTCTCACCCAAAATGGGATCTGTATGTAGTCCTCACCGCCTTGTGTTAAGCCTTTTGAACCTATGGCCCATACCAAGCTCAAGTACCTTTCTTGGAAAGTGACCACCTTGATTGCGGTAACTTCTGCGAGAAGAATAAGTGAGCTTCAAGCTCTGTCGAAAATCCGTTCCTAACTTTCCACAAGGATAGGTTTGTGCTTCACTCATCCTTCTTTCCGTCCCAAAGTTGTCTCAGAATTCCACTTAAACCAGTCCATATCCTTACCGGTTTTCTTTCTGAATTCGGTTTCTGATGCCGAGAGTGTTTAACACAACTTAGACACCAGACGAGCTCTTAAGTTTTACCTCGACCGAACACGCAAACTTAGAATTTCTTCACAACTTTTTGTTAAGTTTGGTGACACAAAAGGTCTCTCGTTAGATAGCTTCTTGTACCTCGGAGGCCTACAAAATTCAAGGCCTTCGGGCCCCAAAGGGCATTAATGTGCATTTAGTCTGTGGCAAAGCAGCTGCAGGTGCCTTCTAAATATACGTCCCTTGGGAGTCCATAGCCAAGGCTACTACGTGGGCTTCCTCTTTGGCTTCTTGCAGACATTGTCTTGACCTGAGCTCCCGGGATTTTAAAAATAAAAGGACAAAAAATGTGTTTGATGCTTAAGTGCTCTGGTCCTGTCCCAATGGACGGAATGTCCCGCATGTATGGAGGAAATGGGACAATAGACCTAGGAGTAAGGTAGCTACTACGGTGATTAACTTTGGCACTTTTGCTTCACTTCATAACTGCAAAGTTCTCGGGTAGGTGACATTTCAGCTGTTAAATGGTTTCCCCCTTGTTTGTTCGAAGGGTACATCAAGGAGTTTAGTCATTGTTCAATTATAAACTTTACAGTTCTGGCTAGTTGACTGGACTCTAAAGTTTCTTACAAATTAAGCAGTGCAACATTTTTAGCCAATATGTACTAATATTTTTTTCTAAGATTTACTATCCTGTATTGTGTGACTGCTAGTAACTAATTAAGAGCTTCCAGACTCTTTAGGGTTTTTGTAGAGTTTTGTGCCACAAGGCTTTGAATCCGTATATGGAATGTTAAGTAGGTCTAAAGGTGAATTGGCACCGTCAGCCGGTGCGTCAACCAATCTGCTTGCTGAAAACCCAGGTTGTATCTAATGATACAATCCCGCCCGTGTTCTGAGCAAGCAAGACTGCTGGCCATTTTCTCTCCCGCTCTCCCTGTCCCATTCCCTGCCAGCACTCTGATCCAGCCATTCCCCACTTAGCTGTTGCGGCACCGCTGCCCCCTCACCAGACTCAAACAATGGTTGCCACGGAAATGGAAGAGGGGCTCCACATCGGAGCCCCGACTTCTAGTTACATGGTGGCCATGCTAGGTGAGGATGAATTTATGGGAGTCAACAACCCGTTGATTCATACAAATGGATTTCTATTGGCACCCTGGGGTGTTAATAGCAATACAGGGGCCCCGTGTTGACTTGGGACCCTGCAACGTTACCACCCGGTGAAGCCCCCAGAACAAGTGCTTATTGTTGTAGTGAATATTCCTCTTGAGTCTCAAGGGTCTGTTGATCAAGACAAAGATGCACAGCCTACAATCTTTCCCAGAAGTACATATGGCTGCTACTTGAAGCCTGGACTAGTTGTGGACCTTTAGCCATGAGGGGGGTGTGTGTGTGTGTGTGTGTGTGGGGGGGGGGGGGGGGTGGGGAGGGGAGTGGTTTGGGTGATAGCATGGATATACAAAAATGTTTACTTCATATTGGCCAACAGCTCTACAGCAGATGGTAGCACTCAAGTCACTCCAAATTGTGAGGATACATTGATACAGGCCTTACTACCTTTAACCGTTCAATGCAAGAGAGATAATGAGGTTAATGTGAACACTTCCAGTTAGCATTGAACTGTAGTTGTACCACATTCACAGGCTATAGATGTGCATTAGGGAAATGTCCTGCATATTTATTTGCATTTGTTGTACACCCAGACCCTGGGGTATCACGGCATAGTTGGATATCTTAATTATAATTCTACAGCTTACAAGGTACATGCATTTACGTGGCAAAATACAATAGAATGCAAAATAGTGACACTTTGGTTGCATAGTTCATATTTACATATTTACATATTCTGGTAGAGGTCTTAGCTTAACTGGCCTGTCTAGAGTGGAGGTAGCTGGATATTGTTGACTAGTTGACAACTGGCTAATATTGGTTGTATAGATTTGAGGCGCAGAATGTTCAGAGAAACGGAGGTTCAACAAGACGAATATCAGTTTAGTATGTATTGCATGGATATAATGGCCAGGTGGAGAGTATGAAATGCCCATATTATAACTAATATGTCAATGTAAGAAATGAAAATCCTAGACATCTAAACTAACCTGATTTGCTAGTTTGGCAGGAGTTTAAATAGTGTATGAGTATCGAGGGCAAACATTCAAGTTGCAAGCTACTAGCTATAACAAGTAACTTTCCACCTCAATCCTATACATGTACACAATTTTACCTAACAAGCAAATATCACTAGCCAGTGCAAACTTTTCAACATTTTACCATCATCACTAACTGCAGGGTGCAAAGGCCTTAATCTAATGTGTTCCCTGTTCGCGAGCCACCAAATAACAGCACATAATGCCAAGCTGCTGCATCACAGGGCTCAAGATCTCCTGGCCATGGCAACATTTGAGACCATGCAACATTTGAGACCATTGCAGACTATGCCCCTCTAGTGAGAATAAAGCTAAATTAACTGCACTTTCCTCACATTACAAAAAGGAAATTTGCCAAGCAAAATGCGACTCCCACGACGAACGTATTGCTAACTCAAACTCGAGCATGAAAGAACTCTTCTGCATACTCAAAGAACTAGAGTCCCCCGTTGCTATCTTGGACGTCTGCACCAAGGACAAATCCTGGTGTACAGATATACAACAAGCCTTAGCGCATAAAATTGACACACTTAAGAATAAAATTCAACTAAAAAAAAGTCTCTAAACTTACTGCATTCGCCTAACACTCCCCTGCCCAACTAGCCACCACCGGCACATAATACCACATTCCACTTCTCTAAAATGTCCATCCTAGAGGTAGAAAAAATTATTCTATCTTTTGAAGCCCTCAAACTGCAAAGGCGATATCTGCCCTGCACAGCTAATAAAAGATGCTGCTAGAGAACTCTCCCCATTTATAACCAAACTGATTGCCTCATTTGCCACAGGTACTATACCTGCCAACCTCAAGCAATCCTTGGTGCTACCACTCCTCAAGAAACAGACACTTGATCCCCTCATTCCTACAAACTACCGGCCTATTACCACGGTCCCATTTTTATTAAAAATATTGGATAAGGCCGCCTACACTCAAATTCAGAAGCATTTAGAATTGCACAAACTCCTGGGCAACAGACAATCTGGCTTCCGTCCACTGCACGGAACTGAGACTGCCCTAATCGACCTTAAGTCCCAAATAGACAAGTTGAGAGACAAAGGAAGGACAGTACTCCTGCTCCTACTCGACCTCTCCGTTGAATTCGACCTGGTCAACCACAAGGTCCTTTGTCGGCACCTTGACTCTGCAGCTCACTTCTTCACGGACGCTATCAAGTGGATCGAGTCCTTCCTGAGTGAGAGGACCATGAGTCTTCTCCCCCCTCAGCATCGGCCGAACCTACAACCATCCTATGTGGTGTTCCCCAAGGATCCTGCGTCTCGCCTACCCTCTACAACATCCTCACTAAGTCACTATTCGACGATCTGGACCAGCTGGGTATCACCTACACTAACTATGCAGATGATGCCCAGATTCTCCTACCACTTTCTGGGGATTACCGTACGGACATGGGCCTAGTGAACAAGGTTTACCTTATCACTCAAGCATGGATGGCCACTCACGGTCTATGTTTGAACGATGATGAGACTGAACTAATAATATTGGGTTTGCAGGCCAATATTAAAAAATGAGGTCAAGAATATTGATCCTTCAATATTGACGGCAATACTATTAGTCTCCAAGGAAGTAAAAACCCTGGGATTTTACTTGGATTCCACACTTTCCTTTGACAAGCAGGTCAAATCCCTTACCTCGGCTATGGCTTACACATGCAAACTTCTTAGAGCTGGTAAACCGTTCCTCTCTGACAATAGTTGTCTGTTCCTGGCTAGAGCTCTTATACTCTCTAGAATCGACTATTGCAATGTCCTCTACATTGGGGCTAACAAATCTACTATTCAAAAGCTCCAAACGCTACAGAATAACGCCTTAAGAGCAGCCCTTGGCATAAGCAAGAAAACCCACATTTCTGCCTTGAGACGTCAACACAAATGGCTCTCCACATCCAATAAAATACTTCTAAAAACAGTCTTTGACACACAAAGCCTTGAACAATGCGGCCCCTAGTTACCTCATAGACAAACTTCAGAGAAGAACTTCTCTAAGACCAACTACAAGTGGGAACACCAATTGCCTAAATGGCCCCAAATACAAACTCACTACCATCGGGGGCAATGGCTTCACTGTTAAGGCAGCCAAAAGCTGTAATTCACTGCCTCACGAGTTGAGAGCTGACCAACCGTATCCACTCTTCAGGAAAAACCTAATAAAACACATCACTGCCACCAATCCTTAGACTCCCATCACCCTCTCCCCTGAGGACACTATCCTGCAATCAAGATAACAGTATATCTTGCTATATTCGTTCTTTATGTAAATATTGTTGCCTGTGTATATGTAACCATATAAGCTTTATATCCTTAGTGCATGTACCTTTACTTCAGCCCTATTCATATTGTATATATCCTGTAGTCATGCAAAAATTGTTCATCTAGCTATATGTAAATTCTGTAACCTGTGTATACGTAACTATGTAAGCCTTGCATTTCCTTGTCTTTGCGCCCTTTTACTCACGAGTCTGGTGCGCTTAACAAATGAATAAACAAACATTTAAGTGTCTAAAGGACTGATTAAGCATCTTCATGGTACGACAAACCAGAGGCCTGGTTCTTCAGTCTGTGTCTTCATGCCACACCAAGAAGCATGTTGATCTTAGCAACCTGCTCATGTTGGGCGACCCTGGTGCCCATTGCGCAGCTTCCATCTGTATATGGTTGTAAAGGTTTATGGTCTTTGCATCGAATGCCAACACATCTAATGCCATTCCATCAAATCTAATGCATTTTCTTTTTTTGGGAGGGGGGCCCCCAAAACCCTGTTTTCTACCCTTTAAAATGCACCTGAACAAAAATTAAATGAACCCTTCCCCTCCCCCCAAAAAACATGTGTTAGTTGGACATTTTTTAGATGGAATGGCATTCGATGCAATGACCAGATACCGGTTGTAAATGCTTGTTCCCTGGCTGTATTACAAGACAAACTTCTAAACAAGGCCTTACTTTGCGTGCTTAATATTTGACGTTTAACATCATCCTCGCCAGTTCGAAGCATAGAAGACATGGCGAGAAGAGGGTGTGGGAAGTGAGCACACAAATGCCCCCTCTACAGTTCCATTACTATTTCTCAAAACCATGAATATCGAATTTAACAGCAAGTTAAATTCGATATGAATGGGTTTTGAGAGATAGTGATGGGACTGTTGAGAATGAGGGCATTTCTTGTGTTCTCACACTTCCACCCCCTCTCCTCGCCATTTCTTCTATGCTTAGAACTGGCGATGATGATGGCGGTCTGGAACATATGGTAGCCGCAGCTACAACCAAATAGAAGGGTTGCAGGCAAGTATAGAGAACTCTTCAGAAGTTTCGATTTGCTAGCCTCCCGCTATTCTCATGTTGGTAAATTGGGTTTTACTGGGATTACTTGCCTCAGCCAGTATGTCCTTTCAATGTCTACTAATGACTTTTTCAGTTGCCCCAGCAAGGACACACTTCAGCTATGGGTGGGCCGGAACTCCAATTTCGAGGTGTTAGTACGTCATGGCATGCATGAGCTGATGAAGGAACTGCCTCATTACTTTGCGCCTGCATCTGGAGTAGAATCTTGGTTCGACAAAGTCTGTTACTCCAGCTTATTGGGTGCCTAATGGGATGGGATGGGGCTTGGGTGGTGATTCCCTGGTTGATTTTCAACTTGATCAATACCCTATGATGTGGTATTTGTCTGCTTTCTCAAATTAGCTCTTTAAACAGGGAGTTGGGGTCAAGCTGTGCTATGTTCAGCCCTCAGTGATGAAGCCTCGAGAGCTATGCCTGTAGTTTTAGCCCCTAAGCAGGGAACCTCTGTATGGCCGGTACAGTTGTTTCACCCCTGCATAGGCAAACTGAGCACTCTGACTAACCTTTTGCAGGGCTGCAACTCCTGGCGGGTGGGAAAGGACTGAGAGTATGATGCCTTTGGTGGGGGCATGGGGAGGCTGGTGCTGTGGTCTTACATATACCTGGCTTCCCGTAAAAACAAGACTGAGTAAGAACGAGAGGCATTATTTACCTTCCATCACAATGTAGTTAAGGTAACCTTTTTTTAAAAAAAGTTTTATTTAACAATCTTTCATAAACAACCATTTCAAACGAATATATTCAACAGTACAAAATCGGGGTTAAAATTACCCCCAGTATTGATGAGACTATATTAACGCATCCAAGGGATCCCATCAAATTAAATATATAGCATAAGGAAAATAATACAACTCGATCTGTGTCAAACATCTTTTCCTTAATTTGAGTTTAGCGCGAAACACCGGACAAGAAAGACTGAAGGGGGAGAGAAAAAGAAAAAAGGGAGGGCGCAACATCACTTACACAAACACACATGGATAATCTACAAATAAATGACTCCTTTGCTCACAATTTCTTTCACCAACCGAAGCCACTTGTAATGCGATCTTCTTTCACATGCCATTTAGACAATTAAACGGTGTCCAGAGTACTACATTTTCTTGATTCCGTTTTCCAGACAGAATCTCCTTAAAGTTTGACAACATCTGTACATCATTCATCCAATTTTCTATCTGTGGCCTTTTCCTCATTTTCCACAGCTTCGGAATCTGCTTCACTGCAACTACTAGTACTTTGTCAGCCCATTGACCATGTTGCTTAGCAATTCTACACCTTTCTCTACTGGATAACAGAGTTTGAAGAGATGTTCTTGGGAAGTTTACTGATAATATTGTGTCCAATCTGTCTCAACTCCCCAAAATCCTTTGGTTCTAGAACAATTCCACAACATGTGTATAAGCGTGCCCTTCTCTTTACCACACCACCAGCAAGTGTCATTATCAATCAAACTGAAACCGTACATACTTGTGGAGTCGAGTGTCCTAAAATCTTCTAATGCAATCTCAAATTCAAATCCAGCTTACTTTTAAAACATGCCCTCATGTATCCATTCAAATGGATTGTGTCCTCCAACATATTCCACATCTTTGACATGTAATGTCCACCGATGTGCACTTTGGAAACTTTTTCAGCAGATGGCGTCCTGCGTCGATGGCATCCGGCGTCGATGGAGTCTGGTCGATGTCCCTTGAAGGCCTCCGTCGAGGGTGACGTCACTGGATCCTATAAATGGGACGCACAGCGACCGCAGCTTCAATTCCGTTTTTCTGCGAACGTGTTGCTTCGTGAACTCGTCGCGCCTCGTGTGTTCATCGTTGAGATGTCTTTTCTTCGACCTCTCCGACTCTGCGGTCTGGCTTCAAGACCTGCCGGGACTGCAAGTCGAAAATGTCGGTCACCGACCCGCCTCACATTTGTTTGTGGTGCTTGGGCGAGTCGCACAACACTAACTGTTCAAAATGCCAGTCGCTGACTGTCAAGGCCTTGTGTGATTGGGAGGGGAGCTCCAGATAGTTAGGGGTTCTAAGCCCCGAAAATCCAAGTCCAAAGGTGTGTCCACTGACGACTCAAGGGGCAACTCACCGCGTCGGGTGGAGGCCCGGGGTTCTCGGTCCCGGAGTGGTTCCCGCCATTCTTCTTCGTTTCGGCATTCACAGAAGCGCCGTCACCAGTTGCCTTCCCAGTCTTCCTCGGAGGAGGGAGCCGAGAGGAAAGTGGCATGCCCAACGAAGTCCTCGACTCCAGAGGAATGGGCTGCCTTTAAGGAGCAAATGTTAGCGATATTTCAATCGCAGGGCACCGGTCCGGTCGCACCTTCTAACAAAGCCGGCCAGGATCGATCTCGTACCGTGGCTCGCATGCCTTTGGCCTCGGGTCCTCGACACGACTCGCATAGGGAACCTTTGAGGTCCCGTTCGGGCAAGGCTTCGGAGAGTATAAAGAGACGTGCTTCTGGTTCTTGGTCCTCGTCCCCAGCGTGACCATTGCAACCTATTAAGGGCTCGATGCCGGGGTCGACTCGGTCAGCGCTGTGTCCGTCTGACTCTGACATCGTGGCTTTGCCATCTTATCCCATGGCGCCTTCAACACCAGTGTCGATGTCGACTCCGAAGTCTTCGCCGCTGTCGGCGCCTTCGGGTATTTTTTCCAAAATGTGCATTTGGAGTACCCCGATGTGGTGGATCCTCCTAGGAAGGCTGCAGCGAAGTCTGTGAATCCAAGCACTCTTCTGTCATCAGGCCTGGGTTTCAACTCCCTCTGGCTGACACATAGGAAGAGCAAGAAAGGTCTGAGTTGAGTTTGAGGACCCTGCTGAACTTGATGAACTCCACTTTTTTCTGGAGACAGTCAGTTGGAGTTGAGGCAGACCCTCCATGATGCCAGTGGGTTGGACACTTGGTAGGCCTGAGCCTGGGGCTCATGCAGAGTCTTCATACAGGAGGCTTATGGCTAGGGTCTCGGAGTATCTGGCCTGGGCCAGTCCTCCTGAAGACTTTGTGCAGGATGATCTAACAGACATCTTAGATCAAAGGCCGTCCTCTGACCTGGTTTTACCATTTCATCTCACCTTACAGAAAAGGGTGGCAGCTGTTTGGCAGTCCCCGGAATCTCTTCCGGCTGTTAATAAATCTTTGACAAAGAAGTACCGCCCTTCCGTTAGCGACCCCAGCTATTTATCTACTCGCCCCACTGATGATGGTTTGAGGATGATGGGATAGTGGGGTTGGGGTTGGGGTTGGGGTTGGGGTTGGGGTTGGGGTTGGTGGTGGGTGGAAGGGGATGGAAGGTTAGTGGGAGTGGGTGGGCTGGAGGGGTGCCGGGTGGAGGTGGGCTGGAGGGGTGTCAGGGGCAAGTTCTTCATCCAGAGGTCAAGACATTCAACCTTTACGCTTGGTATCTGAAAGGTTGAGGTAGAAGGATTGGGACCTCCCGGATGTCGTGATGCTTTCGGCCATGCGGCCTGCAACAAAATCCCTGTGCCGTTGGCGTAAGTTCTGCGACTGGTGCAGAGGTTACAATGTTGATCCTTTTCAGTGCTCCATTCCTATGGTTTTGTCTTTCTTACTTTCTTTGGCCCACAGGGGCCTTCAAGTTGTAACGATTTTAAGGGTTACCTGACGGCGGTGTCTGTCTTAAAGCGCTCGAATGAAGAATGTTCTTACTTTAAGATTCCTTTGATTTCTCAGTTTCTTAAAGGACTGACTAATGTATTCCCGCCATCCCTTTTCCAGGTGCTGGTTTGGGATTTCAGTTTGTTTTTGCAATTGCTCATGGGTGCTCTGTTTGAAACTTTGCACTCATGTCCTTTGATATTACTGTCCTTCAAGACTGTCCTTGGTGGCGGTCACTTCTGCTTGCAGAGTAAGTGAATTGCAGGCACTTTCATCTAAGCAACCCTTTACTGTGTTTCACAAGAACAGGGTTGTACTGCTGGTACGTCCCTCTTTTCTACCTAAGGTAGTATCTGAATATCATTTGAGTCAAAAGGTGGTTCTTCCATCTTTCTACCCTCCTCATCCTGGTAAGGAAGAGGAACAACTCCATCGGTTGGATCCTAGGAGAGCTCTGAGCTTTTACATTTCTAGGACGTCCAGGGTCAGAGTGGACGATCGACTCTTTGTAGGATATGCTGGACACCAATTGGGCCAGGCTGTTACCAACAGACCTTGTCCAGGTGGATTATCCTCATTATGTAGTGTTACCGATTGGTGGGTAAGGACCCTCCTGAAGGGTTGCGAGTGTTCCACTAAGGGCGTGGCTACTTCCATAGCCATACAACGGGGAGTTCCTATTAGGAATATTTGTGATGCAGCCACATTGGATTCAATCCAAACCTTTGTAAAACATTACTCCCTGGATACAATCCATGGTCAGGATATGGCCTTTGGTAAGGCGGTTCTTTATTCCGCAATCTGATTTGGGTACTCTAAATTCTTTTCGTTCTTCCATTTACTGGTACTGCTTTGGGAGTCTGCCAAAGTTGTGGAATACGTTGAAGGACATAAGCCAAGAACAAGTTGCTTACCAAATGGTAACTTTCTTTCGACTGGATGTTCCTCCAACGTATTCCACATCACCCTCCCAGCCTGCCCCTCTGGAGAATTTCCTATGCGATTGCAGCTTGCGTTTCTGCAAGGCTATGTGCAGACAAGCAGATATGAGACTGGTGCCACATGTTGGGAGGGAAAAAACTTAAACTGAGGCTGCAGGCGCTGTCCGTCCTATTTATAACATCCGGTGACGTCGTCCTCAATGGAGGCCTTCGAGGGACATCGACCCGACATCAACGCATGACGCCCTCTGCTGAAAAAGTTTCCGAAGTGCACAGCTGTGGTCATTACATGTCAAAGATATGGAATACGTTGCAGGAACATCAAGTCGAAAACGTTACCAGTTGGTAAGTAACTTGTTCTTCTCTATCTCATTCCACAGCCCAAGTCTTCCTCCCATGTCCTCAATTTCTCCCAAGACTTCAGAACGAAGGGATCCATAGTCATTATTTATTTTTTTTTAAACATATTTTATTGATTTTTGGTGAGAAAAAACGTGCAATACAACGAGAAATTAAGCAGCGATTCAAACAAGGGAGGGAATGGTGAAGGGGGGAACAGGGAAGAGGGAAGGAACAAACAAAACAGTCTTCATGTTGTAGCGAACTTTTCAGTGGATGGATGGGTCAAGGCCAGCGACCCAGAGTTTCAGGAAGCAGGAGGGGTCGCATACAGGGGCTGTCCTTTCGGGCTAGGAGCAGGGGATTAGTGTCAGTGTGATGCTATGAGATTTCAGGGGGGCTTGTAATCGGCGCTGAAGCGTATGTCTCTGAGGAGAGCCTTCTATGATTCTAAGGTGCCACTCTCAGTTTCGCCGCTTGACGTGATTCCTTCTTGCCAGGCCCTGGTTTCGGCTACCGTCCATCTCTCGAGTTCTTTGAGCCATCGTTCATGCCTCGGGCCCGACGGCGTCTTCCAAGCCATCGCAATTGTTCGCTTAGCCAGGATGCATGAGATATCCATTAACCTGACAACATGCTTGAACTTGCTAGGTCTGGGGTACTTCCCCAGAAGGCACTCGCCAGGAGTCCATTCGTACCTCGTCATTCCGGCGTCCATGCAAGTCTGTTTGGCTTTGGACCATAGTGTTATCGCCCTAGTGCAAGTCCAAAACATGTGGATCATGTCCGCTTTATCGTTCCCACACCATGGACATGATGGGGAGGATGTCTTGTTGAAGGAGGCGACCCTATGTGGGGACATGTATTTCCTATACAGGACGTTTAACTGAATCTGGCCGAATCTAGCATTCCTAGACACTTTTTTGGGAAATATTAACACTCTTTCCCATTCTTTATCCGTAATCGGGGTCTCGAGGTCTGCTTCCCATCTCGCCCTCAGAGCTTCGCCTTTAGGGTTGGGTTTATCGCATAGTCTGCTATAGAGCCTGGAGACTGGTCTCCAGCCATCCGAGAGGTCATGCATTTCTTGAAGTAGAGGGTCAGGGGAGGGTTCCTCCGGCCAGCCGTTCCATTGTTTCTTGGCAGTCTGCTTGAGGCGGTGGTACCAGAGGAACTGGCCCAGGGGTATTCCTTCAGTGGCCTTAAGAGATTCAAAGTCCCTGAATTCCCCTTCCTCAAACATGTCACCCCATGTGTATATGCCGGCTTCTTCCCACCTCCTTGCTGTGGAGAGGTCTGCGTCCGTTCGGGAGGTATCTGCTAAGATGGGGTTATCCGGAGAGTATGGGTGTTTCACTAGCCTGATGTAGCAGGACCTGGCCCATATCCTCATACCCAGGTCAATCACTTGTAAGGTGATCAGAGATTGCCGTGTGGGGTGCCATAGGGTTTCCTTGGGGATCACGTTGTTCGAGGATTGCCTCAGTAGTTCCGTTTCAGCTGAAGGTTCGTCCGAGAGCCATTTTGTTATGACTTAACTGGGCATCCAGGTAGTAGAACTGGAGATCTGCTAGCTTTATTCCACCCTCTTTATGTGGCAGGGAAAGAACGGATAGCGACAGTTTGTGCCTGTGAGGGCCCCATAGGAAGTCCTTGATGATTGCCTCCAGTTTCTTGAAGAAGGGCGGTCGGACATAATGGCAAATATTCACGAAGAAGTATAGGAATCGGGGGAGTACGATCATCTTGACTATCGCTGCTCTGCCCACCATGGCCAATGGTAGCTTGGACCAGAATTTTATAGAGCGTCGAAGACTCGTGATGGCGACCTCAGTGTTATGTTCGTGCGTGAGTAGCGGGGTGTGGCTCACGTTGATCCCCAGGTACCGGAACTTGACCAGTTGCCAACCTATTCCTAGCACTGGGAGATCGCTTTCTGATGTGCTGCGTAGGCCCGCCAGGGGGAATGCAGAGGACTTGCTTCTGCTGAATCGGATCCCCGAGTACTTCGCGTAATTGTCTAGCACCTCCAGTGCTGTTAGTGCGTTGACTTCAGGGTTTCTTAGGTATAGGAGAATGTCGTCTGCGTATAGAGATATTATGTGGTGTACATTGCCCACCTTGATACCAGTGTCGAAGAGCTGCTGCCTGAAGTATAGTGTGATCGGCTCCAGGCCCAGTATGTACAGCATGGGCGATAGCGGGCACCCCTGTCTCGTTCCCCTTTGTATTTCCCAGGCTGCTGATACCATTCTTCCCGTTTTCACTCTTGCCATTGGGGAATTATAGAGGACCTCGATCCACCTGATGAAGCCCCCTCCGAAGCCGAATCTTCTCAAGACCTCCCTGATCCATTCCCAATATATGGAGTCGAAGACCTTGATAGCGTCGAGCGACAACACCGCCAGGTCTTCATCTCTCTCGTATGTTTCGGCCATTACATGTTGTAGCCTCCTAAGGTTAGCTGTGGTGTTGCGCCCAGGCACAAATCCGTTCTGGTCCTCATGGACGATGGATCCCACCACTCTGGCCAGTTTGCAGGCTAATATGGATGTGAGAATCTTGGCATCATAGTTTAGCATGGCCAGAGGGCGATGCTAACACAGTCGGTGGGTGATTTGTGTGGCTTGAGCATGGGAACGATTATGGTCTCTTTCATGGTATTGGGGAGGACCCCGTTCGTGTATGCCTCCTGGTAGACCTCGTGAAGAACTGGGGTGAGGATGGGCTCGTACGTTTTGTAGAACTCGGGTGGGAGGCCTTAGCTGCCGGGGGCTTTGCTGTTAGAGAGGGACCTGATTGCCCCTTGCACGTCCTCAAGAGTGATCTCCATTTCCAGTTCCTCTCTCTGCTCGGGTGAAATACGGGGGAGTTCTATTTCCTCAAGTGTTTCTATAATGTCTTCCGTAGGAATTTGTGCCTCGTGGGCATACAGTTTGGTTAAGAATCTGGCAAATGCGTCATTGATCCCCAGCTGAGTCGTGTGGGATGTCCCATCGGCGTCCCGTATCTCCATTGGGAGGTGTTTGGGGTGTTCCCGCTTGCAGAGCCAGGCCAGTAACCTCCCTGGTTTGTCCGATTCCTTGTGGGATCTGATGGTGTGTGGTGTGAAACCGAATTTCTCCAGTCTTTCCCAAGCTTGTTGACATTCTGCCCGAGCTTCTTTCAATTTGTTCTCGGCCTCTGTGGCATTGTCATGGGTAGACTCTAGTCGGGAGATCTCTGCTTCTTGTGCTTCTAGCTTTATCTTCAATTGCCTGCGAATTCCGCCGGCTCTCGATATAATTTCTCCTCTGGTCACCACCTTCATAGCTTCCCATAATGTGCTCCAGGAGGATACCGACCCCATGTTGATTTCCAGGTAATCTTCCAGTTTTTCGGCGAGGTTTTGCTTGAACTCAGGGTCTTAAAGTGCCGCAGTCGGCATCCTCCACATAGGGATCGGGGGTCTGGGGCCCTTCAGCTGCCATAGCATGGTCAGTGGGGAATGATCGGAGATCGTTCGCCCCAGGTACTCTGTGGCTGCGGCACGTGGGGCGAGCTCCTTGTTGATGAACAGGTAGTCAATTCTTGTATGGACTCCGTGTGGAGCTGAGTAGTGGGAGTAGGTCCTATCGGCCAGGTGGTGTTCCCTCTAGATGTCCACCAGGTTGAGCTGCTCCAGAGTTTCCTTCAGGGCCCGGGGTGCGAGGTTGCTCGGGTCGGGGGGAGGCAGCGATTTGTCCATGCTTGCATCAGCAACGCAGTTGAAGTCGCCTCCCCATATAAAGGTGCGGTCCCGGTGCTGAGTCAGCTTTGTGATCATTGTGGTGAGGTACGCCGGTATCCCGTGATGTGGGAAGTATGAGTTGACCAGGCAGACCGGGCTCTGTTCCATTGTGCCCCAAATCATTACATATCTCCCTTCTTTGTCTTGTTCACACCCCTCCATCAGGAAGGGCACCTCCGGGCTTATCCATATTAGCACCCCTCTCGTGTATTTGGAGTAGGGGGACCCTCTCACAGTCCCGGCCCATCGGTCTGCAATCTTGGACATGGCCTCCGTTGTGAGGTGGGTTTCTTGAAGGAGTGCAAACGAGACTTTCTTCCTTTTGAGATAGGACTGTATGCGATTACGTCTGAGGTATGAGCCCATAACCCTCACGTTCCATGTCATCACGGTAAACTGTGCCGCCATCGGGTCCGAGTTTCGGATCTGGTACGGGACTCCGTCCCCGGGGTCCGGCTCTGCTTTAATCCGCAGTAAGCAGGCTGCGAGGGGGATACCACTGGTTTCCGATCTCCCGGGTCAAGTCCTGGGCCCATCTCGGTCTTTGTTGGCGAAAGAAGCATGAAGACTGTACAAACTGGTGCGCCCAGCGACTACAACATTGTTGCGGTGCTCAGGCGCACTCGAGCCGTCGGAGCCCATCCGGGAGTCGGGCGCGAGCTGGGTCAGGCGGGTGCCTGGACCGAGTGAATTCTACGCTGGGGGTGGGGCAAGGGCCTGGTGGCGGAGCCGAGCGAGGCCGTTTCCGAATGATAAACTGAAGTTGGATTACCTTCTGTGTTCCGGCGTCGTATGTGGTGGTTCTTACTGTTGCTTGGGGGTCGCTTGTGGGGTACGAGGGGGCTAGGCCACAGTCCGTGAGTTGTCCTTGCCATCGGCCAGGTTATTATCCTCTAGCCACATGTTGGCTGCTTCTGGGTTATCGAGGAATACCACTCTCTCCTTATAGATGACCCTGAGGTGTGATGGGTATAGTAGTCTGTATTTTAGGTTCAGTTGGCGGAGCCTAGCTTTTATCGGGACAAATGAATTCCTCTCTCTTTGCACCTTCTGAGTATAGTCCGGGTAGATGGAGATTTTGGAGTCCCCTCTTTCGATGGGGCCACCCTCCCTGGATCGCCTTAAGATAGTTTCTCTGTCCTGAAAGTTCCGTATCTTAGCAATTATAGGTCTGGGGTGCGATCCAGGGGGAGGGCGCCTCTGGAGGGATCTGTGGGCCCTTTCAACCGAGAATCCCTGGGTCAATTTGCCGGCCCCAATTTCTTGCAGCAGAAGGGTTTTGACGAAGGATGTGGTGTTTGCCCCTTCGTTCCCCTCCGGGACACCTAGGATCCTAATGTTGCCCCGTCTGGCCCGGCCTTCGGCCTCTTCCGCCCTTTCCTCCAGGAAGGCGACTTTCCTCCTCAGGAGGGCGACTTCTGACTTCATAGCTGTGATGGCCGTAGATGTATCCTCTGTTTGTTCAACGGTCGTGACCCTCTCAGCTAAGTTGCGAGCAACCTGGCGAATTAGTTGAATGTCTATTTTGAATTCGTCGATCTTGGAGTCTATGTGCGTTTTTAGTGAAGCTATGGCATCAAGTATCTGAGAGTGGTTATCGGCGGCCACCCCTTCGCTCGCCTGGGTGACTTCAGAGGGGCCAGCCCTGGCTTGAGTGGGGGTCTTCACCTTGGTGGAAACAAAGGAGTCCATGGTGGCGGCTCTGGTCTTGTTCTTGGCGGCCATCTTGAGGTGATGGTTGTAGATGTCCTGGGCCTCAAAAGTTAGGTAGCTTGCGGGGTTGCTAGCGAGGCCCTCTTCTTAAGCTGGACTTCCGGCCGTGGGCGGTATTTTGCCAGCCCCCATATCCGGGTGTGCGGCCCCCGGAAGTGGATAACAGAAGGATAGAGATAGGCGGGGGGCCCCTTTCTCAGGTGTTGCGAGATCTCACGCACCTTGTCTTGTGGGGCTGGATCGGTGGAGTGACCCGAGCCAGGTCAGTCTTCTTCTTCCGTGCATCAGGTGCTGGGTGGTGCGGGCTTTGTGTTGGTGCCAGTTGGGCGGCACCCGGGGGAGTCGTTCTCCTTGTCGTGCTTCCGCTTCACCCCACCAGGCCTGGGAGTCCGTTGGGGGAGGGGTTCCCCTCGGAGGCTCCGCTATGCGATGCGAGGCGCCATCTTGGATTCGATCGGAGCGGAGGGGGAGAGAGCCGTCTTAGGGCTACGGTGGTCTAGGAGTCCGATTTGGTGGGCCCGATGGTGGTTCAGATGCAGGACCGCTTCCCCCAACAGCACGTTCTTCTGCGAGGGCTGGGGCCTCACATGAGCCGGAGAAAAAGGATCAGGAAACGGCGTCTCGGCCGGAGCTCAGCAGATCAGCTACCGCTCGCCATCGGCGCCAAGCCACGCCCCCCGATCCATAGTCCTTATGTTAAGGTATGTGTAAACCATGCATGGCCATGAGGCAAAATAGTGCATCCATTTGGCTCTCTCCATGGGCATAAACATGTACAATCTCTGCAATTAAAGATCCCTAAATCTACCCATCTCCCTGTTCCTCATACCATATACACGCGGTCATTCTTCAAACGGTACCATTTGCCCATCCCGTATCCTCCTTCGCCAATTTAATGTTTTATTTGCAATTTGAATTCCAGAATTATGCCAAAGACGTCTTATAAATACAGATTCCATTCTGAATTAGATGACCATAAAGCAAGCACTTCTCTTGACACATTTGTATTCAGCATTGTCCCCATAAAGTAAATATTGCACCATGTATATGGGTACAACCGATCTTTCATTGGTAACCTTTTTAAACAAATTGTTAATCTATTTCTTTGACTTTTTTTCAGAACTGGGTGAATTGAAATGTACAGGTTCTTAAGCACAGTTAATGGTCCAGGAGTTTGTATGTTTATTGATGATATGAATGACAACACTTGTCTCTTGGACATGCATTGTAGTCTTCGGTAATTGAATTCCTGCAGAATGCAGTCTGCTTCATTCTGCTGGGTCAGAGGTAGCTTACTGAGCCATAAGTGGAGAAGGATTCAAATTAATTTAGCATCTCGTTTCGTTTGGTGGTCGTCATAAGTCTATCTGTACACTTGCCAGTCTTTTGCCTAACCAAAATTTCATCTCAATTGTCATCTAATGGTAATTTTGTTGCCGGTTTTACATTAAACAATCGGGTAATGATCGACTGAGCAATGAGGCACAACTCTTCTGATTGAAGTTGGTGGGCAGCAGAATTTGTTCACATTATACACCTTCAAATTAACACTTGGCTAAGCCTTAAATTCAGGTGGTTCTTAAGTTTGTGTGGGGTTTTAACAATCTGGTTTTAGTTGCTAATATGAAAATGGGAAGACTCCCCTCAGAAGGGTGGCTGAGTTACATATACAAAATGCCATACTGTGGTTTCTTCCTAGAGACTGTGCTGCACTATGACAGCCCAGCTGCCCCATAGGATCTGTCCGAGTCAGACATTAATTTCACGTGCTGTGTGGACTTTTGTTAGACTTTGGACAGTGTGCATTGGCTTTGTTTTTGAAACCCTACTTTTTGCCATTGAATGTGTTTCTTTGTCCTTGTGGTTTTCTTTCTACTTCAGGTCTGAAACAAACACATCTGTCTGGGATCAGGAACACCTCCTAGCACAACCACATCTTTAAGCCTGGATACGCTAGCTTTTGTCTGCCATAAAAGTGAACAAACCTTTATCTGGAGATTTTATGGACTTTCAATTTTTATTTTATTTAGCAAGGTTAGTGCCTGTTTTGCAGACTCTTGACTGTAGTAAATGCTGATTTATCTGTATGACTAAATCGATGGAAGGGCACGCTTGATCTAGTAACAACTAGTCATCAACCTCTTCTGTTTTTATTGCTGCACTACTTTCGCTGGGGCTGGCTACTTGTGCCTTGTGGCATATTATTATGCTAAATTGGGCAATTCTATCGCTCTTGTCCTTTTTCTATCGGAAACTCTGAATGTGACATTTTATAGCAGGTCTTTCTGTAGCATCTCCCAAATGAGGCCCTGGGCATTTTCGATTTTGTTTCTATGCGCTGGTTTGTTTGATTGTTCTCTGATCGCCAGTCTTCTCAGTTACCATGAGAAAGCAGTGCATTTTTTTAGGACCTGGGCACTTTTTCTAACCTTTTTTCACTGCATGCACAGCAACTTTATAACAACTTTGAAAGGACCAATCTCTGTACCCTTCGAACACCCCATTATTCCTGTAAACCAAACAAAAGCAGAGCAAGTGCAAGATCCTGTTTGGGCAATCAATCGCCCTAATCACAAAACATGCCTATTTTATATGACCTCCTCAAAGCAGTATCAGGCACACTTTCTGTTACTCTTTCACAACCTGACTGAGGCCAATGGTCATGAAAGCAACAGGAATAGATTACTTGATTGATTTTCTGCTTTAGTGTACAAACACTCAGGCAATCCATTTAGTTGGCTTTCGAAGGGATTCAGAACAGGCAAGGGTGTTTCCAACCCAGGACAGTGTTGCAGATCTGGAATCTGCATAGTGGTTCCAGAAGTTTTTGTCCCTCTCGGTTTGTGTTCTGCTGGCAGTCTGCTTTGCGAGGCTTGGGATGAGGTGTGTGCAGTGCCATTTGACCGCCTTGTGGGAATCGGTCATGAGTCGGTCTGCCTTGGTTGGCATCCTGGCAGCTGTATAGAGCTTTTTTCTTGTGGTAGTCTCGGAGGCCAATCTTCAGCTGTTTGAAGAGCCTGCACACAAGGCGACGATCACTAAAGTCATCCCTCAGGGGCTGGGGTCAGCCACCATTCTCGACCTCTCGGTCCATGACAGATGATTGCGTGTAGTAAAAAATCAGCAGTCCGATTAAGTGACCATGGCAAAGTAATTTTTAAAACACACCTACAGATTAAAGCCTGATGCAACAAACTGTAGAAATTTGATAGTGAATAACCAAAAAAACAGGTTAGGGTGGAGTATATAAGGCATGAATCAAATTAATAATATGGTAAGATTTCTGTGCTACAACGATATTATTTGTAGAGAACTGCTTTATGCCCTCAGTTTAGGAGTGAGGGTCGACATGCCAAGTGCCAACATGTGTATGCCGAAGAGATTAAATCTAGGAAAAGGGAGTTAAGCAGAATTGTTCGGAAAATAAAAATAACATGGATGGAAGGACCTTTTGGAAAAGCTCGATTTTAAATAAAAGAAGCCAGCTTTAAAAAAATTGGTTAAAATATAAGGGGCTTCTATTGCACAGACAGCGAAGTGATGCTAGAAGCACTACTGCGCAAAAAGACTAAACGTTTGGTCACTGGTAAACTGTAAAAAAGATAATCTAGCTCAGGCAGTGCCAAATTCTATCTCGGAAGTAAACTGGGTGAATCACTTTTCCCAATTATATGAAGGAACATCTGAACAACACAAACAAATGAATATACGATGGAACCTAGATGTTTCGGTTGAAACTCTGGAAACCATCATAAAAGCTGGGGTCAAAATCCTGTGCACCAGGTCCAAATGGACTGCAACTTAATTCTTAAACAGGAAGCGGCAGCAATGGGCAAAGATAATGCACATCTTTTTCGAAACGTCCTTTATTATAAATGTAGCCCCTCAGCCTGGGCTGTGTCAATAATTGTACCTATACACAAAAGAAACAGCATTGACCCCCATAAATTATCGACCAGTTGCACTGATGGACATTGGAAGCAAGATTCACCATTTGTCTCCTAACACAAATGGAAGAGTGGAGTAGAGAACAGGTAATTCTTTGGAAATTTCAGACTGGTTTCAGGCGCAATATAGGCACAGATGGTAGTGGGTTTGTTGATTCAATCCCTAAGTGACCAGGCAAGTAAGGCTGGGGAAGCCCCAATTTACCTGGCCAGTATAGATCTGAGCCTAGCATTTCGCTCTGTGGACAGAGCGAGGCTGTGGAGAAAGCTAGCAGATTGGAGAATTCCAGCATATATTCTAGATATCTAGAACCTATTAAAGAAAAATCCATTCAAATTAAGTGGAAAAATACTATCAATGGCGCAGACAATTGAATATAAGGTACGCCATGTTGCCTAACGGTAGTAGTATTAAATACTTTTCATGCATGACTTATTTAACAGAACCCAAAAACAAAATGGCAATATATTAAAGGAAGGACAAAAAGAAAATGTTATAATCAATATAAAAAATAGTTAAAACAATCCTAGTTTGTGACCCCTCATAGATGTATTCCTACCCCTTAATGTATTGGGGGGCGGGGTGGTGGGACAGGTGGATCTTAAAGTATTCTGATCAGTGGCTCCATTTTTTTTTTTTTTTTAACAAGATACTAAATTACAACAAACCTAATCACACTCCCTTATGTAAATTGCATATACCATGGTTCTTAAGTACAGAAGACACACATTGTACTCCATTTGATGAGGATAATAGACACTAGGAAGACCGTGCTGAATTCCAAATTCTAGTAAAATTAACATGTTGTAATTTACCCTATGTAAATTTCAAATCTAAACTACAGGCATAAGGAGAGTACCCCGGAATTAACATGTACAAACTAACAAAGCTTTGCTATCCAAATCTGCCTCTAAATTATTGTACAATGTGCAAAGAATTATTGCACATCATAGAAACCACTTTGCGTAACCACCTTGCAGAATAATTGAACATTTAAGACGAATTAAGACCGAATCACCCCAACCAACACATGCAACAACATCTTAGTGTGAAGTCTCTGAACATTTGTTAACCCAATATGTACATGCAACATTTGCCCAAATAAAATCACCTAAAGTACATCAATAGAAGCAATGTACACATCAATGTGCATCCATTTAATCCAAGCCCAGCCCCAAAGGGGTGGGTAGTACTAGCGGCACTTAACTTTGAATCCACAATATGCTTCAAATTCACCTGCTGCTCTGCACCGACCCCCCCCCCCCCCCCCCCCCCTGCGTCCTAGCAGGACGTGCTCCTGTCCTGCCGTAGCCAACCAGTGAGTGCGAGGACAAAGCCAGGCAGACACTTTCCTGTATGTGTTGTGATCATGTCAAGGAGCGTGCATTAACTTTTTTTAAATTGTTGGATTTGGGGTAGCAGCTATGACCCATGGTCGGCAGCAGTTTTGGGCAAGTACTTGCCTTAAAGGAGGCTCAGACCAGAGTCCCAGTTTTGACCCACGCTGGCCCGAGCCCTGCATATCTTGCTCATCTCTACCAAGAGTTTTGCAGACCCTGTAGGCCAGTTGCCTATGATCTCCACTGCTGACTGCACGCTTGTCTTCAATGGAAAACGTTTTGATTGTTGACCTTATTTGATGAAAATTTGCTGAAAAAGGGTACTGGAAGCATTGTCTGTAGGTATAACTTTATTGCATAAGCACACTCGTTTTTTAATTGTTTTATTTGACTTTTGGATTTGTGTAGACAGTTCCCTTTTTCAGTTTCTCCTGGTTTATCTTGGCATCCACAGTGGGCACCAGATGTTCGTCTATATTCTCTGTATTTAATTTTCAAAGGTTACTCAATAAGTTGGATGGCTTAAAGGGTTGAACAATGTTTCTTTTTTGGGGGGTTTGTGTTTGCTGTTTTTGAGGTTGTGGGGTCAGTTCATGACTGAAGGGGTGGGAGGAGTGTTGTGCCAGACTTTGTCAAGGGCATCTACATGTATACCTGGAAGACAAGTTCATGGCATGTTTTATTTTAGGATTTTTCTTTTTAATCAAAATGTATGTGTACTTTCCAGATACTTCACAAAGATGTGTACCTTGGCCCATGACCTTTACATTTTCTTTGCTCCATGTAATGAGACACATAGATAGGTGTAGTACATAGGAGGTAGTTGCATGATGTTTTTTGCTAGGATGTTCATGAAGGGGAAAACATTTTAAAGTCGCAAGATATTAGCCAGCCATAAGAAGTCTTCACTTCAATTCTGTACATACAGCACAGTATTTGTTACTCGCTAATAGTCAAACATCACGCCAATGGCTGGTGGCGAGGGCACATTTGTGTGCATTGGTTAATGCGTTGTAAAATGCAGTGTGATATTTCTGTGCTTGTTGCTTACATATTTCCAAGTGTGTCATGTCTTTTTGATTTTGCACATGAGGCAATAGAATTTGGTTTTGAGATATTTGGGTGGCACTTTGGAGTGTTATGAAGGTGGCTATACGTATTTCCTGTGACCAAGTAACGGATGGCTGATGTCTTAGGGTATTATGTTGATGAAAATGTGGTTGTATGTTGGTGCATTTTCAAATACTGCGAGATACGTTGTGTGGAATAGGACATTCTGTAATGGACATGAGATTTTAGTGTATTTGATATATTGTGCAAATCTGGCATGTCTTTTTTGCAAGTGTACATTAGTCAAATGGGTGGTTCGTTTTTCAGTCTCTTTTGGCTGGGATGTGAATCATTGCTCAGGTGTGACTGAGGATTTGTTGGCTAACTGTTGTATTGTGTTTTTGTTACACTGTGCAGCGTAGTCTGTCTTTGATTTATTTGAGGTGGTGCATGCGTGTGATGCTTTTGGCCTTCACATTGGGGACTGCATGCAGGGGTGTGATGGGCTGAATTTTTACATTCAGGTGGTTGATCGGTGTTGTAGGCCTGGCCAAATCGAGCGCTCGACTTACCAGTGTCACTGCTTGGCCTCAGTCTTGTTAGCATGCTTTGAAACTGAGAAGAATATACGTTGTAATCCTCAGTTCTCCAGCATGGGGTCTGGCATGGATTCACATGCTCATGAATATTCCCCGTCGTCAGGCTGGGAATCCTCGGTAAAGAAAAAACCAGTATCAGTTTCGTTTCTGATCTGTCTTTCGTAGTAATAACCAATCACTGGTCTCTGCGTCATACTGACCACAGCCAATGACTGCCCTCTACCTAAGCACCGCCTCTGGCAGCCATCTTCAGATTTTTACCGCACGTTCATGTGTTGGGATCCTCGTGCTATTGCTCTCGAGCGTTAGTGCTATTTTTCGCGCTTTTTCACAAAAAACTTCAATTCTTTCGGTCAAAAGAGCCTCAAGCTCCACCGATCCTACATCCGATCAACGGGGACCCGTGTCGGATTCGTCTGTGCCCCTCAAGGGTGAAGATTTCGTCGAGCTACACTTCGGAGGACTCCAGAAGCTTCTCAGGCCCGGTCTCGGAGATGGCCCAGGAGAAGGGAAGCTCGACGCCCGGAAAGCTGTTCAGGGTCTGCCCTGGATGCCAGCTGCAGAACGTCTTTAAGGAAGACGAACACTCTTTCTGCCTTTACTGCCTTCATGAGGACAAAACGCACGTGGAGAAGGACTGTGCGTTTTGCGGCAACATGTCGGAACGGACCATGAAGGACCGTCATCAACGTCTCGCCAACTGGCTGGAGGGTAAGAGCCCGTCTGGCGAGAAGAGAAATCCGAGCGGTCTTCTAAGACCTTTGAGGGCGCCCCGGCGACGGGGGCCCAACATAAGGCCAAGCACCGCGAGTCCGCTGGCACCGGGAGCGCCGAACGGTCGGGCTCTACGGGCGCCAGGCAGGGCGCACCCTCCCCGGCACCATCAACCACGAGCCAACGCTCTGGGTCGGGTAAGAGGAAGGCCGAGCACCCGGCGAAGCTCCTGGAGAGGCCCCGGTCGAGCTCTAAGGCAGAGGAGGAGCGTGGCAGTGCCCCCTCCCTCAAGGTTAAGGCGGTGAGCGCACCTAAGGTGGTGAAGGCCTTGATCCATCCGACCAAGCCCTCTATCGAAACGGTCGCGGCGGCCCTGGCTCAGCCTGTGGAGGCTGCGCCAGTGGTGGCGACCTCAGGGCCCAGAATCTCCCTGCCTCCTCGGAGGGAGTCTTCTTTTGTGCCCATCGATAGGACCCCCGTGAAACCCTCCGTGGGGAAGAAGAAGGGGGGGGCAGGGCGTCGTCGTAGATTCGGCCTCTACCTCAGAAGAGGAGCTGATCGAGGTCTTAAGCCACGGCCTAGGCGTGGAACAAGGCCAGCCCGTCGGAATGGACCCCGACGCGGGTGACGACGACGACATCGTCGAGGATACCGACGGGGCCCCTGCTCGCCCGTCGGATTCCCCTCTGCCAGCGCCGCGAGACAACTCGGCGGCCATTTTGTTGGCCATACAGTCCTTATGCACTGAGATAAGGACGAGGCTACCGTTACCGACGGAGGAACCTCTCCCGTCGGGGGATCCAGAACCGGGACCTTCTGGTGTTCCCCCTACCAAGAAAAGAAGGATCCATCCTCCACCTCCTTTTCAACCGTCGCGCCCCGTCCAGCCCTCCTCCCCGTCCACCCGAGGGGATGATACGGGGACTGACACGGCAGCGACGGGTACGGACGACGAGGCATACGACGAGGATTTTCCGTCGTCGCCCCCCACCAGGGCTTCTCCGCCCGACGAGATCGGATCTTTCCACTCCATGATCTCCAGGGCTTCCGAGCTTTTCCAACTCTGCCCTGAGGAGAAGAAAAAGGAAGGCTTCCTTTATCAGCGGCGCGAGGCCAAGAGGAAGACGGTCCTCGCAGTGCCTCTGTTGGACGACATTTGGGATGAGGGCCTTTCCCTCCTCAAGAACCCTTCCACTACGCCAGCTAGAAGAGACCGGTACGAGAAAAAGTACCGGGTCCCGGACACGGCCCCCCTATGCCTCCGGGCGCAGCCTACCCCGGACTCCGTCGTCTCCGCGGCAGCCAGGAAGAAAGCGGGGGGGGGTGCGGCCTCCACATCGACTTCCCCGCCGGACGGCGAGGGAAAGAAATTGGACGCTATGGGACGTAGAGTCATCTCGTCGGCAGCGACGACGATTAAAGCGGCCAACGCCTTGGCTATCGTGGCCCGCTACGACAGGGAGCTCTGGTACAAGATAGCTCCCCTGCTGGACGACAAGAGGGCGGAGGCCCTTGAGATCCTCCAGGAAGGTGAAGTGGCTTCGGACCACGCCATCACCGTGGCGACGGACATCGCCGACACTGGGTTCCGCCAGCTGGGCAACGGCGTTTGCCTTCGACGTCGTGGATGGCTCAAAGCTACGGACTTTCGGCAGGACGTCCAGACCAGAGTCCTGGACATGCCCTTCGACAGGAACAACCTGTTTGGGAAGACAGTGGACGATTCCCTTCAGGCCATCAAGGCGGATACTGAGACGGCCCGGGCCCTTGGAGTCCTGCAGCAACGACGGACGCCCTTTCGGAGCGGCGGAGGCAAGGGCGCCTCCAAAGGTTCCGGCGGCGGTTTCGCTTCCTACCGTCAAGCGGCCCGCTCGTCGTCGCAAGAGGCCTACAGAGGACGAGGCAAGTCTAGCGGACCCCGCCGTCGTCGCCAAGGAGGTCAAGGCGGCAAGGCCGCGTCCAAGCAGGATTGAACCGGCCGTGGGGTCGGGCCCCCACCGAAGCACCCCGGTGGGAGGCCGGCTGGCGGGCTTCGTCAGCGTGTGGGAGTCCATCTCCACCGACCGTTGGGTGCTGGACGCCCTGGCCCGGGGCCACGCGCTCGAGTTTCAAAGAAGGTGCCCGCGCGTCCCCCCCGTGGCCAGGAAAGAACTTCACGTCCCTCAACTTCTCCTGGAGGTAAAGGCGATGCTCAGAAAGGGCGCCATCGAACTCGTCCCAAAGAGGCTTCGGGGCTCCGGAGTCTACTCGCGATACTTCCTCGTGAAGAAGAAGACGGGAGGATGGCGCCCCATCCTGGACCTGCGACGGCTGAACAAGTTCATCAAGGCGCAGAAGTTCCGGATGGTCACCCTCCAGCGCGTCCTGGGTCAACTGGAGGAAGGAGACTTCCTATCGTCGTTGGATTTGGAGGATGCCTACTTCCACATTCCCATCCTAAAGGGGCACCGGAAATTCCTCAGGTTCGTGGTCCAAGGGCATCATTACCAGTTCAAAGCCCTTCCCTTCGGACTACGGTCGGCACCCAGGGTATTCACCAAGTGCCTCGCACCGGTGGCGGCGCAGCTGCGCCGCGAGGGGATTCACGTCTACCCCTACCTGGACGACTGGCTCATCCGCGCCAAGACGAAGGAGCTCGCCGTGGTCCACACGGCAAGGACCGTCCAACTCCTCACGGACCTGGGATTCTCCGTGAACTACGCCAAATCCCACCTGGTGCCCGCGCAAGTCGCACTGTTTCTGGGAGCGAGGCTCGACACAGTGTCCCTTCTGGCCTCCCCGTCGCAGGAGAGGACCAGGACCATCTTGGGCAAGGTGCAACGGATGTTGGTGGCCGACGCGGCCAAAGTGAGATCCATCAATTCCCTCCTCGGGATGATGTCTTCCTGCATCTACCTCATTCCCATGTGCAGGCTCCGGATGCGCCCGTTGCAAGAATTCCTGGATGCGCGCTGGATCCAGACGACGGGCAGCTTCGAGGAAGGGATCAAGCTCGACGAGAGTTTCCGACGAGCGATACGGTGGTGGGGCACCCGCGCGCATCTGACGGCGGGCATGGACTTCCAGACCCCAGCCCACCAGGAGACTGTGACCACGGATGCCTCCCTGGAAGGGTGGGGAGCGCACACCGAAAATCTGCACGCGAGGGGACTCTGGCTCCCGACGGAGAAGTCCCTGCATGTCAACGTCCTGGAGCTCCGTGCAGTGTTTTGGGCCCTCAGGTCCTTCCTTCCGTCCCTCAAGGGCAAGGTGGTGAGGATCTTCACCGACAACACCACCACCATGTTTTACATCAGGAAACAGGGCGGAACCAGGTCCCCAGCGCTGTCCAAGGAGGCGCAGGACCTGCGGATTTGGGCCGTCGCCCAAGGGATTTTTCTGGTGCCGTTTCATCTGGCAGGGATAAAAAACACCATCGCCGACTCACTCAGCAGGGAGCTGCGCTCGTGCCACGAGTGAGAACTACGGCAGGATCTGGTGGATCGCCTCTTCTGACGGTGGGGCACACCCCAGATCGACCTGTTCGCGACGGCGACGAACGCCAAGTGCCGGAGGTTCGCCAGCAGGTTTCCCCAGACGAGGAGCATGGGCGATGCTTTCTCGTTCCCCTGGGAGGGCCTGTTCCTCTACGCGTTCCCTCCGCTAATCCGGCTCGTCAACCAGCTCAAGAGGTCACGGTGCAGGATGATCCTCGTCGCACCTGCGTGGCCGAGGCAGATATGGTTCCCGGACCTTCTGGACTTGTCAGCGTCCCCGCCGATCAAGCTGCCGGCGGACGCGGATCTACTCTCCAGGGAAGGAGGCGCCATCCTCCACCACGACCCGAAGTCGCTGAACTTGCAGGCCTGGCTCCTGCAGCGCTAGAGTTTGGAGGATACGACATACCGGCCGATTGCAGAGAGGTTCTTGCAAAGGCCAGGGCGTCCTCGACTCTTAAATGCTACGGACACAAATGGAAGAGGTTCTCTGTCTGGTGCCACGCACAGAAGATTAACCCTCTACGGATTACGGCTCCCCAAGTACTGCCGTACCTGCTGACGCTGGCCAAAGCTGGACTGGCACACGCGTCCATCAAGATTCATCTTGCTGCGATCTCCCGATACACCAGAACCACGGGGCGGACGTCCTTGTGGTCTCATCGTCTGGTGAAAGAGTTCATGAAGGGACTGTTCAGATCGTTCCCGCCGGTGAAGGCTCCGGCCCCGGCGTGGGAGCTCAACGTGGTGTTGACCAAGCTCATGGGACCTCCGTTCGAGCCTCTGCACTCGGCCCCGTTGAAGTTTCTATCGTGGAAAACAGCTTTTCTTGTGGCCATCACCTCCGCACGACGAGTGGGAGAGATCCAGGCCCTTTCCTGCAAGGCCCCGTACTTGACTTTCCACGACACGAGGGTAGTGCTCAGGACGCACCCCTCCTTCATGCCCAAGGTACCGTCGGACTTCCATCTCAACGAACCCTTGGTGTTACCTGTGTTCTTCCCTTCGTCGCCGGCTGAAAGGACTTTGCACTCGCTGGATGTAGCTAGAGCGCTGAAGTTCTACGTGGACCGCACGAAGGGGTTTCGGAAGACGTCACAACTCTTTGTGAACTTTGGACCTGTCAATCAGGGGAAGGCTCTCTCGAAGGCTTCCATCTCCAGATGGCTCTCCGGCTGTATCATGTACTGTCACCGGTTGGCAAACCGACCGCTGCCTGGCCGTCCGAGAGCCCATTCCACCAGAGCGATCGCAGCTACCACGGCGTTCCTATCTGGTGTGCCCCTGCTGGACATATGCAGGGCTGCTACGTGGAGGTCGACGCACACCTTCACGAAATTCTACTGCGTCAACCGGGATTCCAGGGAGGAGTCCAGGGTCGGCCAAGCAGTGCTGCGCAACCTGTTCGCCTGAGGTGAGCCTGGTGAGGAGGTAAGATGCTTAATGTTGAGTTGATGTGATGCTTAATGTTGAGCCTTTGCCACCTCCCGTGGTTGTGCATGTGTGTACTGCTATGTATTCTTTATTCATGAGCATGTGAATCCATGCCAGACCCCATGCTGGAGAAGGAACAAGTTACTTACCTGTAACTGTTGTTCTCCAGCATGGGTCTGGCATGGATTCACATGCGAACCCTCCCGCCTACCCCTCTGCGGCTCTTCACTTGGTCATACTGCCACTTCACGTGCTTCCAAATCTGAAGATGGCTGCCAGAGGCGGTGCTTAGGTAGAGGGCAGTCATTGGCTGTGGTCAGTATGACGCAGAGACCAGTGATTGGTTATTACTACGAAAGACAGATCAGAAACGAAACTGATACTGGTTTTTTCTTTACCGAGGATTCCCAGCCTGACGACGGGAATATTCATGAGCATGTGAATCCATGCCAGACCCATGCTGGAGAACAACAGTTACAGGTAAGTAACTTGTTCCTTATTTAGGATTTCATAGATCTGGCACGGTCGGTGCTAGCCTGCTATGGTCGTTGAATCCTTTTGAGTTCCTATGGGTTGCCAGTCTCCTGACCGATCGATTGAAATCCTTTGCTTTGTAATTTCTTTGCTAACAATTTTGGCTAATTGAACAGAATGTTTTTGTTTGAACGTCATTTTTTATTGTGATAATTAAACCCATATTTTATTTGAATTTTTGTAAAGCACCGCTTCCTGCGGGCCTCAAAGCGAACAACTTGCATTTCAGGTTTTCACAAATTATTTCTTTTGGTGTTTTTGTTTTGTACTAAAATGCAAAATGATTAAACTGAGTTTGAATTATTGACCTGGCTTTTATTTTTAATTGGATAAAGTAATCCAGTGTGGAGAAAGATCTGATTTTGTGAACTAACATTGCCCTTTAGTGTGCACTATGGTTTGCACTGGACTCATACTACTAATACAACACTTTAATGGTGGTTAATGAAACCCCGCTAAACACAATCATAGATAGCCTTTGCCCCCCAGTGAGATATTCTTGATTAGAATAAATACACACTGTTCAATGTTTCCATTGGTGCCTAGGATGTTCACAACATTTCTCTTTAGGCTGTTAAAGGCAGCGGATCTGCCCAGGTTGAAAGAACCTGTCGTTTTTGCTTTTCCTCTCTTGCATCTTGTTAATTTTCTGTAAGAGCTAAATTGTCAAAACAGTCAATTGCCAACCTCACGTTTGTGTCCGGTATTAAAGGCTTTAGGATGCTTTCAACTATAGCCTACAGGAGACCTGATGAAGCTCTCACGCATTTACATTTTTGTTAGCATGTCAAGCTTCTATTGGTTGACAGTAAGAGTAGTTTTGCAGGTCAACCCGTGGTAAAACTCTGCAAACGACGAAGACAATTAGATTTTAAAATCTAGCCTTATTCCTGCAGAAATTGATTGAAGTAAATGATGTTGTAGGGAACTGGGCACATATGTATGGGAAACCCACCCATATGGGAAAATGGATTGTTCCCTAATCTGTGTTGTGTTCTGCCTGCATGATGTGCGAAATGATTCTAGTTGGTGCTTTAATAGAATTTTATGTTTTGCCTTTTCATGATTGTAAATACTGAATGTAATTTTGTTTGACTCTTGATCAGTATTGGTTTAGTAGGGTTTTTCAGAGGCTGGTATAATTTGGAGAATTCCACGCTTTGTTTTGATGCTTTTGAGTTGGGAATATTTACAATAAAGAGTTGTTTTAAATTCAGTAAAAGGTACAATTTTTAATTTAGTTGGCTATTAGCAGACCATCCAGATAAAACTCCCTATTTTTTATGTACAGAGTAAAAAAGTAGCACTCCTAAAATATTGATGACCTGAAAATCAGGCAGTATTTGATAATGGATTGTGTCCTCCCACAGATATATTTGTATCCTGCTACAGTCTTGGCAAATATTTTGACAGCTGGGGGCGCTGTGCAGCATAGTCTGTGCCCCTCAATGGTTACCATTCCTGTGTCTGGATGCGTCATCGAAGATGATAGAAGTAGAATGCACCGCGCTAGTTGCCTCAGTTCTGTTTTTTTTCCAAATTCACAGCACGCTCTTGGAACAGTTCGACCAACGGGATTTGTCTATTGTGCATCGTCGAATGTGACTCCTGCCAATCGTTGACCAGTAAGGCCTTGGAAGAGAAAAGGTCGAATCTCACCCTAGGTCAGTTTCAAAGTCTGTCTTCCACACCTTCAAAAAGAAAGTCTTCTAAAGGTTGAGTTCCACCTGAAGCAAGTCTTCAAAAAAGACCCAGAAATCACTACAAGCATTCGAGATCCAGGAGCGATTCCCGTCGTCTAAGAACAGTGTCATGTTCAAATTCCTTGTCTGACAAACGTCTGGTACGCTTTCCCCAAAGGACTGCTTCAGCGACCAAATCGGAACATATCCATGAGAAAAGGATGCAAGTATTATCGTAGGTGTCTTTCTGGTCCCTCGAAAGAGCCAAAAAAGGCCATTGATCCCAGCAGGGGATAGAGTAATGCTTTGACACACGCACCCAAAAGCCAGAGTCTGAAGACGTTGGATGTGATCTGTAGTACAGTCGACCGCTGAGAAATCGAAGCCAAAAGCTTCAGTGACTTCCTTGTCGAAGGGTCCTTAGCCTACCTCGGAGTCCGCACCAACATTCCAGCCCCAATCTTGGACAGAATTTTTCGAGGAGAAGACTACACCATACCCTTTGGATATGAATGTTTTTTTAATTCTTAATGTTTCATAAGAATTGATCTCTGATCAATCCTGTCTAGAAGACTTAGCTACTGGTTCAAAGGAGGCCAGTGGTCTGGATACCTGTCCGGAGGTTACATTTGACACACCAGATGTCCATTCTCGGCCCAAATGCAGCCCATGGAACTGTTATGAAGGGGGTGATTTAATGTTAGGGGTGGCAGCGTTCTGCAAAGGACACTATCCAGGTTGTTCTCACAACATCTTAGAGGCCCTCCTAAGGAGACTGTTGCTCTTATATACAAAATAAAAATAATTTTTGGGGGAAACCTGCCAAAAACCAGACACTCCTCCGGCTGTTATAGGAGTTGGTGAAAAAGTACAGTCCTTCTGTGAACCCCGATTTCTTTCCAAGCACACAACACCAAAGAGTTGGGTGGTACAGACGGTTAACTTCACTTCAAAGGCTGCAACTTATCTGACAATTCACCAGGATAAGAAATATGACGCACTAGACAGTTTTCTCTGATGCAATCATGGCATTAAAAGCCATTAATGGATATTTTGCTCTGGCAAAATACTCCTATACATTGCAGAATGTAATTCGCCAAGCTGCAGAAAAACATTCCTGAAGGTGAGATGGGTTCAATCTCATTATTGATGCTAAAGTGACCTTTTGTCAATCACTTCTCCCTGCTGCTATTCAATATCTACATGTACCTATTAATCAAACTCATCAAAAAACATGGCCTCACATGCTACAACTATGCCGACGATACTCAATCTTCAACATACAAGACACCTGAGAAGAAAACGTTACACTAGAGAATTGCCTTTGTGATATGTTCAACTGGCTGAACCTCAACCACCTCAAAATCAACCCAGGCAAGACGGAGATAATGATGGTTTCAAAAAAGGGAGTAGACATCAGCTACATCCCCTGGCCAAGAGAGCTTGGCACCACACCAGCACCATCAACTGTAAAAAACCTAGGGGTCCTGATGGATAGCAACCTCACTGCAGAGCCACAAGTAAACTCTCTACTCAAATGTTTCTTCCTCCTGCGAGCAGCAAAAAGGATCCTACCGTTCCTGTTCGCCAACAAAATGCTTACCATCATCGCTCTGATCATGTCCAGAGTAGACTACGCCAATAGCCTATACCTGGGCATGCCCGAACGACTTCTAAAATAAAAACTACAACGCATACAAAATGCATCAGCCAGACTCCTCCTCCAGCTACCCAGAAGAGAACACATCACACCCGCGCTAAAAATACTACACTGGCTACCATTAAAACGGCGAATAAAGTTAAAGTTCAAGTCCATGTGCATCACGCACAGAGCAATACACAAACAAGGCGCAGAATTCCTAAGCGATAAACTACACCTACATCAACCGACAAGAACACTGAGATCAAGCACCGACATCCACCTGGAACCAAAAACCTATAACAGAAGAAAACTCAGAGGATCCTCTTTCTCTCACCATGCACCGAAAACCTGGAATGACCTACCTAAGAATATACAGAACACGACAAACCACCTAGCATTCAGGAATCTCCTCAAATCATGGCTCTTCACAGCGTAACCACAACAGCGACGCACTAGAATGCCCACCCCATTAGACCACGATGAAAATAACACCAACCTCGGTCATTCCCAAAAGGGACAAGCACTGAACACAAAGAACGGACCCCACGACAGACCATAAGATATCATGGGAAATAGCCACAAAAGGAGGTCACCAAAGAAGGATCACATACTCAGCCCGAGGCGAACGCCCTTAAATGACTCAACTTCCTCCCGGGCGTACCATACCCAAACCGCCAGCAGACGCATTTAGATAGAAAGTTTGTAAGGGGAGTCCACTACACCATCCCAGCACCCAAGGAGGAGAATGGACACCCAACCCACATTAATCAATTCATCAGCATTAGGACACCTAGAGAGCTCGCTAGAATAGAATGGCGAGGAGCCATTAGAACACCTACAGAGCGTGTTAGAACTGCACAGGGAGCGCCTCACACAATCAAAAACCCTGCCAGTCGTAACCCCTTCGCCCACCCTGATGAGATTGGGAGGATTGGCGAGCGCCACACTCGGGAGTAAGCTGGAAAAGTGCAAGAGAGCAGTGATGTGCTGTTGGCAGCCTCAGGCCGGTGGGGTCCGTTGGCTGGGCATGGGGTGTTTTACGGTCGGTAGTCATCGTGCGCTGTTGTGCGAGTCTGTGTGGTTTGGTTTGTTGTAGTGAAGTTTGTGCGGATTGATGTGTTGTAGGCTTGTGGTTGTTTGGTTAGAGCTTGAGAGGTGTATGCAGAGGGGTGAAATTGTTAGTGGAATGGTTAATATGCATTGCTGTCCTTGTAATTATGTCTAGGTGTGATGCTTGCTATATCACTATTCCATATAAGTGAGGCACATGCTAACATTCATAATCCTATTTATGCGTGACGCGGGCTAAGTTAAGCATCCCATCTAAGTGGGGCGCATGTTAACATTCACAATCTTAGCTAGATGTGACGCAGGCTATATACACATTAAAGAAGACATTGGTAAACCAAATGTTTTCACATCTCTATGCATATATATTTCTTAATCTTTTGTTTAACTTTTGATCACTTATCTTATGTGTTCTGATTTTGTTTTAGATTCTTTTAGAATTTTGTTTATTCCTTTAAAAAAAAAATTACAAAATTGTCATACTCCCATCCAATGACGGTCCTCTCCCTAAGCCTCTCCTCTGGCAGCCATCTTCAGATTTTTACCGCCCGCTTTGGTGTTGGGAGTCCTCGAGTTTGCTCTGCGAGCTGCTTCTATGTTTTTTTTTTTTTTTTGCAGATAAGGTTGTTTTTGTTCCAAAAGAGCCCATGTGCTCTTCTCTCCATTTGCCGACAGCAGGGATCCATTGTTGAAGTTCAGCACCCATAAAGGGCGAATATCATCGAAGTTTCTAGAAGGCCGTCGGGCCTACTTTGCTTCCTCCGACCATGTCTGAGGAGTAGGACGGAAGAGCTCTCCAAGTCCTGCACCAAGTGCAGGCTTCCAAATGTGTTTGTGGAGGACAAGCAACTACAATGCCTCTTCACCCTGTTGCCAGACCACCAGGAAGGGGATTGCGAGATTTGCCACGGATTCTCCAAGAAGACAAAGGACAGGCACAGTAGACTGGCCGTGTGGCTGAACGCCAAGGCCTCTGCTTGTGCCCCGAGCAGGGGCATGCCTCACCAAAGGCTGGTCGGTCCGAGGAGCGGTCTTTAGTCCTGTGAGGGTGCTTCATCTGTGGGGGCCCAAGAGAAGGCCAAGAACCGCAAGTCCACCAGGATTGCCGCTGAAGCGGGTCCGACAGCAGACCGGGTGCAATCAAAATCACCCTACACCTCCATTGCCAGCCGGCAATCTAGCTCCTTCTCAAAGAAAAAGTCATC
Organism: Ambystoma mexicanum; assembly: GCF_040938575.1. Lineage (NCBI taxonomy): Eukaryota > Metazoa > Chordata > Amphibia > Caudata > Ambystomatidae > Ambystoma > Ambystoma mexicanum. The sequence goes on along the minus strand of NC_090938.1, from coordinate 106,899,490 downwards.
CAACATGGCTAATCTTTGGGAGAAGCCACAGACTGAGTAGAAGGCCGAGCTGCCCAAGAAGGCCCAGGCGGCAGGAGACATCTTTGCCGACGATGGAGCAGGTGGCGGCTGGTCTATCGAAAGCTAAAGGGGTTGGCCCTGAGAGGGTAGCCCTCACAGCGCTGGAGGTATCCCTCCCTCTGAGGTGCAAGCCTGCGGTGTTGACTTTGATCTGCCGGCACACCAGAGAAGGGGACACCATCTCGGAAACCAGGTTCCAGTCCCTCGGAGTGGAAAAAAGGGGGGGACGGGCAGGCAAGGAGGCCCTGCATCAGTCCCAGGCCGTGGCCCTAGCCATGGAAATTTCGTCCATGGACAAGGACCTGGAGTCCATTACACACGGTGGAAGCGAACGACGGCGCAGGGCCTAGCGTTCCGATCATGCCAGTTCTGCCAAGGGATGTCTCTCTGGACATCCTATCCACCCTCCACACCTTGGTGTCGGAAATCCAACAAGGGCCTGTTCCAGCTGTCCCCAGTCCCCTGACGAAGAGGAAGCACCATCCGACGGCCACATTTCAACCTTCATGTCGGGTCCCCTCTCCCTCGGCAGACACAGGGACGGACAAACTATATTGTTGAAGCGGATCCCTGCAGCCCTGGGCGCCCCCAACAGACGAGGTGGCCTTGTTCCATTCCATGATTGCCAGAGCCTCCGAACTGTTCCAGCTTGTTCCTGGAAAAAAATAGGAACTGTACCTGAGGCCAAGAGTAAGACCAGCACAGTGGTCCCCTTCCTGGATGACGTGTGGGAGGTGGGCTTGGCCCTCTTCAAGAACCCTTGGACGGCCCCAGCCAAGCGGGATAGGCTGGAGAAGAGGTACCGGCATCTGCACCCAAGTGCACAACCATGGCCAGATTTGGTGGTTTTAGCAGGCACATCTAACCCGTCTTCGTCTTCAGTCCTTCCCGAACAGTGAGGCTAAGAAGATGGATACAATTGGGAGGAAAGTGATTTACACTCGGCGTCCACCATCAAGGCAGCCAACGCACTGATGATCCTAGCCAGGTACGACGGGGAGCTCTGATACAAACTGGCTCTGATTTTGGAGTTCCTCGTGGATGACAAGAGGATGGAGGCGATCACCCTCTTCCAGACAGGAGAGGTAGTGTCGGTTCACTGCATCAAAGTGGCGCTGGATGTTACCAACGCGGAGTTCCAGCAGACGGTAGTGGGGTTGGACGGTGTCTGCCTTAGTCGCCAAGGCTGGTTGAAGGCCATGCGTTTCCGCCAGGAGGTCCAAACTAAGGTACTGGACATGCCTTTTAACAGAGCTCTTTTGGGAAGGTCGTCGAATCCCTACGGGCCATGAAGCTTGTTCCCTGGGCACTCTCCAGCAGCACCGCTCTTCCCTTCGTGCCTCCAGAGGAAAGTAGGGCAGGTCTTAGAAAGATTTCTCCTCATACTGTCAGCCTTCCAGATCCACGACCCAGGAATCCCACAGAGGCCGTTCCCAGGCCTACAGTGGAAGAGGAGCAGGATGCCAGCCCTGATGCCTATACCAGCCAAGACATCAGGCCCCCACCCGTGCACCCCAGTGGGATGCTGGCTGACTAGGTTCGTCAGCGAGTGGGAAAAGATAACCACAGACAGATGGGTGCTGGACGCTCTTGCTCAAGGACATATCCTGAAATTTCAGCACAGGTGTCTGCGGATCCCTCGGTGGCCCGTCGGGAGCAGCACCTCCCTCAGCTCCTGGGGGAGGTACAGGCCATGACAGGAAAAGGGCTTATAGAGCTGATTCCCCAGCGACTCCTGGGCTCTATTAGATACTTTTTGGTAAGAAAGAAGACTATGGGGGGCTGGAGGCCCATCCTAGACCTCCAACATCTGAACAGTTATCTCAAGTCTCAGAAATTCAGGATGGGCCTGTTGGCAGCACATGCTCGGCCAACTGGAAAGGGTGGATTTCTTGACCTAGCTGAACCTGGAGGACGCTTACTTCCATGTCCCCATTCACAGAAAACACTGGAGACGTCTTTGCCTGGTAGTGCAGGGACAGCACTACCAGTTAAAAGCCCTACCTTTCGGCTTGAAGTTGGCCCCCAGATTGTTCCCAAAGTGCCTGCCACTGGTGGTGGCTATCCTGCGTCTATGGGGGATTCGCGTATACCCGTACCCCGATGACTGGTTCATCCGGGCATGATTGCGAGAGTTGACGGACACACGGAGGCGGCCGTCAAGCTGCTGACGGAGAATCCCAGATCCGTCAATTATCCGAAGTCCTGCTGGACTTCATCGCAGAACACTGTGTACCTGGGGGGGCCAGACTCAAGTGTTCTGCGTAGCATCGCGATCTGAGGAAAGGGAGCAGCCATTCGGGGGAAGGTGCAACGGCTGTTGAAGACGGCCATGGTGTGGACCATCAAGGTTCCTGCATCTACCTCACCCGGCTCTGCAGGTTACAGATGCAACCTCTTCAGGAGTTCCTGGACGTTCGCTTGGTACAAGTGTCCGGAAACTACACGGACAAGATCACTCTGGATGACTAGTTCTGTCTGGCGTTAAGGTGGTGGGGTGTCCGCTTCATCATTGTCTGGGGCATGTGATTTCAGAACTCTGCATTCCAGGTAACTGTCACCACGCCCGCTTCACTGGAAGTATGATACCCCTAATCAACATCCTGGAGCTATGGGCAGTGTTCTGTGCCCTCAAGTCATATTGTCTGTCTCTGAAGGGCAAGGTGGTGAGGATCTTCACGGACAACACCATGATGTTCTTATTCAGGAAACCAGGGGTCACTCAATCCCTGGCGCACTCCAGGGAAGTTTAGGACTTATGGCGCTGGGCCATCGGACAAGAAATGTTCCTCATCCCTCTTCACCTAGAGGGAGTCCCCTAGCGGGAATCAAGAACACCAATGCGGATTCCCTCAAGTGGGAACTTCGGCAGGACCAGGTGGACTGCATCTTCGCCAAGTGGGGCAGGCGTTGCACTCACATGGTATCCATGGGGATGCCACTCAGCCCTGGTTGGTTGCTGGACCCTTCTTCCCGATTTCCGGATGGTGTCTTCGTACGAAGTCTAGCCTGAAAACACAGGGGGGCTGGGTTCAAGACTGGCCGACTCAGGTAAAGTATCCTCCCACTAACCATTTGGCTTCAGCCCTTAGGCCCTTTCCTCACCTTGTTGTGGTATTAGGCGTGCTCTCCGTCCTGCTTTCTTAGCAGGCGTGCGTAGTCTTCAGTGGGCGACCGAGTTACTTCACTGGCTCGTGCCCATTCAAGTGCCTTTAAGGTAGGTCTTATAGCAGGAGTTTTTGTATAGCGCTGTTTGTTCTTGCCTGCCTTTCTTTTGTGATTAATAATGTCCTTTCTTTCTCCCTAGGCGTGCAGGAGATTTGGCGTGCTGGTTGGTTTGAGCACTGCCTGCAAATGATGGCGTGAGATGTGCGATGCAATGCGGTAAGTAATGCGCTGTGCGCTGTGCTGGTTTGTCTTGCCTTTTCTAACCTGTCTCTCCTCTCTTCCTTACAGGTCACGCTGTACTTCTCCAGTGGGTGTGGAACTCCGGAACAATGCCGGCTGGGAGGTGACCAGCCAGGTAAACTTCTTGTGATGTTCGTGGCTTAAGCAATGCCAGAGTATGTCTTTTCTAATGTTGTCTTTCTCCTTCTCCTTTTCAGGTCGCTTCGTTCCGGTAGGTATGCGGTGCCCAGAAGAAGCTGTTCACTGGAGAGCGGATGACAGGATCGAGATTGCAGGTAAGATTCTATTAATGTTCCTTTTGTCTCTGCAGGCTCATTGCTCTGAGGCTCGCGGATATCACAGGACACAGTGAGCGTTACGTTGCAGTCTGCAAAGTAAGGCGAAGTGTGCTCTGTTGCTTGGGTGTGGTTTAAATAGCCTCCCAGCAAAAGTAGTCCAGGTAAAGTAGTCGCAGGCCACCACACCCAAAGCACTATACCGCATAGCTGAGTTCTTAAAACCCAAGCTATGCAAATGCCTCAATGTTAACTGCAGGCCCAATGAAAAGTAGTCCCCCCTTCAAACATGTTCTCTACAATGAATGAGCCTGGCGCCAGAGGCACCAGGACTGACTCCCAAGAGAGTCTTGGGAGTGGATGCAAGGCCTCCAAGGCCTTAATGGAGCACCGAACCCTGACATTACCTGGCGACTTGCCAGTGGGGGTCTGGGGTAAGGATTGTGACAGCAGGCTCTAGGTTGATCTGTTTGCAACAGCAGCAAACTTCAAATGCCAGAAGTTTGCCAGCAGATTCCATCAACCGAGGAGCCTAAGGGACGAGTGTTCCTTCCCGTAGGAAGGTATGTTTCTGTACGTGTTTCCTCCGTTGCCTCTCCTGCTATGAGTCGATACACTCAGTATCAGTACAGGATAATAATCATCGCCCCGGCGTGGCCGAGCCAGATTGGTATCTGGACTTTCTCAGCCTGTCGGCGTCGCATCTGATCAAGCTACCAGTGGTCCCGGATCTTCTCGCCAGAGAAGGAGGCGCAATCTGCATCGGGACCCAGGATCGCTCCGCCTACGGGCTTGGCTCCTGCAGCCCTGGAGTTTGGAGGATATGAGTAGTCTGCGGACTACAGGAGGACATCGTCAAGGCCAGGGCAACTGCTTTAAAGTGATACATTCACAAATGGAAGCTTTTCGCTACTTGGTGCTGGTCGCAGAAGATTAACCCTCGGAGAGTCACGGCCCTTCAGATTGTTCCATATTTGCAACCCCCCCGCCCCCCCTTCTACACCTGGTCTCCAGAAAGGCCTTCTCTTTGGTCTCATCGACTCATCAAGGAATTCCTCAAAGGACTCTCGTTCTTTCCTGCCTGTGTGTGGAAACTCAACGTGGTATTGACGAGGCTCATGTTGGCTCCCTGGCTCCCTTTGCGCATATGCATCCGGCCCCTCAAGTTCCTCTCATGGAAAACCGCTTTCCTGGTGGCCATTACATCCGCCAGGAGTGTGGGTGTGATACGGCCCTATCCTGCAAGCAGCCATACCTAACTTTCCACGAATCAAAGGTGGTGCTGTGGATGCACCCCTCCTTCAACGAACCTTTATAGTTTCAGGAAAAAAAGGGCAACCTAGTCACCGGCTGCTCGCTGGACGTTGCTTGTGCCCTGAAGTTCTACATGGCACGCACAAGAGTTTTCAAAAGACTTCACAGCGGTTTGTGAGCTTTGTTCCTGTTAACCATGGGAAGACCTTGTCCAAGGCTTCCATCTCAAGGTGGCTCTCTGGTTGCTTTATGACCGGTCGTTTGGCAAACAGACCGCTGCCCGGATGTCCTAAAGCCCACTTGACCAGAGTGATCACTGCGACAATGGCGTTCCTGGCTGGTGTGCCCCTGCTGGACATGTGCTGGGCTGCTATGTGGAGGTCCACACACACCTTCACAAGCTTCTACTGCATCGACCGGGATTCCAGGGAGGAGTCAAGAGTTGGCCAAGCAGTGCTACGCATTACGCAACCTGTTCGCTTGAGGTGAATCTGTTCCAGAGGTAAGAGTTGATTTTGCTTCTGTTGAGCCTTGCCACCTCCCGTGGATGTTGTACTGCTGTATATTCTTTATTCCCATGCCAGACCCCATGCTGGAGAAGGAACACGTTGCCTAGCTGCAACTCTTCTCCAGCATGGGTCTGGCATGGATTCACATGCAAACCCTCCCTTCGTCCCCTCTGTGGCTCCTCTTGGTCATACTGCCACTTTACGTGCTTAACAAATCTGAAGATGGCTGCCAGAAGAGGAGGAGGGAGGGAGTGGGGGGGGGAATAGTATGTGGTTTAGAGGAAAATAGTTTATAAGTGAAAGTGAAACTGCTTTTTACTGAAGATTCACAGCTTGACAGGGAATATTCATGAGCATGTGAATCCATGCCAGACCCATGCTCAAACAATAGTTACAGCTAAGTAACTTTCATATTTCCACCGAAATTGAAGAATGCTTAGAACACCTATTCCATGTGGCTGCATCAGTGCCAGATGACCACATCGGTCCAATCCTGGCAATGTGGAAGTCCAAACCTCTGTTGAAAATATTCCTAAACCAATGTTCAATGTCTTTAAGAGCGACTTTGCAACAAAGCAGGAAATCCAGCCCGGAGAAAGCTGTCAATTTGGCCAGACATGGAAAATTAGGTTGTCTGTAAAAACCAACTCCCTTAGACTTGTGGCACATCCATCATGAGGTTTAAAGGGTGCCTGTGACCCTGCTGCTACATAAGCGTGAAGCAATCTTTCATCCTCAGCGAGTGGGCTTCCTTCAGGGCTCGCCATCTTCTCCCCCTTCGGTCCATGTTTGTTTTCCTGGGGTCTCTGGTTCTGAGGTGGTGTCCTCTTGATCTGGCTTCCTCTAACTCCTGGAGTGCTGGCGAGGAAATAGTATCTAGAGTAAAGAGAAAAATACAGATTAAGAATCGAATACAGATTTTTATTTATTTGTAACTTCTTTTTAATGGCATTTATTCCAAACAGAGAAAGAAGAAACAATAATACAGTAACTCCACCACACCCTCACCCGCCCCTGGTACATTCTTTTCGGCACATCCACCTTTCGCCATTGTCGGGAAAATTATGAGCTGGCGACGTCTCGTAGCAAGCTTAAAGCTGAGAGTAAGGGTTGCATCGCGTGTTTCAATGCATAGAATCCCAACAAGTCTAGGGTGAGTCTAGTGGTTCGATTGGGTTGGCTAGTGTCCGCCCCATCTCTGTCCAGGTGGTTGTCACAAGGACAGTTGTTGTCCGAGGGTGTCTCTCTCTCATGTGAGAATAATCGGAGCACCCTTGATGAGTTTTATCCTTGCGCCATGGCCATCAGGGAGTATCCTGCGGTGGGAGTCTAGCCGCCTCTTTTTCGGACTCCCTCAGTAGGTGAAGTGTGCATGCATCCCACATTAGTCTATCTCCCCCGTTATTGCCCCACCTGGACTCCCATGTCGGTGCAGTACAGTGTGTCTTTAGACTACTGCTCCACCTCTGGCCGTTGTCTCCCTCCCCATACGGGGGGGGGGGGGCGGGGGCGGGGGCGTCTCCCGACCATCAGTGTTCCATATTACATCAAAAACCTGACCGCAGAAGCATCTGTCACTAAATTCCCGTGCCATATGAAGGAAATCCGCCGCCTCCCCCCTGCATCTAGGGCATCTCCCGTTGGTGTGTGGGAAGAAATCTTATTCTGGCAGGGGTGTAATAAAATTGATGCAGGTACTTGAAATGGATAAGTTTTTAAATCTAGTGCAGATAGCTCCTTTCCTGGTCATCTCGCAGCAGTACCTCAACATTTTGTCTGAAAGTTCCTTCCCCGGTGTTTTTTCCCAGACCTGCTTGGGACTGACCGTGGAGGGTCTATTGGTTCCCCGTATCATGCTGTCTAGTATGTGTGCAATTTGGGGTTATCAGGGGGATGACAGGAATAGGCGCTGCAAGCTCACCCTCAGCCTAAAGTACAGAAAGACATTGAGTGCTGACAGCACCCCTTTCTCCTTCAATGATTCTAACGTTATAAACGCACCATTCGGGAATAGTTGGCCAATCTTATCCACCCCAAATCTTCCCCCTCAGAGATATGAACTGTGCCTCACATGTCTGGGATATGAGTGACTGGGAGCTCAGGTGAATAAAGTGTTAACAAGTTTGGTTTTGTGTTTTGCATTCAATTTTGGTCCAGGCCTTGCATGTCAAATCGACCATGTGCCTTGGCCTGTGCGATCAGCTTAGGCCAGTGAGAATTACCGATCTCAATAGCGCTGGGGCTGCCAGTGCTCTTTCTATCTCGACATGTCTCCGATCTGGATGTGCCCTGAATCAGTACGTACGTACGTAAGGAAGCCAGCCTGTGCTACATTGTAGTACACTTCGAATTCTGGTAAGCGCAAGCCCTCCCCTTCCCATATCGGGGCCGTGATCTTATCCCAAGATATTCTCGCCCCTTTGCCTGCCCAAATAAACTGTAACAGCTGACCTTAACTCACAGAAGAATCTTGCAGGCACCGGTATCGGAGCATTTAGGAATATGTACAGAAGCCTAGACAATATGGTCATCTTGACCACCGGTATACTGCCATAGAAGCTGAGTGGGAGAGAGTTCCAACGTGCCATGGCCTTTTTGGCCACATCCAGGGCCATTCCGTAATTACTATTGTACACTGTCTCCGTTCCTGGATATCGCGATCCCTAGGTACTGAGTCAATTCCCAATGGAACCCCCAATTGTCCCGAAACTGAACCACTGTGCTTGTTGGTGGAAAAATAATCGACTTGCTGGTTTTCATCTTTGGGCCCGACAGAGCCATGTTGCTGTACTTCATGCATCACAGGATCTATATTGACAATTGGGTCTTTTAAAAACAATACCATGTCGTCTGCATATGACATTACAACTTTATGATTATCTAGTCGAATTCCCCTATGTATATGCAACTCCCTGATCCTTTCGGCTAGCGGCTCTATTGTCAGGGGGTAGAGTAGGGGGACAGCGGGCAGCCCTGATGGGTCCCTCGTCCAAGAGGTATTCGATCTGTCTCCTGTCCTTTCACCCTCACTTTGGCCACAGGGTCCGCATATAACAAAGCTACCAGCAAGATGAACAGAGCTCCCACATGCAGACGACGTAGAGTCATAAATAAGTATGGCCACTCGACCGAATCAAATGCTTTGGTGGCATCGAGTAGCGTAGCCACTACAGGCTCGTTTTGCAGGAGGGCTGGTATCGGCCCGTACATCCGTCTTAGTCATATGATGTAGAGCGCCCTGGTATAAAACCTGCTTGATCTGCCCTGACCATTGTCAACATTATCGGAGACCATCTTGTCACAAGGATCTTTGCCAATATTTTATTGTCCAGGTTGATGAGCATGATTGGGCGGTAGGATGCGCAGTCGTTACTAGGATTCCCTGGTTTCAGTAAAACCACTACTGTGGCTTCTCTGAGCGAGCCCGGCAACTGCCCCAATTCTATGGCCTGTTGATACTACCAAAGTAGGTAAGGGGCTAGTTTGTCTATGTAATGTTTTAAAAATTCGGCCGTAAAACCGTCCGGGCCAGGGAATTTCCCGGATGGTAAGTTTTTAATTGCCTCCTTGACCTCCTCCAGCGTCAGTGGTCGGTTCAGCCATGCTCTCTTCCCTTCAGCACAACCGTACAGCCCCACCTGGTCAAGATATGAGTCTATGGGCCTCATTCCGAGTTGGGCGGTAAGGGTTTGGCATGGGTCTGAGCGGAGTAAGGATGTGCATACATTTCTGGAATTCCTGTACAATTTTGAGATCTTCACATTGATCTCTCCAGCTGTTGGCTATCGCCGTGACTCTGCCCTCCTGGCCCCACATCTTAGTGGCCCTGGCGAGGTATCTACCCCGAGCTTGACCCTCCCCCTACTGCCTGGGCACAACCTTATCCCACAAAAATGTTATTTCCCTCTGTGCCAGATTATGAAACTCCTGGATGGCCTGCATCAATTCCGCTTGGTGGGCGCGTGTGGGGGTAGAGTAGGCCTCTTGCAGGGCGCGGATAATCGCCTCTTTTTTTCAGCTAGTTCTCTTATCTGCCTTATTATCCCGGACTCCATCGCGATACACTCTCAGCTGATCACACACTTGAACCCCTCCCATAGAATCCCCACTCAGTCCACTGACCCCTCAATGATCTCAAGTATTAATCGATAGCTGCAGTCAATTCCTCCCTAAAGACTGAAAGTCCCTCACTTTTAAACCTCCAAGGTAGTCTGTTCCCGCCATTCCCCCCCCTTTCCCGGGTAGATTCACTGTTAATACAGGGGCATGGTCCGATAGAGTGCGGGCAAGTATGTCCACTTCTGCAGTTTGTCCCATTAAGGTCTGAGATATCAGGAAAAAAATCCAACCTAGATGCAGAATTATGGGGCTCAATGATGTGTATTGGCGTTTATCCGGATTTCTGATCCTCCACAAATTACCCCCACACCTGGATCATCCCCCGGAATTTGTCAGACCCCCTGGTATGTTGATGTGGATTTCTCGGGGTCCAGAACCTCATTGAATTCCCCGGTCCATATTATCTCCCCTTCGGTCATGTCCCCTAGTTGCCTTTCAATCCATTCTAATGAATCCGTTGAGTCCAGGTTGTGGCCGTAATAGTTAATCAAAGTGTACACCTTCCTCTGGATTTCCCCCTGAACCACCAGCGCTCTGCCCTGTCTTTCAGGGTCCTTGTATGACAAAACTCCCACCGAATTGTGTATTAAAATGCTCACGCCCCTTCCGTACGAGGAAGAAAAGTATCTGTGGCATCCCCAACTCTTCCCAAATTTGGTCTGACTCGAATGTGAGATGTCTTCTGCAGGAGGGCAATTCCCACCTGGTGATGTCTCAAATATTGTAAGCCTTTCCGGCACTTAGAGGGACTGTTGAGACCCCTTACGTTCCAGGTTAGAAGCTTCAGTGTTGCCATTTCAGGTTTATGTGAGACAGTCCACCCCCCACCCTTCCCGATATTGGTGGGTTAACCTAGGGATCCAAGACCATCCCCTTATTGATATACTCTTAGAAGATTTCACCTCATGTCTTGATAATACTCCGGCTGGACCGGTGGCGCGTTCTTAAACCCCCCCCCCCCTCCTCCCCCGACAACCCCAATTCATCAGTGATATCCCTCCCCCCGCCCCCCAACTCCCACTGTCACAGGAATGAACTTCCCACCCCCCACCAAATCCCCCAACTTTTCAGCTCATGAACGACCCCAACCATTAAATGCTATCAAGCTCTCGCTATAGGGAAGGCTAGGATCCGACCTTTGCTGCTCTCTCTAGGTGTGTGGTTTCCAAAACGTATCCAACATTACAGATGTTTAACCTCAATCACCCGTGGCAATGCCTCCCGACCAAGGTAGCATATCTAGAAAGGAGCTGGCCTCCTCTGGGGTTTGAAAGAAAATAGGTTTGCCCTTGTGTCCGACTCTTAGCCTGGCTGGGAACATCATGGCATACTTTATGCCCCTGTCCCGTAGCCTTTCGTGACGGCGATTAATGTTCTTCTGGACGACTGCACCTTATCTGTAAAGTCAGAGAAAAACCGTATTGTCCCCTTTGTAGCAAACTGTACCTTCCCCCCCCCCCCCCCCCGCTCTACGGACTGCTGTATCCCTATCCCGATAATTCAGCAGGCAGGCTATTAGCGGGTGAGGTGGAGCCCCCGGGACCAGCCTCCTGCCGCCTGGTATTCTATGTGCCCTCTCCACTATGCAGAGTGAAGAAAACTCATCGGGCCCTAGTGCTTCCTGTAGTATCCACCAGCTCATCCATATTTTTCTGGTCCACCGACTCTGACAGTCCCACTGTTCTAATATTTCTTCCGCAGCATGATTCTAAGTCCTCCTGTTTCTCCGTGGGGTCCTTCAGAGCCCTCCGTACTTTCATGTCCCCGGAGACGGAGGCTGCCTCATCTTCCTCTCTCGAGACCCTGCCCTCAGCCTTGCCAAGTCTCTGTTTATCTAGCCTCACCTGCATGTGATCCACCTTGCAGGTCAATGTGTCTAGTTTCCCATCATAGGATTGTATGCCCGATTGTAGTTGCGTGAACATTGCTTTAATGTCCTGGAAGGCTGATGTCTGGTCGGGGGTGGGGGGTGGTGAGTGTCGACAACTGGGCCTCCTGTGTGCCCTCCATTGTCCTGGCTCCTTTCAACTGTGGTAGTTTCAAAGTTCAGATTTGCCTGCGGTTTACCGCCCTTCCCGGCTTTGGACATGTTTTTCTGCTCCGGCTTAGGGACAATCCGACTTTGTACATGAGGTGAAACGCAAGCCTGTTCATATACCTCCAGGGGTGGCCCCCACCCAGCTCCAGTACCCGTGCAGATGCGCCACACTCGACAGGGTACTGTGCCCTACTCAATTTCCGTTAGAAGATTGGACTGTCTTCCACCACCACCTGGCCGCTAGATGTTACTTGGGTCAATTGGTCTGGTGTCGTTTAGCCTGGGGCGCTGGGTCTCTTAGCCCGGGGCACTATGCCTCACAGTACCCTGCAGATGGCTGCTACCTGTCTTTCCTCCGCTATCCGCTCCACCGTGGGTCCCCTTGCACACTGATAGATGGTGCCTTGAGTCAATGTCCCGCATCCACTCGCGAGCTGTCACTTACTTGATTTGTTCCAGCATGGGAACAGTCTCACTGACCCCTCCGCCTGGGTGTAGCCCGATACTTCAGGCTGGTCGGCCGTGCCCATCAGGCTTGATGGAGGGGCTGCTCAGCCCACAGACTCCACCCCTACTGCACCTGCTTTGTGTCTCTCCTGGTATCTTGCTGGGCAGCTGTGTTGTGATCCAAGTGGGCCAGTCACTGCTGGGCCCCAATCCCTCATGGCAATGGAATCGGGAGTGTGCTGATATTCCTATTGTTGGTCCCTGCGTGAGGAACGGGCAGACATAATGTGGCAAGGTGTGCACGTCCCCCTCCTCCCCCCCTGGCTCTCTAAGTCTCCAGGCCTCGATGCAGCCCACTTGTGGTATGCCGTACTGGCCGGGCACTGCACAATGTCTGTGTGCTAATTGCTGGTTCACTCCGACATGGCTGGAAGATGTGCCCTCCTGAGCGCCTCCGGTGTCATCCTACTGCCATGGATGCCACCAGGCATCCGCTGCACCCCTCTTGCTGCAGCAGAGCCTCCAGGTGGGGAGGGGTGGGGTTAAATCAGGCCAGCACCTCAGGCCCAGCACTGCGCACCACGCGGGGGACTCTCCTCGCCTGGATCTTGAAGGAGCTGTGTGATTCCAGATTGGTCCCTTTGCTGTGTGGAACTCTGTGTGGGTGCCCCACTCCAACAACTGCTTTGCCAGAAGGGGTGTTAGGAGGATGACGGTTCCATCTGGGTGTCGTGGGGGGGGGGGGTGATGACACATGTTCCCTAGTACCATGTTCGCTTCTTCGGCGAGATGCCGAGTCTGCCACCCGCCGCCGACAGGGGTCGCTCAAGCCTCTGCAGGATGGTCTCGAAGCCTAGGCACTCGGGGGCCACCGCATGTTTCCCCAGTCTCACAGCGAGTCCCCGGCAGAGACCACGCCACGCGGCCTTGTCTGCCTGTCACAGCTCCTCCATTCGGTGCCTCGCTTGTGGCCTCCCCGTCTCCACAGCAATGCCCACCTTCTGAGGCTTCCTGGCTATGATATTTTTTCCCTGAAAAAAGCCAGCTAGGTCACCGCCCTATTCCCGGTTCCAACGTGTATTGGGTGTTGGAAAGCTGGAAACCTCACAGATTTATGACTGGAGTTATAATTGCAGCAGAGCTTTACGGGTTCACTGCCATTTTGGTCGGGCTCGCTAGTGACCCCCCCCCCAACCCCCACTCCCCCGCCCTGATTCATTTTTCCCTTTCCTTTTGGATAGCATCTGAAATTACATTTAGTGTTAGACTCATAAACAAGCAATATAAAAAGGTCAACAATAGTTTCTGGACTTGCAAATAATACCTGGGTTGATTATAAGATTCAATGACACATCTTTTGTTGTTGGCTGTAATAACAAATGCAGCTTAACATAACAGTCCTCAATGTGACATTCTCAATCGAAACTAAAATATGAATCGCCTAGCCATTCTCTAGCCATTACCAGGCACACTCCTAAACTTGATAAATTTACAAAAATAATTGATCGCCTTCGTGTGGGAGGCGAGGTGTGTGAAAACTGTAAAGCAATGCTTTTAACCTGGACACATCAGGGAGGTACTGGGGTTCCCTAACCACCTTAAGAACTATCAGCTTATGCAGCTGGGAATATTGGGAGAATGGTGCAAGGTACCTTTCTAGAAACTGTGCAGGACAGTGAACAAGAGTTGGCTGGATAACAGGGGGTGGTACAGCATTGATATAATGGGAGGAGGAAGTATGGGATCGCTGGATAATGCCCCCACAGATGAAGGAAGTGCCAGCAACACATCTCTGCTTCTTGATAGGGCAAATAGTTTTGATTGTGTCCTTTAAAGGGTTTATAACTAATGTCTAATCCCTGTGCGGCTGAACGTCTGCTCTGCTTGATATAAGAAATGGGAAGCAGGTTTGGGAAAGGTGATGCCGTTGGAGGAATGGGAGGAGCCTGCGAAAGAGGTACGTGTCAATTTGCCAATATATATAAATATATAGAAATTGAACATGTTTTAATAGAAGTTACGTGACTGTACTTAAACTGTCGCACATCAGCACTCCTCTCAAAGGTTTCTGTTGGAACTCTGAGGGATTGGGGTTGTATCCCGAAGCAGGAAGTTCTGCCATGCCCACTTTGGCGCAGGGCTCGCGGTCGGGTTCCTTTTTAGGCACACCCTGTTGTCAAGCTAACTGAGTCGCAGACTAAAAGTAGTGTTTTGATCTGCTTGTAGTCTGCACAGTCCAATTAAGTTTGCCAATACTTGTTCTCCGTTATGTCCCCTTTGCTCATACACGTGAGAACTTCTGCCCTATTGTGACGGGAACAGAGCATTTTTGGTTCAGAACCAATAAATCATTGACATTTAATTTGAACGTGAAGCAGGGTGCATGTGTGCACCCCAGTACTGCTCCTCAGGCTCCGCTGCAAAGTCCTTTTTATCCATGCAGGCAGCAACAGTGGGTGCATACAGCACCACAGTGGAAAAGTGGGCGATGTTCCTGCCTTTTTTTGTAAAGAAAATGTTTGGTCCTTCACTTGCTTTAAATTACTTTCTCCATGGGATCGTCAGCATCTGTTTCAATACTCCTGTGGCATAATTAAAGGGGGTTTTCTTTCTGCTTATCATGCGAGTGTCACTTTGCCTGGGACAGGACCAGCATAGGGATTCTACTGGGCTTATGTTTTAAGCTTGGGCATAGATTTATACGGTGGGAGGAACCCTTTGGTTGACTGGCACCTCAGATGTCAAACAAGAAAAGACTGGTAAGTGACCTACATTTTAGCTCATCCCATCCCTTTGTGGCAATCCACATACTGAAGGAGACTCCTGGGAGATGGGGGGGGTGGGGGGGGGGGGGGGAGGAGTGGCGCTAAAGGGAATTGGGTAAGACCCTGAAATTCCTATGCTGAGGTTCCCAACAAGGGGCTAAATCTGCTAGGTGAAGTCAAACATATTATAAAGGAACTCCTTCTGGAGCTTAAGGACCCCCTGAAAGCTTTGTAGGTTCCAACGCCAGAGGCACTGGCAGGCTCACCCCCAAAACCACTTCTACCTTCAGTCTCCTCCAGATGAACTGCCTACTCCCCCCCCGCACCCCTCTTCATCGCCTAAACCATCTCCTCCATCTGCTGGATGTTCCTGATGCCACCACCTCCCCCAACATCTCCACACACACCACGTTCGTCATTACTGAGATCTATACTTGGATATTGGGGGGAAGCGGAAATACCCTCCTACCAAGGCCTTCCACAGTTGGATGTTGAACCTAATGGGTTTTCTTAAGTTCCCTTGCCGCCAAAACACCTTGCGTAGAAGCGGATGTATTGGCTTGTGCCCTCTATTGGAGATACAGGATAGGGCTCCCTAAGGATGTTCTGGCTGAAGCCAGCAAGATATGGAATAAACCTCCAGCCAACAAAGATTGCTGCTGGTTGTCCGCTGTTGACCTTCCAGCATGTTTGCTTGACTGCGTCCCAGGCTGTCCTCTTCAGTTGGGCTGCTGCCTCCCTGTGCGCAAGGCCATTGCTCTAGAGTCAGTGGGCAGAAATGTTTTCGCCATATTGGGGCTTCAGTCTAGTCTGGTCAGTGGCAAGGCTTTGCATACTGCAGCAAATCAAAAACTGTCGTTGGGAGCAGTTCACTTGAAAGTGGGCAGCTACTAGGACCATTAATGAGGACCGCTTGAAATTGGATGTCCATCACATTCACATATGCTAGGGGTGATGCACTAGACATATGTAAGCAGGTGTATCGACATTCCACCAAGTTTGCAAGAGGTCCAGGATTAAGTAGTAGACCTTGCGTTTGTCGGGTTGACCTCTCCCACAGCTGCCGAAGGAGGCTAATACCCTTTTAGTTGACTTATTCCCTGTATTAATGAAACCTCAAACCTGTATGGGGGAGCTTGAGGCACAACTTTATCTCCTGCTCCTTCACAGGATTAAAGGCCGTTAAGGCTATAAAAGCCACACAGGCATACAGATTCCCTTCGCCTTCAAAGGGGCGAAGCAACAACAGTCAGGAACTGGGGGGTGAGCAGACTTTTGTCTCCCACTGCTTCGGACCCAGCTCCAGAACTGGACAAATCCACCAAGTGATGGTCTTGTCTGGTCCCACAGCACTACGTTTGGGGTATGGGGTGTTTTTTTGGGAGACTTAACATTACACCGCTGTGTCCCTTCAGTGGCAGCTTCGGGCTTTGCCTTTTAATTGCTCAGTTTCTGTCCTTCCCTTGGTTGAGGTTGGCTCGCATTCTGTGATGGAGGCGATTGAGAAGCTCGGTCAGATGGAAGCAAACAAATCTGTACCTCTTCTGGCGAGAGGCCGTGGCTAGAACTCTCGCCTTTTCATGGTATCCAAATTTAAACCGGTGTGCCTGCTCACTGACCTCTGTGGCTTTAACCTTCACCTGGTGACCAAAAGGTTTTACCACCCCACCACAGATTTGATTTACCGTCCACATTGAATGGGTGTGGTAGATCTCAGACTCCTATGTGCCCAATGGTCCAGAGCACCAACAGTTTCTGCTGTTTACGATGAGGAAACGGCCACTTCCAGCAAAGGGTTCTTCCCTTGGGTGTACACTCGCCACTGCACATATTTAACAATGCGATTGTGTTGGTTACTGTGTCCCTTCACGTTCAGGACATTCATGTGTACAGATACCTGGTTGAAGGCCTAGATCCAGCAGGAGGCCAGGGACATATTGAAATATTGATGAATGTTTTCAACCTGGGGAGCTCAGTGAATTGGGGAAAGTCTTCCTTGGTGGCCTCTCTGAATCTATCTTTATTGGCTCCTGCCGGAGTACTGCCTGTGTCCGGGTCTTTCTCATGATTGGAACGAGCAACCACCTTGTTGCGTGTGTTCTGAGGCTGTTGTGACTTCTTACAGTCAATGAGGACAGTGCTTCTTGATATTGATGGTTGCATGCTATGGGCGCTCCCATAATGACAGACGATTAAGAACAGTGACCTGACGTAGTCTGGTGGCCCGACAGATGACCTGTGGGAAGGATGCCATTTTTAGATCAGCTCCCTCAACTGACAATTGCAACACTCTTCCTTGCTGGGATGGGGGAGCCGCTCTGGAACAGTTGGAGAATTTTGAATTATGGTCCTGTCAGTTCTCAAGATAACGTCCTGGAGCAGGACCACCATCTTTCTGTGCTCTCACTGTACTTCTATGAAAAAAGAGGATGTTCCCAATGTGGGGAACTCCCGTCCCCTGCACACTATCCACTATCTGTGTAAACAGATCAATAGTTTATACAAGTGGTGAAGGATCACTGGGCGATAGAACTATCGCCTAGCGCAACCACTCGTTGCTACTTAGTACAATTTGTTGCAATTTTTCATATGATATAAGACTTTTTGGTCAGAAACAGAACATTTATAAATGACATTCGAAGGGATTGTGTCCTTCGACGTATTCCTTATCTTTGATACGTTTCCAGCTTGCTGGCCTCGGAAATTTTTTCTTTAGAGGGCACTGCGCGTCGATGTCCCTTGATGGCCACCGTATTTGCGCCGACGTCACCATGCCCATAAATAGCCACGCGCGGCGTCCGTTGCTCAGTTACGTTTTCCCGCGCTTCGTGTGGCCTCGAACACCATTGCTCAGTTCAGTCAGATAACTAATCTACATCTACTCGAAATATACCAACTCGTTCTCAATGGCATCTTCATCGGAACCGACAACGCCGTGATCCGGCTTCAAAAAATGTTGAGACTGCGGTAAAAAAATGTCTAACAGATCCACACAGGATCTGCTTGTGGTGCTTGGGAGCCGAGCACCATTGTTCAGAGTGTGAGGACTGCATGTCCATAACGGCGAAAGCCTTGAAGGAGCGCAAGGGGAAGCTCGCGAGAGTCAGTCAAAACCTCCTCGAAAGTTTCTTCGGTCGCGGCAGTCGTCGTCTCGCCGTCAAACGTTCCCATTCTAGATCTCAAAGTAGCTCCCACCATTCGTCGAGATCAAGACACTCAAAGAGACGTAGAAGATCCCCTTCCTCGTCTTCCGTTTCCCCAGAAAGGGTCTCCTGCCCCACAAAACACAGCTCTCAGGCTGAGTGGGAGGAATTCAGGAAAAAATGTTAAGCGTCTTCGAGAAAGTGGCCTCGTCCCCCTCGAAGACAGCTGAGGGTGATACCCCCAGGTGAAAAACCCAAAAAATCAAAACGCTGCGAGTCACCGCACCCGGCGAAACATTCAACCCGAGAGCGCCACGGGCCATCGGGTAAGAAGGCACCGTCTTTGCCGTCGAAGATCCCTTCGCATGGATCGGCGCCATCGACACCGTTGTCGAAGGGTTCTTCGCATCGGTCGCATCGACGCCGATGAAAGATAAGACCACGGCTACTCCACAGCCAACAGTGATTCCAAGAGCCTCTGACACTACGCCGAGACCGTCGTCTATGTCCTCGAGTAGGATCCCGATCCTCTCGAATTCTTCGAGGACTCTTCCGGTTTTCTCGACGCCGTTTTCGGCGCCTTCGAAGCCTGTCACATCGGCGTAGACGACATCGACGTTTTCTCGGCCAGTAATGACGAATTTGGCTCCTTCTGCCTTAGAAATGGGTTTTATATCAATCTATGAAGAAGGGGAAGATTCTGACCAGGAAACCTTTGAGTTGCAGAGGACCACACTACCTGTTTCAGGCGATTTCACCTCTGAGGAAAGAAGGTTGAAAGGCCTACAGGAGTCATTACATGAGGCAAGTGGGCTGGACACTTCCCCAGAAGTGGATTTTGTTAAGCCAGACCCAGGGGAACATGCCAAAACACCCTATGGAACCCTGATGGCAAGAATTATTGAATTCATGGGTTGGTCTGCGCCTTGGCCTGTTTTTCAACAGGATGACCTGACAGACCTACTAGACAAAGGTCCACAGGAGGATCCTGTGGTCCCCTTCCATACAGCCTTACAAAGAAAAATTGCATCTAACTGGGAAACTCCTGAAGTTATCCCTGCTGTCAATAAAAGATTATCAGCCAAGTATAGGGTAGCTGCTGCTGACCCTGAACACTTATCGAAACACCCGACTCCAGAGAGCCTGGTGGTCCAAGCGGCAACTTCATCAAGCAGCAGGACCGCTTACCCTACTGTCTCACAGGATAGAGATGACAAGAGGTACGATTCTATGGCAAATAGACTTCTCTGCTTGTAGTATGGCGTTGAAGTCCATCTACGTCACCTGTACGCTCGCCAGGTTCAGTCACACACTGTGGGAGTGTGCTTCATCAGCGGCTGACTGCATACCCGAAGGAGAGGAAAAGGAAGCTTTCCTTAACATTATTAAAGATGGCAAAGATGCCATGTGCGAGTCACTTCAAACTGGAATCGATTCCGCTGACAGTATCAGCAGGGTCATGGCGGCAAGTACAACTGTTTTTGACGCACCATTTTTACTCTAATAACCCATTAGCTTTGGTCCTTGACTAAAAGTGGTAGTTATAAAGGTAGTCTACTTTATTGTAGCTTTCTTTTCAAAGTAATATAGGGAAGTACATTAATTTCCCTTTTAACTTTTCTAGTTAAAACATCAATCACTTTAAACGTTTCATGAAAATCTAAATGTGCACAGTGTAATTGCTGTCTTTCTAGAATGCTATATTATGACATTGTTCTTGGTAAACTGTGAAACATTATTTTACTCTTTTGTTCCTTCATAGTTGGTGTAATCCGGTGTCCAATATGCCGTCAAGAATGCAGACAAATAGATCTGGTGGATAACTACTTTGTAAAGGATACATCCGAATCGCCCAGCAGTTCCGATGAGAAATCGGAACAGGTAGGAAGCTGCATTTTTTGCATGTTATTTATTGATGCATGTTTGTGTATCCCAACAACACTGACCGGATATTTCAAAGTTAAAATACAAATGTGAAGTGAAATATAGTATAACCCTAGCGCATGAATTCAGGTTGTGACAATGTAATGTAATCTTGCATTTGAATAGCATCTATTCCCATTGGTATGGTCTCAAAGCGCTTGTAGGTGAAACCCTCTGGGGATCGAAGTCCGTGGAATGGGAGATTTGTTAGGGGGGGTATAGAATGCATCTGTACATTATACGCAATAAGAAGGTAGTTGGGGGCAAGAGTTAATTGGCAAGAGTTTTTGTATGTTGTGTCTTCAAGTATCGTGTGATTGCAGATGAGTGCAG
The DNA here is from genome assembly GCF_040938575.1 of Ambystoma mexicanum. Taxonomy (NCBI): domain Eukaryota; kingdom Metazoa; phylum Chordata; class Amphibia; order Caudata; family Ambystomatidae; genus Ambystoma; species Ambystoma mexicanum. Next base: position 106,879,216 of record NC_090938.1, on the reverse strand, counting down.
GCGGCCGTGCCAACAGCGATCTTCTATTGACACGCAGTGTGATACTTACCAGGGTGTTCTGGAAGGTTTATTCTTTGTGCTGGGTTCCTTTCTCTGCGTTGCTCAGTACTTTGTTTGAGGTTCTCATTTTCTGCCCTGGCCTAATTGACAGGGTTGAAATAGCACTGGAGACGTAAAGGTATCGTCAGGATGTAGGTGGCGTGGGTGGGCTGAGGGGGAGATCTAGGTCTTGAGGGCCTTCCGGAAGGCAAGGTGATCCTCTAAGCTGTGGATGCTGAGGGAATCGTGTTCCATATTCTGGGAGCCTGGACGGAAAAGGAGAACCCCCCCCCCCCCCCCCCCCCACCCTTATTCTGGTTGATTTGAAGAGTGGGGTGACAAGGACTGCAATGCCCGATCTCATGTTTGTTGGGTATGTACAGGGTTACCTTGCATTGAAGGTATTCTGGTCTGTCTTGTGCAGAGTGATGCATATAGCTTTGAAAGTGGAAGGCCATCCGACAGGGAGCCAGTGAAGGATACAGAGGGTGGGTGTGATGTGATCTCTGGGGCAGGCTGAGGGCTAGGGGGAGCCTAGCTGCTGTTTTGGTCCATTTGGAGTTTTCGAGTTGAGAAGCAGGAGTGCCCAGGTCTAGGGATTTGGTGTAGTCTAGGTGGGAGAGGACTGTTTCTGACTGCAGGGACTCTGTGCGGGTAGTAGAGGTAAGGGAGGATGTGTCGGAGAATGCCAAGGTGTATGTAGCATGATTTAGACCGTTTTGAAGTGGTGTCCATGGTGCATTCCAGGTTCTTTACTGAGTTCGATGTGGCGGGAGGATGGCTTAGCCAGGACAGCCACGGTGTGAGTTGGGGAAAGACGGCAGTCTTCTCACAGATCACGATTTTGGTTTTTCCTGGGTTGAGGATGTGGCTAGCCGTCACCCGGTGATTAATTTCTGTGAGGCATGAGAGTTCGAGATGGGTGTTGAAAGAGGTCTTGGATCTTGCTTATCTATTTGTCGTCCCTGAAGTTGTAGCAGGTTAGGTCATGTGAGTGTATAAGGGCGGGGGGGGGGTAGGTGAGATACGCCATGTGGTACTCTGTTGGCGACAGGGCACAGGGAGGGGTTGAGGAGGAAGGACTCAGGGCCATTTGTGATTGGTTGGCAAGGAAGGCAGAAATCCACCTTAATGTGTTGTCCCTGATGCCGAGCAAGTGAGTCAGTCTGTGGGTGCAGTGGTTGATTAGTTTCAAAGGCTGCTGGGACGTCGAGGATAAGTGCGGCACAGCCTTCAGAGTCTGGGGTTGTTTTGAGTTTTGCTAAGATGGAGACTAGGGAAGATGCTGTTCCTCGAAGGTGTCTGTAGCCAGATTGGGGGGGGGGGGGGGGGGAGGGTTGAGCAGTAGGTTGGATTTGGTGAATAGGCAAAGCTGTGAGTAGGCTGTTCAGTCAATACAATGTCTATAGTTGGCCGGTAGGAGGGGGCGGGGGGAGGGGGGGTCAAGGAAGGGTTTTTTGAGCAGGGGTTTGATGTGCGATGTCTTGAAAGCTGCTGGGGAATATGCCTGAGGTGAGGGATGAATTAATGATGGATCTTGAAATTCTTGCTGCACAGGTAGAGGAAAGGATATCTTTAAGGGGACAGGAGGGCATGGGTCTCCCAAGGATCCCTATTGGTGGCTGCTAGGAAGTGACCATAGGAATTCTGGTCGTGAGATGGGAGAGAAGTTCAAGCTGGGGAGGCTGGAGGATTTGTCGTTTTGGACGAGGGAGCAGGCAATCTGGCAGGAGCGCTGCTAGTTTAGCACCGATGGTGCAGTTTCTTCCCACAAATATGTTGTGGAAGTGGTACGAAAAGGGCATCACAGTGCTTGGGAGTGGGGAGAAGGGGAGGAAGTGCATGGAGGGGGCAGGAATTCTGAGATCTGATTGCCATATGCAGCTTTATTCTGGGGAGATGGGTAGGCCTGCCATCTGCGTTCCAGGGTGTGGTAATGTTTTTTAGGGATTTGAGATTAGTGAACCATCTAGGGGCGAAGGGCCTTGTCTGTTTGAAGAGTATCTTATTGAGGTGAGCGTACTGAGGGCATTGGAGAGCCGTAGGTCAAAATGTCTGATGGAAGGCAGACCTCCTTGGAGAGGGAGATCGGGAAGGTAGGCAAGTCAGTGGTTACTATGACTTTATGGGAAGCAGGTGGATGGTCCACGGTAAGTGAAGCGGGGAGGAGGGGTTCCGGTTGATGGTGAGAAGATGGCAGCGTAGTCCGTCCAGATTAGTGGTCGGGTGCTGGGCATGAAGTACAGATTGGAGGAGCTGAAAATTGCATCTAGGCTATGTCCTTATATCAGTTGAGTCATGTTTAGGGCTTCCTGGGTGTCCAAAAGTGGTTGTGACATGGGGTTATGTGGGATATCCTAGCAAGGTGAGGGAGGGGTGGCTACCAGAATGGCTGCTAGGGAGTTGCTTGGAGCATCGACATTTTGTTTTTGTTGTGGCCCGGAGGTCTGTAAATGATGTAAGAAGCTGTGGGTAAGAGGGGTTGATGAGAATTTTTACTAGTATGGATTTGCAGTCTGCCTTAAAGCCAGTGCTCCAGATAAGAATTTGGGGTGTGAGTATTTTACTCCCCTTTTTTAAACTTTGAGAGTAAAAATGACTTCTCTTTTGGAAGCGAGTAAATGTGAAATACAGAAGACGTGTGCAAAAACTGTATGAAAATCATTGCCATGCGGCAGCTTTCTGCATTGTGACAGAATACACTCTGGATTATCACAGGGACAGGTTTTGTGGAGTTACTATTTCAATTCCAAATGTAACTTTCTTTTGTTTGTTTTTTGAACAGCGCTTTCACTTCCTGGAGCGTCAGGTTTTGTATGTTTTAATTGTAGTCTTGAAGATTTGGGAGGCTATAACACCTGTGTTTGGTGAAGTGTGCAGAGGTGAGGGTCCTGGGTGGTGCGGGTTCTGTGTTTTAAAGGATTTTGGGGTGCAGTGGGAGGTGTGTGGAGGTAGGCCGGGCAGCTGAGGGCGTTATTGGTAAGGGTAGCCTGAACAGCGCTTAGGGATGCAAAGACCTCGATGGTAAGGAGAGGCATGGATGGTACCAGGGTGGGGTGTGGGCAGAATGGGAAGGGTATGTATGTGGGTTCGTGAGGGCGGGTGCAGTGGGAGATGTCTGCGGTGGTGCGGGGGATTCACTGGGAGGGGTGATCATGTGGAGGGGGCAGGAATATGAGCTGGCCCCATTTTCTTCTGTGCCATATTGCCCCTCTAACCTTGGGAGCTGCTAGGCATGATGGCTATACTCCTACGTCCCATCCCCTTTCCTCCATACTTTTGGGACATTCCATCGGGACTGGACCGGAACACTTTGTAAGAATCAAAAATATGATCTTTATTTTTATGCAGGGCCACCACACGTGACTGCAGCCCCGCCTTCCTGAGCTTTTCCCCGCACATCGCCCTTCAGTCCTTTTTCTCTGTGCAGTTGGGGTCGGACGCACTTGCATCTTAGTGAATTTCTTCTTTTTTGTTCCCTTGTCCTTCATAATCCTGCTCTGGTACGAAGGTCTTCTTTCTTCCATCTATGCCGGAGCGTCTGGCATTTGTGTCCTATTCTTCATGCAAAGGTTGTTTCACGAGGGCGGATCCCCATTCTCGATTTGGAGTGTTTTGACTCCCTCTCGGTCTGTGTACTCCAGCGTTGGCTTGTCCAGTGGGAGGAGGTGTTCCAGCGGATTCCTCCTTCTCATTTACAGCAGTTCATAGAAGATCAAAGGAATCGTCCGGTAAGTTCCTTCCTTTTTAGGGTACCCTGGCCAGGGCACTCTTTCCCGGGGTCTTCTGGTTCCGGAAGGGGCCTTAGTGTGTCTGGTACCCGGGCTCTCTCTGAGGTGGCCTGCAGGGCATCTAACCTGGACTCAAGAGTTTCCTCTGAGGTTCCCTGCAAGGAGGCTGTTGGGACCGGAACTTCATCCAAGGCTCCCCTTCTGGGGGCTAATGTTTTCACTGTGGTAGTTACTGAGGTTTCCAAGTCTGGAACTAAACATACCGAGACTAGTCTTGAGGTTTCCAGTAAAGCAACTAAAAGCACTGGGGTTGCCCCAAGGATCCCAGACTAGGGGCTAGAATTAAAACCGGCAAGATCGAGGAGCCCTTTGGCTACAGAGGGTGACCCTAAGCCTTCTCATACACAATCTTGTGGTCGAACTGATTCTGTTGAGTGGGCAAAGAATGAAGTCCAACGCCTTAATTCTTACCCACCCTGCTGAGGTTCCCTCACTGAGGGCTACTTCTTCAGCAGAAATTAAGGGGTTGCAATAGCGCTCTAGATCTGCTAGCACTGGCTCTGCCAAGGTTCCCTGTTCCAAGGCTAAAATGGAAAAGAAGTCTCTAGATACCCCTGTGGTGACAGTGGCCTCACTGACTCCTGTAAAGCAGTTCACCTCAGGCAGTAACAAAATGGCAGCCCAACCCCTGCGGTCTGAGGCAGCCATTTTGACTGTCTCTCACACCAATGTTCTCAATGGCTGGTACAGAGGCGCCTGCTTTTGGGGGTGAGCAGCCTTTTCCTCGTAATGTGGATAATCTGAATGCGTTCTGCCCTCCAATGGATTGGCGTACTCATTTTCCGCTGCCAGTTTAATTCCCTTCTACGTCTGCACCCTTGGTTTACCTGGATCCAGCTGGTGGAGGGCTATCATGGCAACCAGCCTCTTTGCAATCCTGGGGGTATCCCGTTCAGAGCGGCCTCCACCCCCTCCTGTGCTTCGAACTTCCTCTGAGGATGCATTTTTTTGGCAATTTCCAGGCCTTATGCACTTTGACCCAATGAAGGCATAATTTAAGGATCTATTTAAAGAAATGTATCCTAAGCCACTCGAGCCGCAACTTGCTCCGGCTACTCCTCAGCAGGCTCTGGTAGTGCCGCCCCTTCTCTTCCGGTGGGGCCCACTGTCTCCACTTTCACCTGTACTTAAGACTCCCATTGCACAGTCAAGTCTGCCCACAGGGTCTGATGAGGTGCCACGTGCTGCGCATCAGGTTTCTGTTCCGGCCACATTGGCTGAAGATCAAGTGGACCAGGATACCAAAGACCACCCCTCAGCCCTTCAAGACCGGGTTGTGCATACAATGGTGTTGCTAGATATTCCAATACCCGAGCCTCCGGCTCTGCAAGGTGGTGTACTTTCAGGACCCTTTACTGTTTCGGCACAGGAGCGCTCTGGCCTTTTCCTTAAAAATAATTCTTTCCCTGCCGCTTTGAAGAACTCCCTTGTGCATCCTCTCCTTAAGAAATCCTTGTCGGGGCTAACTAACGCCCAATTTCCATTACTCCCTTTTTGGATAAACTCCCGGAAAAGCTGCCCATCTCTCAGCTTAACCTTAAGTACGATTCTGTTGGTTACCTCCATGAGCACCAATCTGGCTTCAGAGCTGCCAGAAGCACGGAAACTGCTCTCCTGAACATCTGTGGAGATCTGCTCTCCAACCTTGATTCCAGCTTCCCTCTGTCTTCATCCTACTTGATCTCTCCTCTGCTTTCAACACGGTCAACCACACCACCCTGCTCAACCATCTGACAACCTGGGTATCACTGATCAGGCTCTGGCCTGGCTGACCTCTTTCCTCTCTGATCGTCCCTCCCAGGTACAACATGGGTCTCCCCTCTACCTGTGGTGTTTCCCAGGGGTTCTAACCTTTCACCCTGGCTTTTCAACCAATACCTGGCAACTCTCTCCTACTGCATTTCCATTTTCTGCTCTAATTTCCAGTGCTATGCTGATGACGCCCAACTCCTTTTCAAGCTTGCTTCGGCCTCCTCCTTCCCTCAACTCTGATTGCCTAATCGCCATTCAAAATTGGTGTGCCGTCAACTTTGTCTAAATGCCAACAAGACTGAGATTCTCCTCATTGGTACACCTTCACCATCCTTTCCCCCCCTCACTCTACCTGCGAGGCCAAGAACCTTGGTCATCTTCGACTCCACACTTGCCTTCTCGCACATCTGACATCTCTAAAAAGTCAAACTTCTTACTGCACCTCCTCAGAGGTACTCTGCCTTTCCTCTCCTTCTCTCGGTAGCTCACTGTCTCCCAAGCCTTGGTTCTCGCGAGGCTGGACTACTGTAACAGCCCCTTTCTAAATCTACACGCCTCTATTCTCTGCCCTTTACAACTAATCCAGAACAGAACTGCAAGTCTTGTCCTTGGCCTCAAGCCATGTGATAATTTCTCTCCAGGTCTGAAAAGGCTGAATAAGTTCACACTATTCGTGGAGGGTCTCCCCAAAAATGCAGAAAAGGTTCCAGGAGTTGGGAATGGTTCGATAGCTCAGGCCATCTGTGGAAAGGAGAGTGACCCTCAGGTGACACTTGTGCATAAAAATGGGTGGATGCGCTAGGGGCCACTGGTAAGGGTTGGAAGTACTCACCGACCCCTGGCACACTCCAGACCAAATTTCGGCAGTCAAGTCCACTTTGGTTGCTGGTTGAAATACGGCAGTTGTGTGGCTCTTTTCAGCGGGCAAAGTTACAGCATTGATTCCCAAATGGGACAGTGGTGATTTCTCCGCTCCTGGTGGATGGATCCGGCCAGTTTAACTTTAGCAGGCTTCAGGGCACAAAGGGGCACATCAGCAAGGCACCTGCAAAGTTTGTCACCACGGCTGGGCAACACGGTAACCGCGTGCACTCCAGTCTGAGCGCTATTGCTTTACTTCAGACCTGAATATGCCAAGTGTATGAAATTCGGTATGAGAGGGCTGTGAACACAGAGCTTGCGATGTTTCAAGGGTCTCATCGAAACGGCAGCTGTCAGAGAAAAGGTCCTGCGCAAGCTGGTCAGCCCACTGGTTGGCCCAGGGACGCTTCCAAGAAGTCTTTCTTGCAAGGTTTAATGAAGGTGCCGAGAATAGTTGGTCCCACTATTCTAATGGGTCGAAGCGTCTTCGCAGACCTTCTAGTTCATGCACAGGGGGGCCAGCGGGACAAAAGTGGGCTCGGGGTGCCAAACCTTCTGGCGGTTCCTCGACTCGGCTTCTTAGTTTCAGGATGCTTGGATCCTATCCTAGGTTCTGTGAGAACTCAAGAGATCGACCTGTTATGGGTGTTTGTAGCATTCTCTTATTCAGAATCTCTTTCGCAGCAAAACGAAGAGGAACCAGTGGGAGATGCTCACATACAGGCACACCAGACGTGGACCAATTGCAGACCATGGTGGTCCCAGTCATTCACAGCACACCAGACACTCTGGCGCCCAGGATATGGATTGCAAACAGTCCATCCCAACTCCTGGGGGGCACACACAAGGCATGTAGAAGCCAGTGAAAGCTTGGTGTTTTGCGGGAGAATGCATGCCCAAATAAGGACTGACCTGGGTTGGCTCGACATGAGGAAGGTGAAGGGCAAGATGGCCAAAGGACGGGACAAAGAACCTCGTGGAATGGCTATTTTGGAGCCAGACCAACTTTCTGTGCCAACTGTGGTAAAACTGGTTTGCATGGCAAGAAAGGGTTAAAAATTAATGGAAAGATAAGCTGCCACCAGCCCTGTACAAGGCACATCTGCACTTCTCCTAAAACATCCTTCGAGGGTGTCTAGGGCATTTGGAAATGACAGGAAGACCCAAGCGCACTGTACTGTAAGGTATATTGTGCACTTGCAACATGTTGCTGAAAAGGGGCAACATTGGAAAGGATTAAGGGAAACAAAGTCTCCAGTACTAACGGCCTTTAAGGGCATATCAGTTTCCCCATAACAAAGTGAGTGAAAAGCCCAGGGGAGTGCAGCTCAAGGCTGTGCTCTGGCAAAGTCAGACTATGGTTTTTAAACAGCAGCAAAAAATTGGGGGCTACACAACTGGAGGGAAAACTTCACATAAATGGGAATCTTTCCGAACACCTACCCTCTGACCCTCCTCTTTAGCTTACTGGGTGGCCCTCCCTCAGAGGCGAGCTACAGAAACATCTAGACCTCAGAACAGTGAAACATGCTCCCTTGCGGGAGCAAAGGAAGGACTATTACTCCTATCAGTTTACAGTGACCAAACACAACAAGGCTGGCCTGCGCACTATCCTCGACCTCTAACTTCAATTGCTTCCCAACCCAAGAGAAATTCAAGATTACGCCCAGCCAGATAAGGTCCTCGCTCCGGAATTGCGATTGGCTCAGTGTTAGATTTCTAGGACACCTACATGCATATCCCGATCTGTGGGCCACATCAGTTCTCCGTGGAAACGCAACACTTGCAGGATCGAGTGCTACCGTTTGCTCTCATCTCGGCACAGCGTGTCTTTACAAAGATGGCGGTCATCGCAGCATTTCTCAGACTGCAGGGAATTCATGTATATCCATATTTGGACGAATGGCTTCTGCGCAGTCCTTGGGCCACAAGCTGCAGCGGCCAATCTTCAGTCACCCCTCCAGCTTCTGTTTCATCTGGGCTGTCGGTGAACTGGTGGAAATCATCTGACGGTTGCTTAAAACCTGTGTTCCTGACGAGGACAGAATTGCGGACATATCAACCACATGTCTGCTTTTCTGCCAGTCCGCCCATCTATCGGCTTGGTGGTTCCAAAGACTCCTGGGCCTTATGGCTTCTTGCGTCTGAGCCCTCTCTTGCAAGAGTGAAAATGAGGCACACTCGGCTTGCTCTTCGAGCTTCAAGTCTCACGCTATGGACCTAGACTACAAAATGTTTTCAGTGCCATCCTCCATGACGGCAGATCTTCAATCGTGGTCCTCCGCCAGCAACCTTTCGGTGGGAACCTCCTTCCAGGAGCCCTGCCCACAACTCATGTTTACCACAGACTTCTCCCTTCTAGGGGAGGTGGAGTTAATGCTACATCACCTTGAGGTGTACAATCTGTGGACAGCCCAGTACAGACGGTCCCATATCAGTTACCTATAGCTTCTGGCAGTTTTTCTAGCACTCAAAACTTTTCAGCACTCTCCTCAACAGTGTGGTTCGATTTCGTACAGACAATTCTGTAGCTATGTTCTACATCAACAAGCAGGGGGGGGCACCAGGTCCCCACCTCTGGAACCAGCTATCCAAATTTGGAATTGGCGATCCAGCACAATGTCTGGCTTCAGACAGTGCACATTCCGGGTCAAATCAATGTTGAGGGAGACTCTCTCAGCCACCAATTTGCAGCGAGTTAGGAGTGGGAGATGAACAGCGACAAGATCTTTCAGCAATGGGGTTCTCCAGCGGTGGACCTTTTGCAACCTTAACATAAAGGAAACTTTATGCTTCCATGGACGGTCTCGGAATGGCTTCCTTGGGGGAGGCTGTTGAGATTTCTTGGGACAACTTGAAAGCTTATGCCTTCCTGCCTTTGCTGTTGATTAATCAGTTGCTCTGGAAACTCGGGAGCGCTTCCAACTACACTGACCTCTTCATAGCTCCTTGGTGGCCAGTAAGGTTCTGGTTTTCAGAGCTGCAGCACCTGGTGTTCAACCTGATCAGGTTGCCTCAGATTCTCGATCTTCTCCACCAGAGAAATCACCAGTTGTACCACCCCTCCCCACAATCCTTCAGCTTGGCAGACCTTCCAGAGGATAACGGGTGCATAATTCAGGCGGCACGCATGCCTTCTACGAGGGCTCAGTACACGAGCAAATGGCTTTGTTTTTGTCATTGGTGTCTAGCTAAACAGCTTGATCCTCTACAAACTTCTATTGACTGTCTTGTCTTTTATATCAGACCTTGCAGCCTCTAGGATTTATGTCTTATCATGCAGGACATACCTATCCACCATTGCGGCTTATCTTTCTACAGACAGTTACTCCTTTTCACTGGCAAACCGAGTGATGAAGAGACACTTTGCAGGCCTTCATCCCCTTCCTGCGGTTAGGCCTCCTCATCCAAAATGGGATCGGAGTGTGGTCCTCACTGCTTTGTATCATAAGCCATTTGAACCTTTGTCCACCACCGGGCTCAAGAATCTTTCTTGGAAAGTGGCCTTCCTGATTGCGACAACGTCTGTAAGAAGAATAAGTGGGCTTCAAGCTCTAACATCCTTTCATAACATTCCACAAGGATAAGGTTGTGCTTTGCACTTATCCTTCATTCCTTCCCAAAATTGTCTGAGTTCCACTCAAACCAGTCCATATCCTTAACGGTTTTCTTTCTTAACTCGGTCTCTGATGCCAAGAGGGTTTGTCAGACGAGCTCTGAGGTTTTACCTCGACAGAACAAGCAAACTTAGAATTTCTTCACAACTGTGTTGCGTTTGGTGATACAAAAGGGAAACCTGCTTTGAAAACTTGCATCTCACGTTGGATAGCTTCATGTATCTCCGTGGCCTATACAATTCATGGCCTTCAGCCCCCAAAGGGGGTTCATGCACATTTGGTCTGTGGCAAGGTGGCTGCTGTTGCCTTCCAGAAGTATATCACTTGGGAGTCCATAGCCAAGGCTGCTAAGTGGGCTTCCCCTTGTGTTTTTTGCAGACATTGTCTTGTCCTGAGGTCCTGGGCTGATGCCCAGTTCGGCCAGGCATTACTTAAACTTATTCTAATAAGGGAAATTTCCATCTTCCAGTTTTCTTTGGTCCGTACTTGGGAATCTGCCTAAAGTATGGAGGAAAGGGGACGGGACGTAAGAGTATGACATCACCGTAGTGACTACCTTACTCCTAGTCCATAGTCCCCTTTCCTCCAAACTCCCCCCCGCCGTCCCTTCTAATAAGTATCCTTTTTTTTTTTTTTTCTTTTTTTTTTGTTGCTAAAATGGTCCTTGGACCGGACGATAGAAAAGGACTGAAGGGAGATGCGTGGGGCTGAGCTCAGGAAGGCGGGCTGCAGTCACGTGCAGTGACCCCACATACAGATATGTTATTTTTGATGCTTTAAGTGCTCCGGTCCCGTCCCAATGGATGGAATGTCGTAAAAGTTTGGAGTAACTTTGTCAATCCGCTGTCTCTGCTCGCTCCAAGGGTAAGGTTGCAGTAATTGGCATGCAGCACTATCCGTACATTCAAATGGCAGTTTTATTTAAGATGGTGGCAAGATTCACAGCACACTAGATTAAAGCAGATTCTACACTCAAAACGCAGCTATATTAATGGCAGTGGCAATATTCACAGGGTAGCTAGATTCAAGGCAATGGTGAAGATCACAGGGCAGCTAGAATCAGTGGCAATAAAGCACAGCTTGTTTCAGAATAAAACATCAGCCACACTCGAATGCAGCCAGATGAAAGCCATTGGCAATATACTGGGGGGCAGCTAGATTCAAGGCAGTGGCAATTTTCAGGGGGCAGCTAGAATAGAATAGTGGCAGTGTTCAAATCGCAGCTATGTGTAAAACAGTGGCTACACTCAAGATGCATCTAGATTAAAGATGGTGTCAAGAATTGAAATTCAGCTGGATTCGAAACTGTGGCAATGTTTGGGGTGCTGCTAGATTTGTAGCAGTGGCTACGCTTCAAGTGCTGCTGGGATGAAAGGTAGTGTCCATATTCGGTATTCAAGCCCAACTAGATTCAACACAGTGGCTATATTCAATGCACAACTAGATTCAAGATACTGGCCAAATACAAAGCACAGCTAGACTTAAGACTATGACTACACTTAAAATGCAGCTAGATTACAGATGGCAGGAGTAGAGGCAGAGCTGGATTGAAACAGTGGCACTATTAAGAGCGCAGCTAGATTCAAAACGGTGACCAAAATTGGAAACTGATAAGACATGCATGTGTGGAGTTGTAATTGTCATTTATATATCGCTGTTTACTTACGTTACTTAAAGGCTCAATGTGCTCCTGGTGGGAACACTCTCGGAGACCACAGTATGGGAAATTCACAGCGGTTTAAAATGTGTGTGCAGATGGTAAAGATTAGGGATTAGGTGGGCTGACTAGGCTCCAGTAAGCAACCCAAGAGGTCAGGCATGGCATGGGTGCGGAGGGGTGAGGCTGGTCACAAGTGTTTGAGTGCAAGAGACTTTGTGTCCAGAATGACTGAATTTTGTCATAGGTCATAGATGCATTTTAATGTGTGGCTGGATATCCATGCCTGCAGCAGATGCACTGAAGTGATGAATTTATACGTACCTGGCACTCATCTTTGTTGCTGTCTCATCATATCGTCTGTGTGGACAAAAAAACAGCTACCCTCGTAGACTCTTCTAGGCACTGTCGAGAGGCTACACTGAAGTCTTCTAAGCGCAATAGACTGGCTGTCCTGTTATGTCTGCTAGGTGTCGCAGGCAGGCTACCATGGGCTCTAGAATCTAGGATTCTGTAAGCGCCATAGAGTGGAAAGTCTTACTAAATCAACTCCCAAGTTATATAAGCACTACTAAAAGCCCTCTTCGAGAGGATTGGGTCCTCCGACATATTCCATATCTATGACTGGTAATGTCCACAGCTGTGCTGCTTTGGAAAATCTTCGGCTCCTGCGTCGATGCACCGTCCCCGAGGACGACCGCCGACGTCACCCGATGTGATAAGTAGGATGCACGACGCCCATAGCCTCAGTTCCGTTTTTTCCACGAACGTGTTCGCTTCGTGAATCTCGGTACGCCTCAACTCTTTGGAGTTTGCGTTTTTCTTCTCGGTTCGTTGAACCTATTCGGTTTTTTGTGAAGACCTGTTTGTGGCGATGTCTACTTCGTCTTCAACCCCGCCTCCGGGCTTCAAGAAATGCGGGGACTGTGGGTCCAAAACGTCGGTCACGGACTCGCACGATGCCTGCCTCTGGTGCCTCGGGGAGGCCCACGATACGGACTACTGTGTCGACTGCCAGTCGCTCACGGCAAAGGCCTTGCGAGAACGCAAGAAGAAGCTGTCTGTAGGTCGGGTGTCTAAGCCCCGGAAGTCACGGTCTGCGGGGGCTTTCGACGGATGACTCGGGGCGATTCTCCACGTCGTCAGAAGTCCAGTGGGTCTGCTTCCAGGAGTCGGTCTCCCCACTCCTCTGCCTCTTCGAGGCATTCCCGGAAGCGCCGGCATCGGTTGCCTTCCCCGTCCTCTTCCGAGGACTCCGCCCGTCGGTGGGTCGCTTATCCCTCCATGCAAGCGAGGAATGGGCTTCCTTCGAGAAGCAGATGCTAGCGATTCTTGAATCGCAGGGCACCGGTCCGTCCGCGCCTCCGAGTGGGGTCGGCCGGCACCGGTCGAGACACCGCTCGTACGCCTTTGGGTGGTCGGCACGGCTCGCAGGAGAGGTCCTGCTCGGACAAGGGTAGCCGTTTTGGCCATGCCCGTTCCAGGTCCCGGTCCTCGACACGCTCGAGACCGTGTGCCATCTTCGAAGAAGTCGACCATTTCTCTCGGCTCCGCCTCCGAGGGGGTCGTCAACGCTGTTGGCGCCTAGGTTGTCGAGAGACACGCTCGGAACTCCGGCTTCGAGGCCTGTGTCGATGCCGGCGGCGCTGCAGCTGATGCCGACACCAATTCGCTCGATGCCGTTTCTGTCGGCGCCCTCGACGCCTTTCGAGGCGGTGGTGTCGGAGGGGCCACGTGGCACGGGGTTAGCCCCTAGAAAGGCTCTGGCTAAGGTCAGGCACTGCTTTGGTCCCCAGATGTCTTCCTCTCCCCACCTGGAGTACATTTCAGAGGGTGATGAAGGCTGACGGCTTGATTCTGGTTACGGTACCAGATGAGCTTATCTCGGGCCATAGCCAGTTTGATGACCTGAGGCAGTCACTGCATGATGCCAGTGGACACCTCTCCGTAGGTGGAGTTTTGTAGGCCGAAGCCTGGCACTCATGGCGATTCTTCATATCGGCGCCTTATGTCTCAGGTCACCGAGTACTTGGGTTGGTCAGCTCCCCGAGGGGAGTTCGTTCAGGATGATCTCACGGACATCCTTGATCTTGGCCCCCCCCGCCCCCCCCCCCCACTGACCCGGTTTTGCCGTTTCATATCGCTCTGCAGAGAAGGGTGGCGGCGGCGGCTTGGACTGCTCCGTAGAGTCTCCCGGCAGTGGGCAAGTCTTTGTCGTGAAAATACCGTCCAGCCAGTAGCGACCCATGCTACTTGTCCAGGCACCCCACTCCGGAGAGTTTGGTGGTGCAGGCGGCTACGGCCCCGGCAAAGCAGCCGTCGTACCCTACCATCCCTCCGGATAGGGGCGACAAACGTTTTGACGGCTGGGCGAAGAAAGTGTTTTCTTCAGGGGGTATGGCGCTTCAGGTGGCCAACTCCATATGTGCCTTGTCTCGTTTCAGACACTCTGGAACTGTGTTGCATTGGCGGCTGAACTTATTCCCGAAGTGGAAGAACGGGATGGTTTCCTTGCCATGGTTTAGGATGGCGAGGATATCATGTGTGAGGCCGTTCAGTCGGGTTTGGACATGGCAGATTGTGTCAGCCGGTCCATGGCGGTGAGCACCGTAATACACAGGTTTGCGTGGTTGCAGAAGTCTGGGTTCGCTCCTGATGTGCAGTCCCGGCTCCTCAACATGCCCTTTGACGGTGAACATCTTGTTGGCAGCAAGGCTGACGGGAGTCTTGAGAGGTTGCAGACCTCCAAAGCTGCAGCAAAGTCGTTGGGTGCTGCAGTTCGCCAACCTCTGCCTTTTCGTCCTAGGGGACAGCAATAGAGGGGAGGTTCCTTTCGCTATTACTCATCATTCAGTAAAGCGAGAGGAGCTAGCAGTCCAAGAGGCCACCGTAAGAGCTAGAGGTGGAAACAAGGGTACTCGAGGTGCCAAGGCCGCTTGGGCAGTTTACCTCTCTGCCCTCGGGCAACGCTGCAGCCGCTACCACTCAGTCATGAGGCCAGGTCCCATGGTTCGCCGGTTGGGGGAAGGCTGGCGCAGCATCTTGTAGAGTGGTGAGCCATTACTTCAGATGTGTCGGTTCTGGAGATCATAAACCACAGCTACTGTCTTCCTTTTCGGCAGAGGCCTCACGACAATCCACCTGGGAAACTCTTTGAAGAGTCCGGATCGGCTCCTTGCGCAGGAAATTCAAGCCCTGCTGGAGAAAGGCGCTATAGAACTGGTGCCTGTAGCGGAGAGAAACAAGGGATGGTATTCCCCTTATTTTTGTATTTTGAAGAAAGACTGGGGATTGAGACCCATCATGGACTTGCGCGGTTTGAACAAACTCCTCAGGAAGGACAAATTCAAGATGGTTACTCTCTCTCAAGTCATCCAGGCCCTTCAACTTCAGGACTGGTTGGTGTACCTGAGGTTCGCGGTTGGCGACTCGCACTTTCAGTTTCGGGTCCTGCCGTTCGGATTGACCTCTGCTCTGAGGGTTTTCACCAAGCTCATGGTGGTGATAGCAGCGCATCTCAGGAAAGGGGATTCACGTCTACCCCTACCTGGACGATTGGTTGATCAGGGGGAGCTCTCCCGAGCAAGTCCTGGATCATCTGTCCGTCATCTGCCACTCCCTTCAAAAGCTGGGCTTCTCCCTCAATTTAAAGAAGTCCCATTTGACACCAACGCAGCTCCAGTACATCGGAGCAGTGCTCGACACATCCCTGGGGCAGTGTTTTCCTCCCCAGGTGAGGGCTCTTCACATTCAACAGATGGTGCACAAGTTTCAACTTGCCCAGAATTTCCCAGCGTCCGAGTTTTTGAGACTGCTCGGCCTCATGGCATCCTGCATTCTTCTGGTGCCAGAGGCTCGTCTGCGGATGAGATCTTTGCAGTGGGCACTCAAGCTCCAGTGGTCTCAGTCCTCCGGCAGGCTGCCGGACCCTGTTCAGGTGCCGCCCTCGGTCACCCAGGACATTCTGTGGTGGGCCGTCGAAGGCAATCTGATGAAGGGGGGGGCCCCATTTTGGCTGCCCTGGCCGGAGGTGACGATCGTGACAGACGCATCCCTCACGAGATGGGGAGCTCGTGTCAACGAGTTGCCAGTCAGCAGTCGTTGGTCTCCGTCGAGTCCAGACTCCATATCAATCTGTTGGAGCTGAGGGCCGTCAGACTAGCCCTGAAGGCTTTTCTGCCGACTGTGTGAGGAAAGAGTGTCCTGATTCTAACAGACAACACGGTGGCCATGCACTACCTCAACAAAAAGGGGGGGGGGGCAGGGTCACTTCCTCTGTGCAGGGAGGCGATGCAGCTCGAGTTCTGGGCCATGCAGCAGGAAGTTTCGATCTCGGCTGTTCATCTGGCTGGAGACAACGAGACGGGGGATGCTCTGAGCAGGCAGAGCACGATCTCTCACGAGTGAGAGCTGGCTCAGGAGATTCTCCTGGAGATCTTCGCCCTTTGGGGGACCCCTCAAGTGGATCTCTTCGCCTCCAGTGTCAACCGGAAGTGCAAAAGGTTTTGCTCGCGGGAATTTCCTCCAAAAGGAGCCTTAGGAGACGCGTGTTTGGTGGAGTGGTCATTCCCACTGCTGTACGCGTTTCCTCCAGTACCCGTCATCCCGCAAGTACTGCAGAGGTTACGAAGGTTCGGTTCCCGGATGATCCTCATTGCTCCGGCATGGGCCCAGAGGACGTGGTACCCGAACCTTCTCGACTTGTCCATCTGCCCTCCACGTCGTCCCTCCTACTGGGACGATCTGCTCTCACGGGAGGGAGGCGAGGGGGGGGTCAGGTTCTCCATCCAGAGGTCAGATCCCTCAACCTTCATGCTTGGCTTCTGAAAGGTTGAGGTATAAGGATTGGGTCTTCCCTGAAGACGTGATGGAGGTGTTCCTTTCGGCCAGGTGGCCGGCAACAAAGTCTCTGTACCGTTTCCGTTGGAGAAAGTTCTGCGACTGGTGCAGAGTTAAGAATGTGGATCCTTTTGCATGTGACATTCCCATGGTTCTGTCTTTTTTTGCTTTCTTTGGCCCACAGGGGCTTGCAAGTGGGGACCATTAAAGGTTACCTGGCGGCGCTGTCCATCTTTAAGCGCTCGTCCGAAGAATGTTCCTATTTTAAGATTCCTTTACTTTCTCAGTTTTTGAAAGGGCTCACTAATGTGTTCCCTATGTCACCTTTTCTGGTGCCCGGTTGGGATTTGAACCTTGTTCAGTTTCTTATGGGTGCTCCGTTTGAGCCTTTACATTCTTGCCCTTTGAGACTGTTAACTCTGAAAACTGTGTTTTTGGTTGCGGTTACTTCCACTCGCAGAGTGAGTGAGTTACAGGCACTTTCAGTTAAGCCACCCTTCACTGTGTTTCATAAGGACAGGGTTGTCCTTCGAGTTCGTCCTTTTCTTCCGAAGGTGGTTTCGGAATTTCATTTGAGCCAGAAGGTGGTTCTTCCGCCGTTTTATCCTCCTCCACATCCTGGTAAGGAAGAGGAGAGGCTCCATAGGCTTCATCCTAGGAGAGCGTTGAGCTTTTATATTTCGCATGTCCCGGATAAGAGTGGACGATCAACTTTTCATTGGTTACGCTGGAAAGCGTTTGGGACAAGCTGTGACGAAACAGACTTTCTCGTTGGATTATTTTAGCTACCTCCGAGTGTTACCGCTTGGCGGGTAAGGACCCTCCGGCTGGCTTGCGGGCCCATTCTACCCCTCGATTCCATCAGAGGGCAGGATCTGGCCTTTGGCAAGGCAGTCCTATATTCCGCAATTTGATTGGACATGCTAAATTTGTGTTCTTAATTCTTTTCCCACCTCCTTGCTTGGTACTGCTTTGGGAGTCTGTCATAGATATGGAATACGTCGGAGGACCCAATCCCCTCAAAGAACAAGTTACTCTTACCTGGTAACGTTCTTTCGATGGGATGGTCCGACGACGTATTCCATATCGCTCCCTCCCTACCTTCCCCGCTGCAGAATTTCTTTTGCGATTGCAGCTTGCATTCCGCAAGGCCTTGTGTGTCTGACTGGCAGAACACTGGTGGCACACGTTCTGGGGGAAAAAAACTATAACAGGCTATGGATTTCGTGCGTCCAACTTATCACATCGGGTGCCGTCGGAGGAGGTCCTCGGGGACGGCGCAGGACGCAGACGCCGAAGATTTTCTGAAGTAGCACAGCTGTGGACATTACCTGTCATAGATATGGAATACGTCGTCGGACCATCCCATCGAAAGAACGTTACCAGGTAAGAAAGTAACTTGTTCTTCTAACTGATATCAGGTTACCAATGCTGACTTGGGATCTTTAAGTGCAAATGAAGGTTACCAGCATAGATCCGGAGCATAAAGGCAAGCTAACACTAGAGGCGCAGCACAAATATCTACTCCCAGTCCAGCCTAATGCCTCGCTCTGGCCACCCTCTGTACTGTCTAATACCGTTCTAAGTGTGGTACAAGTGCTGGTCTTAACAGTTAAAGTGAAATGTGACTACAAAATCTACACTGATTCTGCTGATGCAATGCATGTGCAGACCGTCACAATTCTAGAGCAGTAACTGTGTTTGCCTACACAGTTTGTCATGTCTAATGCACAAGTCAGACTACCCAATTCATTATAAGTGAAATACAGCTGCTAACCCCCAGTTAATTTAGCACTTCCCAATTGCTAGCCTTCATGCATTCTCGGGTACAACAAGTGCAAGGCATACCCGAAATTCTACTAAGTGCAATGCAAGTGCTAACCCACACAATTGCCTCCAAGTGTAGAAAAAAGAGCTGACCTTCAGTTCTTCTCAGAGAAGTAAACTGTGCTAACCTACACACAATTCTGAGCACAAAGAGTGCTTACCTACAAATCTCTTCTAAGTGCAAATCATGTATTAGTCTTCAGATATTGAAGTGTGGTGCATGTGAAAACCTACCCGGTTTGCTCCAAGTGCAACATGTGTTGACCTACATGTGCAGTCTTCCAAGTGCAACATCATTCCCCACCCCCAAAATCCATCAGAGTGCAACACCTTTCCCTACTCCCAAAAATCCATCCAAGTGTGACGCTTTTTCCCAAATACAGCTGAGGCCGATGCATTTCTTACCCCCAATAATCCTAGTGCGACACATAATCCACCCCCAATGTACAGCTAGAGAGACAAATTTGCTACTCAAACGGAATAAGTGCAAAACCACAGATTGCTAACCAGTACATCAAACAACTTATCTGGGGGTGCAGCAGGTCATATACAGTGTTACATGATGGTCGTAGTGAAGCAGTATCTATAAAACGGGACAAACAAACGGACCCCCTCTTTTTAGAACAACCCTACTCCACTGTCGGGGGTAGACCAAAGTATATTAAATACACAAAGGAGAAAGGTGTAGTATAATTAAAGCAACATTATCTCATTGGACCAACAATAGAGGTAAATTCATCTGACACAGAACAACTTGAAAAAAATTGATGTCCTGCACAATCTGTGTAGTACTAAATTTCAATGGAAAAACCTATATTGGTGACCATGAGAAAAATGCTCCCAAATAGAACAAGCTAGCCTATATCTTACCAAGTTCAGATAGGTAAGCTGCCAAAATGGTTACAACCTACACCGAATTGTGAATCTACAGAGACTATTTACCTTTGAATGGTTATTGAGTCTCCTGCAACTATCTTCTTTCCACTAGTTGCCTAGTGCTTGAAAGATCAAGTACTTCAAGTACACGCCATGCTTATAAGTAGCATCAGAACCCCAACAGATGTCTGCAAGAAACAAAGCCAACCACCACCTCTGTTACGCCAACATAGTACGAGAACTAGCACATCTATTGCTGATTCAAACACAAATAAATTACCTGGTGGTTCATAATTTAATAACCACACTCCTGGTATCCGTCCATTACTGGACCAAGATTTCAGATTAGTCCAAACAGTGCCAATTAGTTCGTAAACCACTGAAAAGACGCAATGGATAAACAAATGTCACTTTCCTTTAAGCGGCACTGAGGCGATTCAACTCAATGTAAAACAATCCAAATGGGGAATGCCCATCTTACTCTATTTCCCAAAATGAGTTCACAGCACATTTACAAACGGCGATCCACGTCATACGTGTCCCACTAATGCGAGTGGATGGGCTAGCTATTCTACGTCCAGCCGCATCATCATTGCACAATCATAATGACGCTTATCTTTCTCAAAAGCTTGTTTTCACAATGGTCAATAAAAAAAAAAAATCCATGCCCCACCAAACATTTACCTGGAAAGTTAGTCCCCAATGGAACACAATGTGCTATGCCGGAAATGCTCCAGAGTTCCGGTTTCAACAGTATAAGTAGTGTAAAACATACGACGGACATACACATATGGTAAACACCCTGGGCAGATAGGGCGCAATATTGGTTTGTGCGTCAGAAGCCGAACTGATATAGTAAACAATACATATCGCAGAGCTCCTTCATAATGAACGTTCGGTAGCAGATACCCCTTTTCCTTGAAAAAAATGTCTGGGTGGAGCGCACTGAGCTGCAATGAAGTATATCAATATGATACGGTTCAAAAGATAGTATCATAACGGCAAACGGCCTCATACCCACCACTAGCGCCCTGTTTTAGCGTTAGCATGTGATCATGCTAATATAGTCAGGAAAAATTCTGAAATTAAAAAAACAATGTTTGCTAATGTGGGAACTGGCTGGTTAGACGACAACAGCAATACAATAATGCCTTGATATTATTAAATGTTCAAACAATCCACATCTCGTTCAATGGGCAGGAGGACGTGTCCGAAAAGCCATGAGTACTAACATAATGGTACACTGGTGCCAAAATGTGCTTATTGCATATTACCATAGGGTGGAACTGTCTAATCATGAATCAATCACGATTACATATAGAGCTTCTTGCTCTTATTACAAACGGTTCGCAACCTAGAGGAAGACATCCGTGATCAAGGTACTTCAAAAAAGACAGTAGTACAACAATCATAATTTCACATCGTGCCAATCAATTCCTTCATTTAACCCATCAACATGTCTTTGAATTTTAAAGATAATGTTTTGCTCAAAGTTGGCCAATCTGTGGTCTGTCATTTTTGTTCAAACCTGTAAACTTTTTCAGAATAGTCCAATCAAAACTTTCATGACTGTTCATTTATTTTCTACAAAATGTTTTACCATCGGTGCAGTTAACACTTTATTTTTAATACAACTCAGATGTTCTAGCATCCTGATGCAACATTTTCTGTCAGTTTTCCCGATATACTTTAGGCCACAGGGGCACGTAATCATATAAATGACATTTTCTGTGTTGCAATTCGTCATCTCACCTAGTACCCAATCTGTTTCTAAGCCGATATTGACATGAGTAGTTTCCTTAGTAAATCTGCACATGGTGCACTGACCACATGGAAAATGTCCTTTAACAGTAGGGAAACCCCAAAGAGTGGTTTGACGGAGCACAGGCTTCTGTGTTTGTGAGATGTCATTCCTTACCATCATGTTTTTCAGATCTTGGCTTCTTCTAAATGCCACAAGTGGGGCGGGGGGGGGGGGGGAGTTTCTTGTTGTAGACTTTCTTCCAAGTCTTATTAACAATGCTTTTGATTTTATAAGATAGGTTTGAAAAGGTATTCACAAATACTATTCGTTTTTTTGTCTGGCTTCTCTTTTCTCCACTATGTGCAGATTTACAGATTGGCCAATCTTAAGCAAAAAATGATCTTTAAAATTCAGTCATGTTGATGGGTTAAATGAAGGAATTGATTGGCACCATGTATATGTAATCGTGATTGATTCATGATTAGACAGGTCCACCCTATGGTAATATGCAATAAGCAAATTTTGGCACCAGTGTACCATTATGCTAGTACTCATGGCTTTTCGGACACATCCTCCCTCCCATTGAATGAGATGTGGATTGTTTATACATCTAATAATATCAAGGCATTATTGTATTGCTTTTGTCCTCTAACCAGCCAGTTCCCACATTAGCAAACATTGTTTTTTTAATTTCAGGATTTTTCCTGATTATATTAGCATGATCACATGCTAACGCTAAAACAGGGCCCTAGCGGTGGGTATGAGGCTGTTTGCCGTTATACTATCTTTTGATCCGTATCATATTGATCTACTTCATTGCAGCTCAGTGTGCTCCACCCAGACATATTTTTTTCAAGGAAAAGAGGTATCTGCTAGCCAACGTTCATTATGAAGGAGCTATGCAATATGTATTTACTATATCGGCTCGGCATCTCATGCACAATCCAATATGGTGCCCGATCTGCCGAGGGTGTTTACCATATGTGAGAGTCCGCCGTTTGTTTTACACTACTTGTACTGTTGAAACCAGAACTCTGGAGCATTTCCGGCATAGTGCATTGTGTTCCATTGGGGACTAACGTTCCAGGTAAATGTTTGGTGGGGCATTGATAGTTTTATTTATTGACCATTGTGAAAACAAGCTTTTGAGAAAGATGAGCGTTATGATTGTGCAATGATGGGGCTGGACGTAGAATAACTAGCCCGTCCACTCGCGTTAGCGGGACACGTTGTATGACGTGGATCGGCGTTTGTAAATGTGCTGTGAACTTATTTTGGGAAATATGGAGTAAGAGGGGCATTCCCCATTTGGATCGTTTTACATTGAGTTGAATCTCTTCAGTGTCGCTTAAAGGGAAGTGACACATTTCTTTATCCATTGTGTCTTTTCAGTGGTTTACAAACTAATTGGCACTGTTTGGACTAATCTGAAATCTTGGTCCAGTAATGGACGGATACCAGGAGTGTGGATTTTAAATGATGAACCACTCGGGTAATTTATTTTTGTGTTTGAATCAGCAATAGATGTGCTAGTTCTCATACTACGTTGGCATAACAGGGGTGGTGGTTGGCTTTGTTTCTTGCAGACATCTGTTGGGGTTCTGATGCTACTTATAAGCATGGCGTGTACTTGAAGTACTTTATCTTTCAAGCACTAGGCAACTAATGGAAAGAAGATAGTTGCAGGAGACTCAATAACCATTCAAAGGTAAATAGTCTCTGTAGATTCACAATTCGGTGTATGTTGTAACCGTTCTGGCAGCTTGCCTATCTGAATTTAAGATATAGGCTAGCTTGTTCTATTTGGGAGCATTTTTCTCATGGCCACTAATATAGGTTTTTCTATTCGTTTTTAGGTTTTTAGAAACTCCCCTCTATTTGAAGTTTTGTCGATCCTTGAACTATTGGTGTTGAAGGAATCCCCTTCTCTAACAAAAATTCCAAAGATGAATGTTCCGTCATTGAAGACATTGTGAACAGAAACATGTTGGTATTTCATTTTCAGAGACACATGTTGAAAAATGTATATTATATGTATGGTCTTGGTTATATGTTGTAATTTGCTTTCTCCAGCATGGGGTCTGGAATGGATTCACATGCTCATGAATATATTCCCCGTCAGGCCGGGAATCCTTGGTATAGAAAAAATCAGTATAAGTTTCGTTTCTGATCTGTCTTTCTCAGTAGTAACCAATCACTGGTCTCTGGGTCATACTGCCCCGAGCCAATGACTGCCCTCTCCCTAAGCCCCGCCCCTGGCAGCCATCCTCAGATTTTTACCGCACGTTCAAGTGTTGGGAGTCCTCGTGCTTTTGCTGCGTTTTCGCGCTTTTTTCAGGAGATTTTCTAATTTTTGTCGGTAAAATAGAGCCTCAAGCTCCACCGTTTCTACTTCCGATCAGCGGGGATCCGTTTTGGAGTTTCTACGCCCCTGGAGGGTGAAGATTTCGTCGAGTTACGCTTTTGGAGGATTCCAGAAGTTCCGAGGCCTACCCCGGACATGGCCCAGGAGAAGGGGAGCTCGACGCCCGGGAAGCTGTTCAGGACCTGCCTGGATGCCAGCTTCAGAACGTTTTCAAGGAGGACGAGCATTCGTTATGCCTCTACTGTCTCCATGAGGACAAGACTCACAAGGAAAAGGACTGCGCGTTTTGTGGGAACATGTCGGAGCGGACATGAAGGATCGCCACCTCCGTCTCGCCAACTGGCTGGAAGGTAAGAGCCCGCCAGGCGAGAAGAAGTCATCGTCCGAGCGGTCTTCTAAGTCCTGTGAGGGTGCTCCGGCGACGGGGGCCCAACAAAAGGCTAAGCATCGCGAGTCTGCGGGCACCGGGAGCGCTGAACAGTCGGGCTCCTTGGCTGCCAGGCAGGGCGCATCCTCCCCGGCGCCATCGACCACGAGCCAGCGCTCTGCCTCAGGTAAGAGGAAGTCCGAGCTCCCGGCGAAGCTTCTGGAGAGGCCCCGGTCGATCTCGAAGATTCCGGCAGAGTGGGAGCGAGGCTCGGACCCTCCCCCCAAGGTGAAGGCCCCAGGCGTACAGAAGGTGACGTTGGCCTTAATTCACCCTGCTAAAACCTCGATTGAGGATGTCGCCGCAGCCCTGGCTCAGCCTGTGGAGGCTACACCAGTGGAGGCGCCCTCAGGTACCAGAGTCTCCCTGCCATCGCGGAGGGGGGAGTCTTTCAGGCGAATCGAGAAGACCCCCACAAAGTCCTTGTTGGAAAGGGTGGGGGAGGGGTTGGTGGCCGTCGTGGATATGGACACGACCTCTGAAGAGGAGCTCATCCAAGTCGTGGAGGAGGCCCAGCCCATCGGGAGGGATCCCGACAAGGGCGACGACGAGAGCGACGACGAGAGCGACGGTGATGCAGACGAGGCTCCTCAAGAGCCCTCGCTCCCGTCGTTTCCGGCCCCGCAGGACACCTTGGCAGCCATTTTGTCAGCCATCCAGTCCTTATGCTCGGAGATAAGGACTAGGTTTCCCCTTCCCCCGACAGAGGTGCCTGAGCCAGACCCGACAGAGGAACCGGAGCCAGGACCTTCGTAGAGCCAACCACTTAAGAGGAGGAGGACGCATCCTAGGCCTCCTCTCCCGCCCCTGTGGCCTGCTCTGCCTTCCCCCCCAGTCCACTACCCACGGCGATGATACAGGCATGGACACGACTACGACGGGTACGGATGACGACGGAGGCGACGACGGGACGTGTCGCCCCCTGCCCGGGCGTCCCCGCCTGACGAGATTGGATACTCCCATGCAATGATTTCCAGGGCATCCAAGCTCTTCCAGCTCTGCCCCGAGGAAAAGGAGGGGTTCCTTTACCAATGGCGCGATGCTAAAAGGAAGACTGGTCCGCCGTACCGCTTCTTGATGACATCTGGGATGAGGGGCTCACCCTCCTCAAGAACCCTGCCACGGCTCCTGCGAAGAGGGACCGGTACGAGAAGTAGTACTGGGTCCCCCAACGCTGCCCCCTTGTGCCTTAGGGCGCAAGCTACCCCGGACTCGGTCGTTTCGGCGGCCACCAAGAAGAAAGCGGGGGGGGGGGGGGGCAGCATCGGCCTCGACTTCAACCTCCCCTCCGGACAGCGAGGGTAGGAAGCTGGATGCGATGGGACGACGGGTCATCTCATCTGCAGCGACTACCATCAAGTCGGCCAACGCCCTGGCCATCGTAGCCCGCTACAACAGGGAGTTGCGGTTCAAGATCGCCCCTCTGTTGGACTTCCTTCCGGATGCCAAGAGGGCTGAGGCCCTGGAAATCTTGCAGGAAGGTGAGATTGCCTCGGACCACGCCATTACGGTGGCTACGGACATCGCCGACACCGGTTTCCGTCAGTTGGGCAACGGCGTTTGCCTGAGACGACAAGGATGGCTCAAGGCGGCGGATTTCCACCAGGACGTTCAGACCAAGGTTTTGGACATGCCTTTCGATGGGAACAACCTTTTTGGCAAGGCGGTTGATGAGTCCCTTCAGGCGATCAAGACGGAGACGGCCCGTGCACTGGGTGTGCTCCAACAGCGACGGCCGTCCTTTCGGAGCTCCGGAGGCAGACAGGGTGCCTCCAAGGGAGCCGGCAGCAGCTCCTCTACGTACCGTCAAGAGGCAAGGTCTTCGTCGCAGGAGGCCTACAGGGGACGCGGCAAGTCAGGTGGATCTCGCCGTCGTCGCCAAGGAGGCAAAGCAGCCTCCAAGCAAGATTGAACCGACCGTCGGGTCGGGCCCCCGCCGAAGCACCCCGGTGTGAGTCCGGCTGAAGAAGTTCGTCGGCGTGTGGGAGTCCACCACCTACCGTTGGGTGCTGGACGCCCTGGCCCTGGGGTATGCCCTCGAGTTCCAGAAGAGGTGCCCCCGCATTCCTCCAGTGGCCAGGAAGGAAAATCACGTCCCTCAACTGCTGTTGGAAGTAAGTGCGATGCTCAGGAAAGGTGCCATCGAGCTCGTCCCAAAGAGGCTTCGGGGCTCCGGAGTTTACTCAAGATACTTCCTCGTGAAGAAGACCGGAGGATGGCGTCCCATCCTGGACCTGCGACGACTAAACAAATACATCAAGGCACAGAAGTTCCGGATGGTCACCCTCCAGCACGTGCTGGGACAGCTGGAGGAGGGCGATTTCCTGTCGTCGTTGGACTTGGAGGATGCTTACTTCCACATCCCTAGTCTAAAGAGACACCGAAAGTTCCTCAGGTTCGTGGTCAAAGGGCGGCACTACCAGTTCAAGGCCCTCCCGTTCGGGTTAAAATCGGCACCCAGGGTGTTCACCAAGTGCCTAGCACCGGTGGCGGCGCGGCTGCGCCTGCAGGGGATCCACGTCTACCCCTACCTGGACGACTGGCTCATACGGGCAAGGACAAGGGAGCTCGCCGTGGAACACACTGCGAAGACCGTCCAGCTGCTCACGGACCTGGGGTTCTCCAACTTCCCAAAATCCCACCTGGTCCTGTCGCAAGTCGCCCTGTTTCTGAGAGCACAGCTCGACACAGTGGCGTGGCGGGCCTCACCGTCGGAGGAAAGGATAAGGACCATCATAGGAAAGGTGCAAAGTCTGCTGGCCACGGACGTGGCCAGAGTGAGGTCTATCAAGTCCCTCCTCGGAATGTCGTCCTGCATTTATCTGGTGCCCCACTGCAGACTTCGGATGCGGCCCTTGCAAGAATTCCTCGACGCCCACTGGATCCAGACGACGGGCAGCTTCGAGGACAGGATCCCGCTCGACGAAGCGTTCCATCAGGCGATACGATGGTGGGGTGTCCGCGCTCATCTGACAGCGGCAACAGGTTTCCTAGCCCTGGCCCACCAGGTGACGGTGATTGAAGACGGAGGCCTCCCTGGAAGGTTGGTGAGCGCACACCGGGGGGGGTCTCCACACGAGAGGCCTTTGGCTCCCGGAGGAGAAGACTCTCCACATCAACATCTTGGAGCTCCGCGCAGTGTTCCGGGCCCTCAGGTCCTTCCGTCCCTCAAGGGCAAGGTGGTGAGGATCTTCACCGACAACACCACCACGATGGAAGCAGGGCGGAACCAGATCCCCTGCCCTATCCAAGGAAGCCCAGGATCTGTGGCATTGGGCCGTCGCCCAAGGGATGTTTCTGGTACACTTTCATCTGGCAGGGATAAACACCATCGCCGACTCACTGGGAATTGCGCCAGGATCAAGTGGACCGACTCTTCCGACGATGGAGCAAACCCCAGATCGATCTCTTCGCGACGGCGGCGAGCTCCAAGTGCCGGAGGTTCGCCAGCAGGTTTCCCCAACCGAGGAGCATGGGCGATGCTTTCTTGTTCCCCTGGGACGGCCTGTTCCTTTATGCATTCCCGCCAATGCCGTTGCTACTCAGGCTCATCAACCAGCTCAAGAGGTCCCGGTGCAGGATGATCCTCGTCGCACCGGCGTGGCCGAGGCAGATCTGGTTCCCTGACCTTCTTGATTTGTCAGCATCCACACCAGTCAAGCTGCCGACGGACGTGGATCTTCTCTCCAGAGAAGGAGGCGCCATTCTTCATCACGAACCAGAGTCGCTGAACTTGGAGGCCTTGCTTCTGCAGCACTAGAGTTTGGAGGATACGACATCCCGGCCGACTGCAGAGAGGTTCTTGCAAAGGCCAGGGCATCCTCAACTCTCCAGTGCTACAGACATAAATGGAAGAAGTTCTCTGTCTGGTGCCGTGCACAGAAGATTAACGCTCTGCGGATTATGGCCCCTCAAGTATCGCCGTACCTACTGTCTTTGGCCAAGGCTGGCCTATCTCACGCTTCCATCAAGGTACATCTGGCTGCCGTCCCACGTTACACCAGAACTACAGGACGGGCGTCCTTGTGGTCTCATCGTCTGGTGAAGGAATTTATGAAAGGACTGTTCCGATCATTCCCGCCGGTGAAGGCCCCTGGCCCGGCGTGGGAACTCAACGTCGTGCTAACTAGGCTCATGGGGGGGCCCCATTCGAGCCTATGCATTCAGTGCCGTTGAAGTTTGTCGTGAAAAACAGCATTCCTCGTGGCCATCACCTCTGCACGAGTGGGAGAGATCCAGGCCCTGTCTTGCAAGCCTCCATACTTGACTTTTCACGACACGAGGGTGGTGCTGAGGACGCACCCCTCCTTCATGCCCAAGGTGCCGTCAGACTTCCACCTCAACGAGCCCTTGGTGTTGCCAGTTTTCTTCCCGTCGCCTTCGTCGCTGGCTGAGAGGACTTTGCACTCGCTGGATGTAGCTAGAGCGCTGAAGTTCTACGTGGACCGCACAAAGAGTTTTCGGAAGACATCACAGCTGTTTGTGAACTTTGGACCTGTGAATCAAGGGAAGGCTCTCTCGAAGACTTCCATTTCCAGATGGCTCTCCGGCTGCATCATGCACTGTCACCGGTTGGCAAACCGACCTTTGCCAGGCCGTCCGAGGGCCCATTCGACCAGAGCGATCGCTGCTACTACGGCGTTCCCGTCTGGTGTGCCCCTGCTCGACATCTGCAGGGCTGCTACGTGGAGGTCGACGCACACCTTCACGAGATTGTACTGCGTCGACCGGGATTCCAGGGAGGAGTCCAGAGTCGGCCAGGCAGTGCTGCGCAACCTGTTCGCCTAAGGTGAGCCTGATGAGGAGGTAAAAGTTGCTTAATGTTGAGTTGTTGTATTGTTTGATATTGAGCCTTTTGCCACCTCCCGTGGTTGTGCATGTGTATACTGCTATGTATTCTTATATTCATGAGCATGTGAATCCATGCCAGACCCTGCGGGAGAACAGTTACAGGTAAGTAACTTGTTCCTTGTGATGTATTTGATTCACACCGGTGATTTCCTGCAATTGAAGGTTGTTCAAGGGTTAGATATGGGTGTTTGTTTTTAAAATATGTATGAATTCTTTTACAATGAGAAAATATTTTTAAGAAAATAATTTTTTGAATAAATTGAACTGAAATTTAGTACTACACTGAGGTTGTGCAGGACATCAATTTTTTCAAGTTCTGTGTCAGATGAATGTACCTCTGTTGTTGGTCCAATGAGATGATGGTGCTTTAATTATACGACACCTTCCTCGTTTGTGTATTTAATATAGGTAGTGAAGCAGTGGCAGGGTTTTAATTGAGCACAGTATTGGCTGTTCTCACCGTCTGTGTCGCGTTACCTTAGTTGTTGCTGTAGGGTGCTCCGGTTGTCCATGTGCTAACAGGGAGCTGAGCTGCCTGGAAAGGAGCTGCCCTTAGCCGACAGGCTGCCTGGGCAGTTCCATGAATTAGGGGTCCTTCGGTCACATGACCTTAGCCATTGGACCAATCTACATTATCGAGCGTGGGCAGATGGAGGGGAGGGCGGGGGAATGGAAGAAGGAAAGGAAAGTGGGTGCAGGAGAGAACTAAAGGGGGGGGGGGGAGTCAGAGGGCCAGGAGGTTGTAAGAGGGTGCACACAGCAAGTTCAAGGTAAGTACCAAGGCTTGTCGTAACACCGTTTCAGTGTAGAAGTCGGTGCAGAAAGTCGGGCCACTAGGTGAGGCGACAGATGTCCCCGGGTTTCTTGGCCTGGAATGCTCAAGGTCCTTTGGATGGAGTAGCTGGATGGACTCCACCAGTGGGGCGCCCAGTATTGGATTTCCCAGGCACTGGTGTTGGAGCCCTTCACAAGCCCTGGATGCAGATCCGTTATCGTGCTTTGAGTGATCCTAATCACTTGTTACTGACCTTCTTAGACATGAAGCACCTCATGGGACAACTTTTGTAGAGGGCGAACTAACGGATGATAGACTAAGGAATAGATGGGAATGCATTTGTAAATAAACTGGCAGTCGTATGGAGTCTGCAACAGTAAACATTTACTTGTATTGTTGGCGTGGTCTTTTTTTTAGATGTCGCCATAATCCAACAAATCTTATTTGCGTTATTACAAAGCACATAAAGGCAATCCTCGGTGACCAAACAGGTTGATTGTTGGAAAGGGGCCATATCAGAAAATGTCTACTTTCCTTTATTGGGGGCAAAAGTGTAATTGCGATAGCAAATAAATGCCACACAGGCAGCCAGCACATGGGATTTGTGCCTCATGAATAAAATTGCACTGACTTTGAAAATTGAAGCCAGAATTGGGCCCAAGCAAAACTACACAGTCCCTCTTCATACCTTGCTCACCATTGCTACTTGCACATAGAGCCACAGGAACATTTTGAGGAAAAGAAATTCCAGGAACAAAGCAAGAGTCGACAAATGAGTAATGAGTGTCCTGACCCCATGTCATGGCATGTTCTAACATTGTAGCGTAAGCTCCACATTCGAAATGGAAGTCTTCCCCAAACAGTCTAGGCACCTCAAAGCCAGTAACATCGCAATTCATTCTTTTAATATCAACCTTCGAGAATTTCTGTGTGGATAGCTGCAGGTGTCGCTAGCTAAAGAAAAAATTGGAGCAGCCACTGCAGTACCTATGGGATGGGCAAATCTGAGGAGTATTATCTTGATCTGCCATCCCTAAGTACAAACTCATCTGCTGTAGGGGGCACTTTTCAGAAGACTCAAAGCCTTTTCACGTACATCTCTCAAGTTCATATAAATTGCCCTCCAATTGCATGTTACACATTTCTGCCCTGAATGGGATTATCTGGGTATCTTTGCCCTTGGCTGCCTTTATGCCCCCCCCCCCAGTAGGCTGCCCACCCCAGGTTTAAACCGAAGCACGTTTCCATCCCCCAAAGGAGACTGCGTTCTTAACTTACAACATCTCACATGAAGTTTCTAATTGTGCATGTCAAATCCTAAACCCAGGTATGTGAATGATTTAACTTGTTTGTTGTTTTGACTCCCCAAAAACCTTGATTGTGATTATTATGCTGAATGTGCCATATTGATTATGTATGCTGAGGCAGCAAATTGGTTTTGAAAATCTGAAGGCATCGCCATGCATTTATACTAAAAACAAACTACTGGTGTCATAAACATGTGCAACATTTTACAAATTAACTTTAATTTCTACCTCGGATCGCATTAGACAGCCAAATGCCGAATGACTGTTCTTGATCACACGAGTATGCAGTATTCTTTATAGGGTCAGTTTTTGATTTGTTTAAACAATATGTAATTGTGGAATCTGTCTACTTATACCTATTTTGCATCATCTGCCTAGAAGGGCAGATTGTGGAATTCTGAAGAGAAACTGGGTACAAAGCAAAATTAAAGCTTTTATGAGTAATCGAATTAAATAATTATTATTTTTTTCTTTTTACAACTCGAGGGTTTTGTAGGTGTTGTATGAAGGCTCAATGAGATTTTGAAGTGGGAGCATTGTACTCGTTTTTTTCCCAAGGTGAGGGAGTAACCTGAGTTTGAATGGATTGTCCTCCCATGTATTCTTCTTTGATATATTCCCATCCATTGTCCGCTGCTTCAGAAAATAAAGAAGGGGGCACCGTCTATCTAGTGTCCCTCTGCCTGCTGTTCGAGTTTGATATTGGTGTATAAAAGTAGGCACTGCGCTAGTTTCCTCAGTTCTGTTTTTTCGCATGCACAGCACACTTTGGACCGTTCATTTCTACCACGTCGTAACTGTTTACTTAAAAAATGTATACTCCTAAAACAGGCTTTAAAAGGTGTGCGAATTGTGGGTCGAAGATGTCCATCACTGAGCCACACTATTTGACTTTGGTGCTTTGAAATCGACTGCTGAGTGAGTTTCCCAGGTATGTCTGCTACCAAATCCGCACAGGAGGACTGTCTCCCCCAGATTAATGTTTGAGAAAGCACGTTCTCCCGCCCCTTTCAAAAAAGTTGAAGGCTTTCGAACCCTATCGAACTTCATAAAGCCAATAAAGGAGTCCACAAAGGTTACTGATCGCGTACTCTCGAACCCAGGCAAGAAACCTTTGAAGCTCCCTTAAAGCTTCGGAGACCTCGAAGTCTCGAGATAAACTGAAGCTAAAGCCTCACACCTCCACTCCTTTGACGGGACTTGCGTCGAGTTAAGGCATTGGCATCAAAGCTGTTGGTGTCTTCGTCTGAGATGTCGAAGGTTTTCAAATCTGTGTCTAGAACACTTTCAAGTCTGTCTTCAGTTTTTGAGGAGGCGGTGGTCACTGATCAGGATCCTCCCTCTTTTGGCCTGGTGTTTGGAAATCCCAATTTTCCTGAAGCCTTGATTTTTGAGGAGTCCAGGATGCAGCACCTTGTGGACTTCAGATGCCAGTGGGCTAGATACCCCCTGAGAGGTAAATTTGTTCTTTTGGGAGTATGAAAAAATGTCCACTCCCAGTGTTGTATTTTCTTGCCAAAAATTGATATATTTAGTAGTTCCTTTGTGATTAGTACTTAAGACACATTACTTTACGGCTCTTTAGATCAGTAGGTTACATTACAGTGCCTTTGTGTGGCATCCCTCTATTGATGCAACCAATCAAAACATGTCAGTCGAGCTGTGTGGTTGGAAGCCGGAGGTACACACAGATGTAACAATTGTTTACTATATTTTGTGTGAAGTGTTTTACTCCCAATTCATCTTTGAGGGTATGTGCTGGTTATTTCAGAATAAAAGTGGCCTGTATACCTCACATAAAGTATCAGAGAATTGCATTAAAACTATAGTGAATCCCAATGTTTGGCTTTGCTTGAGGCTGGTCTGGTCGGTGACCCTTGAATGCCTGTTTTAACTTGCAATATATTTCATTAAGTTGGTGTTTCTACATGAGTAATGTCGTATCTCACTGGGGTCTGGTGTAGAAAGGCCAAAGACTGCCTGTCCAATAGAAAAACATAAACAAGACTCCAGGAGTTTTGCGCCAATATTTTCGATTTGCAATTTATTGGTGTTTTCTTATCATAGAATGCCCTTACTGATGACACGTCTTTCGGCTTAACTGAAGCCTTTTTCAAATCAGGGCAGTGTCTTTCACACATACAGTTGTAATTGCAATAAATTATTAATCCAAGCCTAGATCATATTATTTAGCACATGTATCATGCATCAAAACATTCAACAAATACAAATGGTTGGTATAACGTACACCATGCGATGAATATGCATGTTAAACAAATGTTATTCGTTTCACAGATTGCGGGTTGGTAATGGGTAGGATAAATGGGAATTGAGAGAAACAGGAGAGTATAGGAGAAATCCGTCAAAATGCAGCTAGTTCATTTCCAAATTGGCATAATTTAGATTGTCAGTGTATTTAACACCTCATTTATATCAGTATTTTCAATGTAGTAGCAAATCACAGGTTGCTTACCATATTCGTTCACATGTTGGTGTACAATATTTTACTAGTTCATGGGTTTCATCCCATTGGCCGCTGTAAACAATATATAGTTGAGCTTAAGTTAAATAATTCAATTGAACGTGCCCAAATCCAAATGTATTTGGAAAAAATATAATATATATATATACACTTATTGTCCATGCCTCTATATAGTGTGTCCTGAAAACACCTGCATAACTTACAATTGTCCAGTACAAATGACTAAGTAAAGTTACTTGGTTAATAAAGTGCAAAGCCCTAAGAATGCAAAGCAAATGTACGCATGCCGTCTTGTTCTAAACCACTCCGAATACAAAAGATCTGTTGCCCAAAAATTACTTTGCAGCAGGATGCACATGGTCTAACGTTTAATGCTAGAGTACAGCAAGTTTACGAGGAGCACTTACCTTAATGACCTTAACAATCACACGCGTCGGGGGCGTGGCTACGAGGGCCATGTAGGAGGACGTGATCTGGAGGAGATCCTGAAATGATCCGGGCCTAAAAGTGCGCAACAATGGGCCGATGACTACTGAAAATAGACATGTCAGTGTGAGAATGAGTGGACCATGATTGGTGAACTTTTGGAAGGTGTAGGAGGAACGTGAGGAACGGTGGCAGAGTTCTGTGCGGAAAAGACAAGGAGCGCCGAAGACAAAAGACGACACAAAATGGCCGACGGTAAAGCGGAGGCTGAGGGAGGCGGGCCACAAATACATGTTGCTGTATCCGGCAAAATTGAAAGTTACACATAAACACAAAACTTTATTTTTTGAGACCCCGGAGGATGCCATGGGATGGCTCGATGCGCAGGGATGTCCCCAGGAGTCTGGAGTTCGGACGGAGAAAGAGGATGAAAAAGAGAAGTAATGCACAAGGAGGATGCCACAAGATGGCGCGGCACGGACCCACGGGACTTGAATATAGTCATTTCTGCAACCTTCAGCAGAGGAGGTCAGACTGTTACACTAAATGTTATGAGCACTGTAATTATTATTGAATTAATGGGAGCCTTGCAGAGTGGATCTCTCTACCCCACAGTATTCTTAGTTAAGTGGCCATTAGGGCGACTTCACCCTACTGGGCTCTGGGCATTGTTTGGTGCTTTCAAGACTAGATGTGGGGGTGCCTGAGTTCCGCGAACGGAGCTGGGCAACAGTTGGGGTGTGTGGAGTGGGGGAAGGAACGGGGGGGAGGAAAGTTGGGAATTTGTTGTGTACATAGTGACGGGTAGTTTGAGCTTGTACAGGAGGCTACAAGTAAAGGTGGAGATCTGTATCTGTATCACGTGGGCGAAGGGGATTCGCTACACAGAAGGGAAGAGGACACTCATGAGCTATGGGGGACCTTAAGATCGTAACATGGAATGTCGGGGGACTCAACAGTTACTTAAAGAGAAACAAAGTCATGATGTACTTGAAAAGACAGAAGATTGATATTGCGTTGTTGCAGGAAACACATCTGACCTGGCAAAAACTGGAACTCGTGGGGAAGAAGTGGAGAGGTACTGTAGTAGGCTCTCCGTATTCTGCCTAAGCTAGGGGAGTACTGGTCTGGGTAGCACCGCACGTTCCGCTCCAATTTACACAGAGGTGGTGGACAAGGGGAGGTTCGTCATATTAAAGGCTTTGGTGGAGAATAGAGGTGTGCATTATAAATACGTATGCCCCCAACCAAAATACTGCGGCATATTTTAGAACCCTGTGTACTCATCTGGGCGTGTGTATGGGAGGAGCGGTTATTTGGGGAGGGGGGATTTCAACTGCGTGCTCAACCCCAAGGCAGATAGATCCGATGATAAGATTGATAGGCCCAGTCCCAGCAGCCAGGGTATTGCAGACATTACTTGACTTCGGGCTGGCAGATGTTTGGAGGCTGAAACACCCTAATGAAACACAGTACTCGCATTACTCAGCCCCGCAAAAACTGCATACAAGACTTGATTATTTTGTTGCCACGCCGGATGTGGTGATAGAGACCACCCAAATAGACTACAGAGCGAGGGTCCTGTCGGACCACTCACCTCTGGTTCTGAGCTGGCAGCACTGCCGCCCCAGGGCGCGGATACCGACGTGGCGCCTCCGGGCAGAGGCGCTCCGGGACCCGGTCTTCAGGGAAGATATCAGGGATGCGATCATACAGTACTTTGAGGAAAACACAGGTAGTGTGGACTCAGCGGGCACGCTCTGGGAAGCCTTTTACGGTGGTGTTGCGGGGTGCTGCTATTGCTAAATCAAAAGTCCTACAGGGTGGGGTCCTAACGGAATTAGAGAAAGCGGAAGTGAAATTGGAACAGGAAAGCCACAGGGCAGGAGGGGATGCAGAACTTGTACTCTAACTACAGCAGCGGTGTGCAGAGCTTTGGGAAAGGCTCTGCAACCTTAATTATAAGAAGTATGTTGAGATGCAACATGCAGGTGGGGATAAAACTGGCCGCTTGCTGGCGTGGTTATATAAGAGCGAAACCCCCAGGCCCCCGATCAGGACGATGACTAGAGAAGACTGGGAGGTAGTTGACACCCAAGAAGGAGTAAACGAGGCATTCTTAGACTATTATAGGGCATTATATTAGGGCAGAAAAGGGGACAACCGAGAGGAGATAAGAGAAACTCTAAAAGACATGGAATTACCTAAGATTAGTGCTGAAGAAAGGGAGGAGCTGGACGCACAGATTACCTTAGAGGAATTGGATGAGGTGAAGCAGCTGCCTAGCTGTAAGACCCCGGGTGTGAACGGATTGCCTAGCGAGTTTTATAAAACATATAGAGAGGAAGTACTCGCCCCCCCCCCCCCCCGCCCCATGCTAGAGATGCTCAATGAGTCTTTTGAGATGGGCCGGCTGCCGGAATCGCTTCGAAGCGTTAATTGTGCCGCTTCCTAAGCCCAACCACCCAGGGCATAGCTGCGGCTCCTATAGGCCTTTGTCAATGTTGAACCAGGATAGCAAGATATTGACGGCGGTCCTGGCCAATAGGCTGCGTAGAGTTATTAGCAAACTGATACACCCGGACCAGACAGGTTATGTCCCCAGCAGAAATATAACCCACAACCATAGGCGACTCCACCGGGTGATTGAAGAGGGGAACAGGGGAACAGGAGCGAGGGGGAAATGGTGGTTGTGTCCCTAGACGCAGTCAAAGCTTTTGACTCGGTGAGGTGGCCATGGTTGTGGAGGCCCTGAGGGAATACGGGATGGAGCAGGGCTATGTTAGGTGGGCAAAATTGCTATATAGTGAACCACTGGCCAGGGTGCGCACAGGATCGGTGATATCTGAGAGATGGCAACTTAGCAGGGGCACCAGAAAAGGGTGCCCTGGTCCCCGATGTTATACATTCCAGCCCTGGAGCCCCTAGCAGTGCACCTTAGACAATATGACATGATAGGTATTGAGGTAGGGGGAGAGAAACATCTAATATCCTTGTATGCTGATGATTTGCTACTATATCTGAAATATACGGAAGAAAATCTTCAATATATTCTAGAGGTTATGGAAAGGTATGCAGAACTGTCCGGCATAGCGGTGAACCCCCAAAAATCGAGCATGTTCCCATTGGGGAGCTACAGAGGAACCCCTCTGGAGCGGTTGCCAATGTTGTCTGTACCATGGGCGGTTGATTCCTTCCGCTACCTCGGAATAGAGGTGTATCACACGGTAGAGAAGGAACACTTGCATAATACCGAGGTGGCTGTGGGAAAAGTCCGAACAAGTATGAAGTTTTGGGAGAAGTTGCCGCTGGCGATGATGGGACGGGGGGCGATGCTCAAAATTGTGGTCCTGTCCACGCTGTTACATTTCTTCAGTAATATACCGTACTTGATACCCAAAACGTTTTTTGTCAAACTGAATAGCATGTGCAGAGACTCCCTATGGCATGGCATGGCACTCGAAATAGAGTGGCGCTATGGAAGCTGCAGAACTTCTATGATAGAGGGGGCATTAAGCTGCCAAACTTTGAGGCCTATTATGTGGCTGGTCAGTTGCAATATGTAACCAAATGGCTTTCTGATGAAGTAACTCCTGAACTTAGGCTGTTTGGACAGGACTGCACTCCGTTTTGTCTAAAGGAGATTTGGTTGCCTAGACCTGAAATGAAAACGCCCAGGTATGATGTTGCTTGGGTGGAAGATGTGGCATAGAGTATGCCGACTGATGGAGAACCCGTACCTGTGTTCCCCACAAGTGCCGCTAGTGGCCTTAGCAGGGGGAGACAACTAACCAAGAATGATTATCAGGACCTATTGGGAATCGGTCGGGCTGGTCACATTGGGAGATGTATGGCAAGAGGGGACCATTAAGGATTTCGAAGAACTGGGGGAAGAGGCAGGCCTGCACAGAGGCCAATCTGTCACGTATTTTAGGCTAGTCCAGATTATTCGTAAAACCTGGCCAGAGACTGTACTGGCGGAGGAGCCAGACGCCATTATGGGGACAATATATGACACATCAGAAGGTCACGAGATCTCTAGATTATGAGATGGTGATGACCCGGGTGGGGAAGGATTTGACACATTTGAGGCTGGACTAGGAAGCGGAGGTGGGGGCACAGATGACCGATCGGATGTGGGAGCGTGCTATGGGATACCACAAGAAAGTGTCCAGAAACGCCAGATTGCAACAAATAGTTATACATAACGCATAGAGCCTATATGACCCCAAAGAGAATATCCAAGTTTGTAAATGCAGGAAGACAAGCATGCCCAAAATGCGATAAAGAAGACACTGATATGACACATCTGTTCTGGTCCTGCCCAGTGATTGAAGATTTTTGGGGGGGAAGTGGCACAAAAAATAGCAGATAAAGGGGTCACTCTCAACATAGATACGGCCTGGGCCTGCCTGTTGGGAGGGTTTCCCAGACCACGGAATACTAAACATGTTGGGAAACTGAGGGACCTGGCATATGTGCTTGCAAAAAGGATTGCCATGGGCTGGAAGCAGTGCCACAAGCCACGGGTTGAGGTATGGTGGCGGGATTTGCAAAAATGGTCGGAGGCTGAAACGGTAGTATGGCAGGAGGCATGTAGCAAGAGCGGGGAGGAAGAAGTGGGTAACCTGATGGCATGGAGAGTGTTAGTAACAGGACTGTTTGGCACAGTAATGGATTCCGCAACTTCGGAAGAAAGTGATACCCGGCCGCATGCAGCAGATACAGAATGAGAAACGCAAACAAGCTCTTGAGGGGGGAGGGATTGGAGGAGCAGTAGTGCGCATTAATTGATGTTCATGTCTGTCGCAAATAATGCTGCTAGTTTGGTTTGTATTGTTTGTTTCTAAAATAATAAACTTAAAAAAAAAAAAAATCACACGCGTCGGTTCCTATCTTCCTTGCGAGCCAACCATGTTACGACGACCTTTGTTTAGAAGTTACCATGGTGGCGCTGCATGGCTGGGCAGGTGTTGTCAAAGCAACGCGCCGGCCTTACAGCCACTCCATTCAATTGAAAATACATGTCCTGCCATCTTGGCGTGGTGAAATGTTCTCGCCGATTCATAGACACATGCTCTTTTTAAGTATTTCCAGCCTCAGATAACGTTTAGGAAAGAAAGGTACAATGTTTTGTCAATTGGGGTTAAAAGAAATATATTTAATACTAAGCGTGTTGAAACCGGAAACAGTGTGCATGTTCTGCCCCAAAGAAAAACAGTGAATAGTAGACACTGTTCACTAAATAAGTTCACACTGTGGCTACTAACCCCAGTCTATATCCAAATGGTTATTAATGTAAAAAATATGCTGCACCTCTTTAGAGACATGCTCCGCTGAGAAGATCTCAACCTTTTAGTTTGTTTCCTTACTTGTGTGCTTAGAAGATCAAGAATATTTTGAGGTGCATGTCCAATACATAACTAAGATGGGTATAGTAAATTGCACAATGCTTTTGTTTTACAGGTGCATTCATCAATGATTGGCAAATAAATACTTGATTCTTAACTTAGTGAGAGAATGCGATTAAATAGCTTTGAAACTCATGCCCACACATTGCTAAATGTTATGATTCAGGTGCAACAGATTACGCAACTGCATACTAATTAGCAGGTTCATTCTTGGAAATTAACAAATGAGTAGCCATTTGGTGGCTTCGAAGCGCATGTCTACACATTAGGTTGGTTTTTTTTAAGACAAATATCTACTTGATTCAATAATTACAGGAAGGATGCCATTTCATTAGCAGAATTTAAACCAGTCACAGTTGAGTTCAAATAACAGATGATTTGAGCCTCAGCTTGTCTGAGTAATTTATCATCATCACCTCCTCTTCTACCAAGGACTACCTGTTGGAGTCCTATGAACATGATATGGGATTTGTCCTCCATTTGATGCAATGATTGCAATGTGATGCCAATGGAAAAATAGGGTCTTGGCTACCAATTTTAGCCAAATGTTCTCGGACCCTAATTCTCAATTCTTTGTGCTGCCTATGTAGGCCTTATGACACTTACACATTATACCATAAACTACAAATTTGGTTCTGCCGTTAATGCCTTGTCTGATCCCGATGATTTTGCCATTGATATCTTTGAATTACTTAGTTTTTTCATGGGCATATTTGCACATAGTGCATATTCCACATTTTCTAAAAGCAGTGTCTTCGGCTTTCAGCCATGATTGAACCTGCGTATCCTTAATGTTTGGTAATAGTGACACTCACAATGGTCTTTAGTGTTTCAGCTCGCTTAAAAATCGTAGCTAGTTTATCCCCATGTAACTTTTAATATGTTTATCCAATTTCAGTAAGTACCAGTGTTTCTGTAGAACCTTTTGTATTACATAGTGATTCTTACTGAACTTTGTAATAAACCTTACTACCACGTGTTTTGAAGATTTCTTCAAAAGACACACCCAGCTTGCTCTTCAGTATTGCTGATACCAGGGCGTGGATTACTCCAAAATGATTCTGATACCATCCTCCATGACAGCTGATCTGCAATTGTGGTCATTCGCCATCAACCTTTCAGTGGGAACCTCTTTCCAGGAGCCCTGCCCACAGGTTATGGTTACAACAGACTCCTCCCTTTTAAGGGTGGGGGGGGCAGCAACACTGCATCACCTCGAGGTATACGATCTGTGGACGCCCCAGGACGGAATGTACGAGACTTGTAACCACTGCAAATGGACTGTAAATGTTGCCCTGCAACACATACCAACTTACTTGCCAATGTCATCTAGTGCCGCACCTGGAGGGAACTATGAAGATTAACCAGCGTCTCATCTAGATGGGATCATGATTGTTGGCATGCTCTACACTCAGAATTCTTAACTCTGGCCTGCGTCGCATCTGGATAGAAAGGTGAATGTTTTGCATGGCGGTCCCCCGCACCCAACTCGGGCCGTTCCGATTAATGGAGGGTTACCGCAAACATGTATTAAAAATAGACCATAGATTGGACAATGCGACCTTTAAAGACAGGGCAACCGAAATTAAACAGAAGAACGATACAGAAAATAGTTAATGTACAACACTTGGAAGAATTGAGAACATTGGCCTGCCTTGTAGTTGGATAGGATTGTGAATGTTCGCATATGCCACACCTAGCCTGCGGTCAACCAGCACCAACCGAATAGTAAGTGTGGCAAGGGTGGGGACTGAAGCAATTACTTCAGGCCAGAAAGCCCTACCACC
Organism: Ambystoma mexicanum; assembly: GCF_040938575.1. NCBI lineage: Eukaryota > Metazoa > Chordata > Amphibia > Caudata > Ambystomatidae > Ambystoma > Ambystoma mexicanum. The sequence continues at coordinate 106,838,382 of NC_090938.1, read as the reverse complement.
TTCACTTAATAAACCTTAAATGTTTTTAAGTCACGTTGTACTGCGACATATTAGGTTTAAATGATTTTTCGTACCCTAACAACATCATAATACTGAACCTTGCATGTGCTCCCAAAATCATTCAGTGTGCTGAATAGCGTCAAAGTTGAACCTACAAAGTGTGCCTAATGGTGTCGCTGTGCTGAAGTTGAATTTAGAAAGTGTGCCTAATAGACCCTGTCCATCGTGTCACTTTATGATAGGTTATTTATAACGCGCTTAATACCCAGAGGTTCTAAGCGCGGACCTGGGGATCGAACCTGTGGTGCTCCGTGTCGTCTTGCTTCCAAGGCAAGCATGTTGCCGCTGAGCTATCCTGCGACAATATATACGTATGCCGCTATGTACACCCCCTGTCCTGCTCTTGCTTGGTCGCAGGTGCTTTACCGATAACCACCATATAACACTATTACGGCTACTCTCTCCTATACACCATCATTCAACTAGAACACAGCTATACTATGACGCATTCGGCCTAGCTGTTCTCATGCTAACATGACCCCACCAACACCTCATCCTAATAACAGAGCTAGCTGAGCACATACCAGCTAGCTTAGATGTCTTCTCAGGCCTAACGCAGCCAGAACTCAGTCTGGGTGTCCACCCTCCAGACTGAACACATCCAACTGATTTCCTCAGCACCACACCTACCGCTAAGAAGCAGCTATCATGCAATAATCACACCAGCTGCACAAACCCGCTGTTCCCGCGCACCATACAATTTCTACTGACTTGAACTTCGGTTCCCGATAGCTTTTAACCTACCAGCACTTTGAGGTCATACCAGTGACACAAGGTGCTCTATAAATGCCAAGTAACATAATATTAACAATTACCCAGTGTTCCTGGCAGTTTTCCTCCCATTTGAAAGCTTCCCAGGTCTTATCAACAGTGGTGCATATTTGCACTGACAATTCTGTAGCAATGTTCTACATCAACAAGCAGGGGGGGTCCCAGGTCCCCTCCTCCGGTGGATCTAGCTCTCCGGATCAGGAATTTGGCAGTCCAGCACAATGTCTGGCTACCTGCTGTGTACATTCCGGGTCAGATCAATGTTGCAGCAGACTCCCTGAGCCACCAGTCTGTGGCGAGTTACACGTGGGAGATGAACAGCGATGTTCTTACCAAGATCTACCAGCAATGGAGTTCTCCAGCCGTGGACCTCTTTGCAGCGGCAACAAACAGGAAACTGCCTCTTTATGCTTCCAGGGAATGCCTCAGAGCATCTTACTTAGGGTATGCCCTCGATTGCTTGGGACTAGGGGTGTCACGGTATTAGTTTTATGACGGTACGATAACCTTCTTGCCAAATGACGATATATCATGGTTATCGCGGTATAGCAGGTGGAGTTAACTAATCTTAACAAATATTTTCTTAAAAGGTCGTACATTGTCAGATTTATCATCACAAACAAAACCAGGCACCCAGGGCCAGAATTGGGTGTTTCAACATACTTTCCACTGAAATGCCACCCCTTGCTTCCACCAAACAGAAAAACACACGTATGGAGCGGAGGAGGGGGTGGAGGAAGCCCTGCTGCGACTGGCAAAGCAAACTTAATAGCTTTTCTTAAGTGGTCATTTAGGCTTTTAGCTCCCCCACTGGCTACTGGTGAAGATGAACATGTCATCTTGATAATCAGCATGCCACAGATCAATGGAGGCTGATGGTAGTATGCGCTTGTGCGCTTATTCACACACGTCTCTCTTTACGTTACAGCCTTAAGTTTACTTGCAGACCAAAAGGTGTTCAGTAATCACAGACATGTTACCCTTTGGTATGGCAGCAGGGAATACCCACAGAGATTAGTAAATTTCACAGTATGACTTATTATATGTAAATTCAATGATAGAACCAGGGAAATCCCCCATTGTCATATGTTTAGAAAACATTATCCATTATAAATATATAAACCACAAAGCTGCCAACCCAAAGTAAACCCTTTTCCTTCTTGGCACTGTATTTATTCTTCCTATTGCTAACATTTTGATTTTGCGTCAGGCACGTGTGGTTTATGGAATGGCATTAAAAACTGCTCCAACTGAAACTACTTGGCAGATGGCACATTCAACAGTGCAAGACCAAGACTGCGCAGCACTTGCTTACTGCAGCCTTTACAAATCCGATTGAAAAGCACACTTAACGGTATTAACGGTATAAACAATGTGACGGTTATTATTGTTCAATTAAGTGGTTCACGGTATCTTTAACGATATCCCGTAATACCGTTACATCCCTACTTGGAACATCATGAAGGCTTACGCCTTCCAGCGTTTGTTTAATTGGTCGCTCTGGAAACTCAGGAGTACTTCCAACTGCACTCTCCTCTTCATAGCTCCTTGGTGGCCAGCCAGGTTCTGGTTTTTGGAGCTGCAGCAACTATCGATATGCAACCCAATCAGTCTGCTGCAGGTTCCTGACCTCCTCCACCAGAGCAATTACCAAGTGTGGCCCTCCCTCCCCACAATCCTTCAGCTTGGCGGCTTGGTACCTGAGTTCAGGTCCTTAGCGCAGTTTAGCGCAGTTTAACCTTTCAGGCAGCACGTAAGCCTTCTACGAGGTCTCGGTACAAAAGCAAATTGCTTCGTTTTTGTCATTGGTGTCTAGCTAAGCGGCTTGATCCACGAAAGGTTTCTATTGACTGTCCTTTTCTTTTCTATCAGACCTTGCTGTCTCTGCCATCCACATCTTATCGTGCAGCACGTACCTATCAGCCATTGCAGTTTGTCTACAGACAGTTCCTCTCTTTCACTGGCAAACCCAGTAATAGGGGCATTTCGCAGGTCTTCATCCCTTTCCGCCGATCAGGCCTCGCCCGGAATAGTATCTGAACCTGTTCCTCCCCGCTTTGTTATATGCCATTTGAACCTATTCCTTTCTTGGAAAGTGGCCTTCTTGATTGTGGTTACATCTGTGAGAAGCATACGTGAGCTTCAAGCTATATTCTTTTGAACACCCATTCCTAATTGTCCACAAGGATATGGTGGTGCTTCGCACTCATCCTTCTTTACTTCCACGTTTTTTTCCAGAGTTCCACATAAATCAATGTCCTTACTAGTTTTCTATCTGAATCCGCTCTCAGATGCAGAGGGTTCTACACAACCTAGACGTCAGACAAGCTATGAAGTTCTACCTTGACAGAAAAAGCAAATTAGATGTTTTTCCATACGTTGTTCCTTTTGGTGACCCTAAAGGGAAACCAGCTTTGAAAGTGTTCATTTCACGCTTGATTTCTTCATGCATCTCAGAGGCTTACACAATCCAAGGCCTTCTGCCCCCAAAGGGCGTTCATGCACATTTGATACGTGTGACAGTGGCTGCTGTTGCCTTCCAGAAATGTCCCTTGGGATTTCATAGCCAGGGCTGCTACCTGGCTTCCCCTTTGGCTTTTTGCAGACACTATTGTCTTGGCCTGATCTCCGGGGCTGATACCCAATTTGGCCAGGCAGTTATTATGAACCTGTTCGGGTAAGGGACACTTCCATCCTCCCATTTCTTTTGTCAGTGCTTGGTAATCTGCCAAAAATAGAGTACAGAGGATGGGACGTATGAGTATATGAGTATAACAAAGTTACTCACTGTAGTGACTACCTTATTCCTAGTCCATAGTCCCCTTTCCTCCATACGCTCGCCCACTTTTTCTTTGGCGTTAGAAAAGGACTGAAGGGTGAGTGGGGTGGAGATCAGGAAGGCGGGGGCTACGGTCACGTGTGGTGGCCCCGCGTACATATTTTATTTTTGATGCTTCAAAAGTGCTCTGGTCCTGTCTCAATGGACGGAATGTCCTAAAAGTATGGCAGAAAGACTGTGGACTAGGAGTAAGGTAGTTGCTACGGTGAGTACATTTGTTAGTTCCGCTGATGTTATGCAACGGCCAGCTACAGACAGCATTTGAAGAGTTGCGGAATGTACATGTTCACACTGCCCTCTGTGAAATTATGAAATGAAAATCAACATTGAAATCACTTAAATCCACTGCCATCATGCCACTTGTAGGTAAACCGAAATGTTAAGTTTATTGTGCTTTTCCTGAGCCAAAACGATTTGGCCAACTGAACAGTAGGGGTGTCATGGTATTAGTTTTATGACGGTACAATAACCTTCTTGCCAAATGACGGTATATCATGGTTATCACGGTATAGCAGGTGGAGTTAACAAATCTTAACAAAGATTTTCTAAAAGGTCATAAACTGTCAGATTTATCATCATAAACAAAACCAGGCACCCAGGACCAGAATTGGGCTTTTCAAACATACTTTCCACTGAAATGTCACCCCTTGCTTCCACCAAACACAAACACACGTGCAGAGAGGAGGAGGGAAGAGCCCTGCTGCGACTGGCAAAGCAAACTTAATAGCTTTTCTTACGTGGTCATTTAGGCTTTTGGCTCCCCCACTGGCTACTGGTGAAGATGAACTAGTTGCCATCTTGATAAACCTGCACGCCACAGATCAATCGAGGCTGATGGTAGTATACGCGTGTGCGCGTGAACACACACAGCCACTCTCTTTATGTGACAGCCTTTAGTTTACTTGCGGGCCAAAAGGTGTTCAGTAAACACGTACATGTCACCTTTGGTATGGCAGCAGTGAATACCCACAGAGATGAGTGAATTTTGCAGTGTGACTTATTATATGTAAATTCAATGATAGAACCAGGGAAATCCCCCATTGTCATATGTTTACCAAACATTATCCATTATAAATACATAAACCCCAAAGCCGCCAACCCAAAGTAAACCCTTTTCCTTCTTGGCACTGTATTTATTCTTCCTATTGCTAACATATTGATTGTGTCAGGCACGTGTGGTTTATGGAATGGCATTAAAAACTGCTCCAACTGAAACTACTTGGCAGATGGCACACCCAACAGTGCAAGACCAAGACTGCGCAGCACTTGCTTTCTGCAGCCTTTCCAAATCAGACTAAAAAGCACACTTAACGGTATAAACGGTATACCGATATAAACAATGTGACGGTTATTATTGGTCAATTAAGTGGTTCACAGTATCTTTAACGGTATACCGTTATACCGTTACATCCCTACTGAACAGCAACATGGGCAGTGCACTAGTAATGAGCTGGATTTCTGTCTGGTAGGAGTCCACATGCAGCAGCCATAAATTGCATTCCATGGTAGCTGACACTACATTGACCCTAGTAGAAAGTAATGTATTTGAGACTGTTGCATTGCTGATCAGTGACTTAGAATTGGTTTTCCGTAAACTATGCATGTGATTTGCAAGTTTTCCTGGGGAGGCCATGTTAATGTATGTGTGACATCTAGAGGATTAAACTGTAACCCTTCATCCTGAAAAGGGAGTGTTGAAACAATCCATTGTAGAAGATCAGCAGTGTTTGACTGATCCCATTGTTGATTACAGCCCATATTCTGATTACATTTTGTGTGGATGGGTGCAGTTGCGCACCCAAGCTTTAGTAAATTTTGCATAGCAGTTATTTACAAAGCATGCACCATCACTGCTTTTTTCTATTCTACTTGCGCACCCTTGATTGCAGTGCTGACGACAATTAACTGCAGCAGTATGATGGTACCCTCATTAAGCCAATTCATCAGAGCTGGCTGATTAGCAGCCCGTCTAAGCCCAGAGTCCCACGTGGTGTCCGATTCATTAGGCAATACCCTTCCTTTTTTAATCCTTACATGGGAGGCTCATAATGTAGCAGATCTGCTGGACGTCTGTGTTGGCCCTAAAAAGGGCCATGCTCAAATTATGGATTCATATCTTAATGATCCCGTTCAAGTTTACAGATTGGAAACCCTACTGCCTAGCATCTGTTCAACCTGAAACTTGCTGCTTCTGATTCTGTAACCAATAATTTTACTGTTGCACACCATCACGTCCTCATGTGAATCAAGCTATTCGACTCACGGGCAGGCCCCTTTTTTAACTCCTGAGGATACCGCAAGGATTATTCCAACCAATATACACATTCCCAGCAGCATTAGATAAAGCCTTCTATTCATCAATAACCGCTTTATGAGGGGGAAGAACAAATTAATGAATTACATGCTGAAGGCTGTAAGCAGGTGGAGGGAGCACATTTGTATAGTCAGCCAAGTGGTGGGTGGTAGGGTGCTTGGGTGTAATTAACACCCCTTTGCGTGTGCCTCTGTTTTGCTTTCCCCTGTACTCCTACGTCCCGTCCCCTTTCCTCCATACTTATGGGACATCTCTCCGTCCTGTGGGACAGGACCGGAGCACTTTGTAAAAAGCATCCCAAAAAATGTTTTAAATCAGTCCTTTTCTCCACTCGTTCGGGACTGGACGCTCTTGCATGCGTGGAAGGTTTTCTTCCCCATTTTCCTCTGTGGCTCTCGCTAGCGATAGTGTACTAGTCTGTCTGTCGTACAAATTTGACTTAATCGTGTCACTGACTTTTTGCGAGGGCGGATCCCCATCCTTTGTCTAGAGTATTTGGGTCCGGATCACCGTTAGGACTCCTGTTTTTACTGTGATTCCCTTTGGGTCCGGGCACTTCAGCGTCAGTTGGAGCGGTGGGAGGAGGTGTTCCGACGGACTCCTCCTTCGCATTTTCAAGTGTTTATCGACAAAAAGAAGAAACGCAGGTAAGTTCTTTACTTTTCACAGCACCCCGGCTGGGAGACACCTTCCCAGGTTCTGCCCGAGCCGGGAGGGGCGTTGATCGCTCTGTCACCGGGGATTGCCCAGAGGTGCCCGTTGGGCCTAATAATTCTACCAGAGTTTTCTCCGAGGGTCTCCATAAGGGGCCTGTGGATACCGGACTATGCTCCGAGGCCCGTCCTGTGGGGGCTGCTTGTAGACCCAGTTCTACTGAGTCGTGGGGTACCGGAGCTTGCGCTGAGACCCCTCTGTCGGCTTCCCTCAAATAAGACGGGGGTTCGCCCCGAGGCCTCGGTGGGGCCTGGTGTTACCGAACGGATGTTCAAGGCCCGCGCTAGTAAGGCTGTTACTGGACCTGGCTCCGAGGTCCCTCGTACTGAGGCTAAGGTTACCAACATTTCTGAGAGGCCTGGCAAGGCCTTATCGGTAAAGGTTGTTTCTCACTGTTCCTGCTCTTGCGGCGACGCCAGATCTTGTTGAGGGGGCAAAGGAGAGTTCTTCTTTCACCGGCAGTGCCGAGGTGCTTCCTGGGAAGGCTAATTTGGCGGTTGGTATGTCGCAGAAACATTCCAGGCCTCATAGTACCGGCTCTGCCGAGGTTCCTTAAGTTAAGGCTAAACTTAAGACCCCTGATCCATCGACGGGGACCCCTGCCTCACTTCCTCACGGGCCGCAGTTCCCCTCAGGTGATGACAAAATGGCGACCGTTCCCGCCACGACCACGACAGCCATTTTGGGCGCTACCCCTACAACTACGCCATCGGCCTCAGGTGTAGGGCTTGGCTCTGTGGGTGAACCTTGTGCGCATCCCTATCGGCCAGTCTGATTGGACCACTTGGATGCCCCTTCCGCACAATGTTTCGTTGCCTGTGGGGGTGGCACCTTTGATTTTTGTAGATACGTCGGGTGATGGGCCGGTGTGGCAACCTTCCCCGTTACGTCCCTGCAATTTATCCTCCTCATGAGAGGCCTCCTTTGATTCCAAAACAGTTCCCGGAGGACACCTTTTTCGGCAAATTTCAGACGCTCATGCGTACCGACCCCATTAGGGAATATTTCAAAGGGCTTTTTAGGGAGATATGTCCACCCGCGTCTCTGGCTCCACCCGTTCCTCCGGTGGTTCTGCCGGTGCCTTCCTTGCCTACGGTGCCTTCCCCGACTCTTCTGCCTTTGCCCACTTTGTGGACAAGGCAGTGCCCGACACGGCTCAGCAGGATCCTGACCTGTTGGATGACGCGCAGGACAACAAGGACCTGCCCCGCTCTATTAGAGCTTTCCATGACCGGGTACTGGACATGATGTACTTCTTGGATGTCCCGGTGCCCGAGGCACCTGCTCCACAGGAGGGCGTGCTTTCTGGGGCGTTCACCCTGTCTCCTTTGGAGCGTACCGGCCTGTTCTTACAGAAGGACGTTCTGGCTGAGGTCCGTAGGTTTTGGGAAAAGCCATACTCTGGACTTTTTGTCAATAAGAAAATTGACGTGCGATACAGGCTGCACTCTTCGGAAGAGGTGGCTTGTCCGCCCCCCTCCTCCACGGTGGTGGCTACGGCTACCTTACAGTCCAGGCCTGCAGCATCCTCTTCCACGACGGATACTCGGGTTCTGGGGAAGGACAAGCTCCTCGACTCCCCTGGGAGGAAGATTTTCGCTAACTCGGCCTTGCAGCTCCGGCAGGCCAATGCTGAACTAGTGTTAGCGGGGGCTAATATGCGGATGTGGAAAGGTCTGTCGGAGTTTGAGGAGTTAATTCCGGTCGAGCAGCTGGAGGATTTTAAGACTGGATTATCCGATGCCAGGGTCTTGGCCCGGGATCTCCTGGAGGCTGCGGCTCACCATGTAGACACCTCGGCTTGGGAACTTATGCTGGGGGTTGATACCTCCCGACAGGCGTGGTTGCATGCCACCAAATTTTCAAAAGAGGTACAGGACAAGGTGTTGGACCTTTCCGTTTAACGGTAAGGAGTGGTTTCATTCTACAACGGATGTAGAGCTGACAAGACGAAGGATAGCACTCGGACAGCTAAGTCTGTCGGTCCTAGTTAAAACTCCATTTAAAAACCAGAGACCGTTGTCGCAGAGTCGGCCCTCCTGGTTTCAGGGGCTTCCTTGACCGGAAATCTCGTAGAGTGGATACCCCTTTGGGGAATAACCGCCGGAGGCTACATTGGACTCGGTTTTTCTCCCGCTCCTCAGCCTCCTCCTCAGGTTCAGGTGGCAACACAACTGAAAAACCTACAAAATGAGGGTTCTCCGCGCTCGCACGAGACCCCGGTGGGAGGACGCATTGCGTCTCATTGGGAGGCGTGGCAGACCATCACCGAAGACAGATGGGTCTTGTCAGGCACTCGGGCGGGCTTCCGCTTACCCCTACCCCACCCTTCAACCCTCCTTTCCAGCTGTTGGGATCACCTCCCTGAATGCCGAGGTGCAGAAACTTCTGGGCCTCAGAGCTGTGGAACCCGTTCCTCTCGAAATGAGGGGAGGGCTTCTAATCCCGGCTGTTTACGGTGCCCAAACCCAACCAGGCTGGCCTGCGCACCATCCTAGACCTTTCCCAGTTCAATCTTTTCCTACCCCAAGAGAAATTCAAGATCACGCCCAGCCAGATACGGTTTCCTTTCAGATGGGCGATTGGCTCAGCGTTGTGGATCTTCATCTTCATCTTCAATATACATGCATATTCTGATTTGGAATCCACACAGGAGGTATCTCCGTTTCTCTTTGGGAGAGGAGCACTTCCAGTTTCGAGTGCTTTCTTTTGGCCTCGGCGCTGCGCTGCATGTCTTCACGAAGATGTTGGTGATTGCGGCCTATCTTCGTCTGCAGGGTATCCATGTGTATCCGTTTTTGGACGACTGGCTGTTACGCAGCCCTTGCCTGTTGAAAGCCGCATGCAATCTTCAGTCTCTCCTACAGCTCCTGTTCCATCTTTGGCTGTCGGTGAACTGGCGGAAATCTTCCATGATGGTTTTGCAGGATTTGCTTTTCCTGGGTTTTCGCTGGAACACGATCGACTGCAGAGTGTACATGGCCGGGACAGAATGGTGGATCTGTTAGCCATGTGTCGGATGTTTGCGCAGTCGGAGAGCATGTCGGCCTGGTGGTTGCAGAGGCTTCTGGGCCTCATGGCCTTGTGCGTATTGGCTCTTACTCTTGCTCGTCTCAAGATGAGGCGGACTCGGATGGCTCTTCAGAGTTCTTGTCAGGCTGTAGATCCAGACTCCAAGTTGATGATAATGATTCCGGCTTCCATGAGAGTGGACCTGGAGTGGTGGTCGTCTCTCAGCAACCTGTCGGTGGGTGCAGGGTTTCAGGACCCAGCCCCTACGGTGACGGTCACAACAGACTCCTCCCTTCTAGGGTGGGGTGCGACGTTGGATCTCCTTCAGGTCTCGGATCTTTGGTCGCCTCAGGACAAGCTCCTCCACATAAATCTGGAGCTTCTGGCGATCTTCCTTGCGCTCAGGGCGTTCAGACAGATCATTGCCAACAAGGTGGTCAATATACACATGGACAATGTGGTGTCGATGTATTACATCAATAAGCAAGGAGGAACCGTGTCTCCCCACCCCCCCCCCCCCCCCCCCCCCCCCCACCACTCGTGGAACTGTCCATCCAGATTTGGGAGTGGGCTGTGCTTCATGGTGTCTGGCTGCTTGCAGTACACATTTCGGGCCAGCTGAATGTCACAGCAGATGCCCTCAGCCGGCAGACAATGGTCAGCTACGAGTGGGAGTTGAAGGCGGAGGTCCTCTCATGGATTTTCCTGCGTTGGGGCACACCGGAATTGAACCTCTTCGCTACAGCGGTAAACAAGCTTCCTCAGTACGCCTCCTCTCTGGGGGATGCTCTCAAAATTCCATGGCACAACATGAGGGCTTACGCTTTCCCGCCTCTGGTTCACCAAACGATTTGCAAATTGAAGAACTTGGTGAACTGTTCTCTTCTGATCATAGCCCCGTAGTGGCTGGCCAGGTTTTGGTTCTCGGAACTTCAACACCCGTCAGTGTATCTGCCGATCAGGTTACCGGTGACCCCCGATCTGCTTCACCGGGGGGGGGGGGGGGACAGCAGCTGTGGCACCCCTCCCCACAATCGCTCAGCTTGGCGGCATGGTGCTGGAGTTCAAGTCTTTAGGTCATCTTGACTTTTCTGCGGATAACATGCGGATTATCCAGGCAGCCAGAAAACCCTCGACTAGGTCCCAATGCAGAAGCAAATGGCTCAGGTTTTGTCATTGGTGTTTAAACAAACAAGTGGACCCAAGGGAGGCTACAATTGACATGGTACTGTCCTTTGTATCCTTCTTAGCTGAGTCGGGTGTTCACGGTCTGTCATGCAGAACTCCTCTTTCAGCGGTTTCCGCTTACCTTTCTACAGAACAATGCTCTTACTCTGTGTAACCCAGTGGTTAAGAGGCATTTTGCAGGCTTGACACGCCTTTATCCTCCAATTCGTAAGCCTCACCCGACGTGGGATCTAAATGTGGTCCTGATGGCGTTGTGCCATAAACCTTTCGAACCGATGGCTACAGTGGCCCTCAAGTACCTGTCCTGGAAAGTGTCCTTTTTGGTCGCCGTTACGTCAACAAAGCGTGTGAGTGAGCTCCACGCCTTCTCGGGGGAGCATCCCTTCTTGGTCTTTCACAAGGATAATGTGGTCCAAGGGACAAATCCTGCTTTCCTGCTGAAGGTGGTATCTGAGTTTCATCTGAATCAGTCGATCTCCCTGCCGGTCTTTTTTCCGAACCCTGTCTCATAGGCAGAAAGGGTTCTGCACTGTCTCGATGTCAGAAGGTCTCTGGTTCTATCTGGACAGAACATCGGAACTTAGGAGTTCTTAACTCTTGTGACCTTTGGGTAACCCACAAGGTAAGCAGGCCTCCAAGGCGACTATATCTCGGTGGATCACCGCCTGCATTACGGAGTCTTACACCGTCCAAGGGCTGAAGCCTCCTAAAGGTATTCGTGCACACCTAGTGCGGGGGAAGGCAGCCGCTGTTGCCTTTCAGAAATATGTCCCGAGAGACCACCACGAGAGCGGCTACTTGGGCCTCCCCATCTGCTTTCTGTAAGCATTGTCGTCTAGACATTAGCTCTTGAGCTGATGCTCAGTTTGGTCAGGCTGTGCTAAAGAACCTGTTTCAGTAAGGTTTTTTTCCCATCCACCCATAGGTCCTGTAAGGAGTACTTGGGTATCTCCCATAAGTATGGAGGAAAGGGAACGGGATGTAGGAGTATAACCAGGTTACTCACCGTAGTGACCACCTTACTCCTAGTCCCCTTTCCTCCATGCGCCCGCCTGCCGTCCCCTCTAATAAGGTTCCTCTGTTATTGCTAAAGGGTCTTTGATCTGGCGATAGAAAAGGACTGATGGGCGATGCGCGGGGCTGATATGAACAGTTTCGGCTGCATGCCAGGCCCCACGCAAGAAAGAGCAGAAGGACAAGTTTTTAAAGCATCCAATTTTTTTTTTTCCCTCAAAAGTGCTCCGGTCCCGTCTCACAGGACAGAGAGATGTCCCATAAATATGGAGGAAAGGGGACTATGGGCTAGGAGCTAGGAGTAAGGAGGTCACTATGGTGAGTAACCTGGTTATTCTATAGGCTGTGCATTTGGTACTTATTTGTGAATAAAGATTTCCTAAAATGAAAGGAACTCTGTAGCATTGGACGTGGTGTGTGTATATGTATATATGTATATATATATGTATATATATATATATATATAACTGGATGCTATTCTATATAAGGGTTCATTTGTGGATGACATTTTATATAGATGGGGTTATTTGTGGAGTATGAATGGTCAAATGGGAGCTTTTGGTCGTTGGTATATAAGTCTCAATTGGTGGTGTGCATTCATGTGTACAACTGGTGGGCATGGTTTTGTATTTAAGAAATTAGGTGCTTCTGCACAGTGTTTGAATCGTAGTGTAGCGTGATATGATTGTATTAATGACATTCGGCTTACACGTTAGTATTTTATTTTTCACCTGGCTGTTACAAATCTCTGGTACATAATCTGGTCGGTATTGAACAATTTTTGCCATCTTTTTTTTATTAATTAACTAGATGTCGGCCTATGCAAAGCATGTGAATCTAAGCGGATACAAGCATCAGAAAGACGATAACCAGTATGTAATGTCATGCTACCATAGTGACTACTGTACTTCTAGTCCGGAGTCCTTTTTTCTCCATATTCCCCCTTTCATCCACCTTACAAACCTTATACTGGGCAAACCTCAGCAGTTGGAACATGACTGAAGAGGGGCCTGAGATGGGGTTTGGTGATGGGGGCTCTGAGTCATGTGCCGGGCTCTACATCATGTGCCGGGCTCTGCGTGAAGATAATAACATTTTATTTTGTGCTGCTTCAATGAAAATGATTGTCTTGTCCCGTTGGACGGTATGTCCCCAGACATATGAAGGAAATACTCTGACTAGAGTACATTAGTTGTTGCAGTGAATAACGTTTACTTTCGCCCCTGACGTCACCATTAAAGAATTAGCTGACTTATCAAGTCATCATGAACATTTCCTTGAAGGTCTTAACTCTTAGGGATATCTTAACGTTTCTTTAACTTTTTTTCCCCCCCTTATATCTCACTTAAGAGATTTGTTTTGACCCAACATTTTTTGAATTTACGTCTATTAGCACCTTGGAAGTGGGGTGCTGGTCATTACAGGATACTTGGAAGGTGGGCTGTATTAGATGGTACACGCCTGTGTTCTGAGCAGCCTGGGCGCTGATGGCCAGTGCTCCCTCCTCCCCCTCACGTCTTAGCACCCGTGTAGTTTCCTATACGGGTGCTAAGGGTTATATTTTGTTTGTTTAAATTAAGCACCTTTGCTGCGCAGTGCTTTCCGAATCCCATTTTCAATGTTTAGGTCAGTCATCTACATTGAAAACTGATTTGGGATCTGAGGTGCCGGTATGTTTTTTTTTTCCTTTTTTAATTTAATCTCACCATTAGCACCCTTCTAGGGAAGTACATGGGTGCTAATGACATACCCCACGGCGGCGGGCAGACTCTTCGCTCGGGCCCTTAACTTGTGCAGCGTGCTGTTATCAACATAGTGGGCCTATCACCTCTGGGCATATTACCCCTATATACACAATTCCTTAGATGTTGATTTTTTTGTGTTGGTTGAAGGGGGAAGATTCTTGGTTGGAACATTTGGTGTCATCGTAATGGTGGAAGCAAGAGAAGTCTGCATCGTTTGTATCAAATTGTGATTCACTACTCTGAGAAGCTTGTACCACATTCTCGAATGTTTATTATTTAGCTTTTATAAAAGCACGCAGCAGCCCGTGGGCATCGTGGCACTGTTACAACATTGAACTTGAATTGCATATACATACACATTTTCATGTAAATGTATGGTACAAACTTAGTTGCATTTCGTCCAGGAGCATATGTTGGTTGAAAAGAGTGGTTTTAAGAGTTTTGCGAAATGCTGTGAGGGAGGTCTCTGCTCTGAGCTGTTAGGGAGGGAGTTCCAGAGTTTGGATGCAATGTGTGGGAAGCCGATGCCTCCTGCTTTAGCTCTGCGAATGTGAGCGATGCATAATTGATAGGCATGGTTCTCTTGGGGCAAGAAAAAGTGTCACTTGCAATGGTTTCCGAGAGGTAGGGCGGGGCACAGGTTGAGGCATTTATGCATCAAGGTTAGGGTCTTAAGGGTGATCCTTTCTCTTACGGGAAGCCAGTGGGCATCTCTCCTGGCCTGTGAGATGTGATCTCTTTGGGATTCTGAGGGCTATTCTGAGAGTGTTTTGGACAGTTTGAAGGCGGTTTAAGTTTTTAGCGGAGGTGCCAGCCAAGAGGACATTGCAATAGCCTAGTCTTGCCCCAATGGTGGCTCTTGCCAACGATAAACAGTTCTGGTTGGAGAGGAAGGGAGCGACCGTGTTCATGAGTTTGGTAGTGTGAGCGGATGCAGAGGCAATGGCGCCAACTTGCCTGGTCGTGGAAAGAGTGGAGTCTTAAGTAGACCCCCCAGTGTTTTGACTTGATAGGAGACCTTGTTAATGGAGTTGTAAATGGAGAAGTTGCAATATTGTTGGTTGAGTATGGCTAGTGTTTCTTTTGGGCCCAGAATGGTTATCCCCGTTTTGTCTCTGTTAAGGCACAGACTATTGGCCGCCATGCAGGCTTGGATGGAGTAGAACCTGGAGAGTACTATGGTGTCTTGGTCATAAGAGCTTGAGAGAGGCAGGAGTACCTGCATATCATCGGCATAGTTTGTGTAAGGTATGCCGAAGGAGTCTAGTTTGTCAAAAAGGGGTTTGGTGAATAAATTGTAGGGTGTTGGGGCTGTGCAGGAGCCTTGTGGGACACCACAGTGGATGGTGGAGGGTTCTGCGTTGGCTAGTTCAGAGAAGACTTTTATGGCTCTGCCTTCCAGGAAGGTGGTGATCCCTGATGAAGCATTGTCTGAGAAGTGTGCGGCGTGGGTGTGAGGTGTGTGGTGAGGGTTTTGTAATCTACAGTGTCAAAGGCGGCCGAGAGGCCCAAGAGAAGGAGAGCCGGTTTGCCTTTGTCCATAATAGTGGTAATTTGGTTTTTGAGGTCTAAAAGGGCTGTTTCTGTGCCGTGACCTTTGCGGAAGCCAGACTGCCTCTTGCCCAGGATGGTGTTGGTTTCTATGAAGTGCTGGATTTGAATGTGGGCTGCTTTTATCCATGATTTTGAGGAGTAAGGGGACCGTGATAATGGGTCTGTAGTTGGTGGTGGATCGAGAGGGGGGGGGGTCTAGGGTGGGTATAAGAGTGGGCGAACCCAAGCTTCTTTGAGGCTGAAGGGGACAATACCTGTCGGGAATGAGGCATTAATTAATGCCGTTAAGAGTAGCTAGGTATTCAGCGCAGTCCTTGATGATGGCTGGGGACAGATGTCTCCTTTGCAGGTGGCGGGCTTAAGGCGACGAAGGAGATTGCAGACTTCCCTTTTGGTAACGTCATGGAAGGAGAAGGGAGTTTGTCTGTGCGTTGGGGGTTGGAGTATGCTGAATGGGTTGGTTGGTCTTGGGTAGTGCCGTAAATTGCGATTGAATTTTTTGTTGGAGCAGTTTGACTTTGCTAAGTAGGGCGGTCTGAATGCTGGAGCACCATGCTTCATCTTTAAAGATCTCAGGGCTGGTGGATGGGGTAATGAGGTCTCGGAAGATGGTAAACAGTTCTTTGGGTTGTGAGTTGGCCTTATAGATTTGTGTGTTAAATGAGTTAGATTTGGCTAAGAATATGCCGTGTTTATATTGGTAGGATATATTTTTGAATTCTGTTTTGAATTCTGTTTTGGTAGTCATTGGGGTTAAATTGCCATTTAGCTAGGGCGGTACAATTGCTAGAGCGTAGGGCTAGTAATTCATTGTTGAACCACGAGTTAGTGTGCATAGATTTTTCTTTTTTCGTCTCAATTGGGGCTAGGGCGTTAACAGCCTTGTTGGCGAGGATAATGGGGTCATTGAAGAAAGGGGTCCCGAGTTCCGCGATTTCGAGGAAGGGTCGGGGGGAGCATAGGTGAGGGTTTTGGTGGTGCATGTGGTCAGGAAGGTGAAGTGGATGCAGTTGTGGTCAGTCCAAGGGTACGCCACTTTAGAAATGTCGGAGATGGAGCAGTTGTGGTCTGCCACCCAGTCGAGGGTGCGGCCTTTGCAGCGTGTTGGGTTGTTTACTTTTTGTGCGAAGCCAAGATCTTTTAGTTCCTTAGCTAAGGTGGTTGCTGCTTTGTCTTTGGGATCACCCAAGCCTAGGTTGAGGTAGTCACAGGAAAGATTTGGTGGAGCTTTTAAGGTACTTGCTTAGTTATGCCGTCTTTAATATTACAGGCTGTTCCAAGTGAGTCAACCTCAAGTTGAAGTTGAGTCCGTACCCTAGTATGACTTGACTTCCATACTAAGATCATACAACCTCACCACCAATGATTGCAGGACCTAAATTCAATGCGGACGATGTAGACCCAAGACAAGCCCTGCAAGGCCATTGTTATTTGAGAGAAGATCCTTGATGTCTTATAAATACATACATACATTGCTGTAATTTACGTTTATGTTCTACCCATTTAGGCTGAGGTTGGGGTGGTTCCACATTACTCCTGTCACCACTCACTATGTCTAGTGGCCAGCGTATTAAGAAACATTACTTCGAGGGGATTGGGTCCTCCGACGTATTCCATATCTGACATGTAATCACCACAGCTGTGCTGCTTGTGGAAATCTTCTGCGTCCTGCGTCGATATGATGTAGCATTTGTAACGCGCCTATACACAAGTGTTTCAAGGCGCGACGAGGCAGGGAGGGGGGGGAACAAGGGGAAGACAGACAACGATCCTACTAGGCCAGGTGTCATTCAGACCGCGCAAGTGCAGGGGTAGGGGGAAGGGAAAAAGGGGAAGGGGGGAGGTGGGGAGTGCAGTACAAATAAGTAGAATAGAAATAAAATAATAAATAAATAGGGCCAGCTGGTGGCAAGTGCAGTCAAGTGCTGGGGGGGGCTGTAGTGATAGACAGTCCCGCAGTGCAGGGGTTGCCAGGGAGGCAGTGCAAGTGAAGAGTGACTGGGCCCAGGACCGAGGTCGGTGAGAGTGGCCCAGTTGCAGAATCAGTGCAGTTTTGGTGAAGGATTTAGCAGGGGAGAGGGAGAGAGAAAGCAGAAGTGAAGAGGAAGGTTTTGAGGTGCTTCCGGAACCGGAGATGGTTCTCCTCAAGTTTCAGGGAGGTAGGAAGGCTGTTCCAGAGGGAGGCCCCTGCCGCGGAGAGAGAGATCTACCCCCAGCTCGTTGCTTCGAGAAGCGGCTGACCCTGAGGGAGTTGGAGACGGATGAGCGTAGGGCTCGGGAAGGAAGATATTTAGGAAGAGAGAGTTGAAGGTATTTAGGCCCCAGGCCCCAGAAGGTCTTGTGGACAATGCAGAGGGTTTTGAACTTAATCTTCGCAGCCACTGGGAGCCAGTGTAGAGATTTCAGTCCTGGAGAGATACGGTCCCTCGGCTTGAGGCCAAGGACAAGTCTCGCAGTTCTGTTCTGGATGAGTTGCAGAGGGCGGAGAGTGGAGGCAGGCAGATTAAGATGGAGGCTGTTACAGTAGTCCAGCTTCGAGAGAACCAGGGCTCGGGAGACAGTGAGCTTCTGGGGGAAGGAGACGAAGGGAAGAATGCCTCTGAGGAGGTGCAGCTGGTAATGTGACTTCTTAGAGACGTCAGATATATGAGGAGAGAAGGAGAGTGTGGAGTCGAAGATGACCCCAAGGTTTTTTGCCTTGCAGGTAGGAGCAGGAAGAGGGCCAAGAGGAAGGCCATGAAGTCGATACGCCGCCCTCGAGGACCTCCGCCGACGTCACTGGATGCTATAAGTAGGATGCACGACGCCCGTAGCCTCATTCCGTTTTGTCCACGAATGTGTTCGCTTCAGAGATCTCGGCGCGCCTCGACTCTTTGGAGTTTCTGTTCTTTCTCAGTTCTTCGAACCTGTTAGTATCGTGAGATATATTCTTCGTGAAGATGTCTACCTCGTCTTCCACGCCGCGTCCGGGCTTTAAGAAGTGCAGGGACTGTGGGTCCAAGATGTTGGTGACGGACTCGCATGCCGCCTGCCTCTGGTGCCTCGGGGAGGCCCATGACACGGATGACTGTGTCAACTGCCAGTCACTCACGTCCAAAGCCTTGCAGGAGCGCAAGAAGTTGTCGGTAGCTAAGGTGTCCAAGCCACGGAAGTCGAGGTCTGCGGGGCTTTCGACGGACGATTCGAGGGTCGACTCTCCGCATCGTCGTCGGAAGTCTAGTGGGTCTCGGTCCCGGAATCGGTCCCGCCACTCCTCTGCCTCTTAGAGGCACTCCCGGAAGCACCGTCAACGGTCACCTTCCCCGTCCGAGGACTCCGCCCGTCGGCGGGTCACTTATCCCACCAAGCATGGGACGCCGGAGGAATGGGCTTCCTTTGGGAAGAAAATGTTAGCCATTCTCGAATCGCAGGGCACAAGTTTGTCCGCGCCTCTGAGTGGGGTCGTTTCTTATCAGTCGAGAGAGACTGCTCGCAAGCCTTCGGGCTCGGGTGGTTGGCAAGATTTGCGGTAGCGGTCCAGCTCGGACAAGGGGAATCATTCTCGTCCTGCCCGGTCCATGTCCCGGTCCTCGACGCGCTCGAGACCATGTGCACCTGCGGTGTCTTCGAGGAAGACGTCGACGCTGGTGGTGCCGAGGTCGTCGACGGACTCTTTCGAGGCCCCGCCTCTGAAGAAGTCGGCGCCCAGGCTGTCGAGGGACACACTCGGGGCTCCGGCCTTGAGGCCTGTGTCGACGCCATCGATGCTGTCGGCACCGCGTTCGACGCCGATTCACTCCGCCCTCGACCCCTTTCGTGGCCGTTTCGACAGGGGTACCCCGGGGCTTGGTGGAACCTCCCTAGAACGGCTCTGGCCAAGGTCAAGCATGGCTTTGTTCCACATTCTGTGCCTTCTTACCGCCATCTTGAGTTTATTTCAGAGGTTGATGAGGGCTCTGATGATGGCATGGTTCCTGATACGGTGCCAGACGAGATTCTCTCGGGCAATAGCCAGATTGAGGACCTGCGGCAGTCCCTGCACGTCTTCCCTACCGAGACGATCTGCTCTCACGGGTGGGGGGAAGGCAGGGGGGGGATCAGGTTCTCCATCCAGAGGTCAGATCATTAACCTTCACGCTTGGTTTCCGAAAGGTTGAGGTATAAGGATTGGGACCTCCCTGAAGATGTGATGGAGGTGTTGCTCTCAGCCAGACGGCCCGCAACAAAGCCCCTGTACCGTTGCCGTAAGTTCTGCGACTGGTGCAGGGTTAGGAATGTAGATCATTTTGCATGTGACATTCCCATGGTTCTGTCTTTTTTGCTTTCTTTGGCCCACAGGGGCTTGCAAGTGGGCACCGTTAAAGGTTACCTGGCGGCGCTCTCCATATTTAAGCGCTCATCTGAAGTGTTCCTATTTTAAAATTCCTTTAATTTCTCAGTTTCTGAAAGGGCTCACTAATGTGTTCCCTCAGTCACCTTTCCAGGTGCCTGGTTGGGATTTGAACCTTGTTCTCAAGTTTCTGATCGGTGCTCCGTTTGAGCCTTTGCATTCATGCCCTTTGAGACTGTTCACTCTTAAAACTGTATTTTTGGTTGTGGTCACTTCCGCTCGCAGAGTGAGTTAGTTACAGGCACTTTCAGTTAAGCCACCCTTCACTGCATTTCATAAGGACAAGGTTGTCCTTAGAGTTCGTCCTTCCTTTCTTCCAAAAGTGGTGTCGGAATTTCATTTAGGCCAGAAGGTTGTTCTTCCGGTGTTGTATCCTCCTCCACATCCTGGTAAGGAAGAGGAGAGGCTCCATGGGCTTGATCCTAGGAGAGCGTTGAGCTTTTATATTTCACGCATGTCCGAGGTCAGAGTGGACGATCAACTCTTCATTGGTTACGCTGGAAAGTGCTTGGGACAAGCTGTGACGAAGCAGACTTTGTCTCGCTGGATTATTTTGGCTGAGTGTTACTGCTTGGTGGGTAAGGACCCACCGGTCGGCTTGCGGGCCCATTCTACCAGGGGTATGGCTGCCTCTACTGCCCTTGATGGGTGTTCCTATTTGTTACATCCGTGATGCAGCCATCTGGGCTTTTGTACGTACTTTTGTACGTCACTACTCCCTCGATTCCATCCGTGGGCAGGAGCTGGCCTTTGGCAAGGCAGTCCTTTACTCTGCAATTTGATTGGGCATTCCAAATTTCTGTTTTCTAAATTTTTTTTCCCACCGCCTTGCATTGGTACTGCTTTGGGAGTCTGTCATAGATATGGAATACGTCGGAGGGCCCAATCCCCTCGAAGAACAAGTTACTCTTACCTGGTAACGTTCTTTCGATGGGATGGTCCAACGACGTATTCCATATGGCTCCCTCCCTGCCTTCCCCGCTACAGAATTTCTTATGCGATTGCAGCTTACGTTTCCGCAAGGCTTTGTCAGACTGGCAGAAGACTGGTGCCACACGTTCTGGGGAAAAAACTACAACTGAGGCTACGGTCGTCGTGCGTCCTTCTTATAACCTCCAGTGCCGTCGGAGGAGGTCCTCGAGGGCGGCTCATCGACGCAGGACGCAGACGCCGAAGATTTTCCAAAGCAGCACAGCTGTGGTGATTACATGTCATAGATATGCAATACGTCGTCGGACCATCCCATCGAAAGAACGTTACCAGGTAAGAGTAACTTGTTCTTTTCAAGGCTAGCCCATGTACGT
The DNA here is from genome assembly GCF_040938575.1 of Ambystoma mexicanum. Taxonomy (NCBI): domain Eukaryota; kingdom Metazoa; phylum Chordata; class Amphibia; order Caudata; family Ambystomatidae; genus Ambystoma; species Ambystoma mexicanum. The sequence goes on along the minus strand of NC_090938.1, from coordinate 106,817,498 downwards.
AAAAGGACCTCTGTTGAATTGGTGTGAGTAATCGCTTGCGAGGAAGTCTTCGATTGCAATGATATATTTAATAAGTATCATGCATCTGCTCGATAAACCTGTGAGAAGAACGTTTAATAGACTGTTTAAAAATATAAAAATGTTCAAACCTCAGTCTCGTAACTTCTGCAATGTAATTGGTTACTCTGAGGAGTTTTGGGCCTACGTAATCATCAATTGGTGAATAAGGAACTGAATACAAATGTGTGGTCTCCCTTTTGTACCAGAGAATATAACCTGAGGCAGCAGATTTTAAAACCTGAGTTATTCATGATTTAATTTTCACTATGTATATGCATGTGATAAAGATGAAGAAATCTCACTGGAAAATGTAACATGGTTCTTATTAAAGCTTATCCAGGGAAGAAATCCAAACTTGCAAGCTTATTGTGCAGCGCCCAATAATACAGTAACTGAGCAAAGCTTATATTTCAACTCTGCACCTCCTGCAATGAACTGCACTTATTCCGCACTGCGATTTGTGCTGCGTGACTGATTAGGAAGTCTCTTCCGCAGGGATAAAGATCACACCCACACCACCGTTCATGAACCTCACTGCACCGCAGTCACTGCCCCACTGCATGTAACTGCACTTCGACCAAATTTGTTGTGCTTTGGTAATTCGGGAGCGTCTCTAGTCCTTTGTCTGGATTTGACTGGTGGGTAGGTTATCTGGTAGGGATTCGTCCAGTAAAACAATGATTTTGCAATGGGACAGATAATCTATTCCGTTTTCTGATGTGGAGAGCGAGTTCCATTGACAAAACAGATTGCAGCAGTCTTTGTTCTTCCTGTGCCCTGGTTTGCTCCTGCCTAAGGGGGTGGTGTCTAAAGACTTGAAGGAGACTTTCCAAATTGAGCCAGTCTCAAGTATGCACTTGTTTGCAATACTCCTGTAGGGTTAGTCTCGAGTTCATATTGGTTTAGTGTACATTCTATCAGCCCAATTGGATCCAGTCTCTTTTGAGTTAGTGCATATGTGCTCATTAGCCTGTTATGCTCTGGAAAACGGCAAGGTTTTGATTTAGTCTGTGATCAAGCCATTGTGAGAACCAATGCACAAGACCATGGTGATCTCTTGAAGAGTAACACCAAGAAGGAAGAAAAAAAAACTTGATACATACTCTTGCCAAAACGTTCAAGTCAAGAGTATCATCCCCAAAAACTGGGACCTCATTAGATATGACAATACACTCAACCAGCTCTTCCACGATCCACCAATGATTGCATACAAGAGAGGGAGAAACATCAGGGACAAACTGATTAAGGCAGAAAGAACTAAACCTTGGTCCGGGCACGCTGTGCAAGCAGAAACATTGACCTTTGCTTGTCTAAACTGACAAAATTGTTCGACATAATCAAAGGAAACCACATCGGACACCAGTGAAAAAAACAATGCTAAGAAAACTATGCTACCTGTGATGCAAAGAATGTGATTTATGCACTTTGCTGTTCCTGCGGTAAATATTACGTGGGCAAGACCGCCAGAAAAGCCAAAGAGCGGTGGACAGAACACAAGTCTTGTATTAGGACTAAGAACATCAAATCGCCTGTCTTTAGACAGTTCAGAGACAACAAACGGCATTGCACAGAAGACAGTGGTTATCTTGAAAATCATACCCCCCCCCGTAAAGGAGGCAATCTACCAAAGATCCTAGCACAACGAGAACTATTTTGGATCCACAAATTGGATGCCATGACCCCTCTTGGGATGAACGAAGACTACTACCTAGGACCCTTTTTATAAAAACACATTTGGGTACAATACACCATTACTGACTAACATTCACTAATACAACATGGTGGGGATTTCATTACATAAAGACACAGACCTCATAAGCCATATGTCCCATCCCTTGATTTTGGGACCAACATTTTGTTTCCCGCCCCTCAAATAAAACCAAAAAACATTATTTTTAAAATCAATGTAATTCTGAAAATAATGTATTCCTGGAACTAGTATATTACAACTGGTAGATCTCAATTAGGATGGAGGTACAATAGTAGACGATAGGATAAAGCTAATGATGGTCAGCCCTCATTTACTTAGATCGGAATGCCCTGTAACAGTCAAACAGGACTTGTACTCAGATTGTACACCCTCTGGTTTGGGTTAGAGGAATGATTTATGAAATTGGTATATATGCTTACTAAAAGTGCATAATGGTACAAATATGATGCAAGATAAAAAATGACTGTAGGTCTTGTACATCTATTTCAAGAGTGACATGAGATCTCACAACATTGATTTTGTTGCACAGTAATGAGCCACTACTCCTACGTCCCGTCTTTCCTCCATACTTGTGGGACATCGCTCTGTCCTGTGGGACGGGACCGGAGCACTTTGTAAAAAGCATCCAAATTTTTCCAAAAATGTGTCCTTCCTCTCTTTCCTGCGTGGGGCCCGGCACGCGGCTGTAAGCCCGCCCACCTTGGCTCCGCCCAGCGCCTCGCCCCTTAGTCCTTTTCTTTGCTCGATCGGGGCCGGGCGCACTTGCATCCTCGGAAGATTTTCTTCCCTGTTTTCCTCTCTGGCTCTTGCTAGCGTTCGTCTTCTAGTCTGTCTTTTAAATTAGACTTTCCAGACTGTTCTTCGTGTCGTCACTTCGCGAGGGCGGATCCCCATCCTCTTTGTTTAGAGTGTTTGGGTCGAACACTGTTGGGACTCCTGTTTTTACTGTGACTCCCTTTCGGTCCGGGATCTTCAACGTCGGTGGGAGGAGGTGTTCCGAAGCACTCCCCCCATCTCATTTTCAGGCGTTCATAGAGAAGAAGAAACGCCCAGTAAGTTCTTTACTTTTCAGAGCACCCCGGCCGGGGGATACCTTCCCGGGTTCCTCTCGAGCCGTGAGGGGCGTTGATCGCTCTGTCACCGGGGTTCGCCCCGAGGTGCCTGTCGGGCCTAATAATTCTACCGGAGTTTTCTCCGAGGGCCTCCGTAAGGGGCCTGTGTACACCGGAGTAACTTCCGAGGCCCCTCCTGTGGGGGCTGTGTGTAGACCCAATTCTGCTGAGTCACAGGGTACCGGAGCTTGCTCTGAGGCCTCTCTTTCGGCTTCCCTCAAAAACAAGACCGGGGTGCGCTCCGAAGCCTTGGCTGTGCTTGTGTTTACCGAACGGATGTTCGAGGCCCGTGCCGATAAGGCTATTACCGGGCCTAGGCCCGAGGTCCCTCGTACAGAGGCTAATGCTACCAACAGTTCTGAGGGGCCGGGCAGGGCCCTGTCGGTGAAAGCGGTTTCTCACCTTTCCCGCTCTTGTGGTGATACCGGATCTGTTGAGGGGGCAAAGAAGCAAGGTTCTTATTTTACCGGCAGTGCCGAGGTCCTTCCTTTGAAGGCTCAGTTGGCGGTTGGTATGTCGCAGAAACATTCCAGGCCTCGTAGTACCGGCTCTGCCGAGGTTCCTTATGTTAAGGCTAAAATTAAGACCCCCTGATCCATCGACGGGGACCCCTGCCTCCCCTCCTCACGTGCTGCAGTTCCCCTCAGATGAAGACAAAATGGCGGCCGTTCCCACCACGACCACGGCAGCCATTTTAGGTACTACCCCTACAACTACGCCATCGGCCCCTGGTGTAGGGTTCGGTCCTTTGGGTGAACCTAAGGTCACTTGTGCGTATCCTTACCGGCCCGTTTATTATTGGAATGCCCGTATGCCTCTTCCGCACAATGTTTCGTTGCCTGCAGGGTCGGCACCGTTGATTTATGTGGATATGTCGGTGGAGGGCCGGGCGTGGCACCCTTCTCAGTTACGTCCCTGGATTTGTCCACCTATTGAGAGGCCTCCTCAGGTTCCGAAGCAATCTCCTGAGTACACTTTTTTCGGTAAATTTCAAGCGCTTATGCGCACCGACCCCATGAGGGAGTATTTCAAAGGGATTTTTAAGGAAATTTGTCCACCGGCTCCACCCGTTCCTCTGGTGGTTCCGCCTTTGCCCGTGGTGCCTGCCCCTGCTCTTCCGCCTTTGCCACTGTTGTCCCCAGTGGACAAGGCAGTACCTGACACGGTTCAGCAGGATCCTGACCTGTCAGATGACCCTCAAGGCGAGCAGGACAAGGAGGACCTTCCCCGCTCTTAGAGCTTTTCATGACCGGGTGCTGGACATGGATGTTCTGGTTCCTGAGGCACCTGCTCCACAGGAGGGCGTGCTTTCTGGGGCGTTCACCCTGTCTCCTTTGGAGCGTACCGGCCTATTCCTGCAGAAGGATGTTTTGGCCGAGGTCCGAAGAGTCTGGGAGAAGCCACACTCGGGACTTTTTGTCAATAAAAAGATTGACGCGAGGTACAGGCTGCACTCTTTGGAGGAAGTGGCCTTGTAGTCTTGTCCGCCTCCCTCCTCCACAGTGGTGGCTGCGGCCACGTTGCAGTCCAGATTTGCAGCATCCTCTTCCGCGACAGCTACTCAGGTCTTGGGAAAGGAGGACACGTCCTGGACTCCCTAATCTTTGCCAATTCGGCCTCGCAGCTCAGGCAGGCCAATGCCGAATTGATTTTGGTGGGTGCTAACATGCGGATGTGGAAAGGTCTGTCGGAGTTTAAGGAGCACATTCCGGTCGAGAAGTTGGAAGACTTCAGAGGTGGCCTTTCCGATGCCAGGGTCTTGGCCCAGGATCTCCTGGAGGCTGCGGCTCATCACGTAGACACCTCCGCTCGGGGCATGATGCTCGGGGTTGATACCTCGAGGCAAGCGTGGTTGCATGCCACTAAGTTTTCGAAGGAAGTGCAAGACAAAGTATTGGACCTTCCATTCGATGGTAAGGAGCTTTTTCATTCTTCTACTGATGTAAAGCTCACCAAAACCAAGGATAGCACTCAGACGGCTAAATCATTGTCTGTTCTGGTTAAACCTCCCTTCAAGACTCAAAGGCCGTTGTCGCAAGGGCGACCTTCCTCTGGTTTTAGGGGATTCCTCGACCGCAAAAATCGCAGAGTGGATACTCCTGCAGGGAATAACCGCCGTAGACCATAGCGTACGCGGTATTTCTCCCGATCCTCAGCCTCCATCAGGTTCAGGTGGCACTGCTACCGATCAACCTGCCAAATGAGGGTTTTCCGCGCTCGCACGAGACACCGGTGGGAGGGCGCATTGCGTCTCATTGGGAGGCGTGGCAGACCATCACAGAAGACAGATGGGTCTTGTCAGTCGCTCGGGGGGGGGGAGCATCCGCTTACCTTTACCCCCTACCCCACCCCTCAACCCTCCTTTTCAGCCGTTGGGCTCGCCCTCCCTCAACGCCGAGGATCAGAAACTCCGGGACCTCAGGGCTGTGGAACCCGTTCCCTTTGGGGAGCGAGGGGAGGGCTTCTACTCCCGGCTGTTTACGGTGCCCAAACCCAACCAGGCTGGCCTGCGCACCATCCTAGACCTTTCCCAGTTCAACCTCTTTCTACCCCAAGAGAAATTCAAGATGATCACGCCCAGCCAGATACGCTCCTCTTTGCAGATGGGTGACTGGCTCAGCCCAGTGGATCTTCAGGACGCGTACATGCATATCCTGATTTGGGCTCCACACAGGAGGTACCTCCGTTTCTCTTTGGGAGAGGAGCACTTCCAGTTTCGGGTGCTTCCTTTTGGCCTCAGCTCGGCGCCGCGTGGCTTCACGAAGATGATGTGGGTGATTGCGGCCAATCTTTGTCTTCAGGGTTTCCATGTGTATCCTCATTTGGATGATTGGCTTTTACGCAGCCCTTGTCCGCTGGCGGCAGCGGGCAACCTCCGGTCTCTCCTTCAGCTCCTGTTCCATCTTGGGCTGTCGGTGAACTGGTGGAAATCCTCCATGACGGTCTCTCAGGACCTGATTTTTCTGGGTTTTCGTTGGAACACGATCGACTGCAGAGTATACCTGACAGGGGACAGAATGGCGGATCTGTTGGCCACGTTTCAGATGTTTGCGCAGTCACAGAGTATGTCGCCCTGGTGGTTCCAGAGGCTTCTGGGCCTCATGGCCTTGTGTGTGCTGTCTCTTCCTCTTGCTCGTCTCAAAATGAGACAGACCCAGATGGCCCTTCAGAATTCATGGCGTCAGGCAGTGGACCCAGACTCCATGCGGATAATGATTCTGGATTCCATGAGAGTGGAACTGGACTGGTGGTCATCTCTCAGCAATCTGTCTGGGGGCGCAGGGTTTCAGGACCCGGTCCCTATGGTGACGATCACGACGGACTCCTCCCTCCTCGGGTGGGGTGCGACGTTAGATCTCCTTCAGGTCTCGGACCTCTGGTCGCCTCAGGACAAGCTCCTGCACATAAATAATTTGGAGCTTCTGGCGATTTTCTTGGCGCTCAGGGCGTTCAGACCGGTCATTGTCGTCAAAGTGGTCCGCATAAGAACGGACAATGTGGTGTCAATGTATTACATCAACAAGCAGGGGGGAACGAAGTCTTCTCCCCCTCCCCCCCCCCCCCCCCCTTGTGGACCTGTCCATCCAGATTTGGGAGTGGTTCGTGCTTCATGGTGTCTGGCTGCTTGCAGTGCACATCCCGGGCCAGCTGAATGTCACAGCAGATGCCCTCAGCCGGCGGACAGTGGTCAGCAACGAGTGGGAGTTGAAGGCGGAGGTCCTCTCAGGGATTTTCTCGCGTTGGGGCACACCACAGGTGGACCTCTTTGCGACGGCGGCGAACAAGAAGCTTCCTCTGTATGCCTCCAGAGGGGGGCTGGGAGCCTCCTCTCTGGGGGAATGCTCTAGAGATTCCATGGCACAACATGAGAGCTTACGCCTTCCCGCCTCTGCCTCTAGTTCACCGGGCAATTTGGAAGTTGAAGAACTCGGTGAACTGTTCTCTTCTACTGGTAGCCGGCCAGGTTTTGGTTCTCAGAACTCCAACACCTGTAGGTTTATCCACCGATCAGGTTACCGGTAACTCCCGATCTTCTCTACCAGGGGGAGCAGCAGCTGTGGCACCCCTCCCCACAATCGCTCAGCTTGGCGGCATGGTGCCTGAGTTCAGGTCTTTAGAGCATCTGAATTTGTCTGCTGATAACATGCGTATTATCCAGGCAGCCAGAAAACCCTCGACCAGATCTCAGTACAAGAGTAAATGGCTTAGGTTCTGTCACTGGTGTCTAGAGAAGAAATTGGATCCAAGGGGAGCCTCGGTTGACACGGTGTTGTCCTTGGTGTCCTCCCTAGTAGAGTCAGTGGTTCATGTTCTGTCATGCAGGACTTACCTTTCAGCGGTCTCCGCTTATCTTTCTATGCATCAGTGTTCGTTTTCTCTGACTAACCCAGTGGTAAAGAGGCATTTTGCTGGTTTAACACGCCTTTACCCTCCAGTTCGTAATCCGCACCCGCCATGGGACCTGAATGTTGTCCTGACGGCGCTGTGCCATAAAACCTTTGAGCCCATGGCTACTGTGGACCTCAAGTACTTGTCTTGGAAAGTGTCCTTTTTGGTTGCCGTCACATCGCCAAGGAGAGTGAGTGAGCTCCAGGCATTGTCGGTGGAGCATCCTTTCTTGGTCTTTCACAAGGACAAGGTAGTCCTTCGAACTAATCCGGCTTTTCTGTCGAAGGTAGTGACCGAATTCCATTTGAATCAATCGATCTCTCTACTGGTATTTTTTTTCCGAACCCCGCCTCTGAGGCGGAGAGAGTTCTACACTGTCTTGATGTCCGAAGAGCTCTTAAGTTCTACCTGGATAGGACTTCCGAGCTTAGAAGTTCTCAACTTTTTGACTTTCGGCAACCCTCAAGGCAAGCAGACGTCTAAGGCAACTATTTCTAGGTGGATTGCCGTCTGCATCATGGAGTCTTTCACTATCCAAAAGCTGAAACCACCTAAAGGTATTCATGCACACCTGGTGCGGGGCAAGGCAGCTGCAGTTGCTTTTCAGAAGTATGTTCCCTGGGAGTCCATCGCTAGGGCAGCTACTTGGGCCTCTCCATCTGCTTTCTGTAAGCATTACTGCCTCGATATGAGTTCTAGAGCTGATGCTCAGTTTGGTCAGGCTGTGCTGAAGAACCTTTTTCAGTAAGGGGTATTTCCGTCCACCCGTAGTTCCTGTAAGGAGAGCTTGGGAATCTCCCACAAGCATGGAGGAAAGGGGACGAGACGTAGGAGTATTACCAGGTTACTCAACGTAGTGACCACCTTACTCCTAGTCCATAGTCCCCTTTCCTCCATGCGCCCGCCTGCCGTCCCCTCTAATAAGGTTCCTCTGTTATTGATATTGGGTCTGTGACCTGGCAAAGAAAAGGACTGAGGGGCGATGCGCGGGGCAGAGCCAAGGTGGGCGGGGTTACGGCCTCGTGCCGGGCCCCGCGCAGGAAAGAGGAAGGACAAATTTTGGGAAAAATTTGGATGCTTTTTACAAAGTGCTCCGGTCCCATCCCACAGGACGGAGAGATGTCCCACAAGTATGGAGGAAAGGGGACTATGGACTAGGAGTAAGGTGGTCACTACGGTGAGTAACCTGGTAATTTCATTCCATATAAGCCAAGCTCAGGTACGTAAGTTATCTCAGAATTTGAATGTACATCTTGTGATTAACTTCTTTCCACCACGCAACTCATAGGACACTTATGGCTGGCATCTCTAGAGAACACGTAAATATTTGGTGATATCATCAATACTCTATGGAGTTCACCCTCCACATTCTAGGAACTAGTTCTCAATTCCACACAGGACGTTTGCATATGCAAGCACCATCAGCCATTGTACCTATACATTATTTCAATGTCGTAGTAAGTCGCCGTTTAATTTTCCCATACTCCTACATCCCGTCCCCTTTTCCTCCATAATTATGGGGCATTCCGTCCTGTGGGACGGGGCCGGCGCACTTTTGTAAAAAGCATCACGTTTTTCAAAAATGTGTCGTCCTCTTTTACGCGGGGTACCGCACGTGGCCGTAACCACGCTCTCCTTAGCTCCGCCCATCGCATCACCCATCAGTTCTTTTCTCCGCATGGTCGGGACTGGACACACTTGCATCTTTGGAAGATTTTTTTCTTTCCAGTGTCGTCCTCTCCTGCTCCGGTTTGGCGGTTGCGTAGTAGTCTGTCTATGCCGGCTCATTTAGAATTTCCTTGTTCTTGCGAACAACGCTTCGCTAGGGCGGATCCCCATCCTCTTTGTTTAGTGTTTGGGTCTGGATCATCGGTGGGGACTCGTGTTTCTACTGCGATTCCCTCTTGGTCCGGACACTTCCAACGCCATTTGGATTGGTGGGAGGAGGTGTTTCAGCACGTTCCTCCTCCATTTTCAGAGTTTAATAGACGAGAAGATGAGACGCCTAGTAAGTTCTTTAGTTTTTAGGGCACCCCTGCCGGGGGACTCTTTCCTGGGGTTTTTCTGATCCGGGAGGGGCTTCATAAGCTCTATTACCGGGGTTTCCCCTGAGGTGCCTTCGAGGCCTAAAAAAGGTACAAGACTTTTCTCCAAGGCCTTCCGTAAGGGGCCTGCCAGCACCGGGTTACCATCAGAGGCCCATCCCTTGGGTGCTAATCAATGGCCCAGTTCTACTGAGGCGGTGGGTACTGGAGCTTGCTTCGAGGTCTCCATGTGTGGAGCTTCCCATACAGACACCAGGGCTTGCCCTGAGGCCTCTGTAGAGGCTTTCTGTACTGAACCATGGTTTGAAACCGCTCTTGAGGGAGCTGTTACCGGACTCTGTTCCGAGGTTCCTCTTTCTGAGGCTAAGGTGACTGACAGAACTGAGACCTGTCAAGGTCTTGTCTGTGAGGTGAATTCCTCAACGTTCCCGTCTTTGCAGTGATACCGGTTCTGTTGTGGGGGCACAGAGGTCAGTCGCTGACCGTAATTCCTATTACTGGCTCTGCCGAGGTTCCTCTTCTAGAGGCAAACTTAGCTAATAGGATGTCTCAGACATTCTATGCCACACAGTACCAGCTGTGCTGAGGTTCCTTGTGTCAAGGCCCCTAACCAGTCTGTGCAGACCCCTGCCTCACTCACGTGACGTAGGTCTCCTCAGATGTTGACAAAACGGCGCTCGTTCCTGCACGAACTACGGCGGTCATTTTGGATTCCTCCCTTAGACCTACACCAACAGTGTTGAATGCTGGGAACGTGTTTTCAGGTGAACATAGACTTCCTGGTGCGAATCCTTTTCGTATAGTTTGACTGGAATGCTCGGATGCCATTACTGCACATGGTCTCGCTGCCTGCTACATCTGCTCCTTTGATCTATGTTGATCCGGCTGAGGGAGGCCCTTCTTGGCAGCACTCTCCCTTACGGCCTTGGAGTTAGCCCTCTTATCTGTGGCCTCTCCCCACTCCAATGTCTAAGCCTTTGGCAGAGGATGCCTTTTTTTGGAAAGTTTCAGAGGCTTATGCACTCTGACCCCATGAAGGAGTATTTCAGAGGTCTTTTTAGGGAAATCGGCCCTCCAGCTACTACTCCTGTGCGATGTTCCATCTGTAGCGCTGGTTATTCCAGCAGCTGTTCCACCTCTACCGATTGGACCACCTCCAGCCCTTCCGCCCTTGTCTCCAATAGACAAGTCTTTGGCAGAGCCAGATGTCCGGATCAAGCTGTGTCATACGTCGGATGACACGCAGGGGGATTAGGATAGCGAGGACCAGCCCCGCTCTGTTGGAGCGTTCCATGACCGGGTTCTGGACATGTCTCTTCGAGGGGATTGGGTCCTCTGACGTATTCCATATCTGACAGGGTAATCACCACAGCTGTGCTGCTTCGGAAACTTTTTCCTGCGTCGATGACGTTGATGCGCCGTCGCCGAGGACCTCCACCGACGTCATCCGATGTGATAAGTAGGACGCACGACGCCCATAGCCTCAGTTCCGTTTTTTCCGCGAACGTGTTGCTTTGTGAATCTCGGTTACGCCTCGACACTTTGGAGTTCTGTTCTTCTCGGTTCTTCGAACCTGTTCGTTTTTGTGAGAAATTCCTTCGTGTGAAGATGTCTTCTACTTCATCTTGGACCCCGCGTCCAGGCTTCAAGAAGTGCGGGGAGTGTGGGTCCAATATGTCGGTGACGGACTCGCACGACGCCTGCCTCTGGTGCCTCGGGGAAGCCCACGACACGGATGACTGCATCGACTGCCAGTCACACGTCCAAAGCCTTACGGAAACGTAAGAAGTTGTTGTCGGGTGTCCAAGCCCCGGAAGTCGAAGTCTGCGGGGCTTTCGACGGATGATTCGAGAGGTGACTCTCCGCGTCATTGTCGGAAGTCTCGTGGGTCTCCTTCGAGTCGGTCTCGCCACTCCTCGGCCTCTTCGAGGCATTCTCGGAAGCGCCGACAGCGGTCGTCTTCCAGGTCCTCTTCTGAGGACTCTGCCCGTCACGTCGCTTACCCCACCAGCTGTGCGACGCTGGAGGAATGGGCTTCCTTCGGGAAGAAAATGCTGGCGATTCTCGAGTCGCAGGGTACTAAGCCGTCCGCGCCCCCGAGTGGGGCCGGCCGTAAGAGGTCGAGAGACGCCGCTCGCAAGAGTTGTCGGCACGAGTCACGGGAGAGGTCCCGTTCGGACTAGGGGACTCGTTCTGGACGTACCCGTTCCAGGTCCCGGTCCTCGACGCGTTCGAGACCGTGTGCACCTGTGATGTCGTCGAGGAAGACCTCGACGCCTGAGGCGTCGAGTTCGTCGACGGGCTTTCTCGAGGCTCCGGCTCCGAGGAAGTCGTCGAAGCAGTCGACGCTCAGGTCGTCGAAGGACACGCTCGGAGCTCCGGCTTCGAGGACTGTCGATGCTGGCGGTGCTGCATCTGACGTCGACGCCGATCCTCTCGGCACCGATTCACTCGACGCCTTTCCAGGCCGGGTTGTCGGAGGTACCCTGTGGCACGGGGGAACCCCAGAGGAAGGCTCTGGTTAAGAGCACCACTCTCGGGTGCCTTCTTTTCACCACCTGGAATATATTTCGGAGGTGGATGAGGATTCTGATGGCCTGGTTCCTAGTCAGGTTCCAGATGAGATGGTCTCAGGCCATAGCCAATTTGACGATTTGAGGCAGTCACTGCATGATGCCAGTGGACTGGACACCTCTCCGGAGGTAGAGTTTTGTAGGCGTGAGCCTGGCTCTCATGCCGATTCCTCGTACCGGCGCTTTATGGCTAGGGTCTCCGAGTACTTGGGATGGTCTGCTCCCCCAGGGGAGTTTGTGCAGGATGATGTCACGGACATCCTTGACGTTGGTCCCCCCAACTAACCCGGTACTGCCGTTTCACATGGCTCTACAGAGAAGGGTGGCGGCGGCTTGGACTGCTCCAGAGAGTCTCCCGCCGGTGGGCAGGTCCTTGCCGCGAAAATACCGTCCAGCTAGTAGCGACCCCTGCTACTTGACCAGGCACCCCACTCCGGAGAGTTTGGTGGTGCAGGCGGCCACAGCCCCGGCAAAGCAGGCGTCGTACCCTACCATCCCTCCTGAAAGGGACGACAAACGTTTTGATGGCTGGGCGAAGAAAGTGTTTTCTTCAGGTGGTATGGCGCTTCAGGCGGCCAACTCCATTTGTGCCTTGTCTCATTTCACACACACTCTGTGGAACTGTGTTGCGTTAGTGGCTGAACATATTTCCAAAGGGGACGAACGGGATGGTTTCCTTGCTATGGTCCAGGATGGTAAGGATGCCATGTCTGAGTCCGTTCAGTCGGGTTTGGACATGGCTGAATGCGTCAGCAGGTCCATGGCGGCGAGCACCGTGATACGCAGGATTGCGTGGTTGCGGAAGTCAGGGTTTGCTCCTGATGTGCAGTCCCGGCTCCTCAACATGCCCTTTGACGGTGAACACCTTTTTGGCAGCAAGGCTGACGAGAGCCTTGAGAGGTTGCAGACCTCCAAAGCTGCAGCGAATTCGTAGGGCGCTGCAGTTTGCCAACCTCCGCCTTTTCGTCGTAGGGGACAGCAATGGAGGGGTGGTTCCTTTCGCTATTACTCGTCCTTCAGTAAAGCGAGAGGAGCTGGCAGTCAAAGAGGCCAACACAGGGGTACCAAAGGTGGACGACAGGTTACCTGTGGTGCCAAGGGCGCTCGGGCAGTTGCCTCTTTGCCCTCAGGTAACGCCGCAGCCGCTACCACTCAGTCATGAGGCCATGTCCCATGGTTCGCCGGTTGGGGGAAGGCTGGCGCAGCATCTTGTAGAGTGCCGTGCCATTACTTCAGATGTGTGGGTTCTGGAGATCATAACCCACAGCTACTGTCTTACCTTTCGGCAGAGGCCTCAATACAATCCACCGGGGAACTTCTTTGCAGAGTCCTGATCCGCTCCTTGTGCAGGAAATTCAAGCCCTGCTGGAGAAAGGCGCCATAGAACTGGTGCCTGTAGCGGAGAGGAACAAGGGATGGTATTCCCCTTATTTTTTGATTTCAAAGAAAGACTGGGGATTGAGACCCATCATGGACTTACGCGGTTTGAACAAACTCCTCAGGAAGGTCAAGTTCAAGATGGTTACTCTCTCAAGTCCTCCAGGCCCTTCAGCTTCAGGACTGGTTGGTGTCTCTCGACCTCAAGGATGCTTACTTCCATGTGCCGATCCATCCCAAGCACAGGAAGTACCTGAGGTTCGCGGTTGGCGACTCGCACTTTCAGTTTCGGGTCCTGCCGTTCGGATTGACCTCCGCCCCGAGGGTTTTCACCAAGCTCGTGGTGGTGGTGGCGGCAGCACATCTCAGGCAAGAGGGGGATTCACGTCTACCCCTACCTGGACGATTGGTTGATCAGGGGGAGCTCTCCCGAGCAAGTCCTGGATCATCTGTCCGTCACCTGCCACTCCCTTCACAGGCTGGGCTTCTCCCTCAATTTAAAGAAGTCCCATTTGATGCCAACACAGCGGCTCCAGTACATCGGAGCAGTGCTCGACACTTCCCTGGGGGAGGGTTTTCCTCCCCATGTAAGGGCTCTTCACATTCGGCAGATGGTGCACAAGTTTCAGCATGCCCAGACGCTTCCAGCGTTCGAGTTCTTGAGGTTGCTCGGCCTCATGGCATCCTGCATTCTTCTGGTGCCAGAGGCTCGCCTGTGGATGAGATCTTTGCAGTGGGCACTCAAGATGCAATGGTCGTAGTCCTCCGGCAGGATGTCGGACCCGGTTCAGGTGCCGCCCTTGGTCGCCCAGGACCTTCTGTGGTGGGCCGTCGAAGGCAACTTGATGAAGGGGACTCCATTTTGGCTTCCCTGGCCGGAGGTGACGATCGTGACGGATGCATCCCTCACGGGATGGGGAGCTCATGCCAACGAGCCGACGGTCAGCGGTCGTTGGTCTCCGTCTGAGTCCAGACTCCATATCAATCTGTTGGAGCTGAGGGCCGTCAGGCTAGCCCTGAAGGCTTTTCTGCCGACTCTGCGAGGAAAGAATGTCCTGATCCTGACGGACTACACAGTGGCCATGCACTACCTCAACAAAAAGGGGGGGGGGCAGGGTCACTTCCTCTGTGCAGGGAGGCGATGCAGCTCGAATTCTGGGCCATCCAGCAGGAAGTTTCAATCTCGGCAGTTCATCTGGTCGGAGACGAAAACGTGACGGCGGACGCTCTGAGCAGGCAGAGCACAATCTCTCACGAGTGGGAGTTGGCTCAGGAGATTCTCCTGGAGATCTTCGCCCTTTGGGGGACCCCTCAAGTGGATCTCTTCGCCTCCAGTGTCAACCGGAAGTGCGAGAGGTTCTGCTTGCGGGAATTTCCTCCAAAAGGAGCCTTTAGAGACGCGTTCGTAGTGGAGTGGTCATTCCCGCTGCTGTACGCATTTCCTCCAGTCCCCGTCATCCCGCATGTGCTGCAGAGGTTACAGAAGTTCGGTTCCCGGATGATCCTCAATGCTCCGGCGTGAGCTCGGAGGACGTGGTACCCAGACCTTCTCGACTTGTCCATCTGCCCTCCACGTCGTCTTCCCTACCAAGACTATCTGCTCTCAAGGGAGGGGGGGGGCGTCAGGTTCTTCATCCAGAGGTCAGATCCCTCAACCTTCACGCTTGGCTTCTGAAAGGTTGAGGTATAAGGATTGGGACCTCCCTGAAGACGTGATGGAGGTGTTGCTCTCGGCCCGACGGCCAGCAACAAAGTCTCTGTACCGTTGCCGTAAGTTCTGCGACTGGTGCAGAGTTCAGAATGTGGATCCTTTTGCATGTGGCACCCCCATGGTTCTGTCCTTTTTACTTTCTTTGGCCCACAGGGGCTTACAAGTGGGTACCATTAAAGGTTAACTGGCGGCGCTGTCCATCTTTAAGCGTTCGTCTCACGAGTGTTCCTACTTTAAAATCCGTTTAATTTCAGTTTCTGAAAGGGCTCACTAATGTGTTCCCTCCGTCACCTTTCCTGGTGCCTGGTTGGGATTTAAACCTTGTTCTTAAGTTTCTTATGGGTGCTCCGTTTGAGCCTTTACATTCTTGCCCTTTGAGGCTGTTAACTCTGAAAACTGTTTTTAGTTGCGGTTACTTCCGCTCACAGAGTGAGTTACAGGCACTTTCAGTTAAGCCACCCTTCACTGTATTTCACAAGGACAGGGTTGTCTTTAGAGCTCGTCCTTCTTTTCTTCCGAAGGTTGTTTCGGAATTTCATTTGGCCCAGAAGGTTGTTCTTCCGGCATTCTATCCTTCTCCGCATCCTGTTAAGGAAGAGGAGAGGCTCCATAGGCTTGATCCTAGGAGAGCTTTAAGCTTTTGTGTTTCACGCATGTCCCGGGTCAGAGTGGACGATCAACTCTTTATTGGTTACGCTGGAAAGCGTTTGGGACAAGCTGTGACGAAACAGACTTTGTCTCGCTGGATTATTTTGGCCATCTCGGAATGTTACCACTTGGCGGGTAAGGACACGCCAGCTGGCTTGCGGGCCCATTCTACCAGGGGCATAGCTGCATCTACTGCCCTGCAGTGGGGTGTTCGTATTCGCAACATCTTTGATGCATCCACCTGGGCTTCAGTACATACATTTGTACGTCACTATTCCCTCGATTCCATCCGAGGACAGGATCTGGCCTTTGGGAAGGCGGTCCTTTGCTCTGCTATTTGATTGGCAATTCTAAATTTTAATTCTAAATTCTTTCCCTCCTTGTTCTGGTACTGCTTTGGGAGTTTGTCATAGATATGGAATACGTCGGAGCACCCAATCCCCCTCGAAGAACAAGTTACTTTCTTACCTGGTAACGTTCTTTCGATTGGGATGGTCCGACGACGTATTCCATATCGCTCCCTCCCTACCTTCCCCGCTGCAGAATTTCTTATGCGATTGCAGCTTACGTTCCGCAAGGCTTTGTGTCTGACTGGCAGTAGACTAATGTCACACGTTCTAGGGGAAAAAACTACAACTGAGGCTACGGGCGTCGTGTGTCCTACTTATCACATCGGATGACGTTGGACGTAGGAGGTCGTCCTCGGCGACGGCTCATCGACGCAGATGCCGAAAAAAGTTTCCGAAGCAGCACAGCTGTGGTGATTACCTGTCATAGATATGGAATAAGTCGTCGGACCATCCCATCGAAAGAACGTTACCAGGTAAGAAAGTAACTTGTTCTTCTGGATGTACCTGAGGCACCCACTCCCCGAGAGGTGGAGCTTTCTGCAACTTGTCTCCTCTGGAGCCTACCGGCTTTTTCCTCCAGAGGGATGTTTTGACCGAGGTCCGCAAGGTCTGGGATAAACCAGACTCTGGACTTCACGTTAACAAGGGGATTGATGCTCTTTATAGGCTTCACACTTCGGAAGAGGGTAGCCTTAGAGTCTTGCCTGCTCCCTTCCTCCACAGTGGTGGCGGCTGCCACGCTACAATCCAGATCGGCTTCCGCGTCTTCTACAGTGGCAGCCCAGGTTCTGGCCAAGGAGGACAAGTTGCTTGACTCCTTGGGGAGAAAGATCTTCGCTAATTCGGCCCTGCAGTTGCGCCAGGCGAACAGAGCTCATCTTAGCGGCAGAAAATAAGAAAATGTGGAAAGGTCTATCTGAATTTGAGGAGTTAATTCCCACGGACAAGTTGGAGGATTTTAAGGGTGGCTTGTCCGATGCCAGAGTTCTGGCGCAGGATATGATATGGCATTTATAACTCGCCTATACAAAAGTGTTTCAAGGCGCGATGAGGCAAGGGAGGGGGAACAGAGGGAGGACAGACAACGATCCTACTAGGCCAGGTGCCATTAAGATCGCGCACGTGCAGGTGAAGGGGGTGAAGGGGGAAATGATAGTGCAGTACATGGGGTAAGAAAACAAAAATTAAATGGTAAGTAAAAGTAGGTGGCAAGTGCATGGATAAGTGCTGACACCAGGTGTCAAGTGCTGGTAGTAGGACTGTAGGGATACAGAAACAATCCCCAAGTTCGGGTGTTGCCAGGAGGGCAGTGCAGGAGTGCGACTGGCAGGGGAAAAGACCTGGGTACCGAGATCAGAGGGTCACCAGGTAACCACTGCAAATTCAGTGTCAGCCAGGAAGTCGGTAAGAGAGGAGGAGAAAAAGCAGAAACAAAGGTTTTGAGGTGCTTCCAGAACCGAAGATGATTCTCCTCAAGTTTCAGGGAGGCTATTCCAGAGGGAGGCCCCAGTTGAAGAAATCTACCACCAACGCGTTGTTTGGAGAAGCGACTGACCCTGAAGGAGTTTGAAGTATATGCTTGAGGCCGCAGCTCATCATGTTGACACCTCGGCTCGGGGCCTCATGGTTGGTGTTGACACCTCTCGTCAGGCTTGGCTTCATGCCAGCGTTTTCTAAGGAGGTCCAGATAAGGTTCTGGACCTGTCTTTTGACAGCAAAGAACTTCCATTCTTCAACGGATGTGGATTTGATTAAGACTAAAGACAGCACTCAAACAGCCAAGTCCCTGTCCGTTTTTGGTGAAGCCGCCGTTCAAAGCTCAAAGAACTTCAGCTCAGCCTCGGTCCTCCTCCTGGTTTTCGAGGCTTTCTGGATCAGAGGACACGCAGGGTCGATCCTCCATCTGGGAAATCTTGTCGTAAACAGCAGCAAGGCCGATTTTTCTGTCCTCTGCCTCCTCTTCAGGATCAAGCGGTCCCTCGGCTGATAAGTCGCTAAATATTTTTCGGCGCTCGTACGATATCCCGGTGGGAGGGCGCATTGCGTGGGCGGGACTTCCGCTTGCCCCTTACCCCTACCCCACCCATCAATCCTCCCTTCCAGCAGTCGGGGATGCCCTCCCTCAGAGCCGAAGTCCAGGAGCTTCTGGATCTCAAGGCGGTGGAATCCGTTCCCCTGGGGGAGCAAGGGGAGGGCTTCTACTTCCGTCTATTTTTACGGTGCCCAAACCCAACCAGGCTGGCCTGTGCACCATCCTAGACCTTTCCCAGTTCAACCTTTCTCTTCCCCAAGAGAAATTCAAGATGATGACGCCCAGTCAGATATAGTCCTCTTTACAGAAGGGCGATTGGCTCAGCGTGGTGGACGTTCAGGATGCTTATATGCATATTCTCATTTGGAGTCCGCATCAGATACCTGCGGTTTTCCACGGCAGAGGAGCATTTCCAGTTTCGTGTGCTCCCGTATGGTCTCAGCTCAGCACTGCGCGACTTTATGAAGATGTCAGTCATCGCAGCTTTTCTTCGGCCGCAAGGTATCCATGTGTATCCGTATTTGGACTGGCTGCTGCTCAGTCCTTGTCCACTGAAAGCCTTGAGCAACCTTCAGTCTCGCCTCCAGCTCCTGTTCCACCTTGAGCTGTCGGTGAACTGGCAGAAATCCTCCATGACAGTCTCTCAGGACTTGCTTTTCCTGGGTTTTCATTGGAACGCGATCAATTGCAGAGTGTACCTGACTGGGGACAGAATGGCAGAACTGTTGGTCACTTGTCAGGTGTTTATGCAGTCGGAGAGCATGTCGGCCTGGTGGTTCCAGAGGCATCTGGGCCTCATGGCTTTGTGTGTGCTGGCTCTTCCTCTTGCTCGTCTCAAGATGAGGCAGGCGCAGATGGCTCTTCGGAGCTCCTGGCTTCAAGCAGTGGATCCAGATTCCAAAATGATACTGGTTCCACCTTTCATGAGGATGAACCTCTTGTGGTGGTAGTCTCTCAGCAATCTGTCGGTGAGTGCTCCTTTCCCAATATTGACTGTCACAACGGATTCCTCCCTTCTTGGTTGTGGTGCGACGTTGGATCATCTTTAGCTTTTCGATCTTTGGTCGCCACAGGATAGACGGCTTCATATAAATGATCTGGAGCTACTGGCGATATTCCTGGCGCTGAAAGCGTTCAAACCAGGCATTGTCAACAAGGTGGTCCATGTCCGCACCGACAATGCAGTGTCCATGTTCTATATCAACAAACATGAGGGTACCAGGTGGTCTCCTCTTGTGGATCTTGTCATTCAGATTTGGGAATTGGCCATTCAGCATGGTAGCCGGTTGGTAGCAGTACATATCCTGGGCCAGCTGAATGTCACTGCAGATGCCCTCAGCTGACGAGCAGTGGTCCGCTACGAGTGGGAACTCAACACGGAGGTGCTCTTGGATATTTTTTTTTTGCTGTTGGGGCACTCAAGAAGTGGACCCCTTTTTGTCTATGTTGCACAGGAAGCTTCCTCTGTGTGCCTCCAGGAACGGGCTCTGAGCCTCCTCTTTGGGAGATGCTCTTGAAATTCCATGGCACAGCATGAGGGCCTACGCTTTTCCGCCCCTTCCTCTGATCCATCCGGTGCTTTGCAAGCTAAGGAACACAGTACATTGCTCTCTCCTATTCATAGCTCCTTGGTGGCTGGCCAGGTTTTGGTTTTTGGAGCTTCAGCATCTATCGGTGTGCCCGCTGCTCAAGCTTCTTCTGGTTCCTGATCTGCTTCACCGGAGCGATCAGCAGTTGTGGCACCCCTCCCCACAATCGTTCAGCTTGGCAGCCTACTGCCTGAGTTCAGATCTTTAGAGCGTTTCAATTTGTCTGTTGATAACATGCACATTATTCCTTCAACAAGATCTTAGTATAGGAGTAAATGGCTACGGTTCTGCCACTGGTGTTTAGCTAGGCAGCTGGACCCCAGGGAAGCTGCTATCCACATAGTCATGTCTTTTGTCTCACATCTGGCAGGATCAGGCATTCATGTCTTGTCTTGCAGGACTTATTTGTTTGTCGCTGCTTACCTGTCCTCTGACAGTGCTCTTTTTCACTGACTAATCCGATCATTAAATGACACTTTGCAGGCCTATTACATCTTTACCCTCCTGTTCGCAACCTGCATCCTAGGTGGGATCTGAATGTGGTCCTTAAGGCCTTGTGTCATAAGCCTTTTGAGTCCATGGCTACTTTCGATTTTAAGTATGTTCCGTGGAAAGTGTCCTTTTTGATTGCTGTGACTTTGGCAAGCCATGTAAGTGAGCTTCAGGCCTTGTCGGTACAGGATCTATCCTTACTTTTCATAAGGATAGGGTTGTCCCGCGGACGAATCCCTCCTTTTTTGCGAAGATGGTCTCTGATTTTTCATTTGAATCAGTCAATTTCATTGCCTGTTTTCTTTCCAGACCCAGCCTCAGAGGCCGAAAGGTTCTGCACTGTCTGGACGTTAGAAGAGCCCTTAAGTTCTATCTGGACAGAACATCTGAGTTTAGGAACTCTTCTCAGCTTTTTGTGATCTTTGGAAATCCACAGGGAAAGCCGGCCTCGAAAGCAACCATCTCCCGATGGATTGCTGCCTGTATTTCTGAGGCGTATACCATTCAGGGTCTTCGGGCCCCAAAGGGAATTCATGCTCCTCTTGTGCGGGGTAAGGCGGCTGCTGTTGCCTTACAAAAATGTTCCCTGGGAGACCATCGCAAAAGCAGCTACATGGGCCTCCCCATTGGCTTTTTGTAAGCATTACTGTCTGGTCCGGAGCTCCAGGGCTGATGCTCAGTTCGGTCAAGCTCTGCTTAGGAACTTGAGGGAAGGAGTTCCATCCACCCGTAATTCCTGTGAGGAGTGCTTGGGAATCTCACCGTAGTGACTACCTTACTCCTAGTCCATAGTCCCCTTTCCTCCTTACGCCCTGTTAGGCAGAATCCTGTGCAGTGCCCTTGGGCACCACTACACACAATTAAGACTACAGGTGGCAATACAAGTTTTACCTTTGGTACAAGCCTGTACTACTATGTCAGAGTGGTAGCAGTGGCGGAGCAGCCAGGCTTATCTCAAGAGTATATGAGCAGTAGCAGAGATCACACAAAGGGACCACAATTATTGTGACTCAAGCAAACACTGACTCAAGGTTTCAGGTAGAAAAATATAAGTACATTTATTTTTAAACCATTGATTTTAAACACAACATTCTCTTAAACTTAAATAAAAACCACACTTAAATATACTATTAACCAATTCACTTTGTACAGTAAGTCTCAAGGTAAGTACCCTGTGTTTGAATGAACCGTTGTTACGGACAAAACACATTACCGCGAATACGGTCGCGATCACTTTTTGACAGTTCGGTCTACTAACTAAACGCGTATCCATGACCGGGGCAAAAACACACTTAGCACCTGAGATACCCAGAGGGAGTTGGAGACAAAAATCATAGGCAATATTTTGGTTAGGCAGGCAGAATCGAGAAACACTCAGACAGTTCAAAAGTCATAGGGCTGGAGCCAGGGTCGAAAGATACCGGGGGCTTGTTGCCGAAGATCAGTCAGACAGTTCACAATTCACCGTAGCCAAAAGTACTTCGATATTGTCAAAGTTATAAGATGGAGGGAAGACGAGGACAAGCCTTGGAAATGAAGAAAAGGGAGTCACCCAGTTTCCTCAAGCAGAACACAGTACCTTGTTCCAATGGAGCAGCTGGTGCCCTGGCAGACCCACGATTCCTGGAGCTTCGTTGTGAAGGACGTCTGAAGGGGGTCCGCACCACACAGGGATGAAGTCGGCAGCAGCGACGAGGAATAAAAGGTGTGCTCCTTAAAAACAGGAGAGTCTCTCCGGACCACTACAGCAGCGTGCAGCGATTTCGACCAAGGAAGAGGATCCTCTGGCTGTAGAAGAGCTGGTCATCCCCACCAAGCTCAAAGGAAGAAGACTGAGGCTGGATCTTTAAGTCGTTGAAGGGAAGATAGCTCAGGACTGCAGCAGGGCTTCACCGGGACGGGGTAGTTGCAGCAGCTGTCGTTCTCTTCTCTTCGGTTCCTTGTAGTTCCAGTGGCGACTCCCTGATTTCTAGCCCAAGAGACCTGCCTTTTATGCGAAAAACCCCCATTCACACAGCCTGGCTGTCAATCACCCAGCAGGGGGGTTGTCCAGCCCGGACAACTACCCTGGCCAATCATGACAAAGTGCGACTTGCATTTCCTAGGATACCCTGTGCAGGGGGTGACTACACCCCTCCCTCCCTCACATTCAGCCCACCTAGACACCCAGGCGCCTTGAGGAGGGCTTCTGAGCAGAAGCCCGCCAAAAGACAGTGAAAAATGAAGGCAGACCTAGTTTGCCGCACAAAGTAAAACACAAGAAGGACTTTAACAAAAAGAAATGGCAAATAAACCCAACCGGAGCCAAAAGAAAGACGATTTGTCAAGAGGGTTTATGTTCGAGGCTAATATAATAGCCAAGAACAGTACCACTTTTATCTAATATAATCGCGGTAGAAAAGTTAGGGTAGATACCACTGCCACCGGCCAAGTCTAAATGTTAAAAGAGCGAAACAATGCTCGAGGGGGTACAGATAAAAAGGGATACGAATTAACCCTTTCCACTACTCCATGGAAGATGGGGTGTACTGGATCTCTGGTCGATTAACTAAGTAAAGTTAATGGTAACTTTACCCTTTTCTGGGGGACGGTAGTCGCCTCAGAAATGGAGTTGAGGGAGTCTCAAAGACAACCCTGTGCCACGGCACTGAAGGTGCTGTGTGACGCACACAAAAAGGAGGCTACTGAAGTTGAAGTGGTCCACTTCAGAGTCCACAATCACAAAAACAGGTAGAAGCACATGGCAAAACACAGGTAAGAGTGGGGGGAAAAGCTCTCACTCTTACAAAGTGGAAAAAAAATAAACTCCAGAAGTCCAGCAAAGCTGCTGGCGGACTCACTAGGTGAGGGAAATTAGCCATAGTGAGAATTCTCCCTAACACGCCCACCCGTCGTCCCCTCTAAGTTTCATGTTATTGCTTAAAGGTCTCAGACCTGCCGATAGAAAAGGACTGATGGGCGATACGCTGGGGAGAGCTAAGGAGGGCAGGGTTATGGCCAAGTGTGGTACCCCACTTAAAAGAGGACACATTTTTGAAAAATGTAATGCTTTTTACAGAAGTGCTCCGGTTCCGTTCCACAAGTATGAGGAAAGGGGACTGTGGACTAGGAATAGGAGTAAGGTAGTCACTACGGTGAGTAACTTTTATTCTTCTGGTAGGTGCTGTACACAAGGACATTTTGACTTTGAAGTCCTTATTACATGGATAGTCAATCTTCCTGACTAAGCACTGTGAGGTGACTCGCTTGCGCGTAGTTACATCACATACCTCTGATCATACACACTGGTTCATTTGTAATGCAGTTTGCTTATTCATAACTTCCATTTAAGCTAAGCGGAAGTACTTCCACTTGGATTCATTTGAATTCTCCTCAACAATATATATGTCTCCCTGATGCTTAGAATGGCGTTACTCGAGCAAATATATACAAGGTCGCCTTACAAAATGGCAGACGTGGCTTCACTGGCTCCAGCCTCCGGACTGAGTATGTCTCTCTGCTAATACAATTAAGTCTACAGAATTAACTGTCCAGTGCTGAGACTAAGTTGGCATACTACACCCTTACCAAGACCCTACCATGTCTTACAGAGATCTGGGACCTCACTCGAGATTCCCTGCTTCGTGGAAACTCCCCACTACTGAAACGAACACCAGAATTTATCTGAGGTCTGAAAATCTACTTCCTAGACATTTTCAGACGTCGCAGTATAATATTAGGATACCGGTTTTGGTAAGCCCAATCCTTTCCTTTATTCTACATTACTTCTTATTGCTTTTTGGCATATTTACTAAATGCCTGTATTTTTCTATAGCTTTATTTGCCAGATCAGAGTATGAAGGAATTACTTCTTTACAAAATTATATCCACTATTGAAGCATTGTGCCGGGGCTCACATGCATGACTCAAGCACAGGCTTGTCACATTAATTGATCAATGTATTTTGTTTTTAAAGGGTTTATTGACAAGTAATCTTTTCACAACTTTAGACCCTATAGAACAAGTGGTCTTCTGACAATGCACATTGGAAGCTATGGGTGTTCTCCAATGACCTACACCTTTGAGGACACTACTGGAATTCGCATCTTTAGAGGTCACTAGTTTTGAGAGGAAGCTCCTACTTACATAAGAGACATTTTTTCCCATTAAATTGATTGTCCTAGATGGCTTTATTCAGACGCTGGACAGACTATGACACTCTTTAGGTTTATACAGCCAGGGTTTTTAGACCGATATGGTTGACTATTGATCTAGCTGACACTAGAATCATAAGTTTAATCAAAGTGCTTACAAAATTTGTGCCAAATACTGTAACCATCTGAAGCTAATTAGAATGGATTTGCTCTGTAGGTTGCACTAAGCAGGGCTCATGATCAGATTGACATGTATTGCAAATTGGACTAGATCTCTGCATTGTTTGTCTTTTTAGAGTACATGAACTCCATATTTGAGATGAACTAAAATTGTTTTTTTTAAAAAAACCTTTTCCTAGTAGAAATTTGAATATGAATTGTTGCCCCCGATGAAGAGTGAAAACTACTCAACCTTGTTGGGCCATTTGCAGATTACAGTATTTTATACTGTACCTCCTCATTTTGTACATTTGTTTTCTAAATGAAATGCATGTTTACATGTTGTATGACAAACATATAATCATTCCTGAACACTCTTTTGAGCATACCAGTCTATTCAGATTC
Source organism: Ambystoma mexicanum (assembly GCF_040938575.1). Taxonomy (NCBI): domain Eukaryota; kingdom Metazoa; phylum Chordata; class Amphibia; order Caudata; family Ambystomatidae; genus Ambystoma; species Ambystoma mexicanum. The sequence goes on along the minus strand of NC_090938.1, from coordinate 106,792,712 downwards.
CCTTACTGCAGTACAGTTATAACTCTAAGGCTTATGCCATTAATAGTGTGCAGCAGACGCAGGTTTCCTAACTGGAAACCTTTTTCTTGTTCCTTTCCCCTTCCAGCCTAGATACCAAGGCTGAGATTTTCGCCCCTGCACAAAGAATTCCCTGTAATACTAAACTAAAATTGCTTCACATTTTCTTAATTCCCTTAAACTTGATCATTAAATAGGTGTGCATAGTGTTCTGCTTTCTCCTGGGATAGTCGACTTATTGGGAAGTCCTCAGGAAATCTGTCAATGTCTTCTAAGGTGTGTGTCTTTGTCGGAGTAGAGATCAGCATAAAATTTAGTAAACGCCCAGTTGACATCCGCCTGTGTACAGTATTACCAGTTTCATCCACTGAGTGAGGTGCATCTGCTGCCCCCTTCCTGCCATGCCATGTGGGCCAGCATATTGTGTCTGGCAGCTCTCGGAGAGTTCCCTGTCTGCATGTGCTCTGAAGTTGTTCACAGCTTTCTTAACCTGTTTGAGCATGACCGTAGGTGGGATCGCTGCGTGACCTTGTACCAGCTCACTCAGCTGCACCGCGCAGTTCGCCATGTCTCGTTTCATGGTTTTGAGGACACTAAACTTAGTAAACATGGCGTTCCCACACAGATGCACCTTGGTGTTCTAGTGCAGCAGGCGAAGCCTACGTTGGTATCAACGAATTATTGCACATGTTCATCAATTGTAGCAGCGAAGGCTACATCCCGCAGCGCCTGCGACTTAAATCGTCAGCTGTTGCGAGGCCTTGGGAATGACTGCAATACTAAGATACAAATGGGAGAATGAAAATGGTCAGAGTAGGTTCTGGGGAGCATGAAAGGCCTAGACTCCCCCGAGTAAAGTTTCAGGTATTAGCCACAGGTCTATGCGGCAGAAGGAGTAATGTATGTATGAATTCACGGAGTAGTCCCGGTCCCTAGCATTTATCGCCCTCAAGGCATCTACCAGTCCCAAAGTTGTCATGCCCCCCTTAATGTTACAGGCAGTTTATGAAAGTGGTCCGTGGGTGGATGGGTCCAGTTGCAGTTCTAAGTGTATTGAAATCATCTTCCCACAGGACTGGGATCATCGGATAGAAGACCAGTTTGTCAATTATCAGCGTACAATTGGGGACCATTCACATTGGGGCTGTATACATTTAACAAAAGCAGCCTGCTAGGGCCCCATAAATCAGAAAATACGTCCCCTGGGGATCAAAGATATGATAGATTTATAACGTCTACCTTCATATGCTGAAATGAGTTTTGTGTAGAACTACCATCACGCCCCTGGACTTTCAGTATGTAGTGTAGAAATTAATTCTACCCCAGTTCCTAGTGTAACTTTCGCAGCTAGTTGCCAGAGCAAACCCCACCCTCCACCCCTCAAAACAGGCGTGATGCCCCCAAGACAAAGTTCCCGAACATCAATGCAACATTGCATAGGGAGGCCAGTGCACATACTTAAACCCGGGCCAGTAAGCGGGCTCCAACACATGAAAGAATAAGTATTCACATACTTCTGAAGTCAAATCGTAGCAGGTCAGCAAATGTATCACAGCTCAAGAACAGAACAAAACAAGGAAATCCTAACAGGCTGGCAAGGCATAGATTCCCGGGAAACCAATTGTACGGCGGTTATGACGGCCGTACGTTTTCATCCAAAAACATAATCGCTTTCTCTGGTAACGTGAACAAATACGTTTGTGTTCGACTCAATCCGGAGCTTGACTGGATATAACATGGCATACTAAATTCCACTCTCTTGTAAGAGTTTCTTGACCGCTAGGAGGGTCTTCCGCTCCTACTGGACAGCCACAGATAATTTGGGGTAGAGGTGCACCCTGCTGCTCCCCAGCATTAGATCACCTTGTTTCCAGGCAGCCCCAAAAATGGCACTGCAGTCTCAATGATTAAGTGTACGCGTAATAGGGAGCTGGGGTGCCCCAGGTCTGGGATTAGGAGCAAGGGATTGGTGGGCCAGTTCAGTAGCAAACTGCAATGCAGTTGCCCAGCAGCGGGAGGATGGTGATTTCAATGCATGATTCCAGTGAGGTTTCCACAGTTACTCTCGGGCACCCCTATAATTTGAATATTCAGGTGAGATCTCGATTAAAGGTCCTCCTTCTTTGCCAACATTTGTACCTGCCTGGACAAGGCCTTCACCTCAGCCTTCAAGCCGAGAACGTTGTCCTCCACAGTGCCCACTCATCTCCGCCTTAAACGTTGATCAGTTTTCTCCAGGTGTGCCTTTAATGGACTGACAGTGGTGGTAATGCCTAGCTTGCTATGCACTTCTGAAAATCCTTTCTGCCTGCACGCCATCATGCATTGTTTCGGTGAGTTCCGTAGGTGCAGGTATTGAATCCATAGCCCGCCAACCTTTGCAGCCTCAGCAGTCTTTGGAGTGGATTTGGCATATAAATTCATGGAGCACTGTTTTTTTTACACCACATTTAGTCATCCTTGCTGTGTGGAGAGGGCTCAGTCATAGATTTCAGTCTCCAATGCAGGAGCATGTGCCCCCGGAGCAGTCCACCGGACTTGATGCTGCAAGTTGCAGCAGTGCTCTCAGACTTCAGCAGGCAAACACGGCAGAAGCTGCCAAGATCGAAGGGGCAGCAAAGTTACATGTAGTAACTGGAGGCTGAGCGCGCCTTGCCCAGCAACAGTTGGTCTAGGGCACTTGTTAAGCAAGGGGGCCAGAAAAACACAAATATAGCTCACCCCATATTAATGTGGCCCCAGAGGCCGGTTGTAGCAGATGGAATCGGAGGCCAGTCAATATACTGCCTATGACGTTCAAAGGGGCACCGGAGGGGACAGTCCATGGAGGAATTAAAGTGCAGTTGGGATCAATGCCTCCAGTATGCTTCAGACAGTGAAAACGGGGTGCAGGTTGTCCCAGATGCTCAATCCGTATATTCCCCAGACCCCCCACTGTGCCACGGTGCTGTAACCCAAGTCCCTTGTCAGTACAATGCATGTCTCCGGAGGTCACAGCATTGTAGCAGATGGTGCCAGCCTCAATATGGCGGGCCGATTGCCTCATCAGCAGCTCTCTCCAATGGACCCCACTGCCACCGGCAAGCGCAGTAGGAGAGGGTGTGATGTACAGTGCAGCAGGGACCAGGTTCCACACTAGCCAGGGTTAGGGGCCGCCACCCCAGTGTGGCCTGCAAGTTGAGGCCCTATCCCCACAGTGCAAGCAGGTTGAAGCACGGGTATCGGGGACGCCACTCACCACGAGGCTCCCGGGTCATCCATGCACATCCAGCATGGCTCGATTGCAGTCCTGATCCGCTCTACTGCATGGGGGGGCGCAGCTGCGACCACTTCAGCACAGCTGCACCGGCCTGGCTTCACTCCACAGCTGCGTGGCCATGATTGGTCGTGGCCGCTTCCAGGATAGATGCAGAGGATAGATAAGTCTTCCTGATGCCCACACTATTAGTAACCAGTCCAGGCTAAGTGGGGAGCACAACTTGATGTGAAGAAGCAGATACCAGCCGATGATGGCACCCGGGCATCGGAGCACTGGCAGATTGCAGCCATTGTTGTTACCGCACAACAGCATTCCCCCAATGTGAATATTAGGATTTGATTCAGAACCCTGCATAAGTCTTCTCAATTTTGTGCATGATGTAATATATTTCCATGTGACCAGTTACTGGTATATTGAGACAGGGTTCGAAATTGAGGGGATCTTGGAGCTATTTAGCTCCTGCTAGTAGCCAAGAAACACCTCGTTAGCTTGACACCAGCTTCTACCAGAAGCTTCTTTTGGGTCCCCAGACCAACTGATGCTAAACAAACATACCTATGTGAATTTATCTCTGTACAACAGTTGATACATTAGGACTATACAACATTTAAGGCAGAAAAGATCATAAGTAATGGACAAAATTATATAGTTAACATCTTATGTGAAAGCTCGATTTGTGGAACGCTATGTACTGGTTATTCATACTCCTACATCCCGTCCCCTTTCCTCCATACTTGTGGCCCTGCCATCCTTCGGGACGGGACGTAGCACTTTTGTAAAGCATCAACTTGTTTTGTCCTTTTAATTTTAAACGTGGCACCACTCGCATTCTTGACTCCGCCCACTTGAGCTCCGCCCCAGGCATCGCCCTTCAGGCCTTTTCTGTGTGCAGTCGTGACTGGACGCACTTGTATCACTGGGAGTTTTTGTTTTTTACTCCTGTTGTCCTTCGTTCTTGCTCCGGTTCCACGGTAGTCTAGTCCCCTGTCTATGCCGCAGCATCTGCGATTTGTGTCCTGAACTTCATGCAACCGTGGTTTCGCAGGGGCAGATCCTCATCCTGTTTGCAGTGTCTAGGCCCGGCACATTGATGGGACTCGTGTCTTTATTGCAACTCCCTGTCTGTCCGGGCACTCAGTCTTCTTCTTTGGAGGTGGTTTTCCAATGCGTTCCTCCACCGCATGCAGCTCTTCATCGACGAGAAGAAAGGCCTTACCTTTTAGGGCACCCCAGCCTGGGGACTCCTTTCCGCGGTCTTCTTGGACCAGGAGGGGCTTGTGTAGCTCTTCTACCGGGGACATCGCTGAGGTGACCTGCAAGGGCCCTAATGGGCACAACGGATCGTCCCCCAAGAGTTCCCGTAGTGGGCCTGCCAAAACCAGACATTCTTCTGAGGTTCCCCTTTTGGGGGCTAAAGTTCAGCCCAGTTCTTCTGTGGCTCTGGATAACTGGGTTCACCCGGAGGTCTCCATTTCTGGAGCTTTCCATTCCGAGTCACGACTCGCAGACCCTATTAAAGGAGCTTTACGTCCTGGGTTAAAAACAGAGATTCCTCTTCTTGGGGCTAAATCCTGTAATGACAGAATCGAGGGACCTCCTTTGAAGGGCTTGTCAGTGAGGTGTATTCCTCTCCCTTCCCACACTCTGCGTGCGGGTACTGATTCTGTCGAGGGGGCAAGGAAGGCTCTCACACCACAGGCCTTCGAGTACCGGCTCTGCTGAGGTTCCGCCAATGGAGGCTAATTCTGGGACAGTATCGAAGATGTCAAGTTAACATTCTAGATCTGACCGCATTGGCTCAGCTGTAGATCCTTGTTTCAAGGCTAAAATGCTACTTAAGACTCCTGCTCCACTGAGGAGACAGATGCCTCAATTTCTCTTGTGATGAAATTCCCCTCGGGTGTCACAAAATGGCAGCTCAACCTCTATGATCCAGTGACCATTTTGGATACCTCTCTTAAACCAACATTCACGGCGGCTGGTGCTGGGAGCATTCCTTTTGGGGCTGAGCAGTTTTTTCCACGCCATGTGGACAAGAACCTATTCCACCCTTCTACAGATTGACGTGCTCTGGCACCACTGCCTCATACAGTATCACTTCCTCCTACTTCTGCACCTCTGATTTACGTGGACCCAGCCTGCAGTGGGCCGTCCTGGCAACCATCCTCGTTGCGGTTGCACTCATGGGGGTAAGCCCCTTACGAGCGGCCTCTGCCTACTCCAGCGCCTAGACCTTCATCGGAGGACATGTTCTTTGGGAGATTTCAGACACTCATGCACTCTGATCCCATGAGGGAATACTTTAAGGGCCTTTTTTAAAGAGCTGTACCCCAGTCCTCCGGTACCAGCTTTGACCCCGGTTGCTCCTATGCAGGTCCCTATGGTGCCACCTCCACCTTTACCTGCCAGACCTCCTCCAGCGCCTTTACCCTATCGCCGCAAGAGCGCACCAGCCTGTTCTTCCAGAAGGACATCTTGGCTAAGGCCCATAAGGTCTGGGACAAACCCCAAACCAGCTGCATCTCAACAAGCGGATTGACGCGCGATACAAGCTTCACGCCTCAGAAGATATAGCTTTGCCCGCTCCCATCGTCCATGGTAATGGCAGCTGCCACGCTCCAAGCCAGCATCTGCTTCCTCCACTGCAGCGGCCCAAATCCTCTCCAAGGAGGATAACACTTATTGACTCCATTGGCAAAGTCTTTTCCAATTGGGCGCTCCAACTTCGTCAAGCTAACACTGAGCTCATCCTGGCAGCAGCCAATCTTGGGCTTAGGAAGGAGCTAGCTGATTTCCAGGAGTGTATTCCTGCGGACAGACTAGACAACTTCAAAGCCGGGTTGTCGGGCGCCAAAGTGTTGGCACAGGATCTACTAGAATCTGCGGTACACCACGTAGATATCTCTGCTTGAGCCGTTCTAGTCAGGGTCGACATCTCCTGCCAAGTGTGGCTCGATGCGACGACGTTTTCAAAAGTGCAGGACAGCGTTCTAGACCTTCCTCTTGATGGCAAGGAGTTCTTTCATTCCTTCACAGATGAGGAACTGAATATGATAAAGAGTACTCGGGCTGCCAAGTCTTTATCGGTCCTGGCTAAAGCTCCAGTTAAGGCCCGTTATACACAGAGGTCAGGGTCCGAAACTCTGCCCTGTTCTGGGTTCAGGGGGTTGCAGGATTGCTGTGTGCGCAGATCTGATGCTCCGGTTGGCAGGCCCCACCGTAAGCAACAACGGCAAGGTGATTGGTTCTTCTCTCGGCCATCAGCCTCCTCGCCAGGAACAGGTAGTCTTCCTGCAAACAAGTCATCTAAATGTTTTTTTTTTTTGTTTTGGTTGCACAAGACTCCGGTGGGAGGACGAATCTAGTCTCCTCTGGAGGCATGGCAGACCATCACCGAAGAACGTTGGGTCTGCCATGGCAACGGTGGGTCTTGTCCATCGCTCAGACGGGCTTCCGCTTGCCTTTGCCTCCTGCACCACCCTTCAATCCTCTTTTCAGCAGACTGGGTCGCCCTCCCTTAGAGCCGAGGTACAGAAACGTCTAGACCTCAGAGTGGTGGAACCTGTTCTCCTCAGGGAGCAAGGGGAGGGCTACTACTCTCGTCTGTTCAGTGCCCAAACCCATACCAGCCTGGCCTGCGCACTATCCTCTTTCCCAGTTCAATCGCTCTTCCCCCAAGAGAAATGTAAGATGATCACGCCTTGCCAAATAAAGTCCTCTCTCCAGAAGAGCGACTGGCTCAGCGTAGTGGACCTTCAGGACGCATAGGTTAACATTCTGTTATGGAGCCCGCATTGGAAATATCTGCGATTCTCCCTGGGAGAAGAATACTTTCAGTTCTGTGTGCTCCCATTTTTGTCCAAAGTGCGGCACTGCGTGTCTTTACGAAGATGTCGGTCATCGAAGCTTTCCTCAAGACTGCAGGGGATTCATCTATATCCATATCTCGACGATTGGCTCCTGCGCAGCCCTTGCCCACAGACGGCCTTGTCTGTTCTTCAGTCTTACCTTCAGCTCCTGTTCCATCTTGGGCCGTCGGTGAATTGGCGGAAATCATCCATGACGGTGCTCAAGGCCTGATTTTCCTTGGTTTCTGTTGGGTTACGGTCAGTACAAGAGTGTTCCTAACGACGGACAGGATTGCAGACCTATTGACCACATGTCTGCTCTTCCTCTAGTCCTCGAACATAACGGCCTGGTGGTTCCAAAGACTTTTGGTTCTCATGGCCTCTACCTCTTGCATGTCTAAAGATGAGGTGCACTCAGCTAACTCTTCGGAGCAGCTGGTCTCAGACTTCGGACCCAGATTCCAAGATGATCCTTGTTCCTTCCTGCATGACGTCCGATCTGCAATGGTGGTCTTGGACCAACAACCTTTCAGTGGGTCCTCCTTTCAGGAGCCCTGCCCACAAGTGACAGTTACCACGGACTCCTCCCTTCTGTGGTGGGGAGTGACGCTGGGTCACCTCGAAGTATTCGACCTATGGACGCCTCGAGACAGGCAGTTCCACACCAAGTATCTGGAGCTCCTGGCTATTTTTTTCTGGTGCAATGTTTTACATAAACAAGCAGGATGGCACCAAGTCAACTCTCCTGGTGGACCTAGCCATACAAGTTTGGGACTAGGGCATTCAACACAAGGTTTGGCTCCAGGCTGTACACATTCCGGGTCACATCAATGTAACTGCGGATTCACTCGGCCGCCAGTCGGCTGCCAGTTACGAATGGTAATTGAACAGCAATGTTCCAACATTTTTCGTCAACAGGGCGCTCCAGAAGAGGACCTCTTTGCGACTCTTGCTAACCGGAAAACCTCCTCTTTATGCATCAGGCACTGCCTGGGGGTGTCCTCTTTGGGAGACTCGCTCGAGATCCTATGGCACAACATGAGAGCTTATGCTTTTCCTTCATTGCCTATGATTCATCGGTCACTCTGCAAGCTCAGCACATCGAATTGCACTCTCCTCTTCATAGCTCCTTGGTGGCCAGCCAGATTCTGGTTCTCGGAACTTCAGCATCTGTCGTTTCTTCCTTCGATCACATTGCTGCTGATTCCCAACCTTCTTCACCAGAACGATCACCAGTTGTGGCACCCCTCCCCACAATCGTTCAATTTGGCGGCTTGGTGCCTGAATTCAAATCCTTAGCGCAGTTGAATCTGTCCGAGGATAATATGCATATTGTCCAAGTGGACAGAAAACCGTCTAAGAGGGCATAATATAGGAGCAAATGGCTGTTTTTGTCACTGGTGCTTAGCTAAACAGCTTGACCCCAGGCATGCTAAGGTTGACACTGTTCTAGCTTTCGTGTCTCACCTCACAGCTACAGGCATTCATGTTCTGTCTTGCAGAACTTGCTTATTGGCCATTGCGGCCTACCTGTCCATGGACAGCTGTTTTTTCATTGACTAACCCAGCCATTAAGACAATTTGCAGGTCTTCACCCCTTCCTGCTGGTGCGCACCGCTCATCCCAAATAGAATTTGAATGTGGTCCTCGCTTCGTTATGCCATAAACCGTTTGAACCCATGGCTACTACCGACCTGAAGTTCCTTTCTTCGAAAGTCGCTTTTCCGATCGCAGCGACATCGGCGAGGCAAGTAAGTGAGCTTCAGGCTCTCTGTGGAGCACCTGTTCCTCACTTTGCACAAGGACAAGGTTGTGCTTCGCACTCATCCTTCCTTCCTTACTGATTTTCATCTGAATCAATCAATATCTTTAACAGTCTTTTTGTTCCTAACCCGGCGGTGCCGAGAGTTTTACACAACTTGGATGTCAGGTTAGCCTTGAAGTTTTATCTCGCTGGAACTCGTGGGCTGCTCACAACTTTTGGTCACATTCGGAGACCCGAAGGGGAAACCGGCTTCCATAGCACCTACCTACCGATCGATGCCTCCTGTATTTCAGAAGCCTATTGCATTTAGGGGCTTAGACCTCAAAGGCATCCATGCTCATGTTGTACGTGGCAAAGCGGCTGCTGTTGCCTTCTTAAAGTATTGGGAAACCATTGCCAAGGCAGCTACGTGGGCTTCCCCATCAGCTTTTTGTAAGCATTACTGCTTGGACCTGAGCTCCAGGGTGGATGCCCAATTCGGCCAGGCTGTTCTTAAGAACCTATTCCAGTAAAGGTTTATTTATTTTTTTTTATTTATTTTTTTCATCCACCCGTATTACCTGTGAGGTGTGCTTGGGAATCTCCCACAACTATGGAGGAAAGAGGATGGGACGTAGGAGTATAACAGTTACTGGCCGTAGTGACTACCTTACTCCTAGTCCATAGTCCCCTTTCCTCCATACGCCCGCCATCCCCTCTGGAAATAAAAGTATCCTCTATTACTGCTTAAATGGTCTCAGACCTGGCGATAAAGGACTGAAGGGCGATGTGTGGGGTGGCGCTCAGGAGGGCGGGGTCACAGCCATGTGCCCCGCGTAAAAGGACAAAACAAGTTTTGATGCTTTTTTACAAAAGTGCTCCATTCCCATCCTGAAGGACGGAATGTCCACAAGAATGGGGCAATGGGGTCTACGGACTAGGAGTAAGGTAGTCATTAAGCTGAGTAACTTTATTCCCCAGTGGTAGCTCCTGGCCACAGGTTAATGCAGAATACCCTGGCGCTGATTTTCACTCCTGGTCATCCAATCTAAATTTCGATCCCTGCAAGGTCTTTAGGATTGTTAAAGGAGTGTTGGTGATAAGGTGGTAGTTTGTCAAGCTGTTCCTGTTTAAGTCTCAATGCATGTGCTTTTGGAGGCTTGCGGGTTGGTACTTTGTTCTATTTGCTAGAAGATTGGGATTAGCCTGGCTAGTTAAGCTATGGCTTTTAAAATGGTTTTTGATCTTGCTGGGATATCTGCAAATCCACCCTACAAGTAGCACTTTGCAAATGATAGGTGATTTTTCTGGTAACCGTTGCTTTTCTGAAAGAAAGGTTTTAGTTTGCTGTGTAAACGTTTTAATACAAGTCTTCTGTTATGCTGTTTCCAACGTTTTATTACGTGATCACATTTTGAGTGTTGGGAGATTTATCCGTTTTATGGTTAATCCCGTCTCCTTGTGAGACCGCAGCACTTTCTGATGGACCTTTATCTTCTCCTGAATGAGTGGAGTCCCCCCCTTCACCCCCCTCGCATTCCTTTTTTCTGGCTCTGATCATGAGGGCTCTGTTCTGTATGTTTTACTTTTATTTTAGGGAGTCTCAATTTCCTCCCTACCTTTTTTAAAGGCATCAGTTTCATTTTTCCAGCACACAGCACCCTATGTACAGTGTTGCTGGGAGCCCTTTGAGTTCTCCTTTTTATATTATTTTTCCTGAGAACTTCTGTTAAGATTGGAGGGATACTTTTATCCTTAGCCTTTTTACTCGATAGAGCAGCAAACATCACCTTATGTGCCGTGCTCGGGGGTTACCTAGTATCCCCTTTCTCTCGGCTCCTGTAACAATTATGTTAAGGTAACAGCCCTGTAGTTCTGGCTGGTGGCAGTGGACGTGTCCTACCGACTTTTGTGCTTTTGTTTTTTTTCTCTTACCACAGGCTGTATTCACATCTGCTGCTATGCAAAGGAGTGCCACCTTTGTTCCAACATGGTGGCTGCTTTCTTTTTTAGCTATTTCTTGTGCTTGTCCTTTCCTTCTACCATCCTGGGAGGGGGAGATCCTGATTTAAATTTGGTCTTCAGCTGGAACCCTTTGTGTAACCTGTTGAGGCTCCAGGAGGCATGGGAGGATCGCAAAACTTTGCTATTTGTCTTCTGGGGTGCCTGAAATGGACCAGTTCCCACTAGGGGTGGTTGGTGGAGGGCTGGCTGTCACCTGCCCCTTTCTGCAAACTGCAGGGAAAGTTTTCAGAGGATGAGTGTGAAATCCTGATAAAAGGTGAAGTTCCGGAGGGAGAAGGAAAGTCGACCACTAACAGAAGACCAGAAGAAGACAGATGCCTGCAGACCCTTCCAGTAACCGTGGAGAGACCACTGCTGTTCTGACACCTTTTTTTGAATCCACAGAGGACCTCTGAAGAGGACACCTCCCCTTTGGCTGGGGGGACCAACTAGCCATAAGACCTACAGAATGAGCCACCCCCCCTATGTGCTGTGACCTTGCTGGGCTGCAAAATACCGGAGGACCTCCTACCCAATTGCATTGTCGGCTTTCCTTGAATGCATCCTCCCAGAACTCTGAGCTCCAGTTGGATCTCGAGAGACAAGATCCCTCTTCTCAAAGTCTCCTCAGCAGAGTGCAATGCCAGCGAATCGATGCAGATTCACCGGGCGGTATCTGGTTATCCTTGGAGCTTGTAAAAAGTTGCCAAAATGCCAGACCGACATGGGAGTACAAAGAATTCCTTGCAGAATCTCCTTTTTCTCAGCTGCTGTTGCAACATCCGTCCCAGAGTACCTCCTTTCATCACCACGGTCAAGGCACAGGAGACCGGGTCCACCGCTGTTGCATCGTGAAAGAATCAAGCTGCATCTTCAGAACTCCTCGGGTATTAGATGACTTGGGCCAGTTTGTTGCTCGTGTTACTGGAGTGCTGACTCCGGTGTTTGGGTTTTCAATGCCATTCAACCAGGGGTAATGCTTGTGCGCGCCTATAGGGAGTCCTTTCCAAGTTCCCCGATAACTTTTTGACCAACAAAAACATTCTACTTACTAATAATCAAAGTATTATTTATTCCTACAAAAGAATTTTCTGAGCGACTAGTAAGTAATTTTACTTACCATTGAACTGTGTTCATCAACTATCCATTGCATTACTATTGCTCTACTTGCCTCAAGTATTGCTTAGGTTTTCTGTTGTGTTGATTAGTTTAAATAGTACGTGTCTGAATATAACTTTTGCCTTGTGGATATGAAATAAAATTTTCAATGGATTGTGTCCTCTCACGTATTCCTCATCTTAGATATAATCTGCCAACTTGCTGCTTCTTCGGAAATTTTTTTTGCCAGAGGGCGCTGTGCTCGAGGCCGAGTAGCTTTATTCCCTCGGACAGCCGTCAAGTGTCGTCATCCGTAGTATAAAGGGCTCGAGCCGCTCCTGTTGGTCTTCTGTATTTCCAAGATTCTGCTTCGTGTTTCGAAACGGCGCATCAGTTTTTTCTTTGAAAATGTCTTCATCTTCAAATCCTACACCCAAGACTGGTTTTAAAAAGTGTCTAAAGTTCGGAAGCAAGATGTCCATTACGGATCCTCACCGCAATTGCCTTTGGTGCCTCAGCCCCGACCATCGGGTCGACGAGTGCAGTTCATGTCAGGCGATGTTGAATAAGGCTCTTAAGGAACACCAAGGTAAGCTAGTGGTGGGAGAGGAGTCTTTAAAGTCTGCAAAAATACTAAAAGACTCAGAGTCGAGTAGAAAATCTCATCACGAGTCAAGGCGGTCGGTGTCCCTCGAGGAATTCTTACTCTTAATCTAAAACGTCAAAAAAAGCAACGTCACAAATCTTCTTCCTCCTCTCCTGACAGTAGGTTAATTTCATGTCCTAAGCCTGGTTCCCCAAAACAATGGGAGGCCTTCAGGGCTTCAATGTTAAAAGATTTTTGAGAAGGTGGCCCAACCCCTCAAAGTCGCGTGAAGAGCATGCCCCTGCACACTCAGAGTGCCAGAGGGAAATCTAAAACTGCACATGTAAAATCTGACAAAGTCGAGGGTGTTTTTGGAGGATGATTCTCCAGCCCCTCATGAAACAAAAGAAAAACCTTTGGTGCAGAAATCGAGGTTAACAGAGGACAAAATGGCGTCCTCGTCGTTGAAGTCAGGCATTGACTTGACACGTCCTTCGACTACGTCGAAGCCAAAGATGGTGTAGATAACTTCGACCACATTGTCAAAGCCTCTCTCGACGATATTGAAGCCTTCCTCGATGACATTGAGGATTCCTTCGAGCATATCGAAGGCAGCATCTATTCCATCGATGCCTTCAACGCCGAAATCTTTAATACCGATACCCAAAACGACATTTATGGCTAAACCTAGGTCAATGCCGCCACCTTTACCAGAAAAAATCTTCCATCCTCAGCCCAGGCAAGAATTTTTTTAATCTGTCTATTTTTGAAGAACAATCCTCTGAAGAAATTACATCAGCTGGTGTTAGATATGGGACAAGAGAAGTTCTTGAAGAATTAATAGACCCAAGTACCAAAATGGCTGACCTTTATGACGGCCTACAATCGGCCAGTGTCCTAGATACCTCGCCTGAGGTAGAATTTGAGACCAGACCCTACTGACCATGCAGAATCTGGGTATATAAACCTCATGTGAAGAGTCATCGACTTCATGGAGTGGAAGGCAGTGTCTCCGAGTTACGACCAGGATGACATGACAGATATTATTGATGAAGGACCTCAGAAGGATCCGATCCTTCCTTTCCACAAAGCTCTACTAAAGAGTGTTATGGCAAATTGGGAAATCCCAGAATCTTTACCAGCTGTAAATAAAAAATGTGTGGGAAAGTATAGACCTTCTCCTTCAGATCCAGAGTATCTAAGCATCCTTCACCTGAGAGCTTGGTGATTCAAGCTGCGACTGCAAATAAGCAAACAGCTTATCCCTCCATGCCCCTTGACAGGGACGATAAAAAGATTGATGCTTGGTCGAGGTAAGTGTTCACTTCGGCAGTATGGGCCTTAAATCTAGTAATGTGACTTGTATATTAGCTAGATTAACTTACAGCCTGTGGGACTGCTTGAATGCAGCGGCTGAACACATCCAGGAGGGTGAGGAACGGGATGGTTTCCTGGCGATAGAGATGGAAAGGAGGCTATGGAGGAGTGCCCCAAGTAAGGACTGGTAATGGTGTGGGCAGGTCCATGGCGGCTAGCACGGTTTTACGCCTATTTGCTTGGCTGAGAAAATCTGGTTTTGCATCTTATGTACAGTCCAGGTTACTCAATATGCCCTTTGACGGCTTGAGGCTGTTCGGCAGCAAGGCGGACGAGAGCTTGGAGAAGCTGCAGACCTCGAAAGCGGCAGCAAAATCGCTCAGCGCCGCTATAAAACAGCCTCAACAGCTACACAGGCTCATCTTCCTGGAAGAGTTGCCCTTTTTGCTTCTATTCCTCTTTTGGAAAAGGGAGGGGGCAGGCCAATCAGAGAGGCCAACAGAGGGGGAAGGTGCTAGATCAGCCACAGCAGCGGCTACTACCTAGTCAGCAACTGCTGAAGCTGCTGCAAAGCCACTTTGAGGTCTTAACCCACAAAACCCAGGTGGGAGGCAGAATCACTCGGTATCTGGTCGAATGGCAGGGCATTACGTCAGATGCCTGGGCACTAGAGAGTGACCCATGGTTACTGCCTTCCTTTTCATCAAAGACCTCAAGATCATCCATCGGGAGCCAATTCTGTAAAAATTCCAGACCCGCTCCTTGTGGAGGAGATTTTAACCCTGCTACAGAAAGGTGCAATAGAACATGTACATGTAGCGGAGAGGAACAAGGGTTGGTACTCCCCTTATTTTATCACCCCCACCAAAAAAAGGCAGGTTAAGACCCATCTTGGTCTTAAGAAACTTGAACAAGTTCCTCAGGAAGGGCAAGTTCAAGATGGTGACCCATTCTCAAATCCTTCAGGCTCTTCAGCTTCAGGACTGGCTGGTTTAATTGGACCTTCAGGATGCTTACTTTAATGTGCCAATCCATCTCAAGCACAAAGTACCTGAGGTTTGCAATTGGTGGATCTCACTATCAGTTTCAAGTTCTGCCATTTGGGCTGATCTCCGCACAAGGGTTTTCACCAAGCTGATGGCTGTAGTGGCAGCGAGTCTCAGGAGGGATTCATGTCTACCCTTACCTGGACGATTGGCTAATTAGGGCGAGTTCACCAGAACAAGCCCAGGAACACTTGGCCATGACCTGCAACTTATTAGAGACTGGGCTTCTCCCTCAATTACAAGAAGTCACAAATGATTCTAAGCCAAAGACTCCAATTCATCGGGGCAGCCCTGGATACTACCTCAGGGAAAGCCTCGCCTCCCAAGGAGAAAGCTCACCACATTCTGCAGATTAATGAGGTTTCAAAATGCCCAACATCTACCGGTTTCGACTTTGTAAGGTTGCTAGGCCTCATGGCATCCTGCATTTTTCTGGTACCAGAGGCTCAACTGAGGACGAGATCCCTTCAGTGGGCCCTCGGGACTCAATGGTCCCAGTTTTCAGTGGAGATGTCAGATCTTCAAGTCTAGGCCAAAGTAGCTCAAGATCTTCTATGGTGGGCTTGCGAAGAAAATATCCTCAAGGTTGAACAGTTTTTGCATCCATGGCCGGAGATAACGGTAGTGACGGACGCCTCACTCACGGGGTGGGGAGCCCACACCAACGATCTGACAATCAGCGGTTGTTGGTCTCCATCGGAGTCCAAACTACACATCAACCTTTTGGAGCCGAGGGCGATTAGACTAGCGCTGAAGGCCTTCCTGCCCTCTGTAAAGGGAAAGAATGTCCTAATAATGACAGACAACACAGTGGCCATGTATTACGTCAACAAAAGAGGTGTAGGATGACTCCTACTGTGCAGAGAAGCAATGCAGCTCTGGTTCTGGGCAATGCAAGAATGAATCTCAGCGATTCACCTAGCCAGAGAGAAACGCGGCGGCAGATGATCTGAGCAGTTGGAGCAGTCGCCCACGAATGGGAACTAGCTCAGGAAGTCCTTCAGGCGGTCCTCGCCCTTTGGGGAACCCCTCAAGTGGATCTGTTCACAACCGATGCAAACCGAAAGTGCGAACTGTACTGCTCAAGGGAATTTCCCCCGAGAAGAGCTCTAGGGGATGCTTTTGTGGTGGATTGGATATTTTCACTCCTATACGCGTTCGCTCCAGTCAGCGTGATTCCTCAAATAATCGGGAGGTTGAGAAAGTTCAGGAAAACCATGATCCTAATTGCCCCGGATTGGACCAGGAGAATGTGGTACCCGGACCTTCTGGACATGTCCATCTGCCCTCCAATAAGTCTTCCACAAAGAGAGGAGCTCCTCTCGCAAAAGGAAGTTCAAGTTCTCCATCCAGAAGTCAAAGCTCTCAGCCTTCACCCTTGGCTTCTGAGAGCCTGAGATATAAGGATTTGGATCTTCCGGACAATGTTATGGACATTTTTGCTTTCCGCTAGGCCGCCAGCAACAAAATCCTTGTACTGGTGTCTGAAGAAATTTAGTAACTGGTGCAGGGATAAGAATTGTCCTCTCCTTCACGCACAAAACACTTACTATCGTCCTCCTAATCATGTCAAAAATCGACTATGCAAACAGCCTCTGCCTCGGAATACCAGAATACCTCCTGAAGAAACTGCAATGGATCCAAAATCTAGCAGCAAGACTACTCCTTAAACTATCCAGAAGAGACCACATCACTCTAGCCCTAAAAACACTACATTGGCTCCCAGTAAAACATTGCATCACCTTCAAAACAATGTGCATAACGCACAGGGCAATCAGCGGACAAGGAGCAGAATTCCTACAAAAGAAAATAAGTCTACAAACCAACGAGACCCCTCCGATCAAGCAACGAAATCCGCCTGGAACTCAAACCGTACCTTAAGAAAAAACTTGGAGGCACCTCCTTCTACCACATAGCCGCAAAAACCTGGAACAACATCCCAAAAGAAATAAAACGCTGAAGATCACCTAAAATTCAGGAAATCTCTAAAAACCTAGCTCTTCAACACCAAGACTAAATCTGCAAAGCAAAACCACAAAAAGGATGACTAAACCGGAAAGTACAAGGGCATCCCCAACCCGAGAGAGTAACTCCCACGGCGCCAGAACAGATGACACCAAATAGACTGGAACACAGGTGGCACGCGGGGAAACTGAGTCCACTAACCCAGACAATCTGACCAACCCTTTCACCAGCCCCTTAGTTACCGCCAGGCACCACAGTGGTGTGGAATTGTCGAGATATTAGCAATCACCACACTACCTGAGAGGTTGACATTGGCAGGTGTACTGGCCACAGGAATATGAAGGGAGGATAAGGGGAGCTATGAGAGAGCATGTTAGAGGCGGGGGCCAGAGGAGTAAGGAACCTTGTATGCTAGTCGGACCGAGAGCAGGACAGAGCCGCATCAGGGGAGACTACACAAGCCGAGTGCCCCAACTTAGGATAGAGACACAAACTAACGAACCGTACTAACTTTTCCCTTTCTGCATACACCTCTCAAACGCCAACCCAACCAAAACATACAGCACAACAAACCGCACAAACTTCACTACATTGCAACAACAAAACACACAGTCTTGCACAAAAGGACACGACGACTCCCGGCAGCAAACACCCTAGGCCCAGCCAAGGGACCCACCGGGCTGAGGCCGCCAACAGCACATCAATGCTCCCTTGCATTTTTCATGCTTCCTCCCACTAACTCAACCTAGCCTCCTTTTTCAGAGCACCACGGGACCACTCCGGTGGTGATAGTGCGCGGTACAAATGTCCTTTAACATTAACATGTGGATCCTTTTCAATGTAGCACTCCCACCTTGAGTTCCTTTCTTTTACATTTGGCCAACTCAGGGCTCCAAGTTGGTACTATTAAAGGATATGTAGCAGCGCTATCTATCTTCAAGCGCTCCTCAGAAGTTTCATATTTTAAGATACCTTTTAGTTGTCCAATTTCTTAAAAGGTTAACAAATGGTGTCCCTCCTACACTTTTTCATGTTCCCATTTGCCACTTCAATGCATTTTTAACATTTTTTATGTGTGCCCCTTTTGAGCCTTTACATTCTTGCCCTTTAAGGCTCCTAACTTTTAAAACTGTTTTACTAGTGGCTTTAACTTCAGCCTGCAGGGTGAGTGAGTTGCAGGCACTCTCTTGTAAGCCTCCTCACACTATATTCCACAAGAATAAAGTTATTTTGAAGGTCAAACCTTTTTTCTTAACTAAAATAGTTTCAGATTTCCATCTGTCACAAAAGATTACCTTCCTTTTTACCCTCCTCCGGACGCTAGTAAAGAGGAGGAAAGGTTCCACAGGTTAGACCCTAAAAGGGTTCTCAGCTTTTATATCTCTACACTCGAAAGGTTTAGACAAACTGATCAGTTATTTGTCGGTTACACTGGACACAAATTGGGCGTTGGTGTGTCCAAACAAACCTTATCCAAATGGATAATCCTAGCAATATCTGAATGCTACAGGTTGGCTGGGAAAGCCTCCAGATGGATTAAGGGCTCATTCAACCAGGGACATAGCAACTTCCACAGCTCTTCAGAGGGGTGTTCCTTTGCAGGACATTTGTGCAGCTGCCACCTGGTCATCCATGCACACCTTTGTAAAACATTGTTTAGACTCTACTTTTTACCAAGGAGGCCTTTTTGCAAAAGCCGTTCTTCATTCAGTACATAATTAAAAACTCTGGTACTCCCTCCTCCAAATTACTACTGCTGTGGGAGTCTTTCTAAGTTGAGGAATACGTGGGAGGACACAATCCATTCGAAGAACAAGTTACTTACCTACTGTAACATTCTTTCGACTGGATGTTCCTCCCACGCATTCCCAATCGACCCTCCCAACCTACCCCTCCGTGCAGTTTTTATGCTTTTTGCACTTGTACTTAAGAGCCCGACATGCTTCGATGCCTGATACAACTGATGCGACCATTAACACTGAAAAAAACAAACTGAGACCAATGGGCTTGGCTCGAGCCCTTTATATGACGGATGACCTCGACACTCGACAGCGGCCCTCGAGGGAATAAAGCTATGCAGCCTTGAGCACAGCGCCCTCTGGCGAAAATATTTACTGAAGAAGCAGCAAGCTGGCCGATTATATCTAAGATGAGGAATACGTCAGAGGAACATCCAGTCGAAAGAACGTTCCAGTTGGTAAGTGACTTGTTAATCTATTTTACTGTGTGATTTTTCTTTGTGCCTATGTATTTACTGAGTTAATTGTACTTGCCTACAGCTGACATCCTCCTAAGATGTAGCTGGCTGCTCTGCCGTTCTACTAAACCTTTGGGTAGTACAGACTTATACTAAGAGTTGGGGCCTGTCTCTGAACGAAGTTTTTAGTCTGACCTGTGGTAGATTTTAGGAGAAATGCCTCAAGAGTGCACTAGTGTTTCCTCTTTACAAAAACACATGTGAAGGAAGGGGTAGGGATTGTTCATGGTTTGAACGGATACAAGCAAATTGTTTTGTTCGATGGCCAATTTAGGAAGGTCTTCATGCCCTACCTGCCTTCTCTACAGATGTACAACTTATAAACGATGATCCAAGTTCCTTGATTTAAAACAATGCAAGTCAACAAGTGTTTTGTGCACCTCACCTGAAAGTAGGCTTCTACTATTAAAATGTGTAAAAGAAATGTATATTCAAGGAAAATCAGTGTGTGTGTGTAGAGAAGCTAGTATGAAACAATGATTTGTCATTGACTTGGGCTTATCTTTGTTTCATGGAATGTATGCAGTGTCCGGATTTGTTAAGTGTTGAGGCAAAACCTGGAGGTAGTCCTATTTGTGATTTTAAAAATACTCTGCAATGAGGCTGAAAATCCACTTTAAGGACTGTAGGAACGTAAACTGTGCCCGGCAAGTCATAAGGGTCTTGGCAGAGGAGTACATATTTAGTGTCTAACAAACATGGCTATAAAGGGGTAGTTGGACTCATTAATTGGTGTCTGGTAGAACAAATGAGTAGATATTGAAAAAGTGCAAAACTCCCACGGTGGTCACTGGGTTTGAAAATTGACATGCTTGGCTGGCATGAGTTTACATCGTGCCACACCTCAATTTGTATACATAAACACATGATGCTTTTAGATGATATTTCACTACATTAAATTCTGAAGTGTTAATGATCTACTGTAGAAAAACATGCTAATTTTGATACTTAAGTGCACATATATTGTGAGCTAATCTTTGTATTCTTGCATTTTAGGTGTGTACCAGTTGTGAAGACAATGCAAGTGCTATTGGCTTTTGTGTGGAATGTGGGGAGTGGCTATGTAAAACTTGCATAGAAGCGCATCAGAGGGTTAAGTTTACAAAGGATCATATGATACGAAAAAAAGAGGATTTCTCATCGGGTGAGTTTTTCTTAACAGTTGGAAATGGATTTGATATTGTTTTTTGAACCTCTGCTTTTCCCTTTAAGCAGTGTATAGTAACGTTTTGGTGTTAATTTCAGCACCTTAGTCCACCTCTCGCATTTCTCAAGTAAGATATCCTAACCAAACACAGGACTATTTCAAGACATAAGAAGGCTGGATTTGAAGCACAACAAATAGTGAGGGAATTTCAACAGAGTATTTGGGCTGCTGTTAAATAGTCTAATCAGGACTTTTGTAAGGAGCATTGCATAATGAGTGTTGCATAGGTTTTCTATGCAAGAAAGAGGTTGAAGTTGGTAGACTTGTCTAGGCTTGCCATGATTTTCTTTTTTTACATACGAGAACTATAGTTCTCCAGCATTGGATCTTTCATAGATTTACATGCTCTTAAGATTCCCAGTTGTCAGGCTGGGCATCGTCGGTTAACTTTTTTACAATAGTAAATAAAGGAAAATTCTATTTTGTATCCTATCACCCTCGTTTTGGGTGCTTTTGGTCCCCATCAATGGGACGTAGTGTATGTATCTCCTCCCCCGCAGCCTCCCTTTAGACACTAACCGCATGTCATGCTGGAAGGAGTCCTTGTATTTCTGCTCAGAGAAATTACCACACTTCATTATTTCAAGTTTTCAAGATTTATCTTCAGGACCTTCATCCGATAACTGGAACGGGGTGGAGATGAAAGAAGGAAATCCCTGTTTAAAGCCTGTAATAAATGTGGCTTAAATGTTTTTGAATGTTTACCAAGTGCTTGGCACCAATCGCAGCAGCCCTCCTAAAGAGGGGCCATCATGTCTATCCATATCTAGACAATTGGCTGGTGCGAGCACAGAACATTGCAGTAGCTCCCACATCTATCGCAGAAACAAAGGTCTTACTGCAGCAGTTGTTCGAGAAACTTCGAGAAATCCTCTGAGCCATCCAAAAGCCTCGTTTTTCTGGGGGCTCACTTCGCACCGGCTGAAGCTCTGGTCTGCCCTTCCAAAGACTGAATATGCACACTTAAGTCGCTAATACCCCTTTTCAAACAAGGAAAATTGTTATTACTCAGTTCATGGGGCTCAGAGGAATTCTGGCCTTCTGTATTCCTCTCATACCGCACTGCAGGCTAAACATGCCATCTGATCACAGGCTCATGGGACGACAAACTACAAGTCACAGCAAAACTCACGTACCAACTACAGTGGTGGGCGAATGCAGACAACATCATAGGATACCGGTTCCAAGACCTCATACCGTGCAACATTTTGGTAACAGACGCCCTACTATCTGGCTGGGGAGTGCATGTGGGCCTTCTCCACATAAAGAACCAATGGACAGTGGAAGAAGCCAGTAAATGTATTGGAGCTCAGAGCAGTCGGCTGGGCTCTAAAATCCTTTCTACTAGTGCTCATAAACTCCATGGTTCGTGTCTTGACTGACAACACCACAACTATGTAGTACCTCAGGAAGCAGGGTGGGACGAGGTCTCCATCTCTATCCCAGGAGGCACAAAAGATTTGGTGCTGTGCCATGCCCAACAAGATAACGCTTCAAGTTAATCTCCCAGGGATGAACAAGGTGGCAGACAGCCTCAGCAGGGAAACCAGCCAGTGCCATGAGTGGAAACTATGCGACCACCATCTCGAGCACATATTTGCTCAGTGGGGTTGTTCAAGTCAATCTGTTCACAAGGCAGAACACAAAATGTGCACACATTGCCAGCAGGATGCAGCAGCAAGGGTCGATGGGGAACATGTTCTCCTTCCCATGGCTGGGTCTCTTCGCCTACACCTTCCCACCATTTCCAATCTGCAAAGTGATCCAGATGATTCAGGCGTACCCATGAACTGTGATACTAAGAGCTCCGAAATGGCAGAGACAAATGTGATTCTCTGACCTTCTGCACATGTCCGTAGGCAAGCATATCCTTCTCCACAATCAATCCAACATAATCTCCCAGAACCACAGAAAGGTGCTGCATCACGACCCTCAGTCAATCAAGTTGACTGCGTGGCTTTTGACTTTGCAGTTTGGACACCTAAACTTATCACAGGAGTGCAGACATTCTAAAGTCAGCGCGGGCTCCAGCTACAAATAGTTCCTATCAAAGCAAGTGGAAAAGATTCTGTACTTGGTGCGCAAGGCAACCAGACTTTCAACCGCTCTCTGTACGGCCAGAGGCTATCCTGCCATATCATTAGCCCAAGCAGAGCTCCCCCGTGCCTCAAAGTGCACCATGCCACCATCTCCAGGTACACCAGCAAAATTGAGACGCCCCTCTTCAGTGATCGACTGATGAAGCACTTCCTCAGAGGATTGTTCAGAACATTTCCCCCAGTAAAAGTTTCTACAACAATGGAGTCTTAACATTGTCCTTGCAGGACTAATTAAAGCACCATTCGAGCCATTAGCTAAAACACACTTCAAATATTTTTGAAGTAGCATTCCTTATAGCCATTACATCAGCAAGAAGGGTTTCACATTTGCAAGCGCTGATGGTCACAGAGCCGTACCTGCGCTTTTACAGTGGTCCTTGCAACCACCCCGCATTTTAAACCAAAGGTGCCATCTGAATTCCAAAAAAACACATTGGTTACCCTACCAGTTTTCTTGCAAGGAGCAAAAACCCCAGCGGACATCCAAAAGAGAAATAGGATATAAAATTGACAACTAGATTTACTTTATTTGCTGTTCTAAAAAGTTAACCGAGGATTCCCAACCCTGATGACAGCGAATGTTCATAGCATTTGAATCCATGAAATATATCAATGCTGGAGGAATGAGTTACAGGTAAGAAATGTACCCCTTAGAGGTGCACTGGCTCGTGCCACAAAATTTCAAGTTGCAAGCTACCAGCCAGCAAGACTCAGTTCTACACATACTCCCAGCACACCATGTCGGTCTTTCCATGATTTAATTTGGTAGGCAATGGCTAGTGGCGAGTGCACATTTTGTTTCCTGATGTTTAAGACAAACTGTTATGAAAAACAAAGTGGAATTTTCTTTGATTTTTATAAATGTAGGTAATAGAAACAACTGGTGCATTATTGTATTTGAGGTGTGCCAACAGTAACATGTACATATGATGCATAAAGCGGTTGGGGGATGCCTTTACATGGTAGTCTGAGTAGGAATGAGTGTAGTTGGGGGAGACACACAAAAAACGAATGTACAATTTGGGACGGCTGATAAGCTTAGGGTAGTGTTGGAGGCCGGGGGGGTTGGTTTATTGGGCAAATGGTATGATGTAGAGGGAGTAGAAAAATAGGGCACCTGGCGGAGTCCTGATTTACCCAGGTAATAATAATAATAATAATAATAATCAGGATGAAAGATCCTACAAACGATAGTGTGGTTCTGTATATGTATATTTATTTTAAAATGACTCGAACTTTTTTGGTGATTTGACAATTACTTTACTTTCGATAAGCACGAAAGTTTGAAAAACAATCGGACAAGAGTGATTGTAAATCGTGGTAAAACAGGTAAATGTTGACCTCGGAGGTATTGAGGTCAAAACTCCACATGGAGGCACATTCCCAAGACAGATGAGGTAGGAAGGACCTACTATTAAGGGAAGGTGCGCCTGAGACTGAAAAATGGTCTCAGGCGTAGTTCACACAAGGTGTACACAAGTTTTTACAAAACGTACACGAGAGGGGGATGGTACAGTTGTGTCACGGGGATCGACAGAGGTGTGTTTCTGCCAAAATGGGGCTTGATTGAAGCCTGTCTATGTGCTGGCCTTCGTCAGGAGGGACACCAATTGTGGTGTTGTCTGTAGAATCTGCTGCTGCAATAGCAGTGGGATGCTCTGGACAATCTTTAAGGAGTTACTGGATTGCTAGTGCGAAACTGCACTTAAGAGTGGGCTGAAGTTTCCTGAAGGCCGACTTCTCTCAGGGTCCCGCAAACTGGAAAAGGCCAGGGTGGGGTCCCATATCGCAGTGCGGAAAATAATTTGATTATTTCTTGAAGCCCTTAGCTAAAAACACTCCCACCTACCTTGCTGACTCTTCAGACGTGATTAGAATGGTTGAATCTTTCCCATTCAACAGTGACCATGATATGCTCATTACTTTGGATGTGGAGTCTCTTTACTCCAACATCCCCCAGGTAGACTCCTTGGGAATAATGAAAAGATTTCTCCACAACTAGGGTAGACACTACTTCTGTCCGTAGTGATTTTTTTGGTTGAGCTATTGGATATAGCACTTTCCAAAAATGTCTTCAGGTTCAAAAACATGTATTACATGCAAATAAAAGGGACGGCTATGGGAGCATCCTTTGCTCCCAATTATGCCACCTTTATATATGTGGGACTTTGAGGAATCGAATATTATGGCAAATTCTAACCCCTTTGGAGCTGCTCTAAAGTTGTATAAGAGATACATTGATGATATACTTATAATTTGGGACAGCTCCAAAGGGGACTATAATGCCTTTTTTCAATGGATTAATAACTTCAACCCTAATTTGCATTTTACGATCTAGACTAGCAATAAGGAGATTGCCTTTTTGTATTTGTTAATTAAGGTGGACAACCACGCTTTGGCAGTGGATCTCTACAGAAAGGAGTCTGACAGGAATACGATACTGCACCATCAGAGTTTTCATGCCCAATCTCTAAAGTCGAATATCCCGTATGGACAGTTCCTACAAGCTAGGAGAAATTGCAACAAAATAGAAGATTTTACTAAACAGGCTGCGGTGATTGAAGAAAGACTAATTGAGAGAGGCTATCCCAGAAAATTGTTAAAACATTCGAAAAAGCGAGCCCGTTATCAACATAGGGAATTGCTTTTACAAAAGGAAACCAAAGCTAGAAGATTGGGAAATGACCAGTTAGTTTGCGCTTTGACTTTCAATAGTCAGCACAATAAAATCAAGAAGATAATATCCACCCATTGGCATTTACTTCAGCTAAACATGGTAGATTTACCCAAACCGATGTATGCTTTTGAGAAAGGCAGAAACATTAAGAACTGGGTATCTAAGGCGATAGAAATCAGGTACAAGATAATCAACGGACCCTAACTGCTATCTGGAGTATGCCCCCTATTGTTGGACATTTCCCTTGTGGTAGTTCCAATTGCGCTAGTACTTCGGCAACCTCTGTAATTAGGATTCACGATAGGGATTGGAATTTGAGACATCATACCACCTGTCTCAGTTCCAATGTTATATATGTAGTAATATGCCCTTGTAAAAAGGCCTATATTGGGAAAACATCTAGAGCTGTTAAATTACACATAAGTGAGCACAAATCTAAAATCAGGACGGGACAATTAAATGCTCCTTTAACCACACACTTTTTGGATTTTAAACACAGCCCAGAAGATCTGAAATGGTGGGCTATTGAAAAAGTGGTTGGTACTGATGCAGCTAATACGGCGGCACGTCTGTCCCAGAAGGAACTGTGGTGGATATACCACACCAACAGTCTAAATAGGGGATTGGACCAACAGGACGAATGGAACTGAGTTTTTGAGGTATTATATTATGAATATAGATTGCCCTCTTCTTTTGATCATAGGGCAGCTCCCTTTTGGGTATATTTTGCCTCCTTCTTCACACTTTGTCTTCTCTTTTTTGGATCATCCGCTTTTGGATTGATCTAGTGGTTTGTACTTCTGGTTAGAGATCAGAGCTTTGTTCTTTCTTGGGCTCTGTTCAGATTCTGTAGTCCTCTTTTTACCTCCAAGTCTCAGATAGCCCTCTTGTGGTCGCGTGAGTATTTTTTCCATTTCGTTGTATCTGGCTGAGTGAAATAAAAGACGGCTTCATTTTCACGGCAGTCGCGGTTTGTATTGATTTGGGAACGGACGATGCCACGTTTGTGTTCCATACCGGGAACAGATGCCGTTGCGATCGATCGGGTATATTTAAGTTCTAAGGTGAGTGTTGCAGACAGAATGGCCACTTTGTTCTTTCTCCAAAGGGAGAACAGATTTCTCAAGGCAATTGATTTTCTGTTTGTTACTATACAGACCGAGGTTAGAACGTACACATGCAATGATTCACTGTCAGTGGATTTCTTGTCCGCCTGCGCCGACTGGTTTAATGTTAACGATTGAAACAAGAACCGGCCAGAGAGGAATTGTTTCCCCGCATGGGTGAACAAATAATTCTTCTTGAAGGTATTAATCCATACATATTCGTTTTGCGAGTGGTAGCTATGTGCCCCGTTCTTTTTTTCTTTCTTTTTCTTTTACTTTTCCCTTTTTCGTTTTCGTTTTTCTCCCTTGTTTATTGTGAACAGCTAGAAAGCAGCTATTCTTCATTAAAGTTTGTTTGTATTTTGATTAGATTTACTTTTGGTGAGGAGATCGAGTTACACTAATGCTTGCCAGGGATCACAGGAATACTATCGACCTAGTCATTGGAGTACAAGTTATCAGACTAGCCCTAAGAGGGTTTGCAGGTATAATAAGATTTTTACAGCACTGAGTCCTGACATGTCTGGAGCCTATTTGATTGTGTGAAGTGTGAAATACGGCACAAATACGATAAGAAATGTACGTGTCTTTGTGCATATACCATTAACCTTAATTGTCTAAAAGGGTTTTAATGGTTTGCTGAAGGGTTGTCAACTTTGGTGGAGGCACGCATTTAGCCCTCTGCTGTATTTGTGGGCAATTAGAGGCCCTGGGAGTGGTGAGATAGATTGATTTCCCCCCTTCTTTGGTCTTGTTTCTTTTCATTTTGAGCACTACTGTATGAGGAGACAATTAAGCTAGTTTGAAATTGTTTTTAACAAGATGTTCCATCGGTTTGTTTTTAGAAATCTGTAATGTTCATCCTTTCCTGATGAAGACTTACATATTGTTCCAAATCGAAACTATTTGTCAACGGGAAGGCTCTAATTCTAAAGAAGATCCACACTTTTGGGCACCAATAGTTGAGATATTTTTCGGGAATTAACTATTTCTAACTGTTTACGGGAAATGAAGTATATCTCCAGGTTTTTGAATATTCTTGAATAAATTGAATGTTTTATGAAATTACTTAGATTGAGTGAATGTATGGATGTGTGACATATAGGATGCTTTTTATAAATGTTTTTTATAAATGTCAAATGATAATGTTTAATGAATTTTTTACATTTTCAAGTCAAAATAAAATGAGATAATTGACTTGATTTCACTAGCTTCTTGCCTTCCTTCTGCTTGTTGGTGTTCTTCTCCTGGCATCACCCTATGTTTCACTGTATGTTGCTACCTCAAGATGCCAGTGATTGTTGAGGTTCCCACCTTGGGTTTTGTATATGTAGAAGGCCAGCACATAGACAGGCTTCAATCAAGCCCTATTTTGGCCGAAACACACCTGTGTCGATCCCCGTGACACAACTGTACCATCCCCCTCTCGTTTATGTTTTGTAAAAACTGTTGTGTACACCTTGTGTGAACTACGCCTGGGACCATTTTTCAGTCTCAGGCGCACCTTCCCTTAATAGTAGGTCCTTCATACCTCATCTGCCTTGGGAATGTGCCTTCATGTGGAGTTTTGACCTCAGTACCTCTGAGGTCGACATTTACCTGTGTTACCACTATTTACAATCACTGTTGTCCGTTTGTTTTTCAAACTTTCGTGCTTATCGAAAGTACTGTAAAGTAATTGTCAAATCACCAAATGTTCTGTGTCATTTTAAAATAAATAAACATATACAGAACCACAATATCGCTTGTAGGATCTTTCATCCTGATATAGAGGGAGAGGACGGTGGGGAATGGGGACAGATATGACTGGATTGGCGGATTGGCAGGGGTGCATTTTCAAGGGGAGATATCATTTAGGTGCTGATTTGAAAGCTTGAGGGACAGGCAAAGTAGTAGTGAGACACAGCACAGGGTGGGGGGGAGGAATAGGATGAATCAAGCAAGAAAACAGTAGCTATTGTCCATCATAGTTCTAGAACATTGTTAAACCTAAATGCACTTTTCAATGTTATTATTCAACAAATACGATTTTGTTTTTTTTCTAGACTTTCTTGGGGATCAGGAAATCATCCAATGGTAGCTGGGCTTCTCCTGTTAACCGATGCAAAACAGCTCTTGCACAGAGAATGTGCAATTACTTTGCTGGCGGCTAGCTCTAAATTTCCCCAGTACTAGTAGCTTATAGGGTACAAGCCTGTTCAGTGGCCTTATGGCACAGAACTTTGGGGGTATGAGACAGCCACAGCTCTAGGTTCAATAGAGGTTTTCTCAAGATTACTATCTCTCGTAAAGAATACATCTGCCATCCCAATCTATGTGGAATTGGGTACTTTCCCTTTCCACTATCCTATAATGTGCTAGTTAAACCAGTATTGTTCTGGCTTTGAATTAAACATAATAAAGACAAATCATCTGGGATATGTATGCAAACCCTAAAGGTAAAGATTTGATATTGGTTAAGAATGCCAAACTGCTAGTCGATGTAGGCTTTGGTTACTTGTGGCATGATGAACACCCAACACTTCATAGGACATTAATCTGAAATCTACATATAAAGAGTCAGCATGGTTGCACTTCCTGTCCATATCACCCATTCGTAGGATAGTAGTCGACTCTACTGCAGCAATCCTATGTTAAACACAAACTATTGTTTCAACAAGATGGCTTCTCCAGTACTAGGATTCAGAAAAAGATCATTTGAGAACTTTGACAGTGCAGACAATTAAGGTACAGCAACCTTGTTCTCTTTTCTGTTTGTAAAATAGGATTACCTTTTGCTATCTTATTTGCCTGTACCACCATAGCTCCTGATTCTTCTTAAATGGATTGTCCTTCGACGTATTCCTCATCTTTGGTATTCAGTATCCAGCTGCTTTGGGTTTTTTCGACAGAGAGCACTGTGCGTCGACTTGATGTCCCTCGGGGGCCTCCGTCTGCAGGATGTCATCAAAGGTATACATTGCGCGTGCAGCACTCGTTGGCTTCTGTTCCGTTTTTCAGAGTAAGCTTACGCTTCGAACTACAGCACACTTCAATAGTTGATTCACAAAACACAAAAATGTCCTCATCTTCAACACTTACTACTCCAAAGACCGGGATTTTTAAAAATTATTTATTTGTTTTTGGTAGCAAATTTATTTACACCTTTACAAAAAAATGTGTCAACTGAAATAGCACTTTTCATAGCAAACTCAAAGTATACTTTTGTATATAAAGCACATTGTAAGACATAATATAAAAATACTTATACATCTGTGCTTATAATACAACAAATCTAAAATTCATTAAACACACATTTGAGTTTAGTACAATGTGATGCAAATTTCAGTTTCAAATCTTCAAAAGCATCTCAGTTTTGTGCACCACTCTAATAAACCCTTTGCAATTAAAATTACTAACTCATCAGTTTAGATGAATGTTCATGTACATTCAAAAAATGTCAACCAATGCTCATCAATAGGAAGGAAGTATTATCTCTCCTTATGTAAAACCAAACTCCATGATGCCAGTTGTATTACATTTGGTGGTATAAATGCTATTTAGGTGCCAATGACATCTGTGGCCTTCACGATATACATGGATTTATTTAATCGTGAGAGTTCTTCCTCAATCATATTCACAAGTCTCACAGTTACTAGCATGATGGAATTGGTCTGGCCCCACATGCAATGCAACCAAATCAAGTGGCGCTCAAAGCTAGAGTTCGAAACCAGAAGAGGTCCCATGCAGCAGAGCCTTTGTTGCTCGCAATGGGTGCAATACATAAGCAAATGTTCCACAGTTTCAGACTCCCCAGGTGTGAAACAAAACCGGCAACAGTCCCACTATCCCAATATATCCTAACCAATTCCTGATAAGAGATCCCGTGTGGATAAGATCCAGGTGGAATCTCATGTATGTCCTTCTAGCATTTTTATCAGGAAAACACAGTACATAGGGCAAGCGGGGAGAAATAGCATGGCTGAATTTTGCATCGGTACAAAATGA
Organism: Ambystoma mexicanum; assembly: GCF_040938575.1. Classification (NCBI taxonomy): domain Eukaryota; kingdom Metazoa; phylum Chordata; class Amphibia; order Caudata; family Ambystomatidae; genus Ambystoma; species Ambystoma mexicanum. The sequence continues at coordinate 106,762,494 of NC_090938.1, read as the reverse complement.
GGAATAACCTGAAATCAAGTCGGAATTACGGGCCCATGCATTCCTAAAGAATCTAGTTTTGGCTTTCCCCCAGAGAGTCAATTAGGTCCAGCTGCGACATTCAAAGTTCTTAGAATCGCAAACCTGCGTAGCTTAAATTCGACAATAGATGCCGGATGGTCTTCTTTATGCATTGACCTAAAATCCTCAAATAGAATTGACTGGGGGTGAGATCATTTTACTAAATGAATTTACCATACGCCGGTCATATTTATCTGCCAAGGGATATAATCCCAATTCATGTAGGAGAATTGCATTAGGTAGGTAAACAGGGAGGCCGAAGACCCTTTTCCAAATTTTGCCTAGCAAAAGATTTAATAATGGCCCCATATTCAACAAACAGGCATGCAGGGTGCAGAGTAGAATAGGCTTTACTTTCATGGTATAATAGTGGAGCAGGGGCATAAGAGAATATCTACAATACCTAGATAAAATAATTCGCATCTGGGCAGAAAGATGGTTAAGCTTGGTATCCAACACTGTACGCCACTTGCCGACACACATGCCATTTGATATATGGTAACCCAAATAAATGATCTCTTCCCTCATTATGATTTGGTTGTGAGTTTACGACATAGTTGAATCTCGAAATTTTCTTCTTGGTCGTGAAGGCTATGATATGAGATTTAGCTGAATTAATTGTCATATTGTTCAAAACATAGTACTTGTGAAAAATGTTTAATTTATTTTGAAGCCCAAAGGGTACCTTATCAAATAGAATGACATCATCGGCGAATGCCAACCAGTGGAGATGTAGCTTGCCCAAAGATACCGGAAAGGTGTTTGTTCCCTCCCATATTTTCTCTATCGGCCAGGTATAGATTAAAAAGTACCACGGCCAAATTGCAAGCCTGCTTCACACCAATTCTCGTCAGGATGCTATCAGGTAACAGGCCCTCTGTGTTGTTGCAGACCCTATGAGGTATTTTGGTGAAGCGCTGCTATTTTCGCCACCAGCTCAGAAGGGATGCCATAAAACATCCTCTGCGAGAGGCGGTTCCGCAGGACGCTGTCAAATGCAGCTGATAGATCTAAAGATGCCATATAGATCGTACCATTTGACGGAGTGCGCGATGCAGACAATAAATGGGCAAGAATCCACGCATTGAGCTGCGTGCCCATGGCCCTACGAAAACCAACATGGGCTTTGGAAAGAATACTAGCAGCACTGACATAGGATTCCAATTCACACAAGACAAGCCGTGCAAACATTTTTGCTGCTGTCTAGTAATGCAATTGGCCTGAAATTTACAGGGTCAGCCTTGAATACAAAGACCGGGTTTAAGAAGTGTCAGGACTGCAGTTGCAAGATGTCGATAAACCGATCCACATCAAGTACGCTTGTGGTGTCTTCGTGTGGTGCACAAGACATCGGTCTGCTCAAAATGCCAATCGATGACTGGAAAAGCTCTGACCGAGCGAAAGGGGAAATTGGCGGTAGGTAGAAACCCCAAGAAATCCCCATCGACTACCCCATCGAGGAAACCTTCGAACGATGCAAGAGGCGACTTTCCTCGAAGGAAGAAGGTGAAACGGTCCAGAAGTGGCTCCCACCCCTCGTCTCAGAAGTCGGAGAAAAGGCTCTATAGGTCGCCCACTTAGACTTCTTCATCAGACTCTTCTTCTCAGAGAGCTATATCCTGTCCTACAAAGGCCTCCACTCCCGCCGAATGGTAAGCATTCAAGTTAGAAATGCTAAAAATATTTGAAAAACAAAAACCCTCAAGTCATGCTCCTTCCGTGCCTTCTAAAAAAGCTGATCAGGAAAGGGCTCGAGCCAAATCTCACACACCCTCGAGCTTAGGACAAAGGCCAGATCCAGAGTGCAGTTGAGGCCTCGACGAGATGAGAAATCATCGCAGGATCCTTCGAGTCACAAGTCGAAGAATAAGTAGAGGTCGTCAAAGCCAAAAAAAACTTCATTGAAAATAACAACTCCTCGAGCGGGAGTTCAACATTTTTTGAAGCCTTCGACACACATACCAGATAAAACGTATACTCCTTTACCTAGAAAGGATTATTTTAAATCACTTACCGCAAGTTAGGAGGAAAATAAGCCGTTGTATAACTATGCACATTTTGGGCTACAATATGATGCAACAAATGTCCTTTATAGCTTTATATCAGAGGAGTCGAGGCTAAAAGATCTTTATGACCACTAACAAACAGCCAGTGGAGTGGACACTTCACCAGAGCTAGAATTTGGTGAACCTGAATCTGGTGAACATGCAGACGCATTATATAGACAGTTGATGTCGAAGGTTGTAGATTACTTGGGATGGAGTAGACCATCCCCTTCGAGCAGGAGGATCTAATTGACATCCTTGATGAGGGTCTGCAAATGGATCCCATTTTACCTTTTCATATTGCACTTAACAAAAAGGCTGTTTGCCAATTGGGAGACGCCGGAGTCAAGTCCGGCAGTACACAAGAACTTGACAAGAAAATACCGCCCATCTAGTAGTGACTTATGCTTCTTGTCCAAAACACCGGCCCCCAGAAAGTCTGTCGGTGCAGACAGCTACTGCAACCTCAAAACAGACAGCTTACCCAACCATCCCTCCGGATCGGGATGACCAGAGTAGATGCATGAGCAAGGAAAGTTTTTTTTTTTTTTCTGCGGGGAGCATGGCTCTGAAGTCGGCCAACTCCACATGTGCGCTGGCAAAGTTTTTATTCACTCCATGGGACTGTATTTCGAATGGATTGTCCTAGCACAAATTCTTCATCTTTGACACTTGTCGAGCTTCAGCTGCTTTCGGAAAAAAACATTTTTTGGCAGAGGGCGCTGTTCGTTGATGCATCAAGTCAATGTCCCTCGAAGGCCTCTGTCGAGGATGTCATCAAAGGCATATTTATCAACAGCTGCGACGAAATTCAGTGCGCCTCACATCTTGTGGTGTCTTGGTAAACCTGTGTTAATTGACTCCGAAGTCGGGTTTTAAAAAGTGTCGTTATTGCAGATCAAAAAAGTCCCTGACTGATCTGCACCGTATCTGGTGCTTCGGACCGCACCATGATACCTCTGACTGCTCGAAGTGCCATTCCATGACTGGAAAACCGTTGAGGCAACGGAAGGGGAAGCTGGTGGTAGGCAAAACCCCATCAAAAATCCCCTATCCGATCCATGAAACCTTCGACTGACGAGTCAAGAGGTGACTCTCCTCGGAGGAAGACGGCCAACCGGTCCAGGTCAAGGAGTGGCTGACACCACTCTATTTCGTCCTCGAAGTCTAAGGTTGCCTTTCAGATGCTTCCCCCAAAAGAGTTGCTTGCCTGACAAAGAAATCCACTCTGGCCGAGTGGGAAGCCTTCAGGGCTGAAATGCTTAAGATTTTTGAGAAACAACCTAGTCATGCACCTACCGAGCCTACGGAAGAAGCCGGAAAGGTCTCGTCCTAAGTTTTGCATGCCCTTGAGCCACATGTGAGCCTGTAGGTCTCGATCCGATGTTTCATTGAACGATCACTCAAGACATGAGTACAAGTCGAGGTTGTCAATGCTGGCAGCACCTTCAACACCCTCCAAACTATATCTAGATCGTGACAATTGGTCTACCTGGTGGAAATCTCAAATGTTTTTCTTTGCTAAACTATACAATTACTGGATGTTGATAACTTTCAGCAGTTCATGCTGCGATATAAGCTTAATGTGTAGCTTCTTTTAATAACTCGGCCAACATTCTTTTTAACCCTCCCGTTCAGATCATGATCATTTTGCCCAGGTCTGTTCATGGCAACACTTTCTACCTATATTATTGCTGGAATATCGCAGCTGTTGTACTGCCTTTATCAGTAGGTTTAATCAGCAACAGTCTGATAGGTCTTAAGCCAGTATAGTAGCACTTGGTTGCCTAAAACAGTTTTGAAAATGACCTTTTTCTAAAGTGGGTCATCCTAATTGTGAAACAATGTTCTTTTGGGTCTGAACTTTCAATTGTAATTGATTTTATTTCTATCGCGCTCGTACACAAGCACGACAAGGAAAGGGAGGGGTACAGGGAGAACAAAACAGTGATCTTACTAGGCACAGTGACATGGAGAACGCCCAAGTGCATCGAAGGGAGGAGAAACGGATAAATAAAGGCAACAAATGGTGGTAGTGCAACCAGCAATTTGCAAGTGCTAGGTGTAAGACAGCAGACAGGGTAGGTCTGATAAGTGCAGGAAGAAAGGGGGGGGGGTGTATGGGTACAGATACAGACCCCAGTGCAAGGGGTGGCCCGAGGCAGTGCAGGAGGGTGGCAGGGTGAGCAGGTACCTGGTCCCGGAGGACAGAGGGTGGCCAGGTGCACGGTGCCAAGAGAACAGATCAGCAGGGGAGAGGGGGAGCGAAGGCAGAAGAAACGGTTTTCAGGTGCTTCCGGAGCAGAGATGTTTCTCCACGTTTTAGAGTGGCAGGGAGGCTGTTCCAGAGGGAGGCCCCAGCCGAAGACGGATCAACCCCCAGCTCGTTTCTTTGAAAAACGACTGACCCTGAGGGAGTTGGAGGTAGCGGAGCGAAGAGCTCGAGAGGGGAGGTATTTGCGGAGGGATAGCTGAAGGTATATTGGACCCAGGCCCCAGAAAGCCTTGTGGACAATGCAGAGGAGGGTTTTGAATTTAATCCTTGCATCCACTGGGAGCCAATGGAGAGACTTCAGAGCTGGAGAGATACAATCCCAGGGCTTGAGGCCAAGGACAAGTCTTGCAGTCCTGTTCTGGATTAGTTGCAGAGGGCGGAGAGTAGGCAGGTAGATTTAGAAAGGCTGTTAAAATAGTCTAAGCTAGAGAGAAGCAGAGCTTGGGATACCATGAGCTTCTGGGAAAAGGCAGGGTACCTCTGAGGTGCAGTAGGAAATTTTACTTTTTAGAGACCTCAGATGTGGGCGGAGAAGGAAAAGGTGGAATCAAAGATGAACCTGAGGTTCTTGGCCTCGCAGGTGGGGGTAGGAGGAGGGGCAAGGGAGGCCGGCCAGAGAGAGGGGAACGGATGATGGTGTGCAGTTGAGGAGGATCTCTGTCTTGCTGGCATTCTGACAAAGATCATTGGCGGAACACCAATCTTGAATGGCAGTTAGGCAATCGGAGATGAGGGAGAGGTGGCAGAGAGCAGCCTGAAAATGAGTTGAGTGAGGTCAGCGTAGCACTGGAAATTTGAGCAGAAAGTGGCAATGCAGTGGGTGAGAGTTGCCAGGGCAGGAGGTTAGACCCCTGGGGAACACCACAGGTAGAGAGGAAGATGGATATAAGGAAGGACCCAAATTGGACCTGGGAGGGTCGATCTGAGAGGATAGAGGTCAGTCAGGCCAGAGCCTGATCAGTGATACCCAGGTTTTCATGGAGACGGTTGAGCAGGATGGTATGGTTGACCATGTCGAAGGCAGAAGAGAGATCGAGGAGGATGAGGACAGAGGGAATGTTGGAGTCGAGGTTGGAGAGTAGATCTTCACAGATGTTCAGGAGAGAAGTTTCCGTGCTTCTGGCATCTCTGAAGCCTGACTGGTGGTTAAGGTGACAGCCAACAGAATTGGAATGAAGATTAAGCTGAGAGATGGCCAACTTTTCCAGGAGTTTGCCCAGAAAGGGAGTAATGGAAATTGGGCGATAGTTAGCTGGACAAGAAGGAACAGCTGTGGGTTTCTTGAGAAGAGGATGCACAAAGGAGTGCTTCTGAGGGGAGGGGGGGAAGGATCCTGAGGCAAAGGAGTGGTTGCAAAAATCAGCAATTGCCGGAGCGAGGGTGTCAATGTGGTCCTTGATGGTTTTAGAGGAACTGGGATGAACCTGTTTTGACGAGGCTTTCATAGATCAGACTTGTCTAGCGACCTCATCAGGGGCGAAAAGAGGAAAGGGCAAGGATGGTGGGGGGGTGGCTAAAAGAGGGTCAGCAAGCACAGATCGAGAGGGGTGTGGGTGGAGAGGGTGGATTGGATATCCTGTTTTTTTTTTAAATGAAGTGAGGCAAGGGCATTGCAAAGAGCCTGGGAGGCAACAGGAGGGGTAGAGACTGCAGCAAGGTTGGCCAGCTCCTTGTAGATTTTAAAGAGTTTGGCTGAGTTAGATGCCGCAGAGACACAAGCTTGAATGTGGACTCTTTCTTGGTGAGGACAGTCGATATTGCCTTTGTAGCGGGCGACAGGCCAGTTTGTCAGGGGATGAACAGGAAGTCCTCCGTTTCCTCTCAGCCGCCCCACATTTACGTTTAAGTGTAGCTAGGTCAGAGTCATACCAGGAATTGCACTTGGCTTTGTACTTCAAACGGATCCTCATGACGGGGGCAAGAGCTTCAAGCGTATCAGAAATTCAAGAGTAGAGCAGAGACGGGGATGTGTGAGGATGTGAGACAGCCAAAGGTGGAGGGGGGGGGGGAGAAAGTGGCGGCAAAAGCCTCAACTGACACACGCTTCATGGGCCGGATGTCCGAGACGGTAGGTGGCGGTGTTGGGGTAGGCTTGGCTTGGGGTGGGGGGGGAGGGAGGGAGAGGTGAGATGAGAGGAGGAGGCAGTGATCACTCCAGGAGAGAGGAGTGGTCGGAGGGATGGAGAGGGGAAGGTCAGAGGAGATCAAGATATCGTGTGTGTGCCCTGCATAGTGAGTCGGGCCAGAGGGGAGGATGGACTGGGAGAGGGAGTCGCAGAGGCCACGGAAGAGTACAGAGGAGGAGCAAGGAGAATCTAAATGTATATTGAGGTCACTGAGGAAGAGTTGTTGAGCGGTAGAGGCCAGGAGCAGGAGGAGGAGGAGTCTGCCCACGCAGCGAGAAATGAGATGATTTGACCAGGAGGCCGGTAGATGGTAACCACAGTAAGAGAATGGGTAGGCGAGAGAGCCTACAGACAAGGCATTCAAAAGAGGAGTAGGTCTAAGTGAGAATGATAGAGGCAGGAATCCACACAGGAAAGGTTGGGGCTCCCCCATCCCCAAACCCCTGCTGCACTGGACCGGGAGGATCTGGGTGCTGAGGACCTTGTAGCCATCAGGGAGGAGAGTGTCAAAGCTTGCGACAGAGCTGGCCGTGAATCATGTCTCGGTAAGACCAAGGACATCAAGGTCTAGTTCTTAAAGGAGGTGACCGATGTCAGAGGAGTCTTTGACAGCAGAGCGAGAGTTGAGTGGCAATATGAAGGTTGCCAGCCTTAAAGCCCTTCCGGGGAGGGGTACAGATCAAAGGTACACCCTGCGGAGGAGAAAGAGCCCTATGAGGGGCGGAGGAGGAGGCAGAGGAGGAGAGAGGGCAAGATAGCCAACGGGGGAGAAGGGACAGCAGGAGATGAGAGGAAATTGATGAGGCGAGGGAAGCGCCTATCAGAGGAGATTGGCCTGAGGGCCTTGGACCATGACGGGGCCATTTAGGTAGACATTAATGATGACTTTAGAGGAATCGAAAGAAGCCATGAGAACTTCCCAGTGAGTGCCTCCATTAATGGGAGAGGAGGGGATAGGACAGAGCACAGAGAACATACGAGGAGTCCATAGATCTGGCGAAGGAACGACCAAGGATGTCGTGAGGGTCTGTCTGGCGGAAGCATTGGAGTAGGTGTTGTCGATAGGAAGACCAGGGTTAGAAGCCAAGAAATACTTTTTGAACTTCTTCCTACCAGACTTGGTGAGAAGGGAAGGATAGTCAATGGAGAAGCAGTTGGAAAAGATCAGAGATTCAAAGCGCCATTGGGGGTGGACGTGAGGAGAGGATGGAGATACTGGGGGGGCTAAGGCAGGTAGGTGTGGGGCAAGAGTGGTTCGGTCACTGGGCTGGCAAGTTGCAGAGAAGAAACAGTATACAAGCAAAATACAGAGAATTTCGCAGTGGGCAGCAAGATTTGACTTTTTAGCGCAAAGAATCCTTAAGGATCCAAGGCTTTATTCACAGGGAGGGCGACCTGAGCAACCTCATCTGTTGAGGCTGTGGCTTCTAGTGTATCACTCACTTTCTGATGGTGAGTTTTATTAGTGTCAAAATGACCCTTGTCTTGTGAAGGCAGACTTCCTATTTTTGGGAATATTGTACCACTTTTTGCGGGCGAGTTGTCCTTTTGATCTTCTCATTCGTCCTTGATTGTTGAAGCTCTGGAATCTTGACCATTTGCAGGTCGATCCTCAAATTTGTTTTAAGCCGGTCGGAAGAAAATCCCCCACCCTCCCTTTCCTTTTTAAAAATTGTAATGAAAGTGACCATTGCATGTTGGTAGCAATTTGGAAAGCTGCCCCCTATGTCTGTTGTTGACCCTCAGTCTGTTCTTTACTTAGGTTCTTCCTTTGTCAAAATGGTAGCTTGTGTGAAATCCTGGTAGTGGCCTCTCTGAACATGACTTTCCCTGCCTTCTTTTGCTGCAGCCATTACCCAATGACTTTTTTGGAGATAATGTTCTTGAGCAGGTATATCAGTGAGTACGTTTTTTCGTTATGAGTGAACACTCTGGTCAATCCCCATGTCAGTAGCTCTTTATTGGTTTTCTTGGTCAATGGTTTCAAATTCTAGTCATTTTTTGTTGACAAGAACCTCTTAGGCCAAGTCAGCATGTCACTGCTATTTCTTGATTCAGTTCTTGGAAAATCACTTTCTTTCTGTTGAGGATCATGTGCTGTATCTTGCTAGCTGCTCTTTCTGCAAAATGCGTGTCCCATGCAAAGCCAGGTACCTTTCTTGGTACATACTTGATAGTTGCCTATATCTAGTGACATGCAATATAATTGGATCAGCATACAAAGCAACAGACCCCTCTTGTCCATATTGTCAATACAGAAGCTGTTTTTTTGCTGACGGCAAGGTAATTGCAGCAGCATGCACAGCTACAGTAAGTGTGCGTCATCTCTGTGAGTCATTAAAGTGCAGCCAGAAATATCTTAACTATCAATGAGGACAGTTCTGAATGCCAGACTGGTGATCATGCTGGCAACAGATTGTATGCTATGCACTTTTTTTTTTTAAAACAATGGCTGTAGGCTGCTTGTAGCAAGTGCTGAGGCATGCTCAGGGAAATGGAAAATGTGTCCCCATACATATGAGTATTCTGTCCAACACTTAAGAGGACCCGTTTCAATAATGTGTTAACTCCGATTCCCTCTTACTCTAGAACCCTAATATAGTGGATCAGCCCTGGCAGGTAAGTACTTATCTTATATTGTTCCAGAAAGGGGAGGACCACGTGTTAAACATATAAATGGGCCCAAAAAGGCCAAAGCACACAAGTATAATGTGCTCTTATACTAGTGAGTCTGTGCTGACTTAACCAATCCAGTAGAAAACGTGTAACCACAATACTCCTACGTCCCGTCCCCTTTCCTCCATACTTATGGGACATCTCTCCCACCTGTGGGACGGGACCGGAGCACTTTGTAAAAAGCATCCAAAAATGTTTTTCAAAAATGTGTCCTTCCTCTTTCTTGTGCGGGGCCCGGCACGTGGCCGTAACCACGCTCACCTTGGCTGCGCCCCGCGCATCGCCCATCAGTCCTTTTCTCCGCTCGTTCAGGACTGGACGCACTTGCATCCGCTGAAGATTTTCTTCTCTGGCTCTCGCTAGTGATTGTGTACTAGTCTGTCGTTCAAACTAGACTTTCCAGATTGTTCATCGTGTCACCGACGCTTCACAAGGGCGGATCCCTATCCTTTTTGTTTAGTGTTTGGGTCCGGATCACCGTTGGGAGTCTTGGTTTTTACTGTGACTCCCTTTTGGTCCGGGCTCTTCAGCGTCGGTTGGAGCGGTGGGAGGAGGTGTTCCGACGAACTCCTCTGCTTTTTCAAGCGTTCATCGACAAAAAGAAGACGCCCGGTAAGTTCTTTACTTTTCAGAGCACCCCGGCCGGGAGACACCTTTCTGGGTTCCTCCTGGGCCGGGAGGGGCGTTGACCGCTCTGTCACCGGGGTTCGCCTTGAGGTGCCCGTTGGGCCTAATAATTATACCGGAGTTTTCTCCGAGGGTCTCCGTAAGGGGCCTGTGGATACTGGAGTACATTCCGAGGCCCCTCCTGTGGGGGATGCTTGTAGGCCCAGTATTACTGGGTCGTGTGCTACCGGAGCTTGCTCTGAGACCCCTCTGTTGGCTTCCCTCAAAAATAAGACCGGGGTTTGCCCCGAGAGGCCTCAGCGGGGCTTGGTATTACTGACCGGATGTTTGCGGCCTGCACCAGTAAGGCTGTTACCGGACTTGGGTCTGAGGTCCCTCGCACAGAGGCTAAAGTTACCAACATTTCTGAGAGGCCTGGCAAGGCCTTATCGATGAAGGTTGTTTCTCACCATTCCCGCTCTTGTGGCGAAGCCAGATCTGTTGAGGGGGCAAAGAAGGAAAGTTCTTTTTACCGGCAGTGCCGAGGTCCTTCCTGAGAAGGCTAATTTGGCGATTGGTATGTCGCAGAAACATTCCAGGCCACATAGTACCGGCTCAGCCAAGGTTCCTTATGTTAAGGCTAAAGTTAAGACCCCTGATCCACCGACGGGGACCCCTGCCTCACTTCCTCACGTGCCGCAGTTCCCCTCAGGTGATGACTAAATGGCGCCCGTTCCCGCCATTTTGGGTGCTCCCCCTACAATTACGCCATCGGCCTCAGGTGTAGGGCTTGGTTCGGTGGGTGAACATAGGGATCCTTGTGCGCATCCTTATCAGCCAGTTTGATTGGAATGCCCCGATGCCCCTTCCGCACAATGTTTCGTTGCCTGCTGGGTCGGCACCCTTGATTTATGTGGATACGCCTGTGGTGGTGCCGGTGTGGCACCCTTCCCCGTTACATCCCTGGAATTGTTCCCCTCATGAGGCCTCCTCTGGTTCCAAAACAGTCCCCGGAGGACGCCTTGTTTGGTAAATTTCAAACGCTCATGCGTACCGACCCCATGAGGGAATATTTCAAATGGCTTTTTAGGGAGATATGGCCACCCGCGCCTCCGGCTCCACCCGTACCTCCGGTGGTTCTGCCGGCGCCTCCCTTGCCTATGGTGCCTTCCCCGACTCTTCCACCTTTGCCCCCTTAGTCCCCCTTAGTCCCCCGTGGACAAGGCAGCGCCCGACACGGTTCAACAGGATCCTGACACGTGGGATGACGCGCAAGGCGATCAGGACAACAAGGACCTGCCCTGCTCTATCGGAGCTTTTCATGACCAGGTTCTGGACATGTGTTTCTTGGATGTTCTGGTGCCCGAGGCACCCGCTCCGCAGGAGGGTGTGCTTTCTGGGGTGTCGTCCCCCCCCCCCTCACCTCCACCCCCCCTGTCTCCTTTGGAGCATACTGGCCTGTTCTTGCAGAAGGACGTTCTGGCCGAGGTCCGCAGGGTCTGGGAAAAGCCACACTCTGGACTTTTCATCAATAAGAAAATTGACGCACGGTACAAGCTGCATTCTTCGGAAGAGGTGGCCCTGTCTTGTCCGCCCCCTCCTCCACAGTGGTGGCTGTGGCCACTTTGCAGTCCAGGCCTGCAGCATCCTCTTCCACGACGTCTACTCGGGATCTGGGAAAGGTTGGATAAGCTCCTTGACTCCCTTGGGAGAAAGCTTTTTGCCACCTCGGCGTTGTAGCTCAGGCAGGCCAATGCCGAACTGGTGTTAGCGGGGGCTAATATACGGATGTGGAAAGGTCGGTCAGAGTTTGAGGAGTTCATTCCGGTCGAGAAGCTGGAAGACTTCAAAGCGGGATTATCCGACACCAGACACCTCGACTCGGGGCCTTATGCTGGGGGTTGATACCTCACGGCAGGCGTGGCTGCATGCTACTAAATTCTCGAAAGAAGTGCAGGACAAGGTGTCGGACCTTCCGCTCGATGGGAAGGAGCTTTCTCATTCTACAACCGATGTAGAGCTGACCAAGACGAAGGATAGCACTCAGACAGCTAAGTCCTTGTCGGTCCTTGTTAAAGCACCTTTCAAAACCCAGAGACCGTTGTCACAAAGCCGACCCTGCTCTGGCCTTAGGGGCTTCCTAGACCGGAAATCTCGCAGAGTGGATACCCCTTCGGGGAATAACCGCCAGAGGCAACAACGGATCCGGTTTTTCTCCCACTCCTCAGCCTCCTCCTCGGGTTCAGGTGGCAACACCACCAAGAAACCTACAAAATGAGGGTTCTCCGCGCTCGCACGAGACCCCGGTGGGAGGACGGATCGCGTCTCATTGGGCGGCATGGCAGACCATTACCGAAGACAGATGGTCTTGTCAGTCACTCGGGCAGGCTTCCGCTTACCCCTACCCCACCTTTCAACCTCCCTTTTCAGCTGTCTGGCTCGCCCTCCCTCAAATCCGAGGTCCAGAACTTCTAGACCTCAGAGCTGTAGAACCCGTTCCCCCTTGGGGAGCGAAGGGAGGGCTTCTACTCCCAGCTGTTTACGGTGCCCAAACCCAACCAGGCTGGCCTGCTCACCATCCTAGACCTTTCCCAGTTCAATCTTTTCCTACCCCAAGAGAAATTCAAGATGATCACGTCCGGCCAGATACGCTCCTCCTTGCAGATGGGCGATTGGCTCAGCGTAGTGGATCTTCAGGATGCGTCCATGCATATTCTGATTTGGAATCCACACAGGAGATATCTGTATCTCTTTGGGAGAGGAGCACTTCAAGTTTCGAGTGCTTCCTTTCGGCCTCAGCTCTGCGCCGCGTTTCTTCCCGAAGATGTCGGTGATTGCAGCCTATCTTCGTCTGCAGGGTATCAATGTGTTTCCGTATTTGGGCGACTGGCTCTTACGCAGTCCTTGCCAGTTGAAAGCACCGGGCAATCTTCAGTCTCTCCTTCCGCTCCTGCTCCATCTTGGGCTGTCGGTGAACTGGTGGAAATCTTCCATGACGGTCTTGCAGGACTTGATTTTTGTGGGTTTTTGCTGGAACACGATCGACTGCAGTGTAACTGACCGGGGACAGAATGGCGGATCTGTTGGCCACGTGTCAGATGTTTGCTCAGTCGGAGAGAATGCCGGCCTGGTTTCTTTGCCTCATGGCCTTGTGCGTGTTGGCTCTTCCTCTTGCTCGTCTCAAGATGAGGCGGACTCAGATGGCTCTTCGGAGTTCTTGGCGTCAGGCTGTGGACCCGGATTCCAAGCTGATGATGATTCCAGCTTCCATGAGCGTGGACCTGGAATGGTGGTCATCTCTCAGCAACCTGTCGGTGGGTGCAGGGTTTCAGGACCCAGCCCCTACGGTTACGATCACGACCGACTCCTCTCTCCTAGCGTGGGGCATGACGTTAGATCCTCTTCAGGTCTCAGATCTCTGGTCGCCTCAGGACAAGCTCCTCCACATAAATCATTTAGAGCTTCTGGCAATCTTCCTAGCGCTCAGGGCGTTCAGACCGATCATAGCCAACAAGGTGGTCTGCATACGAACGGACAATGCTGCGTCGATGTATTACATCAATAAACAAGGGGGAACCAAGTCTCCCCCTCTCGTGGACCTGTCCATCCAGATTTGAGAGTGGGCTGTGCTTCATGGTGTGTGGCTGCTTGCAGTGCACATTCCGGGCCAGCTGAATGTCACAGCGGATGCCCTCAGCCGGCGGACAGTGGTCAGCTACGAGTGGGAGTTGAAGGTGGAGGTCCTTTCATGGATTTACTTGCGTTGGGGCACACTGGAGGTGGACCTCTGCGCTATGGTGGTAAACAAGAAGCTTCCTCAGTATGCCTCCAGAGGTGGGCTGGGAGCCTCTTTTCAGGGGGTGCTCTCCAGATTCCATGGCACAACATGAGAGCTTACGCCTTCCCGCCTCTGCCTCTAGTTCACCGCGCAATTTGGAAGCTGAAGAACTCTGTGAACTGTTCCCTTCTACTCATAGCCCCGTGGTGGCAGGCCGGGTTTTGTTTCTCAGAACTTCAACACCTGTCGGTGTATTCGCCGATCGGGGGTCACTGGTAACCTGATCTTCATCAGGGGGAGCAGCAGATGTGGCACCCCTCACCACAATCGCTCAGCTTGGCTGCATGGTGCCTGAGTTCAAGTCTTTAGTACATCTTTACTTGTCTGCGGATAACATGCATTTTATCCAGGCAGCCAGGAAACCCTCAACTAGGTCCCAGTACAGAAGCAAATGGCTCAGGTTCTTTCATTGGTGTTTAAACTGGCAGTTGGACCCAAGGGGGGGGGGGGGGGGCTACAGTTGACACGGTCTTGTCCTTTGTATCCTTCTTAGCAGAGTTGGGTGTCCATGTTCTGTCATGCAGAACTTAACTTTCAGCGGTTTCCGCTTACCTTTCTATGGACCAATACTCTTACTCCCTGAGTAACCCAGGCTTGACACGCCTCTATCCTCCAGTTTGTAGTTTGCACCCGTCGTGGGATCTAAATGTGGTACTGACGGCATTGTCATAAGCCTTTCGAGTCAATGGCCATGGTGGACCTCAAGTACCTGTCATGCAAAGTGTCCTTTTTGGTCGCCGTTACGTCAGCAAGGCGGGTGAGTGAGCTCCAGGCCTTGTCGGTGGAGCATCCCTTTTTGGTCTTTCACAAGGCTAAGGTAGTCTTACGGACGAATCCTGCTTTCCTGCCGAAGGTGGTAACTGAATTCCACCTGAATCAGTTGATCTCCCTGCCGGGCTTTTTTCCTAACCCTACCTCGGAGGCAGAAAGGGTTCTGTATTGTCTCAATGTCAGAAGGTCTTTTAAGTTCTATCTGGACACAACTTCCGAGCTTAGGAGTTCTCAACTGTTTGACTTTTGGTAACCCTCAGGGTAAGCAGGCGTCTAAGGCGACTATTGCTCAGTGGATCGCCGCCTGCATTATGGAGTCTTTCACCGTCCAAGGGCTGAAACCTCCTAAGGGTATTCATGCACACCTGGTGTGGGGCAAGGCAGCCACGGTTGCTTTTCAGAAATATGTCCCTTGAGTGTCCATTGCTAGGGCAGCTACTTGGGCCTCCCCATCTGCTTTTTGTAAGCATTATTGTCTTGACATGAGCTCAAGAGCTGATGCTCAGTTTGGTCAGGCTGTGCTGAAGAACCTTTTCAGTATGGGGTATTCCATCCACCCATAGTTCCTGAGAGGAGTGCATGGGAATCTCCCATAAGTATGGAGGGAAGAGGACGGGACGTAGGAGTATAACCAGTTTACTCACCGTAGTGACCACCTTACTCCTAGTCCATAGTCTCCTTTCCTCCATACGCCTGCCTGCCGTCCCCTCTAATGAGGTTCCTCTGTTATTGCTGATAGGTTTCTGACCTGGTAATAGAAAAGGACTGATGGGTGCTGCGCAGGGTGGAGCCAAGGTGGGTGGGGTTACGGCCGCGTGCCGGGCCCCGTGCAAGAAAGAGAGGAAATTTTTGAAAAATGTGGATGCTTTTTACAAAGTGCTCTAGTCCCGTCTCACAAGATGGAGAGATGTCCCAAAGTATGGAGGAAAGGGGACTATGGACTAGGAGTAAGGTGGTCACTACGGTGAGTAACCTGGTTATTTGCTACAGTAAAACTGGTGTTTACAGTCAAGCGTGACCTTCAATGATTCACTACAGTACAATGTATATTTAAAGAACTGGTACTTCTAAAACTGTACTAATACTACTACGTCCTGTCCCCTTTCCTTCATACTGCATGGGCATCCCTCACTAGGGATGGGAACTGAACATTTTTCACACATAAAAACCTTTGCCCTTTATATTTACTTGCGTGTAAATTTACTTGCGTGCATATGCTCCCCTGACTCTGCCCTCCGGTGCCAACTCCAGTCCTTTTTTCCGCAATGACTGGAGCAGATCTGCTTCACCTGTGCTGGTGGTTGAGGCCTTTTCCCGCCTAATTACACATGCTTTTATTTCCCCAGGGACCTCGGTCGCAGTATTCTTTCTAATTCTAACATTTTGTGGCAGAACATCCATACACCTGCCTCTGGCGCATATCACCCCCGACGGGCTTCAGTAGGTGCCCTTCCTGAGAATGATCCTTTTCCCGGCGTCTGACCAGCACGCGCTCTGCCTTCAGTGTCTCAGTGAGTATCATGGCTGGGACGGCTGTTCGGCTTGCAACACCCTTATTCCGCAGTCGCTCAAAAAACCGGCTCGCAAAGTGGAGGGAGCTTTTCTCCAGGTCTTTGCCCAAACACATCAAGGAGTATGTGCGCAGGAAGATGAAGGCCAAGGTGTATTCTCTTTTCCAAAGCACCCCGTTGAGGCGATTCCTTTACTGGGAAGAAACCGAGTATGTGGGTTTGGTCAGCTCCTACCACCAGTCAGTGTACCGAGGCTCCTTGAGCTACCGGCTGAGGGATTCACGGATAATCCCGGACCGAGCGCTGAGGGGCCAGATGGGCTCTTGTGTCGGGAACTCTCCTGAGGTGCTAATGCTAATTACCGGGCCTAGGCCTGAGGGGGTGCGTACATGCAATACTACCAGCCCTATGCCAGAGGGCGTTAAGCCTGCCAGGTCTACACCCGAGGTGCAGAAAAGGCCTGAAACTACGCTTTCAAGGAAACTGGTAGAGGCACACATTTCCCACGCTTGTCAGTCCAGGACAAAAGTACTGCTCTGATACAGTCAGAGGAATCCCAGGGAGGCTCACACCTCCGGCTCACAGGCATGACTAAGCACCATGCTTGCACCACAGATAACATGGTGTACCGTCTATCCTGTGACTTCATTGTCAGTGGGTTACACTGAGGCGAGTTGCTCGCACGGCACAAAAAGAGCTTGGCCTTCCACGCCCACTACAACAGCTACGCCTACAGGTCAGCAGTGTGCATCCCCAGCATGCGAGGAACACTTCTTCGATAAGTTCCTGACCTTGATGAAGTCTCAAATGGCGGGCATCTTGAGGAGGATAATAAAGGAGATAATTCCACCTACGCCTCCTCAGGCTCCAGTTCTGTTGCAGCCGACGCCACCCTTGGCCCTGGTGTTCTCTCTGCCTTTGCGGGTGCAGGCTCAATGGCTGACACACATGCCTCATTGGCCCCGGCTCCCGTACACCCTATCGCAGTGCTGTTGCCACTGCCTACGACACCTCAGTCCACAAATCCCACCGACGACTCTGCTTTGCGACCCTTCGCCTCAGGGAGGTGCGGTCCCCGAGCCCAGGGACCAATGGGCCACGGACCAGGTGGACACTAATGATCCAGTCACTGTCTTATTCAAAGGCCTTTCACGACAGGCTAGCAGGACTGGCAGACTGTCTGGGCATCCCACAAACTCTGAAGGAGCAGCCAGAGGTTCCTAGCTGAGGTATCCATGCAGGGACCAGATTGGGCCTTCCTCTCCAGAAGAATGTAGAGACTCTGGCTAAAAAGAGCTGGTCTAAGCCTCACTTAACTCAGCCCACCAACAAGCAATTGGATGCCGAATACAGACAGCCCGAAGGGGATATTCTATCGGTTCACCCTCAGCACCATTCCTCTGATCGTGGCGGCTTCCATGCATACGAAGCCGCAGGCATCTACATAGTCTGCCTCGATGCAGCTTTGCTGGGTAAGGAGGAGAAAACTCTGAAGGCCTACGGAAAGAAAATGTATTCAAACACTGGCCTTGACCAGAAAAATGCAGACACAATGCTGGGCGATGTGAATCAGAGGCTAAGTAGGGAAATTGCAGGCTTCCTTCCAGACCTTGGGAGAGTGTCTTTGCACGAAATGCTGAATGGATACACTTTTGAATCGCAGAAGGGGTTTCCCGGAGTAGACTAATTTAAAACAGCGGGTGGTGTAACGCCCCCACGCGGACGGAAGAACTTCTTTACACGGCACTAACAACACAAAAATTGAGATTGTGATTGCCGGAGGTTCTGTTCTGTTTTGGCCGCCTATAAAAAGGATTTGAGCAGTCAGACATGTGTTTGGGAACTCCCCTGCAGAAACCGTTGTTGAAGTAATGTTGATACAGAATAACACGGTCATGAATTTTGTGGCACAGAGTTAGTGGTGCACAACAAAGACAAAAAATAGTCTTGTTTTTAATATTTGATCTACCTCATTTGAAGAGAGTTTGGCGAAGGGTACAGATGGTCCCCCTGATGAAGTTCTTTCACACTTGGTCAAAGTAAAAAGCTCTGAACGAAACATGTTGGGCAATAGAGTATATTGTGATTGAGTGACAAGTTAAACAGTAGCTCCAATTTTTTTATTTATTTTTTTTTCCAGATGCCTATCCTCCCCAAGGCAGTACAGGTGGGGTTAGGAGCATAACTTAAAGATAGAAGTCTTGGAGATTAGTATCCTTGATTTATAGGGAACTAATGAGCTACTGACCATTTGATCTCTTTAGAGTGTTCTCACCCGAAATGTTGTACATTAAGTTTTGTATAGGCAGGTGATGTAAGGGTGAACAGGTTAGAGGTGATTTACATATGAATTGTTTTATCTGAATTTTTTGTAAAAAGGTTTTTATGTATTTTTGCAAATTTTAATCCAATTATGTGGTGTTTATGAAATTAAAATTATGATCTATGAATTGTTTGTGCCTATTTGTCAAAAGCACTTGGCTGGTTGTGACCTGTGGGATATAGGAGGTAGTAACAGAGTGACGTGGCTTGACCTTTTGTGTTAGGATTGTCCCGAATTCGTATTCAGGAACCTGGTCACCACGTCATTAAATTGGTTCCTAGTCTCTAAATAGTGTTTTTATTCCTTCCAGACCTGCCAGTGCACAAACAGCATGCTTTCAAAGCGTGATTAGCCGAGCCAAAGCTGGTGACACAGGACATAATGGAGACCTCTGTGGCACAAAAGGCTGGCAGGGCCATTTGTATTGCCACAGATACGAGGACAGCGTGGCTTAAGGCTACCAGGTATAACCCAGATGTACAAGAACGCATTCTGGATCACCTCTTCAAGGGAGGGGACTTGCTCCATTCATCAAGACTATGAATTGAACAAGACCAGCTCACAAACCGCCAAGTCATTGGCCATCCTTTCAAAGCCGGCTTCTAAACCTTCCGCACAGTGGCAGGTCCGGTCAGACGGGAAGAACACTTGGGGGCTTCAGTGGCTTCCTGGAGCATAGGGCTAGACAACATGACTGCTGCTTGCGCCTGTGAAGGCTGGGGGACCAAAGGACCTCACACATGTTTCTTCCAGTCCCCCTCCCAGGCACCAGCTTCAGATGGAAAGAAGCGATGAAGGTGGCATCAAAGTCCACAATTCTCCAGTGGGGAGCAAACTTGCTCTTCACATTCAGTCCTGGCGGATATGAATCATGGATCTTCTTGGTGGTCTCCCTTGGGGTCCTCCTCTCCCTCCGACCCCCGCACCCCTGTATTGCCCCCTCACTCAGATCGAGACAGCAACTCTTTTTGTGGAAATCTATACAGTTGGGTTAATTGGGTTAGTGGAGGAAGTCCACAGCCCCCCCTCCACCCCCATCTGCCACTGTGACTCTTGATTTTATTTGCAAATTTTCACAGTACAGAAGAATCACCAGGCAGGCGTGCGACTGGTCCTCCATCTAGCCTTCTTATATCTTTCCCTACCTCTACGGAAGTTCACGATGGTCCCACCAGCTCTGATTGCAGAGTCTCTGTGCTGGGGAGACTGGACTTGCTCCCTGGACCTCAAAGATGCCCATCTTCACGTCCCAATTTAGCAACCCAACCTTTCCAGAATAAGGTCCTGCCATTTATCCTGTACTCGGCTTGCAGGTATTTTAGATGGATTTCTGAACTCTGACCTGGTCGGCAGAGGTCCAGAAGGCCAGCATAGTTTCTTGGAACAGGGTAACCTTCCGGACCAGCCAGACCAATCAAGGTAGCATTGGTGGCGGTCAGGAATAGGTCTCAGGAGGGTTGAGGGTGATCGAAAGCCCACAATGAGCACACACAGTGAAGGACACTACAGATTACTCTGTCAGGTGTATATCAAAAATACATATACATGTATTAAAGGCCTTTTACATCCAACACAAGCAAAGATCAGCAGTGATACTTAAACCAACACCACGCTACTATAAAACATATATACAGATACTAATGGCCTAAAGGAATAGCATACAGCAAGGGTCCACAACCTGTAAGGAAAGGGAGCAAACAGTGCGAATATACTTTAGGCAGTCTTTCATTTTATCAACCCTAACTGAAAGGCAGTCCAGTACCTAGGCTCCACTCTTACTTATGCTCAAAAGTACTTTTTGATGCAGATGCACACGATCGTGCAGTTGGGCAAAAACTGGGTCTCTTGCAGGGGGCTGTAGCAGCTCAGGAAGGCAGGTGAGGCAGTAGATTATGTTGCCACTATTCGGGGAGGGTCTCCCCAAGAGGGCAGAACAGACTCCAGAGTTGGGAATTGCTTGGTAGCACAGGCTACCTTGAAAAAGGTGAGTGGCCCTCAGGGCACACTCGTGCGTAAAAATGGTTGGATGCGCCAGGGGCCACCAGTAAGGGTTGCTAGTATTCACTGACCCAAGGCGCACTCCTGACCAAACTTCGACAGTCGAGTCCACATCGGTTGCAAGTTCAAATGCTGCAATTGTGCGGCTTTCAGCAGCTGAGTTCCAGGGATGATTCTGTGGTGGGACTGTGATTGCTCCTTTCCTGGTGAAGGGATCAACTCTATTTCACTGCAGCTCTTCCCAGGGTTAAGGGGGGCACAGCAGCAGTGCACCCACGAAGATTGCCACAGCTGGGTGACATGGAAATCGCATGCACTCTGGTTCAACCGTACTCTCCTAATTCCAGACCTAGGCGCCTAGGTGTACGAAACTCTGCTGGAGAGTGCCTTGGACCCAGTGCTTACTATCTCGGCCTCAAGAGTCAACTCGAGACAGCAGCGTTTCCAGAGCAGTGGTCCTCTGCAAGCTTGTCAGTTCACTGGTTGCCCTAGGAACACTTCCGAAAAGGCTCATTTGCAGGTTAAGGTGGAGCTGCTGTGAATAGTTCCTACTATTCAAATGGGTTGAAGCGCCTTTGCAGACCTTCCAGTATGATCAGATGCAGAGGGGTCGTGCAATACTACAGCGGGCTCAGGGTGCCAAACCTTCCAGCTGGTCACAGCAGTTCCTCGACTCGGCTTCTTAGTTACAAGATGCTTGGATCCTATCCTAGGTTTTGAGAACTCAGGAGATCAAACTATCTCCTTTGTGCCAAAACGAAGTACCCAATGAGACACCTGCTGACATACATCCATGCCAGACGTGGACCAATCATGGACCACCGTGGTCCCAGTAATTCCCAGCACACCGGACATTCTGGCACCCAGGATATGTATTGGAACTAGACAGTCCAGCCCACATCCTGGAGGCACCCACAAGTCATGCAAAATCACACGAAAGCTTGGTGTTTCGTGGGGGAATGCATGACCAATAAGGACTGTCACAGGTCTGCTCGACCTGGAGAAGGCAAAGGAACAAGATGGGCAAAGGACAGAACAAAGGACCTTGTGGAGTGGCCATTTTGGGGCTAAGCCACTGTCCAGGGCCAAATGCGTTAAACACGATATGGACCGAAAGAAAGGGTTACAAATATATGAAAAATAACAGCGCCACTAGCTCTGTCCATGGCACATCTATTCTTCTACCAAAAAATCCTTTCAGGGTGTCTAGGGCCTTAAAATCGAAAGGAAAACCCCCAGCGTACTGTAAGGTACTTTGTGCACTGGTAAAATGTTGCAAGGAACTTGCAACAAAGTGCAAGGCTAAGGAAAACAGTCTCCCATTGTATTTAAGGTCATGTTAGTTTCCCCATAGTGAGTGAAAACCCAGCAGAGTGCAGCAGAAGGCTGTGCTCTGCTGGCAAAAGTCTGGCTAGAATGGTCAGACAACAGCAAAAGGTTGGGGGTCGGGGGGAGGGGGGGTTCATAACTGGAGGGAAAATTACACATACATGGAAATCTTTCCTAACAGTAATCACAAGGCTGATGAATACAGTGGTGGCAGTGCTCAGGTCGGAGGACCACCATGTTTACACATACCTGGATGACTGGTTGGTCTGGGCGGGGTCCCCAGGGGCACTTCAGATTACAGCTGCCAGACTTATGGACATCCGCTACGAGCTAGGTTTCTCCATCAACCAGAGCAAGTCTTGGCTCCAGCTGACCATGACCTTGGTCTTCCTTGGCCTGAGGCGGGATTCCAAGGAGCAGGAAGAGAAGGTGGGGGCGCTGAAGGTGGCTACTGGACATTTTCTAAGCATACCAACAACGTTGACCTGGTGGTGCCAGCATCTCTTGTGGGTTATGGTGGCATGCTTGTTGGCCATTCCGTATATGAGGCTCAAAATGAGGAGGTTCCAGTTGCACCTAGCGGCCTCCTGGAACGTAGGCAGCATACTCCCAGTGCGAGTTTGTCTGTTCTGGTGGAACTCCACCAAGATTTGTTGTGGTTGAGACAGGTAAACCATCTTACTCGAGGGGTGGGGGACCACTCTGGGTGATCACCATGTGCATGGTCTGTGGTTGGCAGAAGAGGGAGAGGCACACCAACTTGTTTGAGCTGACGGCCATACAGCTGGTGCTTGGGCCCTTCCTACCGTTGGCCAGGGACAGTTTAGTTAATTTTCAGACCGACTGCTCCCCTTGCATGTACTACATGAACAAGCAAGGGGGCACCAGGCCCCCTCCCCTGTGCACACTTATGATCAGAATCCGGGAATGGACCATCCTGGACAACATACGGCTGCCTGCAATCCACCTTCTTTGGGAGTCCACTCTAGAGGCGGACAGGCTCAGAAGGCTGGGGGTGGACGACTAGTGACATTTGGACACACTGGTCCTGCTGGCGATTTTCAGGATGTGGGGCCATCCACAGATTAACCTATTCGCCACAGAACAGACTCTACCACCAGTTTGCTTCCTGGATGGGCAGGGACAGAGGTTCACTGGGGGGATGCACTACACTTAAACTTGCACTGGGACGTATGTGGGCCTAAATCTCCCCCGCCTGCCCCCGGCGCCCTTAATTCACAAGGTCCTCTGCAAAGTCAGGGAAATTGCAGTTAATTCTGATAGCCAGACCATGGTTTTCAGAGATAGAGGGCCCCGTGCCACTTTCATTCAGGGGAGCCCCACTCCTCTTCTAGCAAAGGGGGGCAGGCAGTGGTTCACTTGGCTCTGGGGAGAATGGCCCTTGCAGCCAGGTTCTTTGAA
The DNA here is from genome assembly GCF_040938575.1 of Ambystoma mexicanum. Lineage (NCBI taxonomy): Eukaryota > Metazoa > Chordata > Amphibia > Caudata > Ambystomatidae > Ambystoma > Ambystoma mexicanum. The sequence goes on along the minus strand of NC_090938.1, from coordinate 106,739,514 downwards.
CATGACTATGCAGCACTTGCAGCTTTCTCAGGGGATCCTTATGATCATTCAGAAAGCAAAAAGTGACTATCATGGGTCAATACCAGAGTAAATGGACCAGGTTCAGATGCTAGGCCAAGGAAAGGGGCATAGACCCATTGGTTTGCACACTCAATCAGGTGTTTTCTTTTTTTGGGCTCATCTCGCAGTCTGGAGTACAGGTCGACACGTGCTGGGTCGTACCTACTTAGCTGGCAGCAATAGAAGCATACAGAAACTGACAATGTCATTTTCCACTTCCAACCCACTGGTCAAGAGGCATTTTACAGGACTGACAAGGTTGTACCCACCTTTTAGTGTCTGCTGGTCTGGGAACCTCAATGTGGTGCTGGGTGCCCTGGCGCATAATCCATTTGAGCCCATGATGTCAGCCGACATTAGGCTGGTCACCATTAAGACTGCTTCTCGTGGGCCTTACGTCAGCCGCGCATGGCCAGCTAGATTCAGGCCCTCGTGGCCTCATAACCCTACACCACATTCCATTGGGACAAGGTTGTACTTTGGACACAGCCTTTGTTTCTACCGAAGGTGCTGTCTTTCATCTCCACGACGAAATAGTTAACCTTCTTTCCCGATCCAAAGTCAGAGACTGAAAAGGTCTTGCATTGTTCATGTTTGGTGGTTCGAAACGAGGATGTCGGGCATCAAAGGCCTCGATATGGACACAGCCATTCAGGAGGCTTACAAGGGGCAACACAAGGATTTACCAGCACATTTTTACGCTCATGCGGTCAGGGCCAAGGCCACATTCTAGAGGCATGGGCCGTCGCAGACCCTCAGCAGGGCAGCTACATGTGCTACCACCTCAGCATTCTGCAAGCATTATTGCGTAGGTAGTAGTGCAAGTTCAGACGCGGCCTTTGGGCAAGCAGTTCTGAAGAACCTATTCTCTTAAGGTCATCAACTTCTCACATCTCTAAGGGCTATATTAGTGGTATTGCCTATGCAGTATGGAGGAAAGGGGACAGGACGTAGGAGTAATTACATGTTACTCACCGTAGTGACTAACATACTCCTAGTCCATTCGTCCCTTCATCCGCCCCCCTCAGAATAGAAATGTAGTTAGGCAGTTTGATCTCGCTGACGCATAAAAGTGGCATGTGGTGTGACACTGGAGGGCAGAGTCATGGGAGCACCTGGTCTGGGGCCACGCCTCCGCACGCACACAGCTACATTTAAAGGAGAAAGGCTTTTATTTGGTGAAAAGGGTTCGGTTGCCATCTCTAGCGAGGGATGCCCATGCAGTATGGAGGAAAGGAGACTACGGACTAGGAGTACATTAGTCACTACAGTGAGTAACTTTTAATTTGTTCAAGAAGTTCCAGGGCCTAAACAAATGTTGGCATGGGTACAGAAACTACACGCGAGGAAGAGTCTAGCAGGCCATCCAGCCCAACTAGCAAGGACTACTGCAACAAGTCAAGAGGGCCAGCAAAATATTCCATAAGCCCGGTAGAGTAGCGATGCAAGTACAAAGGACCGTTGCACAGAGAGTTTAGCCACATCAGAACCCTAATAAGCCCATTTCAACAGCTGCCTTCATGTGAGTTCAGGAACCAATCTGAGGAATGCACATGGTTTACCAGATATTCACATCGACTCAATCTAGCCTAAGACAGCTCACCAATCACACCCCAGACAGCACTCAAAGGTTTTGATGGCCAGCCAAACAGGACTTGCCAGAAAGGTCACCAAAAACATTTCCACACAGGATGTTGATTGGGATGTCTGCTGGTTGGACATTACAACAGTCTGCATTGGCCTAGGTCGGGTGCCTTTGTGTGCTCAGGAGCGTTTGCCATAAAAACTGCAATTGTTTCTGTTCCTCTTGGTCCACACTGAAAACATTCACAAAACAAACCGGCAGGGGCAGGACTTTAAAGGACAATATGCATTAATACACCTGTAGCTACCATATAGGTGCTTTGCATTACTAATGCAGTACAAATGGCTATATCTAGTTGCAGCTGCCACCCGCACTTTCAGGGTGGATCAGAATGGGGTGCTTAAACACCACTCCTCTGGCAGCCATATAGACTGGTAAGGGAAGTGCATTAATCCAAGGGATGCAGGGAACGGGGGCTACAGTAGAAGTCATTCTAGTCACGGAAATAGTCTAAAAACCATAATTCAGCAAATGGTTTATGGGAACCAAAAAGCAAGGTCAAAGAACCCGAAATGAAATTCTTCCCTAAGACATGAACGAAATAAACTATGCTCTGTTTAAGGTCTTTTTTGATGGTGAACAGTCTTGAGACCGGTGTAGGCTTGTCCTGGTATGGGTTTGCTTATTTTTTGTCATCACCAAGTCTGTTTGAATTAATGTATACTTGTGGCATGCTTTCAGATTGAATTTTGTGGGCATTATAACACATACTTTTTACATATCTTTTTGGTACTGACTGTGTTCTTGGTGATAATTGAATTGGGGGGCCTGCCACTCTGGATTTTACTTTCCTGAAGGGCTGTGGTCACATATGGACTGCATATACATTTCCCTCTGTATCAGTGATGCATTGTACAGAGTATGTAGCAATCATCTGGGAAATGGGGGGCGGGGGGGGCTACATGGTACCCCCTGATTAGCATTGGAGCAAGCCATCGGTTCCTGTGTGTATTAAGTTTCAAGTAATTGAAACCCCACTCCAGCAAATGAAACCTTAGACCCCAGTTGTTACCCTTTCTTAGTATGATAGGGGTCAGGCCTCACTGTATGTTCCTCAGATGCCCTGAACTGTGTAGCTTCCTGGAACTTTTATCCATAATGACAAAGAATGACAAGCCTCAAATTCATCTCTACCAAAACAGCCCCCCCCCTTCCCTCAACGCCCCCTCCCCTCCAACAACCCCCGCACCAGAGGTTTGTTTGGAATCCACACTGGAAGAGTGAGAAGTGGAGCAGGAGGCTACATGAAGTGATGATATATAGTGTACCAAAACAAATTGTGGACTGTCCTTAGCCCTGTACGGGGTCCTTCCCCATGTACAGGGCACCACAACTGCAAGAAAACTGTGAAAATACCTGCCATAAAGTACAGTAGTGGGGGGGGGGGGCGCTAAAACCTGGTACTAGGTAGAAAGCATACTCGTCCATATTGCATTTTCTGAATCTTACTGGGCAAGAGGATAAGAACTGCTCTTTGCAAACACGAAAACTGTGCTGTGTAGACTGCTAATTTCTTACTTTCTTCGTTCAACTGTGCAGGGAGTCAACACAGGTAAGGCAACCATAATACTGAAGATTTCTGCTAAATACTTGTAGGTGATTCTTCAATGTGTTCCCTTCAAGCATGGGCACATCACATAGCCTAGTGTTGACCAGTTCTTAATGCCTGGTCAAATGTATATATCCTGTTGAGGGATGCAGTATACCTGTACTCATAAATGTGCTGTCCTTTCTAAAATTCTTTGTTCAATTGTCAATTTTAATTACACTTTATTGTGGTAGGTGGTTATTCTCCAAGCAATACTTTAAGGGTTGACTAGATCATTCCTTAAATGAGATAGTAAAGATTTACCATATGATTCCTTAACTGTTGTAGTAATGTATGTAATGTGTGTCTAAACCTTGTGAGACTGAACATCTGCCCTTACTTTCCGAAAATGTAATACTAGTTGGGTGCTAGATTGATGGTTTCTAAGATAAGAGATAAGCACTTAGAATATCGAGGAAGTCCAGGGCTAGTATTTTCAGAAGAGCACACATTTGACCTGACTGCATGTACCTTTGGAAGCACTTCCAGGTACTGTTCACAAGGTGCTGAATGGGGACCGCTTAATACAAAGTTTTAAAGTTATGTAGACAATTTTCCGTTAATCTGACCCCATATATGTACAATGTTAAGTAAAAAGAGTTCACACAAATGTACTATTAGTCACTGAAAATAATTTTTTCCCTTTTTTTTTTTTAGAGTCAGTCGGTACATCTGGTGCACGTCCAGTCTTTTGTCCAGTTCACAAACAAGAACATCTAAAACTTTTCTGTGAAACTTGTGATAGGCTCACATGTCGGGACTGTCAGTTACAAGAGCACAAGGAACACAGGTAGGCATAGTTCCCAAAGTGAAATGTTTTTCCTTTTTTATTTTATGTTAAAGTAATGCGGCTAGAATTTGGAAAAAGCTGCATCACTTTGTAACCTCAAAGTGGTCTGCAACCTGTGGCTCCCCAAATATATTAGACTGCGACTCCCATGAGCCTTTTCCATTCACTATGTAGACTACGGTTGATTGGCGCTGTAGGCCAAAACATCTGGTGAGCCAAAGGTTGCTGACACCTGCTCAAACTTCATAAGTTTAAAATGATGTGTGAAGGTTTTGGTATGCTTGCAAAAAAGTCAGTCTTAATTGTCTTCCTCTACTTGTCTCTGAACGAGATGGAGGAATAGATTAGGTGGAGAGCCATTAGAACAGTAGGATCGTAAGTATTATGCTTTACATAAAGAAGAATTTTATAAGGAACAGTGGGGAGCTTTTAATGAACTCTGTGTGAATTAAGTGCTGATGGGCGATGGTTGTTGTTTCAGAGTAGTTAATTTACTATTGTGTTCTTTTTATTGTGTTTGTCTTGTGTTGTGTGGTTGTTTGTGTTTTATTTTTTTTATTTTTTATTTATTTTTCTCTTGTTTTCTTCTGATTTTTGGCTAGTTATCATTTTTCAAATTAGGTTTGTTGCGATTAGAGATAATTGATAGGTTTTTCTTATTTATTCTGTACTATTTGTATCAACTTGTATAATGCTTTTTTCGTTTTATTTGTCGTTTTCTTGTTATCATAATTGTTTTGGAATGATATGTATTTCGTTTGATAAAACTTTAAATAAAGTTGTCAAAAAAAACAGTAGGATCGGCATCCATGGTAGCTCGATTGATGTGAGGAATGCAAGTTTGTTTTTGTAATGCTTTGTGGGATATAGGCTCCTTGTATACCTTGCCTCATCGACCAACTGCCTGCACTTGCTGAGTAAGGATTTCCTTGAGACTGTACAGATATGTTGAAGGAGCGAGTGCTTAACTTTTTACATAAAAAAAGTGAACTGGGGTACACCCACAGGCATCTCTACACCATCTACACCATCTCCCCCGACCCTCAAGGTGAGGACTGGACTGGTATTTGAAGCTATAGACAGGGTTCGTAATTTAGGGGAATCAGAGCGGTTTAGCTCCTGCTTGTAGCCTAGAAGTGCCTGGTTAACACCAGTATAAATAAACAAAAATATTAAGTGCGCTAACATCAAATATACTAGCAGTACCACCATTTTATTTATTGTATGCAACAAGGCCATTGTACATGCTGCATAGGTGTTGACTGTTTCAGTCTTCATGTTGCTAATTTTCAACTTTCAGTGCTATGCAATAATATGCCATCTGTTTTATTTTGGAAATGTGACCTACTGGTCTATTTAGCATTCTTGCAATGATTCACTCTATTTAATCCTTTGCTTCAAAGGTATCAGTTTTTGGAAGAAGCATTTCAGAATCAAAAAGGTGCTATTGAAAGTTTGTTAGCCAAACTTCTTGAAAAGAAGAATTATGTACACTTCGCTGCTACTCAGGTACAAAATAGGTACGTATGAGAATTACTTCTTATCCAGAAGCTTTGCTAAAAGTTTGACATCCATGAAAACGCAGCAGAAGTGGCCGTTGCATGTTATCCATTCAGATTAGAAACTGTTTTGTAAAATGCCAATATGTCGGGTTTTAGATGATTGCATACGTGGGCCACTTCAAGACTCGATGAGGATTAAAAAAAATAGCATGCCGAATTTCAACCCTGGGTCCCAGTAACAGATGGGGCTGTAATAGTCTCCTTGAAGTTGTAGTAAAATGTGTCATAGTTGCATACACAACGCCTTTGCAAATGTTGGTCTAAAGGCTGTCCTACATTATGCCTTGCTGCTGCAGTTGGAGTGAAGATTTGACAATGGAGACTTGGGCATTCTGGCTCCACCGTTCTCGGAGTAGCTTTGGTGGTCACACTTGATTATGGGCCACTAGAGTACAGTTGTCGTCTTTTGATGCTTGTGCCGGATTGGTTTTATTGTATGCTTACTGAGAAATATTTTCAATATTTTACTTTTATTAACCTCTTCTGTACATTTAAACAGTGCTCTGGTTCCCTATTTTTGAGTTTGCATGAAGAAGGCCCCAGGTAATTGGGAGGAAGGAATTGTCAGGGAATTCAAATTTGTGCTGGCGTTTCCCCCAAATCTTAAAGGATTTTAAAACTCTGCAGGATATTTTTCTTCCATTACGACGTCCCGTCCCCTTTCCTCCATACTTGTGGGACATTCCGTCCTTCGTGACGGGACTGGAGCACTTTTGTCAAAAAGCATCAAAAATGAACATTTTAGTCCTTCTCTTTTTAATCGGGGTACCGCACTCGGCCGTAACCCCGCCCTCCTGAGCTCTGCCCCGCTCATCGCCCTTCAGTCCTTTTCTCCGCGTGGTTGGGGCTGGACGCACTTGCATCACTGGGAAGTTTTTTTTATTGTTCCCGTTGTCCTTCTCTCCTGCTCAGATTCTGCTGTCGCTTAGTCCTCTGTCTATGCTGGAGCTTCTAGGGATTTGTCCTGTTCTGCATGCGAACGTCGCTTCGCTAGGGCAGATCCCCATTCTCTCTGCTTGAAGTGTCTCAGGCAGGACCACCGCTGGGATTCATGCTTCTACTGCGATTCCCTTTCCGTCCTGGCACTCCAGCGCCGTCTTCTTCAGTGGGAGGACATCTTTCAGCATGTTCCTCCACCTCACGTTGAGCTTTTCATTGACGAAAAGACGCCCGGTAAGTTCCTTACTTTTTAGGGCGCCCCGGCAGGGAGACTCTGTCCCGGGGTCTTCTCGGTCCGGGACGGGCTGAGCAGCTCTACCTACAGCTTTTCCCCTGCGGTGCATCACAGGCCTAATGTCCTTATCCGAGTTTTCTCGGAAGGTTTCCACATCGGACCTCACCTGCGAAGACCGGACCACGTTCTGAGGTTCACCTCTTGGGTGCTAAACTTCAGCCCAGTTCATCTGTAGCTTTGGACACCAGGGTTCGCTCCGAGGTCTGTTTCTGGCGCTTTCCACAAAGACACCAGGGCATGCCCTGAGGCCTCCTTTTTTTGGAGCTTTCTGTACCAATCCACGGCTTGAGGCCCCACACGAGGGAGCTACACATACCGGAACGAAACAAGAGGTTCCTCATTTTGAGACCAAGGTCTGTATCGACCAAACCGAGAGACCTGCTCCGAAGGTCTTGTCTATAAGGGCGATTCCTCAGCATTCCTGCGCTCAAGGTCGCAGTGATACCGGTTCTGTCGAGGGGAGGGGGGGCAAAGTGGGTGGTCATAGACCATTAATCATCTGTTACCGGCTCTGCCAAGGTTCCACCTCTCGGAGGTGGCCCCAAAATTAGCCTCCAGATGTCCAGTAAATATCCGAGACTTCACCAGTACCGGCTCTGCCGAGGATCCTTGTGTCAAGGCCAAGGTGTTAAAGTCCCCTGACCAGTCTGAGGAGGCGGTTGCCTCATCTGCACATGTGACGCAGTTCTCTTCAGGCTTCAACAAAATGGTGGCCCAACCCTCATGGTCCACGGCGGGCATTTTGGATTATTCCCTTACACCTACGTTCTCGACGGCAGGTGCTGGGAATCTTAATTTTGGGGCTGAGTAGCCGTTTTCACCTCAGGTGGAAGGTAAAAATCAGTTCCGCCCTTATGACTGGCGTGCTCTGATGCCTCTGCCTCATACTGTCTCGCTTCCGCCTACTTCTGCTCCACTCATCTATGCAGACCCGCTTGGTGGTGGGCCTTCCTGGCAACCATCCTCATTGCGTTTGTGGGGATATGCCCCATATGAGAGGTTGCTGCCTACCCCAGCACCTAAGCCTTCATCAGAGAATGCAATTTTTGGGAACTTTCAGAGGCTCATGCACTGACCCTATGAAGGAGTATTTTAAGCGTCTTTTCAAGGAAATCTACCCTGAACCTCCGGCCCCGACTTCCACCCCGGTGGCTCCAGCGGCAGTACCACCTCTTCCTATTGGTCTGCCTCCAGCACTTCCTCCCCTACACCTCTGCTGTCTCCTATAGAGAAGACACCAGGAAAACGGGATAGCACTTTAAAACCTGTGGTGGTCCAGCCGCCTGCTCCCGATTCGATGTATGACCCTTAACCAGATCAGGATGGCGATGAGCAGCCCCGCTCTGTCAGAGCATTCCATGACTAGGTTCTGGATATGATGGCCCTACTCGACATTCCAGTACCTGAGGTCCCTGCTCCGCAGGAAGGGGGGCTTTCGTGAGCGTTCACCTCGTCACTACAAGACTGTATAAACCTGTTCCTCCAGAAGGATGTTTTGGCTGAAGCCCGTAAGGTCTGGGATAAGCCCCACACAGGGCTGCATATCAAGAGAATCGATGCCCGTTCCAGGCTTCACACCTCCGAGGGGATAGCCTTGGCGTCTTGTCCGCTCCCTTCAACGGTGGTAGCTGCGGCCACGCTTCAAACCAAGCCGGCTTCTACAACCTCTACAGCTGTGGCTCAGATCCTCTCCAAGGAAGACCACTTCTACTTGGGTAAGAAAGTCTTTGCCAACTCAGCACTGCAACTTTGCCAAGCAAATACCAAGCTGATCCTGGCTGCAGCTAATATGAAGCTGTGGAAGGAGTTGGCGGATTTCCAGGAGTGTATTCCTGCGGATGGGTTAGACCACTTCAAAGCCGGTTGGTCAGATTCCAGGGTATTGGTACAATATCTCCTGGAAGCTGTGGCACACCATGTGGATACCTCAGCTCGATGCCTGATGGTAGGAATTGACGCCTCCCGCCAGGCGTGGTTCCATGCAACAAAGTTTTTGAAGGAGGTGCAAGATAGTTCTGGACCTTCCCTTCGATGGCAAGGAATTGATCCATTCTTCTATGGTGACGAACTTGCAAAGACCAAGGGGAGCACGCAAACCGCCAAATCTGTCGGTCCTGGCAAAGCTCCCAGCTAAGGCCCCTTATAAACAGAGGTCAGGGTCTCAGTCTTGATCCTTCTCTGGCTTCAGGGGGTTCTAGGTCTACTGGGCGCGCAGAACTTAACCTCCGGTTGGCGGCACCTGTCAAACTACAACATGGTCGTGTGTTTTTTTTTTTTTTTTCTTCTCTCGCTCACCGGCCAGGGGCAGGTAGTCTCCCTGCTAACAAGTCTGCAGAATTATATTTTTTGTCGGTCGCACGAGACTCCGATGGGAGGACTAATCTCGTCTCATCTGGAGGCGTGGCGGACCATCACCGAAGACCAGTGGGTTTTGTCCATTGGGTGGGCTTCCGCTTGCCAACCCCCCCTGCCCCACCCTTCAACTCTCCCTTCCAACAGATTGGGACACCCTCCCTCAGAACAGAGGTTCAGAAGGGGAGGGCTTCTACTCTTGTCTGTTCAGCGCCCATAAAGTGCCAGTGCCCAGTGTTTTTCTGGTTGCACACTATCCTCTTTCCCAGTTCAACCGTTCTCTTCACCAAGAGAAATTCAAGATGATCAGACCTTGCCAAATAAAGTCCTCTCTTTGGAAGGGCGACTGGCTCAGTGTAGTGGACCTTCAGGACGCATGCATGCACATCCTGACATGGAGGCCACATTGGAAATATCTGTGGTTCTCCCTTGGAGGGGCACATTTCCAGTTCTGTGTGCTCCCTTTTGGTCTCAGCTTGGCGCTGCGTGTCTTTACCAAGATGTCGGTCATCGCGGCCTTCCTCAGGCTGCAGAGCGTTCATGTATACCCATATTTGGACGATTGTTTCCTATACAGTCCTTGCCCACAGACTGCATTGATCAATTTCCAGTCCCTCCTCCAGCTCCTGTTCCATCTTGGGCTCTCTGTGAACTGGCAGACTCTTCCATGACGGTCTCTCGACCCGATTTTCCTGGGTTTCTCTTGCTCCAGTCTTCGCACATGATGGCTTGGTGGATCCAGAGACTTCTGGGCCTCATGGCTTCCTGCGTGCTAGCCCTTCATCTGGCACATCTGAAGATGAGGCGTACTCGGCAGGAGCTCTTGGTCTCAGGCTTTGGACTCGATTCCAAGATAATCCCAGTTCATCCTGCATTAAGCAGATCTACAATGGTGGTCTTCGACCGACAACCCTTCAGTGGGGGGCCTCCTTCCAGGATCCCTGCCCACAAGTGACGTTTACCACAGACTCCTCCCTTCTGGGGTGGGGTGCGACGCTGTTACCTCAAAGTATTCGACCTTTGGACACTTCAGGACAGACAGTTTCATATCAGTTATCTGGAACTCCTGGCTGTTTTTCTGGCGCTCAAAGCTTTTCAACAGTCTTATCACGGACAAGGTAGTCTGTGTCTGCAAAGACAACTGTGGTGATGTTTTACATCAGTAAGCAGGGTGGCACCAAGTCACCTTTCCTTGTGAACCTAGCCATACAAATTTGGGACTGGGCCATCTAGCACAATATTTGGCTCCTGGCTGTACACATCCCAGGGTCACAATGTAACGGCAGTCGCTCAGCAGTCAGTCGTCCAGTTATGAATTGAACAGCAATGTTCTGTAACCCATTTTCCGCCAATGGGGCACTCCAGAAGTGGACCTCTTTTGTGACTTTCTCCAACAGGAACCTACTTCTGAACGCATCCGCAGACGGCCTCGGTGCGTCCTCTATGGGAGAAGCTCTTGAGATTCCGTGGCACAACATGAAGGCTTATGCTTTTCATCCACTGCCTCTAATTCATCGGTCACTCTGCAACTCAGGAGCGCATCGAATTGCACTCTCCTTCATAGCTCCTTGGTGTCCAGCCAGATTCTGGTTCTCGGAACTTTAGCATCTGTCGACTCTTCCTCCGATTAGGTTGCCGTTGATTCCCGACCTTCACCAGTGCGATCACCAGATGTGTCACCCCTCCCCACAATAGTTCAGCTTGGCGGCCTTGTGTCTGAATTCATATCTTTAGCACAATTAAATTTGGCCGAGGACAATATGCGCATTATACAAGCGACCAGGAAACCATCTACGAGGGCTCCATATAGGAGCAAATGGCTGTGTTTTTGACACTGGTGCTTAGCTGAACAGCTTGACCCTAGGCATGCTACGGTTGACAGTTTTATCATTTGTCTCCCCTCGCAACTTCAGGCTTTCATGTCTTGTCCTGACAGCTGTTCCTTTTCATTGACTAATCCGGTCATTAAAAGACGTTTTGCGGGTGGTCTTAATCTTTTCCCGCTGGTGCGCACCCCTCATCCCAAATGGGATTTGAATGTGGTCCTCAACACATTGTCACAAACCATTTGAACCCATGGCCACTACCGATCTTAAATGACTTTCTTGCAAGATCGTTTTTCTGATCGTAGTGACATCGGAGAGTAAGCAAGCTCCAAGCTCGTTCTGTGGAACATCCGTTGCCCAATTTCCATAAGGTTGTGCTTCGCACTCATCCTTCCTTCCTGCCTAAGGTGGTTACCTATTTTCATTTGAACCAATCGATCTCCTTGCGTGTCTTTTTCTTTTTTTTTTTTCCTAATCTGGCATCGGATGCCGAGAGTTTTACACAACTTGGACGTCAGGCGAGCCTTGAAGTTTTTTTACCTCGATAGAATGAGTGAACTCAGGACCTCCTCACAACTGTCACATTCGGAGACCTGAAAGGGAAATCGGCTTCAAAGGCAACTATCTCCAGATGGATTGCCTCATGTATTTCAGAAGCTTGTAGCTCTCAAGGACTTCAACCTCGGAAGGGCATCCATGCTCATCTTGTATGTGGCAAAACGGCTGCTGTTGCATTCCCTAAGTATCTCTCTTGGGAAACTGGACTTACCCATCAACTTTTTGTAAGCATTACTGCTTAGACCTGAGCTCCAGGGCCGACGGCCAATTCGGCCAGGCTGTTATTAAGAACTTATTCCAGTAAAGGTTTTTTCCATCCACCCCAACTAACTGGTGCGTGCTTGGGAATCTCCCACAAGTATGGAGTAAAGGGGACGGGACGTAGTAGTATAACAGTTACTCACCGTAGTGACTACCTTACTCCTAGTCCATATTCCCCTTTCCTCCATACGCCCGCCGTCCCCTCTTAAAAAGTATCCTCTATTATTGCTGAAATGGTCTCAGACCTGGCGATAGAAAAGGACTGAATGGCGATGCTCGAGCCGGAGCTCAGGAGGGGCTGGTTACGGCCATGTGCGGTACCCCGCGTAAAAATAAAAGGACAAATCAAAACATTTTGTTTTTTACAAAAGTGCTCCGGTCCCGTCCCGAAGGACTGAATGTCCCACAAGTATGGAGGAAAGGGGACTGTGGACTAGGAGTAAGATGGTCACTATGGTGAGTAACTTTGTTAATTCTCTGATTGGCACTTGAGTGAAGTAGAGGAGCAGAAACCATTTTGAATTTCTAGGCGATGCTTATTGCGATATTGGTATGTTGCTCTAAGTCAACATACACATTGTATGCAAAGTGTTGAACTGTGTTGCTGTCTGCTGGAGTGAGCAGTTGTGTGCACTACTGCCGTGTCTGCTGCTACATGCTGGATATTGGTCGGTGCACCTTTAGAGAACTTCTTTATTTATTGCCTCCCCACGCAAAGAGTCTTACTGTGTTTACCTTTGGGCAACTCTCCCTCTCCTCCGTGTAGAGCTTGCTTTTTAGGGCGTGCACAGGGACTTTACTGGCTTCCTGCTTCCTGGCCTGGTGGCTTGAATCCATCCACAGCATCAACACTGCTGCAGTGAGTAGCACCTGATATATTCGTTTTTGTTTTGAATGGGCACTACTATGAAACCTAGTAAACAATGCAAATATACTCTACACAGTTCAATGAAAAATGGTGACAAGCGTGTGCGTAGCCTGAACTCCACCGGCTGTTCGTTAGAACTCCTGAAGTCCAAAAAGGATAAACTAGCGCTCCCAGATGTGACACAGCCAAACATTTCCTGTTTTCTTGTTTCGCCTAAAAATGTCGACATTTGTAACTGGCTCTATTGACTTGCCGGCAAATCCTAAGATCTACCATCCGTGATACTGAAGTGGATAAACTCGAGCCTTTGCGCCCTCTCTATAGATAATCACTCTTTTGAACACGTTTGGGCCTCCGGACAGAGTCTTTAAATGGCATAACCGCACTTACGGCACTTGTAAGGTTTGATAATCATTGCTTCTAATCCATCAGCCAGCCCTGATCTTCAAAGGCTTATTTAGTCATTGCATTTCTCAAACACTACCAGTGATGAGAGTATTCTGATAACCAAGGCAATATCCCCCACAAAAGCTGTGGGCGACATGGATTCTTTGACTTTTGGTGTTAATTCCATGGTAAAACTTGACGTGCCATTTAATTTGTGCTCGGGTATTGCCGAAGAACGCAATCTAAAGTTGATTTTGACTAAAGTGGTTGACGTCATCTTGGCTTGCCAAAATAAGGCCTTACAAAATATTACCCTACCAGCAGCTACTACAGTAACAGATAAAGCTATTGCTATTATGGATACAGCATCTGCCTCAATTGGTTTGCCGAAAAGTAATGGTGCTCAACAGACGAATAGGAAATACTTATGCACCGGTAGCAGACACAATTACTCACTTGTTAGCTAAGGTGACGTCGGCGCCATGGTACAGTTCATCCCTAGGAGCGGCCAGGGGTGCCATTAGGCCCTATTACTGTCAGTACACAGCAGCACAAACCAGCTGCCATATCAGTAATCCTGATATGCTGAATAGAGCATTGATAACCAAAGTGCAAGGTGATGGTATGGCGCAAGAAGCTCTGTTGCGTGGTCCTTTGGACAAATGGTTGTCTTCGAATGAACCCCTTTCAACATCAAACATTTTTTGCAGTGAACATAGTTCCATCTTTAACTAATACAGAATCGGTGCCTCTTCTGATACTACTCATTTAGGTCCTACCCACTCTTTGCAGGCTGTCACTTAATCCAGAGTTCAGGGTTATTCACTCCCTCTCTAACAAGGATTTCCTCACCACTAATCGTGTAGTTCTCTGGTGACTGTTAAACCTGTGTCCAAGGGTAATGGAGACAGACTTATCATTTGAAAATGGGTTAAATTGTCAGATATTAACCCAGCATTACGACAGCCCTTTTTTAAATCGCTCTGTTAATTAATTTGTGGTCTCAATTTCCCAATCTGGTTAATCTTAGTTCTAAAGACATGCTCCAACACCTACAGTGTTGGTTATAATTCCACAACAGTGAAACATTTGCCAATCTCATCTGTAGACTCTGCTTCTGAAAGATGGTCTTAGAGCATTGTTGGTGTGCCCTAAAACCTGTATTGGCCCAGCATGAAAGGGTCCAGTGGTTTCCAGGCACATTGAAAGCAAGTGTAAATTGACATAATACCAATCTAAAACTGTAGAGGCCACAGCTTTTTTTCCCCCAGTACATTTTTATTTACATTTTTAAACAAAAAGTTTCCAACATGAAGGATTCCCCCCTCCTTCGACTAACCCCCCCCTCCAACTCCCCTCCCACCCTCCTTCCCCCTGATCCAGGTACTGTCCTTGCAGTGTCACTGCTCCTTGACATTGTCCTACTTTAGTATTGATGGTTTCGTCCAGGTCTCTTTTCGTGGTGGTCCCTCATTGCAGTTCTGTTATATTTCATCTTCCCCCGGGGGGTTTATTATTCCCAGGAGGCTCATAGACCTAGGGGACCATGCTCGACGTGCACTGTCTCATAAGTATCTCAGTAGGCATGACCAGACGGTGTTGAATTTATTTTGCTCCCCTTGTATCGAGTGAGCGAGCCATTCCATGGCGACAAACAACCAGATATTTGCTCATATTCGTGTTCCTGTGGAGAGGGGGTGGGGGATTCTTTTGCCTTCGACTTGCCTGCCAGAACCAGCGCTGCTGCCATCCTAATAATGTAAAGTTTATGGTGTGGCTTTGAGGGAATGTCGTCCAGGACCCCATTGAATCGTATCAATGCTATCCCCCGGTTTCCTCCCCTCTTGACCCCTAGGACCTGTTCAAGAGCTTCCTGAATACCCCTCTAGTAGTCTGCTTTTGGGCAATCCCACCCTATGTGGCTCCACGTACCCACCCCCAACATTCCCTCCAGCAAAGTCGTGAGGTCCCCGGGTATATTCTATATAACTTAACCAGCCTTGGATGCCACTGGAATTAGTTTCAACCGTATCTCTGACTTGCGCCCACAGTTTCGACCAATCCGTTTCCTCTTTTTTGTGCACCCTGTGGCGGTTTCCCAGTTTTCCATATAGATTGTAGTCTGGGTGATCTCTCCCTCTTTTGTATATGGAGGCTACCACCCTCCTATCCCCTGGGTCTGTGTTTAGGTACTTTGAATTGGGTTAGCTGCTGGGTGCCCGCTTCTTTCATGGAGGATCTAGCATCCAGTGTCTCAATTGAGCGTAGCTATACCTTTGCTTTCCCCCAGGCCAAAGTCGGCTTTGCATTGTTCAAAGGACTTTACCTGGCCTTCGTGGAACATGTCTCTGGCCCTCTGGCATCCCCTTTGTTGCCAGGTCTCAAATGAGTTTGTGTCCCGGGGTGAACTGTGGGTTGTCAAATAGGGCTGTGTATGGGGAGGGGGTAATATTTGCCCTTTGTACCACGTAGTCCCATGTGTCTCCTACCACTGATAGCACGATGCCCCCGGGCTGACGTGCGCTCTACAAATCTGAATAAATAGATTTGCGCCAGTCTTTGGTTTTCACAAGATTCCCTCCAAGTCTTCCCCTGCGACCACCCTGTCCATGGGTCTCCATATTTTCCCCTGGTCATCCTTTTGCCATTCTCTAATGACCCTCGTTTGGGTGGCCGTGTAGTAGACCCTGAAGTCTGGTTCCCCATTCCCCCTCGGGAGGCCAGGGTTCTCATTTTACGGCTATCCTCTCGTATTTTATTCCATACAAATTAGCTTGTGATTTTGTGGAGGGATCTGAAAAATGTCGGTGGGGGGGTAGGTGGCGGGGGGTGGGATGTGGATCGGGAGTGCCGCAAAATAGTACAGTAGTTGTGGGAGCACTACCATTTTTAGGATATTAATGCGCCCCATCCCTGTTATTGTCAGAGGGCACCAGTCTATCATTTTAGTTTTCAACTTGGTGTGGATAATTTGCTTGGTATAAACCTCCCATCGATTTGGCCAGTTTTACCCCTAAGTAAGTTATGGAGTTATCTGCCCACCTATACTAGGTATTTGAGATTTTCCTCTGCCTTGTTCGAGAGTGTGAGGTTGAGTATTTCCGATTTATTTTTTTTTTACTTTTAGTCCGGCCACTGCCCCGAACCGGGCAAGTTCTATGTCTACTGCCCCCAGGGACGTCTCTGGTTGGGCCAGTGTCATGAGCATGTCATCGGTGAAGACAGCGATTTTTGTGGATGCCCCCCCCAAAGGGTGTTCCTGCTATGTCCTTGTTGGCCCTTACAGCTGCTAAGAATGGTTCAAGGTGTGAAGTGTATAGTATGGGGGACAAAGGGCATTCCTGCTTCGTGCCTCTCCTAACCCACTACAGGATCTGAGATTTGCCTGTTAATTGAGAGCCGGAGGAGCGGGTGTCGATAGTTTGCCCTGATTCAGCCCATAAATTTGGGCCCGAATCCCATCTTGCTCATGGTTGCAAAGAGGAATCACCACTCCACCCGATCGAAGGCTTTTTCGGTGTCCACTGCCACGAGGGGAGCAGGGACTCCTCTCTTGTGGGACTTCTCGATTAGGTGGGCTATCCTCCCGACGTTGTCTCCTGTCTGTCTCTAATGAAGCTCGACTGGTCTGAACTATTTTGGGGAGAATCCGATCGGTAGGAGCCGCATTCTGTGGGGTCTTTGCCTTTCTTGGATATTAGGATCACCTTCGCCTCTTCCATTGATTTGGGTAGGGTGTTGTTCACTCCAACGTGGTTCTAGAAGTTCGCAAGGTGTGGTATTAGGGTTTCTTTATGGGCTTTGTACAATTCAGCTACAAAGTCGTCCGGCCCTGTCGCCTTATTAATGGGCAAGGTGTTTATTGCAGCCCTGACCTCATCCCTTGTGATCTCCCCTTTTAGGGCTTCCCTTTCCTCGTCCCCTTTTCGACTTTCGAAAAACAAGATGCAATACTCTGCAGTGACCACTGGATGTCGGACTATGCACAGCATGTCCTAAGCAGATGCAACCAGCAGAAATGCTTTTACGGTAATTAATGCATGTCATACTACTGCACAAACTCTATCTTTATTGCTGGTGCTTGTTAATCCTCCATCTACTTTGAATTTTAGAATAGTTTTGTCCTTTTCTTCCCTGCTCAACATGGCGTAGTAGGTTGTGTTCCGCCGCCTTTGTTTGAGGTCTACTTGTCCTTGTATTGCCCTGTAGTCCCTTTTGACGGCTGGCGACTGTGCCAAATTCATTTTAGCCATTGTCTTTTAGTTTATCTTACAGTTGGGATTCTTGTTGCCTCAGTTCCCTATCCCTTCTTGCTTTTATTGCTATGATTCTCCCTCTTATTGTTGCTTTGAAGGCATCCCATCATGTCTGCATCAGCTTTATTTTTCTCAACGTAGGCCTCTGCTGCTTCTGCTACTTCCCGGGCTAGTGTTACATCTTTAAAGAGCAGGATTGGGTAACGCCACCTCCACAGGCCTGGGGAGTGGGGGACTGGGGACTTGGTTTGTCATCAAATTGCGGATTGTTGGGGCGTGGTCTGAAAGTGCTATTGCTCCCAGTGTTGGTTGCCTTCCTGACAAAAGCCCTGGTGATCCATGTGTAGTCGAGCCTGGAGTGTGATCGGTGTGAATGTGAGTAGAAAGTATAGCCCTCTCTATTCCCCTCCAGTTGCCTCCATGTATTTAACGCCAGCTCCTGGAGTTTTCGCTTGAAGTCTACGGAAGACCGCCCCTGTGTTACCTGGGGAATTTTACTCCGGCCCTTGGTAGGGTCCCAGGCCATGTTAAATGATGTGTGATTTTAACAAACTTCTCTGGTCGTGTGTGGGCTTTTTGGATGAAGGCTTTTTGGCCCGTGTTGGGAGCATAGTGTTGCAACTGTGTAGGCCTCTGCGCCCCCCCCCCCACTTCCAGAGCTACTGCCAAGTATCTTCTCTGGTCGTCTGATTCCTTTTTCTTTATGGACAGGTCTAGGCTGTCCTTCAGAGCCACCAGCACTCCCCCTTTTTTGTCGGTTCGCGTTGCCTGAATGATTCTCAAGTAACCGCAGAATTTTATCCTACTTGTCCCGGGTTTGTATGTGGGTTTCTTGCAGTGTGACTGTGTGGTTGTTCTCTCCACCTTCTTCTGTTTGGTGAATTTATCCCGTTAACATTTAGTGATAAGACAGTTTATCTGAGCAAGCCATTCTTATTCCCTTGGGATTGTGGTGCTACACTGGTGTCTCATATGGTTTCGAAGGTGCCCATTCGGTTCTTCTCTATTCCCTGTCGTGCCCTCTCCTTTCTGGTGTCAGTTCCCCCTGGATCCTCCCCCCACCTCAGTGGGGTTCAAATGGCCCTCAGCCCCCCTCGAATTGTGGTCTCGAGAGTTGAAACCTAAGGAACCCCCAGGCTTGCCGCACGTAGGATCTCCTAATCCCATCCCATTCCAATGTCCCCTCCTCCCCTGTGTGGCCATTAAATACTGAATAAGTTTAATGGTAAAGTGCTGCTCTTATCTGAACATAACATACGCCCTCCCAAGGCGATATATGCTTGCAGTATCGCTTCTTCGACTTGTGGATTTAGCTTATGCCCCAAGTGGGTCTTTCGTCATTTTCCATCTCCTTCCGGATTGGTGGATTCCCGAAGGGGAATTGGTTTTCCCCCTTTTTTGTTCTTTTGGACTTTACCATACCATAGACCATTTGCATGGCCTATGGGCGTTGTTGGTTGGTGGACTGAGGGGGTGGGGGGGGGTGAGCGCGCCTCTTCTTGAATTACCAGTAGGTTTGCCCCTTGCTCGCAAGTTGTGACTTTTTGCTGCTTTCCCCTGCCAGTTAAGCTCAGTCCGAAGGGGTGAGTCCATTTTGTATCGGATTTGTTGAGCTCTCAGGAATGCTAGGACTGAGCTCATTCGCCTTCTTTTGATGAGGGTTATTTGCGCCAGATCTTGGCACAAGAATATCTCCATGCCATTGAAGGTGATCTGGTTTGCTTTTCTGGCTTTGGCCGAGATTTATTCTTTGACCGTGTAACTGTGGAAGGCCACCAGAACGTCTCTTGGTCTTGCCCCGATTCCTGTTTACACGGGCCCACCCTGTGAATATGGTCGAATTGGATCTCCATGCCTGCTTCCGGGTGTAACCGGTCTCCCCTGATGTTCTGGGTTAGGTCCTGATCTTGCGTCTGACATTTGACGCGTATGTTGCATTCTCGTTCGAGGTTGTGGGCTGCCTCTGCAAGGGCTTCCAGGAGTGTCTGATTTCTTCGCATCTTCTGTTGGTTCCTGAGTGGCGTACTTGTTGGTGTCAACCCTTTCCTCAATTTTATTGATTCTCCTTATTTCCTGTATTTCCTCGGCCAAGTCTTTTCTCAGGGTGTCCATTTGTTTGACTCGCTGCTGTGATTTTGTCTACTATCTCTCCCAGAAACTGTTAGAGTGAGACGTGTTACCTGCCTGTCTTGACCTTCCTGCAAGGGGGCTGTATCTGGTTCCGTAGCCCTGTCATTTGTGTTGTGACCCCAGCTTGGTCGGTCTCTTCGGCCCATATTTTTTTCAGGCCTCCTTCCTATGTCTTTTTGATGTTTTTGAGTGTTGCAGTGTCTTTGTTCCTAATACTCCTACGTACTGTCCCCTTTCCTCCATACTTACGGGACATTCCTCCGTCCTGTGGGGACGGGACCGGAGCACTTTGTAAAAGTGTCAAAATTTTGCAAAAATGTTATTCTTCCCTCCTTTTACGCGGGGTACTGCACGTGGCCGTAACCCCACCCATCTTGGCTCAGCATCACCCATCAGTCCTTTTCTCCGATCGTTCGAGACTGGACGCACTTGCATCTGCGGAAGGTTTTTCTTTCAATTTTCCTCCTCTCTGGCTCTCGCTAGCGATCGCATGATAGTCCGTCTATGCCGTTTCAGCTAGACTTCCTGAATTGTTCCTGTCGGCGATGCTTCGCTAGGGCGGATCCCCATGCTCTGTTTAGAGTGTTTGGGTCCTGACCACCGGTGGGACTCGTGTTTTTGTGATTCCCTTTCGGTCTGGGCGCTTCAATGTCGGTTGAGAATGGTGGGAGGTGGTGTTTCAGTGCACTCCTCCTATGCATTTTCAATCCTTCATCAACGAGAAGAAAAAATGCCAGGCAAGTAACTTACTTTTTAGGGTACCCCGGCTGGGAGATTCCTTCCTGGGGTCTTCCCGGTCTGGGAGGAGCGTCAAGGGCTCTGTTACTGGGGCTTGCCCTGAGGTGCCGCATCAGCCTAAAAAGTGTACTGTAGTTTTCTCTGAGGGTCTCCGTAAGGGGCCTGTTGACACCGGATTACAATCCGAGGCCCCACCTGTGGAGGCAGTTTGTAGACCTAGTTCTACTGAGTCGTGGGGTACCGGAGCTCGCTCTGAGGCCTCCTTGATTGGAGCTTCCCTCAAAAGTACCAAGGTGCACCCGAGGCCTCGGCTGGGCTTGATACCGAATGGAAGTTCGAGGCCCGGCGTGAAGAGGCTTCTACCGGACTTCAGTCCGAGGTCCCTCGCTTAGAGGCTAAGGTGATCAACAGTTCTGAGGGGCCTGTTAAGGTCTTCTCGGTGAAAGGTGTTCCTCATCGTTCCCGATCTTGCGGTGACTCCAGAACTGTTGAGGGGGGCAAGGAGTGAGGTGTTGAACCATAATCCCTCCTTTACCGGCAGTGCCCAGGTCCTTCCAGGGAATGCTAGTTTGGCTATTAGCATGTCACAAAAACATCGGCTGAGGTTCCTTGTGTTGAGGCTAAAATGAAGACCCCTGACCCATCTGTGGGGACCCCTGCCTCACTTCCTCACGTGTCGCAGTTCTCCTCAGGTGCCGACAAAATGGCGGCCGTTCCCGCCAAGACCACGGCAGCCATTTTGGATGCATCCCTTACAACTACGCCATCGGCCTTGGGTGTAGGGGTTGGTTCGGTAGGTGAACATCTGTTTCCTTGTGCACATCCGTTTAGTCCAGTTTATGACTGGAACGCCCGGATGCCCCTTCCGCACAATGTCTCGGTGCCTGCGCCGTCGGCACCCTTGATTTATGTGGACACCTGGGGATGGGCCTTCTTGGCAACCCTCTCCCCTGCAACCTTGGAATTACCCTCCTCATGAGAGGCCTCCTCCGGCCGCCCCAAAATTGTCATCGGCGGCAGACGCCTTTTTCGGCAAGTTTCAAAAACATATGCGTTCCGACCCCATGAAGGAGTACTTTAAAGGCTTGTCTAGGGAGATATGACCGCCTGTGCCGTCGGTTCCACCTGAGTCTTCAGTGGTTCCGACGCCGCCTTTGCCTGCGGGGCCTCCCCCTTCTCCTTGCCTCAGTTGTCCCTAATGGACAAGGTTGTTGTGGTGCCCGATGTGGTTCAGCCGGACCCTGACCTGTCGGATGACACGCAGGGCGATCAGGACAGCGAAGACCAGCCCCGCTCTAGCAGAGCCTTTCACGACCGGGTGCTGGACATGTCTGTTGGATGGTCCAGTGCCCAAGGCACCCGCTCCGCAGGAGGGCGTGCTTTCGGGTGCGTTCACCTCGTCTCCTTCGGAGCGTACCGGCTTGTTCTTGCAGAAGGACGTTTTGGCCGAGGTCCGTAGAGTCTGGAAGAGACCACACTCTGGACTATTCGTCAATAAGAAAATTGACACTCTACAGGCTGCATTCTTCAGAAGAGGTGGCCTTAGCATCATGTCCGCCCCCCTCCTCCACGGTAGTGGCTGTGGCCACTTTGCAGTCCAGGCCTGCGGCATCCTCTTCTACGACGGCTACTCCAGGTCCTGGGCAAAGAGGATAAGCTTCTCAACTCCCTTGGGATGAAGATTTTTGCTAACCCGGCCCTGCAATTGCATCAGGCTAATGCAGAACTCGTGTTAGCGGGGGCGAATATGAAAATGTGGAAAGGTCTGTCGGAGTTTGAGGAGTTCATCCCTGCTGAAAAGCTTGAGGACTTCAAGGCGGGTTAGTCAGATGCAAGGGTCCTGGCTCAAGATCTGCTGGAGGCCGTGGCTCATCACGTTGACACTTCGGCCCGGGGCCTTATGCTTGGAGTGGATACCTCTCGGCAGCCTTGGCTGCATGCCACCGAGTTCTCTAAGGAGGTACAAGACAAGGTTTTCGACCTGCCGTTTGACGGCAAAGATCTTTTTCATTCCTCCATGGATGTGGAGCTGACCAAAACGAAGTCTGTCCTGGTAAAACCACCTTTTAGGACACAGAGGCTGTTGTCACAATCCCTGTCCTCCTCTGGTTTCAGGGGTTTTCTAGATCGAAAATCCTGCAGAGTCGATACCCCTTCGGGAAATTCCGGCCCGGAGTCGATTTTTCTCCTGCTTCTCAGCCTCCTCTTCAGGTTCATGTGGTGCCGCCACCGAAAAAACCAGGCAAATGAGGGTCTCTGCGCTCGCACGAGACCCCGGTGGGAGGAAGCATTGCGTCTCATTGGGAGGCGTGGCAGACTATCACGAGGACTGGTGGGACTTGTCAGTCGCTCAGGTGCGCTTCTGCTTACCCCTTCCCCTACCCCACCCATTAATCCTCCTTTCCAGCAGTCGGGATCGCCCTCCCTCAGGGCCGAGATTCAGAAGTTACTGGATCTCAGAGCAGTGGAACCCGTTCCCCTAGGAGAACGTGGGGAGGGCTTCTACTCCTGACTATTACGGTGCACAAATCCAACCAGGCTGGCCTGCGCACCATTCTAGACCTTTCCCAGTTCAATCTTTTCCTACTCCAAGAGAAATTCAAGATGATCATGACTGGTCAGATAAAGTCCTCTTTGCAGATGGGCGATTGGCTCAGCGTGGTGGACCTTCAGGATGCGTATGTGCATATTCTGATCTGGAATCTACACCGGAGATACCTGCATTTCTCTGTGGGAGAGGAGCATTTCCAGTTCAGAGTGCTTTGTTTTGGCCTCAGCTCGGCACCACGTGACTTTACGAAGATGTCGATGATTGCAGCCCATCTTCGTCTGCAGGGTATCATGTGTATCCGTATTTGGACAATTGGTTGTTACGCAGCCCTTGCCCGCTGAAAGCCGCGTGCAATCTTCAGTCTCTCCTCCAGCTCCTGTTTCACCTTGGGCTGTCGGTGAACTGGCGGAAATCTTCCATGACGGTCTCTCAGGACTTGATCTTCCTGGGTTTTCGCTGGAACACGATCGACTGCAGAGTTTACCTGACCCGGAAAGAATGGCGGATCTGTTGGCCACATGTCAGATGTTTGCTCATGTCAGCCTGGTAGGTTCCAGAGGATTCTGGGCCTCATGGCCTCGTGCATATTGGCTCTTCCTCTTGCCCGAATCAAGATGAGGTGGACTCAAATGGCTCTTCGGAGTTCTTGGTGTCAGGCTGCGGATCCGGACTCCAAGATAATGGTTCCGGCTTCCATGAGAGCAAACCTGCTGTGGTGGTCGTCTCTCAGTAACCTGTCGGTGGGTGCGGGGTTTCAAGACCCCGCCCCGATGGTGGCGGTCACAACGGACTCCTCCCTTCTGGGGTGGGGTGCGACGTTGCATCTTCATCAGGTCTCGGACCTTTGGTCGCCCCCACGACAAGCTCCTTCACATAAATCTGGAGCTTCTGGCGATTTTCCTAGCGCTCAAGGCGTTCAGGCCGGTCATTGCCAACATAGTGATCCGTATCCGCACGGACAATGTGGTGTCAATGTATCACATCAACAAGCAGGGGGGCACCAAGTCTCCTCCTTTTGTGGACCTGACCATCCAGATTTGGGAGTGGGCGGTTCGTCATGGTGTCTGGCTGGTAGCAGTACACATACCGGACCAGCTGAACGTCACGGAAGATGCCCTCAGTCGCCGGACAATGGTCAGCTACGAGTGGGAATTGAAGATGGAGATCCTCTCATGGATATTTTTGTGGGTTGGGGCACTCCGGAAGTGGACCTCTTCGCAGGATCGGGAGACAAAAAACTTCTCTGCCTCCAGAAATGGTCTGGAAGCCTCCTCTTTGGGGGATGCTCTCGAGATTCCTTGGCACAACATGAGGGCCTATGCTTTCCCACCTCTGATTCATCGGACGATCTGCAAGCTGAGAAACAACATGAACTGTTCTCTTCTGCTCATAGCCCCGTGGTGGCCGGCCAATTCTGGTTCTCATACCTTCAACACCTGTCAGTGTGTGCACCTATCAGGCTACCGGTGAGTCCCGATCTGCTTCACCAGAGGGATCGACAGCTGTTTTACCCCTCTCCACAATCATTCAGCTTGGTGCCTGAGTTCAGCTCTTTAGAGCATCTCACCCTGTCCGATAACATGTGAATTATTCAGGCATCCAGGAAGCCTTCAACGAGGTCTCAGTATAAGAGCAAGTGGCTTTGGTTCTGTTACTGGAGCTTAGCCAAACAGCTGGACCCCAGGGTGGCTACGATTGACACAGTGCTGTCCTTCGTGTCTCACCTAGCAGAATTGGGCATTCATGTTCTGTCGGGCAGAACCTATCTTTCGGCGGTAGCTGCCTACCTATCCACTGACCAGTGCTCTTATTCAATGTCAAATCCAGTGATTAGGAGACACTTTGCTGGTTTGACGCGCCTTGATACTCCGGTTCGCAAGCCGCACCCGGCGTGGGATCTGAATGTGGTCCTTACGGCGTTGTGCCATAAACCATTCTAACCAATGGTCATGCTGGACCTTAAGCACCTTTTGTGGAAGGTGTCTTTTTTTGGTCGCCATTACTTCAGTTAGACGTGTGAGTGAGCTCCAAGCTCTGTCGGTGGAGCATCCCTTCTTGGCTTTCCACAAGGATAAGGTATTGCTATGGACAAATCTTTCTTTCCTGCCAAATGTGGTCTGATTTCCATCTGAATCGATCTCCCTGCCGGTCTTCTTTCCAAACCCAGCTTCAGAAGCGGAAAGGGTTCTGCATTGTTTGAATGTTTGAAGGGCTCTTAAGTTCTATCTGGACAGAACATCTGAATTTAGGAGCTCTTAACTGTTGGTGACCTTTGGTAATCCACAAGGTAGACGGGCCTCTAAGGCGACTATCTCCAGATGGGTTGCTGCCTGTATTAAGGAGTCTTGCACTGTCCATGTCTGCAGCCTCCTAAAGGAATTCATGCACACCTGGTGCGGGGCAGGGCAGCTGCAGTTGCTTTTCAGACACATGTCCCCTGGGAGACCATCGCAAAAGCAGCTACATGGGCCTCCCCATCGGCTTTTTGTAAACATTGTCTAGACCTGAGCTCCAGATCTGATGTTCAGTTTGGCCAGGCTGTGCTGAAGAACCTTTTTCAATAAGGGGTTTTCCATCCACCCGTAGTTTCTGTGAGGAGTGCTTGGGAATCCCCCATAAGTATGGAGGAAAGGGGATGGGACGTAGGGGTATAACCAGGTTACTCACCGTAGTGACCACCTTACTCCTAGTCCATAGTCCCCTTTCCTCCATACGCCCGCCGTCCCCTCTAATAAGGTTACTCTATTATTGCTTAAAGGTCTCTAACCTGCCGATAGTAAAGGACTGATGGGCGATGCGTGGGGTGGAGCTAAGATGGGCGGGGTTGCGGCCCTGTGCAGTACCCCCACATAAAAGAGGAAGGACTCCCTTTTTTTGCAACATTTTGATGCTTTTACAAAGTGCTCCGGTTTCATCCCACAGGACGCAGGAATATCCCATAAGTATGTAGGAAAGGGGACTATGGACTAGGAGTAAGGTGGTCGCTACAGTGAGTAACCTGGTTATTCTCAACATTGCTAGGCCTGGTTGGTAAGCTTGTGGCCTGTGGTCGGTTCAGTCTGTCCCTGGTTCTGTTCTGCTGCTCCACTTACTAGTATGTAGGGGCTCCCTTGCCTTTGTCTACTGCTGCCCCCCTGTGTGGGGTTCCTTGGTGCTTGTACCGGAACTCTGGTTTCAAGTGCTGTGTGCAGCCTCTCCTAGAGTCCCCAAGTGCTGCCGTGTGTGGGCAGCCTTGGTGGGGGGGGGGGTGGAGGAGGAAAGGAGGAATGTTCCACATGCTGGTTGTGCGTCTGGGGAATCACCCTTCCCTTTTGGGGTGGTTTCCTATGTTGCTCCTTTAGTGCTGGAGCGAGGGGGGGGGTTACCCTCCCCAGAGTGGTGTTTTAGCTCGTTGGCCCAGGCGGTTTTATTTCTGACTGTCTTGTCGGACAAGCCTCCCTTTCAGATTATGGGCCTTCCATAATCACTTGCTTTGCGGTGTTCCTAGACCAGAGGGAGATTTCCACCTGTTTCGTCCTACGTGGCCACAGCGGGGTCTCAGCTGACTCGCTTGGAATTGTATTGTTGAGGTTCCCTGACCTCCGTTGGAGAGCTGGGGGTTCTGCTGTGCACTCCCAAGTGCAGACTTCCCAGTATCTCGCCAGCAGGGAAGGGAGAACTGGGTCTTGCACGCCCAGACCCCTAGGCTTCCCTACCCGGTTTATGGTGGCACCTCTGTCCTGCGCGGCTTGTGTTGTGCGGAGGAGGCCGGCGGCATGCTGCCTGCTTGGGTGTGCCGACTGGTCCGGATGCCCCAGTCCCCCTTGTCTGTTCTCGTAGTGGGGCTGGCCCCCCGGTGGCCTGAAATCTTCACTGAGGGCTCCCCAGACCTCCAGGCCTGGTGCACGGTATGACTGGGGGGACCATGCCATTGGGATCTTGCACCGCTGTGGTGTCATTGCGTGGCCGGTCCACGTCCTTTCGTAGAGGTTGGTGCCAGTGGGGGGGGGGTGCACTGGTGCCTTGCGGGGGTGTGGGAGGCCCCCTTGGGTAGGGGCCGGTCCTGAGGCAGTTTGCCTTGGTGGATGGTGGCAGGTTTTCCGTGTGCCTTTTCTATCCTCAGGGG
The DNA here is from genome assembly GCF_040938575.1 of Ambystoma mexicanum. Lineage (NCBI taxonomy): Eukaryota > Metazoa > Chordata > Amphibia > Caudata > Ambystomatidae > Ambystoma > Ambystoma mexicanum. Next base: position 106,712,603 of record NC_090938.1, on the reverse strand, counting down.
GGCCCGCTCTGCTGGCTGGATGCAGATTATCGTTCCACCCCCTAATGTTGAGCGGGACGAAGCGGGTCTGCAAATCGGCTGATGAGACTGCATGAGTCCAGCTTCCCGGCCTTGGTATGGTCGGCTTTTGGTGTCTCGCTGCTCTGTTTGCCCTGCGTATCTCGGCGTCTCGCTCTTCAGGCTCTGCTTGAGGTGTCCCCCCGGATTCACTCCCTGTCCCGGCTCTGAATGCTTTGTTTGGTAGCTCCTGGGGAGGGCTTGTTCTGTTGCTTTTAGTGCTTCAGTACGCGTTGGGAGCTCGGGGCAGCAGTGTTTACAGGTACACGGCCATCTTGGAATACCCACAGCTTTTTTTAAAGCACCCTGAAGGCTGCCCTCATATGAACAATAGTGAGAACTTCTTACTAGAAGAGATTTGGCTCACTGATCCCTTTTACCTTGATGGATTTTGGACTTTGTTGTGCTGCCACGCAGTCTGTCAGGTTGTTTCAAGGGTGGCTTGGTTATTGGAGCTCGATCCCATATCGACATCAAACCCTTACCTTTTGACCCCAAGTCTGCATATGTATTGCCTGCTGTATTTTCTTTTCCAGGAAATGCCAGTCAGTCTATACATGTATATGCTGTGAGAAACCTGAAGGTCTCCAGGCATCTGTCATCCGGGTGGCCAGGACACGAACATCTCTTTTGGATCCAGTTCCTGGGGGTGGACCGGTACAAGAGAATTACCTGGATGAGGCGTCTTCGGGGAGTGGAAGTGGGACACCGGACGGCAAGCTGCAGTATCCCATTTCCTTTAACACCTTTCCCTATCCAACCAAGCAAGGATACTTGGCGTTAGGGTAATTTCTGGGGTCAGCAGAGCCATACCTATGGTCCGCGACCTTCAGCTCTCGGAAGCCCCTAACTCTTTCCAATGTCCCAAAGAATTCGAGGTCCACACAAGGAGGAAAGGGTTGCTGCTGTTTTATTATAACAAACGAGCAGGGATAACACGCATGGAGCAAAATCCAGTCCAGGCACATCTCACCAATATTAGTCTCGCAGGCCACTTTTGTGCACTCGGGACGTCGCAATCGGCGTCACTTAACAAGGTCCTTCCCTGAACTTTACACCACTCCGGGTTGGCTCCCAGAGTGGTAGGTCCAGTATGGGGACATATAGAGCATAAGATTGTTGGCCACTGTCAGGTGGTGTACTTGGCTCATCCCTAAAAATTGCTATGAAAGATGTTACATTAGAAACCCTGATGAATGGCTGGAGATTCCGGACGCCAGCCCCTATCCTCCAGTGTCCTCATTGGTCAGGCTGCAGGCCCCCAGGCCTGTTACTACTGTTGATCCCAGCCCGCAAGACACCTGCTTTCATACAATGTTTATCAACAAGGTGGGACTATATGACAGTGTGTAACAATGAGGGTTTTACTAATGCCATGTGTGGTCCAGTCCCAGCGCATATTGTAGATGGGTTGTTGCCATTTTGTTGCTACCTCAGTCCCTGGCGTGAGACTGCTGCAGCTTCCCAGCTTCCAGGCCTTGGCATCATGTCAGGTCGGCCAGACCACGTGTGAGGAGTGTTAGGGAGAATTCTCTTTTTAGGCTCAATTTCCTAACCTAGTGAGTCCCCCAACAGCTTTGCTGGATTTTTTGAGGTTTATTTGTTTCTCCTGCCAAGAGTGAGACTCTCTTACCCTCACTCTTGGGCATGATTTGAGTGTGTTTCTTTGAATCTAGATGTGTTTAATGGGCTATGGGGTCTTTTACCCCATTGGGCTTCATGTGTTTTTGTGGTGTTACACAGCACCCTCAGTGCAGTAACACAGGGGTGTCCTAGTGACCCCCCAGTATAGACTCCATACCCTGGGACTGACTACTGTCTCCCAGGGCATGTAAAGTCACCATTGACTTTACTAGTCTTAAATTCTGAACAGAACCAGTACAAACCATCATATTGTGGACGTACTGGCTGGGGCAATTGAATTGCCCCAGGGTCTGTTAGTCGAGGGGGCACGTCTCCGTCCCCCCTGATCGAGTTTTGGCTGGTGGCAGTGGATACTACTTTTTATATTCAACCGCGAATATTTTCCTATGGGATTTCCCATTGTTTTAGGCTACTATCTTTATTTAATTATTTACGGTAGCCTCGAACATACCGCCGGTTTATTTAATATTAATTCTCCGGTTGCTATTTTTTGCCAAAACTTGATTCTAAAATGGCGTTTGTTCTCTTCTGTGACTCCAACCCAAGTCGAGCCCTTTGTTCGACTTTTTGGCGGGCTTCTCCACCGAAGCCCTCCAAAGTGGTGCCACTCTGTCTGGGGTACTTAGGAGGGGGTGGAGGGAGTTTTAGGCACCCTGGACTGAGTTGCCTAGGCAACTCAAGTCGCACTACGTCCTGATTGGCTCAAGTGGTGAGCCGGCCGGCTCACCACTTAGCATGTTTGAGTGACAGCTAGGCTGAGTGAATGGGGGTTTTCTGCATAAAAGGAGGGCTTGGGGACTGGAACTTCAGAAGTCGCCACAGGACCTAAGAATCCAACGAGGGAGAAGCTGAGCCGACCTGCCACGACGACACCACCGGTGGAGCCCTGCAGGAACGTCTCACCACTTTTCCCAACGACAGAGGAGATCTCCCGCTCGAGAGTCTTCTTCCTTGTGACTGGTGGGGGATAACCAGTTTCACCGTCTTTTCGCCTTCCCGACGTACCTCGTGGCCGCCTTGCCTGTGCCAAGCACCCCGGCAACCGGGATACCACGTTTTACCACGACCGCGAACAAAAGGTACCACCTTTAACCGGAAAACTCTGCGGCTGGTTTCTTCCCTGGCAGTGCAACGACCTTCATCTTTCCTCCAAGTCAAGATCTTCTCTTCCCCTGGACGACGACGCGACTTGCACCCACTGCTAGGAACAACTGCCACCACTGGAGAATCCTTCCCACTTAAGGTACCGTGTCCCGCCTGGCTTCCCTTGCTACCGACTGTACGGGGTAGATTTAGCCCCCCCCCCCGGCTTTCGAACCTGGGTTAGCCTGGGACACCCTGGCTAAACTTTCCTAAGCCTCTCTAAACTCTTTTTGAACTCTCTGCAAGACTTTCTAAGCCTAGTGTAACTGTGTGACAGCCTTTGGACTTTGGCTCACCAGTGACTTGCTCTTCTGCCTTGCTAAGTGTTCCTGAATCTTAGTGGTGTACCTTTCCATATTCTGTCTTTTTCCCTCCCTTTTTCACAAACTTATTGGAGTGCCATCTAGTTAAGCGCTCACCTCTGTATGAAAATAAGTTGTGTTTTACTGAGACTTATCTGATAAGAAAAAGGGGTGTATATATTACAATACTAACTGTGTTTAGAATATTTTACAACAAGAGTGCTGGAGTGTTTCAAACAGTGTGTTATTTAAATAAATAATGATATACTTTGATACCAAAGCTCTGGTCAGTGTTTGCTTGTATTGTTGTGTCTGAGTGCCTATTAAGTCTGACTGCTCAGCCACAGCTACTAGGTAAATCTGGGTGGTACAGACTGCTACCAAGTGGGTTTACTGCTAACACCTTTAGTCCTAAATCTTTTGCAGTGGTCCCCAAGGGGACTGCACATGTTTCTGCCTAACAAGGAGACCTATGGTGAGGCTGATTTACTTCTATTTGTATTTTTGCTCGGAGTACTCTCTCCTGTAGCTGCGCTCATCGTGGCACAGTGAGTGAGGAATGTCACTTGCAACATCGTGGCCTTGGTGGTGGCAGTCCCCGCCAGGGCTATTTTGCTTGCTCAGCAGCTTGCAGCTTCGGGATCTCTGCGAGATTCTCGTGTGCTGGATTTGTCTGAGGCCTACTTCAGCTCCGGTTATTCATTTAACTTATTTGTCCATAGGTTAAGGCTTGTCATGGTTGGTCAGGTCTCTTGACTGCTCCTGTCCAGCCATAGGGTTAGTGGCATGTAGCATCTGCAAGGCTGTACACAAGCTCTTTGGGCTTCTTGTATTTCTGCGGTGCGGTAGCGAACCTATGTGACAAAATAACAAATGTGCAGACAGTATGTACATGTCACTGTCCTCTAGCCCATAGAACTGTACGCCTATGTTTGTCTGGATTTGTTTGCAAGTGTTTTGACTGCGGGTTGCACGGGTTCTTCCTGTCTAATGCGACTTTGTCGTCATGTAGTCTCTAACGACCTGCAGCATGGCTTTTTGGGAGCATTAATCAATTCGATCCATATAATCGTCTCCAGCTCTGTCTTGGTTGTCGTTGCTTGGGCTAGATGGAGTTCATACCACAGCAGGGTTGTATGGTCGAGTGGCTGGGTATCGTTCATGTGCGCTTATGCTGGGAGCGGTGGGACCGGGGACAATTTCGTATGGTGGTTCATTATTTTGCTGTGGGGGTTCTTCCGGTTAGAGGTCCCGTCGAGAGGGAAGGGACTCAGATTTTCCCTTTTCAGTCCCCCCTCTGGTCGATTTATCAACCACAAAATGATTGCTCCTGTTCTCTCAGGTGCCATACCCTTGTGATTCCAGCTAGGTGTCTGTAGTGGTTTACGTGATCCTCAAATGACCAGTACATATACACGCATCCCCACTCCAGGCCTGCAATAAACCCATTTTCCAACATATAGCTTGGGATTCCTTGGATTCTCTAATTTCATTGATGGTGGATACATGTCTGATTCCATTAGCTGTTGTCTTGGTCTCCCTCTCGTTACATACGTATGTCTGTGTGTTGGTCATCCTCGGCAGGCAGAAGTAGCTTCATCCCGATCATTTCTTCTGCAGTTGTTTTAGATTTTGCCATGCATGCTTTTATTCCAAGTAGTGAGGCCAACCCCAGGATCAGGCCTCCCGCTACTCTTTTTAAACCATCAGCAAGCCAGCATGGCGACCAGGACCAGGTCCAGAGTTATGAGAACCAGCTTCCGTCTTTCTTTGGGTCTTTGGATTCTTCTTCCATCTTAGCGTGCATCTTTGCCAGTTGTAACACCGCTTCTGATAAAGTCACTTTTTCGTTCGCTGGCATGAAAGTGCAGCAGAACCTTCCTATCTTTGCGCATACTCCTCCTTCCAAAGCTGTGAGCAGGTCTAAGACGTACCTGTTCAGTAAGGCCACTAATCATATAACTCAGACCTCTTCTTTCATTGCGTTGAACCTGTTCACTGAGTTTTTCATCATTCGCTCCCATCGTGTTATCTGGAGCCATTTTGTATTTGCGTATGTCTGGAACCCTGGTTGTATTATTGCAGAGAAGAACATGGCAGTTCTGCCAAACAGCCGATGTGATGGTGGTACTTCGAGGGCAGTTTCTGATTTGCCCCATAAGTAATTCCCTTATCGTTTTACTCTACGTAATGTGGTGGCTTTTGTGATGTCGGGACCCGGTGGCAGTGTAGTAGGTGATAACAATCTCTTCCTTAGTTTGTTGCCTTCATCCATTTTCATGAAGTCGTCTAGTTTGACATGCTTCTGGGGATACTACTAGCGATGGAACGTTGACATGTGCCAGTGAGCAAATCCCTCCCCTGTTAGGTGGTAGTTTGTCGTATATGCTTTTGATCCACATGCCCAATAATGGTCCATGAGTACCGCCGTGCCTGATCCCATGTCTCCTATCGTCTCTATCCGCCTGTATCATTAGTTTGTCCTGACTTCAATATCCCTGTCCTGTTGGTAACAGAGTTGCTGTTAGGGGGATGATTGTTAGTGGTATGTCTTCTTTATCTAGCCACGTCAGCAAGCTTGCACTCCTGGCCCACTCCTTGAGACATTTGTCATTTTCTTCCAGCACCTAGTTTACTGCGGCTTTTGTCCATGTCAACGACTTACTTGCCATCACTCCATCTACCCATCCTTCTTTAGTATGTACCTTTTCAAAGACCAACATCTGGGGACGTTCCCAGCAGCCAGGTTCTCCGCCCGTTTCCCTGGCGTTCCATTTGCACAGCAGGTAGTTCAGTGTCACTTCCTTTTGTTTCCCCTTTCTCCGGTCCGTCACATATATACTGTAGAGCTTGAGTATGTTGCAAATAGTTGTCGAACATAGGCAATGTCTTAATGAAGCTATCCTCGTACGGGTATGTTGCCTTTATCTCCACCAAAGTGTTGCTGTCTTCCCTTGGGACCTCCCTCGTGTCTGGAACAGTGCGAGATATAGGAGGCATTGCGCCTTTGTTGCTGGTACTTCTGTAGCTACGAAGGTTCTGGAAGCGCTCATGGCATATGGGATTAACGAGCAGACATGGCAGCTGTCCCGTGTTGTGTCCTTACCAATTTTTGACTTGTGTTTTTAACACATGTTTGTGATGTGTGCTGTACCAGTGAGATGTGTCAAGCCCATTAACTTCAGTGCCAACACTGTTTACCTCTCCTTACCTTTCCATACATGCTGGTCGTACCACCTGACACAGTGCTCCTTCCAGCTTGGGGAGGGGGAACATTAGTATTGGGGCTTGCAGAGACAAGCAGCGCTGAATACAGCTGCCACATGACAGGGGCTAGCAATCTGGTGGACAACATGAGCCATACGTTTGTCAGAACAAGTTTTAATATCATAGCCATGAGTAACTATATACACGTCTTACCACCTTGTCCAATCGTTTTGAGTTGATAGGGTTGCCCACCTGAAAATCGCGATAAAACGTGTTATTTAGGTTACTATTTGTAAGTACTTCAAGCCCGATTTACTAAATAATCATTCAATGCCCATGCAAATAGTTCCTCCCAGATTTTCCGTATTGATCTATTTATAAGTAGGGGTAGGGCGTTGCAGAGTTGTGGGTACGTTTTTGGGCTACGTATTATAGAAAAGCAATATAGTACACGTGTGGTGGCCTAGGTCTGGAGTGTGCAGGCCTTCGTATTGCGTGAATATATTGATGAGACAGCGCTTCAGGGTGTTAAATGAGAGGTAACATCTAAATCAATTTTTCAACCTACTGCTAACATTTATTCATACACATTTACTTAGACGCAGACCCCTGTATGTGCGAGAAAACAAATATGTTAAGACAGTGTTAACAGTCTATTCCTAACAAGTGTGTATGTGTGTGTGCTGTATTGACATATCTACATCAGGGCATCATACATTTTCCTGTGGGTAGTTCTTGTGCAATTCAAATAAAGGGATCAAGTGCTTGCGAGCTTCTGGTCATTGGGTGATGAGTATGCTCTTGTTCATTTGGGTTCATGTGAATATCTGTTTGATATTGCTAGTGGGGCACTGTTGCTATCCTATGTCTGTCGTTGTTGTAGCGTTGGCCCTGTCGCTGGTGTGTTGTGGTGAGGTCGATGCTTGGTAGAGTTTTTTATATCGTGGCAATGGTTCCAGACTTTCTTGCCTTTGAGCTTGATGGCCCTGTCTACTACTGCCTCACCTACGTGGCCCTATAAACCTCGGTGAATTCCACTTGCGCTGGTAATTCTTAAGGGGTACTTTATCTCCCTTCTTAATGAGCCGTTCTGTTGCAGGTTCTTGAGAGCTGTCTGTTGTTTATCGTTCTCCAACCTTCCTTGTGTCCGTTGGATCTGTTGAGAGATGAGAGGTGCTAGAAACAAGTGAATTAACACATTCATACATTTCGTTGCCGAAAACTTCAGCGGTCCTCTCGCAATCCTAGATGTCCCTTGTGGGTGGGGCTAATGGAAGCTGCATTTGGCTCCCAGTCACCACCTCGTGAAGTGAGGTGGTGATCTGACTCAGGTTTATTCCGCAGCTCAAACAGAGCCAGGAGTAGGCAGTGAAACCAGTTTTTCTTGGTACTTTGCTGGGTTTTGGCTATGCATTCCTTCAGTAGTCCGTTTAGGCGTTCGCAGAGACCGTTGACCTGCGGGTGATATGCACATGATAATCTATGCTTAAAGGAATAGTGGGCTCAAAAATATTATTGTTCCGAGGGTTCGACGTGTGTTTTTAAGCATTAGTTGATCAATCGTACTAACTTTTCTGTTGCACCTTACTGTAGTTTTCCTTCTTTTTACACCTGTAAAATCAGGCAGCAGGGCGCAGCATTCTTGTGCTAATCTTATCCATTGCTGCATCGCCTTAAGGTGAACTGCCCTGGCGGCACTAAATCATATCCCCCGCCCCTGAGGCTGACATCACCAAACCTAGTGATTTTCTCTGCCTATCTCCATGACGTTACTGGGCAGCGTAGCCAAACGCACCCATTCATCACCTACGTGTTAACGTAGGTTGACACAGAACCCGGAATACCAGCACACCATCTCAAAACACAGCGCGTCCCAATTGTGAATATAAAACTATAATTTTAAAGGAAATGGCAAAACTCTTGAATTTCTAAAGTACTTTTATTTCACAATAAACGCTCCGAGAACATCCGGCGATTGCCATATTCAAGCAAATGGGTAATTTTTTTTTTGTTCTCGATCCACAAATGTTTATCGTGAGTCACACGGTTTTCCTTTTGGGTACAGGAAGCGCAATGGACGCACTGTGAATCGCAAGGCTTTGGCTTCAGCTTGGCGCTAGGCCACCGTAAACGATGTGAGGTTTCTCCTTATCGCTAGTACCGCGTAAGGGCATATCTGCCCGTGGCGATCGTCCCAAAACAGCGTCCTGGTGATACAGCCATTTAAGTGTATTTGCAGCTGCCTGTTAAAGCCGTCACTTGTTATCTGGAATCAATGACATTTGCAGAAAGGCAGGATGTAGCTGTTTGAAAAACATAATAGAAATGTCTCAGAAGCTATTCTTTATTATAATTCATAATTTTACCCATTAATTCTGCACCGTGTGAAAACTTAGGATGAACACAAACATGAAACAATTGGAACACAGAGAAAAAAACGTGGAAAGTAGTCTACAATTTGCTTCAGAAGTTAGAGCTATAGCGTATGTTCAGCTCGAAATGGGATGCGGAAGCTGACGCTACAATTCGAAGAACACAGGCCGCATTTTAACTAAATATTAGCGTAGAATTTGGCGTTTGTGGAACCCAGAGGTGGACTACATGCATTTCGATGCTGGACTGTCCATGTGCCTGGGACACACAGGTTGTATTTGTATGTCGTTGCAATATACCACAAAGAACAACCCAATACAATGTAAGCCATCAATAACGGTCGGCTAATGATACGTTGACTTGTTGGTCTATGAAATAGTCTACAGTAAACCTTGCATAATATTCGGCATTTCCATTCTTTTGGCATAACGCAGAGACTCCGTTCATATCAACAAATTTTCATAAAATGAAATGACATGGTCCTTTGTCAGTTTTGGAATGGTGAACCTCATATTTGACAGTATTACTTACACCCCTCCCTTCATTCCTTTCGGATTCTTCCCTTTCTTCCAAGGTCTGAAAACAATTGAACCTTAGACTGTGTATGATGCGTGGGTTTACTCAGCTCGCAAGCAAAATTCAAAGCCGCTGACCTTCACTCTAAATGCGGGCGTACAGCCCTTCAGACTATAGTGGCATTAGAAATATTTTTGAAAGACAAATGAATTGTTTGTGGCCATCCATCCATGCCGCACAAAATTGCTAGTAATTTACTTTTTTAATGAAAACAGTTAGTTTACTTCCAAAAGCCTTATTCGTAATGTTCCTCTGGAGAACTTTGCACCCTCCCAGCGAATCGCACAGCCAGCCCACACCATCTATCAGCTCAGCCCATCTCCTGTTCACACAGCAAATCACGTTAACATTTTTCGCAAGGAGCGAGTCTTGAGCCCTGACAAAGTGCTCGTACGCGAATGTCTGAGCAAGCCCTGCTACAACCCCCTCCTGCCAGGCAGCAGTCCCCTGAACCCATGACCCCGGTTCTGCTTGAACAAATCTGGTTTCCAGACCCTAACCCCCCCCCCCCATATACCTATTCTATATTGGTCATATATTCTGGTACCACTGACACCTACCCCCACTGCATTTGAAATTCTAAGACTCTGAGGGCTGCAAATCTAAGATCGGCCCCTGTTATAAGACCTCCGATAGTGAAGGCGCTTACTCCCCACATATAACTTTTAAAGTATATATTAGAGGCCTATAAATTACACACGTGTGTTTGTACTATCCCACTTTGGTTCACTAGCGAGGTGAAGGGCGTGGGGTTCTTGCCGCTGTGGAAACCTGTGGGGGTCGGGATTGATAGCTGACAGGCCTGGCGCATCACAGCGAGAAAGGGGGTGGAGTGACGCATGTTAATTTAGGAAGGAATATACTGTGACTGGGGGGTCTAGTTTTATTACGAGGGACTCTAGGGTGGTCAGCAAGGAAGGGTCACACTTCTGGTACATGAAAAGAATAGCTTTGGAGGGGCACATGGTTGAACAAGCAGTAATTTTCCAGCAGCGTGGGTGAGGGCCTGTGACGTCGGTGAGATGGATGAACTACAAGTTTGGCCATATCACACACAGGACAGTGATCTCGGAGGAAGACTAAAATGAATGCATTCTTTGTTCGCAACATCTTGTCTCATCGCATACGTGAGAAAGAGACTTGGGAGGCGCAGGAGGAAAAAGGTGGAGCTGTCGGTGCTCACTGTGCGTGGCGCTGCTGAGGGGAGGGGAAACTTCACAATGCCAGAATGCTGCCTTGTCCAAAGTTGGAGTCGAGGGTACACAAAATAGAGTCCAAGTTTTTCTAACAATAGCCCCACCTCTGCATATGTCGGGGCCTTCTTCCCCATGGCTGCAGAAGGGCAAAGGAGGCGCCCCCCACGAGTGCAAGAGGAAGGTGTCACTTTTGCGTCGAATGTATGCGGTGTGGGGGCTCAACCAACCCACTCCTTCCTTACATTAGCAACGACCCCAACACATGCGCCCATGAACATATAGGTCAGAGTGCCGCTAGTTCTTATCAACAACCCCCTTTGATGCGCCGTTTTTGCTTACAGTTGGTAGTTCTTGCGTGCCGAGTATCTTATCTAGCCTAGGTCTCATTCCTTTTGTGGGACGCATAGTTATTCAGCTATTTGGGCAAGTGTTTGGTAAGACAAGTACAGAACCCCAAAGTTGCTTTCATGCTGTTATCCATCTGACACTCCCACGATCAGTGAAGGACCCACAATAGCTCAATTGAAACTGGGAAGTGTGAAAGCACAGCGTTACATTGTATGGCACATGTTGGAAAAAAAATTGACGGAGGATAGATTTCAAAAGATAAATTGGACGCTTTATTTGGACACTTTATATAAACATGTTGAACAAATAAATAGCTGCTAATCATTTGTACCCGGAAGTCAACTGTTTCGGTGGACAGGGCACATTTGCAATGTTTTGTGGCAATGTATGTGTCCTCGGAACAAAATCGTGCGCGGTTCCGTGAGTATGTATGTCCAAGACAGTCATAATAGGATTTTACAAAATCGAATTCCATTTCCTGGTATATTGGCTTGAGCACCCATGTTTTTGCTTCTTTTCATCAAGGCCATTGTGTAACGAAGCATCCCAAAGTTTCCCCGCAGTCCTCAATTGTTTACGCCCTACGTTCTCGTTACTAGCTAATACCGCTATTAATGTCCTATATCGCATCCCGTCTATGCCGAAATGCAATCTCTTGGGCCTGTACTTTAGGCACATTTTGTGGAACAGCTCCAAATCTCCTGTGTGACAGAATTCTGAGAGTCCCGTTAGATCTCTTGATAGTTTTATCAAACACTATCTTCTCAAGCGCTTTGTGTAGATGCGAAGATGGAATCGGCCACTTCTTGCGTTCCTGCGACAAAAGTCCATGGGCACATTGGTGGAAATGTTGGTTTTCTGTCCAAGAGTGAATGTTGGAACAGTGGTGAATTAGTGCCCGCCATTTTTCTAGTAGAATTACCACAGACCCATCACAAGTTTTGGAGCTCCACCAAAGATGGTTGCTGAAAGACTGGGACCACTGTAAAATATACTGAAGCTTTTTTTCCCCAGCAGCTGAGCAATTTTTTATTTATTTGGCAACATGCCATACATAAAATTGATGAATATTTGGAAACTGCTCTCATATGGTCTTGGCTATTGAAACATGTCTGTCTGTGGCTACAAGGTCAATTTACATTCCCCTCGATTTGAGATCTTCCAGGGATTTGATGAAACCATGTTTCTACATGGCCACTGAAGATTTACATTTGGATACCTGCACGACCACCTAACTCAAATTTGTTTGTTTCCATGTCCTGAAAGTGATATGTGCAGTACTTGACTGACAATCCGGGGCCGTCACTGTCCATGGCCAGCTAGCCTGAACTGTTTGTCAGAGATTGCCCTTTCAATTGACATTTGTTAATTTTCCATGCTTCACTAATAGCAGGGAATACATATTCACATTGATATTTGTAGTACTGCTTTTTAGAAAGGAACTGGAGTCCCACAAATTGACAGAAACTGGACAACTTATTTAAAGTAGAGCCACTGAAAAGTAAAGCTGCTGCACAGTAGATTTCCAGCTGCCACTTTCGCCAGTATCTGTTGAGCAGACATGAAAATTTAGCATGGAGCAGATCACAGGTGGCTTGTATTTTCAAGTTAGTGCCTTGTGATACACAAGTCAAATTCAACAATGGCTTCCCGCATACTCCTCCCCCTCACTGGATGGACACATTTCAGCATCAGTAAAATCTCCATCAGGCAGCTGTCGGATACAATGTATTTGGGCTAAAGTATTCGACTGTAGTCCTGCTTGAATGTGGTTTGTGACTCAACTGTGGTGGACATATCGGCCGAACAGGACGCACTGTAGTAGAGATCTTTGGCAAGTTCCTTGGTCAATTGTGTTGAGGCTTCAGTCTGTTATTTCAGCTTGTGTTATTTGAACACGAATCGGAGAAAACATCAATGTCAATTGTTTGTTGGGTGGCCCTTTTTTTGCTGGTGTCGATTGTGTCAAGTGGTCTGCGAATAATTTAAAAGCATCTTCATTATATTCCGTTTATTCTTCATCTTGTGGCGTTCTCGCATTGTAGCAATGGCCCAACAACACTTTGCTGGCTTCGCCGGTCACATTCAATTCATTTTCTGGCCATTGGGCATAAGCATCTCGAGTCCGCTTATTGATTTGAACACACTGCGCCTCAAATAATCGTTGCTCCATGGTGAAATCAGTTTGACATGCAGCATCTCTGGTTTTAGTAGCCACCTGTGTCATCAAAGTTTGTTTACTTCTGGGCCTCTAGAAGATGGGTTGTGAAAACCTTTTCAATGTAAAACCAACATACAGTATACAGCACTATAGATTTTTAAAAAAGCATGTTATGCAGACACCAGTCCAAAACACTTTTTGTAATCGCAATTATTGGCTAGATTTTCTTTGAAACCGTGTTCTTTACTGTAACGACTGCACCAGCAAGTTGGTCCGCCACCTCGGATCCACTTGCCTCCTCTATTTCCCAATCTTGTATGCATCCCTAGAATAGAATATCGATTAAAAAGTCAATCGTATTTAAAATCAAATTTCCTCGCACACATGGCTTACATAATACACTGTGTACCTCATTTAGTCAAAATATACATTTCAATTTGCACTTGATTGATGGCTAGTGTACTCAGAGATCACTGTTAAACCCACTGATTGTAATGTTGCACTCAAGCGTTTTACAAAAGATGCTACTTTATAATCATGTCACTGTTTAATAATATCAGATGTACGATATATACTTTCATTCAAGGGAACTGTCAGTAAGCACACCTCAGGCTCTGGATCAGCTTCAAAGGATGATGTAATTGTAGTTGAAGTACCAGCATCACCCTATAACACAATACTTGTTTTAATATGGATGAAAATAATTGAACACACAATGGGATGCAGACAATGGTACATATAAATAAAAACCCATTACTCCCACGTCCCGTCCCCTTTCCTCCATACTTATGGGACATCTCTCGGTCCTGTGGGACGGGACCGGAGCACTTTGTAAAAAGCATCAAAAAAAAAGTTTTCAAAAATGTGTCCTTTCTCTCTTTCTGCGCGGGGCCCGGCACGTGGCCGTAACCCCGCCCACCTTGGCTCTGCCCCACGCATCGCCCTTCAGTCCTTTTCTCAGCTCGTTCGGGACTGGACGCACTTGCATCCTCGGAAGGTTTTCTTCCCTTTTTCCTCTCTGGCTCTCGCTAGCGATCGTGTACTAGTCTGTTGTTCAAACTTGACTTTCCAGACTGTTCATCGTGAGATCGTTGTTTCGCGAGGGCGGATCCCCATCCTCTTTGCTTAGAGTGCTTGGGTCTCTCTATCCCATCCAATTTAACACCTGCACCAAAGGTGTATATATTAAAAAGGGTGGGGGCTAACATACACCCTCGTTTGAGCCCCTTTGAAGTATCAATTTCCTTTGTCAATAGGCCCATTGACTTAAGCCTTACTCTCATTTTGGTCTTGGAATACATAATAATAATTGGGTCTTGCAAGTCCTTTCGGTATGCCCAGCTCAAAAAGCCTTCTCCATAGTGTCGTACGATCCACCATATCGAAAGCCATAGAAAGGCCCATCGATGATATGAAAACTGGCTGAGCTGCTTTACCAACTGCCCTCCTCTGTATACTCCTAAGGACAAGTCCTCCACAATTGTCCCTATATTTTTTTTGAAGCCAATCTGTTTATTATTCAGGATTGCATATTCATTTGTCCACTCCTGGATGTTTAAGAATTAAAGACGCAAAATCTTGGACTCTAGGCCTATAGCTCTTGGGTCCTAATCTGTTGCCTTGTTTTATAAATGGGTGCCACGTACGATAGTTTCCATGAATAGGGCATGGTTTTAGTCCTGATGTCGACAAACAGAAGGTAAAGTATCTTCGACCGAAATGTTGAGTTTGATTTCAATCTTATTTGAAATGTTATTGGGTCCCGGGGTTCCTGAGTTCTTAGATTTCATTATAATCTGAATATTCCCGACTGAAATTATCCCCTTGTCTTGGATTGTATAAACCTCTCCATACAAGCCATTAAAGTGGTCTACCCAGATATTTTCAGCTAAAGGGTTAATCAATTGATGTTCTTTTGTGGTCTCCAAATTAGTACCCAATTTCCAGAAATGGGCATGATTGTGACCATTCAAGGCATTCAACATAGCCTCTCCATCTCTGAGATGATGTTCCCCAATAAGAAATGGCCC
This sequence comes from Ambystoma mexicanum, assembly GCF_040938575.1. Classification (NCBI taxonomy): domain Eukaryota; kingdom Metazoa; phylum Chordata; class Amphibia; order Caudata; family Ambystomatidae; genus Ambystoma; species Ambystoma mexicanum. The sequence continues at coordinate 106,697,566 of NC_090938.1, read as the reverse complement.
AATTTTTATATTTGTCTTATGCTTTTTACCTTACTCTTAAAAATCCCGACATCTCCTTTTAAGATTATTTTCATTTTTTTACGCATTAAAGCTTTTTGTTCTTGAATAACTATCGAAATGTTTATGAAGCAATTTGGACCTATCTGTAACGCTCACCTGATTCCCGTAGAGGCGCCGGTCTTGACTGGGCGTATACCGTATCTTCAAAGGTGATGTGTAAAACACGGCTGGCTCTTTGGGCTGGACCTCTGTGCACTGTATGTCTGACTCGAAGGGTAAGATGTCTGCAGATAGAAAATATGGGATTAAGGAACTGGGTTATTGAATGTCTCTCTCTTCTTCCCTTTCTCTTCTCCTGTAGAACCCCAAAGGTTAACGCCCTCACCTTAGGTAAGTGAACGCCGTGCTCTCCATCTGCCTCAGGGCAGGGTGCTGTAACCAGTTTCTTCACTGGATAAGGGGAGCAGGCCTCTTGACTTCAGAGGACTGCTGTCCGTCGTTTACTGCACGAACGGTAAGTTTCGAGTAATCCTAATGTCTTTAAAGTCTTTAGTAATGATGTCTCTTGTTTTGCAGGGTTCCGGCGATGACGGGCTGAAGTGAGTTGAAGATGGAGCCCGTGTGATGAATAGAAGCGCATGAAAGCACATAAGTAAGCGCTTGTTGCCTGCTTCACGATGCGCTCTAACTGTCTTTTTATTTTGCATGTACAAGTTCGGAGCGGCTGCAGGGTGCCGGAATACCCACTGGGTTAGATGTGGAAAGGAGTAATGGCACGTGAGTATTAAAGTTCCCCAATGTCTTTAAACGCACCTTGTTTTGTCTTTCAGATGCGGGATGCAGCGCCGAAGGCCTCCGGAGCGTGCGAAGAGTTGGTAAGCCTTTGTCTTTCAGATGCCGGAATGCAGCGCGAGGCGTTGGTGACAGCCGATGGACTAGGTAAGTGAAGAGCTGTCACTGAAGACCGTAATGCTAACCTGTTCTTTCTTGTCTTTATAGGTGTTGCTGAAGACTGGATTCAGGATGGTAAGCCTTTTTCCTTAGGCCCAGGATCAGAAGCAGAAGACACAATGAGCGTTCTGCTGCAGAGGATGCAGAATAACGCAAAGCAAGATTCATCCATCGGGTGTGGTTTAAATAGCCTCCTGTAGTGCTTAGGTGTCTCCTTCCACAGCCACGCCTAGGTAAGAAAAGAGTTCCTGCTTTCCAGAAGAGTTCCAGTGTTCTGAATCTAGGGAGTGGCTCCTGCCCCACCCAACAGGAAAAGTAGTTCCAAACAGAAGAGGCATAGAGGCTCAACTGGCAGGCAAGTAAGCAGCATTGTCTGCTGCAGGTAAGTCCACCCAAGCATTATGAGCCCAGCGCTTCCAGCGCTGGGACTGGGCATATTTATGAGCCTGGTGCCACTGGCGCCAGGACTGGGTCCAAAAGGTCCCAATTGGGACTGGTTGGCACTCGGAACCTGGGTTATGGATCTGCTTCCAAGGGAGTTGGGAAAACCCTGACCTTTTGGAAGCAGAGATCATGACAGTACCCCCCTCAAGGCCCCTCCCAAACCGGGCTTCTCCGGGGGTTTTGGCTTGTCAGGAAATGTTCGGTGAAATCTTTTGATTAGGCGAGGAGCGTGGACATATTCAGCAGGTTCCCAGGATCACTCTTGGGGGCCGTAGCCTTTCCAGTCAATTAGGTAAAATAGTTTAGATTTGGAGATCTTGGAGTCCAGAATGCTTTTGACTTCAAACTCGAGTTCTCCATCAACTAGGATAGGTTTTGGAGATTTAGTTAGTCGGGTTTGAGGTTGCACGGGTTTTAATAGAGAGACGTGGAAGACTGGATGTATCTTCATGTGCGGGGGCAAGTCCAACTTGACCGCTACTGGGTTTACTATGGTAGTGATGGAATAGGGACCAAGGTATCTTGGGTTGAATGTGCGTGGCCCTTTTAGAGGTAGATATCTGGTGGATAACCAGACTTGATCCCCTACTTGATACTGAGGGGCTTCCTTCCGATGTTGATCTGCTCCTTTCTTGTATTGTTCTTTAGCCCTTTGAAGGTGAGAAACAGCTTCCTTAAAGGCTTGGGTGATTGTAGAATGCAGGTAGTCTACTGCTGGTGTTTCAAGATCTTGGAGGGGATCCAACTCCGAGGTTCGAGGGTGACTGCCGTACAAAAGAAAAAACGGCGTTTTCCCAGTTCCCGAATGGACAGAGTTATTGTAGGCATATTCGGCTATCCAAAGGATGTCTTTCCAAGTTTTTTCCGTTTGTTGCAGCATGCAGCGTAAATACTGTTCCAGAGTTTGATTGGTCCTCTCGGTTTGTCCGTCGGTCTGAGGGTGGTGACTGGTCGATAGTCTCACATCAATTTGAGCCGACCGACAGCAACTTCGCCAAAAATGAGAAATAAATTGACTACCTCGATCCGAAATTAGAACCGAAGGAAAACCGTGCAGTCGGACGATGTTTTCGAGAAATTCTCAGGCCAGAGTTGCTGCTGTTGGCAAGCCTTTGAGCGGAATGAAATGCGCCATCTTGGAGAATAAGTCCACGATTACTAGAATCGTATTGTATCCGGAGCATGGAGGTAGATCGGTGATGAAGTCCATAGAAAGCGTATGCCAAGGGTGAGGTGGGATGTCAATAGGGCGTAAGAGGCCTGCTGGTCTTTCCTTTTGACTCTTGTTTTGGGCGCATACTCCACAGGACATTATAAAGTCTCTGATATCTTTTTTCCAAGACGGCCACCAGAAGTAGCGCTTGATCTTTTCTGAGGTCTTGGCCATACCGGGATGTCCTTCCATTAAAGAATCGTGATAACAAGAGATTACTTTTTTCTGTAAATCTGTGCTGGGTAGGTATAATCGTTCTTGGAAATACAATAAGTTGTCCTTTACTGCAAAGGCCTTTCCCTGCAGATGCCAATTCTGTATGTCTGCTGGAGTTACAAGTTGCCTGGCTTTATCCTTAACTTCCTCTATGGATTCTGTGGCGATTACACCCAGAATTCTTTGTTCGGGAATGATTGGTACAGGTTTAGGGTTGATCAAGTGTTCTTCCACTCCCATCCGAGAAAGGGCATCAGCTTTACCGTTCTTTGTACCAGGTCGATAGGTAATTATGAAGTCAAACTCGGCAAAGAATAATGCCCAACGGAGTTGTCTAGAGGATTGGGCTTTTGCGGTTTTCAAATATTGCAGGTTTCGGTGATCCGTAATCACAGTAACGGTGTGTCGGGCCCCCAGCAGATAATGCCGCCAAGCCTTAAAGGCAGACTTGATAGCCAGAGGTTCCTTGTCAGTAATCGTGTAATTGATTTCAGGAGGCGAGAATTTGCGGGACCAAAATGCCACGGGATGCAACTGATTGGTTACCGGGTCCTTTTGTGATAGAACTGCCCCCATGGCAAGGCTTGAAGCATCAGTTTCCACGATGTAGGGGAGTTCGGGGCGAGGGTGTTTTAAGATTGGTGCAGAGATACATTTAGTCTTCAAATCCTGGAAAGCTTGTTCCGCCTCGGTAGACAATTCAAAACATTTGTTTTTCTTTAACAAGGCAGTGATGGGCTGGACTATTCGAGAGAATTCGGGGATAAACCTGCGGTAAAAGTTAGCGAAGCCTAACATGCTTTGCACACCTTTTACGGAGGATGGTGATGGCCATTTGAGAACTGCATCGACCTTCTTTGAATCCATACGCACTCCGCCAGGTGATAATATGAATCCCAAGAATTCAACTTCAGTCACGTTGAAAACACATTTTTCCAACTTAGCGAAAAGTTTATGTTGACGCAATCTTTCGAGGACCATTTTCACGTGTTTCCGATGTTCAGATTCCGATGAAGAATAAACGAGGATGTCGTCAATGTAAACAACACACACATCTATGAGCTCCCTGAGGACATCGTTCATAAAATATTGAAAGGCGGCCGGGGCATTGCAAAGTCCGAAGGGCATGACCTGATATTCAAATAGCCCATACTTGCTGCGGAAGGCCGTCTTCCATTCATCGCCCTCTTTTACTCGTACCAAGTGGTAAGCTCCTCTAAGATCCAGCTTTGTATATATGCATGCTTTTCTGACTTGGTCCAGGAGTTCAGGGATCAAAGGTAACGGATATCCATTCTTAACGGTGATCTGGTTCAGGGAGCGATAATCTATACAAGTTCTAAAGTCTCCTTCCTTTTTTGGAACGAAGAACAAAGCTGAAGAAGCAGGGGACTTGGAAGGACGAATAAACCCATTTGCCAGGTATTGATCCAGGTATTGTCGAAGGTGAAGGTTCTCAGGCTCGGTGAGGGCATAAATTCTATTACAAGGAGGAGTAGATTCAGGTATCAGGTCTATCTGGCAGTCATAAGACCTATGAGGAGGTAGAGAGTTAGCCTGATCCTTCCGGAAAACATCTTGGTATTCTAGGTATTCGGGAGGTAACTGGGGAGTCTCTGAAGAAATTGCTGCCAGTGCAACACCAGGTGGAGGGTGACAAGTAGAGACACATTCTGGAAACTGGACCGTTCTTGCTCGCCAATCGATCAGAGGATTGTGTTTCTCTAACCAAGGTATTCCTAGAATAATCTGAAACTGAGGGGCCTTGATCACATCGAACACGATCTTCTCATGGTGTCCATCTTGACTTACTAGCGTCACCTCTTGAGTGGTATGCGTTACTGGCCCGGAGGCTATCTCCGTACCATCCACCGTAGTAATGACGTCCTTTACAGCCTTGGGACAAAGATAGATTCATCCTCAAAACCATTTCATGATCCACATAATTGCCGATGGCACCGCTGTCGACGTAAGCTTCAATTGCATGTAATCGATCCGGATTATCAGGGCTAATGAGGACCATAGGTATCACGAAATGCGAGGTCACGGAACTGGTTTTCACGCTCGGCAAGAGGACCTCTATTCTTGTCGGGCGAGGTTGTTTCCCTGCTCAGAGTCTGTAACTTTGGTAACTGCAGCTCCTACTGCCTTCTTGGCAGGTTTCACCGGACAGTCTCGAAGAAAGTGCCCTGAGTTTCCGCAATAGAGGCATAATTGCAACTGTTTTCTCCTTTCCCGCTCCTTTTGTGTTAGAGGACCTTTCAGACCCCCTATTTGCATGGGTTCCCTGGAGTCTACTCCTTTGGAAGGAGTTGGCGGTTTGGAAAATACTCGAGCATCAAACTTGGAACGATCGGCCTTCCTGTTCTGCAGTCTGTGATCTATTTGAACGACTAAGTCTATATAGTCCGAACAATCTTGTGGGGGATTCACTACTTGGGCTAACACATCTTTGAGCTCTCCACGTAGACCTCTATAAAACAGCGTAATCCTTTTGTCCTCAGGCCATTGAGTTTCCACTATCAGTCTGTTGAAAGACGCAATATAAGCCAAAAGGTCTTGATTACCTTGTCGCAACGAAAGAAGCTCATTGTCCAAGGCCTGCCCCTGTGAATGTCTTGCGAACAGTTTTTCCATACTGAGCTGAAAAGCTTGAAAATCATGGAGGACCGGATCATCTTGATTTACTAGAGGGATCGACCAGTCTGCCGCATTGCCACTAAGGTACGAAAGCACGAAAGCTACTTTAGCTTGATCAGTTGGAAAGGCTGCTGGCCGGCATAAGAAATGCAACCGGCACTGATTGATAAATACTGCAAACCTCTTTGGGTCACCAGAAAATCGTTCGGGCGGAGCCAGAGGTACATTCCCAGGTAGGTTGATCTGCACTGGATTCATAGAGGATGTAGAAGGAAGATTTCCCCCAGATGCGGGTAACGGGGTCTGTCCGGCTTGTGACTGTAGCAATTGTCTAGCGAGATCATCTGTTCGCTCCTTGGAAATAATCAGTTCCCTTCTTAGAGCGTTCGTTTCCTGACGGGCTGCATGCACTTCTGCCCTTAGTTCCCCAAGTAACTGGGCTAGCTGGTCGGTATCCGAGGTTTCCATAGCGCCTGGACGGGAGTTTTGTGGTAGGCTTTGCGTTCTGTAACACTCACCTGATTCCCGTAGAGGCGCCGGTCTTGACTGGGCGTATACCGTATCTTCAAAGGTGATGTGTAACACACGGCTGGCTCTTTGGGCTGGACCTCTGAGCACTGTATGTCTGACTCGAAGGGTAAGATGTCTGCAGATATAAAATATGGGATTAAGGAACTGGGTTATTGAATGTCTCTCTTCTTCCCTTTCTCTTCTCCTGTAGAACCCCAAAGGTTAACGCTCTCACCTTAGGTAAGTGAACGCCGTGCTCTCCATCTGCCTCGGGGCAGGGTGCTGTAACCAGTTTCTTCACTGGATAAGGGGAGCAGGCCTCTTGACTTCAGAGGACTGCTGTCTGTCGTTTACTGCACGAACAGTAAGTTTCGAGTAATCCTAATGTCTTTAAAGTCTTTAGTAATGATGTCTCTTGTTTTGCAGGGTTCCGGCGATGGCGGATGACGGGCTGAAGTGAGTTGAAGATGGAGCCCGTGTGATGAATAGAAGCGCCTGGAAGCACGTAAGTAAGCGCTTGTTGCCTGCTTCACGATGCGCTCTAACTGTCTTTTTATTTTGCAGGTACAAGTTCGGAGCGGCTGCAGGGTGCCGGAATACCCACTGGGTTAGATGTGGAAAGGAGTAATGGCACGTGAGTATTAAAGTTCCCCAATGTCTTTAAACGCACCTTGTTTTGTCTTTCAGATGCGGGGTGCAGCGCCGAAGGCCTCCGGAGCGTGCGAAGAGTTGGTAAGCTTTTGTCTTTCAGATGCCGGAATGCAGTGTGAAGACCTCCGGAGCGCACAAAGAGTAGGTAAGCCTTTGTCTTTCAGATGCCGGAATGCAGCGCGAGGCGTTGGTGACAGCCGATGGACCAGGTAAGTGAAGAGCTGTCACTGAAGACCGTAATGCTAACCTGTTCTTTCTTGTCTTTATTAGGTGTTGCTGAAGACTGGATTCAGGATGGTAAGCCTTTTTCCTTAGGCCCAGGATCAGATGCAGAAGACACAATGAGCGTTCTGCTGCAGATGATGCAGAATAACGCAAAGCAAGATTCATCCATCGGGTGTGGTTTAAATAGCCTCCTGTAGTGCTTTGGTGTCTCCTTCCACAGCCACGCCTAGGTAAGAAAAGAGTTCCTGCTTTCCAGAAGAGTTCCAGTGTTCTGAATCTAGGGAGTGGCTCCTGCCCCACCCAACAGGAAAAGTAGTTCCAAACAGAAGAGGATCAGAGGCTCAACTGGCATGCAAGTAAGCAGCATGGTCTGCTGCAGGTAAGTCCACCCAAGCATTATGAGCCCAGCGCTTCCAGCGCTGGGACTGGGCATATTTATGAGCCTGGTGCCACTGGCGCCAGGACTGGGTCCAAAAGGTCCCAATTGGGACTGGTTGGCACTCGGAACCTGGGTTATGGATCTGCTTCCAAGGGAGTTGGGAAAACCCTGACTTTTTGGAAGCAGAGATCATGACACTATCCACAGATTTAACTTTGATCTTCAGATTATTCAAATTGTTAGATATCTATGGAATTCTTCCACTTTATAAATTAATAGCTTTTTTCCAACTTCATAGTCCTAATCATGCACCATCATATCCATAAATGGTTTGGTTTTATGTTGAGTCCGCCTTATTTTATTTCCACCTGCGGAGACCTCTATTCCCTTATCAAAATAGGTATAGCACAAATCTTTCACCTGACATTCCAATATAACGGTGAGTATGGCATTATCGCTATATGGAGAGGATTTGAGTTCGAATTTCAGCAGGCGTTCACTCAATTGACAAATAAAAAATATGGTCAATCAAGGAAGAAACACCCCTTGCTGACCAAGTAGGTGAATTATTAGACACCCTTACCAGTGCCCAGTTTTTACTGAATGCCAGCCATTGTGCTCCTCTTACTTTTCTATTGCCCCTACTGGTTATAGAGTCCCCTACTGAGGCCATCCAAACCTCCCCTTCAGACGTTCCCAAATTACAGTCCCTGTTTAGATCTTCTGCTAAAAATAGAAGACCCCTCCCCCCCTAGGTTCAAATAAAGCCAATGAACTATGAGGTCACCTAGGGTGACTGGGGCCTCAGCTAGCTGTAAATCTGTGTGCTCTAGGATTCCAGTAGATATTTATAATCATCAAAGAAGAAATTCCCTCATGGCACTCCAACTTAAAGGTAACAATCATTGCATTCAAAATTTGCCAGTCATCCATTTTGTTTATCTTGTTACCTTGTCTGTCACCCACCAGCAACCCGCCCTTAGGGCGTCCCCTGTTGGCCCCCCCAGGTCTTCAAGACACAAAACATCATAGCCATCCCACAGGATATTTCCTCGCGCCAAACTTTCCTGTAATAAAATAGTCAAAATGCTCCAAAAAAAGTTCAATAATTTTAACATTGGATAGTAATTGAGTATTACCTCTCGAATTCCACAAGAGAAATCTAAAATTGGCTGATGATCTAAAGTTTTTTCTATCGTTTTTTTTCATTGGATTCTCACAATGACCACGCCAACCACCTCCAATTTTGGGCATCTGTCACGTTGAGATTCTGGGTGGCCAAGGTCCCTGACTTTATACTTGCTTCATGATTAGCTCCCCCTATAGTCTTCTCCTTAATCAAAACTATCAGTATGTGATGTTTGTGTATAATTTCTAACAGTGCGGCTTGACGATCCTGAATGAATGTTTCACCGCTTGAGGTCCTTTTCTCTAATGGAAACTCTGCCGTCAGGCAGACGCAATACGGACTTGAGTTGTGCTGAACTCTTCCCGGGTGAGATTGTGGGTCCGTTAGAAGTAATCCTAGCCGAGCCTTGCAGTGCTGTCGATTTCATTGTTCTGTTCTGGAACTTCCAGTGACTCCTTACCTGCGGCGGCTGTTTTTCTCTTGCATGTTGACTACCCGGGTCTCCATGTTGGTGCTGCTATAGAGCGGAGAGCAGGGGTTGCATGCATTCAAGCAGGCGAAGGTATTCTGTAATCAATATGCACTTTACTAGTTACTTTTAAACCCCACCTGTTTTTTTTGGTTTTTTCTTACCCTGAATTGCATCCCCCTAGCAGATGTAGTGGGTTTAGCACATAACTCAGTGCATCCTGCGTTGGTGGGGGTAGGATATTCTAATCACTCCAGGAGCAGAGTTTCATCTGCTTGTGCTTTTGAGTACGAATTACTAACTAGAACTCCGAATTACTGGTTTGGAACGCATTCCTGCATGACCATATAAAATACGGACTAGTAACTGTATAAGCATTGCCCCTGTGAATAACCGCCAAATTGCTGCCGCAGTGGCTGTGGAGCGAACATAGCTCTTTGAGCTGTGGCCCCGAAATAAACTGGTGGCTGTTTCATGAGCGCAGTGACTGTTGGGCGAATTTAGCCTTTTGAGCTGTGCCTGGGACAAAAGCTGGCTGTCGACTAACTGGTTTCTCAAGATTGCTGGCTACGCTCAGTTAATCTCTGGTTTTCATTCATCCGACGCTCAAATGAAGGTTGCGTTGACTGCGGAGTGAATTCAAGACTATCTGCTCTTTGAGCAGCAACCGTGCTAATAAGCAGTCTTTTGATGCACAGAGCCTTGCTCTCTCCAGTTGTAAATTAGGAAAATACTTGGGATGCTGGGAACTTTTCTGCAGCTCTGACTGTGCCAACAAAGGAATCCTGTGAGATGTTTTGTTGTGAAATTAACACTGCTAAATCTTTGATATTTGCATTTTGGTTAGCGTGCTATTGATCATTCAAGTATTGCAGTGCTGGTAGTGATCTTTTTAGCTGCGGAGAAACTAAGGTGACTGTAGAGAAACTGCAATCTCTTTGCGCTGTGTAATCGGCCCAAGCAGAATTATTGTCGTCTTGTTTGCATTTGCTCATTGCCTATTGGATGCGACACGCATTGTATACCCTAAAATCTGACATGTCTGATACTCGTAAAATAACTACTGCTTCACTGGTTTTAAATTCAACACCTTTTTTGCAAACGTGCTCAAGTGGTAATTACCAGGGCAATCTTTCTTGGCCCATGAAAAAAGGTGTGTGCTTGGGATATGCGAGATTTTTGTCAACCCCGTTTCAGTGTGTCTGATATGCCAAAAGCAATTGTAATTGATGAAACAGTGAATGCTCTGCCTTTAAGATCCAATATTGCCTTAAATGAGGCGGTGAACATACCATTGCAGTCCTCTATTACTGATTGCCAGATTTTGAACGCTGTTTCACAACAGGCACTTTTTGGTAATCAGTATCTGTTGGAATCTAATGAAAAACAGCAAATGAATGTAGAACAGAAATTAACTAATGCTGTGGTTGTGATATTGGAGATAACTACTGGTGGTCGAATTGAGTCTGCTGAAAAACCAATCTTAACCTTGGATCAGTCTGTTGGTAATATCTCAATAATAGCTTCTTTCTCCTTAATTGAATCTGAATCAAATAGCTTACAGCAATTTCCAAGCTTGTTTAACAAGTCGAGTGTAGTATCATCATCTGTAAATACAATATTAAGCCAAACGGATTCAATTAAGCAAATCGCAACAACTGACGTCTCTCATATAGACCATCTAGGTTTGCAGTCCTCTGTTGGAAATTACTTTGAATTCGATACACATGACCTTCGTAACTCTAACAAAGTTGTTTGAAACATTAGATACCAAAATTATGTCACAGACGAAGCAGATAAATTGAATGAAGGACAGTGCCAGAAAACTCTCTCACGGCTTCGCAATTGCGGTAATTTCAGCACAGCAGGAAAAGCCAAAGTGATGTGAAAGGAAGCAGCTGTCCTTCATTCAATTTATCTTAGGTCCCATCTCCCATTTACAGCCTCGGATGAACAGTCGGTTTAGACTGCAAATAAATCCATCAGACTTCTAACCACATCTCTCTTCAGTTACTTGCAACACATGCCTATATTGCACTCTTGGGCGCAGTGCGACTGAGAATTGCCCGTGCTCTGTAAAGAGAACTTTAGCAAAGACAACTCATGCCTTGATGACAAACTATAAAGATATATTAGATGTCCGAAAGGCTATAGTAGGCAGACAAACTAAAGAAATTAAGGATTATCCTCCACTAAATGACTTGATAACTGCAATAAGTGCAGTACATGCTTGCGACAAGGAGGAGTTGGATGGTATTATTGAATCAAACCCAATCATAGGTCCTGCTGATAATGCTAAAAATGTGATTTTTACAACTGAAAAGCAATTTTCATCTCAAGATATAATTTTGGCTGACATTAAAATACAGATTGAAAACTCCATCGAAAAATACATAAATTACACCAAGCGAGTTTGCCGTCTGCGGTGTATTTGATAAAGCAAGTCAACAGAAATATTCACAAATATTTAACGGTTAACGCACAGACTAGATTTCGTTGGAGCGAACAAATGCTACAGTCATTCTATGCCAAAATTGAGGAGACCAACACCTTTGAGATGTGGCCAGAGGAATCATATACTGCCCATTTGCACTTGTATAAAAGGCAGCCTGCAACATCATCATGTGCAGCATATAAACCTAGACATGAGTATGACCATGAGGTGCAAGTAAGAAAAGCAATGTTTCGCATTGAAAAAAGATTGATTCTTGTGTCAATTGCTCCTGTGAAAAATACATTGATCAAGAATGCCAAATGTAAATATAGGAACTAGGTAAGATCGCAGAGATTCCAGCTCCAGCAAGCCGATGGAGAGGCAATGTTGCGTGCGTTGGGATCTAAAAACATGGCCCAGATTTGGTCTTTAACAGTTAAACGCACACAAAACAAACACCTGTACAAACAAATGGAGTCAGTGACTCAGATTGGATCGAACACTATACAAATTTGTATGCAACTCCATCGGCCAGCAACAGCAGTTTGGATCTTGGTCTGCCGTGCTATCATGGGGTACACATTCTTGAGGAGGATGTATTGTTTTTTTATTAATAAAGCCAGTGGATCAAGGGCTCCTGATCCTGATGGACTGAATAATGGTATGTTTAAAGTCCATCCGGTCTTATGGGCAAACACTATGTACTATATTTAATCAAATTATATCATCAAATGTTATCCCTGATTCATAGCATAGATCAATAATACTCACAATTTTCAGTCTTGTGCTACCAACTATAGGCCAATCGCCCTCTTGGATGCGCCGGGGAAGATCTTTTCTAAATTTATTCTACGGGACTTTAATCAATGGACAGCTAACCAGGCTCAGTGTGATGTGTTCCAAACAGGCTTTGACTGTGGATTGGGTACATCAATCAACTTGCTGACTCTTAATTCTATCATAATGCATCATGCGATCGGAAAGCAACCGCTGTATATGGTCTTTGTTGACCTAAAAGCAACGTTTGAGTCAGTGTCAAGGGAGCTATTGATCAGGAAATTGGGGAATCAAAATTGCCCAGCTGAATTACTATCTCTGATCAATGATATACACTGTCAAAACATGATTCAAGTTAGATTGTCTCTTGAAGGAAATGTAACATCGCCAATTAATAATTATAGATGATTGCAACAAGGCTGCACACTTGCGGCAGTACTGTTTAATTTCTTTATTTCCGATGTGGGCAAAGCCTATTTGAACCTGAACATTGATGCAGCCAGACTGGCAAATAAGGTCATCTCCCATTTATTATATGTTGATGATCTTATGTCCAAAACTCCTCAAGGTCTACAAAAACAACTTAATGCTTTGGCTAATTATGTATGTGATAATCTTCTGACCATAAATCTAATTAAAACAAAGGTCATGCAGTACAATTTGAGTATGAAAACACCTGTAACAAGTGGTATCTTGATGGACAAGTGTTGGCATGTCTTTTCCTATATTTATTTGGAAGTTAGTGTTACTAATTCGTATGATTGAAAAACCTACATTGGTATGTTAAAAAATAAACTAACTACCAGGATATCATAAGCGAGAATAATTCAGTCTAAATACAGGAAATTGTCAACTAAACGGCCTTGATTTATTACATGCAAAAACTCATACCAGTACTTTTATATGCAGCAGAGACAAACCAGTTGTATCTGAAAAGATATGGACTGCATTTGAAGGGAAGTACTGGCGACGATTACTGCACCTTCCTAATTGTGTTGAAACTGTGTGGCTGAGATTGGAACTTGGGTTGATCTCACTTGATGCGCGTTATGTTTGGCAGATCATGGCATTATTTAGAAAATGCCTTTTGGCTTTGCAGTCACCCTTGGTCGATGGAACCCTAGCCAATTATGTGTTCTCTAAGGATGAATGTATATCAAGATGGCGAAAATTGGTTTTGCTTACTATGGCCAACATAGAGATTACTTTGTTCTTGATTCAGAATCCGAATAGGGCCATGGTTAAATTGTTCCAATGGGACTGGTGCCAAACTACAATCGAATGTAATAAATACCCTGATTTTGCTAGAATTTATGAAACTGCAGAAAGTTATATATTGAGATACCCCACTGGTGGCCATAAGAATGAATTAATGCGAATCCGATTCAACCTGTGGCCGACGAAAGACATGATGGCTTAACACAAGATAATTAATCAGAATGCAAATATATGTAGATTTTGTCAGTCTTGGTCTCAAAATGAGACATTGAAACACTTACTGGTAGAATGCGTTAACCTATTCGATTTGAGGGTACATTATTTCAAACACATTCTAAAAGCCTACAGAGACATTGATTCTGATTTACTATGGCTGATGATCCACAGCGGTTCAGGAATTAAGAAGTTAACTTTCACTTCAGGTGAGAATTGCTGCAGTAGGGTTTCTACATGTTTTGAAATTGAAAGAGTCATGATTCTGTTAAAGATAAAGGTCTATTATTCAGTGACAGAATTAATTTCCATTTAATTCTTTTTTTAAAATTGTATGACCAATCTAATTTATGTAATGAAATGTGTTATATGCTTTGTTTGGATAAATATGTATTACAAAGTATAATTTTACTGATCTTAAAAATGTAAATTTTATTTTTGGAGGGGATTGGGTCCTCCGACGTATTCCATATCTGACAGGTAATGTCCTCAGCTGTGCTGCTTCAGAAAATCTTTGGCGTCTGCGTCGATGCGCCGTCCCCGAGGACGACCTCCGACGGCCGACGTCACCCGATGTGATAAGTAGGACGCACGACGCCCATAGCCTCAGTTCCGTTTTTTCTGCGAACGTGTTCGCTTCATGAATCTCGGTACGCCTCGACTCGCTGGAGTTGCTGTTTTCTTTCTCGGTTCGTTGAACCTGTTCGGTTGGTGTGAAGACCTGTTCGTGGGATGTCTTTCTCATCTTCGACCCCGCGTTCGGGCTTCAAGCTCTGCGGAGACTGTGGGTCCAAGATGTCGGTCACGGACTCGCACGCCTGCCTCTGGTGCCTCGGGGAGGCCCACGATACAGACGACTGTGTCGACTGCCAGTCGCTCACTGCCAAGGCCTTGTGAGAACGCAAGAAGAAACTGTCGGTAGGTCGGGTGTCTAAGCCCCGGAAGTCTAGGTCTGCAGGGCTTTCGATCGATGACTCGAAGGGTGAATCTCTGCGTCGTTGTCGGAAGTCTGGTGGGTCTCCTTCCAGGAGTCGGTCTCGCCACTCCTCCGCCTCTTCTAGGCATTCCAGGAAGCGCCGGCATAGGTCGCCTTCCCCGTCCTCTTCCGAGGACTCCGCCCGTCGGCGGGTCGCTTATCCCTCCATGCAAGCGACACCGGAGGAATGGGCTTCCTTTGGGAAGCAGATGCTAGCGATTCTGTAATCGCAGGGCACCGGTCCGTCAGCGCCTCCGAGTGGGGGCGGTCGGCACCGGTCGAGAGACACTGCCCGTATGCCTTCGGGCTCGGGTGGTCGGCACGGCTCGCGGGAGAGGTCCCGCTCCGACAAGGGTAGCCGTTCTCGCCATGCCCATTCCAGGTACCGGTCCTCGACACGCTCGAGACCGCGTGATCCTGTGCCGTCTTCGAAGAAGACGTTGACGCCTGTGGCGCCGAGGTCTATTTCTCTCGAGGTTCCGTCTTCGAGGGGGTCGTCGACGCCGTTGGCGCCCAGGTTGTCGAGAGACACGCTCGGAGCTCCGACTTCGAGGACTGTGACGCCGCAGATGCTGGAGACGTTGCAGCTGACGTTGACGCCGATTCGCTCGATGCCTTTTGTGTCGACGCCGACTCGGTCGGCGCCCTCGACGCCTTTTCTGTCGACGCCGGCGATGACTCGCTCGGCGCCTTTCGAGGTGGTGGTGTCGGAGGGGCCCCGTGGCACGGGGTTTCCCCCTAAAAAGGCTATGGCTAAGGTCTGGCACTGCTTTGGTTCACAGAGGTCTTCCTCTCCCCGCCTGGAGTACATTTCAGAGGGTGATGAAGGCTCTGATGGCGGCCTGGTTCCGGATGACCTTATCTCGGGCCATAGTCAGTTTGATGACCTGAGGCAGTCACTGCATGATGCCAGTGGACTGGACACCTCTCCGGAGGTGGAATTTTGTTGGCCGGAGCCTGGCACTCATGCCGATTCGTCATATCGGCGCCTTATGTCTCGGGTTACCGAGTACTTGGGTTGGTCAGCTCCCCCAGGGGAGTTCGTTCAGGATGATCTCACGGACATCCTTGATCTCGGTCCAACCACTGACCCGGTTTTGCCTTTTCATATGGCTTTGCAGAGAAGGGTGGCGGTGGCTTGGACTGCTCCGGAGAGTCTCCCGGCAGTGGGCAAGTCTTTGTCGCGAAAATACCGTCCAGCCAGTAATGACCTCTGCTACTTGTCTAGGCACCCCAGCCCGGAGAGTTTGGTGGTGCAGGCGGCTACGGCCCCGGCAAAGCAGGCGTCGTACCCTACTATCCCTCCAGATAGGGACGACAAACGTTTTGACAGCTGGGCGAAGAAAGTGTTTTCTTCTGGGGGTATGGTGATTCAGGCGGCCAACTCCATATGTGCCTTGTCTCGTTTCACACACACTCTGTGGAACTGTGTTGCATTAGCGGCTGATCATATTCCCGAAGGGGACGAACGGGATGGTTTCCTTGCTATGGTTCAGGATGGCAAGGATGCCATGTGTGAGGCCGTTCAGTCGGGTTTGGACTTGGCGGATTGTGTTAGCCGGTCCATGGCGGCAAGCACCGTAATGCGCAGGTTTGCGTGGTTGAGGAAGTCTGGGTTCGCTCCTGATGTGCAGTCCCGGCTCCTCAACATGCCCTTTGACGGTGAACACCTTTTTGGCAGCAAGGCTGACGAGAGCCTTGAGAGGTTGTAGACCTCCAAAGCTGCAGCGAAGTCATTGGGCGCTGCAGTTCGCCAACCTCCCCATTTTCGTCCTAAGGGACAGCAATGGAGGGAGGTTCCTTTCGCTATTACTCGTCCTTCAGTAAAGCGAGAGGAGCTAGCAGTCAGAGGCCATCGTTAGAGTGCCAGAGGTGGAAACGAGGTGCCAAGGCCGCTCGGGCAGTTGCCTCTTTGCCCTCAGGCAATGCCGCAGCCGCTACCACTCAGTCATGAGGCCAGGTCCCATGGTTCGCCGGTTGGAGGAAGGCTGGCGCATTATCTTGTAGAGTGGCAAGCCATTACTTCGGATGTGTGGGTTCTAGAGATCATAACCCACGGCTACTGTCTTCCTTTTCGGCAGAGGCCTCACGACAATCCACCAGGGAACCTCTCTTTGAAGAGTCCGGATCCGCTCCTTGCGCAGGAAATTCAAGCCCTGCTGGAGAAAGGCACCATAGAACTGGTGCCTGTAGCGGAGAGGAACAAGGGATGGTATTCCCCTTATTTTTTGATTTCAAAGAAAGACGGCGGGATGAGGCCCATCATGGACTTGCGCGGTTTGAACAAACTCCTCAGGAAGTTCAAGATGGTGACTTTCTTAGGTCCTCCAGGCCCTTCAACTTCAGGACTGGTTGGTGTCTCTCGACCTCAAGGATGCTTACTTCCATGTGCCGATCCATCCCAAGCACAAGAAGTACCTGAGGTTCGCGGTTGGCGACTTGCACTTTCAGTTTCGGGTCCTGCCGTTCGGATTGGCCTCCGCCCCAAGGGTTTTCACCAAGCTCATGGTGGTGGTGGCAGCGCATCTCCGGAAAGGGGGATTCACGTCTACCCCTACCTGGACGATTGGTTGATCAGGATGAGGTCTCCCGAGCAAGTCCTGGATCATCTGTGCGTCACCTGCCACTCCCTTCACAGGCTGGGCTTCTCCCTCAATTTAAAGAAGTCCCATTTGACACCAACGCAGCGGCTCCAGTACATCGGAGCAGTGCTCGACACGTTCCTGGGGCAGTGTTTTCCTCCTCAGGTGAGGGTTCTTCACATTCAGCAGATGTGCCCAAGTTTCAGTTTGCCCAGACTCTCCCAGCATCCAAGTTCTTGAGACTGCACGGCCTCATGGCATCCTGCATTCTTCTGGTGCCAGAGGCTTGTCTGCGGATGAGATCTTTGCAGTGGGCACTCAAGCTCCAGTGGTCTGTCTTCCGGCAGGCTGTCGGACCCTGTTCAGGTGCCGCCCTCGGTAGCCCGGGACCTTATGTGGTGGGCCGTCGAGGGCAATCTGATGAAGGGTGCACCATTTTGGCTGCCCTGGCCGGAGGTGACGATCGTGACGGACGCATCCCTCACGGGATGGGGAGCTCATGCCAACGAGCTGACAGTCAGCGGTCGTTGGTCTCTGTCGGAGTCCAGACTCCATATCAATCTGTTGGAGCTGAGGGCTGTCAGGCTTGCCCTGAAGGCTTTTCTACCGACTGTGCGCGGGAAGAGTGTCCTGATTCTGACGGACAACACGGTGGCCATGCACTACCTCAACAAAAAGAGGGGGGTGGGGGGCAGGGTCACTTCCGCTGTGCAGGGAGGCGATGCAGCTCGAGTTCTGGGCCATCCAGCTGGAAGTTTCGATCTCGGCAGTTCATCTGAGCAGGCGGAGCACAATCTCTAACGAGTGGG
Source organism: Ambystoma mexicanum (assembly GCF_040938575.1). Taxonomy (NCBI): domain Eukaryota; kingdom Metazoa; phylum Chordata; class Amphibia; order Caudata; family Ambystomatidae; genus Ambystoma; species Ambystoma mexicanum. The sequence goes on along the minus strand of NC_090938.1, from coordinate 106,679,730 downwards.
AGCTGGCTCAGGAGATTCTCCTAAAGATCTTCACCCTTTGGGGGACCCATCAAGTGGATCTCTTCGCCTCCAGTGTCAACCGGAAGTGCAAAAGGTTTTGCTCGCGGGAATTTCCTCCAAAAGGAGCCTTAGGAGACGCATTCGTGGTGGAGTGGTCATTCCCACTGCTGTACGCGTTTCCTCCAGTCCCTGTCATCCCGCAAGTGTTGCAGAGGTTCGGTTCCCGGATGATCCTCATTGCTCCGGCGTGGGCCCGGAGGACGTGGTACCCGGACCTTCTAGACTTGTCCATCTGCCCTCCACGTCGTCTTCCCTACCAAGACGATCTGCTCTCACGGGAGGGAGGTCAGGTTCTCCATCCAGAGGTCAGATCCCTCAATCTTCACGCTTGGCTTCTGAAAGGTTGAGGTATAAGTATTGGGTCCTCCCTGAAGACGTGATGGAGGTGTTGCTCTCGGCCAGGCGGCCGGCAACAAAGTCTCTGTACCGTTGCCGTTGGAGAAAGTTCTGCGACTGGTGCAGAGTTCAGAATGTGGATCCTTTTGAATGTGACATTCCCATGGTTTTGTCTTTTTTGCTTTCTTTGGTCCAAAGGGGCTTGAAAGTGGGGACCATTAAAGGTTACTTGGCGGCGCTGTCCATATTTAAGCGCTCGTCTGAAGAGTGTTCCTATTTTAAGATTCCTTTAATTTCGCAGTTTTTGAAAGGGCTCACTAATGTCTTCCCTCCTTCACCTTTTTTGGTGCCAGGTTGGGATTTGAACCTTGATCTTAAGTTTCTTATGGGTGCTCCGTTTGAGCCTTTACATTCTTGCCCTTTGAGGCTGTTAACTCTGAAAATTGTGTGTTTAGTTGCGGTTACTTCCACTCGCAGAGTGAGTGAGTTACAGGCACTTTCAGTTAAGCCACCCTTCACTGTGTTTCACAAGGACAGGGTTGTCCTTAGAGTTTGTCCTTCTTTTCTTCCGAAGGTGGTTTCAGACTTTCATTTGAACCAGAAGGTGGTTCTTCCGGCGTTCTATCCTCCTCCACATCCTGGTAAGGAAGAGGAGAGGCTCCATAGGCTTGATCCTAGGAGAGCGTTGAGCTTTTATATCTTGCGCATGTCCCGGGTCAGAGTGGACGATCAACTTTTCATTGGTTACGCTGGAAAGCGTTTGGGACAAGCTGTGACGAAACAGACTTTGTCTCGTTGGATTATTTTAGCTATCTCCGAGTGTTACCGCTTGGCGGGTAAGGACCCTCCGGCTGGCTTGCGGGCCCATTCTACCAGAGGAGTGGCTGCCTCTACTGCTCTGCAGAGGGGAGTTCCTATTCGTCACATCTGTGATGCAGCCACCTGGGCTTCAGTACATACTTTTGTACGTCACTAGTCCCTCGATTCCATCAGAGGGCAAGATCTGGCCTTTGGCAAGGCACTCCTCTATTCCGCAATTTCATTGGGCATGCTAAATTTGTATTCTAAATTCTTTCCCACCTCCTTGCTTGGTACTGCTTTGGGAGTCTGTCATAGATATGGAATACGTCGGAGGACCCAATCCCCTCGAAGTTTCTTTCTTACCTGGTAAGGTTCTTTCGATGGGATGGTCCGACGACGTATTTCATATCGCTCCCTCCCTGCCTTCCCCGCTGCAGAATTTCTTTTGCGATTGCAGCTTGCGTTCTGCAAGGCCTTGTGTGTCTGACTGGCAGAAAACTCGTGGCACACGTTCTGGGGAAAAAACTATAACTGAGGCTATGGGCGTCGTGCGTCCTACTTATCACATCGGGTGAGGTCGGCCGTCGGAGGAGGTCCTCGGGGACGGCGCATCAACGTCATCGACGCAGGACGCAGACGCCAGAAGCAGCACAGCTGTTGACATTACCGAACCAGCACAGCTGTTGACATTACCGAACCAGCACAGCTGTTGACATTACCGAACCAGCACAGCTGTTGACATTACCGAACCAGCACAGCTGTTGACATTACCGAACCAGCACAGCTGTGGACATTACCTGTCATAGATATGGAATACGTCGTCGGACCATCTCATCGAAAGAACGTTACCAGGTAAGAAAGTAACTTGTTCTTTTGTATTAAATATTGTAAAGTTGGAAATAATTCAGCTAAAAGAAGAAATGTATATATTTTAATTGTATTTGGTTAAATTAACCTTTTACAAAATTTCCAACAGTCAAGACAAAAAGCAAAAAAAGACAATAAAAAGAAAAACAAAACCTAAGGCAAACAATAACCATACCCTAATTCAGTTACGCAATACTCATATCACAAAATATAAAAAGACAAAACATCTGATTATTAAAAACACTGAGAAGGGATTTGATGAAGTACGCACTGCGACTAGATCAACTTTTTTGACCCAAAACATGCCAATTTGTCTGGAAATTACAAGACTATATCACATTTTCATAGCATCTGGATTACTGCTATTTTCTGTTGTGAGAAACCTTCAGACTTTCCCAAAATTACTCCTGCAGATGTTGTATAGGTTCAGGGATGAATCTGCTGAAGAAAAGTAATCTAGCCTTCCTTGTGCCCTCACAGGATGTTAAAAGATGTTTAGTGGTTTGGGCTTCGGGAAATATGCAGATTTGACAGTTTTCTGGCCAATGCCCCTTGTCCCCTTTTTGCGAGCACTTCGCCTGTATGGATGACATTTAATCTTAATTTTAGGAATTTATTTCTAATTTTCCAATCTGGAAATTTTATCAGATGTTTGTTCAGAAAATCCAATTTCCTTTCAGCTAAATGTAGTTGATTCGGATGGGCCCCCGAGCGAACACCCATAATTTTGTGAATCCAGTCCCTTTCCTCATTTCTTTTTCGCTTTAACAGGATTTTCTGCTAACAATTATTTTTCAATGTCTGCCTTAGAGTAGTTTTTCCACTTGGACTTTAAGGTTTGAAATCCATTTCGATTTGTGTCTCCAGGTGTGCTCTTATTTCAGACTAGAGGGAGCCATCCTGCGAGCTGCATACCCGCTGGCACAATATCAGTTTCCAACCTACATGGGAATCCAGATTTCTTAGACCCAGTTTGTATCTGATTTTTTCCATAGAGGGACACATTGGCAAGCATTTTTCCACAGCAGGCCCTCCCACCTTTGCCATGAGATGTTCCAAAGTTGGGGTTTGGCTTCCAGGCCATACAGTAGCACTGGGATCACCTTAGCCTGGTAAAACTTCAGAACCGGAATTAAAGAGAATCTGCCGTATTTTATCAATATTTTCTTCATCTGGGCCGATAAGGAGTTAACTTTCAGAACCATGTCTTTTTTCGACTTTGCATAGTGCTGGAATGGCATAGATTTTATAACCCAGGCAAACCAGCTCTACCTTTGGTATAATTTTACCTCCCATTTCCCATTGATGAAATACTATTTTGTTGTTCTGCCTAAAGACCAGGATTTTGGATTTGGATGGATTTATGGCGAGACCATTTTCAGTTGCATAGTTATGGAGAGCATTCAATAGACGTTGTAGTCCGGTAGCTGTTTTATCCAAGACTAGGTCATCTGCGTACGCGAGCCAATGGAGTTTTTCTCTATTCAATTAGGGGCTCACCAATGCAAATGGGGCTAGATATTCCCCTATATCTGCTATGAAAAGAATGAAAAACATTGGAGCCCCTAGGCAACCCTGTTGCACCCCCCATTCACTTTCACTGGCTCGGACAGTTGGCCTTCCTAGTCTAATCACACTCGATGTAGTTATCCTTGTGAAATTCTACGAGCATCCCCTGGAATTCTTTTTGCCCTCAATTTCTGCCAGAGCCTTTCTCTATCCACCAAGTCGAAGGCCTTGGAGAAGTCCACCCAAGCGCCATACAACTGCTGGCCCCCACTTTTACTCGTGTCTCGCTTAACAAATTTAGTACTATGCCATTTACGGCTGTGGACAAACCCCTCCGAAAGCCAGTCTGACACTTAGACAGGAAATTCACTTTTCTGACCCAGTTTTCCACTTCCCCCAGCAGTTTAACAGTTTAGCCCATAGGACTGGACTGCTCTTCAATAGTTGATAAGTTAGCCCCATTAGGGCCTGCTGCTTTTCAGACCAAGCTCTTCATGATTAGATCTTCAATATAGGTCTCGTCAAATTCTAGATTCCAGTTGACATGATTTTTTTTTTTTAGAAGAATGTTTTATGTGGTTTCCCAAAAATCGATTGAAGATTGGAAATCCAATCTTTTTCTGACACTAAATTACAGAGATGGTTATTTGATTTCCCTTCTAATTGATGGAGAACATTCCAAAACTCTTTTGTCCCTTTTCTCAATTAGCTCGAACATATGTTCCCCATCCTTTTGCCGTATTTCTATTTTTTTAGAGACCGTTTAAGTTTTATAAGTCCTATTCAGTGACTTTTCTTCCATGTCTCTGTTAGCAAAGGTTTTTCTAATGGCGCTTAGGTTCTTATTTAGCTCTTTTCCTAATCAGAGTTTCTTCATCGAAAACATGACAATGTGTTTGTCTGGCTCCCACTCCACTCTCACTCGGAGAGTGGGTGGACCAGACGAACTTTGTAAAGCCTCTGGGAGTACAATTTGTGCGTTGTGTATGTTCGGGCAGAGCTGCTAATTTCTCATTCAGTTTTTTTCCATTCGAATTTATACTTTAGTAACCGAACTCTGCCTTTTCTACAGCCAATCACTTAGCTATCCTTGTCCTGTTGGTACAGTAGTATGTCAGGAAAACGAAGTCCCAACATCAGGTGGTCAATCCCCCCCCACACTCCCTCACAGATATTTAGCAACCCCTTTTGTTCGAATAGAGCATCAGAGAGGAATAAATAGTCCAGACTTGAAACTGAGTTCCCTTGGCTTCTCGTAGGTCTTGATGGAATATCCCCCAGGAATGTTCCATTTTCTATTTTTAGTCCCAGTTCTTTTAGGTCTACCCAGGATCTGCCATTTTCCATTATTCTCCCAGTTTTATTGGTCTGCTCTTTTGTCAACTGTATACATTGCAAATTTAAATACACTTCAGTATTATTACTGCTCCTGGGTACAAAAATCTAATTTTTCCCCAAGGAGAGAGCCAAAGTATTCAAAAAGAACCAGAGATCTGAACACTCGGGGTTCCAATAGATATTAAAGAAAATCATGTCCAAGACCCCTGTTTTTTTGTTTCAAGGAGGCTTTACAGATTTGCATTCCCTTAATATTACTAGGGATTTGTATAATGTCGTTAAGTTTTGAATGTCTAACTGCCAAGATCATACCTCCACTTGGTCTGGCCTTACCTTTTTGAGTGGCCAATTGCAAAATTATCTGAAACCCCTCTACTAAGGTTTGGTTTGACATCCATGTTTCTTGAAGCATGACATCTCCCTCCCTGAAGAGAGAGTTTTTCAAGGTCTTGGATGTGAAGTTATTGGGACCCTGTGTGTTCCAGCAAAAAACATTCAACCCTCCACTTTTAATAATAATTTGTAACTTCAAAACCCCTTCTCTGCAGTGATCCTGCCTCTTTCAGGATCAACGATCTCACCAAGGGAGAGGTTATTACAAGTCTAACATAATCGTATCTTTTTTGATGTATGAAATCCACTAAGGTAATATCTGCTGATGTTAATTAATCTAAGTTCAGGAACATCAGACAACAGAGTATGCAAGGTCTATTCAGCGTATGGGGACCCCCCTCAGAAAAAGGTTAACTCCCGGAAGTACAAAGAAGTACTGTTGGCTGTTGAAGGCGACCTCTCTGGACTTCCCCCGCCTTCGGACTTATTCAATTTCCTTCTGCTGCCCAGCGAGTCTGCAGGAGAGCGGATGTCTTCGCTGAGCCCACGGAGGATGCCTGACCTTCACTCTGGAAGTAAATATTGCACATTGGGGACTTTGTTAAAGGGGCATTACGTTTAGCGCTGTACCAGCGCTAACGCGTTTAGCGCGATCGCACGCAGTCTCCCTTAAACACCTCATAGTAACAGCTTTCCCTTTCATTCATTTTCAGCCTGTCTCCTGATTGGGTCTGCCCTCCCTACCACGCCTCTGGCTCCGCCCATTCCTTCCTTTCAAAAACACCATGTGTAGCGCACTCGCACACCGAAGTACAAAGAAGTACTGTTGGCTGTTCGCTGTTTCGCTATTTTGCCAAGATTGACAAAATGATTGACTGATGTTCTGTCATTTTGAGCCTGATCTAAGTTACGACACCTGGTAAGATTAATTTTTAGTAAGTTCATATATAGTACTTGTACTCCTCAAGCCCGATTAGGGCTTTCTCTTTTACTCTTGCCACACTGGTGTTCCAACATAGTTTAAGCGTGGCCCCTAGCTGACCAATTAACAATTGCTTGCTATTAATTGTCTGACTCCCAGTGATTTAGCTTTACCAAAAAGGTTGCTCTGTGCCTCTACTTGTAGAAGCTTATACGACATCCATCCAAACTAGTGATGGCTGCAGGCTTACGGAGCAAATGCAATGACTTGGGTATCACAACACTTACATCTTCTAGCATTGATTCACTGGTTTGTCCTGGCCGCACGTCATACATTGAACCTGTTGCTTTAGACGCATTGCCATCAGGAACCAGTAGAGAAGTTAAAAATCGCTCAAATTTGTCTCCACTTGCAGTCATGATCCATGCTAGCGAAACGAGTTCATCACCTATCACGACACCAGCAAATTAATAATTTCCCCTCTCATGAACTCTTAGATAGGTCTTTTCCTATTCGTCCCACCAGTGAGCAACATGACCTCTTTATCAAAAACATGGCTGACCTTGATGATCAAGTATCTCGTGCTATAGGCACATTAACCCCTCTTTTATATGGTCCTCCTAAACTGACCCAAAGGACCTCCTTACAACCACTCGGTGACCTAGATTCTCTAAATTATCCTGAAAGTGAGAGCCTTCTAAATACGAACGCTGAATTACCACCCCCACGCATGTCATATTCACCTGACATTGCAGATATCCCCATAAGACCTTTTCAACTTGATCTACTGGATGGACCAATTGATGCTGGTGAGAACGAAACACGCTCTCCACATACCTTTCCTGTAATCATCAAAATACTTGATTTACTAGATAAGGGGCATGATCTTACCCATCTTGAATTGAAAGAGATAAAAGGCACTTTACATCACCTATGTTCCAAAATGGACAAGATAGAAGGCTTTATTATTGCGGCAGATACCTTACGAGTTATTAACAATCAATCTCAACCTGCTCAGGACTACTTTGAAAAAGCTACTCAAATTGGCGATGAGGCAACTACTGACCCCCCCATTACCTTCAAGCATTTCCTCTCTCCCCATCTTGTAATTGCACATCTGAATTAAAAGAACTTAGTCTTAATTGAAGCAATGAATTCTTCGATCTCCTCTCAACTGACCAAACTAGTCCTGATCGCTGACTGCCTAGACAGTACCTCTACTTTGTTGAGGGTTCTTGACGAGCAACATGTGAAAGAACATGAATCCTCTTATTCTGCAAAGAAATTCATGTTTGTCTCATCGTGCAAAAATATTGCACCTCAGAGCAATGAAAAGGAATGTTAAGAGGAGAAAAGAATTCATGGAGAAAAACGCTGATAACGACTCTGCTAATAACACTATTCAACCTAGACTTGAATCTCCTCAGAATGCTGAACATGAAATGGCGATAGCAATTTCTGATGAAGAGAGTATTGACCTCCAACTTTCAAAAGAAAGTCAGGAAGCATTAATCCCAACTCCTTCCATTAAGTCTAAACTACCATCTAAAAAGAGAATGATTGAACTAATTCCAAAAAAAAAATCAGATCTCTTTCGCATCTGAATTCCAATCTGAACAGCTACTTTCCGATTTCAGGAAGAAGCTGTACAACCAGAAAGGATATATCTGAACAGATTCCTAACGACGATTCAATCAGTAACTCTCCTAGACAATTGGTTCTAAGAAAATCCTATAGTGTGGTTTGTACTGAGCCCCCAAGCTGTGCAGAGATCCCTGTTGTGAAAAACACAACTAATAAGTTTTCAAATATGATCGATGGCAAAGGAAAAGTTTCAGTGCTAGAGACAGTTCAGAGCCAACAAAGGGCTAAATTGTCAGATCGCAACACTAAGAACGACAAATTGATGTTATCTGACAAGGTGTCGGACACTGTACAAGTAATTCCATTAAAAAGCGATACTACCACCCACAAAAAGGAGGAAAAAGCCATCTTTGCTCCCGCTCGCATATCCATACACGGTCCTGCTTTGAGCAGAGAAGTTCCTAAAACCTACTCCAGAGATCTTATGAATAGTCGTCGGGACTCTCTTGACATCTTTAAAAAAGCTATAGAGGAAGTTGCTTCAGACGGTGGCGTCGACGAAGGCCCAGGAGGAAGCAGTACCTCCTCCATGTATTGAACCAAAAAGTTCTGTGAAAGTCCACCATGAAATCCTAGACATCTTGAGAAAGGCCATATATATCAATGACTCGTATGATGAAACCTCGAGTAAAGCAACATCCACATCTGCATTCCAGATGTTGAAAAGTGAACTTCCCCCTTCTGTGCAAAGCGAATTGAAATGCCCCGAGAGCTCACCTAAAGTCGTGAACAAACTTCATCTTGTGGGCCTTGAAGGCAATAGGGATTCGACTGCAGGGAAGAGGATTAATCGATCTTTTATTTTGTCGCATTTCTCTCGTATACCTCCACTCAGAATGGTTAAATCAGAGGACATCCTTAGAGTCTTGATTACACAGACTGACAACTGTAGAGCAGTATGCTACCTGAGCTCTGAAACAATATTGAAATTTATATGGTTTAATCGTGAAGAGAACCATGGGCTAAATCTAACCACCCACGAACTAGAATCGCAAGCCAACGATTTCCTTACCTATATTGACCCAGCTGTCACTGCAATAGCAGCAAGCAAAACCAGCGCTTAACAAACCAAGGGTAGCGTTGATGGTGACCTCCACACACTCCTAGCGCATATAGCCATAACAAAGGGTATCCCTTGGCTTGAACCAATGCTCATTGCTATTTTAGGATCTAAAAATGTCATCGACCACCTCGTAGCTTGCACAACATAGCTCACATAAGATACTTTCATGGAATACCTGTGGTTATGCTAATTTCATTGGATGGAATGCTTATTTAACTCCCGAAAAACAACCAACGATTCTCATATTACAGGAGACCATGAAACTGACCAAATTTACCATCCCAGGGTTTACCACTTATTGCAAGTTTGCAACAAGACCTTTAGGCCGACCCAGCGGTGGCCTGGTAATTGCAATAAATAATTCGGTCAGTTTCCAGTCAAAGTGGGTATGGGAATCTGCAAACCTATTGGGTGTACTTGTACAGAACTTTTTGTCAAAAACGATCCCTTCAATCTTATCTCCTTATACTGGAACACCGCCACATCCTTGCTTGAAACGATGCTTGATGAATTGGATGAATGTCTAGAGAATATATCCAGTAAATACCAACCTTTAGAAATTATCATTGGCGATGATTTCAATTGCGACCGTAGAGAACTGAGTGAATGTGGACCAGTTAAGCCCTCTTATCTTTCCCGGGGAAGGGGCTCGCAATTCAGGGATCTACTGGAAAATTGGGATATGGACACGTTGCATGTAATGAGGTGAAGTCTCAGATTACATGGTCCCGTGGATCCAAATCTTCGACAATTGACTTCATTTTTGTTACTCGAACTCCATCCACTATTACATCGTCTATGCAATGTAGCCGTATCCTAACCAGTGATCGTGCACGTATAAATTGCATTTTGAAATGGGAATGCAGGCCTTTGGTTATCGATCCCACACTCTCTTTAGTAGAGATTGATCGTCCTCTAATTTCCATCAGATGGAATCAAAGCTTATGTCAGCAATTTGTTAACTATGTATTCCAACAAATACAATCATCTCGACTTTCTGACAATAAGCCTGAATTCTTAAGGATAAATGGTTACTCTGAGGTGATAAAGAAAGCCCTATCCATATTCAGCAAAAAGTATACGGGGAGTGCTCATCTCCATCCATTTGACTCCACCTGTAAGATCCTAAAACGTGAGAAAAATAAAGCAATAAGACAACTCAAAACATCGGGTTTGGGAGTAGACCACTTCAGGTTTATGCAGACACAAATTCTGAAAGAGGAACCTGAAACCCGCTCGCATACTGAAATACAACAGAGAGAACTGTGATCTAATACTAATAAGAGCCATAACTATGCATGACACTAGAACTATATGGTGCATGATCAAAAAGGATGACAAAGGGGATCCGAGATGGCCGCTGGGGTGAGGAGTTGCATTTAAACAGCGCTCCGCCGGGGCCGCCAAAAATAAGCACGAATGAAGCAGTGACGACCCGCCTCTCTACCCCCCCCTGACTGCCAAAGGTTCTTTCGACCCCCCCCAGCCCGCCCCCGGGAGGAAAGCACCGCCGCTGAAGATCGAACACCGGACGAGAATCGAAGAGAGTGGAAGACCGGCCCTTCCCCCCCATCGGGGCCGACCGGGACACTCCCGCGCCGAAGAGGAACACACAGTGCGGAAGACGAAGACGGTGAGGCGGCGGCCAGCGTGGGAGCAGGATCGGAGGCTCCGCTGAACCCCACGGTGAAGGACCGCCCTCCCCTGCAAAGCACCGACGAGCAGGGCTCAAGGTGAAGAGCGGAGACGCTGCGACCGCAGCTGAGGCCAGGGAGAGGAGCGGCGCCAGTGAGATCAGGGCGGACTGCTGGAGAGAAGCGGGGGCCGCCCTGAGGCATCGTGCCCGAAGTAAAAAAGGTGAGCCAACCCGGGGGGTGGGGAGCAAATAAAGCACCCACCCGTGCATACAAGGACAGATTTATGCCCCAGGGGGGACCTAAAATGATGCATTAATTTAAAAATATGACACGTTAAAAAAGGAAAAAGTGACATTCATAGCAAAGTCCCTGCAAGGCGCAAGTATACCGGCATCAAATCGATGGGGGGGGGCCCACCCCTATCCCTAAGTATACACCACGCAAGACCCCCCCACGCAGGCCCGACCCCAGGAACGAGGAGGGAGCGCTAGAGGAGCCTCTTCCCCCATAACCTAGAGGGTGAAAGTGTGGAGGGGAAATCATTAAGAGCGACAAAGCCGCCATAAACTTATAGGCACTGCAAAACGATGGGGGGGATTGAGTGGAATTTTAGACACTACGCCTAGCTGTGGCAAGAACCCCGCTCACAAGTATAACAGAGGAACTGAACTGGTGGAAGGCCTACCGGAGGGCTGCACGAGGGCGTAGAAGCCCCATAGACATTCTAACGAAACAGTCTACCATGTCAAGAGCAAAAGGGAAGGGTAACCCCACCCAACAGACACCTCAATCTGCGAAACAAGGCGCAGACATATTACAAATGTGGTCAACAGAGGGCTCATCGCAATCGAGAGGAAGAACCCAGGGAGAGCCCCATGGGGGAGGCAGAAACACTCTCCCAGCAACAACAACCACTTACTAGGGAAGACATGCAAACCTAGTTCATGTCTACAGTTCAAGAACAATTTGCAATCATGAAGAATGAAATGAAACAAGCGGTACAAGACATGAGAACCGATATAAACCACCTTGAAGAGAGAACTGACATAGTGGAAAAAACAGTGCAAAGTCTCGAAGAAGATACTTGACAAACAAGCGAAACACAAGAACATTTGGTGACACTCACAACTTGGAAATACAATGTGAGGATTTGGAGAACCGCTCCAGACGCTCTAACATTTGAATCAAGAACATGGCGGAATCGGTGCTAGACAAAGATCTGAAAGAGGCGGGAAAGGAGGTGTTCAGAGACATCCTGGGGACGTAAGAAACTGAAGATATCAGAGTCGACAGGGTAGGACCAAAAAGATCTGGGGCCCCAGGGGAAAGACCACGCGATGTCTTGGTGGCTCTCTCCTCATACCCGCAGAAAGAACAGATCCTCAGAAGGGCAAGGGAAATGGAGCATATTAAAATGAATGGGCAAGACATCCAATTGTATGACGTCTTGGCTCTAGTAACCCTCCAGAAAAGAGCAATGGCCCCACTGGTGAAAGTGTTAATAGAAAAACAAATCTGCTACAAATGGACCTTCCCATTTGGGCTGCTATTTACATGGGAAGGAAAACAGAGAAGAGTGACCACGTTGGAAGAAGGCCTCAGCACTATGGGACTTCAAGATGAAGAGATGGAACGGGGGGAGGCCTCAAACAGGAGAGAACGAACGAGAAAACCAATGGGCTTGGAAACAAGCAAGCAAAAGAAGGCAAACGCAGGGAGAGACCTGGAGAAAAGTACCACAGGAACCCAGGAAAAACACATACTAGGGGGACTGACACGGAAATGCTGTTATTGAAACGCTGTCGGGGGAGGGATGAGAGCGGAACAGAACATACAAAACAAAGATGGAGGTCTGGTCGAGACTCGACGGTTTGGAACTCGGTAGAGACAAATGGATCAATGGGGTTTAGGATTCCCCATAACATATCCCCTGAGGGTGTGGCGGGCAGGGAGCGAAGGGCGCAACGCCCTAGCGTCAATAGGAACCCTCGCCCTACTCGGGGGACAGTTTGTTTGGTTTAGCGTTCAATGTTGGGGGGGGAGGGGGCAAGTTCCAGGGAGGGGAGGGGATCGGAAGAATCAAAGAAACATAAGCACAGAAGGGGACCCGACGCAACGGCACACGAACATAACAGAATGGGGATGATACGCATTTTGATATACAATATTAGGGGCATGAATCACCCAACAAAAAGAGCGAAACTGGAGAAACAGTTCAAAAGGGGGAAGGCAGATCTACTACTTCTCCAGGAAACCCATATTAGAACAAGGGATAAGCAGAAAACACGGATAAAAGGATACAAAATATGGGCACAGGCAACGACAACAGAAAAAAAAGCTGGGGTGCTGATAGCGGTGAAAGAAGGGAAGGACTCTAATCTGCTAGATATTACCATAGATAAAGAAGGAAGATACACCTTCGCCAATGTGGAAATTGAGGGATATCGCATCACACTTGCCTCAATATATGCACCCAATCAGGGACAGGATGGTTTTCTCAGAGACGTCCTGTCGAAATTGGAAGGCTTTGCAAAAGGGGAAGTGATCATGGGGGGGATCTTAATATGGCGTGGAACCCACATTTAGACAGGAGTGCGGGGAACACACATGGCCAGGGGGCGCCATCAAAGAATCTGAGACAACAAATGGACCACATGGCGCTGAATGATGTTTGGAGGGAACTGAAGGGTGAACAGAGGGGGTGCACATTTCTCACATGTTCACAATACCATGTCTAGGATAAACTATTTCTGGGTATCAGTGGGACTTCTGGGAAAGATACAAGGGCTAGATAAGGGTGCAATAGCCCTCTCGGACCATGCCCCACTATGGTTAGACGCGACTCTCCCAGGGAGGAAGAATGGGCTCTGGAGGTGGAAGCTACCGCAGGAGCTGATCCAGTACCCAGTTACCGGGGAGTCTATAAGGGAAATGATAGAAGAATACTTTATACAAAATGACACTGGGGAGGTCGCAATGAGCACAGTCTGGGGCGCGTTTAAAGCAGTTTTGCGGGGGAAGATGATGGCGTTGAAAATCACGAGAGATAAACAAAGGTTTTTGTGGGAAAAGGAGTTGGAAAAAACAATTGAAGATATCCAAGAGAAAATACTGACACGCCCCACTAAGATATTGAAAAAAATCACTGAAACATACACAGGGCCAATTAGAGATGCTATGCACGAAGGGCGCAGAAAGGAATCTACTCTATCTGAAACAGAGATATTACATAAGAGCGAACAAAGCAGAAAGACTCCTGGCGAGACAACTCAGGGCAAAACAGAAAGAAACAACGATTAAGGCCATATGCGATGCGAAGGGGGACATCCAAACACGCACACGCGACATAGGGGAAGCACTGAGGCAATACTATCAAACTCTCTACTCCACTGAATGCCCTAATACAAACGCCCAAGATTCATACTTAGAGGCCCTACAGATCCCGAAAATATCAGAAGAGGATAAACGGTCATTAGAGACCCCTATTAGTGAAGAGGAAGTCAGTAAATCAATAAATGGACTCCTAGGTAACAAAGCTCCAGGCCCAGATGGGTTTACGGCCCCTTTTTATAAAAAATACTCAGACATACTGACCCCGATCCTCACTAGGCTCTTGAACTCATTTAGAGAAAGCGGTAATGTGACCCCAACAATGAATGAAGCGAAGGTGCTGGTGTTTCACAAACGAGGTAAGGATCCAATAAACCCCGCATCATATAGACCAATCTCCCTGATTAATCTAGATGCGAAAACATATGCGAAGATTCTGCCAACAAGGTTGTCCCCGGTACTCCCTAAACTAATTAGTGAGGGTCAATCAGGCTTCATTCCCAGCAGGCAAACCCACGACAACACAAGGAGGCTCGCCCATCTAGTGGAAAAAGTAGGTATATCCCATACCCCAGCGATACTGCTGTCGGTAGACGCCGAGAAGGCCTTCGATCGGGTGGAGTGGTCAATATTGTTCAAAGTTCTGAGGCGCATGGGGTTCGGGGAACAGTATATCGCGAGCATTAGAGCAAACTATAATTCCCCATCCAGTAGAATAGTCACTAATTGCGAGGTTACGGACAAGGTGGTAATATCGAGAGGAACGAAACAGGGATGCTCCCTTTCACCATTACTGTATGCTCTGTTCTTGGAACCTCTCCTAATAAAAATACGGGAATCGATGCACATTAAAGGGATAGATATGGCTGACAGCAACATAAAGTGATTGCGTTCACAGATGGTATGCTAATAACTCTACAGGACCCCGAATCCACTTTATCAGCTGCGGTGAGGGAATTAGAAATATATGGGGCCATCTCAGGCCTAAATATTAATAGAAAAAAAATCGGATCCTAATCCTGGCAGGGGACAGAGCAAACATAGAAAGGGAAGCAAAGATTCTGGACCTTAAGATCGTAGAAAAAGGTATAAAATATCTGGGAATAATTGTACCTCAGAAAATTGAGCAATTCTATGGGGAAAACTACCCGCCGCTAATCACAAACATTCAAAGGGAAATAGGCAGATGGAATCCACTACAGATATCCTGGTGGGGCAGAATTCAATCAGTCAAGATGACCATCCTCCCAAGGTTACTATACTGCTTTCAGGTTCTCCCGGTGGGTGTCCCCGACACGTTCTTCAAAACCTTAACAAAATTGGTCTCATCTTTGTATGGAAAGGGAAAACGCCTAGAATAGCTAGGATGGTCCTCACGGCCCCAACCAGAGAATGGGGGATGGCGCTCCCCCCATTTAAAAAAATTCTATCAGGCGGCACAGCTAAAAGTCCTGAGGGAGTGGGTGGGGGAGAATCCGCAGCAGATATGGGCCAAACAAGACAGAGTAATGGCGAGGACCCCACTGGGAGAACTTCTTTGGAAACAGAGGCAACACAGACATGAGAACTTGGGGATAAGTGAAATAATGAGGACCACGCTGGAAGCATGGGATAGCCAAACACAAAAAGGTATGACCACGGCACTGGGACCCTTTACACCCATCTGCAGAAATCCACAATTTCCACCGGGGATGGAACAAGGGGCATACGACAGCTGGGAGGAAGCAGGCATAACTAAAATAGGCGAGATGTTCGCAGACAAAGAAATTAGATCACTAGAATCCTGCTTTACAGGCTCAAAATTCTCTAAAGGTGATAGATGTAGATATGAGCAGTTAAAACATTGGCTAAACTCCACGACAATCACCAAGGCAGCAACCAGGGATCTTACAGGGTTTGAGATGTACATCATCTCCAACACGGGGGAGAAAAAGTGGGTAGCAACTCTGTATAAATACATAAACACACAAGGGGAAGACATTAAATGGTCATACAGAATAAAGTGGGGCAGAACGCTGGGGGAGGAACCAACGGATAGACAGTGGGAGGACCTATGGAAGCAGATCCCCAAGATGACCCGCTCGGCACAAACCAGGGAGATGTGGGTCAAAAGTATGACACAGTGGCACTACACTCCAGAGAGGCTCCACTCGATGTACCCAAACACACCAAATCAATGCTGGAGAGGATGTGGCGAAGTGGGAACTTGGAGACACATATGGTGGGACTGTAAAGGCATTAAACCCTTTTGGGAAGAAGTTAGAAGTGAAATGGGTAAAGTATTCCCGGATGTGGTTTTGATTGGGGAGGGGGTGTGGCTCTGTGGAATTAGAGATGATACGGCAAGGCTATACAGTAAATCACAATGGAGAAGCTTTATGGGACTTCTCATAGCGACATGGGCCACTATAGCACAGAATTGGAAGAACAAGAATACCCCACTGACCTATATCTGGCTACAGAAAGTATGGGCCCATATAACAATGGAGAAAATCACCCACAAAATTCAAGGAACTGGAGACAAATTCGTAAAGGAATGGGAAGGGACCTTGCAATATCTCCAGTCAGACTTTATGGAACAATGGTGTCCCCATAATATCAAAGTTTCAGACATCTTCAAAGCATAATTGGAACCCTGGACAATATGATTTCATTCGACCCGAGGGGAGGGGGGAGGGTGAAGGGAATGTTATAATGTTCAATGTTATTTCTCTTGTTTTTATTTATGTAAAACTAATAAATAGAAGTTTTAAAAAAAAGATGACAAAAGAACTCCCCCCCGATTACCCCCTCTTGTATATCTGAAGGAGTATGGTATGATTACATATCAACTAAATTCCACATTCCATTGAGATTTGAATCTGTGCCAAATGTACGGTTGTGTTCTAGCAGGATTGCCCGAATGAATTGGACACACAATGATCTTAAATGGGCAATATGGAAAACATCTTATTCTAAATCAGCAGGCCCCGATGGGATTCCTCCCTGCCTCTATAAAGCTGATCCTGAGTTTTGGACAGAAATTTTGAAACCTAAATTTGACTCAATCATTAGTACTGGTCAAATTCCTCCCTCATGGACAACGGCGAATATTGTCCCACTATTCAAAAAGGGCGATCCTTCTCTTCCAAAGAACTATAGACCTATCTCACTGATTGACACAGATGCAAAACTTTTTGCCATTCTTCTCCTGCACGACCTTGAAAAATATATTGAAGAGAACAACCTTTATTCTAAATACCAAACAGGTTTTAGAAAAGGAATGAGTACCTCGCTCAACGCTGCTGTCATGTCTCATCTTGTCGCGGGCACAAAAGGCAAGAACTCTCAATCCGTATATATGGCTATGATAGACCTGACATCAGCTTTTGATAACGTCGTATGAAGCCTCTTATGGAATAGAGATCAATGGAATTCCTACAGTACTACTATATTGGTTTATTCAATTACATACTAACACCTCGTATAAAATAAAAATCTCTTCAGATGGTAGAACAACCGATCCCATGACCACATCCATTGGTCTTAAACAAGGGTGCAATTTAGCCGCAACTTTCTTTAATCTTTACCTTTCTGATCTTGACAAGGAATGGAATCACAGTAATTTATTCTCAGTTAAAGTTGGTGCTTTAAGACTTAAATGGATTGCGTTCGCAGACGACATCATAGTCTTTGATCCTACGCCTGCTGGGTTGCTAATTAAGCTTTTGCTTTTTCAAGACTTTGCAGTTGCTCACAACCTCACTCCAAACCCTGCAGAAACAGCCATTTTCAAATTTGGTACTAAACAAAATAGTAAGGGATACAAATGGGAAATTAAGAAAACTCAAATCCCATGTACCTGTAGTGCGATATATCTCGGCTATAACTTGCTGATCAAAACTCATTAAAAGCTTGGACAGCAGACTTAATCAAACATAAGTTGCGGCCTTTATTATCTCAACTAAAAATGATCTATGCAAAATATTGCAAATTTTCACTAACTCCATTGATTGACTTTTTGACACTAAAAATTGAATCGGTCATTGACATGTGTCTAAAAGATGTTACTGCAATTTTGAATACCACGCAAGGATCATTGATAAAATCTGTCATGCACCTTCCCTTGAATATACCAATCGCAGTGATACGTCACAAGCTCGGGTTGTTTGCACTATCCACACGCTGGAAATGTCGTCAAATATCAGGTTACTTTCAGATTCATTTTGCACCCAAAAACTCCTTTTACGGTGATTTGAACAGTATGTTGAAGTCCTCCTCTTCTGCTTCCTTTAATGATTACAATAGCCGTATGCAACATATCTTGAAATCCTTAGGTGTTACCATAGAAGACGTAGATCAACGTCCTGCTTTTGCAAAAAAGAAACTTTTTGAACAGGAATGGAGGAACACAATCGATACCATATCAACATATCACATGTACAGGGAGTATGGTGCGTTCTTAAAACGACGTATGCCCCGATATGACCATGTGATTTTATTTCCATGCAACCACACCCCACAAGCCTATATTAGGTACAGGTTACTATACAAGAGAACGAATTGCTAATTGGGCTAAAACTGGTGATGAAGTGTTGCTTTCCATCATGCAAGGAACCTATTGAGACAATGAAACATCTTATACTAGAATGTCCACATTTTAGTTTAATGAGGACAAATCAGTTCTCAAATTGTGAATACAGATTTTGAAGATTGCTTGCTATTTTTATGGACACGCATGATGCAAGGCACCCACAAACCGATGATATTTGAATTGGTCAGCCTGTGTAAGCATATCGAAAAAGAATTGCTTACATTTTAAGACTTGGAGGATATAAAGTGTATGACACAATATCCTCCATTTTTGCAACCTGTGAATAATATGATGTAAAGTTTTGTTGAAATATGAATTTAAATAATTGAAATGTAAATATTTTATTATTTTTTGTAATTGATTTTGTAAAGGTTCTACAAAGTAATTTTCTTTGTAACTGAACTAAATACAAATAAAAAAATAAAAAAAAGAGAACTCAATGAGGCTCGGTAATTCCGGATAAACATGGGGTTTAAGTTCCCTGTCCAATATATTCCAACTAGCACATGCGTACTCCTCATTTGAGCTACCCTGAGCCATGTAGTAATTTCTCCTTTCTTTACTTGAACAATCACCACCTGATCCAACATACGGGTCCTAACTATCCTCACCTACCCAAAGCGTGTTATGGGGTGGCCTCTTACTCGGAGCGTCTCCTCCCTCCTGAATGAGAGCTCCTGTACTCGCGTCCCTCAGGGCCAACATACTCTTTTAGCCGTTTAATTTCTTCATCGAATGACTTGTTATAGTCCCTTTTCTCAACCAGTGGTGACTCATTGTCATTAAGATCAACTGTTCCCACAGGGCATTTTACAATATCAATAATCCCTTAATTGGGAACATCCACACTTGAAACGTAATGTGTATCCCACAATTTACTTTTATGGTCTAAACCACAGTTGATTCAAGATACCACATTACAATCCAATTCAGGAACCTGGCTCACATTTGGTCTCCTTCTGTATTGGTTCACCTCCATTTTGAAGTCTCATTCTGTTTGAAAGTGTCAGTGTTGAATAATTTATAAGTAATGGGACCACTTGATACTGGCGTTACTATTCTTGACTGGGCAGCTGAATTCTTAACAATGTCATTGATTCCATATTTGATCTATTTAAGTTGCATTTCTTTCCTTCCAGTCTTTTTTATTTTTAAGAACTTCTGAAATTGTATTTTCACTGTCTTCATATTCCCCCAGTATTTCTTGAGTGACCTCAACATTTTTAAACTTAGGGTCTTCTAGAGCCTGATTTTGAGCTACTAAATCTCTAGTTTTGGATACCATAGGGGACTTGGCAACCTCTACAGCATGACAATACTTGTCTGTCCTGTCTCTTAATCCCTTGCCCCGAAGAAACTTTGTTGACGTGTGTTCTGGTTTTTTAGTGCCTGAGCTTGTCTTTGTTTTAATTCTTTTTCTTGTTTTTTTATAGAGTTTTTGTTGTAAATTGTGGGGGTGGTTCTTGTGAGGGGAATCCAAATTCATATCCTCAACCGTATCTTCCTCATTATCTGGAATAACCTTGCCCAGGACCAGTACACCAACTGAAGCACTCCCTTCACCAGGCCCTACAGTAGCTTGTTTTTTAGTGCCAGTTACCTCACCTGGGCCCCCCTTCATATTTCCTTTAATGGCCACTCCCAACTGACCTTTGTTTTCTTAAATTGCCAAAGGCAATGAATCCTTCAGCAGTTTGGTCATTGATATCTGAAACACTTCTTTTAATTTTCCCAGGAGCATACCAACGGCCCTTAACATGTCATTCAGAACTGTGGTTTGTGTCCGTAGCTCCTTCAGTATTATTTTACTATGTATGCCCATAGCCAATGTCATTTCTGAAGTGTGAATTAAAAAGTACTTCATGTGTGGATAACCCTAACAGGGTGATTTCCCCACTCATATAAATGTCAGATGTATCAATTGGGGAATGATTTATGTTCTTGCCTATGGGAACATTACCGCCCAGAAGAGAGGGTCTTGAATTGACTTCTACAGAATCTTTCCCATTTTGTTAATGTCATTTTCTTCATCGTAATATATAAAGTGTTATTTACACCTCAGACTCAGAAAACAGACAACAATCTTCAACAAAGATGTGTACTCGAAAAAAGAGAGACAATGAAAAAGTTCAAAAAAAATGTGTATTCCCATTTGAATTGACTCCAAAAGACCCAAGATCCTAAGGCAGATGCCACTCGCGAACCGCGACCAGCCTTTGCAATGGCCTTCGCGATGGGCGCGCACGCTGTGGCCCCGTGATAATATAGGATTCTGGGTCGGTGAATGTGGGAGGAGCAGCAGTCCTAAGTAAAATTACACAAAAATAGGAATGAATAAGTCCTTTTATGTCAGACTTCCACTTAATTGAATGTCCAGTAATCCTTCATTCCATGCGCGTACTGTTGTAGAGAGAGAAAGACAAGTTCAGAAGTGGCCAAAGTATGTTTTGCAGCAACGCTTCCTCAGCCGTAGCTGTGTCCTCAGACGTAGCAGCAGACAGCAAACAGCCTTTGCAATGGCCTTCGCCAAGGGCTTCTTGTATTCATACACACTTGTAACTGCTTGGTTTACTCACCTGCCAGGACTTACTTTCATAGGTGGTTCATCTTTTACTTCCACAGTTACTCATACTCCTTATGGTATATTACATCTCCTTGATGCATCTTTTGCTTCGGGTTCCCCCCACTCCATACACTCCCTAGGCCTGGGTTGACTCACCAGCTCTGCTTGACGTCTTGGGTCCCATTCATGCTTGCGCAACAAGGTTTGCCACCTGGTTTCCACTCTAGACTGCTCTTGCGTCCTTCCAGTATCTCTCGCGATTTTGCTTCAGCATACCTGTCCTTCTCCAGGTGGGTGAAACGCTGCTTTCTTTGGTTGCCGAATGCCCACGAGTCTTCCACTGGCTCCTGGCGGGTCTGTGGTGCGTCCTGTCCTTGCAGATTTTCTCTGCTTCCTTGCTGGCGAACTGCTTGTCTCTGCTACACCAGTTTGTGCTTCCAAGCTACACAAGCCTCACAGAAAGGGGCAATGACTTTTCCCAAACAGCAGCAGCCTCTTAGAGTTTGTCTTCGATATTTAAATGTCCCACGCACAGGTGCATTCCAAAAACTAAAACACCCATTGGTCTTGAGGCTCCTTCTGCTCTTCATTATTCTTCCCTTCTTCCTCGTTCCAGTATATGGATAATTGTGGGGAAAAGGTTTCTATTGATGTTGGTTGATTAAAGATCATTTGGAATGTTACTTTCAATGGTTTTGAATAATGAGCCAGTTCTGACTGATAATTTGAACTGGAAAATGTTGTTCTTGAGCTTAATTTTAGACCAAGTATGGAAGTTTGGCCTACAGGGTTTTGGCAAAAGGTTTCTCTATTTTCCCTAAAGCGGGGGTATAGATATAGGGCACTAGGCCATTAGAATATTTGGTATGAAGGGATCTTCTTTGTGGGCAAATGAGTGGGGGGGGGGGGGGGTTGCCATGTCTCATCCAGCAAAGTCATGACATCTTCCCGTAGGCGGTCTCCTTCCATTTGATCCTCCCTCATATAGCATCCTCTTGGGCCAGGATCAGGTAGCGGCTGCCGTCCCGTAGCCACATGGCGTTGGTTACTGCGGGGGCCAAGTGGAGGGATCAGTGTTGACTCCATTGGAATCCTCATTGATTTCAAATTGATGATCTTTAGCATTTCATTCTGAAATATGGCAATTGCCTCAAGGGTTTAAACAATAGTTGTCATAATTAAGTCTTTGGTTTGGAAACCTAATTAGTGTGGATTGTATCTCTTGAGTAATGCAGACCCTTCCCTATTTTCATAAGAATATATTTATTTAGATGTTTAAGATGCATTTTGATTTATAATAAATGTTTTGGTTGTTCCGAAAGATTTGGTTCTAGAAGATGTGGCTCTCAAATAGCAGTGCCAGAAAAACTAGTTGACAGCACTGAGAAGGTTGTTGCCTTAAATTGGTAATGTCCCGTCCAAAGTAGTATACTCAATGTTTAGGGTTGCACAATTGGTCTTGTTCGTCTCAATTTAATGTGTAATGTTTTTGTCCTACATGGATGTCTTGTACAGATGTATTCGTTTTTTGTTTCTTATAATGCTATTGTCATATTTTTTGCATTTAATTTTTTGTTATAGTAACACATGGTAATTCTTTCAAGGAATACTTTATTTCCATAATTGGGCATAAAGGTGCATACCAAAAGTTGAACTTTAATTGATCACTATTTAATAATGCAATTTAAATGCTCATTAATCCAATCAGACATTCTTTTTATTTTGTACTAACCTGCAAAGAATGGAAACAAGTGTTTGCAAATATGGGAATGGCTTTGCCGGGACACATTCTGGGATGGATAAATTGCTTTGGGGATCCATTTTTCAATTCACATTGCATGTTTGTCCGTGAAGAAACCTGGGAAAGTTTGAATTGGGTGGGCAGGGTTGCAGCAGAGGGAGAGCATGACCAGAATAAGGTGAGAAGGTTGCTGAAGTGCAGGGAGAGATGTTTAGGGCTAGAGGGGGCAGTGATGAGGTGAGGGAAGAGTTGAGAGATGGGGTGTATTTGAACATTAAAGTTAATCATTTAATATCCATTGCTTCCTGTCTTTGAGACAAGCATATATTTTTTTTACCAGTTTTGATTGATTTTATTCAAAACAAAACAACTCAAGCCAAACATACAGTGGATGCATAATGTCAATCACAAGTAAGTATATATTGCCAAGATCCTGCCCACTGTATCTCCCCTTTCCTCCCCCATCCCACTCCTCCTTGTCTCCAGTCTCTCCCTCTTGCAGTAGGGATTCCTGTTCGACAGAACTCGATGAGTCTCTATCCACAAACGAAAGCCCAAATAATTCTGCAATAAATTGCCTCCAGCTCGTTAGGCTCACAGCTTCTTCATCTACCTCCCCTGTACACGCCTCTGAGACAAGCATATTTGTTGGTAGTTTGACACTACGAATTGTAGGCCTCAACACGTTTTACAGGTTATTCTGTAGCTTTGTTTGGTTTGTAAAACTTGTTTTAGTCTCATGCATTGCTATACCCACTGTATCCTTGGCACAGAACAAAATGGGGAGTTAGGAACTATTTCTTTAGACATCTTTCCCTCTATTTGTATGACCGGTTCTCAATTTTTGAGTGAAATTAAGCCGCCAGCTCCACTTCCCCCTCTATTTAGCTCATTTTGTAATGGGGAACTGATCAGTCCTTCAGAATAACTGTTTCCCTTTTATCTTCTACATTTTTGTAACTTTTGAACATTGCACACAGCATCTTGCAGTGCAATCGGGATACTTTTGTATCACCCTAGCTTTCTACTGTTGAGATGTTGGGTACTTTTATGTGTGCTTGAAGAACAGCTGGTAGCAGATCGACAGTTATGGACCCCACCCCTTCCCAATTCCTTTTAACCCTTTACCCACCACATATATATTTTGAGTTTTTTCAATGGAATTTGTTTGCTAAAAATTCCCTTGAAAAAACGACTGTCTGCAAAAGCACATCTTACTTGTTGAAAGCCCTGATTAACATTACTCTGGGCAGACCGAGGTTGTTGGTGCCCCGATCAGTACTGCCCTAAGCGTACCCCTTTTCAACCCTAAGGTTGGCCCCTGCTTCAAAAAGAATCTACAACTTGACTTTAATATACTAAATTATGTGTGAGCTCTACACCTTTTCTTCCGGAGTCCCCGATATTGAGTGGCCCCCTAGTGCTACTTACCAGTGACTCTAACCTTTTCCTGGGGGTGACCTGTGGTTTCAACACAAGTATTCACTTCGAAGTGAATTACTTTGATGTAATTACTTTGCACAAATGTAAGGGGTTGTTGGCTAAGGGGTAAAAAAGGGGTGGGGAGGGACTTTGGTTAGAGGTAGTAATGAAAGGGAGGAAAGGAGGGCTCCCAAAGTAAAAATAAATAACCTAAGTGAAAATTTGAAGTAATTTACTTCGAAGTAATTACAGGCATTGAAATATGGGACCTTTTGTGAGACACCTACCTAAGACCCCCACGTCCTGCCTCAGACTCTCCCACCACCTGCCCACTCTTCTACTTCTTTCCCATCCTGAATTCCTTAAGATACTTGCCAGCAGCCATCCCTTGGGATCACCTGGAGATCCCTGCCTTCCTGAAAGATCATTTCCTCAACCTATGCCAACAGCATCGCAAGATCTATAATTGTCATCCCGCACTTCAGGCACGTTCCCAGCAGCTTAAAAGAAATCCCACATCAAACCCCTGCTCAAAAACCCTATCTTGACCCCCTTCTACCAGCCAACTACAGACTTATCGCAAACTGTTTCATAGCCAAACTAATTGACCCAAACAGCCTACTCCCAGCTATGCCTTTACACTGAATTAAAACTCCTCTAGCCTGCCCAGTCCAGCTACAGACCCCCTATGAGGAACTCAGTGCTTTGGTCTACATCTGGGATGATCTCAAAAGATCCTCGGAAGGCTATGCCACACTTCTCCTCGTCTGACACCATTGACCACTGCACACTCAGACAGAATCCACTTGCTTGGGATGTAGCATTGAAGTGGATATCCTCCCATCACCAACAAATCCCAAATTACCCACATGCCTCCGTTCTCCTCGACTCTGCAAGCTGTGCTCAACAGAGTACCACAGGGCGGCTCTCACCCCTGCTCTTTAGCCTCTACCTGAGCCCCCGCCTGGCTCTTATCCGTTCACATGGCCTGACTTGCTACAACTATGCAGATGACACCCAGATCCTCTTGAAGATCCCAAAGAACACCACCTCCAAGCCCCCCCCTCTTCCCCCCTTAGACTTTGCCACATGCCTCACAGAAATTGACCACTGGATGCCCTCCTTCTCAACCCCAGAAAAACTGAAATCTGTGGGAAGACTGTCAAAATCATACTATCTATACCTATTCGTCGACGGATCTATCCCTCCTACCTTCAGAGTTGCCACAATCACGACTATCGTCCTCTCTGACCTAGACCACGCAAACTCCCTATACCTGGGAACCCCTGCATCTCAACTCTGAAAATTCCTAGCAGGTTCAAAACACTGCAGCCAGGCTCCTCCTAGCCATAGGCCTATAGAGCAAATCACACCCACCCTCCGTGCCCTCCACTGGCTCCCTGTTGGGCAACTGTCCACCTTCAAGGCTATGTGAATAACCCACTGTGCTCTGCACAAGACAGGCCCAGAATATCTCGTAACACAAGCTCACCCCTTACAGATCCAGCAGAAACCGGGGATCAGACCCTTCTCTCCTCCCCGTCAGCACCCCTTATCCCCCCCGACAAATCGACTACAGTAGCTCCTACAATATGGAACTCTTTGAGAATTGCTGCATGGAGTATCGCCTTGCCTTCCGGGAGGCACTCAAGATATGTCCCAGACCCTGCAACCCCCTGCATCTTGACTGAGCTAATCCACCTCTATGGTGACTTTTCACCTCGAAACAGGTAGGCTGGGGTATCGATGAATCAAGACCCCAGGATACGACCTCTCTAAGACGATATCCTATAAACATTGGAGATAAATTACTGAGTTAAGTTCCACAGTGAGGATCTTAACTGAAAAATGTTGAGCATGAGTTAATATAGAGTAGATTTATTGAAATGAAGTGCATTTATTTTAATTTGTATTAACGTGCCAGATCGCCCGAGGGCTTCAAGGCGCACAAATATGACAAAAGATGACAAACTGAACAGTGAGACAGCATCAGAGAAAGAGGTGTGATTTTTAGATCTAGGGAGCCATGAAGAGGTTTTCAACTTTTTTGAAGTCATGATGAATCAATTTCTTTTTAATGGTGTCAAACTTAAAGGCGGACCAGAAATGAAATCCTTATGGAGTTTTCATTCGTAATATTTCAAAATGTTTTTTATTCAACAATTTTTTCATAAGTTTTTGATTGTTTATCTTTAAGTAACAGTTGCAAATGCATTTTGTAGTAGGTTAATTTGACCAGTATTTTGACAGGGAAGTTTTTGTAAAGTAGTGGTAGAGGCCTGGTGCTGCTGCATAAGATTTTAATTCCTGGAGTTCTTATTACAAATTGTTTATTACATACGTGACTTAGATATTCAGCTTGCAACCTTGAAGCTCCCTTCAATGCCACAAGCTATTGTAGAATATTGATCACCCTTGACTTGTTTTTTTATTAATTTTAATTTTTTACTGCAAACCTTGCAGACTGACATTTGGGTAGAGAAGTGTTGTCAAGTAGTCACAAGAGCCTACTGGAATCTACAAGAACCCTCCACACTTCACTATCCAACCCTGGGGTTCGAAGACACTTCAGATACTGAAACTTTCCTCCAGCAAGAGGACTTCATTGCTTATGCGATCTTAAATTAGTTTAGACTTCCATATCTTGGACGTTTCAAGCTAATGGTGACCATAGACATTAAACTGGTCACACTTAAAACCCTATATGCTTGGTGTTGGATCTGTCGGGATGGTCCGTAAGATTGATGTCCTCTGCACCAAGGGAACCCTTTGTTTTTCACAAGAAAGGTGGTTATGAGGATTCATGCCTCATTTTGTACGTAATTGGTGTCTGAGTTCCACCTTCACAAGGAGCTCTGCCTCCCATGTTTTTCCCAACCCTTTCAGTCCAAGGAAAAAGTCCTATGTATCCTATTGCCTGTGGAATCTCCCGTATTGTGGCGAGGGGATGGGACATAGGGAGAAGTACATCACTAATTATAGTGGCTGCTGTACTCCTAGTCATGTCTCATTTTCTATGAGACCCACCTGCTAGTACCTTTATAGCCATCCAGCTCAAAGCTTGATAAAAAATCTGAATAGTACAGAGGGGACCCTCGGACGCTTGAGGGGGGGCACAGGCTGACATTGCTAAAGCACATGATCATGCCTTCATGGTCCTTAAATCAGTATTTCTCAGTAACTCAAGGCAATACTAGAATCAATATTTTTGCATTACGCACTATCCTAGATTGTATAATTTTTTTTTATATATGAAGTGATCATTTTGCATTAGCTTTGATATTGTATACTTCTCCAGCATGGTGTCTGGCATGGATTCACATGCTCCTGAATATTACCCGTAATCAGGGTGGGAATCCTCGGTAAAGAGAAAATCAGTTTTTGTTTCTGAACTGTCTTTCTACTAGTAACCAATCACTGGTTTCTGGGTCATATAGCCCCTAGCCAATGACTGCCCTCTACCTAAGCCCCTCCTCTGGCAGCCATCTTCAGATTTTTACTGCATGTTCAAGTGTTGGGAGTCCTCGTGCTGTAGCTCTTGAGCTTTTACTGCGTTTTGCGTTTTCCGAAGAGTTAACTTCTATATTTTCGGTCAATGGAGCCTCAAGCTCCACTGACTCTACTTCCGATCAACGGGGACCCGTTTTCTGAATTTTCTACGCCCCTCAAGGGCATCTTCATCGTGTTTTCCATTTCTCGGAGGATTCCAGAAGATCTTTGGGGCCTACCCTGAGTGGACATGGCCCAGGACAAGGGAAGCATGACGCCTGTTGGATCCAAGCTGTTCAGGAGCTGCTCTGGATGCAGACTTCAGAATGTCTTTGAGGATGAGCACTCTCGGTGCCTCTAATGCCTTCACAATGACAAATCTCACATGGAGAAGGACTATGCGTTTTGTAAGAACATGTCCGAACGGACAATGAAGGATTGTCGTATTCGACTCACCAACTGGCTGGAGGGGAAGAGCCCAGCAGCGGGTGAGAAGAGTAAGAAATCTGAGCGGTGGTCTAAGACCTTTGAGGGCGCTCCGGCGACGGGGGCCCAACAAAAGGCTAAGCACCGCGAGTCTGCAGGCACTGGGAGCGCTGATCGGTGGGGCTCTTCGGCTGCCAGGCAGGGCGCATTATCACTGACGCCATCAACCATGAGCCAACGCTCTGGCTTGGTGAAGAACCCGGGTAAGCTTTGGGAGAAGCCCTGGTCGATCCTGACGGATACAGCCGAGGGGGAGC
This sequence comes from Ambystoma mexicanum, assembly GCF_040938575.1. Lineage (NCBI taxonomy): Eukaryota > Metazoa > Chordata > Amphibia > Caudata > Ambystomatidae > Ambystoma > Ambystoma mexicanum. The sequence goes on along the minus strand of NC_090938.1, from coordinate 106,651,359 downwards.
GAGGCGGTGACCCTCCCCCATCTTTTCTGCCCATCGAGAAGACCCCCGTGAAACCCTGGCAGGAGAAAGAGGGGGGGGGGTGGACACGGTAGCCTTAACGGACACCGATACCAACTCTGAGGATGAATTGGCGAGCGTCCAAAGGATCCTGGACAAGAAGTTTGAGGAATCCAGGGCCCAGGGGAAGGATCCCGACTAGGCCGAAAAGAGCAACGGGGGAGTCGACGAGGAAGAAAGGGCCGCGGAGGACCTCACGCCCCAACTGTCGGTCCCGTTGCAGCCGGTGCCCGTACCACAGAACAATTCAGGAGCTATCTTGATGGCGATACAGAACCTCTGCGTGGAGATAAGGACAAGGATACCCTTGCCCCCCACAGACGACCCAGCGGGGCCTGGTCAGTCGGAGCCCACCTAACAAGCGGAGATAAGTCCATCCTCCTGCCCCCTTCCAGCCTTCACCCCATCCCCTCCTCCGAGGGATGAGACGGGAACGGAGACGACGACGAGGACGGACGACAGTGGTGACGATGGAATGGACCTCCCTTCACCTCCTCGGGCCCCCACACCCCTGACAAAATTGTCTCCTTCCAGGCCATGATCGCCTGGGCATCTGAGCTCTTCCAGCCCTGCACCGAAGAACAGAAGGAAGGTTTCCTCTACCAACGGCAGGAGGCCAAGAGGAAGACTGTCCTCTCAGTCCCGTTGCTGGACGACATCTCGGACAAGGGGTTGGCGCTCCTGAAGAACCCGTCCACGGCTCCTGCTAAGAGACGGTACGAGAAGTAATCCTGGGTCCCGGACTCCACCCCTATGTGCCTCAGGACAACGCCATCCCCGGATTCAGTGGTCTCTGTGGCAGCCAAGAAGAAAGCGGCTTCAACTTCAACATCCCCGCCGGTCGGCGAGGGGAAGAAGCTGGATGCCATGGACGAATGTCATCTCGTCGGCAGCGACAACTATTAAAGCGGCCAACGCCCTCGCGATCGTGGCACGCTACGACAGGGAGCTGTGGTTCAAGATCACTCCCTTGTTGGGCTTCCTCCCAGACAAGAGGGCTGAAGCCCTGGAAATCCTACAGGAAGGCGAAGTAGCGTTGGATCACACCATTACGTTGGCCACGGACATCGCCAACATTGGCTTTCGTCGGATGGGCAACAGCATTTGCCTTTCGCCGGCGCGGTTGGCTCAAGGCCACTGACTTCCGCCAGGATGTGCAGACCAGGGTTCTAGACATGCCCTTCGACGGGAACAAACTGTACGGCAAGACAGTGGACGAGTCACTACAGGCCATCAAGGCGGACACCGACGGCTCGGGCCTTAGGTGTTCTTCAGCAACGACGGGCCGTCCTTTCGTAAGCAAGTTGCCTCCAAAGGATTCAGCGGCCGTTCCTCATCGTACCGCCAAGCGGCCCGCTCCTCGTTGCAGGAGGACCACAGAGGATGCAGAAAGACAGGAGGATCCTGTTGTCATCGCCAAGGCGGCAAGGCTGTGACGAAACAGGATTGAACGGGCCGTGGCGTCGGGCCCCCACCTGAGCACCCTGGTGGGATGCCGGCTGGCGAAATTCGTCAGCGTGTGGGAGTCCATCTCCAACCGTTGGGTGCTGGATGTGCTGGCCCGCGGGCACACTCTGGAATTTCAAGAGGTGTCCCCGTATTCCACCCGTGGCCAGGAAGGAAAACTACGTCCCTTACCTGCTGTTGGAGGTACGGGCGATGCTATGAAGGGAGCCATCGAGCTTGCCCCAAAGAGGCTCTGGGGCTCCGGAGTGTACTCGCAGTACTTCCTCGTCCGGAGAAGACCGGCATTTGGCGACCCGTCCTGGACCTTAGTTGTCTGAACAAGTACATCAAGTCCTAGAAGTTCCGGACCGTCACCCTCCAGCACGTGCTGGGACAGTTGGAGGAAGGCGACTTCCTATCGTCGCTGGACTTGGAGGATGCCCACTTCCACATCCCCATTCTAAAAGGACATAGAACATTCCTGTGATTTGTGGTCCAAGGGCGACACTATCAGTTCAAGGCCCTTCCCTTCAGATTGAAGTTGGCGCCCAGGGTGTTCACCAAGTGCCTAGCACCAGTGGCGGTGCCGCTGCGCCTACAGGGGTTCCACGTCTACCCTTACCTGGACGATTGGCTTATCCGAGCAAAGTCAAGAGAACTCGCCATCGATCACACAGCGAAGACCGTCCAACTGCTCACGGATCTGGGATTCGCCATCAACTTCGCGAAATCCCACTTGGTACCGTTGCAAGTCGCCCTGTTCCTGGGAGCCAGGCTCGACAGTGACGCGATTGGCTTTGCAGTCGGAAGAAAGGACGAAGACCATCCTGGGCAAGGTACAACGGCTGTTGACCATGGACGTGGCCAGGGTAAGGTCCATCAAGTCCCTACTTGGCATGATGTCCTCGTGAGGTAGATACCTCATGCACCTGCAGGAGTTCCTCGACGCCCGTTGGATGCAAGTGGCGGGCAGCTTCGAAGATGGGATCTCACTCAATGAGACTTTCCGCCAAGCGATCTGTTGGTGGGGCACCCGCGCGCATCTGGCGGCGGGCTTGGACTTCCAGACCCCGGCACATCAGGAAACGGTGATGACGGATGCCTCCCTGGAGGGATGGGGAGCGCACACCAGAAATCTCCATGCAAGAGGCTTTTGTCTCCCGGAAGAGAGGTCACTACACATCAGTGTCCTGGAGCTCCAAGCTGTGTTCTGGGCCCTCAGGTCGTTCCTTCCGTCCCTCAAGGGCAAGGTGGAAAGGGTCTTCACCGACAACACCACCACGATGTTCTACATCTGGAAGCAGGGGGGCACCAGATCTCCAGCCCTATCCAAGGAAGCGCAGGATCTGTGGCACTGGGCCGTCGTCCAAGGGATGTTTCTGGTACCCTCCCATCTGGCAGGAATCAAGAACACCATCGCCAACTCACTGAGCAGGGAGCTGCGCTCCTGCCACAGCTCCCACTCGTGGCACGATCAAGTGGATCTTCTGTTCCGACGACAGAGCAATCCCCAGATTGACCTATTCACGACGAACGCCAAGTGCTGGAGGTTCACCAGCAGGTTTCCCCAGTCGAGGAGCATGAGCAATGCCTTCTTTCCCCTGAGACGGCATGTTCCTGTATGCGTGCTCGCCGTTGTTGCTGCTGCTGTGAGTCAACAGTAAACTCGGACGGTCCCGCTGCAGGATGATCCTCGTCGCACCTGCGTGGCCAAGGGAGATTTGGTTCCCGGATCTTCTGGATATGTCAGTGCCCCCTCCCCCATCTCCCCCCAGTCAAACTGCCAACGGATGTGGATCTTCTCACCAGGGAAGGAGGCGCCATCCTACGCCACAACTCGGTCGCTGAACCTGCAGGCCTGGCTCCTGCAGCACTAGAGTTTGGTGGATACAATATCCCGGCGGACTGCAAGGAGGTGCTTGCAAAAGCCAGGGCATCCTCGACTCTCGTGCTATAGACATAAATGGAAGAGGGTCTCTGTCTGGTGCCGTGCACAGAAGATTAACCCTCTGCAGATTACGAGCCCTCAAGTGCTGCCGTACTTGCTATCGCTGGCCAAGGTGGGGCTGGCACATGCCTCCATCAAGATCCATCTGGCGGCTATCTCCCGCTACACAAGAACTCCGAGGCGGTCATCCCTATGGTCTCATCGCCTGGTGAAGTAGTTACTGAAAAAACTGTTCCTTTCGTTACCGTCTGTGAAGGTCCCGGCCCCGGCATGGGAACTCAACGTGGTGCTGACCAGGCTCATGGGGCCGCCATTCGATCCTCTGCATTCGGCACCATTGAAGTGCCTATCGTGGAAGACAGCGTTACTTGTGGCCATCAACTCTGCACAACGAGTGGGGGAGATCCAGGCCCTCTCCTGTAAACCTCCATACCGGACATTCCACGAGACGAGGGTGGTGCTCAGGACGCACCCTTCCTTCATGCCCAAGGTGCCGTCGGACTTCCATCTCAACGAGCCCTTGGTGTTACCCGTTTTCTTCCCGTCGGCTGAGAGGACTTTGTACTCGCTGGATGTGGCTAGAGCGCTGAAGTTCTACGTGGACTGCACGAAGAGTCTGCGGAAGACATCACAGCTGTTTGTGAACTTTGGACCTGTGAACCAAGAGAAGGCCCTCTCGAAGGCTTCCATTTCCAGATGGCTCTCTGGCGGCATTATGCACTGTCACCGGTTGGCGAACCGACCTTTGCCCAGCCGCCCGAGAGCCCATTCAACCAGAGCGATCGCTGCTACCACAGCTTCTTGTTTGGCGTGCCCCTGCTGGACATCTGCAGGGCTGCTACGTGGAGGTCGACGCACACCTTCACGAGATTCTACTGCATCGACCGGGATTCCAGGGAAGAGTCCAGAGTCGGCCAGGCAGTGCTGCGCAACCTGTTCGCCTGAAGGTGGGCCTGGTGAGGAGGCAAGAGATGCTTAATGTTGAGCCTTGCCACCTCCCATGGTTGTGCATGTGTACTGCTATGTATTCTTGTATTCATGAGCATGTGAATCCATGCCAGACCCCATGCCTAACCTGTAACTGTTCTCCAGCATGGGTCTGGCATGGACTTGCATGTGAATCCTCCCTCCTACCCCTCTGCGGCTCGTCTCTTGGTCCTACTGCCACTTTACGTGCTACCAAATCTGAAGATGGCAGCCAGAGGAGGGGCTTAGGTAGAGGCAGTCATTGGCTAGGGGCAGTATGACCCAGAGACCAGTGATTGGTTACTAGATTTTCTCTTTACCGAGGATTCCCAGCCTTCTGACGTGGAATATTCATGAGCATGTGAATCCATGCCAGACCCATGCTGGAGAACAGTTACAGGTAAGTAACTTATTCCATACACACAGCACACCATTACTAGCAAGAGTACAGTATCACTAGCCAAAGGCTAGTGGCAAGTGCACATTTTGTACCCTGCATCAGATGCCTTACCCCTTTAGTCTGGAAGTATAAAATGGACCTCATAATCGGTCAAGACTGTCATAATCAAATAATTGGCTTAAATATCCCAGTCGGAGACAATTATGGATCCAACACTAGCCTCTGGGGTGGCTTTGGGGCATTATTCTGAATTTACTTTATTCTATGAGAAAACTAGTGCTGTTTGAGGATATCTTAGAGGCGCTTCCATCGGCAGCAGCCACAACGAATGCAAAGACATTTTGGGAGCTTGTAAACTATGGACATATGCATAGATCGAATATGAATCCAACTAATAATACAATTATTAATCTGGCACTAAGGGGCTGAAGCATTTTTCTATCCTATATGAATTCCTGGACACCCCAGGTATAATCGGCACCACTTTAACCTCCACATATACATTGATAAGCTTCTCATGCTTGAATGTTTCAATTGCAATTATGAATCCTCTGCGGGAAGGGGTTGTGTGGTGGGGTGGAGTCCTGGTCTGGATGCAATACCTGCTGAACTATATAGATCTGGTGAAGACATTTTGGCTCCTTTCTCAGCTAACATTTTAAACTATATGATTAGGAAGTGCTGGTTTCCTAAATGCTGACAAGCCATTATTTATCCATTTTATAAAAAAGGACGAAGAATCACCAATGGCACACAGAGCTATTTGAATTGAGAATCAGCAGAGAAAGTCTTTGCTAGATTAGTAATGGCTCGTCTACAAAAGTGGACCGATGAGGCAACCAGTTTGTCGGATGTGCAGTTAGTATCCAGATAAGAACTGGGCACCAATAATCAGGCGCATTACATTATCAAATTGTAAATAAATGAAGAATTGAGATCTATTTTTCATTAATGGACATGAGCACACAGGGTGATCAGAAATAAGAAGCGGCATGTCCTAAACTCGATTGGTTGCCTAGATTTACTATATCTGTTTAAGTTGCATCATAATGCAGCCTGTGTGCTCTCTGACAAGAATGGTCGTACTATTTGGTTCTCTGACACGGTGTAAGGCAGGGCTGTTATATTAATGTTTTAACTTACTACTTAAATTGATGTAAAGCAGTTGTATCTCACTTTGGCTCCAAGTTCATACCGGTCCTTGCCTATGCAGATGACACTGTTTTATTGACTCGAACCTCCACAGTTTACTGACTCATATGTAGCTTTCATGTATGATTTTTAGATGTGTCAATGTGACAAAGTATGCAATGATGGTATGAATCTTAGGGCGTAAACTTAAGCCAACTCTTACCTTCTTTTTGGCTTAAGGACAAGGCAATGTCATTAGTCAGTTATGATAACCTGGAAATTACTTTTTATACATGTTTTAAGGGACTGGAGTGACTCTTGCATCTCGGCAGGATGACTCGGGGGCAACATGCTCGCCTTTGAAGAAAGATGACGTGGAGCAATACAGGTTTGATCCCCGTGTCTGTGCTTAGGAACCTCTGGGTATTAAGCTCGTTATAAATAATTACAATGAACAAAACAGTAAAATGGGGCAAGCCATAGGGGGCATACCTAGTATTTTCAGAGTATACCAATTGAGTAAGGAGCAGATATTTGGAGGTTTTAGTGTACATTTGGTTTGGATACACAGAAAACATTAAAAAAAAAGAAATTTGGTGAAGTGTTGGCGCCGAGTTTGTGTGAATTATATAACTGTTTTTTGAGGGAGGGGAGGTTATGTGATTCCATGAAGGAGGCAATTATCACGGTGATCCCGAAACCTGGAAAGGATCTTACTAAGTGCAATAATTATCGGCCTATCTCCTTAATGTAGACCTGAAGATTTTTACGAAAATACTGACAGTAAGGTTTAAAAAATATATGGGTGATTTAGTGGAGCGTTCTCAAACAGGATTTATGGAGCGAAGGTATGGATATGATAATATTCGAACACTGTTAGATATTTTGAGTTTGCCGGGCTCGGAAATAAAGGACATTTTGTTGATTTTTTTAGACGCCGAGAAGGCCTTTGATAGGGTGAATTGGGGCTTTCTGAATTATACGCTGTCGAAGTTGTGTTTTGGTCCTTTCTTTCTTAAGGCTATTCAAGCTTTTCAGAATGGCATTTTGGCAAAGGTGTGGGTGAATGGGGGGTTTTCTATGTCATTTCCGTTGTTTAGAGGCACTTGCCAAGGTTGCCCCTTGTCGCCACTGTTATTTAATTTAGTGTTGGAGCCCCTGTTGGCATATATACGTCAGATGAGATGTATCGGAGGGTTTGCAGTGGGAGAAGGGGAAGTAAAGGCTTTGGTTTATGCGGATGATGTGGTGGTCGTTTTGAATGACCCTGTTGTAGGGGGTCAACTATTAAGGGAGGTCTTTGATTAGTGAGTAAGCTATCTGGGTATCGGATCAACTGGGATAAGACGGTGGTATTTCCGGTGAGGGCTTCACCTGGATGTGAACAGCTGCTGGGGGTGGGATTGTAAATGGGAATATTCTATTGTGAAATATTTGGGTATTCATATTACTCAAGATTTTGGAAATTTGGTAAGTTATAATGTGGATAAAATCATTGAGGTTCTTAGGCAGGATATTATGAGATGGGGACGTGTTAATCTGACTCTTTGGGGCAAAATTAATGCTATTAAAATGATTTTGCTGCCAAAGATTCTGTATGTTGTTCAATCTCTGCCTTTACATTTTACAAAGGGAGCATTGGCACGTGTAGATTGTTTCAGGATTTTTTGTGGGGATTTGGGAAGAGAGCCAAGATTCCCCGGTACATTATGGTCAGGAAAGTTAAAGATGGGGGATTTGGGAACCCGGTATTGAAAAACTACTGTAGTGGTTTTTTGTTAAACAAAGTGTCTAATTACACTGATGTAGACCTGAACCGGGTACCGTGGTGGGTACAAATTGAGATGCAGCGGTTTTTGCCTTATGATATTAAAGGTTTGTTTTCTTTTGGAAAGTTGCCTAAGAAGGTACGGTGTTTGAAATCGGTGTTAGCTACCAAAGAAGCGTTGTCGTCATGGATTATAGGTACTGGTCAGGGACTATATCTTTATGAAGAGGCTTCACTTTGGCATAATCCTGGTCTGCAGTATAATAAGGTACTGACTTGGAAGAGTTGGATTCAGAGGGGAGTTTTGGTTTTTGGCGATTTGTGGAATGATGCTGGGGTGGTACCTTTTGGGAGTTTAGTTGAGAAATTTGGTTTGAGGGACAGGGAATTGAGAAAATAGGAAATTTTGGTAGCTTTACTCTTGGAACGGAGAGAAATGTTGGATGCTCCATTCTTGAAAAAGCCAGATAATTTTGATATATTGGAAATGGGATTTCAAAAAGTGTCTACATTTATGCAGTTTATGCAACTGGATGGGCAATGGTTGGATTCGTGGGAAAAGTTGAGGTTATCATGGACGGAGGAGTTGGGCAGGGAACTCACATTGAAAGAATGGGATAAGATTTGGAGAGTGCCGACGACAGCCAAAGTGGATTTGCAATTACGCTACATACAGCAAAGGATATTGGGCAGAATATATTGGACTCCAACACGTATGTGCAAATTGGGTTTAGTTGATGATGATTTGTGTTGGGGTTGTGGAAAAGAACAGGGTACTCTGTTACATATGTTGTGGCATTGTGAAAGAGTGGTAAGATTTTGGAGGGAGGTTATTGACAGGATTGATCAGGTCTGGGACATTGTTTACCCACGCAATCCCTTAGCAGTTATATTCCTGTCGTATGGTGTTGGGCGTAATGTAAGTTGGGTGATATTGTGCGGGGTGCGTAAAGTTTTGTTGGTGGCGGTTAAACAAGTGTTGAAGGTCTGGAAGACACGGAAAAAGCCGACAGTGGAGGAGTGGATTTTGGATGTTAGAGCTTTATCAAGATTTGAAAAAACTATGTTTAGTAAACAAAACAAGGCAGAACTTTATGATGAAATGTGGGAGAGTTTTAATGACCTTTATGGATAATGCTAGGTGAATTATAGAGTGGAGTGAAATGGTTTACCTTCAGGTACTTTACATATGGGGGGGGGGAGAATTGTGTTGTTTATGTGGTTGTTTTGTGTAGTCTTGTTTGTCTGTTATTTGTTTGATATATCTGGTTTGGTTTTAAGTTAATTTTACATTTTGATATGGTGGGATATGGGGTTATGGTATGAAATCCTGCTGTATTGCTTCCTGCTATTGTATATTTTGCAGTTCAATGACTTATGATGATGATACTGCTTGTTGAATATTGTTGAAAATTAGAAATAAAGAGTTGGAAAAAAAAATCTTGTGCCACACTCTGCACCTAATTTTCACAGGGCATTTGCTATATCTTTTCTGGAAGATGTATTGAAACTAGAAACCGTTTTGCTACGTTAGTGTTTGGGCTACTGAGAACTGTACCAACTAAAACCGATCTTGAACAAAGAAGTATCAAGGGGAGAATCTTATCAATCCCCCTGGTTAACCCATATTAAACAGTGTTATGATCACATTAATGCCTGATATTATTTTGATAATCTGAACTCCATTAAGGCTAAGACATTTAAAAGCCTCAAAACATTTAACTAGTGTCTTAGATAAATAAGCCAGCAAACTGATGAAGCCCCTAAATGGCATGCATACATTAAATACCGGCCACTTCCCAGGTTCTTGAACATGGGCAACATTTGAATACAAACATGCTTTCAATAGAGCACTTTTTGACATGCTGTTAAAAGGGGTAACAATAAGATCCTCATCAGCAACTTCGTAGAACAATAGTCGCCCACTTTGTAATGCACATAATGAAGAGCTATTGCATTTGTTTTTTGTGTATGCCTTATGTTATCCCTCAAACTTTGAATTCCTTTGCTTGGTATGTTGAACTTCCTGTAATGTAGGGCTGCACTTTAATACCGATTAGTTGATACCCTGCTATTGATAGGTCATTGCTAAGCTACTTGAGAACAGCTTTGAAAATTAGAAGTCTTTACCTGAAAGAATAATTGGTGCATGAGTTGTAATGTGAATTTGTGCTTCTACTTTTTAAATGTTCATAATCACGGTAGTGTCTGGATTTAATAGATTCTTCGTATCTTAGCCTTTTACTGATGTATTGCAGTATTGAACACCAATGTGAATCTTTTAATCACTGTATATTTGATTAATATTTGTGGAATCAATCGTAAACATTGTGAATTGTATGCAATTGTGCAGTTTTAGGGAGTTCCGAAATTAACATTTGACAGTATGTTTTTATCTTGTTAAGGCTATTATGCCTGCACATGGCCCAATCTCTGGCATGGAATGGTGAACATTCAGTGTAATTGGGGAAAGTAAACTATTAAGTAGGAGTTCTGGAGGTCACCATAGGGAGCAACTTCAGTGTTGCAGAAAGGTGGTATTGTTTATCGCACAATTAAGATGACCAATCCCTTTCCAACATCACCAGTTCTGCTCTAGTATTACCACTTGCATGTAGACTAAAAGATGCAAATGTGGATAAGGAAAATAATCCAAAATAAGCTCAGTGTAGTGCTATCCATTAGTATACCTTTCAACTCGATAATATCTTCTTTTGGTGGCTACTGTTCGAAATAGTTTGCAATTTGGAAGAGGCTGTGATGCAGCATGCTCGCATTCTGAGAGGGCTCACAAGTCACATTATTTTTAGCAGAACACTCCAACCTAAAACTTCCGTATAATTGTATGCAAATGTTGAGGCTTAATGTAAGGTTAGTGCATGACCTATGCTACATTTTATTTTGCAGGATAAAAGAAGTAAATGAGACTAACAAACGAGTAGAACAAGAAATTAAAGTGGCCATTTTCACCCTGATCAATGAAATCAATAAAAAGGGGAAATCACTTTTACAGCAGTTAGAGGTACAGTAAAAAATATAATGCATATATTTTCGTGTTTGTCTAGCTAACTTGGACGTCTGTGTTAGAAGGTAATTGGCACCAACATACTATTTTGTTACTTGCACTGCTGAACATTAACTGTGTGCTTGTCTGTCCATCGTAAATGTACCAATGTCTAATAGTGCTGCCAATATGCATTGGTTGATCTTTTCTGGTAAGTGGGGTTCTTTTGACTATGTAGCAACTGCTGAAAAATGACAAGCAAATGCTATATTAACCCGGTCTCCACAGCCTCAGTTATTGCATTGCGTTACAGAATGTATTTGCAGCACATGCCTCCGTTATAATTTAACCTACTTTTCTGGGTATAACCATATGAAGGCAAATTCCTGCAAATAATTTTTAAAAACCTCCTCTTTGTGGCACTAGAGGGGGTGGGAGGTGGTGTATTACTGTGATGTTGATGGGAACTCCAATGTCCTTATCTTTTTGTCTTGGTTGATGGTTGAGTCTGCATACTTATACTACTTTGGTTCCTGTTGTGTTTTTTGTAGCCATTGACCAAAACTGTGGCCTAATTCAGTGCAGATCTTGTATTTCTTTTTCACCTGAAAATAGTTGAACATGTTGGCATTTTCTGTTCTGTATATTAGAGCATAAAGCTAGGAGTGGAGGCGTAGGCTGATGTGTTAAGACTTGTGCAAGTCTTTTATGCTGCATCTGACGTTCAATAAGAATGCAAGTCGGCCAGAGATAACCGTACAATCCTAGTGGGAGTGTTGACCGCCCTATCCTAAAGTAGTGTGCGCTACCAAAGAAGTTTTGTTTGGATCTTTTTTTTTTTATTCAGTCCTGATGTAGTTGTCTCAAATAAAATTGCCTTATGTCCTAAAGTTAAGACTTTGGCAATGGGTGCACAGTTTTCAGAAAAAGGATTCCTGCCAGCTTTAATGGTTGCTAGTTCTGAAGGTGCATAATTTAGACACAGATCCTTTTGCTACAACCACATTCTTCAAAATGCACATTGGCCACGTAACGGTCTACGGCCTCAATGAGCTAGCTAATTAGGCTTAAGTCTGTTTTGCAGTCCAGGAAAACACCTTCCATTTAAAGCACCTTCTGTGCTTGGGAGCCAATGGATTGGTTTGTGTAAGCCAATCCTAAAGCATGTATTGGGCTCTCGCTCGACCTTAAAGATCATGGGTATTTTCTCAGCAGTTGGAGTATTAAGAATTAAGGGGTGGTTATACCCCTGCAGGGATTCTCAAGATTTGTAGCTAATATGTAGGACTCAGTTAAAACTATGTGCATGTTTATAAGGCCACAGAAGTTCCTTCCAGTAGCTAAAACCCACTGTTCATCTGTGCTTCACCAGCTTCCTCACTGAGTACAACTCAGTTTCTTTTTAGTTATTTAATCATTTCATTAGATGGAAAGAGACAATGGGTGCATTTGAGCACTATACTGTTATCTAAAATACATTCTTACGGATTTAAGTAAAAGTGGTGAAACGGCACAAATTTGAAACATACGAGATAAAGCAAACGCTACTTATGGGCCACGGACTGGAGGTAATGCCCAAAATACCCAAAATACACCTGGGAAAGTGCAAAAATAGCACAAACTACACAAACTGGCCAAAGCCCAGAGCCAAGCCTTTAGTATTTCCAGAAAGTGCAACGTTTTGGCTAGATCTCCAGTGGGGAGGGCGGGGGGGGGGAAGATTGATGCACAAGGAGACCAAAACAGCAGAGAATGAGAATGCACAATTGACAAAGATTTTGGACACTAAGGTACTACTCCCGAAGCCACTGTTGCCACAAACCTGTAACTTCATAGCCATTTATGAAGTAGTGCCTTGCTATACCACCTTTTACGCTAGGCACACAGGTTTGTGTAGTATAAAGACCACTAAAGCGGTTGTAACATGGCAACCACATGCTCTTGCCATACTCTGCTAGGACAATGATGGAGACTGGCAGACTAGCCAAGTCCATTTTTTCCTGAACCAATATGGTAATCCAACCAAGACTCTGGACTTGATAGTGCAGAGAATATCGCTAAAGTTAATTATTTAACAATCTGGCAGTAAGCGCAAAGATTTTGCTGTGGTTGGGGAACACGATGGGGCGATTTCCTCCTCCTTCCATTCGCATCTGGTCTGCTAGTCCGTGGCTTGATCCTGGATTACGGTGTACTCTCTTGGAGGGGTTCACTATAATGCTAAATGCCCACTGTGCCTAACCCAACCCTCCTCGACCTCCCTACTCGCGGTCTTTCAGCAGCCAGATGTTCTATATAGGTAACACAAGATCCTCTGGTTACTGATGCATAGAGATACTGAAATTGCCAGCCATATGTGTGGGTTGATGCATGGTGATTAATTTGGCAGACTGGATCAGCCCTCGGACTGGTTAAAGGGTACCAGTCCAGGGAGAGCAGAGGTCCCCATGCTGCAACCAAACCAGGTCATCAAAGATCCCCAGCCATTGGTTTTTTCTCAATGCTCTATAAAGCGAGCATAAGATTACATTACAAGCATTCCCAAAACTTAAATCCTGTGCCTTTTAAAGTCTCAAAGTACACAATCTAATCTGTACCAACAACTAGTGATTGTTTTCACTGTTAAGTCTGTAGGGAAAGCAAGTCACTGCTCTTTGTTTAGTGTTTGCCCTTTGGTTAGCTGGAACCAGAATCCTCTTTGCCAAGATGTTTATTGAAACTGCCTTGTATAATCTTCACAATGTACTGATTAAAATGTAACCGGTTTCCTTTTCGGTAAAGGTGAAACTCTTTAGCAGTCCCTTAAATGTTTTATCTTGTGTTGGAATTGTTCTTTTTACATTGTAACCAATCAATTCTTTTTATGTCAGATCTGTTACTCTAAAACTCGACAGTTCCCAACTACAATAAGTCATCTCACTTATAAGCCACATGTTAAGTCTTTAATATACCATCTGTGCGAAGCAGAGATTCTGTTTAGCCAAGATAGACAAAATTATAGGTTAAATTGTAGTTTGATAATTACTTCTACATGCAAACAATTTATTGAAATCTAATCAGTTTGTCATGTGAAGAAACTCACATCTCCATTGTATTTGCCCAAGATGTGTCAAATTTCCGGGTGTGGTTTTGTACCAGTGTTGGAGAAAATAACTTGACCTACTTGGAAATGAAAAATATATTTGAATGAGCAGAAGTTTTATTTGAAGATACAAATTTGTGGATGATTTACAGTATTGGCATATTGCTAATCGCCAAGGTTTTCTTCATCAATCCTGATGTTTAGTACTCTGTGCACCCTTCTCTGAAATACCACCAAAAGTGATACTGGAAACGAGAAAAGCTGAAGTTGCATGTTTTACAAAAGTATATTCTAAAAGCTTTAAACCAAAGCCCAATGTGTTTTTGTTTTTTGCTGTAGACTGACTTGGATCATACCACAGCCCAATATATCCTTTAGCAATTTTTTTTTTTTTATTGAAAAACTACAGTTTTTCTCCTTTCTCTTTCCAACACCAAGATGGAAAAAAGAAAAGAAAACTTTTGTTTCAAATCGTCTAAACATCCAATACATATCATTGTTATCAACATTATGTCTTATTATGCTTTCCACAAAGTTCTTCAACGCAACAACGTAACATATAAGGCACTTAACCCTTTAAGTGCCATGGGTATTTCTCCCCAGTGCCAGAGCCTTTTTTGGTGATTTTGGGATGTGGCCATTCAATGGCTTGTAACTTTTTCGTTACATGAGATATCTCGGCCAAATTTGGCTCCTTTTTTTCCCACATGTAGGCGGTCGTAACGCCACCCAGGAATCCCAGGTTGCTGTAGGGGGGTGAGAGAAAATAAGGAAAATGTGTGAAAATTTTGGGTTTTTTCAAAAAAATGCCAATAAAATGATGTACAAAGAAGCCTGTGTTTTTTTCCTTGTAAGAGCTAGGAACAAATGGTTTGCTGTGCTGAGTTCCCCAATGTGTTGGCTTTCAGGAACAGGTTGAGTGGAAATGGGAAAAAATTATTTTGATGGGGATATCAACCGTTTTGTGAGAGGTAGGCGATTTTTGCCATTTTTGCCAATTGGACATGCATGGACGGCGGAATGGAAGAAAAGGGCAGGAAAGCCAAATTGGAGGACAGAAAGGCATATATTTCTGAAAAGTAGACAAAATTCCAAGTTTAGGAAGGGGTGATTTGTATAGGTCAGGCAACAACTAGGTAGGGGAAACTGCCATCGAATGGGGGAAAAGCGGGAAAATGACTGAAAAAAAAGTTGTGTTGGACATGGTTGGCTTGGTACGGCAATGGCTTCTATGAATTTTGAGAAAAGCAATGCTCCGCTACATTCCCCCCCGACTCTTGCAGTTAGGAGAGCATACCATTTTTGTAGTGTTTGTACAAAACAAGCAATACCACAAGCCAAACACTGAGCCATGGTACACAGGAGTTTTACGCTCAGGGCCTGACCAGACGCACTTAGCATGTGTAAATTGGGAAAACCAATGTGGTGAGGAACGGCAGCCATACATTTTTTGAAAGAGCACAGGCAGACCTTTTCAAGGGTAGGTGACTTGTGCAGGTTACAAAAGTGTATGGTGGCTAAAGCAGCGACTAAATGTAGGTCACATTTGGGAAAAGAAAGGGTTGTGAGACAAAGGGCTCCAGCAAATGGGTCAAAACGTTATGAAAACCACACAAACACAACACATGGCCTACCGTCCCGCGTTCCCACAGGTGTCCCGATGAAAACGGTACCTCACATGTGTGGGTGCACCTACCTGGCCGCCAAGGGGAAAGCCTAAAACACAAGAAACCCCAAGTCTGTTTTCACACCGGAAATGTCACACTCTCACATCATACAGATATGGGCCTCGGGTGTCCAAGCCACCGAGGAAAACGGGGAACCCCATGCATTTCCGAAAAGAGGACACCCGTGGGAATCCGCAGAGGTATGATATGCCCAAATCGCCCCAGAATTTATTACCCAGACACCCCCGCAAAGTCCGAAATGTGGGGGAAAAAACGCTTTTTCCGCACATTTCGCTCGACGCACCCATCGAAACACGCCCCCAACAACACATGGCCTACCGTCCCGCGTTCCCACAGGTGTCCCGATGAAAACGGTACCTCACATGCGTGGGTGCACCTACCTGGCCGGCAAGGGGCAAGCCGAAAACGCAAGCAACCCCCAGTCTGTTTGCAGAGGGGAATCTCAGCCATTCTGCCGACCGGCACAACATACAGATATGGGCCTCGGGTGTCCAAGCCACCGAGGAAAACAGGGGGCCCCATGCATTTCCGAAAAGAGGACACCCGTGGGAATCCGCAGAGGTGTGATTTGCGCACATCGCCCCAGGTTTTTTTACCCAGACACCCCCGCAAAGTTTTCGGCTTGATGGCTTGGACACCCTAGGCCCAAATCTGTAGGTTGCCCACATGAACAAATTGTGCTGTGGCGAAAGGCTTGGGGTTACCAGCGGGTTACCCTTTTCCTTTTGCGCCCCCGGTAGGTGCACCCACACATGCGAGGTACCTTTTTCGTCGGGACACCTGTGGGAACACAAGAAGGTATGACATCTGCTGTTGGCGACGTGTTTCGGTGAGTGGACACAGGGAAATGTCTCTGAAATTGGCCGGAAATGAAGACAATTCTCAGACATTTCGCTCTGGCCACCCACCGAAACACACCGCCAACAACACGTGGCCTACCTTCCCGTGTCCCCACACGTGTCCCGATGAAAACAGTACCTCACATGTGTGGGTGCACCTACCGGGGGCGCAAAAGGAAAAGGGTAACCGACTGGGAACCCCAAGCCATTCGCCACTGCCCATTTTGTTCATGTGGGCAACCTACAGATTTGGGCCTAGGGTGTCGCAGCCAGCAAGGGAAACAGGGAACCCCATGCATTTCCCAAAAGAGGACACCCGTGGGAATCCACAGAGGTCTGCCTTACGCAAATCGGCCCAGAATGTAATACCCAGAACCACCAGCAAAGACCCACATGGGAGAAGGGTGCCCAAGGCCAGGGATATTACCGCCGACTTTGCTGGAGCCCTGGCTGCCCTGCGTTACAGCTTCTCCCCACCAAGGAGTCTCGGCAGTGTGCCAATACCTCCCCGAAGGGAAAAGCTGTAATGCAGCCCAGCCGCAACTCCAGGACAGTTGGAGGTGATCTGCCAGACGGGCCATTCCCACCCACACCACCACCAACAATCCAGCCCCAGTCTCACCCACCCCACTGACAGTGGGCCCTAACCATAGAATAATAAAAAACAGTACTCACATAACGTTGCAGCTGCTCGGGTAGAAAAAGCTGTAAACAAAACAAAGAACATGTTACCTACGGTCACACCAGCAAAATGTAGCCCTCCCCGGGGGCAGATAGGGGGGGGGGTTGTCCTGCACTCCTCCCTGGGCTCAGGTGTCCGTTCCTAGGAGCAGATATCTGGTCCCAGGAAGGGCTGCATGACTTGGCACCCACTCCATTGCGGGTGGGGGGGGGGGAGGGGGTCAACGCCTCATCCCATTAGAAAATTCCCTGACCCTTTGGGGTGCCCCACCGCCCCCCCTAAAAAGCGTTCCACCATTTTCATTTTTTTCCTTTGGTAACCCAACTCCCCTTGGTGCAGAGGGTCACATTGGTGTGCCAATCTGGCGCCGGGGTGCCCAAACCCTACTGCCCCATCTATTGGGGGTCCTGCCCCACCATTTTTGGGAGCCCTCTCCCCCCTCACCCCAAATGGCTGGGGGACACACCTCATGCAGGCCTCCCTGGGCGCAGATAGGGGGGGCCTCACCTCATGCATCCCTCCCTGGGGTCAGATGCCCCTTCCTAGGAGCAGATATCTGCCCCCAGGGAGGGTTGCATGAGGTGGGGCCCTCCATTTGGGGTGGGGGGGTTGAGGGCCACCCCCCGTTGCGGTACATCATGCGCTGCCAATTTAGGGTGGCCCTCAGCCCCCCCTAAAAAGCAGCCTGTGTTTTTGTATATTTTTTTTGTTTACCCAACTTGGCTTGGTGCAGATGGGCCCATTAGTGTGGCTATCTGCCCCCAGGGTGCCCAAACCCTACTGCCCCATCTATTGGGGGTCCTGCCCCAGCTTTTGGGGTGCCCCCCCACCCCACCCCCAATGGCTGGGGGACACACCTCATGCAGGCCTCCCTGGGCCTCCTCCAAACGGCTGCGTAAGGTACACCCCACCTCCATTTGGGGTGAGGGGGGAGAGGGCCACCCCAAAAGGTGGGGCAGGACCCCCAATAGATGGGGCAGTAGGGTTTGGGCACCCTGGGGGCAGATAGCCACACTAATGTGGCCATCTGCACCAAGCAAAGTTGGGTAAACAAAAAAAAAATACAAAACCACAGGCTGCTTTTTTGGGGGGGCTGAGGGCCACCCTAAATTGGCAGCGCATAATGTACCGCAACGGGGGGTGGCCCTCAACCCCCCCACCCCAAATGGAGGGCCCCAGCTCATGCAACCCTCCCTGGGGGCAGATAGGGGGGCCCACCTCATGCATCCCTCCCTGGGGTCAGATGCCCCTTCCTAGGAACAGATATCTGCCCCCAGGGAGGGTTACACACCCCCCCCCCCCTTTCATTCAGTAAAAAATCCATGGTGGCTAGTGGCCCCCACCCCTTCCCCCAACCCTGTTTCCCATCATTTCATTTTTATTTTTTATTTTACATTCCCTTGGGGCAGATGGTCAGCCATCTGCCCCAGGGTTCACATGCACGTGTCCCCATGCTTTGGGGGCTGGGGGGGGAGAGGGCTGCTTACCTGAAGCAGCCCCCCTCCCCCCAACTCACAAACAGATCCATGGTGGTTCAGTGGGTTGCTGGTCACGGATCAGCGCTCTGCGCTGATCCGTGACCAGCAATGCGGCATATGAGTGGTGTCCCTGGAAAGGGGAGAAAGTCCCCTTTCCAGGGACACCACTCTTAGGTCAATCCCTGGTGGCCCAGTGGGCCCCAGGGCCCAAAACCCCCACCCACCACCCTCCTTCCCTCGACATTTTTTTCTTTTTTTTTTTTTTTTTCCCCCACCCCTGGGGGCAGTGATCATCTGCCCCCAGGGGTCCCTGGCGCTGTGGCCCCATGCTTTGGGGCCACGGGGGAAGGGGGCCGCTTAGCTAGTAAGCAGCCCCCCTCCCCCACGCGTCACAAAAGGATCTTCGTTTGATCCGTGATGTTGCTGCCCGCGGATCGAGGCGCCCTGCGCCCGATCCGCGGGCAGCAAAGTCACACAATGGGTACCATTGGAAAGGGGAAGATCTCCCCTTTCCAACGATCCCCGCCTCAATCTCCGGCTTGAAATACAGCCGGAGATCGAGGCGGAACAAGAAGGGCACTCACCTTCTCTCTCCAACGCAGCAGCCGAAAATGGCTGCTGCGGTGGAATTGCTTTCCGTTTCACGCCGACGTGCGTCACGCACGTCGGCGTGAAACTGAAGGAAATCCAACCCCCGGGCAGTGAGGGGGGACCTCCCCCTCACATAGCCCGGGGGTTGGATTACAGTTTTGAGCGATCCCTGCTTTGCAGGGATCGCTCAAAACAAGGTGCCGAAAAGGACAAGCTATCTCGTCCTTGGCACTGCGTGTGCACTTCCAAGGACGAGATACCTCGCCCTTGGCACTTAAAGGGTTAATAGTCAAGCAAACAGACAAAGTCAATTAAACATTCGACTTATCAGTTAGACAGTTACACACTTCAAACATCAGCCTAGCACCCCTCCGGATTACGGGGGACATCTCAAGAGAGCGTTCATCAAATTTACAATCGCACAAACATGTTTAATGTTTTGGCCTGAGGATATCAGGCACCACCAGGTGATCATATCATCGTTTAGCGGGGCATATTCGCCTAGGTGGACAGAACGTAAATTAACAATTGCTGGACAGCTTGTAATCGGGTGTTTCAATGATTCAACCGATTCCTCACAGAATCGGCATAGATTGTTGTTTATAGCAGGCTGCCTTCTTTGGAAAAGAATCTTTCGTATTCAACGTATTTAAGCGGAAACGATGAAATTGTTCCCGATGGTGGCGATTGTAGCACTGCAGGAGGTAAGGTTGTTGACAGTTTAATTTTTTTTAGCATTACCTAACTTATTGGAGAGATTAAGATTTGAGTTTCTTTCCACATTTATGATCCATGCCGAAGATTCAAATTTTCTTTTTGCCACTTTTGGGCGTGAGAACAGGTCGAAATTATTAATGTCAGCTGCTGCAATCCACTCTTGCACTCTTGAGCTCCATTGTGCCAACAGGTTACTAATTTTCGAATCATCAGAGGCGGTAAATATTCTATATGCTGGCGCACCACCCACTTCTCTCATCTTGCGCCAAAGTGAGATGGACTTCCAAACCACATTTGAAAAAAGAGAATTTAACGAAAGTTCGTGGCGTATTGCAATAATTGGAATACAATTTGGGAGGTTAAAAACCCGTTTCCTAAAAAGACCCTCTACAGTATTCCAATTTTGTTCACTGATGTTCCATCCCGCTTCTGCACCAAACGTTAAAATAGGAACAACCTTTTGACGGTAAAACATTATCACCGGGGATAATGAAAATTTACCAAAGTTTTTATTGATCAGGGCTGCTTGTAGTTGCCAGTCTTACTGCTTTCAGTTTCAACGCATTTAGCCATTGGACTTCCCCAATTGAACTGTTAAATTCGATGCCTAGATAGCAAATCGGATTAACGGACATTAACTGTTGACCACCTACCGCCCATTTAAATGCACGATCTCTTCTACTCGTTAACAAACCAATCGACACAATTTTAGTTTTATCTGTGTTAATGGCCAATTCATTTGCAACTATATATTCATGCAGGCAACTTAACAGACGTTGAAGGCCGATTTGTGTTCTATCGATCAGAACGAGATCGTCAGCATATGCAATATACCGAACTGGAGTTCCGTTTAGACGTGGAGGGAAACGGTGTGCTTGCTCCAAGAATAATGGGAGATCTGCCAAAAATAGTTTGAACAAATTCGCGGCCAATGGGCTGCCTTGCTTGACGCCCCTTGTCGTTGGAATGCTGTCAGATGATATGCCTTGTTTGTTAAGGCGTACTCTAAAAGAGGTCTCCGTATGTAGTGCCATTGTTGGGTTGAGAAGGGCCATAGGACAATTCCATTTCATTAGTTTGGCCCATAGCATCTGCCGGTTGACTCCATCAAAAGCTTGCCTCATGTCTATAAAGTCTAAATGCAATTTGGTTTTACTCTGTAATGCATGATATTTCAAAGCTGTCAAAATCGAAAGGTTGACTTCCACACCTGTACCCTTTGAAAATCCAGTTTGCCGGATGTCAAGGATTCCTGCCTTTTAAGCCCAACTCACCAATTTACATCTCAAATTGGAAGCAAAGAGTTTTCCAATAGTGTCCAATAGGGCAATTGGACGATAATTTTCAGGTGCGTCCCAACAGCCTTTCTTATGGATTGGAATTACGATTGCCGTTAGCTACGATTTAGGCAAGCATTTGGATTTTGCGATTTTGTGAAACAAACACTCAATGAAAGGTGCCCAGATCTCTGGATTTTTTTTTTGTCTGACATTACTTATCATATCCGGACTAGCAGCACGAGAATTTTTTAGTGCCTTAATAGCGTCAATGATGTCTGACAGCGACATCTGGACATCCCAGGAACCCAATCTAGCCACTGATTTCCAATTAGGAACCTTGAGCTGGCTATTGAACACTGACCTAAAGTGTTTACACCAGGTGTCCCCAGAAATTGTGTTCTGCATAGAATTGGAACCGTTGGAGGGGCCCTTATTTAATATTCGCCAGATGTCGTGTGTGTTCTTAGTAACCATCAGTTTCATCATAAGCTCGGAAGAATCCTGTTCTACAATCGCTTTGTGGGATTTCAACCAGTTTCTATAAATAGCTCGTCTGGCCTTCACATTCTCCAACATTGTCTTAGGTCATACATTTTTTTGCATTTTTATTTTACAGACATCTTTTCTTAGAACTTTCTCTTTATCATCCAGCAATTTACTAAAAGGGTGGGTGTGCAGCTTATGTTGCTGAGCGCTGTCTTTGATCGAGGTGATATGATTCTGTAGCAGTGGAGTGTATTCCACAGCGTCAGTCAAATCACTTAGATTAGCCGTTAGGGCACGGATCACATTTGCGCTCCGTCTCAATCGATTTCCACCCATGTTTACTTCAACTGCTGCTGGGTATGGGGACAAAGTATCAGACACCGCCACAAGACATTTCACTTTCAACAGCAAATGATCGCTCTTAGTCGTTGTCAGTGATTGCAGTGTCAGAATCTTTGACCCCAGGTTAGTAGATACCCAGAAATAATCAATTATACTGTGCGTGGATTCACGATGCCAAGTGGCCTGAGCTGGAATATCGCCACCCACATTGCCGTTCAACAAAACGCAGTCAAACGTCTCCATAATATCTGACCAACGTTGTTCTTTCTCGCCTAACTCTACATATGGAATCTGGCTATAAGCTTGATTGGGGAGATCGTATTTAAACCATGGGCCATTGAGGTCACCACAGCATATAATGCTCAAGTTATTGTGTTGCATGGCTGCCTCTTCCATTAAACAGCTGATCACTGTGGTAAACTCTAACATTTATTTTGACCGGATTCCAGTAACAATTTATGATCAACAGAGTTGCAACTGTGTTTAGAGTATCTGAACATGCTTGCATAATTAAACCTTGGACGTAGGGATTAGGATTAACACAAATAGGAGTAGACCATACTCGTGAGATTCGAACCATTGTCAAGAGTCCTGCCGAGGGTCGGCCCTGAGTATTTTGTATTGCAGGATTGATAAAAATATTGAAACCATCTCTAATGGGCGCATCAACTAACCAAGTCTCCTGCAGACAAATTACAAACACATCGTCCAATGGAATGTCAAAGTTGTGAAACAAATGTTGAGAGCCACGAGTATTCCATGATAGGATCGAGCAGATTGATTCCTGCGAATCCAATCGTGGCTATTCCTGCTTCGGCTGTCTCTGATGCCCCAGGTGTTTCTCGGACCGACGAGAGTCATCTTGACGTATTTCAGAAGTCATACTGTGGCGAACAGATGTCACAACTGTTTGTTTTTTCGATTTTGAGCCATAAATTGTCTGTACCGGATTTAAGCTTCTCCTGGCCACGTCTGGTTCAACTGAGATGTCAAAGCCGAATAGCAGAAAGTCTTCAGCTGCCTTGAGAAGAGTGTTACGTACCCCATCGGCATCAATATGAAGGAGCACCGCATCAGAGGCGCTTTCTGTCACATACTCGACTATTTTAATATCATCTGATTCAGTCGAAGAGGTGGAATGTGCTTGAATAACCGCAGAACATTTGCACGGTTGAGTTTCAGATCATTATCATCCTTAAGTAAATTTTGCAGTATCAGCTTACACCTGTTATCCTTGGTGCGGTGCTGCAGCTGGTCCTGTGACCTCGGTGGGGAGCAGCGCTGTTTGCTACGTTAATTAGTTGTGAATTTTGGGTTCAGTTTTGAAGAAATAACCTTTGAGGACAGAACTTCCTTTTTCATAGTGGAGGCACGGCGACCTTGGACTACTTGCCACTCTGAGGGCGGGCAGCTTAGTCTAGTGTTGTCAGATTTTATAGGCAGATTTATATCCGGTGGCTGTTCTTCAATAGAGTGTTGCAATGACTCCTCATCGCTACGATGGGAATATATAGAAATGTCGCACAAATCATGAACGTCAGCTGCCACCATACTGGCTAAAGTGCTGTCACTCGAATTTAAACGTCTACGCTTGACACCATGGTTCAATGATAGAGACGGTGCATTATGCTGTGATGAGGGGGGCACCTTTGCTCCATTCGATGGGCGCTTGATCAGCCCCGGCCTTGGTGGGGTCGACAAGTTTCTTATAAAGCTCTTTGTTTCAGCATGAGTTGCTAGTTTTGTTTTCTTAGTTGTAGACGTCGCTTTGGTGGGCTTCACTTTCTTCTTCAACTTGGCAGTACCATTCGGTGCAAAAGATTTTGCCGTGCCTACAAAGATGCCAAATGTGGACGGGGCACCATCCTGAGAAAGAGCTTGTGTTGTTGCTTTGTGCGCCTGGGTAGCATCAGCTGAGGGCACCATTGCAGCCCCTATTGGCATGCCTATGTCAGAGGAGACATGTAAGAGGACGCAATCAGATGAATTAGCATCACAGACGATGGTTTAACGCTGTGACAGCTCGTCGATTGTTGTATTGCACCAACTGTTTGGCCTGTCGTTGCGTCCAGGTGTTCAGTAGTTTGCATCGTAGTCCTGGACCCCTGCTCAGAATTTTGTAATGGGGCGAAACATTGTACATCAGATTTGGGCCGGTTAGGACTATGACCTGACTTTAACAGAGGTACTAATTCGGACAGCACCTCTAAAAGACATTTTAGCTGTAAGTCATGTCGCTCTTGTTGCATGGTCACTAGATCATTAAGACGAGATTGCCAGACTGAACTTGGGTCTTTACCAGCTTGAACATCTAGTTGGATGAGCTTGGTGAAAGATTCTATTTGATCCAATTTCAGCCGAAAGATTCAGAGTGAGAGCACCTTGGTCTCTTATAGTCTCGTTTAAAGTCTCATAGAGCTTTACGAATGGAATCATCGCCTGAGATGATGCAGCGAGAACGTTATTGTGTAGTTGAATGGCTGCACCTGCAGACAAGTTTATTTTTGAGGTCGGTGTTTTCAGAGAGTCTTTGCCCGGAGTTTGAATAAGTAGGGACTCATTCACAGAAGTTGTGCTTTTTGCAGGGGTGACTGGCGCTATTGATGGGGCATTCTTTTTTAGCAGGATATCAATTGCGTTGTGCCTTTTTGTGTAGCTGTTGCCTTCAGATAAGTTCACCATGCCTAGAGAATGATGAACTAACCCTTGGTCCTGCGCTCCAGAGAGTTCCAGTCGTGATTTTGGTGATGGCGGCGCTGACATGATGGGAGACAAAAGCACCTGCTTTTTCTGCGGCGGGCAAGACGGACTGGCACTGCTCTTCAGACAGTCACTGATCGAAAGCTGCAGCAAAGAAGTGTCTTGTGCTATCTTGTTTTGGGCGATAGCGCGAGCAAGCTTATCATTAGGAGACTGTGTTGAAGTAGTGCAAGAATCGCTAGAAGACGTTAGTTTCAAGTCTACATCGGTCATTTTTAGCCCTTCAGGGGCTTTGCTCAAGGCACTACCAGCCCGTGTCGTCAGAGTTGACTTTTGTGAAATTATAGGGGCATTGAGCACGAGTCCAGAATGACCAACACCTTCTTTGTTTATTAGGCATGACACTAAACTTTCTGGAGACACACCAGATTGCTCCAACGAGGCCGTTCCACTTTCCTGATGTTCACTAGGGACACTGAAAACTCCAGTGCTTACAGCACTAGGGACAGAGTCAGTCAAAGAAAGGCCTCCCATGGAGTTGGCGATCTTCTGCATCGGAAGGACAGCGCGTCCAGTAGTCTTGAATTGCGTAGTTGAAGTGTGCGCTCGAACCAACGGGCTCTCATTTACATTGAGCTTTTCCTGTGTAACAGAAATCGCACTTATTATTTCTGCATCCGTCAAATCAAATGGCGAAAACATTTTGAAAGGATGCGAATGCGTGGCTGGAGCCACTTTTGATAACACATGCTCCGTTCACGGCGACTTCAGCAGCGGGAGTGGCATCGGCGCAAGGTCAGCAAGAGAAAGCATAGTTAGTGGTTTTAACAAGGGCTTATGTATAGTCGCGCTAAGCCTATTGTGGTCCAGACTAGTGCCTGCGGACGCCGCTGTATCAATGGCATTGACCGCACAGCCTTCAACCGGAGAGGCAACGTCATGATGGACCTGTGCAGTTGTTTTTATCAATTGGACAGGCGCTGCCGAAGGATCCGGAAGCGCCGGGGGGGGCCTCCTTCAAGCAAGTAGCGGGCTTACCTTGTGACTTCTCGCCGACCGCTGCATTGTTTGGCAGGGGAGTCCATGGATTAAGCATCCGACGCTGTAACAAAGTCTTGTGACGTGTCTGAGGCCCCCCCAACGCAGGGGCCTTCTGCATTGCAGCCATCGACCCTTGAATATAAAGTTGGCCCCCGGCCCTCGGACGCACTCGGGCGAACTGGGCAAACGGACTCAGCCGGGACTCCGCTCTGCGCGGCAATGCAGTCTTTATGCAAATCCACTAGTGAAAGCAGAAAAGGGACTCACAAGTCGCTGCAGCTCCTCATGGTATTACACACAGTGTCTCTGGGCAAACTGGGACGCAGCCGGGACTCTGCTAGCAAATTTTATACGCACATGCCACAGTGGGCAAGATTGACGCAGTTTGGTGTCCTGGAAAAGATCACCACTTGACCCTGATAGGGCTTGTGGGCTTTGTCTCTTAGGCTATATCCTTTCCTGACTGGCAAGCTGTTCAGATTACATTGTGATGCTATTGGGATAGAAGCCATCTTGTACATGAGTTTTCTCTTCCACAAGATAGGATCGGAAAATGTATCTAGACCCAAATATGGAGAGCTCATCTGGTCTATTGCATTGAGCAGACATTACATTTTTAGAAATAATCTAAGCCCTCTTTGCCTTCATTGTATAGGCATGATGAGGCATTTATAACGTGCCTGTACAAAAGTGTTTCGCGGCGTGACTGGCCAAGTGGGGGGAGGGTGTGGGGGGGGCACAGCGGCAGGACAAAGCAGCGATCTTACTAGGCCTTGTCATTCAGATCGCTGTAGTGCAGGGAAATGGAAGGGGAGAAGTGCCGGGGGGGGGGCGGGAGAAGTGCAGGTAACTCGATAAGTGCAGCCAGCGAGTGGCTCATAAGTGCATAGAGAAGGGGCTGTAGGGTTTTAGATACAGACCATAAGTGCTGGGGGAGCCCGGAGGCAGTGCGAGGGCAACTGGACATGCTGGAGCCTGGGCCTGAGTTCAGAGGTTAGCCAGGTGACCAGTGCGTGGAGCTGTCTGGACATCAGCAGGGGAGGGGAAGAGAGAAAGCGGAAGTGAAAAGGAAGGTCTTGAGTTTCTTCCGGAACCAGAGGTGGTTCTGCTCACATTTGAGGAAGGGAGGCTGTTCCAGAGGGAGGCCCCAGCCGAAGAGATAAGATCTTCCCCCAACTCCGTGCTTGGAAAAGCATCTGACCCTCGGAGATGTAAGTGACTGAGCGGAGAGTTTGAGAAGGGAGATGTTTAGGAAGATGGAGTTGGAGATGGTGTGGTCCCAGAAAGCCTTGTGGACGATACAAAGGGTCTTGAACTTGATCCTTGCCACGACAGGGTGCCAGTGAACAGGTTTCAGAGCTGGAAAGATACGATCCCTGGGTTGAGGCCAAGGAGAAGTCTTGCTGTCACAGATAGGTTGTAGAGGTCTGAGAGTAGAGGCAGGCAGATTTAGAAGGAGGCTGTTGCAGTAGTCTAGTTTAGAGAGGACCAGAGCTCTGGGGACATTGAGCTTCTGGGGGAAAGTGAGGAAAGGAGGAATACCGCTGAGGAGGTGCAACTGATGGTTTGGCTTCTTAGAGACGTCGGATGTGAGGAGTGAAGGAGAGGGTGGAGTCTAAGATGACACCAAGGTTCTTAGCCTTACAGGTAGGAGGAAGAGTGCCCAGAGTGGGCGTCCAGACAGAGGAAAGGAGGGAGCGGGTGTTCTGATGAGAAGGATCTCTCTTACTGGCAATAAGGCAGAGATCATTAGCGGCGCACCATTCCTGAATTGTGGCCAGACAGTCTGGTATGAGAGAAGGGGAAGAGGTGGCTGAGGGGCGCCTGAAAGAGATCGAGGCGTCATCCGCATAATACAAAGTTGGAGCAGGAAGTAGCGATGCAGTGGGCATGATGTGCCAGGTAGTGGTTGGAAAGCCAGGGAGAAAGGTTGGACCCCTGGGCATCATCACAAGTAGAGAGGGACACAGAAGCGAGGAAAGATCCCAGTTGAACCTGAGAGGGCTGGTCATCTAGGCCAGGGCCTGATTAGTGATACCCAGGTCATCACAGAGGCGATTGAGCAGAATGGCATGGTTGACTATCAAAAGCAGAAAAAAGATTAAGGAGAATGAGGACAGAAAGAAGGTTAGAGCTGGTCTTCGTGGGTGTTCAGGAGGGCAGTTTCTGTGCTTCTGGCAGTTCCGAAGCCAGACTGATGGTTGTGTGCAGATTAAGCTGGGAGATGGCCAGCTTTTCCAAGAGTTTGCCCACTAAAGCAGTGATGGAGATCGTGCAACAGTTAGCTGGAGAGGAAGGATCAGCAGAGTGCTTCTTTAGAAGAGGGTACAGACCTTTCTGCTCTGTGCAGCCTGGTTTTGCTCCCCTTCAACTTGTACTGTGGCTTGAGGATTTTCTTTAGACTTATACTATGCTTTCTACACACTTGTATAGTGCTACATTTCCTATAGGTTAGTTGTATTTGGTCCTGCCAGGCTCCTTATATAGTTCTGTAGTTCGAAAGGGTTGGTTGCCTTGAACATCTGCAAGCTTGCTCTGCATTTCTTCATTGCCTTCGGTTCAGCATTTCTGCACTTGAATGAAAAAAAGAATGCAAGCTTTGACAGCATGTATATTTATCTGTCCTCTGTCTACAAATCTGTGTAAACATGTTCTTCATGTATGAGTGTGTGAAGCTGTGCATGGTTGCTAGTGTAATTCATGACCAACTTGGCTATGTCGTGGTGTCCTAATGACGTAAGCACAGTGGTTTCTTGACATTAGACCACTTCGCCCATCATGGCATTTGGATCCATGAACACTGTTGCACCTGTAGCCATAAAGACATTCACTGGATAAGGTTGGAATGGCTGTCTGAGAGAATATCTCTGCATACTTGTCAGTCACAGGTGCTCCCGTAGGGTGTTTGATTAAGTGACTTTGCATGTTCTTGACTATTCAGGCTGTCATGTTCATGGATGAGGGGGCATTCCTGGGACCCTCTCTTCAGTTCTGTTCTGGGATTCTCTGGTCGGAATGTCAACCAATCCTCCCTACTTAATCACGCCTGGTACCCACAAGACGTCTGTAGTAATTTGCATGCTCATCTAAACTCCAGGTCATATAGCTAGTCTCCTTCTGGGTTGCACCATATCCATTTCCCCAGGTACCTGTTATTGTTGAATGGATTGTCGAAGGTTCTCAGTGGGGAACAGTGGACTTTAATTTATCCTTGTCCTCGGGTCATCTTTCTTCTACTATCTTGTCTTTTTCTTTCTTCACATTCATATCCATCACCTTCATTCCTATTGTCTACTCTGTAGTTTTGCAACATTGTGCAGATCTTCACCACACACAGTCCCACTAGCACGAATATAAGTGCCCCTAGTAATATTTTCAATCCGTCTGCTAGCCATGATTGCATCCAGGACCATATGTATGATAACCAGCTCTAGTATTTTCCTGTTCCTTTGACGACTTCCTCCATCTTGGCGTGCATCTTCGATAATCTTGTCACTGTTTCTGTCAGTGTGCCAATCCCTCTGTCATTCTCAGGCACAAATGTGAAACAGGATCTCCCAGTCTTGGTGCAAACTCCTCCTTGCATAGCTGTGAGAAGGTCTAGAACATATCTGTTTTGGAGTGCCAATAACCTTACTGCTCGGAGCTCTTTATCGCATTGAAGCCATTTACTGTACTGTTTATCGTCTGCATCAGCTCCCATTTTATTATATGCAACCATTTTGCATTTGTATGTGTCTGCAAAGCTGAAACTACTGACACAAAAAACATCTGTCCTGCTTAATAATCAGTGTTCAGGTGGTACATAGTCTAGTGATGCTTCTGATGAGAAATTTCTTTTTTGACTCTACTCACTTCTACAGAACGTTTTTTTCTTCACTTTTGTTCTACTTCACGGATCTCTTTCTCATGTTGGTGTCCATTTTAGGGAAGTTGTCCATCTTCACGTCCTTCTGTGGCACTACGAGTGCTGGCATATTGATTTGTACCAACGAGCAAACTCCTTCCCAGTTAGGTAGCAGCTTTTTTTGTATGCCTTGAATCCACACACCCAATAGTGGTCCATTAATACTGATGTGCCAACCTTAATAGCCGAATGCTTCTCTGTGTACCTACATTGTGTAGTCTCCAACCTTAACTAAACCTTCATTCTGGTAACATAATGCTAGTTTCTTTTGTGGGACTATGGGCATTGGTCCAGCTTCATTGTCCACTCAGGTGAGAAACTTAGTGCTCACATCCCATTCTTTTAGACACTTGTTGTTTTCTCCTTGGACTCTGCTTTTACCAGGGTGTATGCCTTGCTTCCTACTACCTTTCCATAATTCTGCTTTGTATACTTAGCCATACACGAGAATCTCTGCTCTTTCCCAGCATCCTGGTTCTCCTATTTCCTTCACCCACCTCTTCGGGCATGGTAATTCTTTCAGTGTTATTTGTCTCTCCTTTCCTGTGGGCCATCAGTTATGGATTGTATAGCTTGGCCTAACTGTCAATAATTGTTCATGCCAAAAGTCTTTATCTAATTGTCTTCATAGGGAAAGGTTGCCTGAGAAATCCATCTTAATGCTGCTGTCTTCCCTTGGAATCTTCCGCGGTTTGTGACCATGGATAGGTACATTGTGCTCTTACTGCTGGTAATTCAGTTGATATAAACGTTCTCGAGACACTCCTGGCATAGGGGATTGGTGAGCAGACATATCCGCTCTCCCCATTGGTTTCTTTACCTACTTTGGCCATGTGCTTGTACCACTAATTGTTAGACACTCTAGCGGTGTCAGTGCGAAATTGGTCCTCCCATGTTTGTCAGCACTGTGCTTACCTCTCCTTATTGTGCTTACTGTGCTCCCCTGTCCACCAGACCTGGTGGTTCGACCTGCTGGAGTTGGGAGTGGTGTTAGTTGCGGATACAGCGTCAGAACTAGATCCAAGGGATATGCACCAAAAGTGCAAAAATACCACTTCGAAATAAGAGACAAGACGAGATGAGCATGTTTTAATAACCCCCTCCATTACCTGTGCTGCTTGGATCCTTGTGCAGCTTGAAGATATCAGTTGCCCACCTGAAATGAGCAAACAATGAGCTTTACTTTGTTAGTGTTGTAGTAGTTCAAATCCTGTTGATCATATCTGTCATGGCAAAGATGAATAGGTTGTTCCCACACAGCCTTAGTTCTAGGGTCTCTGAGGGTAAGCTTGGGTCAAATATGCTATGAAGACATAATACATATTAGGACGACTTGCTCGGAATCTGTTCGATCTTCTATTAAATTGGACAAATTGGCCTTGGAAGCTATCTGGTTGAGGATTAGTGGGCAGCATGGAAGAAATACAATATAAATGTGCACTTTCATGATTAATGTGTGCAGAAAGAAAAATAACTACCTCACTCTAGATGTGTAGGAAGTCCTTGCCCTAAATCTACTGCCTGTGAGCACATAACCATTGGGTGTCCTCTGCTCGGCAGTGCAAATTCCAAATTCTTTGTTCTTGTTGAAGATCATTGGCCCTGTTGATGTCGTTGCCAGGTGAGGCCAGCACTTATGTCTTGATGTCCCCAAGTTATTCCAAACACTCTTTCCGATTAATTTGACCGCTCTTTCAGTCACTGCGTGAACTTTGTGGGGACCTGTGAACCTGGGTGCATCCCACTGTTTAGAAAAACTCATAAATAGAACCTGGTCTCCTGGGTATACAGGTGGCAGTTTAAGTGAGACCTCTTGGCTTTTGACGCTGTAGCTTTCGTTGCCGGCTTCATGTCCCTCCTGGTGATGTTGTATCAGGCCAGAAATAAGAGGCACTAGCAATCGAGGAAGTTGCATATTCATACATTTCTTGTCCCAATACATTTGCTGCGCTTTCAGCGTCCTTAATTGCTCTAGTGGGAGGAGTCGGGGGAAGTTGCATGCGCTGTCCTGTTACCACCTCGTCTGGGGTTAAAAGGTAGTCGTACCAGTGCCTATTGAGCAGTGCAAACAGGGTTAAGGGTAGACAATGCAACCAACTTTCGTTTTTAGACTCTTCTTAGTTTTGGCTATAGCTTATTTAAGCAAGCCATTGAGGCGTTCACACACCCTGTTTCGCTTTTGGGTGATGAGCACTGGAGAATTTGTGTTGGATTCCCAGCAAGGTTGTAATGTGCTAAAACATCTCATTGGCGTAGTGAGAGCTATTGTCTGACCGCAAGACCTTGCACATTCCCCATCGTGGGAATACTTCCCGGACCAGTAATTTTGCTGCTTCAAGTGCTGGCACGACCCTCGCCCAAAACCCCCTCTGGCAAACCCATTGGCCAGGTGGAGTCAGGACTCGGACCTCTAGAGCCTGGCATCGTCTTCAAAAGCCCTTATGGGGCCAGTCCTGGCTCATACACCATGGCGCCAGGCTCATACACCATGAAAAACAATGGGCTTGGGGACTACTTTATTGTATCGTCAGCCAACATGGAGGCATCCACATAGCTTGGTTCCTAAGAACCAAGCTATGTGGTCTAGTGTTTTGGGTGTGGCAGCCTAGGGACTACTTTACCTGGACTATTTTGTTGGGGCTATTTAAACCACACCCGAGCAAGACAACACGCTTCGCGTTACTTTGCAGCTTGCAACGTGATGCACACCATGTCCAGCTATTCCCTCGACCCTCGGAGATGCAGAACCTGCAAGGAGACAAAAGGAACATCATTAGCAGCAGCATCTTACCTGCAGTCTTAATCTTTAAACACTTGTATCTACTGAGAACAGCTTCCTCGAATCTGCACGCCTCCCAGACAGAACGACCTGAAAGAGGAAGATAGAGGCAACATTAAAGAAAGCAGTAGAGACATTTACAGATTGCGAACTGCTCAAAAGGCTTACCTGGCTGGTCACCTCTCGGCTGGCACCACTCCAGACATTCCACTCGCGCTGAAGAACACCACGACCTACAAGGAAGGAAAACACAGGTTAGCAAAGGCAAGACTTTGCAGCGCTGCGCATAGCACTTACTTACCGCATCATAGCGCTCTTAATGCGCCATCATTTACCAGTCGGGCTCAACCAAGCCAGTTTGTCGCGCTGAAACTCCGCATACCTAAGGGAGAAAAGAGACATTTTAAACCAAGAAAGGCATGCCGGATAGCAACAAAACTAAAGAACAGCAATAAGACCTACCTGAACAATATCAAACGGGCCGGCGTCAGTGAAGTAACTGGACCGCACTTGCCCATGAAAGACAATGCACCCTGCAAAGAAGGCAGGACGGAGAGCACGCCTAATTCTACCACAAGGTGAGGAGAGGGCACCAGAGGGACTGCAATCATACGGGGGTGGAGGGAGGATACTTACCCCAGTCGGTCAGTCTTGAACACAGTCCTCCTGTATTTTCAGGTATAACTTTCCCCGCAGACCACATCAGGGCAAAGCTGAGAAGCATACCAGCGAGTAACACGGCTGGGTGTCGTCCCTGTGGATACCAGGTGAGCGTAACAAGTGCGTCTGGATGAGATAAAGGGCCAGCTTCGATTCAGCGGGAGTATGGGCTCACAACCACTATAGCCTAGCGGTACCCTTGGCAGAGCCAGATCATGTTGACATGGTCAACGTGGAGATGTTGGAATGGACCAACTGGGCTAGTTATGGCTCCTCTCAAAACCATTAATGTCTGACCTTCAGTAAACCGTTTACATGTCAAAATCATGAATTCGGCCACATCTTCTGCCAAGTTGGGATGAACCATGTTTCGAATGGATTGTTTTTCCACGTACTCATCTCGCGATAATTATCCCTCCAGCTGCTTCGGAATTTTTTTTTGACTGGGGCGCTGTCATTCTCCTCAATGTTCGTAGGGGTCCTCCGTTCGACTGTTTTTCTGAGCTAACGCGCCGAGAGAATTGCACTACACTTCGGTTACTCTGTGAAATCGATAGTTATTTCCGTTTGAAAATGTCTTCTTCGGCGACACCTAAGTCGGGCTTCGAAAAGTGCTAATGTGGATCGAAGAGGTTGATCACTGATCCCCCAATGTGTATGTCTTTCGGGCACTGTACCTCCGACTGTGGCTCCTGTCAGGCGATGACCAAAAAGGCTTTCAGGGAGCATAAAGGTACATTGGTGGTGGGGAGGTTGCCTTCAAAGTCTCCTTCGAAGAGTTAAAAAGACTGGCGAGTCGAGGCATTCTTCTCGACATAAAAAAATCTAAGCTGTCTTGATCGAGAAGTCGATCACACCATTCTTCATCTTTGAAAAAGGCCAACAAACTTAGTCATAGGTCGCCTTCGGCCTCCAGTGATTCTTCGCCTGAGGTAATCTGGTGTCCAACTAGATCAGACTCCCCTGCTAAATGGTATGCGTTTCGTAGTGAGATGCTTAAAATATTTGAGCATGCAGCCTCGACCCTCACTCCCCACCTCCGCCTTTCAAAGGACAAGCAGAAAGCCCATGCCCCTTTCAATCTGCAAAAAGAAGACAAACGGAAGTTGAAGACAAAATCTTCGAAACCAAGCCTTAAGCTGGTTCTACATCGAGAAATCTAGATCCGATGAGAAATCGTCAAGGGCTCCGATGTGTCGGGAACCTAGCACATCGAAGTTTCTGTCAAAGCACAAGAAGTTACGCCTTCGCTGACTCTGTTGGCGGCAGAGCCATCAACTATCTAAGTTGATGCTGACTAAAGCGATCCCGACTTCGAAGTCATTGTCGATAATTACTTCAACATTTTGTAAGCCAGTGGTGGTACAGGAAAGGTTTTCAAACCTCTGCCTTAAAAACATACCTTCGAAGGGATTGTTTCCTCCGACGTATTCCTTATCTTGATAGATTACTTCCAGCTTTCTGGCCTCGGAATTTCTTTTCAGTAGGAGGCGCTGCACGTCGACGTCCCTCGAGTTGGTGCCCCTCGACAGCCTCCGTATCGGCGCCGACGTCGTCATGCGTATAAATACTCGCGCAGCGTCCGTTGCTCAGTTCCGTTTTTCCGCGCTTTGTGGGCCTCGGAATAGTGTTGCTCAGTTCTTACTTCAAGTAGCTTCTGGTTATTCCTCGAAGATATCTTACTCTATTCGATGGCCTCCTCATCTGAACCGTCGACCCCACGGTCCGGCTTCAAAAAGTGTTGATTGTGGAAAGAAAATGTCATTGACGGATCCTCACATGATCAGTTTGTGGTGCCTGGGACCGGAGCACCATTGTTCAGAATGCGAGGACTGCATGTCCATGACGGCAAAAGCCTTGAAGGAGCGTAAGGGGAAGCTCGAAAGGGGTAAGACTCAAAACTTCTACTCCTTCGAAAGTTTACTCGGCAGAGTCAAGACATTAGTCTCCTTGCTGTCACAGGAAACATTGCTGTTCGAGGTCTCGAAGCGGTTCCTATCAGTCTTTGAGATCCAAACACTCGAAAAAGAGGCGTCGTAGATCACCCTCTTCTTCGTAGATCACCCTCTTCTTCGTCTTCTGTTTCCTGGGATTGGGTCACCTGCCCCACGAAACACAGTTCTCCAGCAAAGTGGGTGGAATTCCATAAAAAGATGCTTCGCATCTTCGAGAAAGCTTCCTCGACCCCCTCGGAGACAGCTAAAGGTGATACCCTGGGTGAAAGACCCAAAAAATCAAAACGCTGCGAGTCGTTGCATCCGGCGAAAGAAACTGCCCGAGGGCGTCATGGACCCTTGAGCAAAGGCAGTAAGACCGCGTCATCAACACCATTATCGAAGGGCCCATCGACGCACAGATCGGTCAAATCGACGCCGTCTTCGACGCCGATGCCAATGCCGATAAAGGACCAACCTACTGCTGTCACTACTTCGCTGTCATTAGTCATACCGAGGAATTCGACCATGACCTCGAGTGTCATCGATAACCTCGACGACTCAGAGTAGGATTCCGATCCTCTCGAGTTCTTCGAGGTCTCTTCATACCTTTTCGACACATTTTTCGGTTTCTTCGAAGCCTTTGACTTCCGCGTTGACAACTTCGACGTTTTCTCAACCGGTTACTACAAGCTTGGCCCCTTCTGCTCTAGAAATGGGTTTTAAGCCATTCCCAAGGTCGGATTATTTCAGAGCCGTGTCCTCTATTTATGAGGAAGGGGAGGATTCTGATCATGAAAGACCTTTTGGGTTGCACAGGACTAAAACACCTGTACCAGAGGAATTTATCTCTGAAGAGAATAGGTTGAAGGATCTTCAAGAATCCTTACATGATGCAAGTGGGTTAGATACTTCCCCAGAAGTGGAATTTGCTAAACCAGACCCAGGGGAACATGCTGAGACCCCTTACAGAACTTTAATTATTCTCAAGCCCCTCTGGCCCCAAAACAACCTGACAGGCATGCTCCGTGCACCACCCTTCTGCAATTTTCTGCCTCTGCAGGCACACCACCAATCTCGCGCATGCACCTTGGTTCACCGCCACTGGACAACCTCCTCTGTCAACTTTGAGTTTCTCAACACCACTTCTACAACACCTTGTGCTCTCCAAGGCCTATGGCCAGACCTAATGGGTGACGTTACCAATTCACTCAACAAGGTAGTGTTAAAGGTCACTGACAACGCTCACAATGCTACTGTCCCATTACACAAACCCAACATGAACCCACAGCGGTCTTCCTGCCTCCTAACAGGGGGGTACCAATATTCTTTGTTTTCAATCTGTATCTACAGCGTCACCTTGCAGAGAACCCCCCCAACCCCCTCCCCCTAGACTTAACTAGAAGAACGCCTTCTGGAATCTAGGCCAGCTCCCTTTGCTAAACCTTACATGGGATACCATCATCTGACCTGAGCTAAAAGCCCAATCCACAGGTCATCTGCTATTTACATAACTTTTGTCATCCATACCCTTAAGTCAATAGTTTAGGTTATTCACCAGAACTTTTTTCCCTTAAGACTGAATGTAACCTTACCAAAACAATGACATCTACCTCGGTTCCTTTCCCTACTATGCTTGACAATACTCAACACTACTAGACAATACTCGACAATATTCCTTGCTACCCTAACACCCCCTGTTACTTTCCCATTCTCCCTAGTTGCCGTGTGGCTGAGTCAATACTTACTCGGTGATCAACTGACGCTGTTCAGCGTCTGGGTCTCCCAAAGTTGCCATGCCAACCTTCTTGTCTTTTAGACTACTTGCGGATCACAGGCAGGATATTTCCAAGCTGGCTCCTGCCAGCCTCTGTACGGGGGTCTACACCCCGTCTTGGGTCCCGCAGCCCTCCAGGTGCTGCACCGGAAGAGGCGGCTCTATACAGAACGGGCGTAGTCAACCATACCTTTGCTACCAACTTGTTGGTGAGGGCTGGTATGCCAGAGGTCTGGGGGCTACTACGAGCACGCCCATTCAGCTCCTAACAACCCTGCCCCCAGATCAAACTGAGGACTCAGCCAAGTGCAAGTTAGAACTGCCGTTTATTACAAAAACCGGCAGGGATCATACAGGACCTTCAAAAAGCTCCAGAATCACAATTCAACAAACGTGTCACCTTTTTACTGCAGTATAGCGTCCGCACCTGGGACCTCCCCAAAAACGTACAACATGTACTCATTGGGTGCTCGGCATGGTAGACAGTATAGCTTGCCCTTGTACATCTTACTCAATTGGTCCTTCCATGTCAGGTGGCTGGCGTGCCCCCTTCCCCCAAGAAACTATCTATTACATTGTTGCAGGGTCGCAGGATTATCATTGGCTTTTGCCCCCTGCCATCTACCCCTGGGTTTCTGTCCTCTGATTGGCTGGAACTGGTCTCCTTGGGCCTGGGACCCAGTTCTGTTCACAGCCCTCTCTGCACCTCTTCAAGATGTGAAATTACTGTTCCCAATGTATCTGGTAGCAACACAACTTTTGCCTACGAGAGTGCCCTCCACACAGCAACATTGTTAACTTTGATGTTTCACTTGTCTAGTTTGCTGAAAACTGTTCGACTTCTAACCACGGAGAATGACCATTGGCTAGCTTGGCCGCATCACGTGGTTGAGGACCACAACATCGAGCTCTTCTTGTTTGCAATTATGAGGATATATTCTGTTTTTCTGCAGGTGGCCCCTTGTCATAAGTTTGGAATGTATTGCTTGTCCATGACCTTGGCTGTGAGCCCTGGCCTTCCTGCTGTGTGCAGCCTGGTTCTGCTCTTATCTCGACCTGTGGCTGAAGGCGTGTGCGATTTTCATTACTTAAACTGATTTCTACACACTTATAGTGCTACATTTCCTATAGGTTAGCCTTATTTGGTCCTGCCAGGCTCCTTGTATAGTCCTGTAGTTCAATAGGGCTAGTTGCCTTGAGCATCTGCAAGCTTGGTCTGCATTTCTTCATTGCCTTGCGTTTAGCGTTTCTGCACTTGGCTAATGAGAAAAAATAATACAAGCTTTGACTGCATATATATGTATCTGTCCTCGATCTACAAATCTGTGTAAGCATGTTCAAATGGATTGTGTCCTCCAAAGTATTCCTCATCTTTGACATGTCATGTCCAACTTCAGCTGCTTCGGAAAAGAAATTCGGCAGTGGGCGCCATGCGTCGAGTCGATGTCCCTCGAAGGCCTCCGACAAGGGTGACGTCATCCAAGGGTATATGTGGCACACGCAGCACCTGTTGGCCTCAGTTCCGTTTTTCTGCAAATGCGTTTGCATCATGAGAAACTGTGCGCCTCATAGCAAGGAAGCCATGTGCGAGTTCCTTCAATCTTGATTAAATTCTGCAGATAGCATCAGCAGGTCCATGGCTACCAGCACCGTAATGCGCAGATATGCTTTTTTGCGAAAGTCTGGTTTTGCACCCGATGTGCAGACTAGACTTCTCAACATGCCATTTGATGGGTCTCATCTTTTTTGGCAGCAAGGCTGACTAGAGTCTTGAAGTTGCAGACCTCGAAGGCTACGGCCAAATCTTTAGGTCCCGCTGCTAGGCAACCTCAGCCTTTTCGTCCTAGCGGACAACCTTAGAGGGGTAGATCTTTTTGATGTTACTCCTCATTTTGAAGGGTGAGAGGAATGGCCAGTCGGAGGCCAAAGAAAAGTCTTTGTGGTGGACGAGGTAGAGGGGACAACAAGCTCAAGAAGCAGCCACTTTACCATCGGCCTCTGCAACAGCTGCTACAAAACCACTCTGAGGGCTTGACTCACAATTCACCAGTGGGGGGGGGGGGTGGTCATGCCTCCGCTATGGGCGCATACATTTGCGATCAATATGGACCTTATTTCCCATTTGCGAGACTTTGGTGCTTTTCTATTTTTCCCAACAAACTACACTTACCACAATGCACTTGGCTATAACCATCTATTACTGGCCATTCCTATTCTCCATCTTCGGAACTACAATCCCCAGAAGCCCTAGGGATCTGCTCTGCTTCCACCAGCTCAGGAACAGAGAGGGAGGTGACAGATTGTCTGCAGGTGTGCTTATCCAGGTGCGACCAATTAGCCTGCCTCTCTGCTGGGCAGGGTGGTATAAAAGCTGCTGCCTGCAGGGGCTCAGTCTCTTGCATTAAGAGTCTTTCCGGCACCTCTTTTGATTCGAGCTACGAATCTTGTATGCGGTTCCTACTTACTCAGGCTTTGGATCCAGTGCCCTGCCGGGCTCTCTGCTTTGCAGCCGATCATGCTCTGCTGCTTTCCAGCCTCCTCCAGTGTCCTGCCGGGCTCTCTACATTGCAGCCGATCACGCTCTGCTGTTTTTCAGCCCCCGCCTTTGCCCTTCCGGGCTTTTGCCTTGCAGCCGATCACGCTCCGCTGCCTTCAACCTACAGCCTTCGTCCGCTGGACTTCCAATCTAGCAGCCCTCTTCAGTCCTCTGCAGCCTGCTACAGTTATCGACCCTGCTCCTCTGAGCTTACTCCTTGCTGCCCGGTCCATCTGGCTCCTTGCCGCGCAGCCTGCTTCTCTCCGCTGCCAACAGCCCTTGTACTCGGGGTTTCCTACCTTGCAGCCAATCACGCTCCGCTGCTTGCTACCTACAATCTTTGTCCGCTGGGTTCTCAGGCTAGCAGCCCTCTACAGTCCTCTGCAGCCTTCTACGGTCAGCGGCCCTGCCCCCCAGGGCTCACTCCTTGCTGCCCGGCCCTTCTGGGCTCCTTGCCGTGCAGTCTGCTTTACTCTGCTGCCCTAAGCCCTTTCCCACTGGGCTCCCTACCTTTACAGCCCTGTTCCTGTGGGCTTGCTCATTGCTTTCCTGCTCCTCTGAGCTCTCAACCTTGTTCTCTACTGTCCTCTGCTATCCAATCCTGTTATACGACTTTACCTTCATTTCCTTCTGCTAGTTTGCTATCGACTTCCTTTTTCCTGGATATGTCTGTTAGTATCTTCTCTTGTACTGTTTGTAGATCCTTTTGTACAGAGCTTGTCTGTTGGTTTCCGTCAGGCAACCTCTGCCCCTTCCCTTGTCTCGTTTCTACGTTAGACACCCATAGCTGCTGTTCCAAGCTATGAGCAAACAGCGTGGGCCTCTGTTATAGCAAACTGTGCAGAAGGCTAGAGTTTTCCTAAGGTCTGTGGAATACTTTTTTCCTAAATCTGCATACACCCTTAGAGGGAATCCATTCTGTTGTACCTTATACCTTGCTACACTTGCCTACTCTTAGTTCTCATTACTTTCGCTGTGTGTAGTTATCTGTCCACCTTACTTCGGCACAACCACCCAAATCCTTCCTGGGTGTCCTGTGCCACTCTTTACAGGGTGTCGTCCGTGACAGGGGGTGCACACTGTCGCAGCATCTAGAAGAATGGCAAGACATTACTTCAGATGCTTGGGCTCAGGAAACAGCCCATGGTTACTCCCTTCCTTTTCTATAAAGGAGCCTCAGAACAATTACCAGGGAAACACTGAGGATTCCAGATACACTACTTGTGCGGGAAATGTTAACCCTGCTAGAGAAAGGTGCTATAGAACTGGTACCTGTAGCGGAGAGGAACAAGGGTTGGGATTCCCCTTATTTTTTTATTCCCAAAAAGGACGGAAGACTGAGACCCATCTTAGACTTGATACCTGAACAAGTTCCTCAGGAGGGACAAATTCAAGATGGTCACATTTTCTCAGATCCTTTAGGGCCTCCAAATACAGGATTGGTTGGGGTCATTGGACCTTCAGTATGCTTATTTTCATGTGCCAATTCATCTCAAGCACAGAAAATACCTGAGGTTTGCAGTTGGTGGCTTGCATTATCAATTTCGTGTTCTGCCATTCAGACTGACCTCCGCCCCAAGCGTTTGCTCCAAGCGTTTTCACCAAACTCATGGCGGTTGTGGCAGCGAGTCTCGGGAGAGGGAGGATTCAAGTCTACCCCTACCTGGACGATTGGCTGATCAGGGCGAGTTCTCCCAAACCGGTATTGGATCATTTCAACGTTACCTGCCACTCGCTCCACAGGCTGGGCTTCTCCCTCAATTACAAGAAGTCCCATGACACCTTTCCAAACGCTCCAATACATCAGAACTGTCATAGGTACATCTTTGGGAAAGAGCTCGCCACTCGAGGTGAGGGCTCAAGACATTCTTCAGATGGTTACCAAATTTCAGAGTGCCCAGAGTCTTCCGGCCTTTGATTTTTTTGAGGTTGCTAGGCCTCATGGCATCCTGCATTTATCTGGCGCCAGAGGCTTGACTGAGAATTATCTAACTTCAATGGGCTCTCTGAAAACAATGGTCCCAATTCTCAGGAAAGATGTCGGACCGACTTCAGATTCCAACCAGTCTCACAGGATCTTCTCTGGTGGGCCTGCGAGGAAACTATTCTGAAGGGAGAACCTTTTTGACAACCATGGCCGCAGATTACAGTAGTGACTGACACCTCACTCTCGGGGTGGGGCAGCCCATGCCAACGATCTGACAATCGGCAGTTGTTGGTCTCCATCGCAGTCCAAACTACACATCCATCTTTTGGAGCTGAGAGCAATCCGACTAGTGCTGAAGGCTTTCCTGCCCTCTGTACGGGGAAAAGAATGTCCTGATAATGACGGACAACACAGTGGCCATGTACTATCTCAACCATAGAGGCGGCGTAGGGTCACTTCCACTGTGCAGAGAAGTAATGCAGCTCTGGTACTGTGCAATTAGAGAAGGAATCTCCCTATCAGCAGTTCACCTAGCAGGGGAGGAGAACATGGCAGCGGATGCTCTGAGCAGGCAGAGCAGAGTCTCCCACGAGTGGGTACTAGCTCAGGATATTGATATATTTCTATCACACTCGTACACAAGTGTTTCAGAGCGCGACAAGGGAGGGGAACAGGAGAGAACAAAAACGATCTTACTAGGCCCAGTGACAATGAGAGAGCGCAAGTGCATGGGGGAGGTGAAATGTGCATGGAGGGGGGAGAAGTGGAAAGTGTGGAGCAAAGGAGAAACTGATGATGATGATGATGATGATGATGATAAAAGTAATGCAGTAAGCATTTGGCTAGTGCTGGGTTTAAGGCAGCAGGCAGGGTAGGTCTGATAAGTGCAGGAAGAAAAAAGGGGACAGGGGACTGTGTATACAGATAGAGGCAGTGCGGGAGGGTGGCAGGGTGAGCAGGTACCTGGTGCAACTGAGAGGTTCACCGTATAGAAACGGGGAACAAACTGGGGCACAGCAATATGCAAAAAAGTGTAATTTTTTTTTGTCGCAAGATTATTACATTGATTCCTTCAAACTTTAAGATTCAGGTAAGTAAGAAATGAAGTACCAATCAATTCCTTGTATTGCATCAGTATATTTTTTCAATCGTGATGGAAACATATTCTTCATAAGCACATAAACAAATAACCAAATTTCTTTTCAAGAAAATATATATAATCACATGGTTTCTTTTAAAAAAAAACTCAATTCAAATCTTTATACATTTGTTACAACACAAACATATTTCTTTCATAAACCATAATTCTTCACATTTTTCATATCAAAAAGTGTCCCTATAACTTGATGGGTGACTGTCACAATTCCTGTGTGACTGTTTATGGATGTTGTATCCTATCCTTAACTACGCGTTTTGGGTGCTTCTCGCCCTTTAGGTTTGTGTATTGGGTTTAATGGAATCTGATATTCTGAAAAAAGATGATAAAAATTCTTAGTTCTGCATTCTCCCTCTTTGCAAATTATGCTCATAAGTAATGTGCGCTCACTACTACTAACCTTCAGAATGGTACTGGGTCCATACAGGAAAGCCTCTATTGAATAGACTTGTGTTGGATACTGAAACATGTACAAACATTACTTTAGTGCTATGCTCAATATTGTGGTGGCGCACAGAGGGACATAGCGCTCAAAATAGCGCTGGGTCCCCATGTCAGCCATCTTTATGCCAAAAGGCTACTGCATCTTGGATGTAATAAAAGGTAACTCTTACCCCAAAGGTGCTGTGTATTCTATTGTGTTCGTAGAGAAGGAATACAAGTGGTCTCCATGATACGTGGGCTGGATCCTAAATATCAAATTGAAAAATATATGTATAGCCCGAAAGTGTATTGAATGGGGCCAAATACCTCGCTGTTATATAGTTCACAAATGATGCCTACCTGTGTGCGGGCCCAGTATTATGAACTGCTTCAGCTGAAGAAGTAGAAAGGCAATGTTGCGTCTGAACGTCGCCATGTTTCTTTGAACTGTTCAGTGGCGGTTACTCCTGTAGGACGCGGATCCCATGACGGGGGTAAATAATCCTAAACATACAGGAAAACAGGGTATTACACCTGTTGGGGCACTCTCAGGGCATGGAAAACCTGACGGTTATAGCCAGCTCGCAATGAGAATTCCCCTCTGACCACCGCGGCATACTAAGTGCTGTTGGTGTGTTGCTAAGCAACCGCTTGAGACTTCCTGTGTATTGTACTTTTTTCTATGTGTATTACCTCTACTCGGAGCGCCATTTTGGAAGGGATTTATGCTCATTAGTTTTGACTAACCAGCTTGCAAAGAGAATTCCGCTCTAATCACTGCAGCGTTCTCGGTGCTGTTGGTGTGTTGCTCAGCAACTGCTAGAGACTTCCTGTTTGTTATACCTATTCTCCAGCATGGGGTCTGGCATGGATTCACATGCTCATGAATATTCCCCGTTAGGCTGGGAATCCTCGGTAAAGAAAAAATCAGTATCAGTTTTGTTTCTGATCTCTTTCGTAGTAGTAACCGATCTCTGCGTCATACTGACCACAGCCAATGACTGCCCTCTACCTAAGCCCCGCCTCTGGCAGCCATCTTCAGATTTTTACCACACGTTAAAGTGTTGGGATCCTCGTGCTATTGCTCTCGAGCGTTAGTGCTATTTTTCATGTTTTTTCTCGAAAAGAGAGCAATTTTTTGGTCAAAAGAGCCTCAAGCTCCACCGTTTCTTCATCCGATCAACGGGGACCCGTGTCGGATTCGTTGACGCCCCTCAAGGGTGAAGTTTTCGTCGAGCCACGCTTTTGGAGGACTCCAGAAGTTTCTCAGGCCCATCTCGAACATGGCCCAGGAGAAGGGAAGCTCGACGCCCGGAAAGCTGTTCAGGGTCTGCCCTGGATGCCAGCTTCAGAATGTCTTCAAGGAGGATGAACACTCTCTTTGCCTTTACTGCCTACATGAGGACAAGACGCACGTGGAGAAGGACTGTG
This sequence comes from Ambystoma mexicanum, assembly GCF_040938575.1. NCBI lineage: Eukaryota > Metazoa > Chordata > Amphibia > Caudata > Ambystomatidae > Ambystoma > Ambystoma mexicanum. Next base: position 106,607,183 of record NC_090938.1, on the reverse strand, counting down.
CGTTTTGCGGCAATATGTCGGAGCGGACCATGAAGGACCGCCATCAACGTCTCAACAACTGGCTGGAAGGAAAGAGCCCGTCAGGCGAGAAGAAGTCGAAGTCCGAGCGGTCTTCTAAGACCTTTGAGGGCGCCCCAGCGACGGGGGTCCAACGGAAGGCCAAGCACTGCGAGTCCGCTGGCACCGGGAGCGCCGAACGGTCAGGCTCTACGGGCGCCAGGCAGGGCGCATCCTCCCCGGGCCAACGCTCTGGCTCGGGTAAGAGGAAGGCCGAGCACCCGGCGAAACTCCTGGAGAGACCCCGGTCGTGCCCTAAGGCCCCATCGGAGGGGGAGCGAGGTGGTGACCCTCCCCCCAAGGCGGTGAGCGCACCTAAGGTGGTGAAAGCCTTGATCCATCCGGCCAAGGCCTCTATCGAGACAGTTGCGGCGGCCCTGGCTCAGCCTGTGGAGGCTACACCAGTGGTGGCGACCCCGGGGCCCAGAATCTCCCTGCCACCGCGGAGGGAGTCCTCTTTCGTGCCCATCGACAGGACCCCTGTGAAACCTCCGACGGAGAAGAAAAAGGGGGGCAGGAGGTCGTCGTGGACTCTGCCTCAGCCTCTGAAGAGGAGCTGATTGAAGTCTTAGGCCACGGCTCTGGCGTGGAAGAAGGCCATCCTGTCGGAGGCGACCCCGACGTGGAAGACGACGAGGGCGTCGAGGATGCCGACGGGGCTCCTGATCTCCCGTCGGATCTCCCTCAACTAGTGCCGCAAGACAAATCAGCGGCCATTTTGTTGGCTATACAGTCCTTATGCTCGGAGATAAGGACGAGACTGCCGTTCCACCAACGGAGGAACCGCTCCCGACGGGGAACCCGCAGCCAGGCCCTTCTGGGAGCCCTCCCCCTAAGAGAAGGATTCACCCTCCACCTCCTTTTCAGCCATCGCGCCCTGTTCAGCCCGCCTCCCTGTCCACGACACGTGGGGATGATACGGGGACTGACACGGCTGCGACGGGTACAGACGAAGAGGTTTACGACGAGGATTTCCCGTCGTCACCTCCCACCCGAGCTTCCCCGCCCGACGAGATTGGATCGTTTCACTCCATGATCTCCAGGGCATCCGAGCTTTTCCAGCTCTGCCTGGACGAGAAGAAGGAAGGTTTCCTTTATCAACGGCGCGAGACCAAGAGGAAGACGGTCCTCGCTGTACCTCTACTAGACGATATTTGGGATGAGGGCCTCGCCCTCCTCAAGAACCCATCCACGACGTCGGCTAGCAGGGATCTGTACAAGAAGAAGTACCGGGTCCCGGACGCGGCCCCCTTGTGCCTTCAGGCACAGCCGACCCCGGACTCGGTCGTCTCTGCGGCGGCCAGGAAGAAAGCGGGGGGGGGGGGAAGCCCCTCTACATCAACCTCCCCGCCGGACGGCGAGGGAAAGAAATTAGACACGATGGGACGCAGAGTCATCTCGTCGGCAGCGACGACGATTAAGGCGGCCAATTCCTTGGCTATCGTAGCCCGCTACGACAGGGAGTTGTGGTACAAACTGGCCCCCCCTGCTGGACTTCCTACCAGACGACAAGAGGGCGGAAGCCCTAGAGATCTTGCAGGAAGGAGAGGTGGCTTCGGACCACGCCATCACGATTGCGACGGACATCGCTGACACTGGATTTCGCCAGTTGGGCAACGGCGTGTGCCTTAGGCGGCGTGGATGGCTCAAGGCTACTGACTTCCGTCAGGACGTGCAGACCCAGAGTCTTGGACATGCCGTTCGACGGAAACAACCTGTTTGGGAAAACAGTGGACGATTCCCTTCAAGCCATCAAGGCAGACACGGAGACGGGCCGGGCTCTTGGGGTTCTCCAGCAACGGCGGCCGCCCTTTGGGAGCGGCAGAGGCAAACAGAGAGCCTCCAAAGGTTCCAGCGGCGGATTTTCCACCTACCGTCAAGCGGCCCGTTCGTCGTCACAGGAAGCTTACAGGGGACGAGGCAAGTCAGGCGGACCCCGCCATCGTCGCCAAGAAGGACAAGGCGGCAAGGCCTCGTCGAAGCAGGACTGAACCGGCCGTGGGGTCGGGCCCCCACAGAAGCACCCCGGTGGGAGGCCGGCTGGCGAGCTTCGTCAGAGTGTGGGAGTCCATCTCCACCGACCGTTGGGTGCTGGACGCCCTAGCTCAGGGTCACGTGCTCGAGTTTCTAAGGAGGTGCCCGCGCGTCCCCCCTGTGGCCAGGAAAGAACATCACGTCCCTCAACTTCTCTTGGAGGTAAAGGCGATGCTCAAGAAGGGCGCCATCGAGCTCGTCCCAAAGAGGCTTAGGGGCTCCGGAGTTTACTCAAGATACTTCCTCGTGAAGAAGACGGGAGGATGGCGTCCCATCCTGGACCTGCGACGACTGAACAAATTTATGAAGGCACAGAAGTTCCGGATGGTCACCCTCCAACACGTCCTGGGTCAACTGGAGGAGGGCGATTTCCTGTCGTTGTTGGATTTGGAGGATGCCTACTTCCATATTCCCATCCTAAAGGGACACCGAAAGTTTCTCAGGTTCGTGGTCCAAGGGCGTCACTACCAGTTCAGAGCCCTTCCCTTCGGATTGAGGTCGGCACCCAGGGTGTTCACCAAGTGCCTCGCATCGGTGGCGGCGCAGCTGCGCCGAGAGGGGATCCACGTCTACCCCTACCTGGACGACTGGCTCATCCGAGCAAAGACGAAGGAGCTCGCCGTGGAGCACACGGCAAGGACCGTCCAACTACTCACGGACCTGGGATTCTCCATAAACTATGCCAAGTCCCACCTGGTGCCCGCGCAGGACGCACTGTTTCTGGGAGCGAGGCGCGACAGTGTCGCTTCTGGCCTCTTCGTCCGAGGAAAGGACGAGGGCCATCTTGGGCAAGGTGCAGCGGATGCTGGTTGCGGACGCTGCCAGGGTGAGGTCCATCAAGTCCCTCCTCGGAATGATGTCTTCTTGCATTTACCTCATCCGCCTGTGCAGGCTCCGGATGCGCCCGTTGGAGGAGTTCCTGGATGCGCGCTGGATCCAGACGACGGGCAGCTTCGAGGAGAGGATCACACTCGACGAGAGTTTCCGACGAGCGATCCGGTGGTGGGGCACCCGCGCGCATCTGACGGCGGGCATGGACTTCCAGACCCCCGGCCACCAGGAGACAGTGACCACGGATGCCTCCCTGGAAGGGTGGGGAGCGCACACCGAAAATCTGCACGGGAGAGGCCTTTGGCTTCCGACGGAGAAGTCCCTCCATATCAACGTCCTGGAGCTCCGTGCAGTGTTTTGGGCCCTCAGGTCTTCTTCCGTCCCTCAAGGGCAAGGTGGTGAGGATCTTCACCGACAACACCACCACCATGTTCTACATCAGGAAGCAGGGCGGAACCAGGTCCCCAGCCCTGTCCAAGGAGGCGCAGGATCTGTGGCATTGGGCCGTCGCCCAAGGGATGTTTCTGGTGCCGTTTCATCTGGCAGGGATAAAAACCATCGCCGACTCGCTCAGCAGAGAGCTGCGCTAGTGCCACGAGTGGGAATTACGACAGGATCTAGTGGACCGGCTCTTCCGACGGTGGGGCACACCCCAGATCGATCTGTTCGTGACGGCGACGAACTCCAAGTGCCGGAGGTTCGCCAGCAGGTTTCCCCAGCCGAGGAGCATGGGCGATGCTTTCTCGTTCCCCTGGGAGGGCCTGTCTCTATACACGTTCCCTCCATTGTCATTGCTGATCCGGCTCATCAACCAGCTCAAGAGGTCACGGTGCAGGATGATCCTCGTCGCACCTGCGTGGCCGAGGCAGATATGGTTCCCGGACCTTCTGGACTTGTCAGCGTCCCTGTCAATCAAGCTGCCAGTGGACCCGGATCTTCTCTCCAGGGAAGGAGGCGCCATCCTCCATCACGATCTGAAGTCGCTGAACTTGCAGGCCTGGCTCCTGCAGCGCTAGAGTTTGGAGGATACGACATACCGGCCGACTGCAGAGAGGTTCTTGCAAAGGCCAGGGCGTCCTCTACTCTTAAATGCTATGGACACAAATGGAAGAGGTTCTCTGTCTGGTGCCACGCACAGAAGATTAACCCTCTACGGATTACGGCTCCCCAGGTACTGCCGTACCTTCTGACGCTGGCCAAGGCTTGACTGGCGCACGCGTCCATCAAGATTCATCTTGCTGCAATCTCCCGATACACCAGAACCACGGGGCGGATGTCTTTTTGGTCTCATCGTCTGGTGAAAGAATTCATGAAGGGACTGTTCAGATCGTTCCCGCCGGTGAAGGCTCCGGCTCTGGCCCCGGCGTGGGAGCTCAACGTGGTGCTGACCAAGCTCATGGAACCTCCGTTCGAGCCTCTGCACTCGACTCCGTTTTAGTTCTTGTCGTGGAAAACAGCGTTTCTTGTGGCCATCACCTCCGCACGAAGAGTGGGAGAGATCCAGGCCCTTTCCTGCAAGCCCCCGTACTTGTTTTTTCTCGACACGAGGGTAGTGCTCAGGACGCACCCTTCCTTCATGCCCAAGGTGCCGTCGGAATTCCACCTCAACGAACCCTTGGTGTTGCCTGTTTTCTTCCCGTCGCCGGCCGAAAGGACTTTGGATGTGGCTAGAGCGCTGATGTTTTACGTGGACCGCACAAAGTGTTTTCGGAAGACGTCACAACTTTTTGTGAATTTTGGACCTGTCAATCAGGGGAAGGCTCTCTCAAAGGCCTCCATTTCCAGATGGCTCTCCGGCTGTATCATGTACTGTCATCGGTTGGCAAACCGACCACTGCCTGGCCGTCCGAGAGCCCATTCCACCAGAGCGATCGCAGCTACCACGGCATTCCTATCTGGTGTGCCCTTGCTGGACATCTGCAGGGCTGCTACGTGGAGGTCGACGCACACGTTCACGAAATTCTACTGCGTCGATCGGGATTCCAGGGAGGAGTCCAGGGTCGGCCACGCAGTGCTGCACAATCTGTTCGCCTAAGGTGAGCAGGATGTAAGAATTGCTTAATGTTGATGTAATGCTTAATGTTGAGCCTTTGCCACCTCCCGTGGTTGTGCATGTGTGTACTGCTATGTATTCTTTATTCATGAGCATGTGAATTCATGCCAGACCGCATGCTGGAGAAGGAACAAGTTACTTACCTGTAACTGTTCTCCAGCATGGGTCTGGCATGGATTCACATGCGAACCCTCCCGCCTACCCCTCTGTAGCTCTTAACTTGGTCATACTGCCACTTCACGTGCTACCAAATCTGAAGATGGCTACCAGAGGCGGGGCTTAGGTAGAGGGCAGTCATTGGCTGTGGTCAGTATGACGCAGAGATCAGTGATTGGTTACTACTACGAAAGACTGATCAGAAACGAAACTGATACTGATTTTTTCTTTACCGAGGATTCCAAGCCTGACTACGGGGAATATTCATGAGCATGTGAATCCATGCCAGACCCATGCTGGAGAACAACAGTTACAGCTAAGTAACTTGTTCCTTCTATGTTGCCTGTAATTTGAGCATCATTTTAGAAGGCTTTACGCTCATTAGTCTGACTGCCAGTGACTGTTGTTTCTTCTCTCTTGTCTGCTCTAGACATCTATTTTCTAATACACATTAGGGTAACCTGTATAACAACAAGATGCATTACTTCAATATCCTTTGATACATGTTCGCATAATGAGAGTATCAGTTTGTATGATATTCGCTACAAACATGTCTGCTATTTATAACTCCTCCAGTCCCCGTCATTCCTCATGTAATAAGGGGGTTGCGCAGATTCAGGAAACACATGATCCTAATTGCCCCAGATTGAGCCAGGAGGATGTGGTACCCAGACCATCTGGACATGTCCATCGGTCCTCGGATGTGTCTTCGATAATGAGAGGACCTTATCTCGCGAGAGGAGGGTCAGGTTCTCCATCCAGAGGTTAAGAGTCTCAACCTTCATGCTTGGTTTCTGAAAGGCTGAGATGCAAGGATTGGGACCTCCTGGATGACATAATGTAGGTGTTGCTTTCGGCCAGAAGGCCAGCAACAAAGTATCTGTACCATTGCTCTTGGAATACGTTTTACAAATGGTGCAAAGAAAAGGATGTTGATCATTTTCAATGTTTTTGCTTTCCTTGGCCAAAAAGGGCCTTCAGGTTGGCACCAGTAAGGGCTACTTGGCAGCGCTGTCAATCTAGAAGTGCTCATCAGAAGAATGCTCTTATTTCAAGATCACACTAGTGACTCAATGTCAGAATCCGCCTCTACTTGCCCTTGTAGTGTAGACGTCGGATTCTTCACAACAATATAACCTACTGTCTGTCAGAAAACAAGACCGTAGGATCTATTCTTTGAAACAATGGATCACATGAACACAGATTGAAGAAAGGAGCCGGAACCGGCAGAAGACCTGAGAGAGGAGGGACACTAATCCTTTATTCTCAGAGAGCTGTGGAAACACATAGTATGGACCCAAAGACTAACCTTAGGAAAATTAAGGACCAAGCTGCTGAAGCACCAACTGGGAGTTCGGTCTGCTGGGTAGTTCCTCTTAAGTATTACTACGAAATCTGTAAGACAAGTACCCATTAGTTAACCACTGACCAATATGTCTGTCAGAGCGTGTATGTGTAGAATCCTAAACAGACTTTGGGGAGGTGTCTTACCGTGGAATTCGGTGGCTTTACTCAGTGTGCCTGTGTGTCGCACTAGGTACATGGGAGAAGCGTGATGTAGAGACAGTAGTAGAACATAGATTCCTGACACTCAGTTTCTAAAAAAGCTCACTAATTTGTTCCCTCCATTTCAACGTTCCCGTTTGGGACCTTAACCTGGTTTTGAAATTCCTGATATGTGCTCCATTTGAAACTTTGCACACAGGTCCGTTAAGGTGGTTAACCTTTAAGACAATACTATTGGTAGCTCTAACATCAGCCCGTAGAGTGAGCGAGTTGCAGGCACTTTCATCAAGGCCTCCCTTTACCATATTCCATAAGGACAGGGTTGTTTTAAAGGTAAAACCCTCCTTCTTGCCAAAGATAGTTTCAGAATTTCATTTAAGTCAGAAAATTGTTCTGCCTTCACTCTGTCCTCCACCTCATCCTAGTAAGGAGGAGGAAAGGCTCCATAGGTTGGATCCTAGGAGAGCGTTAAGTTTTTACATCTCCAGAATGTCAAAATTGAGTGGACAACCAACTCTTTATAGGATATACAAGACACAAACTAGGCCAGGCTGTTTTCAAACAGACCTTGTCAAATGGATCATTGTTACCATATCTGTAGGCTACAGACTGGCAGGCAAAGATTGCACGCTCATTCCGCTGTGGGTATGGCTAAATCTACAGCTCTTCAAAGGGGCGTCCCTATTAAAAACATATGTGATGCTGCAATGTGGTCATCGATACACGTTTATAGAGCATTATTCTCTGGATGCTGCCCATGCTCAAGATGTCGCTTTTGGTAAGGCAGTACTTTACTCTGCCCTTAAATCTTTAATATACAAATTCTGCACACTACTCCAATCATGGATACTGCTGTGGGAGTCTGTCAAAGATGAGGAATACGTTGCAGGACACAATCCATTCGAAGAACCAGTTACTTACCCCTAGTAACGTTCTTTCGACTGTTCCAGCAACGTATTCCTCATCGCCCTGCCAACCTACCCCTCTGTAGAATTTCCCATGCTATTACATCTTTCGTTCCACCAAGGCAGAGTACTGTCATGCCTGTATTTTTGGGCATTCGTGCTACATGAAGAGGGGAAAAAGTAGAACTGAGGCTAACGGGTGCCGCGCATGCTACATATACCCTTGGATGACGTCGCCCTCGACGGAGGTCTTCGAGTGACATAGACTCGATGCCATTGATGCACAGCTCCCTCTGCCAAAATGTTTTTCCTTAGCAGCTGAAGCTGGACATTGCATGTCAAAGATGAGGAATACGTTGGAGGAACATCCAGTTGAAAGAACGTTACCAGGGGTAAGTTACTTGTTCTTCATATATTTGAGTGTTTGTGTGACGCTGAGCATGGTTGCGAGTGTACTTCATGACCAACATGTGTATGTCGTGGTGTCACTAATGTCAGCACAGTGGTTTCTTGGCATTAGTCAACGTCACACATCATGGCATTTGGATCCATGACCACGGTTGATGCACCTGTATCCATAAAGACATTCACTGCATAAGGATAATGGCTGTCTTGAGAGAATATCTTTGTGTATGTCATTCAGTGGTGCTCCTGGGGGTTTTCCGAATGAGTGACTTTGCACGTTCTTGAATCTTCGGGCTGTCCTATTCATGTGGATGGGGGGGTGGCATTCCTAGTTCCTTCTCTTCATCAGAATTTCAACCTAGCTGGTATTCATTTAGCTGCCCTAAGATTGATCTGCTTGAAGAGTACCTTGCCTGATAAGAAGTGTCTGCATGGGAAACCAGAACGTGTCCAGCATGTTGCTGCTTTTTTGGTGACTGGCTTTTCCAGAGCAATTTGTCTGGTTTACAATAGCAATAGTGATCTTCGCTAAGAGGCCATTCTTGTCGCAGTGTGAGCTATCGGAATTATCCCACTTACTCGCAGTGCCACTGAAATATGAAACTTTTAGCTAGATCCCCTTTACATCCAATGAGCAATCCCAGAGGCCTGGCTTTTTCTTATGACAAGGAGCAAAGTCTTATATTTTTGCTTAGCTTTATAGAGATCTACGTTGATATCCTAGATTGTCGGGATGCCTCCATGCACATTTCAATCTGGCCTCATTACCTACAACTGACATTGCTTATGGCCTTGAAGACAGGTCTCTAGATCCACCTTGTTTAATTTAACGTGAGGCTGCAGCTACCACTAATGTATAAGGTTGTGGGTGTGTGGTTAAGCTTGTTATTTTTTTTAGGCTAAGTGCCTTATAGCAAGCAAAGACTATTGATGGGTTAAGAGCAAGTGTGGTATTTCCTCTAACTTGGCTGCCTCAGCAAGCACATACTTTTGCTTAGCCGCCCTTGCCTTCACGCACACTCTAGTGCGAACACCACAAATCGCACTTAACTCTTGTGTTGATTCTTCTGGGATAGCCAACCCCATAAACAAATCAATGCTAAATATCATGTGATAGAATGCCCTGACCATGTCTGGGAACATCTACCTCTTCCTTCCCTCCTCAAAGGTATGTCTTTTGGGAACTGACTTAGAGCAGAATCCTCCTAGGGAGCAGAGCAGGGTTCCTGGGCCTGAGTTGTGGTTCAGCTGTCTGCAGAGACTGTATAGTGGGCTTACCACAGGCTTAGGAGGCCAAACCAGGGGCTGTCTTGGCAGATAACCGAGCAGGCTCCATCAGACTCCTGCTTACAGGAATTGTGGGAGGCAAAGGTGACTGAGCTGAGGCCTTTAAAATAAACTGCTATGGCCGGAGGCAGCATCAACTACTGAAATCTCTTGAAAGTCCTCCTGGCCAGTCATCGTAGTAGCAGAGACCCATTATGGCTGTATCTGGAACAATTTGAGTACCCTGGTCATTGGAAGATGTCCTGGGGTACACCATAGGCTGCTCTGATTTGAGCTAGCAGAGAATAAACTCTCCACATGCGAAAGGTACAACAAAGGGACTGGAGATATCCTGTTCCCAAGTCATTCATGCTTGTCACCATCTCACCTGTGGGACAAGTCAGATGGCAAAGGCCTCTCAGGGGGTCACCTGTCCTGAAGTCCTATTTATTGGTGCACCATCCATTCGGTGTGCCATAGTGCATAATTGTATTTTGGCCATCTTGTGAGAACTAGCATGCTGTCTTTTGAGAGCACAGGTTTTTGCTGCTGCCATGGAGCTCATGGCCAGACCCCTGACATGCTCAGTGGAGTACCCAGTACTTGGGACTTTAGAAACTTTGAATTTTGAGTCAGGAGTACAGAGACTGCACCCTTGGGATCGATCCCTGCCACCCTTGACTACTTTCCTGTTAGTCCCTTTCACACCATCGGTGTGAACACCAGTTAGAGCTTTTACTGCCTCTGGGCCACCTCTTGTGGGATGCAAAGGACCCCCCTTGCAGTCGTGACAAACCACCAGGGTAGTAGTTGCCCTAGCAGGATGCCTGTGAAAACAGGACTTTTTTTCAACCTGACTTTTGACATCCTTTCCTGCGTGTGATAAAGTCCTGTGACAAGACCTACTGAAGAACTCATTCCACCATTGGAGCCTATGCATCAGTACCCGTGGGCCAAGGGCGATGCAGAAGACTAAAGTATTTTGCCTGCGGTAAGGATTCAGGCCAAGCAAATCTAAGCATAGCAACTGTTTCTTCTGAGGTGAAGCACCCATCGCAGGAAGTGCAGGAGAAAAAGCAAGTTAACCTATGTTGGAGGGTACCCCCGATAGTGGATGACGTAGGCTCAATTGAATACAAATCGGGGAAGAAAAACCCCTTAAGAGGTGCATGGTGTGCTGGGGTCAGTCCTGTCAAAAGGAATGATAGGTGCTGCCAGTAGGCAGAGTCCACGTGGGTTTGACTGCACACCCAGTGCTGCACTTCCTTTCCTGTGTACAAAGTTCTTATAAGGAAAATATGATTTTTATGGTGCAAAAAGCAGTTTCTGTCCCTACTGGACTGTCTACCATAAGTATGAATGAAGGGGAACTCTGTTGAGGAGTGGTTTCGTTTTCTAATATGCAGAGGCTGGGCATTTCAACCAGGTTGCAGTGTGGTGGAGGGCACTTGCATGAGTGTAGCCTTGCATAAGCTCTAGTTAACGGGAACAACATTACAAAAGTGTAGTGGATTATGAGCTTCAGAGTACTGTAGTCACTAAAGGGACTACCCTTTTTTTCTGCTTGATTTCCTACTTTCACAACTGAGACATATTTGTTAGTTCACAAAATCTTTGGTCTTGGCCCAAGCATAATTTGTGTGATTTTTAACTATTGATGGAATGCAATTATGAGCCATTTGTATTCTTCCCTACACACAAACTCTCTGCATGCCTATGCAAACAGAGAACTGACTCTGCTGTCTAATTTTTTGACATGTCTGCCGCTTAAGTATGGTTTTTAAACATCGTAAAAACTGAGCTGATGAGCTGATTGCTGAAGCATGCGCATTAATATTAAAAATGTTCATCTTTTAACTGTTTAGAATGTTACAAAGGAGAGGCAGATGAAATTAATACAGCAGCAGAATGACATCACTGGCCTCTCGAGGCAAGTAAAGCATGTGATGAACTTTACGAATTGGGCCATTGCAAGTGGGAGCAGCACAGCTTTACTGTACAGCAAGCGACTGGTAAGAAACGGGTCTTTCAATGCCGAGCACAACTTATGTCTAAGCAACAACAACAAATTCTCTTGTATGGTTGTCTTTGTATTGTGAATTCATTACAAAAATGTAAAGGTTGCTGAAAAGTAGTAGGCATGTCTACAATGACTCAATGTGTTAGATGGCCTTAAGAACATAAACCTTTGAACTATCTTTTAGGGTTTATATTAAATGTTCAATGGGGTCCAAGGACGAGCCATCCCTATTCTTCTGTGGGCTTCCTGCACCCAAGCCATGACTTCCCTAATCCCCAATATGGTCACTGCCCTAATGGCAACACAGTTCTTGATCTTGCTTCTGCTGGGTTCTTCTTGTGGATCTTAGCTGGGTGTCCCTGAAGAATTATGGTAGTCTTATTGACCGGAAACAGTGCCTTCCTACCACAAAGGTCTCCCTCACTCTTGCCTCTCTCATGCTCTTATTCGGTACACTGTTCCTGATGTTATCATGTCAACTCCTTAATTTCACCCTTCACCCCCTACTACCCTCTTACACTCTACTGCTATTAACTCTCACTACTCTCCAATATGGTCCTCCGCTCCTTCCTTGGTTTCCTTGCTCATGCGTCCCGTCCCCTTTTCTCCATCCTTGTGGATGGTAACAGAACCTTTGGCAGGGAAAAATTGCGCTTCCCCATTAAATTTAGTATAGCTTGCTCAGGCATGGCCTCAGGTGTGGGAAACATCCTGCCGAGGCCGTGCCCTCGGCAGGGCATGGTATCACCCCTAACCTCCGGCGCCTTACCTCATTCCCTTTTTCTGCATGGACGGTGTCGGAACTGGCAGTCAGCGTGGATACTTGTTTAACTTTCCACTTGCTTCCCTGTTCTTTGATTTTCAATCTTATTTAACCTCCTTTTAGTGCCTCGCCTGCACTGGCTGGCTGCAGGAGGATTCACCAGATGTGCCTTATGCAACCACTCGTTCCCGTCCTCTGACCCTCATGTCCTCTGTCTTGAGTTCCTAGGGCCGATCGCTGCTGGGACATGTGTGCGACCCGCAGCACTCTCGGTCACAGGGTATTGAAGAATCGGTTGTCGCGTTGGTGGGATCTCTTCGACACTTTCCCCCGGCGCACCTTAAGAACTTTGTCTCCAGGACCTCTTGTCAAGACAAGGTAGGCCCTCTGTGCAACACGGCTCCTCAGTGTCACAACTTCCCAGGGGTTCCCATGGGCAATGGTTCCTTGGATTCAGGTTCTGGCAGGCCTGAGGCCATCAAGGCTACTGGCTCCCAATGCGAGGCGCTCGGGTGCCCTACCGGGCTCTCCTTGGAAGGGCGATCAAGTTTGCCCTCTTCAACCCCCCTTGCTCCCCCCAGAGGGTAAAGGATTGGCTGGTGCTACCAGCAAGAGTCAGTCCTCTACATGATGCAGCACGACCAGACGCAGGTGCTGAGGGTGCACAGCCTACCGGAGTTCGCTCCAAGGTCGTGAGTCAGGGCGTTTCGACTACTGTCAGTCAGCCGAGGGCTCAGCGCCTACCAGAGTGGTCTTGTAGGTCGGCACTACTATTTCGGGTTCAGGACCCAGGACGTGTCCTCCCATGTCTGAATCTGCTCGAGACCTTCATGCCTGTCCGCCCAGGGCGTGGCGCAAAGCCCCAAATGGTTGAAAAGCACGTGGCAGAGCCTGCTAGGCCGGATGGGCATTTTGGATTCGAACCAGGGCCTGTCCATGCTATCGACCATTGAATGGGCCTTGCAAGAAGGTCCCAGTCCCCTTCCCCTCTGGAAGCGGCAGCAGACTCTATGGTACAGGCATCTGGTCTCCTCAGGGGTACATTTACCCACCCAGTCTTACGGCTACACGCCTCAAGTGCCTCAGTGCTTTGACCAGCAGTGGTGGTACATCACTTCGGGATGCTTGGCCCCTAGGGATCTGGCAACTAGCGAGGATTGCTTCTTCGAACACTTCTTCCTCCTCCTCCTCCTGTGTTCCCCTTGGATGACTGAAGGATATAGTGGAGGTGATCCCGCAGGTGGTTCCTCCACAGCCTCCTCCTGAGTCCTCCGCCTGTTCCTCCAGCGCTACTGGTGCTGTTATCCCTTCCCATGCCTGGGTGAAGCTGGATATTCGTCCCCCTACTGGGGTTGCATGGGAAGGGACCCTGAAATGAGCGTCACTGCTTTGGTGGAGGCGTGCCGCCTCCTTTACTGGGGCTGCCTCTACCACGTCCTCTTCTACTAGCCCTACGCCCTGTGTCGACGCCCTTTTTCGATTTTCGAAAAACAAACTGTAATACTCCGCAGCTTCCACTAGATGTCGGCCTATGCACAGCATGTGAATCTAAGCAGATACAAGCATCAGAAATACGATTACGGTGAGTAATGTATCCCATATCATGCCTCCCACTCAACAGCCGTTGGACCCGTCTTTCGCTCCAGACCTAGGGAGACCCCACCGGCACTTGTGTCCCAGGTCACGGACTCCTCTCCGTCTGTAATAAAAAGGAGGGGGAATGGCGCCCAGAACGATAAACAGCATCCTTTTAAGGCCTTTCATGGCTGCCTTCAGGGCCTGGCAGATTTCTTGGACAGCCCCTCTTCCTGAAGAAGCCCCTGGGAGTCGGGAGTGCTTGCAGAGGGTTTGCAAGCGCACCACAAGCCTTTCTGGCATCCCTCTGCAGAGGATGTTCTGCAGGTGGCGATAAAGGTCTTGGAGAAGCCCTGGGCCAACGCTCAGATGAAGCAAAACGTTGGACCGCAGATTCAGGTTGACGGATGGGGAGACAATCCACCTGGCCTCCCATCCTTGGCTGTGTGCTTCAGAGCTGGCAGCAGCCTCCCTCTATTAACTATTGTCTTCCTCTTTTGGAGCCACCTCCAGTTGCCTTTCCAAGGAAGTCCAGGTCCTTGAGTCTTGGGCCAAACGCTGTTATGCCATAGCATGACTGAATCTGCGACAAGCCAATGCCAACTCCCTCTTAGCTGTGGCTAACCAGAAGCTGTTGTGGGAGCTCTGGAGAGGCAAGCCTCCTTCAAGGTAGGTCTGGCGGATTCCTGTGCTGTTGCGCAAGACCTCATGGAGTCTTCGGTTTCGCACATTGACACAGCCAGCAGAGGGCTGTGACTGGGTGCCGAGATGAGGACGACATGTGTGCATGCCTCTAAATATCGATCTGATGTGCAAGAGCGGATCCTAGATCTGCCCTTCGAATGGATTGTGTCCTCCAACGTATTCCTCACCTTTGACATATGTTGCCCACCTTGGGCTGCTTTGGAAAACTTTCGGCAGAGTGCACTCTGCATCAGTGGTGTTGTGTCCATGTCCCTCCCAGGCCTCCATCTAGGGTGAAGTCATCCGATGTTATATATAGCACGCAATACGCCCGTTGGCCTGAGTTCTGTTTTTACGCAAACGTGTTTGCTTCGTGTGAAACTCGCCAGGCCTTGTATTTGAGTATTGAGTATACTTGTGAGTTTTCTTTCGAAAACCTTCTGAGATGTCTTCCACTCCATAGACGACTCGATCCAGTTTAAAAAAGTGCAAGTACTGCGGTTCGAAAATGTCCATCAGCGACCCACATCCAATCTGCCTGTGGTGCCTCGGATAGGGCCACGATTCGTATTTTTTTTTTTTGGTTCCCAGTGCCAGGCCATGAAACGGAACGAAAGGGGAAACTTAAGGTCGGCAGAGTTTCCAAACCCTTGAAGTTTTGACCTGCTGGTCTTTTGACCGATGAGCCGCGAGATGACTCGCCTCAGAGGAAGGTGGCCAAGCGGCCTCGGTCAAGAAGCGGTTCCTGCCATTCCTCTTCGAGGAGACACCACCAGTCGCCTTCCCCGACGTCGGTCAGGCGACTCACCCGCAAGGGTGGCATGCTTGTCAAAAAAGTTGACTCCTGAGTGGGAAGCTTTCCGAGTGCAAATGCTGAACATTTTTGAGAAGCAGGGTGGTCGTCCTACCACGCCTTCTGACGAAGCTGGGAATGAGAGGTCACGGCCGAAAACGTGTGCGCCCTCGAGCCTTGGTGAATGGCATGGTCCTCGACATCTCTATCGGAGAAAGTCTAAGGGTCATTCGAGACTGGGTGAGAGGTTGATTTATTCGAAACCCTCTAAGGAATTGACGCTGTTGGTGCCTATGAAGCCCATTGGGTCATCAATTCCCCTTAGACCATCAATGCCTTCGACGTCAGGGTCGACATCAATGCTGACATTGTTGACGTCGGGTGTGCCTTTTTTGCTGCCACAACTGCTGGAGACCAGTGTTCCTCCAAAGAAGGCACTGGCTAAGTCCAAGTCGATGCCGTCCACGCCATTGAAGCCTCTGGGTTCCGGGCCATATAAATTATGTACCCCTCTTCCTGATGAAGGATTTCTTCTAGGCTATGACTCCCATTTTTGAGGAGGATGAGCATACGGATGAGAAGGATGCTCTGTTTGGGCTACAGTATGGTACTCCCGAACGTGCCGGAGTGCCTTATTTCGGAGCAGAGTCGAATTCAGGGTCTGTGTCTTTGCACAATGCCAGTGGCATTGACGTCTCTCCTGAATTGGAATTCGGCATACCTGAATCTGGGGAGCGTGCAGATTCCTCATACAGACAACTGATGTTTTAAGTTGTGAAATACTAAGGTTGGCCAAGACCTCTGGTACCTTACGATCAGGATGCTTTTACGGACATTCTGGACAAGGGTCCAGCCACTGATCCAGTGTTACCCTTCCATGTGGTATTTCAGAAAAGGGTGGTAAGGATTTGGGATTCCCTGGAATCAAATCCAGCTGTTGACAAGAGTCTTGCAAAGAAATACTGCCCATCCAGTAGCAACCCCGGCTACCTGTCCAAGCACCCCACTCCTGAGTTTGGTGGTCTATGCAGCTACGGCTACCTCGAATAAGGCGGCGTACCCTACCATCCCTCCTGATTGGTACAATAAGCACGTGGATGGATGGGTGCGAAAAGTATTCTCTGCACGCAGTATGGCTTTGAAATCGGCCAACGCCACGTGTGCTTGCAACATTTTCGTACTCGCTGGGAGTGCATTGTTATGGGGGCAGAGCATATTCCCGAAGGGCAAGAGGGACGCTTCCTGGCTATTGTTAGGGGCGGTAAGAAAGCCATGTGAGTCACTTCATTCTGGGTTGGATTCTGCGGACAGCATCAACGGGTTCATGGCTAAAAGCACTGTGATGCGCACAGGTTTGCATGGTTGCAGAAGTCGGTTTTTGCACTGGATGTGCAGGCTCTGTTTCTCTGCCTTTTGACGGGTCTCCTCTTTTTGGCAACCAGGCTGACTAGAGCCTTGAGGTTGCAGACCTCTAAGGCGGCCACCAAATCTTTAGGCGCCACTTTTATGCAACCTCAGCCCTTTCGTGCTAGCGCACAACCTTGAAGGGGTATATATTTTCGCTTCTACTCATTTTGAAGGGTGAGAGGCATGGCCAATCAAAGAGGCCAAAGGAGAGGTCCTCGTGGTGGACAAGGTGCAAAGCCAGCTCACGCGGCAGCCTCTGGTCCATCAGCCGCTGCAAATGCTGCTTTAAAACCACTCTGAGGGCTTGATTCACTGGTCACTAGTGGGAGGCAGGCTGTCTCAGCATTTGGAAGAATGGTGAGACATTACTTCCGATGCTTGGGCTCTGGAAACAATAGCCCATGCTTACTGCCTTTCATTTCTAAAGAAGCCCCCAGGACAATCCACCGGGGAAACACTCTTTGAAGGTTCCAGATCCACTCCTTGTGCAGGAAATGTTGACCCTGCTAGGGAAAGGCGCTATAGAACCAGTGCCTGTAGCCCATAGGAACAAGGGTTGGTATTCCCCATATTTTTTGATTCTCAAAAAGGGCGGAAGACTGAGACCCTTATTGGACTTGAGATACTGGAACAAGTTCCTCAGGAAGAACAAGTTCAAAATGGTCACTTTCTCAGATCCTTCAGGCCCTCCAACTCCAAGATGTATTGGTGCCATTCATTGGACCTTCAGGATGCTTATATTAATGTGCCAATTCATCTCTAGCACGGGAACTACCTGAGATTTGCGGTCATAGGCTCGCACTTTGTTTTGAGTCCGGCCATTCGGGTTGACCGGAGGGTTTTCACCAAACTGATGGTGGTGGCAGCGTGAGTCAAGTCTACCTCCAATCTGGACGATTGGCTGACCAGAGCACGTTCTCCTCCGAACAAGTCTGAGATCATCTCAATGTTACCTGCCACTTTATTCAGACTTGGCTGTTCCCTCAATTACAAGAAGTCCCATATGGCACCTTCCCAGAAGCTCCAATACATCGGCACTGTACTAGACCCATCCTTGGTGGGGGGGGGTCGGAGGGGAGAGCTCGCCACCCGAGGTGAGGGTTTGCGACATTCTTCAGATTATAACATTTCAGAATGCCCAGTCTTCCGGCCTTCGGCTTCTTAAGGTTGCTCAGCCTCAGGACATCCTGAATTTTTCTGGTGCCAGAGGGCTGCCTGAGCATGTGCCTCACAGGATCTTCGGTGGTGGGTCTGCAAGGAACATATTCTGAAGGAGTCTTTTTGGCAACCATGGCCGGAGATGGTGGTAGTGACGGACGCCTCACTCACAGGGTGGGGAGCTCATGCCAACGAACTGTCCATCAGCGGTCGTTGGTCTCCATCAGAGTCCAAACTACATATCAATCTTTTGGAGCTGAGAGCAATTAGACTGGCACTGAAGGCTTTTCTGCCGTCTGTTGGAGGAAAGAATGTCCTGATAATCACGGGCAACACATTGGCCATGTACTACCTCAACACGAGAGGCGGCGTTGGGTCACTACCTCTGTGCAGTACAGCTCTGGTACTTGGCTATTCAAGAAGGAATCTACCTTTCGGTGGTTTACCTTGCCGGATAAGAGTGCACGGCAGCGGATGCTCTGAGCAGGCAGAGCAGTCTCCCTAGAACTAGCTCAGGAGATCCTTCAAGAGATTTTCACCCTTTGGGGGACCCCTCAAGTGGATCTGTTCGCGACTGGTGCCAACCGAAAGTGCACGAGCAGTACTGCTCAAGGGAATCTCCTCCGCGAGGAGCTCTTAGAGACGCGTTCATGGTGGATTGGGAATTTCCACTGCTGTAGGAGTTTCCTCCAGTCCCTGTCATTCCTCATGTAATCGGGAGGTTGCAAAGGTTTGGGAAACGCTTGATCCTAATTTCCCCCGGATTGGGCCAGGAGGATGTGGTCCCCGGACCTTCTGGATATGTCCATCTGTCCTCTGCGTCTTCCACAAAGAGAAAACCTTCTCTCGCAAGAGGGCGCAAGAGGGTCGGGTTCTCCATCCAGAGGTCAGGAATCTCAACCTTCACGCTTGGTTTCTGAAAGGCTAAGGTATAAGGATTGGGACCTCCCGGATGACGGTATGGAGGGGTTTGTTTCAGCCACAAGGCCAGCAACAAAATCTCAGTGCCGTTGGAATAAGTTTTGCGACTGGCGCAGAGAAAAGAATGTTGATCCTTTTCAGTGTGCTACTCCGGATGTTTTGTCATTTTTACTTTCATTGGCACACAAAGCTCTTTAGGTTAGCACCATTTAAGAATGCTTGTCAGCGCGATCTATCTTTAAGTGCTCGTCAGAGGAATGCTCCTAATTTCAAGATTCTGCTGGTGACTCAATTTCTGAAAGTGCTCACTAATGTGTTCCCTCCACCTCCTTTTCAGGTTCCGGTTTGGGACCTTAACTTGGATTTAAAATATCTGTGTGCCACATTTGAACCATTGCACACATGTCCTTTAAGGTTTTTAACCATTAAAACAATCCTATTGCTTGCTATTACATCTGCATGTAGAGTGAGCGAATTGCAGGCGCTTTCTATTTTCAGGCGGTTAACAAGTTGTTGTCAAAGAAATACCGCCCATCCAGTAGCGATCCCAGCTACCTGTCCACACACCCTACTTCCGAGAGTTTGATGGTCCAGGCAGCTACGGCCACCTTGAAGCAAGCAGCGTACCCTACCATCCCTCCTGATAGGGACGATAAATGCATGCATGGATGGAAGGGCGCGCAAGTTATTTTCTGCTGGGAGTATGGCGCTGAAATCGGCCAACCACCTGTGCCCTTGCAACAGTTTTGCACACTCTGTGGAATTGTATTTTGCTTGCGGTTGAGCATATTCCCGAAGGGGAGGAAAGGGATGGCTTTCTAGCTATTGTCAGGATGGCAAGGATGCAGATAGTGTTGCAAGATCCATGGCTACGAGCAACATGATGCGCAGATTTGCGTGGTTGCGGAAGTCTGGTTTTACACCTGATGTGCAGGCCCGTCTTAACATGCCCTTTGACGGGTTGCATCTTTTTGACTACAAGGCTGACGAGAGCCTTGAGGTTGCAGACCTCCAAGCCATCTGCCGAATCTGAGCGCAGATGTCACACAAACTCAGCCTTTTCCTCCTAAGGGACAGCAATAGAGAGGGTTTGGGGGTTCCTTTCGCTCTTACTCCTCATTTGGAAAGGTGAAAGGGATGGCCAGTCAAAGGGGCCAATGAAAGTTCACTTTTGGTGGACGAGGTGGAGGTGCCAAAGCCACTCGGGCAGCTGCCTCTTTGCCATCAGGCACTGCCGCTTCTAAACCGCTCTGAGGCCATGACTCCTTGTTCTCCGTGGGGGGCAGGCTGTCACATTATCTCGAAGAATCGCAAGCCATTACTTCGGATGCGTGTGCTCTGGATACAATAGCCCACGGTTACCGCCTCCCTTTTCTCCTGCGGCCTCACGACAATTCACCAGGGAAATACTCTTTGAAGGTTACGGATCTGCTCCTTGTGGTGGAGATTTTGGCCCTGCTGGAGAAAGGTGGTATAGAACCAGTGCCTGTGGCGGAAAGGAACAAGGGTTGGTATTACCCTTATTTTTTTATTCCAAGAAGGACGGAGGACTGAGACCCATCTTGGAGTTACAATACTTGAATAAGCTCCTCAGGAAGGACAAGTTCAAGATGGTCACTCTCTCTCCGATTTCCTCAGGCCCTCCAACATCAGGATTGGTTGGTGTCATTGCACCTGCAGGATGCTTATTTTCATGTGCCAATCCATTTCAAGCACAGGAGATGCCTCCGGTTCGCAGTTGGCGTATCACACCATCAGTTTTGGGTCCTGCCATTCGGGCTCGCCTCTGCCCAAAGGGTCTTCACCAAGCTCATGGTGGTAGTGGCAGCGCATCTCAGGAGAGGGGGATTCACGTCTACCCCTACCTGGACGATTGGCTGATCAGGTCGAGTTCTCCAGAACAAGCCTTGGATCATCTCGGCGTCACCTGCTGCTCCCTTCACAAGCTTGGCTTCTCCCTCAACTTCAAGAGGTCTCACATGACACCTTCCCAACGGCTCCAGTACAACACAGCGGTTTTGGACATGTCCTTGGGCATGTGCTCGCCACCCAAGGTGACAGCTCATCACATTCTTCAGATGGTCACAAAATGTCCACATGCCCAGAGTCTGCCGGCTTTCAAATTCTTAAGGTTGCTCAGCCTCATGGCATCTTGCATTTTTCTGGTGCTAGAGGCTCGCTTGAGAATGAGGTCCCTTCAGTGGGCCCTACAGACTCAATCGTCCCAGTTCTCGGGCAGGATGTCGGATGTCCTTTATGTACCACTCTCCGTCTCGCAGGAGCTTCTGTAGTGGGCCCACGAGAAAAATCTCTTGAAAGGGGAGCCATTTTGGCAGCCATGGCCGCATGTCACAGTAGTGACGGACACTTCCCTGACAGGGTGGGGAGCTCATGCCAACGATCTGTCCATCAGCAGTCGTTGGTCTCCATCGGTGTCCCAACTTCACATCAATCTTTTGGAGCTGAGGGCCATCAATGGCCCTGAAGACTTTTCTGCCATCTGTACAGGAGAAGAATGTCCTGATAACAATAGACAACACAGTGGCAAAGCATTACCTCAGCAAGAGTGGTCATCTAGGGTCGCTACCTCTGTGCAGGGAGGCAATGCAGCTCTGGTTCTGGGCGTTACAAGAGGGAATGCCCCTCTCGGCGGTTCATCTGGCTGGTGAGGAGAACATGGCGTCGGACGCTCTGTAAGAGTTTCCTCCAATCCCCATCATCCCTCAAATTCTCAGGAGGTTGAGACGGTTCGGGACCCGCATGATCCTCATTGCTCCGGATTCGGCCAGGAGAGCATGGTACCTGGACCTTCTGGACATGTCCATCTGTCCTCCAATGCACCTGCCCGTAAGACAGGATCTTCTCTCGCGAGAGGAATGTCTGGTTTGCCATCCAGAGGAGAAGACTCTCAACCTACACGCATGGTTTCTGAAAGGTTGAGATATAGAGATTTGGACCTTCCGGATGATGTGATGGAGATGTTTCTTTCGGCTAGGCAGCAGCAACAAAGTCCCTGTACCATTGGCGTAAGTTTTGCCACTGGTGCAGAGTAAATAATGTGGATTCTTTTCAGTGTTCGATTCCGTAGGTTGTCTCATTCTTGCTTTCCTTGGCCCACAGGGTTCTTCAGGTGGCCACCATTAAAGGTTATTTGGCAGCGCTGTCTATCTTTTAAACGCGCTTCAGAGGAATGCTCTTATTTTAATATTCCGCTGATAACTCAGTTTTTGAAAGGGCTCACAAATGTGTTCCCACCGTCGCCGTTTCATGTGCCGGTTTGGGACCTTAATTTGGTTTTGAAATTTCTGATGGGTGCTTCGTTTTGAACCTTTGCACTCTTGCCATTTTGACATTTAAAACGGTTTTCTTGGTTGCCGTTAGCAACCAGAAGAGTGAGCAAGTTGCAGGCACTTTCTTCTAAGCCACCCTTTACTTTGTTCCACAAGGGCAGGGTCGTATTGGGAGTTCAGCAGTCCTTTTTACCCGAGGTTGTGTCAGAGTTTCATTTGAGTCAGAAGGTAGTACTCCCTGCTTTCTATCCTCCTCATCCTGGTAAGGAAGGGGAACAACTCCATAGGTTGGATTTTAGGAGAGCCTTGAGCTTTTCTCTCTCCAGAATGGGCAAGCTCAGAGTGGACGACCAGCTCTTTGTGGGGTATACGCGACACTATTTGGGACTAGCTGTTTCTAAGCAGACCTTGTCTAGTTGGATTATACTATTTCGGAATGTTACTGGTTTGCTGGTAAGGATCCTCCTGAGGGTTTGCAGGCTCATTCCACCAGGGGCATTGCCCCTTCGACAGCACTCCAGAGGGGTGTGCGGGTGAAAAATATCTGATGCTGCAACGTGGTCTTCTATTCACATGTTTGTTCAGCATTTCTCCCTGGATACTTCCCATGCTCAGGATGTTGCCTTTGGTAAGGCAGTGCTGTACTCTGCCATTTGAATTGGATATGTCTATATTCTTTTCCCTCCTCCAATCACATTTACTGCTTTGGGAGTATGTCATAGATGAGGAATAAGTTGGAGGACACAATCCACAATCCATTTGAAAGAACAAGTTACTTACCAAACTGCTAACATTCTTTCGACTTGATGATGTTCCTCCAACGTATTCCTCATTTCCCCCCCAATCCCTGGCCTACCCCTCTCAAGTTTCCCATGCCATTACAGTTTACGTCCTGCAAGGATTAGTGCAGTCAATGTTCTGTTCTGGACATGTGTACCACATGTTGTGAGGGGTAAAAATGAACTGAGGCTACAGGTGCTGTGCATCTGACGTCGCCCTCAACGGAGGCCTTTGAGGGACATCGTCCCGACACCATTGACGCAAGGGTGCCCTCTACCGAAAAGAAAACATTCCGAAGCAGTACAGTTGTGGACATTACATGTCATAGATGAGCAATGCGTTGGAGGAACGTTACCAGTTTGGTAAGTAACTTGTTCTTCTACTATGCTTGGAGGCGGTATCGATCTAGAAATGGGCCCCGACATGGAGGATTCTGGATTTCAGCTGTTCACCTCCCGGGGGACAGCAACGCAGAGGTGAATAAGCTGAGCCTGTTTGGGTTCAACACTTTAGAATGGGAGTTGCACTAACTGCAGTGAGTAACTTTAATGTCTCACTCAATCCTCATCTCTCCCACTTAGTCTCAATCTCTTTACGAACCATATATGCAATCACACCAAAGTACTACTTTCTCTCACCAAAAAATCCCTCACCGTCAACATACTGCTAGTCCCCTCCGTGCGCCACTCCATCGTCCTTCGACCACCTGGTCTCTTGGTCTGTCTCTCCACTCCATGACCTCGCAAGCAACCCTTTGAGCCCTTCCACCTTCCATACTGCTTGATCTGTGATGTAGCCATTTTATTCCTATCCCACTGGCTAGATCGCTCCCCAGCTCTAACATTTTCCCAGGGGCTGTGTTATACAGGAAAACCTGCATAAAATATCAATTAGCCCTGCCTCAATTCCAAACCTGGGGCTTCATGATGTCTGCCCCCATGTTAGGATTGACCGTCTCGATGTCCTTGGACTGCCGCACTGAGACGCTGCTGGTGCGCATTAAGCTGGGGGCTTCATAGCTTTGGGGTCTCATTCTCATAGGTTGGGTAGTTTCTTGTTTGCCCCTGGGATTTCTCTTAACAGGAGTCCTTTAAGTCTGTGGCGCTCTGCCAGTAAATTAAGCGAGCCACAATCACTTCAGGCTTCAGAAAACTCCTTCCTTCCAGTGTAGGAAATAAATGAATTGAAAACAGTTTATTTTTGCCGAAAACAAGTCAGATGTTAGTAAGAACACAGTTCCTCCTATTCTACGCTGTTTAATGGCTCCAAACTGGCAGTCCCACTCAAATTCACTCACAAGAAATATGGCTGTAATGCAATTAGTGTTTGTTTATTTTTATTTATTCAGTTGTAGAACGCTCAAAGCCCAAATGCACCGAGTTGTTTTGGCATGAATTGTGTCATTATGTCCTAAAGCACCTTCTGGCTGTCCAAGTCTTTTCTTAGTATATTTAATGTGATTGGGCTGCTGCTGGAGCATCAATTGCATGTGCAAAATTGGAAAAATTGATCAGAGAGGCCTTTACTTTACAAATCTGTGCTTTGGAATAGTTTTCATTACATGATGGTAAAAAAAGAATAAAAAAAACCTTGTTAAATTTGTTTCACCCTTGAAAATCTCCTCAGCACAACAGCCTGACTACTAAATCTTCTGAGTTAATGGTGTATGGCAAGGGACGTGTCAACTTGCATTCATTATGACTTTCCCTATAGTCCGTATGAGTAAACCGGTTTTATCTTCTAAAATAAAATGTCTAGGTGCCAAATAAGACCAAACAATTGCAAAAGAAATCCTGTTTTTGGACTTGTTCAGTTTTGTTCCCAAAATGACTTTCATATTTGTTTTCAAATCTGTAATCACCAAGTACTGTGTACATATACAGTTATGGTGGGTTTAAACATTTTTTTTAAACCTTTCACCTACAGTGTGAAAGCAGGAAAGTCTATTTGAGTATGCATCGCTGGAAATTCACCTCGAGTTCTGAGCCCCAAAGCAAATTAGATGAAATGCTAAACCTTTTCTGCAGGAATTTGTCTAAGAGGGCAGTGCTACTTTATACATAGCTTAATCAACCCAAGGCAGACATTTGCAGCAACTACATACCTGGTTTCACCCTTATTAGTGATCATCAGAGCAGTATAGTCCCAACCTTGTGGTTGGAGCACAATGCCTTGCTGTTGTGGCTCAGAACTGGAGGTTAACTTGCAGCGATGGCTACTGGGAGCGTTGTGGAATGTGTGACCTGGCTTAGAAGGGTATGTGTATATATATATATATATATATATATATATGTGTGTGTATATTCTAATTTGTTAATCTGCTCAGAATCACATGCTGTACATATAGTCCGACATCCAGTGGTCACCGCAGAGTATTGCATCTTGCCTTTCGAGAATCGAAAGGGGACTTCGACATTGGCGTGCCTGTAACACTATCCCAAACGTGACATGTAGTGTACCCAATATCCCTCACGCATAGAGGTCCCTCAGATTGTTTTTTTCCACCCAGCATACTGGTCGCCTTATGCAGAGCTCGTCCAGAGAAATTGCTATTGTTTTCTTCGACCTTTGATTGTATATAAATAAGTTATAAATACTACCCTACTGTCTCATCGACAGTTGTTTCCAGGTCTCCGCGGAAGACGGTTCCACGGATCGTCCATGGACAGTGTTCCGGTCGGCACTGCCGACCCCGTGGCTGGGCCTTCTGACCGGCCTACACAGTAGGGAGAGTGGGGTTGGGGTGGACATTTCCCTTTCTGAGAATGCCTTTCCCTTTCCTCTTTGTTCCCTGGGTCTATTCGTCACTTTCTATTTCCTCAGCTATGGAGAGGACTCCATTTAGCTTTTGTCCTTCTTGTAAGGTCAAATTCCCTTGAAAGGCTAAACACTGTAAATGTAATCAGTGTTTGCCCCTTAACCCCTTAAGTGCCAAGGGCAAGGTATCTCCTCTTTGGGATTACCTTACTGTTGCCAAGCACGAGATAGCCCGTCCTTGGCACTTAAGGGGGTTAATGAAACAGAAAACGTTAGAAGGTGAAATAGCAAAATCACCAAAAAAGGCTTTGGCACTGGGGGGGAAATCCCATGGCAGTTAAAAGGTTATTCGCAACGAGACAGTTTGTGCAGCTTGCAAGCTCCTGCACCTGAAAACTTTGAAGGAGCACCATGTTAAGTGGTGGGCGGCCTACGCAATGTCACAGGCTGAGTCTAGCTTCCCCGCTGAGACAACCACTGATTGTGACAAGGGGCTGAGTGAAAAACAAGCCTCCAATTCGGAGGCGATTGACCTCTTGGCGGAGCACTCTCGCTCCAGGTCTATCCCCGGCCCCGCTAGGCAAGACTCGCGTCCTGCTGAGGGGAAATGTACACCCCAGCGATGAAGACTCACACGTGTTAGCCACTAAACGCACAACCCCAGGGATGGCTTCGACGAAACAGTTGTAACGATCCATAGCGCCAACGGTTACACCGATAACTTCGTGCATGCCTTCTGACAGTCAAGATCGGCAGCCCTCCTTGCAACCGCAGAAGCACCTTGTGACTGGGCCTTCTAAACCAAAGGCCGCTGCCCCCAATATTCAGGAATCCGTTGAGACGCATCGTAAGAAAGCGTCCTCGGACGGAATGGCCCCGATTCCGCCGATTGCGCAACCAGAGGCCCGAACTTTAGAACTTCCAGATACTGAAGTGATTACCGAAAGCATCGCCATGATCATTTCGGCGGATTCTCACAAAAGTCCAAGGATTCATCAAAACCCAAGGACAAGCACAAGGATTCGTCGAAATCCAGAGATGCTGAAGGAGTTACCAGAACCTACGAAAAGGCCTACAGACAGACAAAAGGACACACGTCAACCTAGATGCCGCAGATAATGCGGGCAGAATTATTGCTGAAGGGACCATAATCCAGCACCACGCTTGGCTACGCCAGTCTGGCTTTCAGCTAGAGACCCAGACTAAGCTTTTATTATTCAGCAAAGCTGTATAAGATGCCTTAGAGTCCACCAAGGAGGAATATGACACCCTTAAATCTCTGGGCCAGCTGACAAACCACCAGGACAAGGGGGCGGTAGCAATTTTTGCCGGTTTCGTGGCCAAAATTCCCAGATAGGTTCCGGTATCGGACAGTGTTAGAATTCTTCCTGGAATAACAACTAGGGCCAAGTCTCACAGGGTTACCAAAGAGGCCAGCGCTGATCTCGCTGCCACGGGAGGTACTCCATCTAAAGGTGGAGGAACAACTCCTGAGCAATGACAGTCTGCTACAGGTCCCCTTTCATGCCTCCACAGTAGGATGCATTTCACACTTCACCCACGCATGGGAGGGAAATCCCCACAGACAAGTGGGTGCTATCAACACTAGCGGGTGTTTGTGTGCAACTCATCCAAAAACCTTCAAACCATCCCCCGCGTCAGAGAAAATAAACGAAGGAAGAACTCATCCTGCTCGAAGAGGTCAATACGCTGCTTCTCAAGAACACCATAGAGATTGTACTGTCGAACGAGGTATAAAAGGGTATTAACCTACTTCCTTGTGCCCAAAAAAAATCTTTCGAGGGGATTGGGTCCTCGGACGTATTCCATATCTATGAGAAATCAGCACAGCTGTGCTGCTTAGGACAATCTTCGGCGCCTGCGTCAATGACGTCGGTACGCTGCCCTCGAGGACCTCCTCCGGCGGCCAACGTCACTGGATGTTATAAGTAGGACGCACGACGCCCGTAGCCTCAGTTCTGTTTTTTCTGCGAACGTGTTCGCTTCGTGAATCTTGGCATGCCTCGACTCTTTGGAGTTTCTATTCATCTCGGTTCTTCGAACATGTTCGTTTGTGAAGTTATCCTTCGTGAAGATGTCTACCTCGTCTTCCACACCGCGTCCGGGCTTTAAGAAGTGCGGGGACTGTGGGTACAAGATATCGGTCATGGACTCGCACAACGCCTGCCTCTGGTGCCTCGGGGAGGCCCATGACATGGATGACTGTCGACTGCCAGTCGCTCACGTCGAAAGCCTTGCGGGAGCGCAAGAAGTTATCGGTAGGTAAGGTGTCCAAGCCCCGGAAGGCGAGGTCTGCAGGGCTTTCGACGGACGACTCGAGGGGCGACTCTCTTCGTCGTCGGAAGTCCAGTGGGTTTCGGTCCCGAAGCCGGTCTGCCCACTCCTCTGCCTCTTCGAGGCATTCCACGTGAACCTGTGAAGTCTTCGAAGAAGACATCGACGCCTGTGGCGCTGAAGTCGTCGACTGACTCTCTCAAGGCTCTGCTTCCGAGGACGTCGTCGATGCCTTCGGCGCCCAACATGTCGAGGGACACGCTCGGGGCTCCTCCCTCGAGGCCTGTGTCGACGCCGTCGATGCTGTCGGCGCCGCGTCTGTCGTCGACGCCGATTCACTCAACGCCTTTCGGGGCTGTGTCAAGGGGGTACCCCATGGATCGGGGGACCCACCTAGGGAGGCTCTGGCCAAGGTCAAGCACGGCTTTGGTTCCAGTTCTGTGCCTTCTTACCGCCATCTGGAATTCATTTCAGAGGTGGATGAGGGCTCTGATGATGGCATGGTGCCTGACGAGATTCTCTCGGGCCATAGTCAGTTTGAGGACCTGAGGCAGTCCCTGCATGATACTAGTCGGCTGGACACCTCTCTGGAGGTGTTTTGTAGGCCTGAGCCTGGCACTCATGCCGATTCTTCGTACCGGCACCTTATGTCACGGGTCACCGAGTACTTAGGATGGTCTGCTCCCCCAGGGGAGTTTGTTCAGGATATCCTCGACATTGGTCCACCAACTGACCCGGTACTGCCATTCCATATGGCTCTGCAAAGAACGGTGGCAGCGGCTTGGACTGCTCCGGAGAGTCTCCCGGCAGTGAGCAAGTCTTTGCCGCGAAAATACCACCCAGCCAGTAGTGACCCCTGCTACTTGTCCAAGCACCCTACTCCGGAGAGTTTGGTGGTGCAGGCGGCTACGGCCCCGGCAAAGCAGGCGTCGTACCCTACCATCCCTCCTGATGGGGACGACAAGCGTTTTGACGGCTGGGCGAAGTGTTTTCTGCAGGGGGTATGGCGCTTCAGGCGGCCAACTCCATTTGTGCCTTGTCTCGTTTCACGCACACTCTGTGGAACTGTTTCCTTGGCGGCTGAACATATTCCCGAAGGGTATGAATGGGATGGTTTCCTTGCCATGGTTCAAGATGGCAAGGATGCTATGTGTGAGGCCGTTCAGTCGAGTTTGGACATGGCAGATTGCGTCAGCCGGTCCATGGCGGCGAGCACCGTGATATGCAGGTTTGCGTGGTTGCGGAAGTCGGGGTTTGCTCCTGATGTGCAGGCCCGGCTTCTCAAAATGCTCTTTGACGGAGAACATCTTTTTGGCAGCAAGGCTGACGAGAGCCTTGAGGTTGCAGACCTCCAAAGCTGCAGCAAAGTCGTTGGGCGCTGCAGTTCGACAACCTCTACTTTTTCGTCCTGGGGACAGCAATGGAGGGGAGGTTTCTTTGGTTATTACTCATCCTTTGGTAAAGCGAGAAGAGCTGCCAGTCAAAGGGGCCACCGTAGGAGTGCCATAGGTGGAAAACAAGGTACTCGAGGTGCCAAGGCCGCTCGGGCTGTTGCCTCTTTGCCCTCAGGCAACGCCGCAGCCGCTTCAGCTCAGTCATGAGGCCATGTCCCATGGTTCGCTGGTTGGGGGAAGGCTGGCGCAGCATCTTGCAGAGTGCCGCGCCATTTCTTCAGATGTGTGGGTTCTGGAGATCATAACCCACGGCTACTGTCTTCCTTTCGGGCAGAGGCCTCGAGACAATCCACCGGGGAATCTCTTTGAAGAGTCCGGATCCGCTCCTTGCGCAGGAAATTCAATCCCGCTGGAGAAAGGCCCCATAGAACTGGTGCCTGTAGCGGAGAGGAACAAGGGATGGTATTCTCCTTATTTTTTGATTTCCAAGAAAGACGGGGATTGAGACCCATCATGGACTTGCGCGGTTTGAACAAACTCCTCAGGAAGGACAAGTTCAAGATGGTTACTCTTTCTCAAGTCCTCCAGGCCCTTCAACTTCAGGACTGGTTGGTGTCTCTTGACCTCAAGGACGCTTATGTTCATGTGCCGATCCATCCGAAGCACAAGAAGTACCTGAGGTTTGCGGTTGGTGACTCGCACTTTTAGTTTCAGGTCCTGCCGTTCGGATTGACCTCCGCCCTGAGTGTCTTCACCAAGCTCATGGTAGTGGTGGCAGCGCGCCTCAGGAAAGGGGATTCACGTCTACCCCTACCTGGACGATTGGTTGATCAGGGCGCGCTCTCCCGAGCAAGTCCTGGAACATCTGTCAGACACCTGCCACTCCCTCCACAAGCTGGGCTTCTCCCTCAACTTGAAGTCCCATTTGACACCAACTCAGAGGCTCCAGTACATTGGAGCAGTGCTCGACACGTCCCTGGGGCAGTGTTTTCCTCCCCAGGTGAGGGCTCATCACATTCAGCAGATGGTGCACAAGTTTCATTTTGCCCAGACTCTCCCAGCGTTCGAGTTCTTGAGACTGCTCGGCCTAATGGCATCCTGCATTCTTCTGGTGCCAAAGGCCAGGTTGCGGATGAGATCTTTGCAATGGGCACTCAAGCTTCAGTGGTCTCAGTCCTCCGGTAGGATGTCGGACCATGTTCAGGTGCCGTCTTCGGTCGCCCAGGACCTTCTGTGGTGGGCCAAAGAAGGCAATCTGATGAGGGGGGGAGGGGGCTCCATTTTGGCTGCCCTGGCCGGAGGTGACGATCGTGATGAACGCATCCCTCACGGGATGGGAGCTCATGCCAACGAGTTGATAATCAGCGGTCGTTGGTATCCGTTGGATTCCAGACTCCATATCAATATGTTGGAGCTGAGGGCTGTCAGGCTAGCCCTGAAGGCTTTTCTGCCGACTGTGCAAGGAAAGAATGTCCTGAGCCTGACGGACAACAGGGTGGCCATGCACTACCTCAACAAAAAGGGGGGGGGGCGGGCAGGGTCACTTCCTCTGTGCAGGGAGGCGATGCGGGTCTGGTTCTGGGCAATCCAGCAGGAAGTTTTGATCTCGGCAGTTCATCTGGCAGGAGACGAAAACGAGATAGCGGACGCTCTGAGCAGGCAGTGCGATCTCTCACGAGTGGGAGTTGGCTCAGGAGATTCTCCCGGTGATCTTCGCCCTTTGGGGGACCCCTCAAGTGGATCTCTTTGCCTCCAGTGTCAACCGGAAGTGCGAGAGGTTCTGCTTGCGGGAATTTCCTCCAAATGGAGCCTTAAGAGACGCGTTAGTGGTGGAGTGGTCATTCCCACTGCTATACGCGTTTCCTCCCGTCCCCGACATCCCGCAAGTACTGCGGAGGTTACAGAGGTTCGGTTCCCGGATGATCCTCATTGCTCTGGCGTGGGCCCGGAGGACGTGGTACCCGGACCTTCTCGACTTGTCCATCTGCCCTGCACATCATCTTCCCTAACGAGACAATCTGCTCTCATGGGAGGGGGTTCAGGTTCTCCATCCAGAGGTCAGGTCCCTCAACCTTCACACTTGGTTTCTGAAAAGTTGAGGTATGAGGATTGGGACCTCCCTGAAGACCTGATAGAGGTGTTGATTTCGGCCAGAAGGCCCGCAGCAAAGTCCCTGTACTGTTGCATTGGAGGAAGTTTTGCGACCGGAACCGGGTTAAGAATGTGGATCCTTTTGCATGTAAAATTCCCATGGTTCTGTAATTTTTGCTTTCTTTGGCCCACAGGGGCCTTCAAGTGGGTACCATTAAAGGTTACCTGGCGGCGCTGTCCATATTTAAGCGCTCGTCTGAAGTGTGTTCCTATTTTAAAATTCCTTTAATTTCTCAGTTTCTGAAAGGGCTCACTAATGTGTTCCCTCCGTCACCTTTCCAGGTGCCCGGTTGGGATTTGAACCTTGTTCTCAAGTTTCTGATGGGTGCTCCGTTTGAGCCTTTGCATTCATGCCGTTTGAGATTGTTAACTCTGAAAACGGTATTTGTAGAGTTTGTTCCAGGCACTTTCAGTTAAGCCACCCTTCACTGTGTTTCATAAAGACAGGGTTGTCCTTAGAGTTCGTCCTTCTTTTCTTCCGAAGGTGGTGTTGGAATTTCATTTAGGCCAGAAGGTTATTCTTCCGGCATTTTATCCTCCTCCACATCCTGGTAAGTTTGAGGAAAGGCTCCATAGGCTTGATTCTAGGAGAGCGTTAAGCTTTTATATTTCACGCATGTCCCCGGTCAGAGTGGATGATCAGCTCTTTATTGGTTATGCTGGAAAGCGTTTAGGACAGGCTGTGACGAAACCGACTTTGTCTCGCTGGATTATTTTGTCTGAGTGTTACCGCTTGGCGGGGTAAGGACCCATCGGTCGGCTTACGGCCCCATTCTACCAGGGCTATGGCTGCCTCTACTGCCCTGCAGAGGGGTGTTCCTATTCGCAACATCTGTGATGCAGCCACCTGGGCTTCGGTACATACTTTTGTACGTCACTATTCCCTCGATTCCATCCGGGGGCAGGATCTGGCCTTTGGCAAGGCGGTCCTTTACTCCGCAATTTGATTGGGCATGCTAAATTTCTGTTTTCTAAATTCTTTTCCCACCTCCTTGCATTGGTACTGCTTTGGGAGTCTGTCATAGATATGGAATACGTCGGAGGAACCAATCCCCTCGAAGAACAAGTTACTCTCTTACATGGTAACGTTCTTTCGATGGGATGGTCCGACGACGTATTCCATATTGCTATCTCCCTACCTTCCCCGCTACAGAATTTCTTATGCGATTGCAGCTTACGTTTCCGCAAGGCTTTGTGTGTCAGACTGGCAGAAGACTGGTGGCACACGTTCTGGGAAAAAACTACAACTGAGGCTACAGGCGTTGTGCGTCCTACTTATAATATCCAGTGACGTCGCCGTCAGAAGAGGTCCTCGAGGGCGGCTCATCGACGCAGGACGCAGACGCCAAAGATTTTCCAAAGCAGCACAGCTGTGGTGATTACTGTCATAGATATGTAATACGTCGTCGGACCATCCCATCGAAAGAAAGTTACCAGGTAAGAGTACTTGTTCATCTGTGCGCCCAGTGTTAAACTTACGCCCTGCAAACCTTTATGTAAAGCCACAAAAATTCTGCATGACAACGCTACAAGAACTAATCCCCCCTGTCTAAAGCGGGGAGACTACATGGCAACACTGGATACGAAAGATGCCTATTTTCGTATTTCAATGTTCCCAGCGCACCGAAAACTCTTTAGCATTTCAAGATGGCAAACCAGCACTACTAATTCAAGGTGCAACCCTTCGGAATAGTTTCAACTCCAAGGGTATTTTCCAAGGTACTGGCGGTGGTGGCAGCGCACCTATGCAGTGAGGCAATCCCAGTATTACCCCTACCTAGACTGGCTGATCACAGCGGAAACACCACATCTCTGCAAACAAAACACGCAAAGAACCGTAAACCTTCTCTTCCAGTTGGGTTTCTCACTAAATGAGAAACTCGAGCCTTGTGCCAAACCCAAAAAAACAGTTCCTAGGAGCTGTCTTAGACACAGAAGCAGGCTTGGCCTTTCGATCCATGGAAATAGTACACGACTTTCTACGGCAAATACCTTAGTATCAAGCCAGCCGCCAGATAAGCGTACGCAAAGCGATGCGTTTAGTAGGCATGATCATGATGGCATCATGCATATACCTGGTCTCACGCACGTCTGCGCATGTGACCCATGCAGGAGTGGTTGGCGAAACAATGGTCTCAGGCAAGCGGTCAGTGGGAAGATCTAGTGGTTGTTTCGCCAACTCGAATACAAAACCTATGCTGGTGGACAAAGGAAAACCTGTGTGGGGGGGGTACATTACCTTCATCACAAGGCACATGGTCTGTGGACTCGCATCACAGCACAGTACCACATCAATCTGCTGTAACTCCTGTCAGTATTCAAAGTATTCAAAATTGATGAAGGAACGGGCGAAAGAAGCAGCGAGATGCTCACAGGGCCTCGAATTAAAAAAAACAAGCATGAACCTCCAGAGGCACATGGTGCCCAAGCACCCCATCGAGTGAGATTACGTGAGCCCAACTTGTCAACCCAGGATAGCGATGCCAACTAACCGATACCACTAACAATTTCCTCCTCAGCATACACCTCTCAAACTCCAAACCAAACACAACCACAAACCGCCAGCACAACAAACCGCACAAACTTCACTGCAACAACAAAACAATAAACGCACATAGACTCGCACATCAGTACACGACTACTACCGACTGCACACACCCCAGGCCAAGCCGACGGAGCCACCGGGCTGAGGCTACCAACAGTACATCACTGCTCTCTTGCACTTTTCTAGCCTCCACCCACTAACTCACCTGCCCTCCCTCTTTCAGAGCGCCAGAGGACCACTCCGGTGGTGATAGTGCGCGGTACAAATATCCTTTAACATTAACAGGATGTGTGTATATTTGTGTGTATATACATTTTCTTATATATTCCTACACACACTAGCCCGCTTCCACAAGGTGCGTATGTAGGGTACCCCTTTGCAATTTTGCCCCAAGTGCAACCGCAAGTACCCTTGGGTTGACAGTCACGCCACCTGTAACCTCTGCTTGCCGAGGGAGCACCCCGAGTCAAACTGCAGAGCGTGTAGTCGGTTTAAGCTGAAGACTCTAAAGGACCGTTCGATCAAACGTTGGGCCCACCACACCAGGCAGCGAGAGGCCATGGAAGCGGAGGGCGCCTTCAGTGATGGCAGCGACGCCGTGCTATCGGACGGCGAGGGCAACGTGGCATCAAGAGACGGTCAAGCGCAAGTCCCCGACCTTGGAAGGTTGTCCGGCAGGGCAGCTATGGGGAACACCCCCGGCGACACGAGCGCTACCCACACCACTTCCACTAAATACTCGAAGTCCAACGAGACTCGACGCGCGTGTCGAGTTCCCGCAAAGAGGCACACAGAGAACGGTCCGCCGATTCGATGTCCTCTGGGCGTTCTCGATCAAGATCGCCACATGACACCAGGCAACCATCCACTGTTGGCAAGAGTGCCTCGCTCACTAAAGTAACGGAGGTTCGATCGTCGGAAGACGAAGCCGACCACCATCCCCAGGCCGTACTCCAGGAGTAGGCGACAGCAGACCGCGTGACGGCTGCTCCTGTGCCCCAACCTCCACACTCTAAGGAAAGGGACACTACCCCCGAATCTCG
This sequence comes from Ambystoma mexicanum, assembly GCF_040938575.1. Taxonomy (NCBI): domain Eukaryota; kingdom Metazoa; phylum Chordata; class Amphibia; order Caudata; family Ambystomatidae; genus Ambystoma; species Ambystoma mexicanum. The sequence continues at coordinate 106,572,394 of NC_090938.1, read as the reverse complement.
ACACCAGACGTCGAAAAGGTGAAAACACCAGGGAAGCACTTCCACTCACGGGGAGGGGGGGAAAACAGCAGAAGAAACATTCTCAGCCTTCATCTGCACCACAGAAACATAGAGGTCGGTCTTCTGTAAAATTATCCAAGACCCCTGAAAAAGGTAGGTCCAGTCAGGATATAGCAGGGAAACCCTCCCAGGAAAGGGTAATCCCCAGCTCTAAAGAATGGTCAAGTGAGGATATAGACAGTTATGTCTAGAATGTCATCCCTAGGAGACTTCTATGCCAAGAATCCAGAGCACTTCCTCTCCTATACCCCTGACGGGGCTGCTCCCTCAGGGTCTAGGGACCCCCAAACCCCTGGTAAGAAACCTCGAGTTGAGGCGCCAACGCAAAGTCAGTCTTCTTACCCTTTCGTACAGCCATAATCTCAGTATGAGGATCCATTACTAAATGAGGATCCAGAATTGGCCACGTTGGACGACCAAATGGATGGATTACTATGGGGATGACTAGGACCAAGAGGAAGACGAAGATGACCCAGTAGTCTACAGAGTAGACTCCCCAGTAGGAAAAGAACCTCCGGTTACCGACTCTCCTGTCGACAACCAACCTCTCTTAAATGAGTTTTTGTCTAGAGCGGCAGAACACTTCCGCATAGATACTCGGGGAGCACAGGAGGAAAGGGACTTTGCCGAGGAACTAGTGGAAGAAAAGAGGCCCGTTGCCCAGGCCATCCCTATTCTCAAGTCTATACAAAGAATAGACCCTTCCCTTCTAAATCCCAACCTCACCAGGGCAGTAAACCCCAAGATCGAAAAACTGTTCAGGGCAGCCCAGTCAGACCCGCTGTACATAAGGGGGCAACTGAAACCTGACTCCCTGGTAGTGACTAATACCCAAAGAGGGCTTCCGCCTTCCAGGCAAGGATTGCCAACTCCACCACCCTGCTGGCGAGTTACAACTGCCATCAGTGGGAAGAAGTTGCAGTACTCATCGACTCTGCCCCGGAACCTTTAAAAAGCCAGTTGTCTCAGGTTGCGTCGGAGGGAAGAGCTGTGTCCGGTTGCATCCTTAAGGCAACCTTTTGATGCCGCGGATAACGCCGGCAGGCTGATAGCAGAGAGCACTGTTATCAAAAGGCATGCTTGGTTAAGACAATCTGGGTTTAAACCCGAGACACAAGCATCCTTAATAGACAAACCGGTGGAGCCTGATCTACTGTTTGGCAAGGCGGTAGAGGACGCATTAAAAATGCCAAAGATGAGTACGAGACTCTCAAATCCCTGGGCCAGTTAACCAACAAACCCCCTAATCAAAGAGGAAATGGCAATTTTCGTCGCCCACGCGGCCAAAATTCAGAGGCTCCAACTATTCCCAGGGGCAGGGTACACCATGGAATAACAACAACCAGCAGTCTACCCAAAGTTATGGCAGGGGTAACAAAAGGGGACATGGTAAGGGTAGACAGCCCCAATAGAGGCAGAGGCACGCCCCCGCAAAACAGTGACATTCCGTTCAGGGTTCCTTCTCACACATCCCCTATATGGGGGGACGCATTTCCAACTTCACTCAAGCTTGGGAAGGGATCACAACGGACAGATGGGTGCTGTCCAGTGGCCGCAGGATACTGCATAGAACTGTTAGAGCTTCCCCGAAACCACCCTCCACGTCAAAAGGTACATTCCTTAGACCACCAGAAGATCCTCCCCGAAGAGATCACCAATCTTCTAGCAAAGGACACGATAGAACTCGTCCCGGGACACCAGGTGAACAAGGGTATTTATTCAACTTACTTCCTTGTGCCAAAAAAAGATTTGACAATGCGCCCAGTATTGGACTTGCGGCCTGCAAACAATTATGTCAAGCCACAAAAATTCTGCATGACTAAGAGGTAATCCCCCTCCTAAAAAAGGGGATTACATGGAAACATTGGACATGAAAGATGCCTATTTTCATATTTCCATGTTCCCAGCCCACAGAAGATTCTTGCGCTTCAAGGTGGACATTCAGCACTACCAGTTCAAGGTACTGCCCTTCGGTATAGCCTCGGCTCCAAGGGTATTCACCAAAGTACTGGCGGTGGCGGCGGCACATCTACGGAGGGAGGCAATCCCAGTGTACCCTTTCCTGGACGACTGGCTCATCACGGGGAGACCCCAGTAATTTGCAGATCAAATATTCAGAGCACGATCGACCTCCTCTTCGAATTGGGTTTCTCCATAAACGAGAAAAAATCAAGTCTGCTGCCAAGCACCTCCAAACAGTTCCTAGGAGCTGTCCTAAACACACGAGGGGTTGGCCTTTCCATCAGAGGAAAGAATTCGGAGCTACTGCTGCAAATTCCGCTAGATCAGGCCGGTCGCCAGATAACTGTGTGCAAAGCGATGCGTTTGCTGGGCATGATGGCGTCATGTATTTACCTGGTCCCCCACACGTGCCTGCGTCCCATGCAAGAATGGTTGGCGAAACAGTGGTCTCAGGCAAGTGGTCAGTGGGATGTTCTAGTGGTCGTTTCGCCAAAACCTGTACAAAGTCTTCACTGGTGGACAAGAGAAAACTTGTCAAAGGGGGAAACGCTTTTACGATCCCGAGGTACAGGCTGTAGTCAAAACAGACGTATCCCTGTCAGGGTGGGGAGCACATCTTCTGCACCACACAGCTCAGGGTCTCTGGTCTCACTCAGTGGCCAAGAATCATATCAATCTGCTAGAGCTTCTGGCAGTATTCAGAGTGCTTCAAGCGTTCGAGCCCTATCTGTTGAACCGGTCAGTGCAGATCCTGACAGACAGCACAACAGCCATGTTCTACCTGAACAAGCAGGGAGGGACTCGTTCGCCAAATCTGTCCAAGCTTGCCCAGAAAATGTGGATATGGGCACTCAGACGGAACATCTATCTGTCATCTCAACATGTTCCAGGGGATATCAATTCTCTGGCGGACGCTTTGAGCAGAGATCCCCTCCCAAAAGAACACGAATGGTGTCTACACAGAGAAATCGTAGATCTCTTCTCTGTGGGGTTTCCCCACTATAGACCTATTCGCCACAAGCGAAAACAGAGTGCCCACGATTCGCATCCAGGTTCCCCCAACCTTACTCTAGGGGAACACCCTGTGGATGAACTGGTCAGGGATGTTTGCGTATGCTTTTCCACCAACCCCTCACCAGGAAGGTGGTCAACAAGATGCACAGGGAATCAATGATGCTCGTCCTAGTTGCTCCCATGTGGGCGAGGCAACCGTGGTTCCCACACCTACGCAGACTAGCGGTGTGCAAACCCATAAAACTCCTGTGCTGGTACAACCTACTGTCCCAGCACCGAGGCCAGACAGTGCATCCTCAACCCAACTCGATGAACCTGGCAGCATGGCTCCTGAGGTCATAGAGTTTGGACATCTCAACTTACCTCAGAGATGTATGGACATCCTAAAAGAATCTAGGAAGCCAAACACGAGGCACTGCTACTTTGACAAATGGAAAAGATTTGTTATCTGGTGCCAGAATAAGCAAATCAACCCAGTTGATTGCACTTCTTCCACTATTGTCACCTACATGCTCTACCTGCTGGACGCAGGGTTGGTATTTAATTCACTGAAGGTACACCTGGCAGCTCTGTCAGCATACACCACCTCCCATAACAAGGTGTCGTGGTGGAAAGTACCAGTGGTTAAAGCCTTCATCGAAGGAGTAAAGAGACTTCACCCTCCAATTTCTAACGCACCACCAGGATGGGACCTTAATGTGGTGGTATCTAAACTCATGGGCCCCCCATTCGAGCCCATGCATAAAAGCAGTCTCAAACACCTGATTTATAAGACTGCCTTCTTAGTAGCCATTACATCTATAAGAAGGGTCAATGAAATTCAGGCTGTCAGTGCAGGATCCTTTCTTTACTGTTCATAAAGATAAACTGGTTTAACGTACACACCCTAGGTTCTCACCTAAGTTTATTTCTAAATTCCACATAAACCAGTCCATTGAGCTTCCGGCTTTCTTCCAAGACCCCAAAGCTCGGCTGAGAGTAAACTACACACCCTATATGTGGGTAGGGCGGTCCTATACTATGTAAACAAAACCAGACCGCTAAGGAAAACAGACAAACTGTTTGTCTCCGTAGCCAAAGGCAGAGAGGGAGATGGCGTCTCTAAAAGGTGCCATCTCTAAGTGGATTATAAATTGTATCCAGATGTGTTACTCCTTTTCTGAAAAGACTCTGCCTTTCACGCCAAGAGCCCACTCTACAAGAGGCATTGGGGCCACTCTGGCTTTCATTGCAAATGTACCCCTTGACAACATTTGCAAAGCAGCTACTTGGAGTTCTATTCACACTTTTACTCAGCACTACTGCATTGACACCCATTCAAAGACAGATGCACAAGTGGGACAAGCGGTTCTAAGACATTTATTTGCTCATGACCCTTCTGACATCCCACTTCCTAACACTGCTTGCTAATCTATGCACAGCATGTGATCTAAGCAGATTCCACAAGCCTCAGAAGGGATACATTACTCACTGTAATCGTATTTCGCATGGTTGTATCTGCTTAGATTCACATGCGACCCACCCTTCCTCCCCTCTGATGGCAGGCGCATGGATGCTTGTAGTCTTATCTTTCTATCTATCTGCTTGGATAATCTGTCCTCTTGCTACTCCTCATGCTACCTCATGTCAGAAAAAATACAATCTGAAGATCCTAGACGCATGAGGGATCATGGGTACAGTGGATGTCACACTAGGGATCGTATTTCTGATGCTTGTATCTGCTTAGATTCACATGCTGTGCATAGGCCGACATCTAGTGGAAGCTGCGGAGTATTAGTTTGTTTTTCGAAACTCGAAAATGGGCGTCGACACAGGGCGTGCCAGTAATACTATCCCTAGTGTGACGTCCACTGTACCCATGATCCCTCACACGTGTAGGACTCTTAGATTGTGTTTTCCACCATTCCAGTCGGACGCATATTGCCAGTGAAGATCGAGGACACCAGCCGCGAAACTCCACAACAGACTTTGGGCCTCGGAAGGCCACTGCCCGGGTCTTGGAAAGCCTCTGGTCTCGGCCCTGTACAAATAGGGAGAGTGGGCAGTGGTCATACAGGCTCCCCATTTATTTCCTACATATACTCGCCCGCTGCCAAATTAATGCATATGGAGAGTACTCCGGGCAGAATTTGAAAGGAGTGTAACAGGAAGTCCCCCTGGGTAGATGAGCACAATACGTGCAATTTGTGTCTCCCGCGAGACAATCCCGAGGCTACCTGTCGCGCTTGTAAGCTCTTCAAACCAAAAACACAAAGACCGCTCCTAAACACTGGGCCCACTACGTCAGGCAACAAGAGGCCATGGACATTGAAGGGACCTTTAGCGATGGCAGCAATGCCGACGTTTCAGACAGCGATGGCAGAAGGGTGACTTCAGACACCCACGCACAGGCCCCCGACCTCTGAGGACTGGCCAGCAGTCCAGTTATGGGGACAACACCCGGCGGCAAAAGCGCGACTAGTACCACTCCCAATGAGCACATCAGCCCCAACCGTGACTCTACACGTGTGTCGAGCGATCGGCAACTGAAGGCACTGAGAGCTGTCTAATGATTGTGTTCTCTTGGTTTTCCCGTTCGCGATCACCACATGACGAGGACCAACCGTCCACGGTTGGGAAAAGTGCAGCACTACCCCAATAGTTGTAGAGGCTCCGTCGTCAGAAGACAATCTGATCTCTATGCTCCCAAGTCTAAGCGTGTAGCGTCTACTCCCGAGATTCAATACCCTCCTTCTACCACCTCCGAATCTCGACACGAAGCGTCAAAACCCTCAAACCCCTAAAACCTCTGGAAAACATTCCTCAAGTCACGGGATGGGGGGATAAACAGCACAAGAGACCTTCAGAACTCCATAAAGAAAGTCAGAAGGCCCCTAAAGTGATAGAAAAGTCCAAGGTCCCTGACACTACTAATAGTAAAATTGTCCCTCCCACTCCTCATGATATGGGTGTGGATAAGGAACCAGAGCAAGAGAGGTTTATTCCCAGTTCTAAGGAATAGAACTCAGCCGATATTGATAGGGTAATGAGAAGAATGTCTTTTTTTTTTTTGTAGACTTCTACGAGAAAGACCCTAATTATTACCATAGCTATGCAAGCACACCAGCTACCTCTGCCCCTTTGGGGTCCAAGGAGACTCAACCTCCTACTAAAAGGCTTCGCTCTGAGGCTCCGGCGCTGGGATTGGTTTCAGCCCCTTTGCTAATTGAACCTTACCATCCAGAGTCATATGGTGGGGAGACAGACACACAGATGGTGGAAGAGCAGACAGGGGTTGCTTATTATGGGGATGATGAGGACCAGGAAGAGGAAGATGAGGCGAAAGCCTACAATCTTGACTGCCCTATTGCTAAGGATCCCCCGGTGAATGACTCACCGATTGAGAACCATCCACTCCTCAATGAGGTACTGGCTAAAGCAGCAGCTCATTTTCAAATAAACACACAGGGTGTCCAAGAAGATGGGGATTTCACGGAAGAAATCCTAGGGGACAGGAGAGCCATTACCCAAGCCATCCCCATATTAAAATCAATCCAGCGTAGAATTGATCCCTTGCTGATAACCCTAAATCTTACTTGTGCAGTGAATCCACAAGTGCAAAAATTATTCTGGGCCGCACCCTACGATCCTATGTACTTAAGGGGTCAATTAAAACCCTACTCCCCAGTAGTAACAACCACCAGAAAGAGGGCAGGCACACCACTAGCTTCTTCAGAAGCACCTCCGGATAAAGAGAGCAAAGGGATATATGCTATGCTCTGGGTAGGAAAGTTGCATCCACATCAGCCTATCAGGCACGTATTGCCTACAGTACCACTCTTTTAGCAAGCTATAACTGCCACCAGTGGGAACAAGTGGCTGCTCTAGTAGCCTCTGCACCTGAACCACTAAAAGGCCAGTTGCCCCAAATTGCAGCCGACGGAAGGTCTGTGTCTGGATGCATCCTTGAAGCAAATTTTGATGCAGCAGATAATGCAGGAAGATTAATAGCCAAAGGCACAGTAATAAAGTGCCACGCTTGGCTCAGGCAGTCAGGGTTTAAACCCGAGACCCATGCCACGCTTATCTTCATGCCGGTAGAGCCGAACGTTCTATTCGGCAAGGCAGCGGAAGAGGCACTAAAAACAGCCAAAGATGAGTATGAGACCCTAAAAGCGCTCGGCCAACTCACAAACCCCAAGGTCAAATGGGAAATAATAGTATTCGTCGCTTATGCAGCCAAAGCTCCCAGAGGGGTTCCAACTACTACCAAAATCAAGAAACCTTGTGGGGCCACAATCCGTTCCAAATATCACAGGGATTCACCAGAGGCCAGCGCAGGGGCCGCACCAGGGGTAGAGGCAACCCCACCAGAGGTGGCACGCCACCTGGTAAACGGTGACGTTCCGCTTCGGGTCCCCTCCCATGCATCCTCAGTAGGGGGGCGCATTTCCACCTTCACCCATGCATGGGAGGCTATCACTTCGGACAGAGGGGTGCTGTCCACAGTATCCGCAGGATACTGTGTAGAACTATTAGCGCGCCCCTATGACCATCCTCCAAGACAGAAGGTACACTCGTTGGGGCACCAGAAAATCCTTCTCAAGGAAATCGCCACTCTACTTGCAAAGGACGCCATAGAACTTGTCCCGGGCAACCAGGTAAACGGGTATTTATTCAACCTACTTCCTTGTGCCAAAGAAAGATCTAAGGATGCGCCCAGTATTAGATTTGCGCCCTGCAAACAATTATGTCAAGCCACAAAAATTCTGCATGACTACACTCAAGAGGTAATCCCCCTACTAAAAAAGGGGAATTACATGGCAACATTGGATATGAAAGATGCCTATTTTCATATTTCAATGTTCCCACCTCACAGAAGATTCTTGCGTTTTCAAAATAGACAATCAGCACTACCAGTTCAAGGTGCTGCCATTCTATATAGCCTCGGCTCCAAGGGTATTCACCAAGGTACTGGCGGTGGTGGTGGCGCACTTACGCAGGGAGGCAGTCCCTGTGTACCCTTACCTGGACCACTGGCTCATCACAGGGGAAACCCCCGTAATTTGCAGAATAAACATTCAAAGGACAATCGTCCTCCTCTTCCAATTTGGCTTCTCAATCGAGAACAAAATCAAGCCTGGTGCTAAGCACCTCAAAACAGTTCCTAGGAGCTGTTCAAAACCCACAAGAGGGTTGGCCTTTCCATCAGAGGAAAGAATTTGAAATCTGTTGTTGCAAATTCCTCTATCAGGCCGGTCGCCAAGTAACGGTGGGAAAAGCGATGCGTTTGCTAGGCATGATGGCATCTTGCATTTACCTGGTTCCCCACGCGCGCCTGCGCATGTGACCCATGTAGGAATGGTTGGCAAAACAGTGGTCTCAAGCAAGCGGTCAGTGGGAAGATCTAGTGGTCGTTTCGCCAAAACTAGTACAAAGTCTTTGCTAGTAGACAAGAGAATCTTACGAAGGGGAAACCCTTCTACAATCCAGAGAAGCAGGCTGTTGTCACAACAGACGCCTCCCTGGCAGGGTGGGGAGCTCACTACCTTCACCACACAGCTCAGGGCCTCTGGTCTCCCACAGTGTCTCAGAACCACATCAATCTGCTAGAATTTCTGACAGTCTTCAGAGCGCTTTGGGCATTCAAACCCCTCCTATCCATCCTGTTGGTACAGACCCTAACAGACAGCACAACGGGCACTCAAACGGAAGATTTACTTGTCATCCCAACATGTTCCAGGGAATCTCAACTCGCTAGCAGATGCTCTGAGCAGGGATCCCCTTCCAGAAGAACACGAGTGGACACTACATGAAGTCGTAGGAGACCTCTTCTCTCTGGGGTTTCTCCACGATAGAGCTATTCGCCACAAGCGAAAACGGGCAATACCCAGACTTCGCATCCAGGTTCCCCCAGCCAGGCTCCAAGGGGAACGCCCTATGGATGAATTGGTCAGGGATGTTTGCCTATGCTTTTCCACCAACCCCTATAATGAGGAAGCTGGTCAACAAGATCCACAGGGAACCGATGACGCTCATCCTAGATGCTCCTATGTGGGCGAGACAACCGTGGTACCCACATCTACGCAAATCTGCGGTGTGCGACCCCATCAAACTCCCATGCCGGTACAACCTACTCTCCCAGCACGAGGGACTAACAGTGCATCCTCAGCCCAACTCAATGAACTTGGCAGCATGGCTCCTGAAGTCCTAGAGTTCGGACATCTCAATTTACCCCAGAGATGCATGGATAACTTGAGTCAAAACCTAACACAAGGCACTGTTACTATGACAAATGGAAACAATTCATTATTTGGTGCCAGAATAAGCAGATCAACCCACTCGATTGTACTCTTTCTAATGTCGTCACCTATATGCTCCACCTACTGGATGCAGGGTTAGTCATTTAAAGTACACCTGGCAGTTTTATCAGCCTACACCACTTCTAACAAGGTGTCATGGTGGAAAGAACCAGTTGTCGAAGCATTCATGGAAGGGGTAAAGAGACTCCACCCTCCAATTTCTAACCCACCACCAGGTTGGGACCTTAATGTGGTACTTGATAAGCTCATGGGACCCCCTTTGAGCCCATGCACAAATCTAGTCTCAAACACTTGACTTATAAAACTGCCTTCTTAGTAGCCATCACATACATAAGAAGGGTCAGCGAAATTCAAGCTCTGTCAGTGCCGGATCCTTTCTTTACTGTTCATAAGGATAAACTGGTATTACGCACTCACCCTAGGTTCTCACCTAAGTTAATTTCCAAATTCCATGTTAACCAGTCTATCGAGCTACCGGCCGCCTTCCGGGAACCCAAAAGCTGTGCTGAGGTGAAACTCTACACACTAGATATGAGGAGGGCGGTCCTCTACTACATAGACAAGACCAGGCCGCTAAGAAAGACAGATCAACTGTTTGTCTCCATAGCTCCAGGCAGAGAGGGAGATTGCGTCTCTAAGAATGCCATCTCTAGATGGATAGTCGGATGTATCCAATTGTGCTATTCCCTTTTAAATAAGACACTGCCTTTTACGCCAAGGGCCCACTCTGCAAGAGGTACTGGAGCCACTCTGGCTTTCATTGCAAATGTACCCCTTGATACCATTTACAAAGCAGCTACATGGAGCTCTATTCACACCTATACTCAGAACTACTGCATTGACACTCATTCCAAGACAGATACTCAAGTGGGACAAGTGGTTCTAAGACATTTGTTCGCTCATGACCCTTCTCACATTCCACCTCCTTCTAACACTGCTCGCTAATCTATGCACAGTATGTGATCTAAGCAGATTCCACAAGCCTCAGAAGGGATACATTACTCACCGTAATCGTATTTCCGATGCTTGTATCCTTGAATCTGCTTAGATTCACATGCGCCCGCCCTTCCTTTCCTCTGAGAGAAGGTGCATGGATGCTTGTAGTTTTATCCATCTTATCTGCTTTGACACTCTGTACTCGCGCTACTCCTCATGCCAGAAGAAATACAATCTGAGGGTCCTACATATGTGAGGGATCATGGGTACAGTGGACGTCACACTAGGGATAGTATTACTGGCACACCATAGTTCGCCCCTTTTCAAGTTTCGAAAAATAAATTGTACTACTCCGCAGCTTACATTAGATGTCAGCCTATGCACAGCTTGTGAATCTAAGCAAATACAAGCATCAGAAATGCGATTACGGTGAGATATGTATGTATGTATGTATGTATGTATGTATGTATGTGTGTGTGTATATATGTATAATCTCCCGTCCCCTTTCCTCCATGCTGCATGGGCGTCACTTCCAAGGGACGGGAGACAACCTTTTTCACCATTAAACTTCTTCCCCTTTACATTTAGAGGCGCCCAGGGAGCATGCACTGCCCTGACTTGTCCCTCCGGCGCCACACCTCAGTCCCCTTTTTATGCATTGACGCCAATAGGCCGAATTCACCAGCGCTCCTGGCTTTGGCCATGTAATTCCACGCACGGATACTACTTTCTTTTTATCATTCAGGCACTCGGTCCTCGGGCGTCACTCTCCTTCCCGGCGCATTTGTCGACTTCAACAGGGTTCAGCCGGTGTCCATCCTGCAACGGGCTCTTCTCAACTTCAGACCCCCATACCCTCTGCCTACGTTGCCTTGGCCCAGACCACGGTTGGCAAGCTTGTTCAGCGTGTGGCTCGCTGTCCTCGAAAGCGCTGAAGAACAGAGTAGCAAGGTGGAGGGAGCTCTTCCAGAGGACCTCCAAGAACTTCATGAAACATTGAACCAAGCCCAAGGTAGGGCTGATCTCCATCGCACCCCGCAAGGGAGACTCCTTCCCAGAAACTCTCCTGCACGGGAGGGACCGGTAAGGTCCTGGTGGAGCTACCAGCCTCCCGGCTGAGGGACCGGAAGAATCCTTTACCAGGTCTTCACCCGAGGGCCTCTGCCCTTGTACCGGCACCATGGCTGAAGGGCTACGCCCTAGTACTGGCAATACATGCGAGGGGGGGCGTCTAAACGCAGCTCTACCGATCCCCTGGTTGAAGGTGTCACACCTACCGGGCCTAGGCCCGAGGAGCAGTGTAGGCCTTGTGATCCACATGCAAGAGTCTTGGGGGAGGCCGAGCCCAGCAACACCTTGCAGGCAGCTCGACAAAATGCCCGCCGCGCCAGACAGAGGCACATGTCTGCCATTCCAGGAATTCGGTGAAGAACAGGTGTCAAGGTGGGACTGGCCTCAACCAGGTACATGGCCTACAGCCTACCCCTCTTTTGCGCAGGGCAGCTTTCCTTTGCATCTATATGAACAGGGTACACAGCGGCTCCAGCGCTCCCCACTACCCCGTCAGCACTCCGTTACCTCCTCAGCCAGTGAAGAGGGTTTCTTTGAGAGGTTCCTCGGCCTCATGAAGTCACCTCGGATGGGGCTTATCCTCAGACGCCATCAAGGAAGTCCTTCCCGCAATGCTAGCGGCACCACAGACTCTGGCGCCCCAAGCCCCGGCGCAGCTGCCTCCTCCGGCTCCCCAGACGACTCCTCCGGTGGCTCTGTACCATCCTCCACCGCCTCCTCAGCCTCCGGCCGCGGTCCCTGGCCAGCCTCCGGTGCCAACTACTCCTCCTCCACAGGATCCCCCTGATCGACAGGATACGGATGAGGAGGATCCGGACACACCAGCCTCAGCCAGGGCCTGCCACAAACATCTTGCTGGGCTGGCAGAGTATCTGGGCCTACCCCCACCCAGAGTTCGAGCAACCGGCAGAGGGGGTTCTGGCAGAAGTCCTCACGTGACGCCCTTCTGCCAAAACAGGGATTCCACTGAAAACTGATGTAGTCTGCCTGGCCAAGAAAGGCTGGCTCAAACCTCACTCAGCCCAGCCAGTCAATCGATGCCTGGACGCCAAGTACAGGCAGGTGGACGGGAATACACTTACTCTCGGCCCATCCTCGGCCACACTCCTTAGTGATCGCTGCTGAATCACTGCACTCCAAGCCTCAGTCCTCAGCCGCCTCCTCTGCGGCTCTACCAGGCAAGGAGTAGAAGATCTTTGAGGTGTACGGAAAGACTATATTCCAACCTGTCCCTTCGCCAGGCCAATGCTGATGCCATGCTGGCTGCCACCAATCAAAGATTATGGTGCGAAATTGCAGACTTCATTCTGGAATGCCCCACTCGGAGCCAATCGTGCTTTAAGGCGGGGCTAGCCAAGGCCAAGCTGGTAGCGCATGACCTCATGGAATCCACCGTGACCCATATTGACACCTCTGGCCGTGCCATCTGTATCACCACGGACATGAGAAGGACAGCCTGGCTCCGGGCAGGACGCCCTGGAACGCATATTAGATCTACTGTTTGAGGGGGAGTGGGGGTGGCCCTTTTCCACTCCTCCACGGATGAAGAGCTGGACAAAAAGAAAAACAGCTCACAAACGGCCAAGTCTTTATCCAGCCTGACAAAGACCACGCCCAAATCGTACACCCAATCTCAGCAGCGCTCCGACAGGGGTCGTACGAACAGAGGGTTCTACGGATTCCAGGAATGGAGATCCAGGTAGCCGGACCGCTCGCCGTCTCAGAACTGGCGCAAGCAACAAAAAGAGGCATGGGGAATGTAAGGACTGTTTTCAGTTCCCCCTCCTCCGAGACAGCTTCAGAGGGAAAGAAGGCATGACATGCCCCTTCCGGTCCACGTGTCCCCAGTGGGGGGCAGGCTTGCTCTCTATGCACATTTCTGGCACCAGAATTTCACGGACCCTCGGTTCCTCTCCATAGTATCCATGGGGTACCGCCTCCCTATCCCAGCCTCTCCTCCCTCCCACAAGTTGGGACAGCAACTCTTTTGGCAGAGATCTGGTTGCTTGTAGAGAGTCGGGTAGTGGAGGAAGTCCCAGCCTCCCAGGAAGGCTTTGGCTTTTACTCCAGGATTTTTGCCATTCAGAAGAACCACCAGGCGGGCTTGCAAGTTGTGCTGGAACTTTCCACTCTCAACCTCTCCTTACCCCTGCAAAAATTTTAGATGGTTATGCCATCTTTTATAGCTGAGAAATTGGACAAGGGAGACTGGATGTGCTTCCCGGACCTGAAGGACTCGTACCTACATGTCCCGATTTGGCAGCCCCATCGTTCTTTGCTACGGTTCAGGATCATGGGCTACCATTTTCAATGCAAGGTCCTTCCTTTTGGCCTCAACTCGGCCCCTAGGGTCTTCACCAGGTTCATGAATGCGGTGGCAGCCCTCCTCCGAGCGCAGAGCCTTCATCTAACCATGCCTCGACGACTGTCTCGTCAGGGCTACATCTCGGGAAGCGTTTCACCACTCTTCCCATGCCCTTTTGAACACACTGCACGATATTGGCTTCTTGCTCCATCTCAAGAAGTCGCAGCTGCAGCCCACACAGACTGACATTCTTGGGCATCATCTGGGACACGTGCTTTGAGAAGGTATTTCCTTCGGAGGACACAATCTTGGCCATCAAGAGGGCCACCACCCATTTCCTCAGCAGGGAAGTGGCCTTGGCATGGTGATGCCAACATTTCCTGGGTCTATTGGCAGTGGTCCTATTGGCCGTCCCGCACACAAGCCTAAGGATGAGGAGGGTTCAGGTGCACTTCATGGCCTCATGGAACCTGGAGCGGGCTCTCAATTCGAGATGATCAACATTCCTCCAGCTCTCCACCCGGACCTAGTTTGGAGGTCCAGAGACTTCAACCTATGGACGGGCAAGCCCTGGATGATTTCTCGGTCCAGAGCACCTGGACTCGACAGGAGCAGGAATACCACATCAATTGGCTAGAGCTGAATGCCATTTGGCTGGCGCTCAAAGCATTCTTACCACTTCTCAGGGGCAAGGTTGTCCTCATCCAGACGGACAACTCGACCAGCATGTACTACGTCAACAAGCAGGGAGGCACCAGATCCTCTCCTCTGTGCAGACTGGCAATCAGCATGTGAGAATGGGCCCTGGAAAACGACAGCTACCTCACGGCAGTCCACCTCCTGGGGGAAATCCAAACTGGAAGCGGACAGGCTCAGCAGGCTGGAAGCGGACAATTATGAGTGGCAGCTAAATGACTTCGTTATTCAGGAGATCTTCAACCGGTGGGGTCACCCCCAGGTGGATCTTTGCCACCTGGCACAACAAGAAGTGCACCCAGTTTGCATCCTGGCAGGGACAGGGCCCGGCTCCCTGGGCGATGCATTTCACCTCCAGTGGACCGGCATGAAGGCCTATGCCTTTCCGCCAACGCCGCTGATTCAGCATAATTTGCAAAATCAAGGAGTCTCGCCAACTCCTCATTCTAATAGCTCCACAGTGGACGGCAAGGCCATGGTTTTCAGAGTTGCTCAGTCTCTCGGAGTTGCCCCCGATTCACCTCACGACGGGCTCAGCACATCTTCTGGCACAGCAGGGGGACAGTCATCCACCCTGCGCCACAGAAACTAGCCCTCACATCGTGGTACCCGAGCAGGAAACACTGCCACACCACAGGCCAATCTGGAGATCATTCAGGGCGCTAGGAGCAAGGCTACCAGGTCCCAGTACAAAAGCAAATCGACCAGATTCTGACACTGTACAGACTCCCAGGAAATCGATCCCCTGGCGTGCACCTTGGACAATGTGCGCTCCACCTCGGCGCACCTCGCCCACTCCAGCGGGCAGGTGGACACCTGCCGTACCTCACAGCCATAGGAGCTTACTGGAACTCTGAGGAAGGCATCTTCTCCTCCTCCGATCCTGTCAAGAAACTGACGGGACTCGCAAGGCTCTACCCGCCCGTAAAGAGGCTGCACCCTGTGCGGGTCCTTAACATAGTCTTGGACGCCCTGGCGCACAAACCGTTTGAGCAAATGGTGTCTGCGGACATCAGGCTGATCACCATCAAGACAGCCTTACTAGTCTGCCTCGGCTTGTAGAGTCGGCGAAATCCAGGCACTGGTCACTTCGGAACCATACACTACCTTTCACAAGGACAAAGTAGTTCTGCGGGCACACCCAGCTTTTCTGCCCAAGGTGCAGTCTGCTTTCCACTTGAAGATGGAAATAGTCCTTCCTACGTTTTTTCCCGATCCCAAGGACGAAGCACAGAGTGCTGCACTGCCTGGATGTCAGGTGTGCCCTGAAATTCTACTTGGACAGGACCAAGGGCTTCTGCAAGTCGGACGCACCGTTTGTCACTTTCGGAGGCTCAAGAGCAGGCTATTGGGCTTTCAAGGCTTCCATATCCCGCTGGATGGTCTCTGCCATCAAAGAAGCGTATGAGGGCCAGCACAAGCTGCACCCGGCCAACATGCATTCATGCATGCCCATGCAGTCGGGGCCAAGGCAACGGCCATCGCATTCCAGCGCCATGTGCCTTGGCAAGTCATAAGCAGGGCGAGCACTTGGGCCACTCGCTTGGCTTTCTGCAAGCATTACTATAAGAGTAATTAAAGTTACTCACCGTAGTGACTAACTTACTCTTAGTCCCCATTCCTCCATACGTCCCACCAACCCCCGCCCCCCAAATATTTGTGTTATTAGGCAATGTTAAATCTATTGTCGACGCGTAAATGGGGACTGAGGTGTGGCGCTTGAGGGCGGAGTCAGGGCAGCGCGTGTTTCCTGGGCCGCACCCCTGCACCCCTATAAATTTAAAGGGGACTGTTTTTTCTGATGAAAAAGGTGGTCTCCCGGAATGTCTGTCTCTAATTCCAAATGTCCAAGGTCATGGAATTCTTCATGGAAAACTTATTGGACTGCTTCAATGAAGAAGCAGCCGTCACCGTTCTTCATCCTACCGACATCAATGCAGAAACACCACGAACAGACAAGTACAAACTTGAGCAACAAATAACCTCAAAACAAAATCACACCCAGAGAATCCACTGTAATCTAATGAACGCAAGGTCAATGTCCAAACACTCAACTGAAATATACGACCTGTCAGAAGGAGGCATAGGCATCCTATTTGTAACCAAAACATGGCTAGACGACAACTACAAGATCACCTTCAACAACTGCCTGCCTGAAGACTTCAAATGCATCCAAGCAAACAGGAAATCCAAAAAAGGAGGGGGGGGGGGGCCAGCGATCATCCACAAGGAACTGGCCATCAAAATGGAAGATCGACTAAACATCAATAAATGTGAATCCTTAATACTACGAGTTTCAGTAAACTCCAAAACTAACCTGAAATTCATACTGATATGCAGACCACAAACCTACGATGCGACTTTCATAGACCCTTTCAAAGAAACAATCACAATCCTAGCCATCAAGTACAATCATCTGATCATCCTCGGAGATTTCAACATCTGGTTTGACGAAGAAACCACAACCACACAAAAATCCCTAACTGCCCAACTAGCAGCCATGAACCTACAAAAACTAGTCAAAGGAGCAACCCACTCAGCAGGGCACACACTTTACGCAATCTTGGCCAACAAGGATCTCATCACCACGGCACCCCCAATTCAAATACTTTGGAGCGACCACCTCATCATTCCATTCATAATCACAACGGCCACTCCAACAAAAAAGCAACAAGAAAAACAACCCATCATGATGAAAAGAAATTGGAGAACCATAAACTCCAACCTAACCGAGTTCCTGGAACTCTGCAAACCACAAGCATCAACCATGGAAGAAGCAGACCAAGACACAAAAGTTGCCCTACTTCATACCTGGATCGCAACAACCCTAGACGACATGGCCAAAGAAAAGCCCTTCACCCCATCACTTAAGAAAACTACAGCAAAATGTTTCACCCCACTTCTCAACGCGATGAAAAGAAAAAAAACAAACTAGAATCTGAATAAAGGACCAACAACACCACCGCAAACATTGAAATTCCTACATCAAATCTGCTCATATAAAAAGGAAATGCAAAAAGCAAAGAGGAAACATTACAACAACCGAATCTTCAGAGCACCAAAAGCTCAAAAAGAACTATTAAAAATCATAAACAAAATAAAAAATCCACCGGGCTGCAACAACAGGCCAATTCCATCGATGAAACTTTGCGAAGACCTCAAAGACCACTTCAAAAACAATATAACCTCCATCCAACAAACCATGCAAAACAGAACAAGCGATCACAGCTCAAACCCCACAGACACCGACGAGGAACACGCAAACAAGCTATGAAACTTCCCAGAAATATCAGTTGAGGCTTTTGTCAAACTCGTAAACCAAAGCAACAAATCGGGCTCACCTGAAGACCCTTGCCTCCCCCCCCCCCGGACATATACAAAACAATTCTAAAACCAGGAACCCCCATGGAATACCACAGGAACTTCCTCAACCTCTAAATCTCAACAGGTAAAGTACCACAGGCCTTCAAATCAGTTTACATCAAGCCGCTACTCCAAGACACAACAGGAAACGTAGAGGATTTATACAACTACAGACCCATCTCCAACATACCCTACATAGCCAAACTGCTAGACATGTACGTCTACCAAATAACCCAAGAATTCATAGAAGAGCATTGCCTACTAGACCAGGCACAAGTTGGTTTCAGACCTATGAGAGGAACAGGATCAGCTTTCCTCTCAATATGGGATGACCTAAAAACAAACGCAGACTCGGACAACAGTACCACCCTGATTCGCCTTGATCTGTCTGCAGCTTTCGACACCGTCAACCAGGCCATCCTCATAAAGAGACTTGAAGGACTAGGGATAACACACTGCCCTACTATGGATCAAATCCTTCCTAACAAACAGAACAGAAACGGTATGGATGAAACCTTTTAAATCAAAACCTAGACACTCAACGTGCGGAGTACCACAAGGATCGTCCTTCTCCCCTCTTCTATTCAACATCTACATGTACCTATTAATCAAACTCATCAAAAAACATGGCCTCACATGCTACAACTACGCCGACGATACTCAATCTTCAACATACAAGACACCCGAGAAGAAAACACCACACTAGAGAATTGCCTTTCGTGACATATTCAACTGGATGAACCTCCATCTCAAAATCAACCCAGGCAAAACAGACGATTGTCTCAAAAAAGGGAGGAGACATCAACTATATCCCCTGGCCAAGAGAGCTCGGCACCACACCAGAACCATCAACTGTAAAAAAACCTAGGGGTCCTGATGGATAACAACCTCACTCTAGAGCCACAAGTAAACTCTGTAATCAAATGTTTCTTCCTCCTGCAAGCAGCAAAAAGGATCCTACCGTTCCTGTCGTTCGCAACAAAACACTTACCATCATCGCTCTGATCATGCCCAGAGTAGACTATGCCAATAGCCTATACCTGGGCATGCCCGAACGACTTCTAAAAAAACTGCAACGGATACAAAATGCAGCAGCCAGACTCCTCCTCAAGCTACCCAGAAGAGAACACATCACACCCGCGCTAAAAATACTACACTGGCTACCACTAAAACAGCGAATAAAGTTCAAGTCCATGTGCATCACACACAGAGCAATACACAAACAAGGCGCAGAATTCCTAAGCGACAAACTACGCCTACATCAACCGACTAGAACACTAAGATCAAGCACCGACATACGCCTGGAACCAAAACCCTACAACAGAAAAAAATTCAGAGGATCCTTTTTCTCTCACCAGGCACCCAAAACCTGGAATGACCTACCTAAGAATATACGGAACACCACAAACCACCTAGCATTCAGGAAAGTCTTCAAATCGTGGCTCTTCACAGCGTAACCACAACAGAGATGCACTGGAATGCCCAGACATTAAAACAACGATAAAAAACCAATCTCGGCCACCCTCAAATTGGACAAACACTCAACCCAAAGAATCAACCACTCGACAGAACATAGGATATCATGGGGAAATAGCCACTAAAGGAAGGCTCCAGAGACTGATCACATACTTAGACCCAGACGAAAGCCCTCAAGTGACTCATCCACTCGTATGTACCGGACGAACCATATCCAGACCGGCAGACGCACTTAGATAGAATTGTGAATATTAGCATGGCCACACTTAGATAGAATTGTGAATATTAGCCAGCGTCGCATCTAGATGGGACTGTGAATGTTAGCATGCCCGCACCTATGCAAAACCTGAAGACTAGAATATGCCACACTTAGAATTGTGAACATTAGCCTGCGTAGCATCTAGGTAGGATTGATTGAAGGAAAACATGCCCGCGCCTAGATGAAACTTGAATGTCAGCATGTGCCACACTTAGAATTGTGAACACCAGCCTGCGTAGCTCCCAGATAAAATTGTGAATGTTAGCATGCCCACATCTAGACAGATTTCTAAACACTATCCTGCGCCGCATCTAGATGGGATTGTGAATGTTGGCATGCCCACACCTGGATGGAATTCAAACATTGGCCTGCGCTGCATCTAGATAGGATTGTGAAGTGCCACACTTTCACAAAATTGTGAATGTTAGCATACTAAAGGGCAGGTAACTTACTAACCAATGTAAGCTCAAACTCTGCATACTTCTCACTCGCACAACCATCTCTCGCACAACAAGCCGCACGCACTTTGCAACACCACATAAGCCGGAGCAAAAGCACACGCGGACTGACACCGATCCAATACACGCACCAAAGCTCAGCACCCGGTGTTTACTGAGTTGAAGCTGCCAACAGAACACTCCTCTCACTATCCTACTCCCTCTTCACCTTACTAACCCATCCCACCTTATCATTTACAGATCCGCCAGAGCGCCTGGGGACCAATTCCATTGGTGACAGCGCTCGGTACAAATACCTTTACATTAAGAAATGTAATAATTGTAATGGTGAGAAAAATGTATCCCAACTGAAAAATAAAAGCAGTGAATTTGACCATAGAACATACAGCTCTTCTGACTGGATTACGATCCTACTGTTTGCGACGCTTACGCTTTTTCTGTTTCCTTTTAGATTACGTTCCAGCTGCGTCACATTTTAAAGGCACGATGTGACCCTGTACCAGCAGCTAATGGGGCTGTACGGTTTCATTGTGATCCCACATTTTGGGCAAAGAATGTAGTTAATTTAGGTGAGTTAAATTTCACTTATTTAGTTCCTTGAGCCGGACATATTTGACTAGCAGTGGGCATGCTCCTAAACAGGAAAATGTTGCAGAAATGTAATCGTACCTAAAGATATTAGCACTTGATCTGTTCCAGAAGTTCTATTTTGTCTTCTCTTTTGTTTAGAAAGGAAAGTTTGTGGGACCTGCATATTGTGGTAGCTTTGATGGACATGGTGTTTTAATGGGCTGCCAGCCCCAGCTTTGGCCTCAGCTTGGCTGCGGGCTGTTAAACGCCATTTCTGCCCCTCCAGCTGGGAATTTGCATTTGCACTCTGGGAATTCCTGGGAAACAGTTGATTTTTTTTTCATTCTGACAGATGTGCTCGTGCGGAACACATCCCTCGTAGAAAAAAGCAGAAAAATGGCTGCCGCTGTTAAAATAGAAAAGGGACTAGGTCCCTTTTGGATGACGGCGGCCATGAACAGGTTCCAAAATGGCCGCTGTCACCTGAAAAGGGACATAGTCCCTTTTCTATTTTTGTGGTGGCGACCATTTTTTTGACTTTTGTGCATTCACCACCCGCACTGTTGCAAATAATCGCGCCCAGTAAAGGCGGTTTGTGATTGGTCAATATGCCTTTCCCGGGTGCGAGTTATCAGTTTAGACCGCTTGTATAATAATGAATTCTCTGTATTGCCTCAAATGTGTCCAACACTTTCTAAACTTTCATTATGTCCCCGTTTCAGAGAATTCTCAGAAATGTGCTAATTCCCACCACCTTAGAGACCCCAGCAACTTTGCTGGAATTTGAGGACTTGATTTTTTTAACCTGGAGAGAGTGAGACCCTTTTTCCGACATTGTGCCAGACAGCAGCTTCAGTACAGTGGCACAGGGAAGTCTTTCAGATTTCCCCATGGTTTAAATTCCTTCTCTGGGATAAACTACTGTTTCCCAGAGCAGTAAAGTGAAATTGACTTTACTTACATTTGTAAATTTCTAGACCCAGCAAACACTATCTCACAATAGGATACTGGAGGGGTTACTTAGTATCCCCTTTGTCTAGCTTCTCATGTAACGTTTTTGTTACCCTTTCCTCGATGAATAGCTGGTGTCAGTCGTTTACTTTTATGTGGTGTGCATTTACCGCGGGCTGCATTTGCAGCTGCAATAAAGCACCCAAGTGTGCCATTTTTGTCAAAATGGCCTGGTCTTCTTTGTTCACCATTTCCTTGTGGAAAGATCCTTGAGATTTACTCTCCGTGCTTTGCCTTTGGCGGGATTAACGAGTGAAGCCTGCCTCTGGCTCCAGGATGTCTGGGTTGAGCAGGAAGTGAGGGAGGTGCTGAAATCCCCTCTGCTTTGTCTCCTAGGAGACCCAAATCCACTCTGTAGTGATTGGCCGGCTGACAGCTACACTGCTGGGTGACTAACGGCTAGGCTGGAATGTATGGGAGAGAACTGAATAAAAGGCGAGGCTTGTGGCCTAGAAGGTAGTCGACCACTGGACGAAGGAACCGAAGCAGAACTTGAAGAGAACGCCTGCTGCAACTCCTGTACTGTTGTTTGCCCAGTGAAGCCCTGCTGCTGTGCTGAAACTCCAAATTCGTATCGACAGAGAAGCCCCTGCAAGGACGACTTCTGCCTTTTGAGTTGGTGGTACCAATAAACTTCCAAGTAAGCCACCTGGACATTCTCTCGGAGCTGGTTGTCTTTCAAGAGTTGCTGCTGGAAACCGAATAGCCAGGGAGAGGAACACCAGTTTGTGTGTGTTGCTTTTAAGTTGGCCAAGAGCTCCAGAAAGATCCTCTGGACTCCCAGGAAGCAGGACTGACTGAGCCTGAGCCCCCTCAACTTAGTTCGGTACCCCAGAAGTAAGGAAAGTCCACCTCGACAGCCAGAAATCGCAGTGTTGCGATTTGTGGTAGTCACAAGGAGCTGAAACACCGAAGTGCCACGTGTTGGAAAGAATTCCGGTTGCGAGCAGTGACCGTCCCATTGCAGTGCATGAGTCCCCAGAAGTCCTCCCTTTTGTCCCCACGTCTGAGGCCCAGGAACAGTGAGATCTGCAGAGCTGCACCGGAACAGGAGTTATCTGCTGCACTTTTTCTTCAATACAAAGGTACTGTAAAGTCTGAGAGAACTTACCTCTTATTGTAGAGTTGCTTGCATCTTCTACTACTCACAAGTCTAAACACCTTGTGGCCCTATATTGATTCTTCTTTTCTTCCAAGACTTCTAAAACATTGTGCAAAGACTTTTCTACTTCCCTACCAGAAGTGCTTCAGCCCATATAAGACTTTTGCCCATTGACTTTGGCTTAACCTGTTATACTGAATGACTGTGCTTAGGGGATCCCAAAGCATTTGCCTGCTTAAGAATATTTGTGGTCTGGTTGTTCTAATAACCTTTTCCTTTAACCAATTTCTAAGAGTATTCTTAATGCAACAGTGAGATATTTACGTCCCCAGCACCCTAACTATTGAAGTTGTCTGTGGGTGTAGGTTGTGACTGTGGGCCGTCCCAAAAGGGTCTTTACTGATTTAGAAACTAAGTGTTTAGTTTTGGAGTGTATGTGTGTGTGTTGCTTGTTATATTGCTCCCTTCTGAAGAAGGCTTATTCTAACTGACTGATAAATGAATAATTGTTTATTCAAGAAAGCTTGTAAGTGTTTATTTGAATACTTGTCCCGGTGTAACTCCCCTACAGCTTACATTGACCCCCTTTGAGATGAGCCTTGCTGCTCAGCCACACTACCAACCTGTGTGGTACAGACTTGTACCAAAGGTTGGGTTCCTATTGCCAGGAGGTCAAGTTTGTAGTGCACCCAAAGGGTACTAATCTTGCCTAACAATCCCTCGAAAATCTTAGTTTGTTGCATATTCTTGACTAACAGGCCTTGCTAGCTATAGAGCCTTTTTTTTCTGTTTGTTTTAATCAAACCTTTACAAAATGTACAACATAAAAAAGGTAAAAACGCTTTTCCAAAGTATATACATAGTGACATATGATTAAACAGAAATTCATAACAGGATCATACATCAGCAAATATAAAAAAGAATAGCATAAAAGGAGACATGTGTCTAAGAAGCAATATAAAATCAAATAGTATAACAAGCAAAAAATCATACATTCTTATGTATCTCCTAAGCAAGATAGCTCACTTTGGGGATATGAATATAATGACCTTTGCACACAATTTAATTTGAAATAAAAAGAAATAGAAACAGAAGCCCATGGCCGCGACAATGTGTTGTAATCAAGGAAAAAGAAAAAAAGAATTCAAAAGGCGAGGCTTCCATCAAGGATCATACCCCCATAGGTCATCTAAGACAATCCAACTTGAGGCTGTTAAGAAAACCGGCTTTAGACAAACCTTCTTGCGTGTTTTGCATATTTAAACGACGATTCCACACCAGATCAGTGGAATAACTGGAATTTGGATCCTTCAGAGTCACTTGTACACAATTCAAAATAAGGCGTTTTGCTGTTTCTTGTTCTGAGTGGCAGAATCTACATAGGCTTTCCTTTATTAGATTTCTTCCAAGTAGGATATCCTTGGTAGGGAGGATATTTAGTTATAGAGGCTATAATTGCATACAACACGTCTTCTGTGACTATCCCTCTGTCTGCTCTTTAGACTAGAACAGGATCTTCCGATTAGTTCTTGCAAACTGCCTACATTTAATATTTTATTCTGCTAGACTTGCCCAGGTGAGAATCACTGACTGCATGCTATAACGTTCCTTTGATGCATGCCATCGTTGGCCTTGAGAATTTGACTTTCTCACAAATTGCCTGAGGATGAAACTCTTGCCGGTGTTGCTTGTATACACTATTGAGTTGCAAAAACTTGGGAGCTAGGCACGTTTCACATTGTTTCCATCAAACATGTTCTATTTAGAATGTGCTGCCCTTTTTTGGAGATGGCCTCTACCTTGATTAAGAATGTAACCACTTTAGGCCTGTCCTAATTACATTTTTTACCGAACATGCCTACTGTAGAGTAATTTTTTTCAAACCATATTTATCCATTCCATTGCTTTCATGGTCTTCAGGCTACACATGCCAGCATTGTGTTAGAACTTGCATATCACTCATGGGAACTATACCATTCTACATCCCGCTCATACTGAATTACAGCCCACACCTGGGCCCGATTCAGGAGTTCCCCAGTGCCAGATTGTCGCAACTCTGGGGGAAATGTGAGTGTCAACCGCCTGCTCGAGCATTTGCAGTGGTGTAGCTATCCTTGCACCCTTATGAAGCGGGGCTCCCCTCTGGGAACCACTGCATCAGGAGCACAGTGATCAACTTCTTCCCTGATATCTTACGGAATTCACATATGCCAATACACCATGAACGGCCACTGGTATGAGAGCGAACAAAACCTGCAAATCAACGTTCCAGAACGGAGTTGTCTGATGGGTACTTTAATTTCTTTCTCCCTCTTATAAGAGGGGAAAGTAAGACTTCTAACAGACAATGCAACTATCATGTATTGCATCCAAAAACGAGGGGAATGGTTTCTCGTCCTTTCTCAGTAAGTATACATTCTGGTGTCATTTGTCCATCTGTCTCATCTTGATTCTGCAAGCCTTTCACTTATGGGAAGACAGAACTACACATCCAACATGCTCAGAAGAATGACTAAAACATGTCTTGGGAGCTGCAGGACCCAAGATTTAGCTTTGGTTTTCAAGTGATGGTGGTGGTGTGGGGAGCTGCAACACGGGTACATCTATTCTCCAGCATGGAGTCTGGCATGGATTCACATGCTCATGAATATTCCCTGTCGTCTGGTTGGGAATCCTCGGTAAAGAAAACATCTGTTTTGTTTCTGAACTGTCTTTCTCCTAATAACCAATCACTCGGCTTTGGGTCATACTGTCCCCAGCCAATGACTGCTCACTACCTAAGCCCCTCCTCTGGCAGCCATCTTCAGATATTTACCGCACGTTCAAGTGTTGGGATTCCTCGTGCTATAGCTCTTGAGCTTTTACTGCGTTTTGCGTTTTTTCAAAGAGTTTAATCTGATTTTTTCGGTCAATCGAGCCTCAAGCTCCACCGTTTCTACTTCCGATCAACGGGGACCGGTTTTGGAATTTTCAACGCCCCTCAAAGACAAAGTTCTCGTCAAGTTCCACTTCTCAGGGGTATTCCAGAAGATCTTTGAGGCCTACCCCGCGTGGACATGGCCCAGGACAAAGGGAGCACGACGCCCGGATCCAAGCTGTTCAGGATGCGGATTGCAGAATGTCTTCAAGGAGGACGAGCATTCCAGATGCCTCTGCCTTCACGAAGACAAAACGCACGTGGAGAAGGACTGTGCTTTTTGCCAGAACATGTCGGAGCGGACCATGAAGGATGGGCCTATCCGCCTAACCAACTGGCTGGAGGTAAGAGCCCAGCTGCAGGTCAGAAGAGGTCCGAGCGGTCTTCTAAGACCTTTGAGGGCGCTCCGGCGACGGGGGCCCAACAAAAGGCAAAGCACAGTGAGTGCAACGGTCAGGCTCCTCGGCTGCCAGGCAGGGTGCACTTTCACCAACGTCATCAAAAACGAGCCAATGCTCTGGCTCGGGGAAAAGAAAGTCGGAGTAAACTTAGGGATAAGTCCCGGTCGATCCCGACGGAGACGGGGGAGCGAGTCGGCGACCCTCCCCCCAAGGCGAAGGCTTCAGGCTTGTCTAAGGTCGTGAAGGCCTTGATTCACCCGGCTAAGGCCTCTATCGAGGGGGTCGTGGTGGCCCCATGGCGAAGCCTGTGGAGGCTTCGCCAGTGGAGACTACCTCGGGGCCCCAGAGTTTCTCTGCCACCGCGGAGGGAATCCTCTTTTCAACCCATGGATAAGACCCCCGTGAGAACCCGGGTGGAAAAAGAGGGAGGGGGGGTGGTGGCCATCACGGACAGGGATCCAGCCTCTGAAGAGGAGCTGGCTGAAGTCATGAAGATCCTGGACAAGAGGTTTGAGGAAGTCTGGTCCCACGGGAGGGATCCTGACGAGGCAGATGAAAAAAGCGACGGAGGCGCTGACAAGGCTCCCGTGGAGGCGGAGGATTCCACTCCCCAGCCGTCGCGCCCATCGCAAACGGTACCTGGACCACAGGAGGACAACTCAGGAGCAATCCTGATGGCGATCCAGGCCTTGTGTACGGAGATGAGGACAAGGTTGCCCTTACCCCCAACGGACGACCCAGCGGAGCCTGGACCGTCGGGAAGCCTTCCAAGCAAGCGGAGAACCCATCCCCCACCGCCCTTCCAGCCGGCGCGGCCTTCAAAGCCTTCTCCTTCCCCGATCCCGAGGGATGACACAGGGACACAGATGGCCACGACGAATACGGATGGCAACGGTGGTGACAGGATGGGCCTCCCATCACCACTTCCTCGGGCCTCTCCGCCTGACGAAATTGGCTCCTTCCACACCATGATCGCCAGGGCATCCAAGCTCTTCCAGCTCTGCCCCGTAGAATAGAAAGAAGGTTTCCTCTACCAACGGCATGAGGCCAAGAGGAAAACGGTCCTCTCGGTCCCGTTACTTGATGACATCTGGGACGAGGGGCTGGAGCTCCTGAACCCGTCCACGACCCCATGCCAAGAGACCGGTACAAGAAGAAGTACCGGGCCCCGGATTCCACCCCCATGTGCCTCAGGGCGCAGCTGACCCCGGATTCGTTCGTCTCAGCAGCATCCAAGAAGAAAGCATCGGGGCCTACTGCTTCAACTTCGACCTCGCAGCCGGACGGCGTAGAGAAGAAATTGGATGCCATGGGACGACGGGTCATGTCGGCGGCGATGACGATTAAAGCGGCCAACACCCTTGCGATTGTGGCCCGCTACGACAGGGATCTGTGGTTTAAGATTGCCCCTCTGCTGGACTTCCTCCCGGACAAGAGGGCTGAGGCCTTGGAGATCCTGCAGGAAGGCGAGGTTGCGTCGGACCACGCTTTAAGGGTGGCCACGGACATAGCTGACACCGGCTTCCACCAGATGGGCAACAGTGTTTGCCTTTGCCGGCGTAGTTAGCTCAAGGCAACCGATTTCCACCAGGAAGTGCAGACCATAGTCTTGGACATGCCTTTCGACGGAAACAACCTGTTTGGCAAGACAGTGGACGAGTCACTGCAGGCCATCAAGGAGACGGCACGGGCCTTGGGAGTTTTACAGCAACGACGGCCGCCCTTTCGGAACTCCGGAGGCAAGCAAGGTGCCTCCAAAGGATTCGGCGGCGGCTCCTCGACGTACCGCCAGGCAGACCGCTCCTCGTCACAGGAGGCCTACAGAGGACGCGGGAAATCGGAAGGATCTTGTCGTCCAGGAGGCTAAGGCGGCAAGGCCGATGCCATGCAGGACTGAACCGGCCGTGGCGTCGGGCCCCCATTGCAGCACCCTGTTGGGAGGCCGGAGACCGTTGGGTGTTGGATTCCCTGGCCCGAGGGCACACTCAAGTTTCTAAAGAAGTGGTCCCACGTTCCTGCCGTGGCCAGGAAGGAAAACCACGTCCCTCAACTGCTACTGGAAGTAAGGGCGATGCTGAAGAAAGGAGCCATTGAGCTCATCCCAAAGAGGCTCTGGGGCTCCGGAGTTTACTCTCGGTACTTCCCCGTAAGAAAGAAGACCGGCGGCTGGCGACCCATCCTGGACCTTCGTCATTTAAACAAGTACATAAAGTCCCAGAAGTTCTGGATTGTCACTCTCCAACACGTGCTGGGACAGCTGGAAGAGGGTGACTTCCTATTGTCGCTGGACTTGGAGGATGCCTACTTCCACAACCCCATTCTAAAACGACATCGAAAGTTTCTCAGATTCGTAGTCGAAGGACGGCACTACCAGTTCAAGGCCCTTCCCTTCGGATTGAAGTCGACACCCAGGGTATTCATCAAGTGCCTAGCACCAGTGGTGGTGCGGCTGCGCCTGCAGGTGATCCACGTCTACCCCTACCTGGACGATTGGCTCATCCGAGCAAGGACAAGAGAACTCGCCGTCGAGCACACAGCGAAGAAGGTCCAGCTGCTTACGGATCTGGGAGTCCATCAATTACTCGAAATTCCACCTGGTCCCGTCGCAAGTCGCACTGTTCCTGGGAGCCAGGCTCGACAGTGGCCCACTCCTTACCCTCGCCATTCCCATCGGTTACTCTATCACTAGAGCGGACCGTCAAACTACATCTAAAGAGGTGGAGTCGCATTTATACACAGAAATAACATCACTCTCAGAACCATCCCCAAAACTGAGCTCAGCTCCGCAGAATCCCTCTCTGTGAAACTCACCCTATCTCCTACCAACACTGCCACCATCCACCTTATCTATAGACCTCCAGGACCACTTGGCTCTTTCATAGATGAGATCACCGCCATTCTGACTGTCAATACCAAACCCAACTCGAAGGTATTGCTACTAGGCGACCTCAACTTGGGCCTTCTCGACACTAAGGATCACTTGGCCTCTGAAGTAGCTACCACATTAGCTAATTTAGGCTTCCAACAACGCATTGACGAACCCACCCATATTAAGGGCAGGACGCTCGATTGGATTACTGACCTTAACTGCAACACAACCATAAGCTCCAACCACGCCTGCGCCTGGTCCGACCATCACATTATCACCTTCCACTTACCAGCGACCAACCCCCCACACTGCTCCTACCATAGCTCCAGCCATTCCCACTAGGAACAAAAAAGACATCACTAATGATAAACTCCTCCCTCTCATCCTTCCCATCCTGAACAAATGCGTGTCCCAACATAACAACCCCAAAGCCCTAGTAGACATCTTCAATCAAACATTGCTCAAAGCTATTGACAATATAGCACCACTCAAACTACGGAAAGCCAAACAGGCCCACCTGAACTCTTGGTTCACACCGCAGCTAAGAATTCTACGCAAAGAAAAACGTAAGGCTGAATCACTTTGGAAGAGTCACCCTTGTGACCTTAACAAAGATCGCCTCATCATTACTACCCATAACTACAAAGAGGCAATCCTACAAGCCAAAAAGGAGACCTACAACCAACGCATCGTTCAAGCGGAATCCAACACTAAGGAATTATTTAAAATCCTTAAAGAATTGGAATCACCATCCCCGGCACCTGATACCTGCACTAAAGACAGCAAATGGTGCAATAACATCCAAAACGCCCTCCTCACCAAAATTACCACTTTGCAATCTAAAATTAACGCCAAACAAAATACCCTACTCTCCAACCCCCTCACCAAACCCTCCCATATTCCAACAGCCCCATTTACTCACACCCCTTTTAGTTTCACCCCACTCACCATCCTTGAGGTCGAAAACATCATTCGCAATCTAAAACCTTCCAACTGCCAAGGCGACTCCTGTCCAGCACCCATCATCAAGGAAGCAGCACACGACCTTGCTCCCTTTATAACTGCCTTCATTAACTCCTCCTTCCTAACAGGTACGGTACCTAATAACTTAAAGGACGCGTGGGTTATCCCCCTCCTAAAAAAACCGACACTAGACCCTGAAATACCAACTAACTATAGACCTATTACCACCGTACCGTTCCTACTTAAAATACTCGACAGAGCAGCTTACCTGCAGATTCAGAACTACTTAGAAACTAATAACCTCCTTGGCTCAAGACAATCCGGCTTCAGACCTAAGCATGGGACTGAAACAGCTTTACTCGATCGCAAAACTCAAATTGATGACCTTAAAGACAACGGTAAACTGGCCCTCTTACTACTACTGGATCTATCAGCTGCCTTTGATTTGGTCAATCACCAAATACTATGCAGGCATCTGAAGTCAGCGGCCCACTTCTCTGACAATGCATCCAATTGGATCATGTCGTTCCTTGACAATCGGCACATGAGTTTTCTCTCCTACCGCATCGGCCAATCCCACACCAGTCCCGTGTGGAGTCCCGCAGGGTTCTTGCGTCTCCCCAACTCTTTACAATGTCTTCACCAAACCTTTATTTGACGTGCTTGATTATCTGGGTGTCACTTACACTAACTACGCTGATGACACCCAGATACTCATACCCATCACTGGTGACTACATTACTGATTCCAAAGCCCTTAATGACATTTACCTTGTCATACAGGCATGGATGGCCCAGCATGAACTGTGTCTCAACGATGACAAGACTGAGCTTCTCATCCTAGGCACTCAACAGAGACTTAACAAACTAAGTCACCTGTTCGACTCCTTCAACATTGACGGCAATCTGATTAAAGTATCCAAAGACACCAAAACTCTGGGCATATACTTGGACGCTTCCTTGACACTCACTAGACAAACCAATGCAGTGGCCTCTGCGTCTGCTTACACCTGCAAATTGATCTCAGCCTGCCGCCCTTTCCTCACGGCCCAGAATTGCATCACCTTGGCCAGGACCTTGGTCATGTCCAAATTGGACTACTGTAATGCATTGTACCAGGGCACCAACCAGGGTAATCTTAATAAACTCCAGACGACCCAAAATAATGCCATTAGAGCAGCCCTTAACATCCCTCGATCTGCCCACATCTCAGAAACCAGAAAGAACCTCAACTGGCTCTCAGTCGCCCAAAGGATCTCCTTGAAAGCACTGGCCCTCACCTACAAATGCATCAACCACCAAGCTCCATCATACCTAGCCTCACGCTTCACTCATTATACACCAGCACGAGCACTCAGATCTGTACAAAACCAAGGTCTTGCGATCCCCAGATTTAAGCTTCAATCTGCTGGAGGCACCAGCTTCCCTGTCCTGGCAGCCAAGCTCTGGAACACCGTACCACTTCTGATCAGAACCCTACCTTCATTCAACCAATTCAAACATAAAGCCAAGCTCTGGTTAATCACTTCCTACTAACAATTGCTCTTCTTTATTGAATGGGCCAGCTGGGACCCTACTTGCACTGATGATCTATGTCTGATCTGTAACGCCTACTGTTTACTTGTCGCAATCGGTCGTGACTATTGTGATTATGTAATGTACTGTTCCCTTACTTGTAAATATTATGTAACTGTTTGACTAAGATATGCGCCCGGTTGCCCTTGGGCCTGGCCTGCGCTATATAAATAAAATAAATACAAATACGGTTGGCTTCGCCGTCGGAGGAAAGGACGAAGGCCATCCTTGGCAAGGTGCAGCAGCTGTCGACCATGGACGCGGCCAGGGTGAGGTCCATAAAGTCCCTCCTCGGCATGATGTCCTCGTGCATTTACCTCGTACGCCTGTGCAGGCTGCAGATGTGTCCACTGCAAGAGTTTCTCGACGCCCATTGGATGCATGCGGCGGGCAGCTTCCAAGACAGAATCTCGCTCAACGAGACTTTCCACCAAGCAATCCGGTGGTGGGGCACCCGCGCGCATGTCGTGGCGGGTATTGACTTCCAGACCCCGGCACACCAGGAGACAGTGACGACGGATGCCTCCCTGGAGGGATGGGGAGCGCATACCGGAGAGCTCCACGCAAGAGGCCTTTGGCTCCCGGAGGAGAGGTCACTACACCAACGTCCTGGAGCTCCAAGCCGTGTTCTAGGCCCTCAGGTCGTTACTCCCGTCCCTCAAGGGCAAGGTGGTGAGGATCTTCACTGACAACACCACCACGATGTTCTACATGCGGAAGCAGGGAGGCACCAGATACACAGCCCTATCCAAGGAGCCGTAGGATCTGTGGCACTGGGCCATCGCTCACGGGATGTTTCTGGTACCCTTCCACCTGGCAGGAATAAAGAACACCATTGCCGACTCACTCAGCAGGGAGTTGCGCTCGTGCCACGAGTAGGAGCTGCGACAAGATCAAGTGGACCTGCTATTCCAACGACGGGGCAATCCCCAGATCGACTTATTTGCGACGGCGATGAACGCGAAGTGCCGGATGTTCGCCAGCAGGTTTCCCCAGCCGGGGAGCATGGGGCGTTGCCTTCTCATTCCCCTGGGACGGCCTGTTCCTCTATGCGTTCCCACCGTTGCTTTTGAGACTCATCAACCAACTCAGACGGTCCCGGTGCAGGATGATCCTCGTCGCACCAGCGTGGCCGAGACAGATATGGTTCCCAGACCTTCTGGACAAGTCAGTGTCGTTCCTCCCCCCTCTCTCCTCCCCCTCCCCCCAGTCAAACTGCTGACAGACGCGGACCTCCTCTCCAGAGAAGGAGGCGCCATCCTCCACCACGACCCGGGGTCGCTGAACTTGCAGTCCTGGCTCCTGCAGCACTAGAGTTTGGAGGGTACTATATCCCGGCGGACTGCAAGGAAGTGCTTGCAAAGGCCAGGGCGTCCTCAACTCTCGTGATACGGACATAAATGGAAGAGGTTTTCTGTCTGGTGCCGAGCACAGAAGATTAACCCTCTGCGGATTACGGCCCCTCAAGTGCTGCCGTACTTGCCATCACTGGCCAAGGCGGGGCTGGCCCATGCCTCCATCAAGATCCATCTGGCGGCTATCTCCCGCTACACCAGAACTCCGGGGCGCTCATCGCCTGGTGAAGGAGTCCATGAAGGGACTGTTCCGATCTTTTCCGCCGGTGAAGGCTCTGGCCCCGGCGTTGGAGCTCAACGTGGTGCTGACCAGGCACATGGGCCCGCCATTTGAGCCTCTGCACTGTTGAAGTTCCTGTTGTGGAAAACAGCGTTTCTTGTGGCCATCAATTCCACACGACGAGTGGGAGAGATCCAGGCCCTCTCCTGCAAGCCTCCATACCTGACTTTCCACAAGTAGAGGGTGGTGCTGAGGTCGCACCCCTCCTTCATGCCCAAGGTGCCGTTGGACTTCCATCTCAACGAGCCCTTGGTGTTACCTGTTTTCTTCCCGTCGCCTTTGTCACCGGCCGAGAGAACTTTGCACTCGCTGGATGTAGCTAGAGCGCTGAAGTTCTATGTGGACCGCACGAAGAGTTTTCGGATGACATCACAGCTGTTTGTGAACTTTGGACCTGTGAAACAGGGGAAAGCCCTCTCGAAGGCTTCCATTTCCAGATGGCTCTCCGGCTGCATCATGCACTGTCATCGGTTGTCAAACCGACCGTTGCCCGGCCGTCCGAGCCCATTCGACCAGAGCGATCGCTGCTACCACGTGGACATCTGCAGGGCTGCTACGTGGAGGTCGACGCACACCTTCACGAGATTCTACTGCGTCGACCGGGATTCCAGGGAGGAGTCCAGAGTTCGCCAGGCAGTGCTGCGCAACCTGTTTGCCTGAAGGTGGTCCTGGTGAGGAGGTAAGAGATGCTTAATGTTGAGTTGATGAAATACTCAATGTTGAGCCTTGCCACCTCCAGTGGTTGTGCATGTGTACTGCTATGTATTCTTGTATTCATGAGCATGTGAATCCATGCCAGACCCCATGCTGTAGAAGGAACAAGCTACTTACCTTTAACTGTTGTCCTCCAGCATGGGTCTGGCATGGCATCACATGCAAACCCTCCCTCCTACCCCTCTGCGGCTCTTCACTGGGTCCTACTTCCACTTTACGTGCTACCAAATCCGAAGATGGCTGCCAGAGGAGGGGGATTAGGTAGAGGGCAGTCATTGGCTGGGTGCTGTATGACCCAGAGACCAGTGATTGGTTATTAGGAGAAAGACAGTTCAGAAACGAAACTGATTCTTTTCTCTACCGAGGATTTACAGCCTGACGGGGAATATTCATGAGCATGTGAATCCATGCCAGACCCATGCTGGAGAACGACAGTTACAGCTAAGTAACTTGTTCCTTCGCAACATGCTTAAACAAGTACAACCGATTTTTCCAGCAGGGTTCGAAGCCGGACGACTTCTTCCCTTGGACAAGACTGTTCACAAATGCTTTTTGCCCAGTGCCAGAAGTTCGGAGGGTGTTGACCAACATGAAACAATATCCCAGCTCACTTTCATAGCCGCAGCTTGGACCAGATAGCTGTGGTACTACAACCTTTTCTGGCTATCACTATGTCCCCCAATATGCCTTGTGCCAACAGAGGACCTTCTGTCCAGAGGCAGAGGTCTGGTGCATCACTGCGACCTGAAATCACTCAGCCTTTTCATCATGGCCCCCTGACTTCTCATATTTCAGAATGCGAGTATCACAAAATACTGTCAATGGTACAATAGGCAGTCGGAGCAAATTCTACTACTCAAACATATACTGAAATTATCTTGTATCTAGTGTGAAGCTCACAACCTGCTACCTTTCCCAATGAAATTGTGCCGGGTCCTGCTGTACTATTCTTCTTGACCAAAGATGGAATAACCCGTACATCCATTCGAGTAAACTGTGCTGTGATTTTGCACTATAACCAGTGAACGAAAGCCCATCTCTTGGTCTAAAGATCAATTGAGCCATTCATAAATTACCCTTTCGCACCCTTCTATCTGTATGGAAGATTGCACCTATGCAGAGATTTAAGCACATTCGTAATAATGCTCCTGCTTCTTGGAGCCCTTTGACCTCGCACACCTCTGCTAGAAGGTTGCCTACCTGGTGAGCATCACCTAGATCAGTTGATTGGGGGAGATCAGGCATTGGCAGTGAAACACGTCTTACTGAAATTTTACAAAGTTCTTTGGACAATCACAAAATTCCTACCTAAATTACTACGTTTCCAGGGTGGTGGTAAGCACTCTACTAACCCTCCCCGCTCACCCCCCCTCCCTTGAATCAGAGCGAAACAATCCAAAAAAGTGAATGGGCTGCAGTGCCACTACTTTTCTGCTTTCAAATGGTACTATCCAGAATAGTAACCGAAGAATTCCAGCCTGACGGGGAATATTCGAAGCATGTTGATCGATGAAAGATACCAATGCTGGAGAAGTGAAGTTACTGGGAAGTTGCTATAAAGGGATCTAGTGCTCACAGACGCACACACCTCATGTAACCCATCAGGACCTTTAGGCAAATGGACCATCTCCATTTTGTGAAATGGGGAAGCGGTGGTCAAAAAGTCAGTTGCCACACCGATGAAATGAATTCCACTATGTGGAAACCTGTTATTGAGTCAAAGCCACCACCAGCCTAGCACCACAGAGTAACTAAGCTACTCCCTTCCTTAGAAGTCCTAGGGAAGCTTAAGCTAGAGCACATCAAACAAGTGCCACACTGTCAAGCTTTGAATTAAGCCTGACTGGAGTCTAAAACCAAGGAATCCAGCTAAAAGTACAGAGGTCCCCTTGTAAAATGTAATGCTACTTCTCCAAATGGCATGGTCTTGTAATGGACATTTTTAATGGACATTCACAAGTTGGATTAACTGATGGTTCATAAGCATGCCAAATATTGTACATTTTTTCATACATTTGGGGGGCATGGACAATACTGCATAAAACTTTGGTAAAATTGGGGCCACTGTCATCTTTTCTTGTAATTGTATTTTAGCAGCTTTTGTTGGTCACAGGGTAATTTTTTCTTTTCATGTTGCTTTGAAAATGAAACTTTTGTCTATGGTTTGTTCTTTAGGTAACCTTGTCGTTGAAAATAAACCAACTCCTGGTTATACGCCCAATGTTGTAGTTGGACAAGTTCCTCCAGGAACAAACCATGTTAATAAGGCCCCTGGACAAATCAATCTGGCACAGCTGCGGCTACAGCATATGCAACAGCAGGTGTATGCACAGAAACATCAGCAGATGCAGCAACAAATAAGGATGGGACAGCCACCTGGACCGCACCAGAGACCGCCTGGACCTCAGATGTTGCAGCAGCA
Organism: Ambystoma mexicanum; assembly: GCF_040938575.1. Lineage (NCBI taxonomy): Eukaryota > Metazoa > Chordata > Amphibia > Caudata > Ambystomatidae > Ambystoma > Ambystoma mexicanum. The sequence goes on along the minus strand of NC_090938.1, from coordinate 106,536,314 downwards.
GGCAAGTGATCTTATGTTCGTTAAGCAATGAAATTGGAAAGAACATTCAATATAACAAAAATTACCTCCTTGTGGTGATGCATGGCCCGAAGGCTATCGTCATGAGATAGATTGGGTTGTTAGTCTGTAATTCAGCAAAATTAGTGAATCCCTTTGTTTGCTTTACTGAAACTTTGTGCATATAGGTTCACACTTATTTATCATTTAACTATTTCTGGTCACACAGTCTGCAAGACAACTGGAAGTTATATTTAGAACGCTGTTTCAAACTTTGTTTCTATAACAGCAAGTTTCTGTAATTATACTGCTTTCAAAATGAGGGGTGACTAGGTTTTTGTTGAAGGGGGTCAGAGCTTGCGATTTATAAAGCCCCCTTATTTCTGTGGTGAAAAAGAGTTAAACTCCAATTTCTCTTCAGTGCTATCTGAATCAATAATTTGGGTTAATGTCAGTGACTTTATTTTTAAAGAAAATCTAGCTTTGATTTGTTTGCTTGTTAGGCACTTATACAGCAAGTAAAATACAGTTTCAAAGTGCACACAGGGCGAGGGGAGGGAACCAGGGAGTGAACTACATTACAAAACACAATATTTAAAAGAGCAGTGGAGGGAAAAAGAAAGGACAAACCTATGCCTTTTGAGTATTCAGAACGTGCAAGTGCGGCAAGGAGGGTAGAGGGGGTAAGTGGTGGGGAGTCCGCACTCATGGGTGAGCCACAGATGAAGTGTTTGGGTTGAGTGCTACATGGCCTGGAGCCACGTTGGGTGTAAGTGCGAACCTCCAGGGCGGAGGGTGTGCCAAGGCAAGTGCTGAGGGTAGACATGAGCTGGGCCGATTGGGTGTTGGAGGTCAGGGGCCCGAGGATTGCATAAGGGCCCCAGACACCAATCACAACTGTTGCATTGCCAGAGGAGAGAAGGGAAGGAGGAGGTAAAGCGGAAAGTCTTGAGGAGCTTCCCAAATTTAAGGAAGTTCTGTGCAAGGTGCAGAGGGAGGCTGTGCCATAGGAGGGAGCCAGCTGAGGAAGCGATCGACCACCTACTGTTTAGCACAGTGCTTTACACACAGAGTTGATGCCAGAGGAGTGTAGTGGTGTAGAGGGAGAGTATTTAGTAAGATACAGGTGAAGCTAGTGTGGTCCCCAGGCCCAGATAGCCTTGTGGATGATGCAGAGAGACTTGAATTGAATCCATGCACAAACCGGGAGCCAATGAAGACTTTTTAGGGCAGGAGAGATGTGCTCCTTGGGTTTAAGGCCAAGGATCAGTCTCGCTGCCCTACTCTGGATTAGCTGGTGGGGTCGCAGAGTGGAAGAAAGATTCAGGAGAAGGCTATTGCAATAGTCAAGCCTAGAGAGTACCAGGGCTCAAGTAATATTGAGCCGCTGGGGGAAAAGTGCGAAAAGAGAGAGTTCCTTAGAGAAGGAAGAGGTGAAAGTGGGACTTCTTGGCAATGTCCTGAGTATGGGGTGGGGAAAGAGAGAGATATGACTCCAAGGTTTCTGGCTTCAGAGGAAGGAGAAGAGGGAGAGGCCAAGGCAGAAGGCCAGAGTGACGGGAAGGAGGGAGCAGGGGTTCCGATGGGGAGGATCTCAGTTTTACAGTTGTTGAGGCAGAGATCGTTAGAGGTGCACCAAGACTCGATGGGCGATGGGCAGTGAGGATTGATGGAGGGTGTAAGAGGGTCAGCAGGAAGTTTGAAAGAGCTGTGCATCGTCGGCATAACGCTGGAAGTGGGAGGACAAGGAGGTGAGGCATGCAAGCCGAGCAAGGTGGATGTTAAAGAGCCAAGGGGAGAGGTTAGAACCCTGTGGGGGACACCACGTGTGGAGATGGAGGTAGGAGAGAAGGTGCCGAGAATGACTTGGGAAGAGCAGTCAGGAAGGATGTCGACCATTCCAGTGCCTGTTCAGAGATACCAAGGATATCGTGGAGCCTTTGTATTCGGATGTAATGGTTGACCGTGAGATTGAGAAGGGCGAGGACAGCTGGGGAGTTGCAGTCAAGAGTTCTGAATCGTTCCCTGCCTTCAGAACAGTTCAAATAGGCAGCTAAGATAGTTGGGCAAATGAAGCAATTGCCATTTACATTATTTAATCTACAGCTCATGGAGTTTGTGGTTGATCTGTTTCAATAATATTTAAATTTCGTAATAACTAACACATGTAATTCGCAGCGCCACCAAAAGGCAAAAACAGTTTGAAAATGCTTTGAATAAAAGGTCAAATGGGGCTTACATTGGGAATGCACCACCAGCCCCACTGCATTGTTCTGACCTAGACCACCAGAAAGTGATGCCCTTCCAAAGTTGACTGGTAATGCTTTGGGGGAAAGAAACTGGGATGATGGGCAAATCGTCAAGCATTTTGAAGCTTTTGGGATAATGGAAATTGGATTGTTCAGAAAATGTTCTTGACCCGGTGTGTAGTAAGTACTTGAGAAAGCATAATGGCTGTCTTGCATTTGATTACATGTTCGCGATCTCCACAAGCCATATCTATCACCTGCATGGCAAACTACTAGTGGAGGAAATGATGGGTCGCCAATCACTAACAGGCTTTCCTCCGAGCATTAATCTGGTCTCTTCCGTGTTCTCAAATGTGGTCCATAAAAAATGTCCAATAGAGCAGCAAGTTTTGTTGGAAATAGATTTTTTTTTTAAAGTTGAAATTAATGTTGCCTTATAATTCTCTTCTATAGGAAATAAGTGAAGGATGGGAGGAGAGAAATTCTCTATAGTTTTTATAATTTTGCTTTGGCAGCTAAAGACCTTTTTTTACTCTGCACTTTTCTGAACCACATAACTTCTGCCTTTTGTTCAAAGTTACTGTCATCTTTCAGGCTCCTCCGGCTTTGTGGAACACCTGTTACTGCAGCAGCTAGGGTCAGAAGACTGCTCCAAAGATGCTGCATAAATCAGAAATTTAATTTGGAATAAAAGCCACAAACCCTTCATAATGCACATAGGTACCTACATTTCCTTGTATCCCTCTCTGCCCAATTTCCAGTTTCTATTTATACCATCTGGTCGGAAACGTTATGCTACCCCTGTGGTTGAGCAGTCTCTGGCAGGCAGAATTCTCCAGAACAGCAATGGTGGTACTGTATGTTCTGCCTTTTGAGATGGTGGTAGCATTCACCCCAATCTCCCAAAGAAACCAGTTTCTTTGTGTTAGAGGCTCTAAGAATCCCCCCAAATAAGTCTCCCCATGCCCCTCCCCACAAATGACGCCCAAAAAATAGACCAATAACATGAACTAGATAAATAAAAAAGGCAACTGTGTGCCAGACCTGACTCACTGGTACCACTTTTCTGAAGTGGCATCACCAAGGCAAGCAAAAGTCCAAAAAGATCATTCCTTCCTCAATTGTTTCCTTGTTTAGCTCTGCCATGGCTGATATGGGAGGTTCTTTGAGATTTGTAGTGTTCAGAGATCATGATTTTGGCACACAGGGCCTTCAAGAACACTCACAAACATTCCAACTCTCTGCTTGTTATACCAGTACTGGAACTTGAAGCGTTTGTGCCTAGCAAATCTTCCTTTGTTGCCTGAAGTCTGTGCTGGATTTTGCGGGTCTAAACCATATACTTGTTGTTTCCTTACTGTTCACTAGAGTCAGTGCACTTCACCAAATCTAAGGTAGCAAATAGACACTGTAGACTTATCCGGAGTAGTGGCAAACTGTTGCACTGTCCGAGTATCCAGATCTTAATCTGCTGTATGGAAGAAAATTAGCAAGGCAAATGGAAACTGTCAAATAGATGTTTCAAATACAGAACACGGGTATAAATTCAGCAAGGACGTTTTTGTGATGGTTGGTCCTATTAAGTGGACAGTAGTTCGTCAAAAAGGAATAGTGGATATGTCCTAATGGTTTTGGAATAGTTGTTTTGTTACTAAGACAGATTTGCTGCATTTTAAATTGGTACACGGTCTACGAGTAGATGCATGAGGTGCTTGAGTGTGCTCAGACAATCCTGGAACTTTGATGGTTTATTTGCCGGGCATCTCTATAGATTGTACCCCTGCGCAAACTCCAGAAATGTCATTGTGATTGCCAAGCCTAAGCTAAGTGTGGTGGAGTCAAGAATAGACTGTTCATAAAGCTGAATGGTAACGGAAGGTAAGGCAGTAGTCGGACTATTACGGTAAGATTGGATAAAGTATGCTAACCTAATGCCAAATCATGTGTCAAGGGTCTGGTTTCAAAAGATTCTGGGACTCGTGGCCTCCTGTGCGATGCTTTACTCGTCGAGGTTCAGGAAGCTAATGGTTTCGTTTCAGATGCTCAGGCAGTGGGACAAGCACATAGTCTAAAATGAAGCTGATAGGCGTACCCTCCTGCTCCCTTAGGCTTTGGTGCTGTCTGGAGTAGTTCCTTCTACTCTTGTCCCATTGTGAGGTCCACTCCCCTCGACTTCTTTGACACAAGAATTCAGTCAAGATTTGGTTTAGTGTTACTTCATGCTAGACGTTTTTGTGGTTTATGGTGAGACAGGTTGGTGTCTGCTTTAGTATTAGACTATCCCATCTATAGTTAGTAAATATAACCAGTCCTCCCTATTCAAGCTGTTTTCATTAGACTGTGAAAGGCAGAGGCGGATGTGCGACTGAGTAGGTAGGAAGAGAATGTCCAGATACTGATCTTCTTGTATGCAACAGTCTGGCACTTTACTAACTGTTTCCACAACAAGGCCACCTCACAGGACTGAGGAGCAATGAGGGAATCTCTCAGCCAAACAACGTGAACACCAGTGCACCCAGAGTTCAGCTCAGAAAAACCCATAGGCCTTCAAGCGAAATTGAAGAGAATGGGTGTGAGGCAGAAGTGAATGTGCTCCAAAAACCGAATTGCAATTAAGAAAAAAGGTGATCTGGATAACTTGTACATCTGGAAAAAACTTTCAATGGATGGTACGGGTTGTCTGTCAGAAATGTGCCTTGTTTTCGTCACTCTGCAATTTCAGTTTGCTGTTTTGTCAAAAAGTCTCTGATCACCCAGACTTGTCCTTAAACCTTTTGCACAAAAGGACAAGAGTATGCCTTTGGCTAAGCAGCATTAAGACTTTGAAGCCTTCCCCAATGCCAGGCTGTCACTGAGTCGGCCGTGTAGAAACCATATGCAAGAAAACGAGCAAAGCCATTCTGGTTCATATTCTATAGACCGGAAAGCTGTGAAGGAAATATGATTGCAGGGTTTGAACCGTGGCTCCACTGGGAACAATGCCCTGGAAAGGGCCTCCCGGAAGTACTTGCGGCCTGCCAAGAACGTTATGGGTATTTGTATTTTTTATTTATATAGCACACCAAGCCCTGAGGCATCTGGGCACATTTCTTAGTTGCAATACAGGAATATTTACATTTGTGCAGGCAATAAAATTGCATATACAGAAAGTGAGCTATACAATGGGGACAGTTCATAGGTTAACTTTGGCATCTGTGACATGGAGTGTAGTAAATTGCAAGCATTCATTTTGAATCGGCCAGCTTTTTACGTTATTTCTGAATTTGTGAAAGGGTGGCTCAGCTCTGATAGTTGTTGGTAGTGAGTTCCATATGTTGGCTTCTAGCACTGGGAAGCTACTGCCACCTGCCATTTGAAGTTTGAACCGTGGAAAGATCAGGCAGTTTGCTTGGTGGGCTCTGGTTGGTCGCTCTCAAAGGTTGCGGATGAATTTGTCACAAAGGTATTTGGGCGCTAGCTTATTTATGCATTTGAAGATAAGGGACAGGTTTTTGAGTATGATTCTTTTATTGAAAACCAATGTACACTGTGTCTCAGTTCTGAGATATGTGACCTTGGGAAATTAGTTGCGGACCTAAGGGAGTTGTTTTGGAAAATGTTTAACTTTTTTAGGTTGTGTTGGTTGGTACCTAGATAAAGGCATTACAATAGTCTAGTTTGGATAACACTAATGCCCTATCTAGAGTGATGCAGTTGTCAGTAGTGAGAAATGGTTTGCAGGCGTTGATGAGCTTGCAGGTATATCATGTCGTAGAGGCAGTAGCAGTGATGTGTCTCGTCTGTGACAGTGAGAAGTCAATGTATATGCCTAGAGTTTCAAAGTCTTTTGAGACCTTGATATTGGTTAGTCGATATTGAAGGCATTGAATTGGGTTTCCAGTTTGAGTCTGGCTTGGGTTCCTACTAACAGTAACTGTCTTATCGCTAAGACAGAGTCAATGTTGAACCATCCACGCTTGGATAATTAGGTAGATATCATTTAGGCGTTTAAAGTCCGTATTGTAGTCTCCAGTGATGGGTATCAGGATCTGGGTGTCGTCCGCTTAATTAGTATAGGAGACCCTAGATGGTCTAGGTCATCCAAAAGAGGCTTAGTAAATGTTATAAATTGTTGGGGATATGCAGGAGCCCTGAGGTACACCGCAGGCAGGAACAAGTGTGACCGATGCTGTGGGTGCAAACACTCTTGTAGTCCTATTATTGAGGAAGGACTGGATCCATAGGGTGGCATCCTCCGAAGTGAGCAGCGGATGTGAGGTGGTTGCATAATGTTTTATGATCCACAAGATCGAAGGCAACTGATAGATCTCGTAATGGGAGGGCTAGGTTACCTTTATTATAGTCTTCATTTGTGTTACTGGCTCTATGCCATGTCCCGGTCGAAAGCTAGACTGGCGGAGTCCTAATAGATTTTAATTTTTTAGGTACTGCTGGATTTGTATGTAGGCAGCCCTGTCCAGTATTTGTAGGAGGAATGGTACAGTGGTAATCGGTCTGTAGTTGGCGTATTTGGGTCGAGGGTAGGTTTCTTCGGGAGAGGCAGTACCCGGGCATCCTTCGGGTTGGTGGGGAACTGTTAGTTGCAAAGGACGCATTTATTAGTGATGTGACAAAGGGAGCCAGTTCCCTGGCAGACTCTTTTATAATTGTTGCTGGGCAGACATCGCCCAGGCACCTGGATGGTTTCAAACTCAAGTTTGTCTTCAAGGTCTTTGGGTATGAGGGGGCAGAATTTAAACACGTCTTGTTGGTCTGGTAGTGGCAGTTGAAATGCAAGCTGGGTTGTTACTAGCTAGGCTTGTTTTTTTTGTCTCGATTTTATTTTGGAGTTCAATTTTGTCAGAGCTTTCTGAATGTTGAAATAGTTTTAGCTTGGTGGGAGGCAGTGGAGGCTGAGTTCATCTGGTAGGTAACATGCATTATCCAGCCTGGTCTCGCTTTCTTGACCTAGGCAACAGTCCTACACATTGGTGTTGAGACTTTTCCTGCTTGTATTTGAAAATCTAGTTTGGGCATTCTAGCCTTTTCATAAACTTTCACTCTTGTGATTTATTTCTGTGGACAACAGAGTGGCTCTCGCTCCATCGCAACTCAAACCAGCCATCCCCTTGTGCTTATGTCAGTGCTACTATAATGCTGCTTAGTGTCAACATTGGGCAACTTGTAGTTGGGCTTCGGAGCAGGGTTATACAGGGGATCATTGGAACTTAAGCATTTAGCAGGGTTACATATTGTACAGTGTCTTGCTGCTTTTTTCAGCATCTCCTGGGCATTAATCTGCCTAGTCTGCTAGAGGAACAGGTCCTCTGAGTTAATGTTGAATATCAACCTTTTTAAACAGTGTCTCCATATGGTCACCTTTTGCCCTCCTCATCTCTAGGAATGATGGGATCTACACAGTTCACACGCAAGGAACATTTCAGTGTTACAGCTAAACTGGAGGAGTTTGTAACTGTGTGCATGTAAGCATCCTATGGGATTAAAATAAAGATTTAATGACCAGACCTAAAAGCAGCGCTTCAGTATCCTACATCCCCCTGCAAGCAAGATCTACCTCTGGGGAACTAAGCACACAACTGTTAGGACCATTTTTATGAAGTCCAACTAAGGGCTTATTAAAACCATTCAACAGACAGTACAAGACTCCACTCTTAGTATAAGCTGTACCACCTGAGTTCATGGTAGCGTAGACAGAGCAGCCAGGCTTATCTTGGGAGGGAAAGAGGGCTGTAGAATCAGTGCAAATGAAATTGTAATGCAAATGGTCCAAAGAAACACTATGTATTGTAAAAATAAATGTTTTAATTAAATGCAAGTATGCCCAGATAAATCTTTGGGGAAATAAGTACAATCACATTATATATAACAATTTTAAAAACACATTACGCTTGAAGGTGCACAGACCAAAGCATATAACCTTATTTGGAACACCTAACCATAGTTCTAGGGTAGCCAAAACCAGTAGTTACTTTTAGATTACTTTCACTTACCAGGGTAGTAGCCCCTATCAGTTGTACCGTGACGCTCAGCAAGGAATCACGTTGTAAACTAACAGTACAATATACTTTTTTGAATAGTGGAACACTTATTCTAGGAATAGTCAAAACCTATAACTCGGATTCAGGATAAGTTATTCTAGGGGAGTTTGACCTTTGGGTGTGATATACAATTACGTTTCTCCAGCATGGGGTCTGGCATGGATTCACATGCTCATGAATATTCCCCGTCGTCAGGCTGGGAATCCTCGGTAAAGAAAAAACCAGTATCAGTTTCGTTTCTGATCTGTCTTTCGTAGTAATAACCAATCACTGGTCTCTGCGTCATACTGACCACAGCCAATGACTGCCCTCTACCTAAGCACCGCCTCTGGCAGCCATCTTCAGTTTTTTACCGCACGTTCATGTGTTGGGATCCTCGTGCTATTGCTCTCGAGCGTTAGTGCTAATTTTTCGCGCTTTTTACAAAAAACTTCGATTCTTTCGGTTAAAAGAGCCTCAAGCTCCACCGATCCTACATCCGATCAACGGGGACCCGTGTCGGATTCATCTGTGCCCCTCAAGGGTGAAGATTTCGTCGAGCTACACTTCGGAGGACTCCAGAAGCTTCTCAGGCCCTGTCTCGGAGATGGCCCAGGAGAAGGGAAGCTCGACGCCCGGAAAGCTGTTCAGGGTCTGCCCTGGATGCCAGCTGCAGAACGTCTTCAAGGAGGACGAACACTCTTTCTGCCTTTACTGCCTTCATGAGGACAAGACGCACGTGGAGAAGGACTGTGCGTTTTGCGGCAACATGTCGGAACGGACCATGAAGGACCGCCATCAACGTCTCGCCAACTGGCTGGAGGGTAAGAGCCCGTCTGGCGAGAAGAAGAAGAAATCCGAGCGGTCTTCTAAGACCTTTGAGGGCGCCCCGGCGACGGGGGCCCAACATAAGGCCAAGCACCGCGAGTCCGCTGGCACCGGGAGCGCCGAACGGTCGGGCTCTGCGGGCGCCAGGCAGGGCGCACCCTCCCCGGCACCATCAACCACGAGCCAACGCTCTGGGTCGGGTAAGAGGAAGGCCGAGCACCCGGCGAAGCTCCTGGAGAGGCCCCGGTCGAGCTCTAAGGCAGAGGAGGAGCGTGGCAGTGCCCCCTCCCTCAAGGATAAGGCGGTGAGCGCACCTAAGGTGGTGAAGGCCTTGATCCATCCGGCCAAGCCCTCTATCGAAACGGTCGCGGCGGCCCTGGCTCAGCCTGTGGTGGCTGCACCAGTGGTGGCGACCTCAGGGCCCAGAATCTCCCTGCCTCCTCGGAGGGACTCTTCCTTTGTGCCCATCGATAGGACCCCCGTGAAACCCTCCGTGGGGAAGAAGGGGGGGCAGGGCGTCGTCGTAGAGTCGGCCTCAACCTCAGAAGAGGAACTGATCGAGGTCTTAAGCCACGGCCTAGGCGTGGAAGAAGGCCAGCCCGTCGGAATGGACCCCGACGCAGGTGACGACGACGACATCGTCGAGGAGACCGACGGGGCCCCTGCTCGCCCGTCGGATTCCCCTCTGCCAGCGCCGCAAGACAACTCGGCGGCCATTTTGTTGGCCATACAGTCCTTATGCTCCGAGATAAGGACGAGGCTACCGTTACCGACGGAGGAACCTCTCCCGTCGGGGGATCCAGAACCGGGACCTTCTGGTGTTCCCCCTACCAAGAAAAGAAGGATCCATCCACCAACTCCTTTTCAACCGTCGCGCCCCTTCCAGCCCTCCTCCCCGTCCACCCGAGGGGATGATACGGGGACTGACACGGCAGCGACGGGTACGGACGACGAGGCATACGACGAGGATTTTCCGTCGTCGCCTCCCACCAGGGCCTCTCCGCCCGACGAGATCGGATCTTTCCACTCCATGATCTCCAGGGCTTCCGAGCTTTTCCAACTCTGCCCTGAGGAGAAGAAAAAGGAAGGCTTCCTTTATCAGCGGCGCGAGGCCAAGAGGAAGACGGTCCTCGCAGTGCCTCTGTTGGACGACATTTGGGATGAGGGCCTTTCCCTCCTCAAGAACCCTTCCACGACGCCAGCTAGAAGAGACCGGTACGAGAAAAAGTACCGGGTCCCGGACACGGCCCCCCTATGCCTCCGGGCGCAGCCTACCCCGGACTCCGTCGTCTCCGCGGCAGCCAGGAAGAAAGCGGGGGGGGGGGGTGCGGCCTCCACATCGACTTCCCCGCCGGACGGCGAGGGAAAGAAATTGGATACTATGGGGCGTAGAGTCATCTCGTCGGCAGCGACGACGATTAAAGCGGCCAACGCCTTGGCTATCGTGGCCCGCTACGACAGGGAGCTCTGGTACAAGATGGCTCCTCTGCTGGATTTTCTGCCGGACGACAAGAGGGCGGAGGCCCTTGAGATCCTGCAGGAAGGTGAGGTGGCCTCGGACCACGCCATCACCGTGGCGACGGACATCGCCGACACTGGATTCCGCCAGCTGGGCAACGGCGTTTGCCTTCGACGTCGTGGATGGCTCAAAGCTACGGACTTCCGGCAGGACGTCCAGACCAGAGTCCTGGACATGCCCTTCGACGGGAACAACCTGTTTGGGAAGACAGTGGACGATTCCCTTCAGGCCATCAAGGCGGATACTGAGACGGCCCGGGCCCTTGGAGTCCTGCAACGACGGACGCCCTTTCGGAGCGGCGGAGGCAAGGGCGCCTCCAAAGGTTCCGGCGGCGGTTTCGCTTCCTACCGTCAAGCGGCCCGCTCGTCGTCGCAAGAGGCCTACAGAGGACGAGGCAAGTCTAGCGGACCCCGCCGTCGTCGCCAAGGAGGTCAAGGCGGCAAGGCCGCGTCCAAGCAGGATTGAACCGGCCTTGGGGTCGGGTCCCCACCGAAGCACCCCGGTGGGAGGCCGGCTGGCGGGCTTCGTCAGCGTGTGGGAGTCCATCTCCACCGACCGTTGGGTGCTGGACGCCCTGGCCCGGGGCCACGCGCTCGAGTTTCAAAGAAGGTGCCCGCGCGTCCCCCCCGTGGCCAGGAAAGAACTTCACGTCCCTCAACTTCTCCTGGAGGTAAAGGCGATGCTCAGAAAGGGCGCCATCGAACTCGTCCCAAAGAGGCTTCGGGGCTCCGGAGTCTACTCGAGATACTTCCTCGTGAAGAAGAAGACGGGAGGATGGCGCCCCATCCTGGACCTGCGACGTCTGAACAAGTTCATCAAGGCGCAGAAGTTCCGGATGGTCACCCTCCAGCACGTCCTGGGTCAGCTGGAGGAAGGAGACTTCCTATCGTCGTTGGATTTGGAGGATGCCTACTTCCACATTCCCATCCTAAAGGGGCACCGCAAATTCCTCAGATTCGTGGTCCAAGGGCGTCATTACCAGTTCAAAGCCCTTCCCTTCGGACTACGGTCGGCACCCAGGGTATTCACCAAGTGCCTTGCACCGGTGGCGGCGCAGCTGCGCCGCGAGGGGATCCACGTCTACCCCTACCTGGACGACTGGCTCATCCGCGCCAAGACGAGGGAGCTCGCCGTGGTCCACACGGCAAGGACCGTCCAACTCCTCACGGACCTGGGATTCTCCGTGAACTACGCCAAATCCCACCTGGTGCCCTGCAAGTCTCACTGTTTCTGGGAGCGAGGCTCGACACAGTGTCCCTTCTGGCCTCCCCGTCGGAGGAGAGGACCAGGACCATCTTGGGCAAGGTGCAACGGATGTTGGTGGCCGACGCGGCCAAAGTGAGGTCCATCAAGTCCCTCCTCGGGATGATGTCTTCCTGCATCTACCTCATTCCCATGTGCAGGCTCCGGATGCGCCCGTTGCAAGAATTCCTGGATGCGCGCTGGATCCAGACGACGGGCAGCTTCGAGGAAAGGATCAAGCTCGACGAGAGTTTCCGACAAGCGATACGGTGGTGGGGCACCCGCGCGCATCTGACGGCGGGCATGGACTTCCAGACCCCAGCCCACCAGGAGACTGTGACCACGGATGCCTCCCTGGAAGGGTGGGGAGCGCACACCGAAAATCTGCACGCAAGGGGACTCTGGCTCCCGACGGAGAAGTCCCTACATATCAACGTCCTGGAGCTCCGTGCAGTGTTTTGGGCCCTCAGGTCCTTCCTTCCGTCCCTCAAGGGCAAGGTGGTGAGGATCTTCACCGACAACACCACCACCATGTTTTACATCAGGAAACAGGGCGGAACCAGGTCCCCAGCGCTGTCCAAGGAGGCGCAGGACCTGTGGCATTGGGCCGTCGCCCAAGGGATTTTTCTGGTGCCGTTTCATCTGGCAGGGATAAAAAACACCATCGCCGACTCACTCAGCAGGGAGCTGCGCTCGTGCCACGAGTGGGAACTACGGCAGGATCTGGTGGATCGCCTCTTCCGACGGTGGGGCACACCCCAGATCGACCTGTTCGCGACGGCGACGAACGCCAAGTGCCGGAGGTTCGCCAGCAGGTTTCCCCAGACGAGGAGCATGGGCGATGCTTTCTCGTTCCCCTGGGAGGGCCTGTTCCTCTACGCGTTCCCTCCCTTGCCTCTGCTAATCCGGCTCGTCAACCAGCTCAAGAGGTCACGGTGCAGGATGATCCTCGTCGCACCTGCGTGGCCGAGGCAGATATGGTTCCCGGACCTTCTGGACTTGTCAGCGTCCCCGCCGATCAAGCTGCCGGCGGACGCGGATCTACTCTCCAGGGAAGGAGGCGCCATCCTCCACCACGACCCGAAGTCGCTGAACTTGCAGGCCTGGCTCCTGCAGCACTAGAGTTTGGAGGATACGACATACCGGCCGATTGCAGAGAGGTTCTTGCAAAGGCCAGGGCGTCCTCGACTCTTAAATGCTATGGACACAAATGGAAGAGGTTCTCTGTCTGGTGCCACGCACAGAAGATTAACCCTCTACGGATTACGGCTCCCCAAGTACTGCCGTACCTGCTGACGCTGGCCAAAGCTGGTCTGGCACATGCGTCCATCAAGATTCATCTTGCTGCGATCTCCCGATACACCAGAACCACGGGCCGGACGTCCTTGTGGTCTCATCGTCTGGTGAAAGAGTTCATGAAGGGACTGTTCAGATCGTTCCCGCCGGTGAAGGCTCCGGCCCCGGCGTGGGAGCTCAACGTGGTGCTGACCAAGCTCATGGGACCTCCGTTCGAGCCTCTGCACTCGGCCCCGTTGAAGTTTCTATCGTGGAAAACAGCTTTTCTTGTGGCCATCACCTCCGCACGACGAGTGGGAGAGATCCAGGCCCTTTCCTGCAAGGCCCCGTACTTGACTTTCCACGACACGAGGGTAGTGCTCAGGACGCACCCCTCCTTCATGCCCAAGGTACCGTCGGACTTCCATCTCAACGAACCCTTGGTGTTGCCTGTGTTCTTCCCGTCGCCTTCGTCGCCGGCTGAGAGGACTTTGCACTCGCTGGATGTAGCTAGAGCGCTGAAGTTCTACGTGGACCGCACGAAGGGTTTTCGGAAGACGTCACAACTCTTTGTGAACTTTGGACCTGTCAATCAGGGGAAGGCTCTCTCGAAGGCTTCCATCTCCAGATGGCTCTCCGGCTGTATCATGTGCTGTCACCGGTTGGCAAACCGACCGCTGCCTGGCCGTCCGAGAGCCCATTCCACCAGAGCGATCGCGGCTACCACGGCGTTCCTATCTGGTGTGCCCCTGCTGGACATATGCAGGGCTGCTACGTGGAGGTCGACGCACACCTTCACGAAATTCTACTGCGTCGACCGGGATTCCAGGGAGGAGTCCAGGGTCGGCCAAGCAGTGCTGCGCAACCTGTTCGCCTGAGGTGAGCCTGGTGAGGAGGTAAGATGCTTAATGTTGAGTTGATGTGATGCTTAATGTTGAGCCTTTGCCACCTCCCGTGGTTGTGCATGTGTGTACTGCTATGTATTCTTTATTCATGAGCATGTGAATCCATGCCAGACCCCATGCTGGAGAAGGAACAAGTTACTTACCTGTAACTGTTGTTCTCCAGCATGGGTCTGGCATGGATTCACATGCGAACCCTCCCGCCTACCCCTCTGCGGCTCTTCACTTGGTCATACTGCCACTTCACGTGCTTCCAAATCTGAAGATGGCTGCCAGAGGCGGTGCTTAGGTAGAGGGCAGTCATTGGCTGTGGTCAGTATGACGCAGAGACCAGTGATTGGTTATTACTACGAAAGACAGATCAGAAACGAAACTGATACTGGTTTTTTCTTTACCGAGGATTCCCAGCCTGACGACGGGGAATATTCATGAGCATGTGAATCCATGCCAGACCCATGCTGGAGAACAACAGTTACAGGTAAGTAACTTGTTCCTTACTTTTCATCTCAGTGGAACAGTCTAAGATCAGTAAGAACGTATTACACCATTGTTGGATGGCTTAAAGCAGACCAAGGTTAGCTACACCCAAGAACACTTCAAGAATGGTACACAGCTATTTAAGACCGATAGAACCTGGTGGTGTAATATACTAATAGTTTGCTTTTCAGATCTGTTCAACACACATTAAGGCAAGCAATAACTCTTTAACTGGTTTTAGGATGGCAAACAGCTACCACAAGGTAAGTAAAACCTATACACTTTTTAAAAGGTACTATCAGCAACTTGGAGGTAAGTATAACTTAAGGCAGACTTATTCTGGACAGGCTAACACCAAGTCAGGGGAAGCGAGACCCAATTGGGGACGCTCATAGTTATATCCTAACAGGAATAGTACAGTGGAACCAACAGCATTACTTTTGGGAGGAGGGGAACCCAATTCACAGGTGAGTATGTTGACCGATCTACTTTCTTAGAATGGCGTGACAGTTTCTAAGGAAAGTAAGACTTTTAGAATACATATTTAACAAGGCACACAGCTTATTCAAGGTAAGTACATCCTATATATACTTTTCAGAATGGCAGAACATATCTAAGGTAAGTAATAACTTAAGCAATAACTT
Organism: Ambystoma mexicanum; assembly: GCF_040938575.1. NCBI lineage: Eukaryota > Metazoa > Chordata > Amphibia > Caudata > Ambystomatidae > Ambystoma > Ambystoma mexicanum. Next base: position 106,521,164 of record NC_090938.1, on the reverse strand, counting down.
GTTTGTAACTATTCACTCAGTTTAAAGTTACCAACTAACTTTTGCAAGTACGCTTTACAGCACTGACCCTTTAAATTATCGATCCTTTCCCAATTCTACTACATGAGTACTCTGAGGCAGATGAGTGACCATAGCGGTCCAGGAGCCCAGCAGTAGGCAGGGTGAGATTGGGCTCAGTTGGAGGTAAAGTCAGAGTTCCTGAGGCAAACAAGTAGTTCACTTTGAAAGTTAGTTAGGGTCCATGGACTTCAGAGAAGACACCCTAGGAGGATTCCTGCAGTGGACCTGGGTGAACTGGACGAGAGACCTCCAATCACAGTAGCGCCCCAAGGATACACAGGAATTACAAGAGACAGAAGGTAAGTAAAATACCTCGGCCAACGCAATACCTCGGCACAGAAGAACTGTTGCAGCAGGAAGACTTCAGGATATGCAGCCAAAAACCCAGACTAAGAATCCCTTTGTCTAGAAGATGGGAGACAGGACTTTGGAAGGACGTTTGCAGCAGGGATCACGGAAGGAGGATCCTGGAAAGTGTCTGGATGCGGCTCTGTGGATTTGGTGCCTTTTTCTGGAGCACAGAAGTCCACCGAATATTGCCAGTCGGATTCTTGTCAGCAAGGTCCAGCACTCTGGGACTCACGTCTCTGGAGGTCCAGCAGGATGCCCACAAAGTTTCAGCAAGATTCGGAATTTGGAAGACCATGCACCGCACAGTGGCCCGAGGTCCAAGGGTACTGGAGTGTTGCAGCACGACGTGGGATGGCTCAAAATGCAGGTAATCTTGAATCTAGTGGGTCAGGGTCGTTCTCTTCAGACTACCTAGGTCGATTCGAAGGAAGGGTAACCGCAGGCTCCGGTTACACAGCAAGCTCTCCTGTTGCTCAACCGTTCAGCTGCAATTCCTTCATCATCCTTCGGTTTTGGTTCCAGTGGTCGATTTGTCAGCAGCTTCCAGGTTCAGAGTTTTATCAGGAACTACAGCACAACTTCTGCTTTCTCTCCCTGCGTTTTTCAGAAAGGGGGTGGTCTGGCTGCCCTATCAAAACAGCCAGCCCACACTGGGGGGGGAAGTTCCCTTTCATGCAAGATGGAAGGCTCCCCCTTCGCCTCCTGCCTTTACATACACACTGGAGCCTGGGCAGGAAATCCACAGGATACCTGCCGAAAACAAAACCACCACTGAGGTCGTTCCCACCTAGAATGGGCCTGTAACTATGGGCACCGGGCATTATCTGAAGTGGTAATGACCCCCTGACCCCCCTGCTCGGGGGCCTATTGCTTAAATAACTCTCCCTTTAACCCTTTAAATGCCATGGGTTCCCCCCCCCCAGTGCCAAGGCCTTTTTTGGTGATTTTGGTATGTGGCCATTCAATGCCTTGTAAATTTTTTGTTACATGATATCTCGGCCAAATGTGGCCCCTTTTTATCCCACATGTAGGCGGTCGTAACTCCACCCAGTAATCCTAGGTTGCTGTAAGGGGGTGAGAGAAAATAACCAAAATGGCCGAAAATGTTGCCATTTTTAAAAAAAATCCAATAAAATGATGTACGAAGTATGTGGTTTTTTTCCTTGCAAGAGCTGGGAACAAATGGTTTGATGTGCTGAATTCCCCAATTTCCTGGCATTCAAGAACAGGTTAAGTGGAAACTAACATAAATTATTCTAATGCGGTTATCAACCGTTTGGTGAGAGGTAGGTGATTTTGGCCATTTTTGCCAGTTGGACATGCATGGACGGAATGGAAGAAAAGGGTAGGAAAGCCGAATTGGAGGACAAAGGCATACTTAGCTGAAAAGTAGACAAAATTCCAAGTTTAGGAAGGGGTGATATGCGCAGGTCGGGCAACAACTAGGTAGGGGAAAATGCCATAGTTTGGGGGTAAAGCGGGAAAATGACAGAAAAAAAGGTCGGGAAATGTCTCTGAAATTGGCTGGAAATAAAGACAATTCTCAGACATTTCGCTCTGGCCACCCACCAAAACACACCGCCAACACCACATTGCCTACCTTACCACGTCCCCACACGTGTTCCGATGAAAATGGTACCGGAGGCGCAAAAAGAAAAGTGTTACCCACTGGTAACCCCAAGCCTTTCGGCACAGCACATTTTGTTCATGTGGGCAACCTACAGATTTGGGCCTAGGGTGTCGAAGCCAGCAAGGAAAACAGGGGACCCCATGCATGTCCCAAAAGAGGACACCTGGGGGAATCCACAGAGGTCTGACTTAAGTAAATCGGGCCAGAATTTATTACCCAGAACCCCCGGCAAAAACCCCACATGGGAGAAGGGTGCCCAAGGCCAGGGATATTACCGCCGACTTTGCTGGAGCCCTGGCTGCCCTGCGTTACAGCTTCTCCCCACCAGGGAGTCCCGGCAGTGTGCCAATACATCCCCAAAGTGAAAAGCTGTAATGCAACCCAGCCGAATCTCCAGGACGGTTGGAGGTGATGTCCCCGGCCTTGGACATCCATGTACCATGTGGGTGTACCGTCCCCCAAGCACAGCAGCAGCTCCAGGGAGCCCCGGCAGGATCCCCATTCCTCCCCTGAGGTGACATCTGTAATGTAGCACAGCCAGAGGTTGCGCCTGGGCTTGCAGACGGACAACCCACATGGGAGGGATCCACTCCCAGGAAAACACCAATGTTCTGCTGGCATGGGGGGCAATTTGTGTCCTGCCCCTGCAATTGTGTCCCAGCACACCAACATATCTGCCCAGACGGCCCATTCCCACCCACACCACCAACAATCCAGCCCCAGTCTCACCCACCCCACCGACAGTGGGCCCTAACCATATTAATTAAAAAAACAGTACTCCATAACGTTGCAGCTGCTCGCGTAGAAAAAGCTGTAAACCAAACAAACTCACACCAGCAAAAACAAATCAATACTTTTCAAGCATGCCCCCCCCTTGCAAGCCATCCCTGGTGGTCTACTGTACCTCAACCCCCCCCCCCCCCCCCCCCCCCACAGCCCAACCGAGTGAAAACCCATTTGCCCCCAGGGAGGCCTGCATGAGGTGCCCCACCACCCATTTGGGTGGGGGAGGGTGGGTGGGGCAGTAATGTTTGGGCACCCTGGGGGCCGATTGGCACACCAATGTGGCCCTCTGCGCCAAGGGAAGTTTAATAAACCAAGAAAAAAATTGAAAATAGCAGGCTGCACTTTAGGACGGGGGGTCGGGGCTCAGCACCCATCCACATCTTCACTTTTTTTCTTTGGTGACCCAACTCCCCTTGGCGCAGAGGGGCACATTGGTGTGCCAATTAGCCCCCAGGGTGCTCAAACTTTACTGCCCCACCCACTGGGGTGCCTGTCCCACAATTTTTGGTGGCCCCCTTTTCTGTAAAATAAATCCCTAGTGGCTAGTGGACCCCCACCCAAATCTCCCTTTTTTTCTTTTTGCCCCCTTCCTTGGGGGCAGATGAGCCATCTGCCCCTAGGGGGCCCTAACCTGCAGGCTCCATCCTTTGGGGGGCCCTGCAGACTTCTTCCTGGTGCCCCCCCCTCCAATTGGATGGCAATCCTCCCCCAGGGAGGGCTACAAGGGGTGGCCCCCCTTTCCACTTGGTGTGGGAGGGGCAGGGCCACCACCTTTTCAGGGGGGCAAAAAGAATCTCTGGTGTCTAGGGCCACCCGACCCCAGACATTTCCGATTTACCCAGTACTTGCAACTAATTGTGGTACCTATAATGCACCACTCCGGTGGATGCTGGCCGCAGACATCGCTACCGGCACACATTAGAATAGAGCAAGGACTATGACAATTTGGTCGTGCTGGTCACACTTCTTGGCCTACTTACAAGAGCCTGTCACACTTCTGGCATCAAAATGCAGTGAAAGACGTGACAAATTTGGGCACAGTGAACACATAGTGTCTCTAGCACTCACGCCATCTCCGAACTTTTCTCAGCACCCATCCCCATGCATGGCAGCATGGGTTACTCTCTACCGGAGCGTTTGGCCAAATACACACATTCTAATATTACTCCATGACCTTCAACACTCACCGAGGGTGTTACCAATACCAGCGAATTGAGACTAAAAATGGGAAAATGTTATATAAATCACATGAACAATACACTTGTTGTTTTTTTCCATCAGGAGAGAAGCATATGTTGCTTCATTGTATAATCCCCTTTTGCATTTTATTTCATAATATTACAATGCTTCCATATGTTTCCATTTCCGTATCCTTTGCTGAATCCATTCTCAGTCACTTGAGGAAAGCTAGAGTTTGTTGTTGGCGTGCTAGAAAGTCATCTTGGGTGCTTGGTATGCTTTTGCATATCAAGCGACTATGTTGCTGGCCTTGCTCAGCTATGAAGCAACACATTATTTGATTATGGTTTTTTTGTCTAGATACAGATCTCAGCTGGAAAATGTGGTCTGCCTGTTTTGTATTATGAAATGTATTGTAATGTCCAAAGCATTTAAAGGTAGTTTCTGTTGTCTGGTGCAGTCCTGTTCGTTTTTTTATGTTAGTGGTGCGGTTGATCTATTAGAACATATGGTTGCAGCTAGTAAGTGATATTTTAAGATGTTGCCAACAATGACTTTGTTTAACCTGAAGCACTTGTAATATGTAGCATTTATGAATAATGCAGTTCTCATGGCACCATAAAACTAGACCTATAAATACTATATACAGTCCAAATAATGTGGATTACCTCTTGCGTGGGAGGATTAACAGGTTAACATGGATGGTTCAGGTCAAGACTTGCATCACAAGCTGTTTCAGTATTTTATTAGGCATGGACAGTGCGATTGACTGCTGGAAAATGTAAAATTACAGCCCCAAAGTTACTTGAGTTCCTTTACTTGCCATGTACTGGCTGGAGGATCCAAGAGTGGTTACTGAGAGCTGCAAACGTAGCATCCTTTAATGGGCTGGTGGAGATGTAACCTCTGAGTCTAAAGATAAAACTAGCGAGATTATCTGCCTGACCTCCCCACGGTGCTTGACCTAGAGAACTGAATGTGCTAAAATAATTAGACATAATTCAGAAGATTTCAGGAGGTAAAGTGTTGGGACTGATTTTCTATACTCCGGTCTGGTGGACCTATTTATAGAAGGCCAACCTAGTGTAGTGCCAGAGACCATTCTGAGAGCTGTGGACAAACCAGTTTAAGTTATGGTCAAGGCTAAGTCTCAGGAGAGGTGATCCTGGTAAGGAGTCCTCAATGAGTGTACACAGTGAAATGTCAAGGAACACATTTGACAGTTATTAAAATACTTGTTTATTGCCATATAACACACAGATGACAACTAGCATGTAATACGGTCACACAATACTAAATAAACAATACATATATACAATCACTGGAGTAGGGCAAAATAAATGACAAAGGAAGTTAAGTATTAGTATGCAGCACTACATGTCCAGAGATGCAACACTAACGCCATCCCTAGAATGTATGGGGCCTTGTGTCCAAAGGTTCACCAAAGTTCCACACAGTTTTGTGAGATGGGGAACAAGTTAGTCAAAGCCTTCTGGGGTCCAATGAAGGGTTCCCAATGGTAGAGGACAAGTTATCCTAGCTAATAAGTGCCCCCCACTTTTGGAATGCTTGCACAAGCAAGCAATGGCAAAGCCAACCCGTTGTAAATGTTACCAAACGTTTAAAAAGGAGTACGAGGATTCAGGTAAGTACAGTTACAACTTACCCCCTATATGCTGATTCCTCTGAGGACTTGACAGGTCTTCCGAAGAGGGTCCAAGGTCACTTTTCCCACTGTCAGCTACAATCCTCGATTCCCAGGGATTGCAGGTTTGAGCACTTCTTTTGTCAGAAACAAATGCTGGTACACGGTCTTCAGGTTGGAGAATGCAGAAGAACTCTATCTAGGGCCCTGCTTAGCACACGACTGGATGCAGGAAAGCTGTTTTGGAGAACAGTCACTGATGCATTGCGATGTAGGGGGACACACTTGTGATCTGACTTTGCCTAGTGTAGCTGGTCCCCTTGATGCTGGAACCACGAGATTTGCCAGAGATGAGACCTGTAGCACAAGTTGTTGACCCCCAAGAATTCTGAGCCTCAACGCAGAACAGCGATGTATGCAGCACGGTAGCCCAAACTCTGAGCTGGGCAGCCACTGGGTGATCCAGAGGCACTTCCAAGGACTCTTCATAGCTGATGTCGAGAATGGATGTTCTCTCCACTCCAAGTGTCGCAACTCCTTCTACAAGACGGGGCTCTTCCAGGTCAGCAGCAGAAGTTGGTTGCCAGGCCTTCTCCCAATGGGTCCACGGTCTCCTTACACGTCCTGCAGCTGGATAGGATACTTGGTTCCTTCAGGTTTCTTCCAGGATCTCTGAAGAATGGGTGCAGGTGTGCTCTTATCCAAAAATCAGGCAAGAACCGAAGCTCCCACTAGCCAATCAATGATCTGGCCCACACAGACCAATCGGGACCACTGGTGGCACAGCTCATGCATACCATTCAGACACACCGAACCCAGTTTGTGGATTGGAACCAGACCATCTCAACCCACTTCCTGGCAGCACACACATGGCCCTGCAGTAGCCTGCGAAAAGGCTAATTTCCCAGGTACTGGAAGGCATATAATTTTCCTGGTCACGCGGGTCAGGAAGAAGGGTTAGTGAAAAGATGGCCATGGGAGAAACAAACATCCTGGCATGGCCATGTTTAGACACTAGCCACAGTAGGTACCCAAACGCTGTAAGGCTAAAGAAAAAAGCACCAAAATACACCAAACAATAGCAAAAAGTTGCTGCTGCCACCAGCTTGTCACTTAGGCACACCTAGAGTAACCAAAAATCCTGAGTGTTAGGCTAGGGTAAAACAAAAAGTGTACCCCTATGTACTCTATTGTAAGATGCATTATAAAATGCTAGTTTCCAAAAGTGATAATTTCACAAGACTAAGGGAAACTGTTTCCCAGTTCTGTCAACCTGAAGGGCGTGTCAGTTTCCCCATGACAAATGAGCAAAAGCCAGTGTAGTGAAGCTTCACTGCATTGCAAAAAGAGCAGGTCAGATAAAAAAATTAAAGCAAAACGTTTGGGGGTCCATAAAAATGAAGGTAACGGTGCTGGTAAAGAGAAGTCTTTCCTAACAGTAGGATCTTTAACTGGGAAGGGCTACTCTTTCTGCACCTAACGGATGTATTCGCACTTATGAATACCCATTAATGGCCTCATGGTTCAGCAGATGCCTCGTCTGCTGTCCATCACGAATTCTGAGCAACACTGTGACTGATTTATTCAGTGTAGTGGTGCACACCTTATTCAATCTATGATCTCGCTTTTCAAGATCTCCCACACAAAACATCCTTCTTAGTCTGCAATTCACATGACTGTGTATTAAAAATATGGCATTTATAACGCACCTGTACCCAAGTGTTTCTAGTTGCCGCAAGACAAGGGAGGGGGAAGACCTAGGGAGGACAAGACAAACCATCCTACTTGGCCTGGCCATTCCTATCTTGCAAGTGCGACAATAGAAGTGCAGGGGAAGGTGTGATCAGGGCTGCATGGCTCTGTGTAGGTGCAAAGAGGCAGGGGGGGCTGTAGGGATTAGTTACAGCCCCTTGGTGCATGGTAGGCCTGGAGGCAGTGCAAAGGAAGACTGGTCATGGAGGAGCCTGGTACCCAGTCAGCACAGCAGAAAATTAAATTAGCAAGGCAGCAAGAAAGAAGGCTGAGAAGAGGAGGGTCTTGAGCTACTTTCCGGAACTTCAGGTGGTCCAGATCAAATCTGAGAGGGGCAGGGAGGCCATTCCAGAGAGATGCACCTGCAGAGGAGAAAGCTCTACACCCCCACTCTCTGCCTGGGGAAGTATCTGACCCTCCGAGTTGGAGATAGCTGTGCAAAGGGCTCTAAAAGGAAGGTATTTCGAAGAGCCAGTTGGATCTAGCGTGGGCCGTGCCCACAGTGCCTGGTGGGCGATGCAAAGGGTCTTGAATTTGATCCTTGAAGCCACCAGGAGCCAGTGGAGAGATTTCATGGCTGGAGATAGTCTCGGAGCTTGAGACAAAGTATAAGGCCTGCAGTCCTGTTCTGGATTAGTTGCAGAGGGTGAAGGGTAGAGGTAGACAGATTGAGAGAGGCGGTTGCAGTATTTAACCCTGGAGAGAACAAGGGCTCCGGAGACACTGAGCTTCTGGGGAAAAGTGAGATAAGGTAACTTAACTCCTTAAATTATATTTATTTTCACCCTCTTCATCTTGATACATAATCCCATAGGTGGTTAAAAATAGAATCCTCTTCGGGTTTGGCTGGTCACCGATCATTTTATTGTACAAGGTGTGCTGTTTTTGTAATTGGGCGATGAGAGCATTCCTGGTTTGCACGATCGTTTGAGGCGATCCGAGCTTCCCTAACAGATTTGCTGGTAACATTCCAGCTTGTCATGAATACTTTTGTAATTGAGGATCTAGGCTGCTCAGGAACGTCTCATAGGTTCAGGGTTGGTGGCACGCTTTTATTTTATTTATTGTAGTGCTCCTTGTTCCTACCTGCCTAAATGATTGCTCTGCTGACATCCTATCCATATACATCTCCCCACTGGTCTGCCACCAGAGTTATTCTGTTATGTTTTCCCATTTGTCACAACTTTGCAAATGATTAACCTTCTCACGAGTCACCTTTTGTAGTTCTCTGCTCCAGACTCCTCAACCACATAGGCAATTCTGTGCCTCACAATAAGGCACAACTACTCATTTGAAATCCTTAAACCTAGATCATAAATTGGAGCATGCCTCTTTTTGGACCGCTTCCTCATCTGGGGATCTATATTGTTCCCAAATACGTTTGGCTGAATTTTTGTTTGCACGTTTTGATTTTAATGTACTTGTAGCATTTCTACATCTATACCAGTGTTGGCCCGCACTACACAGGGAAGCTTTCGTCCCACAGTGCGCAGATACTCTGGGAGACTTTGCTTACTGTCCATTCTTTTTCAAATTCTTTCGAAGTGTACAATGATGCAATCTACTAGAGCTGGATGGTCTCTGTTTTTAGAAGTGGGAAATATTGAATATAGATGTTTATTCGAAATACATTCTTAAAACTTTGCATATATGAATAAAAAGCATGCAAGTATTTGTCTATACAAGCAATAAAATGCATGCAGAAAAATGGCCGTTACATTTTACAGTGCAAAATCCTCAATACCAGTGTATTGGGGGTCGCCTCGTAGCACTCACCAGAAAATTACAAAAGTTGTCAGTGTACGCCGGTGCAACAAGTAAGTTTTTTATTCAGGGACCAAGACGCAACTGGGACAGCAAATTGAAACAAAGCGGAACAGAACTGCATGAAAAGGTGCTGTCAAATGCCCTCGAAGTGAAAACATTTATAGACAGAAAGAATTAGCATTTGAGATTGTGCGACATAGAAATCTCCCCACACAGAAATGATTGATTCTTGCACTTTGGACTCCTGTAGAACCCTATACATTATGCTTGACCATTGGGACAATGAACCTTCCCACACTGCCCTCCGTTAGAATACTGTGATGTCACAATCCACCCCCAATTCCTCCAACACAAAATTATATGATTGAAACATTTGAGACGAGCAGTGGAACTTTATTATTCTGCCCTGGTCGCATCTTCCTGTCTCCATGGGGAAGGCTACCCACCACAGCATCAGAGCCTTCACCCACGGACATACTTTAAAATGATAGTTGCATATTGGGAACATTCTAACCCTCTTTCCAGGGCAAATGGTCTGCAGGCGATTTGAAACTGCTGTGGGTCTTGTCGGCTTCACTAGAAAATCACATTTCATAAATGATTTTGAATGATATAAATGGTCATATATGCCTCTTTCAGTACTAGACCCTGGGTGCTCTAATCAGTTGACCTTGAAAAATTACCTCTGTGTGTTACTCTGTACACCCGGCCAGGGATTGCATGCTCAAAGCTAAAGAATGTCGACAGTGGCCTTTGCCGCAAATGAAATGCTCACACGTTTAAAGCAAAGCATGCTTTTGGGGCCTATTTACAGCGCTTTATTCTATCACAAAGTTTGATTATATTTACCTGTGCCCCAGGATTTATGGATTTTTTAAATTAAGTTTTTAATTTCACAGATGTGAGAAAGGGCCCCCTCCCTTTTACAGTGCTCCTCCCTCGGTTGATAAGTGCATTCCTTCATACCGCGCTGGACTTGTATTTTTATTAAACCAGGATGTTATCTGTCAGTTTAGTTGCATTTCAGCACTGATTAATAATTAAATGGCCTTTGATACTCCTAGCTGCTAATACAATAAAATTCATGCTCCCAATGTGAAGGTCTGATGTTCACATATGCGAATAAAAGGCAACACTACATAGAGTAATAATACCCCAGCCTTACTGTACAACCTATTCAAAAAAATGCATGCTTGCTTTTAATTAATGTATGAAATGCATCCTCGTTTTTGTACAGATGTGCATACAAGGTAGCGATTGGTAATGGCCTGTTGATGCACAAGTGAAATTAGTGATAACTCTAAGATAAAATGCTGTAAATGACAATTTCATTTAATTTAGACGAAATAGATCAAACACATTTTTACGAATATTAGCTTGTTGACTATTTCTTTTTTGCTCCATGAGAGGATTGGCAGCAGATTACCAAGATTCAGTGACTCAAGTTTGCTTTGCGTAAGTGAAATATTGATATTCCCAGAAGTTATCCATCTCTAAAATATCTCTCAAAAGATGAAGTGAGTTAGTAAAAGAATTTTGGTTGGCCCAAAGTTAGTTGCCTCTAAATATGGGAACTCGGTAGTCATTGCACTATGTAGATTTCTCAAGAATTGAATTTCTGCTCCAGCGTTTTTTAACAAAGGCACTACTTGAGGCATACCTATCCATACAACCAGATGTAGGTATGGAGACTGTTGGCTTAGTTTACTGCATTGCACTTATGATTTTCAGGAATTTTTTGAAAACCCTGTGTTTGGGGATCATTTGTGTAGCAACCTTTTCTGTATGTACTGCACATATTTTCTTAATAGTAGACCTTTAAACCAAGGTAATCTGAGTTCTCAACTGTAGAAGGTGCATTATTATTGAAGTTAAACCTTCTATTCCACTACAGGCATTTCTGATTTAACTTCTGATTTTACGATGTTGATGGGCATTTGATGATTCAGTGACGAATATCTGCAACCAGTCAGTGTTTATAAGGTGTGTGTGTGTGTGTGTGTCTGTGTGTGTGTGTGTGTGTGTGTGTGTTGGGGGGAAGAGGAGGGGAGGTTCTGCCCAATGTCTATGCTGTTGGGCAGTCATCAAGTCAGTTTAAAGGGTTCAGTGGAGCTGTAACAGTTAACACCTAGATTCTTTAAGGATTTAAACAACTGTGCCCTAGCTACCTTACTTAGCAAAGGCAGTCAGCAAATCCATAAAGACACCCTCTACTGACCCTACGGTATTAATCATCTATCAACGGTTTATATATTGTTACATAGTACTGAGGCTCAATCTAAAATCCTATTGCATGTTGGTTGAGAGATAATGTTCTCAACCCAATAATTTGGGCACCAAAAAAGTGGAACAGCTGTGCAATACTTGCTCAGATCCCCTTTATTTAAGTTAGCCACCTTAGAACTGGACCAAAGGTACCATTCCTTTACCATTGATGGTAACATCATAAAAGTCTCCAAAGAGGTTAAAACACAAGGTGTATACCTCGACTCTACCCTATCACTAAAACAAATAAACTCTACCATCTCAGCTACCTCATACACCAATAAATTGATCAATGCCTGTAGGCCTTTTCTCTCCACCTCTAGCTGCCTCACCCTATCTAGAGCGCTGATATTGTCTAAATTAGACTATTGCAACACACTCTACTTAGGCACCACCACTAAAAATGTGAATAGACTCCAGATCCTGCAAAATAATGCACTAAGATGTGCCCTCAACCTCCCGCGCAAGGTGCACATATCCACGGCTAGAAAAGAAGTCCACTGGCTCCCGATCCGTGACAGAATCAAGCTAAGAACACTGGTCATCACCCACAAGTGCCTATCACACACTGCCCCACGGTACCTTTCTGACAAATTCTCTAGACACTGCCCCATTAGACCCACCAGAACACCTTACCTATACCAACTAAAGATCCCTAATTATAACCTAAAAACAGCAGGGAGCTCCAGTTTTCCAGTGCTCGCAGCACAATGTTGGAACACCCTCCCCACTACAATTAGATCGGAACCCGCATTCTGGCCATTCAGAGCCATGGTAAAATCATGGCTTCTAGCAGCCTGAACATCCAGACTCTCACCATCATGACCTGCTAGCCGCCGCTCTCCACCCGTAGTAATGTTAACTCTACCTACAGCATAGTCAGGACCAACCTGTAACCCGGTCCGCATTAGCCACTGTAACTTGTTTTTCTCTTTGCATATTCTCTGTACATACTGTTCTCGGTATACTTTACTCTTGTATGTATATATTCAGAGCTTGGACCAATGTACGCTCTGTCTGTTGTACTATGATGTGGGTGCAACGATATGTAACCCTGCTGTACACATGATTATGCGCCCAGTTACCTGAGGGTTTGGATGTAGTAGTAATGTGCATAGGTCTAAATTTTAGTTGGAGATATCTCCAGGCGCACCATCTGTTCACTGGATATTAGACCAGCCATGTTAATACATTTTCTAATCTCTTCAAACCTTCACTCCTCGGATAACTCATTTAAGGCAACATCTGTACTGCACACTTGACCTACTCATCCCTACTATGTATGCCTCGAAAATGGTAAAACCGTTTTTATTCCAATATATTGCTTATTAATGCTTACAATACCTTCTCCTGATCACCATTAGCTGCCAATCACATGAAGTGTTTTGATTCATTAGCAGCAGTCCCAGACCACCTTTAATTGTGGTGAACTTCAGCACACATGGAAAGTGCAACAGCTCTTCCTTGGGACAGACAGTAACTTTAGCATCCATAAATACCACATGTCTATGCTGTTTGCCAATTGTTATAGACTTTGTTAACTTAAAGGACTGCCTTAAAAATAAGATATTGCATGCCTTTGAAAAAGAGTTAGGCGGCACATCTGACAGAAAAACGTTGAAGAGTTTATTTCAACAAAGGTTTTAATGTATTTTCTAAAGCAGTTTCAATCCCTACATTATACATTCCCCTACATTATACAATGTATTTACGAAGCCACTCTTTGATATTTTGGATTCTCTGGGTGTCACCTACACAAATTATGCAGATGATACCCAGATACTTATTTCTATCACTGGTGACTACGCGATCGACTCAAAAGCCCCCAATGATGGCTACACATTCATTCAAGCCTGGATGGCGCATCATGGGCTTTGCTTGAATGATAAGACTGAGTTACTTATCCTAAGCTCACATATCAGACTAAACCAACTGGCCATAGCTTTCAAATCCTTCGTCATTGATGGGAATTCTAAAAAAGTGTCCAGTGACACAAAATCTCTCGGTATCTATCTCGATTCCACCCTATCACTTTATCGACAAACCAATGCAGTGGCCTCTGCAGCAGCTTAACTTGCAAGCTCATAACAGCATGCAGACCCTTTCTCACAACAAATAACTACATCATCCTTGCCAGAACACTCATAATGTCAAAGATCGACTATTGTAATGCTCTCTACCTTGGGACTAGCCAAAGGGACATTAACAAAGTACAGGTTACCCAGAACAATGCCGTTCGGGCTGCCCTCAATTTTCCCAGGAAACTACATATCATAGACACCAGACAGAGCCTTCATTGGCTTACGGTTGCCCACAGAATATCTTTGAAAACCCTTGCGATCACCCACAAGTGCCAAGCCAACCTCGCCCCTGAATACTTAGCTAACCGCTTTACGATACACACTGCTTCCCGTCCACTGAGATCCACTCAAACTCACTTGCGGACCATTCCTAGATTTAAGTTACAAAAAGCAGGTAGGTCCAGCTTCCCAGTCCTTGCTGCCAAACTGTGGAACACTCTCCCCACCCTACTCGGAGGGGAGCCTTCCTTCCTTGCCTTCAAATGCAAAACCAAAAAAATGGCTCCTTGAACAGGATCTAGCAGCATCTCGTTCATAATGTTCAACTAACTATGATCTAGTGGCATCCCGCTCATAATTGTTCAACTGACTTTATCTGTAACATATGTACCATGTAAGAAATGTGTAATATTTGTAACCTATATGCCATGTAAGAAATGAGCCCAGATGCCCCCGGGCCAGGCGCACGATACAAATAAACTAAACTGATGTCATATTGCGTAGATGCCAAGGTAAGGTGTTCCACCGTCTCCAGCAACAGCTTATCTGATGACCGTAGAGGTTGGCTTGGTTGGTACCAAATCAATTTGTCAGCAAGGTAAGGAGGGTGCAAGGTTATAAAGGCATCTGAAACTATAGAATTTTAAAATTGATTATTTTCTTCACCGGTAGCCAAAGTAAAGATTCCGAAGGGCAGAAATGTCTGTTTTAGGGACTTTAAAAATAAGCCGCACAACAGAATTCTGTGATCTATGCAGTCTAGTCAAATGTTTTCTCTGGACTGCCTGCCAGCAAGCTATTACCATATTCCAGGCAGGAGTTGACTAATGCTCCCACTACCGTAACAGGGTATTTTTGTGGTGTAAAAGGGAGAGCAAGACAAAGACGTAAAGAGTAAAAAACATTCTGCACTGCAGCGCTGACCTGGTTTTCGGACTCTAGGTACGCTTGCCAGATACAGCCCAGGTTTTTATTTTGGATGCATAAACAAAGCTAAAGCCCAAAAAGCTGGGATGAGGAGTTCGTTTGGAAGGACCCATTATCAGATGTTTAGGTCCAAACAAGGCCACTTACTTTTTGTATGCATTCAGCTGCAGCCGGTTATAGGACATCCAGAGATTAACTTCATTCAGGCATTGATCGATTCTCTGGAAAGAATCATCATTACTTTTTTTAAAAAAAATCTGAGCATCTGCATATGAAAGGAAACGTAGATTGAATTTCCTGAAAATACTTGATTGGCGTTTTAAATCAAGATTGAAAAGGAAAGGAGCCATGGGGAACGCCACAGCTCAGTGGGTCAGTATCCGAAAGGTACCAATCAAATAACTTTTTGATAACTTTTAGACAAAAAGGCGTTAAATAATAACAAGGCCTTCTCCGAAACTCCCTCTATTGTTCTTAAAGGGTGTAAAATACTGTGGTCTGCTGTACTGCATGGTAACGAAAGGTCCAGCATTACCAGGAGGGAAAGTTCACCCTCATCTGACCAACCAAGAAGTTTGGCCCACGTTGCCATCATTGCGATTCTGTACCATACTTGGGCAGAAGCTGGACTGGAAAATGTCCAGGAGTGAACATTCCTCCACGTGGTCTTGGAGCTGCTTAGTCACTATTTTCTCCAAGATCTTTCCTGTAGATTTTTCTTGGCGACCTAAGCAGAATATTTCAACAGCAAGGGTTAATGATCATGCCTTTGGTCGAAGTGACCTTTTAGTTTTTGATCTGCCTCCCGTCACATGTTTTACAGAATGTGTAGCCAGCAGGGCTAGCTTTAGAATGATCAAATGTACTTTTGGCTTGTTGATCTGCTGAAAATGTACCATTTACAAAGAAACTGTATTCTTCAATTAACTTGATCCAACCTTTTCCTTGTGTATTCACCAGTGTGAAATGTGAACTTGTTGGAGGGATCCCCCACACATGAAAATAATTGAAATCCAAAGAAGTGAGTTCTCCCCGGATTACAAATTGGGATTAAACTCATCACAATCCCACCACTATTTATAAAGTGGATATATGCGCTGCCTGAAGTCTGTTAACTATAGAGTGCAATCAATACAGTTAATACAACAGGACCCTCACAATTATTGTACAAGTTAAAAGGGACACCACATTCCCTAGATGAAAATGAACAATTGATCAGTTGAATTGCTGATGTAGATAGCACAGTCAAGCTAAAATTCACATTTAATGTATATGGAACCAACTTTAGTCCAACCTTTTTATGAGTAGCACAGGTCAAAAGATGTTTGCTAGGCTGGGAGATATAAGCATGTCATGGACCAATCCAGGTCTACTAGTTTAGTGGCTATCCCGGCTATGTTTTATTAACATTTCTTCCAACAGGGACTATTGGCTCACTCTTCATCTCTTCAATTGAAAATATACAAATTATATTGAACAGTAATGACACTGACTCTCCATTTTCTTCAACATACTCCACCACAAGTGCCAAATGTTGATACTTCTATCCAATTACAATTGTGTTAACAAAATGTTTTCTTATTTGAGGGAGATTTTCTCCTTTTTTGGTTATTAGTTTAACATAAACTGCCCTTCTCCTGCTTTAGCATTTCTGGTAGTCGTGGTCTGTCTTTTCCCACCACTGTAACTGCGGAGGGGTGGGAGTTACCAAGCGCAAAGCGTTACCCTAACCACTGAATGGGGATTTAATGGAGTTCAGCTACCTCTACTTAATAATTCTTGATATGTGTAGAGACGGTCTGAGGCACACTGTTCGCCATAAATTCACAATTGGATTATTTTCCTTGTCTTGAGCCAGTCTTTTGGTGTAGCCCTGTGGTTGTTTCTATGCAATGAACATGTTTTTTAAGATGCAAGTACTTTACTCCACAGTTATGTGGCAATTGGCATTGCATTGGGCTTCTCCGAAATTATAGACTGGTTTTCAGTGATCCTGACCCTTAAACTTCACATTAATCTTAAAAAACCAGACTTCAAACATTGCTTCATGGTTTTTTGTGTGGGGTGTGAATGTGAGCATTTTTGGTAGGTCCCTGAAATGACATACAAATGTGATAGCACAGGAACAGATTTGTGCCTCTGATAGTTTTCTCATTGTTGCAGAAATTACATTGAAATGGTAAGTAAATGTAATTATTTTATATGGAATAGTTGAACAAGTATTGGACGTGTGACCTCTAGGCCACTGCTGTGAATGTAGGTTTTGCCAATTTAGTGGTTTAGGTTAAAAATAGTGATATGTTCTGTAGCCTCCCAGGTTGATCAGTGTGCAGACAATGCAAAGAGGAAATATGAACTGTGGAGCTTTCCAGGCACATCAGATGAGAATGGCTCAGAATGCTGCTAGAATCCCTGGTGTCCCACGTCACAATGGCTCTCAATACTCTATGATGCAGCCACACCTCCAAAGACAAGTAAGTTGTTCAAGATTACTAGAACTATAATACCGCACACTGGCAATCATGTATTCTGGTAGCGTCTGCAAGCTTTAATAATTGTCGTTACTTTTTTACTGTACGTTTTGTTTCATATGTGGTTTAATGCAGGGCTGTTAATTCTGAAGAGGCCTTAGACATATGAAGATTCTCTGGGGTAGATAAAATAAAATGCCCAGTTGAATTAAATGTTGTACAATACTAAACGTCAATAAAATGGGATAGTACAATTTTGTGATGGGACTTGGGAGAAATTTGATCCAATATTCAAGGTTCTTTGAAACACAAAAACCATACTCCTATCGTGCACTAAATATGCAAGAAACTTGAAACCAAATGTGTACGCTTTGCAGAGATTTTGTGCGTTTGCTAATCTGGAAGGCTGGACAAGTGACTGAAGAATGATGCAGTGACTGTCTAGGCTGATTCAATGTAATGATTAGCTTTCAAATGGCAAGCGCTAGATTTCCACCCTTCCTTTATTAAAGGCTGTGATGTGAATAATTGCACTTACTCCTTGACACAATACGTACAATGTGTTGTACAAGTGTACTAGATCACACATATATTAAGTATGTAGTCATTCAGAGTTTCATAAAAGTATTCTTTCTTAAAAGGACAATAGTGTAAATAAGGTTGATAACTGTACAGCAAGTATGAATTTTAAAGTATCCACATATGATGTTCAGCCCCAGTGTTGAGCCAGAATTCCTATTTTGAGTATTATAGTGCCACTTTTTGAGGCCCCAGGAAGTTTTTCTTGTCCCCTCGCCCCTCCTATTTTTTGGTTCCTTGATCTCTTTGGTGGCCAGAGTGACTCCTCCTGATGTCACCCCTTCCATTACGTCCCTTTTTACCGTTATACGTTGTATTGTTTCGCTTCTAAGGCATGCAGTCCCAGGGGTGCACCTCAGGTTTCTCATGTTTGCCCTAGGAAGATTATATCACCCTATGCCAGTTTTAGGGAGTAGGTTGGGGACTGCTATACTTCTATACTTTAGTTTTGGCTTCAGCAAGGGTGCATACAATTTTTCTGCTTCAGTAGCTCCGTTTACCTTTTGGTAGCCATTGAGGGCTATTGTTTGTTCTTAAATCCTCTCCTGGGCCCTTTTTTGTTTCAGGACTTCCTTTGTCTAGATCAGGGTTGTCCAACTCCAGGCCTCGATGGCCAGAATCCTGATTGGTTTTCAGAATATTGGTTTTCATGGTATCCCTCATGTTCATAAGAGAACATGTGCATCCATTTAGAATCATTGTATGCATATGTATCTCATGAGTATTAATGAGGGGTATCCTGAATGTCCAACACGTTTCTGGGCCTTGAGTTTGACAACCCTGGGGTAGATGACCACGAGATATTCTCCATATTGCTGTTCTGATAATATGTGCACTTTGTGCTCCCACAATGGCAGCCACCATATTGGTTGTTAATGGTATAGGCCAGTTTAGGTCTGTCCCTCACTTCCTGTGTGGGTGAGTAGGAGTCCTACTGACCACCCAGTATGGTTGGTCATCCGACCCTTTTCCTCCAGCTCATTTTAGTGATTGGTTGTAAAGGGCATTTACTTGCACCCTCTTTGTTTCCTGCTCTGCTGTGAGGACGAAGCAGGTCTGCTGACTTGCTGGAGTCAATTTGTGGCAAGTTTGTTTTCGCCATTTTAAGCCACGTCTTGGCCATACTAAGTACAGTGACTTAGGCATATCCTGGTTTGGGTTTTTTGCCTCTCGAGGTGAAGTCTGGTCACTCTGAAATCTCCTGTATCAAGTCTTTTTTTCACCCGGACCGTTGTCTGGGCAGTGTGCCACCAGAATCATCGGATTGGTTGTAGATCACTGCTGATGTCCAGAAGGTGGGTAATGTCTCGCCTGTCTGCCACATCTTCAGCTTAGAATGTCTGAGGATGCCACCAGTTGTTGTCTCAGTCCTAGGACACTGTGCTGCTGCGCTGCCACCACCTTTTGTGCTTTGAGCAGCTGGGCGAAGTCTTCTTGAGATCCCTCTACTTCCTGAAGTCTGTCTTGCTGGATTTTTCACTCCTTGCTTGAAAGTAGATGTTGTGATGAGACTTGATACTCCTACTCCCTGTCATCTATTCTTTGTCCACTCACCTTTCCTACATACTTGTGGAATGTGCCATCCTTCGGGACAGGAGCACTTTTTGATGGCATTAAAAGGAAAAAAAGCATGTGGTCTTTATTTTTTATTACTTGGGGCCAGCGTGTGGCTTTAGCCCTGCCTTCCCCAGATCCGTCCAGCGCATTGCCCTCCAGTCCTTTTCTCTGTGTGGTTGAGATCAGGTGCCCTTTGCAATGCAGGGTTTTTCTCTTCCTGCGTTTTCCTTAATTACTCTTCCTGGCTCGGTACCCTGGTCGTTTCTTCCCTCAGCCTATGTTGGACAATAAGGGTTTTGCCTCGTCCTTGTACTATTAGGACCTGATTAACCACAAAGGTTCCCCTCAAAGGGGCTGAATATTGTACCAACCAGCCTGAAGGAGCACATAGGACAAACGTCCAAAGTCCTAATCCAACAGCTCTGCCGAGGAGCCTTCAAAGAGGGCTAAACCACTGCTTGTAGCTCCAGTTAAAGCAGCCAAAACCACCATAGCCTCTGATAAACCTGTGACGCAGGTCACTTTTTGAAGGACTCAAAATGGCTCCTTAGCCAGCACCACCTGTCCACATTTTCTGGCAGTTTGGATTCGCCTAGCTTGTCTGCACCCCTAATGGCAAGGAGCCTTCAAAGAGGGCTAAACCACTGCTTGTAGCTCCAGTTAAAGCAGCCAAGACCACCATAGCCTCTGATAAACCTGTGACGCAGGTCACTTTTTGAAGGACTCAAAATGGCTCCTCAGCCAGCACCACCTGTCCACATTTTCTGGCAGTTTGGATTCGCCTAGCTTGTCTGCACCCCTAATGGCGATGGGTACGGATGCCAGGCCCAATTTATTGCCATCTCCATCCGGGGGCTGCAATCCTTTTCATTCAAATTTGCTGTATACTCTGAGGATGCCACTTCCACTGACCTATATCGCTGCCTCCTACATCGGCCCACTACATTATGTGGGTCCATACTTGGGAGGTCCTTTCTTAGGAACCTGTCAACAAACGTGGCGCCATAGCCTGTTAGACCGGTTCAGTCACCACGGCCAAGACAATATTCAGAGGAAGAGTTCTTTTGCCGTTTGCAAAACCAAATGCACTCTGATCCAATGAGAACATACTTTAAAGTACTCTTCAGGGAATTTTTTCCCAAGCCTCAGGAGTCTCCACCTCCACCACCTCCAATGGAAGCTCTGCTTTTATCACCTCTTCCTCCACTGGCGCTGGCAGGTCCTCTCCACACTCTCCACCGCCTAAGGACAATGTCACCAAAATGGTGACTCCACATGGGCTTGACGAGGAAGACTATCCTCCATCTTCAGTCAAAGCCTTTCATGATAGGGTCTTGGATCTAGTGGTGTTCTTGGGCATTCCAACTCCTGAACCTCCTGCGCAGTAAAAGTCTTGTGCGCTCAAGTCTTTTTCTTCAAAAAGGCATTTTGGCAGAAGCCTGCAAGGTGTGGGAGAAGCCACACATGGGCGAACACATAAATAAAAAAATAGACGCCAGATACAGAGTGCAAGCGTCTGTAGATTTTCCCTCATCCACATGTCCTCTTTGGTCTTCAACTGTTGTGGCAGCGGGTACCCTACACTCCACAGCAACCGCTTCCTCTATGACAAAGGTGCTCTCGAACAAAGATGAGGCATTAGAAGCGGTAGGGAAGAAAGTCTTTGCAAACTCTGCACTCCAGCTTCGACAGGCAAATAGTGAGGCTGTTGGCAGCTAATCTAAAGCAATGGAGGGAACTGTTGGAGTTTAAGCAGTTAATCCCTCAGTCTTGATTTCAAGACAAGCTTGCCAGAGTCCTGACCCAGGACTTATTAGAATCTGCCATGCATCAAGTGGATACTTCTGCCCCAGGGATTATGTTGGGCGAGGATGCGACTTGGCAGGCGTGGTTGCACACAACCAAATTTGCAAGAGAAAGTTCTAGACCTTCCGTTCGAAGCCAAGGACCTTTTCCACAGTTCTTCTGACGATGAGTTGGCAAAGACAAGGCAAGCAGTTTAACTGCAAAGTCTTTATCTGTCCTAACAAAGCAGCCTGCTGCAATGTCCTCTTGCCCTCAAATGCCTGATTACCGATTTAGGTCTTTTTCTGGGTTTCGAGGTTTCCAAGATCGCCTAATACGTCAGGCTGACTGTAACCCAAGCGGCCCCAGGTGAAAAGCTCTAAAAAAACCCAGCTGCCAGTTTTTCTTGCTCAGCATCCACCACATCCGGGACCAGTGCTCCCTCTTGACAAAAAAACCAAATGATAGTTTGGAATGTGTTCCTACGACTCCGGTGAGATGCATGGTGTACCCTCACCAAAGATCTGTGGGAGGTATGCATAGGCCATTTTGGGGTTCTGCCTTCCCCTGCCGCCAATTCCTCCTTCCTGTCCTCCCCTGCAACATACAGATCCTCCGCTCTCCATGCCGAGGTTCACAAGCTGCTGGACATGAGGTCAATAAAGTCCTTCTTGCAGAAGTGGGCGTAGGTTTCTATTCCCGCATTTTTAAAGTGGTGAAAACCAACTAGGCTGAACTGCGCACTGATTTTAGACCTGTCTGACTTCAATCTGCACATTCCCCAAGTAAGATTAAAGATAATCACACCCCTTCAAATTCGATCCTCCCCTGCAAAGGACGATTGGCTCTGTGTGGTGAATCTTAAAGATGCATATCTTCTACCCATTTGGCCCCCAACACTGCAAATTCCTTAGGTTTTTGGTAGAGGGCAAAAACTTTTTGTACTGACTTCTTCCTTTTGGGCTTAGCTTGGCACCAAGAGTTTTTATGAAGATGGCTGTGATTGCAGAGTTTCTCCGGCTTCGAGGCGTTTACGTCTATCCATATTTGGACGACTAGCTCCTTTAGTGTCACTGTCCTCATAGAGCAGCTTTAGACATGCACCTGCTACTGAGGCTGGGGTTGTCTGTGAACTGGCGAAAATCATCAATGACGCAGGACCTGATCTCATTTGGTTTTTGAT
The DNA here is from genome assembly GCF_040938575.1 of Ambystoma mexicanum. Classification (NCBI taxonomy): domain Eukaryota; kingdom Metazoa; phylum Chordata; class Amphibia; order Caudata; family Ambystomatidae; genus Ambystoma; species Ambystoma mexicanum. The sequence continues at coordinate 106,498,927 of NC_090938.1, read as the reverse complement.
TGTACACAGTCAATGCCAGGCTTTTTCTAACCAGCGACGGAATGAAACCTGTCGCACACGTGCTCTTTTTCTCAGTTCCACCGACATGTCTGTGTGGTGGCTTCTGGTCTTATGTAATCCTGGGTCTTAGCCCTCCCTCTAGTGAGGTTGAAGATGAGATGTACCCAACTAACGCTCACAGAGGCCTGGTCCTAGACGACGACCCCGACACGCAATTCCTGTGTCTGGAGAAAGTAGCAAATTACCTCTTCAGATGGTCGGACTTAACCAATCGTACAGTGCAAACTCAATTTTTAGATCTGTCCCCACAGATCGCGTTAATTGACTCCTCTCTCGGCTGGGGAGCAATACTGACCCATTTGGAGGTGATCGACTTGTGATCCCCCATGGACAGGGGTCATATCAACTACATCTAACCTCTGCCGATTTAATTTCTTGCCTTGAACGCTTTTCAGCCCAACAACTGCAACACAATGGTTCATATCAGGACTGACAACTCTGTTGAGATTTTCTGACAACAAACAAGGTTGGACCAGGTCTACGCCTCTATTACATTTGGCTGTTCAGATTTGGGAATAGGAAGTGCAAAACAATGTTTTGCTTCAGGCAGTCCATATACTTGTTCAAGAAAACAGAGGCAGACTCCCTCAGTTGCCAATCTGTTGCAAATCACGGGTGGGAATTAAATCCTCAATTCTCCATCAGGAAACGCCTGCCTTATGCCTCCAGGGAGGGACAAGGCCTGGGCTCTCTGGGGGGGGGATGCGCTCATTCTCTTGGCATGGAATGTCTGCCTTTACCTTTCCGGTCCTCCCATTGGTCCGTTGCTCTCTGCTAAAACTAGAGATCTTAAAACTCCTTCCTAATCTTCATAGACCAATGGGTCAGCCAGCTTCTGGTTTTTGGGAGTTGAAACGCCAGTCTACCTGCCCTGTGATCCAGTTTCCAGAGATTCCCAATCTCTTAGGCCAGAACAAGCAGTGAGTATTGCATCCCTCTTCACAATCCCTCAGCTTAGCCTGGTTCCTGAGGTCAAGTCCCTACCTCCTCAGTTCAATCTGTCAGAGGACAATGTGCATCCAAGCAGTGTGCAAACCCTCCACACGGGCTTGATGCATGAGCAAATGGCTCTGATTCTGTCACTGGTTTCTGAACAGGCAGTGGATCCTCATCTCACTTTTGACTGTGGCCTGTCCTTCATTTCATACCTTGCCTATACCACATTCATATACCCTCATGCCGAATGTACTTTTCTGTTATTGGAGCTTACCTCAAAAAACTCTTGTTCTTCCACGAATATGGTAATAAAACCTCACTTTGCTGGTCTTTTGCATTTTTGTTCACTTGTTAGAAGACCTCAGATGAAATGGGACCTCAATGTGGTAAGCCTTTCCAGCCCATGGCAACGGTGGATTGACTTTCACAGGGAAAGTGTTTGTTTTTTCTGGCCACCATTACATCGGCTACAAGAATCTGAAGTGCAGGCTCTTTCTAAAGTGGAACCTTATCTTTCATTCCAGAAGGATAAGGTAGTGCTCCGCACGCAACCTTCCTTACTGCTGAAAATTGTTGTAGATTTTTACATTAACCAGTCAATTTCCTTACCGGTGTTCTTCCCAGACGGGCATCTGATGCCGAGTGGGTTCTCCACAACCATGATGGTTAGGAGCTCTGCTCAGGTTCCATCTAGATAGAACTAAAGACTTCAGGACCTCCTCACATCTGTTTAATGATCAGAAATCCTAAGGGGGGGGACACAGGTCTTTAAAGTCTCTATTTCCCACTGGATATCCTCGTGCATTTCGGAAGCTTGCATAGTACAGAGACTTTATGCCCCCAAGGGCATACATGCTCACCTTGTGCGAGGCAGAGCTGCGGCTTTACAGAAGTTTGTCTTGGGAAACCATTGCTAAGGCGCCCACTTGGGCGTCTCCCTCAGCTTTTTGTAAACCCTATTGTCTTGACCTCAGTTCATGAGCCGATGCCCCATTTGGTCAAGCTGTTCTTGGGAACCTCTTCAAGTAAGGGAGTTTTTTCATCCACTTAGTTCTATACATCAGTTCTTGTGAATCTCACAATTATGGAGGAAAGGGGACGAGACGTAGGAGTAACAGGTACTCACTGTAGACACACACGTACTGCTAGTCCATAATCCCCTTTCCTCCATACGCCCAACTTCCCTGCTAAAAAGTTATTGTTGAAATGTCTGTCAACCTTGCCGATAAAAAAAGGACTGAAGGGCGAGGCACTTGGAAGGGCTCAGGAAGGTGGGACTAAAGCTACACACGCTGGCCCCGTGTAAAAATTTAAAAATACGCTTTTTTTCTTTTGATGCCATCAGTTATCCTATCCCAATGTGAAGGACAGAATATCCCACAAGTATGTATGAAAGGGGACTATGGACTAGGAGTGTGTTAGTCACTATGGTGAGTACCTTTGTTTTTGCTTTCTCTGGCTGCGGGATCTACTTTGGCTCTGGGTGAAGTCCAAGAGAACAGAATCCGGATGACAACCGCGCCTGTGCAAAAGAGCAATTTACTCAGCTGGTTGTTTTGTGGTCTCTGGAGTCGTCACCAAAGACAGTGACCTGATGGGTGCATATGGGTCCTGACATGGATAATTACTCGCCCCCATGGTCTTCTGTAAAGGTTCCTTGGAGGCAAGCCTTTAACATATTTCCTAAAGAATTCTATTGGCACCTGTTTTGCTACTACTTCTGGGATTCAGTCTATTTTCTGACCTCTGGAACACTTCCTTGGGGGTGTCCTCTAGCCTTCCGTGGGGTTGATCACAACAGCACCTGCTCCTTTTGGGTAGTTCACACTTACATAATTTAAAGCGGATGGCCTATTTCTTTTCCCATATATTTCAATGGAACTGAACGTGCACTAGAGCGCCTAGATTCATAGTTTTTGTACGCAACTCATTTTTTGTCCATTTTTAAAGTTGTACTCTCCATTTCTATTATGATGACTATAATTTAAACAATGACTCAATTTGGACAAACATTCATATTTTTCTCTGAAATGTTTATACAAGAACTTTTTCTAAACTCTTTTTTTTTTTCTTTTTTTTTTTCTTGTAAGCCTTTGGCTATAGTTTACAACAGTTTCACTTTTCCTGCGCCTGTATTGTATTTCTATTACATGCGACTGTGCATTAATAGTTGTATAATTATATAGTTATATAATTCCCTGGGACTCTAAAGGATGGAGGATTAACTGTATTGGTCCTTAGGGATTTTTAACCTATTTTTACTGTTGGTAGAATGGTTTCCCCTTTTGTCGAATAACCTATCGTATGTGTTGGGTGCTGACAATCTGGTCTAGGGCCTTCCACATATTCGAGAATTAGGGAGTGTCTTTAGGAAAGGAAGGCAGGCTGTTAGGAAAGATTTTCTTTTTGCTGCTTTCCTCTCATATAAGCCTATGGAACACCTTTTCTTTTTGCTTTGTTTGGATTCTTGACCTGACCTTTTAGAAGTAGAGCCTTGTGATTTACTTCCATTGTCCTTGGAACTTGCTGTATTTTCAGCCGTCTTGGGTGAACGGAAGCTGAGACGGGCCTGCTCCTACGTTCGTCCATTGCAGATATCCTGTCTCTGCCTGACCATAGCAACGCCCGTTGCAATGTTTCTTCGATCCCTGGAGGTGTCCTGCCCTGCAGAAGTCTTCATCTTTTCTCATTTGGTTATTTCACTGGAAGCTGTATGGAACAGATTCCTAAGCAGCGTGACTGACTGAAACATAATGCAGTATCCTACAGTGACCTCTGCACCCTCGACCCCTGGGCTTTCCCCTACAGAATCAAGCACAGAAGATTATAGCCGCAGCAGTTCTCTGAGGAAAACTAAGCGAATAAGTTAACCGACCTGTTTCTGCCCAACCCTGTGTTAAGGCCTTTCCCTAAATCATACTTACCTGACTTTAGTTGGAGTTTGTTCAGGAATCCCGTCCTAGGACTATCGTAAGCACTGGGATTGAGCGAGTTTACTTAACTGAAATGTATCCAACTTTTTGACCCTTATTTATCATAACCACTGGCATTGCCAATAACTAAATAAACCTACCTGCACAGTATCCAAAGGCCCCCAGACCATCTTTAGGGTAAGAGTTGGTGAGGCTGTTTTGCGATTACCCTAAAGTGTTCTTTCAATTTCTAATGCATCTGAACACTTACCTGTGTTTCACTAGTCATTGGATCAAATGCGATTTTATTTCTCATATTGGTGAATGTATATATTGAGTTTATAGTGTTGGTGTGACAATATTTCACTGAAGGTTTTACTCGTTTAGTGTGCATTTTAAGGGCATAGTAAGCTATTGTATATTTTGTTTAGTTAGCAGTCTATCGAGAATTATTGGTGTTTATCTGCGTGGACTCGTAGTCCTAGACCACTCTCGCAAACTACCTGAGACTACCTACCTAGATTGGGTTTGGTTAAAATCTGTGTACCCGTTTTACCATAGTAGGGATTGCCTCCCTAAACCCCACAGGGCCGATTTTGGAAATCAATGTTCATGCTTAGGGTCACACTTTTTGTTCTCTATTTGAAGGATTATTTTAGGGTTGGTTTTAGTATGGCCCTGTTTAACATTTGTGGTGTGCTTCCAGAGCTGTCTTTGCATCACCCTTTGTGTGTGACAATTCATGGGAAATGTTTTCACTAATCTCACAAGGATTGTCCTTCTCAAAGAGCTCACCTAGGTTTCTTCATTAACATTAATGTCATTTATACTAAAAGAAAGTATTGCAGTAACCCAACTCTAAAGGTTCAGGTGTTCCACCTTACCACAGACACTGCAGCAAAAGGTCAGACGGATTTGATTGGTTTGCTGTATAGCTACATAGGACTGGGCAAGTGGAAGGAATATGGTATAGCTATCCTATTTCACTGGTTATTGCATTATAAAGTACTAAAGCTTGGCAAGAAAGGAGGTGGTCACATCATGGCTAAAACTAGTGCAGGGTACCCACAAAGTAGTACTGTGCGAAGTCCATCTTCCTTCAGCTGGCTTTTACCTGAATTGGCTCCTACTTGAAGTTGCTTTCCAGTGTATGACAGGTCAGTTGAACTGACCTGAATAGCCCAAAGAGGTACGGCTATCCTGGTTGGCCTTTGTTAGGCAAGATTGTGTGCAGTAACCTTTGGGAGACTACTGCAACCTTAACCTCTTATCAATAGGAACCCAACATTTGGTATAAGTCAGTACTAAACAGGTTGGTAGTGTGGCTGATCAGCCAGGCTTATCTCATGAGAGGTCAATGTGAGCAGTGGATTGTTTACACAGACAGTGACAAGTATTCAAATAAAGTTACACTCAAGATTTCTTGATTAAACAATTATTAATTTGACAGTCAGTTATATTAGCCTTCTTCATAAGGGAGCAAAACATGTAACATTTCAAAATACACTTCAAAACACTGTTTCTCTAAATCAGATGATACCCATTTGGGATGGCACACACACTTTCTACACCCTCGGGTGACTTCAATAGCTAGGACACTGTGGACATTGATTTATCACTGGTACATTTAGAGCAATACTAAGTCTGGTGCAAAGCAAAGATGGGGGAATAAAACAAAGGTTAATAAATAATTCATAAAACTGGTAAGTACCTTTTCAACCCTCCAATGCAAAGTAAATTAACCCTTTCCTGGGGAAAAGTAAAGACAGTCTGAGGTAAGAAGAGTCTCTCAAGGAGCCAGGACAGCCAATGTTAGTTGAGCAAAGTCTAGGGGAGCTGACAATCTTCTTTGCAGGTAAGCAAAAGTCTTGCACAATGTTTTCAGAAACGGTTGTAGAAATTAGATCACTTGAAGGGCCACAAGCTTGGGAGGCTTGTGAGGGGCAAAGTTGCAAGCAACTCTATAAGGTTAAAGGAATAGTGTGCTCAAAAATATCGGCTAAAACGATGGGCAATAGTGCAACACATAGTAACTTTCATTTAAAATATGTTTACACTATGTAAACACTTTCAGCAAACGAGGCTCAAAGCGTTTACATGGGAGCATCCATTTGCCATTTCAGGCACTAAAATGCCCTGGCGGCACTAAACTAGCAGCAAATGCACCCTACTGGGAGCTTTTGCTTACTGCAGGCACAGCAGAGCTGAGGAGGCTGCCTTCACTTTCATTTTACATTTTTGGTGCTCCCCAATCCCAGTGAAGCACAGAAAACATAACATGAAGGCAAAAAGCAGAGGCGTGGCAATTACAAATACAACTTTGTTTTATCTGTGATTGCCGTGGTTAGAAAACCACAGAAATCATAAATACAACAATGTTGTTATTCTGACTGCGGCGGCTTTCGCGTGGAGTCTGTCTCCTGGATAAAAGATTGTGTGTCCTATCTCCCAGATCACGGCTGGATTATCGTGGATCTGGTGGGTTGCATTGGCTGCCCAATACAACCAGTGTCGACCGATTTCAGCGGGGTAACTAGTCTGCCGCTTTCTTCAGGACCTGTTGTAGTGCCCCATGTGGACACTTATTTTGTTATAAAAAGGACAGTTCTTGTAGTAGATGTCTTTTAATTCCTTTTGCTGGTGCGGGCATCCTCCAAAATGTTGGGACATTTCGTCATTGCGTCCATTCCCTGTAAGGGAAAATACATACATATCAGGGGACTGGGGATAACATGACTATTATTCACTAGTTTTGGGTATCCTTAATGTCTTACCGGAAACGTTTAGCTTGTATGGTATAGCTGAGGATCCGGTCTCTGCAATGTGTCTGATGGAACCCTATAAGGTAAGTTTCCACCAATGAGTTTTCCATTTTACTCTATTCGTATTGTCGCTTATACCTTTTCTTTTTGTTATTAATAGTCTCTGAGTCTTTAGTAATGAGGAATGCACTTACCCTATCTGAACAAAAACTCTGCGTTCTGTGTGTACGGGGTATTCGTTTCCTTTTGCTTTTTCCTTTACAGGCCGGCTTGTGTGGTTGGCACCTGAAAGCAACGAGACATTATGAGGAAATGTATCTTCTCCAGCATTGGATCTTTCATGGATTCACATGCTTGGAAGATTCCCCGTCGTCAGGCTGGGAACCCTCGGTACAGTTATAAAGACGTTTCCCATAGAAAAATTTTGACACTTGTGTCCTATCTACGTCGTTTTGGGCCGCTTACGCATGCACCAATAGGACGTAGTGGTATAAATGCCCCGCCCCTGCGGCTCCCTTCATATTTCAACCGTATTCCAAAGTAGTGGGATCACCTCGTGTCGTCTATTTTACTAGGTTGTTTTTTCGTTTTTTCTAATGTCTGGGAAAGCTTTTTTTCATCCGTGTGCTACATGCGGATTAAAGAAGGTGTATGAAGGAGATGGCCATATGGACTGTATATATTGTCTCCACCCTCACCATTTGGCAGACAATTGTGACATCTGTAAAAGCTTCTCGCAGAAGACCCTCAAAGACCGGAATAGGCGGCTGGTGGCTTGGTTGAACGACAGAGCGGGTGCGTACCCGCCTTCGGAGGTAGGCTCCACGCATTGCTTGGCCTCAACAGCTAAATCTTTAGGGGCCCCCCGCCATTCTGTATCGGCTGAACCTCCGGCGAAGAAAGTGCGTTCGATGGAGAAAGGCTCATCGGAAAAACATTCCACAAGAGAATCTTTGTTGAAAACGAAAACTTCGTCTTTCTCCTTGTCAAAGGAGAGAAAAGACCTGTAAAGATCCTCCTCAGGTGATCATCATAGATCATCCTCGATTTGAGATTCTTCAAAACACAAATCAAGTTCAAAAAAGGCGGGAGCGCCTCAAGGCCCTGTGCATCCACCGGTGTCGTAGACGGGAGTTCGATCGCCGACGCCCTCGCTACCATTGACGCAGATAATCTCTTCAGGGATTCTGCCGAGTCATGTGACGGCGACGATCGAGAAATTAGCCTTGTTGACAGAGGCTCCACAGGAAGGCTGGCAACCGGAAGTGTATGACCCGGTTTTACCAGAAACCTTGTTACAGCAGGAGGCAGCCTTGTTCATATCATCCGTGGATGACAAACGTGAGCCGGTAGCTGGGCCTGAGGAACTTGGGTTGCAAGGGGTTAGCTCTCTGACTCTTGCGAGCGGGGCGAATATCCCGGTTACAACTCCCATTACTCAACCCTCAGGCTGTTTTATCCCTGGAAGTTTTGTCTACATTACAAACCTTGTTGAAGAAATTGGATGTAAAGTTACCTCAGGTTTCTTCTCCAGCAAGACCAGTCGACGAGCCAGGCCCTTCCCATCGGCCGACTCGTATGACGTTGATGGTGGCGCCGGTCCGTGAAGACCTTCCATGTCCGTGCCCGGAAGAACAACTGCCGAAATCTGAGTCAGAGAGAGTCTATGCGGATATATCATTGTCCCCCTCTAGGGCCCCGACCTGGGAGTCGGAGGCAGAGATGGAAGCTCCAAGAAGCCCAGCCCAACCGTCCCCTCCGGATGACATTGGTTCTTTCCATGCGATGATGGGTAAGGCTTGTACCGAATTTGGGCTGGCCCAGGAGGGGGTGAAGAAAGACTGTTTCTTGTTCGATCATATGGGAAAGAGGAGAAAATCAGTGTTTTTGGTCCCCATTTTAGATCATGTACGCGGTAAGAGGGGCTACGAACAATGCGTCATCCCTTCTCGGAGCCGGTGATTAAAGGTAGACTGGAAAAGAAATTTAAGGCTCCTGAGTCTACTCCGAAATGCTTGTTCTCTCAACCTTCTCCAGAGTCAGTGGTATCGGCGGCTGCTGCAAGAAAGGCAAGGTCTCAACATAAATGCACAACTCCTCCGGAGAACGAGGCCAGGAGACAAGATGCCTTTTGGAAGAAGGTGTTGTCGGTGGGTGCAATGACGGTGAAGGCGGCCAATTCTCTAGCTATTATGGCGAGGTATGACAGATGTGGCATCGTTTAGCACCCATACTGGAACATCTGCCGGACTAACATAGAAAAGCTGCGATGTTACTTGTTCGAGAGGGGGCAGAGGCCTCTAATCACTCAATAAATATTGCTGTAGATCTGGCAGTCAGGTTTTAAGCAGGTTAACAACAGAGTGGTTCTGAGGAGACAGGCCTGGCTCAAATGCACCAACTTTCGACTTGAAGTGCAATATAAAGTGTTGGATATGCCTTTTGAAGGGGACCTCCTTTTTGGGGAAAAGGTGGATGAGGCCTTGAAAGGCATGAAAGAAGACTCTGACACAGCACCCTCTCTTGGGTCCCTCCAGTGGCAGTGATTTTCGTTTGTTTCGCCCCTTTAAAGGAGCGTCAGGAAATTCACGGTTCTCGTCATCCAGGGACCGTACGTTCAATAGACCGTCCTACTCCTCTCAAGGCTACAGGCGGGCTTCTCAAACCACAAGACGTCGAGACTATCAAGCCTCAAGTAAAAGGGGAGGTTACTCATCGTCGAAGGACAAACAATCAAAAGACCAGCGATGACGACTTTCAGAACGTCCTGGGAGGCAGGGTGTCTCACTGTGTCGACGAGTGGGAAAAGATAACCTCAGACCGGTGGGTATTGGACACTGTGAAGTTTGGTCATTCCTTACAATTCAAAAGCAAGTCGTCGCACATCCCACCAGGGTTTTCGGCTCAAACCCACCTAAGAATTTTAAAACAGGAAGTAGTACTTATGCTACAAAAAGGGGCTATAGAATTGGTACCTGTGTCAGAGGTCAAGGAGTGTACTCCCGATACTTTGTCATGAAGAAGCCCAACGGAAAGTGGCGTCCCATTTTCGACCTTCGAGACCTCAACAAAAAAATCTGATTCAAAATGCTCACACTTTAGGAAGTGATCCGGTCGATTCAACAGGGGGATTTTCTGGCGTCGTTGGATCTCCAGGAGGCGTATTTTCATAATACCAATGCGTCGACGACGCAAAGTTCCTAAGGTTTGTAGTCGGGCAGACCCACTACCAGTTCACAGTGCCTCCATTCAGATTGAAATCATCTCCCAGGACGTTCACAAAGTGCCTAGCCCCGATAGCAGCATGGTTAAGAAAACAGGGTCATCATGTTTACCCTTATCTGGAAGATAGGTTAGTGAGGGGGTCGTCACCTATGAAAACGCAAGCAAGTCTAGAAGCCACCATGCAACTTCTGCGACGACTAGGATTTGCGTTCAACTTCGAAAAGTCCTCATTAACTCCCTCAAGGAGCTTAGTGTTTTTGGGTGCAGAGTTCGAAACTCAGTCAGGATTGGTAAAACCATCTGTGGAGAGGATTCACAGGCCCAATCGGCTGGCAAAACAGTGGGGAGTCAACACCAGAGTGTCGGTAAGGAGATATGTCGATATTGGGGACCATGGCTTTGTGTATCCCCTTGGTGAACTGTCGCCTCTTCATGAGGCCAATTCAAGAATTCCTGGCAGACCGATGGGTCCAGAGCCAAGGTCTTTGGTCGGACAAACTGACCGTCCGCAACAAGCTCCTACGAGCACTTAGATGGTGGCAAGTCTTCGAAAACATATCCAGAGGCGTTTCCCTGCAGGAACCGGAATTTCACATGACGATAGTGACGGATTCCTCTCTGACGGGATGGGGAGCTTATCTGGGTTCTCTTCAAACGCAAGGCCGGTGGTCGTCGGAGGAGTCAGCCCTTCATAACAACGTGCTGGAGTTGAGGGCAGTACGATGGGCTTTGAAAGCTTTTCTGCCGCACATAAAAGGATCAGTGGTGAGAATACTGACAGACAACACGACAACAATGTTTTACTTGAGAAAACAAGGAGGTACTCTCTCAAGAATCTTTCCACCGAAGCTCAGGAAGTATGGCAGTGGGCTCTAAAACAAAATATAACTATAGTAGTCCACCATCTTCCGGGAGTAAAAAACGTACAAGCGGATTCTCTCAGCAGAGAAATGGATCGGATACACGAATGGGAATTGAACGAGCATCAGTTGTCGGAGATTTTCAAAAAGTGGGAACCGCCTTCTCTGGATCTCTTTGCGACGAGAGAGAACAAAAAGTGCGAACAGTACGCCAGCAGATGGCTGCAGCTCAATTTGCTGGGGGAAGCGTTCTCCTTCCCGTGGACGGACAAGTTTCTATATGCTTTTCCCCAGTTTCCACTCATACGACGGACCCTGCAATGGATTCACAGATACCGATGTCGAGTGATCTTATTGGCTCCTTATTGGCTGAGGCAGGCGTGGTTCGCCGACCTGCTACAGCTATCAATAGTGCGGCCAGTAAGGTTTCAGAAGGTTCCGAACCTCCTGACCCAGGTCAAGGGAACAGTGCAGCATCACGATCCAGACAGACTCAACCTGACAGCATGGCTCCTGACTTCTCAGAGTTTGGTACCCTAGCTATTTCATCGGATTGCCGTTGAATTTTACAAGCCACGCGGGCTCCGTCCACGAACACTTCGTATGCATGCAAATGGAGGAGATTCTGCATGTGGTGTAAAGATCAACCAGAGTTAGAGCCCCTGAATATAACTCTGGAACAGCTTCTTCCATATTTGCTGCATTTAGCAGAGAGTGGGTTATCTTTTTCTTCAATAAAGGTTCACCTGGCAGCCATTTCAAGATTCACGCGAAGAAGGCATTTTTCACCATTGTTTAGTGATAGGCTGATAAAGCACTTCATGAAAGGCTTATTTCGCACATTTCAACCAATTAAAGTTTCCTCTGACCTGGAGTCTTAACCTAGTGTTGACGGAACTAATGAAAGCTCCATTTGAACCGATGGCTTCCTCATCTATGAAATTCTTATCGTGGAAGTTGGCTTTTTTGGTGGCTATCACTTCAGCACGACGACTCTCGGAGATAAAGGCACTAGTCATTGATCCTCCATACTTTAGATTTTTTAAACACAAGGTGGTGCTGGCGACCAACCCTCATTTCATACCGAAAATTCCTACTGTCATCCATAAACATTTGTCGATTGTACTGCCTACATTCTTCGCGACTCCGTCATCGGTCGCAGAAAAAGCTCTCCATACATTGGATGTGAAAAGAGCTCTAAAGTTTTACCTTCATCGCACTCGGCAATTTAGAAATACCAGAACTGTTTGTGGCTTATGGGCCATCGGCAAAAGGAAAGCCTATCTCAAAACAAGGGCTGGCTCGATGGGTCTTGTCGACGATTGCCTTTTGTCACTCGAAGGCGGGGAAGTCGATGGAAAGGCGTCCGAGAGCCCATTCCACGAGATCAACTGTCTTTGGCGGCATTGTGGGCCGGGATCCTGCTGGAAGATCTGTCAGGCGGCATCCTGGTCGTTACCACATACATTTACCCGCTACCGCCATTATTTCCTTGAACGCCAACATGCAGACGATGTACAGATGGGATGAGCAGTCCTACGTCATCTGTTTCAGTGAGGTAAGCCCTATTCAAGGGAATGTCGGGGCTTTGCTAGAAAATACTTCAAGATTTATAGATGAGACTCTGGTGTCCTTTACTACTTTGCCATCTTATCTTGGAGACACCAAAGATGTTCTCAGCCGCATAGAAGGAATACCCTGGGAATCCACTTATTTACTAACAACACTTGATGTAGTCTCTCTCTCTACACGTCAGTACGACACACAGATGGTCTTAAAAGCATGTGAACATTTTCTGCATACAAGATCCTTGAATTACCTTCAACATTCTCAAATGATTTTGGAAATGATTTTGCTTTGCCTTACTAACAACTGTTTTCTTTTCAATAAGCAGTTATTCATGCAATTACAATTTATGTTCAGGGTGTTTCCCTGGGGATATTATGTGCCCTTTTCTTGGCATGTCTTATTTTTTCGAGTTAATGTCTTTCCCGTAGTCTTTTGGCTAGGCCTTCTGCTTGTGTATAGAAACTAGAAAGGGCATAGAAACTAAAAAGGGACTACTGTCCTCCAGGCCAGCATATAAGGGAAACTCTCCCAAGATGGTGGCCGAATGATGCGCGGAAGCTGGAAGGTGACGGACGACAAGTAACGCCATCTACGGAGCAGGTAGACTGGTCCCCACATGGATTACCTGCCTTAGGGGGATTCCGATTTACTTTAAAGAAACCCCTTTAGAATTGCCAAATTGTTTAAATTCGCAAGATGCCAGTGTAGCAGCTGGTACACCAACTGCATTGGCCAATTAGACATGTAAACACGCGACCAGAGCCGGAGAAAAGGCAACTTTAACAGATGCACGGGTGATCCCTATTAAACGCACAATTGCCATGTCCCTTTTGAATTCGAAATGGGGAGAGAGGACTTGGAGTACTTTGAATCCGTTCCCCCAGTCACCAAGAGTAACTACCTGAATTACAGGAACTAAACGTTTGTAACTACAAGAGAGCAAGATACATTCCCTCATAATGTCTGCTTTCAGGCGCCAACCACACAAGACGGCCTGCAAAGGAAAAAGCCGAAAAAGTACACGAATACTCCAACACACAATGCACGGTTTTTGTTCAGATAGGGTAAGTGCACTCCTCATTACTAAAGATTGGGAGACTATTAATAACAAAAAGAAAAGGTATAAACGACAATACAAATACAGTAAAATGGAAAACTCCTTGGTGGCAACTTACTTTATAGGGTTCCATCAGACACATTGCAGAGACCGGATCCTCGGCTATACCATACAGGCTACAAAGCATCCGGTAAGACACATTAAGGATACCCAAATATAGTGAATAGTAGTCATGTTATCCCCAGTCCCCTGATATGTATGTATTTTCCCTTACTGGGAATGGACGCAATAACGAAATGTCCCAACTTTGTGGAGGATGCCCGCACCAGCAAAATGAATTAAAAGACAGCTACTACAAGAACTGTCCTTTTTATAACAAAATATGTGTCCACATGGGGCACTACAATAGGTCCTGAAGAAAGCGGCAAACTAGTTACCCCGCTGAAACTGGTCGACACTGGTTGTATTAGACTTGTGGCATCAGCCAGTGACCAACTAATTTGCATACTCAAATGCAAAACAGCAATGCTTCTAGCAAGGTAACCCTCAAGGGAGCTGGTCCGTCTACCTGGCAGTTCAGGGACATTTCCAAAGGCTCAGATGGGCAGGATGCTCGAAGGCTTGGAGACTAGTTTGTCTCACAAGTCCAAGGGCTGAAGCACCGTTCAGGGTTTTTGGAGATCAGACAGAGGTGCAGGGCTTCACTGGGCCGGACAAGAAAGAGCTGCTGGGCCACTTCACGATGAATCTTCAGCAGGCTCTTCAAAGGATTCTTGGCCCTAATGATCCGCAGAAATGGCTGCAGATGTGGTCCTCTTATCCAAAATCCGAGCTGGAAGGTAGGCCAACCCCCCCAATGGTAAGGATCTGCACCATTCAAGCAGATAGTTGTCCAATCACGGTCCAAATCACATTTGCCCCACACCTAGGCTTTTCTGTCACCAGGGATGTGAACTGGGACTTAACAGTCCCACTCCTTCCTGGGCCTGCGAAAGCAGGAGATTTACTGTGCAAGTGCATGACCGTTAAAAGAATTTCCTGACCTGGCAAATCAGTAAGAAGGCCAAACACTATGGCTGAAGACTTTACTTCTGTCAAAGTCAGGACTGGAACAAAAACAGAACAAAAAGAAAGGGGGTCCATAAATTATGGAGGGAAAGTTGCATAAAGTGAAATATTTTTTAACACTGCTCATATTATTGAAATGACCTTTGGCCGGCACCCCACCTCCGAAACCTCCACCCAGCATCTGATCCACCAACAATCGATCACAGGTCTCTCGCTGTTTTACAGGCCTGGTCCAGCTCAGAAATAGCACAAACTCCCACCTCCCCTTAGCAGTTTTGGCGCCTGGGACTTAATGCACGCAGGACACCGCAACCACCACGGGGAAAGAGGGTTAGGGTCCACGGATTGAATGGGTACGGGGTAGTAGGAACACTGGATAGAGGATGAGGAAGAAGTTATGGGTAGGTAGGGGATCTTGGGGGATGAGGGGAAACATGCTCCTTGTCTCTTCTTGGTTGCTGATTAGATGCACTGGCAGAGTGAGCTCTTTAGCCCCTTAGATGTTCAAACAACACTTTCATGTATTCATACCAACAAACAGATTAACTCCTGGGGGTTTACCACTAAGTTATGCAGCACTGAGTTGCTTCCCCCTAGCACACCTAATGGTACGCAGTGCTGGACTTCTTGACACAGATTCAGAAGCCTGCACATAGGCTATGGACCTTTGGGGAGAGATTTTATTTATTTGCATTTTTAAAGCGCTCACACAGCCCGGGGGCATCGAGGCGCTGTTACAGGATTTCCTTTTTTTGTCTTGGTTGCGTATTTATAACGCGCTTATTAACCAGAGGTTTCGAAGCGCGGACCCGGGGATCGAACCTGTGCTGCTTCGTGTCGTCTTGTTTTCAAGACGAGCACGTTGCCGCAGAGCTATCTTCCGGGACAGAAAGTCTGCCTAATAACACAAATGTAGTGTAGTTGCATTTAGAAAGTCTGCCTAATAGCATATCTGTGGTCTAGTTTGCATTTAGAAAGGCCGCCTAATAGCATATTTGTTGGTCTAGCTGAATTCAGAAAGTCTGCCTTCTCCAGCATGGGGTCTGGCATGGATTCACATGCTCATGAATATTCCCCATCAGGGTGGGAATCCTCGGTAAAGAAAAAATCAGTATCAGTTTCGTTTCTGATCTGTCTTTCTTAGTAGTAACCAATCGCTGATCTCTGGGTCATACTGCCCCCAGCCAATGACTGCCTCTCCCTAAGCCCCGCCTCTGGCAGCCATCCTCAGATTTTTACCAAACGCTCAAGTGTTGGGAGTCCTCGTGCTTAGCTCTTGAGTTTTTTGCTGCGTTTTCACGCTTTTTCAGGAGATTTTCTCATTTTTTCGGTTTAATCGAGCCTCAAGCTCCACCGTTTCTACTTCCGACAACGGGGACCAGTGTCGGAATTCTTCTACGCCCCTCGAGGGTGAAGTTTTCGTCGAGTTTACACTTCTTGGAGGATTCCGGAAGATCTGCGGCCTACCTCAACGGACATGGCCCAGGACAAGGGAGGCTCGACGCCCGGATCCAAGCTGTCCTGGATGCGGATTGCAAAACGTTTTCAAGGAGGACGAGCATTCGCCATGTTTCTACTGCCTTCATGAGAACAAGACGCACGTGGAGAAGGACTGTGCGTTCTGCAAGAACCTTTCGGAACGGACCAAACAAGATTGTCGTTCCCGCCTCGCCGCCTGGCTGGAGAAGGGCGCAGCAGGTGAGAAGGCGAACAAAAAGTCTGAGCGGGCTTCTAAGTCCTGTGAGGGCGCCCTGGCGACGGGGGGCCCAACAGAAGGCCAAGCACCGTGAGTCCGCGGGCACCGGGAGCGCCGAAAGGTCGGGCTCTTCGGCTGCCAGGCAGGGCGCTACTTCCCCGGCACGTTCGGCCATGAGCCAGCGCTCTGGTTCGGGGAAGGGGAAGTCCGAGAACCAGGGTAAGCCGCTGGAGCGGAACCGGTCGATCTCGAAGGGGGAGCGAGGCGCTGAACACCCCCCCCCCCCCCCCACCCCCCAAGGCGAAGGCCCGGGATGCACCTATGGTGGTGAGGGCTTTAATCCAGTCGGCAAAGGCTTCTATCAAAGTGATTGCGGCGACCCTGGCGAAGCCGGCTGAGACTACGCCAGTGGAAACGGCCTCTGGGCCCAGAGTATCTCTGCAACCGCAGAGGGAATCCTCTTTCCAGCTCATCGTTAAGACCCCCGTGAAGTCCCGGCAGAAAAAGAGGGGGGTGGGGCGGTGGCCATTAGACTCGGAATCAGCCTCTGAGGAGGAGCTGGTGGAAACCGAGAAGGGCCTCAACGAGAGGTGCATAGGCCTCAACGAGAGGTTCGATCCCAGGGGGCGGTCCCTGCTGACGTGATCGAAGATGGCGATGAAGAGGGCCCAGTGGAGAGGCCATCCCGTCCGTCGCAGCCATTGCCCGAGCCCCAGGTTAGCTCGGCGGCCATTTTGTTGGCAATCCGATCCTTATGTACCGAGATAAGGACCAGATTACCATGGACCCTGACGGAGGATCCAGAAACAGGCCCGTCGGGAAGCCCCCCAAACAAGCGGAGGAGAGTCCACCCCGCTCCGCCCTTCTTGCCTGCGAGACCTGTGGACCCCTCATCCCCCTCGCCAGACCCTAGAGAGGATACGGCGACGGATACAGCGACGGACGATGGCGGCGATGGCACAGCGGACATCCCTTCATCACCCCCCCCACCCCCCCGCAGGCTTCTCCAGCGACGAGAGGCCAAGAGGAAGACTGTCCTCGCGGTGCCTTTGCTCGACATCTGGGACAAGGGGCTTGCTGTCCTCAACCCTTCCACGACACCCGCCAAGAGGGACCGGTACGAGAAGTACCGAGTCCCCGATGCTGCCCCCTTGTGCCTCAGGGCCCAGCCCACGCCGGACTCGGTCGTCTCGGCAGCGGCTAAGAAGGCACCGGGTGCGGCGGCTTCAACTTCCACTTCCCCGCCGGACAGCGAGGGCAAGAAGTTGGACTCCATTGGACGAGTCCTCATGTGCGGCGACTACGATTAAGGCGGCCAATGCCTTAGCGATCGTGGCCCGCTACGACAGGGAGCTCTGGTTCAAGATGGCTCCCCTGCTAGACTTCCTACCTGACGACAAGAGGGTGGAGGCCCTAGAAATTCTGCAGGAAGGCGAGGTGGCGTCGGATCACGCCATAACGGTGGAAACGGACATTGCCGATACCGGATTTCACCAATTGGGCAACAGAGTTTGCCTCCGGCGACAAGGATGGCTCAAGGCGACAGACTTTCGCCAGGACGTCCAGACCAGAGTGTTGGACATGCCGTTCGACGGCAACAACCTTTTTGGCAAGGCGGTGGACGAGTCTCTACAGCCGATCAAGACCGACTCGGAGACGGCCCGGGCCCTAGGGGTGCTTCAACAGCGACGGCACTTTCGGAGCTCCGGAGGCAGACAGGGTGCCTCCAAAGGATCCAGCGGTGGCTCCTCCACTTACCGCCAGGCGGCCCGCTCCTCTTCCCAGGAGGCCTACAGAGGTCGCGGCAAGCAAGGGGGGGGGGGGATCCCGCCGTCGTCAAGGAGGCGAAGGCGGCAAGGCCGCCTCCAAGCAAAACTGACCCGGCCGTGTTGTCGGGCCCCCACAGCAGCACCCCGGTGGGAGGCCGGCTGGCGAGCTTCGTCAGCGTGTGGGAGTCCTTCTCCACTGACCGTTTGGTGTTGGACACCCTGGCCAACGGGCACTCGCTGGAATTTCAAAAGAAGTGCCCTCTCATTCCTCCCGTGGCAAGGAAGGAGAATCATGTCCCTCAACTGCTGTTGGAGGTAAGGGCGATGCTCAAGAGTGCCATCGAGCTCGTCCCCAGGAGGCTGTGGGGCTCCGGAGTGTACTCAAGGTACTTCCTCGTCAGAAAGAAGACAGGCGGTTGGCGCCCCATCCTGGACCTGCGTCGGTTAAACAAATACATCAAGGCGCAGAAATTCAGGATGGTCACCCTCCAGCACGTGCTGGGACAGCTGGAGGAAGGCGACTTCCTATCGTCGTTGGACCTGGAGGATGCTTACTTCCACATCCCCATTCTAAAACGGCACAGGAAGTTCCTCAGGTTCGTGGTTCAGGGACGCCGCTACCAATTCAGAGCCCTACCGTTCAGATTAAAGTCGGCACCCAGGGTTTTCACCAAGTGCCTGGCACCAGTGGCGGCACGGCTGCGCCTGCAGGAGATCCACGTCTACCCCTACCTGGACGACTGGCTAATCCGGGCAAGGACAAGGGAACTCGCCGTCGAACACACGGCGAAGACCGTCCGGTTGCTCACGGGTCTGGGGTTCGCCATCAACTACCCCAAATCCCACCTGGTTCCATCGCAAGTAGCACTGTTTCTGGGGGCGAAGCTCGATACAGTGGGACAATTGGCCTCCCCTTCAGCGGAGAGGACCAAGACCATCCTGGGCAAGGTGCGGCGCCTGTTAGCCACGGACGTGGCCAAGGTGAGGTCCATCAAGTCCCTTCTCGGGATGATGTCCTCATGCATCTATCTTGTGCCCCTTTGCAGACTTTGGATCAAGTGGATCGGCTCTTCCAACGATGGGGCAAACCCCGGATCGACCTGTTCGCGACGGCGACGAACTCCAAGTGCCAGAGATTCGCCGGCAGGTTCCCACAGCCGAGGAGCATGGGCGATGCTTTCTTGTTCCCCTGAGACGGCCTGTTTCTATACGCGTTCCCTCCGTTGCCGTTGCTGCTCCGCCTCATCAACCAGCTCAAGAAGTCCAGGTGCAGGATGATCCTCATCGCACCGGCGTGGCCGAGGCAGATCTGGTTCCCGGACCTTCTGGACTTGTCAACGTCCCCATCAGTCAAGCTGCCGGCGGACGCGGATCTTCTCTCCAGAGAAGGAGGTGCCATTCTCCATCACAACCCACAGTCGCTGAACTTGCAGGCCTGGCTCCTGCAGCACTAGAGTTTGGAGGGTACGATATACCGGCTGACTGCAGAGAGGTTCTTGCAAAGGCCAGGGCGTCCTCAACTCAAGTATTACGGTCATAAATGGAAGAGGTTCTCTGTCTGGTGCCGTGCACAGAAGATTAACCCTCTGCGGTTTACGGCCCCTCAAGTACTGCCGTACCTACTGTCCCTGGCCAAAGCTGGACTGGCTCACGCCTCCATCAAAATACATCTGGCTGCCATCTGTCATGATGCCCGCTCCCGGGGAGCCGGTTCAAGCCCGGCGTCCCCGAAAGCAGACATCCAGTCCCCAAGGAAGGATCCAGCAACCCCATATAGGGGCCCTTTGGACAGTGTCCTGGCGCCTATGGCGCCAGGCTCATTATGGGAATGCTTGGGTGCACTTACCTGATGCAGACCATGCTGCAGGATCCCGACCTCCTTGAGGCCTGAAAGGAACTACTTTACCTGTGGGACTAATTTACCATCCGGGCATGGTCGGGGAAGGATACATACCTGATTGGAGGAAGGATACATACCTGGAACTTCTTCCAAGGCTATTTAGACCCCACCAGAACAGCCACACCTGCTTCGCGGCGTTCTGCATCTAGCAGCTGGACGCTCACCTTGTCTGCTCCTGCATCCTGACTTCTGCCACGCCTGCCAGCATCCTGGATCACCTGCAAAGGAAGAGAAGAAGAGAACATAAGAAGGAAAAGTCCTTACCTGCTAAATCCGCATCCCGGAGACATCTCGCCGACAATCCTGAAAAGGAAGACTTTAATTTAAAAGTTCATCGCGTCGATCTCTGCAATGCCGCATTCCACTCACCTTTACAGGGCGCCTCCATGTTCAGCAGCGATCTTCCGGATTAGCAGTCACGCCCCAGCGCCTAGGGAGAAAAAGAACAGAAGAAAAGGTGAGAGATAGAAGGGAATAAGGAAAGCTAAATCTCCATGTTAAGACTTACCTGTTGATTCATTCCCTCTTCATTTCGGGTCCGCGCCGCATCCTGGCATTTCCGGACCCTGGCCCCTAAGGGGAAAGAGACATCAGCGTTAATGAGCGAATGAAAAGACATTACCAAAAAACGCTCATTAAAGACTTACCTGATTTCTACAAGGATTTCACCTCTCATCTCGGGTCGGTGCCTGTTCCCCGGCATTCCGTACCCCGGCCCCTATGGGGAAAAAGACACTAGCATTAGTACATTAATGCATGGACACAAGGGGAACCTCTTATCAAAAAACTTACCTGGAAGCCAAGCAAGTTTGGTTCTCACCAATCCGAAAATCCAGTGAAGTAACTGGATACCAACACGCCCCTGCATCAGAAGCAGGATGGAGAGCTCGTCCTTCCAGACCCTAAGGTGAGACGCTACGAGAAATCACAGAAGGGTTTCAAGGAGGGTGAGAGGGGAAAGTGGGAGGCCGATTGCATTACCGCGCAGACCGTTAATCCCCTATTTTCGCCTACAGAAGGATACTTTTGCGAGCCAGACAAGCCAGATTTGGGGGCCCGGTCCAGTCCGTCTTCCGAACCCTGCGAATCACCTTAGAAGAGGTCACAGCAGCGCGAACCAAGCCAGCGCCTCTGTGGGAGTCAGGTGAGCGTAACACCATCTCCCGATATACCAGGACTACGGGACAGGCGTCCTTGTGGTCTCATCGCCTGGTGAAGGAATTTATGAAGGGACTATTACGATCGTTCCCGCCGGTGAAGGCTCCTGCCCCGGCGTGGGAGCTTAATGTGGTGCTGACCAGGCTCATGGGGGGGCCCCCATTCGAGCCTATGCATTCGGGGCCTTTGAAGTTCCTGTCATGGAAGACAGCGTTCCTCGTGGCCATCACCTCACCACGAGAGTGGGAGAGATCCAGGCCCCATCTTGCAAGCCTCCATACTTGACTATTCATGACACGAGGGTGGTGCTGAGGACGCACCCCTCTTTCATGCCCAAGGTGCCGTCGGACTTCCACCTCAACAAGCCCTTGGTGTTACCAGTTTTCTTCCCGTCGCCTTCGACGCTGGCCGAGAGGACTTTGCACTTGCTGGATGTAGCTAGAGCGCTGAAGTTCTACGTGGACCGCACGAAGAGTTTTCGGAAGACGTCACAACTGTTTGTGAACTTTGGGTCTGTGAATCAAGGGAAGGCTCTCTCGAAGACTTCCATTTCCAGAGGCTCTCCGGCTGCATCATGCACTGTCACCGATTGGCAAACCGACCGCGGCCTGGCCGTCCGAGAGCCCATTCGACCAGAACGATCGCTGCTACCACGGCGTTCCTGTCTGGTGTGCCCCTGCTGGACATCTGCAGGGCTGCTACGTGGAGGTCGACGCACACCTTCACATGATTCTACTGCGTTGATCGGGACTCCAGGGAGGAGTCCAGGGTCGGCCAAGCAGTGCTGCGCAACCTGTTATCCTAAGGTGAGCCTGGTGAAGAGGTAAGAATTGCTTAATTTTGAGTTGCATGTAATGCTTAATGTTGAGCCTTTGCCACCTCCCGTGGTTGTGCATGTGTATCCATGCCAGACCCCATGCTGGAGAAGGAACAAGTTACTTACCTGGAACTGTTGTTCTCCAGCATGGGTCTGGCACGGATTCACATGCGAACCCTCCCACCTACCCCTCTGCGGCTCTTCACTTGGTCATACTGCCACTTGGCGTGCTACCAAATCTGAGGATGGCTGCCAGGGGCGGGGCTTAGGGAGAGGGCAGTCATTGGCTGGGGGCAGTATGACCCAGAGATCAGTGATTGGTTACTACTAAGAAGGACAGATCAGAAACGAAACTGATACAGATTTTTTTCTTTACTGAGGATTCCCAGCCTGACGACAGGGAATATTCATGAGCATGTGAATCCATGCCAGACCCATGCTGGAGAACAACAGTTACAGGTAAGTAACTTGTTCCTAGTAGCATATCTGCGGTGTAGTTTCACTTAGAAAGTCTGCCTAATAACATATCTGTAGTGTAGTTGCATTTAGAAAGTCTGCCTAATTTCATTTCGAGGGGATTGGGTCCTCCGACGTATTCCATATCTGACAGGTAATGTCCACAGCTGTGCTGCTTCGGAAAATATTTGGTGTCTGCGTCCTGCGTCGATGCGCCGTCGCCGAGGACCACCTCCGACGGCCGACATCACCCGATGTGATAAGTAGGACGCACGACGCCCATAGCCTCAGTACCTGTTTTTTCTGCGAACGTGTTCGCTTCGTGAATCTCGGTACGCCTCGACTCGTTGGAGTTTGCTGTTTTTTATTCTCAGTTTGTTGAACCTGTTCGGTTTGTTGTGAAGACCTGCTCGTGCCGATGTCTTTCTCATCTTCAACCCCGCGTCCGGGCTTCAAGAACTGCGGGGACTGTGGGTCCAAGATGTCGGTCACAGACTCGTACGACGCCTGCCTCTGGTGCCTCGGGGAGGCCCACGATACGGACGACTGTCGACTGCCAGTCGCTCACGGCAAAGGCCTTGCGGGAACGCAAGAAGAAGCTGTCGGTAGGCTGGGTGTCTAAGCCCCGGAAGTGGAGGTCTGCGGGGCTTTCGACGGATGACTCGAGGGGCGACTCTCCGCGTCGGAAGTCCAGTGGGTCTCCTTCCAGGAGTCAGTCTTGCCTCTCCTCCGCCTCTTCGAGGCATTCCCGGAAGCGCCGGCATAGGTCGCCTTCCCCGTCCTCTTCCGAGGACTCCGCCCGTCGGCGGGTCGCTTATCCCTCCATGCAAGCGACACCGGAGGAATGGGCTTCCTTCGGGAAGCAGATGCTAGCGATTCTTGAATCGCAGGGCACCGGTCCGTCCGCGCCTCCGAGTGGGGTCGGTCGGCACCGGTCGAGAGACACCGCCTGTATGCCTTCGGGCTCGGGTGGTCGGCACGGCTCGCGGGAGAGGTCCCGCTCGGACAAGGGTAGCCGTTCTCGCCATGCCCGTGCCAGGTCCCGGTCCTCGACGCGCTCGAGACTGTGTGATCCTGTGGCGTCTTCGAAGAAGACGTCGACGCCTGTGGCGCCGAGGTCGTCGACGATTTCTCTCAAGGCTCCACTTCCGAGGGGGTCATCGACGCCGTCGGCGCCTAGGTTGTCGAGAAACACGCTCGGAGCTCCGGCTTTGAGGACTGTGTCGACGCCGCCGATGCTGGCGACGCCGATTCGCTCAACGTAGACTCCTTTTCTGTCGACGCCAGCGCTGACTCGTTCGGCGCCCTCGACGCCTTTCGAGGCGGTGGTGTCAGAGGGGCCCTGTGGCACAAGGTTTGCCTCTAGAAAGGCTATGGCTAAGGTCCGGCACTGCTTTGGTTCACAGAGGTCTTCCTCTCCCCGCCTGGAGTACATTTCAGAGGGTGATGAAGACTCTGATGGCGGCCTGGTTCCGGTTACGGTTCCAGATGACCTTATCTCGGGTCATGGCCAATTTGATGACCTGCGGCAGTCGCTGCATGATGCCAGTGGACTGGACACCTCTCCGGAGGTGAAATTTTGCAGGCCGGAGCCTGGCTCTCATGCCGATTCTTCATATCGACGCCTTATGTCTCGGGTTACCGAGTACTTGGGTTGGTCAGCTCCCCCAGGGGAGTCCGTTCAGGATGATCTCACCGAGATCCTTGATCTCGGTCCACCCACTGACCCGGTTTTGCCTTTTCATATGGCGCTGCAGAGAAGGGCGGCGGCAGCTTGGACTGCTCCGGAGAGTCTCCCGGCAGTGGGCAAGGCTTTGTCGCGAAAATACCATCCAGCCAGTAGCAACCCCTGCTACTTGTCTAGGCACCGCACTCCGGAGAGTTTGGTGGTGCAGGCGGCTACGGCCCCGGCAAAGCAGGCGGCGTATCCTACCATCCCTCCAGATAGGGACGACAAACGTGTTGACGGCTGGGCGAAGAAAGTGTTTTCTTCAATGGGTATGGCGCTTCAGGCGGCCAACTCCATATGTGCCTTGTCTTGTTTCACTCTCACTCTGTGGAACTGTGTTGCATTAGCGGCTGAACATATTCCCGAAGGGGACGAACGGGATGGCTTCCTTGCTATGGTTCAGGATGGCAAGGATGCTATGTGTGAGGCCGTTCAGTCGGTTTTGGACTTGGCGGATTGCGTCAGCCGGTCCATGGTGGCGAGCACCGTAATGCACAGGTTTGCGTGGTTGCGGAAGTCTGGGTTCGCTCATGATGTGCAGTCCCGGCTCCTCAACATGCCCTTTGACGGTGAACACCTTTTTGGCAGCAAGGCTGACGAGAGGTTGCAGACCTCCAAAGCTGCAGCAAAGTTGTTGGGCGCTGCATTTTGCCAACCTCTGCCTTTTCGTCCTAGGGGACAGCAATGGAGGGGAGGTTCCTTTCGCTATTACTTGTCCTTCAGTAAAGCGACGGGAGCTAGCAGTCAAAGAGGCCATTGTAAGAGTGCCAGAGGTGGAAACAAAGGTACTCAAGGTGCCAAGGCCGCTCGGGCAGTTGCCTCTTTGCCCTCAGGCAACGCCGCAGCCGCTACCACTCAGTCATGAGGCCAGGTCCCATGGTTCGCCGGTTGGGGGGGGGAAGGCTGGCGCAGCATCTTGTAGAGTGGCAAGCCATTACTTCGGATGTGTGGGTTCTCGAGATCATGACCCACGGCTACTGTCTTCCTTTTCGGCAGAGGCCTCACGACAATCCACCAGGGAACCTCTCTTTGAGGAGTCCGGATCCGCTCCTTGCGCAGGTTATTCAAGCCCTGCTGGAGAAAGGCGCCATAGAACTGGTGCCTGTAGCGGAGAGGAACAAGGGATGGTATTACCCTTATTTTTTGATTTCGAAGAAAGACGGAGGATTGAGACCCATCATGGACTTGCGCGGTTTTAACAAGCTCCTCAGGAAGGACAAGTTCAAGATGGTGACTCTTTCTCAAGTCCTCCAGGCCCTTCAACTTCAGGACTGGTTGGTGTCTCTCGACCTCAAGGATGCTTACTTCCATGTGCCGATCCATCCCAAGCACAAGAAGTACCTGAGGTTCGCGGTTGGCGACTCGCACTTTGTTTCGGGTCCTGCCGTTCGGATTGACCTCCGCCCCGAGGGTTTTCACCAAGCTCATGGTGGTGGCAGCGCATCTCAGGAAAGGGGATTCACGTCTACCCCTACCTGGACGATTGGTTGATCAAGGGGTGCTCTCCCGAGCAAGTCCTGGATCATCTGTCTGTCACCTGCCACTCCCTTCACAGGCTGGGCTTCTCCCTCAATTTAAAGAAGTCCCATTTGACACCAACGCAGCGGCTCCAGTACATCGGAGCAGTGCTCGACATGTCCCTGGGGCAGTGTTTTCCTCCTCAGGTGAGGGCTCTTCACATTCAGCGGATGGTGCACAAGTTTCAGCTTGCCCAGAATCTCCCAGCGTCCGAGTTCTTGAGACTGCTCGGCCTCATGGCATCCTGCATTCTTCTGGTGCCAGAGGCTCGTCTGCGGATGAGATCTTTGCAGTGGGCACTCAAGCTCCAGTGGTCTCAGTCCTCCGGCAGGCTGTCGGACCCTGTTCAGGTGCCGCCCTCAGCAGCCCGGGACCTTCTGTGGTGGGCTGTCGAGGGCAATCTGATGAAGGCGGTCCCATTTTGGCTGCCCTGGCCGGAGGTGACGATCGTGACGGACGCATCCCTCACGGGATGGGGTGCTCATGCCAACGAGTTGACAGTCAGCGGTCGTTGGTCTCCGTCGGAGTCCAGACTCCATATCAGTCTGTTGGAGCTGCTAGCCGTCAGGCTAGCCCTGAAGGCTTTTCTGCCGACTGTGCATGGAAAGAGTGTCCTGATTCTAACAGACAACACGGTGGCCATGCACTACCTCAACAAAAAGGGGGGGGGCAGGGTCACTTCCGCTGTGCAGGGAGGCGATGCAGCTCGAGTTCTGGGCCATCCAGCAGGAAGTTTCGATCTCGGCTGTTCATCTGGCCGGAGACGACAACGAGACGGCGGACGCTCTGAGCAGGCAGATCGCGATCTCTCACGAGTGGGAGCTGGCTGAGGAGATTCTCCTGGAGATCTTCGCCCTTTGGGGGACCCCTCAAGTGGATCTCTTCGCCTCCAGTGTCAACCGGAAGTGCAAAAGGTTTTGCTTGTTGGAATTTCCTCCAAAAGGAGCCTTGGGAGATGCGTTCGTGGTGGAGTGGTCATTCCCACTGCTGTACGCGTTTCCTCCAGTCCCCGTCATCCCGCAAGTGCCGCAGAGGTTCGGTTCCCGGATGATCCTCATTGCTCCGGCGTGGGCCCGGAGGACGTGGTACCCGGACCTTCTAGACTTGTCCATCTGCCCTCCACGTCGTCTTCCCTACCGAGACGATCTGCTCTCACGGGGGGGGGGAGGGGGGGTCAGGTTGGGGGGTCAGGTTCTCCATCCAGAGGTTGGATCCCTCAATCTTCACGCTTGGCTTCTGAAAGGTTCAGGTATAAGGATTGGGACCTCCCTGAAGACGTGATGGAGGTGTTGCTATCGGCCAGGCGGCCGGCAACTAAGTCTCTGTACCGTTGCCGTTGGATAAAGTTCTGCGACTGGTGCAGAGTTCAGAATGTGGATCCTTTTGAATGTGACATTCCCATGGTTCTGTCTTTTTTGCTTTCTTTGGCCCACAGGGGCTTGCAAGCGGGGACCATTAAAGGTTATCTGGCAGCGCTGTCCATATTTAAGCACTCGTCTGAAGAGTGTTCCTATTTTAAAATTCCTTTAATTTCGCAGTTTCTCAAAGGGCTCACTAATGTGTTCCCTCAGTCACCTTTTCTGGTGCCCGGTTGAGATCTGATCCTTGTACTTAAGTTTCTTATGGTTGCTCCGTTTGAGCCTTTGCGTTCTTGCCCTTTGAGGCTATTGACTCTGAAAACCTGTGTTTTTGGTTGCGGTTACTTCCGCTTGCAGAGTGAGTTAAAAGCACTTTGTTAAGCCACCCTTCACTGTGTTTCAGAAGGACAGGGTTGTCCTTAGAGTTCGTCCTTCTTTTCTTCCGAAGGTGGTTTCGGACTTTCATTTGAGCCAGAAGGTTGTTCTTCCGGCGTTCTCTCCTCCTCCACATCCTGGTAAGGAAGAGGAGAGGCTCCATAGGCTTGATCCTAGGAGAGCGCTGAGCTTTTATGTTTCGCGCATGTCCCGGGTTAGAGTGGACGATCAACTTTTCATTGGTTACGCTGGAAAGCGTTTGGGGCAAGCTGTGACGAAACAGACTTTGTCTCGTTGGATTATTTTAGCTATCTCCGAGTGTTACCGCTTGGCGGGTAAGGACCCTCCGGCTGGCTTGCGGGCCCATTCTACCAGGGGAGTGGCTGCGTCTACTGCCCTGCAGAGGGGAGTTCCTATTCGTCACATCTGTGATGCAGTCACCTGGGCTTCAGTACATACTTTTGTACGTCACTACTCCCTCGATTCCATCAGAGGGCAAGATCTGGCCTTTGGCAAGGCAGTTCTCTATTCCGCAATTTGATTGGGCATGCTAAATTTGTACTCTAAATTCTTTCCTACCTCTTTGCTTGGTACTGCTTTGGGAGTCTGTCATAGATGTGGAATACGTCAGAGGCCCCAATCCCCTCGAAGAACAAGTTACTCTTACTTGGTAGCGTTTTTTCGATGGGATGGTCTGTCGACGTATTCCATATTGCTCCCTGCCTGCCTTCCCCGCTGCAGAATTTCTTTTGCGATTGCAGCTTGCGTTCCGCAAGGCCTTGTGTGTCTGACTGGCAGAAAACTGGTGGCACACGTTCTGGGGGAAAAAACTGTAACTGAGGCTATGGGTGTCGTGCGTCCTACTTATCACATCGGGTGACGTCGGCCGTCGGAGGAGGTCCTCGGGGACGGCACATCGACGCAGACGCCAAAGATTGTCCGAAGCAGCACAGCTGTGGACATTGCCTGTCATTGATATGGAATATGTCGTCAGACCATCCCATCGAAAGAACGTTACCAGGTAAGAAAGTAACTTGTTCATCTGTGGTTTAATTGCATTTAGAAAGTCTGCCTAATAGCATATATGTGGTCTAGTCGCATTTAGAAAGTCTGCCTAATAGCATATATATGGTTTAGTTGCATTTAGGAAGTCTGCCTAATAGCATATCTGTGGTGTAGTTGCATTTAGAAAGTCTGCCTAATAGCATATCTGTGGTGTAGTTGCATTTAGAAAGTCTGCCTAATAGCATATATATATGGTTTAGTTGCATTTAGAAAGTCTGCCTAATAGCATATCTGTGGTGTAGTTGCATTTAGAAAGTCTGCCTAATAGCATATATATGGTTTAGTTGCATTTAGAAAGTGTGCCTAATATCATCTGTGGTGTAGATGCATTCAGAAAGTCCGCCAAATAGCATATCTGTGGTCTAGTTTGCATTTAGAAAATCTGCCTAATAGCATATCTACGGTTTAATTGCATTTAGAAAGTCTGCCTAATAGTACATCTGTGGTTTAATTACATTTATAAAGTCCACCCAATAGCATATCAGTGGATTAGTTGCATTTAGAAAGTCCGCCTAATAGCATATCTGTGGTTTAATTGCACTCAGTAAGTCCACCCAATACCTTCAGTGGTCTAGTGGCTTTTAGAAAGGCTGCCTAATAGCATATCCATGGTCTAGTTGCATTACGAAAGTATAAATAGAAACTGTGATTTAGTTTAAACTGTGATTAATCTCCACCATGTGGTGGAGTGAACATGAAAACAATAAATAAATCTCACGTGTGGTACAGTTGTACTTAGAAACTATGAATAATATAACCCTGTGATATAGTTGAATTTATAAACTGAATAATCTCACCCTGTGGTATATTTGAATTCAGAAACTGAACAATGTGACCCTATAGTATAGTTTGATTTTAAAACTGGGATTAATCTAACTCTATGGCATAATTGAACCTAGAAATGTGAATAATATCACCCTACAGTATAGTTTGAATTTTAAAACTGATTAATCTCACCCTATGATATAGTCAAACTTAGAGTGTGAATAAGATCACCCGCTGGTATAGTTGAACTTAGAATATGTGAATAATATCACCCTGTGGTTTAGTTAAACTTAGAAACTATGAATAATCTCACCCGGTGGTATAGTTGAATTTAGAATTTGTGAATAATATCACCCTGCGGTAGACTTGTATTTAGAATATGTGAATAATATCACCCTATCATTTAGTTAAATTTAGAACCTGTGAATAATCTCACCTGGTGGTATAGTTGAACTTAGAATTTGTGAATAATATCAACCTGTGGTTTAGTTAAACCTAGAAACTGAGAATAATCTCACCGGTGATATAGTTGAATTTAGAAAGCGCAAATTATCAGTAAAGATAGTACAGTTAATCATAGAGAGGGTGTACAACTAACATCCGGTGGTACAGTTGAAGTGTGAAGGTGTGAACGAAATCATCCAAGCCAACTATAACACAGTTCAAACTAATCCAAACCATGAGTCCACCCAACCCACCAAGGTCCACCGAAAATGACCCCCTTGCGCCTGCCACCCTTCCCGCCGGCACTACCTCCCATCCCCCTCCCCCAAACCATCCTGCCCTCCACCACATCCCCTACCCATCCCTTATCCAAACACCAAGCCAGAGGGGCACAATCGCGAGCCAACCATCCTAGGACCACTGCTCCTCCCATCCCCTCCTCCCACCCGCCTACTATCATCGTACCCGCTCCCCCGTCTAACGACCTGCCTAGCCTCCCAAGCACACCCAGCCCTCTACCATCCACCCCCCCACTACCCTCATCAACTCCCACCATCATACCCCTCCGACCCCACTCCTTCCCCTCCTAAAAATTGCACGCCTTGCCCTTTCGAACAGTAGCTGCCTCCCTTTCCCCCTTCGACTCCCCTACCCTCTCTCACACCAACTGCAACAAAACGCTGAAGAGAAAACGTACTTGGTCTCCCTCAATCTCTCAGTACTCATCACCACTCCTGTCTCGACCCACCTCCTCATCCTCCCAATCTCGGTCATCACCACCCTCCCCCCCGCCTCACCCTACCTGAAACCCCTCTCCCTCGAATTCTCACCGACCACAACTGAAACTCCTAACACCCCACCTTCAAATCCTCTGACCTAAATCCAATCAACCCATCACTCCAGTCCAACCCCTTCCCCCCCAAAGCCTCCAACTCAACTGCCCGCCTACTCTTCCCCATCTACCACCAACCACCCCCTCACGCGTCCCATTTTTCACCCCTGCTATCCCACCCCCCACCTCTGCAACTCCCCCATCAACCTCCTGTTCCGAAGTAAATTGCATCCGTTTTAATGCCCGAACTGTAGCAAAAAACACACACAGCACCTTTGACCTCGCCTCTGACAAACCAGACCTGGGCTTTATCATGGAAACCTGGTTCTGACGACTTCGCCCCTATCGCCAATGAAGACTTCCCACTAGCCTATTCCCTCATCCCACTAAACCATCCCTCTAGAGGAGGAGGAATATTAATCACCTTCAAGTCTCACTTCCACGCCTCAATCATCGACAACCAGCCATCCATTCCCTCCTGCGAATCTCTCCTCGTTAAACTATCCCTTCCCCCTTTGTTCTCCCACATCTTCCTAATCATCTACAGACCCCCTGGCTGCGATAGACAATTCTCAAACAACCTCTGCAACTCTATTGCCACCCTCCAAATAAACCATCCCAACCTGACTCTGCCATTAGACTTCAAAATCTGGATGGACATCCCCACCAACCCTATGACCCACTCTCTGGTTGAGTGCCTAGACGTGATTAACCGCCATACCCACATAAACGGGCCGACTCACTATAAAGGACACACACTTGATGCCATCTTCAGCTCCCAAACTGGATGCATCTATATCCTTCCACCCCTATCATCTGGTCCGATCACTTAATTGTTTCTTTCGCCATTCGCTCACCCAACCTGCTCCCCTTTCCCGAACCAGAACCTCAGAATCTATGCAAATGCTGGAAGAAACTAAAAGAAATTCCAGACCTAGCGGATGCACTCCTTCAAGCACCCCCCCCCCAACCCGCCTACCCAATGAACTCCTAACCTCCGACACCTTTGACTCAAGGCTCAACACCTCACTAATCCCGCTCACCCCTTCTTTCAAACAATCACCTCGCCATGCCCTTTTTCCTAGATGGTTCACACCAGAACTGAAAAAAACTAAGGATCTGTCTGTCAGAATGTCCAAAACAAAAAAGGTCCTGTCTAAAGTTCTATTCTGATCCTCACATTATAAACTAAGACGTGAAGATGGTAATGTCTTTAACCGTGGGGTGGGGGGGTAGAAAAGTGTTCACAAAGGAAGAATAAATGGCTGCAACAAACGCTCTTGAATGATGAAGGCCCTTACTCCAGAGGGTGGCTCCCTTCCCATGGATTTCTCTTTACTTTCTGGCGTTTGCCCCAGCAACAGTTCCTTGTGCCTTTCTTGGCCAGCAACAATACTGGCACACAAAACCATCTGGTTTTGTACTTTTGTCTCTTTCAGGGTTTTGGTATATTTTTCTGCCAGGATTTTGCTCCTCTTCTCCTGATTAGCACACACCTTTTCCTAGTTCTGATGTTTCTTCTCAGGACCTCTTTAAATCTTGTACATTCCTTGTAACTGCCTGGTATGCTCTCCTGCTGAGGGCTTTTTATATTAACACACTTGTAATTGCCTGGCATACAGAATTGTACTTACACTTTTTTTGATAATGTATCTTCTTGATAAATTATCTTGTTTTTCCCATATGCTTGCACTGTGTACATTCACATACTTCTAAGGTTTATGCCTGTAGTTCAGTTCCCCCTTTAACAAGTTCTTTCTCTTGCTTTATTTACAAATGCTTGCATTTGGCTTGGCTGCCGTTACGGCCCGGTACAACCCCCCTCCCCCCCCCCCCACCGTCTCTGGGTGGACTCACCATCTCTTGTTGGCGTTCTTGGTTTCTCCCACAGTCAGCCGGTGACGGTTTTCCATCAGCTTACTTCTTGCGACCGCTTCCTCTTATCCGTGATAATGGTATTATGTATGCCCAGGAATCTCTCACAGGCTCCTGATATTCCTGCAGGTGTTGTCTTCATTCAGCAGCTTCTTCCTTCTTGGGTCGCAAGCTGCCTGACTCCACCACACCTTGTCTAAGCCTTCTCGTCTCTCAAACCTCACAGAGACACACAGCTCTCACACCAGCAGCAGCCTGCAACTGTCTGCTTCTGCTCTTTAAATTTCCCAGTGTATGCGAGCAACAACTAGAATGTTTGCTGGGCTTGTGGCTTCCTTTGCTATTCATTGCTCGATTCTTCTTCCTTGTCCTGGTATTTCGATAATTCTGGGAAAGTCCACTCTTGACATTTTGGCACAATACTTGAATAAACATTCTTAATGGTTTTCATTGGCAAGTCAGTCCTGGATGACTGATAGGTGGAACTGGTGAAGGTGTTTTCACAAGTTGTAGAAGGCAGACCAGATTTGTAAGGTTGGACTATAGGTCTTGGGAAAAGGATTTCCCTATTCTTTAAAGGAGGATGTTTAGAAGTGTGCAGTAGGTCATAAGGGTATTGGGTATGGGAGGGTTTCCCCTGAAGATTGTCAGGATCCGTTAGCAGCTGCTGTCCCCTGGCCATATGGGAGGAGATTACCGCTGGGAAATCAGTGATCTGTTTCATCACAGTACTTTACTCAGTCTGCATTTAACATAACCCAAATCAATTGCTTAGTCAACAGTGCATTTAATACAGGACATGTCACAATTGTGGTACACATCCTTTGCACTTGTGATGAAACTGTGCTGCATTATTGATATGGAAGTTAGGTGTTGCTGGATTCTTTCTCCACTTACAGCTATTATTGATGTGGTTTCTAGCTTTACCATTGTTTGTAAATGCAAACTTTTTTAGTAAAGCTATTTCTGATGTTTGTTAATCTGCTTAGAATCACATGCTGTGCATAGGTCCGACATCCAGTGGTCACTGCGGAGTATTGCATTTTGTTTTTCGTAGTCGAAAAGGGGACGTCGACAAGGCGTGTCTGTAACACTATCCCTATAGTGACGTGTGTTGTACCCACAATCCCTCACGCGTCGAGGTCCCTCAGATTGTTTTTTTCCGCCCAGATACTGGTCGCCTTTACGCGGAGCTCCTCGAGAGACATTGCAGATTTCATCTCCTCGACCTTTGGTCATTAATATAGAACATATCGATCCTCCCCTCGATGCCGTTGTGAAGCTTCTCCGCCGAGCAAGATCTTCGACGGAGGGGACGAGCGGAGGAGATCCTTCGGCGTTGCCGAACACGTGGCCTGGCCTCGCAGGCCAAATACAGTAGGGAGAGTGGGGGTCGTGGGACATCTCTAATTCTTTTCTGAGAATGCCTTTCCTTTTCCCCTTCCTTTCCCTTGGGGTGGTTATCACGTTTTATTGCCTCAGCTATGGAGAGGACACCCTTTAGGTTTTGCCCGCTTTGCAAGGGCAAGTTTACTTGGAAGGACAAGCATTCACGGTGTAACCGCTGCTTGCCCCTCGATCACAAGGAGGAGGGTTGCACGGCTTGTCGGCTTCTTAAGCCGAAGACTCTAAAAGACCGTAGGGTCAAAAGGTGGGCGGCCTACGCTATGTCGAAGGCCGACGCTCCACCCACCGTCGCTACCTCCGACAGTGACGAGGAACGTGATACCACGACCTCCGCTACGGAAGTCGTAAACCCCCCTAGAGAGCGCACACGCGCTTCGTCGTCTGTCCCCGGCCCCGACGGGCTCGGCTCACGCCCTGCTTATGGGGATGAACACCCCGGCGACACTGACGCACACAAGACCACACATAAGCACACAACCCATGGCTCTTCTTTGCCGAAGGCAAAGAGAGCCTCAGCGCCCTAGGAGACGCAGGTTTCACCGGCGGCCTCCTCGGACCGTTCGGGTTCGAAGCCCCTCTCGCAACCGCAGCCGCGACCAGCGACTGGGCTTTCGGCAAAGAAGGGCGCCGCCCCCAAATCATCGGCCGGAGCGCATCAGCAGAAAGCGCATGCCGCCGTTGAGCGTTCGACACCCATAACGTCGAAACCACAGCTCCCCGCTGACAAACGAGTCGCTGAGAGCTTGGCGAGGATCGTGGTAACCGACGCCCAAAAGCGTACGCCGAAGGACACGTCGAGCGCTACGCAAAGGTCGAAAGACACACCGGAAGGCTTTTCGGAAGGCGACGGGACACTTTCCTCGACGCTATGGGAGAGGTCGAGCCGTGTTCAGCTACAAGACACCAATTTTCCCCCGCTAGACCGCTCAGGGGTACCCCATGAAACCATGGAAAGGCTCCATCTCTGCATGGAAAGGATGGAGAGGTTTATGAATGCCCAAAACCCTCCCACTCCAAAGAGAATAAGAGAAGGGCCTCAGGAGGACCCCAGGGCCAAAATTCCAAGATTAGTCAATCCCCACCAGGACACAGCCTCAGACTTCCACAGTGTGTATGACCTCACTGGGGAAGAACATTATTTTGAGGAAGAGGATGATTTTATGGACGAGGAAGACGGACGGAACCAGGAGGAAGGTCTGGAGGACAGCCCAGACTCGGTAGGAGAAGGCTTCGAAGAAAATCCAGAAGAAGGACCTTCTCACCCCTGGCAATCACCATCAATATATTCCGACACTGATGTCCTGAATCTAAATCCTCCTGACATTTCACCGGTTAGAAACACGTCTCCCATCGACGATCAACCCACATTTAATGCCCTGTTGCGCAGAGCAGCAGCACACTTCGAACTAGACACTGGGGAGCTCTCTCCTGAATTAGACTTTGTAGAAAGGGTAATTAAGGAGAAACCCCCGGTCAGTCAGACAATTCCCCTCCTCGCTTCGGTGAGGAGAAGAATCATCCCTTCGTTGTCCACACCCGCACTAATCAGAGGGGTCAATCCTAGAATTGAAAAACTTTTCACTCCTTCACCCTCAGACCCGCTGTACATCAGGGGACATTCCATTCCGGATTCCCTGGTAGTAACCAACACAAGAAAGAGGGCAGGGGTACCACTTTCCACCAGTGAGGCACCACCTGACAAGGAGGGCAAGCGGTTATATGCCCTTGCTAAAAGAATTACATCCTTGGCCGCCTTTTCGGCAAGAATTGCCAACAATTCTTTGCTCGCGAGCTATGCGGACGCGCAGTGGGCTAAACTGCGCAAAGACGCCGAAGAAGCGCCGGGACCATTACGTACACGCCTGCTTTCAACTATTGGCGAAGGAACCCAGGTCAACCAGAGTATTGTGAAGAGCTCTCTGGATGCGGCAGAAACTGCGGGACGTTCCCTAGTTCAGGGAATAGTCCTTAAACGACACGTATGGCTGCGCAACTCAGGGTTCAAACCGGAGACACAGGCGTCTTTAATAAACCTGTTGAAGACTCCAACCTCTTCGGGAAGGCGGTGGATGAGGCTCTGGAGATGGCTAAAAAGAGTTCGATACAATCAAAACTCTTGACCAAATCTCTAAGCCCGCTACCAGGCGCGGATATGGCAATAAACGCTTTTTTCGTGGCCAACGCCAACAACAAAACCAGCAGCAACAGTACCCTGCCACCAACTTCCAGACCAGTAGTGGCCAGTACAGTCAGAGGACAGCGTCGGGGCAAAGGAAGAGGGCGAGGGTCCACCCCCAGAGGTTCCCAAGCCCCTAACAACACCAAGTGACGCGAAGATTCGCGTCCCCTCCCATGCAACGCCGGTCGGGGGCCGGATAACATCCTTTCTTCCAGCATGGGAGGGTATAACGTCAGACCGCTGGGTACTTTCCACCGTAGCCCACGGATACTGCATCGAATTCAACAGTTCCCCAACATACAGACCCCCGAGGGGACGACGCATGTCACCGGAACATCTTGCCATACTTCTACAAGAAGTACAGCAACTGCTGGAAAAGGGAGCCATAGAGGTCGTGCCTCTATCTCAGGTAACGGAAGGTATTTATTCAGTGTACTTCCTTGTACCCAAAAAGGATCTAACCATGCGCCCTGTATTAGATCTGCGCCCAGCGAACAAGTTTATCAAACCCCAAAAGTTTCGTATGGTGACCCTACAGGAAGTGATCCCACTGCTATCACAGGGAGATTACATGACAACATTGGACATGAAAGATGCATACTTTCATATTTTAATGTTGCCAGCGCACAGAAAGTACCTCCGGTTCATGATAGAGGGCAAACACTACCAGTTCAGAGTGCTACCCTTCGGCATAGCATCAGCACCGAGGGTATTCACGAAGGTACTGGCAGTGGCAGCGGCCACCTGCGCAGGTTGTCCATCCCAGTTTACCCTTACCTCGACGACTGGCTCATAACAGGGGATTCTTACGAAACATGCTTCTCCAATACCCAAAAGACGGTAGACCTTTTGTTCCAGTTGGGCTTCTCCATCAACGAAAAGAAGTCCAGCCTAGACCCCAGCCAAATCAAACAATTCCTAGGGGCTCTAATTCAAACAAAGGACGGCCTCGTCTTGAGGGTTCAAAACATGTTGTTTCAGATCCCTCAATATGTGTCCGGTCGAGAGGTGACGGTACGCAAAGCAATGCGCTTGCTAGGCATGATGGCGTTGTGTATTTATTTGGTACCTCACGCGCGCCTGCGCCCTATGCAAGAGTGGCTCAACAGCCAGTGGTGTCAGGCCAGCGGATTATGGGACGATCTATTAGTGGTCTCGCAGGCCTTAGTTCTCTCGCTACGGTGGTGGACAAAAGAAAACCTAGAAAAAGGGAAACCCTTTGCCACACCCGCGGCGGAAGCCACTCTAACCACAGACGCATCCCTCACAGGATGGGGGGCTCACCTATCCCATCAGACTGCTCACGGAGAGTGGACTCCGAGCGTAGCATCCAAACACATCAATCTTCTGGAGCTACTAGCGGTGTTCAAGGCGCTAAAAGCCTTCCAGGAACACCTACAAGGCAAGACAGTGATGGTCCTTACAGACAGCACCACAGCCATGTATTACATCAACAAGCAGGGGGGAACCCACTCTCCAGGCCTGTCCAAACTGGCCCAGAACATATGGAAGTGGGCTCACAAACAGAATATGTTCCTCCTGTCACAACATGTACCAGGGGAACTCAATCTGCTGGCAGACAAACTCAGCAGAGATTTCCCCCTGCCCGAAGAGTACGAATGGCGACTGCACGAAGACATCGTCTTCGACGTCTTCACGCAATGGGGATTCCCAGAAATAGACCTGTTCGCAACCCTGGAGAACTCACAATGCCAAAGCTACGCCTCCAGGTACCCCCAAAACCAATCCAAGGGGAACGGTCTGTCGATTCGATGGTCAGGGAAATTTGTTTACGCTTTTCCCCCCGACTCCCCTTCTCAACAAGGTGGTGCACAAGATGCACCAGGAACAAGTAACCATGATACTGGTGGCCCCAATGTGGGCCCGACAGCCATGGTTCGCTAACTTGATGGAGATGTCTCTATCTCCCCCAGTGAAACTCCCCTGCCCGTACAACATGCTGTCACAAGACAGGGGCAGGACGCTGCATCCATGCCCCCAGAACATGAACTTAGCGGCCTGGCTCCTGAGGTCGTAGAATTTGGACACCTACAGCTCCCGCAGAGATGCATGGACATCCTCAGGGAAGCCAGAAAACCTAACACTCGCCACTGCTATTCTAGCAAATGGAAGAGATTTGTCATCTGGTGCAGAGGAAAGAGCATCAACCCAATTGACTGCTCTCCCACACATATTGTTCTATACCTGACCCATTTATTAGATTCAGGTCTAGTGTTCAATTCAATGAAAGTCCACCTAGCGGCACTTTCTGCATACACCACTTCCCAACTCAAAGTGTCGTGGTGGAAGATCCCTGTTATAAAGGCCTTCATGGAGGGAGTAAAAAGAATACACCCCCCGATAGCTGACCCAGCTCCCGGATGGGACCTTAACGTGGTACTTACAAAACTCATGGGATCACCTTTTGAACCCATGCACAAAGCAACTCTTAAAGACCTCACTCTCAAGACTGCTTTCCTAATAGCGATCAGCTCCATCAGGAGAGTAAGTGAACTACAGGCTCTTTCTGTTCTAGACCCCTTTGTTACAGTTCACAAAGATAAAGTGGTTCTACGCACTCACCCAAGGTTTGCTCCAAAATTCATCTAAAAATTCCATGTAAACCAGTCTATAGAACTATCAGCGTTCTTTCAAAATCCTTCCAACTTGGGAGAAAGGACTCTGCACACACTAGATGTGCGCAGAGCGGTCATGTTCTACATGGAAAGAACCAGACCACTGAGGAAGACTAATCAGTTCTTCGTCTCGGTGGCAGCAGGAAGAGAAGGGAAGGCAGTTTCAAAGTCCACTATTTCTAGATGGATTGTCCAATGCATCACTCTCTGCTATACTCTTGCTAAGAGAGAACTGCCCTTTAGGCCAAGAGCACATTCTACTCGAGGCACGGGGGCGTCCATAGCATTCATTGCAAATGTTCCCCTTGAGGCCATCTGCAAAGCGGCTACCTGGAGTTCTGTGCACACCTTTACAAAACACTACTGTCTAGATGCACACTCTAGATCTGACTCCCAGGTGGAACAGGCAGTATTAAGACCTCTTTTCTCTACTGTTCCTTCTCATAACCCACCGCCAACTCCGGGTACTGCTCGCTAGTCTATGCACAGCATGTGATTCTAAGCAGATTAACAAACATCAGAAGACAAAGGCATTACTTACCGTAAAAGCATTTCTGATGGTTGTATCTGCTTAGATTCACATGCGCCCACCCTTCCTCCCTGCTCGGATGGAAGGAACATAGACATCTTTCTATATTTCTCTCTTTTCTGTACTCTCACGTCTAGAAGGCTCCCTCAGGGCAGAAGAATACAAACAGAGGGACCTCGACGCGTGAGGGATTGTGGGTACAACACACGTCACTATAGGGATAGTGTTACAGACACGCCTTGTCGACGTCCCCTTTTCGACTACGAAAAACAAAATGCAATACTCTGCAGTGACCACTGGATGTCGGACCTATGCACAGCATGTGAATCTAAGCAGATACAACCATCGGAAATGCTTTTACGGTAAGTAATGCATTGTCATTTCACAAAATTCAAAACCCAGGGTTGGAAATTGATTCAGTGAGCAGGAGCCAAAAGGAGCTACTGAGTGTCTGCTACAACCACTAGGCAGGAGCTACCACTGGGGAAGCAGGAGAGTACACTGCGCACTTCAAATTTAACTTCCACATGAGATGGGCACTTTAACATGCTGAAATCCTCAAAAAAGCTGGATGGTCTCACCCAGCTAAGTCTGGTGCTCACACGATGACTCTTAATGAGCTCATTCCTTTTACTTAAACATAATATAGTTCTTTCAATTACTTTTATCCAAATTATCCACTCGTATCTGCATTTGTTCACTGAAAGTAATGTTCACTTTTTATTCATCCTAGTAATTCAGATTTTCTTAAGTAATTCTTCAATACAAAATAATATTCAAAGGAAGCAATCCCCAGGAACCAGTATGGCCTAGCTATATTGCCTATGCATTTCGGAGAGATTATCCATCTTCAGGGCTTTAGTTATGCCATGTTATATATTGTTCAACGGAAATCAATAAGTTATCATGTATAGACAACATACAGCAAATCAGAAATAAGATATAATATAAAACCCAAAGTACACACCAAATGTGTTCATAAGTATTTTCAAGTCATGGACAAGGATGGTAAGGAAGGAAAACAAATACTACTACAATGAGTGGTCATCACAATATGTTAAGACTCTGTACATATAGATTAGGTTTAGAAAAAGTACCTTCAACACATGGCTGTTTCTCTTTTAGTCCCATTAGTGCAGCTTGTAAGATGAAAGAGTTGAAGGGAAAATTCACTGACTTTTTATTACACAAGGTAGAGCTCACAGCTCTAGTGTACTAAAAATGTTTTGTCCATAATAAAGTGAAGGATTACCTTTATGGTTGCATGGGACTTCGCTCAAAAGTGAGCGTTTGCTGTAAAATAAATGTGTTTGTTTAGGGCTGTGCCGTAATATTAAAAAATATATGTAAGTTCGGAAAGTAAAGCTTGCTCACCTTTCAAATTGCCGTGAGGGCAACAGGACCAAAAGCGTACATGTCCGCACGGTAAATGGAAAATGGTGTTTACTGTGGTTGCCATAGTGATCAGGCGGGCGTCGCGCAACATCAGCGTGCGTGCAGACGTGCTGGCGCCTCGCGTCCCTTGTCCCCATGGAGACTGGAGAACGGGAGTTTTATTGTGCGGCAACTATTGTGTTGTGGTATAGTTAAAATGAGTAATTCAATGTATGTTATGACCCTAAAGGTTTCTTGTGTTAAAAGTTAATGTAGTAGGAAAATGAACATGTATAATTGCACGTGTGCTAATCGAAGAAGCCAGAACTAAGGTGGAACAAGAAAACGGGGAAGAGCTTCTACTGACATCCACAAAACCTCCCCTGGTGTTTGTATTTAGATTTTCCAAACAAAGTAACAGGATCAAATCCATCATTAAGAAACATTGGCAAATCATAGCTTGCGATGAAAGAGTTGAGAATCTGTTCAAAGAGCAACCAACATTTGCATACAAACGCAGCAGACATTTTAGAGACTGTTTGGTACCGACAAGGACTACCACTTCAAGAATAGAAACTCAACGCAAAGGTACATACCCATGTTTACAATGCAGCAATTGCAGTTATGTTTAAAAAGGTCACAGTGAATCGCCCTCATACGGGCGAAAGAATGAACCTTAAACATTTTGCAACATGTGATTCATCCAGTATTGTATATGGAATCAAGTGCCCATGCGGCTTGTATTATGTGGGACAATCCAAAAGGAAAGCTAAGTTACGCTGGAATGAACATAGATCCTGTATACACAATAGAAACACAAGTTCAGCAGTGTCCAGACATTGGATTGACCTAACCTGGGACAAATTTGCTTTGCAATACTGAAAGTTAACAAAAGAAAATCAGATGAGAATACACAGAAAAG
Source organism: Ambystoma mexicanum (assembly GCF_040938575.1). Lineage (NCBI taxonomy): Eukaryota > Metazoa > Chordata > Amphibia > Caudata > Ambystomatidae > Ambystoma > Ambystoma mexicanum. The sequence goes on along the minus strand of NC_090938.1, from coordinate 106,457,674 downwards.
TCTTGAAAGAAGGGAAGCCTATTGGATAGAACGCTTGGGATCCCTTACACCGAAAGGTCTTAATGAGGAAGTGAATTTGGCATGTTACATAGGAGTTTATTTTCATCACCCCGAGACTCAGGTTGTTGATATACAAGACAGACATCTTTGTAGTAAGATGTACTGGGGATGTAACATTTCAAAGGTACTGTATATGTAACACTCCTAATCTACCACACGGACATCGTTTGAAATATTGATTACATAATACCATTATCAGGGATAATACCATTCTCTTTGCACATTTCCTCCTAGTAGTAATGTTAAGATTGTTATTAGTGTGAATTAAGCATCTAGCAGTAAGCTACACGTTCCACCATTAGGGTAAATGTGAGTCATCTCACACTTTTATTCCATCACCGATCTGTTTGCAACACATTTTATACACATCCTTGTGTATCATCATAGAGTAAATATTACATAAGCAAGTGGAGGCATGCACATACCACACGTGCAATTCTACAAGCAAAATGTGACCCCAATACTCAAACACAGAAGGGAGAGCCTCCTTAATATCCCATGACAAATGTGGGAAACAATGGAGGGCACCTACTGGAGGAAAGTACTGGCACTACCGAAATCCTTCCCGGCAACCAGAATCCGCTTTGAATTAAGACTACAATCATTTGACTCCTGTAACATCTGGAAACACATCTCACTCTATACAAAGACTCATCGACGACACCATCCCCTCGACCAAATTCCTAAAGAGCACTCCAAATACCGTCCACAATCCTACCATCAAAAGATGGAAAGAATTCTGCCAACAAATCCTAAAACACCATGAAATGGACGACGATATGCTGACAAATCGTCCCTTCAAAGCAAAGACTTCAGGAACTCGATTAGATCCAGACATGTGAGAACAATAAATACAAACTCTCACTACCTACATTCTACGAGACAAGAGCGCTCAACGAACTTCCAAAGTACCTGACAAAATGTCTTTGCAAACGCATACGAGAAATCTTCTTACGCTGCCGATTGAAAATTCTGCCTACAAGAGAATACCTCGCATACACCCGGCAAATCCCTTCGGAGGAAAAGCACTGCACATTTTGCAAAAACACTGCACATGAAACATTATTCTAATTTTTCATAGAATGTGCCTCTGAGACGCGAAAAACCTTTGCCCAGATGCTCCCGAGAGAATACATCAACCTCGACCTGACAGATGGGAACAGATCACAAGTGGTCATTCCTTTCCACTCATCTTCAGAACAATGCACTTCTGGGAGAAAATAACGAACATGATTCCAACATCTCAAAAACCAGAACCTAGCGGCGCTCACACATCGGATTTAGCCACGTCCGCCTAGTGACCATCATCAGTAACTCCCAACAGCTACTATTCTGAACAATGCTAAAAGTTTGTTAAACTACATAGCAAAAAAAAGTGTGTGTATGTGTATATATATATATATAATCTCCCCCCAGTAAGGGAGGGGGGTATGTGGGTGTGTCTGGTTTGAATGTTGCAAGTTCTTACCGTTGGTATGCGTCAGCTAGCTCACAGCCTGAATCTTCTAAAAGGATGTCTCTTGCAGCTATTCGACAGATTGTTAGAATTCTATGAAGAGGAGCACGTTGATGAGCTGAGGACTAATCCTGCAGCTGACCAGCAAAGACTCCTGTGATTCACCAGGTGAAGCCCTGCTCCTCTGCCTGATTTCAGAAAACCCTTCTTTGTGCTTGGACCAGTTGGAACAACCAGTCTCGACCCCTGCTCAGATGCACGCCTTGAAAGCCTTAGGGTAGTGTCCGTGCTCCACCCGGTGGACTGACGAGCTCCCTTTTTGGCTACTGCACTGGTCATCGGTCTGAGCAGCACCTTGGGAACTAAAGGATCATTCATTTATGCGATAAGTCACTCTTCCTCGCAATTTCAGCCTTCTCACAAGAAGCTGGGCTGGGACTGCCTCTGTGTTCACTACTGGAAGATCACCTGTCAACGCCTGACTTTGCTGACCTCCACTGGGAGGAGTCCTGATGGGTCTGCAAAGCTAAGGACTGCATTTTTTCTTTGTTTGGGGGTTTTCTTCAAGCTGTTGCCTGGAATCATCTGGCAAGAACCGTGACCAGCTCCCAACAGTGACCTCTGCGACCCTACTCCTGGGATCCCCTCACCCAAAACAAGGGCACAGCGAGTAGAGCGCTCGCTTTGACATCAGTGCAGATCCTGTTAACGCAGGTTCGAATCCCGGCAGGGCCAAACTCACCCTTTCATCCTTCCGAGGTCGATAAATGAGCACCACACACCATGGGTAATAATAAGCAGCACTCAGATACCTGAGGGTTCATAGCGCTATATAAAATGCAAAATTATTTTTATTATTTATTAAGGACAGAGGAGCCCCAGCAAATTCCGGAAGGCTTAGTGACACCTGGAAGAAAGAGTCCGGTGGTAAGTAAGTGTACCCATTTCTGCCTCCCCTGCATCTGCCATAGGATAACATTGAGTGGAGAGGCCTTGTCCTTGAGCTCCCTCTGGCCTGGCCTTTGATCGTCGGAACAGGGACATGGGTGATGTCCTAAAATTTACATTTGCAACAGTATAGAGTGTGGTACTTACCTGACTTGAAGTAAATACTTATTTAAATCACTTTTCAATCACCACCATAGCTCACTGCATCAGTTCTAAAATAACTTTCCTGGAGAAACCATAGTGGAAAATGTGATTTTTGGGTACAAGGACCTATACATCTTCGGTCTGGAATTCATGAGACTGAGGGAACTGGGTTGTGATTTATCTCTTTAATAGAACAGTTTTTCTTCCATTTAATTACTTACCTGTTCACTACTGTTGTGTTATTCTCTAAAGGTGAGTGTGTATTTACACCAAGAAAGTTATGGTGGGTTTAAAAAGGCTTGGAAAAAACCTTCACCTCAAATGCGAAAATAGTGTAGAAAAATTGAGCCAAGTTACACAAACTCACACGTACGCCCCCCCTTCACCCCACAATCCCCTCTTTCCTCCACACTTTTGGGACATTTTCGTCCTACAAGATGGGAGCACATTTTGAGGCATCCAAAAATATTGTCGTTTTATTCTCCAGCATGGGGGCTGGCATGGATTCACATGCTCATGAATATTCCCTGTCAGGATGGGAATCCTCGCTAAAGAAAAAAATCAGTTTGTTTCATTTCTGAACTGTCTTTCTCCTAACAACCAATCACTGTGCTCTGGGTCATACTGCCCCCAGCCAAATGACTGCCCTCTACCTAAACCCCTCTTCTGGCAGCCATCTTCAGATTTCTACCACACATTCAAATGTTTGGAGTCCTCGTGTTTAGCTCTCGAGCTACTGTTTTTTTTTTCTTCACTTTTTGAAAGAGTTTACTCTATTTTTCGGTCAATCGAGCCTTGTGCTCCATCGATCAACCTTCCGATTAACGAGGACCCAGTTTTTGGATTCTTTAGCACCCCTCAAGGGTGGATTTCATCAAGTTTCTTTGTGGAGGATTACAGAAGATTCTTCAGTACTACGCTGCTTGGACCCTGTCTGAGGAGGAGGATCATCCAGCCCCACTTTTCAAGCTTTGCTCCAACTGCAGCCAATGGAATGTCTTTGCGGACGACAGGCATTCCCAGTGCCTTTACTGCCTGTACCCGGCGCACAAGGAGGAAGATTGTGCTTTTTGCCAGGAGATGCTGCCTTGCACGCTGAAGGATCAGCATAGGAGGCTGAAGGAGTGGCTTCAGGCCAAGGCCCCTGCTCTGTGTGGGTCTGAGCAGCATGCTTCTCCCGGTTCCAAGAAAGCTGAGTGGGCTTCTAAGACCTTTGAGAACGCCCCTCCCTCGGGGGTTCAAAACAAGGTTAAGCACTGTGAGTCCATTGCTCCCCGAAGCACCGTTAGTCGGGCTCCCCGGCAGCCAGGGTACGTCCGACGTCTCCAGCGACTTCAGTCAGTGATCAGGATTGTCGGCCAAGAGGAAATCGGACCATCCGGGCAAACTCAAGGGGAAGCCCAAGACCGACCTTCCGTAGGCGGCCAAGGGGGATCGGGGCTCAGACCCTCCCCCCTAAGAGAAGGCCAAGCAGGGAAAGGCGTCCGTGACGCCCAAGGCCAAACAGGACAAGGGACCATTCCTGACCGTGAAGGCCCAGGTACACCCGGCGAAAGCCCAGCCTTTCATCGAAGGGGTGGTGGCATCTCTCGTGAAGGCTGCTGAGACGGCTCTGCAGGGCGCAGCCCCGAAGGCAAGGGTATCCCTTCCTCCCAGGACGGAAGCTATGATCCGGCCCATAGAGACAACACAGGAGACGATGCTGGTCATCTCCCCGAGACTGTTCCCCCCCCCCCCCCCCCCCCCCCCCCCCCCGAAGTAAAGAAGGGGGTGGAGGTGCGTAGGCCCTCCAGGGTGCGGCTATCTCCTCAGAGGTGGACCTTGTCTACCTTCGAACCATCCAGGAGAACGTTGGGAGCAGGCCCTACGACGAGCGTGCTGATGAAGGCGACAATGGTGAGATACCGTTGAAGGGCAGCAAGGTGACGAGGGCCTGGCTGCCCTACCAGTACCCCAGCTGCCTATTCTGCCTCCCACTCAGCTGCCACCTCTACCTCAGCTGCCACCTAGAGACCTCTTGGACATTGTTTCTGCAATGCATACTCTGGTCTGAGATACAAACAAGGATGCCTTTCGCGCCGGCGGCCCCACCCGCGGCGCCCTCTCCGGCTCCGGCCGACCCTCTGGCGACGGAGGTATAATACAGACCCTGATACGACGACGGGCACGGACGATGGTGGGTTGGGGGAACCTCCCGTCGCCTGTCCCAGATCCTCTCCGCCGGATGAGATTGGCTCGTTTCACTCGATCTCCAGAGCTTCAGAGCTATTCCAGCTTGCTCCAGATGAGGAGGGATTCTTATACCAGCGAGGCGAAGAGAAAGACCATCCTCTTGGTCACACTTCTGGATGATATTTGGGACGAAGGCTTGTCGCTTATGGAGAACCCTTCTATGGCCCCGGCGAAGAGGGATCGCCTTGAGAAGTAGTACAGGGTGCCAGACTCTGCACCCAAGTGCTTACAGGCCCAACCGTCGCCAGACTCTGTGGTATCGGCAGCAGCCAAGAAGTCATCGGGCGCTTCTTCCTCGGCAGCGTCCACCCCTCCGGACAGCGAGGGGAAGAAATTAGATGCCATGGGACCACTGGTTATCTACTCTGCGGCCACTACCATCAAGACCACCAACGCCCTTGCCATCATAGCACGCTATGACTGGGAGCTATGGTTCAAGATTGCTCCCATCCTGGACTTCCTCCCCAATGTCAAGAGGTCGGAAGCACTGGAGATTCTGCAGGAAGGCGAGGTGGAGTCTGACCACACCATCACAGGGGCCACGGACATTGCCGATGCGGGGTTCCGCCAGGCAACAGCGTTTGCTTTCGTCGTGGCTGACTCGGGCCCACCAACTTTCGCCAGGATGTTCAGACGAGGGTTTTGGACATGCCCTTTGACGGAGACAACCTCTTCGGGAAGGCTATAGATGTCTCTACAGGCCATCAAGGCTGACACTGAGATGGCACCTGCTCTGGGCACTCTTCAACAGCAGTGGCAGTCCTTTAGGCCCTCAGGAGGCAAGTCCCAAGGATCTTCCTAAGATTTTGGCGGGAGCTCTTCTTCCTACTGCCAGCCCTCCCGCTCCTCGGCTCAGGAAACCAAGAGAGGCCGTTCCAAGGCGTTCAGAGGACATTGTCAACTGGGACCCCAGGGCGGCCCTTTGACATCCAAGCAGGATTGAACCGGCCGTGGTGTCTGGCCCCCACCCATGCACCCAGTTGTAAGGTTGGCTGGCGAACTTTGTCGGCGTGTGGAAGACCATCTTCACTAACCGTTGGGTGCTGGACGCTTTCGCCCGCGGATACACCCTGGAATTCCAACAGAAGTGTCCCCGAATGCCACCGGTGGCCAGGCAAGAGAACCACATCCCTCAGCTGCTGCTGGAGGTGCGGGCCATGCTGAAGAAGGGAGCGGTAGAGCTCGTCCCAAAGAGGCTCCTGAGTGTACTCCAGGTACTTCCTTGTGAAAAAGACCAGGGGCTGGAGGCCCATCCTCGACCTTCGACGACTGACCAAATACATCAGGTCCCAAAAGTTCTGCATGGTCGCTCTTCAGTACGTGCTCGGACAGATCGAGGAGGGAGACTTTCTGTTGTTGCTGGACCTGGAGGATGCGTACTATCACATTCGAATCCATGAGGGACACTGCAAGTTTCTGCACTTCGTCGCTCAGGGGAAGCATTACCAATTCAAGACTCTTCCCTTCGGACTGAAGTTGGCGACAAGGCTCTTCATCAAGTGCCTGGTGCCGGCCCATCTGCGACTACAAGGGATTGTCTACCCTTTCTTGGACGACTGGCTCATCAGGGCCAGTTTGAAGGACATTGCCGTCGACCACACCACGAGGACCATCGCCTACTGACGGATCTTGGGTTCTCAGTGAACTATGCAAAGTCCTGCATGCCTCCATTGCAGGACACACTGTTTCTGGGATCCTGACTCAACATGGTGTCGTACCTCGCGTTGCCGTCGGAAGAAAGGATAGCTGCCATCTTGGGGAAGGTGCAGTGGCTGTTAGCACTGAAGATCGCCACGGTGAGGACCATCCAGTATCTACTCGGCATGATGTCGTCATGCATCTAGCTCATCCGCCTCTGCAGGCTACTGATGCGTCCATTATAGGAGTTCCTCGACCGCTTGGTAGAAGTGTCGGGAACCTTCCCGGACAAGGTAAGACTCGACAAGAACTTCCGTCGAGCAAAAAGGTGGTGGGGAGTGTGTGCTCATCCGTCCAGGTGCACAGATATCCAGACCCCACCGCACCGTGAGACGTCCTTGACGGATGCCTCCCTGGAAGGATGGGGGCGCTCGCACCGGAAGTCTTCACGCCAGAGGTCTTTGACTGCCGGGGGAGTAGTTGCACATCAATGTGCTAGAGCTTTGAGCAGTGTTTTGGGCCCTGCAGTCCTTCCTTCCGTCCCTCAAGGGCAAGGCAGTGCGGGTCTTCACGGACAATACCACCACAATGTTTTACATCAGGAAGCAGGGGGGGGACCAGATCCCCAGCGCTCTCCAAGGAGGCGCAGGACCTATGGCACTGGGCCATTGCCCAGGGGATGTTCCATTTCATCTGGCAGGAGTAAAGAACACTGTTGCTGACTCTCTCAGCAGGGAGCTGCGCTCGTGCCACGAGTGGGAACTTCAGCAGGACCAAATGAACCACCTGTTCCGCAGATGGGGCATCCCCAGATCGATCTGTTTGCGACGGCGACGAACACCAAGTGCCGGAGGTTCAACAGCATGTTTCCCCAGCCGTGGAGCATGGGGGATGCATTCTCATTCCCCTGGGATGGCCTGTTTCTGTATGCATTCCCTCTGTTGCTTCTTCGACTGATCAATCAACTCAGACGGTCCCGGTGCAGGATGATCCTCGTCGCACCGGCGTGGCCGAGGCAGACCTGGTTCCCGGACCTTCTCAGCATGTCAGCGTCCCCTCCAGTACAGCTTATGGCGGTCGCAGATCTTGCCAGGGAAGGAGGCGCAAATCTGCACCACAACCCAGGATCGCTGAACCTGAAGGCCTGGCTACTCAGTGTTAGCGTTCAGGGGCTACAATCTCCCAGCGGACTGCAAGGAGAGGAGGTGCTTTCCAAGGCCAGAGCATAGTCTACTCTAAAATGCTATGGACATAAATGGAAGAGGTTCGCCCTCTGGTGCCGTGCACAGATGATCAACCCTCTACGAGTCACAGCTCTGCAGGTATTACCGTATTTGCTGTCATTGGCCAAAGCAGGACTGGCCCATGCCTCGATCAAAGTTCATCTGGCGGCTATCTCCCGCTACACCAGGTCTCCGGGACGGTCGTCGTTATGGTCACAGCGTCTGGTTAAGGAGTTTGCCAAAGGATGTTCCGTTTGTTCCCGCCGGTGAAGGCTCCGGCTCTGGCGTGCAAACTCAATGTGGTGCTTACTATGCTCATGGGCCCTCCATTCGAACCTATGCAGACCGTTCCACTGAAGTTCTTGTCATGGAAGACCGCGTTAGTCGCGGCCATCACCTCTGCACAACGGGTGGGTGAGATTCTGGCCCTGTCCTGTAAGCCACCTTACTTGACTTTTCACGACACAAGGGTGGTGCTGAGGACACACCCCTCCATCACGCCCAAGGTTCCGTCGGACTTTCATCTAAACAAGCCCTTGGTGTTAATTGTGTTTTTTTCCGATGCCTTAGTCACCGGCTGAAAGGACTTTGCAGCGGATGTGGCTAGAACGCTGAAGCTCTATGCGGACCGCACATAGTTTCCGGAAGACGTCGCAACTTTTTGTCAACTTTGGCCCTGTGAACCATCGGAAGGCCCTCTCCAAGGCTTCCATTTCCAGGTGGCTCGCCGGTTGCATCACCCATTGTCACTGGTTGGCAAACCGAGCGTTGCCTGGCCGTCCAAGAGCCCATTCGACCAGAGCGATCGATGCTACTACGGCGTTGCTGTCTGGTGTACCCCTGCTGGACATCTGCAGGGCTGCTATGTGGAGGTTGACGTACACCTTCACGAGATTCTATTGCGTCGACGGGGATTCCAGGGAGGAGTCACGAGTCGGCCAAGCAGTGCTGCGCAACATGTTCGCTTGAAGGTGAGCCTGGTGAGGATGTAAGATATGCTTATGTTGAGCCTTGCCACCTCCCGTGGTTGTGCATGTATGAACTGCTATGTATTCTTTATTCATGAGCATGTGAATGCATGCCAGACCCCATGCTGGAAAAGTAACAATTTACTTCTCTCTAACTGTTCTCTAGCATGGGTCTGGCATGGATTCACATGCGAACCCTCATGCCTACCCCTCTGTGGCTCTTTTCTTGGTCCTTCTACCACTTTACGTGATACCAAATCTGAAGATGGATGAGGGGTTTAGGTAGAGGACAGTCATTGACTGGGGCAGTATGACCCAGAGCTCAGTGATTGGCTGTTGGGAGAAAGACAGTTCAGAAATTAAACAAACTGATTTTTTCTTTACTGAGGATTTGCTATCTGACAGGGAATATTCATGAGCATGTGAATCCATGCTGGAGAACAGTTATAGGTAAGTAACTTCCTTTTTTACGCATGTCCACTGCGTGTAGCTGTAGCCCCACCTCGCTGAGCCCCGCCTAGTGCACCACCCTTCAGTCCTCTTCTCGTCGGGGTAGGACGCACTTGCATTGTGAGATTTGTTTTCCCCATCTTGTCCTTCGAATCTTCCTGCTGCAGTAATCTTCATCTCAGTCTATGCCAGAGCATCAGGGCTTTGTGTCCTGCTCTTCTTGCCTGCGTTGTTTTGTGAGGGTGGATCCTCATGCTCTTTGGAGTGTTTAGGTCCAGAACATCGGTAGGATTCCCGTCTCTACTGCGACTCGCTATCCGTTTGGGCACTTCAGCGTAGGCTCATCAAGTGGTAGGACGTGTTCCAACGGTTACCTTCGGTTCACCTTCAACAGTTAATAGTCGAGAAGAGGAAAGTTCCAGTAAGGTCCCTACTTTTCAGGGCACCCTGGCCCAATGACTTTCCCGGGATAGTCTGGTGCTGGGACCCTCCGTAACAGTTCTAGCATTACCAAGATTCACCCTGAGGTATACCGATGGGGATCTAACCTGGATAACGGAGTAGTCTCTGAGGTTTCCCATCAAGAGGCTAAGGCTATCGGTGTCACCCCCAAATGTTTTCCATTCCGGGGCACATTGTACCGGGCTAACTCCTGAGTCAGGGGCTAAACATACAGATTATTCTCGAGGTTCCCCAGAAAGGGGTTAAAATTACTGGGCTCGCTCCCAGCGATCCCCCAATGGGAACTAATAAAACCAACAGAACTGAGGGCCCTCATTCTGGGGGTCTTAACACTGGGAGTCATCCTGAGCTTCCCCTCAAAGGGGCTGAACTCCACATCGGTCCTGCTGAGGGGGCAAAAAAGGCGGGCAAAAGTTTTAAGTCTTCTAGTACCTGCCAGTCGATTTCGAGGCTAAGGTAGATTAACTCCAAGGTCTTCCAGTACCGGCTTTGCTGAGGTTCCCTCACAAAGGGCTACAATTGACCCAAAAGCTCCTATAATTCCTGTGGTAACCAGCGGTGTTGCTAGGTCTGGACTATGGTCTGGACTATGCTAATTTTGGGACTGTCGGGACTGGGGGCTAGCTAGACTTTTTGGTTGTAACCCCTGAGCTTCTATCTGGGGCTACAATCAAGACCTGAGGGCCATAGCACCCTCAGCACTCCCCCTCCCCCCAGCAACGCCTATGGTGGTAACAATGCTCTCAAATAAGCCAGTGACACAGATATCCACAGGGAGTGACAAAATGACGGCCCAACTTGTGTGGTCAGAGGCAGCCTTTTGACGGGTCCCTCTATATCTTCTTTAGGAGACCGTGGTATGGGGCCAGAGACTCCTTTTTTGTTCCCGAGCCTGGATAGCAGAAATCCTTTTAGGCCGGCAATCGACTGGCACGCCAGTTTTCCTCTGCCGCAAACTGTGGTGCTTCCACTAATGGTCCACTCCTCTGCATTGTCATTCCAGCCTGGGATGGACCATCATGGCAGCCTACCTAAATGGAGTCATGGGATACAGACAATTAGATTGGCCATTATCCACTCCTCAGTTTAGGCTTTCCCAGGAGTATGCGTTCTTTGGCAAATTCTAGACCCTCATGCACTCACACCTGATTAAGGCGCATTTTAGGTATCTCTTCAAGGATATGTGCCCTAAGCATCTTGAGCGAAAGCATCTTGAGCCACAGCCGGCTCCTCCACTGCCTCAGCAGGCTCTGGAAATGCCTCCTCCAATTCCAGCAGGGTCCCCCTCCTCCAGTGCCTCTCCTGTTCTGCAGCCACCTGAGCTAAAGGGGCCTGTTGACCACACCTTTCGGAATAGTCTTCTGTTCCTGCCAAAAAGGACGATGGAAAAATGGACGAAGATGATAGACCCGCCCCATTCAATCAGAGCGTTTCACAACAGGGTGTTGGATTTAATGGCATTGCTAGACATTTCAACTCCGGATCTTCAAGCCCTGCAGGAGGGTGCTCTTTCGGGAGCCCTAACCTTATTCATGAGTGCTCAGGTTTGTTTCTTCAAAAAGATGTGCTTGCTGAAGCTTGCAAAATTTGGGAGAAACCCTGTTAGGAATTCCTTTACCTTAGAGAACCCAGCAACTTTGATGGATTTTGACGACTTGAATTGTTAACCTGGAGCAAGTGAGACCCTTTTCTACCACTCATCTATTTTAATGTGGTTTTGAACTCTGTTTCTTTTGGTTGTGGAGTCTGACAAACTCCATGGGCATCATCTTTTTACATAGTTGCAGAGCAGCTTCAGTGCAGTGGCACAGGGAAGTCTTTCAGATTTCCCGAAGGTTTAAATACCTTCTGTTGGATAAACTACTGTTTCCAAGAGCAGTAAAGTGAAATTGACTTTACTTACATTTGTAACTTTCTAGACCCAGCACACACTAACTTACAATAGGGTGCTGGAGGGGCTACTTAGTAACCCCTTTGTCTAGCTTCTTATGTAACATTTTTGTTTCCCTTTCCTCGATGAATGGCTGGTGGCAGTGGTTTACTTTTAACTACTGTGGTGTGCATTTACCGTGGACTGTGGCTGCAGCAGCAGTATGGCCCAGTCGTCTTTTGTCGCCATTTCGTTGAGATTTAGTCTGCGCGTCAAACCAGGTTTGGTCCCTTAGTTCATTTTGCCTTTGGCGGGATTCACGAGTAAAGCCCGCCTCTGGCTCCAGGGTGTCTGGCGGAGGCAGGAAGTGAGGGAGGTGCCCGAAACCCCCCTGTGCTTGGTCTCCTAGCAGACCAGAATGCACTCATAGGTGATTGGCCGGCTGGCTGTCCGGCAAGGGCGCCACCCTGCTGGGTGACTGACCGCTAGGCTGGAATGAATGGGAGAAACCTGCATAAAAGCGAGGCTTTTTGGCTCAGAAGGCAGTCGACCACTAGACAAAGGAATCCGAAGAAGAACTTGAAGAGGACGCCTGCTGCAACTCCTGGACTGTTGGTTTGCCCGGTGAAGCCCTGCGGCTGTGCTGACTCCAAATTCGTATCGCCAGAGAAGCCCCTCCAAGGACGACTTCTCCCTTTGAGTTGGTGGGACCAATCAACTCCAAAGTAAGCCACCTGGACATCCTCTCAGAGCTGGTTGAAATTCCACTGCAGATGCTGCTGGAAACCGAATAGCCAGGGAGAGGAACACCAGATTGTGTGCATTGTTTTTAAGCTGGCCAAGAGCTCCAGGAAGCTCCTCCAGACTCCCAGGAAGCAGGACTGACCGAGCCTGAGCCACCTCAACAGTGCGCTGGACCCCAGATGCAAGGAAAGCCCATCTCGGCAGCCAGGAACCGCAGTGTTGCTATTTGCGTTAGACGCGAGGAGCTGGAACACCGAAGTGCCACTAGTTTGAAGATTGCTGGTTGCGGTCAGTGACCTTCCCTCTTGTCCCCACGACTGAGGCCCAGGAACACCAGGATCTGCAGAGCTGCACAGGAACTGAAGTCATCTGCTGCCCTTTTTCTTCAACCCAACGGTACTGTACGGTCTACGAGAACTTACCTCTTGTTGTGTAACTGCACTTGTTCTCTGTTGGTGAAATATGTTGTGGTTGCTCTGTAGAGTTGCTGATAGCTTCCTTACTTCAGAAGCCTAAACTGCTTGTGGCCCTGCTTTGAATTCTTCTTTTCTACAAAGATTTCTAAAACATTGTGCACGACTTTTACTTACCTGCAAGACGTGCTTCAGCTCACCTAGACTTTTGCCCAATTGACTTTGGCCTAGCCTGGCTCACTGAATGACTCTTCTTGTCTCTGATATTGTGTTTGGTCTTCCTTCCAGGAAGGGTTTAAGTAACTTTGCATTGGGGGGTTACCAAAAGTACTTACTGCTTCAGAATGTGTGATCGCTTGTTTTGTTCAATAACCTTTTTCCTTTGACATATTCCGAAGTCTGATTCTAAATGCAACAGTGATATATTAATGTCACCAGCACCCTAACTATTGAAGTCACCTGAGGGTATAGGTAGTGTCTGTGGGCCATCCCAAAAGGGTATTAGCTGATTTAGAAATATTAAGAGTTTGTATTTCTGAAGTGTGTTTGAGTGTTATTATTATATTGCCCCCTTCTGAAGAAGGCCTACTCTAACTGACTGTTCAATGAATAATTGTTTAATCAAGAAACCCTGTGTGTAAGTGTTTGCTTGAATACTTGTCACTGTGAATCTCTGTGTAACTCCCCTACAACTCGCATTGACCCCTCTTGAGATAAACCTGGCTGCTGAACACGCTACCTGCCAGAGGAGTACAGACTTATACCAAAGGTTGGGCTCCTATTGCCAGGAGGTCAGGGTTGTTGTAGTGCACCCAAAGGGTACTGCATACAATCTTGTCTAACGAACCCCATACCGGGTGGTGGGAAAGAATTCTCTTTACACACCTTTCCTTCCATTTTAATGGACCCCCAAACATGTTGCTTTTATTTTGATCCTGACCTTTACTTTTTGCAGTGCAGCCTTAAGCTTCACTACACTGTTTTTTGCTAATCTGTTATGTGGAAACTGACATGTCCTTCAGGCTGCTGGTACTGGGAAACATTGTTCCCTTAGTCTAATGGCTTTACTACTTTAGTAACTTACCACTTGTGGTTACTTACCATTATACAATGCATCTTACAATACAGTAAAATGGGGTACACTTTTTGTTTATTCCCTAGACTAACACTCAGATGATTTCTGGTTACTCTAGGCATGCTAAATGGACAAGCTGGGGGCAGCAGTGACTTATTACCACCATTTTCTGGTGTTTTAGTTTTAGCCTTACTGCGTTTGGCTTCAAATTGTGGCTAGTGACGAAACATGGCCATGCCACAAGGTTTTTCGCTTGTCCTGTGGCCATCTTGTTTTTTAGCCTTCTTCCTGGCCTGTGTTGTCAGGAAACTCGTTATATAAATGTTCCCTCCAGTGGTGATGAGACCTCTGCTGCGGTGTGTGTGTGTGTGTGTGTGTGGGGCTAGTTCTACTATTGCCTAGTCAGTTTCTGCTCTTACCTGGCTTTGGCATACGAAGAAGACTCCTGCACCCACTCTTGAGATCCTCGAGTAACCTGAAGGAGCCAAAACTCCAGTCCATTTGTGAGACCCGTGAGGAGACCAGAGACCCATCTGAAGGTGGCCTGGTGACTAACTTCTGCTGCTGATCTGGAAGAGCCTTGTCTTTCTGTTGATAATCAGCAGTGCTGCGAGGGAGCTGCGACCCGTCGAGGGAACATCCATTCCTAACATCTGCTTCGTACATTGCAAAGGGCCTTTGGAAGGTGGCTGACTAGCTCTGAGTTTTGCCTACTATGCTGCCGATGTCACCGATCAACGTTGAGGCCTGCAACTTGGGGGGGGGGGGGGGGACCCTCAGCTTGTCTCACAAGACTTACATTTGCAAAATTTCTGAGTCCTAGCGCTAAGGGGACCCGCGATAGGATGGGCCAGTCCCTTTGCATCGCTGTGCTGTGGTGACAACCGCCTGAAACAGCATAACCGAGTAGTCCAGTCCTGAGAGGGGTCTGCATCATATTTTTCTGTATTCTACCACTGAGAGTCCTTGCGCCAGCCTAAGACACCGACCCAAGATCTGCTCGAACCTGCAACCCCTGTGAATCAAAGACTGAGGCTGACAGCGGGAAAAGCAACCTCAGACATTCTTCCATTGACGTGCCAAGTCCTGTGAAGAATCACAGTACAGAAGGCGAGTTAAAATTGTTCTTACCTGCCACTTTAAAAGTTTTGTTAATTTTCTAAAACTTTTACAATACTTTGGCTTTGTCATTGTTTGCTCATGCAAGCCTTCTGTAAGTTGGACAAGTTGGTTAGTTAGAATAACTTGTCCTCTAACCCTTGGAATTGTTAACTGGACCCCGGAGACCCTACCTTCATTTTTTCCACTGTTATAAACTGTCGGAACATTTCCTGAACCTTTTTGGGCATAAGGCCCCAGGCAATTTAGGGAAGGACTTTTGACGTTGGGGTTAATTCTCTGTGGACTTGTAGTGCATTAACTAATCTATACTTTCCTTTGCAACGGTTTGATCTGTATTATGCCCTATTCTAGTGACTATATATGTATTCCAATATTGGTGTTGTGATATTTCGACCTGTTAGTGGATGTTTTTCATAGTGCGATTTGGCCATAAATAACTATTTTTATACTGTCTAAGTGTAATATGATTCCCATTGTGTGTACTCATTGTGGACCATTTACAAGCTCACC
Source organism: Ambystoma mexicanum (assembly GCF_040938575.1). NCBI lineage: Eukaryota > Metazoa > Chordata > Amphibia > Caudata > Ambystomatidae > Ambystoma > Ambystoma mexicanum. The sequence continues at coordinate 106,442,359 of NC_090938.1, read as the reverse complement.
ACCGCTTGAGACTTAGCCTAGACCCCTCGTTACTGCTACCTTGAAATGGTTTGCCTACAGCGCCCAGAGTTGTCCCAGTCACAATATTGGTTGGCCTTCTATACATCTGTCCCCCAGGCAAGAGTATAAAAATTCAGTCCTAACGGGCATCACATTAACAAAAATATTGAAACTCACTATAAACTAGTGTCATCGGACGTTCCTTTAGCTCCCCGTCCACTTCCTTCCTCTAAAGTAGTGGTAGTGGCTACACTGTAATCTAAACCTTCCTTCCTCCTCCACCACTGCCTCAGGTTTTCGAGAGGACAAGATCCTCCACGGTATCGGGCGAAAAACAGTGTTTGCCAATGCAGGACTTCAGCTTAGTCGTGCAGGCAAATACTGAGGTCCTACTTGCAGAAGCCTCCCTCAAGCTTTGGAAAGAATTGTTGGTACTACAAGATTGTATTGCTCAAGACAAGCTCGAGGACTTCAAGGAAGGGTCTTTCTGATGCCAGGGTGTTGGCTAAGGATCTGCTTGAGGCTGCAGCCGATCACATGAACACTTCAGCCCAGAGCCTTATGATCAGGGTTGTTTCCCGTCAGGCGTGGCTTGAGGCTACAAAGTTTTCAAGGGAGGTCCAAGAAAAGGTTGTTGACCTTCATTTTGAGGGAAAAGAGCTTTTCCATTCCTCCACTGATGAACTTCACAAAACAAACGCGAATACACTAACAGCCAAGTCTTTGTTTTTTGCAAAACCTGCTCCGTCTAAGATCTATGCCCAGAAATCAGATCCCGAACAAGATCCTTTATGGGCTTTAGAGGGTTTCAAGAACGAAGAGTGCCAGGCAGATCGTTCCTCAATTGGGCCCCGGCGCAAACAGCAGACACAAGGCGGAGGGTTTTTTCCTGGTCCTCGGCCTCCTCTTTGGCTAGAGGAGCCTTTGCCTCCGATAAATCTATGAAATTGTTTCTCATTCGTCCCACGAGTCTCCAGTAGGAGGAAGGATTTTGTCTCATCTAGAGGCATGAAGGACCATAACAGACGACTGGTGGGTTTTGTCAGTCGCCCTGTCAGGCTTCCGGCTAGCCCTTCAAAATACTCCACCTTCTCACTCCCCTTTAAATCAGACAGGGTCTCTTTCTCTGAGGGCCGAGGTGCAGAACCTCTTGGACGTCAGGGCGGTGCAGCATGGCCCTCCATCGGAAGGAGGGGAAGGATTTAATTCACCTTTTATTCAGTGCTGAAACCCATCCAGGCTTGCCTGCGCACTATACTAGACCATTCCTATTTCAACTTTTCCCTTCCCCCCCCAATGTGGCCTCAGCACCACACATTCCTTCGCTTCTCAATAGGGATGGAACATTTCCAATATTGAGGCCTCCCCTTTGGTGTCAATTCGGCACCATAGGTCTTTATGAAGATGATGGCGGTCATTGAAGCGTTCTTCAGTATGCAGGGAATTCCTGTCTATCCATATTTAGACCACTCGCTGCTTCGAATTCACTTTCAAGAAACTGCAGCGAACAATCTTCAAGCCCTTCAACTACTGTTCCAACTTGGACTGTCAAACTGGCAGAAGTCGTTCATGACCGTTTCTCAGAGCCTGATTTTTCTAGGTTTTCGCTTGGACAATCAAGGCCAAAATCTTTCTAACAGAGGACAGGGTTACCGACTTGTCAGTCACTTGCCAACTGTTCCTCAGTTCTTCCCAAAGGAAAGCTTGGTGGTTTCGAAATAACGGACTCCTCCCTTCTGGGCTGGGGAGCTACGCTGAATCATCTGGAGGTTTTCGACCAAAGGACACCTTGGGACAGTGTTTTCTGGCATTGAAAGCTTTTCAGCCTTCCATTGTCAGCAATGTAGTGAGTGCACACGGACACCTCAGTGGCTTTGTTCTCTGTGAACAAACAGGGAGGCACCAGAGCTCCTCACTTGTCAATCGAGCCATACAGATCTGGGAATGGGCAGTGCAGAACATTATCTGGCTACAGGCAGTGCACATTCTGGGGCAGAAAAATATTGCAGCGGATTCCCTTAGCCGCCAGTCTATAGCGAATCACGAGTGGGAGATGGAGAGCGAAGTTCTCCACCTTTTCTCGCAGTGGGGCACTCTGACAGTAGACCTGTTTGTGACATCGGCCAACAAAAAGGTTCTCTGCTATGCCTCTAGGGAAGGACTCTGCATCTTCTTTGAAGGATGCGCTCAAGGTTCTGTGGGAATGCTTGCATATGCCTTCCCTCCTATACCATTGATTCATCGATCCCTTTGGAAACTCAAGAGTGCCAACATTTGCACTCTGCTGCTCATAGCTCGTTGGTGGCCAGCCAGGTTCTGGTTCTCTTAACTTCAGCACCTGTCCATACGCAGTCCGATCAGATTGCTGCAGATGCCCAATCTGCTGCACCAGAACAAACAAGTCACGTCCATCCCTACAATCTTTCAGCTTAGCAGCATGGTTCCTGAGTTCAAATCCTTAGCCCAGTTTAGTCTATTAGAAGACACTGCGCATAATTTAGGGGGTTTGCAAACCTTCCACAAGATCACAGTACAGAAGCAAATGGCTTTGATTTTGTCACTGGTGCCTTGCCAAACAGCTTGAATCTCGTCAGGCTTCTATTGACTGTCCTGTCCATTTTACATCTAGCGGCCACAGGCGTCCAAATTTGGTCATACAGAACTTATTTGTCTGCCATTGGGTCTTACCTTAGCAGGGATAATTGCTCTTTCACTCTGACAAATTAGGTCATAGAGACATTTTGCTGGGCATCATCTTTTTCCTCCTGTCAAGCCACCGCATCCGAAACGGGATCTCAATGTGGTCCTCACTGCTCTCTGCCACAAATCCTTAAAGCTTCTAGTGACTGTAGAATTCAAGTTCCTAACTTGGAAAAAGGCCTTCTTGATAGCGGTTACATCAGCCAGAAGAATAAGTTGAACTGCAAGCCCAATCTAGTGAGTATGCTTTCCTTGTTTTTTATAGGGACAAGGTCGTGCTCTGCACGCAGCTTTGTTTTGGCTTCCTTTTCTACCAAATAATTTATTTGCCGGTCTTCTTTCGAAACCCGGCTTTAGATGCAGAAAGAGTCCTCCATAACTTGGATGTTAAAGGGCACTGAAGTTTTGTCTGCAGAGAGCAAGCAACCTCGGACTCTTTTCAACTCTGCTACATTTGGGAATCCAAAAGGAACCCCTGCCACCAAGGCTTCCATCTCACGTTGGGTTGCTTTGTGTATCTCGGAAGCTTATATAGTACAAGGCCTGCAAGCTCCTAAAGGCTTCCATGTACATCTAGTGCGAGGGACAGCAGCGGCTGTCGCTTTTCAAAAATGTGCCATGTGAGTCCATTGCTAAAGCAGCTACATGGTCTTCACCTTCGGCTTTCTTTAAGCACTATTGCCTTGATCTCAGTTCCTGGGCTGATGCCCAGTTTGGCCAGGAAGTGCTCAAAACCCTTTATCTGTCAACTATTTCTTTCAACCCATTTCATCGATCAATGCTTCGGAATCTCCCAAAAGTATGGAGTATAGGGGACGGGACGTAGGAGTATAACAAAGTTACTCACCGTAGTAACTTCCTACTCCTAGTCCCCTTTCCTCCATACGCCTGCCCGCCTTCCCTCTAAAAACGTTCCTATTTGCGAATTTCTCCTTCGACTTTGGCAATAGAGAAGGACTGAAGGGCGATGCGCCGGGCGGGGCTCAGGAAGGTGAGACTACAGCCACACGCGGTGGCTCAGCGTAAAAATAAACACACATTTGTTGATGCTTTAAAAAGGGGACTCTACGGGCTAGGAGTAAGGTAGTCACTACGGTGAGTAACTTTGTTTTTCTGTGATGCCACCTAGTAGCCATGGCTTGAAGTTGTCCTCCAGTTCTGTGCCACATCAGCAAGGCATTGTGGGTATTGAAATGAGCCCATATGCATACTTTCTTTGTGTATTGTATACATGCCCCAATTCTCCAACCACAATACTGTCGGGACTATACTGCACTGACAACTAATAAGGGTGAAACCAGGTATGTCTCTGTCCTGAAAGCCTTGTAAAATGTCAGTCTTGGGTTGATTAAGCTATGTGTAAAATAGCACCACCCTCTAACACACAGACAATTTCCTGGAGACAAAATGCTTGCATTTGGGCAAATGTGCATACCTACAATGCATTGCTGATGTGGCTCGGCGCTGGATGCGTACCTCAAGCAAATGGCTACTGGTTGGGGATTTGGAATGTGACTTAGCTCAAATGACCTATCTTTAATATATTTGACAAATGAGTGCTGGTAGGAGTTGCAGTTCTGGGTCCCAGCAGCAATCGGATGACAGTCAAGTGATGGTGTCCTCCAAGCATGCTTTCATGCCTTGCACACCTGAATAAGATCTGCCTCCCTGGTGTTTGCTGAGGCATGAAAGCGCGCTTGGAGAACATCACTGGGCTGTGAGATGATTGCAGCTGAGACCCATAGTTGTGACCTTACCACCCCACTTTTGTCTAAACACACTTTTTTTTTACAATTTATGTATGCTTGGTGTGTTTAGAAAGTCCTAATAAATTGTCTTTTCATACACTGGCTGACCACCTTGAAATATTTGTGGTTCTGTGTGGACTCGTAGCCCTTGACCATTCTCGATTTTCCCGAGACTAGGCCTTGACTGCTCAACCACTTAACTTGTCAACAAGCGGATGCTGTACGTGGCTAAAGCCCAATGGGGGCTGGCATTTCCTAAATGGTTAATCTAGTAAAGTACCAAGCAAATTCGGCCACGGGTTGACTTGGTGCAGAAGGATTCGAACATGCTGTGGGTGGCGATGGAACAGGCCGTGGCGGGCAGACACATGGACACAGCCATGAGTGCCCTGGCACATGTGATTGCAGGGTCTTTATTCCAACTTTATAACCCAGGCCTCCCTGGACTCATGGGTCTGCTTGAGTAAACTGAGGGGATCCACTATCTTCCCCCCTCCATATACTCCTTTTATACATAACCTGGATTTTACACTGGGGAAAACTGACCCGGGCTGTTTCACTTCTGCACAACAAATGCCATTTAAGCAATTTGTGCAGATCTGTTGCTTTGAAGGGCTCTTCTCCATGTTCCTGCATTTCCCTGCTGTTTTTGGCCCTCAAGATGGCTGCAATCTTTTGAGCTTTATGGAGGCATCCTGCGGCCTGAGCCTGCTCCACCCCTCCCCCAATTGGCTGGCTAGGTTCATATCAACCAGTCAGTGCAACTGGGAGGCGGGAGGCGGGAGCCGGCCCATACAACTAAGGCCCACCTCGAAGGCCCTGTCTGAGTCTGTCTGGGCAGAGGAGACTCGTACCCCAAACTTATTACTGGTCCAGCTACTGGTTCATAGGCAAGCATCAAACTCTGCAATCATGAATGAGAGTCTGGCTGTCCCCCACAACTAACTCTCCTGAGGTGTCTGCAATGTTTCTCTCCTCCTGCATTCTCTCCTAGCTAACTTCATTCCTTTCACTGTATTTGTTACTTCATTGTTTGGTGCTACCTGTGCACCATCTGCTTTGCAAGTATTTGCTGCCCCCATTCTTAAAATTTAATCTAGTTGTGCTTTAAAATCGAATGAGGCGTTTTAGCATTACCTGTGCCCCTGAGTGTTTTGCTGCCTCCATTGCTTTGCTGCCTCATTCGATTTTATGTCTATAGTTCATACATTTCTATCACCTATCCATTGTAATTCTATTCTCCAGCATGGGGTCTGGCATGGATTCACATGCTCATGAATATTCCCCGTCAGGCCGGGAATCCTCGGTATAGAAAAATCAGTATCAGTATCAGTATCAGTTTCGTTTCTGATCTGTCTTTCTTAGTAGTAACCAATCACTGGTCTCTGGGTCATACTGCCCCCAGGCAATGACTGCCCTCTCCCTAAGCCCCGCCTCTGGCAGCCATCCTCAGATTTTTACTGCACGTTCAAGTGTTGGGAGTCCTCGGCCTGTAGCTCTTGAGCTTTTGCTGCGTTTTCGCGCTTTTTTAGGAGATTTTTCTCATTTTTTGGTTAATTATAGCCTCAAGCTCCACCGTTTCTACATCCGATCAATGGGGATCCGTTTCGGAGTTTTCTACGCCCCTCAAGGGTGAAGATTTCGTCGAGTTACGCTTTTGGAGGATTCCAAAAGTTCCGAGGCCTACCCCGGACATGGCCCAGGAGAAAGGAAGATCGACGCACGGGAAGCTGTTCAGGACCTGCCCTCGATGCCAGCTTCAGAATGTTTTCAAGGAGGACGAGCATTCGTTCTGCCTCTGTCTCCATGAGGACAAGATGTACACAGTGAAGGACTGTGCGTTTTGTGGGAACATGTCGGAGCGGACCATGAAGGATCGCCACCTCCGTCTCGCCAACTGACTGGAAGGGAAGAGCCCGTCAGGTGAGAGGAAGAAAAAGTCCGAGCGGTCTAAGTCCTGTGAGGGCGCCCCGGCGACGGGGGCCCAACAAAAGGCCAAGCACCGCGAGTCCGCGGGCAACGGGAGCGCCGAACGGCCGGCTCCTTGGCTGCCAGGCAGGGCGCATCCTCCCCGGCGCCATCAACCACAAGCCAACGCTCTGGCTCGGGTAAGAGGAAGTCCAAGAACCCGGCAAAGCTTCTGGAGAGGCCCCAGTCGATCTTGAAGATTCCAGCAGAGGGGGAGCAAGGCTCGGACCCTCCCCCCAAGGTGAAGGCCCCAGGCGTACAGAAGGTGACGATGGCCTTAATTCACCCTGCTAAGACCTCGATTGAGGATGTCGCAGCGGTGGAGGCGACCTTGAGGATGTCGCCAGTGGAGGTGACCTTGGGACCCAGAGTCTCCCTGCCACCGCGGAGGGGGGAGTCTTTCGGGCCATTGAGAAGACCCCCACAAAGTCCTCATTGGAAATGGTGGGGGGGGCAGGTGGCCATTATGGATACAGACACGACCTCTGAAGAAGAGCTCATCGAAGTCGTGGAAGAGGCCCAGCCCATCCGGAGGGATCACGACGAGGGCGACGACGTCGCTGACGAGGCTCCTCAAGAGCCCTCGCGCCCGTCGTTTCCGGCGCCGCAGGACACTTTGGCAGCCATTTTGTCAGCGATTCAGTCCTTATGCTCGGAGATAAGGACAAGGTTGCCCCTCCCCCCGACGGGGGAACCAGAGCCAGGACCTTCGGAAAGTCCACCGCATAAGAGGACGACGACGCATCCTATGCCACCTCACTCCTCTGCGTCCTGCTCTGCCTTCCCCCTGGTCTACTACCCACGGGGATGATACAGGCACAGACACGACTACGACGGGTACAGATGACGGAGGCGACGACTGGACGTGTCCCCCGTCACCCCCTGCTCGGGCGTCCCCACCCGACGAGATTGGATCCTTTCATGCTATGATTTCCAGGCCATCTGAGCTCTTCCAGCTCTGCCCAGAAGAGAAGGAAGGGTTCCTTTACCAACGGCGCGAGGCTAAAAGGAAGACGGTCCTCACCGTACCACTTCTTGATGACATCTGGGATGAGGGGCTCACCCTCCTCAAGAACCCTGCCACGGTGCCGGCAAAGAGGGACCGGTACGAGAAGAAGTACCGGTCCCCGACACTGCCTCCTTGTGCCTTTGGTCGCAACCTACCACGGATTTGGTCATCGCGGCGGCAAAGAAGAAAGCTGGGGGGGCATCGGCCTCGACATCAACTTCCCCGCCGGACGGCGAGGGCAGGAAGCTGGACACGATGGGGACGACTGGTCATCTCATCTGCAGCGACGACTATAAAGGCGGCCAACGCCCTGGATATCGTAGCCCGCTACGACAGGGAGTTGTGGTTCAAAATCGCCCCTCTGTTGGACTTCCTTCCGGACGCCAAAAGGGCTGAGGCCCTTGAAATCCTACATGAAGGTGAGATTGCTTCGGGACCATGCCATCACGGTGGCAACGGACATCGCCGACACCGGTTTCTGTCAGTTGGGCAACAGCGTTTTCCTGAGACGACGAGGATGGTTCAAGGCGACGGATTTCTGCCAGGATGTACAAACTAAGGTTTTGGACATGCCCTTAGACGGGAACAACCTGTTTGGGAAGGCAGTTGATGAGTCCTTTCAGGCCATCAAGACACACAGAGATTGCCCGGGCACTGGAAGTGCTCCAACAACGACGGCCGTCCTTTCGGAGCTCCGGAGGCAGACAGGGTGCCTCCAAGGGGATCCAGCAGTGGCTCCTCCACGTACCGCCAAGCAGCAAGATCTTCGTCCCAGGAAGCCTACAGGGGACGCAGCAAGTCAGGTGGTGCCCGTTGTCGACGGGGAGGTCAAGGAGGCCAGGCGGCCTCCAAACAAGATTGAACCGACCGTGGGGTCGGGCCCCCGCCGAAGCACCCCGGTGGGAGGCCGGCTGGCGAGGTTCGTCAGCGTGTGGGAGTCCATCTGCACTGACTGTTGGGTGCTAGACGCCCTGGCCCAAGGGCACGCCCTCGAGTTTTAGAAGAAGTGCCCTCGCGTTCCACCCGTGGCCAGGAAGGAAAATCACATCCCTCAACTACTGTTGGAAGTAAGGGCGATGCTCAAGAAGGGTGCCATCGAGCTCGTTCCAAAGAGGCTTCGGGGCTCCGGAGTTTACTCTAGGTATTTCCTCGTAAAAAAGATGACAGGAGGATGGCGCCCCATCCTGGACCTGCGACGACTGAACAAGTACTTCAAGGCACAGAAGTTCCGGATGGTCACCCTCCAGCACGTGCTGAGACAGCTGGAGGAGGGTGATTTCCTGTCGTCCTTGGACTTGGAGGATGCGTACTTCCACATCCCCATTCTAAAAAGACACTGAAAGTTCCTCAGGTTTGTGGTCCAAGGGCGGCACTACCAGTTCAAGGCCCTCCCGTTTGGATTGAAGTCGGCACCCAGGGTGTTCACCAAGTGCCTCGCACCGGTGGCGGCGTGGCTGCGCCTACAGGGGATCCACGTCTAGGACCAGGGAGCTCGCCGTGGAGCACAGTGTGAAGACCGTCCAGCTGCTCACGGACCTGGGATTCTCCATCTTTCCAAAATCCCACCTGGTTCCGTCGCAAGTCGCCCTGTTTCTGGGAGCAAAGCTCGACACAGTGGCGCGGCTGGCCTCGCCGTCGGAGGAAAGAACCAGGACCATTCTGGGCAAGGTGCAGTGTCTGCTGGACACGGAGATGGCCAGGGTACGATCTATCAAGTCCCTCCTATGGATGATGTCCTCCTGCATTTATCTGATGCGCCTTTGCAGGCTTCGGATGCGCCCCTTACAAGAGTTCCTCGACGCCCGCTGGGTCCAGTCGACGGGCAGCTTCGAGGACCGGATCCCTCTCAACGAGATGTTCCGTCAGGCGATCCTGTGGTGGGGTACCCGCTCCAATCTGTCGGCGGGCACGGACTTTCAGACCCCAGCTCACCAGGTGACGGTGACGACAGACACCTCCCTGGAAGGTTGGGGAGCGCACTCCGGAGATCTTCATGCGAGAGGCCTTTGGTTTCCAGAGGAGAAGTCACTCCACATCAACATCTTGGAGCTCCGCGCAGTGTTCTGGGCCCTCGGGTCCTTTCTTCCGTCCCTCAAAGGCAAGGTGGTGAGGATCTTCACCGACAACACCACCACGATGTTCTACATCCGGAAGCAGGGCGGAACCAGATCCCCAGCCCTATCCAAGGAAGCCCGGGATCTGTGGCATTGGGCCGTCGCCCAAGGGACGTTTCTGGTGCCTCTTCATCTGGCAGGAATAAAAAACACGATTGCCGACTCACTCAGCAGAGAGCTGCGCTCGTGCCACGAGTGGGAACTACGCCATGATCAAGTGGATCGACTCTTCCGTCGATGGGGCGAACCCCAAATCGATCTCTTTGCGACGAATTCCAAGTGCCGGAGGTTCGCCAGCAGGTTCCCCCCAGCCGAGGAGCATGGGCGATGCTTTCTCGTTCCCCTGGGACGGCCTATTTCTTTATGCGTTCCCTCCGCTGCCGTTGCTGCTCCGGCTCATCAACCAGCTCAAGAGGTCCCGGTGCAGGATGATCCTCGTCGCACCGGCGTGGCCGAGACACATCTGGTTCCCGGACCTTCTGGACTTGTCAACGTCCACACCAGGCAAGCTGCCGACGGACGCAGACCTTCTCTCTAGGGAAGGAGGCGCCATTCTTCACCACAACCCTGAGTCGCTGAACTTGCAGGCCTGGCTCCTGCAGCACTAGAGTTTGGAGGGTACGACATCCCGGCCGACTGCAGAGAGGTTCTTGCAAAGGCCAGGGCGTCCTCAACTCTCAAGTGCTACGGACATAAATGGAAGAGGTTCTCTGTCTGGTGCCGTGCACAGAAGATTAACCGTCTGCGGATTGCGGCCACCCAAGTATTGCCGTAACTACTGTCATTGGCCAAGGCTGGACTAGCTCACGCTTCCATCAAGATACATCTGGCCGCCATCTCACGATACACCAGAACTACTGGACGGGCGTCCTTGTGGTCTCATCGACTGGTGAAGGAATTTATGAAAGGATTGTTCCGATCATTCCTGCCGGTGAAGGCCCCTGCCCCGGCGTGGGAGCTCAACGTGGTGCTGACCAGGCTCATGGGGCCCCCATTTGAGCCTATGCTTTCGGCACCGTTGAAGTTTGTCCTGGAAGACAGCGTTTCTTGTGGCCATCACCTCCGCACGACGAGTGGGAGAGATCCAGGCCCCATCTTGCAAGCCGCCATACTTGACGTTTCACGACACTAGGGTGGTGCTGAGGACGCACCCCTCCTTCATGCCCAAGGTGCCATCGGACTTCCACCTCAACAAACCCTTGGTGTTGCCAGTTTACCTCCTGTCTCCTTCATCACCGGCTGAAAGGACTCTGCACTCGCTGGACGTAGCTAGAGCGCTGAAGTTCTACGTGGACCGCACGAAGAGTTTTCGGAAGACATCACAGCTGTTTGTAAACTTTGGGACTGTGAATCAAGGGAAGGCTCTCTCGAAGACTTCCATTTCCAGATGGCTCTCCGGCTGCATCATGCACTGTCACCGGTTGGCAAACCGACCGCTGCCCGGCCGTCCGAGAGCCCATTCGACCAGAGCGATCGCTGCTACCACGGCGTTCCTGTCTGTTGTGCCCCTGCTGGACCTCTGCAGGGCTGCGACGTGGAGGTCGACGCACACCTTCACAAGATTCTACTGCGTCGATCGGGACTCCAGGGAGAAGTCCAGGGTCGGCTAAACAGTGCTGCGCAACCTGTTCGCTTAAGGTGAGCCTGGTGAGGAGGTAAGAGATGCTTAATGTTGAGTTGTTGTATTGCTTAATGTTGAGCCTGTTGCCACCTCCCGTGGTTGTGCATGTGTGTACTGCTATGTATTCTCTTATTCATGAGCATGTGCAACCATGCCAGACCCCATGCTGGAGAAGGAACAAGTTACTTACCTGTAACTGTTGTTCTCCAGCATGGGTCTGGCATGGATTCACATGCGAACCCTCCCACCAACCCCTCTGCGGTTTTTCACTTGGTCATACTGCCACTTTAAGTGCTACCAAATCTGAGGATGGCTGCCAGAGGTGGGGCTTAGGGAGAGGGCAGTCATTGGCTGGGGGCAGTATGACCCAGAGACCAGTGATTGGTTACTACTAAGAAAGACAGATCAGAAACAAAACTGATGCTGATTTTTTTCTATACCGAGGATTCCCGGCCTGACTGGGAATATTCATGAGCATGTGAATCCATGCCAGACCCATGCTGGAGAACCACAGTTACAGGTAAGTAACTTGTTCCTTCATTCAGTTTTTTCACTTATTTCCTCTGACTCAATCTACTAGGCCTCCTCGTGAGTTTAACCAGAACTGCGCAGTGCATCCACTCCTTCCTCACTCCTTGGCCAAACCTCTGCCCTCCTATGGCTCCATCTCTCCCTTATTCTCTAACTGCTACACTATCACCTATCCACCTTCTCTCCAGGTCCAGCAGGAACCAGCACAAAAAAGATACGAGTGCAATCCCTGTACTTCCCATTGCGGACACCTATGTCAGTGCTTCCTCTAGAGGTTTTTAATGATATCCCTTTCTCTGTCCCCACTCCTGATCGCTAGACCCCCCCCCCCCCCCCCACACCCCCAATGATCTCATCTCCACTCTCTCTCTCCTTCCTAACACTCTATTAACGGTGGCACCAAGTGGGAAGTCCTCTTGACTGGCTTCGCATCCTCTCTTTGCTTCGTTAATGTCTATCACACTGGCACCATTCCGTTTCAGGGTCCTCAACCCAACCTTCTCTTTGACTACATCCTGCCTTCTCTCATGAACTTACTTCGCCTGCATCCCCCCCTCCCCCTTGTACCCTTTCCCTTCCATCTGAATGGTGTACCACCCCCATGTACCCCACCTCAGAAATCCTTCAAAAGCACAGACCACCTCCACCTGGCGACTCCGAATGCCCGCTCAGCCATCAAACACGCCTCCGACATCTGTCTCCTCCTTGAAGACATTGACCTCGACATTCCCACTCTTAATGATACTTGGTTCAATTCCAGCTCAGTCACTGCCTTTGACTCCCTCGCGGGGGGTATGCAGTGTTTGCCTTAATCTTCCTTGTGTGGTTATCTGCTTTCCTCTGACCTACCCAGACCTATTCCTCTTTTGAAAGCCTAGTTTGCAAATTGGTCACATCTCCCACTGTTAGGCAGAATCCTTTGCAGTTCCCTTGGGAAACACTGCAAAAAGATTAAGACTACAGGAGTAAGCAGTAAACCCAATTGGTAGCAGTCTGTACCACTCAGATTTACCTGATAGCTGTGGCTGAGCAGTCAGACTTCTCTCAAAATGAGTAGGGCAGTATACAGAGGATACACAATAGGGCCAAAAACAGTGTAGCAAACAAACACTGACCAGAGCTTGGTATCAAAAGTATATAATTTATTTAAAACATACTTTAGGAAATACACTAAACACTCTAAATCAAAGCAAGTTCAAGCACAGTCGGACACTAAACACTCTAAATCATAGCAAGTTCAAACAGTCAGATAAAGTATACACACCTCCCTTAATAATTAGACAAGTCTAGGTTAAACCACCACTAGTTGTAAAAACAGATGCGAGCGCTTAACTTAGATAGCACTCCAATAATTAAGTTGGAGGGAGAGAAAAAGACAGGTCATGAAAATAAACAGTTCCAAACACTTTTCTAAGACCACAGCAAGTTAGTGAAGGCAAAGTCTACTCTAGAGCCAAAGTTCATAGGCCAGGGCCACTTTAAATGGAACAAGGCGAAATGTGCCCAAGATCACACAGTTTGAAAATGCACTCAATTCTTTGCCAAAATGTTCAAATGAGGTTGGTTCGATGCGAAAGATAGTTAGAAGCTCTGGGGGCCAACCCAGTTGGAAAGCCAAGGATTTAAGGGTCACCTTTAGCGATCCGAAGAAAGGGAGGCCAGGCAGAACGCAGTACCTTTTTGAAAGTGAGGAAGCTCCAGCGGTGGCAGTTGTTCCTGGCAGCAGGTGCAGTTCGTGGTTTCGACCAGGGGAAGAGAAGATCTCGTCGAGGAGCAAACTTGGAGTCGTTGCACTGGCCAGGGATGAAACCAGCCGCGGAGTTCGTTTGGTTAAAAGGTGCGTTCCTTTTATTGGCGGTCCCATTGGACTGAAGCTTGGCTATCCGGCCGCCGGGGTGCTTGGCACAGGCGATTCGACCAAGGGACGTCCTGGAAGGCAAATGTCGAACTGGTTGTCCCCACCAGCTCATAGGGAGAAGACTCTTGCAGCAGAAGATCTTCTCTTGTCTTTGGGAAAGTGGTGAGGTCGTTGCAGCAGGGCTCCACCGGTGGTGTCGTCGTTGGAGATGGCACAGCTTCTCCCCTCTTCGGATTTCTTAGGTCCTGTGGTGAATTTTGAAGTTCCAGTCCCAAAAGCCCTGCTTTTATGCAGAAAAACCCCCATTGACCAGCCTAGCTGTCACTCATACATGCTAAGTGGTGAGCCGGGCGGCTCACCACTGGGCCAATCAAGACAGAGTGCGACTTGGGTTGCTAAGGCAATGCAGTCCAGGGTGCCAATTCCCCCCACCCACACATCCTGTGAATCCCAGACAGAGTGGCACCAGTTGGAGGGATTCTGTAGAGAAGCCCGCCAAAAAGTGTAACAAAGGGTCCGACCTTGGTTGGAGTTACAGAGACGGACACGTACGCCATTTTGCAAAAGAGTTCTAGCAAAAAGACCCAACCGGGGATTTAATAATTAAATAAACCGTCGGTATCTTTACAATGCACCAAAAAAGTGATGCGTTTAAAATGAATGGGAAAATCACATAGGAAATATTCTGGTGGAATATTTCGCGTGGTAACCACTGCCACCAGCCAGAAACTCGACAAGTGGGGATTGAACCGTGCCTCCTTGGAAACAGACCCAGGGGTAATCGAATTAACCCCTTCCAGTACTTCCACAATATGATGGTTTGTACTGTTTCTGTTCACAATTCTGGACTAATAAAGCCAATGGTGACTTTACATGCCCTAGGAGACAGTAGTCAGTCCCAGGGTATGGAGTCTGTTTGGGGGTCACTATGACACCCCTGTGTTACTGCACTGAGGGTGCTTTGTAACGCATCTACCAAAACAGATGATACGCTATGGAGTAGCCCATAAGCACATACCAAGTCAAAGACATACCTCAAATCATGCCTAAGAGTGGGAAGGAAAGAGTCTCGCTCTTAGCAGGAGAAAAAAAAAAACCAAAAGTCCAGCAAAGCTGCTGGGGGACTCACTAGGTTTGGGAAATTAGCCGTATAAGAGAATTCTCCTTAACACCCACCCCCACCATAACCATCACTATGATCTACCGGCATCCCGGCGCCTCCTCCCTATTCCCTGCTGAATGGGCTGACTTCTGCTCCTCTTTACTTTCTTCCACCTCTCACCTTCTCCTCTTGGGTGATTTCAACATTCAACTGGATTCTCCTGGCTCTGCATCCACTCTGTTCATTGACCTCTGCTCCTCGCTTTCCCCTCTCCATTCTCCCTTTTGGGTCAACCCACACAGCTGGACACTTTGGGTGCCCTCATACACTCTTGCCTCTCTTCCCCACATCAGTCACCTCTCTCTCTCCTGGACAGACCACTCTCTCCTCTCATCCCTTTTGGGTCCCATTGGCCCCCACATACCCCACCAAAAGCCACTCCAACCTCATTCACGAACACCCGCCCTATGAAACAAGTGACTGCAGCTGCCTTCGCCTCCCCACCTCTGATTCTACCTCTGACTGCCCTCAGCAACCTCCATCTTTCCATCACCAGCATTCTTGACATTCCTACCCCAGTCATGAGGATCCATATGAAACCTGCCTCTAAGCGTACCACTTGGTACGACACCGAACTTGCAGCCCCGAAACCAAAGTGCAGGGCAGCAGAATGTAAGTGGCAAACCTCTGGCTCATCCTCTGACAAACTGGCCTGCCTCCTGCTCCAAAGGCAATACAGATCTCCATCCGTGCAACGAAAAGAGCCCACATTCGGGCACGGGTCTCGGGCGCATTCCAATAACTTGGCTGAACTTTTTCAAATCTGGCAGGAACTAGCCAACCCCTCAAGTCTTCGTCTCCCTTTCTCCATCCCACGCCTTGTGCAATGCACTGGCCTCACACTTTGCCACCAAAACTCAGAACATTCTGACCACGCTCTCTACTCTGCCTCACAACCCCGCCCCTCTGCGCGCACACACACCTCTGCCCTCTTTCCTCCTTCTCTTCTGTCACACCTGAGAAAGTTGAGTTGTCCGCTCCATGAAGGTCTCTTTTAAACAGGTCTCCCCTTGCTCATACAGGATCATCAAGGATAACATTTGCTCTCTTGCCCCTGCTCTCACTGATTACTGCAATCACTCTTATCACTGGATCTTTCCCCTCCCCCTTAAGCACTCCTTTGTGCACCCACTCCTGAAAAAAAACTTCCTCTGACCCTACATGCCGTGCCAGCTATCACCCTATCTCCATCAGCCATTTCCTGGGGAAACTACTTGAGAAGATGGCCTTGCCTCAACTTAACTTGCACTGAACTTTTTGGTGGCCTTCATGACCATCAATCTGGATTCGAGCATCCAGAGGCACAAACTGCTCTTCTGGACACCTGTGAAGAACTGCTGGCATCTCTGGACTCCAATTCCTCAGCTGTCCTTATCCTTCTCGATATTTACTCTGCATTTGACATAACCATTCCATCCTCGTAGAAAGGCTCCGCAATACACTTGGTATCTAGGAACGGGCACTGGATTGGCTTTCTCCTTCCTCACTAACCGCTCTTCCCAAGCCATCCTGGGCCCTTTCTCCTCCTCATCTACACCTTCTCCTCCAACTTCCAGTGTTGGACGGGGCACCGCTCTTTAGGCTCCTTGCTGACCCTCTTTCACCCTCCATCGATTAATACCTATCTGCCATCCATTCCTGGTGAGCTTCCAATGATCTCTGCCTCAACGCCTGTAAAATGGAGATGCTTCCCATTGGGGACCCCTGCACCCCCCCTTCCCCTCACTCTGGCCTTCCTCCGTGGGCTCTCTGCCTACACCTTCAACTGAAGCCAGAAGTCTTGGAGTAATCTTCAAGTCCTTTCTCTCCTTCCTCCTTCACACTCAGGACATTGCCAAGAAGTCCAACTATCAGCTCTTCCTTCTCAAAGAAATTCTACCTTTTCTCACTTCCCCTCAGAGGCTCAATGTGACTCAAGCCCTGGTTCTCTCTAGACTGGACTACTGTAACAGCCTACTCCTAAATCTGCCTTCTTCCACTCTGTGACCTCTTTAGCTTATCCGAAATAGGGCAGCACGACTTATCCTTGTCTTTAAGCCCAGGGACTGCATCTCTCCTGCACTTGAGTGCCTTCACTGGCTCTTGGCTGCTGCACAGATTACATTCAAATCCCTCTGCATCATCCACAAGGCTATCTGGGCCAGGGGACCACTATCTTAAACTTTCTCACTAAATACACCCCCTCTAGATACCGTCCCTCTCTGGCACCAACTCCTTGTGTGTAAAGCGTTTTGCTAAACAGAGGGCACGGGGTCGCTCTTTCCTGTGCTAGCTCCCTCCTTTGGAATAGCCTCCCCCTCTCCCTGCGCCGTGAGCAGGATCTTCTCAAATTCCAGAAGCTCCTTCTTTTCTGACTCCTTCCCTCCTTCTCTCCTCTGCTAATCTCACAGTTGCTGTATTAGTGTTCTTGACCCTTGTGCATCTTCGGGGCCTTGACCTCTCACACCAATTCTCCCCAGCTCCTATTTAGCTGCAGCACTTTGCATCTGCACACCCTCCGCCCTGGAGACTCACACTTGCACCGCCCGCGGCCCAGGTGCGTAGCCCCCAACATTCCTAGCACTTCGTTCCATGGCTCACTGTCGAGCTCGGGCGCCCCAGCACTTACCCCCTCTTCCTTCTTCCTTTCCGCACTTGCACGCTCTAAATACTCACAAGGCATAGTTGGTTCGTCCCTCCCCCTCTGCTCTTAATATTGTGTTGTAATTGTATTTTCCCACCCTACCTGCCATGTGGGCGCTTTGAAACCGTATATTCTTATTATATAAGCGCCTAACAAGCAAATAAATTGGACTTTGGCTAACCTTTCAGTGTCTTCCCTGTTTAACATACATAGGGTGGCCTCCTAAAATTAGAACCCTCCCCCCGGCTGATTTTTAGAAATCCATCTCAACAGTTACTTCAGAAGGCTAGTTTTTTTTGCGTCCGAACAAGAGCTGTCAAAGCGAAAAGTCACTTTGTTGGTGTCTGTTAACTGAAGAAAGGACCACCACTCTGGAGATTACCTCGGAGGACTCCCAGACACGATGCAGACATTGATCAGTGGTGGCCATGCCAAAGAAATTGCGACAGTTGCTGTAGTGGTGGAAACTAAGAAACTGGTCTTGCAAAGCCCATCTTCCTGATAGACTACCGAAGCGTGAGGGAAATGCTGGTTTCATAAGCTGAGGGTCTGTGGAGTCCCAAGACTCGACTCTGGATGAGGACTGATGCAGTCAGGGATCCCAATTTGAAGCTGGCCCGACCACAGGATGGTTCCAGGAAGCTTCAGAAAGCAGGATCCTCAAACAGGTCAAGATTGGTTGTTCTGACCAGTCCAAGGGTTGCATCACAGATGAAATGCCTTAAGGAGATTAGCGAAGGAGCAGAGCTGCACCGGGGATTGTTGAAGAAAATGCTGATGGCTGGCTTCCAATGAGGAATTTTGGGTTTTCCGGAGGCTCCTCGTCTTAGTGGTCATTGTTCTAAAGACAACAAATTAATTGCTGCAGGAGTCCATTCAAACTGGTAGGTACTGTCCAATCCTGGTTAGCCTCTGGCCAATTTATCTGCCCAGCAACGAACACTTTGATATGGACTGGAACCAGAGGGTCCCAGCCACCACATCCGGCCACACACACACACAGACTACACTTTGCCTGCATCAGTATAAAGTTTCCCTGGGAAAGGGCTTTCCATATGACATTTCCAGAAGTACACCTCTTGTCCGGACTGTCGGATTTGATTCTCACACAATTAAGACATTGTGGGTGAACCTAACTGGCTGCCATCAGGATCTCTAAACACTAAGACACTACTTAATATCATTTATTTGCTCAAAACCTGCAATAAAAATACTTAACTGCAACAACCAGCTGCCTTCTACGATTGTTTCTCCCTGCTGCCTTCCTCTCAATTTGGTTGTATGTTAATTTATCCCCAGTTTTTTGCAGCCTTTTTTACTGAAAATGTACCCGAAAAAAACGAATGGAATTGTTTTATTTGGGGGGAGGGTTGCTCCTCCAACCTCCTCACCCTACCCCTCATATGTCCTCACCCCCCGATAATTTTTTTTTTCTTTTTTCAGGTAAACATTTTCTGCTAGCAATACAGTGAAAAAATGGCAATGAATGTTGTACCCTCAATTTTAAATAATTTTAGCTAAATGCAAGTCATTTGTGCTTCATCCCTTTGTCCATGCTCTGCAAGACTATTCATAGCCATCCAGCCTATTATTCCACTATTCCTTGGACATCAGCCACCTCAGTGTCTTCAGGTGGTGCGCCCCTTTCTTGAAAGGAGCTGTGGTTAGCCTGAAGAATAACAGTCGAAGTTACTTTATTTACAAGGATATTTAAAAAATGTTATCCAGCCAGACTGCTTGAGAGGGCCCTTCTCGAAAACCACATTGATGGCAGTTCCAACCTTGACATTTTTTTAGATGGATGTCAAATCTGGATTCTGCTTTTGTCTCCCTGCTAGATTGAGTCTTCGCAAATTCTTCTACTGTCAATGCCTTGATACTCCAGACCCTATTCGAGGGCTTAAACACGGTCTACCACCAGATGTTACAGGACAGCATTTAGCCATTTGCTATTTTCCAGTGCACCACTACCTTGACTGCCGCTTTCCTAAACTGTAGAAAGCAAAGGATCCTGGTATTGGCATTTCTCTCTTCCTATTACCCCCGGTCTTCCACAAGGCTGCCCTTTATTACTAATCTTCAGCCCCTAGCTGAAGGTGGCTTGTGTAGAAATGAAGGTGAAAAATAAAGGGACACATTCACTGCGCTGGTAGCTGTAGGAATTGGCCAGTGCACCACAAACAAAATGAGTGGAGCAGGCCAGTGAGTGAAAGCCTCGCACCCAAGACCAGCTTAGGCGCCAGACTAAAAGCAGATATACCTAGGAAACTGCATTGAATTAATTGGAGGAAAGTTGCAAAAATAAATTCTTCACTAATACATTGGCTACGGTCTGGTTCTGTCATGTGTTTTGGAGAAAGAGCCTATAACAAGGCCAGAAAATGGTGGCAAGAAAACAGGTGAAACTTATCCATCTTTCACTGTCTCCATTGGCTGCCTGCTGCAAAAAAACAATTCAAGCCAGGCTTGATTGTTCCCAAAACCCTGCGCAGACTAAGTGCCTAATTCCTGATCCTTAATTTAACTCTGCATTTTCTACAGGAAACTACACTTGGCCAATGCCAATATCCTCTGCAAATCAGAAATCCAAAAGAAATGTAAAGGATTAAATTCCTTCTTGTTACACGAATGGTTGAGCTTCCTCAACAACAAGCCACCCCAAACCTTCCCTTCTATAACACGTTTTAGTTTATCTTGCCTGTGCACTGTATGGCTATTTTGTCATTTAAAAACATAAAAATCTGAAAATGTATGTAAGGCTATAAAGCACAAACCTAGGTGGAAAGCAGTGGTGTGCTACACATGTAGGCCACTGGGTGTGCAAATTGGTAGTCGCCTGTAGTCTTCAATTTTGTAATGGTCCTTGAACTGCTGCGTCTTTGGTTCCTTCTGAAATGCAGGAAAGAAGCTACCTTAAGTTGAGGGAGTGTAGCTTAAGTTCTTTATTTTAATGTTTTTTTTTTACTCCATTCTCTGGCTTTTTTTTATTTTTTACTCCATTCTCTGGCTTATGGTGTTGCCTTTGATTCTAGTGTGTTCTTTGGTGGGGACGGTGTCTTGGACATCAGTGCATTGTAGATGGAAAACATGTAGGGGTGTAGCCGGTGAAGTTCCTTGGACATGGTGATACTTTAGTTTGCTCGAAAAACCAGAATCTAACCTTGCCTGAGTGAGAGGTTCAAAATGAAGTCAAGTATGTGCTGGACAGAAATGTGCTTGATTTTTCAAATTGTTCTCATTTAATTTCTCATAGTGCACAGACTGAGTACGTTGTAAATGTCACCTTATGGAAAGGTTGACTGCACATGGGTAGAGTTCAGTGCTCCACTTAAAACTGCACCATAGTATCACTGGGAATGGTAGGGAATGCTAGGACATTATTGTGGTTTGCAACATTTGAGGAGGTAATGTCCCTTCTCTAATTGGAAGTTTAGATAGCAGAACACCACATGCACTCTTTTAGGTAGACCCCAGACCGCCAACAGTTTGCGATGTAGTATAATTGTCAGTGCTCGTATGGGTGGGTATAAATGAATGCATTGCAGTCACTCCCTTGCTGCTGCTGGATATTTTAGGTAGCAATTGTAAATCTTGAATTTGGCTTTAGGCTTTTATAATTCTTTTCCTCTTTACCGGGAAGGGATTGTCACTTCAGAGAAGAACCCCATTTTAAATAATGGCAAACCTGTTATTACAAAACACTTGGCACAGCCTCTCTTGAACAATGCTAGCCTGTTAAAACGACCAGTGTCCCTTATGAGTAGGGGGGTCTCTTTCCTTGCATCCATAAATGCATCCACCACTTTAAGCCTCTTAGAAAACTAGTTTGATAATTTAACTGTTTTGAGTCTTAGTTGTTGGTACCCAAGCTATCTATAACACTGGTGCCTTCTCTCTTTTTCTCTTCCAGCAGCATTCTAACCCAGGGCACGCAGGGCCTTTTCCAGTTGTTTCAGTCCACAACAACTCTATAAACCCAACTAGTCCAACAACGGCATCCATGGCAAATGCCAACCGTGGTCCAACCAGCCCATCCGTCACAGCCATAGAACTGATCCCATCAGTTACAAACCCTGAGAACCTCCCTTCTCTACCAGACATCCCACCCATACAGGTTAGTAGGTCAGAGCATTTTTCCTCGTGGCTCAGATGAAGTGTAAGGATTACCTATTGTATTATTTAATGCTTGATTTTGCTGCATGTGTTGCAGTAGTGCCATTCTAAATCTGTTTAGCAAGAGGTACGGACCATTGCATTCCGAGGAAGTGTTTTGTCATTCAGACAGGCCTGTTTGTTTCAGCTAAATTCATAGTAATCAAAATGAAGGCAAATAAAATAAATCCATGAAATGGGCTTGTAAGCTGTGTTGAATTCTGAAAGTGAAGTAAAGTATGTTTAGCTCTTCCTGCCTACTGGTTGGGAATATGCTGAAGAACCCAGAGCTGGCTTTTTGAAAAAAATAAGTGGCTGTGAATTTGAGATTTGGATCCCTCTGTGTGCTGTTTGTGTGCATGCCGCCACCCATGCTGTGCACTGCTAACATAGCATCTTATATTTGGTTTTGTGACAAACATTGTGGATCTCTCCTTTTGTCTGCTCTTACATAGTTCTTTTTTTTTTTTTTTAACGGTTTTTGGTTCTGGTAATCCCTAGGACATTAGTTGGTGTTTCTTGCATGCAAACCCATATCCTTTCTCCAACCTAAAGAAAATATCATGGCTCCAGTGACATTCCTTCTGCATAATCTTGTGTGCATCCTACAGCAGACCAATTTAATAATAGACCTACTGTGAACAGGTCCTTTCATCTAACCTCAGTCAACTCTCTTGTTCTGGGGCAATCGACTTGATAGTTCTAACTTAGTAGTACTGAATCCCTTTTCTGCATCAGAGCTATACTGGGATTCGGAAAATGTCCAAACACTAATGCAAAAGAATGCAAAGTGATTAAGTGAAGGTCTGAGATCCAAGAAAGCAGACTAAACTTATAAGGTCTTCACAGCATTTATTCCTATGCCCTCCCTGTTGCCGAAGTCCACCTTTTCGAATGAAAGGTTATGATGGTACTGAAATTGAGACTTGCATACGTGCTCCTAGAGTCTCAGTTCCTCTGTTGTGAATGGTTTAGTCTAGTTTGGCATTCTTTTTCAGAACTCCCTGCTAGGGGACTTTTCCTCAAGTCCTACTGGCAATAAGACTTTAGTAAGCTATACCAGTGGTTTGTAGACCCCCCCCCCCAACTCTTAGTATCAGTCTGTACTAGCTCAGGACCTTGGTAGTGTGGCAGAGCAGTCAGGCTTATCTTAAGAAGATGATGTGAACTGTAGGTAAGTACACTGAATCTTGGGCACAGCAAAGAAGCACTTACACTTATTATATAAAAGGTATAAATTCTATTTACACCAGAATCACCTAAGTACTTCAAACGTTTATACGAGAGCACTTAAGATTACTTGATGATACACTTCAAAGGACACTTTCACTTTTCGTGTTTGTTCACGGTTACATTTGTGGCAATGTTAGAGAGGGAAAAGACAATTATTGTATTATTGGTTATTGTGCACTCATGCGGTTTCCCTCAGTTAATACACTAATGCACTTACTCTGCAAACACATAGTAAAGTCACTTAAAGGGAAGAAAATGGTTAGTGTAACATAAGCTTATTTCAAGGTTCTAGAGACTGTTTCTTCGCCTAGTACATTTTTTAAATACAAAAACACAACCCTAGCTAAAGTTAGTTTGGAGAGGGCTTGAAGTCTTGACAAGTAGCGAATTACGAAGAGTCCCTGAAGCAGCAAGTTAACTAACAAGGGAGTCCCCAAAACTGACTCTAAGGGGAAACGAGCAGTGGCTTCAGTCTGAGGTGAGGGGGTTGCCCTGGACACCTCTACTTGCACGCCAATGCTCTGGAGCGACTTCTTGAAATTGGGCTGGGGTGGACTGACATGTATGGAATTCTGGAGATTTCCCGGCAGGCCTCTGCTCTCTGGGCCTCTTTGTGTGGTAATCTATTTTATTTCCGCATTTGCTCATACGAAAAGGGTTGTTCTGGCTGAAAATGTGTAATATGGGGCCACTTTGAACACTATTTCCAGGGCCTCTTTTGGTTCCCAGTCCACCCCTGGAATTGGGTAAGCAATACTTACCCCCGCCTACCCCCCCACAGTACTAGAGTAGAAGAACCTGTTTGTGCTGGATGCTCCACGATGTTGCAGCTCTGGACCCGACCTCCGGAATCATGGTCTGATAACTGAGGGCAAGCCAATGGAAGGGATCTCTCAGCAGCAGTCTCGAGAGAGAGGACCTGTTCAGCAACTTCTTGGGTCACTCAGCGGTTTTGGCGCATTTTCTGCAGCACCAGCAAAGGACACGGATCGCACTGTCAATCTTCTTTGCTTCCTGCAGTCACACACTCTGGTGAGGGGATCTGAGCAAGTTGGATCAGATCTGTGGTGTGTCCTTGCGGGTTCAGCCGGGATTTGGACGGATTCAGCCTTTCTACGATGCTGCACTTGAAAAGGGCAGCAGGTCTCTTGGTATTGGGGTTCTGCAGCTCTGGAAAGCTCCTAGGACCCCGGTAGATGACTTGTTTCAAAGTTAGGTGGGTGGGGGTTGGCAATCCTTTCAGCACAGCCAGCTGACCAGTTTGAACTGGATTCTCACAGGCAGCCTAGAAGATGAAGGGCTGCAGGGTTTTCGACTCCTCCCTCGCTTCATGCATTCAGACACCCTGGAGCTTGGGCGGGGAGTCCACAGGACTCTCGCCCAAGATAAAAATCACACAAAGGAATTTACTGCCCTGCAGGTCAGGGCAAGGAACAAGAAAGGGCATGCAACGCTGAAATGGCGAAAAAAGACTGCAGCCATTTTGGTAAAATGGGCAGCCATGGGTGCCTTTTACCGGTGCTGTGCAAACGGCCTGCGGTAAAGGTGCACGTTAGAGAGAATTCTCAGAAATGTGCTAATTCATCTCTACCTTAGAGACCCCTAGCCCTTTTTGCTGGACTTTAGGACTTTCAATCTCTAACCTGAAGAGAGTGAGACCCAGCTCCCACTCTCGTATTTTTCTGTGATTTGGACATTGTTTCTTTTTGACTTTGGAGTCTGACAAACTCCATAGGCATCATCTTTGCATTGTGACACACTGCGCCTTCAGTGCAGTGGTACAAGGAAGTCTTAGATTTCCCAAAGGTTTAAATACCTTCACTAGGTGAACCTACTGTTTTTTTTTTTTTTTTTTTATTTATTAACCTGTTTAAGGTTTTTTACAAATCTGTGCTGTGGTGAACTGTGTTTGTGCTACTTCTAAGAAATTAGACCCAGAACTTACGACACCACTCTCACATTTCCTTGAAGGTCTCTTGCTGGTTTTGCAGGCGACAAAGTACTGTCACTGGCTTTTGCCAGAGCTACTTCAAGGAATTTAGCTGCCGCTTTGGACCATCTGGTGGAATCGCCTGCAATTAGCCGAAACCTACTGTTTCCAAGTACAGTGAAGTTGACTTTACTTAAATTTTGTAACTTTCTAGACCCAGCACACACGATCTTACCATAGGGTACTGGAGGGGGTTACTTAGTATCCCCTTTGTCTAGTCTCTCATGTAACAATTTTGTTACCTTTTCTGCAATTAATGGCTGGTGGCATTGGTTTACTTTTTACTACCATTGTGTGTTTTCACCGCAGGCTGCAATTGCAGCTGCAGTAAAGCACCCATGGGTGCCCATTTTGTCAAAATGGCCCGGTCTTCTTTTTTCATTTCGTGTTGGAAAAGTCGTTTTTGAGATTTACTATGCGAGCCAAACCAAGTTTGGTCCCTTTCATTCCTTTTGTCTTTGGCTGGGTTCCCTGGTGTAGCCCACCTCTGTCTCCTGTATGTCCGGCAGGGGCAGGAAGTGAGGGAGGCGCCTGAAACTCCATGTGCTTACTCCCATTGCTTACAGGAATGCACCCAAAGGTGATTGGCCTGCTGACTGTTCGGCAAGGACAGCCACCCTGCTGTGTGATTGACAGCTAGGCTGGCAAGAATGTGAGAAACCTGCATAAATGTTGAGGCTTTTGGCTTGAAAGGCAGTCTCGACCATTGGACGAAGGAATCTGAAGAATAACTTTGAAGAGACTCCTGCTGCAACTCTTGGGCCGTTTGTTTGACCAGTGAAGCCCTGCTGCTGTGCTGAAGCTCCAAATTCGTTTCTACTAGAGAAGCCTTGCAATGACGACTTCTCCCTTTTTTGAGTTGATGTGACCAATCAACTCCAAAGGGAACTCGCTTGGACATCCTCTCGGAGCTGTCTGTACATCCACTGCTGCTTCTGCTGGAACCGAAGTGCCAGGGAGAGAGGAACACCAAATCGAGTGGATCGCTCTTAAGTCTGACCCGAGCACCAGGAAGATCCTCCAGACTTCACTGAAGCAGGACTGACCAAGCCTGAGCCCACTCAACAGAGTGCTGGACCCCGGATGCGAGGAAAGTCGAGTGGTATCCGGGAACCGCTGTGTTGCTATTTGCTGTCAGACTCGAGGAGCTGAAACCACGGAGTGCTGCTGAATGAAGTTTGCCGAGACCTTCCCATTGCAGTAGTCCCCAGACATCCTCCCTCTTGTCCTCACGACTGAGGTACAGGAACACAAGGATCTGTAGAGCTGTACAGGAACAGAAGCCAGCTGGAACAATTCCTTCTAATCAAGGTACTGTAAAGTCTAAGAGAACTTACCTCTTGTGGTGTAGCCTTACTTTTCTCGGTTGAGACTTGTCTTGGTTAACCTTGCAGAGTTGCTTGCATCTTTGCCCCTCACAGCGTCCCAACTTGTGGCCCTTCAAGTGATCTTATTTCTACAAAAACTTTTCTAAAAACATTGTGCAAGACTTTTACTTACCTGCAAAGATCTTCAGCTCCCCTAGACTTTGCTCAACTAACATTGGCTGTCCTGTCTCCTTGAGAGAGTGCTTACCTCTGACTTTGTGTCTTAACCCTTTCCACCAGGAAAGGGTTAATTTACTTCGCATTGGAGGGTTCAAAAAGTACTTGCCTGTTTATGAATTATTTGTTAACCTTTGTTTTATTCCCCTATCTAATCTTTGCTGCTAACTCAGTATTGCTCTAAATGTACCAGTGATGAATCAATGTCCAGTGTCCTAGCTATTTAAGTCACCTGAGGGTGTAGGAAGTGTGTGTGTGTGTGTGTGTGTGCCATCCCCAATGGGTATCATCTGATTAGAGAAACTAAGAGCGTGTTTTGAAGTATATTTTGAAGTGTTGCATGTTTTTGCTCCCTTCTGAAGAAGGCTTATTCTAACTGACTGATGTTAGGTAAAGTTTGTATGCAGTACCCTCTGGTAACACTACAAACAACTCGGACTACAGGTATAGGAAACCCAACCTTTGATAGAAGCCTGTACTACACAGGTTTGGTAGTGTGTTGAGCAGCCAGGCTTATCTCAAGAGAGGTCAACGTGAGCTGTAGTGGAGGTACGCAGAGATTTAGAGTTACAAGTATTCAAATAAACTCTTACAGTCAAGGTTTCTTGAATAAACAATTATTGTCAGTTACAATAAGCCTTCTTCAGAAGGGAGCAATATAATAACAAATACACTTCAATACTGTACACTTAGTTTCTAAATCAGTAAAGACCCTTTTGGGATGGCTCACAGACACAACCTACACCCCGAGGTGACTTCAATAACTAGGGTGCTGGGGACATTAATATCTTACTGTTTGCATTTAGAATACTCAATACTCTTAGAAGTTGGTAAAAGGCAAAGGTTATAAGAACAAGATAACACAAATATTCTTCAGCAGGCAAATACTTCTGGTAAGTATATGGAAAAGTCTGCACAAGTTCTTAGTCTTTTGATGAAAAGAAGAATCAAATGTAGGGCCACAAGCTGATTAGACTTGAGTTGTAGAAGTTGCAAGCACTCTACAGTAACAGGTAAGTTCTCACAGACTTTTTACAGTACCTTAGAAATGAAGAAAAGATGCAGCTGATGACTTCTGCTCCTGTGCAGCTCTGCAGATCTCGCTGTTCCTGAGCCTCAGTCGTGGGGACAAGAGGGAGGGCGCTGGGGGACTCCTGCAATGCACTGGGTCAATCAAAACTCGCAACCGGCAAACTTCACTTTCAGTGGCTGTTCAGCGTTTCAGCTCCTTGCATCTACTGCATATAGCAACACTGTGGTTCCTGCACTCTGTTGAGGGGGGGCGGTTAGGCTCGGTCAGTCCAAAGGATCTTCCAAAAGCTCTAGGCCAGCTTAAAAGCAACGTACACAATATGGTGTTCCTCTCCCTGCCTATACAGTTTCCAGCAGCAACTCTGTGGAAATTCAACCAGCTCGAAGGTGGATATACAGTCGGCTTACTTTGGAGTTGATATGGTCCTCTTGTCGATTCGAACTTGGCATTTCGGCACTGCAGCAGGGCTTCAATAGGCAAACTAACGGTCCAGGAGTTGCAGCAGGCGTCCTCTTCAAGTTCTTCTTCGGTACCTTCGTCCAGTGGTCGACCCTAGCCTCCAAGCCAAAAGACTCGCCTTTTATTCAGTTCTCTCCCATTCATTCCAGCCCAGCTGTCGGTCACCCAGCAGGGTGGCTGTCCTTGCCGGACTGTCAGCCGGCCAATCACCACAGAGTGCATTTGGGTGTCCTAGGAGACGACTAAGCACATGGAGTTTCGGCCACCTCCATCACTGCCACTTGTGAATCCCGCCAAAGGCAAAATGAACAAAGAGACCAAACCTGGTTTGGCGTGCAGACTAAATCTCAAGAAGGACCTTTCCACAAAGAAATGGCGAAAAAAGACCGGTGGCCATTTTGACAAAGAGGGCTCCCGTGGGTGCTTTACTGTAGCTGCGAACGCAGCCCGCGGTAAATACACGCCATGGTAGTTCAATTGAAACCACTGCCACCAGCCATTCCGTGATTAATGGGTAACATATAAAATATTACATGAGAAGCTAGACAAAGGGGGATACTAGGTCATCCCTCCAGCACTCTAAGATACTGTGTGCTGGGTCTTGAAAGTTACAATGGTAACTGTCTCAGGAGGATAGCTCAGGGGCAACGTGCTCGTCTTGAAAGCAAGACGACACAGAGCACCACAGCTTCGATCCCTGGGTCCGCGCTTAGAAACCTCTGGGTATTTAGTGCGTTATAAATAACCTATCATATCGGTAAAGTCAATTTTACTTTACTGCTCTTGGAAACAGTAGTTTATCCCAGAGAAGGTATTTAAACCTTTGGGAAATCTGAAGGACTTCCCTGTGCCACTGCACTGAAGGTGCTGTGACACAATGTAAAGGATGATGCCTATTGAGTTTGTCAAACTCCACAACCAAAAGAAAGTGTTCAAAATCGCAATAAAATACATGAGAGAGTGGGGGAAAAAGGGTCAGACTCTCTCCAGGTTAAAAAAAAAAAAACAAGTCTTCAAAATCCAGCAAAGTTGATGGGAGTCTCTAAGGTGGAGGGAATTAGCACATTTTTGAATTCCTGTGGGCCATCTCAGCCTTACGTTCTTCAGAGGCTGAGTTGATCATTATCTGTGATTTGCACTTTAAACTGCAGTAGCAAACGCTACATTAAAACAAGTTCTTATCAACCACCAATTTGTTGTACCTAAGCAGAATGCCACCTTCCCTCTCAGCCTGCAATGGAGCTCCAAATATCTTATCTGAATTCCCTTGTTGCAGATAGTTCTTGTGCAGGTTGTAGACTATGGAACGTAATGGATTGGAAGTTCTAGGGCGAGAATGAAGTGAAAATATTTGTTCTTAAAGACAAAATCAAATTTCTTTATGGGTAGAGCAGGGTGGTGGATTTTGTTGCTCTGTATTTGATTCATTGGGAGAAGATTCACATGACTTATCAACTGACACACATGCAGGAGATTAGTTCCATTAAAAGCAGGTTTCTGATAAAATATTGCACTAATCTATGCAATGGCCTTCTTGTGTCACGTTTGCTGCAAGAAATGACTAATCTGTGGTATTCCAAAAGTAAATAAAGTAGTTCTGAGTTTCTCATTTTAAAGCTCTAGCATACACACCCCTGATTATCTTAGCAATTTAGAAATCAAATAATGATAGGCTTAAAAGAAGATGGACTATACTACCTTGAAGGGTATTTTAATTTTTTGGGTATTTGTATTGCGCACCTAACACAGGGGTATCTGGGCGTATTCTTAATATCAAACTGTTACAGCAGTACAGCGTTAGTTAACCATCATTGTTGTAAAAGTAAGTTGTCACAGGGAAGTTAACATATGCAGAGGGAGCTGCATTCTAAAGAACCAATTGTTGCACAAGTAAAGTGATGGACCATTGCAGTTCCAAGACACTAGAACAGCAAATGATTTACCTCTAATTTATTTTGTTTTCCAGCAGCTGTAGCTAGTAGTAAAAGTGCTGCTGACTGTTTGTTTTGAATGAAATTTGTCCTCCCAATGTATTCCTCATCTATGACATGTAATGTCCACAGCTGTGCTGCTTGGGAATTTTTTTCGGCAGAGGGCGCCCTGCGTCGGTGGTCTCGGGTCGATGTGCCTCGAAGGCCTCCAATGAGATTGACTTCATCGGATGTTATATGTAGCACACACAGCGCCCGTAGCCTCAGTTCTGTTTTTTCCGCAAACGTGCTTGCTTCGTAGAACTCAGCACTCCTCGTGGTTACTGTTAAGTTACCCTATTATGTCTTCTTCTACCCCGACAACCCTGCTGTCTGGCTTCAAGAAATGTCAGGACTGCGGCTCCAAGATGTTGATCACGGATCTGTATGGAGTGCCTGGGTGAGAGCCACGCTACGGATGACTGTCCGAAGTGCCAGTCGTTGATTGCCAAGGCCTTGCGGGAACGTAAAGGGAAATTGAAAGTAGGAAGGGTGTCCAAGTCCTGTGAATACAAGTTGGCTGGTCTTTCGACCGACAAGTCGAGAGGTGACTCGCCTCATCAGGAGTCCAAGCGCTCCAGGTCACGCAGTTGTTCGGGCCACTCTCCCTCTTCATCGCGGCGGTCCAGGAAGCAGCGTCATTGTTCACCTTCCTCTTGAGACGACGCCTCATCGAAAAATGTGACCTACCCCACCAAATCCTGGACCCCCGGAGGATTGGGATGCTTTCCGGGTGCAGATGTTGCAGCTATTTCAGTCCCAGGGCACAGTTCCGTCCGCACCTTCTGACAAAGCCGGCAGGGTACGGTCTCAGCCGGATACTCGCGTGCCTTCGGGTCCGTGTGGACAGTTTGATAAACATCGGGAGCCTTCGAGCCCCCTTTCGGACAAGGCATCAGGTGTTCACCAGAGATGTGCCAGGTCCATGTCGTGGTCTTCGTCTCCGGCGAAACCTCAAAGCCCTTGAAGGTGTCGACACAAAAATCATCAAAGCCCTTGAAGGTGTCGACACAATCGGCACCATGCCTGTCGGGTGCACCTGTCAAGTCTTTGCCCCGGTCAGGCCCTCGCAGCAGTCGGCGCCGTCAGAGCCTTTGATGCCCTCAAGTCCATCTGGGCCGAAATTAGCGGTGGAGGTCCCTGTGACTGTGGAGCCTCTGAGGAAGGCTACTTCTAAGTCTATGAAGACTGTAGCAGCGAAGAGGTGGACTCCTCTCCTATGGAAGGACTTTAAGTCTCTCCAGGACATTTATGGGGACGAAGAAAGGTCTGAGGAGGATGTTGGTCCTTTTGGTCTTCCGTATGGAACTCCTGGTGTTTTCCGGAGTGCCATTTCTGAAGAGAGTTAGATGGAGGATCTGTGTCAGTCCCTGCATGATGCCAGTGGCCTCGACACTTCCCCTAAAATGGAATTTGGTAAGCCGGGGTCTGGGGGGGGGGGGGGGGGGGATAATGCTGACTCCTCTTATCGTAGATTGATGTTAGTTGTGGAGTACCTGGGCTGGTCCAGGCCTCCGGTGCAATTTGATCAAGAGGATCGTATAGATATTTTGGATCACTGACCCGTTTCATGTGACGTTGCAAAAGAGGGTGGCTGCTACTTGGAACACCCCGGAGAGTATTCGGCGGTGAAGAAGTCGTTAACAAGGAAATACCGCCCATCCAGTAGCGACCCCAGCTACTTGTCCACACACCCCACTACGGAGAGTTTGGCGGTTCAGGCGGCTATGGCTACCTTGAAGCAGGCAGCGTACCCTACCATCCCTCCTGACAGGGACTATGAGCGGATGGATGGATGGATGGATGGGCATGCAAGGTATTGTCTGCTGGGAGTATGGCGTTGAAATCGGCCAAATCCACCTTTGCCTTAGCAAAGTTTTCGCACACTGTGGAATTGCCTCTTTAGCGGCTGAGCATATTCCCGAAAGGGAAGAAAGGGATGGCTTTCTAGCTATTGTGAAAGATGGCAAGGATGCCATGTGCGAATCCCTTCAGTCTTGGTTGGACACTGCGGATAGTGTAAGCGGGTCCATGGCTACGAGCACCGCGATGCACAGGTTTGCATGGTTGTGGAAGTCTGGGTTTGCAGCAGATGTGCAGGCTCATCTTCTCAACATGCCCTTTGACGGATCTCATCTGTTTGGCAGCAAGGCTGACGAGAGCCTTGAGAAGTTGCAGACCTTCAAAGCAGTTGCCAAATCTTTGGGCGCAGCTGTTCGACAACCTCAGCCTTTTCGTCCTAGGAGACAACAATGGAGGGGTGGTTCCTTTTGCTACTACTCATTTGGAAGGGCGAGCGGATGGCTAGTCAGAGGGGCCAACGTAAGTTTCCTTGTGGTGGACGAGGTAGGGGTGCCAAGGCCACTCAAGCAGCAGCCTCTTTACCATCAGTGGTGTTGCAGCAAAACCGCTCTGAGGCCTTGTCTCATTGTTCACCGGTAGGGGGCATGCTGTCTCAACATCTAGAAGCTTGGCGAGCTGTTACTTCAAATGCCTGGGCTCTGGAAACAATAGCCCACGGCTACTGCCTTCCAACAATCCACTGGGGAAGCACTCTTTGAGGGCTCCGTATACGCTCCTTGTGCAGGAGATTTTGTCCCTGCTAGAGAAAGGCACTAGAGAACCAGTGCCTGTAGCAGAGAATTACAAGGGTTGGTATTCCCCGTATTTTTTTATTCCCAAGAAGGACGAAGGACGGAGGACTAAGACCTATCTTGGACTTGAGATACTTTAACAAGTTCCTCAGGCAGAACTAGTGTAAGATGGTCACTCTTTCTCAGATTCTTAAGACCCTCCAATTTCAGGATTGGTTGGGGTCATTGACCTGCAGGATGCTTATTTTCATGTGGCGATCCATCTCAAGCACAGGAAATTCCCGAGGTTCGCAGTTGGTGGCTCGCACTATCAGTTTCGGGTCCTGCCATTTGGGTTGACCTCCACCCGAGGGTCTTCACCAAGCTTGCAGTGGTGGCAGCATATCTCAGGAGAGGGGGATATTCACGCCTACCCCTACCTAGACGATTGACTGATCAGGGTGGATTCTCCCGAAGAAGCCTTGGACCATCTCAGTTACCCGCCTCTCCTTCCACAAACTGGGCGATTCCCTCAATTTCAAGAAGTCACATATGACACCTTCCCAACAGCTCCAGTACATCGGGGCTGTGTTGGACACGTCCTTGGATGTGCTTGCCGCCCAAGGTGAGGGCTCAACACATTCTCCAGGTGGTCTCCAAATTTCAACAAGCCCAGAGCCTTTTGACTCCATTGTCTGAAGCGGCCAGTCTGTGCTCTGAGCTCAAACTGCGTTGGTGGTGTGACTTGGTCACGTTGGGTCCTTTCCTCTAGACCACAGAGGCGAAGCGAAGGTGTAACGAGTCAGCGTGTCTGCGAGTTTGCAGGAGTGTTTTTGGAGCTGGTACCTAGCTGAGATCAGACCGGACAGAGAATGTAGACAGAGACTCACCCGCACCCTGTGTCTCTGGTAAACAGTCTGGCGGGTGCTGTCCTATCGACTTGCCACTTTGGTGAGGTGAGAGGAGTGAGTCATGAGACGAGGCTAGTAGAGGCCGCTCGCCCGCCCACTCACCACTGTGCTCTACTGTATACTTAGTGTTCAATACTGATATTGTCTCTCTGCCTTTCAGGTCTGCCTACCAATTTCTTACCCTAACGCAGATCTAGAGACTCCAACTACTTAGAGTATGTTAGGTAGTGTGAGCTCGGCCTGATTAGACACACCAATTAGACACGCTGTGTGGCGGATCATCAGTTTGATCTGTCTTGGATATTGGTTGGATATTGGCTGATATTGAGTGTGGACTACACATCCCTTTCTATCCAGGTGAAAGGCGGTAGGGACACTGAGAAGCCCTCTCACTTTGAACCCCCTAACCGGCGCCACTAGGGTGTACTAGTGCTATAGTGCAGAAAGACAGGTCTACTGGCACCTTGTGGGCATAATTTACTAGAGACTGCGGGGCCCCCCTTACTTGGTGGGTCCTTTGAACTGGGAATAGCATGACTTCGACAACCCCCCCCCCCCCCAATTATCCTCAAACTCAGACTGCGGGGCACCCTTTTGCTTCCCTTTGACCCGAGTACTTTGTGAACTTATTAGGATTTGTTGTTCTAAACATGCATGCTGGGCTACGGAGTCAAATGTGGATAAATACGCAACCAGGCCATACTGCAGTGGACTTCCTGAGAAATAAGGAGTCCACTACTGACTGGGAGAACCCGGCTGCCTCTTGGCTTGCCCAACCAATGATTTCTACCTCATTGTCTATCTCGTAATTCTATTGAATTAACAGGGAAAACTTTGGAGGACGTGAAGGCAAGTGGACAACAGGTCCAACCATTAACCCTTAAGAATATCGACCAATTTAATCCGGCATTTAACCATAAGGTAATTGTCCACGGCCCTAAAGAGTCAACCCACCCATACCAAAAAGAAATAGGCAGTTGATCAGGAAAAAGTGCCTCCTAATACCCCGAATAGTCAAAGATCGATCAAGCCGATTGTGGGACAAAGATTAATGGATCACTACATTCTAAAGTCAATTTCAACTAGTACCGAAGTGAAATTGCCCAAGGCCTGCGCAGAGCAAATGACATGTTAGACCACTGTGCAATGACGACCCAGGACATTTTTGGAGGACCGAATGAAATTACAGACATCCGTATTATTAAATGTGCTGACCATGCCATGGAATTCCCTAATATTGATGAAAATCCGGAGTGTGTTCAACCGACTTGTGATGCATCAATTCAAGATTCAGCAACAGCACTAACTAACATAATGGATGCCATTGATGGGGCCAAAACCTACCTCCAAGAAGCTTGTGGGTCGAATAACAGCTCTGTAGATCTCCAGGAACAAGCGGGTTCCCCAAGAATGCATCACATCCTGAAGGACCTTGATGAAAGGATCAGACACACCCACCCAACAGTCTCCGCTGTGAAAGTTGTCCTATGCTCATTTGTGGAACTATGTTATATGGGCTGAATTGAAGAACTCAGACTTATTGCGGAGGTCAATAGTAAAATTGACTGCATTGGTACAGAACTATTGGCTGAGATGAACAGTAAATTGGACTGCATTGGATCAGAACTCAGCCTCAGACCGATCAACTTTGGAACAACATTAGGGCATCTCAAGGGGCAATCACCCACCATAAATCCCTCAATGTCTGATATATCAGAAGAGATAATTGAAATCTCAGACAGTGCATAGTCATTAGAATGTTCTGCAGATGTAGCTATGGCCATTCAGCATATTGGGGAGGGAATTTAACTAGGAATGTTACTTTCTCTTCAAAACCCGATAAAAGGGCAATGAATACCCCCTAGTTTATGTTGAACCCGATAATGCAATGTCTAAGGGTTGACCGATTGAGGAAAATAAGTCTATGGAACCTCCATCCAAAGAGTACTCCCACAACGTAAAATGAGATTGATCAAGCGGAAACCCGCATTGAAAAGATCACGCGGTATATGCACTAAGTCATCGCATAACCCCTTGTTTAGACCTAATTTAGTGTCAATCACGGAAATTGGGCCAACCATGCCTGAGGCCTCTCTGAAAATTAAGCAGGTTGACTCGACTGGCCAAACTGATAGGGTGCCTATAAATAACATCTCGTATGTAAACACCCCGTGGGTGCAAGGAAGTGTGAGTGATTTGGAGACATGTAAGGGTCCTTGTATTAACGCCCTGGCCAACCAGCAACCCATTGGCCCTGCACCAATCGAGCACTTGATAGCTGGATGGGGATGTGCTACAGGGAAAATCAAAAAGGTTACAATGCTGGAACGAGAACCAGAAATATACCCATTTGCTGCTATGGGTCTGTTGCGGTCTACAAATGACCAACAGGCAGCATATAAGGAGAATTGTGGTATGCTAATTCCTGCCTCAATTTGGGGACCTGTTCAGGGATGCTCATCCTCTGCTACCAAATCTACTTCCTGAAGTGGTGACCTACCCAATCGAAAGTGGAATTGGGTGGGGTAAATTCCAGGAAGAGAATATTCCTCCCGCAATCCTCTATCCCACACTGTCCACAGGAATAAGAGACCTGGTACAGCGGCTCCATAAACACTTCAATATGAAAACTCAAAGGCATGAATTGTGTACAACGTGGGGGGCAAGGCGCTCTGGATAAGTTTTTTGAGAGAACCACAGGGTTGCTTGCGGTAG
This sequence comes from Ambystoma mexicanum, assembly GCF_040938575.1. Classification (NCBI taxonomy): domain Eukaryota; kingdom Metazoa; phylum Chordata; class Amphibia; order Caudata; family Ambystomatidae; genus Ambystoma; species Ambystoma mexicanum. The sequence goes on along the minus strand of NC_090938.1, from coordinate 106,406,445 downwards.
TCGACCATGCCAAGTAAACCACTGGCCCTAATCAGAATAAAGAGCCTGTTGGAATTGGCGGACCCGATCTGCTTAAACATATCGAATATCCTGACAATTTTTGCAGAGATCCGAGCTTTTACCCTGATTACCTCCCAGGGATATTTCCAGGGTTGCCTTTCTGGATAGGGAGCACTGAGACATAAGCCTCATATTCATTGATTTCCCCCTTGGTTAAGGAACTTATCCTTACCCAAAGTGGGCCCTTGAGGAATCTGGTCTTTGAAGTTGAATCTAGAACATCTATGGAGCTGGTGAATTTTGAGCCTCAAGGCAACCTATTAAAGGAAAATATTCCTCCAGGCTCTTTATTGGGCCATAAGCGGCTGGTAGGTGTAGCTAAACTAGAAAAGAAACTGGCTACAGACATTGATTGGGCAGCAATCATCGCAACCCTGTGGCAAAAACGTGTCCCATAGGCAGGCCTCTCGACCTGTCGAAGACTCTAGAAATAGTTATGTCTCAATTCCTGGAACACTAGAGGAAACCAACATTTAATGGGTAACCCTGCCTGCCTCTTGGATTTGCGAAAGGCTTACGCTGTGTCTTCAAGAGATTTGGATGACCTCTACCCTCACCTTTGATGGCTATCGGCTCCATGATCAGGTGTCTGATCTGAGTGTGGGGGGCAGGCCAGCAGAGGGAGAGGGGGAGAGTCTCCTGACGGTTGTGGGTAACTGTCTGGGTTTTAATGGTTCTGTCCTATTGGGTCACCCTTTTGGGGCATTGGGGGTAGACCTATATCTGGTGATGGTGTTCTGAGGCTAGTATAAATATTTACTGTCATAGTGGAATGTCTCCGGTGGAAGTGTTTGTAACAACTGTGTCACGTAATAACTGAACGGGCACTGGAAAATGAGAATGGTAGAATTTTGGTAGCCAGAGACCTGAATGCCGATTGTAAGTTCGAATACTCTCCATGGGAAATCTGCACAATGGATCTGGCATTAAGGGGCACATCGTGCAAACAAAAACTGGGCATTTCTTGGTATATGGGGCTGGGAAACATGGGCCTACTTATATTGGTGGGTCCTGATAAAGAACAATCTGGGGAAACTGCCTGGCATACCTGACGGCGCGGAGAGAGCTCCTCCACTCTGGACTAATATTTTTCTTGATTTCCCTATGAATAGATGTACCTCCTTTAAGGTCACTACTAATGATTGAAGTGACCATGCCATTCTAACAGCACATTTTAATCTGATTGTAACCAATAGGAAATATATTTCACACCTACAGGTCGCAGCTAATATGTTTGGAAATGCGGTCAGATGGACACCCAGAAATATTGAGGCTTTAAACCATAATCTGAGCACCCAGTTTAACAAATCTACCCTGGAATGAAAGTTAAACACCTTTAACCTTCCTGCGATTACGTCCCTGATAGATGCTGCGATTAGGGACATAGGTCAACGACCAAATAAAACAATACCTAACCCCCAACATACCCATTGCTGCAATCAGGAATTGGCCCTGGCTAAAACCCACATGAGAAAGGAGATTCGTAGATTTAAGATCTTAAAACTTGATGCCTTACAGATCAATATTCTCAGATTGATCAAGCAAAAATATATAAATATTTTCGTAAAAATATAAAATACCGACTCTTACAGCAAGATGCTGAACTCATGTTGGAGATATTAATTAAGGCGTATGTGGGCGCATTCTGGACAATTTTGAATCGCCAAGATACCACACATGTCATTTCACAATTAAACCCAATCTCTGAACAAGAATGGCTAGAATTCTATGGTAATAGATTTGGGCCTAAGATGACACCTGGGGGGAGGGAGCCAGAAGAATGCTCTGCCAACGGTATTTGAGATAAATGGAAGCTCACCTTTGAAATTGACAGAGTACTGGAGCTAATCTCGAAATGTAAAAGGTTGCGTGCCCGGGACCTAATGGCCTTACCAATAATACATCCAAGTCAGACCCTAACTTTTGGGCTAACCACCTCTTCTATGAATTCAAAGACATTCTAATGACTGAGATTTGCCCCCCATTTCGGACTACAGCCCATATAATCCAAATCTTCAAGTCTGGTAGCAGATCCAAAGAACTAGCGGCCTATTCCTTTGATGCAGACTGCAAAATCTTTTCTGCACTCCTACTGTCACACCTAGAAGATTGTGAAAAACCATTCCATCTGCTAAGCATGTTTCAAACAGGCTTTCGTAAAGGGCCACTCCACAAATATCAATGGTAGTGTAGTAAAATACATCCATGATGATGCATGGAGGAGGGTAGAAGGGCACTACTTTTATGGCATCGGTTGACCTATCCGCAGCTTTTGACTGCAACAAATTGTGGCATAAATTAGACCTATGGGGCTTACCAAGGGGTGTTCAAAGTTCGTCGAAGGTGTTTACAAGAATGCTGGCATACGGGTTAGGCTTAATCGGAAGGGTGATATGTCTGCTAGATTACAAACGTATTGTGGGTGAGACAGGGCTGCGTACTGGCACCCTGGATCTTTAACCAGTACCTGTCCTATGTGACCGAGTGCCTGACTAAAGAGGGGTTGGTAGCTCCAAGAGTGGGCCTAAGCAAGGTTGTTTGGCTGGCTTATGCCGACGACTTCTTGTTGTTCGATTCGACCAGAGTGGGCCTGCAGCGCCTTCTCGCCACCTTTGCAAAATATGCCATGGATAATGGCCTTGTCAACCCGAGCAAGACTAAAATCCTTGCATTTGCAAAGGTAGAACGTACAAACTCTCCTACCTGGAGGGGTGTAGGGTGGGCATCTCCCCTAATGTGACCTATCTGGGCTATCATGTTGGGGCATATAAGGGGACCAGTGGTCATTTGGAGATTCTCGCACACACAGCTAAATTATTGGGAAAGCAGATATTAAAAATCGACGATAAATATGGGAGATTCTTTATAAAGCCTGCACTATTTTTTTAAGGGAAGATGGTCACTAAACTGGTTTATGGGTTGGAATTGTGTTCTGATGCAACAATGCACAAGTTGAACCAAATAAAGTGTAAACTGGAGATTGATCCTTGGCATCCCCAACGCTGTACCCATAACTGCTATCCAGTATGAGTTGGGGTATATCTCACTATGGGCCCGTGTCCAGTGGAGGATGCTCACGCTATATGCCAAAATTAAGTTCCCTACCGCAAGAACTCTATATGAGTTGGTAGGGAATTACATAACGACCTGGATTTTTACTAAAATTTGGCAACAGCTGTGAGATCCTTCAGATTATAGATTCAAATTTGGTCACCTTACTTAGCAACCTAATGCTAACCAAAAAAAAAGTTGCTAGATTACGATTGGATCACCACGGTAAAAACTTTCCACTCATATAAACCAATGAGTGAACGATCTATATAAGAAAAAAGGATCCCTCTCCAAAATTCTAACCCTGTTCCCAAACCGATATTATCGTGGCCTGCTGCTGAGCCTATGATTGAATATCCTACCTACCAAGGACATCCAGTGTTTGGTAATAAAATTGCGGCAAAAAATGTCGGTGGTCAAAATAAATCGCAGCAAAAATACTGTGGTTTGACCCATTATACCATTTGAGGGGAGCGAGGGTTGCAGGGGTGTCCCCCGCTCCTCTTTAATGGTATGATGCGTCCAGGGATTGCAGGGGTGTCCCCCGCATCCTTTACATGATTGTGGCGGCAAAACCACAGCATTTTTGCCGCAATATTTTGTATTCACATCCATTTTTGACGAGATTTTAATATGTGGAACCAGACATCCTACTTAGAAAAAATGTAATAAACATAGAGGAAAGACTATGTAGATTCTGCAACCTAGAACTTGAAACAGCCAAACGCCTTTTCTTGAATTGTGTACAACTAAGTGACTTGATGAACTATTTATTTGGGTTCTCTGAAGGATTCATATTCCAGTTATTCCACAGATCTGGTCTGGAATCGCTGTCTAAAGGTGCAAAACATGCAAGAAGTTTTGGCTCTAGCCGGATTTCTTAAGGGCCTCAAACTGGATTGTCTTAGATAACCTAAGGGGGTATGATCCTTGGAAGCATCCTCCCTTGATTTCTGCTGCTTTTCTTTGATTATAATACTCTGCTTCAACCATGTGCTTCTGTCTGTATTGCCTTTTTATTACAAATTAAGTTTTGTGTTAAGGTTATTGTATTCATATATCCTCACAGTGAGTTATTTTACTTTGGAGTTGCATAGGAATTTTTTTGATCTTTTCCTTGCTATACCAGTAGATTTGTATCTCTTTTCCAACACGTCTCCTTTTTATACTATTATTTTTTATATTTGATAACTGTTTCCAATATGAATTTTTGTTTAATTATGTCACACTATGTATATACTTTGGTAAAGTATTTTTTACTTTTGTTTTTATGTTGTAAGTTTTGTAAAGGTTTGATTAAACCTAATACAAAATAAAAATAAACAAAATGGGAAGTATGCTTGTGCCCGTACCCTGCTGCGCCAAGATAGATAAGTAACAAAATTGAAACAGCGGTTGTAGCTCAAGTACAATTTTAATTTTTTAAGTACAAATTGTTTAGCAGACTAGAGTAAACAGAGGCACACGAAGATAAGAATTTGTGTGCAGCCAATGTAAACATGACGCTTTTTGAAAACAGTACTTCATTAAGGTGCCGTGCACTACAGGCACCTTGTTACAATCACACTGGGGGCTTTTTAAATTGATAATGACGGCTTTAGTAACAGCACGTCTTAGTTGCTGTGCGCTGCAGGCACTGCGTTAGTCAGAATAGGAGCGGTCAATGCAAAAATAAAGGTTTTGCAAACAGCACTTTATAAATTTGGCGGGTGCTGCAGGCACCGTGAAAAATTTGAAATGGCAAGAAATGTCGTGATTGGGCATCCAGATTATATGAATAGGCTCAACTAGATTTAAACGGATGGTTATACTTCAAATATCTATGCTTTACAACATAGGTGGGATAGAACCCAGGAATTGCCTGACAAAATATAAAAAATTGTACCGTTTAAGGGGAAACCACATCATACAAAATGCACGAGTTGTTAAGGTGTTAAGATATGGTTGAAACATGTTTTTAATACGGGAGAAGTGGTTTACACACAAAAGAAGTCACTTTCCGCAATACCTGCCTAATAACCGAGTAGGTTTATACATATGATTTATTTTTTTCAATGTGTTTCTTTTTTCCATTCATTGTCTTCTTTGAACAAGAATAGCCCGGATTTGAGAAAGGCGCAGCATATATGCCGAAACACGTGTCATCCGCAAGGGGCTAAGAAACAGAATAAACTGAACAAATTAAAACTCGAGCTACAACGGCTGTTTCAATTTTGTTACTTATCTATCTTGGCGCAGAATGCGGGCACAAGCATAATTCCCGTATTATTTACAGACAGAGTTGAGGGACTCATTGTCTCTGTCGTGGCCTTCACCCATGCGACAAACAATTGGCTAATGTAGGAAGAACTACAAATATATAAAAGTACGATAATCACAAAGAACAAACATAAGTCGCGCAGGTACAAACAGAAGATATCTTCAAGAAAAGTTCCTCAAGGTCTAAAAAATAAACAAGCCCAGCTTTCGAATTCTTAAGGTCGCTCAGCCTCATGGCAGCTTGCATTTTTCTGGTGCCAGTGGCCCGGCTAAGAATGCAATCCCTTCATTGGGCCCAGTTCTCGGGCAATATGTCGGATCTCCTTCATGTTCCGGCAAGGTCTCCCAGGATTTTCTGTAGTGGGCCAGAGAGTAAAATCTCATGAAGGGGGGGGGAGCCTTTTTGGCAACTGTAGCCGGATGTAACGGTAGTGACGGACGCTTACCGCACGGGGTGGTGGGGGGCTCATGCCAACGATCTGACTATCAGCGGTCGTTGGTCTCCATCGGATTTCAAACTACACATCTATCTTTTGGAGCTGAGAGCAAACAGGCTAGCACTGAAGGCTTTCATGCCGTCTGTACAGGGAAAGAATGTCCTGATAATGACGGACAACACAGTGATCATGCATTAACTCAACAAAAGAGGTGTGGGGTCCCTACCTTTGTGCAGTGAGGCAATGCTGCTATGGTTCTGGGCAATTCATGAAGGAATCTTCCTGGCAGCGGTTCATCTGGCCGGAGAGGAGAAATGGCGGCGGAAGCTCTGAGCAGGCAGAGCACAGACTCCCACGAGTGGGAACTACCCCAGGAAGTCCTTAAAGAGATCTTCGCCCTTTGGGGAACCCCACAAGTGGACCTGTTTGCGACCGGTGCCAACCGGAAGTGCGAAAGGTACTGCTCAAGGGAATTTCCTCAGAGAAGCTCCAGAGACGAGTTTGTCGTGGATTTGTTATTCCCGCTTCTGTATGCGTTGCCTCAGATTTCCGTCACTCCTCAAGTTCTCAGGAGGTTACAACGGTTCAGGACCTGCATGATCCTCATTGCTCCGGATTGGGCCAGGAGAGCATGGTACCAAGACCTTCTAGACATGTCCATCTGTCCTCCAATATGTCTTCGCCAAAGAGTATCTTCTCTCGTGAGAGGAAGGTTGGGTTTTCCCGCCAGAGGTCCAGACTCTCAACCTTCAGGCAAGGTTTCTGAATGGCTGAGATATAAGGATTGGGACCTCCCGGATGATGTGGTGGAGGTGTTGTTTTCGACAAGGCAGCCGGCAACAAAGTCCCTGTACCGTTGCCCATACGTATTGCGACTGGTGCAGAGGAAAGAATGTTGATCCTTTTCAGTGCTCAATTCCGGAGGTTCTCTCCTTCTTTTCTTTGGCCCACAGGGGGCTTCAGGTGGGAACCATTAAAGGTTACCTGGCAGCGCTTTCTATCTTAAGCGCTCGTTCACGGAATGCTCCCATTTTAAGATTCCACTAATCAGTTCTAAAAGGGCTCACAATGTTCCAGCTGTCGCCTTTTCCTGTGCCGGTCTGGGACCTTAATTTGGTCTTAGTTTCTGATGGGTGCTCCGTTTGAACCTTTGCACTCTTGTCCATTGACATTTAAAACTGTTTTCTTGGTTGCAGTTACATCTGCTCGAAGAGTGAGTGAGTTGCAGGCACCTTCTTCTAAGCCACCCTTTACTTTGTTCCACAGGGACCGGGTTGTATTGAGAGTATGTCTGTCCTAACTAAGGTAGTGTCAGAATTTATTTCAAGTCAGAAGGTGGTGATCCCTGATTTCTATCCTCCTCTGCATTCTAGTAAGGATGAGGAGAGACTCCATAGGTTGGATCCTAGGAGTGCATTGAGCTTTTATCTTTCTCGAATGTCCAAAATCAGAGTGGAGGACCAGCTCTTTGTGGGGTATACTGGACACCGATTGTGCCAGGCTGTTTCTAAACAGACCATGTCTAGGTGGATCATCCTCACTATTTCGGAATGCTACAGGTTTGCTGGCAAGGACCCTCCTGAGGGCTTGCAGGCTCATTCCACCAGGGGCATGGCTACATTGACAGCCCTGCACAGGGGTGTGCCGGTAAAGAACCTCTGATGCTGCAACGCGGTCTTCCATACACATGTTTGTTAAGCATTATTCCCTGGATACTTCACATGCTCAGGATGTTGCCTTTGGTAAGGCAATGCTTTACTCTGCCATTTAATTGAGTATGTCCAAATTCTTCTCCCTCCTCAACTCAGATACTGCTTTGGGAGTCTCTCATAGATGAGGAATACGTTGGAGGACGCAATCCATTCGAAGAACAAGGTACTTACCAACTGGTAACGTTCTTTCGACTGGATGTTCCTCCAACGTATTACTCATCGCCCTCCCAGCCTACCCCGCTTTAGAATTTCCCATGCCATTACACCTTTCGTTCCAACGAGGCTAAGTGCAGTCGAGGCTGTATTATAGGCACGTGTGCCACAAGTTGTGAGGGAGAAAAAACGTGAAATGAGGCTACATGTGCCGTGCATGCTACTTATAACATCCGATGACGTCACCCTTGACGGAGGCCTTCGGGGGACATCGAGCTGGCAACATCGACACAGGGTGCCCTCTGTCAAAAGATTCTGAAGCAGCACAACTGTGGACATTACTTGTAATAGATGAGGAATAAGTTGGAGGAACATCCAGTCGAAGGAACGTTACCAGTTGGTAAGTAACTTGTTCTTCTGTAGACCGTTTGATGGCTTTATAAATCAGATAGTTATTCACCTTTTGACCAGCAGGCCGTGCAGTGAGACCAGACTTGGTCAGAGATGCTCAAAGCTCCATTCAGTTAAAGCATAGAGGACACATTCTGTTCCTTTTGCAGTTGTGCATCCCCCTAGCCAAGAGCCCAAGATAAATACTGTTCCCTCAAAGTTCAGCCAAGTGGAAACAAAAACATTTTTGGCCTTAGCTCTGTGATTAAAGGAGAGAAGGCGAAGCAAATATATATTTTAATCTGGTGAAAAACATGTCTTGTGCACAGAAGACTTTTGGACCTAATGTCGGCTCACCATCGTACCGATCCTAGAATCCCTACAATTGATGAAGCACAGGGGAAGGAACTTGAGTTCCTTGACGAAAATATTGACTTTCAGTATTCTACTTTCAGTGACGGATCTTCAGTGTTCCTGTTGGTTTTCAGGGAGTCCTTGTCCATCCAATGTGTTATGGGAGAGGAGTAGTCATTTAAAGTTTTAGCTGTAAGCGCCCTAATGCGCAAACTTGGTGAGGATGTGTGCTTCATTGGCATAGTTGAACAAGAGAACCAACTCTGATAGATAGGGTCAGACATGAGGTGCATAGAACTATTTTAAAAGGTGAAGGTGCCAAACCATATAGTACCAGATAAGACAGTCATTCTCCACTATTTGGGATCTGTTAAATGAAGATAATCTAATCGAACATGGTGTCATGGAGGCTAATGGTGCCAGATTGTCTCGGGCAAGATGATGGTAGATGTTTTGATGGCACCAATTGGGCCTTGATCTTGGTGGACATGCTGCTGCCATCCGCATACTTCCTTAATTGGTCAAAAATAGATGGGTTTACCAATTTCATAGTACTGTTTGGTTTGAAGCCTGATTGAAAAGGTTCTGGGATTTTTTGCTCCACACATGTCTGGCGTTTGACCCACTTCAGTTATTTCACAAGGGATGGTAACTGGGAAATGTGTCTAAAGCTTGTCAACTTCTGTGATCTTTGATATCTTGGATACCATGTCATGACTGTGAGAAGAATCAAACCTGTACACAATAGCCTTGTTAAAAAGAGGAAATACCTCTTTGATATGAAGTCTGCTCTCCTTGCAGAGGAGAGCAGCAACACTGTAGCACGCACGACGCCCAGAGCCTCAGTTCGTTTTTTCTTTCATTCATGCACCTATCTTCTGAGATGACAGGTTTATGAAGTACTTGATGGCTGGGAGGAGTTGAAGATTCTGAGCTTTGCTTGTGCATGGGAGGGCTGATGAGGGCATGATGCTGGTTGTGGAGCTGTAGCAGTGAAGTGCTAGGGTTTCGCCGGCCAGACTTTGCCGTTTCCCAGTCTCCTGTGTTTCTCAGTTGAAGACTGGGTCAAAATTTGGAATACATCTATCCCCCGGGAGAGGGAAAGAATTAAAGAATTTATCCATTGTCAATTACCCATCCTATATAGGAACAGTGAAGCCCCCACTCTGAATATGGATCATTAGATGCGAAACGCGTTGGTCATTTGTAAAATCCATAAAGGGCTTCCCTGGAGGGAGCTGATCACCCCACGAGACAGTCGTCTCTGATAATTGACATGAACACTGGAACAATTGTATGATTATTGTAATGCCTGCGTCATGCTTTTTATGTTTAATTAGTTGAATTTGTTAGAAATTTCATTTTGGAAAAAAAACTGTGATTGATCAATTAAAAATGAACCATATCTCTAAATATTGTTGGAAATGTTGTTTTACACCTTTGGTCTATTGAAATACACACTTTTCATTGAATGTACCACTGAAAAATAACCATCCCAAATTCTGAAAAAGATTTTCTGAAGTTATCTGCATCGATTCAAGCCCTTGGTGGCAAAAATCTGATTGTGGCAATAATTGAATCATTGAAATTAGGTTCATTAGGAGTGCATCTGGGCTTACTGCATAGCAATACACAGTTCAGGTTTTGGGCTCATATAGTGCACATCAGATCAACACCGACTTTTATCAATTTTGTCTGGGAAGGAACTATGTGTTATGATGGATTTCTAGAATCTGGCCTGATGCAATTCTTTATTTAGTAGACACCCTAGTTATAGTGAACAGGAGAACTGAGAGGTTAGCCAAAGCCCAATCATGCTAGCAATGGAGAGGATTCAAAGCTATTAGAGCGTGAGTGGGGGCAGCGGTCCACAATGTGTCCACATAGTGAAACACAAACTTAATTTTAGACCGGAATGTATAAAAATGCAGTTTTTATTTTAGGCATCTAATAAACACAAAAATGAAAGGGGCAGGTGTTAATATCGCACAACACTCAAACATTTCTGAGGCTTGTGGATCTGCTTAGTTGCATACTTTGCATAGGCAGACATACAGTGGTAGGTGCAGAGTATTGCACATGATTTTGAAGTTCGAAAAGGCACGTTGACTGGGTGTGTTGGTAATAATATCCCTAGTTTGACGTCTACTATACCCATGAGCCCTCATGCGTTAAGGTCCTTGTGATTGTCCTTTTCCACCCAATGCTTCTCCATAGTGTGTGTATGGATGTATAGTATAACTTTTGGGCTGTATGTAATTTACTATGGCAGCGCACAGCTCCTTATGGGCAGTGTTGCTGGGTTGCCTTTGGGATTCCCTTTTTAATTTCTCTTGATATCTTGGGTGAACCACTGTTCCCAAGAGTGAAGTGGGATGTCCATACCCTTTACATTTGATATGAGACCAGCACACCCCACCTTATGTGGAGTGCTGGAAGATGCTCTGTATCCCCTTTCTCACTGTCCTGGTACATTTCTTGTTACAATATTAAATTAACTTGAATGGCTCTTGGCAGTGGTTATATCTTTGACTTTTTTGTCTTATTACTCGCAGGCTGTCAAATCAGTCGCAGTAATGTATAGGACATTCACCATTCTGCTAGAATGGTGGCTTGCTTATTTTTCACTATTTTAAAGTATCCTTGTTTCTTGGGTCTTCTGCCGTCCTAGGCAGCAAAGTTACTGGTTGAAGTTTTGTCTTCGGTGGCGTTGGGACAGTTTTTCTGAAATCAAACTAAGGGCTTAGTAAAACCATTCAACTGAGACAGTAAACGACTCAACACTCTTAGTATAAGGCTGTACCACCTGAGTATATGGAGGCATAGACGGAGCAGCCAGGCTTATCTTAGGAGGGAGAGAGGGCTGTAGAATCAGTACAAAGAAATTTTAACACACACAGTCCGAAGATACACAACCACTATGTGTTGTACAAATGGTTTATGTAAATACAAGTAGGTCCAGATAAATTTTGGGGGAATGAATACTATCAATTTATATGTAAACACAATTATTTTTTTTTTATTGTATATGGTTACAAAAATATAACCTTTCTCAAATCAAGTAAAAATATTTATACAATAGACAAACATTCACATCCTAACTAGTTCAAGAAATGTTTTTAACAATCTTTTAAAAAAACATTTTTAAAGTCCTATCTTACAGTTCTCAAGCATCTTAACAGCAGCGAACGTCTTTTGATGCGAGTGTCCATCAATCAGGCTTTCCCATAAATGGTTGTGTGCCCAGTATGTTACGTCGGACACGAATCTGCTGAGAAATTGATGCCTAGAATTTCTCGTGCCTGCACACTCCATCAGATGTTTGATTGTTTGGTTTTCAGGTTTGGCACACAACTGACAGACTTACCGAAGAAACGCCCAACCCTCTTCTTGCCAAAGTTTCCCCAGTATGTAGGATGTTCAATCTCAATCTGAGAAACATATTCCTTATGCTCCAGTCTAGGGATTTTGAGATATTTGCTGAGGAAGCCCAGTTTCCTTTCTGCTCTTTGGGTGTTTGGGTGTGGCCCTGATCTTATTTTCTCAAGGGTCCTGATCCAATCCATTTCATCGCATTTTTTTTTTTTGGCCTTTAATGGATTTTCCTCCAACAATTGAGTCTATATTCGCCCACTCCTACCATTCCTCCGCCAATGAGTCAAGCCTAACAAACAGGTGTGAATTCCCGGCCTCCTCATATCTGTGTAATGCAAGATCAACAGTTTCCATTTTGCTTGAGATATGAATGATCTTAGGCCCAGTTCAAATCTGATATCCATCGATATACTCATTGGTAGGCCCAAGGCTTGTTTCCACATTGGACCTTCCCATTTTTGCCAAAATGTATTCCACAGTTGAGGTTTAGCTTCTAGCCCATATAATAAAACAGGAATAACTTTGGCCTGATAAAACTGAAGGACAGGTATGAGTGAGAATTTACCGTATTTCCAAAGGATTTTTTTCATCTGAGCTGCTAGGGGTTTTATTTTTATCTCAAGGTCAGACTCTACCTTGCATAATGCCGGTGTGGCATAGATTTTATATCCCAGGTAAACCAAATCCTCCACCCTTTTGATTGCCCCCCCCCGCCCCCAATTGACCATCCTGGAAAAAACATTTTTTTATTCCTTTGCCTAAATACCAACACCCTTGATTTGTTGGGATTCAGGGATAGCCCATTTTCAACTGCATAATTATGGATACCATTGAGTAGATGTTGAAACCCAATAGCTGATTTGTATAACACTACCACGTCATCGGCGTAGGCCAGCCAATATATTTTCTTACCATTTAAAGAGGGACTGGCCAACGCCGCAGATGCTAGAAACTCCCCCATATCAGAGGTATACAAATTGAAAAATAAGGGGGCCCCAAGACAACCCTGTCTGACCCCCCCAAGTTAACTTTCACGGGTTCTGACAGATGACCCTCCGCATCTAATCTCACCCCGATATCATTGTCCTTATGGAATTCTATAAGCATTGCCAGGAGCCCCTCTGGGATGCCTTTTGCTCTTAGTTTCATCCACAACCATCCCTGTCCACCTGGTCAAAGGCCCTTGAGAAATCTATCCAGGCGCCATAGAGTTGCTCACCTCCCTTCACATGCGTTTTTTAACTCGGGAGATTTAATGCTATGCCATTCACTGCCGTTGAGTCCCCTCCTGAACCCAGTTTGACATTGTGAGAGCATTCTACCTTTTTTTCCCAAGCTTCTAGTTCCCCCAACAATATTTTCATAAAAATCTTGCTGTCAATATCCAGCAAGGCGATAGGGCGATAATTTTTTGCCGCCTCCCTATCGCCTTCCTTGAATAATGGGATAACTGTAGCGGTGCGCCATGATGTTGGTAGTTGTCTAAGCCAGGATCTCCCTAAAATACCAGTTGAGCAATCTTGCCCATAAAGCTGTATTGCCCTTCAGGACTTGATAAGTCAGCCCGTTAGGCCCTGCCGCCTTCGAGGACAAAGCCTTCCTAATGATGTCTTCGATATCCGGCGTATTGAGATTAAGCCGCCATTCTGCCTTAATATTATAGTCACACACTGTTCTTACTGGTTGACCAAAGACTGACTTTAGGTATTTAATCCACTCATCTTCGGGTAACAAATTTCACAATTGGGTGGTTTTTCCCCCTCCATTTCATGCATGGTGTCCCAAAGCCCCTTGGCATCTCTCTTGCCTAAGACCTCCAATATATGCTTCCCATCCTGTTGGTAACTTTGTACATTCCTAGCCACTGACCATTGTTTCTACCTGTTTTTAAGCAGACTTATTTGCACCCCTTGTTCAATTTTGCTAATGAATGGATCTTTTTTTATAAACCTCAGCCTACTGTTTAATTCTTTTTTTTTTTTGGCCATCGTTTCTTCATCATACACGTGACGGTGGACATGCTGAGGCCCACCCCAATTGCTTCGGGGGACAAATTTGCCAAATGAATTTAATAAAGCCAGCCGGGGAGCAGTTCTCTCTTTGTGCCATTTCTTGGATTGCAGAGAGCCTGTCATTTAAATCAGCTCCACCTGCTTTATATTTCATTAGGCGTACTTTGCCTTTCCAAGCTATTAGCCTCTGAGGCATCCGTGGCAAAGTTTCTGCTGAGATTTCTGGAAAGAAAAGTTCCAACCTAAGATGGTCACTACCGCATCCATCTTTTATATCCAGATTTACTTTCTGTTTGAAAAGACCACCGGATAAAAAAAGATAGTCCAATATTGAGGCAGACGTGCCCTGAATGTGGGTTGGGTTAGCAGGAATGTCCCCTGGAAGACACCCATTTGACATTTTCAAACCCCAAACATTGATCCACTCTACCCAAATGTGGCCATTTTTGGAAGTTGTTTTCCCCACCGATATTCTCTGATTCTTTGGGAGATCAATACATTGTGTGTTAAGGTCGCCCCCTAGTATTATATCCGCCCGTGGAAAAGCAGATTTCATATCACCTTAAGCCTTGGCTAAAGCATCAAGGAATACAAGGAGCTCTGTATTAAACAGATTCCAATAGATATTACAAAAAATCAATGTTCTATCACTCTTCCCATTTCTGAATGTGGCCTTACACATTTGTAACCCTTGAAAAAACCCTTCAGAGGAGACAACATCCTTACATTTTGAATTTTTGAAGGCGATGAACACAATTATAAAAACACACTGTGCTTTAAAGTACACAGACCAAAGCATATGCCGAATTTAGAATACAAACAGTAGCCCGAGGGAAGTCGGTCCTTATCAAAAAACATTTAGTATAGGCCACACCTATTCATGGGGAGTAAAACCATGCTTTACTTTGAGATTGTTACAGTAATTAAAGGGTAGTAGACCCTTTGTACAGTTATACAGTAACACTCGACAAGGAAATTGCATAGTAAACCAACTTCAAAGTATACTTTTCTGAATAGTGGAACATAGATTCAAAGGAACAGTATACACCTACTTCTTTTGTGATGTTATACTAGTTGAGTAAGACCTTTTTGGTCTAGTATACAATTAGTTGCTTTTCAGCTCAGTGGAACATAGTCTAAGATACGCAAGAACTCTGTACTAATTTTGGATGCACAAGGCAGTCCAAGGTCAGCTACACCTAAAGGAACACTTTTCAAGAATGGCACACAGCTATTCTAGCCATGTAAAACCTAATATTGTAATATACTGACAGTTGCTTTTCATACCAGTGCAACAAAGATGAGGTAAGCAAGAACTCACATGTTTTAGGATGGCACACAGCTAACACAAGTTAAGTGAAACATATTTACTTTATAAAGAAGCTAACAGCAATTTACCTAAGGCAGACCTATTCTAGATGGGCTAACAGCAAGTGAGTGGAAGCAAGACCCAATTGGGGGCACTCATACATTTATCCAGGCAGGAATAGTAAAGTGAAACCAACAGCATTACTTTTGGGGAAGAGGCACAACCAATTCATAGGTCAGTAAATTAACCTTCTATATAGTTTTCAGAATAGTGAAACACGCATAGTTAGTTACCAACCTACTACTTTTACAAGTAACCTTTTAAACACTTTATTTTCATGGCAGAACCCTTTCCTTTGCCAGTCCTTCCCTTATTCTATAGTATGAGTTCAATCGAAGGCAGTAGAGGGACCCAAGTGGTCTATGTGCCAGCTTTAGGCAAGGTGAGAGAGGGTTCAGTTGCAGGCAAAGTCAGAGTTTCAGAGGAAGATTGTTCAAACAAGTATTTCACTTTAAAGTTAGTTGAGAGTCCAGGGACTACAGGGAAGGCACCGTACGAGGATACCGCAGCAGGGCTGGGTGAACTGCATGAGTGTTGTCCCAATCACAGAAAACGCCAAAAAGCTATACAGAAATCACAAAGGCTTAAAGTAGGTAAAATAAACCGGCCAACATGGTACCTGAGCACAGAAGAGTTGCAGCAGGGAGACTTCAGGATCTGCAGCCAAAAACTCAGTCGATGGATTCCTTTGTCAAGAAGGCAGCACTTTGGGAGGACTTTTGCAGCAGGGATCACGGGAGAAGGCTCCAGGCAAGAGTTTCCTTGTGGATGGATGCAGCTCTAGTTTTGGCACCTGTTCAGGAGCCAGGAGAAAACTTAATATTGCTGGTTGCATTCTCGTTGTTTGCAAGGTCCAGCACTTGTTGAGGGGACTTTTCGGACTCTATTCACGTCTCTGGAGGTCTAGCAGGGATGCCCACCAAGTTTCAGCAAGATTCGGAAGACCATGCACTGCACGCACTTATCTACGTCCCTGGATATTGGGGTATTGCAGCCCCACTGAATCACATGCAGTACCCTTAGGGACCACCACTTACAATTAGGACTACAGGTGTAAGCAAAAACCAAACTTTGGTATAAGTCTGTACTACACAGTTTGTGTTAGCGAGCTGAGCAGCCAGGCTTATCTCAAGAGGGAATGTGAGCAGTACAAGGATGTTACACAGAGGTCATATAATCAGTGTGGTTCAAGTGGACACTTACACCCAAGGTTTCTTGGTAAAACACTTGTTAATTTATGACACAATCATTTAGAAAACATTCACTAGAAGGAGGCAACTTAATATTATACACAAACACAATTCAATACCAAACCAATATGTTTCTGAGCAAATTAGGCTCCCCTGAAAAAAGGAGCAAAATGGCATTTCAGTTACTTTCAATGGGGGTAAAAAGGCACAAGTTAGCAGAATAGATCACAAATACTTTCTTAGGCGGTGCAAATAGTTTTAGTTCACTAGAGGACTCGATTCAGTTCAATGGGCCTCGGCCAAAGTCAATAATAACTTTAATGTGACATAGTTTAAATAATAAACTTTACACATGTTCATCTAGATGATAAAACCATACGATAAATACAATTTCAATACAATATATACACTAAAAATCTGAATTCAAACAATGCAAAATTATGAGTCATTCACTGTCTCTTAAATTCATCATCGACAATTTAAGCCAAACATACTAATCATTCTTGCCTCATAGTCATGGACATTATCACATACATTATGATTCACTTAACAATATCACAATTTCCATATAGGGGCAAAACCTGGCCAGCTCCTAGCAGTCATTATATAGATATACCCAACTTAGCTTCTACCCTTAACCAGATAGTATAGAGAGCAGTTAACAAGCTTATGCTATTGGTGTTAATACAATGATTCCAGAAAAGCATGTCCCCTATGGTTTCCCTATTATGTACATGCTTTCCCAGATGAATAGTTATATCATCTATCATTGCCAAACATTCCGTAAGCACATGCTTAGCTGTCTCAAGGTATTCCTGATTCTTACAGAGACGGCAATAGCGTTGATCTTTGGGTAACTTATCTAACACCCCGTAGTCATCTTTATGGGAAGATATTCAATTCTTAGTAGAAGTATAAATCTCCTGAGCCTAAGGGACGGGCATAGCAACAGATATTTCTGCGTTTTCTTAAATAAGTATAGTCTCTTTTGCTCAAAACAATCTTTTTAGCTTGCGTAGACGGTCAAAATTTTCAAGCCAGTCCCACAGCTCTAACCGTCTCCCCATAAGAGATTGCATGGCTTCAGTATATAGCCCTTCACGATGTCTCCAACAGATGTCTTTGAGTAACTGATCCATTTGATTTTTAAATTCACTAATGGAAACCTCTTTGTTACTTTTCAAAGAAAATGACAGTAGGGCATTTCCCATGCCGTTCACCATTTTTAGATAAAATCCCATCCTCTTTTTCAATACCTGCGCTTTTAACGATATAAGCCCCAGCTCCAGTCTTAGTAGGGACTTAGGGATGTATGCCGGAAGTCCCAAAATCCTTCTCCAAAATGTTCCCTCCACAAGTTGTAGCCAATCCAAATCCATTTTAATCAAGGATTCAAGGCCATAGACCATCATAGGGGAGAAAACCTGGATATAGAGATGACGGGTTCCCCATAGGGTAAAGCCTCCCTGTTTAGTTGTAAAGCTTTTAAAAAGGGCAGTCATTTGTGCTGCACTTGTTTTCCGGTAGCGTTTGCATGTAGAATAATCACCTTTGGGTTCTAGCTCTATCCCAAGATATTTGTATACCGGGGCATATGAGATTACAACACTATCAATGTGAATTAATACACGTGTAGATCTTTTACTTGTATATCTCATCACATGTGTCTTCTCCACATTAATAGTGAGCCCGTTATGTGCAGAATATTCCCAGAGGGCTAATGCCGAACGTCGTAGCCCACTAATAGTATGATTGAATATAACTATATCATCCGCATATGCGAGAACCAATCAAGGGGTTTTACCTATACTGGGAGGGCAATTTTTTGCAGTAGCGTCACGCATCCCTGTTTAACCCCTCTATTCTGTGGTACTTCCTCCGACATGTGGCCGTCCTGATCTAATTTTAATTTCACCTTAGTGTTCTGATGTAACAGCCTAAGGTAATACAGAAGATCTTCTGGGCATCCTAGTTTTTGTAGCTTCCACCAAAGTTTTTCTCGGGGGATAGAATCGAATGCGGCTTTAAAATCTACATAGAGAGCGTAGAGGGGGGGTTGCCCACTTTGTAGGGCCCTACTGCGCATATAATCCACAACCAAAAGGTTGTGGGTAGTGGAATACCCTTTTCTAAAGCCGCATTGGAACTTACACAGTATATTAGCTTGATCAACCCATTGCTGGAGTTTTCCCAATAGAAGCGAGGCAAATATTTTACTTGTGATATCTAACATAGAAAGTAATCTATAGTTGTTAGGGTCCAATCTATTCCCCTTTTTAAATATAGGTATTAAGATGGCCGATTGCCAAGAGCTTGGAATTTTTCCTTTACTCAAAATTTTAGTGAACAAAATGTTCATTAGTACAGACCAAAACTCCGGATTGCTCTTTATTACAATATTGGCCAATCCATTTGGACCAGGTGCTCTAGAGGATTTCAATGATTTCATCGTAGACAAGATGGATTCATAGGAGATGTCTATGGTGGGATCAGATGGAGTTTTACCCATCTGTCATCTCGTCATATTTAAATTCTACATTACGCTTCTCCAGAAACCTGGTCCACTCTGCACTAGATATGGGGTTAGCCAACTGCTGAGACTTATTCCCCCTAGCTTCATTAAGGAGTGACCATATACTACTGGATTTCCGAGAGCAAATAGTCTGCACCAGCCTTTGCCAGGACCTATTTCTGTCAAAGCTTCTCTTTGCCTTAATATCTGCCCTATATTTATTCTTTAATTTCTTAGAGATTGAATTATATATCTCCCAGGTTGTACTAGTTTTCTTGGCCCATCTTAGATTAGCCCTCAATATTCTTTTAGCATCTCAGATATATCTATCATAGATGGGGTATTTCGCTTGGTCACTGATCATGCCTCCGGCAGAAGTTGTAACATGTTTATCCGAGAACTGGTAAATCCAGTTCTCTACTTTATCAATTGACATCTTTTTAAATTCTTCTATGTTGGGGTAACAGTTTTTATTGAGTGTTTCATCTGCACGTAGTACATTCCTATCCGACCAACGGATACAGGTCCCTGCATGATTAACTTTTAAATCCCCTACCATACAAAATTGGGTACGAACTTCTAAATTGTCAAATGAACATGCCAGAATTGCATGATCGCTCCAATTATTAGAGATTACTATCATATCTTCGACCAAGAGTAGCATGCTTGGAGAGACGAAAATATAATCCAAAGTACTAACCACTACTCCATTCCTCCAAGTATGTCTGCCCGGATGGTCACTTTTGGTGCGACCATTTAGCATCTCAAGATCCCATTTGCGAAAAAAGTATACCCAATCTAATCCTTCGCTCTCTACTTTCTGATGTTCCATGACACATTTAGGATATAGCTTTAGGTTGGCCGTTCTCTGTTCACCCCCTAGCATATGGGTATTAAAATCTCCTACGCAGACATCCACATTCCCTTCAATAGCTAACCAACTGGCCAATAACTCATGCAATGCTTCCTGTAAGGACTCTCTAAACACTGCCCCCGGAGGATTATACAGACAAACCACTAGCAGTTTACCAGAAATCTCCTTATCTTTATATACTATTTCAACTGCTAGCATTTGTTCATCTTGATTCAAGTCAATCTTCCTAGACCAAAGCCAATTAGATACCCCAATCCATAGCCCTCCGTAGGGCTGTCCTCTTTCTCCTCTTTTAGCTAATACCTGATGACCAATTTAAACATCCAAGTATAAAGGATTCATTGCCAAAGTCTCTTGAGTACAAATACAATTGTACTCAGATAGTTGCGCAATCGGCCCATCTCCATTTAGGAGATGGGCAAAGCCCCTGCAGTTCCATGAAGCCAACAATAATTTTCAATGGTTAGCTGAGACCTTGGGCAAAGCCTCTGTCAGCCATTTCAGAACAGACTGTACCTCTGTCATGTCCACCTTCTTTCCAGTTGGCAGATTGAGGCAAGCGACGGCCGAGCTATCTGTCACAATTTCCGGTTCAGGACTACCTGGCTCATTATACATCAGTTCAACGTCAATCTCAATAGCCACCATTGTCAGTTCTTTTTTAAAGGTCCTTAATAGTTGGGCAGTGGATATAAATTTGCAGTGCAAGGCTGACACCTTGGGATATGTACCTGTCAGAGGCTCTAAAAATTGGAAGTCCTCAGATTGCAAAACTCTTAATTGAGGGACAGAAAACAGTCTCTTCAAAAATTCGGAGCGAGAGAGCCAGGCACATTTATCAGATTGATACAGATTTTTGATAATACAGGTACGGTTGCCCCAGACGGCATTTTCTTTTATAGGATCTAATATAGAGAATACAGAGCTATGTGGACTACCATGATTGCTCGCTGTTTTCGGAATATTCGCTGGAATGATGTCATCCTCAAGTAAAGACTCGATCGTTAAATTTTCAAGTTCGTCTGCCCCATCCGGGGCGTCTGCATCCTTCGTAATCAGCCAGCTCGTTAGTCGGCCATTACCTAGATCTTTCCGTTTCTTTGCCCGAGCAGCTCTCTTTTTTGCTTTTTTAGAACGATGTATGGGCTTCCCCATCACCGATGGTGAAGACCCATGGCTACTGGCTCTGGCCCCGCAGGATGCTTGCTTATCCATCTTGTGTTTACGCTGCTTACGTGAAGGCAGTATCTCTGGATGTTCGGATGTATCTATAATTGGAACTGAAGTTTGTTGCTCATGCATCTCATTTGCTATTGAGATGGCTTCAGTTAAATTACCTTCCACCTCCTCTGCCAGATTCTGTCTATGCACTTTGTCACTGACCAATGCATCTGTATTTGCCAATATTCTCCCAGACATCTGCAGCAATATTTTTAATGCAATTTGTAAAGATGCCACAGATGCCTGTAATTACGCAATTTCTGGCACTACCAGAAAATTACTGTTTGTTTTCTCTGTGTCAGTGGCCAATGAGGTGTCCATAACTAGATTAGGCGAGGCTGATAATCTCACCGATGACCCAGCTTGGGGAGACAGTTTGCCATGTTCTTTAGCTTGACTCTCAAGCATTGAGAGATTCCCATTTTCCAGAGGGGCTACTGTCTGAGGAGTCATGCCTCTCTGGATATTCAGACACAGATCCAATAGAGAATTATTGTCAATGTCTTCAAAGTTGAGCGAGCTGCCCAAATTAGAGATGTTAATCACTGGTTCCATAGGTATCTCCAAGGCTGTGGAATTAATTTCCACCGGCACATTTAAAGGGGAAAAAACCCGTAATCTTTCCCTGATCAACAGGGATTACCTTCTTGGCTTTATTCCTCTTACTTTTAGTTTCTTCCGTTATAGGTCCCAGGGCTGCCTCCTGTTTCTTTTCCCTTAGATTGTATTTGGAAATGGAGGGTCTTTTAGAGGGTGCCATCCACTCAGGGGTATGGACGCTGTTTTGGGTCAATAGATATAGTTGAAACAAGGTTCAAGAGAGAAGAGGCGATGTTTTAATTCAGGAGCAGATACTGCCCCCAACCGTCCGGATTTAACGTCAAACTATGTTTTAATGTTTGGAGAGAGGCAAAGGCATGAGCAGAAATGACTACAGCTACGCTCAGTAAGCCCAAAAATATTGCAGGCTAGCCCCCCTGTCACAATCCCTTCTATATCTAAAGAAAAAGGGTATTTACAGGGAAGCTGACGTCTTCTTCAGATACCACAGACACACCCCCTGTACACGTAACAAGAGGGCATAGATATCTCGTCCAGTACTCCCACAAATACAGTAAGGCTGCCTCGCACAGCTTAGCCACAACTAACCTGACTCATACATCTGGAGCAGGCAGGGTAGCCACTCTAAGCACTTTAGCAGCCGTCACTACTCCTGGCCACTCCAAGCCCCCCCTTCTACAAGTCTGGCCACAAAATAGCCTGTATGACCCTAGGCAGAGAGTCGGCCGGACAACCACTTTACCTAATGGGTCAGCCGCTGGTCTCAGCTATTCTCCGCTCTGGAGCACGCCACACCACACACGGATCCCGCTTTTCGATCGATCCGTGACTGGAACAGCTGGCAACTTCACTGCAGGCACTGGCAGGCACAGGTGGCTGGTGGCTTCACTTGCGCACTACCGCGCTCCCTCAGCCCCCACAGCCCCTGCGGTCACCGCAAAGCCCGTAGCCTAGAGCGTTGGAGCGCTACTCAGTCCGCGTCCAGGTCCAACAATCAGAGGAAAGGACCTTGCATCAAGCCGCACCTCACGTAACTGCCAAACTATGCACAGAGGCCGCTTCCGATGCGATCGTTCAGCCGAATCCGCTAGTCAATGGACTAGTGTCTTGTTTATTATTTTCTAATGTGCACCAGACCCAAGGGTAACAGGGCACAGCAATAAAGGAATGCAAAGCTTACAAAGTTAGATCATATTATTACAGTCAAGACACAATATAGTTACAGCAATGATTACAAAGTGAAGAATATACAAGTGTACATGTTACATACAATAATACAAAATACAATTCCGGTCCTGGTGCATCGCAGTATATTTACATGGGGAAGCTAGGATAATATACATGGGGAATGGACACTATTGGGCAGTGGAGTTGAGCAGGTTGATATAGTTTTTTCTAAAGTGAAGGTACGGTTGGTCTGCTCTGAGCTCAAGTGGCAGGGAGTTCCAAAGTTTAGCGGCCTTGACAGGGAAGCTATTACCGCCAATCCTGGACAGTCTAAATCTTGGTACTGAGAGACAATTGGTATTGCTGACTCTAGTTGGCCTGTGGGTCGCTCTTCTATTTAATCTGTTTGAGAGATAGCTAGGGGCAGCGTTGTTTAGTGCTTTGTGGATCAGAGAGACCGTTTTCAGCAAGATTTTGTTGTGGGTGGAGAGCCATTTATAGTGCCTGCTAGTAGCGGAGATGTGTTCTCTTTTGTTAATGCCCAATGCAGATTTTAAGGCATTATTTTGAAGAGTTTGTAATCTCTGGATGATGGCTTTGTTGGCACCAATATATAGAGCATTGCAATAATCCAACCTCATTAGTACCAATGCTCTAGCCAAAATCATACAGCCATCATTTGATAGGAATGGTTTGCCTGCTCTGATAAGCTTACAAGTGTAAGCAGTGATGGACGCTAGTGACTTCGCTTGTTTGTCTAAGGACATGGTCGAGTCCAAGTAGAAACCAAGGGTTTTAAACTCCTTGGATACCTTGATGACATTTCCATCTATAGTAAATGAGGAGTATTTGTGCTCTAGTTTCCTGAGGTGTGTGAGTGGGCACCCAAAATTATCAGCTGTCTTCTCATTCAGGCACAGTCCATGTGTGGCCATCCATTCCTGGATGATGAGATATATCCTGTTTACCAGCGCCAAATCCCTGCATAATCCCCAGAAAGAGGGAGGAGTCTGTATCATCTGCATAGTTAGTGTAGGTGATACCCAGAAGGTCCAGATCATCGAACAGAGGTTTGGTGAATGTTATACAGAGTGGGGGAGACGCAAGAGCCCTGGGGTACATTACACGTGATAGAGACGGGGTCCGCAGCTGCTGAAGGTGAGAAGACCCTCATGGTTCTCTAGTTCAAGAATGATTCAATCCATTTGATGGCATCTGCGAAAAAGTGAGCTGCTGAGTCCAAGTGATTACACAGGACCTCATGATCTACCAGATCAAATGCAGCAGAGCTATCTAGAAGCAGGAGGAGGGCTGTCTTGCCATTATCTCTCAGCTCATCAATCTGTGTTTTTAAAGCAATCAATGCAGTTTGAGTCCCATGTAGAGGGCGGAAGCCAGATTGTCTTACTCCTAGGATCTTGTGTAGTTCGAGAAATTTCTGTATATATGCAACCTTATCCAGTTTTTTTAGAAGGAATGGTACTGCTGTGATAGGTCGTAATTAGTGGGAATGAGTGGGTCTATGGTTTGCTTCTTTAGGAGAGGTAGTACCCAAGATTGTTTTAAGTTGGATGGGATAGAGCCAGAGGTAAAGGAGAAATTAATCAATTTAGATATGAATGGGGCCAGGTCTCTGGCGGTATCTTTTATAATTTGGGCTGGGCAGAGGTCACCTTTACAATTGGAGGGTTTAAGAGATGAGAACTTTTTCAACCTCTAAGGCTGTAGTTTCGGTAAAGTAGAATCTGGTGATCTGGTCTGTATGAATAGAGCCGTTGGGACAAGGCGTGTTAGGGGGGTCCTGTATATTCAGAGAGTCTTAAGGTTTATTTTATTTTGGAGAGGCTTTATTTTATTGGCTAGGGCGTTGTGAATGTCTGAACACCAAGTTTTGGTTTTTGATGCAGATGTCAGGAGTGGGGATCGGAGACTCTAGTTCTTTTAGTATAAGGAATAGTTCCCTCATGCTTGAGTTGGAATTGGTTATGCGTTTGTAGGAGTTTTGTTTGGCCAGAACGATTTCATTTTTATATTGCGTGGAGATATTCGTTAATCTAGCTTTATTTTCAATGGACGGGCATAGTCGCCAGGTAGATTCACATTTTCTCTTTAGGAGGCGTAGGTCCTTTAATTGTGAGGTGAACCACTTGTTTAGGTGGGCTTTAGGCTTACTAGGTCTAAGTTTGAGTGGAGCGATCTTATCCATTGTGGTGAGCATAATTTTATTATATTCATGGACCAAGTAATCAGGGTTTGAATTGTTAGGCAGTGAGTTTGGTGTAGGGAGAATGGCAGGGATCACTTTGTCCACTGTAGTATTCTTTTTATTTCTAGTTGGACAAGGTGGGACCGCTTGGACGTCCATGGGAGGTGCTCTAGTAGTTGCTAGTGTGAAGGACACGAGTGATCTGTCCACTCAGGGTGAGATAGATGTAATAGAAGCGGTGCAATTATAGTCTTCAACCCAGTCTAGGGTTCTCCCTTTGATATGGGTACGTTTGTTAGATTTTTGTGAGAGTCCCAATGCCGTAATGATGGCTATTTCTTGGGCGTGCTGATCTGTCGGGTCGTTAAAACCTAGATTAATATCACCTAATAGTAATAATTGGGTGCTTGTTTTAAGATTATTGGCTAGTATAGTATGCATGTCCTCCCCGAATGACCCCAGAGGTCCGGGAGGTCTGTAGATTAGATGGATAGTGAGCGACTTGGAGTTTAGCTGTGAGGATTTCACAGGAAGCTAATGTTTGTAAGGGTTAAGTCTTAGCGAGAGACTTATTCTGGAGATAATGGCGATACCTTCACCTTGAGTTCCATCTCGGTCTTGCCTGGATATTGTGCCTCTGTTTTGGCTGTGCCCTGGGTGGGAGTCGGTATCTGTTGGTTGATTAAATTATATTTGGACATTTTATGCAGTGTCATTAGCATGAACAGCATATCCCGAGGTAGGATGAGTAAGGGTCAGGGGCTTCATGCTAGAGGGACCGTGTGCCCTTTTATTGAATGGGGGTAAGGATCTTGTAGGGGGGGGTCATGCAGTTTAGATAATCTGGCACAGAGTTTTAGGTTTCTGGCAATAGTGGTGCAAGGGAGTGTAGCAAGTAAGTTCGGATTTGTGATAGTGAGGTAATTTGTATGGGTAGTACTGAGGTTATTAGCTGCCATTTTCAACGTAATGTGTGAAGCTTGACCAGCCACGTGCGGGGGGGAACCGCCAATCAAGTTCTAGTGTGCTGGTTAGGAGGAAGAATAATAGATACTATAGCCATATAGTAGTTATATTGTAGTGGCATGTTTAACAGGTACTAGTGTAGACTAATAAACGACCTGCCAGAGATCAGGAAGTGTTACAAAGTGCACCGGGAACTGGGCAGAGTATCCTGAGCAATGTAGGTATGCGTCACTAACCGATAGGGTGGGCAATTCAGCAGGGCTGAGCTAGACACATGTAGTATAAGTGGGGTGTACAGATCACACTAACTACAGCGGCAATATGCGTACAGTACAATATGCGTGTGAACAATACCATATAAGCACAAATTGACTAAGTGAGCAACATGGGCAGTTCAGAGTGCAATAGGATGGATCAGTGAACTGCCTAGGATGGTGGTATAGCAGACAGGTACAGTGTATAGGGCACAAGAATCTCGATAGGAGTGGTGAGCATCACAGTGAAAGGTAAGAACATTACATCATAGTCACAAGTGTATTACCTAGACAGTCTGTAAGGCAGCACTATGATTAGATCAAAAGGCAGTACACGATGCAATAATGCGCATGCAATGGCTAGATGAAACTATCAGAGGGACTGGAGCAGTGAGTGCAATACAGGTTTGCGGTAACACGTTAAAATGCAGTGTACAGGTAGGTTATCAGGGATATGCAAGTTACACAAGCCTATATATGCAGTGACAACGTCTACCCAATAGACATTCAAAAATGGAGAGTGAGAGCCTGTCACAAATACCAATAGACGATGTAGTAACAGTCATGAGGTAGCGGGACAATGCAGAATTCAGAAGGTTTAGGAGGTGTAAATTAACAATATGTATTGGCAAGACTAATGATTAAGTTCGCCTGTATTATTAACGTTACATCAAGAGACAAGAGTAGCTGTATAACGCAGGGTAGACTTGATGGTAATCGGGATGAAGGGCTACAGTTGTACAGCCAGTAGAGGCATCAGTAATACAGTGGGTGAGTTTCCGAAAGGCCCATTCAATTTAAAATAGTAAACATTTGATTTGTAGTGTGGGCAGGAGAATCATGAGCGTTAGTTCAGGACAATTAAGCGGATAGCTAGTTCAGTGATCGTTGAGATGCATTATAATACAGGCTTTAACGCCATATATGATGTGATGTTCCGGCCTTGGTGCAGACAATCAGAATCCATTGACCGTACGTTTCGTTTGAAAGGGTTAGTCCACACTGAGAAGCCGGGTATAACAATTACCTTTGCACATCTGATATGGGAGAGGTGCCGTGATGGCCAGGGGGTCTGTCGGACGGCGTGATCAGCTGGTGACCGGCTGTGGACAGGTGCAGGCCTCATTTCTTTATGCCTTGCTGATGTGGGCCGGCTTCCGCCTGCCGGCTCACGAGATAGGCTATTTTAAGAAGCCTGGGAACCAATTACTGCCACTCGGTGTGCACTGCCCTGGTTAAGTGGGCTGTGGCAGGATTGAACGGCGGCCGGCCATCTTAGAAGGGGTTACCTTCGACGTGTTGGGCAATGGAGTTGCCTGGGTATGAAAAGCTGAGCCACACCAGCACAGGCCACCGGATTCTGATCGCAGGTGGCAAGGTGTTTTCTAGCAAATCAAATCACGAATGAAGAATAGTCGTGGGGTGCATAGCCCTGATGAAGAGATGGATTTTCGAATGTGCATTCAATCATAGCTCTTACCGCAATCTTAGCTGGCCTCATCTGGATCTGCTCCAGCGGTGGTCTGGGGAGCACCTGCTCCTTGGATTGCTGCATACAAGAGATTCACGGGCTGTGGACAGGGGCAGGCCTTGTTTCCTAAGGTCTTGGATAGGAAAGAGCAGTTCTTGAAGTAAATGGTAAAGTTCTCAGAAGTACGTTGTATGAAAAAGAATCATATATTCGGTCACAAGCTGATTAGGCCTGCAAGTTGGGAAAGTTCTGCGAACCTTCACAGTTAGAGGTAAGTTCTCTCAATCGGGTTGGCACAGTACCTTAATATGAAGAACAAGATACAGCAGAAGACGTTGGTTCCTGAAAGTTCCTGCAGATCTCACTATTCCTGAGCCTCAGTCGTGGCCATCAGATGGAGGACGTCGGGGGGGACTCCTGCACTGCATGCGATCGCCGAAAAACGCGGACAAAATGGAGTCACTTCAGTTAGATTAGCAGTAATTCAAGCACACAAGCTGGTATCCTTCCCCCTGGTTAATCCTAACCAGCTCCGAGAATGGTATCCAGGTGGCTTAAGAGTTGATTGGTCCCACCAACTCAAAGGAAAAAGTCATCCTTGAAGGGGCTTCTGTCGAGATGAACTTGGCAATTCGGACCTGCAGCAGGGCTTCACCATGCAAACCAACGGTCCAGGAATTGCAGCAGCTGTCACTCTTCCAGCTTGTCTTTGGTTCTTTCGTTCCAGCTGTAGACTCTGCTTTCCAGTCCGAGACTCTCCTTTTAAACCATTTTCTCCCTTTCATTCCAGCTTAGCTGCCACTCACCCAGCAGGGTGGCTGTCCTTGCCGGACAGTCAGCCAGCCAATCACGCCAGAGTGCATTTGGGTCTCCTAAGAGACTAAGCACAGGGAGTTTCGGGCACCTCCCTCACTTCCTGCCCAGCCCAGACACTCGATGCTAGAGGCGGTCTTCAGTCCTGAAGCCCGCCGAAAGCATCGAAACAAAGGGACCAAACCTGGTTTGGCGCGCAGAGACAAACAAAAGGATCTTTCCAAAAATAAATGGCAAAAAAAGAAGACCGAACCTGTTTAAAAAAAGGGGCTTAAGGCGCCATCTTGAAAAACATGGCTCCCGCAATTTTTAGCTACTGGTGTTCGCGGTCTGGAAAATTCATGGTTGTTCAATGTAAAACCACTGCCACCAGCCATTTCGATAGGAAAGGGTAGCATTTGACTGCTACATGAGTTTCTAGACACAGGGGGATACTAGGTAACCCCTCCAGCACTCTATAGGAAGATGGTGTGTGCTGGGTCTAGGAATTTAAAAAAGACTTACTCCTACGTCCTGCCCCCTTCCCTCCATACTTGTGGGGACATTCCTCCGTCCTGTGGGACGGGACCGGAGCACTTTGTAAAAGCATCACATTTTTCAAAAATGTGTCCTTCCTCTCTTTACACTGGGTACCGCACGTGGCCGTGCCCCTGTCCTTAGCTCCTCCCAGCGCATCGCCCATCAGTCCTTTTCTCTGCTCGTTCGGGACTGGGCACACTTGTATCTGCAGAAGACTTATTTTTTCCTCAGTTTCCTCCTCTCTTGCTCTGGCTTAGCAGTTGCGTGGTAGTCACTCTGTCGTTTCAGCTAGACTTTCCAAATTGTTCTTCCTGTCAGCTACCCATCCTCTTTGTTTAGAGTGTTTGGACCACCGGTGGGACTCGTGCTTTTATTGCGACTCCTTTTCGGTCCGGGCGCTTCAACGTCGTTTAGAGCGGTGGGAGGGGGTGTTTCACCGTTCTCCCCCGGCACATTTTCAAACTTTCATCGACGAGAAGAAGAAATGCCCATTGAGTTCTTTACTTTTTAGAGCACACCGGCCGGGGGACTCCTTCCCGGTCTGGGAGGAGCGTCAAAAGCTCTATCGGGGCTTGCCCTGAGGTGCCTTCCAGGCCTAAAAAGTGTACCGGAGTTTTCTCCGAGGGCCTCCATAAGGGACCTATTGACACTGGATCACGTTCCAAGGCCCCTCCGGTGGGGTCTGTTTGTGAGCCCAGTTCTACTCCGGCATCGGGTACCGGAGCCTTCTTCGAGGTCTCCTTGACTGGAGCTTCCCGTAAAAATACTGGGTTACGCGCAGGGGCCTCGGTTGAGGAGGTTGATACCGAACGGAAGTTCGAGGCCCGATGTGAAGAGGCTTTTACCAGACTCTGGTCAGAGGTCCCTCGTTTAGAGGCTAAGACGACCAACAGTTCTGAGAGGCCTGTTAAGGTCTTGTCGGTGAGGTGTGTTCCTCATCGCTCCCGCTCTTGTGGTGACTCCAGTTCTGTTGAGAGGGCAAGGAGTGAGGTTTTGAACCGTAATCCCTCCTTTACCGGCAGTGCCAAGGTCCTTCCTTTTGACGGCTAGTTTGGCTGTCAGCATGTCACAGAAACATCCTAGGCCACACAGTACCGGCTCGGCCGAGGTTCCTTGTGTTCAGGCTAAAATGAAGACCCCTGACCCACCTGTGGGGACCCCTGCCTTCCACACGTGTCGCAGTTCTCAAATGGCGGCCGTTCCCACCAAGACCACTGTGGCCATTTTGGATACATCCCTTACGACTATGCCATCGGCTCTTGGTGTAGGGGGTGGTTTTTCGGGTGAACATCGGTTTCCTTGTGCAAATCCGTTTCATCCAGTTTGACTGGAACGCTCGGATGCCCCTACCACACAATGTCTCGCTTCCTGCGTCATCGGCACCCTTGATTTATGTGGACACCAGTGGGGAAGGGCCCTCTTGGCAACCCTCTCCCTTGCGTCCCCAGAATTACTCCCCTCATAAGATGCCTACTCCGGTCGCGCCTAAATCGGTGGCGGAGGACGCCTTTTTCGGCAAGTTTAAAAAATGTATGCGTTCTGACCCCATGAAGGAGTACTTTCGAGGCTTGTTTAGGGAGATATGCCTGCCTGCGCCGTCGGCCCCAGCTGCAGTTTCTGTGGTTCCACAGAGGCTGCCTTTACCCGCGGGGCCTCCCCTGACTCTTCCACTCCTGCCTCCGTTGTCCCCGTGGACAAGGCCATTGTGGTGCCTGATGCGACTCAGCCTGATCCCGACCTGTCGGATGACGCACAGGGTGATCAGGACAGCGAAGACCAGCCCCTCTCTATCAGAGCCTTTCACGACCGGGTCCTGGACATGTCTGTTGGATGTTCCAGTGCCCGAGGCACCCGCTCCGCAGGAGGCCGTGCTTTCGGTGCATTTGCCTTGTCTCCTTAGGAGCGTACCGGCTTGTTCTTGCAGAAGGCCGTTTTGGCCGAGGTCTGTAAAGTCTGGGAGAAACCACACTCTGGACTGTTTGTCAACAAGAAAATTGACACGCGCTATAGGCTCCATTCTTCGGAAGAGGTGGCCTTAGCGTCATGTCCGCCCCCTCCTCCACGGTAGATTCAGAAATTACTGGATCTCAGAGCGGTGGAACCCGTTCCCCTAGGGGATCGAGGGGAGGGCTTCTACTCCCGGCTGTTTATGGTGCCCAAATCCAGCCTAGACCTTTCCGAGTTCAATCTTTTTCTACCTCAAGAGAAATTCAAGATGATCACACCTGGTCAGATAAAGTCCTTGTTGCAGAAGGGCGATTGGCTCAGCATGGTGGACCTTAAGGATGCATAGTCTGATCTGGAATCCACACCGGCGATACCTACGGTTTTCCGTGGGGGAGGAGCACTTCCAGTTCTGAGTTCTCCCTTTTGGCCTCAGCTCGGCACCATGTCTTTACGAAGATGTCGGTTATCGCAGCTTATCTTCGGCTTCAGGGTATCCATTTGTATCCGTATTTGGATGATTGGCTGTTGCGCAGTCCTTGCCTGTTGAAAGCCTCGAGCAAATCTTTAGTCTCTCCTCCAGCTCCTGTTCCACCTTGGGCTGTGGGTGAACTGACGCAACTCTTCCATTACGTCTCTCAGGACTTGACTTTCCTGGGTTTTCGTTGGAACACGATCGACTGCAGAATTTACCTGACTGGGGACAGAATGGCGGATCTGTTGGCCATGTGTCAGATGTTTGTGCAGTTGGAGAGCATGTCGGCCTGGTGGATCCAGAGGTTTCTTGGCCTCATGCGTATTGGCTCTTCCTCTTGCTCGGCTCAAGATGAGGCGGACGCAGATAGCTCTTCAGAGTTTTTGGCGTCAGGCTGTGGATCCGGACTCAAAGATGATATCGATTCCGGCTTTCATGAGAATGGACCTTGCATGGTCATCTTTTCTCGGCAACTTCTCGGTGGGCGCGAGTTTTCAAGACCCCGCCCCGATGGTGACAATCACGACGGACTCCTTCCTTCTGGGGTGGGGTGCGACATTGGATTTTCTTCAGGTCTCCGACCTCTGGTCACCCCAAGACGAGTTCCTTCACATACATCTGGAGCTTTTGGCGATCTTCCTGGTGCTCAAGGCGTTCAGGCCGGTCATTGCCAACAAAGTGGTTTGTGTCCGCACGGACAATGTGGTGTCCATGTTTTACATCAACAAGCAGGGGGGCACCAAGTCTCCTCCTCTTCTGGATCTTGCTATTCAGATTTGGAAATGGGCGGTTCAGCATGGCGTCTGGCTGGTAGCAGTGCACATCCTGGGACAGCTGAACGTCATGGCAGATGCCCTGAGCCGGCGAACAATGGTCCGCTATGAGGGGGAATTGAAAGCGGAGGTCCTCTTACAGATATTCCTGTGTTGGGGCAATCCGGAAGTGGACCTCTTTGCAACATCCGCAAACAAACTTCCTCTGTATGCCTCCAGAAATGGGCTGGGAGCTTCCTAATTGGAGCTGCTCTCGAGATTCCTTGTCACAATGAGGGCCTATGCTTTTCGCCCCTGCCTCTGATTCATTGGACGATTTGCAAGCTGAGGAACACAGTGAACTGTTCTCTTCTGCTCATAGCTCCGTGGTGACCGGCTAGGTTCTGGTTTTCAGAGTTTAAAATCTGTCGGTGTGTGCACTGATCAGTCTTCCGTTGGTTCCTGTTCTGCTTCACCAGAGGGATCAGCACTCGTTCAGCTTGGCGGCATCGTGCCTGAATTCAGATCTTTAGAACATCTCAATCTGTCTGCTAACAACATGCGTATTATCCAGGCAGCCAGGAAGCCCTCAACGAGGTCTCAGGACAGAAGCAAATGGATTTGGTTCTGTCACTGGTGCTTAGCCAAACAGCTGGATCCCAGGGTGACTACGATTGACAGTGCTGTCCTTCGTCTCTCACCTAGCAGAGTTGGGCATTCATGTCCTGTCATGCAGGACTTGTCTTTTGGCTGTGGCCGCCTAGCTATCCACGGCCCAGTGCTCTTTTTCACTGTCAAATCCTTTGGTTAAAAGGCACTTCGCACGGTCTAATGCGTCTTTACCCTCCTGTTCGCAAACTGCACCAGTCATGGGACCTGAATGTGGTCCTTACGGCCTTGTGCCATAAGCCTTTCGAACCAATGGCTACGGTGGATCTTAAACACCTTTCGTGGAAGGTGTCTTTCTTGGTCTTAGTTACTTCCAGGCGTGTGAGTGAGCTCCAAGCTTTTGCGGTGGAGCATCCCTTCTTGGTTTTCCACAAGGATAAGGTTATCCTAAGGACAAATGCTGCTTTCCTACCAAAGGTGGTTTCTGATTTCCATCTGAATCAGTCAATCTCCCTGCCTGTTTTCCTTCCAAACCCAGCTTCGGAAGCAGAGATGGTTTTGCATTGCTTGGATGTTAGAAGAGCTCTTAAGTTCTATCTGGAAAGAACATCTGAATTTAGGAGCCCTTCTCAACTATCGGTGACCTTTGGTAATCTGCAGGGTAAGCAGGCCTCTAAAGCAACTATTTGCTTGCTGCCTGTTTTGCGGAGTCTTACACGGTTCAGGGTCTCAACCTCCTAAAGGGATCCATGCACATCTGGTACAGGGCAAGACAGCTGCGGTTGCCTTTCAAAAGTATATCCCCTGGGAGACCATCGCGAAAGCGGCTACTTGGGCCTCCCCATCGGCTTTTTGTAAACGCTAATGTTTGGACCTGAGCTCCAGATCTGATGCAGTTTGGCCAGGCTTTGCTGAAAAACTTTTTTCAGTAGGCGGTTTCCATCCACCCGTAGTTCCTGTGAGGAGTGCTTGGGATTCTCTCAGAAGTATAGAGGAAAGGGGACGGGACGGAAGAGTATGAGGTTACTCAGCGTAGTGACCACCTTACTACTAGTCCATAGTCCCCTTTCCTCCATACGCTCGCCCACCGTCCCCTCTAAGGTTCCTCTATTATTGCTTGAAGGTCTCTGACCTGGTGATAGGAAAGGACTGATGGGCAATGCGCTGGGCGGAGCTAAGGAGGGCGGGGTTACAGCCGCATGCAGTAATCGGCGTAAAAAGAAAGGAAGGACACATTTTTGGAGAATGTGATGCTTTTACAAAGTGCTCCGGTCCCGTCCCACAGGACAGAGGAATGTCCCATAAGTATGGAGGAAAGGGAACTATGGACTAGGAGTAAGATGGTATCTATGGTGAGTAACCTTATTAAAAGTCAATGTAACCTTACATTCTCTGGGAGATAGTAGTTTATCCCAGAGAAGGTATTTAAACCTTTGGGAAGTCTAAAAAGACATCCCTGTGTCACTGCACTGAGGGTGCTGTGTAACAAATGAAGATGCTTATGGAGTTATCTTAAAACTCCATAATCAAAGAAACAAGAGTAAAACGCACATCAAAATACATGAGTGGGGGGAAAAAAGGCTCACTCTTTCCAGGTAAAAAAAAATCAAGTCCTCAAAATCCAGCAAAGTTGCTGGGGGGGGGGGTCTCTAAGCTGAAGTGAATTAGCACATTCATGAGAATTCTCCTTAACTTGCAGAAACCCATCATATCAAACAGCCATGCAACATTCAAACTTGGGGGGGGGGGGGGGGGGTTGGGGGGTGGGGGCAGGAGGGAGTTTGCAGTCCTTTCAGGACAGCCAGCCTCTGAACTGGATACTCGCAGCCAAGCTGGAAGACGAGGAACATCCTCTCCCAGGGGATGTTTCTCGTTCCATTTCATCTGGCAGGAGTAAAGAACACCGTTGCTGGCTCTCTCAGCAGGGAGCTGCACTCATGCCCCATGTGGGATTTAACCCTGGAACTACCGTGATACACTTCAACTAAAAACTAATTCCCGGAAATAAGGAAAGGGAGATTCGCATTACATTCAAAAAGGCCCGGATTTGAAAAAGGCGCCAATGAAACGCCGAAACACGTGTCATCCATATGGGCAGAACATATATCAAATTAAGAAAATATACTTGAAGAAACTTGACTACGTACTTTTATTCAAATAGGAAAGCGGTCAGCCAGGCCAGAGCCTTATCAGTGTTACCCAGGTTATCACGGAGGCGGTTGAGCAGGATGGTATGGTTGACCGTGTCGAATGCAGATGAGGGATCAAGTAGGATGAGGACAGAGGGAAAGTTAGAGTCAAGGTTGGAGAGCAGATCTTTACAGATGTTCAGGAGAGCAGTTTCTGTGCTTCTGGCAGCTCTGAGCCAGACTGGTGGCCACGGAGACAGCCAACAGAATTGGAATGAAGGTTAAGGTGAGAAGGCCAGCTTTTCCAGGAGTTTCCCCAGAAAGTGAGTAATGGAAATGGGGCAATGAGTTAGCCGGACAAGGATCAGCTGTGGGTTTCTTAAGAGGATGCACAAGGGAGTGCTTCAGAGGGGAGAGGAAGGATCCTGAGGCAAAGGAGTGGTTGCAAAAATCAGCAAGGGCCAGAGCAAGGGTGTTGGTGGTCCTTGATGGTTTTTGAGGAACTGGGATGAATCTGTTTTGACGAGGCTTTCATAGATCTTACTAGTCTAGCAACCTCATTAGGGGAGGAAAGGACGAGGACGGTGGGGGGTGGCTGAAGGAGAGTCAGCAAG
Organism: Ambystoma mexicanum; assembly: GCF_040938575.1. Classification (NCBI taxonomy): domain Eukaryota; kingdom Metazoa; phylum Chordata; class Amphibia; order Caudata; family Ambystomatidae; genus Ambystoma; species Ambystoma mexicanum. Next base: position 106,370,996 of record NC_090938.1, on the reverse strand, counting down.
CACAAACTGAGAGAGGAGGGGGAGGGGTTGAGATGGTGGACAGGATATCTAGGATTTTTGAGATAGTGAGCGGTAAGGGTATTGCAAAGAGCCTGGGAGGCAACAGGCAAGGTAGAGACTGCCGCAGGGTTGGCCAGCTTCTTGCAGATTTTAAAGAGTTCGGCCGAGTTGTTAGATGCCGCAGAGACACAAGCTTGAATGTAGAGACTCTTCTTGATGAGGACAGAGCCAGTATTGCCTTTGGAGCAGGCGACAGGCCAGTTAGTCAGAGGATGAACAAGAAGCCCTCCATTTCCTCTCAGCCAACCTACACTTACGTTTAAGTGTAGGTAGGTGCGAGTCATACCAGGAATTGCACTTTGCTTTGGACTTCAAACGGATCCTCATGACGGGGGCAAGAGTATCAGAAATTGAAGAAGAGTAGAGCAGCGACAGGGCTGTGTCAGGATGTGAGACAGCCTGAGGTGGAGGGGGGGAGGAGAGAAGGTGGCGGCGAAAGCCTCAACTGACACGCTTCATGGGCCGTATGTCCGGGAAGGTAGGTGGCAGTGTTGGGGTTGTTAGGAGAAAGACAGTTCAGAAAGAAACTGATTTTCGAGGAGATTGTGTCCTCTGACGTATTCTACATCTTTGACAGTGATTACCACAGCTGTGTTGCTTTGGAAAACTTTTTCGGCGTCCTGCGTCGATGACGTCGATATGCTCCATCGAAGACCTTCTCCGACAGCCGACATCACAAGATGTTATATGTAGGACACACGACGCCCGTAGCGTCGGTTCTGTTTTTTCTGCGAACGTGTTCGCTTCGAAATCTCGCCGCGCCTCGGTTCTTGTATATCGGTTCTTCCGAATATAGTTGTAAGTTCTACGAGAAAATGTCTTCGCCTTCTGCTACCCTGAAGTCGGGCTTCAAGAAGTGTCAGGACTGCGGTTCCAAGATGTCTGACGGACCCGCACAATGTCTGCCTCTGGTGCCTGGGTGAGAGCCACGCCACTGATGACTGTGACGAATGCCCTTCTTTGACGTCGAAGGCCTTGCGGGAGCGGAAGAAGCTGTTGGCGGGTAGGGTTTCCAAACCCCGTAAGTCGAAGTCTGCTGGACTTTTGACAGACGATTCGAGTTGCGACTCTCCACATCGGCGTAAATCCAGGGGGTCTTGTTCCAGGAGTTGGTCCCGCCATTCCTCGGCCTCTTCAAGGCATGCAAGGAAGCGCCGTCATCGGCCCCTTCCCCGTCCTCGTCTGAGGACTCTGCCAGACGGCGGGTTGCTTGTCCCCCAAGCATTAATCTCCTGAGGAAAGGGACGCCTTCCGTAAGGAGATGTTGGCGATTTTTTTTTTTTTTTATTTTTTTTATTTTAATCGCAGGGCACCGTTCCGGCCGCGCTTTCGAGAGAAGCCGGCGAGGAACGCTCGAGAGCCAGCGCTCGCACGCCTTCGGGCTCGGGTGGTCGGCGGGACCACTGAGAACCTTCGAGGTCTCCTTTGGACAAGGATTGCCACCTTGCCCGCTCCATGTCCCGTTCCTCGACGCCATCGAGACCGTTGGAGCCTGTGAGGCCTTCGAAGAAGGCATCGACGCCGTCAGCGGCATGTCGGTCGGTATTTCTCGAGGCTCCGGCTCCGAGGAAGCCATCAGCGCCTAGGCTGTCAAAGGACAAGCTCGGGGCTCCGGCCTCGAAGCCTCTGTCGAAGTCGTCGGTGCCTCGGTCAACGTCGACACCACTCCTCGACGCCTTTTGAAGAATTTTTGCCTGAGGTACCCCAGAGAGCTGTGGAGGCTCCTAGGAAGGCGCTCGGCAAGTCTGTGCGGCCTGTTTTCGACCCATACTCTGTTCCTCCTCCCAGGGTGGAATTGTTCCAACCCTTGGAGTACATTTCTGAGGTATAGGAAGGGTCTGAGGAAGAGGTGCCCCTGAGGTTCCTGATGACCTGTTGTCAGGGCATAGCCAGCTGGAAGACCTGTGTCAGTCTTTGCACGACGCCAGGGGTCTGGATACCTCCCCGGAGGTTGAGTTTGGCAGGCCTGAGCCTGGTACGCATGCTGACTCATCGTACATGTGCCTCATGTCGAGGGTGACGGAATATCTGGGTTGGTCGGCTCCCCCTTCAGATTTTCTGCAGGATGACCTGAGATATTTTGGCCCATGGTCCACCCACTGACCCAGTGTTGCCATTTCACATGGCCTTACAAAGAAGGGTGGCGACGGCTTGGACTGCTCCAGAGAGTCTCCCGGCAGTGAACAAGTCTTTGCCGAAAAAATATCGTCCAGCAAGTGGTGACACCTGCTACTTGTCTACGCACCCTATTCCGGAGAGTTTGGTGGTGCAGGGGACTACGCCCCAGCAAAGCAGGCGACGTACCTTACAATCCCTCCTGATAGGGACAACAAACACTTTGACGGCTGGGCAAAGAAAGTGTTTTCTTCTGGGGCTATGGCTTTAAAGGCAGCCAACTCAGTTTGTGCCCTTGCAAGATTCACACACACTCTGTGGAATTGTGTGTTGTTGGTGGCTGAACATATTCCCAAAGCAGAGGAACAGGATGGTTTTCTTGCCCTCGTTCAGGATGCCATGTGTGAGTCCGTTCAGTCGGGTTTGGACGTGGCAGACTGTCAGCCGGTCCATGGCGGCGAGCCCCGTGATGCGCAGATTTGCGTGGTTTGCGGAAGTCAGAGTTTGCTCCTGGTGTGCAGTCCCGGCTTCTCAACATGACCTTTGATGGTGTCCCATCTTTTTGGCAGCAATGCTGACGAGAGCCTTGAGAGGTTGCAGACCTCCAAAGCTGCAGCGAAGTCCTTGAGCGCTGCAGTGCGTCAACCTCTGCCTTTTCGGCCTAGGGGACAGCAATGGAGGGGAGGCTCCTTTCGATATTACTCTTCCTTTGGTAGGTCAAGGGGTGTTGCCAGTCAAAGGGGCCAGCGTAGGAGTACCAGAGGTGTCAAACAAGGTACTCGAGGTGCCAAAGCCGCTCGGGCAGTTGTCTCTTTGCCCTCAGGCACTGCCGCTTCAGCTCAGTCATGAGGCCATCTCCCATGGTTCGCCGGTTGGGGGAAGGCTGCCGCAGCATCTTGTAGAATGGCGTGCCATTACGTCAGATCTGTGGGTTCTGGAGATCATAGCCCACGGCTACCGTCTTCCTTTCCGGCAGAGTCCTCATGACAATCCACCAGGGAAGCTTTTTTCAAAGAGACCCGATCTGCTCTTTGCACAGGAAATCCAATCCCTGCTGGAGAAAGGCGCCATAGAACTGGTGACTGTAGCGGAGAGGAACAAGGGGTGGTATTCCCCATATTTCTTTATCCCAAAAAAAGACTGGGGATTGAGACCCATCATGGACTTGCGTGGTTTGAACAACCTCCTCAGGAAGGACAAGTTCAAGATGGTTACTCTCTCTCGTCCTCCAGGCCCTTCAACTTCAGGACTGGTTGGTGTCTCTCGACCTTAAGGATGCTTACTTTCATGTGCCGATTCATCCCAAGCACAGGAAGTACCTGAAGTTCGCGGTTGGTGACTCGCATTTTCAGTTTTGGGTCCTGCCGTTCGGATTGACCTCCGCCCAAAGGTCTTCACCAAGATCATGGTGGTGGTGACAGCGTATCTCAGGAAAGGGGCACTCACGTCTACCCCTACCTGGATGATTGGTTGATCAGAGCACGCTCTCCCAAGCCAGTCCTGGATCATCTGTCAGTCACCTGCCACTCACTTCACAGGCTGGGCTTCTCCCTTAACTTAAAGAAGTCCCACTTGACACCTACCCAGCGGCTCCAGTACATCGGAGCAGTGCTCGACACATCCCTGGGGCAGTGTTCGCCTTTCCAGGTGAGGTCTCACCACATTCTGCAGATGAACAAATTTCAACGTGCCCAGAGTCTTCCGGCTTTCGAGTTCGAGATTGCTCGGCCTCATGGCATCCTGCATTCTACTGGTGCCAGAAGCCAGGCTGCGGATGAGATCTCTGCAGTGGGCACTCAAGATGCAGTGGTCGCAGTTTTCCAGCAGGATGTCAGACCCCGTTCAGATTCTGCCCTCGGTCGCCCAGGACCTTTTCTGGTGGGCCGTCGAAGGAAATCTGTTCAGAGGGGCTCCGTTTTGGCAACCATGGCCGGAAGTGACAATCGTGACGGACGCATCCCTCATGGATTGTGGAGCTCATGCCAACAAGCTGACGGCCAGCGGTCGTTGGTCTCCATCGGAGTCCAGACTCCACATCAATCTGTTAGAGCTGTGGGCTGTAGGGCTGGCCCTGAAGGCTTTTCTGCTTTCTGTACGGGGGAAGAATGCCCTGATTATGACGGACAATACAGTGGCCATGCACTACCTCAACAAAAAAGGGGGGGGGGGCAGGGTCACTCCCACTGTGCAGAGAGGCGATGGAGCTCTGGTTCTGGGCCATCAAGCAGGACATTTTTCGATTTCAGAGTTTCGTCTGGCCGGAGACGAAAACACGGCGGCGGACGTTCTGAGCAGGCAGAGCACGGTCTCTCACGAGTGGGAGCTCGCTTAGGAAGTTCTTTTCGAGGTCTTCGCCCTTTAGGGGACCCTGCAAGTGGATCTCTTCTCCACCAGTGTCAACCGGAAGTGCGAAAGATTCTGCTCGCGGGAATTTCCTCCAAGAGGAGCCTTAGGGGACGCGTTCGTAGTGGAGTGGTCCTTCCCACTACTGTACGCGTTTCCTCTTGTCCCGTCATTCCGCAAGTATTGCAGAGGTTACAGAGGTTCGGTTCCCGAATGATCCTCATTGCTCCGGCATGGGCCAGGAGACCCTGGTACCTGGATCTTCTAGACATGTCCATCTGCCCTCCATGCCGTCGTACCTACCGAGACGATCTGCTCTCATGGGAGCGGGGTCGAGTTCTCCATCCAGAGGTGAAGTCTCTCAGCCTTCATGCTTGGCATCTGAAAGTCTGAGCTATAAGGATTGGGACCTCCCTGAAGACGTGATGGAGGTGTTGCTTTCGGCCAGAAGGCCTGTAACGAAATCCCAGTACCGTTGCCATTGGAAGAAGTTGTGCGACTTGTGCAGGGTACAGAATGTGGATCCTTTCCAATGTCCCATTCCTTTGATTTTGTCTTTTTTGCTTTTAGCACATTAAGGCCTGCAAGTAGGTACCATTAAGGGTTAACTGGCGGCGCTGTCCTTATTTAAACGCTCGTCTGAGGAATGTTCTCATTTTAAAATCCCTTTGATTTCTCAGTTCCTGAAAGGGCTAACTCATGTGTTTCCACCAACATTATTCCCTGGACTCTATCCATGGGCAAGATTTGGCCTTTGGCAAGGCAGTGCTCTATTTTGCAATTTGATTGGGCATTCTAAAATCTCTAAATTCTTTTCCCCCCTCCTTATGTTGGTACTGCTTTGGGAGTCTGTCAAAGATGTGGAATACGTCAGAGGACACAATCCCCTCGAAGATCAAGTTACTTTCTTACCTGGTAACATTCTTTCGATGGGATGTTCCTCCGTATTCCACATCGTACCCTCCCTGCCCCGCTACAGAATTTCTTTTGTGATTGCAGCTTCCGTTTCCACAAGGCTTTCTGTGGTAAGGCTGGCAGAAGATTGGTGCCACACGTTCTGGGGGAAAAAACTACAACTGAGGCTACAGGCGTCGTGCGTCCTACATATAACACCTGGTGACGTCAGCCGTCGGAGGAGGTCCTCGAGGGAGCGTATTGACGTCATCGACGCAGGACGCCTACGCCGAAAAAGTTTTCCGAAGCAGCACATCTGTGGTAATCACTGTCAAAGATGTGGAATACTTCGGAGGAACATCCCATCGAAAGAACGTTACCAGGTAACAAATTAAGTTGTGCTTTTCTTTACCGAGGATTCACAGCCTGACAGGGAATATTCATAAGCATGTGAATCCATGCCAGATACATGCTGAAGAACAGTTACAGTTAACTTCCATCTGCTGCCGGAAGAGTATCACTTAAGCAATAAGCCTTGAGCTGGGGTGCCATTACTGCTTAAGTTTATGGCCTGGAACCCATAGTTACAGGACCAAGCGAAATGAGGGCCTTAACGCAGGCCTCGGGGCACTATCTGAAGCGTTAATGCCCCCCCCAGTTTGGGGCTTATTGCTATTCGTACTCTGGCTTGTTTGGACCGGGGTACTATAGTTACTCTTACGTCCCCTCCCTCCAAATTGCATGGGCGTCCCTCGCTAGGGGCGGGAGAAGGAACCTTTTTCACCAGAAAAAACCTTCTTCCGCTTTAAATCTAGAGGCGCGTGGGGGTGCGGCCCTGAGAGCTTGGGTTCCCCTGACTCCGCCCACCGGCGCCACTCTTTTCCAAATCGACGGGAATGGTCCACTTTCACCAGCGCTCCTGGGTTAGGCCTCCGGCCTTGTAATTCCACGCGCTCTTCCCCGGATAAGTATTCTTTTTAGCTTCTTGTCAGATACCTCTGTCCTCTGGCGCCATGCTCCTCCCTGGCACAGTTGGACGTCAGCAGGTGTTCAGCCTGCAAGGGGTTCTTCCCCACGTCTCACCCCCACGCTGTCCGCCTCCGCCTCCACTGCCCTTGCCACGGCTGGGAGTCTAGTACTGCGTGCAATGCGCTTACAACGCACTCTGAAGAGCAGGTTAGCCTGGCTCTTCGGAAGCCAGAGGACAAGTCCAGGCCCAAGGTAGGGGTGCTGTTTTCATTCACACAGAGTGGGAAGGACCTCTCAGGTTCTTGTACCAGTGCAGGTACCGAGGCTACTACAGCTACCGGCCGCCAGGCGGAGGGGTCACTAGATCCTACTGGTGACTGCGATAAAGGGCCACAAGGATCTATTACCTGGTCTACACCTGAGGGGCTATGCCCTAGTACCGGAGAGATCCTACCTGTGACTGAGCAGAGGGGCCGCAAGGTTCTTTTACCGGGGTAAGGCCCGAAAGGCTACCCTCTAGTTTCAGGCAGATGTCTTAGGGTGCCTGTACGCAGCACTACCGGCGGCATTGCCTGTGGCAATCCGCCTACCAGGCCCCGTCCTGAGGTGTAGGGTAGGCCTCAACCTTGACTGCCAGAAGTCTTGGAAGAGGTGGGGCTTAACGCGGCAAGCACCACAACAAAGGCACGCAGCATGCTGCTGGATTCAGACCGCAGCACCCTCAGGGCTCTGCGCCCATGCCGACGCCTCCAAGCGCTCCACTGGCCTGTCAAGACTGGTTTTCTTGAAAAGCCATCACCCTCGGGGACATACTCCCTCTGATTCTGTCGCTAGCACCCACGGCCACTCCCCCCTTGGTGTCATTATGCCTACCCCCAGGCATCCGGACCAAGTCCATCAGCCCCGGGAGCAGGCATCTAGACATTTAGTAAAACCTCAGTCATTACTTACCTCAGGCAGACCATGCTGCAAATGACTCCAATCCAACATGAAGCCTGAAAGGGACTATTTTTCTACAGGGACTATTTTTTACTCGGGTGTGGTTCTAGGGACTTCTTACCTGGGACTACTTTTGATGCTATTTAAACCATGCCCGACCAGCAACACACGCTTCGCGTTATTCTGCATCCAGCAGCGTAACACTCACCGTGCCTGCATCCAGTCTTCTGCCACGCCCGCCTCGAATCCGGAGCTCCTAAAACAAAGAGGAAAGAAAGGGACAAGGTTAGAAAACAAACTTATTTCTATTCCACACCTGATTCTGGATCCATCTTGTCTCCGGACCTGTAAAGACAATAATCTCTGCACGCGCCGCATCTCCAGCTGCAGCACCGCACCTCCAGCTGCAGCGCCGCGCCATACTCCCCAGTCTTCACAGCATCCTTCGGGTCGGCGCTGCCTCCATTTCTTCGCCGAACTTCGGCACCTAGGAGACAAAACCACAAGGTGAGCCGAGGGAACCAACAAATATAATTCTTACCACCATAGACTTACCTGATTTACCACCGGAGGCATCCTTTTGTGACTCTCCATATTTTCACGTACTGCATCTGTAAAGAGAGACAAAACACGTTTTCCTTGTGCAACATTTACCGGACAGCGCTGGGTAATACAGACTCTTACCTGAGCGCCACCAGCTGCCACAAGAGCATCTTTTCATGAGCCAGCTGCAAGACAAGAAAGGAAGGGGGAACAAGAGTGAACATCGGACATATTGATCCCTACGAACTTAATACTTACTGGTCCTCACCAGGAACCTCAGAGTCAATACTCTAGAACTCTCCCATGCCTTCAAACCAGTGAAGTAACTGGAATCGACGCGCCCCTGCAAATCCACGCAGGATGGAGAGCTCATCTTTCAAGAATATAAGGAGAATATTTCTACGGGTTAAGCAGACAAGATTAGGAGGGCAGATCCAGTCAGTCATCGCTGCACTACGCATCACGTGGGTGGATACTACAGCTGTCCGGGTCCGACCGATGCCCCTGTGGAAGCCAGGTGAGCTTAACACTTGGTTCCAGTGGCTCTGGCTCCCATGCAGCTCCAGCTGCCCATGCCAGTACCCACAACACAGGCGCCCACGCCTCCAAAGGTCTTGGCAGCCCCACGGCCTCCTTCTCAGTAGCCACCTCGGGTCAGCACGTCACAGCTTGAACCCCATTCGGCGCAGCCTGCAACAGGTGCCTTGATGCCACAGGTCTGGCGGCAGCCAAAAATAGTTGCGCAGCACATAATGGAGCCCTCCGTGACATGCATTGACACCTCAGGTGGTGCAGTTTGCACCGCTATTGGCAGGAGAAGGACTACCGGGTGACCAAATTCAACCCGGACGCCCAGGAACGCATACTGGCCCGTCCCTTGGGGGGTGGAGAGGGGGGGGGGGGGTTTGGGACAACCTGTCCCGTTCCATTACGGATTAGGAACTTGATGTTACGCTCACCTGACTCCCACAGAGGCGCTGGCCTGGTTAGCGCTGCTGTGACCTCTTCTAAGGTGATGCGCAGGGTTAGGAAGACGGACTGGACCGGGCCCCCAAATCTGGCTTGTCTGGCTCGCAGAAGTAACCTTCTGTAGGCGAAAAGAGCGGATTAACTGTCTGCGGGGTAATGCAATCAGCCTCCCACTTTCCCCTCTCACCCTCCTCGAAACCCTTCTGTGATTCCTCGTAGCGTCTCACCTTAGGGTCTGGAAGGACGAGCTCTCCATCCTGCTTCTGATGCAGGGGCGCGTTGGTATCCAGTTACTTCACTGGATTTTCGGATTGGTGAGAACCAAACTTGCTTGGCTTCCAGGTCAGTTTTTTGATAAGAGGTTCCCCTTGTGTCCATGCATTAATGTACTAATGCTAGTGTCTTTTTCCCCATTGGGGCTGGGGTACAGAATGCCGGGGAACAGGCACCGACCCGAGATGAGAGGTGAAATCCTTGTAGAAATCAGGTAAGTCTTTAATGAGCGTTTTTTTGGTAATGTCTTTTCATTCGCTCATTAATGCTGATGTCTCTTTTTCCCCTTAGGGGCCGGGGTCCGGAAATGCCAGGATGCGGCGCGGACCCGAAATGAAGAGGGAATAAATCAACAGGTAAGTCTTAACATGGAGATTTAGCTTTCCTTATTCCCTTCTCTCTCTCACCTTTTGTTCTGGTCTTTTTCTCCCTAGGCGCTGGGGCGTGACTGCGAATCCGGATGAGCGCTGCTGAACATGGAGGCGCCCAGTAAAGGTGAGTGGAATGCGGCGCTGCAGCGATCGACGCGATGAGCTTTTAAATAAGTCTTCCTTTTCAGGATTGTCGGCGAGATGTCTCCGGGATGCGGATTTAGCAGGTAAGGACTTTTCCTTCTTCTGTTCCCTTCTTCTCTTCCTTTGCAGGTGATCCAGGATGCTGGCAGGCGTGGCAGAAGTCAGGATGCAGGAGCAGACACGGTGAGCGTCCAGCTGCTAGATGCAGAACAACGCGAAGCACGTGTGGCTGTTCGGGTGGGTTTTAAATAGCCTTGGAAGAAGTTCCAGGTATGTATCCTTCCCCGACCACGCCCGGATGGTAAATTAGTCCCACAGGTAAAGTAGTTCCTTTCAGGCCTCAAGGAGGCCGGGATCCTGCAGCATGGTCTGCATCAGGTAAGTGCACCCAAGCACATCCATAATGAGCCTGGCGCCATAGGCGCCAGGACACTGTCCAAAGGGCCCCTATATGGGGTTGCTGGGTCCTTCCTTGGGGACTGGATGTCCGCTTTCGGGGACGGAGGGCTTGAACCGGCTCCCCGGGAGCGGGCATAATGACACTTGATAAGAGGAGGAACAGTCCCCAGACTGCGGAATCCTTATTCATACTCGCTAAAGCCACACAAGGGCATATAGCCAGATGTGCGCCAATGCTGGCGCACGAGGTTCGCGGATCCTTGGATCCTCCACACAATGTTCTCTGGCTACTGACTCTCTCCTCCCCTCTGCTCCCACAGATTCGGGCAATAACTCTGTGGGCAGAAATTTGCTTGCATGTAGAGAGGCAGGCACTGGAGGAAGGTGCGGCCTCCGAGCGGGGTCTGGTCGCCTATTCACAGATTTTCGTCATTCCATGTCCCGCCCCCCCCCCCCCCCACCCCCCCCAAGCGCATATTATGCAGATATCGTACATGGGAGTCTCCATGTTCTCCCTGGATCTGAAGGATGCTTACCTTCACGTACCGATCGGCAGCCCCATCGGTCCTATCGTAGGTCAGGATCATGGGATTCCATTTCCTATGCAAGTTTCTACCCTTTGGCCTCAATCTCAAGAAGTCACTCAAGAAGTCACAGCTGGTGCCCAGGACCTCATCTGGGATACGGAAGAGAATGTTCCCCTCAGGGGACCAGATCACAGCCATCAGAGGAACAGAAGGAAAAGTCCTTACCTGCTAAATGGGGCATTTTCTGAGCAGAACAGTGACTTCTGCATGGTGGTACCAATGCCTAAATTGCAGTTACACTGCGCAGCCACCTGGAGTCAGGAGAAGGGTTCCCAGGCGGAGCCGGTCAGCATACCACTGCATCTGTCACAACCTAGTCTGGTGGAGCATGGACAGCAACTTGCAGATAGGCAGACCCCTTCGTCAGCCAGCTCTGCAGGTTGCCATCCCCACGGATTCATCCCTAGAGGGATGGGAAGGTACCTTGTACAGTCACGGGGTCCACAGAGATTATTCTATCAGGAGCAGGCAGCCCTCATCAACTGGCTCGAGTTGTGGTGGCCATCTGGCTCCCCCTCAAAGCCTATCTGGCCCTCAGAACGCATCCCGTGTACATACCTGGGGTAGTCGCTGCGTTCCATCTAAATGAGGAGATAGTGCTCCCTACCTTCTTAGCTGACCCTAAGGGCCATGCTCAGATGGTTCTGCACTGTCTTCATGCTAGAGGAGCGCCAATGTTCTATCTGGATAGGACCAAGAGCTTCCACAAGTCTGAAGCTCTATTTATCATACTCAGAGGGTCAGGGCCAGGATATCAGGCTTCCAAGGCCTCCATAGCAAGGTGGATGGTGGCCTCCTGAAGGAGGCCTAGGAGTGGCAGCACAAGCCGCCTCTGGCCAACATGCATGCCCACTCATTCAGCCAGGGCCATGGCGTTAGTCTTCCAGTGACTTGTACCATAGCAGGTCATTAGCATGGTGGCCACTGATGCCACCGCCTCTTTTTTGCAAGCACTACTGTCTGAATGCCGACTCCAGGTCAGACGTGACATTCTGGCAGGCAGCATTAAGGAACTTGTTTTCTTAAGGAGGGTAACCCCCCCCTCCTGCCCCGGGGGCTAAATTCAGTTGTAATTTCCCATGCAGTATGGAGGAAAGGGGACGGGATGTAAGGGTAATTACAAGTTACTCACCGTAGTGACTAATGTACTCTTAGTTCCCTTTTCTCGATACGTCCCACCATCCCCCTCACCCCCCCCCCCCTAATAAAACTGGTGTCACTTAGGCAATTGTAGTATTGTCGATGCCTCAATGGGGACTGAGGAGTGGTGTCCGTGGGTGGACTTGGGGACCCTATGCTCCCAGGGATGCACCCCTGCGCACCTCTAAATTTAAAGGGGAAGGTTTTTTCTGGTGAAAAAGGTTGTCTCCATCCCTAGCGAGGGGCGCCCATGCAGTATGGAATAAAGGGAACTATGGACCAACAGCATGTTAGTCACTATGGTGAGTAACTTGTAATTTCCATTGTCTGACGCTCCGGTGTTTAGCTACTGTAAAAAAAAAGAAAGACGTCCGCCGTGGAACAGGATATGTAATCCGTTCTCCCTTTCCATGGCGGCCATTCGAAAATGTAATGCACCTCAGGGAAAGGCTGTGTTGGGCTGGTAACAACTCGGCGAGGGCCAATGAGCTAGTTTGTTACAAGCACATTGTCCCTTGCCTTGTACTACTTGGAAGCAATCTTCATGAATGGCTGTTGCTGTTAAAGTATAATTTACATCCCAAACTCTGCATTTCTTTTTGCTCTAAATATTGGGGTCAACATTCGTCCAAAAACCCAAAGGCATTACCACTTGTCCTCCTCATGGATGTCTCTCTCAAAACCGTGTTTGTCAAACTTTTTTCCACTTTCTCCGTCCCTACGCTAGATTCCCTTTTCCCAGACCGCTTTCCAGACTCCCCATGGCATGGTTCCATGTGTTAATATCCCTGTTAAAATATCGCCATATTTCTGCAGCGATATTGATCCATGGACTCTGCAGGGGACACGACGCAACCCCAGCATTATTTTAAACTGCGAGGGACACCCCCAGCTCCCACAAATTATTCCCCAAAAAATATTGCCGGTGGTTAGACAAATGGCCATATGTACGGCGATATTTTTGGTGGGGATATTTTGTAGGGATACCCCATGGCATGGGCAAAATAAAGTAACACCCAGACAAGCCATGGTGCAATGAAAGCACTATAGTGGTGGCGTGTTATTAAAGCTTTTTGGTATTACATTCATATCTACATTGGTATCTGAACACCTTGCTAGATCAAGCTTATTTATATAAACAAGTTTATCCTCTTCATTTTTTATCACCCCTTCACTTTTTCAAGAGTTCTAGTGTTTTTAATAGGATTATAGGATGTTTGCCTCACAGAGGGTGAAAGAAGAATAATTGTTTGGTTTGTTTGCCCTTGTTCATATTTATAGAGCAGTATAATACATTGATTAAATAATGTTTGGTCTCTTGTCAATCTGTTGAGTAAATGTTGAGTGTGGGTAGGTAACATGGCATTGAGCTGCTGTTTTCAATTCTACTCCTTGCATGTTGTTGCTCCCACACTTCGCCCTGGTCTTTTACATCTTTGGCTGTTTATTAATTCTGACTTAAACTCCTTTATTTTCTGTTTCATTATTGGGATTGATGGCGGTAGAATTGAAACAGGTGGATTGGTCCTTTCTTTTTAACTTGCATTCATCTGCATGAAAACTATGAGTCTACGGTCAGAACTGAACAAACTGGTGTTTATCTCCATGCTTGTCCTTGTCATGTGCACTCCTGCGATTTCTCACTAGACATCCAAACTTTAACTGGAGTGACTTTATTTAACCAAACTATTTTTAAATCATCAATTCATTTAGTGATTTACTTTATATTTGTATCCATGACAAATATTCCCATGTTAAGGAAATGTGATAGGAGATTTTAGGAAAAGTCCTCAACTAGCCCTCTGCAAATTAACTTGAATGCTACCCTTGAATAATCACTTGTCAGTTAGGATTCCTGGATCATGCCACCGACACGCAGCAAATTAAAGACTAATCCTGCTTCCAGATGCCATGGAGAAATTTTTGTTGTATTATTTTTAAACAATATTAGCAAAATCTTGTTTAATCACCACTTAAACGTGAGGTAAAACTCACTTTCTGCCCCTTATCAATTCATGCTTTTTGTAAAAGCCTTGCCTAAGAGTTCAGTTTCACACTACTTGCTGCTTTGGTAGATTGATTCTCTGCACCCTTTTGGTGGTCATCAATGCCAATTTACCTGCAATTGTGAGACTGGGAAATGGTAAGGCCACAATTCTACATTCAACATACCTTTTCCATTTATGTTTGAGATTAGTGATATATATATTCACTTATCTCAGAGTTTTGTGGGCAGAAGTGGGTGTTGGATCACCAGTGTGTACTGATGGAATTCAACTTTTAGTTTTTATCATGAAACACATTTTCTTAACCAATCATAATTCACGTTCTATTTAAAAGAAAAAGCCTTGCCCTAAAAGTAACTGAATATTCCATGTTTTGGTTTGATTGTGGTACATTAGCACTGTCGAGGATAGTCTACAAAATGAATCCTCTGGTACTATATTGGAGAACAATCTTCTGAAAAGTTGCCTAATTTTGTAGATTGATCAACCTTCCACTATAGCGACAGATATATTCATTTTACTTAGACTTCCTATCTACGGTTCCAAGTAGATTACTATCTTTTGTACAAACAAAATGTTAATATCAAAGGCTCCTGCTCATTGCATTACTGATATTTTCATTAGTGAGCATTTTCTACGATTCTGCATTTAATGTGTTTTTTTTATAAGCCTTCCCTAAAATAAATTGTTCTATGCATTTGGTTGCAAGTCTTTTTCTGTTTTGAAAATACAAATAAATGAGTCAGAACGTTCTGAATTCCCCAGGATATGCTTATGCAAATTATTTCTCATTGTTTTAGAGAGTCATGGAAATTAAATTTCCTGTTATATTCGAAGGGCTGAAGCATCTTAAATATGAAATCTGCTCTGTGTGAGTACTACTTTATTCTCAACCTGTGTGCACAGTTGTGTGCTTTACTTTGTTGCTATTCCTATTAGATATATCACTTTTCCGATTGGTGATAAATGTCAGTTATTCACGATGTACCACTTAGTAAACCTTATGATGCTCCATTTTAGTGCATACTGTAGGTTGACAGTGGCATGAAGCTTTCTATATTCCATTTGCTGGAATCGGTGCTGTGATTCACAAAGAGCTGTTTTTATCTAGAGAAGTGTTTTGCAGATGTGAGCATTTGATCTATTAAGTTAATTTTTACTTTACATCCAACCTCTGAATTTGTCGATGTAGTTATTGAATTGTGATTTGTTGGATTAGTTTAGATGTAGAAAACCATTACATGCAGATATATGTATTTTTCCATGCAGAAGTTTTCAATTTCTGCTGTCATGCTCTTTAGAGATCAAGCCCAAACCATTCTTGTCTTTGGAATTAGTTTGATCCGTACAGTGTACTTTATTAATTGCAATCCACAAATTGATATGTGGCCATAATGATTTAATGAACTCAAGGAGAGTGCATTGCTAGACTATTTGGTTATCATATTGTTTCTGTTGTAAAATAAAAATGGGATTCTTGAATTCGGAAACTAGCTATAGGATAGTATAAATACTAAAGGGTAATACTTGTGTAGTTGAATGTAGCCCGGGATTATTCACCTTCGCATCTGTCAATTTTATGGTCTGATTCCAGTTTCCCCCTTGTGTTTATCACATTTAAAACCAACACATGCTTCTAAATGACTGTGTGGGCTGGAAAATATCTGTTGGGGGATTACTTCACCTCTGAACCCTGAAATGACACACCCACAAAGTAGATGTGCATAGGAAGTAAGGGCCAACATTCTCATCTAGTATGCCCGTCTAAGACCAACTATAACACTATATTTTGTCACTCTTGGCCGCCTGCCTTATGATAGTCTCCACTCTCCCTTGTTTTTATTTAATCCATTGAAAGTACTCTTGACCCTTACTGTGGTCCTCTAAAGGTTGCTTATAATTCTTGAGGTACTAATTTAATGTCTAGGGAATCTGCACATTTTGCTAGACCTTCATATTGAACAGTTTAATCGAGCATCTTTATATGTCTTTGGTGATTTCTGTCTTGTGGTTTTTTGTTTTGTTGCTCTCTCCTGTGTTTTGGTATCATGTCATGTATTGTTTCATTAATTTATCAGTTAATGTCAAAGTTGGGCAATAGTCATCTGCCCCATTAATAGTTGAAAGTTAGCCAGCCTACTACAACACTATACTCTCACTTTCTAACAATGCAAACCGAGTGGTATGTAACATTTCTAAACTTCTGCTTACGTATCAATGACATTAGGCAATCGTGAAGCATACAGAGACCGTGCCCAAAACCTACTGGATAGTGTGGTACTGAACATTGTCTTCAACATATTTTTCTTAGTTTGTCCCTTATACTGCAACTAATCTTTACATGTCACAGTAATATACCATACTTACTTGGAATACGTTTTTTTTTCTTGCCCACTGTGACGTTAGCAGTTTTGTACAATTCTTTTTTTTTCTTCTACTTTCTAATCAAATAAGTGGAATTGTTAAGAAAAGGTCAAATTGCAAAAAGTTAACCAAAACCAGTTTGTACAGAATTAGCCCACCGAGCAAGGTCTACAATGCACTGGAGTGCCTGAGCAACAATGACCACACTAGTTATGTCTAATATTCGGTTCTGAGCCCTTAGTCGTTCTGCCATTGGCAAGCACTTTAAATTTGAAGAATGCTTTTCTGATGCTATGCATTGTCCCTGGTGTTAACTTTGGTTGCTGGATTTTACAAACTTCGGTACAGGGCTTCAGAACTGGCTGAATCCTTCATTTGGGTTCATTTAAAAAAATATGGGTTTTATCTGTTACTTTTGGATAAGTAACTGAGTTCGATCAGGTAAAGTAAATTTCTTAATCAGATCACATAAAATCAATAGTGGTTTTCTCCTGTGGCTTTTAGCTCTGTTTCTTTTTGGCAGGAGCACTTTTCTCTTTACTGTTGAACAGTAGATTTTCTGTTCTTGACTCGAAAGTAAGGAGGCCGCCACTTTAGTGCGACTGATGTCTTTAAACGATTTGCGTTTTAGATTTTGTTTATTCATTTGTAATGCGCACCTGAATTCCCAAGAGACTTTCTAGTACCTATACAGGAAAGCCTAGAAACACATGTTGGCCCTACAGGTTGAAATTCTATATGGATTGCTAACCTCTGGTTAGGTTCTCCACTTGATAAGGCCTTTGAGCCGTTCCTAACATTTTGGGAGACATGGGAGTTCTTAGAACTAGTGTGGTCTGTCATTGCTAAAATGGACGTATGGAGTAACTTCCATAGGAAATTTTTTCCATTTCTCATGTTCAAACAAAAGACAATAATTTCTTGTATAGGGTGGTGCAGCAATTTGGCTGGTCAAGTTTTGTCCATCAATCCTTAAGATTTGACGTTCGAACAGTGAGGCAGAAAACATATATTCTTCGACCTATACGTTAAGTGTACTGACGGTGTTAATTCTAACCAGAATTCATGGGTTAATTTCTACTTTGAGTTTGTGCGAGGGTATTTTGGAGACCTGAATATCAAGGTTTTATTGTTAAACTTTACTTTATGATGGGTTATTTATAACACACTTAATACCCAGGGGTTAGTCTTGACGTTTAAGAACAACTTTAATATATTGTTCTGACCGGTTTGTGACCGATTGATGTTATTGATAAGCAAGGAGGATGATATGTAAGGCAGGTAAATATATATTTTGATTACTTGGAGACTGGGCAGTTCTGTGGGTGTGCTGAGTCTTGCCTAGTTTGCGCTGAGAAACTCAATTTTAAAAGGGATAATCTGTTATGATAGACTGTAGCACAACTGTGTTCATAGATTAACCTCTGCCATTTTCTGACTGTTTTCATCTTCATTTTAAATTGGTTACAAAGTGCATACACTGTACGTTAAGTAACTTGGATGGTTGGGTCATACCCACCTCCAGTAGATGTAAAACAGTTTAGTTTATCAATGCAGTGAACTTTGCTTTAAAACTTCATAATTAACCATTGTGGTATCATAATTGGCAAGGTCTTGTGATAACTGGGACCACCCTGTTTTTTGGCACTTCAAGATTTTAAAATTAACCACTGGCAGCCTGTGGTTCGAAAGTGTCTGCCTGTTTTGGAATATCTGAGTTGGTGCTATGGTATGGATGGATATTTTACTTTTATATTGCCGTCCTGGAACTGATCCGGCCTTTACCAAAAATGGTACTGCGGTGGTTAGTGTACTCTGGAAAAACAATTTAGCCAGATCACTTCTCCCAAGTAACCCTTTACCTTTGGATGATTAACAGTTTTATGTTTGTAATTTCTGTAGGCCTTGCTCCTCAGTCCTATCTGGGCATCACTTCAGTTTCTGCGATCTCCGTGCATTCTGGCATTCCAAAAGCCTCTATCACTGTCCTATTTTGAGTTTCAAATCTTAAACCAAGACTCTTTAGGCAACTTTTATTTTTGCTTTGGTGCTGTTGGGACTGTTGGGAGATTTATCATTTTTATGCTTCATCCCTTCTCCTAGTGATACACCCAGCACCTTTTTCTGCACTTCTAGATCTTTTGCCTTCTATCCTGAATGATTGGAGCCTTTTTCCACTCATTCATTCTTATTTGGTCTGACTTTTGGAACTCTGTTCTCAGTTTTACCTTAGTTTGGAGTCTACTTTCCTCAATATCTATATGGGAATTAATTAAATGATTCAAAATAGCACTAAGGACTTACACAACGGACGAGGTTTGGAAAGAATTGTGCTAACACATGGAGATTACTACGGATTTTCCTAATGACAGGATGCACAGGATTATAACAATTTTTAAGAATTTACTTGTGTATTTATAGGATTTCTTATTGGATTTCTTATAGGGTTTGACGAATGGCAAGGTAACGGAGCAAAGAATGCAGCTTTTTGGTTACTGGGGAAGGGAAATATTTACAAAGAGCCTTGAATGGGGTAGTTTGGACAGTGAAACGGGTTTCTGGACAACGAGGCAAGATCTGGTCCTGCGCAGCGGCGGGCTCTCCTGGAGGAGACAGCTGGGCCTAGTCTTGTCACTGTAGACAGCGAAGTGCATCAGCTGGGCAAAACAGGTAGCGGGGCAAAAGCCGGTCTGGTCGCTGGATAACCCTGTACCCTTTCTGCCTGTTTTATTGGGATTTTTGTAGGGTTTAATTCTGGATTAGAGGTTCAGCCTGGGTAAAACGTTCTGGCTGGATCTGCTATCAGCTACCCCTGGCCTGGCACTGGAATCTTGCAGGGTGAATGTGGAAGGTCTGGATCACTGGATGTCGATTTATGAATGCTGGATTTTCTTGCGTCTTATATTTTCGAATGTCCTGACTCCCCCCAAGGTTCCTCCTTATAAATGCTGGATGACATCAGAGGATTTTTACGATGTGGGCAGAACGAAGCTAGACCTACCGCTAAGAATCGGATAGGTCAGTCTGTGGATGTTGCCGCCTCCATGTCAGCATATTGGACTGAAGGAATTGACTCAATTTTATTGTTTGTGTTTTGCAATGTACTTTGTTCTACCAAAGTTACTTTTGTCAAAATCAGTTATGGAGCAAAACACTTATATTTACAGATGTCATCAGGAAAATTAGATTGGCAGATTCCATATTTCACAAGGACATTTCTGTTCAAATGCAAAGTTTGTGTGCTATTTAGTCATTCTGGCAATCTTTCGCCATTTACATGAAAAACATTCCATCTGAAATTCTACAATTGTCTACATATGCACATATTATCACTGGGCATATTTTCATTAAGTCGCAAAACTGTACCATGCACGCTTTTCCCAGAAATTACATTTTCCTGGCGTTTGGGTCCATAACATGTCCGAAGAACCTACAAGGTCTTATTTTAATGGCGCAACAATGACATTTAAACGGTCACGATTTAACATTACTGCTTTCTTAGGTTACTGAAATAAATACTTTCATATCAAAGTCCTTTATATCAAATGGATGAAGCTGACTCTGGAGAGCGGTCCTTAAGATTTCCCCAGTCATCCTACTGTTCCCCCCTCCTCCCCTCTGGTATCCCCACCCCTGTGTCACCAGGAATTCACACTTGCCGTGACAAGGCCAGTTCCCATGATCCATTGTTCTTGGCTGTAGAAATGCCAGAAAGTCTGACAAGATGGCCGCATCCCACACCTTGGCCCCTTTCATGTGTCCAGGGGCTGGTCTACTTGGGGAAGGTAATTCTGTTCCCAATGGATGCAGGGCACTTTGAAGCCAGTGCCTGCCAAACCTGTTCTGCTGGTCTCAAAGTAATTTTATTTTTCCCTTTCTTTAAACAGTAACCCAGTCTTTTTGGGAGTACAGATCATGTATCTTTTAGAGCAAACCCCCATTTTCCATCACATTTCTGTGCAAGCACAGGGCATCATTTTAATATTTCACTTTCAAAAGACATTTTCCTGCTTGGCAAAAGCACCATTTTACACAGGGGTTAATTGTTCTTGGTTGTCACTTTACAAATGTGTTTCTTCCTTGCATCTTTATTCTGAACATTTCCTTAGCCCTAATCAATTTCTAATACACAGGAATCTGTTCAAAAACAAGGTTTCTTTGAAACTGACATAAGCAGAGGGAGAGCTCTTGCAAGGAATTTTGACAGCGTCACTTTGTTGCAAAAGTAAAATGCTGTCCTTACGGCCTGGAGTGAATTTCTCTGCTATTTAACAGATTTTACTTGACACACATGCCATTCAGTGAGGAATGCCCTCCTTTGCTGGTGTACAACCTGAAGATAGATGGGCATGAATGTGCCTTACTGGAACCAAACTGTGTAATGTTGGAAAAAATGGAAATGGCATCAGTGTGCAGTCATTTTAAACACAGAATATTCTTTTTCAGTGGGAAGTTTTGAGCTGGCAGCAATGCCTTTGAATTCTTTTCTTTGGTGCACATGAAGAAAACACTTGCTGCCATTCTCGGGATGTTCCAAGTTGCATCTCGCCACATATGTGCTCGACATAGCCAGTGCAGCCATTCTGCTTTTAACTGCTGAAAATGCAGTTTGGTGATGTAGGGGAAGTTCTGCTGGGCTAGTAAATGTACCCCGCAATAGCATTTGGCGTTGAGGTACGATAATCGCCAAGGAATTTATGAAAATATTCTTTCTTCATAGAAGATAATGCCCTGCATTCAACAATTGTTCTAAATTTTCCGGTTGGCTTTCGAGGTTGTAAAAATCTACATGCAGTTATATGCGCTTGGTGCTTGTCTCCTTGTCAGTACTATTCTTCCCAGAGTTCAAAGCGTAGTCTCATTATTTGATTGCGATATGTTTGATCAGGGAGTCGTGATGGGTATTACGGAATTTGATTAAACATTTTGGGAATGAAAATGATATACTTAAAGTCTTTATAGTTCTTACATTTTGTCTCAGTCAAGGCTCAATCATGGTACCAAAATTTACATTTGGCACGTTCAGGGTTACACACAATGGTTTTTTCGTCGATGTTTGTTTTGCATCTTTCATGCCATGTGTTCAGTGGATTATTAGCTTTACAGTCCAAGTTATCAGCGATTGGTATCAATTTGCTAAAATGTCTTTCATTAAGCAATTTCTGTAAAGTGATATTCCATGAAACCATCGCACTCAGATGTCAAACCTAACTCATGGCGAATTACAGCAATTGGAAAGCCTTTTTTAAAAAAATACTTTATTTTAATCAATCATTGAAATCAAAGAATAAATGAGTACAGCAAACAATAAAAGGAAAACAAAAAGTATCCAATACCATACAAAAGTAAAGAAAAGTTAGACTCCTTGTTTAAAATTTTTGGGAGAATACTGCTGGCCCGAATTGAATCTTGGCTTGGGGAACAGTCAGTTTTATCAGATATCCAGTTCGGGTTTCGACCTGGAGTGGGCACTATAGAACAGAGCCTTAACTTGTACTTGTTGGTGGCTAACTCTGTGTTTTGTCGGGGCGTGGCAGTGTATTTGGCTTTCATGGACATAAGCACTGCCTTTGATAAAGTTGATAGAGCTAAGCCCTGGGCAGTGCTTGGATTCTTAGGGTGTCCAGGGGAAATTTTGCAGGCTCTGGTTGATCTCCATATGGATAATGAGGCCTGTGTTCGCAGTGGTCCTAGGGGGCACTGCACGGCCTGCTTTCAGGTGGGGCGTGGTGTGAGGCAGGGTTGTGTATTGGCCCCCATCTGCTTCTGCCTCTACATCAATGGCCTCTCACAGGACCTGATTGGTATTTTGGCAGATTTTTTAGTTTTGGGAGGAAGGGGGTTTCCAGTATTGGCCTATGCGGACGATACTGTCCTTCTTGCAAGAACACCCAGGGCCCTACAGATATTGATCAACGCGTATTCAAAGTTTATGGACAATTTGGGCCTAAAAATAAATACTCAGAAATCTGCAGTAATGGCGTGCGTTGGAAGAAAACGTCCTGTGCCCATGAAACCCATGCTTTGTGCAGGAGAGATCATCCCCAGTTAAATCCTTTGACTATCTTGGAATACGCTTTTCGGAGGTGTTAAATGGTAAAGACCGCGTGGCCAAACAATCCCTCAAGATGAGTCAACAGATAGGTGGTATTTTTCGGTTTATGTCGAAGTGTAGGGCCCGGCCTTTGAATGTGATCCTTAAGATTTATAGCACCCAAACTGCAGCCTGCACTCTGTACGGTGCAGCCATCTGGGGTTTACAGAATGTGGCGGAAATCCAGAGAAAGGAGAGCAAATTTTTCAAAAACTTGCTCGGGCTCCCGTCCAGCGCATCTGGAATAGCCATCCACAGGGAGTTGGGTGTGGAGTTTTGGGAAGATCAGTGGGCGTGGGCTCCACTTTTATTCTGGGTCAGGCTTTGTGCCAATGAGCATGCTTCCTTGTGTCATACCATTTTACGCACGGTGCTGGGCAAATGTGGCTGGAAAAAAATCCCCTGGTTAGCGTATGTCTTTTCAACCTTGGGCGAAGCCAATTTAGGTGCCCTTTTTTCGCCTGATACACACATTTCTGAGAGTGAAGGGACCGTTTACAAAGATATGTTGGGTGAAACCTTAGTAAGAAAAAGAACTTTGCTAGAGTATGGCCACAGAAAGGGTGAATTTCATACCAGCATTAGCTGTCTGAATGGAATTCAACCATATCTGCTATGGAGTATGCTAAAAAAGGACAGATGGTTGATCACGAGGGCAAGGTTTGATTGCCTTTGGCTGCAAGGTAACACCCATAATTGGAAGGGTTTTCCAGACACAGCGGGTTGCCCAGTCTGTGGACACAGTAGAGAGGATCTCTCATTTGCTGTTCTTCTGTACTGGGTATGTTGGTATTCATAAACTGACACTGATTCCAGCTCTTAAGAAGATGTTCATCTGCACACACAGGGCTGCTCTTGTGTTCTTTTTGAGTGCCGAAATTGTATATAAAGCATGGGCTCTTTTGACGTTCTTGAAAAGAGCAATGTATTTCAGAAATAGTATTCTAAAACTGCAAGGGGATGAAGGTCTGTAATAAAGCCTAATAGCACCAGTAATGGGACAAAGGTTCCTGTATTGCTTTTTGTATGATCCCTTACTCAACTATTTTTTTTTTTTAAATAGCCTTTGATGAGTTACCATCTGATAATTAATTGTATCTGTATGTTGTCCGTGGAAATGTATATTGACTTTAGTTTTATGAATTGTAATTTTAAGAATTTGTATTTTGGATTTGTGCAATAATGTGTTGATTTGTCGTTTAATGGTGGTTTTTATACATCCGAATAAATTTGTTTTGATTGATTGAAGAATCACTCTCTCAATATTAAGATGAAATATTCAAACTCCGATTCTTTAAAATATTATGGAACAATAAAGAACAAAACCACTAAATAAATCAAGACAAGACACAAAACGCACCCATAACCCAACCAGCTCAGAATAAGAAAACACTCACACCTTGACTTATAATCATTCACTTCCATAAAATCCATTAAAAGGTCCCCAAAGTTCCTCATAAATTGTTCCTTTTTGCTGTTTACATAAAAAGCACTTCTCATACTTTGAAATAATCCTCATATCACATAGCCAGTCCTCCAGAATAGGTTTCTTCCTCGTTGTCCACACCTTTAACATCTGTTTAACAGCTACCAGTAATCCTTTATTAATCCAATTCCTAACCACATAAGCAATATAACGCCCGCATCTTGGAGAAAGCATAAGCACAGACAACAGGCTCTGCAGGAATTCAATGGTCCAAATTGCATCAATCCTATCCAACACATCCTTCCAATACTCCCTCACCCTATCAAAGTACCACAACATATGTAATAAAGAGCGCTTCTCCTTCCGACACCCCCGACAAACATCATTGTCTAGCAATCTAGGACTACACATATGAAGCGGAGTCCAGTAACTATTACCCAATACCATTTGATGAACAAAATGCAAATTTAAGTCGATTTTTGCTTTTATCGGGACCCTCCAGATCTGTTCCCACTCCTCCATTGGGATGTCATTACCCAACTCTTCAGACCATTTCGTTCTTAGTTTCTCCCATGAGGCCAACCAAACATTCTCCAAAGGAAGAAAGTTCATAATATTTGACACCTTCTGTTCCATCACAGAAAACAACCCACATCTCTGGCCTTTCTACAAATCCAGAGTGTAACATCCGTCGCCATTCAAAAAGCAAATCTTTCAGTATCCTATACCTTCCCTGTTCCCTCCTACTTAGTCCATATTTAAAACATAGGTCATCAAAAGGAATCATTTCATCATTATCATTCCAAACATCTCCAATTTCCAGAACACCTCTATTACTCCAACTCTTCCAATGCATCAGCATGTTATTAATCTGCAAGCCAGGCTTGCACCATAAAGAAGCGGTGTTTGGCGCCGCTTGGTGGACTCCGGGACTTCCTGGTTCGTGGCCCCGCCCCCCTGGGCTTATCTGCGCCTCGCTAACCCCGCAGCGGTGAAGCCCGCGGCGGGGCAAGGGCGCGGTGTTTGGCGCCGCTTGGTGGACTCCGGGACTTCCTGGTTCGTGGCCCCGCCCCCCTGGGCTTATCTGCGCCTCGCTAACCCCGCAGCGGGGCAAGGGCGCGGTGTTTGGCGCCGCTTGGTGGACTCCGGGACTTCCTGGTTCGTGGCCCCGCCCCCCTGGGCTTATCTGCGCCTCGCTAACCCCGCAGCGGTGAAGCCCGCGGCGGGGCAAGGGCGCGGTGTTTGGCGCCGCTTGGTGGACTCCGGGACTTCCTGGTTCGTGGCCCCGCCCCCCTGGGCTTATCTGCGCCTCGCTAACCCCGCAGCGGTGAAGCGCGGGGCCAGGGCGCGGTGTTTGGTGCCGCTTGGTGGACTCCGGGACTTCCTGGTTCGTGGCCCCGCCCCCCTGGGCTTATCTGCGCCTCGCTAACCCCGCAGCGGTGAAGCCCGCGGCGGGGCAAGGGCGCGGTGTTTGGCGCCGCTTGGTGTTCGGCGCTGCTGGAGCCCAGCCGAACTGGACATTGAAAACAGAGGTGAGCTGGGGAGGCGGACTACGACGGAGGTGTGTGGCGTGCCCTTCCATAAGTATCTGGACACAGTAACCTCACAAGCTTCGGCTATGGCGCAGCCGACTACTGACCCCTTATCCCCGCTCCCCCCACTCCTTTTCTGCCCCCAACTCACTGACCATGACCCCCCCCTGCAGAAATTCCAGCGTAAGACTGTGGTATTGAGGAGACAGCGACCACAGGGGGGGGGGGTACCCTCAGTAACTACCATGGGCACCACTTTGGAGGCCACTGGGTCATGTGCCGGCTTGTTTGCCACCAAGCCCATTGTAAATCAGTCCCTGCCTATATCCGGCACCCTAGCAGTGTCACTAATTCCACCACCAGTAATGGTTCAGCAGCATCTGGGGTGCCAAGTAACCCTGCATAGTAACCAGGGTGGTCTGTTCAAGCTGTTTCCGGATGCCAGCAGAGATGCTGGTGGCAAGCCGGAGCCAAGTCGTCTTCTATCTCAAAGCCCGGCTTCGGCCCAGACCACAGACACAACTACCGAACCCCTCTCCCACTCCCCACTTGTGTCATCTCTCCTGGCTGTAGGGGACAGACTGGAACATATTGTCCTAAGGGGCAAGTCCTCCTGCAGCTCCCATAACAGTTCGTGGAGTGATATTCTCTCATCTACGAGCTCTGGGGCTAGTCCCTCCCCGCGTTTGACCCTACCCCGGATGGTTGAGATCATCAATCAACCAACTGCCGCCAGTAATCATGAGTGTAACTTGTCCATTAATCGACTCCCAGAGGAGGCTCTGTTACATAGGGGGTGTGGGTGCAATCAAGTTTTGGCGGAACTGGTCATCATCAAGGCTCTCTTGCTGTCTGTACTAGAGGCCCAACTGAAGGGTGGTGGAATTGTCCAGGGGGAGCCCACGGTGACCGCTTCAGCTGCCGTGGGGTATAAGGCCTTATCCCTGGAAAGCCCCTTGGAAAGTTTACATGTTCAGGTTCCCCCCAGTCCTGGCCACCCCCAAAGGGACTGCTGTCCCCCTTAACCTGGCATCAAGGGAATTATTCTCTAACAACGGGCCCTGTGTTCCCCACGCCTTTACTAGGGAGAGCAGGAAGGTCTCCAATTTTAGTGTAACGTCTCTGCCTTCGGTGGCCCAGTCCTCTGCTATCTCGGGCTCTGTGTGTTCTGAGTCCAAAGACCAGGGCCTGTGGAAGTCTGGGGATCAGCACAAACCCTCAGAACAAGGAAAGCCCAAACGCCCTATTGTCTTCCTACAGGGGGTTCCCAAACTGGCAGTAAACAAGTCTGTACCAAAGGACGCCCTACTTAACAAATGTTTATTTTGGCTGAACACTTCTGGAGGTTGCCCATTTGTACGCAGAGAAGCTTTGGTGGGCTGTTGCAGAATTCCTAGTATGGGCATGAACACCTTGGATAGTATCAAACTTTCTTTTCGGACCCAGAGTACAGCTAACCGGGTTTTGGAAGGTTGGGGGCGGGCAGGCCAACTAGCTATGAGTGGGATTTCAATCAGCATGCGCCCTTTTCTAAACTCTGTTGTCCCTCCCAGATCTGCCAGAGCTAACACTGGGGTTTTTTCTAATAACACCCCCCTTTCAGGGGCAAATCTGACCACCTTGGGCCAGAGGCGCCATGGGAAATGGTTGAAGTAAGGGGATGGTGGGTTTAGACCACTGTTTCTAAGAACTGTCTATGGTCTCTTTTGGAGGGGGCGGCATGTTCATACTGCCCTGTTGTTTTCCTTAATGATGTTTCCCTGCAACTCTGTTTTCGATTTGCATCTCTATTTCTAGAACTGTTTTTGCAGGATGTACTTTGATGGTCATTTTTTGGCCGAATAAAGGTGTTTGACTTGACATATACTATCCCTGACTATTAGTAGTAACCAACGAGATCAAAGTGTCCTTAGTAACAGCAATTGATTTCAAATTCGTAGCCCGACAAGGTAATTTTCCAAGGGAATACAAACTTCTCGCATTGAATGGTTTCAACACTTCTCTCTCAATTCTCACCCACCAGGACACTAAGTCTAAATCATCCAAGAAAATGAACTATTTTTTAAGTAAGAAGCCCTTACAATATTTCCCCAAAACTGGATAACCAAATCCACCATCACAAACTTTCCGAGTCATAATAGAACGGGGGATCTTAGCCTTTTTCCCAACACCCCACAAAAAGTCCTGAAAAACTTTATCAATACGTCCCAGTATTTTCTTCGTGAACCGTAAAGGAATGGGGACTGTAAGAGGTACAAAGCCTTAGGAAGCAGCATCATTTTAATTGCATTAACTTTAGCCCAGATACTCAAGATCATACATCTCCATTTCCTTATGTCTTTTTGAAGAACTTCTATTATTTTATTCACATTAAACTCAACCAATTTAACATCCCTAACCAGATGAACACCCAAATATTTGACATAATCCATTTCCCATTTGCAATCCCAATCCAACAGTCTATCACAATCAAGAGTAACACTCAGAGGAAACACTACTGATTTACCCCAATTGATTTTATAACCTGACAATCTCCCTACCTCCTCAATCATATTTCTCAGAATAGGGCCACCTTCCCTCGGATTGTTCAGGATTACCACCACATCATCCGCATACGCCAAGACTTTGATTTCCCCACCCCCTACACACAATCCCTTTACTGCAACATTCTGTCTGATATAGGCCAATAAGGGCTCCAGAACCAAATTGAAAAGGAAAGGAGACAGAGGACAGCCTTGTCTTGTGCCCCTAAATAAACGGAAGGGCCCCAAAAATCCCCCATTCACCCAAACCTTGGCCGATATATCTGATTGCAGAGCCCCAATAGAATTGATAGATAGAGGCCCAAATCCCATTTTCAAGAATATAATTTAGAAACGTCCAATTAACTCTTATCGAAAGCCTTTTCGGCATCCAAAAAAAACAGTCTCGTTAACTACATACTCTGGTAAGTGCATAATATCTAGAAGAGTCCTGATATTATCATATCCATGTCTGTCTCATAAACCCCACCTGAGCCCTAGCAATCAACCCTCCATTTGTTTATCTAACTTTTTTGGCAAAATATTAGACATTTTTTTAATATCCACATTTAGCAACGAGATAGGCCGATAATTGCAGCAATAAGCCGCATCTTTCCCAGGTTTTGGAACAAGTGTTACGACAGCCTCCTTCATTGATGGGCACAGAACACCTTCCATTAAGAAACGATTATATAACTCGCACAACTCCAGCACTAGCTGTGTTTCAAAACATTTATAAAATTCAGTAGATAAACCATCCATTCCTGGACACTTCCCATCCTGCAACCCACCAATTGCAAACACATCAGACACAGTAATTGGTGCGTCAAGCAACTTTCTGCCTTCCTCAGACATAGTTGGAAGATCATTTTCCCCAAAAAATCATCTGGTTGTTGCAATTGCGGTGCAAGCTCATTAGTGTATAAATCAGTATAAAATAAACAAAAGCATTCACCCATCTCTTCCCTCGTTACCGCTACACCATCAGTACCCTTATCAATTTTACGTACATAGGATCTTTCTAAAAAACCCTTCAGTTCGTTTGCCAACAGTTTCCCTCCTCTATCTCCTCCCTCCCAATATCTTTGCCTCATATAAAACAACCCTTTCTCCATTTGTGACTGAGTCTCCAGTTTCAAAGCATTCTTCACCACATTCAATTCCATTCTATCCTTGTTACTATTAGAGAAAGCATGCTTCCGTTGTAGATCACCTAAGGTAGTCTCGAGTTCCAATAGCGTTGTTTCCCCTTTCTTCCTTGCCCTAGCAGTCCAGCACATCAACTCCCCCCTGATAAAGGCCTTAAAGGAGTCCCAAACCATCCGATGAACCTTTATTATCTTTCAAAAAATTATGAATGGAAACGCTTTGGAAGCATTTTCCGCCTTCAAAATAAAGGGCTTAAGACGCCATCTATAATTTCCTCTTCTCTCACTACCAAAATGTAGCTTAATTTTCACTATTGAGTGATCAGATAGATGGCGTTCCCCAATACTTGCTTTTAGGTACCGCAAATAAGGCTTTCCAAAATACACATTCAAGACAATCCCAGTTTGGATGAGATTCTGTACTTTTTGACTGCGTGCCATCAGTTGAGGCAGGGATAACTTTTTGCTTATAAAATATTATCAGCTGGGTATAAGAGAATTAGCCATATTTATGGTGAATCACTTTTGCTTGCGAGCACAAGGATTGCATTTTTATCTTAATTTTGATTTTATAAGTTCCCCCTTTATTATTAATGTTTAGGCCCAAATATTTATATTCATGTATGATGGATAGAGTTCATGTCAATTGTCCAAGTAAAGCTAAAGTTTTATTTTTTTGCTTTACTGTTCTGGATTATGTTTTAGTAGCATTAATACTTTATTATCTGCAGCAAAACCATCAAGGGCATCAAGTTGTCTCTGAAGGCTGATTGGAGTTTTATTGATCAGAATAAGATCATCAGCATAGAGCAACCAATTTTTCGGGCACATACCTAATTTAGGGGGAAAGGCTCTAACTGGGGAGATGTACTTGTGAATATCCTTTAATATAAAAGTTGTAAAGGGTGACTGCAAGGATGCATCCTTGTTTTAGTCCACGATATATATTTATAGGGCGAGATAGTAGGCCTTGTTGATTTAACTTCACATGTATGGTTGTGTTGGTGTAGAACTGTTGAAGCAGGTTTACAATACAAGGTAGACAGCTCGCTTCTTTCAGTTTTTGCCATAAGAAAAAGCGTGGCACTGAATCGAAATCTTGTTTGAAATCGATCATAGCCATATATAATGGCTAATTGGTTGCTGTGGCTTTGTTTTTCAAGGCAGCTACTATGAGTAGATTTGGAGCTGTACCCTCACCATTAATGAATCCTGATTGAAAGCTATCAAGCATGTTTGATCTTTTTAGCCATGTGGTAAGGTCTCAAGACTAGTCTTGCATAGATTTTCCCTGGGGTATCCAGGAGCGTAAGGCGTCTATAAATAGTTAGTATATTCCTGTCACCCTTTTTATAGATCTGTATTAATATGGATTGCTTCCATGAGAGGGGTTTAACACCCGAGAGGGTCACCGTTTTGTATATGGTGAGAAGGATTTGAGACCATTGATTGGGGAAGTTCTTTAATATTGCTATTATTCCATGAGGACCAGGAGCTCTTGACAAGCTTAGTTTTTTAATTTGCAGAAGTATATCATGTATATTGAATTTCATTTCTACAGCATGATTTATATGCATTTCAGTAAGTGACAGAAAAAGACGGGTCCCATAGAGGTTTGAGAAGTGGTTTATCCATTCTATCTCACCTATTGCATTCAGTAGTAGTGACAGTGTGCCTGTGTTGGCCCCTTCCTTTAGTATTTTCCAAATTTGTGCACTGGATAGCAGTAGGCATTTTCTAATTGGCTTTTTGGGTTTTAATTATTTTTATATTTTCTATTGGGTTAGAAGGTTCTTATGAGAGGTTTGAATATTTGCTATCTTTTTCTTATACTCCTGGAATGATGGATCTTTGCCATTTCTGATCTCCAAGTCACCTCTTTTTCTCACTAATTTCAGGGTCATCTATACATGTCTTTCGGGAAATAGAATGAGAGGTATGGCTACTTTTTCGATAAAATAGAGTTAGAGTAGTGTATGAATTTAGTGCATTAAACAAAGTAAAATTCTTGTTTGCTTGAGCTCCGTATAATTGTCTAGTAAGTTCTTTAGTTTTGTCCATTTAATGCGATGTCTGCCCACCGTTGGTTGTATGTTTGGTACATAATATTGTTGAGACTGACATTTACTAGGAATCCAGGTGGCTTCCAATATATTATGATCACTTTCTACGGTGGAGCTGACAGAGAACGTTGTGACTTGGTTTATTGTTTGAGTGGGGATAAAAACATAATCTATGATGGCCGAGGATTGATTTCTTTTGGAAGTGTGACTGGAGGAATATCACCTGCGAACGCACTGTTAAGTAAAGTTGCTTTCTGTCATAAGATTCATCCATGTGGATGCTTTGGATGGAAGATGGGCATCATTGTTGGATATGCATCTTATATTTAGGTCTCCCACTAGTAACCTAGTTCAGATATTTATCTCATTTGCAATGAGGTCAAGCATTTATAATATCTAATTCATAAATTCATCAGTAATGCTAGCAGGGTTCCAATACAAATTGAGAATTGAAGAGTGGAGCCAGGGGAGCATAACATTTTCAAATTCTAGATGGATGCAAGGGTGAGGCGAGTGCCAAGCTGATATTTTGCCCCATGTATCCATTCTCAGTGCAGGAAGTAAGCTAGCCATAGTTCTACCTTTGGGCTGTTTAATTGCTGCTATCCAGCACACCTCGTAGTTGTGCCACATGGGTTGATTTGTTATCCAGGTTTCTTGAAGCAAAATGAGATCATATTCATATAATGGATAATTTTTATGTGTTTTCATAAGGTGTGAAAAGCATCTGGTGTTCCACACTGCCATTCTCATTGCCTGCAATGAGTGCTTATTTAGACATTAATCCTCTTTCCCATGATTAGTTTACTTAATGGCTTTTTTTTAAGCCACGACCATTTGTTTTCCTGATGCGGTTGCAGGTTACATTAAACAAAGACTTCACGTTTAAGGTGACCATTCACTCCCTCGCAATTAATGACTAGTTTAGGTTTTTCATGAGTTGGTAAATTCGCAGATAAATAGGTTGTTTCATATATATTCTTTTTTGAATGAGCATCTTGTGCTTTTTTAACTTTTATGTTAATGTTAAAGGACATTTGTACCGCGCACTATCACCACTGAAGTGGTCCCCTGGCGGCTCGGAAAAAGGGGAAGGAGAGGGGATGGGTTAGTGGGAATAAGCTGGAAAAGTGCAAGAGAGCAGTGATGGGCTGTTGGCAGCCTCAGCCCGGTGGGTCCGTTGGCTGGGCTTGGGGTGTTTTACGGTCCGTAGTCGTCGTGGGCTGTTCAAGTCTGTGTGGTTTGTTTTGTTGCATTGTTGTGAGGTTTGTGCAGATTGCTGCGTTTTAGGCTTGTGGTTGTGTTTGGTTAAAGTTTGAAGGGTGTAAGCAGAGGGATGTAATTGTTAGTTGGTTGGTTAGTTGGCATTGCTGTCCTTGCAATTATGGGATTCCAACTAGGTGCGGTACATGTTGACATTCACGTTTCTATCTAGATGCGGTGCAAGCTAAAGTTCATTTCCCTACATGTGTGGCACTAGCATATGCATCTCAAGGCAACATTTACAGTCCATTTAGAGTGATGACAAGTCTTCCTAAGTATGTATTGTTTAAGTCTATGGCAGTCTATGCTATGGAAGGGAAGGTAAGGTAGAGTGACAGGGGCTTTCTGGAGTAGAGTAATTGCTCTACCCTCCCCCCTGCCCCCCATCCCCCATGCCACACTCAGTTTTGGTGGTGTCTGGCTTCCTTGGCTTCCCCTGCTGACACCTGCAGACACATCTTGGAGCCGCCAATGTAGGAGCTGCCCTTTGCCTCGGGGTCCTTAGCCGCGGGGGCTGCTGGGCAGAGGGCTGCCCTGGGGAGATGGCTTTAATAGTGTAGAATGAGCCAATCGGGGTGAGGGGGTGGTCTGGGAGGCGGGAGGGGAGGAATAGGTGAAGCGGATGGGAGCAGGGAGATGGGACCACGTGGGGCGCCGGTACCAGGAGGCACACCGGGCCTCGGATTCTTAAATAAAGGAGCCCTGGAGGGTCTCGTGTGGGGCCTTATGGTGAAACCTTTCTGATGAATTGGGACAACGAAAGAAGCAGTATCCATCTTTCTGGAATTGTTGATATATAAGGATTGGATCATAAGTTGTGATAGTCTTTAATTTAGGAATCATTTTGAAAAGGGCATGTTTTGTAGATTGATTGGGATAGGGGTCTTGACAATGTCTATCATTATTAACATGAGTATGTCTGTGTTAGGCAGAGTTTGTTTGCAGTACCCTTTGGGACCACTACACACAACTATAACTACAGGTGTAAGTAAAACCAACCTTTTTATAAGCGTATACTACACCGTTTTTGGTAGCGGAGCTGAGCACCCACGCTGATCTCAAGAGGGAATGCGAGCTGTAATGTTACAGAGGTCTACAATCAGTTGTTCAAATAAACTCTTACACTAAAGGTTTCTTGGTTAAACACTTATTCATCAGTCAGTTATAAAACATTCACTAGAAGGAGGCAGTTAAATATCATACACAAATATACTTCAGTACTATACTCGTTAAGTTTCTGAGGCATTCAGACTACCGTGAAGGAGGAGCAAAATGGCATTCAGAATACTTTGGAGGAGCAAAAAGAAATAGGTTCAGAACATAAAAGGATTACAATTATTCTTAGAGTGCAGATATTTTGAGTTCACTAGAAGAGTCAATTCAATAGGCTAGGCCAGGGTCAATGGGCTAAAGTCTTGGATAGGATAAAAAGGTTCTGGTAAGTAAACGGTAGTCTCTGTAGAAGTTCTCAAATAGTTTTGTAAAAAGATTTATTATATGTTGGGTCACAAGCTGATTAGGCCTGTAGTTGCGAAAGTTCAAAGCACTTTCACCGCAAGAGGTAAGTACTCTTGTGTCACAGTACCTCACAAATGAAGAAAAAGATGCAGCTGAAGACTTCTGTTCCTTGCAGTTCTTGCAGATCTTGCTGTTTCTGAGCCTCAGTCGTGGGTACAAGATGGAGGACGTTGGTGGACTCCTGCACTGGGACTGGTCAAAAAGCTGGCGCTTGGTAAATCTTCAATTCCGTAAGCTGTAGTAAAGCACACAAATTGGTCTCTCTCTCCCTGGTTATTCGGTTTCCTGTAGCACTCTGAGGAAAATAAAACCAGCTCCGAGAATGGTATCCAGGTGGCTTAGTGCTGAGTTGATTGGTCCCACCAACTCAAAGGGAGAAGTCGTCCTTGCAGGGCTTCTCTGTCGAGATGAACCTAGCGATTTGGACCTGCAGCAGGGCTTCACTGGGCAAACCAACAGTTCAGGAGTTGCAGCAGCCGTCCTCTTCAAGCTCGTCTTCGTTTCTTTCGTTCCAGTGGTTGACTCTGCCTTCCAACCCAAGAGACTTGCCTTTTATTCAGTTCTCTCCCATTCATTCCAGCCAGGCTGCTTCTCATCCAGCAGGGTGGCTGTCCTTGCCGGCCAGCCAATCATACCAGAGTGCATTTGTTTCCTAAGAGACTAAGCACAGGGAGTTTCGGCACCTCCCTCACTTCCTGCCCACCCTAGATCCTCGGGCTCCAGAGGCGGTCTTCAGTCCTGAAGCCCGCCAAAGGCGAATGAACAAAGGAACCAAACTAGGTTTGGCACGCAGAGCAAAACTCGGACCTTTCCACAAAGAA
Organism: Ambystoma mexicanum; assembly: GCF_040938575.1. Taxonomy (NCBI): domain Eukaryota; kingdom Metazoa; phylum Chordata; class Amphibia; order Caudata; family Ambystomatidae; genus Ambystoma; species Ambystoma mexicanum. The sequence goes on along the minus strand of NC_090938.1, from coordinate 106,336,493 downwards.
ACGGAGAAAAAAAGGGACCTGTTTTTACAGAGGGGGCTCAGACGCCATCTTAAAAAACATGGCTCCCGCGTTTTAGTGCTACCAGTGTTCGCGGTCAGGAAAAATCATAGTTCGTTGTAAAACCACTGCCACCAGCCATTTCGAGAGGAAAGGGTAGCATTTGACTGCTACACAAGTATGTAGACACAGGGGATACTATGTACCCCTCCAGCACTCTATTGTAAGATAGGGTGTGATGGGTCCAGGAATTTAAAGACTAGTAAAGTCAGTTTCACTTTACTTGCTCTGAGAAATAGTAGTTTATACCAGAGAAGGTATTTAAACCTTGGGAAAGCCTGAAAAGGTTTTCCTGTGCCACTGCACTGAGGGTGCTGTGACACAAATGAAAAGATGCCTATGGAGTTGTCTCAAGCTCAGTCTAGCAAAAGAGCTGGAGGGTTCTAAGGTGGGATGAATTGGCAGATTTATGAACATTCTCCCTAACAGTCTGTTCGTCTTAGTTTGGTGTGCCTTTTGAAGTTCCACCAATGGGGGGGATATGGGTGCATTTAGGTCCACATAGTTTAGGTTTTTCAATTCAGGCACTAGGGTGTCTACGTTGATTATTACTTCGGGGCTAACCTCATCACTGGTAGGATTGTTATTTCTAATAGCGCAAGTTCTTTGCTTCAAGGTAGGACATTTTTGATTTTTATACTCGGATTAAGCATAAGAGGTCTTGTTATATCATTTGATATTTGTCGATAGTCTGCCATTTGGGAGGTACTACCGATTGGTAGCGAGGAGGCAGAGCAAGTTGAGTAGTTTAACAAGTAATTTTCTTCTTCTTCACCATGAGCACTAATAGTCTCTAGTAGAAGAGTGTTATTGTCACAAATAGCGGTATCAGTCTCTGATATCCAATTCTAGGCCAGTTGGCTCCTTTAGGGTGATTGGGTTTGTTTTATCACCAGTGGTGAGGTAATTGTCGAGGGGGTGGGGGGTAGTTAACGCACCTATACATTTCTTTGCTTTTGAATTGGAGTTTTTTTATAGGCATCTGATTGTTATTTTCTTTTTTACCTCTGCCGTTTTGCCTCGTTTTGATTTCTTTTTTTTGCAGGATTATTGAAAGACCTCAAATATTTGTTCTTGTGTTTCATTTTCCAGTATAATAGTTTCAGGTTCTGTAGCTGTCTGGACGTCGGTGTGCACAGTTTGGGGTTTTTGTGTATCTTTAATTTCCACAATGATTGGGATGTCAATCGATTTACTCAACGCTATGAGGACAAGCCTCATACTCAAGTACAGGTGAGGGTCTGTGGAATGGAGGAAAAAGATTGAGAGGATGTCTCCAGCGATACGTTTTGCAACCGATTTCTTGTAATTTTAGTTTTTACTGGCTTACATCATCAGCTATTTTTAAAGTATCGCTTTTAAGAATTCTGTATGTTGGACAGAATTTCTTTATCTGAATCTCATATAATTTAGTTGGACTGAAAGGTCCTTTATTCATGGCTGCTAATGTCATTTCATATGCAGGGATGGGCAGTTGTTTTAATCCAAGCAATGGCTTTCGAGGTTTGTCTTGCAAAAGATATTGATAACGATGATGTTGAGTTTAAAGGAGAATTAGGCGATATGGGATACATGATTGGAGAATGAGACAGATCAGATGCATGTGTATTAGATACAATCAGCTGAGTTTCTGGGACTAAGTGATGCAAAGCTTCGTCCGTGTTTTCATTTGCAGGTGCTTCTATGGTGAAAGGCATTGTTGTACGATTTTCCACCATAGGGGGTTTGGAAATGAGTAATTCAGTTTTGCACTAATTTAGATTATTCCTGAATATTTGAGAGTATAACACTGGTATACAGGAATTCTTTTTTATGTATTAAAGCATGTCATAATAGGTGGGTTCTCTTTTTCAGCAATGCGAGAGTCTAACGCTGTCTTGGACACTCGGATTGTTTGCTAAACCGAGCTGAGTCTGGCAAGCCAATAGATCCTTTGTTGTATATTTGTAAGGACGATAGTCCGTCATTCAGCAAAGCTGCAGCTAATACCGTTTTTATTTCCGGTATCGTAGGTCCTGGTTGTGTATTAATAATTGATCTGGCGGATGAAGTTTGTGCCGTGTTTCCTTCGCCCTGTATTAAAAATGACTATAAGGCGTCATCATTTGGCAGAGCTGCAGCCTGCTCTTGGGTAGTTTCAGGTGCCGACAAGCGACTGTTAAGCATAGGGATGGAAGGTAATGTTAGTATAGTGTTACCTTGAATTTCAGCTGATTTCATCAGGGGAGCTGGTAAACTCATCACCCAAAACAATCTTATGTCGGCGCCGACGTATTTGGAGCAAGCATTTTTTTCCTTTGCTTACGCCCCGCCCTTTGTCAGTTAAGGTCCTCTAAAATGGGAGCCGGCACATCTTCCAAAAAAATGTTCAGCATCGAGGGCATTGCCGTTTTTAGGGTGTATATGGCCATACTTAATGGAGGAAATTTAGGCAAACAGCGAAGTGAAAACCGAACGTTGTCAGGGAAGTGGGAATGCTGTTTGCTGAGCAGCAGAACCGCTAAACAGCAAAATGCACACGCGTCGCAGTATTTATGGGCAAGCGGGGAAATGTAGGTGGAGCCTAGTCGATATCTACAAAATAATAAAAATTCAGTTTTAGAAAGCGTTTTCATAGAATATTCAGTATCGTTCTTCCATGTAATAAGAGCAGCGTAGCAAAGTCCAATAGTAAATGGCCCCAGCTTGGTTTTCTTGAGTCTGTGAATATCAAACAGCGGTGCACTTTTTCTAGCCAACCAGCACTTGAAAAATGCACTTACACAAATGCTTGCGTATGTTCATTTTGCAGCACACAGCTCCTTATGAGAAGTGTTGCTGGAAACCCTTTGGGTTCTCCTTTGAAATTTTCTTTATCATAGAGTAACTGCAGTTCTTATCCCTCCAAAAACGTTAAACTATGAGAGATTGGCATACAATACCTTTATGTGGAGTGCCAAGGGTGTTGGGAAGAATTTTCCTTTTATGCCAATTCCCTTTAACCTTAGAGACCCCAGCTCTTTTGCTGGACTCTGGGCTTTTTATTTTTAACTCCTGAGTGAGTGGGACTTCTCATAGTCTCGTGTTTTCCTGCCTATGATTTTCTTGTTTCTTACTGTTTTATGCAGTCCGTTAAACTTCATAGGCATCTGCTTTTTGTATTGTGACAGCACCTTTTGTGCAGTGCCACTGAGTAGTCTGTTGGACTTCTAATGTTTAACTACATTTTCTTGGGTGATATACTGTTCCCAAGAATAGTAGGATGACCTTGTCTTTTTCCTTTGTGGGTCCAGCACACACCACCCTATGTGGAGTGCTGGGGGGGTGGGGGGGGGGTTACATAGTAACTCAATTAACCCATTCCTTGTGTAACATGTTAGACTAACTCACTTGAATGGCTGGTGGCAGTGTTTTTTTATTACTACGTGATGACCTGTATCTGCAGGCTGATGCCACAGCTGCATTGCAGCACCCAAGGGTGAACCTTTTCCTAAAATGGCCTCTGTTGTCTTATTTCACCATTTCTATTCAGTTTGTTTCTTCTGGCCTTTTACTCTGAATCACTTTGAGTCCTCTGTGTTTTGTCTTTGCCGGGCTTCAGCCTTGAAGCCCGCCCATGCTCCAGTATGTCTGTAAAGGCAGGAAGTGAAGGAAGTGAGGGAGGGTCCTGAAACCTCCCTGTCCTGTCTCTAGGTGCGCCTGAGTAAAACCAGCTCCAATTGGCCAGCTGTCTGTCCTGGAGGACAGCCACCCTGCTGGGTTATTGACAGCCTAGGGCTGTGAATGAATGGGAACTTACATAAAACGCAAGGTTTTTGGGACTAGAGTCAGAGTCTACTACTGGAGGACAACATCCAACAAAGATGTGAAGAGACGCCAGCAGCACCCTCCTGGACCGTGAAGTGCCCGGTGAAGCTCTGCAGCGGTGCTGACCCAGTTTTCAAATCGACTGCAAAGACCTGTATGGGACGACTTCCTCCCTTAAACTGGTGGGACCAACTAGCCTCAAGACAAACTTATTTTGGCGCAACCCCTGACTTGTTGCGACTTTCCAAGGCTGCAGAATCCCAATACCCGGGGTACCTTGACCACCTGAGTGCTTTGTCTTTCAAAGTGCGAATCCAGCTAAAACTTTGTGGACATCCATAGGACCCTACAGAAGCAGGACATCTGCGTCCAGAGTCCAGGACTGAGGGGTCAAGTAACTTCTTACCGGAGCTGCTGTTCTTTGGCACTGAGAAAAAGGCGCCAAAACCACAAAGAGCAGCTGAATCGAAGGAAATCTATTGCTGCCAAGTCCCTCTATTGAGTCCTCCCTTTCGTCACCACAACCAAGGACCAGGAACAAGTGCCTACTGCACTGCAACCGGAAGGCATCCAGCTGGAACCAATTCTTCAGTTCACAGGTACTGTGGGGCTTGGCGTACATTATCCTATTGCCATTTGGGGTGCTTCCTACCTTGGAGTGCTATTGGCCCTACTCTGAGTTGACAACTCACTTGCACTGGCCTTTCAGCTTGCGCTTCTTCAAGGTGACTCCTCTTGAGTTGTGATTTTCTATTTGAACCACTAGCTATTTATTTTGAATAAGAGTGCATCAGTACTTTGACTTTGTTCATTGACCTAGGCTGTCCAGGCTCCCTAAAGGCCCCCTTCTGAACCTATTGGCTTTGGCAGCGATTTTTCCCTTACAAGTTTTACTTGTTGAACACTATTATTGCTGGGATAAAAGACTGCCTGCATCCCTCTGGGAGAATTTAACTGTTTTTGTAGAATGCAAGTATGTTTTGTTCTAACCGTTCCCTCCTTTAGAACTCAATACTGCAAATGTGATGCAAAATTAGTGGTATATGGGCCTCAAATGAAGTCACCCTTGATGCTTGAAAATATGTAACATATGAATCAATTACTCGCCTGCTTTATTCACTTTTTGAATTGATTCCTAACTTGGGATAAATTATACGGCTAGTTACTGCTTTTTTAAGGAATGTTTAAATATCTTTGTGTATAAATATTGTATAGCTTTGTTTGCAAGTGTTTACTTGGATTCCATGCGTTTACTGATTTCATTGTACAGCTCTACAGCTCACATTACCCCTCTTAAGGTAAGCCTGGCTGCTCAGTCACACTACCAACTTGTGTAGTTCAGGCCTATATTAAAATGTGGGTTCCCTAATACCAAGAGATGAGTCTGGTATAGTCCCACACCAGTTGGACTGCACACATTCTTACCTAACAAAGGGGATACCTAGTATTCCCCCTTCTCTCTGCTCCCGTGACTTATTATTCACATGGACAACCTTCTAGTTATGGCTTTTGGCAGTGAACGTGTTGTACTGTTAGGGAGAATTCTCAGAAATGTGCTAATTCTTCTCTACCTCAGAGACCCCGAACAACTTTGCTGGATTTTTGAGGGTTCGAATTTTTAACCTGTAAAGAGTGCGACCCTTTTGCCAACTCTCTCGTATTTTAATGTGATTTTGAACACATTCTTTTGGTTGTGGAGCCTGACCAACTCCATAAGCATCATCTCTTTACATTGTGTCACACAGCAGCTTCAGTGCAGTGACACAGGGAAGTTTTTTAGATTTCCCAAGGTTTAAATACCTTCTCTTGGATGAACTACTGTCTGCAAGAACAGTGAAGTGAAATTGACTTTACTTACACTTGTAACTTTCTAGACCCAGCACACAGTATCTTATGATAAAGTGCTGGAGGGGTTACTTAGTATCCCCTTTGTCTAGCTTCTCATGTAACAATTTTGTTACCCTTTCCTCTATGAATAGCTGGTGGCAGTGGTTTACTTTTGTACTGTGGTGTGCATTTTCCGCGGGCCCTCGCCGCAGCTGCAGTAATGCCGGCAAGGGTGCCATTTTCATCAAAATGGCCCCAGTTTTATTTTTTTCACCATTTCTTTGTGGAAAGGTCCTTCTTGAGATTTACTATGTGCGCCAAACTAGGTTTGGTCCCTTTGTTCATTTTACCTTTGGCAGGATTCATGAGTGAAGCCCGCCTCTGGCTCCAGTGTGTCTGGTGGGGGCAGGAAGCGAGGGAGGTGCCCGAAACTCCCTGTGCTTAGTCTCCTAGGAGACACAAATACACCCTGTAGTGATTGGCCGGCTGGCTGTCCGGCAAGGACAGCCACCCTGCTATGTGACTAACAGCTAGGCTTGAATGAATGGCAACCTGCATAAAAGGCAAGGCTTTTTGGCTTCGAAGGTGAGTCGACCACTGGACGAAGGAATCCGAAGAAGAACTTGGAGGATGCGTGCTGCAACTCCTGGACCGTTGGTTTGCCCGGTGAAGCCCAGCTGCTGTGCTGAAACTCTACATTCGTATCGACAGAAGCCCCTGCAAAGGACGACTTGAGTTGGTGGAACCAATCAACTCCAAAGTAAGCCACCTGGCCATCCGTCTCGGAGCTGGTTGAATTTCCACAGAGTTGCTGCTGGAAACTGTAGAGCAAGGGAGAGGAGCACCAGATTGTGCGTGTTGTTTTTAAGCTGGCTTGGAGCTTTTGGAAGATCCTCCGGACTCCCAAGAAGCAGGACTGACCAAGCCTGAGCCCCCTCAACAGTGTGGGACCCCAGAAGGAAGGAAAGCCCACCTCAACAGCCAGGAACCGCATTGCTGCTATTTGTGGTAGTCGTGAGGAGCTGAAACGTGAAACAGCCATTGAAAGTGAAGTTTGCTGGTTGTTAGTTTTGACTGTCCCATTGCAGGAGTCTCCCAACGTCCTCCCTCTTGTCCCCATGACTGAGGCCCAGGAACAGTGAGAGCTGCACAGGAACAGAAATCAGCTGCATCTTTTCTTCATTCCTAAGGTACTGTAAAACAAGTCTTAAGAGAACTTACCTCTTGCTGTAGAAGTGCTTGTAACTTCCACAACTCCATTCAGACTTCTTTTCATCAAAGACTCTTAAGAACTTGTGCAATGACCTTTCCATTTACTTACCAGAAGTGCTTAATCCTATCCAAGACTTTTGCCCATTGACTTTAGCTTAGCCTATTGAATTGTATGACTCTTCTAAGAGGATCTAAGTGCTTTGCCCTGCTTAAGAAATGTGTGATCACTTGTGCTCTAACCTTTACCTTGTACCAACTTTTAAGAGTATTCGGAATGCCAGCAGTAAGGTATTAATGTCCCCAGCACCTTAGTTACTGAAGTCGCCTGTGGGTGTCGGTTGTGTCTGTGGGCCATCCTAAAAGGGTGTTTTCTGATTCAGAAACTCAGTGTACAGTATTGAAGTGTATTTGTTACTATTATTGCTCCCTTCTAAAGTAGGCCTTATAACTGATAAATAAATTAATTGTTTATGCAAGAAACCTTGAGTGGAAGTTTATTTGAATACCTGTGAATCTTTGAGTAACTACACTACTGCTCACATGTTCCCTCTTGAGATGAGCCTGGGTGCTCAACACGCTACCAAAACTGTGTAGTACAAGCTTATACCAAAGTTTGGGTTGCCTATATCTGTAGTCATAGTTGTTTGTAGTGTTCCCATAGGGTACTCCAGTCAAACTTTGCCTGTTAAATGAATTGTTTAATAAAGAAACCTTGTGTGTAAGAGTTTATTGGAATAATTGTCACTGTGAATCTGTTTAACTCCCCCTACACCCCCCCACCCACCCACCCACCCTCCTTGAGATAAGCCTGGCGGCTCACCACGCTACCAACCCTTGTAGTACAGACTTATACCAAAGGTTGGATTCCTATTGCCAGGAGGTCAGGGTTGTTGTAGTGCACCCAAAGGGTACTGCATTCAATCTTGCCTAACATGTACCAACTTTTTTTTTTTTTTTTACCGCAGACTGTATTCAGTTTTGATTGTGCACAATAAGGTCACCTAAGTAATAACTACTTGGCTCCTTTCTTTTTTTTGCCATTTCTAGCGGGGTTGTTCTTGGTTAGCCCTTCTGCCATTCTGTGAGCAAGAGGTCTCTGTGTTTTGCCTTTGGCAGGAACCCTTGGGTGCCCCGCCTAGGCTCCAGTGTCTGGTCAGGCAGGAAGCGGGGTAGCAGTTTTTCACTCCCCTGCTCTGAGTCCCTGAAGGAAACCCACTCCCACTGCGTGTCTGGCTGTCCTTCCTGATTGTACAGCCATCTGCCCCTTTCTGTAAACTGCTGAGAGAGATTGCAGAGGAGTGTGTGCTTAAAGTGAATACAAGGTGAGGTTCCTACGGTGAAAAGCAAGTCAATCACTGGAAACTGAATAAACTGAAGACGATAACCAGAGACCCCTGCCGACCCTTTACAATACTGAAACGACCACGGCTGTCCTCACCCAGTTTTCTATGTGACAGGGTAACTCGGAAGATGACTCCTCCTTCGCTTTGACTGGTGGGACCAATCAGCCCTGAGACGATCTGCAATCTGAGCCATCTGCCAAAATGCTGTGCTCCAGAGCAGCAGACCGTGAATACCATTAGACTTCTGGCCAAATTGCAGGACGTCATCTTTGAAAGGCTGACTGTCCGTCTTTGCTGAGCTCCAAGTGAACCTCCAGAGACATAATCGGATTCGCTCGAGGCACTGGTCTCTGGGAATCAGATTGACCGAGCAAATCGTGTCATTTGCTGCTGCTGAAAAATTGTCTTTGACGGTGTTCTTCAAGCATCCTTAACTAAGAGTCTAGAAGTACCCTAAATAAACTTTTGATGTTTCCCTGCTTCGTACGACTAAGCTCTCTGAACTGACTTTTGCTACTAGTTAGGAATTGGACTTTCAGGGTGTTGCTTTGCTCTGAAACGGTCTCTCGAATCTTAAGTTCTACTACTGTTTGACTAACCAACTGCTTTCCTTCCCAAAAGACTATCTTGTGTGGTTTTGTTAACTTGATGCAATTACTGTATATCTTTGTGTGCAAGTGTGCGGTATAACCGATAGTACAGTAGAACGGTCATTGGTGTCAAACGCTGTAACAATTGTAACCGCAAGCAAATAGAAGCTAAGCGGTGGCCTTTGAAAAGTATCTATGTAATCCTATGTGTATTGGTTTGATCTTAAGTATTTTAAAAATAGCTTGTGTATGTATATAATTTTCATTAAATTTGATGGTGTTTCTTTGATTTGCTTTATTAACTGTGTTCAGTGTACTTGCCTACAGCTCACATCTTCCTCTCATTATAAGCCTCACTGCTCTGCCACTCTACGAAGGTTCCATGAGTAGTACAGACTGATACTAAGAGTTGGGAAACCTGTATACCATTGGGATAGTTTTGTGAAATGTTTAATGCCTTAAGTCCTCAGGTCTAGGATGGACCAGGTTTCTGTCGTTTGTCAAATTGAAGGCTTTACTCCTAGAAAACTTGACTGGCATTCTGCAAGAAACCTGCTTTTGCTCCTTGGACTTCCAGAGGAAGGAACACTGTTTGATTCCCCAATGGCTGACTAAGAGCCCCTCCATGCAGAATCTAGATCAGTTGCTAATCGTAAATACTTTTTGGGTGGGATGAAGGCCAAATTGACTCTTACCTGATTCTCCTTCAAGCATCTGGCGTCGAAGATTGTTTAACGGAATTGGACAACTTAAATGCTTGTAGTTATCATAATTTCATTCACTGTTAGATCCTTAGATTGATAGTTTCCTGGAGCAATTGGCACGCTTAAACTGTTGTAACAAAGACTTAGCATGTGTGCTCCATGTCACCCACTCGTCTCAGCCCAAATGTTTTGGGGAGAAACCATTGGTGGCACTCCAAAAATGGCCATGCACAAGGTTTTGCGCCATTCATCAATTCCCCTTCCTTAGCTATAGGTGCAAATTTCAATTTAAGCCCCGCCTTTGTTTCTGCATTGCGCATTACCTTAGTGGGTGGTTCATTACAATTGACGACTTGAAATTAGGTGCTTATTGATACTTTTTTGAAATTTTGAATGAGTTTGTTTTTACTCTAACAAAGAATGACCTTAGTGTTTGACACACCTACGTTTGTAGTCTTGTCAATGACACAAGGCCTGGTTTACTCTATATAGCTCTTTGAAATGCTGGATGGATATGCTGCACCTGGCAGATTGAAAGTCCTCAGTCTTGAATATTTGGCGTGGAGTAGTATTATCTAAAAATGCTAGTGTGTGGATTGTGTTTAAATTACTCTGCTGGCTTTGTCCAATGCATGTGGTTGTGAACACTACACCCACCCTTTCTTCGCTTAATCAAATCTTCCTTGCGACTGTAGGAGCCCTGGAGTTCCATTATAAGAGGAATGGATTTCCAGTGTTCAGCTCGTCACCAAGAAACTGGGTGTCCATTTAGAAACACTAAAGCAACTGCTAGGTGTTTCTTGTGAGCATTGAAGCAGTCAATTGACTGTCATCAAGAGGTGAAAAAATGTGTACCCAGGGTCAAAATCATATCCTATTTTCTTGCTGTTCTAAATATCCACTTGTCCACCTAAAATGTCCCTACCAAATTGATTCTACCACTTCGGAACAATGTCAAGAATCCTATTTCACATTTATTTGAACAAATACTTCAACTTTGATTCAAATCGAGATGCAAAAACCAAACCTTTTGTCTTTTTGTAAGTCAAAGGCCTAAGAATTGGTTGTGAAAGAGATTTGTAAATATTGAGTATTGAAATTCTAATATTTAGGAACTGTATTTGCAATCTGGATGTAAATCCATGATGTTATGAATATGTTGTAGTTCTGTTCTTTGTATGTTCATTCTAAAATAATAAATACAATGCTCAAAAAAACAAAACCTTAATGTCAAAAACCCATTGATGCGTAATTTCAAGCTCCTAAAGGATTGTCTTGGCTTTTAAGATGTTTTCAACATATTGCTATCCTAGTCTAATCCTTGAACATATTTTATTCACTTTGAAAGCATTGGAGGTAGCGTGAACCAAATCCAGATGGAAACCTGAGACCTACGGATCCAAATATAATATTCTAGCAGATGCATCAAAGCACTTGCGTCTAGTTCCACACATCTCAAATGGCTTTGATTGTTTCACTAATATTGAGCTTTTTAAAAGGTGGTCTCTACAGATCTATTTGATTTATGTAGAGCACACTGTTTGATATGATACAAGCCCACCAATAGCAGCATAATCATTCATCACACTCCTCATACATTCCTCCTCCCACTGTGTGTTTAACCTATTCAGACCATGGTCATTCCCCCTGCCTTGGGTTAAGTGTGCCATCGCCTTCATTTCTAATCTTGCTAGCTACCACCTAGCTAGTTTCCTGACTCTTCATTCCAGCTTTTTCCTGGTATTCGGCACCACCCTCCTACTGTTCCTAACCAAGCAAGAACTCCTAATGAGCCCACCCCACCTTTCTTGTCCACAGCGGTGTCCCCCTGTTTCTCCAAACTCCTTCCAGCCTCTTGGCACAACCTTTTCCAAACACCTAACCTTCTTTATTGACTGACAGCTTAGTTAGCGCTATAACCCTTCTCCTTATGTTGTCTTTCTCTGAGCGCCTGCACCTGTGGAGGTCAATATGCTGGGGGCTGTTTGGCTACTTTTAATTCATTTTGATTTGACAGCCTTCAAAAGGTTGATCTGTTCTTGGAGCTTACAGCCCCAGCCTGTTTAGAGCATTCTTGTTTTGTGAATACCATGGATCTGGTGCTGATGCACCACAGCAGTTAAATGAGCAAAGCAGAAGCACTTTTGTATTCGGCAAGGTTTCCCTGCAAGTTTTCCCTTGAGCACTTTGGCCCGATGTGTCAGGATTATGAATGCACAATTTGTTCTGTACTCAAGAGTTCCATTGAAAAATGTGCCTCTGTCTGTGCAGGTCTGAACTGATTTTGCTGTAGGAATTTGCAGGGCATATCTGATGTATAAGCAGGTGTCGGTTCTGGTTTCAAAAGAATCCGATTCCTTCAGTGCATTTTGTCCTTCAGTCTCAGAGCTCTGCTTCTTAAATTGCAGTGTCTAAAATGTCTGCTCAGTGAGTACTTAAAATACTTCTGTTTGGGGACCGGGTAAACATTGCATCCTTGACTTCAATCTGTTGTAGCTCACTTTTTGGGACTTGTCTTTTAAAGAGAACATCTTTTTTTTATCATCTATTTTTTGCTGACAAGTACAGTACAATGAATTCATTTTAAGGGGCTACCAATGCATACAGTTCAATACATAACCCAGTTCGGAAATTACAGTGTTCTGGTAAGGTTAGCCTATTGGTCTGAGCAGGTTGAGTCTGTGTCTGATGTTTCTTGAGTGTCTTTGAGGTATCTCCTCGGGGTAGGCCATATGTCTTTTGACTTGCAAATGGCTGCTATCCCTTTGGCATAGGACTCTTCACATTCCTGTACATATATTAAATCTTTTACCCATGCCTGTATGGTAGTAGCCGCTTTCGCTTTCCACGCTCTAAGTATGTTTCTCTTTGCCATGGCCCTGGCGATCGCGAAAAGTCTACGGGTTACAATTGGAGCCTTGCCTATGTCGCCCAATAAGTATTTCAATGGGGTGGCTGGTATGTTTGCCTAGCATGTCGCTCACTGTTGATGCTACCTCTTTCCAAAAGTGCCTGTTTGGAAGGCATTGCCAATACACATGCATTGAATGTTCTGCTGGTGCCTGGCATTTAGGACAAACCGCTTGTCTTAAGGGATCACATTTTGATACTTTACTAGGAGTGATATGTAAGTAATTCAGTATTTTAAACTGAATTAGTGTAAAGTTGGTGCTTATGGAGGTGGATTTAGTATATTGACAGTATTTTGCCCATTGTTGGTCATCTGTTATGTCTAGATCTTCCCATTTTCTGATGGGATTAGCTCTAGGAGGACTCGAGAATGATCTGTTAGCGTGCGCAGGAACATAGCACAATCCTTCAAGACTGGGATGTATTCTTTTGAGCACAACCAGTAGTCCATATGGGAAGTGAACTCGTGAACACTGGAGTAAAACGTATATTCGAGGGGATTGGGTCCTCCGACGTATTCCATATCTGACAGTAATCACCACAACTGTGCTGCCTCGGAAAATCTTTCTGCATCCTGCGTCGATGACGTCGATACGCCGCCCTCGAGGACCTCCGCCGACGTCACCGGATGTTAGAAGTAGGACGCACGACAGCCATAGCCTCAGTTCTGTTTTTACCGTGAACGTGTTCGCTTCGGAGATCTCGGTGCGCCTTGACTCCTCTCCCGAAAAGGCGCAGTCCACTGGGCTTTCGATGGACGATTCGAGGGGCAACTCTGCGCATTGTAGTCGTTAGTCTAGGGGGTCTCGGTCCCAGGGTGTGTCCCGCCACTCCTTTGCCTCTTCGAGGCACTCCCGGAAGCCTTCCCTGTCCTCTTCCGAGGACTCCGCCCGTCGACAGGTTTCTTATCCCACCAAGCGATCCTCTCCGGAGGAGTGGGCTTCCTTCGGGAAGACCATGTTGGCGATTCTTGTATCGCAGGGCTCCGGTCCGTCCGCGCCTCAGAGTGGTCGGTCGTAACCATACTGGAGACACCGCTTGTACGCCTTCGGGCTCTGGTGATCGGCACGATTTGCGGGAGAGGTCCCGCTCGGACAAGGGGAATTGTTCCAGTCATGCCCGTTCCAGGTCCCGGTCCTCGACGCGCTCGAGCCCGTGTGCACCTGTGAAGTCTTCGAAGAAGACGTCGACGCCAGTGGCGCTGAGGTCGTCGACTGACTCTCTCGAGGCTTCGCGTCCGAGGAAGTCGTCGACGCCATCGGCGCCCAGGCTGTCGAAGGACATGCTCGGGGCTCCGCCCTCGAGGCCTGTGTCAAAGCCATCGATGTTGTTGGTGCTGCGCTCAACGTCGATTCACTCGATGCCGTTTCGCTCGACGCCTTTCGAGGCTTTGGTGTCGGAGGTACCCCGTGGCATGGGGGTACCCCCTGGAAAGGCTCTGGCCAAGGCAAAACATGTATTTCTCCCCTATTCAATGCCCACTTTCCAGCCTATGGATTATATTTCCGAGTTGGATGAGGGTTCTGATGACGGGTTGGTTCCAGACTCGGTACCAGATGAGATTCTTTCTGGTCATGGCCAGATTGTGGACTGGCGTCAGTCACTGCATGATGCCAGTGGTCTGGACACCTCTCCGGAGGTGGAGTTCTGTAGGCCTGAGCCTGGCACTCATGCCGAGTCATCGTACCGGCACCTTAAGTCGAGGGTAACAGACTACTTGGGGTGGTCGGCGCCCCCAGTTAATTTTGCGCAGGATGACCTTACGGATTTCCTCGCTCAAGGTCCACCCACTGATCCGGTACTGCCATTCCATATGGCGCTGCAAAGAAGGGTGGCAGTGGCTTGGACTGCTCTGGGGAGTCACCCGGCAGTGGACAAGTCTTGGCGGCGAAAATACCGGCCAGTAGTGACCCCTGCTACTTGGCCACGCACCCCACTCCGGAGAGTTTGGTGGTGCAGGCGGCTACGGCCCCAGCAAAGCAGGCGTCCTATCCTACCATCCCTCCTGATAGGGATGACAAGCGTTTGGATGGCTGGGGGATGAAAGTGTTTTCTTCAGGGGGGGTATGGCTCTTCAGGCTGCCAACTCCGTATGTGCCTTGTCACGGTTAACGCACTCTCTGTGGAACTGTTTCCTTAGCGGCTGTACATATTCCCGAAGGGGACGAATGGGATGGTTTTCTTGCTATGGTCCAGGATGGCAAGGATGCCATGTGTGAGGCCGTTCAGTCTGGTTTGGACATGGCAGATTGCGTCAGCTGGTCCATGGCGGCAAGCACCGTAATACGCAGGTTTGTGTGGTTGCGGAAGTCGGGGTTTGCTCCTGATGTGCAGGCCCGGCTCCTCAACATGCCCTTTGATGGTGTGCATCTTTTTGGCAGCAAGGCTGACGAGAGCCTTGAGAGGTTGCAGTCCTCCAAAGCTGTAGCGAAGTCGTTGGGCCTGCAGTTCGCCAACCTCCACCTTTTCGTTCTAGGGGACAGCGATGGAGGGGAGGTGCCTTTCGTTTTACTCATCTTTAGGTAAAACAAGAGGAGCTGCCAGTCAGAGGGGCCACCGTATGAGTGCCAGAGGTGGAAAACGAGGTGCCAAGACCGCTCGGGCTGTTGCCTCTTTGCCCTCAGGCAACGCCACAGCCGCTTCAGCTCAGTCATGAGGCCATGTCCCATGGTTCGCCGGTTGGGTGAAGGCTGACGCAGCATCTTGCAGAGTGGCGCGCCATTACTTCAGATGTGTGGGTTCTGGAGATCATAACCCACGGCTACTGTCTTCCTTTCCGGCAGAGGCCTCAAGACAATCCACCGGAGAATCTCTTTGAAGAGTCCAGATCCGCTCCTTGCGTGGGAAATTCAATCCCTGCTGGAGAAAGGCGCCATAGAACTGGTGCCTGTAGCGGAGCGGAACAAGGGATGGTATTCCCCATATTTTTTGATTTCCAAGAAAGACAGGGGATTGAGACCCATCATGGACTTGCGCGGTTTGAACAAACTCCTCAGGAAGGACAAGTTCAAGATGGTTACTCTCTCTCAAGTCCTCCAGGCTCTTCAACTTCAGGACTGGTTGGTGTCTCTCGACCTCAAGGACGCTTATTTTCATGTGCCGATACATCCAAAGCACAAGAAGTACCTGAGGTTCGCGGTTGGCGACTCGCATTTTCAGTTTCGGGTCCTGCCGTTCGGATTGACCTCCCCCCGAGGGTTTTCACCAAGCTCATGGTAGTGGTGGCAGCGCACCTCAGGAAAGAGGAGATTCACGTCTACCCTTACCTGGATGATTGTTTCATCAGGGCGCGCTCTCCCGAGCAAGTCCTGGATCATATGTCAGTCACCTGCCACTCCCTCCACAATCTGGGCTTCTCCCTCAACTTAAAGAAGTCCCATTTGACACCAACTCAGAGGCTCCAGTACATCGGAGCAGTGCTCGACACGTCCCTGGGCCAGTGTTTTCCTACCCAGGTGTGGGCTCCTCACATTCAGCAGATGGTGCACAAGTTTCAGCTTGCCCAGAGTCTCCCAGCGTTCGAGTTCTTGAGATTGCTCAGCCTCATGGCATCCTGCATTCTTCTGGTGCCGGAGGCCAGGTTGTGGATGAGATCTTTGCAATGGGCACTCAAGCTCCAGTGGTCTCAGTCCTCCGGCAGGATGTCGGACCCTGTTCGGGTGCCGTCCACGGTCGCCCAGGACCTTCTGTGGTGGGCCGTCAAAGAGAATCTGATGAAGGGGGCTCATTTTGGCTACCCTGGCCGGAGGTGATGATCGTGACGGACGCATCCCTGACGGGATGGGGGGGGCTCATGCCAACGAGTTGACAGTCAGCGGTCGTTGGTCTCCGTCGGAGTCCAGACTCCATATCAATCTGTTGGAGCTGAAGGCTTTTCTGCCGACTGCGAGGGATGAATGTCCTGATCCTGACGGACAACAGTGGTCATGCACTACCTCAACAAAAAGGCGGGGGGCCGGGTCACTTCCTCTGTGCAGGGAGGCGATGCAGCTCTGGTTCTGGGCAATCCAGCAGGAAGTTTCGATCTCGGCAGTTCATCTGGCCGGAGACGAAAACGAGACGGCGGACGCTGTGAGCAGGCAGAGCACAATCTCTCACGAGTGGGTGTTGGCACAGGAGATTTTCCTGGAGATCTTTGCCCTTTGGGGGACCCCTCAAGTGGATCTCTTCGCCTCCAGTGTCAACCGGAAGTGCGAGAGGTTCTGCTCGCGGGAATTTCCTCTGAAAGGAGCCTTACGAGACGCGTTCGTGGTGGAGTGGTCATTCCCACTGCTGTACGCGTTTCCTCCACTCACCGTCATTCTGCAAGTGCTGCAGAGGTTACGGAGATTCGGTTCCCGGATGATCCTCATTGCTCTGGCGTGGGCCCGGAGGACGTGGTACCCAGACCTTTTCGACTTGTCCATCTGCCCTCCACGTCGTCTTCCCTACCGAGACAATCTGCTCTCACGGGAGGGGGCTCAGGTTCTCCATCCAGAGGTCAGATCCCTCAATCTTCACGCTTGCTTTCTGAAAGGTTCAGGTATAGGGATTGGGACCTCCCTGAAGACGTGATGGAGATGTTGCTCTCAGCCAGACGGCCAGCAACAAAGTCCCTGTACCGTTGCCGTTGGCGTACGTTCTGCGACTGGTGCAGAATTAAGAATGTGGATCCTTTTTCATGTGACATTCCTGTAGTTCTGTCTTTTTTGCTTTCTTTGGCCCACAGGGGTCTGGAATTGGGTACCGTTAAAGGTTACCTGGCGGCGCTGTCCATATTTAAGCGCTCGTCTGAAGAGTGTTCCTATTTTAAGATTCCTTTAATTTCTCAGTTTCTGAAAGGGCTCACTAATGTGTTCCCTCCGTCACCTTTCCAGGTGCCCGGTTGGGATTTGAACCTTGTTCTCAAGTTTTTGATCGGTGCTCCGTTTGAGCCTTTGCATTCATGCCCTTTGAGACTGTTAACTCTTAAAACTATATTTTTGGTTGCGGTCACTTCCGCTCGCAGAGTGAGTGAGTTACAGGCACTTTCAGTTAAGCCAACCTTCACTGTGTTTCATAAGAACCGGGTTGTGCTTAGAGTTCGTCCTTCCTTTCTTCCGAAGGTGGTGTCGGAATTTCATTTAGGCCAGAAGGTTGTTGTTCTGGCGTTTTATCCTCCTCCACATCCTGGTAGGAAGAGGAGAGGCTCCATAGGCTTGGTCCTAGGAGAGCGTTAAGCTTTTTTATTTCACGCATGTCCCGGGTCAGAGTGGACGCTCAACTCTTCATTGGTTACGCTGGAAAGCGTTTGGGACAAGCTGTGACGAAACAGACTTTGTCTCGCTGGATTATTTTGGTTATCTGAGTGTTACCGCTTGGCGGGTAAGGACCCACTGGTCGGCTTACGGGCCCGTTCTACCAGGGGTATGGCTGCCTCTACTGTTCTACAGAGAGGTGTTCCTATTTGTAACATCTGTGATGCAGCCACCTGGGCTTCGGTACATACTTTTGTACGTCACTATCCCTCGATTCCATCCGGGGGCAGGATCTGGCCTTTGGCAAGGCGGTCCTTTACTCCGCAATTTGATTGGGCATTCTAAATTTGTTTTCTAAATTCTTTTCCCACCTCCATGCATTGGTACTGCTTTGGGAGTCTGTCATAGATATGGAATACGTCAGAGGACCCAATCCCCTCGAAGAACAAGTTACTCTTACCTGGTAACGTTCTTTTGATGGGATGGTCCGACGACGTATTCCATATCGCTCCCTCCCTGCCTGCCTTCCCCGCTACAGAATTTCTTATGCGATTGCAGCTTACGTTTCCGCAAGGCTTTGTGTGGTCAGACTGGCAGAAGACTGGTGCCACACGTTCTGGGGAAAAAACTACAACTGAGGCTACGGGCGTCGTGCGTCCTACTTATAACATCCGGTGACATCGGCCGTCAGAGGAGGTCATCGAGGGCGGCGTATCAACGTAATCGAGGCAGACGCTGAAAGATTTTCCGAAGCAGCACAGCTGTGGTGATTACTGCCATAGATATGGAATACGTCGTCGGACCATCCCATCGAAAGAACGTTACCAGATAAGAGAGTAACTTGTTCTTCCTGCTGGTTTGGGTGTACATCTCTCCATGCGTCCGCCATGGGCACTGTGGACATAGCATGAAGTATAGTTAGTGACACTTTGGTGTGGTTTCTGTGACCTTTAGATGATCGATCTCTAGCTGGGTTTAGAATTGTATTGTGGTCGCCACCCCATATTACTCTGGCTTCTCCCACTGGTGAAATTAGCGACAAAAACTTGATAGGGGCCTAATATAGACTCACCAGAATTCTGTGTGTTAATCACAATAACTTCCTGATTGTGCATTGTCCCCCAGATGATCACGGATGTTCCCTCCTCGTCTACCTTTGGTCCAGACATTTGGAAACTCAACCGTTTGTGTATGATCGTTAGTACCGCTCTGGCTTGTGAGTAGTCGTTTGTGGCCACCCTTGCTTGGCCCCAGTTTCGGGCGAACGTTTCTGTCACTTTCTTGACGGCATGAGTCTCCTACACTAAGAGGATGTCGATATTATGCCTGTTGGCATAAGCTAGTATTTTCCTCGCCTTTATGGGATGTGCTAGACCTTTGACATTCTAGGTTAGGAATCAAACTCTTTGTTTTTTTGGGTGCAACCATTTGTTGTGTGCGTTAACTTTTAGGTTTTCATGCAATTGGTTGAACCTCTTTTGAGACCTGTACCCGTCACTGTTTTTCATTGAACAGTTAAACCCCAAATCCCCCCTCCTATAATAACCTCCATAATCATGCGCATTCTGAATTCTGTATCTTCCTCTCTTCCTTTCTCCAGAAAGGCAACAGTCCTGTCCCCCCGCCCTCACCATCCCCCCAACTGGACAGTGTAACCCCATCTTTGAACTGCAACTGCAGGTGGCTGTTTGGTCGCTTCCCTTTCTTTCAAAACAGGCCACTGTTGGGAGCTACTGCGCTAATGTTTCATGAATCAGGAGTGTAGCTTTAAGGTATCGTGGGCAGGGTCCCTTTTCTGTTGCGCATGTGTCTATGGCAGCACTTCTCCTCCTGTGTCCCGGTTGTGGGGCCCCCCTGTCTTATCTTTTACTTAGGGTGAGATTTTCCACTAAAAGCTGCTCGCCTGCTCACGCTGTCCCAGAGCCTGTGCTGTCACATGTGTTATTGAGCCTTCACCCCCTGTTTATTTCCTAGTCCTTTCGTACAGTCTTCTAGCATGTGGGTTCCTACTTTACACTTTTCTGTGTCAGCTAGTCGCCCCCTGTATCACTGTGCCTAGACACTGCTTATCCCCTTGACGTTCAGTGTGGGGTGATCGGGGTGTAGTGGCGAGTTATTTCGTTTGTGTGTCGGTATGCAGTTCTCTATAGCTCATACCAGTTTCTCGGGTTGTCCTCCAGGCTTCTGCGTGTTGCACAGCGCTATTGACTCGTTATTTTACGCTGTTAGCACTTGTTTTGTGTGCCATCCCATTCATTGCCCATCTGAGTGGGTGTCTAGTGGTATGGGCTCTCTGCCATGTTAAATTAACTGCCCCCCTTCAGAGTGGGTTCGCCTGCGGAGCCAGGCTTCTACCAGGCTTTTGTCCTCTGTGTGTTGCCGCTGTACATTTCAGTCCGGGCACCATGCCAGCCCCAGATGCCTCGGGCACTGCGTGTGTCCAGTATCCCTGCTGTCCCACGTACCTTGTCACTGCTTGTTGGACTGATCGTGGCGAGGGGCTTCCCTCAACCCTTCACCGAACGCATTGCTCGCACACAGTGATCTGTCGGGGGAGGGAGTCCGCCTCATCTGCCGGGTGGCACGGCAGCTCACTCGCCACTATACAGATGGAGGTTGGGCTAGTGTTCCTTCTTTCTAGCGTTGCTCCTCGAAACTGTACCGTATGTAGGTGCCTCGCCTTTAATGTATGCAGCGTTTTTGCCTCTGAGTCTGCTGTACGCCTGGTGTATGAATCCTGCCACGTCGGAGCTCACCTCACTGGTGAGGAGGCGTCGAGCCGTGCTGCTGCTGGGGGGGATGGGCACATTGCGGGACTCTCCTGCTCTCCGGCTCTGATCAGTGCGGCCCGCTGTTCACTCCGCGCCATCTTTCTCAGGGGTTTGTGGCAACATTTTGATTGTAAGTGGATCTCTCAGTGCACTGTAATGTCCACTGCCGTATTCCGGACAGCTCCTTATTTGACGCTTCCCCGATCCGCAGGATTTTCTTGACAGGATTTATGGAGTTAGCGCAGCTCTGCTCTCAAGCGGCCATCTTAGTTGGTGTCCAACACCGCCCCCCCCCCCCCCCAAAGAGAGAACATACTTCAATGTCATTATGTACTCGTACGTCCCGTCGCCTTTCCTCCATACTGAATGGGCGTCCCTTGCAAGGGTCAGGAGACACAACCTTTTTCACCAGAAAAAACCTTCTTCCCCTTTAAATTTACAGGCGCGACCCAGGGAGCATGTGCTGCCCTGACTCTGCCCTTCGGCGCCACACCTCAGTCCCCTTTTCCGCATCAACAGGAACGGGTCAAATTCACCAGCACTCATGGGTTTGGCTTCGGTCATGTCATTCCACGCGCAGATACTGCTTTGTCTTTTTTGTCTTTTCTATCATTCAGGAACTCGGTCCTCGGGCGTCACGCTCCTCCCCAGCGCATGTCGACTTCTACAGGGTTCAGCAGGTGTCCATCCTGCAACGGGCTCTTCCCAACTTCAGACCCCCACGCCCTCTGCCTATGTTGCCTTGGCCCAGAACACGGTTGGCAATCATGTTCAGCGTGTGACTTGCTGTCCTCGAAGGCTCTGAAGAACAGACTAGCCAGGTGATGGGAGCTCTTCCAGAAGTCGCCTCCAGAGGATCTCAAGAACTTTGTAAAGCATCGTCCCAGGTCCAAGTTGGGGCCGATATTTTCCAGTGCACCCTGGAAGGGAGACTCCTTCCCAGGGACTCTCCCAATGCGGGAGGAATCGACCAGGTCCTTCCACCGAGGCTGCTACAGCTACCGGCCCTCGGGTCAAGGGGTCCTCGGATCCTCCCGGACGCAGTGTCGAGGGACCGGAAGGTTCTTGTGCCAGACTTGCACCCGAGGGGCTCTGGTCTTTTTACCGGCGCGATGGCCGAGGGGCTCCGCCCTAACACCGGCAATACGTGCAAGGGGTGCCTATATGTAGCTCTACCGACCCCTGGGTCGAGGGTGTCACACCTACCGGGCCGAGACCCGAGGAGCAGGGTAGCCCCAGTGATCCACACGCGAGAGTCTTGGACGAGGCTGGACCCAGCGGGCTGAGCATCACGTTGCAGGCACATGGCAGGTAGCTCGACAAAATGGCAGCCCGCCAATCAGGAACACCCGTCCGACGCCATTCCACGAATTCGGTGAAGAACAAGTGTCGAGGTCGGACTGGTCGCAACCAGGTACGTGGCCTACAGTCTACCCTTCACATGCGTAGGGCAGCTTTCCCCTGCGTCCATACGGACTGGGTACATAGCAGCTCCAGCAGTCCCCCTGCTACCCCTACCACCTCTTCGGCCAGTGAGGAGGTGCTCTTCGACAAATTCCTCGGCCTCATGAGGTCTCCGCAGATGGAGGCCATCATCAAGGACGCAGTCAGGGAAGTCCTCCCCGCCATGCTAACGGCACCACAGACTCCTCAATCGGGCTCGCTGACCCCGGTGCAGCCGCCTACTCCGGCTCCACAGCCAACTCCGCATCCTCCTCAGCCTCCGGCTGCGGTCTCTGTACCCCAGCCTCTGGCTCCATCTAACCCTCCTCCACAGGATCCCCTGGATCTGCAGGACACGGACAATGATGAGGATCTGGACATGCCATCCTCAGCTAGGGCCTTCCATGAACGTCTTGCTGGCCTGGCGGAGTACCTGGGCCTCCCTCAGCCTGAGGTCGACAAACTGGCAGAGGGTGTTCTGGCTGAAGTCTTCCCAAGACGCCCCTCTACCAACACGGGGATGCCACTGCAAACCAGTGTAGTCTCCCTGGCCATGAAGGGATGGCTCAAGCCCCACTCAGTCCAGCCGGTCAACCGACGCCTGGATGCCAAGTACAGGCAGATGGAGGGGGATACTCTTGCTCTGGACCCATCCTCAGCCACACTCCTCGGTATTTGCTGCGGCATCACTGTACTCCAAGTCTCAGTCGTCCTCAGCCGCCCCCTCTGCGGTGCTGCTAGGCAAGGAGAAGATCTTGGAGGCTTACGGCAAGGTGATCTACTCCAACACCTCCTTGCACCTGCGTCAGGCCAATGCAGATGCCATGCTGGCTGCCGCCAACCAACGGTTATGGCAGGTGTTAGGCAGAAACCTGTGCAGTTCCCTTAGGGACCACTGCAAAAAGTTTAAGACTACAGGTGTTAGCAGTAAACCCAATTGGTAGCAGTCTGTACCACCCAGATTTACCTGGTAGCTGTGGCTGAGCAGTCAGACTTCTCTCAAGAAGAGTTAGGCAGTATATAGAGTATACACATTAGGTACAAAAATACAGTAGCACAAGCAAACACTGACCAGATCTTTGGTATAAAAGTATATAATTATTTATTTAAAAACACACTTGTAAGAATACACTGGCACTAATATGTCAAGCAAGTTCAAACAGTCACTAGAAATATATACACCTCCCTAATTATTTGACAAGCCTAGGTTAGTACACCACTTATTTAGCAAAGCAGAGGTGAGCGTGTAACCATAGATGGCACTCCAATAATGATTTAAAAAGGGAGAGAAAAGGCCGAAATAGGAAAACGCACAATACCAACACTTTTAAAGAACCACAGCAAGTCAAGAAAGGAAGGGTCTACTGTAGAGCAAAAAAGTTCATAGGCCAGGCCCACTCTTGGAGAGAGCAAGGCGGAATGTGCCCAAGATCACACAGTTGAAGTACACTTTAAAAGTCTTTGCAGATAGATCCAAAAGGATCAGTTCAGAAAAGTTAGTTAACAGATCCGAGGTCACCCCAGGATAGAGAGTCAAGGATTTACGGGACACCTTGAACAGTCTGTTGCAAGGGAGACCAGGCGTGACACAGTACCTGAAATGGTGAGAAAGCTCCAGCGGGGGCAGTTGTTCCTGGCAGCGGGTGCAAGTCAGTGCTTCGTCCAAGGGAAGAGAAGATCTCGACGTGGAGGAAATCTGGAGGTCGTTGCACTGCCAGGGAAGAAACCAGTCGCGGAGTTTCCCGGTTAAAAGGTACTACCCTTTTATTCGTGGTAGTGGTGAAGCGTGGCTATCCGCCCGCCGGGATGCTTGGCACGGGCGATTCGACCACCAGACGATCGAGGAAGGCGAAAAAAAGGCGAACTGGTTAACCCCACCAGCTCAAAGGAAGAAGACTCTCCTGGAGGAAGATCTTCTCTGTCGTTGGGAAGTGGTGAGTTTGGTTCAGCAGGGCTCCACCGGTGGTGTTGTCGTTGCAGGTCGGCTTGCTTCTCCCTCTTCGGATTCTTTAGGTCCTGTGGCGACTTCTGAAGTTCCAGTCCCCAAAGCCCTGCTTTTATGCAGAAAACCCCCATTCATCAGTCCTAGCTGTCACTCAAACATGCTAGTGGTGAGCCGGGCGGCTCACCACTGGGCCAATCGCACAAGAGTGCGACTTGAGTTGCCGAGGCAACTCAGTCCAGGGTGCCTATTCCCCCCTCCCACACACCTTGTGGACCCAGACAGAGTGGCACCACTTTTGGAGGCTTCTGTGCAGAAGCCTGCCAAAAGTGGAACAAAGGGCTCGACTTGGGTTGGAGTTAGAGGCGAACACAAACGCCATTTTAAAACCGAGTCCTGGCAAAAAGACCCAACCGGGGAATAAATATTTAAATAAATAACCCGGTGGTATATTTAACATTGCACCAAAAAAGTGGTGCGTTTTAAATGAATGGGAAAATCCCATAGGAAATATTTTTCCGGTGGAATATTTTGCGTGTTAACCACTGCCACCAGCCAGAAACTCGACAAGGGGAGACTGGACAGTGCCCCCTTGAAAATTTTCTGTGGCATCACTGTACTCCAAGTCTCAGTTGTCCTCAGCCGCCGCCTCTGAGGCGCTGCTAGGCAAGGAGGAGAAGATCTTGGAGGCTTACGGCAAGGTGATCTACTCCAACGCCTCCTTGCACCTGCGTCAGGCCAATGCAGATGCCATGCTGGCTGCCGCCAACCAACGGTTATGGCAGGAAGTTGCGGACTTCCTCCCGGAACTCCCCTCCCACTGCCAATTACGCTTTAAGGCTGGGCTAGTGGAGGCCAAGCTCGTGGCGCACGACCTCATGGAATCCACAGTAGCACATATCGATACCTCTGGCTGTGCCATCTGCATTGCTACAGACTTGAGCCGCATGGCCTGACTCCGGGCTACAAAATTCAACCCGATGGCCAGGAGCACATCCTAGATCTACAGTTAGAGGGGGGATTGGGAGGGACCACTTCCACTCTACGGATGAAGAGCTGGACAAGAACATCAGCTCACAAACGGCAAAGTCCTTGTCCATTCTTACAAAGACCACCCCCAAATCTCACACCCAATCTCAGCAGCGCTCGGATAAGGGTCGTACATATGGAGGGTTCCGCGGCTTCCAGGAATGCAGATCCAGACCGCTCGCCGTCTCAGAACCGCCGCAAACAACGTGGGGGATGTAGGCTTTTTCCAGTCCCCCTCCTCAGCCACTGAGGGAAAGAAGGCATGACACGCCCTTTCGGGTCCACGTGTCTCCGGTGAGGGGCAGGCTGCTCTCCATGTTCATTTCTGGCGCCCGAATTTCGTGGACCCCTGGATCCTCTCTGTAGTATCCATGGGGTATCGCCTACACATCCCAGACTCTCCTCCTTTCCACTCCCACAGGTTGGGACAGCAACTCTTTTGGGGAGATCCTTCACTGCCTGGCTCTCTACGAGCGACCAGAAGTTCCAGCCTCCCAGCGAGGCTTTGGCTTCTACTCCCAAGATTTTCACCATTCATAAGAACCAGGCAGGCCTGAGAGTTGTGCTGGACCTTTCCACCCTCAACCTCTCCCTAGCCCTGCAAAAATTCAAGATGGTTACGCCAGCTTTTATAGCGGAGACATTGGACAGGGGGGGAACTGGATGAGCTTCCTAGACCTGTAGGACGCGTATTTACACGTCCCAAATTGGCAGCCCCATCGTTCTTTCCTACGGTTCAGAATCATGGGCTACCATTAAGTCCTTCCGTTTGGCCTCAACTTGGCCCCAGGGTCTTTACCAGGCTCATCAACGCTATAGCGGCCGCCCTCAGTGCAGGGCCTCCACATCTACCCATACCTCGACGACTGGCTTGTCAGGGTTTCATGTCCGGAGGCGCTTCTACACTCGTCCCATGCCCTAATTAAACCCACCGCACAACCGGGGCTTCTCGCTCAACCTCAAGAAGTCACAGCTGCTCCCTACGCAGATTCTGACATTCCTGGGACTCATTTGGGACATGTGCTCTGAGGGTTTTCCCATCGGAAGACAAGATCTCGGCCATCAAGAGGGCCACTGCCCAGTTCCTCTGCAGAGAAGTGACCGCTGCATGGTGGTACCAACATCTCCTGGGTCTACTGGCGGCGGTTCTGTTAGCCGTGCCACACACAAACCGAAGGATGAGAAGGATTCAGCTGCAAATTGCGGCCTCATGGAGTCGGGAGCGGGGCTCACAATCCGAGAGGATCTCAACGTTCCTCCAGCTCTCCACCCGGACCCAACTTGGTGGTCAAGGGACTGCAACCTACGGGCGGGCAAGCCCTTCCGGCCGCCCCCTCCTCAGACCACCATCACCAGACTCCTCGCTCCAGGGCTGGAGAGCCACCCTGGATGATCTCTGTCCACGGCACCTGGACTCGACAGGAGCAGGAATACCACATCAATTGGTTGTAGCTGAACGCTGTCTGGCTAGCGCTCAGAGCATTACTCCCACTTCTCAAGAGCAAGGTTGTCCTCATCCAGACAGACAACTCGACCAGCATGTACTACGTCAACAAGCAGGGAGGCACCAGATCCCCCTCCTCTGTGCGGACTGGCGATCAGCATGTGGGAATGGGGCTTAGAAAATGAAATTTACCTCTCGGCAGTTCATCTCCCAGGGGAATCCAACATGGAGGCGGACAGGCTCAGCAGGCTGGGAGCGGACAATTGAGTGGCAGCTAAACAACCTTGTTACTCAGATCTTCAACCGGTGGGGGTCACCCCCAGGTGGATCTCTTTGCCACCTGGCACAACAAGAAGTGTCCCCAGTTCGCACCATGGCAAGGTCAGGGCCCCGGCTCGCTGGGCGACGCATTTCACCTACAGTGGACCAGCATGAAAGCCTATGCCTTTCTGCCCACTCCCCTGATCCACAGGATAATCTGCAAGATCAAGGAGTCTCACCGACTCCTCAACCTGATAGCTCCATGGTGGCTGGCCAAGCCATGGTTTTCGGTCCTCCTCAGCCTCTCGGAGGTGCCTCCCATACACCTTCCGATGGGCCCAGCACATCATCTGGCGCAGCAGGGGGGCAGAATCATCCACCCGCTCCACGGAAACTAGCCCTCACAGCGTGGTACCTGGGCAGGTAACCCTTCAGCACCTTACTCTCTCACAGGCCAATATGGAGATCATACAGGGCGCCAGGAGCAAAGCCACCAGGGCCCAGTACAAGTGCAAATGGACCAGGTTCTGCCACTGGGCAGACTCCAAGGGAATTGACCCCTTGGCCTGCAATTTGGACGACGTGCTCTCCTTTTCGGCGCACCTCTCATTCTTACAGCCATTGGTGCTTACAGGAACTTGGAGGAAGGCAGTTTTTCCTCCTCCAACCCTATCGTCAAACATCTGACGGGTCTCGCTAGGCTCTACCTGCCTGTCAAGAGACCGCACCCTGTGTGGGACCTTAATATAGTCATGGGCGCCCTGGCGCGCACACCTTTTGAACCAATGGCATCCGTGGACATTAGGCTGGTCACCACCAGGGCGGCCTTACTAGTCTGGCTTACCTAGGTTCGCAGAGTCAGCGAGATTCAGGCGTTGGTCGTCTTGGAACTATATACCACCTTTCACAAGGACAAGGTAGTAATGCAGACGCACCTGGTATTTCTGCCCCAGGTTCCATTTGAACAAATAGTCCTTGCTACATTCTTTCCCGATCCCAAGGACGAAGCACAGAGTGCGGCACTGCCTGGATTTCTGGCGTGCCCTAAAATTCTACTTGGACAGGACCAAGGGCTTCCGCAAGTGAGACACCCTGTTCGTTACCTTTGGCGGCTTGAGGCCAGGCTATCAGACCTTTAAGGCTTCCATATCCCGCTGGATGGTCTCTGCCATCAAAAAAGTATATGAGGGTCAGCACAAGTCGCTCCCGGCGAACATGCATGCCCACGCAGTCAGGGCCAAGGCAACGGCCACTGCATTCCAATGCCATGTCCCTTGGCAATTTGTAAGCAGGGCGGCCACTTAGGCCTCTCCCTTGGCTTTCTGCAAGCATTACTGTTTGGATGCCGGCTCTAGATCTGATGCAGCTTTTGGACAGGCAGTTCTCAGGAACCTATTTGCTTATGAAGGGTCTCTTCACCCAGGGGCTACAATCAGTTGTAATCGCCCATACAGTATGGAGGAAAGGGGACGGAACGTAAGGGTATTTATAAGTTACTCACCATAGTGACTAACATACTCTTAGTCCCCTTTCCTCCATACGTCCCACCAACCTCCCCGCTAATAATACTGGTGTCATTAGGCAATGTTATATCTATTGTCGACGCGTCAATGGGGACTGAGGTGTGGCGGCGGAGTCAGGGCAGCGCATGCTGCCTGGCCCACGCCTCTAAATTTAAAGGGGAAGAAGGTTATTTCTGGTGAAAAAGGTTGTCTCCCGTCCTTTGGTAGGGACGCACATACAGTATGGAGGAAAGGGGACTATGAGTACGTTAGTCACTACGGTGAGTAACATAATATTTTCCTCCATCCTGGGATGGGGACTAAGTGGGGTATACTATTACCCTCTCACAAGCCAATCCTCTACATTGAGATGGTAGCAGTCCCATTGGTCAGCCTACACCCTTGCTTTGCCAGCTGCAGCTTTCCCAAAGAAAATCACACTAATAACTTTATGGTGGCCATATGGCCTACTCCACATGTATGTTACTAGTATCGCCCTCTCATGAGTGAATTCTCATGATAAACGTTGTCCCCACCTAATTTTGTTTTAATTTTAAAGTATTCTATACGTTGAGTAAAAAGTGTGATCACATGAAGAAGCAAATCTTTGACTATATTGCCACTCTAATATATTTCAGTGCTGGCTTAGTCTGTTGTACGATCTAGAGTTTGACACTCTTGGCAATACGGAAGCTAGTGCCAAGCCCATGGTTGCTGGGGGAAAGGGAGTGGGGCAGGCGTTCGGTACACCTTTGCAGCACAATTTTTATTTAAGGAAAATGTGTCAATATTTCCACCTAGTAAGATAACCTCTCGTTGTAAGGGGTGTTACTAGTCATTAACCTTCACAACTACAAAGCAATTTGAGGCACATTGTGTTGAATCGATTTTTCTGATTTTGCCCTTAATGAAGGCAACAGAGTTAATTTTCCATATCTACTTTGACAGTCTATTATAAACATAGGATAAAAATACTAAGTTGATTTTAATCTTCTGGCTGAGCATCCTCTTGTTGTATGTTTTGGTCTACTCACCCTGTCAGCGTGTCTGGAATGTTGTTGGTGATTTAGCTCACATTTTATTGGCAATTATAGCATACTCCTATGTCCCGTCCCCTTTCCTCCATACTTATGGGACATTCCTCCGTCCTGTGGGACGGGACCAAGCACTTTCTAAAAGCATCAAAAATTGTGCAAAATGTTTGGCCTTCCTCTTTTTATGCAGGGTACTGCACGCAGATGTAACCCCGCCTACCCTAGCTCTGCATCGCGCATCAATCCTTTGCTCCGCTCGTTCGAGACTGGACACACTTACAAGACTTTCTTCCAGTTTCCTCCTCACTGACTCTTGCTTAGTGATCGCGTAGTAGTCCGTCTATGCCTTTTCAGCTAGACTTTCCTAATTTTTCTTCCTGTCAGCGACGCTTTGCTAGGGCGGATCCCCATCCTCTTTGTTTAGAGTGCTTGGGTCCTGACCACCGTTGGGACTCGTGCTTTTATGCCAATTCCCTTTCGGTCCGGGCGCTTCAACGTCCTTTAGAGCGGTGGGAGGAGGTGTTTCAGTGCACTCCCCCTGCGCACGATTGGCTGTTGCGCAGTCCTTGTCTGCTGAAAGCCTCCAACAATCTTCAGTCTCTCCTCCAGCTCCTGTTCCACCTTGGGCTGTCGGTGAACTGGCGGAAATCTTCCATGACGGTCTCTCAGGACTTGACTTTCCTGGGTTTTCGTTGGAATACGATCGACTGCAGAGTCTACCTGACCAGGGACAGAATGGCAGATCTGTTGGCCATGTGTTAGATGTTTGCGCAGTCTGAGAGCATGTTGGCTTGGTGGTTCCAGAGGCTTCTGGGTCTCATGGCCTCCTGCGTCTTGGCTCTTCCTCTTGCTCGGCTCAAGATGAGGCGGACGCAAATGGTTCTTCGAAATTCTTGGAGTCAGGCTGTGGATCCGGACTCCAAGATGATATAGATTCCGGCTTTCATGAGAGTGGAACTGTCGTGGCGGTCGTCTCAGCAACCTGTCGGTTGGTGCGTGCTTTCAAAACCCCACTCCAATGGTGACGATCACGATGGAGTCCTCCCTTCTGGGATGGGGTGCAACGTTGGATCTTCTTCAAGTCTCCGACCTCTGGTCTCCCCAAGACTAGTTCCTTCACATAAACCACCTGGAGCTTCTGGCGATTTTCCTGGCGCTCAAGACGTTCAGACCGGTCATTGCCGACAAAGTGATTTGTGTCCGCACAGACAATGTCGTGTCAATGTTTTACATCAACAAGCAGGGGGGCACCAAGTCCCCTCCTCTTGTGGATCTGGCCATTCAAATTTGGGAATGGGCGATTCAGCATGGCATCTGGCTGGTGGCAGTAAACATCCCAGGCCAGCTGAATGTCACGGCGGATGCCCTCAGTCGACGGACAATGGTCAGCTACGAGTGGGAATTGAAGGCAGAGGTCCACTCAGGTATTACTGTGCTTGGGCTCTCCGGATGTGGACCTCTTCGCAACATCGGCAAACAAACTTTTGCTGTATGCCTCCAGAAATGGGGAGGGAGCATCCTCTGGGGGATGGGCTCGAGATCCCTTGGAACAACATGAGGGCCTATGCTTTCCCGCCTCTGCCTCTGATTCATCGGACGATTTGCAACCTGAGGAACACAGTGAACTGTTCTCTTCTGCTCATAGCTCTGTGGTGGCAGGCCAGGTTCTGGTTTTCAGAGCTTCAACACCTGTCAGTATGTGCACTGATCAGGCTTCCGTTGGTTCCCGATCTGCTTCACCGGAGGGATCGGCAGCTGTGGCACCCCTACCCACAATCGTTCAGCTTGGCGGCATGGTGCCTGAGTTCAGATCTTTAGAGCATCTCAATCTGTCGGCTGACAACACGCGCATTATCCAGGCAGCCAGGAAGCCCTCGACAAAGGTCTCAGTAAAGAAGCAAATGGCTTTGGTTCTGTCACTGGTGTTTAGCCAAACAGCTGGATCCCAGGGTGGCTACGATTGACACTGTGCTTTCCTTCGTTTCTCACCTAGCAGAGTGTGGCATGCACGTTCTGTCATGCAGAACTTACCTTTCGGCTGTGGCCGCCTATCTATCCACGGACCAGTGCTCTTCACTGTCAAATCCAGTGATTAAGAGACACTTTGCGTGTCTAATGCGTCTCTATCCTCCGGTTCACAAGCCGCACCCTACGTGGGATCTTAATATGGTCCTCACGTTGTTGTTCCATAAGCCGTTTGAGCCAATGGCCATGGTAGATCTTAAGCATCTTTCGTGGAAGGTGTCTCTTTTTTTGGTCACCGTTACTTCAGCAAGGCAGTTGAGTGAGCTCCAAGCCCTCTTTGGTCTTCCACAAAGATAATGTAGTCCTGCACTTGCACGGTCTGAATAACACCTGGCCTAGTAGGATCGTTGTCTGTCTTCCCCTTGTTCCCCCCCTCCCTGCCTCGTCGCGCCTTGAAACACTTGTGTATAGGCGCGTTACAAATGCCATATCATATCGACAAATCCTGCTTTCTTACCGAAGGTGGTTTCTGATTTTCACCTGAATCAGTCAATCTCCCTGACTGTCTTCTTTCCAAACCCAGCCTCAGAAGCAGAGAGGGTTTTGCATTGCTTGGATGTTAGAAGAGCTCTTAAATTCTATCTGGACAGGACAACTATTGGTGACTTTTGGTAATCCACAAGGGAAACAGGCCTCTAAAGCGACTATCTCCAGATGGCTTGCAGCCTTTATTTGAGTCCTACACTGTTCAGGGTCTCCAGCCTCCTAAAGGGATTCATGCACACCTGATGCGGGGCAAGGCAGCTGCGGTGGCTTTTCAGTAATGTCCCCTGGGAGACCATTGTGAAAGCGGCTACTTGGGCCTCCCCATTAGCATTTTGTAAACACTACCGTTTGGACCTGAGCTCCAGATCTGATGCTCAGTTTGGCCAGGGTGTGCTGAAGAACCTTTTTCAGTAGGCGGTTTCCATCCACTTGTATTTCCTGTTAGGAGTGCTTGTGAATCTCCCATAAGTATGGAGGAAAGGGGACTAGACGTAAGAGTATAACCAGGTTACTCACCGTAGTGACCACCTTACTCCTAGTCCATAGTCCCCTTTCCTCCATACGCATGCCCTCTGTCCCCTCTAATATGGTTCCTCTATTATTGCTTAATGGTCTCTGAACTGACGATAGAAAAGGACGGATGGGCGATGCGCTGGGCGGAGCTAAGGTGGGGGCGGGGGTACAGCCGCGTGCGGTACCCCGCGTAAAAAGAGAGGAAGGACAAAAAATGTCCAAAATGTTTGATGCTTTTACAAGGTGCTCCGATCCCGTCCCACAGGACGGAGGAATGTCCCATTAGTATGGAGGAAAGGGGACTATGGACTAGGAGTAAGTTGGTCACTATGGTGAGTAACCTGGTTATTTTCTACCATTCGATTTGTTCTAGAGGAGATATGATCATCTGTTCCTAACTGAGAATTTCAGATTAAGGCAGAGTGTTGTTTTTGAAGGCAATCCACTTAAACAGGCTATTCAAATTTCATTAAACATTTTTATATAACCAGCTTAAAAAGTTTTTCTCCTTTGTTTTATATCTGAAAATTGTATTTTCCAATATTAACCATCAATACTTAAATATTGTTTCATAAACTTGTAAGAACTTGATAAAACTAAGGACATATTTGACTGCATGTGCAGTTTTCTTTTTTATATTAGTAAAATGGATTTCGGCATGCAGAGTGGTGTGTGGATTTTCTCACTAAATAGACATTTATTTGTTATTGCCTTAGATTGAAGATATCATTTCTTTGAAATTATAGAAATGAGGATCTGATATTGCTCTGTGTAACATATTCAAAAGGAGTTCACCCGTTATGCACTTCTTCCTTAATCTGTATTTTTGTGGCTGAAGGTCCAATAAAACTATTCTTTAGGTTTTAAGAGTCATTGTCTCCTTTGTGGCCTGTGGATTTTTGACTCTCGAGTATTACAAATGGTAGTTTGTTTACCAACAAATGACAAACTATGCTGCTTTCCAAAGCAAGGCATTTTGAATTGGAGGTTAATGCAAAATATGGTTGACCTCTTGCTTACCCTTGTTGGAGCAGAGTTTCAGCTGGCCGTTTTAATCCCACTTTTGTAGCGAAATGCAGGTATTGGTTCTTTTAGAATACACGTGTATCTGAAAGGCACAGGGAACCCCACTCTCTAGATTAGGGTTTTAGTACAATAGTTCATCTCGGAAAGAAAATCCAGAGGATACAATTTGGAAAATATCGTATTAAGGATTTTATTATACCTAATACATCTGATGTGAGTTTAATCACGATTTAATCCGCACTCAGGCAATTATTTAACATAGCAGGAATAAATTTAAAAACATCAAAATTTCATAAAATTCATACTATTAAATACATTCATCCACGGCCATACCACATACATCAATCCACTTAAACAAGCCATCAATGAATATAAAACATATGACAATTCATCAACAATCCAATTATTATAAAAGATTTTTTGTGCAAAACAAGATGCATAGCCACAGTAGATTTTAGAAAAGTGGTCAACAGTAGGTATAGGCCAAAGTTGATAAATCTTTGAAGTTGGCCTTATCCAAGGTTTGTTTCTCTACCGGTTTCGACGTATAAACGTTGTTAGGGTTACGTCTTCATCGGGCGATAGTAATTGTGTTTCTATAAGCAAAATAAGCATAAAGCCACACATTCCCAAAAAGAATTAAGAGAAAGAAAAAGGAGAAGAAAGAAAAAGAAAGGATGTGTGGATGTATTACTTAATTATTTCAAAGTGTAGAATAAAAAGATCTACTCTTGTCCTGCTTGTGACCCCAAACTTGTGTGTCTGGGGTAAACCAAGGGTATCATGCAGGGAGTGCGACCATGAAAGGATCAGTGTCCTTAGGCAAGGCAAAAAGTGAATTATAGCTGAAAAGAGATCCATTGTGAGTAAAGTAGATCACCAACCATACGTGAAGCCCAAATAGTGAGGTCCTTTTAAAAGTAAAAAGTCCCTTTTCTAGAAACTGCAGACTGACCTGGGTACAATTGGAGTCAATCCTTTGTATGTGTGGTACCGGAACCACTGTCATAAAGTAGGCAGAGTCCAGATGAGAAATCCTGTGCGATAGATGGGTCAGGTAGAAGCTCCAATCTAAAGATTTTAGATAAATAATGTTGCCAGCTGCCATATCAAATGAAAAAGGTAAATGATACACGGCGAGCTGTAAATGAGAAAGGGGCAAGTGGTTGTTTTCTTACCCAGAGTAACGGGTAATGCACAGGTGCAAGTGGAAGTAATGGTGCACCTCAGCAAGATGTTATTGGCGAGGCCCGTAGTTCAGGAGAGATGGGCCCTGAATCTTGCACGTCTAAAACATCAAGAGCAAACAAGAGAGAAGAACTAATAAGTAATTGTACACCGTCATTTAAACCAGTGTAAGCCATGTAAATGACCTGTTAGTGAGCGGATGGCAGTTGCAAAATGCAACAGCCTAAGGATATATAATTTAATGTGTGTGGTTCAACAAGTGTTCAGCTGGAAAAGTATGTATTCAGCTTGAAGGGCACAACAATGGCGCTGGTGTATCCTTGGAATCACTTACCCGAATGGACGCTGGCACCGAGATGACCGCTCCGGCGATGGAAGCCGAAGTCTGCGATGGAATTGAAAACCTCGGGATTCGTCCGACTCACTCTGGGGACCGCAGTGACTCATCTGAACAACTAAGTTGTTGGTGCGTTTAAATGCGAGATGACTAATCACGTGATGCAGCTCCAAAACGTGGGTGGAGCTAACGTGGGCCATTCGCTCACGTGATTGTTTGGACAAGTGAGCAGCACGTTCTCATACATCACGTGCTCATGAACGTTTCTGCCGGCACTCTAGTGTGTTTCTATGGAAACAAACGAAAATGAACCTACGTTGTTCAGCCATTGTGCACCATACCCAATAGAGCACACAGCCTTTAAGTCAATGTGAATAACCGAAGTGAGTGACAAAAATGATTTAAATACATCAGGAAAGTGTCTGTTTTATTATGTGTCTTGATATTTCCAAATATAAGAATGATGGAAAAATATGCCGAATGGATTACACTAGTATTAATAACCCTAAAATCAGCTATGATAGTATATAGCCCTACTATGTGTGGCAGATGGATGGAATTGCCAAAAAAGTGGAAAACAGTCAATATTGACTCCTGGCAAACATTTATTTCATTGATTTGCATTTATAAAGCGCACAGAGCTGCCCTGAGGCATCGTGGCGCTGTTACAGAAGACTTGATATCATAGCATAGGATGTAACATTCACTAGCAGTGGTATGACGACAGTGGTAATCAATAGTTATACTATGCTAGGGTTACAGTACAGGCATAACAGTGCAAGTTAGTTCCGAAACTTTAGTGGAATAGGAAGGTTTTTAGATTTTTTCGAAAGGTGGTTTATGATTTTTCATTCCTTACTGAGGTTGGCAGGGCATTCCAATTTTTGGGTGCAAGGTATTGGAAGCTGGACCCTCCAGCTCTAGTTCTTTTGAACGTGGGAACATACAACTGGTTGGCGCAGTGTGCTCTGGTAGGTCTATTTGATGCTTTGAGGGACAATCTTTCTGAGAGATAGGGTGAGGCGTCTGATGTGATGCACCTGTGTGTGATGGCCATGGCTTTGAAGAGTATGCGTTCCTTTACCAGAAGCCAATGGGCGTTTTTCCTTGCTTCCGAGATGTGTTCCCTTTTGGGAATGGTCCGCGCTGCCTGGAGCGTGTTATTTGGCGTGATTTGAAGTTTTTTAAGTTGTTGATAGAGGTGTCTAGAAAAAGGGCATTACAGTAGTCCAGTTTGGTACCTATTGTGGCCCTGGCAATGGATAAGCAATTTTTAGTGGAAAGGAATGGCTTGACTTTGTTGATCACCTTGGTGGTGAGCGCTGAGGCTGAGGCTATGGCGTTGACTTGGCGGGCCATGGATAGTGAGGCATCTAGGTGAACACCTAGGGTTTTGACAGTCTTGGAAACTGTGATGATGGAGTTATCAATGTTGAAGTAGTTATGTTGAGGGGGGAGTTTGTTGAGAGTTTCGCTAGTCCCTACTATGAGGATCTCGGTTTTATCCCCATTTAAGCAGAGGCCGTTTGCAGCCATCCATGTTTGGATGGCTGTGTAGATTTTGGTTAGGGTTGTCACATCTTCATAGGTCCCAGTTAGTGGGAGTAGTACCTGCGTGTCGTCCACGTAATTAGTATACGCTATATTGCAACGGTCGAGATCATTGAAGAGTGGAAGGGTAAATATGTTGTAGTGTGTCGGTGCGGTGCATGAGCTCTGAGGGACGCCACAGTGAATGATGGTGGGGGTAGCTGAGGCAGTGTTTGAGAAGACTTTCATGAGTCTGCCATTTAGAAATTAGGCCACCCAGGAGATGGCTTCTGGTGAGAAATGTGCTTCATTTTTTAGGTGCATGCCTAGAATATCATGGTTGCCAAGGTCGAAGGCAGCGGACAAATCCAGTAACAGGAGTGCCGGTTTGCCTTTATCCATGATGTCCCCAAGTTGTATTTTAAGGTCTAGTAGGGCCGACTCAGTCCCGTGACCTGGTCGGAAGCCTGACTGTCTTTTACCTAGGAGATTGTTAGTTTCAAGGTATTCCTGGATTTGCGTGTAGGCAACTTTATCCAGAATCTTGAGCAAGAAAGGCACGGTGGTGATGGGCCTATAGTTATTAGCGATTTCTGGGTCAAGCGTAGGTTTTTTTTAGAAGGGGGCGTACCCAGGCTTCTTTAAGTGTTTCGGTGCAGTCTTTGATGAGGCTAGCTGGACAGGGGTCTCCTTTGCAGTTGGTGGGTTTAATCTTGTTCATTATCTCAATGACTTCCTGTTCTGTTACTTCCCTGAATTTGAAGGGGGTTATGGGGGCTTTGGCTGGAGGGGGCGCTGAACTGGGGTTGTGCTGGTGGTCAGTCGTGGTGGTTGGTTCGAGGTGTTGACAGGTTTTTGTGGTGCTCCTTGATTTTAGTGTAGGAGTTGGATTTTGTTCAATAGTGCAGATTGTATGGAGTTACACCGGGTTTCGTCCTTGACTACGTCTTGTGACTTGGTAGCTGGTGTGGAGAGTTCTTTGAAAATGGCAGAGTTCTTTAGATTCTGAACTTGCGTTAGCAATTCTATCATTGTTGGAGGCTGACTTGGCTACGATTATGGCTTTCTTGTATTGAGAGGTGATGCTTTTGTAGGAAGATAAGGTAGCTGGGGAGGGGGTTTTCTGCCGAATTTTTGGAGTTTAAGTTCAGATGAGAACCAGGTGTTTGAGTGTTTCACTGTTTTGGCTTTTTTATTCTGTAATGGGGCAATGGTGTCTATGGCAGTGCTTACGGTGCCTTATAGATTTCTGCTAGAACTGACGGGTCGGAGGATTTAAGGTCCGTTGTGAGTGCACTGAGGTGTGGTAAAATCTTACCTTTGGCGCATCTTGCCAGGGTTGGGGGGGGGGGGGGATCAGATTAGGCTTTTTGGTCTTGTATGCGGCTGGGATGAAGAAGTGAATGATGTGGTGGTCTGACCAGGGGGTCGGGGTGATGGAGCTAATGTTGATGTGGCAGTTGTGGTCTGCTACCCAGTCAAGGATGCAGCCTTTGTTATGTGTAGGTGAGGTTATCTTTTGGTCAAAGCCTAGATCTTTTAGGGCTAAGGAAAGAGATTTGGCTGGCTTGGCTCTTTTGTCTGTCATTGTAGCCTAGGTTAAGGTCACCTAAGAGGATGCTTTTGGAGGTGAGTTTTAGGTTTTCTGTTAAACTATGTAGGAGGTTCTCATGGAACTCCCATAGTGGGCCAGGTGGGCGGTAGACAAGGTTGATGGTGATGGTAGAGTTGGGAGGGCGGGCGATTTTTATAGCAATGGAATCTATGCGATCACCCAGGTTGGATGTGATTTGTCTGGCCTCTAGGTGATCTTTCATGAGTGCTACCCCACAGCCTACTGAGGAGAGGAGGACTTGCCTAATGATGGAGTAGCCTGTGGGATGGCAAGGTTGAGGGCTGGTCCTGCAGCGCTGTGGAGCCAGGTTTCCGTGATGGCTAGGATGTCGAGGTCTAGATTGGTAAGGAGTTTGTGAATTTCGGTGGCATGAGCAGGGATGGATCTGGCGTTGATAAAGGTACACTGTAGGGTCTGGGATGAGGGGGTGGTGTTGTGTATGGCCGGAGAGGCAGTATTGAGGTGCGCCACGATAGTTTTGGGTGCGGATAGTTTGGTCATGAGGGGGGACAATTCTGTGATTATGGGTAAGTTGGGAGGTGTTTCGAGTGTGATGCTCGGGAGTCTGGAACGGAGTCCCAGGAGTTGGTTCTTGATGTTGGTGGGTCTGGGGTAGGAAGTTCTGGTAGGTGGGGGGTAGGTAGCTCTGATGTTGCTTTTAGTGAAGGATGAGGGTAGGAAGTAAGGGTATACACGCATTTCACCGTGGTATTTTCTTCGCTGGTTTTTTCATTGCCTTTTTTTTTTTCGAAAAACTCATTTTTTTTGTTTTTGGGGGGCATTTAAAAAATTAAATATATGGTTGTGGATGAAAAAAAAACGGCGATGAAAAAACCTGCGATGAAAAATACCGCAGCGAAATAACGTAGAACCGAAGTAAGTGAGGGGAAGGTGGGGGGGGCGGCTGACGGGATCGTTGCTAGCGAGTGGGCTGGTTGCGTGCAAGTGACTCATGGTGAGAAGAGTTGAAGGGTTGAGAGAGGGTGGCAGCCAAGTTCGGTGCAAGGCGGTAGTCTGCTAATAGGGCAATGCAGAGTACCTACTTTCGAAAATCATAGGTATGTTCAAATATGTATTTAATAAGGCAGTGGGGGTAGCCTAGATTAGAAAGACACAGGTATGTTCAAATAAGCATTTGGCTAATAAGGCAGTGGAGGTAGCCTAGATTAGAAAGACACAGGTATGTTCAAATATGCATTTAGCTAATAAGGCAGTGGAGGTAGCCTAAATTCGAGGGACACAAGTATATCAGATATGTATTTAGCTATGTAGCATTTACGATGTTCATAACAGTAGGCAGATTCGAATTAGCTAAGGGTGGCGCAAGAATAAGCCGGTTCAGATAAACAGGATGTCAGGAGACAATGCGGCCTAGAATTCTGCAGCCTGGTTTGCTTACATGAGTATATGAATGCTGTAATATGTGAATGGTGACAATTGGGAATGAAGGGCCACCATGAAACAAAAGCAGTGGAGACATCAAGTAATGATCATCACATGACTAGTAAAGTAATTGTGACGGGCAATTACTGGGCCCAGTGTGTAGGTTTTCATATATCCCATAGCCTGCAGATCGGTCCATGGAATGATAGGGTGCCATGTCCCTGAATGCCAGGGTTCCAGAGTATTAAGGCCCTGGGTCAATGTCTTTAAATTGAAAATCCATAGTTGTTCTTTGTACGCTAGATTATTTAGAATCTGTGTGGGATTAGGGCCAGAAACCTTTTCCACACAGAACCACTCCATTTGTTCTGCTTTATGACCCATCTCTACATAATGGATCACCATAGGGGCATTTAAATTGCGGGTTTTTATCTTGGAGCGATGTTCATTAATGCGAGTGCTCACTTCCCGAGTAGTTTTTCCTATATACATCTTTTGGCAGGGGCACGTGATTGCATAAATGACATTTTTACTTTTGCAAGTCGTGAAAGTCCCAATTTTTGACAGGATTTTGATTGTGGTCCCGAACCAAAGAAGGCGTAGAGCAACTTCTACTAGCACGAGTGATTTGTTTCAGATTCTTACTCTTTTTAAATTCAAAAAGAGGTTTAGACAGAGTGGTTCCTGATGCATTAAGAATGCGCCAGTTCTTAGGTATAATGCCCTTAATGGCTTTGCTGTGTTGGCAAAAAGTTGACACAGACAAGTTCTTCTCTTTTCTCTGTCGTAGTTTTGGGTTGCAGTAGTGCCTCTCGATTTGTATAGCGAGCTCTCTTTCTGGATTATTTAATGAGCTTTCTTGGATAACCACGTTCCAAGAGTCTTTTTTTCCAGTATGAGTGCATGTTTTGTAAAGTTGTTAATATCTGTACAGTTGCGGCGAAGTCGCAAAAACATACCATATGGTAAATTACACAGAAGGCTAACTGGATGTTGACTCTCATATTTTAATGTGGTGTTTCTTTCTGTAGCCTTTCTGTGCAGTTCAGTATGGAGGCACCCCTCTTCCGTAAAAATAGATAAGTCCAAAAAAGCAATTTGAGGGTATTGGGTCCTCCGACGTATTCCATATCTATGACAGTAATCACCACAGCTGTGCTGCTTCGGAAAATTTTCGGCTCCTGTGTCGATGACATTGATGCGTCGTCCTCGAGGACCTCCGCCGACGTCAACTGATGTGATAAGTAGGACGCACGACGCCCGTAGCCTCAGTTCTGTTCTTTCTGCAAATGTTTCCGCTTCGTGAATCTCGGTACGCCTCGACTCTTTGGAGTTTCTGTTGTTCATCTCAGTTCTTCGAACCTGTTTGTGTACGTTTTTCTTCATGAAGATGTCTACCTCACCTTCAACACCGCGTCCAGGCTTTAAGAAGTGTGGGGACTGTGGGTCCAAGATGTCGGTCACAGACTCGCACAACGCCTGCCTCTGGTGCCTCGGGGAGGCCCATGACACGGATGACTGTCGACTGCCAGTCGCTCACGCCGAAAGCCTTGCGGGAGTGCAAGAAGTTATCGGTAGGTAAGATGTCCAAGCCCTGGAAGTCGAGGTCTGCGGGGCTTTCGATGGACGACTCGAGGAGCGAGACTCTGTATTGTCGTCGGAGTCTAGTGGGTCTCGGTCCCGGAGTCGGTCTCGCCACTCCTCTGCCTCTTTGAGGCACTCCCGGAAGTACCGTCATCGGTCGCCTTCCCCGTCCTCATCCTAGGACTCCTCCCGTCGGTGGGGTCGCTTACCCCACAAGCATGCGACACCGGAGGAATGGGCTTATTTCGGGAAGAAAATGTTGGCGATTCTCAAATCCGTCCGTCCGTGCCACCGAGTGGGGTCGGTCGTGATCGGCCGAGAGATGCCGCTCGCACGCCTTCGGCCTCTGGTGGTCGTCGCGATTCACGGGAAAGGTTCCGCTCGGACAAGGGGAATCGTTCTCGGCATGCCCGGTCCAAGTCCTGGTCCTCGATGCGCTCGAGACCGCGTGAACCTGTGACGTCTTCGAAAACGTCGATGCCTGTCGCGCCGAGGTCGTCGACGGACATTCTCAAGGCTCCGCCTCGGAGGAAGTCGTTGACGCCGTCGGCGCCCAGGATGTCGAGGGACACGCTCGGGGCTCCGCCTTCGAGGCCTGTGTTGATGCCGCGTCTGTCGGCGACACCGATTCTCTCGACGTCGGCGCCGATTCGCTCGACGCCTTTCGGGGTTGTCGACGGGGTACCCGGTGGCTCGGGGAAACCACCTAGGAAGGCTCTGGCCAAGGTCAAGCATGGCTTTGGTTCCAGTTCTGTGCCTTCTTACCACCATCTGGAATTCGTTTCAGAGGGGGATGATTGCTCTGATGATGGCATGGTGCCTGACGAGATTCTCTCGGGCCATAGCCAGTTTGAGGACCTGAGGCAGTCCCTACATGATGCTAGTGGGCTGGACACCTCTCCGGAGGTGGAGTTTTGTAGGCCTGAGCCTGGCACTCATGCCGATTCTTTGTACCGGCGACTTATGTCACAGGTCTCCGAGTATTTAGGATGGCCTGCTCCCCCAGGGGAGTTTGTTCAGGATGACCTTACGGATATCCTCGAAATTGGTCCACCAACAGACCCGGTACTGCCATTCCATATGGCTCTGCAAAGAAGGGTGGCAGAGGCTTGGACTGCTCTGGAGAGTCTCCCGGCAGTGAGCAAGTCTTTGCCGCAAAGATACCGCCCAGCCAGTAGTGACCCCTGCTTCTTGTCCAAGCACCCTACTCTGGAGAGTTTGGTGGTGCAGGCGTCTACGGCCCGGCAAAGCAGGCGTCGTACCCTACCATCCCTCCTGATGGGGACGACAAGCGTTTTGACGGCTG
Organism: Ambystoma mexicanum; assembly: GCF_040938575.1. Lineage (NCBI taxonomy): Eukaryota > Metazoa > Chordata > Amphibia > Caudata > Ambystomatidae > Ambystoma > Ambystoma mexicanum. The sequence goes on along the minus strand of NC_090938.1, from coordinate 106,294,429 downwards.
GGCGAAGAAAGTGTTTTCTGCAGGGGGTATGGCGCTTCAGGCGGCCAACTCCATTTGTGCCTTGTCTCGTTTCACGCACACTCTGTGGAACTGTTTCCTTGGCGGCTGAACATATTCCCGAAGGGGATGAACGGGATAGTTTCCTTGCCATGGTTCAGGATGGCAAGGATGCTATGTGTGAGGCCGTTCAGTCGGGTTTGGACATGGCAGAGGGTTCGGACATGGCAGATTGCGTCAGCGGTCCATGGCAGCGAGCACCGTGATACGCAGGTTTGCGTGGTTGAAGTCAGGGTTTGCGAATGATGTGCAGACTCGGCTCCTCAACATGCCCTTTGACGGGGAACATATTTTTGGCAGCAAGGCTGAGAGGTTGCAGACCTCCAAAGCTGCAGCGAAGTCGTTGGGCGCTGCAGTTCGACAACCTCTGCTTTTTCGTCTTAGGGGACAGCAATGGAGAGGAGGTTACTTTTTTTATTACTCCACCTTCGGTAAAGCGAGAGGAGCTGCCAGTCAAAGGGGCCACCGTGGGAGTGCCAGAGGTGGAAAACAAGGTACTTGAGGTGCCAAGGCCACTCGGGCTGTTGCCTCTTTTCCCTCGGGCACCGCCGCAGCCGCTTCAGCTCAGTCATGAGGCCATGTCCCATGGTTCGCCGGTTGGGGGAAAGCTGCCGCAGCATATTGCAGAGTGGCGGGCCATTACTTCAGATGTGTGGGTTCTGGAGATAACTGTCTTCCTTTCTGGCAGAGGCCTCAAGACGATCCACCGGAGAATCTCTTTGAAGAGTCCGGATCCGCTCCTTGCGCAGGAAATTCAATCCCTGCTGGAGAAAGGCGCCATAGAACTGGTGCTTGTAGCGGAGAGGAACAAGGGATGGTATTCCCCTTTGATTTCCAAGAAAGACGGCGGATTGAGACCCATCATGGACTTGCGCGGTTTGAACAAACTCCTCAGGAAGGACCAGTTCAAGATGGTTACTCTTTCTCAAGTCCTCCAGGCCCTTCAACTTCAGGACTGGTTGGTGTCTTTCGACCTCAAGGATGCTTATTTTCATGTGCCGATCCATCCAAAGCACAAGAAGTACCTGAGGTTTGCGGTTGGCGACTCGCACTTTGTTTTGGGTCCTGACGTTCGGCTTGACATCCGCCGCGAGGGTCTTCATCAAGCTCATGGTGGTGGTGGCAGAGCACCTCAGGAAAGGGGGGGATTCACGCCGGTCAAGTGGCACAGCGAGTAGAGTGCTCGCTTTGACATTCGTGCAGAGCCTGCTAACGCAGGTTCGAATCCCGGCGGGGCCAAACTCAGCCTTTTATCCTTACGAGGTTGATAAATGAGCACCACACACCGTGGGTAATAAGCAGCGCTCAGATACCTGAGGGTTCGTAGCGCTATATAAATGCAAATTATTATTTTATTATTACCCCTACCTGGACGATTGGTTGATCAGGGCGCGCTCTCCTGAGCAAGTCCTGGATCATCTGTCAGTCACCTGCCACTCCCTCCACAAGCTGGGCTTCTCCCTCAACTTAAAGAAGTCCCATTTGACACCAACTCGGAGGCTCCTGTACATCGGAGCAGTGCTCGACACGTCCCTGGGGCAGTGTTTTCCTCCCCAGGTGAGGGCTCATCACATTCAGCAGATGGTGCACAAGTTTCAACTTGCTCAGACTTTCACAGCGTTCGAGTTCTTGAGACTGCTCGGCCTCATGGCATCCTGCATTCTTCTGGTGCCAGATGCCAGGTTGCGGATGAGATCTTTGCAATGGGCACTCAAGCGCCAGTGATCTCAGTCCTCCGGCAGGATGTCGGACCCTGTTCAGGTACCGTCTTCGGTCGCCCAGGACCTTCTGTGGTGGGCCGACGAAGGCAATCTGATGAGGGGGGCTCCATTTTGGCTGCCCTGGCCGGAGGTGACGATCGTGATGGACGCATCCCTCACGGGATGGGGAGCTCATGCCAACGAGTTGACAGTCAGCGGTCGTTGGTCTCCGGAGTCCAGACTCCATATCAATCTGTTGGAGCTGAGGGCCGTCAGGCTAGCCATGGAGGTTTTTCTGCCGACTGTGTGAGGAAAGAATGTCCTGATCCTGACGGACAACACGGTGGCCATGCACTACCTCAACAAAAAGGGGGGGCAGGGTCACTTCCTCGGTGCAGGGAGGCGATGCAGCTCTGGTTCTGGGCAATCCAGCAGGAAGTTTCGATCTCCGCAGTTCATCTGGCAGGAGACGAAAACGAGACGGCGGACGCTCTGAGCAGGCAGAGCGCGATCTCTCACGAGTGAGAGTTGGCTCAGGAGAATTTCCTGGAGATCTTTGCCCTTTGGGGGACCCCTCAAGTGGATCTCTTCACCTCCAGTGTCAACCGGAAGTGCGAGAGGTTCTGCTCGCGGGAATTTCCTCCAAACGGAGCCTTAGGAGACGCATTCGTGGTGGAGTGGTCATTCCCATTGCTGTACGCGTTTCCTCCAGTCCCTGTCATCCTGCAAGTACTGCAGAAATTACTGAGGTTCGGTTCCCGGATGATCCTCATTGCTCAGGCGTGGGCCCGGAGGACGTGGTACCCAGACCTTCTCAACTTGTCCATCTGTCCTCCACGTCGTCTTCCCTACCGAGACGATCTGCTCTAACGGGAGGGGGGGGGGTCAGGTTCTCCATCCAGAGGTCAGGTCCCTCAACCTTCACGCTTGGTTTCTGAAAGGTCGAGGTATAAGGATTGGGACCTCCCTGAAGACGCGATGGAGGTGTTGCTTTTGGCCAGAAGGCCCGCAACAAAGTCCTTGTATCGTTGCTGTTGGAGTAAGTTCTGCGACTGGTGCAGTGTTAAGAATGTGGATCCTTTTGCATGTGAAATTCCCATGGTTCTGTCTTTTTTGCTTTCTTTGGCCCACAGGGGCCTTCAAGTGGGTACCATTAAAGGTTACCTGGCGGCGCTGTTCATATTTAAGCGCTCGAGAGTGTTCCTATTTTAAAATTCCTTTTAATTTCTCAGTTTCTGAAAGGGCTCACTAATGTGTTCCCTCCGTCGCCTTTCCAGGTGCCCGGTTGGGATTTGAAACTTGTTCTCAAGTTTCTGATGGGTGCTCCGTTTGTGCCTTTGCATTCATGCCCTTTGAGACTGTTCACTCTGAAAACTGTATCCGCTCGCAGAGTGAGTGAGTTACAGGCACTTTCAGTTAAACCACCCTTCACTGTGTTTAATAAGGACAGGGTTGTCCTTAGAGTTCGTCCTTTTCTTCCGAAGATGGTGTCGGAATTTCATGTAGGCCAGAAGGTTGTTCTTCCGGCATTTTATCCTCCTCCACATCCTGGTATGGAAGAGGAGAGGCTCCATAGGCTTGATCCAAGGAGAGCGTTAAGCTTTTATATTTCATGCATGTCCCGGGTCAGAGTGGACGATCAGCTCTATATTGGTTACGCTGGAAAGCGTTTGGGACAGGCTTTGACGAAACAGACTTTGTCTCGCTGGATTATTTTGGCTATCTCGGAGTGTTACCGCTTGGCGGGTAAGGACCTCCCCCCCCCCCGTCGGCTTGCGGGCCCATTCTACCAGGGGTATGGCTGCCTCTACTGCCGTGCAGAGGGGTGTTCCTATTTGCAACATCTGTGATGCAGCCACCTGGGCTTCGGTACATACTTTTGTACGTCACTATTCCCTCGATTCCATCCGGGGGCAGGATCTGGCCTTTGGCAAGGTGGTCCTTTACTCCGCAATTTGATTGGGCATGCTAAATTTCTGTTTTCTAAATTCATTTCTCACCTCCTTGCATTGGTACTGCTTTGGGTGTCTGTCATAGATATGGAATACGTTGGTGGACCCAATCCCCTCGAAGAACAAGTTACTCTTACCTGGTAATGTTCTTTCGATGGGATGGTCCGACGACGTATTCCACATCGCGCCCTTCCTACCTTCCCCACTACAGAATTTCTTATGCGATTGCAGCTTACGTTTTCGCAAGGCTTTGTGTGTCAGGCTGGCAGAAGACTGGTGGCATACGTTTCTGGAAAAAAACTACAACTGAGGCTACGGGCGTCGTGCGTCCTACTTATCACATCGGGTGCCATCGGAGGAGGTCCACGAGGATGGCGCATCGACGTCATCGACGCAGGGCGCAGACGCCGAAAATTTTCCAAAGCAGCACAGCTGTGTTGATTACTGTCATAGATATGGAATACATCAGCGGACCACCCCATCAAATGAACATTACCAGGTAAGAGAGTAACTTGTTCTTCTGGAGGTGGACTGCTCAAAAGTGAAGTGGATATCCACATCCACTTTATTCAACCATTCCATGAACAGTAGCAATGTTTCCAAGGGTCCATCCCAGATCATAAATATATTGTCGATATAACGTCGATATATCTTGATCTGTGCTCCATAGGGGCTAGAGCAATGCAGGATTTTTTTTCTTCCACCAGTAAGGCCATAAATATTGCCAAATTTGGGGCAAAGGTACAGCCCATAGCCGTGCTTTTGCTTTGTAGGAAAAACTGTTCCTTAAATTTAAAGAAACTGTCGGGACCAATTGGGCTGCTTTACATAGGAATTTTGTTGTTAGTGTGTGGAGGCGTGCGCCTCTCTAAGATTGTTCTTAAACTGAGAATAGCTCTATCTTGAGGTATATTTGTGTATAAAGCCTCAATGTCTAAGGATACCAGTATTTGTGTGGATGAGTCAAAAGGTTTTAGTTCGACAACATTAATTACATCACGTGAGTCTAATAGGAAGGTGTAGGGGTTGCCATAGCCAAAGGTTTTATAAAAAAAAATCAATATATTTGGAAATCGGCTCAAGTATAGAACCACAGCAGAAACTATGGGCCGACCTGGGGGGGGAGGGGTTTCCATGTTTTTATGTATTTTTGGCATGATATATTCTTTTAGAATACACAACTGCTTTATTTTATTTTTTAGATGTAGCCTCATTTTGGAGCATTCTATATATATTTCTATTTTATACATTTGACTGGTTTAGGCTGCTGTAAATCTAATAACCGTAATGTAGATAACACCCACCTTGTGATAATCCTCAGAATATCCTCATCCCTCTACACCAGGTCTTTTTCTTGATAAAATATCATAATACATCCACGTTTACAGTATGAGTATTCATAAAGGCATAGCACTTTTAAATGTTCCAGGCTTTGGAGATGGCCACACTTGTTGGGAATGTACTTTTCTGAGAATTGCTCCTAATTAATGTGAAGACCAGATGTTTGTGTGGTAACTTCTCTTTAACACAGGCGCTAGAATTTGACATTTGCTTTAAAATGTGAAAAAGGGTAAACTAATGGATGGGGCATGTCTGCTAAAGTTTCAAAGCACAACTGAAGACTGTTTGTTGGTAGGATCTCAACAGTTCTATCATAAATGCATCATCTACTTAAAAATGAGTAAAGCTACAAATGGAAGCTCAAACATGAAACATTTAAAACATGTTTTTATTGAATGTGACAGTCCCCCCTCAGAACCTCCCAATTGTAGCACAATTAAACAATGAATACAGGAGCCCAAATAAAGGGACTAAACTCTGTTATGAATGATAAGTAATATATTGTCACTAATCAATCTTGGTGGAGAAGAAATATACAAGTATGAGTTTGAAAATGTGCATAATTATGCTTTTATTTGTTTAATACTGAACCGGTTTCTTTTAACAGCTTGAAGATGCTGGTTCAAGTAATTTAGACCAGCTACTAAGTAGATACATCTCCATGGGTCATCAACTACCGCAGCCAACTAGCACTATGAACCCTTCCCCTGGACCGTCTTCCATGTCTCCGGGATCTACAGGTAAATGTCTTGACCTACTTGCTGTAGTGCAAGGGGTGCACAATTGATACTGTAATGATATACTCATTTGCCACTGTGGCATTCAGCATCCCAATTTCGAGCAGGAATATTGGGTGAAATGAATTTCACAACCAATGAAACTTTATTTCCCAAGCTGAATGTAAAACCGATTGTAATATTCAGCGTGCAATAATGTTAAGACTTTGTCTGGGCAAATGAAAATATAATTTTCTAGGAAAGTGAATGCTTTAGTGACCTGCCTTCTGTTTTATCTGGGATGATGCATGCTGCAACCAAGAGCGCATCCAGCCTCTGCACAGATTGAGACCATATTTCCCAGCTTGCTTGGTTGTGCATTCATATGCCTCGGCTTGACCAAGGTCTAGACCTTTAATCACATAAATAGGGACTGAGCAACTATCTACTGGGTGCCAAAGATAATCCCTCTTGTGCTATTGATGTGTTTACTCTGAGTTGTACCTTTCGCAGATTAAGAGCTTTATATTGCAGACTGCTCTGCACCCTTAACTGTATATCTGAATTGGGACTCGTAGTTGACTATTGAGTCCTCTCTGGCTTTTGAGAGCGACTTTGCTCTGTTAAGCAGCCCTGTCGAATGGATTGTGTCCTCCCATGTATTCCTCATCTTTGATAATTATCTTTCTTTTTCCAAAGCAGCTGGAGCTGGAATTTGCTGTAGCAGGGGCTGTGCGGTAGCGTCAGTGATTCAATGTCCCTCGAGGGCCTCCATTTGTCGACATCAACCGCAGTATATGTAGCACGTGCAGCACCCGTTGGCTTCAGCTCAGGTTTTCCGACACAGCTTTCACTTCGAGAGAAATTACGTTACGCTTCGGTATCACCGTCGACTCCATCGACACCCAAGACGGTTTTTAAGAAATGTAAAAAAAGGACTGTGGGTCAAAGATCCCAGCCACGTTTCCCTGTGGTGCATCAGCATGGAGCATCATACGAAGGAGTGTAATTCCTGTAAGGCGATGATTGACAAGGCTCTGAGAGCGTATAGGTAAATTGGTGGTGGGTAGAATTACGAAGTCCCCTTTGATTCAAAAAATAAACCTACTTCTGAGACTAGAGATTCTCTGCATCGAAAAAGATCGAAGAAATCTTGATAGAGAAGTCGGTTGCGTCATTCTTAATCTTCCTCCAAGAAGTCGAAGAAAAGACGTCCTAGGTCGTCTCCTTCGAGTGGCTCCTCACCGGAGAGAATCGCATGTCGAACAAAATTAGACTCTCCAGCTAAATGGGGAGAGTTTCGGAGGGAAATTATGAAATATTTGTGAGAAGCAGCCCCTACTCCCTCAAAAGAATGGAAGAAAGACCATGTTGCTGTCGCCCTACAAAGACGACCAAGGTAAGTCTATGGCAAAACCATGTGGACCCTAGAGTCTGGCACGCAAGCCTGATGATCGAGAGTCTTCGAGGCCTCGAAAGAATGAAAGTGTCGAGGGCCTTGACAAGTCGAGTGTCAAGCCATTCGAGGGGTTTGTCGAAGAACACTTTGACGAAAACAAGTCAGTTCCATCAACGTCGTAATCTTCAACGCCCATATTTAAGACTTAGGTGCCATTGACCTTGATGCCTACTCCGAAGACTTTTTCATAGCCATTGAAGGCAACAAAAGAGTAATCTTAGAAAACTGCCAAAAAAATATTTCTTCAAGTCTTTCTTCGTTCATGTTCTTCATACATTGATCTGAAGATCAAACACGTTTTGGCTTCCAATAAGGCACTCCAAATGTGCCAGAATAATGTATTTCCGACGCATCTAGGCTTGAAGACATGTATGAAAAACTGCAATCAGCCATTGGGATAGATGCATCTCCTGAGCTGGAATTTGGGAAGCCAGATCCTGCAGATAACTGATAGCTCATACAGACAATGTAGACATGCTCAGACAATGAGCCAAGTAGTGGAATATTTTGGATGGAGTCAACCTGCTCCTCCTTTTCAACAAGATGACTTAACTGACATATTAGATCAAGGTCCACAGAGGGATCACATTTTGCTCTTCCATATTGCTTTACAAAAAAGGGTTACGACAAATTGCAAAACCCCAGATTATATTTCTGAGGTTAAGAACTTTCCCCAAAAATGTAGCCCATCCAGCAGTGACCCATATTCAACCAAGCACCCGACTCTGGAAAGTTTAATGATCCAGGCTGCCACATCCACAAAACAATCTGCTTAGCCTACCATTCCTACAGACATGGATGATAAACAGGTGGATGCTTGGGCACAAAGTATTTACTGCCGGTAGCATGACTTTGAAATCGGCAAATGCCACTTGTGCCTTGTCTAAGCAGTGGCAGCTGACCACATCCCCTAGGGGAAGAGAGACGGCTTCCTGGCGATCATAAAGGATGGTAAGGAGTCAATGTGTGAGTGCCTCCAGTCAGGTCTGGATACTGCAGATAGTATTAGTAGATCCATGGCGACTAGTACTGTGCTACACAGATTTGTGTAGTTGAGGAAGTCTGGGTTTGCACCGGACGTGCAATCTGGATTACTCAATATGCCTTTTGACAGCTCGAGACGGTTTAGTAGCAAGGCTGATGAAAGTCTGGAAAGGCTACAGACCTCAAAAGCGGCGGCTAAATCTTTTGTCATTAGACAACCTCAACATTCCTACTCGGTGCATCATCTTGGAGGCACAAGTCCTTTTGTTTCTACTCCTCAGTTGGGAGAGGACAAGCCAGTCATGGAGGACAAAGAAGATCCCCTCGTGGTGGACGAGAGAGAGGTACTAAATTAGCCCAAGCAGCGACAGCTTTGCCCTCAGCAGCCTGAACACCCCTGAGGCCTTAATCCACAAGACACCCAGTGGGAGGCATGCTCTCACTGCATTTGAAAGAATGGCGAGACATTACTTTAGATGCTTGGGCACTAGAAATGGTAGCCCAGGATTACTGCCTTCTTTTTCTAAAATGGCCCCAGAAACATCCATCGGAACGGCTCATTGAAAATTGCAGATCCGCCCCTTATGCAGGAAATGTTGACCCTGCTAGAGAAAGATGCAATAGAAACGGTACCTGTGGCGGAGAGGAACAAGGCTTGGTGGTACTCATATTTTCTAATCCCCAAAAAGGACAGCGGATTGAGACCCATCTTGGACTTAAACAGGTTGCTCAATAAGGACAAGTTGAAGATGGTTACCCTGTCTCAGATCCTTCAGGCCCTCCAACTCCAAGACTGAATGCTGTCATTGGACCTTCAGAATGCTTATTTACATGTGCCAATCCATCTCGAGCACAAAGTACCTGAGGTTTGCTGTTGGCGGTTCTCATTATCCATTTCGAATTCGGCCATTTGGGCTGACCTCCGCCCGCGGGTATTCACCAAGTTGATGGCGGTGGTCGCAGCAAGTCTCAGGAGGGATGGGGGGGGGCGTAAAACATGTCTACCCCTAATTGGACGATTGGCTGATCAGGGCTTGTTCTCCCAAACAGAAACTGGAGCATCTCAGCGTGACTTGCCACTTTCTTTTTATTTTTTTTTATTTGAATTTACTTAAACAATTTTTTAGCAAAGCGGAATCCTAGTTCTGCATTACATCCAGATAATCGGTGTCAAATTTCATTTCTGATTAATCCCTTCTAACAACCATACAGATAAACGAAAAAAAGGAATGGAAAGCAAAAAGAGGAAGGCAGACACCCACATTTCTTCACATGGTGAGCAAAGGGTCCACAAATTTTGTTAAGGCAATCGCATAACACAACTTTTTCCCTGCAATCAACAGTGACCACCATATATCGCTCTCTTCCCTCTGATAGTCCGATAGTAAATGTCTAAAATATTTGTTTCGGTGCGCTACGAGAGTTGGACAAGAAGTGACAAAGTGCTTCACAGATTCCACAACCAGGGCGTCTTTACAAAATGGACCTTTATTAGAGTGGGATAGTCGGCGAATTGCATGGATGTCATTTTTCGGCTAAAGATTGATGAATGCAGAGGAATTGATATGTTTTCGATATGGAGACTGGTTTAGATATTCGCACACTACATCTAATTTCCGTAATTCTGGTGGAATATGGGCGGTCAGTTTGTATTAAACTGCTGAGTCTAGGGTGTTGATCAGACCAGCTCTCGCAATTTGTGTTTAATCAGCATGGGATTTGTTATTAGTACCTTAATTGAACCTCCAATCTCTTCCAGCAGGACGCACATTTTCCTTCTCCAATTCTGCAGCATCGAAGTGTCAGAAGCCACCATCTCCCTGTGTAGCATTTCTAAGATTTCTGGGTGCTCAGGAAGGAAACATTTCCTCAAAAATGCAAGGCTCTTCCAATTGACGCTTGATTTGAGCGAAAAACCTAACTTGCATCGTATTGTTTGGATTGGAGTTGCTGGTGGAAGGCCCAAAACATTTTTTACAAAAAAGACCATCTAATTGTGTCCAGACATTTGCTGGTATGTTGGGCATGGCCTCAGATCCATAGGTGATGGTTGGAACGATTTCAGATTTATAGAACGAGAGAACGGAGTATGGAGAACCGGCCATATTTTTGATTCTGAGCGCGTGCTTGACTAGACAAAGCCTTGGTTTTAGTTCTTAGATGAGACATCATTGGAGCTTCTGCTGATGTGTCGCTCAGCCAAACTCCATACTTACTTGCTCAATGGCCCGGCTCTCCAGCAACCAGGAGTACTGATTCCTTCCTTTATTGCAGTTCCCAAAGCTTAAGATCTTAGTTTTAGATTTAATATCCAAGCCGTTGGTTTGAATAAAACTTAATAGCCTGTTGAGTTGCTGTTGAAGACCTATAGGCGTCTCGTCTATTAGCACTATATTGTTGGCGTAGAATATGTAAGGCAATAAGACTCTGCCGACTGTTGGCAGGAAGGTTCTTAATTCAGAGTTCTCCACAAACTGGGCTTCACCCTCAATTACAAGAAGTCAAACATGATACCATCTCAAAAGAGTCCAGTTTATCGGAGCAGTCCTGGGTGCCTCGTTGGGAAAAGGTGAGGGTTAATCACATTCTGCAGATGGTCACCAAATTTCATAGTGCCCAGCGTGTTCTGGCCTACGATTTATTTGATTTATTTTTTAGGTTGCTTGGCCTCATGGCATCCTGAATTTTTTCTGGTGCCAGAGGCTCATCTCAGAATGAGATCTCTTCAGTGGGCTCTCGGGACTCGATGGTCCTAATTCTCAGGCAAGATGTCAGACCTACTTCTGGTTCGAAAAAGGGTCACACAGGATCTCCTGTGGTGGGCTTGTGAGGACAACATTCTGAAGGGAGAACATTTTTGGCAACCATGGCCGGAGATAACGGTAGTGACGGACGCCTCACTGGTGGCGTGGAGAGCACATGCCAACGATACGACAATCGGCGGTCGTTGGTCTCCAGTTGTTGGTCTCCCTTAGAGTCCAAACACATCAATCTTTTGGCGCTGAGAGCAATCAGACTTGCACTGCCCTCTGTACAGGGAAGAAATGTCCTGATGACGAACACAGTGGCCATGCACTATTTCAACAAGAGATGTGGTGTAGGGACACGACCACTGTGCAGAGGCAATGCAGCTCTGGTTCTGGGCAATTCAAGAAGGAATCTCCCTATCGGCAGTTTGTTAGGTAGAATTCTCATAAATGTGCTAATTCCTTTAACCTTAGGGACCCCCAGCAACTTTGCTGGATTTTGAGGATTTTTACCTCGAAAGAGTGAGCCTTTTTTTCCCACTCATGTATTTTGATGTGTTTTTTACTCTTGTGTTCTTTGATTATGGAGTTTTAAGATGACTCCATAGGCATCTTTTCATGTTTGTCACACAGCACCCTCAGTGCAGTGACACAGGGATGTCTTTTTAGACTTCCCAAAGGTTTAAATACCTTCTCTGCGATAAACTGTTTTCCAGAGAATGTAAGGTTAAATTGACTTTACTAGTCTTTTTAAATTCCTAGACCCAGTCCACACTTTCTTCCTATAGGATGCTGGAGGGGTTATCTAGTATATCCCCTTTGTCTAGAAACTCATGTAGCAGTCAAATGCAACCCTTTTCTTTAGAAGTGGCTGGTGGCAGTGGTGCAGTGGTTTTACAAAGAAATACCATGATTTTTCCCGACCGTGAACACCGGTAGCTAAAAGTCACGGGAGCCATGTTTTTCAAAATGGCACCCTAAGCTACTTTGTTTAAACAGGTCACGGTCTTCTTTTTTGGCCATTACTTTTTGGAAAGGTCCTTCTAGTGCTTGTCTCTGCGCGCCAAACCAGGGTTGGTCCTTTTGTTTCTATGCCTTTGGCAGGCTTCAGGACTGAAGACCGCCTCTGGTGTCTGAGTGACTGGGGTGGGCAGGAAGTAAGGGAGGTGCCCGAAACTCCCTGTGCTTAGTCTCCTAGGAGACCCAAATGCACTCTGGCGTGATTGGCTGGCTGACTGTCCGGCAAGGACATCCACCCTGCTGGTGAGTGGCAGCAAGGCTGGAATGAAAGGGAGAAAACTGTTTAAAAGGCATGTCTCGTGGACAGGAAAGCAGAGTGGACCACTGGAACGAAAGAACTGAAGACGAGCTGGAAGGACAGCTGCTGCAACTCCTGGACCGTTGGTTTGCCCGGTGAAGCCCTGCTGCAGGTTCGAATTGCCAAGTTCGTCTCGACAGAGAAGCCCCTTCAAAGAAGACGTCTTCCTTTGAGTTGGTGGGACCAATCAACTCCTAAGCCACCTGGATACCATTCCCAGAGCTGGTTAGGATTAACCAGGGGTAAGGACACCAGCTTGTATGCTTGAATTACACCTACTCGTACTGAAGTGACTCCATTTTGTCAGCGTTTTCCGACAATCCCGTGCAGAGCATGAGTCCCCCGACGTCCTCCCTCATGTCCTCACGACTGAGGTTCAGGAACAGTGAGAGCTGCAGGAAATGCCAGGAACCAACATCTTCTGCTGCATCTTGTTCTTCATATTAAGGTACTGTGCCAACCCGATTGAGAGAACTTACCTTTCGCTGTGAAAGTTCGGGGAACTTTCCCAACTTGCACGCCTGATCAGCTTGTGACCCAACATGATTCTTTTTTGTACAAACTGCTTCTGAGAACTTTGGCAAAGACTTTACTTCAAGAACTGATTTCCTATCCAATACACTAGTCCAGGCCTATTGAACTGAATCGAGTCATCTGGTGAACTAAAACTATCTGCACTGACTAAGAAAGTATTTGTGATCTAGTCCGCTAACTTGTGCCCTCTTACTCCCATTGAAAGTAACTGAAATGCCATTTTGCTTCCATTTCAGGGGAGCCTAATTTGTTCAGAAACTTATTGTTTTGGTATTGAATTGTGTATAATTTTCCTCCTAGTGAATGTTTTCTAAATGATTGTGTAAAAATTAACAAGTGTTTTACCAAGAAACCTTGAGTGTACGTGTGTACTTGAACCACTGTGATTGTAAGTCCTCTGTGTAACATCCTTGTACTGTTCACATTCCCTCTTGAGGTGAGCTTGGCTGCTCAGCTCACTACCACAAACTGTGTAGAACAGACTTATACCAAAGGTTGTTTTTTGCTTACACCTGTAGTCCTAATTGTATGTAGTGGTCCCAAAGGGTACTGCATGCAATTCTGCCTAACAGTGCACCTAATCAGAGAGCAGAACATGGCAGCGGACACAATGAGCAGGCAGAGCAGTCTCCCACGACTGGGAACTAGCTCAGGAAGTCCTTCAAGAGATCTTCACCTTTTGGGAAACCCCTGAAGTGGCTCTGTTTGCGACCAGTGTCAACCAAAAGTGCAAGCTATTCTGCTCAAGGGAATTTCCTTCAAGAGGAGCTCTAGGAGAATAGTTTGTAGTAGACTGGGAGGTTCCACTTCTGTATGAGTTTCCTCCTGTTCCAGTTAATCCTCACGTGATCAGGAGTTGAGAAAGTTTGGGAAATCCATGATCCTAATTTCCCCGGTTTGGGCCAGGAGGACATGGTACCGGACCTTCTGGACATGTCCATCTGCCCTCGGATAAGTCTTCCACAAAGAGAGAACCTTCTCTCACGAGAGGGTTGGGTTCCCCATTCAGAGGTCAAAACACTCAGCCTTCACGCATGGTTTCTGAGAGGCTAAGGTAGGATTGGGACCTCCCGGACGACATAATGGAGATTTTGCTTTCAGCCAGAAGGCCAGCAGTAAAATCCTTATACTGCTGTTGTTGGAATAAGTTCAGCAGCTGGTGTAGGGATAAGAATGTGGATCCATTTCAGTGCGAAACACCTACAGTGTGTTCGTTTCTACTTCACTTAGCAAATCTGGGGCACCAGATCACAACAACAGAGGGTTATCTGGCAGCGCTTTTGATTTTCAAGCGCTCATCAGAGGAAACCTCATACTTTAAAATCCCTTTAATCATTCAGTTTCTTAAAGGACTCACTAATGTTTCCTCCACCCCTTTCAGATCCCTGTTTGGTATTTAAATGTTCTATTAAAGTTCTTAACATGTATCTATTTTGAACCCATGCATTTATGTGCATTAAGACTATTGACACTAAAAACTGTTTTGCTTGTCGCAATCACATCAGCCCGCAGGGTGAGCGTATTGCAAGCACAGTCTTGTAAATCTCCATATGCCGTCTTCTATAAGGATAAGGTGATTATTAAAGACCTTTGTTTCTGCAAAATATTGTCTGACTTTCATTTGTCCCAAAAGATAGTTTTACCAACTTTCTATCCACATACTCCTCCTGGAAAGGAGGAGAGGTTATATAGACTAGACCCTAGGAGTGCTCTGTTTGTATATATTGCAAATGTCAAGAATTCACCAGGACCACCAATTATTTATCGGATATACAGGTCATAAATTGGGCTTAGCATTAAAGGAATGGTTCGGTCAAAAAATTTTATTGTCCCTACGGGTCGGCCATGTGTTTTTAAGCCTAAGTCGCTCGATTTTAGAAAAATTTCCTATAGACCTTACCCGAGTTTTCGTCCATTAAACGCACGCGAAAACAGGCACCAGGGCGCTGCCATTTTGTGATGATCCTATCCCTTGCCGCATCGCCCTGGCTGACATGATTTTGCGGCACTAAATCATATTCCCCGCCCCTGAGCCTGACATGATCAAAACATTCTTATGCCCCGCCTTTCTCCGTGACGTTACTGTGCTGCGTAGGCAAACACGCCCAGTCGTCTTCTATGCGACTTCACACACAACCCGGAAACCAACACAGATCAACTCGCAACACAGCGCGCCACAATTCGGAATATGAAACTGTACTTTAAAATCAAACAGCAATACGGTACATTTGGTAAAGTACATTTATTTGACATTAAATGTTTAGAGAATATTCAGCAATTGGCATATTAAATCAGAATGGATTTTTTTTCTTTTCTCTCGATCCGCAAATCCGTAAAAGTTTATCGTGAGTCACGCGCTGTTCCTTTATGGTATACAGGGTGTTGGTTTTCGTTAAAAGAAGCACTTTGGACGCACGGTGAACCGCAAGGCTGTTCCATCAACTAGGCACAAGGCCACTGTAAAGGTCGATATGTTGCTTCTAGCCGCTAGTACCGCGTAATGACATATGACCTATGGCATATGGCTCCTTGGCGATTGTCCCATAAAATGGTCAATGTAGTGCAGTTGTTTACAAGAAGCTGCAGCTGGCGGTTGAAGAAGCTGTCTGCCGGGGTCTGGAATAGGTGGCAGTGGCAATATGGTAGGATGTACCTGTTTAGAAAACATAAAAATTGAAATTAGTCTCACGAGCCGATCTTTATTACTATTATTCATTTTTTTGCTTGCGAGGATAGTGCAATGGAGTATTTTCGGCTCTAAAAGCAATGCGAAAACTAACGAAATAAATCAAGGGAAACACACAAACTAATGTTTATTTTTTACCGTTGAACCACTGAGAAACGACTGTCTACATGCATGTCGAATGGGCACATGCATGCCCATGTGCCCGGTAGAAAGACGATCCCACAAATGTTCTACTTGCTCTTCATTCATTCATTCATTCCGGTATAAAAGCGTCTAAAGAGTTACTTACATTATATTTGCCATTTCCATTGTGTATCTGCGTAATGCAGTCCGTAAATCCCACTGTGTTCGTGCCAACGATTTTTCATATACTGAACTAACGTTATTGCCCACCTCCTTCAAATGAAGTCCTTTCGGCATGTTCCCTGTCTCTCAAGGTCAAAAAACAATAGAACCTTATACTGCCAGTGCGATTTGCGGGCCTCTTCAGCCCGCAAGCATAAAATCAAAGCTGCTGACCTTCACTCTGCATGAACATACATTCTTACTTTGCAACATCCCGTGTAAAGCCATCTGTGAGAACTTGAATTTTCGACTCCATGTTTGTACTAGGCCTCAATGTGCAAATGCAAACTGCCTTCTCTCCCATATGCAATGCCTCGCTTGGTGCGTTCTAAAGCCCCCAATTTGGTCCTCGTTGTCCGCGCTTTGCAGCCCTAGAGAACCATAACTATGGAGACATTGACTTTTTGCGGGAAGGTCAGGGAAAGTATAAAGTACCCGAGCAGTTGAGTTGAAAGTGAGATTTATTGTTTATTTGTTTTATTATTTGCAATACGCAAGCCTCCCCTCGGTTAAACTCTATAAGGTGTTACATTGGCTTATTCCCAAGCGCCTACAAATAACTGAAAAGGATGACAAATGACTCCCTTTACAGTGTTCAGAAACTCCACATATTGTGGTTTATTATGAGATATTTTGGTGCCCTTTGTGATTACACGTGTTTCGATGACTAAATCATCTTTTTCAAATCAGGGCTATTCGTATTACATACATTTTTTTATAATTTTGATAATTTACACGTTAAGCACATACCATGATATTCCCATATTAACAACATATGAGTCATTGATTTATCAAGTAAGAACATTCAAGTCAACACATTTTTTAAATCAAAAGTACACAAATTAAGTAAGATAAAATAAAATTAAAGACTGGCAATTTTAGGGAGGGGTGAATGGTAGGAGTGTTAAGGATTGGAAAAAACAATTAGATGACAAAAAAGAGAAAATAGTAAGTTAAACCACAAAATAACGGAAGGTTAAATTTCACTAATACTTTTCAATGGTAAATGAACAGGTATTCATGTAATGGTCCATGCACTTCTTGATTTATATATTTTATTTTTTATTATTTTTTCATTATTATTGATTTACTTTTAATTATTATGCTATCAGGTACTACGCACACAGCCTTACCTAGTTGCACTGTTTCCCATTAGTATTCTTAATGTCTTGTGAATAATTTCATGGGTTAAATCCCAGATCCATCTACAAAAAACAAAAGGAATTGTTGTTGGGAAGAACGTTCGTCCTGTTATGTGTTTGCATTAACCGAATTTGTGCTGGCTCACGTTTCTTAATTCTCATAGTTCCCATAAAGAAAGAGTAAAAATCTTTAAATGGTTGGAAAAGTGTTCTATGAGCATTTTGTTTCACTTGTTGTTGGCTGGCCTTCACGGTAAATACAGCAAATTGAGAGCGTTACATTTACAGGCTTCTGTTCTCTTGCGTTTTAAGCACACACTTTAGTAATTGTTCAGAAATGTTCCACATGTTTCCGCGTGTGTGAGATAAACCGACCCCCTCGTATTTCTAGCCCCCCCATGAGCGGGCTTACCTTTCCTTCACTGCGTCCCAGGCCAAAATGTCCTTGCGTTTACCAGACTATTGTATGCTACGCTGTGGTTGCCTGGCAACCCAGTCTCGTTTAACCGTAGTTTCCCGCAGCCATATTGGAATGGGAAAACTGAGTTCACATGTTTACCCATGGTTCCGATCCTGAATAAACCTCTTTAGTTGCAAAGAGTGATCCGATGTACAATGTACAGTTACTAATTTGTCATTTGTTGAAAATATTAGCCAAATAGTTACCTGTTACTTTTCTTTTTCTTTTAATAGGTTACTAATGCTAGTTAATACTGCATGATCTATAGTCCTTTCTTAATTACTAGTACCGCGGCCATGTTCCTGGGCTGCTCAAAATTACGGTCTTGTTTAATACAGTATTTCAGTTCTAGTCCCTGCGATATGTTATGAATGAATTTTATGTCAACGCTTTTGTCAATGTATGTAAACCTGTCTGATAGCACGTATGTCTTCCCTGATACCTTATATCCCTTACTTTATCAGTTCCAGTTCAAGGTAGTTCTTTATTATTCAATACAAATGGATTGATATATTCTCCAAGTCTGTATTCATGGTTAACATAAAGCAATTTGTATATTCGCACATTTTCTAATTATTAAAACATGCTTGTTCTCAATCCGCAAGTTCAACAAATACATTTTCAGTCAATGCCCTTCTCAGTGTGTAAACACATACATTATTCATAAAAAGGAGGCCATCTCATTGTCTGTGTTGAGGCCTTTCACTACAGCTCGAAATTTGCAAATTAGTTCAGCTTCTTGTTGCCTGAGTTTTAGTTCTTGGTCCCCGCCTCTTGGGCCTAAGGTTACTTTTTTCAGGCCAACAAATCTCAGCGCTTTTTATCGTCCATCTGATGTTTCTTCTGCCAGTGTTGGGCTAGTGGTAGGTTTGTTGCTTGACTTCCAATGGTTGATAGGTGTTCCCGTATTCTAATTCTGAGTTCCCTAATGGTACTACCAATGTATATTTCTCCACATTGGAAAATGATGGCATACACCACATATTTTGTCTTGCAATTTATATAATCTTCAATTCTTTGTTACACCATATTTGTCCTTGAAGGTTGTTGAATTGTCCAATGCATACTTGCACATTGTGCAGGTGCCACACTTGTAGAAACCTTTAGGAAGTACTGGAAGCCATGTTATTGTAGTATCCTTTTTCAGCTCTGGAAGAAGTGAAGGACTCAAAGTTTTTAATCGTTCTTTCCCGTTTGTACATTATAGTTGGGTTGTCATCAATGTATTTCTTCACATTTGGATCCAAATGGAGTAAATACCAATTTTTCTTTAGAATTTTTCTCAAAACTCTGTTATCAGCACAGCAGGTAGTAATGAAGCTTATTTTTCCGTCTCTAACCAGTTTTGTGTTAGTGGCTAAGGTACTTTCTCTGTTTAATTTCATAGCTTTCTCTTGTGCTTTTGCGATCGTTGTCTTGCCATATCCCCTCCTTTTGAATCTTTGCATTAGTAATTTGCATTCTTCTTTGAAGGTTGTTTGTTTAGTACAATTCCTACGGGCTCATCTCCCTTTGGTATGTTTCTGATTACTGCGTTATGATGGCAGCTTGTAGCATATAGGGTTGAGTTGGCCTCTGTGCACTTCCTAAAGGTTTTTGTTTTAACTGAGTTGTCTGAAATATAAATGTTCAAATCTAAGAAATCTATTTCTTTTCGACTTGCAATGCCAGTAAATTCAATCCCCATCTCATTGGCATTAGCTCTTATCTTGAAATTCTCTAGTTCTTCACCTCTCCAAATCAATAAAACATCTATGCAACATGTCCATAATATCACATTGGATTCATAAGATTCATCTGTGTAAATGTGTTTGCCTTCATACATAGCCATTGTTAGGTTGGCAGGCGCCGGGGCATACTTAATCCCCATCGCTACACCTCGGGTTTGTCTAAAGAAATTTCCATTAAATACAAATACATTGTTCTGTAGTTAAGTAGTAACATTTCTTTTAGCATACTTATTGATTGAAAATGAGAAGCTGTTTCTTTTGAAAAAATATAGTCTATAGTTTCTATGGCAGTATCGTGTCTAATGGAGGTGTAAAGGGATCTTAGGTCCCACGTGGCTAATAGGTAGCCCTCTTGCCATTTTATTGTGGATAGTTTGTTGATTGCCGATGTTGTGTCTCTTAAATATGATTTAGTTTGGGTTGCCAAGGGTCTTAAAATATCGGTTAACATTGCGCAGCATTTACATGAGATTGCGAAACTTAGTTACAGCAACAAAAATATATACATACACACATTCACAAGGACAGTGATGAGGTGAATAGAGAGAGAAGTCAAAGATGACACCCATGATGTTCGCCACCCAGGATGGTGAATGGAGGGTTTAGGGTTGGCATACTTTGTATGCACACTGTTCAATAACATTATTTTCAAAAAGACAATCGGATTACAATGATTTATTTAAACCGGGATTTGAACTTCTCAACAAGCTCTGCTTTGGGTGGACATAGCACAGTGGCAATGTTTGGTGGCAATGCATCAGTGCTCTGCACAGAAACGCTCAAAATTCCATTTCTGTGCTTCTCTAGTACACGAACAATAAGGCCTTTAACAAAGTCGAACTCCATTTCCTCATATACTGGTTTTACCCCCCATTTCTTAGTTCTTTTTCCAAAGGTCGTAGTGTAGCGAGGCATCCTTACATTTCCCGTAGTCCTAGACTGTTCACGGCCTACATTCTCGTTATGGGCCAAGACCGCTAGTAGAGTGTTATGTTTCATGCCCTGTAAACTGAAATGCAATCACTTTGGCCTGTACTTTAGGCACATATTGTGGAACACCTCCAATTCTCCTGTGTGACAGAATTCTGTCAGTCCCCTCAAATCTCTTGACAGAGTTTTATCAAACAATCCTCTCAATGGCTTTGTGTGTAGGTGAAGATGCAATCAACCACTTCTTCTTCCGTGCCTCCTCTGTGGACAAAGGGCCATGTTCACATTGGTGGAAATGTTGGTTTTCTGTCCAGCGGTGAATGTTGGTACAGTGGTGCATCAGTGACCGACATTTTTCAAGTAGGATTTCCACTGACCCTTCACAAGTTTTGGAGCTCCACCAAAGATGGTTGCTGATAGACTGGGACCAGTGTTAAATACTTTCAAAACCTTTTTTTTCCCTGCAGCTGAGATTTTTTAATTGATTTAGCAAGATCCCATACGTCAAATTGATGTTTAATATGTGGGAACTGCTCTCTCATTGTCTTGGCAATTGAAACGTGTCTGTCCGTGGCTATGAGGTCGATGTGCATTCCCCTTGATTGTAGATATTGCAATGATTTTAGAAATCCTAGTTTCTCCATGGCCACTGAGGATTTACATTGGGACACCTGCACAACCACTGAACTCACAATTTTCTTACTATCCATGTCCTGAAAGTGGTAGGTGCAGTAATTGGCAGAAAATCCAGGGCTGTTGCACTGTCCATCGCCGGCTACCCTGAATCGTTTCCCTTCGAATATACTTGCTAGAGACAATTCAATTTTCCACGCATCACTAATGGCCGGAAACAGATAATCATGTTGGAATTTGTAGTACTGCGTTTTAGAAATGAAATGGAGTCCCACAAACTGAAAGAAAGACTCTTTCTAAAACTGGACCCACTAAAAAGCGAGGCAGCTGCACGCAGTAGATTGCCTGCTGGCAGCTTCCCCAGCATCGGTTGTGCAGACCATGAGAACGCATGATTTAATCTACAGGCGGCATGTATTTTGACGTTACTGCCTTGTTTTTGATGAGTCACATGAATCAATGGCTCCCCACATACTTCCCCTCCAACTGAATGCCCACATTTCAGCATACTTATAATATCCATCAAACTGTCGAATACTATGTATTTGCCCTCTTTCATTAGACTGTCATCCGGCGTGAAAGTTGTTTCGGACTGTGCCATTGAGGACATACCAAGAAATTCAAAAGAAATATCTCCGATATCAAGTTCTGATGCGACGTTGGGTGCTGCTGCTGGTTAATTCTGTCATTTCAACATCTGTTACTTCAGCATTGATGGGAGAACACAACATTGTCGACAGCTTTTTGGGTGGCATTTTTTTGGCGGGTGTAGATTGTGTGAATTGATCTGCGACTACTTCAGAGCTATCTTCAATACATTCAGTATCATCTTCTTTTGGTGGTGCAGTCGAACTGTAGCAATGGTCCAATACAACTTTACCGGATTCTCTGCACACATTCAATTCATGTTCTGGCCATTGGACATGAGCATCCCGAGTCTCATCACGCCGCGTCTGAATTAATAGTTCCTCCATAGTGTAAATGGTCTGGCAAGCAACAGCTCTCCTTTGCTTCACTGTCTGTGTATGTATAGTTCGTACACCCACGGGTAACTAGAGGACAGATTGGAAAAGGGATGTTCATTTTAAACACAATATAAAGTATAGTACAATTGACAGGAAAAAAACATAATATAGTCCCCAACACAAAACAATTCCTAAAATTATGAACTGTTTGTAACTAACCTTATTTTTGTTTCTTTTGTTTGCAACTTTCTTGACTCTAACTTCAACATCTGCACGCTGTTGCTCCGATTCGTTTGCGCATGTCTTCCCTTCCTCTTGCGCTGCAACGACTATATTTTCTGGATCCGCATAGACAGCACGGAATGACGCTCCATCGACTCCCTGAAACATAGTACTTTCATTACTATGTATCACAATATTGAAAACCTAAAACACACCTGTGGACGAACACAAAGGTACATCTCAATAGATAAACACTAATTAAACATTTTGTAGAACAATCAAACCACAAGTATTCTAGCTCTGATGATCTAGTTTGATGGAACTGTCAGTATCCATACCTCTGGCTCCGCATGGACTGCCATGAATGGTTGTATTGGAGAGGAGGCATCAGCAACTCCATGAAACACAGTACTTGCATTAGTATGGTTTTCAATATTGGAAACATAACACACACTTGGGGTCGACGGCACAGGTACATATAAAGAGATAACCACAAATTATGCATTGTCTAAAAGAATCAAGGAATATCTAAATATGATCAGATTTCATCGACTTATTTCTCCGATTTATTTATATCTGCATCATCTAAATGGTATGTTATTGTAGTGGAAGCTCCGTCGTCTCCTTGAAACACAGTACTTGCGTTAATAAGGAAGAAAGTATAGCAAATGGTATCACGTTATATGACGACGCTCGATGGAGCTGTCAGTATCCATACCTCGTGCTGCCGAAGAATATGTAGGGATGTTGTAAATGTAGTGCGCACTTCCGAAAGCTGTTGCGCCGATTCGTATACGCAAGGTCCTGCTTCCACTTCCCCTGGAATTACTTGAATGTCAGGCTCTGCATCAAGTGCAGGGGTTGAGGCTCCATCAACTGCCTGAAAGAGAGTACTTGCATTAGTAAGGATTACAATATTGAAAACCTGACACACTTGGGGTCGACCGCACAGGTACATATCAATGGCTAACCACGAATGAAACCTTGTGTAGAACAATCAAACGACAAGTATTACAGCTCTGATTATCTAGTTCGATGGAGCTGTCAGTATCCATACCTCGTGCTGCTGAAGAACATCTAGGGATGTGGTCAATGTGGTGGCGCTTCAGCATCTCCCTGAAAGACAGTAAGATTACCTGATAAGCGCTAGAAGTGGTTAACTGCGAGCACGTCATGGATGTAGAATGTTCTTGCTTCAGATTCAAGGGATAGTCCAGCAGTTGTAAAGGTAAATTATTGATTGATAATGAAATGCCAATATTAAAAATTGCCATGTAAGGAGACTGAATACTTGAGAGTAATGCTATTGAAAATGTGCAATATAGCACAGTTCCCTGAGCTCATATATAGATTTCGTTTGTGGGTTATGAAATCGAAAAAGAATATATTGATAAATGTCATTATTCAAAAAGCTATACACTCATATCAATGTCGAAAGTATTACAAGGGACACAACACCTAAAATATCAATGAATCCATTCGGCTACCTACACACTACCGCAAGGCCTAAAGCTAAATCCGGACACTTGACTCACCAGTGGCGGAATGTGGACGAATAAAGTGGGAATAGCGTTCGTGAGCAATTTTCATGTCGTTCGCCGTTTATTCTTCTTTGTTACCCAAGATGTTGTGTACATGTTCGAGGAAAAGTGCCGGCTGCAGATGCGGTATGGATCACCCCTCTTGTCCTCTAAGACTTGTTGGACTCTACTTCCCAGCTCATCCAGTGGATATCCGCAATGTCTGACCCATTCTCTTATTCGATCAACAGTTTTCGGGAATACATGCATTGTAGTGCTTTCAGATTTTGCATGGGCCTTCGAAGGGCAACCGCTAATCGAACAGGTAGGCATTGTTGAAAATTCTGAAAAGTAAATATTGGCATTATACAATCTTGATGAATAAAAATGTGCTACAAAAGTAAATGAACCATACAATGTTCAATGCAAGGTTTGTTTTGGTCGCAGGAACTATACCAGTTCATCATGTGCGGCTTAGCATTTGCATAAATTGCAGAAATTTATAAATGACTAAACTCTGAACATGTGACTCGTCCCTTGGATGTTCTGTCTTGCACGAGAAGGAAACATGCTTACATTATAGACTGGAACCCCGAAGGATGCAATTCGATGACAATTGACACCGATGAAAATAAATGGATCTATTGATAGCATAACAATGGAAACTCAAGTCAATATCAATGAGACCAATGAACATAGCACTACTGAGTACTCTACTTGCAAATAGATAGAAATTTAAAAATCAGAGAAATATGACTAGGCTACATGGCCTTACCTTGACCAACAAACAGTTGGATTCAGCAAGCAGAGCAGTATGTTGCAGGAGAACCGGTAGATGGTCACAGGTAGCACACTGACGAGTTTGCTCGAAGCGGTCACAGAAGTTCACGGATAGCACAACGACGAGCAGATTAGCATAGATCTCAGTGGTTCTCAGGTAGCACGCTCAGGAGTTGACTTGCAAAGCACAAAGATGTTCTCATGAGACATATCAAGTGGTTTATAAAGTATTAGAAACAGGGGTGTGTTTGTGAATGAATGACGTGTGTATGTCATGGTACTATGTGGTTTGCCGGGGGCCGGCCAGCATGAGGGGAGGGGAGGGGAGGTCCTGACCGGACACAGGGAGTCTGAGGAGGCCATGTGAGCAATGGGCCCCTGGCGTGGGATACCTTTTGAAGTGTACATGCTGTTTGGCACCTTGGCCGTTCGCGCCCCTGACAGCCCCCCATGGCAGCGCGCATCCACTGGCGCAAACCGCCTTTGATAGAGGGGGGTGGGATGGATGGGCCTGGGGCGTGCAGATAAGGCACAGAAAGACTGCTGAATGGAGACACACTTGATTCATTTAAAAAATCGAAACAATCAATATGTGGTGTTTTATTTTGTTTCTTTTTTTGATGGCACAAAAATACAAAAACTTACACATTGTACAGGTCAGGTTGGAGCACAGTGAGGGAAAATCCCCTGTACTGACCGCTGTCACGCGGGCAAGTTTCTCTTGTGGCACGAACGGCACAGGCGGGTATTACTCTTCGAACGCGGTGTTCAAGCCTCCCGTGAAGCCACCATGTAAAGGAACGATAGGCCACCAGCCGGTACCACCTATGAAAAATGATACAAACTGTTTTTAAATGACCAAGATAAGTTGTTTAAACGTTTGTTGTCAATGACAATTCTTGTAAGTAATGGCATTCTGCTCGGACAAATGCTATCTAGACACTGCACACTATTGAACGACTTTCATGCGTTACAATGATATATAGATGTAATTTTGGATATAGGAGACGACCATGAAATAGTGGCATCACAAGCAGATTATACTTACTCATTACTTGGATTACGAGGACGAACAGTTGGCGAAGTTCGTGCATAAGCACCATCATTATCCTCAACACGGACCGTGTGAGGCAGGCTGCATTGCGGTCGTTGCTCGCCTTCTGAAATGTAGGCCACGCATCCCGAGTTTCCACAGCAGCAGCAGTTCTCCTCCTCGGTTGGCATTAGCTCGCACCGATTGCATGTGCATCAGGTGGAAACACCGTCCATGCGACTAGGTCCAGTGTCTTCATCCGTTGATTCGTCCTGCCAACTGCCGTCCGAAGCCCCATCGTTTTCGCGTGTTTCCCTTTCCAGTAGTTCCTCCTCGGTATACTCGGGCTCGTACATGTAGGGCATTATTGTAGCCATTGTGTGGTAAACAAACTAAAATAATTTATAGCGATGGTACAGGTGTTCACACGGACTACAAGCGGCAAAGGTAGCTGACCAGAGCACAGAAACGAGTCACAGAATACTCAAAGCAGCACAGAGAGGAATGGAATCGAAAATCTGCTTCTGTGTGTTGTGAAACGGTCTGTTTCTACTTATTGAGGAAAGGGGCGTCTTGCCATTTCCATGGCGACACGTCATTAGCTGAAGCGCAGCGATTGTTGACACGAGACAGGTTTTGGCGTTGTGAAATGGGCGGTACGTACGCGTCTGCTGATGACAGTGCTATGATTTAGTGCCGCAAAAGCAGGTCAGCCAGGGTGATGGGGCAAGTGATAGGATTATCACAAAATGACAGAGCCCTGGTGCCTGTTTTTGCGTGGGTTTAATGAACGAAAACTCTGGTAAGGTCCATAGGAAATGTTTCTAAAATCGAGCGACTTAGGCTTGAAAACACATGGCCGACCAGTAGGGACAATAACATTTTTTGACCGAACCATTTATTTAACAAAACAGACTTTCCAGATGGATTATTCTGGCTACCTTGGAATGGTACAGATTGGCTGCTATAGATCCCCAGAGGTCTACGAGCTCACTCGACCAGGGACATGGCTACTTCCTCTGCTCTTTAGAGAGGAGTACCAATTAAAGACAGCTGCGTGGATGTGCAGTCTGGCAGCTCATACTCTTCAGTTTTGCTCCTGGTGAGAAGCTAGTCTTTTTTCCCTGCCTCTTATTCTGAGGAGGAGGGTTTAAAAACCCTTTCTGGCCGTGGAGCGGCCGACCAAGATGGCGGCATCAACAATGAAGATTGCAGAGACTGAATTGAGTAAGAAAGCACTAACGCCTAATAAGCCAGAGAAATCGAAAGTGAGATCGGCAACGGAAGAGGAAAGAATGGATGACGCAGGAGCCTCATCGGAAGAAGCTGGCAGTCTCCTTCGCAGTGGCCGTGTCACAACTAAAGACTGGCAGAATCGTCTGGTCCACCCTGTTTTGCGGGCTCCTCAAAAGTCCAGTCTGTATTCCCTCCCTTCGACCCCTCCCCCACCCCCTGACCTATTGTGGCAAGATCAGGAAAGGTCCCTATTGCCCCGATTTACCAGACACTAACATTAATGCTATTTGAAAATGTGTGCCCTTGGACGCAATATTTAGCCCCTCATTCCCCTCACTGAGGTCCCCCCACAAACAGCGCTCACCTCTGAACAGCCGCGAGGTGTGTGCCCACGATGGGGTGACTCTCCCACATGGAGCTGACTTGTCCGTGAGTCCGAGCGGTGAATCTGTCAGTGGGGACGTATCTGGGCACCCTGAGGACCGGTGCAGAGGTGCTTTCTGAGGTGGAGTCGGGCGACCGCTACCACCCGTCCGCGGTGACACCAGCGCCGGCGCACTCCGACTCTGCTCCAGGAGGGGTGTAGGGTGCGGATGTGGCTCAGAGCAAAGTTGTGTTGCTGTGGCGTTAGGAGAGCTTGAATCCACACAGAGCCTTGATCCTCCTCCCCCTAACGCTGGGATTAACAGCATGGACAGTGAACAGACCCCCTCCCACAGATTGACTGAAGGGATTTCAAAGAAAATCACCTGTCCAATGCTACTTTAACCACTTCAGTAGACCTTGACACAGATGATCTTAATATCTTAAAAGAACATAATTTGGTAACAGATTTGAGCGGATCTGTGCTCGAGAAACTGGATGGAGAGACTATTGAAGGTGGCCCCCCCAGCACCTTGCACGTCCGACCATCCAAGTTGGAAACTGAAAGATTCCTTTGAGTCAAGTATTCATAAAACTCCGGAAGCACTCTGTGCACAACTCTCTATATCAACAGAAACCAGTATAACTATCATCCACGCCACACCAGAGGGCTGTTACAAAAACTCATCTCAGGAAACTGATCTCAAACACGCCCTGCACAAACAACCCCATTGGCAAATTCTTCAATAAACTGGGCAAAACGCCATCCATTAATGTAGGTGAACTATCGGAGGCCCAAATACTGGAGGGAATGTCCGCATTAGTCGATGAGAATGTCCTCGTCCAGAATGACCAGGCTGCCACCGTTACAGGCGGTAAACCCTCGATCCCAATACGTTTGCACTTGGTCAAGCCAAGTCACCAGGGCCTGTCAGCCTGACTCATCAGTCGCAAGCTTCTTCTGTTTTTCAGGGTCAAAACAAGGATTTTCAAGGAAAAAGATCAACGGCTCCAACATAAAATGACAGAAAAGGCCAACGAACCATAGATTGTCAGCCTAGAACCCCTTAAATCAGTTAATGCCCTACCCGATACAACTCTTTATCAAACGGGCCTAAAAGAAGACCAACTGGCCGACACCACCTTAAACTTCAAAGAAAGAAAGCTATTAAACAAACGGAAGTGACCCTCTGCCCGAAATTGACTATCAAACTTCAGAGAGGATATTCCTGTAGATATATCAAGATCCATACCTGTCACACCAACACAAGGGAAACCAGATACACCTACCTCAATGGAAAGAAACTCCCCTGGAAAGAAGTTGGACATATTTGCCATAATGTCAGCAGTGACGATTGCCCTGGCCCCCTTCGGAAAACTATATGAATCATTAAATGAAACATTAAAAGAACATACATTCATGACAGCTACCATGAGTGCTAATCTTACCCATTTCGAGGGATACATCATGGCCGCAGAAGCCTGGAAGGCGAATATGAGAGACCAGGGATCAATGACAGAGAATATCCATATATCAACCAACTCGTCAAAGAAGCAAAAACAAGAGGTTTTCCTGTTTAAAAAACAGTCGGTAGAGGCCGAAACGCAAACGCCCTCAATATCAAATCCAGAAAGAGCAAATGAGAAAGTCTCGGCGATGGTCATCAATCCAAATAGGTTAGATTGTCAGGTGAACACCTCCCAGAATAACGCTGGGTGCCAACAAGGGAAAACCTTCAAGAAAAACGGGGAGACAACCTTGAGGGCAGTGAAACACATGCCAGTCCCAATCGCTGAGATGCAATTGGATTGTTACCTGTCAAAATCAAGATAGTAAACTAATCCTAACCAAAAGCTAGGTGGAAAAACGTGTCATGCCGAAGTCGGCTCGAAGCGAAACAAACCTAAACATGAGGATATTCAAGATCTGACCGGTATAACCTTAAGAAAACAGCCAGGTGAAACAAAGAAAAATAGTAGCTCAAGCAGACAGGGCCTCAACAAAAATCAGTCTGAGAGCCTGTGAACAAAAGCCACAAGTTGACAAATTGCAATTTCCAAAGGGAAAATACCCCCAAGGCAAACAAGACCCTAACCAAATGGGTAACCGTTTTGGGAAAAAATCTCAAACGGGTAAACCCATCGACCACAAGGAGAGATACTGTAGAGCTACAAGAAGATTCGGGAAGCGACATGATCGACCTGTCTAACATCAGTGTCTACTCTATAGAAAATTCAGGTTCAGAAATTCCTCCTCCAACAGGAAACAAAAGGAAGGTCTCATTCGCAGATGACTTACCAACTGTGCCTGTATCACAGAAGCATTGTTCCAACGACCACACAGTGTCATCGAAAGGGTCTCTCAAAAAAACTGAGGGCCCCCCTGAAAGAAATCAGATCTGCCCTGAAAAGAGAACCCTACGCCGCCTATCAGGCTTGAAGCTAAACAAAGGCCTATCTAAAGGGGATAGAAGCCACAGTGAAAATCAGGCGGCCAGCCCCGGGAACAGTCGACCTGTGGGTTCCAGATAGAATAAAGGCTTGCTAAACGAGGAAAGAAAAAACATGGTAAACCGGCTTCCCAACCCAAGAAACAGATTGAAACTCAATCGCTCCCCTGAGCAGAGCCATCTCTCCAAATCAAACCGTGCCAACAGTCCGTGGGTAAAACCCACCAATAAAGCAAACGGATACAATCGTAGCAACTCCCACCGTCCCTCATATTCAGCTTCTAAACAAATAAAAGCATCAGCACTCTTTACACAAGAACTTTAAAGTTAGAAAATTGCTCAAACATAGATGACAAAACCATCTTGAATAGAAGAGAAATGTTGAAGCTCTTCAAGAGAACTATGAATGAAGATCAGATCTGTAGTGAGAACATAGGGTTGTAGAAGTCACCCACAAATGGCGGACTGACAGCATCTTCCTACACATTACATCGCAAACCATAAAGAAAGTTCTGCTCTTGACTGCCGGTAAAATACAGAAGATTGGTTACCACCTCTGTGAAACGTGGGAAGAAAGAGGACTTGATACTCAACACAAAGCGTGAGAAAAGAGTGATCGAACAAGCTTAGCTGCAACAAGGGGAGAGAAAAAACCAACCCATCGACTGTGAAAATGCAATCACACAACTCAGTGGGGACCTCAAATACGTGAGATGGAGTCCGCGTTAGAGACAGAATACCATCCAAAAGACAGCCTCTCTGTGCAAGCAGGGTACGAATTACAAGGTCCTCGTCGACGCCCCCATAAACAGCTCATATTAACATGGAGACAGAAGTCTCTCGTAAACCGGCAGGACCAAGAGCCAAGTACGAGAGCAACAAAAAAATCAGGAAAAATTGGACCTGTGTCCCTTCAGCAACAGAAGACTAGTGACAAAGACCACAACAGAAGGGCCTGTATTCCAGCTGCACTGTCTCGATACACCAGGAAGTAGCAATAAAAACCACTTCCTACAGCTCCAAATGTGGAGCATCCAACGGCAAAGCCTTACAATGCTGACTAACCATCGGATCTTGGAACACTAGAGGCCACTACCACCTTACTCAGGCAGGAGAGATTAACATCGGTCAACTAGACCTCTTGAACCTTCAAGAAACCTGCCTCCTTCTTCCGCCAAACGTAGATGCTTTAGAAACCTTATTAGCTCTTGCACTCAAAGGAATCGAAGGTCGTCCGACATCAGGCCTCCTAATAGCAGTGCATATAGGAGGGTGCTTGAGAATAAAACCCAGCCTGGTCTCATCGACCTCTATCCAAGCGGGTCTGCTGATATGGAACCATAGTCTGAGGCCACCTAAGATCACAAAGGCGGAACTCATATTATTAATAAATGTATACTGGAATCCCTGCACACAATCAACTAAAGAATTTCTAAACGACGTGTACTTTATCGTAACTGAGGCAATAAGTGCCCATAATGTGGACCATTCTGATATGTGGAGATCTCAATTCATCAATTCCAGAAATAGGAGGAGAAAACTCAGTGAAGCCGAACCTAAGTCATCAGAGAGTCCAATTGATTTCGAGAGGACGCTCATGGGCTGACCTTATGGACTCCTGGGACCTGTACAATCTAAACCAACTGGATAAATCCACCTACCCCAAGCCCACTTGGGAGAGTGCAGGCTGTAAGAGCACCATCGACCACATCTATGCCTCAAAAGAATTATAGTCACTCATAGATTCATTCAAAGTGATAAAAACCACTCAAAGTGACCATAATCTCTTAACAGCATCTTGGCCTTCATCCAAAGACACACCCCTGGTAATGCCACACCAGGTTGAAGTCAACCTGCAAGGTACTCGACTAAAGCTCACAAAAGAAGCTCTTAGCCTGATTACGACTACTTACAAGGGAAACCACCTCGCAGAAACGACTTGAGAGCAACCAACTTGGACTACTACCCGTTCCTCGTCCCGCATTTACAGCAAAGACAAACAAGAAGCGGCCCTGGAAACCCACACTTGCACAGACACAACGAGGAACTAATGGCAAGGAAAGCTAGTTTGAGAAAAGCCTCAAGATTGGCCAAAATTGAGCCTACCTCCGAAAATGTTACTTGAGCTCTGGAATTGAGGAACCGCTACAAAAACTGGCTAAAAACCTCCCGGTGGAGACTTTACCAACTGGATGAATAAACAATGCTAGGGGCTATCTGCAAGAGAAATTCCAAAGACTTTTGGTCTATTGTCAAACAGCTCCCACAATTTCTGCAATCTTAAGCACGATCAGCAAGGAAACACGGACAAAGCACTATACTGACCTGTTCAAACAGTCAACAACTACTGTAAACAAGGGGGTCAAACAAGCCCAGTGCGATTGGATTATTCCATATGACAAGCCAACCATCTTGAAAAAGATAAAGCAGCTGAACTCGAGAGCTCTGGGCCCAGATGGAATATCCAACATCCATCTAAAGAAAACCCCGGAAGAATGGGCAGCCTTGATCTTTGAGATATTTAATAGATCTCTTGCCACCAGAAACATACCCGGATCATGGAGAACAGCTAATATAGTTCCGATTTACAAGAAGGGACCGAAGAATGACACCAAAAATTATGGGCCAATAGCTCTACTTGATGTTATTGGCTAGCTATTTGGAACCCTGATCTTGGATGAATTTCAAGTCTGGCAGAAAGTCTAAAACGGCTGACTCTTACCAATCTGGCTTTGTAAAACATCTGAATACCTCAATCAACATCATGCTGATCAACATCCTAAAGGTGAGTGATGGAAGGCCAGCCAAAAATATTCATAGCATCCGTAGATTTGGTCTAGGCTTTCGACCACATAAATAGAGTAAGCCTCTGGCAAAAACTAGAGCAATCCAGATGTCCAACTAGCATGCTAGACCCTATCAAAGCATTACACTCTGACACCTCAATGAGAGTGTCTGAATGCTACCGGCCAATTGTCCACCTGCATAACAGCATTGAGGTGGGTCAAGCAGGGATGCCCATTGGCCCCCACCCTTTACAATGCTTATATGGCCAACATCGTGGACATCGAAAACGATACTCTTACTTTTCCACCTACAATAGGGGAGGCTAAAGTCACCGGACTCTTCTACGCAGATATAATACTGCTGGATCAAACAGCCATTTGCTTACTGTATCAATTAAACAGCCTCTCGATGTACCTAAAGAAAAATGACCTGGATTTCAACGCAAACAAAACCAAGGTGCTGATCATTGAAAAGACCAAAACAAAATCCAACAGAAAATACCAGTAGTCTATGAATTTGGAGAAACTGGAATTGGTCGAAAGCCTTACTTGGGGGTCAAAATATCGCCGAGCTTCACGGAAGTTACTATGCAGGAACATATATTTGCAAAAACAAGAACACTTGCAGTGGCGATCTTGGAAAGAAAGTTTGGAAAATATCATTACTACCGGTGATAAACTTTTTCAAAGCAAAAGCTATACCGGCAATAACATATGGCGCCGAGGCCATGCCCAAACTACCATCCACATTGTGGATAAAACTTGTAGGCCTATTCTGGTGCCACGTCTTGGGATTACCAAGTTCGACCCCCCATGGCTGTAATTCAGAGAACTGGGTTTATCATCAATGAAATCGGTGGTCGAGAAGAACACAATGCTTTTCCTGGGAAACATCTTAAGAAAGCCAAGACCAAAAATACTTTACATACCTCTCAAAGAATTGACTAACGGAAAAAGTAGGACGCTAACAGCTTCGTTCAAAAACTGCCTCGACCTGCTGGAAAAAAATCGGAAGCTCCCAATGGGACCTCGAATACATCCCTGTTAAAGTCAAAGGAAAAGTGAAAACTTGGGACTGGATTGTCACACTCGACAGAGCAAAGGAGTAGAAGTCATCCACAGACTTGACATGGAACACACAAAAAGTGAATGAGGTTCGAAAATACTTAAAGAAATTCCCGGACAAAGCGCTTCGAACAACACTCCTGAGGGCTCGTCTCAATCTTCTGAAAACGAATGAAGTATTGTACTTCCGAAGACAATCCAAGTGCTAGACATGTCTTTTCTGTAAGAATCTAAATTCCATTTAAACAGTGCGCTATCTCCTCATGTTATGCCCAGGGACCGCACACTCCAGACTCATCTACCTTGAGTCACACAGGCACCAACATTTGACTTTAACTGAAGAAGCCTGGTGGAAATGGATGATGTGTGGAGAGAACATATTGTTGACCATAGCCACAGCTAAATTCTTGCAGAGCCTCAAACTAGAAGAAAAAGCCACAAATAAAACTGCATAAGCACAAAATTAAGAAGACTCCACACGCAACACAATCAAGAAATACTCAGCTACCCCACTTGTAAAATTGTCTAGTTAAAATAAAAACAAAGAAAAAAAAACAAATAAATTAAAGCCATTTGTGCGGCAGCCACTTGGTCTACCATACACACCTTTTGTAAAACATTACTACACTTCAACTCAAGAGGGAGCTTTTGGGAAAGCTGTCTTGCACTCTGTCCATGATAACTGCTAAGAACAAATCTAAATTCATTTTCCCTCCTCCAAAACTATTACTGCTTTGGGAGGTTATCAAAGATGAGGAATTTGTGGGAATAGAGAACTGAAGCCAACTGGCACTGCATGCACGTGCTACATATACTGCGGTTGATGTTTACGATCGATCCGAGGCCCTCGAGGGACATCTATTCATCGACGCTACCACACAGCGCCTGTCTAGAATTTATTTCCGGAACAGCTGAAGCTGGAAAGATAATGAGCAAATACCAAAGATTAGGTATACATGGGAGGAACATAAAATCGAAAGGTTACCGGGGTAACTTGTCTTTCTTGTCTGCTAAATATCCACTCTTCCATTAAATACCAAGTTGAAGTCATTGATTTAATTGACCCCAATCCCCAGATGTCTAGGTTATAGTCCTGCCAGGTTGTAAAAGCCTGTTCTCGAACATGCCAAAGGGGAAGGGAGGTAGTGGAACAGTGGCTTTTAGTTTCCATCAGAATTCTATGACTTAATCCCAAGTCCTACGGATATGGCTCTGTCTTATGAGCTCTCTGAAAATCTTAATGTCTTTTTTTTAAATAAATATAATGGCTTTCATCTACATAAACTTGTGTGCAACTTTTAAACACCCACATTTCTTTTATTGCTTTTTCCCATGACAAATGTGGCTACTCCACCAGAAGTTTGACTCCACTACCATAG
The DNA here is from genome assembly GCF_040938575.1 of Ambystoma mexicanum. NCBI lineage: Eukaryota > Metazoa > Chordata > Amphibia > Caudata > Ambystomatidae > Ambystoma > Ambystoma mexicanum. The sequence goes on along the minus strand of NC_090938.1, from coordinate 106,259,896 downwards.
CCAATAAAATCAAAGGTTTTAAAATCGCTCTGATCTAACCCAGTGCCAGGCTGGCTACTACTGCAAACCCCGATACCATTTGCCTAGGTCATTTTGTTCCCTAATCCATCTGTTTTTCTTCAGTATTCCTTCTGTCTCTGAAAACTGGTATTAATCCTTGCCAAAAGAAACTTAATTGGACTGTTCTTTATTTGGTAATTATAAACCAAGTGCCAATCTTTACATCCACTGGAAGCTTATGGAAATGCAGTTGTCTGCCAGCTCTAGACCTTTCTGAATCGAAGTCCATGACTTCTCCCCTTCACTCAGGATTGTGTCTCAACCACTGCACCAAAGCTGCCCTGCTAGGTTTTCGCAACAATATCTTAAGTTGTCGATGCCAAAAGCCAGGTTCTCCTGGTGATGCAGCACCTCTTGTTCAACATAGTTGACTACATCTCTTGTCCTACACTATCTCAAATTGTTCATGTGGTGAATTGACTTCTTCACTGCATGTTTGTCTGTTCGAAGGTTGCATTGTGCTGGGTCCCCCAGGGTCTGACTGTCTATGAAGATCGGCAACGAAGATGCTTACGGTTCGAAGGCGGTTTCAATGGTGCAGGAGCAGCGATGGCTTCTTGTTCCAGCTGAGGCAAGGATATGCACCGCTAGTGTGGTGCAGCACAACCTTATTTGAAAGATGTGTAGATCAGGCGAGGGCGAATGTCGGGACCAGGGGCGTCTTGTTGGTTTGACTTTGTTGGGCAAGCTCTAACCACAGTTCAATGGTGAAAGCACAGGGTTCCTGGTTGTCGTGGCTTTTAGGTGCTGAGTCCTACTTTAGGGTCTCATGGACAAGATGGGTGCTTGTTCTCAGACACTCAAACATTTGGGTGACTGGCACACAACTGCAGGTGTCATTCAACATGGTGAGGTTATTGCTCCTGCAGCAGATAACCCCAAGTTTTCCCTGGGAGGGTTAGTGGGCAGCGTTTGCCTCTGCCTTGGCTACTAAGACCTCACCTCTGGTAGAGGGTTTTGGAAGGACTGTCATTCCCAACAGAGGACCAATTAATTCCTCTTTAGTTTGTTGCAAAATTAATCCAGGAGGGTGGAAAACTCATTTTAAAGGCAGACGTCTACAGGTGATTGGACCCTTAAAACAGGCTTACTTTTGTCCAGTCACCGTTCTTGCTGCAGGTGGACTTTGCCTTCTGACATCACATTAAAGTGCTTTGTGTTAAAGGAAGTTGGGGGGGGGGGTGTAGGAAAAGGGGGTAACGGGAGGAGACTAACCTCTTGTATGCTAATGACACCAATCAGTCCTTCACCCTTCAGTAATTTCTTAACATTTTTTTCTCCCCTGGGTTTAAGCACTGTCGTGCTTATGCACCTCAGCACTGTTAATTATTTTTATGATCTGTGATGCTGGAGTAGACAAAAGGAAAGGGGATGAGGCACAAGAAAGGCTGCGTCCATAGTTTGTTTTATAGCTCTTCTGTTTTAATTTGTCCACTCTTTTCGAATGTTTCCGTGGTCAGAACTAACCCCTCTAATATACCCTGAAACCAACACTTGTAGTTATTTGTTCCACTTACTCATTTCGATCATCAGTCTCTCCAGTATCCTGTCCTATCTTAACCAGTTAGCTCATACTTAAGCTAAATGTTCAATTCCTCTCACACTTCAACACCACCTTCACTTCCAGAAGTTTACTTGTTTTTGGGTTGAAATCTTTTTACATTTATAAATTGAAGTACAAACAACCTTGCTCATTCTACCTCTGACCTATCTCTGACCTTGGTCTCCCATACCTTCGGGAGAGTTTCAGAAACAGTTAGGATGCCAAAAACCAAAACTTTAGTTGTACACCAAGAATGACGACATAACTGGAGGCATAAACCATCATGTTAACTCATTACAAATGTCTGAGGTCAAGGGGTGATGGCGGTAGACTTTGGGTCTCCATCGGTCCCCCTTTCGGGTGATCAACATTTCCTAGGAGCCTTCCAGTATACCCATGGCCCGCAGCCTGGCCGGGCAGGTAGAGAGTATATTATGATACTGTGCATATTTTAAGAAGTCTCCCCACCACTGGACGAAAGTCGGCTCCTCAGATTCTGAGAAGAACACTTTCTCTGCAGTCACCACCGACCACATGAGTACTCTGCAGTCATTCACATACGTACCCTAGTGGATCTCCTAGTGTGGCTAGCAATAGCGTCCTTTTGGCGATCCACTAGGGTACTCAATGTGAATGACTGCAAGGGTCTTGCTACGAGGAGCATAGTAAGTAGCACTAGGATATTATGGTTGACCTGTGCTTGCTCTCCCTTGGAAGGCTCCCAACAGACGCACAACTGGATCCAGCTGGAGTGTCGCCCCCAAGATGCAATTCAACGCGTTTATGCTGCCACACTCCCGGCACTAGTCACTTGCTTATCTCCAGCATGGGGTCTTTCATGAATTTGCATGCCCACAAATAGTCCCCATCAGGCTTGGAATCGTTAGTAAGAGTTTCACTTTCAAACTGTATTTCGAATGGATTGTGTCCTCCCACTGATTCCTTATCTTTGATATTTCCCAATTTCCGGCTTGCTGCCTCAGAAAAAAATGTTTTCTTTAGAGGGCGCTGAGCATCGAAGCCTGTCAAGTCGGTGTCCCTCAGAGGTCTCCATCATGACGTCGACATCACCGCAGGTAGAAGTAGCATGTGCAGCGCCCGTTGGCCTCAGTTCTGTTTTTCTGCACTTCACAGCTTTGGTAACGTAACACCTAGTTCTTAGTCAGAAATATATTCTTCGGTTTCCTTTGCAAATTCGAGTTTTTGACGTGATATAGATTAATCGGCACCATTCACTCCTCGGTCCGTAATTAAAAGCTGCTCTGACTCCAGTGCTAAAATGTCAGTGATGGATCTGCACAGGATATGCCTGTGGTGTCTAGTGTCAGAACATCTGTGTTCGGAGTGTGAGGACTGTCTGTCTGACAGCCAAGGCCTTGATAGAGCACAGAGGGAAGCTGGGGAGAGGTAAGCCTAAAAAGTCCCCTTCTACCCATTCAAAAAAAATTAATCAGACGAGTCGAGGCCTATATTTCTTTGTCGTAAGATGTCTAAACGCTTCCGTTCGAGAAGTGGTTCGCATCATTCTTCGTCTTCGGGGCATGTAAAAGAGAGGCGCCATAGGTCGCCGTCCACTTCATCATCTAGTTCACCTGAATGGGTTGTTTGCCCTTCAAAATCTAGTACCCCGGCTCAGTGGGAGGAGTTTAAGCTCCGTATGATGGTGTTCGCAAATGCAGCCTTGCCCGCCTAGACAACACCTAGAGGCAATGCTCCATTCAAAAGACGTCAGAAGCACAAGAGCTGTGCGTCTTCGGACCCAGACGTTGAACCTCCTCGAGAGCAAGCTCATCCCTCGAGTCGAGAGAAAGCCTCCTCTAAACATAAAATATATACGTCATTGGCACCGAAGGAAACACCATGTCCGAAGAGTGCATCTTCGCAGTCAGCGCGGGTTCCGATGGAGAAGCCATTGACACCTCGAGTGTCGACCTCCTCGGTACCACATGTTTCAATCCCTTCGACACATTCGTCAAAGTCATAGACGATAACGATGAAAACCAACGCCATCGGCGCTTGTGTCGAGACCGTCAACCTAGAGGATTTTGACGTTTTCGGCTCCAGTTATGACATCCATAATACCTACTTCCTTTGAGAAGACACATGTACCACAACCACATACAGAGTACTTTAAAACTATTATCTTCAATTTATGAAGACCCAGAGGAGTCCTCCGAGGATGAAACGCCCTTTGGGTTACAGTATGGGACACCATCTGTGCTGGATGAACTTGTATCAGAAGAATCTCGCATTAAAAATGTGCAAAATTGCCTTCATGAAGCAAGTGCTATTGATACTTCTCATGACGAGGATTTCGGAAAGGCGAATTGTGGGGATCATGCAGAAGTAACTTACAGACAACTCATGACAAGAGTCATTGAGTATATGGGATGATCCAGCCCACGCTTATTTTTGAACAGGACTATTTGATTGATAGGACCACAGGACGACCCTATCGTCCCTTTCCATCTGGCTTTAGAGGAGTGACTTCCAATTGGGAAACACCCAAGGTTGTCCCGGCCGTAAAAAATCTAACCGCCAAATACAGAGCTTCTAGCTCTGACCCTCTGTACCTTTCTAAGCATGGTAGTGCAGGCAGCCACTTCCTCAGGCAGACAAAATACCGCAGGACAGGGATGTTTAACGCTATGATGCCATGGCCATGAAGACTTTCTCGGGCGGCAGTATGGCTTTAAAATCTGCCAATGCTACGTGCACGCTAGTGAAATGTACCCACACCCTTTGGGAGTGCATTTCCACAAAGGGGAGGAACGAGACTGTTTCCTTAACATAGTCAAGGATGGGAAAGACTTTGTGCGAATCTCTCCGGACTGGTCACGACTTTGACAGCATCAGCAAAGCTATGGCGGCTAGTACAGGTAACTGCAGATTTGCGTTGTTTCAGAAGTCAGTATTTCCAGACTCCTCAACATGCCCTTTGACGGCACACATCTATTTGGAAATAACGTTGATTATTTTGGAGAAGCTGCAAACTTCCAAGGCGGCGGCCAAATCCCTTGGAGCTGCAATAAGGCAAAATCAAGACTGCCCCACATGTGCGTCCTGGAGGGGTAGGTCCTTTCGCTGCTATTCTGCATTCAGAGGGGGCAGAGGACAGCCAACTCGGAGGACATAAAAGATTCCCCCGTGGTGGACGGGGGAGAGGTACTAAGACTGCAACAGCAGCGGCTGCCTTAACTTCAGCCACTGCGTCAGCCACCCCAAAACCTTTCTGAGGTCTTAGAACACAAGACTGCAGTAGGAGGTAGGTTGACACATCTGACAGAATGGCAGGCTATTACTTCCAATACTTCAAAACCTGAGTCATCCACTGGGGAACAACTCTTTGAAAGTTCGAGATCTGCTCATTATGCAGAAGATTTTAAACCTGCTAGAGAAAGGTGCTACAGAACCAGTACCTGTAGCGGAGAGGAACAAGGGTTGGTGCTCCCCGTATTTTCTGGTCCCCAAGATGGGCAGAGGATTGAGACACATCTTGGACTAAAGAGACTTGAACAATTTCCTCAGGAAGGCCAAGTTCAAGATGGTAACCCTTTCTCAGGTCCTCCAGCTTCAGGATTGGATGGTATCATTGGACCTCCGGAATGCTTACTTTCATGTGCCGATCCATCCCAAGCACAGACAGTACCTGAGGTTCGCCGTTGGCAACTATTACGATCAGTTTCTGGTTCTGCCATTTGGGCTGTAATTTCGCCAGAGGGTTTTCACCAAGCTAATGGCGGTTGTGGAAGCAAGTCTCGGGAGAGAGGGGGGGGGATTTACGTCTACCCCTACCAAGACGATTGGCTGATCAGGGCCAGTTCACCAGAACAAGCCCTGGATCATCTCAGCTATACTTGTCACTCCCTCCACAGACTGGGCTTCTCGCTCAACTTCAAGAAGTCCCACATGATGCCATCAAAAAGACTCCAATTGATCGGATCAGTCCTGGATGCATCCTTGGGATAAGCCTCGCCACCATAGGTGAGCGCTTGACATTCTGTAGATGGTGACAAAATTCTAGAATGCCCATCTACTTGCCTTTGGTTTTCTGAGTTTGCTCGGTCTCATGGCATCCTGCATTTTTCTGGTGCCAGATGCTCGCCTAAGAAGATCATCTCTCCATTGGGCTCTCAGGGCCCAGTGGTCACAGTTCTCAGGAAGGATGTCAGATCTCCTACTAATCCCAAACCGTTGCACTGGATCCCCAGTGGTGGCCCTGTCGGGAGAACATTCTGAAAGGAGAACCTTTTTGGAAACCATGGCCGGAGATGGTGACAGACGTCCCACTTACTCGGTGGGGAGCTCAACGGAGTCAAAACTAACTACATATCACCCTTTTAGAGCCGCGGGCAATCAGACTAGCGCTAAAGGCCTTCCTGCCATCTGTACGGGGAAAGAATGTCCTGATAACAGACAGCGCAGTGGCCATGTACTACCGCAACAATAGAGGTGGTGTGGAGTCACTACCACTGTGCACAGAGGCAATGCATCTTGGGTATTAGGCAAGACAAGAAGGAATCTCTGTCAGCAGTTCACCTTGCTGGAGAGAAGAACACGACGGCGGACGCTCCGAGCAGGCAGAGCAGAGTCTCCCACTCACGGGACCTAGCTCAGGAAGTCCTTCAAGAGATCTTCACCCTTTGGGGAACCCCTCGAGTGGATCTGTTCACGACCAGTGCCAACAGGAAGTGCGAACTGTACTGCTCAAGGGAATTTCCCGCAAAAGGAGCTTTAGAAGACGCGTTTGTGGTGGACTGGGAATTTCCACTCCTGGATGCATTTCCTAAAGTCTCAGTGATTCCTCACGTAATCGTGAGGTTGTGAAGGTTCAGATACAATGATTGGGACCTCCCGCACGACATAAGGAAGGTTTTGCTTTCGGCCAGAATGCCAGCAACGAAATCTCTATGTCGCCGCTGCTGCTGGAATCCATTCTGAAGCTGGTGCAACAATAAGAATGTTGGCCCTTTCTCATGTAATACACCGGTGGTGTTTATCTTTTCGATTACATCTAGCAAATCTGGGGCTCAAGATTGGTACCATAAATGGATGCCTAGCTGCGCTTTCTATTTTTAAGCGCACTTCAGAGGAAGTCTCCTACTTTAAGGTTCCTCTGGTAATACAATTCTTAAAGGGGTTAAGTAATGTTTACCTCCGACCCACTTTTAAGTCCCCCTGTGGGTTCTCAACTTGGTTTTAAATGTTATAATGGGTGCTCCTTTTGAGCCTCTACATTCTTGTCCATTAAGACTTCTTACTTTGAAAACCGTTTTCTTAGTGGCAATAACATCTGCCCGAAGGGTGAGTGAGCTACAGGCTCTATACTGCAAGGCTCCTCATACTGTGGAGCCCATCATTCTCCCCAAGGTTGTCTTTGAGTTTCATATTACTCAAAAGATAACATTACCATCTTTTCATCCTCCACCACATGCAGGGACAGAGTAAGAAAGACTTCAGACTCGATCGTAGATGTGAACTTCATTTTTACATTTCCAGATTGGCAAAACTGTGGCAGAATTACCAATTATTTATGAGCTATTCAGGTCACAAATTGGGTCTTGCCATCACCAAACAAACCATCTCCAGATGGATTATTATAACTATATCGGAATCTTAGACTGGCAGATAAAGACCCTCCAGTACATCTAAGAGCTCATTTGACCAGGAGTGTCGCAACTTTGTCTGCTTTGCAGAGGGGAGTTTCAATAAAGGATATATGGGCAGCTGCCACGTGGTCGTCAGTGCACACCTTTACTAAATACTACAGTGTAGAGTCCTTCACGTGCCAAGATTCTGCTTTTGGTAAAGCAGTATTGCATTCTGTACATACATGATCGCAAACATTTTTACTTCCTCCTCCAAATTATGTAGACTGCTTTGATGTACGGTGCATCAAAGATGAGGAATACATGGGAGGGCACAATCCATTTGAAGAACAAGTTACTTACACATGTTAACGTTCTTTCGACTGGATGTTCCTCCCATGTATTACTTACCGCCCCTCCCAAACTACCCCGCAGTAAAACTTCTCTTGTGGTTAGTCTGCGATCTGTCAAGGGCAGTAACCGTCAAACAACATAGTACTCCACTCGTCAAAACAGAACTGAGGCCAACGGGCTCTGCACGTGCCACTTATACCTGCGTCAACGTCAGGACGGAGACCTCAGAGGGACATCAACTCGACCAGGCTTCGACGCACAGGCAGCAAGCTGGATATTGGGAAATATCAAAGATAAGGAATTTGTGGGAGGAACATCCAGCCGCAAGAATGTTACCATGGGTAAGTAACTTGTTCTCCTCTATATCAATCACTGTCCCCTGGGTCATACTGCCGCCATCCAATGACGGTCCGTTTCCTAAGACTCTAGCAGCCACCTTTAGTCCTTGTTTGCTTTGCGAGCAATTTGTACGTTTTTTCATGTTTCGGCAAGAAAAGTTGCATTTTTGTTCCACAGAGCCTGTGTGCTCTCGTCCTCATCTGCTAGCAACAGGGATCTGTTGACGCTCCACTCCTCAAGTGAGAAGATGCATCAAAGTTTCTAGAAGGCCTACTTCGCGCCCTCCGACCATGACGAAGTAGGGAATGTCCTTCATCCCCTGCACCAAATGCACAGTATAGGTTTGCGGAAGACAAGCACCTACAATGCCTCTACTGCCTACACACGAACCATAAGGAGGTAGAGTGCAAAGTATGCCTAGATTTCTCTAAGATGACGAATGACGGGCGTAGTAGGCTGGCGGCATGGCTTAACTCGAACAAGGCCTCTGCCCCGTGCCTCGCCTGTAACGCTCACCTGATTCCCACAGAGGCGCCGGTCTTGACTGGGTGAATGCTGTATCTTCAAAGGTGATGTGTAACACACGGTTGGCTCTTTGGGCTGGACCTCTGTGCACTGTATGTCTGACTCGAAGAGTAAGATGTCTGCAGATAGAAAATAAGGGATTAATGAACTGGGGTTATTGGGTGCCTCTCTCCTCTTCCCTTTCTCTTCTCCTGTAGAACCCCAAAGGTTAACACCCTCACCTTAGGTAAGTGAATGCCGAGCTCTCCATCTGCCTCGGGGCAGGGTGCCGTAACCAGTTTCTTCACTGGATAAGGGTGCAGGCCTCTTGACCTCAGAGGACTGCTGTCCGTCGTTAACTGCACGAACGGTAAGTTCTGGGCACTTCAAATGTCTTAAAAGTCTTTTGTAATGATATCTCTTGTTTTGCAGGGTTCCGGGGATGGCGGATGGTGGGCTGATGAGAGTTCAGGATCGAACCCGCGTGAGGAATAGAAGCGCCTGGAAGCACGTAAGTAAGCGCTTGTAGCCTGCTTCACGATGCGCACTAACTGTCCCTTTTATCTTGCAGGTACAAGTTCGGAGCTTTAGAGAAGCTGAAGGGTGCTGGAATACCCACTGGATTCGGCGTGGGAAGGAGTAATGGCACGTGAGTAATAAAGTTGCCCAATGTCTTTAAATGCACCTTCTTTTGTCTTTCAGATGCGGGATGCAGCGCCGAAGGCCTCCGGAGCGTGCGAAGAGCTGGTAAGCTTTTGTCTTTCAGATGCCGGAATGCAGTGCAAAGACCTCCGGAGCATGCGAAGAGTAGGTAAGCCTTTGTCTTTCAGATGCCGGAATGCAGCGCGAGGCGTTGGTGACAGCCGATGGACCAGGTAAGAGATGCGCTGCCACTGAAGACCGTAGTGCTAACCTGTTCTTTCTTTGTCTTTACGGGTGCTGCTGAAGACTGGATTCCAGGATGGTAAGCCTTTGTTCCCTTAGGCCCAGGATCAGAAGCAGAAGACACGATGAGCGTTCTGCTGCAGAGAATGCAGAATAACGCAAAGCAAGATTCATCCATCGGGTGTGGTTTAAATAGCCTCCTGTAGTGCTTAGGTGTCTCCTTCCACAGCCACGCCTAGGTAAGAAAAGAGTTCCTGCTTTCCAGAAGAGTTCCAGTGTTCTGAACCTAGGGAGTGGCTCCTGCCCCACCCAACAGGAAAAGTAGTCCCAAACAGAAGAGGATCAGGGGTTCAACTGGCAGGTAAGTAAGCAGCATGGTCTGCTGCAGGTAAGTCCACCCAAGCATTGAGCCCGGCGCTTCCAGCACTGGGACTGGGCATCTTTAAGAGCCTGGTGCCACTGGCGCCAGGACAGGGTCCAAAAGGTCCCAATTGGGACTGGCTGGCACTCGGAACCGGGGTTATGGGTCTGCTTCCAAGGGAGTCGGGCAAGTCCTGATCTTTTGGAAGCAGAGATCATGACATCGCCTTCGGAGGAGAGAATAGCAGCCATTCAAGAAAAGGTGCTGCGCCTGTTGGCAAAGACTGCTACAATGCAGCCATCAAGTCGTTAGTGGGCATGATACCATCCTGCATCTACCTTGTCCGTCTCTGCAGGTTGCAGATGTGACCCCTACAGGAATTCTTGGGTGTATGTTGGATACAGGTGTCCACAGGTTTCACGGACAAGATCCCTCTCAACGAGGAGTACCGGAGGCTGATAGATTGGTGGGGTGTCTGTGTCCACATCGCCCTAGGCACAGGATTTCAACTACCCCCTCCATACGAGGTGACTGTCACCACGGATGCCTCTCTGGAAGGTTGGGTAGCGTACACCGGATGTCTGCATGCTACAGGCCTGTGGCTGCCAGAGGAGAAGGATCTGCACATTGATAACCTGGAGCTATGGATTCTGGGCCCTCAAGTTGTTTTGACCATTTCTGAAAGGCAAGGTGGTGAGGATCTTCGTGAACACCACCACCATGTTCTAAATCAGGAAGCAAAGGGGCACTCTTTTCCCGGCGATCTCCAGGGAAATGCAGGATTTATGGCACTGGGCCGTCAGACAGGGGATGTGCTTTGTACCTCTCCACCTGACTGGAGTCAAGAACACCATTGCAGACTCCCTCAGCAGTGAGCTGCGTTCCTGCCACGAGTGGGAACTTCGTTAGGATCAGGTGGACCTCCTGTTCATCCGATGAGGCAGACCCCAGATCAATCAGTTTGCCACGGCGGTGAACTCCAAATGCCAGAGGTTCGCCAGCAGATTCCATCAGCCAAGAAGCCTAGGGTATGTGTTCTCCTTCCATTGGGAAGGGCTGTTTCTGTATGAGTTTTCCCCCGTTCCCTCTCCTGCTATGTGTCATCAACACACTACGTGTCTATGCAGGATGATGCTCACCGCGCCGGCATGGCAGATTAAGTGTCTGGATTTTCTCAGCCCATCAGCACCCTCCCCCGTCAAGTTGCTGGTGGTTCATGATCTGCTCACCAGAGAAGGAGGCGCAATCGTGCATCACGACCCAAGATGCTGAACCTAAAGGCCTGGCTCCTACAGCCTTAGAGTTTGGAGGTTGAGTTGACTGCAGGGGCGTCCTCGCCAAGCCCAGGGCGTAGTTGACTTTGAAGGGCTACGGCCATAAGTGGAAGGGTTTTGCTTTGTGGTACTGGTCGCAGGAGAGTACCCCGCTGGGGGTCACAGCAACGCAGATCATTCAGTACTTGCTGTCCTTGGCAAAAGCTGGACTGGCTCACGCTTCCATTAAGGTACACCTGGCGCCATCTCACTACGCCAGATCCCCAGGGAAATCCTCTGTAGTCCCACAGTTTTGTCAAGGAGTTTCTCAAAGAACTTTTCTGATCCTTCCCACCGGTGAATGCTCCTGCCCCAGCGTGGGAGGTGAACGTGGTTCTGACGAGGCTCACGTGGGCCCCCTTCGAGTCTATGCATCAAGCCTCATTCAAATTTCTCTTGTGTATAACGGCTTTTCTTGTGGCCACCCCTTTTGCCAGATGTTTGGGTGAGATCCAGGCCTTATCCTACAAGCTACTGTACCTGACTTTCCACAAATCAAGGGTGATACTGCATACGGACCCCTCTTTCATGCCGAAAGTTCTGTCGGAATTTCACCTCAAGAAGCCTTTGGTGTTGCCTGTTGTCTTCCCGAAACCTTCGTCACCAGCGGAAAGGGCCTTGCACTGGCTGGATGTTGATTGTGCCCAATTTCTACGTGACACGCATGAAGAGTTTTGGAAGACGTCTCAGTTATTTGTGAATTTTGGTCCTGTGAGCCATGGAAAGACCTTGTCCAAGGCTTCCATTGCAAGGTGGCTCTCCGGCTGCATCATGCACTGTCATCAGTTTGTTTATTGATTTGATAATGCGTGCCAAGCCCTTGGGTAGCTGGGCGCAACAGTACAAGAATTCTCGAAGCTTGGTTACAGTGCCAGTCTCAGGCAGGTACATACATGTGAGTACAACAAATAATACAGTATATAATACAAGATGTAGCTGATCAAAGGTGCAAATTAGGACCAAGGCTAATCATTGCCTAGGTTTAGGGTGGGGGTATAGTGGCAGTTTAGGGAAGAAAAGAAAGGTTATAGGTCATTGGTGCAGAGCCAGATGAGAGCGTTCTGTTTGAATCTGAAGTAGGGTAGGGGACGTCTAAGGTCCATTGGGAGTGTATGCCAAGATTGCACAGCTTTGACTGGGAAACTGTATCATCGAGCCGTGGTCAGTTTAAATCTGGGGATTTCGAGAATGAATGAGTTAACAGATCTTGTAGGTCGGGTCGTAGACCTCCTAGAGATTTCTTCCATTAGGTACGGGGGTGCTAGTTTGTTTAGGCATTTGGATGTGATAGAGGTGGTTTTTAGGAGGATTCTGTCTTTTATTTTTAGCCAATGAGTCTCCTTTCTAAATTTAGTAATGTGATCTCTAGTTGGGAAGTCCAGCGCTGCTCTTAAGGCATTATTTTGCAATCGTTGAAGTTTGTCAGTGTCATATGTGTTGGCTCCCGAATACAGAGCGTTACAATAATATAGTCTGGACATAAGAGCGTTGGCCAAGGTGACACAGCTGGCACTAGAGAGGAATGGTCTAGCAGCACTGATTCATTTGCAAGTGTAAGCTGTTGTGGAGGCGAGGGAACTGACTTGCTTATTAAGGGCGAGGGAGGAGTCCAGATAGAATCCTAAGGTTTTTACCACAGGCATAACTTTAATGATATTGTTATCAATATTAATGGATGCGTAGTTTGGGGATAGTTAGCTTAGTGTTAGATCCGAGGAGCTGTATCTCGGATTTATCGTCATTCAGGCAGAGGCTGTGGGTCGCCATCCATGCCTGAATGATGATGTACATCTTATTCATCAAGGCCGAGTCTGCTTCATAGTTGCCCGAAAGGGGTATGAGGATCTGGGTGTCATCTGCATAGTTAGTGTAGTTGACGCCCAGTCTGTCCAACCTATCAAACAATGGCTTGGTGAAAATGTTATACATAGTGGGTGAGATACAGGATCCCTGTGGGACTCCACATGTTGTTTGCATGGGATCAGTGCAGGTTGAAGTTGAGAAGACTCTCATGGTCCGGTTAACTGGAAAGGATTGGACCCATGCTATAGCTTCCCCTGTGAAGTTGGCAGCGAGCCTGAGGTGATTGCATAAGGCTGCATGATCAACCAGGTCGAAGGCTGCTGACAAGTCCAGTAGAAGTAGCAAAGCTGTTTTTCCACTATACTTTAACTCCTCAATTTTTGTCTTGATGTCTAGCAAAGCTGTTTCAGTGCCCTGGAGGGGGCGGAAGCCTGATTGCCGAGAGCCTAGCAAATGGTTGGCTTCCAGGTAGTCCTGAATTTGTAAGTAGGCTACTCTGTCAATGATTTTAAGTAGGAACGGCATGGTAGTGATAGGTTTCTAGTTGGTTAGGATGGATGGATGGATAGATCAAGGGTTTGTTTTTTGAGTAAGGGGGGGGGACCCAAGATTCTTTCAGGTTGGAGGGTACTGTATTTGATTTAAAGGAGGAATTTATAAGTTTCGAGATAAAAGGGGCTAGGTCCCTAGCTGCATCCTTTATTATTTGCACTGGGCAGCTGTCGCCTTTACAGTTAGAGGGTTTCAGGGAGATAATGACCTTTTCAGTGTCGATGATTGAGGTTGTTTTGAAACTGAAGGGAGGGATAGTATTGGGCACGGTAGGCAATGGTGAGTGTTGATCTGAGAGTGGCAGGGAGTCCTTTTTTAAAATTTATTTTATGTTGAAGGGTGATGATTTTGTTAGATAGGGCGTTTTGTATGTCAGTGCACCATATCTTGTCCTTGGGAGTAGGGTCTACGGGTTGTAGGGGGGATTCCATTTCCAGAAGGATGGAAAAGAGTTCCTTGGTGTTTGATTTGGCTTTTGTAATTCTATCGTCAAATAGATTTTTTTTTTGTTAATGATTTGTTTTATAGATTTTGGATAGTTGGGCTTATTTAACTTTGTTGTTTTCGGTAGGTGAGTTGTGCCAGATAGCTTGGAACTTTCTTTTCTGTTTTCTTAAGTCCTTGAGTTGAGGCGTGAACCAGGGAGTTAGGTGTGCTTCCTGCTTACCTTTGCTCAGTTTAGTTGGTGCGATAGTGTCTAGTGCAATGGTCATAGCTTTGTTGAAGGTGTCCACTAAGGTGTCAGGGTCGGTGTTGTTTCCCAAGCCATTAATAGCCGGGAGGAGGAGAGGGATGTGTTTTTTGGCTGTGATGTCTTTTTTTACTTCTGGTAGAGAGGGGGTTCGGGGGTGTCGTATTGATACATTTAGGGCTGAGGAGATCGAGTGTAGCGGTGAAGTTTATTAAATAATGGTCCGTCCAAAGTTGTGGGACAAAGTCGGGGATGGCAATGTTGCGATTGCGATCTGATACCCAGTCGAGGGTTCTATCCTTGATGTGGGAGGGGGAGAGGACTTTTTGGGTAAACTCGTGATCATTAAGTAGGGCTGCTATAGAGTTGACATGTTGTCTGGGTCTTTATGGCCAATATTGAAGTCTCCCATCAGCAGAGTTTGGGGGTGGTTTTGAGTATTGTTCGCTATAAGGCTAGTGAGGTCGTCTTCGAAAGTCCCTAGAGGTCCTGGGGGCCTGTAAATCAAGTGGATGGTCAACGTGCGGTTATTGGATAACAGCAGTTTGGCTGTGAGTATTTCACAAGAGGACCACGGAGGAGAGGTGGCAAGCCTAATGGGCTGGGTGGTTTTGTAGATGATGGCTAGGCCGCCGCCTTTGGCGTTGGGTCTATCTACCTTAAGGATCTGGTGGCTGTCGGGTATGGCTATCATTAGGGTAGGTCCTGCAGCCTTGTGTGGCCAGGTCTCTGTTATGGCAAGTAGGTCCAGGCTATCATTGTTTAGGATGTCCGCAATTTCGGTGGCGTGGGCAACCATGGATCTGGCGTTGATGAGTGACCCGGTTAGCGTCAAGGTACTCCTAGGATTGGGATTGTGAGAAGGGTTAGTTATGTGTTTAATTTGGCTCGAGTGCTTCTTTGTGTGAGTGGGCAGGCACCGAGTTTGGGAAGTCTGTTTTAGCTACCTGTGCTCGCTTGGACAGGTGGTCGGGGGTGGTGAGGAGTCCAATGGTGTTACTTGTTTTATTTCTTTTAGGTTCATAGATGCAGGGTAATCTTGACCTAAGTCTCGAGTTTCTGTCTATGGGAGGTCTTGTGCTATAAGTAGCAGAGGGCATGATTGTGATGAGAACAATTGTGAATATGAGAGTCTGGGCGTTTATATGTTTACTGATGTTAGGCAGGGTGGTAGTAAACCGTAGGTGATTTGCTAATGTTATTAGTAGTAGCAATTAACGTTGGGTGTCGCTAAAGGGCTACTATGTGCTGGTGGCTGGAAGTAGTTGGGATCTCCTAGCTTTGGCTGTCTCAGTAGAAGCTGAGAATGCAATGTACTGAAAGGTAGGTGCGATTTCAGCAGAGGGGGAAATGCCTAAATTAGAACTTCATAGTAGAAGCTGACAATGCAGTATGCAGGTGGCAGGGGGTTACCTAGATTCGAAAATCACAATCTGGGCTAAAAAGGCATGTAACTAGGCAGGTGGCTAGTTTCAACAGTGAGGGTTCAGTGGTTAAGCAGTTAGTCTGTACCTCCTCTGTAGATGCCACTTGCCAGTATCAAGATGGCTGAACAGGGTGTGGGAAATCTGGGCACAGTGAAAACCACAGCTAAGGATAGTAATAACCATTGAGGGCTAATGACCGATCAGCAATGCAAGTCCACATATGTGCAGATAGTGCCAGCCCTGTTGCTAAGTTTTTAAGCAGCACAAGATAGCCACAGATAACAAGCTGGTGTTGGTATCATTGAGTAATTGGGTAGCGAAATAGTGTGATTAAGCAGTGTAGCTAAAGTACAGGTACTTAGTAATCAAGATGTGTGATCAGACATATATTACAACAGCATGGCAATATTTGCAAGTGGTAGCATATGCACAAGTCTCATAATCCCAGTGATGAAGAAGAAACGAGAACGGGCCAGAGCGGTAGCTATCGGGAGCAGATGGGTGCACTGATTGTTAGCACGGGAGACATTATGTTATGGTGTCTTACTCGGTATTCCACGTCGCAGGAGGGGGGCAGCGTTAAAGTTGTTGCGGGGAAGTAGTGGTCAAGGGCAGCTCATTTCTGCTCCTAAATGATGAGGTGAATTGGCGACCCCGCGCGCCGGTGCCAACAGGGCCTTAAGTGAGGGCCTTTGGGGTAGGGCCGGCTTCGCCTACCGGCTTGCGGATTGGGCAGCTATGAACAGCTGCTGCCCAATCAGGAACTTACAGTGGTTTGCAGGAGGGTTAGCACTCCAGTGCTAATGGGTCGGCCATTTTCGAATGGGTTACCGACATGGGCTGCTTACAGATGCACGTGGGAGGTGCAAAAATGGAATTTTGTCCATCTCATGCAGATTGTGCAGCTGCAGCATCAGATTTGCAAGCAGCTGAGGTGATTGTAATGATAGTGTACAATGCGTACACGTTGAAATATTCTCTCCAGTAAAGATGCAAGTACCCGCATGGGCTTCCTGACCTTTGCTTGGCCATCCGAGATCTCTCCAACAGAGCAATCGCTGCGACTACGGCTTTGCTTTCTGGTGTGCCCCTGCTGGACATCTGCAGGGCTGCTGTATGGAGGTCTATGCACACCTTCACAAAGTTCTACTGCGTCGACAGGGATTCCAGGCGGGCAAGCAGTGCTACGCAACCTGTTCGCTTGAGGGTGAGTCTGTTCCAGACATAAGAGTTAATTGCTTCCTTTGAGCCTTGCCACATTCCGTGGTTGTTTTTATGTTGTAGTGCTGTGTATTCGTTATTCATGAGCATGTGAATCCATACCCAGACCCCATGCTGGAGAAGGAACAAGTTATGTACCTGTAACTATTCTGCGGCATGGGTCTGACATGGATTCACATGCAAACCCTCCCACCTTCCCCTCTGTGTCTATTCTTGGTCATTCTTCCACTTTACATGCTTACCAAATCTAAAGGTGTCTGCCAGAGGTGGGGCTTAGGGAGAGGACGGTCATTCTATGGGGCAGTATGATCCAGAGGGCAGTGATTGGTTTAGAGGAGAAATAGTTTTAAAGTGAAACTGTTTTTTCTTTTGCTGAAGATTCCCAGTCTGAGGGGAATATGCATGAAAATGTGAATCCATGCCAGACCCATGCTGGAGAATAGTTACAGGTAAGTAACTGAACACTTCCTTGCCCTATATGCTGCAGCCAATTCTGTGGGACCTAAACCCTTTTTACACATAGTGGACATGCCTAGTTCCTTTTTTTTTTTTAACCCTCTCCACACTTCCCTCAATTCCCCAGTTGAGATCTCCCACCCCAACCCCTCATGCCAAGCCTGGATTCAAGCAGATGTCAACCTCTAGCCACCTCCCAAACAAGAATAGAGACTATATAGCAGTACCTTGGGGGAGCTGGCTGCAAATATTAGCTTGAACTCCGTAAGCACTGTAGTGGTCCCCTGCCTGCTGATTGGTTGCATCACCCAATGCCGCAGTTGCCAGTATTGAAATGTATCCCTCCCCCCAACATCAAACTTTGCTTTACACGACTCAAAGGATTCGATGTGGCCCCCTTCAAACAAGTGCGCCAGGAATTCACAGCCCCCTGCCCGCAAGCTTGAGAAGCCTAATCTGTCATAGTCGGGGACAAAATTAGCGGTTGAAGTGGATCTGGGTTAGGGGATGGAAAAGAAGAGCCCCAGAGTCCCAAACCTGCATAGTTCCCTTACTGGCTGGAAGTTCATGTAGACTGGGAGTGCGTTTGGGTTACCTGTTGGGGTTTGGGGTTACCTGTTGGGGTTTGGGTTACCTGTTGGGGTTTGGGTTACCTATTGGCAACAGGCTGATTTGAACAACTGCTCAAGCAAGGTCCTCAAGACCTTGGCTGCCTCCTCTCGTGCAGTGCAAAGCCACTGCTTTCCTTCCCAGGTGAACAGGAGGATGAAAGGTAAAGTCCACCGATATTGAATCTGTTCTTGGAGAAGTTTCCCCGTAATTGGCCAAAAGGCCAGTAGCTTCTGGATTGTTGGGGCTGCCAAGTCCTGGAAAATGAGACGCTTCTGTGAGCCGTAGGTGATTTCTCTCAGTGACTTGGATGCACGGAGGATCGCCTCCTTGACGGTGAAGGCATGAAATTTCATGAGGATATCTCAAGACTGGCCCTGCTGGTTCCTAGGTAGGGGCCCAGCCCGATGGACCCTATCAAGGGCAATGGGATCTGTAGACATGCCGGGAAATGTATCCTCAAAGAAGCAGAGAACCCAGGCCCTTAAGTCTGATCCTTCAGTCTCCTCCAGGCCCCTGATTCTTGGGTGTTCTCATCTGTGCCTGTTCTTGAGATCTTCAGTCGTGAAGATGTGCTCCTCCATTCCCTGGTTAGCTCTGGCCATCTCACCCTGCAGATGTATAACGTCCTCCTGCAGGGAATGGATGGACTTCTCAGCATCTCCCACTCTATGTTGATTTGCTTCAGGTCCTTGGAGAGCACATCTGTGGACCTCTGGAGACCCTCAGTTGCAGCTGTGATCTCCTTTCTGACTCTGGTGGAGATTTTCTCTTCCAGAGTGGACATACACTCCACGAGGTCCGTTTTCGTGAGGTGGGAGCGGGGCAGCATGCGCCATCGCCACCGCTGTACTCTTTCCACTTGCTGGCTTTTCGGCTCTGCCTGTGTCACCAGACTCTGACATGAGGGCCCACAGTGAGGTAAAGGATCGTAGCTCGGGGTGACATGCAGGTGGGAGCAGAGACCCCCCTCCCCCCCCCAAAGGTCCAGTCGGTGCCACCGGACTGCCTTCCATGCCCTCCCGAGCCCAGTGCCTCCACTAAGTCGTCTTCTGGCCACCAGTCCGCACCAAGCCAAGCCACCCTTCTCGGGCCCCATCGGCGCACAGCAGACTTGCCTCTACGGCCCTCTATCCTGCTCCCATCTGGTAATGGGCAACACGGGTCGCTGCTTGTTGGGGGATTTTTCCTGAAGTGTTACTGGCAGTAAGACTTTAGCAAGCTATCTCAGTGGTTTGTAGATCCCCCAACTCTTAGTATCAGTCTGTACTAGCTTAGGATCTTTGTAGAGTGGCAGAGCAGTCAGGCTTATCTTAAGAGGAAGATGTGGGCTGTAGTTAAGTACACTGAATCTGAGCTAGACAGGCGCAACAAAGAAGCACTTACACTTCTAATTATATAAAAAGTATACATTTATAATTTACACCAGAATTACATTAAATACTTCAGACGTTTACGTTGAAACACTTAGGAATACTTAATGGACTCCTACGTCCCGTTCTCTTTCCTTCATACTGTATGGGTTTCCCTCGCTAGGGACGGGAGAAGCAACCTTTTTTACCAAAAAAAGGCTCTTCCCCTTTAGGTTAAGATGCGCGCAGGGGCGTGGCCCTGTGAGCATGCACTCCTGACTCTGCCCACTGGTGCCACTCCCAAGTCCTCTTTTCTGCGTTGACTGGAATGGGCCATTTTCACCAGCACTCCTGGATTAGGCTTCGGCCTAGTAATTCCATGTGCACTTCATCAGAGAAGTACTTTGGTCTTTTTTTCTTTTCTTTCGATCAGGTAACGCTCTGTCCTCTGGCACCATGCTCATCCCTGGCAAATATCGGCGGGCTTGAGCAGGTGTCCATCCTGCGAGGGTATGTCCAACCCCCACACCCTCTGCCTCCGCTGCCTTGGCCCTGACCACAGCTGGGAAGGCTGTACGGTGTGCAATGCGCTAAACACAGCGCACCCTCAAGAACAGATTAGCCAGGTGGAGGGAGCTCTTCGGGAGGTCGCCTCCAGAGGTCTTAAAGGTGTTTAAGCAGAAGACCAGGCCCAAGGTAGGTTCACTGTTCACCTCCGCACCCCGCAAAGGTGACTCCTTCTCCAGGAAGCGCACAAGCAGGAGGGACCAAGCAGGTTCTAGTAGCAGCGCATGCACCAAGGCTGCTTCAGCTACCAGCCACCATGCCGAGGGGTGGCGAGATCCTACCGGTGACTCCGCTGAGGGAACAGTGACTGCGCTGAGGAACCGCAAGGTTCTATTACCGGGTCTCAAGTGCCTACACCCTATTACTGGACTAATGTCTGAGGGGCCGCCTGTACGCAGTACTACCAGCGCCACAGCCGAGGGCACTTAGCCTGCAAGGACTCATCCTGAGGTGCAGGGTAGGCCTCAACCTCCACCGGTCTGTGTACTTGAAGCTGTGCAAGCACAGCAAGCGCCACAGGCACATGGCATGCAGCCGGACAAAATGGCCATTAGCTTTGCAGGGCAGATGCACCTCGCCCCATACAGCCAGACAGGGTGCGCCTAGGCCTCAGCGACCTCAGGGCCCCGCACCTATGCCGGCTCCATCAAACACTGCTCCGGCCTGTGAAGACACGTTCTTTGAGAAGTTCCTTAGACTCATGAGGTTGCTGCAGATGGGCAACATCCTTAGTGATGTTATCAGGGACGTGCTCCATCCGGCTGCACCCACGGCCACGCCACCCTTGAGTCCAGCTCCTGTCACAGCAGCCCTGTATCAGCTGCCGCAGTAGCCTCTGACGCCGATCAGTATGCCACAGCTCTCTGTGACCAGCACTCCTCCAGCTGCACCAGACCAGCAAGATAAATTGGTGGACACAGATGAGGAGGAGGACCCCCAACACTCCATCAGCCAAAGCCTTTCACGAATGGCTGGCGGGCTTGGCTGAGTGTTTGGGGATCCCCCAGCCACAGGTGGAAAAACCAGATGTGAGCAGGGTATTGGCAGAAGTTCTCACTCTACGCCCCACGGCTAGAACGGGAATCCAATTGCAGAAGGACGTGGTGGCGCTTGCCAAAAAAAAGGATGGCTCAATCGACATTCTACGCAACCTACCAATAGGCGTGTTGACGCGAAGTTCAGGCAAATGGTAGAGTATCCCCTCTTACTGTCGGCACACCCCCACAGCCACACTCTTCAGTGATTGCGGCAGCATCACTCTACTCTAAGCCTCAATTGTCTTTGGCTACATCAGCCTCTACACTCCTGGGTAAGGAGGAGCAGATCCTGGAGGCGTTTGGAAAGATCTATTCCAACGCTACTCTCCATCTGCACCAGTCCACTGCAGATGCCATGCTGGTGGCGGTCAACCGGAGGTTCTGGCGAGAGATCGCCGATTTCCTAGCTGAACTCCCGGTGCAGAGCCAGGCTTGCTTTAAGGCGGGGCTCGCTGAAGCTTAAATAGTGGCACAGGACATAAGAGTCCACAGTGGCTCACATAGATACCTCAGGGCGGGCCATATGTATTGCTACCAACATGAGGAGGACGGCTTGGCTAAGGGTGATGTTCTACCCTGATGTCCAGGAGCGTATTCTGGACCTTCCTTTCGAAGGGGGACCCCCATCTCTTCCATTCTACTGCAGACAAGGAACTGAGTAAGAATAGTTTGCAGACTGCTAAGTCCTTATTGATCCTCACCAAGTCCACCCTCAAGGCATATAGCCAAGCGCACCAGTGCTCAGACAAGGGGCGGTCCTTCAGAGGCTTCAGGGGCTTCAAGGAGAGACAGTCCAGACAATTGGACAGATCCCCGAGCCAGCACAAGTGCAAGCAGCACAAGGCTGCTCGCAAGGCTTTTTTCCAGTCCCCCTCCTCAGCCCCAGCCTCGGAGGGCAAGAAAGCATGACACAGCCATCTGGATCCACAAGTCTCAGGTGGGGGGCATGCTTGCCCTTCACGCTGACCGCTGGTGGACCAGATTCACGAACCCATGGTATCCACGGGCATCCGGCTCCCTATCCCTTCCTCTCCTCCGCTCCTACAGATTGGTACAGCAACTCTGTTGGCGGAAATTCTCTTGCTCATAGTGAGTCATGCAGTGGAGGAAGTCTCAGCCTCTCAGTGGGGTCTGGGCTTCTATTCATGGATTTTCGCCATGCACAAAAAGAACCAGGCTAGCCTGAGAGTTGTTTGACCTTTCCACCTTGAACCTTTCCCTTCCTCTCCACAAGTTCAAGATGGTTACCCCAGCACTAATAGCAGAGACATTGTGTGCGGGAGACTGGATGTGCTCCCTGCATTTGAAGGATGCATACCTATACGTCCCGATCTGGCAACCCCATCAGTCCTTTGAGGTTCAGGATCATGGGTTTTCCTTTCC
Source organism: Ambystoma mexicanum (assembly GCF_040938575.1). Lineage (NCBI taxonomy): Eukaryota > Metazoa > Chordata > Amphibia > Caudata > Ambystomatidae > Ambystoma > Ambystoma mexicanum. The sequence continues at coordinate 106,237,851 of NC_090938.1, read as the reverse complement.
AATACAAGGTTCTACCCTTTGGCCTCAATTCGGCCCCCAGGGTCTTTACAGGGCTGATGAACGCAGTGGCAGCCATGCTCGCGGCTCAGGGCCACCACATCTACCCATACCTAGACTGGCTTGTCAGGGCAAGGTCTCCGGAGGCAGTCCAACATACACCGCCTGCGCCCTCATGAATTCACTACACATCCTGGGATTTTCCATCAATCTCATGAAGTCAATTGGAGCCCATGCAGAGTCTAACCTTCCTGGGCCTTATCTGGAATACGAGCTCAGAGAGAATTTCCCCTCAAAGGACAAGATGGTAGCCGTCAAGAAGGTCACGGGGCATTTTCTCAGCAGAGGACTGACCTTGGCGTAGTGGTACCAACACCACCTGGGCATCATGGCGACATGTCTCCTCGCAGTGCCACATACGAAGCTCAAAATGAGGCGATTGCAGTTGCTCTTCGCAGCCTTCTGAAGCCAGGGGTAGGTTCCCAGGCATAGCTTGTCAGCATCCCACATATCCACAAAGACCTAGTCTGGTAGAGCACGGACAATAACCTGCGGATAGGCAGGCCCTTCTGTCGACCAGCACCTCAGGTCACCATCACCACGGACTCATCCATAGAGGGCTGGGGAGCTACCTTGGGCAGCCAGTGTCCACAGGATATGGTCCCGACAGGAGCAGGCGGCCCACATCAACTGGCTCGAGTTGGACATCTGGCTAGCTCTCAAAGCCTTCCTCCTGATGAGCAGCGGCAAGGTGATCCTTATTCAGATGGACAGCTTCACCAGCATGTATTACATCAACAAGCAGGGTGGCACCAGGTCTCGTCCCCTCTGCACTCTGCCAGTCAACATTTAGGAGTGGGCTCTGGAAAACGGCAAGCACCTGACAGCAATACACCTCTAAGCACAACTATGAATGGCAGTTAGACCAAAGGGTCCTTCAGGGGATTTTTCGACAGGTGGGGTCATCCGCATGTGGATCGCTTTCCCACCTGATAAAGCAGGAGGTGCCCCCAGTTCGCATCCTGACAGGACAGAGGCTCGCTGGGCGACGCGGTGCAGATCCAGTGGAACGACAGGAACGCGTATGCCTTCCCTCCTACTCCCCTGGTCCACAGGGTGATCCTCAACATCCGGATGGCACGGCACCTCCGTATCATTGTGATAGCTCCATGGTGGCCAGCAAGGCCATGGTTCTCAGAACTATTCAGCCTGTTAGATCAGGCCCTGGTGCACCTACCACTGGGTCCAGCGCACCTACTCTTAGCAGGGAGGCGCGGTCATAGCCCTCTCAGTGTGGTTCCTGAACAAGTCCCACTGAGGCATCTGCAGCTGTGACAAGTTAACCTAGACATTATACATGGGCCTAGGAGCGATGCTACCAGGACACGGTACAAAAGCAAGTGGACTAGGTTTTGTCACTGGGCGGAATCAAAGGAGGTCAATTGTTAACCTGTATGCTGGACGACGTGCTATCCCTTTCGGCGCACCTCGCACACTCTGGGTTGCAAGTAGACACATGCTGCACTTATCTGGCGGCCATTGGAGCCTACAGGAACTCAGAGGAGGGGGTATTTTCGTCTTCTAATCTAGTCGTTAAGACACTTGGTAGGCCTAACCAGACTTTATCCGCCCGTTAAGAAACCACACCCAGTGTGGGACCTCAATGTGGTCTTGGGCGCCCTGGCACTTAAACGAACCTATGGCGTCCTCGGACATCAGGCTAGTCACCATTAAGACGACCCTACTGGTCGGCCTTACTTCGGCATGCCCAATCAGTGAAATCCAGGCGCTGGTGGCTTCAGAGCCTTAAACTATTTTTCATAAGAACGCACCCCGCATTCTTACCTAAAGTTGTCTCCTCTTTTCGGCTAAATGAGGAGATCGTGCTACCAATGTTCTTCGCGGACCCCAAGTATGACGCTCAGAAGGTCTTACACTCTCTGGACATCAGACGTACGTTGAGGTTCTACCTGGACAGGACCAAGAGCTTTCCGCAAAGCAGACTCCCTCTTTGTCACCTTCGGTGGATCAAAGCCTGGCTGTCAAGCCTCCAAGGCTTCCATAGCAAGGTGGATGGTTACAGCCATCAAGGAGGCGTACAAGGGGCAGCACAAACCTCTTCCACGCTATCAGGGCTAAAGCCACGGCGTTTGCCTTCCAGAGACAGGTCCCATGGCAGGTTATCAGCAAGGCAGCTACTTGGGCTACACCCTCTGCCTTCTGCAGGCACTACTGCTTGGATGCCCGCTCTAGGTCGGACACAGCATTTGGTCAGGCACTTTTAAGGAACTTGTTTCCTTAAGAGAGCACCTCTTCACCCTGGGACTACATTCAATTGTAATCGCCCAAACAGTATGTAGGAAAGGACACGAGATGGAGTAATTAGAAGTTACTCACCCTAGTTACTAACATACTCCTAGTCCATAGTCCCCTTTCCTCCATATGTCCCACCACCCCCACCCTAATATAACTGTGTGTCATTAGGCAATGGTAATATTGTCGACGGGGTCAAAGGGGACTGAGGAGTGGCGCCGGTGGGCGGAGTCAGGAGAGCGCATGCTCCCAAGGGTGCGCCCCTTGTGCATCGAAGTTTAAAGGGGAAGATGATTTTTCTGGTGAAAAATTTGATCTCTAGCGAGCAACACCCATGCAGTATGGAGGAAAGGGGACTATGAACTAGGAGTATGTTAGTCACTACGGTGAGTAACTTACAATATACATTTTACAGGGTACTTTCACTTTTGTTAGTTCGCGGTCACATTTGTAGCAACATTACACAGGGAAAAGATAATGTTGTTGTGTTGGTTACTGCACGCTCTTGCGGTTTTCAGCGGTTTATGCGGTAATACATTTACCCTGCCAACACACTGTAAAGTTACTTAAAGGGAGGGAAATGGTTAGTTTAGCATGAGCTTAGTTCACGGTTCTAGAGACGGTTTCTTCGCCTATTAAGTCTTTTGTCGAAAAACGCAACCCTAGTTAAAGGCAGTTTGGAGAGGGCTTGAAGTCTTGACAATCAGCGAATTACAAAGAGTTCCTGTGGATTTCATCCAGTGTCTTCAGTTATTGAAGCAGCAAATTAACAAACAATGGAGACCTTAACACCGACTCGAAGAAGGGGAGACCAGCAGTGGCTTGGGTCGGAGGTAAGCAGGCGTTGCCCTGGGCAACTCTGTGCACTCCAACGCTCCGGAGCGACTTCTTGGAATCCGGTAAGCAATACCTTTTTCCCCACAGTAATGGTCATGCTTGATACTGGTTAATGTTGCAGTTCAAAACCCGACCCCTGGATTTCTCGGTCTGGAGACTGAAGGTAGGACAGTGGACGGGATCTCTTGGCAGCAGTCTCGAGGGAGAACCTGTGGCACGACTTTCAGCAACTTCTTGATTCACTCTGTGGTTTTGGTGCCTTTTTTGCAGCACCAACCAAGGACAAGGAATGCCTGGTCAATCTTCTTCGCTTCCTGCAGTTCCACAGACTGGTGAGGGGGTCTGGGTGCTTTGGATCGGATCCCTGAAGTGTCCTTACGGGTTCAGGACAGATTTGGACGATTCACTCCATGGGCAGCAGGTCTCCTGGTATTGGGGTTTCACAGCTCTGGAAACTCCTTGGACCTCAGGAGATGGCTTGTTTCAAAGTTCGTCTTGGGACTGGTTGTTACCACCAGCCAAAGGGAAGGCGTCCTCTTCGGAGCTCCTCTGTTGCATAGAAAACGGGGTCAGGACAGCAGTGGTCGCTTCAGTGTTGCAAAGGGTCTGCAGTCGTCTTCGGTGTCTAGTCAAAGGATCGAATCTAAAGGGTCGACAGGTCAAAGGATCGCATTTTTTTTAAATTATATATATTTTTTTAGGTTTTCGTTTAGGGAGAAAGTGGTTTTTAGGAAAAAAAGGGGGTTGGAGGGTCCCCCCCCAAAAAAATGTGAAAAAAAAAATTCGACCCTTAGGTTAACAAATACTTTAATAAACAGGTAAGTACTTTTAGAAACCTTTCAATGCAGAGTAAATTAACCCTTCTCTGGGGGAAAGGCCAAAGCACACAGTCAGAGGTAGAGGACTCTCTCCAGGAGCAGGAACACTTGAAGGGCCACAAGCGGGGAGGCTTGTGAGGGGCAAAGCTTTAGCAACTCTGCAAGGTAACCAAGACAAGTCTCAACAGAGAGCAAGTAAGGCTACACAACAATAGCTAAGTTATCTTAGACTTTACAGTACCTCTGGTTAGAAGAAATGGTTCCAACTGGCTTCTGTTCCTGTACAGCTCCGCAGATCCTGTTCCTGAGCCTCAGTCATGGGTACATGGGGCCAGCACAAGTCATGGAGCCTGCACGAGTGACTCCCAGCGTACCCTCAAAGTGTGGCAGTACAGAATGCCTCATTGGCAGGGTACAGTGAATGCTCAGCTGTTCAGTGATACACCAAGGAAGCAAGCAGGCACGTTGCAGACAACATCTCTGTTTTGCAAATATCGTGCACTCCAATGAACTGTACTGGACACTGAGGGACTCCATGGCCACTTTAGCTCAGTATTTACATCCTGATTCACAGAGCATTTTTCTATGGGATTGCATCATTGTAAAACGCTTCTGTGAATCAGGCCCTTAGTAATGATAATACGGCATGCGAAGAGAAAAAGTGCTCATGACTTCATTGACTGAAAATGTGCTTTGAAATACAAAATGCCACTTGTTAATAGAAGCTTTGATAAGCTGCAAAGTATACGAAACACTGCAGATTAGTAGAGGAGGGGCTTTATGGGTGGGGGGGCTGTTAATTGTTGTAAACGAACACTTGAGCACAGGTGAATAAAAGTACATCTTAAAATATTTAATGATTTGAGAACATTCAACAAAATACGTGTACGTGTGTGTGTGTGTGTGTCTCACCCAACTTTTTAAAATTAGATTTATTAAAGCCAAACCAAGAAAAATGAGTAACTATCATGGGTCTGATTTACAAAAGCGTTTTACAATGGCACAATCCCATTGAAAAACATGTTGTAAGTCAGGCCCTTTATAGCATAGCAGGATAGGTGCACTAACGATGCCTTTGTGAATTTATAATGAATATGCAACGAGAGTGCAACAATAGTTCTGCAATGTGTAACTAATTACTGTGTAACATACACATGACTATTGCCTCCAGGGTCGGGCTGTACAGAATGAGCCATTGGAATGGGTAGAGTGCATGGAATGATGGTGTATTAAATGGATGGAGTGGAAGCAATGGACAGAGTGCATGCAACACATAGAATGATCCGAATGGATGGAATGGATGGAGTGCATGTAGCGGATGCAGCACATGTAGTGGATTGAGAGAGTGGGACGGATGGAGTGGATGGGAAAAATGGTCTGCACGGGACGGATGGAGTACGGTGGACGGATGGAGTTCAGATGTTCAGTAAGATCTCAACCACCTACTAAAAACCACCATACCTCATCACCACGCTCACACTCTCCTTTACACCCTCACTCATCTAGAACACAGCGATACTATGATGCATTCGGTATAGCTGTTCTCATACCAACACCAGCCACATTCTCCTCATCCAGCTATTTTTAAAAAACAGCTGGCTCAGGACACCCCCCAGCCTATGCGTCTCCTCATCGCCTCAGGCCTAAGAAAGCCAGAAATCGGTCTGGGTATCAACCCACCAGAATGAACACATATTCCTGATCTCCCAACCACCACACCTACCGCGAAGAAGCAGCTTTCTTGCAAGTGCTACACCAGCTGCACACATAGCCGGTGCACCCACGCACCTTATGAATTACTCTCTACTGACTTGAACTACGGTTCCCAGGGGCGTTCAACCTACCAGCGCCTAGAGATCATACCAATGATGCATAAGGCGCTATATAAATGCAAAGTAACATAACATAAGAGGGAGGACGTCTGGGGACTCCTGCTCTGCAATGGGAAGGTCGGCGGCAGCAATGGGTAAGCTTTGATTCAGCAGTTCTTCATTGTTTCACCTCCTCGCGTCTGGCCGCAAATGGCAACACTGCGGTTCTTGGATACCACTTCAGACTTTCTTTGCTTCTGGGGTCCAGCACTCTGTTGGGGTGGCTCGGGCTTGGTCAGTCTTGCAACAGGGAAGTCCGGATGATCTTCCTAGCTCTTGGGTCCGATTTAAGAGCAACGCACACAATCTGGTGCTCCTCTCCCTGGCTTTTCGGTTCCAGGAGCAACTGCAGTGGAAATACCAACGGCTTCGAGAGGATGTCCAGACGGGCTTACTGTGGAGTTGATTGGTCCCACCAACTCAAAGAAAGAAGTCGTCCTTGCAGGGCTTCTCTAGTAGAGGCGAATTCGGAGCTTCAGCACAGCAGCAGGGCTTCATCGGGGCAAACCAACAGTCCAGGAGTTGTAGCAGGCATCTCTTCCAATATCTTTTTATGCAGGTTTCTCCCATTCATTCCAGCCTACCTGCCAGTCAAACAGCAGGGTGGCTGTCCTTGCCCGACAGCCAGCTGGCCAATCACCTTTGGTTGCATTCCTGTAACCAAGGGGATTGAGCACAGGGAGTTTCGGGCACCTCCCTCACTGCCTCAGCCAGACATACCGGAGCCTGAGGCGGGTTTCACTCGTGAGGCCCGCAAAAGACAAAACGGAGCGACCAAACCTGGTTTTGTGCGCAGAGTAAATCTCAAGAAGGACTTTCATGACAAAAAATGGCAAAAAAAGACGACCGTGGCCATTTTGACAAAATTGGCACCCATGGGTGCCTTACCATGGCTGCGAACGCAGCCTGCAGTAAAAACACACAATGGTATTAAAAGGTCAACCACTGCCACCAAACATTAATAGTACAAATCGTAACATAAAAATGTTACATGAGAAACTAGACAAAGGGGATACTAAGTAACCCCTCCAGCACCCTGTGGTAAAATAGTGTGTGCTGGCTCTGGAAAGTTACAAAATGTAAGTAAAGTCAGTTTCACTTTGCCGCTCTTGTATTCATTTATTTATTTTGCATTTTTAAAGCGCTCACACAGCCCGCGGGCATCGAGGCGCTCTTAAAGGAATTTATAAAAATAAAAAAATCTTAGTTGCGTATTTATAACGCGCTTAAATGTCCAGAGGTTTCTGAGCGCGGACCCAGGGATCAAACCTGTGTTGCTTTGTGTCGTCTTGCTTCCAAGGTGAACACGTTGCCACTGAGCTATCCTCCCCGGACAAAACAGTAAACAGTAGTTTCACCAAGAAAAGGTATTTAAACCTTTGGGAAAACCTAAGACTTCCCCGTGTCACTGCACTGAAGGTGCTGTGATGTCGCAATGTAAAGATGATGCCTATGGAGTTTGTCAGACTCCAAAGTCAAAAGAAACGGAGGATAAATAACATTAAAATTACATGAGAAGACATCCTAAAGTCCAGTAAAAAGAGCTGGGGGTCTCTAAGGTAGAAGGGAATTGACACATTTCTGAGAATTCTCCCTTACACTCAACTTTTATACAATTTTAGTGCACACTACTCTGCAATCTCATGCATTTTACAGAAAGGGGCACTTGGCTGGCCAATCAGGACAGCCATGCCCCCTGTCGGAGCTGGACCTATTCAGGCACTCTGACAAAGGACAGGGGGTGGAAAATTCCTCCCCCACTTCCTGCCTGCCCATACACTCTGGAGCCTAGGCAGGGCTACCTATGAGTTCCCGCCCAGGGAAAAACGCACACTGACCTCCACCTCCCAGAATGGAAGAAGAAAGCCTAACGAACAATGCTAGTAATGGCGAAGAAAGGAAGGCCCCAAGTTGGTACTTGGGTGCACCTATTGTGCACTACTGAGGCTAGGAAATGGTAGTAAATGTAAAGTTGTGAGGGTAACATAAGCTGTTAGAGTAAGTAGGAAAAGGGGCTATTAAGTAACCCTCCAACACTTCCACATAAGGTGGGGTGCACCTGACCTACATAGGAAAAACCGGTAAGTAAAGTCGATTTCACTTTGCTACTCTTGGGAACAGTAGTTCACCCAAGAAAATGTATTTAAACCTTATGAGAAATCCTAAGGACTTCTGTGACACTGCACTGACGGTGCTTTGTCACCATACAAAAGTAGACGCCTATCAAGTTTGTCAGACATCAAAAACAAAGAAACAGAGTCCAAATCAAAAATACATGAGTGAGAAAAAGGTCTCTCATTCCAGGATAAAAATTAAGTCCTCAATTCCAGCAAAAGAGCTGGGGGTCTCTAAGGTTGAAGGAGAATTAGCACAGACATAAGAATTCTCCTAACACTCGTCCCCCACCTTCCCCCAGACTAAGGGACAGGGGAATTTAATCTAGTCGATCATACTTTCTGGAGAGACATCAGCATTTTGGTGATTTACACCATAGCATGTGTTCTATGGTGAAATCAATCCCTTGGAGGCTGATTGACCAACTTAAGAATTTAGGATTCTCCCCCTCATCTGCATTTAGAATCTCAAGTGTTGGTGGTCTCCCTGAATCACAAAAGTAGATCCATACAGTGGCAAAAAACTCACGTTCATTAGTTGCCCACCTTGTCTCACGGTCCCTCAGTTTCCTTCTGATGAAGCAGATGGGGGTGTTCCCTGTCTTTCTCATCCAGCTGACTCAAAAGTGCACCAATCCCTGTATTAGAAGCATCTGTCTGTACAGTGAAGGATTGGTTGCAGTCAGGAGCTCTCAAGACTGGAGCTTAACAAAGGGCTTTCTTCAGTGCTTCAAAGGCCTTGGTGCACTTCTCAGTCCACCTGAACTTCTTAAGGAATTTGGGTGAGGAGATCCCATTCAAGGGAGAAGCTACGGTCCCATAGTGATCTATGAAGTAAGTTCCTGTAGTACCCAGTGAGACCTAGAAAGGCTCTCACTTGGGTTTTAGTAGTAGGGGTGGCCCAGTCTTGTACAGTCTTGTACAGCTTGTTATTTGCTAGGCAATGTCCTTATTTCACCGCCTCCTCCATGTTCAAGGTAGACCACTTTACTCTGACCAATTTGACATTTGCTTGCCTTTATGATCAGATGGGCCTGTTCCAGAGCCTGCAAAACATATCCAAGGTAGTAAAGATGCTCTTCCCAAGTGGGGCTGAACAGTGCAATGGCATCCAAGTATGCCATGCAGAAGTCCTCGATCGCATTCAGAACTTGATTCACCATCCTCTGAAATGTAGCAGTTGTATTATTTAGTCCAAAAGTCAATAACCTTAAACTGGTAGAGGCCTCTTGGGGTAGAAAATATAGTTTTCTCTTTGGGATGGTATGTCTGAGCTATTTGCCAATAGTGTGAGGTCAGGTCACATGTACTGAGGAACTTGGCTGAACCAAGCTTGTCCACCAGCTCATCTGTCCTGGGTAAAGGATGGGCATCAGTTGTGTTGACTGAATTAAGAGCTCTATAGTCCACACAGAATCTCAACTCTTTGGATCCTGCCTTTGGTACTATTACAACTGGACCAGCCCATGGACTTGTAGATGGCTCTATTACCCCAAGATCAAGCATCTTCTTGACCTCTTCCTTTATGTGGGATCTTACATCGTCTGACATCCTGTAACCCCTGCTTTTCATAGGGAGACTGCCACCAGTGAGAATAATCATGCTGGCCCCAAGGGCTCAAGCCTGGTGTTAGTGAAAACAGGGAGGCAAACTGATTTTAACAGAGCCTTGCACTCCTGTTGCAGAGTCGGATCTGAAGTGTTAATCCTTCAATCGTCTCATCTGAAGGTTGTCCCCTGAGATCAGGGTGAGGGTCACTCTCGTCGTACTCCTGATCAGAGGCTAGAAGCAAAGCTCCTAGTTCTGGTCTGGAAAACTAAACCTTCAGACGGTTAGTGTGATTGACCCTAGGGGCCTCGTTGGGGTTGCCGAAGTCCACTAAATAATTGACACCTCCAAGTTTACCCACAACCTTGAAAGGTCCAATCCGTTTGTCTTGTAAGGCCCTGTAGTACTATAACTAGAAGAAGCTGATCTGGAGTAAACTTCACCATGTTGGTCTTCTGATCATGCCAATGTTTGATCAGAGCCTGACCTGCTTTCAAGTTATCTGAAGCTTCTGTCATCATGAGTGCCATTCTCCTCCGGAGACCTAGCACATAACCAGTGACTCTCACTGGCTTGAAGGAAGGAGCACTCTCCAACCCTTCATTGATCAGGGCCAAAGGTCCTCCAACAGGATGACCATAGAGCAGTTCAAAGGGGCCGCACCCAACCCCTCCTTGATGGACTTCTTTATAAGCAAAGCGAAGGCATGCCAGTAGAAGGTCCCACTTTCTTCTAAGGGATTTCTCTAAAGCACCTATCATGCTCTTCATAGTTCTGTTAAACCTCTCCACCAAACCTTTGGTTTGGGGATGGCAGTCTGTTGAGAACTTGTAGGTCACTCCAGTTTTTCCACATGGTCTGCATGTAGTGGGACATAAAATGTGACCCCCCTAACCTCCTTGTCAGAGATATGACCTCCTTAGGAAAATGTACCCTGGTAAAGATACCAAGGAGGGCCTTAGCCACTGCCTGAGCAGTAACAGTTCTCATAGGTATGGCTTCGGGATACCTGGTAGCATGGTCTACCACAAACAATATAAATCAGTTGCATGAAGAATTTGGAGGGTCTAGGAGAACCATTCTTGGCTCCACTCTTGCCAGAAGTCTGACAGGTGTGACTGCTCTTACAGAATCTCTCCTGCAGACCCGATCTTGGGCCAGTAGAAATAGAGATGGCTTCTCTTTGGTACCCTTGAAACTGAAGTGGCCAGCTTGAGGGATCTCATAGGCTAACTGTAAGAACTGGGGTCTCACCTCCTGCGGCACTACAAGTCTTCTGTTGTCTCCTGGGGTACACTCAGTAGGTTCACTGTAGCAGAGGCCATCCTCCCAGTAAAACCTATGCTTCACTGGCACTCACCCTTCCAGTTGGGAAGCTGTCTGTTGGCGAAGACCTTCTATAGTGCGCCTCTCTTTGACCTCTGCTAATGTCTGCGCTAGAGGGTCCACCTTCTGCAAGTAAAGTTTGCAGTTCAGGATGGTCTTTAGGATCCAGATCTCCAACATCGGGATGGTGTACCCTTATATCTGGGATCCCCTGTCACATGATCAGTAGACCCACATACAAATCATTTCCCAAATGCTCTCTGGAACAGGGGTTTCTTCTGACCTTCTCGTTTAGCACCAGAGGTTCACTAGACTTGCCAGTTTTCCCATGGGACTTACCCTTACTATGTTTGTGGTCCTCTTTTCGATGTTGGAATTAGAATTCTCTTTTCCCTTTCTTGAGCTGCTTCCCCTCATCCCTTTTGTGAGTTGCCCTGTTGGCTTCCCACAAGTCGGCAGCCTGTGCTAACCGTTTGGGATCAATCTCTTTGGGGTCAGCTAAGTGCTGTCTCAGCACAGGGAAGCAGGCATCAAAAATAGATACTAACAAACATATTTCTCATTCCTTCAAAGGTGTTCACCATATAAGTTGTTCAAACATTCACACACCAAGGTAGCACAATGGGTACCATCAGTCTTTTTGAGGGTCCTAAACCTCTTAAGGTACTGGGAAGGAGTTTTCCCAAATCTGGCTGTTAATGCCAGCTTCACAGATTCATATTCCTTTCTCTCAATGACCCCCAACTCCATTACAGCATCACAGCCATTCAGGGGGAGCCTAGACATGAGCCAATGGATTAAACCATTCCCACGGATTCCTTGAAGAACCTAGGTGTATTCAAACATACTCAATCCAATACATCAACTTTTGCATCATACATACTCACTGCTTCTTTGGGCAGACGAGGCCTCTTGGGACTTGTAGACCTAGAGGACCCTGGAAGGGAAACCGATTTAAGACAGTATTCATTCCATGTTGCGTTTCCAACTCCCTGAGTCTGATGTCCGGCTTCAGTTTCAGCATTTAACTTTTTGAATTCCAGCTCTAATCTTTTGTTTTCAAGAGAAACATATTCTGGACGTAATGTTGGACACAATGGATACCGGCTGTGGCAAAGAGGGGTTCCCTCTCTGAGACCCCTCTACCTCATCTGACTCCTCTTGCAGATTGAAGTTACTCTAAACTGTCATCCTCCTCATTTTCCACATTACTTGGTATAGTAGGTATTATAGGCCTACTACCCAATCTTTGGTGATTCAACAACCTTGTAATCAATTAACATGTCTTTCCTTGTACAGGCAGATCCCTGACTTTGCACATATTTCAGTTGATCTACTGTCAGAATAACCAGGGCTGCCTCATTGAAGTGATCCATATTTGGCATGTTACAATTACTTTACTTTTTGATGGAGCTTAGCCTTGTGGGTGGTTTAGTTGGGCACAAGTACAGCACATGTCCGTGTAACCACTCTGCAGAAACCCTCACCGTTGCCACCAGTGTTAGACTATATTGTATGCAGTAACCCTGTGGGAGACTACACCAGTCTTGTCCTCTTGGTATTAGGTAACTCACCTATTGGTATAGGTCTGTCTATAACAGTCTTGAGTTGGCCATTGACTCTAACCTTTGCGATGGGCAGGGTGTAGAGCAGTGACACCATGGAGCTCAACCCCATCCCTATCCTGTGCAGCACTGTGAAGAGAAAAGGCCATTCTACCGAGTCAAATGCTTTGGTGGCATCCAACAGTGCCGCCACTATTGATTCATCCTGGTGAACCGCCCACATCAGACCAAACGCACTACGCAACCCATAGGAGTTGGAGCGCCTCGGTATGAATCCCAATGTTATCGGTCTGGAGCGGTGTGGTGCAGAGGTGTTCTGGTGTGGTGTGCAGAGCAGTAGCTCTACAGTTTCTATCATTGGGTGGCGAGGCAAACTCCATCTGAACATTAGCCGAGGAGTTAGACAGCAAATCCAGCAGAGCGGAGGTGGTGCACAGGTGGTCTGCTGTGGTCCGCTGCGATGGCAAGGTAGGTTTTTCTACACACTAACTTCGACTGTCCCCCCCCCCCCCCCACCCCCTGCTGTACTCAACACTTGTATCTCGCGACCGCCGGCAGCAACATAAAGTGCTAGAGAATACTGAAACAGTAAACATCCTGTGGCTGACGCTTGGTGCTTAGCCATAGAGTTTGTCGTCTGGCCCACAGGCCGTGCCAACTTTTCTTCACTGCTTTTTTCATTTTCCTTGCATCATCCACAAGCATCTGCACAAAAGGAATTTTCCTGCACACTAGTGTCTAAACAAATGACGAAACCAATGCTACGAAGTGAAATGGTTCGTGACACATCACATCAAAAACAGGTGCCACACTGCGCCGCGCTAGAAAAATATTAGCAAAGACAAGAAAAAAAACAAAGCCTTCCCCAAATTGTCATTTCAACTTTTTTCACACCAAAAGAAGTGGCCCCTCGAATTCTCATATCCACAACCATTTCAAGTGAACTTTCTGAGGAATCATTCTGTCTATTGACAACAATAACTCAATACTAAAAAAATGGTTAACCGGCAGCGTGCTATACTTGGTGGAGAAACTGATCTTCCTACAGAAGCTTGTCGCCGCAATTCCATAAAGATAGGTTTTTCGAATTTGCCAGATTTTGCTGACCTGGTCTTGCCCTCTCATTCGACTTCTACCTCTACAACAAGCCAGGAATGTCAAACTAACAGCATGTCAGAACTTGACTTGAACCTGTCATCAGTACTAATCAGTTAACCAGCGGCTTTATCCACGCTCCTGCCAAAATGGACACCCTTTCATCACAAATTGAAAAAATGGCTATGGCTCAAGAGATATCAAAACCACATTGGCTCAAATACTACTACAGACTGCTGCTAATGTTCTCTCCCTTGCAAGGGAATATCAGCCATCGTAACAAATACCATAAGGACCTCATACTCCAAAGCAAACGATCAGCCCATGACTAACATTTTCGCCCCATGCGCCTACATACATTCAATGCAGAAGATTGCCTCAGACGAAAAATGGGACTTTGAAGAGATTTTTATTCCTGTGACTCCTCCCCTGGTCATACCCCAAACCAGTTCTGTCAGAGCCATGAAGCCCATAAAGTTGGTCAAATTCAACATGCACAATATAAACAAGCCAACAATAAAAAAGCTGAAGACTGCCCAAGCCGCCTGCGTTCTGGCTGAGAATGTGCAAATAACTCACACCCCACAAACTAATGGTAAAACAGTAACCAAGAAACTGGCTAATGGCCAGATAAGGCAAGCGTTCTTGAACGGACCTCAACCCAATCTGACATCTTGGCAGACTCTGAATGCCTTCCCACATGGGCACAAGTGGTGCCATGTACAAACGAAAGCGGAATTACTGCATGCTGCTGTCTAAGTCCAGTGAACTGCTCCAAGCAATTGAGCCCAATGGAAAACAATTCAGATGGGGCTACTAACACTCTTGTATACATGTTTCTGTCCAATACGGTGTGTATAAATCCATATCAAATACCTTGACTGCGTTAGGCAAGATTGTATGCAGTACCCATTGTTAGGGAGAATTCTCAAAATCTGCTAATTCCCTTCACCTTAGAGACCCCCAACAACTTTGCTGGATTTTGAGCACTTGATTTTTTTACCTGGAGTGTGAGACCCTTTTTTCCTTCTCATGTGTTTTGAAATGTGTTGTACTCTTGTGTTTTCTTTGGTTATGGAGTTTTAGACAACTCCATAGGCATCACCTTTTCATTTGTATCACACAGCACCCTCAGCACAGTGGCACAGGGAAGCCTTTCAGGCTTTCCAAAGGTTTAAATACCTTCTCTGAGGTCAACTACTGTTTCCCAGAGAAAGTAAAGTGAAATTGACTTTTAGTCTTTTCAAATTCCTAGACCCAGCACACCCTATCTTACAATGGAGTGCTGGATGGGTTACCTAGTATCCCCTGTGTCTAGATACTCATGTAGCAGTCACATGCTACCCTTTCCTATCGAAATGGTTGGTGGCAGTGGTTTTACAACAAACTACCATGATTTTTCCCGACTGCAAACACCGGTAGCATTAAATCGCGGGAGCCATGTTTTTCAAGATGGCCTCCGAGCCCCCTTTGTTTAAACAGGTCCCAGTCTTCTTTTTTCACCCTTTTCTTTGTGGAAAGGTCCTTCTAGAGTTCTGCTCTGTGCGCCAAACCAGGTTTGGTCGCTTTGTTTCGTCGCCTTTGGAGGGCTTCGGGACTAAAGACAGCCTCTGGGGCCCGAATGTCTGGGGTGGGCACAAAGTGAGGGAGGTGCCTGAAACTCCCTGTGCTTAGTCTCCTAGGAGACCCAAATGCACTCTGGCGTGATTGGCTAGCTGACTGTCCTGCAAGGACAGCCACCCAGCTGGGTGAGTGGCAACTAGGCTGGAATGAATGGGAGGAAACTGGATAAAAGGCGAGTCTCTTGGCTTGGAAGGCAGAGTCGACAACTGGAATGAAGGAACCGAAGACTAGCTTAAAGAGGACGGCTGCTGCAACTCCTGTTGGTTTGCCCGGTGAAGCCCTTCTGTAGGTTTGAATCGCTAAATTCATCTCGACAGAGAAGCTCTGCAAGGACAACTTCTCTCTTTTTCGAGTTGGTGGGACCAATCAACTCATAAGCGGCCTGGATACCATTCTCGGAGCTGGTTGTATTTTCCTCGGTGCTGCAGGAAAGCAAATAACCAGGGAGAGGGACACCAGTTTGTGTGCTTGACTACAGCTACCAGAATTAAAGAGTTGCCAAGTGGCCGCTTTGACCACTTCCAGTGCAGTGCAGGAGTCCCCCGACGTCCTTCCTCTTGTCCCCACGACTGAGGCTCAGGAACAGCGAGATCTGCAGGAACAGAAGTCTTCAGCTGCATCTTTTTCTTCATTGTAAGGTACTTTGAAAACCCGACCGAGAGAACTTACTGCTCACTGAGATAGTGCTTGGAACTTTGGCAACTTGCAGGCCTAGTCAGCTTGTGACCCAACATATGAATCTTTCTTTTACAAACTACTCCTGAGAACTTTGGCAAAGATTTTTCCGTTTAACTACCAGAACTGCTTTATCCTATACAAGACTTTATCCCATTGACTTTGGCTTAACCTATTGCATTGAATCAGCTCCTCGGGTGAACTCAAACTATTTGCACTGTCTAAAAGTAACTCTAATATTATTTTTATTAACCTATGCCTTTTTGCTCCTCTTTCACAGTAGTTTAAATGCCTCGGACCCGTACTGTGTAAAGTACTGAAGTATATTGTTGTGTGATATAGATTGCCTCCTTCTAGTGAATGTTTTATAACTGACGTTGAATAAATTAATAAGTGTTTAACAAAGAAACCTTGAGTGCAAGAGTTTATTTGAATACTTGTGATTGTAGACCTCTGTGTAACACCCTTACAGCATACATTCCCTTTTGAGATGCGCCTGGCTGCTCAGCCGCCAAAAACTGTGTAGTACAAACTTATACCAAAGGTTGGTTTTGCTTACACCTGTAGTCCTAGTTGTGTAGTGGTCTCAAAGGGTACTGCATACAAACACTGCCTAACACCCGTAGGGTGCACTACAACAACCCTGACCACCTGGCAGTAGTATCCCAACCTTTGGTACTAGTCTGCACTACACAGGTTGGTAGTGTGGACGAGTAGCCAGGCTTATCTCGAGTGGTCAGTGTGAGCTGTATGGGAGTTAGAGGTTCACAGTGACAAGTATCCAAGCAAGCACTAACCTAACACCTATGTGGAGGGAAGAGGATTAGGAGCCCTCTTTTTTGCACAACCTCTATATATTTAGGAAAAACCTAAATCTGTAAACAAAACAGTGCCAAGGGGCTTAAATTGGTCCTTTTCACAGTGTCCCAATGCCTGCGGCGTTAGTCACCCATTATTGATTGGATTCCAGACGCGTTTATGAAAAATATATCATTTATTAATTGTCATTCTTAAAAAAACTTTGAGTTAATTCGTCGTCATTAAAAACAATAACCAGATAACTGGTATAAAGTGTAACTGCTAGTAGCATGTACCTCTTCACAATTGGAGGTAAAACAGCAGAACAGATAGACAAAATATGTATAGGATAATCACCATAGATACCAAAAATGTATAATAATAAACCGTGTGAAAACCAGGAGTGAATAAAGAGTGGGGTCACTCCAGGGTAGTGTGTAAATGTGACTCAAATCAGCCTAGTCACTCACTACATTCATTCTAATTCAAATTCAGACATTCTCATTCATACATTCATCATTTTTCCAACATGTTTCTTTCTGAGCGTGTGTGTAAACAAAAATAAACAAATTCTTCAGGGGTGGTCTGCCGTCTACCAGAACCAAAAATCACCCATTTCTGATGTTGGTGAGGATACATAACATGAAATAATCATTACAATCAGATCATTATAAATACCAGAAGGTAAAAAACACAATAACAAATGCAGTGGCTATAATCACATGTACATGTGAATTGGTAATCCAAAAAACTCTTTTCTTGTCCATTAAATGATCCAAAAAAGTGTTTAGGACTCAACAGCAGGGGAGGAACTCCATATCTGAAAAGGGAACAGATCAGGGTAAGGAGGAAGTAATGCCCTGTTTATTCATTCTCTACTCAATAGAAAGAAATGAACATTAGAGTTTGACCCAGTTACTAAATAGTGGTCAACAGGTGATAAACTGTCTGAACTGGCAGTTTTATCACTAAGTGTGGTCTAAAAGGAACATGAAAACGGTGACACTCGATAGGCCTCAGCACATACAATCTGGCAGTACTGTAGAGCGTGGACGGAAAACACTGTTCAAAGTACTACCTAGAGCGGGAATGGGTAAGTGAAAAACTTTTTAAACGACACTATTGTACAGCCTGGTACTCAATATGCTACATTACTCAAGATACTTCCTAAAGCAGGAGTAAGTAGAGCAACACGATTGTTAACGGTGCATATTTGCATTACGGAACTAAATATTTTCACATCAGAAAATGGAGCTTCACAAAAGGAGTGCAGAAAAAGTCGTCCGAGTTGATTGATATGACTCTATATTCATGCAGTCGAGTTACATCGAACACCCTTGGTTGTTCTGCAACAGAGGGGCAAAAAGGAAAACGGAACGCGTCCTTGTCAGTGTGTTTCAAGGCCATTAGAAATACACACAGTAATGGTGTAATAGACTGCTTACCATTCTTTTTGCAATCATAATCGCGCGGTGTATAAAGTAATCTACTATCATTTCCCATTGCGTTAGAAATGTTGGGGCTTACATCAGCGGGACCCAGGGCAGCTGTCCAGTAGCTCTTCCTGTGTTCATAAGTAGTCAGTATGCTACAATGCTTACACACAGGATACACACAGTGTGCTACAAGCAAACACTTACACACAGGATTTCTTGTTAAAACAATTGTTAATTTATTTACCAGTCAGTTAATGTAATCCTTCTTCAGAAGGGAGCACTGTTAAACACCACACACATACTTCAAAATTTACAATCTTCGTTCAGAATCGGTGAATACCCATTTGGGATGGCATATAGCGTAGACCTACACCCTCAGGTGACTTCAATTGCTAGGGTGCTGTTGACATTAATGTATAACTGTTGGCTTTCAGAATTAGTTAAGAGCAAGTCAAAGGGAAAGATTATCAGAGCAAGCAAGATGCCACAAATATTTCTTAAGCAGGCAAATACTTTAAGATCCCCCAATAAGAGTCATTCAGTTAAAACAGGCTAAGCCAAAGTCAATAAACAAGAGTCTAGATAGGCTGAAGCACTTCTTTGAAGTTAAGTAGAAAAGTCTTTGCACAATGTTTCAGAAGTCTTTGAGGAAAAAGATGAATCAATGTAGGTCGACAAGCTGTTAGACTTGAGTATTAGAATATGCAAGCAACTCTACAGCAAGAGGTAAGTTCTTAGACTTTGTACAATACCTTTAAAATGAAGAAAAGATGCATCTGATGACTTCTGTTCCTGTGCAGCTCTGCAGATCTCACTGTTCCTGGGCCTCGGTCGTGGGGACAAGAGGGAGGACGTCGGGGGACTCCTGCAATGAACTGGGACGGTCAAAACTTGCAACCGGCAAACTTCACTTTCATTGGCCGTGCATTTACCGCAAATAGCAACACTGCGTTTCCTGGCTGTCCAGATGGACTTTCCTTGCTTCTGGGGTCCCGCACTCTGAGGGGGCTCAGGCTCGGTCAGTCCTGCTTCCTGGGAGTCAGGAGATTCTTCCTTGAGCTCTTGGCCAACTTAAAAGCAACGCACACAAACTGGTGTTCCTCTCCCCGGCTCTACGGTTTCCAGCAGCAACTCTGGAAATTCAACCGGCTCCGAGATGGATGTTCAGGTGGCTTACTTTGGAGTTGATCGGTCCCACCAACTCAAGGTGAGAAGACGTTTTGGCTCTGCAGCAGGGCTCCACTGGGCAAACCAATGGTCCAGGAGTTGCAGCAGACATCCTCTTCAAGTTATTCTTCATTTCCTTTGTCCAGTTGTCGACTCTGCCTGGCATGCCAAAAGATTCGCCTTTTATACAATTCTCTCCCTTTCATTTCAGCATAGCCGTAGCTCACCCAGCAGGGTGGCTGTCCTTGCGGGACAGTCAGCCAGCCAATGAAGCCAGAGTGCATTTTGGTCTCCTAGGAGACTAAGGACAGGGAGTTTCGGGCACTTCCCTCCTTCATTTCCTGCCTACCGCAGACACTCAGGCGTCGGAGGCGGTCTTCACTCCTGAAGCCCGCCAAAGGCGAATGAACAAGGGAACCAAACCTGGTTTGGCGCACGGAGCAAAACTCTAGAAGGACCTTTCCACAAAGAAATGGCGAAAAAAGACTGGGACCTGTTTTTACTGAGGGGGCTCAGACGCCATCTTGAAAAACATGGCTCCCGTGATTTAACACTACAAAGTTGCTGGGGGTCTCTATAATGGATCTCTAAGGTGAAGTTATTTGGCACATTTTTGAGAGTTCTTCCTAATACTGCGCCCCTCTGAATTTAAAAGGGAAGGTTTTTCTGGTGAAAAAGGTTCTATCTCCTATGAAGGGATGCCCATACAGTATGGAGGAAAGGGGACTAAGAGTATGTTAGTTACTACGGTGAGTAACTTGTAATTTCTGTCGAAGAGCCAAACAGACGTAAAATCTGGGGGCTTCTACAAAAATACATAAGACCGACGCTTCCATAAAAGGCAGCAACAAATCAGAAATAACTATCCTGTGGGATTTACGAACAACTATGGAACAGTCCAGGATAGACTTAATAGGCTGCCTTTTTCTGGCAGTCGAACAAACTGTAAATGGGGCAAATTGACCTTGTGCCTTAGACCGCAAACTAAACTGGTTATTGTGGAATACACATGGTTTCCACTCATTCTTCATTCATCCAGAGGGGTTGGAGACCATTATAGCTAGCAGCATGTTTATGCTGCAGCAAATTTGGTGCTCAAATTCTTTTAGTATAAACAGTTTCAAAATAATCCAAAACCGTGCACTTCCCTCAAGTAGAGGCCATACAAGTGGAGGCCTCCCCATTGGTGCTAGACTAACACACTCACTCCTGCAGTTGCCCGATAAACTCACATCGCCTCATGTACTATCAGCAATACTCCAGGTTGCAAATGAGAATCCAGCTCCTATCCTGATACTAAATGTATACAATCCTCCTGGAAACATACAGACCACAGATATACATGCTGCAATTGATGAAATAATTACACAATGGCATATGGTGTATGCCTCGGGTGCCATCTTCCTCATGGGTGACTTAAATGTCAGTCTTGTTAAACAACCACTGTCATTGTTGGGGAGAATTCCCATTTCTGTGCTAATTCCCTTCAACCTTAGAGGCCTCCAGCTCTTTTGCTGGACTTTAGGACTTTATTTTAAGCCTGGAGTGAGGTGAGCCCTTTTTCTCACTCATGTGTTTTGACCCGATTTGGATTATGTGTTTGCCTTGTTTTTGGAGTCTGACAAACTCCATAGCCATCTACTTTTTGTATGGTGACATGCAGCACCTAAAGTGCAGTGTCAGAGAAATCCTATAGATTGCTCATAAGGTTTAAATAACTTTTCTTGTGTGAACTACGGTTCCCAAAAATATTAAAATGAAATTGACTTTACTTACCTTTTCTCTTTGTTGGTCCAGCACACACCATCTTTTGTGGAGTGCTGGGGGGTTACTTAGTAACCCCTTATCCTATCTACTCATGTCAAAAAATGTAGTTTACCCTCACTACTTTAAATGGCTGGGGGCAGTGGTTTAATTTTCCTACCATTGTGCTTTTTTACCGCAGGCTGAATCCTCAGCTGCAGTATAGCACCCATGGGTAACCATTTTGTCAAAACGTCCCAGTCTTTTTTTTCTCCCTTTTCTCTTTGTGAGGTCTTTTATTGGTGTGTAACTGCGCGCCAAGCCCGGTTTCAGTACTTTGTTCATTTGCTTTTGGCAGCTTCAGTACTGAAACTCGCCTCTGGCTACAGTGTGTCTGGAAGTGCAGGAAGAGAGGGAGGTTCCTGAAACTCCCCTCACTTTTTCTCTTGGAATGCCTGAATGCACGCTGTCCTGATTGGCTGGCTTTCCTTTCAGGACAGCCACCCTGCTGTTTGAGTGACAGCCTAGTCTATGCCCTAATTTATTACAAGTTCCTTCTGGTCGGCGACCTCTTAACCCCAGCTGTGATGCGCATGGCTTTTACAAGAACATTTCATCAATATGATAGAGAGATCAACCAATTTCCTTTGAACCAGTGATAACAAGTCTGGGTTGATAAGATGTTTGATGTCCCTGGTATTTCTCGTTTTACGCTAATCTATTATAACTACCATTTCAGCTCAGAGGGCCTCTGGCCACATCCTGGTAAACCATTTTCCACCTCTGCCCTTAGGAACATCTTGCACTGTATTTATTACCTGGCCCCAAGTCAACCCTGCCATGTGGCCAGACTTCCCTCGTCACTGAATAACAAACTCCCATGTTCTCAGGAAGATTACATCTCTTATCCACAACAGTTCCAAGTTGTAAAATTATGAACTGCTAGCTCTTCATTTCATCCATGCAGTTAGAAGCCTTAGCCCATTATTCGACCTCGATGAACCAACTCTCCTGGTCAGTTAATCTTGGCAACCCAGGTTTCTGCAGTTTACACAAACTCCATCTTTGAGAGACCTGCAGTATACAACCTACCCATGTTTTAACGGTAGGCAGTGATAAAATTGCGGCAAAAATGTTGCCAGTACAAAAAATTGCAGTAAAAATGCAGTGGTTTGACCCGTTAAAGGTGTACCCATTACACCATTTAAGGGGAGCAGGGGTTGGGGGGGGGGGTGTCCCCGCTCCCCTTAAATGGTGTAATGGGTGCAGGGGTGTCCCCCGCATCCTTTACATGGATTGCGGCAGCAAAACCACAGCCTTTTTGCCGCAATATTTTGTGTACACAGCCATTTCTGCTGCGATTTTAACACATGGAACCGTATTAACTATGTACCCCCATTTCCCAAGTGTCCCAAACACATTTCCCTGAAAACCCCTTTGCATAGGTCTGTGCACATATCAAGCGTACTGTGTCCCTTCGCAGTGGTTTCCTCAACCGCAAATCTTTTCTTGCGTATGCATATAAAGCCCCTCACTTGCCATCTTTAGGCACAACATTTCACGCCACACAACTACCTTGTGTTCACACTGTATCTGCATACTTCGCATTATGCTGCTACGTGTATGCACATATAAAATGTATCCACTATATCCAAAATAACACTAATAGTAACACTCGTCCCATTCTCACTAACTATACCAGATACATGACAGATTGCAACATCGCGTCTACCCCACTTACCAATACGGCACGTGCAACGCAAACCCTTCTTTCCCATTGAAGCCATTATCGACCATCGCACCATTATGCATCCAATTGTGCTATTCAGTCAAAAGAACCTTACCTTTCACGCCTAGAGCATACTCAACTCTCGGCACAGCGGCTATTTTAGCTTTTATTGCGAATGTGCCTTTAGATGCCATTTGCAAAACTGCTACTTGGATACACATTCACGAGGTGACACACAGGTGGGTCAGGAGGTCTTAAAACATGTTTTTGCAGCTGTACTTTCATACAACCCACCACCTTCTCCAGGTACTGGTCGCTAGTCTATGCAGAGCATGCAATTCTAAGCAAATCTGCACGCCTTAGAAGGCATACATAATTTACCATAATAGTTTGTGATGCTTGCATCTACTTAGACTCAAATGCACCCAGTTGAATCTTCATAGACAACTAACACATTTCTATACTTCCTGTACTCGCGCATACACTACATGCTTCCTCATGTCAGGAACAACACTACCTGAGGGACCTCGACAAGTTATGGACCATGGGTACAGTACAGGTAATACGGATAGTATTACAAACCTGCCGAGCCAACGTCCCTTTTCGAACTTCGAAAACAAATTATGCAATTCTCTGCATCTAACACTAGATGTCGGCCAATACAAAGCATGTGATTCTAATCAGATACAAGCATCAGAAATAAGATTACATTAAGTAATGTATGCCTTTATATACTTACTGCCTAACATTTGGACTAATTGCCGCCCTACACCACACTTGCACCTTTCCTGAGACTAAGCCTTAACTGCTCACTCACCTACCTTGATTGGATTTTGGCTAACCTCGGGCTCTTCCCGGTTCACCATAAATAGGGCAGCCGCGCGAGATGGTCCGGCTAGACACCTGTTAGAAGAGTTGTCCTAAAGTCCCTCTTGGAGGTAAGACTTTAGTAAGCTATCCCAGTGGTTTGTAGATTCCCAACTCTTAGTATCAGTTTGTACTACGCAGAGACCTTGGTAGAGTGACAGAGCAGTCAGGCTTAAAAGGAAGATGTGAGCTGTAGGTACAGTGAACCTAGCTACTCATGCACATCAAAGAAACACTTAAAACAATATTTTGATATACTTTTATGTTTATTATATTTGCACAAGTCACTGTTAAATACTTAGCACAATAAACCAACACACAGGTATACTTTACAATACTTTCAAAAGGCCACTTAGTTGATAGTTGCTGAACGCGCACAATTGTTACAGGAGTTTGACGGGTCTACCGTGCAATCAGTAATGCGCACCCACGATTGTATTTAGTCAGCATACACATATGAGTGATTTTTGTCAAGGAAAACAGTTCGTTGGTGGTATCCTAGCAGAGCTTCATGTTCTACAGGCGTTTTCCCTGCACAGCAAGTCTTTTGAAATCCAAAACGCTACCCTAACCAAAAAAAGCAGTTTGTAGAGGCTTAAAGTCTTGAAAAGCAGCAAAAGTCAAAGGTTCCTGTGGATACTTTCTAGTCTCTAGGAAATGATGCAGGAAGGCTTAACCAATGTTGGAGATTCTGTTAAAGGGCTCGCTAAGGAGACACAAGCAGCGGCTTGAGTCCGAGGTAAGAGGGGGACTGATGGGGCCCCTAGGGGACCCTCGCGTATGGAAACGAGGCACCACACACGAACTGATACGGCAGACACGAGGTTGTATTCCCAAAAGCTAGGGTTTATTGCAAAGCAAATAGTCTCAGTTGGCCAACTGGGTCTCACGCCCCGCGACGTCTCTCCCCAGACCCCGAGGGACGCAAGAGAGCGAGAGTTTTACAACAGTTAGATATATACAAAGCAAGCATCTTACAATCAGCGGTGACATATTCAATACCGCCCATAATGTATTTCCTTTGAATTGGGTTTGACGATTGACAATTGTGAAGAGTATGACACCTTCAGACATTCATTTAGCAACACTTTGCAATTTTGTGAGCCTGCAGACACAATTCTTTCTTTTAGAGAACACATTGCTCCTGTTCTTGCAAGCAAGCTGCGTGCAAGGGAGACACATTCCAGGCCTCGCTTTCTTCTAGTTTCTATTTGTTTACTATGGGTCAACTCGTTCTCCAGGGCTCTACAGGGCTCAGGGAAAGGGGGGCCGCAAAGAAGAGCATAATTCAAGCCATTAATGGTTAGTTTAGCTCATTTCTACCGCATGAGCGAGACTAGCTGGCACCTGTGTAATGATTAAATGCCTTGTTGCTTACTTCCAAGGTTTTGTGAGGGAGGAGACTGGGCATTTCTGTCTGGGTCGCCTGCGTTATATTTCAACAAGTATCTTGCGGCCTTACTCTATGCATGAACAATAATGTAATGGTGGAAAAGAAGCTTTCAGCAAAGCAGTTTCAACAGAAGGCAAGAAGCGAAAGTCAAAAACAAAATGACGATTTCTATCACATCAAAATGGACGCACTTTAGTCAAGCTTATGAGTCTGTACTACTAATACCGAACACATGAGGCGGTTGGTCTAAGGCCAACAGAATACATTGCTTCTGTTGAGGGGTATCTACTTTTTTCTGGACTGACAAACCCTCCTTTTGGCCGTATGCCAAACGCCTCATCCATACGTTGCATCCTCTTCCAACCAAGTATCTGATTCTGAATTTTGCATACTACTAGTTTCCTCCTCGTTATCAATATTGATTGACATGAATTCTTTTACTGTCTTCATTTCATTATTCATTTGAATATCTGTTTTAGTAGTGTTCTTTTTTGTTATTATCTGTACACACTCCTCACTTATTTCAGTGCAAGTTATAGGTAAGCAGTGTATACAACATGTCATAAATATTCCTAGCACTGCTACTAGGATCACAACTAATTTCCATCCCCATGAGCGTAATACTTCCCAGAACCAGGAGCTTATGTTCAATTCCCAAATTCCTTCTGGGGGGTGGAGGTCAGAGCTCAAAACGTTCAACTTTCTTATTACTTCGAAAATCGTAGGGGAAGAGTCGCTTACAAATACGCAACATGCTGATCCCACGATTTTACAAACTCCCCCACGATCAACCAGAATTACATCAAGAGCGATCCTATTTTGGAGTGTCATTAATCTAATTCCTTTTTCCTCTGTCCTATTTTATAAAATATCCGTTGTCCCATTTATTGTTTTCTCTAATATTCTGGACAGTTGTCTTATATTATAAGAGTCTATTGCTTGGGCCCAAAATGGTATAAATGATTTTGCTATGTCTTCCGCGATCAAACCTCCTTCCTCATCTCGCCGTGGTCTTGACATGGACAATTTGGCTATGTCTGCTCTTTTTGAAAGAAACACTCCCGGGAACAGAAGGCCCAAATAACAAGTACCTCCCCAGTTTCTAGGTAGCCAGGGATAAGCTTTTTCTCCACATATGAAATAAACCGGGTCACCTAGATATACTGGTTCTATCTACCTCTCTATCAAGGAATGCTATATTCATACATCTAGTGAATGTCCCCACTGAATAGGAGCCCTTCTTCCTTAGGCAAAACTGGACGGAGCATGGACTGTAATTTACTGTATAGGAAGGGGGCACAGTCTTTATTCCCTTCTAGGTTCATATGAAACGTGATTACAGATGATTTATTTGGCACAAATAATCTCTCGTGGCATAGCAACTGGTGTTATCAATCGTGCTTTATGAAATATGGAGCAGCTTACAGGTTTCATAATTATTTCCTCAAATTCATTCATGTTTGTTCCAATTGACCCGTTTCACTTTTGTTCCATCTCCCGTAATATAATGCACTCAAGGTCGCGTAGCATGCAAAACTCAATGGCAGTGGCTGCACATACCAACCTATTCCCTTACCACCATGCTGTGGCAAGTGGGCACACACCCAACAATTGTTTTTTTCTCAAAATCGATTGAGTCATATTCATTATTAGCAGTAATGTGTTATTCCCATATCCTTCCCCGTGTCTCTCTTCCATTGGGGACAAAGTGTAAGTAATCACATGGACCGGGCTTTCAGTAGTGTAGATGTTTCTAACAGGCAAGAGCACTTCTAATGGGTGTATTTCTTCTAAATACCATAATACCAGTACTGTCATTATTGGGGCTAATATAGTCATCACACACGACTATTAAGCTCAGCATACAATTTTTTCGGCAATCTTTTTTTTTGTAACCTTCCAGGCTCTATATTTAACTTATCATTAGCAGTGGTGCGGGAGGGGGCAAAAGCTGGTGCCAGCATTTATTCTCGCGGTCCTTCAGCAATGTTCGTCGTGAATATCTTTTATCGTTGCACTTGTTCAAATGTCAATAAGTTTGGAAATGTCAACAGTTTGTTCTGCCAATTATCAGCAGCCTGGATTGCTATACTTTGGGCAAGATTTCTGTGCATCTGCACATTGCTCATAGAACTCCAGAGCAGTTATCAATTGCCTTTGTACCATATGAGCCCCTCTTGTCCGTGAGGGGTGATCTTCACATGGATTTTTAGCACCGGCGAGCCGCGTTCTTGAGCTGACCGATTTTGCACAACCCTCATGCCGCTCTCCCCAAGGCCTCCGGTTCCCACTTCATCCGTTTTTTGGGAAACAGAGGCAACAAAGATCAAACAAAATGAGGATTTGATCACTCCTTCTTCCGAGGCCGTAAATTATACCACCTCGCTCCTTGTATCGTGTGATCAATGAATAGTGTGGGTACACTTCCAGACTCAGGCTCAGCCTGCGGCGCGATGTCAGATGATGGGCGCCAGAGTGATGATTCATGCTTTGTGTCAGCCAGCAGTGATGCAGGTTCTGCTGGACAACATTGGGGCACCCTTTGCCCTTTCTCATTTATAGCAATTTTTTCAGGCTTCATTTCAGGCTTTATATCAGGATCAGACAGATTTTGTGGCAAAGAACTGGCCGCAATGTCTTTCTTATCTGCGGCCTGCTGTCTCTCTTTGGTCGTCTCGATCAGGCAGTTTTTTCAACGGCGGTGGGACGTTTTTAGCATGCGTTGTATGGATTCGCGCCTTCCTCCCGTCCACACGGATTGCAGTCTGTGTTGCCAAGAGTATCTGGTAGGGTCCACGCCACCTGGGTCAAGCGATGACTTTCTTTCAAAATTCTTCGGTAGAACCCACTCTCCGGGTTCCAGTGAATGCCCCGGACCAGTGTATTTGACGGGAAGAGCCTTGTGCACCTGCTGATGAATCAAATGCAATTTCTGTATTAAGAGGTTACAATAAGTACTGAGCACAGGATATTCTACCTCTCAATTGCTTTGGCTGTGGTGCGCACACACATTTGCCAGCCTTCCCATTACGATCTCGTACGGGGAGAGCCCAGTTCTTGCCAGCACAGATGTGCGCATGCACAGTAGCGCTAGCAGTAATGCGTCTACCCAAAGCAACTTGTTTCCTGCACATATTTTACTAATTTTGGCCTTTAATATGCCGTTTTGGCGCTCAATAAAACCGGCACTCATGGGGTGTCTGGCGCAATGCAATCTCTTGTCAATCTGGAGACCTGCGCAAATCTGTAATACCAATGCGCCCACAAAATGCGGGCCATTATCTGACCATATGACCCGGGGCAGACCGAACCGTGAGAAATATTCCTTCAGCATTACTTTTGCATTGCTCATGGCGGTGCAGTCTTTTAATGGATATGCTTCCACCAACTTACTGAACGCACACACAACCACTAAAACGTACTTCAAGTTTTGGCACCGCTCCATCTCTATGAAATCAAAATGGATTACCTCAAATGGCATAGAGAGAGGGCCAAAACTGCCTGTTGGAGTCACTGTTCCCTTCCCCACATTGTCTTGTAGGCACGTAATACAATTTTGTACCAGCCTCTCTGCATTTTTCTTTGTGTGTTCTGCCATACTGTGGCTAAATGTTGGACTATCTTTTTAGCAGAACTGTGTGTAGGACTGTGGGCCATTGTGACCATTGCGGTTAGTTAGGAGTTGGGCAGCATCCAATTTGTACTTATTTTGTCCACCCAGCAACCTTCTAGATCTAATTCTGCAGAGCCCTCAGCCCATTCTTGTATTTCGTCAACAGTAGCTTCTGCCTGCATCTCTTTTACAGTCGCAATTCCATTTTCTATCATGCAGGTCACTTCCTCTGACTGTACTGTCAACATTTTGGTATTCAAATCAGTGGCAGTTTGCTTTGCAATCCTGTCTGCAAATGCGTTTCTCTCTCCCACTTTAGATGTTACTTTTTTATGCACCTCGCATTTCACTATTGCTAGGCGCTTTGGAACACCTAAGTGCAGATAGTAATCGTACAATCAAAGGACCATGTTGAATTCTTGTTCAATGTGATGTCAAGAAACCCCTCTCAGCCCAGAGTCGGCCAGAGTTATGTACGACGCCAAAGGCGTATTGGCTGTCTGTAATTATGTTTACACTCAGATTTTCAGATATTTCGCAAGCTCTGGTTAACGCTATTCGTTGTAGGGGATTCTTTTGATTTCAACAATACTTTTTTGTGTCGTGATAGCATAGGCAGCAGTTGATGTGCCATCAGGTAATTTAAAACGGGAGCCATCACAAAACAGTTCTCCATCTGGCTCTTTTTGTGGTGTATCTGTTAAATCAATTCTTCCTTTTGTTTCTTCCTCAGTGAGCATTAAACAATCATGGGGAGGTGATTCATTCTAACCTAATTATACCTTGGGCAGTGGCATTAATTCTGCAGGATTCAAAGCGCTACACCTCATAATTTGGATGTGTGGCGCGAATAGGACAATTTCATAGCTAATCAATCTAGCAGAAGTGAGGTGTTGCATCTGCGTTCTATTTAATAGAACGTCTATGGCATGTGGCGCCATCAAAATTAAGGTGTGGCCCAGCACCATTCCTTCAGTTTGTTTCACTGACGCAGCAGCCGCTGCAACACCTCGCAAACAATGTGGTAATGCGCGCTACAGGGTCCAGCGCGGAAGAAAAATAGCCACATGGTCTATTTCTTCCACCTTGTTCCTGTGTCAAAACAGCCAACGCACAGCCTTCATTCTCATGCACAAACGATCTGAAAAAATGTTCATAGTTTGGTGTGCCCAAAACTGGGGCGGGACACAATGTAGTTTTGAGCAGATCAAATGCTCTGGCATTCTTCATTCCATTGCAAAGGCATCACAGCATCCTTCTTTGTCAATGCCACCTTTGGCTTCACAATCCACTGCCGGCAATAGGAAGCCATGCCTATTATAGCTCTGACTCCTTTCTGCGTTTTTGGAATAGGCATACCAGAGATACTCTCTATCCTCTCTGGTGTCCATCTCCTCCCCTCTCTCGAAAGTAGTTAGCCCAAATAAGCCACCTCCTTTTGACAATATTGGAATTAAGAGTGGATTGGGTCCTCCAATGTATTCCATATCTTTGACAGTAATCCCCACAGCTGTGCTGCAGTGATTACTTTCAATGATATGGAATACGTCGCCGGACCATCCCATCGAAAGAACGTTACCAGGTAAGAGGGTAACTTGTTCTTCTTTAAGCTCGCTTTATGGCCATGCACTGCTAAGTGTGACAATAATAAAACAGTACTTTTTTTTATAAATCTCCT
Source organism: Ambystoma mexicanum (assembly GCF_040938575.1). Taxonomy (NCBI): domain Eukaryota; kingdom Metazoa; phylum Chordata; class Amphibia; order Caudata; family Ambystomatidae; genus Ambystoma; species Ambystoma mexicanum. Next base: position 106,207,645 of record NC_090938.1, on the reverse strand, counting down.
CTGTATCAGCAGCAATCAATAGATAATCTATATATTGTAAAAATACACAACCTGCTGGTAATTCTAGCATATCTAGCTGTTCTTTCAATGCCCTGCTGTAAATACTCAGACTCTCTGTATAGCCCTGCGGAATGCGCGTGAATGTAAATGATCGTCCTCCTAATGTAAAGGCCAATAAGTATCTACTTTCCTTGTGTACTGGAATGCTGAAGAATACATTCTTCAAGTCTATAACACTAAAATATTCTGCCGAGGGGGGTATCATTGTCAAAATCGTGGTGACGTCTGGGACCAATGGGAATTGAGGGTCAACCACTTTGTTTAATGCGCGCAGATCAATTATGAAACAATACGATATTTCATTACCTCCTTTCTTATACACCGGGAGAATGGGGCTGTTAGATGTGCTGCCTGTAATCTCTTCAATCACCTCCAATTTAACAAATCTGACACAATACGTTTCAATCCTTTTTCTCCCTCTATTGAAATGTTATACTGTGGAATACGTGGCAACGTTACTCCCTCTTTTAGAACAATTTTTACTGGTTCGATTTTCAAGCATCCCACATCATTCATCGCCCATATGCAAGTTGGCACTTCCCTCAACTCTCCCGGCAAAGGTTTGGACAAAAATTCTGACACTGATACATTCTGTGGCGAAATTGTCAAGAACACTCCATCAGGAGTGCAATGGATAACTGCACTCAGTTTTTTCAATAAATTTAATCCCAAAAGATTTTCCCCACAATTTTCTGTTAAGAGAAATGGACAATATTCAGTGAATGGACCTAATGTTACTTGTACTGATTGGGACACTGGATTGATTACTGGGGTACCTGTGAACCCTACTGAAATATTTTTTTGCCCTGACGGTGGTATTTCCGGAACCAAGTGATGGTCTATCGAGCACTTTTGCGCCCCTGTGTCTACGAGAAAGCTGTGCTCTCTATTCCTGACTTTCATTTCTACGCAGGGTCCTTTTTGATTCACAGGAATAGACACTGGTTTCGACCCCTGTCTTGGGCTGTCCTATTGAGGAAACGCATCATCCGATGTGTAGTCACTACTATAATACGTATTGGGTTGTGTATCAAAAATGTTTCCGCCCTTACCTTTATTTCGCTCACTCTGATTTTGGCTAAAAGCAGTCTGATTTTGAGCTTGGTTTTGATTTTGAGTACCATTTCCTTGATTATTCTGCTGCTGCTGCTGCATATTGTTTCTATTCTGTCCATTTGTTCCTGGGTGTCCCCTATGCTGTCTTCTGACCATACCCATTCCTATTTTGTAAATGTGTACATTGCGCTCTCCAATGACCCTCTTCTCTACAATACGCACACTGATTTAGTCCCAGAGGCCCTCCATGCATGTTCGAATTACTTCTCCCTTGTGCGTTTCCCCTTCCTCTATTGTGTCCCGCCACTTGCTGAAGTAACACCCTTGTTTTCAAATTCAACCTATCCTTTACCTCTTTCTCTTTCTCTGTATTCACTCTGTTCTCATAATATTGGGCCATATGCAATGCTAATGTTTTGCTTGCCATGCACTTTCTGATGTCATTAAGTTTTGAATTGGAGGTATTAACCCTCTTACATATCCACAAATAGTATTTTGCCTGCCTCTGTGCTTACATTCTGTCCACTAAAATCCGTAAATACTTCCTCAAATCTATTAAAATAATCTGTGGATAACTCATCCTTGCCCTGAACACATGCAGTTATTTTGTCCTATACAATTCTTTTTTCTGGGACTATTTCCTTCCATTTTTGTATTATTCGTGCCGGTAACGCTGCCATATTTGGCGATGGTTTTTCGCCCGCTTTTCTACTCTTATCCTCTGCTACTAAATCTTCCCAAGTGGCACCATAGGCCACCTCATCATTTACTTTCCTTATTTGTTTCCATATATCTGCTGGCACTACTACTGGGAATTATAAGTCTATATCATTCATAGTGAACATGGACGATCTCAAATAGGACTCTATTTCCTTATAAAATCCCGCCGGATTCTTCCTTAAATCAGGAACTGTCTGCTTTTATATTATTCACCTCTTGTCTGGAGAAAGGGACATGCACATATTGTGCTGTATAATGTGCTTCTGTTACCTGCGCTGGTTGATTGCCTACTGCAGGTATCTCTGCTCTTGGCACAAAAGTAGGTGGGACTTCTCTCATAGGAAATGCTGCACTTACTTTTCCTCCCCCCACTCTCATATGCAGTACTATTCCCAAATCAAGTGATAAGGCTGTTTCTCCTGTTCCACGTTCTAACGCTTTCTTGTATATCGCCATCAATTCTGGGGGGGGGACTAGCTTTCTTATCTATATCTTTGTCTTGTAAATACTCAACCATTGTCTGCAGTGCTTTTCTCTTCATTGATCGAATATCTCATGTATTTCCATCGTGGGAATACTAGGATCTGTAATCCATTTAAACACCTCTCGTATACATATTTTTAGTTTTTCACTCGCCTGCCTTGACGGCAGAAGAAATCGCCACTGCACATATGGTACCGCCTCCTTCCTATCCTTCCTTACATCTTTATTCCTATACCCTGGCATGGCAAACATTTCAGCATATGCATCATCAAATTCATTTTTAAATTCAAAAAGCCTGTCTACATGTTCTTTTATTTCTTCATCTCTCTCTCTACATCGTGCCAAAGCATTCAAATCCCGCAACTGCTGTGGCGGTACCCTCCCAATTAACAGCTTCCATCTCTCCATTAAATATTCCCCCATGCATTCCAACAATACCTGTCTTTCATTGTTCCTCCTGAAATCATACATCAAATCCAGCGTCAACATTTCATCATTCCTGTCTATATACATCGCTGCCTGTTCTTGCAACTCCCGTTTTCTCTCCTTACTAATCGCACTACGGGTCTCTCTAGTGCATTCTTTGTCCCGTCCCCTCTCTTCTCGCATCATCTTCTCTTCTTTCAGTGAGTTCAAGTTCAACAGGCGGATGTGCGAATGGGACAACTGGAACGGGAAGTGACTGCTGCGGTGCTGAAGTTCCGGGCCGCAGCGCTGCTGACGGGCTAATGGGAGGTGCCGATTGTATGATCTGTGGCTGTGCTGGGGTCTGAACAATAGGGAGGGGCTGAGCAACTGAAGGGGGCTTAGCAATAGACACTGGTGCAGTCCTTTTAGTCTCTCTGTGGGCGCTCTTGCCTTGTTTCAGTTAATATTTTGTTTATTAACTTATCTGATGAATGCAACTCTTGTGGATATATCTTACCTATACTCAACTGACCACATCTGTCTGATTTTCTCAAATTTTCATCCCACTCCTTCTCCCTTTCTTTTTCTCTTTCTGTTTTTGACTTATGCCTGCGCGCATTCTTCTCTCTGCTTTTCCAACGAAGCATAGCTTCCTTCCTCCAGTCTCTAAGGACATCAAATGCCGCAGGACGTGTTTTCTTTTTCAACACTTTTTCCAAATCTATCCTCAATCTCAAAACTCCCATGGTTCGGCCATTGTAAATCCTGTGTCTGGTTTGCCTATGCCAAATTTCACAAAACATCACCGCCCCTACACCATACTTCACATACATCTCATACGCCAGCGACCCCACGGGTGGCGCGACCTGGCCAGTTTCCAAAGATTGTCTACCGCAGTGGAAAAATCCCACTAAGCAGGTGGACAATACCCCAGGCATGTTTTAACCTTCCCCTTGGCTAATTAACCTTTACGCTGGGAGTTTGATTTTTTGACTTCGAATCGGGGCACGACTCACCTGATCAATTTGTCTTTCAATACACAATTCGTCCGTATACTGACGCAACCAATAATCGTCGTGTCTGCGTATCTTGTCTCACTCTGCCTCATTTCGGGACCCTCGCCTCCTTGTTCTCTGGCCCGACACGTCGATCTGGGATCAGCTGTGTACAGATCTGCAAAGGAGTCATCACTTTCACAGGGGTGCCCGATCCCGGCTCGACCGTCTCGTCCTCGCCGTTTTCCTCGCCTTCCTTATATTGCAATGTACACGATAGAACAAGTGGGGGAGGGTCCCTGTTCGGGCGCCATTTTGATGGGACACCTAGGAGACCCTCGCGTATGGAAACCAGGCACAATTGCCACACACAAACTGATACACCAGACACAAGGTTGTATTCCCAAAAGCTAGGGTTTATTGCAAAGCAAATAGTCTCAGTTGGCCAACTGGGTCTCGCACCCCGCGATGTGTCTCCAGACCCCTAGGGACGCAAGAGAGCGAGAGTTTTACAACAGTTACATATATACAAAGCAAGCATCTTACAATCAGCGGTGACATATTCAATACCGCCCATAATGTATTTCCTTTGAATTGGGTTCGACGATTGACAATTGTGACGAGTATGACACCTTCAGACAATCATTTAGCAACAGTTTGCAATTTCGTGAGCCTGCAGACACAATTCTTTGTTTTAGAGAACACATTGCTCCCGTTTGTTAGGCAGAAACCTGTGCAGTTCCCTTTGGGAACACTGCAAAAGATTTAGGACTACAGGTGTTAGCAGTAAACCCACTTGGTAGCAGTATGTACCACCCAGATTTACCTGGTATCTGTGGCTGAGCAGTCAGACTTCCCTCAAGAAGAGTTAGGCAGTATGCAAAGTAAACACAATAGGCACTCGGATACAATAGCACAAGCAAACACTGACCAGAGCTTTGGTATCAAAGTATATCATTTATTTAAAAACACACTGTTTGAAACACTCCAGCACTCTTATTGTAAAACACTCTAAACACAGTCACTATTATGGTATATATATCCCTTATTCCTTATCAGACAAGTCTTAGTTAACACCACTTATTTCCAGACAGAGGTGAGCGCCTAACTATAGATGGCACTCCAATAAGTTCATGAAGAAGGGAGGGAAAAAGACAGAATATGTGAAGATACACCAATCCAAGATTTAGGAACACTTTTAGCAAGGCAGAAGAGCAAAAGTCACTGGTGAGCCAAAGTCCATAGGCTGGGCCCACTCTTAGAGAGAGCAGAGCACAAATGCGCCCAAGATCACAGTTACACTAGGCTTTGAAAGTCTTGCAGAGAGTTCGAAAAGAGTTTAGAGAGGCTCAGAAAAGTTTAGCCAGGTGTCCCAGGCTAACCCAGGTTCGAAAGCCGGGGGCTAAATCTACCCCGTACAGTCGGTGGCAAGGGAAGCCAAGCGGGACACGGTACCTTAAGTGGGAAGGATCCTCCAGCGATGGCAGTTGTTCCTGGCAGCGGGTGCAAGTCTCGGCGTCGTCCAGAGGAAGAGAAGATCTCGACTTGGAGGAAAGATGAAGGTCGTTGCACTGCCAGGGAAGAGACAGCCGTGGAGTTTTCCGGTTAAATGTGTTACCCTTTATTTCGTGGTCGTGGTAAAACGTGGTATTCCGGTTGCCGGGGTGCTTGGCACAGGCAAGGCGGCCACGAGATGCGTCGGGAAAGCGAAAAGACGGTGAAACTGGTTATCCCCACCAGTCAAAGGAAGAAGACTCTCCGGCGGGAGATCTCCTCTGTCGTTGGGAAAAGTGGTGAGATGGTTCCGCAGGGCTCCACCGGTTGTGTTGTCGTAGCAGGTCAACTCAGCTTCTCCCTCGTCGGATTCTTGGAGTCCTGTGGCGACTTCTGAAGTTCCAGTCCCCAAAGCCCTGCTTTTATGCAGAAAACCCCCATTCACTCAGCCTAGCTGTCACTCAAACATGCTAAGTGGTGAGCCGGCCGGCTCACCACTTGGACCATTCAGGACGGAGTGCGACTTGAGTTGCCTAGGCAACTCAGTCCAGGGTGCCTAAATCCCCCTCCACCCCTCCTAAGTACCCCAGACAGAGTGGCACCACTTTGGAGGGCTTCTGTGGAGAAGCCCGCCAAAAAAGTGGAACAAAGGGCTCGACTTGGGTTGGAGTCACAGAAGAGAACACAAATGCCATTTTAGAACCGAGTTTTGGCAAAAAAATACCAACCGGAGAATTAATAATAATTAAGTAAACCGGCGGTATGTTCGGGGCTATCATAATTAAATAAATATAGTAGCCTCGAACAATGGGAACATCCCATAGAGACATATTTGCGGTTGAATATGAAAAGTAGTATCCACTGCCACCAGCCAAAACTCGATCAGGGGGAACGGAGACGTGCCCCCTCTACTAACAGACCCCGGGGCAATCGAATTGCCCCGGCCAGTACATCCACAATATGATGGTTTGTACTGGTTCTGTTCAGAATTCAAGACTAGTAAAGTCAATGGTGACTTTACATGCCCTGGGAGACGGTAGTCAGTCCCAGGGTATGTAGTCTATAATGGGGGGTCACTATGACACCCCTGTGTTACTGCACTGAGGGTGCTGTGTAACACACATCACAAAAACATATGAAGCCCTATGGAGTAAAAGACCCCATAGCCCATTAAACACATCTAGAGTCAAAGGAATACACTCAGATCTTGTCCAAGAATGAGGGTAAAAGAGTCGCACTCTTGGCAGGAGAAAAAAATAAACCCCAAAAATCCAGCAAAGCTGCTGGGGGACTCACTAGGTTAGGAATTTCAGCTTAAACAGAGAATTCTCCCTAACACCATTCTTGCAAGCAAGCTGCGTGCAGGGGAGAGACACATTCCAGGACTCGCTATCTTCTAGTTTCTATTTGTGTACTAGGGGTCAACTTGCTCTCCACGGCTCTACAGGGCTCAGGGAAAGGGGGGCTGCAAAGAAGAGCATAATTCAAGCCATTAATTGTTTGTTTCTACCATTTCTACCACATGAGCGAGACTAGCTGGCACCTGTGTAATGATTAAATTCCTTGTTGCTTACTTCCAAGGTTTTGTGAGGGAGGAGACCGGGCATTTCTGTCTGGGTCACCTGCGTTACATTTCAACAAGTATCTCGCGGCCTTGGTCTATGCATGAACAATAATGTAATGGTGGAAGAGAATAAGCTGTCAGCAAAGCAGTTTCAACAGAAGGCAAGAAGCGAAAGTCAAAAACAAAATGGCGATTTCTATCACATCAAAATGGACGCACTTTAGTCAAGCTTATGAGTCTGTACTACTAATACCGAACAAATGAGGCGGTTGGTCTTCGGTGAACAAAATACATTGCCTCTGTTATAGAGGGGTATCTACTTTTTTCTGGACTGACATGACCACCTCTATGTGCACTCAAAGCTCTGGAGCGACTTTTTGGAACAAGGTAAGCAATACCCTTTTCCCAACACTACCTTACGTTTCAAGAAAACGTTTGTCGTGGATGCTCCGCGATGTTGCAGCTCTGGGCCCGAACTCCGGATTCCTTGTTCTGATGATAAAAGGCAGGACAATGGATGGGGATCTCTCGGCAGCAGACTTGAGTAAGGACCTCTGGCACGGCTTTCATCTTTGTTCACTCTGCGGTTTTGGCACCTTTTATGCTGCACCAACAAAGGACTCGATTCCCACAGCCATCTTCTTTGGTCCCGCACTCTGAGGGGGTCTGGTCGAGTTGGATTGGATCTCTGGAGTGTTCTTGAGGGCTCAGCAAAGACTTGGACGAATTCGGCCTTTCCCGACGATGCACTCGAAATGCGAAGCAGGTCTCCTGGTATTGGGGTTCTGCAGCTCAGGAAATGCACAGAACCTCGGGAGATGGCTCAAATCAAAATTAGTCTTGGGGCTGGTTGTTCCCACCAGTCAAAGGGAAGGAGTGATTTTTGGAAAAGGGTGGCTGGACAGCAGTGGTCGCTTAATGGTCTTGCAAAGGGTCTGCAGGTGTCTCTGGTCGTCTTTTTCTTCGGTTACTTCTGCTTCCAGTGGTTCACTTGCTTTTCACTCCAGAAAGGGCCCATTGGCTGTCCAATCAGGTCAACCAGACCCCCATTCGGAGTTGGTCACCTTCAGGCACTGGTGTAGACAAAGGACACAGGGGGATGGGGCGGTGGTTGTGGGAAACACCTCACCACTTCCTGCCTGCCCAGAAACTCTGGCGCCTAGGCGAGGCCACCCAAGGGTTCCTGCCAAAGGCAAAACACACAGGCCTCTCCCTCCCAGAATGGTAGAAGGGCTACCAAAGAACAATTACGCTAGTAATGGCAAAAAAAGAAGGGAGGCTCCAAATTGGCACTTGCATGCCCCTTGTGCACTACCGAGGCTATGTACATAGCCTGGGGTAGGAAAAATAGCCAGTAGTTGGTAGAAAACGTCCACTGACAGATTGTCTGTGACACAGGAGCAGAGAGAAAGGGATACTACTCCACATAAGGTGGTGTGCGCCAATCTCTCAAACTATAAAGTTTTAGGACTGATTCAATGTTTCTAATGCTTGTTAATGTGCATATAGTCCGACATCCTGTGGTAACCGCAGAGTATTCCATCTTGTCTTTCGAGAATCGAAAGGGGACGTCGACATGGGCATGCCTGTAACACTATCCGTGACGTGTAGTGTACCCAAAATCCCTCACGCCTCGAGGTCCCTCAGATTGTTTTTTTCAGCCCAGCTATCTTCTCGCCCTAATGTGGAACTCTTCATAAAACATTGCATTATTGTTCTTTTTCTGGACCTTTGGTAGTTTATTCTCATTGTTACTCCCTTCGACGGCTGATTACTGTGCCACCGCCGAAGACTGTTGACGATGGATTTTTGACAGCTGTTCCGGTCGGCGCTGCCGACCATGTGGCCAGGCCTTCTTGCCGGCCTTTATAGTAGGGATAGTGGGGTCAGGGTGGTCAAATTCTTTTCAAGGGTGCCTTTCCTTTTCCCCCCCTCTTTGTTCCCTTGGGTTTGTCGTCGCTAGCACGATCCTGCGCTATGGACATGACTTCATTTAGATTTTGTCCTTCCTGTAAGGCGGAATACCCGTTGAAAGACCAGCACCGTCGGCGCAACAATTGTCTTCCCCTCGACAACAGTGAGGCGGCCTGTAAACTCCTATGGACTAAGACTCTTGAGGATTGCTGTTTGAAGCGGTGGGCAGCCTACAGTAAGTCACAGGCCGAAAGTAATTCCCCCGCCGCCACAGCCGCTGAGTGTGACGAAGGGATTAGCAATGACCAAGGCTCCACTTTGGAGGCCATTGACATTACCGCAGAACGTTCTTGTCCAGCTTCGTCCATCCCCGGCCCCGATAGGCACGATGTGAGTCCTGCTATGGGAACGATACATCCCGGCGACAGGAACGCACCCGATTCCAACACTAAGCACACAACCCACGGTTCTGCTTCGGCGGTCCAGTCGAAGTCTCCAAAGTGCCAACGGGCACGTCAGATACTTTGGCAGTGCCCGCTGATCCTCATGATCGGCAGCCCTCCCCGCAACCATGGCATGCGTCCGGGCAATCCAAAAGTAAGGGCGCTAGCACCAAATCACACACGGTCGAGACTCTTCAGAAGAAGGCTGCGACACTGCTTAGTGTCCCGACACCGCTTAAGTCCCCAGTAGTGCTGAAATCCACTGCGCAGCCACCAGCTTTACCGCCACACCTCCCTGAAACCCCAAGCATCAGCGATAGTATCGGGAGGATCGCTTCAGCGGTTAAACAAAAGGAACTGTCGAAACGGACGTTGAAACAGAAAGAACAGTTTAAAGATGCATCTAAGGACTCATCACAGTGCCCTGAGCTTCGAAAAGATGTGTCTGAGAGCCCTTTGTCTTTATCCAAGACTTTAGAAGGAAAATCTCAACATTCTGAAGAGGAAATTAGTCAAGAAGATCCCTTTCCTCCCCTGGACTTCTGGTTCATCATCATGGACCAGGGAGACATTTGGGGGGTGCATGAACAGACTGGAGAAGTTTCTTGAATTTTCAAAGGTTTGCTCCCAAGAGGCCTCGTGAGCAACTTCCTTTTACGCCTATGGCTAAGTTTCAGATGACCTTTGAGGATCCTCATGAACAGAATGTTTTTGACCTTACAGATGACGAGGTGCCTATCAATACCTACATACAGGATACCACCTTGTGGGGACCCTATGGTTGACCTGCTGATCCCATGGACAAGTGGGAAGACAGCCATCCAGTTGATAATCAACCTTGGCCGTCCGCTACTCCTACACCAGACCCTGACGCTCTGTATGGATTCCCCTACCACTCCAGACCGTCAGGCCTCACCTGTGGATGATCAAATGGTGTCAACGCCATCTTAAAGAATGCGGCTGAACATTTTCAAATTGCCACACAGGAGACTGTGCAGGATTCAGATTTTGTATAGGACATACTGAAAGAAATGCCTCCTGCCAGTCTGGCCATTCCCTTACTGAACTCTAAGAGACGTCTGGTGCCTTCATTGTGAACTCCAGACCAGGGCAATTAATTCCAGGTTAAAGAAGTTGTTTCGCCCTTCTCCTACCGACCCCCTTTACATTAAAGGGCACCCCACTCCAGATTCCCTGGTAGTTAGGACTACGAGAAAGAGGGCAGGTGTCCCCCTGTCTACAGAGGAGGCATCCCCTGATAAAGAAGGCAAAATGTTCTGTGGGCTGAGAAAAAGGGTCACGAGTGCTGCTGCATTCTCCACCCGAATAGCCAACAATACCACTCTGTTGGCTAGCTACTCATATGTACAGTGGAATTTATTACAAGAGGGCCTTCAATAGGTCCCCAAACCAATGTGGGCTAAACTGCTCTCGATTGTATTGGAAGGCAAGCAAATCTTCAGAATGTTGTGGTTGAACACTTTGGACACTGCTGAAACTGTGGGAAGGACCTTGGCCCAGGATACATTACTCAAACTGCACGCCTGGTTGAGGAACTCTGGTTTTAAGCCTGAAACCCAAGCTGCCTTAATAAACAAGCCGGTTGAGGAGACCAACTTGTTTGGCAAGGTTGTGGACGAAGCGCTTAAGACAGCTAAGAAGGAGCACAAGACTCAAAACCTTAAACCAGATTACCCAAAGGCCTTAAGAACAGAGAGGGGGTGGTTCTCGTCACTCCTTTCGTGGGCTTTTTCGCTCCCCTCAAAACCAGTATAGTTCAGGAAACAACTGATCTTCAGGACAAGGATCCACCTCCACCACCATGTATCCACCTAAAGGACAACGCCGTGGAAAGGGTAGAGGCCAGAATTCCACTCCCAGAGGCTCCCCGTCAGAAATAACCCTCAGGTCCTCTCTCATGCCTCCCCGGTAGGGGGAACGTCAAACATTCCTTCATGCGTGGGAGGGGATAACAGACCAGTGGGTGCTCAAGACTGTCGCCCACGTTTACTGCATAGAATTATGCAAACCACCTCAATTCATACTGCCAACATCAAGACGCCTGACGCCAGAACACCTACGCATCCTACTGCAGGAAAAGGGCGCCATAGAAGTCATCCCTCTTCCACAGGTAAACAAGGGTATTTAATCAGTGTACTTCCTTGTACCCAAAAGGATCTCACCATGCGCCATGTGCTAGACTTGCGCCCAGCGAACAAATTTGCCAAACCTCAAAGGTTTTGTATGGTCACGTTGCAGGGGGTAATCCCTCTGCTAAAACAGGGGGATTGCATGGCAACACTGGATATGAAAGATGCACACTTTCATATTTCAATGTTGCCGGCACACAGAAAATACCTAATGATAGAGGACAAGCACTATCAGTTCAAAGTAACCCCCTTCGGCATTGCCTCAGTGCCAAGGGTATTTACGAAAGTACTGGCAGTGGCAGCAGTGCACATGCGCAGCAAATCTGTTCCGGTTTACCCTTACCTCGACGACTGGCTTCTAACGGAGGATTCCTACGGAACATGCCTGTTGAACACCCAAAAGACGATAGACCTCTTATTCAGTCTGGGCTTTTTCCATCAACGAGAAGAAATCCAGCATAGAACCCAGTCAGGTCGATCTTTTCCTAGGGACTCTAATTCGGACAGAAGACTGCCTAGTCTTCCCCTCCAATAAGAGGGTTCAAAACATGCCGTTTTAGATCCCTTAATTTGTAGCCGGTCGAGAGGTGACGGTACGCAAGGCCATGCAACTGTTAGGAATGATGGCGTCATGCATTTACTTAGTTCCTCACGCATGTCTGCGCATGCGTCCTATGCAAGGGTGGCTCAACAGCCAGTGGTGTCAGGCCAGCAGACAGTGGGAAGATCTGGTGGTTGTCTCACCAGCCCTTGTTCTCTCTGCAGTGGTGGTCGAGGGAAAACCGCTTGAAGGGGAAAACCTTCACCACCCCCGCAGTAGAAGCCACTCTCACTTCAGATGCATCTCTCACAGGGTCGGGGGGGGGCTCACCTACTTCAGCAGACAGCACATGGTGCGTGGTCCCCAGAAGTAGCATCCAACCACATAAATCTGTTCAGACTGTTCGCCATATTCAAGGCACTGAAAGCCTTTCAGAGACCGTTACAAGGGAAGACAGTCCAGATCTTCAGACTGCACCCGTGCCATGTATTACTAGAACAAGCAAGGGGACACACACACACACTCCCCAGGGCTATCCAAGCTGTCCCAAAACATTTGGAAATGGGCTCTCAAACACAGGATGTTCCTGTTGTCTCAACACGTTGCAGGGGATCTCAATCTCCTAGCGGACGTGCTCAGCAGAGACTTCCCACTGCCCTTAGAGTACAAATGGCGACTACACAAATACATCGTCTCCAACGTTTTCGCACAATTGGGTTTCCCAGGGATCGACTTGTTAGCGACTCTGGAGAACGCCCAGTGCAAGATCACGCCTCCAGGTACCCCAGAACCGATCCAAGGGGAACGGTCTCTGGATACCATGGTCAGTGAAATTTGCTTATGCTGCTCCCACCACAACTCCCCTACTCAACAAGATGCACCAGGAACCAGTCGCCATGATATTGGTGGCCCCCATGTCGGCCCATCAACCCTGGTTCTCCCATCTGATGGAGATGTCCCCATCTCCTCCTATGAAACTGCCTTGTCCGTACAACAGGTTATCTCGAGACAAGAGGGAAACTCTTCACCCATGCCCGCAAACCCTGAACATAGCGGTTTGGCTCGAGAGGTCATGGAGTGCGGGCAACCAGACCAGGGAAAACAAAACCCTGGTACACTTTAAGATATTTCTCCTCTGTGAAATAGTGAGCTAAAGAATCTGGGTAAGGCTCTCTAACCAAGACTAACGTCTGATAGAGAGTCTCCCAAGACCCCCCTTGTTAATTTGCATAACTTAAGTATCTTTGGGTCTCACCCTAAGTTACTAGGGGAATCCAGACTTGGACCCCTTGCTCACTATTCTTAGAGGCACAGCTCCACCCTACTGATGAGGTCCAACCACACCGAAACACGTGTCTGGGGTTGCTGTTGATACTCTTGTTCAGAGAATTGCCTAGCATGTTGGTGCTGGACTGCCCCAGGGCAGGACAAAGACTGATATGTTTTGGATATTTCTCCTCTGTGAACGATGGTGAGCTAAAGAAAGCTTTAACACTCATTCAGTTAAGTATTGGTACAGTTTTATTATTCTTATTACTTTTCAAGTGAGTACTTAAATAGTTGTCTCGCTCCCACAATTGTGATAGTAAAATGACAGTTCACTGTTTAACTGATGGTGGCTTGCACCGATACTTGTTAAAGTAAATGACCTTTATACTTTTCAAAGGAGCATACAGCTACTTAAAGGGAAGTATAAACCCTAAAACAGTTTTAGATCTGTATGAAGCAGATCAGGAAATGAAAACCCGGTGGTACACTTTAACAAAGACGCAATGTATTTCAAGGTAGGTAAACCCTATTGGAAAGATGTTACGCTAATTTAGTTCAGACTAATAAAACAGTACCAACACTTATTACTTTTCAGAAGTGGGGAAACACCATTCAAGGAAAGTAAAATAATGTTTATTATTTTCATTTATTTGTAGTGTAATTGGTCAGTAAAAACCGTAAACACTTCTACAAATTCATTACAATACATTGGATTTTAAAACATATATACACTATGACTCTTATACGAGTCTTAGACAAATTCCTCCTTTAAATTGATCCCAAACAAGTAGACCAAACCTAAAAACATAAAAAATAAACATTTAGACACAAAGCAATAATACATCTAAACTCTTTCCTAGCTAAGTATCTAAAATGTATCAATTACAATTATCAATACAACCTTAATAGATAAAACCTCCACAATCTTTGCAAAATTTAAAAATCTTGCACAAACTGATAATGTAGCAATAGAGTAAGTGGGATATCTGAACAAATGTAACCCCCATCTGTGGGAGAACTGGAATGTGGGGTCTGCTTAAAAAATAAGGTGAGCCAATGATACTTTACTCTTATGTGGCTGATACTACCAGCAATTTCTTGACTATCTCTTTCCATATATAGTAGGCTGCATCGACATACATAAGAGAAGAAGCCATATATATGCTTGACCAAACTGATATGTTGCTATTATCCTTAAATTGCATACCAGATCCTTATAACCTCTATAATATAACTCTGATAATTTGTCGCAGTTCGTCAGCAGGTGTCAAATTGTTTCCACCTTGTCCTGGCATAACCTGCAGACTCTTTTCTCTCATGGTATGCCTGTCCAGCCTCCCACATATTCAAGACATCGCAAAAGATTAAATCTTAATAACATAATGGACCTAAACAATTCACCATTAGCTACTTTATTAAGATAGCTTCTGGGTTTATAGACTTCTAATCCTTGTAAACTATATTCTATAAATCATTTCTTCTTACCAAGGGAATCCAGGTTTTTGCACATATCCTACTATAGGCTTTTCTTTTCAAAATTTTAAAGAGATGAGCTGTTTCAGCAACTTCTATAGGAAGATTAAAATTAATATATTTTAGGAAGATTATTGAAGTGTGCAATAAATCTTTAATAAAGCTGTTATTCTTATTCGTCTTGATCATACAACTTCCAACCAATTTCAACAAACTATCTTCATTTAATGATAGCATTTTTATTTATAGCTTAAAACAATCTTCTATAATGAAGTAAGAGAAGTCGGGCCCAATTCACATCTAATAGCAGTGTTAGGGGTAGATCTAGGCAATCTCAGTGCATGTCTCCACAATTTCCCTTCTATTTTGTCCAGAACCACCAGAAATCTAGATGTTAATGATTCAAGGGCATACAGAGCACCCGGGACAATGCAGCTTCTACAAATTTCCAGTAAGCCTTCAACCAAATCCCCTCCCTTATATGCACTGTATGCTCTGATGACATTCCATTTTCTAGAGACTTTGTTTACTATTCTCATGATAATATTTGAGGGTAGGTTTTTTGCATATTGGCATGCCCAAATACGGGTATTCCTCTACTATTTCAAGGACTTGTGTGTTGATTTTCCATTGATATTTCAACTTCTTACGCTTACCATTTCTTCCCCCAAATATAATTATTTTGGTTTTCTCTACATTTATATTTAGGTTGTTTTCTACAGCGTACCTTTGAAGTTCGTCCAGTGACCTCTGCAGACCAACTGGAGTCTTATCTACACAGTTTAATCTGCGTAGGACAACCAACTAATGTGACAACCCTCAATCCTTGGAGGGAAGTTTTTTATTTTGTCAAATCATTACCCCGTATCTGCTACGTATAAGTTATACAAAACAGGAGAGGTGGCACATCGATGTTTTAAACCCAAATTAGTTGACATAGGTGAGGATCTAGTAATGCTTTTGTTCCGGCAAATAGTAACTGATGTCTCTGTACATTTCCCTCAAAAGGTGCAATACCAACGGGTTCATTTTCCAGCCAACTAACTTACTCCATCGCCTATCCCTAATAACACAGTCAAAAGCTCTGGAAAAGTGTATGAAGCAAACATAGAGCCTTGCATCTTTACCTTTTCGTTTTTCTCCAAATATACAATTGAGAGCGATCATATTATCTAGGGTACTAAAGCCCACTTTGAAACCTGTTTGATAGGGTGGAAAAGCTTATCTTCGATCCATCTATTAATAATGAGTAAAAGTAAGCAGAAGATTTTACAGCTGGAGTCAGCCATAGCAAGTAATCGATCATTGTTGTGGCTGTTTATTACCTTTTTTGAAGATGGGGGTGAATAGAGCTGCTCTCCAGCTGGCAGGACATTTTCCGCTTTTCCAGATTTGTGTGAACAATTTTAACAATATCTCTGCCCATTTCAGAATAACAATGTTAGCGAGTTTGTCTGGGCCATGAGCTCTTGATGCTTTCATCCTATTAATAATTAGCAAGATGTTATGCAAATTGAACGGCAAGATTCTGTCCTCTCCAGACAACCCTATTTCTTGCCCAACAGGCACATTTTCTACAAAGTACAGATCGTTGATATACTTATTCCATATATGCAATGATATGCTGTTAACATCGGAATCAATTCGCTTAGTGAGGTATTGCCTAAGAAATACCAAAACTTTTTGGAATCATTGGTTCGACATAGAGACGGAATCATTTTCCAATTTGCATTTTGTATATAACTCTTATGCGCACTGATCAAATTTTTATATTTGGTACACAAATTTCGGATAGCCAGCATTTTCTCTGTATTGTGGGTATCCAATTTGTTTTAAATATTATTTATATCCATCTTCAATAACATTTTCTTTTCCTGGATCAGACAGTCACAGAGGTTCTTATGTCTCTAATGTATTTCCCTTTATTTGGGACAGTGTAATTCTGCTATGTGTCTTCATCACCATAGTTGGAAGATCTCCAATCACCTTTAGGCCATTTGGAGTTATCTCCTGTCCCGCTATAGGTAAAAAATCAAACGGCTCATCAAATTTATTTAGATTTATTTCCGTCCAGCATATCCGATTTACCGCCCAGTGAGTTTGAATATTCAAACTTTCACCTTCATAACGCTCTTACCATATGTCCTTTAAAAAGACATTTTAGCACACTATGATCACTTAGTAGAGTAGGGACATGCTCAAACCTTTTCATTCTGCTTTCCAACCATGATCTACGAACATGTAGTCAAACCTATAGCTCATAGTTCCATTGCTCCATGTATTTGATTTATCACCACTCTTAGTTGGCTCTACAAAATTTAGATCCCAGTTCTGAAGTGAATTCAGCCAAGCAATAACCTGGTTAATTTGTAGCAATGATTTAGTGCCAGCACCCTATTCCCAATCATCATAGGGGCAATAACCTCATAATTACCACACTTGTCTGCCCAATCCGCCATTTTTTCCAAGGCCACATCGCAATAGCAATTTAGATCTCCCACTAACGTTACATACCCATAAAGAGATTCTTCACAGCCTCCATTAATACTGTCTTTAATCTTTTATATTCCCTCGAACTCCCCCCCCCCCCCCCCCCTTCCTGGTTTGGAATACACATTAATCAGTAGGAGGTCTTTACCCAAGAATATTTTTTCTATGATAGCACACAATACCCAATTTGAGAAATCAGATTTCTCATATTTTCTAATATTTCACACCAATACAGAGGGCCCCGCATAGGCCTACCCCTATCCCTAGCTATGTCCGGTTTCATCAAAATATTGTATCCGTCCATTACTATGGTTCCGAAGACCCATGTTTCTTGTAATGCAAATATTTTGCTGCTCTTTAATAATTGCACACTTTCTTTCTGTAAAATAGAGCGAAAGCCTCTGCTATTCCATGAAATTACCGTGATTGCGGATTCCTCATCTCAATTTTCCAGTCTGTAGTTTTCATCTTGAATCCATATTATTGATTTAGTTGATTTTCCCAGATCGGAAATTAATTGGGTGTTGCCGTCCATCAAACATTGTCTATTATTACTAGGAATTTCTAATTTGTTACACATGACAAATTCATAGTCCTTGTTCCAAATCTCTCCTGAATATTCTCTGAGCAGTTCGACAATCACAGCTGTGCCAAATTGTTCAATTGTCCAATTTTTCTGACTCCCCACCTTAGGCAAAATAACCTTTTCTATATCCGAGGATCTTATACTATGCAACTGTGGTATTTTCCCTAAGTATTCCAACAGCCATTGTCTATTGAGAAAAGGGCTATCTTCTGTGGGATTACTTCGATAATTTTTATACTTTTGCCTCTATTTCTTGCCAGTAGATGTCTATCCGCACTCTTCCTCTGTTGGAAGTTCATTACTCCTACTATTTTTACTCATGGCTAATCTTTCCATTTCCATATTATAAATATCCCTGTCTCTAAGTTTAAGACAGCCCCTTTACGGGTTCATCGAGATATCTAAAAATCTCACTTTCTTTTTTTTCATCCAGGGGGGTTATCAGATGGTACACTATTTTCTTCCGTATCCATGATGTCTTCCTTTAATTGAGGATCTATAGTCTCCTCAATAAGCATTTTACTATTGCCTTTCAACCAGTTTCTCAGGACTTTATCCTTGGGTGTATTTTTATTTATGACAATATCTTTCGCCACTCTTCATTTAATTCAAATCTATTTCCAATTTCTATACATTCTATATCTTTGAGTGTGGTTTCTGCTAATGCTAGACTATTCTCTTATGTAATCTTTCTTTTTGGCTTTGCCTGATTTACAATGGTTATTTTTAGTGCCTTTCCCATAATTTCTTTTACGATGCAATCTGCGTCTGTGGCCTTGAGACTGTCCTATAGATATCTCTAACTATTTCCTCCACATTCACACTTGCTAACACTAAATCTTTATCAATATTAGCTCTGTTAACTTCTATGTTTTGGCCTGATTAAACTATTTCTTCTTTTACCAGTAGGCATAGTTCACTCAAATCTCCCCTTATTGTAGCATTTGAACCCTTTTGATCATATAGATTTTTAAATTGTCACCACTCAGCTGGGATTACAGTCAACAATTCGTTTGTATTTTCATTTACCAGAGACACAAGATCGTTCATGATTTGTTGCTCATTTATCAGCCGGGTACAGATGCCAACAGTATATCTACTGTAATAAGTGAATCCATTTTCCCTCTCATATTAATTGAGTTGTCTTCCGCTATCTGTCATTCCAAGTGTCACTTATATCATCTTCAGTTAAACTGACAATATCCTCCTGTGCTAGTTTTTCTAACTCAGGTGTCCTAGATAGATTAGTGCCAATAATAATATTCATACTACTGGTTACCTCTGTGCTTTTCTCAAACTGTGAGGGTAAAGAGCCTACGTGGAGGCCCATAGAGTGATGGCAGAAATCATGGCAAAGATTATGTAGAGAGTTATTGTCAATCATTTAACTATTCCCAGGCATAGGGATAAGATTTCCCATGGAAAAATCTTTGACCAGATCTACTTTTGTCAATAAATCTGATATGTTTGGCTGCTCTAAGGCAGTGGATTCCTTGATGCACTTGCTTTCTTTCAAGGCAGAGTTATGAGCTTTAGAGACAAGAGACTTAGAATTATCTATAGCGCCCTTCTTCTTTGCATTTTTGTTACTCAATTTAGGGGCCAACTTCGAGTAAAATGATGACTAGGATTAAAATGTAAATATTCCAAGGATGCTACTTTTACCAAATCAGAATTAGGGGAACTAGAGCAAATATAATCTACTAGGTTAAAACGCCTATTGGGAAGGCAGTATTCCACAAGATTGCCTCAATAAAAAGTGGAGGTATCTAATGTCAAACAATATAAAAACCATCTCTACATTAAAAGTAGTAAAAAGTCACTTGTTAAGATTACTGGCAAGTAAGAAGGGGGGAGAGAAAACCTCGCAGCCCCCCACCGTTACCACAGACTAATTACAAAAGATTTAATTATGAGATGCCAAATGTAAAAATAAGATCAATACTAAGTAACTTTATGCCGCATAAGTATTAAATGTCAACGCGGCGTGGAATGCCCAACAGCTTGAGGAGCCGCCAGTCAGTCGCTCCCCTCACCCCCCCCTCCCTGCAAGATGCCAATAGCTGAGTGATGATTTACTGTTACAATACTCCTATCATCCACGTATAGGTGTGAAGGAGGATCAGTCACTTTGGTATATTTGCCACGTATGGCGCTAATTCTGCTGCCCAGTAGGATGTAGTATTGAAATCCGTAAAAGGTGTTAATCGGAGCGTAACAATGCCTACGCCCCCACGCCCAACAGCAAGTTCGTGCCCTTTACGCCTAGCGGGCTTAACGCCACAAGGGTGCTGGCGTTGTTCTTAAGACTGCACTTCCTGGATGGGCGTGGCCTCGCGGCAAGGTCCATGAATATTTGCACA
This sequence comes from Ambystoma mexicanum, assembly GCF_040938575.1. Lineage (NCBI taxonomy): Eukaryota > Metazoa > Chordata > Amphibia > Caudata > Ambystomatidae > Ambystoma > Ambystoma mexicanum. Next base: position 106,187,636 of record NC_090938.1, on the reverse strand, counting down.
AACATGATAATCGGCAGAGAAAACGCTGTGTTACCACTCCAAGCAGCTTTTCAAATAATTATCAACGTAAATACTTTTTAGGGTGGCAGAATGCAACTCAAAGAGAAGTTCAAACCTAAGGACCCTTTGTAACATATTCTATTACAGAGATGGTTACCACACTAATTTTAGCAAGTAAGTACTTTTACACTTGTTATTTTTTTCAAGACAGAATCCTTATCTTATAAAGTACTTCCCTAATCGATAGCATGATTTATCTAGGAACCAGCTTTAGGCAGGTCAGGATAGGGTTCAGTTCCAGGAAAGTCAGAGTTTTATTGGAGAACTTCTTGAACAAGTAAGTATTCACTTTAAAATTAGTTGAGTTTTTAGGGACTTCATAGAAGGCTCCCTAGGAGTTTCAGCATTAGGCCTGGGCAAGTGGTATGGGCAAACTCACAACCACACATCACCCTCTCTGCTTCACAGGATTCACACAATACTTAATGTCAGTATTACCCAAGCCAACACATTACCTTGGGAGAAAAGAGCTTCTGAGTCGATGCTTTTAGGGTGCAGCAGCACAGGATCCTCAATTCTTGGTCTGGATACGAAAGAATTGGACACTGGATGGGAACTTGCAGCAATCGTCAGAGGAGGCTTCCAGCAAAGGTTTCTTCATGGATTCTCACGGCTCTATGGGTTTGACGCCGTTTTACAGGACCCACAGGAACTAATATTGCTCTTTAGATTTTAACAACTCTCTTGTCCAGCTTCTGTTGAGGGGACTTCAGAGACACGATACAAATCCCTGGAGGAAGTTTCAGCAGGATTTGGACTTCGGAAGACCCCATGCACTGCACTCAGGTTCACTGTCCCCTAGTATTGCTGTTTTGTAGCCCACAAAAGTCACAGTAGAGGTATGGCTTGTTTTGCAGGCCTGCTTGAGACTAGTGGATCCCAATAGCCTCTGGGTAGGAGTCGTCTCATTTGGGAACCCCAGATCAATTGGAAGGAAGGCTTACTTTAGCCTCCGGTTACACAGCAGGTGCTCTGGTTGCTGGAAAGGGTTATATCCGTCATTTCTTCATCTTCCTCGTTGGTTCCAGTGGTCGACTTGTCAATCTCTTCCAAGATCAGAGTATTTATCAGGAAATACAACACAACTTTTGCAAACTCTCCCTGCACTTTACAGAAAGGAGCGGTCTAGCTGTCCAATCCGGACAGCCACCCCCTTATTCCCCTTCAGAACTGGTTCCTTTCAGGAAGGTGAAGGACAAAGTTCTTACTTGTTTTAGCATTGCATACTTCCCCTTTGAAAAGTATGCAGGTCCTTACTTAACTTGAACTGCTAATTTGTCTTTAAGTCTGCTAGAATTCCTACTTCAACTAGAATTGTGTCCCACACATCTGAAAAGTATAATTGGGTAAACTGCCTATTCCTGTATTAGAAGTAGGGTAATAGTTTATATACCAATAGGTTATTCTTACCTTTCATAGCTGCTTTTCTTCTAAAACTAACTGAGTTATACTTACCCTAATTGCTTAATGCATTCTAAAATAGTCTTACTGAGTTCATACCTATCCATGAGTAGCTGACTGCCTCTCTGAAAAGTGTGAGTTGTTTTACTAACATTTAGCTGTTCTAGAAAGTAATAGTGGTGTTGTAACTGTATCCATTCCTAACAGAAGAAAGTTACATATATTGCAAGATATATACTTGTAACAGTCTTTGGTCGAACTGATTCTTGAACCTGAATAATAACCCTGCAAGTTATGATCAATAGGGTCTGCTGCCCTTGTATTACTTATTGTATTTCTAAAAGTCTAACCTGGTTTTACTCCCCAAGAAAGGCTTAATGCCATTCTGAATGCATATCTTCAGGTTTGACTCACCTTGACTTGCTGACTGCTCTTGTAAAAAAGGTTATACTTTGGTGTGTACATCCTAAGTATTAAGGTGGTTTTATAATTGTGTTTCTGAGGCTTGTAGAATCTGCTTAGATCACATGCTGTGCATAGGCCGACATCTAGTGGAAGCTGCGGAGTATTACAGTTTGTTTTTCGAAAGTCGAAAATGGGCGTCGACACAGGGCGTGCCAGTAATACTATCCCTAGTGTGACGTCCACTGTACCCATGATCCCTCACGCGTCTAGGATCCCCAGATTGTTTTTTTCCGCCATTCTGGTAGGAAGCACTTCATCGGAGTTCCCTGGCTTTGCCATATTTGCACTTAAAATAATTCTAATTTGCCCCGTTTTGTCACCCTTACGTCGATCAACATCTCGACGCAGAACCGGGGAGGAGATCAACGTCGAAACCCGACGGATTGGGCCTTGAGGCTTCCGCCTCGGCTCGGGCCTGGGCCGCTGGCCTCGGCCCTACAAGTAGGGAGAGTGGGGGGTGGTACACTTCCACACTCGGTTATAGACACCTTCTTACCTACACACACTTGCCCGCTGCCCACAGGCGCGTATGGAGGGTACGCCCTTTCAGTTTTGCCCCAAGTGTAATAAGAAATACCCTTGGGTAGATAAGCACGCTACGTGCAACCTTTGCCTGCCCAGAGACCACCCCGAGGCGGGTTGCAGGGCCTGTAGCAGGTTTAAGACCAAAACTCTTAAGGACCGCTCCACCAAGCGTTGGGCCCACCACGCCAAGCTAGCAGCTATGGAGGCGGAGGGTACCTTCAGCGACGGCAGCGACGCCGGACTTTCGGACGGCGAGGGCACCAAGGCGTCGAAAGACAGCCTAACGCACGTCCCCGGAAGGTCGTCCGTCCCGGCGACTATGGGGAAGTCCCCCGGCGACAAGAGCGTTACACATACACACGCTAAACACAAAAAAGCCACCCGAGATTCGACGTCGTCGAAACCTCGGAAAGAGGCACAGAAGGAGCGGTCCGAAAGGACGTCCTCTGGGCGGTCCCGGTCGAGGTCGCCGCACGACGTCAGGCAAGCCTCCACACTTGCACATAGTGCCTCGCCCATTAACATCACGGAAGATCACTCGTCCGGAGACGAACACGGCTTCCATCCCCAGCCTGCACCCCAGGGAAAGGGTACATCACTTGGGAGTAAGGAGGGCCCAGTTTCGAAGCCTAGTTCGAAACACAGAGATTCCACCTCCGATCCTCGACGCCAGGCGTCGAAAGATAAGGGAAAGGGTAAACACACTTCCACCCACGGGGAAGGGGGTAAGCAACAAAGGAGACAACCCTTGCAATCCCCCACAACAATAGAACTTACTTCCCCGTCCAAGTCTTCTCAGGGACAGTCCATAGAGAGTTCCAGCAAGGTCACCCCAAGCTCAAAACTCTGGTCATGCGAGGACATTGACAGAGTAATGTCAAGGATGTCCTCCTTAGCAAATTTCTTCGAAAGACACCCTGACCAACTACTAGCTTTAAACCCTCAGGAATCTTCTCCCTCAGGTTCAAGGGACCCTATCCCTTCAAATAAAAGGCCCCGGGTCGAGACGCCATTAAGGGCTTCAGACCCCTTCGAGGTCCAACCCTATTCTTGCCTTTTCCCTACAGGCCAAGGAGACTCTTCCCTTATAGAGGGCCAGGATTTTGAGACACCAGAAGATCTCGCAGTGTCAGATTATTACGGGGAGGACGAAGACGAGGATGAGCCAGAAAATAGCCCAGATATTTTCAGAATGGACTCACCAGTCGAAAGGGAAGCCCCAGTGTCTGATTCCCCAATAGATAATCAGCCCCTCCTGAATGAACTGCTCTCTCGGGCAGCTAACCACTTCCACATAGACACACAAGGTGTCCAAGAAGAGAGGGACTTCGCGGAGGAACTAATAGGGGAAAGGAAGACAGTAGCCCAGACCATTCCCATCCTGAAATCTATTCAACGCAGAATAGCACCATCCCTTATCAACCCAAACCTGACAAGACCTGTAAACCCGAGAGTAGAGAAGCTGTTTAAAGCAGCCCAGTCGGACCCTCTATATATTAGAGGCCAACTTAAGCCAGACTCTCTAGTCGTAACTAACACCCGCAAGAGAGCTGGAACCCCATTATCTTCCTCGGAGGCTCCCCCCGACAAGGAAAGTAAGAAACTCTATGGTTTTGGTAGAAAAGTAGCTTCCACGGCAGCCTACCAAACCAGAATCGCGAATTCCACCACACTGTTGGCCAGCTACAACTGCCATCATTGGGAAGAAGTGGCAGCACTAATAGATTCCGCTCCCGAACCCCTTAAGAGCCAGCTATCTCGCATTTGTGCAGAGGGAAGAAACGTCTCAGGCTGCATTTTAAAAGCAACTTTAGACGCCGCAGACAATGCGGGTAGAATTATAGCAGAGGGGACTGTCATCAAAAGACATGCTTGGTTGAGGCAGTCGGGATTCAGAGCAGAAACACAAGCTGCACTCTTAGACAAACCAGTGGAAAGTGATCTCCTGTTTGGAAAGGCAGTCGAGGACGCACTAAAAAACGCTAAGGAGGAATTCGAAACCCTCAAATCCCTTGGCCAGTTAACTATAAAACCACCTAACCAAAGAGGGAACGGCAATTTTCGTCGCCCCCGCGGCCAAAATTCCAATAGAGGAAATAGGTACACAGTGGAACACCAACTCACAACAGTCTACCCAGGGGTATGGTAGGGCTAGTAGAAGAGGACGTGGTAGAGGCAGAGGCAGCCCCAGTAAAGGAGGCGGCACGCCTCCACCAAAGCAGTGACGTCATTTCAGGGTCCCTTCCCATGCAACCCCAGTAGGGGGACGAATATCCAGCTTCACCCAGGCATGGGAAAGGATAACATCCGACAGATGGGTGCTGTCGACGGTATCCAAGGGGTACTGTATAGAACTACTGCAACGTCCCCGAAACCACCCTCCAAGACAAAAAGTCCACTCTTTAGAACATCAAAAGATCCTCCTCGAGGAAATCTACAATCTGCTCCTAAAGGACGCGATAGAACTCGTCCCAGGACACCAGGTAAACAAGGGTACCTATTCAACTTACTCCTTGTGCCAAAGAAAGATTTAACAATGCGCCCAGTATTGGACTTACGGCCTGCCAACAAGTATGTCAAGCCCCAAAAATTCCGTATGACCACGCTACAAGAGGTAATCCCACTCCTAAAAAAGGGGGATTACATGGCAACCTTGGATATGAAAGATGCCTATTTTCATATTTCCATGCTCCCGGCGCACAGAAAATACTTGCGCTTCAAGGTGGACAGTCGCCACTACCAATTCAAGGTACTGCCCTTCGGGATAGCTTCAGCACCAAGGGTATTCACCAAGGTACTGGCGGTGGCAGCTGCACACCTACGCAGGGAGGCAATCCCAGTGTACCCTGATCTGGACGACTGGCTCATAACGGGGGAAACCCCAGGAATCTGCAGATCAAACATTCAGAGGACTATCGACCTCCTCCACGAATTAGGCTTCTCTATCAACGAGAAAAAGTCAAGTCTGGTGCCAAGCACCTCAAAACAGTTTCTAGGAGCTATCCTAGATACTCAGAAAGAATTGACCTTCCCTTCGGAAGAAAGAATTCGGAATATACTTCTGCAAATTCCGCATTATCAGTCAGGTCAACAGATAACAGTACGCAAAGCTATGCGGTTACTGGGCATGATGGCGTCATGCATTTACCTGGTCCCCCACGCGCGTCTGCGCATGCGTCCCATGCAGGAATGGTTGGCGAAACAGTGGTCTCAGGCAAGTGGTCAGTGGGACGATCTAGTGGTCGTTTCGCCAACACTCGTACAGAGCCTACACTGGTGGACAAGAGAGAATCTCGCAAGGGGAAACCCTTTTACGATCCCGAAGTACAGGCAGTGGTGACTACAGATGCATGCCTGACTGGGTGGGGAGCTCACCATCTCCACCACACAGCTCAGGGTCTCTGGTCTCACTCAGTAGCCAAGAACCACATCAATCTGCTAGAGCTTCTGGCAGTATTCCGAGCGCTGCAGGCGTTCGAGCCCCATCTACTGAACTTGTCGGTGCAGATCAGGACGGACAGCACGACAGCCATGTTCTATCTGAACAAGCAAGGAGGGACTCGTTCGCCAAATCTGTCCAAGCTTGCCCAGAAAATATGGATATGGGCACTCAGACGGAACGTCTTCCTGTCATCGCAACATGTTCCAGGGGAGCTCAATTCCCTAGCGGATGCTCTAAGCAGAGACTCCCTCCCAGAAGAACACGAATGGGTCCTTCACAGAGACGTAGTAGAAGATCTCTTCTCTCAGTGGGGTTTCCCCACTATAGACCTATTCGCCACAAGCGAAAACAAACAATGCCCAGGATTTGCATCCAGGTTCCCCCAAACGGACTCTCAGGGGAATGCCCTGTGGATGAACTGGTCAGGGATGTTTGCGTACGCTTTTCCACCAACTCCTCTCATCAGGAAGGTGGTGTACAAGATGAACAAGGAATCAATGACGCTCATCCTAGTTGCTCCCATGTGGGCGAGACAACCATGGTTTCCACACCTACGCAGGATGGCGGTGTGCGAGCCCATCAGACTCCCAGCCTGGTACAACCTTCTGTCCCAGCAACAAGGTCAAACAGTGCATCAGGAACCCAACTCTATGAACCTAGCAGCATGGCTCCTGAAGTCATAGAGTTTGGACATCTCAAATTACCACAGAGGTGTATGGACATTCTAAAAGAGTCCAGGAAACCAAATACAAGACACTGTTACTTTGACAAGTGGAAAAGATTCGTTATCTGGTGCCAGAATAAACAAATCAACCCGGTTGATTGCACTCCTTCCAACGTTGTAACATACATGCTCCACCTGCTGGATGCAGGGTTGGTTTTTAACTCTCTGAAAGTACACCTGGCAGCCCTCTCGGCTTACACCACATCCCATAACAGGGTCTTGTGGTGGAAAGTACCAGTGGTTAAAGCCTTCATGGAAGGAGTAAAGAGACTTCACCCTCCTATTTCGAACCCACCGCCAGGATGGGACCTCAATGTGGTGCTAGCTAAGCTCATGGGCCCCCCCTTCAAACCCATGCATAAAAGTAGTCTCAAACACCTGACTTATAAAACGGCCTTCTTAGTAGCCATTACCTCCATAAGAAGGGTCAGTGAAATTCAGGCTCTGTCAGTGCAAGATCCTTTCTTTACTATCCACAAGGACAAACTGGTTTTACGCACACACCCTAGGTTCTCACCAAAATTCATATCCAAGTTCCATGTAAACCAGTCCATCGAGCTTCCGGCTTTCTTCCAAAACCCACAAAGCTCGGCTGAGGTGAAACTACACACCCTAGATGTGCGTAGGGCGGTCCTATACTATGTAAATAAAACCAGACCGCTAAGGAAAACAGATCAACTGTTTGTCTCCGTAGCTACAGGCAGAGAGGGGGATCGCGTCTCTAAGGGCGCTATCTCTAAGTGGATTATCAACTGTATACAGCTGTTACTCTCTTTCTGGAAAGACTTTGCCCTTTACGCCAAGGGCCCACTCTACTAGAGGCATTGGGGCCACTCTGGCTTTCATTGCAAATGTTCCCCTCGACACCATTTGCAAAGCAGCTACTTGGAGCTCTATTCACACTTTTACTCAGCATTACTGCATTGACACTCATTCCAAGACAGATACACAAGTGGGACAAGCGGTTCTAAGACACCTGTTTGCTCATGACCCTTCTCACATCCCACCTCCTTCTTCTGGTACTGCTCGCTAATCTATGCACAGCATGTGATCTAAGCAGATTCCACAAGCCTCAGAAGGGATACATTACTCACCGTAATCGTATTTCTAATGCTTGTATCTGCTTAGATTCACATGCGACCCACCCTTCCTCCCCTCCGAGAGAAGGCGCATGGTTGCTTGTAGTCCTACCTTTCTGTCTATCTGCTTGGACTATCTGTACTCACGCTACTCCTCATGCTACCTCATGTCAGGAAAAACACAATCTGGGGATCCTAGACGCGTGAGGGATCATGGGTACAGTGGACGTCACACTAGGGATAGTATTACTGGCATGCCCTGTGTCGACGCCCATTTTCGACTTTCGAAAAACAAACTGTAATACTCCGCAGCTTCCACTAGATGTCGGCCTATGCACAGCATGTGAATCTAAGCAGATACAAGCATCAGAAATACGATTACGGTGAGTAATGTATCCCTTATATGTTCTATTATAGCACCTACTTTCCCAATATTTATCTTGGCCTACATGTGTGTATATATAAATAAACCATTATTTTTACAATGCATAGTGTATCAGTGTTTCGTTGGACCTTATGCTAAGATGGATATGCATGCTAAAATGTCTTTGTACCTTCGTACAGCCCGTACTCCTGTATGTCGTCCCCTCCATCCTGTATGGGTGTCCCTCACTAGGAACAGGAGACAGAATTTTTTCACCAGAAATCTTCTTCCCCTTTAAATTTAGAGGCACAGCCCTGGCGGCCCTGACACCGCCCACCAACGCCACTACCCAGTCCTCTTTTCCGCATCAACGGGAGCGGACCACTTTCACCAGTGCTCCTGGGTTTTGCTTTGTCCTTGTAATTCCACGCTCTTCCTCGGAAACGGTCTTGTCTTTTGGTCATTAAACTCGGTCCCCTGGTTCCAAGCTCGTCATCGGCTTCAGCAGGTGTACAGCCTGCGAGGGGCTCTTCCCTATGTCCGACCCCCTCCATCCCCCCATGCTCTTTGACTTCTCTGCCTTGGCCCTGATTACAGCTGTGAGGGTTGTACCGCGTGTGAAGCTCTGACACTGCACGCTCTGAAGAACAGGTTAGCACAATGGAGAGAGCTCTTCGAACGATCACCTTCAGAAGACTTTAAGAATTTCGTCAAGCATAAGGCAAGGCCCAAGGTAGAGCCACTGTTTACAACTGCACCCTGCAAGGGCGACTTCCTGCCAAGGAAACGTCAGAGTCGGAGGGACTGTTCAGGTTCTAACACCAGCACAGTTGCCGAGGCTGCTTCAGCTACCGGCCGCCAGGCCGAGGGGTCGCTTGTTCCTGCCGGTGAGGTTGCTGAGGGACCGCACAGTGCTTTTACTGGGTGCCCACCCGAGGGGCTACACCCTACTACTGGACGAATGTCTGAGGGGGTGCCTGTACGCAGCACTACTGCCGACACAGCCGATGGCACGACGCCTTCCAGGCCCCGTCCTGAGGTACAGGGTAGGCCTCAAGCTCCACAGCCAAGAGTCCAGGAGGAGGACAGGCCCAGCCGCAGCAAGCACCACAACGCTGGCACGTGGCATGCAGCAGGACAAAATGGCTGCCGTGCCAGACAAAAAGGCTGCTCGTCGGAGGCCACGCCCCTTCGGAGAGCAGATAGGTGAACGAGTTTCCAGGTGGGACTGGTCTTTAGGTACGTGGCCTTCAGCATATCCTTCAGCGTTGCAGGGTAGATACACCCCACATGCAGCTAGGCAGACTACACCGAGGCCTCAGCAACCTCAGGGCCCTGCTCCTAATCTTGCGCCACCTAGCGCCCCACCGCCAGGTTTTTTGAAAGGTTCCTTACTCTTATGAGGTCCCATCAAATGGGAACCGTCCTTCAGGATGTGATCAGGGACCTGCTGCTTCCAGTCCTGCCTCTAGCGCCCACGGTCATTCCTCCTATGGCTCCAGCTCCTCAGGCCACAGCACAGCTCCAGCTGCCCACGCGGGACCCCGCTGTTCCGGGCCTCCTGCAACCCATGCGGGTCCGCACCAGCCTCCAGCTAGCACACCTCAGCCCTCAGTGCCCAGTACTCCACCTGTTCCAGACCAGCAGAACACCCTTGTAGACAGGAGGAGGACCCCGAAACACTGTCTTCGGCCAAGGCATTCCATGAACGACTCACAGGTCTAGCCAAATACTTTGGGCTTCCACAAGCCGAGGTTGAACAACCAGAGGCGACGGTCCTGGCCGAGGTACTCACTCTATGCCCTGCGGCTAGAACGGGTATTCCAAAGCAGAAGGACGTTGTGGCCTTGGCCAAAAGGGATGGCTTAAACCGCATTCGGTGCAGCCTACCAATCGGCGCCTCAACGCCAAGTACGGGCAATTAGAGGGTGCATCCACTCTTGCTGTCAGCACACCCTCAATTGCTGCGGCCTCACTCTACTCCAAGCCGCAGTCTTCCTTGGCTATTTCACCATCAGCGCTCCTAGGTAAGGAGGAGAAAATCTTGGAGGCATATGGAAAGGTCTATTCCAACGCCTCGCTGCACCTTCGACAGTCTAATGCAGACGCCATGCTCGCTGCTGTAAATCAAAGGCTTTAGCGTGAAATAGCAGACTTCCTTCCGGAACTTCCGGTGCAGAGTCGGGCGTGCTTCAAGACGGGGCTTGCAAAAGCAATAATGATGGCGCAGGGTATCATGGAGTCCACAGTACCTCATATAGACCACGGTGCCTCCATATAGACACCTCAAGCCGTGCCACCTGCATCGCTACGGACATGAGAAGAACTCCCTGGCTACGGGCTACCAAGTTCAACCCGGACATCCAGGAGTGCATATTGGACCTTAAATTCGGGGGTGGCAACCTTTTTCATTCCACCACCGATTAGGAACTGGACAGGAAGAAAAACAGTTCCCAGAATGCAAAATCCTTATCTATCCTCACAAAGTCCATGCCAAAGACCTACAGCCAGGTGCACCAGCGTTCCAACAAGGGGTGGACCTTGGGCTTCCAAGAACGAAGGTATAGACACCCGGACTGGTCTCCAAGTCAGCACCGCCGCAAACAGCAGAAGGTGGGGATTAAGGGCTTCTTTTAGTCACCCTCAGCCCCAGAGGGAAAGAAGGCATGATCTGCCCCTCTGAGTACACGTTTCTCCAGTGGGGGCATGCTTGCCCTTCACGCACAGTTTGGGCACGCGAACCCCTGCTTCCTCTCAGTGTAGTGTCCATCGGCTATCGCATACCTATCCCTTCCTCCCCTTCCAAAGATTGGGACAACAGCTCTGTTGGCGGAAATTCAATCGCTTGTAGAGTGTCAGGCAGTGGAAGAAGTCCCAGCCACACAGAGGGGTATGGGCTTCTACTACGGATTTTCACCGTACACAAGAACCAGGCTGGCCTGAGAGCTGTTGGTCCTTTGCACCTTGAACCTTTCCCTCCCTCTTCAAAAGTTCTAGATGGTTACCGCAGCCTCATTTCGGAGACACTGCAGGGGAGACTGGATGTGCTCCCTGGATCTGAAGGATGCTATTTGGCAACCTCATCGGCCCTTTCTGAGGTTCAGGATCATAGGCTTTCATTTCTAATACAATTCGGCCCCCAGGGTTTTTACCAGACCCATGAATGCGGTGACAGCCCTTCTGAGGGCCCAGGGTCACCATGTCTACCCATACCTAAACGACTGGCTTGTCAGGGCGAGATCTCCAGAGGCAGTCCAGCACACTGCCTAAATACGCTGCACAAATTAGGATTTTCCATCAATCTCGAAGTATCAGCTGGAGCCTACTCAGTCTTAAGTTCCTAGGCCTCATCTGGAATACAGGCTCTGAGACTGTTCCCCTTGGAGGACAAGAGAGCAACAGGGTATTTTCTCAGCAGACCTGTGACCTCGGCATGGTGGTACCAACACCTCTTGGGCATCATAGCAGCAGGTCTACTGGCAGTGCCTTACACAACGCTCAAAATGAGAAGTTTACAGCTGCACTTAGCCTCGTGTAGTCAGGAGAGGGACTCCCAGGCGGAACTCGTTAGCATCCTCCCCATCTCCACCAGGACCTAGCCTGGTGGAGCACGGACTACAACTTGCAGCTAGGCAGGCCCTTCAGACAACCAGCACTGCAGGTTACCCTCACCACAGACTCTTCCTTGGAGGGCTGGGGAGCCACTTTGGGCAGTCACAGTGTGCATTGAGTTTGGTCTCTTCAGGAAAGGGAGGCCCATATCAATTGGCTGAAGGCGATCCGGCTTGCTCTCAAAGCCGGTGATCAGTGGCAAGATGATTCTCATTCAAGCGGACAATCCACCAGCATATATTACATCAACAGGGGAGCACCAGGGTCTCCTCCCCCATGTACCCTGGCAGTCAGCGTTTGGGAGTGGGCTCTGGAGCAAACATGCACTTGAGGGCAATCCACCTCACGGAGGTGTCCAACCTAGAGGCGGACAGGCTCTGCAGACTGGGTGTGGACACCTACCAATGGCAGTTGAACAAACAAGTCCTTTCTCCAGCATGGGGTCTGGCATGGATTAACATGCTCATGAATATTCCCCGTCGTCAGGCTGGGAATCCTCGGTAAAGAAAAAATCAGTATCAGTTTCGTTTCTGATCTGTCTTTCCTAGTAGTAACCAATCACTGATCTCTGCGTCATACTGACCACAGCCAATGACTGCCCTCTATCTAAGCCCTGCCTCTGACAGCCATCTTCAGATTTCTACTGCACGTTCAAGTGTTGGGATCCTCGTGCTATTGCTCTCGAGCGTTAGTGCTATTGTTCACGTTTTTTCTCAGAAAATTTCTCTTTTTTCGGTCAAAAGAGCCTCAAAGCTCCACCGTTCCTTCATCCGATCAACGGGGACCCGTGTCGGATTCGTCTACGCCCCTCAAGGGTGAAGATTTCGTCGAGCCACGCTTTTGGAGGATTCCAGAAGTTTCTCAGGCCCATCTCGGACATGGCCCAGGAGAAGGGAAGCTCGACGCCCGGAAAGCTGTTCAGGGTCTGCCCTGGATGCCAGCTTCAGAATGTCTTTAAGGAGGACGAACACTCCCGTTGCCTTTACTGCCTACATGAGGTCGGAGCGGACCATGAAGGACCGCCATCAACGTCTCACCAACTGGCTGGAAGGAAAGAGCCCGTCAGGCGAGAAGTAGTAGTAGTCAGAGCGGTCTTCTAAGACATTTGAGGGCGCCCCGGCGACGGGGGTCCAACAGAAGGCCAAGCACCGCGAGTCCGCTCGCACCGGGAGCGCAGTCGGGCTCTACGGGCGCCAGGCAGGGCGCATCCTCCCCGGTGCCATTAACCACGAGCCAACGCTCTGGCTCGGGTAAGAGGAAGGCCGAGCACCCGGCCAAACTCCTGGAGAGACCCGGTCGTGCCCGAAGGCCCCATCGGAGGGGGAGCGAGGTGGTGACCCTCCCCCTAAGGAGAAGGCGGTGAGCGCACCTAAGGTGGTGAAAGCCTTGATCCATCCAGCCAAGGCCTCTATCGAGACAGTCGCGGCGGCCCTGGCTCAGTCTGTGGAGGCTACACCAGTGGTGGCGACCCCGGGGCCCAGAATCTCCCTGCCACCGCGGAGGGAGTCCTCTTTCATGCCCATCGACAGGACCCCTGTGAAACCTCCGACGGAGAAGAAAAAGGGGGGGGCAGGAGGTCGTCGTGGACTCTGCCTGACCCTCTGAGGAGGAGCTGATCGAAGTCTTAGGCCACGGCTCTGGCGTGGAAGAAGGCCATCCTGTCGGGAGGGACCCCGACGTGGAAGACGACGAGGGCGACGAGGATGCCGACGGGGCTCCTGATCGCCCGTCGGATCTCCCTCAACCAGTGCCGCAAGACAACTCGGCGGCCATTTTGTTGGCTATACAGTCCTTATGCTCGGCGATAAGGACGAGACTGCCGTTACCACCAACGGAGGAACCGCTCCCGACGGGGGACCCGGAGCCAGGCCCTTCTGGGAGCCCTCCCCCTAAGAGAAGGATTCATTCTCCACCTCCTTTTCAGCCATCACGCCCTGTTCAACCCTCCTCCCCGACACGTGGGGATGATACGGGGACTGACACGGCCGCAACGGGTACAGACGACGAAGTTTACTACGAGGATCTCCCGTCGTCACCTCCCACCCGGGCTTCCCCGCCCGACGAGATTGGATCGTTTCACTCCATGATCGCCAGGGCATCCGAGCTTTTCCAGCTCTGCCCGGAACAGAAGAAGAAAGAAGGTTTCCTTTATCAACGGCGCGAGACCAAGAGGAAGACGGTCCTCGCTGTACCTCTACTAGACGATATTTGGGATGAGGGCCTCGCCCTCCTCAAGAACCCATCCACGACGCCGGCTAGAAGGGATTGGTACGAGAAGAAGTACCGGGTTCCGGACGCGGCCCCCTTGTGCCTTTGGGCACAGCCGACCCCGGACTCGGTCGTCTCCGCAGCGGCCAGGAAGAAAGCGGGGGGGGGCGCGGCCTCTGTCAACCTCCCCGCCGGACGGCGAGGGAAAGAAATTAGACACGATGGGATGCAGAGTCATCTCGTCGGCAGCGACGATTAAGGCGGCCAATGCCTTGGCTATCGTAGCCCGCTAAGACAGGGAGTTGTGGTACAAACTGGCCCCCCTGCTGGACTACCTACCAGACGACAAGAGGGCGGAAGCCCTAGAGATCTTGCAGGAAGGAGAAGTGGTGTCGGACCACGCCATTACGATTGCGACGGACATCGCTGACACTGGATTTCGCCAGTTGGGCAACGGCGTGTGCCTTAGGCAGCATGGATGGCTCAAGGCTACTGACTTCCGTCAGGACGTGCAGACCAGAGTCTTGGACATGCCGTTCGACGGAAACAACCTGTTTGGGAAAACAGTGGACGATTCCCTTCAAGCCATCAAGGCGGACACGGAGACGGCCCGGGCTCTTGGGGTTCTCCAGCAACGGCGGCCGCCCTTTCGGAGCGGCAGAGGCAAACAGGGTGCCTCCAAAGGTTCCAGCGGCGGATTTTCCACCTACCGTCAAGCGGCCCATTCGTCGTCACAGGAGGCTTACAGGGGACGAGGCAAGTCAGGCGGACCCCGCCGTCGTCTCCAGGGAGGACAAGGCGGCAAAGCCTCGTCGAAGCAGGACTGAACCGGCCGTGGGGTCGGGCCCCCACCGAAGCACCCCGGTGGGAGGCCGGCTGGCGAGCTTAGTCAGCGTGTGGGAGTCCATCTCCACCGACCGTTGGGTGCTGGACGCCCTAGCTCAGGGTCACGCGCTCGAGTTTCTAAGGAGGTGCCCGCACGTCCCCCCTGTGGCCAGGAAAGAACATCACGTCCCTCAACTTCTCTTGGAGGTAAAGGCGATGCTCAAGAAGGGCGCCATCAAGCTCGTCCCAAAGGGGCTTCGGGTCTCCGGAGTTTACTCAAGATACTTCCTCGTGAAGAAGAAGATGGGAGGATGGCGTCCCATCCTGGACCTGCGACGACTGAACAAATTCATCAAAGCACAGAAGTTCCGGATGGTCACCCTCCAACACGTCCTGGGTCAACTGGAGGAGGGCGATTTCCTGTCGTCGTTGGATTTGGAGGATGCCCGCTTCCATATTCCCATCCTAAAGGGACACCGAAAGTTTCTCAGGTTTGTGGTCCAAGGGCGTCACTATCAGTTCAGAGCCCTTCCCTTCGGTTTGAGGTCGGCTCCCAGGGTGTTCACCAAGTGCCTCGCACCGGTGGCGGCGCAGCTGCGCCGAGACGGGATCCACGTCTACCCCTAACTGGACGACTGGCTCATCCGAGCAAAGACGAAGGAGCTCGCCGTGGAGCACACGGCAAGGACTGTCCAACTACTCACGGACCTGGGATTCTCCATAAACTACGCCAAGTCCCACCTGGTGCCCGCACAAGACGCACTGTTTCTGGGAGCGAAGCTCGACAGTGTCGCTTCTGGCCTCTCCGTCGGAGGAAAGGACGAGGGCCATCTTGGGCAAGGTGCAGCGGATGCTGGGTGCGGACGCGGCCAGGGTGAGGTCCATCAAGTCCCTCCTCGGAATGATGTCGTCTTGCATTTATCTCATCTGCCTATGCAGGCTCCGGATGCGCCCGTTGCAGGAGTTCCTGGACGCGCGCTGGATCCAGACGACGGGCAGCTTCGAGGAGAGGATCACACTTGATGAGAGTTTCTGACGAGCGATCCAGTGGTGGGGCACTCGCGCGCATCTGACGGCGGGCATGGACTTCCAGACCCCCGGCCACCAGGAGACAGTGACCACGGATGCCTCCCTGGAAGGGTGGGGAGCGCACACCGAAAATCTGCACACGAGAGGCCTTTGGCTTCTGACTGAGAAGTCCCTCCATATCAACGTCCTGGAGCTCCGTGCAGTGTTTTGGGCCCTCAGGTCCTTTCTTCCGTTCCTCAAGGGCAAGGTGGTGAGGATCTTCACCGACAACACCACCACCATGTTCTACATCAGGAAGCAGGGCGGTACCAGATCACCAGCCCTGTCCAGGGAGGCGCAGGATCTGTGGCATTGGGCCGTCGCCCAAGGGATGTTTCTGGTGCCGTTTCATCTGGCAGGGATAAAAAACACCATCGCCGACTCGCTCAGCAGAGAGCTGCGCTCGTGCCACGAGTGGGAACTACGACAGAATCTAGTGGACCGCCTCTTCCGATGGTGCGGCACACCCCAGATCGATCTGTTCGCGACGGCGACGAACTCCAAGTGCCGCAGGTTCGCCAACAGGTTTCCCCAGCCGAGGAGCATGGGCGATGCTTTCTCGTTCCCCTGGGAGGGCCTGTTTCTATACGCTTTCCCTCCATTGCCATTGCTGATCCGGCTCATCAACCAGCTCAAGAGGTCACGGTGCAGGATGATCCTCGTCGCACCTCCGTGGCCGAGGCAGATATGGTTCCCGGACCTTCTGGACTTGTCAGCGTCCCCGTCAATCAAGCTGCCAGTGGACGCGGATCTTCTCTCCAGGGAAGGAGGCGCCATCCTCCATCACGACCCGAAGTCGCTGAACTTGCAGGCCTGGCTCCTGCAGCGTTAGAGTTTGGAGGATACGACATACCGGCCGACTGCAGAGAGGTTCTTGCAAAGGCCAGGGCGTCCTCGACTCTTAAATGCTATGGACACAAATGGAAGAGGTTCTCTGTCTGGTGCCACGCACAGAAGATTAACCCTCTACGGATTACGGCTCCCCAGGTACGGCCGTACCTTCTGACGCTGGCGAAGGCTGGACTGGCGCACGCGTCCATCAAGATTCATCTTGCTGCGATCTCCCGATACACCAGAAACACGGGGCGGACGTCTTTGTGGTCTCATCGTCTGGTGAAAGAATTCATGAAGGGACTGTTCAGATCGTTCCCGCCGGTGAAGGCTCCGGCCCGGCGTGGGAGCTCAACGTGGTGCTGACCAAGCTCATGGGACCTCCGTTCGAGCCTCTGCACTCGGCTCCGTTGAAGTTCTTGTCGTGGAAAACAGCGTTTCTTGTGGCCATCACCTGCGCACGAAGAGTGGGAGAGATTCAGGCCCTTTCCTGCAGGCCTCCGTACTTGACTTTTTACGACACGAGGGTAGTGCTCAGGACGCACCCCTCCTTCATGCCCAAGGTGCCGTCGGACTTCCACCTCAACGAACCCTTGGTGTTGCCTGTTTTCTTCCCGTCGCCTTTGTCGCCGGCCGAAAAGGACTTTGCACTCGCTGGATGTGGCTAGAGCGCTGAAGTTTTACGTGCACCGCACGAAGTGTTTTCGGAAGACGTCACAACTTTTTGTGAACTTTGGACCTGTCAATCAGGGGAAGGCTCTCTCAAAGGCCTCCATTTCCAGATGGCTCTCCGGCTGTATCATGTACTGTCATCGGTTGGCAAACCGACTGCTGCCTGGCCGTCCGAGAGCTCATTCCACCAGAGCGATCGCAGCTACCACGGCGTTCCTATCTGGTGTGCCCTTGCTGGACATCTGCAGGGCTGCTACGTGGAGGTCGACGCACACCTTCACGAAATTCTACCGTGTCGATCGGGATTCCAGGGAGGAGTCCAGGGTCGGCCAAGCAGTGCTGCGCAATCTGTTCGCCTAAGGTGAGCCTGGTGAGGAGGTAAGAATTGCTTAATGTTGAGTTTGATGTAATCCTTAATGTTGAGCCTTTGCCACCTCCCGTGGTTGTGCATGTGTGTACTGCTATGTATTCTTTATTCATGAGCATGTGAATCCATGCCAGACCCCATGCTGGAGAAGGAACAAGTTACTTACCTGTAACTGTTGTTCTCCAGCATGGGTCTGGCATGGATTCACATGCGAACCCTCCCGCCTACCCCTCTGTGGCTCTTCACTTGGTCATACTGCCACTTCACGTGCTACCAAATCTGAAGATGGCTGCCAGAGGCGGGGCTTAGGCAGAGGGCAGTCATTGCCTGTTGTCCGTATGACGCAGAGATCAGTGATTGGTTACTACTATGAAAGACCGATCAGAAATCAAACTGATACTGATTTTTTCTTTTTTGAGGATTCCCGGCCTGACGACGGGGAATATTCATGAGCATGTGAATCCATGCCAGACCCATGCTGGAGAACAACAGTTACAGGTAAGTAACTTGTTCCTTAGGGGATTTGACAGATGGGGTCATCCTCAGGTGGATCTCTTTTCCACCTGGTCCAACAGGAGGTGCCCCAGTTCCCGTGCTGGCAGGGACATGGCTGGGGCTCTCTGGGCGATGCAGATACAGTGGGATAACATGAACGCGTATGCCTTCCCTCCCAATCACCTGGTCCACAGGGTAATCTGCAAGATCAGGGCGGCCTGGCACCTCTGTTATCCTGATAGCTTTGTGGTGGGCTGTGCGGCCATGGTTCTCGGAACTACTCAGCCTGTCGGAACAGGCCCTGGTGCACCTTCCACTGGATCCAGCTCACCTACTCTCACAGCAAGGAGGAACGGTCATCCACCCCACCCCCCACAGGTTAACCCCCGCTGTATGGTACCTGAACAGGTCACATTAAAGCATCTGTTAGACAAAGGCTAACCAAGACGACATACAGTGCGCTAGGAGTGACACTACTAGGAGCCACTACAAGAGCAAGTGGACTACGTTTTGTCACTGGGCAGAATCAAAGGAAATGGATACTTTGACTTGCGCGTTGGACGACGTGCTATACTTTCAGCACACCCTGCACACTCTGGGGTGCAAGTAGACACATGCCGTACCTATCTGGTGGCCATCGGAGCCTATAGGAACTCGGAGAAGGCCTTTTCTTCCTCCAAACCGATAGTTAAGACATTTGGCGGGCCTCACCAGGCTCTAACCACCTATCAAGAAGCCACACCCGGTGTGGGACGTCAATGTCATTTTGGGAGCTTTGGCGCATAAACCAATTGAGCCAGTGGCATCTGCGGACATCAGGCTTGTCACCATTAAGACAGCTCTCTTGATGGGTTCTACGTCTGCATGCAGGGTCAGTAAAATCCAGGCACTGGTGGCTTCAGAGCCCTACTACCTTTCACAAGGACAAGGTGGTCCTTAGAACTCATCCTGCATTCTTACCCAAGGTAGTCTCCTCGTTTCACGTGCTACCCACTTTGTTCGCAGACTGTCGGGCGTGCTCTAAAATTCTAACTGGACAGAACCAAGAGCTTCTGCAAATCAGAGACTTTGTCACTTTCGGTGGGTCAAGGGCAGGCTATCAAGCTTCCAAGGCTTCCATAGCAAAATGGATGGTTGCGGCCATCAAGGAGGGTACGAGGGGCAGCGCAAACCACTCCTGGCAAATATGTATGCCCACACCATCCGAGACAAGGCTACGGCTGTGGCTTTTCAGAGGCCTGTTCCATGGCAAGTCCATCAGTAAGGCGGCTACATGGGCCACACCTTTCGGCCTTCTGCAAGCACTAC
Source organism: Ambystoma mexicanum (assembly GCF_040938575.1). Taxonomy (NCBI): domain Eukaryota; kingdom Metazoa; phylum Chordata; class Amphibia; order Caudata; family Ambystomatidae; genus Ambystoma; species Ambystoma mexicanum. The sequence continues at coordinate 106,168,190 of NC_090938.1, read as the reverse complement.
TGCTTGGATGCCAGCTCCAGGTCTGATGCGGGATTTGGTCAGGAAGTTTTAATGAACTTTTTTTTATTAGGACGGTCACCTCTTCACCCTAGGGCTACAATCAGTTGTAATCACCCATACAGTATGGAGGAAAGGGGATGGCACGTAGGAGTAATTACAAGTTACTCACCCTAGTGACTAACCTACTCCTAGTCCATAGTCCCTTTCCTCCATTTGTCCCACCATCCTCCCCCTAATAAAACTGGTGTCATTCGGCAATGGTAATATTGGCGACGCATCAAAGGGGAGTAGCGCAGGTGGGCAGAGTCAGGGGAACGCATGCTTACAGGGCTCTGCCCCCGCGTGCCTCTAAATTTAAAGGGGGAGGAAGATTTTGTTCTGGTGAAAAAGGTTCTGGCTCTCATCCCTTGTGAGGGACGTCCATGCAGTATGGAAGAAAGGGGCCTATGGACTAGGAGTATCTTGCGCAACTGACAATAGCTTATTTATCTTTGGTGAATTTCAACGATTAGCAACTGTGGTTGTCAAATGATTATTGTATAGTAGACTTAATTCTGCAAGTGCAGAACTGGTGTCAAGAGGGTTCATCCTAAAATGTCTTGGGCGCTCATAGTAAATCGCTATTAATGGTCTTGATTTTAACTGTCTGGATTTGTATGACTTTAAAATATGTTAAGAGCTTGACTGTGCGCTTCTCTTTAGGTTTGTCCAATTCCCACACACCTGTGAGACCTCCAAGTACTTCAAGCACTGGCAGTAGAGGCAGGTAAGAGTATTCTTCTTTCTATAGGTGAAGCTAGAGATCCAAAGTATGTGTAGCAAAACATTTAAAGTAACTTCCCCTTGCAATGGGACATTGAGATTGTGTCATTTTGTGATATAGAAGTTTCTGGTTCTTACCCATTCAGTTTCGGTTCTATGCAAAGTTTCTGAATACTGAGGCTTCAAGGAGAAAAGACACCCACCCCTGCGATGATTGGGTGCAGCCTTGATTATTATAAAATGCCATGTTTTCTGGGGCGAGGGGTAGGCTATGCCTCGGAAGGACAATCCGACACACAATCCCATGCTGGCGGGAATGTCGGTTAAATCTGGGAAGGGTGCGAGATCATTTAACTATTCCTCGTCCCTCACTTTCTCCGTGCATACAGTGCTATTCACCCCAAAAACACACACAGGCACACCCCTCTTCTCCCGCCCCCCCCACCTTCCCCATAGACACACATACCCATCTACTCCTACGTCCCATCCCCTTTCCTCCATAATTCTGGGACATTCAGTCCTTCGGGACGGGACCGGAGCACTTTTGTAAAAGTGCATCAAAAATGGAAACATTTTGGTCCTTTTTATTTTTATGCAGGGTACCGCATGTGGCTGTAACCCTGCCCTCCTGAGCTCTGCCCCACGCATCGCCCTCCCAGTCCTTTTCTCTGCGCGGTCGGGGCTGGACGCACTAGCATCACTGGGAATTTTATTTTTATTCCCTTTGGCCTACCTTTCTGCTCCGGTTCCTCAGTCATTTTGTCCTCAGTCTGTCGGAGGGTCTGGGATTCGTGTCCTGTTCTTCATGCAAACGTTGCTTGGCTAGGGCGGATCCCCACTCTTTGCTTGGAGTGCCTAAGCCCAGAACATGGTTGGGATTTGTGATTCCACTGCGACTCTCTCTCCGTCCGGGCACTCCAGCGTCTTCGGTGGGAGGATGTGGTTCAACGCGTTCCTCCACCTCATTTCCAGCTTTTAATCGACGAAAAGAAGAAACGCCCAGTAAATTCTTTCCTTTTTTCCAGGTCCGGGAGGGGCTTGTGAAGCTCCGTCACCAGGGATTCCCCTGAGGTACCCCAGGGGCTTTTTAGGCGTACCGGAGTGTTCTCCAAGGGTTCCCGCAGCAGACTTGCCAGTACCGGGCATCGTTCCGAGGGTCACCATTTGGGTGCTAAGGTTAAGCCCAGCTCGTCTATGGCTCTGGATACCAGGGTTCGCTGAGGTCTCCAGTTCTGGAGCTTTCCATACCGAGTCACAGCTCGAGACCTCTCTTGATGGAGCTTTATGTACCGGGTAAAAATCTGAGGTTCCTCTTGTTGAGGCTAAAGTCAGCACCGGCAGATCCGAGAGACCCTCTTTGAACGTCCTGTCGGTGAGGTATATCCATCAACCGTCCCACGCTTAGGGTCATGGTGGTACTGGTTCTGTCGAGGGGGCAAAGAGGGCGTTCACAGATCATTACCCCTCTACTACCGACTCTGCCGAGGTTCCTCCGCTGGAGGCTAAATTTGTGTCTGGTTCTAAAATGTCCAGTAAACATCCGAGACCACCCAGAACCGACCTCTGCCGAGGATCCTTGTGTCAAGGCAAAGGTGTTGCTTAATTCCCCTGACTAGTCAATTTCCTCATCTCCACATGTGACGCAGTTCTCCTCAGGTGTCGACAAAATGGTGGCCCAACCTCCATGGTCCACGATGGCTATTTTGTATAACTCTTACACCGGCTGGTGCTGGGAGCATTTACTTTGGTGCCGAGCAGTCTTTTCCACGCCTTGTGGACAACAGAAATCTGTTCCGTCCTTCATTTGACTGGCGCACTCGGACATCGCTGCCTCATACAATATAGCTGGCTCCTGCTTCCGCTCCACTGATTTAACATGTATCTGGCCGGTGGTGGGCCTTCATGGCAACCATCCTCCTTGCGTTCATGAGGGTATGCCCCTCATGAGCGGCCTCTGCCTGTACCAACGCCAAAGCCTTTGGTTTTTTGGGACGTTTCAGATGCTCATGCACTCTGACCCTATGAAGGTGTATTTCAAGCATCTGTTCAGGGAAATGTACCCTGAGCCTCCTGTCTCACCTTCGGCATAGACTGTTCTGATGCAGGTTCCAGTGTGCCACTGCCTCCACTCTTCTTCCTCTGCCCCCGTTGTCTCCTATAGAGAAGACACCGGCGGACCGGCACAACACTTTGAAACCTGAGGCAGTATGCGTGGTGGACCAGTCTTCTGTTCCCACCTCGTTGGATGAACCCCAGGCGGATAAGGGCATAGATGAGCAGCCCCGCTCGGTGAGAGCATTCCATGCCCAGGTCCTGGATATGAAAGAGTGCACCGGCCTGTTCCTACAGAAGGACGTCTTAACTGAGGCCTGCAAAGTCTTGGATAAACCCCACACTGGACTACAAATCTTCACACCTCTGAGCAGATGGCCTTATTGGCTTGTCCGCTCCCGTCCTCAACTGTGGTGGCTGTGGCCACCTTCCAGTCCAAGTCGCCCTCTGCATATTAAACGGCAGCGGCCCAAATCCTATCCAAGGAGGATAAACTTTTGGACTTCTTGGGCAAGAAGGTTTTTGCCAATTTGGCGCTCCAACTTTGTCAAGCGAACAGAGCTCATCCTGGCAGCAGCCAATGTGAGGCTGTGGAAAGAGTTAGCTGATTTCCAGGAGTGCATACCCGCGGACAGGCTAGATGACTTTAAAGCCGGTTTGTCGGATGCCCGAGTGTTGGCACAGGATCTACTAGAAGCTGCGGCACCCCACATAGATACCTCAGCTTTGACACCTCCCGCTAGGCGTGGCTCCACCTGACAGTTTTCAAAGGAAGTGCAAGACAAAGTACTGGACCTTCCTTTTGATGGCAAGGAATTGTTTCATGCTCTTACTGACGAGGAACTCTCAAAGACCAAAGCGAGTACCCAAACTGCCAAATCTTTATCGGTCTTGGTGAAAGCGCCAGCTAAGGCCCCTTATACACAGAGGTCCGGGTCCCAGACTGGATCCTTCTCTGGGTTCACTGGGTTTCAGAATAATCGTGCACGCCGAGCGGAAGCTCTGGTTTGTGGGACCCTGCCAAAAACAGCAAGGTGTTTGTTTTTTCTCTCGCCCATCAGCCTCTTCTCCAGGAACAGGTAGTCTCCCTGGTGACAGATCAGCAAAATTATATTTTTTTGTTGGTCGCACGAGACTCCAGTGGGAGGACAAATCTCATCTGAAGGCATGGCAGACCATCACCGAAGACCAGTGGTTTTTGTCCGTTGCTCAGGTGGGCTTTCGCTTGCCCCTCAGCCTACCCCACTCGTCAACCCTCCCTTCCAACAGATCGGACGCTCTCCCTCAGAGCAGAGGTACAGAAACTTCTAGACCTCAGGGCGGTGGAACCTGTTCCCCACGGGGATCAAGGGTAGGGCTTCTTCACTCATCTGTTCAGTGCCCAAACCCAACCATGCTGGCCTGCGCACTATCCTCGATCTTTCCCAGTTCAAGCTTTCTCTTCCCCAAGAGAAATTCAAGATGATCACGCCTTGCCAAATAGTCCTCTCTTCGGAAGGGCAACTGGCTCATTGTAGTGGACCTTCAGGGCGCATACATGCACATACTGCTATGCAGACTGCATCAGAAATATCTGCGGTTCTCTCTGGGAGGAGAACATTTTCAGTTCCGTGTGCTCCCTTTTGGTCTCAGCTCAGCACTGCGTATCTTTACGAAGATGTTGGTCATCGCAGCTTTCATCCGCTAACAGTGAGTTCCGGCATACCCATATTTGGACGACTGGGTCCTACGCAGTCCTCGTCTACACAAGTTATCAATCTCCAGTCTCTCCTACAGCTCCTGTTTCACCTTGGGCTGTCGTGAACTTCCGGCAATCTTCCATGACAGTCTCCCAAGACCTGATTTTCCTGGGTTTCCGTTGGAATATGATCAATACCAGGGTGTTCCACAATCCTGTCCACCATTAGGATCTATCCACCACATGTCAGCTCTTCCTCTAGTCTTCGCACATGAGGGCTTGGTGGTTTCAGAGACTTTTGGGCCTCATGGCTTCTTGTGTGCTTGCCCTTCCTCTTGCACGTCTGAAAATGAGGCATACTCAGCTGGCTCTTGGGAGCTCCCGGTCTCGGGCTTTGGACTCGGATTCCAAGATGATCCCAGTTCCATCCTGCATGACGACGGATCTACTAAGGTGGTCCTCGACCAACAACCTTTTTGTGGGAGCCTCCTTTCAGGAGCACGGCCCACAAGTGACTTTTACCACAGGCTCCTCCCTTCTGGGATGGGGCACAACGCTGGATCATCTCCAGGTATTCGATCTGTGGACACTTCAGGACAGGCTGTTTCATATCAATTATCTGGAACTCCTGGCTGTTTTTCTGGCGCTAAAAGCTTTTCAACCATCCATCACGAACAAGGTGGTCCATATTCGCACAGACGACTCTGCGGCAATGTTTTATATCAACAAGCAGGGTGGCACCAAGTCATCTCTCCTTGTGGACCTTACCTTTCAAATTTGGGAATGGGCCATCCAGCACGACATTTGGCTGCTGGATGTACACATTACGTGTCACATCAATGTAACAGCAGACTCACTCAGCCGCTAGGCAGCAGCCAGCTACGAGTGGGAACTGAACATGGATGTTCTCTCCACCATTTTTCGCCAGTGGGACACTCCAGAAGTGGACCTTTTTTGCGACTTTTTCAAACAGGAAATTTACTCTTTATGCATCCAGGAACGGTCTCAGGGTATCCTCCCTAGGGGACGCTCTCGATATCCCGTGGCACAACATGAAGACCTATGCTTTCCCGCCACTGCTTCTGGTTCATCGGTCACTCTGCAAGCTCAGGAATTCATTGACTTGCACTCTCCTGTTCAAAGCTCCTTGGTGGCGAGCCAGATTCTGGTTCTCAGAACTTCAGCATCTGTCGATTCTTCCTCCGATCAGATTGCCATTGATTCCCAACCTGCTTCACCAGTGCGATCACCAGATGTGTGGCACCCCTCCCACAATCGTTCAGCTTGGCGGCCAGGTGCCTAAATTCAGATCATAGTTTAACTTCTCCGAGGACAATATGTGAATTATCCAAGCAGCCAGAAAACCTTCTACAAGGTCTCAAAATAGGAGCAAATGGCTCCGTGTTTGCCACTGGTGCTTAGCTAAGCAAATTAACCCTAGACATGTTACGGTTGACAGTCCTATCTTTCGTGTCCCACCTTACAGCTTCAGGCATTCATGTATTGTCTTGCAGAACCTACTTATCTGCCATTGCGGCCTACCTGTCCACAGACAGCTGTTATTTTTCATTGACCAATCTGGTCATTAAAAGGCATTTTGCGGGTATCCATCTTTTTCCACCAGTTTACATCACTCACTGCAAATGGGATCTGAATATGGGGCTTACCACGCTGTGCCATAAGCAGTTTGAACTCATGGCCACTACCAACCTGAAATACCTTTCATGGGAGGTCGCCTTCCTAATTGCAGTGACGTCAGCGAGGCGAGTAAGTGAGCTCCAAACTCTATCTATGGAATACCTGCTTGTTACTTTTCCTAGAGATAAGGTGCTGCTTTGCACTCATCCATCCTACCTAAGGTGGTTACCGATTTTCATTTGTACCAATCTGTCATTAGCAGTCTTTTTTCCAAATCCGTCATCGGATGCTGCGAGAGTCTTTCACAACCTAGATGTCAGGAGAGCCCTGAAATTCTAACTCGATAGAATGAGTGAACTAAGGGGCTCCTCACAACTTAATCACATCCAGGGATTCAAAAGGGAAACCAGCTTCCAAGGCAACCATCTCCAGATGGATTGCATCCTGCATCTCGGAAGCTTACAGCATTCAAGGCCTTCAACCACCCAAAGGCATCCATGCTCATGTAGTACGGGGCAAAGCAGCTGCTGTTGCCTTACAGAAATATGTTCCTTGGGAAACCATCGCCAAGGCGGCCACGTGGGCTTCCCCATCAGCTTTTTTGTAAGCATTATTGCTTGGCCCTGAGCTCCAGGGCTAATGCCCAGTTTAGCCAGGCAGTGCTAAAGAATTTATTCCAGTAGGGGTTTTCCATGTTTCCATCCACCCAGACTAATTCAAGTGCATGCTTGGGAATCTCACACAAGTATGGAGGAAAGGGGACCGGACGTAGGAGTATAATAAAGTTACTCACCATGGTGACTACCTTACTCCTAGTCCATAGTCCCCTTTCCTCCATATGCCCGCCCCCCTTCCCCTCTAAAAAGTATCATCTATTATTGCTTAAATAGTCTCGGAACTGGCGATAGAAAAGGACTGAAGGGCTATGCCTGGGGCTGAGTTCAGGAGGGCAGGGTTATGTCTATGTGCGGTACCCTGCGTAAAAATAGGAGCCTTTTTGATGCATTTTTACAAAAGTGCTCCAGTCCGGTCCCGAAGGACGGAATGTCCCACAAGTATGGAGGAAAGGGGACTATGGACTAGGAGTTAAGGTAGTCACTACAGTGAGTAACTTTATTCTCACTGCCCCTCAAGGCAAATATTCCCTACCAATTGGCGCCACGCAAATTCACTTCCTTTTCACACACCAGTCTTTTGGCCAGGTCGTGCCCGTCTGCCCCTGTGTGCTCTCATGTGTCGCAAAGGGACTGGCAGGTTAATTTTAAAAACCTCCAGAGCGGTCTTTCTAAAACCACTTGTTTTATTCTTGGTAAATGAAAAATATTTTTTCACTTTATCGCAATTTTTTGAATTTTCAAGCTTCTATACTAATTGTTTGATGTAAAATAGTTTAAGTTCACATTGTTTTTCTCAACCCCCATGACCACTAACTAAATCCTGCCTTCTATAGACTGCCTTTAGAACCTTTTTTATTGAAATGCATGTTTCTCAGGTACTTTTACATTGTTCCACATCAAAGTGCATATATTTGTATCGTTTTGTTCCAACCCTATTTCTCACCCTCATTTATCTGTTACTTGATTTGTGGCCTGTGACACTTCTCCAACTGGGTTCTTGCAGCTCTCCATATGGTGGCATTGCAACCTTGATTATGTATGCAATAATCTGCATGCCATCTGTTAGGTATTCTAACTTTAATGCAACATTTCCATCATTTGTGAGACTCTCAGAACTTTTTGCTTTACTGGTGGATTATTTTTCCCTAGGTCTCAGTGAGTGGGAACCCTTTTCCACACTCAGATTCTTTTACACTTTGTATGGGTATAATTTGTAAGACTCGCCATAGTGTCCTTTAAGTGTATCGCTTTGACAACTTTTGGTATATACAGCCTATTGTTGCTTGGTTGCCTTAGGGGCTTCCCTTATAACTTTCTCTGGATACCTGTCAGAGTTAACAGCTTGGTCACTCTCTTCCCCCACCTCCTCCTCACCTGAGCCTTCAGATGGTATGTCCTTGGAATAACTTGTAGCAGACTTCTTCTTTTTAGCCTTCTTGCGGACTGTAGTCGGCTTACCTTAGGATGGTTTCTTCTTATTGTGTAAATAGAGTCTGGCGTCCCCAGAGGCCACCTTGGCAGGGAAGGAAACCTGCCCAAGGAGGACCCCGAGGAGCCAGACCCCAAATCCCAGGGAAAAAGCCTTGGCAGAATAAAACCCTGGTTATCCAAATGCAGATGAGGAATGGAGGTTGTAGTTGGTTTCCTTAGTTCAGCGAATATATTCGCAATCAAGATTTCCTCTGATAATGTAGCAAGGATTTGACAAAATTCTCCTCAGAGTGTGGAAAAAAGGAAGAAGATAAGAAGAGATAATAGAACGTGGAATAAGCGCCTTCAGGGGAGAGGAGGATAAGATACCCTGAAGGTACGTGTTAAATCTCGGGGTGTAAAGAAACAAAATGAATGGAGAGGCAACTTACCCAAGAATAGACACTGGGTGTGTCGGAAGCAGCACCGCTCACTCTGAAAACCGCCGTTCCGCGCCCGCAAAAAAACTAAGAAAGTCGAGTAAACTGCAGTTCGGAAATGAAGCTAGGCAGAAGAAAGCGTAGGAAGAGGCAGAAGGGTGAAGTAGACAAAAACCGTAAGTACAGCCGAAATGTAGAATAGAAGGAACACGGTCTCTACCGAGAGTAAAGACGCGAAAGGAAACGGAACAGGAGGCCAGAAGGTAAACTAGATCCGTAGGGTGAAACACTGAGCCGTAGCACAGCAGCGTTGGACAAACAAACAGATACAATGTGCTGGGCTGTGGGCGTGACTGGGCTGTAAGGAAGGAGCCTCCATCTTGTGTGAGGACTAGTCCGACTCGAGAGATGAGCCGGTTACAATCGCCAGGAACTCCTCAGCTTCCAGGGGCGAATCCTGACACTAACCTTGTGATAACGACTGTCCCCAAGGGTAGATGGGATATTTCTATCCCTTCTACATTTTGTCGAGTAAACCCAGCACACCCCACCTTATGTGCAACTTTGCTGGATTTTGGGGACTTATTTTTTTTTACCTGGGAAGTGTGAGCCTTTTTCCCACTCTCTCGTATTTTGATATGCGTTTTACCTCTGTTTTTTTCTTTGGTTATGGAGTTTAAACAACTCCATAGGCATAATCATTTCATTTGTGGCACACAGCACCCTGCGTGTAGTGGCACAGGTTTAAATACCTTCTCTGGGATAAAGTACTGTTTCCCACAGTAAGTAAAGTGAAATTGACTAGGCCGATGGTGGCCTGGTCGGGAGAGGAGGGACCACTTGGAATCGTAAAGGTTCGATCAACCTTGGGGTCCAGGTGAAACATGGGTTGGTGACCTCACAGTGGGCTGTATCCTAGAATACCGAGTTAGACCAGGAGGGGATGAAAGGGAAGGGGGGGTGGATGTAGAAGGGAAGGGTGTGAGGAGGAGCCACAAATTTGGCGACACAGTACTGGAACGGGAAGCTCACACCAGGACCATAGGAATCGGGGCAGGAGTAGGATTGCAGACCCATGGCAAGACCACTGTTGATATATGCCCATGATGTTCGGGGCCTGAACACCCCGGTAAAATGAAAGGTGGTGATAACACAGATGAAGAGGCATAATGCCAATCTATTCCTATTAAAGAAAACCCATACGGAAAGCGGACAGGCATAAGATTGAGACACAGGACTAAACACAAATTTGCCAGGCAAATGCCAGCAAGACGGCAGGGGTGAAATGGGAGATATATTTCCGTGCAGGCTCCGGTGGGGGAAAGATCGATTCTCCAGCATGGGGTCTGGCATGGATTCACATGCTCATGAATATTCCCCATCTGGCTGGAAATCCTTGGTAAAGAAAAAATCAGTTTCCGTTTCCTTTCTTCTGAACTGTCCTACTAGTAACCAAGACTGTCCTCTACCTAAGCCCCTCCTCTGGGAGCCATCTTCAGATTTATACTGCACGTTCAAGTGTTGGGAGTCCTCGTTCAATAGCTCTCAAGCTTTTACTGCGTGTTACGTTTTTTCAAGGAGTTTTACTCTCATTTTTCAGTCAATTCGAGCCTCAAGCTCCACCGATTCTTCTTCTGATTAATGGGGACCCGTTTCAGAAATTTCTACTCCCCTCAAGGGCTGTTTTTGGTTGAATTTCACTTCTTGGAGGATTTCAGAACATCTTTGAGGCCTACCGTGCGTGAACATGGCTCAGGACAAAGGAGACTCAACACCCGTTGGATCCAAGCTGTTTAGGATCTGCCCAGGATGTGGACTGCAGAATGTCTTCAAGGAAGAACACTCCGGTGCCTCTACTGCCTGCACTCCGACAAGTCACACGTGGAGGAGGACTGTGTGTTCTGCAAGACCATGTCCGCCCGAACCATGAAGGACTGTCGTACACGACTCGCTAACTGGCTGGAGGCGAAGACCCCGGTAGCCGGTGAGAAGTCATCTGAGCGGTCTTCTAAGACCTTTGGGGGCGCTCCGACGACAGGGGCCCAACAGAAGGCAAAGCACTGCAAGTCTGCGGACACCGGGAGCGCTGTTGATTCAGGCTCCTCGGCTGCCAGGCTGGGTGCAATGTCCAGCCAAGCAGAGGCATTTCCATCCCCCCCCACCTTTCCATCCTTCACCTCCATCCCCTGCACCAGGGGGACGAGACTGAGACAGCTACGACGGGGACAGACGACGGTATGAGAAGTACCGGGTCCCAGATTCTTCTATGTGCCTCATGGCGCAGCCGTCCCCGGACTCGGTAGTCTCCGCGGCGGCCAAGAAGAAATTGGCAGGGGCAACGGCATCTACTTCCACTTCCCCACCGGACAGCGAGGGGAAGAAGCTGGACGCCATGGGACGACGGGTCATCTCGTCGGCGACCATTAAGGCGGCCAACGCTCTCGCTATCGTGGCCCGCTACGATGGAGAGGTGTGGATTAAAATCGCCTCCCTCCTGGAATTCCTCCCGGACAACAAAGGGGAGGCCCTCGAAATCCTGCAGGAGGGTGACGTGGCGTCTGACCACGCCATCACAGTAGCCACGGACATCGCTGACACTGGTTTTCACCAGCTGGGCAACAGCGTTTGCTTTTGCCGGTGCGGGTGGCTCAGGGCCACCGATTAATGTCAGGATGTACAGAGCAGGGTACTGGACATGCACTTCGACGGGAACAACCTGTTCGGCAAGGCAGTGGACGAGTCACTACAGGCCATCAAGGACACCGAGACAGCCCTTTCCTTGGGCGCGCTTCATCATCGAAGGCCGTCCTTTCCGACCTCTGGAGGCAAGTCCCAAGGTGCCTCCAAAGGATTCGGCAGCAGCTCTTTGTCATACCGCCAGGCGGCCCGTTCTTCATTGCAAGAAGCCTACAGAGGCCACAACAAGGCCAGTGGACAATGTTGCCATGGTGGCAAGACCTCGGCGAAGCAGGACTGAACCGGCTGTGACCTCGGGCCCCCACCAAAGCACCCCAGTGGGAGGCCAGCTTGTGAAATTAGTCAACGTGTGGGAGTCCATCTCCACCGACCGTTGGGTGCTGGATGCCCACAGACACACTCTGGAGTTCCAAAGGAAGTTCCCAGACTTTCCACCGGTGGCCAGGAATGAAAACCACATCCCACAACTACTTCTGGAGGTACGAGTGATGCTGGCAAAGGGTGCAATAGAACTTGTCCCGAAGAGCCTCCGGGGCTCCGGAGTATAAACACGGTACTTCCTCGTCCAAAAGGAGACCGGCAGCTGGCGGCCTTTCCCGGACCTCCGCCGCCTCAACAGGTACATAAAATCCCAAAAAGTCTGGATGGTCACCCTTCAACACGTGCTGGGACAGCTGGAAGAAGTAGACTTCCTGTTGTCGCTGGACCTGGAGGATGCATACATCCACATCCCCATACAAAAAGGACATAGAAAGTTTCTGCGATTCGTGGTCCAGGGGAGGCACTATCAGTTCGAGACTGCCCTTCGGTTTGAAGTCTGAGCCAAGGGTCTTTACCAAGTGCCTGGCGCCAGTGGCGGCGCGGCTGCGCCTGCAGGGGATCCACATTTACCCCCACCTGGACGATTGGCTCATCCGAGCAAAGTCAAGGGAACTTGCCGTCAACCATACAGCGAGGACCGTCTGCCTGCTCACGGTCCTGGGGTTCTCAATCAACTTTGCGAAGTCCTGCTTGGTGCCATCGCAAGACGCCTTATTCCTAGGGGCCAGGCTCAACACAGTGGCGCGGCTAGCTTCACCGTCGGAGAAGAGGATAAAGGCCACCCTGGGCAAGGTACAACGGATGTTGACCATGAAAGTAGCCAGGGTAAAGTCCATCAAGTCCCTGCTCGGCATGATGTTTGTGCATCTACCTCGTGCGTCTATGCAGGTTGCGGCCACTGCAGGAATTCCTCGGCACCCATTGGATACAAGTGGCGGGAAGCTTCAAAGACCAGATCTCCCTCAACGGGACTTTCCGTCAAGCGATGCACGTGGGTGCCCCACCACCGGATCTCGCGCCGGGCATGGATTTCCAGACCCCAGCGCATCAGGAAACGGTGACGACGGACGCCTCCCTGGAGGGATGGGGTGCGCACACTGGAGATCTTCACGCAAGAGGCCTTTGGCTCCCATAGGAGAGGTCCCTGCACATCAACGTCCTAGAGCTACGGGCTGTGTTCTGGGTCCTAAGGTCTTTCCCTCCCTACCTCCCTCAAGGGCAAGGTGGTACGGGTCTTCAATGACAACACCATGTTCTACATCCGGAAGCAGGGGGGCACAGATATCCAGCTCTAACCAAGGAAGCGTAGCATCTGTGGCACTGGGCCATAGCCCAGGGGATGTTCCTGGTACCCTTTCACCTGGCAGGAGTGAAGAACACCGTTGCCGACTCAATCAGCAGGGAGCTGCACTCTTGCCACGAGTGGGAGCTTCGGCACAATCAAGTAGATCTATTCCGACGATGGGGCAGTCCCCAGATCGATCTGTTCGCAAGGAACACCAACTGCCGGAGGTTCGCCAGCAGGTTTCCGAAGCCGGGAAGCATGGGGGATGCATTCTCCTTCCCCCTTGGACAGCCTTTTCCTTTATGCATTCCCACCGTTGCTGCTGCTACTCATCAGTCAACTCAGACGGTCCCGGCACAGGATGCTCCTCGTCGCAAAGGTGTGGCCGAGGCAGATATGGTTCTCAGACCTTCTGGACATGTCAGCGTCCCCTCCAGTCAAGCTTCCGATGGACTCGGATCTTCTCGCCAGGGAAGGAGGCGCGATCCTGCATCACAACCAGGATCGCTGAACCTGCAGGCCTGGCTCCTGCAGCACTAGAGTTTGGAGGCTACGATATCCCGGCGGACTGCAAGGAGGTACTTGCCAAGGCCAGGGCGTCATCGACTCTTTAGTGCTATGGACACAAGTGGAAGAGGTTCTCTGTCTGGTGCCGTGCACAGATGATCAACCCTCTATGGATTACGGCCCCTCAAGTGCTGCCGTACTTGCTGTCGCTGGCCAGGGCGGGGCTGGCCCATGCCTCTATCAAAATTCATCTGGTGGCTATCTCCCGCTACACCAGAACTCTGGGGCTGTCCTCCCTGTGGTCCCACCGCCTGGTGAAGGAGTTTGTGAAAGGACTGCTCCGCTCGTTCCCGCCAGTGAAGGCTCCGGCCCCGGCGTGGGAGCTCAAAATGGTGCTGACCAGGCTCATGGGTTCGCCATTTGAGCCTTTGCATTTGACACCTCTGAAATTCCTGTCGTGGAAGACGGCATTTCTTGTGGCCATCGCTTCCACACGGTGAGTGGGAGAGATCAGGCCCTCTCGTGTAAACCGCCGTACCGGACATTCCACCAGACGAGGCTAGTGCTGAGGACACACCCCTCCTTCATGCCCAAGGTGCCATCGGACTTCCACCTCAACGAGCCCTTGGTGTTGCCAGTTTTCTTCCCGTCACCTTCGTCACCGGCTGAGAGGACTTTGCACTCGCTGGATGTGGCTAGAGCGCAGAAGTTCTACATGGACTGCACAAGCAGTTTCCGGAAGAGATTACAGCTATTTGTGAACTTTGGCCCTGTGAACCAAGGGAAGGCCCTCTCCTAGGCTTCCATTTCCAGTTGGCTCTCTGGCTGCATCATGCACTGTCACCGTTTGGCAAACCGACCGTTACCCAGCCGTCCGAGAGCCCATTCGACCGGAGAGACCCCTGCTACTACGGCGTTCCTGTCTGGTGTGCCCGTGCTGGGCATCTGCAGGGCAGCTATGTGGAGGTCGACGCACACCTTCAAAAAATTCTACTGCGTCGACCGGGATTCCAGGGAGGAGTCCAGAATCAGCCAAGCAGTGCTGGGCAACCTGTTCGCTTGAAGGTGAGACTGGTGAGGAGGTAAGAGATGCTTAATGTTAAGTTGTTGAAATACTTAATGTTGAGCCTTGCCACCTCCCGTGGTTATGCATGTGTACTGCTATGTATTCTTGTATTCATAAGCATGTGAATCCATGCCAGACCCCATGCTGGAGAAGGAACAAGTTACTTACCTGTAACTGTTGTTCTCCAGCATGAATCTGGCATGGATTCACAGACGAACCCTCCCGCCAACCCCTCTGCAGCTCTTCTCTTGGTCCTACTGCCACTTTACGTGCTACCAAATCTGAAGATGGCTGCCAGAGGAGGGGCTTAGGTAGAGGTCAGTCATTGGCATGCTCCGTATGACCCAGAGACCAGCGATTGGTTATTAGTAGAAAGACAGTTCAGAAACTAAACTGAAACTGATTTTTTCTTTACCGAGGATTCTGAGCCTGACGATGGGGAATATTCATTAGCATGTGAATCCATGCCAGACCCATGCTGGAGAACAACAGTTACAGGTAAGTAACTTGTTGCTTACCATTACTGCTGTATACGCCCCTAACACGGGACAAGACTGCTTTCTATACCTGGTTATGGCAAAACTGGAGGGGTTTGCAGTAGGAGAAATCCTAATTATGGGAGACTTTAATATGATATGGGACCCGATGAGAGACGGGAGGGATCAGCACACGCAGAAAGGCACATACCCCCTTGTTGGGCCTGCGGGACAGAATGGAAGGCATGGCACTTAAAGATCTGTGGAGGGCTAAGAAAGGGCAGGTGACTGGGTACACTTGTTTTTCCCCATGTGCACTGCACATACTTCAGGATAGATCTAGCTTGGGGGACCCCCGGAATACAAGGCACACTGACAGATCTAGAACTAGGCCCGATAGCCATATCGGACCATGCAGCAATGGTGATACGACTAGGGGGGACAAAAGCCACGCAGTCCCTTGTGGGCCTGGAGGTTCCCAGGAGACCTTTTGAGAGACCCAGTGGTGCGGGAAATGGTGGGGGAGAAAATAGAATATTTTTAAATAACACCACAAGCGATGTCCCGCAACAAAAGCGGAGGACGCCCTGTTAAGGCTGAAACAGAGGTATTATGTAGCCGCCAATAAGGTGGTTAAAATGCTAGCTAGGCTCCTGAATCAGCAGGGTCAACGGCACATGGGGGGGGGGGTAAATACGCAGAGCAGATGGCAAATTAATTACAGAAACAGGTGCGATCACGCAGGCTTTTACAAAATACTATAAGGAGCTGTATTCAGCGGGGAACCCAGAAATTCAAAAGATACAGGCATTCCTGGAAGGGATAGCACTTAATAAAATTACAGGGAGGGGAGGGATGGGTTAGACAGGGAAATCTCGGAGGAGGAAGTGGAAAGAGCAATTAAAAATATGCCAAACAACAAAGCGCCAGGGCCAGATGGCTATACAGGTTTTTTTATAAGGTCTTTTGCAAAGAGGTAAAAGGACCCCTGACCAAATTGTTAAACACATTTAGAGACAGGAGTGGGGTGACGGGATCAATGGCGGAAGCAAAAGTGATCCTATTTGGAAAACCAAACTAGCTGTGGATCTTATAGACCTATAGCATTATTGAATGAGGATGTGAAAATATTTGCCGGGATACTGGCTGAAAGAATAAGAGGTGTTCCCGGGATGTTAGGGAGAATTCTCATAAATGTGCCAATTCCTCCCACCTTGGAGCCCTCCAGCTCTTTTGCTAAACTTTGGGACTTTGAACTTTTAATTGTGTGTTTTACTCTTATGTTTTCTTTGGTAATGGAGTTTTAGACTATTCTGTAGGCATTCATGTGTGTTACACAGCACTCAGTGCAGTGACGCAGGGAAGCCTTTCAGGCTGTCCCAAGGTTTAAATACCTTCTCTGGGGTAAACTGTTTCCCAGAGAATGTAAGGTTAAATTGATTTATTAGTCTTTTTAAATTTCTAGTCCCAGCACACACTATCTTACAATAGAATGCTGGAGGGGTTACCTAGTATCCCCTATGTCTAGAAACTCATGTAGCAGTCAAATGCTACCCTTTCCTCTCGAAATGGCTGGTGGCAGTGGTTTTACAACAAAATACCATGATTTTTCCCCACCGTGAACACTGGTAGCTGTAAATCGCAGGAGCCATGTTTTTTAAAATGGCGTCGAAAGTCTCCTTTTGTTTAAACGGGGTCCCGGTTTTCTTTTTTCGCCATTTCTTTTTGAAAGGTCATTCTAGAGTTTCTCTCTGCGCGTCAAACTAGGTTTGGTCCCTTTGTTACTAAGTCTTTGGCGGGCTTCAGGACTGAAGACTGCCTCTGGCGCCTGAGTGTCTGGGGTGGGCAGGACGTGAGGGAGGTGCCCAAAGCTCCCTGTGCTTAGTCTCCTAGGAGACCCAAATCAGGCGTGATGGCTTGCTGACTGTCAAGGACAAGCCACCCTGCTGGGTGAGTGGCAGCTACGCTGGAATGAATGGGAGAAAACTGTTTAAAAGGTGAGTCTCTTGGCTTGGGCAGGCAGAGTCGACCACTGGAACGAATGAACCGAAGACAAGCTGGAAGAGGACGGCGGCTGCAACTACTGGACCCTTGGTTTGCCCGGTGAAGCCCTGCTGCAGGTCCGAATCGCCAAGTTCATCTCAACAGAGAAGCCTTTCAAGGACGACTTCTTCCTTTGACTTGGTGGGACCAATTAACTCGTAAGCCACCTGGATACCATTCTCGTAGCTGGTTGTATTTTCCTTAGAATGCTGTAGGAAACCGAATAGCCAGGGAGAAGAACACCAGTTTGTGTGCTTGACGACAGCTACCGTAGTCGAAGATTTGCCACCTGGCCGACCCGCTAGGCCTTCGACCCCACTAGTCGAGAGGTGACTCAACTCAGAGGAAGGCCAAGCGATCTAGGTCGAGGAGTGGTTCCACCACTCTTCTTTTTTTTTTCAATGTGAAAGCACTGAGTGTTAGGGAGAATTCTCTGTTTAGGCTGAATTTCCTAACCTAGTGAGTCCAACAGCAGCTTTGCTGGATTTCTGGAGTTTGTTTTTTTTCTCCTGCCAAGAGTGAGACTCTTTTCCTCACACTCTTGGACATGATTTGGGTTATTCCTTTGTTGATCTGTGTTTTATGGGCTATGTGGTCTTTTACTCCATAGGGTCTCATGTGTTTTTTCTATGTGTTACACAGCACCCTCGGTGCAGTAACACAGGGGTGTCCTAGGTGACCCCCACCATAGACTCCATACCCTGGGACTGACTACTGTCTCCCAGGGCATGTAAAGTCACCATTGGCTTTACTAGTCCCAAATGACTAACAGAACCAGTACAACCCATCATATTGTGGACGTACTGGAAGGGGCAATTCGATTGCCCCTGGGTCTGTTGTTTGAGGGGGGCACTGTCCCGTCCCTCCTCGTCGAGTTTTGGCTGGTGGCAGTGGATACTACCTGTTATATTCCTTAAGAATATTCTCTATGGGATGTTCCCATGTATTTTACTCGCACCACTTTTTGGTGCAATCTTAAAGATACCGCCGGTTTAATTATTTAATATTAATTCACTGGTAGGATCTTTGTGCCAGAACTCGGTTTTAAAATGGCGTTTGTGTTCGCCTCTAACTCCAAACCAAAGGTCGAGCCCTTTGTTCCACTTTTGGCGGGCTTCTACACAGAAGCCCTCCGAAGTGGTGCCACTCTGTCTGGGTACCACAGGGGGTGTGGGAGGGGCTTTAGGCACCTTGGAATAAGTTGCCTTGCCAACCAAGTCTCACTCTTGCGTGGTTGGCCCAAGTGGTGAGCCGCCCCGCTCACCACTTAGCATGTTTGACAGCTAGGATGAATGAATGGGGGTTTCTTGTATAAAAGCAGAGCTTTTGGGACTGGAACTTTAGAAGTCGCAACAGGATCTGAAAATCTGAAGAGGGAGAAGCTGAGCCGAGCTGCTACGACGACACCACCGGTGGAGCCCTGCTGAACCAACTCACCACTTCTTAACGACAGAGGAGATCTCCCTGCTGGAGAGTCTTCTTCCCTACTGGTGGGAACAACCAGTTTACCTCCTTTTTCGCTTCCAAGACATCCAAGTGGTCGAATTGCCCGTGCCAAGCACCCCGGCAACCGGATAGCCACTTACCCTTGCACCGCGAATAAAAGGGCTGCTCCTTTTAATTGAGAACTCCGCGGCTGGTTTCTTCCCTGGCAGTGCAACGACCTTCTGATTTCCTCCACGACGAGATCCTCTCTTCCCCCGGACGAAGCACCGACTTGCACCCGCTGCCAGGAACAACTGCACCCGCTGGAGTGTTCTCACCATTTTAAGGTACCGTGTCCACCAGGCCTCCCTTTCTATAGATTGCTACAAGGTGACAGTAACTCCTTAACCTTCTGTACTGGGCTGGCCGCCTGACCATCTAACTGGTCCCTTTCTGTTGTCCAACACTTTTCTGAACCTTTGTCGAGACTTCGGTGCACTTTCAACCGTGTGACCTTGGACACATTTCTCGCGGATCCTCTTAAAGTGGGTCCAGCTTCCTGAACTTTAACTCAACGGTTTTAACCTGCCTTCTTCTCTTACTGTGTTTGTTTTAAAGTGTTGGGACCTGTTCTATCTATGCTTTGCCTTTCTCTCCCTTTTTAACCAAGTTCTTAGAGTGGCATCTTTGTTAAGCGCTCACCGCTGTCTGGAAATAAGTGTTGCTTTACTTAGGACTTGTCTAATAACCGTTTAAGGGAGTGTATATCTTTTAGTGACCGTGTTTTTGAACTGCTTGATATTAGTGCCAGTGTGTTTACTAGATGTGCTTTTAAATAAATAATTATATCTCTTTTACACCAAGCTCTGGTCAGTGTTTGCTTGTTCTACTGTGCTCTCTTGACCTATTGTGTATGTTCTGTATGCTGCCTAACTCTTCTTGAGAGAAGTCTGACTGCTCAGCCACAGCTACCAGGTAAATCTGGGTGGTGCAGACTGCTACCAGTTGGGGTTTACTGCCAAACACCTGTAGTCTTAAATCTTTTGCAGTGGTCCCAGAGGGAACTGCACAGGTTTCTGTCTAACACCGTCATTTGCCTTCGTCGTTGATTCTGTCATCTGACGTTCCCCCCCAAAAGGGTCACTTGCCCTACAAAGAAATGAACTCCGGCTGCATGGGAAGCCTTCAGGGTGGAAATGTTAAAGATTTTCAAAAAACAAAGCCATGCTTCTAACGAGCCTTCGAAAGAAGCCGGAAAGGAAAGGTCTTGTCTGAAAACCTGTGCGCCCTCGAGCCCTGGTAGAAGGCCTGATCCACATCAGCGGCCCTCAAGGCCTCAATCCGAAAAATCAACGGATCATTTTCGACATAGACAAGTTGAGGTCATCGACACCTTCGATGTCGGCGGTGCCTTCGGCAGCCGTCGACATCGACGCTGAAGCCTTCGACGCCAGCTGCGCCACACTTCCCAGCTAAGCCGTCAGTGGCAAGTGCCCCTCCAAAATCGGCGCCGATAAAGAAAATCTTGATGACTTCTACGACGTCGAAGCCTGCTGGTACAAAACCTGACAATCTATGTTAACTCTTCCGAAGAAAGAGTTCTTCAAATCTCTTCCTTCAATTTTTGAAGAGGAGGAGCTTTCTGCGATAAAGCCCCATTTGGCTTGCAGTAGGGTACACTCAATGTACCAGAGAGCTTCATCTCTGAAGAATCCAGAATGCAGGACCTATATGAGAACTTGCAAACAGCAAGTGGGGTAGATACCTCGCAGAACATGAGTTTGGAAAGCCAGAGACGGGGGAACATGTAGACACATCTTATAGATGGCTCATGTTGATAGTTTGTTCTGAATTTGGGTTGGAGTAGGCCTCCATTTGCGCAGCGGACAGTAAAGGAGCAGATGTTATCTCAGGCGGAAATCGGGCTGCAGACCAAAAGTGAAACGTATTGCATATTCAGAAAATATTATGAAGTTTGATACGCCTAATGTGAATGAAAGTATGGTGGTGGTGAGGAGTGTGTCCGATTGTTATAATAACTTGTCTAAAACTCAGTTAATGGAAATTCAAGGGGAAGCGCCGCAGGATAAGAAAGACCTGTGGATGCGGAGAGGATTAACTCCTTCTGAATCATTGTGGCGACAGGCAAGCACTAGTAAACCGGTGATGCCTGTAGCCTTATTAAGGGTGGCGTTGGAACAGCTACACTACCCTGCACATGTCATTAGAGAGAGCCTCACTACAACAATTGCAGAGGAATAGTTTGTTCTGAATTTATTAGAACATGTTGCATTTTATGTAGTAAACTGCATCGTTTGTTAAAGGTTTACTGCTGGGCACATACTGCGTACAGTTAGAGGAGTATCCTGAGACCTAATGGTTCCTTTCAGCATTTACATATTGAGTACGTCGATATGCTGCAAGTCTGTAATGGATACAGATATATGATTGTAGTAATATGTCCCTTTTTAAGGTGGATTGAAACTGGTCCACGTACACATCCAGATTCCACCTACGCAGCAAAATCTTTAGTATGAGAAGTGTTTCCTAGATGGGGAATGTGAAGTATTAAGATCAGATAATGGCCCTCATTTTGTTAAGTCTTAGAACAGATAAGCTTGTTGCTTAGTATAAAGCACATGTTTTCATCAGTTTATCACCTGCAAGCGAACGGTGTCTGTGAGAGACTCAATGGCCTGCTTAAAGAAAGAATAGCCAAATGGAAGCTTACTTTGAAGAAAGGATGGTTGCATTGCCTACCACTGGCATTGTATATGTTGAGAAATCAGCCAGGGGTCCGACCACCTTCTTACGCCCCATGAAATAGTGACACAGAGGTGGATGAGGACACCACCACACCTCCATCTAGAACTAGAAGTGATGCCCAGATGACAGCAGAATTGTTAGGAAAAGTTATGTGCTGACAAATACTTGAAGTCATATATGTTAAGTAATTTCAGATCAGTTCAAACGGAAGGGGTGTGGGGTCAGAACACAGATGGAGACAGTTCACCAACCGGATTTAAAGAATTACGTCTTCTCAAACTTTTCCCTGGTGATCAGATCCTGATTAGGAATTTCAGAGATAAATGGCACGAGCCATGCTATAACGGCCCATTCATTGCGGAGGATGTAACGCTGTCAGCAGTGAAAGTACTAGGTAGAAGTGTGTGAATATTTCTAGGAGACGTAAATATCTATGCTGGAGAACCCCCTCCGCCCTCACCTTAATCGGAAGCAAGCATCGGGGAAGAACCTCTGCATGTGCAGACAAGATTCATGATGAGTAAGGACGACGCAGAAACTGTCAAACAGATACAGAATACTTTGTACTGTGGCTTGTTTCGGGACAGTCTTTTAAGGTGCTAAAAAAGGAGTGAAAGAAGGCTTTGAGTTTCTCTTTGGAGGCATCAGTGGTGGTGCCCAATGACAACTTTCATCAGATCATCCTTGTGATTTTTCTCTACGTTCTTCGTTCATGCCCTTCGTTGGTGGGGAGAACTACTAACATCTGTTTCTGCAAGATCCTAAGAATGGCCCAATCGTGGGTGATTGCTCGCAGCTATAATAGAGCAAGTTCTCCAGCTTCCCGAGTACAGTAGAGAAAACACAAATGCCCCTATCTGATGAAAATGTTCATGTACTAGTAGGGTTGGTTTTCCACTACTTGATTGAGGAATGCCCACATCTTGTTGGAAGACAAACTGATGTTTGCACCTTTTTGAGATATCTGAGGAATACAGTTGCACTCAATGAATTATTACGTGATGTAATCAAACAGGCTAATCTATATTCTGAGAGAACATTGAGAACGTCTTGAATTAGACTTTTGGAGGAAGAGATCCAGAGCCTACTATCTGTAGTTTTCTACTTCTTGCTGCAGAGACACCCACATTTTGTTTGGCGAAAGGACAACTCTTTTCTATACATCAGGAACCCTGTTAATCGTCCCGCAATCAGCCAGCTGTTTAAAGATCTTGTTGAGGAGTATAAGACATTTCCAGAGTTACGTTTCTGAATACGTTTCTTTTCCTTCCTTACAGATTAAGAATGGGCAGCGTCAACAGTAATAATGTTGTGGCCAACAACTAGCGACTTGCAAGAAGTTACTGTTGTAAGAAGTGGGCCTACCTATGTCATTTATACATGCATTTTGTTTATAGTGATACTTTTCTCCCTTACAGTGTGCACTGCTTACTATTTGAATCCAAATAAAACAAGGATCCCTATGTATCTTCCCATGCACAAGGAGGGTACAGATGAGGCAACTACAAGGCAGCCGAGACCTTAAGCGATTGATCCCACAGCTGTAGACTGTGTAAAGGTTCTTGGGTCTATAACAAATGTCACTAGACCACTCTCCTTAGAAAAAGGGCTTATAGAGATTGTCCTTGAGCACCAGCAACAGACTCAGAAAGAAAGGCAAAGGAAAATATCCTCTAGGAGCAAACCTACAGAGGTAGTACATGTTAAAATACCAAGTCCACTGACAAATGTTCCTATGATTGGTCCAGTAAGAAGGAATTATGCGACGTACTTCATTAGATGATCATAGAAACTCATAAGAAAAGAATGAGACCTAAGAGAAGTGCTAGGGAGGATGATCATGAGTTGAATGACTACCTGGATAGTACAGCACACTTGGGTAATACCATATGGTATCAGCATATGAAAGAAGTAGGAAGGAGGACCTCAAAGGAAGGATGCTTTGTATGTGCACTCCTGCCTTTATAGCATGGGGAAGTCCAAGATCTTCATAGCTATTAAAATAGACATCCTGACAGCTCATTGTCTATCACACATTGCATTCTGGCGTACAAGAGGTCAGTTCATGGGCCGAACAGCCTATTTCAAATGGGCTACTGAATGGACAGATCCAGAAGATGATGTTCAAGACACAGACGATACTAAGAGCTCATTCCCAAAATCATGTGATCCGATATGAAAAACCTGGAGTCAAAGGAGCTGGAATCAGATGGAAAGTAAACACAAGACTGGAGAGTCCAGGGAAATCTGCAGAAGTTGGTAAAGGGAAAAACAGACCAAATGCAGCTCTGCGGATCAGTGCTTTCACCAGATGGTTGGGAAGGTAGTGTGGTGATCTGCAGAGACTGGATAATAAAGGGTCTCTACCAGCCAACTATTGAAAATGTGCAAATGCTGTGTAAGCCTTTATGGTCGAAACTTGCTAAACTACTGACATGGGTCGAGGATCAAGAAGAACCTTTGCAGATAGTGCCTTTGTAAACTGCCAAGCTGTGCTTCAGAAACAATGGCACAAGAAAAGTTTTAGCCAAAACTGTGGTCGAATCTTTGAGGCACAAGGGATGAACATTGGGACAGCAGTGATCATGGATCACTACTACTGGGCATGTGGATCCAGAGCTTATATGAAGCTGCTAAAGTACTGGGGAGGACGATGTTCCATAGTAAACATCCATGTTCCAGCGTTGGTGATTCCTAAAAGTCACTTAAACATTGACAGCGTTCGTAAAGCAGATGCTCACCTGAGGAAGAAGAGATCTGTGGAACCAAGTAGAATGAAGAAAGAGAAATATTTCTCAGCCAACTCAATAGAAACCTTTGATTCCATTCCATATGAACACACTGTTCAGCCAGACTTTGTCGATATTCACGTTTGATCTTTATGCCGAGTAGCCAGGTTGGAGCAAATACTAAATGGCTGCAAATTACCAGATGGGAACTGTTGCAGACAGTCAATACTACCATAAAGGGATTCAATGCTATCATGGAGGAGCTGAGAGCCATACGACTGACTCTTCAGAATAGATTTGTTCTAGACATGATCACAGCTATGGATGGATGTTTGTGCAAATATTGGAGAATCGTGCTGTACATTTATACCTTCTCATGACGAGAATGGCACCTTGACAGAGGCCATAGAGATGCTGACGAAACTGCACGTCCAAATAGTGGACGAAGTGGAAGACATTGCTGGTGATAGCTGGTTAGGAGCGCTCTTTTCTTGGGTTCCACAATGGATGGCAGACCTGTTCAAGTTCCTTGGAGCCCTGATAGTGATGGTATTACTTGGATTTTGTGTGGTTAGGATAATAATCTCAAAATGTAAGAAGACCGCAAAGAAAGTCATTGGGATGAAGATCATGATTGATGTTGAATCAGGATGGAAGATTAAAGAGCTGACGGGTGAAGAAATCAGAGATTTCGTGAAAGCCAGCATCCATGCAACTGAGGGAACGAATGTCATGACCACTGTGAGGGGGCAAAGGTTATGCCACAAGCAGGTTCCCACCAGAACCCTGAGGGCCTTAAAACCACTGCAAAAGGGCTTCTGGAGCCAGTCCTGGCGCCTTTGACACCAGGCCCATATGTAGGAAGGAAGGGCTGTTCAAACTAGGTCCCATTTATGTACATGGGCCTTTAAATGTTATGTTAAAGGTACTTATATAGCGCACGGTAACCAACGCAATTGGTCCCCAGGCGCTCTCGCAGATCTGCAAACGAGAAGGTGTGATGGGTTAGTAAGGTGAAGAAGGGAGTAGGATAGTGAGAGGAGTGGTGTACTGTTGGCAGCTTCAACTCGGTAGACACTGGGTGCTGAGCTTTGGTGCGAGTATTGGAGCGGTGTCAGTCCTCGTATGCTGTAGGTGTGGCTTATGTGTTGCAGTGTGGTGAAGTGCATGCGGAATGTTGTGCGAGAGATGGTTGTTTGACTTTTTTGAGAGAGATACGTATGCAGAGAGTTTGAGCTTATATTGGTTAGTGGGTTATATGACGTTTAACATGCTAACATTCACAGTTCTGTCTAAGTGTAGTACTTGCTAATGTACATATTCCGTCCAAGTGTGGCACTCGCTAATCTTCCCAATAGTTATCTCGATGTGGGGCAGGATAATGTTCTCAATTCTAAGTGTGGTAACATTCAAGTTCCATCTAGATGTGACGTAGGCTAAAGTTAAGAATTTCATCTAAGTGTGGTACATGCTAACATTCAATTTATCCAACATGAAAGCACTCACAGTCTAGTTCTAAGAACCAAGCCATGCAGCCTAGTGTTTTGGGTATGGCAGGCCTGGAACTACTTTCCCTGGTACTACTTTACCTGGGCTATATAAACCGCACCAGAACATGCTTTGTGTTCTGCAACCAGCAGCGTGACGGTTTATGTGTCCATCGTCTGGTCTTCAGCATCTTCTTGTAATCCTACAAGAACAAGATTATTCTCTCTTACCTGAGAAAACACCATCCAGCACTCAGCATCTCAACTGGGCTGCAATCTCTGGAAACCGAGAGAAGAAACATCACTCACCTGTGAGTACTAGCTTAAGGACTTCCGGCGAACCGCTACCACAGCTGCTGTTCGAACATTGCGACCTGCAATAACGAGAAAGGGAAAATCAATATTAGAACGCGCGCTTCCAAAACATCGAATTTCATCAGTCTTACTTGAATTCCATCGCGCTACCCAATGCTTTTATCGGGAGCACCACAGCAACAGCTGCAAAGGAAAAGAAACATATTCAGGTTCACTTTCAATATTAAACCGCACAGCACTGTAATTACCTTAACTGATTCCGGGGGCCTGTTTTTTATCGCGCTCTCATCCACTCGCAGCACCACAGCAGCCTGTGGGGAGAAGAAGAAAACACAGGTTAGCTTTAAAAGACAATAAAGGCGCTGCGCTTTCTCTTACCTAGAAAACGTGCCTCTCCATCCGGCACGCCAGCATCAAGACCTTCGCACCTGAAAAGGAGGAGATAAAGACATTAACAAATTCCCACCATAAACAGAACAAAGACTTACAATTAACAAACCTACCTGCCTACCAGCAGATTCGGGGTCACAGCAGGCCTGGGCCCAAGGAAGGCCTACTGCACCAGTGAAGCTACTCGGGCAGCTCGCCAAATAACATCAAGCGCCCTTGCACAAGAAACGCAGGACGAACAGCTCACCCTACAAATAACTAAGATTCATTATTCAGCACTGGGCAACTACTCATCCAGATCTCTGAGCCTTCCAGATGCCCCCAGGGATATCAGGTGAGCGTAACAACGAAGTTCCTGTACCCAAAGAACCATAAGAAGTATGTGGTAAAATGGATCTACTG
This sequence comes from Ambystoma mexicanum, assembly GCF_040938575.1. Lineage (NCBI taxonomy): Eukaryota > Metazoa > Chordata > Amphibia > Caudata > Ambystomatidae > Ambystoma > Ambystoma mexicanum. Next base: position 106,141,684 of record NC_090938.1, on the reverse strand, counting down.
TAGTCCAAGTGGACAGTGCATGCTCATGACCTGGAACAAGGATGAGCATGTGAAATCAGCTAGATGCCTGAAAGGAGTAATCAAGATATGGGTCCCAAAGAAGCATTTCTTCAGAAAAGGATGTCTAGATATGAAGGAGGATAGGAGAGTGGTCAATGAATCGCCGGGAGGGGAGGAGTGTAGAGAAGGAGCCAAGTACCCCCACCTCAAGCATCTCGCCCATATTGCCTATATGTTGGGAAAAAGTGTGTGGCACACGTGCAGTACCAGTGAAAATACTGATACCAAGGAGAATCCTGAAGGCAAGGTTCCCGTTAAGAAAGCCATACCTGCAAGAGAGTATGATTGCCATTTGGATGAAATCCCAAAAGAAGCAGGACCAATACATGAGAACACAGACTGGTGACTTCACACAAAGCCAGATTGACGTACATAGAAGGGATGCAAAGACAAGGGAATGAAGATATTCTGTAAGGCATCAACTTATCAACGTTAAGTGACACCTTGGGCTCGAAATGAAGAAACATATGCTACAGAAACGAAGCATTTTGCGGAGTCCCCTGGCCTTAGCCATATTTTTGCTAAAATTTAAAATAATAACCTATTGACATCCTTCCCCACCCCAACGTCGAACTTCGACACTCGACGCCGGCTGGAGAAGAAATCGACCGTCGGCTGCTGCACGACGGATTTGGGCCTCGGAAGGCCGCTGGCCTCGGCCCTGCAAGTAGGGAGAGTGGGGGGGTGGTACATACTCTACACTCTTGGTATATAGGTACACCTTATACATTTCCTACACTTAACAGCCCACTGCCTCAAGGTGCGTTTGGAGGGTACCCCTTTTCAATTCTGCCCCAAGTGCAATCGCAAATACCCTTGGGTCGACAGGCACGCCACGTGCAATCTCTCCTTGCCGAGGGACCACCCCGAAGCGAACTGCAGAGCGTGTAGTAGGTTTAAACCTAAGACACTTAAGGACCGTTCGACAAAGCGTTGGGCCCACCACGCAAGGCAGGCGGCCAGGCAGCGGACGGCGCCTTCAGCGATGGCAGCGACACCGTACTCTCGGACAGCGAGGGCATTACGGCGTCGAAAGACAGCCGAGCGCAGGTCCCCGACCTCGGAAGGTCGTCCGGCAGGGCGGCTATGGGGAAGACTCCCGGCGACACAAGCGCTTCACATACTACACACACTAAACACACTAAGTCCAACCGAAACTCGACGTTGTCGAGTTCTCGGAAAGAGGCACAGACAGAACGGTCCGATTCGGTGTCCTCTGGGCGCTCTCGATCAAGATCGCCACATGACTCTAGGCAATCATCCACTCTTGCCAAGAGTGCCTCGCTCCCTAGGCTAACAGAAGTTCGATCGTCGGAAGACGAAGACGACTTCCACCCCCAGGCCGCGCTCCAGGAGTCGGAGCCCGCAGTTAAAGCCAGCGAGGCCCCACGCTCGAAGAACAGGGACACCTCTCCGGAGCCACTAAGGGACAGGGAAAACATTTTTCTACGCACGTGGAGGGGGTAAAACAGCAGAAGAAACTACCTGTGCATTCTTCCACACCTGTGAAACACTCCACCCTCTTCCCCCCCCCCCTCAACAGACAGACAAGCCCAGGTCTGCTGATAGGTCCACAACCAGCAAAGCTACTCGAGAGAAATCCCATAGACTTGCTGAGTCATTCCCAGTTCCAAAAAATGGTCCAGTGAAGACATAGATAGGGTCATGTCAAGAATGTCTTCTTTGGCTGATTTTTATGATAAAAATCCAGAACATTTCCTCTCGTATGATCCACAAGGTGCCACACCCTCTGGCTCTACTGATCCTATTCCCCCCCGAGTAAAAAGGCCAGGTTTGAAACTCCGATGAGGTCAGAACCCTTCGAGGTACAACCTTACGCAAGACCATACTCACGGTATCAAGGAGAAGCTTCCTTTTGTGAGGACCAAGAATTTGGTATGATAGAAGAGCAAACCGGGACGGGCTACTATGGGGATGATGAGGACTAGGAAGAACAAGAGGATGACCCGGAAACATACAGAGTAGATTCCCCGGTAGAGAACGAAGCCCCGGTTACCGACTCCCCGGTCGATAACCAACCCCTCCTAAATGAGGTTCTCGCTCGCGCAGCAGAACATTTCCACATTGACACACACGGTGTACAGGAGGAAAGGGACTTCGCAGAAGAGTTAGTGGGAGAAAGGAGGCATGTTGCCCAGACCATCCCTATCCTTAAATCCATTCATGGAGAATAGATCTGTCCCTGGTGAACCCAAACCTCACCAGAGCAGTCAATCCCAGGGTTGAAAAACTTTTCAGGGCGGCACAGTCTGACCCTCTCTATATAAGAGGACATCTGAAGCCAGACTCCCTAGTTGTCACCAACACTCGTAAGAGGGCTGGGACACCCTTGTCTTCGTCAGAAGCTCCTCCCGACAAGGAGAGCAAAAAACTATACGGTTTCGGCAGGAAGGTAGCCTCAACGTCCGCCTATCAAGCAAGGATTGCTAACTCCACCACCCTGTTGGCCAGCTACAACTGCCATCAGGGGGAAGAAGTCGCGGCACTCGTAGCCTCTGCTCCTGAACCGTTAAAGGGCCAATTAGCTCGGATTTCCGCAGAGGGTAGAGCCGTGTCTGGTTGCATTTTGAAAGCAACCTTTGACGCCGCGGACAACGCAGGCAGATTGATAGCGGAGGGCACTGTTATCAAGAGACATGCGTGGTTACGGCAGTCTGGTTTTAAAGCAGAAACCCAGGCATCATTGTTGGACAAACCGGTGGAAACCGATCTGTTTGGTAAGGAGGTCGAAGACGCACTAAAAAAATGCCAAGGACGAATACGAGACACTCAAATCCCTTGGCCAGTTAACCAATAAACCCCCTAACCAGAGAGGGAATAGTAATTTTCGTCACCCACGCGGCCAAAATTCCCAGAGAGGATCTAACTATTCCCAGGGGCAGGGTACACAGTGGAACAACAACCAACAGTCTACCCAGGGTTACGGCAGAGGTAATAGGAGAGGTTGTGGTAAAGGCAGAGGCAGCCCCAGCAAGGGAGGCGGCACGCCTCCACCAAAGCAGTGACGCTCAGTTCAGGGTCCCTTCTCACGCAACCCCAGTAGGGGGGCGCATTTCAAACTTCACCCAGGCTTGGGAAGGGATCACATCAGACAGATGGGTGCTGTCAACAGTATCCACAGGATATTGTATAGAGCTACTGCAGCGTCCCCGGAACCACCCTCCACGACAAAGAGTACACTCCTTAGAACATCAGAAGCTTCTCCTCGAGGAGATCGCCATTCTGCTACAAAAGGACGCGATAGAACTCGTCCCGGGACACCAGGTAAACAAGGGTATTTATTCAACTTACTTCCTTGTGCCAAAGAGAGACTTGACAATGCGCCCAGTATTGGACTTTCGGCCTGCCAACAAGTATGTCAAGCCCCAAAAATTTCGTATGACCACGCTACAAGAGGTAATCCCCCTCCTAAAAAAGGGGGATTACATGGCAACCTCATGAAAGATGCTTATTTTCATATTTCCATGTTCCCAGCGCACAGAAAGTACTTGCACTTCAAGGTGGACAGTCGACACTACCAATTCAAGGTACTGCCCTTCGGGATAGCTTCAGCACCAAGGGTATTCACCAAGGTACTGGTGGTGGCGGCTGCACACCTACGCAGGGAGGCAATCCCAGTGTACCCTTATCTGGACGACTGGCTCATAACGGGGGAAACCACAGGAATTTGCAGGACAAACATTCAAAGGACTATTGACCTCCTCCACGAGTTAGGCTTCTCAATCAACGAGAAGAAGTCAAGCCTGGTGCCAAGCACCTCAAAACAATTCCTAGGAGCAATCCTGGATGCCCAGGAGGGGTTGACCTTTCCTTCAGAAGAAAGAATTCGGAATATACTACTGCAAATTCCGCATTATCAGTCCGGTCAACAAATAACGGTAATACGTTTACTGGGCATGATGGCGTCATGTATTTACCTGGTCCCCCACGCGCGCCTGCGCATGCGTCCCATGCAGGAATGGTTGGCGAAACAGTGGTCTCGGGCAAGTGGTCAGTGGGACCATCTACTGGTCGTTTCGCCAACACTGGTACAAGTCCTTCACTGGTGGACAAGAGAGAATCTCGCACAGGGGAAACCCTTTTACGATCCCGAAGTACAGGCAGTAGTCACTACAGATGCATGTCTGATGGGGTGGGGAGCTCACCATCTCCACCACACAGCTCAGGGTCTCTGGTCTCACTCGGTGGCCAAGAACCACATCAACCTGCTAGAGCTTCTGGCAGTATTCAGAGCGCTTCAGGCGTTCGAGCCCCACCTACTAAACCTGTCAGTGCAAATCCGGACGGACAGCACTACAGCCATGTTCTACCTGAACAAGCAAGGAGGGACTCGCTCGCCAAATCTGTCCAAGCTTGCCCAGAAAATCTGGATATGGGCACTCAGACGGAACATCTTCCTGTCATCACATCATGTTCCAGGGGAGCTCAATTCCCTAGCGGATGCTCTGAGCAGAGACTCCCTCCCAGAGGAACCCGAATGGGTTCTTCACAGAGAGGTCGTAGAAGATATCTTCTCTCAGTGGGGTTTCCCCACTATAGACTTATTCGCCACAAGCGAAAACAGACAATGCCCAGGATTTGCATCCAGGTCCCCCCAACCAGACTCCCTGGGGAACGCCCTGTGGATGAACTGGTCAGGGATGTTTGCGTGCGCTTTTCCACCAACTCATCAGGAAAGTGGTGAACAAGATGAACAGGGAATCGATGACGCTTGTCCTAGTTGCTCCCATGTGGGCAAGACAACCGTGGTTCCCACACCTACGCAGGATGGCGGTGTGCGAGCCCATCAAACTTCCAGCCTGGTACAACCTACTGTCCCAGCACCAAGGTCAAACAGTGCACCAGCAACCCAACTCAATGAACCTGGCAGCATGGCTCCTGAGGTCAGAGTTTGGACACCTCAATTTGCCACAGAGGTGTATGGACATCCTAAAGGAATCTAGGAAACCAAACACAAGGCACTGTTACTTTGACAAGTGGAAGAGATTCGTTATCTGGTGCCAGAGTAGACAAATCAACCGAGTTGATTGCACTCCTTCCACTATTGTTACATACATGCTCCACCTGCTAGATGCAGGATTGGTTTTTAACTCACTGAAAGTACACCTGGCAGCCCTGTCGGCTTACACCACTTCCCATAGCAAGGTTTCGTGGTGGAAAGTACCAGTAGTTAAAGCCTTCATGGAAGGAGTAAAGAGACTTCACCCTCCTATTTCAAACCCACCACCAGGGTGGGACCTTAATGTGGTGCTAGCCAAGCTCATGGGCCCCCCTTTCGAACCCATGCATAAGAGCAGTCTCAAACACCGGACTTATAAAACGGCCTTCTTAGTAGCTATTACTTCTATAAGAAGGGTCAGTGAAATTCAGGCTCTGTCAGTGCAGGACCCCTTCTTTACTGTCCATAAAGACAAACTGGTTTTACGCACACACCCTAGGTTCTCACCTAAATTTATATCAAAATTCCATGTAAACCAGTCCATCGAGCTTCCGGCTTTCTTCCAGAACCCGCAAAGCTCGGCTGAGGTGAAACTACACACCCTAGATGTGCGTAGGGCGGTCCTCTACTATGTAAATAAAACCAGACCGCTAAGAAAAACAGATCAACTGTTTGTCTCCGTAGCTACAGGCAGAGTGGGGGATCGCGTCTCTAAAGGTGCCATCTCGAAGTGGATTATTAACTGTATCCAGCTGTGTTACTCACTCTCTGAAAAAACTCTGCCTTTCACGCCAAGGGCCCACTCTACTAGAGGCATTGGGGCCACTCTGGCTTTCATTGCAAATGTACCCCTTGACACCATTTGCAAAGCAGCTACTTGGAGCTCTATTCACACTTTTACTCCGCATTACTGCATTGACACCCATTCCAAGGCAGATACACAAGTGGGACAAGCGGTTCTAAGACACTTATTTGCTCATGACCCTTTTCACATCCCACCTCCTTCTTCTGGTACTGCTCGCTAATCTATGCACAGCATGTGATCTAAGCAGATTTCGCAAGCCTCAGAAGGGATACATTAATCACCGTAATCGTATTTCTGATGCTTGTATCTGCTTATATTCACATGCGACCCACCCTTCCTCCCCTCCGAGAGAAGGCGCATGATTGCTTGTAGTCTTACCTTTCTGTCTATCTGCTTGGATTATCTGTACTCCCGCTACTCCTCATGCTACCTCATGTCAGAAAAAATACAATCTGAGGATCCTAGACGCGTGAGGGATCTTGGGTACAGTGGACGTGACACTAGGGATAGTATTACTGGCACGCCCTGTGTCAACGCCCATTTTCGAGTTTCGAAAAACAAACTGTAATACTCTGCAGCTTCCACTAGATGTCGGCCTATGCACAGCATGTGAATCTAAGCAGATACAAGCATCAGAAATACGATTACAGTGAGTAATGTATCATTTATATATATATATATATATATATATATATATATATATATATATATATATATATATATATATATATATATATATATATATATATATATATATATATATCTCTCTCTTGTGGAATCTGCTTAGATCACATGCTATGCATAGGCCGACATCTAGTGGAAGATGCAGAGTATTACAGTTGTTTTCGAAAAGTGACGTCGAAAGGGCGTGCCAGTAATACGATCCCTAGTGTGAAGTCCACTGTATCCATGGCCCATCACGCGTCGTGGTCCCTCAGATTTTTTTCTGCCATTGTGAGCGGTCGCTTATCGCAGAGTGCAATTTCCTCTAACGCTATTTACTTTATCAAAGTTTAAAAATAGTTGCTCTTCCTGTCCTTTTTCGACCGCCGTGTCTCGATGCGGTGAAGAATCAACAATCGAAGGACAAGACGAACCGTCGGACGAAGAAACTTCGACGGATTCCTTTCGGGCTTGGAAGGCCCATAAATCCTCATCTACCCAGCGCCGAAATGTCGAAAGACGCGGCGGAAGCACCTGCCGACTGCCGAACGTCGGAGGCCGCTGCGAAGGCCCTTCCCAGTGCCGTAAGGCGACCTGTGTTGTCAAACAACTTCTAGTTCAAAGAAATCGTCCTCTACGAGCTATGATCATAGAGATGAGCAAAAGGATAAGTCGCACATGGATAAGTCCCTTAAGGACAAACCTCATAGTGAGGGGCCTCCCCCTGCCAGAGACCCTGTACAGGAGATTGATGAAACCCTACAGGAGGCTAGGGAGGTCCCTTTAAGTGAAGCCCTACATAATAAGGGCTTGCCTACACCTGCTGTGCCTTACCCTGGCATTATCCCCAGCTCAGCCAAATGGTCAGCTGAGTTCATAGATGGAGTAATGTCCAGAATGACTTTCTTTGCTAACTTTTTTGAAGAGCACCCTCAAGCCTTTGAGAGCTTACAAAATGCACCCCCCCACTGATCAGACTTCTACTTCTCAGCCCCGTCAATCATCCCAGCCATTAGGCAAGAGATCTCTCCTCTCTTCTGACCCTTATGTGTACTGCCAAAAAGTGTCGCACCCCTGCAGATCTTTGATATACGTGCAGACACAGAAGAATATCAAGAGGATGAGGGCGATAATAATGACTGAGGCAGAGGTCTATGCTATGGACTCTCCAGTTCCACAGGATTCCCGATTCCCCAGTGAATATTCAACCCCTGGTTAATGACATTTTGGTCAAAGCAGCTGAGCAATTCGGCATTGAGACTCGAGAGAATCAGCAGGACAAGAATTTTGCCGAACATCCTGGCTGCCACCCAGTTTATACCCATTTTGATACAAGGGCAGTTAACCCAAGAATAGAGAAGCTATTCCGCCCTGCCCCATCTGATCCCTTGTATATAAGAGGACAGCTTAGGCCAGACACGCTGGTGGTCACAACTACCCGAAATAGAGCTGGTACACCCTTGGCCTCCTCCGAAGCTCCACCAGACAAAGAGAGCAAGAAACTCTACACTATGGGTAGGAAAGTGGCTATTTCCACAGCTTACCAAGCAAGAATCGCCAACAATTCCACACTGTTGGCAAGCTGCGACTGTACTAAATGGGACAAGGTTACTGCCCTAGCTGACTCTGCTCCAGAACCTCTGAAATCTAAACTTGCCCTTGTCGCAGCCGAAGGCAGAGCCACTGCCAGCAGTTTGCTTAAAAACAACCTTGACGCTGCAGATAATGCTGGATGCGTCATCGCAGAGGGCACTATCCTCAAGCGCCATGCCTGGCTTCGACAGTCTAGTTTTAAACTAGAGACTCGGGCAACCTTGCACAATATGCTAATAGAACCTAATGTTTTATTTGGAAAAGCAGTGGAAGATGCTCTCAAGTCAGCCAAGGACGAGTATGAAACATTCAAGTCTTTTGGCCATCTTACTAATAAACAGACCGGACAAAGGGGGAGGGGGGGGAACAATTTTCGCCGATTTCACAGCCAAAATCAGAGGCTCTGGTTACAGACACAACCAGAATACATTTGGAATTACAACCAGGGTCAAACATCCCAGGGTTATCCTAGAGGCCAGCTTAGAGGTTGCGGCTGGGGGGAGAGCCTCCACCCGCAGAGGTGGAGGAACGCCTCCCAAACAATGACACCCTGCTAAAGGTCCCCTCCCATGCCTCCCCAGTCGGGGGACTGATTTCAAACTTCACCCACGCATGGGAGGGCATAACCACAGATTAGTGGGTGTTATAAACAGTAGCAGGAAGTTATTGCGTGGAGCTCCTAGAAACACCATCAAACATCCCGAAGCGCCCGCCAGTGGAAGACGTCAAGAGAGGAAAAACTCGTCTTGATAGAAGCCAACGTGCTGCTCCTCAAGGATGTCATTGAGATTGTGCTGTCCAATGAGGTAGACAAAGGGTATCTGTTCAACATACTTCCTTGTACCAAAGAAAGATCTGACAATGTGCCCAGTATTAGACTTGGGCCCTGCAAAAAAATGTGCGAGCATTGGATATGAAAGATGCTTATTTTCATATTTCAATGCTCCCAGTGCACAGAAGACTCTTGAGGTTCAAAGTAGCAAGCCAGCACTACCAATTCAAGGTGCTACCATTCAGAGTAGCCTCTGCTCCAATGGTATTCACCAAGGTACTGGCGGTGGTGGCAGCGCACCTGTGCAGGGAAGCAATCCCAGTGTACCTCTACCTGGACGACTGGCTGATCACAGGAGAAACTCCCCATTTTTGTAAACTAAACACACAAAGGACCATAAATCTGCTCTACCAATTGGGCTTCTCAATAAACGTGAAAAGGTCAAGTCTGGTATCAAATACATTGAAACAGTTCCTAGGAGCTGTATTACATACCCAAACAGGCTTGCCTTTCTGTCCATGGAAAGAGTGCAAAACATGCTTCAGCAAATACACCAGTATCAAGCCGGTCTCCAGATAAGCTAACGCAGAGCAATGCGATTACTAGCCATGATGGCATTGTGCATTTATCTAGTCCCACACGCACGTTCGCGCATGCTACCAATGCAGGAGTGGTTGGCGAAACAATGGTCTCAGGCAAGTGGTCCGTGTGATGATCTAGTGGTCGTTTCACAAACACTGGTACAAATCCTATGCTGGTGGTTGAGAGAAAATCTGTTAAAGGGAAAACCCTTGCACGATCCGGAGGCGCAAGCGGTTGTCACGACAGACGTCAATTCCCGGGTGGAGGCTCTTTACCTTCACCACACAGTCTGTGGACACAGGTCACTGCACATAACCATATCAACCTGCTGGAACTACTGTCAGTACTCGAAGCACTTCAGACATTCGAGATGCAACTGACAAACCAGTTGGTTCTAATTCTAACAGGCAGCAGAACTGCCATGTTCTATGTAAACAAAGGGGGCACACACACTCCAAGTCTATCCAAGTTGGCGCAAAAAATATGGAGGTGGACACTCACAGGGGGATATCCCTATCCTCCCAACATGTTCCAGGGATACTCAACACTCGAGCAGAGATCCCCCTACCAGAGGAACACGAGTGGCAACTATACTCGAGCGTCGTAGAACACATCTTCTCTCAATGGGGTTATCCCACACTAGACTTGTTTGCTACAAAAGAAAACCAGCAATGCCCAGACTTTGCGTCCAGGTTCCCAGAGCCAGACTCCCAAGGGGAACGCCCTGTGAATCAACAGGCCAGGGAAATTTGCTTACGCTTTTTCCCCCCAACACCATTAATGAGCAGGATTGTGAACAAGATGCACAGAGAACAGATGACGCTCGTCCTAGTTGCTCCTATGTGGGCGAGACAACTGTGGTATCAGCATCTGCGCAAACTGGCGATGTGCGATTCCCATCAAGCTCCTGTACCTAACAAACTGTTAACCCAACACCGGGGAACAACAGTACATCCTCGGCAACACTCAAACTTGGCAGCATGGCCCATGAAGTCAGAGTTTGGACACCTTAATCTACCACAGCGGTGTATGGATATCCTCAAGGAGGCACGAAAACCAAACACTAGACACTACTATTTCGACATGTGCAGAATATTTGTAATTTGGTGCCAGTCAAAACAAATAAACCCTGTAGAATGTACTCCTTCACACATTCTTAATTATTTACTCCACTTGTTAGATTCGGGGTTAGTATTCAACTCTATAAAGGTCTACCTGGCTGCTTTATCAGCCTATACCACATCTCAAAGTAAAGTCTTGTGGTGGAAAGTACCAGTCATTAAGGCATTTATGGAGGGAGTAAAGAGTCTCCACCCTCCAATTTCTAATCCCCCGCCAGGATGGGATCTCAATGTTATACTAGCAAAGTTCATGGGACGCCCTTTCGAGCATATGCACCAGTCGAGTCTTAAACACCTGACCTACAAGACTTATTACTTCCATAAGAAGTTAGTGAATTACAAGCCTCGTCAGTGTAAGACCCTTTCTTTATTGTCCATAAAGATTGGTTGTACGTACTCGTCCTAGGTTTTCCCCTAAATTCATTTCTAAATTTCACGTAAACAAGTCCATTGAGCTCCCAGGTTTCTTTCAGAATCCAACTAGCTCAGCGGAGGTTAAACTCCACACACTAGATGTGAGGAGAGCGGTCCTCTACTATGTAGACAAGACCAAACCTCTTAGAAAGACAGATCAACTGTTTGTCTACATAGCAACAGGCAGAGAGGTGGACTGCATTTCCAAGAATTGCAATCTCCAGATGGATAGTCCGATGTATAAAACTATGCTGTTCATTATCAAATAAAACACTGACTTTCACGCCAAGAGCTCATTCCACAAGGAGCACACAAGCTACTCTGGCTTTTATTGCAAATGTACCCTTGGACAGCATTTGCAAAGCAGCTACATGGAGCTCAGTACATACTTTCACTCCGCATTACTCCATTGACACACATGCCAAAGCAGATACACAGGTTGGACAAGTGGTGCTAAAACATCTATTTGCCGCTGCTCCTTCTCACAACCCACCACTTTATCATAACACTGCTTGTTAATCTATACATAGCATGTGATCTAAGCAGATTCCACAAGCCTCAGAAGGGGTACATTACTCACTGTTCTCGTATTTCTGATGCTTGTATCTGATTAGATTCATTTACATGCGCCCACACTTCCCCCCCCTGGGAGAAGATGCATTGATGTTATATGAGCTGTCTATATCTGCTCGGATACAACTGTACTCACATTACACTTCATGCAACCTCATGTCAGAACAAAACAATCTGAGGGATCCTGACGCGTGAAGGACTATAGGTACAGTGGATGTCACAGTAGGTATAGTTTTACTGGCATGCCCTGCCGACATCCCTTTTCGAGTTTGGAAAAAAAAACTAATACTCCACATGTTCCACAAGAAGTCGGCCTATGCATAGCATGTGAATCTAAGCAGATACAAGCATCAGAAATAAGATTACGGTGAGTAATGTATCTATATTTCTGAGGCTTGTGGAATCTGCTTAGATCACATGCTGTGAATAGGCTGGTATCTAGTGGAAGTTGCGGAGTATTAGTTTGTTTTTCGAAACTCAAAGGGGCGTTGAACTAGGGCGTGCCAGTAATACTATCCCTAGTCTGACGTCTACTGTACCCATGATCCCTCACGCGTGTAGGACCCTCAGATTGTTTTTTCCGCCTTACTTGTCGGAAGCATATCGCAGAGTTACATTGGCTTTATAATTACAAAATGTTCCTGTTCTCCAACCTTACATCAAAGAAGATCGATGTCTGACTCGAGACCGAAGAAGAGCAGCCGCCGAGACTACACAATGGACTTTGGGCCTCGGAAGGCCTCTGGCCTCGGCACTGTGCAAGTAGGGAACACGCACGCGCACGCACCTGCCAATTAGTGACATATGGAGAGTACTCCCTTTAAATTCTGCCCAAAGTGTAACTGTAAGTTTCCCTGGGTAGACCAACACAATGTTTAACTTGTGTCTCCCACGGGATCATCCCGAGGCCAATTGTAGAGCTTGTAAGCTCTTCAAAGCCAAGACACTCAAGGACCGCTCGACAAAGTGCTGGGCCTCTACGCCAGGCAGCTAGAGGCCATGGACATAGAGGGTTCCTTCAGCGATGCCGCCTTATCGGACTGCGAGGGGACAGGGGTGTCGTCGCGCACCCACGCGCAAGTGGACTGACCTGCGGTTCAGTTATGGGGACAACACCCAGCGGCAAGATCGCAAAACACACCTCTTCCACCAAACACACTAACCCCAGCCGAGATTCGACACGTATGTCGAGCGATCAGCAAAAGAAGGCATCAAGAGAGCGGTCCACTGATTTGGTGTCCTCTGGGCGTTCCAGGTCACGGTTGCCTCATGGCACACAGCAACCTCCAACGGTTGCTAAGGGTGCCACATTACCAAAAGTCATTTAGGCCCGGTCGTCGGAAGACGAATCCGACCTCTTCCCCCAAGTAGCACGTTCGACGACTACTTCTGAGATTAAACGCCCCTCTTCTAAGACTCCCGAATCTCGTGACACCACCTCCGAATCTCGACGCCAAGCGTTGAAACATTCAGAAAACCCCAAAGGGTCAGGAAAACATTCCTCTACTCATGGTAAAGGAGAAAAACAACAAAAAAGCCTGTGAACATCAGTTTCTGAAGGAAAAACACAAGGGAAAATCCAAGGCCCCAAACCCTGTCACCAAGGAAAAGTTTGTTCCTCCCACTACTCAGGATATAGACATAAGTGAAGAACCACATCAGGAGAGGGTTATCCCCAGTTCCAAGCAATGGAACTCAGAGGACATTGATAGAGTAATGAGGAGGATGTCCTTTTTTGTAGAAAGAGACCCAAGTTACTTTCACCGCTATCATAATACACTAGCTACATCTGCCCCTTTGGGATCCAAAGACCCTCAACCTCCTACTAAGAGGCTCCGTTCTGAGACTCCAGTTCAAGGTTTAATTTCAGACCCTTCTATAATTCAGCCTTACCAACCATATGGTGATGAGTCAGAAGTACAAATGCTCGAAGACCAGGCATGGTTTGATTACTATGGGGTTGATGAGGACCAGGAAGAGGAAGACGAGGCAGAGGCTTATAGTCTTGACTCGCCTATTCCCAAAGATCCCGCAGTGAATGACTCAGCGGTTGATAATCAACCTTTACTTAATGAGGTATTGACTAAAGCTGCAGCCCATTTTCAAATTGACACACAGGGTGTCCAAGAAGAGAGATTTTGCAGAGGAAATTCTAGGGGACAGGAAATCCATTGCCCAAAGTATCCCCATTTTAAAATCAATCCAGCGCAGAATCCATCCTTCTCTGGTAACCCCTAATCTTACTCGAGCAGTTAATCCATGAGTAGAAAAAATATTTAGGGCCGCTCCCTCCGATCCATTATACATAAGGGGTCAGTTAAAACCCGACTCATTGGTGGTAACAACCACCGGAAAGAGCGCCGGAACACCACTAGCTTCTTCTGAAGCACCCGCGGACAAAGAAATCAAAAGGATATATGCTCTGGGCAGGAAGGTTTCATCCACGTCAGCATATCAAGCACGCATTGCCAAAAGCACCACTCTGTTAGCAAGCTACAACTGCCACCAATGGGAACAGGTAGCTGCCCTCATTGCCTCTGCACCCAAACTTTAAAGAGCCAGTTGGGCCAAATTACATCAGACGGAAGATCAGTGTCTGGATGCATTCTTAAGGCAACCTTTGATGCATCAGATAATGCAGGGAGACTAATAGCAGAAGGCACAGTTAATAAACGCCATGCTAGGCTAAGACAATCAGGCTTTAAACCCGAGACCCAAGTGTTACACCATCCACTGGTCACCTTACGCACACGAATACCCGTGCAGTCACTAAGCCCTCCATCTCAGGTCCTGTTCTGCCTTCCTCTTCTGACCTTATGTCCTCACTCCCTCAAGCAGCACGGCAGCGGCGCACACGAGGGAATTTAGCGAGCTATGGTCATATTCACCCATTGCATCGTTGGCAGCTGCCCTGGCGTCTTGGAGACAGTCGACGGAGACGCCGTTTTTTTCCTTTGCTCCGTCACGCCCTCAGGAAGACCCGGCACCAGCGTTTTGGAAATTTGGGTCATGTGACAAAAGAAACGTGCTACAACATCGGTCACGTGATGGGTCATGTGACACTCCTAGGCCCCTTTAAAACCGGAGAGGCAACACTCATTCAGTGCTTCACAGCTGACCCAATCAGGCACTGTTCGGCGTCTTCCTGTCTCCGCATCTTGAACCTGGACTACGGACTGTTCTTCTTGGAGTCCTCTGTCAAGCCCTTGGATATTGTTTTGCTCTGCTGTTTCAAGACCTGGATTACCCCCTGGTTACGACGAACTTGGCTGGCTTTTGACCCTGGAACGCTGAACGGATTGGTTTCAGATTTTCCTCTTCTGTTACCTTTTGGAGTACCCTCTCCATACAGGTTTTGCAGTGCCTATTTCTACAACAATCTACGCCTCACTGCTGTTGCTTGCTACACTCTGCAGTCACACGGAACACTTCCATTTTCATCTTTGTTCTTCCTATCCCCCGACCCTTGCGGTCGAGGGGTCACCGGTGTTCCTGGCGTTCTTTGGCACTCAAAAAACCTGTGGCCTCAAGGATTGCTCAGGAAGTTATTTGTATCTTTCTGAGCAGAATTTGTGGACAGAGGCCCCATAATCTTCACGACCATCAAGTCATAACACCAAGCCACCCTCATAGACATGCCGTAGAACCGAACGTCCTATTTGTGAAAGAAGTGGAGGAAGCATTGAAGACAGCTAAGGATGAATACAAAACCTTAAAGTCCCTCGGCCAACTGACAAATCGAGCCCTCAGGTCAAAGGGGAAATAACAATTTTCGTCGCTTTCGCAGCAAAAACTCCCAGAGGGGATCCAATTACTATCAGGGTCAAGGAACTTCATGGGGCAGCAATCAGTCCCAGGCTACCCAAGGTTTCACTAGAGGACAGTGCAGAGGCCGCGGTAGGGGGAAAGGCGGCCCAGGCAAAGGCGCTATGCCACCCAATAAACAGCATTGACATTCCGCTCCGGGTCCCTTCCCATGCATCCCCAGTAGGGGAGCGCATTTCCATCTTCACCCACGCATGGGAAGGGATCACTTCGGACAGGTGGGTGCTGTCCAGTGTCCGCGGGATACTGTATAGAACCACTAGAACGCCTCCACAACCATCGTCCAAGACAGAAGATACACTCCTTGGAGCACCAAAGAATCCTCCTCGAGGAGATCGTCGTTCTTCTTGCAAAGGACGCAATAGAACTCGTCCCGGGCAACCAGGTAAACAAGGGTATTTATTCAACCTACTTCCTTGTGCCAAAAAAAGATCGAACGATGCGCCCAGTATTAGACTTGCGCCCTCCAAACAAGTATGTCAAGCCACAAAAAATTCTGCATGACTACACTCCAGGAAGTAATCCCCCTACTAAAAAGAGATTACATGGCAACATTGGATATGAAAGATGCCCATTTTCATATTTCCATGTTCCCAGCGCACAGAAGATTCTTGCGTTTCAAGGAAGACAGCCAGCACTACCAGTTAAAGGTGCTTCCTTTCGGAATAGGCTCGGCTCCAAGGGTATTCACCAAGGTATTGACACTTACTTGGACGACTGGCTCATCACAGGGGAAACCCCTGTAATTTGCAGATCAAACATTCAAAGAACAATCGACCTCCTCTTCCAATTGGGCTTCTCAATCAACGAGAAAAAAATCAAGTCTGGTGCAAAGCACCTCAAAACAGTTCCTAGGAGCTGTCCTAGACACCCAAGAGGGTTTGGTCTTTCCATCAGAGGAAATAATTCGGAATCTGTTGCTGCAAATTCCTCAATATCAGTCTGGTCGCCAGATAAGGGTGCGCAAAGTAATGTTTGCTAGGCATGATGGCATTGTGCATTTACCTGGTTCCACATGCGTCCCATGCAGTAATGGTTGGCGAAACAGTGGTCTCAGGCAAGTGGTCAGTGGGACGATCTAGTGGTTGTTTCGTCAACACTAGTACAAAGTCTTCGCTGGTGGACAAGAGAGAATCTTACAAAGGGGAAACCCTTTCACGATCCGGAAATACAAGCTGTCATCACAACAGACGCATCCCTGACAGGGTGGGGAGCTCACCACCTTCACCACACAACTTGGGGTCTCTGGTCTCACACAGTGGCTCAGAATCACATCAACCTGCTAGAACTTCTGGCAGTCTTCAGAGCGCTTCGGGCATTCGAACCCCTCCTATCCAACCTGTCTGTGCAGATCCTAACAGACAGCACAACAGCAATGTTTTACGTAAACAAACGGGGCACTCGTTCGCCAAATCTGTCCAAGCTTGCCCAGAAAATTTGGAAATGGGCACTCAGATGGAACATTTACCTGTCCTCCGAACATGTTCCAGGGAATCTCAATTCACTAGCGGACGCTTTGAGCAGAGATCCACTCCCAGAGGAACACTAATGGCGACTACACGAAGAAGTCATAGAAGATCTCTTCTCTCAATGGGGTGCCCCCACTATAGACCTATTTGCAACAGGCGAAAACAGAAAATGCCCAGACTTCGCATCCAGGTTCCCCCAGCCAGGCTCCAAGGGGAACGCTCTATGGATGAATTGGTCAGGGATATTTGCCTATTTGCGTACGCTTTTCCACCAACCCCTCTGATGAAGGTGGTCAACAAGATACACAGGGAATTGATGACGCTCATCCTAGTTGCTCCTATGTGGGCGAGACAACCATGGTTTCCACACCTTTACAAACTGGCGGTGTGCGACCCCATCAAACTCCCGTGCTGGTACAATCTACTCTCACAGCACGAAGGATAAACGGTGCATCCTCAACCCAACTCCATGAACTTGGCAGCATGGCTCCTGAAGTCAGAGTTTGGCCATGTCAATTTACCCCAGAGATGCATGGACATCTTTAGAGTCTAGAAAACCTAAAACAAGACACTTACTTTGATAAGTGAAAAAGATTTATTTGGTGCCAGAATAAACAAATCAACCCAATTGATTGTACTCCTTCCAATATTGTCACCTATATGCTCCACCTACTGGATGCAGAGTTAGTATTTAATTCACTCAAGGTACACCTGGCAGCGCTGTCAGCCTACACCACCTCCCATAACAAGGTGTCATGGTGGAAAATGCCAGTGGTCAAAGCCTTTATGGAAGGGGTCTGATGCTTGTATCTGCTTAGATTTGCATGCTCCTGCCCTTCCTCCCCTCTGAGAGAAGGCACATGGATGCTTATAGCCTTATCTATCTTATCTGCTTGGATACTCTGTACTCCCGCTACTCCTCATGCTACCGCTTGTCAGAAAAAAATACAACCTGAGAGCCCTACATGCGTGAGGGATCATGGGTACAGAGGACGTCACACTACGGATAGTATTACCTGCACCACCTTCACCACACAGCTCGGGGTCTTTGTCTTCTACCCCGTGGCCGGGTTTCAAGAAGTGTCTTAACTGCGGTTCCAAGATGTCGCTGACGGACCCGCACAACGCTTGCCTCGGTGAGGACCACGCCATGGACAATTCTGACGATTGCTAGGCGTTATCTTCGAAGGCCTTGCGCAAGCGTCAGGCAGCTTTGTCGGTAAGGTGTCCAACCCCCGGAAGTCAAAATCCACTGGGCTTTCGACTGACGATTCGTGGGGCAACTCTCTGCATCGTCGGCATAAGTCCAGAGGTTCTCGGTCCCACAGCGGGTTCCGCCATTCCTCTGCCTCTTCGAGGCACTCACGGAAGCGCCGTAATCAGTCGCCTTCCCGGTCCTCGTCCGAGGACTCCGCCCGTTGGCAGGTTGCTTGTCCCACCAAGCATTCCACTCCTGCGGAATGGAATTCATTCCGTAAGGAGATGATAGTGATTTTTCAGTCGCAGGGCTCCATTCCGTCCACGCCGTCGAAAGACGCTGGCAGGGAACGTGCTAGAGACACTGTTTGAACGCCTTCGGGCTCGAGCGGGCGTCACGATCACCGGGAACCTTCCAGGCCCCAGTCGGACAAGGTGGATCGCTCTAGCTATGCCCGCTCCAGGTCCCGGTCCTCGACGCATCGAGACAGTAGAAGCCTGTGAGGTCTTCGAAAAAGACGTCGACGCCTTTGGTGCCGAGACTGTCGAAGGACTCTCTCGAGGCTCCGCCTCCGAGGAAGCCATCGGCGCCGAGGCTATCGAAGGACACGCTCGGGGCTCCACCCTCGAAGCCTGTGTCGATGCCATTGGCGCCGCGCTCAACGCTGATTCCGTCAACACCTTTTGAGGAGGATTTTTTTTGAGGTACCCCGGAGACCGGTGGAAACCCAGAGGAAGGTTCTGGCCAAGTCCAAACATGTGCCCTCCTCCAGGGATTTATTCCAGTCTATTGGCTGTATTTCTGAAGTGGATGAAGGGTCTGATGGTATGGTTCCTGAGGAGGTTCCTGATGTCCTATTATCTGGTCATAGCCAGTTAGAAGACCTGCGTCAGTCGTTGCACGACGCCAGTGGTCTAGACACCTCCCCGGAGGTTGAGTTTGTCAAGCCTGAGCCGTGTACGCATGCTGAATCCTCGTACCGGTGCCTCATGTTGAGGGTCACGCAATACTTGGGGTGGTCTGCGCCACCAGGTGATTTTCTGCAGGATGACCTGACGGATATCTTGGACCAAGGTCCACCAACTGACCTGGTACTGCCATTCCAATGGCCTTGCAAAGAAGGGTGGCTGCGGCTTGGACTGCTCCGGAGAGTGTCGCGGCAGTGGGCAAGTCTTTGCTGAAAAAATACCGTCCTGCCAGTAGCGACCCCAGCTAATTGACTACGCACCCCACTCCGGAGAGTTTGGTTGTGCAGGCGGCTACGGCCCCGCCAAAACAGGCGTCGTACCCTACCATCCCTACTGATGGGGACGACAAACTTTTTGATGGCTGGGCGAAGAAAGTGTTTTCTTCAGGGGGTATGGCTTTACAGGCAGCCAACTCTGTGCCTTAGCACGTTTCACTCATACTCTGTGGAATTGTCTCTTTGGCGGCTGAACATATTCCCGAAGGGGAGGAATGGGATGGCTTTCTTGATCTTGTTCAGGATGGCAAGGATGCCATGTGTGAATATGTTCAGTCGGGTCTGGACGTGGCAAATTGTGTCAGCCGGTCCATGGCGGCGAGCACCGTAAAGCGCAAATTTGCATAGTTGCGGAAGTCTGGGTTTGCCCCTGATGTGCAAGCTTGGCTTCTCAACCTGCCCTTTGATGGTGAACCTCTTTTTGACAGCAAGGCTGACGAGAGCCTTGAGAGGTTGCATACCTC
The DNA here is from genome assembly GCF_040938575.1 of Ambystoma mexicanum. NCBI lineage: Eukaryota > Metazoa > Chordata > Amphibia > Caudata > Ambystomatidae > Ambystoma > Ambystoma mexicanum. The sequence goes on along the minus strand of NC_090938.1, from coordinate 106,121,942 downwards.
AAAAGCTTCAGCAAAGTCGTTGAGCGCTGCAGTTCGCCAACTTCCGCCTTTTCGTGCTAGGGGACAGCAATAGAGCAGAGGTTCCTTTCGGTACTACTCTTCCTTTGGTAGATCGAGAAGGGATGCAAGTCAAAGGGGCCACCGAAGGTGTGCCAGAAGTAGAAAACAAGGTACTCGAGGTGCCAGAGCCACTCGGGCAGTTGCCTCTTTAACCTCAGGCACTGCCGCAGCCGCTTCAGCTCAGTCATGAGGCCATGTCCCATGGTTCGCCGCCTGGGGGGAAGGCTGGCGCAGCATTTTGTAGAATGGCGTGCCATTACTTCAGATGTGTGGGTTCTGGAGATCATAGCCCACGGCTACGGTCTTCCTTTCCGGCAGAGGCCTCACGACAATCCACCAGGGAATCTCTTTGAAGAGTCTGGATCCGCTCCTTGCGCCGGAAATCAAATCCCTGCTGGAGAAAGGTGCCATACAACTGGTGCCTGTAGCGGAGAGGAACAAGGGATGGTATTCCCCTTATTTTTTGATTTTGAAGAAAGAAGGGGGATTGAGACCCATCATGGACTTGCGTGGTTTGAACAAGTTCCTCAGGGAGGACAAGCTCAAGATGGTTACCCTCTCTCAAGTCCTCCAGGCCATTCAACTTCAGGACTGGTTGGTGTCTCTCGACCTCAAGGACGCTTACTTTCATGTGCCGATCCATCCCAAGCACAAGAAGTACCTGAGGTTCGCGGTTGGCGACTCGCACTTTGTTTCGGGTCCTGCCGTTCGGATTGACCTCCACCCGAGGGTTTTCACTAAGCTCATGGTGGTGGTGGTGGCAGCGTATCTCAGGAAAGGGGGATTCAAGTCTACCCCTACCTGGACGATTGGTTGATCAGGGCGCACTCTCCCGAGCAAGTCCTGGATCATCCGTCCGTCACCTGCCACTCCCTTCACAAGCTGGGCTTCTCCCTCAACTTAAAGAAGTCCCACTTGACGCCAACTCAGCAGCTCCAGTACATCGAAGCACTACCAGTTAAGGCTTTCATGGAAGGGGTTAAAAGGATTCATCCCCCATTTATAACCTGGCTCCCGGATGGGACCTACATGTGGTATTGACTGACTAGACTTATGGGGTCTCCTTTTGAGCTTATGCATAAGGCAAGTCTCAAAGATCTTACTTATAAGACACCCTTCCTAGTGGCTATTACTTCTATAAGGAGAGTTGGTGAACTGCAGGCCCGGATGGAGCTCAGGGCCTAAAACCGAAGGCTAGCCCCGAAGAGGCCTGAACTGCCCTGCCACCGCCGGAACACTGGGCCTCTTTTCTTTTGGGGGAAAGCAAGCAACTGGAAGTCGATACATTACTCATGGACACGGTGTGACATGGTAATTTGTTCATGCAGGCAGCGACATTCATGTTCCAATTTAATGTAAATGGGAACAGTGAACATGAATGCTGCCTGCATGAATGTACCCGTGACGTGGATCGCGCCTGCGCTTCGTGGAGGCACCACCTGAGAGCACGGTCATCAAGTGCACGTGCCTAGTGTGCTCTGACTGCTCGCGCATGCACACTAGGCAGTACAGCCCGAGGCGGACATGCCCGACACAGTGCTCTCCTCTTTCGACAAAGCAAGATTCCGCGTGCATCCGTTCAAGGGTGGTCACCAAAGAAGACATTCCACAAAATACCAATTTAAGAAAACCTAAAAGCACCAAGGTATGTGCATTTCGGCTAGGATTAAAAATGAATACCTCAGCTTTTTTGGAATCTCCCATCACTCTGCATATAAAAGCTTACCCCCTGTAACAAGATTTCTTGAGGGAGGAGGGTGGTGACTTAGGGATGGCAGATTGCTTCTTTCCGGAGCCTGTCAAGGTGCTCACAATCCGATCTCGATCTGAGTGTTATGTCACCGACCGATCTAAATAGTATTTTATATACCGGGGCCAACATAGCTTTACAAATCAGATCCCTATGACAATTGAAATATAAATCATGGTGGCATTAGGGTATTAGCCATATTGAAGTAGAGTGTGTGGCTACTGGATACAATTTCAAGCACTCATTAGATGTGCCAAGAGTGCGCAGGCAGCATGACTATGCGTACATAGTTTTGTTTTGTATGAGACTCGCATCGCTTTCCATAAACTTTCGAAGAGCTGAGGTGGAATTGAATTGTACTTGGAGAATCCAAAAATGTATTATTTAATTCCTTTCTACATGAAAATATGAATGTGAAATTAGGTATGCCGTACTTTTAAAATCTAAGAAATAAAAGTTGTTAGAGAAAAGTTGCAGTATATTGATTGCACTAGCAGGTGAAGGTTCTGTTACATGCCAGTCTACTGCTGCAATGTTTTTCGTGATGTCTGTCTGTCCGCTGAGTGAGGAAGTAGATTTGTTGTGGGAGAATGAGCTCGACAGGCTTGCAGGCAAAACTGTGTCTTTTGTGTGTGGGTTTTACTGCATTCATTGGGCGAATACATGTAAAGTTTTATATGGTGCCTTCAATCAATAGTCACCCACCAATCCGAAAACGTGCAGTGTTGCGACACAAGCCTGTACACTTTTCATGCTGTTTGCTAATTGGTGCCAATTGGGTGGACCCTGCTAATACACATCCGCATTTTACCAGGCCTTTCGAACATCCTGCGGTAGAAAGCAATCAGACAGCCTTGGAGAGAATCATTGGGAATGGGAGGATACAAATAACAATGGTTGGGTCTTGCTCGAGTCCGAATGTGAATCGGACGAAAAAGATGCAAGCGAAATGGAACAAGGAGCAGGGCATCTGCATCGGAAAGGAGGCCGCTTTATGAATAGGGTGCAGTTTGGGAAAGCTGCCTGAGGTTGGTTATGTGTGAGTTTACAGAAAAGTATTAAAAAAGAGATGTTAGGTGGCAAGTGAAAGCTCGGGAACACCACGCATACTTCGGAGGTAAAAATAAAATTGTGAATTAATGGAATCCTCCGAGTGTAATTCGAATATTTATCTGAATCCCATTTCAGAAGCTTCACACTTTTAAGATGTGTAATCTTAACTTATCCCAGTATTTCCAAGCATCTGCTTGTATAATTATCCAAAAAACAAAGGTATCATACAATTACGTTACTGCCACGCTCAATACCCACAGCACCGTGCCACTTCTCCGCACTTAGCTGCCAATATGTACCCCCAGTTTTGCATCACACAATTCCTTGACCATAGCGTAGTAGTGAAGCAATTTCATACTCTGGAATTTGTTGAATGTCGCAGAATCTGACACATTCTCTGGACTCTGCTAGTAGACCAGGCCGGCCCTGGGATTTGCATGGCCACGTGCAGCATAAGTGCAGGCCCCTTAATTTGCATTTGATAACATCACAGGAGGTTACATCACGAGATAACCACTGCATATTTAGGCAGCAGCGAAAACGTGGTAATCCGAGAGGAGAATTTTCAATAACTACACTTGAAAAGTATAAAAGGTGCCCACCTTTTAAGCCCTACAATTTATAATGAAATATTCCAAAGAAAGCAAGATCCAGACATGAGGCGTGAGCTTTAATGGCACTTTTATGTGTTCTTGAGGGTAAGCATCTGCATTGGAAACATGACAACATGGTGTGAAATCCTAGTAGCTGAACAGTTGAGCAAGCACACTTTTTTTTAAAGCTGGCCTCAAAAACGCACAATAGGGGTTGCGCCCAGCCGTTGAAAAAAGTGGGCGGATGCTGTCCACCCACATGTATCGACTTGTGCCCTGAAAATCAATACAGGGCCAGAACCAGAGAAAATATCCCTTCCAGTCTCCAGGATGCCAACCTTTCTTGTCACATCCTTGGAAAATATTCATGGCTCACTTACATGCTTCATATACAATGTGAGGAAAATGTTACATTCTACTTAAACGCTTTTTGGCTTAGTGAATATAAACTTGTGAAAATAAGGCCAATTGCTAAAACGGTTTTGGGCAAAATGTTTAATTGTGCTCGAAGAAGGCACAGATTGTAGGCAGCCAACTGCTGCTTTGCATGTGCTTTCAAAACAAAAATGCCCCTTTGCAGTTCTTAACACAACAATAGTCTCTTAAATAGGCCATCACTAGTAAATTGCACCCACTTGAAATGCTCTGCTTTAAGAAAAGTGATAGGCCCCAGCGCCTATTGGTATGCTGGGAGGGTGGTGGCGTTTGTCTCCCCAGAGTTGCAGCAGGGGGTTGACGGGTGACAAGTTACCTCTCAATAAGAAACCAAAGAAACCTCGAGGGACAACCACTTTTCAAAAAGATTTTCGGCAAGCGTCCCTGTCATCGTGCAGGCTGCGGTGTGTGCCGCCCATGTGCTCAGAGTGGACTGCAGCAAGCTTATGGACTGAGCACACCTCCCAGGCTGCAGCCTGCAAGAGGGAGTAAACTGCTCCCTCGGCGCAGGGCCCTAGCGGGAGTGGGACCAAGTGCCACCGCACATGCTGCACACGCCCTGCGCCGGCCCTGCTAGTAGATCCTACTTCTAGCGAATGCCGCCAAGATAATACAACAGATGCAGTCAGCCCTCGACCAAAAAACGCTGTGTAACTGGCAAGCGCCACATTACATCGAGGACAAGCGACTCTTGCGTCGAGGCTGATCCAAACATGAACCCGGGGCACTGACAGCCAGCATGGGGAGCTCTGGCAAGAGGGAAGCGATTGGACCACTTATTCCATATACCCAGGCAGCTTGGCAACACCGGCAGCCTTTCTCAAACCATCGACAGATAAAAGTGCCAAGGTGCCCGGGTGCCTGAATATCTGTTCACATGATTAGCCAATAGCCAGGTTAAGATTCAAAGAAAACAGTGGGAGCCAAATCACTCGCCCCCCCACAAACTGCATCCAAGAGTGCGTGTGTTAAGTGTGCACACGCCGGTAACAAGCCAATAAAATGACCATAAGTTATAAAAGGATGAAATCAAGGCATTAAAGGCATTGCCCATTTCCCACCAGACAGTGCTCTGATAATGTACTTTTGCAGGCTTTATGGCAATGAGGCTGAGGCTTCCAAGCTTCTGATAGCAGGAAACGTGAGGCTTGCAGGGACCCTTTAATTGGATCCGAGGTCGGGTTGTGCAGGAAGAGGCATGTCATGCAGTGGCATCAAGATGCCCCCATCTGGGGCATAGTGGCATAACTAATCACAAAATAGCAGTCGAAGGGCTAAGGTGACAGATTTGGTAAGACACAGAGCATGTTGGCAACTGCAGGCTTTCCTTTGTTTTATGTAATCTCATAAAGTATTACCTATCACTATTGGATGAATGTTTACAGTTTGGAGTGGCAGTATAGCTACATGTTAGCAGTACTTCCAAATGAATATGAGCATTATAGTAGGAAATATTAACCCTCGAATGCGCAACGCAGAGCATGCGTTCATATGATATAGTTATGTGACGTATAAACTTGCCATGTCGTGGGCTATGGCCCCGATCTTATACAAACCTATCTTCGCCCCTGCCTTTCAGTTCTAGACCCGCCGTTACCGTTCACAGAGATAGGGTGGTTCTGCGCACTCACCCTCGATTTGCGCCTGCATTTATTTCCAAGTTCCATGTGAACCAATCAATAGAACTGCCTTTCTTCCAGAATCCCACTTAAGTTACCGAAAGAAGCCTACACACATTAGATGTGCACAGGGCAATCATGTTTTACCTGAAAAGAACTAGACCACTGAGAAAAACAAACACATTCATTTGTGGCAGCTGGTAGAGAAGGGGGTCCTGTCTCTAAAATCGGCCATCTCAGGGTGGATTGTTAAATGCATCACACTCCGTTTCTCTCTTGCTAAGAGAGAACTACCCTTCAAGCCTAGAGCACATTCTACTCGAGGCACTGGGGCTTCCATAGCTTTCATTGCAAATGTTCCCCTAGAGTCCATTTGCAAAGCGGCAACCTGGAGTTCTGTACGCACCTTTACGAAATGCTATTGCCTAGACACACATTCTAGGTCTGATTCTCAGGTGGGACAAGCAGTATTAAAACACCTTTCCACTACTGTTCCTTCTCACAACCCACCTCCAACTTCGGGTACTGCTCGCTACTACTCTATGCACAGCATGTGATTCTAAGCAGATTAACAAGCATCAGAAGACATGTGTTACTCACCGTAAGAACATTTCAGATTATTTTATCTGCTTAGATTCACATGTGCCTACCCTTCCTCCCCGCTCAGGTGGAAGGAACATAGACGTCTTACTACTTTCTCTCTCTCTTTTATGTACTCATTCACGATACTCATTGGGCTCCCTCATGGCAGAAAAAATAAAATTGGAGGGACCTCGACGAGTGATGGATTTTGAGTACACTACACGTCACGTTAGGGATAGTGTTACAGGCACGCCCATGTCGACGTCCCCTTTCGATACTGGAACGACAAGATGCAATACTCTGCGGTTACCACTGGATGACGGACTATATGCACAGCATGTGAATCTAACCAGATACAATCTAAAATTCACTCGCCCCCTTCAGGTTACACAATAACCAACACCCCTGAACTCTGCCCACCCACTTGACTGGAGAATGCACTTTAATTCGTAAATAAAAAGGCCTCTTAGTCCTGTATAAACTTCTGGTGCATTTTTAGTGGCCTACTTACAAAGATTGACAGTGTCGTAGCGATCAGAGGGGTTTCTCCTTTCAGCAGAAAGAGAAGCACAGGTCCATACGGAGTAACACTTTTCCCTCTAAAAACAGGAAACCGCAACCACCTTCTTAACTCTGCATATTTGGGCCAAAAAAAAGAAGTTTCTGATTTTTCATGTTTCTTTAATCTTCGAAAAACCATTAATTGAATGTTTACCGTTTCTGCTTTTACTATAATTATCAGCTCTGGAATTCCCCATATTGATTCATTCTGTTTGTGCCTCTGATTTAGGGCATGCTCATTTTATCGGAAAACTTTCCTGGTATGATAGATGATCGTGGAGCTCTGGCTGGGCCTGTTGCAAAAGATTTTCTTTTTTGCACCTTTCCATCTGTAGAGTTCTATGGGACCCCATTTTTTTGCTCGTTTTGAACCCTATCCTGAGTTTTTGAAGATAACCCCCTTCTACTTTATTTTTTTGCCTGTTGTAGTACTGAAGACTCTTAGTTGTACATGGATTTCAGCCCCTGGGATGGATGTCCTTAGACCTGGGCGTACACAGTGGGTTGTCAACCCCATTGTGACTTGAGGAGTTCGGGAGGAGCGAACAGCAACACAAAAACTGCCTAGGTAGGTACCCGGAGGGTTAGATGGTACCTTCTATGATGAAGAGCAATGTCACTGGCATGTCTCCAAGGTAAGACAGCTGCTCCGGTTATCTGGCCATGGCGGCTTGATGCAGAACATTTAGTAAGAACAGATGGTCTGACTCAGCCACTGGGATGTCCAACAGACTATCTTCGCAGAACTTCATTAAGGAGGGTCGACACAGGCTTCCGGACAGCAATTGTCACCTTGCAGACTTTTGTCATCCTTGACTCTTCTGAGGGGACTTCTACAATCTGGATGGGTCCATGTAGGTGTTGGGGAGAATTCTCAGAAATGTGCTAATTCCTCTCTACCTTAGAGACCCCAAGCAACTTTGCTGGATTTTGAGGACTTGGATTTTTAACCTGGAGAGTGAGACCCTTTTTTCCCCACACTCTCATGTATTTTTAATGTTCTCCAGCATGGGGTCTGGCATGGATTCACATGCTCATGAATATTCCCCGTCAGCCTGGGAATCCTTGGTAAAGAAAAAATCAGTTTGTTTTGTTTCTGAAATCTTTCTGCTAATAACCGATCATTTGTCTCTGGATCATACTGCCTCCAGCCAATGACTGCCCTCTACCTAAGTACCTCCTCTGGCAGCCATCTTCAGATGTTTACCGCACGTTCAAGTGTTGGGAGTACTTGTGCTGTGGCTCTCGAGCTTTTACTGCATTTGCGTTTTTTTTAGAAGAGTATTTACTCTATATATTTTCGGTCAATCGAGCCTCAAGCTCCACCGAATTCGCTTCCGATTAACGGGGATCCCTTTTCGGAATTTTCTGTGCCCCTCAAGGGCAATTTTTTGTCGTATTTTCCACTTCTCAGAGGATTCCAGAAGATCTTTAAGGACTACCCTGTGTGGAAATGGCCCAGGACCAGGAAAGTATGATGCCTACTGGATCCAAGCTGTTCAGGAGCTGCCCTGGCTGCGGGCTTCAGAACGTCTTTAAGGAGGATGAGCACTCCATTGCCTCTACTGCCTTCCCAAATACAAATCACACGTGTAGAAGGACTGTGCGTTTTGTATGAACATGTCCGAACAGACAATGAAGGCTCGTCATACTTGACTCACCAACTGGCTGGAGGGGGGTGAGGGGTGGGGGGATTTAAGAGAGCCCGGCAACAGGTGAGAGGAAGAAGAAATCTGAGCGGTCTTCTAAGACCTTTGAGGGCGCTCCGGCGACGGGGGCCCAACAAAAGGCTAAGCACTGAGTATGCGGGCACAGGGAGCGCCGAGCCGTCGGGCTCCTCGGCTGCCAGGCAGGGCGCACTATCACAGACGCCATCAACCACGAGCCAACGCTCTGGCTCGGTCGAGAGGAAGTCTGAGAACCTGGGTAAGCTATACAGACCCTGTGCGCGGAGATAAGGATGAGGATGCCCTTACCCCCCCACCGAGGACCCAACGGAGCCTGGTCTGTCGGGGAGCCCGTCTAGCAAGCGGAGGAGAGTCCATCCCCCCCCCCCTTTCAGCCTTCACCCCCATCCCCTCCTCCGAGGGATGAGACTGGAACGGAGACGGCAACGATGGGGATGATGGAGTGGACCTCCCCTCACCACCTCCTCTGGCCTCTCTACCTGACGAAATTGGCTGATCGCCAGGGCATCTGAGCTCTTCCAGCTCTGCCCCGAAGAACAGAAGAAGTAAGGTTTCCTCTACCAACGGCGGGAGGCCAAGAGGAAGACTCTCCTCTCAATCCTGTTACTGGACAATATCTGGGACGAGGGGCTGGCGCTCCTGAAGAACCAGTCCACAGCTCCTGCCAGGAGAGACCGGTATGACAAATACCGGGTCCCGGACTCTGCCCCTATGTGCCTCAGGGCACAGCCGTCACCGGATTCGGTGGTCTCCACGGCGGCCAAGAAGAAGGCGGGGGCGACAGCATCAGCTTCAACATCCCCACCAGACGGCGAGCGAAAGAAGCTGGACGCCATGGGATAACAAGGCATCTAGTCTGCGGCGACGACAAAGCGGCCAACACCCTCGCGATCGTGGCACGCTACGACAGAGCTGTGGTTCAAGATCGCTCCCTTGCTGGGCTTCCTCCCGGACGACGAGAGGGCTGAGGCCCTAGAAATCCTACAGGAAGGGGAAGTGGCGTCGGACCACGCCATCACAGTGGCCACAGACCTCGCCGGCAACAGCGCTTGCCTTCGCCGGTGCAGTTGGCTCAAGGCCACCGACTTCCGCCAAGACGTGCAGACCAGGGTTCTGGACATGCCCTTCGACGGGAACAACCTGTTTGGCAAGAAAGTGGACGACTCACTGCAGGCCATCAATGCGGACACCGAGACAGCTCGGGCCTTGGCTGTTCAACGACGACGGCCGTCCTTTCGGAACTCCGGAGGCAAGCAAGGTCCCTCCAAAAGATTTGGCGGCGGTTCCTCGTCGTACCGCCAAGCGGCCGGCTCCTCATCTCAGGAGGCCTACAGAGGACACGGCAAGACAGGAGGATCTCGTCGTCATGAGGCCAAGGCGGCAAGGCCGTGACGATGAGAAAAAATGAGAATACCCTTGCTAGAGAACAATGCTCAAAGGCAAATATATGATTGGACCAGTTCAGGTATTTGGGCTGGTCCAAAAGGTTCAAACAAGGAGTCAAGGAAATGTACAAAGTGCTCACTGTGTTCAAAGGAATTATGTACAAAAAATTTAAAAGCAAAGATTTATTTTCTCATACAGACTAACATATCGTACATAAATTATAAAACAATGCTGTCAAATACAACATACAGATGCAAAAGCAACAATATTACAGAATGACATCAAATAACATAGAAAAAATGTAATAATTACAACTTGGTGAGAATGGAGACCTATATGTTGAGTATACAGGTAGAGTTCAACAATTCCATTGTTATAAGACAGTCTGCAAGTCCTTATAGAACTGTGAATGTTTTTTTGTGAAAACAATCCAAAATTGAAAAAATGGAAACGGGAGGGGCTAAAGGGCTACCCAAACTTCAGAAGAAAATCCTCATTCAATGGGGATTTCTTGTTTCTAATATGTATTTCTTCTGATTATGGCAATGAATGTTCCAGGGTCATAGAAAAAACTAGATATCTATTAAGCCTAGATATCTTTTAAGCCAACGTGGCAGAAACTGAAAGTGCGGAGTCTGGTATGACTGGGAAGCTTTCAAAGCACGTCTTCCCAGCTCCTATCACGTTTCGGCGGAGATGCATGAGATTGCGTCCGCCTTCATCAGGGCTCCGTTGGGGCGACCCTGCCGGTGCTTAAAATCCCAAGTTCTTGGTTCTGATTCCACTAAGAGGCCAAGGCTGAGGAAAGGACCTTTTCCAACTAGGTCCTGCTGGAAGCTGCGGACCCTAGTTACGAAGGGTGAACTCTACATCATAGGGCTGTCGATCGGGCAACGAATGAACCGATGCTTGACATTGTTGGTAAAGCGTGCGGTGATGATTCTTGCAATCAACCAACTGGGAACTTGGGGTGAATCCTGCATGGGTCAGGAAAACTGTGCTGGGGGCTCGGCCCAGATAGAACACCAGAGCAGGAAAAACCGCGCAGAAAGACTTGGGTGGACAGCTTCTGATCGTGACGAAACAGGATTGAACCGACTGTGGCGTCGGGCCTCCACATGAGCACCCCTGTGGGAGGCTGGCTGGCGGAATTTGTAAGCGTGTGGGAGTCCACCGGTGGTTGGCGACCCATCCTGGACCTTCGTCTAAACAAGTACATCAGGTCCCAGAAGTTCTGGATGGTCGCCCTCCAGCACGTGCTGGGACAGCTGGAGGAAGGTGACTTCCCATCGTCGTTGGACTTGGAGGATGCCTACTCCCACATCCCCATTCTAAAAGGACATCGAAAATTCCTGCGATTTGTGGTCCAAAGGCGACACTATCGGTTCAAGGCCCTTCCCTTTGGATTGAAGTCAGCGCCCATAGTGTTCACCAAGTGCCTAGCACCAGTGGTGGCACGGCTGTGCCTGCAGGGGTTCCACATCTACCCCTACCTGGACGACTGGCTCATCCGGGCAAACGCAAGAGAACTTTCCGTCGATCACACAGCAAAGACCGTCCAACTACTCACGGATCTGGGATTCTCGATCAACTTCACGAAATCCCACTTGGTACTGTCGCAAGTCGCCCCGTTTCTGGGAGCCAGGCTCGATACATTGGCTATTGGCTTCGGCGTCGGAGGAAAGGACGAAAGGCCATCCTGGCCAGAGTACAACGGCTGTTGACCATGGACATGGCCAGGATGAGGTCCATCAAGTCCCTACTCGGCATGATGTCCTCGTGCATCTACCTCGTGCGCCTATGCAGGCTGCGGATGCAACCTCTGCAGGAGTTCCTCGACACCCGTTGGATGCAAGCGGCGGGCAGCTTCGACGACAGGATCTCACTCAATGAGACTTTCCGCTAAACAATGCGCACGGGTGCCCCACCACCGGATCTGGCGGCAGGCATGGACTTCCAGACCAGGCACATCAGGTAACGGTGAAGACAGACGCCTCCCTGGGGGTGTGGGGGCGCACACCGGAGATCTCCACGCAAGAGGCCTTTGGCTCCCGGAGGAGAGGTCACTACACATCAATGTCCTAGAGCTATGGGGCGTATTCTGGGCCCTCAGGTCGCTCCTTCTGTCCCTCAAGGGCAAGGTGGTAAGGGTCTTCAACACTGACACCACCACGATGTTCTACATCCCGAAGCAGGGTGGCACCAGATCCCCAGCCCTATCCAAGGAAGCACAGGATCTGTGGCACTGGGCCGTTGCCCAAGGCAGGTTTCTGGTACTCTTCCATCTGACAGGAATAAAGAACACCATTGCCGACTCACTCAGCAGGGAGCTGCGCTCGTGCCACGTGTAGGAGCTGCGACACGATCGAGTGGACCTGCTATTCCAACGATGGGACAATCTCCAGATCGACCTATTCGCGACGGTGACGAACACCAAGTGCCAGAGGTTCGCCAGCAGGTTTCCCCAGCCGGGGAGCATGGGCGATGCCTTCTCATTCCCCTGGGGCGGCCTGTTCCTGTATACGTTCCCGCCGTTACCGTTGAGACTCCTCAGTCAAGTCAGACGGTCCCAGTGCAGGATGATCCTCGTTGCACCGGCGTGGTCGAGGCAGATTTGGTTCCCGGACCTTCTGGACATGTCGGCGTCCTCCCCAGTCAAACTGCTGACTGACACAGATCTCTTCGCCAGAGAAGGAGGCTCCATCCTCGTCCACGACCCGGGGTTGCTGAACCTGCAGGCCTGGCTCCTGCAGCACTTGAGTTCGGAGGATACGATATCCCGGCAGAGTGCAAGGAAGTGCTTGCAAAGGCCCGGCGGCCTCGACTCTCAAGTGCTATGGACACAAATGGAAGAGGTTCTCTACCTGGTGCCGTGCACAGAAGATTAACCCTCTGCGTATTACGGCCCCTCAGGTGCTGCCGTACTTGCTATCGCTGGCCAAGGCGGGGCTGGCGCATGCCTCCATCAAGATTCATCTGGAAGCTATCTCCCGCTACACTGGAACTCCGGGGCGGTCATCCCTATGGTCTCATCGACTGGTGAAGAAGTTCATGAAGGGACTGTTCCGATCGTTCCCGCCAGTGAAGGCCCCGGCGTGAGAGCTCAACGTGGTGCTGACCAGGCTCATGGGGCCGCCATTCGAGCCTCTGCATTCGGCACCGTTGAAGTACCTGTCGTGGAAGACAGCGTTTCTTGTGGCCATCACCGCGGCACGACGAGTGGGAGAGATCCAGACCCTCTACTGTAAACCTCCATACCTGACATTCCACAAGACAAAGGTGGTGCTTAGGACGCACCCCTCCTTCATGGCCAAGGTGCCGTTGGACTTCCACCTCAACGAGCCCTTGGTGTTACCTGTTTTCTTCCCATAGCCTTCGTCGCGGCTGAGAGGACTTTGCACTTGCTGGATGTGGCTGGAGCGCTGAAGTTCTACGTGGACCGCACAAAGAGTTTTCGGAAGACATCACAGCTGTTTGTGAATTTTGGACCTGTGAACCAGGGGAAGGCCCTCTCGATGGCTTTCATTTCCAGATGGCTCTCCGGCTGCATCATGCACTGTAATCGGTTGGCAAATCGGCCGTCCGAGAGCCTATTCAACCAGAGCGATCGCCGCTAACACAGCGTTCCTGTCTGGTGTGCCCTGCTCGACATCTGCAGGGCTGCTACGTGGAGATCGACACACACCTTCATGAGAGTTTACTGCGTCGACCAGTATTCCAGAGGAGAGTCCAGAGTCGGCCAGGCAGTGCTGCGCAACCTCTTTGCCTGAAGGTGAGCCTGGTGAGGAGGTAAAACGCTTAATGTTGAGTTGTTGTAATGCTTAATGTTGAGCCTTGCCACCTCCCGTGGTTGTGGATGTGTGTACTGCTATGTATTCTTATATTCATGAACATGTGAATCCATGCCAGACCACATGCTCGAAAAGGAACGAGTTACTTACCTGTAACTGTTGTTCTCCAGCATGGGTCTGGCATGGATTCACATGCAAACCCCCCCTCCTGCCCCTCTGCCGATCTTCTCTTAGTCCTACTGCCACTTTACGTGCTACCAAATCTGAAGATGGCTTCCAGAGGAGGGGCTTAGGTAGAGGGCAGTCATTGGCTGAGGGCAGTATGACCCAGAGACCAGCGATTGGTTATTAGTAGAAAGACTGTTCAGAAACTAAACTGAAACTGATTTTTTCTTTAACAAGGATTCCTAGCCTGACAATTGGGAATATTCATGAGCATGTGAATCCATGGCAGACCCATGCTGGAGAACAGTTACAGGTAAGTAACTTGTTCCTTACCATTACTGCTATATACGGCCCTAACATAGGACAAGACCGCTTTCTATACCAGGTTATGGCAAAACTGGAGGGGTTTGCAGTAGGAGAAATCCTAATTATGGGAGACTTTAATATGATATGGGACCCGATAAGAGACAGGAGCGGTCAGCACACGCAGAAAGGTTAAGTGACTTGTTCCTGATTTAAACCCTGTGTTTCTTTTGGTTGTGGAGTCTGACAAACTCCATAGGCATCATCATTTACGTTGTGTCACACTGCACCTTCAGTGCAGTGGCACAGCAAAATTTATCAGATTTCCCAAAGGTTTAAATACCTTCTCTTGGATGAACTGTTTCCAAGAGCAGTGAAGTGAAATTGACTTTACTTGCAGTTTTAAATTTCTAGATCCAGCACACTCTAGCTTCCAATAGGATGATGGAGGGGTTACTTAGTATCCCCTTGTCTAGCTTCTCATGTAACAATTTTATGTTGCCCTCCCTCAATGAATGGCTGATAGCAGTGGTTTAATTTTAACTACTGTGGTGTGCTTTTACTGCGGGCTGCAGTTGCAGCAGCAGTAAAGCACCCAAGGGTGCCATTTTTGTAAAAATGGCCCTGGATGTCTTTTTTTCGCCATTTCTTTGTGGAAAGTTCCTTCTTGAGATTAACTCTGCGCGCCAAACCAGGTTTGGTCCCTTTGTTCGGGTCGCCTTTGTTGGGATTCATGAGCGAAGGCTGCCTTTGGCTCCAGGGTGTCTGGCGGGGGCAGGTAGCGAGGGAGGTGCCCGAAACTCCCTGTGCTTAGTCTCCTAAGAGACAGGAATGCACTCCTAGGTGATTGGTCGACTGTCAAGGACAGCCACCCTGCTGGGTGACTGATAGCTAGGCTGGAATGAATGGGAGAAACCTGCATGAAAGGCAAGGCTTTTAGGCTTGGAAGGTAGAGTCGACCACTGGACGAAGGAATCTGAAGAAGAACTTGGAAGAGATGCCTGCTGCAACTCCTGGACTGTTGGTTTGCCCAGTGAAGCCCTGCTGCTGTACTGAAGCTCCGAATTCACCTCGACTAGAGGAGCCCGGCAAGGACAACTTCTCCCCTTGAGTTGGTGGGACCAATCGACTCCAAAGTAAGCCACCTGGGCATCCTCTCGGAGCTGGTTGAAATTCCTCTGCAGTTGCTGCTGGAACTCAATAGCCAGGGAGAGTAACACCAGATTGTGTGCTTTGCTTTTAAGTTGCCCAAGAACTCCATGAGGATCCTCCGGACTCCCAAGAAGCAGGACTGCCCGAGCCACCTCGACAGACTGCTGGACCAGGGAAGGAATGCCCATCTCGACAGCCAAGAGTCTGCAGTGTTGCTATTTGCTTAGACGTGAAGAGCTGAAACCGTGAAGTGCCACTGAATAGAAGTTGGTCCTTTTCTGTCGCCGACCGTTCCTTTGCCGTGCAGGAGTCCTGCAGACGTCCTCCCTCTTGTCCCCATGACTGAGGCCCTGGAACACAGAATCTGCAGAGCTGCACAGCAACACAAGCCAGCCAAAGCCCTTTCCTTCTAACCAAAGATACTGTAAAGCCTAAAAACTTGCATCTTGTTGGGTAACCTCACTTGTTCTCAGTCGACATGTGTCTTGGTTGCTTCTGCAGAGTTGCTATCAGCTTCTTTACCTCACAAGCCTAATCAGCATGTGGCCCTGCTTTGATTTATTTTTTTCTACAAAGACTACCCGCAAGAAGTGCTTCAGCTCACCTAGACTTTTGCCCAATTGACTTTGGCCTACCCTGGCTCCCTGAATGACACTTCTTCCCTCTGACATTGTGTTTGGCCTTCCTTTTAGGAAGGGGTTAACTTACTTTGCATTGGGGGTTACCAAAAGTACTTCCCTGCTTCAAAGTTTTTGTGAGATCTTGTTTAGTTCTAATAACCTTTTTCTTTGACTGACATACTCTTAAATCTGGTTCTAAATGCAAACAGTGGTATATTAATGTCCACAGTGTCTTGGTTACTAAAGTCACCTGAGGGTGTAAGAAGTGTCTGTGTGCCATCCCAAAAGGGTACTTACCGATTTGGAAATATTAAGAGTATATCTGTGTTACTATTATATTGCCCCCTTATAGTAACACAAATATACTCCAAAATACACTGAAGAAGGCTTACTCTGACTGTTGATTAAACAATTAATTTATTTAAGAAACCTTGTGTATATGTTTATTTGATTCCTTGTCACTGTGAATCTCTAACTCCCCTACAGCTCACATAGACCCCTCCTTGAGATAAGCATGGCTGCTCAACACACTACCAACCTGTGTAGTACAGATTTGTACCAAAGGTTGGGTTCCTATTGCCAGGATGTCATGGTATGTCATGGTAGTGCATCCAAAGGGTACTGCATACAATCTTGCCTAACAGTGGGCCCAGACAGATGTCCACAATTTCGCTGCTGGAACCGCGCTTCAGATGATGCACCGTAGCAGTACCATAGGTGCCAGGGTATTTTGGTATTGAAGGCCTGGCGGGTCACAGCACTTTAGGGGGTGGCTCAAACTGTAGCTGGTCTTGAGACTGGTTAGGCCCACCATTCCAAGGGAGGAAGTTGTCCGATGTGAATCTTCTTTGTCACACTAAAGGAAAGGGCTGTATCCTGCAGCGGTCACTCAGTCGGCTTAGCGGTCGCTGGAGAAGTCTGCAGACGTCTGCCCTTCTGAATGTTTCTTCCAGTGGTCGACTGGCTTCAGCATCAAGACACTTGCTTTTTGTTTTTGCAGGAACCCAGCCAATCGACATGCATGTAATATTCAAACCTTGTGTGGTGGCTGTCCCAGTGGGACAGCCAGCACCCAGTTAGAACTGGATTGAAGCAGGCACACTGGAGGACAAAGAACTAAGGCGTTTTGGTGTCCTCACAGCTTCCTGTGTCCCAGAAACACTGGCACCTCCCGGCGGGCTTCCCAGTGGGAGCCTGTCGCAGACTGAGGAGTGAGCAGGACTTCCCCCGCCCATGTTAGCAGAGGGGGAGGCCCAAGAAAGGACAAGCAATCATGAGTTGGCAGTAAAGACCACCCGCACCATTTTAGGTCCATGGTAAACTATGTGACCTTTACCACTGCTGCAATAGCAGTCTGCATGTAGAAATCATGAAAAGTGGAAAGAAAATATCCACTGCCAGCCACTCAGACCTGCCACTAACTAGAAATGAGTAAAGGAATACCATGTATCCCCTCAGCCCTCCACATTAGGTGGTGTGAACTGATCTCACAAAAAAAGCTTAGTTAGGATACAAGTATCCCCATATCCTCGTAACCTTAAGTTGATAAAATAAAACTAAAGAGGGACGCTCGAGCTTCCGGCAAAACTAATATAAAATATTGATGACTGAAAAAGATAGAGAAAAGCAGACTGCATCAAAGATAACCAAAAATGGATTCCCTGAGTCATAGCAATGGAATGAGTGATTGAGGGAAAGAGGTTCCCACTCACTGTGGAGAGTCAGAAAAGACCCAAAAGTCCAACAAAAAGTGCTGGAGGACTCATTAAGTAGGGAGAATTACACACTATGCAAATTCTACCTGACAGTAAAGTCTGGACCCTAACTCCCTCTGTCCTGATCTCTGGTTGTAGAACTGGGTTAAGGATCCTTTACTATTCTTACCCTAGTGAATAGGATTTAGTGGAGTACGTACTTGAACTTAACGTAATACTTATTGAACTATGTAAACTTACTAAAAGCACCATCCCAGTCCACTGCATCATTACTGGATAATCTTACCTGTAGAAGCTATACGTTTGAATTTGTGAGTTTTGGGCACAAACCCCCATAATCATCTCAGGGTTGGACTTAAGATTGAGGTGAGCTGCTGTTGTGTTGGTGTTGCTTATTTTCCTTGCATCAGACTACACGCCTGTATTGCACTGGTAATTAGTATGCAATTCTTTTCTAATGGTGAATGTGTAGATGTTTTATAGGGTTGTGTGTGACAATACTTAACTGATTTGTATAGACTTGGTGTGTAACTGAAGGAGAACAAAACATAACTTTGTAAATACTACTGTCTAACTTGAATTGTTACTCTATGTGGACTCATTGTAGCCTTAGACCAGTTGACATATTACTAAGACTAAGCCTCGACTGCTCAGCTACCTTAACTTGATTGGATTTTGTTAAACCTCTCAGTTCCCTGTTTCCCATAAATAGGGTGGCTTCCCAAAATCCGCCCATCCTGGCTGATTTGTTTGTAAATTAATATAAGAAACAAACACACACATTGTAAATGCATACAATTCCACCTAGAATGCATAAGTCACTCCAACAAATTACTACATTCATTATCTACAATCACAATGTATACATCAATTTGAAACATTTTCAAGTAAGAAACCGATGGTAACCAAAATTAGCAAGACTTCCTTCCAGATAAAATACAAGACCAAAAACAATGAACAAACTGTCATTTACCAATCTACTAACAAATTTTCCACACAAAAACATGAGTTAATAAGGTGTACTAGAGTTTCAAGCTACTCTGGGTTTCTACAGAACCAAAAGAATCGTCCTTTCCTAGGGATGTGAAGCCGGACACCAATTTACCTCAAATGTCAAAAAATTAACCTTTATCCATAAATATTTCTCCACTTTTTATTAGGGAATTTATTTAAATGGGATGAAATTATATTTCTTCTCTTATACTGTGATCAAAAAGAACATAGTTGGATAGGGAATTTTTTTTTTCTTGCACCAATAGTTTTAATCATTTGACCACAATTTAAATCATTTGATTTCATGAGGAATGTTGACTCATCTTGATAGAACCTTAGACTGTACCTCTTCCATAGAGGATTTAGGCAGCAAAGACCGAGATCCAAGTATTGGAAAATGGCACAACACCTGTAATTTAGAATGAGTTTGAAGGAATTGGCAACTACTGGCCCTAACTTAATGTGTATATATGTAAATATATTTCTGAGGCTTGTGGAATCTGCTGAGCTCACATGCTGTGCATAGGCCGACATCTAGTGGAAGCTGCGGAGTATTAGTTTGTTTTTCGAAACTCGAAAATGGGCATCGACATGGGGCTTGCCAGTAATACTATCCCTAGTGTGACGTCCACTGTACCCATGATCCCTCACGCGTGTAGGACCCTATGTAGGGCCATACTTGTCGGAAGCATAGTTGCGGATCTCCCTGGCTTTCGGCCATTTGTGATTAATTATTCATAAATCCCTCGTTCCTCTTATCCCACGTCGAGACTCCGAAGGTCGATGCTGGTACTGAAGAACAACCAGCTGTCGAGACTGCACAACGGACTTTGGGCCTCGGCCTGGGCCTCGGAAGGCCTTCGGCCTCTGCCCTGCAAGTAGGGAGAGTGGGGCTGGACATACTCACACTCGTTTAATTCCTACATACACTCGCCCGCTGCCATATAATAACATATGGAGAGTACCTTTTAAATTCTGCCCCAAGTGCAACCGTAAGTTCCCTTGGGTAGATAAGCATAACACCTGTAATCTCTGTTTGCCGAGGGACCACCCCGAAGCTAATTGCAGAGCGTGTAAGCTCTTTAAAGCTAAAACACTTAAGGACCGCTCCACCAAACGTTGGGCCCATTACGCCAGGCAACTCGAGGCCATGGACGCCGTGGGTTCCTTCAGTGATGGCTGCAACGCTGCCGTTTCGGACGGCAAGGGCACTGGAGTGTCGTTAGACACCTAGGCACGAACCCCAGACCTCGGAGGACTGTCCGGCGGGGCAGTTATGGGGACCACACCCAGTGGCATGAGCGTTACCCATACACCTACATCTCAACACACTAACCCCTCCCGAGACTCGACACATGTGTCGAGCGATCAGCAGAAAAAGGCACATAGAGAGCGGTCCGCAGAATCGGTGTGTCCTGGGC
Source organism: Ambystoma mexicanum (assembly GCF_040938575.1). Taxonomy (NCBI): domain Eukaryota; kingdom Metazoa; phylum Chordata; class Amphibia; order Caudata; family Ambystomatidae; genus Ambystoma; species Ambystoma mexicanum. Next base: position 106,102,055 of record NC_090938.1, on the reverse strand, counting down.
GTTCCAGATCTCGATAACCTCACGAATCACAGCAACAGTCTTAGATTGCTAAAGGTGCCACGCTTTCCTAAAGTCACGGGGGTATGGTCGTCAGAAGACGAAACCGACCTGCACCCCCAAGCAGCACGTTCAAAGTCTGCGCCGGCAGTTTGTTCTACGTCTACCTCCAAGAGTCGACGTCCTCCCTCTAAATATTTACACCCTACGGAACCCGCCTCCGAATCTCGACGCCAGGCGTCGAAAGATTCAGGGAAGACCAGGGAGTCGGGGAAACATGCCTCCACACATGGAAAAGGGCACAAACAGAACGAAATGTCTGAACACCAGAACCACAAACCTGGATCTTCTGAAAAAACAAACACCCCTGACCCTGTCACTAGGCCCAAGGTTGTCTCTCCCACTCCAGAGGATATGGGAATGGAAGATGAACCTCAACAAGAGGTGATCATTCCCAGTTCTAAAGGAATGGAGCGGTGAAGACATCGACAGGGTGATGAGGCAAATGTCTTTTATGGCAAATTTTAATGTGAAAACTCCTGATTACTTTTTGAGCTATCAGAATACCCCTGCTACCTCTACTCCTTCCGGATCCATAGACCCTCATCCTTCTTGTAAGAGACCTCGTACTGAGACTCTAGTTCAGGGCCTAATTTCAGACCCACTCACTATTCAGCCTTACCATCAGTATGCTGAAGTTCCAGACATACAAATACTGGACGACCAGGCAGGGGTTGAATATTATGGGGACGATCAGGACCAGGATGATGATGATGCGGCAGAGGCCTATAGCCTCGATGCCCCTATTCCCAAGGACCCACCGGTGAATGACTCGCCTGTGGATAATCGGCCATTACTTAATGAGGTCTTAGCTAAAGCTGCAGAGCACTTTCAGATACATTCAAGGGGCTCAAGAAGAGAGGGACTTTGCAGAGGAGATTATGGGGGATAAGAAATCTGTTGCCCAAGCCATACCAATTCTGAAATCCATTCAACGCAGAATTGATCCCTCACTCCTTACCCGGGCAGTCAACCCAAGAATAGAGAAATTATACAGGGCCGCTCCCTCTGACCCACTTTATATAAGGGTTCATCTTAAAACCCGACCCTTTGGTGGTCACAACCACCAGAAAGAGGGCGGGTACACCTCTAGCATCCTCGGAAGCTCCCCCAGACAAGGATAGGAAAAGGATATATGGGCTAGGAAGGAAAGTGGCTTCCACCTCCGCTTACCAGGCAAGAATTGCGAATACCACCACTTTGCTGGCAAGTTACAATTGTCACCAATGGGAGCAGGTAGCTGCCCTCATTGCCTCCGCACCTGAACCTCTAAAGGGACAGTTGGCCCAGATTGCGTCAGAAGGGAGATCCGGTGTCCGGATGCATTCTCAAGGCGACTTTTGACGCAGCAGACAATGCAGGCCGGCTCATCGCAGAGAGTACAGTCATCAAGAGACACGCTTGGTTAAGGCAGTCAGGGTTCAAACCAGAGACCAGGGGCGTTGCTAGGGGTGTGCTAAGGGGGCTCCAGCCACTGATCTTTTGGTTGTAGCCCCGGATAGAATCTCAGGAGCTACAGCAAAAAGACTAGCTAGCCCCCAGTCCCAACAGTTCCGACATCCGCTTAGCCCCGGGTCTTTTCCAGACCTAGCAACACCCCTGCCCGAGACAGAGGCCACTCTGATCGACATGCCGGTGGAACCAAATGTCTTGTTTGGGAAGGCGGTGGAAGAGGCTCTCAAAACAGCAAAAGATGAATATGACAGCCTTAGGTCCCTTGGACAGCTAACCAATAAACCCACGAACCAACGAGGGAATAATAATTTTCGTCGCTCCCGCGGCCAAAATTCCCACAGAGGGTCCAATTACTCCCAAGGGCAAGGTACATCATGGGGAAACAACCAACGGGCTACCCAGAACTTCGCCAGAGGGCAGAAAAGGGGCTGTGGTAGAGGGAGAGGCAGCCCAGGTAGAGGCGGTACGCCTCCGAACAAACAGTGACGCTCTGCTCAGGGTCCCGTCCCATACATCCACAATAGGGGGGTGCATTTCCAGCTTCACCCGTGCATGGGAAGGAATCACATCGGACAGATGGGTGCTGTCCACAGTGTCCGCAGGATACTGCATCGAACTGTTGGAGCGCCCCCGCGACCATCCTCCAAGAGAAAAGATGCAGTCCTTGGAACACCAAAGAATACTCCTCGAAGAGATCATCATTCTCCTTTCAAAGGACGTGGTAGAATTCGTCCCGGGCAACCAGGTAAACAAGGGTATTTATTCAACTTACTTCCGTGTGCCAAAAAAATATCTAACAATGCGCCCAGTATTAGACTTGCGCCCTGCAAACAATTATGTCAAGCCTCAAAAATGTCACATGACTACCCTCCAAGAAGTAATCCCCCTACTAGAAAAGGGGAATTACATGGCAACATTGGACATGAAAGATGCCTATTTTCACATTTCCATGTTCCCAGCGCACAGAAGATTCTTGCGCTTCAAGGTGGACAGTCAGCACTACCAGTTCAAGGTGCTGCCCTTCGGTATAGCCTCGGCTCCGAGGTTATTCACCAAGGTACTGGCGGTGGTGGCGGCGCACCTACGCAGGAAGGCAATCCCAGTGTAACCTTACCTGGATGACTGGCTCATCACGGGGGAGACCCCAGTAATTTGCAGAACCAACATCCAAAGAACGATCGACCTCCTCTTCGAATTGGGCTTCTCAATCAATGAGAAATCTGTTACTGCAAATTCCTCTATCTGTCCGGTCGTCAGATAAGGGTTCACAAAGCGATGTGCTTGCTAGGCATGATGGCGTCCTCTATTTACCTGGTTCCCCACGCGCGCCTGCGACCCATGCAGGAATGGTTGGTGAAACAGTGGTCTCAGGCAATGGGTCAGTGGGACGATCTAGTGGTCGTTTCGCCAACACTAGTACAGAGTCTACGCTGGTGGACAAGAGAGAATCTTTCAAAGGGGAAACCCTTTTACGATCCAGAACGCTCTATGGATGAACTGGTCGGGGATGTTTGCCTATGCTTTTCCACCAAACCCTCTGTTGAGGAAGGTGGTCAACAAGATGCATAGGGTATCGATGACGCTCATTCTAGTTGCTCCCTTGTGGGCGAGACAACCGTGGTTCCCGCACCTGCGCAAACTGGCAGTGTGCGAACCCATCAGACTCCCGTGCTGGCACAACCTACTATCCCAGCACGAAGGATGTATAGCAAAATGAAGCTTTTAAAGGGAAAGGCAACTTGTGGAATGCACTCGAGGGAGCAGCTGCAAGGGGGATAATGTCCCTGCGGCAGTTAAGAGGCAAGAAAACACCTCTATTTCCTGGCAACACGATTTTCTTTATTGATGTTTATGCGTCAGGAAAAGGAACCATTTTAGCAAAAGACTGACGCGTTTCGCCGTTTGCAAACCGCTTGATCACGTAGGTTACAGGCAACACAGATGATGGACACAAATTTAAACCTTGACAACTGTCTGATTGTACATAGAGATTGTCTACATGCTAATTACCGCTTTTTTAAATGTTTTGTCAGGCGGACATCTTTAAACAGTAAAATGGTATAAAATTCACATGAGAAGGTGCAGACAGATTCCATTTACACAAAAAGAATGAGCGACAATTCTAAAATATTTTAGAGTAGGTTGACTATTTCAAAACCTACGCCGTAAAAACAATATTTATGCCATTATATGTAAACCAACTTTCGTGAAGGGCATTTGTTTATTTTATACTGTCTTAATGTATGTCTGATGTTAATTGACCTTGCGTGAAAATGAGACAAATAAGGTACTGCCCGTGGCTGCTTAATGAAAATCAAAAAAAGGCAGCCTTTACAGGGTGCTAATGAGCTATAGTGCTCATTTCCTGCTCAAGGAGAAATGTGCTGCACTGCATGTATAATACCTGATTATTGGATGCTGTAACTACATATGTAGCACAGCAGTCATAGGGCTTAAAAAGCGGGCATGTGGGTAAAGTGACCTATTCAATTGGGCTGTGCAAATACGCAAGAATGAGAATATAAAGATATGTGCAAAATGCATTATAGCAGCATAAATTTGCGTTTACATAGCAGCAAAAGATAAAGTGCATAGTGCTCTCCGTCCATGCATGTCACTCAACTATAAATATAAGGCTCCGTAGTCGTATGTTTGTATATGGATTGTAGTATCCTCCTTGTTGTACAATAAAGAGCATCTCTATTAATTTGTATCTGAGTCTTCAGTGCATGCATGGGCTGAAAAAAGTTACCTCTTATAAAGTGCGTGCAAATAATGCTTTGTTATAAAGTGCTATGTGCATCAAATATCCATATTCACAAAAATGCCCATAAGTCATATTAATTAGATGTTGGCCCATATTCATGCATCATTCTTTTTAAAAAAAAGGTATTACAAATGCAGTTAAAATCCCTGTATGTTGCACCCATTGTGAATTATCACAAATTCTAACAGATAAGCAGGTTAAAACATGTCCAATAGTCTCTGTTTTAAAAGGGCCACTTAAAATAAGTGCCAAAACCTGTACAGCTACAAAGTTGAAACAATATTTAAAAGCACTCAATCTGAAAGAGAAGCAGCCCAAACCTTAATTATATATATGTATATCGACACCTTTTAAATAAAAAATAATGTAGTGAAAGATTCATACGTAAAGTACACTAATGAAATTGGACATACCATAGCAAAAGGCATAACAAAGTATATGTAACCCGATCTATACCTCGAAAAATTGACAGCAATAAAATGCAAATTAAAACAAATCCAAGCAAGCCTGAGAGAGTCTATAAAGTACCTCCTGTACCCAGGAAGATGTATAGTTCCTCATCGAGGTTATGAAACGTGGTTTTTTTTGTCTCTAGGTCTAGAATACATTTAGTTTCCAATTGTCTTAATGTTAGTTCACGATTGCCACCTCTAAGTGGTTTGGTCACTGTATGTATTCCAAAAAAGGAAAAGCCCTCTAGTTTTCCACCATGTTTGTTCTTAAAATGGAGGGCCATTGGGTAAGTCGGATCAGCATTCTTGATTGCCCTAATGTGCTGTAGCACCCTCAATTTCAGTTTTCCTTTGTTGCATCTCACGTACCACTTGTTGCATGGGCAGTTTAACACGTATACCACATATTCATTTTCACAAGTAATCCTAGAAACAATCTTAATGTTCTCTCCCAAAATAGGATGTAAATAACAGTTAGTGTTTACAGCATAGGTACATGCTTTGCATTTAGAACATTTTTGGAAGCCCGATCTTTTGATGTTCATCCAACTGGCCCCTGATTGATCATAAAGAGGACTCATGAAGCTGGGTACAAGGGTATCTTTAAATGAGGACGATTTACGAAATGTGATGTTTGCCATAGATGCCAGTAACTCGCCAAGATGTTAGTCTAACTTTAGAACATGCCAGTGTTTCTGTATTACCTGGCGTATCTTCTGGGCACCATTACCGTAGGTCAAAATCAGACGTGTATCTGCATTGTATGAGGTTTTAGCTTGGACAGCATTGGAAACCAGTAGCAGAGAACGATCCATGTCCCCAGCTTTTAAGAACACTCTTTCCAGTACTTTGATCGGATAGCCACGATTTTTGAACCTGTGAGCCATCAGGGCACATTTGCTGTCAAGTGTTAATATTAGAGCAGTTTCAACGAATGCGAATAAATTCCCCATAGGGGATACTCCACTTCAGGGCTGTGGGATGGCTGCTCTTCGCATGCAATGGAATATTAGAGCTGGTGGGCTTCCTATATAGCCTGCTAGCTAGTTCGCCGTGGGCCACAGCGACTGCAATATCCAGAAATACAATGTCTGTCTTACTGTGACTCTCAGTAAATTGTAGGTTGAGCTCATTGGTATTCAATACACTAACGAATACCATTCCTGATCGGTACCGTCCCATATCACAAACAGATCGTCAATGTAGCGTAGCCACAATGCTATTTTGTCTGTGTTTGATGTTTCTGGGATGCCAAACAACAAACTTCTCCCACCAGCGCATTGTTGAGTTTGTATATGATGGAGCGAACGTAGTGCCCGTAGCAGTGCCTTGGAGCTGGATGAAGAATTCTTTGTCAAAGAGCAAAGTTATTAGTTAAACAGAGTTGGATCATCTCTAATATCATGAGGCCATGTTGCAGGTAGTTCATGGACCTGGTGTACAAAAAGTGCTCGCATGCTTTAAGGCCATCAGAGTGTCAGATAGATGTATAAAGAGAGACCACATCTAATGTTAGTAAGACAATTCCCATGGTATACCTTCTATCCTACTGAAGAAATCTTTCGTATCTCTCAAATAGGAGGGCAGAGTAGTAACGAAAGTAAGCAATGTTTCATCCACAAACCGTGAGAGATTTTCCAACAGTGCCCCACATAGTGTAACTATCGGTCCGACTGGAGGTTTAGTCAAGCTCTTATGGACTTTAGGCAGAAAGTAAATGGTTGGAATAATAGGGAATTTGGGTTGTAGAAATGTACAAATGTCTTCGTCTAACAAGTCTCTCTCCTTCCAAGTTTGTAAAAGGTTAGATATTAGAAGACTCATGGCTTGTGAAGGATCATCCTGTAATTTAGCATAGCATATCTTGTCCATAAATTGTCTGTGGGCCACTTAACATAGTCATGCCGATTCATAATGACTGTTAGTCCCCTTATCTGAAAGTTTGATTATGTACTCTATCATTGCACCTAGTTGTTTTACCGTACGTTGTTGTGCAGGGGTTAAATTTGTTCTCAGTGGGGCCCATTATTTACGGATCTTTTTGAGATCATGAATGACCAGCTCCTGGAAAGCCTCAGCATGGCCTCCCGGATTAAACATAGGGTTAAATTGGGATTTAATTTTTAATGCTTTTTTCCCTGGCCCGCTGGTGTCAACATTCATTGGTTCAAGTTCTTGATCCATATTATTTGTAAGGTCTGCATTTTCAAGTTCCAAATCTTCAAGATTATGTTAGGTGATAAGTATCCTGGATCGAGATGTCTGTATGTCCTGGGTGGCAGACTTTTGGTTTAGGCGGGTACATGGCAAAGAATTTTATTTAATCTGATTTTGCGCATACATTTATCGAAATCTATGCGGGTTTCAGCATAGTTGTAAACAGATGTGGGACAAAAGTTCAACCCCACGTTTAAAACCTGTTTTTCTGCCGGGGTCAGCACATGGGTGGAGAGGTTGATTATGGACATATCTGGTAGTGCAGGAGTGGTTCAATTAATTTCTTTGTTCCAGAGCGTGTTAAGCGCTCCGGTTTTTCCACATTTGCTGTAGATACAGCGCCTTCCCCTCAATGCTTTTTTCTTCCTCTTTGGCCCGATGCTTTGCCTCGTCCTCTGCCTCTTGTTTTTTGCCATTGTTTAGTCTGCCTTCCATGCCCAGTAGCCTCATCTCTTCTAGAAAATTTAGTTTTCTGGAGGGTTGTTCACTCTCGCTTTCAGTTGTGTCGATGTCAGAGGATGAAAATTATATATATATATATTTCTGAGGCTTGTGGAATCTGCTTATATCACATGCTGTGCATAGGCCGACATCTAGTGGAAGCTGCAGAGTATTCGTTTGTTTTTCGAAACTCTAAAATGGGCGTCGACACAGGGCGTGCCAGTAATACTATCCCTAGTGCGACGTCCACTGTACCCATGATCCCTCACGCGTCTAGGACCCTCAGATTGTTTTTTTCTGCCATGGTGGTCGGAAGCACTGAGCGGAGTTCCCTGACTTAGTCAGATTTTGCAAATACTGGTATATATTACCCTGTTTATTCCACCTATACGTCGAGTCTCCGTACATCGACACTCGACGCTGCATCGGAGAAAAGTCAACCGTCTAACTACAGCGACGGATTTGGGCCTCAGAAGGCCTCTGGCCTCGGCCCAGGCCTCAGAAGTCCTCTGGACTCGGCCCTGCAAGTAGGAAGAGTGGGGGGGTGACACATATCCTACACTCTGATTAATATAGGTACATTACTTATATTCTTACACTCCCAGCCCGCTGCCACAGGCTGCGTATGGAGGGTACCCCGTTTCAATTTTGCCCCAAGTGCAACTGCAAGTATCCTTGGGTTGACAGACACGTGTAACCTCTGCTTGCCGAGGGACCACCCCGAGGCGAATAGCAGAGCATGCAGTCGGTTCAAACCGAAGACCCTTAAGGACCATTCGACAAAGCGTTGGGCCCACCACGCCAGGCGACAAGAGGCCATGGCCACGGAGGGTGCCTTCAGCGATGGCAGTGACGCTGTACTTTCGGACGGCGAGGGCAATGTGGCGTCAATGGACAGCCAAGCGCAAGTCCCCGACCTCGGAAGGTTGTCCGGCAGGGCAGCTTTGGGGAAGACACCCGGTGACACGAGCGCTACCCACACCACTTCCAGCAAACAAAGGTCCAACCGAGACTCGACGCGCACGTCGAGTTCTCGGAAAGAGGCACGTATAAAAAGGGTCACCGAGTCAGTGTCCTCTGGGCGTTCGCGACCGCCTCATGACACCAGGCAACCCTCCACTGTTGCTAAGAGTGCCTTGCTCCCCTTAGTGACCGAGGTTCGGTCGTCGGAGGACGACGCCGACCTCTACCCCCAGGCCGCACTCCAGGAGTCGGCGTCTGCAGGCAGCGCGAAGGATGCTACCTAATCCCTTACTCTCCAGAGACAGGGACTCTACCCCCGATTCTCGGCGCCAGGCGTCGAAAAAAGCTCTGATAGGGCCCAAAATTCGGGGAAACACTCTTCCACCCGCGGGGAGGGGGGAAAACAATGAAGTAAGCAGTCCCAGCCTACTTCCACTCCTAAACTACATTCTACTCCACCTAAACAGACGGACAAGTCTCAGTCTCTTGTCCCTAAGGCCCCTGTTCAGGCCAGTAGGTCTAGTCAGGATAAAACAGGGAAAGGACTCCAGAATAGAGTTATTCCCAGTTCAAGGGAATGGTCCAGTGATGACATAGACAGAGTAATGTCAAGGATGTCATCATTGGCAGATTTCTACGCCAAAAACCCGGAACACTTTCTATCTTATACCCCAGAAGGGGCAACTCCCTCAGGCTCTAAGGATCCAATACCCCCAAGTAAGAAGTCCCGGGGTGAAGCACCTATTCAGTCTTCAGACCCCTTTTATATACACCCCTATTCTCAATATCAGGAAGATCCATCCTTTGGTGAGGATCCAGACGTGGGCATGTTCGAAGAACAAACTGGGACGGGCTATTATGGGGATGAGGACCAAGAGGAGGGAGGACCCAGATACATACAGGGTAGATTCCCCGGTAGAGAAAGAGCCCGCGGTTACCGACTCCCCTGTCGATAACCAGCCTCTCCTAAATGAGGTCCTGTCCAGAGCGGCACAGCACTTCCACATTGACACCCAAGGTGCTCAGGAAGAGAGGGACTTTGCAGAGGAATTGGTGGAAGAAAGGAGACCTGTTGCTCAGACCATCCCTATCCTTAAGTCGATACAAAGGAGGATAGACCCTTCCCTTGTTAACCCCAATCTCACTAGGGCAGTAAACCCCAGAATTGAAAAGCTTTTCAGGGCAGCCCAATCTGACCCACTGTACATAAGGGGACATCTCAAAGCAGACTCCCTGGTTGTTACAAACACCCGTAAGATGGCGGGAACACTCTTGTCATCACCCGAAGCTCCCCCCGACAAGGAGAGCAAGAAGATTTATGGCTTGGGCAGGAAAGTAGCCTCCACTTCCGCCTACCAGGCAAGGATTGCCAACTCCACCACCCTGCTGGCTAGTTACAACTGCCACCAGTGGGAAGAAGTCGCGGCTCTCATAGACTCCGCCCCAGAACCCTTAAAAAGCCAATTGGCACGAGTTTCGGCAGAGGGGAGAGCCGTGTCAGGTTGCATTTTAAAATCAAACTTTGATGCCGCGGATAACGCCGGCAGATTAATTGCTGAAAGCATGGTCATCAAGAGGCATGCTTGGCTACGGCAGTCTGGGTTCAAGGCCGAGACCCCAGCATCATTGATAGATAAGCCGGTGGAGCTGGATCTATTGTTCGCAAAGGCGGTCGAGGACGCGCTGAAGAATGCCAAGGACGAGTATGAGACACTCAAGTCCCTAGGGCAACTAACCAACAAACCACCTAACCAGAGAGGGAATGGCAATTTTCGTCGGCCTCGCGGACAAAACTCCCAAAGAGGCTCAAACTATTCCCAAGGCCAGGGTACTCCATGGAACACTAACCAGCAGTCTACCCAGAGTTATAGCAGGGGTAACAAAAGAGGTCGTCGTAGGGGTAGAGGCAGTCCCAATAAAGGAGGGGGCACGCCTCCACCAAAACAGTGACGCTCCGTTCAGGTTCCCTTCTCACGCATCCCCAGTAGGGGGGACGCATTTCCATCTTCACCCAAGCTTGGGAAGGGGATCACATCAGACAGATGGGTGCTGTCCAGTGTCCGCAGGATACTGCATAGAACTAGAGCGTCTCCGAAACCACCCTCCACGACAAAGAATACACTCCTTAGACCACCAGAGGATCCTACTCCAAGAGATCAAAAATCTTCTTGCAAAGGATGCGATAGAACTCGTCCCGGGACACCAGGTAAACAAGGGTATTTATTCAACGTACTTCTTTGTGCCAAAAAAAAGATTTGACAATGCGCCCAGTATTGGACTTGCGGCCTGCAACAAGTACGTCAAGCCCCAAAAGTTTTGCATGACTACTCTCCAAGAGGTAATTCCCCTCCTAAAAAAAAAGGGGGATTACATGGCAACATTGGATATGAAAGATGCCTATTTTCATATTTCCATGTTCCCAGCGCACAGAAAATATCTGCGCTTCAAGGTGGACAGTCAGCACTACCAGTTCAAGGTACTGCCCTTCGGGATAGCCTCGGCTCCAAGGGTATTCACCAAGGTACTGGCGGTGGCACACCTACGCAGGAAGGCAATCCCAGTGTACCCTTATCTTGATGATTGGCTCATCACGGGGGAGACCCCAGTAATTTGCACGACAAACATTCAAAGAACCATCGAATCTCCTCTTCGAATTGGGCTTCTCCATAAACGAGAAAAAATCAAGTCTGGTGCCCAGCACCTCCAAGCAGTTCCTATGAGCTGTTCTAAATACTCAAGAGGGGTTGGCTTTTCCTTCAGAGGAAAGAATTCGAAATATACTACTGCAAATTCCGTATTACCAAACTGGTCGCCAGATAACGGTACGCAAAGCAATGCGTTTGCTGGGCATGATGGCGTCATGTATTTACCTGGTCCCCCACGCCCGCCTGTGCATGCGTCCCATGCAAGAATGGTTGGCGAAACTGTGGTCTCGGGCAAGTGGTCAGTGGGACGATCTAGTGGTCGTTTCGCCAACACTTGTACAAAGCCTCTACTGGTGGACAAGAGACGATCTATCCAAGGGGAAACCCTTTTACGATCCCGAGATACAGGCGGTAGTCACGACATACGCATGCCTGACAGGATGGGGTGCTCACCATCTCCACCACACAGCTCAGGGTCTCTGGTCTCGCACAGTGGCCAAGAATCACATCAACCTGCTAGAGCTTCTGGCAGTTTTCAGAGCACTTCAAGCGTTCGAGCCCCACCTACTGAACCTGTCGGTGCAGATCCGGACGGACAGCACGACAGCCATGTTTCTACCTGAACAAGCACAGAGGGACTTGTTCGCCAAATCTGTCCAGACTTGCCCAGAAAATTTGGATATGGGCACTCAGACGGAACATCTTTCTGTCATCTCAACATGTTCCAGGGGATCTCGATTCTCTAGCGGACGCTTTGAGCAGAGATCCCCTTCCAGAGGAACACGAATGGTGTCTACACAGAGAAATTGTAGAAGATCTCTTCTCTCAGTGGGGTATCCCCACTATAGACCTATTCGCCACAAGCGAAAACAGACAGTGGCCAGGATTCGCATCCAGGTTTCCCCAACCAGACTCCCTGGGGAACGCCCTGTGGATGAACTGGTCAGGTATGTTTGCCTGCGCTTTTCCACCAACTCCTCATCAGGAAGGTGGTGAACAAGATGAACAGAGTCGATGACGCTCGTCCTAGTTGCTCCCATGTGGGCGAGACAACCGTGGTTTACACACCTACGCAGACTCTCGGTGTGCGATCCTATGAAACTCCCGAGCTGGTACAATCTTTTGGGATACGATTACGGTGAGTAATGTATCCCATACTCTCACCGTAATCGGATTTCTGATGCTTGTATCTGCTTAGATTCACATGCTGTGCATAGGCCGACATCTAGTGGAAGCTGCAGAGTATTAGTTTGTTTTTCGAAACTCGAAAATGGGCATCGACACAGGGCGTGCCAGTAATACTAGCCCTAGTGTGACGTCCACTGTACCCATGCTCTTTTACGCGTTGAGGTCCCTCAGATTGTTTTTTTCCTGCCATCATAGACGGACGCTATTTCGCTTAATTCTCCTTTCCGCTTACGGCCATTGAAATTTACAAATTAATGTTAGTTGTTCTTACTATCCTTTATATTCCATATCACCGACTATTGATCATCCGACAGCGATGAACAAACGATTGTGGAAGGCTCCCGCCGGCGTATTCACCCGGCTTTGGAAGGCCGATTCAGGCTTCGCCCCACACATGGGAGAGATGGGGGGGGGGGCGTTTAATAATGTATTTGCCCCTTTTCGTACACTACGCTCGCCTAGCTGCCTTGTCATTCCGTTATGGATAGGATCCCTTTTAAACTTTGCACTAAGTGCAACAAAAGGTTTACGTAGGTCGACGAGCACCTGGTGTGCAACCTTTGTCTCCCTCAGGATCTCATCGAAGGCTCCTGTCAGGCTTGTAGGCTCTTCAAACCCAAGACATTAAAGGTCCGCTTAACTAAACGCTGGGCCCACCACGCTATGCAGGTCGAGGCCACCATGGACGTGGAGCGGACTTTCAGCGACGTCAGCAAAGCCATGCTATCCGAAGGCGATGGAGATATTCCAGTTTCCCAAGCACAGGCCGCCGACCCTATCAGAAAGGCCGGCAGCCTTGATATGGGGACGACACACGGCGGCAAGGGTGCTGTGTCAAACCCTTCCACTAAACACACAACCCACGGCTGAGACACGACACGCCCGTCGAACAAGGCCCAACGCGCGATGTCTAGGGAGAGGTCTGTAGAATCGGTCCTCTGGGCACTCCAGGTCGCCACATGATAGAGCCCGACTGTCGAAAGACAGAACATACTTTGTGTGTAAATCCAACACAGAACGCTGCACGTCAGTAGACGAGGCGTTGAATCTTTCAGGAACCGAAGTTCGACGTTCTCTGCCGAAATCGGTAAAGAATGCTATGCAGGTGGGACTAGTCCATTTGGTTAAACACGTCCCTGAAGGCCTAGTAAAGGTTAGGGAGTCTAAGAAGTCTTCCCAGACCCCTCATAAAGAAAGGTCCCAAAAAGATAGGTCACCTCACAAGAGTAGACACACACCCAGGAACAAGATTCCCTGTCTTCAACCCTGAAGAAAACCCAGATCCCTCCTGAAATACATTTCACTTCTCAAGATCGAGTTCCCACCCTAGGTCTATTCCTAGCTCTGCCCAATGGATATAGCCAGTGTCATGAAAAGAATGACCTTCTTGGCAAATATTTATAAAAAAGACCCCAATTATTTCACAAGTCTCCAGTCCACCCCACCAACAACAGCTGCCTCTGGTTCTCCGTTTCGGCCACTGTTGCTTAACCCCTACCAGTCATTGACCTATAAACTGGACACTGATACGGAGAACCTCTATGCTGCAGATCCTTATTATGGGGACGATGATGATGAGGAGATTGATCCAGACGCAAACATGTTTAACATGGACTCTCCAGTCAATCAGGATCCCCCTCTAACAGATTCATCCATGGATAACCAACCGCTACTTAATGACGTGCTCTTCAAGGCGGCTGAGCATTTCCAAATAGCGACGCAGGAAACTCAACAAGACAAGGTTTTTGTTGACGATATCTTGAGACAAAAAGGCGGCCTTTCAATTAATTCCCCCTCCTGCGGTCTGTTCAGCGAAGATACAACCCTCGCTGTTAACCCCCACGTTGAGAAGCTCTTCAAACCTGCCCCTTCCGACCCTCTATATGTAAGGGGACAGCTTAAACCTGACTCTCTAGTTGCTATAATAACAAAGAGAGCAGGGACACCCCTAGCCTCCTGAAGCTCCTCCAGACAAGGAGAGCAAAAACTGTATACAATTGGGAGGAAAGTGGCATGTTCGGCTGCTTTTCAAGCTACGATAGCTAATAACGTCACTCTTTTAGCAAGTTATGACTGCCACAAATGTGATGAGGTTTCAGCACTTTTGTCGTCGACCCCCGAATCCCTCAAGTCACTTGTGGCAGCAGAAGGCAGGGCAGTTTCAAGCTGCATGTTGAAGGCTAATCCTGATGCCGCAGACAATGCGGAAGGATAATCGCAGAGGGAACCATTATTAAGCGTCACGCTAGGTTACGCCAATCCGGCTTCAAGCAGGAGACGCAAGTCACACTTCTCAATATGCCCATAGAGCCCAACGTACTCTTTGGAAAGGCAGTTCAAGATGCCTTAAAGACGGCTAAAGAAAGATGCACTGAAATCTTTGGGCCAGTTAACCAATAAACCCACTGGCCGAAGGGGTAATGGTCATTTTTGTCGCTCACGCGGACAGAAATGCCAACAAGGTTCAAGCTACAATCAAAATCCAGGAACGTCATGGGGTAACAATCAAGGCCAGGCGTCTCAGGGCTACCAGAGGGGTCTGCGCAGATGTTGCGGATGGGGGAGGGGCTCCTCCAGAGATGCTAACACACCTCCAAAACAGTGACTACCCACTCCAGGTGCCCTCCCATGCCTCTGCAGTAGGAGGGCGTATTTCAGACTTCACCTAAGCATGGGGGGGAGTCACCTCAGACAAATGGGTGCTGTAAACCGTGGCGGGTGGTTATTGTGTGCAGCTCATCAAGCGACCCCCGGAACCATCCACCGCGCCAGAATACTCACTCCAAAGAAGACCAACGCATCCTCCTCCAGGAAATAGCCACGCTGCTCTAAATGGACACCATAGAAGTTGTCCCGGGCCAACCAGGTAAACAAGGGTATTTATTCAACCTACTTCCTTGTGCCAAAGAAAGATCTAACAATGCGCCCAGTATTAGACTTGCGCTCTGCAAACAAATGTCAAGCCACAAAAGTTCTGCATGACCACGCTACAAGAAGTAATCCCTCTGTTAAAGCGGGGGACAGGGGATTACATGGCAACATTGGATATGAAAGCTGCTTATTTTCATATTTCAATGTTCCCAGCGCACAGACGATTCTTGTGGTTCAACATAGCAAACCAGCACTACCAATTCAAAGTGCTACCCTTCGGAATAGCATTTGCACCAAGGGTATTCACAAAGGGACTGGCGGTGGTGGAAGTTCACCTGGGCAAAGAGGCAATCGCAGTGCACCCTTACCTGGACGACTGGCTGATTACAATCGCTGAGTTTGCAGGCAAAACATTCATAGAACAATCAACCTTCTCTTTCAATTGGGCTTCTCAATAAACGAGAAAAAAATCAAGCCTTGTGCCAAGCACAACAAAACAGTACCTAGGAGTTGTAATGAAATCAGAAGAGGGGTTGGTCTTTCCATCAGAGGAAAGAGTCCGAAACATGCTACTGCAAATTCCACATTATCAAGCTGGCCACCAGATATAAGCGTACGCAAAGCTATGCGTTTGCTAGGCATGATGGCGTCTTGTACCTGGTACCACACGCACGCCTGCGACCAATGGAGGAGTGGTTGGGCGAAACAATTGTCTCAGGCAAGCGGTCAGTGGGACGATCGAGTGGTTGGTTCACCAACACTAGTACAAAACCTTCGCTGGTGGACAAGAGAAAATCTGTTGAAGGGATAACCCTTCCACGATCCGGAAGTACAGGCGCTGGTCACAACAGACGCCTCACTCGCTGGATGGGGGGGGCTCATTAACTTCATCACGCAGCTCAAGGTCTGTGGACTCATGCTACGGGGCAGAACCACATCAATCTGCTGGAAATACTAGCAGTGTTCAAGGCCCTTAAAATGTTTGAGATACACTTGAAGAACCAAACAGTGCAAGTCCTCACAGATGGCAACACGGCAATGTTTTACATCAACAAACAAGGGGAAACACGTTCTCCAAATCTGTCCAAGCTAGCGCAACAAATTTGGAAATGGGCCAAACCGAAAATAGTCCTTTCATCTCAGCATGTTCCAGGGGAACTCAACTCTCTGGCAGATTCTCTGAGCAGAGATTCTCTGAGCAGAGAGCCCCCTGCCAGAGGAACACTAGTGGCAATTAGACTAGGATCGTAGAACAACTTTTCTCTCAATGGGGTTTCCCCACAATAGAATTGTTCGCTACAAGCAAACAGTCAATGCCCAGACTTCGTGTCCCGGTTCCTCCAACCAGGCTCCAAAGGGAATGCCCTATGGATGAACTGGTCAGGGAAATTTGCTTACGCTTTTCCCCCCACACCTCTCATGAACATGAAGATCCACAAGGAACAGTTGACCCTCATACTAGTTGCTCCCATGTGGGCAAGACAACCTTGGTATCCACATCTGCACAAACTGGCAATGTGCAATCCAATCAAACTCGTGTGCATGAACAATCTGCTCACTCAACATGGGGGGGGGCTAACCGTGCACCCGCAACCTCACTCATTGAACTTGGCAGCATGGCACCTGAAGTGATAGAATTCGGACATCTTAAACTACCACAAAGGTGTATGGATATCCTAAAGGAAGCACAAAAGCCTAACACTAGGCACTGTTACTTAGACAAGTGGAGGAGATTTGTAATTTGGTGCCAGTCTAAACAAATGAACCCCATAGAATGTATCCCATCACACATTCTAAATTATATGCTCCACTTGCTAGACACGCGGTTAGTATTCAACTCTTTAAAGGTCCACCTGGCGGCCTTGTCAGCCTACACCGCCTCCCACAACAAAGTCTCATAGTGGAAGGTACCGGTCATCAAGGCATTCACGGAGGAAGTAAAGAGACTCCACCCTCCAATCTCAAACCCGCCACCAGTACGGGATCTCAATGTAGTACTCGCTAAGCTCATGGGACCTCCATTCGTGCTGGTGCATAAGTCTAGTCTTAAATAACTGACTTACAAGACTGCCTTCTTAGTGGCTATTACTTCCATAAGAAGAGTTAGTGAATTACAAGCATTGTCGGTGCAGGATCTTTTCATTATCATACACAAGGGCAAACTAATTTTATGTACCCATCCTAGGTTCTCCCCTTAGTTAATCTCTAAATTTCATGCAAACCAGTCCACTGAGCTCTCGGCTTTCTTTCAGAACCCAAAGAGCTCAGCTGAGGTTAAACTCCACACACTTGATGTAAGGAGGGCGGTCCTTTACTATGTAAACAAGACCAGGCTGCTAAGGAAAACAGACTGTTTGTCTCCGTAGCCCCAGGCAGAGAAGGGATCGCATTTCGAAGAATGCTAATACCAGATGGATAGTCGGGTGCATACAACTGTGCTGTTCCCTGTCGGACAAGACACTGCCTTTCACGCCAAGAGCTCACTCCACAAGGAGCATAGGAGCTACGCTGGCATTTATTGCAAATGTCCCCTCACATAGCATTTGTAAAGCAGCTAGATGGAGCTCAGTACATACCTTTACTCAGCACTACTGCATTGACACACATTGCAAGACCGATACACAGTTGGGACAAGCGGTTCTAAGACATCAGTTTGCCCACGAACCTTCTCACAACCCACCACCTTCTCGTAACACTGCTCGCTAATCTATGCACAGCATGTGATCTAAGCAGATTCCACAAGCCTCAGAAGGGATACATTAATCACTGTAATTGTATTTCTGATTCTTGTATCTGCTTAGATTCACATGCGCCCACCCTGCCTCCACTCGGAGAGAAGGCGTATGGATACCTTTGAGCTTGTCTGATACATATCTCCTTGGATACATCTGTACTCACGCTACACTTCATGCTACCCCATGTCCGACAAATAGCAATGTGAGGGACCTTGACGCATGAAGGACCATGGGTACAGGGGACGTCACACTAGGGATAGTATTACTGGCACGCCCTGTCAACGTTCTTTTTTTGAATTTCAAAAACAACTGTAATACTCTGCAGCTTCACTAGATGTCGGCCTATGCACAGCATGTGAATCTAAGCAGATACAAGCATCAGAAATACGATTATGGTGATTAATATGTTCTGAAGTCTGCCCTCAGACGCTAGGTCACCCAGCCAGATGCATACGCAACCTAATCTGCATGACTATGTAAAGTATCGGTATGCCTGAAATAGTCAGACCCTAATTCATGAACAAGGGTTAATTCTGCCTGTGAGCACTTTGGCCATATTCACCAGGTTCTCTAAAAGGAATTTGTGGGTTTGACTCATAGAAAAGCACATTAATTATGATATTTAGAAAAGTCGTCAAGCAATGACACGTTTGGCCCTTGTTTGTGTGAATGTAGATGTATTTTAAATTTAGTCTTGATGCATGCATTGATGGAATAAAAGCATTTTTTCAAACTTTTGTAGCCTTTATCGAGATATGTATTCTGTCTTGAGCAGATGAGCACATGCAATCAGTCTTGTTTTGGTCATCAGCAGAAGGTGCAGTCTAAGTGCTCATTGGTGTAGAGGCATGTTAGGGAGAAGTCTCAGAAATTGGCTAATCCCCTCCACTTTAAAGACCCCCAGCAACTTTGCTGGATTTTGAGGACTTGATTTTTTTTAACCTGGAGAGTGTCACCCTTTTTCCACCTCATGTATTTTAATGTGAATTTTACCTCTGTTTCTTTTGGTTATGGAGTCTGACACTCCATAGGCATCATCTTTTACAATGCGTCACACAGCACCTTTAGTGCAGTGGCACAGGGAAGTCTTTCAGATTTTCCCCAAGGTTCGAATACCTTCTTTGGGTTAAACTACTGTTTCACAGAGCAGTAAAGTGAAATTGACTTTACTTACCATTGTAACGTTCTAGACCCAGCACACACTATCTTACAATAGAGTGCTGGAGGGTTTACTTGGTATCCCCATGTCTAGATCCTTATGTAACATTTTTGTTAGCCTTTCCTCACTGAATGGCTGGTGGCAGTGATTTTGTTTGAACTACCCTGGTTTGCATTTACCGCGGGCTGCGTTCGTGGCTCCGGTAAAACAACTGCGGGAGCCATCTTTTTCAAAATGGCATATGAGCCATCTTTGACAAAATGGTCCCCAGTCTTCTTTTTTCACCAGTTCTTTGTGGAAAGGTCCTTCTAGAGATTTTCTCTGCGCGCCAAACCAGGTTTGGTCTCATTGTTCATTTCACCTTTGGCAGGCTTCAGGAGTGAAACCCGCCTCTGGTTCCAGAGTGTCTGGGGTAGGCAGGAAGTGAGGGAGGTTTTCGAAACTCGCTGTGCTTGGTCTCCTAGGAGACCCAAATGAACCCTGTGGTGATTGGCTGGCTGACTGTCCGGCAAGGACAGCCATACTGCTGGGTGAGTGACAGCTAGGCTGGAATGAATGGGAAAGAACTGAATAAAAGGCGAGTCTTTTGGCTTGCAAGGCAGAGTCGACCACTGGACCAAGGAACCAAAGAAGAACTTGAAGAAGGCGCCTGCTGCAACTCCTGGACTGTTGGTTTGCCCGTTGAAGTCCTGCTGCAGTGCCGAAACGCCAAGTGCGCATCGACAGAGAAGCCCCTACAAGGACAACATTTCCCTTCACCAATCAACTCAAAAGTAAGCCACCTTGACATCCTTCTCAGAGCTGGTTGACTTTCCACAGAGTTGCTGCTGGAAACAGTAGAGCCAGGGAGAGGAACACCAGATTGTGTGTTGCTTTTAAGGTGGCCTAGAGCTTTTGGAAGATCCTCCGGGCTCCCAAGAAGCAGGACTGACCAAGCCTGAGCCCTCTCAACAGAGTGCGGGACCCGAGAAGCAAGGAAAGCCCTCCTCGACAGCCAGGAACCGCATTGTTGCTATTTGCGGTAGTTGTGAGGAGCTGAAACGCGAAACAGCCACTGAAAGGGAAGTTTGCTGGTTGCTAGTTTTGCCAGTCCTAGTGCATTGCAGGAGTCCCCCGACGTCTTCCCGCTTGTCCCCACGACTGAGGCCCAGGAACAGTGAGCTGCAGAGCTGCACAGGAACAGAAGTCATCAGCTGCATCTCATCTTCATTTCTAAGGTACTGTAAAACAAGTCTAAGAGAACTTACCTCTTGCTTAGAAGTGCTTGTAACTTCCACAACTCACAAGTCTAATCAGCTTGTGGCCCTACATTTGATTCTTCTTTTCATCAAAGACTCCTAAGAACTTGTGCAAAGACTTTTCCATTTACTTACCAGAAGTGCTTCATCCTATCCAAGACTTTTGCCCATTGACTTTCTTAGCCTATTGAATTGTATGCATCTTCTAAGAGGATCTAAATGTTTTGCCCTGCTTAAGAAATGTGTGATCTCTCGTGTTCTAATAACCTTTCCCTTTTACCAACTTTTGAAGAGTCTTCTGAATGCCAACAGTAAGATATTAATGTCCCCAGCACCCAAGTTATTGAAGTCACCTGTGGGTGTAGGTTGTCTGTGGGCCATCCCAAAAGGGTATTTTCTGATTCAAAAATTGAGTGTACAGTATTGAAGTGTATTTGTGTTACTATTATATTGCTCCCTTCTAAAGAAGGCTTTATAACTGACTCCTAAATTAATAATTGTTTATGCAAGAAACTTTGAGTGTAAGAGTTGATTTGAATACCTGTAACTGTGAATCTTTAACTCCACTGCTGCTCACATTTCCCCTCTTGATATAAGCCTGGCTGCTTAACACGCTACCAAAACTGTTAGTACAAGCTTATACCAGAGGTTGGGTTGCCTATACCTGTAGTCCTAGTTGTTTGTATTGTTCCCAGAGGGTACTGCATTCAAACTTTGTCTAACAAGGCGTATTTCCATCATTACTTTATTCTATGTTATACTTTGAGCTCATCAAAATTTCTTGAACTCGTTTCAAGTGAATTACATGCAGCAAAATAAATAGAAACACAATTGCCACAGTCTAACCTTTATAAATCGGCTACTTTCCAACATGTGCAATTTTGTTTTTCTTATACCTTGAAGCTGTGGTTCCAGTGGCAGAACTGCAGAAAGGACTTCTGGCCACAAATCAGAGCATGTAAAAGTTAAACAGGAGCCGGGCACTGAAGAAACGGGGTGCAGCTTTTCAGGATCTGTCAAGCAAGAGAAATCTGCAGATGGCAGAAGAAGTACTTGCATGGTATGTCTTTATTGTTGACTGCATACTCTGTATTCGTGTTAAACATAAAAGTATTTCATATTTTGTGATTCAATGAAATGCAACTCTGCATTAATACAAATACTATTGCTTGATATATAGTTTGTGTGCATGAAGTATGTAAGATTATTTACAGCTTTAGTTTGCCCAAACAAACCTTTTTTTTCTGTTTAGAACTAATGTTGATTGCTTGCATAATCGTTGGCTCATTGTTTAGCCCATGCTTCATTTTCTTATGGCATATCTTCATTATGGTGCTGCAGCAGTCTTTTTTTTCCAAACTCCTGTGCAGAGTTTGTATTTGGTTTTGTTTTCATATGTATAGCAGGTGACAAGCTAGGTGCATATCAAATTTGAATTAGATTGTTAGGAAAGATTTATTTTGAAGCAACTTTTCCCTCCATAATCTATGGACCCCCAAATGTTTTGTATCTGTCTTACCCTGATTTTCAACAGGAAAGTGAAGTCTTCATATTCACTGCCCCGTTGTGATTTGCTTATTTTTTCATGGGGAAACTGATAAACTGTTTCCCATTGGTCTTTTTTTCCTTTTTACCTTTATGGTAACCTTTTAACAGTATAAACAGCATCTTGCAGTGGGGATGCTTTTGTATCACCTTAGTCTTTTTCACTTATGATTTTTGCTTACCTTGATGTGCCTAAAGACACGCTAGTGGCAGCAGATACATTTGTATAATGTTTGCATTATTTGTAGTGTCCACAATAGTGCTTGCCACGTAAGGCTAATGAATGTGGCTAGTGCCCTAAAGTGGCCATGCCATTAGATTTTCTGCTTGTCCTTTGGACATATTATTGTTGGCATTTTCTCTGCCTTCTCAGGTCAGGAAATCACTTGCATGGTCATGCATTCGCCAGGGAAAGTGGGTGCTGGCCTGTGTGTGGACCTAGGAAGTGGGTCTGACTGTCTTGGCCCACTCCACGGCTGTGGCGCCTGAAAGTCTAGGTGTGGGGCATGAGTGAAACCCAAAGTGGTCGCTAATTGGACCCCTTCTGGCTGTTTGGTGCAGATCATGACCATTGGTGTGCTTGGACTTGCTTCCAGCCAGGATTTAAGATAAGATGACTCTTGAAGCCGTTTTTCAGCTCAGCATTGGAGCCAAGTCTCCTGTGTAGAAGAGCAGCTGACTGAATATCCGTGGATGATTCTCGAAGAGGCCTGGCATTCCTTCATGCGTTTGGCCTGGTGAAGACCTACTGGACTACCTGATCTGCCAAGGCCCTCTGCGGTGCTTCAACCCTTGGACTGGTTGGACCAACAAGTCTTGATGCCTTCTCGAGGATCCAGCCATCCAGATCCTTCAGAAGTCTCCTTGGACCACCTAGTGGACTAACCAGCTCTCCACTGGGTTACCTCGCCAGAAGCGTTACCATTCTGTTTTCACCCAATGACTGTATGTTGTGGGTACGCCCTTGGGGTGGTACCTGGGTGAATGGAGTGAGACGAATACGCATTCCGTGTTATGGCTGTCAGTATCGGTGGTTGACACAATGACTGAACCAGCCTTGCCAAAACTGGTATGAATGCAGTGTGGAGTGTTGAATGGCACAATACTTGTCCAACTCCGCATCCCGTGTTAGTGTCAGGATGGAGAAGGATGGCCTGAATGCATTGCGAGTCCGATTGGCTTCCTGACTGCCTGAATGACCTGAATGATTGGTTGCCTGAGTGTGGCCCAGCAGAGTGAATGGGAGATCAACAGTATATCTGGGGGCCTCTCACTGCTAGGAATCTTTGAGAAGCTGAAGTCGAAACTGATGTTTAATCTTGAAGCCCACTGGAAGGATGAGACAGAAATGCACTCTTAGGTGATTGGCCGGCTGTCTGTCCGGCAAAGGACAGCCACCCTGCTGGATGACTGACAGCTAGGCTGGAATGCATGGGAGGAACCTGCATAAAAGGTGAGGCCTTTTGGCTTGGAAGGCAGTCGACCAAGTTCTTCTTCGGATTCCTTCATCCAGTGAAGAAGACGCCTGCAGCAACTCCTGGACCGTTAATTTGCGCGGTGAAGCCCTGCTGCTGTACTGAAACTCCAAATTCGTATCGACAGAGAAGCCCTTGCAAGGACGACTTCTCCCTTTTGAGTTGGTGGACCAATCGACTCTAAAGTAAGCCACCTGGACATCCTCTCGGATCTGGTTGGAATTCCACTGCAGTTGCTGTTGGAACAGAATAGCCAGGGAGAGGAACACCAGAATGTGTGCGTTGCTTTTAAGCTGGCCAAGAGCTCCAGGAAGATCCTCCAGACTCCCAGGAAGCAGGACTGACCGAGCCTGAGCCCCATCAACAGAGTGCGGGACCCCAGATGCAAGGAAAGCCCATCTCGACAGCCAGGAACCGCAGTGTTGCTATTTGCGGTAGACGCGAGGAGCTGAAACTCTGAAGTGCCACTTGTTTGAATATTGCTGGTTCCGATCAGTTATGTCCCATTGCAGTGCAGGAGTCACCAGAAATCCTCCCTCCTTCTCCCCACGACTGAGGCACAGGAACAGAAGTCATCTGCTGCACTTTTCTTCAACCTAAAGGTACTGTAAAGTCTGAGAGAACTTGCCTCTTGTTGTGCTACCTTGCTTGTCCTCGTTGGAGACTTGTCTCGGTTGCTCTTGTAGAGTTTCTTGCAGCTGGTGGCCCTACTTTGATTTCTTCTATTCTACAAAGACTTTTTAAACATTGGGAAAGACTTTCTACTTGCTTCATTTCACCTTCACTTAACATTGGCTGGCCTGGCTCCATGAATGACTTCTCTTATGCTTATGCTTGTGTTTTGCCTTCCTTCCAAGAAAGGGTTAACTGACTTTTCATTGGGGGGTTGTTTTGAAAGTACTAACCTGCTTAAGAATAACTGTGTGAATACTTGTTTTATTCTGAACGCTCTTCTCTTTAACACTACTCATAAGAATATTCTAAATGCAGCAGTGATATATTTATGCCAACAGCACCCTAGCTATTGAAGTCACCTGAGGGTGTAAGTAGTGCCTGTGTGTCATCCCAAATGGGTATTTGCGGAGTTAGAAAACTAAGTGTGGATTTTTGAATATTGCTCCCTTCTGAAGAATGCTTATTCTTACCGACTGATAAATTAATAATTGTTTAATCAAGGAACCTTGTGTGTAGGTGTTTATTTGAATACTTGTCACAGTGGATCTCTGTGGAACACCCCTACAGCTCACATTGACCCCTCTTGAGATAAACCTGGCTGCTTAACACGCTACCAACCTGTGTAGTACAGACTTATACCAAAGGTTGGGTTCCTATTGCCAGGTAGTCAGGGTTGTTGTAGTGCACCCAAAGAGTACTGCATACAATCTTGCCTAACATAAAGAATGCAAGCAAACAATTGATGTGCCAAGAATAAATGGAGGAACTGCTGTGCTAATGCACCACTATTGGGCCTGTGGATCCAAAGCATATATGAAGCTGCCTAGAAATTGGGCAGGAAGATGTTCTATAGTGATAATACATGTTCCTGCATTAGTGATTCCCAAAAGTGATCTCCAGATCGCCTACTTAACGAAAATGGATGCACACCAAAGGAAGAAGTTGCTTAAGCTCATGGGACAAAAGAGAACTGTTTCGGCAAAATAAATAGCTCATCACATTCCAGATGAGGACACATTGGTTTGTAGGCCAGCAGTGTTACTTACAGCTATATTCCTGCCAGGACTTCAGGCTGCAGCTAACACCAAGTGGTTACAAATAATTAGATGGGAGCTGCTGAAAACCATTAATACAATGACACAAGGATTTAATGAGATCAAGGAAGAATTGAGGGCCATCTGGCTCATGACCCTCCAGAACAGCTATGTCCTGGACTTAATTACAGCAATGGAAGGTGGCCTGTGCGCCAAGATTGGGCCTTCTTGCTGTACATACGCTACCTGCCTATGATGGAGAAAATGCAACCCTGTTGGAAGCAATATCCGTGTTGTCAACTCTACATACGAAAATGATGGAATAAGTAGATGGAACCAAAGATGAAGATAGGTTTTTCGTCTATTCTCGTGGGTTTCAACCTGGATTCTGCCTTATAAGAATAATCATTGGACAATGTAAGAAGACATTAAAGTACGCTATTGGGTTGAAGATGATTGATGTGAATGCTGTGGATGACGAGCACACACAGACCGAAAACACCACCCGCGAGCACCTCAAAGGAAGCCTTCTGGCAGCACCATGAACACAGTTTCAGCATCCTAAGAACCATAAGAAATATGTGGGACGTTGGGTGTTCTGTTCACTTGAAAGGGTCCCCTAGGGGATCCTGACATCTATGGAAACAAGGCGGGTCACCACACACGATAGACACGCCAGACACGAGGTTGTATTCCCAAAGCTAGGGTTTTATTGCAAAGCAAGTCTCAGTTGGCCAACTCGGTCTCACGCCCCCGCGACGTGTATCTCTAGACCTCGAGGGACGCAAGAGAGCGAATTACGTACATCAGTTACATATATACAAAATGCATATCAAACAATCGGCTATGTTTAACACCCCTCTTTATTGGGTTTCTTTGAACTTGGTGTGATGATGGACATCTCCGACCACTATGACACCTTCAAACCTCTATTCTAGTAACAATTTGCAATTTGTGAGTGCGTAGGCATCTTTCGGTTATTGAATAGAACACGGCGCTTCTGTTCTTGGAAGCGAACTACATACGGGGGGAAGTTGCATTCCGGACCTTGCTATCCATCAGGTGCTATTCGCGTCCTGGGTGCCGACATGCTCTTAGCGGGCTCAGCAAAGGGGGGCCGTTAGAAAAGCATAATTCAAGCCTTTAGCTGTATTATTCTAACATATTCTACCATATAACGAGACTGGCTGGCAGCTGTGAAATGATTAAATGCCCTGCAGCTCTGCTTCAAGGCTACATTAAGGAGGGAGCCCGGCATTCTTCCTGGCGCTGCCTACGTTTGTCTTTCACCGAACTCTTGTTATCCTCTCGGCCCTGTGGCCTTGTTCTTTTCACATACAGACAACAATGTTCCACATTCGAGCAGTGTAAGCGGAAAATATACTGCAAAGCAATAGGAACAGAAAGCAATGAGCAATGGTTGGAACGCAAAATGGCGATTCTTGTTACATCAAAATGGCCGTTCATTGGCAAACTCGAAAACCTATATTCTGTCGTATCGTGCATGAGATGGTTGGTCCACGGCCACCAAAATGCGTTTGTGGTCTCAAATTAGAGGTATCCGTATTTCTAGACTGACACACTGACTGGTGAATGCTGCTATATGACATGCAGTGTGGCTGAACACAACAAAAATGTAGGTGACCTAAGGCGGGTGACAAAGATATGGATTCCGAAGAAACCACAGTCTGAAGAAAAGGTGAAGCAAATTGAGGTGGTCGAGGACTCAACCAGAGGGGAGTGTAGAGAAGCAGATGAACACGTCACGCATGGAGCTCACCTCCGGTATATTGGAAGAACAGCAAGAAAGTACTATGCACCTGGTATTATCCCAATACCACATTGAAAATATGAGAGCCGTTACGCACTAAGACAAACTTATCGAATGTATCCCCGAACTAAAGTGGTAGCAGGAAGTCCACAAACATCACTGGATATGGAAGAACTATAAAGTTTGACAGGTGCAAAGTGACATGGAGAAGACATGTGGATGCACTGAAACGTTGATTGGATTTCTAAAGAATGAAGATGTGACTAAAGTGATGAAGTAAACATGTATGCGAAGATGACGAAAACCATATACTCCTACGTCCCGTCCCCTTTCCTCCAAACATTTGGGACATTCCGTCCTGTGGGACAGGACTGGAGCACTTTTTGTTTAAAAGCATGAAATTGAAAAAAATGTCCTTTACACGGGGTACCGCATGAGGCCATTACCGTGCCCTCCTTAGCTCCGAATCGCCCTTCAGTCCTTTTCTCCGTGCGAGGTTCCTTTTTTTGAGGCTAATTCAAGGGACAAGATGTCCACTAAACATCCAAGACCCTATAGTACCTGCTCTGCCGAGGATCCTTGTGTCAAGGCTAATGTTTCGATCAAGTCCCCAGACCAGTCTGTGAAGTCACCTGCCTCTTCTCCACATGTGACGCAGTTCTCCTCAGATGCTCACAAAATGGCGGGCCTTCCCATGTGGTCTATGACGGCCATTTTGGATTCTTCCCTCACGCCCACGATATCGACGGCAGGTGCTGGGAACCTTCTTTTTGGTGGACAACCTTTTTCATGCGGCAGTGTGAATCTGTTCCGCCCTTCTTATGACTGGCGTGCTCTGATGCCATTACCACATTCGGTCTTGCTTCCTCCTACATCTGCCCCATTGGTCCTCTTGGCAGCCCTTGTCACTATGTTCGTATGGTTATGCCCGCCAATAGCATCCTCTGCCCACTCCAGTGGCTAAGGTCTCGGCAGAGGATGCCTATTTTGGGAAATTTCATAGTCTCATGAACTCTGATCCCATGAGGGAGTATTTTAAAGGATTCTTTAGGGAAATCTGCCTTCAGGCGCCACATCCTGCCCCGACAGTTCTGGTCACGGCACCTGTCGCTCCAGTAGCAGCACTGCCTCTGCCTCCCGGCCCACCTCCAGCTCTTCTGCCTCCCTTGTCTCCGGTTGACAAGACTCCAGCAGAGCGAGACGTCATGTTGGCGCTGGTTGCATCGCAGCCGATGGATCCAGATGCACTAGACGACCCTCGGGCAGATCGGGATAGTGCGGACCAGCCCCGCTCTGTCTGAGCATTCCACATGTCACTCCTTGACATACCAGTACCTGAGGCACCCGCTGCGCAGGAAGGGGTGCTTTTGGGCGCGTTGACTTTGTCTCCACAAGAACGCACCAACCTGTTCCTTCAGAGGGACGTCCTGGACGAGGCCCACACTGGGCTGCACATAAATAAAAGAATTGACGCCCGTTACAGGTTTTACACCTCCAAAAAAGTAGCCTTGCCTGCTCCCGTCCTCGATGGTGGTAGCGGCCGCTACTCTGCAATCCAAGCCGGCGTGTGCGACCCAGGTTCTGGCCAAGGAAGACAAGTTGCTTGATTCCTTGGGCAAGAGGATTTTTGCCAACTCGGCGGTGCAATTGCGTCAGGCTAACGCAGAGCTCATTTTGGCGGTGGCAAATATGAAACTGGAGGGATTTGGCTGACTTCCAGGAGTTTATTCCTGTTGACAGGCTGGAAGACTTTAAAGGCGGTTTATCAGATGCCAGGGTGTTGGCGCAGGATATGCTGTAGGCTGCTGCGCACCATGTCGACACCTCAGCGCGCAAGGCCTCATGCCGGGGGTGGACACCTCTCGTCAAGCTTGGCTTCATGCAACTTTGACAGCAAAGAGCTTTTTCATTCTTCAACGGATGACAAGCTTATAAATACTAAGGCGAGCATGCAAACTGCCAAGTCTGTGGTTCTAGTGAAGCCCCCAGTCAACAATCGGAGGTCTGGATCTGTCTCGGTCCTCCTCAGGCTTCAGAGGGTTCCAGGACCGCAGGTCTCGTAGGACTGATCTGCCGAGAGGTAACTCCCATCGGAGACGGCAACAAGGTCTGTTTCCTCGGCCTTCAGCCTCCACTTCAGGGACAGGTAGTCTCTCCACAGAAAAGTCTACACAATTATATTTTTTGACGCTCGCACGAGACTCCGGTGGGAGGACGAATCTCATCTCATCTGGAGGCGTGGCTCCTAGAGCTGAAGGTGGTGGAACCCGTTCCCCTAGTAAAACGAGGGGAGGGCTTCTACTCTCGTCTGTTTTCGGTGCCCAAACCAACCAAGCTGGCCTGGGCACCATTCTAGACCTTTACCAGTTCAACCTTTCTCTTCCCCAAGAGAAATTCAAGATGATCATGCCCTGCCAAATAAGGTCCTCTCTTCAGAAGGGCGACTGGCTCAGTGTTGTGGACCTTCAGGACGCATATATGCATATCCGGATCTGGAGCCCGCATCGGGAATATCTGCAGTTCTCCCTGGCAGAAGAGCACTTCCAATTCAGAGTGCTCCCTTTTGGTCTCAGCTCAGCGCTGCGTGTCTTCACGAAAATGACGGTCATCGCTGCCTTTCTACAGCGACAGGGTATTCATGTGTATCCATATTTGGACGACTGGCTTATGTGCAGTCCTTGTCCAGTGAAGCCTCAGGCAATCTTCAGTCTCTTTCAGCTCCTGTTCGGTCTTGTGCTGTCAGTGAACTGGCGGAAATCCTCCATGACGATCTCTCAGGACCTGATATTCCCGGGTTTCCGTTGGAACACGATCAACTGCAGAGTGTACTTGACTGTGGACAGGATGGCGGATCTGTTAACCACGTGTCAAGTTTTCATTCAGAGAGCATGTCGGCCTGGTGGTTCCAAAGGCTTCTAGGCCTCATGCGTGCTTGCTCTTCCCCTGGCTTGTCTAAAAATGCGACTCACACAGATGGCTCTTCGTAGTTCCTGGCTTCAGGCAGTGGACCTGGGCACCAAAATGATTCCGGTCCCACCATGTATGATGACAGATCTCCTATGGTGGTCATCTTCCAGCAAACTGTTGGTGGGTGCTCATTTTCAGGAGCCCTCCTCTCAAGCGACCATTACGACGGACTCCTCCTTTATCGGTGGGGGAGGGGCACGACGATGGATCACCTTCAGGTTTTCGACCTATGGTCACCACAGGACAGACAATTTCACATAAATTATCTGGAACTTCTGGCAATTTTCCTGGCGCTCAAAGCCTCCAGGCCAGTGATTGTGAACAAAGTGGTCCGCATCCGCACAGACAATGCGGTATCCATGCTTTACATCAACTAGCAGGGGGGTACCAAGTCACCTCCCCTTGTAGTCTAGCCATTCAGATTTGGGAATGGGCCATTCAGCACAGGGTTTGGGTGCTGGCTGCGCACATTCCAGGCCAGCTGAATGTAACTGCAGATTCTCTCAGCTGGTGAGCAGTGGTCCGCTACGAGTGGGAACTGAACACTGAGATCCTCTCCGACCTTTTTCACCATTGGGGCACTCCAGAAGTGGACGCCATCAAACAGGACACTTACTCTTTCTGCTTCCAGGAACGGGCTCAGGGCTTCTTCCCTGGGGCATGCTCTGGAGATTGTGGCACAACATGAGGGCCTACGCCTTCCCGCCTCTTCCTTTGATTCACCTGGTCCTATGCAAGCTCAGGAACACGACGAATTGCACTCCCCTGTTCATAGCGCCGTGGTGGCCAGCCAGATTTTGGTTGGTTCGGAGCTTCAGCATCTGTCAGTCTGCTCACCAATCAGGCATCTGCTGTTTCCCGACCTGCTTCACCAGCGCGATCAGCAGATGTGGCACCCCTCCCTGCAATCATTCAGCTTGGCGGCCTGGTGCCAGAATGCAAATCTTTAGAAAGTTTCAACTTGTCCGCGGATAATTTGCGTATTATCCAGGCGGCTAGAACAAGCTCAGTATGGGAGCAAATGGCTTCATTTCTGTCACTGGTGTTTAGAAAAGCAGCTGGACCCCAGAGAAGCTACCATCGACACGGTCCTGTCATTCGTTTCTCATCTGGCAACTTCAGGCATACATGTCTTGTAGGACTTATTTGTGGGCTATCCCTGCTTACCTGTTCACGGTCTCCTGCTCTTTTTCATTGACAAACACTGTCATTAAGACACTTTGCAGGTCTATTGCATCTGTATCCACCTGTGCGCAACCCGCATCCAAAGTGGGAACTGAATGTGGTTCTCGCTACCTTATGCCATAAGCCTTTTGACCCCATGGCTACGGTGAACTTGAAGTTCCTTTCATGGAAAATGGCTTTTCAGATTGTGGTGACTTCGGCAAGGCGTGTAAGCGAGCTTCAGGCCTTGTCTGTAGAACATCCATTCCTCACCTTTCACAAGGATAAGGTTGTCCTCCGGACCAATCCATCTTTCCTTCCAAGGGTGGTATCTGATTTTCATCTGAACCAGTCTATTTCCTTACCATTTTTCTTTCCAGACCCAGTGTCCGATGCAGACAGGGTATTGGATAATTTGGATGTCAGACGCGCTCTAAAGTTTTTATTTGGATAGAACATTTAAACTGAGGAGCTTTTACCAGCTCTTTGTGACCTTCGGAGACTCGAAAGGAAAGCCGGCCTCGAAAGCAACTATCTCCCGATGGATTGCTTCCTGTATTTCGGATGCGTATAACGTTCAGGGCGTCAGCCTCAAAAGGGAATTCATGCCCATCTTATGCGGGACAAGGCAGATGCCGTTGCCTCCCAGAAATGTTCCCCGGGAAACCATTGCCAAGCAGCTACGTGGGCTTCCCCATTAGCTTTTTGTAAGCATTACTTTTTGGACCTGAGCTCCAGAGCACATACTCAGTTCGGGCAGACGGTTCTTTAAAAACCTCTTTCAGTAAAGGAGTTCCATCCACCCATATTCCTGTGAGGAGTGCTTGGTAATCTCCCAAAATTATGGAGCAAAGGAGATGGGACTACCTTACTCCTAGTCCATAGTTCCCTTTCCTCCATACGCCCACCCGCCGTCCCCTCTAATAAGTATCCTCTATTTCGAGGGGATTGGGTCCTCTGACGTATTCCATATCTATGACATGTAATCACCACAGCTGTGCTGCTTCGGAAAGTCTTCGGCGTCTGCGTCGATGACGTGGATACGCCGCCCTCGAGGACCTCTTCTGACGGCCGACGTCACTAGATGTTATAAGTAGGACCAACGACGCCCGTAGCCTCAGTTCCGTTTTTTCCGCGACCGTGTTCGCTTCAGAGATCTCGGCGTGCCTGGACTCTTTGGAGTTTCTCTTCTTTCTCGGTTCTTTGCACCGGTTCGTATTAAGTATATTCTCCGTGAAGACGTCTACCTCGTCTTCCACCACGCGTCCGGGCTTTAAGAAGTGTGGGGACTGTGGGTCCAAGATGTCAGTGACGGACTCGCTCGACGCCTGCCTCTGGTGCCTCGGGGGAGGCCCATGACACGGATGACTGTGTCGACTGCCAGTCGCTCACGTCCAAAGCCTTGTGAGAGCGCAACAAGTTGTTGTCGGTAGGTAAGTTGTCCAAGCCACGGAAGTCGAGGTCTGCGGGGCTTTCGACAGACGATTCGAGGGGCGACTCTCTGCATCGTCGTCGGAAGTCCAGTGGGTCTCGGTCCCGGAGTTGGTCCCGCCACTCCTCTGCCTCTTCGAGGCACTCCCGGAAGCACCGTAATCTGTCGCCTTCCCCGTCCTCATCCGAGGACTCCACCCGTCGGCGGGTCGCTTATCCCACCAAGCATGCGACGCTGGAGGAATGGGCTTCCTTCGGGAAGAAAATGTTAGCGATTCTCGAATCGCAGGGCACTGGTCCGTCCGTGCCTCCGAGTGGGGTCGGTCGTGATCGGTCAAGAGACACTGCTTCCACACCTTCGGGCTCGGGTGTTCGGCACGATTCGTGGGAAAGGTCCCACTCGGACAAGGGGAATCGTTCTCGTCATGCCCGGTCCAGGTCCCGGTCCTCGACGCGCTCGAGACCGTGTGCACCTGTGGTGTCTTCGATGTAGACATCAGTGGCGTGGAGGTAGTCAACGGACTCTTTCGAGGCCCCGCCTCTGAAGAAGTTGTCGATGCCATTGGCGCCCAGGCTGTCGAGGGACACGCTCGGGGCTCCGGCCTCGAGGCCTGTGTCGATGCTGTCAGTGCCGCGTTCGGCATCGACGCCGATTCACTCAACGCCTTTTGAGGCTGTTTCGACAGGGGTACCCCGGGGCTCGGTGGAACCCCCTAGAAAGGCTCTGGCCAAAGTCAAGCATGGCTTTGTTCCACATTCTGTGCCTTCTTACCGCCATCTTGTTTATTTAAGAGGTGGATGAGTGCTCTGATGATGGCATGGTTCCTGATACGGTGCCAGACGAGATTCTCTCGGGCCAAAGCCAAATTGAAGAGCTGCGGCAGTCCCTGCACGATGCCAGTGGGCTGGACACCTCTCCGGAGGTGGAGTTTTGTAGGCCTGAGCCTGGCACTCATGCCGACTCCTCGTAACGGTACCTTATGTCTAGGGTCACCAAGTACTTGGGATAGTCTGCTCCCCCAGGGGATTTTCTTCAGGATGACCTTACGGATATCCTCGACCAAGTTCCACCAACTGACCCGGTACTGCCGTTCCATATGGCTCTACAGAGGAGGGTGGCGGCGGCTTGGACGGCTCCGGAGAGTCTCCCGGCAGAGGGCAAGTCTTTGCCACGAAAATACCGCCCAGCCAGTAGCGACCCCTGCTACTTGACCAAGCACCCCACTCTGGAGAGTTTGGTGGTGCAGGCGGCTACGGCCCCGGCAAAGCAGGCATCGTATCCTACCATCCCTCCTGATAGGGACGACAACCGTTTTGACTGCTGGGCGAAGAAAGTGTTTTCTTCAGGGGGTATGGCACTTCAGGCGGCCAACTCCGTATGTGCCTTGTCATGTTTCACACACTCTCTGGAACTGTTTCCTTAGCGGCTGAACATATTCCCCAAGTGGAGGAACGGGATGGTTTCCTTAGCATGGTTCAGGATGGCAAGGATGCCATGTGAGAGGCCGTTCAGTCGGGTTTGGACATGGCAGATTGCGTCAGCCGGTCCATGGCGGCGAGCACCGTGATACGCAGGTTTGCGTGGTTGTGGAAGTCGGGGTTTGCTCCTGATGTGCAGGCCCGGCTCCTCAACATGCCCTTTGACGGGGAACATCTTTTTGGCAGCAAGGCTGACTAGAGCCTTGAGAGGTTACAGACCTCCAAAGCTGCAGGAAAGTCGTTGGGCACTGCAGTTCGCCAACCTCCGCCTTTTCGTCCTAGGGGACAGCAATGGAGGGGAGGTTCCTTTCGTTATTACTCATCCTTTGGTAAAGCGAGAGGAGCTGCCAGTCAAACGAGCCACTGTAGGAGTGCCAGAGGTGGAAAACAAGGTACTCGAGGTGCCAAGGCCGCTCGGGCTGTTGCCTCTTTGCCCTCAGGCAACGCTGCAGCCGCTTCAGCTCAGTCATGAGGCCATGTCCCATGGTTCGCCGGTTGGGGGAAGGCTGGCGCAGCATCTTGCAGAGTGGCGCACCATTACTTCAGATGTGTGGGTTCTGGAGATCATAACCCACGGCTACTGTCTTCCTTTCCAGCAGAGGCCTCAACGCAATCCACCGGGGAATCTCTTTGAAGAGTCCAGATCCGCTCCTTGCGCAGGAAATTCAATCCCTGCTGGAGAAAGGTGCCATAGAACTGTTGCCTGTAGCGGAGAGGAACAAGGGATGGTATTCCCCTTATTTTCTTATTTCTAAGAAAGACGGGGGTTTGAGACCCATCATGGACTTGCGCGGTTTGAACAAACTCCTCAGGAAGGACAAGTTCAAGATGGTTACTCTTTCTCAAGTCCTCGAGGCCCTTCAACTTCAGGACTGGTTGGTGTCTCTCGACCTCAAAGACGCTTATTATCATGTGCCGATACATCCAAAGCACAAGAAGTACCTGAGGTTCGCGGTTGGCGACTCGCACTTTCAGTTTCGGGTCCTGCCGTTCGGATTGACCTCCACCCCGAGGGTCTTCACCAAGCTCATGGTAGTGGTGGCAGCGCACCTCAGGAAAGGGGGGGTGGGGATTCACGTCTACCCCTACCTGGATGATTGGTTGATCAGGGCGCGCTCTCCCGAGCAAGTCCTGGATCACCTGTCAGTCACCTGCCACTCCCTCCACAAGCTGAGCTTCTCCCTCAACTTAAAGAAGTCCCACTTGACACCAACTCAGAGGCTCCAGTACATCGGAGCTGTGCTCGACACGTCCCTGGGGCAGTGTTTCCTCCCCAGGTGAGGGCTCATCACATTCAGCAGATGGTGCACAAGTTTCAGCTTGCCCAGAGTCTCCCAGCGTTCGAGTTCTTGCGATTGCTCGGCCTCATGGCATCCTCCATTCTTCTGGTGCCAGAGGCCAGTTTGCAGATGAGATCTTTGCAATGGGCACTCAAGCTCCAGTGGTCTCAGTCCTCCGGCAGGTTGTCGGACCCTGTTCAGGTGCCGTCCTCGGTCGCCCAGGACCTTCTGTGGTGGGCCGTCGAAGACAATCTGATGAAGGGAGCTCCATTTTGGCTACCCTGGCCGGAGGTGACGATCGTGACGGACGCATCCCTCACTTAATGGGGAGCTCATGCCAACGAGTTTAGTCAGCGGTCGTTGGTCTCCATCGGAGTCCAGACTCCATATCAATCTGTTGGAGCTGAGGGCCGTCAGGCTAGCCCTGAAGGCTTTTCTGCTGACTGTGCGAGGGAAGAATGTCCTGATCCTGAGGGACAACACGGTGGCCATGCACTACCTCAACAAAAAGGGGGGGCAGGCAATGCAGCTCTGGTTCTGGGCAATCCAGCAGGAAGTTTCGATCTCTGCAGTTCTTCTGACCGGAGACGAAAACGAGACAGTGGACGCTCTGAGTAGGCAGAGCGCGATCTCTCACGAGTGGGAGTTGGCTCAGGAGATTCTCCTGGAGATCTTCGCCCTTTGGGAGACCGCTCGAATGGATCTCTTCGCCTCCATTGTCAACCGGAAGTGCGAGAGGTTCTGCTTGCGGGAATTTCCTCCAAAAGGAGCCTTAAGTGGCGCGTTTGTGGTGGAGTGGTCATTCCCACTGCTGTACGCCTTTTCCTCCAGTCCCCGTCATCCCGCAAGTACTGCGGAAGTTCGGTTCCCATATGATCCTCATTGCTCCGGCGTGGGCCCGGAGGACGTGGTACCCAAAACTTCTCGACTTGTCCATCTGCCCTCCATGTCGTCTTCCCTACCGAGACGATCTGCTCTCACGGGAGGGGGGGGGTCGGGTTCTCCATCCAGAGGTCAGATCCCTCAACCTTCACGCTTGGTTTCTGAAAGGTTGAGGTATAAGGATTGGGACCTCCCTGAAGACGTGCTGGAGGTGTTGCTCTCAGCCAGACGGCCTGCAACAAAGTCCCTGTACCTTTGCCGTAAGTTCTGCGACTGGTGCAGGGTTAAGAATGTGGATCCTTTTGCATGTGACATTCCCATGGTTCTGTCTTTTTTGCTTTTTGGCCCACAGGGGCTTGTAAGTGGGTACCGTTAAAGGTTACCTGGCGGCGCTGTCCATATTTAAGCGCTCGTCTGAAGAGTGTTCCTATTTAAAATTCCTTTCATTTCTCAGTTTCTGAAAGGGCTCACTAATGTGTTCCCTCCGTCACCTTTCCAGGTGCCCGGTTGGGATTTGAACCTTGTTCTCAAGTTTCTGATGGGTGCTCCGTTTGAGCCTTTGCATTCATGCCCTTTGAGACTGTTAACTCTTTAAACTGTATTTTTGGTTGCGGTCACTTCCGCTCGCAGAGTGAGTGAGTGAGTTACAGGCACTTTCAGTTAAGCCACCCTTCACTGTGTTTCATAAGGACAGGGTTGTACTTAGAGTTCGTCCTTCCTTTCTTCCGAAGGTGCTGTCGGAATTTCATTTAGGCCAGAAGGTTGTTCTTCCGGCGTTTTATCCGGCTTGACCCTAGGAGAGCGTTAAGCTTTTATATTTCACGCATGTCCCGGGTCAGAGTGGACGATCAACTCTTCATTGGTTACACTGGAAAGCGTTTGGGACAAGCTGTGACGAAACAGACTTTCTCGCTGGATTATTTTGGCTATCTGAGTGTTACCGCTTGGTGGGTAAGGACCCACCAGTTGGCTTGCATTGGTACTGCTTTGGGAGTCTGTCATAGATATGGAATTCGTCGGAGGACCCAATCCCTTGAAGAACAAGTTACTCTCTTACCTGGTAACGTTCTTTCGATGGGATGGTCCGACGACGTATTCCATATCGCTCCCTCCCTGCCTTCCCCGCTACAGAATTTCTTATGCGATTGCAGCTTATGTTTCTGCAAGGCTTTGTGTGTCAGACTGGTGCCACACTTTCTGGGAAAAAACTACAACTGAGGCTACGGGCAACGTGCGTCCTACTTATAACATCCATAGACGTCAGCCGTCAGAGGAGGTCCTCGAGGGCGGCGTATCGACGTCATCGACGCAGGGCGCAGACGCCAAAGATTTTGCGAAGCAGCAGAGCTGTGGTGATTACATGTCATAGATATGGAATACGTCGTTGGACCATCCCATCGAAAGAACGTTACCAGGTAAGAGTAATTTGTTCTATTGCTTAAATGGTCTCAGACCTGGCAATAGAAAAGGACTGAAGGGCGATGCGTGGGGTGGAGCTAAGGAGGTGGGATTACGGCCGTGTGCAGTACCCCTCGTAAAAAGAGGACACATTTTTTCAATATCTATGCTTTTTTCAAAAAGTGCTCTGGTCCCGTCCCACAGGACGGAATGCCCCAAAAGTATGGATGAAAGGGGACTATGGACTAGGAGTAAGGTAGTCACTACAGTGACTGACTTTGTTATACATATAGAAGATAAGTATCAAGAGATGCAGTAGATGAATATATGCAGAAACGCAAGATAGATAAGACAATATAGAAGCTTGCTAAAGTAGGAAATAGAACGTGAGTAAAGCAGTCGTGTTGAGAAAGTGGACTGCCCTTGGACAGGACAAAGACTGATATGTAATGGAAATTTCTCTTCTGTGAAAGGGGTGTGTGCTAAAGAATCTGGTTGACTCTCTTTGGATATAGGCCGGTAGAGAGGGACTCCCAGGACCCTGCCCCCCTCCCCTGTTTGTGAAAATGGACGCCATCATTGTATAAGAAGCTAGAAGCCTCAAGGAAAAAGACCAAGGCTGCAGAGGCGCTGGAATACAGATTTCTGCAAGAACCAAGGATATTTGCTTGGCATAGGATCAAGGTTGCCACAGAAAAGAGTCTAAGAGGAGAAGCTACATACGTACAACATATTTCTCTTAAGTAAAGGAGTGAACATTTGTGAGTGACAAGTATTTAACAATCAAAGATGCAGAAAGCACATGCAAGACGGAGCAACCAAGTCTCCTGAGGCTGAGGAGAGTAATAGCACCCAATATAATTGAATCAAGTTGCACTAAAAAGGGCAGAATGGACAGAATCATGGTGGTCTCACACGTGGTACAAGACAGAAGACCAGGCCTATTCATGAAGCTCCAGACGAAGATTACCATGTACCTTCACTCCCTTTAAAGTTTTTAGGAAGTCAGCAAGGTCAACTACAGAGAAGAAACCTTGGTTTAGGGCCTCACTGATGAGATGGTAGGCTAATTAGCTAAGGAGGGCAGTGTCGGACGTTATTCCCCTGCACCTGGGTTTCGTTGCTTACATGCTGCTAACGCACAGAGTGTCCAAGGTTGGAAAAGGGTGCCAACCATTCTTGAGGGCATATGTAATGGTAGGCCATACATTGTTGCAGAAGCTGATCAGCTGCTGTTGAGGTATCATTATTTTACATGGTTAGACGTTTTTCAAGACGTGCTTACCAGATAAGGGGCAGCCAATGATGACACTAACACCTATATGAACTATATATATATATATATATTTTTTTTTTTCACTTAACTAATCCCTCCACTCGATAGATTTTTACTGTTTGCCACAAGGGATGACATCATAGCTGACGTACATCGAAGTATTAAGCCTTTTGCGTAATGGAAATGTGCTGGGAGTGTGTGAGCTACAATCTGTTCCCCCAGGTTTCCCTACTTTATTGAACTGATAATAAAGTAGTATTTTGCTGGGGTTTTTTGTCTGTCCGGTTATCTGGGAATGAGATAATTTATTTGGTAATCCTATTCGGCACTTTGCACGCTCCAGATACTATTGCACAGTAAAAAGGCTCTCCTCATTCAGGATAGAAAGAAAAAGGTCCAGAAATCAAGTAAAAAGTGCTGGGGGTTTCACTAATATTGGGGATGAAGCATAAACATGATAAATGGGGAGGAAGAATAGCACAGGTGCAACGCGTTTGTCTTGGAAGCAGGAGAATGCAGCGCAACACAGGTTTGAATCCCAATCCTGCACTTAGAAACCAATAATAAATCTCCCTGACACTCGTCCCCTCCAACCCAGTCTAAGGGACAGGAGGATCTAATCCACTCCAAGATGCATCTCTGGTTCGTCAGTCATACTTTCGAGAGAGACCATCAGCATTCTTATGTTGCTTACCATACCTGTGCTCAATAGTGAAGTTAAAGCCTTGAAGACTGTTACGGAGATTTATCATTATTGTGCTTGATCCCCTCTCCTAGTGAGAGCCCAGCATGTTTTGCTGGATTTTAAATACCCTTTTCTTTTCATTCTGAATGAATGGAGAGTTTTTCCACTCATTCATTCTTGTGGGCTTTGTCTTTTGGAACTCTATTCTTTGTAATTTACCTGTACTATGGAGTCTGTCAGCTCCATAGCTCATAAAGGCATCTGTGTTTTATGACTGCAGCGCACAGATCCTTATGGGCAGTGTTGCTGGGGACCCATAGGGTCCTCCATTAAAGTTATTTTTATATATCCTTAACTACAGTTCATAAGGTTAGGGAGCCACTTAGTGTCTCTCCCAGAACCCTATAGGCAGAGATTGGCACACCCCACCTTGTCGAGTGCCAAAGGGATACTTCATATCCCCCTTCTCTCTGCTCCTGTGACTTTTAGTCACTTAGACAATCTAGTTATGGCTGGTGGCAGTGGACGTTTTACCAACTAATGTGTATTTATTTTATTATATTGCAGGCTATGTCCATTAACCCCGCTAGTGCACAATAAGGTCACATAAATCCCAACTTGGGACGACTTCTTTTTTCGCCATTACTAGCGTGGTTGTTCTTTGTTAGACCTTCTGCCACTCCGGAAGGGGGAGGTTGGGGGGGGGGAGGGGGTGTGTGTCTGGGTGTCTGGGCGGGCAGGCAGGAAGGGGGGGAGGAGCCCCCCCTTAACCCCTCCTGTCCTTTGTCTGCCAGAGTGCCTGAATAGGACCAGCTCCCACAGGGTGGGGTCTGGCTGTCCTGATTGGACAGCCAAACTCCCCTTTCTGTAAAATGCTGAGTGATTGCAGAGGAGTGTGTGCTGGAACTGTATAAAAGGTGAGGCTTCTAGAGTGTAAAGCAAATTGACCACAAGAAACAGAAGTGACCGAAGATGAACAGACATGTCTGCAGGCCCTTTGCAAGATCATGAAGCAACCACCGCTGTCCTGACCCCGTTTTCTATGCAACAGATGAGTTACGTAGAGGACGACTCCTTCCCTTTGGCTGGTGGGAACAACCAGTCCCAAGACTAACTTTGAAACAAGCCATCTCCCGAGGTCCTAGGAGCTTCCAGAGCTGCGGATGCCAAATACCCAGAGATCTGCTGCCCGTTTCGAGTGCATCATCATGGAAAGGCTGAATCCGTCCAAATCTGTGCTGAGCCCGTAAGGACACTCCAGAGATCTGAGCCAACTCGCCCAGAACCCCTCACCAGAGTGTGGGTCTGCAGGAAGCGAAGAAGATTGACCGGGCATCTGTGTCCTTTGTTGGTGCTGCTGAAATAGCGCCAAAACTGCAGAGTGAACCAAGGAGTTGCTGAAAGTCGTGCTAAAGGTCCTTCCTCGACACTGCTGCTGAGAGACTGTCCATTGTCTTGCCTTTCGTCACCAGACCAACAAATCCAGAGGTCGGGTCCAGAGCTGCCACACCGCAGAGGAGCCAACACAAACTTTCTTCAAACCCAAAGGTACTGTGGGGGGAAAAAGGTATTGCTTACCTGATTCCAAGAAGTGGTTCCAGAGTTTTGGAGTGCACGTAGAGGTGTCCAGGGCAACCCCCTCTTACCTCTAAGCTGCTGCTTGTGTCGCCTTCTCGAGTCGGTTTTCAGGTCTCCTTAATTAGTTGCTAACTTGCTGCTTCAATAACTTTAGACACTGGAAGAAATCTGCATGAACTCTTCATTATTCACTGTTTATCAAGGCTTCAAGTCCTCTCCGAACTACTTTTAGCTAGGGTTGCGTTTTTTATGGACTTGAGACTTGCCAGGCGTCGAACCCGTCTTTAGAACATTGAACTAAGCTCATCTTGCACTAACCACTTATTTTCCTTCCTTTAATTGACTTTTCTATGTGTTTGCAGGGTAAATGCATTATCGTATGACCTTTTTAAAACAGCATGAGTGCGCAATTACTGATAATAAGATAACCTTGTCTTTTCCCTTTCTAACGCTGCTACAAATGTAACCGTGAACAAACACAAAAGTGAAAGTGCCCTTTGAACTGTATTATCTAGTATTCCTAAGTGTTCTACTGTAAACGTTCGAAGTATTTGAAGTGATTCTGGTGTGAATAGAATAAATATATTTATTTTTATAGAACTATATGTGCAAGTGCTCCTTGGTTGTGCCTGTCCAACTAAGATTCAGAGTACTTACCTACAGTTCACATCTTCCTCTTAAGATGAGCCCAACTGCACTGCCACACTACCAACGTCCTGAGCTAGTACAGACTGATGCTAAGATTTGGGGGATCTACAAACCACTGGGATAGCTTACTAAAGTCTTGCCAGTAGGACTTTAGGATAACTCCCCTAACAAAGGCTAATGGACCACCTGAGCAACTTGGGGTTTTCTCCTTTCATCTGCATCAACCACCTTAAAGGTTGGTCGTCAGTTTCAACCCTGAAAGTAGTTCCATACAGGTATGGCCTAAACTTCTTTAAGGCCCATACAATAGAAAAACATTCACATTTAATAGTTGCCCACCTGGTTTCT
Organism: Ambystoma mexicanum; assembly: GCF_040938575.1. Lineage (NCBI taxonomy): Eukaryota > Metazoa > Chordata > Amphibia > Caudata > Ambystomatidae > Ambystoma > Ambystoma mexicanum. The sequence continues at coordinate 106,060,231 of NC_090938.1, read as the reverse complement.
CTATCTTTAGTTTTCTACTAATAAAGCAGATAGGGTGCTCCTTGCCTTTGCTATCAAATTGACTCAAGTCTACTGCTATCCCTGTGTTGAAAGTATCAGTCTGGACTAAGAAGGCCCGAGTATAATTTGGAGTGCTCAGCACTGAAGCTTTACAGAGAGCCTCTTTCAGCCCCATAAATGCTTTTTCACATTCCTCATTCGACTTGACTTTTTTAGGGTACTTGGGAGAGGACACAGTATCCAGAGGAGAAGCTATGGTCCCATAGTTCTACATGAAGTTCATGTTCTATCCTGTGGGACCTAAAAAGGCTCTTACGTGAGTTGTAGTAGTAGGGGTGGCACAGTCCTGTACAAGTTTGTACCTTTCTGGGTAAGAGCTTGATCTTGCCTCCTCATGTCCAAGGTAGACCACTTTACTCTAACCAACTTGGTACTTTCTTGCTTTGATGATCAGATTGGTCTGTTGAAGGGCCTGCAACACGTGTTCCAGATGGATATGTTCTTGTGAAACAGTGTCCTTAGTTGATGGAGAATCCCGTCTCCTGCACACCCTATTTACTGGTAATACACCCAGTCAAAATATGTATAGTTCATATGTAAGGTATTCGATCATACATTAAGCAGAATAGTTTAAAACATGCCCAGTTCATTCAATGAATTCATAGATTTCATGTTTAATTAAGCATGAATTATACCAAGTAACCTATGTGTGTTACATCACCAACACATTTTCAAAATATGTTAAAAAAAAAAATCTCAACGTGTTTCAGGAATGCTTTTCCCTTAATCTGTAGCAAACATTTATTAGGAATTAAGTCAATGTCTAGTCTTCAATCGCCAAAATCACCTACAAAACACATTAAATACTAGTGTCAGTCTTTACTGATTGAATATTTCACATCATATATTCTACATCGCCAACTCGGCCCCCAAACATTTGGTAGGTTAAATTGATACACGAGTCAAAACAATCGATAGAAGAGCAATCACATATCATATTTCATGTACAGGTACACCCAAACAATACCTTACACATGAACTATACATATTGACTGGGTGTATTACCAGGATATATGGTGTGCAGGGGACAGGAGTGTCAATCAACGAAGGACACTTTTTATGTTTCACATATACTTTGGCGGCAGAACCGCTTTTTCTCCCCTGCACCTTATTTACCAAACATTTGAATTTCGATTACTGAGTGAGTAATAAGGTGTGCACCACCCCTACCTATGTGAAAAATATGTTCTTCCCATGTAGGGTTGAACCATACAATGTCCTTAAAGTATGCCGTGCAGAGGTTCTCTAACCCATTCAGAACATGATTTACCATTCTCTTTACAGTGGCAGGTGTGTTTTTCCATCCAAAGGGCATGATCTTTAACTGGTATAAGCCTTTTGGGATCGAACATGCTGATATCACCTTGGCATGATCAGTCATGGCAGTTTGCCAATAATCACTTGTCAAGTCAAAAGTACTGAGGAATTTTGCTGAGCCCAGCTTATCTACCAGTTCATCTGTCCTTGGCAAAGGGTGGCCATCCATTTTGGTAACTGAATTCAAGGCCCTAGATTCCACACACAACTTTAGTTCTGTGATACCTGCTTTTGGCACTAATACAAATGGGCTAGCTCATGGACTTGTGAATGTTCAATCATTCCAAGGTCAAGCATCTTGTTAACCTATTCTTTAATGTGATTCCTCGCATGATCTGACATCTTGTAGCCCCTGCTTTTTATAGGTACATGATCACCAGTGTCCTGCTGGCCCCAAGGGGTCAACTCTGGTGTAAGTGAAAACAGAGCAGCAAACTCAGTTAACAAAGATTTGCACTCATGTTGCTGTAGTGTCAGATTAGAAGAGTTTAACTCCTTCTATAGTCCGATCTAAAGGATGTCCCTTTAGAAGATCGTGTAGAGGCCCACTCTTATTAATCAGAAGCTAAGAGCAAAGCTCCTATCTCTTGTCTAGAGACGCAAGCCTTCAGGCGGTTGGTATGAAAGACCCTAGGGGGCCTCCTTGGGATTGCCCAAGTATACCAAATAGTTCACCTCTCCAAGCTTTCCTACAACAATTAATGTCCCTGTCCATTTGCCTTGTAAGACCATTTGTCTTAGTGGAACCATTATGAGAACCTATTGGTCTGGAGTAAATTCCATCATGTTGGCCTTCTGGTCATGTCATTGCTTGATCAGAGCTTGACCAACTTTCAGGTTCTCAGAAGCCTGTCATTTGTGCCATCCTCTGTCTGAGGCTTAACGGTTGGAGCGTTCTCCAGATCCTCCTTAATCGGGGTCAAAGGGCCTTTGACTGGATGACCATAGAGTAGATCAAAGGGGCTAAAGCCCACTTCTGCTTGAGACACCTCTCTATAGGCAAAAAGAAGGCATGGCAGTAGAAGGTCCCACTTATTTCCAAAGGGTTCTTCTAAGGCAGCAATTATGCTCCTCATAGTCCTGGTAAACCTCTCTACCAACCCATTTGTTTGAGAGTGGTAGGATGTAGAGAATGTGTAGGTGACACCACAGGTTTTCCACATGGCCTGCATGTAATGGATCATGAAATTTGACCCCCACGCCCCTTGTCTGATACAACCTCCCTAGGAAATCCTACTCTGGTAAAAATACCAATTGGGGCCTTCGGCAGTAACAGTTTTCATTGGTATATCTTCAGGGTATCTAGTGGTATGGTCCACTACAACCAAGGTTCATTGGTTGTCTGAAGAAGATGGAGCATCTAAGGGACAAACAATGTCACTCCCCATCCTCTCAATGGGAACTCTCGCAACCAGGAGAGGCACTAAATGTGCCACATTCATGGAACCACTTTTGCCAGACAATTGGCAAGTGGGGCAACTACTACAATGTTTCTCGACCTCTGCACCCATCTTGGGGCAGTAGAAGTACAGTTAGATTTTCTCTTTTGACCTTTTTGAACTCTAATGACCAGCCAGAAGGGACTTCATGGACCGATTGCAGAAATGTGGATCTTAGTTCTTAGGGTACCACCAGTCTCCTGAGGTCGTCAGGAATAGGTTCCATAGATTAACTATAGAAGAGGCCATCCTCCCAGTAGAGCGTGTGCTTCCTAAGGTATTGCCCTTCACTTTGGGAAGCTGCCATCGAAGGCAGACCTTCTAGAGAGGGTTCCACTTTGTCCCTGATGGAATTCTGTTTGAGGGTCCACCTTCTGCAAGCAAGGTCTGCAGCTCAGGATGGTCTCTATGATCCAGATCTTCAAGAGAAGGGTGTCTCCTCCACCTCTGACTCATCAGTAGATGGTTCCCCAAGGGGTTCAGCCACCACCTCTGCCTCAGCTGGTGGTGGCGGTCACAGGTGTGACCTGGAGTTTCTCTTTTACAGGAACACTCTTCTTGAAGGAAGTTTTGGACTTGAGACCCCGACTTTCCTTTGGCGACTCTGGATTTTTCCTTGGTCTCAGTTGGAAGGTCTCTTAAGGTTGCCTCCCTTGCTTTTGTCGGCTTCCTTCTCTTGGAAGGAGGCTTAAGTGTGCTGGAAACTACACCCAGGGACTTCAAGTCATTGCCTAACAGTACCCTACCAGGTTCTTCAGGCTGAACACTCTGTGATGTTTACAGTCATGCCATTCTGTTTCATGATAGCTGTCAGTATGGAACACAGTTGGACTGGACCTCCTGCTAACTTGGTAAGCCTTTTGGGAGCTATGCAAATGTCCTCGGGTTGAATCATCTATCACAGTTATGCTGGCCCAGTACCTCTAATAGCAGAGGTGTCCTGACCATTTACAAGCACACTAGGCCTCATTACAAGTGTGCCGGTCCGGAAACAACCGTACCGCCGCTGTTTCTGGACCAGCACACTACAGGTTTGCCTGCCAGAGCCGCTGTGCCAGATAGTGCAGACCCTGCCGGACACAGCGGCTACGGTAGGCAAGCTGTCACGGAAGCAGCGTTAACAGTGCTGGTGCTTCCGTGGTCCCCACTCCGATGGAGTCCTAGCAGACTCCATGGGGATGTACAGAATTAACAGTGCCCAACTTTGCGGCCGCTGAGGGTTGTAATACCCCGGTGTTACTGGGAAGTCGGGCACCAGTAATTCTTTATGGGTCCGGTAACAACCCACCTGTATCACCGGCAGGCTTACCGCCGGACCCGTAATGAGGCCCACTGTCTGTATAATATACTTTAGTATCATCTGGAATGGAATTATAGACTTCTGTTCCCACAGTCCCAGATACACTAAAGAAACTCTAGCTTGAACACCAATGGGTTCAGCAGGAGTGTGAAAGCTAGCAAATGTCATTGGTACATCTACATCATGTGTTTGTTTTGTTTATTTATAGCGTGGGCCAGACCCAAAGGTATCGGGGCACGAGGACAAGGATACATTAAGCTTACATGTTACAGAATTGCATATTTACATAGGTACAGGTAATACGTATAAAAAGCACTCGGTACATATACACATTGTGTAATACAGGTGCGATCACAGCAGAGGAGCAGGGTGCTATTATGTGAAACCGGCTATTGGCGAGTAAACTAGGGTTACTAGTCATTTCCTATAAACCAGTTGATCATCTTTGATCTAAAGTGTAGGTAGGGTTGGTCAGTTCTTAGGATAGGCGGGAGGGAGTTCCACAGTTGTGCCGCTTTGACAGGGAAACTGTTCCCTCCAATTGTGGTCATTCTGAAGTGGGGTACTGAAAGGCAATTGGCGTAGGCTGTTCTAGTAGGTCTGGTAGAGGCTCTTCTTTGGAATCTGTCAAGTATTTCGGAGCAAGGTTGCTGAGACATTTAAACGTTAGAGATGCTGTTTTAAGTTTCATTTTGTCCACAGTGGATAGCCAGTTGGATTGTCGTCTAATAGTAGGTATATGTTCTCTTTTATAGATTCCTAATGCTGCTCTAAGGGCATTGTTTTGCAGTATTTGCAATTTGAGTGATGTATTTATTAGATCCTAAGTACAGAGCATTGCAATAATCCAGCTTTGATAATTCAAGTGCTCTTGCCAGAGTGGTGCAGCTAGCTGTGGCGAGGTATGGTTTGGCCGATCTGATAAGCTTACACGTGTATGCGGTGGACGAAGCCATAGCATTTACCTGTTTGGTCATGGTGTGGCCGGAGTCACTTCTTTGGCAACTTTAATAGTGTGGCCGTATATGATGAAGGCTGTGTAGTCCTGGCTGAGTTTCGTGTTGTCCCCAGTATGATGAGCTGCGTTATGTCATCATTCAGGCATAGACAGTGAAGTGCCATCCATGCCTGAATGATGAGGTATATCCTGTTTACCAAGGCCAAATCCTGTTAGTAATCTCCAGTAAGTGGGAAGAGGATCTGGGTGTCATCTCCATAATTAGTGTAGGTGACACCCAGATGGTCCAGATCATCAAACGGGGGATTAGTAAAGATTGTATACATTGTGGGGGAAACACATGAGCCCTGGGGTACACTGCACGTAATGGGAGCAGGGTCTGCAGCTGCTGAGGTAAAGAAGACCCTCAGTTATTTCACTTAGAAATTAATTAATCCAAGCTATAGCTTGGTGTGAAGTGTGCTGCTGATTCTAGATGGTTGCAAAGCACTTTATGATCCACCAGGTCAAATGCAGCTGGGAGATCCAGGAGGAGCAGCAGTGCAGTCTTCCCATGGTCTCTCAGCTCGTCAACCTGGGTCTTAAGATCAATAAATGCTGTTTCAGTCCTGTGCTGAGGTCTGAAACCCGATTGTCGGGTACCTAGGAGTTTATGTAATTCCAAGAATATTTGGATCTGTATGTAAGCCACTCTATCTAATATCTTTAGGAGGAATGGCACCATAGTGATGGGCCTGTAATTTGTGGCTATGGCTGGGTCAAGTGATTGCTTCTTAAGGAGTGGGAGGACCCATGATTCCTTGAGATTTTTTCGTATGGTTCCTGAGGAGAAGGAAGCATTGATAAGTTTTGCGATAAATGGTGACAAGTCTCTTGCATCTTCTATTGTGTGTCCTGGGCAGTTGTCTCCTCTGCAATGTGATGGTTTAAGAGATTATTTTTTCCACCTCAAGTAAGGTCACTTTCGAGAAGTTAAATCTAACTTCAGGTTTCGATTTGGCCGTGATATGAGAGTTGCCCGGTTGGGTAGTAGTGGGGGGTATGTTTAATTTTTTTCTTATCAATTTTAACTTGAAGGGTGGCAATTTTGTCACAAAGGGCGTTCTGAATGTTAGTGCACCATGGTCTGTTTTTGATACAGTTGTCAGGTACCAGGATTGGGTTCTCCAGTTCTTTAAGTATAGTAAAGATCTCCTTGGTACCTGATTTGGCATGCATTATTCTGTTGTCAAACTCTTTTTTTGCTCGTCGAATTTCGTTTTTGTATTTAGTTGCAATATTGATGAGTGTAGCCTTATCCTCGGATAGAGTTAGTCTCCACGAGGATTCACATTTGCGTTTTTATTTCCTTAGTGATTTCAGGTAAGGAGTGAACCCGGCATTTAAGTGTGCTTTAGGTTTACTGTTTAGCATTTTTAATGGGGCAATAGTGTCCAAGGCATTGGCCATGACTGTTAAATTTGTTTACTAATGTGGATGGGTCGATATTGTCAACGCATTTTAAGTAGGGAGAATTAAAGGAAGTAGCCTGTCTGTTATATTTTTATTTCTTGTTAGCGTAGGAGGTGCTATGGGATTATTTTGTGTAGGGAGGATTTTGGCATCGATAGCGAAGGCTATGAGAGCATGGTCTGTCCAGGTTTGATGGTGAATGGAGGTGATAGTTGTGTTGCAGTTGTGTTCGGCTACCCAATAAAGTGCACAGCCTTTCTCATGGGTAGGCTGTGTCACTTTTTGGGTAAAACCTAACTCTGCGATGACATTAGCTATGTTTGTGGCTTGTGCGTCTTTGTGATCATTAAAGCCCAGGTTCAAATCTCCTAGTAAGAGGGCTTGTGATGAGTTTTTTTTATTAGAAATATCCTCTTCAGAGAAGCCAATAGGGTCTAGAGGCCTGTAGCTAAGATGCATAGTATTGGTTTGAGAGTTGGAGGTTAAGTGTTTGACGGATATTGATTCACACGGTTTGGTATGCACGGGTGTATCCATTCTTATTGAGAGATTAGTTTTGGCAATGAACGCTAGTCCTCCTCCACGGTAGTTTGTTCTGTCTTCTCTGATGAGGGGCCAGCCGCTTGGTGTAACAAGGTTTCCGTGATGGATAGGAAGTCGTAGTTGCCTGATTCTAAGATGTCGGCTATTTCTATTGCATGCGCTATTAATGATCTAGCATTAATAAGAGCTCCTTTGTGGATGGGGGTTTGTGATAGGTGGTTTAGTTGAGGTAGATTTAGTGCATTTGGTAAGGTTAACCCGTGGTTTGGCATATTTGTCTATATCATGGTGATGATTTATGGTTGCTTTTGTTGTGGGGGCGTTTTGTTTATTAATGTTCTCACGGGGGTACTATGATAGGCGTTCATCTGGTACCTAGCAGGTGGTTCATAAATTTTGGGGAGTCTCAAACGTAGGTTAGAGTTGCTACGTGTTAGGTCGCTAGGTTTGTTGATACTGGGAGCGTTGGGAATGTGTACATTTCCTCGAGGCTGTTCAAAGTCTCGGGTCATCAATGGTAGCTTAGAATTATCCAACATTTTTATGGATAAGTTTTGTAGAGGCGGAGACATTATTGCACAGAAGGTAGTTGGGTAGATTACGAAGAATAACATTGTCAAGCGAGTCTAGGCGAATAACACTGGAGGGTTGGTTAAAGCGTTATGCAATCCTAGTTGAGAAATACATTTGGGTTCCCTTTGAGGTGGCTAAGCAGGTACATTCAGTCTTAAATTAGAAAGGCAGAGTAATACTAATATGGTGTAATAGTTTGATAATCTGGCAGTATAGTAGATCATATATATTTACAGGCATTCTTAGCAGTGAACAGCGCTGGCACTCGACTTGTAGTATACATTGGCAGGCATTCATGGTATGACTGGTATGTTGATAAATCAATTATTTTAACCAGTACTGATGGTGTTAGACAGTGAGTAAGCTGAATGCTTGCTCCCAACGTTGTGCACTGCATTAACAGGGCGCAGTAGAACTAGACACAGGAAAAATATTAGTTGTGTTTTCAGGGTGAGCAAGTCAAAGCATATGTGGATAGCTCAATAGGGGACTATTGAATTAGAAGCTATGTCGTTTCCAACAACTTATGGGGCTTGCATAGTAGTCTCTGATATAAAATGAGTAGTAATTTTACAGTCTCACCTATGGTCCTTCAAAGGGCAGAGGTAATGCGGGTAGCATGACGGGACCTCACTCCTGTTGCGCTCTGTCAGCTCGGTCAGCAGTAGGCCTTCTTTCTTAGGCCTTACTTTGTAGACCGGCTGATAGCCTGCCGGCTATTGGTCAAATCGTATCATGTGCATGCCAACCAATCCTAGCGTGCTAGGGACAGGCACACTGCAAAGGCGAGGATCAGGCAAAACGCATGGACTGTGCGGCGGCAGCCATCTTTAGAGAGGTTTCCTCATCTGGTATTACATATGAGATGGGTAGTTCAATCCCATTAGGCATGCAATCTGATCATTGTAAAAAAGCATGTACTTCAAGCGGTTGCGGTCTGATCTATGCAGCGGTTTTAACAAATATTCTGGGTGCTTTCAGGGGCTTCAGGCACAATGATTTAAATGCCTTGGCCTTACCTCCGTAGCACAGCGCTTTTCGGGTGGTGGTCCTGCTCCTGCGGCCCACGCGACGACGCTCTGGAGCTCCTGCTCCAGCATTGGGAAGGATGGTAGTTGGTTTAAGGAGATTGGATCCCTGAAGGTTAAGGGGATTGGATCCCTGAAGGTTTACTCTTACATCTGAGATCTCCTATCACATGGTCACCAGACCCACAAACCACACATTTCCCAATATCTTTTGTAATCAAGGTTTCTGGTAACCTCCCTCTGATTTGGGTCGAGAGGTTTCATCAACCCTATTGGGTGGTTTATGGGAGGATTTACCTTAGTTGTGTTTGTGGGCCTCCTTTTAGTGGTGGATTTTTGGAAAGATGCTTCTTTCTTGAGGAGCCCCAGAATCCTTGTGAATAGTCCTGTTGGCCACCCACAAGTCAGCAGCTATTGCTGACTACTTGGGGTCCAGTTACTTGGAGTCCGCAAGTTGCTGTCTCTGTGGAAAAGGTATCAAAAATACTTTCTAGCATGAAGACATCTCATAACATCAGAAGTGCTCACCTTGTAGCCCTTAATCCACCCATCCGTTTTTCAGGCTTTCTCACACCCAAGTGGCCTACACGTTTCCATCTTTCTTCTTGTGGTCCCTAAACCTTTTCAGGTATTGGGAAGGTCTTGCCAAACCTGGCTATGAGAGCAGTCTTTACGCGCTGGTAATCCTCTGTCAACGCCATTTAAATCCATCACACCCATTCTGTGGGAGCCTAAGGATAATCCATGGAACAAATGCACTCACATATACCTTGCACTGTACATGTAAATTATAATGTAGCCAATCCAGAAAATGTTTATTTGCCATAAAACATTTAATTACCCTCCTACCCTCACCGCCTCCCAACCGGGTCACACAGTAGTTCTGTACACCTCAGGCATATATTCTGTACAGTTGTTGCTGGGGCACCGCTGATTGCGTCTTTCAATGAATATCTAACACTCGCACGTTTTGAGGGCGCCACTGTTGTACGAAGTCACTTTTGAGAAAGTGTATAGTTTCTCCCCATTCTGTTTCAATCTACCCTCATCCCCTTGGATCTTATGTGATCCAATCCATCGCCATTATGTCCCATAGTTACGGACCCATTCCACTTTTGTGGGCGCGTCCTTTGGCTTCCAGTCTTTTGCAATCACTATCCATGCCGCTTTTACAAAGTGTTAGCAGGGCCCTTTTCTCTGGCTTCCAGATTACATGGCATTCTGGTTCAATCAGTCGTCCTATACTCTCAGTTAATGAAAGCGGCAAGATCCCCGGCACTGTTTTCTGCATAGACTCAGTTACTTCTTCCCAGAATATCTTAATTTTGGGGCATCCCCACCGGATATATCTCCAATCCCCTGTCTCCATATGCACCCTCCAACATTCTGCGGATACCGACCCATATATCGTGTGCAGTTTACTCGGGGTGTAGTGCCTGTTAGGCAAGGTTTGTATGCAGCACCCTTAGGGTGCACTACAACAACTCGGACTACAGGTAATAGGAAACCCAAACTTTGGTATAAGCTTATACCAACTCAAGGGCAGAAGTCGTCCTTGCAGGGGCTTCTCCGTCGATACGAATTTGGAGTTTCAGCACAGCAGCAGGGCTTCACCGGGCAAACTAATGGTCCAGGAGTTGCAGCAGGCATCTTTCAAGTTATTCTTCGGTTCTTTCGTCCAGTGGTCGACTCTGCCTTCCAAGCCAAAGCCTTGCCTTATATTCAGTTCTCTCCCATTCATGCCGGCCTAGCTGTCAGTCACCCAGCAGCTTGGCCGTCCTTGCCGGATAGTCAGCCGGCCAATCACCACAGAGTGCATTTGGGTCTCCTAGGAGACTAAGCACAGGGAGTTTCGGGCACCTCCCTCACTTCCTGCCTACCCCAGACACCCTGGAGCCAGAGGCGGGTTTAACTCGTGAATCCTGCCAGAAGCAAAGCAAACAATGGGAGCAAGCCTGGTTTGGCACACAGAGTAAATCTCAAGAAGGACCTTTCCACAAAGAAATGGTGAAAAAAAGACTGGGGCCATTTTGACAAAAATGGCACCCTTTGGTGCTTTACCATAGCTGTGAACGCAGCCCGCAGTAAATGCACAGTGAGGAAAGGGTAGAATAAAAAATGTTATATGAGAAGTTATACAAAAGGGGATACTAGGTAACCCCTCCAGCACCCTATTGTAAGATATTGTGTGCTGGGTCTAGAAAGCTATATGTGCAAGTAAAGTCAATTTCACGTTACTGCTCTGGGAAACAGTAGTTTATCCCAGAGAAGGTATTTAAACCTTTGGGAAATCTGAAAGACTTCCCTGTGCCACTGGACTGAAGGTGCGGTGTGACACAATGTAAAGATGATGCCTATGGAGTTTGTTAGACTCCACAACCAAAAGAAACTGTGTACATAATCACATTAAAATACGTGAGAGAGTGGGGAAAAAGGGTCTCACTCTCTCCAGGTTAAAAAAAAAAAGCAAGTCTTCAAAATCAAGCAAAGTTGCTGGGGGTCTCTAAGGTGAAGGGAATTAGCACATTTTTGAGAATTTTCCCTAACAGTGTCACTGTATCGACTTATACCAGGCCTCCCGCACCCGTAGGGACCTAGTTAGTTTCGGGATATTCCTCCATAGTTCCTCCCATTTATCCACTGGCACCTCCCCTCCTAGTATTTCTTCCCATGCTATTTGGTAAGGACAGGTTTTCGGCTCTGTGCATTCTAATAAAATCTTATATTACGAATGGATTGTGTCCTACCACGTATTCCTTATCTTTGAAGTAAAGATAAAACATCGGATAAAGCTGCGTCATCGATGCCATTGTCTAAGGTACCTTCGACACACATCTGTCATCGACGCCGTCGTCAACCCCGATGAAGGATACATCCTCAAGGCCTCAAACCTCAACTACGCCACGGGCACCAGAGGAGTCGAAGGTACCGACCAATGCGTCGAGAGTGGCGTCAACTTCGATGACACAGAGTAGGATTCCGATCCTCTCGAATAAATTGAGGCCCTTTATGACGTTTTCACCGCATTTTGCGGTTTTGTCAAGGCCTACAACATCTACGTCGACAACCACGCCGTTTTCACAAGCAGTAAACACCAATTTGGCTCCTTCTCTGGAAATGGGTTTTACCCCTTATCCAAGATCTGATTATTTCAGAGCTTTATCCTCTATTTGAGGAAGGGAAGGACTCTGACAATGAGAGCTTTTGGGTTACAAAGAACAGTGCCCATTCCAGAGGAACTAATTTCAGAAGATAATAGATTGAAAGATCTACAAGAGTCTTTAGAAGATGCCAGTGGCATAGGTACCTCTCCAGAAGCAGAATGTGCTAGTCCAGAACCTGGAGAACAGATACCTTACAGAGCCCTTATGGCTAGAATTATACAATTTATGGGGTGGCCTACACTTGCACCCTCTTTCCAGCAAGATGATCTTACTGAGATCTTAGATAAAGAGCACCAAGAGGACCCTATTGTCCCTTTTCATGCTGCATTGCAGAGGAAAATATCCGTAAATTGGGAGACACCTGAAGTTATCCCTGCAGTAAATAAACAACTCTGTTAAATACAGTGTATCCGCTTCTGACCCTGAATATTTAAGCAAGCACCCGACTCCAGAGAGTTTAGTAGTGCAGGCAGCAACGTTGTCGAGTAGTAAGTTGGCATACACCACTATACCACAAGACTGAGATGACAAAAGATTTGATGCCATGTCAAAAAGTCTTTTCAGCATGCAGTATGGCGCTTAAGTCTATTAATGCCACTTGCACGCTAGTGAGATTCAGCCACATCCTTCGGGAGTGTGCTTCATTAGCGGCTGTCCGTCTCCCAGAAGGAGAGGAACGAGAAGCATTCTTGAACATCAAGGATGGGAAGGATGCGATGCGAGTCCCTCCAAACAGGCATAGACTCTGCTGACAGCATCAGCAGAGCCATGGCAGCGAGTACCACAAGCCGCAGATTTGCGTGGTTGCAGAAGTCTGGTTTTGCTCCTGATGTGCAAGCCAGACTTCTGAATATACCCTTTGACGGCACCTTTCTATTTGGCAAAAAGGCTGATGACAGCCTGGAGAAATTGCAGACATCAAAAGCAGCAGTGAATTCACTTGGGACTGCGATTGGGCAAACACCAAATTGTCCCACAGGTACATCCTGGAGGGATGAGGGTGAGGGGGGGGTTGGGGAGTTATTTCATTTTTACTCCGCATTCAGAAAATGCAGAAGACAGCCAGCTCAAAGAGGCCAGAGACGATTCACCCGTGGTGGACGGGTCAAAGGTACCAAACCTGCATCAGCAGGTGCTACTTCACCCACATCTGCATCAGCCGCTTCTAAACCCCTCTGAGGTCTCCCCTCACAAGAAACCAGTAAGGTTAACAACATCTGACCGAATGGCAGGCTGTTAAGTCAGATGCTAGGGCATTGGAGGCAGTTGCCCAAGTTTACTGCCTGCCTTTCCTACAGACTCCTCAGTCATCCACCAGGGGACAACTCTTTGAAGTTTCCAGGCCAGCTCCTTATGCAGGAGATTTCGGACCTGCTAGAGAAAGGTGCCATAGAACTGGTACCTGTAGCGGAGAGGAACAAGGGTTGGTATGCCCCCCCCCATTTTATAATGCCAAAGAAGGACGGAGGATTGAGAGCCATCTTGGACTTAGGAGAATTGAACAAATTCCTCAGGAAAGACAAGTTCAAGATGGTAACCCTTTCTCAGATCCTTCAGGCCCTCCAGCTTCAGGACTGGTTGGTATCTCTAGACCTTCAGGATGCTTACTTCCATGTGCCAATCCATCCCAAACACAGGAAGTACCTGAAGTTCGCAATTGGCAACTCTCATTCTCAATTTCGAGTTCTGCCATTTGGGTTTTCACCAAGCTAATGGCGGTTGTGGCTGAAAGTCTAAGAGGGAAGGAATTCACGTCTACCCCTACCTGGAAGACTGGTTGATCAGAGCACTATCCCCGGAACAAGCTTAGATTCATCTAGATTGTTTGCCATTTCCTCCACAAGCTGGGCCTCTCCCTCAACTTCAAGAAGTCACAGATGATGCCATCACAGAGACTCCAGTTCATTGGTGCAGTCCTGGACACATCCCTGGGGAAAAGCCTTGCCACAAGAGGTGAGGGCTCAAGATATTCTACAGATGGTCACCAGGTTTGAAAATGCCCAACGTCTACCAGCCTTCGACTTTTTGAGGTTGCTCGGTCTCATGGCATCCTGCATTTTCCTAGTGCCAGAGGCTCACCTGAGAATGAGGTCTGTCCAGTGGGCGCTAAGGACCCAGTGGTCACAATTCTCAGGAAGGATGTCGGATCTCCTACTAATCCCAGACAGAGTAGCTCAAGACCTTCAGTGGTGGACGTGTCGGGAGAACATCATGAAAGGTGAACAGTTTTGGCAACCATGGCTGGAGATGACAGTAATCACGGATGCCTCACTTGCGTGGTGGGGAGCCCATGCCAACGACTTGACCATCAGCGGTCGTTGGTCTCCATCGGAGTCTAGACTACACATCAACCTATTAGAGCTGAGAGCAATCAGACTAGCGTTGAAGGCTTTCCTGCCATCAGTACAGGGAAAGAATGTCCTGATAATGTCTGAAAACACAGTGGCCATGCACTACCTCAACAAAAGAGGGGGCGTAGGGTCACTGCCACTGTGTAGAGAGGCAGTGCAGCTCTGGTTTTGGGCAATTCAAGAAGGAATCTCTATCGGCAGTTCACCTAGCCGAAGAGAAGAACTTGACGGCGGACGCTCTGAGCAGGTAGAACACAGTATCACACGAGTGGGAACAAGCTCAGGAAGTCCTTCAAGAGATCTTCGTCCTTTGGGGAACCCCTCAAGTGGATCTGTTCGCCACCAGTATCAACCGGAAGTGCGATCAGTATTGCTCAAGGGAATGTCCCCCGAGAGGAACTCTAGGGGACGCGTGAGTTTCCACTTCTGTACGCATTTCCTCCAGTCCTCGTCATTCCTCAAATGATCAGGAGGTTGAGAAGATTCTGGAAACCCAATGATCCTAATTGCCCCGGATTGGGCCAGGAGAACGTGGTATCTGGATCTTCTAGACATGTCCATCTATTCTCCGATTCGTCTTCCGCAAAACGAGGATCTTCTCTCACAGAAGGGAGGTCAGGTTCTCCATCTGGATATCCGGTCCCTCAACCTTCACGCCCAGTTTCTGAAAGGCTGAGATACAAGGATTGGGATCTCCCGGATGATGTAATGGAGGTGTTGCTTTCCGCCAGAAGGCCAACAACAAAATCTTTATACCGCTGCCATTGGAACAAATTTTGCTGCTGGTGTAGAGAAAAGAATATCGAACCCTTTTCATGTAGTACACCGATGGTGTTATCTTTTTTGCTATATTTGGCAAATTCAGGTCTTCAAGTTGGCACAATCAAGGGCTACCTTGCAGCTCTGTCATTGAAGCGCACTGCATACTTCATACTTCAAATTGCCCATAGTGATTCCATTTCTGAAAGGGTTAACTAATGTTTTCCCCCCAACTCCTTTTCAAGTTCCAATGTGGGACCTAAACCTAGTCTTGAAATCTCTAATGGGTACTCCATTCGAACCCCTTCATTCCTGTTCATTAAGGTTTCTCACTCTTAAAACAGTCTTTCTAGTGACTTTAACTTCTGCCAGAAGAGTGAGTGAATTACAAGCTTTATCTTGCAAACCTCCACATACAATCTTCCACAAAGACAAGGTAGTTCTCCAAGTGAAGCCGTATTTTCTCCCAAAGGTGGTCTCAGAATTCCACATCACACAAAAGATAACCTTACCCTAGTTTTATCCTCCTCCCCATCCAGGGAAAGTGGAGAGATTGCACAGGCTGGATCCAAGGCATGCCTTGAGTTTTTAAATTAGCAGACTTGCAAGGATAAGGCAAGCAGACCAACTGTTTGTGGGGTATGCGGGGCACAAATTAGGTTTACCTGTTACAAAACAAACCATCTCAAGATGGATTATATTAACCATTATAGAGTGCTATAAATTGTCAGGAAAATAGCCCACTCAACATCTCAGGGCTCATTCAACCATGGGTATCTCAGCCTCTTCAGCTCTCCAAAGAGGAGTTCCAATTAAGGACATATGTGCGGCTGCCACATGGTCGTCCGCACACATTCACTAAATTCTACAGTCTTGATTCCTCCTCTAGCCAGGAGACGAAATTTGGAAAAGCTGTGTTGTGCATCTTTATAGCGTAACATTTCATTTTACTCTCGCCTCCTCTATATACTGCTTTTGGAGTCTATCAAAGATGAGGAATACGTGGGAGGACACAATCCATTCGAAGAACAAGTTACTTATCAACTATAACGTCCTTTCAACTAGATGTTCCTCCCACGTATTCCTTATTGCCCCGCCCATCCTTCCCTGCAGTAAAACTTCCCGTGTAGTTGAAGCCTAAGCTCCTTGAAGGTTATTTGTTATGTTATGTTATTTTGCACTTGTATAGCGCCTTATATACCATTGGTATGGTCTGAAGGCGCTGGTAGGTTGAACGCCCTTGGGAACCGAAGTTCTTGTCAGTAGAGGGAGGAGAGAGGATCCAAAAGGTGCGAGTGCGCATCTGGTATGTGTGCAGCTGGTGCGAAAATTCCTGTGGAAGCTGCTTCATAGCGGTAGGTGTGGTGGCTGAGAGGTCAGGAGTATGTGTTCGAATCTGGCAGGAATTATCCAGACCGAGAGTGGCAGCGTAAGGCCTGAGGAGAACGCCTGGCTGGGGGTGCGAGACCAGCAGTGATTACAATAGAGTGATGTGGAGTGAGCGGCGTCAGATGTTGATATGAGAACAGTTATACCGAATGGTGTCATAGTATCTCTGTGTTCTAGTTGGGTGGTGGTGTAAGGAGAGAGTAAGCGTGGGGTGTGATATGAGGTATGATCTTTCAAAGGATCCATGCATTCTAGGTATAATATGGAGGTCATGCAGTTAAGCAGTTCGTCCGTTCTGCACATTCGTCGGCCTTCCACACGTCCTCTCGCCACACGCGTCCTTTCGCCACACGCGTCCTCTCGCCACACGCGTCCTTTCGCCACACGCGTCCTTTCGCCACACGCGTCCTTTCGCCACACGCGCCCTCTCGCCACACGCGCCCTCTCGCCACACGCGCCCTCTCGCCAAAACGCGTCCTCTCGCCAAGCACGTCTTCTCTCGTCACACACGTCTTATTAACCATTTCATGCAAAGTAAAAACACTTCAAAAACGGAACTGTGCAAAGGACGCTGCGCAAGACTATTTATACCTATGGTGACGTCGGCGCCGATACAGTGGCCTTTGAGGGACACTGACTCGAGGGACGTCGACGCGCAACGCCCTCTACTGTGAAAAATGTTCCGAGGCCAGCAAGCTGGAAGTGGATTTATCAAAGATAAGTAATACGTGGGAGGAACATCCAGTCGAAAGAACGTTGGAGTTGGTAAGTAACTTGTTCATCTGCTAGGTGGCATAAGCTTTGAACCTAGTTAACCTTGTTGCTGCTTGGCGAATGGCCTTATGTCGGAGCCAATGCCTCAATTGTATATACTCAAATCTGTCTCCTTCCCGCAGACCTACGTGTCTTACCCTCCTCAAAGGATATTATTTCTCCCTCCTGCACCATGTCCCCAATCTTGACACATCACCTGTCCTTCCACCTCTTGAATGTGCCTTTTACCATACCCCGTGTAAAGTTGCGGTTATTAAATATCGGGGTGATGGGCCAACGGTATTGTAGATAACTGTCTTCTCCTGATTCACCCATCCCATATATCACATGTTGTCCACAGCAACTTGCTGCACCTAGCGTTCTGTGGTCTGTCTTTCACCCTGGAGCCAGAGTATTCCAGATAGCAGCCCTCCTGCCACTGCCCGGTCTATTCGGTCTCATATCTTACCTGTGCTGTTTGTAAACCATTCCCGCACAGCTGAGAGAGCTAGGCTGCTTCATAGAATCGAGTAAATTTGGGAGCCCCCCTCCTCCCACAAGGAGTCATCAGCACTCTTATCGCAACTCTTGGGTGCTTATTCTGCCACACAAATCTGGAGATCGGTGTGTTCATAGTTTTGAATAATGCATTGGGATTGCAATGGGCAGAGTATGGAACCTATACAGCACATTCGGGAGGGTTACCATTTTCAGTGTTTATTTGCCCGAGCCATGTTATCTGCATTGGGATCCATTTTGCAAAATCTAGTCTTTTTTTATTAGGGCTGGGAAGTTAGAAAGGATATTTTGTCTGTCAGTTTTATCCCTAAATATGTTATGCAGCCTCCTGCCGGACGAAATGGGGAGCAGCTCAATATCGGTCTTAATTTCTCCAAGTCCTACTTCAAGCATTTCTGATTTTCCCATGTTTATTTTCAGGCCCGACAGCCCTTCCTGTTCTTGCAGAATCTTCACTAAGGCCGGAATGGTCAATGCCGGTTCCACGAGTGCCACCAGCATATCCTCTGCATAAACAGCAGTTTTATGCATCTGTCCTCCCAAAGGGGACCCCTTAAATGTCTTGGTTTTGTCTAATTGCTGCCAGTATATGGCATTTAAGTACAGTGACGAGGGACATCCCTGCCTTGTACCTTGCTCTATGTTCACGGCCTCTGTGATCTGTGCATTCACCGCTATTCTCATTATGGGATTTCTATAGTTTGCCCTCACCATTAGTATAAAGTTCAGCCCAAATCCCATAAGCTCCATCGTTTGAAACAGGTACGGCCACTCCACTGTGTTGAAAGCTTTTCCAGCATCTAAAGAGATTAGAGTAGCTGGTATCTGTTTTTATTTCTTGTTTTTCTAGTAGGTGGATCACTCTTCTGGTATTGTCCCATGTTTGCCTGCCAGTGATAAAGCCTGATTGATCCTGTCCGATAACCCCTGGGAGGACACCCTTTATTCTGTCTGCTAGTATCCCGGTTTATAGTTAGGCGTCTACGTTTAACAGCGCAATAAGCCTATACGATCCAAAGCTAGTATGGGCTTTATTTGATTGTTCAAATACTACTACCTTCGCTTCTGTCATAGAGCGCGTTACTCTTCCTCCTCCATTTCAAAACGTATTAAATAATCTCATGAGGAACCCTTTTCATTTGTGGCCAAACACTTTATAGAATCCCCCTGGGAAGCCGTCTGGACCTGGTGACTTATTAATCGTCAGGTTCTTTATCGCTCTTTCGACTTCCTCAACCGTTATTCCCTTTTCTAGGTTATCTCTTTCCTCATGCGCAAACTTCGCAAGCTTTATCCCTGTTGGGAACGTCTTTATTTCATCCAACACTGCACGTGGATCATTGTTTGTAGTAAGTTGCAAAGGACTGGGCTAACTCGGCAGAGTCTGTATCAATTGTTCCATCCGCCTGTTTTATCCCTACTGCGTGCTGTTTGGCTGTGCGCCCAAGCAGTCCTCATTAGCTGAAGCTCTCTCTGGGACTCCTTTACTCTGCTATAGTTCTCCCTGATTTTCTGCACCGCTAGCTCAATATGTGCTTGTCCCACTGCTGTCTCCAGTTCCCTTTCCAGGTTGTCACGTTCTTTACTTTGTGCTTTTACGGAAGTCCACTCCCCCTTATTACTGCCTTAAATGCGTCCCATATTGAACACTGGGGGACCCCATGCGGGTCATTTCTATCGAAATAAATATTCTAAGATTTTCTCCTGCACCGTTTCATGTATAACTTCATCCCTAATGATTTCCCCAGGTAGCCTCCATGTCCAGAGAGGGTTGTTTGGTTTTAGCCCCCTTAGATTGATCTTAATCGCTGCATGATCTGAGAGTGAGATTGCGTTTAGTTCTGGATCTGTTTAGGCCCCCTAATATCCCGGGGGTACCCTATGCATAATCTATCCTAGAGTACGTTTGATCTACATGTGAGAAGCATGTAAACCCAGGCTCCTGCCCCTTCTTGGCTCTCCAGAGGTCTCTCATCCCCATCCCCTCTAGGTGCTCACACACCGCCTCCGATTGTGGGCCCTTATTGCTACCCTGTCCACTCCTATTTCTCTGCGGGTCCCACGCTATAGTAAAGTCTCCAGTTAGAAGAATCTCCCCTGCTGCGAAGCCCCCCAATTTCCCCAGCACCTGGTGCAGAAAGGCATCTTGCCCTGTGTTGGGGGCGTATACTGTGCCTATTGTCATAACACTGCCCTCCAACCGCGCCTGCAGGAATATGTATCTCCCATTAGGATCCATCAGAGTTTTCACAATTTTCGCCCCCTAATGAACATTTGAAGCCCACCAGTACCCCAGCCGTCTTGTTTCGGGCGTTTGCCTGGTTTATTTGCGTGAACTGTTGTATAAGAAGTTTGTGGGCATCCCCTTTCTTAACATGGATCTCCTGTAGGAGTATTAGATCTGTGTTGCTTCTTTTTATTTTCGTGGCCACCTTTTTCATTTTGATAGGTGTGTTAAGTCCCCCTACATTGTGCGTATCTGCAACAGCCTAGTAATAGTGTCTTCAGCCTTCTCCGTCCGACCCTCTCCATCCTCCCTTGTGCCCCTGTCTTCCCATGTACACTCTAGGTGTGATACGTGCTTTACCTCCCCTTCCTCCCAGCCCCACCCCTTCCTCTCCTTACCATCCCCCCTCCCCAGTCTGTCTCGGTACCCTAAGATACTTCCCATCCAGTGGGAACCCACCCATGTTTTAACCCTGGTCCCCCTAAGGTTTCGTAACCTTCTGGGATTTCAAATGGTGTGCACACCCTCCCGCCTTGGCCTTTTCTTATGTAAGACCATCATTACTATTTCCCAGGAGGCCATCTAACGTGCCCTTCTGTGTGGTGTCCCCCGTCATGAACGTCATTTTCGCATCTCGTGGGTATCTTGTTGTTTGGCCTCTTCTTCCTTCATTTCTTGGGTCAGGGTCCCATCAGCTTGTTTTTACTCGTCCACTCCCAGGCTCTGTGTAACTGCTGCTGTGTTCCCTGGGTACGCTCTCCTCGGTCTGTAACTTCCACCTCCATGCCGAGTATGGCCGCTCATTCTTCGCAAGTGGTAATCCTTTTTGGTCTTCCATCCAAGGGATCACCAACCCGAAGGGGAAACCCCATTTGTACGGGATTCCTTTTTCGAGCAGTTGCCTCGTCACCGGCCCCATAGCTCTTCTTTTTTTGCAGTGTTGAGGCAGCAAGGTCTTGAAAGAAGTGGACTTGTGAGCCAATAATCGTAATCCTGTCTTGACCCATTGCTGCCCTGAGGATTCTCTCCTTTGCTTCATGAGACGCCAGGGCAGCTAGTACATCCCTAGGTGTATCTCCTTCCCATTCCTCTCCGGGCATATTCTGTGTATGCAGTGGATTTGGATCTCCTCCAGGGTGTTAACCGTCAACAGTGTAGCGAAACATTGCTGCATTACTGATTTCAAGTTTATGTCCAGTGTGGCCTCTGCCAGTCCCTTAGTTCTAATGTTTGAACATCTTGAGCGGTTTTCTAAATCCTCAGTTTGGATTTCCAGCTTCTGCGTGGCCGATGCAATCTTTTCCAATAGTTCTGAGTTCTGTTGCATTTCTTTTTCAACCCTTGTTCTGCCGGGCCCACCCTATTTCCTTGAGTGTTGATGTCCTCTCTGATTTCTTTCAGAGAGCTCTTCGGCTCTTCTTTCAAGTTTCCTATTTGCTGTTGGAAGGATTTGGTGGTCCTTTCCTCCATCCTTTGTAGGCACATTAAAAGATTGTCCTTGCTCAAGGCCATTTGTCCTTGCTCAAGGCCATTTTGCCTGTTGCCTGTGGGTTTTCATCGTCTTTGTGCTCTAGGCTGTTTTCTCCTGGAGTCTGCTCCACAAGGGATCTCTGCCAGCACCTTTCCAATTGGCCCTTCTTATTGCCTTTCTTCGTGGTCTGCAGCCCCGGGGTCAGTTTCACCTTTGGCCGTGGCATCTGTTTGGGGGTCTTGCGTGTCTGCGTAGCTCTTCAGCCAATTTCCACCTTTCCTGACCCATTCCTTGTGCACGCCCCTCCATTCAAGAGCTCCATCCTTCCGTGTCCTTGTTTCTTGATCCTCTTGATGACTCTCTTCCTCTTCTGTGTTGCGGACCTTCCCCCTGTGTGTTGGCACCAGTGTCCCTTCCAGTCCTTTGTTCCCCAGTTCTCCCTCCTTTTCAGGTTTGCCTGATTTGTGAGGTTGGTTGTATGTTGATACCAACCCTTTGATGTGATGGTTCCACTTTCTTTACTGTTGTCTCCAGCTGGGGAGGGTCCCAGGCACCATATTTTGGTGCTGTTCTGTGGTGGTAAGGTACTTTCCCGGGCCTTGCACTAGGCTTTTTGCTGCAGTTCTTATGGATCCTCCTGTCCTGCTATTTTTGACGTGTAATGACAGTGGCCAGCTCCCTTGTCTGAGCTATGATGCTGTGTCGCATCTTTGCAGGGCTCTCCTTGTTGTCCCCTATGCCCTCCCACCTCCAGGAGATCTGCTGCGTGTGTCCAAGTTGGGTAGATATTTTGGCGCCACTCCAGGCCTCCGTGTGGTGCTGCAGATGTTAAATGGGCTCTTATTTATGCTTGGTCATGCAGTTGCAGCTCTGCTTCCCCCTTGTCGCCTGCTATGCCGTCGGAACAGCCTGCTTCGGGCGGGCCTCTTCTGCTGTGTCGGCAGCCCAATGGGTGTACTGCCAATGTGCCTGGTCTACCAGGGAGGGGGGTGGTGGGCCCGCTCTTTCATATGGCAGCGACGCTGCACACTTGGTTATCTGGCCCTGATCGGTCTGGCTCATCCTCCGGTCTTCTGTGGTTGCTCTCCTTCTGGCGGGTGTTCCTGCCAACGCCTTCCTCCACCTTTTTGTCCCCCACCGGTATTTCTCAGTGTCTTCACTTCCCCCGCTCCAAGGTTCCACCGTTCCATGATCTCGCTGTTGGATAAGCGGATCTCCTCGTGGGGGTCAGAGGTCCGCTTCGCCTCTACCCTTGCCCGCCTCGGGAGCTCCTACGCGCATGTTCCTTTCCTTCTGTGTGGGGTAAGGATCCTCACTGCTTCGCTGTTGCTACCGCCCCTCTGCTGCCGTCTTTAGTTTCTTCTGTCTCCCTTGACAGTCTGCTTCTCCGTAGCTGCTGTGGGGCAGACGCCACCCTCTGTCAGCAGCTTCTCAAATCGGCTGTCTCTGATTGGTGCGGGTCTCCGATGTGATCCTTCGCCTCCCTTCACTGCTCCGCTTGCGCCTTCACTGCTCCGCTTGCGCGCCTTCACTGCTCCGCTTGCGCGCCTTCACTGCTCCGCTTGCGCGCCTTCACTGCTCCGCTTGCGCGCCTTCACTGCTCCGCTTGCGCGCCTTCACTGCTCCGCTCCGCCGTTCTCTTGCTTTTGAATATGAAGGGCACATCTACTTGAGTCACGTAATGCCGGCTTTCCTTTATTCTTCACCTTTTTTATCAGGCCTGACCAGGAGCTTGTGAGAGTGCAGCCTCGCACTCCGGCAGCCATTTTGGATTCTCCAGAATATAATTTTTAACAAAATACACTCTCACCAAATCTTCTGGGAAACTAGGATTGCTGAACCTGTGGGTGTCTGGCAAAGACAACTCTGAAACAGAAGGGTGGAGGTGGGGAGGAGTCAAGAGAAAGAAATTCATATCCAGCTCATGCTGCATCTCTCTCTGAATTGCAGTTACTTCCTCATTTATTTTTCTTGCATTTGATTGTACCTCCAGCTTTCTATATTCGAGCTGAATTTCCGTTTTTTGCTAGCTCTAGAATCAGCTCTGCTGACATATCACAGTGTCAATTGTAACTGGGAGGTTAGGAGGTTTAGAGGTGGATCAATAATCATATAAACCTCCACATCACCTTCCTCACTTCTTGGAAATGAGGAATAAGAGTTCAACTTTTCCCTTCATCATTATTCAGATAAATTCTGGTAGTTAGTAGTTATAGGCCTACCAACAGCAGTTTTTAAATCAACAAAGTTTGGATCAGTTCACTTTTCTTTCCTTGTCTACTAAGGCTTCTCTTTACACATCTTTTAGTTTATCTACTGCCTTATAGTGTTCCATTGTTACAGTGATTTAGTTCACAGTATAGTAACCAGCCTTGTGGATGGATTCCTTGGACACCAGTATGCTAGGGAGAATTCTCAAAAATGTGCGAATTCCCTTCACCTTAGAGACCCCCAGCAACTTTGCTGGATTTTGAGGACTTGATTCTTTACCTGGAAAGAGTGAGCGCCTTTTTTCTCCCACTCTTTCATGTATTTTGATATGTTTTACCTCTGTGTTTTATTTTGTTATGCAGTTTAAACAACTCCACAGGCATGATCTTTTCATTTGTTTCACACAGCACCCTCAGTGCAGTGGCACAGGGAAGCCTTTCAGGCTTTCCCAAGGTTTAAATATCTTATCTGAGATCAACTACTGTTTCCCAGAGTAAGTAAGGTGAAATTGACTTTACTAGGAGTTTACGTTCCTAGACCCAGCACACCCTATCTTACAATAGAGTGCTGGAGGGGTTACTAAGTATCTCCTGTATCTACATACTCATGTAGCAGTCAAATGCTACCCTTTCCTCTCAGAATGGCTGGTGGCAGTGGTTTTACAACGAACTACCATGATTTTTCCCGACCGCGAAATATTCGTAGCTCCGATAACGTTAAATCGCGGGAGCCATGTTTTTCAAGATGGCGTCTGGGCCCCCTCTGTAAAAACAGGTCCCGGTCTTTTTTCACAATTTCTTTGTGGAAAGGTCCTTCTAGAGTTTGTATCTGCGCGCCAAACCAGTTTTGGTGTTTGTTCATTTGCCTTTGGCGGGCTTCAGGAGTGAAGACCGCCTCTGGTGCCCGAGTGTCTGGTGTGGGCAGGAAGTGAGGGAGGTGTCCGAAACTCCCTGTGCTTAGTCTCCTAGGAGACCCAAATGCACTCTGTGGTGATTGGCTGGCTGACTGTCCAGCGAGGACAGCCACCCTGCTGGGTGAGTGACAGCTAGGCTGGAATGAATGGGAGAGAACTGAATAAAAGGCGAGTCTCTTGGCTTGGAAGGCAGCGTCGACCACTGGAAGAAAGAACCGAAGACGAGCTTGAAGAGGACGGCTGCTGCAACTCCTGGACTGTTGGTTTGCCCGGTGAAGCCCTGCTGCAGGTCCGAATCGCCAAGTTCATCTCGACAGAGAAGCCCTGCAAGGATGACTTCTCCCCTAGTTGGTGGGACCAATCAACTCAACATTAAGCCACCTCGATACCTATATCAGAGCTGGTTGCATTTTCCTCAAGAGTACTGCAGGAAACCGTATAACCAGGGAGAGGGACACCAGATTGTGTGCGTTACTAATAGCCACCGGAATTGAAGTTTTCCAGTTGCAAGCTTTTTCTTTTTTTTTTACCAGTCCCAGTGCAGGAGACCCCTGACGTCCTCCCTCTTGTCCCCACGACTGAGGCACAGGAACGACGAGATCTGCAGGAACTGCCAGGAGCAGAAGTCATCAGCTGCATCTTTTTCTTAATTGTAAGGTACTGGGAAATCAGACAGAGTACTTATCTCTTGCGGTGAAAGTGCTTGAAACTTTTGCAACTCGCAGGCCTAATCAGCTTGTGACCCAACATGATTCTTCTTTTTACAAACTACTTCTGAGAACTTGTGCAGAGACGCTTCCCTTGGACTACCAGAACCGCTTTATCCTATCCAAAACGCTAGCCCATTGACTTTGGCTTAGGCTATTGAATTGACTCTTCTGGTGAACTCAGAATATCTGCACCGTCTAAGAATAATTGTAACCTTTCATGTTCTAATAACCTTTGCCTTTTACTCCTCTTGGAAATTCTGAAATAGTTTTGAAGTATATTTGTGCCTTTTTATATAATTGCTGCCTCCTATTGAATGTTTTATAACTGACAGATAAATAAATGAATAAGTATTTATTAAAGAAACCTTAAGTGTAAGTTTATTTGGACAACTGTGATTGTAGACCTCTGTGTAACATTACTGCTCGCAGTCCCCTCTTGAGATAAGTCTCGCTGCTCAGCCCCGCTTCCAAAACTGTGTAGTACAGACTTATACCAAAGGTAGCAGGCGCCCCTCCCTCGAAAGAACACTGCATGATAACCTGTTCACGTGTATGGGGTTGCTGTTGGTACTCTTGTTCAGAAAGGAATTGCCATAGCATTTCGGTGCTGGACTGCCCATGTGGGCGCGACAAAGACTTATGTGCAAATGGATATTCCCCATCTGTGAAAGGTACAGTGAGCAAAAAATAGATGGCTGCAAACTCAGTGGTTAATAACCACTGAACAGGTTATCCTGCCGTGTTCTTTTCGAGAGAGGGGCGCCTGCTACCTTTTTTGTATTTATTCCAAAGGTTGGTTTGCTTACCCCTGTAGTCATAGTTGTGTGTAGTGTTCCCAAAGGGTACTGCATACAAACTTTGCCTAACACAGTACAACATGGAGTAAATGTAATCCAAATCTACTCAATCCCACCAGCTGTAACACCAGTGTTGGGGGTGTTTTCATAAAGTCCACTTGAGGTAAGACTTTTAAAGCTATTCCTTGTCCTAGAGGTCCCCAAATCTTAGAGGTCTGTACTAACCCAAGGATGTTAGTCGCCTTGCAGAGCAGCCAGGCTTATCATAGGAGGAAGATGTGAGCTGTAGGCAAGTACACTGAACCAAGTAAATGCAATAGTCCAAAGAAACTCTTACAAAGTAAATGTTATATTGAACATAGTCTTTTATTATTATGTACACAAGGAAGGTAGATAAATACTTGGCTTGCTTGCCAACACACATATGAATTCTCAACTTTTCTAAGGCCATTGCTTCAATGGTAGTTGCTCGTGGGTACTATTGTGAGTTTGACACGAATGACCGTTCTACCGTATTATCAGTACGACCGCACACAGACAAAGATATACAGTAATTGTATTTAGTTAGTAAAACTACACAAGATAGTCTTTTAGGAAAGAAAAGGGTTGGTTATTCCCACAGCAGCAGAGTTTAAGAGACATATTTCAGGCAATCTAACGCTTTGAAAGTCCAATCCCTAACTATATGGAAAGGTCAGTGCAGGAGTGGATTTAAAGTATTAAACAGCAGCAGAACAGCAAAGGTTGCTCAGAAAACTTTGCCTCTAGAATAAATGAAAGCAACGAGGGGGACCCTGCGAAAGGGCTCGCTAAAGGGTCTCAAACTGGCAAGCTGAGGTCCTAGTTAGTGGGCACCTCTTCGTGCACTCCAGAGCGATTTCTTGGTTCAAGGCAAGTTATACCTTTTGCCCCAAAGTACCTTGGGTTTGAAGAAATGCTCATAGCGGGGTTCTCATTTGAGCACCCAGTCTCCTGATTCCTCGGTCTGGTGGCGAAAGGAAAGGCTCTGAATGGGATGTTTCAGTAGCAGTCTCGAGAGAGGACCCATGGCATGGATTTATTCATCCTCCTTGGTCGGCCCGCCGTTTTTTGTTGACTTTTTATCAGCACCAACCATGGACTATATTTGCCCCAGTTGATCTTCTCATCTGAAGTCCTGCACTCTGGTGAGGGGACTTGGAGGAGTCAGTGCCTTTTGGAGGTCCAACTGCAGCTCGCAAAAGGTCTGGACGGATTTGGCCTTGCAAAGACATTTCACTGCAGATGGGTCGCAGGTATCCTGGTATTCGGTCTGCAGCTCTGGAGAGGCACCGCACCTTGGGAGATGGCTCAACCTGGAGTTGGTTTTAGGGCAGGTTGGTACCACGAGTCAAAGGGAAGGAGTCTTCTTCAGAGCTCCTCTGTCGAGTAGAAAGCGGGGCCAGGATAGCAGTGGTCGCTTCAGTAATTGGAAGGGACTTGTAAAGGCTGGAGGGGGGTCATCTCTACTTCTGCCCTCTATAAGATAGGTTGAAGAGACAGAACACCCCAGCCAGGGCTCCCAATTTGGTAGCAATGGACACGCAACCAGGCTTAAGCTTTCAGGAGGTGATGCAGACTGGTTCTTAAGTACAGTGAATTCCCAAAGCCCCCACAAAGGAATGTCCACACACTGTTAGGTGATAACATCCGCCTATTTATATAAAATAAAGCTGCTACCAAAGCATATACATATAAATAACACTTTGTACTTGGAAATACTTATTCAAAGAATGGCAAATATGTACACCTCCACTTTGTATCCCCCCACCAACCTGAGCAACCTGTAAGGGAAAAGTTGGGGAGTAAGTTACCTTGTCATTTACAGCCCTTTCCAATAATGTTCAATGACGTTCTGCTTTCTTTTGAAAGGTTGTTCCAAGCCAAAGTGCCTGGGAGCCACAACAGAACCAGATCCAAGACAAATCTGGGACCCCTGGGTGACTCCTGAGGCTGGAAGATGCTCTTCCTCATCACAGTACCTTTTGGTGCTTTGGCAGGCGAAGTGGCAGAGTTTCTTGGTTTCACTCGATTCCCTCAGAGGATGGGCCCCCCCCCCCTTGGAAGAGGCAGCCACTGGGATGCTGAGTCCACGAGAAAGTCTTTCTGAAGTGCCGCAGTTTTAATCTTCGCGGTTTTCTCCTTTTGGTTGACGTTTTCTCTGGCTGTAGAAGTCCTGTGAAGATGAAACTTGCTGTGGGCTCCTTAAAGGCTTGGCAGATGAGAGTAAGACCCCTGGGAACCCTCGAACGACTTCTGGCGGCAACAGGTGCATAGGTCATCTTTTGGTGTCAGGTTTTGAAATATCACGGTTTTCTGACTTCCATTTCTTTGGGGCTGCAGCTGCAGTACAGACCTCTCTATGGCATCTGATGACATGGACGTGACCACTGGAGTGGACCTTGAACTCTCACCATGTCTGGACCCTCGGGATGTCTTCGTTTGCTTCTGGTGTCAGGAAACCCACTGATTGGACCTTCCTCAGCACTCAGCGACTCTGGACTCTTTCCAGTGGGAAAAAGGGGTCTGTGGTGACGGCAAGGATGTCCTTTCAAATCTTCGTAGACAGTTTGGAACTTCCACAGTTCTGGGTGTCCAGCTGCTGTATGCCAGGGTACCCCACCTCTTCTGGGCGGTAGACAGTAATGGCTTCCAGCGGTACAAAACACACCTTCGGATTCTGGGCAAAACCTATGGACTTCTTCGACTCAATGTCCGGGCACTCCTCTTTAGGATTCACGAAGACCCCTTGTCTGGATGGCAGGCACACAGGACTGGATTCCAGGGTACTTCCGATGAAGAGTAGCAGTTTTGCAAAATGGTCCCTCGTAGCTCGGGGGAGTGGTCTCCTTTGAAGGTCCTCCCTGGATCAGTCCTTGGACGAACATGGCAGCTTTTGGATTACTCTAAGACATGCAGCAATAGACTTCTCCAGATGGGCTTCAAAGAACAGCTCCTTCTTGCTTCAGCTTCTGTTCCCTAATTCCTTTCAACCTTAAAGATCCCCAGCTCTTTTGCTGGACTTGGGCTTGTGTTTTTTTTTCCTCCTGAATGGGATCTTTTTCTCACTCAAGTATTTTTCCAGCGTGGGATTTTTGTGTTTTACTGTTTAATGGAGTCTGACAATCTCAATAGGCATCTGCTTTTTGTATAGTGACACACAGCACCTTTTCTTGGGTGAAAGGTCGTTCCCAAGAATAGTAAGATGGTCCCTGTCCTACTTTTCTCTTTGTGGGACCAGCACACACCACCCTATGTGGAAAAACGGGGGGTGGGTGGGGTTACCTAGTAATTCCTTATGCCACTTCTCAAAGAATTTTTTTTGCTACACTAGCCTACTTTAAATGGCTGGTGGCAGTGGTTTCATTTTACTACCAGTGTGCATCTTTACTGCAGGCTGAATCCTCGGCTGCAGTACAGCATCCATGGGTATCTATTTTCACAAAATGCCCCCTGTCAGGCTCCAGTATGTTTGGAAAGGCAAGAAGTGAGGGAGGGTCCTGAAACGTCCCTGTCCATTGTCTCTAGTTATGCCTGATTGAAACCAGTCCTGATTGGCCAGCTGGCGGTCCTGACAAAACTGCCACCCTGCTGTGTGATTGACAGCATAGGCTGTGAATTAAGGAGAAATTGCATAAAAAAGCAAGGTTTTTGGGACTAGAGGCAGAGTCAACACTGGAGAGGAACATCCGAAGAAGACGTGACGAGACACCAGCAGATTCCATTTGGCGAATCCCCGAACTTGCTGTGCCTCTCCAGAGCTGCAGAAGCCCAATGCCAGGGGTCCTGTGACCATTGTCAAGTGCTTTGTCTGACTCAGAGTGATTTGCCCACAGCTGAAAGTGCCGTGGGCAAATCGTTCGCAATGGAAAGGTGAGAACTACCAAAAGTTTGCACCTTTCTCATGCGAACACACATACATTCTCACACACACAACACACCCATAACACCCCCCTCCCACCCCCCCACCCACACCCCCAACATAAACAAACCCCACTTACCTTCATCTTCTCGCTGGTTCCCTGCTGCGCCAGTTCCCTTTCACTTCTATGATTGGGAACCAGCGCTGCAGGGTCCTTTTTCTTTTTTTATTTTTTTTTGTAACGGAAGGCTTAGGGGGTGTCCCCTCGCTCCGCTCACTACACCATGAAGTATAGTGAGTGGGGCGATGCAGGGGTGCACCCGCGCAGCCCCTGTTTTTTTTTCTCCAATGCTACCACCAAAGGTTCGAACTTTTGGTGTTTGAACCTTTGGTGGTAGCATTTTTAGAACTTTTTGTCAATGCGACTATTCTTTTTAAGTAATTTTGACCTAAACCAATTTCTTACAAAGTCTGAATCCGTCCAAATCTTCGTGGGCATCCAGAGGACCCTGCAGAAGCAGGAAATCTTGATCCAGAGTCCCTCACCAGAGTCCAGGACCGAGGGAACAAGCTTCTTCAACCAGAGTTTTCGTTCATCTGCCACCGAGGAAACGGCGCCCAAACACAGAAGTGTCGTTGAAACAAAGGAAATCCATTGCTGGGGAGTCCCTCTCTAGAGTACTGCTGCAGGAGCCCACCAGACGTCCTCCCTTTCATAAACACGACCAAGATTCAGGAACAAGGATCTCCCAAGCTGTAGCAAGGTGGAATCCAGCTGGAAAATTTTTCTACGAATCACAGGTACTGTGGGGCTTGGGGTTTGTACCTTTTTAGCCATAGGTTGTCTTGTGAAGTACGTTTTTGAGTTGATCCCAACTCACCTGCACTGGCCTAACTGCTTGTGCTCTCTACAAAGTAGCTCACTTGAGTTACAGTGATGCCTTCTGAATTTAATAGCTTTGTCAAGTCTTTACGAAGAAATGCATTAGAACTATTGACTTTGTCCATTGACTTTGGCTGTACTAGCTCCCTAAAGGCACTCGTCTGAATCTACTGACTTTGGCAGTACTTGTTCCCTCATAGGTTATAATTGTGGACACTATTATTGCTGGGATAAAAGTTTGTGTTCCTCACTTTAGGAGATTGTAATTGTTTTACAAACTATTGAAAGTATGTACTGAGTCTTATTCGAACCTTTCCTTCCTTAACTCAATAATTAAATTGGTAACTGAAAAAAGTGCTATACTGAAGTCACTCTGTGTGCTGGAATATGTTGGCATAAGAAAAGTATTTAACAACTTTTATTGTCTTTTACCAAAGGGAATCCAAACTTTGATTGAATGCTACTAGTAGATAAAGCTTTTTAAAGAATGCTTATTTAAACCTTGTCTATATATTAAATATGTATATATAACTTTAAGTGTGTAAGTGTTACTTGGCTACTTGTACTTATTGATTTCAATTGTACAGCTCACATTACCCCTCTTAAGATTAGCCTGGCTGCTCAGTCACACCAACAACATGTGTAGTACAGGCCTATATTAGGTGGGGTAACCAAATACCAAGCAGATAAGTCTTGTGTGGTCCTCACCAGTTGCACTGCACCAATTTTTACCTAACCGGTTCGACTTCAACTTCTGAACAAATTGGTAAGTTAGAGGCACCCCAGATAGACTTTTATTTTTTTGTAACGCTCTGTAACACAGCCCTTGGGCATGGTAGCACAGACAAGATGGACAACAGTAATCTATATGAAATATCAGCAAGAGTCAGATTTCAGGGTAAGGTGGATATCCGTTCACTCTGGCTAAGCCAGGCTCAGTTAGCCAATCACACAGAAGGGCATTCATGCAGGCAGCCAGCCAATCAGGGTCACAGTCATTCAGGACATTCACCCCACCAAGACCCCCCGAACAAAGAATGTGAATTGGGTCAAGTGCCCAGCCTTTCAGTACACTACACTGTATTGATGTCACTTTCAGTCGGGGCTTTCTCATTCTTTGTGTGGCACACACAGAAACCAGACTCAAACGACTAGAGCTCACTAGCTCTTGGTGTCTTCCTTGATATTTCTCCACAACTCCTTCCGTCTCATTTACTTTTACTGGCTGCTCACTGAGGCCTACGGGCGAGTTGTGTCTTAGAAGAGATAATTAACATTAAGTACACAGAATGTGAGTTGACACCCAACTGTATTCACACAGGTCTCACCCCTACGGTGTACCCACGACACAGCCCATGCATGAGAAGTCTTCAGTCAGTCTGACAGGAGGCAGCACCACAGCCATATATGGTATTGCTACCCAACAGCCATTCAGGAGGAAAGAGAACAGAGTCAGGGCTTTGCTTGAGTTTGGGAAACAAGGTAAAAGGCAATAGAAACCAAGCGGTGTTGGGCAAGATTGTATGCAGTACCCTTTGGGTGCACTACAAAAACCCTGACCTCCTGGCAATAGGAACCCAACCTTTGTACTACACAGGTTGGTAGCGTATTGAGCAGCCAGGCTTATCTCAAGAGGGGTCAATGTGAGCTGTAGGGAAGTTACACAGATTCACAGTGACGGGTATTTAAATACACACTTACACACAAGGTTTCTTGAATAAACAATTATTAATTTATCAGTCAGTTAGAATAAGCCTTCAGAAGGGAGCAATATAGAAGCAACACACAAACTTCAAAACAACACACTCTTAGTTTCTAAATAGGTAAAGACCCTTTTGGGATGGCCCACAGTCACAACCTACACCCTCAGGTGACTTCAATAGCTAGGGTGACATTAATATCTTACTGTTGAATTTAGAATACTCTTGGAACTTGGTCAAAGGAAAAGGTTATTAGAACCAACAAGAGTTAAGCAGGCAAATACTTTTGGATCCCCCTAAACAGAGTCATTCAGTATAACAGGTTAAGCCAAAGTCAATGGGCAAAAGTCTTACATGGGCTCAAGCACTTCTGGTGGGTAAGTAGATAAGTATTTGCACAATGTTTTAGAAGTCTTTGAAGAAAAGAAGAATCAGCGTAGGACCACAAGTTGTTTAGGCTTGTGAATAGTAGAAGATGCAAGCAACTCTACAGTAAGAGGTAATTTCTCTCAGACTTTACAGTACATTTAGATTGAATAAAAAGTGCAGCAGATGCTGTTCCTGTGCAGCTCTGCTGATCTCACTGTTCCTGGGCCTCAGTCATGGGGACAAGATGGAGGACTTCTGGGGACTCCTGCACTGCCATGGGACGGTCACCGCTCACAACCGGCAATCTTCAAAGTGGCGTTTCAGTGTTTCAACTCCTCGTAAATACCGCAAATAGCAACACTGCGGTTTATGGCTGTCGTGATGGACTTTCCTTGCTTCTGAGGTCCCGCACTCTGTTGAGGGGGCTCAGGCTCGGTCAGTCCAGAGGGATCTTCCTGGAGCTCTTAGCCGACTTAAAAGCAACGCACAATATCTGGCGTGCCTCTCCCTGGCGTTTCGGTTTCCAGCAGCAACTCTGTTGAAATGCAACCAGTTCCGAGAGAATGTCCAGGTGGCTTATTTTGGAGTTGATTGGTCCCACCAACTCCAAGGGGAGAAGTCGTCCTTGCAGGGGCTTCTCTGTCGATATGAATTTGGAGTTTCAGGACAGCAGCAGGGCTTCACCTGGCAAACCAACGGTCCAGGAGTTGCAGCAGGCATCCTTTTCAAGTTAATTTCCTTCGTCCAGTGGTCGACTGCCTTCCAAGCCAAAAGCCTCGCCTTTTTATTCAGTTCTCTCCCATTTATTCCAGCCTAGCTGTCAGTCACCCAGCAGGGTGGCTGTCCTTGCTGGACAGTCAGCCGGCCAATCACTACAGGCTGCATTTGGGTCTCCTAGGAGACTAAGCACACAGAGTTTTCGGGACTCTCCCTCACTTCATGCCCCCACCAGACACCCTGGAGCCAGAGGCTGGCTTCACTTGTGAATCCCACCAAAGGCAAAGCTATCAAAGGGACCAAACCTGGTATGGCGCGCAGAGTAAATCTCAAGAAGGACCTTTCCACAAAGAAATGGCAGAAAAAAAAGACCAGGGCCATTTTGGCAAAATGGCACCCTTGGGTGCTTTACTGCAGTCCGCGGTAAATGGACACCACAGTAGTTAAAGTGGTTCAAGTAAACCACTGCCACAGCCATTCAGTGAGGAAAGGGTAACATACAATTGTTACATGAGCAGCTAGAAAAAGGGGATAGTAAGTAACCCCTCCAGCACCCTATTGTAAGATAGTGTGTGCTGGGTCTAGAAAGTTACAAATGTAAGTAAAATCTATTTCACTTTACTGCTCTGGGAAACAGTAGTTTATGCCAGAGAAGGTATTTAAACCTTTGGGAAATCTGGAAGACTTCCTTGTGCCACTGCACCGAAGGTGCTGTGTGACACAATGTAAAAGATAATGCCTATGGAGTTTGTCAGACTCCACAACCAAAAGAAGCACAGGGTTCAAAATCGCATTAAAATACATGAGTGGGAAAAAAGTCTCGCTCTCCAGGTAAAACAAATCAAGTTCTCAAAATCCAGCAAAGTTGCTAGGAGTCTCTAGGGTGGAGGGAATTAGCACATTTCTGAGAATTCTCCCTAACAAGTGGCCACAGGGGCCATCTTGCCTTTGTGTTCCTATGTTGCCCATTCATTCCTATGCCAAGTCGGCATGTAGCTGCCACTAGCCCAGATCCTGCTCTATGGGTAACACACAGGTACCCAAACACTCATGGATGTACCCCAACCCATGGGTGCCATAAGGGTATCCCATGGGTGCTCACCAAAAGATAACATGATGAGCTGCACTGCCAGAGGTCCAGGCTGGACCTCAGTGATAGAAAACATAAGGATAAAATACACAAATTCTAGTGCAAGGACTAAGAAGCCCTGTCCCTCCATAAGGCATTTCCAGCATCAACGGCCTGCAGGCGTCTCTGGTCACCTTCAGCTTCGGTTACTTCATTTCCAGTGGTCTACTTGCCTTTCACCTCAGGAACGTTACCTTTTTATTCAGTTTCCTCACACTTCTCTGCAAACTCTCTCAGCACTTTACAGAAAGCGGCGAGTGGCTGTGCAATCAGGACAGCCAACTCCCCATTGGGAACTGGTTCCCTTCAGGCACTCTGGCAGACAAAGGGCAGGGGGAGTGAATCATTTTTCCCCCACTTCCTGTCTGCCCCAACACACTGGAGCCTAGGCGTGGACACCCAAGGGTTCCCGTAAAAGACAAGACACACACACACACACTAACCTCCCCCTCCCAGAATGGTAGAAGAAGGGCTAACAAAGAATAACCACACTAGTAATGGTGAAAAATGAAGCGAGGCCCTAAGTACTTGGGTGCCCCTATTGTGCACTACCGGGCATAGCATGCAGTATAAAAATCACACAATAGTTGGTAGAAGACGTCCACTGCCACCATCCATAACTAGCTAGAAGATTGTCTGGGACTAAAAAGTCACAGGAGTAGAGCAAAGGGAGATACTAGGTATCCCTTTGGCACTGCACTGAAGGTGGTGTGTGCCAATCTCTCAAACTAGAGTTTTGGGAGAGATACCAAGTATCTAAGAACTGTAGTTACTTGAAGATACAGAACTGCCCATAAGGAGCTATGTGCTGCAGTAGTAGTAAAAACAGATGCCTTTAAGAGCTATGAAGCCGGCAGACTCCATAGTACAGGTAGAAGAGATTTTCCAAAAGACAGAGCTCATTAGAATTAATGAGTTGAAAAAGGCTCCACTCATTCAGGATTGAAAGAAAAAGGTCCAGAAGTCAAGCAACAAAAAGTGCTGGAGGTCTCACTAGGAGAGGGGATGAAGCATAACAATGATACATCTTCCTAAAGAGCACACATGAAGGATCTTTGAGTCAGCGAGCACAGTCCAGACTCCATGTCAACATTTTGCCACTGAGGGCAATCAGGCTGTTGCTGATGGCCTTCTTACCCTCAATACGGGGGTGAAAGTGTCTTGATGATGGACAACACAGTGGCCATGCACTACCTCAATAAGAGATGGGCCTACGGTCACTGCCTCTGTGCAGAAAGGCAATGCAGCTCCAGTTCTGGGCACTACAAGAAGGAATTTCTCTTCTGGCAGTTAATTTAGCTGGAGAAGAAAATATGGCGGAGTGTGCTCTGAGCAGGCAGAGCATGATCTCTCACGAGTGGGAGTTGGCTCGGGAAGTCCTTATGGAGATGTTCGCCCTTTGGGGAACCCCTTAAGTGGATCTGTTAATCTGTGTCAACAGGAAGTGTGATCATGGAAATTTCTTGGAGAACTGAAGAGGAGCTCTAGGGGACGTGTTCGTAGTGGACGGAGTTTCCACTTCTATATGCTTTTTCAGTCCCCTGTCATTCCTCATGTCATCAGGTTGAGGAAGTTTGGGAAAACCATTTTCCACTTTGCTTCGAATTGGACCTGGACGACGTGGTACCCGGATCTTCTAGAGATGGTCATCTGCCCTCCAATAAGTCTACCCCCAAAGTGAGGACCTACTCTCGCAAGAGGGAAGTCTCCTTCATCCATAGATCAGGAGACTCAATCTTCATGTATGGTGTCAGAGAGTGAGATATACAAGGATAGGGGCCTTCCAGAAGGCGTGATGGAGGTGTTGCTTTCGGCTAGAAGACCAGCAACTAAATGCCTATACCGCTGCCATTGGAACAAGTTTCACAGCTGGTACAGTGAGAAGAAAGTTGACCCTTTTACATGCAAACTTCCTACTGTTTTCTTTTTTTTCATACTCCATTTAACTCCTTCAGAGTTGCAAGTGGCCACAATCAAGGGGTACTCAGCGGCACTGTCAATCTTTAAGACCTCTCCTGATGAGGGATCATACTTTAAGTTGCTGATTGTCATTACATTTCTTAAGGGACTAACACATTTGTTCAAACCTAGTCCTTTTATTGTATCAACATGGGACTTCAACCTAGTATTGAAGTACCTTATCGGAGCTCCTTTCGAGCCTTTACCTAGTGTCCATTGAGGATGCTTGCATTCAAGGTTGTCTTCTTATCTATCACGTCTGCCCACAGGGTAAGCAAACTGCAGGCCCTGGCTTCAAACCCACCTTTTATGTTCTTTTTCAAGGACAATGTGTTAGGACTTTTTTTCTGAAGTCCAAGTAAGGGCTTAGTAAAACCATTCAACTGAGGCAGTACAAGTCTCCACTCTTAGTATGAGGCTGTACCACCGGAGTTCAGGGTAGCCAGGTTTTATTTTTGGATGGAGAGAAGGCTGTAGAATCAGTACAAATAAATCGTTATTTTCAATTTTATGGTTAGATATACATCTAGCCAAAAGGCTTTGTATAACACATAGACAAACAACATTAATACAATACACATAAAAGCATTTACATTTCCAATATATATAATTCAATACATTTTAAAATTGCCACAATCTGCAAGTAAAATACAACAATAAAATATATCGGATTAATACAATTTCCTCTCATAAAAATTATCCACTGTTCAGATATATTGGACATCACAATTCCATTATTGTAAGATTTAAAACACTCAGTTCTCAGTTCGTTTAGGCTTTCACAACGCATCAGGTGATAAAGTGACTCTACAACATTGACTCCACAAAGACAGTTTCTTAAGGTGTGCGGAATTCCCATGCTCCGACCTTTTGTCTCTAGACCTTCTGTAGTGTTAAATTTCATCATTAAATAGGATCGAAAGGTATCTGCACTTGGATAGGCTAAAATATATTTAGGAGGCGTATATCGATTTAGATACACATCCAAATACGCACCACTAAAACATTTTGATGTCAAGTTTACAATATTTTGTTCATGCCAAAAGTCATGCACTTTTCTTTTTAGTGTCATTTTGAAGGCTAACAACGACATGGTTCCGGGGGCACACCCCAATGACCATGTGTGATGCAGTCTTTGTATGGTACCAATTGTACCAATCAGCACATTCCATTCAAGACTAAGATACGCTTTTACAGATGGGGTAAAGATAGTGTCGGTGGATAATGTCACTGCTTTTTCATAGGACAACACACATTGACAAATATATGCATACCAAAAGCCTTTGATAAACTCCAGGTATGGGTATTCAACACTAACATTTGGGGGCAAACGAAAACATTTTCTAACTAGTTTGGATTCAAGAACAACAATGCGTTTGACAAACTTATGGCCCCATATTTCCACAGCATAAAGTAGCATCGATCTAATTTTCGCCAGATAGATATTAAGTACTGCAATAGCAGAGAAACAACAATTTCTGCCTATGAAGATGCTCAAGGCGTTAGTGGCAACAGTACAGCGGCTTTTGATTGCAGACCACTGGTTATCCCAATTCAACCGTTCATCAACAATATTACCTAGATATTTGTATAATTTCACTTGTTCCGCTTTTTTGAGGGCCAGGTTCCAAGAATATTTCTTCAATTTACGTTTCTTTGAAAAGACCATAATTTTGCTTTTGTCTGTTGATTGTCAATCCATTTTCAGAAGAGTAGGCGACCAGGGAGTCGAGCATATGCTGGAGACCTGCTGGGGTATAATCTAATATCAGCAGGCCGTCGGCATAGGCAAGCCAACCACTAGTTACACCATTAACCCTCACAGGGTTAGTCTTTGATATTTGAAATGCATTAGTCATGTCTGACAGATAAAGGTTGAATAGAATAGCATCGATCATACAACCTTGCTTCACACCACAGCTAGTAGCCATACATTTTGAGAGTTTACCAGCTGTATTGAGCCTTATACGGGCAGAGGTCGCAGAGTGTAACAGCATCAACATCTTAAGAAAACCTTGTGGGATCCCCCATGAATTACGTTTTTTCCATAATCGATTTCTAAGAATGGTATCAAATGCGGCAGAAAAATCTATATATGCGCAATATACGTCAAGGTTACGTTTGCTCCAGGCGTGCTCAATCGCAGATGTTAATAGCAACAGATTATGTGTAGTGCTAGATTTATCGCGAGGGTAGAATGTTATATGTACTAATCCATTCATTTAATTCCTGGAGCAATACCTTGGTAAATATCTTAGATGATACATCAAGCATTGCCAGCATTCTAAAATTTGCCGGGTTGTCCCATGCACCTTTCTTATGTACCGTTAATATATGGCTTGTTTGCCATAAAGGAGGAATTTCACCCAACTTCCCTATTTGTTTGAATAACAGCATTAGTGCAGCCCCCCCATAATTCTGGCTGTTTTTTAATGACTAAATTACAGACCCCATCTTGTCCTGCTGCCTGTGAATTCTTGAGATTTTCAATGATCTTAATAATATCAAGCTCAGATGCTTTACAGTCCCACCAGACTTCTGGCAATGAAATACTATTTTCCGAAGGATCCGCTTTACCCAATGTGCCGCTGATGTAAAGGGCCCCTGTTTCTTCAGTGATACAATTAATTGTTAGAGCACGTTTTTTGTGTTTGCTAATCAGGTGCCAAATACCTTGATTGTTATTTGACAGCGCCAACAATGCGATTTTTTTTTCTCCATAATTTAGTTTCGCATTCACGTTTGTGCAATTTAAGCCACTGTTTATAATTTATAGTTATACAAATGGTCCAAAGAAACACTCTATTGTACAAATAAATAGTTTATTTAAATACAAGTAAAGCCCAGATAAATCTTGGGGTAACTAAGTACTATTACAGATCATATAAACACATTATAGAAAAACAGAACACTATGCTTGAAGGTACACAGACCAAAGCATATAACCTAATTTGGAACACCCAACAGTAGTTCTAGGAAAGTCAAAACCAATAGTTCCTTTTAGATTACTTACAGTAATACAAGGTAGTACACCCTAGCTTTTGTACCATGACACTCAACAAGAAATCATATAGTAAGTTAACTGGACAATATACTTTTCAGAATAGTGGAACACTTATTCTAGAAACAGTAAAAACCTATAACTCTGATTCAGGATAAGTTATTCAATGGTCGTTGTGCCTTGGGGTGTAATCTTCAGTTAGTTGCTTTTCAGTTCACAGACTAAGGGAAGCAACAACTCACTTATTTTAGGATAAAGGTTATACTCAAGGTAGGTAAAACCTATTTACTTGCGTAAGGAGCTACCAGCAACCTAAATGGTAAGTATGACCTAGGCAGACTTATTGTGCACAGACTAACAGCAAGTCAGGGGAAGCAAGACACAACAGGAATAATGAAGTGAAACCAACAGAGTACGTTTTGGGAAGAGGGAACCCAATTCCCAGGTGTGGACGTTAACCCATATACTTTCTGTTAGAATGGTGACAGTTTAAGGAAAGTAAGACTTTAGTGTCAGAAACCAGAGGGTGCCTTGCGTACTGATCCCCAGGGATTTGTCATCCAGGTGGCCAGGGCACAGGCCATTGCTGTTGGTTCCAGTTCCTGGGGGTGGACCACTGCGGGAGGATCACCTGGATGAGGGATCCTCGGGAAGTAGGGTAGGGGCATCCAAGGGTGAGACACAGTATCCCCTTTCCTTTCAAACCTCTCATCCATCCTACTGTGCAAGATTTACTGACTTTCCAAACCCCCCAGGTGCTCCTTTGCATGTAAACGCTGGCGAGGAAGAGGGATCAGGAGATTACTGAAAGAAAACTGACTCCTTCCTTTTGACAGCAGACTGTTCCAGTAATGAGGCCAGGCAAAGGCAGGCCTCCCTTTACAACTATGTACACCTAAATCGAATTCCAATCTTAACTTTATTCGGCTGGGAAGGCCATCAAAGTACATCCTAATAAAAAACAATTCTAATACAGAATTGCATTCAACATTTCAAAAAAAGCAAAAACGGTAAAGCCGTACACATTGCCGCCCCCTCCATGAGTGCCCATGAACAGGACTGGAAAGCAAAAGTCACGAGCCACCGAGCCATTGCCTCTGGACACTCCCAGTGCGCCTCGGCCCTAGTGCAGTCAAGTTTGCTCTTGAAAGAGGCCTGTTACTGGAGGGGTCTACTGTGGAACACAGAGGCGTGGACCTACTAACTGTAATGCCGCTTCTCCTTGACCGCCCGTGCCCCTTACATCTTTCCCAGACATCCATTGCCGTGTGGGGATCCCCAAAGACCACTTTGACAATATCAGTGTTGGCTGGAGAATTAGACAGTCTGGTACACCCCAGCAAGGAGTCACTGGATACAAACCCACATTCGCCTACTGCCCGGAACCAATGAAGGCATTTGTTCTGGAGGGCATCGCTTGGTTGTCTAATGGCAGTATGTAGTTTTGGAACACCATGGAGCTGCTACAGCCTTCTGGTTTTTGGGGCTCAGACCGAGACCTCCCTTGCCAGAGGGTAAGGGCACATTTCTTCAAAGGCCTAGACAGACTATAAACATTTTATATATATATTTATATATATATATATATATTTCTGATGTTTGTTAATCTTCTTAGAATCACATGCTGTGCATAGGTCCGACATCCAGTGGTCACTGCGGAGTATTGCATTTTGTTTTTCGTAGTCGAAAAGGGGACGTCGACAACACGTGTCTGAAACACTATCCCTATAGTGACGTGCGTTGTACCCACAATCCCTCACGCGTCGAGGTCCCTCAGATTGTTTTTTTTCCACCCAGCTACTGGTCGCCTTTATGCGGAGCTCCTCGAGAGACATTGCCAAATAGTTTCTTCGACCTTTGGTCGTTTGTTATTAATATCAATAACGTAGATCCCTCCCTCGACGCAGAGCCGTTTCTCCGCCGAGCAAGATCTTCGACAGAAGGACGAACGGAGGAGATCCTTCGGCGCTGCCGAACACGTGGCCTGGCCTCACCGGCCATACACAGTAGGGAGAGTGGGGCTTTGTGGTCTTTCTTTAAGAATGCCTTTCTCTTTCCCCTCCCTCTCTTTCGAGGTTGTAGTCACACCTATTACCCTCAGCTATGGAGACGAGGCCATTTAGGTTTTGCCCGCTTTGCAAGGGTAAATATACCTGGAAGGATAAGCACAAATGGTGCAACCGTTGCTTACCCCTCGATCACCAGGAGGACGACTGTGCGGCCTGTAAATTACTAAAGCCCAAAACTCTAAAGGACCGCAGGGTCAAAAGGTGGGCGGCCTACGCCATGTCTAGGCCTGACTCCTCGCCCGCTGCCGCCGAGTGTGACGAGGACAGTGACTACACGGCCCCCGTAACGGAGGCTGTAGACCTCTCAAAGGAGCGTTCACGCTCCTCGTCGTCCGTCCCCGGCCCCGACAAGCCCGGCTCACGCCCATCTTATGGGGAAGAACACCCCGGCGACAAGGATGCACACAGAAAAACACAAAAGCACACACCCCCAGGCACACATTCGTCGAAGACGAAGACAGCCATAGCGCCAACGGGGACGCCGGGCCCACTGACGTCTTCCACCGACCGTAAGGGTCGTCAGCCCTCCCCGCCACCGCGACAGGCGACTGGGCACTCTAAAAATAAGGGCGCTAACACCAAAATTTCCGGCGACGCGCATCGCAAGAGCGCTCACGTTGCCACCAAGGACTCGACGACCAAGGACTCGACGACCAAGGACTCGACGACCAAGGACTCGACGACCAAGGACTCGACGACCAAGGACTCGACGACCAAGGACTCGCGCGCATAGCATCCAAGGACGGCCAAAGACGTACGGCGAGTGAAACGCCGAAAACCGCTCACAAGGCCAAAGATACGCCAAAGACGCCGGAAAACAGATCAGGCCAGTTCCTGACGCCGTCAGAAGGCCCTAGCCAGCAAGAAGGCTACTCAGAAGGCGAAGGCTCTCTTTCTTCGACGTTATGGGACAGAACCAGACAATTACAGGAGGAAGAAACCCCCTTTTCTTTCCCAGACCGTCCTGGCCGACCTCAGTGGACCTTTGAAAAGGGTCCAGACCTGTATGGACAAACTAGATAGGTTCATGTCCATTCCAGAAGACAGGGCACCCACGAGACCAAGGGAGGCACCCCTTGAGAGTCCAAGGGCTAAATACCAGAAGTTTTATAACCCCATACAGGAGGACATAAACTCTTACAATCCCACTGAGGAAGACACCTTTTCCAAGAGGAAGATGAGTTCACCTATGTTGAGGACCAACAAGAAGAGGAAGGTTTTCACGAGGAAACTAACCTATGTGAGGAAGGATTCCAGGAAGACACAGGTGAGGGCGACCAAAATCCCTGGCAGTCACCGGCTAGGTCGACTGACACAGGCAGTAGCAGTATAGTCATCAGGTCTACTGAAACTACACCAGTCAGGAACCCTTCGCATGTCGATCAACCCACCTTCAATGCACTGCTGAAGAAGGCAGCAGCACATTTCGAAATCGAAACTGGGGACGTCACCCCAGACACGGATTTTGTGGAGAGGATTATGAAAGAAAACCCCCCCCCCCACTAGCCAGGTTATACCTATCCTCGCCTCAGTTAAGAGAGGTATTACACCTTCTCTTTCCACGCCTGCATTGGTGAGAGGGGTCAATCCGAGGATTGAGAAACTGTTCTCTCCCTCTCAATCAGACCCATTATATATTAAGGGTCACTCAATCCCGGACTCCCTGGTCGTGACCAACACCAGGAAAAGGGCAGGAGTCCCACTATCTACTAGCGAGGCACCCCCAGATAAAGAGGGGAAGAAGCTGTATGCCCTAGCCAAGAGAATCACCACCTCTGCAGCATTCTCTACCAGAATCGCCAATAATAATACCCTATTGGCAAGCTACGCCGATGCTCAATGGGCGAAGCTCAGAGCGGACATCAAAGAAGCTCCCGAACCCCTAAGGACTTGTTTAATGGCTACAGTTAACGAGGGCTCTCTGGTCAATCAAAGCATCGTCAAGAATA
The DNA here is from genome assembly GCF_040938575.1 of Ambystoma mexicanum. Classification (NCBI taxonomy): domain Eukaryota; kingdom Metazoa; phylum Chordata; class Amphibia; order Caudata; family Ambystomatidae; genus Ambystoma; species Ambystoma mexicanum. The sequence continues at coordinate 106,016,641 of NC_090938.1, read as the reverse complement.
CCCTCGATGCAGCAGAGACGGCTGGCCGCACTTTGGTACAAGGAATTTTACTGAAGCGTCATGTCTGGCTTCGCAATTCCGGATTTAAGGCGGAAACACAAGCGTCCCTTATTAATAAACCCATAGAGGAGTCCAACCTCTTTGGGAGAGCAGTGGATGACGCGCTGGAGAACGCGAAGAAAGAATTTGATACAATAAAGACCTTAGACCAAATCTCTAAACCTCCTAATAGGCGGGGATTTGGTAATAAACGCTTTTTTCGTGGTCAACGCCAGCAACAAAATCAACAGTACTCTGCCAGCAACTACCAGATTAATAGCGGCCAGTACAATCAGAGGGGTCAATGTCGTGGCAAGGGAAGAGGCCGGGTTTCCACCCCAGAGGCTCCCAAGCCAACAACACCACCAAGTGACGCTAAGATTCGTGTCCCCTCCCATGCAACGCCGGTCGGGGGCCGGTTAACATCCTTTCTTCCAGCATGGGAGGGAATAACATCAGACCGCTGGGTACTTTCCACAGTAGCCCGCGGCTACTGTATAGAGTTAAACAGTTCCCCAACATGCAGACCCCCGAGGGGACGCCGCATGACACCAGAACACCTCGCCATCCTTCTCCAAGAAGTGGACCAACTGCTGGAAAAAGGAGCCATAGAGGTCGTGCCTCTATCTCAGGTAATGGAAGGTATTTATTCAGTGTACTTCCTTGTACCCAAAAAGGATCTAACCATGCGCCCTGTATTAGATCTGCGCCCAGCGAACAAGTTTGTCAAACCCCAGAAATTTCGTATGGTGACCTTACAGGAAGTGATCCCACTGCTATCACAGGGAGATTACATGACAACACTGGACATGAAAGATGCATACTTTCATATTTTAATGTTGCCAGCGCACAGAAAATACCTCAGGTTCATGATAGAGGACAAACACTACCAGTTCAGAGTGCTACCCTTCGGCATAGCATCTGCACCAAGGGTATTCACGAAAGTACTGGCAGTGGCAGCGGCCCACCTGCGCAGGTTATCCATCCCAGTATACCCTTACCTCGACGACTGGCTCATAACAGGGGATTCTTACGAGACATGCTTTTCAAACACCCAAAAGACTGTAGACCTTTTGTTCCAACTGGGCTTCTCCATCAACGAGAAGAAGTCCAGCTTAGACCCCAGCCAAGTCAAACAATTCCTAGGGGCTCTAATTCGAACAAAGGACGGCGTCGTCTTCCCCTCCAACGAGAGGGTCCAAAACATGCTGTTTCAGATCCCCCAATATGTGGCAGGTCGAGAGGTGACGGTGCGCAAAGCGATGCGATTGCTAGGAATGATGGGGTCGTGTATTTATTTGGTACCTCACGCGCGCCTGCGCCCAATGGAAGAGTGGCTCAACAGCCAGTGGTGTCAGGCCAGCGGACAATGGGACGATCTAGTGGTGGTCTCGCAAGCCTTGGTTCTCTCACTACGGTGGTGGACAAAGGAAAACCTGATAATATGGAAACCCTTTGCCACACCCGCGGTGGAGGCCACTCTAACCACGGACGCATCCCTCACAGGATGGGGGGCTCACCTATCCCATCAGACTGCTCACGGAGTGTGGACCCTGAACGTAGCATCCAAGCACATAAACCTACTGGAGCTACTGGCGGTGTTCAAAGCACTAAAAGCCTTCCAGGGACACCTACAAGGGAAGACAGTGATGGTCCTTACAGATAGCACCACAGCCATGTACTACATCAACAAGCAGGGGGGCACCCACTCTCCAGGATTGTCCAAGCTGTCCCAGAATATATGGAAGTGGGCTCTCAGACACATGTTCCTACTGTCACAACACGTACCAGGGGAACTCAATCTGCTAGCAGACAAACTCAGCAGAGACTTCCCCCTGCCCGAAGAGTACGAATGGCAATTGCACGAAGACATCGTCTTAGACGTCTTCACGCAATGGGGATTCCCGGAAATAGACATGTTCGCAACTCTGGAGAACTCACAATGCCAAAGTTACGCCTCCAGGTACCCCCAAAACCAGTCCAAGGGGGAACGGTCTGTCGATTCAATGGTCAGGGAAATTTGTTTACGCCTTTCCCCCGACTCCCCTTCTCAACAAAGTGGTGCACAAGATGCACCAGGAGCAGGTTACCATGATACTAGTGGCCCCAGTGTGGGCCCGGCAGCCATGGTTCGCTCACCTGATGGAGAGGTCCCTATCTCCCCCAGTGAAACTTCCCTGCCCGTACAACATGCTCTCACAGGACAAGGGCAGGACACTGCATCCATGCCCTCAGACCATGAACTTAGCAGCCTGGCTCCTGAGATCATAGAATTTGGACATCTACAACTCCCGCAGAGATGTATAGACATCCTCAGGGAAGCCAGAAAACCTAATACTCACCACTGCTATTCTAGCAAATGGAAAAGATTTGTCATCTGGTGTAGAGGTAAGAGCATCAACCTGGTTGACTGCTCTCCCACAAACATTGTTCTGTACTTGACCCATTTACTGGATTCAGGTCTAGTGTTCAATTCCATTAAAGTCCACCTGGTGGCACTGTCTGCATACACCACTTCCCAACTTAGTGTCGTGGTGGAAGATACCAGTTATCAAGGCCTTCATGGAGGTGGTAAAGAGAATACACCCTCCGATAGCTAACCCAGCTCCCGGATGGGACTTAAATGTGGTACTTTCTAGACTCATGGGCCCTCCTTTTGAACCCATGCACAAGGCAACTCTTAAAGACCTCCCTCTTAAGACTGCTTTCCTAATAGCTATCACCTCCATTAGGAGAGTAAGTGAACTACAGGCTCTTTCTGTTCTAGACCCCTTCGTAACAGTTCACAAGGATAAGGTGGTTCTACGCACACACCCAAGGTTTGCACCAAAATTCATCTAGAAATTCCATGTAAACCAGTCAATAGAACTACCAACGTTCTTTCAAAACCCTTCCAGCTTGGGAAAAAAAAAGTCTGCATACACTAGATGTACGCAGAGCGGTCATGTTCTACATGGAAAGAACCAGACCACTGAGAAAGACTAATCAGTTCTTTGTCTCGGTGGCAGCAGGAAGAGAAGGAGATGCAGTTTCAAAGTCCACTATATCTAGATGGATTGTTCAATGCATCACTCTCTGTTACACTCTTGCTAAGAGAGAACTACCCTTCAAGCCAAGAGCACATTCCACTCGAGGCACTGGGGCTTCCATAGCGTTCATTGCAAATATTCCCCTTGAGTCCATCTGCAAAGCGGCTACCTGGAGTTCTGTGCACACCTTTACAAAACACTACTGTCTAGATGCACACTCTAGATCTGACTCCCAGGTGGGACAGGCAGTATTAAGACCTTTTCTCTACTGTTCCTTCTCATAACCCACCGCCAACTCCGGGTACTGCTCGCTAGTCTATGCACAGCATGTGATTCTAAGCAGATTAACAAACATCAGAAGACAATGCATTACTTACCGTAAAAGCATTTCTGAAGGTTGTATCTGCTTAGATTCACATGCGCCCACCCTTCCTCCCTGCTCGGATGGAAGGAACATAGACATCTTTCTACATCTCTCTCTTTTCTGTACTCACTCACGTATAGAAGGCTCCCTCAGGGCAGAAAAAATACAAACAGAGGGACCTCGACGCGTGAGGGATTGTGGGTACAACGCACGTCACTATAGGGATAGTGTTACAGACACGCCTTGTCGATGTCCCCTTTTCGACTACGAAAAACAAAATGCAATACTCCGCAGTGACCACTGGATGTCGGACCTATGCACAGCATGTGAATCTAAGCAGATACAACCATCAGAAATGCTTTTACAGTAAGTAATGCATTGTCATATATATATATATATATATATATATATATTACAAAAGGTGAAATTTGTCAAACTAGGTTGTATATTTATACCCTAAATACTGAGAAATGTATACATTTGTAAACTGAAAACTGGATGCGCGGGACCCCTCTCCACTCAAGCTAGATGCCCCTTTCTCGGGGTTATCATTTAATTAGCCATTTTGTGTGTTATACAACTTTATTGGTTTTTCAGAAAAAATGTGGGTATTCAAATTTTATGCAACGACAACTGATGTTGATGAGAATATATTAGCATTGTTTATTTTTAAACCTCAGAAATAGTGTTTTACTTGATTTTTCAGTTTACAAATGTATACATTTCTCAGTATTTAGGGTATAAATATACAACCTAGTTTGACAAATTTCACCTTTTGTAATATATAGATCTGTTTATAGTCTGTCTAGGCCTTTGAAGAAGAGGTGTCTGTCCTCGAAACACGTCGCAATTTGAAAGCAGACTACTGGCAACATTTTTCAATTTGTTTCATTTCTGTAATAATATTGTGATTGTTTTTGTCTTTGTATCTAATTTGCAATCTAAAACAAAATGTATACACTTGTGTTTTTCAAAACTTGCTATGTTTGATAATCTTTATTTACATTCATAAATGACTGTCTTTAGGCCATAGTAGTTGGTTTATCCAACACATAACAGTGTGCAGGGGACTGGAGGGTTCAAAGTTTGAATCTTCTCCTTCTTTATTTGTGGAGGTCTTGTGCCAGGATCTCAGTTCCTCCCCCGCACCTTAAATTAAATTGAGAATATTACCTACTATCTTCAAAAGTTCACCACATTAGGAGTGCACCAATTTCGGAATCTTGTTTGTAAAGGGGCCAGTGCCAGAGAAGAGCCCAGAGGTGGGGTCGACTTCGAGATACCCAGGGAGGTCCTCTCAAATCAGTTAGCCAAGGTGTCCAGAAGGTTGGCAGTGGCCACAGGGTCAATACCTCCCCTCCAGGGATTAGCAGGTTTACAGGGGACGCATGTTCATCCGGAAAGGGGGATGCCAGATCAGTCGCAGAGCCACTGGTGTTCCCTGAGGGCCGTGGTGGAGCCCCTACCTGTGAGTTATAAGCACAGGGTAGCTTGGAGGTAGGCCCCCCCAGCCCCTCTGGATCTCCCTCTTTGCCGTAAACAGCGGCCGAAGCTGGGGCTGTTTGCAAAGTTCCAAAGGGAGCAAAACAACCCCCCAGGGGATGGCATGCAACTTTACCTAAGATTTCAGCCTCTTGACCTGAATCGGTGAGAATCTTTCCAGGTCCCAGTGGACGCCCCATCCCTTTGCGCCTCACTGCCAAGATCTTCAGTTGAGATTTGGGTTCAAGCTCTTTGAGAGTTTGTAGGCTGGACAAGAGGACGGATTTAGACAGGAAGAGTGGGGAGAACGGTGAAGAAAGTTGGGGGTCCATTGATATAATGGGTTTGCAGCTTGAAGCTCCCCATCTGCCCTTTTATCCAAAGTTGATGCAGCCTGTTGGGGGCTCCCCTTCACCCCACCGCCCCTCCAAACAAGCCCCCTTTTCTGTTCCTGCACACCTTACTTAAAGTCCAGCCTAGCAGGTCAGCGGGAACACCATGCAGAGCCGCCAACACCACACGCCCTTGTCCCGTGGACTTCACCCTGCGGGCCGGTGTGGGACCAGAAGAAGCCAAGGGGGCATGGCCAAAGTCTGGCGGGGTAAGTATGGAGGCCCTCCTGGGCCAGTTCAGTGAAGGAAGAGTAGTGGGAGCAGGACCCAACACCCCAGGACCTCTCCCAGGAAGTAGAAAAGGTAGAAAACAAAGGCAAAATTTGAGCAAGTCTGGGAGGCTGGAAGGTGCCGGGAAGCTGGAGAAAGACCAAGCAAGCTGCATGTTAGGCAGAAACTTGTGTAGTTCCCTCTGGGACCACTGCAAAAGATTTAGGACTACAGGTGTTTGGCAGTAAACCCACTTGGTAGCAGTCTGTACCACACAGATTCACTTGGTAGCTGTGGCTGAGCAGTCAGACTTCCCTCAAGAAGAGTTAGGCAGTATACAGAGTATTCACAATAGGTCAAGAGAACACAGTAGAACAAGTAAACACTGACCAGGGCTTGGTGTAAAAGAGATATAATTATTTATTTAAAACCACATCTAGAAAAACGCACAGACACTAATAGTAAGCAATTCAAAAACACGGTCACTAAAAGATATACACTCCCTTAAAAGAGTATTAGACAAGTCTTAAGTAAAGCCCCACTTATTTTCAGACAGTGGTGAGCGCTTAATGTAGATGGCACTCTAATAATTCGTTTTAAAAAAAGGGAGAGAAGAGTAGAGAACAAGTTGAAACAGATCCCAACACTTATCAGAACATACGAAGAGAGGAAGGCAAAGTAAAACCATGAAGTTCTAGTTGAAGAGGCCGGATCCACTTTCAGAGGATCCAAACGAAATGTGTCCAAGGTCACACGGTTGCAGTGCACAAAAGTCTTGTAAAGGTTCAAAAATGAGTTGGACCAAAGAAAGGGACCAGTTGGAGGGTCAAGGCGGCCAGCCCAGTCCAGAAGGTTAAGGGGTTATAATTACCTTGTAGCAATCTTTAGAAAGGGAGGCCTGGCGGACACGGTACCTTAAAGTGGTGAGAACACTCCAGCGGGGCAGTTGTTCCTGGCAGCGGATGCAAGTTGGTGCTTCGTCCGGGGGAAGAGAGGATCTCGTCGTGGAGGAAGACAGGAGTCTGTTGCACTGCCAGGGAAGAAACCAGCCACAGAGTTTCTCAGGTACAAGGAGCGGTCCGGTGATTCGTGGTTCAGTGGCGAGTGGCTATCCGGCTGCCGGGTTGCTTGGCACGGGCAGTTCGACCACAAACCGGGCTGGGGTGCGATGAAAGAAAGGTAAACTGGTTATGCCCACCAGTCAGGGGAAGAAGCCTCTCCAGCCGGGAGATCTTCTCTGGCGGCGGGAAGTGGTAAGTCGGTTCTGCAGGGCTCCACCGGTGGTGTCGTGGTAGATCGGCTCAGCTTCTCCCTCGTCGGATTCTCAGGTCCTGTGGCGACTTCTGAAGTTCCAGTCCCCAAAGCCCTGCTTTTATGCAGCAAACCCCCATTCACTCAGCCTAGCTGTCACTCAAAACATGCTAAGTGGTGAGCCGGCCGGCTCACCACTTGGGCCAATCACACAAGAGTGCGACTTGAGTTACCAAGGTAACTCGGTCCAGGATGCCTCAACCCTCTCCCACACCCCCTGTGGTACCCAGACAGAGTGGAACCACTTTTGGAGGCTTCTGTGGAGAAGCCAGCCAAAAAGTGGAACAAAGGGCTCGACTTGGGTTGGAGTCACAGAAGAGAACACAAACGCCGTTTTAGGATAGAGTCTTCGAGGCTATGAGAATTAAATAATTAAAGTTGGTAGCCTCGAACAATGGGAAAATCCCATAGGAAAATATTCGCTGTCGAACATAAAAAGTAGTTTCCACTGCCACCAGCCAAAACTCGATCAGGGGGGACGGAGACGTGCCCCTTCGACTAACAGACCCCGGGGCAATCGAATTGCCCCGACCAGTATGTCCACAATATGATGGTTTGTGCTGGTTTCTGTTAATAAAATGGGTCTAGTAAAGCCAATGGTGACTTTACATGCCCTGGGAGACAGTAGTCAGTCCCAGGGTATGGAGTCTATGGTGGGGTGTCACTATGACACCCCTGTGTTACTGCACGGAGGGTGCTGTGTAACACACATAGGAAAAACACATGAGACCCTATGGAGTAAAGGACCCCATAGCCCATAAAACACATTACCAGTCAAAGGAATACCATACATCATGTCCAAGAGTGGGAGAAAAAAGTCTCACTCTTGGCAGGAGGAAAAAAACAAACTCCAGAAATCCAGCAAAGCTGCTGGGGGCCTCACTAGGTTAGGAAATTCAGCCTAACGAGAGAATTCTCCCTAACACTGCAGAGGCCCTGGGAGACCTCTAGGAGGAGAAAAACCCCAAACACTGGCCCAGTTACCTGGGAGGAGACTGCAGTGTGCCGAGGGAACTGTACCTCCAGAAGGCAAGACCAGGGACAATTAGGGTTGCCTGGTAGTACCCACAGCAGAACTCCTCCTGTGGGTCAGGCAGGCAAACCCAGGTCTTTGATGGGCAAGCTGAGAGACCCTGAGCTCAGTTCAATATCCCATTTTAGCCCCTACCTCTCCCAAAGCCATGGAATGCTGTTTTAGGAAGCTGTGAAGTGGGAGCAAATTCCTTAGTGCATGCTGGGGCTGGGCGTCCAAAGACAATTATTTCAAGAATTGTGACTTTTGAGAAGAGGCTCAAGCCTGACTGAGGGAAGCCTTCGGTATGAACTGTGCTGCAGGAGAGAAGGCTCAAGCCCGATCGAGGGAAGCCTTCATTGTGAATTTAAAGAACTTTTGGCGAGCGATGCAAAGCACACGAAGCAGCAGGTCTTCTAAGCTGCAGCTGAACCCAGGACGAGAGACATAGCAGCAGCGATTGGGTGCAAGGAGGGAGAACCCCTTGACCCTTGCCACAGAAAATCGTGAAACTCTTAGAAACTGGAAAATAGCAAGCAACCAGCCCAGCTGGGAGAATGAGATGCTGCCGAGTGTGTTTGAAGTATCCGTGGCCTTCCTGCCCGACTGAGTGACAGAGGGAGGAGCTAAAGCTGCTGGGGAACCGTCTTTGGCTCCGGGGCCGAAACTGCCAAGTTAAACCCTCCTCCCAGCCTGTGAGTGAAGGAAGCGAAGAGATACTGGTCTGGAAGGAAAGGGAGGGTGTGAGCGCCAACAGTGTTGCGAGAAGAAATGGAAATGGAGTGTTCAGGAAAAGACGCAATTGAAGGTCAGATGGTGAGAATGGTGAAACAAAGGTAACCCTTTGAACTGTGTGAAGAGGGACATAATCACAGAGTGATACGACATCCGTGAATGCCCAATCGAAGGTCTATGACAAGGTTATCTCCAATGTAACCGTGAAAGTGGAAGGATTTCAAAGTGGTCCTGCGAGAGTCTGTGACAAAGTCCATGGCACATTCGAAAGTCTTCGATGAAATGAAGAAAGGAACTTTGATAAAGTGACAATTTGGCTTGCACACGATTGAGGGGAGCCTACAGTGCTGAGAGATGGAAGGCCAAACCTGACGGAGGCAGACCCAGGGTGGATGCCCCACCAAATAGTTGAAAGTAAAGAAAAGAATTTTGTGGAATGGAAACCATTTACGAGAACCAAGGCATTCTACGGCAAAGAACTTTTTGTAGATCCCACAGAAGACTGCCTTGAGAAGGTCCTGACTTCCTGACAAGACTGGGCAGAAATCAGTCAAAGTGTGCTGTGCTGGAGTCATCCGCCTTGTCCCATGCTAAAAACATGGGGAAGGGAGATCAATGGCCTAAACAGCTTAACTTTTGATTTTGTGAACACGCCCGTGAGGGTTGGACTGTTCCTTCACTCCACCTCCGTTCCTATCTACTGTAGGATCCCAGGCCATACTAAAATCTTCTGTGAATATTATTTCCCCACTTGCAAAATCTTCCAACTTGCTAATGACTTCCTGCAAATGTCCCTTGTCCTGTATTAGGCGCATACACCGTTGCCAAGGTAATTAATTTGTTTCGTTTGCAGCAGCACAAGGAGATATCTTCCCTCCTTATCCGCTACATATCGGCCAAACTAATGGCAGAAGTGAAAGGAATAGAGGTGGGATCTATATCTGTCGTATCATGCCTCCCTTACAGTTCAGTTTAGGGCTAGGGGGCCGGATGTTGGGCTCTGGGCTTGGACGTTCCCCACACAATTATTGCACAGTGAAGAAACGGCTGAGGAAAAATAATTAAAATAGAGTATTTCTCTATTAATGGTAATTAGTCGGTCTCTCCAAAGGGAACATGGGATGCTTACGAAGTTGTGATATGAGGAGAACTTATTGCACTTAAAATTGTGCGGTAGAAACAAGCGGGCCAAGATAGAAATGGAACTGGAGTCTTAAATCAGGGATACCCAAATGGCTGTAGTTAAACATAGAACAAGGGCTTTGTCCATTGGATTGAAGGAGTTGAATAGTCGGCTGAATAGATTGCGGACTCGGAGAGCAGAGAGATCTTTGCTTCTAACGAAACAAAGATATTATGTTCATGCTAACAAAACAGATACATTGTTGGCCCGACAGTTGAAGGGAATGGAGGCTGCAAAGCTGATAGAACGAATATCACAGCCCGATGGGTCAATAGTTACTGGGACGGAGGAAATGACCGAAACTGTTTCACAATTCTATGATTTATTGTACGCATTTAGTCACCCTGAATATCTAGAGATACATTATATGGGTGAGATGAATATGCCTAAAATAACAATCGAGGAACTAGAGAATCTAGATAGAGTAATTAGTAAGGAGGAGGAGGAGGTGCTACCAGCAATAAGGGTGTTACCAATAAACAAAGCTCCAGGCCCTAATGGGTTTTCAGCAATTTTTTTATAAGAAATATGCGAGACAGTTGGTCCCGATATTGAGGGAATTATTTAATATGATAGGGGTCAAAGGGGCCGTCACACCAACTATGTCTGAGGCAAAGGTGGTGGTTTTTGGAAAGCCTGGAAAAGACCTGACAAAATGTAGGTCATATAGACCCATTGCCCTGTTAAATATTGACGCAAAGCTGTTTACTAATATATTGTCAGCAAGATTAGCTCAGCTCCTCCCTGATTTGATACATATGGATCAATCAGGGTTTATATTGGATAGACAGACTTCGGATTACATTAGTTACCCATTCAATTGAAAAAGTTAACATTAAACAGAATCCCGCAGTTTGTGTATTTAGATGCCAGAAAGGCATTTGATTGCGTAGAATGCCTTTTTTTATTTTTTGTAATGGAACAGATGGGAATGGAGGGCTAAGTTTATTCGGATGGTGCAGGCAAACTATCAAGCTCCCATGATTCGGTTGGCAATTAACAATCAAGTGTCTCGTAGTATAAAAGTAGCAATGGGCACCCGACAGGTGTGCCTGCTTTCACCACTCTTATATACTATATATCTATTTTTAAAAATTGGAGAGAAAGGATCATAAGGTTGCGGGTTTCGCAGATGATATGCTGTTGACACTGAAGGAACCTGAATGATCGATACCAGCATTGTTGGAGTTGGCTGAAGTAGAAAGAGTAGCATGTCTTAAGGTTGATATGGGGAAATCAGAGCGTTTGAAATTGGGTTTATCCACGCACCAGAAGGACTCTTTTCTTCTATTCGCCGTTTAAAGTGGCGGATAATTTTATTCGATATTTGGGGATTAGTATAACAAAGGTTTCCCAGTTCTTCGATAGTAATTACCCGCAATTATTGCAGCACGTGAAGGGAGACCTAGGGAATTGGACGCTGTTACAAATTTTCATGGTTAAGTAGGATTGCCATTATCAAAATTGTTACCCTTGTTATGTTATTTTGCATTTATATAGCGCCTTACATACCATTGGTATGGTCTGAAAGTGCTGGTAGGTTGAACGCCCTTGGGAACCGAAGTTCTCGTCAGTAGAGAGAGTCAAAGGTGCATGTGTGCAGCTGGTGCGGTATTCGTGTAATAGCTGCTTCTTAGCGGTAGGTGTGGTGGTTGAGAGATCAGGAGTATGTGTTTGTTCTGGCAGGATTTATCCAGGCCGAATGTGGCTGCGTTAGGCCTGAGGAGAACGCCTGGCTGGGGGGTGTGTAACCAGAAGTGCTTACTTAGAGTGATGGGGAGTGAGCGGCGGATGTTAGTATGATAAAAGGTATACTGAATGGTGTCATACTATCACTGTGTTCTAGTTAAGTGGTGGTGTAAAGAGGAGAGTAAGCGTGGTGGTGTGATATGATGGGTTATATGCTCTTTCAAACGTTCCCTGCATTCCAAACCATATAATGTGCGTCACGCAATTCTATGCGCTCTAGTCCATTCCATGTACTCTTATTCATTCCATGCACCCCAGTCTGCTCCACACACCATTATGCTCGACGCACTCATGCACTCCAGTCCGCCCCGCGCACTCCATTCCACCCCACATACTTTAGTCTGCCCCATGCATACACTCTTGTCTGGCCCGCGCATGCACTTCTGTCGGCCCCGCGCATGCACTTCTGTCGGCCCCGCGCATGCACTTCTGTCGGCCCCGCGCATGCACTTCTGTCGGCCCCGCGCATGCACTTCTGTCGGCCCCGCGCATGCACTTCTGTCGGCCCCGCGCATGCACTTCTGTCGGGCCCCGCGCATGCACTTCTGTCGGGCCCTGCGCATGCACTTCTGTCGGACCCCGCGCATGCACTTCTGTCGGCCCCGCGCATGCACTTCTGTCGGCCGTGTGCATGCATTCCTGTCTGCCACTCGCACTCAAAACTGCTCTATTTACTCCACTCCATTTTGTGTACTCGAAGTTGTTTTATGTACTCCATCCACATATTTTGTCCGTACACTCGCACACGCATGCACTCTGCTCTCATTCGTTCTACATACTCAGTTGCTCTATGCAACTCGTCCGCTCTACGCAGCACGTCTGTTCCCTCGAAGCACTTGTTCACTCCGCTCTAGGCACTCATTTGTTTTATGGCCTCACACGCACTATGCATTCACCTGTTTTACGCACTCGTCCCCTTCTACGCACTCGTCCCCTTCTACGCATTCAACTCATCTGGTCCCTGCACCCATCTGCTCTAGGCACTCGTGCTTTCCATGCATTCAACTCATCTGGTCCCTGCACCCATCTGCTCTAGGCACTCATCCCCTTCTACGCACTCGTGCTTTCCATCATTCAACTCATCTGGACCCTGCACCCATCCGCTCTATGCACCCATCCGCTCTATGCACCCATCTGCTCTAGACACTCATCTGCTCTAGGCATTCGTGCTTTCCACGCATTCAACAGCAATATGCGCTCATCAGCCCTATAAAATCATTTGCTAATGTGCAGTAATCCTGCTCTGTACACTCGTCCGCCCTGTACACTTGTCCGCCCTGCATTTCGGTACTCATCGGCTCTGCCCACTTGTCCGCCCTGCATTTCGGTACTCATCGGCTCTGCCCACTTGTCCGCTCTGCATTTCGGTACTCATCAACTCTGCCCACTCATGCATTCTTCCACTTGGCGTATTCATCTGTTCCACACGCTTCATCCATTCTAACTATTTCATCCACGCCATTCACTTTGTTCGCTCCTCATGCATTATGTCCATTTTGGCAGTTTGTCTCTTTACCGTTTCCCTATGATTTATTCTTTACTTGTTTGATTCTGTTTGTCCTTCTAGTTTATATTCGGGTTATTAGCTGTCAATTTCTCGCATCAGGTAGTTTGTTGGATTGGTGTCAAAGCGATGCTGTTAGTCTGTTTGGGTTAGTTTTGGTACCGGTTGGTTTTAGGGGAAGGGCCAGGTTTTCAGCAGTTTGCGGAAAGACGTTAAATCCTCAGGTGGATGTGGGGTGGGAGCGAGTTCCACAGGGTGGGGGCAAGGCTGAGAATGATGATCCACCCAACCTGACTGAGTTTGTCTTGAGTATGACTAGGAGGCCGGCTGAGCTTGATCTTGGGGTGCGTCGAGGGTGATAAAGTTTTAGCTTGTCTTGAAGATATTGAGGTCCGGTTTTATGCAGTGCTCGATGGGCAATGCATAAGGTTTTGAAAGTCACCCTTCGGGCTACTGGAAGCCAGTGAAGCGTCTTAAGGGCTGGGGAGATGTGGTCTCTTGGGCCAAGCGCAAGTAGCATTTTGGCTGCTGCGTTTTGTGCCCTTTGGAGTTTATTCAGTTGGTACGCGTGGACTCCGAGGTATAGGGGGTTTGCATAGTCCAGTCTTGATATAACGATTGATTGGGCCGCAGAGAGTCTGTTGGGAAAGGAGAGATATGGAAAGATGCGCCTAAGAGTTTTAAAGTGGTAGTGGCAGGACTTTGAGACGTTGTTGACTTGGCGCGAGAGTGTTAGGTCAGAGTCAAGGGTGCATCCAAGATTTTTTACTTAGTTGCAGGGGGTCGGTGACTTGCCCATGGCCGGTGGCCAGAGTAGTGGGTGCGGAAGATCATCAGAGTTGCCACATACCATGATTTCCATTTTGGAGGGGTTTGGAGTGGCTTTGGGTCATCCAGAGTTCTATGTCGAGGAGGCAGGAGGCCAGGTCAGGTCGGGAGTTGGGTTTTGAGTTCATTAGTTTTAAATTAGTTGTGTCTTTAGCGTAGTTGTAACATAGGATGTTGTGTGAACGAATTATTGGTGGGAGGGTGATAAGGTAGAGATTGAATAGGAGGGCGGATAGGCATGCTCCTTGTGGGACTCCCGTGTCGACTGGTCGGGCTTGGGAGGTATAGGTGGAGAGTATCGTTATTTGGTACCAATCTTTGAGGAATGAGGCTATCCATTTAAGAGCGGTTCCACGAATTCCTAGGGAGTGTAGGCGGTCTAGGAGGAGTGAGTGATTGTGTCAAAGGCGGCAGATAGGTCAAGAAGGATTAGTGCTGCGTGTCCTGCAGAGTGTGCTGTCATTTTAAGGTTATCCCAGATTGAGTTTAGGGTGGTTTCAGTTCCGTGACGGTCTCTGAAACCTGATTGTGCGGGGTCTAGGAGATTGTTGGCTTCGACAAAGGCATTTAGTTGGGAGTAGGCGGACCGGTCAATGAGTTTGGCATGAAATCTGGTGTTTGAGATCGGGCAGTAGTTTTTGGGCTCAAGTGGGTCAAGGGAAGGTTTTTTAATTAGCGGTTTGACATGAACCGTTTTGAATGCGTCGGGAAAGATACCGAAGAAGGGAGGCATTTATGATGTATCTTGGTTGTTCTCCTGCACAGGTGGAAGCAAAATCTCTTTGAGGGTTGTGGCCGGGCAACAGTCCAGCGTTGAGCCAGATGGTTTGCGGGCAGATGGGAGTTTGAGAAATTGCTCTAGTGATATTGGACTAAAGGATTCGAACGTTGGTTGCGTAGTGGTCGCAGCTTGTGGGTTGGCCGATATTGGGGGGGGGGGGGGGGAAGAGTATTGCCTGGTGGATGTAAAAGAGCCAGTTTGGTGGCTAGAGTATTTGTTCTTTCGAGAGCCGTGTTGTAAAAGTGGAGGGAGAGTGAGTCGTACAGTGATTGTGAGGGGCTTGGGACGGTCGTGGTGAAAGCCGGTTTGGTGAATTCAGAGATGATTTTGTGGAGTTCTTTACATGCGTTTTTGCAGTTTAGGATTCAGGAGTTGTAGTGGGCTTTTTTTGCTTTCCGGATTTCAGCCTTGTACTGATGGGTGTCGGGCCAAGGTGGCCCTGCTCTCCTTGGTTTTCTTTCTGCCATTTGCGTTCTAGGTATTTATATAGTTGTTTAGTGGTCTTCAACTCAGGAGTGAACCATTTGGGGAAGAGGCCACGGCGGGTTGATGGTTTGCAAGGGGGTGTGAGCCGCATCAGAGATGCGTTGAGCCATGAGTCAAAGGCGTCAGTGGTTCGTTGTTTGAGTTGGCAGGTAGGTGGTGGAGACTGGAGGAGCGTGTCGGCTAGGTCCGGGACGATAATTAGTTTTTTCAGCATTTGCGTAGATTCAGAGGTTCAGATTTGAGTACCAGAAGGGGGTCGGGTGAGCGATTGGCGAACGAGAGGATGAAGTGATCGGGGTGGTGGGGGGGGCACACATTTAAATTCAACTTTCACACAGAGGCTATTGGGCTCACTTCTAAATTCGATTTCTGAATGTACTTCTAAATTCAACTTTCAATGAGCGGCTATTGGGCACTCTTCAAATTCAATTTTCACAGAGAGGCTATTGGGACATTTCTTAACTTCTTAAATTCACTTCTTAAATTCAACTTTCACAGAGAGTCTATTGGGCAACATTTAAATTCAACTTTCACACAGAGGCTATTGGGCACACTTCTAAATACAACTTTCACAGAGAGGCTATAGGGCGCACTTCTAGATTCACAGAGAAGCTAATGGGCACACTTCTAAATGCAACTTTCACAGAGTGGCTATTGGGCACACTGCTAAATTCAGAGGCTATTGGGCACACTTCTAAATGCAACTTTCACAGGGTGGCTATTGGGCACACTGCTAAATTCACAGAGGCTATTGGGCACACTTCTAAATGCGACTTTCACAGAGGCTATTGGGCACACTTCTAAATGCAACTTTCACGGGGTGACTATTGGGCTATTGTGAGGGTACTCTATACATTTCACACTCTTCCAGTTAAAGTTCCTTTGTCTTACTTTAAGGTGTTGAATAAAGAGGTTAGGAGATTTTTATGGCAAAATAAAACAGAGTTGCATACCAGACTTTGATGGCCTGTAGTGGAAGTGGGGGCGGTGGGCCTACTGAATTTTGAAAAATACTGAGGCTGTGCAGTTATGGGTACTCCGGGAATGGTTTACGGGGGATACTAAGAAATCTTGGGTACAAATGGATAGGGCAGTGACAGCGTCTCCGTTGGAAGGAGTATTGTGGTTAAATAGACAAGTTAGGCCTAGAAATACAGACTAGCCTGGTACTAGCAGTAGTTTTCGATATATGGGATTGTCTGTTGGATAAAGGAGCTTTGTCTACACGTCCATCACCATTTACCCCATTATTTGGGAATCCTCAGTTTCCGTTTTGGGTGATATAGGGTACATGTAAACAATGTCAGAAAGTAGGTTGTACAAAGATGCGTGATATGACACAGGGAGGGAACATTTACTCTTTTGAGGTATGCAAACAAAATGCTGGGGCTCCTGGAAAAAGATAGGTTGGAGTACGATCAACTGAGACATTGGTTAGCTAGATCTGGTGGGCGAGAAGCGGTGGGGAGAGCTCACCATGTTTGAAAAATGTATTGCCACACATTCAGGGAATAAAAAAATGGCTTCAAAGCTTTATTCAATACTGACGGAAGAAGAAAAGGGGCAGCCTTGAGGGTACATGTACAAATGGGAAAAGACTCTGGGGACAGACTTACCGAGATATTATTGGGAACATCTATGGAAAAACATCCCCAAATTAACACGGTCTATCCAGATAAGGGATGTTTGGTTATAGGATCCTTTAACAATGGCATTTCACTCCTGAAAAACTACGTTCAATGTTCTCGGCTTCCACTGAGAGATGTGGGCGAGGATGTGGTGGGAAGAGCGATTGTTGGCATATACGGTGGGATTGCCCAAAATTGAAGTTTTGGGAAGAGGTCACAAATCAGATTTTTAAAACGGGTTTCTTCGGTAATAGCCTGGTCACGTAAGGAATGATTGTGTGGTTTGTTTGACCCGGAAAATTGTTTACCTACCAAAATTCAAAGTAAAGCATTCATGTTGATGGCTAGTTTCATGGCTGGTCATAGCAAGCGCTTGGAAACGGAACAAGGCACCTGGGGTAAGAGACTGGTTAAACTGTGGGGGTTTATAACCTTGGAATGGATGACCTATAGTCCTCAAGGGAAACGGGACAAATTTCGACAAAAATGGGCGTTGGTTTTGGATTTTCTCAACAGTGACTAATGGTGTCCACATAATATAAGGTTTTTGAATATTATGTAATCAAAATATTGGTTGACAAATTGTAAATGAGAACAATGTGATGCTGTCTCTGCCCGGGGGTGGGTGGGTTTGGGTGTTGGGAGAAGCGGGGACGGGCCAAGGGGAGGAGGCCAAGGGGAGGAGAGGAGGGGGATTAAAGTTGTTAATTTGAAAAATGCCAATAAAAATATATTTTAAGAAAAATGTAACCAGGGTTCCAAAGATCCTTTCTACCCTTTGGAACTGTAGTTCTCACAAGGTGTTAGGGAGAATTCTCAGAAATGTGCTAATTCCCTCTACCTTGGAGAGACCCCCAGCTCTTTTTGCTGGACTTTAAGAGTTTTAATTTCTGACCTGGAGAGTGTGAGACCTTTTTCCCACTCACTTATGCATTTTTCTGTGATTTAGACGGTTTCTTTCGACTTTGGAGTCTGACAAACTCCGTAGGCATAATCTTTACATTGTGACATGCAGCACCTTCAGTGCCGTGGCACAAGGAAGTGTCTTATATTTCCTAAAAGGTTTAAATACCATCTCTCGGATAAACTGTTTCCAAGAGCAGTGAAGTGATATTGACTTTACTTACATTTGTAACTTTCTAGACCCAGCGCATACTATCTTACAAAAGGGTGCTGGAGGGGTTACTTAGTATCCCCTTTGTCTAGTTTCTCATTTAACATTTTTATGTTACCCTTTCTACAATTAATGGCTGGTGGCAGTGGTTTACTTTTTCCTATCATTGTGTGTGTTTACCGCAGGCTGCAATTGCAGCTGCAGTAAGATACCCATGGGGGGCCATTTTGTCAAAATGGCCGCGGTCGTCTTTTTTCACCATTTCTTGTTGGAAAGGTCCTTCTTGAGATTTACTCTGCGCGCCAAACCAGGTTTGGTCTCTTTGTTAATTTTGTCTTTGGTGGGATTCACTGGTCAAGCCCGCCTCTGGCTCCAGCGTTTCCGGCAGGGGCAGGAAGTGAGGGAGGCTCCTGAAACTCCCTGTGCTTAATTAGCTTGGTTACAGGAATGCACCCAAAGGTGATTGGCCGGCTGACTGTCATTGGAGGACAGCCACCCTGCTGTGAGTCACAGCTAGACTGTGAGTGAATGGGAGAAATCTGCATAAAAGGCGAGGCTTTTGGCTTGGAAGGTAGTCAACCACTTGAACCAAGGAATCCGAAGAAGAACTTGCAAGAGATGCCTGCTGCAACTCCTGGACCGTTGGTTTGCCCGGCGAAGCCCTACTGCTGTGCTGAAGCTCCGAATTCGCCTCGACTGGAGAAGCCCTGCAAGGACTACTTCTCCCCTTGGGTTGGTGGCACCAATCGACCCCAAAGTGAACTCATCTGGACATCCTCTTAGAGCTGGCTGTACTTCCATTGCTGCTGCAGGAACTGAAGTGCCAGGGAGAGGAACACCAGACAGAGCGCATCGCTTTTAAGTTGTACCCGAGCTCCAGGAAGATCCTATGGACTCCCTTGAAGCAGGACTGACCAAGCCTGAGCCACCTCAACAGAGTGCTGGACCCCCGATGCGACAAAAGTCCAGAGTGGTATTCGAGAGACCGCAGTGATGCTATTTGCTATAGACACAAAGAGCTGAAACGGCGAAGTGCTGCTGAATTGAAGTTTGCCCATTGTTGCCGCCAACCTTCAAATTGTAGTGTAGGAGTCGCCAGCCGTCGTCCCTCTTATCCCCACGAACAACATGATCTGCAGAGCTACACAGGAACACAACCCAGCTGGAACCTTTTCTTCTAACCAAATGTACTGTAAAGTTAAGAGGACTTACCTCTTGTTGTGTAGCCTAACTTGTTCTCAGTTGAGACTTGTCTTGGTTGCCATTGCAGTTGCTTGCAGCTTTGCCCCTCACAAGCTTTCCAGCTTGTGGCCCTTCAAGTGTTCTACTTTTCTACAAACCTTTCTAAAAACATTGTGCAAGACTTTGACTTAACTGCAAGAAGATCTTCAATCCCCTAGACTTTGCTCAACTAACATTGGCTGTCCTGGCTCCCTGAAAGACTCGTCTTACCTCTGACTTTGTGCTTTTGCCTTTCCCCAGAAAAGGGTTAATTTACTTTGCATTGGAGGGTTGAAAAGTGCTTACCAGTTTTTGTATTTGTTAACCTTTATTTTATTCCCATACCTTAACATTGTAACGCTCACCTGATTCCCGTAGAGGCGCCGGTCTTGACTGGGCGCATACCGTATCTTCAAAGGTGATGTGTAACACACGGCTGGCTCTTTGGGCTGGACCTCTGTGCACTGTATGTCTGATTCGAAGGGTAAGATGTCTGCAGATAGAAAATATGGGATTAAGGAACTGGGTTATTGAATGTCTCTCTCTTCTTCCCTTTCTCTTCTCCTGTAGAACCCCAAAGGTTAACGCTCTCACCTTAGGTAAGTGAACGCCGTGCTCTCCATCTGCCTCGGGGCAGGGTGCTGTAACCAGTTTCTTCACTGGATAAGGGGAGCAGGCCTCTTGACTTCAGAGGACTGCTATCCGTCGTTTACTGCACGAACGGTAAGTTTCAAGTAATTCTAATGTCTTTAAAGTCTTTAGTAATGATGTTTCTTGTTTTGCAGGGTTCCGGTGATGGCGGATGACCGGCTGTAGTGAGTTGAAGATGGAGCCCGTGTGATGAATAGAAGCGCCTGGAAGCACGTAAGTAAGCGCTTGTTGCCTGCTTCACGATGCGCTCTAACTGTCTTTTTATTTTGCAGGTACAAGTTCGGAGCGGCTGCAGGGTGCCGGAATACCCACTGGGTTAGATGTGGAAAGGAGTAATGGCACGTGAGTATTAAAGTTCCCCAATGTCTTTAAACGCACCTTGTTTTGTCTTTCAGATGCGGGATGCAGCGCCGAAGGCCTCCGGAGCGTGCGAAGAGTTGGTAAGCTTTTGTCTTTCAGATGCCGGAATGCAGTGTGAAGACCTCCGGAGCGCACGAAGAGTAGGTAAGCCTTTGTCTTTCAGATGCCGGAATGCAGCGCGAGGCGTTGGTGACAGTCGATGGACCAGGTAAGTGAAGAGCTGTCACTGAAGACCGTAATGCTAACCTGTTCTTTCTTGTCTTTATAGGTGTTGCTGAAGACTGGATTCAGGATGGTAAGCCTTTTTCCTTAGGCCCAGGATCAGATGCAGAAGACACGATGAGCGTTCTGCTGCAGAGGATGCAGAATAACGCAAAGCAAGATTCATCCATCGGGTGTGGTTTAAATAGCCTCCTGTAGTGCTTAGGTGTCTCCTTCCACAGCCACGCCTAGGTAAGAAAAGAGTTCCTGCTTTCCAGAAGAGTTCCAGTGTTCTGAATCTAGGGAGTGGCTCCTGCCCCACCCAAAAGGAAAAGTAGTTCCAAACAGAAGAGGATCAGAGGCTCAACTGGCAGGCAAGTAAGCAGCATGGTCTGCTGCAGGTAAGTCCACCCAAGCATTATGAGCCTGGCGCTTCCAGCGCTGGGACTGGGCATATTTATGAGCCTGGTGCCACTGGCGCCAGGACTGGGTCCAAAAGGTCCCAATTGGGACTGGTTGGCACTCGGAACCTGGGTTATGGATCTGCTTCCAAGGGAGTTGGGAAAACCCTGACCTTTTGGAAGCAGAGATCATGACAAACATTTGCACCAAACTCAGTATTGCTCTAAAGGTAACGGTGATAAATCATTGTCCAGTTCCCTAGCTATTTAAGTCACCTGAGGGTGTAGGGGGTGTCTGTGTGCCATCCCCAATGGGTATCATCTGATTTTGGGAAACAGGGTTTGA
This sequence comes from Ambystoma mexicanum, assembly GCF_040938575.1. Classification (NCBI taxonomy): domain Eukaryota; kingdom Metazoa; phylum Chordata; class Amphibia; order Caudata; family Ambystomatidae; genus Ambystoma; species Ambystoma mexicanum. The sequence goes on along the minus strand of NC_090938.1, from coordinate 105,995,614 downwards.
AGTATAATTTAAGTGTTACATGTGTTGCTCCCTTCTGAAGAAGGCTTATATAACTGACTGAAATAAATTAATAATTGTTTTATCAAGAAAGCTTGAGTAAGTGTTTATTTGAATAATTGTCATTGTGAAACTGTTACAACCTTACAGCACACATTGACCCCTCTTGAGTTGAGCCTGGCTGCTCAGCCGCACTGCCAACCTGCCCAGTACAGACTTGTAGCAAAGGTTGGTTTACCTATTGCCAGGAGGACAAGGCTGGTGGTGTCTCCCAAAGGTTACTGCCCAAAATCTTGCCTTACACAAGGTTAGCCAAAGAAAGTTAAAATGGGAGCCCTAGGGCAACAATAGGCACTTATTGCCAAAAAGTTGTCAGAGGATAACTTTTAGAAGACACTATGGAGAGTCTTAAAAATGACACCATAAAGAGGAAAAGATTCTCCGAGTGTCGAAAAAGGTTCCATCTCACAGAGGTATAAGGAAAAATAATCCACCACTAGAAGCAAAAGGTTTTGGCACAAGTCAGGAAGATGTATCATTAATATGAAAATCTTACATAACACAAGGTAGTGTTAAGAGCCAATTAATCTTTTCTTCAAAAGTAGTTTTGGAATTTCATCTTGCACGATGAATAGTCTTACCGACTTTTTATCCTCCTCCTCACCCATCAAAAGAAGATTAGAGGCTTTGTCTGGACCCTAGAAGGGTGGCAAGTTACTACATTTCACGTTGGCCAATGTTCATCAGGATGACCAACTTTTCGTAGCATACACTGTACAGAGATTAGGTTTAGCAGTTACAAAGCAAACAATTTCTCGATGGATAGTTATGTGTAGAATAGAATGCTACTCACTAGCAGGGAAAGACTCGCCCGAATGCTTGAGGGTGCCTTCCACTAGAGGGATGGCTGCTTCAGCTCTGGAAACGGGAATGCCAGTGCAGGAAATCTGCATAGCTGCAACTTGATCGTCCCTTCATACTTTTAGCAGGTTTTACTGAAAATACTCGGTCAGGAGAGGAGACTACATTTTGCAAAGCTATCCTCCATAATATCAACCAATACAAATTCTTAGCAACCACCTTCTAAAACAGACTTCTTTGGGAGTGTATTAAAGATGAGGAATTCATGGGAGGAGACAATTCGAAGAACAAGTTACTTACCTGTGGTAACATTCTTCCGACTCGATGTACCTCCCGCGTATTCGTCATCGCCCTCCCATCCTTACCCTTTTGCTTTCCAAGAATTTCCTTGTTTTACACCTTCCTTTCTTGCAACCTCAAGTGTGTCTCCATCTGCGGCATAGCATGCAGAACAAGGGGAAAAAAACTAAGGTAACGGTCACCGCACGTGCGTCATATACCTGCGTCAACGTCATGGCTTAGGATGCTATGGAGGCCATTGAGGGCCATGATTCAATGCTGCATAACCCTAAGAGAAAAAAATTCTGAAGCAAGCTGCAAGCAGACTTGGATATATCAAGGATGAGTAATACATGGGAGGAACATCCAGTCGAAAGAAAGTTACCACTGGTAAGTAAATTGTTCATTTGCCCTATATTTGTGTGCAGTGTTCTTTTGTGGTCTTTTGGGACAAATTGTACCTCCCTACCATCCCTCCCTCCTTGAGTTATGCCTGACTGCTCTGCTTCCCATTGGAGATTCTGCTCTTTCCTTTTGAGAGACCCACTGTTCCACCATAAGGTTGGATAATTACTCCGCTTTCACCATAGGGTTGTCCAAAAAAATCTCCCTAACAGGGATTTAGACTCTGGGGTTGAAACTGACCCCTGGCAGCCAAGGGAGGAGGCGCCAGTATGCAACACCTCGCAGCTGATCCCTTGCTCTGAAAGCTCATTGTTAATACTAGTTATGGAGAAGACCCCTGGTGATTGAAAGGCTCATCACAAACACAATGGTAGTTGAGACAAATGCATGAAAGGGTCGGCTTGACACTCAAGCTTCAAGACATGGTTGCACACCCAATCGTCGAGCGCAATAAGTGTTCATGCTGGGAAAAGCCAACCTATTACACAGACCATGCTTGAACATCGGGCAACCAAAATAGGAGGCAAATAAAAAAGCAAGCTACCATTTTCACTCCTCACTGTCAGACACACACTGGAGGAGAGGTGATGCACTTTCTGCATCATTGCATCAGAAGTGCCAAGTGGATTTTTCAGGCTCAGGTGGAGATTTGGAGGTGGTTTTAGTTCAGCCATGGAAAGCTTTGATGCCAAACCCCCTTTATAACGCCATTTCAACATTCCTCTGCATCAGGGGTTACTACTCGACTCCATAAAGCATGGACCATGAAAGACATTAACAAAATGGTCTTGGATGATAACTTTAATGCAAAAGCACAAAGCATAAGAGTCACTTGGAAAATTCACACCACAAATCCCCTAAAGGGTTGCTGGTATTGAGTCTCACTTGGATACCCAAGATGACTCCTGCTTTTGATCAAGAAAATAAAGGTGGAACCGGGGATACTGATTATCTTCATGAGGGGTACTCTGATTACCGAGACCCGGCAACTATACATAATGGTGTCCCCCCATTCAGTTATATCCTTCCCCACAGAGGATAACTATCAGTACACAAACTGAGTAAGCAGGACAGCAGAACATTTTGGTGTTTTGACTCTACAACCAGATGTAGCTGGTAATTCATTGAATACATACTATAAGAAACAAATGTTTTGCATTGTCCGCCCTTACTCATCTCAATTAAACACATTGCTCCCTCAAGCCTTCCCTATCAGATCCAATGTATCTCGCCCCAGAATCTTTAGCAGTTGCAACTGCCTGAAAAAGGGCTAATACTACCATGTTTGATGCAGAACAGCCCCAGATAGGGAGTGTAAATGCATTTATTAATTTGGCTGAAAGGTTGCAACTTCTGTGTGTTTGCACTTATGGCCAGACATAACATACCCCAGTGGGATCATATGGAGGCATTGGGGAAACAAATCCTCCCAGAATGGCAGGCTACTTTTCAGAAATTAATACTAGAAGGTAAACAGACTGCCAATCCTCATAGAAGTGCACTTGATTCTGCTGAAGCAGCATGTCAGCAGCAGTAATAATTGAATGCTATGGGGCAGGGTTAAAATTGGAGACCCAAACTAGTCTTGTAGACAAGAGTAAGTCTTGCCTTAGAGACAAGTTGTAAGTCTTTGGAAAAAGCAGTTGACAAAAAATGACATCATTCACCGGCAGGTGGGAGAGGGATAACCTTGAACTATTGGGTGTTGAACACAGTAACCAAAGTTTGCTGCATGGAATTATTGGACAAACTGTGGTATTAACCACCATATGAGAGAAAAACGTCACACAATCGCAGATCTAGAGAAAGTGAGGCACTGTTTCAAAACTGTCATTGAGCCTTTTCCACAATATCAGGAAAACATGGGAATTTTTTATTTTTTTAGATGCCCCAAAAACGCACAACAAAAACACCAGTCTTAGACCTTCGGCCATCAAAGAAATATGTTGCCTCGTAATTCCTCTCCTCAAAAGGGGCATCAATGAGATTCGAAATGAAAGGTTAATTCTTACATATTTGTGTTTCCACGTCACTGAAGGTTTCTGCAGTTCGAAATAGGAACTCATTTCTAGTTTGTTACTTCCTTTTGGAATTTCATAGGCATCCCGTGTGTTCACCTAAGTGCTTGCTCATGTGCCATCAGAATATCCCTGTATACACTTATCTGGACCACTTGCACATAACAGGACATACAATCCAGTTGCATGTACAATGCACAAGACATTAGACCACCTACTCCAACTGGGTTTCACAATCCATGAAATCAACTCAAAAGCAATAGTTCCTTGGAGCAGTGTAACGGGCAAAAGCTTACCCCTCTCGGAGTAAAGGCAATAGTGGCACAAATTTCCTGATGCCAGCTTGTTGTCCAGTAAATGGTACACAATGAGGCTTGTAGGCAAGATGACTTCCTGCATATCTTATCTATCGTCCCTTATGAATATCTAAAGATGTAGCATGCAACAGTGCCTCTCAAACCAATGGTCACAGGTGTCTGGCATATTGGGGATTCTAGTGGTAGTGTCAATAGGCTGTACGTTTTCTGCCTTGGTGGACAAAAACAAACCTCTTAAATAGCCGATCTTTTACAAATCTACCAGTCCAAATTACAATTATCACACAGATCTCCCTGCTGTGCAGGGGAATGTTGGGGGGGCGGGGGGCAGCAGATTGTGAAGGGGTCACTACACAGGGGGCATGAACACAAATATAGGCAACTCAACACATAAATGTGTTAGAACTCTTAACAATAAAGATGGCCATGCTATCGTTTCAAAGTTAACTGTCCAACAGCAGTGTGAAAATGAGCACTCCTACTATGGCAACGAGTCGGAGCATGTAGCAGTTCTTTGGCTGTAATGCTGCTTAACATGGGAGCAGCCTAGCACTAAGCATCAAACATGCCTACACTGGGAAATAGCCCAATAATTGTACAACTTCTGGTTAGATTAACACAATATCTTGTTTTGCTGCGTGAGAAACTGTTAACATTGTGCAGTTGCTAGTCTACCAAGGCACGATCACTAATGTCAACTTAAAATTGAAATGCATTGTTTTATCTTACCTTGGCAACTTGTGTAAAATGTTAATTTTGTGGAATAAACTGTTTTATAATGTGGCTCCTTTTTGTATTTTATGTGCAGTTGTAATATATTGCCTGTCATTGAAGTCTCAATCTACTCTTACAAAACTGCCTTTTGGTGTTTGATCATTTATCAATTTACTTATACCAATTTTGTTTTAGCTGAGCAGTCCGGAAAGCAGCCTCACACCACCTCTGTCGAGTAGCGTGCACTTGGACAATGAGTTGGACTCTGGGAGCACGGAAAACCACGTAAAAGCAGAACTCACCAGTGCAAGTAAAAGTTGCAAGCAGTCTCCACAGAACAGTCTTGTAAATGGGAAATCACCAGTGCGAACCGCAATGCATCGTTCTCCTCGTGTTGGTGGTGAAGGCAACAACAAAGAGGATGATCCAAATGAAGACTGGTGTGCTGTGTGCCAAAATGGGGGGGACCTCCTTTGCTGTGAGAAGTGCCCAAAGGTTTTCCACCTCACTTGCCATGTACCTACACTTCTCAGCTTCCCAAGGTGAGTTGAAGTCAAAGCTATTTATGAATCTTCATCCAGGAATGTCACTTCACCTATTCATTGCTTCCGGAAACAAACACATTCCAATCCAATTACAAACTAAATATTGTAGACTAATGTTTATCCTAATGTTTATCAGTTTTGAATGTCTGCTTTATAGATGCTTGAAATATCAGTGCTGGAAGCCTGTGATTCACTTAATTCATTACTCCCATCCACTTTGGAAATGCCCAGACAGACATGTATGCAATTTCGACCAATCAGAGGTTAGAATGCCTCGAATGCCAAAACATTTGTGCTTGCTACTCTGATTGGAATGAAGCCGCAGAGGCGTGAGGCTCCAGGAACGTAATAGCATGTTTTTTTTTGTTTTACAAAAGTCACCGTCTGTGACAGAAGTTAGAAAAGCCCAGCTTCGATGGCACAGTTGTACCCCTTAGGTTTAGCCTGAACTAACCAAAGGTTTGATAGCGATGGCTTATCAGCTAGACTTGGTCTAGGAGAGAAGGGCTTTAAGCAGCGAGTTTTGAGGAGTCTGGAATTCATCATTATCCACATGGTGCACGGGTGACAGCTGACCAAAAATGGCTGCGGTACATCCGAGCTTTGTTTACAAGCGTTGCTAGGCAACTCTGTGCGTCACTAGGGTCTTAAGCCAACAAGTGCCGCCGGCAGGTGGACGCCGGCCCATCCCCCTAAGGCCCTGTTTGCCACTGTTCCCTACGGAGCGGAAGGCGGAACCCCCTCCATGCTACCCGGAGGTAAGCCTTGCACCGGCAATCTATCCGTTCTTGTTTAATAAAGTGCACCCTGGCGTCCTATACTCATACCAGTCCCACTACGTGTGTGTCTGTTACGTTGAATCACTGTCAGCAAGTTACCAGATACCTATAACTTACTATCGTCAGTGTCCCCTACAACGTGCTGTATTGCTGCAATCCGCCCAGCACGCCGTAACACTTAAGCCCAACCTTGACTTACTCGAGCCTTACTGGCAACTCAGGTCCACGTTACCAGTGCCTCAGTCTATACCTAGAGCGTATCCTTAACAATGCTATTACCCATACGAGCATTGCATTTAGCCCTAGACACACGTGAGCACTGGATCAAGCCTTGATCATGTGAGTACTGCATTTATCCTTTGTCCTAGCTAGTCTTGCACCAAATCCACTCCCCTTTTGATTTTTGCATTTAGCCCATGCCCACTACAGCCTTTTGCATCTAGCCTATGTGTAGCCTTTTGCATCTAGCCTATGTGTAGCCTTTTGCATCTAGCCTATGTGTAGCCTTTTGCATGGCCAGCAACAAGAACCAAGTCATGCTCCAGCCCTTTCTTTACATCATGAGTCTATACTCGGCTCTACTGCCTCTACCTCACCTACCTCGTCGGCTTCCAATGGCAGTACCCCAACTCCCACCCATAACAAACTCCCCCTACCTATCACCCAACCTCTGCCTTGGAGATGCATACCTAACCTTTCCATGAGCGCTAGACTACCACTATGACATCACATAACATCGTGCCCACCACTTTCCTACCAATGCTAGACCTTACATTCACCAAACCTAACAATCTGAGCTCACTCGCTCCCTACCATCCCCTGCCTCTAACTCCCGCCCAATGGATCCAACTATGTGCGTCGAGACCTACGCCTAACCAACCCTGCTCAACCAAAATTAGAAATTCCAGACTGGGATACAGACTCTCCAGAGCAAACCACTCGTCATCCAAAAGCTCTAAAAAACATATCTAAAACCACTACTACCTGCCCAAAACTGGCACCTTTGCCTAATTGTGCTACAACCTGCCTCAAAGGGGGACTTAAATGCTAGATCGTTAACAGCCCACGCTCTTGACATCTGTGACTTCATTACCTCTAACAACCTAGACTTCTTAGCCATTACTGAGACCTGGCTCCAGCTGACCTCCGGTTCTTTACTCTCATTGGCCATTCCAGACAATAAGGCTATCATCAGGCAGGATAGGACCTCCACGAAAGGTGGAGGAGACACCTTTATTGCTAAAACAACATTAGGACTTAGGCCCTGCCCCAACCCAACCTTCCTATCAGGCAAACTCTTCATCAAAGTACCCATGTCTTCGATACGTACCATTATCATTCACCTTGTGTATAGACCTCCAGGTCCCCTATCCTCCTTCGAGGAAGACTTATTGCTACTTCTTACAGCCAACTTAAAGCCAAGCTCGCAAGTGATGCTTCTGGGAGACTTTAACTTAGGCCTACATGACCCTAAAGATGCCAATGCACTAACCATTGCCAACAGTATCGCAGAGCTAGGCTTTTCACAATATATCTCCCAATCTCCCCACAACAAGGGCAGACTTTTAGACTGGATCTCTGACATCAACTGCAATACCAACATCCTATCTAACCAACCATGCTCTAGTCTGACCATCACACTATTCTCTTTTCCCTACAGAATGACAACCAGCTTAATGCAGATAGGGCTATGGCACCGCCTAGATTATCAAGAAATATGCACAATTTAACTGCTGAAAAATGACTCGCTCTGCTCCAGCCTATCACTAACCTTGCCACTTCTAGCGACAACCCAACCTCTTTAGGGGACTTATACAACACCACCATTCTGTATGCCATTAATAAATTCACCCCACTAAAAATGCAGAAAGCTAAACCGTGCTCACACTTAAACACTTGGTTCACCCCACACCTCAGAACCTTGCGTAAAACTAAGAGCTGCTGAAATATCTTGGAAAAGCCCCCCTTCAGTAACAGAGAATTTCCTCACTGCCTCATCCAACTACAAAACAGCCATCATCCAAGCTAAAAGTGATTCTTATAATGACTGAATCTCTAATGCGAAATCTAATACAAAAGAATTATTTAACATCCTCAGAGTGCTTGAAACCCCCTCTAAGCCACCTGTATCTTGCACTAAAAATTTTACATGGTGCACCAATATTCAGACAGCTCTCTAACAAAATCGATCTACTGCAAACAAAAATAGTGAAAAAGAAAACTAGCCTGCTTAACAGCAACAGTTCTTGCGCCTTTTTATCACAGCGCTTATCAATGCCTCCTTTGCAAACCAATACAGTTCCAACTAATCTGAAGGGTACGTGGATCATGCCACCCTCGACCCCAACATCCCTACGACTTTAGACCCATCACCACTGTGCCCTTTCTCCTTTAATTTCTGGACAGGGCGGCTTACTTACAGATCCAGCATCACCTGGAAAGTAAAAACCTACTAGGACTCCGCCAATCAGGTTTCCGACCTGGACATGGCACGGAGGCTGCCCTTTTAGATCTAGTAACTCAAATGGAGATCATAAAAGACAATGGCAATCTGGCACTCCTGTTACTAGATCTATCAGCAGCCTTTGTCTTGGTGGACCACAAAATCTTATGCAATCAACTCTCATCTGCAGCACATTTCTCGGACGAAGCCACCTCTTGGATTCAGTCCTTCTTAAACAATAGAACTAAAAGAGTTTTCTCACCCTCTGCCTCCGCTACCCCTATCACCTGCGGAGTCCCCCATGGATCTTGCACCTCACCAGCCCTCTACAACATTTGTCTTCGGATCTTCAGTACAGTGGTCGAAGCTGAGGTTCATCTCCAGGACCCTCAGCTCATATGCAGGTAAACTGGCAGAGCCCACCAATCGGCATTCAAGCCTTTCATGGAAATCTGGAGGGTGGTTGTCCAAAGGGGAAAGCTGCCCTCCCAGTTCAAACTGGTTCCAGGAAGGCACACTGCAGGACAAAGACCAAGGGAGTTTGTTACCGCCCCAACTGTCTGTCTTTTCAGGCACTGAGAGCCTTGGTGGACTTTCCAAGGGAAGCCTTCCAAAGACAAGACACATCAAGACCTTCCCCACCCAAGTAGGTAGAAAAAAGCTCAAGTGAGAACAAGTCATCATGAACAGGGCTTAAAGTACAGCCACCATTTTAGGCAAATGGTGAAACTTCTGTCCCCTACCGTAGCTGCAAAGACAGCCTGGGTACAAGTCGACAAAAGGTTGTGCAAAAGGGTACACTGCCACCAGCCTGTCAAATGATCTTGTAACAGTAACTAAAAGTTACACCCCTTAGGATCAGCCTGACCTACACAAGGGTATGGTAGATTGGCGATCAGTCAGGCTTAGTCTAAGAAGGGAGGAGGGCTATAGTTGGTGTGCAAAGACCTCTGAGCATACCTTGGTTCAAGAAAACACTCAATAGGTATATAAAAATACATTTATTATATACTCTAAGGTGCACTGTTACATTTGTAAGTTCAGGTAAGCACTATAAATTGTGTATATATATTTCTCAGGCTTGTGGAATCTGCTTGGATCACATGCTGTGCATAGGCCGACATCTAGTGGAAGCTGCGGAGTATTAGTTTGTTTTTCGAAAGATGGCTGCCAGAGGCGGGGCTTAGTTAGAGGGCAGTCATTGGCTGTGGTCAGTATGACGCAGAGATCATTAATTGGTTACTACTACGAAAGACAGATCAGAAACGAAACTGATACTGATTTTTCTTTACCGAGGATTCCCAGCCTGACAGGGAATATTCATGAGCATGTGAATCCATGCCAGACCCATGCTGGAGAACAACAGTTACAGGTAAGTAACTTGTTCCTTTCGGATGGCGAGGGCCACGTGGCGTCAATTGACAGCCAAGCGCAAGTCCCCGACCTCGGAAGATCGTCCGGCAGGGCGGCTATGGGGAAGACCCCCGACGACACAAGCGCTACCCACAGCACGTCCACAAAACACATGAAGTCCAACCGAGACTCGACGCGGACGTCAAGTACTCGGAAAGAGGCACATAGAGAACGGTCCGAATCGGTGTCCTCTGGGTGTTCTCGATCTAGATCGCCGCATGACTCCAGGCAATCATCCACTGTTGCCAGAAGTGCCTGGCTCCCCAAGGTAACGGAGGTTCGATCGTCAGAAGACGAAGCCGACCTCTATCCCCAGACCGCACTCCAGGAGTCAGTGTCAACAGGCTGCGCAACGACGGTTCCCGAGTCCCAACCTCCACACTCCAGAGATGGGGACACTACCCCCGAACCTTGGCACCAGGCGTCGATAGGCTCCAAAGGGGCAAAAAAACAGGGCAAATACTCTTCCACCTACGGGGAAGGGGAAAAACAGAGGAAGCAGTCTCAGCCACCTTCCACACCTAAAAAACATTCTACCCCAAATAAACAGATGGACAAGTCTCAGTCTTCTGTTATCCCAAAGACCCCTGTTCAAACCAGTAGGTCTAGTCAAGATAAAACGGGGAAAGGCCTTCAAGAAAGAATCATTCCCAGTTCAAGAGAATGGTCTAGTGAGGACATAGATGGAGTCATGTCAATGATGTCGTCATTGGCAGATTTCTACGCCAAAAACCCTGAACACGTTCTCTCTCTTACCCCCGATGGGTCAACTCCCTCAAGCTCTAAGGATCCTATACCCCCAAGTAAGAAGTCCCGTGTTGAAGCTCCTACTTCAGACCCCTTCGGTATACAGCCCTATTCTCAATATCAGGGAGATCCATCCTTTTGTGAGGATCTAGATTTGGGCATGTTGGAAGAACAAACTGGGACGGGCTACTGTGGGGGTGACTAGGACCAAGAGGAGGACGACAACCCAGAAACCTACAGGCTAGATTCCTCGGTAGATGTAGAACCCCTGGTTACCAACTCCCCTGTCGATAACCAGCCTCTCTTGAATGAAGTGCTGTTCAGAGCGGCAGAACACTTCCACATTGACACCCAGGGTGCTCAGGAAGAGAGGGACTTTGCCGAGGAGTTAGTGGGAGAAAGGAGACCTGTTGCCAGGCCATCCCTATCCTTAAGTCTATTCAAAGAAGGATAGACCCGTCCCTTGTTAATCCCTATCTCACTAGGGCGGTAAACCCCAGAGTTGAGAAGCTTTTCAGGGCAGCCCAAACAGACCCACTGTACGTAAGAGGGCATCTGAAACCGTACTCCCTGGTAGTGACAAACACCTGTAAGAGGGCGGGAACACCCTTGTCATCGTCGGAAGCTCCTCCCGACAAGGAGAGCAAGAAGATTTATAGATTGGTCTGGAAAGTAGCCTCCACTTCCGCCTACCAGGCAAGGATTGCCACCTCCACCACCCTGCTGGCGAGTTACAACTGCCACCAGTGGGAAGAAGTCGCAGCACTCATAGATTCCGCACCAGAACCCTTAAAAAGCCAATTGGCACGAGTTTCGGCGGAAGGAAGAGCCGTGTCCGGTTGCATATTAAAAGCAACCTTTGATGCCCCGGATAACGCCGGCAGGTTGATAGCAGAAGGTAATGTTATCAAAAGGCATGCTTGCTTGCGACAGTCTGGGTTCAAAGCCGAAACCCACGCATCATTGACAGATAAACCGGTGGAGCCGGATCTATTGTTTGGAAAGGCGGTCGAGGACACGTTGAAAAATGCCAAGGACGAGTATGAGACACTGAAATCTCTAGGCCAACTAACCTATAAACCCCCAAACCAGAGAGGGAATGGCAATTTTCGTCACCCACGCAGACAAAATTCCCAGAGAGGGTATAACTATTCCCAGGGGCAGGGTACACAATAGAACAGCCAGCCAGCAGTACCCAGGGTTATGGCAGGGGTAATAAGAGAGGACGTGGTAAAGGTAGAGGCAGCCCCAGTAGAGGCGGCGGCACGCCTCCACCAAAACAGTGACGCTCTGTTCAGGGTCCCTTCTCACGCATCCCCAGTAGGGGGGACGCATTTCCAACTTCACCCAAGCTTGGGAAGGGATCACATCAGACAGATGGGTACTATCCACAGTGTCCGCAGGATACTGCATAGAACTGTTAGAGCGTCCCCAAAACCACTCTCCACGACAAAGAATACATTCTTTGGACCACCAGATGATCCTCCTCGAGAATCTTATAGCAAAGGACGCGATAAAACTCGTCCCGGGACAACAGGTAAACAAGGGTATTTATTCAACTTACTTCCTTGTGCCAAAAAAAGATTTGACAATGCGCCCAGTATTGGACTTACGGCCTGCAAACAAGTATGTCAAGCCCCAAAAATTTCGCATGACTACTCTCCAAGAGGTAATCCCCCCCCCCTCCTAAAAAAAAAGGGTATTACATAGCAACATTGGACATGAAAGATGCCTATTTTCATATTTCCATGTTCCCAGCGCACAGAAAGTACTTGCGCTTCAAGGTGGACAGTCGGCACTACCAGTTCAAGGTACTGCCCTTCGGGATAGCCTCGGCTCCAAGGGTATTCACCAAGGTACTGGCGGTGGCGGCAGCACACCTACGCAGGGAGGCAATCCCGTGTACCCTTACCTGGACGACTGGCTCATCACGGGGGAGACCCCAGTAATTTGCAGAACAAACGTTCACGTTCAAAGGACGATCGACCTCCTCTTCGAATTAGGTTTCTAAATAAACGAGAAGTCAAGTCTGGTGCCAAGCACCTCCAAACAATTCCTAGGAGCTATCCTAGACACGGAAGAGGGGTTGACCTTTCCATCAGAGGAAAGAATTCGGAATATACTGCTGCAAATTCCGCAATATCAGGCCGGTCGCCAGATAACTGTACGCAAAGCAATGCGTTTGCTGGGCATGATGGCGTCATGTATTTACCTGGTCCCCCACGTGCGCCTGAGTCCCATGCAGAAATGGTTGGCAAAACAGTGGTCTCGGGCAAGTGGTCAGTGGGACGATCTAGTGGTCGTTTCACCAACACTGGTACAAAGCCTTCACTGGTGGACAAGAGAAAATCTGTCCAAGGGGAAACACTTTTACGATCCCGAGATACAGGCGGTAGTCACAACCGATGCATGCCTGACAGGGTGGAAAGCTCACCACCTCCACCACACAGCTCAGGGTCTCTGGTCTCACTCAGTGGCCAAGAATCACATCAACCTGCTAGAGCTTCTGGCAGTATTCAGAGCGCTTCAAGCGTTCGAGCCGTACCTGCTGAATCTGTTAGTGCAGATTCGGACGGACAGCACAACAGCCATGTTTTACCTAAACAAGCAAGAAGGGACTCGTTCGCCAAATCTGTCCAAGCTTGCCCAGAAAATTTGGATATGGGCACTCAGACGGAACATCTACCTGTCATCACAACATGTTCGAGGGGATCTCAATTCTCTCGCGGACACTTTGAGCAGAGATCCCCTCCCAAAAGAACATGAATGGTGTCTACACAGAGACATCGTATAAGATCTCTTCTCTCAGTGGGGTTTCCCCACTATAGACCTATTTGCCACAAGCGAAAACAGACAGTGCCCAGGATTCGCATCCAGATTCCCCCAACCATACTCCCAGGGGAACGCCTTGTGGATGAACTGGTCAGGGATGTTTGCGTACGCTTTTCCACCAACCCCTCATCAGGAAGGTGGTCAACAAGATGCACAGGGAATCGATGACGCTCATCCTAGTTGCTCCCATGTGGGCGAGGAAACCGTGGTTCCCACACTTGCGCAGACTAGCATTGTGCAAACCCATCAAACTCCCGTGCTGGTACAACCTACTGTCCCAGCTCCGAGGTCAGACAGTGCATACTCAACCCAACGAACCTGGCAGCATGGCTCCTGAGGTCAGAGTTTGGACATCTCAATTTACCTCAGATGGATGGACATCCTAAAAGAATCTAGGAAGCTAAACACGAGGCACTGCTACTTTGACAAATGGAAAAGATTTGTTATCTGGTGCCAGAATAAGCAAATCAACCCAGTTGATTGCACTCCTTCCACTATTGTCACCTACATTCTCCACCTGCTGGACGCAGGGTTGGTATTTAATTCACTGAAGGTACACCTGGCAACTCTGTCAGCATACACCACCTCCCATAACAAGGTGTTGTGGTGGAAAGTTCCAGTGGTTAAAGCCTTCATGGAAGGAGTAAAGAGACTTCACCTTCCAATTTCTAACCCACCACCAGGATCGGACCTTAATGTGGTGCTATCTAAACTCATGGGCTCCCCATTCGAGCCCATGCATAAAAGTAGTCTCAAACACCTGACTTATAAGACTGCCTTCTTAGTAGCTATTAAATCTATAAGAAGGGTCTGTGAAATTCAGGCTCTGTGAGTGCAGGATCCTTTCTTTACTGTTCATAAAGATAAACTGGTTTTACGTATACACCCTAGGTTCTCACCTAAGTTTATTTCTAAATTCCACGTAAACCAGTCCATTGAGCTTCAGGCTTTTTCCAAGACCCCCAAAGCTCAGCTGATGTGTAACTACACACCCTATAGATGTGCGTAGGGCGGTCCTATACTATTTAAACAAAACCAGACCGCTAAGGGAAACGGACCAACTCTTTCTCTGTAGCCACAGGCAGAGAGGGAGATCACGTCTCTAAAGGTGCCATCTCTAAGTGGATTATACATTGTATCCAGCTGTGTTACTCCCTTTCTGAAAAGACTCTGCCTTTCACTCCAAGAGCCCACTCTACAAGAGGCATTGGGGCCACCCTGGCTTTCATTGCAAATGTACACCTTGACACCTTTTGCAAACCAGCTACCTGGTGGTCTATTCACACTTTTACTCAGCACTACTGCATTGACACCCATTCCAAGACAGATACACAAGTGGGACAAGCGGTTCTAAGACATTTATTTGCTCATGACCCTTCTCACATCCCACCTCCTTCTTCTAACACTGCTCGCTAATCTATGCACAGCATGTGATCTAAGCAGATTCCTGCTTAGATTCACATGCGACCCACCCTTCCTCCCCTCAGAGAGAAGGCACATGGATGCTTATGAACTTGTCTAATAGTATCTGCTTGGATATAGCTGTACTCGCGCTACACCTCATGCTACCTCATGTCAGAAAAAATAGCAATCTGAGGGACCTCGATGCGTGAGGGATCGTGGGTACACAGGATGTCACACTAGGGATAGTATTACTGGCACGCCCTGTCGATGTCGATTTTCGAGTTTCGAAAACAACTGTAATACTCTGCAGCTTCCACTAGATGTCGGACTATGCACAGCATGTGAATCTAAGCAGATACAAGCATCAGAAATACCATTATGGTGAGTAATGTATCCCATATATTAGATCACCTGCAATACTCTCAATATTAAATACAAATGCACCTGGGTAATCATTTTAGAATAACTTTTACAGTAACAAATCATGTAATAAACCAACCGGAAACATATGTAAACTTTCCAAATTCTTAATAACGTTTAGAACTTCAACACAATCCTGTCTTTATAGTCCAGCCCTATCTAGTTTGAGTCTCTCACAGTTCAGATAGACCACTGGGCCACCAGTGGCTGAGGAGTTGGCCAACAAAAGGCAGAGCGAAGCAAACAGTGTTCACAGTACTAGGGTCCAGGAGGGATCCCCCAGAGTTGCAGGTAAGTAATATCAGTGGTTAAGAATAGGCTCAGGGAGTTTCGTATCACCCACTGAACAGATCCCTCAAGAACCAGTGTCCAACGGCAGGTGGTTTTACCGCTAAGACTAGAAAGGGTTGCACCCCCTTCCAATGTTTGTCTATGGAGACCCGAGTGGTAGAAGGATACATGCTATCGGCAGCCCCCAGAGTTACAGGATCACACATGCAAGGACGTCATTTCACCAAAATGCCAGGGGTAGCGGAAGTGACATCACACGATCCTTGACTTTTGACATCACAGGAAGTGATGTAATTTGACCCCACCCCCGTGCCCTCACAGGAGGTGATGGCACACAACCTTTCACCCCTTGACAAAACAGGAAGTGGCATGACATAGCATTGTTCCTACAGTACACTAACAAAAATGTTTGATATCAATGTAATATGACATACATTTCATAAAAGAATGGATCACCATATGTAGCGTTAATATCAGTGTATAGGCCCATATTTCCAAATGACTGAATGTAAGCAGACGTCCATCACAATAACTTGGACTATTGCACATCTCTGGGGCTGAACTTTAAACGGACCGAGGATCTCAAAGAGGCATAAACCGCAAAGCACAGATATACAGTGCCTGCCAACTGTCTGGCCACAGACTGGAAGCAGCAACTGACCAGCACAAGTCCAAAAACGATGGTCTGGTGGGTTGTCCATAGCTCTGCTAGTGGTCATGAATGATTTGAAATCTTCCAGCCATCACATTTCTATTTTGCTCATCTGGTAAGTAACCTACAGTTTTTTTTTTGGCAGCAGCAGGTCCATGACATTACCCCTAGAAAATGGTGATTTTATTATTTTCTTTGGTCCTTTATATCTTGTGTAATGCCATCCTCCTCCAGCTAGCGCCTAAGCATTGGAACCGGAACTGAGCACCAGTTGCACTGCATCCTCTTGTTCCCAAAGCAATTGTTACCCCTGAGCTGTCCTTTCATACATATATTTGTTTGCTTGAAGAAGCAACAGATGGTTTACTTCAAACACGGTCAACTTCATGTAAATTAATTATCTCATCTTGCGTCTATATACAGTGTGCCTGTGATGCCGGTCTGGCTCAACTGGGTGCGGTTGCGCAGTGCCCAGGCAGGATTGGTGGCAGAGGTCACTTGGGCACAACCCACTCACCACAGGCCCAGTGACTCGCGTGCAAAGCAGACAATGAGAAACACTGATGAGATGTGCATTCATGCTGTGCTCTCATAGAGTACTGTGTTAGGGAGAATTTGTTTGTTTTGGCTTCTAAGGCTATTTTTCTGGTCTGGGCTGCATCCAAAGGGTGCAGTCTGTGGGGTGTTGTCCTTTGTGTCTGGCCTTTTCCCAGTCCCACCCTCCACACTTGCAATTGGTTGGAAAAGTCAGGTGTGTTTGTGTGTTTGTGGCTTCGTTTCAGCAGTCATTTTCCATTTGCTTTGTGGAGAGCCATGTGGGAGGATGTGGCAGGGACTCCAGTCTGGAATCAACCTTAGGTGCTGGTTGATTGTGAGTGAGTAGTTTCTCAATTGTTGTACTCAGTTTTTGGGCTGCTTTATGCACTCTTTTGGAGTGATGTTTTTTTCTAATTATAATTTAAAAAAAAAAAAGTTCTTCTCTCTTCAAATTTTATTATTTATTTACTTAACCATTTATGTATTTATATTTTTTGGTGAGCACTGTGTGCTAATCTGGTGTCTGTCTAGTGTTTGTTTTGGCTTCTGAGGTGGTTTTTCTGGTCTGGGCTGCATCCAAAGGGTGCAGTATGTGGGGTGTAGTCCTTTGTTTGTGTCTGGCCTTTTCCAGGTCCCAATCTCCCCCCTCCAACCCGCCCTGATTGGTACATTCACCTGGTCATAACTGACCTTCCCAGGGAAGCCCACTGCCCGGCAGCCCCTGCGGCTAAGGACCCCAAGGCAAAGGGCGGGTCCTGCAAAGGGGGCTCCAGAAAGTGTCCGCAGGTGTCCGCAGGGGAAGCAAGTGAAGCCAGCAGTGAACAGACACCAACAAAACTAAGTGGGGAATGGGTCAGGTATAGAGCAATCACTCTACTCCAGAAAGCCCCTGCCACTCTACTTTATCTTTACTTAACGTAAACTGCCATAGACTCGCACCATGCACACCTAGAGAGATTTGACCACTAAGCTAAATCCATTCAAGTCTGGACTGTAAATATTGTCCTGCCTAACGTACTAACATACTTACCAATGTTAACTTGTGCCACTCCCAGAGACAATGATGAAGATTAACCAGCCTCACACTAAGACAGGTGCAACAATGTTACCAAGAGCCACACTTGGATGGAATCATGAACTATATCATGTCCCACACTTAGATGGAATTGTAAATGATAGCATGTACCTCATCTAGACAGAATTCTGACTGGTAGCATATAGCTCACTTAGTTGGTACTGTAAATGATAGAATTGCAAATGATGGCATGTGCCACACCTGAAAGGAATTGTGAATGATAGCATATCCCGCACTTAGACTTGTGAATGATATCTAGCATTGCAAAGTGAATTGCCAAGTGACTGGCTGTTGGGCTGCACGCTGCTGTGCTGCTCTGGACCTCGGATTCTGGTCTCTGTATTGTGCGAGTGACTTGCCGTTTCACTAGTCGCCATGGAGAAGTGGCGCACATTCGAAACTTGGACTCTTGTGCTGGTGGGTTAAGGTTGAGGGCTGGGTTCTCTGAACAGAGTTTGTTTTGCTCATGGTGTTTGTGTAAGCACAAGAGGTACTTCTTAGGTACTTGCATCCGTTTTCCTCATTTTCTTTTGTTTCAGAGAGGAACCACCTAACTGATCTGCCCATCCGCCCACCGCCACGCCCCCCAACTGTGACCAACTCATTCAAATATTGCGTGCACGCGCATTGCGTGCGCATTGCGCGCGCATTGCACACGCATTGCAAAGTGAATTGCCAAGTGACTGGCTGTTGGGCTGTTTGGAGGTGAGGTGGGGGGGCCTTATAAGGGGAAAGGAGGGGGGGAGGAAAATTCTCCCTGTACAATTTTGGCCTCTGTACCTTCTCTTAAGGAACCCTTTACTAATTTTGCCTCACGCAGTTAATGTGTGTGTGAGAACTAAGGTCATTACCTTTTGTGAAATCTAGACATTAGAGCAATATTGTATTTTAAAGGCCTTTGGGTCTTTTCGGCATTTTGGGCATTTTGATCTTTTTCAAGTGTATTCACTCAATATGGCCACAGTATTAAGAAATGGGAAAATATGACTACAAGCCCTAATGCTGGCCAATGCTCCCCCGTACCAAATAATGGAAACAATATGGTTGAGCTCAATGTCAACTTGTAGGACTTAGGGCTAGTGGGAGAAACAAATGAGCAAAACGAGATCTTGGAGGATATAAATCTGGAGGTGGTGGGTGATGATGACTGTTTGATGAATATGGTTGTAAATAAGAAAAATCACAAAAAAACAGATATTGTACAGGAAGTGGAGCTATCACACATGTTTGCCCAGGTACAAGCAAGGGGTAGTGGAAAAATGTCAGAGGATGAGGATGTCTTATTCATTCCAGTGGGCTTATCGTTTGACTCTAAAGTTCCCATCCAGACAAGTTTCCTAAGTATTCGAGAGATTCCGACTGCACAGTCTGTGGAACAATCTGAGGAGTCAGAGGATACAAAACTGGATGCATCGATGTCACAAGCTGTGAAATTAGAACTGAGTAAATGTGTAAGGCTCTCTAAAGGACCCTCAACCCCTGTTAATGCGGCATGTAATGGTGTTGACAATGTTCACCTCTTTAATACTCTTCCTCGAATGCAGACGTTAACACCACATAGAATATTCTCTGCCAGTGCGAAATTTCCTCTTCCTTGAGCCTCAAATTTTTCTGAGGCCGGGGGTCAAAAGAGGGCAATGGAGGAAAATACTGATTTGCCTTTGCATGAGGGGTTGAGTCCAAAGGAGCAAAATAAAATATTGTCATTAGTGCCCGAAATTCACTCACCGCTGCCTAGGGCCACCCTGACTAGTTCCCCAATTCCAGAGAATGATGAGCATTTTGAGGAATCATTGCCAGTAATTTCCAAGATATTAAATCTTCTGGACAAGGGGCATGAGCGGACTCATTGGGAAATCAGAGACTTTAAACGGATTGTATTAGATACACAATCCAAACTTCACAGGGTGGAAGGATTTCTAATGGGTAAAACCGGTGTTGATATTCTAGGAGCAAGGAAGGCGACCTTGCCCCTTTCTCTGACAGCCAAATCCCAGGGCTCTCAGACTAGTGAACACCTAAACAACCGTCCCAGCTTTAGCGCTGTTGTAACCACTGTAAGTAAGTCGACAATGACTGACTTTGCCCTTACAAATAATACTCCGAAAATATGTGATGAAGGGGATAAACAAATTCTTAATGTAATGAAAGAACTCTATCAAAAAAATGACTAAAGTAGAACAGGGAGTGTGAACTTTGGTTCTGTCTTTTACTCTTAAAACTGGAGGGGAGGTGGAAGAGATCAGTGACATTAAAATCCCCCCCAGATACCCCTGATAGTCCGTCAGTCCTGATTGACTTTTTGGAAAAGTCCAACAACGTAAACAACTCAGTAGCGGGCTCTCAAAACACAGATGATGTATCAATGCAAGAATGTGAGGGTTATTCTCTCTCAAGACGCCAGAAACGTCTGGCGTTGAAAGCAAAAAAAAAAGGCAGCTAAAGAAAAATCTGCACCTGGATAAGGTACAAAACTAAAACTAAAAAATGTAAAGTTCTGACAAATGAGGTTGCACTGTCAGACTTGACACAGCTGAATGAAGAAAGTCGAGTGGCTCTGCAGCTTCACAATGTAATTTCTGATGTAAATCCCTCTTGTCCAGTTTTGGACAATAAAAAAATCACAAAAAACAAAAAATATGAAGACACAACAAGGGGGTGGGGGGGTGAAGACCGTCTAGGGCTGAAACATAATTTCAGGGCCCGAGCACATATCTCTCTCCGTTAGTCTGAATGGGGAGGACATTAAAGAAGTAACGGCTCCAATTATCCAGCTTTTGTAAAGTATTTGAAAAATCAACCTCAAGCCAAATCTTACCGCAAGAGATCTTGAATCAGATGGAGGAGGCCCCGATGACATCAATGGAATCGAACAGATTGGGCTTCAACTCACAACCATTGGTTGGTAATCGGGATTCCTTGTCCACAAGGGAAGTGGTCTCCTGGCTCTTGCTGGATAAGGCGCCTACAGTAAAAATTGAATTGGCTGATTCCAACGAAAGGGTTGATATGGACCAGGCACTACCTGTGTTAAAAATGTTTCTCAAAAAGCAATAGAGGAAACCGGGAAACATAAGTGACCTTCCAATGATCATTAAGAACATTATATTGTTTGTTTATTTATATGGCGCACCGGACCAGAAGGTATGAGGGCGCAAGCATTACAAGAATATTCTCAACTTAGTTACAATACTGTACATTATTTACATTATTATGCATAGTGAGTAGATGCAGTTACAGTGAGTAGAAGCAGTTCCAAGGATACAGAGTAACATTACGACATAGTTACAGGTTGAACACATTTGTAGTAGTTGCAGGGTGTCATTATTGGTCTTTGTTCTTAAGCCACTGGATGTAGTTACGCCGAAATTGGTGGTAGGTTTGAGGTACTCTGACGGAGGGTGGTAGTGAGTTCCAGTGTTGGGCTGCATTTACATGGAAGCTGTTGCCACCCATTTTCGTGCGCTTGAATCTGGGAACAGCAAGCAGGTTAGCATTGCTATTTCTGGTGTCTGTTGGGCGTGTATCTGGTTATTCTGTCTGAGAGATAACGGGGAGCTGCATTGTTAAGGCATTTGTGGGTGAGGGAGGCTACCTTAAGCAGAATTTTGTCCGAGGTAGTGAGCCAGTTGTGGGTTCTCATAGTATTCGAGATGTGTTCTCTTTTAGGGAAGCTAAGCGCTGCTCTAAGAGCATTGTTATGTAGGATCTGGATTTTATTGGTAATCTGTTTGTTGGCACCTACATAGAGGGAGTTACAATAGTCCAGTTTAGATAGTGTGAGAGCCCTGGCTACAGTAATGCAACTTTGGGTGGAGAGGAAGGGTTTGGCAGAGCGTATAAGCTTGCATGTGTAGGCTGTCGTGGATGCCATGGAGCTGACCTGTTTATGGAAGGAGAGGGTGGAATCGAGATAGATGCCAAGGGTTTTCACTTCCTTAGCTACCTTTATAGGGTTGCCGTCAATGGTGAAGCTGGAGTAGTTGAGGTCCAGTTTGTTTAGGTTTGTGGCTGATCCCAGGATGATGAGTTTGGTCTTGTCATCATTCAGGCATAGACTATGGGAGGCCATCCATGCCTGGATGATGAGGTACACCTTGTTCACCAAGGCCAAATCTGTGTTGTAATCTCCCGTCAACGGGATGAGGATTTGGGTATCATCAGCATAGTTAGTGTAGGTGATACCCAAACCGTCGATCATCAAACAGGGGCTTAGTGAACATGTTGTACAGTGTGGGGGAGACACATGACCCCTGAGGCACCCCACATGTGATGGGAATGGGGTCAGCGGAGGCCGTGGTGAAGACGCGCATGGATCTATTGCTAAGGAATGATGTGATCCAGCCTATAGCTTCTTGGGGAAAAGTGGGCCGCCGAGTCGAAGTGCTGCTGCTGAGAGGTCTACGAGGAGCAATAAGCCAGTTTTCCCATTATCTCTCAGTGTCAATTTGGGCCTTGAGGTCGATGATTGCGGTTTCTGTGCCGTGTTGGGGTCTAAATCCTGATTGCTGGACTCCTAGGAGGTGGTTTTGTTGAAGGAATTTTTGGATTTGAAGGTAGGCTGTCTTGTCGAGGATTTTTAGAAGGAAGGTGACGGTGGTGATGGGTCTGTAGTTGGTGGGTATGGCTGGGTCGAGTGTGGGTTTTTTTTAGTAGGGGGAGGACCCAGGATTCTTTGAGGTTGTTGAGGATGGTACCAGAAGAGAAGGAGGCGTTGATGAGTTTGGTGATAAATGGAGATAGGTCTCTGGCCGCGTCTTTGATTTGAGGTGGGCATAGGTTGCCTTGGCAGTTAGAAGGCTTGAGGCCGAGTATGATTTTTTCCACTTCTAGCGTGGAGACTTTGGAAAAACTGAAGCGAGTGGGGGGGGTTGGGGGAGAGGGTGTTAAGGGATAGTGCGTGTGGGGGGGTTAGGTTTGGCCTTGGATAGGGTCTCTTTCTTGTTGTTAATTTTGATTTGGAGGCCTGCGACTTTACTGGAAAGGGCATTTTGGATGCTGGTGCACCATTGTTTCTTTCTTGCAGTTGTCTGGGACCGGGATGGGAGTCTCCAGCTCTTTAAGGATGGTGAACAATTCTTTAGTGCTGGATTTGGCATGCAGTATTCTCAGATTGTAGGATTCTTGTTTGGCGAGGAGGATTTCTTTTTTGTAGGTAGAGACTATTTTGTTGAGGATCAGCTTGTTGCTGTCAGTGGGATTTTGTCTCCAGATTTGTTCCTTTTTTCGTTTCTCTAGTCTGAGGGCTTTTAGGTGGGCCGTGAACCAAGTATTCAGGTGTTTTATTGGCTTGGGTTTTCTCAGCTTTAATGGTGCGATGGCATCTAGGGCTAGGCGCATGCTGTTGTTGTAACTTTCAACCAGATGGTGGGGGTTGGAGTTAGCAGGGAATTGGTTCAGTGTAGGTAGAATGAGAGGGATGAGTTTTTCCGCAGTTATGTTTTTCTTGCTTCTAGTCGGGATGGCTGTGGCTAGGGAGATGTTAGCGATAGGGCTGGCTGCTTCGAGTGTGAAGGAGAGGAGGTGGTGGTCAGACCAAGGTTGCGGGGTGATGGCAGTGATGGAGATTGCGCAGTTGTGGTCTGCTATCCAGTCAAGAGTTCTCCCTTTGTTATGAGTGGGGGTGGACACTCTTTGGGTGAAGCCTAGTTCTGATAGTGAGTAATTAATGGCTGACGCTTGGGTGTCTTTAGGGTCATTGTAGCCAAGGTTAAAGTCTCCTAAGAGGAGGCATTGATAGGTATTTTTTAAGTTGTTAGAGAGGATGGAGTTAAGGTCTTCCTCAAAGGAGCCCAGAGGTCCTGGGGTCTGTATGGTAGGTGGATGGTGATGGTTTGGGAGTTGGTGGTGGGGAGTTTGGCTGTGAGCAATTCACAGGATGAGTAGTGATCCGTATTGTCAGGTTTAAGGTTGAGATGGGTTTTGGCGATTATAGCGAGGCCACCGCCTCTAGAATCAATTCTGTCTGCTCGAAGGATGGAGAAATTCTCAGGGATGGCTAGCGCCAGGTCTGGGCCAGCTGCTGCATGAAGCCAGGTCTCAGAGATGGCTAAGAAGTCTAGCTCTTCCATTAGGATGTGGTCTGCTATGTCTGTCGCGTGGGCTACTATAGATCTCGCATTGATTAAAGCCCCTCTTATGGGAGTAGTGGTATGTTTACTCGTGGTAGGTATAGAGGTTGATGATCGAAACTTATGTTTGGTGGTAGTATTAGTTTGGGTAGGCTTAGGTAGGTTTGTGCCTTTGTTGGACGGGATCGTCAGGATGTAAGGCTGGGACCAATTAGATGCTTTGGTATGGGTGGAATCCCTGGCTCTGGGCTCGTATATTTTGGGGAGTCTGGCGCGTAGTTTGGAGTTTCTAGCAGAGAGGTTGCGCGGTGTAGAGGTGCATGGTGAGTGGCGGGGTGGTAACCATGCTGGTCAGGCCTATTAGACGGGGGGGGGGGCTGAGAAGACTAGTTGTGTGGATAATGTGGATGATGAGACTCAGCAGGGCTGAATATATACCTGGTAGGTACATTTTAGTGGGAGGAGGTGCGACCAGTGGGCATGTGTTTAATATCAGCTGGTTCCTGAGTTGTTAGGGTTTTACCTTACCTAGGATCAGAATCAGACCGCTAAAGCACATTAAATTGCAATGACTGAATGGGCCAGGGATACACCCTGATTCGAAGTCAAGTGGACAGCTAAAACACATTGGAATGCCTTGACTAAAGGGGGGCAAGGATTCACCTAGATTCAAAAGTCACATAGGCAGCTAGAACACATTGGAATGCCTTGACTAAGGGGGCAAGGATTCACCTAGATTCAAAAGTCACATAGGCAGCTAGAAAACATTGGAATGCCTTGACTAAGGGGGGCAAGGATTCACCTAGATTCAAAAGTCACATAGGCAGCTAGAGCACATTGGAATGCATTGACTAAGGGGGGCAAGGATTCATCTAGATTCAAAGTCCGGTAGAAGGCTGAGGGAATTTTTCGCGCTAGGTTACATTGACTATCCGATTGTCTAAATTGACAGCGATTGAAATGGATGCAGCAGAAGGCACCTAGATTTTGTGAGCCAAGTCTGGGATACTGGCAGTAGTGAGAGCATTCAGGCCAAATCAGGTGTACAAGTCACTAATGTGCATTAATCAGGACATTAGCAAACAAACTGAATACATTTTGGTCAGTAGGCATTCAAGTGGCAGTTTTAGCAAAACAGTCCAGCAGTTCGCGCAGATTTTGCACTTTAAATACTATTTCCTGCAGTACCACAGGCAAACATGGTAGTGGAGGCAATGGGGTAGCTGTGCGTTGTGCTGTAGTGTAGGTCAGAAATTACCTGGAGTGTGACGGGCAGGGGGTATGGCAGACGGCAGCCACAGGCACAAACAGGCACGTAACAGGTGATGGCCTTGCTGCAGTGGGCCTTGAACAAAGTGGGCCGGCTTCGCCTGCCGGTGACCAATAGGGGAGCAAATAGGCACGGCAGCCTAGCAGCGTTGGGGGCTGGAGCCTCAGTAGATGTTGGTATAGGCAGTGAAAATGCCGACGGCCATTTTGGAAGGGTGAGAGCCTCGTGTGACTCAATGGAGATTTCAGCGCCGTAGCAGTAGACAGATTTCGATTCTGTGAAAATGGGCTGTAAGGAAGCCTATCCTTCCTTCCGTGTTGTGCAGGATCGCGGATGCACTTTTTGTGCATGTGCTTTCGGGAAATGCGCTCGAAGTTAGCGCTTACCTTAATTCAAGGCACGGATGTGGGGCCATGGTGGAGATTGCCCGCCGGGTGCACGTTGCTCCTGGAGGGGCTGGGACAGGTCCTGGGAGCTCCTGCTCCTATGCTGGTGGAGATAGTAATAGGAGATATTGGATCTACTACCAGATGCATCTAGGCTTAAAAATCAGGCCCAATGGGAAAGTCTGAAGGAAGGAAACGGAAATCTCCATCAGGTCCATGTGGAGGCCCCCTCTAATACCAACATGCAAGGCAAGCCGATTTTGAAACATCATAATCGGTTAACCACGTCAAGCACGGGGGAAAACTCCCAAAGGGACCAAGGTAACTTGTCTGAGCATCTTTTTAACCCCAGAATTACTCAAACAAAACATCAACAGGACGGTGAAGCTAGGTCTTGCCAACAGTCAATAATGCCAACTCACATTAAAGTTAGTGACTTGCACAATATGACTTGCCGACAACCGGCCCTTCCAGATTACCCTAGCATTTTGCTATATAACTTCTCCAGCATGGGGTCTGGCATGGATTCACATGCTCATGAATATTCCCCGTCGTCAGGCTGGGAATCCTCGGTAAAGAAAAAACCAGTATCAGTTTCGTTTCGGATCTGTCTTTCGTAGTAATAACCAATCACTGGTCTCTGCGTCATACTGACCACAGCCAATGACTGCCCTCTACCTAAGCACCGCCTCTGGCAGCCATCTTCAGATTTTTACCGCATGTTCATGTGTTGGGATCCTCGTGCTATTGCTCTCGAGCGTTAGTGCTATTTTTTCACGTTTTTTCTCAAAAACTTCGTTTTTTCGGTCAAAAGAGCCTCAAGCTCCACCGACTCTCCATCCGATCAACGGGGACCCGTTTCGGATTAGTCTGCGCCCCTCAAGGGTCAAGATTTCGTCGAGCTACGCTTTTGGAGGACTCCAGAAGTTTCTCAGGCCCGGTCATGGCCCAGGAGAAGGGAAGCTCGACGCCCGGAAAGCTGTTCAGGGTCTGCCCTGGATGCCAGCTGCAGAACGTCTTCAAGGAGGACGAACACTCTTTTTGTCTTTACTGCCTACATGAGGACAAGACGCACGTGGAGAAGAACTGTGCGTTTTGCGGCAACATGTCGGAGCGGACCATGAAGGACCGCCATCAACGTCTCGCCAACTGGCTGGAAGGGAAGAGCCCGTCCGGCGAGAAGAAGAGGAAGAAATCCGAGCGGTCTTCTAAGACCTTTGAGGACGCCCCGGCGACAGGGGTCCAACATAAGGCCAAGCACCACGAGTCCGCTGGCACTGGGAGCGCCGAACGGTCGGGCTCTACGGGCGCCAGGCAGGGCGCACCCTCCCCGGCACCATCAACCACGAGCCAACGCTCTGGGTCGGGTAAGAGGAAGGCCGAGCACCCGGCGAAGCTCCTGGAGAGGCCCCGGTCGAGCTCGAAGGCGGAGGGGGAGCGAGGCAGTGTCCCCCCCCCTCAAGGATAAGGCGGTGAGCGCACCTAAGTTGGTGAAGGCCTTAATCCATCCGGCCAAGCCCTCTATCGAAGCTGTCGCGGCGGCCCTGGCTCAGCCTGTGGAGGCTACACCAGTGGTGGCGACCTCGGGGCTCAGAGTCTCCCTGCCACCTCGGAGGGAGTCCTCTTTTGTGCCCATCGATAGGACCCCCGTGAAATCCCCCGTGGGGAAGAAAAAGGGGGGGGCAGGGCGTCGTCGTAGATTCGGCCTCAACCTCGGAGGAGGAGCTGGTCGAGGTCTTAAGCCACGGCCTCGGCGTGGAAGAAGACCGGCCCGTCGGGATGGATCCCGACGCAGGGGACGACGACCTCGTCGAGGGTACCGACGGGGCCCCTGATCGCCCGTCGGATTCCCCTCTGCCAGCGCCGCGAGACAACTCGGCGGCCATTTTGTTGGCTATACAGTCCTTATGCTCAGAGATAAGGACAAGACTACCGTTGCCGACGGAACCTCTCCCGTCGGGGGACCCAGAACCGGGACCTTCTGGTGTTCCCCCTACCAAGAGAAGAAGGATCCACCCTCCACCTCCTTTTCAGCCGTCGCGCCCCTTCCAGCCCTCCTCCCCGTCCACCCGAGGGGATGATATGGGGAGTGACACGGCAGTGACGGGTACGGACGACGAGGTTTACGACGAGGATGTACCGTTGTCGCCTCCCACCAGGGCTTCTCCGCCCGACGAGATTGGATCGTTCCACTCTATGATCGCCAGGGCATCCGAGCTTTTCCAACTCTGCCCTGAGGAGAAGAAGGAAGGTTTCCTTTATCAGCGGCGCGAGGCCAAGAGGAAGACGGTCCTCGCGGTGCCTCTATTGGACGACATTTGGGATGAGGGCCTCACCCTCCTCAAGAACCCTTCCACGACGCCAGCTAGAAGAGACCGGTACGAGAAAAAGTACCGGGTCCCGGACACGGCCCCCCTGTGCCTCCGGGCGCAGCCTACCCCGGACTCCGTCGTCTCCGCGGCGGCCAGGAAAAAAGCGGGGGGGGGGGGTGCGGCCTCCACATCGACTTCCCCACCGGACGGCGAGGGAAAGAAATTGGACGCTATGGGACGCAGAGTCATCTCGTCTGCAGCGACGACGATTAAAGCTGCCAACGCCTTGGCTATCGTGGCCCGATACGACAGGGAGCTCTGGTACAAACTGGCTCCCCTGCTGGACTTCTTGCCGGACGACAAGAGGGCAGAGGCCCTGGAGATCCTGCAGGAAGGTGAGGTGGCTTCGGACCACGCCATTACCGTTGCGACGGACATCGCCGACACTGGATTCCGCCAGTTGGGCAACGGCGTTTGCCTTAGGCGGCGTGGATGGCTCAAGGCTACGGACTTCTGTCAAGACGTTCAGACCAGAGTCCTGGACATGCCCTTCGATGGGAACAACCTGTTTGGGAAAACAGTGGACGATTCCCTTCAGGCCATTAAAGCGGACACCGAGACGGCCCGGGCCCTTGGAGTTCTGCAACAACGACGGACGCCCTTTCGGAGCAGCGGAGGCAAGGGCGCCTCCAAAGGTTCCGGCGGCGGTTTCTCCTCCTACCGTCAAGCAGCCCGCTCGTCGTCTCAGGAGGCCTACAGAGGACGAGGCAAGTCTGGCGGACCCCGCCGTCGTCGCCAAGGACAAGGCGCTAAAGCCTCGTCGAAGCAGTTATTACCAGTTCAAAGCCCTCCCCTTCGGTCTACGGTCGGCACCCAGGGTGTTCACCAAGTGCCTCGCACCGGTGGCGGCTCAGCTGCGCCGCGAAGGGATCCACGTCTACCCCTACCTGGACGACTGGCTCATCCGAGCCAAGACAAGGGAGCTCGCCGTGGTTCACAAGGCAAGGACCGTTCAACTTCTCACGGACCTGGGATTCTCCGTGAACTACGCAAAATCCCACCTGGTGCCCGCGCAAGACGCTCTGTTTCTGGGAGCGAGGCTCAACACAGTGTCCCTTCTGGCCTCCCCGTCGGAGGAGAGGACCAGGACCATCCTGGGCAAGGTGCAGCGGATGTTGGTGGCCGACGCGGTCCAGGTGAGGTCCATCAAGTCCCTCCTCGGAATGATGTCTTCCTGCATCTACCTCATTCCCATGTGCAGGCTCCGGATGCGCCTGTTGCAGGAGTTCCTGGACGCGCGCTGGATCCAAACGACGGGCAGCTTCAAGGAAAGGATCACACTCGACGAGAGTTTCCGACGAGCGATCCGGTGGTGGGGCACCCGCGCGCATCTGACGGCGGGCATGGACTTCCAGACCCCAGCCCACCAGGAGACAGTGACCACGGATGCCTCCCTGGAAGGGTGGGGAGCGCACACCGAAAATCTGCACGCAAGAGGCCTTTGGCTCCCGACGGAGAAATCCTTACATATCAACGTCCTGGAGCTCCGTGCAGTGTTTTGGGCCCTCAGGTCCTTCCTTCCGTCCCTCAAGGGCAAGGTGGTGAGGATCTTCACCGACAACACCACCACCATGTTTTACATCAGGAAACCGGACGGAACCAGGTCCCCAGCACTGTCCAAGGAGGCGCAGGACCTGTGGCATTGGGCAGTCGCCCAAGGGATGTTTCTGGTGCCGTTTCATCTGGCAGGGATAAAAAACACCATCGCCGACTCACTCAGCAGGGAGCTGCGCTCGTGCCACGAGTGGGAACTACGGCAGGATCTAGTGGATCGGCTCTTCCGACGGTGGGGCACACCCCAGATCGACCTGTTCGCGACGGCGACGAACTCCAAGTGCCGGAGGTTCGCCAGCAGGTTTCCCCAGGCGAGGAGCATGGGCGATGCTTTCTCGTTCCCCTGGGAGGGCCTGTTCCTCTACGCGTTCCCTCCTTTGCCACTGCTAATCCGGCTCGTCAACCAGCTCAAGAGGTCACGGTGCAGGATGATCCTCGTCGCACCTGCAAGGCCGAGGCAGATATGGTTCCCGGACCTTCTGGACTTGTCAGCGTCCCCGCCAATCAAGCTGCCGGTGGACGCGGATCTGCTCTCCAGGGAAGGAGGCGCCATCCTCCACCACGACCCGAAATCACTGAACTTGCAGGCCTGGCTCCTGCAGCGCTAGAGTTTGGAGGATACGACATACCGGCCGACTGCAGAGAGGTTCTTGCAAAGGCCAGGGCGTCCTCGACTCTTAAATGCTACGGACACAAATGGAAGAGGTTCTCTGTCTGGTGCCACGCACAGAAGATTAACCCTCTACGGATTACGGCTCCCCAAGTACTGCCGTACCTGCTGGCGCTGGCCAAAGCTGG
Source organism: Ambystoma mexicanum (assembly GCF_040938575.1). Lineage (NCBI taxonomy): Eukaryota > Metazoa > Chordata > Amphibia > Caudata > Ambystomatidae > Ambystoma > Ambystoma mexicanum. The sequence goes on along the minus strand of NC_090938.1, from coordinate 105,965,434 downwards.
ACTGGCACACGCGTCCATCAAGATTCATCTTGCTGCGATCTCCCGATACACCAGAACCACGGGGCGGACGTCCTTGTGGTCTCATCGTCTGGTGAAAGAGTTCATGAAGGGACTGTTCAGATCGTTCCCGCCGGTGAAGGCTCCGGCCCCGGCGTGGGAGCTCAACGTGGTGCTGACCAAGCTCATGGGACCTCCGTTCGAGCCTCTGCACTCGGCCCCGTTGAAGTTTCTGTCGTGGAAAACAGCGTTTCTTGTGGCCATCACCTCCGCACGACGGGTGGGAGAGATCCAGGCCCTTTCCTGCAAGGCCCCGTACTTGACTTTTCACGACACGAGGGTAGTGCTCAGGACGCACCCCTCCTTCATGCCCAAGGTACCGGCGGACTTCCACCTCAACGAACCCTTGGTGTTGCCTGTATTCTTCCCGTCGCCTTCGTCGCCGGCTGAGAGAACTTTGCACTCGCTGGATGTGGCTAGAGCGCTGAAGTTCTACGTGGACCGCACGAAGTGTTTTCGGAAGACGTCACAACTCTTTGTGAACTTTGGCCCTGTCAATCAGGGGAAGGCTCTCTCGAAGGCTTCCATTTCCAGATGGCTCTCCGGCTGTATCATGTACTGTCATCGGTTGGCAAACCGACCGCTGCCTGGCCGTCCGAGAGCCCATTCCACCAGAGCGATCGCAGCTACCACGGCGTTCCTTTCTGGTGTGCCCCTGCTGGACATATGCAGGGCTGCTACGTTGAGGTCGACGCACACCTTCACGAAGTTCTACTGCGTCGATCGGGATTCCAGGGAGGAGTCCAGGGTCGGCCAAGCAGTGCTGCGCAACCTGTTCGCCTGAGGTGAGCCTGGTGAGGAGGTAAGATGCTTAATGTTGAGTTTGATGCAATGCTTAATGTTGAGCCTTTGCCACCTCCCGTGGTTGTGCATGTGTGTACTGCTATGTATTCTTTATTCATGAGCATGTGAATCCATGCCAGACCCCATGCTGGAGAAGGAACAAGTTACTTACCTGTAACTGTTGTTCTCCAGCATGGGTCTGGCATGGATTCATATGCGAACCCTCCCGCCTACCCCTCTGTGGCTCTTCACTTGGTCATACTGCCACTGCACGTGCTTCCAAATCTGAAGATGGCTGCCAGAGGCGGTGCTTAGGTAGAGGGCAGTCATTGGCTGTGGTCAGTATGACGCAGAGACCAGTGATTGGTTATTACTACGAAAGACAGATCAGAAACGAAACTGATACTGGTTTTTTCTTTACCGAGGATTCCCAGCCTGACGACGGGGAATATTCATGAGCATGTGAATCCATGCCAGACCCATGCTGGAGAACAACAGTTACAGGTAAGTAACTTGTTCCTTATGTGATATTGGTGGTCCGCCTTCTCTAAATAGATCATGTGTTCTCTCACTGTTTAATGAGATCCCTAAATTGAGATTGATCTCCTCGGCAGACATTAGTTTGGTGGACTTTATTCACCCTTCACGGCTCGACCACGTGAGAATAGTCCTGAGGTCTCAAAACATTTTTGATCTCATAATACATGAGACGGAATACTTTAATAAGATGGGGTACGACATCCTTATTTTCAGCAATGGTTGGGATAGTGGTAGGGATTCTAAAGACCAGAAAGCCAATCCGTTACCACCGCGGGAAGAGGGACTGTTTGAATAAGGATGTCAATACTCCTGTGAGGGGAGGTGACGATCAAGAATGGAGATGGTTAGCGCTATCTCTGAGAGAATCTATATCTCAAATCCAAACCATGCAACAGAAACTTTAGTTCCACTGATTCCATTCAACCTTGATGCCCTCTAATGCGGTATGTACTAAACTTAAATCCATGGAGGTTATTTGTATCCAAGAAACATGGTTGAGAGTCCCTCTTCATTAGTATGTATTTGAATGTAGATACCAATTTGCTACGATGGGGCCCCGTGATACAGCATCGGGGGGGCTCTTAACAGCAGTGAAAATAGCAAATGGTACACAAATAATGGAATCTCTCACTATCACAAGCGGTGTTCTGGTAATTGTATTGGAGTATAGGAATTCATACTGTTTGACTTTTATGCTGGTAATGAATATTTATTATAACCCACAAAAAAATGAAATGGATAACATTGTTCCGTCCATCAATGCTTGCCTCTCGAACATGTTGCTGAAATACAGAGGTCTTGATATTATTGTATTGGTGACTTTAATTCGGAAATAAGATATGGTGTGGGGTTGCATAAGAGGATGGGTTCCACCTCTTTTAGATCTATGGTTAACTCGGGACCGATAGATTGGGCACCTTATTCCACCTCTCGCAAAACCATGCAGGGGCACATCTGGTTTAAACTTTTCCTTTCTTGGGACTTACCCATATGAATCCTGTCTTTGAAACCTCTGCTAATGAGTACACATGGTCAAACAGCATACAAAAATAGTTTATTGATCACATGTTTCTCTCAGACAGACTCGCAGCCTGCTGTGTTCATTTCTGTGTGGGTGAATCCTACACGAGCGATCATAGAACTTTAGAGGCTAAACTGAATTGGTATTGTGGTAAACTGATTCAGGATTTCCTTTCAACGACTGATAGCATCATGTAGGGGGAATAGAATTCGATGGCATGATGGCAACATAGATAAATTAAACGCCACCTTTCTCTGAGCACCATTGCACACCATTGTCTGCAAGACTAACATTATTTTCGGTCCCCTTTTTTGTGAATATGTCAAATATCTAATTGTTCTGTAAAAACAAAAAAAATTGGAAGCTTAAGGCACCAACATGTGCATATTTACGATCCTATGGTAAGGGCAAAACAAAATGACACAACCCGTCAGATTAGAGCAATCCTAAAATCCAACCAAGATCATGATACAAAGGTTAAGGCAATCCATTCTATCAAACAAGCAAAAAAGAATAGGCTGAAAACCCATAGGATGTATATGCTGGAGTAAGATAATACAGCCATGTTAACGGCACTAAGAGATTCATCTGCCTGGCAATTTTGGACGTTAATAAACTCTTTGGAAAAAACACAAGTAATATTACAAACTGTATGTTTACAAGAGGACTAGGCTACTTATTTCTCTACTTTATATGAAGGAAAGTTTGCCATGACGAATGGTCTAAAATCAATTAACATGGGAAACTGTACATGTAATTTTGATGTTGACATAGAAAAACAGATTAAGTCTGCTAATCTCGAGCTGCCGGCCCAAATGGATTTACCAACAGTACAGTGAAGAGAAACCCCGAATTATGGGCTAAGGCCTTCTATATATTTTCAGACATCCTATTGACCCGTTCTATCCCTTCCTCCTGGAGGATCTCTTAGATTGTTCCCATATATAAAAAAGGGGATAGAAGGTGCCCATATAATTACCGTCCAATATCTATCATGGATGCAGACTCTAAAATATTTGCAGGAATAGTCCTTCGGAAAATTGAGGAATGGGCTGAAATAAATCAGATACTCCGCATGCAACCATTTGGCTTTCGAAAAGGGATGGGCACTGAAATAGGGGCTTTAATTTTCACTCTCCTCTTGGAGAAGGCGTGTAAGAAAGCCGCCTCCCCTATATATCTAGCCTCGATCGATCTTTCCCTCGCGTTCGACAAGGTAGACCGGGTAAGATTGTGGTCTAAACTGGCTTTAATGGGGATCCCGTCGGGACTCTTGACCATCCGAATACATCTACCTGAAGATTCTGCCATTCAAATTCGATTAAATTTATCAGGGGATCTGTTACGGCTTATACAAACAGGTAATGGTTTGAGACAGGGGTGCTTGTTTGGACCTACCCTTTTTAACCTATATATACTGGATGTTGATGGGCCTTTAACAGCAGCATCCCTTGTCTCGCCAAGAATCGAGGGTGAGAAAATATCTTGGACAGCTTATGCTGACGATCTTCTGATTGATGCCACCCCTGTGAGTCTTCAGCGGAAATTGTCGGCCCTTTCGAAATATGTGGATAACAATGGCTTGGTTATCCACGGGAAGAAATCTGTTGTAGTTACCCTAGCAAATGGGAGAAAACCCCCCAATTTCAAATGGAGGATAGAGGGTTGTTTACTGCTTAAGGTTAGATCTCTTTGCTCCTTCGGTTTCCCGATTTTCAGTGGTTTTACGATCCATATGTACTGGAATTGTTACCTTGACAAAGTAGACAAATTGATCTACCAAATGCAAAAGATAGCTACAAAATACTGTAAATACTCAGTGACCCCGGTAATCAGGTTTTACAATCTCAAAGTAATATCTAAACTGTTATATATGGTTTTGAAATTCTACCTTTTCCAACTCCTCGATTGGCCGCCAAATTGGAATCTAAAATTTGGCAGAAAATACTTTACTGTCTACCGAGGGGTGTTCCAATGTCAGCTATTGGTGTCGAGTTGGGCCTTCTCTCATTAGACAATAAAATAAGGTGTAGAAGAATAACCCTATATCGGAATCTTATTGCTAAAGATAATACCCTATATGCACTTATGGGTTGCAGACTGAGAACCGTTTCCTAGACATCGAAGTGGCTAGTGAACCTTCAAATTGATTGCTTGAATTGTCTTGATTCCATCTATCTTACATTTGAAACTCTGATACTTAATCCTATGAGAGTTAAGGAAAGACTTCAATGCCTGGATTGGCTGCAATCCATGGAAAGGGTTGAGGCCTCCAGGATTTATAATCAGATAATTTATGATGGAAAGAAAATTGCAACTCCAGAGTCATACTTAATTAAATTCCCTGACCCTAGAAGGAGGGCTACATACATGAGATTTCGCTTCAATGTTTTTCTGACAGGGGAAATTTTAGAAATTCGCTCTGGTACTACACAGAATCCCTTGTCGTTTTTGCCACTGTATTTAAACACCTGAAACATTTATTACTGAAGTGGCAGACATTAATCCCCCAACGTCTGGCAATTTTTGGTAAATTTGTTCGTGATTCTTCAAGAGTTGATATTGAAGATCTATGGTGGAGTATGCTTTATGGCAAATTGAATGCACTGAAATTGGCTGTAGTGAAAGTTTTGTATGAAGTTTGTAATCTGCCTGCAGCCACACAATCTTAATAATCGGAATGCCTTGGTGAATTGAATTAACAAAGGATTTCAGGATTTATCTGCTACCTGTAAAAAGGCAAAATATGCTCAAAGTGACAACTGTTATACATCGCTGCTAATGTATGTATGTTCTCATTTGGAAAGCCACTTAGGCGATAACTTACCACTTCTATTAATAGGACTAAGGGCTTAATATCAGCTGTGATGTTGTATATACTGAATGTAAAATAGGTTTTAATTGTTTTGTTTTTTAATCAAACTTGAATATTCTTTTTGTTTAAAAACTGTATTTTGTGTTTCTTTTATAAAGGTTTATATTCTGTAAACCAAATGCAAAAAAAAAAAAATTAAAAAAAGATATCTAGAGTGTGCCCGCCCTAAAAGCGTCACTGTTACAGCTGAACTTGGAAGGTGTGCCCTAATAGCATCACTGTGTTAACGTTGAATCTAGAGTGTGCCCTAATAGCGTCCCTATCTTAGAATTACACTTAGAAATTGTGCCCTAGTGGCATTTCTGTGTTAAAGTTGAACTTAGAAAGGATGCCCAAATAGCGTCGCTGTGTCAATGTTAAATCTAGAAGATATTCCCAACATCAATGTGTGTGCCCTAATAGCGTAATTATCTTAAAGTTGAACCTAGAAAGTGTGCCCTATTAGCGTCACTGTGTTAAAGCTGAACTTAGAAAGCGTGCCCTTATAGCATCTCTGTGTTAATGTTGAAGCTAGACGGTATTCCCAACATCGAGTGTGCCCCAATAGCTTCACTGTGTTAGAGCTGAATCATGATGGTATTCCCAACATCATTGAGTATGCCTAATGGTGTCAGTGTGTTAGAGCTAAATCAAAAAAGAGCGCCCTAACAGCGCCTCTGTGTTGAGGTTGAATCTAGAAAGTGTACCCTAATTGGCGTCACTGTGTCATTGTTAAATCTAGAAGATATTCCCAACATCAATGTCTGTGCCCTAATAGCGTCATTATCTTAAAGATTAATCTAGAAAGTGTGCCCTATTAGCGTCACTATGTTAAAGCTGAACTTCGAAAGCGTACCCTTGTAGCATCTCTGTGTTAATGTTGAACCTAGACTGTATTCCCAACATCATTGAGTTTGCGCCATTAGCATCACTGTGTTAAAGTTCAACCTAGAAGAATCCCCTATTAGAGTTGAATTAAGATCGTATCACCAACAACATTGAATGTACCGTAATAGTGTCACTGTGTTGAAAGTTAAATTTAGGTGGTAGATTGTGCCTAATTGCATACACTTCACTGATCACCACAATATCACACTACTACGCTTACTCTCTCCTATACACCACCATTCAACTAGAACACAGCAGTACTATGACACATTCAATAAAGCTGTTCTCATACTAACATGACCCATCAAACCACCCATCATCCTAATGAAACACAGCTAGTTAGCACACACCGGCTAGCTTAGGCGTCTCCTCAGGCCCAACACAGCCATAACTCAGTCTGGTTGTCAACCCTCCAGACTGAACACGTTCAACTGATCTCCTCAGCACCACACCTACCGCTAGAAGCAGCTATCATGCAACAACCACACCGGCTGCACACATACCTTGTGCGCCCACGCATTTTACGACTCTCTCTCAACTGACTTGAACTGCGGTTCCCGAGGGCGTTCAACCTACCAGCGCCTTGAGTTCATACCAATGGTACATAAGGTCCTATACAAATGCAAAATAACATAGCAGAATTCTCAGAAATGTGCTAATTCCCTCACCTTAGAGACCCCCAGCAACTTTGCTGGATTTTGAGGACTTTAGTTATTTAACCTGGAGAGAGTGTGACCCTTTTTCCCACACATGTATTTTAAGGTGAATTTTACCTCTGTTTCTTTTTGTTATGGAGTCTGACACACTACATAGGCATCATCTTTTACAATGTCTCACACAGCACCTTCAGTGCAGTGGTACAGGGAAGTCTTTCAGATTTCCCCAAGGTTTGAATACCTTCTCTGGGATAAACTTTTTGCCAAAGCAGTCAAGTGAAATTGACTTTACTTACCATTTGTAACTTTCTAGACCCAGCGCGCACTATCTTACAATAGAGTGCTGGAGCGGTTACTTAGTATCCCCTATGTCTAGATCCTCATGTAACATTTTAATGTTACCTTTTCCTCACTGAATGGCTGGTGGCAGTGGTTTCGTTTGAACTACCATGGTTTGCATTTACCGCGTGCTGCGTTCGCGGCCCCGGTAAAGCAACCACGGGAGCCATCTCTTTCAGAATGGCGTATGAGCCATCTTTGACAAAATGGTCCCCGGTCTTCTTTTTCGTCAGTTTTGTGGAAAGGTCCTAGAGATTTTCTCTGCGCGCCAAACCAGTTTTGGTCTTTGTTCATATCGCCTTTGGCGGGCTTCAGGAGTGAACCCCCCCCCCCCCCTGGGGTAGGCAGGAAGTGAGGGAGGTGCCCCAAACTCCCTGTGCTTCGTCTCCTAGGAGACCCAAATGCGCTCTGTGGTGATTGGCTGGCTGGCTGACTGTCTGGCAAGGACAGCCACCCTGCTGGGTGTTGACAGCTAGGCTAGAATGAATGGGAGTTAACTGCATAAAAGGCAAGTCTTTTGGCTTGGAAGGCAGAGTTGACCACTGACGAAGGAACCGAACAAGAACTTGAAAAGGACGCCTGCTACAATTCCTGGACCGTTGTTTTGCGCGGTGAAGCCCTGCTGCTGTGCTGAAACGCCAAGTTTGCATCGACAGAGAAGCCCCTGCAAGGACGACTTCTCGCTTTGAGTTGGTGGGACCAATCAACTCCAAAGTAAGCCACCTGGACATCCATCTCGGAGCTGGTTGAATTTCTAGAAAGTTGCTGCTGGAAACCGTAGAGCCAGGGAGAGGAACACCAGATTGTGTGCGTTGCTTTTAAGGTGGCATAGAGCGTTTGCAAGATCCTCCGGACTCACAAGAAGCAGGATTGACCAAGCCTGAGACCCATCTACAGAGTGCAGGACCCCAGAAGCAAGGAAAGCCCACCTCAACAGCCAGGAACCACATTGAGCATTGATCAAGCTCTTTAGAGTCAGCCAAGTGCTGTCTCAGCTCAGGAGAAAATAGATTCCAACAAAAATATTCCTCATTCCTTCAAAAGAGTTCTCTCTGTAACCCTTAACCCAACCATGTAAGTTTTTCAAACATTCACACACCCAGGTAGCCCAAGGGGGTACCATCTGTCTGTTTGAGGGTCCTAAACTTCTTAATGTACTGGAAAGGAGTTTTCCAAATCTAGCCATCATAGCTAGCTTCACATTTTCATACTCCAATCTTTCCAGTTCCCCCACCTCCATTACAGCATCAGTTGCAACCTGGGGGAGCCTAGACAAAAGCCAAAGAATCAACTGATTCCCTGTGAAACCCTGAATCCCATAAGCACCCAACCAATCCAAAATATCACATTTTGCATCATACATACTCCCTGCTTCTTCAGGCATGCAAGGTCTCTTTGGACTGGAAGACCAACAAGACCCTGGGATAGAAACATTTTCAAGAGATGAATTTCTTCATTTCAAGAGCATGTTGTAATTCCATTTCCCTTAGTTTGATGTCCTGATGTTTTCAGCTTGGACTTGTAATCTTTTTAACTCAAGTCTCATTTTTTCAAGAGACACATTCTGGACTCAGTAGTGGACCTGGTAAGGGGTCCCTGTGGCTAAAAGTTGAGGCATAAGGGCCTGTTGAGGTAAAGAGTGCTCTCTTTCTGAGACTCCCCTAACTCTTCTGACTCTTCAACAATATTAGAGTTAGACTCTGAACCATCATCCTCATAATTTTCCACATTTCCTGGGATAGTAGGTGTGACAGGCTTACTACCCAGACTTTGATTATTCAACAATCTTTGAACTAGTGCATTTTTCTTTCTGTTAACCGGGGGAGACCTGACTTTACACATTTCTTTCAGTTGCTCTACTGTTAAATTAATCAGGGCTGTCTGTCTGAAGTTATCCATGTCTGGCATGTTAAAATTGCTTTTCTAGTGGAGCTTAGCCTTGTGAAGGTTTTGACTTGAACAAAAGTAAAGCAACATCTCTATATGTAACAACTCTACAATATTTCCTCACCGCCTACCACCAGTTAGGCAAAGTTTGAATTCAGTACCCTCTGGGAACACTACAAACAACTATGACTACAGGTATAGGCAACCCAACCTTTGCTATAAGCTTGTACTACACAGTTTTGGTAGTGTGTTGAGCAGCCAGGCTTATCTCAAGAGGGGAAATGTGAGCAGTAGTGGAGTTGCACGAAGATTCACAGTTACAGGTATTCAAATAAACTTCCACTCAAGGTTTCTTGCATAAACAATTGTTATTTATCAGTCAGTTACAAAGCCTTCTTTAGAAGGGAGCAATATAATAACAACAAATACACTTCAATACTGTACACTCTGAGTTTCAGAATCAGAAAACACTGTGTTGGGATGGCCCACAGACACAACCTACACCCACAGGTGACTTCAATACCTAGGGTGCTGGGGGCATTAATGTCATACGGTTGGCATTCAGAATACTCTTAACATTTGGTAAAAGGGAAAGGTTATTAGTGTACAAGAGATCACACATTTATTAAGCAGGGCAAAACCCTTAGATCCTCTTAGAAGATTCATACAATTCAATAGGCTAAGACAAAGTCAATGGGCAAAAGTCTTGGATAGGATGAAGCACTTCTGGTAAGTAAATGGAAATTACAACCTTTATCAACTCCTCTTTTCAATCGTGAGTAATCCCCTAACAACCTGAAGGATGCTTGGGTCATCCCTCTCCTAAAAAAACCTACCCTGGATCCTGAGATCCCAACCAACTATAGGCCCATCAGGACTGTCCCATTTCTCCTGAAAACCTTAGACCAAGCAGCATATCTACAGATACAGAACTACCTGGAAAATAACAACCTTCTAGGCTCCAGACAATCCGGTTCCAGACCTAAGCACGGTAGGGAGACAGCCCTTCTAGACCTCAAAACCCAAATTGAGGACCTCAAAGACAAAGGTGAACTAGCCCTGCTACTATTACTAGACTTATCTGCGGCCTTCGACTTGGTCAACCACCAAATCCTGTCATCACCTAAAAACTGCAGCCCACTTTTCTGATAATGCCACTAACTGGATTAAATCATTCTTGGATAATAGACATATGAGGGTATTCTCCCCCACCTCCTCTGCTGACCCTGCGCCAGTCCCTGGCGGTGTCCCTCAAGGGTCCTGGGTATCCCCCACTCTTTACAATGTTTTCAACAAACCCCTGTTCGATGTGCTTGACTATTTGGGTGTCACCTACACCAACTATGCTGATGACCCCCAGATACTCATCCCTATCACGGGTGACTACACGGTAGACTCGAAAGCCTTAAATGACATATACCACGTCATTCAAACTTGGATGGCACAACATGAGCTCTGTCTTAATGACGACAAGACAGAGCTCCTCATCCTTGGAACACAGCAAAGACTCAACAAGCTGAACCCTAGGTTCAACGCCTTCAATATCGATGGAAACTCCATAAAAGTCTCAAAAGATACTAAAACCCTCGGAATTTACCTTGATTCTACTCTCTCCCTTCACAGACAAACTAATGCAGTAGCATCCGCCTCTGCATACACTTGCAAGCTGATCACAGCATGTCGCCCTTTTCTCTCCTCTCAGAACTGCACTACCCTTGCTAGGACTTTGGTCATGTCCAAACTGGATTACTATAATGCATTGTGCCAAGGCACCAACCAATGCAACCTTGACAAACTCCAGATTGCACAAAATATCGCCATCCGAGCTGCCCTCAACATCCCTAGATCAACCCATATATCAAACTAGGAAGAACCTTCACTGGTTGTCAGTCGCCCAAAGGATTTCACTAAAATCTCTTGCCCTAACGTACAAATGCATACCCCACCTCGCTCACTTAGGTCTTCCTCTAGCCAGAGCACACTGATCCCAAGATTCAAGCTCCAGACAGCCGGTGGGGCCAGCTTCCCAGTTCTGGCAGCCAAATTGTGGAACTCTGTACCTCTCCCTATCGGAAACTTGCCCTCCCCGAACTCCTTCAAACACAAAACCAAACTCTGGCTAGTCTCCTCTGAAGACTAATTTGACAGTCCGTTAAGCATGCCTACGAATGTATTAGTCTGCGAATCTGAAATGTGTGCGTATGCTAATGCTCAACTTATATTTTCTATTTATATATGCTTTGTAATGTAATACCTTCATGTAACCACTGTCTCAAGATACGCGCCTGGTAGCCTTAGGGCCTGGTTTGCGCTATACAAATAAAACAAATACAAAATACAAATACAAGTTCTTAGGAGTCTTTGATTAAAAGAAGAATCAAATGTAGGGCCACAAGCTGATTAGACTTGTGAGTTGTGGAAGTTACAAGCACTTCTACAGCAAGAAGTAAGTTCTTAGACTTGTTTTACAATACCTTAGAAATGAAGAAAAGATGCAGCTGATGACTTCTCTTCCTGTGCAGCTCTGCAGCTCACTGTTCCTGGGCCTCAATAGTGGGGACAAGAGGGAAGACGTCGGGGGACTCCTGCAATGCACTTGGACGGTCAAAACTAGCAACCGGCAAACTTCACTTTCATTGGCTGTATTTCTGTGTTTCCATGGCTGTTGAGGTGGGCTTTCCTTGCTTCCGGGGTCCCGCACACTGTTGAGGGGGCAGGCTTGGTCAGTCCTGCTTCTTGGGAGTCCGGAGGATCTTCCAAAAGCTCTAGGCCAGCTTCAAAGCAACGCACACCATCTGGTGTTCCTCTCCCTGGCTCTAGTTTCCAGCAGCAACTCTGTGGAAATTCAACCAGCTCTGAGATGGATGTCCAGGTGGCTTAACTTGGAATTGATTAGTCCCACCTACTCAAAGGGAGAAGTCATCCTTGCAGGGGCTTCTCCTGTCGATGCAAACTCAGCATTTCAGCACTGCAGCAGGGCTTCACCGGGCAAACCAAAGGTTGAGGCGTTGCATCAGGCGTCCTCTTAATGTTCTTCTTCGGTTCCTTGGTCCAGTGGTCGACTCTGCCTTCCAAGCCAAAAGATGCCTATGGAGTGTGTCGGACTCCATAACCAATAGAAACAGAGGTAAAATTCACATTAAAATACATGAGTGGGAAAAAGGGTCTCACTCTTTCCAGGTTAAAAAAATCGAGTCCTCAAAATCCAGCAAAGTTGCTGGGGGTCTCTAAGGTGGAGGGAATTGGTACATTTCTGAGAATTATCCTTAACCTACTGCAGGCTGCTCTTATCCATTTTGAACTAGCTAAACCTAGCCCGATACCTTTCCTGCACTGGGTATTAGCTGCACAGATAGCCCTGCCTCTGAACCCAACTGTTCAGACATTCTTCATTAATGGACTGCCAACTTGTTAGTGATGGCGGCTTCACGGTTTTTCCTGCATACCTGTTATTTCTTCAGTTAACTTCCAGATTCGAGGTGAAAAACGCTGTGGCATGTGTAGCTGCATTTACAACCTCCATTTTCAGGTGCAACACATACTGTTAGGCAAGATTGTATGTAGTAACCCTGTGGGAGACTACACCAGCCTTGTCCTCTTGGCAATAAGTAGCCCGACCTTTGGTATAGGTCTGTACTACACAAATTGGTAGAATAACTGAGCAGCCAGGTTTATCTCAAGGGTGCTCAATGTGAGCTGTAGGGTTGTAACATAGAGATTCACAGTGACAGGTGTTCAAATAACACTTATACTGAAGGTTTTTTGATAAAATATTTATTAATTTAACAGTCCGTTTTAAAATAAGGCTTCTGTAGAAGGGGGTAATTGGCAACAATAAAATACACTTCAAATATACCTTTTGGGATGGCACACACACACACTTCCTACACACTGAGGAGACTTCAATAGGACACTGTGGACATTAATATATCACTGTTAGGCAAGATTGTATGCAGTAACCTTAGGGTACACTACAATAACCTTGATCTCCTGGCAATAGGAACCCAACCTTTGGTATAAGTCTGTACTACACAGGTTGGTAGTGTGCTGAGGACTTGATTCATTTATCCTGGAGAGAGCGAGACCCTTTTCCCCACTCATGTATTTTATTGTGATTTCTGGACTGTTTCTTTTGGTTGTGGAGTCTGACAAACTCCATAGAGATAATCTTTACAATGTATCACACTGCAGTGCAGTGGCACACGGAAGTCTTTAAGATTTCCCAAAGGTTTAAATAAATTCTCTGGGATAAACTACTGTTTCCCAGAGCAGTTAAGTGACATTGACTTCACTTACATTTGTAACTTTCTAGACCCAGCACACACTATCTTACAATAGGATGCTCGAGGGGTTACCTAGTATCCCCTTTTGTCTAACTTTGCGTGTAACATTTTTGTTACCCTTTCCTCAATGAATGGCTGGTGGCAGTGGTTTACTTTTAACTACTGTGGTGTGCATTTACTGTGGGCTGCGTTCGCAGCTGTAGTAAAGCACCGAAGGGTGCCATTTTTGTCACAATGGCCCGGTCTTCTTTTTTCACCATTTCTTTGTGGAAAGGTCCTTCTTGAGATTTACTCTGCACACCAAACCAGGTTTGGTCCCTTTGTTTGTTTTGCCTTTGGCGGGATTCACAAGTGAAGCCTGCCTCTGGCTCTAGGGAGTCTGGCGGGGGCAGAAAGCGAGGGAGGTGCCCGAAACTCCCTGTACTTAGTTTCCTAGGAGTCGGGAATGGATTTTTTTTTCGGTGATTGGCCGGCTGGCTGTCCGGCAAGGACAGCCACCCTGCTGGGTGACTGACAGCTAGGCTGGAATGAATGGGAGAAACCTGCATATAAGGTGAAGCTTTTTGGTTTGTAAGGCAGAGTCGACCACTGGACGAAGGAATCCGAAGAAGCACTTGGAAGAGACACCTGCTGCAACTCCTGGACCGTTGGTTTGCCCGGTGAAGCCCTGCGGCTGTGCTGAAGCTCCAAATTCATATCGCCGGAGAAGCCCCACAAGGACGACTTCTCCCTTTAAGTTGGTGGGACCAATCAACTTCAAAGTAAGCCACCTGGACATCCTTTCAGAGCTGGTTGACTTTCCACTGCAGTCGCTGCTGGTACCGAATAGCCAGGGAGAGGAACACCAGATCATGTGCGTTGCTTTTAAGCTGGCCAATAGCTCCAGACAGATCCTCCGGACTTCCAGGAAGATCCTCCGGACTGACCGAGCCTGAGCCCCCTCAACAGAGTTCTAGACCCCACATGCAAGGAAAAGCCCATCTCGACAGCCAGGAACCGCGGTGTTGCTATTTGTGGTAGACACGAGAAGCTGAAACACCAAAGTGCCACTTGTTTGAAGATTGCCAGTTGCGGTCATTGACTTCGCATTGCAGTGCAGGAGTCCCCAGAAGTCGTCCTCTTGTCCCCACGACTGAGGTCCAGGAACACCAGGATCTGCCGAGCTGCACAGGAACAGGCGCCATCTGCTGCACTTTTCTTCAACCTAAAGGTACTGTAAAGTCTGAGAGAACTTACCTCTTGTTGTGCCACCTTGCTTGTCCTTGTTAGAGACTTGTCTCGGTTGCATCTGTAGAGTTGCTAACAGCTTCTTTACCTCACAAGCCTAATGTCCACAGCTGTGTACTTCGGAAACTTTTTTGGCAGAGGGCATCCTGTTTCGATGGTATCGGGTTGATGTCCCTCGAAGGCCTCAGCCGAGGGCGAAGTCACCGGATGTTATAAATGGGACGCTCAGCACCTGTAGCCTCAGTTCGGTTTTTGCTGCAAATGTGTTTGCTTCGGAGACTCGGTGCACCTCGTGTATTCCTCGTGAATGTCTTCTTCAACCCCTCCGACTCTGCGGTCTTGCTTCAAGACTTGCCGGGACTGCAAGTCGAAAATGTCGATTACGGACCTGCATCGCATTTGTTTGTGGTGCTTGGGGGAGAGTCAGGACACAGACGACTGTTCCAAATGCCAGTCGCCGACTGCTAAGGCCTTGCGGTAGCGTAAGGGGAAGCTTCAGGAAGTTAGGGTTTCTAAACCCAGTAAGTCCTGTAAATCTAAGTCCAAGGGGATGTCCATCGATTCAAGGGGTGACTCTCCGCGTTGGGAGGAGTCCCATGGTTCCCGCCATTTGGCATCCTCGTCTCGGCATTCTAGGAAGCGCCGTCACTGGTCGCCTTCCCAGTCCTCGGCGGATGGAGCCGCGTGCAAAGTGGCTTGCCCAACAAAGTCCTCGACTCCAGCAGAATGGGCTTCCTTTAAAGAGCAGATTTTGGCGATTTTTCAATCGCAGGGCACAGCTCCGTCCGCGGCTACCGTGGCTTGCACGCCTTCGGGCTCGATTCCTCGACGAGACTCATCGGGAACCTTCGAGGTCCCGTTCAGACAAGGCTCGGGATAGTCTCAAGAGACGTGCTTCAAGGTCTCGGTCTTCGTCTCCAGTGAGACCGCAGAAACCTGGTAAGGGCTGACGGTTGCATCGACTCCATCGACGCTGTGTCCGTCGGATACCGATGTCGAAGCTTTGCCTTCGTTCCAGCCCTCAGCGCTGTTATTGACGCCGAAGCCGTCGGCGCTCTTGACGCCCTCAACACGGAAGCCTTCAGTGCCCTCGATGCCTTTGGAGTTTTTTGCCCGAAATTTACCGTTGGAGATCCTCGATACTGTGGATCCTCCAAGGAAGGCTACTTCTAAGTCTGTGAGGCCTGTGGTGGACTCCAGACCCTCTTCTGTCCGGAGGCATGGCTTTTACCTCCCTCTGGATGACATATATTTGGAGGAAAGGTCACACTTTGATATGGACCCTGTTGAGCCTGATGTGGCTCCTTTCTGGAGACAGTCAATTGGAAGAGTTGAGGCAAACTCTTCATGATGCCATTTGTTTGGACACTTCTCCGGAAGCGGAATTAGGCAAGCATGGGGCTCATGTGGAGTCGTCCTACAGGAGGCTCATGGCTAGGGTCACAGAGTATCTGGGCTGGTCCAGTCCTCCTGAAGCTTTCGTGCAAGATGATCTAATGGACATTTTAGATCAAGGTCCGTCCTCTGACCCGGTGTTACCTTTCATCTGACATTACAGAAAAGGTTGGTGGCTGCCTAGCAGTCGCCGGAATCTCTTCCGGCTGTTAACAAATCGTTAACCAAAAAATACTGCCCTTCCAGTAGCGACCCCAGCTACCTTTTAGTCTCACCCCACTCCTGAGAGTTTGGTGGTTCAGGTAGCTACAACCATCTCGAGGCAGGCGTTGTACCCTACCATCCCTTCTGATAGGGACGACAAACGCTTCGATGGTTGGGCGCGCAAAGTGTTTTCTGCGTGGAGTATGGCGTTGAAGTCAGCCAACTCCACTTGTGCCTTGGCAAGGTTTTCACATACTCTGTGGAATTGTTTCTCTAGCGGCTGAGCATATTCCCGAAGGTGAATAAAGCGATGGGTTCCTTACTCTCATACAAGATAGCAAGGATGCCATGTGTGAATCCCTTCAGTCGGATTTGGACACGGCCGACAGTGTTAGCCGGTCCATGGCTGCGAGCACTGTTCTACGCAGATTTGCGTGGTTGCGGAAGTCTGGTTTTGCTCCAGATGTACAAGCCCGTCTTTTGAACATGGCCTTTGATGGCGTGCATTTGCTTGGCAGCAAGGCTGACGAGAGCCTTGAGAGGTTGCAGACCTCAAAAGCTGCTGCTAAATCTTTGAAGGCAGCTGTGCGTCAACCTCCGCCTTGTCGCCCTAGGGGACAGCAGTGGAGGGGAGGTTCTTTTCGTTACTACTCCTACTTTGGTAGAACGAGAGGGGCTGCCAGTCAAAGGGGTCAGCGTAAAAGTACCCCTGGTGGTCGGGAAATGGAGGTGCCAAAGCCACTCATGCAGCTGCCTTGTTGCGTTCAGGCGCTGCCGCAGCCGCTCGAACAGACATGAGGCGATGTCCCATGGTTTGCCGGTTGGGGGCAGGCTGTCTCAGTATCTGGAAGAATGGCAAGCCATTACTTAGGATGCGTGGGTTCTGGATACAATAGCCCACGGTTACTGCCTTCCCTTTCTGCAGCGGTTCCTGCAGCGGCCTCACGACAATCCACCGGGGAATCTGTTGGAAGCTTCCGGATCTGCTCCTTGTGCAGGAAATCTTGACCCTGCTAGAGAAAGGCGCTATAGAACTGGTGCCTGTAGCGGAGAGGAGTAAGGGTTGGTATTCCCCATACTTTTTGATTCCAAAGAAAGACTGAGGATTGAGACCCATCATGGATTTGCGTTGGTTGAACAAACTTCTCAGGAAGGACAAGTTCAAGATGGTAACTCTTTCTCAAGTCCTCCAGGCCCTTCAACTTCAGGATTGGTTGATGTCTCCGGACCTACAGGATACTTACTTTCATGTGCTGATTCATCCCAAACACAGAGTACCTGAGGTTTGCGGCTGGCGACTCACACTTTCATTTTCGGGTCCTGCCATTCAGATTGACCTCCGCCCGAGGGTTTTCACCAAGCTGATGATGGTGATGGCGGCAGCAGCGTATCTCGGGTGAAGGTGCGGGGTGATTCACGTCTACCCCTACCTGGACGACTGGTTGATCCGTGCGCGTTCTCCCAAGCAAGCATTGGATCACCTCGGTCTCACCTGCCGCTCCCTCCACAAACTGGGCTTCTTCCTCAAATTCAAGATGTTGCATCTGACACCTTCCCAACAGCTCCAGTACATTGGGGGCTGTGTTGGACACGTCCTTGGAAGTGCTCGCCTCCCAAGGTCAGGGCTCATCACATTGTGCAGATGAACAAGTTTCAACATGCCCAAATTCTCCCGGCTTTTGAATTCTTAAGGTTGCTCGGCCTCATGACATCCTGCATTTTTCTGGTGCCAGAGGCCAGGCTGAGGATGAGATCCCTGCAATGTGTACTCAAGATGCAGTGGTTGCAGTTCTCAGGCAAGATGTCAGATCCCGTTCAGATTCCGATCTCGGTCTCCCAGGATCTTCTGTGGTGGGCCAACGAGGGGAACCTGATGAAGGGTGAGCCGTTTTGGCAACCGTGGCCCGAGGTAACTGTAGTGACCGAAGCTTCGGTCACAGGATGGGGAGCTCATGCCGAAGACTTGAAAGCCAGCGGTCGTTGGTCTTTGTCGGAGTCCAGACTCCACATTAAGCTGTTAGAGCTGAGGGCCATCAGGCTGGCCCTGAAGGTTTTTCTGCCGTGTGTGCGGGGGAAGAGTGTCCTGATCATGACGGACAACATAGTGGCCATGCATTACCTACACAAAAAAGGGGTGGGTAGGGTCACTCCCATTGTGCGGAGAGGCAATGCAGCTCTGTTTCTGGGCAATCCAGCAAGGAATTTCGCTCTTGGCAGTTCATCTGGCCGGAGAGGACATTGCGGCAGCGGACGCTCTGAGCAGGCAGAGCTCGATCTCTCGAGTGGGAGGTGGCTCAGGAAGCCCTTCTGGAGATCTTTTCCCTTTGGCGAACCCCAGAAATGGATCTCTTTGCCGCCACTGCCAACCGGAAGTGCGAGAGATTCTGCTCATGGGAATTTCCTCCGAGAGGAGCCTTAGGAGACGCATTCATAGTGGATTGTACATTCCCACTGCTGTACGCGTTTCCTCCTGTCCCCGTCATTCCTCAAGTTTTAAGGAGGTTACAGAGGTTTGGATCCCACATGATCCTCATTGCTCCGGATTGGGCCAGGAGAGCGTGGTACCCGGACCTTCTAGAAATGTCCATCTGCCCTGCACGCAGTCTTCCCTACCTATAGGATCTGCTCTCTCTCTCTCGCGCGTGCGGGGGTGAGAGCGTGGGGGGGGGGTCACGTTCTCCATCCAGATGTCAAGACTCTCAACCTTCATGCTTGGTATCTGAAAGGTGGAGGTATAAGGATTGGGACTTCCCGGATAACGTGATTGAGGTGTTGCCAGCGACAAAATCCCTGTACCATTGGCATAAGTTTGGCAACTGGTGCAGAGGACAAAATGTTGATCCATTCCCATGGTTTTGTCTGTCTTGCTTTCTTTGGCCCACAGGGGCCTTCAAGTGGGTACCATTAAAGGTTACCTGGCGGCACTGTCTATTTAAGCGCTCGTCTGAAGAATGTTCTTACTTTAAGAACCCTTTGATTTCCCAATTTCTTAAAGGGCTCACTAATGTGTTCTCGCCGTCCCCTTTCGAGGTGCCGGTTTGGGATCTGAATTTGGTTTTAAAATTCCTCATGGGTGCTCCGTTTGAACCTTTGCACTCTTGTCCTTTGAGATTGTTGTCTTTCAAGACAGTGTTCTTGGTTGTAGTTACTTCCGCTCGCAGAGTGAGTGAGTTGCAGGCACTTTCATCTAAGCTGTCCTTTACTGTGTTCCACAAGGATAGGGTTGTACGGAGGGTACGCCCTTCCTTTCTACCTAAGGTAGTGTCTGAATTTCATTTGAGACAGAAAGTGGTTCTTCTGTCTTTCTATCCTCATCCTAGTAAGGAAGAGGAGCCACTCCATAGGTTGATCCTAGGAGAGCTCTGAGCTTTTATATTTCTAGGATGTCCAGGGTCAGAGTGGACGAACAACTGTTTGTGGGATATACTGGACACCGATTGGGCCAGGCTGTTACCAAACAGACCTTGTCCAGGTGGATTATCCTCACTATTACGTAATGTTACTGATTGGCGACTCATCTCAGCAGTGGAGAGGGCAGGAGCCCGTCTCCACTCATGCTGAAGCACCGTATTCAGCAGGACCAGGATTCCAGTCTCAACGGCGACCGCTTACCCAACTCTGAACAACCACGACAAATCCAGCATCTGGATCTACTTCTGAACCCCACACACCCCCCACATTGGGTGAGATTTATTTAATCAATTTCAGTCTGCTACAACTGCAATCTACGGAGAGCCCCATCTATGCCTCAGAGCCCCATTTTCACTTTTCCAACCTGCGTCCGGGCCACTGCCTGATTTTAAAAATGGCCTGTGCAGCGCGGCATGAAAACGAGGCTGTTTGCCTCGGTTGCTAGGCTACTGCCTTCTACAATAGCCAATAGCGATTACCGTAAGGCAGAAGCCGGCCTGGCGGTTAAGGCCAAGGAAAAGGCATGTTTGTCTCTTGTTTGCCGGACGGTGCTGGTGTACTGGCTCATCTAGTCACCTTTTGATAGGTAAGCAACTCACTCGCAGCCAGTTATTACTGTTTGAAATCTTTCCGGCATCTACTGTAATACGCACTCTAAACCCTGCTTGCGATTCCGTCAACCATGGTGTAATGGCAAGCTAACCTCCAGCTTCCGAGTCCCACCAGTCCTGCCACGCGACCCGATCAATTCTACCTTCAACACGCAAGCACGGCAAAACCTGATCTACTGCAGCTATTTCATGTATTGCTGCCACGTTCACACTACACTGTTGCGATCACTTTTAGACATGGTTTTCAACATCCTCAACGCATGAGCCAGCTTTTACATATACTCTGCCCACTTTGCCAACCTTGACTTTGCCCACTGCATATATTATGCATCCCGCATTAACCTTGATTTAGGTTACTGCATATACTTGGCATATTTTATTAATCCATGATTCAACTCGCTGTACATATTTGGTCATGTTGCTAACCTTGTAATCTGCCTATTGCATATATGTTTGCCCAAATGCTAATATTGGAACTGGCCCACTGCATATATGTTTGCTCCACTTGCTAATTTTGGATTTAGCCTACTGCCTATACCTGCCCCACCTTGTTAACTTGGGATTAGACTATTTCATATATTCATCCCATCTCGCTAGACCCTGAATAAGTCTATTGTATAATTCCTGGCCCACCTGCCATCTCCTGAAGCAGCGCAAGTTAGACTCCTGACAACTCACTATGTCCTCTTTCCACAGAGCCACGCTGGCCCTGGCTTCATTCCTACCACTAGTTCATTCAGTCACACCAACACACTTTCTACCACCTATAATACCCACACCTATCCCCAGTCCAACTAGTGCAGCACCTCCAAACACAGCTAACAGCGACCTACTCAGCCCCCTAGAATGGCTACACCGTTTCGCACACAAACTACGCCCCTCATCACACACTTTCCACATTTGGAACCAAAGACTAGGGACACACTTCCTCAACCACAAAGTCACTGTCAAGCCCAATAACACTCATCTCAACGCCAGCAGCACTACAACTGGTCCTCTTTCCCATGCGCCCCCCAATGACCCTATCTCCTTACCACCATCCTCTAACATCAAAGGAGCCCTCATCCATGCACGCACCCTTGTGGCTCATGCCGCAGAGATAGCCGACCTCATTAGCTTAAACAGCCTAGACTTCCTGGCTTTTACAGAAGCCTGGCTTCACCAGGCAGCAGGCCTGGCTCTTTCTTTAGCCCTACCAGAAGGCTATACCATTATCAGAGCTGATAGAACCTCTGGCAAAGGTGGTGGAGTGGCAGTCATCCGCAAATCCCACCTAGCTCTTAGAGCCATGCCCCATACAAGCCTCCCTTCTGCGGAGCTCCCATCTGTGAAACTAACTCTGACACCTTCCCACACAATACTCCTGCATCTTGTCTACTGGCCCCTCGCCCTCCTTCGAGGACGACATCCTGGACCTCCTCTCCGCTCATACCAACCTTGGATCCAAAACTATCCTCCTGGGGTCCTTAACCTCAGTCTCCATGACCCTAAAGACCACCATGCCCTAGCTGTGGACAACACCATCTCTAACCTAGGCTTTATACATAGAATTACATTACCCACCCATTCCAAAGGTGGAACGCTAGACTGGGTCTCTGACCTTAACTGCTCCATTATCACCCAAAATGTACCTGTTGCATGGTCAGATCATCACCTCATCCTATTCTCCATCCCTGGACCCTCCTCGGCCAAAGCCACACTAGCACCACTATCGCTATCCAGAAACTGTCGGGACATCACCATAGACAGCCTCCAGCCCCTCATTAGCGACATCCTTAATATGACTAAATTCAATAACCTCGACCCACCCAACTTTGTAGACCTCTACAACAGCACTTTTAAATCTGCTCTAGATATTGCAGCCCCTCTCAAACTCAGCAAAACCAAACCATTGGCTCACCTCAACAAGTGGTTCACCCCCGAACTAAAAAGGCTCAAACACAAAAAGATCAGCAGAATCCACCTGGTGCAAATTACCTTCCATCTCTAACAAAACTGCATTCACGCAAGCATCCACTATCTACAAAGTGGCCATCCTTTCGGCCAAAAGACACCTACGACTCCAGAATGCCAAATCCAGTACAAAGGAACTATTCAGCATACTAAAAAAGCTTGAATCCCCTGCACCACCCACACAAGACTGCAACAAACGCAGAATGGTGTACTAAAATCCAGCAAGCACTCGCAGATAAAATCACCTTACTCCAAAACAAAATTAAAGCTAAGAAGGCAGGCCTCATCACAGGCTCCCAACCCTCCCACCCCAACCCAGATAAAACCTTGCGCCCCTTTACCCCTTTCTCCTTCTCACAAGTAACTCCTAATGAAGTTGAAGACATCATAAAAATCCTAAAACCATCCCACTGCCAAGGCAATATCTGCCCGGCCACCATCATCAAAGATGGAGCAAAAAAACGACCCCCTTTCATCCCAGTTTAAAAGTTGGTAAGGTAGGCGCTCTGTTACCAGTCATTAGCTTCTCCTCCAAACGCATGTTTTCATGACCCCATCAATCTTTCATCACCACCTTGATAAACTCCTCATTTTCCTCCAATCTGGTACCTAACAACCTCATAGAAACTTGGGTTATGCCGTTACTAAAAAAAAAAAAAAACACCTCGACCCTAATGTCCCCACTAACTACAGGCCCATCACCACCGTCCTGTTCCTTCTAAAAATTCTGGATCGCGTGGCTTATCTGCAAATCCAGAAACACTTGGAGGAGGTCGACCTTCTAGGACTTAGACAATCTGGTTTCAGACCCAGACATGGAACTGAGACAGCCCTCCTAGAACTAAAGATCCAAACGGACGAGGTGAAGGACAAAGGCAAGCTAGCAATCCTCTTACTACTTGACCTATCTGCAGCCTTCGACCTCGTCGACCACCAAATTCTCACCAAACACCTTACCACAGCAGCAGCATTCTCCACTGATGCATCCGACTGGATTAAATCCTTCTTATCAAACCGGACCACCAGAGTCTTCGCTCCCTCGGCCTCAGCAGATCCGACTCCGATATTGTGTGGTGTCCCTCAGGGATCCTGTGTGTCACCCACATTATACAATATCTTTACGAAGCTACTCTTCGACCGCCTGGACAACTTGGGTGTCAGCTACACCAACTATGCAGACTACACTCAAGTCCTCATCCTCCTCACTGGCTGTTACGACCACGACTCCAAACTGCTAAACGTCTATCTTGAAATCCAAACCCGGATTGCCACCAGCAGCCTTTGTCTCAATAATAACAGTTAATGATTGTGGGTACTCGGGCACGCCTGAATAAACTTGACACTAGATACTCTTCTTTCGTCATGGACGGCAATTTAATCAACGTCTCCAAGGAGATAAAAACATTGTGGGTATACCTCAACTCAACTCTCTCTCTTAAACAGGTCAATAGTGTTGCGTACTCCACGGCCTACACCAATAAACTGATCTATAGCTACAAATCCTATTTAAACGTAAGTAGTTGCTGAACGTTGGCTAGAGCACTTGGTCTATCGAAAATTGATTATTGCTACACACTCTTCCTTGGCTCTTCGGAACACAAGCTAAACAAACTCCAGGTACTACAAAATAACTCTCTGAGAGCAGCACTTAGTCTTCCGAGATGATGCATGCACATTTCCACAAGACCTAATACCAACTGGCTACCCATCCGTGACAATCACTCTATGCACCCTGGCCATCACGCACAAATGCCTCACAAACTCTGCCCCAAAATACCTTGCAGACAAAATTTGCTTACACCAACCCATATGCACTACCAAATCATCTCATTCCCACCACCTAGTGGTTCCAAGATACAATCTCAAAACAGCAGGAGGAGCCAGCTTCCCAGTTCAAGCTGCCAAACGATGGAACTCTACCTCCATCCCCCCCTCAGACAGGAATCCTCCTTCCTCACTTTTAAAGCCAGTATAAAAAACTAGCCTAGCAACAAGCCTTCTCAGTAAGATGTTCTCACTAGGCTAGTGTCATGATGCCTACCCCCGGGGACCCAGACCAAGTCCAGCAACACCGGAAGCAGGCATCAAGTTATTCCAAGCAAGCCCAACAACCCCTGCTAGGGGCTATTTGAGTGCAGTCCTGGCGTCTATGGCGCCAGGCTCATATGGAGAGTCAGTCCTGGTGCATAGGCGCCAGGCTCATAGATTAACTTACCTGATGCAGACCATGCTGCAAACTTACCTGATGCAGACCATGCTGCAAGAGCTCCAAGAGAGGCTTGGACGGGACTACTTTACCTAAGGACTATTTTTTTACTCTGGTGGAGCTGGGGAGGAATACTTACCTGGGACTACTTTGGAGGCTATTTAAACCACGCCCGAAGAGCAGCACATGCTTCGCGTTCTTCTGCATCCAGCAGCGTAACGGTCACCGTGCCTGCAAGTCTGCATCCAGTCTTCTGCCACGCCCGCCTCGAGTCTGGAGCTCCTTGAAAAAGGGAGAAAGAAGGAGAAAAGGTTAGAACAAGAGCAATACCTTTGATCCTCACCTGAATTCCTGATCCATCGCGCCTTTTTGCTGGAAGAAAAGTTATTTTATGTGCGTCGCCTCGCCTGCTGCAGCGCCGCGCTGAACTCACCGGCCTTTGCAGCATCTTCATTCCACCGCATCCTTCTGTATGTTCCCGCCGCACTCCGGCACCTAAGGGGAAGACAAGAACAGCAAGGTGAAACAAAGGGACAAACAAGGGGAAACCTCCTCTCCACAATAGACTTACCTGATTTTACCGCCGGAGGCATTATTCCCCGAGACTTCATACTTTCTCTCAGCACCTGAAAAGGGAGAAAGCAACAGGTTACATATTAGCATTATTTTATCGAACTGTGTTGGATAATACAAATCCTTACCTGAATTTCACCGGTTGCCACGAGGAACTCTTCGCTAGGGTCAAGCTGCAACCTGCAAGGAATCGGACAGAGTGAAAGTCAGACATTTGAACTCTTACGAACTACATACTTACGACGTCTTGCTGGGAATCTGAGTCAATATTGTTCTGGAACTCACCAATTCCTCCGAGCCAGTGAAGTAACTGGTTATCTACGCACCCCTGCGCTCCATGCAGAATGGAGAGCTCATCTTTCCAAACCATCAGGTGAGACAATAAGAGGGGACATCAAAGGTGATCAGTGGGGAGAACAGCGGAAGTTGGGGGGGGGGGGGGGTTTAACGCTCAACTCCACCGGTGGTTAATTCCCTTTCTCCATTTGCAGAAGAATATTCCTACGGGCCAAGCAAACGAAGCTAGGTGGGCCAGTCCAGTCCGTCATCTCGGCACTAAGCGTCACATTGGTGGAGACTGCAGCTGTCCAGTTCAGATCGATGCCCCTGTGGGAGCCAGGTGAGCGTAACAGCTAGCCGATCACCATCTATGCCTCGGCTCAGCCTCCTGTTTAGTTCACTACTGTATTTTATCTCCTGTATCTCACATCTGGACCCACCTGTAACCAGGGTCCTCATTGTTGATGATAATCTGCCTGCCTATGTGTGTAAGTTTTTTCAAGCGCCCAGTTACCTCAGGGTTCGGTGCGCGATACAAATAATAAAAAAATACAATTACAAAATACAAGGACCCTCCTGAAGGGTTGCAAGCTTATTCCACAAGGGGTGTGGCTACTTCCACAGCCTTACAACGGGGAGTTCCTATTAAGAATATTTGTGATGCAGCCACATGGGTTTCTATCCACACCTTTGTTAAACATTATTCCGTGGATTCGATCCATGGTCAAGATATGCCTTTGGTAAGGCGGTTCTTTATTCCGCCATCTGATTGGGTACTCTAAATTCTTTTCCCTCCTCCATTTTCTGGTACTGCTTTGGGAGTCTGTCAAAGATGTGGAATATGTTGGAGGAACATCCAATCGAAAGAATGTCCCCAGTTTACAGTAACTTGTTCTTCTACGTACATGCAAGACGTGCTTCAGCTCACCTTGACTTTTGCTAACTTAACATTGGCTGGCCTGGCTCCCTGAATGACTCTCCTCTTTTCTGCTTATGTGTTTTGCCTTCCTTCAGGAAAAGGTTAACTGACTTTGCATTGGGGGGTTATTTGAAAGTACTTACGTGCTTAAGAATAACACTGTGAATACTTTTTTTTATTCTTAACTCTTTTCTTTAACACTCCTCAAGAATATTCTAAATGCAACAGTGATAGATTAATGTCAACAGCACCCTAACTATTGAAGTCACCTGAGGTAGGAAGTGTCTGTATGCCATCCCAAATGGGTATTTGCTGATTTAGAAACTAAGTGTGTATTTTGAAGTATATTTGTGTGTTTTACATTGCTCCCTTCTGAAGGCTTATTCTGACTGACCAATACATTAATAATTCTTTTATCAAGAAACTGTGTAAGTGTTTGCTTGAATACTTGTCACTGTGAATCTGTGTAACTTCCCTACAGCTCACATTGACCCCTCTTGAGATAAGCCCACCAACCTGTGTAGTACAAGCATATACCAAAGGTTGGGTTCCTGTTGCTAGGAGGTCAGGGCTGTTGTAGTGCACACAAAGGGTACTGAATACCATCTTGCCTAACATTTGACCACATTATGGTCACAGGACAAGCCCTGCCCTCTTTCATAGAGGCCAGAATTATAGTGCTTCCTAAAGAGGGTAGAGATAGGCTTTAGTGCGGCTCCTATAGGTCAATCTCATTGTTAAACGTGGACACAAAAGCTTATGCCAGCATCCGAGTATGGTCCTGCCATTTCTTGGGCACAATGACCAAGTGGGATATGTAAAGGGGCGACAGGGCACCGACAATGTCCACAAAACCCGAGATCTAATAGCAGCTATTGACCACTTACTTACTCTGATTTCGGTCAACGGAGAAAAGTATTTGACAGGGTGGAATGGTTGTTTATGCACCAGGTGTTAAGAAAAGCCAATCTAGCGTCCAGGTGGGTTATGGAGGCGCAAGCACAGTATTGCAACCCCTGGGCCAGATTAATCGGAATGACAGTTCGATAACAGGCCTCATTACATTTGGCACAGCATACAAACTGGCTTTGTTTGCCGACGATGTTCTAGTTTACATTACTCACCCATCCCGGTCGATCCCAATGCTCTTGGCCAGACGAGGCGTACAGCACTCACTCAGGGTTCCGCATAAATAGAAACAAAATGGTAGCTCTCCAGTTGGGAGACGTAGGAACTCACTTGGGCGCGAACCCAGCGAATTGGGGCCTTAAGGTTGCTAAGACAGTTTCCGATATCTAGGGATCACGATTGCAAAACGGCTGAAGGACCTGTATCATGCAAACTATATGTCGCTCTGGACGATGCTCAAACGTGACACTTCAGTGGTCTAAATTAAAGCTCTCGTGGGCAGGGAGATTTATGGGCATAAAAATGAACATCTTACTGCGCCTTCTCTTCGTGTTAGAATCACTCACGTTGACCCGCCCAGATTCCTTCCTTGCCAAAGCAAAAAAGACCCTACTGGCATTTTTATGGAAGCGTAAAAGACCCTGGATCGCATACACCACATTAATCCTCCCCAAGGAGAAGGGGGGGGGGCATGGCGCACCCGGATCTATTTGAATATTATAGAACGGCGCAGCTGAGTGTGCTTGTGGACCACATCAGGGAATCTGACGGCAAGCAGTGGGTTTGCTTGGAGAACGGCTACTTTGCCCCGGCCACCCTGGGTGAATGGCTATGGGCTCCTTTGAAATTCTTCCCGTGCAGGGTGCGAGAGCACCCTATTTTGGGAGTGATATGGTCAATATGGAAAAATATTCCGAACATGCATGGGGTCACCACTTGGCCTTCCCCTGCTTAGTCCTATCTCGGCCCCTCCGATTAGGAATATCATAGATCTGATAAGCTTTCAGCCACAATACGAGCAGGAGTTGTAGCAGGGCTGATGTGGAGGGAGGGGGTCTTTCTGTCAAGAGGACAACTTGAAAGCGCACAACAGGGCTTGAGGATCCAACCATTTCCATACTTGCAGCTAAAGTGGGTCCTCACAGTGTAAAGCTCAGTTGCAGCGGTAACTCGTCCCCTTTGAGCGCATCCTAAATCCTAAATACACAATCTGGGTTTAAGGGGTTAATTGCCAGAATTTACCATGCCCTCATAGCGAAAGGTCACCTGCCGCACACCCCCTCCCTCCCCCACACTCGAGGAAATTGGGAGAAATAACTGGGGTGGGAGGATAACCAGGAGGGATGGGCCGCAATATTCAGAGCTGTGTGGCAATCATAAATTGTGGTTCAATGTAAGATGCATAATTGCAGGTTACTTATGCAATGGCACCTAACTCCCCAGCGCTTGGTGAAAATGTACGCGGGCATCAGCCCCTACTGTTGGCGGGGCTGCGCACAAATTGGCACATATTGGCACCAGTGGTGGGACTGTCCTAGTGTGCAATTCTACTGGAAGGAAATCCTAGGATGGATACATGAGATGGAGGGGGTAGATAGGGCATTTACCCCTTTCCTGGTGTTTGGGTGGAGCTAGTGGATGAACTTTACCTGGTCCTTCCCCCATCTACCAAGGAACGTACCACTATCAGCGTGTATCGCTGACCATAAGATGGAAGAGAAGCAGTGTGCCCTCAAAATCTGACTGCGCAAAGCTAAGGAAATTCATGATCTGGAATGCCTCTCTGCGGCATTGCTGGAATCCCATGCGCACATAGACACACTGTGGCTTCCCTTTCTTGAATTTGGGGAGCGGAACAGGTTGGCTCCTTTGGATCCTGACTACGTAGAATACAGCGCTGCAGTGGCGAACATCCCTCTCCGAGGACATTTCTGGTCTTGCCCAGAGTTTGGGGACCCCAAAACATTGTTTAGCCCGATTTCCCCAGATTGACTGTATGAGGGTGTATGCCCGATTGCCTGTTGCCAGTTACCTGCTTTGTTAACCAGATAAAATTGAACTGCATTGAGAAGCCTTTCGCTTAAACTCACCTCTGTTGGATTGTTATTAATTTGGGGGATGGGGGGAAATGTTAATTATCTATTCTAAAATAAACGTGGTCATCCACTTATACTGCACTGCACCTGAAAAGCTATGTAACCACCATACTCCTGTTGATGATAATAAAAATATATTTACAACAAAAAAAGTAAAAAGTCCAGCAAAAGAGCTGGGGGGTCTCTAATTGGGAGGAATTTAGTACTAAAATGAAAATAATCCCCAACAGTGAGCTGTAGGTTAGTACACTGAATCTTAGACAGGCACAGCAAAAAAGCACTTAAACTTATAATTATATAAAAAGTATATATTATATTTACACCCGAATCACTTTAAATACTTCAGACGTTTATACGAGAACACTTAGGATTACTTGATGATGCACTTAAAAGGGCACTTTCACTTTTGTGTTTGATCGCCGTTATATTTGTATCAATGTTACAAAGGGAAAAGGCAATGTTATTGTATTGGCTATTGCGCACACATGCAGTTTATACAGTAATGCTTTTACTCTGCAAATGCATAGTAAAGTCACTTAAAGGGTGTAACATAAGCTTGTATCAAGCTTCTAGAGATGGTTTCTTCGCCTAGGAAGTCCTTTAAGTCCAAAAACACAACCCTATCTAAAGGCAGTTCGGAGAGGGTTTGAAGTCTTAACAAGCAGCGAATTGCGAATGGTTCCTGTGGATTTCTTCCAGTTTCTAGTGTTCTTGAAGCAGCAAGTTAACAACTGATAAGGGAGACCTTAAAACGGACTTGAAGGAGACACAAGAAGCGGCTTGGGTCTGAGGTAAGAGGGGGTTGTCCTAGACACCGCTACTTGCACTGCAACGCTCTGGAGCGACTTCTTGGAATCAGGTAAGAAATATCCCTTTCCCCACAGTACCTTAAGTTAGATGAAAATCTTCGGGCTGGAAGCTCAGCGATGTTGCAGCTCAGGACCCGACCTCTGGATTCCTTGGTCTGATGACTTGAAGGCAGGACAGTGGACCGGATCTCTCAGCAGCAGTCTCGAGGGTGGACCTGTAGCACGACTTTGAGCAACTTCTTGGTTCACTCTCCAGTTTTTGTGCCTTTTCTGCAGCACCAACAAAGGACACGGATCACCCAGTCAGTCTTCTTTGCTTCGTGCAGTCCCACACTCTGGTGAGGGGGTCTGGGCGAGTTGGATCAGACCTCAGGAGTGTCCTTACGGCTTCAGCAAAGATTTGGATGGATTCAGCCTCTCCACGGCGATGCACTTGAAATGGGCAGCAGGTCTCTCGGTATTGGGGTCCAGGACCTCGGGAGATGGCGTGTTTCAAAGTTCGTCTTGGGACTGGTCGTTCCCACCAGCCAATGGGAAGGAGTCCTCGCCTGAGCTCCTTTGTATCACAGAAAACAGGGTCAGGCCAGCACTGGTTGCTTCAAGGTGTTGCAAAGGGTCTGCAGGCATCTCTGGTAGTCATCTTCGGTTACTTCAGCTTCCAGTGGTCGACTTGCTTTTCATTCCAGAAGCCTCACCTTTTATACAGTTCCAGCACACTCCTCTGCAATCTCTCTCAGGATTTTTCAAGTAGTACAGCCAGACCCCACTGCAGGACTTGGACCTATTCAGGCACTCTGGCAGACAAAGGACAGGGGGTGGAAGACTCCTCCCCCACTTCCTGCCTGTACAGACACACTGGAGCCTAGGCAGGGACACCCAAGGGTTCCTGCTGTTAGGCAAGAATTGATCTAGTAACCCTGTCATCTTGGAATTAGGCAACCCACCTTTTGGTATAGGCCTGTACTACACAAGATGGTAGTGTGACTGAGCAGCCAGGCTTATCTCAAAAGGGGTAAATGTGAGCTGAGCTGTAGCAATGAAATCCATAAATCCAAGTAGCAAAGTAAGGTTGTTGTTAGTTATCAGTTTTTAAATGAGCATTCTTTAAAAGGACAGTATATGTAACAATGGAATATACTTTTCCAGAATCAACACAAAGCTAGTAGATGCGCTTTACACTTCCTACACCTGATGTGACTTCACTAATTAGGACAGTAATGGCATTTTATATCACTAGTACACTTTGTAGATTCTTAGGTTTGCAGAAAGGAAGGGTTAAGGGAAGGAAAAAGGTTAAACAGGTTCGCAGAGTGTGTGAGCATTTAAATCTTCCAATGAAGTCTAGCCCAAAATGTTTCCCAGGCAATAATAGTTTAAAACCAAGTTATCACCTCTGAGGGACAGTAAATATCAAAGTCAAATAGACTAGAAGAATCTGCAGGGAGCCAGGACAGCCAAAGTCAATTGGAGCACAGTCTATGTAGCTGAGGCACATCTTGGATAGCAAAGTCCTGCACAAAGTTAGTTTGTTTGAAGAAAAATCACTGTAGGGTCACAAGCTGTTACACTTGTGAAAGGTAGAGCTAAAATCAACTCTAGCAAAGTAGCTACTGGGAAAAGCAGAGCTAAAGACACTGAGCAAGTACCCCAAGACAAGGGACAAGACGGAGTATGTCTGGAGGACTCCTGCAGTAGCAGTTCAGAGGTCGGTGGCAGCTACAGATTAATTTCAGATCTGCGTCACTTCGCGGTTTCAGCGCTCTGTGAACAGCACCACCGTGGATCTTCGACATCGGTTGGGCTTCCTTCTCATTTTGAGTCCTGCTTCTGGAGGGTCCTTAGACTCATGGAGCTTGTGCCGGCTTGCAGACGTTGCACTACGCTACAGATTTCTCGACCCCTGGCACTCTGTTCCTGCAGCAGCAAAGAAGTACAGCCAGTCGGTGAAGATGGTCCATTGGAGTTCGTCTCGGGGTTAGTTGGTCCCACGAACCCAGGGGAAGAAGTAGTCCCTTCCGGAGCTTCTCTTGTCGATCAGAAAGTTTCAGCACAGCAGCAGGGCTTCACCAGGCAATTCAAAGGTCCAGGAGAATGCAGCAAGCTTAATTCACGGTTTCTTCGGGTTGTTCTTCCCAGTGGTCGACTCTGCCTCTAATCCCAAAACCCTTGCCTTTTTAAGCAGGTTTCTCTCATTCTTACACAGTCTAGCTGTCACTAAAACAGCAGGTTGGCTGTCCTCGGAGGACAGGCAGCCAATCTGGACTGGGTGCATTCAGGTAACCAAGGAGACTGAGGACAGGGAGTTTCGGGCACCTCCCTCGCTTCCTGCCCTGCCAGACACACTGGAGCCAGAGGCGGGTTTCAGCATTGAAGCCCGCCAAAGACAAAACAAACAAAAGGGTTAAACCTGGTTTGGCCTGCAGAGTAAAACCCAAGAAAGACCTCGCAAGCAAGAGATGGCAAAAAAAGACCAGGGCAATTTTGACAAAATGGGCACCCATGGGTGCATTACTGCAGCTGAGGATTAAGCCTGTGGTAAAAACGTGCAATGGTTAGAAAATTAAACCACTGCCACCAGTCATTTAAAGTCGTGGGGGTAAAATAAGTTGCATCAGTAAGTAGGAAAAGGGGCTAGTAAGTAAATGCCCCCACCCCTCGCACTTCCGCATAAGATGGGGTATACTAGACCTACATAGGAAAAACGGGTAAGTAAAGGCAATTGCACTTTACTACTCCTGGGAACAGTAGTTCACCCAAGAGAAGGTATTTACACCTTATGAGACATCCAAAGGACTTCTCTGTGCACTGAATGTGCCTATGGAGTTTCAGACTCCAAAAACAAAGAAAGACCGAGTCCATATCAGATAAAAAATACATGAGTGAGAAAAAGGTCTCACTCACTCCAGG
The DNA here is from genome assembly GCF_040938575.1 of Ambystoma mexicanum. Taxonomy (NCBI): domain Eukaryota; kingdom Metazoa; phylum Chordata; class Amphibia; order Caudata; family Ambystomatidae; genus Ambystoma; species Ambystoma mexicanum. Next base: position 105,932,627 of record NC_090938.1, on the reverse strand, counting down.
ATAGAAATTAAAAGGTCCCAAAGTCCAGCAAAAGAGATGGTGGTCTCTAAGGTTGAAAGGAATTAGCACAGAAATAAGATTTCTCCCTAACAGGCCCAGAGATATTACCACTCTAGAAGCACCAGAAAGAGGGTGAAGAAGAGAGGGGTCAAGGGTGGAACAGGCGAGACATGCTATCCCCCTTTCCCTATTGAAAACCAACCTAGCCCTCGCCCCGGCCTTTATGGGCTATTGTAAAACATCTTCCCACACTTTCCCTGTGACAGTACTGGGACGAGGAAGAGGCAGCTAGGAGGAAGGAACACTAGTAACTCCTTTTACCACTCTAGTACTGAGACGAGGAAGATGCCTGCAAAGTACTGTGAAGGTCAGGCATGTCCCTCTAACTACAGTCAGGCAAATCCAATTGAGAAAGCACCCCTGCAACCGTAGCAAGTGGTTACAGGTGTATAAGAGGCAGAGAGCAGCAAGAGGATGACCAACAGGGAGGCCTCTGTGGGAGACCAGCAGGGGACGCTGCGCGTGAGGAGGCTGCCATGGTGGGACCTTGGAGGAATTCAGCATGCCGGCAGAGGTCCCAGAGGGCCTGTGGAGCCCAGGGTGAGTTGGGCCGTACAACTTCCACAGGTGTGGATGCCTCCGTGGTCGGGAGAGAGCAGCTGGTGCTGTGGAGAAGAAAGGACTGCGTCCGTGGACGAGAAAAGCTGCCGGCATGCACAGGGAAGCATCCTCGGTGCGAGCAGGGCTCGCAGTTACCGGCTACCAGCCGGCAAAGCAGAAAGGAAGTAGCAAAGCTGCTGGAGAGGAATGCAGAGGTCCGAAGAGTGCAGCGAGGTGACCCTCGAAACAGGGGTGCTCCTGGGGGCTACGCATGAGTGCTCTTGAATACTGAACTGAATGAAAATTTGATGCAAAGATAAATTACACATATGGAATAATGAACTGAATGTAAACTTTGCTGGCAAAGCTATTCGCTGATGAAAGTGGAAAGGGAGAGTGCCCTTTTGAAAATCTACGCAACAAGAGCGCAGGAATGAAACCGCATGACACAGGTGGGAAATGAAAGACAACCATAGAACTTTATGAATAGTTAGAGTGGCAAGGCCCAAGACTGCCATGAGATGTGTGCCACTTGAGGACCAAGCTAAGAGGCTAACGAGGAGAATCTGCGAGTGTGAAACTGCACATAAAGTCAAGACGCCAACAAGGAGAAGCAAAGTGATTGTGGATCTGTACACGGGGGCAAGTACAGAAGAACCTGTGTGGGCTGATGTGCCTAGGTTTCTTGGTTGCACGACCTGGAATGGGTGGACCGCGTGGTGCGACAACTGCACCGAGACCAGGGAACCCTAAAATTGTAAAAGCCAGAGACATTGAGAAACAACCCAAGAAGGAGCAATATAAGTGAACTGTTGATGCAATCCAGAAGGAGGGGCAAGTTGAACTGGAGTTGTATTGAACATTGAGAGAATGAAACAAGTACAAGTTGTTACGTTGAAGTCTTGGTGAAGGGAACTCTGAGACTTTATGAACTGCAAATGTTTTCTTGAGGACAGAGGCTAAGACACTTTCCTTTTGAACTGTGTGGCTTGAAACTTGGAAAAGGGAACCTCAAGGATTTGTGGAACTGTTTTGAACTTGGGACAGGTAATCTCTAGACTTTTGTGGAACTTTCCTGAACTTGGGGAAAGGGAGCTAAAACGGAAGCGAAGAGCTGGAAGAAGCTCAGAACTTAGTTTTGATCCCCATTTTTTTGATTATTTATTTGGATTTGTCGAGCTCACTACAGCCCACAGGCATCGAGGTGCTATTGCATGAGGTTGTAAGAGGGCTTGGTTCAAGGTTACATTGAACGTGCGCCCCAAACAGTAAGATTTTCTTTAGTTACATTTACAAGTGGTTCAAGAAGAAGGCATGTCTCAAAATTGCAGTTTGCTTTTAACCCAACGGTGAATAACCCAAAAAACATACATAGGTGGTTACATCTTTCGAGTATAATACAGTCTGAGACGTTTCCTACTAAATAGTGCTTGTGTACAGTCTAAATAGGGCCAGGAGTAGGGAAGCAGCACAAGAAGAGCTATGTTATGTAAATAGCATAGTTTTTATCGCTTTGCGTAAGGCAAAGTGCGAATCAATCCTCTTGATGTGGGGGGTAGAGAGTTCCAATGAAACGCGGCCATGGTAGGGAAGCTAGTCCCACCTGCGCGAACTCTCTGGGTCTTAAGAGTGGCATTTCTGTTGGTATATGCGATCTAGTGGGTCGGGCTGAGGTAAGCTTGGCTATTCTTTGAACCAGGTAAGTAGGTGCCAAGTTATGGATGCATTTATGCGTAAGGGCAAGGGTTTTAAAGACAATCTGCTCTTTAACAGGGAGCCAGCGAACCTGCTTCCTGGTCCCAGAGATATGGTCCTTTTTAGAGATACCGGTGGTAACCCTAACGGCATTGTTTTGTACCATTTGCTGTCTGGAGACATTTTTGCCAGAAGTCCCTACAAAGAGAGCATTGTAATAATCCAATCTGGATCAAATTATTGCTCTTACAATGGTAAGGCAGTTCTGTTCAGATAGGAAGGGTCTAGCTGCATTGAGGACTTTGGTATGATATGCTGATGTGCAGGCAATGGCATTGACCTGTCTGTTTATAGTGAGGTTAGAGTCCAAATAAACGCCTAAGGTCTTGACTGCTTGGGATACAGGGATCTGTATCTTGTCAATCATGAAGGAACTGTATTGGTTGTCCAATTTTTCAAGGGTGGCAGGTGATCCAATTAACAGAAGTTTAGTTTTCTCACCGTTGAGGCACAACCAATTTTCTGCCATCCAGGTTTGGATAGTTGAGAATATGGAGTTAAAGGTGTTCATATCAGACTTGTAATCCCAAGTGAGGGGGATAAGCACCTGTGTGTCATCTGCATAATAAGTGTATGAGATGCCCAGTACATCCAGAATGTGGAACAGTGGCCTCGCAAATAGGTTGTATAGGGTAGGCGAGTTGCAGAAACCCTGTGGGATTCCGCATTTTGTGACATGAATGGCCACAGGCTGAGTCGGACAAGACTTTCATAACCCTTTCCTGAAGACACAGGCCTTCGGGGAGAAGTTCACCACAGAGGAGAGATGGTGACCGAGTGTCTTGTGATCCACCAGGTCGAATGCTGCAGATAAATCGAGGGGCAGAAGGAGCGCGGGTTTGCCTGCGTCTCATGTCCATTTGATTTTTAAGGTCTAATAGTGCAGTTTCGGTACTTTGTCCTGGACGGAAACCAGACTGCCAGAGGCCGAGAGGCATGTTAGCTTCAAGGAATGTTTGGACTTCCAGATGAGCTGCTTTGTCCAAGATTTTTTGTAAGACAGTAGTGATAGGTCGGTAGTTCTCTGGGACCATTGGGTTGAGGGTGGGTTTCTTAAGGAGAGGGCGTACCCAGGTTTCCTTAAGACCAGTTGGGACATGGCCAGACTGGAAGGATGCATTGAAGAATGCTGGGAGGAAGGGGGCCAGGGTAGGGGCACACTCTTTGATGAGCTGAGCCAGACAAGCGTCCCCTTTGCAGTAGAATGGTTTAATAGATTTAATTAGGGCAGTGACGTCAGGTTCACTCATTTCCTTGAAATCAAATGGAGGGGATTCAGAAGATTCAGTTTCAGCAGACGTGCTACTATGTCGGTTAGGGATTTGGTGGCTAAGCTACCTTAGAGGCGTCATTAGGTTTTGCTTTCCAAGGGTAGAGCGCTTCCTTAGAGGACCATGCATTGGAGTGCTTAGCACGCTTAGCTTACCTTATGGTGCCTGGAGCAATGGCATCTGCGTGGGTGATGACGTATTTGAACGCACTCGCAAGAGTATCGGAGTCCCTGGAGAAGGGGTGTGAGCTTTTCCTTAGTAAGCTGACGTGACCTTCTTGAGTGCTGCAGGGAGTGGATTCAGTTGCTTAGAGCACCCTTTGGTAATATTAAGGTCAAATTGAATGGAGTCGTGATCAGACCATGGAATAGGAGAAATCTCAGTGACTGGGACACAGCAGTTACGGTCGAGTGTGCGACCTTTAATGTGGGTTGGCTCAGAGATAGCTTGAGTGAATCCTAGGGTGGATAGGGCTTTATTAAGAGCGGCAGCTTGGGCATCACTAGGGTAATTCAGGCCTAAATTGAGATCCCCAGGAGGATGGATATGGTCATTTCTTTTCACATTATCCAAGAGTGTGTGAATCGGGCCTTCATGGAAATTCACGGCTGATCCAGGTGGTCGATAGATAATATGGAGGGTAATGTTACAAGTCGGGGAAGGGTTAACTTTAAGTAGAAGGTAGTTACGGTTGCAACCAAGTTCCCCTTCCACCCTTCTGATTGAGATAGCCTGTTTGGCAATAAGGGCTACCCCTCCACCTCTCTGGTGGGTACGGTCTTGCCTAAAAATAGTGTAGCCTACTGGGATGGCGAGGGCAAAGGCTGGGCAAGATGCTTCGTTCAGCTAAGTTTCACTAGGTATCAGAAGGTCGATGTTACCACTGATGATGAAGTAATGAACGTCTAAGGCATGGGCTGGGATCGGGCCTTCATGAGGACACACTTGAGGGGGGCATTAGGTGATGGCCTATGGGTAGAGGCAAGGGGTGGTATGGCCTTCCTGTGAGCCTGAGGGTTAGCCACAACTTGCATAAGGGAACCCTCATAGGCAATGTTGGGAAAAGGAAAATCAAGGATAACAGATGCTAGCACATGGGAATCAACAGTAGCAGCATTGGGTGGATGCACATCAGGGCTGACATGCACTGGAAGAATGTAATAAACAATAGCAATATTGGGCGAATGTACATCAATAGCAGTATTGGGCGATTGCACTTCAATAACCATATTGGGCGAATGCACATCAGGGCTCACATGCGCTGGCACAAGGGACTCAACAATAGCACTATTGCGTGAATGTACATCAATGGCACTATTGGGCAAATGCACATCAGGGCTGGCGCAGTGGAGCCCACAGTAGTGTTATTGGGCAAATGCAGCTCCGAGTTATGAGAAACCTGGCACAGGAACGACAGGTTTGGTCATATTTAACATGGCATTTTTAATATTTACCATACCTACTGTCAGTGAATGTTTGGTGCAAAATACGTAGAATTGGCATTGTGTAGTACCAATGGGGGAGTACCCTGAGGTGATCACCACATTGGACGGTAGAGGCACTTCTGAGGAGATTCCAAGCGGGGGATCTAACGGTACCATAGTGGCGTCGGACAACGTAGATGTTAAACGGGATGTCTACGAGGAGTATGGCTGTGTGTCGGAGCCGCGACCAGCACTGGGGCCAACATATCAGGACTGGATAAGGGGGCAGAGGTAACATGAGCTTTGGTGGTAATATTGGCAACGTAAGGTGGCACAGGATACGTGTAATAAAGGGATGGCAACGGTCCCTGTACCGACACCACTTAAAGATTTGGTGGCACAGCATTTTCCCGGGAAGCCCGTCTGTAGATCCTGAGACCATGAGGATGATTCTGCAGACATGCGAATATGGCTCCCAGACGCGCATTTCTGCTATGGGGGGGGGGGGGGGGGGGGCGGATAGTAAGTGTAGAACTGGGCAAGGCGGGTGTGCGCACAGAGGCGCATCTTTCTAGCTTATAGTGCTGACCTGGGTATGTGGGGGTTACCGGCAGGGACAACGGAGACTGTACAGGTTGGTGCTCTGATGGATCGTAGGCTTGCAGCATGACCCTTACCTTGGCTAGATAGGCAGGCTTCCACGACCAGTGACATCAAGCAGCGGAGAGTTGCAGAGAGGGAGCTTGGCCTTTTCTCCTGACCTTCACTCCTCTGCTTCGCCTGCCGGTGCCCCTCCCCTCCATTAAAAGTAGGAGGGGAGGGACGGGCAGGGTGAAGGGGCAAATGGGAACTTGTAGTTGGTTCCTGTTTATTTCTGGTTACTACGGCAACCACAGCAGCAGCCAACGTACGGTCTCGTGTGCAGCAGGCTTCATCCAGCACTCCTGTGCTCTGGCAATGATGAGAGCAGCTGGGGAAATGAACAGATTATTTTCCCCTCGCAGGAGAGCTGCACAGAGGGAGCTTGGCTTTTTCTTCTGTCCTTCTCCTGACCTTCGCTCCTCTGCTTAGCCTGCCGGTGCACGCCCCTCCATTTAAAGCAGGAGGGGAGGGACGGGCAGGGTGAACGGGCCAATGGGCACTTGTAGTTGGTTCCTGTTTTATATCTGGTTACTACGGTAAACATGGCGGCGGCCATGTTACGATCTGGCCTTGTGGCCTGCTGCAGACGCGGCGGGCTTCCTCCAGCACTCCTGCGCTCAGGCAATTATCGGATCAGCTATATCCCTAGACATTGTTTAGCTTTAGTTTTGAGGGCAAGTATATGGTTTGGACACAGACTTTAAAGTTGAACTCTTTGACTCAGGCTTTCCTTAGTTTCGTTCAGGTAGGGCAATCCCTCCTTAACATAGGGAAAGTTAGGCCTTCAACCAACGTGACATTTGATTTAATATACCATTTCATTTTGAACTTTGAATGTGCTGTCTGTGTCTTGTTTCATGATGCCTTCACACTATCAGGTCAGGACAGCCAGCACCCCAGTGGGAACTGGTTCAATTCAGGCACTCTGGCAGACAAAAGAACCAGGGGAGTGTTTAACTCCTACCCTGCTTACTGCCCCTGCAGACACACTGGAGCCTAGGCAGACACCCTGAAGAATTCCCGCCAAAGGCAAAACACACACACTCAGACCTCCCCCTCCCAGAATAGTAGAAGGGCTAACAAAGGACAGCCACATGAGAAATTCTGAAAAAAAGAAAGGAGCCACCATTTTAGAACATAGATGACCCTATTGTGCACAACTGAGACTGTGAAGACAGTCTGTGGTAACTGTTAAGATATTCACAGAACTGGTAAATCTTTCTGACCTGGGTCAACCCCAGAACTTTTTGCTTTACTAGTGGGATATTTTTCCTTAATACCTCAGGGAGTGGGAACCTTTTTCCACACTCGCAGAATCTTTAACTCTTTTTATGGGTGTACTTTTTGTGACTCTCCATAGTGTCCTTTTAAAAGTTATCCTCTTTAACAACTTATTGGCAATATGTGCCTGTTGCTGGGTTGCCCTAGGGGCTCCCCTTTTAACTCTCTCTTGCTAACCTTGAGTGAACTACAGTTCCCATGGGTAGACAAGATCTTTGGATCCCTTTTACATTTTATTCTGTGAAGCCAGCAGACCCCCACCTTATGTGGAGTGCTGGGGAGATCCAATGTATACCCTTTCACACTAAAACTGTAACAATTCTGTTATAGGGACAAGCTTACCTTCAATGGCTGGTGGCAGTGATACCTTGTATTAATTTGGGGCACCTTTACCGCAGGCTGTGTTCACAGCTGCAGTAAAGGCACCTAATGGTGCTAATTTTACCAAAATGGCCCCTGTCTTTTTTAGCAATTTTAATGTTTCTTGTTCCTTCCGCAGACATCAAGGGTGGGAAATTCCTTTGTGATTTTTATCTCTGGCGGGAGTTCCCTGGTCTCCCCACCCAGCCTCCAGTCTGTCTGTGAGGGCAGAAAGCAAGGGAGGAGTCCAAAACTCCCAGCTCTTTGTTTTATGCCTTGCTTGAATGGGGACAAATCCCAGTGGGAGGGCGGGCTGTTCTAATTGGACAACCAGAATGCCCCTTCTTGTAAAATGTGGGGAGAGAATGCAGAGGTTGTATTGTAAATACCTGAGATATACTGCAAACCTAGAAGCTGAAGAAAAGTAGACCACTGAAACCGAAAAGGATGATGAAGGAAAAGCGGCTAAAACTATTTCCAGCGACCTGAGAGCCTGCTGTGTAACCAGAGCCTGCTGTAGCCCTTCCTTCCAATCGACCTGGGGACTCCAAAAATGACGACCCTGACCCAGAGCCTGGTGAGACCCACTAGACTAAACAAGACCTGCATTTTGAGACATCCCACACTTTGCTGCGACTTTGCGTTGCTGCAATACCCTGGGACCTCAAGCCACTGTGCAGCGCACGGTCCTCTGAATTCTGAATCTCGCTGAAACTTCGTGGGCATCCTGGTGGATCTCCGGAGACACAAATCGAGTCCGAAAAGTCCCTTCAACAGAGTGCTGGACCTTAGTAACAACAAGAATTCAACTGATTTTCTGCCTCCTTCTGTGCACCTTGAAAAGGTGCCAAATCCGCAGAACCGCATTCAGCCACGTTGGAAACCTTGCCTAGAGCCTTCTTCATTGATCACGGCTGCAAAGTTCTTTCTGAGGTTTTGTTTTCAGTCACCACGACAAGGAATCCACTGACCAGGTGTTTGGCTGCCGACCCTGATGTCGTCCTGCTGCAAAATCTTCAATGCTGAGGTACTGTGTTGGCTTGGGTATGTACTTACCTTAAATCTCTTAGAATTTCTGTGTAGCTGTGGGGTGTTTTCTGTGATGGGGAGGCCTCTCATCCAGTGCACCCAGTCCCACTCTTAGAATCCTGCTATGGTGTCTTCTGCGAAGTCCCTGGACCAACCCTAGAAGTAAAGTACTCGCCTGTTTGCCCAGTTTTCGTAAGGAACTCCGCCTTTTGCGACTAAAGAACCTATTCTGACACTGCCTGTTGGTCACTAGTCCTAGTTACCCCCTTTCTGCCACTGAGTACATTCATGCTCCAAGATTTAGGGAAAGACTTTGAAGGGATTGGGCCTTTTGCTTAGAAAAGAAAAGTGTTTAAAAGTTACTTACTTGTAAAGAGTTGTTTAGTAAGTAATCCGAGAGGATTGTGTCCCCAGACGTATTCCATATCTAGGACAGGTAATGTCCACAGCTGTGCTGCTTTAGAAAATTTTCAGCAGAGGGCGTTCTGCGTCAATAGCGTCGATCCCATGTCCCTCGAGGGCCTCCATCGAGGGTTGACGTCACCAGATGTTATATGTAGGACGCACAACGCCCATAGCCTCAGTTCAGTTTTTTCTGCAAACATGTTTGCTTCGGAATGTCGGCACGCTCGATTCTTCTCTTCGAACGATGTCTTCATCTTCCTCTACTGCCCTGAGGCCGGGCTTTAAGAAGTGTCGGGACTGCGGGTCGTAAATGTCCATCACGGACCCGCATGACATCTGCCTCTGGTGCCTCGGCGAAAGCCACGCCCCCGACGACTGCGAGGACTGTCAGTCCCTGACGTCTAAGGCCTTGTGGGAGCGTAAGGGGAAATTAAAAGTAGGTAGGGGGTCCAAGCCCTGTAAATCGAAGTCCGCTGGGCTTTCGACCGATGACTCGAGGGGTGACGTCTACGCCAGGGAAAATCCAGGGCTCGGTCTAGGAGTGGTTCCAGCCATTCCTCTGCCTCATCGAGGCATTCTAGGAAGCGCCATCACCAGTCACCTTCTCGTCGGAGGACGACTCCGCCAGACGGTTGACTTGTCCCACCAAGTCTTTGTCGCTGTCCGAATGGGATTATTTCCGCCAGCAGATGTTAGCGATTTTTCAGTCGCAAGGAACAGTTCTGTCCGCGCCTTCGAAAGAAGCCGGCAGAGAACGGGCTCAGTCAACCACTCTGACGCCTTTAGACTCGGGAGGTCGGCGCAATCATCGGGAGCCATCGATGTCCCGATCTGACAAGGGCGATCGCCATAGCTGTGCCAGGTCCAGGTCCCGGTCCTCGACGCCATCAAGACCGTCAAAACCTGTGAAGCCTTCGAAGAAGGCGTCAACGCTATCGGTGGCGTCTCCGGCGGAGGACTCTCTCGGGGCTCTGCCCTCGAAGAAGTCGTCGATGCCGCTGGCGCCTCGTTCGACGTAAATGCTGATTCCCTCAGCGCCCTCGACGCAGTTCGTGGAGGATTTGCCGGAGGTGCCCCTGAGGGCTGTGGAACCTGCGAGGAAGGCTCGCAGTAAGTCTCTGAGGCCTGTTTTTGACAGCTTGAACCTGGGGCGCATGCTGAATCTTCCTATCTGCATCTCATGTCGAGGGTGATGGAGTACTTGGGGTGGTCTGCCCCCCCAGTGGAGTTTGATCAGGATAATTTGATGGATATCCTGGATCAGGGTCCGTCCACTGCCTTTTCACATGGCTCTGCAAATGATGGTGGGGGCGGCTTGGATTTCTTCCGGAGAGTCTGTCGGCAGTTAACCGGTCGTTCCCGAAAAAATACTGCCCATCCAGTAATGACCCCTGCTTCTTATCGCACCCTACACCGGAGAGTTTGGTGGTGCAGGCGGCAACGGCCACCTCCAAGCAGGCTGCGTACCCTACCATCCCTCCTGATGGGGACGACAAGCACTTCGATGGTTGGGCAAGAAAGGTATTTTCTGCTGGGAGTATGGCGTTGAAGTCTGCAACTCCACTTGCGCCTTGGCGAAGTTTACACACACTCTGTGGAACTGTGCGTCTAAAGGAACCGACGAAAGGAACCTACTGAAGGGGGAACCGTTTTGGCAACCATGGCCGGAGGTGATGATTGTGACGGATGCTTCCCTCACAGGATGGGGTGCTCATGCCAACGAGCTGACCGTCGGCGGTCGTTGGTCTCCGTCGGAGTCCAGACTCCACATCAACTTGTTAGAGCTGAGAGCCATCAGGCTTGCCCTGAAGGCTTTTCTGCCGAATGTACGGGAGAAAAGTGTTCTGATCATGATGGACAAAACATTGGCCTTGAATTACCTCAACAAGAAAGGGGGGGGGGCAACGTCACTCCTGTTATGCAGGGAAGCGATGCAGCTCTCGTTCTGGGCCATCGAACAAGGTCTTTCGATCTCGGCAGTTCATCTGGCCGGAGACAAACGCAGCGACGGACGCTCTGAGCAGGCAGAGCGCAGTCTCTCACGAGTGGGAGTTGGCTGAGGAAGTCCTTCTGGAGATATTCGCCCTTTGGGGAACCCTGCAAGTGGGTCTCTTCACCACCAGTGTCAACCGGAAGTGCGAGAAATTCTGCTCAAGGGAATTTCCTCCGAGAGGAGCCTTGGGAGACGCGCTCGTGGTGGATTGGTCATTCCCGCTGCTGTATGCATTTCCTCCAGTCCCAGTCATTCCTCCAGTGTTGCGGAGGTTGCAGAGGTTCGGGACCCACGTGATCCTTGTGGCTCCGGATTGGGCCAGGAGAGCGTGGTACCCGGACCTTCTAGAATTGTCCATCTGCCCTCCGACGTCTTCCTTACCGATCGGATCTGCTATCGAGGGAGGGCGGTCAGGTTCTCCATCCAGAAGTCAGGACTCTCAACCTTCATGCTTGGTATCTAAAAGGTTGAGATACAAGGATTGGGAACTCCGGATCACATGATGGAGGTGATGCTTTCGGCCGGGCGACAAGCAACTAAGTACCTTTAGTGTTGGCGCAAGTTCTGCGACTGGTGCAGGCGACAGAATTTTGATCCTGTGACGACCCAGAGCAGGTCCAGGAACGACAACCATTCCTTGAAGCAGCAAAGGAGAACCCGGTGCCCAGTTTCCCAGAGCAACCCGAAGTACCCCTCCTTGGAGAGTGGTGGGGCCAGCATAAGGGGAGAGAACCTACCCCGGGTATATAGGCAGGTGCAGATCAAAATGAGGGGAAAGGCGAAAACCCACACCAAGAGCGGCCGTACAAAGGACGACCTGTGCCTGGTGATGGGGAGGAAAACACCCGAGGAGAAGGTCTGGACCTGTGAGAAGGGTATGAGAAACGAACCGCTGCGTTGCGGCGAGGCCACAGTCCCGCGGCCGTTAGGCTGGTGTTACAGCTATGACCCGGCCGCAGGAAAGCAACCAACGAAATGCTACGTTGCTGCGAGGCAGCAGTACCGCTGGCGTTCAACGGACAACGGGGACAACCAGAAAATCCCGGAAAAACCCCCCCATAGACCAACCAATCCCCTTATATCCCATTACACTTACCTGGGCAATTGGGACCCATCCTGGGCGGTGTAATCAGGAGGCACTGGGGAAGGATGCAGGATGCCATGCTCCAAGGAAAAAAGGGGCGGGGCTTGGGAGTTTTTATAACCTGGGGAAGGAAGTGGGACATGATTGGCCAATTAAGCTGTCTATTTAAATGCCCAGCTATGTTGAGAAGGGGTGTTCACTCTTGCTCTTGTTGCAGAATCGACCAGACGTGGAGACAGGAGCTACAGGAAACACCTGGCCGTATGAAGACTAGGAGGAAAAGACTTGCCAGAAGACCATACATTGTGCCCTGCAAAGAATCAGAAGAGAACACTGCTTAATTACAGAAGGAGAGGAAGAAGGAATCTTCCTAAAAGTTTTTTGGTTATTTGGCTACATTTTTTAATTTTATTCTGACAACAGCATTAAGTCTGAATAAAGAACAGATTTTCTTTCTTCAAAAATACCACCTGACCGCCTGACTATCATTGTCACAAGATTCTTTCCAATGTTCTATTCCTATGGTTTTGTCTTTTCTGCTTTCTTTAGCCCACAAGGGCCTTCAAGTGAGTACCATTAAGGGTTACCTGGCAGCGCTGTCAATATTTAAGCGCTCATTTGAAGAATGTTCTTACTTTAAGATACCTTTTGATCTCACAGTTTCTAAATGGGTTGGCTAATGTGTTTCCGCCGTCCCCTTTCCAGGTGTCGGTTTGGGATTTGAATTTGGTTTTGAAGTTTCTGATGAGTGCTCCGTTTGAGCCCTTGCACTCTTGTCCTTTGAGACTGTTGTCTTTCAAGGCTGTTGTCTTTCAAGACAGTGTTTTTAGTGGCGGGTACTTCCACTCGTATAGTGAGTGAGTTGCAGGCACTTTCGGCCATGCCACCCTTTACTGTTTTCCATAAGGACAGGGTTGTCCTTAGGGTGCAGCCTTCGTTTCTGCCGAAAGTCGTGTCTGATTTTCATTTAAGCCAGAAGGTAGTTCTTCTGGCGTTTTATCCTCCTCCGCATCCTGGCAAGGATGAGGAGAGGGTCCATAGGTTATATCCTAGGAGAGCTCTGAGCTTTTACATTTCATGGATGTCCCGGGTCAGAGTGGACGATCAGCTCGTTATCGATTATGCTGAGCGCCGGTTGGGCCAGGCTGTTACCAAACAGACCTTGTCCAGGTAGATTATCCTCACTATTACTGAGTATTACTGTTTGGTGGGTAAGGACCCTTCGGTAGGATTATGGGCTCACTCTACTAGGGGCGTGTCTACCTCCACTGCCCTTCAGCGGGGTGTTCCTATTCGTTATATTTGAAGAAGCCACATTTTTCAAGCATTACGCCCTGTATTCAATCCACAGGCAGGATTTGGCCTTTGGTAAGGCGGTTCTTTATACCGCCATTTGATTGGGTATTCCAAATTTCTAAATTCTTTTCCCACCTCCATAGTTTGGTACTGCTTTGTGAGTCTGTCATAGATATGGAATAAGTCAGAGGACACAATCCCCTCGAAGAACAAGTTACTTACCATATCTGGTAACGTTCTTTCGATGGGATGTTATTCCGACGTATTCCACATCGCCCTCCCAACCTGTCTCTCTGGAGAATTTCCTATGCGATTGCAGTTTACGTTTCCGCAAGGCTATCTGCAGTCAGACTGGCATTAGATTGGTGCCAAACTTTCTGGGGAAAAAACTACAACTCAGGCTACTTGCCTCCTATATATAACATCCGGTGACGTCGACCCTCGACAGAGACCCTAAAGGGACATGGGATCGACGCTATCGACGAAGGACGCCCTCTGCCAAAAAATTTGCCGAAGCAGCACAGCTGTGGACATTACCTGTCTTAGATATGGAATACGTCGGAGGAACATCCCATTGAAAGAATGTTAGCAGATATGTTATAAGTTACTTGTTTTAAGAGTAAACAGTTACAAAAGTTCTTACTTACCTGAGAAATGTAATGCACTGTTCTTAAAAGTATGGTTAACATCTTTTCTTTCCTTAGAAACTGTTTTGCCATTCTAATAGCAAGTAGATGTGAAGGTATTGTACTCTCCTGTGATTAGGTTGTGCCTCTTCCCAAAAGTAAAGTGTTGGTTTCACCAGACTATTCCTGCAGGGTAATTGTACAAGTGTCTTCCAACTGTTTGTATCACCAGATTAGTCCTTTGAGGATAATTGTATGAGTGTCCCTCCAACTGGGTCTTGCTTCCCCTGAGTTGCTGCTAACCTGTCCAGAATAAGCCTGTATTAGGTTGTTGCCTACCTAGAATAACTGAGTCATTCAGTAAACTGTAACATTGGGTTTTACTTTCCCTGTGCGATCTAACCCTAGAGTGTGTGGTTGTAACTGTCCCTGATAAGTCATACTTTAGTTATCCTTAAAGCTGGGAAAGATCTAAGACGGACTGCTAGTGAGATATAAAAAGTATATAGGTTTTACATACTTTTAATTAGCTGTGTGCCATCCAAAAACAAGTTTCAAAAGTTACTTCTTATCTCGATCTGTGGTTCAGTGATCTCAAAAGCACCTGTAATTGAATATTACATCCTTCGGTTTTACTCACCTAGTATAACTTATCACAAAAGTAGTTATAGGTTTTTACTGCACCTGGAATAAGTGTTCCACTATTCACGCGTGTATTGTCCAGTTGACTGATTACTTGATTTGTACGGAGAGTCACTGTACAACTGGTAGGGTCTACTGCCCTTGCATTACTGAATGTAATTGTGAAAGTAACCATTTTTTTTTTTGTTTTTTGATTTAGCTGATTGAAAAGTTGAGCAATTTATACAAAATTTGTTTAAAAGTGCATATAATAGCTAAAAGAACATAAAAACCTAAGAGAATACATACATAGATACAGAAGCAACACATAAGAAGGCATATAACAAAATAGAAAAAGAGAAGGAAAATAAGAAAAAGTAAAATTAGAAATTGTAAACTGTAAAAAAGGAAAAGATTACAATAAAATCAACTGATCGTTCACATTTTCCAACCTTATACAGGGCATAGTTTCAACATTGCATTGCTTATTTCAAAGTTATGACTTTGGCCATAGGTTTCGCTTCTCAACAGGGCATTATCACCAGAGGTTATTACCAGTTACATAGAGCATACTTAGCACTTATTGATATTGCATCCTATGAGGTTAATATGCTAATCGGCCCTTCTACATCTAAAGCATTGAGAAAACTTGGTTTTTACTCCTCAAGAATAGGTGTGACCTATACTGAATGTGTATGAAAAGGTTTTGACTTCCCTAGAACTACTGTCGGGGGGTTCCAAATAAGGTGTATACATTGTTCTGTGTACCTTCATGTATAGTGTGGTGCTTTTATAATTGTAATTTCATATAATGTGTTAGTGCTTACTTACCCCTAGATTTATCTGGGCCTACCTGTATTTAAATAAATCCTTCATTTTTACAATACATAGTGTTTCAGTGTTTCTTTGGACCATTTGTATTACAATTTCATTTGTACTGATTGTACAGCCCTTTCTCCCTCCTAAGATAAGCCTGGCTGCTCTGTCTGAGCTACCATGTACTCGGGTGGTACAGCCTTATACTAAGAGTGGAGTCTTGTACTGCCTCAGTTGAATGGTTTTACTAATCCCTTAGTTGGACTTCAGAAAAACTGTCCTAACAGTAACAAATAGCACAGTAGTTTGTAGAACACGTCCACTGCTACCATCCATACCTGTAGGTTTGTCACTGTGACTAGAAAGGTACAGGCGCAGAGAGGAGGGATACTAGATATCCCCTTAGGACTCCACATATGGGTTGTGTGCTAGTATCTCATAAGATAGTTCTAGGAAGGATACAAGGGATCCCTCTATCTTTAAGAACAGTTGTTTTTAAGGATAGTAAAAGAATCTCAAAGGAGAACTTAAAGGGCTTGCAGCAGCACTGCTCATAGGGTGCTGTGTGCTGCAACAATTAAAACAGATACCTTTAAAGAGAAGAGGAAAGCAGACTCCATACAAAAGGTCAAACAATGAGAACAAGGTTCCAAATGTCAGATCATATAAGAATGAATGAGGGGGGGGGGGCTCCCTTCATTCAGGATATAAGGAAAATGGACCAGAACTCCAGCAAAAAGCGCTGGGAGTCTCGCTAGGAGAAGGGATTAAGGATTAAACCGATACATCTCCCTAACACTATTCTGGAAGACTTCATTGGTTCGTGGTTGGTGAGACACCTGCTGTCACCTGTGTGTGGTAACTGTCGCTGAAACCGGCCTTCCCCATCTGGTAATTTGTCCTGAAGGGTCCTGCATCGGTGCCTGCTTCATTTCTTCTCTTGAAAGGTTTGCACTTAACTTCTGGTCCCCACCAGAAACTTGCTTGCACCCGCAGCTCCTGGGCATCTTCTACTGGATCAAGCTGTGGGAACACTTACCTCCAGCGACCTTTCCCTCCCTCCCGTCCACCTTCCTCCCTTCCGACACAGCTTCCGCTTCGAGAAAATTACAGTGAGCTTCGCTTCTTCAAATTTATATATACATGTCTTCCCTGTCTGCTCTTTAACGCTTACAACAGTTTAAAAAAAATGTCTGGACTGTGGGGCAAACATTTTCATTTCTGATCCCCACTGCATATGCGTATGGTGTCTGGGCATGGCGCACCTCATGACAAACTGTGATTCCTGCCAGGCATTGACTGGTGAGGCTCTAAGGGAGCGTAAAGATAACTTAGTGGTGGGTAGGACCCCTTCGAAATCCCTTTCAAGTCTTTAAAAAAAAGTCATCCAACAAGTTGATTCTCCTCGACCAAAGAGATCCAAATAAAATCTTTATCCCGGGGTCGATCACGTCATGCTTCATCTTTGTTCTAGATCTCCTTCAACCTCGAGGGATTCCTCTCCTGAGAGATAACATGCCCAACCAAATCCCCTGCTCCAGCTCAGTGGGAAGTGTTTCCGAGAGATATGCTACGAATGTTGGATGAGCAGGCCACGACTGCCTCGAAGAAAGAGAAGCCATGCCCCAGTCGCTCTGCATAAATAGGACAGTGAAGTTGAAGGCTAAATCCTGTGCGCTGTCAAGCGTGGGACGCAGGCGAGAATCTCCTGTAGCCATCAAGGCCTCAAACTGACGAGAAATCGCAGAGGGCTTCGACAAGTTGAGAATCCACCCCTTTGAGGGTGTTATCGACAAGATGTTGACAACTTCAACACTAACGGAGCCTACATAATCTGAGTCGACCCCTGTGTTGACATAGACGCCAGGGTCGAAAAGTTCAACACCATTGGCCTCAAAGCCTTCGTCGACGGCAGGTTCAAAGCTGTCAAAGCTGCGAGCAGCACAAGAGGCTTATAAACCTTGGTCAAAGAAGGATTTCTTTGAGGCATTATCCTCAATTTATGAGCAACATGAGCCTTCTGGTGACAGCACTCTTCCTTTTGACCTACAGTATGATACTCCAAATGTCCAAGAAGCCTTAATATCCAAGGAGTCCAGAATTAAAGATGTATGACCATCTGCAGACAGCCAGTGGTGTGGATACATCACTGGAGTTTTAAAAACCAGACCCTTTCGATCACGCTGATGCCTCATGTAGGCAATTAATGAGCAAGTTAGAGATTTTAGGATGGAGCAGGCCTGCTCCACCATTCCAGCGAGATGATTTAACAGACATCCTGGACCAAGGTCTCATGGAAAGATACTATCTTGTCCCTTCATATTGCTCTGCAAAAAAGGTTGGATCACATTTGGAAACTCCAGAGACTATCGCTGTAGTAAAAAACAAAATACTTCTCCAAGAAGTATAGGCGATCCAGCAGTGACCCCTAATATTTGACCTAGCATCCTACGCCTGAAAGTCTGGTAAACAAGCACAACGTCCACAAAACAGTCGGCAGACACCACTATTCCGCCGCACAGGGGCGGCAAGCGCGTGGACGCTTCAGCGCGGACCTTCTTCACAGCAGGAAGCATGGCTTTGAAGTCTGCCAATGCTTCTTGTGCGTTGTCAAAATTCACGTTCACCCTTTGAGGAGGGTGAACGTGAAGAGGCAATGTTAGTGTTTATAGTCAGGATACTGGAGACTGAATCAGCAGATCTGTGGTGACGAGTACTGTACTACGCAGATTTGTGTGGTTGAGAAAGTCTGGGTTTGCACCGGATGTGCAATCAAGGCTTATCAATATGCAGTTTGATGGCTCTCAGCTGTTTGGCAGCAAGTCTGACAAAAGCCTGGAGAAGCTGCAGACCTCTGGAGTGGCAAAGTTCCTCAGTGCTACAGTCCAACATCCTCAACATTCTTACATCATCTTGGAGGGGTAGGTCCTTTCGCTTCTACTTCTCAGTTGTAAGAGCGAGAGGACAGGCTAGTCCTGGAGGCCAGAAAAGATTCCCTCGTGGTGGATGTGGGAGAGGTACTAAGTCTGCCCAAACAGCAGCTGCTTTACCTTAAGCTAATGCTCCAGCTGCTTCTAAACCACTCTGAGGCCTTAACCCACGAGAGCCCTGTGGGAGGCACTCTCAGCGTCTGAAAGAATGGCGGGGCATTACTTCAGATGCATGGGCCTAGGAAACTGTTGCCCAAGGTTACTGCCTTGCCTTTCTAAAAAGGCCTCAGGCTCATCCACCAGGGAACAACTCATTCAAAATTCCAGATCCGCTCCTTGTGCAGTAAATTTGGACCCTGCTAGAGAATGGTGCTATAGAACCAGTACCTGTAGCGGAGAGAGTTGTTTCTTCCCTTATTTCTTAATCCCCAATAAGGACGGAGGATTGGGACGCATCTTGGACTTAAGAAAACTGAACTAATTCTTCCGGAAGGACAATAGCAAGATGGGTACCATTTCTCAGATCCTTCAGGCCCTCCAACTACAAGACCGGATGTGTCATTTGCTTACTTTCATGTTCCTATCTATCACAAGCACAAAGTACCTGAGGTTCGCAGTTGACAACTCTGTTTCAAGTTCTGCCATTTGGGCTGACCTCCGCCCTGAGGGTCTTCACCAAGTTAATGGTGATGTTGACAGCGAGTCTCGGGAGATGGTGGGGTGCAATGAGGGTGGATTCACTTCAACCCCTACCTGGCCGATCAGGGCACGTTTTCCCGAACAAGTCCTGGAACTTATTGGCATCACCTGCCACTCTCTCCAGACTCCATCACAGTGTCCCACATGATACCATCTCAAAGACTCCAGTTCATGGGAGCAGTCCTGGATACAACCTTGGGAAAAGCCTTGCCTCCCGAGGTGAGGCCTAAACACATTCTGCAGATGGTCACCAAATTCCAAAATGCCCAGCGTCTTCCAGACTTTGACTTTTTGAGGTTGCCTGGCCTCATGACATCCTGCATTTTTCTGTGAGAATGAGATCACTTCAATGGGCTCTCAGGATACTGTGGTCTGAATTCTCTGCAAAGATGTCAGACCTACTTCAGGTTTCAAACAGGGTCCCACATCTGCTGTGGTGGGCCTGTGAGGACTATTCTGAAGCAACCATGGACACAGATAATTGTAGTGACGGATGCTTCACTCATGGGGTGGGGAGCCCAAGCCAACGATCTGACAATCCGCAGTCGTTGGTCTCCATCGGAGTCCAAACTACAAATCAATTTTTTGGAGCCAAGGGCAATCAGACTTGTGCTAAAGGCCTTTCTGCCCTCTGTATGGGTAAAGAATGTCCTGATAATGACTGACAACACAGTGGCATACACTCAACGAGAGGTGGCGTAGGCTCCCTACCACTGTGCAGAGGAGCAATTCAGCTCTGGTTCTTGGAAATTTCGAAGGAATCTCCCTATCGACGGTTCATCTAGCCGGAGATGAGAACACTGTAGCGGACGCTGTGAGTAAGCAGAGCAGTCTCCCATGAGTGGGGACTAGTTCAGGAAGACCTTCAAGAGATCTTCACCCTTTGGGGAGCCCCATCAAGGGGATCTGTTTGCGACCAGAGCCAACCAGAAGTGCAAACTGTTCTGTTCCAGGGAATTTCTCCCAAGGAAGAGCTCTAGGGGATACGTGCATAGTGGACTGCGAGTTTCCACTCTTACCCGTTTCCTCCAGTCCCTGTCATTCCTAAAGTGATCAGGAGGTTGCGGAAGTTTGGGAAATTCATGATCCTCATTGCTCTGGATTGGCTCAAAAGAGCATGGTACCTGGACCTTCTGGACATGTCCATCTGCCCTCCAATTCGTCTTCCGCAAAGAGGGGTCCGTCTCTTGCTAAAGGAGGGTTGCGTTCTCCATCCAGAGGTCAAGATACTCAACCTTCACACATTGTTTCTGAGAGGTTGAGGTATAAGGATTGGGACCTCCAGGATGACGTGATGGAGATGTTGCTTTCGGCCTGAAGGTCAGCAACGAAATACTACTGACGGCTGCCTTATTCTCGCTAGAGCCCTCGCACTTTCACAACTGGATTACTGTAACAGGCTCTACATTGGTGCGAACAGACAGATTATCCATAAAATGCAGGTTCTCTAGAACAGTGCCCTGAGAGCAGCACTTACGATCAATAGAAACTAACATATCTCCTCTACTAGAAGAAATAACAAATGGCTACCTACCTTTTGATAAAATCCAACGTAAAATTGCCTCCCTCACATACAAGTGCCTTAATAATGGAGCACCGCCATACCTTACCGATAGAATCTGTAGAAAAACCTCTCAGACCGACCCGAACAGCCAACTCTAATTGCCTCCAAGTACCACGTTTCAAACTTTACACTATCGGGGGACACAGCTTCCCAGTCAAGGCTGCGCAATTGTGGAACTCTCTACCTCCTGGCATTAGAGAACACCAGTCCTTCTCCAAATTCAAACAGAATCTAACCAACTGGCTAAAAGAAAACCATAAGTAATCATCCTGATAAACACTCACTTGACTATCTATATGCCCCATCACGCATACCCTCTGCATATTGATTCTTTAGCAAGTGTTAGCCCCCTTTGGACACCCTTTCCGATGTACTGCGATCACTTTAGTATCTAGTTGTTCATTTAATTTACATTGTATCTATGCTGATGTATCTCTTGTTTTTTATTGTTGCTTATGCATTTCATGTACCCAAGTAACAAAGCTGAATGTATCCTTGTATCCTGCGCCTTGATGCCACTGGGGTCTGGTGCGCATTATAAATAAACTACTGCTGCTGCTGTTGGAACAAATTCAGCAGCTCGTGCAGGTAAAAGAATGTGGATCCTTTTAAATGCGATACATCTATATGGTGTTATCCTGTTTGTTAAATTTAACTAATATGGGTCTCCAGATTGGAACGATAAAGAGTTATCTGGCAACGATTTCAATTTTCAAGCGCTTATCAGAGGAAACTTCTTCTTTTAAATTCCCATTAATCATACAATTTCTTAAGGGACTCCCTAATGTATAGCCACCTACTCCTTTGAGGTTCCTGTTTGTACTAACATTTCAAACATGTGTTCCATTTGAACCTCTCCATGTCCATTAAGGCTGCTGACATTGAAAACCATTTTTATTTGTTACAATAACATCAGCCCACAGTGTGAGCGAGTTGCAGGCATTTTCTTGTAAACCCCCATTCAGTAAGGACAAAGTGGTTCTCAGTGTTGCTTTCCTTTATGCTAAAGATGGTCTCTAACTTCCATTTGTCTCAAAAAATCGTTTTACCAACTTTTTACGCGCCTCCTCATCCTGGGAAGGAAGAGGAGAGGTTGCATAGATTGGACCCAAGAAGGGCTCTGAGTTTCTAGATCTCACAAATATCTAATTGTGCCAAGATTATACATTATTTATTGGTTATATAGGTCATAAATTAGGTTTGGCAGTAACAAAACAAACCCTATCCAGATGGATTATTCTGGCACGAGATGATAGTTCAGCTTTTAACCCTCAAGCTTTCAGTTATCAGGGCTGTTGATGGCCAAGTCTGGTTTCTCTTGAAAGTCTCTTGCCTTCGAAGACCTTACGTGTTCAAACAACAAAAGAAAAGTTCCTTTAACAAATGAAAGTTCTTTTCCAGTGTTCGCTGGGTGATTAATTCACCCCTGGGGCCCCCTCTTTTGGGCGATGACTCTTCTCAATCGTATTCCAAAATATATCACAGTTCCTTTGTCAAGTAACTTTGGGTGACTACTTCACCCCTGAATCTCCCTTTGTCGGGCTCAGACCCCTCGTGCTGTTAGCGGGATTTCTTTTCCATTGGTTTCTCAATGTTATCTCTCACTGTGGGATTCACTGTTGTAGATCAAAATCTTTCGATTGTACAGGGAGTGTGTTTGACCCTCTGTATGACCACTTTGACATATTTTGCTGGCCCTCCTAGGGCCTTCTGTTATCTGTAGTTTCTCTCATATGGGGCTCGACCAGAGTTAGCACCCCACGTGGTGCCAGTTTCCCTTTGCAGCTGGTTTCCCCTTCACACTTTTACAGTTCATTCAAAGTTAGTCACCTTTGGTTAAAAACTTGCGATTTTCACTCAACACAGCCCGGTTCTAATTGGTTCTTCCCTCGACTCACCTGCTTTGATGAACTGCTTGGATTTTGGCTTCTCTGGAGTCAAGGCCGGTAGCACGGACAAAGGAGATTACCTCGCTCCTGCCTATCAACATAGACTTGCCCCATGTACAGTTGACATCTGCTGCAGGACACTTGTGCTTTTGTTAGCGGTTTTAGGCTCTCTTCCACAAAGGTTCTGCCGGTCTGTGATGAAAAGGGCAAGGTCACTTCTCTCCTCGCCACCCTCTCGATTCCTGCCGCCTTTCTCCTTCTCTTGAACTGCCACGTGGTAGCCGTCTCATCGTACTGTCTCCCGTGCTCACCTTGTTCATACTGTGCTCTCTGGCTCCACCTGTTATCTCTGTGTGAGAAGGGAAAGTGCCGTCTGGTGTGAGATTCTGATGAATTGCCTGACTTTGCCTGAACCTTCTATTGGCACATGTCAGGTAAGTGGCTCTGGTGTTAGTCCGTTGACCTTTGTGTTGTGCGAAAGTGTTAGGGGGGAGGGGCAGTGGTTTGAAATGTCCTCTGTGAGGATGAGAAAAAGGTGTAAAAGGAAGGGGGATACCCACGTCTCACCTGCCGGTGTCCCACTCCCCGAGAACACCCCACCCCCATCCAGGCGATCCTCCCTCACTCGTCCATCCCCAGAAACTGAATCCAATAGGGATGGCCGTGTCCTGTCCACCTGGATGACGGATCCCCGGGACTAGCAAGGGAGACAACTTCAGGTTTCTCACAGAAGGCAGTCCTTCATTCTATCCAAGATCATTCTTAAGGGCATGTTTAAATTCTTACTCCCTCCTCCAAGAACAATACTGCTTTGCAAGTCTTATCAGAAGATGAGGAATATGTGGCAGGGCGCAATCCATTCGAATAACAAGTTACTTACCACTGTTAACTTTCTTTTGTTTGGATGCTCCTCCCATGTATTCCTCATCGCCCCTCCAAGCCTTCCCTGCTGTAGAATTAATGTTTTTTTAATACACGGTATGCTCTTTTAGTCTATTAGATTGGATATCACGGAGGGCTTGTGGCAAAACGTGTATGAACATGAAATTGTGCTCGTTGGGACTCGAGGAAAGATCGCGACAGATTAAAATTCTAAATCGCATTTATTGGACGCCTGAGAGAATGCATAAAAAAAGGGATGTCGGAGAGTGAAGAATGTTGGAGGTGTGCATGTGAAATTGGTACACTGGAACATCTACTATGGGATTGTAGGCTGGTGAGGCTGTTCTGGGGTGAGATTGGACGTATATGTGACGAAGTGATTGTTGGTCTCCTGGTCTTGGATTTTAGTGTGATCATATTGGGGAGTGATGAGTCTTTGGATGATCTCATTCGGGGTGAAAAGAAGTGATTTTTCAGAGGGGCAATGACTGGTAAAAGAATTATCTTAAGGAACTGGAAGAATGCTTTGACATTGAATGTTGAGACGTGGTTGTCTGAGATGCATGAATTGGCAAATATGAAGAGAGTGATGTATAGGAGACTTGGTAAATTGGCTTTGTTTGAAAAAATATGGGCTAGATTTTTGCAGCTATTCTAACATCGTGGTTGCTGGGTGGTGGGGTGATTGAGAGATTTGTTTGATTTATTGGGGGTTTGCGGTATTGTATATCTCACTCTGTACATTGAACTGTGTAAAATGCTGTGCTTTTCTTGTATTGTTTACCATGTTTTATTTGTTGTACAATGATTGTCTTGGGTTTTTGTTGTACATGTTGTGTAAATAAAGTTTAAAAAAAAAAACACTTTCCTCTTTGCTTCTGTCTTTGCTCCCCCTCTCCCTTGCTGATCTGCTCAATCCTGGCACTGTGCACCTGGCCACCCTCTGTCCCCTGGGCCCAGGAACCTGCTCACCTTGCTACCCTTTCTGCACTGCCTCCTGGCCACCCCTTGCACTGAACACTATATCTGTACCCATACAGTCCCCAAATCCCTGCTTTTTCTTCTTTCATGCACTTCTCAGACTTACCCAGTTCTGCTGGCGTAAGCACAGCACTTGCCACGTGTTGGCTGCACTACCCCTATTTATTTCTCCATTATCCATTATATTTGTTTTTACTATTTATCTGTCTCTCCTCTGCTCCGCAACTTTCCACTCTCCCCCTTACATGCACTTTTTCCCCTTTCCCATGCACTTGCACGTTCTCAATGTAACTGGGCCTAGTAAGATCGCTGTTCTGTTATCTCCCCTGTTTCCCCTCCCTTGCCTTGTCGCGCTCTGAAACACTCATGAACGAGCGCGTTACAAATAAAATATCAATTAATATTAGATGGAAACCAATGCATCACCTATGAGGCACAGTTAGAATCAAAGTCAATGTGTTAAGTCTGCAGGGAGCCAGGACAGCCAATTTCAGTTTGTAACTAAGTGTATGGAGCTGAGGCACTTCTTAGATAGAAAAGTCTTGCACATAGTTAGAGAGTTGGTTGTAGTAAATCACTGTTGGTCCACAAGCTGTTACACTTGTGAATAGTAAGAGCTGGAATCAACTGTAGAAAATCAGCTACTGCAAGTCTCCACTGAGAAAAGCAAGCTACAGTCAGAGGCAAGTACCCCATAGTCAGAACAGTACCTTAGGTTAGAAGACTAGGATCAAGCTGGCTTCTGTTTTGGTTGCAAATCCTGTGTTCCTGGGCCTCAGTCGTGGCGACAAGAGTGAGGATGTCTGGTGGACTCCTGCACTGCAGTTTGAAGGTCGGCGGCAGCTACGGGCTCTTTTCAGTTCAGCAGCATTTTGCGGTTTCAGCTACCAGTAAATAGCACCACTGCGGATCTAGGACACTGGGTAGGCTTCCTTCACTCCTTCAGTCTGGTGAGGTGACTCGACCTTGGGTCGTCCTGCTTCGGGAGGGTCCTCAGGATCAATCTGGAGCTTCGGTCCTGCTTAAAGACGTTGCACTCGACTACGGATTTCTCGACCCCTGGCTCTTGGTTCCAGCAGCACAGCAGCAAAGAAGAACAGCCAGTTGGGGAACGTTTTCCAGCAAAGTTAGTCTTGGGGTTAGTTGGTCCCACTAACCAAAGGGAAGTAGTTGTCCCTTCCGGAGAATCTCTTGTCAATCAGAAAAAGGCGTTTGAGCACAGCAGCAGGGCTTCACCGGGCTATTCAAAGGTCCAGAAGGATGCAGCAAGCTTTGCTTCACGGCTCCTTCGTCAGATGTTTCTTCAGTGGTCGACTGTCTTCAATTCAATAAGCCTTCCCTTTTTTGCAGGTTTCTCCCATTCATGCACAGCCTAGCTGTCACTCGCACAGCAGGGTGGCTGTCATTCATGCCAGCCAATCATGACTGGGTGCTTTCAGGTTACCAAAGAGACTAGGGACAGGGAGTTTCGGCACCTCCCTCGCTTCCTGCCCTGCCAGACACACTGGTGTGCAGAGTAAAACCCAAAAAGACCTGACAAACAAGAAATGGTGAAAAAAGACCACCGGGGCAATTATGACACAATGGGCACCCATGGGTGCTACACTGCAGATGAGGATTCAGTCTGCTGTGGAAAAGCACAATGGTAGTAAAATTAAACCACTGCCAACAGCCATTTAAAGTAGTGAGGGTAACATAAAAAATGTTACATGAGTAAGTAGAAAAAGGGGATACAAAGTAAACCCCCAGCGCTCCACATAAGATGGTGTGCTGAGCCTACACAGGAAAAAGGTAAGTAAAGTCAATTTCACGTTAGCACTCTTGAGAACAGTAGTTCCCCCAAGAAAAGTTATTTAAACCTTAAGAGAAATCTAGAGTATTTCTGAGACGCTGCACTGAAGGTGCTGTGTCACCATACAAAAAGTAGATGCCTATGGAGTTTGTCAGACTTCAAAAACAAAGGTAATAATCCAAATCAGATCAAAATACATGAGTGAGAAAAAAAGTTCACTCTTTCCAGGGTTAAAATTAAAGTCCTAAAGTCCAGCAAAAGAGCTAGTGGTGTCTAAGGTTGAAGGGAATTAGCACAGAAATTAGAATTCTCCCTAACAGGAAGCAATTACTCATACTTATTTTAAGATTGCAAACGGCTACCTCAAGGTAAGTAAAACCTATACACTTTTTAAAATAGCCATCAACAACTTAAAAGCAGGTATCGACCTGCAGTGGGGATGGGTGACCTGGACGAGAGACCTCCCAATCACAGATAACACCCCAAAAATACACAGAAATCGCACGAGGCATAAGGTAAGTAAATACCCAAGCCAGCACAGTACCTCAGCAAAGATGATTTTGCAACAGGAGGACTTCAGGATCTGCAGCCAAACCTGCTTGTTAAATTCCTTCATCAAGAAGACAGGTCACTGGAAGGACTTTTGCAGCACCGATCACGGGTAAGGCTCTAGACAAGGTTTTCCTCCATAGCTAGATGCAGCTCTGTGGATTTGGTGCCTTATTCGGGGGCACAGAACACCGAATATCGCTGGTCGGATTCTCGTTGTTTGCAAGGTCCAGCACTCTAGTGGGGGGCTTTAAAGACTGGAATCGTGCCTCTGGCGATCCAGCAGGATGCCCACAAAGTTTCAGCGAGATTCGAAATTTCGGAACAATGCATCGCACAATGGTTTGAAGTCGCAGGATATTGGGTTATTGTTGCCCGTAAGGTCACAGCACGGAATGGCTCAAAATTCAGGTCGTCTTGAGTCTAGTGGGTCTCGCCAAGCTCTGGGTCGGTGTCGTTTTCGGAGTCCCTAGGCCAGGGGTGCACAACTGATTTTGACAGAGGGCCGAAAGTACCCTACATGATGGCTATAGTGGGCCGAAAAGTAAATGTGGGTGGGGCAGTAGGCGTGGCAGGAGGCTTTTTCAACCCCTAATTTTTCTAAACACTATGCCCCATAGCCCCCACCCCTCAAGCAAACACTATGCCCCATGGCTCCCACCCCTCATGCAAACACTATGCCCCAAGGCCCCCACCCCTCAAGCAAACACTATGCCCCATGGCCCCCACCCCTCATGCAAACACTATGCCCCATGACACCCCCCCTCATGCAAACACTATGCCCCATGACACCCCCCCTCATGCAAACACTATGCCCCAATGCCCCCACCCCTCAAGCAAACACTATGCCCCATGGCCCCCACCCCTCATGCAAACACTGTCCCATGGCCCCCACTCCCCAACCAAACACTATGCCCCATGCCACCAAGCATGCAGCATGCATGCATACATACTCATACAGACCCCAACCCCCCCCCTGCAGACAAACTAACAAGCATACACCATTCACCCATACAGACCCGAACCCCCCACCCCAACTCGGCACACAAACCCACAAGCATACACCATGCACCCATACAGACCCCACCCCCAACTCACCATACAAACTCACAAGCATACACCATGCATCCATACAGACCCGAACCCCCCACCCCCAACTCACCAAACAAACTCACAAGCATGCACGCATACAGACCCGGACCCCCCACATCTCAACATACACTTCACTTGCACACAAATACATTCAGGCAGACCCGACACACACCCGACACCCGCATCTCAACACACACTGCACTTGCACACACACACACATTCAGGCAGACCCGCCCCCACACCCCTTCCGCATCTCGACACACACTGCACTTGCACACAAACACATTCAAGCAGACCTGAGACACCCCCGAACCCGCATCTCAACATACACTGCAGACATACAAATACAAACACACCCATACACACCCGACACACCCCCCCACCTCCGCATCTCAACACACACACACACACACACACACACACACACACACACACACACACACACACACACACCCCTCCTCCCCCCCCCCCTGTACTTACCCAAACGTGCTGGAAGGCTGGCGAGGCTTCTGGCACTACAGCTGGTGTGGCAAACAAGGCTGAAATGCCTTCCGGCATCAAGCCTTACTGGCCACGCCAGGCTGTAGTGCTGGCACTCCATTGGT
Source organism: Ambystoma mexicanum (assembly GCF_040938575.1). Classification (NCBI taxonomy): domain Eukaryota; kingdom Metazoa; phylum Chordata; class Amphibia; order Caudata; family Ambystomatidae; genus Ambystoma; species Ambystoma mexicanum. The sequence goes on along the minus strand of NC_090938.1, from coordinate 105,904,441 downwards.
GCAGCACACACCCACTACGTGGCTCATAGGAGCTGCGTGGTTCGTGTGCACTGAACCAATGAGGGCCAGTCTTTTGTCCGGCCCGAAAGACAACAAAGACTTTCCTAATGGAGGACGGCCGATGCTGCTTGCGGGCCGCCCTCCATTAGGAAAGTCTTTGTGCCTCGCGGGCCAGACAAAACGGCATGGTGGGCCGCAACTGGCCCGCGGGCCGTATGTTGTGCACCCATGCCCTAGGCCAATTGGAAGGAAGGGCTACAGCAGGCTCTGGTTACACAGGCTCTCCGTTCGCTGGAACTTGTTTCAGCTGCAAATTTATCATCTTCCTCTTCAGTTTTGATTCCAGTGGTCGACTACCTCTTCAGCTTCCAAGTTCGGTCTCCCACCGAAGATCAAAATCACACAAATGAATTTCCCACCCTGGATGTCAGGGGAAGGAACAAGAAAGGGCAAGGAACACTAAAATGATGAAAAACAAGTTGGTGGCAATTTTGGTAAAATGAGCATCAATGCGTGCCTTTACCGGGGCTGCGCAAACAGCCCGCAGTAAAGATGCACTGAATTAGTAAGGGGGTTCACTGCCACCAGCCATTAAAGTTAAGCTTGTCCTTGTGGCATACATGCTACATTTTAAAAAATTAGAAAGGGGATACTCAGTATCTCCCCAGCACTCCACATAAAGTGGTGGGGGGAGGGTGCTGGTCTCACCTAATAAAATGTAAAAGGGATTCAAAGATCCTTTCGACCCTTGGGAACTGTAGTTCTCACAAGGCTAGCCAGAGAAAGTTAAAAGGGGAAGCCCCTAGGGCAAGCCAGCAACAATCTGCACTTATTGCCAAAAAGGATAACTTTTAAAAGACACTATGGGGAGTCTTAAAAATTACCCCATAAAAAGAGTAAAAGATTCTGTGAGTGTGCAATAAGGTTCCCACTCAGAGGTGTAAGGAAAAATAATCTGCTCGCTGTCCATACATGGCCGGGTAAACAGTGATTTTTAACTCCGGAAGCCTGTGAATATTCCACAGTATAGGTGTAATGCGAGTGACGTAAGGAGAACTACTAGCCACTCGGGCAGCCAAATTCTGAAGTCGTTGAAGGTGCTTTGTAAGATGCAAAGGCTTTGCCATGTGCAGGGAGTTGCAATAATCAATTCAACACATTACCATTGAGGTCGCAACCTGGGCATGAAAATGTGTGGGAGGAAAAGGTAGAACTTTCCATAGTATCTTCAGCTGAAGATGCCCTCACTGGCATGGGGCACCAGTTTGAGCCTCCATTGAGAGGGAGGATGACTATTTCACTCACATCCCTAACAGACACCAGGGTAGGGAAAGGTCCAAGAGAGGGGCCAGAAAGAAGAGCTTCACCGGGCAGTGGCTATGGGAGGGCCAGCCACAAGAACATCGGTCTTGTCCCCATTCAGCCTAAGCCAGTTAGAGCCCATCCACTGCCCACAGCCTCCAGGCAGCTCCTCAACTGAGATGAAATGTCAGCTTGCAGGAGATTGAGCTGGACTAGAATCTGTCATCTGCATACCAGGAGCACTGGAAGCCCTGGGAGTGAATGAGGCCCACCTGCATGTGTATATGTATGTATGTATGTGTGTATGTGTAAATGTATATATATGTAAAAAAAAACCTTGTTAAAGGGATGTTATGGTTCCAAGTCAAACCGAAATACCCCTGAAATTCGCCAGTTAAGGTAAGCTAAGCAACCAAAACTCGTGCCATCTCCGTGCACTTCTAAGACTAACACCCAGGACATCATTGATGTCATCATTGATAACATCACATGTGCATTTACTTTTCATGCAAAGTCTGTACAAGGGATTCTTGTAATGTTAACAAAAAAGTGTCAAGGATCATTGGAATAAATATCATGAGATACGTAGTGCATTAAACAATGCATTAATCCAAATAGCATTCTATTATGAAGTTTCTTCCAATATACTAAGGTACACCTGTAGAAACCTAGGCATAGTGTGCAGCAAACATGATGGAGGTGTCATATTAATAATCTTGCCATATTAAATACTAAAATTATGAATGCTTTATTAGAGTTTTGCGTACTGTGAAACATGTAATAAGTAGCTAATAAAACCCACTTACTACATAATTGCATTATTACAGACAAAACACAGACAACACATACAAATATGAGCATATACAGGAAAAGTGAAGTAACCAAAAAAACAGCAGTACTACCAGACAATCTTCATGCACAGAAATGATTGCTCTGTTTCAAAGCTACTACCTCCCTATGTGTAACTATCACATGATGTGACTGCACCCTAAAGAAAGTAATGTGAGTACAAATGAGCATATCCAGAGAAAGTACAGTAAAAAAAACAGCATAACAATAAGAAAGTGTTGATAACCTTACTGATTATCTTCATAAAGAGAAAGCATTGCTATCTTTCAAGTGTGTATTTTCTCTATGTATGTTTCATATGCTGTGAGTGGGCCCTAAGTGAATTATTGTAAGAACATATCTGAAGTATAAGTCTACAAATATAGAACTTTTTGAATTTTTTGTTCCTGTTTATTACTGGCCAAGATATATCAGTAAATGAAAAAAGGGTGCGTCAGACATGTGATGTCATCAGTGATGCAATCAATGAGGTTTGTGATGTCATCTTTGATGTCCTGGGTGTTGGTCTTAGTAGTGCACAGTGGTGGCGCGAGTTATGGTTGCTTAGCTTACCATAACTGGCGAATTTCAGGTTTTTTTCGCTTTTACTTGGAACCATAAAGTCCCTTTAACAAAGTGTTTTTCATTGAATTTCATAGGTTTTTATTAGTCCAACTTAACCATAATGTCCCTTTAACAGTTTCTTCAGTGAATTTCATGGGTTTTTACCACTGCATGCTATTATCCTACAACTTACTAATATCATACTTGCCCAGTATAGCAATATTTGTGTCCAATTTGAAAAGTTCACCTTAAAACTCTGCCATTTCCCACCTTCTAGAATTTTGTTTAACACTTCTATACACTTTTTGTAACTATTTCAACTAATTTTGCATTCATAGATGTCTACGAACATCTGACTTCATTGCGGACCTTCCGGACAGTGCCACATGACCATACACTGGCACGCAGCATGAACACGTGTCCAAGAACCCATCTGCACTTCACGATAAAATCTGTGCTTCTCGGACAATTCTTTACTGCATTTTCTACTGATCTAGGAACTTTCAAATTCAAAATTTCCATTTCACAGCTCCAACACACATTCCTACTCATTATCCATTAACAATCTAGTACACAGTACATACTTTTAGCAAAACTATTTATCTTAAAATGACATCAGCTAATGCCATCCCTCCTCCCCAAGAGCCACCACCACTGCTGTAATCAAGGAGCATGAGAAACACTGCCCCCTACCTTAGAAATAACACGCACGCAACACTTTCCCCTGTCCACCTACCCCTCCATATTCGTATTTGGTGCCTCTTCCCTCATTTCCCTCCCCACCTTTTCGTTCTGAGCTCTCCTGCCAAAAAAAAAATACATCCAAAAACAAAAGAAATGTTCCTTTAGGAACCACCTTTCACAGTTAAAAAATAGAACTAAAAAACACTTATAGACTCCATCTACTTTATATTTCTCACTAAAGTACATAGACTCAATAAGATTTTGCAACATTTCCATTTGCATTTTGTGTTATGCTAATGAGAATATTGTGGCGTTCATCCTCCGTTCCAGGGACTGGAACGGTGGATACCGGCCTGGCAGCCCAAGTTACCAGCCCAAGCAAAGCGAGGGTGGATAACGAGGTCTCTGGACCATTACCCCCCCATTCCAGCCCCTGTAATGGGGGATGAAGGCCATTAGCACCCTAGGTTCCCAAAGCGGGATCCCGGGGTGCTAAAAAAAGGATTTTTCTTCCCACACCTCGCAGTGTAGGAAGGAAAATCCTTTACCAAGATGGCCACCATGGAAAGGGGAGGCGGGGTTCCATACAGGGCCCCTCTTTGCTTTCCATGGCAGCCTACAGAAAGCAAAAAGAGAACTCTATGACCATATTACCATGAGCACATTTTTCTTCCTTTTGAAATCTATCCCAATTTCGAATAACTTTACCACAAAGCCAGTCCCAGGAGGACATGGGCACTCTAACCCCATGTTTTGTCCCTCATGGCCAGTAGCCAGATTGTCTGGATCATGACCTTATTCCATGACCCGGAAAATGTGGCCACTGCCCATGGCCACAGGCTACACCTCAGTCACCAAAGGTATATCACTATTTTTTGTACCTACGTTATGACACTGGTCAAAAAATAAAACGCGGGCACATTTGCAAAACCATGCTTTCAGGTCCTTCTCAATGCTCCTTACACAAGTTTGCTGGAAATCCACCCATGTTTTATTTTTTCAAAAGTGTCAAATATATGCACAAACAATCATCATATAACCTAACCCCACTTGACAAAATCCATTCAGACTTCACAAAAACATTTATATCTAGATCTATAATCTTTTTACAAACCTTTGTGTAGATTTGTCAAATGGCACCCCATTTGTAAGCCTTTACAATATTTTGGGATCCCCCTCTAATTCTGCCCCCTCTTGACAAAATCCCACCAAACTTCGCAGAAACATTATATTTAGATCTATTACCAGTTTGCTAAAGCAAGTGTAGATTCGACAAATGGCACATAATTTATAAGCTTTTACATAATTTTGGGACACACCCTCTAGTTTTGCCCTCTCTTGACAGAATCCCACCAAGAGCAGGTGAAGTAGTTGCGCGCGGTTTTCGTTTGCTCATGTCACTTACTCTGCTGCGGTCTTCACTGATATGCTTTTCCTCCAACGCGTGTGCACAGACTTCTCTGCTGCATGAAATCTCCTATGCACGTGCCCTTTGCTACGTGAATTCTTCTACGTGTGAGCATGGTCTACAGGCTATGTGCTTCCTTCAACACGTGTGCGCGGTCTTCACAGCTGTGTTTTCTACAGCGCCTGTGTGCAGTCATCATTTGTGTGTTTTCTTCAATGCATGTGCGGATGAGGAGCGTGTGAGCTCGGATTCATCTGTTAAGAGTTTGCATGCAAGTTTGAAAAAGATACACCACTACGTGCTTCCTTCAATGCATGTGTGCGGTCTTCGCAGCTATGTGTTTTCTACAACGCCTGTGCGCGGTCATCATTTGTGTGTTTTCTTCAAACGCGTGTGAGTGTTCACATGTTTTTTAGGTAACACCCGTTTTTTGCTTCTTGCAGCCATATTCCATCCCATCCTCCTCACCTCCCTAAAGATTATTTGATAAGTTTGACAAGTGCAATGTTTTTTTTCGGGTTTTTTTTTACTGCGATGTCCGCGGACACCGGATGCAAATCCAAGATGGCGGGCGTTTCTAAAAATCTGACGCACTTCACACTTCACCCCAGCCAATCGGAGAAAACGTTGCATGTCCGCTGACATGACGCAAGCTGTTTGCTCTGCGGACAGTACACCGATTGGCCAAACAGGGAAGTGTCTGCTCCGCGGACATAGATATTACTAATTTTTGTTGCCTTACATTTTGGTCGTTTTTAAAAAAACGTCTGGACGGATTTACACCAAATTAACAAAAGCACACTTTCGGGACCAAGCCGCCACTCCTGCTGCAAATTTGGTGAATATCCGTCCAGCGGTTTGGGCTGTAGGCGTGAGCAAAGTTTTTTTTTTTCCATTATGTCTATGGGGAAAACAGAAGTTTTGGAGACCTCCCCCTTATAACTTTGCTCCCTTTCCCCTCCCCTCCCACCCCCAGACTAAACCTCACCAAACGTTGCACAAGGAATCAGAGTGGGCCATATACTTTTTTTTGTAAAGTTTGGTGAGGATTCGTCCAGGGGGAGCGAAGTTATAAGCCGCCTGAGGCGATCCAACATTATGGAGTTGTCAACTGTGTCAAATGCTGCTGACAGATGAAATGGAATCAGTGTCCACACTCCACCCTGATCAGACAGCCGCATAGGTTCTTATAAATGCATTCTATGCTGTAATCAACAAAAGAAGGTAGGTAATGCAGTAACATTGAACCAAGAAATGTCCTAGCTTCAGATGTCCAATCCCTTTGAAGAATGGGACCTTGCACCCGAAGACCCTCCCGAATGTCTGTAGGTAAAGTTGTGAATGTTCCAGAGAAGATATGCAACACAGTTACTGGTAGGGTAAAACGCGTTTCTATTTTACGAGTACTTCTGCTTTAGACACGATCAAAAAGCAGTGAAATGGAAGAATACCTCAGGCTTATTCTAAGGAGAGACAGGGTAGGCGGGGGGACACATGCTTTGTGTTTTACTTAATCCCCTGACTCAGATTTTCCCAGAGTACTAGATGGGTCAACTGGGGGTCGAGGGAGGAAAGGTTGGCTGGTTCCAGTGAGAGGTGCCCAGGAGATGCGGGCACAAGGTTTCTTCCAGTCTGGTCCAGGAGCGGAGTGCAACCCTTTGCGATGGAGAAATGCTGGCAGCACCTATACAGCCCTATTTTCCTGCTACTATATTCTTTTTACTTTTAATGGAGTAATGCTTTCCTCCATGTATTTCACTCCAGGCACCTGTAATTGTTGCAGCACACATCACCCTATGTGCAGTGTTGCTAGGGAGCCCCTTGCACTCCTCTTCCTAATTTTACTTTTTCCTCAGAACTACTGTCCTCGAAGATGGTATATTTTTCTTAACTTGGGATCCGCACACCACACCTTATCAGGAGTGCATGGGGGCTATATTGTAACTCCTTTCCCAATGCTCCTTTAGCCTAAATGTCTGGTGGCAGTGGATACCTTTTTACCTTTTGTGTTTGTTACTTGCAGGTTGTTTCCACAGCTGCACTCATGCGTGACCATTTTCCCAAAATGGCCCAGTCTTCTTTTATCGCCATTTTCGATTGTGTTGCTTCTTTGCCCTTCTACCAATCTAGGTGGCGGTGGGTCCTATTTGAGTTTTGCCTTTGGCGGGATCCCTTTGTGAAGCCCGCCTATTCTACATTGTCTGCTGAGGCAGGAAATGAGGGAGGAGCCTGAAATCTCCCTTTGACTTAGGGTATGCCTAGCTGGAACCCGTTTGAACTGGGTGGCTTTCTATCATGCAAGGAGAGCCAACCCCGGGTGATTGGTAGGTCCTTTGGACTGAACGAATGGGTGCCTGCAAAAAAGGTGTGACTTTTGAGACAGATGGCCACTGGAACTGAAGCTCAGACGACTACCAGAGACACCTGCAGCACCTCTGTCCTGACCCCATTTTTGAATCTTCATGGAAGCTCTGCCAAGGATGTCTTCTTCCGCTGGGCTGGTGAGCATAACCAGCCTCAAGACACTGTTACATTTGAGCTGCCCCATGACGTCCTGCGACCTTCCTGGGCTGAAGAATCAGCATACCAGAGTTACCTCACCCTCTCTGAAGTGCATTGCCTTGATGAATCTCGCTGGTACTTCGTTGGCATCCATGTAGACCTCCAGAAGCACGAATCCTCTCAAATCCCCCTCAGGAGAGTGCAGGACCAAGAAACGAGGATGATTCCAACCGGCAGTGATCGATCGCTACTGGTGCTGAGAAAAAGGTGCCAAAAATGCAAACCAACACGGGAGTACGAAGATTTGCTGCAGGCGCCCATCCAGGTCACCACGACCACGTACTAGACGACCAGGGTTTGTAGCCGGGCATCCAGAAGGCGGCCAGCTGTATCAACTTCTTGGCTCTCAAGGTATTGTGGGGTTTAAGGAAAACTTACCTGAAACAATTTGCTTTTGGAGCACTGGTTTCACCGTTTGGGTGTGCATCCATTTACATTTACCCAGGCCTAACAGCCTGTACCGATCCAGGAAGGCTTTGCCTAAGCTCCTGAACCTTTTCCTAGACCAACGTACTTGTTAACTTCTTGTGCTAAGAAGACTTGCATCAGACTGTTGCATTCCTATTGACTTGGGCATTGTGGTTCTCCACATTAAATCTCATCAGCCTCTTGGATTGGGCCCTGCTTGTTTCCCTCCAAAAACTGAACTGAATACTTATTTTCTTGTTGGGGAAAAGACTGCCTAATCCTTATAAGAGTTGCTACTAGTATTGCTTACCTGTGATTGTTGCTCTTAACATTCTTGAACTTGCCTAAACTTGAATACTGCAGAGTTGATTTAAAATAACTACATCTACTGACCTTAATTGAATTAACAAATTACTAATTTGCTTTATTTTATTACTATTTAAATGAACGTTTGATGTTGGTCCAATATTTCTTTGAGTTTATAACTGCCTGGTGTATATATAAAATAAAACACTATATTTGATGGAACTGTGTAAGTGTTTCTTTGGGTCCATGTATGTTCTGATTTCTTTGTACTGATTTACAGCTCCCATTCCTCCTCCTAAAATGAGCCTTTCTGCTCTGCCACTCTACCAAAGGGACACCAAGCGAGAAATCTTAGAGTCCAAAACCAGTTGGACTGTAGAAACTCACCCAACACTCGAATATGTTGAGACCAGGCCAAAGGTTGAAGCACCGCTCCGGGCGTCACAGATCAGGTAGTCCAACAGGGCTTCATCAGGCCAGATGCAGGAAGGGATGCTGGGCATCTTCAAGAGTTTACTTCACATTGTCAGTCAGCTGTTCCTCTGCACAGGATACTTGGTGTTGATCTGAAGAAAAGCCTACAGGAGTCTTCTGCTTATCCAGAATGTAGCCTGGATGCAAGCCAGAGTTGATCAATGGTAAGGATCTGCAACATTCAAACAGCCAGAGTGGTCGAATCAGGGACTGCTGTGGGTTTCACCTATGTCCCACCTTCTGACATTCAGGCACCATGGATGTGGAGTGAGACCAGGCAGTCCTACTATGTTCCTGGGCCATACACAAAGGAATCACTAGCCCATGAAACTTGGGGCTTTCCCTGGCAAGTGCATAACCTTATATGGGATTTCCTGATGTCAAGGCAGTAATGCCTAACAGCAACAATATGGCCAAAGAACAAGTACAAATCTTGTGGCTTGGCCATTTTAGGGCACTAGCCATGTTTAGCAGCCATATGTGGTAAACACGAATGTGCACACTAGGAAGAACTCAAATTATAAAAAAATATAACCTTGTCTCTAGGCACATATAAAGCAACCAAAAATCCTAAGTGTAAAAGACTAGGGTCATAAAAAAAAAACCATTGCAAGCATTGTAATATGCTATGTACAATGTTAGTTACTCAAAGGGTAAAATGACAAAAGTGAAAGTTTCCCAGTACTCGGTCTGAAGGACTGAAGTTTCAACAAAATGAGCAAAAGACCAGAGGAGTGGAGCTGAAGGCTTCACTTCCCTATACAAAGTCACAACGGGTTCAAAAACAAAAGAAACATGTCTGGGGGCCCTTAGAACTATGGAGGGGACGTTGCTAAGAGAAACCTTTCCAATCAGATAGCCACTGGCTGTTTAAAAGGTGCAGATCCTAGTCATTGGTGGGCTTGGGCTTGCTGCTGTTAATGAGAATTCTCAGAAATGTGCTAATTCCTCTCTACCTTCGAGACCCCCAGCAACTTTCCTGGATTTTGAGGACTTGAGTTTTTAGCCTGGAGAGAGCGAGACCCTTCCCCTTCCCCCACTCTCATGTATTTTTTTTAATGTGATTTGAACACTGTTTCTTTTGGTTGTGGATTCTGACAAACTCCATAGGCGGCATCTTTTACATTGTCACACAGCACCTTCAGTGCAGTAGCACAGGGAATTATTTCAGATTTCCCCAAGGTTTAACTACCTTCTCTAGGATGAACTATTTCCAAGAGCAGTGAAGTGAAATTGACTTTACTTACATTTGTAACTTTCTAGACCCAGCACACACTATCTTACAATAGGGTGCTGGAGGGGTTACTTAGTATCCCCTTTGTCTAGTTTCTCATATAACATGTTTTGTTACCCTTTCCTTGATGAATGGATGGTGACAGTGGTTTACTTTTAACTACTGTGGTGCGCTTTTACGGCAGGCTGCATTTTTGTCAAAATGGCCCTGTCTTCTTTTTTTGCCATTTCTTTGTAGAAAGGTCCTTCTTGAGATTTACTCTGCGTGCCAAACCAGGTTTGGTCTTTGTTCGCTTTGCCTTTGGTGAGATTCACCAGTGAAGCCTGACTCTGGGTCCAGTATATCTGGCGGGGGCAGGAAGTGAGGGAGATGCCAGAAACTCCCTGTGCTTAATCCCCTTGATTACAGGAATGCACCCAAAGGTAATTGGTCGGCTGGCTGTCCGGCAAGGACAGCCACCCTGCTGTTTGACTGGCAGCTAGACTGGAATGAATGGGAGAAACCTGCATTAAAATGCGAGGCGTTTTGGCTTGGAAGGCAGAGTCGACCACTGGACAAAGGAATCCGAAGAAGAACTTGAAGACACCTGCTGCAACTCCTGGACCGTTGGTTTGCCCGGTGAAGCCCTGCTGCTGTGCTGAAGCTCCGAATTAGCCTGGACTAGAGAAGCCCTCAAGGACGACTTCTCCCCTTGAGTTGGTGGGACCAATCAGCTCCAAAGTAAGCCCACCTGGACATCCCCTTGAAGCTGGTTGAATTTCCACTGCAGTTGCTGCTGGAACCGAAGAGCCAGGGAGAGTAACACCAGATTGTGTGCATTGCTTTTAAGGTGGCCAAGAGCTCCTGGAAGATCTTCCGGACTCCCAGGAAGTAGGACTGACCAAGCCACCTCAGAGTGCTGGACCCCAGATGCAAGGAAAGCCCATCTCGACAGCAAAGACTCTGCAGTGTTGCTATTTGCTGAGACGCGAGGAGCTGAAACCGCGAAGTGCCGCTGAATAGAAGTCGGTCCTTTTCTGTCATCAACCGTCCAGTTGCATTGCAGAAGTCCTTCAGACGTCCTCCCTCCAGTCCGCACGACTGAGGCCCAGGAACACAGGATCTGCAGAGCTGCACGGGAACAGAAGGCAGCTAGAACTTGCCTCTTGTTGTGACCTCACTTGTTCTCAGTTGAGACTTGTCTTGGTTGCTTTTTTAGAGTTCCTAACAATTTCTCTACCTCACAAGCCTAATCAGCGTGTGGCTCTGCTCTGCTTTGATTTCTTCTCTTCTACACAGACTTCTAAAACATTGTGCAAGACTTTTACTTACCTGCGAGAATTGCTTCAGCTCACATGGACTTTTTCCCCAATTGACTTTGGCCTGGTCTGGCTCCCTGAATACCTCTTCTTCCCTCTGACATTGTGTTTAGCCTTCCTTCCAGGAAGGCGTTAACTTACTTTGCATTGGGGGTTACCAAAAGTACTTACCTGCTTCAGAATATTTGTGAGATCTCTTGTTTTATTCCAATGTTTTTCTTTGACACTCCTAAGTATTGCCCTAAATGCAACAGTGATATATTAATGCCCACAGTCCTATCTAGTTAAGTCACCTGAGGGTGTAGGAAGTGTCTGTGTGCCATCCCAAATGGGTACTTACTGATTTAGTGAAAATAAGTGTAGATTTTGGAGTTTATTTGTGTTACTATTATATTGCCCCTTCTTAAGAAGGCTTACTCAAACTGACTGTTAAATAAATTAATATTTGTTTAATCAAGAAAGCTTGTGTGTAAGAGTTTATTTGAATACTTGTCATTGTGAATCTGTAGAACTCCCCTACAGCTCACATTGACCCCTCTTGAGATGAGCCTGGCTGATCAACACGCTACCAACCTGTGTAGTACAGATTTATACCAAAGGTTGGGTACCTATTGCCAGGAGGTCAGGGTTGTTGTAGTGCACCCAAGGGTACTGCATACAATCTTGCCTAACAGCTTCCATCTGGTATCTTGGATAGGACGGCTCCTGCAACTATTCATCACATCATTGTTTGAAGAAAGACTTTTACGAAGAAGCACAGCCAGCTGACGACCTAAAGACTACTCTGAGCAGCGTAGACTCCAGTGTAGTCCCGTTGAAGGGCTACTTCTCTCTGCTGATCTCATGAAGGCCTTTGTTGGTGCTGGACCAGTGGGAATGAGTTTCGACACCTGCCTAAGGATCTGCTCCTGCTGAACCTTAGGAAGTATCCCTGGACCAACCAGTGGACTGACCAGCTCTCTCCTGGGCTACCTTGCTGCAGCAGTTCCAAGCAGTGCCTTGGAAATCTGAAGAAGTTTAGCTTGTCCCACACGTCTGTTGCTCCTATGTTTTCAACCACCTCACACTAAAGGAAGCTGTGCTTGGCTCCTGTGCTCCCCGCCTGAAGATTGCCTGTCACTGCCTGACCTCACCTTGATTGGGTTTGGCTAATGTTTGTGTCTTCCATGTTCACTATAATAGGGTGGCCTTCCAAAAGGCCATCTTTACAATTCCTGTTCATCAGTACATCTCCTGCTGAGGGGCTGTCTATTTGGAGATGGGGGGGGGGGGTGGGAGGGGTGGGTTAATCGGGCCTCTCAAAGGATCTAAAGAGCAGCACTGCCTTTGTCCTGCTCGCTGGCTGGGACAGCCTGTCTGACCAGAGTTCATACAAACCTTTCACAGCTGGTCTTGGCTCAGTGTTGACACATGTATGATACAAATCAGATGTTTCTTAATTATGTAAACCCTCCACTACCATACTAGAGCATGGCTTCTATTTTGCGATTACCCTGCTACCAAGTGTGGTGATTAACATAATCATATGAAATTTAGAACAGAAGTGAAAACTTAAAATGAACCTCTGCACTGTCAGTTATTTGACTGTCACAGCAACAGTCAACCAGGGCACCTTTGACCTCGGTGCCTCTGGAAAGCAGGTGCTACACATCTGGAGACTGATGCAGGAGCTCACATTGATGCAGGAGGTCACATTTGTATGTTATGTTATGAAAGGGGGTTTCTGATTATCATGCCACCCTTTCTAAGATGTGATTACCCGCATAATTGTATTAATTAAAATTAAATAAGTCTGATGGTAAGCCAGCATTCCTATTTTGGGGATTCAAGTGCCACCTTTTTGAGGACCCTTATCTTTTGGTTTCCCACTTGTCTTTTTGGTTTCCTTTATCTCCTCTTGTGGGCAGGGGCGTTTCTCCTGAGTCCCTGTTTACCTATGATACAGTATATCATTATCATATTGGGTTGCTCCCAAGCTGGCCGTCCCAATGGTGCCTCTTAGGCACCCAATTGCTGCCCTAGAAGGATAGTGGCAATGCAATTTGGTTTTAAGGAATAGGCTGGAGATGCCTGAGCTTTCATTTAGGCTTCACATAGGATGCAAGACGTTTTACAGCATTTGTAGTCCAACGTACCCGTTAGGAAAGATTGTATGTAGTAAACGTGTGGGAGATTTCACCAGCCTTGTCCTCTTGGCAATAGGGGACCCAACCTTTTGTATAGGCCTGTGCTACACGTTGGCAGAGTGACTGAGCAGCCAGGCTTATCTCAAGAGGGGTCAATGTGAGCTGTGGAGATGCAACATAGAGATTCACAGTAATAGGTATTTAAATAACACTTCTACTCAAGGTTTCTTATTAAAATAATTATTGTTCCGATGCTTGTTAGTTTTAAAATAAGCCTTCTTTAGAAAGGGCAATATGCAACAGTAAAATATACTTCAAAAATAAACTCCTGTTTCAGTTAAGTAAGTAGGTACCCTTTTGGGATGTGTCGCACACACTTCCCACACCCTTAGGTGACTTCAATAGCTAGCACACTATGGACATTGATATATAACTTTTAACACTTAATGCAAAACTGGCGTTATGGAAAAAGGGAAAGATTAGGGAAGGAAACAAAGGTTAACAAGTTATCTAAACAGGTAAGTACTTTACAATCCCCCAATGAAATATAGGTTAACCCTTTTCCAGCTATACAAGTAACTTATAAATGACTTTTTGAGGGGCAGATGAACACAAAGTCAAAGGGCCAGAGGAGTCTGCAGGGAGCCAGGACAGCCAATGTCATTTGAACAAAGTCTAGGTGAGCTGAGGCACTTCTTGAAGATAGCACAAAAGTCTTACACAATGTTATATAGAGAGCTTGTATGAAAAGAATCCCTGTTGGGCCGCAAGCTGGGAGGCTGTGAAAAGCAAAAGATGCAAGCAACTCTGCAAATGGCAGCTAATGTAAGTCTCCAGTGAGAGCAAGCAAGCTAAACACAACAAGAGGTGTACCCCTCATTAGATAGTACCTTGGGTCTAAAGAAAAGGGTCCAGCTGGCTCCTGTTCCTGTTGCAATCCTGCAGATCCTGTGTTCCTGGGCCTCTGTATTGAGTACAAGAGGGAGGAGGTCTGGGGATTCCTGCACTACGGTTTGAAGGTCGGCGATAGAAATGGGCTGACTCCAGATCAGCGGAACTTTGTGGTTTCAGCTACCGGTCAATAGCACCACTGCGGTTTTTGGACAACTTCTGGGTTCCCCTTGCTTCTGGGATCCAGCACTCTGTTGAGGTGGCTCCAGACTTGGGTCACCCTGCTTCAGGGGGGGGTCCTCAGGATCTTCCTGGAGCTTGGGACCGGCTTAAAGACGATGCACTCATTCCTGGCGTTCCTGTCCCCTGGCACTCGGCTCCAGCAGCAGCATAGAAGTACAGCCAGCAGAGAGAGGGGTTCCGGTCAAGTTCGTCTTGGGGTCAGTTGGTCCCACCAACCCAAGGGAAAAAGTCGTCTGTTCTGGGCTTGTCTAGTCGATATGAAAATTGGAGCTTCAGCACTGCAGCAGGCACTGGGAAAACCAACAGTAAGAGGGTGCAGCAAGCTTCTTTGTTTGTTCTTCAGTTCCTTCGTCCAGGTCTGCCTTCCTTGCAAAATAGCTCACCTTTAATGCAGGTTTCTCCCATTCATTCGCAGCCTTGCTGTCCCTCACACAGCAGGGTGGCTGTCCTCCAAGGACTGCCAGCCAGCCAATCACCTTTGGGTGCATTCCTGCAACCAAGGAGACTAGGGACATGGCGTTTTGGGAACCTCCCTTGCTTCCTGCCCTGTCAGACACACTCGAGCTAGATGTGGGCTTCAACCGTAAATCCTGCCAAAGATGAGCCGAACAAAGAGACCAAATCTGGTTTGGCACGCAGAGTAAAACCCAAGAAAGTCCTTGCAAGCAAGAAATGGCGAAAAGGAATACCGGGGCCATTTTGACATAATGGGCACCCATGGGTGCAATACTGCAGCTGAGGGTTCAGCCTGCGGTAAAAACGTGCAATTGTAGGAAAATGAAACCACTGCCACCAGCCATTAATTGTAGTGAGGGTAACATAAAAAATGTTACATGAGAAAGTAGACAAAGGGGATACAAAGTAACCCACCAGCACTCCATATACAATGGTGTGTGCTGGGTCTACAAAGAGAAAAAGGTAAGTAAAGTCAATTTCACTTTACTACTCTTGGAAAAAGTAGTTTATCCAAGAGAAGGTAGTTAAACCTTAAGAGAAATCCAAAGGACTTCTCTGTAACCCTGCACTGAGGGTACTCTGTGTCAAAATACAAAAAGGTGATGCCTATGGGGTTTGTCAGACTCCAAAACCAAGAGAGTCCAAATCAGATATAAACACGGAGGGTGAGAAAAATGAACCCACTCCCTCTGGGATAAAAATTAAAAGTCCTAAAGTCCAGCAAAAGAGCTGGGAGTCTCTAAGGTAGATGGGAATTAGCATAGACATAGAATTCTCCCCAACAGTACCTTTTTGGTAGCTGTTGGTGTACCAATGTTTTTAAAATCCTGCCCTGTTAATTTTATTATCTACGGCTTCTCTGTGTAAGCAACCATGAGGTATGCTCAAAATCGCAGCTCTGACCATGTGGGCTTTTTATGAGCCCATGATGGCAGCCTCCATATTGGTCAAAACGCTTTTAGGCTAGTTCAGGTCCCTGGACCAGCCCCCTCACCTACTGTGGGGGTGACTCTTGCTCAGTGGCAGTGCAGTCATCTGAGCCTCTGCCCTTTGTGATTAGCTGGCTGACCTGTGGCCAAGCCCCTTTAACTGAGGTTTTCAAGTTCTGCCTGGCACCTAACTCTTATGGCTGTTTTCTTGGAACTTTGAGGTGGCAGGTTTGTCGACTTGGTGAAGGAGTTTTCACTGCTGAATCCTGGTTTTTAAAAGTGCTCACTTGGTAATACTTGCTAAGTGCAGTAGCTTGACTTGATAGGTTTGCTTTTTTTTGGCGCCAGAAGTCCAGTCTGAATTTCCTTGAGACATAAGGTGACATCTGCTGGGCTTAGCCCTCTACTTTGGGACAGTTTCTGGGTTGTTTTACCGCTGCATATGGCAGTTTACCACCAGAATCCTTCTGCTTGGCTTTGGATTGATTCAGGAGTCAAAGGAGTTCCAAGTTAATCAGTGTGCTAGATCTTCAGTTTGGGATGTCTGTGGGGAGCCACCAGCCTTTGCTTCTTTCCTGTGACCGTTTTCTGTGGTTCTGCTGCCTTTTGTTGTTTGCCCTGCTGCTGGGAGCCAACTGTTCACATATTTGCTTCTCCTGGAATTTTCTGCACAGGATATTTCACTCATTTCATTTTTAAACTTTGCGGCGTTAGCCATATAAGTTTCCAATAAATACAATTAACAGTATAGCAGTTGATTAAAATTCATTGTTAAAAGAATGTTCCATCACATTCTCTACATAAAATTGTTAGGATAAGCAAGTAAGCCATCAATAAAACACTTAAATATTTTTTTTTAATTTTAGTTAATATACAACCACATGGTTTTAATATATAGTTTCACATTAATAATTACATCATAAACATAAAATTAGACCATTTAAATCTGCCTGCTGTTGTTTTTTTAGGTCCCCTGTGCAAAGTCGAATCTGCCTACTGTTTGTAAGGCCCCCTGCAAACAATGATGCCCATAGCCATCAGTAAGCTCCCCGCCTCTCCTACCACGCTGCTCACCCTCCTTAGCATACTCTCTGCTCTCACCATTCACCACACTCCCCCATCCTAAACAAACACTGCTAAGCTCTGCCACCACTCCCACTCAACCCACTGCCATGGATACATTACTACAAACACACCCATCACTAGCGGACACTCAGTTTGCCCCACCATGCATCACAACTTCATGTAGACTGGAACGACTTAGAGCTCGTACACTGACTGCAAAACACAGCACTCAACCCATTCCCACAGCATTCAGAAATAGACTAGGCTCCCGGTCTACCCATAAACTCACCCTTTGCCTCGAACACGCAAACACATGCAAACAGCCACCCACCAACTACATCAGGCCCGACACCACCACTACACAAGACACACCAGACTCCACCCACACCACCACAAAAAACTAACACACGCCCGTCATCAAATGTGCCCTCATCAATGTACGCTCCCTCCCAGCGCATGCATCTGAGATTCACAACCTGATAACCGACAACATTGATCTACTAGCCATCACAGAAACCTGGCTACATGAAGCCTTTGGCCCAGCTGTCGCACTTGCACTACCTCCAGGTTTCACCACCCTCAGACAAGATAGATTAGCATGACTGGGAGGCGGCGTGCTCTCCTCTACAGAGTCTCCACCTTCGACTTGTCAGTCACCCCTGGACCAGCAACTCTAACCTTCTATCTGCTAAACTAACACTGTCCCCCAATAGCACCATCAACATTCACGTACTGTAACCCCCCTACCCGCCCCCTCCCAGTCCTCCCCCTAGACTCTCAGGAACACCTCATTCACATACTGGGCAATAATATCAAAAGCTCCACCAAGACCCTTCTATTAGGAGACCTCAACTGGGGATTAAAGGATGAGAAAGACAGACCTGCTGATACCTTCACCAAGGAACTTAACGACTTAGGTTTCACCCAAAAAGAATTAAATCCCACACACTCAGAAGGCCGCATCCTACACTGGGTCGCAGACCACAACTGCCTCGCTACTATCACTTCGAACACCACCTTGCCATGGACCGATCACAATTGCATCGAATTCACTATACCCAACCCCAGAAGCCACAAAACTTTCACCCCCTGCTACCGCAGCGCAAGTGAGAAGCTCTAAGAAGCTCAATAAGGATAACTTGTGCCCCTACCTCAATAGCCCTGAACTAGCACCCCCCTTTGCCAACGACCACAACACCCTAGCAGAAATCTACAAGGATATTATCACTATAGCCAGTAACGAAATAGCACCACTCGAATGGAAAAAAGATAAGAAATCGCTACACTCCAACTCCTGGTTCACTTATGAACTTCAGTCATTGCGCTCATGTAAAAGAGTAGCTCTGAAAACTTGGCAAACCAACCCAAGTGACATTGCCAAAAACGAGTTCAACCTAATGTCCCACCAATACACAGCAGCCATCACCTCAGCCAAAGCTAACGCTTTCAAACACGCATCTCCAATGCCAAATCGCACTCTAAAGAAATCTTCCTCATTTTCATTGAGCTCATCTCCCCACCCAATACACCTGATGAAATAGTCAAAGACGAAGCATGGTGTGCTATTATCCAATCTGCCATGTTACACAAAATTGACCTCCTCCAAAAGAAAATTAAGGACCACTGCAGCGTGGGTCCAAACCTACCAATTCTACTTCCGCCTCAAACAACTCCCCCAAACCTGAGTTCTCCTTCAGGCACGTCAAGTGACAAGAAGTTATGAACTTACTCAAAAACCGCAAACCCTCCCCCTGTAAAGGGGACATATGCCCACCGTAGCTCATTAAGGACTGCGCAGACCATTTCGCTCCACTTTTCACGGCATTCATCAATGCGTCCTTTAAATCAGGCATTATCCCGGCCAGCCTCAGAGGCCTGGGTCCGCCCACTCCTAAAAAAGAAAACGACTCTCGACCCTCTACAACCTAACTACAGACCGATAACCACAGTGCATTCCTCGTGAAATTACTGGACAAAGCCGCTCGGAGCCAAATCCAACATTTCCTGGAAACCGACTCCATCCTAGGGACCAGGCAATCTGGGTTCCGGAAAGGACACTGCACTGAAACAGCTCTGGTGGATCTAAAGAACCAGATCACCCAAATCATGGACAAAGGCAAGCCAGCCTTACTGCTTCTCCTAGATCTCTCAGCCGCTTTCGATCTGGTTGACCATAAGACTCTCACATCACACCTTACACTTTCAGCTAACTTTTCCAAAGAAGCAGCGCGCTGGGTCACTTCCTTCCTTGAAGGTAGAGCCATGAAAGTCTTCTCGGATATAGCAAACGCTACACCCACAACAATCCACTGTGGAGTCTCTCAGGGATCTTGCACAGCTCCCACACTATACAACTTGTTCACAAAGCCTCTCTTCGACAAGCTTGACTCACTTGGCATTGCGTATACTAATTACGCTGACGATTCACACAAGTACTTATACCCCTCTCAGGCTCATACTACGAAGACGCCAAGGCACTCCATAAGATCTACTCCACCATCCAGGCTTGGATGGCGGTAAATGGCCTCTGCCTCAATGGGGACAAGACAGAAATCATGATACTAGGCCTAAAGAACACAAACCTGATAAATTATATGCCAACTTTACCATTGACAACTCCATTATCTCAGTATCTACAGCCATCAAGACACTGGGAGTATACCTAGACTCCTCATTAACCATGACCAGACAAGTTAGCACGATCACGTCCTCCTCCGCGCATACCACCAAATTAACGTCATAAAACCATACCTATCCAAACCCAACTGCCTATCAATAGCTAGAGCAACCATTGGAGCCAAACTAGACTTGCAATGCCCTCTTGGCAGGCACATTTGCAAAAAACCTAAACCGGCTACAAGTCACACAGAACAACGCTCTCCGTGCCATCCTAAGCATCCCTAGAAGAGAGCACATCTCCCAGGCAAGACAATCAGCTCATTGGTTCCCTGTCAAAGAGCGCATCGCCCTCAAAATCCTAACCCTCACACACAAATGCCTCACACTCTCTGCACCCTCGTACCTATCTGAAACTATCTCCAAATCCTCCTCTACACGTCCCACCAGGACACAATACACTAACCAACTCCACATCACACGGATCAATGGAGCTAAAGCTGGTGGCCTAGGCTTCCCATATATTGCTGCCAAATCCTGGAATGCACTACCCAGACATCAGAGCTGAAATCTCACTCCCTACATTCCGTAGGAAACTAAAGATCTCACTCCTTGCGCATTAAAATGTAACTATATCCGAAACAGTCCTGTAAATATGTACATTATCGCTTTGCCTGTAACCTTCATTTATGACCATGTATATGTAACTAAGCTATGTATGTAACAAGCGCCACGATGCCCTTGGTCTGCTGCGCGCTTTACAATCCGAATAATTAAGACGACAAAACATTAAACAATTAACAAATTACAATATAGTAAAATCACCTATCCATAACCACTCCAGATTTCAGATTATATGGGTGTTCATAGCAGTTCATTACATTTTATCTTTTCATTTATTATATACATTTAATTGCTTTAAAATACACCTTCAGATAACTGATTTAAAATTTGAATGCACTTCCAGTACAATTTAGTTTTAAAAAACATAAAATTCATATCATTTCCGTCTATGAAGAGCGACTATAATATTGAAGTCTCCTGAAAATTAAAATTACATGGAAGTTAATTCCAATTGTCCAAATCAGCAACACGTTAATTGGCCAGAATTGGTGACTAAACATAATTACAGTTGGGAAACGAACATTGCTCACTTTAGGCCTCCTCAACAAAGCTCTGTGTAAACCTGGCGACAAAATGGACTAGTCAAGTCTCAAGTGCTCCTACAGCGCTGTTGCCACTTCAACTTGGTGAATGCCAAGCAGCCTAAGCATTGTGACTAGGTATTTTTCTTGCAGGTCCTTATACACCACACAATACATAAAATGTGTAGTGGACTCATCCTGTGCCCCACAGACTTGGCAAACTGAGCTGTTACATTCAGACCAGCTCTGTGTGAATGATGCCAGTTTCAAAATGCCAAGATGACATTCCAGGTAGAGGGAGCGTGCAGAGTGAGACCTTATCGCTTCCAGATAGGCTTCATAGCCAAAATCGAGCTTGATCAACAGACGTCGGTACTAAAATAAGCACAGGCCGCTGCCATAGACTGACGAGATGAAAGAACACTTGCTTGTTTTGATCATTCCCTTGCTTTCACTGGTCATGCTTTCTGGTGACCTCCATAGGTGACTAAGATTCATAGCTAGGAGCCAGGATTTCACATGTTTAAACCACTGAACGGAACAAGAGCCTTAAAGAGTCCTATGTGAAGAATCCTACAGATGCCTCACTGAAACTCTTCCTAAAGTCTTCTACCAGGGGAAGGCAGACGCTTTCTGATCCCAACCCTGGGGGTGGTGTACTGCGGGAGGATCACCGGGGAGGAGACTGGGCCTGGGTTGATAAGGAGATTCTGTAGGATGAGATGCAGTATTTCTCCTCTATCAGGAAGATTCTTCCCAATGTGCCTAAAGAGGTCATGCATGACTTGTTGCCATGTTACTGTCTCTAAGCCTTATTTAAGATCTAGTGTTATGAACCCTAACGTTATAAAAGTAGAGCAATTTATACAAAAAAGATCCTTTAAGGTTTCACAAACTAAATATCCTCCATCCCAAGGGTACTATGTAAAGGAGTAAAGAAATATCTTCGCTAAACTATCTTCCTCTGTAATAGCTAATGCTCATAGCCTCTTTCAGTCTTAAGGGAATTAAACCTACCCTTACAAATAATTCCAAAGTTGAAAAACCTAACTTTGTCAGAAGGGACTACAAGTCCCAGAATCCCAGCGGTACTGGCACGAAGAAGAGGGCTAAAGAGGTATGCAGATGTAGTCATCGGGCAATTAAGCCTAGTAGCCATTGCAGTAGTCCGGCAATTAAGGCTAATGGCCCACACCTGAAGACAATTGTCAAACCTGTGAGGCGTAAAAGGCCCTCTCAGGAAAGGAGTAGAAACGAGAGTTGGAAGGCTGGCTGTAGTAGTAGTAGAGAAGAAGCCTGATGCTGGCAAATCAAGAAAGAGTGGAAGAACAGACGCCGGAACGTGGATAAAGCAGATTTCATCAGAGTTCTGAGAGTGTCCTGTTCACCCAAAATTTGAAATGCAGAGGCTGCACAGCATAAGATATGGAGTAGAAAACGTTTTCCACATGTGAGCCTAATTGCTGTCATTGCAGAGCTGTGGAAATGCAGTAGACTAAGGGCAGAAGCAAGTGGAAAGCTATAGGTCTCGTGAGGTAAAGGAACTTCCAAATTAAGTTGCCGGACTGGAGACACCGTGTTAGAGAAGGGTGTGGGTCCCCAGCGAGCCAGAAGCAATATAGTAAGTCTGGAAGCGATGCAACCCGCAAATCCAGTGTCTATGAAGCCGGTGAGTGAAGCACGGCATTCTAGTACACTGCGCAAGTCTTGACGGTAATTTTAGCCAGCTCGTAAGTGACAAGCGTATTCTATGCACGTGAAAGCTGTTCATCAGACTTCAGTATTCAAAGAACAATGGAATTGTTGCGCTCACGTATCCCGTGGAAGTTCTAATGTTGCGTGAGAAGCTAAAGCCATTGAACACCATTGTTGAAATGTTTAAAGACTGTTATTGTATAACGGAGTGGTTGCATGCCCCCTAATTAAGAGGGAGCGCTTGTCTACACCGTTACAGTATACCTAAACTTAAAATACACATTACAAATTATAAAGGCTGATAACTACATCAAAACGAGGTTGCATGTTGCCCAATTGTAATTCCTCAAAGAAGTTAGCATTTTACAAAGTGGAGAATTAAAATGATTGAAAAGAACAAGCATTACCCAAGCCAAGAGGCATCCCCTGTTGTGAAACCTGCCTTTCTAATTGTTAAAGAGCCATTTTTCGGCATTGTGAATCTGTTAACAACTAAGTGGCTTAAGACTCATGTGCAAGTAGTACCTGAAGCGGAGAGTGGCACCAAGGCTTTTGGGTGATTACTTAGTCCAACAAACTGGCAGAAAGGTGCAAGTAAGTTGGGGAAGGGGAACTTGTTTGTAAAGAAACCTTTTGAAGAAGGTATATAACCTGTGAAGCCAAAAACTCTGGCAACCATAGAGGAGTGCGTTTGATGGGCAGAAGCTGGTTATTATTTTGGCAAGAAGAGAGGCTGCCCCTTTCAACAGAGTGATTAAAAGGAAGAGTGCCTTGCTTAGCCAAAGAGGCTGAAGTATCTTTTCCAAACCTTTCCAACAATTGAAGTACTGAGCTGTGGTAGTAATACTGAAATCATGCTAATATATTTAGTTGTCGGCTCATGTAACCTTGAAGTAGACATAACAAGTAAAGTACTGTGGGAAGAAGGAGACTCTTCTCATAATACCACAAGGAGAATTGTGGTAGTGTAACTTGAAACTACAGTAGGGAAACCTGACAAACCAATGTATATACTTGAACCAACAAAGTCCAAAGAAACTTATGTGGAAAGTGGGAACATTCTGCAGCATGGGGTCTGGCATGGCTTCACATGCTCATGAATATTCCCTGTCGTCAGGCTGGGAATCCTCGGTAAAAGAAAAAAACTATTTCAGTTTAGTTTCTAACCTGTCTTTCTCCTATAAACCAATCACTGAGATCTGGGTCATACTGCCCCCAGTCAATGACTGCCCTCTACCTAAAATGACAAAAGTGATGGGTGGAAGGTTTTGAATGAATCTGAACCACTGGTATTGCTCTGGGCCACCGTCCACATCACTGTTTTTTAGCCTGTCTGCACCATTGCAAAAGGGGTCCAGCCATATTCAAATCAGACATGTACTGCCACCAATGGTAGCAGCCTAGCCCAAACTGCTAGGCCAGGTCCCCTCTGCACAGAAACATGAGCAACCCCAGACATGTTTCGGCCTTGTTGGGCCTCCTCACTGAGGTGCGACTTAGTTCCCTATGGCACAGCAAGCAAGGGACCCACGTCTGGGCCGATGAACGATGGTCTGGAGGGTTACCCAGAGCAATGCCAGAGGTTAAGAGTATTTCAAAACCTTCCAACCATCACCTATTTTTTTATTTTTTATTAAGAAGTTGTTTTAATCAAGACAACTTGATTTTTCAACAGTATATTACAAATTCTTAAAACAAGATAAATTTGTTAAAACAAATTGTTACTTCAATGACATATTATAAACATATACTTATTTGCAGAACCATAATAAATCTATATATGAGAATAAAACAAAGTGATTCAGTATCAATTATGAGAGATGAAATAAAATCAATATTCGTAAACATGAAAACAATTTCGTGGTAAGACAAAGGCAACCCTTTGCTACAAATGAGCTGTCATACTCACAATTTACTATAGTTTGGATTTGTGACCAAGAGTTTCAAGTTGTAAAGATAATTCAAGATGGCATATATGATTAACTGAATATTAGTATGAAACGGAAGATCCCATAATTTTTCACTAGTTGTTATAACATAATTTTGCATGGAAGTTTGAAAAACAAGATTCTCCCAGTGAGTAATGAGGGCCATTCTGAACAAAGATGTTTCATAGATTCAGTAGCTGATTTACAGAATCTGCATGAAAGTTCATCAAGTGACAGTAATTTATGCTTAGATATGATTTCGCGCGTTGGCCAAATGTTCCAACGAAAGCGCAGGAAATTGTTTCGTAATCGTGAATCAGGGTAAAATATCAAGTAATTCTCGGTCGAACCATATCGTTTCAAATGAAAGGGATTGTCAATAAATGTGCGGTACTGATTGCACGCACGTCGTGTTTCAACCCAATCAAACTCCCATAGGCGAATTTTGGCTTTGTTTGGATTCTGTAGTAAGAGTGGTAGATATACCTGATTCACTCATGATTTCTTTTGCCTTCGTTCTCCAAGTCAAAGGAAAAACATCACTTGATGACAAGAGGTACTTTGCAATGATGTTGATAAGTCCAGCTCCATCATTCACCATTAAGCATTTCCTAAAAAAAGAGCAAGTCTTCCACTTGTGCATGGCATACAAGGACAATAAACCCAATTCGTGTCTAACGATGCAGATGGGTTGTGACAGTGGGAAACCTAGGACTCGTTTCCAGTAACATCCTTCAATTAGTGACCAGTAGCTGTATGATTTTTTTACGGCAGCTTCGGTGCCATAAATTAACACTGGAATGAACTTTTGCTTGTAATAGATTATGATTGGGAGTAAGGAGAACTTGCAATACTTACTTTTTATTAAACGAGCCTGCGACACTGCTGTCAGTATTTTTTGCTTGATTCTCGATTCATCAGCGTTTAAACTATAGCTACTCGTAACAAGAGTACCTAAGTAGATGTAAGACGGGACAGCACTTAGGGTTGTCAACTGTAGAGGCCATTGATGTTCAGTACGACGCTGGTTGGTGGTTCAAATTGAATGACTTTAGTTTTCGTTATGTTTACAGTTATACAGTTTGCTGATGTATATCTGTCTAAAATGTTAAGTAGTGCACGAAGGCCGTTTACAGTCTTTGATAGAAGAACCATGTCATCTGCATATAGCAGATGTTTGACCTGGGTGATATTGATTTTTGGTGAATCTGTGATAGCGGATTCAAAGTCCCGTCTGATAACTTTAATGAAAAAGTTGAATAATGCCGATGCTAAAAGGCAGCCTTGTTTTAAACCACGGGCAATGTATATTGGTTCAGATAGTAATCCTTCATTATCGAGTCTGATTTGTATGGAGATATCTTAGTGCAGTTGGATGATCCATGTCTGGATGGACCAGGGACAACCTTTGTCCATGAGTTTTCTAAATAGGATCTCGCGGGGGATGGCATCAAAATCCATGCAAAAATCAATAAATGCCATGTATAATGCCTTTTCCTCTGGCGGGCAAGCTGAATGAGTTTAGGGTGATGACATTTACCGCAGTGCCCAAACCAGGTAAAAATCCAGTTTGAAATGGATCACTCAACTTGCACTCGTCCAACCATCCATTAAAGTGTTTTAAAACTAGGCGGGCAAATACTTTGCCCGGACAATCAAGAAGAGCGATGGGACGGTAGGCTGAGGGGCCTGCTCTATTACCCTTTTTAAAAATTGGAAGAATGATAGAACGTTTCCATGAGTCCGGTAGTCTGCCTACTCTAAGGATATGAGAAAAGATTTCATAGAGTATGTCTGCCCATTCGTGAGGGTGATCTTTCAGCATGCCATTGTGTAAACCATCCGGGCCAGCAGCTCTTGATCGACTCAAGTTTCTAATGCAGATGAGAATATCTGTATAATGAAGTGGGAAGGCGTGTGGGGTGGTCATTTTCAGCAGGTCCCAATTAAAGTCAGGGAATGGGGATTGGTAAAGGGTTTTGAAGTGCTTGTGCCATTTATTATTTGATGCAGCTGAAATCAGTACAGCTACTTGAGATTTAAGGGTTGCAGTATTTAGAAGGTTCCAGATGCCACTTGTTGATTTGGTAAGAATCTGTTTCAACATTTCCTCTCCGAAAGGTTGGTATTGGAGAGATCTCTGCCCTTTCAACCAGCGTCTGTAGATGGCTTTCAATTGGCTTTTTAACTCGGGTCTACTTGCCACTGGTTCAGACTTAAGGTTACGAATATCTTGCCTGAGCTTGGCTTTCCTTTGTTGAAGCTCTGGGTCATATATATGTTGATGTTTGAATCTGATGGTGGAATCAGGCATGGTGAGTTGTTTAAAGGTCTGCATCATGTTAACATAGCAGATGGAGGTATTGGATGACGAGGTACTAAAGGAGTCACTCAACAAACATTTGTAACGCGCTAATTTCGCGGGATCCCATCGAAGGCGGGTCCCACTGTTATTCACCTGTAGTGGATAGGGATAAGCAGATCTGTATAGAGTGTTGGACAGCTGGAGCCTAAGGAACATGGTAAACTGGTGGTGATCACTGGCGCATGAGGGCGTAATGTGCATGGTCACAACTTGGGATATACATCTTTCGCTGATATAGATATAATCTAGAGTTGCCCGTCGCGAGCCCTGTGCCCAGGTGGAGCAGTCGGGCAGGTCAGGTAGCACAGCGTCATTGACCATGATAAATCCCCTTTCTCGCATAACTGTACACCACTTTAGTTCTTCGGGTGTGTGATGGTCAGTGTTGGCTGGTAGAAGGTGCATGTTTAGGTCGCCAAGAATGACAGAACAGGTTATGCTAGTGTCCATGGCTATGTTATCGAGATGAGAAGCGAGGTGGATAAAGAATGAATCAACTGATAGATTTTGTCTGCTCCAGTAGATGTTAACAAGGGCTAGATTCTGTGTGCCTCGCGTGAGTTTCACAGATTGGAAATACAGAGATAGGGAGCGATACTGGATAACAGTGAAACCATTAACACGCTTAGAGGCTATGAGCAGACCGCCAGACGGACGTCCCACAGATTTTTTTACAGCAAATATTGAGACAATATCATGCGAGGCCCAACATGGATTAATCATAAGCCATGTTTCTTGCAACACAATCAGATCATATTGACCCAAGTCATTGCATACAGAATTTACAAAATGAGTGTGGCCTCTGGTGTTCCAGCAGATAAGGGCTTTGGTATTTAGTCCATGTTCATATTATAACTTCTTTCCGTACTCTTGTGAACCAGGGAGTATAGAGGTTTCAGGGAAAGATACGGTTTTCACAGTATCCTTCTGCTTTGTCTGGTATATGGGAGTTTGGGATTTCTCGATTTTATAGTTGCTCGGGTTAATTTCCTGGGATAAGACGAAGCCCATGTCAAATAGGGTCATCCTTGCCTGCCAAAGTAGGTTGAAAACTAGACCAGAACAGACAAATATTCTAACCTCGGGTAGATCATCAGGATTAGCAAATTCCACTTGATCAATATCGATGGTGGTAAGATCTTTCAATAGGGGCACATCAGAGCAGATGTTTAAGAGTCTTGTCCTGTTAAGAACATATCTCGAGAATGGGGCAGCGCGACACTTTAAATTGAATGAGTGTAATTGCGGTTTTGCTGGGGCACGCGGTTGCTGCGAGTTTGCACTAGAATTGCGAGATTGCAAGTTAGGAATCATATTCGTGTTTTGTTGACAGACCTGCTGATTGACTACAGAAGTGGATTCGTATGACATGGGGCGCAAGCTTGAGAGGGAAGGTACAGGTATTTCTCTGTAGGCATGATCACTGGAATTAGATTCGCGCAGGTAAGAATCAATGGAAGATTTAATGTAATCTCGCGGGTCTTGTGGCGGAGCTGTACATTGGGAAGTTGATTCACACTGTATAGTATGGATATTGTGTGAATTCGACTCAGGACTTATTTGCATCTGGGGCAAGTCTAGTCGAGTAACCTGAACAGGAATGGGCTGACTAATTTGTGGAATCGGACCAGTGAATAGTCCTTTAGTTAAATCCTTCGTGGGGTAAGTACACAGTGGCGCAGTGTTTAGTTTGTCCCCTGGTTGCGATGCCAGTGACGACGAAATAGTTGGTGGCGAATGAAGGGAATAGGCCTGAATTGAGGCTCTTCTCGCCTCTCGCAGCTGAGCAATGATCGCCTCAGTAGACTGTCGCGAATCTGGGGAAGGTAATGGGGGTATGGGTGCTGTAGCGACAACTGGGACCAGTATTTTTGCTACTACGGCCAAAGAGGATGCACCTTTGGTTGGGAACATGGTTAAAGGAGTGGGAATCGTTACAGCGCCCTGATCGACCAATGCCACTAAATCGTCAAGTGACATATTTCCGATCATTGTCTTTAGATTTAGGGCAAGGAGTTGTTTTTTGGGCCGCTTTTCTTATTCGTTTCCAATCTCTTCTTGAGCGTTGGGAACCAGCCAACTTTTTTGATGCTTTGGACGAGGGCTGTGTGTGCTAATAGCTCAAATACATTGGATGGATTCTCTGTAGCCACATTAGAAGACGATGGCAGGTCAGCCTTAATCGTCGATCGGGCTATGTCATTAACCGGAATGGAATTGAGCGGAACTCCGATCATCGGATGAGTCATACACTATAGATGGTGTTTCAGTAGATGGAGGCTGTGATGTTGTAGTATTAAGCAACACGTTATTCGACTTGCCGGAAGAGGGAAATATCAAATGTGTGGCCTTGTTCGGATTAGAATCCACAGACACACCACTAGGCATTTTAACAAGGAATTGCTCTAGGAGTATTGTTTGTTGAGAGACTTTGTGATCTAATAACTCATACAACTTTGCAATTGTCAATAGAGCAGTATTCATAGCACTCAGCGTGTTGTTGAGTGCTGGGGCTAGTGAAAGGAAAAACGTTTGTTATGGGTTTTGTGTATGAAAAATTCTGCTGTTTGCTTGTCTTCTTGAAATCGTGTGCGCTGTGGGCTTGGTGCAATAAAGGATAATGATTCATTAATGGTTTGGTTGTGTGATTTTTCTGCCGGTGAAGTTGGAATCGGATTGGCAAGGTTTGGATGAGGAGAGGAGACACAGTTTGCGGGTACAATTGTATCATTATATGGGTGACCTTGTAGTTGAATTACATCGCCAGTGTTTGAGCATATATATAGTACATCTGAGTTGGAGGGTGATGAGCTGGAGGATAGATTTATGGATTCTAGGGTGTTCTCCCCAACTTCATCTGTGATGCACAATTGTTCATACGCATGGCGTAGGTTGATTTGGGCAGTTACAGAACACTGAGGGAACTGCTGCTAACATTGGAGTAATGTTAGTAATTTTTATGTTTGCGCCGTCAGAGATTTCGGGCGTAAGAACACTGGGGATCTGTATGATTGGTTCGGGTTGGGTGGTTACTTGTATGTCTCCTGTTAGACATGCGGATTTCAGGGTGGTGTCTGTTACCTCGCTAATGCTGCCTTTAGGCAGAAGATTGTCGACAGAGATGAGGCGAGACTGTACTGCTTGTGGGAAGAAGGGTGGAATCAAGGAGTATGTTTGACACCGGCTGGGCTTAAGACAGGGCTGCGGTTTGCACGGTCTCCTCGGCACAGATAGATAATGGGGACCTGGTTCCAGTCGCCATCAAAGACGGTGGAGGCACAACAAGTGTAAGAGGTGTGCCAACTATGGGCACATTATTGTTTACTGACGAAAAGACAACAGATGACAATGACACTTGGTCTTGCGGTTTTGTGCCAGCCGGGGTAACAAACGGGTAATACCGATTGCCTTAAAGGTGGACGGGTAACAACTGTAGATAGACTTGACACAGCTGGGGCATGCCTGTCTTCAATGTGTATTTAGAAGGCCCCATTAAATTCAACAATTTTAGGATGTGAAGCTTCTCAGGAGAAATAAATTGATACATATTAGTCTATCTACAGGCGGCAGCTATGAAAAAAATAAAAAATAATTAACAGAAAAATAAGAAAAAAAAAAGGAAAAGTGATGGGAACAGAAGAAAGAAATGGGTTAAAATAAAAAGAAAAGAATATCAATGAGGGGCTGTGGCTGGGCGCTAGTGCGCTAGACAGCGAGACAGCACCACACTTAGCACCGCACTTCACCACTGTGCGGGCATGCTGTTGATGTAGGATGCTGGGAAGGGAGGCGGGATCAGGCCTCTGAAAGCAAATGAAAAAAGAGGCTAATGAAATGCCTTTTCAAAATAACAAACAGGCAACAGGCAGTAGGTGGGCGGGCGGGGCCAGTAGAGCAAATGGGGCCGGTAGAGCTCTGACTAGGAGAGAATGTTCGCTCGTACCGTTTTCACCCAGTCCAATCACAACGCTCGACGGTCCGTTTGTGATTTCCTTTTGATCCTTGTAGTCCTTGCGGAAACGAGGAAAAGCAGGATAAGTAACGGGAGTAGCCAGAAGTTGCTGAAGGTTCCAAACAGCGAGACAGCACCACACTTAGCACCGCACTTCACCACTGCGCGCGCCACTGCGCGGGCACGCTGTTGATGTAGGATGCTGGGAAGGGAGGCGGGATCATGCTTCGTTTTCACCCAGTCCAATCACAACGCTCGACGGTCCGTTTGTGATTTCCTTTTGATCATTGTAGTCCTTGCGGAAGCGAGGAAAGCAGGGGAAGTAACGGGAGTAGCCAGAAGTCACCCATTTGTTTTTGCTTTGTCACCCCGAGTGGGATGGGTATGCCCAGATGTGGGTCCTGTGCCTGCTGGGCCTCGAGTCACTGATGCCCAACAAGGCTGAAACATGTCTGGGATGCTTGTGGTCTCGTGCAGAAGGGATGTGACCTAGCAGTTCGGGCTGGACTACCCCTTTGGGGGTGGAACCAAGCGTGATTTGCATATCTTTCCTCTTTAGTAATGGCTTGGCAGGCGAAGAACGATGGTCTGGAGGGTTGCCCAGAGCAATGCCAGAGGTTAAGATTCATTCTAAACCTTCCAGCCCATCACCTCTTTTGTTTTGCTGCCCTCTACCTAAGCCACTCTCTGGCAGCCATCTTCAGATTTTTACTGCACGTTTAAGTGTTGGGAGTCCTCGCATTTCGCTCTTCAAGCTTTCTGCATTTTTTGCTAGGAAAATGTTTTCGATTGATTTGAGCCTGTGTGCTCGTTCGCTTACCCTTCCGATTAACGGGTACCTGTTTTTCGTAATCTTTCATCGCCCCTCAATCACAGAAACAGTTGAGTGTTCTTCTTGGAAGCTTCCAGAAGTCTTCAGACCTACACCACGCTGGATCATGTCTGAGGAGAAGTCACGCATCAAGCTGTGCACCAGCTGCGGTTTGAAGAATGTTTTTTCAGATGACAAGCATTCCCAGTGCCTGTATTGTCTACACCTGGCACATAAAGAAGATTGTGAGATCTACCTTGGCTTCACCAAGCGCACGATGAAGTATCCACATGCCCGGCTGGCGGCATGGCTCAAGACCAGGACCTCTACCCCGGTGATTCACTCTTCCAGATCCAGCCAACCTGAGCGGGCTTCGGAGTCATTTGAGGGCGCTCCATCTGTCCAGGGGGCCCCGGCGGCAGCCAGAGTATCTCTCCCTGCCATGCGAGACTCTTGGTTCAAGCCTATAGAAAAGACTCAGGAGAACAGGATGCCGGAGTTTAGCCCGACACCAACCCCTCAGGACCCGGAGGGGGGGGGGGGGGGGACTCCAGGGCACGGACATTTTCTCATCCAATGGAGGAGGGGATGCTTTCCGTCCACACCATCCACGATGGTGACGACTATGGGAACGTCGAGGAGATGCCTGCCGGAAGCAACGCCGTTAATACCGTCGATGGGGATTAAATGGTTGCTGGGCCCAGCGACTCTGTTCCCCAGGTCCCCCCAAGAGACCTATCGCAGGATATCCTGTTGACATGCCACACGCTGGTGTCAGAGATTGCCTACAACCCCACCAGCAGACACCCTACACCTCCATTCCAACCGTTGCTGACCTTACCCCCTCCACCTCCTAGGGGGACGGGGACAGACCCGGCGACGACAGATACAGACGATGATGCAGGACTTGGAGATCATGCATCACCGGACCAGGTGGGACCTATTCATTCCATGATTGCCCGTACAGCAGAGCTTTTCCAGCTCACCCCGGAGGAGAAGGAGGGCTTCCTGTACCAACGATGGGAGGCTAAGAGTAAGACTATCATGTTGGTACCTCTCCTGGACAACGTCTGTGATGAGGGTTTGAAGAATCCTGCTCCAGCGAAGA
Source organism: Ambystoma mexicanum (assembly GCF_040938575.1). Taxonomy (NCBI): domain Eukaryota; kingdom Metazoa; phylum Chordata; class Amphibia; order Caudata; family Ambystomatidae; genus Ambystoma; species Ambystoma mexicanum. The sequence continues at coordinate 105,872,043 of NC_090938.1, read as the reverse complement.
GACGGGCTTGAGAAAAAGTACCAGAGTCTGCGCCCAAGTGTCTGCGGGCTCAACCATCGCCATACTCTGTCTTGGTGGCCACCAGGAAGGAAGGCCTAGAGTTAATCATCCTCTTCATCTGTATGCCCGGACAACGAGGGGAAGAAATTGGATTCCAAGGTAATCTACTCAACTGTGAAAGCGGCCAACGCATTGGCGATCGTGACCAGATACAACCGGGAGTTAAAATGGCTCTGCTCCTGGATTTCCTCTCCGATGACCAACTGCTCGAGGCTTTGTAGATCCTCCAGGAAGGCGAGGTGGCGTCGGACCATGCCATCATGGTGGCACTGGACATTGCGGACATGGGTTTCCACCAGATGGGCAACCGGGTTTGCTTTCGCCATCGTGGCTGACACAAGGCCACAAACTTCAGGCAGGAGGTCCAGGTAAAGGTCCTGGACATGCCTTTCGACAGACAACCTGTTCCAAAAGGCCATCGATGAATCCCTCCAGGCTATCGAGGCCGACACGGAGACGTCCTGTGCTTTGGGCCCCCTGCAGCAACACAGGCTGTCCTTACCTTCCTCAGGAGGAAGGTCTAGCAGGTCATCGAAGGGTTTTGGCGGAGGCTCATCCTCTTACCGCCAACCCTCCCGCTCCACGACCCAGGAAGCCAACAGGGATCGCTCCAAGGCCTTCGGAGGTGGCCGTCGTCAAGGCTCCCAGGACCGCGCACCGACCCCCAAGAAGGACAACAAGCCAAGACGTCGGACCCCCATCGCTGCCCCCCAGTGGGTGGCCGGCTGGCAAACTTTGTCAGCATGTGGGAGACCATCTCCACCGACCGATGGGTGCTGGACGTGCTTGCCCACGGACACCTTAGAGTTTCAACTGAAGTGTCCTGGAATACCACCGGTGGCTCAACAGGAACTACACATCCCTCAGCTGCTGCTGGGAGTTCGGGCCATGCTAAGAAAAGGGGCGATAGAGCAGGGGCGATAGAGCTAGTTCCAAAGCGACTTCGGGGCTCCAGAGTTTACTCCAAGGTACTTTCTAGTAAAACACTTGCACATCCTCGAACTACGACGGCTCAACAAGTACATAAAGTCCGAGAAATTCAGGATGGTCACGCTGCAGCACATGCTCGGCCAGCTGGAGGAAGGGGACTTTCTGTCATCGTTGGATCTGAGGGACGCGTATTTCCATGTCCCCATACACAAAGGACACCTCAAATTTCTACGCTTCGCCGTTCAAGGGAAGCATTACCAGTTCAGGGCTCTTCCCTTCAAACTTAAGTCTGCACCCAGAGTCTTCACCAAGTGCCTGGCTCCGGTTGTGGCCCCATCTAGGACTGCAAGGGATCCATGTGTACCCTGACCTGGACGACTGGCTCATCCGGGCCGGATCAAAGGACATTGCTGTCAACCATACGGCAAAGACGTCCGCCTGCTGATGGAACTGTGGGGTTCTCTGAATTATGCAAATTCCAGCTGGACTCCATTGCAGGACGTGCTGTTTCTGGGATCCAGGCTCAACCTGGCGTCACTGTCTGAGGAGAGGATATCGTCCATCTTAGGCAAAGTGCAATGGCTGTTAGCTCTGAGGGTCGCCACGGTGAGGACCATCAAGGCTCTACTCTGCATGATGTTGTCATGCATATACCGAATTCGGCTCTTCAGGTTGCGGATGCGCCCTCTACAGGAATTCCTTGACGCCCGTTGGGTCCATGCATCAGGAGGCTTCCAGGACAGGATCGCGCTCGACGAGGAGTTCCGTCAAGCGATAAGGAGGTGGGGCCACGCTCCAATATCACCAGAGGCACGGATTTCCAGAGCCCTCCGTACCAGGAGACTGTCACGACACTCTTCCCTGGAAGGATGGGGAGCCCACACTGGACGTCTTCACTCCAGAGGCGTGTGGCAGCCGGAGGAGAAGATGCTACATATCAACGTTTTGGAACTACGAGCAGTGTTTGGGCCCTCAAGTCGTTTCTGCCGCCCTGCAAGGGCAAAGTGGTGAGGGTCTTCACAGACAATACCACCACAATGTTTTACATCAGGAAACTGGGATGGGGGGGGCACCAGATCCCCAGCGCTCTCATGGCACTGGGCCGTCGCCCAGGGGATGTTCCTCATTCTGTTTCACCTGTCGGGAGTAAAGAACACTGTCACCGACTCTCTCAGCAGCGAGCTGCTCTCTTGCCACAAGTGGAATCTTCTGCAGTATTAAGTGGACAATCTTTTCCTCAAATGGGGCAATCCCCAGACCGATCTATTTGCGACAGCGACGAACACCAAGTGCTAGAGGTTTGGCAGCAGACTCCCCCAGCCGGGAACCAGGGGGGGGGGGGCACATTCTTATTCCCTTGGCAAGGCGTTTTCTATGTTGCCTTTGCTTCCTCGAGTCATCAGTCAACTCGAGTCATCAGTCAACTCAGACGGTACCGGTGCAGGATGATCCTCGTCGCACCAGCGTGGCTGAAGCAGATCTGGTACCTGGACCTTCTCGACGTGTCGGCATCCCCTCCAGTAAAGCTTCCAGTGCTTGCGGATCTTCTTGCCAGGGAAGGAGGCGCAATTCTGCACCACGACCCAGGGTCTCTGAACCTGATGGCCTGGCTCCTGCAGCATTAGAGTTCGGTGGCTACGATCTTCCAGCGGACTGCAGGCAAGTACTCTCCAAGGCCAGGGCATAGTCTACATTAAAGTGCTATAGACTCAAACAGAAGCGCTTTGCGACTTGGTGCCGGTTGCAGAAGATCAACCCTCTGAGGGTAACTTCCCCCTTAGGTACTCCAGTATCTGTTGCTGGCTAAATCGGGTCTGGCTCACGCCTCCAAGGTGCATATGGTGGCTATCTCCTGTTACACCCAATCTCCTGGACGGCCTTCTCTGTGGTCGCTCTGTCTAGTCAAAGAATTCATCAAGGGACTTTTCTGTTTGTTCCCTCCGGTCAATGCGCCAGCATGGGAACTCCACGAGGTGCTGACTAGGCTCCTGGGGCTCCATTTGTACCTATGCATTCAGCTCCGCTCAGGTTTCTGTCATGGACGACCGCGTTCCTCGCAGCCATCGACTCTGCCAGACGAGTAGGTGAGATCCAGACCCTGTCATGCAAACAGAGGTACTTGACTTTTCATGAGACGAGGGTGGTGCTGCGGACGCACCCCTCCTTCATGCCCAAGGTTCTGTCTGAATTTCATCTCAACAAGCCCTTGGTGTTACCTGTGTTTTTTCCGGCGTCTTTGTCGCCGGCTGAAAGGACTTTGCACTCGCTGGATGTGGCTAGAGCGCTGAAGTTTTATGTGGCCCGCACAAATCGGGAAAACTTCTCATTTTTTTGTGAACTTTGGTCCTGTGAACCATGGGAAGGCCCTGTCCAAGGCTTCCATTTCCAGGTGACTCTCCGGCTGTATCACTCACTGTCAAAGGTTGGCAAACCGACTGCTGCCTGGCCATCCGAGAGCCCATTCTACCAAAGCGATCGCTGCTACAAGGGTGTCCCTGTCTGGTGTGCCCCTGCTGGACATCTGCAGGGCTGCTACGTGGAGGTCGAAGCGCACCTTCACGAAATTCTACTGCTTCGACAGATTCCAGGGAGGAGTCCAGAGTCGGCCAAGCAGTGCTGCGCAACCTGTGTGCTTCAAGGTAAGCCTGGTGAGGAGGTAAGAGATTGCTTCTGTTGAGCCTTGCAACCTCCCGTGGTTGTGCATGTATGTACTGCCATGTATTCTTTATTCATGAGCATGTGAATCCATGGCAGACCCCCATGCTGGAGAACCCTCCCTCCTGCCCCTCTGTGGCTCTTCTCCTGGTCCTACTGCCACTTTGTGCTACCAAATCTGAAGATGGCTGCCAGAGAAGAGGCTTAGGTAGAGGGCAGTCATTGGCTGGGGGCAGTATATCCCAGAGCTCAGTGATTGGTTTATTGGAGAAAGACCGTTTAGAAACGAACCTGAAATTGTTTTTTCTTTTACCGAGGATTCCCAGCTTGACGACTGGGAATATTTATGAGCATGTGAATCCATGCCAGACCCATGCTTTAGAGCAGTTACAGGTAAGTAGCTTGTTCCTTATACTTTCTTTTCGAATTGTGACAAACTATCTGAAGAATAGACACTTAATCATAAACAGGATTACTCTTGGTGCCTTTCTTTTCTGGAAGCTGAACTTTTCATCCAGGAACAAAGACGTGTTACCAGTGGAGTTTTGTGTGATGAACATTTTCTTTGACTTTGAACTTTCAAAAGCTGGTTCAAAATCTTTCTTTTGCTGAACATTTTGGAGTTAACTTTGAATCCTGGGGAAGATATCTTATCCAGGACAGGAGAAGGCCATTCAAATATTGTGTTAATATTCATTATATTGTGTTATATCATTTCCATTGTATGTTTGTACTTTAGTGTGAGGGCCAGTTTTCCCATGCTAGAGAATGTTCCCTTAGCCTTCAGACTAGGTAGGGAATTCCTCCGTAGAGTAGGGCAAGCAAGGTATTTTATGCATATAATTTCTTTAACAAAATGGCATATTTTGAGAAATCTACAAACAGTTGTCTGCCTCTAGTTACTGCCCCCTCCCATATAAAACACTTGAGAGCTTTTTCTATAACCAGCTAAACCTGGGGTGGTCGATACTCCAATTTAAAATAGGTTTCAACCTAATGAAATTCTCCACGGGTTGAAGATCCCATTCCATATGCATGCTAGCATTGGGGGCAGACAATAATATTAATAGGAGTTTCAGGAATTTATTTTCCACAGTGCTCGAGGATTTTGTCCCCAGACCTCCGCTCTAGATGCACATACGAAGCGTGATTGTGTGTGGTACAGTTGAAGGGCTGGAGTAATGGCATCACTGTGATGACTATTATGGAAGCATCTAATGCCTCCACTATACTTTTCCAGGATGGCAGTGGCTTTAACAACTTGGTTTGACCACAAACAATTCTCACAAAACTTAATGTCCAAATAGTCATAGGTCGTTACTTGCTCTAGTGTGGATTCATCTACTTCAATAATGGGCTTCACTGGTTTGGCCAACCTATGCCTGAATGCCATTGTTTTGGTTTTCCCCTTATTTCTAGACTCAATTCCCTGCACTTTTCGGTAACAATTGCTGACGTGTATTTAAGGCCCATGGGGTTTGTAGCTAACACTGCATCGTCTGCAAATAAAAGCGCTGTGAATCTAGTCAAGCCCAGCCTCTGGGGATCCAGGGTGCATGCCTCCAGCTCCTCAATTACTTCATTAAGGAATAGCCAAAAGAGGAACAATCGCTATTTAACTCCTGGATTGAAGATGGGTGTCCAAGGCAGAGTATTTGTTATTCTACTGTGCTTCTTGTATTGTCATTGGATCAGGGTGCACGACCCAGAGTATGAATACTGCACCTGTAGAAAAGACCAGTATACTTACTGGGTTGTTTTGGGTTCCTGAAGCCATTTCTGCCAAAACTGCTGGTGAGAGTATCCTAGGGGGGGTGATTGTTCAGGATATTCATTCTTTGATGTTCTCCTGGTCTCTGTGATTGATTCCGCTGAGGCGAGTCCTCTCCGGATTTACTCAGACTTGCATTGGGGTTCAACTACTCCTCTGGGGTCCATCTCCCGACCTCTGGAACGCTCCTTTGGTGAATCTTGTGGCATTCCCTGGGGTTGATCAATGCTGCTTCTGCACCCATGGATCGAACTGTACTTGCCTCCGTCAGAGCCTTTAACATTTCCCATTATGTCCTTATGAAACCTTTAACTTGCACTGTAACTCTCCTTAACCAGCCCCTGAACATTTTGCCTGTGTCCCCTAGGGGTTCAGTGAGATCTGGACTAAGAGGCACCATTTCTGTACTTAACTGTGGTTTTGTATCTAACTCTAAAATCATCCATCTCATTTATGCATTGGTGAATGTACTTCACACATTGTAAAACAACTGGTAACATTGTGTATACTTTGCCATGAAATATATCAGGAAGGTAACTGTACTTAAATGTTCATTAATTCTTAAGTGTTTTGCTAACTTTGATTTCATCCCATTTGTTGCTTTAATGTATTGTTCTGGGCAAATGGGCATTAATACTGTGATAAAGCCCTAGGATGAATACATGTATTGGTGAATTGTTTTAGACCTTGGGAATTGTAAATGTATTTCCTCAGGATAAGATACCTTTTTAATACCATACCCTGCCATATGTAGGGCCTTCCACAGCTATTAGGGTTGGAATGTGCCTTACGCACACTGCACTTAGTTGTACTCCTTACTGTGAAAAACCTGAGGGTATTCTCCCAGGTAAGTCCCGAGATTCCTCTAGTTAGGTGGCCAGGGGTAGGGCCATCGCTTTTGGATCCTAACCCTGGGGGGGGGGGTGGACAAGCAAAGGAGGATCACCCATGTAGGGGAGTCCGGGGTAATAAATCTGGGAGACCCCCAGGTGAGATGCAGTATTTCATTGGGGCAACATGGCGTAAGGAAGACCTCCCCCAGGCCTTTGTAGGATATTCAAGTCTATCCCTCTTGAATAAGCAAGAGAAGTCAAATATAGTAGAATGACAAGGATAGGGAAGTACAGGAACCAGAGGGAACAACATCTGTTTGATTATAACATCAACAGATGCTTCCCCAACACAAGTCAAGGGACCTCTTATCCATATCCGTCCAGCCATTCCAAATTGCTAGTCGAAGGATAATATCTATTTATTTAATCGTAATACACATGTAACCACTTGGTGGTTTTGCATATCACAGTAACCTATACAAAATAGACTAAAAACAAAAACTAGAAAGAACAATTGTTACTGTGGGACACTCGGTTCAGAAAGGTTAAAGGCCGAGAACAACAATAAAAAACTATATGCATTAGTTTAAAACATTCCTTCTGATAGTCCGAAGCACATCATACACGTTCCATAAAATCTCATCATATGGTATATTGGGTAGATGTAATTTCCCTCTAAAAGGTTGTACCAAATGGCTCTTACTTCATCACAGTTAATCTGATTATTGTATGCTTTCATGTGCTTATTTCATAGAGCTTTAGCTATAACGTAGGCACATGATGTGCTTAGCCGACTTATTTACCACATAATCTGTCCATACGCGCTATTACCAATTGCGTTCCTCTAGTTTCCAGTAATTCAGTGATGTTAAATTTGAAGAGTAAGTAAAGGCGTATTGTATTGCTATTTGGATAAGCAAAGATATACGTTGGTTTCATGTTCTTTTCCAGATAATATTGGATATAAGTGCCACTATGGACATGTGTTGGTAGACGAACAACCTGTTCTTCCTTCGCCAACCACTGTCATTTTTCTAAACCCATCTCTTAAGGCTCATGTTGGTGCGTGTGATGTTCTGTTTCAAATCCTCTTACCCATAGATAGTGTTTGATGCATATTACCAAGTACACCAAAGTCATGATATTTGTTTTTGAACGCCCGATAGGCATCCACCATGATAGTTCCATTATTCAAGGTAGTTACATTTTCATAACTCGTAGTTGATCTCAACTCTATTATTTCAATGTTACTTATTAGGTCGAATTCTAAGAGTATGTATTCTATGGACAGTGTTTTTGGCATTCTTAATAGTAGTCTCTGTATTTTCGCCTGCAGCTTTCCCAAGGCAATTACACGTTTTCGCCCCCATACTTCCACTCGATATAGCAAACACTGGAGAATCTTTGCAGTATAGAGCATCACGATAGTTTTAGTTGAACATCCACCTTGGGTGCCAATGAAATGACTCCATATGTAAGTGATTTCATACTTTGTCTTAATTTCATCCCATTGGGTGTTCCAGCTTAGTTTATCAATATACACACCCAGATATTTGCTTTCTACGCTTGCTACATGGGTTTGATCAATGGTCCATCTTGTACGATTGGATTTGTTACTTTTGATTTTACTCATAAAATGGACTATATTGGTCTTATTGATGTTGATTTGTAGACCATTTTCTTTTGCATATTGACCCAACGCATCCAGTTTGATTTGTAGGCCCATCGGTGTGTAATCTACTTACAGAGGTCATCGGCATAGCCCAACCAATTGAATTACTCTGTTTTATGAGACATGTTTCCGTCTTGTTTAAGGTAATTGCAAGGTAGAGATTGAACAGTGTGGATGCAAGGATGCATCCCTGCTTTACACTGCATGTTGTGGGTTTTTATTCAATAATTCTGCCTTCCCCATCCAGTCTAACTCAGACTGTGGTATTATGATAAAGAAGCCTGATCATGGACAACAGTCCCTCTGGTATATTCCAGGCTTTGAGTCTATTCCAAAGTCTATTATGCATGACTGTGTCGAAGGCTGAAATAAAATCATTGAAAGCTCCATATACAAGGAGTCCACGTCTTTCCCCTGCGTATTCTGTTGAGGAGACTAGTGTGAGTAGATTATGGATGGTGGATGCTTTAGTTCGCACACCTGTCTGATTCGGGAGAAGTATTTGGTTGTTGGCAATCCATTGGTTTAAATCAATTAACCGCACTTTAGCAAAGATCCTAGCCGATATATCCAGCATAGCCAGCAACCGATAATTCATGGGAACTTTCAAACTCCGTTTTATAAATTGGTAACATGGTACTCTTTCCTACTATTTGGTACTTGTCCTGCTTAGCCAATATGTTGAGAGTGTTTGAGGTGCACGTCCCCGCAACTTTGGCCATCATTTGTTTAAGCCATTGCTGGTACCGTTCGGTCCAGCAGCTCTAAAGGATAGATTTCCTATTATCTTTGTCACTCACCTTTGCGCTACAGTTCCACGTCACTACGTTAAATGCATGTTTTTCCACTATGGGTTCATTTAGACATAGTGTATGGCTTACATGTTTTTCCCAGCATTCTGATTTTTACTAGATTAACTAATCCTAACCATAGCTGATTCTTGTTTTTGTTATGTTCTCGCAGTCCTTTTCGAAAATATCTCATTAGGTTTTTCATGCTACCAGATAATTCCTGTATAGATGTAGATGCTCGATTATTTGTCTTTTTTATTGGTGCTATTTGAATATTGTGATCATAGGAATTCTTGTTACCGTGTTCCATCTTCAATTTTTCACTAGTACTCTTTGTTAGGGAGAATTCTCAGAAATGTGCCAATTCCGTCTAACTTAGAGACCTCCAGCAACTTTGCTGGATTTTGAGGACTTGATTTATTTCACCTGGAGAGACTGAGACCCTTTCCCACTCTTTTATTTCAATGTGATTTTTGTACTCTTTGTTTCTTTTGGTTGTGGAGTCTGACAAACTCCATAGGCATCATCTTTTACATTGTGTCACACAGCACCTTTAGTGCAGTGACACAGGGAAGTCTTAGATTTCCAAAGGTTTAACTACCTTCTCTGGGATGAATTACTGTTTCCCAGAGCAGTAAAGTAAAATTGACTTGACTTTACATTTGTAACTTTCTAGATCAGCACACACTATCTTAAAATAGGGTGCTGGAGGGGTTACCTAGTATCCCCATTGTCTAGCTTCTCATGTAATATTTTTGTTACCCTTCCTTCACTGAATGGCTGGTGGCAGTGTTTTTGTTTTTACTACCGTGGTGTGCATTTACCGCAGGCTGCGTTCGCAACTGCAGTAAAGCACCCAAGGGTGCCATTTTTGTCAAAATGTCCCCGGTCTTCTCTTTTCGCCATTTTTGTGGAAAGGTCCTTGTTGAGATTTTCTCTGTGCACCAAACCAGGTTTGGTTCCTTTGTTCGCTTTGCCTTTGGCGGGATTCATGAGTGAAGCCTGCCTCTGGCTCCAGGGTGTTTGGGGTAGGCAGGAAGTGAGAGGTGCCCGAAACTCCCAGTGCTTAGTCTCCTAGGAGACCCAAATGCACTCTGTGATGATTGGCTGGCTGACTGTCCGGCAAGGACAGCCACCCTGCTGGGTGAGTGACAGCTAGGCTGTAATGAAAGGGAGAGAACTGTATAAAAGGCGAGTCTACCACTGGACGAAGGAATCGAAGAAGAACTTTAAGAGGACGCTTGCTGCAACTCCTGGACCGTTGGTTTGCCCGGTGAAGCCCTGCTGCAGTGCCGAAACGCCAAGTTCCCATCGATGGAGAAGCCCCTGCAAGGATGACTTCTCCCCTTGAGTTGGTGGGACATTTACTCCAAAGTAAGTCACCTGGACATCCATCTCAGAGCTGGTTGAATTTTCAGAGTTCTTGCTGGAAACCGTAGAGCCAGTGAGAGGAACGCCAGTTTTTGTGCGTTGCTTTTAAGTTGGCCAAGAGCTCCAGGAAAATCCTCCGGACTCCCAGGAAGCAGGACTGACCGAGCCTGAGCCCCCTCAACAGAGTGCGGGACTCCAGAAGCAAGGAAAGTTGCAAGTTCTGATGACCGTCCCAGTGCAGTGCAGGAGTACCCCGACGTCATCCCTCTTGTCCCCACGACTGAGGCCCAGGAACAGTGAGATCTGCAGAGCTGCACAGGAGTCATCTGCTGCATCTTTTCTTCACTTTAAAGGTATTGTACAAAGCCTAAGAACTTAGCTCTTGCTGTAGAGTTGCTTGCATCTTCTACCACTCAAGTCTAACAGCTTGTGGCCCTACATTGATTCAACTTTTTCTTCAGACTTCTGAAATTTTGTGCAAAAACGTTTCTACTTACCTTCAAAGAAGTGCTTTAGCCTATCTAGACTCTTGCCTATTGACTGTCTTACCCTGTTTTAACTGAATAACTTATTTCGGGATCTGAAAGTATTTGCCTGCTTAAATATTTGTGGTATCTTGTTTGCTCTAATAATCTTTCCCTGTGACTTGCTCTTTATTAATTCTGAATGCCAACAGTAATACATCAATGTCAACAGCAACCTAGCAATTGAAGTCACCTGAGGGCGTAGGTCTCTGCTGTATGCCATCCCAAATGCGTGTTTACTGATTCTGAACTAAGAGATTGTGTAATTTTGAAGTATATTTGTGTGGTGTTTAACAGTGCTCCCTTCTGAAGAAGGCTTATATTAACTGACTGGTAAATAAATGTATATATTTTTTTAATCAAGAAACCCTGTGTAAGTGTTTGCTTGAATACTTGACACTGAATCTCTGTGCAACTCCCCTAGAGCTCACATTGACCCCTCTTGAGATGAGCCTGGCTACTCGTCCACACTACCAACCTTTGCAGTACAGACGTATACCAAAGGTTGGGTTACTACTGCAAGGAGGTCAGGGTTGTTGTAGTGCACAATCACCTCTGAAAATGTCAACCAGGAGTCCTCCCTAAACCCGGTTATTTTATGTTGGGTGCTTGCCCTTGGCAAAGGACTTGCCTGTAGGCATTGGGTTTAGGAGAGTCTTTGTATAGGCATTACTGTTTTTAAATATACTGGTATCCTTGGAATACGATGACTGAAGTACTTATTTGATATGATGTAAATGTGTGACTTTATTAAAGTACATATTTTTCAGTATGTGTGTGGTGTATTTTCTAGATGTGTTCACTAATAGCTTTGTGTCAACCTACTATCTCTACCTCTACCTCAAACTCTACCTGAGAGTTCAGCAATGGCACTCTGGCTACATAACCTACACTTGAGATGTTTGGCTTTCATTTCTCATCAGGTATGTTAGTTTTAATTGCCTGCACCCCTGAAGATCATCTAATTGAGTGAAGAAAGTTTGAAAGTGTTTTAAAAAAAATAAAAAAAATTGTAATAATATCAACCAAACAAAAAACAAAGTAAGCACATCGACCAGCTCACAGTGGAGGCCCTCCTAATCTGTTTTGGAATTATGAACGTCTCAATTATGGTTAGTATTTGTATGTCCCGCAAAGGAGGCTGGTACAAAAACTTCCTTAACAGTCTGTCATCATGTAAACAAAAGAAATTCACTTTGTGAAACAATGTTTGATTGCATTCGGTAAACTGTAGTAGTTTGCCCAATTGAGGAGATTTTAGAATCTGGTATGTTAAATAAATTTCCTTTTATGCTTGTTTTCAGTTTACCCCTACAAGATAGTTCTTGGTACACCATCCACAGAGGGTGGTACAAACACTGTGCTTCTATATGCTTGCCAGATGGCCATTCCCCAGTCTTACTGTAATAGCTATATTTTTAAACTTTTTTTTCTCATTTGCTTGCTTCTAATGTTTGCCTTTATATTTTTAGTGGCGATTGGTTTTGCACGTTCTGTCGAGACCTTAGCAAACCTGAAGTGGAATACGATTGTGATAACTTGCAACACAACAAGAAGGGGAAGACTACACAAGGCTTAAACTCTGTGGACCAAAGGGTAAGACTTTTAAATAAATGTTTGGTCTGTCCTTGTTCATCCCTCTTGCTTCAATATTCTTTTATGCATTTTGGCCTATGACACTATTGGGTGCGGCCCAAGAGGGCAAACTAAAGCTTAATTATTAAGCTACCAGTGAGGTAGTCTGCAAAGACATTTATTTCTCCATTTTAAAACTACATTTTTAAAGGATCAGATGACCAGTGCATAATCCAACAGTAAAATATAAAAATTGTAAATGTTAGTGGATTAGCCTAACTCATTGCCTTCTTTGTTTTTGTTACTTTAGTTGTCCTAATATATACAAAAGGGTTCTTCGCGGCTCAAACTCTGCCTGGATATTCATTCCACCTCACAAACTATTGTTCCAAAGATGATCCTACCAGAGGCGTTGCTAGGAGGGTGTGGGGGGGTTGAGGGGGCTATAGCCCCAGGTCTTGTGTTTGTAGCCCTGGATAGAAGCTATGGAGCTACAACCAAAAGACTAGCTAGCCCAGAGTCTCGACTGTCCCAACATTAGTGTAGCCCCGGATCTTTTCCAGACCTAGCCACACCCCCTGGATCCTACCATTACGTTGGCGCAGAAAATTAGCTAGTGTTTGGATGAACACGCATGGGTTTTTATTGCGCTTGCCAAGAAATCATGGCAGGGAGAGATAACATAGATTACTTTCTTTTGCTGAAAGGCACCTTGATGGTAAAGGATATATTAAAGTCTGAAGGCTATAGACAGATGTTCGTGAACTAAGGTACACATCAAAAAAATGACTAATTACAATATGCTCAAGGAATATATTAGCAATAAAGTTCTTAATTCTGCTAAACACTTAAAGGAAATCTAAGGAACTAGCTGAATTGTAACAGTGTTGGGGAGAAATCTCAGAAATGTGCTAATTCTCTTCTACCTTAGAGACACCCAGCTCTTTTTGCTGGACTTTAGGACTTTTAATTTTTATCCTGTCGAGAGCGAGACCTTTTTCCCACTCATGTATTTTTCTTTTGGTTTTGGAGTCTGACAAACTCCATAGGCATCATCTTTTTACATTGTGATACACAGCACCTTCAGTCCAGTGGCACAGGGAAGTCTTTCAGATTTGCCAAAGGTTTAAATACCTTCTCTTGGTTAAACTGCTGTTTCCAAGAGCAGTAAAGAGAAATTTACTTTAATTACATTTGGTAACTTTGTAGACCCCGCAGAGACCATCTTCCATAAGAGTGCTGGAGGGGTTACTTATTATCCCCTTTGCCGACTTTCTCATGTAACATTGTTGTTAGCCTTTCTACAATTAATGGCTGGTGGGAGTAGTTTACTTTTTACTACCATTGGGTTTTTTTACCGCGGACTGAGTTCGCAGCTGCAGTATAGCACCCATGTGTGCCCATTTTGTCAAAATGGCCCCCGTCTTCTTTTTTCACCATTTCTTGTTGTAAAGGTCCTTCCTGACATTTACTCTGCGTGTCAAACCAGGTTTGGCCCCTTTGTTCATTTTATCCTTGGCTGGGTTCACTGCTGAAGCCCACCTCTGGCTCCAGCATGTCTGGCTGGGCAGGAAGCGAGGGAGGTGCCTGACACTCCCTGTGCGTAGTCTTCTTGGTTACAGGAATGCACCCCTAGGTGATTGGCTGGCTGGCTGGCTGGCCTTGGTGGACAGCCACCCTGCTGTGTGAGTGACAGCTAAACTGCGAATGAATGGGAGACTTGCATAAAAGGCAAGGTCTTCTGCAAGGAAGGCAGTTGACCACCGGACGAAGGAATCCGGAGAACTTGGAAGAGAAGCTATCTGCAACTCCTGGACTGTTGGTTTCCCCGCTGAAGCCCTGCTGCAGTGCTGAAGCTCCAAATTTGCCTCGACTAGAGAAGCCCTGCAAAGGACGACTTCTACCCTTGGTTTGGTGGGAACAATCAACCCCAAGACTAACTCGACTGGAAATCCTCTTGGCTGTGCTTCCATCGCTGCTGCAGGAACCGAGTGCCAAAGGACAGGAAGACTAAAATCGAGCATCATTTTTAAGCCAGACCTGAGCTCCAGGATGATCGTCCGGACTCCCTCGAAGCAGGACTGACCAAGCCTGAGCCACCTCAACAGAGTGCTGGACCCCAGAAGCAAGGAAAGGTCACAAGGTGTCGAAGAACCGCGATGGTGCTATTCGCAAGAAGCTGAAACCGCAAAGTGCGGCTGATCTGAACTTTGGCCATTGCTGCTGCCAACCTTTCAATCATAGTGCAGGAGTCCCCAGATGTCCACACTCTTTTCCCCACGACTGAGGCCCAGGAACAACCAGATCTGCCATACTAAAACAGGAACAGAAGCCAGCCGGAACCAACTTATTCAGATACAAGGTACTGTGAACTAAGGGGTACTTACCTCTTGTTGTGTAGCTTGCTTGCTCTCAGTTGAGAGTTGCATTTGCTGCCTTTTGCAGAGTTGCTTGCAGCTTTCCCCCTTACAAGCCTCCCAGCTTGTGGCCCAACAGTGATTTCTTTCTCTACAAAACTCTATAACATTGTGCAAGATGTTTTACTTGCCTTCAAGAAGTGACTCAGCTCCCCTAGACTGCTCAGTTGACATTGGCTGTCCTTGCTCCCTGAAGACTCCTCTAACCTCTGACTTTGTGTTTTGATCTGCCAAAGTCATACATTCTTTACCTGTATAGCTGGGGAAGGGTTAATCTACATTGCATGGGGGGGGTTCAAAAGTGCTTACCTGTTTGAGAAACCTGTTAACCATGTTTTCCTCCCAAAACCTTTTCCTTTTGACACCAAACTCAGTATTGCTCTAAATGTACCAGTGATATATCAAAGTCCACAGGGTCCTAGTTATTGAAGTCACCTCAGGGTTTAAGAAGTGTCTGTGTGCCATCCCAAAAGAGTATCTACTGATTAATTAAAACTGAGTGTGGGTAGAGGCCACCAGGGGGCGCACAGGTAATGGCTGCCTGAACGCTGTGCTCCCGCTGAGGCCAGGCCCGTTTAAGGGGATTGAGCCCCCCCCCGGAACCCCCTGGCGGATTTACACGGCTGGATTGGGCTGGTGATCCCCCCGGGACCCCCCCGCTCATAAGAGCGAAGCTCAGGGACCCCGGAAAGATAGAGTACGGGCTGTGACGGAGGAGCGGCGAAGAGAGCACTGGCCTCGGCGCCAGGAGAGGAGGAGCGGCCATGCGGGTGAGCCTTGTTGGGGAACCCGGCCTCGTTCATCCATCTGCTCGATCTCGAGTCAGCGGCCCCGGAGCAGGATTTGGGCTCTCTCCAGCGGACGGAGAGAGCACGCAGTCCCGGACCCGGCATCCGGGCCTGGCAGTCGAGGTAGCGGGGAGTCTGCCGAAGCGGTCAGGCAGCATCAGGGCGTGCTTGGGAGCGGAGGCCCCCCGCGACACACCACGCAGCGGATCCAGTGGGCGCGCGTCCGCCACCCCCTCGCGGCCACCCCACCTGAGCGGGCCCATCAAAGGCCACACGAACCCACGGAGGGCCCTCACAGGGCAGTCGGGCCCACAGCCCAACAGTTGAGGGGCCCCAGGGTCTCGGCGGCCTGCATCCACAACGAAGACAAGTGGAGGGAAAGTGATCACCCGCGCTGGACTCAGACAGGTGGTGGCCCCTGGGCCCACCCCCAGGGCATGTGCCCGCCTGGCATCACCCAGGAGGAGGAGGAAGAAGGCATCAGAAGGAGGCAGTGGAACGGTGCCGGCGGTCCCCCAGCTTTGAAAAATTCCACCAACCTCTGGGAGAGACCCAGGTGCGAGTCCCCCACCCGGTGCTGGTGGGGCATGTGCCCGCCTGGAAGCTGCCCCCCCCACCCCGCGGAGGGACGCCTACCCCCCCACGGGCTCCCCCGAGACACCCCAGTCTGGACACCATAGGGGGGCCTGGAGGAGTTTACCCCTCCCCCCCCCCCCCAATCCCCTGTCCACGCCAGACCCCACGGTGGGCACACCGGAAAACCGTATGAGCTGGCAAGAGGCCCTGCAGGCATACCGCTACAAGGAGACAGGGAGTAATATCAGTGGCCCTACCCGCTCTGGGGACATGGCCCAGCCAGAGGCCTCGATGCAGTCCACGACAGCGATGGAAAGGGGCTTCCCCTCTATCCTACAGGAAATCAGGGAAATGCGATCAGACATCGCTCAGAAATTCGAAAAGATGGACCAGAGGGTGGACAAGGTCGAGGACAAGCTCCTACAAGTGGAAACCAACCAGTCGTCAGCATCCCAAGAGGTTCAAATTGATATGAGGCTAGCGGCCCTGGAAAAGAGGGACGAGGAAAGGGCCAGGCAGATGCACGACTATGAAAACAGGAAAAGGAGGAATAACCTTAGATTTTTTGGGGTCCCTAAAACGGAAGGGGAAACGGAGAGAGACTTAACCCGAGTGGTGAGAGACATTATTACCCTGCTGTTCGCAGAGGAAATGACCACGGAACTTACGTTCGATCGGTGCACAGGGCAGGGGGAAAGGCGGGGAACCCTCGGTCAGTCCTGGCCCGGTTCCACTTCTGCACGGAAAAGAGTAAGCTTCTGGAGGCAGCAAGGAAGGCAGGGGCGATCACCTACAACAACGCCCAGATCACGATTTTCCAAGACCTCTCTGCCTACACTTTGGCCAAACGCAGAATGCGTCACCCCCTTACGCAGCTATTAACGGAGAAGAGGTGCACTACAGGTGGGGGTACCCCTTCTCCCTGGCCTTTGAATATATGGGCCAACGGACATTGCTGGTCACGGCAGAGGACATAAGGGGAGCCATCCAGGATTATGTGGTGGAGCCAACCCCCCGGAGGGGCCCAGTCGGCCCTGAGGCAATCTGTGTGGGCGTTTCGGGCCAGTCTGGTGCCAGGAGAAGAAAACCAGCTCAAGGAAATATAAAAACACTACGCCACCCGCAATCGAAGGAGAGTGTATCGACTGAGGGCTGACGATTGGGGTGCCTCGACCAGAAGCGGATCAGGGAGAAGTTCTTGAGGCTTCACTGAATGCAGAGTTCCATTGAACAGCAAGTATAGCGGGGGCAACCGATGCGACAAAGCAGTGGGGGGGTGGGGTGGCTCAAAGAAATGGGCATTTGTACTGCATGCCTGGCTGAGGAGGGCAGGCTGGTGGTCCGGCCAAATGGCTGAACTCCCTGGCTGGACGCCGGGAAGGGGGGGGGGGTCACGAGTTTGTTGGGGTTGTTCTTTTAAGGATAGGGACCGGGGGGCAGTTGGGGTTAAGTTTCAGGCCCACCCGGGAGGGAGGAAGGGGGAACCAAAGAAAACAAGAGGCGAGACGAAGGGAGCGAGAAGGGAGCAACGATGTGATGATGTTGACCAAGAGAGAGGGAAACCTAGATCATGGCTGATAGTCTGCCGGCCCTGGGAGTGGGTTCCCTGAACGTGCGAGGTCTGAACACCCCCACTGAGATCTCTGGTTTGTAGAGAATTCAGGAGGGCAAAACTGGACCTGCTTTTCTTGCAAGGGACACATTGGGCATGGGGAAGGAACCCAAAATGAGGGCGGGAGGAATTGGAGAGGTGCTCTGCGCATCTCACAAGACTAAGAAAAGGGGGGTGGTGTTAGGCAGAAACCTGTGCAGTTCCCTTAGGGAACACTGCAAAAGATTTAGGACTACAGGTGTTAGCAGTAAACCCACTTGGTAGCAGTCTGTACCACCCAGATTTACCTGGTAGCTGTGGCTGAGCAGTCAGACTTCCCTCAAGAAGAGTTAGGCAGTATGCAAAGTATACACAATAGGCACTCAGACATACCAATACAAGCAAACACTGACCAGAGCTTTGGTATCAAAGTATATAATTATTTATTTAAAAACACACTGTTTGAAACACTCCAGCACTCTTGTTGTAAAATATTCTAAACACAGTTACTATTGTAATATATACACCCCTTTTTCCTTATCAGATAAGTCTCAGTAAAACACCACTTATTTTCATACAGAGGTGAGCGCTTAACTAGATGGCACTCCAATAAGTTTGGGAGAAAGGGAGGGAAAAGACAGAATAGGGAAAGGTACACCACTCTAAGATTCAGGAACACTATTAGCAAGGCAGAAGAGCAAAAGTCACTGGTGAGCCAAAGTCCAAATGCTGGGCCCACTCTTAGAGAGAGCAGAGCACAAATGCGCCCAAGATCACACAGTTACACTAGGCTTAGAAAGTTTTGCAGAGAGTTCAAAAAGAGTTTAGAGAGGCTTAGGAAAGTTTAGCCAGGGTGTCCCACGCTAGCCCAGGTTCGAAAGCCGGGGGCTAAATGTACCCCGTACAGTCGGTAGCAAGGGAAGCCAGGCGGGACACGGTACCTTAAGTGGGAAGGATCTTCCAGTGGTGGCAGTTCCTGGCAGTGGGTGCAAGTGGTGTTGTCGTCCAGGGGAAGAGAAGATCTCGACTTGGAGGAAAGATGAAGGTCGTTGCAATGCCAGGGAAGAAACCAGCCGCAGAGTTTTCCGGTTAAAGGTGGTACCTTTGTTTCGCGGTCATGGTAAAACGTGGTATCCCGGTTGCCGGGGTGCTTGGCACAGGCAAGGCGGCCACGAGGTACGTCGGGAAGGTGAAAAGACGGTGAAACTGGTTATCCCCACCAGTCAAAGGAAGAAGACTCTCTGGCGGAAGAGCTCCTCTGTCGTTGGGAAAAGTGGTGAGACGGTCCAGCAGGGCTCCACCGGTGGTGTCGTCGTGGCAGGTCGGCTCAGCTTCTCCCTCGTCGGATTCTTCGGTCCTGTGGTGACTTCTGAAGTTCCAGTCCCCAAAGCCCTGCTTTTATGCAGAAAACCCCCATTCACTCAGCCTAGCTGTCACTCAAACATGCTAAGTGGTGAGCTGGCCGGCTCACCACTTGGGCCAGTCAGGACGGAGTGCGACTTGAGTTGCCTAGGCAACTCAGTCCAGGGTACCTAAATCCCCCTCCACCCCTCCTTAGTACCCCAGACAGAGTGGCACCACTTTGGAGGGCTTCTGCGGAGACGCCCGCCAAAAAGTGGAACAAAGGGCTTGGGTTGGAGTCACAGAAGCGAACACAAACGCCATTTTAGAATCAAGTTTTGGCAAAAAAATACCAACCGGAGAATTAATATTAATTAAATAAACCGGCGGTATGTTCGAGGCTACCGTAAATAATTAAATAAAGATAGTAGCCTAAAACAATTGGAAATCCCATAGGAAAATATTCACGGTTGAATATAAAAAGTAGTATCCACTGCCACCAGCCAAAACTCGATCAGGGGGGACGGAGACGTGCCCCCTCGACTAACAGACCCCGGGGCAATTGAATTGCCCCAGCCAGTACGTCCACAATATGATGGTTTGTACTGGTTCTGTTCAGAATTTAAGACTAGTAAAGTCAATGGTGACTTTACATGCCCTGGGAGACAGTAGTCAGTCCCAGGGTATGGAGTCTATACTGGGGGGGGGGCACTATGACACCCCTGTGTTACTGCACTGAGGGTGCTGTGTAACACACATCAAAAAAACACATGAAGCCCTATGGAGTAAAAGACCCCATAGCCCATTAAACACATCTAGATTCAAAGAAACACACACAAATCATGTCCAAGAGTGAGGGTAAAAGAGTCTCACTCTTGGCAGGAGAAAAAAACCCCAAAAATCCAGCAAAGCTGTTGGGGGACTCACTAGGTTAGGAAATTCAGCCTAAACAGAGAATTCTCCCTAACAGGTGGCCAGCTTATTAGCGAGGGACATTGGCTTCGAAAAGGAGGCCACGCTGAATGACCCAAAGGGCCGCTATCTGTTAGTAAGGGGATCCCTACAGGGCACCCCCCTAACTCTGGCGGTGGTGTACGCGCCGAATGAGGGTCAAGCTCAATTCTGGGAAGAAGTGAGAGACAGGCTCAAACTTTTCGTGCATGGCACGGTGGTGGTCGGGGGAGACGTCAACATGGTCCTGGACTCATCCACAGACGGAAAGCGAGTAGGCTCCCAAAGCATTAGGTCCGCAGATGATGGCATGGCACGAAACTTCCAGAGGGTTAACTCGGAACTGGGCCTGGTGGATACAATCCCGTCCCCTAGGACGGATAACCCCTCATTTACATACTACTCTACCATCCATCCTCGTACTCCAGAATTGATTACATTCTGGTGGACGAGACCCTCCGCCCATATATCTCTGGCCACAGGGTCGACCCGGACACCTGGTCGGACCATGACATGGGCCGCGTCATTATAGCGGAGGGATGGCGCAAAGACTGCAGAGGACGCTGGAAGTGTAACGATGCCCTATTAAAAGACGAGGTCCATGCTCAGGAAGTTCTAGATGCCAATCAGAATTCTTTGAGCTTAAAGATAACGGGGAGGTTGGCATACACACACTGTGGGATGCCTTCAAGGCAACCCTACGAGGAGTTCTCATCAAAATAGGAGCCCAGAAAAAAAAGGGATAGCGAGACCCTGGAGAAGACTTTGAGAGAAAAAATAGCCCATCTCCAGCCGGGGGGTCCACCGGAATCAGCCTCTTGAGCACGACCGGGTGGCTGCCCAGGAGGACCACAGGCTCCAGCTAAAGAACCTCCTCCTACACAAAACAGAGAGGAGCCTCCAGCTGGTAAAGCAAAAATATTATGACAAAGAGCTGACAGGATCCTTGCCTGGAAGCTGAGGGAGGTCCAGAGAAGTAGAATGGTGAAGGCGGTGAGGAACGCCCAGGGGTCATTGGGTTATGATACTCCCGATATAGGAGAGGCCTTCCGCCAATACTACGAAAAATTAAGTGTGTCAGAATATGACGGGGGCGACGCCCTGATAGGACTTCCTGAGCTCCATCCAAGTCCCGGCCCTAACGAGAGAGATGTCAGAGGGGTTGGAGGGCCCAGTCACTGAGGAGGAGATAGATAAGGTGATTAGTGGGATGAAGGTGGGTACTTCCCCCGGGGAGGACGGCTTCACAGTGTATTTCTACAAAAGGTTCCGCTCCACCCTATCCCCGCACCTGGCGAGGGTTTTCAATTCCATGTTGGAGGGGGTATTCTCCCTGAATCCATGATGGGGGCCATAATAGCAGTGCTGCCCCAGGAGGGTAAGGACCCCGCAGATTGTTCTTCCTACCGCCCTATTTCGTTGTTAAACATAGATGTAAAGATCCTGGCCAAGGTGGTGGGGAGGCGGCTGGAAGGGATAATGCCGAAGCTCGTCCATGGGGATCACGTGGGTTTTATTAAGGGAAGGCAGGGGTCGGACAACATTCGCAAAACGATAGACCTGCTTCATTACGCCCAGGAATCTAAGCTCGAAGCATGTGTCCTCTCCTTAGACTCAGAGAAAGCCTTCGACAGGGTTGAATGGAGATGTATGGAACTCCTCCTCCAAAAAATGGGCTTCGGGGCACACATTAGGAATTGGGTATCTGCACTCTACAGAGCCCCCACAGTAAGGGTTCAAGTGAACGGGAAATGTTCAGTCCTTCCCCCTCTCACGAGGGACAAGGCAGGGCTGCCCACTCTCCCCCTTGATATACGTCCTTACGATGGAACCACTAGCCATAGCGGTCAGAGTACAGCCGGATATCAAGGGGATTTGAAGGTGAGGTAGAATTTAAGCTATCCCTGTTTGCGGACGACATCTTAGCCTACCTGGTAGATCCCGGCTTCTCTCCCTCCCCCCCCTTTCTGTCCTTGGTGGCCACATATGGGCGCTTTTCAGGGCTGAAAATTAACACAACGAAATCGGTACTGCTCCCAATGAGAGCGCGAGACCCTGAGCTAGCCCCCTGGATAGGTTCAATGGGATCGCAGTGGGGAAGGTCTCCATACGTTACCTGGGCGTCCTGCTTACCAGGGACCTTTCGAAACTCGCCACCAACTATGACCCCATAATGGCAGGGATCACATCAGACCTGAGGAGATGGGGCAAGATGATCCTGTCTTGGTATGGTCGGATGACGGCTGTGAAGATGAATGTTCTGCCACAGCTTCTGTACCTCTTTACGGCGCTCCCAACCAACGTCCCCGATCAGACCTTTAGAGACCTACAGAACGCAGTACAGGATTTCATATGGCAAGGGAAAACCGTGAGCACTGGGAGGGCCATCCTAACCCTACCAAGGGAGGAGGGAGGGTTTGGGTTACCGGATTTTCTTCTGTATTTCCGCGCCGCCCAGCTGCGTGTCCTCCTGGAACATATGAAAGAAGGGATGGGGATTTACTGGTCTTATTTAGAGGACATGGACGGCCATCCCCTGAAGGTTCGGGACCTCCTGTGGGCCCCGCGCAAGACAATCCCAAGACACCCGAGAACCCACCCGACCTTGGAAGTTCTTTGGAAAATTTGGAAAGAGTGCCCACAGACCGCTTACCTTACTTCTTGGCCGTCCCCAATGACCTCTCTTTGGGGCCATCCTCTCATACTGGGCAGTAGGGGGTTCCGGAGCTCCCAGACCTGGTCAGACAGGGGAATGGAATGGCCGGGGCAGTTGTTCAGAGCGGGCGAGTTTCTAGCGTACGCGGAACTAAGGGACACTCTCGGACGGGGGGGGTCTCTTTCCATCTTCGAATACCTCCGCCTCAAGGGCATCCTCTGCGACCAGTCATGGGGTCAAAACCTGAGGAGACAGTTGACTCCCTTCGAGAAGCTCCTGGACATGGCGACCTCAAGGAAGGGGGCTGTATCTAGAATGTACAAAATTTTGAACACAGTCAACCTTCCGGGGAGGAGGAGTTTCCGCTCATTCTGGAATGACCTGGCAGGAGAGGATATTTCAGAGGATGCTTGGTCAAGGATATTCAAAATTGCTTTTCACAGGAACTTATTCACCTCGGACATGGAGCATAATTTTAAGATTCTGCAGGGGTGGCACAGAGACCCAGTGAAATAGTCAAAGATGTTCCCAGGGGTGTCACCAAGATGCCCAAGGGGATGCGGCCAGGTGGGCACTAGGAGCGACATGTGGTGGCACTGCCCAAAAGTTCAAAACTTCTGGGGGAGGGTGAGGGCCTGGATTGCAGAGGTATCAGACGAACCTCTCCCACTACACCCTCTAACGATGCTGCTGGGCCTCCCACCGGAGGAAACGGAAATACATAGATACCCAAGGATGTTGGAAACAATGTTGAGGGCAGGTAGGGTGGCTCTGGCACAGAAGTGGAAGAGCCCAGAGACCCCCTCCAAGGAGGACTGGCTGAAAAAAGTAAACAACATGTTCCTGATGGACAAACTGACTGCAATGGTGAATAACGACTCTGGTTCATTCCTAGCGAACTGGTTTGGGGTGCAGCAGACCTGGGGATGGGACGTTCACGAACACCAGGACGATGCCCTGAAGTGAGAGAGGGGGGCGGGGCCAGAGATGTGCTGTAAACCGAGTGCCCACGGCCCGGGGATGGCAGCCTCAATTCAGCCGGCAAAAATGGTCACTAATCACATCACCCAAGTATAGGAAACGAAAAGAACATTCAGAGTCTCCCAAGATCAAAGTTCTTGTTTGGACGCGGGGATTGGGGGGAGGGTCGGTGTTGGGGTGGGGGGTTTGGGGGGGGTTTAATGGGCCAGCTGATTGTATACATTTCAAATCTGTGTTGACCCTGTTTGTAACAATAAGAAAATGCTAATAAAACCAAAGTTTAAAA
Source organism: Ambystoma mexicanum (assembly GCF_040938575.1). NCBI lineage: Eukaryota > Metazoa > Chordata > Amphibia > Caudata > Ambystomatidae > Ambystoma > Ambystoma mexicanum. Next base: position 105,848,274 of record NC_090938.1, on the reverse strand, counting down.
AAAAAACTGTATTTTTGAATTATATTTAAGTGTTACATATTTGCTCCCTACAAAAAGATTATTCAACTAACTGTATAAATGAATAACTCATTTTCTAAGCAAGAAACCTTGTGTGTAAGTGTTATTTGGATACTTGGCATTGTGAAGCTCTGTGTTGCAGCCCTACAGCTTACATTGACCCCTCTTGAGATAAGCCTGGCGGCTCAGTCACTCTACCAGCTTGTGTAGTACAGACTTAGACCAAATGTTTAACTATTGCCAAGAGGACAAGGCTGGTGCAGTCTGCCGCAGGGTACTGCATACAATCTTGCTTACCAAACCTTTTTAGTTCTGTGTCCACTTTTCCTCTGTTTGTGTAGAACATTGGTTCACATAGGGCTGTGCAGGCTAGGAATATTTTGAACAGCTGAAAGTACCAAACCGCTTAGTGAGTGCTAATTGATTATTTTGAGAGCAAAGGCTTGAATATGCTAAATTGTAGCTTGTAAAGTTTTCTTTGATCTTGGAGGGAAAGAAAAGTAGATGATTATATACACGGCAGGTTTAACAACACCTTTTGTTAATGGTGCTTTTAGCAATATCGGAGTCCTAGACCACTGTTTTAATTTACTGCTCCATGGTCGTTACTGTAAGCCCTTTCAGGGCAAGTGAGCTGGGGACTCCTAAAGGCATGCCATGCTCAAGGGGGCTGGAGCAATACATTCAGTCAAGTACACACTTCAGTCTTGCCTGAAGCAGGCTGTAGGAATTGCCTGAAGCTTTGTTTCTTGAAATTTTACTGAGGTTGCCAAGCATTAATCTGCTTAGAGGTAGTTGAAGACAAAAACAGCCCCATGCCAGCCTTTGGAGGATTTCTTAATGTAATCATACATTTCAATGGAGCTTTAGGTTCTCCACATGCTGCTATGTGCATTTTTAGAGCAGACATTGCATTGACCTATTGACCAAACCAAGTATTTTTACTATAGTTTTACTGTATATGTTGCAACATCAAAGTTTTCACACACACCATACATATGAATTTATAGGTGTTAGGAAAGTTTTACTGCACCGTTTCTTACATTTTTAATGGACCCCCAAACATTTTGCTTTTATTTTTGATCCTGACCTGTACATTTTACAGTGCAGTGACTGTCTTTCGCCCATCTGTTATGGGGAAACTGACATGTCCTTCAGGCTGTCAGTACTGGAAAACATTGTTTCCCCTAGTCTAGTTACTTTGTTACTATGTTTGTGGTAACTTTTTTTCATTGTACAATGCAGTACAGTGGGGTACAGTTTTGTTTTTGCCCTAGACTAACATTTGCGAGATTATTGGTTACTCTAGCTGTGCTAAATGGAAAAGCTGGTGGCGGCAGTGACTTTTTACAATTTTTTGGTGCCTTTCATTTTAGTCTTACCGCATTCACTGCGTTTGGCTACTGTTAGGCAGAATTGCATGCCGTACCCTTGGGGACCACCACATACAATTAGGACTACAGGTGTAAGCAAAAACTAACCTTTGCTATAAGTCTGTACTACAGTTTGTGGTAGTGAGTTGAGCAGCCAGGCTCATCTCAAGAGGGAATGTGTGCAGTACAAGGATGTTACACAGAGGTCTTACAATCACAGTGGTTCAAGTAGACACTTGCACTCAAGGTTTCTTGGTAAAACACTTATTAATTTATTACACAATCATTTATAAAACATTCACTAGAAGGAGGCAACTTAATATTATACACAAACACACTTCAATACCAAACCAATAATTTTCTGAACAAATTAGGCTCCCCTGCAAAAGGAGCAAAATGGCATTTGTTACTTTCAGTGGGAGTAAAAAGGCACAAATTAACAGAATAGATCACAAATACTTTCTTAGGCAGTGCAAATCGTATTAGTTCACTAGAGGACTCGATTCAGTTCAATAGGCCTAGGCCAAAGTCAATGGACCAGTGTCTTCGATAGGAAAGAGCAGTTATTGAAGTAAACAGTAAAGTCTTTGCCAAAGTTCTCAGAAGTAGTTTGTACGAAAAAGAATCATATGTTGGGTCACAAGCTTATTAGGCCTGCAGTTTGGGAAAGTTCCGCAAACTCTCACAGCGAGTGGTGAGTTCTCTTAATCGAGTTGGCACAGTACCTTAATATGAAGAACAAGATGCAGCAGAAGACATTGGTTCCTTGCAGTTCCTGCAGATCTCACTGTTCGTGAGCCTCAGTCGTGGGGACAAGAGGGAGGATGTCGGAGGATTCCTGCACTGCACAGGATTGTCGAAAAACGCTGACAAAATGGAGTCAGCTGTAGCTGTAATTCAAGCACACAAGCTGGTGTCCTTCCCCCTGGTTAATCCTAACTAGCTCCGAGAATGGTATCCAGGTGATACTTTTGGATCCCCTAAGCAGAGTCATTCATTAAAACAGGTTAAACCAAAGTCAATGGGCAAAAGTCTTTGAGATGAAGCACTTCTGGTAGGTAGGTAGAAAAGTCTGTCCACAGTGTTTTTAGAAGTCTTTGAAGAAAAGAAGAATCAATGTAGAGCCACAAGCTGTTTAGGCTTGGGAGTAGTAGAAGATGCAAGCGACTCTACAATAAGAGGTAAGTTCTCTCAGATTTTACAGTACCTTTCGATTGAAGAAGTGCAGCAGATTACTCCTGTTCCTGTGCAGCTCTGCAGATCTCACTGTTCCTAGGCCTCAGTTGTGGGGGCAAGAGGGAGGACTTCTGGGGAATCCTGCACTGCTCGCAGCCATCAATCTTCAAACAAGTGGCACTTCAGTGTTTCAGCTCCTTGCGACTACCGCAAATAGCAACACTGCGGTTTCTGGCTGTCGAGATGGGCGTTCCTTGCTTCTGCCCCCAGTCAATGACTGCCCTCTACTTAAGCCCCTCCTCTGGCAGCCATCTTCAGATTTTACCGAACGTTCAAGTGTTGGGTGTCCTCGTGCTTAGCTCTCTGGCTTTTACTGCATTTGTGCTTTTTCTAAGAGTTTTTTTTCGGTCATTCGAGCCTCGGGCTTCATCAATCTACCTTCCGATTAACGGCGACCCTTTTTCGGATTCTTCAGCACCCCTCAAGGGCAAATTTCATCGAGTTTACTTCTTGGAGGATTCCTGAAGCTTCTTCAAGGCCTTCGTCAAGTGGACATGGCGGATGAGAAGGACTCGGCGCCCCTGTTCAAGATTTGTCCAGGCTGCGACCTGCGGAACATCTTTTCGGACGATGGCCATTCCCTGTGCCTCTACTTCCTGCACTCGGACCCAACGCACGTGGAGGATGACTGTGCGTTTTGTCAGGACATGGGTCCCCCGCACACTAAGTGATAGGCGCAGGCACCTCAACAAATGTCTGCAGGCCATGGCCCCTGCTGCCCCTGCTCTGGGTGAGTCCTGGCATCATGCCTCCCCTGCCCAAAAGAAAGTGGAGCAGTCTTCTAAGACCTTTGAAGGCGCTCCTCCCACCAGGGCCCAACATAAGTTTAAGCACTGCGAGTCCGCTGTGACGGGCTCCTCGGGAGCCAGGGCGAGTGCAGCGTACCCAACGGCTTCGACCACTAGCAAATGGTCAGGATCTTCAAAGAAGAGGAAGTCTGACCATCCGGGCAAGCTCTTGGAAAAGACCCAGACAGGCCCACTGGAGAAGGCCAAGGGGGGGAGAGAGGCTCGGACCCTCCCCCTAAGGTGAAGGCCCCGGGCTCGACCAAGGCCGTGAAGGCCCAGGTACATCTGACGAAGGCCCAACCTTCCATTGAAGGAGTGGTGGCTTCCCTCGTGAAGACCGCTGTGGTGGATCCGCAGGGCACAGCCCCAAAGACAAGACTATCCTTGCCTGCGAGCAGGGAGTCCTCTTTTCAGCCCATCGAAAAGACACCAGAGAAGATGCCTATCATTTCACCGAAACAGTCTCCCTTGGTCGCAGAGAAGGGGGTGGCGCACGGTAGCCCTCCAGGGCACGGCTATCTCCTCAGAGGAGCTTACCAACCTCCAGACTTTCCAGGAGGAACAATGCGTCGAGAGCAGGCCCTACGGGAATGATCTCTTTCCCTCCTCCTCCCCCTCCCTCCCCCCCGAAGGATGAGATGGATCCTGACCAGCGACGACTGGCACGGATGATGGTGGTTTGTGATCTCCAGGGCTTCGGAGCTGTTCCAATTTGTCCCTGAGAAGAGGGTTTCCTATACCAGCACCACAAGGCGAAGAGCAAGACCGTGCTTTCGATGCCGCTCTTGGGTGACATTTGGGGTGAGGGGCTGTCCCTCATGATGAACCCTTCCTCGGCCCTGGAGAAGACTCTTATGAGAAGAAATGCAGGGTGCCGGACTGTGCCCCCAAGTGCTTGCTGTCCCAACCGTCTCTGGACACTGTGGATTCGGCGGCGGCCAAGAAGAAATCTTCGGGCTTCTCATCTTCGGCGGGCTACTTCCCACCATCCCCGGACAGTGAGGGGAAGAAGTTGGATGCCACGGGGCAAAGAGTTATCACGTCGGCAGCGACTACCATCAAGGCCGCCTACGCCCTTGCCATTGTAGCTCGTTGCGACGGGGAGCTCTGGTTCAAGATCGCTCCCCTCCTGGACTTCCTTCCCGATGATGAGGAGGAACCTTTGGAGATCCTACAGGAAGGCGAGGTGGCATCGAACCACGCCATTACAGTGGCCATGGACATCACTGACACGGGGTTCTGCCGAATGAGCAACAGCGTTTGCCTTTGTAGGCGGGGCTGGTTGAGGGCCACTTATTTTCAACTGGATGTTCAGTCGAAGGTGAATTTGTTCGGGAAGCCGATGGCTAAGTCTCTTCGGGCCATCAAGGCGGACACTGAGGCGGCTCGTGCCTTGGGCACGCTTCAGCGATGGCTGTCCTTTTGGACTTCAGCGGAAAATCCCAAGGCCCTTCCAAAGGATTCGGCAGAGATGCTTCGTCCTACCGTCAACCCCCATTCTTTTCAGCCCAGGAGACCTACAGGGGCCGTGCCAAATCTGGAGGACGACGTCGCCAAGGCCCCCAAGGCTGCTCTCCAATGTCAAAACAGGATTGAACCGGCCGTGGAGTCAGGCATCCACCCGTGCACCCCAGTGGGAGGCCGGCTGGCATCAGCATGTGGAAGACCTTCTCCACCGATCATTGGATGCTGGCCACTCTCGCCCACGTACACACCCTGGAATTTCAACAAAAGTGTCCACGAGTACCACCAGTGGCCCGGCAGGAAAAACTACATCACTCAGCTGCTGCTGGAGGTGCGGGCCATGCTAAGAAACGTCGCGATAGAGCTCGTCCCAAAGAGGTTTGTTACTTCCTCTTCAAAAAGACCACCAGCGGGTGGAGGCCCATCCTAGACCTCAGCCGTCTGAACAAGTATATCGGGTCCCAAAAGTTCAGATGGTGACTCTTCAGCACGTTATAGGACAGCTAGAAGAGGGAGATTTTCTGTCGTCGCTGGACCTGGAGGATGCTTACTTTCACATCCCCATCTACAAGGGACACCGCAAGTTTCTTCGCTATGTGGTTCAAGGGCAACATTACCAGTTCAAGGCCCTTCCCTTCGGAATGAAGTTGGTGCCACAGGTTTTCACTAAATGCTTGGCGCCGGTGGCGGCACAGCTGCGTCTACGAGGGATCTGGACGACTGGCTCATCCGGACAAGCTCAAAGGACATCGCTGTCTACCGCTCGGCAAAGGACCGGCCGGTTCCTGACAGATCTGGGGTTCTCGATCAACTATGCAAAGTCCTGCTTGACTCAATCACAGGACGCGCTGATTCTGGGAGTCCGACTCACCATGGTGTCTTGCCTGGCGTCTCCGTCGAAGGAGAGGATAGCGGCCATCTTGGGCAAGGTACAACGGCTCTTGGCCCTGAAGATCGCAAGGGTGCTGTCCCTCAAGTCTCTGCTCGGCATGATGTCATGCATATACCTCATTCGATTGTGCAGGCTGTGGATGCGTTTACTACAGGAGTTCCGCGATGCCTGTTGAGTACAAGTGTCAGGAAGCTTTGGGGACAAGATCACACTCGAGAGTTTCCGTTGAGCGATAGTGGTCGGAAGTTCGCACACATCTGTCCGTAGGTGGGGATTTCCAGACACCACCTTACCTGGAAACTGTTAAAACAGATGCCTCCCTAGAAGGATGGGGAGCGCACACCAGAAGCATTGGTGCAAGAGGCCTGTGGCTGCACAGGAGAAGGCATTGCACATCAATGTGTTGGAGCTACTGGCAGTGTTTTGGGCCCCAAGTCTCTCCTTCCGTCCCTCAAGGGCAAGATGGTGCGGGTCTTCATGGACAACACCACCAACATGTTCTACATCAGGAAGCAGGGGGGCACCAGGTCCCCAGCGCTCTCCAAAGAAGCTCAGGAACTGTGGCACTGGGCCGTCGCCCAGGGGATGTTCCTCATCCCGTTTCACCTGGCAGGAGTGAAGAACAGTCGCCGACTCCCTCAGCAGGGAGCTGCGCTCTTGCCACGAGTGGGAGCTTCGGCAGGACCAAGTAGATCACCTGTTCCGCAGATGGGGAAATCCCCAGATTGATCTATTTGTGACAGTGACAAACACCAAGTGCCGGAGATTCAGCAGCAGATTTCCCCACTCACTGGGGAGCATGGGGGACACATGTGTTCCCTCCATTGTCGTTGCTTCTTTGACTAGTCCAACTCAAACGGTTCCGGTGCAGGATGATAGTCGTCGCACTGGTGTGGCTGAGACAGGCATGGTACCCAGACCTTCTCGACAGGTCAGCGGCCCCTCCAGTCAAACTTCTGGTGGTTGCAGATCTTCTCGCCAGGGAAGGAGGCGCAATTCTGCACCATGACCCAGGATTGCTGAACCAGCAGGCCTGGCTCCTGCAGAGTTATAATTTGGGGGCTACGATCTTCCAGTGGACTGCAAGGAAGTGCTTGCCAAGGCCAGAGCATGGTCTACTCTTAAATGCTATGAGCATAAATGGAAAAGGTTCACAGTTTGGTGCCGTACAAAGAAGATCGAGCCTCTAAGAGTCACAGCTACGCAGGTACTACTGTATTTGCTGTCGTTGGGCAAGGCTGGAGAGGCCCATGCTTCCATCAAAGTTCATCTGGCGGCTATCTCCTGGACGATCATCCTTGTGGTTGCATCGATTGGTCAAGGAGTTCGTCAAAGAGCTTTTTCACTCACTCCCGCCGGTGAAGGATCATGCCCCAGGGTGGGAGCTCAATGTGGTGCTTACTAGACTCCTGGGTCTGCCGTTTGAGCCTATACATTCGGTGCCTCTGAAATTTTTGTCGTGGGAAACTGTTTTTCTTGTGGCCATCACCTCTGCACGAGTGAGTGAAATCCAGGCCCTCTCTTGTAAACCTCCTTATTTGACATTCCACAAGACGAGGGTAGTGGTGCGGAAGCACCCCCTCCTTCATGCCCAAGGTGCCGTCTTTCATCTAAACGTACCCTTGGTGTTACCTGTATTCTTCCTGACGCCTTTGTCGCCGGCTGAGAGGACTTTGCAATCGCTGGATGTGGCTTGAGTGCCGAAGTTCTATGTGGACCTCACAAAGAGTTTCCGGAAGGCGTCACAACTTTTTGTGAACTTTGGCCATGTAAACCATGGGAAGGCCCTCTCTAAGGCTTCCATTTACAGGTGGCTCTCTGGCTGCATCACCCATTGTCAATGGCAAACTGACCGCTGCCTGGCCGTCCGAGAGCCCATTTGACCAGAACGATCGCTGCAACTACGGCGTTCCTGTCTGACGTAGGTAGGAGTCCAGAGTCGGTCAGGCAGTGCAGCGCAACCTGTTTGCTTGAAGGCGAGCCTGGTTAGGAGGTAAGAGATGCTTAATGTTGAGCCTTGCCACCTCCCGTGGTTGTACATGTGTTTAATGATATGTATTCTTTATTCATGAGCATGTGAATCCATGCCACAAGCCATGCTGGAGAAGTAACAAGTTTCTCACCTGTAACTGTTGTTCTCCAGCATGGGTCTGGCATGAATTCACATGCGAACCCTCCTGCCTACCCCTCTGCGGCTCTTCTCTTGGTCCTACTGCCACTTTACGTGCTACCAGATCTGAAGATGGCTGCCAGAGGAGGGGCTTAGGCAGAGGGCAGTCATTGGCTGGGGGCAGTATGACCCAGAGACCATTGATTGGTTGTTAGGAGAAAGCAGTTCGGAAGTGAAACGGAAACTGATATTTTTGTTTACAGAGGATTCCCAGCCTGACGGGGAATATTCATGAGCATGTGAATCCATGCCAGACCCATGCTGGAGAACAGTTACAGGTAAGTAACTTGTTCCTTTCTTGGGAGTCCGGAGGATCTTCCTGGAGCTCTTGGCCAACTTTAAAGCAACACACACAATCTGGTATTCCTCTCCTTGGCTATTCGGTTTCTAGCAGCAACTCTGTGGAAATTCAACCAGCTCCGAGAAGATGTCCTGGTGGCTTACTTTGCAGCTGATTGGTTCCACCAACTCAAGGGGAGAAGTCGTCCTTGCAGGGGCTTCTCTGTCGATACGAATATGGAGTTTCAGCACAGCAGCAGGACTTCCCCGGGTAAACCAATGGTCCAGAAGTTGCAGCAGGGGTCCTCGTCAAGTTCTTCTTCGGTTCCTTCGTCCAGTGGTCGACTCTGCCTTCCAAGCCAAAAGCCTCGCCTTTTATTCAGGTTTCTCCCATTCATTCCAGCCTAGCTGTCAGTCACCCAGCAGGTTGGCTGTCCTTTCTGGACAGGCAGCAGGCCAATCACTACAGAGTACATTTGCGTCTCTTGGGAAACGAGCACAAGGCATTTCGGGCAGCTCACTCACTTCCTGCACCCACCAAACACCCTGGAGCCAGAGGCCGGCTTCACTCGTGAATCCCGCCAAAGGCAAAGTGAACAAAGGGACCAAACCTGGTTTTGCGCGCAGAGTAAATCTCAACAAGAACCTTTCCACAAAGAAATGGCGAAAAAAAGACAACCGGGCCATTTTGACAAAAATGGCACCCTTGGGTGCTTTGCTGCAGCTGCGAACACAGCCTGTGGTAAATGCACACCACGGTAGTTAAAAGTAAACCCCTCCCACCAGCCATTCAGTGAGGAAAGGGTAACATAAAAAATGTTACATATGTATTTATTTATTTTATTTTTAATGTGATAGTTTTTAAAACAAAAACTTTACACATAAATCAACAGAATAATATTTTTCTTCTTGTAATTTAAACAGCAGTTCAATATTTAAAAGTGGAAAAACACTTAAAATCATATTCAGTTTTATTACAAATTTCATAGGCCATATCCTGAAGATAACTTTCATGCAATTTCATGCAATTTCATATAATCACTCGTTTATTGTTTATTGATACTGAGAGAAATTGGCTAGTCTTCAGATTTCAAGTATTCCCTTAACTGTATACCATACTCTATATAGGGCCAGATGTAGGCTAGGATTCAAGGTGTTAATGCATGTTAGACAAAAGTCTTTGGACTTAATATGGTCAAGATTATGTACATATCTGCTATAATGTTTTATGTAGGTTGAACCCAAACTGGGACATAGTGTAAGAACGTGTCTTGCAGTTTCCAATAAATCTTTATTCTTGCATATCCTGCAAAAACTATCTGTTTTAGAGATGGCCCTTTCAGGGCCCAACACCGCTTGGACAGGTAGATGGTTAATACGTAGGAGTAATAAGAAGCGTCTTAGATTATCCGAGGGACAAAGGTTGAGATATCCTTGTCCCCTTCTGAAGGTATATAAAACATGAGTTATGAACCCGTAGCTGTGGAGGCTCGCAAGATGTCTAAAATTATCTTGCCAGTCCCAAATTTTGAGTCGTTCTACCATTTGGGACTTTAGATTTATATAATTGTCTTCCCAGTTAGGGGTCCATTCAATCATCTCAAATAGAGCATTAATTTCTCTCACAAAACGAGCCTGCTTATTCCTAACAATGTCTTCTTTCACGGTTATCAGAAGGGGATTAGTCGGATTAGTATGCAGCTTAATGTAGATCTCGGCTCTTTTCTTCAAGACCAGAGCTTTTAAAGAGGGTAAACCCAGCTCTAATCTTAGTATCTCCATTGGTATTCCCGGTGGCAATCCCAGCAGCTTTCGCCAAAAACGTCCTTCCAGTGTCTGTAGCCAATCCAAATTAAGGCCAACCAGGACTTCCAGTCCATAGATTACCATGGGTATCAGGCATTGGACGTAAAGTTGGCGAGCTGCCCACATGGAATATCCACTCTTCTTACGAGAGAACTGATATATCATAGAGGTAAGTTGCGCTGCTTTTATTTTGCGGGATTGTACACATGATTGGGAATTTCCCTTAGAGTCGAATTCTACTCCCAAGTATTTATAGCTATGGGTATATTGAATTTCATATCCTCTTACAATCATTCTAGGGCGGCTCACTTTACCATGACTATAGAGGATCAACTCTGTTTTCATGTGATTAATTGTGAGTTCGTTCTCCTCCGCATACTCCCAAAGTCGCTCAGCCGAGCGTAGAATGCCACTAAATGTGTGGTCAAAAATAACCACATCATCCGCATACGCCAGGATTAAGCAGTGTTGGGAGCCAACCTTGGGAGGGCAGTTACTCACCTCTCTAATACACTCTGGAATATCGGAAACGAACAGATTATATAACATGGGTGCAGTAACGCAGCCTTGTTTCACCCCTCTTGTTTGCTTTATCGCCCTAGTTGTGGATCCACTTCCATCAAGCCTCAACTGGACTGTGGTGTTATGATGTAGGAGTTGCAAATAATAGAGCAGGTCTTCAGGGCATGCCAGGCTCCTAAGCTTCCTCCATAGCTTCTCTCTATTAGCCATGTCGAACGCTGCCTTAAAATCTATATATAAGGCATACAGAGGCGGATTATTAGGAAGTAGGGCTTTATCTCTAAGACTATTCATGATGAAAAGATTGTGAGTAGTTGAATATCCAGGTCTGAATCCACTTTGAAAGCGGTCCAGAATCCCTTCCGTTTCCGTCCAAGATTGTAATTTCTGTAACAGTAAGGAGGCAAATAATTTGCCAGAACAATCTAACATAGATAGCAAGCGGTAATTGCCCGGGTCAGATCTATTGCCTTTTTTGAAAATTGGCACTAAAATTGCTCTCTGCCAGGTCTCAGGTATTATCCCCTCTTTTAGAACTTTTTCAAAGAGGATTTTCAGAAAGTTAGCCCAGAAAACTGGGTTACTCTTCATAAGTAGGTTGGAGAGACCGTTAGGCCCCGGGGCTCGGGAAGATTTAAGTTTAGCAATCTTACCTATCAGGTCTTCTAGGTAAATAGGGAACGGCTTAGGAACGTGAGAGATGGTTGGAAAAATTTCGGGGTTAACTGCTGGCATACCATTACGTGTTTCCAGTAAATTAACCCATTCCTCAGCATCAATCGGGTTTATTTGGGGGGTTACCTTGCTCCCCCTAGCTTCTCCTAGAAGTGCCCAGATATTCCGGGAGTTTCTCGAGCAAATAGTCTTCACGGTTTTTTGCCAATTTCTTCGATCTGTTCCAGTGTTTTAACCATGTCCTATACCTATTTTTATCTCTCTGATCTTAATATGTATATCCATAATTAAATGGGAGTGGGCTCTGATTCTACGTATCTCCCTTCTCAGAGTACGTTTAGCATCTCGAATTGTCTTATCATAGCCCTCGCTCGAGCCCTGTTCTCTAATAACAAGTAAAGATTTTTTTGTAACATATTTACCCGTAAAATTATAAATCCAACCTTCAAGGTGTTCTATTGAGAGATTAACAAACATGGTGTGATAATCAGCATCCCATTCACCGCAATCATGACATGCTTTAGATTTGTTTTTCTCAGACCATATTAATGGTGAGCCAGCATGATTAACCAACAAGCTTCCTGTCGCTATTGTTGAAGGAAATAGAGAATCACATTTCAGACTTAAACTCAGGCCACTATGATCACTCCAATCGTTGTCTATTATTTCCATGTCATTAACCAGGGATGCCACCTCCGGGCTAATAAAACAATAATCAAGAGTGCGGCGAGCAACACCTGCTTTCCAAGTATAATGTCCCGGTCGGTCACTCATGGTTCGACCGTTTAGACATTCCAAGTCCCAGCTCTTCATAAAACATAACCACTTCTCCCCTTCTTCATCACTACAATTCTGAGACATGAGGGGATACGGATGTAAATGCTTATTGTTAGTTGTACCACCATCCCCTTTAATAGAACAATTAAAATCCCCAGCAATGACCAAGAGGTTATTTTGGCATTCATTCGTCCACTCAGTAAGTAGATCATGTAATCTATCTTGTATTAGATCGCTCTTTGAAGCAGCGTGTGGATTATAAACATTGACCAACAAGAGTTTCATCTGATTATTTTTGATGGATATAACCACCTCCACCGCATTAATGTTATCCTCTAGATCAGTATTAATTTCATTAGATGTTAGTTTTACTTACACCAATCATCAGTCCCCCAAAAGGTCTTCCCATTTGGTTTTTTTTAGCAAAAGTATGGTACAACTTATACCCGTCTATTATAATTGGTGCAGTTAGCCAGGTTTCCTGTAATAGAAAAAGGGAATAATTCATAATAAAAGGTAGCGAGCCATTAGTTACAGTAATATGTTTGAAACCCCTGGTGTTCCAGGATAGCAATGAGCAAGTTCAGGGTTTATTTATATCCGAGGGCAAGGCCTCTGCAAGCCATTTCATAGTGTTCTGAATGTCACTCATTTGCACTCGGTTCACAGTAAGAGGAGGTAGTTTAGTATTATTGTCAGTTTTAGTAGGCTTGGGAACTTCTTTAATCAGAGGGTCTACATCATCAGGATTCACGTCTACCCCCAAGCCTACTTGCGCTAAGTTAACTCTATGTTTACGAATCAGCTGAGCCGAGGCCAGGACCGTACAATGCAGCGCTGTCACATTAGGGTTAGTGGAACATAGAGGCTCTACAAAAGAGAAATCCTCAGATCTAATGACTCTTAATTGAGGTATTAGATGAAGTTTCTCGAGCATGCCTGTACGTGAAAGCCATTTGCCATGGCATTGATGGTTCAGATTCTTCACAATGCAAATCTTATTTTCTTCTCTATTCTCTTTCCTTGCTGGAACCGGTGTATCACTTTCAGCATCCATGCTTTCAAATGTGCTATTAGGGTTGTTCCTTTGAGGGGTAGAAAACTGATTATCAATAGAATGGTTTTCTATAAGGATAGAGTCTTGGCTGGCATTACTCACGGCTGAAATTTCTTTAGATTTTTCCACCAATATCTAGTGAGTGTACCCGGACCTTTATTTCGGTTTTTCTTTCTTTTTAGTGCCTTTTTTCTTGCCTTTTTGGATTTCTGTTGTGGAATTACTGTATTTGGGAGTGGAGAAGCCACCTCTGCCGGAACATTTCTTAAGGCAGCTCTTTTCGCCATTCTACGCTGTTTCTTAGTCAGATGAGTGTTTCCTTCATTTGTCAGATGTTCGTTCCCCTCAACGTTAATTGGACTAGATAGGATCTGAGGCTCCTTTACCTCTTCAGGGCCTACTTCATAATCTAGATCCGGAGCGGGAAGATTCAACTGTAAAATTGTATTCGCATGTATTCTTCCACATAATTTGAGGAGAATTTTTAGGGCAAATTGGAGAGAGGATAAGGACGCCTGCATCGCTGCAATGGCTGCAGAGTTTAGCTGTGAAAGCTCACTAGGTTGATCGTCCTTAGTTTGCCCTGACTCTCCTAAGTCAATCAATAAGTTTGGTGATTCAGACAGTCGGCCTGAGCATAAAGTTCTCTGAGTAGAATTAGCAGGTTGTAACACTTGGGCCTCCACTGTTATACTTGCGACTTTCTTGATAGTCCCCATCTCATTAATCCCCGGCTCTCCTAAATTAGGTGGAGGAGCCATAGATTTCAGTATAGATAGGCATAAATCCAATAACGAATTGTTGTCAATGTCGTTAAGGGATGTAACATCCAGTGGTCGGCTTGCGTTATGTGTAGCCGGAAGTGTCTCCTCAGTTTGTTCGTCAGTGCATACAGGTAAGATCTTTTTTAAATAACTCCGGAATGGTACCTCCGGCGTTAGCTGTCGATTTCAAACTCTCCCCACCTCTTAGATTGTTATTAGGCATGTAGGGGTGATTTGTCCTGCCTTTTCGTAAGTTGTAGGGCGCTTTTGCCCCACGTGCTTTAGGCGGCATATAGGTTCAGTAGAGTTGCAGGAGAGAAAATAAAGATAAATAGCCAGAAGAGCTAGTATCTTTGGCGAGACCAATTCACTCAGCAATCATTTGAATGCAAGACAAGTTAAAAAATCTATATAAAAGATTAATTCTGAGTAAGGGATCAAAGGAGATTGTAATCTCCCACAGTCTCCCATAAACTGTGCAAAAAGAGGATACTTAATTATGCGGCCGGGCTTACCCTTTACTCCACATTCAATAGTAAGACTCAGAGGTTGATGGGCCTACGCGCCAAACAGCCGCACAACAGCCAGTGGCCTTGTCTCCTACCGGGCTTAACGCCGCGAGGGTGGCCCACGGCTGTTTAAGAGGCCTCGATGAGGTCACATGCTCCGTCACGTGCTTTAGAAGCTCCGCCTCCTCCAGGAAGTAGAGTGAGATGCTGGAAGCCAGCAAGAGCGTGTCAGGGCTCGCAGTGCTGGCAAAGTAGAACGAGGTTCCCAGCTATAAAATCCGCCATTAGTTCACAGTTATAACACACCCCGTTCGGGCGGCCCACGGCTGTTTAAGAGGCCTCGATGAGGTCACGTGCTCCGTCACGTGCTTTAGAAGCTCCGCCTCCTCCAGGAAGTAGAGTGAGATGCTGGAAGCCAGCAAGAGCGTGTCAGGGCTCGCAGTGCTGGCAAAGTAGAACGAGGTTCCCAGCTATAAAATCCGCCGTTAATTCACAGTTATAACACATGAGAAGCCAGACAATGTGGATACTAAGTAACCCCTCCAGCACCCTATTGTAAGCTAGTGTGTGCTGGGTCCAGAAAGTTACAATTGTAAGTAGAGTCAATTTCACTTTACCGCTCTGGGAAACAGTAGGTTATCCCAGAGAAGTTATTTAAACCTTTGGGAAATCTGAAAGACTTTCCTGTGTCACTGCACTGAAGGTGCTATGTGACACAATGTAAAATATACCACCTATGGAGTTTGTCAGACTCCACAACCAAAAGAAACTGTACAAAATCACATTAAAATACATGAGCGCATGAGGTGAAAAGGGGACTCGCTCTCTCCAGGTAAAAAAAAGTCGACAAAATCCAGAAAAGTGACTAGGGGGGGGGGGTCTAAGGTGGAGAGAATTAACACATTTCTGAGAATTCTCCCCAACAACAGTAAATGGACACAGATGCCCCATTGCACCCAATGCACACAGGAAGAGTCCTAAAGGATCATGCCTTCCCCAAAAACATTTTTCAACAATGCCGTACTGCTACTCATTGCTGCGAACATGCACCAGGAGGGGCTACAATGCTGATTTACAGCTGTGGTGTCTGGAGTACCAGAAGTGGCGACAGGAGACTAGGGGGAGGAGGATGATGCAGGTGGCAAGGAGCAAGAGGCGGTGTGCGGTCATGCCACGCACAAGAGCCACACCATGGACCATCGTGAACACACACACCCTCATCCTGTACCACCTTGACAGGAAGACCATCAGAACGTCTTGCATATATCCAGGAAAACATAGGGAGCATGATCAGCATCAGTACAGCTATACCAGCGCTGGTAAAGCTGGTGTCAGTCCTGCACTTCCTGGCTTCTAGCACGTTCCAGCACTCTTGAGCCAGCTGCATGGCATATCGCAGCTTGCATTAGTCAGTGTTGTGCAGGTACTGGGGGCACTCATGTGCCATGTGAGCCAACACATTGCCCTCCACACCAACCTGGCACAGCGCAATGCCACGAAGGCCCGGGTCCGTGCCTTTGAGGACATGCTTAATGTGGTAGCAACATTGAATTGCATGCATGTGAAGCCGGTTCCCCTCCTACCCCCATGTCGCCTCCGCACACCTCAGAGGTGGTCTACAGGAACCAGAAAGCAGTTACATTCCCTCACTGTCCTGGTGACCTGTGACGCCTGTTAGGAAAGATTTCTTAATTGTGGGTAATTTTCCTTCCATGTGGCAACCCCTAAACTTTTTGCTGTTGTTTTCACCATGATCTAGACTTTGCCAGAGAAGTGCAGCCTTCTGCCGCACTCCTCTGGGCTTTCGCTCCATTCTTACAGGGAAACTGACACGCCCTTAAGACAGTCAGTACCGGGAAACGTTGTTTTCCGTAGTTTCTTTATCATGTTGCAGCTTTTGCGCAACATGGCACAAGAGGGCACTGTAAACTAAGTTACTGCTCTCATGGGTCTCTAGTCTTCTACAGGCCCTAGATACTCTTTGGATTGTAAATGAACGGTGCAAGTGAATCACGGACGGGATTGGTGGCGGCGATAGTTTCTTGTGTTTTTGAGCTCCTTTTGGCGTTTTAAGTGTGTTTCTCGCACTTAGCCCAAAATGGTGGCCTGGCTCCCAAAATGGCCAGACCACGAGGCTCTTTGTCCTGTCCGCTGACCGTCTTGCCCCCTTCACATCCCCCAGGTCGAGCCGACCCGGGGCCTTCCTTATTTGGGCATGTACTTTCCCGTGAAACACAGATGCTTTTGCGGGCTTCTATAGGCCTTGTGTGTGCCTCCAGGATGTGGGCTGGGATGTCTGGTCCCAATACACATCCTGGGCGCCAGAGAGTCTAGGGTGGTGTGAATGCCTGGGACCCCCGTGGTCCGTGATAGGTCCACATATGGTGTGAGTGTTTTATGAGCGGATCTCCCATTGGGTCCCCTCCGTTTTGGCGCCAAGGGAACCGTGGATAAGGGGGCTGGAAACACCACTACCATGTCGATCTCCTGAGTTCTCACGAACAAAGGAATACAGGAGCCAAGTATCCTGCAACCACGAGGCTGAACCGAGGAATCGCTGGTGACCCGCTGAAGGACTGCTCCTCTGCACTGCTGTCGCTTTGTGAACCCCTTTCTACCTCGGATCGAACGAGAAGGCCTGTACTGATACTTCGACCCTTGGAATAGTGGGAACAACTATTCTCGGCATCTTCACCATCTCCTGCACGTAAGCCTTCGGAAGTGTCTCTGGGCCATCCAGCAGACTGACCAGCCTACCAAGGAATCTTCCTCTGTAACCGCCGTCAGGTTGTGTTGTATTACGAGTCCTTGTCACTCTCACACGATTCGTACACTTGGCATTCCCAGGTCTGAAGTGAGTAGTGTACTTTTGGCTGAAATACACCTGGCCGCTCCGTTGCCCTGCTGTGGTAACAAACTGTGCGGGTTCACTGCGTTTGGGACATCCTCAACTTAACTTCTGCTGCTGCGGAATCTACATGATGCCGAGACATCCCCTGCTCATATCTGAACCTGCCTGCACTGAAACTGACGCGGAGAAGCGTGGGTCTGCTTGCATCGGGGACTGGTGAGCAGCATCGCTAGGAACTGGTTGCCCTCCTGCAGGAGCCCATAGCTTTTCCCCGCTGTGTCTAAGAGCACGCTTTTCCGTACTCGCGCTCTGCTTCTGCCCACAGTGGAGGCTGCACTTGAGTCGCAGAGCTCTGTTCATCTTCATTTGTTCACCGAACTAAACTGCCTGATTCCCTCGAAGAGACTCCCCTTTTTGCCTGTTGGCACCAGCGTGTGCAGGTACTTTTGAGCACAAGGCTCCACTCTTCGTAGGGCTTGGACTTCCTTTTAGTTAGGTGCCTCTGAAGGCGGACTGGGTCTAATTATTATTCGCACTGCCTGTTTCCTCCCCATCTAGGTGGTCTACACATTTCGTGCGTCTAACTCGTTAGACTCGTTTGTATTTGTATATATATATTGTATTTGTTTGGTATGTGTTGGTTTACTTGAGTTTTATTGTGATTTCTCGCTACGGTCAATGTTACAAAGGCCTTGTAATAAATGTGTATATATTTTTAATATAACACCTGCTTGGAGTAATGTGTAAGTGTCCTTGCTTTGTGTGCTCATTGCGGGCTTTCAGTCACCCTCACCCCTCTTGAGACCATGTCTTGACCGCCGCGATCGCTACCATGATTGGTCTGGCTTGTCCAGAGGTTACCCTGTTCCAAGAAACTTGCTGGCCTTCTGAACCTCTGCCCCTCCAGGACAGAGTTCAGTAATCCATCTTAACAACGCCAAACTGACCTTTTGCTGCTGTGCCGGGTTCCCAGGATCAACCCACAACGCTGTGATCCTGTGGAACAGCATCCTGCTGGTGTACATAGCGTGTCAGAGGCCAAAGGACCTCATCGTTGGGCGAGCACATGTACAATTCCATCTACCTTGCAGCTTGAGTGACGGGGGGGGGGGAGGTCTAACAATGTAACGAATGAAAGTCCGGAATGCGCACTGCACTTGCAGGATCTACCGGCGCACCCCTAAATTGATGGGCCACAACACTCAGGGGTAGCACATGACTTGAGATGTAGCAGTCACTGAGCAGGCCAATGCAACCCCAACGGAACACCCACACCAAATGCACTCCCGGTACCAGGATGCAACACGCCTTTACCCCATATTGCAAAGGCAGTTTATGATCAGACGTGGCCACCTAGGGTCACCAAATGCTTGTCCTGGGACAACAACTTGAGCAGTTCAATGCGCATTTGAAGACTGTAATGTGAAACACTGTAGCACAATGCGAGATTCGACATGCATGCGCAGACTGACCATTGCATTGCCAACATCATGGGCAATGCCCTTAACGATCAACGCATCTCACACCGGTTTCCCTCCACCTTGTTAGTTGACTCTGGATACCCACTGCTTTCATGGCTGATGACCCCTCTGAGGCATCCCTAGACGCTGCAGGAAGTGGCATACAACTGTACCCATGTGAGGACCGGGGTGGTTATTGAGCGTACCTTTGGTCTCCTGAATGCACGGTTCAGGTGCCTGCACAGGTCTGGTGGTGCCCTCATGCACAGGCCAGAGAAGGTGGGACAGATTGTATTGGCCTGTGAAATGTTGCACAATATCTGCCTCCAGATCTAGACATTCCTCCCCCAGAGGATGATGCTGTACCAGTCGGTCACATGCACCCGCGCATTGAATCCAGGGATGGACTCATGACCCGGCAAGAACTAATTGTGAACTTTTTTCCTGAGATCCCCTCGACCCGGCACTTCCTTGCACCTTACTCTATATCATGCACAATCACAGTAAACACTTGCTTTGAATACATGGAATTTCCAGTCATTGCTTCAAGTGAAAATAATTATTAAACCGAAACGTACCCCCCTGTTTGCCTTTGCAGGTCTGCCTGCAGCTGCTTGGCCTGATGACGGTCCTGGTCCATCACTGTCGGAGGACTGTGTGCCTGTTGGGAAGAGATGAGCATGCTATTTGTATTGTGGGTGTACGACTTCGGCCCTGAATGTCATTCATGCCATATTGTGAGTGCACTACTCCTGTCATGTGGCTTCTCTGGCCTGTTGCCTCTGATGTGTGCATCTACATGTGGGTGGTGTAAGTGTGTATTGTATGTTGCTCTCCGAAGGTAGTATGTTGTGTGTGCGTTGGGCCTACAATTTGTCCTGTCCTCCCTTGACACACTTGTGGGACTGTAGATATTGGCAACAGTGCTTGTGGATGGCTACTTCTACCCGAATCCCCTTGCATGTGTCTTAGATCATGCCATTTGCTGTGTCTGACATGTGTTGGACTCTCTGCCTGGGGGATGCATGCATTTGGATGCAGGAATGGCAGTACCCCCCACCACCCCATCATCATCATCTTGGGTCTCGGCTCCAGCCCCTGCTGTCCCCACACCCTTGATGCCCTCAAGTGCAGAATGGAAGTGCACCTTTCTTCCCAGAACATGAGGGTAATGGGTGACAATGCCTGATGATTCACTCCTGTCGGCAGCGATTTATCTTGCACACCCTAAGTCGTAGGTCGTCCCAGTGCTTGTGGCATTCCCTGGTTATGCACGGTACAGTCCCCACGGCTGTCACAGTCTGCAACCTCACACCATATGGTGTTCTTCCGCTTCTGGCTTGTCTTGCAGTGTCTAGCCCCAAAAAGCTCATCAGCATTCTGGAGTTCTGCCTCGGAGGACTTTGGTTTCCTGGGACAGACATCAGGGACACGTGCCTTACTTTCCTCTGACATGATTTATGCCTCTCCTCACACTGGGTGGCAACAGGATATGTTAGATTGAGTGGATTGTGTTTTTCAAGATGGCCGCCAGCAAGCTTCCCCTTCCGTCAGTAACAGTATTTCCCTCAATTATGGCAGTTTTTGTGATGGTATCTGTATTTCCGGCACATACCTTGTATAGAAATTGTTGCAGTTGCGGGGAATACCGGTGTATTACCTTTACCGGAGGGGGTGTGCGCGCCCGCACACAATTCCGGCAATATGGCCACCAGTAATGGTAATACCGGCACGGCAAGCCGGTATTGCCTCAGTTTTACCTGTGTACTCTTAATGAGCCCCATAGTCTCCAAGGACTGACAGTCTTTGGGACTACTCAGTTTCCCCAAAGAATGAGTTACACGGGCAAGGGAAGTAAACCAGAAGGCTTTCCTTATCTCCAAAGTCAGGTAAGTGTTCAAAACACCAAAAAGAATGATGTCCCATAGAAATCTATGGAGGGAAACTTGCATAAAGGAAGTCTTACATAACACCGTACTTGTGTGATTTTATCTCTGAGACGCACGGAAATATCTGATGAATGTATGCATTGTTAAACGGCTGCTTGGAGCCTAAACCAGGATAGCTTGCATTTGTAACGAGACAAGTTCTAATTGGCTTTTGGACCATATTTTGTCTAAATGAAATCGCAGAGGTTAATTGTGGCGTGAGCCAATGTCTTTTTGAAGCATTTCGACAACATCTGGGTACTAATGTGCTTAATACCGAGAAGCCTCTGGGTATTAAGCACATTATAAATAACATAACATATATCATATCACATGAATGCAACATGGTTTTTAAGTATTAATGGATGATACCTATTTTGCTAATATGATTTCATTGAACCTAGATACACTTTGCATGTTAAGCTAGCAGGATGATTGAATGACCACTATAAATGATTTGGAAACATAGTTTAATTGAGAAACATTTGTTTTAGAAAACCTAATCCCAATGCTGAATTTTAGATGATGCTGTGCAGACAAATTCTTTTTTGTGCAAAGTCCGGAAAAGCATTAATGATTTAATGAAATGTAGTGGGTAAGAATTGCATACACATGGATGCTTAGAGAAACGGAAATGTTTTACTAAGTTAAATCTAAAATTAGTGAGTCCTAGCTTTCTGTGCCAGTGAAAAATTAATGAAAAATGTTATAAGAAATGCACACATGGATGTTCAAGGACATTATTCTCAAGAGTAGCGCAGCGCTGTACAGAGTGTGGGTAGTCAGCATTTGGGCTGGCATTTTTTTAGTAGCGCATTACTTATAGTTGGGGGCTGTGCGTCTGCAGCTCAAATCCTCACTAGAAGGGGGCACTCGGCAGCCATTCTCGAGATCGTCATTGGAGCAAGACCCCTACGTAGAGACGCATCCTGCTGAAGACCCAGGTGTCGTTGGAAGCCAGCCAGCAGTACCTTCTACAACTCTCCCTATGAAGCCCTTCTCCTTTTGATCTCGTGAACACCTTCAGTGCTTTGACCCCCTTGACATGTGGAAGTGTTCAGTTTCAACCCCTGCTTGAAGGCCCTAGCCTGGGAAGCCTTCAGAAGCATCCCATCTCCATACTTTGAGTTAAAAAGCTTCACTTTGGGCACACCAGCTGCATTGGTTGTCCCGAGTTGAGCCTTGGGACTCCAGAGGTTCTTGATGAATGAAACAAGAAGCATCACCCTGCAGACCCATTTCATTGCGCATCCCCCTCAAGATGCGCTCCTGTGAATCAACCCCACAACATGAAGACACTTCCCAGGCTGTCTTGTCCACTAAGCCCGCCTCCACTAGAACAATAGGTTACTTTGTCTCCCGGTGAAGTTCCTTTCTTTGTCTGTGTACCTAGGGTATCACATGGCTAACCAGTTCTGGCTAAAACATGGCAGCAGCGGTGGAACGGCGTATTGTAAGAACTAGTTGAAACAGGTACTATCTAATGGCATCGAGCTGATTTCATTGCCCAATAACCTGAAGATTGATTTAAGTCAACATTTCAGTGTGTCTGCTCAGTCTAAAATAATGGCAACCATCATTACCTGATTCCGCTATGAATGTGGGTGCCTTACACAAAGTGTGCTGAGAGATATATATATTTTTTTAAAATAATGAACACTAGGAACTTGAAGGTATTGCAATGCCAGTGTTCGAATTTATTTCCCCTCTACCTGATTTTCTTTTCTCATGGAAGTCCTCCCCTGGACCTGCCCCCTCCCAAATCTTGTTTCTTATAATACCTGTTATTGGTGCATCATTATATTTGTTATCCATCTTTTAATGTGTTCGAGGACCTGTCCTCGTCCAAAAATCCTATAAGGTTGTCGCCGTAATCCTTCAGTTCAGTAGAGGTATCCAGCTGTCCAGAATGCAACCGAGAACCGTCGACTTCCTTCAATGGAACCACATTACAAAAAACGGTGGCCCAGCAATTTGAGGAACTTCTATGGTGGTCTCTGAGTAAATTAGAGTCCAAGGGGTCAGTAAGCTTACCTATTGCTACCGTCTAATACCACCATTGAGTTTAACAGGCTTAAAGTCTTTACGCTACCTCTCCCTTGCTAGACCGTGAATGGTGTTCTGGTCAAGTAGCCTTCCCTGGGTTCCATGGTTAGATTGGGAGAGGGTCTGCTAAGAACTTTTTTTCAATTGTTATCCAACTTTGAAACCATTGCAAGCTGCTTATTGACTTTGCAAACTCTTGGTCAGTTTCCTAAAAAGGCACCTAGACTCCTGAAGAGAACTATGTTGCCTTCTGTAGAGAACTATGTTGAGACCTGTGACTTTAGGGCAGTAGGTGCCATCTTTTCTACCTCACTAAGCACATTTTAAGGGGTAATCCCTTCATTTCTAACACTTTGTTGGGTGTTTCTTATTTTAACACATTCTCAAATTGTTTACCTCATAATTCTTTTTCACATACTCTGCAGTATTCTAAAACAGATCTTACTGTATTCTCCCCACCGCTCCCGCCCAATGACTTTTAAATCACTCTTGCTTCAGGATCTAGGTCTGCACACAATACTCTAATATAAAAAGGATGTCTATTTTCAGACATGGGACTGGAAAATGACATGCATGATCGCATGATCGCATGATCCTCCCAATACCATTTTTTTAATTACTGCTAAGTCAAACTACCCCATACTTGTGACACCTCAAACTCCTTAACCGACGGCATAGGCCTGTATCAATATGACCAGTTAGGGTATGCCCAACTCAAAAACCTGAGCTTCTCTAGCATGGGATCTGGCATGGATTCACATGCTCGTGAATATTCTCCGCCATCAGGTGGGGAATCCTCGGTAAAAGAAAAACTGTTTCACTTTCACTTACAAAACTATATTCCTCCCATAAACCCAATCACTGTCCTCTGGGGTCATACTGCCCCCAGCCAATGAACGCCCTCTCCCTAAGCCCCTCCTCTGGTAGCTATCTTCAGATTTTTACCACACGCTTCAGTTTTGGGAGTCCTCGAGTTTTGCTCTGCAAGCTACTTCTAGGTTTTTCGCTGAAATGGTTCTATTTTTGTTTCAAAAGAGCCTGTGTGCTCGCCTCTCCATCTGCCGACAGCAGGGATTCATTATTTGTGAAGTTCAGCACCACTCACAGGCGAAGATTGTCGAAGTTTCCAGAAGGTGAAGGTGAGCACCCAAAACAAGTGTCCTCACAAAATACAAAAATAAAGGTAACACGCCCCATCGGGGAATGAGACCACGAGATAAGTTGCAAGGATAACAAACTTTATATAAAATAAAGTATGCAAGCAAAGAACTCGGCTGCACGAGAGCGCTTTGCCGTAAATTACATGGGCAGCACAATCATAAGTTACAATCACGTCATAAGTGACATCTTTGTGTACGGTACAAAATCATAGTGCGGATTGGTGGGCCCGTATGGCAGAGCCTGCTTTATAGGGGATGCCAGGCTGCAATTGGCTCCTGCTTTCCAGTTGATCTGGTGGCATCTGGGTCAGCTGGGCTCATCTCAACGGGGAAAGTCGGGACAAATGTAACACAGGCCTAACTATCTAAGCCAAACAGAAACTGATAATACGAGAATAATGGTGAACATAAAAATCCTTGCATGGAAGGGGTATTTGGGAAAGGTGGGCTAATATATTGGCTTTCTGACCTCTACATTCAGGGCTTCATTGATACAGCGGTCCCGCTCTCATGTGACTCTCCCTGGGGGTTTGATCTACTATTTATGTTCTCTGATACATCATGATACGGACAGATGTGTTTGGCTTTGGAAGGATATACTGCTGTACGGGATTAAGTCTGTGGTGGGTGTTCTGGAATGGTCAATTTGAGGGGGATTCAGATGGTTATCACCATGAAAGAGAGTGGAGGGTCGAGGACTGGTCGGCCCAGGTCTGGCGGGGTTGCGGTTAAGAGGGCATGGGCAGTTTAGTGGAGCTGGATGGGCACTTGTGCTGGGACCCGCTCTGGTCTTGCGCTCTGCAGAGAGCACATTCTGTGGAAGTGATACTAAACAATTGCAACAATAAATGGCTGGACTTTCGTGAGAAAAAGGGGCCATGTCTGGGGCTCTTTGCGAGTTGCTGGGGAAGGGAGAGCTGAGTTTACAGAGGAATGATCTTTGGGCCTAGTAAAAATATGTAGTCTGTTCTAATACAAAATGGTGTCCGTTTTCGGGCTGTGGGCTGCATTTGCGTGTAAATCTGTTATATCATAAGACAATAGGCCTTGGTCGCTGGTCTCTCTCCCCTCCCCCCCTTGGCCTAAATACCTTCACCCAGTATTTCTACGTTCCTCAGCCCTTTTCACTGCTTCGTCCCATGCGGGGGTACCTTTTATGGGCATCCATGCTCTACACACACGTCTTAAATGTTCCCATGTCATGCATATTCTTCAGGGGTACAGGTCATGTAAATACATTCCGCAGCCCGTCCCGGTCAACGCACACTTCGCTGTATTTCTCAAGATCTTGGGGCTTGTTTGATGGTAGAATGGTGGTAATTGTCTACCTTTTCCCCTGTGTGGTATATGGCCACCATGCAATATTTGGACTAAAGTTCACCAGTTTGTACCTGTGCTTCCCTAGTATCATGAGGCATCTTGTTGTTAATATTTTTATTACCAATATCGCACTACTAGAAACGCCCTTTGCACAGCATCTTGAACGCCTCCTTTTCTCATTTTTACACCAGGTTTGTGTAATGCTGCGATCGTGTGTGACACTGTCCAGTTTTCAGCATCTTAAAGTACGAATGTGCAACATAAACTTCCCATCTTTCTGCACACACCACCCTCCATTGCAGTGAGGAGGTCCAGCACATAGCGGTTCTGCCTAGTCATGAGCCGAAGTGCTCTTAATTCCACTTTGATGACGTTGAAGCCCTCTTCAATGTCATTTACCAGCTGGATCAGCTCCCATTTTTTTATTTGCAGCCACTTTGTGTTTGCTCTTGTCTGGACACTGGGCACAAGTGATGCAAAAAATGTCTCTGCTGAGTTGAAAAGTTTGTATTTGTCAGGGATCTGTGCAAGGACGTCGGATGATTTTTGAGATGGGTAGTTTGATGCTCGCTTCCTTCAGGACACATCTTGTTGCCCTTGAGAAAATATGCAAAAGATGGGGGGTGATGCTTCAGTTGGCTGTGATGCCTGTTGGAATCACTGAACCCCCCCCCATGCTCTTCCGGTATTCCCAGCAGTGTGGAATGCAGCATTGCCAATGCACAGTAGCCCCTACAGGATGGTGTGAGGTGCAAATATGCCTGTTTGCCACACACCCAGTAGTAGTACATTAGTGCAGCAGTGCCTTTTCGGAGATCAATAATGAGGGTTTTGTTGCAATGTGTATTAGAACCCATAGATACTTTTCCTTCCCATAGAAACAAAGTTTGTAATTCTTTGTGCTGGACCTTGATCAGTTTTTCAAGAGCGGTGACCCATGTGAGTTTTGTGATATGCTCAGTCCATATTTGCACGTGTGCGTTTTACATCCGTTCTAGTCTTTCCTTCGACAGACCACGTCCTTCAGCTTTGCACATGAATGTTGAATCTCGCCATTTGATTTCTGCGATTGTTGTTCCCTCTATAACCAGGAACGGTTCTTTGAAACATTTTGCACCTTGGGATCCCTTTTCTGCAAATCTTCTCATCTGGCAGAAGAAGCTTAATTCTTACTGTGTGCCTGGAAGGTGCTCTTTATCCTACATAGTGTGAGATGAATGAGACATTGTGCTTATACTAAAGGGGCCTCTTGTGGCACTAAAACCTTGGCCGTCCCAGACAAATGTGGTATCAAGGAACACACATAGCAACTACCATTGGTGGTTCAACTCCCTGAGGCGCTCATATTGGAGTACCACTTGTTCGACTGCCCAGTGTGACTGAAGTCCTCTACTTTGTCTAACCCTAATCCATGATTGGCATCATACTTGTACTGACGTGCCTTTTCCTTTTGCTACGCAAGAGATTGTAGTATCCCTATTGACCTTCAACACAGTCTGTGGCGCATAACTATTTATGTACATTTATGGGTTGCAAACGGTAAATTGAAAAAATACCAGCATTTATGTTTACATCAGGGTCTGTACTCTTACATTCCGTCCCCTTTCCTCCATACTGCATGGGCGTCTCTTCCAAGGGATGGGAGATGGAACCTTTTTCATCAGAAAAAAACCTTCTTCCCCTTTAAATTTAGAAGTGCGCAGGGGGGCGCCACACCTCGTTTCCCTTTTCCGCATTGACAGGAATGGGCCAAATTCACTAATGCTCTTGGATTTGGCTTCGGCCATGTAATTCCACGTGAGGATACTTCTTCTCTTCTGTCTTTTTATCATGCAGGTACTCGGTCCTCAGGCGTCACGCTCCTCCCCGGCACATGTCGACTTCTACAGGATTCAGCAGGTGTCCATCCTGCGATGCACTCTTCCCGACAAAAGACCCCCATACCCTCTGCCTACGATGCCTTGGCCCAGACCACAGCTGGCAAGCTTGTACCGTGTGTGACATGCTTTCCTCGAGGTCTCTGAACAGACTAGCCAGGTGGAGGGGGCTCTTGCAGAGATCGCCTCCAAAGGACCTAAAGGACTTGCTCCATCATCGATCCCGGCCCAAGGTAGGCCTGCTCTTTTTCCAGTGCACCCCACAAGAGAGACTGCTTCCCAAGGACTCGCCCTCACGGGAGGGACCGCTCAGGTCCTTGTACCAGCACAAGTACGGAGCCTGAATCAGCTACTGGCCTTCAAGACGAGGGATCAGTAGATCCTCCCGGTGACGATGCTGAGGGACTGGAAGGTTCTTTTACCGGGTCTTCACCCGAGGGGCTGCGCCCTAGTACCGGCAACATGTCCGAAGGGGCACCTATACACAGTTCTACCGGCAGGTCTGCCGAGGGCGCAAATTGCCTACTAGGCCTCGGCCTGAGGAACCGGGTAGGTCCCATGATCCACACTCAAGAGTCCTGGACAGGGTGGGGCCCAGTGAGCCGAGCAACACGATGCAGGCATGTGGAAGGCAGCTCGACAAAATGGCCGCTGTGCCAGAAAATCCAGACATCCGGCCGATGCCGCTCCAGGGAAGGCAGCAGGTTGGAGGATCGTGTGTCAAGGTGGGACTGGTATCAACCATGTATGTGGCCAACAGCTTACCCTTCCTTTGTGCAAGGCAGGTTCCCGCTGTGTCCATATGGGCAGGGCACGCAACGGCTCCAGCAGCCCCTCGCTAGCCCGTCAATATCGCCCTCAACCAATCTGGCCTGTGAGGACAGGTTCTTTGAATGGTTCCTCGGGCTCATGAAATCTCGTCAATGGGGGACATACTCTGGGATGTGCTGCCGCCAATGGCTCCGGCGCCGCAGGCTCTGATGCAAACGCCCCTGGCCCCTGCTTGGCCTCCTGTCCAGGCGGTTCCGTAACAGCCTCCGACTCCGGTCTCCACACCGCAGCCCCCGGCTCCTAACTCACCTCCTCCGGTCCCTGACCAACAGGACCCACAGGCAGACAAAGATGAGGAAGAGGACCCCAACATGCATCTTCAGCCAAGGCCTTCCACAAACGTCTGGCAGGGCTGGCAGAGTACTTTTGCCTTCCTCAACCTGAGGTCAAGCAACCAGATGAAGCGGTCCTCGCAGAAGTCCTCACACTACGTCCTGTGACCAGAACGGGGATCCCGATGCAGAAGGACGTAATTGCCTTGGCCAAAAGGGTTGGCTCAAGCCCCACTCAGTCCAGCCGGTGAACAAACACCTGGATGCCAAGTACAGGAAGATGTAGGGGGAAACACTCTTGCTATTGGCCCATCCTCGGCCACACTCATCTGTTATTGCTGCAGCATCACTATACTACAAGCCTCAGTCGACGTCCACCACCTCCTCAGCGGCGCAGCTTGGGAAGGAGAAGATCTTGGACGAAGACGGGAAGAAGCTGTATTCCAACGTGCCCTTGCACCTTCGTCAAACCAACGTGGATGCCATGCTGGCAGCCGTTAACCAGAGGCTCTGGCAGGAAATTGCACATATCTTCCCAGAGCTTCCGGAACAGTCAATCACGATTGAAGGTGGGATTAGCAGAGGCCAAGATGGTGGCGCAAGACGACATTGAGTCCGCCGTGGCCCATATTGATTCCTCTGGCCGTGCCATCTGCATTGTTACGGACGTGAGAAGAATGGCCTGGCTCCGTGCTACGAAATTCAACCCAGATGTCCAGGATCACATCTTAGATCTTCCGTTCGAAGGGGGTGACCTCTTCCACTCCACAACGGACGAGGAGCTGGACAAAAAAGAAAAACATCTCACAAAGGGCCTAATTTTTATCCATCTTGACAAAGACCACGCCCAAAACGTGCACCCAGTCGCAGCAACGTTCGGACAAGGGGATGTACATACAGAGGGTTCTGCGGCTTCTAAGAGCAGAGGGCCAGGCAGCCTGACAGTTCGCCAACTCAACAATCAGCGCAAAGAGGGCCTGGGAGGAGAGTAAGGGCTTTTCCAGTCTCCCTCCTCTGCAACAGCCTCTGAGGGAAAGACATGACACGCCCCTCAGGGTCCACGTGTCTCCAGTGGGGGGGGCAGGCTTTCTCTCCACTGACATTTCTGGCGCCAGAATTTTGCGGGCCCCTGGATCCTCTGTAGTATCCACAGGGTACCACCTCCCTATCCCAGCCTCTCCTCCCTCCCTCCTCCCCTCCTCTTCCACAGGTTGGGACAGCAACTCTTTTGGCATAGATCCGGTCGCTCGTTCAGAGCCAGGCAGTGGAGTAAGTCCCAGCCTCCCAGCGAGGCTTGGGCTTTTACTCCAGGATTTTCGCCATTCAGAAGAAGAACCAGGTGGGCCTGAGAGTTGTACTGGACCTTTTCACCCTCAACCTCTCCCTTTCTCTAGCAAAATTCAAGATGGTTACGCCAGCTTTGATAGCAGAGACTTTGTGCAAGGGAGACTGGATTTGCTCCCTGGATCTGAAGGACACATACCTACACGTTCCGATCTGGCAGCCGCATCATTCTTTTCTACGATTAAGAATCATGGGCTACCACCTCCAATACAAGGTGCTTCCTTTCGGCCTAAACTCTGCCCCCAGCATCTTTGCCAGGCTGATGAACAGTGTGGGCGGCCCTCCTCAGGTCGCAGGGCCACCACATCTCCCGTACCTCAACAACTGGCTCGTCAGGGCATCATCCTTGGAAGCAGTGCACCATACTTCCCACGCTTTTATGAACAAATTGCATGAGCTGGGTTCCTCACTCCACCTCAAGAAGTCGCTGCTGCAGCCCATGCAGAGACTGACCTTTTTGGGGCTCATTTGGGATATGTGCTCTGAGAGATTTTTTCGTCCGGGGGACAAGATCACGGCCCTCAAAAGGACAACCGCG
Source organism: Ambystoma mexicanum (assembly GCF_040938575.1). Classification (NCBI taxonomy): domain Eukaryota; kingdom Metazoa; phylum Chordata; class Amphibia; order Caudata; family Ambystomatidae; genus Ambystoma; species Ambystoma mexicanum. The sequence continues at coordinate 105,818,317 of NC_090938.1, read as the reverse complement.
CACTTCCTCAGCAGAGATGTGACCTTGGCCTGGTGGTACCAACACCTACTGGGTCTCATGGCAGCAGTCCTCTTGGCCGTCCCCCATACAAGACTCGGGAAGAGGAAGATACAGAGGCACTTTGCAGCCTCTTGGAACCAGGAGTGGGGCTCTCAATCAGCGATGATCAGCGTTCCTCCATCACTTCACCCGGACCTCACATGGTGATCCAGGGACTGCAATCTTCGGCTGGGCAAGCCTTTCTGGCAACCTACCCCACAGGTCACCATCACCACTGATCTCTTTCTCCTTCTCTTTCTTTTTCTCTCCTTCTTTCTCCCTCTCTTTCCCTCTCTTTCCCTCTCTTTCCCTCTCTTTCCCTCTCTTTCCCTCTTTCCCTCTCTTTCCCTCTCTTTCCCTCTCTTTCCCTCTCTTTCCCTCTCTTTCCCTCTCTTTCCCTCTTTCCCTCTCTTTCCCTCTCTTTCCCTCTCTTTCCCTCTCTTTCCCTCTCTTTCCCTCTCTTTCCCTCTCTTTCCCTCTCTTTCCCTAACGCTCACCTGATTCCCGCAGAGGCGCCGGTCTTGACTGGGTGAATGCCGTATCTTCAAAGGTGATGTGTAACACACGGTTGGCTCTTTGGGCTGGACCTCTGTGCACTGTATGTCTGACTCGAAAATATGGGATTTATGAACTGGGGTTATTGGGTGCCTCTCTCCTCTTCCCTTTCTCTTCTCCTGTAGAACCCCAAAGGTTAACGCCCTCACCTTAGGTAAGTGAACGCCGAGCTCTCCATCTGCCTCGGGGCAGGGTGCCGTAACCAGTTTCTTCACTGGATAAGGGTGCAGGCCTCTTGACCTCAGAGGACTGCTGTCCCATGTTAACTGCACGAACGGTAAGTTCTGGGCACTTCAAATGTCTTAAAAGTCTTTTGTAATGATATCTCTTGTTTTGCAGGGTTCCGGCGATGGAGGATGGCGGGCTGATGAGAGTTGAGGATCGAACCCGCGTGAGGAATAGAAGCGCCTGGAAGCACGTAAGTAAGCACTTGTAGCCTGCTTCACGATGCGCACCAACTGTCCCTTTTATCTTGCAGGTACAAGTTTGGAGCTTTAGAGAAGCTGAAGGGTGCTGGAATACCCAATGGATTCGGCGTGGGAAGGAGGAATGGTACGTGAGTAATAAAGTTGCCCAATGTCTTTAAACGCACCTTCTTTTGTCTTTCAGATGCGGGATGCAGCGCCGAAGGCCTCCGGAGCGTGCGAAGAGCTGGTAAGCTTTTGTCTTTCAGATGCCAGAATGCAGTGCGAAGACCTCCGGAGCATGCGAAGAGTAGGTAAGCCTTTGTCTTTCAGATGCCGGAATGCAGCGCGAGGCGTTGGTGACAGCCGATGGACCAGATAAGAGATGTGCTGCCACTGAAGACCGTAGTGCTAACCTGTTCTTTCTTTGTCTTTACAGGTGCTGCTGAAGACTGGATTCCAGGATGGTAAGCCTTTGTTCCCTTAGGCCCAGGATCAGAAGCAGAAGACACGATGAGCGTTCTGCTGCAGAGAATGCAGAATAACACAAAGCAAGATTCATCCATCGGGTGTGGTTTAAATAGCCTCCTGTAGTGCTTAGGTGTCTCCTTCCACAGCCACGCCTAGGTAAGAAAAGAGTTCCTGCTTTCCAGAAGAGTTCCAGTGTTCTGAACCTAGGGAGTGGCTCCTGCCCCACCCAACAGGAAAAGTAGTCCCAAACAGAAGAGGATCAGGGGTTCAACTGGCAGGTAAGTAAGCAGCATGGTCTGCTGCAGGTAAGTCCACCCAAGCATTATGAGCCCGGCGCTTCCAGCACTGGGACTGGGCATCTTTATGAGCCTGGTGCCACTGGCGCCAGGACAGGGTCCAAAAGGTCCCAATTGGGACTGGCTGGCACTCGGAACCGGGGTTATGGGTCTGCTTCCAAGGGAGTCGGGCAAGTCCTGATCTTTTGGAAGCAGAGATCATGACTCTTTCCCCCTCTTTCCCCCTCTTTCCCCCTCTTTCCCCCTCTTTCCCCCTCTTTCCCTCTCTTTCTGGGAGGGGGGGGGCCACCCTGGACAACCACTGCGTCCATGGTACCTGGACCCAGAAGAAGTACCACATCAATTGACTGGAACGGAAGGCGATCTGGCTGGTGCTCAGAGCTTTCTTTCCGATTATCGAGGGCAAGGTCGTCCTCATACTCCTACGTCCCGTCCCCATTCCTCTGTCCCGTGGGACGGGACCGGAGCACTTTGAAAAAGCATCACATTTTTAAAAAACATTTTTTGTCCTTTTTAAGAGGGGTACCGCACGCGGCTGTAATCCCGCCATCCTTAGCTCCGCCCAGCGCATCGCCCATCAGTCCTTTTCTCTGCTTGCTCTTTCAGCTAGACTTTCCAAATTTTTCTTCCCGTCAGCGACGCTTCGCTAGGGCGGATACCCATCCTCTTTGCTTAGTGTTTGGGTCCGGACCACTGGTGGGACTCTTGTTTTTATTGCGACTCCCTTTCGGTCCGGGCGCTTCAATGTCTTTTAGAGTGGAGGGAGGAGGTGTTTCACCGTACTCCCCCGGCACATTTTCAAACTTTCATCGCCAAGTGAGTTTTTACTTTTTAGAGCACCCCAGCCGGGGGACTCTTTCCCGGGGTTTTCCCGGTCTGGGAGGAGCATCAAAAGCTCTATTGCCGGGGCTTGCCTTGAGGTGCCTTTTAGGCCTAAAAAGTGTACCAGTGTTTTCTCCGAGGGCCTCCGTGTCACCGGATTACATTCAGAGGCCCCTCCTGTGGGGGCTGTTTGTGGGCCCAGTTCTACTGAGGCATCGGGTACTGGAGCTTGCTTCGAGGTCTCCTTGATTGGAGCTTCCCTTAAAAACACTGGGGTACACCCTAAGGCCTCGGTTGAGGTTGTTCATACCGAACAGAAATTCAAGGCCCGACTTGAAGAGACTTTTACCGGACTCGGGTCCGAGGTCCCTCGTTTAGAGGAGAAGGTGACCAACAATTATGAGAGGCCTGTTGAGGTCTTGACGGTGAGGTGTTCCTCATCGTTCCCACTTTTGCGGTGGCTCCAGATCTGTTGAGGGGGCAAGGAGTGAGGTTTTGAACTGTAATTCTTCCTTTACCGGCAGTGCCCAGGTCCTTCGTTTGAAGGCTAGTTTGGCTGTTAGCATGTCACAAACATCCTAGGCCACACAGTACCAGCTTGGCCGAGGTTCCTTGTGTTAAGGATAAAATGAAGACCCCTGACCCACCTGTGGGGACCCCTGGCTCACTTTTACACGTGTCGCAGTTCTCAGGTGCCAACAAAATGGCGGCTGTTCCCGCCAAGACCACGGTGGCCATTTTGGATACATCCCTTACGACTACGCTATCGGCCCTAGGTGTAGGGGGTGGTTTTTCGGGTGAACATCGGTTTTCATGTGCACATCCGTTTCGTCCAGTTTGACTGGAATGCTCGGATGCCCTTACCGCACAATGTCTCGCTTCCTGCGTCATCGGCACCCTTGATTTATGTGGACACCAGTGGGGAAGGGCCGTCTTGGCAACCCTCTCCCTTGCGTCCCTGGAATTACACCTCATGAGAGGCCTCCTCCGGTCTCACCTAAATCTATTTTTTGGCAAGTTTCAAAAACATATGCCTTCCGACCCCATGAAGGAGTATTTTCGAGGCTTGTTTAGGGAGATATGCCCGCGTGCACTGTCGATCCCAGCTGCGGTTGCTGTGGTTCCGCCGACGCCGCCTTTACCTGCGCTGCCTCCCCCGACTCTTTCATCCTTGCCTCCGTTGTCCTCAGTGGACAAGCCCATTGTGGTGCCTGATGCAACTCAGCCTGATCCAGACCTGTCGGACGACGCACAGGGCAATCGGGACGGCAAAGACCAGTCCCGCTCTATCAGAGCCTTTCACGACCGGGTGCTGGACATGTCTGTTGGATGTTCCAGTAACCAAGGCACCCACTCCGCAGGAGGGTGTGCTTTTGTGGGTGTTCACCTTGTCCCCTTCGGAGCATTCCGGCTTGCTCTTGCAGAAGGACGTTTTGACAGAGGGCTGTAAAGTCTGGGAGAACCCACACTCTGGACTGTTTGTCAACAAGAAAATTGACATGCGCTATATGCTCCATTCTTCGCAAGAGGTGGCCTTAGCATCTAGTCCGCCCCCCTCCTCCACGGTAGTGGCTGTGGCTAATTGGCAATCCAGACCTGCCGCATCCTCTTCTACGACGGCTACAAAGGTTCTGAGCAAAGAGGACAAGCTTCTTGACTCCCTTGCGAGGAAGATTTTCGCTAACTCAGCCCTGCAGCTGCGTCAAGCCAATGCAGAACTGGTGTTAGTGGGGGCGAATATGAAAATGTGGGAAGGTCTGTCGGAGTTTGAGGAGTTTATTCCCGCTGAAAAGCTTGAAGATTTCAAAGCAGGATTGTCGGATGCCAGAGTCCTGGCACAGAATCTGCTGGAGGCTGCGGTGCATCATGTCGACGCCTCGGCCCGGGGACTTGTGCTTGGCGTCGATACCTCTCATCAGGCTTGGCTACTTGCCACCAAGTTCTCTAAAGAGGTGCAGGATAAGGATTTGGACCTGCCTTTTGATGGCAAAGAGCTCTTTCATTCTACAACAGATGTGGAGCTGACCAAGACTAAGGACAGCACTCAGACCGCCAAGTCCTTGTCTGTCCTGGTAAAACCACCTTTCAGGATACAGATGGTTGTCGCAGCCTCGGCCTTCCTCTGGTTTCGGGGGTTTTCTAGATCTGAAATCCCACAGGGTTGACACCCCTTTGGGAAATTCCTGCCGAAGGCAGCAACGGAGTCGGTTTTTCTCCCGCTCCTCAGCCGCCTCCTCAGGATCAGGTGGTGCCGCCACCGAGAAACCAGCTAAATGAGGGTTTTCTGCGCTCGCACGAGACCCCGGTGGGAGGACGCATTGCGTCTCATTGGGAGGCGTGGCAGACCATCACCAAGGACCAGTGGGTCTTGTCAGTCGCTCGGGCGGGCTTCCACTTCCCCCTTCCCCACCCATCAATCCTTCTTTCCAGCAGTCAGGGTCGCCCTCCCTTAGAGCCGAGATTCAGAAATTACTGGATCTGAGAGCGGTGGAACCCGTTCCCCTAGGGTAGCGAGGGGAGGGCTTCTACTCCCGGCTGTTCACGGTGCCAAAATCCAACCAGGCTGGCCTGCGCACCATCCTAGACCTTTCCCAGTTCATTCTTTTTCTACCCCAAGAGAAATTCATAAAGTCCTTTTTGCAGAAGGGCGATTGGCTCAGCGTGGTGGACCTTCAGGATGCGTACATGCATATTCTGATCTGGAATCCACACCGGAGATGCCTACGTTTTTCAGTGGGGGAGGAGCACTTCCATTTCCGAGTGCTCCCCTTTTGCCTCAGCTCGGCACCGCGTGTCATTACGAAGATGTCGGTTATCGCAGCTTAGCTTCGGCTTCAGGGTATCCACGTGTATTCGTATTTGGACGATTGGCTGTTGCGCAGTCCTCGCCTGCTGAGAGCCTCGAGCAATCTTCAGTCTCTCCTCCAGCTCCTGTTCCACCTTGGGCTGTCGGTGAACTGGCGGAAATCTTCCATGATGGTCTCTCAGGACTGGACTTTCCTGGGTTTTCGTTGGAACACGATCGACTGCAGAGTCTATCTGACTGGGGACAGAATGGCAGATCTGTTGGCCACGTGTCGGATGTTTGCGCAGTCGGAGAGCATGTCGGCCTGGTGGTTCGAGGCTTCTGGGCCTCATGGCCTCGTGTGTTTTGGCTCTGACTCTTGCTCAGCTCAAGATGAGGCGGATGCAGATGGCTCTTCGGAGTTCTTGGCGTCAGGCTGTGGATCCAGACTCCAAGATAATATCTATTCTGGCTTTCATGAGGATGGACCTAGCGTGGTGGTCTTCTCTCGGCAACCTGTCGGCGGGCGTGGGTTTTCAAGACTCCGCTCCGATGATGACAATCACAACTGACTCCTCCTTTCTGGGGTGGGGTGTGATGTTGGATCTTCTTCAGGTCTCCGACCACTGGTCACCCCAAGACAAACTCCTTCACATAAATCATCTGGAGCTTCTGGCAATCTTTTTGGCGCACAGGCCGCTCATCGCCAACAAAGTGGTTCGTGTCCGCACGGACAATGTGGTGTCCATGTTTTACATCACCAAGCGGGGGGGGGGCCACCAAGTCTCCTCCTCCTTGTGGATCTTGCCATTCAGATTTGGGAATGGGTGGTTCAGCATGGCGTCTGGCTGGTAGCAGTACACATTCCAGGCCAGCTGAACGTCACCGCAGATGCCCTCAGCCGACGGACGATGGTCAGCTTCGAGTGGGAATTGAAAGCAGAGGTCCTCTTACAGATATTCCTCTGTTGGGTCACTCTGAAAGTGGACCTCTTTGCAACATCGTCAAACAAGAAACTTCCTCTGTATGCCTCCAGAAATGGGCTTGGAGCCTCCTCTCTGGGAGATGCTCTCGAGATTCCTTGGCACAACATGAGGGCCTACTCTTTTCCACCTCTGCCTCTGATTCATCGGATGATTTGCAAGCTGAGGAACAGTGTGAATTCTCTTCTGCTCATAGCTCCGTGGTGGCCGGCCAGGTTCTGGTTTTCAGAGCTTCAACACCTGTCGGTGTGTGCACCGATCAGGCTTCCGTTGGTTCCCAATCTGCTTCACCAGAGGGATCAGCAGCTGTGGCACCCCTTCCCACAATCGTTCAGCTTGGCGGCATGTGCCGGAGTTCAGATCGTTAGAACATCTCAATCTGTCTGCTGACAACGTGCGCATTATCCAGGAAGCCCTCGACGAGGTCTCAGTACAGAAGTAAATGGCTTTGGTTCTGTCACTGGTGCTTAGCCAAACAGCTGGACCCCAGGATGGCTATGATTGGCACGGTGCTGTCCTTCGTCTCTCACCTAGCAGAGTCGGGCATTCATGTCCTGGAATGCAGGACTTATCTTTCGGCTGTGGCCGCCTATCTATCCACAGACCAATGCTCTTTTTCACTGTCAAATCAAGTGGTTAAGAGGCACTTCGCGGGTCTAATGCGTCTTTACCCTCCTGTTCGCAATCTGCATCCCACGTGGGATCTGAACGTGCCATAAGCCTTTCGAACCAATGGCGACGGTAGATCTTAAGCACCTTTCGTGGAAGGGGTCTTTCTTGGTCGCCGTTACTTCGGCAAGACGTGTGAATGAGATCCAAGCCTTGTCGGTGGAGCATCCCTTCTTGGTTTTCCACAAGGATAAGTTAGTCCTAAGGACAAATCCTTCTTTTCTACCAAAGGTGGTTTGATTTCTATCTAAATCAGTCAATCTCCCCGCCTGTCTTTTTTCCAAACCCGGCTTCGGAAACTGAAAGGGTTTTGCATTGCTTGGATGTTGGAAGAGCTCTTAAGTTCTATCTGGACGGTCATCTGAATTTAGGAGTTCTCAACTATTTGTGACCTTTGGTAATCCGCAAGATAAGCATGCCTCCAAAGCGACTAGCTGTCACGACCCGTGACCCAAACCCCCACTGGCATGGTCACATGCCAGATAGGGTTAAGACTCAAGGTTCACTTGGGGCCCCAAGGGCCTTGCACTATCCTCATGGACTCCCCTGGAGTCAGTCCTGGCGCCTTTGGCGCCAGGCTCATGTTCAGATTGGAACGCTGTCTTGAAGGGAATACTTTTTCATTGGAGGCCTGCAGCCAACATGGAGGCACCCACACAGCCTAGTTCCTAGAACCAGACTGTGCGGTGCAGTGTTTTGGATGTGGTAGCCCCGGACAACTTTACCTGGACTAATTTACTAATGGGCTATATAAACCACACCCAAGTTGCAGAACGTGCTTCGCGTTATTCTGCAGCCAGCGTGTCCAGAGACCAGAATCCAGTGATCCTTGAACAGCGGACCTGCAGAGGAGACAAAAGAACATCATTAGCAGTCTCTGCTTACCTGCAACTTTCCATCCGTCGATTATCCGTCTTCCTGCTGCTCGCGGGCTTCCATCCAGTCGGCAGCATCATCGGGACACCACGCACGCACCGGAACGAAGCACCTGGAGGGAAAGAGTAAGAAGGACAACGTTAAAACAGGTTACTCACGGCCTTTACGGCAGTAATCATGAGAACACCACCTGGCTGGGCATTTCTTGGCCGGCTCTGCTCCGGAAATCTTCATACGCCCAGAAAGACCATCGCGACCTGAAAAGTGATAAAGAATACAGGTTAGCAAAAGAAGACATTACCGCGCCACACTTCGCGCTTAACCTAACATCCATCATACGCTCCTGTGTCCATCATCCTGGTAGGAGCCCGATCCAAGCTGCGCATCCACCGACCCTCCGTGCACCTAATGGGGAATAAATAAGGAAAAGACATTAATCGCAAGAAAGGAAAGCAAGGACATTTTAAGACTGCTATAACCAGACTTATCTCCTTAAAGACACTTGAATGGGTTAGCACCGTGAAGTTAACTCGGTGGCTCAAACCCGCAGAAAACTACACGCCCCTGCACAGAAGGCAGGACGGAGAGCATGCCAGACGTCACAACAAGGTGAGGAGTGGGCCATCAGATCGAATCCAGGGGGGAAGAAACGAAATCTGTTCCTAAGTCCAGTCCTCCTGTGTTTTCAGGCCCGACCTCCATAGAAGGCACCATCCGGAATCGGGAAGGGTCCAGGGGGAATCCGGCGACCAGGGCATAAGGGCGTCCCCGTGGATACCAGGTGAGCGTAACACTATCTCCAGATGGATTGCTACCTGTATTACGGAGTCTTACACTGTTCAGGGTCTCCAGCCTCCCAAAGGGATTCATGCACATCTGGTACGGGGCAAGGCAGCTGCTGTTGACTTTCAAAAGTATGTCCCCTGGGAAACCATCGCTAAAGTGGCTACTTGGGCCTCCCCATCGGCTTTTTGTAAACATTACTGTTTGGACCTGTGTTCCAGATCTGATGCTCAGTTTGGCCAGGCTGTGATGAAAAACCTTTTTCAGTTGGGGGTTCCAATCCACCCGTAGTTCATGTGAGGAATGCTTGGGAATCTCCCATAAGTATGGAGGAAAGGGGACAGGACGTAGGAGTATAAGGTTACTCACAGTAGTGACCACCTTACTCATAGTCCATTGTCCCCTTTCCTCCATACACCCGCCGTCCTCTCTAATAAGGTTCCTCTATTATTGCTTAAAGGTCTCTGACCTGGCTATAGAAAAGGACTCATGTGTGATGCGCTGGGTGGAGCTAAGGAGGGCGGGGTTACAGCCGCATGCAGTACCCCACGTAAAGAGAGGAAGGTAATTTCCTTTCTTTTAAACATGTGATGCTTTTTCAAAGTGCTCCGGTCCCGTCCCACAGGATGGAGGAATGTCCCATAAGTATGGAGGAAAGAGGATTATGGACTAGGAGTAAGGTGGTCACTACGGTGAGTAACCTTATTTTCAGACCGACAACTCGACAAGCATGTTCTATGTCGGGAAGCAGGGAGGTATCAGATACCTCGCCCCGTCAGTCAGCATGTGGGAATGGGCTCTGGAGAACATCTATCTCACGGCTGTCCACCTGCTGGGGGAATCCATCATGGAGGCAGGCAGGCTCCGTAGATTGGGTGCGGACAACTAAGAGTGGCAGTTAAATGACCTAGTACTGCAGGAAATCTTCTACAAATGGACACCCCCCAGGTGGACCTCTTTGCCTCCTGGGACAACAGGAAGTGCCAACTGTTCACTTCCTGGAAGGGTCAGGGCTCAGGCTCCCTGGGCGATGCATTCCAGATTCAGTGGGACGGAATGACAGCATACGCCTTCCCGCTCACACCACTGATACACAGGGTAATATGCAAGATCAAGGAATCTCGCCACCTCAGCATCATCCTAATAGTACCATGGTGGCCGGCCAGGCCATGATTCTTGGAGCTGTTCAGCCTCGAAGAGGCTTCCAATTCGCCTCCCTATTGGCCCGGAACATCTTCTGGTGCAGCAGGGGGGCAGGGTCATCCACCACGCGCCACAGAAACTAGCCCTCACAGCGTGGTTCCTGAACATGTCACGCTAGGTCACCTCAGTTTTTCCCAGGCTTATCTAGAGATCATACGGGGCACCAGGAGCAAGTCTACCAGGACTCAATATAAGAGCAAATGAACCAGGTTCTGCCACTGGGCAGGTTCTAAGGATATCAACCCCCTTGCATGTACCTTAGACGATGTGCTCTCCTTCTCGGCGCACGTCGCCCACCCAGGCGTGCATGTGGACACTTTCCGCACGCACTTGGCAGCCATTGGGGCTTATAGAAACTCTGAGGAGATCTTTTCCTCTTCCAACCCGATTGTCAGGAAACATTTGACTGGACTTGCCAGACTCTACCCGCCCATCAAGAGGCCACACCCCGTGTGGAACCTCACCATAGTTCTGGGTGCCCGTTGCACAAACCATTTGAACCAATGGGGTCCGCTGACATCAGGCTGGTCACCATTAAGACAGCCTTGCTAGTGGGCCTCGGCTCGCAGAATTGGCAAAATCCAGGCGCTGTCGCCTCAGAGCCATATACTACTTTTCACAGGGCTAAAGTAGTCCTGTGGACACAACCAGCATTCTTGCCCAAGGTGCCTTCCGCATTCCATCGGAACAAAGAAATGGTGCTACCTACGTTTTTTGCAGAGCCCAAAGATGAGGCACAGAGTTCTGCACTGCCTTGATGTTAGGTGTGCCCTGAAATTCTACTTGGACAGGACCAAGGGCATCCGTAAATCAGATGACTTTTTGTCACCTTAGGCGGATCAAGACTGGGGTATCGGGCCTCTAAGGCCTCCATAGCCCATTGGATGGTCTCGGCCATCAAAGAAGCTTATGAGGGACAGCATAAGCCACTGCCAGCCAACATGCATGCCCATGCGATCAGAGCCACGGCAACGGCCATCGCTTTCCAGCGGCATGTCCCCTGGCAAGTCCTAAACTGGGGGTGGCCACATGGGCCAAGCCTTTGGCTTTCTGCAAGCACTACTGTTTGGATGCCGGTTCTAGATCAGATGCGGCTTCCGGACAGGCGGTTCTTAGAAACCTGTTTCCTTAAGAAGGGTCTCCTCGCCACCCTGGGGCTACACTCAGTTGTAATCGCCCATGCAGTATGGAGGAAAGGGGATGGGACGTAAGAGTAATTATAAGTTACTCACCATAGTGACTAACTTGCTATCCCCTTTCCTCCATACGTCCCACCAGCCTCCCCCCTAAGAAAGCTGGTGTCATTAGGCAATGTTCATCTATTGTCGACGGGGACTGAGGTGTGGCGCCAGAGGGCGGAGTCAGGGCAGCGCATTCTCCCAGGGCCAAACCCCTGCGCGCCTCTAAAGGGGAAGACGTTTTTTTTTCCTGGTGAAAAAGGTTCTGTCTCACGTCCCTTGGAAGGGACGCCCATGCAGTATGGAGGAAAGGGGACTAAGCGTGCGTTAGTCACTACGGTGAGTAACTTATAATTATTTGACTGCCAGTATGCCATAGTGGGGGAGGAACTTGATATTCTATGAGGGATGGTGCTAGGGAGCATACTATACATTTCATTAAGACTTGAGGTAGACAATATGTTAGGTTGTGAGGTAGCTTGCAGAACCGTAAACATGGTAAGGGGCGGCAATGTGACATTTTCTGAATCAGATAAAGTTTGTTTCATTATTTACAAATGCTCTGGGGTCACTCTTATATTTTTGTGCAGAATAGTGAGGTTCAAAAGCGTTTTATTATCCCATGTTAGTTTTACCCCCTCCCACCTTTTTTTATATGGGCCCGCAAATAAAAGATTCTCCCCATTATATTCCTAAAACAATCCTCACTATTAACACAATTGCAACAACATTAACACCACAATCATACCTATATGCTCTAGTAGCGCTTATCCTATTCCTACCGCAATCTAACTTATTTTTATTTAGTGGTGCGAGTTCCAACATGGTTACACCTATGAAAAAGGGAAAAAATGGTGCAAGCATTAATAAAGTTTTAGACAGGACTAGACCTAAGGGTGAGAATGGAGCGTGAGAGCACTTATGTACAATAATATTACATTTTAGCACTTCATGGTACTCTTTATATTTACATGGTTGCCTTCTCTTTCAGTAACCTTTTTTTAGGTACTGCAGCATGTCTCTCACTGTTGTCCAGTGTTTCTGGTGCTACATTGTCGTGTGCTTTTCTGACGTCTGAGAGGTGGATCCAGTACCTTAATCCCTTTACTTTGATAGCTAGGGGGGTACAATACAACACCTCCTAGGGTCCATGGAATCTTGGCGAGTTCCATTTTTGCACAAAACTCTGTACATATACCAGCTCTCCTGGGATTAGTGGTTGAGCAGGGCTGTCTGATGCTGTGGTTGTTGTAGCTGTCTCACTGTCTCTTATGAACGGAAGGGCAATTTGTTTGGCAATGCATCTTACTGCACGTGTGAGCTGTGTCAAGAATTCTTTAAATTCTTCTCCTAGTACAGTTGTTGTTTTGTGTGCATCAGATACTCTTCTTACTGGCGACAAGGGTGTTTGCATGCATCTGCCAGTTCCCATTTTATGGTGGGGACAGGTGGTAGTCTTTGCTTGGGTGATTGCAGAGCTGGAAAAGGGCCAAGGACAAGCAGTACACCCAATTCTTTGTAGAGAGTGACATAGTTTAAATTACCTACTTTTAAGGAGGCCGTTGAATTTTCTTGACAATTCCGTTTGCTTGTTGGTGATAAATCGAGCACATTTTGTGTTTTATGCCTAGCAATGCTGTCACTTCTTTGAACAGGTCGTTGACTAAGTGTTGAGTTGTCAGATCGTATGACATCACATATCCCCCAACAAGGGAACACCTCTCTGACATGGAACTTGGCAGCACACTTCGTGTCTGAATTTGCACAAGGTCCTTCTTCCACCCATCTCGAGAAGGGACAAACCATTACAATCTGGTATCTGGCTCCGTTACATCTCTCTCCCATGACTGCATAATCAATGTGCAGCTCACGGAAGGGGCCTTCAGGGTGGGGCAATGTTATTGTGTTCTGAGAGTCCATTCCTGAATTGAATACTTGACATGTGTGCTCAATCACCATCTTGTTAAGGTACTCTTGGAGATTTGGGATAAACCAATCTTCCTGGAGATTGGCTGCTATGTGCTGCTTTGAAGTGTGTGCCAGGAAGTGCAATTGTTCAAACGCCACATGCAGTAGTTCTACAGGCATAACAACTTTCCCTGTCATGCCCTCTCTCCACAAAACATCAGTGGGCGACTGTGTGCATCCTCTTTTGGCCCATAATGCCTGCTCTTCTGGTGGGGCTGTCTTTTGTAATTTGATTATCTGTACACTGGGTAGAGTTGTAACTGTCTTGTTTTTGCTCATCTTGTTTGCTCAATAATACGCATTCAGTACTCGTGTGTACGGGGAGTTAGGCTGCCTCTTTGGCTGCTGTATCTGCAGCTGAATTTCCCAAAGAGATTTCGTCATTATGTGTATGTGCCTGGCATTTCACTAGGGCACTACAGAGGGTTCTGCGAGGGCGTCAATCAATTTATTCAGTAACTGCATATTGCAATGGGGACCCATCAGCTCTTCTGAACCCCCTCCTTCATCTGGACAGACCAGCATGTACCGTAGTGGTCACATATGCTGAATCAGAATATATTACTGCACATCTTTTTGCTGCATTGAGTGCCTCAATCAATGCTACTAGCTGTGCTGCTTGGGTGCATGGGCAAGCGTTTCTTAACTAGTACCTCATATTCCCATCTTCCAGTCTCACTACTGCTGCACCCACATGTTTTTCACCTGTTTCTGGGTACATGGATAGTGATCCGTCTACGAAGAACACTACTCCTTCCTGTAGTGTGTGTTCTCTTGCTTTAGGACTGTCATCTCCCTTCCCCTCATAAGTAGTACAATCATACTCTTGCATGTCCTGCACGGTGCATTGCTCTGTGAGGAACGTGGTTGAATTTACTGATTTATAACGTACCACATAAGTATTTGGGCTCAAGAGTATGATCTCATAGGCTGACGTTCTCTGTGGTGAGAGTAGATTTTGATCTTACGAGCATGGCGAACGGGGAGTGTTCGACATACAGGATGAGCACCCCATGACAATTGTTGAGCTCTTTTCAATAGCAAAGATGGCAGCTGCAAGGGCCTGTTCGCAAGGGAAGTGACCCTCCCTCACTGAATCAAGTGTGCCACTGTAATATGCCAGAGGCTTGTGTCCCCAAGGGGTTTTGTGTTAACACAGCTGTCATTAGGGTCCCGTTTGAGTGTGTGAACAAATAAAACTCCTGCTAGTAATCGGCTATGGCTAGAACTGAGGCTGTGCTAATCAATTCTTTTACACCGTTGAATGCTGCCTGCATTTCAGCTGTCCACATTATGCGTCTTGTCTTTCTGTCTTTCTTTTAGACCTTGCAAGAGGGGCCTTGGGTAGGTGGCATAATCTAGTATATATGCCCTACAGTAATTGCAAATTCCGAGAAACGTCTTTCCTTTACAGTGTGGGGTCTGGCAGAGGCACGTACTGTGTCCGCCCTGTTGTGTATTATTCTTTTTGCCATCTTTTGAAATCATTTGGCCTAAGTACAGGACCTCATTCAGACAGTACTGCAGCTTTTTCCTGTCCACCTTGTACCCTTTTGGGCGAGTAACTGGGAAGGGATAATAGATCTGAGCAGAGATGAGCAGTGCTGGGCCTGCACAGCACTTTCCTGAAGTCTCTCTACAGTGGCTCTCCTTTAGGTGGGTTGGATTTATAAACCCCACCTGGCCGAGGAGCTGAGCAGAGGTGAGCAAGCTTGAAGCAGGAAGCTATGAAATTTTCGTAACCATGATGGACTCTACGCCACCTGATAGTGACGCCACTGAACGCAGCCAACTGCAAAGCGGCCGCCTGATAAAAGCAGAAAGGCACCCATCGTATACATCAACAGTTCCCAGAACTGGAAACTTCCACAGCTTCCACATTCACTCATGTAACAAGGTGAGCAATCTGTTAAAACACAGTGCACCCTGTGCACCAAGTGACTCCCCTCTCCCGCCTCCCCACCCCACATCGCGGTCCCTCCTGCGACATCCAACGACCAAACAGAAAAACAATCTCATGGCTGAATGGGATGCTGCTCCGCCTGTTGCTTGGCTCCTGGTGCTTGCGACCCCGCCAGCACACAAGCCGGCTGGGGTGGCCGTGTCAGTGTCCCCCATGTGCCTGTGGAGAGGGGGAGGGTGGAGAGGGAGCCGAAGAGCCTCCAGCCTTGTCCGCCAGGTGCAGTGTCTTTGGGGCTTTGCGGCCCAAGGATTGGGAGCCAGAGGAAAGGCTGAATAAAAGCAAACAAAAAAACAAACTTACGGTTGCAGGGGCCACTGCGCCGCCCATTGTCTGGTTCCCGGTGTTCACGACCATGTCCGCATGCGGGTCGGCCCCTGCGGATACAGCGGCTGCAACGACACCCTCAGTGGTGCGGGAGGAGAGGGGAAGGGGGATGAGGAGCTTCCAGCCCCGCCCGAGGAGCACAATGACTCCGGGGCTTCGAGGCCCAGGGAACGAGAGACCGAGAAGGGGCTGGCCCCGCCCCCAAGCAGGCCATCGATGACACCCGTTCCTGGCGGGGCTCCAACGGAGGGAGCAAGGGAGGGAGGAGCCAGTTGAGTTGACAGCAGCCTCAAACATCCCAAGAAAAGGGCGGATCACAGCCGTAGTGCAAGAAGTTACAAGCATCTCCCCCTGCACAGAGGACTTGCTCACGATATTAAACTCAATACAACCAGCGCACAGTGAACCAAAGTCACCGGACCCCCTCCCCCGACCCCCCCCCCCCCCCGACATCTTCAGAAAAAGCTTACCACCAATGAAGGAACTATTCGAACAAACTCCACTAAACCCACTGCTAATAAGCAAAGAGATCCACCCGGCGCTAGCAAGGACAGACCTGTCTAGCCCAAGAATTTGCATGAGCGGATCACACAATTCTCGTACAACTTCCGCCTGCGACAGTCTAACAAGTGGGGAAGACAAGGGACACGGCGAGCGCGGGGTTCCCCTCAGTGATCCCCAAAAGAGGAACAACACTAAACCTAAACCCAACCAGCTCACTACAAAGGAGGCTCAAGGCTCCGTACGACAAATTAGCCTACCCATAAAAGAAAATTACATCATACCAAACTCGGGGTCACCTGCTGCACTTGACGAGTATTAGGGTAAAAAGGCACCATCTACCTAATAAGTAGAGGCAACTCTCAGAGAGGAACCACTGGCCAGGAAATTTAAATCATTCAACAGTAAAGATGGACGCCCTCCCAAAATAAAGTTTGGCCAAACAAACAAACAACCAACATCACACTAGAAAAAAATGTCAACAAATTGAAAAAAGATCTGTCTACTCGAGCAATTGAAATATCGGACACAGAAATTCTGGAAGCTGTTGAACCAGACATGCTAGACGGGGACCTCTGCAAAACAGGACCCCCGGACCCAGCAAGAAAAATGAGAAAACTACATGAAAGTAAACCCAAATTCAACCCCAAATTTGACAAAGGGGCATTTTGGGAAACCCAATACCGGCGCAAAACAAGCCCCAAATGTGTCCTTAAATGCTACCACTACAATGGAGATTAAAAAAACTAATCAAACAGTTAAAATTAGTGGAGGGATTCAACTTGACTTTTACTCCAAAATCATTGACGAGCAGGAAAGAAGTAACTCCACCAAGAACCCAAACGGCTCCCCCAAGCTCCAATACTCAAACCGAACAACCCAAAATTCGGCCCATCAAGTTGCAACTAACGAGCCGGGAAAAAAAGAACGCAAAGTTGCCAGGTTAATCAATACCACAAAAATCAATGGGAAAAACAAACCAGCAAGAGAATAAGGAGAAAAAGACCGGAAACGACTTGTTACCCCCCCAAATCGCCAGCCACAAGCCCCGGTGTCACCTCACAGATCAAACATCCCGGAACTCACAACTGAAAAGCCAGATATTTTTGCCATAATGTCGGTGGTTACAATAGCCCTAGCTGCATTTGGCAAATTGAGTCATTAGTAGAGACATTAAAAGACGACATAACCATGACGGCTCTAATGAACTCAAAACTAACACATCTCGAAGGTTATGTAATGGCTACAGAAGCATGGAAAACTAACACAAGAGAGCAAGGCACAATGACAGACAACAACCTAAGGGGTGACTTAAAGATGGATTCGCATACATTCAAACTTCAGAATGTGAAAAGCGTGGTAACAATGGGAACTCAAACAGTAGAACCTGACAAAATTGAAACCAAGGATCAAACTGGAAAACCATCTGTATCCAGTCCACTGCGCCCGGAACCTGGCCAAGAAAAGTTGCCCTGGAAAAACCGGCCAGCTCCAAAAACAAGTTTCCGTACAACTCGAGAAACCCTCCACTACAATAAAGAAAGTGCAGTCACAGAAACTTCCAACAAAGAAAAACATCTTGACAATGTTCCCTGAAAAGGGCTAGAAAAAGCCTGGGCCAAGCACCATTAAGATGCCGCTATGCTTGTAGCCACCGTGACCTTCGGACCCAAAAAAAGGATCCACAACTGTCAGATGGGACACTGGTCTAGCACAGATTTTTGACCCGCGAAGATGTGTAAAAGGGAAACGTGCACTTTTGGTAGTGAACAAACCAACACCGAAGCTACTCGCCAAAGAAGCAGAGAAGGGGCAGGATGACACAGACGCTTTAAACAATTTGATGGAGATCAGCCAGTACACTATCGAAGATTAGGAGTCAAATACCACTGGTGCAAGACAAACGCAAAGTGTGTTTCACAGACGACACTCTACCTCAGCGCGAACCGAGAAGCAAACTGGCACTAATGGAGCCAGGCTCCCCCACTTTTCAAACACTGCAAGAGAAACGTGACAATCAATTGAGAGAAAATGAACGAACCAACAATAAAAGAATCCGTGAAACGAGGACAAGTATCAAAGACAGCCGAACACGAGGCGAGAGATCCGGCAGTCGGGCCAACACAAAGATGCACAAAGCACCTGTTAGAGCATGGTTAAGCTCCAAAAATGAAGTGCGGGTGACCATAACATACAGGAGTGTGGTAACAAAGTTCACCATAGCACTTGTGAAAGACAGCCCGACCGGTGGCCAGGAAAAGCCACACCTCGGTCGAAAGAGACAGCACTTCGAGACAGTGCTCTGCTTACACATAAAAGCAGAGCAACCAAGACCTTGAAATTGGAATGCATACTAAACAAGGAAGATGGGTTAATCCTGAACAGAAAAACGGTAATGGACTTTCTCAAATACACATCGGAATTGAAGTGTCTCAAAAGAGATGACGTAAAGATAATTGAATTCGCTAAAAGAGGATGTCTTGACAGTATCTACCTACATTTAACATCGCCAAGTGTCAAGCTTATGCTGATAAAAGCCGCTGGGAAACTACAACAAATTGGCTACGTCATTAGAGAAACATCAGTTAAGGAACGAGGAATCAAGCATGTCAGCAGATCGCCTAAAAGGAACAGGGCAACCCCTTTGCCACTCAAACAAAGCATAAGTCGATATAGATGCAGGGCGATCTCATCCTCAAGAGACAACAACCATAAATCTTGACTAAACACACATTTCATACATCGATATTCCAGTGTCGAGCAAGAAGTCACATCAAAAAAAGAGAAGACATGAACTCGAGAAAACACAGCAACGAGCGGTGCCAAGACAAAACGTGTAACCAGTGGAACCTCCAGACAAAGACCATTTCAAAGCAGACAAACACAACTTCAGGTCCACATACAAACTTGAAATTCACTAAGAGACACAAATATCGTAAGCAGAGGTACGTTCACCCGGGCAGAACCCATTTAAATGTGCTCTCGGATCAAGGTCTAAAGAAATGGGCATGGGTCTTGGGGGCTTTAACCCGTAATCATTGTAAATGGCAACGCGCTCAAAAACATATCTGACCCTTGGATCCTGGAACACCAGAGGGTTCTCCCACCTCACTAAATGAGATGTCAACTTGGGCGACTTTGACCTGTTGTGTTTGCAAGAAACTTGGCTGACCAACACCCCTAGTTTGGATGGTTACAACATCAGCCTTGCGCCAGCCCTAAAAGGTTTGAAAGGCAGACGGTGTCGGGCCTCATGATGGCAGTCCGCTCGGGCAGTCCTCTGCATAAAACGAAGGTCATAGCTTCAACCACCTTTTGTACAGGCGATCTTAATCTCCTGGAAGCACTGCAAACATCAAAATGTGCAAAGCGCCGCAGAAATGCTCCTGGCAATAAATGTCTATTGGAACCCACAAGTACTTGCAACAAAGTCTTTCCTCAACACTATTGAGTCGCCATTGAAGAAGCCATCACAACCTACAACAGAAGGCACATAATTATACGTGGTGATCTGAACGCAATCTGCCTTCAAACCAGAAAGGAAGAGGGCAAAAAAAAAACAATGGTCCAGAGACAGACAACCACCAGGCGCTACCTCGAGGCATGAAAGCGCGGGCTAGCCTGGGCTGAGTTAAGTCACTGGATCTGTACAACTTACATTTCCTGACAAACTAGACAAAAAAGACAGTTTCGTCTTGGGAAACAGATGTGTCTAGATGGAATATAGACCACATCTACATTTCAAAGGAACTCTTTTCCATCATAGCAAACTTTTAAGTGGTTGCAACGCTACATAGCAACCACAACATTCTAACGGCCACCTGGCCCACTTCAGAAATCAGCCAACAAGTAATGAGCATACCACTGGAGAGTTCCTCAAAAGGGTTCCGGCTAAAACTAACAAAGGAAGCAATCCGTTCTATAACGAGAACCTATGAATCCCAGAGAGATCTGAACGTACTAAATAAACTCCCGTTAGCCGCGGATTACCAGCCTCTCCTCGTTCCATACTTACAACCAAGGATGACTCAGATCTAACAATTTCAACAGCATCAGCATGATTACAACTCAGAAATAAGGGAAAGGAGAAGAATCATTAGACGGGCGATTAGACACGCTAAATCCTATCCCACCGAAAATCAATCAAGCAAAAGCAGCGAAAGCTAGCAACACCTATTGCAACTGGCTACGGTCTCATCGATACATACTGTACCAAGAAGACTCTGAAAGCCTGCTGAGAGCCCTCTCCAATAGAAGAGCAAGCAACTTTTGGCCTCTACTCAAAGCGACAGCTGCCTCCACAGAAAACAATTTACAAAACTGTGAGAGGGAAAAAGACTGGGAAAAGCACGTCAGAGCATTATTCCATCAAAAACTTGATACGGAAAGAACAGATCCCAATTTTCAACAGCCCACTTAGGACATAGAATACAGAACAGAAGCGATCGTGACCAAGCTGAAAAATTCAAGAGCCCCAGTACCAGACGGGGTCACCATCCTTCAATTAAAAGCCAACTGGGAGGAGTGGTCAGAGCTGATCAGCAAAATCATTGAGATGCACCATAGCAAAGGCAATACCAGCTTTGTGGAAAAGGGCCATCGTCCCTATATTAAAAAAAAGACAAACGGACCCAAAAAACTATCGACCAACAGCCCTGTTGGACGTGGTGGACAAGCTGTTCGGCTCTTTTCTACTCTACAAATTTTCAGCCTGGACCAGAATGGCAGACCGCATTGACCCTTTTCAGTCAGGGTTTGTAAGAAACATGGGCACTCAAGCAAACCGCATGCTGATCAGCATCTTGAAAGCAAAGGTTTCGGAGGGCCACCCAAGAATTTTCATCGCGTTCATCGATCTCATGCAAGCGTTTGACAAAGTAAATAAAGTAAAACTATGGACAAAACTAACATCATTGAACTGTCCTAGTTCAATCCTAGAACCTGTCAAACTCCTCTATACTGACACCTCCATGTGGGTGAGAATTAACGGCTGTGGTCAACTCTCTACCTCAATAAAACACCAGGAGTTACAGGGGTGTCCCCTGGAGCCAGCCCTGTAACGCCTACACGGCAGATATCGAAGAAATAGACATCACATCGTTCCCACCTACCATGGGGGAGGAAAAAGTCCCTCGATTGATCTATGCGGATGACATAATCTTACTGGCCACATGAAAACAGGTCTTCAGCGCCAGCTAGACAACCTGCTGCTTTACACCAAAAAAAATGACCTTGAAATTAACATCAACAAGACCAAGATTATGATCATGGAAAACCCCACCAGAAGGGCGGAGAAGCGGTTATGGCATCTGCAAGACGAGAAACTGGAAACCGTTAAAACCTTTAAATATCTTGGAGTGACAATAAACAGATACCTGGTCAAAACACTGTTACAAGAAGTGCTTTACTCCAAGATGGCCATACTTGTGGTGCAAACAATGGCCCTAGATAGAAAATTCGGCAGATTTTCCCTTCAACCAGCGTTAACCTTTTATAAAGCAAAGTTTATCCCTACAATGTCGTATGGAATGGAAGCAATCCTGCAAATCCTAGAGGTAATTTGGAATAAGTTGGAAGGCTTATACTGGCGGAAAACCCTGAAATTAACAAACTGCACGCTGATCGCTGCAATCAGGAAAGAACCCAGGCTAACATCGCTAAAAGGGATCATAGATAGAAATGGTCTGATGTTCTACGCGGCTATCAAAGAACCCCCTCCCCGAAGCTGCTGGTCATCAGAAATGAAATGGAACTTGGTAGGAACAGAATGCTAACGGACTGGGCCAAAAATAACTTGACTCTTCTGCAAGCCGTGGGTAATTCAAAAGAAGAGTTGGACTTCAACCCAGAAAAAGTGAAGGAAAAGCACAAAAACTGGGACTGGATCCAAACTTCTGATCGAGCTGCAACCTACAAAACAACCTCACACTTGCTTCCGAACCTGCAAAAAGTGGACAGTCCATCAAAATACCTGATCAAATTTCCTGACCGGACCCTGCGGGCCACCTTCTTAAAAGCATGGCTTAATGCCTTAAAAACAAACGAGATTCTGGCCATAAGGGAGCACTCTGCCTCCAACTCAGGCCGATACTGCAAGGAGAGCTCTCAGAAAGAAACACATCTGCTGTTAAGATGTCTGGGAACACGTAGCCCAAGAGAAGCTTACTTAAAACAACATCTGGAAGCAGCACAAATATGGGACGAAGAACACTGGTGGCATAGAATGATCAGTGAGGACGACGTCCCACTGGCAGTAGCCACGGCTAACATTTTGCAGTGTATTGGCCTGGAACAAGAAACAGGACATGAGGCCGAGAGATGACATGGATCAGAATACAAAGATAAACTGAGAACGGAGAATAAAAGACAAGAACCTTCAGGGGAAAAAGGGGGAAACAATTCATGTTTTGTAAAAATTGTGAACCAACAATTTAATTCAAATACAAAAATAAAAAAAATAGAATCCATTACATTT
This sequence comes from Ambystoma mexicanum, assembly GCF_040938575.1. Taxonomy (NCBI): domain Eukaryota; kingdom Metazoa; phylum Chordata; class Amphibia; order Caudata; family Ambystomatidae; genus Ambystoma; species Ambystoma mexicanum. The sequence continues at coordinate 105,796,022 of NC_090938.1, read as the reverse complement.
CTCACTCTGACTGCAGACCAAGAGATAGTCTACATACTGAATTATGGTGCTCGGTACTTCAACATTGCTGAGGTATTCGTGCAATATGCGGTTGAATATACTTGTGCTCTCACAGTACCCTTTGTGCAAACGCCAGTGTTAATACCTTTTTCCAACCAGTGTAAATGCTGTAAGATACTGTGAGCTTAGGTTGAGTGGCACTGAGAAAAAGGCGTTCATTAAATCGACCACAGTGATATGAGTGGCCTGTTTTGGAATGCTACCAAAATGGACGCAGGATTTGGAGTAAGAGGGAACTCCTTTTGAACAATATTAAGTGAGCAGAGGTCCTGGATAATACGCCACGACCCCCCTGTCGCTTTCTTGATGGGCTACACCGACATATTGCATGGGGACTTTGAGGGGACAATTATTCCTTGCTGAAGGAGCACGCCTAGTGTCTCCTGAATCCCTTCTTCTTCCGCTTCTCTTGACAGTGGATATTGCTTCCCTCTGGGTAGTATCGCTCATGGCTTCAGAGTAATCTTTACTGGGGTAACTTCTCTCAATAGACCCACATCATGGGGATTTGTGGTTCACAAATGAGGGTGCACTTGTATGTCCGTGTCATAAAAAGAAGTTGGTGCACTGACAGCCATGAGGGGCTTGGTACCTTCCTGTACTGTACCATCACTTCACATGGAATGCTAATTTCCAAAATAATGTCCCCGTCATTGTAGTCAATGAACAGCTCTTCATCACTTAGCTCACGTTATGATATATTTGGGTCAATGCACCACACTGTGTGCCATTCGCATCCATGGATGTCCATCTCTATTGCCACTATTCTTTTTGCAGACACTTGCACTCCTTCTAGATTTAAATACAATATTGTACCAGCAACCATTTCGAGGGCAGCTACAGGGCAGAACACAAAATCAGAGGGCACTCCCCATTCTTTTCTGGTGAGCTTGGGCACTGTTCTGCCAAGACCCTGATCCTGTACCCAAACATGTCAGAATTTACTGGTGACCCCTCACCTTCAATTAATTGGCCATTGTATGTATCAATAACGTTGCTCTAATGGCACACATGCTGGGAGTGGAGCAGACAATCCCTCGTACAGTAAATTATACTGTCATATTTAAATTGCAGAATAAATCTTGTCCCAGTAAATTGACAGGGGAGCTTTCATAGAGTAGGGGTGCCTGCACTGTTTTTCTGCCTATCTTGACAGTCAAATCTTCTGTATAAGGATCTGTGACTACAACCCCCGAGAACACTTGCGATTTGAGACTTTTGCCAGATAATAGATAATCGCCTTCACATATGCATGATTTCGCCACCACTGAGTCTACCATAAAGATGAACTGTTTGTTCCCTATCTCTGCCCCCACCAATGGTTCCTCTTCTGGATGCAAGGTAGTGGATAGGACTGGACACGCAAGTGCTCTCTTTGGGCTTTCCTAGTCGGGTGAGTGTCCCCCGGCCAAGAGAAAATATTTTCACTGAGCACACACGCCCCCTGATGGGGTGCCGGTGCACCGTTTGGGGTTGTGACGAAGGTATTGTTTGGCCATCTGGTTGGGGCGGTTTTGCTGTGATTGCATATTGTATCGTGGGTGGCAGTGTATTGTAACCAGTGGTGGGAGTGAGTTGCTGTTCATACTGTGGATTCTGCTTGTATGATCCTTGTGGCAGCCCGTGTGGGCTCCCATGATGGGGGTGTTCACACTGAGGTTGATTGTACTGATGGTTCCCTCCAGGGCTGCTGCGGCACTCCTGTGAAAAGTGACCCTACCTCCTGCATGACCACCGTTGCCCTGGGTTCCCTCCTCTCGGCCCTTGTCCCCCATAGCCTCCTCCCCTCTGTCCCAGGAACCTACCTCGTCTTCTTGCAGGTCATCCTTGCCACTGGTGTCCTGTGTATTGTTCTCATCCCCACTGTTCCTGCCCATTGTCTGTCCATTCTGCAGCCGTTCTAGCCTGCGTACACCCCCTCTTCTCCCAGCTGCCTGCTCTGAGGGTAGAGCTGCTGTTACTGCAGCAACCTTCACTAGCTCTGTCTGTACTAGTTTTGCTTCTTCGGCTAATCTCCTCGTGATTGTTTCTTTTTCCCCTTTTGTTGATCCTGCTACGGTGGTGTACTATAAATGCTTTGAATCTCGGGCCTGCCTTTGGCTTCTATCCCTGCTATCTTGTCAAGGGCCTTCTGTATTTCCTTTGGGAGACCTCGCTTAATGATGAAATAAAATAAGGAGGTAGACTGGTCCCACGTGGTGCCTGTCTCCACGCGCCACATCTCTTGGACCCAGAGAATGAACTGCGCAGCATCTTCCTCATCCCCCATAGTGCACTGCATTATGGAATGTAAGTCAGAGGGTTTGGGGAAGGTACTCCGCAGGGCATCCCACACTTGTGCCAGGACATTGTTAAATGATGCCCCATCATGTGTGTCGTTACTTATAGTCCCACTCGGGGAAACCTGCTTTCACCCACACTGAGTCTGCTTGATATACTACTGCTGCTTTCACCCACACTGAGTCTGCTTGATATCCTACTGCAGACACCAAAAGGCTCTTAATATCTCCTATAGCAAGGGGCACACTTGCAGTATTCTTGTCGAAAGCATAGATCCATTTTCTGGCGCCCGACATGAGTTGGGGGAGGGACTTTTGTGCCCAGGGTACATAGTGGGGTCGTCCTGCTCCTTTATGGATGAGGTGCATATGCAATTTTGATTTCACTCCCTCCCCCCCCCTTCATCCCTGTCCCTTTGTTTTTTGCCAGAGCCCTCCTCCCCATTCTGTTTCAGAGCCTCCGCTCCCATGTCCATTGCACCTGCTGTATCCCTCCTCCTCCTCCTCCTACTGCTGCTGCTTCTTCCGATCCATCAAAATCACTCCAATACTCTTCGTCCCTCACTGACGCCACTGTGTCGTACCCCAAACTATCCGTTTCCCTTTCCCATTCTACTCGTACTGTCCATCATGAAAAAGTCTGCGGACTTCCATTCATCTTCTGGTAGGGGAAGGGACCCTCTGGGAGGCTGAGGCCCTTCCCCTGACCCTTGTGTTGCTTCGCACACAGCTCGTAATAGATACAATTCTGTACGGGTGGATATTAATGCCACCTCAAGATCTTGGTTACATACTCCAGTGTGGGCAGGGGTAGTGGTCGATGGGTCGTAAGGTGGGGCTGTGCTGGGTGTATTTGGTGTACTTCCCATGGATACGTATGTCAGATCTGTATACCCCTCTGCTGGCCTTGTGAGTAATGGATACATTTTCTTGGGCTCCTGCTCCCCTGTCTCCACATCTCTCACGTCACCCCCACCATTGTCAGCATTTCTAGCCCTTTCTCCCTCTTAATTGTGGCAGGAGCTTCTTCAAACATTCTCCACAAGTCTAACACTTCCCTTCTGTTTTGGAGCTTCTTCCCTTAATATTTTGCTGTCAAGTATGTGGTCAGGTGTTCTAGTGTTCCCTTATCAAACAACCCATCCTCTGGCCACGCATGCAATAGTCCCTCCCACTTTGTTTCAGTTACCCATTGATTATGGTATTTCTTAATTCTCTCACTATACAGGGGGAAATGCTTACAAATATGGGACAGTGGGGTATCCATCACCATGGCCATGAGCCTTTTGCCTGTTGTGTATCGTTCCCCCCCAACACTGGTAAGGCACTTCCTTCCCCTGTTCATATACCTGGGCCCCCTTCTCAGATCAATCAGACACATTATATCATCTATCTCTTCTGTCAATATACAATACACAATTACGTACAATTAACTTGAAATGTTTTGGAAACCAACAAAAACGGAACAAAAAACATATAAACCCCCCCACGCCCTCCCCTTCTTTAGAGCAGTATTCACTTTCTCACTGATTGAGATCACGTCTGCCCCTCCTGGGCCTTCCTCCACATATAGAAAACACTGAAAATAATAAGTTAAAATAACAAGCTAAAACAATCACTACGTATTCCCAAGCCCTCTAATTATATGGTGCTCCTATTTTCATCTCCATATTAGTTCTCTGCACTGGTCGGGACAGTGCACAGCGGCGCCGCCTTCCACCCCCTTTCGAAGCTAGGTTCCCGTATCTCCTCTGTACTTTCTCTTTATTGCTCTACTAAAAACCGAATGGCCATAAAAAAAGAAAGCGCTTTACTTCAAATAACACAATTCATCCACCCGAACCCTTTCGGGTTCTCTTCAATCACCCAGCTCTATATTCCCCTATTCCCATCATTTGTTTGGCCTTGCAATTTATTCTCACATGTTCGTGTTCTTCCAAGAGCCTCAGTTTGCAGTCTATCCACAACGGCTGGGCCTCTCCCTGGGGCCGCACACGGCTCAGGCGAGCAGCGGGGTATTCACAAAGCCGGAACTCACAAGAACCTTTTTCTTCTGTGTATGCGTTTTTGGGCACTGGTCAGCTGTAGGTGGGGCGGCCTTGGCCGAGAAGCCCTGGATCGCGCTGCAGGTACGGGGGACTCGAGGAAATCATGTCGAGGTCACCAAATGAAGGTGGGCACCCAAACACGCGTCCTTTACAAAATACAAAAATAAAGATAACACGCCCGTCAGGGAATGAGATCACAGGATAAGCTCAAGGATAACAAACTTTATTTAAATGACGTGCAAAGAACTCTGCTGCCCGAGTGTGCTCTGCCGAAAAATTACACGGGCAGCACATAAGTTACAATCACATCATAAGTGACGACATTCTGTACGGTAAAAAATCTGATGCAAATTGGTGGGCCTGTATGGCACAGCCTGCTCTATAGGGGATGCCAGGCTGTAATTGGCTGCATCTTCCCAGTCGATCTGGTGGCACGTGGGTCAGCTGGGCTCATCTCCGCAGTGAAGGTCAGGACAAATGTAACACAAGCCTAACTAAGCTAAACAGGAACTGATAATAAGAGAATAATGGTGAACATAATCCTTTCATGAAGGGGGTATTTGGTAAAAGGTGGGCTAATATATTGGCATTCCGTCCTCTACATTCAGGGCTTCATTGATACCGGAGTCCCACTCCACGGTGTCTCTACCTGGGGGTTTGATCTACTATTTATGTTCCCTGATGCCTCCTGATAAGAACAGACATGTGTTGGGATTGGGAAGGTTATACTGCTGCACGGGATAAAGTCGATGGTGGGTGTTCTGGAATGATCAATGCGAGGGGGGGCAGATGGGTATGACCATGAAGGAGAATGGAAGGTCGAGGACTGGTGGGGCCTGGCCTGGCGGGGTGGGGGTTGAGATGGCATGGGCAGTTTAGTGGAGATGGATGAGCACTGTTAGGCAGACCACTACACACAACTATGACTACCTTTGGTATAAGTCTGTGCTACACAGTTTTGGTAGCAGAGCTGAGCAGTCCGGCTTATCTCAAAAGGGGAATGTGAGCAGTAATGATACAGAGGTCTACAATTACAAGTGTTCAAACAAACTCTTACACTCATGGTTTCTTTGATAAATACTTAATTTATTTATCGGACGGTTATAAAACTTTCATAAGGAGGAGGCATTTATATAACGCACAAATATACTTCAATACTATTTCACAATACTCTTCAAGAGGGGTAAAAGGCAAAGGTTATTAGAACATGAAAGGTTACAATTATTCTTACGATGTAGATATTTTGAGCTGACCAGAAGAGTCCATTCAATTCAATAGGCTAGGCCAGAATCAATGAGCTTAAGTCTTGGATAGGACAAAGCGGTTCTGGTAGTTCAACGTAAAAGTCTCTGCACAAGTTCTTAGAAGTAGTTTGTCAAAAGAATCATCATGTTGGGTCACAAGCTAATTAGGCCTGCAAGTTGCAAAAGTTTCAAGCACTTTCACCGTGAGAGGTAAGTACTCGGTCTGATTTCACAGTACCTTACAATGAAGAAAAAGTTGCAGCTGATGACTTCTGTTACTGGTAGTTCCTGCAGATCTCGCTGTCCCTCCGTCGTTGGGGCAAGAAGGAGGATGTCGGGGTACTCCTGCACTGCACTGGCACTGGTCAAAAAGTGGGAACTGGCAAACTTCGATTCTGGTAGCTGTAAGTAAAGCACGCAAACTGGTGTCCCTCTCCCTGGTTATTCGGTTTCCTGCAGTACTCTGGGGAAAATATAACCAGCTCTGAAATTGGTATCCAGGTGACTTGCTGTCGAGTTGATTGGTCCCTCCAACTGAAAGGGAGAAGTCATCCTGGCAGGGCTTCTTTGTTGATGAACTTGGCGATTTGGACCTGCAGCAAGGCTTCACTGGGCAAACCAACGGTCCAGGAGTTGCAGCAGTTGGCGCTTCCAGCTCGTCTTCAGTTCTTTCGTTCCAGTGGTCTACTCTGCCTGCCAAGCCAAGGTCTTCAAGCCTGACGCCCACCAAAGACGATGGAACAAAGGGACCAAACTAGGTTTGGCGCGCAGAGACAAACTCTACAAGGACCTTTCCAAAAAGAAATGGCGAAAAAAGAAGACCGGACCTGTTTTTACAGAGGGGGCTCAGACGCCATCTTGAAAAACATGGCTCCCGCGGTTTAACGTTACCGGAGCTACGAATAGTTCGCAGTCTGGAAAGATCATGGTAGTTTGTTGTAAAACCACTGCAACCAGCCATTCTGAGAGGAAAGGGTAGCATTTGACTGCTACATGAGAATCTAGACACAAGGGATACTAAGTAACCCCTCAAGTACTCTATTGTAAGATAGGTTGTGCTGGGTCTAGGAATTTTAAAAGATTAGTAAAGTCAATTTCACTTTACTTACTCTGGGAAACAGTAGTTTATCCCAGAGAGGATATTTAAACCATGGGAAAGCCTGAAAGGCTTCCCAGTGCCACTGCACTGAGGGTGCTGTGTGACACAAATGAAAAGATGCCTATGGAGTTGTTTAAGAGTAAAACACACATAAAAATACACGAGTGGGAAAAAGGCTCACTCTCTCTGCAGGTAAAGAAATCAAGTCTTCAAAATCCAGCAAAGTTGCTGGGGGTCTCTAAGGTGAAGGGAATTAGCACATTTTTGAGAATTCTCTCCAACAGGCACTTGTGCTGGGGCCTGCTCTGGTCTCACGCTCTGCAGAGACCACATTCTGTGGAAGTGATACTAAACAATTGCAACAATAAATGGCTGGACTTCATGAGAACAAGGCTTGCATGAAGCTGGCAGGGGATAGCGATGTCTGGGGCTCTCTGTGCGAGTTGTGCTGGGGAAGGGAGAGCTGAGTTTAGAGGGATGATTTTTGGGCCTAGTAAAAAGATGGCGTCTGTTGTAATACAAAACGGTGTCCATTGTCGGGGCTGTGGGCTGCATTATCCTCCTCAGAGTGTCCAACCCAGCTAAGCTGCAGGAGAAGCCGCGGACGGAGGAGAAGGCTGAGCTGCCCAAGAAGGCCCAGGCGGCACAAGAAAAGTCTTTGTCGACGATGGAGCTAGTGGCGGCTGCTTTTTCGAATGCTAAATGGGCTGTCCCTGAGAGGGAGCCCCAACAGCGCTGAAGGTATCCCTCCCTCCGAGACAAGAAGCCGCTGTGGTGTTTTTGACGAGGTCTGCCAACACTCCAAAGAAGGGGACACCCCCTCAGAACCTGGCAGGGAGGCTCCGGATCAGCCCCAGCCCGGGGCACAAGCCATGGAAATGATGGCCTGGATAACGAGGATATGGAGTCCCTGCACACAGTCCACGAAACGAGGACGCAGGTGCAGGGTCTAGTGTTCCGATCATGCCAGTTCCGCCGAGGGATGTCTCTGGACATTCTATCAACCCTCTACACCTTGGTGTCATAGAACCAGAAGAAAATGGCACAAGGGCCTGTTCCAGCGGTCTCCCCGGCCCCCCGATCAACCGCTGATGAAGAAAGTGCTATCCGATGCCCCCTTTTCTGCCTTGACACCCGCGTTGTTTCCCATCTCCCCAGCATACCCGGACACGGGTACGCATACTGCCATGACGACATCGAAGCATGCAGCGAGTCCCCCGTAGCCTACGGCAGTGGGAACGTTACATTCTACGATCGCCAAAGCCTCCGAACTGTTCCAGTTCGGGCCCAAGGAGACCAGGAATGAGGAATTCCTGTACCAGTGGCGCAAGGCCAAGAGGAAGACTATCATGGCGATACACCTCCTGGACGACGTGTGGGAGGAGGGCCTGGCCCTCTTCAAGAACCTTGCACAGCTCCAGCCAAGCGGGATAGGCTGGAGAAAGAAATATCGGGTACTGTAATCCGCAACCAAGTGCCTGAGGTCGCAACCATCGCCCTATTCGGTGACCGCGAGGAAGCGGTCATCTAACACATCCCAGTCTTCAGTCCCTCAGGACAGTGAAGATAAGCTGTTGGACGGCATGGGGAGGCAAGTAATCTCGACCGGCATCCACTATCAAGGCGGCCAAAGCACTGGCGATCCTAGCCAGGCGATAAGTTGGTGGGGCGACCGCTCCAACATCGCCCGTGGCACAAGGTTTCAGAACCCTCCATTCCAGGAGACTGTCACGATGAAAGCTTCCCTGGGAGGATGGGAGCCCACACCGGACGTCTAAACGCCATAGGCCTTTGGCTGCCGGAGGTGAAGGATCTCCATATCAACATCCTGGAGCTGCGAGCGGAGTTCTGGGCTCTCCAGTCGTTCCTTCGCGTCTGAAGGGTAAGGTGGTGAGGATCTTCACGGACAACACCACTACAATGTTCTACATCAGGAAACAAGGGGCACTAGCTCCCTGGCCCTCCAATGAAACGCAGGAACTGTGAGGAATATTCCTTATCCCGCTTCACCTATCGGGAGTCGAGAATACCATCAGACTCCCTCAGCAAAGAATTGCGCTCCTACCACAAGTGGGAACCTCGGCAGGACCAAGTGGACCACACCTTTGCCTCGAGGTCCTCGCCAAGGCCAGGGCATTGTCGACTCTGAAGTGCTACGGTCACAAGTGGAAGTGTTTCCCTATGTGATTCTGGTCGCACAAGATTACCCCTCCTGAGAGTCGCGGCCTCGCAGATTCTTCCATACTTGGTATCTTTGGCCATGGCTGGACTGGCGCACACCTCTGTCAAAGTACATCTGGCGGCTAGCTCCTGCTACACCAGGTCTCCAGGAAGGTCTTCACTTTGGTCTCATCGGCTCATCAAGGAGTTCCTCAAAGGACTTTTTCGATCTTTCCCGCCGGTGAAGAAGCATGCCTCGGCGTGGAAACTCAATGTGATTCTGATGAGGCTCATGAGGGCTCCTTTTGAGCCTATGCATCAGGCCCCTCTCCAGTTCCTCTCATGGGAAATGGCCTTCCTTGTGGCCATCAACTCTGGTGGGTGAGATACAGGCTGTATCCTGCAAACAGCCATACACGCCTTTCCACGAATCGAGGGTGGTGCTACTGACGCACCCCTCTTTCCTGTCGAAGGTTTAGTCGGAAATTCCACCTCAACAAACCTTTGATACCTGTTTGTTTCCCGAAACCTTTGTCTCCGGATGAGAGGGCATTGCACTCGCTGGGCGTTGCTCGTGCCTTGAAGTTCTTTGTGGCACGCACAAAGAGTTTTCGAAAGACTTCACAGCTGTTTGTGAACTTTGTTCCTGTGAACCATGGGAGGGCTTTGTCCAAGGCTTCCATCTCAAGGTGACTCTCCGGCTGCATCATGCACGGTCACCGGTTGGCGAAACGACCACTGCCAGGCCATCTGAGAGCCAATTCGACCACATCGATCACTGCGACGACGGCGTTCCTGGCTGGTGTGCCCGTGCTGGACATCTGCAGGGCCGCTCCGTGCAGGCCCGCTCCGTGCAGGCCCACGCCCACTTTCAAGAAGTTCTACTGTTTCGATGGGGATTCCAGGGAGGGGGTCCAGTGTAGGCCAAGCTGTGCCACGGAACTTGTTTGCTTAAGGTGAGTCTATTCCAGAGGTAAGAGTGAATTGCTTCTGTTGAGCCTTGCCACCTTCCGTGGTTGTGTATTGGTGTACTGCTGTATATTTGTTATTCATGAGCATGTAAATCCATGCCAGACCCCATGCTGGAGAAGGAACCAGTTACTTACCTGTAACTATTGTTCTCCAGCATGGGTCAGGCATGGATTCACATGCAAACCATCCCTCCTTCCCCTCTGTGGCTCTTCTTGGTGATACTGCCACTGTACGTGCTTATCAAATCTGAAGATGTCTGCCATAGGAGGGGCTAAGGGAGAAGCCCGTCATTGGCTGGGGGCAATATGACCCAGAGGCCAGTGATTGGTTTATGGGAGAAATAGTTTTGTAAGTGAAATTGTTTTTCTTTTACCAAGGATTCCCAGCCTGACGACAAGGAATATTCATGAGCATGTGGCTCCATGCCAGACCCATGCTGGAGAACAATAGTTACAGCTAAGTAACTTATTCCATATCACTGATGCTCAGTCTTCTACTGTCTTAGATGAGCCCTGAGACTGTCTGAAGTTCAAATAGAGTATGCAATAACCATACACGTTGTGCCTCGCTGTTTGCTTTCCCTAAATATATTCCATGCTGTAAGTAACTGTTTTTAAATCATGTGGTAAAAAATCTTTTTTCTATCTTTTTAATAGAAATGTGAGCGTCTTCTACTTTACCTCCACTGCCATGAGCTAAGCATTGAATTTCAGGAACCAGTCCCAGCTTCGGTAGGTTTTCCAGTGGAAACAAGCTTCAGAGCTAATGCTTTTGTGGACTACAATGTGTTTGATTGTTTGCATCCTAGTCAATCTTTTTGTTAACTTTATTATTTGTTCCAATCATGTAAAACATTTGCCGGCATGACCTGTAAACGTGAAGTAAGAATTGAATTGCCCAGTTCATATTTTTCCCAATATGATGCGTAAAAATTAAGACTTAAAACAGTACATTTATTTCACAGGTTTTATTAAAGATTAATCCCTCGTTTTCAAACGTTTCCAGTTGCTAATTAATCTTTTCGGGTTTGAGGTGTTCCTAGCTTTTTGATCCATTATTTAAGGGACTGCTATTTATTACTGCGATAGTTTGACATGAGGAGGAACATTGGTGGGTGAGATGTCACTTGTGAGGACGTGTCAAGCATCTGGTATATTGGAATCTTGTTGCAACGTCATTAAAATGTTAAACCCCCAAACATAATGGGTGACCAGGATAATTTTTATCTTTGTTTTTTTATTTTAATTTTAAGTACCCTAATATTGCTCAACCCCTCAATATTTATGTTCTTTGAAATTGAGATGAAAAAGGATCTTAATTTCTAGCACTTGTATTTGCCACTGCTTCTTTTTGGGCCTCATTCCTACAGCCACAAAGGTCTCTGGCATGATTTCAGTTTCGGTTTTGGTTTTGTCCCCAAATGTGATAATTGACGCATTTGTGTTCCCACTCTTCACTCTGTTTAATATTGTCTGAGATCTTCTCGGGCCCAGTTGGCTCAGGTTCTATTCCAGTGCTTTTGAGAATGCTAGTAAAGATTTACTTTTTACTGCTTTCCCTTCATAAGACTTAAGGGACTCTCTGCTTTTTTGCTATTGTTTTTAACCTTACCTGACTTTTGGATGTAAGTGAAGCCTCTTTGCTTCACTTAACTTTCTACCCACATCTGTTTTGGGGGCACTCATCAATCCCTATGGCTGTCAATAGAGGAAAACTCTGTTCTCCATTATAATGTTCTTTATTTTTCCTGCACACTATCACCTTCAGTAAAGTGATTTAAGGACATTACTCGTTTGTGGTTAATTGCATGATGTGTTCAGGATGGGCTGGTGGCAGTGGATACGTTACTGTTTTCTTTTTGTAGCATTGTGCACTTAATGCCAAATAGAGTACCATATACTCTAAATCGAAAGTGACACAATATTTTCACCTTTCCTTTTGGTCATCTTGCCTTTTAACCTTCCTACCCTCGAATGGATGGATTTTTGAAGTATGGAATGCCCTTTCCTCGAAAGCTACAGCTTTCGTGGGCAAAGTGATGGTCTGTGTGTGTGGCCGGACATTGGGGACTGAATCGGTCTGGTCCCAGTCCACATCTCTGCCAGGTGTCTGTTGTGGAACAGGTGCAGTGGCCAGAGGCTGCCCAGGACTGGATAGCCCCTGTCAGTTTGAATGGCACAGAACCATGCTATTGGTGGGCTGTGGTGTAGTCCAACCCGGATCTTGGATTAAAGGACCCTCCTGCAGCCATTCTTCCAATCATCTTTTGAGCCAAGACCCCTATGACATAGAGCAGCCTGCTGAAGACCTGAACTAGTCGTGGGAAGGTTGCCAGCAGACCTTTCTTCACGTGCCCTCTCTATGCAGATCTCAAGGCTAATTTCATCAGTGCTTCGACACCATGAACCCGTGGGAACAACCAGTCCCAACCTTTGCTTGAGGAGCCATCCACTTTGAGCGCTTGCAACAGAACCAAACCATCCAGTGGACTAGCCCGGATATCCTCCTGGGATACTTTTCAGCAACGGTCGTAGTCCAAAGTTGAGCCATGGGAATCGTCAGAGCCTCAGCTTCTAGAACAAGAAGCACTTCATTGGAGTTGCACCATGAAGAGGGGCCTTGCAGAATGAGCTTTTTGTTCTCTGCACCAGGGTCGCCTCTCGCCATCAAGTGGCCATCGCTGCTTGCCACCTTTACCGCATTCTGGAAGTCCTGAGGTCATGGCAGGAGTGATGGTTGTTAGGCAAGATTGTATGCAGTAACCCTGTGGGAGACACACCAGTCTTGTCCTCTTGGTATTAAGTAACCCACCTATTGGTATAGGTTTATACTACACAAGCTGGTACTGACTGAGCAGCCAGAATTATCTCAAGAGGGGTAAATGTGAGCTGTAGAGCTGTAGGATCGAAATCCACACATACAAGTATCCAAATAACACTTGCACTCGGTTTTCTAGTAAAATAATTTTACTGTCCGTTTTAAATGAGCCTTCTTTAAAAAGGGCAATATGCAACAATAAACACTTCATAGCATCTTCTCAGATTTAGAATAAGCAAGTAGATACTAGTAAGAGGTGCAGTCAATACACTTCCTACACCTTGGGTGACGTGTGTTACTAGGACAATATTGGCATTTATATATCACTTTTTATACTTAACAAATTCTGAGATTGTGGTTAACGGATTCTCAGAGCATGTGAGCACTTTTCAATCTCCCAATGAAGTCTTGATTAGATCTTTCCCAGCAGTAAAAGGTAAACTTATGCACCACCTATGAGGGACAGTTAGAATCAAAGTCAATGCGTCAGAAGAGTCTGCAGTGAGCCAGGACAGCTAAAGTCCATTTGAACAATGTCTATGGAGCTGAGGCACTTCTTTAGATAGCACAAACGTCTTGCACAATATTAGTTTGTAGGAAATCCCTGTTGGGCTTGTTAAAGTCAGCGCTGAGATCAACTCTGCAAAAAGCAGCTACTGCAAGTCTCAAGCGAGATAATGCAAGCTACAGACAAGAGGTAAGTACCACTTAGTCAGCACAGTAGCTTATGTTTGAAGAAGAGGATCCAGCTGGCTTCTATTCTGGTTGCAGTCTTGCAGATCCTGGGTTCCTGTTCCTCAGTCATGGGGAGAAGAGGGAGGACATCTGGAGGACTCCTGCACTGCAGTTTGAAGGTCATCAGCGGCTACAGACTTTTTAAAATTCTGCAGCACTTCTCAGTTTCAGTTACTGGCAAATAGCACCACCATGGATGTTGGACACTTGATGGGCTTCCCTTGCTTCTGGAGTCCAGCACTCTGGTGAGGTGACTCGAGCTTGGGTCGTCCTGCTTCGGGAGGGTCCTTGTGATCTTCCTGGAGCTCACATCCGGCTTAAAGACGATGGAGGCACTTGAATACAGATTTCTCGACCCCTGGCACTCGGTACCAGCAGCAGCAAGGAAGTACAGCCAGTTGTGGAAGGTCCTCCAGCAAAGTTCGTCTTGGGGTTAATTGGTCCCACCAACCCAAGGGAAGAAGTAGTCCGTTCCGGGGTTTCTTTAGTCGATTCGAAATTGGAGCTTCAGCACTGCAGCAGGGCTTCACCGGGCAGTTCAACGGTCCAGGAGGGTGCAGCAAGCTTCTCTTCCAGATTCCTTCGTTGGATGTTTCGTCCAGTGGTTGACTCTGCCTTCAGTCCAAGAAACCTTGCCTTTTATGCAGGTTTCTTCCATTCATGTGCAGCCTAGCTGTCACTCACACAGCAGGGTGGCTGTCCCGAAGGACAGCCAGCTAGCCAATCAGCACTGGGTGCATTCAGGTAACTAAGGACTGGGCGTTTTGGACACCTCCCTCGCTTCCTGCCCTGGCAGACACACTGGAGCCAGTACTGAAGCCCGCCAAAGGCAAAACGAGCAAAAGGGTTAAACCTGGTTGTGACACGCAGAGTAAAACCCCAAGAAAGACCTCACAAGCAAGAAATGGTAAAAAAAGAAGACTGGGCCAATTTTTGCAAAATGGGCACCCAGGGGTGCACTACTGCAGCTGAGGGTTCAGCGTGTGGTAGAAATGCACAATAGTAGGAACATTTTTTTGTTACCCTTTCCTCACTGAATGGCTGATGGCAGTTTCGATTTTACTACCATGGTGTGCATTTACCGCGGGCTGCGTTCACACCTGCAGTAAAGCACCCAAGGGTGCTATTCTTGTCAAAATGGGCCGGTCTTATTTTTTCACCATTTCTTTGTGGAAAGGTCCTTCTTGAGATTTACTGTGTGCCAAACCAGATTTGGTCCTTTGTTCGTTTTGCCTTTGGTGGGATTCACAAGTGAAGCCCGCCTCTAGCTCCAGGGTGTCTGGGGCAGGCAGGAAGTGAGGGAGGTGTCAGAAACCTCCTGTGCTTAGTCTCCTAGGAGACCCAAATGCACTCTGTGATTGACTGGCTGACTGTCAGGCAAGGACACCCACGCTGCTGGGTGAGTGACAGCTAGGCTGGAATGAAAGGCAGAGAACTGTATAAAAGCAGTCTTTTGGCTTGGAAGGCAAAGTCGACCATTGGACAAAGGAACCGAAGAAGAACTTGGAGGACGCAGGCTGGAACTCCTGGACTGTTGGCTTGCCCGGTGAAGCCCTGCTGCAGTACCGAAACGCCAAGTTCGCATCGACGGAGAAGCCCCTGCAAGGATGACTTCTCCCCTTGAGTTGGTGGGACCAATCCACTCCAAAGTAAGCCACCTGACATCCTTCTCGGAGCTGGTTGAATTTCCAGAGTTGCTGCTGGAAACCGTAGAGCCAGGGTGAGGAACACCAGTTTGTGTGCAAGTTGGCCAAGAGCTCCAGGAAGATCCTCCGGACTCCCAGGAAGCAGGACTGACCAGGCCCCCTCAACAGAGTGCATGGCACCAGAAGCAAGGAAAGTCCAACTCGACAGCCAGGAACCGCTGTGTTGGTGTTTGCGGTAGACGCAAGGAGCTGAAACACTGAACAGTCACTGAAAGTGAAGTTTGCCTGTTGCACTGCTCTGCGACAGTCAAAACTTGCAGGAGTCCCCCAACGTCCTCACTCTTCTCCCCACGACTGCGGCCCAGGAACCGAGAGATTTGCAGAGCTGCATTGGAATAGGAGTCATCTGCTGCATCTTTTCTTCAGTTTAAAGGTACTGTACAAAGGCTAAGAGAACTTGCCTCTTGCTGTAGAATTGCTTGAATCTTCTATGACTCACAAGTCTAACAGCTTGTGTCCCTACATTGATTGACTTTTTCCTTCAAAGTCTTCCGAAACATTGTGCAAAGACATTCCTACTTAGCCTCAAAGAAGTGCTTAAGCCCATCTAGACTCTTGCCTATTGATTTTGGCTTAGCCTGTTTTAACTGAATGACTCTTATTGGGGGATTTGAAAGTATTTGCCTGCTTAAGAAATATTTGTGGTATCTTGTTTGGTCTAATAATCTTTTCAATTTTTACTTGCTCTTAACTAATGCTGAATGCCAACAGTAATACATTAATGTCAACAGCACCCTAGTAATTGAAATCACCTGTGGGTGTAGGTCTCTGCTGTATGCCTTCCCAAATGGGTATTTACTGATTCTGAACTAATAGATTGTGTAATTTGAAGTATATTTGTGTGATGTTTTACAGTGCTCCCTTCTGAAGAAGGCTTACATTAACTGGCCGGTAAATAAATTGTTTTATCAAGAAACCCTGTGTGTAAGTGTTTGCTTGAATACTTGTCACTGTGAATCTCTGTGTAACTCCCCTACAGCTCACATTAACCCCTCTTGAGATAAGCCTGGCTACTCGTCCACACTAACAACCTGTATAGTACAGACTTATACCAAAGGTTGGATTACCATTGCCAGGAGGTCAGGGTTGTTGTAGTGCACCTTAAGGTAACTGCATACAATCTTGCCTAACAGTTGTGGCTGGCTGAAGGCCACCCACTTCAGACAAGAGGTCTAGATGAGGGTCCTATACATGCCATTTGACAGAGACAATCTTTTCGGCAAGGCAGTCGACCAATCTCTTGACGCCATCAAAGCTGACCTGGAGAAGCCCCCTGCCCTTGACACGCTGCAACAGCACAGTCCGTCCTTTCGTCCCTCAGGAGAGAAGTCTGTGAGGTCTTGGATGTGTTTTGACGGTGGCTCATCCTCTTACCGCCAGCCCTCCCGTTCCGCATCCCAGGAAGCCTACAGGGGTCGCTCAAAGGCATTCGGACTTGGTCGTCATCAAGGCTCCCAGGGTGGCGCGCTGGGCTCCAGGAAGGACTGAACCAGCCAGGACGTCGGGCCCCCACCCCTGCACCCTGGTGGGAGGTCAGCTGGCATACTTCGTCAGCGTGTGGGAAAACAAACCTCTCGACCGATCGATGGGTGCTGGACGCTCTCGCCCACGGACACACTTTGGAGTTTCAGCGAGTGTCCATGAATACCACCAGTGGCCCAGCTGGAACAGCACATCCCTCAGCTGCTGCTAGAAGTTCGGGCTATGTTAAGAAAAGGGGCGATAGAGCTGGTTCGGAAGCAACTCTGTGGCTCCAGAGTTTACTCAAGATACTTTATGGTAAGAAAGACGACTGGGGGCTGGAGGCCTATTCTCGATCTACGACTACTGAACAAGTTAATCAAGTCCCAGAAATTCAGGATGGTGACGTTGCAGCACGTGCTCTGCCAACTGGAGGCGGGAGACTTTCCGCCGTTGTATCTGGAGGACGCGTTCTTCCACGTCCCCATTCACATAAAACATTGCAAGTTCCTGTGCTTCGTCGTACAGGGGAAGCACTAACAGTTCAGGGCTCTACCCTTCGGACTGAAGTCGGCACCCAGAGTCTTTACGAAGTGCCTGGCTCCGGTGGCGGCCCATCTGTTACTACAGGGAATTCATGTGTACCCTTAACCCGAAGACGAGTCGGAAGGACATTGCCGTCGATCACACGAAGAGGACCGTCCAGCTGCTGACGGATCTGGGGTTCTCTGTGAACTATGGAAAAAAACTGTTTAACTCCATCGCAGAACACGCTGTTCCTGGTGTCGAGGCTCAACGTGGTGGTCTGTCTGACGGCTCCATCGGAGGAGAGGATAGTGGCCATTTTGGGCAAAGTGCAACGACTGTTAGCACTAAAGATCGCCACGGTGAGGACCATCAAGTCGCTGCTCAGCATGATGCTGGACATCTACCTGGTCCGGCTCTGCAGGTTGCTAATGTGACTGCTCCAGGAGTTCCTGGACGCCTGTTGGATCTAGGTGCCTGGAAGCTTGAAAGACCGGATCATGCTCGATGAGGAGTTCCGTCGAGTGATAAGGTGGTGGGGGCGCACACTGGACGTCTCCACGCCAGAGGCCTGTGGCTGCTGGAGGAGAAGATACTACACATTCACGTACTGGAACTACGGGCTGTGTTTTGGGTCCCTAAGTCATTTCTCTTGCATGGGGTCTGGCATGGATTCACATGCTCATGAATATTCCCTGTCAGGAGGCTGGGAATCCTCGGTATAGAAAAAAATCAGTATAGAAAATATCAGTTTCGTTTCTGATCTCTTTCTTAGTAGTAACTAATCGCTGATCTCTGGGTCATACTGCCCCCAGCCAATGACTGCCCTCTCCCTAAGCCCCTCCCCTGGCAACCATCCTCATATTTTTACCGCACGTTCAAGTGTTGGGAGTCCTCATGCTATAGCTCTCAAGCTTTTACTGCATTTCGCGCTTTTTCAAAGAGATTTTCTAATTTTTCGGTTAAATCGAGCCTCAAGCTCCACCGTTTCTACTTCCGATCAACGGGGACCTGTTTCGGAATTTTCTACGCCCCTCAAGGGTGAAGTTTTCGTCGAGTTACGCTTCTTGGAGGATTCCAGAAGATCTGAGGCCTACCATGGACACGGCCCAGTACAAGGGAAGCTCGACGCCCGGATCCAAGCTGTTCAGGAGCTGCCCTGTATGCGGGTTGCAGAATGTTTTCAAGGAGGACGAGCATTCGAGATGTCTCTACTGCCTTCATGAGGACAAGACGCACGTGGAGAAGGACTGTGCGTTCTGCAAGAACCTTTCGGAACGGACCATGAGGAATCGCCGTTCCCGCCTCGCCAGCTGGCTGGAGAAGGGCCCAGCAGGTGAGGAGAACAGGTCCGAGCGGTCTTCTAAGTCCTGTGAGGGCGCCCCGGCGACAAGGCCCAACAGAGGGCTAAGCACCGCAAGTCCGCGGGCACTTGGAGCGCCGAACGGTTGGGCTCTTCGGCTGCCAGGCGGAGGGCGCGCCTTCCCCAGCACCATCAACCACGAGCCAACGCTCTGGTTCGGGGAAGAGGAAATCCGAGAACACCGGCAAGCCTCTGGAGAGGCCCCGGTCAGTCTCGGATTCAGCCGAGGGGGAGCGAGGCAGTGACCTTCCCCCCCCAAGGTGAAGGCCTTGATTCACCCGGCTAAGGCCTCTATCGAGGGAGTCGCAGCGGCCCTGGCGAAGCCTGGGGAGGCTACACCAGTGGAAGCAACCTCGAGGCCCAGAGAATCCTCTTTCCAGCCCATCGACAAGACCCCCGTGAAGACCCCGGTGGAAAAAGGGGGGTGGGCGGTGGCCATTATGGACATAGATTCAGCCTCGGAGGAGGAGCTGGTGGAAACCGTGAAGAGCCTCAACGAGCGGTTCGAGAAGAGGTGGTCGAATAAAGTGACGGTGGCGCCAACGAGGCCCCAGTGGAGGGGCGGCCATCCCTCCTGTCGCAGCCATTGCCTGAGCCTCAGGACAACTCAGCGGCCATTTTGGTGGCAATCCAAACCTTATGCACGCAGATAAGGACGTGATTACCACGAACCCGCAGCGGACGATCCAGAACCGGGCGCGTCGGGAAGCCCTCAGAGCAAGCGGAGGAGAGTTCATCCCCCCCCCCCCCCCACCCTTCATGCCCTCACGGCCCGTGGAGCCTTCATCCCCTTCTCCGGATCCCAGGGATGACAGTGACGGATACGATGACGGGGACGGATGATGGCGACGGTGGCGATGATGGGATGGGCCTTCCATCACCACCCCCTCTGCCTTCCCCGCCCGACGAAATTGGCTCCTTTCACGCCATGATCGCCAGGGCATCTGAGCTCTTCCAGCTCTACCCCGAGGAACTGAAAAAAGAAGGTTTCCTCTATCAACTATCCTGAAGAACCCGTCCACGACACCTGCCAAGAGGGACCGGTACGAGGGCTCGGTCGTCGGATTCGGTCATCTCAGCGGCGGCCAAGAAGAATGCGGCAGGGGCGACAGATTCAACCTCTACTTCTCCAGCATTGGATCTTTCATGGATTCACATGCTTAGAATATTCCCTGTTGTCAGACTGGGACCCCTCGGTACACATATATAGCCTTTTTCAAAGGAAAAACTTTCAACACTTTTGTGTCCTATCTACGTCCTTCTAGGACCCGCCTACGCATGCTCCGCAGGCCGTGCTAGTATAAGAGGCCCGCCCCCGCGGCTCCCCCTCAGATTTCAACTGTCTCCAAAGTAGTGGGATCTCCTCGTGTTGTCCTACTGTTTTGTACGAGGTTGCGTCATTGGATTTCGAGTAATAATGTCCTCTGTGCTGTTCCGTCCATGCGCGACATGCGGCTTAAAAAAGGTTTACGAGGGGGACGGACATATGGACTGCATATATTGCCTCCACACTCACCATTCGGCGGATACCTGCGACATATGCAAGGGGTTTTCTCAAAAAACCCTCAGACCGGAACCGACGCCTGGTGGCATGGCTGAATGATGGAGCAGGGGCATACCCCCCTCGGAGGTGGGCTCCACACAGTCGGCGAAAACATCGCGCCGAGCCTGTAACTCAATTTCTCCAGCATTGGTATCTTTCATGGATTCACATGCGCCCGCCAGCCTCCCCGTATGTAATGTATGTGATAAATTTAACCCTTCCTACTTTGGAGGGGTCGAAATCTGAAGGGGAGCCGTGCGGGCGGGCCTCTTATACTAGCACGGCCTGCGGAGCATGCATAGGCGGGTCCTAGAAGGACGTAGATAGGACACAAAAGTGTTGAAAGTTTTTCCTTTGAAAAAGGCTATATATGTGTACCGAGGGGTCCCAGTCTGACGGGGAATATTCTAAGCATGTGAATCCATGAAAGATACTAATGCTGTAGAAATGGAGTTACAGGTAAAACTATTCCCTTCCCCACCGGACTGCAAGGCAAAGAAATTGGACGCCATGGGGCGACGGGTCATCTCGGCGGCGGCGACAATTAAGGCGGCCAACGCCTTAGCGATTGTGGCCCATTAAGACAGGGAGCTATGGTACAAGATAGCTCCCCTACTGGACTTCCTACCAGACAAGAGGGCAGAGGCCCTGGAGATTCTGCAGGAAGGTGAGGTGGCGTCGGACCACGCCATAACGGTGGCAGCGGACATTGCCGACACCGGGTTTCGCCAGTTAGGCAACAGTGTTTGCCTTCGACGACGAGGCTGGCTCAAGGCGACAGACTTCATCAGAATATGCAGACCAGGGTGTTGGACATGCTGTTCGACGGCAACAACCTGTTTGGGAAAACGGTGGATGAGTCGCTGCAGGCCATCAAGGCTGACACAGACCGCCCGAGCCCTGGGAGTCCTTCAGCAACAACGGCCCTTTCGGAGCGCCGGAGGCAGACAGGGGGCCTCCAAGGGATCAGGCGGTGGCTCCTCTACGTACCGCCAGGCGGCCCGCTCCTCGTCCCAGGAGGCCTAAAGAGGTTGCGACAAGCAAGGAGGATGTCGTCGTCGCCAAGGAGCCAAGGCCGCCTCCAAGCAAGATTGAAACGGCCGTAGCGTCGGGCCCCCACCAAAGCACCACAGTGGGAGGACGGCTGGCAAAGTTCGTCAGCATGTGGGAGTCCATCTCCACCGACCGTTGGGTGCTGGATGCCCTGGCCCACGGGCACACCCTCGAATTCCAGAAGAAGTGTCCCGGCATTCCTCCTGTGGCCAGGAAGGAAAATCACGTCCCTCAACTGCTGTTGGAGGTAAAGGCGATGCTGAAGAAAGGTGCCATTGAGCTCGTCCCCAAGAGGCTCCAGAGTTCCAGAGTATACTCAAGGTACTTACTCGTCAGAAAGAAGACAGGCGGTTGGCGCCCCATCCTGGACCTACGCCAGTTGAACAAATGCATCAAGGCACAGAAGTTCAGGATGGTCCCCCTCCAGCATGTGCTGGGACAGCTGGAGGAGGGCGACTTCCTGTCGTCGTTGGAGTTCCTCAGATTCGTAATTCAAGGACGCCACTACCAATTCAGAGCACTGCCATTCGGATTGAAGTCTGCACCCAGGGTGTTCACCAAGTGCCTAGCACAAGTAGCGGCGCGGCTGCGCCTGCAGGGGATCCACGTCTACCCCTACTTGGACGACTGGCTCATCCGTGCAAGGACAAGAGAACTCGCCGTCGAGCACACGGCGGAGACCGTCCGCTTACTCACGGAGCTGAGATTCTCCAACTACCCGAAATCCCATTTGGTTCTGTCGCAGGTGGCACTGTTTCCGGGTAGCGAAGCTCGATACAGTGGAGCGATTGGCGTCTGCGTCGGAGGAAAGGACAAAGGCCATTTTGGGCAGGGTGCAGCACCTGCTAGCCCCGGATGTGGCCAGGGTGAGATCCATCAAGTCCCTCCTCGGAATGATGTCCTCAGGCATCTACCTAGTGTGCCTGTGCAGACTACGGATGCGTCCTCTACAGGAGTTCGACGCCCGCTGGTTGCAAGCGGTGAGCAGCTTCGAAGACAAAATCCCGCTCAACAAGGTTTTCTGTTGGGCGATTCAGAGGTGGGGCACCCACTTGGCAGCATCTTGGACCTCCGAGCGTATTCTGGGCGCTCAAGTCATTCCTCCTGTCCCTCAACGGCAAGATCGTGAGGATCTTCACCGACAACACCACCACAATGTTTTACATCCAGAAGCAGGGAGGCACCAGATCTCCAGCCCTATCCAAGGAGGCCCAGGATCTGTGGCACTGGGCCGTCGCCCAGGGGATGTTTCTGGTTCCCTTCCATCTGGCAGGAATAAAGAACACCATCGCCGACTCACTCAGCAGGGAGCTACGCTCGTGCCACGAGTGGGAACTACGCCAGGATCAAGTGGATCGGCTCTTCCGACGATGGGGCAAACCCCAGATCGACCTGTTCACAACGGCGACGAACTCCAAGTGCCAGAGGTTCGCCAGCAGGTTTCCCCAGCCGAGGAGCATGGGTGATGCTTTCTCGTTCCCCTGGGACAGCCTGTTCCTGTATGTGTTTCCTCCGTTGCTGCTGCTGCTTCGACTTATCAGCCAGCTCAAGAGGTCCCGGTGCAGGATGATCCTCGTCGCATCGGCGTGGCCGAGACAGATGTGGTTCCCAGACCTTCTGGACCTCTCAGCGTCCCCACCAGTCCCCAACAGTCAAGCTGTCGGTGGATGCAGATCTTCTCTCCAGAGAAGGAGGCGCCATTCTTCATCACGACCCGGAGTCGCTGAACTTGCAGGCCTGGCTCCTGCAGCGCTAGAGTTTGGAGGGTACGATATCCCGGCTGACTGCAGAGAGGTTCTTGCAAAGGCCAGGGCGTCCTCAAATCAAGTGCTATGGACATAAGTGGAAGAGGTTCTCGGTCTGGTGCCGCGCACAGAAGATCAACCCTCTATGGATTATGGCACCTCAAGTGCTACCATACCTACTGTCACTGGCCAAGGCTGGACTAGCTCACGCTTCCGTACTGTTCCGATCGTTCCCGCCGGTGAAGGCTCCAGCCCCGGCGTGGGAGCTCAACGTGGTGCTGACCAGGCTCATGGGGCCGCCATTCAAGCCTTTGCATTCGGCTCCGTTGAAGTTCCTGTCGTGGAAGACAGCGCTCCTTGTGGCCATTACCTCCGCACAACGCATAGGAGAGATTCAGGCCCTATCCTGCAAGCCCCCATACTTTTCACGGTACGAGGGTGGTGCTGAGGACGCACCGCTCCTTCATGCCCAAGGTGCCGTCGGACTTCCATCTTAACGAGCCCTTGGTGTTACCAGTTTTCTTCCCGTCGACTTTGTCGCCGGCCGAGAGGACTTTGCACTCGCTGGATGTAGCTAGAGCGCTTAAGTTCTACGTGGACCGAACGAAGAGTTTTTGGAAGACATCACAGCTGTTAGTTAACTTTGGACCTGTGAACCAAGAGAAGGCTCTCGCGAAGGCTTCCATTTCCAGATGGCTCTCCGGCTGCATCATGCACTGTAATCGGTTGGCTAACTGACCATTGCCCGGCCGTCCGAGAGCCCATTCGACCAGAGCGATCGCTGCTACTATGGCGTTCTTATCTGGTGTGCCCCTGCTGGACATCTGCAGGGCTGCTACGTGGAGGTCGACGCACACCTTCACGAGATTCTACTGCATCGACTGGGATTCCAGGGAGGAGTCCAGAGTCGGCCAAGCAGTGCTGCGCAACCTGTTCGCCTGAAGTTGGGCCTGGTGAGGAGGTAAGAGTTACTTAATGTTGAGTTTACGTAATGCTTAATGTTGAGCCTTTTGCCACCTCCCGTGGTTGTGCATACGTGTACTGCTATGTATTCTTATATTCATGAGCATGTGAATCCATGCCAGACCCCATGCTGGAGAAGGAACAAGTTACTTACCTGTAACTGTTGTTCTCCAACATGGGTCTGGCATGGATTCACATGCGAACCCTCCCTCCTGCCCCTCTGCCGATCTTCTTGGTCATACTGCCACTTTACATGCTACCAAATCTGAAGATGGCTGCCAGAGGAGGGGCTTAGGGAGAGGGCAGTCATTGGCTTGGGCAGTATGACCCCAAGCTCAGTGATTAGTTTATAAACTGTCTTTCTCCTTTAAACCACAGTGAAACGGTTTTCTGTTTTTACTGAGGATTCCCGGCCTGACGGGGAATATTCATGAGCATGTGAATCCATGCCAGAACCATGCTGGAGAACAACAGTTACAGGTAAGTAACTTGTTCGATTCTCCATGTCGTCTTAGTCCTTCAAAGACCCTTCTTACAAAGACCCTTCTACCGCCCTGTGGCTGACCAGCTGAGTTTGGGCTACGATGCTGCAGACATCGCTGTTCCGAGTTGAGGCCTGGAACGTGGGTACCCTCTGCTCCTGCAACAAGACTTACATCTGCAAAATGTTTTGGTCCTAGTATCAACAGGACCCGAGATAGCAGGGAAAGTCTGACTGCAGTAAGTGAATCCCTTTTGCGTCGCCGTGCATGAAATTGCTTACCTCTGTCCATTCCTGTCCTGAGAGGGGCCCTTCATCGAGTTTTGCTGCATTCTTCCCCTGAGAGTCCTTACACCAGCATCATACACCGAACAGAGCGGCTCAAAACTGCAACCTCTGTGTATAAAGGGCTGATGTTGACGGCGGGAAGTGACCTTGGACCTTTTTCAACTGACCTGCCAAGTCTCATGAAGTATTTGAGTACAGGGGATGACTTATAGTGATGCCTACATGCACCTAAACTCCCCTTTAGTAGTTTGATAACTCTTTTATAAAACTTTTCTAACACTTTGGCTTTGACACTGCTTGTTCACACAAGCACTCAGAAAATTGGGAACACGTTTGTTAGCTAGTTTAACTTGTCTCCTGAAACTTGGAACTGTTTGCTGGACCCCAGAGATCCTACCTTCATTTTCTTCCAGCTTCATAAACTGTGTGGAACCTTGCTGAACATTTGGGCGCAAGGCCCCTTACAACTTAGGAATGGACTTGAAATTGGGGTTGATTCCTGGTGGAATAGTGCTAATACTGATCTGTACATTTCTTTTCAGTAATTGTGCATATATCTAATTTTTAATATTGAGCGATATTACCGGTTTGCAGTCCTTTTTTACTGTTATTTTGGCCATAAGTAAATAAGTTTCTGATGTTTGTTAATCTGCTGAGAATCACATGCTGTGCATAGGTCCGACATCCAGTGGTCACTGCGGAGTATTGCATTTTGTTTTTCGTAGTCGAAAAGGGGACGTCGACAAGGCGTGTCCGTAACACTATCCCTATAGTGACGTGTGTTGTACCCACAATCCCTCACGCGTCGAGGTCCCTCAGATTGTTTGTTTCCGCCCAGATACTGGTCGCCTTTACGCGGCGCTCCTCGAGAGACATTGCAGATTTCATCTCCTCGACCTTTGGTTGTTTTCCTATATTAATATAGAACATATCGATCCTCCCCTCGACGCTGTTGTGAAGCTTCTCCGCCGAGCAAGATCTTCGACGGAGGGGACGAGCGGAGGAGATCCTTCGGCGTTGCCGAACACGTGGCCTGGCCTCGCAGGCCAAATACAGTAGGGAGAGTGGGGGTCGTGGGACATCTCTAATTCTTTTCTGAGAATGCCTTTCCTTTTCCCCTTCCTTTCCCTTGGGGTGGTTATCACGTTTTATTGCCTCAGCTATGGAGAGGACACCCTTTAGGTTTTGCCCGCTTTGCAAGGGCAAGTTTACTTGGAAGGACAAGCATTCACGGTGTAACCGCTGCTTGCCCCTCGATCACAAGGAGGAGGGTTGCACGGCTTGTCGGCTTCTTAAGCCGAAGACTCTAAAAGACCGTAGGGTCAAAAGGTGGGCGGCCTACGCTATGTCGAAGGCCGACGCTCCACCCACCGTCGCTACCTCCGACAGTGACGAGGAACGTGATACCACGACCTCCGCTACGGAAGTCGTAAACCCCCCTAGAGAGCGCACACGCGCTTCGTCGTCTGTCCCCGGCCCCGACGGGCTCGGCTCACGCCCTGCTTATGGGGATGAACACCCCGGCGACACTGACGCACACAAGACCACACATAAGCACACAACCCATGGCTCTTCTTTGCCGAAGGCAAAGAGAGCATCAGCGCCCAAGGAGACGCAGGTTTCACCGGCGGCCTCCTCGGACCGTTCGGGTTCGAAGCCCCTCTCGCAGCCGCGACCAGCGACTGGGCTTTCGGCAAAGAAGGGCGCCGCCCCCAAATCATCGGCCGGAGCGCATCAGCAGAAAGCGCATGCCGCCGTTGAGCGTTCGACACCCATAACGTCGAAACCACAGCTCCCCGCTGACAAACGAGTCGCTGAGAGCTTGGCGAGGATCGTGGTAGCCGACGCCCAAAAGCGTACGCCGAAGGACACGTCGAGCGCTACGCAAAGGTCGAAAGACACACCGGAAGGCTTTTCGGAAGGCGACGGGACACTTTCCTCAACGCTATGGGAGAGGTCGAGCCGTGTTCAGCTACAAGACACCAATTTTCCCCCGCTAGACCGCTCAGGGGTACCCCATGAAACCATGGAAAGGCTCCATCTCTGCATGGAAAGGATGGAGAGGTTTATGAATGCCCAAAACCCTCCCACTCCAAAGAGAATAAGAGAAGGGCCTCAGGAGGACCCCAGGGCCAAAATTCCAAGATTAGTCAATCCCCACCAGGACACAGCCTCAGACTTCCACAGTGTGTATGACCTCACTGGGGAAGAACATTATTTTGAGGAAGAGGATGATTTTATGGACGAGGAAGACGGACGGAACCAGGAGGAAGGTCTGGAGGACAGCCCAGACTCGGTAGGAGAAGGCTTCAGAGAAAATCCAGAAGAAGGACCTTCTCACCCCTGGCAATCACCATCAATATATTCCGACACTGATGTCCTGAATCTAAATCCTCCTGACATTTCACCGGTTAGAAACACGTCTCCCATCGACGATCAACCCACATTTAATGCCCTGTTGCGCAGAGCAGCAGCACACTTCGAACTAGACACTGGGGAGCTCTCTCCTGAATTAGACTTTGTAGAAAGGGTAATTAAGGAGAAACCCCCGGTCAGTCAGACAATTCCCCTCCTCGCTTCGGTGAGGAGAAGAATCATCCCTTCGCTGTCCACACCCGCACTAATCGGAGGGGTCAATCCTAGAATTGAAAAACTTTTCACTCCTTCACCCTCAGACCCGCTGTACATCAGGGGACATTCCATTCCGGATTCCCTGGTAGTAACCAACACAAGAAAGAGGGCAGGGGTACCACTTTCCACCAGTGAGGCACCACCTGACAAGGAGGGCAAGCGGTTATATTAAAAGAATTACATCCTCGGCCGCCTTTTCGGCAAGAATTGCCAACAACAATTCTTTGCTCGCGAGCTATGCGGACGCGCAGTGGGCACGCCTGCTTTCAACTATTGGCGAAAGAACCCAGGTCAACCAGAGTATTGTGAAGAGCTCTCTGGATGCGGCAGAAACTGCGGGACGTTCCCTAGTTCAGGGAATAGTCCTTAAACGACACGTATGGCTGCGCAACTCAGGGTTCAAACCGGAGACACAGGCGTCTTTAATAAATAAACCTGTTGAATACTCCAACCTCTTCGGGAAGGCGGTGGATGAGGCTCTGGAGATGGCTAAAAAAGAGTTTGATACAATCAAAACTCTTGACCAAATCTCTAAGCCCGCTACCAGGCGCGGATATGGCAATAAACACTTTTTTCGTGGCCAACGCCAACAACAAAACCAGCAGCAACAGTACCCTGCCACCAACTTCCAGACCAGTAGTGGCCAGTACAGTCAAAGAGGACAGCGTCGGGGCAAAGGAAGCGGGCGAGGGTCCACCCCCAGAGGTTCCCAAGCCCCTAACAACACCAAGTGACGCGAAGATTCGCAACCCCTCCCATGCAACGCCGGTCGGTGGCCGGATAACATCCTTTCTTCCAGCATGGGAGGGTATAACGTCAGACCGCTGGGTACTTTCCACCATAGCCCACGGATACTGCATCGAATTCAACAGTTCCCCAACATACAGACCCCCGAGGGGACGACGCATGTCACCGGAACATCTTGCCATCCTTCTACAAGAAGTACAGCAACTGCTGGAAAAGGGAGCCATAGAGGTCGTGCCTCTATCTCAGGTAACGGAAGGTATTTATTCAGTGTACTTCCTTGTACCCAAAAAGGATCTAACCATGCGCCCTGTATTAGATCTGCGCCCAGCGAACAAGTTTATCAAATCCCAAAAGTTTCGTATGGTGACCCTACAGGAAGTGATCCCACTGCTATCACAGGGAGATTACATGACAACATTGGACATGAAAGATGCATACTTTCATATTTTAATGTTGCCAGCGCACAGAAAGTACCTCCGGTTCATGATAGAGGGCAAACACTACCAGTTCAGAGTGCTACCCTTCGGCATAGCATCAGCACCGAGGGTATTCACGAAGGTACTGGCAGTGGCAGCGGCCCACCTGCGCACGTTGTCCATCCCAGTTTACCCTTACCTTGACGACTGGCTCATAACAGGGGATTCTTACGAAACATGCTTCTCCAATACCCAAAAGACTGTAGACCTTTTGTTCCAGTTGGGCTTCTCCATCAACGAAAAGAAGTCCAGCCTAGACCCCAGCCAAATCAAACAATTCCTAGGGGCTCTAATTCAAACAAAGGACGGCCTCGTCTTCCCCTCCAAAGAGAGGGTTCAAAACATGTTGTTTCAGATCCCTCAATATGTGTCCGGTCGAGAGGTGACGGTACGCAAAGCAATGCGCTTGCTAGGCATGATGGCGTCGTGTATTTATTTGGTACCTCGCGCGCGCCTGCGCATGCGCCCTATGCAAGAGTGGCTCAACAGCCAGTGGTGTCAGGCCAGCGGACTATGGGATGATCTATTAGTGGTCTCGCAGGCCTTAATTCTCTCGCTACGGTGGTGGACAAAAGAAAACCTAGAAAAAGGGAAACCCTTTGCCACACCCGCGGCGGAAGCCACTCTAACCACAGACGCATCCCTCACAGGATGGGGGGCTCACCTATTCCATCAGACTGCTCACGGAGAGTGGACTCCGAGCGTAGCATCCAAACACATCAATCTTCTGGAGCTACTAGCGGTGTTCAAGGCGCTAAAAGCCTTCCAGGAACACCTACAAGGCAAGACAGTGATGGTCCTTACAGACAGCACCACAGCCATGTATTACATCAACAAGCAGGGGGGAACCCACTCTCCAGGCCTGTCCAAACTGGCCCAGAACATATGGAAGTGGGCTCTCAAACAGAATATGTTCCTCCTGTCACAACATGTACCAGGGGAACTCAATCTGCTGGCAGACAAACTCAGCAGAGATTTCCCCCTGCCCGAAGAGTACGAATGGCGACTGCACGAAGACATCGTCTTCGACGTCTTCACGCAATGGGGATTCCCAGAAATAGACCTGTTCGCAACCCTGGAGAACTCACAATGCCAAAGCTACGCCTCCAGGTACCCCCAAAACCAATCCAAGGGGAACGATCTGTCGATTCGATGGTCAGGGAAATTTGTTTACGCTTTTCCCCCGACTCCCCTTCTCAACAAGGTGGTGCACAAGATGCACCAGGAACAAGTAACCATGATACTGGTGGCCCCAATGTGGGCCCGACAGCCATGGTTCGCTCACTTGATGGAGATGTCTCTATCTCCCCCAGTGAAACTCCCCTGCCCGTACAACATGCTGTCACAAGACAGGGGCAGGACGCTGCATCCATGCCCCCAGAACATGAACTTAGCGGCCTGGCTCCTGAGGTTGTAGAATTTGGACACCTACAGCTCCCGCAGAGATGCATGGACATCCTCAGGGAAGCCAGAAAACCTAACACTCGCCACTGCTATTCTAGCAAATGGAAGAGATTTGTCATCTGGTGCAGAGGAAAGAGCATCAACCCAATTGACTGCTCTCCCACACATATTGTTCTATACCTGACCCATTTATTAGATTCAGGTCTAGTGTTCAATTCAATTAAAGTCCACCTAGCGGCACTTTCTGCATACACCACTTCCCAACTCAAAGTGTCGTGGTGGAAGATCCCTGTTATAAAGGCCTTCATGGAGGGAGTAAAAAGAATACACCCCCCGATAGCTGACCCAGCTCCCGGATGGGACCTTAACGTGGTACTTACAAAACTCATGGGATCACCTTTTGAACCCATGCACAAAGCAACTCTTAAAGACCTCACTCTCAAGACTGCTTTCATAATAGCTATCACCTCCATCAGGAGAGTAAGTGAACTACAGGCTCTTTCTGTTCTAGACCCCTTTGTTACAGTTCACAAAGATAAAGTGGTTCTACGCACTCACCCAAGGTTTGCTCCAAAATTCATCTCAAAATTCCATGTAAACCAGTCTATAGAACTACCAGCGTTCTTTCAAAATCCTTCCAACTTGGGAGAAAGGACTCTGCACACACTAGATGTGCGCAGAGCGGTCATGTTCTACATGGAAAGAACCAGACCACTGAGGAAGACTAATCAGTTCTTCGTCTCGGTGGCAGCAGGAAGAGAAGGGAATGCAGTTTCAAAGTCCACTATTTCTAGATGGATTGTCCAATGCATCACTCTCTGCTATACTCTTGCTAAGAGAGAACTGCCCTTTAGGCCAAGAGCACATTCTACTCGAGGCACGGGGGCGTCCATAGCATTCATTGCAAATGTTCCCCTTGAGTCCATCTGCAAAGCGGCTACCTAGAGTTCTGTGCACACCTTTACAAAACACTACTGTCTAGATGCACACTCTAGATCTGACTCCCAGGTGTGACAGGCAGTATTAAGACATCTTTTCTCTACTGTTCCTTCTCATAACCCACCGCCAACTCCGGGTACTGCTCGCTAGTCTATGCACAGCATGTGATTCTAAGCAGATTAACAAACATCAGAAGACAATGCATTACTTACCGTAAAAGCATTTCTGATGGTTGTATCTGCTTAGATTCACATGCGCCCACCCTTCCTCCCCGCTCGGATGGAAGGAACATATACATCTTTCTATATTTCTCTCTTTTCTGTACTCACTCACGTCTAGAAGGCTCCCACAGGGCAGAAAAATACAAACAGAGGGACCTCGACGCGTGAGGGATTGTGGGTACAACACACGTCACTATAGGGATAGTGTTACAGACACGCCTTGTCGATGTCCCCTTTTCGACTACGAAAAACAAAATGCAATACTCCGCAGTGACCACTGGATGTCGGACCTATGCACAGCATGTGAATCTAAGCAGATACAACCATCAGAAATGCTTTTACGGTAAGTAATGCATTGTCTTTTTTTATACCTGTTTGTAGAAATGTGTTCCTTGACTGCTTTGCTGTGTGGGCTCATTGTCGAACCTTTACAAGCTCACCACCACTTGAGACTTGGTCTAGACCACTTGAACTGGTTTGATTACAGCTCCCAGAGTTGCCCCTGTCATAGGTTGGCCCTCTGTACATCTGTTCACCAGACAAGAGTGTAGAAAATCAGTCCCAACAGTGCCTTATGGAAGAGTGGCTCTAGAGCCAATCGTGTCAAGCAAGCAGTCAGTGGGACGATCTAGTGGTAGTCTTGGAAGCCCTCTCTATCACTGCAGTGATGGAAGGCCAACCTTCTGAAGGGGAAATAGTTAAGCACCCTCGCAGTAGAGGCCACTCTTTCCACAGACCTATGCCTGCCAGTATGGGGAGCTCACCTTCTCCACCAGACAGCGCATGGCACATGGTCACAATAAGTAGCGAACAAACACATCAACCTGTTACTGCTACTACCAGTGTTCAAAGGCCTGAAACTTTCTCAACTGCAAAGAAAGACAGTTTTAGTCCCAACAAGCAGCAACCGAGCCATGTGTTAGATAAACAAGCAGCGAGGTACTCTCTCCACGGCTGTCCCAAATGCTTTGTGACAGCTTAAAGTGGACACTCGACATGTTCCTCCTGTCACAACATGTTCCAGGGGAACACAATCTTCTTGCAGCTGTGCTCAGCAGAGACATTCAGCTACATGTAGTGGCGTTTACACGCTCACATTTTGCACAGCGTCTTTGCAGAATGGTGGCATCCAGACTTTGACCTCTTTCCAACACTGGAGAATGCACAATGCCCAGCTACGCCTCCAGGTATCCTCTAAAGATGTCCAAGGGGAACAGTCTCTGGATCAAATGGTCCCTCCCCCAGCCTCCCCCCCCCCCCTCACCCCAACTCCTCTCCTCAACAGGATAATTCACAAGATGCACCAGGACAAGCCCACATTGGCGCAATCAGGATTAGTTGGCAACCGTGGTCTTCACAACTCATGAGAATGTCACTTTGCCCTCCAGTGAAGCTGCCTTGCTCCTACACCATGTTGTCCCAAGGGAAGGGGACAACACTATACCCTTGTCCTCAAACTCTCAACTTAGCAGCATGGCTCCTGAAATCAGAGTTTTGGCGTCCCCAAATTCCTCAAAGATGTATGGACATTCTTAGACCGGTACAGAAACCAAATACCATACACTGTTCCAGTAAATGGAGACGTTTCGTCATTTGGTGTAGTACTTGTAACAACCCCAATTGACTCTTCACTGTCAGGACAGTTTCTCTGAAGTCCAACTAAGGGCTTAGCAAAACCATTCAACTGAGACAGTACAAGACTCCACTCTTAATATAAGGCTGTACCACGTGAGTATATGGTAGCATAGACAGAACAGCCAGGCTTATCTTAAGAGGGACAGAGGGCTGTAGGAAAATACACCGAACCTGTAGTACACCCAGTGGAGTAACTTTGCTGAAAATGTGGCGGGGGGACAGGGATTGTGTGGAGGGAGGGGGGGTGTTGGCTCTTAGGGATCGTTGCGGCCAAATTGTTTGATAAAATTTGGTTGAATTATAGATTTGACTGAATTCGGTCACCCCCATCAGTTCAAGGCTGAAGATAGCGAACATTAAGAGCTGGAGTTGCGTTTTTATTTGTTTTTTTTGTTGGATCCAACAAAAAAAAAAGAAAAAGGGACCCTGCAGCTTCAGATCCAACCTGCGTTAGATGGATGGATCTGACGCTTCAGGGTACAGGAGATGCGGCGGATGGAGAAAAGGTACGTATGAGGGGTTTATGGGTGTACTGGCGCTTTGGGGAGGACATGGGTTTTTTTTTTTTTTTTGTACCGAAGTAAAAACTTATTTGCAGTGTAAATTACTACAGTCAATTTCGCCGTGATTTTGTACCTCTGTTAAACAAACGAAATCCCTGAGGGATAACACTAGACTACTACACCACAAGAGTCCATTGCTGACTCTGTTATAACTTTCATAGGACTGGTAGCCTATCTTTAAAATTCAATTGGGCCCCCACACATCGCCAGCCAGCCAGCCTGCCATGCACCCAGTGACACAACAGAACATTCACAAACTTAATTTCAGTAGAACGTACAAACAATGGATTATTTATCATTCATTCAGACACAAGTCAACACACATATGCTTGCATACACTCACACAAATGCACCCAGCACCTCCATTGACATACACTGTGTGCACACATTTATATGTACATATACAATAACACATGGAAACAGTGGCACAACATCCATTGATCAGTCCAGACTTTATCACCCCCTGAAATTTTGGGCTAAGACTTGACCTAGCTGAACTATAAGGCCATGGCCGAAAGGAACAGATTCACTGGAATGTCAGAAATTCCCTTGATTTATCCTTTCAAAGGCAGAAGCCATCGGTTAATGCAGTAAAGTGGGTGATCAGGTATACTTGGTATCAATTTTTAAATGCCATATAGCTCCAAACTTGGGTTCTGCACAGCACCTTATATGTCTATGTGCTGATAGAATTATTCTACAAGATTCTGACTGATTAAAATCAAGGTATGTTTCCTGTGTTCAAATGGCTCCAAGCAGTGGAGTGCCAAGCGGGAGGGGTAAAGGGGGCAAGCTGCCCCCCGTGGCTCTTTTAAGAGCCAGACTGGGGCATTTGTCATTGGGACACCTCTCCTGTTTGACACATCAAAGAGGGCGCCCAACTGCAGAGATGTCCCGCTGGCAAGTGTATGCAGTAATAAAATAGCAGCAAAAATATCGCCTTTACAAAAAATTGCGGCAAAAATGCAATGGTTTGACCCGGTAAAGGTATACCCCATTATACCATTTAAGAGGAGTGGTGGTTGCGGGGGTATCCCCCGCTCCCCTAAAATGGTATAATGGGTTTAGGGGTTGCGGGGTTGTCTCCTTCATCCTTTACATGGATTGCGGCGTCAAACCACAGCCTTTTTGCCGCGATTATTTGTGTAAACCATTCGAGGGGATTGGGTCCTCCGACGTATTCCATATCTATGATGGTAATCACCACAGCTGTGCTGCTTCAGAAAATCTTTCTGCTTCTTGCGTCGATTCGCAGTCCTCAAGGGCCTCCGTCGAGCCAACGTCACCGGATGTTATAAGTAGGACGTACGACGCCCGTAGCCTCAGTACCGTTTTTTCCACGAGCGTGTTCGCTTCAGAGATCTCGGCGCGCCTCGATTCTACTGAATCCTGTGCTTTCGGTTCTTCAAACCCATTTCTTCATTGAAGATTGTATGATGTCTTTGGCTTCTTCCACCCCGCGGTCCGGGTTTAAGAAGTGCTGGGTGCGCGGGTCCAAGATGTCGCTGACGGACACGCACAACGCTTGCTTGTCGTGCCTCGGGGAGGTCCATGATACGGATGACTGTGTCGACTGTCAATCGCTCACATCGAAGGCCTTGCGGGAGTGTAAGAAGCTGCTGTCGGTCGGTAAGGTGGCCAAGCACCGGAAGTCGCATTCCACTGGTCTTTCGACGGATGATTCGAGGGGCGACTCTCTGCATCATCATCGTCGTCGTGAGTCCAGGGGTTCTCGGTCTGGGAGTCGGTC
Organism: Ambystoma mexicanum; assembly: GCF_040938575.1. Lineage (NCBI taxonomy): Eukaryota > Metazoa > Chordata > Amphibia > Caudata > Ambystomatidae > Ambystoma > Ambystoma mexicanum. Next base: position 105,761,114 of record NC_090938.1, on the reverse strand, counting down.
CCGCCATTCCTCTGCCTTTTCGAGGCACTCCAGGAAGCGCCGTCACAGGTCGCCTTCCTCGTCCGAGGACTCCGCCCGTCGGCGGGTTGCTTGTCCCAACAAGCATTCCACTCCTGAGGAATGGGATTCCTTCAGAAAGGAGATGTTGGCTATTTTTCAATCGCAGGGCTCCGGTCCGTCTGCGCTGTCTGAGGACGACGGCCGTGACCGTGCTAGAGGCACTGCTCATCCGCCTTCGGGCTCCAGCAGCCGTCATGACCACCGGGCGCCTTCGAGGTCCAGGTCAGACAAGGATGGTCGCTCTAGACATGCCCGTTCCAGGTCCCGGTCCTCGACGCCCTTGAGACCGCGAGAACCTGTGAAGTCTTCGAAGAAGACATCGACGCCTGCGGCGCCGAGGTCGTCGAGGGACTCTCTCAAGGCTCCGCCTCAGAGGATGTCGTCGGAGCCCAGGCTGTAGTGACTCGCTCGGGGCTCTGCCCTCGAGGCCTGTGTCGACGCCGTCGAAACTGTCGGTGCCACGCTCAACGCCGATTCCGTCGACTCCTTTGGAGGCGGCTTTGTTGGAGGTACCCTGTGGCACGGTGGAACCCCCCCAGTAAGGTTCTGGCCATGGCAAAACATGTCTTTGTTCCTTTTTCTGTAACCTCCTTCCAGCCTCTGGATTATATTTGAGATGGATGAGGGATCTGAGGAAGGTGAGGTTCCTGAAGAGGCCCCTGATGGCCTCCTTTCTGGTCATAGCCAACTTGAGGACCTGCGCCAGTCGTTGCACAATGCCAGTCGGCTGGACACCTCTCCGGAGGTGGAGTTTGGTAGGCCCGAGTCTGGCACGCATGCCGAATCCTCTTACCGGCGCATGATGTCGAGGGTCACGGATTACCTGGGGTGGTCGCCCACCCACCCCTGGGATTTTCAGCAGGATGACCTGACTGATATCCTTGATCAAGGTCCACCAACTGACCTGGTGCTGCCATTCCATATGGCCTTGCAGAGAAGGGTGGCTGCGGCTTGGACTTCTCCGGAGAGTCTCCCGTCAGTGAGCAAGTCCTTGCCGAAGAAATATCACCCAGCCAGTGGGGACCCCTGCTACTTGACCACGCACCTCACTCCGGAGAGTTTGGTGGTGCAGGCGGCTACGGCCCCCGCAAAGCAGGCGTCGTACCCTACCATCCCTCCTGATAGGGACGACAAGCATTTTGACAGCTGGGCGAAGGTGTTTTCTTCTGGGGGTATGGCTCTTCAGGCTGCCAACTCTGTTTGTGCCTTGTCTCGTTTCACGCACACTCTGTGGAACTGTATCTCCTTAGCGGCTGATCATATTCCCGAAGGGGAGGAACGGGATGGTTTTCTTGCTATTGTGCAGGATGGCAAGGACACCATGTGTGAGTCCGTACAGTCGGGTCTGGACATGGATGATTGCGTCAGCCGGTCCATGGCGGCGAGCACTGTAATACGCAGGTTTGCGTGGTTGCGGAAGTCGGGGTTTGCTCCTGATGTGCAAGCTCGGCTCCTCAACATGCCATTTGATGGTGAACATCTTGTTGGCAGCAAGGCTGACGAGAGCCTTGAGAGGTTGCAGACCTCCAAAGCTGCAGCAAAGTTGTTGGGCGTTGCAGTTCGCCAACCTCTGCCTTTTCGTCATAGGGGACAACAATGGAAGGGAGGTTACTTTCGATATTACTCGTCCTTTAATAAATCGAGAGGAGCTGCTAGTCAAAGGGGCCACCGTAGGAGTGCCAGAGGTGGAAAACGGGGTACTCGAGGTGCCAAGGCCTCTCGGGCAGTTGCCTCTTTGCCCTCAGACACTGCCGCAGCTGCTTCAGCTCAGTCATGAGGCCATGTCCCATGGTTCACCGGTTGGGGGAAGGCTGGCGCAGCATCTTGTAGAGTGGCGTGCCATTACTTCAGATGTGTGGGTTCTGGAGATCATAGCCCACGGCTACTGTCTTCCTTTCCGGCAGAGGCCTCATGACAATCCACCAGGGAATCTCTCTTTGAAGAGTCCGGATCCGCTCCTTGCGCAGGAAATTCAATCCCTGCTTGAAAAAGGCGCCATAGAACTGGTGCCTGTAGCGGAGAGGAACAAGGGATGGTATTCCCATTATTTTTTGATTTCGAAGAAAGACGGGGGGATTGAGACCCATCATGGACTTGCACGGTTTGATCTAACTCCTCAGGAAGGACAAGTTCAAGATGGTTACTCTTTCTCAAGTCCTCCAGGCCCTTCAACTTCAGGACTGGTTGGTGTCTCTCGACCTCAAGGATGCTTATTTTCATGTGCCGATCCAACCAAAGCACAAGAAATACCTGAGGTTCCCGGTTGGTGACTTGCACTTTCAGTTTCGGGTCGTGACGTTCGGATTGACCTCCACCCGAGGGTCTTCACCAAGCTCATGGTGGTGGTGGCAGCGTATCTCAGGAAAGGGGGGGGATTAATGTCTACCCCTACCTGGACGATTGGTTGATCAGGGCGCGCTCACCCGAGCAGGTACTGGATCATCTGTCCGTCACCTGCCACTCCCTTCACAAGCTGGGCTTCTCCCTCAACTTAAAGAAGTCCCACTTGACGCCAACACAGCGGCTCCAGTACATCGGAGCAGTGCTCGACACATCCCTGGGGCACTGTTCCCTCCCGAGGTGAGGGCTCTTCAAATTCAGCAGATGGTGCACAAGTTTCAACTTGGCCAGACGCTCCCGGCTTTTGAGTTCTTGAGGTTGCTCGGCCTCATGGCATCTTGCATTCTTCTGGTGCCAGAGGCCTGGTTGCGGATGAGATCTGTGCAATGGGCCCTCAAGTTCCAGCGGTCAGTCCTCCGGCAGGATGTCGAACCCCGTTCAGGTGCCGCCCTCGGTCGCCCATGACCTTCTGTGGTGGGCCGTCGAAGGCAATCTGATGAGGGGGGGGGCTCCATTTTGGCTGCCCTGGCCGGAGGTGACGATCGTGAAGGACACAATCCTCACGGGACGGGGAGCTCATGCCAACGAGTTGGCAGTCAGCGGTCGTTGGTCTCCGTCTGAGTCCAGACTCATATCAATCTGTTGGAGCTGCGGGCCGTCAGGCTTGCCCTGAAGGCTTTTCTGCCGACTGTGCGAGGGAAGAATGTCCTGATTCTGACAGAAAACAGTGTGGCCATGCACTACCTCAACAAAAAGGGAGGGGGCAGGGTCACTTCCTCTGTGCAGGGAAGCGATGCAGCGCGGGTTCGGGGCCATCTAGCAGGAAGTTTCGATCTCGGCAGGAGATGAAAACGAGACGGTGGACGCTCTGAGCATGCAGAGCACAATCTCTCACGAGTGGGGGCTGACTCGGGAGATTCTCCTGGAGATCTTCGCCCTTTGGGGACCCCTCAAGTGGATCTCTTCGCTTCCAGTGTCAACCAGAAGTGCAAAAGGTTTTGCTCGCGGGAATTTCCTCCAAAAGGAGCCTTGGGAGACTGGTTTGTGGTGGAGTGGTCCTTCCCACTGCTGTACGTGTTTCCTCCAGTCCCCGTCATCCCGCAAGTGCTGCGGAGGCTACGAAGGTCGGTTCCCGGATGATCCTCATTGCTCCGGCATGGGCCCGGAGGACGTGGTACCCGGACCTTCTCGACTTGTCCATATGCCCTCCACGTCGTCTTCCCTATGGAGACGATCTGCTCTCACGGGAGGCGGCGGGGGGGTCAGGTTCTCCATCCAGTGGTCAGGTCCCTCAACCTTCATGCTTGGTTTCTGAAAGGTTGAGGTACATGGATTGGGACCTCCCTGAAGACGTGATGGAGGTGTTGCTTTTGGCCAGACGGCTGGCGACTAAGTCCCTGTACCGTTGCCGTTGGAGAAAGTTCTGCGACTGGTGCAGGGTTCAGAATGTGGACCCTTTTTCATGCGACATTCCTGTGGTTCTGTCTTTTTTGCTTTCGTTGGCCCACAGGGGCCTGCAAGTGGGTACTGTTAAAGGTTACCTGGCGGCGCTGTCTATATTTAAACGCTCGTCTGAAGAGTGTTCCTATTTAAAAATTCCTTTAATTTCTCAGTTTTGCAAAGGACTCACTAATGTGTCCCCGCCGTCATCTTCCCAGGTGCCTGGTTGGGATTTGAACCTTGTTCTGAAATTCCTTATGGGTGCTCCGTTTGAGCCTTTACATTCTTGTCCTTTGAGGCTGTTAACCCTTAAAACTGTGTTTTTAGTTGCGGTCACTTCCATTGTCCTTAGAGTTCGTCCTTCCTTTCTTCCGAAGGTGGTGTCGGAATTTCATTTAAGCCAGAAGGTTGTTCTTCCGACATTTTATCCTCCTCCACATCCTGGTAAGGAAGAGGAGAGGCTCCATAGGTTGGATCCTAGGAGAGCTTTAAGTTTCTACATTTCACGCATGTCCCGGGTCAGAGTGGATGATCAGCTCTTTATTGGTTACCGCTGGAATGCGTTTGGGACAAGCTGTGACTAAGCAGACGTTGTCTAGATGGATTGTCTTGGCAATTTCTGAATGTTACCGCCTGGCGGGTAAGGACCCTCCGGTAGGCTTACGGGCCCATTCGACTAGGGGTATGACTGCCTCTACTGCCCTGCAGAGGGGTGTTCCTATATGTAACATCTGTGAAGCAGCCACATGGGCTTCGGTCCATACTTTTGTACGACACTACTCCCTAGATTCTATCCATGGGCAGGATCTGCAATTTGATTGGGCATTCTAAATTTCTATATTCTAAATTCTTTTTCCCTCCTCCATACGTTGGTACTGCTTTGGGAGTCTGTCATAGATATGGAATACGTCGGAGGACCCAATCCCCTCGAAGAACAAGTTACTCTCTTACCTGGTAACGTTCTTTCGATGGGGAATACGTCCGACAACGTATTCCATATCGCTTCCTCCCTACCTGCCCCCCTACAGAATTTCTTATGCGCTTGCAGCTTACATTTCCGCAAGGCTTTCTGTGGTCATACTTGTAGTGGTTTGGTGCCACACGTTCTCAGGAAAAAACTACAACTGAGGCTACGGGCGTCGTGCGTCCTACTTATAACATCCGGTGACGTCGGCTTGACGGAGGCTCTCGAGGACGGCACGTCGACGGAGACGCCAAAAGATTTTCCGAAGCAGCACAGCCGTGGTGATTACTGTCATAGATATGGAATACGTCGTCGGACCATCCCATCGAAAGAACGTTACCAGGTAAGAGAGTAACTTGTTCTTTTTGCTGCAATTTTAAAACATGGAACCGTGGCAGAACAATTCCTGCTCAGCACGCTCATTGTCCTGCCAGCAGGACACCTTACCCGTTCCGAATGTAGAGGTGTCCCACTGCCAGGACAATGCCCCAAGAAGCGGGCAGCAGAGGGTCCTCACGTTGCTCTATCAACAGAGCATTACAATGTGAGCGATTAGGCACAGATGGGAGGGAGGGGGCACTATTAGCAGGGACTTTTGTAAATGGGAGGAACTGATCAGAAGTGGGAAGGGTGCATAATGTTGCATGCTTTATGAAATGATGACTATGGCTTTAAAAACCAAGGGGGATTTGTTAGGCTCACATTAATCTACATGATGCTATTGTAACTTTGCATGCAGAATGGGGAAAATAAAACTAAAATCATACTCCAATTGCTCAACATATTTCTATGACACTGTATATAGTGTATGGTTAGTTTATTATGAAAGGCTAGTTTATCATGTAATGTGGCAAGGCATTGCTATAAATTATTTAAGCACATGAAATGTGAAGCAAAAGCTTAATAAATATTTATATCAACTAAACTGGAAAGATGGTGTCGCTTAAATTGTCCACATCCCAGTTTCACCATTTAACCAAGCAAATCATTTAATCACATTGTGCCTTATCTGCAGCTCTGCAAGTGACTCTGAATCACTTAAAAGCATCTGGAATGATCCTGCAGTTTTATTTTTGGTTTTGTATTAAAATGCCATCTTCCACTAATGTTACCAAAAAAGTAGATTGGGGCAGGGTTGGGCGGTTTGGGGGTGGTTTGGGGGCACCAATGAGACCATGTGAAATTCCACACACTGCATTTCGTTGCTCCCCCTCCACACATGACACCCATTTACTAATTTGCATCAAACTGTCCTGAGAAAGTGTCTGCAAAACTCAAAATACTTTTTGCCAGTTTTGTGAAAATTATTTTTGGCGGCAGGGGGAAAAGGTATACAGGGCTCCTGAAAGTGTGCTTTGAACACAAAATTCCTTCTGCGCAGAGCAAAAACTGCTTAACAAACGTACAACAGTTTTGGGTCACAGGTTTTCTCAGCTTGACTCTCTCCATTCTACTTGTGGAGGGCACACCTTCCGCCAACTTCTTCTGAAATTGGGATCGTGGTGCTTTAGTAGCATCTGAAAAGTGGCAAAACTAATTTTAGAGGTGTTGCAGAGCTGTGGCTGGCCACAGAGAATGCACCATTTGTTGTTGTTAGTTTGTCTTCCTGCCTGGGGCTTTAATGTGTACTGTTACCTTTGTTCACATTGTCCAAATGTGACGCGCACCCTCACTTGGGTCAGCCCGCAGCCCAGCCCCCCAACTAACATTCACAATGACAAATAAAAATGATTAAAATAAATAAAATACCTCTTCTCTGCTTTGAAATGCCGCCCGGGACACGTCTCATGTCACACACACACCTCCAGACAAACCAGCAAGCTGAATGAGCTTCCTAGTTCCTGTCTGTGTGTCGCACGAACACAAAGCCGGAAAGCGATTCTCTGTGCGGCCCCTGGAAGTGCTGTTGCTAGCGTGGCAGCACTGGCGCCAGGCCCTGCAACACCCAGTTCAGCACCCTGGCTGCTGTTTGAGTCTGGCCAGCCAGGGTGAGGGACTGAGCCATGCAGGGCATCCGGCCCCGAATGTGTTCCAGCACGGCTGCCAGGCATCTCAGCATTATGTAATGAGGCAGCACAAGCCTTACTGGGTACCCCAGCCGGGGTGTCCAATCATATAATTGACGATTACGGCCTCCCTCCAAAAGTTGGGGGGACAAAAAGGCATGCCACAGAAGTTGGGGGGACAAAACCCCCTGCACCCCCCCTATAATTACGCCCATGAGTACACCAAGAATTAATAAAAACACTTGCAACCAGAAGTATTATAAACAAATACAACTAGGTCAAGTTAAGTCTTGGGTTAAGTACTGGTCATAGTCATAAACACATTTATAAAAACACACCACAATGCTTGAAGGTACACAGACCAAAGCATAGAACCTTCAGAATACCTAACAGTAGTTCTAGGGAAGTCAGACCTTGTTACTTACACAGTAATATTGTGAAGGAAATGGTGAAGCCAACCGCATTACTTTTGGGAGGAGGCACAACCATTTCAGTTTTGTAAATTAACCTTACATCTACTTTCTGTTAGAATGGTGAAACAGTTTCTAAGGAAAGTAAGACGTTAGATCTACTTTTCAGAAAAGCAGAACATTTCCAAGTTAAGTAAAATAACCTTGCATATACTTTCACAAGTGACACAATAATTTCAAGGTAAATAAGAACTTTTGTGACTTTTCACTCTGAGTTACAGTTACCAACTAACTCTTTCACAAATAAGTACTTTTAAACACTTGTTGTACTCTTCCAGACAGACTCCTTTACTTATCCAGTCCTTCTCTGTTCTATTGCATGACTTCACTTTGGGACAGAAGAGGGACCCTAGTGGTCTGGTAGCCAGCTGTAGGCAGGGTGAGAGGCTTCCGTGGAAGGCAAATGTCAGAGTTCCTGTGGAAGACACCCCAGGAGGATTCCAGCAGTGGGCCTGGGTGAACTGTAGGAGAGGGCTCCCAATCACAAGAACACCCCAAAGCCTTAAAGAAATCACAAAGGCTTAAGGTAAGTAAATACCGCAGCCAGCACAGTACCTTAGCACGGAAGAAGAGTTCCAGCAAGAAGACTTGCAGCCGCAAACCTGGTCGTTGAATTCCTTTATGATGAAGACAGAAGCCAGGAAGGACTTTTGCAGCAGGGATCAGAGGGAAGGCTCTAGGCAAGAGGATATTCACTGTTTAGGATTTCAATCGGGTGACACACACCTTGGTCTCGGCCTAGTATGCAGCGCACAATGGAAATGCTTATCTTTTTATATTGATTCAATATTGAGACGTACACCACTCATATCACACCCCATTTTCAAATACCCGGGTCACAATGGACCATGAACCAGGCTGGTTGGTAAAATACAAAATTAATTTATTTTAAAATTCAAAAGAAATCAGGCAATTTTTAATATGGTGCAGTAATCACCAATGGGGTGATAATTACAATGAGAATGTGAGCAATTCACTGGGTTTAATCTGCTAGTGAAACATATACACAGCACAGCGGAATAGGAGCACTTTTTGATTTAGCAAAGAGAGCACCTAAGTTAGAATTTCCCCCTGCAATGTCCCCTCAACCCACAAATAATCAAATCTGAGCGGATAAACAGACACGGCAGGTAATCAGGAATAAGAGATAGGAAACGGAATACAAATCTGATCTTCCCTCCCCAAATAAGAGAAACGGATTTTAAACCCCTTTCAATGTTATGAAATGACACTCGGAAATGAACAAATAATGTGTTTTAAAAACCTTGAAGCACATATAATTCCTCACTAGAGCAACAATGCAATGGCACGAACAATCACAAATAATGGATTACCAAAAGCGTACAGTTCAAAAATGAGTGTAAAGTTTAAAACAGATTGCAGCAAAATGACATGTGTGAAAGTAGAATTTCTTTTCATTCCCGCCTAAAATTAACCAAACTGTTTTTAATAAAAACGGGTGAAATACACGGATTTGGAGTGCAGTGCTTAGGTTGGGGAATAGCTATTGAACACAGGTATACAATGGAAGTGTAATTAAGTCTTTAGCTGGTAAATTGAGAGATGTGGAAGGTATAGTGAGGTTCGTTTTAAGGAAAATAGAGCAGTGAAAAGAGGAATCGGCTTTAAAATTGAAAGGCAAATCTCACTTCTAGTGGATTTAATGGCTAAGAAAAGAACACTACCTGTGAATATCAAAAGTTACGCTGCAGTTGTAACCCTTCACGTAGTGTACCCCTTTTCTTAAAGGAAAATTAATTTATTTAAACACAATATAGCTGATGACTTAGGATCTGTGCAAGACACAAATGAAGAGAAACGTGGCGCCAACACTAGACATCAAGGGCAAAGTTGCAAAAATGATTCTGACAGCTTGAACAAGTTATCAGGATAAGGATGACTTAGAGAGTGGGATAAGGACCAAGGCAAGACCAGATATACTATGGGTTCAGATGGGGTACGGATGATACTTAAAGTCCACTTTTAGTTTGGGATTTTGGACCGTCAAGGCTTCTGGTTACTACATGGCAGGGCGCCTGGCAAATAGCTGGGCAGTTCTGGTCACCGGATGGCACTTCTGGACTGGCAATTCTGGTCACTGGATACTAGAAATCAGTTGGATGGCAGGTTTGCAGGATGCATGCAGTTAGTGGGATCAGGATGCTTCCCAAAAACACCACAGCTTTCCCCTTTGGTTATTTGGGAATTTTAGTGGGTTTTCAGAATTGAGGCCTTGCTGGAGCAGGATCAGCAATGCTTGGGTTTTGCAGTGGGCCATGGAGTAGGGTCAGCAATGTTTTGGCCTTGCAGTGGGGATCGAGAATCTGGATGGGTGGAACAGGACACTGGCGCAGGAAATCGGGACGTGTGTGTCTGGAGTCTTGTCAGGGACTCTTATTTATAATGCCTAGTGACATCATCAAAGTATATGACTGGGCCAGGCTTAACTAAACATGCCTCCTAACGGGATTGGACAAGCGTGATAGTCTCCGCCTCGCTCTCAGCTGGTTTGATTTTAGGAAAATGATGTCTGATTTATGGTGTGAGTTTTACAATGTCCAAAAACCTCCCACAGTTATTTTGCCACAACCATACATTTATACAATTGCAGTCTCTTAGCAAATTATATACACAGGTGACATATTTTGTGCAGCACATTGCAGTCCAATCCTCCAGTCCGTGAGACTTTCTACCAGTTTTTTGCGCTTTTCAATGGGATTTATATTACTCCAAATTCTATAACTTTATACATGGGTGTGGATTATCCTAAGGGATGTATGTACAAAAATTTGCATTTGCAACATGGATGCTTTTCTCGTAAGCTGCCATATTTTGCCATTTCTGTGCCCAAGGTGTCAATGAATTCTACCAAGTCTTAAAAGAAAGCCCAACAATGTTCTTTTACACTGCGAAAATCTTACATTTCTTACAAAGTCTTGCTGCAGAGATAAAAAGTCTTTAAAGTTTATTTATAAAAATAGTCTTTGAAAGCAAATGGCAGTCCATGTCACTGGATAATTTATGTATTCTTCCTTCAACTGTTACAAACTGTCATTTCCTTCAAAGCAAGGTGGGGGTTTCTCAGCTTAATTGAAGGTTTTATTGCCCCTTCACACTTTACAGGTTAGTGTCCCATGACTTCTATTGTCCCAGCCTGGAACACAGACTAATGTCTGACGAGCGTGGGAACTGTTTGTTCTGGCCCATTCAAAGTTTTTCAAGCTTGCAATTATTACTTTTGTGTCCTGGAAGTTTATGGAGTGTCTCCCTTCCTAGGGGGAAGTTTCAGGGCGAGCAACTGGAATGACTGTTTTTTTTTTGGGAGCTTGCAAGTTCAGCCCATGTGTTTTTAAATCTTTTTCTTATTTTGGGTCCAGAATTAAAACAAACCCGTGGAATAAAAATAGCGCCTTTATGTGTTTTCACCAGCCACAAACCCCTTCACATTGCTAGGTAATGGCAGGCTTTCCTTCAAGATTACTTTTTAAATGGACATTTTTCTCCTTTAGTTTTGCAAAAGCCCATTTTTACATGTGTTGAAAACTGCTAGCATTTCCTTCTTTAAATTCCTGTACTCCCACACTTTTTTGCAGCTATAGTCATTTTCTTGAATGCATGAGTTTTATCTGAAGCACAGATATCTTGAAACTGACCTGGCTCAGAGAGCTAGTCTCTTTGAACTGCTGAGCTTTGGTATACTTTTTGTAAAGAAATAAACATGTGTTACAGTGCAAGTAAAAGTGGAGTTCCTTGTTGATTTCTCTTAGAGTTGGTTTGACGGGGCCGGTCATTCAGGAATTATGCCTGGTTTTGCTGAGGCACAATGCTATATCCTGGGCATGGCAGGGCCGTTTTAATCGCAGTGGTTTCAGACTGAACAGATGGAATTAGCGTCCAAGCAGCATTTTTAAAGGGTGAAAAGTTTCATTTTGAAGGAATTTTGGGTTTTCAGCAAAGCAGTGCTGCCTTTTCACTTTATTCCCTTTATAGGTTTCAGAACACACTGGCATGCTCCTTCAGTGCGTCCCCTTGTTCCATCCTGCCTGACGTGTGCTTGGCAGGATGATGCAGCTATCTTTTTGTTGCTGCAAAAACCGTTTTGAGGTCCTGGTGCGCACAGAGCCAGTGCAGCCATTTGCTATTTTCTGCAGACGGGCAGCTTGCTTGATGATGTGGTGAAATACTGTTGAGTGGGTCAATATATCCCACATCACATGGTTTACTCAGCACAGAAGTTGCAACGGGGAGACTTCAGGATCTGCAACCAAAAATCTGGTTGCTGAATTCCTTGTCATGAAGACTGAACACTGGAAGGGCTTCTGCAGCAGGGATGAACGGGGAAGGCTCGAGGCAAGATTTTCTTTGCGGCTGGATGCAGCATGTAGTTTTGGCGCCCTTTTCAGGAGCCAGAAGACTGAATCTCGCCAGTCAGATTCATGTCGTTTGCAACGTCCAGCACTCTGGTGAGGGGACTTTTCGGATTTGATTCACGTCTCTGGATGTCCAGCAGGATGCCCACAAAGTTTCAGCAAGATTCCGAATGTGGAAGACTGTGCACCACACAATGGCTGGAGGCCCCAGGGTATTCAGGTATTGCAGCCCCGCAAGGTCTGAGCATGACGTGGGATGGCTCAACATGCAGGTAGTCTAGTGATCTCAAGTGGGTCTCGTCGTGCGTTTTGGGAACTCCAGGTCGATTGGAAGGAAGGGTTTCAGCAGGTTCTGGTTACACAGCAGGCTATCGTTGCTGGAAATTGCCACATCCTTTTTCTTAATCTTCCTCTTTCAGGACAGCCAGCCTCCCAGTTTGAACTGAATTCTTGCAGTCAGGCTGGAAGACAAAGGATTGCAGAGTTTTGGACTCTTCCCTTGCTTCCTGCCTTCAGACACTCTGGAGCCTGGTCGAGGAATCCACAGGATTCCTGCAGAAGACCAAATTGACACAAAGGATTTTCCCACCCTTGAGGTCAGGGCAAGGAAAGTTGCATGGTGAAACCAACGCCCTGTCAGGTGGGAAATTGTAGCACCACGTTCATTTAGCATAGAGTGATATCCTCTCAAACTGTTCTTACTGTCTTGTGAACTGAAGGCATTAACATCACAGGAGTCCTGCACTCTGTGTGTTAGACTCGCAAACTACACGTCCCAGAAGGACCGGCTAGGCTTTTCAAGAAACTTCAGGTGCTTCAACACCGGCGCTTCAAAGCCAAGCCGGTCTTCGCCGTCTGCAGCGTTTCGCGGCACCCCCGTCTGTTCTACACCCAGCCCTGTGTCTAAAATCATCCCCAGAGGTAAGATGGGGAAGTAGGCACTGTGTGACAGGCATCGGGGAAATTGCAGCTTCGCACTTGCCCAATTCAATGCGCAGAAGGCCATGGAGAAGGCTAGACTAAGCACTCTCGCCTAGTCACATATAGACCAATGGGCAAAGATTAACATTATAGAATTGCGTAAAAGTAAGAGGAAAGCTAACAAATGCCAGGTATCAAGTAACGCGCAGCACAGGTTAAAACCAACATAAAGGGGGAGGACTCGATAGCCTGAAAGCATTTTTACTCAATACTAGATCACTATGTAAACATGCACAAGACGAGCATGATTTTATCATTGAGGAGGAATTGGACATTGTTTGCCTAACCGAGACCTGGCTCCAAGACACAACACGCCCTGAGAGTGCTATAGCGGTACAAGGAGGATATACAATTTACAATACGAATAGAGAAACTGGGGTAGGTGGTGGGGAGGCAGTGATAGTTCGGGATTCCATACACCTGTTCCCGGCCGCCACTACATACACAGGATGTGAGATAAGTCCCCTAAAATTCACCCCCACTAAGAACGACTGTATCAACATCATAGTTGTATATGAACTCCCCCTCTCTAGGGTCAGATTTTACTAATGAACTTGCCCTTCAGCTTAACTATTTGAGATCCCCTAATACAGCAACACTGCTTGGGTGATTTCAACAGATGGCGAGGGAATCCGACTGACATGTAAGCCCCACACCTCGAAAAAAACATTGAACAATATGACTTTAGGGTCAATCAGTAACCCACAACAGCGAAGGGGAATCAGTTAGACTGGGTCATAGCACAGAATTTGGAGGTACATGCGGTGAAAACATCCCATGCATCGACCACGCATTTACCTTTGAGGTAAAAATGAGTTACCCTTAAAAGTAAACGAATAGTCAAGAAAAAGCCCTAAGCAGAAATGTTAAGAACTTAGGTCCTGCACAATTGGAACAGTGTATGAATAAGATACTTGAGTTTTCAGGAGGGGAACACCTGTCAAGTCATGTTACTGAAATATTCTAACACGGTACAAGAAATAGTGGAGTAGCAGGCTCCCTTAAAATTGAAGGTGGTAAGACAGAACAGTAACCATCAGAAATGGTTCCATAGTGAGCTAACTAAACTTAAGAGAAGAGGCATGGAGAGTAGGTGCCTCAAACACCCCACACAAGCAAACAAGGATTTATGGAAGGGCATTGAAAAACATTCGAAAAATGAAATTAATGAAGCCAAGAACATTTATTTTAACAAGCAGATTACTTCAGCATCCAACTATAAATGCAAATTATTCAATATCCTAAAATCCTTTGAGAAGCCTCAGCCTTTGTCTCCCCCTTTCGCTCCAACCAAGGAAGACTGTGAAGATGCAAAAGGCTTTCGCCCAGGAAAATTCAGAAGGCCAGAGATGATCTAACAGCCAGGGAAACCCTGAATAGAGACACAGCTATGCCGGCAGGTGAACACGGTGAGCGGGAGCTAGATAACTTCCAGTTCTTTCCCATCTCGGAAGAAGCGATGAGTAAAGTCCTAATAGCAATGAAGCCAACCTCATGTGCTGAGAACCTACTCCGCCCATGAATAATACTTGAGAATAAGGAAATCTTTGCTCCAGTATTAACCAAAATAGCAAATGCCTCCTTCAGAGAAGGCTCTGTGCCTAAGAGCATTAAAGCAGTCACTATCACGCCCCTCATAAAAAAAGTTGGGTCCCAAAGACCCGGGGAATTTGCAACCTATTACGAACTGCAATTTCCTGGGTCAAATAGCGACAGCTCAACTACAGAAGCATGTGGAAGTTAATCTTATTTTGCACGACCAACAATCTGGCTTTCGAACCGCACATAGTACGGAGACAGCCATGTTGGATCTTCAGATCCACATGCTCAGTGTATTGGATAAAAGCAAGACAGGGCAGATTTGGCTGCTGGATCAGAGTGTGGCCTTCGAGCTAGTATACCACCAATTGCTCCAACTGGTCTTGGAAAAAGTGGCACACTGCTCCAAGGAAGCATCCGCATGGCTGGCATCCTTCCTAGCCGACGGAAGCCAAAATTCACAGGGGAATTTTAATCTTATAATGTACGAGTTTATCTTCACTCCTTTCAACTTGTATATGAGATGTCTGTGTGAGGTACTGGAAGGGTTCGGAGCATTTTTTACAAACTACGCTGATGATACCCGTTCGGGAAAATTCTCATAAATGTGCTAATTCCCTCCACCTTAGAGACCCCCAGCAACTTTGCTGGATTTTGAGGACTTGATTTTTTTTTAACCTGGAGAGCGTGAGACCCTTTTTCCCACTCTCGTATGTATTTTGATTTTATTTTTGAACTGTTTCTTTTGGTTGTGGAGTCTGACAAACTTCATAGGCATCATCTTTTACATTGTAAAACACAGCACCTTCAGTGCAGTTACAGAGGGAAGTATTTCAGATTTCCCCAAGGTTTAAATACCTTCTCTGGAAAACTACTGTTTCCCAGAACAGTAAAGTTAAATCTCCAAAGATGCAATTGCCTGGGTCCAATCGTTCTTGAGCAGAACGATGAGTCTTCTTCTCATCTGCAAACCCTATCCTGACCACCTGCAGCGTTCCACAAGGATCTTGTGTATCGCGGACCATGTACAATATATTCACAAAGCCATTGTTTGACAAATTGGACAGGCTGGGTGTCACCTACACGAACTATGCAGATGACACCCAGATCCTCATTCCTCTTTCGGGCAATTATGACAAAGACTTTGCTTTGGTAAATAAAATGTACCTCCTCATTCAGGCATATATGGCAACCCATGGCCTCTGCCTGAATGATGATAAAACTAAGATCCTGACCCTGGGATCTACTACCAGCCTAAAATAAAACTAGACAATAACTATTCTGACTTCAACATAGATGGAAATACTATCAATGTAATGAAAGAAGTGAAAACTCTGGGCTTCTACCTTGACTCCACTCTAACCCTTGGTAAACAGGTAAACGCCCTGGCATCATCCTCGACCTACATGTGCAAGCTAATCAGGGCCTGCATGCCATTTCTATCTACGTCCAGGTGTTTTATCCTTGCAAATGCATGAATACTTTCTAAACTAGATTACTGCAACGCCCTATACCTAGGTGCCAACAAGTACATCCTGGATAAAATACAAATCTTACAAAACAATGCACTAAGAACTGCTATGAACATTCCCAACAAAGAACATGTTTCAGAAATTAGAAGAGAAAACCATTGGCTTAAGATAAAAAATAGTCCTTCTCAAAACTGTGTCACTCACATGTAAGTGCCTTAACAATTCAGCTCCCCCTTACTTAACTGAGAGAATTGTTAGAAAAACTTCCACCCGCCCCCTAAAACAAATGATGCCTTATGTCTAAATATACCCAGATTAAAGCTAAAAGAATCTGGAGAAAATAGCTTCCCAGTGAAAGCTGCCCAGTCTTGGAATGCATTACCGATTGCTCTTAGAGTGGACCAATCCTTCCTTAGCTTCAGACGAAACACCTTGAGCTGGCTGCGATCTAAAGACATTTGACCCATCCTCTCTGCATACTAACCTACAACCTTCTCACTCCCATGACATGCTTTGCCTCAATAATATATTTGAGTCTTGCTTACCCAGCACCTACCTAACTTTGCCGCCTAATGTATATCACTGCTGTTTATCTTGTACTATTCTGTTTTTCATGCAACTATATGCAACCTGCCTAATGTACAGCATTGTTGCTTACTTTGTACAATTATCGGCTTACCTGTATCTATATGTAACTTGTTTGACCATGTAACCCAAGCTTTAAGTATCCTTGTATTCATTGCGCCCAGTTACCTCCGGGTTCGATGCGCCTTACAAATTAATAAACTTACATTTGTAACTTTCTAGACACAGCACACACTATCTTACAATAGGGTGCTGGAGGGATTACTTAGTATCCCCTTTGTCTAGCTTCTCATGTAACATTTTTATGTTACCCTTTCCTCGATGAATGGCTGGTGGCAGTGGTTTACTTTTAACTGCCGTGGTGTGCATTTACCGTGGGCTGCGTTCGCAGCTGCAGTTAAAGCACCCAAGGGTGCCATTTTTGTCAAAATGTCCCCGGTCGTCTTTTTACGCCATTTCTTTGTGTAAAGGGCCTTGAGATTTACTGTGCGTGTCAAACCAGATTTGGTCCCTTTGTTCGCTTTGCCTTTGGCGGGATTCACTTGTGAATCCCGCCTCTTGCTCCAGGGTGTCTTGGGTGGGCAGGAAGTGAGGAGGTGCCCGAAACTCCCAGTGCTTAGTCTCTTAGGAGACCCAAATGCACTCTGCAGTGATTGGCAGTCTGACTGTCCGGCAAGGGCAGCCACCCTGCTGGGTGACTGACAGCTAGGCTGGAATGAATGGGAGAGGACTGAATAAAAGGCAATGTTTTTGGCTTGGAAGGTAGTCGACAACTGGACGAAGGAACCGAAGAACTTGAAGAGGACGCCTGCTGCAACTCCTGGACTGTTGGTTTGCCAGGTGAAACCCTGCTGCTGTGCTGAAACTCCAAATTCATATCGACAGAGAAGCCCCTGCAAGGACTTCTCCTCTTGAGTCGGTGGGACCAATCAACTCCAAAGTAAGCCACCTGGACATTCTCTCAGAGCTGGTTGCATTTCCACATAGTTGCTGCTGGAAACCGAAACACCAGGGATAGGAACACCAGATTGTGTGCGTTGCTTGTAAGTTGGCCAAGAGCTCCTGGCAGATCCTCCAGACTCCCAGGAAGCAGGACTGACCAAGCCTAAGATCCCTCAACAGTGCAGGACTCCAGAAGCAAGGAAAGTCCATCTTGACAGCCAGAAAACGCAGTGTTGCTATTTGCGGTAGTCGCGAGGAGCTGAAACACCAAAGTGCCACTTGTTTGAAAGATTGCTGGTTACGATCGGTGACCGTCCCAATGCAGTGCAGGAGTCCCCAGAAGTCCTCCCTCTTTTCCCCGCGACTGAGGCACAGGAGCAGTGTGATCTGCAGAGCTGCACAGGAACAGGAGTCATCTGCTGCACCTTTTGTTCAATACAAAGGTACTCTAAAGTCTGAGAGAACTTATCTCTCATTGTAGAGTTGCTTGCATCTTCTACTACTCACAAGCCCATCCAACTTGTGCCCTACATTGATTCTTCTTTTCTTCAAAGACTTCTAAAGCATTGTGCAAAGACTTTTCTTACTTGACTACCTACCAGAAGTGCTTCAGCCCATATGAGACTTTTGCCCATTGACTTTGGCTTAGCCTATTACACTGACTCTGCTTAGGGAATCAAAGTATTTGCCTGCTTAAGAATATTTGTGGTCTCTTGTTTGTTCTAATAACCTTTTCCTTTAACCAATTTCTAAAACTATTCTAAATGCAACAGTAAGATATTAATGCCCCTAGCACTCTAGCTATTGAAGACACCCTTGGGTGTAGGTTTTGATTGTGGGCCATCCCAAAAGGGTCTTTACTGATTTAGAAACTAAGTGTGTAGTTTTGGAGTGTATTTGAGTGTTGCTTTTATATTGCTCCCTTCTGAAGAAGGCTTATTCTGACTGGCTGATTAATAAATTAATAATTGTTTATTCATGAAACCTTGTGTGGAAGTGTTTATTTGAGTACTTGTCACTGTGAATCTCTAACACCCCTACAGCACACATTCACCTCTCTTGAGATAAGCCTGGCTCCTCAACAAGCTACCAACCTGTTTAGTACAAGCTTCTACCAAAGGTTGGGTTCGTATGGCCAGGAGGTCAAGGTTGTTGTAGTGCACCCAAAGGGTACTGCATATAATCGTGCCTAACAATACCCAGTTAGTGGTTGAGCTTGGTGGAGACTATATGTAGTACAGCACTAAATTCACAATGCTATACAACATCGAGAATTGGATGGAGAGTAACTGGATGTGCCTTAACAGCAAGAAGACGGAGATGATATTTGGCACCCATCAAGCGCAAGCCAAACTAAGTCCCGTTTATGAGGCCTTTGTCATCGAGGATACCTGCATACAGGGGTTGGGGCAGGTAAAAACTCTTGGACTCGTCATGGAAGCATCTTTGGGAGCTGATGCGCAGGTGCATTATCTATATAAGAGCAAGGCCTATCAACTCTGCCTACTTAGAGCCATTTGGCTGTTCCTGAGCGAGAACAACACCGCTACAATTGCAAGGGCCGCCATTTTGTCCCGCTTAGATTACGGTAATGCACTCTTGCTCGGGGCCAGTAAGAACTGCCTTGAAAAATGCCAGATCATGGATAGCTCCATTAGAATAATCAATGGAAAGTCGAAAAGTGAACACCTCTCAAAGGACAGGATAGCACTGCACTAGCTAAAGATTGAAGATCGGATCCATTTCAAATCCTTAACTTTGGTACAGAAGTGTCTCCGCGGTACTGCACCAGAATATCTAAAGAAAAAGATTGCACGATACCTACCCAATCGAGCTCAGAGATCAGAGGCATTGGGCAGTATCATAGTGCCATCACACAGACGAGCAACAGGGCTGGGCAGGGCCTTCCCCGTACTGGCAGCAAGGGAATGGAACAATCTCCACCTTGCCCTTAGACTCAAGCCCAGTTACCTGGCCTTCAGAAGAAGCCTAAAAACATTCATCTTCAAGTAAAGGAAGCCCCTCACGAGTAAGATATTCAGTCCAGATTAGGTTATGTCTTGTATGTAGTAACCCAGTTTTGTGTTGCGCCCGATGCCTGCGGGCTTTCAGCGCTTTATAAGTAAATAAATAAAATAAAGGACAAGGAACACTAAAATGGCAAAGAAAAAGAAGACTGAGGCCCTTTTTGGTAAATTTTGGTAAAATAAGCTCCCGTGCGTGCCTTTACCGGGGTTGTGGAAACAGCCCACTCTGAAAAAGGTGCACTAAATTAGTAAAAAGGTTCACTGCCACCAGCCATTAAAGGTAAGCTT
Source organism: Ambystoma mexicanum (assembly GCF_040938575.1). Taxonomy (NCBI): domain Eukaryota; kingdom Metazoa; phylum Chordata; class Amphibia; order Caudata; family Ambystomatidae; genus Ambystoma; species Ambystoma mexicanum. Next base: position 105,741,630 of record NC_090938.1, on the reverse strand, counting down.
GTCCTTGTAACAGAAATATTAGTTACAAGGAGAAAGGTAGTGCACTGTAGCTCCCCAGCATTGCACATAAGGTAGGGGTGGGAAGCTGGTTTCACCTAACAAAATGTAAACTGGAGCCAAAGATGCTTTCTACCCTTGGGAACTGTAGTTCTCAGAAGGTTAGCCGAAGAAAGTTAAAGGGGGACCCTGCAACAACAAAAATATATATGCCAAAAGTTGTCGGCGGATTAAATTAAAAATACACTGAGAGTCTTAAAAATAACACCCATTAAAAGAGTAAAAGATTCTGTGGGTGTGGTAAACGGTTCCCACTCGCTGAGGTATTGGGAAAAATAATTGACCAGTAAAGCAAAGTGTTGTGGGGTTGACATAGGTCAGGAAGATTTATCATTGCCATGAAACTCTTACCCAACAACCAACCAACCATACACCCACCCACCCACTTAATCTAAAACTCTTAGAATCGAAACTCGTTTTTAACTAACGGTCCACGTTACTGCCCTCTCTGCTTACACCACCTATCAAGGCAAGATTTCAAATGGATTGTGTCCTCCAACGTATTCCTCATCTTTGACATGTAATGTTCAGCTTCGACTATTCCAGAAAACTTTTTTGGCAGAGGGCGCCCTGTGTCGATGGAGTAGTCTGTCCTTCAAAGGCCTGCGTCGAGGGTGCCGCCATCTGAGTTTATATATAGCACGGACTGCGCCTGTTGGCCTCAGTTCTGTTTTTCCACTAACACGTTTGCTTCCTGAGAAACTCGGCTCACCTCGTACTTGTAAAAGTATATTTCTGTGTGGTTTTTCAAATGCTAGATATGTCATAGTCCTCTACACTTTTAACTCCTATGTCCAGTTTCAAAAAATGTAAGGACTGCGGATCAAAGTTGTCCATAACCGACCCCCATTGAATCTGCCTCAGAGAGGGCCACAATACGGCGGCATGCTTCAAGTGTCAGTCCATGACGGGAAAGGCCTTGAAGGAACGAAAGGGGAAACTCCAGGTAGGAAAGGTTTCCAAAACCCCCAAGTACCGACCTGCTAGGCCTTCGACCGATTAGTCGAGAAACTCTCCTCCTCGGAGGAAGAAGGCCAAGTGTTCTAGGTCGAGGAGTGGTTCCCGCCACTCATAGTCTTCGTCGAAGAGGTCGAGGAGAAGGCACCTCCAGTCGCCTTCACTGACGTCTTCTGAGGATGGCAGGCCTGTCCAAAAAGTCTACTCCTGCAGAATGGGAAGTTTAACGTGTGTAAATGCTCAATCTTTGAGAAACAGGGTAATACTCCTACCAAGCCTTCTACGGAAGCCAGGAAGGAGAGTTCTCAGCAAAAAACATGCGCACCCTCGAGCCCGGGTAAACGGCGTCATCCCAATCGAGGATCCTCGAGGCCTCGATTGGATAAGAAATCAAAGGCTCACTCGAGACGTGAGGAAAGATGGAGGTCATCGACACCTTCGAAGCTCTCAACGCCTATGACACCCATCAGGCCCTCAACCCCTATTAGGCCATTGATGCCATTGACTCCGGTGTCGACATCAACGCCAGAATTGTCAACGCCAGCTTGTGCCCCTTTTGCCATCTCAGCCATTGATGCCTTGTGTTCCTCCAAAAAAGGCACTGGCTAAGACGAAGTCGACGACTTCAACACCGACAAAGCCTCTCGGTGCTACACCAGAGAAGATGTATACTCCTTTTCCGAAAAAGGATTTGTTCAAGTCTCTGACTCCATCTTTGAGGAGGAAGAGCGTTCAGATGAGGAGGGCGCCCCTTTTGGACTTAAGTACGGTACACCAAATGAGCCTGAGTGCCTTATTTCAGAGGAGAGTAAAATGCAAGATCTTTGTGACAATTTGCACAATGCTAGTGGCATTGACCCTCTCCTCAGTGGAGTTCGGAAGGCCAGAATTAGGGGAGCATGCAGACTCCATATCGCCAACTCATGTCTAAGGTTGTGGAATACTTGGATTGATCTAGACCTCCAGTACCTTATGATCAGTGTGACCTGACTGACATTCGAGCAAGAGTCCGCCTGCTGATCCAGTCTTTCCTTTCCATGTGGCACTTCAGAAAAGGGTGGCCAGGAATTGGGAAGCTCCAGAAACTAATCTGGCAGTTGACACAAATCTCACAAAGAAATTCTGCCCCTCCAGTAGCAACCCCGGCTACCTGTCCAAACACCCCACTACGGCGAGTCTGGTGGTCCAGGCAGCAACGGCTACCTCAAAACAGGCAGAGTACCCTACCATCCCTCCTGATAGGGACGATCAGCGCGTAGATGGATGGGCGAGAAAGGTGTTTTCTGAAGGGAGCATGATATTAAAATCTGCCAACTCCACTTGTGCCCTTGCAAAATGTTTGTACACTCTGTGGGAGTGCAATTCTATGGCGGCAGAGCATATTCCCGAATGGGATGGCTTCTAAGCTATTGTGAAGGACGGCAAGGAAGCCATGCAAGTCCCTTCAATCTGGATTGGATTCTGCAGATAGCACCAGCGGGTCCATGACTACCAGCACCGTGATGCGCAGATTTCCGTGGTTGCGAAAGTCGGGTTTTGCACCTGATGTGCAGGCTAGACTTATCAACAGGCCTTTTGACTCATCTTATCTTTTTGTCAACAAGGCTGACGAGAGCCTTGAAGTTGCAGATCTCAAAGGCAGCAGCCAAGTCTTTAGGCATCGCTGTTAGGCAACCTCAGCCTTTTCAGGCTAGTGGACAACCTTGGAGGGGTTGATCTTTTTGCTACTACTCATTTGGAAGGGAGAGAGGAATGGCCAGTCAAAGAGGCCAAGGAAAATGTCCTCGTGGTGGCTGAGGTAGAGTTGCCAAGCCTGCTCAAACAGTAGGCTCTTTACCATCGGCCAGTGCAACAGCTGCTTCAAAACCACTCTGAGGGCTTGAGTCACAACTCGCCAGTCAGGGGCAGGCTGTCTCAGCATCTGGAAGAATGGCGAGACATTACTTCCGATGTTTTGAATCTGGAGACAGTAGCCTATGGTTACTGCCTTACTTTTTCTAAAGAATCCCCAGAACAATCCCCCGAGGAAAACACTCTTTGAAGATTCTGGATCTGCTCCTTGTGGAGGAAATTTTAACCCTGCTAGGGAAGGCACTATAGAACTGGTGCCTGTAGCGGAGAGGAACAAGGGTTGGTATGCCCTGTATTTTTTTGATTTCCAAAAAGGACGGAGGACTGAGACCCATCTTGGACTTGATATACTTGAAAAAGTTCCTCAGGAAAAACAAATTCAAGATGGTCACTCTTTCTCAGATCCTTCAGGCCCTCCAACTCAAGGATTAGTTGGTGTCATTGGACCTTCAGGATGCTTATTTTCATGTGCCAATCCATCTCAAGAACAGGAAATACCTGAAGTTCGCAGTTGGCGGCTCGCTCTTTCAGTTTCGAGTTCTGCCATTCGGGTTGACCTCCACCTCGAGGGTTTTCACCAAACTCATGGTGGTGGTAGCAGTGAGTCTCAGGAGGAGAATTCACGTCTACCCCTACCTAGACGATTGGCTGATCCAGGCGCATTCTCCCGAACAAGTCCTGGATCATCTCAACGTTACCTGCCACTTTCTTCACAGACTTCGCTTCTCCCTCAATTACCCAAGTCCCATATGACACCTTCCCAAAAGCTCCAATACATCAGAGCTGTGCTAGATAAATCCTTGGGAAAGAGCTCGCCACCCGAGGTGAGGGCTTAAGACATTCTTCAGATGGTAACAAAATTTGAGTGCCCAGAGTCTTCCGCCCTTCTAATGTTTGAGGTTGCTTGGCCTTATTGCATCCTGCATTTTTCTGGTGCCGGTGGCCTGACTGAGCATGAGATCCCTTGAACGGGCTCTAAGAACGCAATGGTTCCAATTCTCAGGAAGGATGTTGGATTGATTTCAGATTCCAACCAGAGTCTCAAAGGATCTTCTGTGATGGGCCTGGGGGAGAATATTCTGAAGGGAGAACCCTTTTGGCAACCATGGCTGGAGATAACAGTATTGACGGACGCCTCACAGGGTGGGGAGCTCACGCCAACGATCTGACCATCAGCGGTTGTTGGTCTCCATCGGAGTCCAAACTACACATCAATCTTTTGGAGCTGAGAGCAATCAGACTAGCGCTGAAGGCTTTCCTGCCCTCGGTACGGGGAAAGGATGTCCTGATAATGAGGAACAACACTGTGGCCATGCGCTACCAAAACAAGAGAGGTGGTGTAGGGTCACCACCTCTGTGCAGAGAGGCAATGCAGCTCTGGTACTGGGCTATTCAAGAACGAATATCCCCATCGTCAGCTCACCTGGCCGGAGAGGAGAACACGGCGGCGGATGCCCTTAGCAGGCAAAGTAGTCTCCCACGAGTGGGAACTAACTCAGGATGTCCTTCAGGAGATCTTCGCCCTTTGGGGAACCCCTGCATTGGACCTGTTCACGACCGGTGCCAACCGGAAGTGGAAGCAGTACTGCTCAAGGGAATTACCTCCAAGAGGAGCTGTAGGAGACACGTTTGTGATGGACTGGGAGTTCCCACTACTGTACGCGTTTCCTCCAGTCCCCGTCATTCCTCATGAAATCAGGAGGTTGCAAAGTTTCGGGAAACGCATGCCCCGGATTGGGCCAGGAGAACGTGGTATTCGGACCTTTTGGATATGTCCATCTGTCCTCCGATTCGTATTCCACAAAGAGAGGACATTCTCTCGCAAGAGGGGGGTCGGGTCCTCCATCAAAAGGTCAAGAATCTCAACCTTCAAGTTTGATTTCTGAAAGGCTGAGATACAAGGATCGGGACCTCCTGGATGAAGTAATGGAGGTGTTGCTGTCAGCCAAAAGACCAGCAACAAAATCTCTGTACCTTTGCTGTTGGGATAATTTTTGCGACTGGTGCAGAGAAAAGAATGTTGATCCTTTTCAGTGTAAAACTGTTTTATCCTTTTTGCTTTCATTGGCACATAAAGTTCTTCAGGTTGCATCATTAAGAGCTACTTAGCAGCGCTCTAACTCTTTAAGCGCTCATCAGAAGAATGCTCCTATTTCAACATCCCTCTGGTGACTCAATTTCTGAAAGGGCTCACTAATGTTACCTCCATCTCGTTTTCAGGTTCTGGTTTGGGACCTCAACCTGGTTTTAAAATTTCTGATGCGTGCCCCGTTTGAACCTTTGCACACATGTATGTTAAGGTTTTTAACCCTTAAGACCGTACTATTGGTTGCTTTAACATCAGCACCTAGAGTGAGCGAGTTGCAGGCACTTTCTTCCAAGCCACCATTACCATATTCCACAAGGACAAGGTTGTGTTAAGGGTAAAGCTCTCCTTGTGTAAGGTAGTCTCAGACTTCCATTTAAGTCAGAAGATTGGGCTACCGGCTTTCTATCCACCACCTCATCCTGTTAAGGAAGAGGAAAGGCTCCATAGTCTGTACCCTAGGAGAGAGTTAAGGTTTTACATCGCCAGGATGTCAAAATTGAGTGGACGACCAGCTCTTTGTAGGGTACACAGGACAAAAACTTGGACAGGCCGTTGGCAAACAGACCTAGTCTCGATGGATCATTCTAGCCATATTTGAATAATAATAATAATTTAGCATTTATATAGCGCTACGAACCCCAATGCATCTGAGCGCTGCTTATTACCCACGGTGTGTGGTGTTCATTTATCAACCTCGGAAGGATGAAAGGCTGAGTTTGCTCTGCCGGTATTCGAACCTGCGTCGGCAGGCTCTGCACAGATGTCAAAGCGAGCGCTCTACTCGCTGTGCTATCGGACCGGCTACAGACTGGCATGCAACGACCCTCCTGAGGGTTTACGTGCTCATTTCACCAGGAGCATGGCTACATCGACATCCCTTCAAAGGGGTGTCTCTATTAACAGCATATGTGATGCTGCAATATTGTCCTCAGTACGCATGTTTACAAAGCGGCATTCTGGGGATGCTTCCCATGCTGAGGATGATCTTTTGGTAAGGCAGTACTTCATTCCGCCCTTTAAAATTCTATATATATATATATATGTGTGTATATGTGTGTGCATATATGTATATATGTGTGTATGTATATATGTGTGTATATATATTTCTGAGGCTTGTGGAATCTGCTTAGATCACATGCTTTGCATAGGCCGACATCTAGTGGAAGCTGCGGAGTATTACAGTTTGTTTTTCGAAACTCGAAAATGGCGTCGACACAGGGCGTGCCAGTAATACTATCCCTAGTGTGACGTCCACTGTACCCAAGATCCCTCACGTGTCTAGGATCCTCAGATTGTTTTTTTCCGCCATACTGGTCGGAAGCATTTTGCGGAGTCCCCTGGCCTTAGCCATACTTTTGCTAAAAATTTAATTTAATAATCTATTGACATCCTTCCCCACCCCAACGTCGAACTTCGACACTCGACGCCGGCTGGAGAAGAAATCGACCGTCGGCTGCTGCACGACGCACTTGGGCCTCGGAAGGCCGCTGGCCTCGGCCCGGGCATTGGAAGGCCTCTGGCCTCGGCCCTGCAAGTAGGGAGAGTGGGGGGTGGTACATACTCTACACTCTTGGTATATAGGTACACCTTATACATTTCCTACACTTAACAGCCCGCTGCCTCAAGGTGCGTATGGAGGGTAGCCCTTTTCAATTCTGCCCCAAGTGCAATCGCAAATACCCTTGGGTCGGCAGGCACGCCACGTGCAATCTCTGCTTGCCGAGGGACCACCCCGAAGCGAACTGCAGAGCGTGTAGTAGGTTTAAACCTAAGACACTTAAGGACCGTTCGAAGCGTTGGGCCCACCACGCCAGGCAGGCGGCCATGGCAGCGGAGGGCGCCTTCAGCAACGGCAGCGACGCCGTACTTTCGGACGGCGAGGGCATTACGGTGTCGAAAGACAGCCGAGCGCTGGTCCACGACCTCGGAAGGTCGTCCGGCAGGGCGGCTATGGGGAAGACCCCCGGCGACACAAGCGCTTCACATACTACACACACTAAACACACTAAGTCCAACCGAGACTCGATGATGCACAAACAGAACGGTCCGATTCGGTGTCCTCTGGGCGCTCTCGATCAAGATCGCCTGCATGACTCCAGGCAAGCATCCACTCTTGTCAAGAGTGCCTCGCTCACTAGGCTAACAGAAGTTCGATCGTCGGAAGACGAAGACGACTTCCACCCACAGGCCGCGCTCCAGGAGTCGGAGCCCGCAGTTAAAACCAGCAAGGCCCCACGCTCGAAGGACAGGGACACCACCCCCGATCCCCGACGCCAGGCGTCGAAAAACTCCGGAGCCACTAAAGGACAGGGAAAACATTTTTCCACTCACGGGGAGGGGGCAAACAGCAGAAGAAACAACCTTTGCACTCTTCCACACCTGTGAAACACACCACTCCCCCTAAACAGACAGACAAAACCAGGTCTGCTGATATGTCTAAAACCAGCAAAGGTACTCACGATAAATCCCATAGACTTGCTGAGAGAGTCATTCCTAGTTCCAAAAAATGGTCCAGTGAAGACATAGATAGGGTCATGTCAAGAATGTCTTCTTTAGCAGATTTTTAGGATAAAAATCCAGAACATTTCCTCTCGTATGATCCACAGGGGGCGACACCCTCAGGCTCTACTGATCCTATGCCACCCCCCCCCCCTCCCCCCCCCCGAGTAAAAAGCCCGGGTTTGAAACTGCGTTGAGGTCAGAACACTTTGAGGTACAACCATACGCAAGACCATACTCACTGTATCAGGGAGAGGCTTCCTTTTGTGAGGACCAAGAATTTGGTATGATAGAAGACCAAACCGGGACGGGCTACTATGGGGATGATGAGGACCAGGAAGAGGAAGAGGAGGACCCGGAAACATACAGAGTAGATTCCCCGGTAGAGAACGAAGCCCCGGTTACCGACTCCCCGGTCGATAACCAACCCCTCCTAAACGAGGTTCTCGCTCGCGCAGCAGAACATTTCCACATTGACACCCACGGTGTCCAGGAGGAAAGGGACTTTGCAGAAATCATCCCTATCCTTAAGTCCATTCAGCGGAGAATAGATCCGTCCCTGGTGAACCCGAACCTCAACAGAGCAGTCAATCCCAGAGTTGAAAAACTTTTCAGGGCAGCCCAGTCTGACCCTCTCTATATAAGAGGACATCTGAAGCCAGACTCCCTAGTGGTCACCAACACTCGTAAGAGGGCTGGAACACCCTTGTCATCGTCCGAAGCTCCTCCCGACAAGGAGAGCAAAAAACTATACGGTTTCGGCAGGAAAGTAGCCTCAACGTCTGCCTATCAAGCAAGGATTGCAAACTCCACCACCCTGTTGGCCAGCTACAACTGCCATCAGTGGGAAGAAGTCGCAGCACTCATAGCCTCTGCTCCTGAACCTTTAAAGGGCCAGTTAGCTCGGATTTCCGCAGAGGGTAGAGCCATGTCTGGTTGCATTTTGAAAGCAACCTTCGACGCCGCGGACAACGCAGGCAGATTGATAGCGGAAGGCACTGTTATCAAGAGACATGCGTGGTTACGGCAGTCTGGTTTTAAGGCAGAAACCCAGGCATCATTGTTGGACAAACCGGTGGAAACCGATCTGTTGTTTGGTAAGGCGGTCGAAGACGCACTGAAGAATGCCAAGGACGAATACGAAACACTCAAGTCCCTTGGCCAGTTAACCAATAAACCCCCTAACCAGAGAGGGAATAGTAAGTTTCGTCGCCCACGCGGCCAAAATTCCCAGATAAGATCTGCATATTCCCAAGTGCAGGGTACACAGTGGAACAACAACCAACAGTCTACCCAGGGTTACGGCAGGGGTAATAGGAGAGGTTGTGGTAAAGGCAGAGGCAGCCCCAACAAGGGAGGCGGCACGCCTCCACCAAAGCAGTGACGCTCAGTTCAGGGTCCCTTCTCACGCAACCCCAGTAGGGGGACGCATTTCCAACTTCACCCAGGCTTGGGAAGGGATCACATCAGACAGATGGGTGCTGTCAACAGTATCCACAGGATATTGTATAGAACTACTGCAGCGTCCCTGGAACCATCCTCCATGACAAAGAGTACACTCTTTAGAACATCAGAAGATTCTCCTCCAGGAAATCGCCATTCCGCTAGAAAAGGACGCGATAGAACTCGTCCCGGGACACCAGGTACACAAGGGTATTTATTCAACTTACTTCCTTGTGCCAAAGAAAGATTTGACAATGCACCCAGTATTGGACTTACGACCTGCCAACAAGTATGTCAAGCCCCAAAAATTTCGTATGGCCATGCTACAAGAGGTAATCCCCCTCCTAAGAAAGGGGGATTACATGGCAACCTTGGATATGAAAGATGCTTATTTTCTTATTTCCATGTTCCCAGCGCACAGAAAGTATTTGCGCTTCAAGGTGGACAGCAGACACTACCAATTCAAGGTACTGCCCTTCGGGATAGCTTCAGCACCAAGGGTATTCACCAAGGTACTGGCGGTGGCGGCTGCACACCTACACAGGGAGGCAATCCCAGTGTACCCTTATCTGGACGACTGGCTCATAACGGGGGAAACCCCAGGAATTTGCAGGACAAACATTCAAAGGACAATCAACCTCCTCTACGAGTTAGGCTTCTCAATCAACGAGAAAAAGTCAAGCCTGGTGCCAAGCACCTCCAAACAACTCCTAGGAGCAATCCTAGATACTCAAGAGGGGGGTTGACCTTTCCTTCAGAAGAAAGAATTCGGAATATACTACTGCAAATTCCGCATTATCAGTCCGGTCAACAAATAACGGTACGCAAAGCAATGCGTTTACTGGGCATGATGGTGTCATGTATTTACCTGTTCCCCCACGCGCGCCTGCGCATGCCTCCCATGCAGGAATGGTTGGCGAAACAGTGGTCTCAGGCAAGTGGGACGATCTAGTGGTCGTTTCGCCAACACTGGTACAAAGCCTTCACTGGTGGACAAGAGAAAATCTCGCACAGGGGAAACCCTTTTACGATCCTGAAGTACAGGCAATAGTCACTACAGGTGCATGCCTGACGGGGTGGGGAGCTCACCATCTCCACCACACAGCTCAGGGTCTCTGGTCTCACTCAGTGGCCAAGAACCACATCAACCTGCTAGAACTTCGGGCAGTATTCGGAGCGCTTCAGGCGTTCGAGCCCCACCTACTAAACCTGTCAGTGCAAATCCGGACGGACAGCACAACAGCCATGTTCTACCTGAACAAGCAACGAGGGACTCGCTCGCCAAATCTGTCCAAGCTTGCCCAGAAAATCTGGATATGGGCATTCAGACGGAACATCTACCTGTCATCTCAACATGTTCCAGGGGAGCTCAATTCCCTAGCGGATGCTCTGAGCAGAGACTCCCTCCCAGAGGAACACAAATGGGTTCTTCACAGAGAGGTCGTAGAAGATATCTTCTCTCAGTGGGGTTTCCCCACTATAGACTTATTCGCCACAAGCGAAAACAGACAATGCCCAGGATTTGCAGGGGAAGCCCTGTGGATGAACTGGTCAGGGATGATTGCGTACGCTTTTCCACCAACTCCTCATCAGGAAAGTGGTGCACAAGATGAACAGAGAATCAATGACGCTCGTCCTAGTTGCTCCCATGTGGGCAAGACAACCGTGGTTCCCACACCTACGCAGGATGGCGGTGTGCGAGCCCATCAAACTTCCAGCCTGGTACAACCTACTGTCCCAGGACCAAGGTCAAACAGTGCACCAGCAACCCAACTCAATGAACCTGGCAGCATGGCTCCTGAGGTCATAGAGTTTGGACATCTCAATTTGTCACAGAGGTGTATGGACATCCTAAAGGAATCTAGGAAACCAAACACAAGGCACTGTTACTTTGACAAGTGGAAGAGGTTCGTTATCTGGTGCCAGAGTAGACAAATCAACCCGGTTGATTGCACTCCTTCCATTATTGTTACATACATGCTCCACCTGCTAGATGCAGGATTGGTTTTTAACTCACTGAAAGTGCACCTGGCAGCCCTGTCGGCTTGCACCACTTCCCATAGCAAGGTTTTGTGGTGGAAAGTACCAGTAGTTAAAGCCTTCATGGAAGGAGTAGAGAGACTTCACCCTCCTATTTCAAACCCACCACCAGGGTGGGACCTTAATGTGGTGCTAGCCAAGCTCATGGGTCCCCCTTTCGTACCCATGCATAAAAGCAGTCTCAAACACCTGACTTATAAAACTGCCTTCTTAGTAGCTATTACTTCTATAAGAAGGGTCAGTGAAATTCAGGCTTTGTCAGTGCAGGATCCCTTCTTTACGGTCCATAAAGACAAACTGGTTTTACGCACACACCCTAGGTTCTCACCTAAATTTATATCTAAATTCCATGTAAACCAGTCCATCGAGCTTCCGGCTTTCTTCCAGAACCCGCAAAGCTCGGCTGAGGTGAAACTACACACCCTAGATGTGCATAGGGCGGTCCACTACTATGTAAATAAAACCAGACCGCTAAGAAAAACAGATCAACTGTTTGTCTCCGTAGCTACAGGCAGAGAGGGGGATCGCGTCTCTAAAGGTGCCATCTCGAAGTGGATTATTAACTGTATCCAGCTGTGTTACTCACTCTCTGAAAGAACTCTGCCTTTCACGCCAAGAGCCCACTCTACTAGAGGCATTGGGGCCACTCTGGCTTTCATTGCAAATGTACCCCTTGACACCATTTGTAAAGCAGCTACTTGGAGCTCCATTCACACTTTTACTCAGCATTGCTGCATTGACACCCATTCCAAGGCAGATACACAAGTGGGACAAGCGGTTCTAAGACACTTATTTGCTCATGACCCTTCTCACATCCCACCTCCTTCTTCAGGTACTGCTCGCTAATCTATGCACAGCATGTGATCTAAGCAGATTCCACAAGCCTTAGAAGGGATACATTACTCACCGTAATCGTATTTCTGATGCTTGTATCTGCTTAGATTCACATGCGACCCACCCTTTCTCCCCTCTGAGAGAAGGAGCATGATGGCTTGTAGTCTTACCTTTCTGTCTATCTGCTTGGATTATCTGTACTCACGCTACTCCTCATGCTACCTCATGTCAGAAAAAATACAATCTGAGGATCCTAGACGCGTGAGGGATCTTTGGTACAATGGACGTCACACTAGGGATAGTATTACTGGCACGCCCTGTGTCGACGCCCATTTTCGAGTTTCGAAAAAACAAACTGTAATACTCCGCAGCTTCCACTAGATGTCGGCCTATGCACAGCATGTGAATCTAAGCAGATACAAGCATCAGAAATACGATTACGGTGAGTAATGTATCATATATATATATATATATATATATATATATATATATATATATATATATTTTTTTTTTTTTTTTAAATTTTCGACACCCGCTGTCATGATCCCTAGCCCGCTTAGGCAAAACACTGGAGCCAGGCCACGATCCCCAACATGGTCCTTAAAGGCCTCCCCATCTCATCTGAGACCCACTTGGAGTCAGACCTGTGGCGCCAGGCTCATACATGACTCAGAGGATAGACTTGGCACTGGACTTGATAATGCATTTTGGGCAATATGGATGCTCCCACATAACTCGGTTCCATGAACTGAGCTATGCGGTCTAGCTTTGTGGGTGTGGTTCGACCTAGGGATACCTGGGATACCTGGAGGCTACATAAACCATGCCCGGGCAGAGAAACACGCTTTGCGTTACTCTGCGCCTGCAGCGTGAAACTTACCGTGTTCAGATCGGTCTCCTGAAGGCCTTCGCCTTTCCTCTGCATCTTGCATACCTGAAAGAACAAGAACAGCATTAACATCACACTTATCTTGAGGAGAATCCTGCTTCCATCCATCGCTCCTCCGGTCCTGTGGACAGCATTTCGACGCTGTCTTCATTTCAGAATGCCGCACCCAGGGAAGAAAATAATGAAGAGAGAAGACATTCGTAAGCATGCTCGTATCCCCGATTCTTCTAAAACAGCAAGAAGAGTCAAACGCTTATCTGAACTCAAGCCGCTCATGGTAACTTCAGCTCCGGATCACGCAATCGACCTACAAAGGGAAAAGACAACAAAGGTTAGCACATAAAGGACAAGAAGGTGCTGCACATTGCGCTTTACTCACCACACCATATCTCTCAGCCGGTGGCCATACTGGGACATTGCAGGGCCTGCAAGGGACAAAGAGAGACATAGGTCAGCACAAGAAAAAGCGAACACCGCTGTGCATCGTGCTTTCACTCGCAGCTAGTGCTCGGCTTCCCTAAGCCGCACAACACCATCACCGACCCCCTCCAACACCTAAGTGAGAAGAGAAGACATTATTAAGGGGCAAGAGACAAGAAAAGGACAGTTCACAAAGAATCAACAAACCTACCTTGTCGGGCTGGAGTAACAAGCCCTGACGCATTGGGCCCACACCAGTGAAGCAACTAGATCACGCAACGCCCACATCTACTGATGCACCCCTGCACCAAAGAGCAGGATGGAGAGCACACGACACAAGAAAACAAGGTGAGGAGAGGACATAGGGGAAGGTTGGTCCTCAAGGGAAGTGGGGGGGTTAAGCAACCAGAGACGACAAAGTTAAAATCTGGAAATCCTGTATTTCAGGCCCAGTCCCCAGTCGAACAGATTCCAGGGAAGGGCTCGAGATCGTGAGTGGTCCAGACAGGTTGAGTGGCGTCCCCGTGGATATCAGGTGAGCATTACAGAACACAAAGCATCATACCATAATCCACCTGGACGTCATGGAAACGTCAGAAACCGACCAGTTAGCCCAAATGCTGGGGCAGTTACGTGCTGAAGTACATGCAGCCAGGCAGGAGACCAATATCCTGAGGAGAGAGTTGATAGTCGTTAAAGAACGCACTGACGACTTGAGCCGACAACTTCTCCAGTCACAAGCGGGACATGCACCGTTGCCCGGTAACGTGTCATCAATGCCAATACCATCAGCCAACCCTGTACATATAACCCTTCCTGGGGCAGTTCCTTTGGCTCCACCTGAACGATTCACGGGAGACCCCAAGAAGTATGCAACATTTATGAAACAATGCCGTCTGCATTTCCTTTGTAGGTCTGGGGCCTTTCCAAATGGCCAATCACGGGTTGCTTTCATGCTATCCTATCTAAGCGGCAGTGCTGCAGACTGGTCTGTACCCTTTGTCAGTCAGGATGATCCGTTGCTTAAAGACTTCAGGGGTTTTCAGCAGGAGATGGAGAAACTCTTCGCTTGTCGTACCCATGGAAAGGCATTAGACAACAAACTTTTGTCCCTTCGTCAAGGAAACCAAGATCTATTAACATGTATAGCCACCTTCAATAGGCTCGTGGTTGAAGCAGGATGGCCGAGGAGAAGAGAACCACGTTATTTCATCGGGGTCTACGGGGGGGGGGGGAGTTAAAAGATGTTCTTGCTCAAGTGGTGGACCCCCCGAAAGACTGCAGAATTCACTAACCTTCTGGTTCAATTAGATCATAGGTTGCAAGACCGAAGAGCAGATCGAATCAGACTAGAGACTCGCCCTATGTATGTACGATCAAAGGACAATGTTTCATGAACAACAAAGTTCAGCGAACCAATGCAGATCGGTGGCTTCAGGGCCCCCTTGACTAAGGCTGAAAGGGGCAATAGAAGGCAGCAGCAGTTATGTTTGTACTGTGGAACGTTAGGCCATTTCCTTAGATTGTCCAGTGAAACCACCAAGGAGAACTGTAGGGGCCACGGACAAAGATACCAACAAAGAATTGGAAAACTACCAAGCCTGGCAAGTGTAGGGGTCCATTTGTCGAGCGAAGAAAATGAACTACAGACCTCCCATTTTGCATTGTCTGTGATCTTGATCAACCACAACAACCATCTTGGAGGCATGCCGTAAAAGTGTACATAGACAGTGGAGCAGTTGGGAACTATATGGACCAAGATCTCGCAGCAAAGATGGGGCTTCCTTTATGCCCTAAGTCAACCACTGACACTGTTACCACTGTTGATGGTACAGAAATAGCTTCTGGTCCAGTATCCCAATGCACCGCAGTGTTGACCCTTCTGTGCCCAGATGGACATTAGGAATCTATCGCTTTCGACCTCATCAAGGCGCCCCAGTTCCAGTTGATTTTAGAAATGCCGTGGTTGGTAGCTCACAACCCTCGAATAGATTGGTGTGCAAAAGAGTTGACCTTTTCCAAAATTTGTGCTCAGTCTTGCTACCATCAAGGGAGAAAGTCAACTGATACTGGCACCCCTGTTCATGGAACAGCGGCATCAACTCTGGGGGGTAACCGGTACCCTACCAAGTGAATACCAGGGCTTTCAAGATGTATTTCAGAAAGAACAAGCTAATACCTTACCACCTCACAGACCATACGATTGCCTGATTGACCTGATACCCGGCGCACAGATCCCTTGTGGGCAAATCTACTCACTCACAGAACCAGAAAACCAGCATCTAAAGTCCTACTTGGATCATTACCTGGCAAACTGATTCATCCGCCCCTCGAAGTCGCCTGCAGCCTCTCCTCTATTCTTCATGCCGAAGAAGGAAGGGGATTTGAGGACTTGCATCGACTATCGCGCATTAAACCAAATCACAGTGAAAAATCAGTACCCTCTACCACTCATTCCAGAGCTACTAGACCAGGTTAAAGACGCCCAGATTTACACCAAGTTAGACCTTAGAGGAGCGTACCATCTCGTTCGAGTGAAAAAGGGTGACGAATGGAAAACTGCTTTTCGTACCAAATATGGCCTGTACGAATATCAGGTAATGTCCTTTGATCTTTGCAACGCTCCCGCTGAATTTCAATACTTCATGAATGATGTCTTAAGGGAATTAATCGACGTCTGTGCCCTAGTTTATATTGACGATATCTTGGTATATTCCGCCTCAAAACAGGACCACGTCAAGCATGTTGATCTGTTCTGGCAAAACTCCGCCAACATCAGCTCAATGCCAAACTCGCTCATTTCATGTCTCCGAAGTGGAGTTTCTTGGTTTCATCCTCACCCCAAAAGGAATTCGAATGGGTGTACACAAGGTAGATGCTATCCTCAATTGGCCATCGCCAAATTCATTCAAGGGAGTCCAGCGATGTTGAGTTTCGCAAATTTCTACTGCCGATTCATCCCAGAGTTTTAGCAAATAGTGCATCCAATCACATCATTGCTAAGAAAATGCAATAAGAAGTTTCAATGGACAGAAGAAGCAGATAAAGCCTTCCGGGAACTTAAGGTAAGGTTCACTTCTGCCCCGATTCTAAGTCATCCTCGCCCAGACCTCCCGTACGTGGTGGAGATGGACGCCTCATGTATGGTAATGGGAGATGTTCTCTCACAAAAGGACCCAGAAACGGGTCAATTACACCCTGTCGCCTTCTGGTCGCATAAATTCACACCACATACCACCCGAGCTCAATTACGCTGTCACGGACAAAGAACTCCTAGCCATCAAGTCAGCCTTCAAGGCCTGGCAACATTATTTCCTAGGTGCCAGACACAAAATCAACGTAATAACGGACCATCGAAATCTAAAGTACCTAAAAACAGCAAAGGCTCAATCTTCACGGCAACTACGCTGGGCCCTTTTCTTCGCTGAATATGATTACATGATCCCGTTTTGCCCGGGAGTTAAAAACGGAAAGGCTGATGCTCTTTCCCGTATGGGTATTGACGAACAGGTATACAAGACCCCCGATCCAATAGCCATTATTCCATGTGACAAACTCTTGGGAATTACAGCAACCATGACTTCGAGCGAGTTGCATGAAGAAATTCGAAGCTTGATGAGTCCTGAGCAATTACAAGAGTGGAGTACACAAGGAGAACATCACACAATAAAAAAACCAACTACCCAACTTCAGGAACTGTTTATTCCTGCCGAATAAAGAACTACAAGTCATGTACGGTTATCACGAGGGCCATCCTGGAATTGCAAATACTCTAGCCAAGGTTAAACGAAGTTACTGGTGGCCCACATGGCGGAAGGACATTATCCAACTCATCCGTTCCTGTGGTGTATGTACACAAAATAAATCATCAAAGCAAAAATCAGCTGGACTCCTTCAACCATTGGAAATTCCACCAGCGCCCTGGCATACGCTATCCCTCGACTTTTCCGATTTACCCCTCAGTCAAGGATTTAACACCATTCTAGTGGTTGTGGACCTATTTTCAAAAATGGCACACTTCATTCCTCTTAAGGGTCTTCCAAATGCATCCACTTTGGCAAAAGTGTTTCTCTAACGCATCATATGGCTCATGGGTTTGATTCGGTACTGGTCTTGTATCGAGGTACTCAATTTGTGTCCAAATTAATGAGGAAGAGTTGTTCTATGGCCCTAGTCGGCATCCGATTATCCACCAGTCACCATCCCCAAACGGATGGTCAAGCGGAGAGAACTAACCAAACGCTCGAGCAGTACCTACGCTGTATGCTACATCAAGTAGAAGGAAGTTGGACGGACCTGTTATGGATAGCTGAATATGCCTATAATAATTCTCTGCAAACCAGTACTGGGCAGACTCCCTTTTACACCATATATGGCAGGCATCCACGTACTTCCGAACTAGATGCCCCTACTACCTTGAAAATGCCAGCAATTGAAACCCTGCACGCGACCATTTCTCAAACCTTTAAATGGGCAGTCGACCATCTACTCCAGGCTAAGAACCGTTAAAAGAAATTTGCTGACCAACGTCGAGCAAAGGCCCCCAATTACGAGGTTGGAGACGGTCTGGTTGGCATCTAAACATGTGCCCATAAAAGGAATCCAGACTTTCCGCCCACGATACTTAGTTCCTTTTGCCATCACCTCTGTGATAAATCCAGTAGCAGTCAAACTTGCCTTACCAGCCAACATGCAAATTCATCCTGTGTTCCACGTATCTCTCCTGAAACCTGTTCAACCTGGAACCCGTGTTAGAACACCACCGAAACCAGTAGTGATCATTGGCGAACCAGAATTTGAGGTCAAGCATATTCTGGACTCAAAGTATGTCAGAATTAAACTATACTATCTAGCGGACTGGAAAGGGTACGGCCCGCAAGACAGAACATGGGAACCTTGCAAGCATATCCATGCACATTGTTTGCTGAAAAGGTTACATCAAAACCATCTGACCAAACCAGGGCCAGACGGGAGAACCACCATGAGAGGGGCCTTAGGGGGGCGGAGTGCTGTCATGATCTTTGTCCCTAGCTCGCTTAGGCAAAACACCACAGCCAGGCCACGATCCCCCACATGGTCCTTAAAGGCCTCCCCATCTCATCTGAGACCCACTAGGGAGTCAGACCTGGCGCCTGTGGCACCCGGCTCATACATGACTCAGAGGATAGACTTGGCAATGCATTTTGGGCAATATGGATGCCCCCACATAACTCTGTTCCATGAACTGAGCTATGCGGTCTAGCTTTTTGGGGTGTGGTTCGACCTAGGGATACTTTGGATACCTGGAGGCTATATAAACCACGCCCGGGCAGAGAAACACGCTTTGCGTTACTCTGCGCCTGCAGCGTGACACTCAACTTGTTCGGATTGGTCTCCTGAAGGCCTTCTTTCCTCTGCATCCCGCATACCTTAAAGAACAAGAACAGCATTAACATCACACTTATCTTGACGAGAATACTGCTTCCATCCATCGCACCTCCGGTCCTGTGGACAGCATTTCGGCGGTGTCTTCATCTTGGAACGCCGCACCCTGGGAAGAAAAGAACAAAGAGAGAAGACATCAGTAAGCATGCTCGTATCCCCGATTCTTCTAAAACAGCAAGAAGATTCAAACGCTTACCTGAACTCGAGCCGCTTATGGTAACTTCAGCTCCAGAGCACGCCATCGACCTATAAATGGAAAAGACAACACAGGTTAGCACATAAATGACAAGAAGGCGCCGCACACCCAAGTGAGAAGAGAAGACGTTATTAAGGGGCAAGAGACAAGAAAAGGACAGTTCAACAAGCATCAACAAACCTATCTTGTTGGGCTGGAGTTACAAGCCGAGACGCATTGGGCCCACGCCAGTGAAGCAACAAGGTTGCGCAACACCCACATCTACCGAAGCACCCCTGCACCGAAGAGCAGGACGGAGAGCACACGACACAAGAAAAGAAGGTGAGGAGAGGACATAGGGGAGGTTGGTCCTCGAGAGAAGTGGGGGTCAAGCAGCCAGAGATGACGTTAAAATCTGGAAATCCTGTATTTCAGGCCCGGTCCCCAGTCTAACAGATTCCAGGGAAGGGTTTAAGATCGTGAGTGGTCCAGACAGGCTGAGTGCCGTCCCCGTGGATATCAGGTGAGCGTTACACCCTCCCCCAATCATGGATACTGCGTTGGGAGTCTGTTAAAGATGAGGAATACGTTGGAGGACACAATCTATTTGAAGATCAAGTTACTTACCAACTGATAACGTTCTTTTGACTTGATGTTCATCCAACGTATTCCTCATCAGCCTACCGACCTACCCCTCTGTAGAATTTCCCATGCTATTACAGCTTTCGATCCAACAAGGCTGAGTACTGTTGTGCCCGTATTTATGGGCACTAGTGCTGCTCAAGGAAGGAAAAAACGGAACAGAGGCCAACAAGCACCGTGTGTGCCATATATAACCTCCAATGACATCACTCTCGACTGAGTTCTTCGAGGGACATGGACTTGACGCAGGGCGCCCTCTGCCGAAAAAGTTCCAAAGCAGCCGAAGCTGGACATTACATGTAAAAGATGAGAAATACGTTGGAGGAACATCCAGTCGAAAGAACGTTACCAGTTGGTAAGTAACTTGTTCTTCCTGGTGGAAAGTCCCGGTAATTAAGGGTTTCATGCAAGGGGGTGTGTTAGACAAGATTGTATGCAGTACCCCTTGGGTTCACTACAGTAACCCTGAACTCCTGGCAATAGGGACCCAACCTTTGGTACAAGTCTGAACTACACAGGTTGGTAGTGTGGCCGAGCAGCCAGGCTTATCTCAAGAGGGGTCAATGTGAGCAGTAAGGTTGTGACAGAGTTTCACCATACAATTATCCAAATAAACACTTAAACTCAAGGTTTCTTGATAAGACAATTTTTAATTTATTTCAGTCAGTTATATAAGCCTTCATAAAGGGAGCAAAACAAGTAACACTTAAATATACTTCAAAACACACTCTTAGTTTCTCTAAATCAGATGATACCCATTGGGGATGGCACACTCTTCAAACACCCGCAGGTGACTTAAATAGCTAGGACACTGTGGATATTGATTTATCACTGGTACATTTAGAACAATACTGAGTTTGGTGCAAAAGATAGAATAGGGGAATAAAACCAAGGTTAACAAATAATTCATAAACAGGTGAGAAGTTTTAGGAACCTTCCAAAGCAGAGTAAATTAACCCTTTCCTTGGGGAAAGGGCAAAGCACTGTCAGAGGTAAAGGAGTCTCTCATGGAGCCAGGGCAGCCAATGGTAATTGCACAATGTCAAGGGGAGCTGAAGATCATGTTTGTAGGTAGGTAAAAAGTCTTGCACAATGTTTTTAGAAATGTTTGTAGAAAAGTAGAACACTTGAAGGGCCACAAGCTGGGAGGCTTGTGAGGGGCAAAGCTTTAGCAACTCTGCAAGGTAACCAAGACAGGTCTCAACTGAGAGCAAGTAAGGCTATACAACAAGAGGTAGGTTTTCTTCGACTTTACAGTACCTATGGTTAGAAGAAAGGGTTCCCGCTGGCTTCTGCTCCTGTACAGCTCTGCAGATCCTGTTCCTGAGCCTCTGTTGTGGGGACAAGAGGGGATGTCTGGGGACTCCTGCTCTGCAATGGGAGGGTCAGTGGCAGCAATGGGCAAACTTCATTTCAGCAGTCCTTCAGTGTTTCAGCCAGTGGTTGAAGTATAAGAAAAGAAGTAGTGGAACTATGTTCCCTGCTAGCTTGCCCCACTCCTCACAAACCCCATTGCCCTGCTCCCTCCCACACACAATACAACCCCCCAAACACCTTTGCCTGCTGTTTAAGGGAATGTTCAGTGCAGTGCACTGAAAGTGCAAGTTTCAACTTCTTCCGACACTGTTATTTTAAAACGAAACCATTCCGGAATGGTTTCTTTTTAAATTAAAAGTATAGGAGCAGTAAAACGTAATTTTTAAAAAGTAGAGGAGCACCGCTCCCACCCGCTCACATCGACCACTGGTTTCAGCTCCTCGCGTCTGACACCAAATAGCAAAACTACGGTTCTCGGATACCACTTCAGTCTTCCCTCACATCTGGGGTCAAGCACTCTGAGGTGACTCAGGCTTGGTCAGTCATGCATCAGGGAAGTCCAGAGAATCTTCCTAGCGCTCGGGTCCTACATAGAAGCAACACACAATCTGGTGGTCCTCTGCCTGGATCTTCGGTTCCAGCAGCAGCTGCAGTGGAAATACAACCAGCTTCGAGAGGATGTCCAGACGGGCTTACTTTGGAGTTGATTGGTCCCACCAACTCAAAGGTAGAAGTCGTCCTTGCAGGGCTTCTCTAGACGAGGCGAATTCGGAGCTTCAGCATAGCAGCAGGGCTTCACCAGGCAAACCAGCGGTCCTGGAGTTGAAGCAGGCATCTCTTCCAAGTTCTTCTTCGGATGCCTTCGTCCATCCAGTGGTCGACTCTGCCTTCCAAGCCATAAAGCCTCGCATTTTATGCCGGTTTCCCCCCTTCATTCCAGCCTAGCTGTTAATCACACAGCAGGGTGGCTGTGCTTGCCGGACAGCCAGACGGCCAATCACTTTTGGGTGCATTCCTGTAACCAAGGGGATTAAGCACAGGGAGTTTCGGGCACCTCCCTCACTTTTGCCCCTGCCAGACATACTGGAGCCAGAGGCCGGTTTCATTTGTGAAGCCCACCAAAGACCAAACGAAAAAAGGGACCAAACCTGGTTTGGCATGCAGAGTAAATCTCAAGAAGGACTTTTCTGACAAATGGCAAAAAATGAGAGCGTCCATTTTGACGTAATGGGCACCCATGGGTGCCTACCCGTGGCTGCGAACGCAGCCCGCAGTAAAAAAACACAATGGTAGTGAAATGTAAACCACTGCCACCAGCCATTAATTGTAAAAGGGTAACATAAAAATGTTACATGAGAAACTAGAAAAAGGGGATACTAAGTCACCCCTCCAGCACCCTATTGTAAGATTGTGTGCGCTGGGTCTAGAAAGTTACAAAATGTAAGTAAAGCCAGTTTCACTTTACTGCTCTTGGAAACATTAGTTTCACCAAGAGATTGTATTTGAACCTTTGGGGAAATCTAAGACTTCCCTGTGCCAATGCACTGAAGGTGCTGTGTGTTGGGAGAATTCTCATAAATATGCTAATTCCCTTGACCTTAGAGATGCCCAGCAACTTTGCTGGATTTTGAGGAATTGATATTTTTACCTGGAAAAGAGTGTGAGCCTTTTTCCCCCCACTTTCATGTATTTTGATGTGCGTTTTACTCTCGTGTTCTTTGATTATGTGGTTTTAAGGTAACTCCATAGGCATCTTGTCATGTTACACCGCACCTTCAGTGCAGTGGCACAGGGATGTCTTTTTAGACTTCCCAAAAGTTTAAATACCTTCTCTGGGATAAACTGTTTCCCAGAGAATGTAAGGTTAAATTGACTTTACTAGTCTTTTTAAATTCTTAAACCCAGCACACACTATCTTCCTATAAAGTGCTGGAGGGGTTACCTAGTATCCCCCTGTGTCTAGAAACTCATGTAGCAGTCAAATGCTACCATTTTCTATCGAAATGCCTGGTGGCAGTGGTTTTGCAACAAACCACCATGATTTTTCCCCCGACCACGAACACCGGTAGCTCAAAATCACGGGAGCCATGTTTTTCAAGATGGCACCTTAAGCCCCTTTGTTTAAGCAGGTCCTCGTCTTCTTTTTTCACCATTTCTTTTTGGAAAGGTCCTTCTAGAGTTTCTCTGCACACCAAACTAGGTTTGGTCCCTTTGTTTCTATGCCTTTGGCAGGCTACAGGACTGAAGACCGCCTCTGGCATCTGAGTGTCTGGGGTGGGCAGGAAGTGAGGGAGGTGCCGGAACTCCCTGTGCTTAGTCTCCTAGGAGACCCAAATGCTCTCTGGCGTGATTGGCTGGCTGACTGTCCGGCAAGGACAGCCATCCTGCTGAGTGAGTGGCAGCTAGGCTGGAATGAAAGGGAGAAAAATGTTTAAAAGGCGAGTCTCTTGGACTGGAAAGCAGTCGACCACTGGAACGAAAGAACAGAAGACGAGCTGGAAGAGGATGGCTGCTGCAACTCCTGGACCATTGGTTTGCTCTGTGAAGCCCTGCTGCAGGTCTGAATCACCAAGTTAATCTCGACAGAGAAGCCCCTTCAAGGACGACTTCTTCCTTTGAGTTGGTGGCACCAATCAATTTTTAAGCCACCTGTATACCATTCTCTGAGCTGGTTAGGATTATCCAGGGGTGCGGGGAGGTGGAGTACACCAGTTAGTGTGCTTGAATTACAGCTATTGGAATTGAAGTGACTCCATTTTGTCTGTGTTTTTCGACAATCCCGTGCAGTGCAGGAGTCCCCCGATGTCCTCCCTCTTGTCCCTACGACTGAGGCTCAGGAACAGTGAGATCTGCAGGAGCTACCAGGAACCAACGTCTTCTGCTGCATCTTGTTCTTCATATTAAGGTACTGTGCCAACCCGATTGAGAGACTTAACTCTTGCGGTGAAAGTTCGCAGAACTTTCCCAACTTGCAGGCCTAATAAGCTTGTTACCCGACATACGTTTCATAACTTTGGCAAAGACTTTACTGTTTACTTCAAGAACTGCTCTTTCCTATCCAAGACACTGGTCCATTGACTTTGGCCTATGCCCATTGAACTGAATTGAGTCCTCTAGTGAACTAAAACTATTTGCACTGCCTAAGAAAGTATTTGTGATCTATTCTGTTAACGTGTGCCTTTGTACTCCCATTGAAAGTAACTGAAATGCCATTTTGCTCCTATTTCAGGGGAGCCTAATTTGTTCAGAAACTTAGTGGTTCGTTATTGAAGTGTTTGTGTATAATATTAAGTTGCCTCCTTCTAGTGAATGTTTTATAAATGATTGTGTAATAAATTAATCTTTTTTACCAAGAAACCTTGAGTGTAAGTGTCTACTTGAACCACTGTGATTGTAAGACCTGTGTAACATCCTTACAGCATACATTCCCTCTTGAGATAAGCCTGGCTGCTCAGATCAACTACCACAAACTTGTGCAGTACATACTTACACCAAAGGTTGGTTTTTGCTTACAACTGTAGTCCTAATTGTATGTGGTGGTCCCAGATGGTACTGCCTGCAATTCTGCTCAACACTGTGTGACACAATGTAAAGAATATGCCTTTGGCGTTTATCAGACTTCAAAGTCAAAAGAAACGCAGAATAAATCATAATTAAGATTACATGAGAGAAAAAAAAGTCCTAACGTCTAGCAAAAGAGCTGGGGGTCTCTAAGGTAGAAGGTAATTAACACATTTCTGGGAATTCTCCCTAACAGGGTGAAAAGATTTCACCCACTTATTTATAATCCAACTCTCGGGTGGGACTTAAATGTTGTCCTTAATAAACTTATGAGCTCTCACCTATAAGACTCCTTTGTTGGTAGCTATTACTTCCATTAGGAGAGTTGGTGAACTGTAGGCTCACTTCAAGAACCCTTTGTTACTATTAATAAGGACCAAGTGGTTTTGCGCCCACATACACGCTTTGCACCTAAATTCATTTCCAAGTTGCATGTAAAGCAGTCCATTGAACTTTCAACTTAATCCCAGAATCCTACTAGCTCAGCTGAAAGAAGCCTCTATACACTAGAAGTTAGTAGAGCAGTGATGTATTACCTTGATGAAACAAAACCACTTCGAAAGACAGATGAGTACTTTGCCGCTGGTACAGAATGGGATTCTGTCTAAGTTGGCAATCTCTAAATGGACTGTTAAATGTATCCATATGTGTTACTCTCTATCAGAGAGCCTTACCCTTTACACCTACAGCACATTCTACTGTACGCACAAGAGCTACTTAGCTTTCATTGCAAATATTCCTCTAGATTCTATTGGTATAGCAGCTACCTGGAGTTCTGTTCCCACTTTTGCACTACATTACTGCTTAGACACCATCACACCGTCTCTCTTTCCAAGAGAGATCTGCCCTTCACGCCCAGAGCACACTACTCTGGGCCAAGGGGCTACCATAGCATTCATTGCAAATGTTCTTCTTGATTCCATTTGCAAAGCATCAACCTGCAGTTCTGTACACACCTTTACACAACACTGTTGCCTACATACACATTCTAAGGCTGATTCTTAGGTGGTGGTAAGACATCTTTGCTGCTGCTCCTTCACACATCCCACCACTATCTCCTGGTGGTACTTCTCGGTAGTCTATGCACAGCATGTGGTTCTTAGCAAATTCAAAAGCATCAGACGACATACATTCTTCACTGTAATATTATTTCTGGTGCTTGGATCTGCTTCGATTCAAATATGCCCATCCTTCCTCCCCTCTTTGAGTTGAAGGAACATTGACACCTTTCCTGTACTTGCTCACACATTCTCTTCATGCTCCCTCTTGACAGAACAAAAACAACTGTGGGGCTCCTCAACGCATGAGGTAGCATGGGTACACTACACGTCACAGTAGGGATGGAGTTAGACACGCCCAGGTCAACGTCCCTTTTCGATCTTCGATAAAAAGTTGCAATAATATGATTACTACTAAATGTTGAACTATTTGCACAGCATGTGAATCTAAGCAGATACAAGCACCAGAAATAAGATTACGGTGAGTAATGTATGTCTTTGCATTTAGCAGCCATGGTCACAGAGTAATGTATCCGATTCACAATAGTTTCTATTTCAGGAGACGTAACCCCCAAATCCAGCCTTTACGTTTTTCTTTTTTAGCCGAGATTATTATTTTTATTTTTAAACATCCTTCTACAATTGTAATCCTTAATGGTAGGTTCTTGCCTCTCCCTGTTGACCTTGGAACCACTACTACCCACCTTTTTCAGCCTGTGGCCTCCCAAGAAACCTCGACAGGCCGCCGGCAGATCATTAGCTTACGCTTCCCAATCGATTAGCAAGCAACCATACAATGGAATACAATAAACAAGCACTAACAATACTGCGCAATAAGCAACAATAATACCAAAATCCGCAATTCATGAAATATTAAATTCAGCCAGCACGGTAAAAACTAATAAGAAAAAGCTATACGCATTTAAATTGGGTGCAAAATGTTCGGGCCATTACCCATTTGCTCGGGATATTTGACTCTTGGTGAGTATCAATAGGTGTATTATGTGCATGTACAGGATTGATATGGTGAGTGACTTTTTGATGGCTGGCTAGTAGCTTGCAGTTTCTACCCGTGATAAATATATAAATATTTATACAAAAAAGGAAAATGGCTAAATACTTAAAACAATGACGTTCATTTCAGCAAGGGGTGGTTATCACTCTCAACTGCCTTGGGGGATAACTAATTCTCCAGCATGGGGTCTGGCATGGATTCACATGCTCATGAATATTCCCCGTCGTCAGGCTGGGAATCCTCGGTAAAGAAAAAACCAGTATCGGTTTCGTTTCTGATCTGTCTTTCGTAGTAATAACCAATCACTGGTCTCTGCGTCATACTGACCACAGCCAATGACTGCCCTCTACCTAAGCACCGCCTCTGGCAGCCATCTTCAGATTTTTACCGCAGGTTCATGTGTTGGGATCCTCGTGCTATTGCTCTCGAGCGTTAGTGCTCATTTTTTCACGTTTTTTCTCAAAAACTTCGTTTTTTCGGTCAAAAGAGCCTCAAGCTCCACCGACTCTCCATCCAACCAACGGGGACCCGTGTCGGATTCGTCTGCGCCCCTCAAGGGTCAAGATTTCGTCGAGCTATGCTTTTGGAGGACTCCAGAAGTTTCTCAGGCCTGGTCATGGCCCAGGAGAAGGGAAGCTCGACGCCCGGAAAGCTGTTCAGGGTCTGCCCTGGATGCCAGCTGCAGAACGTCTTCAAGGAGGACGAACACTCTTTTTGTCTTTACTGCCTACATGAGGACAAGACGCACGTGGAGAAGGACTGTGCGTTTTGCGGCAACATGTCGGAGCGGACCATGAAGGACCGCCATCAACGTCTCGCCAACTGGCTGGAAGGGAAGAGCCCGTCCGGCGAGAAGAAGAGGAAGAAATCCGAGCGGTCTTCTAAGACCTTTGAGGACGCCCCGGCGACGGGGGTCCAGCATAAGGCCAAGCACCGCGAGTCCGCTGGCACCGGGAGCGCCGAACGGTCGGGCTCTACGGGCGCCAGGCTGGGCGCACCCTCCCCGGCACCATCAACCATGAGCCAACGCTCTGGGTCGGGTAAGAGGAAGGCCGAGCACCCGGCGAGGCTCCTGGAGAGGCCCCGGTCGAGCTCGAAGGCGGAGGGGGAGCGAGGCGGTGTCCCCCCCCTCAAGGATAAGGCGGTGAACGCACCTAAGGTGGTGAAGGCCTTAATCCATCCGGCCAAGCCCTCTATCGAAACTGTCGCGGCGGCCCTGGCTCAGCCTGTGGAGGCTACACCAGTGGTGGCGACCTCGGGGCTCAGTCTCCCTGCCACCTCGGAGGGAGTCCTCTTTTGTGCCCATCGATAGGACCCCCGTGAAATCCCCCGTGGGGAAGAAAAAGGGGGGGCAGGGCGTTGTCGTAGATTCGGCCTCAACCTCGGAGGAGGAGCTGGTCGAGGTCTTAAGCCACGGCCTCGGCGTGGAAGAAGACCGGCCCGTCGGGATGGATCCCGACGCAGGTGACGACGACATCGTCGAGGGTACCGACGGGGCCCCTGATCGCCCGTCGGATTCCCCTCTGCCAGCGCCGCGAGACAACTCGGCGGCCATTTTGTTGGCTATACAGTCCTTATGTTCAGAAATAAGGACGAGATTACCGTTGCCGACGGAACCTCTCCCGTCGGGGGACCCAGAACCGGGACCTTCTGGTGTTCCCCCTACCAAGAAAAGAAGGATCCACCCTCCGCCTCCTTTTCAGCCGTCGCGCCCCTTCCAGCCCTCCTCCCCGTCCACCCGAGAGGATGATACGGGGACTGACACGGCAGCGACGGGTACGGACGACGAGGTATACGACGAGGATGTACCGTCGTCGCCTCCCACCAGGGCTTCTCCGCCCGACGAGATTGGATCGTTCCACTCCATGATCACCAGGGCATCCGAGCTTTTCCAACTCTGCCCTGAGGAGAAGAAGGAAGGTTTCCTTTATCAGCGGCGCGAGGCCAAGAGGAAGACGGTCCTCGCAGTGCCTCTATTGGACGACATTTGGGATGAGGGCCTCACCCTCCTCAAGAACCCTTCCACGACGCCAGCTAGAAGAGACCGGTACGAGAAAAAGTACCGGGTCCCGGACACGGCCCCCCTGTGCCTCCGGGCGCAGCCTACCCCGAACTCTGTCGTCTCCGCGGCGGCCAGGAAAAAAGCGGGGGGGGGGGGTGCGGCCTCCACATCGACTTCCCCACCGGACGGCGAGGGAAAGAAATTGGACGCTATAGGACGCAGTCTCATCTCGTCTGCAGCGACGACGATTAAAGCGGCCAACGCCTTGGCTATCGTGGCCCGCTACGACAGGGAGCTCTGGTACAAACTGGCTCCCCTGCTGGACTTCTTGCCGGACGACAAGAGGGCAGAGGCCCTGGAGATCCTGCAGGAAGGTGAGGTGGCTTCGGACCACGCCATTACCGTTGCGACGGACATCGCCGACACTGGGTTCCGCCAGTTGGGCAACGGCGTTTGCCTTAGGCGGCGTGGATGGCTCAAGGCTACGGACTTCCGTCAAGACGTTCAGACCAGAGTCCTGGACATGCCCTTCGATGGGAACAACCTGTTTGGGAAAACAGTGGACGATTCCCTTCAGGCCATTAAAGCGGACACCGAGACGGCCCGGGCCCTTGGAGTTCTGCAACAACGACGGACGCCCTTTCGGAGCAGCGGAGGCAAGGGCGCCTCCAAAGGTTCCGGCGGCGGTTTCTCCACCTACCGTCAAGCGGCCCGCTCGTCGTCTCAGGAGGCCTACAGAGGACGAGGCAAGTCTGGCGGACCCCGCCGTCGTCGCCAAGGAGGTCAAGGCGGCAAAGCCTCGTCGAAGCAGGATTGAAACGACCGTGGGGTCGGGCCCCCACCGAAGCACCCCGGTGGGAGGCCGGCTGACTAGCTTCATCAGCGTGTGGGAGTCCATCTCCACCGTCCGTTGGGTGCTGGACGCCTTGGCCCGGGGCCACGCGCTCGAGTTTCAAAGAAGGTGTCCGCGCGTCCCCCCCCGTGGCCAGGAAAGAACTTCACGTCCCTCAACTTCTCCTGGAGCCAAAGGCGATGCTCAGGAAGGGCGCCATCGAACTCATCCCAAAGAGGCTTCGGGGCTCCGGAGTTTACTCGAGATACTTCCTCGTGAAGAAGACGACGGGGGGATGGCGCCCCCATCCTGGACCTGCGACGTCTGAACAAGTTCATCAAGGCGCAAAAGTTCCGGATGGTCACCCTCCAGCACGTCCTGGGTCAGCTGGAGGAAGGAGTATTCCTGTCGTCGTTGGATTTGGAGGATGCCTACTTCCATATTCCCATCCTAAAGGGGCACCGAAAATTTCTCAGGTTTGTGGTCCAAGGGCGTCATTACCAGTTCAAAGCCCTCCCCTTCGGACTACGGTCGGCACCCAGGGTGTGCACCAAGTGCCTCGCAGCGGTGGCGGCGCAGCTGCGCCGCGAAGGGATCCACGTCTACCCCTACCTGGACGACTGGCTCATCCGAGCCAAGACGAGGGAGCTCGCTGTGGTTCACACGGCAAGGACCGTCCAACATCTCACGGACTTGGGATTCTCCGTGAACTACGCCAAGGTGAGGTCCATCAAGTCCCTCCTCGGAATGATGTCTTCCTGCATCTACCTCATTCCCATGTGCAGGCTCCGGATGCGCCCGTTGCAGGAGTTCCTGGACGCGCGCTGGATCCAAACGACGGGCAGCTTCGAGGAAAGGATCACACTCGACGAGAGTTTCCGACGAGCGATCCGGTGGTGGGGCACCCGCGCGCATCTGACGGCGGGCATGGACTTCCAGACCCCAGCCCACCAGGAGACAGTGACCACGGATGCCTCCCTGGAAGGGTGGGGAGCGCACACCGAAAATCTGCACGCAGGAGGCCTTTGGCTCCCGACGGAGAAATCCCTACATATCAACGTCCTGGAGCCTCCGTGCGGTGTTTTGGGCCCTCAGGTCCTTCCTTCCATCCCATCAGGAAACAGGGCGGAACCAGGTCCCCAGCACTGTCCAAGGAGGCGCAGGACCTGTGGCATTGGGCCGTCGCCCAAAGGATATTTCTGGTGCCGTTTCATCTGGCAGGGATAAAAAACACCATCACCGACTCGCTCAGCAGGGAGCTGCGCTGGTGCCACGAGTGGGAGCTACGGCAGGATCTAGTGGATCGCCTCTTCCGACGGTGGGGCACACCCCAGATCGACCTGTTCGCGACGGCGACGAACTCCAAGTGCCTGAGGTTCGCCAGCAGGTTTCCCCAGGCGAGGAGCATGGGCGATGCTTTCTCGTTCCCCTGGGAGGGCCTGTTCCTCTACGCGTTCCCTCCTTTGCCACTGCTAATCCGGCTCGTCAACCAGCTCAAGAGGTCACGGTGCAGGATGATCCTCGTCGCACTTGCGTGGCCGAGGCAGATATGGTTCCCGGACCTTCTGGACTTGTCAGCGTCCCCGCCAATCAAGCTGCCGGTGGACGCGGATCTACTCTCCAGGGAAGGAGGCGCCATCCTCCACCACGACCCGAAATTGCTGAACTTGCAGGCCTGGCTCCTGCAGCGCTAGAGTTTGGAGGATACGACATACCGGCCGACTGCAGAGAGGTTCTTGCAAAGGCCAGGGCGTCCTCGACTCTTAAATGCTACGGACACAAATGGAAGAGGTTCTCTGTCTGGTGCCACGCACAGAAGATTAACCCTCTACGGATTACGCCTCCCTAAGTACTGCCGTACCTGCTGACGCTGGCCAAAGCTGGACTGGCACACGCGTCCATCAAGATTCATCTTGCTGCGATCTCCCGATACACCAGAACCACGGGGCGGACGTCCTTGTGGTCTCATCGTCTGGTGAAAGAGTTCATGAGGGGACTGTTCAGATCGTTCCCGCCGGTGAAGGCTCCGGCCCCGGCGTGGGAGCTCAACGTGGTGCTGACCAAGCTCATGGGACCTCCGTTCGAGCCTATGCACTCGGCTCTGTTGAAATTTCTGTCGTGGAAAACAGCGTTTCTTGTGGCCATTACCTCCGCACGACGAGTGGGGGAGATCCAAGCCCTTTCCTGCAAGGCCCCGTACTTGACTTTTCGCGACACGAGGGTAGTGCTCAGGACGCACCCCTCCTTCATGCCCAAGGTACCGTCGGACTTCCATCTCAACGAACCCTTGGTGTTGCCTGTGTTCTTCCCGTCGCCTTCGTCGCCGGCTGAGAGGACTTTGCACTCGCTGGATGTGGCTAGAGCGCTGAAGTTCTACGTAGACCGCACGAAGTGTTTTCGGAAGATGTCACAACTCTTTGTGAACTTTGGACCTGTCAATCAGGGGAAGGCTCTCTCGAAGGCTTCCATTTCCAGATGGCTCTCCAGCTGTATCATGTACTGTCACCGGTTGGCAAACCGACCGCTGCCTGGCCATCCGAGAGCCCATTCCACCAGAGCGATCGCAGCTACCACGGCGTTCCTATCTGGTGTGTCCCTGCTGGACATATGCAGGGCTGCTACGTGGAGGTCGACGCACACCTTCACGAAATTCTACTGCGTCGACCGGGATTCCAGGGAGGAGTCCAGGGTCGGCCAAGCAGTGCTGCGCAACCTGTTCGCCTGGGGTGAGCCTGGTGAGGAGGTAAGATGCTTAATGTTGAGTTTGATGTAATGCTTAATGTTGAGCCTTTGCCACCTCCCGTGGTTGTGCAAGTGTGTACTGCTATGTATTCTTTATTCATGAGCATGTGAATCCATGCCAGACCCCATGCTGGAGAAGGAACAAGTTACTTACCTGTAACTGTTGTTCTCCAGCATGGGTCTGGCATGGATTCACATGCGAACCCTCCCGCCTACCCCTCTGCGGCTCTTCACTTGGTCATACTGCCACTTCACGTGCTTCCAAATCTGAAGATGGCTGCCAGAGGCGGTGCTTAGGTAGAGGGCAGTCATTGGCTGTGGTCAGTATGACGCAGAGACCAGTGATTGGTTATTACTACGAAAGACAGATCAGAAACGAAACTGATACTGTTTTTTTCTTTACCGAGGATTCCCAGCCTGACGACGGGGAATATTCATGAGCATGTGAATCCATGCCAGACCCATGCTGGAGAACAACAGTTACAGGTAAGTAACTTGTTCCTTATTTACTCCTAATCATTAGTGGCAACAGTGTGTTTTATTATCATTGGGGGCGAATAGTGAGTGTATTATGCCACTGATTCAAATACAGATCTAGATATGATTTAAACCAGATTAAACATGCTGTGCAAGTATTGTTTTTCATAATGTGGGATCTAGTTTATTTCTCAGCTTTAGACCAGAGCATGTTAATGAAAAAATTAAATTGAGATGCAACTATTGTAGCCCGGACTACCGGCAACCAGACAAGGAATTGACAATCTCTAAGGGAAAAGGATAGTTTCACCTCTTTCAAGGATAACGTTTGATTGCACAAGCAAAGAAAATAACACGTCAGTATAGTGTATTCAAACCCGACTGACATGGAGCGGACTGGTGAGTTCAGAGCAGAACAGTACCTTTTTAAATGAAGTTGTCACACAAGATACAAGCAATATACAGTATTAATTCCCCTAGTTCATTTGGCACCCCCTATATACATACATACCACATGCTCCATATGAGATGCCAAGTGATTGGTTACCATTACTTTGAGCCAATGCCCTTCCACATGGTCTCTGGTCTTGTTATTGTTGGGTCCCAGATAAGGTGATTGGACCCGTAATTGAGAGTGCTTTCCTCCCATGATGTGTACCTGCTATTCGTACATGAGCTTTGTGGATACACTGGAGGTCAAATTGGCCCCCTTAAATGTGAGGTGCTTCTTTGCATTACAGACATGCAGGCGCCCCCAGATATGCCTCCCTGATGCTGACCTAGATTCTTCACCCTGTGCCCCTTGTAATACAAATCACAAGGCATCCTGCTCTGTGCTGACCCCCTGGCAGCAGCCCTCTCTCTAGACCTTCACCTGGGCTCTGCCAGGATCACACTTATCGGTCACCTTGTGACGGATTTAAGGGTTTTAATGGTGGCCGTCTTGTAGTTCAAATAGTGACCAGTATCATGGGGGCACCAGGGCCCTAAATCTGAACAGGACTGTTTTGCCAGCCCAGGGCCTCTACCCTGGCTCCCAAGAGATCGTCCTTCAAAGACAGGTGCACCAAACATTAGCAGCTAATCCTCTGAAAATGGTCAATTAAGTTGGTGTCTTGAGTTGGTTGAGTTTACGCTGCAGTCACGAGGTAGATATGTTGAGAGGAACAAAGACACTACCTATGTGTACACATTTTTTCTTTTTCTGAGGCTTGTAGATCTGCTTAAATCACAGGTTATTCATACGCCGACATCTAGTGTATTACATGATTTGTTTTCGAAACTCGAAAAGGAACCTTGACTGGGCGTGCTAGTAATACTATCCCTAATGTGACATCTACTGTACCCATGGTCCTCGCGTGTCAAGGTCGCTCAGATTGATTTTTTTTCTGCCATCATAGTCGGTCGGACATTGCAGTTTCTCTTGGCAGATGCCTTAATTACCTTAAGTTTAATATTATATTTCGAATGGACTGTGTCCTCCAAAGTATTCCTCATGTTTGACATATAATGTCCAGCTTCAGCTGCTTCAGAAAACTTTTTCGGCAGGTGGCGCTGTGCATCGATGGCTTTGAGTCGATGTCCCTAGAGGGCCTCCATCGAGGGTGATGTCATCGAAGGGCATAAATAGCACGTACAGCACCCGGTGGCATCAGTTCTGTTTTCCTGCAACAGCATTTGCTTCGATATGAAATTCGGCATGCCCCATTTTGTGACGGTTTGTTACATAATTCTTCTAATATAATGTCTTCATAATCGACTCTGTCGACACCGAAGTCCGGCTTTAAAAAATGCTGGGACTGCAGGTCCAAGTTGTCTCTACTGACCCGAAACGCATCTGCTTGTGGTGCCTCGGGGAGGACCTCGATACGTCCAGTTGTTCCAAGTGTCAGTCCATGACAGGAAAGGCCTTGAGGGATGGAAGGGGAAACTGACGGTAGAAAAAATACCCTAGGCCCCAACCTGCTAGGCCTTCGACCTACGAGTCGAGAGCCGACTGTGCTCGGAGGTACTCGACACCCGCTGCGCCACATACGCCGGTTGTACCATCGAAATAGAGCCCCTCCTCTGTCGGTGGCAATAAAGAAACCTTCAACGTAGTCGAAGCCTACGACTTCCAAACCTGAAAGTGTATGCTCCTCTTCCCAAGAAGGAATTTTTTTTCAATCGCTCCAATTTTTGAAGAAGAGGAATGCTCTGATGAAGATGTTCCTTTTGGGTTACAATGTGGTACACCCAATGTACCAGAGTGTTTCATATCCGAGGTGTCCAGAATTAAGGACTTGTGTGATACTTTACAGTCTGCAAATGGAGTATATATTTGACCCAAACTGGAGTATGGAAGACCTGAGCCTGGCAAACATGTTAACGCTTCGTACAGGCAACTCATGTCGGAAGTAGTAGAGTACATGCGGTGGAGTAGGCCACCACCTCCTTATGAACAAGATGATCTCAATGATATTTTGGAAAAGGGTCCTCAGACTGACCCTGTTCTGCCTTTTCATGTGGCATTGCAAAAAAGGGTGTCTAGAAACACTCCAGACGCCAATCCGGTAGTTAAGAATCTGACAAAAGAATAACGCCCTCCAGTAGTGACCCCTACTACCTGTCAAAACACACCACTCCGGAGAGTCTGGTGGTGCAGGCAGCTACAGCTACTTCAAAACAAGCAGCGTGCCCTACCATCTCTACTGATGGGGACGACAAGCGTGTAGATGGATTGGCGACAAAGGTATTTTCTGCAGGGAGCATGGCACTGAAATCTGCCAACTCCACTTGTGCCCTTGCAACATTTTTGTATACCCCGTGGGATTGCATTTCTATGGCGGTAGAGCACATTCCCGAAGGGGAAGAAAGAGATGGCTTCTTGGCTACTAAGGACGGCAAGGAAGCTAATTGTGAATCCCTTCAGTCAGGATTGGATACTGCGGATAGCATCAGCAGATCCATGGCTACCAGCATCATTATGCACAGATTTACGTGGTTGAAGTCTAGTTTGCACCGGATGTGCAGTCTAGGCGTCTCAACATGCCTTTTGACGGGTCTCTTCTTTTTGACAGCAAGGCTGACAGCAGCCAAATCTTTAGACGCTGCTGTTTGACAACCTCAGCCTTTTCGTACTAGTGGACAACTTTGGAGGGGTAGATCTTTTCGCTACTACCCAGTTGGAAGGGCGAGAGGAATGGCCAGTCGGAGGCCAGAGAAGATGTCCTCATGGTGGACGAGGTGGAGGCGCTAAGCCAGCTCAAGCAGCAGCCTCCTTACCATCAGCCTCTGCAGCAGCCGCCTCATTACTTCGGATGCTTGGACTTTGGAAATAATAGCCCATGGTTACTGCCTTCCTTTTTATAAGACCTCAGAATAGTCCACCGGGGAACCGCTCTTTGTGGATTCCGGATCCGCTCCTTGTGCAGGTAATGTTAACCCTGCTAGAGAGAGGTGCTATAGAACCAGTACCTGTAGCAGAGAGGAACAGTGGATGCTACTCCCCATATTTTTTTGATCCCCAAGAAGGACTGAGGAATGAGACCCATCTTGGACTTGATACATAAAAAGTTACTTGAGGTTCCTCAGGAAGGACTAGTTCAAGATGGTCTCACTTTCTCAGATCCTTCAGGCCCTCGAACTCCAGGATTGGTTGGTGTCCATAGACCTTCAGGATGCTTATTTTCATGTGCCAATTCATCTCAAGAACTGAAAATACCTGAGGTTCACATTTGGCGGTTCTCGTTATCAATTTCGAGTTCTGCCATTCGGGCTGACCTCTGCCCAACGGTTTTCACAAAACTGATGACAGTAGTGGCAATGAATCTCAGGAGAGGGGGATTCAGGTCTCTCCCTACCTGGACGATTGGCTGATCAGGACGCGTTCTCCCAAACAAGTCTTGGATCATGTGTCATCTGCCACTCTCTTCATAAACTGGGCTTCTCCCTCACTTACAAGAAGTCCCACATGACCCTTTCTCAACAGCTCCAGTACATCGGAGCTGTGCTAAACACATCCTTGTGAAAGAGCCTACCACCCAAGGTGAGGGCTCAAGACATTCTTCAGATGGTTACCAAATTTCAGAGTGCCCAAAGTCCTCCGGCCTTCGATTTATTTACTTTGTATTTTTTTTTTTTTGAGGTTGCTCAGCCTCATGGGATCCTGCATCTTTCTGGTGCCAGAGGCCCACCTGCGAATGAGATCCCTTCAATGGGCTCTAAGAACACAATAGTGCCAGTTATCAGGAAAGGTGGCGGACCGACTTCAGAATCCTAACTGGGTCTCACAGGATCTTCTGTGGTGGGCCTGCGAGGAAAATATTCTGAAGTGAGAACCGTTTTGGCAACCATGGCCGGAGATTCCAGTAGTGACAGATGCCTCACTCGCGGGGTGGGGAGCCCATGCCAACGATTGACAGTCGGTGGTCGCTGGTCTCCATCGGAGTCCAAACTACACATCAATCTTTTGGAGCTGAGAGCAATCAGACTAGCGCTGAAGTCTTTTCTGCCCTTTGTGCGGCGAAAGAATGTGCTGATAATGACGGCCAACACAGTGGCCATGTACTATCTCAACAAGAGAGTAGGTAGGTGTAGGGCCACTACCACTGTGCAGAGAAGCTATGCAGCTCTGGTACTGGGCAATTGAAGAAGGAATCTCCCTATCAGCAGTCCACCTAGCCGTAGAGGAGAACACAGTGGCAGACGCTCTGAGCAGACAGAGCACAGTCCCCCACGAGTGGGAACTAGCTCAAGAAGTCCTTCTAGGGATCTTCACCCTTTGGGGAACCCCTCAAGTGGATCTGTGTGGGACCGAGGTCAACCGGAAGTGCAAAAGGTACTGCTCCAGGGAATTTCCTCCAAGAAGAGTGCTAGGAGACTCGTTCGTGGTGGACTGGGAGTTTCCACTCTGTGCGCGTTTCCTCCAGTCCCCGTCATTCCTCATGTAATCAGGTGGTTGAGAACGTTTGGGAAACACATGATCCTAATTGCCCCAGATTGGGCCAGGTGTATGTGTACCTGGACCTTCTGGACATGTCAATCTGTCCTCAAATACGTCTTCCACAAAGAGTACCTTCTCTCGCGAGAGGAGGATCGGGTTCTCCATCCAGAGGTCAACACTTTCAACCTTCACGCTTGGTTTCTGAAAGGCTGAGATTTAAAGATTTCGGACCTCCCGGATGACTTTATGGAGTTTGTTGGGCAAGATTCTATGCAGTAACCTGTGGGAGACTGCACCAGCCTTGTCCTCTTGGCAATAGTTAACCCAACCTTTGGTATAGGCATATACTACACAAGTTGGTAGTGACTAAGCAGCCAGGCTTATCTCAAGATGGTGCATAAGTGATTAGACTCTTTTGAGAGACTAGTCTGTCAGGCGACACTTTGATTAATGGATAATTTTAAATTTCTGTTGTTGATCTTATTAATCTGTCACGTCTTCAGTTAGGTGGTGAAAAGTCTATAGAACCCCCTTGAAAATTAGAACTTGTACACCAACTCAGAAAACAAGAAATGCGCCAGAGTGCATTATAACATTGTCTTCAGTTTTAATGCTTTGCACTTAGTGATGACACGTGTTTCGGCTATTGAAAAGCCTTTCTCAAATCGGGGCTGTTAGTGCTACCATTGTTAAATCAGAAACCAATTAGTGTGATTAAGACAACCATATACACATACATGAACACTCCGAGATTAGGAGTTGGAATAAGGGAGGATTGGTAGGTAGTCAAAAAATAAAATGACAAAAAAGAGAAATTAATAGAATAGTCAATATTGCAATCGTAATTCAATATACACATTAGTAAAACCATACCATATTATTCTCATATGGCTATATGTACAACTTCTATTGCACATTACCTTTGCAGTGTTATTGCATTGTCAATCCTTGTTGGGTTTTTTCAGATCATTTAAAAGGGTCAAATCCCTGTGGATAAATGCCATAGTATATGTTCAATGTCTAATACATAATCTGTCTTGAATGCGTTTAATGGTATATATGATGTATCATACGAGCAGTATGCTTATGCTATACTGCATTTCCACACAAGTAGTGTATATGTGCTAAAGCATCCTTATTAGGCACATTGCTTTTTATTTACTTGTGTTCACAAGTTAAGACCTAATGTATAAAGACTCCAGAGCAGTGCGCTCGTGTCCCGCTAAAAATGTGGCGTTCTTATCCATTAGAGTCTAGCGACATTGTGTTTGTTCTTGTTTAGATTTGCATAAATGCGTATCACTTATCCGTTGAATGACGCTTCCGCGGCTTTTGTATTTACATTCTGATTTCCATCTATACCAAAATGTATCGTATGCGCTAATCCTGATGCTCTCCCTTTCGGCTAAATCATTAGCTTTGTACGTATTCTAGAACTCACTAGAATACATAGTTGGTCTCTTACCTCCGTAATAAGCACTCCGGCGTCCCTCGCATTGGCGCTGCTCTTTGCGTACTGATCTCGCGCTGGTAATTTTAAATCGCCTCTGTATGTTGCCTATGCAACGGACAATACTTGCGTCCTTACTTTGTTTCTACTAAAGCGCCCGGCTTATCGCGGATGCCATATTTTGGGAAGGTGAAGCCCTACAGCTGTTAGCAGGTTATGCGGTGCACATACCTAGTACTTGAAACATTTGAATGTGAACCCAAAGATATCGATAGTTTTATGTGTGTGACAGCATTATTATGAACCTCATTTCTTCACTGTAACATACAATATTTGGTAAAAAATAATGCATAATTTTTGAAATTCTCAGATACATACTTATTAAGAATAACGTAAATGGTTCATTAGTATCTGTTAATTAAGTCACTCAAAACACATTCTATTAATTAGTGTCTGTAAAGGCAGTGTGGGGGGGGAAATTCTGCCGGGGTCGGCCGGGCCGTCCGCAGACCTCCGGGCAGGGAGGCCCCAACTCCTCCCGTATATCCCAGAAGAGATAGAGTATGAGACACACACAAGAAGCAAGGTGACTCTGCTGTTTATTATACAAAAACGGCAGGCATGGGTCAAGGATCGTATGCGTCCGTCCTGATACACACACAATCGTGGGCTCGCAGGCCCTTTTTACCTTGGTATGACGCGCTACTTGCGTCACCTTAGAAAGTTAGCAAAAAACCTATCGCCACTCTTAATTGGTTGCTCGAGTGGTAGGGTTAGTATAGCATACGTATAGAGAACAATATTAGTGGACAAGGGTTAGTCAGGTGATATATCTGGGTTGCCCCTACAATTAGATACATGAGAATTGTTACATGAAGACTCCTGATGATTGGTTAATGTTAATGGTGTCAGTGATAAGAGCCCCATGTTCTGATTGGTGCGCCCGCGAGCGTCCCAGCCTGGGACCATCGCTGTTCCCAGCTCTCGGTGTACCTGTCATTTGCAAAAATGGTTCACTATGAGTACGTGCAGACAATGTGAGGACTTATTCATGAGCTGGAAAGCCGACTACTCCCACTGTCGCAGATGTCCATTGACCCTTTTAAGTGTATCTGCCTGTGTCTTGTAACGAGGGATCCAGACGCCTTCTTTCTCCTGGGCTTGGCATCCTGTCAGGTTCGGCTTGGTCACGTGAGGTGGGACCGTGTTTGAGGCAGAATTCTGCACAATTAATATTGTTTTTTCACTGTGTGCCTGGTTTAATTTGCAGGTGCGACTTTAACGTTGGTGCGCGGCGTGCGAGGTTGCAACATCGTGCCCTTGATGGTCTGCTTTTGGAATGTGGGTTTGCAACATTACGACCTTGGCTGTCTGCTTTCGCCAGGCTCATTCTGCAGGATCAGCAACCTGACCTTTGTTCTTTCAACGTCCATGGGAGCTCTTGCTTGCGGCCTACTTAGGCCTGGTGTATAGGTGTAACCGTTTGGTGCACAGGCGCTTTAGGTTATATTATCATATTGTCTTATGACCAGTATCGTGTCTTCGTTATATTTCTCATTATGGCACCTGGGTTTGGGAGAAGCGTAAGCAAGCTCTTTAGATGAGTTCATGATGCGTCTTGCGTTTCTGCATTTTGAGAACCTATGTGGAAAATAATAAAGATGCACGTCCGTGAGTATGTCTGTCGCCTACGTCATAGCACTGGGTATATTCTTCGTGTAGATTGGTAGTGCGGGAGTGTCCAGTGTGTATATTGGCACAGGTGTGCTGACTGTTGGCTAGGTCGTCATGGCATCTCTAACGACGTGTAGGTTTAGTCTAGTTGATCCGTGCCGCAGGTATCGGCATGGGCAGGGCGGGCTGCTGGGCAGGCAGATGGACACATCCGTATGTTCCTGTACCAGGGTATTTGGTCGTCTGGTAGATGGGCAAACCCTTCTCGTGGCGGGTGTCTGGGCCGTGATCCTTTAGGCGAGGCGCGAGAGGGGAAGGACGGGAGCCTGTTTTTCCATTCTCCCACTTCAGTAGAAATTACCAAATTCCTTGTAGCGACAGGTACAAGTCTAATGTAAAGTCCAAAGAAATGACGCCATCTCATTGTCTGAATTTAATCCAGTTATTGTACTGTTTAGTTTACAAATGATTCTGGCTTCTGCCTGGCGGAGTGCTCTTTCTCTGACTCCTCCTCCTCTTTTGCCCAATTGAAGATGTTGTAATCCAATGAGTTTAAGATCCTCTTTCTTTTCCATTTGGTGAAGTTGCTGCCAGTGTGCTGCTAGGGGTAGTCGCTGATCTTGGCTACCTATTTTTGACAAATGTTCCCTAATTTGTGTACCCAATTTTCGAATATTACTGCCTATGTATATTTTTTGTATACGCAAATTATACCATATACTACATATTTCGTACGGCAGTTAATCACTTGTTTTTTTAAAATTTCTTTTCCATTTGGGTCCTTTAAGAGATCAGTCGGTTCGCTTACAAACTTGCACATTGTTTTCTTGTTTCTGAATTGGTGTACACGTTCTTATCTCAAGATGGGTCAATGTGAGCTTTAGGGTTATCACACAAAGATTCAAAGTGACAAGTATCCAAATAAACACTTGCACTCAAGGTTTCTTGATTAAACAAGTATTTATTAATTTACAGCCAGTTCAATAAGCCTTCTTTAGAAAGGAGCAAATATATGTAACACAATAATATACTTCAGAACTCCACACGCAAAGTTTCAATAAATCAGTATATACCCATTTGGGATGGCACATACACTTCCTACACCCTGAGGCGACTTAAATAACTAGGACACTGTGGACATTAATATATACTGAGTACGTTTTGAACCCTCCAATGCAAAGTAAATTAACCCTTTCCTGGGGAATAGTTAAAGCACAAAGTCGGAGTTAAGAGTCTTTCAGGGAGCCAGGACAACCAATGTTGGTTGAGCAAAGGTCTAGGTCAGCTGAAGCACCTCTTGTATGTAGGTAAAGTCTTGCACAATGTTTTAAAGTCTTTGCACAAAATGAAATCACTCTAGGGCCACAAGCTGGGAGGCTTGTGAAGGGCAACTCTGCAAGGGCAACCAAG
Organism: Ambystoma mexicanum; assembly: GCF_040938575.1. Lineage (NCBI taxonomy): Eukaryota > Metazoa > Chordata > Amphibia > Caudata > Ambystomatidae > Ambystoma > Ambystoma mexicanum. The sequence goes on along the minus strand of NC_090938.1, from coordinate 105,699,908 downwards.
ACAAGACTCAACTGAGAACTAGCAAGGCTACACAGAGGCAAGTCCCTATAGTTTTACAGTACCTTTTGGTTTGAAGAAAACTGGTTCCAGCTGGCTTCTGTTCCCTGTGTAGGTCTGCATATCCTGTGTTCCTGGGCCTCAGTTGCGGGGACAAGAGGGATGACGTCTGGGGACTCCTGAACTACGAATGGAAAGTTGGCGGCAGCAATGGGCAAACTTCAGATCAGCAGCACTTTGCAAGAGCTGTGAGGAGCTGAAACTGCAAACAGCACCACCACGGTTCTCGGATACCTTTATGAACTTTCCCCGCATCTGGGGTCCAGCATTCTGTTGAGGTGGCTCAGGCTTGATCAGTCCTGCTTCATGGGAGTCTGCAGGATCTTCCTGGAGCTCAGGTCCGACTTAAAAATGATGCACTCTATCGGTACTCCTCTCCCTGGCAATCAGTTCCCGCAGCAGCAATGGAAGTACAGCCAGCTCCGAGAGGATGTCCAAACGAGTTTGCTTTGGGGTTGATTGGTCCCACCAACCCAAGGGGAGAAGTCTGTTGCAGGGCTTTTCTTGTTGAGGCGAATTCGGAGCTTCAGCAATGCAGCAGGGCTTCACCGGGCAAACCAACGGTCCAGAAGTTGCAGCAAGCATCTCTTCCAAAGTCTTATTCTGATTCCTTCGGCCAGTGGTCGACTCTGCCTTCCAAGCAAAAAGCCTTGCCTTTTTATGCAGGTTTCTCCCAATCATTCACAGCCTGGCTATCACACAGCAGGGTGGCTATCCTCAAAGGACAGCCATCCAGCCAATCACCTTTGGGTGCATTCCTGTAACCAAGGGGATTAAGCACGGAGTTTTTGGGCACCTCCCTCACTTCCTGCCCTGCCAGACACACTGAAGCCAGAGGCGGGCTTCACCAGGGAATCCCGCCAAAGACGACACGAACAAAGCGACCAAACCTGGTTTGGCGCACAGAGTAAATCTCAAGAAGTACCTTTCCAACAAGAAATGGGCAAAAAAGCCTACCAGGCCATTTTGACAAAATGGGCACCCACGGGCGCATTAGTGCAGCTGCAATTGCAGCGCGTGGTAAAAACACAGAATGGTAGGGAAAAGTAAACCACTGCCACCAGCCATTAATTGTAGAAAGGGTAACATAAAAATGTTACATGAGAAACTAGAGAAAGGGGGATACTAAGTAACCCCACCAGCACCCTATTGTAAGATAGTGTGTGCCGTGCCTAGAAAGTTACAAAATGTAAGTAAAGTCAATTTGACTGCACTGCTCTTGGAAACAGTAGTTTCACCAAGAGAAGGTATTTAAACCTTTGGGAAATCTAAGAGACTTCCCTGTGTCACTTCACTGAAGGTGCTGTATCTCACAATGTAAAGATGCCGCCTATGGAATTTGTCAGACTCCAAAGTCAAAAGAAACCCAGAAAACAGAATTAAAAGTACAAAGTCCCAAAGTTCATCAAAAAGAGCTGGGGTTCTCTAAGGTGGGAAAAATTGAACACTAAAATGAAAATTCTCCCTAACAGAGGCGTTGCTTTCTGCTAGAAGACCAGCAACAAAATATTTGTACCTTTGCTGTTGGAACAAGTTCTGCAACTGGTGCAAGGCAAATAATGTGCATCCTTATCTGTATAAAACACCAGATGTTTTATCCTTCCTTCTATCCTTAGCCAATTTGGGGCTTCAGATTGGTACCATAAAAGGCTATTTGGTGGCGCTGTCTGTTTTAAGCACTCGGAGTAATGTTCCTATTTCAAAATCCCACTGGTGACTCAATTTCTGAAAGGGCTTACTAATGTGTACCTTCCATCTACTTTCCAGGTTCCGGTTTGGGACCTTAATCTGGTTTTAAAGGTCCTAATGTGTGCACCCTCTGAACCCCTGCACACACCCTCTTAGATTATTAAAAAACCTAATGTTTCTTTAAAACCATTTTATTGGTAGCTCTCACATCAGGCCGCAGAGTGAGCGAGTTGAAGGCACTGTCAGTTAAGCCACCCTTTTACCGTCTTCCATAAGGACAAAGTTGTCTTGAAGGGCAAACCTTTGTTTTTGGCCAAAATCATATTAGATTTTCAACTGAGCCAGAAAATTGTGCTGCCTTCCTTCTATCCTCTGCCTCACTCTGGTAAGGAGGAGGAAAGACTTCATAGCTTAGATACTAGAAGAGCGCTAAGCTTTTACATTTCGAAAACATCCAAAATACAGTTTGATGATCAGCTTTTCATAGGGTTTACAGAACACAAACTAGGTCAGGCTGTTACCAAACAGACCTTAGTTAGGTGGATAATTTTAGCAATATCCGAGTGCTACAGGCTGGCAAGGAAAGACCCTTCGGATGGTTTGCAAGCTCATTCCACCAGGCGCATTGCTACATCTACAGCCATTCAAAGGGGCGTTCCTATTAGAAACGTCTGTGAAGCTGCAACATGGTCTTCCATCCACACATTTACAAAATATTACTACCTGGATTCTTCCCATGGTTAGAATGGTTTTTTTTTGGCAATGCAGTTCTCTGCTCTACGCATGAAATCTTAGACTTTAATTCTACACCCTCCTCCAAACATAATACTCCTTTGGGGGTCTGTCAGATGAGTAATACTTTGGAGGACACAATCCATTCGAAGAACAAGTTACTTACCCCTCGTAATGTTCTTTCGACTGGATGCTCCTCCAACGTATTCCTCATCGCCCTCCCAGACTACCCCTCTATAGAATTTCCCATGCTTTTACAGCTTCCGTTCCAAGGCGGAGTACTGTTATGCCCGTATTTATGGGCATCTCTGCTGCAAGAGGAGGGGAAAAACAGAACACAGGCCAACGGGCACTGCGCATACTATTTGTGCCCTTTTATGACATCACCCTCGATGGAGGCCCTCGAGGGACATCGACTCAATGCAATGCGCCCTCTGCCGAAAAAGTTTTCCGAAGCAGCTGAAGCTGGACATTACATGTCAAAGATGAGGAATATGTTGGAGGAACATCCAGTTGAAAGAATGTTATCAAGGGTAAGTAATTTGTTCTTCACTTCATTGCCCTTTGTCTTCCGCCGGCAAGAATTCTTCGGACGGATGGCTCCTGCATCGAGGAGAAGCCCTCGTTCAACTGACTGCGGCCTACACAGGCCTCACCGGTCTATGGCCATGTACAGTAGGGAGAGCAGACGAAGGTCGTATACTCTAAGAGAATGCCGATTTCTCCACCTTCCCTTCCCATTTACCGTTGTGCTGCCTTTTTCTTCCGCTATGGAAAATACACCTTTCAAATGGTGCCCTTCTTGTGGTCAAAAATATCACTGGAAGAACACGCACCAAGTGTGCACCCATTTCCTTCCACATGATCACGTCGAAAAGCATTGCAAGTCCTGCAAGCTTTTCAGACCCAAGACCCTAAAGATTGACGTACCAAAACGTTGGGTCGCCCACGGATGCAGGCCGAGGCCGCCATAGAAGTGGCAGATGAATCTGATGTCAGCATTTTTAGTGATATCGAAAACGATAGAGGGTTTGACAGAACCCCAGGTGCGAGACCGCGACTCCAATAAGCAAGCCAGCGGGCTTGCCACGGAGAAGCACACGGCAGCAAGAGCCGAGGCTTTTTTTTTTTTTTAATGTAAATGCACAACCCCAAGCTGAACGCTGACTGTCGTCGGCTGTTCATGGCGACGTGGTGTCCAAGGAGAACAATCTGTCCTCTGGGCCCTCGCGTTATCTGACACTCTTGCAAAAAAGGTACTAGTTTCACGCACCGAGCAACATGCACCGAAAGAATCTTCGGCGCGCTCTTCAAGCGCTTAAAAAATGCAGCAACTGATTACAAAACACGTCCTGAAATCGCTGCTTAAAGCTAAAGCACCAATCCTCTAGTCTTTTGACGGGCAAGACACAAGTCACGCATTACACAGGAGACAGACTATCCACCCTCTGAGGATACCCTTTCAGGGCATTACACCATAAAAGAAAAACTTCTTTTCTGGAACCATCTACCTCCTACACTATCTCCTTTCCCAAAGCCCACGGAATGGACACCAGAAAGTTTTGACAGGGTAATGAGAATAATCTTGCTTGGTAGACTTTATGGATCACCATCCAGGGGAGTTTAGACACCCTCAAGGTACTGCACAGGATGGTTTGGGAAATAGTGGGGAACCACTTTCAAAGGTGTCGGGACTGGACAGCTCTCAACCCAGCACTTCCACTGAGTCTTCACTACACACAGTCAAGACCCCTCTCAAGACATTTACATCATGTTGTCGACAGACGACCAAGATCAGCCTGCAGCGGACTCCCCTATATACAACCAGCTCAATACAATGAGCTTCTACTAAAAGCTGCTCAACTCATTAAAATGGAGCCAGAAGAGGTCCACAATGACAAAGACTTTGTGGACGACACTCTGGGGGACAAAAGAGCAGTAACCCAATTTATCCCTTTTCTACAATCAGTGCAAAGACACAGCCGGCCATCCCTACTGATGCCTAACCTCACGAGTGGTTAACACTTGCATCGCAATACATTTCAAGGTGGCACCAACGTCGTTACAACTAGAAAGAGGGCAGGTACACTCCTATCTTCCACACAAGGCAACTCCAGACAAGGAGAGTAAACACATCTACACACTCTGCAGGAAGGCTGCATCCTCTGCTGCATTTCAAACAAGAATTTCAAATCACACCACCCTACTGGCCAGTTATAGCTGCCTTGTGTGGAAATCACTCCAACAGCAGATCTATGCCGTCCCTGAGCCCTTTAAGTCTTGGTTCTCTAAAACCATCACTGGAGGCAAACCGGTTGCAAACTCAATCATAAAAAATAATCTGGACGCATTATAGCGGAGGGCACCTTAATCAAATGGCATGCCTGGTTAAGACAGTAGGACTTCAAACTTGAAATGCAAGCCACACTTCTAAATATGCCTACCAAACCTATTTGGCAAAGCAGTAGAGGATGCACTAAAGAGTGCAAAAGAAGAGCATGGGACTCTAAAATCACTAGGCCAAATAACTACCAAACTTTTTGTCCAGCCAGGGGCGTTTTTTTTTTCTTTTTTTCATGAACAAGGTTCTCAACGTTCCACGGGGTATAACCAAGGAGGCCAGTGCCCATACTGAGCCAACGCACAGGGCCAATCTACTGGAACATTTCAAAGAGGGTATAAAAGGTACAGAGGTAGAGCCTAAGCCACAGGAGGCTCCTCTGCATCTAAGCAATGACGCCCCGATTCTGGTTCCCTCCCATGCAACTCCAGTCAGAGGTCGCTGTTATGGATGTTTTCCTAAAGTCCCACTTGGAGATGAGACTTTAGTAAGCTCTCCCAGTGGTTTGTAGATTCCTCACCACCCCAAACTCTAAGTATCAATCTGTACTACTCAGAGACCTTGGCAGAGTGGCAGAGCAGTCTGGCCTATCTTAAGAGGAAGATGTAAGCTGTAGGTAAGTACACTGCACCTAATTAGTAATGCACATCAAAGAAACGCATACATTTATATTAAAATATATATTTATTATATTTTCACAAGTCACTGTTAAATACTTGGCACACTAAACACACACAGGTAGACTTCAATACTTTCAAAAGGCCACTTCTTAGTTGGTAGTTGTTGAACGTGTGCAATTGTTATAGGAGTTTGACAGGTCTACCATACTATCGGTAATAATGCACACCCACAAAGTAATACTGTAATTGCATTTAGTCCTGACACATAGTAGGGTAGTCATTTTTGGGAAGGGAAACAGTTGGTTGGTGTTCTCCTAGTGTTTTCCTAGCAGAGCTTCAGGTTCTCGAGGTAGTTTCCCTTCACAGCAAGTCTTTTTTAAATTTCAAAACGCAACCCTAGCTAAAAGTCAGTTCGAGAAGGCTTAAAGTGTTGAAAAGCAGCATAAGTTCCTGTGGATACTTCCTAGTCTCTAGGAAAGAAGATACTGTTAAAGGACTTGCTAAAGGGACACAAGCCACGGCTTGAGCTGGATGTAATAGGTAGTTGTCCTGGAATCCTCTATGTGCACTCGAATTCTCTGGAGCGACTTTGAAATACGGCAAGTATAACTTTATCCCCACAGAACCTTGGGTTTGGAGAAAATGTTTGTGGTGGATGCTCTGCGATGTAGCATCTCTGAACCCGATGTCCGGATTCCTTGGTCTGATGAAAAGCAGGACACTGGACGGGATCTCAGCAGCAGTCTCTGGGGAGGATTTCTCGCACGGTTTCATCAACTTATTTGGTCATTGTGGTTTTTGGGGAGTTTTCTGCAGCACCAACTAAAGGCGTGATTTGCCGGGTCAGTCTTAGGTTCCTGTAATCCCACACTCTGAGGGGGTCTGGGCGAGTTAGATTCTCTCTGGAGTGTCCTTGAGGGCTCAGCAAAGACTTGAACGGATTCAGCCTTTCCACGATGATGCACTTGAAATGGGCAGCAGGTCTCCTGGTTTTGGGGTTCCGCAGCTCTGTAAACTCATAGGACCTTGGGAGATGGCTCATATCAAGTTTGTCTTGGGACTGGTAGTTCCCACCTGTCAAAGGGAAGGAGTTGTCCTCTTGCAAGTTCCTTTGTCGCACAGAAAACTGGGTCAGATAGCAGTGGTCACGTCACGGTGTTACAAAGGGTTTGCAGGCGTCTTTGGTCTTCTTCGGTTAGGAGGGAGTCGTTGGAGAGAGCAATCCGGAGAGCCGGGTTGGGGAGCGGGGGGGTTTGGGTGGTCGGGAGGGTGAAGGTGATTGCGGAGTGATCTGTCTAGATTAGGGGATCGAAGGGAGTGCATATAAGGTTTGTCGCACAGAATATTGCTATCTAGGGTGTTGCTTTCAGTGTGGGTGCAGATGGATGAGTTGTTTCAAGTTGAGGGCTTCTAGGGTATCCGTGAGTGAATGGGTCTTCTGGTTTGAGGGAGTGTCAAACCGGATGTTGAAGTCTCCTAGTATGGTGAGCGAAGGATGCTGATTTAATTTGGTAGAAGTGATTCATTCGGGGAGACTGCGAAGTTCCTGTTGTAGCCAGGGCGCCTGTATAAGAGTAGAAAGCTGTAGGTGGTGGATGTGGAGAGTTGGAATTTTACAAGCAATTATTCACAATCGGTGCTGTCGGCTAAGGGTTCTTCAAGTAGGAGTGGGGGGGTTGGGGATTCGGGGGGGGGGGCCCTCATGTGCATTAGGTTCGTAGTAGTCTGCAAACCAGGTCTGTGATGAAGGATGTCCGGGTTTTCGTCTGATATAATGTTTAAGGTGGTAAATTAATTTTGGAGACCTACCTGGCATTGATGAGTATGTATTGTATTTATTTATATTGCGCCCTGAGGTATCTGGGCGCATTAAAGAATATGCATGTTTATGGTTACAGAATAGATAGTACATAAAGTACAAATGGAAAGGGACAAAGTATACACAAAATACAATGATTACATACAAATATGCGAGCACCTGTACACAAGACAAGGGAGGGACTTCGAGACAAACAAACTTACCAGGCTTTGTCCTTCAGATTGTGCAAGTGCCAGGGAAAAGGGGAAGTGCAGTCACGGCGCAGCGTAGCTGAGTAAGTGCATCCAGTGTCACGCGGCTCTGGGTAGGTGCAAGGATGCAGGATACTGTAGGGTTGCAGTTTCAGCCCCTAAGTGCACAGTAGGCACGAAGGAATTATACGGGGGACTGTCCAAAGAGGAGCCTGGTACCAAGTGAGACTCTGGGGGTAGCACAGCAACCAGTCTGTGCAGCAGAGGAGAGAGTGGGAAAACAGAGGAGAAAGGAAAGGTCTTGAGCTGCTTCCGTAACTTCAGGTGGTCCTGTTCAAGTTTGAAAGGGGCAGGAAGGCCATTCCAGAGGGAGGCACCTAAAGAGGAGAGTGCTTTCCGGGGGACGGGGAAGTGGGTGAATTTTGAGGTCGGAGTGTGTGCGTGTGTGGTGTTGAAGGAATGTGAGAGGGGGAGGGCCTGACCAGGCTAGGGTTGCGCGACTGAGGTGGGGACAAAGGATGGCATGAAAGTAGGTGGACAGATGGGGGTTCGGTGGTTTGAGGGGGGGTAGTGCTAGCACCAGGTTGGTTGGGGAGAGTTGGGTGCAGTAGAGGGGGGCAGATGGGAACTAGGATTGAGCAGTGGAGAAGAGGTGGGGTTTCTGAGCCTGCTGAGACACAGCCATTTTGTGGCGTTCGTGCGGCCAAATGGGTGTTTGTGAGAGTGGAGGGGGGGCTAGCGATGGGAAGTGTGAGTTGGAGGGGGGATTTGCGGGAGAAGTGGGAAAAGGGAGAGGTGGAAGCAAGGAGGTGGATAGGTGGGAGGGGCTGGGGAGTAAAGGGAGGAAGGCTGAAAGGGCCTGTTTTCATTTCTAGCTCTCCAGCGTGCAACTCTGAGTTGGGAGGGGTGAGGTCTGTATTGCGGCTGGGTGAGTGGGTAGCAGCTGTGGTTGGTTTCGGGGTAGGGGAGCATTTAACTGGGTTTTGGCAAAGGTATAGAAGGGGCTGCATGTGCGGTTGAGGGGGGAATAAAGGTGGGCCGGTTGAGGAAGAGGTGAGAGGTTGGCTAGGTGGGTCATTAGTTATTTTTCTAGAGTGCCAGCGTGCTGCTCTGAGGTGGGATGTGTGAGGCATGGTGTCTAGAGTTGGGAAAGATGCGCCCAAAAGCAAAGCTCACTGCAGTGCACCTGGGATTTAAGACGCCCAGTAGTGGGAAAATGCACCTAGATTCAGAATACACAGCAGTGGGAAATGCATCCAGATGCACTATACACAGCAGTTGAGACAATGCCTTTAAATACAAGACAGTCGAGGGTGCCAAAAAGTAGGCTCATATTTGGTGATTTTCAGATGGAGCATGGTCCAAGGGCATTCCTTTTATTCTGTGAGCCTACAGCATATTCAACATTCCTTGGATGTATGTATTTCAGATGCATATCATTGACTGTTCTGAAATGAAACACTAACTTACCCATATGCTTGGGGGTCTTTAATATATGTTGACAGGATTCTAAGCTCCAAATTCACAGGTCTTCGTTCATTGGCTTATGGAGGAGCAAGGTGATTGTGGCAACTTGTTACATTTAAAAATGAAAAGGGAGAGGAGGGCACCACTTGAAAATTAAAACGTAGGATTATTGCATCAAATATCCTAGAGATCCAAAGGTGTGTTTCAAAATATTTTCACCTGGAGCTGCCAGTCCATAAATGGTCCTGTAGCACTAGGACGTATTGAAACACAATCTCCAAAAAACAAAGTGACTCCACTTTGCTAGGAAAGGCGCTTCACAGTTAGCCCCAATAAGGTTGCTCATATATAGTCTACTGTAAAAAGTATCCAAATGTTATTCCAAAGAAGTTCTGAAAGTTATGAGTTTTCCTAACAGAAAATGTTTAATGCACATTTCTGAAATGTTTTCTGGTAAAGTTCATCTGTATGAATTACACATTGAGTATTCATCTGAAATTGCCCATAATACTCTGGTGCCAATGCATTTCGGAAAAACCTTCATCAGGGCGTTATTATTGCAAAAAATGATATCTCATAACTGTTCTAACAATGATCACAAGCTGCATTGCAAAACATGCATAGCAAATATTATCAAAAATGTTTATAAAAGCACATACCCATTTGTGAACCACATCCGTTTTGGTAGACAATAAAAAGGAAACAAACAAAAAGCATTTCAATTAGTTTGCTGCAATGGTTATGCATCTTCTATCAGTGTATCCGCCATGAAGGCAAGTCATACCTTAATCAAGTCAAAGAGCGCATTGATCATATTGTCCGTGAGCACAACTGCAGGATCTACAAAAAATAGAAGTTTATCACTGTGAGTAATCCTCGCAAAATATGCAGAGGGTAGAGCTTCAGTATATCTGTATGTAACCGTGCTTAGCCGGCAGCTTGTAAGACGTGTCAGCCGTGTGTGCAGCTTCCAACGCGCTTGCGGTGGAAATTACTTTGTTTTAAATGTAACCATGGAGACGGGGCGAGGCGTTGTGGTCTGTGCAAAGCACGTACGCCTCGCGCCCCACCCCCTGGCGCAAGCCATGGGGCGGGCATGTGCGAACTTAAAGGACAAAAGCATGTTTCGAAAAATTGTGCATTGCAAAGAGAAGCACATATGGATGTAATACAGTATGTGAGCTAATGTTGGTATTGCTTTACCGATGCGATCTAGTAATGCACAGTAGCGCCAGTGCTGCCTATTTGACAGAGATCGCGTTAGGTATAGTGAAAGTTACTAGAAGATGTACAGTTGCCTGACAAAAATCACGTTAGGTCTAATGAGTGTTAAAAAAAAGGGGGGGGGGTTGCGGATGTCTATAGGTTCACATAACTATTGTAATGCAGATTAGTACATAGGGTCCAAAGTAGACCTATGAAGGGTATGTCACTGTGAAACATGTTCATATGTAAACAAGTCGGATCTGGATAAGCAAAATAACGAAAAGATACTAAAGCTATAAGCTGAACGTGAGACCGACAAGGTCAACTTTAAATTCAAGATCTATAGGAAAAAATATATATAAAGAAACATGCTGTGTTCGATGGGCTCCACCACTAAAAGGGAGGCAGCAAGGTTAAATCTAAGAGTGAAGAAATTGCAACAAAGTATTTGTAAATACACAAGTCTTATAGTAGGGAGCCATAGAGACAAGGAGCAGAGGGTCCACATTTACATGTAAAAAATCAAAATCTGGTAACATCTGTTGGTTTGGTTTCTCCGATTAGTACTACAAAAAGCACATGTAGTTTATTTCTTCATTCAGCGCCTTTGGAGTAAGGGAGCTAAGACGGTCAATCCAAAAGGTTTCTCTTTGGTCCATCTTCCTTTGAAAATTGTCATGGATATCTCTTCTGAAGACCACTTCCAGAATTACAAAACGGATTTGGGCTAGGTTGTGTTTTCTGGCATCCCAATGTCTTGATACCGCTGAGTTAGCATTGTGGTTCCTTATGCATGATCTATGCTCATTCCATCTAGTCTTGGCTATTCTGAGTGTCTGACCCACATAGTACAAACCACATGGGCATTTTATCGCATAGATTACGTTGTGAGTCACATGTAGCAAAGTTCTTAAGTTTGATTGTCTCCCCTGTATAGGGATGCTTAATCGTCTCTCCTTTTATGACATAGCCACAATTGCTGCAATTCAAGCAAGGGAATGTACCAATCTTAGCTGTGAGTTTCTTTTTCAGGGCTGGTTTTGTTTGAACTAATCTGTCCTTTGAATTATGACTCCGCTGGTAAGCGAATGTGGGAGCTTCTTTAAACAAGTGTTCCTCTCGATGATCGCATAGGAGTGTGTTCCAATGTTTTTTGATGATGCACTTAATGCGATTGCTTTGACGAGAGTATTTGGACACAAAGACGAGTGGTGGAGCCTGTTCTTGTTTGGTATTGACCTTAAGTAAATCTTCTCTGCTCTGGGTGGCTACACGAGATTGAGCTGCGGTTATTTCTTCCTCTGAATATCCTCTGTCCAAGAGCTTTTTGCCCATTTCTTGGATAGCCATTTGATAATCTTCTGGGTCACTTACCAGTATTTTTACCCTCAACATTTGAGTATATGAAAGGTTTTTTATGAAGCTCGGTTGATGGAAGCTGAGGCGTTGTAGGAGGTTGTTCCGATCTGTTGGTTTCCGAAAGATAGTGGTTTGATATCCCAAGGTGGTAATCTTGATGTCTACATCCAAGAAATGGATATTTGTAAGCGAGTATTCATGAGTGAATTGTATACGGGCATCCATGCTATTCAAATATGCAAAGAAATTAAGCAACTCTTCCTCTGTCTCTTTCCATATTCCAAATATATCATCGATATATCTTATCCAAAGGCCCAATTTCGAATGCCAATGTTCATTTTGTAGTATTTTTTCTGATTCGAATTTGTGCATGAAAGAATTAGCACTTGTTACATTTACCCAGTTCTGCGGCACAGTTCAACACTATCCTCCAGAAGGCCCTTTCATCATTATTTTGGGCTGCTTCATAGTGTCTTCATTGTTCTTGTAGAAACTTGGCCTTCCTAACGTAACAAATTCCATAGCATCTGTCTATAAACTGATTTATTTCTGGATCCCTGTGCTCACATTTAATGGCCCTTAGAAGTTCTTTGATTTCCCTCCAATAAGTGTCAAACCACTGTCTTTTTCTAGTTTATGCTTTGATCTAGTGTCTTTAGTACATAGTTTCCTTGCATTCATCAAACTGGTTTATCCCTTAGGCTGGCTTCTGGCAATGCAGTCTACTCCAGGATCACTTATACTTCTAATAGACCCTCCTGTATGATAGTTTGAGAGCTCAGCCTCTAGAACCTGGTTCCAGTTACTATTGCCCCTATACTTTCTCCGGTTCATCGAACTCGGGGCTTTTGCCAAAACCACTACCTCCCTCTGTTGCCAAACTCCAAAGCATAACCAATGGGTTGTGGTCACGTTCACTTCCTAGGGACCACTTGGAAATTCAGCCCTATCCCAAGCTTCTAAATGTATGATCTCATCTATGGTGGTCGTGCCACTTTGTGAAACTAACCTTGTGGCTGCTTGAGGACTAGAGGGTGGCCCACCCCTTAAGTTTGAATACTCTATATTGATTGAAAATCTCTAAGCAGTGCCTTTCCACTTTGTCCCTACTTATTTGAAGGCTAGACGCAGAGTGGAAAACTCTGAGGAACTCCTGTATTTCTTGTGTCTCTATGCCCAGTTTGGCACTACAATCTCCTGTTAACAAAATACACAGGAATATGTGCCTGGAGAATAGGTTAACACCTCACTAGTGTTTTATAAAACGTGCTCCAGGTCAGCCCAATGGTCTGCTAAAATTCTATCGTTACACAGAGGGCATAATAAAAATGTATTAAAACTGGATAACAAAGCTGCAGCCCTTTCCCGCAACACACACAAGTGTTTGCTGATTACACAAGCATCTCCTCCAGTTTCAATGCTAGAGTAGTTTATTTCTATGCTAGAGTAGATTTATCCACCCAATTCCACTTAATGGGTATCCCGTAGGATTTCTTTGTTGCAGTCATCAATTTGTGGAACTGTTATTTTAGTTGTAGAGGTAGGCCACATTTCATGGATCCACAATTTCCATCCTTTGCATCCTGTCCCACCAATCCTTATCCTCCTTTGTCTTTCTTGGGCCTGCAATATTTTATGATGTATATAGGGTATGAGAGTCACTTCTTTTGCAATTTCATTGGTCATCAAATGATTTGCTGTGTGTAATTAGGACATCCTCTTTATAGAAGATGAATGGAATGAAGACATGATGAGTCATTGCTCTTTGAGCATAGGTGATCTTCTCCCACAAAAGGTAGGTCACTTTAGGAGTCTGTTGAAAGAAATGTCAATGTTTTGCGTTCTGATTATTTTTTAATGTTGTGGCATTTTTAGTTTAATTGCATGGACATTAATTCTGGAGAATGTGCATAGTTTTACTGTGATTGGTAGTGGCTTTTCAGTTCAAGTGTCAAATTATATAATTTACATTGGGTAACTGGGTTGCCTTTTCTAATGCCTAATGTATTTTCTTTACAGATACCAAACTACTATAAAATTATTAAAAAACCAATGGATCTCTCAACAGTAAAAAAGAAACTCCAGAAGAAACATTCGCAGCACTATGAAACCCCAGATGACTTTGTTGCTGATGTCAGGCTGGTTTTTAAGAACTGTGAAAGGTTTAACGAAGTATGTTAACCTTCTTTTATGCAATACTGACATGGAATTATTTCCCTCCTTTTTAGAACATGCATATCTATCTGTACAGCAGTCCTAGGCAACACATTACTTTACATTTCACTACATTTGCTGCAGTGGCAACACAATTTCTGTAGTAGTGCAATGTCAATAGTCCGTACTGTGCAGAAGTCAAACAGTTTTACAGTTTGAACACTAATTAAATATAACGGGTAGTAGATCTGTCACTTTTTTCAGCAGCCTCCCTTCTGTTGGCCTGCAATGGTGACTACAAGCAGTTCTTTCTTTACAAAATATCTAGTCTATCTTTTTAATGGTCTTTGCCCCAACAAACCTGTGTATGTCTTGTCACTCGTTTGCCAATGGAGCGCTCTGTTTGCTGATATCCCGAATAAGTGTATGTCATAATATTTGGTTGCATATGTTGTAGCACTACACAGGCGCTGATCAGTGCTGGTCTTAGGCTTTTCTGCCCTAGGCAAACCTTTCCAAGTACTCCACCCAAAGCTGCACTTTGGTCACACCTAGGTTGGATTATCGTCCAGTTTGTCTTATTCTCATCTTTCATTCTTTCTTCACTTTTGTCCTTAGCTTTCTTGGTTTCCCTTACTTGTTTTGTTTCTTACTTTTCTTTCTCCCTTCCATTCAGTGAGTTATTACCTTGTAACTAAAGGCCTGTGATTCTGATGTCCAGTGTATACAACCATTCAGACATCCCAAAGCTTCTTTGATGTAGAAGAGCCAAGTTCAGGGGTTGCTTAGATTGTTAATGCAGTCACCCGTCCCAGCTTTGCATCCGCAGGCAAATGTTAGTGTCTAGTAATATGGCTGACACTGAAGATGTATGCCTATTTAAGTGTTCAAATGTGAAAAATCAGCATTGTATGTTCCCTTTGTCAAGGATTTACAGCGGCAAGCATTAGATGTCTCTTGAGCTTCCTGAAACCTACATTTTTGTCAATGTTTTTATTCCCCTGTTAGACTGGCTCTTGGGTGGACGTTTGATGCAATGCCCATGCCTGTAATCTAATTCTGCGGCTTTGTGGTGGATTCTATTGCATTTGAAATGCTGTTCATGTAATCATTTGTTGGCAGATATCTACTGCTTGGTATTGATGGCTCATTGGAAAAAGGGGAACCCTTGCAAAAGTGATAACACTCCCCTGGTGTACAATTATATGTTCAGGTTATATTCTCCACAATAAGAGAAGTGTTATCGAACTTAAACCTTTGGAGTTGGAGTCATTGTAGTCAAAAATTGGTATTGAACTTAAAGTATGTACTCTCCTGCTGCAACCAGGATATGAGTAGCATTGGGACCCAAAAGGATTGTTCAGCATAGTCTTTGTTTAGCTGTATTCCATGGTATGGGGAATAAATACAACATTGTGATGTTGGAACAGTCGAAGTGATTTTTATACAAGGCTCAAACTTCACTCATATTGTCATCCTCAGACCAGTTTTACTTGGTAATTGAAAAGATTCAGATGGTTTGATTTCTTGATAAATTGTGAAGAAGAAAATCTCGACGGCTACGTTACAATGTTATGTTTTAACCTTAAAGGTCTGAAAATGTTGCATAGCTGCGTTTTCTATTCAAAGTTACTCCAGTTTGTTTTATTTGTGACATGGCAAAGGGGTATGGCTTTCGGATGTACACTATTTTGAAGACACAGTAGCTTTCCCTACGGTTGTCTAGCCGCTACTTTTTTCTGTTCTGTGAGGTGCTTTCCAGCTTTAGGACCTTTCCCCTTTTCAAAGTCGGCAAACTGCCTTTCTCGTGTTTTCCGCAACTGTTAATTATCTGTTATAAATGAGGTTTTCTTCTTTTGCTTATAGCCCCTTTATTTGTATTGCTGTAGCAGTTCGGTGGTCTCAGTTGGTGCAAGGACATCGACATCCCATAGGTAATGTAGAGGACTTCAATGTTCCCCACGAGTTAGCTAATTAAGAAAACGACAGAGAATGTGTGCATCCTGATAGTGCAGTGTAAGGGCTACCAACACTGACTTGTGAGTACACGTCTCATGAAAGTCTTTATATTATGATTTCCAGTGGTTCTCCTGAATCATTAATCATTGTGAAAGTGCATCATGTAGCTGGAAGAAACTGTGCACACACATCATGCATGCTTCCAGCACTGAGGTTGAAAGCAAACCATCCCATCCCCTTTTTTTCCAGAAGGCTTTCCATGTATTTATGCCAGCATTAGAATGCCACCATTAGAAACATTGGCTGCGGTATTCCAGTTTACCCCTTGATAGAGGGTTTTGAGGGTAATGGGTAGAGGTATAGATGATGGGTTTAGAAAGGGGTCAGGAGAGTTGTAGAGTTGTACGCCTGTAATAATTGAGTCCTTAAGGGAGCCAGCGTTTTTACACTGCCATTCTAAATACTGCATATTTACATATATCTGGCACAGGGAATATAAATGAATGAATGAAATACTTTATTTTCTTATTTTCTTTTGTACTGTTATAGCTTTCAGTACTTTTATGAAGGCACACCTGAAGTTATCCTTTTGCCAGGCTTTTGCTCGGTAATTTTCTGTGATGAACATATTTCCTTCATACATATCAGTTTGAAATATTACTTGATTTATCAGAAAGGTGACTAGTACTTCAATCCCGTCTCAGAAGAGAGGGGTGGCTTAGGAGGTTTTCACTCCCAAGGGATTCAAAGATTTGGTTTCTCATATGTCCGCCGTTTTGTCTGGGCATGGTGTGCCACTGTTCATTGCCCTCCCATCCTCATTAGAGATCAAGTGGAAACAATTTGGAAACATGAAGTATGTGTGCTTGTTAGACACAGCTAAATGTTGTACCTAACCACACTTACCTGGTTGCTGTTGAAAGAAGAAAAAAACTCCGAGGGGCACACAAATCAAAAATGTTCTCATGATTTTCATAAAGTGAAGGTATTATAGCTTTATTGGGCATTTTATGCTAAGTAGCATATTAAAAAATGTAACTTATTTGCCCTGATTTTATGCTTTCCAAAGACACACTGGGCCTGCGAGGAGGCTCCCCCTTTTACTTACTGTTAACTCTGTTTTAGCTCTTACCAGAGTGACCACTTCTGATTAATTTGCTAATAATGATGCATAAGAATCCATAATGTAAAGACAGTAAGGTCCTTTTTGTGATATGTTCAAGGACTCTTGTCTACCAGGTGAGCTCAATCAATGTTTCTTCTAGTTTTTAAGCCAGGCTGTTTTCTTATTTTTTTTCTTTGTGGATTTTCTGTCCGGCAGCGTGGAATATAATGAACTGGCATTGCATGGTTTCTTCATTCATGAAAAGGTGTGGATCATAATGCTTTTCATGTTTTCCACACATACCAAAGTCCAGTTTACTTGTGAACACCATTCTTATAAATGCCTTCACCGGGCTTTAAAAAAAGAAAATCCAGGTGCAGACTGGATCCTAAAAACGTCAAAAATCACCCCAGGGGAAGCTGGTGTTTGACACCGCCTCATCACAGCTTCAGTTCAGTCATATATAACATGGGTGTGTGTGTGTGTTTGTATATAATCTATCTATACACATCTATACACACTTTGGAGTGGTTATTAGATACGTGATCCTCTTATAAAGCCCTGCATCCCAAAACAGACTGTTCCCCTCGACCCAAAAATGTTAGGGTTAATAATAAGAGTCTGCATCAGCAATGTGATAGCCAGCCCTTGCAAAGTTCAGCAAGAGGTTTGATTCCAGGAGTTAGCAGTTATCTTAGGCTGATGCTACAGAGACATAACTGGCTTTCAGGCAGAGCTTGGGGATAGGAGAGCCTCACTGGCTGACTTTTTAAAAGGTATGTGCTCCTATTATCCAGCTGAGACGCTTGGTGCCTTTTGCCCTGCCACCAGTGCTAATTTGTTAGACTGCACCAGGAAGGTTCAGGGCTAGACCACTCGTGCTTTCATTTTTCCCCTAACATTGCTTGTTATTGGCACTGGAGCACACAACAGCGGTCCTTCAGGTGTCCAGGAAGATACCATCTTCGGCACCACATTGGTGTTCTCAGTGCTGACATAAGCAGCAACGATTTATCCCTAGGCCAGCTATGAATGCCATATTTTGATTAAGAGACTGAGCCCGACTGCCTTTTGATTGTCTTGTCACTGGTAAGGAGGATGAATTGGCCCTGACCCTTGTGATTGTGTGCGGGTCAGTCCCTACACTGGGACAGCTGAACCTGTATTTTAGGAATGCCATTTTTTGGACATTGCAGACACGTATGCATGTTCTACAGTGAGGGTTTTTTTCATTTAAAAATATCATGCTTAGCAAATCTTATCTGCTCCAATGGCTAATGGGAATTCACATCCTACATGCTAAGGATGTATTGACCACTACATGCTAAGAAGCAGATCATCCCCTTCAATGGGGATTTTCAGAAACCAATTATTTTAGAGAGAGCTCTGAGAAGAGTCATTCAATTCAATAGGCTAAGCCAAATTCAATAGGCCAAAGTCTTTGTATAGGATGCAGCACTTCTGGTAAGTAAATCGAAAAGTCTTTGCACAAGTTCTTCGGAGTCTTTGAGAACAGGAAGAATCAAATGTAGGGCCACACGCTGATTAGACTTGAGTTGCAGAAGTTACAAGCACTTCCACAGTAAGAGGCAAGTTCTCGTAAGATCGTTTTTACAGTACCTTAGTAAAGAAGAAAAAGATGCAGCTGAAAACCTCTGTTCCTGTACAGCTCTGCAGATCTCACTGTTCCTGAGCCTCAGTCGTGGGGACAAGAGGGAGGATGTCGGGGGGACTCCTGCACTGTACTGGCACAGCTGGCAACCAGCAAACTACTTTCAGTGGCTGTTTCGCATTTCAGCTCCTTGCGGTACAGCAAATGGCAAAAAGCGTGGTTCCTGGCTGTCAAGGTGGACTTTCATCACATCTGAGGTCCCGCACTCGACTGCGGGGGGTCAGGCTTGGTGATCCTGCTTCGTGGAAGTCCGGAGGATGTTCCAAAAGCTTTACGCCAGCTTATAAGCAACACACACAATCTGGTGTCCCGCTCCCTGGCTCTACGGTTTCCTGCAGCAACTCTGAGGAAATTTAACCAGCTCTGAGATGGGTGCCCAGGTGGCTTACTTGGGAGTTGATTGGTCCTACCAACTCAAAGGGAGAAGTCGTCCTTTACAGGGCTTCTCTATCAATGCGAACTTGGGATTCAGACCTGCAGCAGGGCTTCACTGGGAAAACCAACGGTCCAGGAGTTGCAGCAGCCGTCCTCTTCAAGCTCTTCTTCGGCTCCTTCGTCCAGTGGTCGACTCTCCCTTCCAAGCCAAGAGACTCGCCTTTTATTTAGTTGTCTCCCATTCACTCCAGCCTAGCTGCCACTCACCCAGCAATGTGGCTGTCCTTGCCAGACAGTCAGCCAGCCAATCACCATAGAGTGCATTTGGGTCTCCTAGGAGACTAAGCACACAGAGTTTTGGGCACCTCCCTTCCTGTCTACCCCTGACACTCTGGAGCCAGAGGCGGGTTTCACTCCTGAAGACTGCCAAAGGCGAATGAACAAAGAGACCAAACCTGGTTTGGCACACAGAGAAAAACACTACAAGGACCTTTCCACAAAGAAATGGCGAAAAATTAAGACCGGGAACCAGTTTAACAAAGGAGGCTCAGGTGCCATCTTGAAAAACATGGCTGCCACGATTTAACGTTACCGGAGCTGCGAACAGTTCGCAGTCGGGGTAAATCATGGTAATTCATTGTGAAACGTCTGCCACTAGCCATTCTGAGAGGAAACGGTAACATTTGTCTGTTACATGAGTAACTAGACATAGGGGATACTAAGTAACCCCTCCAGCACTCTATTGTAAGATGAGGTGTGCTGGGTCTAGAAATTTACAGGACTAAGTGAAGTCTATTTCACTCCACTGTTCTGGGAAACAGTAGTTGATCCCAGAGAAGGTATTTAAACCTTGGGAAATCTGAACGACTTCCCTCTGGCACTGCACTGAAGGTGCTTTGTATCACAATTGTAAAAGATGATGCCTATGGAGTTGGTTAGACTCCATAACAAAAAAGAAACGGTGTATAAACCACATCAAAATACATGAGAGAGTAGGGAAAAAGGCTCACTCTCTCCAGGAACAAACATCAAGTCCTCAAAATCCAGCAAAGTTGCTGGGGGTCTCTAAGGTAGAGGGAATTGGCACATTTTTTAGAATTCTCCCCAACACACTCGGGCGCGCTTCAAGGCGGGGCTGTCAAAAGCAAAGATGGGAGCTCAAGACATCATGGAGTCCACTGTGGCACATATAGACACCTCAAGCCATGCCATCTGCATCGCCACGGACATGAGAAGAATTGTCTGGCTTTGGGCTACCAGGTTCAACCCGGACGTCCAGGAGCGCATATTAGACCTTCCATTCGAGGGTAGCAACCTTTTTCATTCCACCACCGATGATGAACTTGATGAGAACAGTTCCCAGACTGCAAAATTTGTATCTATTCTCACAAAGTCCACGCCTAAGACATACAGCCAGATGCACCAGCGTTCTGACAAGGGGCAGGCCTTCGGTGGGTTCTGGGGCTTCCATCAACGTAGGTACAGGCAGCCGGACCGATCTCCAAGTCAACACTGACGCAAACACAAGGTGGGGAATAAGGGCTTCTTTCAGTCCTCCTCAGCCCCAGCCTCAGAGGGAAAATAGGCCAGGTTTCTCCGGTGGTGGGCCGCAGGGATGGGGCAGGCTTGCCCTTCACGCACATTTTTGGCACGAAAGGTTTGCGGACCCCTGCATCCTATCATTAGTGTCCACGGGTTAATGCCTACCCATTCCTCCCTCCCCTCTGTCCTCTTCTCCACTCCCACAGATTAGGACAACAACTCTGTTGGCGGAAATTCGATTGCTCGTAGAGAGTCAGAAAGTGGAAGAAGCCCCAGCCTCCCAGCGGGGTATGGGCTTCTACTCCAGGATTTTCGCCATACACAAGAAGAACCAGGCTGGTCTGAGAGTTGTTGGACCTTTCCACCCTTAGCCTATCCCTCCCTCTTCAAATGTTCAAGATGGTTATCCCAGCGCTTATTGCAGAGACACTGTGCAAGGGAGACTGGATGTGCTCCCTGCATCTGAAGGATGCATACCTACACGTCCCGATTTGGCAGCCTCATTGGTCCTTGCTGAGGTTCAGGATCATGGGCTTTCATTTCCAATACAGGTTCTGCTCTTTTGGCCTCAATTTAGCCCCCAGGGTCTTTACCAAACCTATTAATGCTGTGGCAGCCCTTCCCAGGGCCACCATGTCTATCCATGCCTCGTCGGGGCGAGATCCCCATAGGCGGTCCATCACACCTCGTCTGCTCTCGTGAATACGCTACACAAATTGGGATTCTCCAACAATTTCAAGAAGTCGCAGCTGGGGCCAACGCAGTCTCTGGCATTCATGGGCCTCATCTGGGGTACGAGCTCCGAGAAAGTCTTTCCCTCAGAAGACGAGTTCACAGCCATCAAGAGGGACATGGGGCATTTTCTCAGCATAGCTGCGACTTCAGCATGGTAGTATCAACACCTCTTGGGTATCATGTTGGCATGTCTAATGGCGGTGCCATACACTAGGCTTAAAATGAGAAGATTTCAGTTGCACTTCGCAGCCTCATGGAGTCAGAAGCGCGGTTCCCAGGCAGAAATCGTCAGCATTCCTCTTTTTCCCACCAGGACCTTGCCTGGTGGAGCACGGACTGCAACTTGAGGATAGACAGACCCTTCTGGCAACCAGCACAGCAGGTTACCATCACCAGAGACTCTTCTTTGCAGGTCTGGGGGTCCACCCTGGACAAACCAGTGTCATGGGGTTTGGTCTCTTCAGGAAAAGGAAGCTCATATCAATTGGCTAGAGCTGAAGGTGATCTGGCTAGCTCTCAAAGCCTTCCTGCTGCTCGTCAGTGGCAAGATGATACTCCTTCAAACTGACAACTCAACCAGCATGTATTACATCAACAAGCAGTGTGGCACCAGGTCTCCTCCCATATGCACCCTTGCAGTCAGCATTTGGGAGTGGGCTCTGGAGAACATTTACTTGAGGGCAATCCACCTCCCGGGGGAATCTAACCAGGAGGTGGACAGGCTCAGCAGACTGGGTGCGGGCAACTACGAGTGGCAGTTGAACGTACAAGTTCTTCAGGGGATCTTCAACAGATGGGGACATCCTCAGGTGGATCTTTTTGCCACCTGGTACAACAGGAGGTGCCCCAGTTTGCGTCCTGGTTGTTGGGGCAGGGCTGGGGCTCTCTGGGCGACACAATGCAGATACAATGGGACAACATGAAGGTGTATGCTTTTTTTCCCACTCCCCTGGTCCACAGGGTAATCTGCAAGATCAGGGAATCCTGACACCGCCGAGTCATCCTGATAGCTCTGTGGTGGCCCGTGAGGCCCTGGTTCTTCTTGGAACTGCTCGGCCCCTGTGCACCTTTTGCTGAGTCCAGCTCACCTGCTCTCACAGCAGTGGGGGGAGGGGTGGTCATCCACCCTGCCCCCCACAAACTAGCCCTTGCAGTGTGGTTCCTGAATAGGTCACACTAAAGCATCTACATCTGTCTCAGGCTAACCTAGACATTATAGAGGGAGCCAGGAGCGATGCTACCAGGAGCCAGCACAAAAGCAAGTGGACTAGGTTCTGCCACTGAGCTTCATCAAAGGAGGTTGATCCATTGACCTGCACTCTGGACGATGTCCTCTCCTCCTCTGCACACCCAGAGGTACAGGTGGACACATGTCGTACCTATTTGGCAGCAATCTGAGCCTACCGGAAGTCGGAGGAAGTGGTATTTTATTTCTCTAATCCGGCGGTTAAGACATCTGGCGGGCCTCACTAGGCTCTACCTGCCCATGAAGAAACCACACCCGGTGTGGGACCTTAATCTGTCTTGGGTGCCCTGGCGCATAAACCATTAGAGCACATGGCATCCGCAGACATCAAGCTAGTCACTTTTAAAACTGACCTACTGGTGAGGACTGACTTCTGCATGCTGGGTCAGTGAAATCCAGGCACTAGTGGCTTCAGAGCCTTATACTACTTGTCACAGAGGACTTCTGCAAGCACTACTTTTTGGATGCCAGCTACAGGTCGGATACAGCATTTGGGCAGGCAGTGTTAAGGACCTTGTTTTCTTAGGAGGCTCACCTTTCCACCTTGGGGCAGCATTCAGTTGTAATCGCCCATATAGTATGGAGGAAAGGGGATGGGCCGTAGGAGTAATTAGAAGTTACTCACCATAGTGACTAAAGTACTCCTTGTCCATAGTCCTCTTTCACCATACATCCCACATCCTCCCCCCTAATAAAACTGGTGTCATTAGGCAATGGTAATATTGTCGATGCGTCAAAGGGGCCTGAGGAGTGGCGCTGGTGGGCGGAGTCAGGGGAGCGCATGCTCCCAGGGCCGCACGCCTCTAAATGTAAAGGGGAAGAAGATTTATTTCTGGTGAAAAAGGTTCTGTCTCCCGTCCCCAGCAAAGGACGCCATACAGTATGTGGGGAAGGGGACTATGGACTAGGTGAGTAACTTATAATTATTTATTCAGTGTACTTCCTTGTACCCAAAAAGGATCTCACCATGTGCCCTGTGTTAGACCTGCGCTCCTCGAACAAGTATGTCAAACCTCAAAAATTCAGAATGACAACACTGCAGGAGGTAATACCACTGCTACAGCAGGGGTATTACATGGCCGCATTGGACATGAAAGATGCATACTTTCCTATCTCAATGATGCTAGCGCACAGAAAGTACCTCCTGGTTCATGGTGGAGAATACCCACTAACAGTTCAAAATCCTCCCCTTTGGCATTGCCTCAGCACCACGGGTATTCACAAAGGTACTGGCGGTAGTAGCTGCTCACCTGCGCAGGAAGTCCATTCCAGTCTATCCTTACCTCGACGACTGGCTCATAACTGGGTATTCATACGGAACATACCAAGCAAATACGCAGAAGACGGTAAAGCTTATCTTCGACCTGGGCTTTTCTATCAACGGGAAGTAGTAAATCCTAGACCCCAATCAAGTCAAACAGTTTCTGGGTGCTCTAATTCGGACCAAAGACGGCCTCCTCTTTCCCTCCAACGAGAGGGTCCAAAACATGCTGTTCCAGATCCCTCACTATGTAGCCAGTCACCAGGTGACCGCACGCAAGGCCATGCGACTGTAAGGGATGATGGCTTCCTGCGGCTACCTAGTTCCTCATGCTAGCCTGCGCTTTCGTCCCATGCGAGAGTGGCTCTCCAGCCAATGGTGTAACGACAGAGGCCAGTGGGACCTATCTAGTGGTTGTCTCAGCAGCCTTCATACAGTCTGTGCAGTAGTGGTCAACCTTCACCACCTCAACACAGACTCATCTCTGATAGGGTGGGAGGGGGTGCTCTCCTCCTTTCACAGACTGTGCACGGCGTGTGGTCCCTACCAGTAGCATCTAATCGCATCAACTTAATGGAACCGCTAGCAGTTTTCAAGGTCCTGAAGGCCTTCAAGACACGCCTCCAGGGAAAACTGTTCTAGTCCTCAGACAGTACTACGGCCATGTATTACTTACTCACTCTCCAGGGCTGTCCGGGCTGTCCAAACTGTCCCATAACATATGGAAGTGGGCTCTCAAACACATGTTTCCTTCTAGCGGACATACTCAGCAGAGACTTCCCCTTACCCATAGAGCAGGAGTGGAGGCTACAAGGACATTGTACTCCATGGCTTCGCAGAATGGTGCTTCCCAGAGATTGACTTGTTCGCCACTCTGGAGAAGGCCCAATGCCCAGATTATGCCTCCAGATACCCTCAGAAGCGCTCCAAGGGGAATGGTCTTTGAATACCATGGTCTGGGAAATGTGTCTAAGCTCCCCTCCGCCCCCCCCCCCCTCCCCCCGTTCAACAGAATAGTGCACAAGATGCACCAAGAAACACTTGGGATGATTCTGGTGGCCCCTATGTGGGCCTGCCAGCCTTTGTTCTCACATCTCATGGCAATGTCAGTCTCCCCTCCCAGGGAGCTGCCGTGTCCGCACAACATCCTGTCTCAAGACCAGGGGGACACTACATACATGCATGCCCTCAAACTCTCAACTTGGCAACCTGGCTCCTGAGGTCATAGAGTTCAGGCACCTCCAACTCCCTCAAAGATGCATGGACATACCCAGAGAAGCACGGAAACCTAACACCAGGCATTGCTACTCCAGCAAATGGAAGCGCTTTATCTGGTGTAATGGCAAGGGCCTCAATCCTATTGAATGCTCACCTAAAGCGATTGTCCTGTACCTAACCCACCTGCTATATTCCGGAATGGTTTTCAGTTCTCTAAAGGGCCACTTAGCCACACTTTCAGCGTACACCACGAACCTGAGCAAGGTTTCATGGTGGAAAAACCCTAATTAAAGCCTTTATGTAAGGGGTAAAGAGACTTCATCCCCCAATTTCCAACCCAGCTCCAGGTGGGACCTGAATGTTGTTCTTACCAGACTAATGGGACCTCCCTTTGAACCAGTGCACAAGGCTAGCCTTAAAGCACTCCCCTACAAGATTCTCTTCCTTTCCTGCTGGTTATCACCTCTATAAGGAGAGTTAGTGGACTGCAGGCCCTTTCAGTTCAGGACCCATTTGTCACGATTGACAGATGTTCCTCTTCACCCAGCAGGAGTCGAGAATACCATTGCAGACTCCCTCAGCAGGGAGTTGCGCTGCTGCCACGAGTAGGAACTTTGGCAGGACCAGGTGGACCGCATCTTTGTCAAGTAGGGCAGGCCCCAGATCGATCTGTTTGTGACGGCAGCAAACTCCAAATGCCAGATGTTTGCAAGCAGATTCTACCAACCGAGGAGCATGGGGGACGCATTTTCCTTCCTGTGGGAAGGCTCGTTCATGTACGCGTTTCTCCGTTGCCTCTCCTGCTAAGAGTCATCGGTGCACTCGGACAGTGCCAATGCAGGACACTCATCGCCCTGGCGTGGCTGAGGCAGATTTCGTATCCGGACCTTCAGTCTTTCAGCATCACCCCTGGTCAAGCTGCCAGTAGTTCTGGGTCTTCTCACCAGACAAGGAGGCGCAATCCTGAATCACGACCCAGGATCGCTGAAACTGAGGGCTTGGCTCGTGCAGCCCTAGCGTTGGGTGGATACGAGTTTCCTGGAAATGTTAGTTCTTGTCTTCACTTATGCCTTGTCATTCTTTTGTTCAGAGTTTGGCTGCTGGGTTTCCAGCCGGCTATCTCTGCCCCTTACTTTGTCGTGTTTCATAATTTTACCTTGTGTCATTATTAACGGTGTGCTGGTTCCTTTTTTCAGGCTGCAGTCATTGTGCAGGTCCTGCTGGACCCGTACAGGCTCCAGTCTTGTGAGTACTGTTACCTTGTTCAAGCCTTCGGGTCCAGACAGACACCCGCTGCTGCTGCTCCTTTCGATGAGCATTCAGAGTGGGGGCCTGTAATAGGAACCTGCTCAGAAGGCTGGAGTTTCCCTGGTTCTGTGGGAAACTCTTCCCTCATTCTGCATACACCGAAAGAGGGAGCCTATCCTGTTGGTTTTACTTATTTTCCCTGCCCTTTTCTGATCACTGCCTTTGTAGCCTATCCTTTTTTGTCTGCAGGATTCTTTGCACTCATGCTTCTTGTGTACTTTTCTCCCTTCAACTTTGTTGGCACGTCTCTACCAGCAAGCCCCTTTGAGAGAACTGTGCTACAGCTTTTGTTGCGTAAGTGATATAGCAGCTGACAAGATAATTGGCAAGCCAAGACCTTAAACTCTGCCTTACTTTCCCATATGGATTTCAGCATAGTATGGAGCAGTGGCCTATGTTCATGACACCCATAGAATCCGTATAGGCACCTGCCGGTCTCTGGATGCTTTGGCCTCAAATTCCCAACATCCTTGCTCAATATAGCGCATGCTGTGCGATCCTGGTTGTCATGGGCTGCCAGTACATTAAATGGTGAGGAATCATGAGTTGTAGGTCAACATATCTGCATAGCCTCAAATGTCCATCCTTTTCCATAGGTCAAGAGCCTCGCCTGGGATGCCCTGGCTTTTGACATTTTCTATGGAGCTGATGAAGGCCTTATTGTACGGAAGGCCCTTTCCACTAGCAACAGGCTTAGTCCTTATTGTAGTATTTTGCCCTTATCTAACTTAGTTTGAAATAATTATGTAATCCATTGATTGTGCTCTTTGTACATCATTTGTATTGGTCCCCTACTAGTTTTGATTAGCTTGTTGAGAATGCTTCCTTATGGTCCTGTTTCCTTACAGTGCTAGTGTTTTTTTTTGATACTGCACTGACAGTACATTTTGATTTTTGATTCTGTACTATTTTGCATATCCTGCATATTGCATGTTTTTCTGTTAAAAGAAAAGATTAATATGTGGAAAATTGATAATATATTGAAATTAAAACCATTTTTGGGATATCGCAAGTATGCATGCAAGGGCTTGTATATAAGGGGTCTTATTAGGGACATTAAATTCTCCCTTCAAATAACATTGGCTAATTTAAGTATAGTTCATAGTGAATGGGTGTGGTAGGAGATATGGCATTACAGGTGCAGCATGTGGCTTGTGTCCTTTGATCTCTTGTCGTTCGCAGGGTTCGATATACTTCAGTATTTCTGTTGTATGGGTCTGTCCTATTCAGTAGTTTGGGTCGGAGTCTTGGGAGTGTTTATTTTTTCAGTAGACTTGTGGTAATGGTTGTGCTGGTTGCCACTTAGTGTGGCTTGGCTGGCTTGCTAGCTGGGATTTATGTTTTGGGTCCATGCATTTTATATCAATCAACATAACTTTATTCGGCAGAAAAGCCATGAAAGTATACATAACAATCACACATTTGCAGTACAAAACCTAGCCAGCATTTGAAGACAACCAAGGTAGACCACAATAAAAGCAGGATGGTCACAGTAGATAGAGGTCCACCCGTGGCCCGGTAACTAAACAGATATATTAGGGAACAACCCGTTGTGGTAAGGGCTAAATGCTAGAAAGCCTATTAGCCCCTTTTTCCCCCCAAGAGGGATTGCATTTCCGCCAGTCAACACTGAGCCCAAAGATCCAGAACCCATCAGGTAGAGACACAATTCAATTACACTGTTTGGGTGTGGGATGCAAGACTTGTATGCTTTCAATATGTTCCTAGTCAGTTCATTGTCAGAGCTTTATTTCAACAGAATAGTCTTGCCCCCCATTTGGATGTTCTGACGTAATTGACAATCTGGGCCTTAGTCAGAAACGGGCATCCCCCTATGGTTCTCAACCAATGTAGGCTTTTATTAAGGAGTGTGTCCCTTGCTTCTGGTCGATTGGAGAATGGTTTCAGAACTTTTTGCAGTAAAATAGACCTCCTGTCCCGTGGCTTATCATACTTGCCGAAGGTTGAATGTGGGTTTAGGGATAAAAGCTTAGATGGGGCCTCAGGATGTGGGGGCCCATTGTGCACATAATTGGGCTGTAGGAGCTTGACAGGTCATTCCTCATGCGTTTTTGCTTTCACTGGGTTGTGCTCTGAGTTCACCTCTAAAACAGTGGGCAGGGGAGGAGGAAGAGGGCCCTTGTCAGGGTGTGAGGGATAGAGAGGAGGGTCACGGTCCCTGACGACCCCAGTAGATTGCTCACCCCCTGCATCTGCTTGTTTGCAAGTTGATTGCCCTACAACTGTTCTGCTGCTCACCACCGCAGTGAGAGACAGCAGCAATATCTTAATCTGAGAGCTCAGCCAGACTTGATTACAGTTACAACAACAAACATGATAACAGCTCTCCCCTTCTTCTTTCCTCTCAAAAGCAGGGATATCCATTGGACTGGGTGATGAGGTAACGGTGGGCCCAGACAGACTGGTCGGAGTAATAAAGGGCTGGAGGGGAGAAACATACATTTTTTTTACAGCAGGCCAGACGGGGGTGAAGTCAGTAAAAATGTTCGACTGGGGCGCAGGAACTTTAGCAGCCATGATCAGTACAGATGGTGGGCTGGCCTCTGGGTTGCCGAAAAATTGGCAGATCTCATTAATCTGGAGGTGAGCATCCCCAAAAGCAATTGGTGCTATGGCCTCATGAGGGGACCCTGACGCAGGATGTAACGTCTGTGCAACTATGGGTCCCACTTTCAAACTCCTCTTTAGCTGAGCTCAGGACCAAAAAACACTAGGGTTTTTTAAGGTACATTTTCCCCCATGGCTGCGCCAAGAGGCACGGGCATGGTGGGCCGCCAGAGAGTAATTGCAAAGATGAAGAAATGGGAGTCAGTAATCCATTGGTGGTTCCAATGGCCTCCCTCCTCCAGCGCCGAACACCTGCGGCACAAAACACTGCGCCCTTGCCCTGCTGCGGGATCAGGGCTGGTGCTTTCAGTCCAAGGGGGCGTGACCTCCAGCGGCGAACACTGAGGAAAGACCCAGGAAGGGTCCCAGCAGGCGCCTAACACCGCGCCCTTGCCCCGCCGCGGGCTTCACCGCTGCAGAACAGAGCCGCTGCTTTCAGTCCAAGGGCGTGAGACCTCCAGCGGCGGCGAACAGTAAGGAAAGACCCAGGAAGGGTCACAACAAGCGCCAAACAAAAAGTAAGGAGTGTAAGGTTTGAACTCCCTGTAGGACAAGGAATCATTTCAGGTGGAAGGTGCTCTGAAGTGGTAATATTTGCTTTTCCCCTTTATTCCTGGTTGAATTTAAATGTTTTATTAAGCGTCTTGGGTTGATTATCAGAGTGTGAAGTAGAGGGACCTAGCAGTGCATTTTATTGGTGACCTTGGGCAACTGAGACATATTTTTACAAACGCATGCCTCTTTTTGTAGTTGCTCAGGTTGGAAACACGAGCTCGGAGGTGCATGGCATTGCCCACATGTTGCATTTTGTTGTACATTTGAGGAGTTTGTTGATAAGGAGAGTAATATTCTATGAGGGCTTTCTTGGATTTCATAGTAGAGCTTTTTGGCAATTTAGCGAGAATCTGATAAGCTGTTAAAGAGCATCCACACCATCTAGCATATAGAAAGTTACGAAACTACTGAAGATCCTATCCAAGAAACCAGAACCTCTTGGTAAATGCATGGCCTTACTAGTAACAGTTATGCTCTTCTCTATTGGTATGTTCCTTAAACTGAGACTCATAACTTGGTTAGCCACTGTGTTGTGCATTATCTGCACTACCAACACTTTACATTTTTCAAGGGCACCTTTTCTGCACCATGCAAGGTGGATTTTACATGTTTACAAGTATTATTTTAAACTTGCTTTGTTTGTAGCCTTCATATTTGTGTATCCATCAGTCCAATGCCTTTTGTTTGTTTTCATTTCACATAAAGGGTACAGTGCTTTAACTATGATTTATTTGATCTTAATAAGGAGAATTTATTTGGATTTATAAAGTGCCTAGGGGCCCAAGGGCATCGTGGCGCTGTTACAGTATGCTTACTTAGATACAGCAAAGGAAAATATACAGGTTCAGATACAATGTTCAATAGCCGTTGTAGTGTTCCGTGGTTACAGAGGAAAAGTCTTAGACATGATCATATACAATCTAGTTGAAAAGCAAAGTTTTCAGCACCTTTCTGAACGCTGTGAGTCTTCCTTTCTTAGGCTGAGTGGGAGGGCGTTCCAAGCTTTTGGTGTTAGCACTTCGAAGCTGGAGCTGCCGGCTTTGGCTCTATTGAATGTCTGGACTGAGTAGGTGCGAGTAAAGGTCTCGATTTGGTCTGTGGATGGGCACCTGACGTATACGTTCAGCTAGGTAGGCTGGGGCGGTCTGAGAGAGGCACCTTTGTGGGATCGTGAGGGCCTTGAATGTCAAGTGCTCTTTGACTGGGAGCCAATGGGCTTCTTTTCTAGCCTGAGAGATGTGCTCCCTCCTAGGGATAATTAGTGCTGCTCTGAGTGCATTGTTTTGCATAGTTTTCAGTTTGTTGATGTTATTGGCGGACGTGCCTTGCAGTAATCCAGCTTGGCGCTAACGGTAGCCCTAGCAATGTTAAGGCAGTTTTTTGGCGATAGGTGGGGTTTCACTGCGTTTGATTTTTGTAGGGAGGGCAGCAGATGATGAAATGGCGCTGACTTGTCTTTCCATTGATAAGGTGGAATCCAAGTACATACACCAAGGGTTTTTACCGCAGCAGAGACGAATGACAGTGTTCTCAATACTGAAGGAACTGTATTTGTCATCTAGTTTTTTTAGGGACTCTTTGGGGCCTTCCAGTAGAATCTCCGTTGTATCCCCATTTAGACAAAGGCCATTGGTTGCCATCCAGGCCTGGATGCGAGCGTATGTCTTTTGGAGAGTGCGATGGTCTTGCTCATAGCACCTGATAGCGGGAGAAGAATTTGTGTCGTCGGCATAGTTGGTGAAGGCTATGTTGAACTCTTCTAAGTCGCTGAACAAGGGGAGAGTGACAAGATTATATATGGTGGGGGAGGTGAGAGATCCTTGTGGGACTCCACACCCGATGGGGGATGGAGTGGCTCATGCCTGGTCAGAAAAGACCCTCATGGCTCGGCCCTTCAAAAAGGTTGTGATCCAGGTGGTTGCTTTTTGGGAAAAATGGCCCGTATCTGAGAGGGTTTTGCACAGGATCTTGTGTTCTACCAAATCAAAGGCAGCAGAGAGATCAAGGAGTAGGATGAGTGAGGATTTGCCCTTGTCCATGGCTTCAGGTAGCTGATTAAGATCAAGCAAGGTTGATTCTGTGCCGTGGCAAGGACGGAACCCTGATTGAAGGTAACATCCTTGGCAAAAGACAGTCTCTCTACAGAACATCAAATGAAACCTGTGTAATCTTTTTCAGCCAGATGTGTTGGAAACTGCAGTATGAAGTCTTTCAATGTTTTTTTTTCATTTGTTTTTCTCTAGACCTCTCCTTCTCCTCATGGATTATCTGTCAGCTACTTCCCTTGATCATCTGTATGTGGCTATGTCCCACTTTCCTCGTTCTGCCCTTTTGTTTCCTAGCAACCAGTTGCCATAGTCGGCCTCTACATTCTCCCTAGTTGAATATTTTACTATATTCTACTGCAAAGGTTGAAATACTTCAGTTGAATCTCTTCGAGCTGCTGAATTACCAGTTCCTAATGAGCCCTTATCCACCTCATTATGCAAAATGACCACAGACCTGTAGGAACATTTCAGCTTTTGCTGAAGAAGAGCAGCCTGTCATGATGTGGTCAAGTGGGGTCAGTTGTCATGTTGGTTGGCTGCGATAAGAGTCCTACCATTGTGCTGAGAACCGCACAATGCAATTAAAGGTCACATGTATTCTACAAAAGGTATTCTGGGGCAGCAGGCAAAACTTTCCGAAATATCTAGCTCCTTAATACAATTTTGCTGGGAATGTAAGATTCAGCCAAGCCCATCTCGGACAGAGAAGGTGCAAGAAAAAACCAAAAGGACACTGGGCTAGGTGAAAAAAAAAAATGTTTAAAAAAAAATTAAACCCGATGCAGCACAAGTTTTCAAAGGCTTTTAAGGCCTTCAGAGTCCTGAGTCACTATCTGTATTCGGGTCAAGCAGCACCCAAAACAATCGCCTGAGGCAAAGCAGGGCATTAGGGAACTTGTGAACCTGCCAGCTTCCGCAACCAAGATTGCTGCACCAACCACTTGGAAGCCACACTGAGGATGTTAAAACCATAATATAAAATAAATTACTTGGAGGCGAACCTATCACAAAATCCCAACTTCTACGCAATGTGATTTCCTCTAAGGGCTGATTTACAGGTGAGCATGCCCTCCCAGTTTCCCATGTTGTCAGAATAAGTATTCCAAAGCAGGTAAAACCCTTGAGATTAATCCCTGAAGTGCATAACCACAGGGAAAGACCACCTTCAACCGAGTTTGAGTTACTTACAAATGCCAAATCCCAAATTGCCTATTCATGGACCCTGCATCCCAGGCTCTCAAGCAGAGTCGAACCTCTGAGATCAATATGTCCCTCATTGGACAATCTACTCTGCCCAATATGGCTCAGAAAGAGGGTGTATGGTTTACACTCTAGTTTGCATTTCCCTGTGCACTTTCACTTCTTCACATTGATGTTTTCTGGTGGATAATTGTTCCCTTAGGTTTTCCATTGCTCGAAAGTGGATATTGCCAGTGGCCTTAAGCTACGTGTTTGAGGGCAGGTGTTTCCTGATAGCAGATGGGGCTGTTAAACATGGTGTTCATGATCTAGGTGCATCTCTTCTATGCAGAGTCCACAAAACCAAGGATAAGGATTGTGTAAATGACCTTAATTTAGATGTATTTAAAATATTTATCAAACTGTCTTTTGAACACTTGCAATTAAACCACATAATGTTTGTTGTTAAGGAAAGTATATTTCTACAATGGAGGAATACAGTTGGCCACAGCATTGGAAAGGCACACACCACTTCCCCAAATCACTAATTTGATAAAGTAGGTCATCTGCAGGATTCCCAGAAAATTGTTGGGATGTTTCATAGAAAATTGTTGGGATGTTTCATTTTATGCCACAAAGCAGAAAACAAAAATGTCTCCTATGTTTTGGTTTAGTTAAGTTAGTTCAAAATATCGTCAGTAACTAACTACCTTTTAAATAATCGACATTGGTTTCAAAGAGAAATATGCTGCCTAAAATCATGAAACATTTTTGTAAATGAGGCCCTTAATGTATTTGAAAGAAACCAATGTACCTGTACAATTTTAAAGGTTATACAGTTTATCCTTTATGCAAAACTCCTAGTCTTGAAAAGGTTTTGAATTGGGTCAAACTGCTTTGAATGTAATATAGGGGTTGCGGTGAGCTGTATTTTATGGAGGTTCTCCAGCATGGGGTCTGGCATGGATTCACATGCTGATGAATATTCCCCGTCATGCTGGGAATCATCGGTAAAGAAAAAATCACTTTCAGTTTAGTTTCTGAACTGTCTTACTCCTACGTCCCGTCCCCTTTCCGGCATACTTGTGGGACATCTCTTAGTCCTGTGGGACGGGACCGGAGCACTTTGTAAAAAGCATCCACATCTTTTTCAAAAATGTGTCCCTCCTCTCTTTCCTGCGCGGGGCCCAGCACGCAGCAGTAACCCCGCCCACCTTGCCACCGCCCCGCGCATCGCCCATCAGTCCTTTTCTCCGCTCGATCGGGGCCGGAAGCTCTTGCCACCTCGGAAGATTTTCTTCCCTTTTTTCCTCTCTGGCTCTCGCTAGCGTTCATTTACTAGTCTGTCTTTCAAATTAGACTTTCCAGATTGTTCATCGTGTCACGTTCGCTTCGCGAGGGCGGATCCCCATCCTCTTTGTTTAGAGTGTTTGGGTCGGGAACACCGTTGGGACTCCTGTTTTTACTGTGACTCCCTTTTGGTCAGGGCACTTCAACGTCGGTTGGAGTGGTGGGAGGAGGTGTTCCGACGAACTCCTCCTTCTCATTTTCAGGCGTTCATCGACAAGAAGAAAAAACGCCCAGTAAGTTTTTTACTTTTCAGAGCACCCAGGCCGGGGGATACCTTCCCGGGTTCCTCTCGGTGCAGGAGGGGCGTTGATCGCTCTGTTACCGGGGTTCGCCCTGAGGTGCCCATTGGGCCTAATAATTCTATCTTTGTTTTCTCCGAGGGTCTCCGTAAGGGGCCTGTGAACACTGGAGTACGCTCCGAGGCCCCTCCTGTGGGGGCTGTTTGTAGACCCATTTCTACTGAGTCGTGGGGTACCGGAGTTCGCTCTGAGGCCTCTGTCGGCTTCCCTCAAACAAAACCGGGGTGCGCCCGAGGCCTTGGCTGGGCTTGTAGTTACCAAACGGATGTTCGAGGCCCGCGCAGATAAGGCTGTTAACGGGTCTGGGTCCGAGGTCCCTCGTACATAGGCTAAAGTTACCAACAGTTCTGAGAGGCCGGACAAGGCTTTGTCTGTGAAAGCGCACCGTTCCCGCTTTTGTGGTGACACCAGATCTGTTGAGGGGGCAAAGAAGCAAAGTTCTTCTTTTACCGGCAGTGCCGAGGTCCTTCCTTCGAAGGCTCAGTTGGTGGTTGGTATGTCACAAAAACATCCCAGGCCTCATAGTACCGGCTCGGCCAAGGTTCCTTATGTTAAGGCTAAGATTAAGACCCCTGATCCATCGATGGGGACCCCTGCCTCACTTCCTCACGTGCCGCAGTTCCCCTCAGATGAGGACAAAATGGTGCCCCTTCCCGACACGACCACGGCAGCCATTTTAGGTGCTACCCCTACAACTACGCCATCGGCTTCTGGTGTAGGGCTCGGTCTCTTGGGTGAACCTAAGGTCCCTTGTGCGCATCCTTACCGGCCGGTTTATGATTGGAACGCCCGGATGCCTCTTCCGCACAATGTTTCGTTGCCCGCGGGCCGGCTCCTTTGATTTATGTGGATACGTCGGTGGAGGGGCCGGTGTGGCACCCTTCCCCGTTACGTCCCTGGATTTGTCGACCTCATGAGAGGCCTCCTTAGGTCTCGAAACAATCTCCTGAGGATGCCTTTTTCAGTAAATTTGAAGCACTTATGCGCACCGACCCCATGAGGGAATATTTGAAAGGGCTTTTCAAGGAGATATGTCCACCTGCGCCTCCGGCTCCACCCGTTCCTCTGGTGGTTCCGCCGGCGCCTCCCTTGCCCTTGGAGCCCCCCCTGCTCTTCAGCCTTTGTCTCCTTGTCCCCAGTGGACAAGGCAGTGCCTGACACGGCTCAGCAGGATCCAAACCTGTCAGATGACCCTCAAGGCGATCAGGACAACGAGGACCTTCCCCGCTCTATCAGAGCCTTTCATGACTGGGTACTGGACATGAGTTTCTTAGATGTTCCGGTGCCCGAAGCACCCGCTCCGCAGGAGGGCGTGCTTTCTGGGGCATTCACCCTGTCTCCCTTGGAGCCTACCGGCCTGTTCCTGCAGAAGGACGTTCTAGCCGAGGTCCGAAGAGTCTGGGAAAAGCCACACTCGGGACTTTTTGTCAATAAAAAGATTGACGCGAGGTACAGGCTGCATTCTTCGGAAGAGGTGGCCCTGTCGTCTTATTCGTCTCCCTCCTCCACAGTCGGCTACTCTGGTTCTGGGAAAGGAGGACAAGCTCCTTGACTCCCTCGGGAGGAAAATCTTCGCCAACTCGGCCTTGCAGCTCAGGCTTGCCAACGCCGAATTGATATTGGCAGGAGCTAACATACGGATGTGCAAAGGTCTGTCGGAGTTGGAGGAGCACATCCCAGTCAAGAAGTTGGAAGACTTCAAAGGAGGCCTTTCCGATGCCAGGATCTTGGCCCAGGATCTCCTGGAGGCTGCGGCTCATCATGTAGACACCTCGGCTCGGGGCCTGATGCTCGGGTTTGATACCTCACGGCAGGCATGGCTGAATGCCACTAAATTTTCTAAGGAAGTGCAAGACAAGGTGTTGGACCTTCCATTCGATGGTAAGGAGCTTTTTCATTGTTCTACTGATGTAGAGCTCACCAAAACCAAGGATAGCGCTCAGACGGCTAAATCATTGTCTGTTCTGGTTAAAGCTCCTTTCAAATCCCAGAGACCGTTGTCACAGTCGACCTTCCTCTGGTTTTAGGGGCTTCCTCGACCGCAAATCTCGCAGAGTGGATACTCCTGCGGGGAATAACCGCCGTAGACAATAGCGCACGCGGTTTTTCTCCCGCTCCTCAGGCTCCTCATCAGGTTCAGGTGGTACCGCCACCGATAAGCCTGCCAAATGAGGGTTTTCCGCGCTCGCACGAGACCCCGGTGGGAGGGCGCATTGCGTCTCATTGGGAGGCATGGCAGACCATCACAGAAGACAGATGGGTCTTGTCAGTCGCTCGAGCGGGCTTCCGCTTACCTTTACCTCCTACCCCACTCCTCAACCCTCCTTTTCAGCTGTCGGGCTCACCGTCCCTCAAGGCCGAGGTTCAGAAACTTCTGGACCTCAGAGCTGTGGAACCCGTTCCCCTTGTGGAGCGAGGGGAGGGCTTCTACTCCCGGCTGTT
This sequence comes from Ambystoma mexicanum, assembly GCF_040938575.1. Classification (NCBI taxonomy): domain Eukaryota; kingdom Metazoa; phylum Chordata; class Amphibia; order Caudata; family Ambystomatidae; genus Ambystoma; species Ambystoma mexicanum. The sequence continues at coordinate 105,663,351 of NC_090938.1, read as the reverse complement.
TACGGTGCCCAAACCCAACCAGGCTGGCCTGCGCACCATCCTAGACCTTTCCCAGTTCAATCTTTTCCTACCCCAAGAGAAATTCAAGATGATCACGCCCAGCCAGATAACGCTCCTCTTTGCAGATGGGCGATTGGCTCAGCGTTGTGGATCTTCAGGATGCGTACATGCCTATCCTGATTTGGAATCCACACAGGAGATACCTCTGCTTCTCTTTGGGAGTGGAGCACTTCCAGTTTCGGTGCTTCCTTTTGGCCTCAGCTCGGCGCCGCGTGTCTTCACGAAGATGATGTCGGTGATTGCGGCCTATCTTCGTCTCCAGGGTATCCATGTGTATCCTTATTTGGAGGACTGGATCTTACGCAGCCCTTGTCCGTTGGCAGCAGTGGGCAACCTCCAGTCTCTCCTTCAGCTCCTGTTCCATCTTGGGCTGTCGGTGAACTGGCGGAAATCCTCCATGACGGTCTCACAGGACCTGATCTTCCTGCGTTTTCGTTGGAACACGATCGACTGCAGAGTGTATCTGACCGGGGACAGAATGGCGGATCCGTTGGCCACGTGTTTGTGCAGTCGGAGAGCATGTCGGCCTGATGGTTCCAGAGGCTTCTGGGCCTCATGGCCGCTTGTGTACTGGCTCTTCCTCTTGCTCGTCTCAAAATGAGACAGACCCAGATGGCTCTTTGGAATTCATGGAGTCAGGCAGTGGATCCGGATTCCATACGGATACTGATTCCGGATTCCTTGAGAGTGCACCTGGATTGGTGGTCATCACTCAACAATCTGTCTGGGGGGGCGGGGTTTCAGGACCCGGTCCCCACGGTGACTATCACGACGGACTCCTCCCTCCTCGGGTGGGGTGCAACGTTAAATCTTCTTCAGGTCTCAGACCTCTGGTCGCCTCAGGACAAGCTCCTGCACATAAATCATTTGGAGCATCTGGCGATCTTCCTAGCGCTCAGGGCGTTCAGACCGCTCATTGTCAACAAGGTGGTCCGCATAAGAACGAACAATGTGGTGTCAATGTATTACATAAACAAGCAAGAGGGAACAAAGTCTCCCCCCCTCGTGGACCTGTCCATCCAGATTTGGGAGTGGGCCGTGCTTCATGGTGTCTGGCTGCTTGCAGTGCACATCCGAGGCCAGCTGAATGTCACAGCGGATGCCCTCAGCCGACGGACAGTGGTCAGCTATGAGTGGGAGTTGAAGGCGGAGGTCCTCTCATGGATTTTCTCGCGTTGGGGCACACCAGAGGAGGACCTTTTCGCTACGGCGGTAAACGAGAAGCTTCCTCAGTATGCCTCCAGAGGGGGGCTGGGAGCCTCCTCGCTGGGGGATGCTCTCGAGATTCCATGGCACAACATGAGTTTACGCCTTCTCGCCTCTGCCTCTAGTTCATCGAGCAATTTGGAAGTTGAAGAACTCTGTGAACTGTTCCCTTCTACTGATGCCCCGTGGTGGCCGGCCAGGTTTTGGTTCTCAGAACTTCAACACCAGTCGATGTATCCGCCGATCGGGAGTTACTGGCAACCTGATCTTCTTCACCAAGGGGAACAACAGATGTGGCACCCCTCCTCACAATCGCTCAGCTTGGCGACATGGTGCCTGAGTTCAAGTCTTAAGAGCATCTGAGTTTGTCTGCGGATAACATGCGCATTATCCAGGCAGCCAGGAAACCCTCGACCAGATCTCAATACTGGAGTAAATGGCTCAGGTTCTGTCATTGGTGTTTGGAGAAGAAGTTTGATCCGAGGGTGGCCACGATTGACACGGTGCTGTCCTTCGTGTCCTCCCTAGCAGAGTCAGGGGTTCATGTTCTGTCATGCAGGATTTATCTCTCAGCGGTTTCCGCTTACCTTTCTACAAACCTGTGTTCTTATTCTCTAACTAACCCAGTGGTGAAGAGGCATTTTGCTGGCTTGACGTGCATCTACCCCCGGTTCATAATCCGCACCCGCCATGGGTCCTAAATGTAGTCCTGACGGCGCTGTGCAATAAACCCTTCGAACCAATGGCTATGGTAGACCTCAAGTACTTGTCTTGGAAAGTGTCCTTTCTGGTCGCCGTTATGTCAGCAAGGAGTGTGAGTGAGCTCCAGGCCTTGTCGGTGGGGCATACTTTCTTGGTCTTTCACAAGGACAAGGTAGTCCTTCGGACAAACCCGGCTTTCCTACCGAAGATAGTGACCGAATTCCATCTGAATCAATCAATCTCCCTTCAGGTCTTTTTTCCGAACCCTGCCTCAGAGGCTGAAAGAGTTCTACACTGTCTTGATGTCCGAAGAGCTCTTAAGTTCTACCTGAACAGGACTTCCGAGCTTAGTTCTTCTCAACTTTTTGTGACCTTCGATAACCCTCAGGGCAAGCCGGCGTCTAAGGCAACTATTTCCAGGTGGATTGCCGCCTGCATCAGAGTCTTTCACCGTCCAAAGGCTGAAACCTCCTAAAGGTATCCTGGTGCGGGGCATGGCAGCCGCGGTTGCTTTTCAGAAATGTTCCCTGGGAGTCCATTGCCAGGGCAGCTACTTGGGCCTCCCCATCTGCTTTCTGTAAGCATTACTGTCTCGACATGAGCTCTAGAGCGAACGCTCACTTTGGTCAGGCTGTGCTGAAGAACCTGTTTCAGTAAGGGGTATTTCCATCCACCCGTAGTTTCTGTTAGTGCTTGGGAATCTCCCACAAGTATGGAGAAAAGGGGACGGGACGTAGGAGTATTACCAGGTTACTCACCGTAGTGACCACCTTACTCCTAGTCCATAGTCCCCTTTCTCCATACGCCCGCCCGCCGTCCCCTTCCTCTGTTATTGCTAATGGGTCTTTGACCCGGTAATAGAAAAGGACTGATGGGCGATGTGCGGGCGGAGCCAAGGTGGGCGGGGTTACGGCCACGTGCCGGGCCCCGCGCAGGAAAGAGAGGAGGGACACATTTTTTACAAAAATTTGGATGCTTTTTACAAAGTGCTCCGGTCCCGTCCCACAGGACGGAGAGATGTCTCACAAGTATGGAGTTGGACTGCCCTCTACCTAAGCCCCTCCTCTGGCAGCCATCTTCAGATTTTTTTCCTCACGTTCAAGTGTTGGGAGTCCTCGTGCTGTAGCTCTCGAGCTTTTACTGCGTTTTGTGATTTTTCAAAGAGTTTAATCTAATTTTTTCAGTCAATCGATCCTCAAGCTCCACCGTTTCTACTTCCGATCAACGGAGACCCGTTTTGTAATTTTCTACGCCCCTCAAGGGTGAAGTTTTTATTGAGGTCTTCTTCTTGGAGAATTCCAGAAGATCTTTGAGGCCTACCCCACGTGGACATGGCCCAGGAAAAAGGGAGCACGACACCCGGATCCAAGCTGTTCAGGAGCTGCCCTGGATGCGGATTGCAGAATGTCTTCAAGAAGGACGAGCATTCTAGATGCCTCTACTGCCTTCACGAAGACAAAACGCATGTGGAGAAGGACTGTGCATTTTGCAAGAACATGTCGGAGCAGACCATGGAGGATCGGCGGATCCGCCCTCACCAACTGGCTGGAGAGGAAGAGCCCAGCAGCAGGTGAGAAGAGGTCCGAGCGATCCTCTACGACCTTTGAGGGCGCTCCGGCGACAGAGACCCAACAAAAGGCAAAGCACCGCGAGTCTGCGGGCACCGGGTGCGCCGAACAGTCGGGCTCCTCGTCTGCCAGGCAGGGTGCACATTCACCTCCGCCATCAACCACGAGCCAACGCTCTGGCTTGGGGAAAAGGAAGTTGGAGAACCCAGGTAAGCTTCGAGAGAAGTCCCGGTCGATCCTGATGGAGACAGCCGAGGGGGGAGCGAGTCGGCGACCCTCCCCCCCAGAGGTGAAGGCCTCAAGCGCGTCCAAAGTCATCAAGGCCTTGATTCACCCAGCTAAGGCCTCTATTGAGGGAGTCGTGGCAGCCTGGCGAAGCCTGTGGAGGCTACCCCAGTGGAAGTGACCTCGGGGCCCAGAGTTTCCCTGCCACTGCAGAGGGAATCCTCGTTTCAGCCCTTCGATCAGACCCCTGTGAAAACCCTAGTGGAAAAAGAGGGGGGGCGGTGGCCATCACGGACACGGATACAGCCTCTGAAGAGGAGCTGGCTGAAGTCGTGAAGATCCTGGACAAGCGGTCCGAGAAAGTCCGGTCCCACAGGAGGGATCCCGACAAGGCGGACGAAGAAAGCGACAGTGATGCCTACGAGGTTCCTGTGGAGGCGGAGGATTCCACTCCCCAACCGTCGGAGCTGGTGCCTGGGCCACAGGACAGCTCGGGAGCAATCTTGATGGCTATCCAGGCCTTGTGCACAGAGATGAGGACAAGATTGCCCTTACCCCCAACGGACGACCCGGTTGAGGCTGGACCATCAGGAAGCCCTCCAAGCAGAGGAGAACTCATCCCCCACCGCCCGTCCAGTCTACGCAGCCCTCGAGGCCTTCATCTCCTTCCCCTGATCCGAGGGATGATACGGGAACAGAGACAGCTACGACGGGGACGGATGACGACGGTGGTGACGACGGGATGGGCCTTCAATCACCACCACCCTCCCCCCCGGGCTTCCCCACCCGACGAAATTGGCTCCTTCCACACCATGATCGTCAGGGCATCCGAGCTCTTTCAGCTCTGCCCGGTGGAACAGAAGAAGGAAGGTTTCCTCTATCAACGGCGTGAGGCCAAGAGGAAGAAGATCCTCTCGGTCCCGTTACTTGACGACATCTGGGACGAGGGGCTGGAGCTCCTGAAGAACCCGTCCACAACCCCTGCCAAGAGAGACCGGTACGAGTAGTAGTACCGGGTCCCGGATCTGCCGCCTTGTGCCTTAGGGCGCAGCTGAACCCGGATTCGGTCGTCTCGGCGGCGGCCAAGAAGAAAGTAGCAGGGGCGACGGCTTCAACTTCGACCTCCCCACCAGACGGCGAAGGGAAGAAATTGGATGCCATGGGACGACGGGTCATCTCGGCGGCGGCGGCGACGATTAAAGTGGCCAACGCCCTCGCGATTGTGGCCCGCTATGACAGGAAGCAGTGGTTTAAGATCGCTCCACTGCTGGATTTCCTACCGGACGACAAGAGGGCTGAGGCCCTGGAGATACTGCAGGAAGGCGAGGTGGTGTCGGACCACGCCATAACTGTGGCCACGGACATTACGGACACCGGTTTCCACCAGATGGGCAACAGTGTTTGCCTGTGCCGGCGTGATTGGCTCAAGGCAACCGATTTCCGCCAGGACCTACAAACCAGAGTTTTGGACATGCCTTTTGACGGAAACAACCTGTTTGGCAAGACAGTGGATGATTCCCTTCAGGCCATCAAGGCCGACACGGAAATGGCGCGGGCCTTGGGAGTTTTACAACGGCCGCCCTTTCGGAACTCCGGAGGCAAGCAAGGTGCCTCCAAAGGATTCGGCAGCGGCTCCTCAACGTACTACCAGGCGGCCCGCTCCTCGTCGCAGGAGGCCTACAGAGGACGCGGTAAGTCAGGAGGATCTCGTCGTCAAGGAGGCCAAGGCAGCAAGGCCACTACCAAGGAGGACTGAACCGGCCGTAGCGTCGGGCCAACACCGGAGCACCCCGGTGGGAGGCCGGCGGGTGAATTTCATCAGCATGTGGGAGTCCATCTCCACCGACCGATCGGTGCTGGATACCCTGGCCCGCGGGCACACGAGTTTCTAAAAAAGTGCCCCTGCATTCCTCCCATGGCCAGGAAGGAAAACCACGTCCCTCAACTGCTGCTGGAAGTAAGGGCGATGCTGAAGAAAGGAGCCATCAAGCTTGTCCCAAAGAGGCTCTGGAGTGTACCCGCGATACTTCCTCGTAAGGAAGACCACCGGCGGCTGGCGATCCATCCTGTACCTTTGTCACTTAAACAAGTACATCAAGTCCCAAAAGTTCTGGATGGTCACTCTCCAGCACGTGCTGGGACAGCTGGAGGAGGGTGACTTCCTATCGTCACTGGACTTGGAGGATGCTTACTTCCATATCCCCATTCTAAGAGGACATCGAAAGTTCCTCAGATTTGTAGTCGGAGGACGGCACTACCAGTTCAAGGCCCTCCCATTCAGATTGAAGTCGGCGCCCAGGGTATTCACCAAGTGCCTAGCACCAGTAGCGGCGCGACTGCGCCTGCAGGGGATTCACGTCTACCCCTACCTGGACGATTGGCTCATCCAAGCAAGGACAAGAGAATTCGCCGTCGGACACACAGCGAAAACTGTTCAGCTGCTCACGGATCTGGGATTTTCCATCAACTACGCGAAATCCCACTTGGTCCCGTCACAAGTCGCACTGTTTCTGGGAGCCAGGATCGACGCAGTGGCGCAATTGGCCTCTGCGTTGAGGAAAGGACGAAGGCCATCCTGGGCAAGGTGCAATGACTGTCGGCCCTGGGCATTGCCAGGGTGAGGTCCATAAAGTCCCTTCTCGGCATGATGTCCTCAAGCATCTACCTTGTGCGCCTATGCAGGCTGGGGATGCGTCCACTGCAAGAGTTCCTTGACGCCCATTCGATGCAAGCGGCGGGCTGCTTCGAAGACAGGATCTCGCTCAACGAGACCTTCCGCCAAGTGATCCGGTGGTCGGGGCACCCGCGTGCATCTCGCGGCGGGGATGGACTTCCAGACCCCCGCACACCAGGTGACGGTGACGACGGATGCCTCCCTGGAGGGATGGGGAGCACACACCGGAGATCTCCATGCAAGAGGCCTTTGGCTCCCGGAGGAGAAGTCGCTACACATCAACGCCCTGGAGCTCAGAGCCGGGTTCTAGGCCCTCAGGTCGTTCCTTCCGTCCCTCAAGGGCAAGGTGGTGAGGATCTTCACCGACAACACCACCACGATCTTCTACATCCGGAAGCAGGGAGGCACCAGATCCCCAGCCCTATCCAAGGAGGCCCAGGATCTGTGGCATTGGGCCGTCGCCCAAAGGATGTTTCTGGTACCCTTCCACCTGGCAGGAATAAAGAACACCATAACCGACACACTTAGCAGGGAGCTACGAGTGGGAACTGTTGCAGGATCAAGTGGATAATGGTATTCCAACGATGGGGCAATCCCCAGATCGACATATTCGCGACGGCGATGAATGCCAAGTGCCGGAGATTCAGCAGCAGTTTTCACCAGCCGGGGAGCATGGGCGATGCCTTCTCATTCCCCTGTGACTGCCTGTTCCTCTATGCGTTCCCGCCGTTGCGACTCATCAACCAACTCAGATGGTCCCGGTGCAGGATGATCCTCGTCACACTGGCGTGGCCGAGACAGATATGGTCCCCGGACCTTCTGGACATGTCGGCGTCACCCCCCCTCCCCCGCTGCCCCCCAGTCAAACTGCCGACAGACGCGGATCTCCTCTCCAGAGAAGGAGGCGCCATCCTCCACCATGACCTGGGGTTGCTGAACTTGCAGGCCTGGCTCCTGCAGCACTAGAGTTTGGAGGGTACGATATCCCAGCGGACTGCAAGGCGGTGCTTGCAAAGGCCAGGGCGTCCTCAACTCTCAAGTGCTACAGACACAAATGGAAGAGGTTCTCTGTCTGGTGCCGTGCACAGAAGATTAACCCTCTGCGGATTACGGCCCCTCAATTGCTGCCGTACTTGCTATCGCTGGTCAAGGAGGGGCTGGCCCATGCCTCAATCAAGATCCATCTGGCGGCTATCTCCTGCTACACCAGAACTCCGGGGCGCTCATCCCTGTGGTCCCATCGCATGGTGAAGGAGTTCATGAAGGGACTGTTCCGATCCTTCCCGCCGGTGAAGGCTCCGGCCCCGGCGTGGGAACTCAACATGGTGCTGACCAGGCTCACAGGACCGCCATTCGAGCCTCTGCATTTGGCACCGTTGAAGTTCCTGTTGTGAAAAACGGCGTTTCTTGTGGCCATCACCTCCGCACGACAAGTGGGAGAGATCCAGGCCCTCTCTTGTAAAGCCCCATACCTGACTTTCCGCGAGACGAGGGTGGTGCTGAGGACGCACCACTCCTTCATGCCCAAGGTGCCGTCAGACTTCCACCTCAATAAGCCCTTAGTGTTAACTGTTTTCTTCACCTTCGTCGCCGCCGAGAGGACTTTGCACTCGCTGGATGTAGCTAGAGCGCTGAAGTTCTACGTGGACCGCGTGAAGAGTTTTCGGAAGACATCACAGCTGTTTGTGAACTTTGGACCTGTGAACCAGGGGAAGGCCGTCTCGAAGGCTTCTATTTCCAGATGGCTCTCCGGCTGCATCATGCACTGTCACTGGTTGGCAAACCAACCATTGCCCGGCCGTCCGAGAGCCCGTTCGACCAGAGCGATCGCTGCTACCACAGCGTTCCTATTTGGTGTACCCCTGCTGGACATCTGCTGGGCTGCTACGTGGAGGTCGACGCACACCTTCGCAAGATTCTACTGCGTCGACCGGGATTCCAGGGAGGAGTCCAGAGTTGGCCATGCAGTGCTGCGCAACCTGTTCGCCTGAAGGTGGGCCTGGTGAGGAGGTAAGAGATGCTTAATGTTGAGTGATGAAATGCTTAATGTTGAGCCTTGCCACCTCCCGTGGTTGTGCATGTGTGTACTGCTATGTATTCTTTTATTCATGAGCATGTGAATCCATGCCGGACCCCATGCTGGAGAAGGAAAAAATTACTTACCTGTAACTGTTGTTCTCCAGCATGGGTCTGGCATGAATTCACATGCGAACCCTCCCTCCTACCCCTCTGCGGCTCTTCACTTGGTCCTACTGCCACTTTATGTGCTACCAAATCTGAAGATGGCTGCCAGAGGAGGGGCTTAGGTAGAGGGCAGCCATTGGCTGGGGGCAGTATGACCCAGAGACCAGGGATTGTTATTAGGAGAAAGACAGTTCAGAAACGAAACTGATTTTTTTCTTTACAGAGGATTCCCAGCCTGATGACGGGGAATATTCATAAGCATGTGAATCCATGCCAGACCCATGCTGGAGAACAACAGTTACAGGTAAGTAACTTGTTCCTTCCTTTCTAAATACTTAATATCCAATCCAAAGTAAAAAAAAAAAAAAACCTTACTCTTCCCCATTGAACACTCAAATTTTTTTTAAAAAAATAGTATTGATTCATTGTTTATTACAAACCTTTTATCACAAGTTTCCAAAACAAGGTCTATAATAAACTTTTCTTCATCATAAGTTCAACCTCCGGTTCGAGTTTGTCGCCCAGATCTTTCAATCCTATGAATTATCCCTTCATTTCAAAAGCGTCCTGAAGAAACTTCACCAGCCCAAATGTTGTAAAATGTTCTCCCCGCTGCAGCAGAGACCAAAAATCTTCTGCATCATCGGATTGTCTTTCTGATATTAGATCAACCAAGTATCTCGGTCAACCCAGAGCAGAAGAGTGTTGTGTTTAATTGTCTTTCATCCCTTCCTTTAAGCAAAACCTGTAATTCGTAGAGGAGACTTATCCATAGATGCTCAAAATCTGATTGGTAGGGTGTAGGTTCATCCTAAAGCGCATGAACTGGGTCCTATACCATCTATTTGGAAATGTTAAGTACTTTGGTACTGATCCCCAAGTCTTGTGTTCATCTCATCGCTGTATGGAGTTTGTAGAGTTTCTTATCTTCTGTGGCGTTTATCCAATCATCCTGCCACAGTTTCCACTTCACTCTAGCAGGGTTGGTGATGAGCTCTTTCAAATCAGTCTAGAATTGTTCCGGGTAACATAGACAGCCGTGGTGCCATTCCTTTAGCAAGCTATTATTATCAAGCTTTAGTGCAGTTCCTAAGATTTGATTGGGTTTGGCTGGGTCAGTCAATGGGCATTTGTGATACAGCACCAGGGTTTTCCAAGTCCATCTTGCTTGTAAGGAGATGAACCCCGGTTCAAACCTGATAACTGAAGTTGGAATAAGGTTAGGGAGCTTCAATATCTTCCTCTAAAAGCTCCTTCGAGGGAGGGCCTCCACTCCCAAGGAGTAAGAGAAAATCCTTTTGCCCTATAGAGGTTAACTGCAGTGACTTTTGCTTGAAAAAAGGACAACACTGGCAAGATGGAGAGGTTTCCGTATTTTTTTTCTGGATCAGCTGACCGAGCTGTCAAGATGCACAACTTGGCTTTCAGGGCCAGTTGACAAGGTAGATCCGATTTGCTGTTCTTAATAAGGCCCCCTCAGTTAAGTAACCTGTTGCATCTGTATGAGCGGTTTTTGGTTCACAAATCACTTGAAATCCAAACGTGTTCTGTGTCCTTGTGGTTCTAATATCTTTGTCATAGTCTTGACTAAGTTGACAAAGATTTTAATTGGTCTCGTCAGCAGGCCTTGCGCATTGAGGCGAATTTGGACGTACCTGGACTCATAAGAGGCTTAATCGCCTCCAATAGGTCCAATGGACATTTCCATGCCTCCATTTTGGTCCATAATCTACCGATCTACACCATCAAAAGGCTTTTTCTTAGTCCACGAAAGCCACGTAGATCTTGATCTTTTCTTTTAAAGGCTTTTCCTTTCAAGATGTTAATCAGAAACCAGTTCAGGTCAGTTCCCATACCTCTAACTAACCCAGTCTGTCTAGGGTCCTCTTTTAGCCATTTTAATCCATGTCTGCAGTTGTTTTAGCAGGAAAGCTGCAAATAGTTGCACAAGAAATCGAGAAATGCAATCAGGTTGTAGTTGGAGGGATCCACACTATTACTGCGCTTATAGATGAGAGCAATGGTCCCCGTTCTCCAGGATCTCGGGATTTCACCCACTCTCATGATCGGGTTCAAATAGCTTGAGTATAACCATTCCATGCCTCTGAAGCAGCCTTGATCATGGAGTTTGTGATTCCGTTAGGCCTTAGGGCTCTAGAATGGTTAACTTTCTTGATTAATAGTTAGATGTCCAGGATATCAAGAGGAAGTCTCCATCCCATGGTTGGTTTGGAAGACGCTACCTGTATTAAGCTCTTTTTGTTTAAACCGCTCCTGGTAAAATTTCATCCACGCTTCCTCCATGACCACGTTTAAGAGAAGTAGAACGCACAGATCCAGTTTCATTGAGCATTTGCCAGATGGTTCTTGTCTTTTTTTGCGTAGTGCTGCAAGCATTCTTTTCGCATTGTTTTGGAAAATATCTGCTTTTAGTCAGTAGCCAGTTCTTGTACTTTTTCTTCCTTTTTTTCACCTGAAGTACTCAATGCATTCCCTTTAGATGGTTCAAGGCTTTAAGGTCTTTTTCTCAGAATTCTTCTCCAATTTGATTCTCCCTTGAAGACTGTTTATGGTAATTTCAATGTCAATTATATCTTGGATGAAAGAGCTCGACACAAAAACATAGTCCAGGATACTGGGCACGATTTCATTTGACCAGGTTGTTTTCAGGGGGCAGTCTCCTTTGCTTTATGAACTCTGGAGTTCATAAAGTTCAGCCACTCAGAGGCTCTGGGCTCCCTTGGCGTGTGTGAATCATTATTCCCAGGAAGGTAATCTGGGCCCTTTTTGTATGCAAGGGAAATTGAGATCTCACTACAATTATATAATCGGGGTTAAATTTTCAAACCCATTTATCCAAAGTGGCCACAACTACGTTGGTGAATGTCGCGGATGTTAGTGCGGCAGGATTCCAGTAGAGATTGGCCACTAGGCCACGTTGGGCTGCCCTTACTTACTGAAACATCTTTAACGCCAGTCGCCAATAAATTGGACAAAAGTGTTCAGAGAATCGAAGAGTTCGATCTTCATGCCGTTCCCGTTGTTTACAAAGGTGACCAGGCCAGCTGCCAGAGACTCTGATGCCCCCGTAAGTGGGAGAAAATAAAGTATATCCATCTCGGATAGGGGCCGTTTGCAGCCAAGTTTCTTGTAGGCAAATTATGTCAATGGCACCATATTGAATGTAAAGGTCCGTGTGTACATGTGTAAATCCTCTCGTATTCCAAAAGGTGATCCTCCTTTAGAGTTCTTGTGGTTAATCACAGGCCCGGACTGACCCCTGTTCGATCGTCTGACTTCTTTCTGAGGTCGTCTCTGCTTGATCCTTATTCTTAGCACAAGTAATTATTCTTTTGTTTGTCGCTTTTGCGAAATGTGATCTTCTGAGGACCTTGAGGTCTTCTTGCCTGGTCCATGGATTCTCTATGCGGATACTCATTGAAGACTAGTTTTGCCATAGACTGTTTCTCGTCTGAATGCCTTTGGGTCAGAGTTTCCTGTCCTCTTTCTAGAAGGGTGGTGACATAGAATAGGCGATCTCTCATGGGTGGCCTTAGTGCTCTTAGACATTTCAGTCCTCTGGAAGTCCCGGCATCGGAATCCCATTGAAAACAAATGGGCAATTTCCAATAAAGAGGTTTTGGCACCTTTTGAACGTAAATGAAGGATGACCCTGTCCGTTATACGATAATGAAATTCCACTAGCCTGATATCATCTGAGTAGAAAAAATGCAAGAGGGGGTACTTTATGGCGTAATCTCAAGACATTCGCTCGGTTCAAAATAAGGTCATCCTTTAACGGCAACAAAAGTTCTAGAGTCACCAAACATATACCTGTACAGACATTTTTGCCTATGGAGACCTTTTATTTGGAGTTTCGCAGAGCCCTCCCTCTTTGGCCCTCTGCACGGCCAATCCAATTCGGTCTTCTGCTGCCGGTTTTGGTTCACACTTTGTGTTCCTGGCTGTCCTGCTGAGCTGTTGGATGATTTTTTGCTAATGTGGCGTTGCGTCTTTCTGCCAACGTTCGAAAAGGGCTGACTGGTGTATTATTTTCTGAGAGGTAGTTTGATTTCTAGCATTGTCAGACGGGTGCATATATGACAGCACTTCCAACCTCTGAGGTATGACTTGGAAGCTTGCAGGAGCTGTTTCCTCGCTCGGCACCTCTTCTTAATCGTATATGCAGAACAGTTCAGGCAATCTTCAACTATGTCCTCAAAAGTATATGTCCGCACTGGTCTCCCATCATCATCGTCATCATCATTGGTCTTGAGTGAAGGGCAGCATAGATCAGTCTGGAGTTTAGTTGGAACGAGTTGCATATTTTTCTGGGCGTTCAAGGAAAAACAGATGTGGGAAGGTTTCTAATGTAAGTTTGTGCAGCATTAGAATTCTTGTTCTTGGGTCCTGGTAGATAAAAAAAAAAAAAATTCTCAGGGGAATTTCTTTGAAAATCACAAAAGGTTGCAAGTCCCTCCCTGCGGGACATTCAGTTTAGGTTTCCGTTAGTTAAGATGTTCTGGTTATCCTTCATATTGGAGTCCTTTCCCATAGGTTCTACTATGCTCTGGGATGATGGTTCCATATCTTGCTCGCTATCTTTCTAATTGGGTATGAGGTATTTTCTTGCTGCTACTGAGCACTCTCTTGTGATAGTAGCCCTTGGTTTTGAAGATTCTGTTAAGTTACAATTAGAATTGTTCGCGTTTGTTGCGTGAGGGGAGGCTGGGTTATGCTTGTATGACGACCCCCCCCTCCTTTTCTCTTTTGGACTAATGACTTTAGCTGTAGCAATTTCAGGACTGAGTTTAATCAACATTTTCTGTCAGCTCTCTAAGTCCAGCACGTCTTGTAGTTTTCTTTGTATTGTGTTTGCACATTCCCCTCAGTGATCCACTCTGGTTTGGAGAGAGTTGTTATAGAGGATTCAATATGCATGATTTTAGAATGAATCATTGCACGCAGGGTTGCTTGGTCTTTGGAGCTCTCATTCATGGTCTCGTATATTTTTAAGAAGGGTCCCAAGGAGATGGTTAAGGCAGCCATCATGGTACATTGGGAATTGAAAGATGTAGGGTTTTAGCCCCTGGCTACTGTCTTCAATAGGTTTGGGAGAAAGTATGAGTCATTCAAGGAGACTATATTCGGTCCTCTCTGTGGTTTTGCAAGGTGTTTGTAAAGCCCCCAAGTCATTTGAAAAGGAAATCAGCTGCTGTTGGTCTTTCCCTGTAAGGGACTTGTCCTCTTTAGCACCTTTTTGCAGGTTCTTCACTGGTGACTGGCTGATGGTACTCAGTGGCATCACAATCTTTTTGGAGGTGTTAGCTGAGCCCCAGAGTTACTCAATCGGGGCGGAGTTGTGGGTTTCTGAGGTTTGTCTAAAAGAGGTAAGGCCCCTTTAGATGCATCTTGGACGTTCTTCAGTGTCAGGCTAGTGCTGTTTTTTTTTCTTTTTTTTTTTTTTAACAGAAATAGAGGTACAAAAGATTTGTCTCTCCGCAGGAATCTCAATTCGTTTTTCTTTATGCGTCACACGGTCTACTGAAGATGCACTCCATAGGTTGCCCACAACCGTAATTAACTCCAGAACTTGTGTGACCCTTTTTGTTACAGCCAATCTCTTAATTTCAATAAGCCACTCATCCACCTGTAGAGGTGTGCGGTCTGTCGGGTTTACAATACCGCATCAACATCCTCTTACCTATTGAGACCCTTCTCTGCCCATGGTCCGTAGGGTGGGTTGCCAATACCAGCGTCTGAAAAGAAGTAAAATGGAATACTCATCAAGGGTGTCTAATTAATTATGGAGCCAGGAAACTATTTGTAAATGACCTTCCAACCTGAGACTTTCCTCTACAAAGTGTGCATAACTTCATATTTCTTTTGGACATTTGTAAGTTACGCCTCTTCAATTAGGATGTCATCAGTAGTGTCCACTGAGGCTTCAAGCACATGTGCTGCCCCAGCCTGTCCATGTAAACTTTAACATTTTTATCCATCTCGTTTGGAAGATCCTAATGCTCAGGTCTGCGTTCCATTGGTCAAGTTATTTCACAAACAAGAACATTTTGTCTGGATGAAGCTGTTCTCCAGCATGGGGTCTGGCATGGATTCACATGCTCATGAATATTCCCCGTCGTCAGGCTGGGAATCCTCGGTAAAGAAAAAACCAGTATCAGTTTCGTTTCTGATCTGTCTTTCGTAGTAATAACCAATCACTGGTCTCTGCGTCATACTGACCACAGCCAATGACTGCCCTCTACCTAAGCACCGCCTCTGGCAGCCATCTTCAGATTTTTACCGCACGTTCATGTGTTGGGATCCTCGTGCTATTGCTCTCGAGCGTTAGTGCTATTTTTTCACGTTTTTTCTCAAAAACTTCGTTTTTTCGGTCAAAAGAGCCTCAAGCTCCACCGACTCTCCATCCGATCAACGGGAACCCGTTTCGGATTCGTCTGCGCCCCTCAAGGGTCAAGATTTCGTCGAGCTACGCTTTTGGAGGACTCCAGAAGTTTCTCAGGCCCGGTCATGGCCCAGGAGAAGGGAAGCTCGACGCCCGGAAAGCTGTTCAGGGTCTGCCCTGGATGCCAGCTGCAGAACGTCTTCAAGGAGGACGAACACTCTTTTTGTCTTTACTGCCTACATGAGGACAAGACGCACGTGGAGAAGAACTGTGCGTTTTGCGGCAACATGTCGGAGCGGACCATGAAGGACCGCCATCAACGTCTCGCCAACTGGCTGGAAGGGAAGAGCCCGTCCGGCGAGAAGAAGAGGAAGAAATCCGAGCGGTCTTCTAAGACCTTTGAGGACGCCCCGGCGACGGGGGTCCAACATAAGGCCAAGCACCGCGAGTCCGCTGGCACCGGGAGCGCCGAACGGTCGGGCTCTACGGGCACCAGGCAGGGCGCACCCTCCCCGGCACCATCAACCACGAGCCAACGCTCTGGGTCGGGTAAGAGGAAGGCCGAGCACCCGGCGAAGCTCCTGGAGAGGCCCCGGTCGAGCTCGAAGGCGGAGGGGGAGCGAGGCAGTGTCCCCCCCCCCCCTCAAGGATAAGGCGGTGAGCGCACCTAAGGTGGTGAAGGCCTTAATCCATCCGGCCAAGCCCTCTATCGAAGCTGTCGCGGCGGCCCTGGCTCAGCCTGTGGAGGCTACACCAGTGGTGGCGACCTCGGGGCTCAGAGTCTCCCTGCCACCTCGGAGGGAGTCCTCTTTTGTGCCCATCGATAGGACCCCCGTGAAATCCCCCGTGGGGAAGAAAAAGGGGGGGGCAGGGCGTCGTCGTAGATTCGGCCTCAACCTCGGAGGAGGAGCTGGTCGAGGTCTTAAGCCACGGCCTCGGCGTGGAAGAAGACCGGCCCGTCGGGATGGATCCCGACGCAGGGGACGACGACATCGTCGAGGGTACCGACGGGGCCCCTGATCGCCCGTCGGTTTCCCCTCTGCCAGTGCCGCGAGACAACTCGGCGGCCATTTTGTTGGCTATACAGTCCTTATGCTCAGAGATAAGGACGAGACTACCGTTGCCGACGGAACCTCTCCCGTCGGGGGACCCAGAACCGGGACCTTCTGGTGTTCCCCCTACCAAGAGAAGAAGGATCCACCCTCCACCTCCTTTTCAGCCGTCGCGCCCCTTCCAGCCCTCCTCCCCGTCCACCCGAGGGGATGATACGGGGACTGACACGGCAGCGACGGGTACGGACGACGAGGTTTACGTCGAGGATGTACCGTCGTCGCCTCCCACCAGGGCTTCTCCGCCCGACGAGATTAGATCGTTCCACTCTATGATCGCCAGGGCATCCAAGCTTTTCCAACTCTGCCCTGAGGAGAAGAAGAAGGAAGGTTTCCTTTATCAGCGGCGCGAGGCCAAGAGGAAGACGGTCCTCGCGGTGCCTCTATTGGACGACATTTGGGATGAGGGCCTCACCCTCCTCAAGAACCCTTCCACGACACCAGCTAGAAGAGACCGGTACGAGAAAAAGTACCGGGTCCCGGACACGGCCCCCCTGTGCCTCCGGGCGCAGCCTACCCCGGACTCCGTCGTCTCCGCGGCGGCCAGGAAAAAAGCGGGGGGGGGGGGTGGCCTCCACATCGACTTCCTCACCGGACGGCGAGGGAAAGAAATTGGACGCTATGGGACGCAGAGTCATCTCGTCTGCAGCGACGACGATTAAAGCTGCCAACGCCTTGGCTATCGTGGCCCGATACGACAGGGAGCTCTGGTACAAACTGGCTCCCCTGCTGGACTTCTTGCCGGACGACAAGAGGGCAGAGGCCCTGGAGATCCTGCAGGAAGGTGAGGTGGCTTCGGACCACGCCTTACCGTTGCGACGGACATCGCCGACACTGGATTCCGCCAGTTGGGCAACGGCGTTTGCCTTAGGCGGCGTGGATGGCTCAAGGCTACGGACTTCCGTCAAGACGTTCAGACCAGAGTCCTGGACATGCCCTTCGATGGGAACAACCTGTTTGGGAAAACAGTGGACGATTCCCTTCAGGCCATTAAAGCGGACACCGAGACGGCCCGGGCCCTTGGAGTTCTGCAACAACGACGGACGCCCTTTCGGAGCAGCGGAGGCAAGGGCGCCTCCAAAGGTTCCGGTGGCGGTTTCTCCTCCTACCGTCAAGCAGCCCGCTCGTCGTCTCAGGAGGCCTACAGAGGACGAGGCAAGTCTGGCGGACCCCGCCGTCGTCGCCAAGGACAAGGCGCTAAAGCCTCGTCGAAGCAGGATTGAACCGGCCGGGGGATCGGGCCCCCACCGAAGCACCCCGGTGGGAGGCCGGCTGACGAGCTTCGTCAGCGTGTGCGAGTCCATCTCCACCGACCGTTGGGTGCTGGACGCCTTGGCCCGGGGCCACGTGCTCGAGTTTCAAAGAAAGTGTCCGCGCGTCCCCCCGTGGCCAGGAAAGAACTTCACGTCCCTCAACTTCTCCTGGAGGTGAAGGCGATGCTCAAGAAGGGCGCCATCGAACTCGTCCCAAAGAGGCTTCGGGGCTCCGGAGTCTACTCGAGATACTTCCTCGTGAAGAAGAAGACGGGGGGATGGCGCCCCATCCTGGACCTGCGACGTCTGAACAAGTTCATCAAGGCGCAAAAGTTCCGGATGGTCACCCTCCAGCACGTCCTGGGTCAGCTGGAGGAAGGAGACTTCCTGTCGTCGTTGGATTTGGAGGATGCCTACTTCCATATTCCCATCTTGAAGGGGCACCGAAAATTCCTCAGGTTTGTGGTCCAAGGGCGTCATTATCAGTTCAAAGCCCTCCCCTTCGGTCTACGGTCGGCACCCAGGGTGTTCACCAAGTGCCTCGCACCGGTGGTGGCTAAGCTGCGCCGCGAAGGGATCCACGTCTACCCCTACCTGGACGACTGGCTCATCCGAGCCAAGACGAGGGAGCTCGCCGTGGTTCACACAGCAAGGACCGTCCAACTTCTCACGGACCTGGGATTCTCCGTGAACTACGCAAAATCCCACCTGGAGCCCGCGCAAGACGCTCTGTTTCTGGGAGCGAGGCTCAACACAGTGTCCCTTCTGGCCTCCCCGTCGGAGGAGAGGACCAGGACCATCCAGGGCAAGGTGCAGCGGATTTTGGTGGCCGACGCGGCCAAGGTGAGGTCCATCAAGTCCCTCCTCGGAATGATGTCCTCCTGCATCTACCTCATTCCCATGTGCAGGCTCCGGATGCGCCCGTTGCAGGAGTTCCTGGACACGCGCTGGATCCAAACGACGGGCAGCTTCGAGGAAAGGATCACACTCGACGAGAGTTTCCGACGAGCGATCCGGTGGTGGGGCACCCGCGCGCATCTGACGGCGGGCATGGACTTCCAGACCCCAGCCCACCAGGAGACAGTGACCACGGATGCCTCCCTGGAAGGGTGGGGAGCGCACACCGAAAATCTGCACGCAAGAGGCCTTTGGCTCCCGACGGAGAAATCCTTACATATCAACGTCCTGGAGCTCCGTGCAGTGTTTTGGGCCCTCAGGTCCTTCCTTCCGTCCCTCAAGGGCAAGGTGGTGAGGATCTTCACCGACAACACCACCACCATGTTTTACATCAGGAAACCGGGCGGAACCAGGTCCCCAGCACTGTCCAAGGAGGC
This sequence comes from Ambystoma mexicanum, assembly GCF_040938575.1. Classification (NCBI taxonomy): domain Eukaryota; kingdom Metazoa; phylum Chordata; class Amphibia; order Caudata; family Ambystomatidae; genus Ambystoma; species Ambystoma mexicanum. Next base: position 105,644,630 of record NC_090938.1, on the reverse strand, counting down.
GCAGGACCTGTGGCATTGGGCAGTCGCCCAAGGGATGTTTCTGGTGCCGTTTCATCTGGCAGGGATAAAAAACACCATCGCCGACTCACTCAGCAGGGAGCTGCGCTCGTGCCACGAGTGGGAACTACGGCAGGATCTAGTGGATCGCCTCTTCTGACGGTGGGGCACACCCCAGATCGACCAGTTCGCGACGGCGACGAACTCCAAGTGCCGGAGGTTCGCCAGCAGGTTTCCCCAGGCGAGGAGCATGGGCGATGCTTTCTCGTTCCCCTGGGAGGGCCTGTTCCTCTACGCGTTCCCTCCTTTGCCACTGCTAATCCGGCTCGTCAACCAGCTCAAGAGGTCACGGTGCAGGATGATCCTCGTCGCACCTGCGTGGCCGAGGCAGATATGGTTCCCGGACCTTCTGGACTTGTCAGCGTCCCCGCCAATCAAGCTGCCGGTGGACGCGTATCTGCTCTCCAGGGAAGGAGGCGCCATCCTCCACCACGACCCGAAATCGCTGAACTTGCAGGCCTGGCTCCTGCAGCGCTAGAGTTTGGAGGATACGACATACCGGCCGACTGCAGAGAGGTTCTTGCAAAGGCCAGGGCGTCCTCGACTCTTAAATGCTACGGACACAAATGGAAGAGGTTCTCTGTCTGGTGCCACGCATAGAAGATTAACCCTCTACGGATTACGGCTCCCCAAGTACTGCCGTACCTGCTGGCGCTGGCCAAAGCTGGACTGGCACACGCGTCCATCAAGATTCATCTTGCTGCGATCTCCCGATACACCAGAACCACGGAGCGGACGTCCTTGTGGTCTCATCGTCTGGTGAAAGAGTTCATGAAGGGACTGTTCAGATCGTTCCCGCCGGTGAAGGCTCCGGCCCCGGCGTGGGAGCTCAACGTGGTGCTGACCAAGCTCATGGGACCTCCGTTCGAGCCTCTGCACTCGGCCCCGTTGAAGTTTCTGTCGTGGAAAACAGCGTTTCTTGTGGCCATCACCTCCGCACGACGGGTGGGAGAGATCCAGGCCCTATCCTGCAAGGCCCCGTACTTGACTTTTCACGACACGAGGGTAGTGCTCAGGACGCACCCCTCCTTCATGCCCAAGGTACCGTCGGACTTCCACCTCAACGAACCCTTGGTGTTGCCTGTATTCTTCCCGTCGCCTTCGTCGCCGGCTGAGAGAACTTTGCACTCGCTGGATGTGGCTAGAGCGCTGAAGTTCTACGTGGACCGCACGAAGTGTTTTCGGAAGACGTCACAACTCTTTGTGAACTTTGGACCTGTCAATCAGGGGAAGGCTCTCTCGAAGGCTTCCATTTCCAGATGGCTCTCTGGCTGTATCATGTACTGTCATCGGTTGGCAAACCGACCGCTGCCTGGCCGTCCGAGAGCCCATTCCACCAGAGCGATCGCAGCTACCACGGCGTTCCTTTCTGGTGTGCCCCTGCTGGACATATGCAGGGCTGCTACGTGGAGGTCGACGCACACCTTCACGAAGTTCTACTGCGTCGATCGGGATTCCAGGGAGGAGTCCAGGGTCGGCCAAGCAGTGCTGCGCAACCTGTTCGCCTGAGGTGAGCCTGGTTAGGAGGTAAGATGCTTAATGTTGAGTTTGATGCAATGCTTAATGTTGAGCCTTTGCCACCTCCCTTGGTTGTGCATGTGTGTACTGCTATGTATTCTTTATTCATGAGCATGTGAATCCATGCCAGACCCCATGCTGGAGAAGGAACAAGTTACTTACCTGTAACTGTTGTTCTCCAGCATGGGTCTGGCATGGATTCACATGCGAACCCTCCCGCCTACCCCTCTGCGGCTCTTCACTTGGTCATACTGCCACTTCACGTGCTTCCAAATCTGAAGATGGCTGCCAGAGGCGGTGCTTAGGTAGAGGGCAGTCATTGGCTGTGGTCAGTATGACGCAGAGACCAGTGATTGGTTATTACTACGAAAGACAGATCAGAAACGAAACTGATACTGGTTTTTTCTTTACCGAGGATTCCCAGCCTGACGACGGGGAATATTCATGAGCATGTGAATCCATGCCAGACCCATGCTGGAGAACAACAGTTACAGGTAAGTAACTTGTTCCTTACCCAACTTTCTAGTGGATAAACCATAGACTAGAATCAACACTGCTTCTGATGTCAGCCTGCGTGTTTGAGATGAAAATGGGGTCAGAGCTTTCCATCTTGTAGGTTGAACTCTAGCCACAGCTCCCTTTAGTATTTAAGGTATCTATTGGTATATAGCTGAGCCACATATAGGATGTTGTGGTTGATCCTGTTGCCCCACAATACTTTCCTTCCCTCAATTCCCGATTGAAGCATTAGTAGCTAGGTTGAATAGCCTTTTCTTTAAAGCCATTTAGATGGTCTTGACGGTGTCAGTTGGCATGTATCTGGCCTATAACTGCTGGTTCATAGTTTCATTGCTCCTTTGCTAAAGTAGACTTATCTGGCCAGTAGCAGTTGGATATCCGACAGGCCAAATTTGCCTTACTATGCTCGCATCTGAACCCTCTTGCATGGAAATAATGCCCATCAGCATCAGATGAAATCTGTTTCTCAAGAATACTGATAAAATGCCCAGTTCTATGATCATGCATATAATCCATGATCTTTCAGAAACTTCATGTTTTCCCAGCAAGATTTTCAAATAGTGTGCCTCTAGGCAAAAATCTGTATTCCTCATAACTCCACACAATACCATTGATCACTTTCTAGAATTTCCTCTTATTACTAGAGTACATATGTTAACTGGACGGCATCCTTGTGACTAACTAGTTGATTGTACCACCTTGCTGCATGCTCTTCACCTTTTTGTATATCATTTAACCATGGAACATTTCAATGGATTGAAAACACTAGGGTCTTGTGACTCTTCCGAGGAGTAAATGGTGTTTATGTATGTTGAGTGTAGACACATCTTAAATACAGTGCTGCAGTACTTTCTAAGGCTATGCAGAGATTTGGACAGATCAGATTTAAAAGTGCTGTTTAAATGTTGTAAACTGTCTGGCAGTATGCCAACTTAATAATAATTACTGTGATCTGTTCTCTTCAGTGGTCTTTCATTAGCTGTGCTGTCTTTAAGGTTACCATCACTGGCTAGGTTTAATATGTGCATTCAGAGTATTTCTCTAAACTGAGCAGCTTGTCTATATCCAGGCTCAGAACCAACGTTCCTGTCAAAATGGACCTACTAAGATAGTTGTCTCTTTACAAAGGGTCATTGATGTACTGATCCCATCCTCTGTTTTACCTTTTTTGTTGTGTTATGGAAATATTTAATTGTGGCGCAAAATTTGCGCTCACCACTTGGCCTTGACTAGTGATATTTGACTCTTGGTGAGTAAGAAATGGTGTGCTGTGCATATGTTTAGAATTGAGGTGGCGAGTGGCATTGTCTGGCTAGTAGCTTGCAACTTGAATTATCGCCCTCTACTTTAATAGCTTCAACATGATCTGTTCTTTTGATAGTAAAGCAAATGTATAAAAGAAAAAAACTAGGTATAGCAGTGCATCTTGAAGGATTACCGTGGATGTTTTCTTATGAATCCTCTCTGTTCCCCTGCTCACTGTTCTATCAAACGCGAAATCTGTTCATGCATTTAACTCAGTCTTCAAGGGCAGTGTGGTATCTGCTTAAAGGAGACATTTGCATGCAATTCCACAGAACTACAGTTTAAAATTCCTGTAAGTGTGCACTAGTGGTTGTGAGTTGAGTTCAAGGTGGCAGTGATGTGCCATTGGTTCTAGATTCCTTCATCCTCGAGGTGATTCTTAAAAAGGGGTAAATAACCTTGTGCCCTTCATGTAATCAAATGTCTGATGCATGTTCCCAGGACTCCAAGGGGATATTTCCATACTTATTCGAGCACTGATTTTTTTTTTTTATTTCTTTTTGATTTTTCAGAAAAATGTAAACACAATACTAACTTAATCTCTAACAGCTTTATTCTGTTTTGGAATTAGTCAATATCACTCTGTAAAATTGCTCACCTTTCTAGGCGGTCTTGGGACAAATTTGGTTCAGTTCAACATTTTTGTTTAAACTATAATAAAAACAATATAATGGTTAAGTCAAACAGACTGCAGAAACTGGTTTCATTTTAGCACCACACATTCTTAGAGAACACTGTTTGCATCGGGTGCCAATCTTGAACAAGGAACAGAGATTGAAATGTTTTGGGCCTCTTATTTCAATGTCTCTTGTTGGAAAAATGATTTTTGTATTCTGTTTTATAGTTTCTGGGGTTGACCTATGTTGAAGATGTTTAAATATGCCTAGTCCAGTTTATGTAAGCATTTGTATGGTTTCCATCTCCTATGGAAGAATTATTCTTCAGACGTAGGCTGCCTTTTCACTTTATTTTAATTTCTCAGATTAATTTGATATTTGTATGGTTTTACTTTAATACATTAGAAAGAAATGGGTTTCAAGGAGGATTTCCCTAATTTGAGACGCTTGCGTTAATTCAGAAATGTTGAGCAACTAGACTAGCTACATCATGGGGTTTATTTGTGAAGCAAAAATTCTCTACACAATTGGAAAATTGTCTGACTCTGGTAGTGGTTAAATGTAACAGGGATTAAACTTTCTACGACCAACACCTGAGTTAGCTTCATGCAGGAAAAAGCAGGACAGATGTGTTCTTAATTACCACTCTGTTTTGGCATTTTGGTGTTCTGAGAACAGTAGGAACAGAATCGGATGTTTTTTGTACTCCTGTAATTGTTTTCACCTTTTAATTTTTTTGCCACTGAAGGATTTGATGCATTGAAATGTTTTAAAAATACATTCCCCACTGTATCGTTAGCGATGTGCAACTTAGTATTTTTGGTAGTTTAGTTAAGAATAGTAATTAGATACTTTGGGTTTACTTTTTCAGTATTCACTCCACACTCTCATTGCAAACTCAGTCATACAAAGAGTAAGGAATGCAGCGGAATATTCATTTATCTTGATTTACTTTTCTGTCAGGGTTTAGGCATGTTATACATTACTGTGCCTATAGTTTGTGTGATTTCACTTGTACATTCCATTTGGTATTCAATATATGTTTACCATCTCATTTTCATTTCTATGGCTTGCTATACTTTTTCCAGCCCGGGGCTTATTCCTTTACTCACCTTTTACATCATAGCATTGCAGTGGATGATGCACAATGAGTCCCACCTGACTTTATTTTCAAAATAGGCAATAAGGGGTCTCACCCAAGCACCAGTTTAATTTGTGTTCTCCTTAAAAAGATGTGGGATGCTTGCTTAATGTTATTTCTCAACAGATAATAAAAAAAAGGTATTGTATGGCATCACAAATCACATTCACATTGCATTCCAGACAGCAATTTGACCATGGGTAACGTATATTTACATTGTGGCTACTCCTTATCTTTGGGCCTCTGTATGTTCTCAAATGACCCTTTTTGTTGTGTTGGTGAACTCATATTTGAGCCCTGAATTATGTAAACAAATTGTGTCTTCTGAGGGTGTCTGTTGTCCTTAATCGTGAAATTCTATAATGATAATCCATTCTATTATTTTATTGTTAAATCCTTTGCAACACCTAGTAGGATTATCATTTTTCACAGCTTGATGATTTCATAAGGCACCTATAATGTACACTCTTCGATGACGGACTTAGTTGTGAGATGCGAACATTGAAACTGACAGAATCTTGGTTATTTAACTTATGCCATGCTTTACAAATACTGTTGTTCCAGATCACTTGTTTGGCTAATAAAGCATCACACACATGTAAAAAGTTTAATGTTACTTTTAAGCTAACAAAAAACTGTTGGCACAACAAAATACATTTCTGAAATTAGGCTAATTCACTTGTACATAGTATCTTTTAGGCAACTGCTTCTTCAGGGCTTACAGATATATAGATACATCCCCCAATGAATATCTTTACAGAAATAATTTAAGCTAAATTCTAAAAGTGTTATTTATTAGCTGGTACTACAAGCTTAGGATTTAAAGAAAATTAAGATTAATATTTAAAGGGTCAGATGGGCGCGTGGTTTGGTTCATTATTGAATACCATCCTAAAAAGTGCAAACCAGCTATTTGTTAATACAATGCTCTACCTCAAGTTTGCTAAAAAGGGGTGGGGTGAGGGCATCATGTTGATTTTTACAGTAAAAGGATGAACTGGGTATAAAATCTAAAATTAGATAGATCAAACACAATTTACAAACATTGTGTTTTGGAGACTTGAGCCATATTGTTCCTATCAATGGAAACTCTAAACAAACAAACCCTTAAATTAATGTGCATTGCGAAGACTGGGTAGCAGTGTTGCATGCCTGGACTTCAACGTCTATGAGCAAGTATTTCATTCAAATTTAAAAATTGAGATGGTAGTCGGAATAAGCCCTTAACACACATGGTTACCAACCATATCTAAAATGTTCAATTTGAAAAGCTCCACTTAGTGCAGCTTTGTTGGGTATTTTAACCTCTGTGAGCTTTGAAGTATAGTGCTTTGTCCAAATGGATTGGACATTTTTTTGTTAATTTCATAATCTCTTTAGAGGATAGCGAAGTTTTAAAAATGGAACCAACAAAATTGATTTAGGAAACTGAAATAAAGCATATAAGCCATGCAAGTAAATGTACACTTACATAAAACCTCCCTTTAGAAGACTGGTTAGTTGTATAAACCAGACGAGGCATGCAAGGTTGTCGGATAAAGGATATTTATTAATGATATGGGTATTTTTTAATAAAATTGACATTTTAATATTTAACAAGAGCCAATATATTTGTCATAACAACCTGTTTTCCTGTTATGACTGACTCTAAACCCCTATGCAATTTTACAACTTTAGACAGAATTATAATTTCACTTTTTTTGACTCTGGTATCCTTTTTAGATGATGAAAGTTGTTCAAGTTTATGCTGAAACACAAGAGATTAATTTGAAGGTAAGATTTTCAGACCATGAAAACTTGGAGAATTAATGTTTATTAACAGTAGTTCAATATATTTGTGCTTTCTTTTCAGGGGGATTCTGAAGTGGCACAGGCGGGGAAGGCTGTAGCATCATATTTTGAAGAAAAACTTAAGAACATCTATCCGGATAGGACCTTCCAACCTTTACCAGAATTGGAACAGGAACAGGAAGAGGAGGATGGAGAAGTGACTGATGACTCTGATGAGGACTTTGTACAGCCACGTAGAAAACGTCTAAAATCTGATGACAAACTTGTACATATTAAATAACTCTAGCATAAGGACTTGTACCTATTGTAAAAAAAAAACATATTTAATTGTTCCTGGAATATCATCATACATGCAGAGACATCTTCTTGAAGAGGTTGGCAGCTTGTAGACAGTATTAGACTTCAAACTGTACAGAAATGTGTTTTTAAAATGCAACTGTAGGGAAAAGGATATATTGTAATTTTTTTTTTTTTTTACTCTTATTGAATTTCCCTATTATGTTGAAGTGAACTCTTAACTGGTTTTCAGAAAGATTTGCAAATGTTCCTTTGAGAAGACATTTTTATATGTTGACATGTACAGCTAAATAATTAAATGCTACAGTTTTGATTTTTTCTGAAATACTGGACCAGTATATGTATTTACTGTATTTAACCTATTGCCACTGGACTACAGTGTATATAAAGTCTAATACAACACTGCTTTCAAATTAACTTGTGCATTTTGGGGAAGAGTTTCACTTTTAACCCTTTGGCTTTTAAACACTCTGATTTCTTTACATTTTTTACACATTCATCATTTAGGTCCAGTAGTTTTGCCTAGCTAACTTTCTTGATGATCATTAAATGGTTCTATTTTTTTCAGCCATGTGTAGATAGAAAATGTGTATATAACATCTCAAAAGGATTACTTGGCATACCTTTATAAATCATCTCCTAATGTACTATACTGCTACAGTGATGCACATGTCAGAGATTGCTTCTTTGACAGTGAAATGTGCATTATCTCGGCAGGTTATCTTTTTAATGAGGCAGGCTATTTGTGTCAAATGTCTAGTCTTTTGTATTTGTTTAATTTGAGAAAGTGTGCTTGAATACAGTCTTCCCTATTGATGTGGTCAGTTTCCAGATGGACCACTATTGGCAAAGAAAACGTGATGATTACCAAATGTGTACTATTTCTTGTACTTATTGTGTCTTATTTGTAAATAGTGTGCTGAATCTTTTTACGGAGCAGCAACATTTGTTGCACCATTTGTAAGCTATGTATGTTCACTGTTTGTCCTTTTTATTTGTAAAATAATTTAGTCTATTTCTAACATTGCATTAATATTTTGAAGCTTTGTATGATCAGTTTAAAACTCTAAATCTTTTGTCAGTGAGCTCTTTAGAATGGATTCTTTTTTTTTAAGAAATGCTGGAAGGGTAAATGCATATCCTTTCTAATGATATAGTTGAAGAATCACATTTTTCTGCAAGCAAGACTTTCATACAGTTTTGAAGCAGAGCTGCACAAGTGAAAATCAACTTTTTTTCTGATAGGAACATTTGCCATTTAACATTGCTTGCACTAGCAAATGTTGGACAGCGCTTTAAATTTTGTCTTTCAGTATGAGCAATTCAAGTCACTTAACCATGTTAATCATAAAAACCAAATGCAGGAGAGATTTCTATTTGTTATATAAATTATACTTGAACTTTAGAAGGAAAAAGGTGCAGGAGTTTACATATTTATCTGGGCGATTTGTTTTGTTGGCCTATAAACAAATGATTACCTGGCCAACTTTTGGAAGAATTAACAGGGTTAAGTTTGCATTTGTGGTTGCGTAGCACTCAAGTTACTGAATAGTCTTGGCACGCGATGCTGAAGACATTTATTTCCATTCTTTGTAATATGAAGTACATCTACACAAATGGTATTGAACATCATATTGGTTTGTTTGATTCTTGTTTGTCTTCCAGGTTTCATGGCAATTTCTTTGGGATTTTAGGATGGTCCTTTTAAGTGGCGAGTGAGACATGTAACGTTAATGTTTTGCCTCTGTTGGTGCATTCACCCGTTTTGCAACCTGTTTAACTTTCAAAGGTCATATATAACCATGCACATATTGAATAAGTATTCCTTGCATACATATTAAAGACCTTCTTGCAAGATGTGATGAACAAAACTAAAAAAAGATATTTTTTGAAAAATATTTTTGTACATTTTATAGTGTTTTAGAAGTCCCTTTGTATATCTTCTTACACAATGTTGGTGTACATTGATGTTAAGAAGATGTCTCCATCAGTCACATGTTTAAACAAGGATGGCCATCATCTGCCTACGTTCTGTGGTAACAAACTTAAACTTTTATAACGCAGCTAAAATTCCAGTTTTTAATCTGTTGACAGTCAATATCAACCCAATTTAGCCCTTACAAGATAAATAATTAAGCGTTGCACTAATTAGATGATACAGTATTCTTTAATCGAAAGAGAATATATTTTCAATACCGTCCCTGATAAATTACATTTAAATACTTCGCCAGACATTTCCAGTAATCCTGTATTAGTGGAAAACCGAATTGCACTTGTATATATTTTTTGAAATCACAGCTCACTTTACCGTCCCATAGTTAATTGGGAGTATTCCCTTTAAAGGAAAACAGTTAGTTTGAGGTTGTAAATTGGATACCGCTTGAATTCATTTTAAGTTGTCAAAAAGATTTCCACTCTTTGCAATATAATTTATTCCCTTAGTCATATGTATTCATACCCATTTTCTGATCCATCTTCCAAATTCTATCTAAATATCTGATTTAATTAATCTGGGCACAAACCCATGCTTAAAATGAATTAAGATTATACTTTTAAATGTGGATGGTTTTATTATCCAACTTTTTAATTGATCACCAATTCAGTTGGCATCATGAGAAAATATTTTGTATTGCAGGCTGGGATAACATCTGAATTTAGTGCAGCTCATCCCATTCTACAAGACCCTGCAGCACAGTAGAGATCCATATCTCCCTATAACAAGAGGGAGCATTGACAGTAAAGTAATTGCTCTCTCAAGCACAGATTGTAGTGTCTCCTTGACCGGACAACCATTGATTTTCTTTAACTGATGCAATTTCAAAGCATGTTGACTTTAATTGATAATAACCTAACATTAATACTCCATTCACTTATTTGATTGTCCAGTTCTCTGGTGCACAAAGTAAGCACCTTTGCTATGGTTCATTAATGAATCGCCATCAATACTCATTCCACCACACAATATTTTTTGCTTGGTGCTTAAACATGAAAATGCACAACTTGAATAAAGTGGCACATTGTGCTATCTTTAGAATACTCTGTTTCAAACTACTACTCTTAGAGTAATAAATCCTTGGGTAGTAATACTTTCTACAAAGTGGCATACACTGTTGAAGCATATGCACAAATGTAGAATTGTTTTTATTCATGTCTCATTCATTCTCTCCATTTAGAGTTTGTATTTCTTTTACTTTAATCAGTATAGTATTTAATCAACTTGTCCGTGTTCTCAGGCTCTGAGCAAAACAAAAGGGCACATTCACAGCCTGCTTAAAACATGCTGGCGGTGAGCTATGCAAAATAAATGACATGAATTTCATTGAAGAAACCTTTACTTGTCATAGTAATTTGATGAGATGGGAGGCCATACCTGTAAAGGATGACGTTTCTTTTGTTAGTGATATTTTGACTAGAGCACCATTGCATCCTGTTTATCCTTTGTTTTGTTGTAATTTATTAAAGGCAAAAAGGCAAGGTTCACTACAAAAGTGCACAATAAAGGGTAACGCGTCAAACAGGTTTTTTAAGTTGGTTCATTCCGGGTTAGCTATGTTAATTGATGCGTATGTCAGGTTTTTAAAATGTAATCTAAATAGATTCCATTGCACATTTGCTTTAGTTTGTGAGCAGTAAGTGTTCCAAGCATATGTGAAAGTTATTGGGGATCTGTACACCAATAGCATTTAGGTAGTGACAGCAATAGTTCCTTATTTTATCATCACAAGGGTTTGCTATGAATTTATCTGTACATTTATATTTTAAGGTTGTTAAATGACATTTACCAGAATAACCTTTTGATTTCTGAGCACTGGTCAGACATGTTACTCCAAGTGCCATTCTGCTTACCATACTCCAAAGAAATGACTTATTTTATGTCCTTCGCTTTGAAAAAATTACATCGACTTTTTTATTCTCAGCATGTAAGCTGCAATGTGATTAGCGGGTAGTGCAGTTAATTTAAATATTTTCATATCACTTAAACACTTGTTATTAGGTATAATCACACCAAAACTAAAAGCATTCAGTACTGCTTCCCTGTCTTTAGCTTGTTTTCAAGTTGCTGCTGAGAAGATAGGTTTTTAAATGTTCTGTAATACAGAGCAGGTGGAGCTGAAATCCTCTTGATGGTGGATACTGTGCCTCAAATGCTGACATTCTCTAGTTCTCTTGTGAGAAGATTGGGCTAATGGGATCTTGATATCGTGAAACCTGTTATACTTCCAGAAATGTATGGAACTTTTCATAAATATGTTGCATTTTGATGTAATGCTCCCCTTTAAGCGTTACATTTTGTAAATCTATTTATAGGTGAGAATTTGTTAATGTTTTGTGATGATTTCATATGTTGCCCAACTTACATTTGAACAGTAAACTCTACATTTTCTTTGATATTGTAGCATTCACTGTTAATATACATATTCCACACTGGATTGCTGTAAATAATGGATAAATGTTTTATAAACATTTAACTGAACAATTGCAGGTGGCAAATGTGACAATTTTTCCCAAGTGATGAATTCCTTTTATCAGTTTACTTTTTCTCAACTGAAATGTGTTGCCAGCATACATTTGTTCAAAACCGCTTGATTAGCTTTATGTAGTGGTCATTCGTTGTAAACGTTGATCCAACAGACAACAAGTCAATAACCTAGTTTAGTCTCATTAAGGTATCGACTTGTTGTTTTCTTTTGAAGCAACACTTTTTACATATATTTTTTTTTATTTTCAGAATGCAATAAAACCATGTTCAAGTGTCCCCATGGTAAGTGTGAGTTGATCTTGTGGTCCTGTCTTTTCTTGAAATTGTGGCACTTGTTTTTAAAATGAGAATAATCAAAACAAGTTCCAGAATTCAAAGAATACAATCAGGGATGGATGACCACTCAAAACAGTTATGAAGTGGTCCAAGGTTAAATTCTTAATCTTACAAATGCAATTTATTTGGACCGTAATGTTTGGGCCCGTTTGTATGCATAATCCAGTGGTTACCTTTTCAAATATTATGTGCATGCTTACCTGACCTATTATTTTTATTTAAACAAATTGAAGTGTGGGGAAGTTGAATTCTGTTAGGAGTAGGTGATGTACCTTTTGTCACATCTACAGTGCCGTTAAGAGTTTACTGTGTCTTAAACGCTCCCAACATGGGTTTGCCTCTTTTTTTCACTCCAGGGCATGGCAGTGTGAATATCTTCATGCTTATGTGGCATGCAAAACAGGTTTACAGTTCATTTGTATTATATCAGAATTTCACTGTACATGTTTAAATGAATCCTTTTTCCAGTTACAAATGTTGACATTTGAATCCGGAATCTCCTGTTTTTAATTACTAGATGTACATAAAAAGGTACGAACATATTTTTGAAGCCATTGTCATTCCCTTGGTGTAGCAGAAGACTGACATTTTAATCATAGGCAAAAACATGTGCCCATCTTGTAACATCCTATTGGTTTTGGAAAAGTGTAAATTCTCTAAACAATAATGTATATAAACGTATGTATAAATTTTGTCTAATTAAAAGCCTGTTATTTTATATAAAACACATCGAAGAATTGAATACATAGCATTCTTTTTCTACTTCCAAAGGATAGCCTGGAAATGTGTGTTTGGCACATACAGAAGTTGGGTTTCATTTTTCAGTATGGTTTTTAGGTGGAAAAATGCTGTTCACTGATTTTCTTTCTATTTAAATTTTTTTTTAACAATGTTACAGTTTTGAATTGTTCAGGTTTGTTTTTTCCAGAATGTAAAAAGATGTTTCTTTTCTTGTTATTTAATTAGTAGCAGTCTGTAAATATGTTCTGTTAAAATGCTCTGGAATGTGTTGTAGAAGTTGTACTAGAACATTTAAAGCATTGTTTGAAAACCACTTTGTTTTGGTTATTTCTATTAAATTAGAAAAAACAAATTTGGAGTGCATTTCCTCTGCCTCATCTCATTGGACTGTAGAAAGTAAAGCGGTTGTGTTAATCATATGGAATATGTTGGGCATTTGGGTTGCTCAGAAGTTTAGCAAAAGACACAAGTACTCATTTTTACTCCTTTCTTTAGTGAGGTTTTGCTAAGCTTCCACAGCTGTTTGTACACAGTGCAAGCAGTTGGTGCCACCAATCCTTATAGGTGGATCTATGCTAAACTCGCAAATAAAACTTGCAAAGTCTTTTTTGTGGGGGTTTCGTAGCCACTGCCAAATGAAAACTCAAATATCAGGTCCTTTGGTATGTTACCTCTGTAAAAATGCATTCGTGCTAGTCACATGATTAGTCAGCATTGTATGGGCCTTCACCAGACAGCTACTATACACTTAAAATGTGTACTGAAAATAATACATATTCTCCCATAGGTTCAAGGGAAAAACTCATTGTATCCTCCACTGCTGATGCTTGCATCTTTTATGCCCCAGCATTCCTTTAAAAAAAAAAATCTACTTTCCTTTTACCATTTCCTATTTATTTCCCTACTTTTTCTAAAATGGATCATTAGTGTCCCAAATTGTGGGCAATAAATATTTTGGCAAATGGGTATAAATGAATACATAGCCTCCAAAACCACCATAAATACCTAATCTCCAGGCCAGTACATTTTCTCTTAAGATCATGCTTTACTTTAACAGGTTTTAGTAGAATTAATTTAATCATCACAAAGAGGTTTCTTATTGTTGGTAGGGGCATTATTTCAGTCACTGATGAACAGGCTTGCAACACAGACTGTGAATCCCTTCTGGTAAAATGTCTGCTCTCACCCTCCAATACTCACAGCTTATTGCTCATCTATCGACCCGCCGGATTACAATAGAAGCTTTGCGAAATCCCTAAATGACTCCAGCAGCCATCATGGTCTCCCACCTCAGTGCTATGGCATGTCAACATCTGATTCGACATGCCACAAAGCAAAGACCTGACCAGTACTGGACAACCTGGAAATCTTGCATTTAACAAATCTTATTTCTGGCCTAGCCTATTGGCCTTCTAGACCACTTAACGCTGTTAAAAAAAAAAAACCTGCTGCCCGGGTGGCCATAGTTTCCCCTCTGGTGCTCATGTTAATTTGAAAGGATATTTGTACCGTGCACATTCACCACCCCAGAGTGGTCCCCTGGCGCTCTGGCAAAAAGGAACAAGGGGGGTGAGTTAGTGGGAATAAACTGGAAAAGTGAAAGACAGCAGTGATGTGCTGTTGGCAGCCTCAGTCCGGTGGGTCAGTTGGCTGGGTTTGTGGTGTTTTACAGTCGGTAGTTGTGTGCTGTTTTGCAAGTCTGTGTGGTTTGTTTTGTTGCAGTGTATTGTAGTTTGTGCAGATTGTTGTGTTGTAGGCTTGTGGTTGTGTTTTGTTAGAGTATGAGAGGTGTATGAATAAGGGTGAAATTGTTAGTGGATTAGTTAATTGCCATTGCTGTCGGAGTGTGAGGTGCTAAATTTCCGTATTCTTTCCAGGTGGGGTGCGGGAGCATCTCTGCGTCTCTGTCCTGTTCTGGGCCATTAGATACTCTCAGTCCCTTTCACACATAACATACACTCACATTCATAACCTTACCCAAGTTCGGCCTTGGCCACCTACATGACCCCTGTCTGTATGCGGAGCAGGCAAGCGTTTGTGTGTCTCTTCAAATCTGGCTCAGAGAGCATTCCCAATCCAGTCAGTGTGCAGCATCGACTAGCCAAGGCTACTCCATCCATATGTGGCAGGTGGTTGGCATTCATCTTCTTATTCAGTTGTTTATGCAGGCAATAGCTCCCAGCCTCTTCGAAACGTGGCACATGCCAACGCTTGCAATTACGTCCAGGGACGGCACCTGCCTTCATTCACAACTCCATACAGTCAATGCCCGTGCCAATGTCCACAACTTAGTTCATGTGTGGCAAGTGCTAACATTCACACAATTCCATACAAGCATACCCGGCAGCAAATATGGGGCGGGTGAGGTTGTTGGCTGGTGTTGGCTAGGGATGCTGATTTCTGTCCTCATGGGTGTCGCTTGTGTCCTATTCGACTTGGCATTGTCTCTTGTTGTGGTAAGAATTTCTCTGGTCTGTTCTGGGTGTTGTCAGCATCATCCTAAATGTAGTCCTCCTTTCTTTGTGTTTTGCGTTTGGTTGTTTCGGTTTTTCAGTTTGAATCTGTGGTGTTGAAGAGCCAGGTTTTTAGTAATTTTCTGAATTATAGGTAGTCTTTGGTGTTTCTTAATTCTTTCGGGATGTTCCAGGTTTTTGCAGCTAAGTGGGAGAAGGAGGAGCCCCACGTTTTTTTAAGGTAGGGTTTTTGTTCCAGGCGGATTTCATTGCTTGATCTGAGGAGTTTTGTTGGCTTGTAGATTTTCTTATGTAGGAATTCAGCTCCTTGTCTGCTGATTGCCCTGTGTGTTATGGCTTCTGTATTTTGGATCTTTTGTAGTTTCTTCAGGAGGTATTCTGGTATCCCGAGATAGAGGCTGTTTGCATAGTCTATTCTTGACATGATGAGGGCGACGATTGTGAGTGTTTTGTGGGTGAAGGAGAGGAAAGTTAGGATTCTTCTTGTCGTGTGGAGGAGGAAGAAGCATTTAGAATGGATTGTGTCCTCCAACGTACTCCACATCTTTGACATGTAATGTCCACAGCTGTGCACTTCGGAAACTTTTTCAGCAGAGGGCGTCCTGCGTGGATGACGTCGGGCCGATGTCCCTCGAAGGCCTCCGTTGATGGCGACATCAACGGATGTTATAGGAGGCAAGGGGCCCACAGCCTCGGTTCTGTTTTTTCCGCAAATGTGTTGCTTCGTGAAACTCGGCTCACCTCGTGTGTTCATCGTTGAGATGTCTTTTTCTTCGACCCCTCCGACTCCGCTGTCTGGCTTAAAGACCTGCCGGGACTGCAAGTCCAAAAGGTCTATCACTGACCCGCATCGCATTTCTTTGTGGTGCTTGGGTGAGTCGCACGACACCGACAACTGCTCAAAATGCGAGTCGCTAACTGCCAAGGCCTTGCAGAAGGGGGAAGCTCCAGGTAGGTAGGGGTTCTAAGCCCTTTAAGTCCCGAAAGTCCAAGTCTAAAGGGGTATCCACCGACGATTCGAGGGGTGGCTCTCCGCGTTGGGTGGAGGCCCTGGGTTCTCGGTCCCGGAGTGGTTCTCACCATTCTTCTTCTTATTCGCGGCATTCATGGAAGTGGCGTCACCGGTCGCCTTCCCCGTCGTCCTCGGAGGAGGGAGCCGCGAGGAAAGTGGCATGCCCGACGAAGTCCTCGACTCCGGAGAAATGGGCTGCCCTTAATGAGCAAATGTTAGCGATATTTCTATTGCAGGGCATGGGTCTGGTCGCGCCTTCTAACGAAGCCAGACAGGATTGATCTCGTACCGTGCCTCGCATGCCTTCGGGCTCGCGTCCGCAACGCGTCTCGCATAGGGAACATTCGAGGTACCATTCGGACAAGGCTTTGGAGAGTCGAAAAAGACCTGCTTCTAGGGCTCCGTCCTCGTCCCTAGCGAGACCGGTGCTACCTACTAAGGACTAGATGCCGTTGTTGACTCGGTCGGCGCCGTGTCTGCCTGACTCAGACGTCGACGCTTTGCCATCTTATCAGCCCACGTCGCCGTCGGCACCAGTGAAGTTGACGCCGAAGCATTCGGCGCTCGCGACATCAAGGTTGTTGACGCTCTCGCCGTCAAAGCCTTCGACGCTCTCAGCGCCTTTGGGTATTTTTGCCCAAAATTTGCCATTGTAGTACCCCGATATGGTGGATCCTCCTAGGATGGCTACGGTGAAGTCTGTGAGGCCTGTTTTGGACTCCAGGCCCTGTTCTGTCACCAGGCCTGGATTTCAACTCCCTCTGGCTGACATATATGAAGAGGAAGAAAGGTCTGAGTTTGAGGACCCTCGTGAACTTGATGTAGCTCTACTTTTTTCTGGAGACAGTTGGAGGAGTTGAGGCAGACCCTCCATGATGCCAGTGGGTTGGACACTTCTCCGGAAGTGGAATTTGGTAGGCCTGAGCCTGGGGCTCATGCAGAGTCTTCATACAGGAGGCTCATGGCTAGGGTCTTGGAGTACCTGGGCTGGACCAGTCCCCCTGAAGACTTTGTGCAGGATGATCTAACTGACACCTTATGTCAAGGTCAGTCCTCAGACCCGATTATACCATTTCATCTCACATTACAGAAAAGGGTGGCAGCTGCTTGGCAGTCCCCGAAATCTCTTCTGGCTGTTAATAAATCTTTGACAAAGAAGTACCGCCCCTTCTGTTAGCGACCCCAGCTATTTATCTACTCACCCTACTCCCGAGAGTTTGGTGGTTCAGGTGGCTATGGCCACCTCGAGGCAGGCGGCATACCGTACCATCCTCCAGATAGGGACGACAAGCGCTTCGACGGTTGGGCCCGGAAGGTATTTTCTGCTGGGAGCATGGCCTTGAAATCAGCCAACTCCACTTGTGCCTTGGCAAGGTTCTCTCACACTCTGCAACTGTTTTTTAGCAGCCGAGCATATTCCCTAGGGGGAAGAAAGGGATGGGTTCATGGCTCTTGTGCAACGCTGCAAGGATGGCACGTGCTAATCCCTTCAGTCGGGTTTGGATACGGCCGACAGTGTTAGCCGATCCATGGGTGCGACCACGTTATATGCAGATTTGCGTGGTTGCGGAAGTCTGGTTTTGCTCCGGATGTGCAGGCCCGCCTGCTGAACATGCCCTTTGATGGCGCACATTTGTTTGGCAGCAAGGCTGACAATAGTCTTGAGAGGTTGCAGACCTCCAACTGCGGCTAAATCTTTAAGCGCAGCTGTGCCTCAAGCTCTGCCTTTTCATCCTAGGGGACAGCAATGGAGGGGAGGTTCTTTTTGTTACTACTCCTCCTTTGTTAGAAAGAGAGGGGCCGCCAGTCAAAGGGGCCAGCGAAAAACTACCTGTGTTGATTGGGGAAATCGTGGTGCCAAAGCAGCTCAGGCAGCTGCCTCTTTGCCTTCAGGCACTGCCGCAGCCACTTCCAAACAGTCATGAGGCCATGTCCCATGGTTCGCCGGTTGGGGGCAGACTGTCTCAGCATCTCGAAGAATGGCGAGTTATTACTTCAGATGCGTGGATTCTGGATACCATAGCCCACGGCTACTGCCTTGCCTTCCTTCAGCGGCCTCTCAACAATCCACCGGGGAAACTCTTTGAAGCTTCCGGATCCGCTCCTTGCGCAGGAAATCCTAACCCTGCTGGAGAAAGGCGCTATAGAACTGGTGCCTGTAGCAGAGAGGAACAAGGGATGGTATTCCCCTTATTTTTTGATTCCGAAGTAAGACTCGGGATTGAGACCCATCATGGACTTGCGTTGTTTGAACAAACTTCTCAGGAAGGACAAGTTCAAGATGGTTACTCTTTCTCAAGTCCTCCAGCCCCTTCAACTTCAGGATTGGTTGGTGTCTCTGGACCTACAGGATGCTTACTTTCATGTGCTGATTCTTCCCAAGCACAGAAGGTACCTGAGGTTTGCTGCTGGCGACTTGCACTTTCAGGTCCTGCCATTCGAATTGACCTCCGCCCGAGGGTCTTCACCAAGCTAGTGGTGGTGGTGGTGGTGGCAGCAGCGAGGGGGGTATTCATGTCTACCCCTACCTGCATGACTGGCTGATCCGGGTGTGCTCTGCCGAGCAAGCGTTGGATCGCCTCGGTCTCACCTGCCGCACCCTCCACAGGCTGGGCTTCTCCCTGAATTTCAAGAAGTCACATCTGACACCTTCCCAACAGCTCCAGTACATCAGGGCTGTGTTACACGTCATTGGGGGAAGTGCTCGCCTCCCAAGGTGAGGGCTCATCACATTGTGCAGATGGTGGACAAGTTTCAACATAACCAGAGTCTCCTGGCTTTCGAATTCTTAAGGTTGCTCGGCTTCATGGTATCCTGCATTTTTCTGGTGCCAGAGGCGAGGCTGCGGATGAGATCCCTGCAATGGGTTCTCAAGATGCAGTGGTCAGTTCTCGGGCAAGATGCCGGATCCCATTCAGATTCCACTCTCGGTCTCCCTGGATCTTCTGTGGTGGGCCAACGAAGGGAACCTGATGTGGGGGGGAACCGTTTTGGCAACCATGGCAGGAGGTGACTGTAATGACGGATGCTTCCCTCACAGGATGGGGTGTTCATGCAAACGATTTGACAGCCAGCGGTCGTTGGTCTCCGTCGGAGTCAAAACTCCACATCAATCTGTTAGAGATGAGGGCCATCAGGCTAGCCATGAAGGCTATACTGCCTTCTGTACGGGGGAAGAATGTCCTGATCATGACGGACAACACAGTGGCCATGCATTACCTCAACAAAAAAGGGGCGTGGGGGGTAGGTTCACTCCCATTGTGCAGAGAGGCAATGCAGCTCTGGTTCTGGGCAATCCAGCAGGGAATTTCGATCCCTGCAGTTCATCTGGCCGGAGACGAAAATGCGGCAGCGGACGCTCTGAGCAGGCAGAGCACGATCTCTCACGAGCGGGAGTTGGCTCAGGAAGTCCTTCAGGAGATCTTGGCCCTTTGGGGAACCCCGCAAGTGGATCTCTTCACCACCAGTGTCAACCGGAGGTGCGAGAGATTTTGCTCGAGGGAATTTCCTCCAAGCGGAGCCTTAGGAGACGCCTTCGTGGTGGATTGATCATTCCCACTGCTGTACGTGTTTCCTCCAGTCCCCATCATTCCTCAAGTGTTGCAGAGGTTACGGAGGTTCGGTTCCCACATGATCCTCATTGCTCTGGAATGGGCCAGGAGAGCATGGTACCTGAACCTTCTAGAAATGTCCATCTGCCCTCCACGCCGTCTCCCTACCGAGAGGATCTGCTTTCGCGCGATGTGGATCAGGTTCTTCATCTAGAGGTCAAGCCTTCCAACCTTCACGCTTGGTATCTGAAAGGTTGAGGTATAAGGATTGGGACCTCCCGGATGACGTGATGGAGGTGTTGCTTTCGGCCAGGCGGCCTGCAACAAAATCCCTGTACCGTTGCCGTAAGTTCTGCGACTGGTGCAGAGGTCACAATGTTGATCCTTTTCAGTGCTCCATTCCTATGGTTTTGTCTTTCTTACTTTCTTTGGGCCACATGGGCCTTCAAGTTTGTACCTTTAAGGGTTACCTGGCGGCGGTGTCCATCTTTAAGCGCTCGTCTGAAGAATGTTCTTACTTTAAGATTCCTTTGATTTCTATGTTTCTTCAAGGACTGACTAATGTATTCCTGCCGTCCCGTTTCCAGGTGCCGGTTTAGGATTTGAATTTGGTTTTGAAATTTCCTATGGGTGCTCCGTTTGAACCTTTGCACTCCTGTCCTTTTGAGACTACTGTCCTTCAAGACAGTTCTTGGTGGCGGTCACTTCCGCTCGCAGCGTGAGTGCATAGTCCCTCTTTTCTACCTAAGGTAGTATCTGAATAGCATTTGAGTCAAAAGGTGGTTCTTCCATCTTTCTACCCTCCTCCTTATCCTGGTAAGGAAGAGGGGCGGCTCCATCGGTTGGATCCTAGGAGAGCTCTGAGCTTTTACATTTCTAGGATGTCCAGGGTCAGAGTGGACGATCAACTCTTTGTAGGATATGCTGGATACCGATTGGGTCAAACAGACCTTGTCCAGGTGGATTATCCTCACCATTACGGAGCGTTCCCAATTGGCGGGTAAGGACCCTCCTGATGGGTTGTGAGCTCATTCCACTAGGGGTGTGACTACTTCTACAGCCCTCCAGCGGGGGGTTCCTATTAGGAATATTTGTGATGCAGCCACATGGGCTTCAAATCGCACCTTTGTTAAACATTACTCCCTGGATACAATTCATGGTCAGGATATGGCCTTTGGAAAGGCGGTTCTTTATTCCACAATCTGATTGGGTACTCTAAATTCTTTTCCCTCAATTTACTGGTACTGATTTGGGAGTCTGTCAAAGATGTGGAATACGTTGGAGGACACAATCCATTCAAAGAACAAGTTACTTACCAACTGGTAACGTTCTTTCGACTGGATGTTCTTCCAATGTATTCCACATCGCCCTCCCAGCCTGCCCCCTTGAGAATTTCCTATGCAGCTTACGTTTCCGCAAGGCTATGTGCAGTCAAGCAGGCATGAAACTGGTGCCACACGTTATGGTGGAAAAAACTTAAACTGAGGCTGCGTGTGCCCTTGCGTCCCATTTATAACATCCGGTGACGTTGCCCTCAACGGAGGCCTTCGAGGGACATTGACTGACGTCATCGACGCAGGACGCCCTCTGCTGAAAAAGTTCCGAAGTGCACAGCTGTGGACATTACATGTCAAAGATGTGGAATAAGTTGGCGGAACATCCAGTCGAAAGAACGTTACCAGTTGGTAAGTAACTTGTTGTTCTTGATGATTGCATATATTTGTGGTTCTAAGGTTAGGGTGTTGTCCATCAGGACTCCCAGATTTTTTACTACCTTAGATGGTGTTGGTGCGGTTCCCATTTACGTTGGCTATGGAATGTAGGTGGTGGTCTCTTGGTTTTTGGATATAATCATGATTTCCGTCTTTCATGGGTTGATTTTCAAGTTGTTGGCATTCGTCCAGTTAAAGACTTCTTTTAGACACTCGATTAGGGTTGAGTGATCGGCTTGATTGTTTTCGATTTTGTAGATTTTAGTCATCTGCATAGTTGTAGCATGTAATGTTGTATTTTTTGAAGATTCTTATTACTGGAGTCTGGTAGATGTTGAAGTACAGTGGTGATGGTGAGGACCCTTGTGGTACTCCAGTCGTTAACTCGTGGGGTGAATTTGAAGGGTTTATCCATACGGTTTCTGTTCTTTCTGCTAGGAATGATTTAATCCACAGTAGTGCCATGTCCGTTATGCCTATGTCTTCTAGTCTTTTGGTTAGGGTGTCATGGCTAACTGTGTCGAAGGCTGCGTAGAGGTCGAGCAGAATCAGGGCTGAGGTTGTGTTTGAGTCGTGTTAGTTTTTAGGTCGTCCCAGATGGATCGCAGTGCTGTTTCTGTTCCTCTTTCTGGTCTGAAACCGACTTGTGCTTGGTCTAGCAGGTGGTGTTTTTCTACGTGTTCTTGGGTTAATTTGTATATGTAGGTTTCAAGGAGTTTTGCTGGGTAGTGTATGTTTGAAATCAGCCTGTAGTTGGAGAGGTCTTCTACGTTGCCACTTGTGTTTTTTTAAAAGCGGTTTGATATATGCTGACTTGAAGGTTTTTGGTACAGTTCCTGTTGCTAGTGAAAGATTTAGGAGGTTTCTGTAATATTCTGATGGCGTTCCTTGTGCGGGGATTGATTTGTAGATGTCAGGGGGGCAGGGATCCATGGATAATATTGCTTTCTTGCAGTTTTTTTTTACTAACAAAGACGAATGCCTCTGTTGATATTTCAGGAAAGATTTGGAGTTTGTGCTGTGGCTCTGTGTTGGGTCCGGTTGGTTGAATGTTGTG
Source organism: Ambystoma mexicanum (assembly GCF_040938575.1). Lineage (NCBI taxonomy): Eukaryota > Metazoa > Chordata > Amphibia > Caudata > Ambystomatidae > Ambystoma > Ambystoma mexicanum. Next base: position 105,622,022 of record NC_090938.1, on the reverse strand, counting down.
GTTGGTCTGTTTTGTATGATTTGTCGGATATTGTTGATTTCGTTCTTGAAGTTGTCTGCCAGGTCGTTGCAAAGTTTCTATGACGGGTTTGGGGTTTTGTCACAGCCTGGTGGGTTGCTAATTTCTTAAATGATGTTGAACATTTCTTTTTGTGTGTTGGTGGCATTGGTTATTCTGTCATCATGCCTTCTCGTTGCCTTTTGTATTTCCTTCTTGTATGTGCGGAATTGTTTCTGGAACAGTATTATTTTTGGTCTGGGTTTTATTCTTTCCTCCATTCCAGTTCCATCTTCTTGTCCTTTTTCATGGTGCTTGGTAGTGGGGTGAACCATTTTGCCATTGCTATTTTTTTTTTGATGGGGTGAATGGTTTTTCCGGTGCGATCTTATTGTATCAGCAATCCATTTGTGTAGTAGCTCTGCATTCCCGTCTAGGTCCGCCAGCTGTAGTTCTATAGTTGAGGGTTTGGTCATCTCCAGTTGTTCGAATGAGTTGCTTGCTTTGACGCTTTTCCAGTTTTTTTTTGGTGGTTGTGAGTTTGGGTTTGGATGGGTTGGATGCAGATTTGAGTTGGTAGTCTGATCACAAATGGGATGATGAGATGGTCGCTCCACAGTATTTGTATCGTTGGTGCCGTGGTGCTAAGTTTTTCCTTGGTGAAGATTGAGTCAAGGGTGTGTCCTGCCGAGTGTGTTGCCCCTTTGACCAGCTGTCGTAGTTTCATGGTTGTAAGTTGTCCAATCAGATGATTAGAGGTTTGTGCATGATGGCTATGTTAGTGATGGCTTCTATGAAGTTATTGACGAAGGTTGCATTGTATGTCTATGGTCTGTACACCAGGATGAATGTGATGTTGGTTTTTAGGATTTGCTGATAGATGTATGACCATGGTTTCACAGTTGGTGATGCTGAGAGGTTAATCTGTTTTTATTTTCAGGTGTCCTTTGAATGCTATTGCGAGGCCTCCTCCTTTTTTATTTTTTCTGTTTACTTGAAGGCATTTAAAGTTGTTTGGGAGGCAGCTTTGGAGTGTGATTTTTGTAGTTGTCATCCAGACATGTTTCTGTGATGAATAGGATGTCAATGCTGTTGTCATTGAGTAGGTCGAAGATCTGAGTGTTTTGACATGGATCTTGCGTTTATTAGATTGCAGTGGAGTTTAGATATGTAGTTTTGTTTGGGCTTTATTGTTGGTGTTGTCTTCTGATCGGTGTTGTTTCCTTTCTGGTCTATCTCTAGTTGAGGTGTTGGTACATTTGCATCTGTGCCGTCGAAAAATTCTTCTAGCTTCGGTCTTGGGTTTTTGTTTTCATCGGGCTCTTCTTCCAAGGATTGTGGGTGTCAAGTGGAAGTTCCTCTTGTCTTGGTGATGTAAGGTGGTGTTGCGTGGATTATGTTTTTTTTGTTTCTGGTGTTGTCTGTCCTCCTTCTGCGTGGTTGTTTGGTTGTCTGTTGCTGATTCTAGTGTTGGGTTGGTTCGTTCTGATGACCGGTTGTTTGCGAGGTATGGAGTTACGCAGAGGGATATGTCTCTTCTCTCAGCGTAGGTTAGGTGTTCGTTTCTGTCTGTGGGAGTGTGTTCTGCAGATGTGAGTCTTTGTTGCTGTTCTGGTGTTTTTGTTTTTTCTTTGCTTTTCCTTTCTCTTGGTATAGGTCGTTTGCGTGGCATTTTATGCTTTTTGATGCAGAGTTGATTATTATTTTTTTTTTGTTTAGTCTGGCTGTCTTGTGGTGTAGTACTGGGTGTAGAGAATTGTATGCTACAAGTTTGGGTTCTGTCTGTAGTTGGTGTTGTCAGCTGGTGTTGCCGGCTAGTTCAGTCGTGGTCTTGAGTGAGGTAGGGGAGGTAGTTAGGGTTATATTGTTGGGTGTTATCGGTGGCTGTCCTTAATTCACTGCGGTGAGCTATCTATGTGGGGTTAAGAAGGATAGCTACTAACTACAGAATTGTCCTAATGGGCCTAACTATGAATCACTGTCTCATTTTATGAGGCGTAATCAGCCAGTGTTTTCCAGCATGGGGTCTGGCATGGATTCACATGCTCATGAATATTCCTCGTCGTCAGGCTGGGAATCCTCGGTAAAGAAAAAATCAGTATCAGTTTCGTTTCTGATCTGTCTTTCTTAGTAGTAACCAATCACTGATCTCTGGGTCATACTGCCCCCAGCCAATGACTGCCCTCTCCCTAAGCCCCGCCCCTGGCAGCCACCCTCAGATTTTTACCGCACACTCAAGTGTTGGGAGTCCGCGTGCTTTAGCTCTTGAGGATTTTTTGTTGCGTTTTCACGCTTTTTCAGGAGATTTTCTCATTTTTTCGGTTTAATCGAGCCTCAAGCTCCACCGTTTCTACTTCCGACAGCGGGGACCCATTTCGGAATTCTTCTACGCCCCTCAAGGGTGAAGTTTTCGTCGAGTTTACACTTCTTGGAGGATTCCGGAAGATCTGCGGCCTACCTCAACGGACATGGCCCAGGACAAAGGAAGCTCGATGCTCGGATCCAAGCTGTTCAGGTGCTGCCCTGGATGCGGATTGCAAAACGTTTTCAAGGAGGACGAGCATTCGCAATGTCTCTACTGCCTTCATGAGGACACGATGCACGTGGAGAAGGACTGTGCGTTCTGCAAGAACCTTTCGGAACGGACCAAACAAGATCGTCGTTCCCGCCTCGCCGCCTGGCTAGAGAAGGGCACAGCAGGTGATAAGGCGCAGAAAAAGTCTGAGCGGGCTTCTAAGTCCTGTGAGGGCGCCCCGGCGACAGCGGCCCAACAGAAGGTCAAGCACTGCGAGTCCGCGGGCACCGGGAGCGCCGAAAGGTCGGGCTCGTCGGCTGCCAGGCAGGACGCTACTTCCCCGGCACGTTCGACCACGAGCCAGCGCTCTGGTTCGGGGAAGAGGAAGTCCGAGAACCCGGGTAAGCCGCTGGAGCGGACCCAGTCGATCTCGAAAGGCGAGCGAGGCGCTGACCCTCCCCCCAAGGCGAAGGCCCAGGACGCACCTAAGGTGGTGAGGGCTTTGATCCAGCCGGCAAAGCCTCTATCGAAGTGGTCGCTGCGACCCTGGCGAAGCCGGCTGAGACTACGCCAGTGGAAACGGCCTCTGGGCCCAGAGTATCCCTGCCACCTCAGAGGGAATCCTCTTTCCAGCCCATCGTTAAGACCCCCATGAAATCCCTGGCGGAAAAAGAGGGGGAGGGCCCGGTGGCCATTACAGACTCGGAATCAGCCTCTGAGGAGGAGCTGGTGGAAACCGAGAAGGGCCTCAACGAGAGGTCCATAGGCCTCAACGAGAGGTCCATAGGCCTCAACGAGAGGTCCATAGGCCTCAACGAGAGGTCCGATCCCAGGGGGCGGTCCCTGCTGACGTGATCGAAGATAGCGACGATGACGACTAAGAGGGCCCAGTGGAGCGGCCATCCCATCCGTCGCAGCCATTACCCGAGCCCCAGGATAGCTCGGCGGTCATTTTGTTGGCAATCCAATCCTTATGTGCCGAGATAAGGACGAGATTACCACGGACCCCGACGGAGGATCCAGCACCAGGCCCGTCGGGACGCCCTCCGAACAAGCAGAGGAGAGTCCACCCCGCTCCGCCCCTTCGTGCCTGCGAGACCTGTGGACCCTGCATCCCCCTCGCTGGACCCCAGAGAGGATACGGCGACGGATACAGCGACGGGGACGGTCGATGACGGGCCCGATGACACAGCAGACATCCCGTCATCACCCCCCCACTCCCGCGGGCTTCTCCAGCCGACGAACTTGGCTCTTTCCACGCCATGATAACCAGGGCATCCGAGCTCTTCCAGCTCTGCCCTGAAGAACAAAAGAAGGAAGGGTTTCTGTACCAACGACGAGAGGCCAAGAGGAAGACGGTCCTCGCGGTGCCTTTGCTCGACATCTGGGATGAGGGGCTTGCTGTCCTCAAGAACCCTTCCACGACACCCGCCAAGAGGGACAGGTACGAGAAGAAGTACCGAGTCCCCAATGCCGCCCCCTTGTGCCTCAGGGCCCAGGCCACACCAGACTGTCGTCTCGGCAGCAGCTAAGAAGGTAGCGGGTGCGGCGGCTTCCACTTCCCCGCCGGACAGCGATGGCAAGAAGTTGGACTTGATGGGACGACGAGTCATCTCGTCGGCGGCGACGATGATTAAGGCGGCCAATGCCTTGGCGACCGTGGCCCGCTACGACAGGGAGCTCTGGTTCAGGATAGCTCCCCTGCTAGACTTCCTGCCTGACGACAAGAGGACGGAGGCCCTAGAAATTCTGCAGGAAGGCGAGGTGGCGTCGGATCATGCCATAACGGTGGCAACGGACATTGCCGATACCGGATTTCGCCAACTGGGCAACGGAGTTTGCCTCTGACGACGAGGATGGCTCAAGGCGACTGACTTTCGCCAGGACGTCCAGACCAGAGTGTTGGAGATGCCGTTCAACGGCAACAACCTTATTGTTAAGGCGGTGGACGAGTCTCTACAGGCCATCAAGACCGACTCGGAGACGGCCCGGGCCCTAGGGGCTCCGGAAGCAGACAGGGTGCCTCCAAAGGATCCAGCGGTGGCTCCTCCACTTACCGCCAGGAGGCCTACAGAGGTCGTGGCAAGCAAGGGGGAATCCCGCCGTCGTCGCCAAGGAGGCCAAGGCGGCAATGCCGCCTCCAAGCAAGATTGACCCGGCCGTGTTGTCGGGCCCCCACCGAAGCACCCCGGTGGGAGGCCGGCTGACGTAGTTCGTCAGCGTGTGGGAGTCCATCTCCACCGACCGTTGGGTGCTGGACACCCTGGCCAACGGGCACTCGCTGGAATTCCAAAAGAAGTGCCCTCGCATTCCTCCCGTGGCCAGGAAGGAGAATCACGTCCCTCAACTGCTGTTGGAGGTAAGGGCGATGCTCAAGAAAGGTGCCATCAAGCTCGTCCCCAGGAGGCTCCGGGGCTCCGTAGAGTACTCAACGTACATCCTCGTCAGAAAGAAAACAGGCGGTTGGCGCCCCATCCTGGACCTGCGTCGGTTAAACAAATACATCAAGGCGCAGAAATTCAGGATGGTCACCCTCCAGCACGTGCTGGGACAGCTGGAGGAAGGCGACTTCCTATCGTCGTCGGACCTGGAGGATGCTTACTTCCCCATTCTGAAAAGGCACAGGAAGTTCCTCAGGTTTGTGGTTCAGGGACGCCACTACCAATTCAGAACCCTACCGTTTGGATTAAAGTCGGCACCCAGGGTTTTCACCAAGTGCATGGCACCGGTGGCGGCGTGGCTGCGCCTGCAGGGGATCCACGTCTACCCCTACCTGGACGACTGGCTAATCCGGGCAAGGACAAGGGAACTCACTGTCGAACACACGGCGAGGACCGTCCGGTTGCTCACGGAGCTGGGGTTCGCCATCAACTACCCCAAATCCCACCTGGTTCCATCGCAAGTAGCGCTGTTTCTGGGAGCGAAGCTCGATACGGTGGGGCAATTGGCCTCCCCTTCAGAGGAGAAGACGAAGGCCATCCTGGGCAAGGTGCGGCGCCTGTTAGCCACGGACGTGGCCAGTGTGAGGTCCATCAAGTCCCTTCTCGGGATGATGTCCTCATGCATCTATCTTGTACCCCTTTGCAGACTTAGGATGCGTCCGCTACAGGAGTTCCTCGATGCCCGCTGGTTTCAGATGATGGGCTGCTTCGAGGACAGGATCCCTCTTGACGAGGAATTCCGTCGGACGATCCTATGGTGGGGCACCCATGCTCACCTCATTACGGGCACGGACTTTCAAACCCTGGCGTTGCAGGAGACGGTGACGGCCGACGCATCTCTGGAGGGATGGGGGCCCACAACGGAGATCTCCACGCGAGAGGCCTTTGGCTCCCGGAGGAGAGGTCTCTCCACATCAACATTCTGGAGCTCCGAGCAGTGTTCAGGGCTCTCAAGTCGTTCCGTCCCTCAAGGAAAAGGTGGTGAGGATCTTCACAGACAACACCACCACAATGTTCTACATACGGAAGCAAGGGGGCACCAGATCCCCAGCCCTATCCAAGGAGGCCCAGTATCTGTGGCACTGGGCCGTCGCCCAGGGGATGTTTCTGGTTCCCTTCCACTTGGCAGGAATAAAAAACACCATTGCCGACTCACTCAGCAGGGAGCTGCGCTCGTGCCACGAGTGGGAACTGCGCCAGGATCAAGTGGATCGGCTCGTCCAACGATGGGGCAAACCCCAGATCGACCTGTTGGCGACGAACTCCAAGTGCCAGAGATTCGCCAGCAGGTTCCCACAGCCGAGGAGCATGGGCGATGCTTTCTCGTTCCCCTGGGACAGCCTGTTTCTATACGCGTTCCCTCCGTTGCTGCTCTGCCTCATCAACCAGCTCAAGAAGTCCAGGTGCAGGATGATCCTCGTCGCACTGGCTTGGCCGAGGCAGATCTGGTTCCCGGACCTTCTGGACTTGTCAACGTCCCCATCAGTCAAGCTGCCGGCGGACGCGGATCTTCTCTCCAGAGTAGGAGGCGCCATTCTCTATCACGACCCACAGTCGCTGAACTTGCAGGCCTGGCCCCTGCAGCACTAGAGTTTGGAGGGTAGGATATACCGGTTGATTGCAGAGAGGTTCTTGCGAAGGCCAGGGCATCCTCAACTCACGTGCTACGGACACAAATGGAAGAGGTTCTCTGTCTGGTGCCGTGCACAGAAGATTAACCCTCTGCGGATTATGGCCCCTCAAATACTGCGGGACCTACTGTCGCTGGCCAAAGCTGGACTGGCTCACGCCTCCATCAAAATACATCTGGCTGCCATCTCCCGATATACCAGGACTACGGGACGGGCGTCCTTGTGGTCTCATCGCCTGGTGAAGGAATTTATGAAAGGACTATTCCGATCGTTCCTGCCGGTGAAGGCTCATGCCCCGGCGTGGGAGCTTAATGTGGTGCTGACCAGGCTCATGGTAGCCCCATTCGAGCCTATGCATTCGGCACCTTTGAAGTTCCTGTCATGGAAGACCGCGTTCCTGGTGGCCATCACCTCCGCACGACGAGTGGGAGAGATCCAGGCCCTATCTTGCAAGCCTCCATACTTGACTTTTCATGACACGAGGGTGGTGCTGAGGACGCACCCCTCCTTCATGCCCAAGGTGCCGTCGGACTTCCACCTCAACGAGCCCTTGGCGTTACCAGTTTTCTTCCCGTCGCCATCGACTCCGGCTGAGAGAGCTCTGCACTCGCTGGATGTAGCTAGAGCGCTGAAGTTCTACGTGGACCGCACAAAGAGTTTTCGGAAGACATCACAACTGTTTGTGAAACTTTGGGTCTGTGAATCAAGGGAAGGCTCTCTTGAAGACTTTCATTTCCAGATGACCCTCCGGCTGCATCATGCACTGTCACCGGTTGGCAAACCGACCGCTGCCCGGCCGTCCGAGAGCCCATTCGACCAGAGCGATCGCTGCTACCACGGCGTTCCTGTCTGGTGTGCCCCTGCTGGACATCTGCAGGGCTGCTACGTGGAGGTCGACGCACACCTTCACAAGATTCTACTGCGTCGATCGGGACTCCAGGGAGGAGTCCAGGGTCTGCCAAGCAGTACTGCGCAACCTGTTTGCCTAAGGTGAGCCTGGTGAGGAGGTAAGAATTGCTTAATGTTGAGCCTTTGCGACCTCCCGTGGTTGTGCATGTGTATACTGCTATGTATTCTTTTATTCATGAGCATGTGAATCCATGCCAGACCCCATGCTGGAGAAGGAACAAGTTACTTACGTGTAACTGTTGTTCTCCAGCATGGGTCTGGCATGGATTCACATGCTTACCCTCCCACCTACTCCTCTGCGGCTCTTCACTTGGTCATACTGCCTCTTGGCGTGCTACCAAATCTGAGGATGGCTGCCAGGGGCGGGGCTTAGGGAGAGGGCAGTCATTGGCTGGGGGCAGTATGACCCAGAGATCAGTGATTGGTTACTACTAAGAAAGACAGATCAGAAACGAAACTGATACTGATTTTTTCTTTACCTAGGATTCCCAGCCTGACGGGAAATATTCATGAGCATGTGAATCCATGCCAGACCCATGCTGGAGAACAACAGTTACAGGTAAGTAACTTGTTCCATTTCTGTCTCACGCTACAGTAATGCTCTCTAGGTGTGAGTTTGTCAGTCACATTTGAGCGTCCTGTATAGTGGGACAGAGGCCTATAAACATCAGTGCAATTTGAAGTAGGGCACTGTTAGATTTGAGCGTCCTGTATAGTGGGAGAGAGGCCTATGCCTGACAGATCAAATGGGTGCAGTGCTAAACACAGTTAGGTTTGAGAGACAGGTGACCAAAAAATTACTATACTAAACATAGCTAGTTTTTAGACACAGGTGACCAAAAGATTACAATATTAAACACAGCAAGATTTGGGAGTCCTGTATAGTGGGAGAGAGGCCTGCGCCTAACAGGTCAAATGGGTGTTTTACTAAACACAGCTATGTTTGAGGTACAGGTGACCAAAATTACTATACTAAACATAGCTAGTTTTTAAACACAGGTGACCAAAAGATTACAATATTAAACACAGCAAGATTTGGGAGTCCTGTATAGTGGGAGAGAGACCTGCGCCTAACGGGTCAAATGGGTGTTTTACTAAACACAGCTATGTTTGAGATACAGGTGACCAAAATTACTATACTAAACACAGCTAGATTTTAGACACAGGTGACCAGAAGATTACAGTCTTCAACACAGCAAGATTTGAGAGTCCTGCACAGTGGGAGAAAGGCCTACAGTCAACAATGCAAATTGAATACCAGACAGTGCAGTTTGAAATAGGACGCAGCTAAATATGAGAGTCCTGTGAAGTGGGAGAAGGGCCGACGGTCAATAGACCAACTGGGTACAGTACCAAACAGATTTTACCGTGTTGGAGAGAGGGAGGCATTGGGAAATATTCAGTGATTTATATAGGTTTGATAGGCGTCAGGGCTTCTAGGGTAGAGTAATTGCTCTACTCCTCACCCAGGCCGCTCCTACTGTCCACGTCCAAGTCGTTGCTGATTGACGGCTGGCCACTTGCTTCCCCTGCGGACACCTGCACACACGATCTGGAGCTGCCTCTGTTGGAGCCGCCCGCTGCCTTGGGGCCTTTAGCCGTGGGTAATGGCTTGTGTACTGACCTATCACGGGTAGAGGGAGGGGAACCAAGCCCGGAAGAGAAAGGAGATTGCCTCGCTGCACGCGGGTGCAGGGGAAGCAAAGGTAGATTTATCACTGCAAAATGTGAGACCTAGGGGGTCACAGGCACCCAATCTCACCTGGCCAGGCCCTAGGAGGAAAGCGCTGTGCACTAGCAGTGCCGGCGGCTAGGCCTGCAAGGTTAGGATCATGTAGCCCATCACCAGTGGACAGAGGGCCGGAGGCCGGAGGCGGGAGGAGGGAGGGGAACCAAGCCCGGAAGAGAAGGGAGATTGACTCGCTGCACACGGGTGCAGGGGAAGCAAAACTAGATTTCTTGCAGCAAAATGTGAGGCCCAGTGGGTCACAGGCACCCAATCTCTTTACTATGTCCTGGTAGCCCAGAGGATTAGATTTAAATCCTTGTCTGGTTCTCCGGGCGGTCTATAGCCAGGGAGATGATCATCTCCAGGATTCTGCCCCTATGTTCCTGGATGGACTCTGGGCTCCTGTAATGCTGATCTAGTGGCGATTCCAAAAATCTGGTTCTCAAGAATAGTTGGAGGCCACACGTTCACCTTCGCTATATGTACATTATGGAATGACATGCCGCTTGCCCTCAGGTGCACAGAGAATCGGCTCAAATTTCAACAGTCCTTGAAGACTTATGTTTTAGGTGTCAGTTGTTTTAGCCTTGCAGTGGAGTCCTCGTGCCAAGATGTCCTTGGGTGAACGTGGCTGCTACAAATTTGGCTAACCTAACACAGCCAGTCTCTGGGCCAACCCACGCTGCTGGTAACACCCTAGATGCAATATTTGATTCACCAGACCTACTCACAACACTACCACCATGCCCGCTTGTCTGACCACTTCCATCCTCTTCAACCTCTTCTGTGGACCCACCCACCCCTCCATCTGCTCCGGGGCCACTGACCCCAACCCCGCCTCTGGAGGCATATCAAAGTGACTCCTGATTTAGCAGAAACTATACTTGCCTCCCTGACCTCCACTCCCCTCTGTTCGGGTCAGATCACAATCTCTAACTTCGATCACTGGCTTTCAGAAGCACTCGGCTCCCTCTCCCCATCAGATCTTTCTCTAACAGACAAGACCATTCTCCCAGATGGTTCACCCCAGCGCTTAAACTGAAAACCTTGAACCATATCCTGGAGCGTGGATGGCGTGCAGACCCATAGTCATCCAGCAGAATGGTCTATGCCTCCCAGCTCAAGGGTTTTCGTGCAGAAATACGCAAAGCCAAAAAGATCCTACTTTTAGAACAGAATCTCCAAAGCCCCGCCCCATAGATGGTACTCATCGAGCTCTTCTTGGATTTAAACACCCCTGCCTTAACCAACACTCCCTGCTACACCCAATCCCTAGGTGAGTCCCTCTCAAACCACTTCCACAACATAGTCCAAAAGAGACATAATTCCATCCTCTCTAAAATGTCACTACTCTCCCACCCATCTTGCCCACATCAGAAACACCTACCATCCCCAGCTCTTCTCTACCTTCTCACCTCGGCTGGGCCTCAGGATCCCCTGGGCACCCTACCCCCTCGCTGCTAAAAGAAATCTTGACAGCCGTCTTTGCCAGCACAATTTAAGACCCACTATTTATTTACGTTTGCATTTAAAAAGTGCACAGAACCCTTGGGCATTGATGTGCTGTTAACTGGAACCCTCACCAGAGGTGGATGTGGGGAGTAGGCATAGGGAGGGGTAGAGAGGAAGGAGGGGAGTCAATTGAAAAGTAAGGTTTTTAGTTTCTTTCTGAATGGCCAGTTGAACTTTTTTAGTTGCTTTCTGAATGGCCAGTTGAACCTTTCAACACGCAGGTGAAGTGGGAGTGTGTACAAGAGATGGGCGGCGGTAGAAGGGAAGCTTGGTCCCCTAGCTCTTGTGTGCTTGAATCGTGGTGTGGTCAGTCGGTTGTTGTGGATGTATTTCTTGGGTCTGGTGGAGGTAGTTTGATGAATTCTCTGTGAGAGGTAGGATGGAGCAGTGTTTGAAAGGCATCTGTGGGTGATTGAGAGAATTCTGAAGTTAATCTGTTAATGCACAGGTATCCAGTGTGCAAATCTTCTATGGTCTGATACATGGTCACGTTTGGCGAGGTTCATGAATTGTCTGTAGTTTGAGGTTGTGCTCAGAAGTGCCGGCAAACGGAGAATTGCAGTAGTCAAGCCGGGAACTGATGACTGCTATGGTTAGGCGGTCTTGTGTGGGAAGAGTAAAGTTTTGCGTTGCAGTTTTGTAATGTAAGCTGCTGATGAAGCAATTGCATTGACCTGACTGGTCATGTTGAGGCTGAAGGCAAGGCAAGTTTTAAGGGTGGAAAAAACAGGGATGGTGAAGACTCCTCAAGAATACCTTCCTCGACCCGACCAACTACAGACCCATCTCAAGCAACCACTATATGGCTAAATTAGCGTACAGAGCAGCATTCTTAAAACGATGCCTCTTCTCTGAATCAAACAAGATCCTCGACTCAATATGGCTTTAGACCTTTGAGGAACTGAATCCTGCCTGGTATCTATCTGGGACAACCATAAGACAGTTGGATGTTTGTGCCGTCCTAATCCTACTTGACCTCTCGGCAGCGTTTAACACAATCGACCACTCATCCTCACCCATACTATCGGGGATTTCAGCTCTGAAATGGATATTCCCCCTTCCTCTCCAACACATCTCAAATAGTACACATGTCTCCGTTCTCCACTGCTCCCCACCCAGTCGCCCACGCAGTGCTGCAGGATTCTGCTCTCACTGCTCCTCTTTAGCCTCGACCTAAGCCAGCTGCCCGCATTCATTCGATCCCATGGCCTATCGTGCTACAATAATGCAGACGACCCCAAAATCCTCTTCAAAATCCCAAACGGCACTGTGTCGACCTCCCTTGATCTTGCAACCTCCCTCTCCGAGATTGTATGCTGGGTGACTGCCAACCACCTCCTACTCAATTCAGGCAAAACTGAGGTCTTGCTGTGTGGGGGAAGTAGACCCTCTCAACCCACCCCCTTAGCTGCTCCCCCTAGGCCCGCCTCCAACACAGTAAAAAGAATCTTGGTTGCTTTATGGACGCAGACTTAGCTCTGTGGTAAAATGCTGTTACCTACATATGTGTCCTATGCTGCCTTTTTCTTTATCTGACCTTCCTACAGTCTCTGATCATTGCTATCAACTTTTTCATGTGTAGACTTCGCTAATGCCCTGTAGTTAGGGGTCCCCCGCATTGCAGCTAAGAAAATTCCAACGAGTACAAAACAATGCTGCTGGGTTCCTCCTATCCCCCAAGCCCCAGATAACTCATCTCCTTGCCCTCTGTCTCCTTCACAGACTTCGGGTTGGATGGCGATTCTCCTTTAAGCCGGTATGCTTCACCCATCAAGCTTTTTACAACAAAGGACCGGAAATACCTGCAGCGTAAATTCAGATGCTATGGGCCTAAGAAACCTCATCAGAGACTGCACTTCTCGTCATTCCAGTGACGAAATCAACCTGTATGGAGGTGTGGGGGGTTCCTCCGCAGTACAAGAACCCACCATTTGGAACTCCCTCCCATTAACCAGCTTGCCTTCAAGAAGTCACTAAAAACCTGGCTCTTTTGCTATGTACCCTAGTACACTTAGTCCAGATCTCATGCCCAGCTAGCGCACTAACCGCTGCCCACCCTCTCTTGTGGGGAATTCGGGTGTACAAGAGGAGTGAGTTAGGAGGAGCATAGCACTCCTTCCAACACCTATACGATATGCACTGCATGACAAATATGCTTCAGTCCTTCGCAGGACCCTTGTGCGCTGCCTCCCACAGAATACAGCCGAGTTCCATAAACAATTTTATCCAGCTGTTCAGAGCAGTACACCTTTGAGAGGCACACTTTGTCTATACATTGCCCTAAACATACATCACCCTCTATTCCCCCCAACCCCAGCTCTACGAACCATAGAATACTGCGGAGTCCCATGCAAAATTCAGTCCAGCTGTTCACATAGTTTGACTCTGACAATTTGACACCACCTGTTCCTCATGCCTTTGTTAAATGGGCTCTTGTTAGAGACCTAGCCATTCTCTACCTTCCTTCTATCTGGCTATAAATATACACATGCATTTTACCACTCCTTTTATCACTTTCAACACAGCCTACGGTCTTCCGACGGGAGTTCATCGTCCCAGCGCTTAGAAGTCATACCAATGGCAGCAGACGCTATACAAATAACAAAGTTGTATGACCTCACCCATTGTTCTTCAGAAATTAATCCTATATCCACCCATCATTTCATTACCTTCCCGTTTCTATCAGCCATGCAAAATATAGTACTAGTTAATTTTACTTTCATTACATTCATTCGAAGTCTGCATTGTTGTAAACCAGAGAAGATTGTTAATGTTGTCGTCAAAACAATCAAGCTGCGCATATTTTAACCCTACTAGTTTAGTTTCTGCATCTCTCTTAGGACGTAGAATTCCCCTAGCCACTGTATTGGATAGCAATGGTTGGATTATCTTCCTCTACCTGTTGTAGCACTCAAATGTTTATCTCCCAAAGAGGGGGGGGGGGGGGATGCCTCGTTTGTAAATACTATTATGGTGACTATCATTTTGCACTCTTTTGCTGTATCCCATTTCTCCAGCATTGGATCATAGATTCACATGATGTGAATATTCTCCATTGTTATGATTAGGAGTCCTCAGTAACATAGAGCAGTTTAAACTTAAACTGAATTTCTGTCACATTGTATAGTCACTTTTGTGTCCTACAGCCCAGAGCCAATTGGAAAGGCTCCCTTAGCTCCACCCCTGGCAGCCATCTTCAGATTTATTACTGCACGTTTGTGTTGGGAGTCTTCGGATCTCTCTCGTTGCATTCAACATTTATATTATAAAGTCTTCAATTTAACCCTCTAAGACGAGATTGTCCACATCCTAATTTGTGGGGGAATGGTAGCGGTCACCCGGGGGCCTTGCTGCCTAGGGACTCAAGTTCTTCAGCGTGCTTTGTCGTTTTGGACCAGTGCCTGAAACGGAGGAGGAATCTCTTCAAGGCCTGCACCCGATGTGCCCTTAAACTTCTTATGGACGATCTTCTCGATTACTGCCTGCACTGCCTTCACCATGTCATCAAGGATTGTAACTTCTGTCAAACCGTTTCTCATAAAACCCTAAGGCTGGTCGCTTGGTTTGATGATGCCAGAGGGGCCTCTGACTCTGCCTCACTCTGGCGTCATGCCTCACTCTGGCAGGGTAGGCCTACCCAGCCAACCACCTCTAGCAAGATGTGAAGATTGCACGAGTCAGCCGCAAGGAGCAGTAATAAGGCACATAAAGACCCTTCTAAAAACAGGCCAAAGGCACCATCAAAATTTTCTGAGAAATCAAGACGGTTAACATCCAAGACCAGTGGACGTTCATAATCGTCCTCCATGGACAAAGGTATAGTTACTCCCCCAACGGAACTACTGTCAACACCTTCGTCGACAACGCCCACAGTGCCAAAGTTCCTTTCGCCATTGATGTCCATGGAGACCTAATTGACGACAGCAAAGCCTGTGTCGTCGGCTGCTGCTAAGACAACTTTAACTACTAAGCCGACCTCGTAGTCGAAAACCATCAGCCTGTTGACAAAGCTGCAACAGTTGAAGGCTGTAAAAACTCCATTGTCGTCCTCGCTTACTATCAAGACAGATCATTTCCCAGAGTCCACAGGTTGCACAACCGTCTTGGTGGCAGCTCTTCCATGTCAGTCCCACCCCCTGGCAATAGGTGGATCTGCAAAGTTGCAGTCTCCTGCTGTAGTGATTCAATTGGATTCCACTCCTCCAGTACAGCTAACAGATCGTCTATGTCCTCGAATGATGATGATGAATAAGGGCAATTCTTGCCTTCCAGCCCCCCCTCCTGATGTTTCTCTACCAAAGGTAGCGCACACACACACCCCCCAATGTCCCAGGGGAGTCCATCGCCAAGTAAGGAGCACTTACCACCTACCAGGGTATCACCTTCGCTGACTATTGCAAACAGAGATCTCTATTTGGACATTCTGAATACATTAACAATACTGGTGTCCACCCTGGAATAGAAAGGTTGCTAGCACCACTGTCGCCAACGGAACGCAGGCACCAGCTACCGGGCCCTAGTCTTCCTGCATCCTCTCGCCCTGCTAGGGAGCACCAGCAACTTTTACAGCCTTTGCAGTTCACGGATACTGACAAGACAATCAAACGTCTTTCTACACTACTGACACGGATGAGTATGATGTACTGGTAGATAGTGAACCAGAGGAAATCTCTGCCAAGGACTCCCCTCACGACTAAATTGGGTCCCTTCACACCCTAGTGGACAGAGCGGCAAAAATTGTTGGTCTCTCGCCAAAGGCACAGAGGAAAGACAGTCTCCTATACCAACAGAGGGAACAACCGAGAGTCGGTATTGTCAATACCACTCCTAGACAATATTTGGCAAGAAGGCCTCAACATGACCCATTCCTCCAAGCACCTACGAAAGACAGGTTTCGACAATAAAAACTGGGTACTGGGTCTGAGACTCTGCGCCGGTCTGCCTGCACACGCAACCCGTTATTGATTCAGTAGTGTCTGCAGCGGCCCATAAACGGTCCGCCAACCCATCTTCGCCATGCTTTGTCCCCCCCAGACAAGGAAAGTAATCAGATGCCTTCAAGAAGGTGGTCATCGCCACTGCTGCCACCACCATCAAGGCAACAAACACCATGGCTATACTCGCCAGATATGATCTAGTTGTGCTTCAAATTGGGACCTCTTCTGGAATTCCTCCCTGAAGACAAATGACGGGAGGCGCTGGCAATCTTCCACTGGGTGAGGTGACTTTGGACCACGCATCTCGGTTTCTGTGCACATTGCCAATACTGGATTTCGCCAGCTCGGAAACGCAGCTGTTTTTTGCAAGGACATGGCTGGCTGAAAGCGGAAAACTTGTGTCCAGTCCAGAGTTGCAATCCAAGGTGGTGGACCTGCCATTCAGTGGTATAGATCTATTTGACAAAAGGTTGGATGAGTCCCTGCAATCTATAAAAACAGACACACTGCCTGATCTCTGGGCATGCTACAACCGAAGCACCAGTCCTTTCAGACTAGGGAATCCCACTTCAGCAGGACACCGCGGGACTGCCATCCCACACGTCAGTCGTTGTCATACAAGACCCTTTCATACATGTCCACAGAGGAAGAATCCAGCCCTGCAGAGATACTCTACACCAGAGGTCTTCAAACTGTGGGGCGCGCCCCCATCCCAGGGAGGGCTCGAGAGCCCAGTTTGAAATGTAAAAAATAAAAAAGAAAATTGTATTGGTGGAAATGGGCAGGGGCAGCTCACATGGTCGGACTGGACCATAAAACTGTCTCGGGCACCAATTATTAAGTGGCCCGCAGTTGTAAATGGATATTTGTTCCTTAAGTCACCGACTGGTTGAATAGTACCCAAGGGGGGGGTGTGAGCAAATTGTGATATTTAAAGACTATTTATTCAGCAACAATAGTCAAAACTATTAGCTGCATAGTGAAGTAACTCATCAAACTGGTCCAAATTGGCCAAAAAAGTGGCCTACACTAGCATTTTGCATTTTTGGTACAGGCCTTGTCCTATAGGACAGTCAGATCCTGGCGGCTCCTGCATAATGGGCATCCACCCAGTGGCCCCCTCACCCATTATGGAGGAGCCAGCCCAGTGAAACACTGAGCACTCCCTCTGCTGCTTTTTCCAGCTGAGGGAGCGCTCCTAGTCAAACAGTGTTTCCCTTTGACAGTTCAGTTCCCCAGCCGCACATGCTCACTGACCCATGCAAGGCTGGGTGTGTTTTGCTTCGCCAGCCTTGCAAAGCTCATTGGAAATGCTGGCTGGGGTACTGCATGTCTGTGTGAGGGGGAGCTCCTGCGCCTCCTCGCACATACGGACAGAGCAGCCTGGAGTGGGGCATTTCAGCTCCCACACACAGGCCCCTGCAGAAGGTACGTTTATATTCATTTATTTTTTATTTAAATGTGTATGGATGAAATTAAATGATACTTTATATCGAGCTCGTACACAAGTGTTTGAGTGCGACCAGGCGAAGGGAGGGGAACAAGGAGAACAAAAACGATCTTACTAGGCCCAGTGACATTGAGAACACACAAGTGCATGGAAAAGGGGGAAAGTGCATGGAAGGGGGAAGAAGTGGAAAGTGCATAATAAATAATAAGTAAAATAAATAGATAAAGGTGATAAGCAATAGTAGTGCAGCCGGCAAGTGCTAAATTTGTCAGATAAGGTATATCTGATAAGTGCAGAAGAAAAGTGGGAGGGGGGCTGTATGGGTACAGATACAGGCACCAGTGCAAGGGGTGGCCTGGAGGCAGTGCAGGAGGGTGGCAGGGTGAGCAGGTGCCTGGGCCCGGATGACAGAGGGGTGGCCATGTGCACAGTGCCGAGCGAGATAAACAGATCAGCAGGGGAGAACAGGGGCAAAGGCGGAAGCGAAGAGGAAGATATTGAGGTGCTTCTGGAACCAAAGATGGTTATCCTCAAGTTTCAAGGTGGCCGGGAGGCTGTTCCAAAGGGAGGGTCCAGCTGAAGGCAGAGATCTGCCCCCAGGTTGTTTCTTTGAAAAAACGTCTGAACCGGAGGGAGTTGGAAGTTAAGGAGCGAAGGGCTTTAGACGGGAGGTATTTACTGAGGGATAGTTGAAGATATTTTGAACCCAGGCCCCAGAAAGCCTTGTGGACAATGCAAAGGGTTTTACATGTAGTCCTTGCATCCACTGGGAGCCAGTGAAGGGATGTCAGAGCTGGAGAGATACGATCCCAGGGCTTGAGGCCAAGGACAAGTCTTGCAGTCCTGTTCTGGATTAGTTGTAAAGGGCAGAGAGTGGAGGCAGGTCTATTTAGAAAGAGGCTGTTACAGTAGTCCAACCTAGAGAGAACCAGAGCTTGGGAGAAGGAGCGGAAAGGCAGAGTACCTCTAAGGAGGTGCAATAAAAGGTTGGACTTTTTTGAGATGTCAGAGATGTGTGTGGAGAAAGTGTGGCAAAGATGATCCTGAGGTTCTTAGCCTCGCAGGTAGGGGTAGGAGGAGGGCCAAGGGAGACCAGCCTCAGAGTGAGGGAATAGGATGGTGAATGTGTTCCAATGAGGAGGATCTCAGTCTTGTTGCCATTTATACAAAGATCGTTGGCGGCACACTCATTTTGAATGGCAATTAGGCAGTCGAAGATGAGGGAAGGAGAGGAGGTGGCTGAAGGAAGCCTGAAAATGAGTTGGGTGTCATCAGCAAGCACTGGAAGTTGGAGCAGAAAATGGACATTGTAGGAGATTTTGTCTTATTGGGGTAAATTTGGGATTTGGCAGTATTTTCTTACTGTAAAAATATTGGCGGTAATTTGGCTGTATTAGTCTTACATTCAGAGTGGGCCTGGTATCATACTATTTTAGAGACCCTACCTTATTAGCTTGTATTGGTGATCATTTTAGTGGTATCTTGCTTTGCGGTATTTTCAGAATTATCTTATTCCTGTGGTATGGTGGTGAGCATGGTTCTTTTTTTTTATATACTATAACCCCATTTTAAAAAAACAAACCTTTCCTTTCCATTGGAATATTTTCTTTTTGCCTGTAGAAAGCTCTAGACTTAGCACATCTCATAGAACCCAATGAGTTTATTAATAGCGCCACCTACAATTTGTAGCTGGTGTTACTGGCTTATGTTCATCCAGTAACCTATGTGTCAGATTAGACACCCCCTTCCCATCAGCATGCAACGAAGGAAACATTCATCACACCGCAAACAACCCTCAACTTTGTAGCTGTTTATTACTAACTTTCTCTTGTTTGCCATTTTAGTTAGTGGTAAATGCACTACTGCACTGATATGAACCTCCCCTTTGTACTTTACTTATGTAAATATTTCACAGATGCATGAATGACACACAAATCCCAATTGTTTTTGAATATGCTTTTTGTATTGCATATCATTTACAAGTTACCAGATCTTACCATGTTATTTACAGCATCATCTGCAATATAAAAGAACGGAACAAGCAGGTATTTTGCAAACATGAATTAATGTTCCCACACTTTGAATATAGAGAGAAATAAACCTGCAATGATTTCTAACTTCTCTGCACTGCAAAAATCCTAGCCACACGCACAGCATACACATTATTCCTCACTTGGCACAAATCCCTAACCAAGGCCAGTAATCTGATTCCCGCACAACTTCTGTCTTTTGCAGTCCCAATGTCAGAGCGAAACTCTTCCGTACTTGTGTGGGGGAGCACCAACTGATTACATTCAGCCAGCACTCTACCCCCTTGAATCTCTGTCTCCTCAGCCCAGTCTGAACTAACTGCTCTCTTCATTTCTTTATCTTAAGAAAACTTTTACCCATCCCTTTATTGACGTGGCTTGTCTGCCTACATTTTCTACCAATCAGGGTAAAAGAATGTGCTCTGTGCCAGCCTTCGTTTTCAAAACAATGAAAGCTTCAGGTCCAGAGTAACTGTTTTACTTTGCTTCCTGCATCTTGCATATTTTTTGTTCTCCACAAGCTGAATAAAACGCTAGTGTGCATTTAAAAATGAAATTTAAATAGTGCAAGCAAAACATGGATTTCACCTCATTTTGCATATAAGACTACATTCTCATGTTAAAAGTTAGCACTTAGCACTTGAGTTATGTTAGTCGGTTATGTATTCTAATGTAGTCTTCATACATGAAGCATCCAAAATACATGGTGCACCTCATTAGTTTCACCTGGCAGCACACTAAGTTTTTTTATGTGTGCGCTGAATATCCGCAGTTTCAAACTGGGCCTGGCTGTGTTATAGGTCCTGCACTTTGCATGCTATAGTATATGCTGGCAAAAATGCTATACATGTCCTTACAAAATGCAGTAGGCGAGAGTTGCCAGGTATTGGTTGAAAAGCTAGGGCGAGAGGTTAGACCGCTGGGGAACACCACAGGTAGAGAGGGAGATGTAATATAGGAAGATGGGAAGGACCCACGTTGGACCTGGGAGGGTTCATCAGAAGAGTAAGAGGTCCACCAGGCCAGCGCCCAATCGGTGATACACAGGTTGTCAGACGATTGAGCAGGGTGGTATGGTTGACTGTGTCAAAAGCAGAGGAGAGATCAAGTAGGATGAGGACAGGGAATGTTAGCATGAAGGTGGGAGAGCAGGTATTCACAGACTTCAAGAGTGCAGTTTCCGTGCTTCTGGCAGCTCTGAAACCAGATTGGTGGTCATGGAGGGAGCCATCCGAGTCGGAGCGAAGGTTAAGCTGAAAGATGGCCAGCTTTTCAAGGCGCTTACCCAGAAAGGGAGTAAATTGGGCGATAGTTAGCCTGACAAGAGGGATCAGCTGTGGGTTTCTTGAGGAGAGGATGCACAAGTGAGTGCTTCAGCGGGGAGGGATAAGATCCAGAGGCAAAGGAGAGGTTGCAGAAATTGGCAAGGGCTGGAGCAAGGGTATCAATGTGGTCTTAATGGTTTTAGAGGAACAGAGATGGACCTGTTTTGATGAGGCTTTCATACCTTGGACTTGTCTAGCGACCTCATCAGGGGAGAAAAGTGGAAAGGAGTATTAAGAGGGAAGGCGCGGTAGCAGAGGGAGGGTCAACATGCCGAGGAGGGGGAGCAGAGGACAGGGTGGACAAGATTTAGAAATGAAGTGAGAGGCAAGGGCATTGCAAAGAGCCTGGGAGGTGAGAGGAGGGGTGGAGACTGCAGAAGGGTTGGCCATCTCCTTGCAGATTTTAGAGAGTTCGGCAGAGTTGTTAGATGCAGCAGAGAGACGGGCTTGAATGTGGACTCTCTTCTTAGTGCGGACAGCGAGTCAGTATTTCCTTTGGAGCAGGTGGCAGGCTAGTATGCTTGTGGTCAGAGAGTGTATTGTGATGGGTGCTCGTATGAATGATCGTGATTGCTGTGTGAATGTGGGTGTTTGTTTTAGTCCATTGATCTGATTTTGGCGAGTGGGAGGTAGAGGAGGGGGGGGAGATTGTACAATAAAGGCATTTTAAAATTGCCTTTGTTGCACATTCCACCAACCCACCTGCCAAAATTAGCTCTCCTTCTGGGGCGCTGTGGGGGACAGGGGTGTTTTTTTTGTTTTAACTGGATATCTATCATAGATTTCAAGTCAATAATACCATGCTTTCTCCCTTGGCACCCCAAGCGCCAATTGCAAACACTTTTTACCAATTCTTTTGTAAGTATGCTCTAAAATGCAACGTTTTAACCCATTATTTAAAAAGAATTCACTGATTGGTTCGGGCTCCCTCGCTGTGCTCGATCGCTATGGCATTTTTGAGGGAATGTTTATATGCCCCTCTAATTAAAAAGTTCACCAGCTCCCACTGTCCCTCAGACTGTGTTGGGAAAGGGTTGGAGGGTAGCCTTGGGACTGTGGTGGTGGCAGGATGGGCAGGGAAAACTGGGATAGTGGTGGGAGCAGGGTGGGGAGAGCCCAGGGACTATAGTGGTAGGGTGCAGTGATGGTGCGCAATAGTTCATAGCCTTTTGTACATACTGTCCATTTGGCATTTTGTGGGGTGCCCTGCCCAAATTTTGCTCAGAAGACCACTGATCTATGCTGAGGCGGCTCCTTGCAATCCAGGGGCCAAGCCTCAAAGTAGCCCTGAACCACCTAGAGCCCCTCCCTCTTGATTCAGGACCCCAGTGGGGGAGGCAGGCTGTCAGAATTCAACCAGGAGTGGAGAAACCTCATCTCTGACAAATGGGGTCTATCCCTCATCCAGCAGGGACATATGCTAGAGTTTGTAAAACCACTATGCAAGGCAGATGAGTGTCATCTGCTACAGCGGGAGGTAGAGACATTGCTGTGCAAGGTAGCAGTGGAGAAGGTTACAGTCGCACAACAAGGATCAGGAGTCTACTCCAGATACTTCCTAGTAAAGGTGGTCAGGGGGTTGGAGGTCCTTTTTAGACCTAAGGGTACTAAGCAAGTTCACATAAATTACAGACTTTCCGCATGGTTACTCTGCAGCAGGTCCTATCTCAACTGCAGCAGTGAGACTTCCTAGCATTCCTCAACCTAGAGGACGCATACTTTCACATGCAGATTCACCATTCGCACTGCCACTACCTGTGGTTTTTAGCGGCTGGAGTGCATTATCAATTTAAAGCTCTTCCTTTTGGCCTATGGTCAGCCCCACAAGTGTTTACCAAATGCCTTGTGGTGGCACATCTTCACTGAGCGGGCATTCACGTCTACCCAGATCTAGATGAATGGTTGGTAAGCGAGCCATCGTACACCGTAGCTGCACACAACACATCTTTTACCATCTGTGGTTTGCAGTCCCTTGGCTTTTCAATCAACTTCCCAAAGTTGTGCCTCGTTTCTGCGCAGCAGGCATTATTCCCAGCTGGAAAGTTTGACACACTACCCTGCTCAGCAACTGTCAGAGAAATGGGTGAACACCCTCCTGTGCAAGGTGACCAACTAGGCACCGAAGTGGCTGTATCTGTCCATAGTCTCTACTGGGCATGATGTCCTCGGGCATCCCCCTGCTATATCACCGCAGACTGCATGTGCCCTCTACAGGAGTTCCTAGACACTCAATGGGTGCAAGTTTCAAGGAGTGAAGGGGCCCTTAGGGGACCCTCGCATATGGAAACAAGGCACAATCACCACACACGAACTGATACGCCAGACACAAGGTTGTATTCCCAAAAGCTAGGGTTTATTGCAAAGCAAATAGTCTCAGTTGGCCAACTGGGTCCCACGCCCCGCAACGTGTGTTTCCAGACCTCGGGCGACGCAAGAGAGTGAGAATCGTACAATAGTTACATATATACAAAGCAATCATCTTACAATCAATAGTGGCACATCCAATACCGCCCCTAATATATTTCCTTTGAATTGGGCACGATGATTGACATTGGAGACAAGTATGACACCTTCAGACATGTATTTAGCAACAGTTTGCAATTTCATGAGCCTGTAGAGACAATTCTTTGTTATAAGAACACACTGCTTCTGTTCTCCACAAGCAAGCTGCGTGCAGGGGAGAGACACATTCCAGCCCTTGCTATCTCCTAGTTTCTATTCGTGTACTGGGGGGTCAACTTGCTCTACATGGCTCAGGAAAGGGGGGGGGGGCTGCAAAGAAGAGCATAATTCAAGCCATTTAATGTTTGCTTCTAACATTTCTACTGTATTAACAAGACTAGCTGGCACCTGTGTACTGATTAGAATGCCTTGCTGCTCACTTCCAAGGATTTGTGAGGGAGGAGACCGGGCATTTCTGTCTGAGTTGCTGCATTATGTTTCAACAAGTCTCTCGCGACCTTGCACTTTACATGAACAATAATGTACTAATGGAGCAGAATAAGTTTCCAGCAAAGCAGTTTTAACAGAAAGTAAAAGGCAAACGTTAGAAAACAAAATGGCAATTTCAGTCACTTCAAAATGGCCTCACTTTAGTCAAGCTTATGGCTATATATTTCTAATTCTAAACACATGATGAGGCGTTGGTCTTTGGCCAACAAAGTACAATGCCTTATGATTGAGGGGTGTCTACTTTTTCTGGACTGACACGAGGATTGCATCCCTCTCGCACAGCAATTCATGGACAGTCTGAGCTGGTGGTCCATCAAAGCCTACCTTGTACTTGGCACCCACTTCAGGATGCCCAATCACTGTCACCATGGAGGCCTATGGAGTGCTGGGGAGCTCACTCTGGAGACCTTCATGCCAGGGGTCTCTGGATAGAGGAAGAAAGTCGTCTTCACATCAATCTCATGGAACTGTGGGCTGTTTTATGGGCACTGAAGTCCTTCCCCCTGCGACACTGCAGAAAGATTGTGCAGATCTTCACGGATAACACAACCACAATGTTTTACATCAGCAAACAAGGCAGTGCAAGTTCTCCACACCTTTCAACCGAGGTGCAGACCCTCTGGCACTGGGCACTACAACACCAGAAGTTGCTGCTTCCTTTTCATCTCCCAGGAGTCCAAACATCATGGCGGACTGCCTCAGCAGACCGTTTTGCTCATGCCACTGGTAAGATGACCCTAAAAGGTCCCTAATAACCCAGAGGACCTGGAGTCAATCCAAACCGACTCAAAGGCGAAGTAGACAAAGTGCAAGGCAAAATCCACCTTTATTGTCAGTCAAATAAAGCTGAGACAGCATGCAGGCATTAAAATCTAACTGCTCTCGGCACATCCATTACAGACAACGATTTTAGTAGTACAACTAACGACATCACATTTGATCAGTCTACAAAAACCTATGGCGATTGGTTAGTGGTGCTGGCTACATATACAGTCTATAAGGTTCAAACACCAAATTCAGTTGTACTTGTCTGATGCCTCCTCCTGAGACCACCCCCATATTGATAAAGGTTAAACTGTCAACCCCGCGAAAAGGGGTTGGTTGGCACATAACTTGATGGGCAGCATTACACCAAGGACTAATAGGTTGGCTTTCTGCTACCCAACTTTGTTCATTTGACATGTCGTCAAGACATGAGCCAGATTGTGAGTAAGGGGGGGGATCCATGGATTGCTTTTCTTCCAATTAACAAAGTTACCATCCATTATTCCTCGGCCATGTGCCAGCACGACCTTTATACTAGGATTTGTGCGACTTCTCGTGTCTGTGTGCAAGTGTAGGGAGTAAGGCAGGTTTCCTATCTGTATTCACTTCTAATGAACAGACCATGTTTTCCAATTGTGGAACACATGTAATGGGACCGTGTTTGGGATAGATTTATCCTGTATTAGAGATTTTGGCTTATAGTGTAAGTTTTGTGTTTTCTGTTGCCACTGGAGACACGAGTTATTCTTCATGGAATCTTTTGTCTTTGTCTTAGTTGCGTATTTATAACGCGCTTAAATACCCAGAGGTTTTTAAGCGCGGACCCGGGGATCGATCCTGTGTTGCTTCATGTCGTCTTGCTTCCGAGGCGAGCACGTAGTCGCTGAGCTATCCTCCCGGGACTTATAGTTTGACTGCACCTGGCTTAACAAAGGTCGATTGTACTTTTTATAAACTTTAATTAGTCTTACTGCTTGCGTCTTGGGAATTACTGTCTCATGCCTTCGCTCCGCTGTTCCTATCCTCCCTTATTTCACTCTAACCTTGGCTCGGGTTGTTAATTTCTGTTTGAACGCTGCACGGATCTGTATTTCTGTGTAATTACCATTTTGAATTCTCTGGAAGTCCTGGGGTCTTTATTTGAAAGTGTGCTGCAGCTTCCTTCTTGGCTGTCTTTTTACATTCTTATTTCTGTTCTTTGAACGCAGAAAGCTAGTAGTACCAGTACCAATATGATTACTAGTATTTTGAAGGCATTAGCCAACCAGGTGGGTAGCCATTAGAACAGGTAGTTGAACCACTCATCTATGTCTTCCACCCCCTCCACCATTCTTGTGTGGATTTCTGTCAAGGCGGCTATTACCTCTGTGAGAGTCCTATTTTCCCCATCCTGTGTGGGTATGTATCTGCAGCAAGAAGGCCCAATTTGGACGGACATGCACCCCTCCATGGCTGGCAGTTGCCTATCAAGAACGTACCTGTTTTGTAGGGTCATGAGTCTTACGGCTCTCGGCTCTTGCCTTATGGCATCAAAGACTTTTATAGTTGTATTTATGGTCTGCAACAGCTCCCATCTGGTTATTTTCAACCATTTGGCATTTGTATTGGCCTGCAATCCAGGAGTAAAGGAGGATGTAAACAACATCTGTTCTACTGAACAATTTATGCTCATCTGGTATGTTGGCATACACCTTTGCCATCTTTGAGTTAGCTATCCCTTCTTGTGCACTTAAGGGTAAGGGACCTTTTGTTTCGTATGTGTGCATTCATCTTCGGGAAATCGCCAATCTGCACCTTACTCTGAGGTACAACTAAAGCCAGTGTACTTATTACGACCAGGGAGCACAGGCCTACCCAATTTGGGGGAAGTTGCATATAGGCCTTTGAACCACAAGCCCAATAGTGGTCCACTAATACTGCTGTGCCTATTTTCATGCCAGTCATGACAAAAATGTGTTCATTTTCCCCTACATTTACTGTGTCTTTATTTCTGAAGCATTAAGGGGCATTCTTCACGGGTATTATGGGTTGAGGGTCTGCTTCATCCTCTGCCCATGTGAGCTATTAGGAATATTCAAGCCATTCTTTGAGGCATCTATAATTTGCGTTCTGCACAACCTCTATGGGTACTGATAGGAGTGCTTGTGCTTTAAAACCCATCATCCCTTCGACCCAGCCTTCAGAGGTGAATACGTCTCTGTACATTAGTAACAGGGGTCTCTCCCAGCACCCAGGTATTCGCTTCCCTGTTGTATTGATGCATGCTCCATCCCAGATACCAAGCCCTACCTCCACACTACAGCTCCCAAATCACCCCACCCCCATTCCAGTCTTAGCTCTGTTTCCCTCCTCCCCTTACCCTATTTGCCCACCTCCCTCGGCGAACTCCACTGGACACCCCATCCCTTCCACCACTCTCCCCACCCCAATTCTCCTACAGCAACACACACCATGACATTTCCAAATGCACGCCTTCCAGCTCGCCCCCCAACACCATGCAGCTCAACCCCCACTGTTACCAGGAAAACACACCACTGCCTGAATTCGAACCTGCCCTCATGCATTCTCATCAATGCCAAGTCAGTCTCTAAAAACAAATATAACATCTTTGACTTGATCTTAGATGGAACCTCTGACATCCTCTTCATCACAGAGACCTGGTTGTAAAATTAAACTCTCCCTCGCTACCTGCCACAGTTTTCTAATTTTATATAATCCCCTTCCACCCCAGCCACAACAGGAACTTTGCAGACTCTGAGTAATGCACTATCACCATGGAGGTTGCTGTACCGGAAGGAGAGAGACGGCATCAAGACCCAATGCAACAAGGGCCACGTATAAGGGCCAGTCCTGTCTGCCCTACCTCACTCTCTTCACCATTTCGCTAGCGGAGGGCAGAAGCCCTCCCCCTCGTCTTCGACCTGCAGGACCTCACTGATGATGGCCAACAAGGCTGAAACACGTGTATGGGGTTGCTGTTGGTACTCTTGTTCAGAGAGGAATTGCCATAGCATTTCGGTGCTGGACTGCCCATGTGGGCGGGACAAAGACTGATATGCAAATAGATATTTCCCATCTGTGAAAGGTACAGGGAGCAAAAAGCAGATGGCTGCGAACTCTCAATGTGGTTAACAACAACTGAACAGGTTATCATGCTTTGTTCTTCCGAGAGAGGGAAGCCTGCTACCTTTGTTGAATCCTGAGAAGCACTCCGCCTGACTCAAGATCAACGCCAGAGGCTCCCCGTGCTTAGCTTCATTAAACTAAGGTACCCGCTTCTCCTCATAACAAGCCCTGTGCCCCGTCCCTGCACTGAGCTGTGCAGAAGTATGCCCAAGCATTCCTTTTCCTGAAATCCTCTTGTGATCCCTGTGTGCCACAGTGAAAATGGCTGCCGCTGTATTTACGTCTGGTTGCTAAGCAACCTAATACACATTTGTTCCAAAAAAGGTAGCTGGCGCGCCTCTCCAGAAAGAACATGGCATGATAACCTGTTCTGAGGTGAGAGTTTGCAGCACACGCCTTTTGCTCACTGTGCCTTTCACAGATGGGAACTATCCATTTGCATATCAGTCTTTGTCCCGGCCACATGGGCAGTGCAGCACCGAAATGCTATGGCAATTCCTCTCTGAACAAGAGTACCAAAAGCAACCCCATACACGTGTTTCAGCCTTGTTGGGCCTCATCAGTGAGGTGAAGCTTTGCCTCTCTGAGCACAGTGAGCAGGGACTCTACGTCTGGTTGCCCCAGGTAACTCAGGGTGACTAACCCCTTTGGGTCTAACCCTAAGTTACCAGGGCGATCCAGACGTGGACCCCTTGCTCACTGCACTTATTCTGTGGTACTCTTGTTCAGAGTATACTTGCCTAGCATTTCGGTGCTGGACTGCCCCTGGGCAGGACAAAGACTGATATGCGGGAACATTTCTTCTCTGTGAAAAGAACAGTGAGCTAAAGACTTGGTTGAGACTCTCCCAGGGGCCATCCACCCAAGAACAAGTCAATGGGCTGTGTTTGTGCTGGTAGAGTGTTTCCCAGATCCCCCCCCTTGTTTTACATAAATTAACTTTGGGTCTAACCCTAAGTTACCAGGGCGATCCAGACGTAGACCCCTTGCTCACTGCTCTTAGAGAGGCACATCTTCACCTCACTGATGATGCCCAACAAGGCTGAAACACGTGTATGGGGTTGCTGTGGTACTCTTGTTCAGAGGAGAATTGCCTAGCATTTCGGTGCTGGACTGCCCCTGGGCAGGACAAAGACTGATATGCGGGGAAATGTTTTCTCTGTGAAAAGAACAGTGAGCTAAAGACTTGGTTGAGACTCTCCCAGGGGCCAACCACCCAAGAACAAGTCAATGGGCTGTGTTCGTGCTGGTAGTTTCCCAGACCCCCCCTTGTAATACACATTTGTGCCACACAGCCACCTGATTGGCTGGAGCATCCTCATGTCAGCCGCTTGCTGTACCGGAAGGCAAGAGCTGGCATCAAGACCCACGGCAACAAGGGCCACGTATAAGGGCAAGCCCTGTCTGTGCCTGTCCATGGCCGGACGTGGGCTGACGCGGATCCCACCCAGATGCTACTTTTCGACATTTTCTACATCAATATTTTAGGTACATTTCACCAATATGAACTACCCTAGCTTCCACTCATAATACACCCTATGTTAAGTGTTTCATATGTTTATAAGATTCCCTACAGTTGTGCTCACCACAGTACCCCATGCGCTATATGCATTTTGCCATACTACTTGGAGACAAATGTCACAGCACTGCTGCCTAAGCCCATGCTTTGCTGCAGGTACCCTTTCCAAGTAACTCACTCAGTGCCACAAACACTCTGGACCGTCCTAACAGTCTCAATCTTTGTTTCTCATCTTAGTTTGACGTGCAACACACCGCGCTGTCCCATTTCTACCGTCCACTTACTTATGTCATCACCCTATCTTTATTTGTATAGAGCAGCTGTGACATTATTGAACAGTCCAGTCTTATATCTATATCTGTTTACCTATGTATATGCCTACGGACCTACATGAATTTGTCTGCACTATTAAGCGGTCAATAACGACCATTATCTCCCACACCAAGAAGCCCCACATCCACACCCGTCTGACCCATGCCTCTATGTGAAAATAGCCTAAACTGATAACACTGTTACTTGTGTGAACTATACCTTTCCTTTAAGCAACCAGGGCCGTTGCCTAGCCTCACGTATGTGTACCCCCTACCATTGCCTTAGCTTGACTGTTTTGCCTGAAGCTGTCTATACTAATGTCTGAAGTTGTCTAAACTTGCACACATCTATGATATTGCCTATAACGGAGTAGCTTATACACATGTATGAGTTACCCACCGCATACCTATGCGTGAATAGGAGCATCCTAAGCAGCCTTATCTATGCCAATACCCCTAGACTGAATTGCCTATTGGCCCATGCCTCCGACTATGAACACGCAAAAGTAACCTTTACCCATGTCTGGGTTGACCATGCTTATGCCTGAAACTGCCTAATATGCTATGTCTATAATGTCCATGATTGAGTTGCCCATGCATATGATGGAACTCTTCTAAAGTTGTAATGTCTATGCCAATGTCAAAAACTGAGCAGCCTATATATATATATATATGGAGGAGTAGCCCGTCCTTGCCTACGCTCAAGAGCCTACATCTATGCCTGAGTAGCTCATGTATACGCCCACGCCTAAGTAGCCTTAGGCGTACACCCTAGCAACTCTAGTTTCCTATGCTTACGCCCAGCTACCGGTGCCTATGGCCGACTAACGACCACCAGATAACCTATGCCCTGACTAGATATACCTATGCTTAGCCCCATTTGACTAGCCTACGCCCTAGTAGCCCTCCTCCCTGTTTTGAATAGCCTTTAGCTACCCACCTTTGCTAAATAGCCCATAGCTGAACAGCCTCTACCAGGCTACCACATCCGCTAGGCCCACCCTCCCAACTCCTACTCAGGTTAAGCCTGTATAGTCCCCATATAGCATTTCTCTTGACAGTCCAGAACTATACCCTCGGGCATGTTACTGACCCCACTCCTACTACTGATCTTACCCATCATCTAAAAGCAAAGCTCTACTACAACAATGCCACCTAATAAGCACCCACCTTGTCAGCCTTCTGACAGAAATAATACTCGGAGCTAGACTATCCCGTCTTTATGAATCTAGATCCAGTGCCAATTACCAAACTAGCGACTACAACAATGCCAAGCATTTTATACTTCGTGATAGACCAGCCTATAAGACTATGCCCAAAACTCCACCCCACGTCTCCCACAATCCATCCAATGTGAAACCTACTGCCCAACCTAAATCTTATCTCACCAAACTCCAGGAGCTAAAAAATACCTCCACTATAACTGGAGCGCTAATCAATGCAAGATCCCTTGGGGCACATGCCACAGAAATAGCAGACCTATTAACTTCAGATAATCTTGACTTCCTAGCAGTTACTGACTACTGGTTGCATGATGCATCAGGCCCTGCCCTCTCATTGGCAATTCCAGAGAGTTACCAAATACTGAGAATAGACGGCCCTAATTTTAGGGGTGGCCTAGCCATTATAGAAAAAAGCTGATCTTGCTTTGAGATTCCTGCCTCCACCACCAGTGAAATCCTGTGAATTACTTATGGCTAAAATGCCCATCTCTAACTGCCGCACTCTAACCATCTTTCTGATATATAGACCCCCAGGCTCTATGGACACATTCAACGAAGACATGCCCAGCCTTCTTGTCAACAATGCTAAGAACTCCTCGCAATTACTAATTCTAGGAGATTTTAATCTGGGATTTAATGACCCAGAGGATAAACATGCACTTGTCACGACCCTATCAGTATATGGACTATCCCAAAAAGTCCTTGTGCCAACTCACACCAAAGGGAGGACCCTGGATGGGTGGGTGACCTGAATTGTGAAACTAAGATCACAAAATAACCCAACAATCATGGACTGACCACGACCTGATTGATTTCTCACTCACATTAGATAAGCCGCTAAAGACACTACTATGGCCCCACCTCTTCCAACCAGAAGTAAAAAGAACATTACACCAGACAAGCTGCTCCCCCTCATCCTTCACTCCCTTAACTCCGTCCCTAACACTGACCCCACTCATCACGTTGAAGTATTTAACAAAGCCATGACTAAAGCCCTAGACGCTATTGCTCTGCTTAAACTCTGCAAAAGCAAAAAGCACACCTCAATAAGTGATTCACCCCTCACCTCAAGGACCTTAAACTACAGAAAAGGAAATTAGAATCCTTATGGCGCCACACCCCATCAGAGGCAAACAAGACCACATTGACTAACTTTGCTAACACTTACAAAAAATAAATAATCCATACCAAAAATGACCTCTACAAAGCAAGAATTTCCAATTCCAGTTCTAACACCAAGGAACTCTTCCCGATGCCCCGGGAACTGGAATCCCCCTACCCTCCTTCAGACCCTGCACTGAAGAATAAACTCTGGTGCACCAGCATTCAGAATGCGCTAAACAACAAACTATCCACACTTCAAACTACAATTGCCAATAAAAAAGCCTCTCTACAACACACCATACCTCAACTCACTAACCCTGCAGAGTCCACCAGCAGTCCTGAACCGTTCAGCTTCACTAAAGTCTCTATCTTGGATACAGAAAAAAATCATTCTTTCCTTGAAACCATCCAACTGTCAGGGTGACAATTGCCCTGCCCAAATAATAAAAGATGCAGCAAGAGACCTAGCACCCTTCATTACTAAATTGATCAATACCTCTTTTACAACTAACACTGTCCCAAGCAATTTAAAACAGTCATGGGTACTACCTCTGCTCAAAAAACAAACTTTGAACCCCTCAATTCCCACCAATTATAGGCCCATTACTACAGTGCCGCCCTTCCTCCTTAAAATCATTGACAGAATTGCATACTTGCAAATTCAGAAATTTAGAAACCAACCACCTTCTTGACTCGCCTCAATCCGGCTTTAGACCTAAACGCAGCAAGGAAACGGCACTTATTGACTTGAAAACGCAAATTGATGAACTAAGGATCCAAGGGAAAACCTCCATGTTACTCCTCTTGGACTTGTCGTCGGCCTTTGACCTGGTGGACCATGGAGTACTATGTAAACACCTGGCAACAGGTGCCCACTTTTCCACGGGCGTTATATCATGGGTTCAGTCCTTCCTCGATAACAGAACGATGTGCGTTTTCTCTCCTTCACCACCCGCTGACCCCATCCAAACTACATGCAGCGTTCCACACAGCTCCTGTGTATCGCCAACCATATATAACATATTTACCAAGCCCATATTTGACAAATTGGGGGTCATCTATACAAATTATGTATCTGACACTCAGATCCTCATTCCCCTTTCGGGCAATTATGACAAAGATATGGCCTTGGTAAATAAAATTTACCTCCTCATTCAGGCATGGATGGAATCCCATGGCCTCTGCTTGAATGATGACAAAACAGAAATCCTGATCCTCGGCTCAACCTCTAGCTTAAAAAAATGAAATCCTTCCTACTCCGCCTTCAATATAGATTGAAATATCATCAAGGAAGTTAAAACCTTAGGGTTTTACCTGGATTACAGCCATACCCTAAAAAACAGGAACATTCCATGGTGTCATCTACAGCCTACACCTGCAAACTTATCGGAGCTTGCAGGCCATTCTTATCCAAAACAAGCTGTATCACCATTACAAACGCTTTAATAATGTCAAAATGGATTACTGCAACGCCATATACTTAGGGGCCAACAAGTATATCCTGGACAAAATACAAATCCTACAAAATAATGCCCTTAGAATGGCCTTGAACATCCCGAATAGAGAACATGTCTCCAAAATCAGAAGGGAGCACCACTGCCTAAAGATCAACGATAGATTTTACTCAAAACTATCTCCCTGACCTACACATGCTTTAACAACACAGCACCACCCTGCTTAACAGAGAGAATGGTCAGGAGAGCATCCACCCGTCCCACTAGAACTACGAACGCCTTTTGCCTTGAAATATCTAGATTCAAGTTGAAAGAAATCTGGTGGCAATAGCTTCCCGGTGAAAGCCGCCCAATTCTGGAACGCCCTAACCCTTGCACTTAGAGTTGACCAATCATACCTGAGCTTCAGATGTAACACACTGGACTGGTTGCGTTCTAATGACCTATGACTGACCCGGTCCCATCAGTAATGTATGTACCTGTATAGACCTTTCTAATGCATTATCCTACCTACCTCACCTTATTCTTATTGTATTTCTCTGCAACTACTTCTTTGTGTAACTGTATTTTATGTAACAAACTTCACTTATGTATACCTGTCATGATATTGTAAGTACCTCACTATGCAACTATATCCTTTGTAACAAGCTTCAAGTATTCATACGGTATGCTGCGCTCAGTTACCTACGTGTTTGGTCTGCCCTACAAAATCAATAAACAAACACTCCTAGTTTAAAGCCACCTTCCGGGCTCTCCTGGAGACACATGCCCTCCCACACTTCTCTCCAAGATCCTTGCATCAACCTGCATTATACAGTCAATCCTTAACTTCCAGAATCTTCCTAGAATCCATCGCATCTTTCCTAGATCAAACATCCACTCAAATAACCCAGGCTCAACCCACTAATTCCCCAGAGCTACCAGCCCAATTCCAACACCTGCTTAATTGCCAAACTTCTGGACTTCGCAGCATACAAGCAGCTCTGCCACTTCACAGAAGCCAACACCCTTCTTGACCCAGCACAATCAGTCCTCCCTGCTGTTGTTTTGGATGACCTGAAAAGAACAGCAGACGCGGAAGGATGTGTAGTGCTCATCCTTCTTGCGTTCTCGGCCGCCTTCGATACCATTGACCACAACATACTCCTAGGCAGGCTACACTCTTTAGGAATGAATCAAGGACACCACTCTCGTATGGATCTCCTCTATCTCAAATCACTTGTAAATCATGCTCCTCCCCCTTTCTCCTCCACCTCTCGCCCAGGGCCGAAAGACTTTCCTCAGTGAGCGTATTTTTTTGATCTCTCTTCCTCTTCAATATCTATCTTGGCCCCCCTCCGTGTGCTCATTCGCTCCCACAACCCCATCTATTACAGCTAAGTAAATGACACTCAGAAAATCCTCAATCGCCAGGTAGCACCTGTCCAGATCTCTTATTATGCTTCTCCGATATTGACCTCTGGATGACTACCAACCACCTCCTCAACCCTAAAAAAACAGAAATCCTTGTTTGTCGTAAAACTGCTCTCCTTCCCCAACCTATCCCCTGGCCTCCCTCTCTAGGCAGGCCCTCACCCCCAACAACTTCCTCTTCAGTGAAAAACCTCGGATGCATGCTGGAATCGAATAGATCCTTCTCCCAGCACATCAGCTCTGTATCCAGAACCTGCTTCTTCCACCTACCCATCCTCACTCCAGTCATCCTGTACTTCACATACCCACACCGAATCTCTCATCCTCCCATCATCCTCTCCCACTTGGATTATGCAAACTGTCTTTATCTAGTTGCACAGGCTTTCCGAGAATTCAAAATGCTGCTGCCAGTCTCTTCATTGGCCTCCCACCGAGAGAACAAATAATCTCTGCACTCAGTCCTACACTGTCTCCCTATTGGTCAACAGGCTACCATTAAAGCCATGTGCATTACTCGCGTGCCGTCCACAGTACAGGTTCTCTGTTCCTCCAGAATAAACTCATATGCTACCAACCCACCCGAATCCTCCGATCCGGCACCGCACTTCTCATTCTCCCCTTTGCACCTCCACCAGATTAGGAGGATGCTCCTCCATCCAAGCTCCCACCATCTGGAACTCTCTCCCTCTCTACATCTGCCGCATTGACAACCACCTTGTATTCAGAAAGGCCCTCAAAACCTGGCTATTCACTTCCTTGGTCTGAAGCCCCTCCCAACACCCCCTGACATTTTCCCAGGACAGTCCTTGCGCATAAGCACTGGCGCAGACTCGCCAACAGTTTCACGCTATAGCAGATGCCAGCTGCTTTCCCGGTAGCACTCCCTGCTAAGCGCAATCATTCAACTCATGTACACGATCACACATCGGCCCCTAGGACTTCCTGTGCTCTAACTGGTGCAACCTGGGTACTGGACAACTCCTGAAATAATCGGATAGTAGTTTGCCTGCTACCACTGAAAGTGTCTAGGGAGCGGATAAGGCCTTGCTATATGTAGTGGGGTCTCATCCAAACATGTCCCTCGCTTGAACACCTAGAGGCCCTGCACCGGCAGATCCTGTCCTATCGAATATCAAAGAGGGCTCTCCCGAAACATTTGGAATGCTAGATTAGTCACTGGAGGTAGTAAATTAAGTACGCCTAGCTAGATTATGGGGGATTTGACACTTTATGCATTTAGGATTGCCCAACCTAATTATCAAAAGGGCCTAGAGGAGTTATATCATAGGTGAGACCCTTACAATGTTGCCAAGGACATGCCACTGGACCAAGACATGTGAGTGGCCTGGTACTGCATCTAATTAACATGTGTGGCTCCACTAGGGTTATGTCTACAAGGTCTCAGCCCACCCATGATGCTCCAAGTTACTTGCTTGCAACCCGCTTCATGCTTATAACTACTTTTATTGGCCGTTGGAATGCACAGGGATTCCATGCAAGTATCCCTTGACATTGCGATTATTAGATTACTTGGTTAGCATCTTTAGAACGTGGAAGACATGTAGTAGCTATGCTCTGTTTAATTTATTTGCTTATTGCACTCAATCCCATTAGCTGGGTGTCCTTTGCATGGTAGCATTCTACACCTACTAGAAGATTCTCTCGGACACCAGCCTATCACATTGGGAGACTTGGGGGTAGCCGGCCCATAGTGCCAGAAAATCTGTCACAACGGCATCAAAGACAAACTCCATTTGAGTTTAAGGTTTGTATAAACGCATCACTTCTGTGAACATCTGCCACAGGCACAGCTCTCCATCCACGCACTCTAGAATGTGCTACGGCTATGACAAATTCGGTCTTGCTGGTCACATAAATTATTGCACTGAAACCCCAGACTTGCCTCCACACTTCTGCCATTGGCAAACAGCGACAACCTATGACATATTCGGTCTGCTAGTGCAGGAGACTTGATGTTCACCCAGCTACTCTGTCTTCACCACCCACGCACCTTAACTCTTGGGTTTCTTTCAGTAGCTCAGCCAGCCCTTCTAAATCCCAATCTCGGCCAAATTAAAGCTTACCTTTCAAATGTATTCCCATACCTGCACTTCGGTCCCTGAGGGCGTTCCAACCACAAAGTTCATTGAGGCCACACAAATGGGAAAATGGCGCTATATAAATGACTAAAATACAACATTTTAATAACTTATGATACAGTATTGTAACCTCTCCTCTATTCAGGCCTTCCGGTGTTTATTGTATTACCTAATTTGTTTTTATAGTGTCATCCATCATGGGATTTTGTTTTATGTATCTACCCCCCTAGGGGAATGTTCTTTTTGTCATCCATTGCAAGGTGGCCCATATTCTTTGAAATTGCCCCCTAGTAGTGCTAAATTTGTGAGGCAGTGTGATCTGTGTGCAGGTATTTCTGTGGTGACAAATATCCTGGCGTCACTCATTGTGTATGGTATGAGGGAGCACACAACTTTCATCAGACGTCTCCTGCCCCACGCGGTTCATATGTTGATACCACTTGTTGATTACATGGGCAGAATTATCAATATGCTTGCTAAGGTGCCTTCTTAGCACACTTCTTTTTGCCCTCCCCCCTGGAATGCTATGCTTGGGATATTTCCCTGGGACCTTGTCACTTGGCATTACTATACGTATTGTACTTGCGTTAACATCGAGAAGGACATACAAATATTCTCTTATCGCATCATAGATGCTATAGTGGTGTACTGCAAATCAATAAAGAAAATACGGACACACAAAGATGGATAAAACTGCTCCCATCATCCTGGCTATAGTATCTCTTTGGCAAATGTTTACGGATATTAATCTTCCAGGTGCTTAAAGACTATTTCTTTTTGTTAAAGGAACACACAGTTCCTTTTGTTTGTTAGGAAACAAGTGTTCAGAAGAAAAACATTGTTAAAAGTGAGAGTATTTCTTTGTAAAACAATGTAAGCTTTTAAATAAAATAACAATATGGTCAAACAGATGTTTCAAGCTCCCAAAAAAGGGATAAATGTTCATACAAAAGGACAAGACCATAAGGAATAGGATGGCTATGGGGACCATGTGCTGTTTTGCGTTTACTTTGGAAATGTCACGTTTTATTTTGGGTGCTTGTTTTTTTAGAAGGTGTTTGACCAACTGTCCTTATATGTAGAAATGATGGCCCTCATTACAAGATTGGCGGTAACCCACCGGTTCTACCGCCACCCTGTATTCTCCAGCGTGGGGTCTGGCATGGATTCACATGCTCGTGAATATTCCCCGTTGTCATGCTGGGAATTTCTCAGTAAAATAAACAGTTTCACTTTAGCTTTAAAACTGTATTTCTCCTCTAAACCAATCACTGGCCTCTGGGTCATACTGCCCCCACCCAATGACAGTCCTCTGCCTAAGCTTCCCCCATTGTGGCCTTCTTCAGATTTTTACTGCACCCTTGTTGGGAGCAAACTCTTGTTGCTCTCCCGGCTGTGTTTCATATATCAAGTGTTTTTTCGGGCAAATTTTGAGTACATTTTGACTGTTATTGTCATTGTTCGACCGCAGATCGACTACCGGCAGCGGGGACTCGCTGTCGGCTAAGATTATACCACATTACTGGGCTTTGGGCCTACTTTGCACCTTTTGACCATGACTGAAGAAAAAGGAATGTCTCTTCAAACTCTGCCCAAAATGTGGATTGAGGAATGTGTATGTTGAAGATCGACACCACAAATGTCTGTATTGCCTGCATGCGGACCATGATGAGGAGGGATGCAAGGTTTGGCGGGGATTTTCAAAAAAGACAAAGACCGGCCTGGTTGAAATCGGGTAAGGGCTCTGACTCTGCTTCAGAGCATGTCATGCTTTGCCCCTCCCCCATGCCCCCCAGGACTGTACGCTCCCAGGAACAAACTCCCTCAGAAAAGAGGTTGAGGTCATTTGTATCCAAAAGAAGGCCAGATTACACAACTTTGATCTCGCTGGGTTCGCTGCCTCTGCGGCTTCCAGCGCGGGAAGGACATGGTTGCCGTCACCAACTACTTCTACAGCGAGCCTACTGGCGAGAGATGTTCCCGCTAAGAGAAAGCTCTAAACTCACCATCGGTGGAAAAGGCACAGAAGGAACAATCGAAAGGTGGACCTTGGCTGCCTTAATCGGTGACGCCATCATCAGTGGTTTAGCCAGCCAGAATGACTGTCATCGGCACCCACATCGAAGGCTACAACCACCCTGTCGACGACCTTGTTGATGGCCATCACTTTGAAAGGGGGACCGGACACGAAGGTGGTGTCCACAGTCAGGGTATGAGCCCGCGGGCTCTCCCGGAGAAGCCGGTGCAGATTTATACCAGTTCAGACGAGGGTGAGCATGATCTGCCTGAAGATTATTTAGATCACGAAGGGGGTCTGGGAGCAGACTCAGTGGGTGCTGGTAGGGGGGGGTCTCCATGGAGGGAGCCCCGCTCATCACCTTGCCAAAGAAGGCGTGTGTCCTGAACCACCACCAGTTGTTCCTTTCACATCTCATCTGAGGGATGGGTCCCTTGACATACTGACAACGCTGCGCACGCTGGTCTCGG
Source organism: Ambystoma mexicanum (assembly GCF_040938575.1). Classification (NCBI taxonomy): domain Eukaryota; kingdom Metazoa; phylum Chordata; class Amphibia; order Caudata; family Ambystomatidae; genus Ambystoma; species Ambystoma mexicanum. The sequence continues at coordinate 105,583,093 of NC_090938.1, read as the reverse complement.
AATTCCAGCAGAGACTGCCTCCCACTCCAGGTCCTGCACCATCCAGGAGCCCTTCAGGACCACGGCCTGGGAGTCCACCCTGGTGCAACGCAAAGGACCTACCAGGCCCAAGGCCTTACCCGACACCTCCGCCTCAGGATTTGACTCAGACTGGGGATCTGGCAATGGATACAGTGGCTACGGACACCGATGAGGAAGATGACTTGGTGCCAACAGACAGGGAGCTGTTGGGGGCGGATGCCCCCCACAGGGCCTCTCCACCATATGAGGTCAGCTTGTTTCCATGTCCCGGGCCTCAGAGTGGTTTCATCTGGTACCCAAGTAGACAATATGGAAAGTTTCCTTTACCAAAGACTTCAGTCCAGGTGGAAGACCATCATGTCTGTCCCCTTACTGGATGTTATCTGGGAGGAGGGCTTGGCCCTAATGAAGACCCTGAGCACCGCTCTGCCCAAACGGGATAGACTCGAGAAGAAATACAGGTTCCCGGACTCTGCACCCAAGTACCAGAGGTCCCGTCCTTCACCCGACTCTGTGCTTTCAGTTGCGATTGGCAAATTCGTTGTCCATGGTGCCCCCCTGATCAAGAGTGGGGGGAGAAGGTGGACAGCATGGGGAAAAGTATTACCTACACTACTGCCAGCACCATTAAAGCCACTAACGTCTTGCCCATTTTGTCCCATTATGATCGGGTGCTTTGGTATAAACGTGGCCTTATTCTGGACTTCTTACCTGACGATAAGAATGTGGAAGCTCTGGTGCTGTTCTTGGAAGGGGAAGTGGCCCCAGACCACGCCATTACAGTGGCAGTAGACATTGCAGACACTGGTCTCCGTCAAAAATGGGCAGCAGGGTGTCCCTTCGGCAGCAGGGATGGCTCAAAGCCATCATCTTCAGATGTTCAGTCCAAAGTGTTGGATGTGCCCTTTGATGGTGAGAACCTGTTTGGCAAGACATTCGATGAGTCTTTGCAAGTGTTCAAAACGGACACAGACAGCATGTTCACTGGGTAGCAAGGTCGGTCATCCTTTTGTTCTTCGAGCAAAAAGTCTGGCAGGTCCTCCAAGGGATTTAGCACCCCTTATCAGCAACCTTCCTGCTCCACGACGCAAGAGGCGTACAGAGGCTGCTCACAGGCATATGGTAGCGGACATTGTTTGTTCTACCTGCAGGGCAGTGCCCGGATACCAAAATATTCCTGAACCGGTCATGGACTCGGGCCCCCACTTGTGCACCCCAGTGGGATGCCGGCCTGCGAGGTTTGTCAGTGCTTGGAAGAACATCACCACTGACAGATGGATGTTTAATGCTCTCGGGCAGGCGCACACCTTGGCGTTCAAACCCAGGTGTCCTTGTATACTCCCTGTAGCTCGACAAGAACAGCACGTAGCGCAGCTGCTGCTGGAGGTCCATGCCATATTAAAAAAGGGGGTGATGGAGCCGTCCACCAACGCCTCTGGGGCTCCAGAGTGTACTCTAGATACATTCTGGTCTAAAAGAAAACAGGAGGGTGGAGGATGTTCCTGGACCTGAGATGCCTGAAGTACTTCCCAGAAATTCAGGATGGTCACGTTGCTTCACATGCTTGGCCAGCTGGAACAAGTAGACTTCCTGGCTTCTCCGGATCTGGAGAATGCCTACTTCCACATCCCCCATCCATCAGAAACACTGCAAATTCCTTCGGTTCATGGTGTAGGGACGACATGATCAGTTCAAGGCGCTCACCTTTGGCCTGAAGTCGGCCCCTAGGGTCTTTACGAAGTGCTTGGCTCTGGTAGCAGCACACCTTTGTCTTGAAGGCATCCACGTCTACCCTTATTGTGCTATTGGTTCGTCCGATCCCACTCCCATGCATTAGTCAGCGAACACATGGCAAGGACACTGTAATGTTGGGGAGCCCACACCAGGCAGCTGCCCGCCAGAGGCCTCTGGCTCCTGGAAGAAAAGACTCTTCACATCAGCGTCCTGGAGCTTCGGTACAGTCTTCTGGGATCTCAAATCCTTCCTGCCATCGCAAGGTGGTGAGGATCTTCATGGACAACACCACCACCACCATGTTCTACATCCGGAAACCGGGCGGTACTTGCTCTCCGGCTCTCTCCAAGGAGGCCCAGGAGCAGTGGCGCTCTGCCTTTCGTCAGGACATGTTTCTCGTTCCTTTCCACCTGGCAGGCACCAAGAACACAAATGCAGACTCGCTCTGCAGGGAGCTACATTCTTGCCACGAGTGGGAGCTTTGCCAGGACCAAGTGGATCTTCTATTCCGCAAAGGGGGTCAGCCCCAGATCCACCTCTTTACGATGACAAGCTCCACGTGTCAGAAGTTTGACCAGCAGGTTCCTGCAGCAAAAAAGCATGGGGATGTTTTCTTGTTCCTCTGGGATGGACTCTTCCCTTACGCCTTTCCTTCATTCCCACTCCTCCTACGAGTGATCAACGCACTCCGTGTCACTGCAGGATGATACTTGTCGCTCTGGTGTGGTCACTGCAGATATGGTACCCGGACCTATTACGTCTGTCGAGGGCGCCATCCGTCAGGCTGCCTCTACTTCCTGCTCTTCTCCCCCGAGGAGGAGCAGCTATTTTACACCATGACCCATCATCGCTGAACTTCCGGGCCTGGCTCCTGCAGCCCTAGAAGTTTTACATTATTCTTTGCCAACGGAATGTAAGGACGTTCTGGCCAAAGCCAGAGCCTCTTCCACGTTAAAGTGCTACAACCATAAATGGAAGGGTTTCTCCGTATGGTGCCGGGTCACTGTGCTCCTGCCATACCTGCTTTCCTTGACCAAGGCTGGACTGGCTCATGCCTCTATCAAGGTGCACTTGGCCGCCATATCTCGTTACACCACAACACCCGGTAGGTCTCCCTGTGGTCTCAGACTTGTCAAGGATTCATCCGGGGTCTCTTCAGGACTCTCCCACCAGTGAAGGCTCCATCTCCAGCTTGGGAACTCAATGTGGTGTTAACTAAACTCATGGGGGTGGGGGGCACTCTCTGAAGCAATGCATCAGGTTCCCCTAAAGTTCCTCTCGTAGAAGATGGCTTTCCTCGTGGCAATTACCATTGCCAGGCGGGTCGACGAGATCCAGGCCCTGTCCTGCAAACAGCCGTACTTATCCTTCCACGCTACAAGGGTAGTAGTGTGTACACACCCCACCTTTATGCCGAAAGTGAAGTTGGAGTTCCACCTCAACGAGCCTTTGGCATTGCCTGTATTCTTCCTAATCTGTCCTCGCCAGCAGAGAAGGACTTGCTTTCGCTGGACATTGTTCTTGCCTTGAAGTTTTACGTGGCACCCACAAAAAGTTTTTGGAAGGCTTTTCAGTTGTCAATTTTGGACCTGTGAGTCACGGAAAGGCCTTGCCGAAGGCTTCCATCTCCAGGTTGCTCTCCGGCTGCATCATGCACGGTCATTGGCTGACTAACAGGCCTCTTCCCAGCTTGCCGAGATCCCACTCCACCAGAGCAATCGCAGCAACAACAGCATTTCTCTTTGGTGTTCCCCTGCTCGACATCTTCAATGCTGCTATGTGGAGATCCATGCACACCTTCACGAGGTTCTACTGCTTCGACAGGGATTCCAGGGAGGAGTCCTGGGTCGGCCTAGCTGTGCTACGCAACCTGTTCACATGAGGCAAGTCCGTTCCCGGGGGGAGTGTTTTATTGCCTCTGTTGGGCCTTGCCACCTTTAGTGGTTGTGTATATTTACTGCTGTGTAATCGTTATTCATGAGCATGTGAATCCATGCCAGACTACATGCTGGAGAAGGTTTGTTAATTACCTGTAGCGCTTTCTCCAATATGGGTCTGGAATTGATTCACATGCAAACCCTCCCTTATTCCCCTCTGTGGTTCTTCGTGGTTCATACTGCCACTTTTTGTGCTTACCAAATCTGAAGATGGCCTCCAAGAGTAGAGCTTAGGGAGAAGACTGTCATTGGATGGGGGCAGTATTACCCATAAGACGGTGATTGCTTTAGAGGAGAAATAGTATTAAAGCTAAAGTGAAACTGTTTGTTTTTTCTTTTACTGAGGATTACCAGACCAATGTTGGAGAACAAGTTAAAGGTATGTACTTAAACCTTAACGTTACTGCCACCTGACATCCCGGTACTCCGGTATATCACAAGAGGTGGCAGTACGGTAAGTTCCCAGAAAGGGAGCCTGGTGCTTCAGTGAAAAACATGCCAGTAGGGGCCTGAACTCTGGGCAGGTCAGGCCTGCCGACAGTACAGAACCCCTACCAGCAGTACAGAGCCCCTACTGGCAAACATTGAGTGACCCAGTCCGGAAAAGGGTCTTACCTCTGTATATCTTGATGTCGGCAAGGTGTATCCACGCATGCTTGCCCTCCACCGCAGAGTGACGGCCTCCACTATGTATGGACCTGGAAACAAGGTGTGCCCCACTTTTGAGGTTTTGGCATAAATCCTTGTCTCAGGGCTACAACAAAAACGGTTTTAACAATTTATCAGTGTTAATTGGTTCTTGGGATTCATCTGTGGTCTTTGAACACCCTTGTTGCAACTCTACCTGTTCAGACATACGTTTAAGAGTTTCTGTCATAGTCTTCAATTGTGCCTTGCCTTCTCTAACACAGTAGCAGCATTCTCTGTCAGTGTGAGCCTGAGTGTGAGGAGCATTGGTAATGTGCATTTTGCATCACGTCACCATATCATGTGGAGTCAGGTGATGGTCAGAACTTGGCCGGTTGCCTAATGCAAAGAAGGCTTAAGGAAGGCAATGCAACCCACCCTTTTTCAGAGTCTTTCAGGTGGGCTGTTCTTTCCTTTAGGAGGCCCTCACAAATGCAGTTTGTGGATGATGGGCAGATATGAATGTATGCTTTATGCCCAAAAGGATAGTAACGTGCTTGAACACGTCATTTAAATAATGTGATCTGTTGTCAGACTAGAACACTTTGCACACTCCCCATCTTGGAAATTCCTCCTGTAGGAGGAACTTCGCAGCACATGTGGCATCTGGATGTGTGCATGGACTGTCTCCGATCCATCGGGAAAAGGGATATAGAACCACTAGCATAAAGCCATCACAAATTTTAAGCATATCCACATTGTCGGTATGCAAATGCTGAAATGTTCCTGTAGGGACGGGGTGTTTCTCCTATCAGTATTCGCAGAGTATACTCACCCGTGAATTTTTGGCATATCATGCAATGTATGGCAAAGTTAGCAACATGCTCAGCCAGATTAGGAATTAATCAGTCCTCCGAGATCACCCCGAGGGGCATAACAGGTGTTGTCCTGCTGCCACCATGTGTCTGAGAGACAATGAGCACCCTCCTTTTTTTTTTTTTTTCCATAACTCTTGCTCATCTGGTGACACCCTCCCCCTCCCCTCTAATTTGGCAATTGGGCAGCGTAAAAAAAAACCTCTCCTTTTAATGCCATGTTGCATGCATGTTTGTTTGGTGTAGTTGCGATATCGAAGACTTCTGGAAAATATGCTGCTCTTTTTGATTTTAGATCACTGGCCTTGCTGCTTTGAGAAATCAAATGTGTACCGCCGGTGTGTGCTGCGCACTTTACCACAGTGATAGTGATGGATGCATAAATGATACGTTAGTTTATTTATATAGTGCCTATACAAAAAAATGTGTTTCAAAGCGCTTCAAGGCAAGGGAGGGAACAAGGGAAAATACAATGACATTCTTACAGGCCATGAGCAGTAAGGGTGTGAAATTAACTATTGTACTTGGCCTGACGACATTTCAGATAGCGCAAGAGCTAAGTGAGATGAGGAAGGGAGGGGAGAGTGGGAAGGAAATGGAAACAGACAGGCGACTACCGTACTAGGCCTGACGACATTTCTGGTAGAGCCAGAGAAAAACAAAAGGTGAGGGAGAGGGGTGCAGAAAGGGAGGGAGGAACAAAACAAGTGACTATTGTACTAGGCCAGACAACATTTTGGATAGTGCTGGAGGAGGGGAGGTTGCTATCATACTAGGTTCAGGGACAATTCTGATAGAGTAAGTGCATAGAAGAAAGTAAGGGGAGGAAGGGAGGCGATAACAAAGAGTAAGCAGTCAAAAAGAGTGGAGAAGCAAGAGGGGGAGAGCGAATACAATTGCAGAAGTCAGTAGTAACACATAATGTTGTAAGTCAGGATACAAGGTGAAGATGGGAACAGCATGATTCAGTGCCACTGTGAGGACAAGATTCAAAGGAAATCCAGAATGAGAGTTGAGAAAGGGCGACGCACCGTGAATCAATGAAGTCCATAAAAGTCAAATCCAGCATTGGCCACAAAATGGTGATGGTAACCAGAATGTATCAGGACAGACTCCAGCAGAAGTAGGCTGGAGGGGGGAAGTTGGGAGAGCAGGGTAGAAGAATCAAGCAAAACGGGCAGCAGCTGTGTGCCAGAAGAGAGGGGGCACAGGGGAACATCATGGGGGGGGACGGACGAGAGGGGGTGGGGATGGCCAGTGGGGACAGAGCGAGTAAACAGGTGTTGGTGCATGCTTACCTGCTGTCTGAGCAGGGGGTCGGGCCCTGGGTGGTCCTGGTCTGAACAGGTCCAAACAGGAATGGCCATTTTTTTTGTCTGCCCTTCGCTTCGGACGCCCTTGATCTAAGAGTTAAGAGCAGGAAGGAGTAGGCAGGGCTAAGAAGGTGGGTCGTACTTGCACCTGCTCCCCATCAGCAAAGGAAAAGAGGCTGGAGTGCTCCTTAAGTAGGGAAAAGAGTGGCAACCAGGTAGGCATGGCTTGCTAAGTGGGGAAAAGAGCGACAACCTGGAAGGCACTAGGTGGGTAGGGCTTAGGCCAGATGACCTAGATCCACTTGCACCTGCTCCCCATGAGCCATAAGTGCTTCTATGAGCTTGTCTCATGCTGCACTGGTGTGCCGTCTGCATGCAGGAAGCCCCTCCTTTTCCATCGTGACAGTCCTGCGTGTATTGTTTTCACGTAGGCAGAGTATGAATACACCTTTACCACCTAATCTTCATGAGCCTAAAGTGTCAATATGAACATTAGCAATGCTGCCGCTTGTGCTGAGAAATTCACTGGCAATCTTGCACTTATCACTGTTTCAAGCTGTCACTCTTTCCTGCCTTCACTACTGTGGTGTCAGTAGGCCTCTTGCCCGTGCTCTGGTCTATTGATGATGACCCCTCAACCTAGTGAATTGGCCCCCTCTTAGGGCATTTTCCTTGACGTGGTTGGTGCAATCATGCACATAAACTCCCTATTTCACTGCTTCTGCTATGAATCTGGCTGGGATTACTGCTCAACCCCTAACAATTTTGATCAATGGATTTGATATAATCACCTCATAACCAGATGCTCTCTGTGTTGTCAATGTTAAGTATGGCAAAAAGAGCATGTTCAACGCGAAGAGCCCATGTAAGTGGCAACAGTTTGCGGTACAAAACCCATTAGCATATAATGTAACTGAACAGCCCATTGTTATATTTACTGATTTCTCATTTGCAAAATCTTCTGCAGCCAAAGCATGCTCACAGGGGTAATGGCCTCTTGTTACTGGATCGAAGATCCTACTGTGGAATGCTAATGTTTTGTGTCCAATGGCAGTTTTGTGAGTGAGTACAGCAGTCATCACTACACCATTTGAATAGGTAAACTAAAGGAAATCTTCATTATAATTGGGCATTCCGAACACTGGAGCGGTGCTAATTGCGAACTTCAACTCATCAAAGGCATCTATCATCTCACCCGTCCAGGCTATGTTACAGTTGTCTTTCTGTGTTTCCTTGAGTGCTTTTAAAAGTCGCCTAACCAATATGTCCTGCAATCAAAGACTCATCCCCCTACAATAACTGCAAAGGCCTATAAATTGCTGTTACTTTTACTGTCTCTGGCCTGCCTGTTTTCATTATTGCTTCTGCTCCTTCATGTGTTGCCCGCCTTCCTTCTTTAGATATCACCAGACCGATGTGTAAAACCTCTGTCTGACATTATTGCATTTTCTCTTTGTCCACTTTATACCCTTTCTATGCCACAACAGTAATCTGTTACTGAATTTCTCCTGCACTCTTCCTCTGGTACTATATACCAGAATGTCATCTTAGATATTGGATTACTGTGCTGTCAAGTTGTACATGTCCCAAATCCATCTGCAGCACTCTGTTAAAGACCAAGGGTGACTTAACAGTACCCCTTGGGTAAACGTGTATGTTGAAACTTAATTCTGTGGTATGTGACCCAGGTCAAATACTGTGATTTATCCTGCAAGGGGATTGAAAAGAGAACATTTTTTTAAATCGCAGTAAAAGATTTATCCTTGGGTGGGATGTTGCACAATATTGTGGCTGGATTTGTCACCAATGGAATTTCAGTTTCAACAATATTATTCAGGGGGCTTAAGTCCTGTATAAATCTCTATGACCTCCCCACCTCCCCCGTTGCTTCCTTGATCGACTATACAGCTGTTACATGGGGATTCTGAAGGCACTAATATCCCTTGTTGCACTAAGGCAGCAATAGTTTCATAAATACCCTTGTCAGCTACATTGGACATGTGATACTGTTTTACTAGTGGTTAAATGGCTCCCTTCAGTTTAATTTTAACCTCCCCTACTCCTTTTAAGAGATCAACGTCATATGGACTGCTGGTCCAGAGTGTGCTTGATAGCGCAACAAATCCACCTGCATAAAGGGGGATACTTTCTTCACTAATGACATTCTACGGGGAATTTCCCTGTTCTTCATTTGTACCCTATATGCAAGACTGATTTTAAACATCATTTCGTCATCCAAGTCCTCATCTGTAAACAATTCCTCATCTGTGAGTTAAGTCAGTCTTTGTGCTTTGTCAAGTGCTATTAATGTGCTCCAATTTACCCCTTATTGGTCTATCCATGCAAAATGAGTCTGCTTTCCCTTATTATTACTGCTTCTAGCTCAACTGTAATTACCTGCCCCCCCCCTGGTCTGAATAAAAACTCTTCTGGTAACCTCAGTATTTTCTCATATTCAGGGAAGCCATGGCAATAATGCATGCACCCCATAAAGAAATACTTGTATTCCACTTTTACTGTTGTATTTGATGTTTATAATGTATTAAGATGTAAATGAACTTTGGTTAAATATTGAAAAAGTTGATTTATTCAGCTATATTCAATAAAAAAATATTTTAAAAAAAGAAAAATACTTTGGGTTCCAGTGGAACCCTTGTCTGTGCTTTCTGATCATAAAATGCTGTTCTGAATTCTTGTGCATTCACATAATGGATCCTGGGGGTAGAACATATTATGGCCTGGTCAGTAAATGATGTTGTCATGTTTAATTTATTCACCAAGTCTCTAATATGTTAGCGAGAATATAATAATGGCATAGACATGTCGTGTTTTCCTATGTGATGGGTAAATCGTCTGTAAAAGGAACCATAGTTGTCGCCGCAAGAAATCCTTGTGCATTCATGGCAATGCCTGACATCGGGAACTTCCCTTCTCTAACACAGGATTGAGTTGCCCCTGTATCTACCAAGAAGGAAAGTTTTGTATCACCTATGGTCACTCTGTCCCTCATTTCCTCATGTGGGTCTGGTGTAATCGGTAGGATGGAACACATCAAGTTTCTCTGTGAGCTGTCCTATTGTGGGTACATATTCAGTTCTGTGCCGATGATTCCCTCCCACTACTGTCATGCACATCCTATTCTAGGTGTGGGTGTCTGTTGTACTATGTTCTCTTTCCATGGTGTTACTGCATTCTGGTGTGTTCTCTGTTGTACTGGTGCCTGTGTCTTCATTGGTGCTTGCTGTGTCTGGGGTTGCCTTTCCTGTTGCATTTGCAGCATTTGTGGCGCTGTGTCTGATCCCTTGTGTGATGTTGTGCTTAATATTCTGGTGGTTCCGCACTATAGAGTTTTGGAGTATGCTATCCCCCCTCTTGGGTCTGTTGCTTGCCAGTTCTGTTGCATCTCTCCCCTGCTCCTGCATAACCGACAATTGTGCCCCATTTTCCCACACATCCAACACTGGTGTTGCAGTCCTCCAGATCTTGTTTCCCCTCCATTAAACCCTCCTCCTTGCAACCCTCGTCCTTGGTGGGCGGGGGGGATAATAATTATACTCCTCTTCCTGCAAAATGTCCATTCATACCTGGCTGCACCTACTGTGCCCCCTTGTACCTGGTAACTTTCTCCCTCATTTGTCAATACAGTCCTTCCACTGACAATTTCAACAGTTTCTTCTGAACCAATTTTGCTTTCTCAATCTTTCTATCCGTAACTTCTTTCTCTTGTTTTAATCGACAATGGTGAACAACAGTCAATTGTATCTCTGCCCATGGCTTCGTTTCCATTCCCACAATCTTTCTCTGCTGTCTGCACTTCTTCGTGAAGTCCCTGACAATAGTTAGGTTTTTGTCTCACGGTTCTCTAGTCACCATTTTTCTTGAATGTTCTGTATATAAGCAGTCGGATCTTAGTCATAATTGTGCTTATGTCTGACGAGTCTGGGTATTGTACCCTAAGGCCATATGTCAGCTTGACAGTTGTTGAAAGGTGCCCCGACATGGTTAGTATTTTGTGCTGTCCCCCTAGGAAACCCTGCTTGTTTCCAAATATCATCGGATTGCTCTCCTAATATGTGAAGGAAAACAACAAGGGATGGTGTCTCTCAAAAATGCAGTAAATGTCAAAAGCATGAATGCATTAAATCACAAAGTATATATTAAAACACAGCAAGTGGCAACAATCCAAACGACAGAGTGGTTCACAATGAGTGCTTTGCTTAATACATAAGTTAAAGATGGTGGACTTCAATGACCACCTAATGTACACAAATACATACACAGAATAGTGTATGAAACATAGCCCAAACAGTATACAAGGTGAAGGAGCACAAGGGTTTTAGTAGCTTGTAACTCCTTTAGACATACACGAGAGTGCAGGGAAACCATTGTGCTACAAATGTAAACATTCAAAGATACTTAATGGTAGAAAGCGCCATATTAGATCGAACAAAGGTCATGCTGGTCCATAGAGTACACTCATGGTCTAATACCAGCCCATTAGTAGTAGCCATTGGTGAACTAGAGGGTGATGAGCGCAAACTCTACATTGGTTTACTTATTAATTGTATGCTATCTTGCCTTTTTGCTAGTTTCAACAGTACAATGCAATATTTTACAACATAAACAGTCTTCCTGCAGGCCTAACAATCCAAAGTACAACTCCCTTCCTGCTGTGCGCAGGGTAGCTGTGTTAGTGAAATCTTCATGGTGGGTGTCCTAAGTGGCTCTGTGTTCCGGGATCAAACAAAGTGTAGGCGCCCTTTTTCACTGTTCATGTGATCATTTCTACCACCTAAAGAAAAATGAAAACACATGTATTAATCTACCTGGTATGGTTCAATTTGACACTGTCTAAATAGCTGCCACAGAGATTTTACCATACCTTAATTGGGTGGGTGGGAAAAGAATTATCAATCACTAAGAAATGCTGACTCATTTGGTCTTGTACTTTCAATTAGCGGTGCAGGACCAGGGGTTCCTGCAAAGACATAACAAACAACTTGGGTGCGGCCCAATTGTTATGTAAGCAACACATATATTAAGAAAATAATCTACTTTGTCCACAGCCAAGTTCCCAAGCCGCCTTGCTTGGGGGGGACAAAGGAAAGAAGTAAAAGATGGTTCCAATTGTTAAATGTTCAAGGTTTAATTTAATTAGTTATTCAGTGCGCCTGGTCTGTGGCATATGAAAATAAATGAAAGGGTCAGTCAGTCTTAGTCTCAGAGGGCCAGTATATGAAGCATTAAAGCATGATGGTAATGGCCTTGTGCGTGTGTTCCAACATAGGGAAATCAAGAAGGTAGGGTGTGCAGCTTGGCTGACTCATTGTGACTTGTTAGAAAAGCTCTGATTACAATGTGGCCAGCTGTCAGCGTATTCCATGCAGCAACCAGTTAGAGAGACAGAGCGTCCATGATGCAGACCACTTTATTTGTCTAAAGTCTCATGGGAATTCCAGACTCTTTGCTGGTCTCAAAGCGTGTGCCGGGAGGGGAAACTGTAACTGTGACTAAAAGCAACTTCACCAAAGTTGTCTGATCCGGGCCACGCATCATAAGGAAGACTAATAGTGAGACCACCCAATAGCATTGGACCAAGAAAAGGAACACTGCAGTCAAACTCCATCCAAGCCTGTGTTATGTATACCTTACACCACATCTGTGGGCCCAGGCACGGCCACCCATCCATGCGCCCTGGAATGCAACTATGGCTATTCTATTCCGGTCTAGCAGCACACATGGCCGTCCACACTGAAACCCCTGATGTACCTCAACACCTCTGCCATTCGTATACAGTGACAACCCACAAAAATAATTTGGTCTAGCTGGTCACACATCGAATCTTCCGCACTTGAACTCTATCCTAAACTACCAACAGCACCCAACCACATTCCTTACCTCAAGGCTGCTTACTGGAGCTTATAGAATCCAGCAATAAAAAAAAGCAAAGAAGCATCTTTTAATTTAAACTCTTAGAACCTCCTACAATTGGACTGCCGTCACTGAGTGTTCTCCAACCACAAAGCGCATTGAGGCCATACAAATGGGAAAAGGGTGCTATATAAATGACAAATGCAATAAAAGGGGGAAAGATAAACTCATGTGGGTCAGAAACAGCAGGTGGTGAATGGGAATAGGTGCGCACATGGTAGTATAAAACGCTAGTGATGCGAGACTAGCAAGGGGACCTCGTGGGTAGAGGTAAGGATACTGAAGAGCCTAATTGGCCTCGGATAAAATGAATTACATAAAATGGACAAATAGTGTCTCAATATGGCAGCAAGCAGGCTTTTAATATCGCCTGCTGCAAAGGTCATACCAACTATCATTCTCTCTAACTCATAAATCATTTTGCCTACTCCTAGTGTGACTGATGGAAATTTACAAATGAAATTGTTTTTGCCCATTAATGGCCACAGGATATATTGCGGTAGTCCTCGCCCTTTCTCCAATAAGTGGAATTGTTAGCTCTGTGCCCCTGTGAGGAATTTGACCATCCACACGGGGAGAGTTCAATCGCCTGGGCTTTTTGATTTTTTGATAAATGAAAATTAATGATGGGAGATCAACCTCTGAGAAATGTGTGAGGCCATTCTGCACACATTTCATCCGCTTGCCGCACGAAACGCATAGTCACGTGTACTCCATGAAGAGACAGCCTACAGGTGCCGTCTTCCCCTGTCATATTCAGCTGGAATGTGACAGCCATGTGTACAACAAAGCATATCAAGAAGGGGAGAGGCACACCTTCCTCCTTCCATGGGCAGCCCAATTTAAATATCAACGCTCCATGGATCTGCATTCCTTTTGTGGTAGTTCGGCTGGTGGCAGTGCATACTAATGAGAACAAATTAGGTAACCCTAGAGTTGTTGCCGAACAGACCACAGGAAGGCGGGGCCAACACCCCTTTGGTATGCAATGTGTCAACTTAAAACTAGTTCCCACCTCTCTGGATGAAAGGCAGTGAATGGCCTGTCTGGGTCCAGCAGTTACTGCAGGTGCCCTGTGCAGTAGGTGGCTTTCAGAGGGACAGAGGATGTGATTTGGGGGAGACAGGAAGTCTGCTCCCATCACAAACTTCAAGGGGGACCTGAACTTTAATCAAGAGTCACAGAGGGCTCCGTTAACCAGAGACACACTTTGATCTACAACAGATAGGAAGATGGGTTGGACTTGGGTATAGGTTGTCACCAATTGTATGTCCTGTTGCAGAGCACTCTGGTCCTGACCGCATGCATTACAGAAGGTTGTTGGTGGGGACCCAGGATTGGCTCATTAAGGTGGGTTTAGCCTGCACCAATCACTGGGGCCCGTGTGGCTTTAAGAGAGGGCTGAACCTCTCACTTGGCAGATCATGCAATAACTTTGAAAGGAGTAAGGAGGAGGACTCATTTGGACCCAGGCTGAAGGTACAGTCTACCTTACATCATCTGCCAGTGAAGGAAGGCCAGGTGTTCCAAGAGGGAAGCAAGATCCCTCCCCTAAACATCTCTCAGGGAACAGAGGGAGATACCAGACTCTGAGGACCCATTCAGCAGCTCAAGAACCGGTATCCAGCCAGAACACACTGTGCCCTGCTAGATTCTGCCAACAAGCTTCCTCGATGGGAAGTGCCGGAGAGTATCGGAACAAAGGACAACGCTTTTGCCTGTAATTCCTCTCCTGAGCTTTGGGCCGTCCGCCTTGAAAGGACAACCCAAGCCCTGTGAAGAAGCTAGGAGGAGTGTGACACAAGCATCAACCAGCATCCATATTTTAAGGACATTTATGAGACCGTAGATTCCTGGAACTGCATCTGATTGCACCGCTGACTGTTGTCATGCCGCAGTCACCAGAGCCGTCCGAGCCGCCTCGGCCAATATTCCAGATCCGTCAACCAGAACAGAGACGATTTGTGGCCCTGAGCCTCCATGCTGGCCAGCCTGCAGATGTCCGTCCAGCCTCGCTTGCCGAACTGCCTGCTGCCTGATATCCCCAGCTGTCTCCCACCACTAACTCTGTCTCAAGAGCTGCAAATCGCCTTGGAACCGCTTTAATGTGGTCAAGCACCAAGAACAACTTCAGCACCAGGTACATTGTGGTTCTGACCCCCCTGGTCCTTCTCCGAAGGTCCCTAGAGACAGTTATGACCCGTTCCCCATTGGGGCTGGAACCGAATAACCTTGAACGGTAAGATTGATTACTTTACCAACTACACTCCTGTCAGTATCCACAGTGCATCCCTTTCCTTTGTGGAATTGTCTGTCCTCTGTGTTCTTTTACAGGGTGGGCTGTATTTGTAGTGTGATGGGAACTGTCTGTAGTAGTAATAATAAAGTACATATTTGTATACAACCTTGACTGGACAGTCCCTTTTATTATTGGTTAATAAATGTATTTTCGTTGTGTTGTAACTAACCAATGATCCACGACCTTGCGGTGAAAAGCCTGCTGTTCCATCCGCGTTACCAAAATTGGACAACGAGGTCCTATAATTCACTTGTATTCCAATCTGTTCGGATCCCTTCTGGTGTATTGGGGCTGTGCGGTTGATTGATGGTTTAGAAACCGATGTTCATCCCTGGACCACTGGTGCCCCGAAGTTGATTTGTCACAGCCCCATCCCAACACATCCACCCCCTTTGTCTTCATCAACCTGTTGGTCATGTTAACTCTTTCTTCCTGGTAACTTCCTCAGCCTGTTCACGTACAGTGTTCTTTCTTATAGACTGTTTGAGCACACCTTCAGGCACTTTGGATATTCAACGGGTTCTGGCCTCCTCACAAATCTAACCACGCAATCTCTCTCCCTATTTCCATACTCTTGAATGGGGCCCTTACGGCTTCCTCTTTCCTGCCATCTTCAACCTTGAACTTTTGATCTTCACTGCCTTTGTCCTCTCTATCCTCATACTCTAGTCTTCCAAGGGGATTTGTCCTATATGTTCCACTCATTACTACTGCCAATGTATTCCTTCCTTCATTTTGCAGAGACTTCACCCCAACCCCTCTAGCGCTGGTGCCATTCCTCCTGCACAGATTACCAATGTTCCTTCATCTTTTCTGCCTGGAAGGGTATGCTTTCTAAGAATCTCATCAGTCTCCTTCTGACGCCCCTCCTTTCCTCATCTTGTTGTCTCTGTCCCTTTCGTCCTCCCTTTTTCCTTTCTCTTTCAGTTTCATCTCTCCTCCCCTTCCCTGCCTCTTCTTTCTTTTCTCTCTCCCTTTCTTCTTCATCCCTTCTTTCCTCTGCTCTCCTCTTTACTCTTTTTCCTCCTTTACTTGCTTCTCTTCTTTCTCATGTCTCTTTAACTTCCCTTTCCTTTTCTTTAGAATCCATGCCCTTTCCATGTAATTTAAGGATTTTGTACTCCTATACAGGTGCTCCCCCTACCCTCTTTCTCGTCCTTTCTCCTCTTTTCTCCCCCGACAAGGTCTCTAGACAAGTCTGATCTATGAATGTTTTGTCAAAACAGGTTCTTCCCTGTTCCTCCAAAACCATCTAGGACCACATTGACACCCTTGCTCCTGCCCTGGCCAATTTCTGCAACCACTCCTTTGCCTCAGGCGCCTTCCCCTCCCCCTGAAGCTCTCTTGTGCACCCTCTTCTCAAGTAACCCACAGCTGACCCTTCTTTCCCTGCAAACTATCGCCCAATCTCCATCACTCCTTAGCTGAGCAAACTCCTGGAAAAGCTGGCTATCTCGCAGCTCAACCTCCACTCTGATTCTTTTGGTTGTCTCCACGACCATCAGTCTGGCTTTAGAGCTGCCAGAAGCATGGAAACTGCTCTCCTTAATATCCGTGAAGGTCTGCTCTCCAACCTTGACTCTAACATCCCCTCTGTCCTCATCCTACTCTCTCTTCTGTCTTCGACACGGTAAACCATACCATCGTGCTTAATCGTCTCCATGACAATCTGGGTATCACTGATCAGGCTCTGGCCTGCCTGACTTCTTTCCTTTCTGATTGACCCTCCCAGGTCCAACTTGGGTCCGCATAGCCCTTTTCTGCTCCAATTTTCAGTGCTATGCTGATGACACTCGACTCATCTTCAGGCTTTCCTCAGCCACCTCCTCATCTCTGACTGCCTGTCTGCTTTTCAGGATTGGTGTGCCACCAACGATCTCTGCCTGAATGCCAGCAAGTTGGAGATCCTCCTCATCGGCACACCTTCCCCCTACTTTCCTCTCACTCTCTGGCCAGCCTCCTTTGGCCCTCCTCCTACCCCCACCTGTGAGGCTAAGAGCCACGGGGTCATCTTCACTTCCCTTTTCTGCCCACATCTCTGATGTCTCTAAAAAGTCATACTCCCTACTGCACCTCCTCAGAGGTATTGTGCCTTTCCTCTCCTTCCCCCAGAACTCACTGGCTCTCGAGCCCTGGTTCTCTCCAAGTTGGAATATTGCAACAGCCTCTTTCTAAATCTTCCTGCGTCTACTCTCCACCCTTTTCAACTCATCCAGAACAGAACTGCGAGACTTGTCCTCGGCCTCAAGCCCTGGGATCGTCTCTCCCCAGCCCTGAAATATCATCATTGCTCCCAGTGGCTGCAAGGATTACATTCAAGACCCTTTGCATTGTCCACAAGGCTTTCTGGGGCCTGGGTCCAAAATACCTTCAACTGTCCCTCCGTAAATACCTTCCCTCTCGAGCTCTTCGCTCCTCCAACTCCCTCAGGGTCAGTCGCTTCTCAAAAAAACAAGCTGGGGGTAGAACTGTCTTTGGCTGGGTGCCTCCCTCTGGAACAGCCTCCCTGCCACTCTGAAACTTGGGGAGAACCAGTTCCGGAAGCACCTCAAGACCTTCCTCTTTGCTTCTGCCTTCGCTCCTCTTCTCCCCTGCTGATCTGTTCTGCTTTGGCATCATGCACCTGGCTACCCTCTGATTTCGGCCCCCGGTACTTGCTCACCCTGCCACGCACCCGCACTGCCTCCTGGCAACCCTTGCACTTGGGACTGTATCTGTATCCCTACAGTCCCCACCCCAACCCTCTTTCCTGCACTTATCAGACACCCCTTGTCTGTGCCTTAAACCTAGCAGTTGCCACTTGCTGGCTGCACTACCATTGTTGTTTTTATTCCTTTGTTCAGCACTTTCCCCCTTCCCTCTCCCTTGCACTTGCAAGTTCTCAATGTCACTGGGCATAGTAAGATTGTTGTTTTTGTTTTCCCGTGTTCCCCTCCCTTGCCTCGTCATGCTCTGAAAAACTTGTGTATGAGCGTGATACAAATAAAATATCAATATCCTATCCATTCATTTGATATAATCACTGTCTCATTCCTTTTGTTCTGTCTGTTTCTCTCTTTCTGAACCGCTTCTGCAAGCTTTGCGTGTAAGCTGCGGTGCTTGTCATATTCTAAGTGTGCAGACATTGGATGATGTTAGCTTGTTTTCTCTCTGCCTATATTGTCTGTACCACTATATGTGGGGGGCGCGTATGTGGGGGTAGTATCCCCTGCCGCTGCTTTTAATGGTTATACCCTTGTACGGCTCAGGACGGATCAGTGTTT
This sequence comes from Ambystoma mexicanum, assembly GCF_040938575.1. Taxonomy (NCBI): domain Eukaryota; kingdom Metazoa; phylum Chordata; class Amphibia; order Caudata; family Ambystomatidae; genus Ambystoma; species Ambystoma mexicanum. The sequence continues at coordinate 105,565,093 of NC_090938.1, read as the reverse complement.
CAGGGAAAAACATGCCGGTAGGGGCCTGAACTCTGGGTAGGTCAAGCCTGCTGACAGTACAGAGCCCCTACCAGCAATACAGAGCTCCTACTGGCAAACATTGAGTGAGCCAGTCCGGAAAAGGTGCTGGTAACTTGTTACTGGCACCTTTGTTTCCAGACCATCTCACTCATAATGAGGCCTGATGTGTCTGTATTCTTGTTGCTGATTGGCCCTCATTGATCTTGTGTGGGGCTGTCTTTGCCTTTGTGCTCAATGTTTGCGGATAGTGGGGTGTCACCTCTGTATACCTTGATGTCTCCAAGGTGTATCTATGCATGCTTGCCATCCACCTTCACTGCAGAGTGACAGCCTCCACTATGTATGGACCTGGAAACAAGATGTGCCCCACTTTTGAGGTTTCGGCACAAAACCTTGTCTCCGGGCTACAACAACCATTTTAACAAATCATCAGCGTCATTTGGTTCTCTGGATTCATATGTGGTCTTTCAACCCCCTTGTCGCATCTGTACCTTTTGAGACATACATTTAACAGTTTCTGTCATAGCTGTCAATCGTGCATTGCCTTCTCTAACACAGTAGCAGCATTCTCTGTCGGTGTGAGCCCCGAGTGGGAGGAGCATTGGTCATGTGCATTTGGCGTCCTGTCACCATCACATGTGGAGTCAGGTGATGGTCAGAACTGGGCCGGTTGCATAATGCAAATGGGGCTAAAGGAAGGCAATGCAACCCACCTTTTTTCAGAGTCTCTTTTTAGATTGGCAATTCTTTCATTTAGGAGGCCCTCTCAAATGCAGTTTGTTTGTGGATGATTGTCATGCCTGCGCCATGGAGGCACACATTGGCAACCATCATGGACTATATGTTATTCATTTTTCTTCAGAATACTCTTGGAACAACCCCTATTCACTCTTTGGTACTTAATTCCCATTTGTGTGACTTTGGTGCCTTCTTATATAACTCAACTAACTACATGTACCACAATGCACCTTGTTACAGCTAGCAATTCATGGCCATTCCCATTCGTCAGCATTGGAACCACAATCCCCAGAAGCCCTAGGGATCAGCGCTGCTTCCTCCATCTCAGGACCAGAGATGGAGGAGGCAGATTGTATGCAGGTGTGCTGCTCCAGGTGATGCCAATTAGCCTGCCTCGGTACAGGGCAGGGCGGTATTTAAGCAGCTGCCTGCAGGAGCTCAGTCTCTTGCATCAAGAGTCCACCCAGCCCCTTTTTGCCTCTTGTCTCGAATTTGTATGCTGTTCCTGCTGCTGCATTTTCCTGCTTTTGTTCCAGTGCTCTTTCTGGGTTTACTGCCTTGCAGCCTGCTACACCCTGCAGCCTGCTACACCCTGCTGCCTACAGCCCTAGCCATTTGGGCTCCCTGCCTCACAGCCCTGCGCCTCTGGGCTACGTGCCTTGCAACCTGCTACACCCCTAGCCATTTGGGCTCCCTGCCTCACAGCCCTGCTCCTCTGGGCTTCCTGCCTTGCAGTCTGCTACACCCTGCTGCCTACAGCCCTAGCCTTTTGGACTCCCTGCCTCACAGCCCTGCTCCTCTGGGCTTCCTGCCTTGCAGTCTGCTACACCCTGCTGCCTACAGCCCTAGCCTTTTGGACTCCCTGCCTCACAGCCCTGCTCCTCTGGGCTTCCTGCCTTGCAGCCTGCTACACCCTGCTGCCTACAGCCCTAGCCATTTGGGCTCCCTGACTCACAGCCCTGTTCCTCTGGGCTTCCTGCCTTGCAGCCTGCTACACCCTGCTGCCTACAGCCCTAGCCATTTGGGCTCCCTGCCTCACAGCCCTGCTCCTCTGGGCTTCCTGCCTTGCAGCCTGCTACACCCTGCTGCCTACAGCCCTAGCCTTTTGGACTCCCTGCCTCACAGCCCTGCTCCTCTGGGCTTCCTGCCTTGCAGCCTGCTACACCCTGCTGCCTACAGCCCTAGCCTTTTGGACTCCCTGCCTCACAGCCCTGCTCCTCTGGGCTTCCTGCCTTGCAGCCTGTTACACTCCGCTGCCTACAACCATAGCCTTCCGTGCTCCCTGCCTCGCTGCTCTGCTCCTCTGAGCTCGCTCCTTGCTGCTCTGCTCCGCTGGGCTCCCTGCCTAGCAGCCTGCTACTCTCTTCTGCTTTTAACCGTGACCCTCGGGTCTCTCTGCCTCTAAGCCCTGTTCATTTGGGTTCGCTCCTTGCTGCCCTACTCCTCTGGGCTCTGTCTGCCGCCTACTACAGCTCTCAGTCCTGCTCCTCTGGACTCTCTGCCTAGCAGTCTACTACAGTCCTCTGCAATCCACTACAGTTTTTCTGTACCTTGTACCATTTGGTACTGCAGGCCTGCTTCCTTGTTTGCAGCCCCCGCTCTTTCCTGGCTGCTGCTCGCTTGCTCTCTTCCTTGTTTGCAACCCCTTGTTCTTGATCCCTGTCTGTCTCTTTCTTGACTCCTCTGTCCTCCCCTTTAGTTTACCCATTTATATTGTACTGTTTCTTCCTTCATTCCCTTCTGCTAGATTTCTCTTAGACTTCCTTGTCCCTGGTTATTTCTGTTCTTGTCTCTCATGTGTCTTATGTTAATCCTTTTGTACAGGGCTTGACTGTCGGTTTCCGGCAGGCAACCTCTGCCCCTTCCCTTGTCGCGTTTTCTGTTTAACAGACACCCACAACTGTTGTTCCCAGCCATGAACAGACAGAGTGGGCCTCTGTAATAGTAATCCGTGCAGAAGGCTGGAGTTTCCAAAGGTCCGTGGAACACTCTTTTTCCATATCTGCATACACCCCAAGAGGGAATACAGTTTGTTTGTATCTTTGTATTTCCTGCCCCTTTCTGTTCACAACTACAGTTGCCTACTTTTCTTTCTTGATGAGTTTCCTGCTGTGTGTGTACTTATCTGTCACCGTACATCAGCACAGCCACCCAAACCGTACCTGGGGGCCCTGTGTCACTCTTGACAGAGTGCCCTCCTTGACAATGATAGGCGGATGAGAATGTATGCTTTCTGCCCAAAAGGATAGTAATGTGCTTAAACATCTAATTTACCAAGTGTGATCTGTTGTCAGACCGGACCACTTTGCACACTCCCCATCTTTGATATACCTCATGTAGGAGGAACTTTGCAGCATATGTGGCATCTGGATCTGTGCATGGACTGTCTTCGATCCATCAGGAAAAGGGATATACAACCATTAGTATATACCTGTGTAGGCATTACAAATTTGAAACCTATCCACGTTGTTGATATGCAAATGTTGAAATGTTCCCGTAGGGACGGAGTGTTTCTCCTCTCACTGTTCGCAGAGTATACCCACCCGTGAATTTTTGGAGTATCATACAATTTATGGCAAATTTAGCAACGTGCTCAGCCAGATTAGGAATGAACCAGTCCTCCGAGATCCGTACGGCAAGACACTGTCTTGATGTGTGTGCTGGGTAATGCAACTGTTCTAAAGCTACTGTAAGCAGCCCTAGGGGCATAGCTCTGAGGCACAATGAGCACCCTCCTCTTTTCCATAACTCTTGCTCTTCTGGTGGCACCCTCCCCTCTAATTTGGAAATTCTAACATATGTAGATAGCCCGTTTGGGCTCCACATTAAGGTTAATGACACCTGAATGGGTTGACACTACGGCTTTGATAATTTAGGAACTACACTCCCCATGATGCTACAAATGGGAGATACTCATTTATTGCAACATGCTGCGACTAACCTGATGCCACCGCATGCTCATGCAATGAAGTAGACACTTCAAATCAGGCTGGTGAGCCTGGCATTGCTGTTCCCTTGGCAACTCCAGAGATCTAGGACACGGAGAGGTGCAGGGACCCCAAGTGAACAACAGCAGTACTGCCACAGAACCAATGCACATGAGGTAAGCCTCTAGATACCACTCAGTACCTCTAAACACATCCAATCAAGTAGCTTGATGAACCTAAATGACTTGTCCTTCTCCTGCTAGGTTTCCTTGATGCATCTTAATTGCGAACATAAACTCAAACATCCCCTCGAGTGTACCACACGGTTAGAACTGTATGTAAAGGTAAGACAGCACATTATCACCATTCACTGCACCAAGCATTATCTATTTGTATGACCGAACATAGATCTTTGCCCAGATGGTTCAGGCACTCCCTCTCTTTACTTTGAACCCATATTAGGTAGTGGGGCTTTGCCATACCGCAGCCTTGATTAATATTTTTGAGCACGAATCATCGAGTACGTGATGATTGGATCAACGTCAAGGTAACTTTCATTTACACAGAGGATATGGTACATTATATCATACACACAGTGTTATAGCTAAGGCATAGAATGATAGTAGGTTTTCTCCTATTAGGCGATGTGTGCTGATGGAAATTAGGCAGTCTACTGCAACAAGACAGTAAAAATATTCTCTACACAACAGGTATGATTTATCACGATAATAAGTAGCATTTATTTGTGATGTATTTATTTTTATATTCTGTTATCAGACGCTGTCTCTACAAGATTGTATTTATTATATTCTTCTAGAGCCCGCCCTGAAGAAGAACCTAGGGTCCAAAATGCACCGGCTAGAGTTTCTACAAATAACTAATTGAAGGACTAAAAAGACAGTTATCCTACTACAGGAAACTGAAGGACTGTTGCATTTTATTTCAACAAGTATTAATAAATTACACATTTCAACTATCATTTGAAATAGTTTTTACTACAGTCTTAGCTCTGCAGAGAGTTATGGACCAAAAAGAGCTAGAAGTGATCATGCAGGAGTTTCGGTCTGGGTCCAGCTGTGCACTGGGTTTGAAATTGCCAGCAGCTGGGAGCTTGAAACCACAAGGAGCTATTTCGGACTCCTGTGACAATTTGTGCCATACAAACCTAGCTATATGACAAGTTGTGCCATACAACCCTAGCTATATTAACTGTATTTGGGAATGTATATAAAGGAATAAAAACACCCCTAAGGGGACAGAGCATATTGGATAGTATAAAATGGACAGTTTGCATCTGGCGCAAAGTTAAGATCTGCTGAGCACTATGTACTAGCTCTCCAGAAGTCTATAGCCTTCGATACCATCATTCACGCTATCCTACTAGACCTGCTACATACACTAGGTATCAGAAATACAGCCCTCTCATGGATCTCCTTTTATCTCAAATCGATCACAAATCTTGCACCTCCACTAGTTCACACCCACATAACGGCCAGTAAGGAAAGGTGTCCTACAAGGAGCATCCCTATCGCCCCTCATTTTCAAGTTCTACGTAAAACCCCTTGGCCGCAATCATCCGCTCATACAATCTTACCTGCTACAACTACGCAGATGACACTCGGATCATCCTCAAAATCTCCAGGCTCCGGCAGTCCGGAAATTGACCACTGGATGACGACCAACCCCCTTTTTCTCAACCCTGGGAAACCTGAAATCCTAGTGTGCAGGAAAACAGCCCTGCTCCCCCAACTGATCTCGTGGCCTCAACCCCTAGGACAAGCACTGGCAATCTCTAACGTGGTAAAAAACCATGGTTGCACTTTGGACCCGGATATATCCCTCACCCTACACACCACTAGCATATCTAAAACCTGCTTCTTCCATCTATGGATTCTCAGGCGTATTTTCCCTTACCTCACCTATCCCCACTGTTTTTTGGCCGTCAACTCCATGGCACCTAGGTAGAGGATCCAAAAACGCAGCAGCACGCCTGCTCATTAACCTACCGGCCAGAGAACACATCAGCCCTACACTAAAAGTCCTCCATTGACTCCTGATTGGTCGACACACTTCCTTTAAAGCCATATGCATCACCTACTGCGCCGTCCACAACATCGGACCGGAATTCCTTTGAGATAAAATCATTCCCTACCAGCCCTCAAGGAATCTCAGATCTTGCACAGCTTTTCCCTAGTGATCCCACCTCACAAGTCCTCCAGGCCAGGTAGATCTCCTTGTCCGTCCATCATCTGGAACTCTCTACCCCTACACATTCGCAGCACTGAAAACCGGTTGTATACTAATTAACACCCCCCGCAATCCCCACCCAATCACCTTATATTATTTATAATCCAAAACCAACCCAATACATATATAAAATAACAAAAAGGTCAATTAGAACCACTACAAATAGGTCAATTGTGCAAAAGATCAATTTGGGTAATATCCTTAAAACCACCTGAAATTCAGAAAGGCCCACTCTCCTCTCAAAACCACACTCTCAAAGCCAACATTCCCTTACACCAATTGCAACACAGAGGCCAGCAGCATTCGCAGCAGCTCACCTGACATACTGTTGCCCCATGCACAACAACATCCCCACCTAACAAATACACCAGAGAAGCCAGCAGTTTTCGCTGTGGCACACCGCAATAAACTCCCCTGCACTCACCGCTCAGGCCCACTAACCAGTGAGACCATGCCGTCCGCACTGGACAAAGATGGCTCCAGCTGAACAACTTCGAAGCTTACGGTACGTATACATCACACCACGTCTGTGGACACAGACCGCAAGCATGGCCTAACTTCCATGCACCATAGAATGGCTTTGCTCATCTGGTGTAGCAGCACATATAGCCGTCCACACTGAAACATCTGACGTACCTCAATGCCTCTGTCACTAGCATACAGCGAATACCAACAAAAAGAAATTTGATACAGTTGGCCACACATCGACTCTCTCAACAATAGCAATCTATTGCAAACCACCAACAGCGCCCACCCACGTGCCTGACCTTTTGGGCTGCTTAGTCAAGCCTAGCCAGCCACCTAAGTCCTAGACCGGCAAAAATGCACATATGCATCGCCAAATCTAAAACTCTTAGAACTTCCAGCACATTGACTACGGTCACTGAGGGTATTCCTACCACAAAGCACATTGAGTCCATACAAATGGGGAAAGAGCGCTATTTATGATATGATAGGTTATTTGTAACGTGCTTAATACCCAGAGGTATCTAAGCGCTGACCAGGGGATCGAATCTGTGGTGCTCAGGGTCGTCTTGCTTCCAAGGCGAGCATGTTCTCCCTGAGCTATCCTCACAGGACTAAATAAATAACTAAATATATATAAATGTATATACTATATAAATAACAATACAAATAGACAACAGGCGTCTCCAGGATCAGTGAATGTTTCACTGAGCAATTTCTCTCCTTTGAATAATTAAATTCTCCTCTTCCTCCAAAATGTCCATTCATACCTAGCTGCACCTGCTGTGCCCCTTTGTACCTGGTAAATTTCTCCCTCACTTGTCGATGCTGCTACTTCCACTGACAATTTCGACAGTTTCTTCTGAACCAATTTTGCTTCCGCAATCTTTCTATCAGTAACTTCTTTCTCTTGTTTAAATCAACAATGCTGGACAACAGTCAATTGAATCTCTGCCCATGGCTTCGCTTCTATTCCCACAATCTTTCTCTGCTGTCTTTGCACCACTTTAAGAATTACCAATCATTTTAAGAAATGCTGACTCATGTGGTCTTTCTACTTTCAATTAGTGGTGCAGGACCCAGGGGTTCCTACAAAGACATAACGATTCAGATTTGGCCCAATTGTAAGCAAAAAATATTTAACACAAATATTAAGAAAATAATGTACCTTGTCCATAGCTAGGTTCCCTAGCTGCTTTGCTTGGTGGGGCAAAGGAAAGAAGTAAAGGGTGGTGTGTGTGTGCCAGAAGGCAAAGGATTCCAATTGTTAAATGTTCAAGATTTAATGTTATTAGTTATTCAGCAGGCCTGTTCTGTGGCATCTGAAAATAAATGAAAGGGTCTATGTCCGGCTGAGTCTCGGGGCCAATATACAAAGCATTAAAGCAGAACCAAAATTGGTACAAAAGAAGTTAGATACATTTAGCATGGATGGCGCAGTAATTACAAACACCACATTAGGACAGGTGTACAAACCCACACAGGGAGGGACGGGGTATTCACCAGAAGGGGGTACTTTCAACAAGGAATATATCTTCCACAATCAGGGTATTTTTCACGAGAAAGGGGGAACTTCCAGAGAGGCAGGGGGACTGGATTTGGATATGGAGGAGTAAGATCCAGGTTCGGAGGACCGTGATATGCTTGTGGGAAGGTGGGGCACTTTGCACGAGAGTGCAGGAACAAAAATCAAGTGCGGTATGGCCCTGATGGGTATCACAGCATATCAATCACCTATCTACCACAGATGTAAACCCCCAGGTGATACCAAATGCACAAGGCGCACCAAAGCAGCTGCCCAAAATATACAGAGCATTTTCCAGCAGCAGTTGCCCCAATACCCACAACCAAATACCCTGCAAGCACAAGCAGAAACCCCTGCTCAGCAATGGGACAATAATCTGTTACCCCAGGCCACAGTACCACACCACACCACACTACACAGGGGTTGTGAAGTAGCACTTTCCCTTTCCCAGGCACGAACTTGACTTCCCAATAGGATAGCCCAGAGAGGGCTCTGATGTGCCTAGTCAGATCAGTAACTGCAGCCCTGCAACAGAAACCACAAGTTATAGTGAAGGTAGGTGACAGGAAATTCTCATTTTTGATCGACGCAGGAGCTACCGAGTCTTGTATTAAGGAATGAAGGTTCCCTTTGTCAGACAAAATAATGGACACACCGGGATTTTCTGGGGCTGTTGTAATGGTGCCTTTCACTGAAGATATACCCCTTACTATAGGCACGCAAGAGGTTGTAGCACCCTTGTTATATTAAACACAGACACTGATTAACATATTGGGCAGAGATATTATGAGCAAACTAAATGTGACAATTTCATTTATCGTAAAGGACACAGTGTGCTCCACCCCAGGCGTGTACTACACGCAGGCTCTTGTAGTTATACAAGCCTTCTGCGCCCACAGTGCTCTTCGAGGTGCACCACTTTACCCAGAGTTATTCCTTTATTTGTATTTATTTTATTTATATAGCGCACCAGGCCCAGGGGCATCCAGGCGCATCACTTAGTTTCAGACATAGTACAGAACAGTGTAGTAAGTACAGACAATGCATTTGACAGAATAAACAGGTTATACAGGAAATATACAAATGTACAAAAACAGGTTATAACAGTAAGTCGATGACGCTATTGTTATGACTGTGGGGGCCATAGGAGTGGAGTCACAGCAAGTCTTTATAGGGTTTTCCTTTGTTCAGACCAGCAGTTCAAAAGGAGGTAGCACCAGGCTCCAATATTATAACACACTTAGAGGCAGCAGTCACAAGGAACGATGAGGTAATTTTGTTTTTTACATTTCACGATAACATTGGAGAAATTGTGTTTCAGCTAAGCATACTATGCCAGCTGGTCATAGAACAGAGAGAAATTTCCCAGAAAATACTTCTTGCAATAAACACCATCAGCACACTTACAAGAAGATTTGGACAGGCTGCCCAAAGAAATATGGACCAGTAGCCAATATGATGTGAGTCTCTTGAAAGGAGTAAGGGGGAGGAACACTTCCAGCTAAAACCAGGGGCAATATTACCCAGGTCGAATAGTACCCCATGTCACAGGAAGCCGATTAAGGAATATATGACACCATTGTAGATTTGTGGCACCAGGGCATCATACAGCCATCGGAATTCCCATGTAACATGGCTATATACCAAGGGGAAAAAGTGGAAGGGGTGTCCTGGAGGATGGTGCAGGACCTCTGACCTTTAAACAACCTTGTGGAAGCCAAATTCTCATTGATGCCAAATCCAGCCACCATTTTGTGTAATATATCCACAGGAGCAACTTACTTTACAGTAGTTGAACTAAAGAATGCATTCTTTTCCACTCCATCACACACAGATTCTCAGCACCTTACCGAGTTTACAGGTTCCAAGGCAGTAGTTTACAGGGGTGTTGTGAATCCTCAAGCATTCTTAACAGTGTTAAAAATGGACCTAGGTAACTTGCAAACACAGAAGTGATACAGTATGTAGATGACAACCTTGTGTGTAGCACCATTGAAGAGCAATGTAGAAATAATTCAGTGCTGCTCTTGACGCTATTGGCAGAAAAGAAGTACAAGGTTGACAAAGCGAAGCTGCAATATTGCCAGAAAGAAGTATTGTATCTAGAGCAGATCATATCAGCAGGGAGAAGGATCACCCCAGAAAGAGCAGCAGTGGTGCAAGGCACACCACAGCCAAACACTGTGAAGCAGAGTCAACAGTTCTTGGACCTGTGCAATTACTGCTGGTCCTGGATTTTTGATGAGTCTTCTTACACCAAACCTACAGGAGTTAAAATAAGCACAGAAGGTGAAGGGCCCCATAATTTGGACACCTGAGATGATTGAATCATTCAAGGAACTAAAGAATGCACCCAGTAATGCACCTGTTTTAGCGACCCCAGATTATAATAAACAGTTTTTGCTTTTTTCACATTCTAATGATCACCTGCTGGTGACTGTCCTAAACCAGAACACTTCACAGGGGCCCAGTGACACTCTTTGTAAAAGACCTTCCTTTTCTCTTCACTGTTCTCTCTCTCCCCTTCTGATTTACCGGTCTGCTACGCCGACTGGTTTCTTTGCTAGCCCCCCAGAGTCTCACTGGGTACCAGGCTCCTCCATGATCAGTCTCCCCTGCACTGCCTCCAGGCCTACCATGCTTTTAAGAGCTATAACTACCTCTACATCCCCCCCCCTCCTTGCACTTTACCAGACCTGCACTGCCCTGGCTGCACTCACTCAAAGCAATGCTGGCGTGATGGCACTACCCCTTTCCCTGCCACTCTCCCCCCACCATTCCCCCTGCACTTTTGCACTGTCGCACTTGCACGATCTGAATGACACATGGCCTAGTAAGGTAGCTTGTCTTGTCCTCCCTGTCGCCTCTCTTGCCTTGCTGCGCCTAGAATCACTTGTGTACAGGCACATTATAAATGACATATATCATACATCATGCAGTTTTTGCTATCCGAGAAAAATCGAAATCTACCCTTAACACCCAATGGGTTTCTGGGTATGAAATAATTCTATCAAATCCCTCAATTCACATAGTGAGGTGTCACATTGTTAATCCAGCAACATTTCTTGCAGACCCAGTGGAGCTAGGTGTCTGCATACACAATTGTACTACATATCAGGACATATTAGACAACCTGTCCCATGTTAGGGAAGATCCCCTTAGAGGAAGGAGAGAGATTTTGTTGATGGGTCATTGACGATTGATCAGAACACGGGCTGCAGACACATGGGGGGGTGGCAGTGGTACAATATGAAGAAGCAGAGTTTGAGGTCATATCAAAGATGAGACTTCCACTACACTATTCGGCACAAGCAGCCAAACCTGTTGCATTACTAACAGCAGTAGAGCTGTCAAAAGGACGTTGTGCCACCATTTATTCAGATTCAGCCTATGTCACATTAACAGCGCACTCAGGTTTGTCCAGATGGAATAGGAGAGGGTATAAAAATCAGATGGCACACGCGTGCAACATGCAGATTTACTTTCCAGATTAATAAGACGTACTGCCTTTTCCTTCAGCATTAGCAGTAGTGAAGTGTGCAACCCATACGAAAAGTACAGGCTTAATATCTCAGAGCAATGATGTAGCAGACACAGCAGCAAAAGAGGCAGCATATCTACCACATGTTACAAAGTTTACATGTTTACAAACATTCCATGACCGCAAGTAAAATTTACTGAAGTCTATAATGCCCTACCCGTGGCACAAATAATAGAGTTACAGGGACGTGCTGCTCAGCCAGAGCAAGAGCTGTTGTCAGAGAAAGTGTGCTCTTTATCCCCCACAGATTTATGATGGAGACAAAACATTAAAGAGAAGCCTGTTATGACCCAGGAGTTACTTAAGAATACCCTTGAACAATTGCATTACCCAGCACACACATACAAAGGGTACATTTCACCTGACTTACAGGAGCACTGATGTGTTCCAAATTTGCAGGAGCATGTGGCAGAGTTCATTACCATTGTGTAAACTGTCAACGTTATAATGCAGGTCACATGTTGAAAGCAATTAAGACAACATTGACCTGTCCTTCAGGACCTTTTTGACATTTCCATATAGATTGTGTAGATATGCTGAACGGATGCAATAATTTTCACTATTTGATTGTTGTGTGCTCATTCCCCTGTTGGCTTGAAGCAGGTCCCTGTGCCCACCCTGATGCTAAATTTGCGACTAAATACCTTGTGCGCACGATTATTTCACGATGGGCGTTTTTGAAGTGCTGAGGTCCGATAAGGGGCCACATTTTTTCAACGACTTCTTCAAAGAAATCACTTTGTGCTCTAGCACCTTAAAGCATTTGTTTTGCTGGATGGAATTACCAATAAAAATACTTCAGACCCAATAACCGAACAGACTCAAAGGAGATGGTAAAATACTGCTTTAATCTCAAGAAGTAAAGTAAGGCAAATAAAAACTCATCAATTCGACTCATTCAAGCTCACACTGTCTTATCAGTTGGTTCTAGTTTATATAATGCTAAATGTGTCACCTATGATGTCATCCTACGTGGCAAACTTCAAAAACCTATTGAGAGGTGGGATTGGATTAGGGGATCATGTTCACATGTAGGAAATACACGTGTTAGTCCCTCATTGGTGACATCTGTTCTGTAAGACACACCCTGTGCTTGTGCTACTTCTAATCACATGGTATAAGGTGTTCATCATAGCAGAAAAATGAGGCAGCCGAATAATATTTTGCAACATTGTATGTAAATGTGCATGGCCGGCTATTCTAATTAGTTGGTAACCCAAATCCAACCTTGGACATTTAGCTTGTTAGCAGCACACGTACATGTAAACGAAACCCAGGGGGTTGGTGATACGTCCGCTTTCCTTTTGTTTCCCAATTAGGCCAGCTCTCTCATGCCAGTGTCTTCTGTTTGAAGACTGACCTTTCCAGTCTGCACGATCTCGGGAAATTCGAAGGAGTGTAGGTACACTGCTATTTTAGCTCCAGGCCTAATGAATAGCCCTTGTTCGGAAGCTCTTCGCCACGTGTTGCAGGACCGTTAAATTGTCAATATCGACGCTGCTTTTAACCTCATTTGAATCATCTTTTGCGGAGTGCAGTTCTCTTTTTAGCTTTTAGGCGTTAGAAACTTCCTCGCTCCATCCCATAGTGATTCTATGCCTATTAATCATCCAATATTTGGCATCAGTAAATATTCTTGTTCTCCCTAATCTTTGGGTAATATGTCCTTGCGATGGTCTGCTCATAGACTCCCTTTGTGCTTTTCTTTCATCTCTCGAAATAGCATTCTTGTTTCAAAGCCAATGTACTCACCTATTTCACAAGGGGAAAATGGCTTCTGCAACGTCTCTCCACGTTTAAGATCCTGTGCTCGTATTTTGAGGTAACTGGGTTGATTGACATAAGCTGTCATCCATCTTATTCTGATGGTAGTCCAAAGCGTTGTATATATAAGTCGCATAAGCAGGCTTCTACTATTCTTTCTACCTTACGTTTCAGCGTATGTACAATTATTAACGAGGGGGGGTCACTTCTGTGTTCACCCGTACTGCATCATGGAGCACGTTTCTTAGTATCCCAATTACTTTGTTTTTCTTAAGTGGTTTCATATCGTTTCAACATACGTTCATATACCTTCTCTCAGACTTTCTTTTGTGGTTATTAGATTTCATATGACGTACACCAGTTTATACATGGCTGCTTTTCGACAACTCTGCAAGGGACATCCTTCCTGGTAGGTTTCCTCCACTGTCGCATATCTTCTGAATGGCTGCCTAAGTGCATATTGTTTTTCATACAGTCAGAGTGGAATGGACATGTTGCATAAACATTTGCATGTGTTCCAATTGTGGCTCCTTGTTTGTCATTCCAATAGGGTTGGGGTGAGGGGGCATTGACTAGGGATAATGCGCCCACTTGCTCCTCTACATTCCCCCCTCTGATCTCATACTCGACCAGACTCTTCCTCTCCTCTTCTGCAATTCCTGCTTCATCTCAGCAGTCTCATATTTTCTTTTCTTTGGAACCCCTATTTTTGTCACCCTCCTCCGGTGGCCAGCATTCTTTGTGTTCATCCACACTCCAGGTCATCAAACGACAATCTCCTGCTGGTGCACAAAATATCCATCGTCCCACATATTTTTTTCCGATCCTAGGGATAATAGAACTCTGGTCCTGGAGGTGCAAGAGAACTCTTCTTTATATTTTCTCGGGTACCTTCTTCTGTTTGCATCTGTTTGCACCAGCATGTTTGTTAATGTCAATCATTATTTTCATTCCAATAGCTTTCTTAGCTGTTTTCTGGCATTGTCCCAAGATGATCCTTAGGAGACCGAATCCCAACATTACTGATAGTAATGTTGCACCAAGTAATTTAAAAGCATTTGCCAACCAAGATGGAATCCATCCAATCAATGATGAAAACCAGTTGTCTCCTGCCGTTTTATCAGCATCATCTTCTGTCTGCGTGTGCAGCATCATCAGCATCATTATTGCCTCCATCAATGTCCTATTTTCTCCATCTGTTAGTCGGCCCACACCCAAAGGCCCGCCCTAATGCCCCTGCCTGCTCCCCCCCTTCTCCCATTCCCATCAACCAGCAATTGGAAGGAGAAGCAACATCACAGGATCCGACAGGCAGCAAGGTAAGCCCTGCCAGGCTTTTTCTTTGGAGTCATCTGCAATTACTTTCAATTGCACTGCGATCGTCCGTCGCAGCTTCTAAGAATCTTGCAGCGACCTAATGGCTGCCTGCTGTTTGTTTGTTTGTGAGTCGTGGAAACTTGTTCCTGTGTGCAGCCCTGTTGGGCTGAATCATTTCATTCTGTGGCCATGTACTTTTGAAATGGGCCACCACGTTCTCGCTGTTGTGCTGACCCCCTTCATAGCCCCAGAGATGCTTGCCTAATGGCCAGGCCACTTCAATATCAGTCAATCATGTGTGCCGGCAGGCGGTAGCCGGCCCACACCCAATGGCCCGCACTAAGGCCCCTGTCTGCTCCCTGTCCAATCCTGCTGCAGTCTCTACTTCACCCATGGCCTCTCATTTAATCTCTAAAACTCCAAACATTCTGTCTACCCTCTCAGCATCTCCTCCTCCTTCCAGCGACTCTTGTTACCTCTGGCCCCCGTGCAGCTGCCTCTCCTCCCTCCTTCTCTTTCTTTCCTCTTTTCTCCCCTGATGAGATTACTAGACAAGTCCGATCTATGAAAGTCTATCAAAACAGATTCTTCCTTGTTCATCCAAAACCATCAAGGACCATATTGACACCCTCGCTCCTGCCCTGGATGACTTATGTAACCACTCCTTCACCACTGGAGCCTTCTCCTCCCCTCTAAAGCACTCCCTTGTGCACCCTCTTCTCAAGAAACCCACTGCCGACCCCTCGTGCTCGGCTAACTATCACCATCACTCCTTTCCTGTGCAAACTCCTGGACAAGCTGGCCATCTCCCAGATTAACCTCCACACTGATTCTGTCAGCTGCCTCCATGACTATCAGTCTGGCTTCAGAGCTGCCAGAAGCACGGAAACTGCTCTCCTGAAGATCTGTGAAAACCTGTTCTCTAATCTTGATTCTAATCTCCCCTCTGTCCTCATCCTACTCTCTCTCTTCTGCCTTTGATACGGTCAACCGACTACGTGATAACCTCGGTATTACTGACCAGGCATGGCCTAGTTGACTTCTTTCCTCTAACTGACTCTCCCAGGTCCAACTTGGATCGTTCCTTCCTTTCCTCTATTTCACTCTACTTGTGGTGTCCCTCAGGGGTCTAACCTCTCTCCCTGGCTTTTCAACCAATACCTGGCACCCCTTGCCCACCGCATTGCTGTTCTCTGTTCCAACTTTTTTTTCATACCTGCATTGTCTCCTGGCAACCCTCTGCACTTGGGTCTTTTTTTTGCAACACTACAGTCCACTTACCGCACTGATTTGACACTCATGTCTGCGCTTAATTCTGCACTTGTCTCCTGCTGTCTGCACTAACCATTGGTGTTTTATCCCGTGTTCAGCACTTCCCACTCCTCCCCTGCCCCTTGCACCCCCCCCCTTCCCTGCACTTGCCCATTCTCAATGTCACTGGGCCTAGTAAGATCGTTGTTTTTGTCCTCCCTTGTACACCTCCCTCGCCGCACCCTGAAACACTTCTGTATGGGCGTGATATAAATAAAATGTCATATATCATGAGCCGGTGTAAATGTACAGCAAGAAGGTCCGACCTTGGCACACATGCCTCCTTCCATTGTTGTTATCAGACCCAGAACATACCTGTTCTGGAGAGTCATCAGCCTGATGGCTCTCAACTCCTCCTTTATTGCATTGAATCCTTTTGTTGTTGCATTGATCGTCTGCAGCAGCTCCCACCTTGTAATCTGGAGCCACTTGGGATTCACTGCAGCTTGAAGTCCTGGTATGAATATAGATGTCATTATCATGGCGGTCTTGCACAATAGTTTGTACTCATCATTGACTTTGATGAGAAGTAATCCTCTCTTTAGTCAGTGAAGATGAAGTGATCTCTTCAAGTTCCTTCTGTTATATTCATTCGTTTTCGGAAACTCTTTAATATGCTGGTCACTTTGGGGAAATACTAGTGCTGGGACATATACATTTACTATTGAGCACACTCTTCCCCAGTCCTTAGGCAACTGAATGTAGCCTCTGGATACACAATCCCAATATCGATCCATCAGAACTGCAGTTCCTCGATTCATTCCTGGTACTTCAATTGTTTCTCCACATCCTTTGTTCTTTCCAACATAGACCTTGCCATAATTCTTGAAGCAGATTGTCGCATTCTTCACTTGCAATTTATGCACTGGTCCTGCTTTGTTCTCAACACAGGTTAGTAGTCTTGCATGCTTGGTCCATGATTCTAAGCATTCATCATTCACCTTCTGCACCTTGGGGATGCCTTCTTTCTTCAATAAGTGCGCAGGGCATAATATTAGGCCATCCAGTGCTGGTTGCTGCGTGCCCATAAACGAACAGCAGATTTCTTTCCCAGCATCCTGGCACTCCTTATTTTTCAGTCATGTTGGAGCAATTCATTCTCTTCATATCAACAACTTGTATCTTCTCTCCAGATTGCGATGGATATATACGTTTTTTGTTTGTCCACCCTAATCCACTCTCCATCCTTTCCGTCTTCACATATGTATCTTCGTATGGAAACGTCTGTCTCGATCGCCATCTTAAAGTTGCCCACTTCTCTTTTGAATTGGCCTCTCGTAGTGCAGGCTGCTAGATGAAACATTTTGTATTATGTGGAGACATTTCTCTTGTAATACATGTTCTTGCCGCATTCATGGCATATGGTATTAGGGAACAGACATAGCAACTTTCTTCAGACAATCTCTCGCCCACCTCTTTCATGTGATGATACCCGAAGTTATTTGCCAAATGAGCAGATTTATCCAAGTCTGAGTTAAAACTGTCATTATCTTCCTCATCTTTTTTTTTTTTGTTTACTCGGGGGGGAGGGGAGGTGCGTTTATTGATATTAGAACATAATGGGGTTCTTGGTCTCTTAATTTGGAAAATAGGAATAATGTTACTGGTGGGGGATGTCTTTTTTTCTGGTTTCTCGCTGCTTATAATATTTGTGAAGGCCAACATTATAAGGATATAAGGAGAATAGTCAAAATCAGAATGCCACTGAAAATTCCGCAAATAATTTTCCATTTGGTATATCTTTTTCTTGGAGCTGCAGCTATCACCTCTTAGAATATTTCCATTGACACCACTTTATTTTTTAATATATATCAGTTTTTATCTTTTTAACTATGTCATGAATTCATAACAAAAACTGCAAAATGATTGCCTAAATAATTCTTAAAACGAAGAAGCCATTATTTGCATCTCCAAAAAATGTCACAATGTTTGTATTTCTTTGTATTAAAGCTGGATAAGTGTGAAGTATGTATGAGAAAACAGGAAGTAAGAATGTATGGACGACTGGCAACAGAAAAGCTAAAATAATATTTTCCCTCTTTGATTATTTCATACATTTCTCTATTCCAGTCTAGAAAAGATGTTTCAAGATTACTGCAGATGAATTAATCCATAAATCAATCCTGATCTAAAAGTATTTCGCTTTCTTTATCCAAGTTCTTGACCATCGATCTTGTGGTCATCCTTTGCTGCTGTTCTCTTGCTTCGCTGTGGGGACTTGCTTCACTGGAGAGGCTTGCTTCACTATGGACACTTGCTCCACTGGAGACGGGTGCAGGAGAGGGCAATGTTGCTTCATTTTTTTAATAAGGTTTGACATCATGCAGGTGCCCTTCCTTTCACTTTCACTGCAATAGGGCTTATGTTCTCCACCTCATGTGGGCCTTCAAATCGAAGGGGTACTCCAGGTGCATACACATTTGTGTACTAACACTTGGTCCCCTATATATACTGGCAATGGGCCTCATTACGACCCTGGCGGAAATCGGAAAACGATGGCGGAAATGCAATACCGCCATCGAATAGCGCTCGGTGCGACTATGACCCGTCACCACAAAGTACGAATCCATTAGCGACACCGTAGTGAACGCCAACGCTAACTGCACCAAGTACGCGCGCGCCATGCCAAATCGTAAATACCACCATGGCGCAAGGGTACGCGAATTCCGACCCTAGCGGACATGTACCTAACGCCATCAAGCATGGCGGAAAGTACCATTCCGCCATGGTGAGAAGTACGGCATCGCGAATCAACCGTAAACGGCCCCACTGAGTGCCTGTACACCGCTCCCTGCCCACAAAGTACAACTCCCCGTAGGTGCAATGAAGTCACAATGCAACCAGTGAAATGTACAAGTCACCCATGCATGCCAACGAACAAAAGAATCACAAGAGGGGCCAATGGGAGCTGCAGGGCACAGATGGCACGAATACAGAAGCCATTCCAATGGACATGACCACAGTCCCCCCCCCCGAAACGCACGCAAACACAGGCACCTGTGACCAGCAATATTCCGAAAATCACAACATTCCACCAGTCCACCTGGCTGACCGGCATCTGTTACACAAAACCCAATCCCCCGCCCCTGAGCATGACAACATTCAAACAGTCATATTGGCAGCCCCCATCCCTGACCTCACTGGGCTCCGTAGGCAAACGCGCCCAGCACAGTACCACGCAACTAAACTCCGAAGCTGGAACCCAATGCAGATCTCCTCACAATACATCGCTCCCCAAATAGGAATATGCCACATCATTCGCAAAGAAGAACGCTACACGGGCCATATCAGAATAGAAATTTAATGCACAACAAAATCACCAAGGCCATACAGCCATAAGTCCATGAACTCCAAAACACATATCACCATTGTGGGCTGCATCCGCAAGGAATGACCAGCTACTACTTGTGAGACGCCCTGTTCCATCATGGTACACAGAGCCACATTCACTTACGAAAAGGCAACATGGAAGCGCACAGAACCGCAGGGCCGTCCCAATGGGGAGGCACTAGTCCAGCTGAAAGGCCGAAATGTTGCTCCGAGCCACTAGTACTGCGTAAGGGCATATGGCCCATTGGCGATCGTCCCATAAGATCGTAATGCTGCTCCACTGATTAACACGAAGCAGCAGGTGTCGGGAGTAAAAGCCATCTGCAGGAGTGGCATACAGATGGCAGTGGCAAAAGGGGAGGAGATACCTATCAACCAAAAGAAAAGAAAAAGAACAGAATGGCCATCAGAACTACATTCGAACAACTCACTTCAATGATCACACTAAATCCACAGCCATATGCATGCTAGCCCACTCCAAAGGATCATCACCACCCCAAAGCCACTTGCGACTCATAACCATCTATATCGAGGTGTAAACACCATCACAAACGAGTGTACCTGTGCATGCGTCTGTCAAAACAGATTCCATCAGATGGGAATGTTAACGTGCATGGACACAAGTGTCTGAAGGCGCGTCGAGACAGGGAGGGCTCAACAAGGCCAGATAGACGATAATCCCACTATGGCAGCCCTGCATCACATAGCGCAGGGGAGGCGGATAGATTCCAACAAGCCCTGTACATGGCAAACCCTGTATCAAATCACCTGGCCATGCATCCATTCATCATACCCTCATCCCGGTATAATAACGCCTGATTATTTACTCACATAACATTAGAAATTTCCATTGAGTCTGTGCGTCATGCAGCCTGCAAAATCCACAGTGCCCCAGCCCGTAATTCAAGTGTTGTGAAGTAACATGTATTTGGGAACGTCCGGCCTCATCGCCCACGTCGCTATTGCGCATCCCAAACTATTCATATCAATCATTGCTTCCTCGCCATGGCCCCTGTCTCAAGGACATTGAACAATAGAACGTTATATTTGCAGTCAGACCTGTGGGCATCTCCCCGCCGCTAGCTGAAAACCGAAAGCGCCGCCCTTCGAATTCCTCATTTGCAACATCACGTCGAAAAGGCATCTGTGGCCGTTTGAAATCACAAATTAATCCATCTAGTGCGGCTGTGTGTGAAAATGGCAACTGCCTTCACCCACTAATGGGACGCCCCGCCCGTCGTTGCAACTCGGTACAGTGATGCATGAGGGCCCACCGTTACTCGAGTACTACGTTCCACTGACCCATCACAAGTCTGTTCGCGACTGCAAAGATTGTATGTGAAACAATGGGACCATAGCCGATTGTACATATCAACAAATGTTACACGGGCATCGGGTCCAAATACATGATTGCATTTGCAAGATGCCATTCCTCGAATTGCAGCGTTGTGTGCGGGACGTGCTCGCCCAAAGGGGGGAGCTGCTTGCACAGGTGGAATGAATCACCACAGGTGGAGGCCATACAGCCTGAAAACACATGAATTGCACACCCGGTCTCCTCCCACAACCACACCGAAATGCTACCGGCAGGACTCGCGATGTTGGCCCTGGGGGACCTGATAGCACTGCAAGTACTCCAACTCCAAGAAGCAGACGAACACCAACTACAACCGCCCGCACGGAGGAGACGCAGGAGGAGGAGGAGGCCAAGGCAGGGCCAGCAAGGGCCGCCAGCACAGCCGCTACCACCACGCAGGCAGCCCGCAATCCCACGCCTCCGAGCACATCCGTTCAACCTCACTGATGAGCAGATCCACACCCTCTACCGTTTGGACCGGGACACCATAGCCGCCATTGTGGACAGGACACAGGCTGACCTTGTCAGCATGATAGATAGCCCAACCGCCATCCCACCCCTACTGAAGGTGGTGTCTGTACTACACTTCCTGGCCACAGGCACCTACCAGCACACAGTCGGACAGTTGCATGGCATTTCTCAGCCACTGTTCTCACGGACACTATTGCAAGTGCTCGATGCCCTCCTGCAGCACGCAGACGACTACATCTCTCTACCACGCTCGGAGCAGGAAATTACCAACACAAAAGTGGGATTCCATGCACTTGCCGGCATACCGGGTTGCATTGGTGCCATCGACTGCACCCATGTGGAATTGGTCGTCCCACATGCCATGGAGGCCCAGTACCGCAACCGAAAACAATTCCATTCCCTGAATGTACAAATGGTGTGTGACTCCAACAGGATCATTACACATTGTTGTGCCAGATTCCCTGGATCAACCCATGATTCTATGGTCTTGAGGAACTACACTATACCACGCTACATGGAGCGACACGCAGGGAACAGATCCTGGCTACTCGGTGAGTCTCATTTCATGCATGATGATGTGGGGTATGTGATGCGGCAATGACCTGGCAGGAAGGGGGGGGGGGGGTGTGCGTACGTAGCAATGGCATTCCACATCATACGTTTATCGTCCACATACAGGTGATGCTGGGTATCCACTGAAGAGATGGCTCCTCACACCAGTCCGGAACCCACGGGACCAGCATGAGGAGGACTACAACCATGCCCACTCACGTACCTGTGTAGTCATTGAACAGGCATTCGGCCTACTGAAGACTCGTTTCCGCTGCCTCAGCAGGTCTGGCGGGGCACTCCTGTACCGCCATGAGAAGGTTGCAAAGATGGTCATGGCATGTGTCATGCTCCACAACGTGTGTGTACGTAGAAATGTGCCCATGCCCCCTGACGCAGAACTGCAAGCACCTGATGATGGTCATGATGAGGGTGGGGATGTGGCAGCACCTCATGGAGTCTGCGAGGCACCGGAGGGCCGTGACATTCGTCAGCATCTCATTGATGCATGCTTCTAGCACTCACGCCTGGTGGCTGATACATGGACACGGGACTCGTGGCACTGTGTGTGTCTGGTACATGCACAATATGGACTGTACGCCTATGATGGCCTAGTACACAAAGATCATTGTCCACACATCTCATTGGTTGATCGTGCACTGTTTATGGCATATGTGATATCATGTTGAACACCCTATCGACCCGCCACCCAAGTGAGCCCAACACACCCCCTTCCACCCTCCTACCTCCCCCCCGAACACCAGTGTCCAAAGATGCTCATTGTCAGTGGGCTGTCGCTATTGCAAGCCCCCTCTGCGGGTATCAGGGGCACCCCTGCCTGTGGAGCGCAGGTTCCTCCCAGATCTACGTTGGGGGCTGCCCTGGACGGAACTTGCAACGGATGATGTCTCTGCCTGCTCACGTCCATGCATGTCCCTAAGGGTTTGTGAGAGCTCAGTGAGCACACGGCGCACTGCGGCAAGTTCGGCACATACGTCTTTGGACGTCGCATGCAGTTCCCCCCTCAGGCTCTCGGTGCTTCTCTCCATTTGGACTCTCAGGCTCTCGGTGCTACTCTCCATTTGGACTCTCAGGCTCTCGGTGCTACTCTCCATTTGTGCCCTTAGTGTCTCTGTACTTCTCTCCATTTCTGCCCTAAGTGTCTCAGTTGATGTTTCTATGTCTGCCTTAGTGCCCCCACATTCATCGGCATGGTCCTTGAGGAGCGTGGCCAGTTGCTGCTGTTGCACGATTAACTGGTCGAGGGACTGTTGCCTCTGCTGGGCCATGGCCATTTGCGGGGGTGTCACAGAGGGGCTGTTGTCCTCATGTTGCCTTGCCACAGGGCTTGTGGGGGATGGCCAGTCGTCGTCTTGTGGGTGCCCCTGCGTGGTATCCTCATGTTGTACGGGATGGGACAGACAGGGGGATTGGGACAGGTCATGGATGGATCTGACTTCGACATCCCCGTCTTCTGTGTCGGAGCATGCTGCCATCAATGGGGTGTCACCTATGGTGCTGCTGCCACCAGAGGCAGTGCGTTCTGTGGCATCCGTTGGGGGGACCTGTGGTGGTGGTGTTGTGGGCATGCTGGCTGCTGGGGTGCCTGTTGATGTACCCTCCTCTGTGCTGCCACCTGATTTGTGCTGCTGCCGTGTCTTGGTGCGTGCAGCTGAGGTGGAGGGTCTTTGGCAGTTGGTCTTGGCCCTCTTTGCAGGTGTGCTGGTAGGGGTGTCCTGATGCTCGTTGTTTGGATCGGACCCTGTGGTGGAGTAAAGGAGGGCGAGGGTTATTAATGGGTCTGTGGGTATTGGAATGGCATTGTATCACATGCATTGGGGTGGTACCTGAGGGTGATTTGGGTCGGGGCCTTGGAGGTGCTTTCATTTGTGTGTGGAGTGAGGGTGCAGTTGTTTGGCAGCCTGCAGTTAGGGTGTGCCTGCTGCACGTGTAGTGGTTGTTTTAGGTGTTTTTAATTATTTATGTATTTATTGTAAGTTTTAAAGTGCGCTATCAGGGCGATGTGTGTGGACGTTCTCCTGGACATGTGTTTCTGTTGCACTATGTGGACACATGGTACTTCACATGATTGGACATTGTGGATTTAGCATTGTTTTATCTGGCCCACCTACCTGAATCTTCGGATGTCTGCACTCCTTTCTCCATCCCTCCGACTCCCTCTATGCTCTCCATTCCGATGGTGGAGGCACAGATTTCTTCCCAGGGGGTCAACTTGATGGGTGATTCAGGACCTCCCCCGGTGGCTGTGGCAATGTTGCGGTTGGCAGAGAGTATGCTGCGGACGCGTATCCGCAGGTCGTCCCATCGCTTTCTGCATTGCTGTGGGTTGCGGGGTGCGGTCCCCACCGCACTTACCCGCTGTGCCACCAGAGCCCATATGGCCTTCTTGTTCACAAGTGCCGTCCTGGTCATTTGCGTGGAGAAGACGACGGCAGCATTCTCCTGGAGGGTCTCTGTTAGCACGGTGAGTTCCTCACGGGAGAAGTGGACCTGCCGCTTGCGGTCGCACGCTTTCTTCGCTACTTTTCCCATTTTTCTTGGTTTCGCTAGGGTGGATGACGGTTTGGGGTGTGTCTCGGGGTAGTATTTTTAGTGGTTGTGTGGTTTTTGTGGTTTTATAGGTGTACGGCGGGATGTTTCCCGTTCTGGGTCCATGTTTTTGCTTCCGTTTCCGTATATTTACGGTCACCGTACTTTCCGGTAGGCGCACACTGCGGTGTCCGCTGTGATGGGTGGCGGTATTGCACCTAGGGCGCCGTACGGCGGCGGTGTGGGCCGTTTTGGGGTCATTTCCGCCATCGCGGACTTTGCACTTCCGCCATGCCGTGGTGCTCGTGCCCGATGGGTCGGAATGGCCCGCACTTTGCTCCTTCGTGCAATGGCGGAAACGCTATTTACGCTGTGGCTGTCCGGTCAGTCACTTTCCGCCAGGGTCGTAATGAGGGCCAATGTCTTTAATGCGTTTCCCAATTTGCTAGGCAAATTGTCCTCTTTGCTTACATTTGACCCCTCCTGTTGACGCTTGATCTGTTGAGAAATCTTAAAGAAATACTTTGAGTCATTGTTTTTAAATAATCATGCATTTCATCACCTAGTGCTAGTATCCTTGCTACACTGAGTGGAGTTCTCATTCAGCGCCCAGTCACCAGCTCATTGGGCCTTAAATGGTGATCTGAACCAGGTTGGTTCCTCAGTGCATATAATGCAAGAGGGAGACAATTAGCCATCCTTTCTTTAATGTTAACTTTAGCTTTGCTATCCTTTCCTTCAGAAGTCCATTTAATCGCTCACATACTCCATTGGCTTGTGGATGATAGGCCGAAGAAAACTTATGCTTAATGACTAATAGTGTGACTATATTTTCAAAGAGTTCATTCACAAAATGCAGTCCATTATCGAATCGCAAAACTTCACACCCCCCCCATCTTGGAAAGACCTTGCGGGCCAAAGACGTTGCAGCACATGCAGCATCAGGATGCATGCATGGACCTGCCTCAATCCGCCTGGAAAAGGGACAAACTACATCTATCAGGTATCGATAGCCATTACATGTTTGCATCGTATCCACATAGCTTATGTGCAGATGTTGGAAGGGGCCATTAAGGCTGGGGATTACTCCTCTCACCGTTCGCAGGTTGTGCCCTGCCGTGAAGTTTTGGCACACAATACAGTTTACAATGAACTGTGCCACTGTGTAGAACTCTGCATATATATAGTGTGACCAAGTGATATTGAGTGCGCCCTAAAGGTATTACCCAAATTGTTTGTTTACAATTGTTCATTCGGTCACAATTGACCTTTTCACATTTGACCGTATATATATACACATATACATACATATAGGGGTTTTGGGGGGGGGGGGGGGTTGGCGTGGGGTGGGGGGATTTCCCCCCACATATGTTACAATTGACCTTCACAATTCGGTCAATTGTGAAAAGGTCAATTGTAATTCGAACAGTTGTAAAACGAACAATTCGTATACAACCCACCCAAAAGCCTCACTCTGTTGAATTTGCATCTATATAGTGTGTCCAAACAACATTGAGCATACCAAAAGTTTCACTCTGTTGAATTCTGCATCTAGATAGTGTGTCCAAACAACATTGAGCGTACCAAAAGTTTCACTGTGTTGAATTCTGCATCTAGATATTATGGTCAGGCGATATTGTGTGTGCCCAAAGTCTCATTTTGTTGAACACTACATCTAGATAGTGTGTCCAAACAACAGTGAGTTTGCCCTAAAAGTTTTACTGTGCTGAATTCTGCATCTAGGCATTATGTTTAGACAATGTATTGCCTGTATAAGCTATCTATCTGTATCTATATATATATATATATATATATATATATATATATATACTGTACATACCTGTATCCACCCTGTTGCTATAGATCTGTATGCGACTATGTATGTCCCAACCGTCCTGCTCACGTGCCTGGTCTCAGGCGCTTTTACTGATATCCACCATATCACACCAATACGCTTACTCTCTACTATACACCATCATTCAACTAAAACAGAGCTATAACCCTGATAATTCGGCCTAGCTGTTCACATATGAATACGACCCCATGAACACCTCATCACCCTAATAAAACGCAGCTAGCTGAGCACATTCCAGCCTGATGTTCACATAGGCATTCCTCAGGCCTAACACAGCCAGAACCCAGTCTGAACACATCCAACCGAAATCATCAGTACCACACCTATCGCTAGAAAGCAGCTATCATCCAACAACTACACCAGCTGCACACACATCCGGTGCACCCACGCACCATACGACACACTCTCTCTCTACAGACTTCAATTACGTTTCCCGAAGGCATTCAACCTACCAGCGCTTTGAGGTGATACCAATGATATATAAGGTGTTATATAAATGCCAAGTAACATAACATACAGCATGCTCACTGAGGTTTGCTACAAACCGGTTTTTTGCTATAGTAGCAGCTAGACTCTCTCTAGTCACATGTGTGGGATAGTGGAGCTGCTCCAATGCTACTTTCAATAAAGCTAGAGGCATAACTGGCTTTCCTGTGCTGTCCTTGCTCCAAATTGCCTCAGTGGGGGATAAATAACACAAACACTCTTTCTATAGCTCCTTTTCTTCTTGTGATGTGTGCCCTTGTACAGGGCCATCTTAAGCATTTTTGGGGCCCTGGGCATGGACATCTTTGGGGCCCCCTCCACCAAACGAAAGGAATGAAGTGATCAAGAATATCTGGTGGTACATCCTCTCTCTCTCTCTCCCCCACTGTGAGCATAACCCATAGGTAGATATGCCACATCGTAGCATTAAAAATAAGCATGTTTACTCCATTTAAGTCCCTTTATCCTCTTCAGTCTTGCTCTAATCAGAATGATAAACAAGTAGCATTTGAAGCCCAACATTAGCAATCTACGAAGAGGTTACTTCTCTTATAGTATAGATACAAGATACTTTTTTATCAATATCATCCGGGAAGGTATGCAGCCTGTAGTATTAATGCTGGTCGATATGTAAAAGGTACGTGTAACCCAGAATAGGCAGAGAACTCACATTAGCTGCCTCAGAGAATGCAAAGGTGTTCAAGCATGGATAGAGTAGACCATTTGTAAGGAAGGAGAAAGCTACAAATAGCATAGCATGGATAGTGAATGCAGATTAGAAGCTACCAGGAAGGTGTCTTCATCCATACAGACTGAGATTAGAAGTGGGACATGGTTTTCAAATAGTGTTGTCATTAGAGATCAAGGGAACAAGGGCCTGTGGTGTGCAGTATATCAATGATCACTATTATAGTGGAAGCAACCCTATAGCCAGTTAAACCATGAGTGAGGCTTTTATGAAGATTATACCCTGAGAAGGAAATCACCCTGAAGGGCTGACCATTTTTAAAGGTTTAGTGACTGGTAATTCTGAGAGGTTAGGCAATGCAAGATTAAATGAGATTCCCAGGATCACATATTGCTTAAGGGGTGAAGCTGGGATTTGTGCCAACTCTGCAATTTCTGCATTTGAACACTTTCTTTTCCAGCTCCTACCACTGACTTGCAAAGTACACAGATCACATTTCCAGACCTGACAATTTAAAAAAAAAAAAGATATCACAGAAGGGTGTTAGGCAAAATGGGAATGATTTACCAATCTTTTGTACCTTTAAACTTGAAATACTTCTAAAACAATGGCTTGTGAAATTGTCATTCATAAACGTGCAAAAAAACCTTTGACTTTTATACAAAAAGCAAAATGTTTTTGTGTCAAATGAGCAGACCTTAAAATATGCTTGCCCAAGGCCTACAGCATCTGTTCCGCCCTCTCCTGTCTACCACCCCTTCCACTCAAATGACCTACAGAAGAAGAAAGATCAAGTAATGAGCTAAACGATGCCACCAGCATGCAAGAAGGAAAACCTCACAGAAGACAGCACAGTAATGCAAGAGATATACGATTTGACCAGGATCACTGTATCGTCTGCTGGCAAAGCCAGGATACAAGCATGAACACTTTGGTTCCACAATCTTTTATTCACCTCTTGGACTACTAGTTTATGCTCATCTTTGGAGGGGATTGCCTAGCTTTTAGAACGCCCCATCTGAACAAACCAATGTTAGTTTTTATAACAACCCCCATCTGGTGCAGGAACATTGCTGATAATAGCACCTCTTATGCTACAAAAACAAGTACATATGCAGGTAGGTTTATATACTTCAGACATCGGAAAGCTTCACCAGCCTTGCTGGAGTGCTCTTCTGATCTTTCATATGAACACATAACTCAATGTATCAATGTGGATTTCAACTTTGGCTATTGCACATGATCAACATAATTCCCACAAGAATTAAAGAATGCCACAGAATCTGTGCCATACGGAACACACAAACTATGTATTCCACAGTGAACACAGAAAGCATTACATGATTAATTGATCAAGGCAGAATGTACTTGTCAAAACAGACAGGCAATAGGTTTAGCACTTCAGCAGCATGCGATAAAATCTCCTGATGTGCTATTTAAGTCTGGTAAACAATGGAATCTTACTTTAGATCAGGCAGCCTTGTGGGGGCCCCCTCCAAGGTGGGGTCCCTGGGCAAGTGCCCCTTTCGCTCTCCCATAAAGACGTCTCTGCCCTTGTAATCTCAATTAACTGTACACTGGACGTCATATTAAATCCTCCTTTAACCAACAGCATCGCCCTTTCATTTTCTTCAGATCTTTTAACTCACCTTCACACACAGTTGAATAATATGCGTCACATTTGGACTCTGTCTGCAGCTTTGGTCCCGCAAGAGATTAAGTCTGTTCTTTTTGAAGGCGCTGTGCATTTCTTGATGGCTATGGTTGCTGGAAAGCTCAAGTCTTCAATGAGTTTATCTGATAGCCCTGCATGTTGCACTGGAGTTCCATCTGCGCAGAGGAATTCCCTCCTCTTTCAATGTGCTAGGCCTGCGTGTACTGTTGATGTCACATAGGCGGAGTCAGAGTACACCGTCACTTCCTCATCCTCAGAACTTCGTGGTGCATCAATAAACATGGCTAATTCTGCAGCCTGTGCTGAATAGGTTGACGGTAGCCATCTGCTCATTAGCACTTCAAAGGTGCACTCTCGGGTCACCCTTAATACTGCTGATCCCTAATATCTCACCCCAGTCTGTTGCTCGATTTTGGATGAACCATCAATGAAAACTACTGCCCCTCTTCCTAGAGCATCTCTCTAACATGGGGAATATTATTATAACATTCAGTGTAAGTAACACAGTCATGCACATCATCATCTTCTCCCACTGGTTTGGCTATGAACGATGCTGGATTCACTATACTACACCTTACAATTTTGATCGCAGGGTTTGAGATAGTTACCTCATACCCTGATACTCTTTGAGTGGTCCACATGCTCTTAGGCTTCGCCCGAATTGCAAATAATGCATGCTCTGCAAATAGTTATGGAACACCCCATAGTTATACTTGAAGGCTTTTCTATGGTAAATGCAGCAGCCACCAAAGATTGTTCACAGAGATGGTGTCCTTTAATAACTGGGTCTAGTATCCTACTATAGTAAGCCAATGGTTTATGACCATGTCCTAATGTCTTCTGCGTAAGGACTGCTGTCATGACTTCTCAATTTGAATGGGAAAATAAGTAACATTCTTTGCTGTAATTTGGAACCCGTAATACAGGAGCTGTGCTGATCGCATTTTGTAATTCATTAAATCCTTCAGTCATGTCTTCTGTCCACACCAATTTACTTTTAGCCACCTGTGCATCTTTAAGTGCTTTTAAATATGCTTGAATATATGTACTGTAGTCAAAGACTCAAGCCCTGTAGTAATTGCATAGACCTAAACATTGCTGCATTTGTCTCACCATGTTTGGCTGAACGGTTCTCATAATTGCTTCTGCTCTTTCAGGTGTCACTCTTTTCCCTTTATGCAAGATAAACTGTCCTATGTATAATACTTCTTGACAATACTGTAATTTTTATTTGTCTACTTTGTACACTTTCTCTGCGAGTATCGTCATAAGTTTGTCAGTCTTCTCTGCATCTCTCTTCTGTCTCACTACACACTGAAATGTCATCCACTTATTGAATAATAGCGCTTTCAAGCTCAACATTTCCTAAATCCATCAGAAAGACTCTGTTAAAGATGTAAGGAGACTTGCAGTACTCCTGTGGTAATCTAGTATGTCTCAGGCAAATTGTTCTATTTGAAAAGGAAGTCTTCATGTAAGGGAATTGTGAAAAATGCAGTTTTTAAATTGACCGTAAAATACCTGGCTGTTGACTGGATATTTCATAATATTGTCGCTGGGTTTGGAACTAAAGGAAACTCTGTCTCAACTATATGGTTTAAAGGGTGAAGGTCCTGGATAAATCTCCATGATGCCCCCTTCAATTTCTTAATAGGGTATACAGCTGAGTTGCACAGCGAATCTGATGGTACCAGAATGCCTTGTTTCACTAGTGGCGATATGGTTTTGAATATCCCCTCATCCGCTTCTCTGGACATCAGGTATTTTGCATGTGGCTACATAGCTCATGTTTTAAGTATAATTTTCACTGCTCTTACTGACTTCAATAGGCCCATGTCATATGGACTTGTGGTCCATAAGATACTTTGCACTTTTTCCATGTCTTCCTGAAAAAATGATGGCTTTGTTTTTACCAATGCCATTCTCTGTGGTACGTCTGTGACATATAAAGTATACTAATTCATCATCTGAATAGTTATCCCTAAATAGTTCCTCATCTGTCAAGTATGTCAGTATATATCATTCATTGAGGGCTATCACTGTTCTCCATCCTCTTCTCTCATCTGTCTAATGAAGCATCGCCCTTTCTTCTCTTACCACTTCTGCTTCTAATTCCAAAGGAATAATTTGCCCTTCCTCATCATTCATGGGAATTTTTAGCCTGAACAAAAATGCATCAGGCATCATTATTTTGCCTGCTAATTTATGTAGCCATGATAATAAAATGTGCACTCCATACAACAAACACTTCTTCATCTAGAGGGACTCCCCCTTAAAGCTGTCCTTCCTGCAAAGACTAATATACATTCCCTCACACCTGGGGTTGAACACACTTTGCCTTTGTCAGTAAAAGATAGCGTCATGTTAAGTTTTCTCATTAAATAATTTCCTAATATATTTAATTTTTTCTGTTTAGAATATAGCATTGACATAGACATGTCATGTTTCCCTATAGAAATAGGTAATTTGTCTGTAAATTGAACTAAAGTTGTCACCGCAGTGAATCCCTGAGCATTCATGGCAATGCCTGACATTGAACATTTTCCCTCACGGACACATGAACGAGTTGCTCCAGTGTCCATAAGAAATGAGTATGTCTTGCCTCCTATCGTCACCTTAACCCTGGGTTCTTCTTGGGGGTCTGGTGTTACAGATAGTACTGAACACATCAGGTTGTCACGTGGGCTGTCCTATTGTGGGTATAAATTCATCCCTGAGCCTGTGAAAGGATTTCCTCTTACCAGTCACACTCCCCAGTTTGGGTTTGACTACCTGTCTAGCGCCGTGTCCATCTGCCATTGTGATGCACCTGTCTGTTGCATAGGAATATATTGTATTTGTTGAGAGGGTACCTGTTGAATTTGCATAGATAACTGCTGTTGCTGTGCCTGTAATGATTGTGTTAGCATTGGTACTTGTTGAAATTGCAGCAGTTGTTACCCTTGTGTCTACAGTGGTACTTTCTGAAACTGCTGTGGTTGTGGCACGTATGCCTGATTCTATTTGTGATCTTGGTTATCCTTGTGAATCTGGGTTATATTGTGGAGCATATTCTGCCCCCCCCCCCTTTCGAAGGTTGGCAATTCTATTGTGGCATGGCTGCTCTACTTCTGCATACTCTAGCCATGTGCCCTAATTTTCCACAATTCCAACATATTAATGACTGTCCACCATTAAATCCTCCCCTTCCTTGGGGGTTTTGAAATCCTCCTCGAGACCATCCCCTCTGTCTCTTGGCATATAATTATACCTATTCCGATCTTGCGAATTTGCTATGTTATTTAGCTGCAGGACCTGTATTATTTATTTTATTTATTTATTTTGCATTTTTAAAGCACTCACACAGCCCGGGGGCATCGCGGCGCTGTTACAGGAATAAATCTCTTAGCTGCGTATTTATGACGCGCTTAATACCCAGAGGTTTCTAAACCTGGACCCGGAAATCGAAACTGTGTTGCTTCGTGTCGTCTTGTTTCCAAGGCGAGCACTTTGGCACTGAGCTATGCCCCTTGTGCTGTGCTTCTCTCATTACCTGTCAACACTGCTCCCTCTATAACCTACTCTGATAATTTTTTCTGCACCAACTTTGCTTCTTCTTGTTTTCTGCCCTCAGTATTCTTCTCCTTTTTCAGCATTCTGCAATAACGCACGATTGCCAATTGTATCTCTGGCCATGGTTTTGCTTCCATTTCCACCTCTTTCTTTAACTGTCTCTGTACTGGTTCTGGCAGTCCCTGATATATGTGGTAAAATAACGCTATTGTTTTATCTCACGGTTCATGTGTCTCTGCACTCCATTTATCTTGAATATCCTGAATTTAAAAAATGGGATCCTCATCTTCCTAGTCAATATCGCCCCAATATCTGATATATCTGGATATTGTACTCTAAGCGCTAACCATAGGTCTGCTCTACAATTATTGAATGATGCTCCATCATGCACTGTGTTTTGTGTGGTTACTTTTGGGTACCCTGTTCTTTTCCAAATGTCATCAGATCTCTCCCCTCGAATGGCTGCTAATAGGCCTTTTATATCACCTATAGGTAACGTAATTCCTGACGTCCTTTTCTCTAACTGCTTAATCCATTTTCCTGCACCAGAAGTCAAACGTAGCCGTGCACATTTTAAATGATCCTTGTCCATCTGGAGCCATGGAATATATTGTGGTTGACCCCCCCCCCCCCTCCTTTCTCTAATGATGGGGAATTGTGAAAACCCTGATCCTTTGTCATACCTACCCATGCTCCTTGTCTTCCAAACAGCATTATCATCATCGCCTTGTCTTCTCCCCGGCAAAGCCCATAGTCTGCTCACATAGGGCAGGGACGCATCCCCTGTACTATGCCATCGTACTTGGAGTTGCTTAGTATATGGTATTGTTTCTGGTGTTTTTCTAATAGGGTCCTCTAGATCTAACCATATACCTACCCCTTTATCTACACTTGATTCTCTTGAAAATCCTCTTCTTGCATCTCGTATTTTGTTTCCTTTCCTCATCTGACATCATTATACCCCAACTCGTATGGCTATTTTCCTCTCCTGCGTCCTCAAGATCTAACATACTTAAAGATATAGTTCTATGATCATCTGCTCTAACGTCATTTAAGCTTCCTCCTGTTTCCCTAAAGGATGCTCCTAGTTCACCCTCTCGAGTTCTATACCCTTCCTTATCCCGCATATGTCTATATAGTCTCCCCATTCTTATTCCTGTGCTCTCTGTATCTTCTTCTCTCCATGTTGGCATATCTAATGGTCCTCAACACCCTTCACGAGGTGGTTGTGATCTCAGTATCATACCGCTACGGTTTGCAATCTCAATGTCACCTGGCCTAGTAAGATTGTTGTCTCTGTCTTCCCTCTGTTCCCCTCCCTTGCCTCGTTGTGCCTTGAAACACTTGTGTGTATAGGCATGTTATAAATGCCATATCATATCATACGGCATAAATATTCAATTTCATAATTTTTAACTCCCATGCTTCTGCTCATTTTTTCCTCCCTTCTCATAATTTCCCTTAATTCCTCTTCCTCTTGCCTCCTTTGTAACCTACATGCTTTCAATCTGTGGGCTTCTACTTCTCGTTTCTCTAACTTCTCCTTCTCTCTTTTTGCCTCGTGCTTTCTTTGCTTTTTCCTTTGTTAACATTCCTTGTCTCCCTCCTGCTTATATAACCTCTCTTCTTCCTTCTTTTGTTTTTGTCTTGTTCTTCTTTCCTCTCTTTCTCGATCCCCACCAATACCTTTATCTAGTTTGAGTAGTATTTGTCCTTCCATTCATTCTATACTGTTGACGTACCCTTTGCTGTATCTGTTATTCTCCTTTGTTTCTCTGCCTCTTCTCTGTTTATTCTGTCTATCCTTCTCATCACACTGTTTTCTTTCATCGCGGATCTGTATATATTTGCATTCTCTACTCTTACTTTCTTCTTCTATCTCTTCACTGGTATAGGCACAGGGTTCGTATGGTGGATTAACATACCCCGCTGCTGTTTTTAATTCCTTTAGAGGGTAAAACCCCTCCTCTTTATTCTCTACATCTTGTTTCTCAGGAGGGAAAAGAGGAGCTGAAGGCATTACATCTTCCCCTTTCTGTTGACTAAGCATCCACGCCTTATAGACTGGTTCTTCTTTCTCATTCTGGTACATTTTCCAAAGCTCTAATACCACCTATACCTTCTCTAGCTTCTTTCCCTTATACGTGGCATGCAAATATGTCATCAGATTTTGTAATAGTATATTTGACAATGACCCTCCGCAAGACCAGGGCATACATGTTTTATTGATCATGCCCTTAATACATTCAGAATGGTACTGCATAATCTTAGGTGTATATCTTGGCAGTGTCCTGCACAGGTGAGCGAGAGGTGTCTCCTCCATTACGGCAAGCTGACTCAGGCTGTCAGCACTTACTCAAATTTTTTCTCTCACTTCCAAATTAATTAAATATATAATTTCAATATTTTTGAGTAGGCACCATCAATCGCCACTTGTATTCCAGAAGGTCTGGATATTTCCCCTAGCTTTGTTTATTATTATTCTTTTTTTAAACAAAAAGTATTTGACACTATTTTTCTAACTCCTTCGTTTACACTTTTCGTTGTTTTTGTATCGTTCTTCAAGTATTTTTAGACTGTCTTCTCTACTTCTATTTTGGTTTCGTCTAGTTCTAACCTTTTCATTGACGTCAATCCTACGTCATAAAAGTATAAGGAAAAAATATTTATTTATTTACCTTGTGCTATTCTTTCTTTGTTTTTGCTGTTCGTTTTAACCACATTTTCTTTTATATAATCATATTATACTCCGTATATACCATACTATAGACCATGATGCACTTTACCATATATGCTGCTAGTTCCAAAATGCGGTCACCAATTTGCACTTTATTCCTGACATGTTGCTCGTGCAAAGTACTTGTAAATGTTATTTATTTATTTAAATGTATAGAGCGCACTGCAGCCCACAGGCATCAAGGCACTTTTCGTGAAAGTGTACAAAGGCTTAATTAATGTTAAGGAGAATGCATTCTTGGTTACATAAGCATGTTACAGCAATTATGCAAGGGAAAGAGGCAAACTTAGAAAAGCATAGCAAACAGAGATTGCATGGAATACATGTTGATGAGTCAAACAAATAGCCTCGTTTTGATGGTTTTGCGGAAGGCCATGTGGGAGTCTGAGGTGCGCTGGAAGGGCATTCCAGAATGCAGCAGCCATAGTGGGGAAGCTAGTGCCATCTGCCCGCACTCTCCTGGTCTTGGGAGTGGCGATCAAGTTGGTTTAGGCCTTCCTTGTAGGCCTAGAGGAGGAAAGTTTCTCAATTCGAGGTGTGAGGTAAGGAGGTGCTAGGTCATGGAGGCATTTATGCACTAGTGAGAGGGTTTTGAAGACAATCCTCTCTTTGACCAGTGCACCTGCCACCTTATTTTGGAGATGTGGTCCTTCCTGGAGATCCCAGTTGCAGCCCTGAGGGCATTGTTCTGGACCACCTGTAGTTTGGCAATGTTTTTTCCGGAGGTCCCTACAAGGAGTGCATTGCAATAATCAAGTCTTGATCCGATGATTGCCCTGGCAAAGTTGAGGCAGTTAGGTAAGGGGAGGAAGGGTCTCCTCGCTGCATTAAGTAACTTGTAGAAGTAGGCTGATAAAGCGACAATGGCGCTGACTTGTCTATTCATAGTCAGGTCGGAGTCGAGATATATACCCCAGATTTTAATGGTTTGGGACACTGCGATGAAGGATGTTGTCCACGGAGAAGGAGCAGTATTGATTATTCAGGTTGCCCAAGATGGCGGACGACCTAATCAGCAAGAGTTCAGTTTTATCACTGTTGGGGCATTACCAATTCTCTGCCATCCAGGATTGGATCTTGGAGTAAATTGAATTGAGGGTGTTACTGTCGGCCTCATAGTCACCCGAAAGGGGGATGAGCACCTGTGTGTCATCTGCATAATAGGTACATGAGAAGCCCAGGGCGTCCAGAATGTTGAACAGGAGCCTGGTGAACAGGTTGTAGAGAGTGGGTGCAATGCAAGACCCCTGAGGGACTCAGCATTTATTGTGACTAGGGGTGGCACAGGCTGAGTCAGAGAAAACTTTCATGGCCCTATCTTTAAGGAATGATGTGATCCAGGCACACGCCTTAGGGGAGAAGTTGGCTGTTTTGGAGAGATGGTGGCAGAGGGTGTTATGGGCAACCAAATAGAATGCCTCCGATAAATCAAGGAGTAGAAGGAGTGCTGGTTTGCCCGTGTCTGAGGTCATCAATTAGATTTTTCAAGTCAAGGAGAGCCGTTTCGGTGCCATGTCGTGTACATAAGCAAGACTGCTGAAGGCCCAGGAGTCCATTGTCCTCAAGGTATTTTTGGGCTTGTAGGTAAGCTGCTTTGTCCAAAATGTTCAGAAGGAAGGGGACAGTGGTGATGGGCCTATAGTTCCCTGGGACCAATGGGTCAAGGGAGGGTTTCTTGAGGAGCGGCCATACCATCTTTAAGGCCTGTTGGAACATGGCCAGATTGGAAGGAAGCGTTAATAAATGCTGTTAGGAAGGGGACCAGGGTGGAGGCACAATCTTTAATGAGCTGTGCCGGGCAGACATCCCCTTTGCAGTTGGAGGGTTTGATTGATTTGAGGAGGGCAGTGATGTCAGTTTCACTCATTTCCTTAAACTCAAAAGGGAAGGGTGGGTTGGTTGGCATGGCCACGCGTGGGTTGCTATATAGGTCAGTGATCATGTGGGTAAGTGCCTTTTGGTGGGCTAGAATTTTGGATTGTAAGGTGTTGTTGTGACTTGACTGTCGTGTAGTCAGGAGAGACCTCTGTCCACAAGTGCCGCACAGGGAGGAGCAAAAAGACTCCCTGTGCAACCCTTGAGCCCACAGGTGGGAGATCTTACTCCGGAACAGCAGACCCTCAGAAACCCCGGACCACTGCAAAGAAAGCACCGGTTAAGTTATGCGCCCAACAACAACCACTAGTCAACACAATAACAAGTTGGAACAGTCTTACCCAGTGGAGCGGTGAGGTACTCTGGTATACCTATGGGGTTTTTCCGGGATTCTCCAGGACCCTCCTTATCAGGGAAGTATTGCCAGAAGGAAACGTACTTGAGATGGAACGGGCCCACCCGTTGTGAAAGTCCAGAACAAGGACCAGTGATCGTAGTGCCAGGGATAAAGAAGACGAAGTCCAAAAAGCAGTCCGTGGTTCGTGACCGGTAATTCCAAAAGACAAAGCCAAGGAGATCCAATAGCAATTCCGTGAAGCAGTCCAAGGTCGGTATCCGGGTATTCAAGAAATCAGGTACGTAGCGCCGAACAGTGTCCAAGGATTTAAACAGCTGTGAAGCGCCGGTTGCACACGGCCGTTTAAATACTGGCGCTTCGCTCCCTATCTGGACACGTGACCCGCAGCCTCCGGTCACGTGATCTGCTGCCGCACGCGTGCGTACCTTCCGGGTCACATGACCAGCAGCCATGTCTTGGGAACGTGAAGCATTCCTGGAATGCGGAAGTGCGGCTGCACGAAGTCGATCCCTCAATCTCCATGGGAGACGCCACTGAAGCGGGCGCCGCAGCGGGCGGGTTGCAAAACGCTGGGGACTATGTGGTGGCAACCTAAATGAGGAGGATACCGGTAAATCCCAGAGCTGGGCATGAGATCGGGAGGAGTTAGGCACCATAGAGGGGGGACTGGGAAACCTGTTGTGATCCCTACGAGTCGTGACATAGCCCCCCCCAAAGGCCCACGACCCCGTGGGCAGGCAGGATTGTCCCGATGGAACCGGGCAACCAGACGGGGGCGTGGACGTCCACGGCAGGAACTCAAGACCGCTCCTCAGGGCCATAGCCCGACCAGTCCACCAGATACTGAAGGGGACCCCTAAAGACCCGGGAACCCAGGACCGCAGAGACCTCATACACATCAGGGGAAACCAGGGAGACCGGGGCCGGGGGGCACAAAGCCCGTGGGAGCAGGACAGGGCTTGAGAAGGGAGACATGGAAAACAGGGTGAATCCGCCAGGACCTCGGGAGAGCCAGCCGATAAGCCACAGGATTGAGAACCCGGGACACCAGATAAGGACCAACAAACCGAGGCAGGAGTTTCCTACACCCCACCAACCGCAGATGCCGAGTGGACAGCCAGACGCGCGACCCCACGGCATACGGCGGGGCCAACACCCGCCGCTTATCGGCCTGCGCCTTCATGGATGCCTGGGCCTCGAGGAGATGGGTCGAGGTCTGGGCATGGACGGAGGCCAGGTCCCTGACACAGGCAGCCGCGGCTGGGTTAACAGTGGAGGACAAATCAGGGATGGGTAGGACACGGGGAAGCTGACCGTAGAGTACATAAAAAGGGGAGAAACCAGTGGAAGAGTGGACAGAATTGTTATTTGCGAATTCCGCGAGACGCACCACTCGCAACCAAGAGGCCTGTTGCTGCAGGGTCAAACAACGCTAGTACTGCTCGAGGGTCTGATTAAGCCTCTTGGTGTAACGCTCACCTGATTCCCACGGAGGCGCAGATCTGGCTTCGAGTGCTGATGCT
This sequence comes from Ambystoma mexicanum, assembly GCF_040938575.1. Taxonomy (NCBI): domain Eukaryota; kingdom Metazoa; phylum Chordata; class Amphibia; order Caudata; family Ambystomatidae; genus Ambystoma; species Ambystoma mexicanum. The sequence continues at coordinate 105,526,231 of NC_090938.1, read as the reverse complement.
TCTTCAATGGTGAAGCGCAGGACTCTGAAGATGGACAGGAAGGGCCCCTCTACTCTGGCTCTCAGGAATATACCCCTGTGCGTGAAAAGGGAGTATTACCTACTGACAGAGTAATGCTCAAGCCTCCCACTTTCTTCCAACCCTCCACGATACCCTTCCTCGATTCCCCGTGAAGTCTCACCTTAGGGTCAGGAAGGATGAGTTCTCCATCCTGCTTCTGATGCAGGTGCGCGTTGAAACCCAGTTACTTCACTGGATTGAGGTTTGATGGGAGTTCAAATGAGCTTGACTATTCAGGTAAGGCGCTGTAAAAGTTCTGTTGCAAGTTCAAAAGTTCAAGCTTAATAATAATGTTCATTGTCTTATTGCAGCAAGCGCTAATGCTTATGTCTTTTTTCCCCTTAGGGGCCGGGGTTCGGTATGCCGGAGATATGGCGCCGACCCGAAGTGAAACGTGCAGTTCCAGTTCCAGTAAATGACAGGTAAGTTCTGGATGAGCGGCAGAAGTCCAGATGCAGGAGCTGACACGGTGAGCGTCCAGCTGCGAGGAGCAGAACAACGCAAAGCGTGAGTTGCTGATCGGGCGTGGTTTAAATAGCTTTGGAAGAAGTTCCAAGTATGTATTCTTCCACCAATCAGGTATGTATCCTTCCCCGACCACACCCGGGTGGAAAGTAGTCCCACAGGTAAAGTAGTTCCATTCAGGCCTCAAGAGGGCCTGTATGTAGCAGCATGGTCTGCATCAGGTAAGTGCACATTAAAACACTTGAACACATGTCTAGCTTTATGAGCCTGGCGCCTAAGGCGCCAGGACAGGGGTCCAACATGAGCCTGGCGCCAGGACTGCGTCCAAAGGGCCCCAGCTTGGGCCCGCTGGCACTGCCCTGGGGGAAATGATGCCTGCCTCTGGGGTTGCTGGGTCGGACCTGGCTCCTTGGAGGTAGGCGTCATGACACTCAGTTTGACCATCCGTTTCAGGGTGGTAAGCCGACGAGAAGCGTACGTCTATACCGAGCAGTTTGGCCATTGCACACCAAAAGCGTGACTTGAACAGAGAACGCCTATCCGAGACGATGACTGACGGGAGCCCAAAGAGACAAAAGACGTGAACAAAGAAGAGCTTGGCCATGGCAGGGGCAGTGGGTATTCCTTTACAGGGAACAAAACGGGCCATCTTGGAAAACAAATCAATAACCACCCATAGAGTGTCAAAGCCCTGGACCTGAGGTAGATCTGTGATGAAGTCCATGGTCACGGTGTGCCAGGGCCTGGGGGGAACGGGCAACGGGAGGAGGAGACCCACAGCGCGACCCCTACGATGTTTGCACCGTGCACAAATGGCGCATGTGTTAACATAGCGCTCTACATCTTTCCTCATGGAAGGCCACCAGGACCATCGTTTGAGTAATACCAAGGTACGAGATTGACCGGGGTGTCCATGCACAGGGGCATCGTGGGCCCATTCGAGCGGCATGTTGCGAGTATCCGTAGTGGGCAGGAACAACCTATCCGATACAAAGGGCAGGCCGTCATGGTACACGGGATCCCATTCAGATAGCTGATCGGGGTGTAAGATAACCCACTTTCGTATAGCATCGAGCAAGGGCAAGGATCGGGTGCATAGACACACTACCTTGCCGCAGTCCAGGAGAGTGTCGGGGTAAACAGGTAAGGCCACGCCCCCAGGGGAACGAGACAGGGCGTCAGCCCGTCCGTGAGCTGAGCCAGAACGGTGCTTGATAACGAAATCGAAGGCAACAAAGAACAAGTGCCACTGGACCTGCCTGCTGTTGACACATTTCAGGGAGGCCAGATGTTGCAAGTTTTGATGGTCGAAATACTCAGTGACCTGGTGCTTAGCACCCAATAGATGATGCCTCCACACACGAAAAGCGTCCATGACTGCTAAGAGCTCCTTTTCAGTCACCGTATAGTGGGATTCGGCGTCAGTGAACTTGCGGGAGTGAAAGGCCACAGGGTGAAGTCGGCCAGAGGAGGGGCATATCTGTGACAAAACTGCACCTAGAGCAAAGGAGGAAGCGTCGGCCTCCACGATGAAAGGCAACTCCGGGTCTGGATGCTGCAGAACGGGTGCGGTGGTAAATGCTGTTTTCAAGGCCTCGAAGGCTTGTTGATGTGTGTCCGCCCATGAGAAAGGAGTGCGGGGGCTGGTCAAAGAGGTGAGAGGAGCCACCAGAGAAGAAAACCCCGAAATAAAGTGCCTGTAAAACTTAGCGAAGCCAAGAAAAGATTGCAGTGCTTTCAGGTTTTTTGGAACAGGCCAATCCAACACGGCCCGTACCTTGAAAGCGTTTATGGCCAGCCCCCCAGGAGTGATAGAGAAACCAAGTAACTCCACCGAGTCAGTATGGAACAGACACTTTTCTGGCTTGGCGAAGAGCGAGTGTGCTTGCAAGCGAGAGAGCACTTCGTGTACATGCTGTACATATTCACTCAGGTTTCGAGAAAAGATCAGTATGTTGTCTAGATACACCACAACGAACACGTCCAGGATATCGGAGAATATGTCGTTCATGAACCTCTGGAACGTGGCGGGAGCGTTGCATAAACCGAAGGGCATTACTGTGTATTCACACAACCCGTAGCGAGTGCAAAAGGCGGTCTTCCACTCATCGCCAGGGCGTACACGAACCAGGTTGTAAGCTCCACGCAGATCCAATTTGTTGAAGATGGAGGCGTGGGAGAGACAGTCGAGCAGGGGCGTGATCAAGGGTATGGGATACCTATTTTTCACTGTGATGGCATTAATCCGTCTGTAGTCTACGCATGGACGTAGATCACCCTCTTTTTTGGGGACAAAAAAAATGGGACTAGCAGCTGCAGAAGTGGAGGGGCGGATATGACCTAAGCGGAGGGCCTTTTGGATATATTCTTTCAAAACCACATCTTCAGCGGGGGAAAGGGAGTAGATCCGACCCATGGGAATGACGCTGTCGGGTAGCAGATCTATCGGGCAATCGTATGGGCGGTGAGGCGGGAGTGCTTCTGATGATCCCTGATCGAATACCCCCGTGTAGTCTTGGTACTGGGCCGGTACAGATGTGGAAACCATGCCGACTGTGTGGTGCTCTACCGGGGAACCCGAGGCTGTGGCATCCCTGGTGGTCAAGTGAGCAATGGAACCCAGAGCTTGAGCGGGTGTAGCGTCCCCAATGTTGGCGGGAAGGCAGAAATGCTGACATAGATCGGGAATGCGCAAGGGTGATGTTGATGTAGTTACCCGTGGCCCCAGAGTCTATGATGATGGTAACAGGGTGTGAGATTCCGGGCGTGGGCTGGATAACTGCTTGTACATGGATCGGCCTGATGCGACCGAAAGCAGGTGTGGCATTCGGGGAAGACCAGAGGTGCTCGACCCAGCCCCCGTGTCTAGGGTCGAGCGGTCCGAAAACCCGAGAACTTGAGTTTTGGTCTGCGGGGACATTCCTTGACATAGTGCCCTGTAAGCCCGCAATAAAAACAGGCGTTGTCTGTTCTTCTACGCTCTCTCTCTGCTGGTGTGATCGGGCTCCGTATGCCCCCTATCTGCATGGGTTCAGGAGTGGTATTGGGGTTAGCTGAGGCACCGGGCAGTGGAGGAAAACCTGCCTCGGCTCTTCGTTCTGAACGCCTGGCGTCTACCTGTAAGGCTAAGTCCACTATGTCTTGGAATGTGGTGGGTAGCGAAGGAACAACAGCAAGAGCATCCTTCATGGCGTTGCTCAGGCCCCTGTAGAACACAACGGACCTCTTGTTTTCGGGCCAGGAAGTTTCTGCTACCAACTGATTGAATCTAGTAATATACTCGATCAAGGAGCCCTTCCCTTGCCCCAGGTCCAGGAGTTCTAAATCATGGGACTGTACTTTATTACGAGTGTCGAACACCCTTGACATTTCCGTAATCAATAGGTCGAAGTCATAAAGGGCAGGGTCGTCCTCCTCCAGGAGGGGATTGGCCCAAGCGGCAGCTGTACCAGCTAAGTGGGAGAGTGTAAAGGCAGCCTTAGTGGTGGAGTCTGGAAAAGCCTGGGGTCTGCACAGGAAGTGTAGTTTACACTGGTTCAAGAAGGTCCAGAACTTACTGGGGTCCCCATGAAACCTTTCGGGAGCCGCCAAGGGGAAGGGGGACGGTAGTGACACTGGTATGGGACCCTGGGATGGAGGGACAGAAGGAGGCGTGGGCTGTGAAGTCGATGGGATGTCCCCAAATTCAGTATCGGGAGGCAAGGGGTATCTGGTACTTTGGATGTGGTCCAGGTGCTGGTGTATGGCAGTGGTGGCTGCGGCCATATCAGCACGTAACACGGTTATGGCTTGTACCATAGCAGCCAGGGGTTCATCTGCGGCCCCCTGCATGACTACACGACAGGTTGGCTTCACAGTCTGTTGTGACTTGACTGTTGTGTAGTCAGGAGAGACCTCTGTCCACAAGTGCCGCACAGGGAGGAGCAAAAAGACTCCCTGTGCAACCCTTGAGGCCACAGGTGGGAGATCTTCTTCCTCCGGAACCGCAGACCCTCAGAAACCCCGGACCACTGCAAAGAAAGCACCGGTTAAGTTATGCGCCCAACAACAACCACTAGTCAATACAAAAACAAGTTGGAACAGTCTTACCCAGTGGAGCGGTGAGGTATACCTATGGGGTTTTTCCGGGATTCTCCAGGACCCTCCTTATCAGGGAAGTATTGCCAGAAGGTCAAACGTACTTGAGATGGAACGGGCCCACCCATTGTCAAAGTCCAGAACAAGGACCAGTGATCGTAGTGCCAGGGATAAAGTCCAAAATGCAGTCCGTGGTTCGTGACCGGTAATTCCAAAAGACAAAGCCAAGGAGATCCAATAGCAATTCTGTGAAGCAGTCCAAGGTCGGTATCCGGGTATTCAAGAAATCAGGTACGTAGCGCCGAACAGTGTCCAAGGATTTAAACAGCTGTGAAGCGCCGGTTGCACCGACACGGCCGTTTAAATACTGGCGCTTCGCTCCACATCTGGACACATGACCCGCAGCCTCCGGTCACGTGATCTGCTGCCGCACGCGTGCGTACCTTCTGGGTCACGTGACCAGCAGCCATGTCTTGGGAACGTGAAGCATTCCTGGAATGCGGAAGTGCGGCTGCACGAAGTCGATCCCTCAATCTCCATGGGAGACGCCACTGAAGCGGGCGCCGCAGCGGGCGAGTTGCAAAACGCTGGGGACCATGTGGTGGCAACCTAAATGAGGAGGATACCGGTAAATCCCGGAGCTGGGCATGAGATCGGGAGGGGTTAGGCACCATAGAGGGGGGGAATGGGAACCCTGTTGTGATCCCTACGAGTCGTGACAGGTGTCCAATTTGTCGAGCATGGCGATGGAATGTTATTACACCATTAATCATCCTTCAGAAAAGTAGGAGGTGGGACAGATGGCTTTTCCAGCTCTCTAAAAAATGTGAAAATGTCTTTTGTTCCTGATTTGGCGTTGGCTAACCTGGTATTGAAGGACGCAGCTTTAGCCTGAATGAGCCGTGATTTGTATTCTCTGGATATGGCATTAAAGCCAGTTTAGAGACCTTGTTTGGGTTTGTTTTCCAGACTGAGAGCACAAGCCTCTTCTTTGAACGTAATTCCAACAGCTCTTGAGAGAACCAGGTATTAGAATGCTTGGCTTACTTCGCTTTCCTTAGGGTTAGAGGAGCGGTAGCGTCTACGGCTTGGGTGATTGTGAGTTTAAATGCAGTGATGAGGGTGTCCGGGTCCTCTGGGAAAGGGGGCTGCAGGGTGGGCACATTCAGGAAGGGGGAGATCTTTTCTGCTGTAAGTTGACAGAGGCTTATGGTGAGTGCCGCAGGGAGTGGGATCACAGGAATCGGAGGCTTTTTAAGAGTGTTAAGGTCAAATTGCAGGTAGTGGTGGTCCGACCATGGGATAGGGGTATTACTGGTGAGAAGAACAGAACAGTTGTGGTGGCTGACCCAGTCGAGTGTGCGACCTTTAAGGTGGGTAGGCTCTGAGTTAATTTGAGTGAACCCAAGTGAGGATAGGGCTCTGTCAAGGGCAGTGGCCTGGGTGCCCTTAGGGTCATGGAGTCCAAGATTAAGATCACCTAAGAGCAGGACTTTGGAGGTTTTTTTCTGATTATCTGCGAGAGCATGCAGCAGGGCCCCCTGGAATTCAGTACTCGGACCCGAAGGCCATGCAACCAAGAACAAAGTGGTAAGTACTAGACTTGGAAGACACTGCACATCCATCCCTTGTAAAATCTACAGACATACAGCTAGGAGGAAAGTGTCTGGGCAGAGGTACTGAAGGATAACACACCTATAGAATAACCCCCACTACCACACATCACCGAGGTGGTTGTGGGGAGACCCTGCACTCTTGGGTGCATGGCTAAAACCCATGCACGCAAGACTGAAGTCATAAGCAGTGGAGTTACAAGTCAATATGGGTGTGGTGGAATGTGCTGGTTGTGTTGATGCCCTAGTGTCTTAACTTCATGGCTGCAGACGGTGGTCCGAAAAGTAAATTTATAAGCAGCTAATTTACAAGGACCATGGTTTCCATATGCAGCGATGGTTGTGGATAGGAACTATATTGTACCTTGGTTGTAAGGCTTAGGCGGTAGGTTACTCACCAAAGATGGAAGGGCAGCCTACAGGCACTGCAGCATATTAGTACCGTAGATTAGACGTGTAGATTCCCATGTGTAGAAAATGCTTGCCAATATACTTACTCCTTACTTTGTTCAGAATCCACATACTTTTTTTTAATTGGCTATCGTACTTGGCGGAAGTATCACTTTTTCCATTTCTGTGATGAAAGAAAAAGGTGTGTTAGTGTTTGCATTTTTTAAACATTTACTACATTGCATAAGACAGTTAACTTTTTTTTTTACCCTCATATTTAGTTTACAAACCAGTGTACTGTGCATTGCACTCAGTTTCTGTGTTTGCTTTCTAATCCTTGGGTCTGGGGAAAAAAATCCTGTCGGATTAAAAAAATACCTTAATTTCCTATGGTACTAACTACTTCATTTTTTCCTTTCAGTGTTTTCTTCATCTTTCTGATCAATGGTATGTTTGTTGCCTTCCTGCCCATTTTGAACAACCGTTAGATACCTGTAGGCGTATTCTAACTGTGCATTTGTTCCTACAGATTTGTGATACTCATTCATTTGTGTCGTTGTTATATCCTGTTTCCTTCATCTTTCCCATTAATATCTTCTTTGTTGCCTTCCTCCCAATTTTTAACAGTTAGATACCTACAGGTGTATTCTACCTGTGCATTTGTTTCCAACAATCTGTGATAATCATTTATTTGTGTCATTCTTCCATCTTGTTGGGTAGTTGGATACCTGTGGGCGTATTCTAACTGTTTGTAGTCTTTCACATACTTTGTTGACAATCTTGAAGTACACATTATTTCGTAAATGTTGGCTTCAAGAACATTAAATACGCATTTGTTAGGGTAGCTGGCAACCTCTGCTTTAGAGTAATGGTGCTATCATTACATTCAAACCATCCAGAATTCTTTTTAATGTATGCAGTGTAGTGACCTGCATTGGTTGTAGCTCCTGCATGGTAGATTATTCCTACTGTTGTAAAGGTTTTCTTTCCAAGTGACACTTGACCGTGTGTGAATCCAGTCAGTTTACAGTTGTTTTTGGTAGCATCTGCATTATAACGTAGAAGCATAAATATTATGTAGGCACTATGTGATTGTATCAGTAAGGTGGAGTGATTATCTGAATTGCAAATACTACATAATCTGCCATGGTTTGCATTTTGTACAAGTTGCTGAAATGGAATGCTCTCACTATTTGGTATGGAAACATACACAAATCGCTCATTTGGGATTTCCTCCTGTATCACTTTGCTACAGAGAGTGCATGTAGGTTTCCACATGTACGAAATTTGGAAGATTTCATTTACAGGTATGCTTTGTTTTCCAATACTAATAGTATGTACATTAGAAATTCTTGTGTATCTTCTTGTGAGTTCATAGTGAATCTCACCATTCCAGCACAGTCGTCCAATTGTTGCCTTACTCCATGGACACTGTATGTGTTGTCAGGATTGCTTGTTGCATTTCTATGCAGCACTAACATTTGCAAACACAATTGGTCTGTACTGTGCAGGTAAATATTGTTAACAATTGGTGGCAATTGAAATAGAATATTAATTGCTACATTTGCATTTGTAAATTTGAATGGGCCAGCAAGTTCTGTATCTGAGTGCATTTTTCGGTTTTTCTGGTGCTTCTTTGCTGACGTGCCTCATTTACATTCCCTAATAGGTTCTTCTATGTTTGCGGCAATTGATGAAACTTTAGCTTCTTTTCTTTTCTTTGCAGAATTTGCTTTTGCATTCTGTTGCATTTCTGTTTCATTTACTTTTCTTTTACCACGTTTCACTTTATCTGGAACAGGGTATTGTTTCAGATGAGGGGTGTACAGTGAACGCAATCTATTGTATTCTAGAATGCAAGGAATATCAGCTTTGACTTTACTTGACGGTCTATTGCTAATAAACTTTGATTCAAGTGTACGTAAGCATGATAATGCTATGTAGCTCATGCCTTCCTTAAACAATGTGTTTCCTATATCTGTCAATGCTTTCTCTAGGGTAAGACCTTGGGATTTATGAATGGTAACTGCATATGCAAGAGTTAGAGAAAATTGCTCTCTACGTACATACATGTCTTTGAAGAGAAGGAATCGAGCAATTGAGCGCCCTATTCTTTTCACTTCTGAAACTTTATCAAAGCGAATATTTACAAACTGAATGTTGCTATCACATGGGTATGATTGAAAGCCAACAACTGTGCCCAGTGCTCCATTAACTAGCCCTTGCTGTACGTCAAGGTTACGTTTAAGCATTACTCTACAATTTAATGATAATTTCAATATTTTTTTCAACCCAGCTAGGTTGGAGATTGCATTTTCTAAACTATTTAGTCTTGTGGCTTGCTCACACATGGGTACTGTCATACCATGTACGTCTAGTTTGTCTGTGGCTCTAATTTCTATTATTGCTTGTATTTCTTTCTTTAACATTGTTTCATTGAATTTGAAACAGCTTGCAAGAGTTGGCATTAAGGCCATACAATTGACATTTTTGTGCGCTATTTGTTCCATAACATCATTTGCACATTCATTATCGCCATAAAGTGCATGTATATGCTGGTTTTTCAATACAGCTTGTGCTTCTTGCGATAATACACCAACTCTAATACTTTTTAAGATGTTGGCATAAGTGAGATCTGCAGATTGTCGCATGTTCTCAGTTAATTCTCTGTATTGGAAAAGTTTCTAAAGGTTAACATTACCTATGCTACCAACAGTTTTCCGGCAGAGTTTGTGGCCTAAGGTTTTAAAAATCGGTTCACTTTTCACTGGTGTCAATTGTAGAAGATCTCCAAAAACGATAATATGTTTCCCTGCAAAGAGTTCTTTGTTATTATTTTTAAGTTCGTCTTGCAATCTAAGATGAATCAATAGGCTGGAGACCATGCTCACTTCATCTATTAGTAGCATTTTCATTTGTTTCAATACTCTACGTAATTCCATTGCAGCTTCTGGAGAAAGTTTGTAGTAGTCTCATTTATTTTGATGCTCTACTGCAAGCAGTAGTAATCGGTGTAAAGTCACACCGCCTATGTTGTAGGCAGCTAAACCTGTGGGGGCAGTTACAACAGCTGACAGTTTGTTGTTTGTCAATTGTTAAAGGAACTTGCTGATGATTTTGATTAAGAATGTTTTCCCTGATCCAGCTTCACCACTGACGTACAGCAGTATAGGTTTGTAATTTTGGCAGGTACATTCTTTATTTTCGTGTTGTACACCATGTACAATTTGTTTTGTTACGTCTTCAAAAATGGTGCGCTGATCGTTGTTAAGTTTTGCTTGTTGTACAGTTAAGTCTTCTGTATCTTCTTGATACTGATACATGGTGTTTTCTACTTCGGCCATAGCTACTTCAGCCTCATTTGCTATTAGTGGTTGTCCTAATGGTTCTCGACTTCCTGTTACAGAAGGTTGACTACTGTCGGTAGAGTCTTTATCTAGTTGGGCCTGAAGTTCTTCTTCCTGTTGCTGCTCATTGTGTAAAATTGTTTTGTACTGCGTAAAGTTCACATCGGTGATAGTGCTTTCATTTGCTTTGAAAGCATCTTCATAGCACTCATAATTATCTAGTATGTCTTCCTCTTTTCTCCCTGGTTTAAAAAGTTGTAACAGAGACATGTAATATAGTTCTTTCTGTTGAGGAGTTTTTAATGACAATTTCACATGATTAATTAAACTTCGTTAAGTTTCACTAAGCTCCCTTCACAATCGGTCACTCACTATCTACGTTTGCTTTCATCGGGTTTTACATTATTTTTGTATGCAAAGTTTTGAGCTATGTGGAATAGACACATGCTTTCCAGAGTGGTACTCCTGTTCGGATAGTATGTGTCCACTAAATTGTTATTTAGAATGTCTTGGCTGTTGGGATCATTTCTGGCAATTGTTTCCATGTCCTCATATGATTTTAGCACTCTTTTTCTAGATTTTGCAGACCAAGACTGAGCCATACTATGTTGTCTGATTTTCCATACAAAGCAGTGCCGGTTAAACGATCTTCTGCTTCATAGGCCCCACATTCTCTGAGAGAGCATTTTTATGCCTAGGCTGTACAATTTCTATGATAATGTTTTGTCTGATGCTAGGTCTTCCCAGAGGTCTTGAAGCTCTGTTTTTTCTGCATTTGTTAAGTAGGCTGTAACATATCGTGCAACAGCAGTTGAATTGTCTGCAATGTACTGCACATCTATGATTGCATTCCATAATAGGGCAATGTTTGCATTGTAATCATTGATATATTTTGATTCTTTCCTTCTTTTTATGTAAGTGTTTTTAGGTGATTTACCTCTAACACTATGTCGAACTTAAGACATGAAGTTGTTTACTTCACCTGTTTCTGTAACTGGTCTAGGGAAACCAAAGCGGCATTTGGTGTAGTATTTATCTTTGTTTTTGTATTTGCGGCGACAATATTTGCCACATTTGTGTCTTTGAAATTGTAAAATCTACCCATGCAGCTCACTGTGTCTGTTAAGGGATTTCACATGTAACATATTTTTGGATAAACTGCAAAATAGTGCTATCACTGTCGTGCCCAAATTTCGGTGCACCTTTGATCCATAACAGCATGTGAATATTTGCTGCTCCTCTCGCTTGATATTCTTTTCTTCAAAAGAAGTGTTGCACCTCTCCAAGGGGAGTAACAGTTTTATTGCAAATAAAGTGTAGCATTGCAATGAAACGATGATGGATATATCTTGAGACATTAACTGGATTTAGAGAGCCAAGTTCTCCAGGTGTTAATATATCTGTTGTTTTTGTTTCTGTTTGCTTTGCGTAGGAACTCATGTAAATCTTCCCATGCATATTCTGCACAACTTAGCGTAACAAACCAAGTTGGTGGGCCAAGGTTTCTGATCATGCAACGCACGTCTCTGTGCCGTCTGAACCAGTATTTCTTTGTACCATGCATGTTTGCAAACAAATTTGTTATACTTGATTGTAAAACCTCATCTTTTTCTTGTACTTTTTGTATTAACTGCGTAACTGACATATTTTGAAAGTGCGTTCCAGATTTAAGAATGTGTGCAAGTCCATAACATCGTGTTGCTAATTCACTTTCATATAGTAGGTGGAATATGTATTCCACATTTTGTATAAATCTGGGATCTTGCGAATACATTCGTAATGAGTGGTATTCTGATGCCCCAATCTGAGTGGGTCTATCATCGTATCTTCCACCTTTGCCAGTAGGAAATAGCAGTGGAACAACATGGGCTTCTATACTTTTTTCCCAAATACTCATTGGTGACCCTTTGGTTTGTCGCATTTGGTAAGTTTCTAGTGCATCATATATGCTTTCATTGGAATGCAATGGATGAATTGTGTAATGGTCCAAAAGAATGGATACTGTAGCTGGATCCAGAAGTTTGAATTGTCCAGTTTCTGATGGCTCTTGAATTATTTCAGTTGCTTACCTTAAGCTTTCATCAATATTTATTTCCTTCTAGTACTCATTATTGTCTTTTAGATATTGCAGTGCTTGTCTAACTTTGTGTAAGTCCACTAATTGTTGCCAAATGTTTGTGTCCTTTGTTGGTACTCCATTTACCAAGACTATTAAAGAATGCTCTATTGAATTTTTTGTAATGGAAACAATTCCAAATGATTTTTAATAGCACGTGAAGGAGTGTGGTTGTTGTCTAATTTTGCAGTACAGTAACTGGAACATATTAGGCGTTCAATTGTTTCATATTTGTTTTCAGCTAAAAGGTACAAAGCTAATTCAAACCATTTAGAGTCTTCATTGTTTTCTATTTTGTATGCTATGTCCACATTTTTTGTGTTCCTTTTGTAAAACATTCTGCGGCAACACACACATACATGAGTTCATTTTGTAGTTTGGTACTTAGTTTTGTTAGTGCTTTCATCCTATTTAACACTAATATGAACAACTTCCTTTTGAGAAGGATTGCACTTTCCACGAGTGCTTGTAGAATTAACTTTCTCGGTACGTTTTAAGGGGTGAGGATGATTTTGGTCCTCTTCTTAGTAGATTCTGAAGGACTCTGTGATGAAACATTTTTGCTAAAATACTTTTTTTACTATGGGTTTTTCTTACATTATCAGGATTATTAGGAACATTGTTAGCTGTACTGGCAGCCGTTTTTTTACAACATTTCTGTATTTTGTGACACTTTTTGATGGAGGAGGTACAGTTTCGGTAGTTGAGACTTCCTTTATTATGTTACCCACCTGCATTAGCTGGTTTGTACCAAGATTCTCTACAAACTCTACAACAGGTGGATGCTTACATTGGGCACCTTTATTTTTCTTTGCTCTAATTCTGCATTCCTTTCTACGGAGTTGCTTTTTGGTAGGCATTCTTTGGTGTCTGTTGAGAAAAAATATATACTTTGGTCTGTTGTCCAATGTATGTGTGCAGTGTGCAAGTGTGCTTAAGTCTGATGGGGAAGCTCTTTGTCATGGTGTGTCAACGTACTGTGAACTCTAACAATCATTTGGTAAGACTACTTTACTGTTTGTATACTACTACAATGTGCTTCAGATGAGAGTACAAAGTGGCCTACTTGTGACGAGAACCATTATTTATAACCGAAATGCCAAAAACCTGCTACAGCAACTTATTTTCACAATCTAACCTTCTAAGGATTACCTATGTTATTTCAGTACCAAACACACAGGGGTTTGTCAGCCATTCTGCCTGTTATTCTTTGTTCAATAAATGGATATTTGTAGGTAGAATGGTTTACAAATCAATGCTTGCTTTGGTGCCCAAAATAAACAAATAACCCACGCAGTTTGTACTGTACTTAATTTTTTGTGCAAGATGACAAGGTTTCTTCGGATATGTCCTCTGCAGTGTAGATGCTGTTGATTCTCAGGAGAGTAGTCTTCACTGTGAATTAAAAAAACAAAATCAATTACTTTGTGTGTTTGCAGCAGTGATGATACTGCAGACATTACTTGTTCTTCTTTCGTCAGAGGATTGAACTTTCATATTTCAACCCAGTGCACATGCAATCTTTGCATAGTACTTGCAATATGGTACTTGAAAGTCCTTCAAAATAACTAAATATTTTAAGGGTATGGAAATGCCTTGTTCTTTACAAAGTGTACTATGCATAGGAGAGAGGTTTGTGAGCGATAGGGCAAAGTACTAGATGGGGAAACATTTTGTACTTGTTAATGAAAAGCACAATGTCCTCAGAAGGAAATGTCAGCACTACAATCGGGAGCGCTTACTATTCTCATACGATCACATTGCAAGTAGCATTACTGTAGGCCATACATAGTACAGAACTCTGTCATTTTCACATACAAAATTGAGGTCTGCCCTAAATAGGCATGCTTGCAACGTATGTACAAGTTATGCGGAAGACAGTAAGCAGTCGTGCGATTTGTGAATGACAAATCGGCAATCTTGCACTTTAAAGGGGGAGCGTTGTTATGTATTCCCTATGGACATTTATCAGCATTATTTTGTCTAATTTAACTCATGAGGCTTCCACATGTTCTCTGATTAAAATATACATACCTGTTCTCTATACTGATGCATGTGGACATGTATGGAGCTGTACGTAGAAATTTGCAATCCTTGCACAGTAGATTGTGAAGTAAGTGCTTTGCAATGGTATGGGACTTCCATTCAGAATCATCAACAGTAATTTTGAAGTGCGCAATGTTGATGACAGAGTTAAAATTAGCGTTGTTCTATGTGATTGGTGCATGATTGTACGACCGCTTAGTTGTGTCTAATGAGGGACTCGCTTTGGTACCGCTGTAGAAAGGGTGGAAGGACTGGGTAAGAGTCACGTGCCGCACGTAGGCAACGCTTGTCCGCTGGTAGGGCGTGTCACATACAGGTTTCTACAGCAAATCCTGTAGGCATCAGCCAATCAGATGTTCATATTACTCTTTTGTGTGGAAAGACGGTGCGCACACTGAAGATGGCAGAGGTGGAGAGGGTCAGGGTTTTGATGCTTGGAGACATTTTTGTGCAAGTCTTACAACACTATGCCGAGAGTAGGCATGTGGCACGCCATTTTGATGTGCGAGGAGTGGAGGTGTTGTGGAGCGCTGACACTGATGCCAATGCTGCAGCAATTCTGCAAGTTTGTAGAGACCTGCGTAGAATGACCACTCCTCATGTGGTAATTTTGCACTACGGTGCTTGCCATTTGGGATACCTGACTTCACGTACTTTGTTGGCAGATTTGGCACAGTTGGTTGAAGCACTCTTCACCATCTTCCCAACAACGAAAGTAATTTTTTCTGCTTTACTCCCAAGAGTACAATGGAACAACACTTCTGGTTTCTGTCCAGATCAAAGCATCGGCAGGTGTATCATCAATCGCGGCATGCGTGCATTCATGCCATGACTTGGCATGTTTTTTTGTAGCCACGATAACATTGCTCCAAGCAATGCGCATTACTCTGAAGGAGATGGTGTTGCGCTATCTTCTTTGGGAAATGCGATGTTCTTTTGGAACGTAAGGCTTGCTTTAGAGAAGGTTCTGTAATGTTTGCAAGAGTAAAGGACAAAAAATACATAAAATACCAGATGTCTGTATGGTATCTGGCCAAAAATTTAAAAAACGGCTCTTTTCTTTTCTAAGCCTACCTTAAGGGGGAAAAAGGGGAATAGTACTTTAATGTACCGTTGTCACGCTCTGATCCTGTACATGTCCACGAACATGGCGGTAATTAGCAGCCATCACATATGACCACCGGGGATTCAAGGGTGGAGCCGCATGTAGATGAGAATGAGCAGAGCTAGGGATTGGTCCATAAAGTTCAGTAGGTGTGTCCTGACCGACGTACTTTAGTAAAACCGTCTTCTCCCTCACAGGAGACCACACAGCCATGGCTTTCCATGCTCGAAAACAGATTATCTGGATTTTGGGAGACTCATGGATACATTGGTTGAAGGTGCATGCAGAAAGCTGCAGTTTATGTACAAATCTCGGATTTCCACATGCAGAAGTGCACTGGCATGGCGTGCGTGGCATGAGATGGCTGGACTTGGTACCTCTTTGTTACTTTACTGACAGAGCGTCCTCCAGATATACTGATCATTCATTGTGGAGGAAACAGTGTAGGCCATGTATCTGGAATTTCTTTGCAATTTGCAATGAAGGAAGGACTTGCAAAGCTCATGGACATGTTTCCAAATTGTCAAATACTTTTTTCCCGTTTTGCCCAAAGACAAATATGGCTGCGTTCTTCTGCGTTTTGTCCACAAATGGACAAAGCGAGACGCAATGTGAATAAAGCTGTGTGTGCATTTTTAAGAGATGTTGGCATGTCCTCTTTCCACAATGAAAACATTTTGTTTCGCAGCACTTTCATTTTCCGCAGAGATGGAGTCCACCTCACATATGCTGGCAATCAGATTTTTCTTCGCAATGTACAAAATGCATTGCGACCTCTTTTGCAATCACACTAACCTATCTGACAATCCGTTTTCCCCAATCCACTGTTTTTGACCCACACAACACACCACCGAAAGGCTCTTTTCAGAGCTGCCAATTACTCCCAACGTACACTTTATTGCATTTGCTCCGCTTGCACCCACCCTTTTTTCCTCTATGACTGTCCTTGAACTTTTTCAGAACTCTGCAGGGGTCTATGGCCGTCACTTCATAGTTCTATTCTTATATTGAGAAAGGCGGCTCTGAAAATAGCCTTTTCTATAATTTTTGTTGTTTTTACGTTCATTGCTTAGCAGCACACGGCACACTAGGAGAAGAGGCGAAAGGAGGGTAAGGAAGGGACACCAGCCACGGGGATAAAAAAGGGCAACTGAACAGAGAAAGATTTAGGGTGAGCTTTATTTAGGTAAGGAGTAGATCTTCTGGTGCTCGGTGACTGCAGTCTCAAAAGCACTTCGAAAACTCTCCCCCCTGCAGAATACTGCGTCACAATACGTGCACACTACTGTCACCTTTGAAAGGTAAGGGTCAACAGCATTGCGAATGGCTTGTGAGGCAGCTGGAGGGAGGTGCTCCCCCACAGGAGTGTCTCTTGTGGAGGGAGGATCAGATACCGAGGATGCTGTGGAGGAACTGAAACAACTACGCTCTTCACATGGCACCACCTTGCGAATGTCCGCAGTGTGGAACGAAGTGAGGTGTCGCTTCATGGTTGTCATACCAAAACTGTACGCTCCAAATCTCCCGCGACTCAACACCACCTCGCACTGGTTACACTTCACCAGGTTCGCACATGCTTTTGGTACTTTCCCATAAACGGAAAACAACCGCCACACACAAGACTCCCGCTGAGTGCTCCTACTGCAGAGTTCCTCCACTTCATTCTCTTCCTCCTCTTCTTCCTCAATCTCTACATCCTCACCCATATATCTCTCTGCAGGCCCTTGGTGAGGTGGTGGTGGTGGCAGGTTTGGGGGTGGTGCAGAGGCTAATGACCGAACAGCAGCCATGGAAGCCATACCGATTAGTTTCCTTTTGGTCACTACAGCAGTAAAGGCAACACACCTCAATCTGCTATAGCTAGAAGGACAATGAAGATGCGCTCGGGGGTGTGGCCTTTTGTAGGGGTGCAGGGGTGTGCCTCGTGACCGTCTTCATCCCTACAAAAAGGCACACAAATTTTACACAGCAAGTACTGAGGTGGCCTATTTTTTAGGGTTGTGTGAAATTACATTTTTACACTCTACAATACCTTGCCTTGTGTCTACAAGTTCATTTGTATTGTTGCGGAAGCACACCAACTGCGGAAATTAGTCCCCACGCTCAGCGTAGGTGCAGTCACATGATGACATCCTCAACACATCTGCCCCAGTAATGAAAGTCCCCTGGACAGCAAATGCAAAGAATCAAACGTGCGCAAGCGCACAAGTGTCCTACGGACAGTGTTCGGGTTCTCAAACTACTTCAAAGTGCGACACAAGTGAGATGGACAGTTAGGAACAGGCGTGATGTGCACGCATGCTATGTTCACTGTATGGACAGTTCCAGTGTCCTTAGGACAACTCCATTTTGTTTGCCTACGAACTTGCCGGCCACCGTACCTGTTCTATGGACGGCACCATTTTGGCTGCGCCCGATACGGACCGATATACTGTCCTTCACACACTCCCATTTTGCTCATTTACATCCATTCTGGACATCTGGTGTGTTCTGCAAACATGTATTATCTTGTTTCCAAGCGGTACGCCGAGGTAGTATATCCTTTGGACACCCCTTTCTGTTTATGTACGCACAATTTCAACAGATGGTGCAGTCACACATCACATCCGTCTTACTTGACATTAGACGGAACCCATATTCTATTCCTTGCAGATAGGTCGAACAGGCGCGCTGTTCGCGAACATTTTGTCTTTTTAAAAAAAAAAAATCTACACACAAACTGTTTCTCTACAACTACTGTACAAAAACATTTGGAACACACACACACACACACACACACACACACACACATACACATCAATCTAAAGAAATAGCGGGGGAAGCGGACACTGAAACAAATATGGGGGAATTAGGATTCAACACAGGCTGGTTATGAGGAGAAGATTTGTGAGGGGAAGAAGGGATGGATATTTCATCAAAACGTCTATTTTCCTGTTCAAGGTTTGGGATGGTTCACTAGGGAGTGGAGAAGCAGAGCAGGTGCAGGTGGGGCAATGATAACAAACTTTTCCTCTCACACAGTCCTCCACAAACTGTCTTCCTCATGTGGGAAATACTCCTCCAGCCACTCCAAAGTACTAGCCATTTCTGAGTCAAAACAACAGAAAGAAATTATTATTTCTGCACCACATACCACAAAAAAAAAATCACCCATTAAAAAAAAATGACCTGCACTCACTCTTTTGCTGTAATGTCCCTTCGTCCTACTGCGTCCGTCCACTGTCGCTCCAGGCTGCCGAGTTTCTGTGAAATGATTACGCTGGAGGCATCCTTTCTTTTTTTATGGTACCATCCACTTTATTCTACATGGTTATTAAATGTGTCGTTTTCTTTTCCCAGCTTCAGGTTTCCATATTTACTTATTACTACTTATAATATCTTTATGTCCTTCTTCTACGTTGCACATTTTTTGTGTAAGACAATAGTACATTTTCAGCTATCCCCCGCCTCTTTGGGTAATGTTGATCCTGTCCAAACCCCATCCGCAAACAGGCGCTCAGTCCGTCCCTTTCCAATATCAATAGGTAGGGGGTTCTGTATGTTCTATGTTAAATGTATATCAAGTACGTACATTACCCTACATATCTCCCAAGATCACATAATGACAATGCATATTCTGCTCAACAACTTCATTGCCACAATGTCATGATTAAGTTCCTCTTCCAAAAACCTATACAATTCACTACAAAACAAACTTTGTGACGGGGACGTTATGGTTAAATTGCCATCCCAAAAACCTGTAAAATTCACTACAAAAAAAAACTTTGTTAAGGGGACGTTATGGTTAAGTTGCCCTACCAAAAACCTCTTCCCTTCACTATAAAAAAAACGTCACCCTCCCATTTATGCTTCAATTTACAACCCAAAAACTCCTGAAATTTGCCAGTTAAGGCAGACTGAGCCCCCTTAATTGCCATCACGACTCTGCACTGCTAACACTAACACGCAGACCATGAAAGATGACATTTCAAATGTCACTGATGACATCACTGGTGACATCACATGTTTAGCCCCTTTGTTTTTGTTCTCTGCCATATATATATATATATATGTACATTCAGTAAAAAAACTTTATTAAAGGGATGCTATAATTCACAGTGACACCAAAAAACACTGCACATTCCCCCATTATGGTAAGCTTACCAACCATAACTCGCACCATCTACGTGCATTGCTAAGACTAACACCCAGGACATCAAAGATGACATCACAAATATCATTGATGACATCACATCTGAAAATAATGTGAATGACAAGCCCCTACCTACAAGGGGTTCTTTCTATTATGTTAGTAGCAAGATGTCAGGGGTAATTGTGTAATGTTGCACATGTTATAACTACCTAACAATTGAAGACTTAATACACACTTGTGCTAGTACCAACAATACATATGCAGACCCAATGCATAGAAATGAGAGGCACGTACAGGGAAACTGAAGTAATTAAACATGAAAGTCTAAAAAAGAGATATAGGTCACTGGTTTTCTTACAACATCTCAAACAGTTTTTCCATTTTTTTTCTCCACCCGTTTTATAGGTTTAATTCTGAGTGTACTTGTTTCCTTTCTCTTCTGGTCTCTTCATGTCTGAAAAATCTTTGATTTTCTTAAAGATCATTGTTAACAGTCTGACCAGTGCCAAGTTGATGGATATTTTTTCCCCTTCGATGAAGACATGCCACCATACTGAAATTTCTCTGTTAATAGTTCTTTTCGCAATCTCACCCAAACAAACGTTTCACTCGTCACTTAAACCCTTACATTCCAGTGTCAGGTTTTTCAATGTTTCTACCGACTTTGGGTTTAGACATACTCTACGTCTGTTAGTGCCACCTGTCTTCTATCTTCTATGGCAAACTTCACTCAAGGGCAGGATGTTCAGACGAAACCGCATCAATTGTGATGTCTAGTACAAATTTGGAAATAGTTTCAGATAGCCTGGTATCATGTTTAATTTTCTTGACGCCACCCAAAATTCATCATAACATTTGTATTTCCACATGTCTTCTTGAGCCTGCATCCAGTCTTTTTCATAGAGTTTTTGTTTTCTTTTAGATGGATTGTTTAGAAGGTCATCTTTCGTCTCGTTTAGATCCTCCAAGATTGCTTCACACTTTTTCCGCCATTTTTGGAGCGCATAGTCTTGGCTGTCACTCATGGCCTTGTTAACCAGAACATTGGTTGCTTGTAGCATGTCCGGTAGAATTAAATAATCTTCTAGTCCACTACCGCTTTTAGTAATGTCAGAGTGAGCTCGCTTCTTATCGCTTGAATTGGCAGTGATGCTGGCAGTTGTAAAACCGTCTGCCAAAATATTCCCTGTAGAATAGGCCAGTTTTTGTCTGACAGACCAAAAGATGGTTCTGCTCCGTAAACTAGTATTGGGATTACTTTAATTCAATAGAACTTTATCAGTGGGATTAGGGTTAATCTGCAGTATCTCTATAGTAGAATCTTCCCTTGGGCGGCCAGGTTTTTTGCTTTCCTTTTCAGTAGGGCGACTCTTGGTGTCTCACATTTACTATTGTTCACGCAGACTCCTAAATACGTGATAGAGTTTACCTCCAGAATTTTCTTTCCTTTCAAAACCCAGTCAAACTTGTTCTTCTTGTTATTGTTGGATGTTGACAAACTGAGTATATGTGATTTGTCTGCGTTAATTGATAGATCGTTACCTCTAATGCTTCTAACTGATGCTGCAGTCCTATTAGGACTATTTTGTCTGCATACAGGTGCCTCCCAATCAGTGTTCCGGCCGATTTTGGAGGAAATTCTCATATTTGCTCAAATGCTTTGTCGATGTCCGATACATAAAGGTTGTACAGTTCTGGCATTGGGGGCATCCTTGTTTCAGACCCATACTAATACGTATCTGGTTGGATGTGAAACCTGTTTTATCCAATCTTACTCAAAGGGTCGTGTTGGTGTATACATCTTTGATATTCTCCAGGACTATCCGTGGGCAGTGCCATTTTGATAACTTGCCCCATAATTTTTCTCAACTAACAGTGTCGAATGCCTTTGGTAGGTCGACAAAGGCGACAAATACTTTCTTGTCTTTGGTTCTCCCAATTCTTGCCTTAAGTAAGTTGATCAAAAAAATGTTAAGCAAAGTCCTTCTCCTCCTCACAAAACCCACCTGCCAGGGGTCTCTTCTCCCCACCGAAATGCTGCATATGGTCAAGGCTTTCAGTAGAATTCCCGCATATATCTTGCCCAACACGTCAAGAAGGGCTATTGGACGGTAATTGTTGGTATCCGTCCTAAGCCCTTTTTTGAAAATTGGGACAATAATTGCGTCTCTCCAGAAAGTTGGCACCTTAATTACTGATATTATTTTTTATTTATTATTATATGTTTAATCAGATGATGTAAAAATGTTGCCCAGGCCACTGGGTTTTCCTTCAGTATGGTGTTTTTCAAACCGTCGGGTCCTGGAGCTCTAGAGTTTTTAAGTTTCTTGACTAATACTTCGATGATGGAAATATCTATATCTGATTGTACATCGTCTACAGTAGTATGTACCGTTACTGCTTTCCTTAAGCAGGAATTTTGTTTTAGTTGTGCATAGAATTCACACCATGTGTTGGCTGAAGGGGTTTGCCATCAAGGCATCCCGTGGGGCGTCTATTTCATTAATGGCTAGCCAAAGTCCTGATGTATTCCTGTTTTTGATTTTTTTCCAACATATGCCTTGAATCTTCATTTAACATTGTTTTTCTATGTCGCCGTAGCCAGTTATGGTTTTTTTGTTTCTGTTTATGGATTTCAATCGTAATATCTTGATTTGTATTCCCACTTAGCCTCTTGATACTTTTTTTGAGGATTCTTTTCCGCTCTATTATCAGTTTATTGTACACATGATAAACCATCTATAGACACAAGATGGAGAAACACGTGTCGATGGAATCAGATAAGAGTCATTGAGAGACACTTTCAAAGGGATGGATGGCCTTGAGTGCTAGTACAGTTGATGGAGAGAGGGAGGTATCTAACCTGGTCCTCATCAACTAATGTAAATCTGTTGCTTTTCTGATGACTAAGAGAGGAATTCCTGTCTTTATGGTTATATGAATCGTTGGTAGATTTGTTGGAAAGTACGCTAGGATTTATTTTGGTATTCATAGTGACATTTTGTTTATGTAACTGGAATCCAACAAGTATCAGATTTTCTCTCGTCTGCCACAACAGGTTTTTTACGATTTGCGAGGGGATATGAAGTTCCACTGTGGACTATTTGTGAAGCCAATAGCTTTATGTCTTTTGAACGAATGTATTTCAATTTGGGAATTGTTTGAGAAACAGTGAGCAATGTGGTCCGGTTTCAAAACGGGTCAGCCCCCTCTGTCCATCCAAATTGTTAACAAGAGTATGTCTGAAACATTGAGAGAATCGGTCTCATGGTAAGAGCTCTGTGAAGTAGAAGGCTCATTGTGAGTTCCAAGGGTAAGAATTGGTTTATGAGAATGCAAGCGACTACTATAGTGTTTATGGTGCTGAGGCACTGTATGTGAAGTCAGCTCATTGCTCATTGAGAATTGAGATCCCTTTTGTTTGAGCGTTAAAAAGTTTGGAAAATCGCCTTCCATGTTGGTGGTCATTACTTTCCAATTGGAGTTATTCGAGGGCTGTGGATAGTGAAGACTCTCATGAATTGAGTCTAGATGGGGGAGAGATGAGATGGAATATGGAGAAATATTCAAGATCTTGTCCTCTACTTGGTGGATACTATTTGGAATTGCCCTAGTAAGAAGTCAGGAGTCTCAATGTAAAGGTAATGATGTAGGTTGAGGAGGGCTACAGTCAGTGAGTTGCACAGCAACGAGTGGAGGGTCATGATTTTCTAGTAGGGGAGCTCTTGTCTGATATTCTTTTGCAGTAGGTTTAGATGGAATTGATACCGCATCAATTCATTTTTTGGATCTGTGATTAGATGCATTTCTTAAAGCAGACTGATTTTTTACCTTTTTTTGGGGGGGTTGTGATTGCATCAAGTGGTTACGTTTCTTAGATCTCCTCTTTTGCGGGATTAGATTGAATAAATCAAACAAAGGCGTTTCATATATCTCTTCCTCTAGAAGTTCTTGATCAACCACAATTGTGATAGACTCCGTTGCGGTACAGATCAGGTGATCAGATTTGGGTGTATCAGATGGCCACTGTAATGAAGATTGGGTGATTTCCTCACAATCCCTTTGCTGGGAACCCTCCTCAATCTCAATCGTGGGTCGAGTATGGGCAAGAGAGTTTAGAGCTTGATGTTGGGGACAACAAATGGGGATGACAAATTTCCGCAGCTAGACAGTCCATTTTGGCTGACAGTAAGGTCAGAAGGGTGTTGTGATGATCAATTTTTCTGTCCATAGCTTCATGTAGTTTTGTTAAGATATACATGCTTGTGTTAATGGGTGTTAGAGTAGTTTCATGTATCGAATTTGGTGGGTACGTAATACCAAAGGAGGGTTTTCTATCTCTCGGTTTTTCATATCTGGGTATAGAATAGGGGAGTTTTATAGATTTGAGGGGGGTTTGATGATACTTTCTCCCAATTAAGTTTCAGTGACGGTGGCCAAAGAAAAAATGAGTGGCTGTGTAGGTTGATTGAATCTACTATTGACTATGAATGAGCCTGGTGTCAGAGGTAGATAGAAGAGCTTGGTGAAAATGCCCTCCTGCGTAACCGATTGAACAACTTGTGACTACAGCAAGGGAATCTGGGAGGGATCAACTGCATGAATAATGGGTGCACATTGCTTTCCTAAAGAATGGTGCAGGATTGCATTCGGGGTTGTATATACCTCATGATCAACATCAATTATTGCATGGGTTAAGCAAGCAAGGAGGTCAATGTCTGATAATTGCTGATTCTATCTCAGGACCGGAGGCTCACATTATGATTCTCTTTCTTTATTAAGACAAGTAAAGAAAGCTCAGCAGCAAGCTATTTTGTGCACCTGAGTGCAATATAGATAGTATGCATAAAGAAAAGGTACACTAAATATAACAAAATATGGAACAACATAGTAAACACATCATAATGTGTCCATATGTCTCTGAGGAAAATAAGTAAACTCCATTTCCCAGAAGACTTCCCTAAAGTTAATCTAGAGGCCACCAACATGTGACCTTAGTCCTCCAATAGGTATCTGGATCCCTTCATAAACAGTCCTGAACATGATGTAACTTCCTCTTTCTTTGCTTCTAACAGCAAGAGATAAGTACATTCATGTTCAGCACCCTTTATGAAGTGTTTTCTATAACCTGATATAACGTTATCTTTATAGTTACCTGTTTTGATTGACATGGTTGTAATGGCGTTTTGAAAATATTTCAGCGTGTCTATAAATAATTATACTGTTTAGCTACAGCTCCATAGCTTTGACCCTTTTCTCCGTGTCCCCTCCAACGCTAGCTACTTCCTGCTGGTGTCTGAGACAGCGTCCGATGCAGCGTGGCACACAAATCTGTTTTTGTTCGTGGCGCATCAGCTTTTCACAGCTGATTGAAAGCCCGCAGAAGTGGGCCCGTCCGTGTGCTCGCGCTCGCTTCCCCGACCCTTTGGCGTTTGCCTCAGTCCTTGGGGAAGCCAGTGCGGCCTTCAGGAAAGGCCGCAGCACCACCGCAGGCCGCTAGGGGAGCTCCTGCTCTTAGCGGTCCTTTCCTCAGGATTCCGGCGTTCGAGTGCGCATGTCCGTTACTGTTATAACAGTCTTTTGCGAGCGTGAGCGCCGGAATCCTCACAACAGTGCTCCTAATTACTCAAATAACGGATTTGCATATTAAAAAAGAGAGAGAGAGAGAGAGAAAGGGGTGAAATCTCCTGATTCAGCTATTGTTTAAGGGATAATATTAAGGACTGGAATCCCTCTCAGCTGAAGTATCATTACTGGGCCAGAGAGAAGGCGTTGAAGAAGCCCAGAGAACAAAAAAGAAAAAGAAAAAAAGTGACTAAAGGTGCTTTAGGCTAACCATGGCAGCGCAGTACTCCCCTTAATCAGATCAGGCATGGTCTGAGTGTGAGGAAGATACCTGCTATATTGATGAAGTGGCAATGGCAAATAGCCTGCAAAAAGTGCTGGGATCTTCGGTTGAAACCAGCATTAAAAAGGCAGTAAATGACATGCTCCTACCTATTCAACACTGCCTAGATACTATGGAGGAGCACCTATGAGAAACCTCTCCGCCTGGGAGAAAAAAGACCCCAAAAAGGAGGCACCTTACTGAAGGGGGATGTATCCCGGCTCGCAAGAGCAGAAGCTCTCTGACCCCCCCCCCCGGCCCCCTCCGAGCCAGCCAGAACATGACACTGCTGCCGTATCGGATGCCTTCTCCAGGCTAAAGAAAGCCTCTATGAATGGGAATGTAACTCCTTCCCGTGATGAACCCTCGTACCCCGAGGAGGATAAGAGGGGTAATAGACCCTCAAGCCCAGAGAGAGAGATAAACAGGGCATGGAAGACGATCAGAGCAGAGGTGTGTACGACGCTGATCACACCCACACCTCCTCTGATGAAGATTTTCAAACAGAGGGTTCAAAGCCCTCAAGCTCGAGAATTGCGGCAGCCCCCATCCCCAAGAAGACAACCGGGAACAAGTCTCCTTCAAAGGAGATGTTCGCTCTGGAGGATCTGATACATTCCAGACCCACTGACCGGGCACCGTCTTCCAGAACAGCTGAATACATTTATTCCAGACTGCACAAACCCCTCGATAAGTGGGTCAGAGCCAGACTCTGAGCCGAATGCCCCGTCCAGATATTGCAGACAAAGTAGCTCTAACACCAGAGCTAGATTCTAAAATGATTACATTTTTGGCCAAAAATGTTAAGGACCCTAGGAAAGGCATAGACCATGCCTGGAAGTCCTGTCAGGACAAGGTTCTGGATGTTACGGGTCCTCTGGCTAAGATCCTGACCTAGCGGAAGCAGCCATCGACACATCCGATCCGATTGACCCGGTGATTCTCTCAGGCTGGGTTCAGCGGGCCATCTGCCTACTAGGAAATGCTAGTTGTGCCATATCAACTGAGCATCGTAAAGGCATTCTATTCAAGATCAACGCCAAACTGAGCGAATTAGCGGACACAGAGTCAGGTGCTACTGCTCATGGCCTGCTTTTCGGGGATCCTTTCATGAAAGAAATGTCAAAATTTGTCGGTGCCTTCACCGCATTGGACAAAGCTCAGGCCTCCAGCAAGAGAGTTTTCGCATCCAAAATGTTCTCCAGGGCCGGACGAGGTACCTTATCGGGAGATGCCTGGGTCAGTGACACAGCTCGCGGTCTGCGCCTAGAGTTTTTCACGCAGCCCGTTCAAGTCTGTCAGCCTACCCCTAAAGTAATGTCCCAGACAGACCAAATAGCATTAGACAACGAGATACACAACCTATGTCAGAAACAAGCAATTCGCCCCTGCTCAATTCAAGGAGGCTTCTTCAGCCCCATATTTCTGGTATGCAGAAACAAAAAGGTACGCCCAGTAATAAACTTAAAAGCTCTCAACGAATTCATAATTTACCGCCATTTCAAGATGGAAGGTATACATATGCTCAGGGATCTCCTGAGACCAAACGATTGGCACATGCACCTGGACCTGAAGGATGCTTACCTCGCAGTGCCGATTCATCAGGCACACGTAGGTTATCTAAGATTTTCATGGAACAATCGAGACTGGGAGTTCACGAGTCTACCCTTCGGGCTCTCCTCAGCACCTTGGGTTTTTACCAAACTTCTAAGGCCAGTAGTAGCTCATCTAAGAGAGCAAGGGGTCCGACTTATAATTTATTTGGACAACATCATCTTTATGGCTCAATCACAAGAGCTAGTTCAGAGGCAGACCAGACTAGTCATAGATTTACTACACAGCCTTGGCTTTCTCATAAACTGGGAAAAGTCAATTCTTCATCCATCCAGGTGCCTGGAATTTCTGGGGTTTGTGGTGGATACTCAGAATTCTCAACTTCGCCTTCCAACAGCCAAGATTCACTCCACCAAAAGGGAGATACAGAGACTTCTACATTGGAGTCTTTTCTCTCTTCGGGAGCTAGCAAGATTAATAGGTTTGCTATCCTCCTCTATCCAGGCAATATTTCCCAGCCCCCTTCACTACAGGGAATTACAAAGATTGAAAGGTCACACTTAAGACACAGCCTTTCTTACTCCCAATGCCTGACACTGTCACCTCAAGCGAGAACGGAGCTCAACTGGTGGCTCACTCACATGGAAGCCTGGAATGGCAGAGCGATCTTCGGATCCACCCCAGATATCATCGAATCAGATGCCAGTCGTTCCGGTTGGGAGGCGAGATGCGGCTCCGTCGCCACGGGAGGAACTTGGTCTCCTCAGGAGCTGGATCTACATATCAACTGCCTGGAGCTCCTTGCGAGCTCCTTCGCGGTGCGCTCTTTTGCCAGAGGCAGAGCGAGTTGTTGTATCTTGGTGAAAATGGACAACATTTCAGCAGTAAGGTACATCAGTCATCTTGGTGGCACCATATCGAGGCCTCTAGCCGAATTAGCCAAGGACTTTTGGCATTTCTGTCTGGAGAATCGGATTTCAGTCACAGCGGAGTATCTCCCTGGTCTTACAAACGTAGTAGCAGATTGGTATTCCCGACATTACACAGATTACAGCGACTGGATGCTCAACAGAGAAGTCTTTCTCCACCTCCAAAGAGTCTGGGCCCCCATGTCCATAGACCTCTTTGCATCCAGACTCAACACCCAACTACCAGTGTTTTACAACTAGAGGCCGGATCCGGCAGCAGCTGCGACTGACGCATTTCTGCAACAATGGACACAGGGACTCCAGTATGCTTTTCCTCCATTCACCATGATAGCGAAGGCCCTGGCGAAGGTCCGTCAGGAGCATTCAGATCTAGACCTCATAGCGCAGGTCTGGACCTCTCAGACCTGGTATACAGTTCTTCTGGAACTTTCCTTGGATTCTCCAATCCTACTACCCCAGTTTCCGGATCTCCTACTGGATCCATCAGGACAGCGGCACTCCCCTTCTTTTCAGCGGGTCACTGATCCTAGCGGCCTGGAGGATTTCAGATCAAGATGGAGAGTCCCCGGCATGTCACGCATGGCGGTCAGTCTCATCGAGGAAAGCTGGGCTCCTGCTACCCTTAAGAGGTATTCCAACTCTTGGGGCACCTGGAGCACCTGCTGCAGAAGGAAAGGATTGCATCCAGTTTCAGCACCTGTAGAGGAGATCCTGAATTTCCTAGCTTCCTTAGTTGAAAGAGGTCTTGCCTACAGAACAGTGGACGCCTATCGTTCAGCCATTTCTGCGGGACATAATCACGTTCAGGGGTCCTAGCAGGAGAACACCACCTTGTTTGCAGATTACTAAAGGGTATCAGACTTACAGTCCCACCTCCATCCCGCTACGACAAGCTTTAGGACGTTAATAAAGTATTGAATCTTTTTCTGTCATGGCCACATAACGAGGAACTATCCCGTACGGCCCTATCCGGCAAACTTACTACCCTTCTTTGCCTGGTCTCTTGCAAGAGAGTCTCTGACGTCAGAGCTCTTGATCTAGCGGGCAGGGTCTTTTCTCCTGATGGCATCGTATTTCATATACACAGGAGAACGAAATGCAACTCCAGAGTGATTTCTTACCCCGCTTTTAGAGTCCAGCCCAAACTCTGCTTGGTTAAATGCTTGAAGGTTTACGAAGAAAAGACAGCCCTGCTTAGGACCTGCCCCAATGGGCAGCTATTGATAGCTCTGCGTAAACCACACAAGGCAGTTCCCGCTCCAACTTTAGCATGCTGGGTGCGTTGGACTCTAACTCAAGCAGGGAGATACCCAGCACTTCGGAGCTCACTCAGTTAGAGGAGCCATGACCGCCAAAGCCTTTCAGGCCAGAGTTTGCCTAGAGGACATCATGAGGATGGCAGACTCGGCAAGCAAATCAATATTTAAGCAATTCTACCTGAAACCGGTAGATCAGCTGGCATCTATCATGGTAAGTAAGTTTTAAACAAGCATAATGTGAGCCTCCGGTCTTGACATAGAATAAAGATTTTCCATAATAAATTACGCTTCGTGAGTACTCTTGCTGATGTTTTTAGTCTCATAGAACTGCTGGCGAGCTGAGCATTTTGAAGAACAGCATTGCGAGCATCCTGCTCTTGCTGTTTTCCCAGTGGCGGACCCTTGCGCGACCACGTGACTGGGTCACGTGACTTCACAACAAGTTTAAAAGCTGCCCACAGCCGCCCATGTGGCGCTGCTTCGTGAGGACTCCTGCTGATGTTTTTTAGTCTCATAGAACTGCTGGGGAGCTGAGCATTTTGAAGAACAGCATTGCGAGCATCCTGCTCTTGCTGTATGCCCAGAGGCGGGCCCTCGCGTGACCACGTGACTTCACAACAAGTTTAAAAGCTGCACACAGCTGCCCGTGCGGCGCTGCTTTGTGAGGACTCCTGCTGATGTTTTTAGTCTCAGAGAACTGCTGGCGAGCTGAGCATTTTGAAGAACAGCATTGCGAGCATTCTGCTCTTGCTGTTTGCCCAGAGGCGGGCCCTCACGCGACCACATGACTGGGTCACGTGACTTCACAATAAGTTTAAAAGCTGCACACAGCTGCCCGTGTGGCGCTGCTTTGTGAGGACTCCTGCTGATGTTTTTAGCCTCATAGAACTGCTGGCGAGCTGAGCATTTTGAAGAACAGCATTGCCAGCATCCTGCTCTTGCTACATATCTCTCAAAATCACATGATTACAGTGTATATTCTGCTCAACTTCATTGCCACAATTTCATTCTTAAGTTCCACCTTCCAAAAACCTATACAATTCCCTACAAAAAAAACTTTGTTACGGGGAGGTTATGGTTAAGTTGCCCTCCCAAAAACCAGTGAAATTCCCTACAAAAAAAACTTTGTTGAGGGGACGTTATGGTTAAGTTGCCCTAACAAAAACCTGTACACTTCACAAAAAAAAAAAATGTCCTCCTCCCCTTTATGCTTCAAACTAAAACCGAAAAACCCCTGTAATTCGCAAGTTATGGCAAGGTAAGCCCCCAACCCTGCCACCACCCCTGTGCACTGCTAACACTAACACCCAGACCATGAAAGATGTCATCTCAAATGTGAATGCTGACATCAATGACGACATCACTTGTTTAGCCCCTTTCTTTTCCTTCCCTGCCATACATATATATGTGCATTCAGTAAAAGAATTCACTAAAGGAATGTTATACTTCACAGTGCAACCAAACACCACTGCACCTTCCCCCATTATAGTAGGCTAAGCAACCATAACTCGCACCATCTACGTGCATTGCCAAGACTAACACCCAGGACATCAAAGATGCTAAAATGGATGGCAGATACAAAATGGTGTCTTGAGACCAGGTGTGCAAAGCCCTGACTCATGCAGATACTGTATATTCTTTGGCAGCATTTTAATATAAGAGAAGCATGTCTGGAAGTATATATTTAACATTTTTGGCAGGGAAAGTAGACATGATTGATGATAAATCAGATAGAGGCAAGGCAAGTTATCAATTAGTACAGATCAGCAGCTTACTTGGAAACAAAATAAAATGAGCTCATTTCGTTCTCCACTGTATGAGCTATCAATTAAATTTGGCAGGATCTCGGGAAGCAGATAGGGACTGTTTTTTGGACAGGAGTTAAAGGATGTGTAATTGTGTCTGACTGGGCCTAAAATAAGCATATCAGTCTGTTTCAGTCAGCCAGGGCTTGCCAGAAGTGACTAATGTGGGCTTGCTTAGTGACATATTAGCCAATCAATCAAAGATAAGGAGGGCTTTTATTCCTTTTAAGAGAACCAATCGGAGATGTATCCTGAATTTGCATGAAAGTATTGCATCATTGAAAAGACCTATATAAGCAAGCTGATTGCAGCAGCTCTGTGTGCCTTTCCAGTGTATTTTATGAACTTGTATTAAAGATGACTGTGAAATTGCATCTGGGCATCTGTTCCTTTATTCTTGTCTCTAGTGCCAGGGTCCACAGATGCCAGAGGCTTGAGGGGATGCTGAAGCACTTTCTTTACACTTTCTTAGCTCTAAGCCTAATGAATAGCACTTGTAGGCCATCTTTTCGTCACGTGTTGCAAGACCATGAAATTGTCTATATTGACAGTGCTTTTGACCTCATTTGATTCAACTTTTGCTGGTTGCAGTCCTCTTGTTAACCTTTAGAGACATGCTCACTCCATCCCATATTGACTCTATGCCTTTCAGTCATCCAATATTTGGCATGCGTAAATGTTCTTCTTCCTCCTAATCTTTGGGAAATATGACTTTGTGCATTTCTCCAGCATTGGATCTTTCATAGTTTGAATATTCCCCGTCATCAGACTGGGAATCCTCTATGATAAAAATAATTATTAAACATTTTTTAATATACACACATTGCTATATAGCAATGCATGTAAATAGCCCATTATGGCCTTTGAGCCGTTCTATTGTGTAGTCCCTCCACCTCAATTTGCTCCTTTATGACCCCAACCAATGAGGTGACTTGGCTTAAGCTCTGCCCCATGCAGCCATCTTCAGATTTTTCACTGCAGTCTAATTGACACGGGGAATCCTCAACCTCTCTGAGCTTTTTTGAATTTACTTCAAATTTCACAGTAGTGTATATTTTTATATACTCTACCACATTCCCCTGGCTAGGGGCTATCACCACTGCTTTTTGGGGTGTTAAAAATCATTGTTTTGACCCAGAATTCGAGTGAACTTTCTCTTCAGATGGTTGACCATCAGAGTACCAAGAAGCCTTCCCTCTTCAGGGATTGCATGAGGTGCAAGAGAAAGGTGGTTTACATGAAAGATGCCCATGATCATTGTATATACTGTCTTTATCCTCATGACATCCAAAAATGTCACATTTGCAAGTCTTTCAACTAAAACCCTACAAGACAGGAATAGAAGACTTCTACTTCATTTGGAAGCTAAGGAACTTTCTTCTGATGAGAAATCTGCGACGACAGCCCCTGTTCACTCCAGCAAGTTGGCTGAGAAGCAAACTTCTAAAAGAAGGGCTTCTTAAGTAGAAAGGCACTCCTCTCCCACTCCCAAGGGCAAGAGGAAGCTGGAAATTATACCTTTCCTTCCTCCCCTGGACTCTACAAGCCATAAAATGAAGCATTCTATGGCAAAAACTACCTCCAAAGGTAAGGAGGAGTTTGCAAAAATCTGAGGGGGGCAGTCGTCCACAGAGAGGCCGTCTACGAGCAGCAGTAAAGGTAGAGGCCAGTCGTCCACCAAGCCGTCAACGGCATCCTCATCGACAACCACCACGCAAACCGCATCGTCCACGACTAAGTCTTTGTCAGTGAGTTTGTCGTCCATGAAACAATTGTCGACGATGGAGGCTCATCACTCGTCCACGAAGCAATCGTCCACGAGGCATTCGTCCACGAAGCACTCATTGACGGAGAAGTTACCATCCATGAAATCTTCTTCCTTGCACTCGTCGACGGATAAGGGCAAGCCGTCATCGCCGAAAACTGTGACCACGGCTCCGTCGACAGCACCGCAAGTTCCGTTACCGATGGAGGAAGTAGGGCCCAAAAAGCCCCTCGCTGACGCCACTGTTACACCAACCAATGAAGACAACCAATCAGTCTTTAGAAGTGCCGCCTCAGTTTGTGGACGCTCTTGAACCACAGGGAACGCAATTATCTCCCTTAGGAGAAATGCTGCAGCTGCCTGACGTCATCCTGCAAGAGGAATTTTCAGACACTGAGTTTGTTGAAGAACAACACTGTCTTACACCTAACGAACACAGTCCTCCTTGGCAACCTACTACAGAGATGCCTGCTGATCCTTATGATCCTATGCTAATGTTATCAATGCAAAGGATCATTGAAGAGTTCAACAAGCGACAAAATGAAAAATAAACAAGACAACTGTACCGAGAGAGTCTAACCTTCCCCAGAGGGAGTTTTCACCTCGACCAAGCACACCAAGAAATTCGCCTTCCAGGAGTAGGCCACAGAAAAGGGTACGTTCACCCGAGCCATCGCGCAGGTCTAGGAGCAGGACAATCAGTGCTTCACCGACAAGGGTCCCTTCTCTGGCATCGTCGCACAGGACAAGGTCTCCAGCTAGAGATCCAACAGTTGTACCATCCTCTGTCTCGGTCTCAGACTGGCAAGAAGATCCTTTCAGAGAGTTTTCGGAACCAGAAGAACGCAGGATCATGCAAGAACCGGACACTAGCGATTACATTGTCGAAAAACCCAGAAAGAAAGATTCTCCAGGCGGCTCTTCACTGCCGGATGATCTAGTCTATTTTCATACCATCATCGGCAAAGCTGCAGAATTGTTCCAGTTATAGGTCACATCGGAGAAGTCGGTGCTCTATGAGCGCAGGGACAAGCGTAGGAGAACTGTTACTACCATTCCTCTCCTCGACACCATTTGGGAGTCCGGTTCCAAGATATTAGCCACACCCTTATCCACTCTGGCTCTAGTTTCTAGGCCAGAGAAAAAGTACAAGGCTCCGGAGTCTGCTCCTCTTTGTCTTTGAGGTCATACAAAACCGAACTTGGTTATCACAGTAGCAGCTAGGAAAAAGTTGACCAATCCAGCATCACCTCTATCAGCCCCACCGGACAAGGACGGTCGCAGACTAGACGCAACAGGCAGGAAAGTGTCCGCATCAGCATCGCTTACCATCAGAGCGGGCAACGTGCTGGCCATGATGGCGCGATTCGACCGCAAGCTTTGGCTCTGTATGTCCAAGCTGACCAAACAGCTACCTGTAGAACTCCAGGAGGAAGCCAGGTCGATTATCTCTGATGGGGAAGCAGCTTCAGATCACATGATTGACGCTGCAGTCAATGTGGTGGAGTCAGGTTTCCGGCAAATGGCCCACAGCACATTGCTGAGAAGACAGGCCTGGATGAAGACTACCAATTTCAAACCTGAGGTCCAAGCGCAGATTTTGGATATGCCCTCGATGGTCAAGAACTCTTTGGGAAAAAGATCGATGACCACC
Source organism: Ambystoma mexicanum (assembly GCF_040938575.1). Classification (NCBI taxonomy): domain Eukaryota; kingdom Metazoa; phylum Chordata; class Amphibia; order Caudata; family Ambystomatidae; genus Ambystoma; species Ambystoma mexicanum. The sequence continues at coordinate 105,492,027 of NC_090938.1, read as the reverse complement.
TCAAAGGAATCAAAACGGACACAGACACGGCACGTTCCATCAGTTCCTTGAAAGACAAAGACAATGATCACCGGTCGTTTCGTCCATTTCGAGGTTCATCCTCGAAGTACAGAGGTTTCAACCGCCCTTCCTACAGCCAGAAGTCGCAAGGCAGTTCATACCATGACTCCAAATACCAGTCTTCCATTAAGTATGCCCAGAGAGGAAAGCGGGGTGCTGCTCAAGGGAAATCGCAGAGCAAGCAAAACTGACAGTCTAGCTCCTCCCCCTCAACGTCACACCCCGGTGGGGGGAAGGGTGAGCCAGTTCTACCAACGCTGGCAGTCAATAACATCAGACAAATGGGTGTTACAGGTGGTGCGCGAGGGACACTACTTGGAATTTCTAGAACAGCCCCCTTTGTTACCCCGGCTCCAAGCAGGGTACATATGTTAAAGCAAGTCATGTCCGAAATCCAGAAACTGCTGCACAAAGCAGCGATAGAGCCAGCACCTTACTCTCTAAAGGGGAAGGGTTTCTACTCCCGTTTCTTCCTCGTCAAAAAGAAGAATGGTCAATGGCGACCCATCTTGGACCTGAGAGCGCTAAACAAATATATCAAGCGCATCAAATTCAAGATGACCACTCTGCAAGGACTGCTCCCTTGGCTAAACATGCACGATTTCTTGGCCACTCAAGACTTGGAGGACGCATACTTCCAAGTACCGATCCATCCAGCACACAGAAAATTCCTCAGGTTCACTGTGGGCGATCTTCATTTTCAGTTCTGAGTGCTCCCGTTCGGTCTGAGATCAGCACCAAGGGTGTTTACAAAAGGCCTAGCACCAGTGGCTGCAAAACTCAGGAGTACAGGAACAGAAGTCTTTCCATATCTGGACGACTGGTTGATAAGTGCGAGTTCCACCTCAAGCGCACGTTTGGCGGTTTCAAGAACAACAAATCTCCTAAGAGAGTTAGGTTTCGCCATAAACGAAGCGGAGTCCTGTCCAGTTCCCTGCAAGACAGTTTCTTTCTTAGGAGCCGATCTCGACACCAACATTCCCAGAGTGAGACCGTTGGCAGAAAGAGCATCAGAAATTCTCCACTTGACTTCTTGTTTCTTAAAGAGAGAAACGACATTGGTGCGCTCTTACAAGTCCGTCCTGGGCATGATGTCCTCATGTATATTCCTCATGCCAAATTGCAGGCTTCGCATGAGGCCGGTTCAGGAGGCACTGGACCACCAATGGAAACCAGCTCTCGGTTCGTGGGAGGACATCGTCCAGATTCCTACGTTTCTGCACAGGGCTCTTCGATGGTGGAACACTCCGCAGAACCTTTTGCAGGGAATGCCTTTTCAGGCACCAACATCAACCCTTCTGTTGAGGATGGACGCGTCTCTTTCGGGTTGGGGCGCTCATCTTGCGGACCTACAAACCAAGGGCTCCTGGTCACCCCAAGAGTCACAACTCCACATCAACGTGCTGGAATTCAGGGCCATTCGATGGGCACTGAAAGCTTTCCTTCCGGTAGTAGCGGGGCAGGTACGCACTGTACAGACAGACAACACAACCTCCATGCACTACAGAAACAAGCAAGGAGGCACGAGGTCAGAGATCGTCTCAAGAAGCTCAACTACTATGGGCATGGGCCCTGCACCACAGAGTCCAAATCAAGGTGGAACATCTTCCGGGAGTGGACAATGTCCTAGCGGACAAGCTTAGCAGGGACTACACGTCTTCTCACGAGTGGGAGCTGGACGAGAAGGAAGCCCAATGGATATTCGCCTTATGGGGCCATCCACATCTCAATCTTTTTGCCAACAGAGCCAACAAGAAATGCAAAATGTTTGCCTCCAGGTAGCCAGAGAGTCAGTCAGTAGGAGACATGTTCTCAGTGGATTGGACAAGGAAATTCCTATATGCCTTTCCCCCCTTTCCCCTCATCTCCAGGATACTACACAGACTGAGGGAGCAGAAGTGTTATATGATCCTAATTGCACCGGACTGGGCATGGCAGGTCTGGTACTCGACCCTTCAGAACCCGTCCCGATGGTCCCCGATTCGCCTCAAAGCGCATCAGTATCTATTCACGCAACAGAACCGCAAGGTCCTCCATCACGATCCAGCGAGCCTGTCTCTCAAGGCCTGGTTCCTGAGCAGTGCAAACTGATGAATCTCAATCTGCCTGCGGAATGCTGGGATATAATCAGGGCCTCAAGAACGCCTTCTACACGCATTACTTACACTAGGAAATGGACTTGTTTTTCCAAGAGGTGTGAGACACACGCTATTGGTCCCTGCATCGCTTTGGTTGAGCAAGTACTTCCCTACTTATTGCACTTAGCCAAAGCAGATCTTTCGCTGTCTTCAATCAAGGTCCACCTGTCAGCCATTACGGCATACACGATTGCCCCAGAGACGCAGTCCTTGCTCTCACTTCCGGCCGTTAAGGTCTTCCTTAAAGGACTTCTACGTACATACCCACCTACACCCACGCCGGTTCCAGCCTGGAGCTTGAACACAGCGCTAACAGCCCTCATGGAGTCTCCTTATGAGCCCATACACAGGTGCGACATAAAGTTCTTGTCATGGAAAACGGCCTTCTTGATAGCCATCACTTTGGCCAGGAGGATCAGTGAGTTACAAGCCTCATCTTCTGAACCTCCCTTCACCTTGTTCCATAAGGACCGTGTCATTTTAAGACCACACCCTAAGTTCGTTCCGACGGTAGTATCGGAAATGATGCTCACAGAACGCATTGTCTTACCAACTTTCTTCCAGAATCATTCTTCAGAAGCAGAACGAACATTGCATTCTCTGGACACAGCAAGAATTTTAAAGTTTTATTTGCAAAGGACTAAAGAGTTCCGTTCTTCAAATAGGCTGTTCATCGCCTTTGCTGGCCATACAAAGGGCCAGCATATTTCCAAACAAGGTCTGGCGAGCTGGGTCTCCTCTTGCATCACCCACTGCCATCAGACGGAGGGCGACCCCCTTTCCAAACCACTGTCAGCGCACTCCACCAGAGGGAGAGCGGCGTCAACCGCATTCCACACAGGGGTGGCCCTGAAGGACATATGCAGAGCCGCCACGTGGAGCACTCTGCACACATTCGCTAAACACTACTGCCTGGCTGAAGATACCAACAAAGAAACTGCAGTTGGACAGGCAGTGCTCCGCCATCTCTTTGCATAAGGTAGGACCAGCCTCCTTTTCCGGAGTATGTAACCGTTGTGTTGCTGCATGGTAAAGGTTTGATCAGAAATGTTTTTTCTGTATTTGCATATATGGATATGATGGTGGCATGTTTTGCTTAACTGCTTGGTATTCTATTCAAGCATCTGAATCTATGAAAGATCAAATGATGAAGGCTTAGTTACTTACCTGTAACTGTATTTCTCCAGCATTGGTATCTTTCATAGATTCACATGCGCCCACCCGCCTCCCCTGAGAGGCTGCTCCTATGCTCAGCATCCATGATACTGTAGTTTCTACGGTTCAAAATCTGAAGATGTCTGCCTGGGGTGGAGCTTAAGCCCTGCCACCCCTTTGGTTTGGGTCATAAAGGACCAAAGTAAGGTGGAGGGACTACAGAATAGAATGGCTCATAGGCCATAATGGGCTATCTACATGCATTGCTATGTAGCAATGTGTGTATATTAAAAAAAATGTAATCATAATTTTTATCATCGAGGATTCCCAGTCTGACGTGGAATATTCAAGCATCTGAGTCTATGAAAGATACCAATGCTGGAGAAATACAGTTACAGGTAAGTAACTAAGCCGTTCTGCTTGTAGACTCCCTTCATGCTTTTCCTTCATCTCTCAAAATAGCATCCTTGGTTCAAAACCAATGTAGACCCCTATTTCGTAAGGGTAAAACAGCTTCTGCATCGTCTCTCCAAGTTTAAGATCCTGTGCTCATATTTTGAAGTAACTGGGTTGATTGACATAAGCCTTTGTCTATCTTATTCTGATGGTAGTCCTAACCCTTGTGTGTGTGTGTGTGTGTGTTGTGTGTGTATGTATGTATGTATGTATGTATATATATATATATATATATATATATATATATATATATATATATATATATATATATATATATATATATATATATATGCAACCGTATTCTTTCTGCCTTGCGTATGTACAATTATTGACCAGGGGGTCATGTCATTCTTCTTTATGTTCATCTGTACTGCATCATGTAGCACATGTTTCTATTAGTATCCCGATTTCATTGTTTTTCTGAAGTGTTTCCATATTGTTTCAACATACGTTTGTATATCATCTATCGGGCTCTCTTTTGTGGTTATTAGACTTCATTTAACATACATACATGTCATGCACCATTTTATTCATGGCTGCTTTCGGACAACTCAGCATGGGACATCCTTCTTGGTAGGTTTCCTCCACTGTTTCAACGTGAGGATATCGTCTGCATGACTGCCTGAGTGCATATTGTTTTTCATACAGTCAGAGTGGTATGGACATGTTGCATAAACTTGTGCATGGGTTCACAATTGTGGCTCCTCATCTGTCGTTGCAATAGAGTGGGGGTGAGGGGGTGTTGACTAGAGAGAAAGCGCCCACTTGCTCCTCTACAAGTTCCTTTTTGGGCATGAAACATAAATTGTGTTCCGTTTACCACTCTTAAACCAACAGAATAGTGGAGCGCCACAATGGCTTATTAAAATAATGCCTTGCCAAGATGTGCAAAACACTACACAAGAGCTGGCTGTTCTCCTTGCCTTTAGCTTTATTTGCTCTGAGGAACCAGCCTGGTTCAGATCATCATTTACACCTTCATGAGGTTGTCAATGGCAGGAGGCTTTAAGCACTGCTTTCTCCTCTGATGCTCACAGTTCTGCAGAAATGTTGGGATATGAGTGTCAGGGCTATTTTAGGGAGCATACCAACTCTCAAATTCATTTCCCAACAGGTTGGGCCCTGCTGAAGTTAGCTAGCCACGCCAGCAACAGATGTACTAACGCCCCCAGAAGAAGCAGCACTGCTACAGCAATCACAACCTTATCAGGGGAACAAGGTTTTCATCAAGAACTTTATGCGAAAGTAGAGTGAACCTTGATCTTGGCCCTTGTTGAAGTGAGCTGCGCTACACCGACTGCCATGAAGGTTGCTGGTCAGAAGGCATGGATCCACTTGATGGATGTCCACAAAGGCACATACCCTTTCTAGGAGAAGAAAAGGGAGGAGAAACAAGGGAAGTATCTGGAAACTGACTGTGACTTTTTTAACCTCGGGTTGTGTTTTTTTTTGTTTTTTTTGCATTTAATCGGTAAAACATTTTTTACAAAAGGTTTTTGTCTTTTTCTATTAGCTGTTTCTGATAAACATACTTTGGACATACTTAAGACACTGCTTTCACTTTCTTTCATTTAAGTTCATTTAGTGTTCAGTAGCCCCAGTGTTTTCTTCCGACTAGGCGTTGTCCATTTGAAGAGAATGGTTTGCCAGGTTAGCGCGTTTAAGGGCAATGTCTAGTAGTTTAGCTGCAGCCCTCGCCCATCGAGCTGAGTCTCCCGCAGTAAGCCGATACCAACTCGACTCCTCGTTTAGAACCGACGGATAGGATAATAGCGGTGTTAAGTATGCCTCTCGTTCGGTAGCCATTGCTGGGCAAGATGTCAAGAGATGCCTCACCGTTTCAACCTGGTCAGTGTTCTCGCACAAATGACATTATGCTATAGCAGATTCCGATCTAATGGCCAGAATTTCTCTTGTATGTAGAGTATTTAGCCGGGCTCTCATAAAAGTTCTTCTCAGGTTTTTATCAGGAAATTTTTCGCAGTATTTCAATGGAATATTTAGTTTGTTCTGACCTGGCGGAAGATCTTTTAGTAGCTTGTATGTAAGAATTTTGTCATTTGTCAGTATCCAATCTTGCTGCAACAATTTTATTTTCACTCTCCCAGGGTTTGAGACCAGGAGATCTTCCGAGCAGGCTATTTCTTCAAATTTTCTTTCCTTTTCTTGACCCAGTTAGTTAGGGGTTTACACCCTCCTTTCTGGATTTCTTCTGCTACCACTTGAAAAATGGGGAGGCCGTCTGGCATAAGGATTTTTCTGAACAGTTGCAGCGCCCCCTGCTCCACTGTAGAGAGGAGTGACACGAGACCAAGATCCCTTCGAATCTCCACCATTGGGGATGACTTTGGTAGGCCAAGCACCGACTTCCACACAAAACCTTCCGATTTATGCCATATTTCTTCTGGAAGAGTTAAATTTGCACTCATTCCGTAGGTCAAGGCGGGAACTATCTTGGCCTTGTAAAAACGAAGAGCCGTTGTCCAGGAAAACTTCCCGAATTTTTTGTCAACAGCTTTTAGTTGAGCTGTCAGATTTCTAGCTTTGTCCCACAGGGCTTGCGTGGTGGAATTGTCGTTCGGGGAGTTATCTATCTACACCCTGAGGTATTTGTAGTTTTCCACCACTTCCAATTGGTTGTTTTCCAGGAACCAGGCCGATGTAACTTTGGGGTCACGTGATGCTTTAGTGAAGAGTATAATTTTTGTTTTCTGAGTATTAATTTCAAGGTTATTTTCTTTCATGTACATAAGCGAGGTTTGATAGTTGTTGTTGCAGACCAATTTTTGGCTGGTCCATCAGGATCAGGTCATCAGCGTACCATAACCTGGAAAATTTTGACAGCCCCACTCTTGGCGGAAATGAACGGATTTTATCTACAGTGTACTGAAAATCGCCTATGTAGGCGATAAACAGTGCTGGTGCCAGAGGGCAACCCTGCTTCACTCCGCGCTCTGTTGAGATTTTATCCAACAGGAGGCCTTGCTGGCTCAGCGAACATGCAGGGATGTGTGGGTGTGCAGTGCCATGATTGGATCTAATAGAGGGGGCGGACATTCCCAGGTTCTGAGTTTTTCCCAGAGTTTCTCGCGGTCCACCATGTCGAAGGCCTTGGATAAATCGACCAATGCTAGGTGGGTTTTTGGGGCGCCAGATTTTACCCTTGATTTAATGATGTTTAGTATTAGTAGATTTATTGCCGTCCCAGCGCCTTTTAGGAAACCCGTCTGGAAGATGTCAACTGCGGGTGAGGTTCTTGCCCACTTCTGGAAGTGAGTGAGTAGCATGGTCGCAAAGACTTTCCCCAAGATATCCAGCAGTGCTATTGGCCTATAGCTTGACGGGTTTTCTCTGGACCCTTGCTTGAAAATGGGAATCAGTATAGCTTCTGTCCAGAACGTCGGAATCTGTCTGGCTTTGTGAAAGTGTCTAAAGATTTCCCCAATAGCAGCGGCCCATTCTTCTGGGTGCTTTTTGATGTTGATATTAGTTAGCCCGTCGGGTCCTGGGGCTCTTGTGGTTTTCAAATGAGAGATTATTCTTAAGATCTCGTCCACATCTGTTAGCGAAGTCCAACTGTTGTTGAAATTCTGGACTTTTTTAAGTACAGACAGCGGGGGACGTTGAAAAAGTGTCCCTAAAAAGGACACCCAGTTTTGTTCTGAGACCGCGTTTGCAATAGGGGTGGCCTTTGCCCCGCTAGTAGTTTTTAGTAAGTTCCAGAAGTCTCATGTATTTTTTGAGGTGAGGGACAGCTGCATGGCTTCGGCGTCATGTTGGTGTAGGCTCGCCGCATGATGTTTTATCTATGATTTATATTGAGCTGCTTCTTTATGGTATTCCAACCATGCCTTAGCTGTTTGGTGCCTAATTGCGAAATTATTTAGGTTTCTTACTTTCCGTCTGTTCGTCACCACCAATCGATCGTAGATGTGGTTATGTGCGGGTTTCTTACCCTTTGTTCCTGCAAAGGGCACCCTGTGAGGAACCAATAGTGGAGTGTAGTCAGGTCTTGCGGCGACTAGACTATTAGTTGTGGGCTCGAGGTCCATACTCAGCTTGTCCTTTATGGCTCTGATGTTTTCAGCCATAAGGCGTAGTCGTGACTGCTGCTTATTTGAATCCAGTTTCAAAGTGTATGATGGTCTTTCCGGTGTTTGGGCTCTCCATGTTAGTTGTAACAAATTGTGATCGCTTTCCTGCGTTTTCACCACTTTGAAGGACGAAATCCATGGGATCAGGCCTTTGGTTATAAAAATATAGTCCAACGTAACCGAAGATGCATCTCTTTCCCAGGTTGGAATCTGGGGAACAATTGTGGCTGCGTTGAAAAGGTTTCTTGATTTCATCAAATTAGACCAAGCCATTCCTCTTTTTTCTGCCAAGGAGCCATTCGGTTCTGATTTTTCAGTTATGTGTGTTTTGCATTTCGCGTTTCGATCACCGCAGACTATGATGTTGTCAGTATCAAAATCTACATTGATGGGGTCGATGACCTCTGCCACATCGTTGCAATTTTTCTTTATTGATGTTCTCTCCGGGTTCCAATAGAGGTTTAATATCGCAAGGTCCGAAGTAAGCCATAAGTCCTGCAAGGAGTCGTATCGCTTCCATGTGTTGAGGGTGCCAAGCAAGCCGTAGGCTTCAGTGATTTTAAATTTAGGCGTGATCCCAGATCCTGTACGAATAGCCGTTAGGAGGCCTGACGATGGTCTCCCCATCAGGGATCTGCTGGCTGGAGAGAGGTTGATTGTAAATCCATCCAGTGACGGTAGGTCACTTAGTCACGTTTCTTGTAAACATAAGATGTCAAAACTTCCCAGGTTTGTCACTTGGGCGGGTCAGGTGATTAAAACCTCTGGTGTTCCATGATGCCATGACCAGGTCTTTTGTTGACGATTTAGGGGCTAGTTTCGATTAGGTTGTTAGGTGGTTTTGAATGTTTCGTGTTAGCTGCTATTTCTGATGGGATCGTCCAAACTTATCAGCCAGCCAGTTCCATGGTCCTTTTGAGACTTTGATCTTCTGCTGAGGGGTTTGGTTTATTAAGTATGCATCCCGCTTGTTCGTGGAGTGGGATCTGTCTGAAGAACTCCGCGCAGTTGTATTGTGGTTGCGCTTGTAAAGGGTCATACCGTTTCTTTCCCTGTGAGGCGGAGATTCAGTTGTTTCGTCATCACTTCTCCAGTCAGAGAGTTCATGGCCATTTGCCGGACGGCGATGTCTGATAGTCCTACTCCTCGGGTGGGCTTGCTGGCAGTTTTGGCTATAAAGTGCTTCGGTTCTTGTGATGTAATGTACCCTGGCAGGAAGAACTTGTGACCTTACTTTGATTTCAGGCTGATTACTTGTTGGTTTGGATACTAGAAAAAAATTGAATCCAAGTTTTTGAAGATCTTTGACAACTTCTGAAGGTATTTCTGCGAGAACTTATATGGATAAAGGCTTTGGCTCTGTGATCTCGATGATAAGGTTCAACTAGCTTGACAAATCGTTTGTCGTCAGATGTTGTAACTTTTTGATTTTTGTTAGTCTTTTAAGAACCATTCTTCTATTCAAGACCATGAAACTTTCTTTAGATGACACTTGTTCTAGTTTAAAGATTGTCGTTCCAAAGAGCTTTTCGTCAAGTTTCGCGGATCCTTTGGGGGGCCAATCGTTAACTGTATACTTCGAAGTCTTCTGGTCATCCTCACGGCGGTCTTTTATATTATTTTCCGGGGACCGGGGCCTATTCTTGCATTCCTCTCCGAGGATCTTGGTGGCTTCCATTCGGTCTTTGGCAGCCTCAAGTAGATGATGCCTCGATTTAGATGCTACTTTGCCATTTCCTGCTCCTTCCCGACCATTTAATGAAATGGGTGTGTTGGTAGCTTCTCGTGTAGACTTGCCTTCTAGTTGAGGAGATATGACAATGGCTTGAGGATCTTCAACGTTGTCGAAGTGTTGGGACAAGTTCATTAGGTCGCTGTTTTCTTGAAATTCTTCAATTGTTTTTGGAGATGAGGGCCCAGGCCGAAGCTCTGAATTAGGAGTTGGGGTGGATTGTGGGCACTCGGTCGCCCTAGCTTGTGCCTCTTCTTGTTTCCTTCTTTTTATTCCACTACCTAGGATCATTAGAGGGTGTGGTACCTTAAGATCAGATCTCTTTGCTCCGGATAGCAGGGTCTGGGTTGGTTGTTGGATTAAGGTTTTGCTTGGTTAGATTTTCTGAGCCTGCCGGTCTATTTGCTCTTTCAAAATCCTAGGATCACGTGTAGGGGCCGAGTTCTGCAATAACGTGGCACAGAAGACGGGAGCCAGGTCTGTGGGGGGGGGGGGTCCTTCAGTAGTCTGGGACCCAAAAGAGGTTTGAGCAGGCGGAACTTTCGCAGCGTGATCTTTTTCCAAGATCTGGACCTCCAGTTTGGCAATTGTAGTCTCCATTGTTGTCTGTAGTAACGTAGTTTTGGTGTCCAGAGCTGTTATGAAACCTTCAATAAAGGACAGTTTGGACATCATTTGGGATGAGGTGAAAGTGTGCTCTTTCAGGGTTTCGTAAATTGACTCATAGAGTTTGGCGAAGGGATTCAGGGCAATTGTGCATGATGACATTATGTGTAGCAAATCTATTTTTTTGCTTGGAGATTCCTTCTGCGCCGATGATGATATTTCGCTACGTTTTCGACTAGCGATCGGTGTGTGAAAGCCTTTATCTCTGGTGTAGTCCTGAGCTCTAGCCGTACCCGTTCTGTCAGCCGACAATAGGCCGTTTTGTACACCACTTGCGTCCTCCATGTAGCTGCCTTTGGAGTGGTGCGAGGGATCTTGTATGTGGACTTTAGTCCATCTGTGTCGGTCTTCTGTTGGGGCCTCTGCAGGTTTGGTAGGGCTCCGGTCGCCTGGAGTAGTATTTTCTGATGGAGGGCAGACTACCCCCTGTATCTGTGGAGGAAGAGGTGTTTGCTTTGTTATGCACGACAGAGGGCTCCCTGTGATTCTTTGGGAGTTTACGGAGGCCGGCAGATGGGAGAGCGTCTCAGCACAGGGGCCCAAAACTGGCGAGTTTACCAGTTTTTCAGTGGACGGTTCCGCTGTGGCTGATTACTTTGTCTTTTGGTCCTGCCCTGGGGAAGCTTGATCAGTCTTTCGGGCTTTACTCGCGGGCGAAGTGTCCTTTATCGCCTCCAGGATCTCGGCGTCAGAGAGCTCAGAGTCCTGGTCTAGTTTCCTTTTATGTTGATTCAGAAAATATTCTTTGAGAGAAGACGATGCCGAGAAAGATGAAAAGCTCTTTAGACTGCCTTGACCTTGGCTTTTGGAGCCCAGTTTTCTTTGTTTTTTCGTGTAGGATTTGTTAGGGGTGGGTTTCGTTTTCGTCAGACTTTTTGAATTTTGGTCTTTAATGGTGGGATCGGTGGGCACCTTTTCTGGAACCTTGATGGGGGGCATTTCCCCATTGGGGGTTATGGCCTTTCGTGCAGCCTCATTGCCCAGGACTTCGATTGCCTCGGTCCTGAACTGTACAGGGACGGTAGTCAAATTCAAAGGCCTGTTTCGTCGGAACTCCTCGGGACAAGAGTTATAGATATGTCCTCTTGATCCGAAATCCAGGAGTCACTCGACGCAATTCTGATGGGACGGTTGGGTGGGAGAAAGAGTGTTTGGCTTCCACTGCTAGGATTGAAAATTATGTGGATCTCTACAGTCGTTTGGGCTTTAGTTCTTGGGGGGGCCTGAGCCTGGCTGCCACCTGTTTTCAGTTTCTTTATGGCCATCTCGTTGTCCTCAGTCAGGGGTTTTTTTGATAGGTATGTTGGTTCTTCTTTCGATGTATGAGGCACGTTACCCGGCCCCCACTGTTCAGGGTCCTGCCGAGGCCATCCTCCGACAGCTTCAGACAAGAGCCCTCTCGTTGCTACGGTAGCACAGGTAGAGGCCTGGAGATCTCTTTCCTCGATCGCTGACGATGGATCCTTGTTTGCCACTTGTGGTACGTCTTCCGCCGGTTCTCCATCATCACCAGACAGCCTTTGGGCTCCCAAGGGCGGGGAATGCACCTGGGCCGATGTGTCCCCACCATTGCCCGATTTTTTTGGCTGCGTCGGTTCCGTCAGCTAGCTAGCTGGATGGGAGATGATGAGGCTGATGTGGAGGTTTGCTGCCATTTTGTTGATAGTTTTTGGTTTACAGCAGATTTAGGGGCCGAGGTGTTCCCAGGTGGGTCTGTCACCGGGACTGCCACGTGTGGGCTCCCCCCCCAAGTCGTCGGCATGAGTATTCGAAAATACAGCCGACGAGGAGCATTCACCCCCAGGTTCATTTGACAAAGTGTCACTTCGGAGCCACCGTTTCTCAATGGGTGGATCCGATGGAGAAAGCGGCGCCATCTTTATCTGTACAACTCAGAGTCTCGTGGTGCGAGGAACAGAAAGGAACACCTGGGCCACAGTACTGGAGAACCGGATAAGGGCAAAAATCAAAGTAAGAGGATCCAGGTAGGAGATGGAGGGTGGGAAAAGGAGCAGCAGGAAGTGTGTTTCTCTAGCCCTGGGAACGTTGTTTTTCAGGGTTTTTCCGGGTGTTCTCAAGTCTGTACACAGTGTTAGTGGGGAGTGTAGACAAAGTTAGTCTAGTTCATGGAGCGTAGCGACCGCTTACCGCGTCTCCCGACTCCGCACACCAGACGCACGGTGCTTATGAAGCTAGAAGCAGAGTTTTTCCGTTGCAGTAGAAAGAGGACTCTCCTCACGCAGGGATCCTCACAAGACGAGCAGGGCCCCCAAAAATTGTGGGACAGGCCCCCCATTGGGTGGGGCAGTAAGGTCTGGGCACCCCGGGGCCAGATTGGCACACCAATGTGCCCCTCTGCACCAAGGGGAGTTGGGTTACCAAAGGAAAAAAGGGAAAATGGTGGAAGGCATTTTAGGGGGGATGTGGGGCACCCCAAAGGGACAGGGATTTTTCTAATGGGATGGGGCGTTGACCCTCCCTCATCCCCCACTTGCAATGGAGTGGGTGCCATGTCATGCAGCCCTCCCTGGGACCAGAAATCTGCTGCTACGAAGGTACGCCTGAGCCCAGGGAGGAGTGCAGGACAGCCCCCCTTATCTGCCCCCAGGGAGGGCTACATTTTGCTGGTGGGACCGTAGGTAACACATGTTTTTTGTTTTGTTTACAGCTTTTTCTACGCGAGCAGCTGAAATGTTATGTGAGTACTGTTTTTTATTATTCTATGGTTAGGGCCCACTCTCAGTGGGGTGGGTGAGACTTGGGCTGGATTGTTGGTGGTGTGGGTGGGAATGGGCCGTCTGGGCAGATATGTTGGTGTGCTGGGACGCAATTGCAGGGGCAGACCACAAATTTCCCCCAGAACATTGGTGTTTCCCTGGGAGCGGATCCCTCCCTTGTGGGTTGAATGTCTGCAAGCCCAGGCTCCACCTCTGGGTGTGCTACGTTACAGATGTCACCTCCGGGGAAGAATGGGGATCCTGCTGGGGCTCCCTGGAGCTGCTGCTGTGCTTAGGGGACCGTACACCCACATGGTACATGGATGTCCAAGGCCAGGGACATCACCTCCAACTGTCCTGGAGTTGTGGCTGGACTGCATTACAGCTTTTCCCTTCGGGAGGTATTGGCACACTGCCGAGACTCCTTGGTGGGGAGAACATGTAATGCAGGGCAGCCAGGGCTCCAGCAAAGTCGGCGGTAATATACCTGGCCTTGGGCACCCTTCTCCCATGTGGGTCTTTGCCGGGGATTCTGGGTAAAACATTCTGGGCCGATTTGCGTAAATCAGATCTCTGTGGATTCCCACGGGTGTCCTCTTTTGGGAAAACCAGCCGTTTAAGTCGGGTCCTGCAAAGGGAAGTCGTAGTAAGGCGGTAAGGGTTTACTGGTACCGGTGCCCTTACCGGTACCGCTAAACCCTTACCGCCTAACATGTAATGAGGCCCAGGGTTTTTTCAGCACATTTCAGACTGCCGGGGTTTCTGGGTAATAAATTCTGGGCCGATTTGCGCAAGTCAGCCCTCCGCGGATTCCCACGTGTGTCCTCTTTTCGGAAATGCATGGGGTTCCCAGTTTTCCTTGGTGGCTTGGAAACCCTAGGCCCAAACGTGTATGGTGTGGGCTTGAGCGAAATTCAACATTTTCTGCTGTCGGAAACGACTTGGCGTTACCTGTGTTTTAGGCTTTCCCCTTGGCGCCCAGGTAGGTTCACACACACATGTGAGGTACCGTTTTCATCGGGACACCTGTGGGAACATGGGACGGTGGGCCCTGTGTTGTTGGCTGCGTGTTTCGATGGGTGAGCCAAGTGAAATGTGCGGAAATGTGTTTCTTTTCCCACATTTCAGACTTTGCAGGGGTGTCTGGGTAATACATTCTGGGCCGATTTGCGCAAATCATACCTCTGCGAATTCCCACGGGTGTCCTCTTTTCGGAAATGCATGGGCTTCCCTATTTTCCTTGGTGGCTTGGACACCCGAGGCCCATATCTGTATGGTGTGCCCGTCTGCCGAAAGTGTGAAATTCACGTGTCAAAACAGACTTGGGGTTACCTGTGTTTTATGCTTTCCCCTTGGCGCCCAGGTAGGTGCACCCACACATGTGAGGTACCGTTTTCATCGGGACACCTGTGGGAACGCGGGAAGGTATAACATTTGTTGTGCTTGTATGGTTTTCATAAAGTTTTGACCCATTTGCTGGTGCCCTTTGTCACACAACCCTTTCATTTCCCAAATGTGCCCTACATTTAGTCGCTGCTTTAGGCATCATATACTTTTGTAACATGCACAAGTCACCTACCCTTGAAAAGGTCTGCCTGTCCTCTTTCAAAAAAAGTATGCTTGCTGTTCCTCACCACATTGGTTGTCCTGATTTACACATGCTAAGTGCGTCTTTTCAGGACGTAGGCATAAAACTCCTGTGTACCATGGCTCAGTGTTTGGATTGTGGTATTGCTTGTTTTGTAAAACACTACAAAAAATGTGCGCTTTCCTAACTGCAAGAGTCGGGGGAATGTAGCGGAGCATTGCTTTTCTCAAAATTCATGGAAGCCATTCCCGTACCAAGCCAACCATGTCCACCACATACCTTTTTTCTCGGTCATTTTCTCGCTTTCCCCCCAATCTATGGCATTTTCCCCTACCTAGTTGTTGCCTGACCTACGCATATCACCCCTTCCTAAACTTGGGACTTTGTCTACTTTTCAGAAATATATGCCTTTCTGTCCTCCAATTCGGCTTGCCTACCCTTTTCTTCCATTCTGTCCATGCATGTACAATTGGCAAAAATAGCCAAAATCGCCTACCTCTCACAAAACAGTTGATAACCACATCAAACTATTTTTTTTTCGTTTCCACTCAACCTGTTCTTGAAAGCCAGGAAATTGGGGAATTCAGCACAGAAACCCATTTGTTCCTGGCTCTTACAAGGAAAACACCACAGGCTTCTTTGTAATCATTTTATTGACATTTTTTTAAAAAACCCATAATTTTCACCCTTTTTGCTTATTTTCTCTCACCCCCCTACAGAAACCTAGGATTCCTGGGTGGTGTTACGACCGCCTACATGTGGGAAAGAAAGGAGCCAAATTTGGCCGAGATATCTCATGTAACAAAAAAGTTACAAGCCATTGAATGGCCACATACCGAAATCACCAAAAAAGGCCTTGGCACTGGGGAGAAATACCCATGGCACTTAAAGGGTTAAACAAGAATTGGTTTTGGCTAGTAATTGCGCTAATGATGTAGATGTATCAAAGAAAATGAATGGGTCTGTGACCAGAAGTAAAAGGGATTTTTTGAATTCAGAAATGGTTTTGAGCAGCACCAGCGATGAGCATAACACTGCCCTTGTTGCTCTTTGTGTCTGCCAAATGGTTTTTAGTTGTTGTAGAGGGTTGGGGCTAAGTGAACATCCATGATGCCACTCATATTGAAGAATTCCAATAACCCTGCCACACCCCTCTCGAGACATGTTGGCACACAGAGTGAAATGGTGAGATTGAATGCCATATGGTTCAGACAGGAAATCTAATTGGTCCTACAGGGATGCTTTTTAGTATACATCCAGATCCTGAAACCTACACTCAACATTGGATAGATTGTAATGCTGATGGTGATGAGTGTTGTATGACCTGAGGAGTACACAGTACAGGGAGAAGACTTATGTGGCGTCTCTCATGGGTTCCAAATGATGATAGGAGTTATTAGTTAATAAATTAACTAAAGAGGGGAGTGTAAATATGCAAGTCCAATGTCCTCAACATGTGCCCTAGTACAAGTTAAGAAAACTCTTACAGGGAGAAATTAGGCACTTGGTAGTAAGCTAGTGGTCACATGCTTTCCGTGGTGTGACATTGTATTGCGAGTACATGTAGTCTGGCCACACTTCAGGGACTTTGTAGGCTGTCTGTTGCATAGTAAAACACACGTTTCGCAAAGTATTTTTATTATTTTCACCACACCTATATTATTAGATAAGATTATGTAACTTGGATTTATTTGGGAATTGTAGATTGAGTTTTATTAAGTGTAGTTGTCAGTGGTAATGAGCAAGAGGTTTGTCATATTAGAATATGCCATTGTTAAAGGCTGCAGATTTTGTCATTTTAGTGTGCTATGTTGCATTTTTGAGCTATGGTCCTTTAATTAAATTGTATTTCTGCTGTAGGGCAGAAAGCTCCAAGCAGCCAAGGTCAGGATGGAAAGGGATGGAGAGCAGTTTTCAGCTAATTGTTGCAAGGGAGAAAGTTCTCAGGGGCCTGAAATGAGACTTGAGACAGCAGGTGCCTTCCCACACAATAGCCTAATGAATACATAATGGTTGTGAAAGACACAGTGAGATACACGAGAAGGCCCAGGCAGCAGCGTTGCAAAAGTGAAGAACTAGGATGCGAGCGCAGTGCCCCCTACTGAAAGTTAAGGCACTTGGTG
Source organism: Ambystoma mexicanum (assembly GCF_040938575.1). NCBI lineage: Eukaryota > Metazoa > Chordata > Amphibia > Caudata > Ambystomatidae > Ambystoma > Ambystoma mexicanum. The sequence goes on along the minus strand of NC_090938.1, from coordinate 105,475,298 downwards.
CAGTGGTAAAGTGCCTGGGTAAAACAAATAAATGGGAGAAATTAACTTCCAGGAGCAGGGCCTCAGTCACCTTTGTTTTCAGGCAGCTTTTCATTGTGAGAAGATAACTAGGAAGTTGCTTCTTGGGTTGGCAACATGTTTCAAGATGGGATTTGCAGATTGAGCAGGTGCAAGGGGCAGGAAGTCAAGAGGGCCAATTATGGGCAAGGGATTGTGGTGTACCATAGGATGCAACCACGTTTTGACCTTGCTGATTTCCACTCACTATGATTGGCCAGTCTTGGTGGGATGCTACAGCCCAAACTGTCTCAGATGTTGCTGTCCTAGCTTTTTTGTTTATCAATTGCACGACGAAGAGTGCCACCCAATTTAAATGATTCATTTTTGTGCTGCATGTGAAATTGTCATGTACAAATGGGTGGTATTTTGATGCCCACTAGAAAGGAAACTCTTAATTATATTGTTTAATGTATATTGTTTTTAGGGGCTCAATGACGAATAGCTAATGGAAATGTTAGAACTTAAATTAATGTTGCATTTGTAGAACATATTGATGTTGAGGTTTGTTGCTTTAAGTATTGTAGTCCCGAAGAGGGCGTATTGAGATGGCCGTCAGTTCAGTTCCACTGAGCGGTCTGATTCTCCTGGCCATATTTTGCAAATAAAAAGCTGTTTTTTCATGCAAGTTGTGCATTCTAATTATGATTACTTTTGCATTATTTCTTAAATTACTGTGGGGTACTTCACCTTTCCAACTTAATTCACCTTAAGCTAAACTGTCTTGATGCTCACATTTCTGAAAACATCCTTGACATGTCAATTAGCGGAGAGCTTTCTGTAAAAATGTGATGGAGACAGAAATAAGCTTGAGTAGGTGGGGGGCTTGGTCCACGCTTATCTGGACTGGATTGGAGTGGATAATCCCTAACCCCCCACTAACCCCTCTCCCCAGGACCCTTCTCCAGTGTGAGAGTGAAGGCAGCAACCATAGCACCCTGATTACCTTAACCAAGTAGGCTGCATGGCTTCATGTGACTTTTGGGTGAGGCAATTTAGAAATAAGTGACAATGGGGGTCATTACGAGTGAGGCGGTAAGGGGTTAATGGCGCCGGTAAAGGTGCCAGAGCCGTCAACCCCTTATTGCCTCATTACGAGTCTGCTCGCGGGAACCTGCTAAGGATGCCGGGTTTTAATGGGCCCGTTGTTAGCACCCTCCCCATTCCCTTTGAGCCCAATGGGGGCTCGAATGGGGATGGGTTTCTTGAATGAGGAATTACCGGGCCGTCCAAGGTCGGAATGGCCAGGTAATTCCTCATTCAAGGAACCCGGACCCGGTACCCGGTAAGCGGGTTGCCATGCCGCTAATAGCGGCATGGCTATCTCCTAACTTGTAATGACCCCAATATCTTTGCATTGAAAGTATTGTCCAATCTGCAAAGTGATGGATTTTTTATAGCTCTGAAAATCCCACCACAACCCATTTTATTTTAGGCTTCTCATAGGAGGGGGCATTTCAAGGTTTACACATTATAATGAACCTCAGGGTTTTCATGAATTTGCCATGTTTCCACGCATATTTTTATTTCACCACTATTTGAGTTTTGTGATGTTTGTTCTTTGAAAATATGAAGATGTGGCAACTCTTACTTTCACACATAGCCATTGGATGTGCTGGGTCCACCTCACAAGAGATTGTTTTTTTTTTTTATTTAACATTTTCATGTACAAATTCTCTTATGCTGAGATGAGGTGGTTACCGTTTTTCCAGGCCACCAACCTCAAAGTGGCTGGCATCTGCAACATTTCTCAAATGCAATCACTGAACACCTTTGTGAATGATACTTCTGTCTTAATTGTGGCTCTTAAAGCTTTTTATTGCATTCTCATCCCATCTTAATGAGCAGTATTGGCATGACATCACCAAGGTTACAGACACTGTGAGCTAAGTTTAAAAAAAAAATAGTATTTTAGCATTAAAAGTTGCGGCAGTCCTGAAGGTCACCTCTCATTGATCAGTGTTTCCACAAGCCTGGCGCACACTTGTGCATGAAAATATTTGGGGTCTAAAGTCTTTGAAGTGAGCTGTGCAACCCATGTCAAATCTGTATTAACAACTAAAGGCCCGAATAAACAGCCATGTGTTTAGTTTTTTATTCAACTTGTGCTATTTTGAGCCATCGACATCCGTCCAGCCTTAGGTGTATTCATTTGTGGGAACATTTGAAGGTATCTCCAGCACTCTGAGAGACCCACGTTGGCTGTCAATAGCCACCTCCATCCTGTTCAAAATAGCTTATATTTCCCTATAAGGCTTTTTCAGCTCAAGTGTTGCCTAACAAAAAATTGTCAGGAAGAAAAATACACGAAAAAGGCCTGGAGACCATGCAAATGGTGCACAATAACGTAATGTAACACTATGGAACATTATTCGCCCGACATCCGTATGATTGCATCGCTCTAGCTTAAAGTTCTTGAGACCTTCATGTTCAAGGTGTTGCTGGAGTAGCACTTGAGCTATAGAACATCTGATAAGTAGACCTGCGTATGCCTATCCATTATCCCTGCCAGCTATCCCTGGGGAAAGAAACATCACTGTGTGATCTCACTGCCATCGTATCGGTGCAAGCTAATCCCAGAAGGCCTTGGGTGTTTTGTGTGCACATAATACCATGAACGGTACTGCGAGCGCTCTAAACATACTGCCTAGTTCTGAACTTCATTGCCTCAGTGTTCCACTGCCGACTTGGGGTGGTTTAGTGGACTTTCATTATCATAGCCCAGGTGGGCTGTTGGAAGAGGAACAAAGGCCAGGATTCAAACATGTCTGCCGACCTAACCGACACCAGAGTCCCTGTCATGCCCTCAGGGCAACGCCAGTGATTGGCCAGCACATCTCCTAAGAGCCAATCATGGAGCCGGAAGGCGCAGGAGTCAGCCCCCTTGAAGGCCCACAGAAAGGTCCCTGTCTGGAGCTGGAGGGAGCCCCTCTCCATGCCACCACTCCATCGACTTATCTCCAGGCCATGCTCCTATAAGAACAAACTGGCAGTGTCCTCATTCAATGACCATGAAAAATCTGCTTTGGCATTGTACCGGTAAGCAGCCAGATCACCCTGTCCTGGACTGCATCCCTCCCCTGGTCCCTCTGCCTTGAGTGCTTAGTTGAATCATGTCCCGCCTTCCCTTGAAGCTTACCTGCAAACTGTACATTCTGCACCATTTGAAATATGTATCTTATGCTTTAAACTCGCACAATGATCACTTTCTGATGCTTTTTAGTGCCTTGCTCAAATTCCAAATGTAGGTGTGCTTTAAAATCTGTGCATTCTCCATTTTGTGCTGCATTTTACTGCTTTATTGTAAATTCAAATTTAGGTGTACGTTAAAATATGTGCATTCTCCAGTTTGTGCTGCATTTTAGTGCTTTACTGGGAATTCGAATTTAGGTGTGCTTTAAAATCTGTGCATTGACTGTCTTCCATTGCATTGTACAGCTCCCCTGGCTGTCTCTCTCCTCCACTACTCCCATGGCACTCTCTATTGCCTCTATCTATTCCACCTGCTACTCTATCACCTATCCTATCCCTCTGAAGTTTGGAAGAAAAAAAAGCTGAAAAAGCTCTCCTGGACTCTAACCCAGGCCTACCTATTGCTGACACATATGTCAATGCTACTTCCAGGCAGACTATTACTGAAATCCTCTTTTCTGTCCCCTCACCTATGGGACACCCCCATCTGGTTTCCACCTTCTCCCCTTTCACCTTCTCACCACCCATGAATGGTGGCACTAGGTGGGAAGTACTCCTGGCACATCTCTCATCCTTTAGGTGCATCATTAATGTCTATCACAATGGCACTATCATGGCCCAAGTTCTCAACCTACTCTTCTCCTTCTCGATTGGTGCCTACCCTCTCTCATAAATGTCCGCCCTTCTCCTGCCACTCCTCCTTCTCCCTCTCTGCCCACACATGCTTGCTCTGCTGTTAAACATTCATCTGTCTCCTTCTTGAACACTTTGACCTAGATTGCCTGGCTTTTACCGAGATGTGGTTCAATGCCAGCTGTCACTGCTCTTGACACTCTCCTTCCTGAAGGCTACAAAATCCTCTCCAAACCCAGACCCAACAGGCCTGGTGGGGGAGTGACCCTGATTTTCCCTGAGTGGTTCCCTGCTTCCATCATACCTACTCAATCCTACTCCTTCTTGGAATGCCTCATCTGTAGGCTTGGGGTCTTGCCTACTCTCACCCTCGCCCCTGGCCATATCTCTCTCTTCCTCTCTCGGCCAACCTTGCCCCCTCCCTCTCAACCTCTTCTTCTAAACTCCTCCTCCTTGGTGGCTTCAATATCCACCTCGACTCCCTTAGATCATCCACCTCACAGTCCGGTCTGACCCACTCCGCCAGCCACACTCTGGATGCCCTCATTTCTGGCAACATCCCATAGCTTTAATTCAGTCACCACCAACTTCTGGTCTGATCACTCTCTCCACCCACCTGGGTACCCTTGGCCCTCTCTCCTCCAAGCCCCCCAGCACTGCCAGCCTCCTTCCCTGTCATCTGACCGATGAAGCGAGTGTCAGCCACTGCTTTTGCTTCCACTTTCACCCCCCTTCCCACCCTTGCCTTTGACCCTCCCTCGAACTGTGTCCTTACTAACTGCACCTCTACAGCTGTAACACCTTGACATCCTGGCCCCTGTCATGAGGATCCGCCTAAAACCTTCCTCCAAGAACAACCGCTGGTATGACTCTGATCTAGCATCTTTGAAATGCAAGCGCAGAGTTGCTGAATGGAAGTGGCAGACCTTGATCTTACCCTCAGACAAACTGGGCTGCCGCCTGCTCCAAAGGCAATATTGTTTCTTTATCCGCTCCAAGAAACAGGCCCACATCCAAGCCTGCAGCAACATGTCCAGACTCTTCAAAATCTGCAATGAACTCTCCAAACCAGCTGCAGTCTACACCGCTCTCCTTCCTTCCCAGGCTCTCTGCTCCGCTTTGGCCTCCCATTTCACATCACAAACTCAAGCCATCCTGTCCTCACTCTCCTCCACCTCCATCTCCACTCCCACGCCTGCTGCCCTGCCTCCCTTTGCTGCCCGCCCTCTACCCGATAACTCTCCTCCCTCCTGCCCATAGCACCGGATGAGATCTCTAAAGTTGTCTTCTCTATGAAGGTCTCCAAATAGGTGCTTCCTTAAAACCAATAAGGACAACATCTCCTCTCTCGCACAACTCTCACTGATTTCTGCAACCACTCCTTCGCCCCTGGTTCTTTTCCTTTTTGCCTCTATCCCGCAAGCACTCCCATGTGCACCCTCTCTTAAAAAGCCATCTGCTGACCCCTCCTGCCTGGCTAATTATCTCTACTGCCCCCTTCCTGGGTAAACTCTTGGAGAAGCTGTTCCTCCCTCAACTGACCCTCCACACTGAACTTGTTAGTTGTGTCCACAATCATCAATCTGGATTCAGGGCATCCAGAGGCTCAGAAACTGCTCTCCTGACCACCCCCAAAGTCATGCTTGCAGACCTCCACTCTAACTCTCCCGCTGTTCATATTCTCCTTGACCTATCCTCTGCTTTCAACACAGACAACCATTCTATCCTCATAAAATGACTCTGTGATAACCTTGCGGGCCCCTGCTGGCGGCTCTACATCCCACCCTGGGGAGTTGCCCAAACTACCACTTAGTCTGCAGCCTCCTTCGGGCTCCCCTTGGCACTTCCCTCCCGGGCCCCCACCAGCACTTGTCCATTCCTTGCCCCCCCGCTTCCGATCCATCCCTATCTTCTGCACTTAATCACTGCACTTGCAAGTTGGAATACCACAAGGCCTAGTAGCACTGCAACTGTATATGTACTGTTTTGCCAATGTTGTTTCCCTTGTTCCCTTCTCATTTAGCCTTGTGGCGCTTTGAAACGCAATTCTGTTGTATAAGTGCCTAACAAATTCTCAATACAATAAAATGCGCCAGTGTATCATTTGTGCTGATGGTCATTTACCATGAAATGCATAGGCCACATTTGAGGTCAAACTATTGCACATTTGTAAAATGCATTCTCTTTTTTCTTTTTTTTTCAGAATTATTTTCAAAAAACATTTTATTATGGTTTATAACATTACAATACAACATTGAAACGCCCCCAAACCCCTGTCCCATCTTGATTCCTCATGTGCTCGTTCTCAAAGTCCACTCCTGTTACCCCCCCATTACTATCCCTTGGGTCTTCTCTCCCTTCATAAAGTCCGCTCTTATGCAAGGGTCCATGTAGTCTAATTCCTGTGTTTCCGCAAAAGAATGTCTAGTGGACAAAAGGTCCCGCCATGTTCGGTGTAGCGCCCTGGTCCTTCGGCCATCTCTCCCCCTCTCTCTGTCTTCTGCTCCGGCCCACAGCTCCACCCAGTCACTTAACACTCCTTCGGGGGGGGGGGGTTCATCTGGAGAGGTCCACAGAAAATGTAACCGTATTTTCCAGGCCAGTCCCTTATTATAGTTCCCCTCCTCACTCCCTCTCAAGGACGTTACCTACAGGATTGACCCACCACCTCGGGGCATATCACCTAAATATGTCCACCGCTGAACGAGATGTTGCCCTCTTTTTGTGGGTCATCAGTACAAGCTCATATCATGGCTCACACTGAGCTTAACTGTACACCACAGTCAACCTGTAACACATATCGCCATTAGCACCTGTGTAGTTCCCTACATGGGTGCTAATTTTTGTTTTTAATATATATTAAATGGAAAGTATTTTATTTCTGTGACTGGGTCACATCGCAGCATCCTATTCATGGATAGAAAACACTATACCAACATAGCTGCCATGGAAATAAAGGCAGAGCTCTGTATGGAGCCCCTCTTCCATGTCCATGGCAATTAAATGGAGCCACCACTGCAGAAATCGGGTAAGTGGGGTTGGGGGAAGGGAAATGTATGGTCGGCAGGAGGAAGATGGCAGGCGGGGGAACCGGCCATCAGGTGGCTTGGAATGCCGGCTTACACTAGCAGTGTCAGCCCACGTGCCGTGCCGCCTTATTGGCAAACTCCCGCACTGACGGTGCTAATGAATAGTATCAGCAGATGTATTTGCTATTTATTTACCCAGAGTCCTTAATGCCGCTACACAGGAAGAATCCACCCATCCAACCTTCTGTCTAGTGAGCACAACTGGTTCAGCATCACTTTCTCCTCATGCTTTCAGCAGGCTCTCCCTTCACAACTGTTGTTGATTGTACATGTGCAATCATTTTGGAATAAACTTAACCGTCCTAGGCTCAGCCAACTAATTTCCAGCTGCATTGACCTATTTCTTCACAGAGGAAGATTAAATGAACTCGCAATAATTTGTCGCCTCTGTCCTCTTCACTGTCGGTTAATGCTCTCAGCTACCACAACAGAAGTATTTTCCACCTACAGGGCTACAATTACCTGCAATCAGAACCATCACTCGCCCCACGCTGGCTGGTGATTATGAGCAAGAGCTCAAAAATCTCCAGAAGATATATGCACTCATCCAGACCTGGATGGTCACTAACAGCCTTTGTCTTAATGGGGGAAAAAACAGAAATCTTATTGGTAGGCCCTACAGAGACCCTGAACAAACTAGACAACAAATACCGCACGTTCAACATTGGGAACACTGTAATCCCAGTCTCTGCTGCAGTAAAACCTTTGGGCGTATACCTGGAATCTACCCTGTCAATGGAAAGGCAAGTCCGTGCCATTTCATCATCATCATCATCATCAGCAGCGCTCACAACAAAAATAATAAATGCAGTGAAACCCCACCTATCAGCCAAAAACTGTCTTACCATTGGCAGAGCCACAATTTGTGCAAATGTAGGATTACTGTATTGTCCTCCTCTTAGGTACATCATCCAAAAACCTGAACAAACTGCAAATCACGCAAAATAATGCTCTCAGAGTAGCTCTAAGTATCCCTAGTAGAGATCATATCTCTCAGGCTAGACGGGATGCCCATTGGCTCCTGATCAAAGAGCGCAAGGCCTTTACCATCACACACAGATGCTATCTCAGTCTGCTCCCTCCTACTTAGCAGAATGAATACATCCGGCACCATACCAGAGACCTAAACGTGACCAATACTCACACCAACTATCAGTCCCTGCGTTCAACAGAGCCAAAGACGGCAGTGCTAGCTTTGAGTTGTTAGCACCTAAACCCTGGAACTAACTACCTCTCAAACTTAGAAAGGAAACCTCTCTTATGGCGTTCAGAAAGGTGCTGAAAACCAACCTATTCAACTAAATTATTCTTGAATGCGTTCCTATGTAACCTTGGAACACTTACTGCATTTGTTTGTGAACCGCTGTAAAGCTTTCTGAAGAGTTTTTTTTATGTAATCTGTATCTAAGTGAATATCCTGTAACAGTGCCACAATGCCTGAGGGCCACTGTGTGCTTTATAAAATTAAATAAATATGCCTAAGTCAGACCTCAATAAACTCTTAAGCCACTCTCCACCAGAGATCTGCTCATATTCTCCTCGCTGCTCTTGTCCTCATTCATCTCACAATAACATATTAGCACTATACTGAGGACCTACGCCTATGTCAGAAGGCCTTGTCACCAGACCATTGCCAAGATCCAAGGGCTAAATATCGCTGCCAAAAAGATATGCTTCTTCCTTGGATTGATTTGCGCTGGCTCCTCTCTGTCCTTCAAACCAGCCCCATCCAACTAAGCCCCACCTTTGAATTGGCCTTATGAACATTAGCTCAGCACGGAATGCATTACTTCTCCTTAGCTTTGTGATTTCGATGTATCACTCCCCCTGTTTCAGCCAATTCCTTGGAAATAGAATGCAGAAATCAGGAGGAGACATTGGCATCCTCACTACTTCAATGCCAGAAAAGTTAATATTTCGAACAATTAGCTGCCAAAACCCTTGTATAGCACCACACGCCTTGATTCTGGAAAATAATTACAGACCACCAAAATATAACTTCCTTTCTTCATCCATAACCACATTGGATGTAATCTCTAACTCTGCTAACTAAATTATAATTCTAGGTGACTTCAACATCTGGGCCGAAGACCTAGGAGACTGCGTAGCATCTGCCTCTTTGACAAGTTCAACTTTCTACAGCGTATCAAAGAGTCAGCACACTCCTAAGGGCATTTCCTTTATCTCCCCTTAACGTTAAATTTGTACATCAATCCTCATTTCCACCACTCCCATCCATTGGCTGGCCTTTTTCTGGTCTCCTCTCCATCTTTGACAACAAAACCCAAGCTAATGTTCAGAACAGCATGATGCACATGCTATGGAATGCAGCCACACCTGAAGCCTTCTCTCATCTCTTCTCCTCCATTAACACAGTGTACCACGGATAATACGACTAACTGCTAAACCTACACATTTGCCAAGCCATTTCAGTGTTAGTGTCCCCAGCTCTATAATCCATTACATCAATCAAAGCGTGCTGCCACCAACTGAGACAGCCACCAAGTAAACCAGGCCTGCATGATGACAGGTTTGTGGGCAGAAGCTAACAACGTGGCCTCAAAAAAGCTGCCGTCTACAGAAACATCAATTTGTGTTATCCTTGTTTTTGTCCTCCTGGTTCTGACTTACCTTTTTTTCTAATCAGTTTATGGGCACCTTCTTATCTTGCCCTTTCATTTGCCTATTTTCTGGTTCAGGGTGACTTCAATCTTCCCCCTCAGGCAGGCCTCACTCTGGATCTCATCTTTAGCTACCATAACCCTCTCACTGCCCCCCCATTTATGTCATGATGCCTATCCCCGGGCATCAGGACCAAGCCCATCAGCTCCAGGAGCAGGCATCCAGATTCTTGTTAAAACCCCAGCAGCCCCGGCTGGGGGCTGTTTGGGTTCAGTCCTGGCGCCTTAGGTGCCAGGCTCATCATAGAAATCAGTCCTGGCGCCATGGGCGCCAGGCTCATAGACTTTACTTACCTGATGCAGACCATGCTGCGAGTGAGTCCAAGCCAACGTGAGGCCTGGATGGGACCATTTTATTACAGGGACTATTTTTTACTTGGGCGAGGTTCTGGGGAACTTCTTACCTGGGACTACTTTAGAGGCTATTTAAACCACGCCGAACAGCAGCACACGCTTCGCGTTATTCTGCATCCAGCAGCATAACGCTCACCGTGCCTGCAGTCAGCATCCAGTCTTCTGCCACGCCCGCCTCGAATCTGGAGCTCCTAAAACAAAGAGGCAGGGGCGTTGCTAGGGGGGGGCTAAGGGGGCTATAGCCCCTGATCTTTTGGTTGTAGCCCCGGATAGAATCTCAGGAGCTACAGCCAAAAGACTAGCTAGCCCCCAGTCCCAACAGTTCTGACATCAGCTCAGCCCCGGGTCTTTTCCAGACCTAACAACTCCCCTGCAAAGAGGAAAGAAAAGGACAAGGTTAGAAAACAAACTATTTTCAAATTCCTCACCTGATTCCGGATCCATCTCGCCTCCGGACCTGGAAAGAACATAATTTCAGTACGCGTTGCATCTCCACCTGCAGCGCCGAGCCATACTCACCAGTCCTCGCAGCATCTTCCGATTCAGCGCTGCCACCATAATTTCTTCGCCGAACTCCGGCACCTAGGGGACAAAAGAAAACAACAAGGTGAGCCGAGAAAACCAACAAATATAACTCTTATCACCATAGACTTACCTGATTTACCACCGGAGGCATCATTCTATAACTCTCCACATCTTCATGTGCCGCACCTGCAAAGAGAGAGAAAACAACACGTTAAACACGTGCAACATTTACCGGACAGCGTCGGGTAATACAGACTCTTACCTGAGCGCCACCAGCTACCACGAGAGCATCTGCTCACAAACTCAGCTGCAAGACAAGGAAGGAAGGGGGGAGCAAGAGTGAACATCGGACATATTGAACTCTATGAACTTGATACTTAATGGTCCTCGCCAGGAACCTCAGAGTCAATACTCTCTGGAACTCTCCCACGCCTTCAAACTAGTGAGCTGGCATCAACGCGCCCCTGCAATCCATGCAGGATGGAGAGCTCATCTTTCAAGAGCATAAGGTGAGATTGCTGAGAGGGCACTTTGGAGGTGATTAGTGGGGAGGACCGTGGGGGGTGCCATCACTTGAATCCACGGGTGGCTAAATCCATCTCTCCACTTGCAGGAGTATACTTCTACTGGTCAAGCAGACAAGATTAGGAGGGCCAGTCCAGTCCGTCATCTCTGCACTACGCATCACGTTGGTGGAGACCGCAGCCGTCTGGGTCCGACCGACGCCCCTGTGGGAGCCAGGTGAGCGTAATAATTTATCCCTGGTCCATTGTGTGGGCACCTGCTGATCCCTTTGGCTATTCCCCCTCGCCCCTCCACTAGTCTTCCAGATTCCTCCTTCTCAAATGAAAATCCAGGCATGGAACTATCTCACTATTGACATCCCCTCCATTACATACAAGACAGCTTTTTTTCGCCTGTCATTCGGATCCAGAACTGGTTCTTTTGAACTACAGCTCCTGGATCACAAAGGTCTCTCCCAAATGCTAATGTTGTACCCTTGGACCTCCAGTGACCTAGGGGGTACTCTCAAGTTCTTCTGCTACTTAATCAGCCACCAAAGCTGGTAAGCGCCACAAAAGCCACCACTACTCTTCATCTGATACAGAGCTTTATTGCCAATAAGGCTATCGCTCTGGCCAAACTTTTCTTTTTATTCCACACTTATCACTCCTACCCTCAGAAATCCCTTTTGGATTCTCAACAAACTCTCCAGCCATTCATATTATTCCCCCACTAGAGTTTTGTGAAATGTAAGCCAACTTTTTTCATGACAAGGTTGAAGCCATCCTCTCATCCATTTCAACTACCACAAATTGTTGCCCCTCAGGAATTTCCCCTCCCCTCCTTTTTTTCATTCTTTCAGCAACCTCTCCCCATTACAATCCCTGACTTTCAGATTCAGCTCACTAAAATCATATCCATGTACCTTCTTGACCCATTTGCTGTAAAGGTACTCCTCGCCTGCCCTGATACCTTCTGCTGTGCTTCTTGTTATTAGTGCTGCGTTTGTGGCTGGAATTGTTCCATCTTCTCTTAAATTGGCAGTCCTTACTTCTCTGTTGAAAAAACCCTCTGTGGATCCTCACCTCCTATCCAGCTTCAGTACCCATTCCCTTTGTTCACACCTGGCGAAACCTCTCGAATCTGTTTCCAAGCTCCAGCTTCAAACTTTTATTTTTTTGCTCCTCCACTCCTTTCAAGTGGTGTTAGGCCAGGCTAGTACACCGAAATCTACTCTTTGACAACTCTCTGACATGCATCTGGTTCTAGCCAGTGTAGTGGGCTGGGTCATGCTTGACATATCAGTGGCCTTTAACACCCTCAACTACACCATGTTGCTAGGTCGCCTGTGCATCTTCAGCATGCAAGACCAAACCCATATTTGACTATCTTCTTTTCTCTCTGAAAGTGTACAATCAGTCGCCTTTCATGTGTTTTCACCTCTGATGTTCCCCAGGGTTGTTCCCTTTTCCCTGTTGTGTTTAATATGTGTTTCCCCTCTGGCCACTCTCATTGCCTCATGGGGCTTTTCATGTATACCTATGCTTCACCTCCATCCTTGACAGAGAACTGGGAGTCACTGCTGCTGAACTGAAACTCTGTAGGTCTGCAATATCCACTTGAATAAGTCTTCTAATATATTAAAACACAACTTTGCTAACACGGACGCTGTTGTCTTTGTAACCCTCTGGCTCTTGGGCCCATTTTGTTGCCCACTTCATTTGGACCATGCTTTGTCCCTGTTAGGAATCTGAGGTTTAAATTCAATGCTGATACTTACCCTCTCTCCTCAAATTAACCAAGTCTCCTCCTCATGCCGTTATCATCTCTGACTCCTGATCACGCTTAGCCTCGCCATCCCCACCTGCAATCTTCACCGTCCTCAAACGCACCTGAACGCTGCTGCCCGACACATTTTTTGGTCTCCACCATTCTGCAAGTGCACTCGTTTGTTAGCCAAACTTGATGGCACCCCATCAAACAATTCCTTTTAAAACCTTCTACCCGGAATATCTCTTTCCCATTCAGGTCCCTGTTTTCTTGCTGCAAAACTTAAATCCTACAATCCACCCTCTCCATACTCTCTTTTGGTTGTCACCTGCGTCTGATGAGCCTGTAAGGGTGGGTGTGCTTTTTCTTCTCTTGGCCCCACCCCCCTGGAATTCAGTTTCATTACCTGTTCACATTTCTTCCCCTTGAACTTCATTTTGGCGTGAGTGCCAAACCTGGTTATTCTCAGAACCATTTCCTATCGAAATCTGTTTTCACAATGTGTCTGTTCTTGAAGAAGGCACCTCATTGTACTCTCAAAATGGAAATGGGAAAATGTTTTAGCAACAACCAAGAAAAGATTCTTCCTCCAAATAAATCAATAAAGCTCATAAAAGCATGAAAGCATTCAAAGCATACAATTCCCTGATCAGACCCTCTTGTGCCACCCGACAAATGCCTCCTTTCTAGACCACCTACACAACTTCACATATCAAATTCAGAAGGTCAATGTTCACTCTCCTAAAACTTCACCACCATTCCTCTTCCCTTTGACAGATTCTTCCCCTCTTCCTTCCCAACCAACTTAACCTGGCTTCTGTCCTTGGCATCCTCCGAGCTGTACAAATTGTGGGCTTCTCTGCATCCCATAATGCCCTTACTAAATTGAAGGTTGCCATCAACTTGACAGAGAACTTCCTACAGGGCTATGATTATCATTAACGCCTTCTCAAGAAGGGCAGTTACCTTCTTTAAAACATGTATTCATCACCCCAAACTTAAAGAAGCCTTCTCTTTTCCGGGAACAACCTTCTAAACTACTGCAACATCACCATCCTCCCTCTGTTATGCAAAATCATGGACAAATTGTTTGCAAAACGACTTCAAAACCACCCCGAACAAAATTCCCTACATGATGCTCATCAATTCGGCCTCAGACCAGACTATGGAACAGAGCATTGCTGGACATCGGGGAGCAAATCTTGGAAAACCTAAATGTCGCCCAATCGATTAGCCTGGTCCATCACGCTCTGACATTGGCATTCACACTATAAACCACCCCATTCTCAATGAGTGGTTCAAACCCCGGTAGTGTATTTTCCGATCTGCATTTGTCTTATTGCCCTGTACTAGCATAAAAGATAGCAGCAGGTGAAACTAAGTCCTTCCATCTCACCATCACACATCCTCAACTGTGCCCCAGAGCTCTGCCTTCTCTTCAACGTTTATATCCGTCTACTCCCTGGCTGCCTCCGTCTGAGGTTGTGGCCTGAACTTCCAAAGGCATGCTGATGTCCCACAACTGGTCCTCTGCTTCGCTGTTTCCCCATCATCCATTCCCCAACCTCCTCCTCCAATCGCATATTTTTTTTGAACTGCCTCAAAGTCATCAAGACTTGGAATAGCTGCAACAATTTGGCTTTAAATGGTGACAAGTCTGAAATCGTCATCCTGAGCTCGCAGATGCCATCAAGCCTCCCCTTTATTTGACCCAGGGATCTTGGACCTCCACTTCTTTCTGCCAGGAACCTCTGTGCCATCTTTGATGACAAACTCTTCTTGGTTACATGCAATTATAACTAATGAAAAATAACAAAGACAAAACAACTCATCCCAAAATAACTAATTTCTTTTTTTGGGGGATGGGGGGGCGGCCACATCACTTCAGCCGTGAGGCAATTACTCTGGCTTCCAGTCTCCTTCCTCATTACAGCCAAAGGTCTGCTTCACCGACAATGACATCCACTGACTAGGATTTTGGTTAAGTCACACCAGTCAGAGAGGCAGAAGTTTGTGATTAACAAGCCCCAGTGGTCACAACATTCTTCATCTTTGACATGAATGTCTTTAATACCCATGCCAAATTTGGACGGTATTACTTTTTTATTGCCTTACAACTTTAGAATTTCAAGGATGACTTTCTGTAAAGAGCAGATGCTTTCTGAAGGCCATATGTGCATCTGGACACCTGACAGTTTTGTATTGAATTTGCATTATAGCTTCAAATCCTACTGCTGGTTGGTGTCCTGCTTCTGGACGCCAGCAGCTGGTCCCATCCAAGTACTAGGTGGAGTAAATGAGTGAGTAATAAACATTAGGCACATAACACTGAGCTTACTGTCTTTAGGTACAGATCAAACGGAAAGCTCAGCAATGGGCAGCATTGACAGATGTACTGCAGTCTCTCTTAAGTGGAATACAAAGGTTTTCAGATGTGCATAAAAGAGGAAATATTGGGTCCAATCTAAGTTCAAACGCTAGCCTATTTCACATCTGTGGACCCGGAAAATTAATACCCAGAGACTCCAATTCAAAAAAAATTCTGGAGCTTTCCATATGCCTCCAACGATCTCTGCCTTAGTGCCAGCAAGATTGAGATCCTTATTGCGACCCCTGCTGCTGCTTTTCCTCTTTCACTCTGGCCACCATCTTGGGGCCCACTGCCTGCACGGCAAAATAACTTGGTGTCATCTTCAACTTCACCCTCTCCTTCTCTCCTCACATCACGGACGTCTCTAAGAAGTCCCACTACCAGCTGCACCTTTTCTCACTTTCCCCCAGAAGCTCACTGTCTCCAGAGCCCTGGTTCTCTCTAGGTTGGACTATTGCAACAGCCTCTTCCTCAATCTACATGCCTCTACTCACCGCCTTCTGCAACTCATCTATTACAGGACTGCAAGACTTGTCCTTGGCCTCAAGCCCAGGGATCATGTCTCTCCAGCACTGATATCTCTCCATTGGCTCCCCATGGCTGCAGGGATCAAGTTCAAAACCCTCTACATTGTCCACAAGGCTTTCTGGGGCCGGGGACAACACTACATCCAACTCTCTTCCTAAGCACTTTCCTCCTCGAGCCCTCTGCTCAGCCACCTCCAACTCTGAGTGTCAGATGATTCTCCAGACAGAGAGTGGGGTATATAGCTCTCTCCTCGGTTGGGGTCTCCCTCAGGAAAAGCGTCCCTGCCACTCTGAAACTTGAGCAGGACCATCTAAGGTTCCAGAAGCAACTCGGGACCCTCCTTTTTGCTTCTGCTTTCCCTCTGTCTCTCTCCCCCTGCTGATGTTCTTATCTGCTGCGCCAACTGGTTACCTGGCCACCCTGTCAACATTAATGGGCATCAGGCTCCTTGACGACCAGCAGCCCCATGCTCTGCCTCAGGGCCTACCGTGCACTTCGGGACTGTATCTGAAACCCTACAGTCCCTTGCCTGCTTGCACTTACTTTGATCCAGCCACCCCGGCTGCACTTTCTTGAGCTCTGTTCATTGCACTCTCCCCTTCCCGCCCCCCTCCTCCTGCATGATCTGAATGACACAAGGCCTAGCAAGATTGTTGTTCCTGTCCTCCCTTTGTCTCCCGTCCCTTGTCCTGTCATGCCTAAAAACCTTGTGTACAGGCGCGTTATAAATGACATGTATATATATATATATATATATATATACATACATATCAATCATGCATATCAGCGCTTGGGCATGCCTAGTTTAAAGTAGCTGCAGGCTTGATTGCTCTCAGCCGATACTGAAAACTCACGAGAAACCTGCAATTGTTTCTTAAATTGATGTATAAACAAGTCAATTGAGGTCATTCCGACCTTGGAGGTAGCCATGCCGCTATTTGCGGCATGGCTACTCCCATTCCAGGTACCGGGTCTGGGTTCCTGGAATGGGTGAATACCGGGCCATTCCGACCTCGGAGGGCCCGGTATTTTCCCATTCCAGGAATCCATCCCCATTCGAGCCCCTATAGGGCTCAATGGAAATGGGGAGCATGCTAATAACGGGCCCGTTGTTAGCATGCTGGACCGCTCACGGGATCAGCTAAGGACGCCTGGTAAAACCAGGCGTCCTTAGCGGGTCCCGCGAGTGGAACTCGTAATGAGGCGGTAGGAGGTTAACCGGGCTGGCAGCTCTACCGGCCCCGTTAACCCCCTACCGCCAGGGTTGTAATGACCCCCAATATTGCTAACCACGCTTTATTTCAGACCTTAAATTAGACTTTCTCATATTGTTATTAGCTCACAATGTCATTTGAATGTGTGTACTACTGGTCAGGCGTTAATGGTCCCAGTTGCCCTCGGAGTGCAAAGTATTTGGATAAAGAGCCGCTGAAGGATTTCCTTCAAGAGCTAATGAGATGGAAGTCCAGGAGAATGCAGGGGTCGCTTACTAGGCTGAGTTAATAAAGAACATAATGATGGCAAGGCAGACCCTGCAAGCACGCGACGCCGTAACATTCGGCCCATTGCGTAATAGCGTAAGCGTGGGAGTCATAAAATGATGCAGTTCCTCCCAAGCACAGACCAGGCCTATCCATGGCTCAGGTGCCAGCTGGAAGAGGGGACTTACCCCTGAACCCCCTTCCCACTTCTAGGGGGGCATTCGCTTTTGAGGTTTTTATTTAGTATTTTTAGCAATTGGCCTTTGCTACATAGTTTACCAAATTGAAAATAAAAACAAATGATACAAATCAAGAATAGAACAAAGCGAGGGAAGGAGGGTATAAAGCATGACTAATCTGTACCGTCACAGTAATGGCTCGCCTTGCTCAAAGATTTTGAGTTTTTCATCTATTTTTCTCAGCAAAAAGCCTCGGTTCATTTTCCCGTCACTCTATCAGGTCTGAGCTTCATATGTGTAAAGTTTTGTCAATGCTCCTTTTTGTAATTTCTAAGAACTATTCCAGAAATAACACGCCCCTCCAGTCAAAAGGCCATGGCTGGGTTTCCATTTTAGATGCTGCTGTTCCTAACTTTGGAAGTACATATTTATGTCTATTCAGAACCCTATGTATCAATGACTTTTTTAGGTTCTGTCAGGTGCAACCGGTAGCAGCAGATCTTCCTTTCTTGAAAGAATTAGGATGTCAAAGCAGCAACGATAGAGCATGAATAATCAATGGCCTTTCCTGTGGATTGGCTAATGGGAACACTTCCGGCCTTAGCTACGGTCCATCTTCAAATATTCCATCCGACAGAAGACACGCCGCCTTCCCGAGGCTCTTCCTTGATGTTTCGGCTAGGATTCAACCGACTTGGAATGATCTGTGTGCTTTACAATGTAATCCCCCCCCTGCAGATTCCACCTATGGGGACAGGGTGGCACACATTCCCTGCTCTCAAGCTTTAGCGCAATCAGGTTTGTCTGCGCATGATTCGGAGGAAGCAGCTAGCAGGAGCAGCTCTTATCGCTCCAGATGTTGCATTAAGTCATTTCAAGTCCTAAGGCTGGCTTGGGAGAACTTCTAGGAATCTCTTTTCAAGCACAGGTGTGGACTGGCTCCTGAATCCTTCTCCAGGTAGTGATCATTGAACTTCATGGGTCCAGAGGATGAGAAGAAGCATGACCTCGCGTGCCGTGATGAAACTGACCTACTGCCTGTCACCAAACCCCTAGTGAAGAAGCATGAACTTGCGTGCCATGATGAAACCGACCTACTACTTGTCACCAAACCCCTAGTGAAGAAGCATGACTTTGCGTGCCGTGATGAAACTGACCTACTGCCTGTCACTAAACCCCTAGTGAAGAAGCATGTCCTTGCGTGCCGTGATGAAACTGACCTACTGCCTGTCACTAAACCCCTAGTGAAGAAGCATGACCTTGCGTGCCGTGATGAAACTGACCTACTGCCTGTCACCAAACCCCTAGTGAAGATGCATGACCTTGCGTGCCGTGATGAAACTGACCTACTGCCTGTCACCAAACCCCTAGTGAAGATGCATGGCCTCACGTGCCGTGATGAAACTGACCTACTGCCTGTCATGGATGTGATGATTCATTGAATCGATGATATGTTCATGGGCTTAATGAGGTTCTTTTGACAAACAATGGGCGGTGGTGGGTAATCATGAGATGTAATGGGTTAGTAATGAATTAATGGGGATAGGTCAGATAATAAGCTGGTGTCAGCAACATAATTAGCAGATGCAGTTCAATAGTTCGCTGATGATGGACAAAATGAAGAACCTATTCATTTGAGGATTTCATGAACAGATGGGGCAGTGGATGCGCTGATCAATTGGGCAAATACTGAGCAGCAGATATGGATAAATAGCCAACAGATGTTGGATAGCCCATGAGTTGAGGAAAGGTTGGCTCATGAGCAGATGGTGGAACCAATAATTTCTTGATGATTTCAAACCACGAGCTGATTATTGGGGAATAATGAAGAAGGTAAGTCCCAATAAAGGAAGACATAATGAGCTGGTGATGAAACAAATAAGGAGCTGACGCCAGGGCCAATAAGGAGCTGATGATGAACCAAATAAGGAGCTGATGACACGGCCAACAATGAGCTGATGATGAACCAAATAAGGAGCGGATGACGGGGCCAATAATGAGCTGGTGATGAACCAAATAAGGAGCTAATGACAGGGCCAATAATGAGCTGATGATGAACCAAATAAGGAGCTGATGGCAGGGCCAACAATGAGCTGATGATGAACCAAATAAAGAGCTGATGCAGGGCTAATAATGAGCTGGTGATGAACCAAATAAGGAGCTGATGACAGGGCCAACAACGAGCTGATGATGTTGCAAATGAGCTCATGCCTGTGAGAAATGAATGGACTGATAGGGCAAATATCTACCGAACCCTACGGGGTGCTTATGTCTCTTATTAGGCATGTTTAGGGACATCTCACTCTGCTGTTGACAATGAATGTGCCCTGTCGTTTGAAAATGTCACTGGAATATTAGGTTGGTAAAGGCATTGTGGGAGACAGCAATTAATGCGAGCTCTTCTTGGGGCATGGGGCATGCTTAATGTGCACGGGGAAGCTGTGGTAACCAGAGCATCGTGTTTCACAACTGTGGTTGAGATCCTGGCGGGAAAGCGATGCACTGGGCGTCCCCCCCCTGTGCCTGCCGAGCTATTATGCTGCAATTCTCGCCTTCAGTCCTTCTGAAGCATTCCCTGTCCTCCCTTGTTATCCCTCATTACTTCTGGGCTCCATCAAGTGCCAGTTGCCATGGTGACAACCCGCTGCAGTGCCGGCAAATGGGCTGGCCATATGCTCTCCCCGGTGGCATGGTGTTATTAGTGATAATGAAATTCAGTGGGTTGTTGCCATGGAGACTGGGAATGATGGAGCCTGGGAGCAACACGCTCTGAGTTGCCTTCACTCCAGTGCTTCAGCTTCACAGTGGGGGGTGGGGGTGATGACTCCCCACCCCCTTTCCCTGCCCCGACCTGTGCCTGAGACATAAATGGGATGTCATCTCCTCAATTAATGAGCAATAACGTGACTCGCCAGAGTGCTGCCGATCTAGCCCTGACCCCCTTAATTCATGTCATTGAGTTGGCATGAGGCAGGGCCGTGCAATCCCAGGAAGAAAGGGGAATCCATCCAGTTGGCACTAGTCCATGATAGCAGCCCTAGTAAACTGGACATTATGGGAGTCCTATTACGGTAAACATCACAATCACTGCTCCTTGAGATTCACTGCGAAGAAGTGTATAACCACCAGTGGTAATTACTGTTTTATGTCAGATACACCACCCGCAATGTGCCTAATTGTTATATATTTTAATAAAAGTAAGAAATACCCCTGAGGGTTAAAATGTATCACTGGTGGTACTTTACATACTGCTAGTCATACCACACAGGAGTTTCAGGGACAGCGAAATACCCAAAGGCACTCGTCACCAACTCCCCGCCCCGCCCCACCCCCCCCAGATACTCGCCTGAAGGTTTAGGGATCCCACCTGACTTGATTTCCGGTAATAACTACCACCAGTTTGTGTCAATATTGTCTTCTATAGTGGCGGTAATGAATTTACCACCATCTGTAATGCACTTACCACCACTGGCACTTTCACTGCCGGCGGTGATTGGTTCGTTTCGTTCTCTAATGAGCAGCCTTGTATTTATTTATTGCCCAGCCCTCCGGTATCTGGGCGCTTGTCTTAAGACTGTGGTTACAGTTCATGCTTAGTTGTACAAGTCAATTAGGTCGTTTATACAAAACAGTAAAAGACAGTTACAAGGTTAAATTGTCATACAGCAATGCGTAGCGCCTGATACATAGCAGGTTGACAGGAGTGAGTACAGATAGGCAGAGAATCGTGTCAAGGACTCTTATGAGTAAGGAGGGTGCGGCATAGTGTCCCGTTTAGCTTTTTACGAAAGGACTGCAGTAAGGGATCCAACCTTAGTTCCTTATGCAGGGTGTTCCAGTAGCTAGAGCCACGTGCTCTTTGTCTTTTATACCAGGATGCAATTGTGAGTAAATGCCACCTGTCACAGTGATGCCACCTTTTCTGTAAAGGGGCCCATAGTGCCTCAGCCAGCAGGCAATGTGGGCAGAGGTGTCTAGTTTCTCCACTGGCACTGTGCAGACACTATGATGGAGACCCGTGCATTAGCCTCCCATAATGTCTTCAGACATGATGATGGAGGCCCATGCATTATCCTCCCAGAATGCCTTCACAAGGTAGAGGTGTCTAGTTTATCTCCACTGGCACTGTGCAGACACACTGAAGGGACCCGTGCATTATCCTCCCATAATGCCTTCAGACACAATGATGGAGACCCATGCTTTATCCTCCCATAATGTCTTCAGACATGATGATGGAGGCCCATGCATTATCCTCCCAGAATGCCTTCACAGGGTTTGGGTGTCATGATTTGGCATGAGGCTGAAGGCCGTCACGCAACTCCAAGACGCTATAAAAGGGCTGTCATTCACATTTTACTTAGGTATTTTTTTTTTATGACAATGTTAATAAAATATGTATATATTGGATTTAGGTGGGGGTTGCAACAATCAACTTCTTATGCCCTGCCCCCAATTTCCTTGTAATTAGGGTATATAGTGTGTCGCATATGTGATAAAAACGGAGGCCAATGCCCCACTGCCGATGCAATTATAAAATGGCTGTTCCTCACCAAAAAAGTTGTGCCACAAATCAGATCCAGTATCAAACTGATTATGTTATTCAAGTATCTCAACTCCCATAGGAGAGCCCATCTAATGACACGTGTTTCGGCATCCGTCGTGCCTCTTTCAAATCTGGGCATTCATTTTAATAGTACTTTGCATTACATAGATGCATGTTTTTCTTTCTCACGTCGTTTACTGCGCAATTCCTGGGTTAATCCCACCTTCAAAGATACAGTCTCTTATCTCTATGCGTCAGCCCTCCCTTATCATTCAGGTACTCGGTACTCTGACGCCACGCCCCTCCCTGGCCCATGTCGACTTCAGTGGGCTTAAGCAGGTGTCCAGCCTGTGAGGGTCTCTTCCCTACATCAGATCCCCACACTCTTTGCCTCAGCTGCCTTGGCCCCGACCACAGACGGGAAGGTTGTACTGCATGTGACGCACTCTCCTAACGTGCCCTAAAGAATAGACTAGCTAGGTGGAGGGAGTCTCTTCGAAAGGTTGTCTCCAGAGGACCTGAAATACTTCGTCAAACATCGATCAAGGCCCAAGGTAGGGATGCTCTTTTCCAGTGCACACCACAAGGGCAACACCTATCCAAGGAAACGCCAGAGCGGGAGGAACCTCTCAGGTCCTTTGACCAGCACGAGTACCGAGGCTAATTCAGCTACCGGCCACCAGGCCGAGGGGTCCATAGACTCTCCTGAAGACAGTGCTGAGGGACCGGAAGGTTCTTTTACCGGTTGTACACACGAGTGGCTATGCACTTGGACCCGCATTATGGCCGAGGGGGGGCGCCTACACACAGCACTACCGGTGACTCCGCCGAGGGCGACAGGCCTACCAGGTCTCGATGGGACTGGGGTCAACCAGGTAGGTGGCCTACAGCTTATCCATCAGCAGCGCAGGGCAGGTTCCCTCTGCAACCGACTAGACAGAATGTGCACCAGTCCCAGCATCCGCCCGCGATCCCATCAATATCACCTGCCACCCCACCGGTTCTTTGAAAAGTTCCTCACCCTCATGAAATCTCCTCAGATGGGGGCCATCCTCATGGATGCTATCAGGGACATGCTCCCTCCGGCCCTGCCGCCCGCGCCCATAGTCATTCCTCCTATGGCTCCAGCGCTGCAGGCCCCTGTGCAGCCATCTCTGCCTATGCCGGCTCCTTCGATTCTGACTCCATTGCCTCCCACAGTCCAGGCGGTTCTGTACCAGCCTTCGCTGCAGCCTCCGGCACTGGTCTCCACACCCCAGCCCTCGGCGCTCAGCACTCCTCCTCCCACGCCAGACCAACCGGATGCCCAGGTGGACACAGACGAGGAAGAAGATCCTGACACACCATCATCAGCCAAGGCCTTCCACGAACGACTTGCAGGTCTGGCTAGGTACCTGGGCCTTCCTCAGCCCGAAGTAGAACAACCAGAGGCAGGTGTGTTCGCCAAGGTCCTCACTCTACGCCCCTCGGCTAGGACTGGGATCCTGATGCAGAAGGACGTTGTCGCCTTGGCTAAAAAGGGGTGGCTCAACCCCCACTCGGTCCAGCCTGTCAATTGACGCCTGGACGCCAAGTACAGGCAAATCGAGGGGGATACACTCTTGATGTCGGCCCACTTTCAACCACACTCCTCAGTGATTTCTGCAGAGTCACTCTACTCAAAGCCTCAGTCGTCCTCTGCCACCTCTTCCTTGGCGCTGCTAGGCAATTAGGAGAAGATCTTGGAGGCGTATGGGAAGAAGCTTTATTCCAACGCTTGGCTGCATCTTCGTCAGGCGAATGCGGATGCCATGCTGGCAGCTGTTAACCACAGGCTTTGGCGGGAAATAGCCGACTTCCTTCCAGAACCTCTGCTGCAGAGCCAGTCACGTTTTAAGGCGGGACTGGCAGAGGCTAAAATGGTGGCACAAGATATCATGGAGTCCACCTTGGCCCACGACAACACCTCTGGCTGGGCCATCTGCATCGCCACGGACATGTGAAGGACGGCCTGGCTCTGGGCTACTAAATGCATATTGGACCTCCCGTTCGAGGGTAGAGACCTCTTTCACTCCACCACCGACGAAGAGCTAGATAAAAAGAACAGTTTGCAAACTGCAAAGTCTTTATCCTTACAAAGGCCACTCCCAAGGTGTACACCCAGTCACATCAACTCTGACAGTGGGCGGACGTTCGGAGTGTTCCGCGGCTTCCAAGAGCTGAGGCTCAGGCAGCTTGACGGTTTGCTGAGTCAACACCAGCGCAAACAACAAAATGGGGGGAGTAAGGGCTCTTTCCAGTTCCCCTCCTCCGCAACAGCCTTTGAGGGAAAGAAGGCATGACGCTTCCCTTCGGGTCCACGTCTCTCCGGTGGGGGGCAGGCATGCCCTTCATGTACAGTTCTGGCATCAGCATTTCGCTGACCCCTGCATCCACTCTAGTATCCGTGGGGTACCACCTACCAATCCCTTCCTCGCCTCCCTAATCCCATCTGCTCCCACTGATTGAGACAGCAACTCTGTTGGCGGAGATTCGGTCGCTCGTCGAGAGCCAGGCAGTGGAAGAAGTCCCAGTGAGGATTGAGATTCTATTACATGATTTTCGCCATACTGAAGAAGAACCAGGCTTGACTGAGAGTTGTGTTGGCCCTTTCCACCCTGAACCTCCCCCCCCCTCTTCAAAAATTCAAGATGGTGACGCCAGCACTCCTAGCGGAGACATTGTGCAAGGGGGACTGGATGTGCTCCCTGGATCTGAAGGACGCTTATCTCCACGTCCCGATGTGGCAGCCACATCACTCCTTTCTACAGTTCAGGATCATGGGCTGCCACTTCCCATACAAGGTGTTACCCTTCGGCCTCAACTCGGCTCCCAGGGTGTTTACCAGATTGATAAATGCAGTGGTGGCCCTACTCAGGGCCCAGGGCCACCACATCTACCCACACCTCGTCGACTGGCTCGTAAGGGCTACATCACCGGAGGCGGTGCACCACATGTCCTCCGCTCTTATGAGGACACTCCACGACCTATGATTTTCGCTCAACCTCAGGAAGTCTCAGCTGCAACCCACGCAGAGACGGACTTTCCTGGGCCTCATCTGGGACACGTACTCCGAGAGAGTTTTCTCCTCGGAGGACAAGATCACAGCCATCAAGTGTGCCACGGCTCACTTCCTTACCCGAGAGGTGACATCGGCCTGGTGGTACCAACACTTGCTGGGACTCAGGTCAGCGGTCCTGCTGGACATCCCCCACACAACACTCAAGATGAGTATATTACAGCTGCACTTGGAGGTCTGCTCCTCGTCCAACCCAATGGTCAAGAGGCATTTGACGGGCCTTGCCAGACTTTACCTACCCATCAAAAAACCACCCCTGTGTGGGCCCTCAATGTAGTGTTGGGTGCCTTGGCGCACAAGCCGTTCGAGCCAATGGTGTCTGCGGACATCAGGCTGGTCACCATTAAGACAGCCCTGCTAGTGGGCCTCACTACAGATCGCAGAGTCAGTGAGATCCAGGCTCTGTTGGCTTCAGAGCCATATACTACTTTTCACTAGTATACGGTAGTCTTGCGGACACACCCAGCGTTCCTACCAAAGGTACCCTCTGCTTTCCATCTAAATGAGGAAATAGTCCTACCTATGTTCTTTGCTGGCCTAAGGACGAGGCTCAGAGGGTCCTGCATTGTCTGGATGTCGACACGCTCTGAAATTCTGGTTGGACAGGACCAAGGGCTTCCGCAAGTCGGACGTGCTGTTTGGCACCTTCGGTGGGTCAAGGCCTGGGTATCAGGCATCAAAAGCCTCTATAGCACAGTGTTTGGTCTTGGCCATCAAGGAGGCCTATGAGGGGCAGCACAAACCACTTCCAGCTAACATGCACACCCATGCGGTCAGAGCTAAGGCCACGCCCATTGCTTTCCAACTGCAGGTTTAGAGTTAACAGGAATCTTTTGTGATTTTTTCCAAAACTTGGTATGATATGGTATTTATTTCACATAACATAAATAATAAGTATTTTTTTTTAAACTTTGTTTTATTGGCATTTTCATAATATAACAAAAGGCGCAAAACATTTTCACAAATTGTGCAAGTAACAAGCCCAAAAATCCCCCCCCCTCACCTTCCCCAAACGCACCCACCCCCCCCAAAAAGAAAAAACAAAAAAACTTAGTCCCCATAGAAACATTTTGCTGGGGAGCCGCTATGAAAGCTCCGAAAGTCTGGAGCTCTAGGAAGAGCGAGAGCGTTGACTACTTGAATGGCTGATGAACTACCATCGTCCCCCGGGCCGTGGGCCCTGTCCACTCCTTGTCCCCCCTGAGGATCAATGCACATCCCAGCCCCATGTCTGCTGTACCCCGTACCAGTTTGCTTGGAAAGAGCCCAAGTCATCATTGCCGTCAGTTTATCCATCAGGAACATATTCTTTTACC
Source organism: Ambystoma mexicanum (assembly GCF_040938575.1). Lineage (NCBI taxonomy): Eukaryota > Metazoa > Chordata > Amphibia > Caudata > Ambystomatidae > Ambystoma > Ambystoma mexicanum. The sequence goes on along the minus strand of NC_090938.1, from coordinate 105,448,978 downwards.
TTTTTTAGCCAGTCCTCCTTCGAAGGGGTCTCCAGGCTCTTCCATTTCTGGGCCAGTGCAACCCTTCCCGCCCTCAACATTGTCTCCCACATTCTAGGGTATCGGGGTATGTCCGTGTCCTCCGGGGGGAGGCCCAGCAGCATTGTCAGGGGGTTCTGGGGGAGAAGCTCTTCAGAAACTTCGGCGATCCAGCCCCTCACCTTCTCCCAGTATGCCTGAGCTTTCGGGCAGTGCCACCACATGTGCTCTCTCGTACCGACCTGGTCACATCCCCTTGGGCATGCGGGGGACACTCCCGTGTACATTTTAGCCAACTTCACTGGTTCTCTGTGCCACCCCTGTAGGATCTTGAAGTTGTGTTCCATGTCCGCCGTGAATAAGTTCCCATGTAAGGCTATTTTAAATATTCTCGACCAGGCGTCCTCCGAGATCTCATCCCCCGCTAAGTCATTCCAGAACGTGCGGAACCCCCTTCTCTCCCCTAAGTTAACCATGTTCAGTAGCTTGTACATCCCTGATACCGCACCCTTCCTGGAGGTTGCCGAGTCCAGGAGTTTCTCGAAGGGGGTCAGCTGTCTTTTCAGGTTCTGGCCCCAGGCCTGGTCACATAGGATTCCCTTCAGGCGGATGTATTCAAATATAGAGAGGGACCCCTGACCGAGGGCGTCCCTCAGTTCCTCATATGGCCGGAATTCTCCTTCCCTAAACATCTGCCCCGCCCACTCCATTCCCAAGTCGGACCACGACTGGGCGTTGCGGAACCCCCTGCTTCCCAGTTTGAGGGGGTGACCCCAGAGGGAAGACATCGGTTACGGCCACAATGTTAGGTGTGCAGTCTGGGGGCTTTCCCTCCAGATTGTCCAGAGAACTCCCAGGGTTGGGTGAGATTTGAGTCTGTTCGGGATAAACTTGCTAGAGGCCCACAGGAGGTCTCGAAACTTTAGTGGGTGAGCGTCCATGTCCTCCAGATATGACCAGTAAGTGCCCATCCCCTCTTTCATGTGTTCTAGGAGGACGCGCAGCTGGGCGGCCCGGAAATAAAGTTGAAAGTCTGGCAACCCAAACCCTCCCTCGGTAAGGTCAAGACCCTATTGGCGCTTCTCGGGGTCTTGCCCTGCCATATGAACTCCCGCACCGCATTCTGGAGGACTCTGAAGGTCCGGTCAGGGACTACAGATGGGAGGGCGGTGAAAAGATATAGTAGTTGCGGGAGAATGTTCATTTTCACAGCCGTCATGCGGTCGTACCAGGACAGGATCATTGACCTCCACCTCCTTAAATCTGCGGTGACTCCTGACACAACTGGGTCGTAGTTAGCAGGGGCTAGATTGGTTAAGTCCCGGGTGAGGAGGACTCCCATGTATCGAATGGAGCCTTCCCCACCGTTATTCCTTCCAGGCTGGCAAGAGGGTCCAAGCCCGGGTCCCGGGTTCTCATGGGGAGCAGGACTGATTTGGACGCATTGATCCTGAGACCAGAGAAAGGCTCAAAGGTAGTCATCAGGGAGAGGAGCGGGGGGAGCAAGGATCTCGGGTCTACCAAATAAGCCAGGATATCATCTGCGAACAGGGAAAGCTTAAATTCTACCTCCCCCTCTTAATCCCCTTAATCTCTGAGTGAGCTCTGACTGCTATGGTCAGGGGTTCCATGGAGAGGACATAGATTAGAGGGGAGAGTAGGCATCCCTGCCTTGTCCCCCGCGACAGGGGGAAGGGCTCCGACAACCCGCCATTGACTTGGACCCTGGCCCTAGGGGCCCTGTATAAAGCCGCCACCCAATCCCTGATGTGTGGACCAAAGCCCATTTTTTGGAGGGTAAGTTCCATGAATCTCCACTCCACCCTGTCGAACGCCTTTTCCGAATCTAGGGACAGGACGCTCGCGTCCAAATCTGACCTCTGGGCATAGTGCAACAGGTCTATAGTCTTCCGGATGTTGTCTGAGCCCTGTCTCCCCCTAATAAACCCCACCTGGTCGCCGTGGACCAGCTTCGGCAAGACCCCCTCCAACCGTCCCCCAAGCACCTTGGCCAGAATCTTCACATCAACATTCACAAGGGAGATGGGTCGGTAGGAGGAGCATTCCCTAGGGTCCCTGCCGTCCTTGGGGAGCACCACAATAATTGCCTCCATCATGGAGTCCGGAAGGGACCCCCCCCTCCAGCACCGCGTTGAACACTTTTACCAAGTGGGGGGAAAGGGTCGAGCGGAACCTTTTGTAAAAGTAGACCGAGTAACCGTCCCCGCCTGGGGAAGTGCCCACCTTCATCCCTCCAATCGCGCGCTCTACCTCATCCTCGGTCACAGGGCACTCCAACCCCTCCGCCATCTCCCTGGTCAGGGCTGGGATCTGGATTGAATTCAGGAACCCCACCATCTCCGCCTCCTCCCCATTATACTCAGACGAATATAGTTTCTCATAATATCGGCGGAAGGCTTCGCCAATGTGGGGCGTATCATAGCCTACCTTTCCCGCCTCGTTCCTAACCTCTTTCACTAATCGGCTTCTCTGCACCTCCCTCAGTTTCCAAGCCAGAATCCTATCCGCCCTGTCCCCTTTTTCATAGTACTTTTGTTTGACCAGTTGGAGACTCCTCTCCGTCTTGTGGAGAAGGAGATCCTTCAATTGGTGTCTATAGTCGTCCAGTGCGGTCACCTGATCGCGGTCTAGGGGAACCGTGGGAGGCCCCCAGGTTGGAGTGGGGCGATTTTCTCCCTGAGGTACCTTTCCTGGCCCTCCCTTTCCCTTTTTTTCTGGGCTCCCATTTTGATCAAGGTTCCCCGTAAGGTCGCCTTAAAGGCGTCCCAGAGGGTATGTAAACCCACCTCGTGATGGCCTCGAGGACCTCCTGGGCTAGGACTTCGTCCTTTAACAGGGAGTCGTTGCACTTCCATCTCCCTCTGCGTTCGTATAGACCTCCCCTTGCTATAGTGACTCGGACCAAGTCGTGGTCAGACCAGGGGACGGGGTCTACTCTGTGGCCCGAGGCAAATGGGTGTAGGGTCTCGTCCACCAGGATGTAGTCTATCCTGGAGAACGACGTGTGGATGGCTGAGTAATATGTAAAAGAGGGGGAGTCTGTTCTGGGGACGGGGATCGTGTCCATCAGGCCCATTTCTAGGTTGACTTTTTGAAAGGTGCGCGCCATGATCTCGTCCGCAGCCCTGGAGGACTGCGGACCTGCACGTTTCCTGTCCAGGATGGGGTCCAGAACCATGTTGAAGTCCCCCCCCACCACCACCGTGCAATGGATGAAGTACTTGAGTTTGTCCCCCACCTCCTCCCAGAATTGGGCTTGGCCTTCGTTTGGGGCATAGATGGCAGCTAGGGTCAGTGGGGCCCCCTGCAGGGACCCCCGCACCAGCAGTTAACGGCCCCCTGGGTCTTTCAGCGTGGCTTCATTCTCGAACCCCACATGTTTTGCTACTAGGATGGCGACCCCTCTCTTTTTGCACTTGTGGGATGCACTGTGAACCTCGCCAATTCCCCCTCCCCGCATTTTGGGCTCCTTACCCCTTGGCCAGTCCGTCTCTTGCACGAAGAGAAAATTCAGGTGTGCCCTTCTAAATTCCCTACAGACCAGGGACCTCTTGGTGGGGGTATTTAAGCCACGGACATTAAGTGAGCCCACCCCCAGGGTGGGCAGCCCGTCAGCCATGGTCACTATGTTCCTCTCTCTCGGTCAACTTCTTCCCTGCGCTCCTCCCCGTATGCTCTGTTGTATCAACTCTGTGTTCCCCTTTTCCCCCCGCCCCCTCCCCCCGGGTGGGCCTAAGACAAAACCCCAACTGCCCCCCTTCCCCGAACCGTAACTGAACTTCCCCAACTCCCGTGTTCCCCCCCAACCCCCGCCCCGGCGTCCAGCCAAGTAGTTCTGCCATCGCTGGCTTTTGGCTGAACCACCAGCCTGCCCACCTCGGCCAGGCAATCTGCATTAGAAGCTCATCTCCTTGAGCCCCCTAAGACCCCCGCGGCTGTGACCCCTCTGCGAACCCCACCTACTTGCAGGTCGTAGGGACGTTGATAGTAGTGTGTCCTCTGAATCTGCGTACCTCCGACCAGGGCACACCAGGGTGCCCCCGTGCTCAGTCCTCGGAGTCGTTACGTTCTCCTTCCTTTGATGGGGAGGGGGTGTTCATTTTCGTGAATTTCCTCGTGCCGGTGCGCTTTCTTCTCTCGCCGGACGGACCAGGGCCACCGGGTCTCCCGTGCTCCGGCCCCGATGGGCCCCTCCGGGGGTTTGTGTCCACTGTATATTCTTGTATGGCTCCCCTTATGTCCTCTTCCGTGATCAGGGTCGATCTTTGGCCCATGTATTCGAAAGTCAGGGAGAAGGGGTAGCCCCATCTGTAGCGCACTCCCTTTTCCTTAAGCACCTGTGTGAGAGGACGGCACATCCTACGCCTGGCCAGCGTGTAGGCGGAGAGATCTTGGTATATGGAGACTTGGGCATTGTTGTAGGTGATTTCCCTAGCCTTTCTGGCCTCCTCCAACACCTTCGTCTTCTCCGAGTAGTAGTGGAACCGGACCAGAATCGACCGGGGGGCCCCGGCCCTGCCCCCCGCCCTGTGCACCCTGTCGAATGTTAGCTCGGTTGTCATTTCCTCCGCGAACAAGAGAGTGATGATGTCTCGTACTGGTTGGGTGACCTCCCTCTCCGTTTCCCCCTCCATTTCGGGCACCCCAAAGATTCTGAGGTTGTTCCTCCTCTCCCTGTTTTCGAAATCATCCATCTGCCGGGCCCTTTCCTCGTCCCTCTTCTCCAGGGCCTCCAGCCTCATGCTATATTGTATGTCTTGGACTGCTGTAGAGGATTGGTTGGATTCGACCTGTATCAGCCTGTCCTCAATCTTATCCACCCTCTGGTCCATTTTTTCAAATTTCTGGGCAATGTCGGAGCGCATGTCCCTAATTTCCTGTAGGATCGAGGCGAAGCCCCTTTCCATTGCCGCCGAGGAGGGGGTGGCGTCCCCAGATTGGGCCATGGTCCCTTTGCGGTTTAGGCCTTTGTCACCTCTTGCAACCTCCTGGAAGCGGTATCTTTGTAAGGCTTCCCTCCAGCTCATGTGGTTCTTTCCTGTGTCCTGTCGTCTGGATCCCCGCGGCCCCGGCGGGGGGCGGTGGGGTCCCCTGCTGGCCAGTCCTTCCTTACTTGGGTTGTGCACTCCTTAGATGTCCCGAATGGGGTGACACAGTCCGGGGGGGCGGGCACACGCCCCACCTGTTCCCAGGCAGGGGCCTCACACCCTTTTCAAGCGCCTCGTGGTCTTCTGGGGCCTCCTCTGGTCTCCTTGAGGGGGGGAGGTGGTGGTTCAAGGGGGCCCGACCTTCCAGTCCAAGGGGGCCCTTCCCGCAGAGCCAAGGGGGGAAGGGACGTTGTGGCTCATGCCGCGAGTCCTGGGGGGGGTCACTTCTGGGCGGGCACACGCCCCACCAGCTGCTGGCGGGTGCCTCGCACCCTGGTCACCCCCGCTTCAGGCCGTGCTGTCTCTGGGGGTAGGTCCGGGGCCCCCGGTCCGTAGTCCACACCTTTGGTGTTCTTGCTCCTGGGGTTCCACCCCGCCCGGGCCGCTCACCTGTGGGGGGGCGAATCCCAGGCCTACCGGGGCTCCCCCAGCTCTGCTGCTCTGTGCTCCGGCGGGCCGCGAGCGCCCGCGATGATGTCTCCCGGGGGGGGGCGCCCCACTCCTTTCTCTCACTTCCGGGGGGGAGGACCCCGAGTCCCCGGGGGTGCCGCTCCAGGCCCCCGGATGCCGCCTCCTCCGCTGCCCTGGACTCTGGAGGCCCGTGAACACCCGCGATGCTGTCCCCCGGGGGGGGGGTGACCGCCCCGCCCGCTCCTTCTCCTCACTCCCGGGGGGGGCGGACGATGATTCCCTGAGGGCGCCGCTCCAGGCCCCCGGATGCCGCCTCCTCGCCGTGCGGGCAGTCCCGGCGCGCTATGCTCTGGTTCGGGCCGTGGGGGGAGGGGCGGAGAGGACCGACCCGCGGCCGTGTCCCCGAAGTCCCGGGGGCCCGGACCCCGACCGGGTCGCTCCCCGCACTCCGAGGGGGGGGGTTTGAAAGGGGGAGTGAGGGCTAGTCGGGCTGGGGTGCCGTGTGCGCCCGGGGAGAGACCGCCTCACTCGCAGTCCCGAGGCCGTTCCAGTCCTGCTGCGTCACCCGCCCAGGCGCCGCGGATTGCGAACTCCGGCTCCCTGGGGAGCTCAAGCTCCGCTCTTTCGCTCGTCGGGGGGGCAGGGGGGGGCCGAGTCGGTCTCCCGAGTTGAACTTGCGGGGGGGCCACGGGGGGGGGGCTCAATCCCCTCGGATTCCCGGGCTTCAGCGGGAGCTGTGCACTCAGGCAGCCATTGCCTGTGCGCCCCCTGGTGGCCTCTCCAAACAATAAGTATTTAATTACGCTTCTTTAACACGCTAAACATAGGCTCAACCTTTACAAAACTTTTCCCATCATTCATCATTCATACTTCACTCATACAAATCATCTTCATACGAACACAACTTCAAAAAATGGGTGATGATTATTCCCAAACAAACATTGGTTTGTAATATCAAGTCCAACACTCTTGTGTCTTGTAGATGTGAACCTCTGTGTTATTGTAGGGGGGTTTCTTTCTTGTCGTCTACACGTGTTTCAGTTGTAGTATAATATGGGCTGACAATGCTTGGCCCCAAAAGTTATAGCCAACCTTCCTCAGCGCGGGATGCAACAATCCAATCTGTCTTGCATCTTGATAGGATTCGTGAGCCTTTCAATCTAAAAGAATTACAGAGTAAATATACTAATTAACATCTCTCCTTTGAAACCTGTTATCTTAATATTTTTTAACAATTAACCTCTATAGCTATACAACATTCTCTATCTGCTGTTTTTTCAAAACTCGCCTCCACTGTATGTTCAGCGGGCGGTGGTCTTGAAAACTTGGATGAATCCCTGCTTCGGGTAAGTTCTTCACTCAATGTGGACCCAATAGGTATGTGTATGCCTAATAGTGAAAGAATCACAAAACATACCCCATTACATGATAAAAAATAAAACACAGAAATGGTTTCAAGATATAACTCTCTGATTTGTGGTAATTACTTTTTTATATAGATGCAGAGAACTACTCCTTTGCACTTTTCTTTAAGCCAAATCAAGGTAAATTTCTTGGTGCGGTCCAAACTAACATTTCGGTAGTTGTCTTTGTGTGGATAGATGGATTAATCACACAGGTAGGATCCCAGGGAATGTATTGCCCTGTGGAGGGGGAGACAAAGAAGCACAGAGGGCTGCGCTATGGGCTACCAATTGCATAGTCCCTATAGTATGGATGGAGGGAGCCGCAATACTCACATCAGCAGTATTCTAGTTGTACACATCAGCGTATGTGGTGTCCCATTGGCTCTCACTAGCCATGGATGTCTACGTCAGAGAGAGATGCTATGTTCTACAATTGGATTCATTGTTTTTAAGTAAAGTTTTAATCTTTAATAGTGTTTTTGCTTTTTGTCTGCTTGGTCTATTAGTGCTGAATAGAAAGGTTTCTTGGCTGTTAGCTGAGCAGCCTTTTATTGGATAATGCACCTATGAAGCGCATCTATTGGATAATGCACCTATGAAGCACATCTATTGGATAATGCACCTATGAAGCGCATCTATTGGATAATGCACCTATGAAGCGCATCTATTGGATAATGCACCTATGAAGCGCATCTATTGGATAATGCACCTATGAAGCGCATCTGATCTTCCTGGGAATATCATGAACACCATTTACATTCTCAGATGCGCTTTCTGGATTTTCTTTTTGCAAGATATGGGGTTCATCAGGCTGCTTGTTGTTTTGCATCCCCTCTTTATTTAAAGTCGGTCATGCAATAGGGTAAACCTAGGACTTTAGAAAAAACCTTAGCACATTCTTTCCAATATGACCTGACATGTGCGCCCAACATCTGGATTCCCCCAGGCAGTGATAAGCGAGACTTGTGCAGCTAATGCATTAATAACAAGTGGGTGAAGTTGTCTTTTCATATGTTTAGCAGACAGTTGAGGGTGTTTTTCTACTTGAGAATGCAATAACAGCAGGAAAGGAATCGCCAGATGGTCGGTTAGTGGCAGCAGTTATTTGTTTTGTGGAAAACATTAAAGCTAGCATGTGTCCCCCAAAGTGTGTATGTGATGTAACGTTTTTTAAGATTAAGCGGGTCTAAATTACTAAGAAGTCTGGCTGTTATAGGAAGATGTATGTCTTCTGCCTAAATATTAAAGGCTCAGAGAAGAATAAGGGTGGGATCTACTACCAGCAGATCAGCAATAATGTCCTGAATGAATTCTGTGAAAGAAGCTGCAGAGCTGGAAGGAAGCTATACCATTATAAAATCAAATACATTGCACAGATCAATCCTACATTTTATGGACATTGGCTCACACATGGGTGAGGTCGTAATAGTTTTGGAAAGAGCCTCTGTAGGGCTACAATGAAACCTTAACTCACTTGACTTCATAAGCCTTACTTTAACAGAATCATGGATGTGAACAACCTAATATTTAAAGTGAGTGTTGTGAGGAAGTAGGGATGTCATTTCACCAAAATGCCAGGGGTAGCGGAAGTGACATCACACAACCCTTGACCTCTGATGACATCACAGAAAGTTATGTCATTTGGCCCCATCCCAAAGGGACATCACGGGAGTCGATGGAACACAACCTTTCACACCTTGACAAAACAGGAAATAGCATCACATAGTATTGTTACTAAGTACACTACGAAAACAATGGTTACAATATCACTATAATGTGATATACATTTGATGCAAGAATGGATCACCATATGTATCTTTAATATCGGTGTGTATAGGCCCATAATACCAAATTACTGTGAATGCAAGCAGACGTCCAAGGCCAAATGATAATGATGTGTTATAATGTATCACTTATGCTTAAGCACTTTATACATAACAAATATACCTACAATATCACCCAACCTGTGTTGGTACTCATTTTCATTTATCAACTTCAGAAGGATGAAAGGCTGTTTCGACCAAGAGTTGAGGTGTTTAAGAACAGACTAAATCAGTGACTCACCCCCTCAAGTGTGCCTGAAATAAACCTTTAATGAGTCTAGCAATTATTGTATAGAATTCTAGAAAGAAAGAAAAATGGATTATTCCTATTCTTTCTTATTTAGGGTCACTGCTGAAAGTGTTACACTTGCGGAACCCCCTGTTTTTTTAAGAGGCCGGAGCAAGAAATCCAGTCACTCCAGAAACAAAGAGCCACGTGACACTGGCCACAGCCCAGGTAGCAAGGGAGTCAACCGGGGTCGCAACTGGGTCGCAACTGCGACCCTTGGCGACCTCCAAATGACAACCCTGTGAGGAATGGTGTAATGTGAGTGAGCTAAATTTTAAGTTGAAGTGTGAGAACTTTGTTTGTAATGGATAAATACTTAATTTGTACTCTTTGATTCTTGATACTGGGATTCCCAGTGTTTGTGGATTTCACCTTTTTTCACTGATTTCCTCTTTTTTGTGCATAGCCCTTGTGCTAAATTGTATTACAGATGTTTTTTGAGCATATCATTGCAAGCATATTTTTGTTCGTCATTCTGTGCTCTTAAATAGGATTTAATGCAAGGCGTGTTGTGTTTGTCTATTGCGCTGAATAGTATTATAGGTGTGTTATGCTGAACCTTTGCTATGCTTTGCTATTGGTTGAAGTGTGTGGTTGTGTGCTGTGCCTATTCTGTACGGCTATTGTAGTGAATTGTGTTCGGCACCTGTTATTCAAAGCTTTATTTATTTTATTGGGCTTTTGTAAGGTGCTTATACATCATGAAATTGTGTTTTAAAGCACCCACACAGCAAAGAGAAGGGAACAAGGGAAAGCAAGAGAATGGAATAAGGGAATAGTGATGAGCAAAATACAAAAGTGCTCCTACTAGGCCTTGTGAGCATTCGGAGAGTGCAAGTGCAGAGAGAGCAGGGACCAGGGATTGGGTCAGTGCTCGAGGTTCCACAGAGGGGGGAGAGTGCAAGAGAGCCAGTTGTAAGGCAACAGGTAAGTGCCAGGTAGTAACCACTTGGTGGAAGAGGGGTCACCAGCCAATACAATAAGTACAGGCCTGTCAGACATAACAGGCCAGTTGGTGCCCAAAGGCAAGAGCAGGGGGAGGGTGGATGCTGCCAGCGATTGGACAGAAGGCCAGGCCCCGGAAAGACACATAATGGCACAGGCCACCAGTCACAGCAACTGTGGGTTTAAGCATGGGAGGTAGAGAGGGAAGGAGGAGGAGAAGAGGGAGGTCTTGAGGTGCTTGCAGACCTTGAGATCTGGCTCAAGGCCGAGAAAGGAGGAGGCTGTTCCAGAGGAGGGAGCCAGCCGAGGATAGATAATTTCCACCCACTCTCGCTAAGAGAAGTGCTTGACAAGCAGAGAGTTGGAGCCGGAAGATTGGGGGGATATGAAAGGAGAGTATTTGCTGAGAGCAAGTTGCAGATAGCATGGTCCCTGACCCAAGACAGCCTTATGGATGATGCAGAGGCATTTAAATTCGATCCTTGTAGCAACCAGGAGCCAGAGAGAGTTTAGGACTGGAGCGATACGGTCCCTGGACTTGAGTTGAAGGATAAGTCTTGCAGCCCTATTCTGGATTAGCTGGAGGGGTGGAGAGAAGAAGGTAGATTGAGGAAGAGGCTGGGGCAATAGTCCAGCCTAGAGAGTACCAGAGCTCTGGAGACATTTAGCTTCTGGGGAAAAGTGAAGAAGGGAGGATGCCACTGAGGAGGTGGAGTTGGAAATGGGCCTTCTTGGCAATGTCCAAGATGTGAGGAATGAAAGAGGAGTCGGAGATAACGCCAGGTTTCTGGTTTCAGCGAAGGGTGGGGGGAGGCAATAGAGGGTGGCCAGAGTGAAGGGAGGAAAAAGGGAATAGGAGTCTGGATAGTAAGAATATCAGTCTTGCTGGCATTGAGACAGAGATCATTGGAGGTGGATCAAGATTGGAAGGCAGGCAGGAAATCAGGAATGACAAAGCATTGGATAAGATGCAGGGGTAGTCTTAAGAAGAGTTGGGTGTCATCTGCAGACCACTGGAAGTGCAAGGAGAAAGTGGAGATAAGGTGAGCAAGATGGGAGAGATAGATGTTAAAGAGCCAAGGTGAAAGGATAGAGCCCTGGGGAACCCCACAGGTAGAGGTAGAAAAGGGTGAGGAGAAAGAACCCTTGATAACCTGGGAAAGAGGTCAGTCAGTCCAGTGCCTGGTCTGAGATACCAAGGGTATCATGGAGCCACTTTATGAGGATGGAGTGGTTGACCATGTCAAAAGAAGAGGAGAGATTGAGTAGAATGAGAACAGCAGGTGAGTTGGAGTCAAGAGATGCAAGCAATTCTTCACAGTTGTTAAGTAGAGCATTTTCCGTGACTCTGGATGCTCAAAATCCAGATTGATGGTTGTGCAGGAAACCAGTAAGCTCACTATGATGGGTCAGTTGGGAGAAGGCCAACTTCTCCAGAAGCTTCCAAGGAAAGGAGGGATAGATATGAGGTGGCAGTTAGCTGGACACAATGGGTCAGGAGACGCTGTTACGCTTGGTGACAGATTTCAGATGGATCCTCATGACAGGGGGCAATAATTTTGAGAGTGTTAGTGATAGGGAGATGGAGATTTTTGAGAGCGGACTCAATAATTGAGTCAGTAGTGGGAGGAGGAGGGGAGATGAAGGTGGAAGGAAATGCAGCAACTGACACTTGTTTCATTGGATGGATGTCAGCAATCAAGGCTGGCAGAGCTGGGAGAGGTTCAGCCAGAGGACCGAGAGGTCCCATGTGGGGGGATAGGAGGGAGTGGTCAGACCTGGAGAGAGGGGTGGAGAGTGGGGAAGAAAGCAAAAGATCAGTATGGATGAAGGCATCAAGAGTGTTTACAGCCGAGTGGGTAGGACCATAGGTGAGAATAGAGGGGGAGAGAGGCGCAGAGGTCACAGAAGAGAGTGGAGGCCGTGACTGAAGAATCAAGTTGTATGTTAAAGATGAGGAGAAATCTGCCCATTCTGAAAGAAAAGAGGAGATAGGGTCCGGGGGCCTATAGATAGTAGAAATGGTCAGAGAGGCGGTAGGAGAGATGCCAAGCTTGCAGACCGGGCTTTGCAAGGAGGAATTGGACTGGGTGGGTATGAGGGAAGACTAGACCCACTCAGGGAAGATCAAGGCTACTCCACAGCCAGTCTGGTTGGGACGTGGCTTCGAGTTGATCTTGTAGCCATCAGGAAGAAGGGGTCAAAAGCAGTGACTGAGTTGGCATTGAACCACGTTACTGTAAGATCGAGGACAACGAGATCAAAGTCTTCAAAGAGGAGGCAGATGTTGGAAGAATCTTTGATAACGGGTGAGCATTAAGTGTGGTAAAGTGAAGCCCGTCACCACCCTTGAAGGTTTTCCAAGGTGGGGTTCAGAGGCCTAGTACACCCATCAGAGATGGTGAAGGACATGCTAAGAGAGAGGAATGAGGGATAGCAGGAAGAAAGTTGAGAGGTGGCAGGCGTCGGTCAAAAAGGAGGAGATTGGGTCGAGGAACCTGGGCCAGGATAGTGCCATTGTGGAAGACATTAATGATGCACCTTGAGGATGAGAAGCCTGACAAGAGAGCGTTGCATATAGTGCCACCATTAATGGGTGTGGAAGAGGAGAGGGAGAGAGTGGAGATCAGAGGTATAGTCCAAAGGTCTGGAGAGAGGACAGAAAAGAGGATGTCAGTGATACTTTGTCTGGAAGTGGCGCTAGCATAGGTGTCTGTGATAGGTAAGCCAGGATTAGAGGAAAGGAGACCTTTCTTGAACTTCTTTCTTAGAGACTTTGTGAGAGAAGGAGGATAGTGTCACAACCCTCGCCTAAAATCCCTCTGGCAAACACATTGGCCGGGTGGAGTCAGGACTCGGGCGTCTAGAGCCTGGCATCCTCTTCAAAAGCCCTCATGGGGCCAGTCCTGGCGCCTATGGCACCAGGCTCATACTCTATGAATAAACAATGTGCTTGGGAACTACTTTATTATTGTCAGCCAACATGGGGGCATCCACATAGCTTGGTTCTTAAGAACCAAGCTATGCGGTCTAGTGTTTTGGGTGTGGTAGCCTGGGGACTACTTTTCCTGGACTATTTTATTGGGGCTATTTAAACCACACCCGAGCAAGACAACACACTTCGCGTTACTTTGCATCTTTCAACGTGACGCTCACCGTGTCCAGCTATTCCCTCGAACCTCTGAGAAGCAGAACCTGCACGGACACAATAGGGACCTCATTAGCAGCAGCATCTCACCTGCAGTCTTCATCTTTAAACACTCGCAGCTACTGAGAACAGCTTCCTTGAATCTGCACACCTCCCGGACAGAACAACCTGAAAGAGGAAGATAGAGGTAACATTAAAGAAAGCAGTAGAGACATTTACAAATTACGAACTGCTCAAAAGTCTTACCTGGCTGGTCGACTCTCGGCTGGCACCACTCCAGACATTCCACTCGCGCTGAAGAACACCGCGACCTACAAGGAAGGAAAACACAGGTTAGCAAAGGCAAGACTTCGCAGCGCTGCGCATAGCGCTTACTTACCGCATCATAGCGCTCTTAATGCGCCAAAATTTACCAGCGGGGTTCAACCAAGCCAGTTCGCCTCGCTGAAGCTCCGCATACCTAAGGGAGAAAAAAGAGACATTTTAAACAAAGAAAGGCATGCAGGATAGCAACAAAACTAAAGAACAGCAATAAGAACTACCTGAACAATATCAAATGGGCCGGCGTCAGTGAAGTAACTGGACCGCACTCGCCCATGAAAGACAACGCGCCCCTGCAAAGAAGGCAGGGCAGAGAGCACGCCTAATTCTACCACAAGGTGAGGGAGGGCGCCAGAGGGACTGAAATCATATGGGGGTCCAGGGAGGATACTTACCCCAGTCGGTCAATCTTGAACACAGTCCTCCTGTATTTTCAGGCAGAACCTTCCCCGCAGACCACATCAGGCCAAAGCTGAGAAGCATACCAGCGAGTAACCTGGCTGGATGGCGTCACTGTGTATACCAGGTGAGCGTAACAGATAGGTAATAGAATAGCAGTTAGAGTAAATAGAAGCGATGGAAAGAACCATACAGGCGGTAGAGAGCGGAGTAATGGGATAAGTGGAGATAGAGCACAGGCACGAGCGACTCACCAGGTGGCCTAGTAGCCAAAAGTAGTGCATAATTTAAAAAAACACACCTGTATATGAAGTTCCCAAAAGAGCACTAAAAAACACAAAAATGGAGATTGCAGCAATTTAACAAGCACACCTGGATATGAAATTGCCAAAAGAGCACTAAAAAGCACAAAAAGGTAGTTGCAGCAATTTAAAAAAGCACACTGAAGTTTGAATTTGCCAAAGGCACTATGGAGGACAAAGATGTTTAAGTCACTCATAGGGAGGAAGAAAAGGTTAGGCGCACGTAGGCATCAGAAAGTAGGCTGTAAGTGAGAAGTACAGGGATTAGCCATGTGAAGTGGGCCAGGATGAGGAGACAGGTAGCAGTCAGGCTGTGCAACAGTGGAAACAGGAGTCAGCATGTAGTCGGACGGAAGGTTTTAGTCCAGGGAAAGGTGGTCTGGCTCGCTTAGCGGTACTGAAAGCAGGCACATTGTTCCAAGATCCAGGGTGGGTGGAAAAGCTTTTTGTGCAGTGTGGGTTTGAAAGATGCAGGAGTGGCAGTAAGACGGGGGCTCCGTCCAGCTCCATACAGGGGCCTTAGAAGTGGGCCTTTGTGCTGGGGGCTGGCTTTCTCACCTGGCGGCTATTGGCAGACCCAGAGTTGAGCCTCACAACCAATCAGGCGAGTGAAGTGCAACCTCGGATGCACTGCAGTGCCCATGATGAGGGTGGCCATTTGTCCAATCGGAAAACTTTGCTGTTAACCAATATAAATCCCCATGTGCATTTAAGAAGTCCTGCGGGCAAAAGGCATTACAGTTACCAGAAAATCCGGACGGTGGTATTGTTGTTAGTCACATTCCAAGAATAATAATCTGATCCCATTATTTTTGTTGGTCATGTTGTGTTCATGGTATGGGTTTGTATGAGGCCTGCTATGGTGATTTGGATTACATAGGTGTAATTCTGAGCCTATTGTTGATGCCTTGATCCCTTCTTTTCTCTTAACTAGTGACTTTCCTCACTTTGACAGATCTGATCATAATATGCACCGGTTCAATGTAAGGGCTAGGTATATGCTAAACATTTGGAAAGTTGAAGCAGACATAGCGAACTATGCATGCCGAAAGAGTGCTTATTGTGCATCTAGGAAGAACTCAATGCAAAAAAACATCAGTTGAAATGTTGCCATATTCACATGAGTGTTTCGCATCTTTGGAAGAAGGTTCGGAAATTTGGTAAACAGTCATGGATGAGGTCAAAAGTTACATAGGAAAACATTTTCATTTTCCTGTGCAAAGTGTCATGTAACATCTGGTGTGAACAAATATTGAGTATTTCCCATGAACAAAGTCCACGATGCTACAAATTAAACTTTTATCTGTACCATACTACTACCTATCTTGGATCTGAAACAAGGTGTATAACGTAAAAGGATATACAAAGAAGCTCAAAGAGCTAGAACAGTTCTGTAACATCTTTACAAAATAAAATGCAATGCATCAAATAAATAGGTAAGACTTTGGAGGGGCCGATGCACAGTAACATCTTCTACAATTTGCATCCAGTCCTCACAGGATGCGCAAAAGTAGAAAAAGGGTCAATTATAGATGTATTAGCAGCATCGTAGGCTCAATGAATCAGAACAGTTCTACAGTATCTTTACAATATAAAGATTCAGTGCATGAGGTGGGCACCTGATATGTAAAATTCCAAAATAGACAATACAATATTCGAGAAAAAAAAGAAAAAAAAAATATATATATATAAAACAACTTTGTTAACGGGACGTTATGGTTAAGTTGCGCAACTAAAAACCTATGAAATTCAGTGAAAAAACTTTGTTAAAGGGATGTTATGGTTCCAAGTAAAATCTTTCTAGATATGTCAGGAAAGGAAAAAAGGGGGAGTCAGACATGTGTTGTCATCAGTGATGTCATCAATGACATTTGTGATGTCATCTTTGATGTCCTGGGTGTTAGGCTTAGCAGTGCACGGTGGTGGCGCGAGTTATGGTTGCTTAGCTTACCATAACTGGCGAATTTCAGGGGTTTTTCGGTTTTACTTGGAACCATAACGTCCCTTTAACAAAGTTTTTTCACTGAATTTCATAGGTTTTTAGTAGCGCAAGTTAACCATAAACTCCCTTTAACAAACTTTTTTCATTAGCACACAGACAATATACAAAGATGGAGTGTAAAAAGCAAATTCTCAGGGATGGCTTTACACAGAATGTTGCAAAGTAAGAATTTATGCTTGTTCACAGTGAAGGTCAACTACATCCATTTTTTGCTCGCGGGGCGGAGTGGCCCACGACTCGCACTATAAGGTTCTATTGTTTTTTGACCTTGACAGACAGGGATCGTGCCAAAAGACTTCTTTTGAAGGAGGGGTGCAAAAAAGTAAGAGACGATAAAGATGAAATTTCTGAAACTAAACCGCTTTTATATATTATATCACTATGAGAAAGATCGTTGGCACAGATGGAGTCGTATTTAGGGACTGCATTACGCATAGACAATGGAAAATGCCAATATAATGTAAGTAACCCTTTAGATTATTTTATACCGGAATATAATAACAATAGCGTGGCGTTAAAGCCCGGTTAAGTTGTACTTGTTCGTTCAATGTGGCATATTGTTTTGTACCGTGCACTATCACCGCCGAAGTGGTCCCCTGGTGCTCAGACGGCTCTGAAAAAGGCAGAGGAGAGAGGGTGTGTTGGTGGGAATAAGTTAACATACTCAGTTGCACTATCCTTGCTAGCAAATAGTTTCACGCCCTAATAAATAAAATGAATATTTTTAATGAAGATCGGCTCGTGAGACTAATTTATGTTTTTAAAACGGGTACATCCTTCCCTACTGTCAATGCCACGATTTTCAGACCCCGGCCGACGGATTTTTTAACTGCCAGGTGCAGCTACTTCTAAACAACTTCATGACCCTCACCATTTTATGGGACAATCGCCAAGGACCAATATGCCCTTACACGGTACTAGCGGCTAGAAGCAACATACAAACCATTATGGTGGTCTAATGCCTCATTGTTGGAACAGCCTTCCGATTATCAGTGCGACCACAGTGCTTCTTTTATCATAAACCAACACCATGTGTACCGCAAAGGAACAGCGCATGACTGAAGATGAACTTTTGCTGATCGACAGCAAAGACAAATGCAAATCGCTGAATATTCTCTAAACATTTGATGTCAAATAAAAGTACTTTACGAAATGTACAATCTTGCTGTTTGCTTTTAAATCACAGTTTCATATTCTGAATTGTGGTGTGCTGTCTTGTGAGATGATCTGTGTTGTTTTCCGGGTTCTGTGTAAAGTCGCGTAGGACTGGAGACGACTGGGCGCGTTTGGCTACGCACCCTGTAACGTCACGGAGAGAGACGGGGAATATGAATGCTTTGATAATGTCAGGCTTAGGGGCGGGAGATATGATTTAGTGTCGGAAAAGCAGGTCAGCCAGGTCGATGGGGCAAGTGATAGGATTATCACATAATGTCGGCGCACAGCAGCCTGATTTATCGTTTGTTTAGTGGACAAAAAGTCGGGTAAGGCCCATAGGAAATGGTAATGTCAACGGACATAAGGAGGGTTCTTAGAACACTTTCAACCTGACAACGAACAATACGAACAGCGTTCTCAGAACACCCCCATTTTGTTTAATTGCAAACATTACCTCCACGTCCACTCTTCCTCGTCCCAGTACTTACTTCATGAGGCCCTGCCTCCGACACAGGACCTTTTTCTATTTCTTTAAATTCCTATGACTCCTCCACCACATCCACATCACTCAGTTTCATATTACCAAGCCGGAGCATGGGACCTTCCCCGCAGGGAGGGTGAGGAGGGTCGTCAGTACTGTGACGAGGAAGAGTAGGACTAGGAGACATACTCCGTCCTCAGAACACTCCACCATTTAGTTTATATAGAAAATTTCAGAACAGCCTTGTTGTCCGCAGACAAATCGAACACAACAAAAGTGTCTAGCACATAAAAAAACAGAACATTGAACCTATCTCATACTCCCCCACCCTCCCCAAACACTCTTACACACCAACACACTACTCTAAATACAATTTTTAATCCAAGTTTCACTGCGCTGTCCGCGGTCGTCGGCGAATGCAAGATGGCGGGCGCCACAGAAAATCTGACGCGCTTCACGCACCAGCCGTCCAATCAGCGAACACGTCGCATGTCCGTGGACATCACGCAAGCCGCTCGGCCAATCAGGGCACTGTCCGCGGAGCGAACCGTGAAGTCCGTCCGCGGAGCGAACAGAGATATCACTAATTTTTTTGCCTTACATTTTGGTCATTTTAAAAAAAACTGCTGGACGGATTGACACCAAATTTGCAAAAGCACGCTTTCGGGACCAAGCCCCCGCTCCTGCCGCAAATTTGGTGTAAATCCATCCAACGGTTTGGGTTGTAGGCGTGCGCAAAGTTTTTTTCCATTATGTCTATGGGGAAAAAACAAAAGTTTTGGGACCCCCCCTATAACTTTGCCCCTCCTGGACCAAACCTCCCCAAACTTTGCAAACATTTCAGAGTGGGCCATATACTTTTTTTGCAAAGTTTGGTGAGGATTCGTCCAGAGGGAGCGAAGTTATAAGCCACCGAAAAAATACTCTTCCTATGGAAACACCAATTTAACCATAACAACATGGACGCTACTGCGTCCATGTAATATATCTTGAGACTGTTTTTTCTTAACAGTCCGAGTGAGAGGCACTCCCTCGTTCTTTGAGAAATCATCAGGAAATCAGTTTTCTTTTGGAAAAAATGTCCTCTTTATTATGCAGACCATGCACAGCACATGACTGTCAATAAAAACCACCTAAAATGTGGTGCTCCATAATGTATGACTCCAATTGACGCGTTTCGCAGTTACCTCACCGCTTGTTCACTACAAGTGATCCACACAATCAACACAGTTTAAAAACACCCCATGTGACAGGAAGTTTGCCATAGAAAGAAGACTGAGTGGCCCAGGGCTTTCGGATTGGCCATCTTAGAATGGGTTCAACAATTCAATATTTGTACATGTTACATTTTCATTTAAAACCCACTTTACATTTGAAAAAATTAATAATATTCTTTCCATTTAAAATCAATTAGCATAAAAACACAAAACAGAAAAAAGAGCAACGTGCAATCAGTTCTTTAAAGTGCCTAGTGCATTCCCCAACTTTATATGTTTTGGGTAAATAGCCAGTCCTCACAGGATGCGCACTAGTTGCAAAAAGTGCATTCATAAATCTATTAGCAGCATCATGAAGTGCAAAGAGCAAAACAGTGCATGTGTGATTGTGTGAGTAATAGTTTGGCAGTCAATTTGGTAGCAATGTTAGGTTATTTATTATCGCCACTTAAAGTAATGCAATTTGTGTTGCCAAATCCACCAGCTTTTAGTGTTTTTACTTTTATACACCAAGCCTGGTGAATATAATTTGCTACAAAGAATACACAATTATATCATTTCAAGACCTGAACAACAGGATAGCTTGACTCGTTCGGCATATTCCATGTGCATTGCAGATTGTCTTCAGATATTTATTCCTAGCCACGTGGTAACCCTGGGAGAAAAAAGAAAATGGGCTATTGATTCCCTTGCTGAACCACACACCAAACATAAGTCATTTCCAGTCGTATCCCACTTTCTAGTACGATATGCCAAGTTCAGTTGACCTAGCCTAAATTTCATGTAAAGGCTACATGCAATGGGTGGGGGGGCTTTCAACCATATCAAGATATTTTTCAAACCCAAGGTCTTCTTACTGGCTAAATGTGACTCCTATAGCCAGCCCACTACATACATAGACCAATTTAATCTCTGTAGACTCCCGTGAGATTCTCTTAACTTTTTTCACATCAACCTTCGCGATGCTCAGGGGGTTATGCCATAGGTCTTCCAAGTTCGTTTCCAACACATTTTTTTAACATGTTTGAACCAAGGCAGTGATCTACCACCCTCGATGCCCAACGTGTATGTTAGTGTCTTGAGTTCAGGGGTAATCCACAATCGAAACCGATAAACTACCTGCCTAAGAATGGCATCACAATGAATTAGCCTGAGAGCCAGTTCTAGATAAACTGAACTACTTGGACACGCTGTTGGCAACCCAAGCAACCGTTTGAGAAAACCGCTTACAGCCGAGCCAAATTTAAGGCTTGTTGAATGTCCCCAGATCTCCGTCCCATAGAAGGCTGCAGATTTGGCCTGAGCAGCATACATTATGAGGGCTGGCAAGATGGCACCCCGGTCATGATCAAGAAAAAACCTCCATATTGCCCCACCCCATATTTTTTCAATGTTGTGCTGAATTTGTGTATCTGTGAGGTCCAACTAACTTGGTCATTAAATCTTACCCCCACAGGTAGTCATCGTGAGCTTATGGCCCTGTCATGATGCCTACCTCCAAGGAGCCAGGTCCGACCCAGCAACCCCAGAGGCAGGCATCATTTCCCCCAGGGGAGTGCCAGCGGGCCCAAGCTGGGGCCCTTTGGACTCAGTCCTGGCGCCTTAGGCGCCAGGCTCATAAAGCTCGACATGTGTTCAAGTGTTTTAATGTGCACTTACCTGATGCAGACCATGCTGCCACATCCAGGCCCTCTTGAGGCCTGAATAGGAACTACTTTACCTGTGGGACTACTTTCCACCCGGGTGTGGTCGGGGAAGGATACATACCTGATCGGAGGAAGGATACACACTTGGAACTTCTTCCAAAGCTATTTAAACCACACCCGATCAGCAACTCACGCTTCGCGTTGTTCTGCTCCTCGCAGCTGGACGCTCACCGTGTCAGCCCCTGCATCTGGACTTCAGCCACACCTGTCAGCATCCTGGGTCACCTGCAAAGGGAGACAAGAGACCGACCAGCTAATCTGCACCACGGAGACATCACCGACGATCCTGAAAGGGAAGACATCATTTTTAAAAGCATTTCATTACGATCGCTGCAGCGCTGCATTTCACTCACCTTTCCTGGGTTCCTCCATCTTCAGCAGCGATCATCCGGATAAACAGCCACTTCCCAGAGCCTAGAAAAAAAGACAAGAATAAGAGGTGAGAGAAGGAAGGGAATAGGAAAAGCTCAGTTTCCTTCTAAGACTTACCTGTTGGGTCATTCCCATTTCATTTCGGGTCTTGCTGCTTCCAAGCAGGACCCCGGCCCCTATGGGGAAAAAAGACAAAGACATTAGATGAGCGAATGCAAAAACATTACCTGAGCGCTCATCTAGGACTTACCAGATCTTTACTGGAACTGCACGTTTCACTTCGGGTCGGCGCCATATCTCCGGCATTCCGAATCCCGGCCCCTATGTGGAAAAGACATCAACATCAGCGCTTTGTTGCAAGAAGTCTCCAAAGGAATCTTCATTCATCACCTGAAAAAAGACAATGGGCCTCATCACGACCCAGGCGGTAAGTTACCGCCTGGGCCGTGACTTTACCACCATGGCGTAAACTACGTTTACGCCATGGTGGTTGGCGGACTTACCGCCCCATTCCGACCTTGGCGGGGCGGTAAGTCCCCAATCCCCATTTACCCTTCCCCATTCCCATTTTTGCCCCATAGGGCATAATGGGAGTGGGAAAGGCGTTAATTACGCCACCGTAAATTACGGTGGCGTAATTAACTCCATGGTCCCTTAGCGCCATGGATTTTAACACCTGCTAAAAGCAGGTGTTAAATTCGCCATGGCGTTACGGGACCTCGTACTCAGGCGGTAAGGGTCGGCGCTGTTTACGCCTGGGTCGTAATGAGGCCCAATGAACATTATTATTTAAAGCTTGAACTTTTGAACTTGCAACAGAACTTTTACAGCGCCTTACCAGTATAATCAAGCTTACCTGAACTCCCATCCAACCTCAATCCAGTGAAGTAACTGGGTTCAACGCGCCCCTGCGTCAGAAGCAGGATGGAGAGCTCGTCCTTTCAGACCCTAAGGTGAGACTTCACGGGGAATCGTGGAAGGGTATCGTGGAGGGTTGGAAGAAAGTGGGAGGTTTGAGCATAACTCAGTCAGTAGGTAATACTCCCTTTTCACGCACAGGGGAATATTCCTGCGAGCCGGAGAAGCCAGAGTAGAGGGCCCTTCCTGTCCATCTTCAGAGTCCTGCGCTTCACCATTGAAGAAGCATCAGCACTCGAAGCCAGACCTGCGCCTCCGTGGGAATCAGGTGAGCGTTACAGGCCCTTGGAACGTGCATCTGTTACTGGATGGGATTACACCAGAATAATTCTGAGCCCAAATAACCGGACAAACTCAGGAAGATGGCAAGTTACTGTTTTATTAACAATTATCTAAACATGGATAGGATTCATCCTCTGCACACTCATTCTCTTCAGAGTAGATAGCTGACCTCCATTTCTAGGATCATGACTTTAGGCCAGACAGCCTCACCACGCAGCTTCAGCAACCTGTTATTCTACTGCAACACAGCTTTTTATCCCCCCTTCATGGTTTCTGGCTTATTTATTTCATGATACCAGTTTATATACAATGGTGGTGTCGCCTGCTTTCTATTCACTACTCATAGCTAGCTATAAGATGACATGGTCTACCTTGCGTTTCAGTGTCTGTTCATTTATTGAACTTCTGTTTTCTGCAGCACTTTGTTAATGTGTAATGTTCTTCTTTTGCACTTTGATAGTCCACTCAATTCTTTACTTCGTCATTTGTCCTCTAGGATCCATACATCGTCTTCATTCAGTATCTCGGGATATCATGCACACTTTCCTATGACGTCATCATTTAATTTCCTTAACTCTTTCTCATATTCCTTCAGGGACTTCCTCCTGTAGGCTGTCATCACCTCGATGGGGAATTCAATAGGGTTGGTTCAATGGATATCTCCTTACAAATACTTGCTGCAGTATTGGTACGATAGCTGGTGTCAGACAAGGCATGGTCTCATGTCTCCAATACAAAGGAGGTAGGGGGCAGGATCTCCTGCATATGTATACATCTGCTCCTCTACATTCCCCCCTCTGGTCGAGTACTCAACCACCTCCTCAAGTTTTCCTGCGTCCTTGTATCTTCTCTTGAAGAAGGGTTTATTGGGTATCCATATCTTCATCACCCCCCACCCCCCTTTTAGGGTGCCTGCTTTTTTAATGTGTTCATCCACACTTCCGGGCATGTAATTGCACTCTTTGTTTGGGGTACAGAAGACCCAGCGTACCACGTAATTCTTAGGATCCTTTGGATACCAGAATTGTATTCCTTCAGGTGCCACAATAATTGTTTTTATGTAATCTCTGATGGCACTAACGGACATCGCATTGTCTTCTGGTTCATCCTTTGTGCCAATCATGATCTTCATTACCAATGCTTTCTTTGCCGTTTTCTGTCATTGTCCAATTACTATCCTTATGATACAGAATCCAAACATTATTATCACCAATATCGCTCCAAGGAATTTGAATAAATTTGCCATTCAATAAGGAATCCATGAAAACAGAAGTGAAAACCAACTGTCATCTCCAATGGCATGTCTCATCCTTCATTTTTATGTGTAGCTCTGTCAACATCGGTGTGGCATCCGTCAAAGTCCTGTTCTCGCCGTCATGAGATGGTATGAATGTACAACATGATAGCCCGATCTTGGCGCAAACACCTCCTCCCATTGCTGCAATCATGTCGTTGACATATCTATTCTGGAGGGTCATCAACCTTATGGCCCTCAGCTCTTCTTTTATGGCGTTAAATCCTTTTATATTGGCATTGATTGTTTGCCACAGCTCCCACCTGGTGATCTGCAGCCATTTGGCTTTTGCAGTTGTTTGAATTCCAGGCATGAACATAGATGTCAATATCACTGCAGTCTTGCTGAACAGTTTGTGCTCGTCAGGAATATCTTCATAAGCTTTTAGTGATTTTTGTGAGAAATAATTCCCTCTCTTCATCCGCTGGAGTTCTAGTGACCTTCTTTTTCTCAGGTACTCGTCCCCTTTTGGAAATCCTTCAATCTTTAGGTCACTCTGTGGAATCACCGATGCTGGAACATGGATATAAACCAAGGAGAACACTCCACCCCGATTCCTGTGCAGTTTCATATATGCTCTAGAGCCACAGGCCGAATATCAATCCATTAAGACAGCCATCCTCATCATTCTTTCTTCCTCAGCAGATGAGCTGCACACAACATCATTCCATTTTACCATCCTTCGGCCGTACTCGCTCGTCCATAGATCAGCAGCCGTGAACGTTCCCAGCATCCAGGCCTTCCAGTCTTTTCCGTCATGTCAGAGCAAATCGTCCTCTTAATTTCTTAATTTCTTCAACAATCACCTGGTCTTGTCCTGCAGAAGGATACACCAGCATCTTATCTGTCCATCCAGCCTCTTTTTCCATTTGTGCTGTATTGATATATTCATCTTGGTATGGAAATAACTGTCTTGACCTCCATCGCAAGGTTGCCCAGTTCCCTTGAAACTGTCTTCTAGTAGTACATTCTGCTAGATGACCGAGGCACTTTGCATCTTGCCCTAACAGCTCTTTTGAAATTGTCAGGGATGGCACTCTAATACGAGTGGCACAAGACACCCAGAAGAGTTTGGGTGTTGAAATAAAGTGGACAGATAGGAACACACACCGCGGAAAGGAAAGGGAGTGAAGAGTAGGGAAGAGTAGCAAGGGAAAAGGTATAGAGTGAATACCCTCTTGGGGTGTATGCAGAATAGGAAAAGAGTATTCCACGAACCTTGGAAATACTCTAGCCTTCTGCACAGTTTGCTATAACAGAGTCCCACGCTGTTTGCTCATAACTTGGAACAGCAGCTATGGGTGTCTGTGATATAGAAACGAGACAAGGGAAGGGGCAGAGGTTGACTGATGGGAACCAGCAGACAAGCTCTGTACAAAGGGTCTACAAACAGTACAAGAGAAGATACAACAGACAAATCCAGGAAAGGAGATGATAGCAAACTAGCAGAAGGATAGGAAGGGAAAGTCGAGTAACAGGATATGATAGCAGAGGACAGAAAGGTAGGTGGAGCGCTCAGAGGAGCAGGAAGGCAATGAGTAAGCCCACAAGAGTGGGACGGTAAGGTAGAAATATCAGAGGAAAAGGGCTTAGGGCAACAGAGTAAAGCAGACTGCACGGCAAGGATCCCAGAAGGGCCGGGCAGTAAGGAGTGAACCCTGAGGGGCAGGGCCGCCGAATGTAGAAAGTTGCAGAGGGCTGTAGAGGGCTACTAGGCCGAGGACCCAGCGGGGAAAAAGGTAGGGGGTAGGCGGCGGAGCGTGATAAGCCGCAAGTAAGAAGCCCAGAGGACAAGGGCTGTTGGCAGCCGGAGAAAGGTAGGCTGTAGAGCAGGGAGCCCAGAGGACAAGGGCTACGGCAGCCGGAGTGAGGAAGGCTGCAGAGCAGGGAGCCCAGAGGACAAGGGCAAAGGCAGCCGGAGAGAGGCAGGCTGCAGAGCAGGGAGCCCAGAGGACAAGGGCAAAGGCAGCCGGAGAGAGGCAGGCTGCTGAGCAGGGAGCCCTGAGGACAAGGGCTAAGGCAGCCGGTTTGAGATAGGCTGCAAGCAGGGAGCCCAGAGGACAAGGCAAAGGCAGCCGGAGAGAGGCAGGCTGCTGAGCAGGGAGCCCTGAGGACAAGGGCTAAGGCAGCCGGTGTGAGATAGGCTGCAAGCAGGGAGCCCTGAGGACAAGGGCAAAGGCTGGAAAGCAGCAGAGCGTGATCCGCTGCAATGTGGAGAGCCCGGCAGGGCAAGGGCGGAGACTGGAAGGCAGCAGAGCGTGATCCGCTGCAATGTGGAGAGCCCGGCAGGGCAAGGGCGGAGACTGGAAGGCAGCAGAGCGTGATCAGCTGCAGTGTGGAGAGCCCAGAGGAGCAGGGCTGAGAGGCAGGGAGCCTGGAAGGCTATGACTGGAGGCAGCAGGGTGGAGCAAGCAACAAGGCAGGGAGCCCAAAAGGCTAGGGCTGTAGGCAGCAGGGTGTAACAAGCTGTAAGGCAGGGTCCAAGCAGGAATGAGGATAAACAGCATACAAGGATCCGAAGACACTCGTGAAAGGTGGAGGAAGGACTCTCAATGCAAGAGGCTGAGCCACTGCAGACAGCAGCCTTATATACTGCCTAGCCCAGCACAGAGGCAGGCCAATTGGTTTGACCTGGCGGATCACACCTGCAGGCAATCGGCCACCTCCCTTTCTGTTCCTGGGCTGGTGGAAGCAGGACCAGACTCTAAGGCTTCTGGGGGGTGTAGTTCCATGGACATCCAATAGGAACGGCCAGGAAACAATGCTTGCGGCCAGGTGCATTATGGTATGCGTAGTTAGTTGACAATAATCATTAAGTAGCAAAGTCCAAATGGAGCAAAAATGGATGTGCCCATGGCGCATGCATGATAGAAATGAAGGTTCTTACTGTACCCGAGGCATAGAGGATGAGAGAGCAGACATAGCAATTCTCATCAGATGCTCTCTCCCCCACCTTTCTCATGTGTTGGTACCACTTATTATTCTCCAGGTTAGCTGAATTATCAAGATAGGTATTTATCCCCTGGTTATCTTCTTCTGCATACCTCTTATGTCGCCTGACATGTCCAAAGAGTTCAAAGAAATTATCATAATTTGTACTCATACTAGGAAAAATAACAGGTGTTGTTTTTCAATTGGACCATTAAGATAATAGAGACTTCGAAATGTAAGATACAGAAAGAAAAAGAAAATAAATAGGAATATATATTAGACATAGAAGTCTAGAAAAACATTTGGTGCGCCATATCAATACTCATTGAACTTGCTCTCTATAACCACATCATTTTCTTCACAAATCATTTTAATACAGGTGTCAATTTACATTCGTAGTTGCACAGTCTGCTCAGATATTGCAACCAGACGCCATTCTAATTACTGGGCAGTTTTTTGGTTCATGAAGAAAGGTGTGTGAATATTGACGTCTCTCCTAACAGGAACAAGGTATGACTGAAATATAACCACAAAAATAGCAACTACAAGTCGATGTGTGTCACTGTCAACGGTCATCATATATTATCCTTGAAACAGATATGCTCCTAAAAACGAATCTGGGTATTGATCTCTCTTCCAATTTCTAATCTGGAACTGAAGTTTAGGCATAGTTCTGATGCAGTTTTTATCTTTTCAAAGAATGTCTAGAAAGTGCGTTTTAGCCTCTGGAATTCTCTGCAAGTCCATGCACTTCCTGCTAAACATTTTTACGGTGTCCACTGAATTCCAGTCCAAAAGAAATGTGTGCTAACCACGCGCTGTTTTATCATCCTTCTTCTTGTTCATCGATTGAGTCTGCACATGCAGAAATTCTTGGCCTTGTCTTGCTTCTTGGTCAACAGGTGCTGGAGGTGGGGTCTCGCCTTTGTAGATCTTCACTTCTCCTAAATGTAACCAAGCTCTTCTTCCAGCCACCCTAAATGTAGTAGGGGAAACTTCTTCTACACAAAAAGGACCATTAAACCTAGGTTTGTGCCATATACGGGTAAAGTTCTTTATAAGCACTTGGTCTCCAACATATAACTTTGGTGGTGGCAATAATTCACTCGGATTGGTGACTGGGCTGTCCTCTTCCATGTTCCTTGGCCCCTTCCTTTGATGCTTGACTTGATCTACAACAAAGGAAACACTGGTAGTCATACATGTCAAATAATCGTGCATTTCATCACTTAGAGCCTGAACTACACTCTGGGCATCACTTCTGACTCTAGATGGGGGCGTAAGAGGTGTCCTCATGCAACACCCTGTCACGAACTCATGGGTCATAAGATGGGGGTCTGAACCTGGCTGATTTTGAAAGGCATATGACGCTAGGGGTAGGCAATATAGCCATCCCTTTTTCAAAGTTAATCTGATCTTGGCTACCCTCTCTTTTAGGAGGCCGTTGAGTCCCTCACATATCCCATTTGCTTGTGGATGATAAGCAGAAGAAAATGTACATTTTATACTCCATAGAAGTCCTATTTGTTCAAATAGCTCATTGACAAAATGTGGCCCATTATCGGACCTCAGTACGTCACACACCCCCCATCTTTGAAATACTTTGCACACTCAAAACTTTGCTGCGCAAGTGGCATCAGGGTGTGTACAAGGAAGGGCTTCGATCCATCCAGAGAAGGGATACCCCACCACTAATAGATACCTGTACCCATTACATGTCTGCTGCCTATCAATGTAGTGGATATGTAAATGCTGAAATGGGCCATTTGGATGGGGTATTACTCCTCTGATTGTTCTCAGTGTAGGCCCAGCTGTAAATGTCTGACACGATGCAATTCATAATGAACTGTGCCATGTGTTCCAATAGATTGGGAACAAACCCTTCTTCTGCAATGGTGACAGCAAGACTTTTTCAGGTTATATGCGCAGGGTAATGCAACTGCTCGAGTTTGATTTTCAGCAATCCCTCTGGCATCACTGGCTTTCCATTGCTGTCCTGTCTCTATTGTACTTCTGTGGGGAATAAAGAATACCCCCTACATTTACATAGCTGCTGCTCTTCTTGTGGGGCTCTACCCTGACTCTCTATTGACAGCATATTAAACCCTTTCTGTACTAGCATATTTCTATTCAATATTTCCTTGCCATTCTCAGTATCAAAACTCAAAATTTCAGAAGAACACACAACCGTTTTGGCTTCCAAATCTGCATCTTTGTTTCAGCGAGAGATAAAGTCTGTTTATTTATTTGGATTTGTATAGCGCATATCTGCCCAGGGGCATCATGGCACTGAAAGTAGGCTTACTTGGTACATAGGTTACAGCAGGTAGATAGTAGACAGTGTTACATTCAAGGCATTAAATTAGGTACAGTAAGTTTGTGAGGACAACTCCTAGATGAATACAGTTGTAGCATTCAGTGGTAAGGGAGGAGGGTGGCAAGGGTTAGTTGAAGAGGGTGGTTTTGAGTAGTCTGCGGAATGCATGGTATGATTTTTCATTCCTTAGTGCAGTGCAGAGTGCGTTCCAATTTTTGAGTGCTAGGTGTTGGAAGCTGGATCCTCCGGATTTACTTCTTTTGAATGTGGGTACATATGTCTGATTGGTCAGGTGCGACCTGGTGGGTCTGGTGGATGTACTGCGGGTGATCCTTTCGGAGAGGTAGGGCGGAGCATCAGAGGAGAGGCATCTGTGAGTGATGGCCATGGACTTGAAGAGGATACGTTCTTTTATTGGTAACCAATGGGCCTCTTTTCTGGCTTGGGAGATGTGTTCCCTTTTTGGGATACTCAGGGCTGCTCTCAGGGCATTGTTCTGAGTGACCTGCATTTTTTTTAGGTTTTTTGTAGATGTGCCCAGGAAGAGGGCATTGCAGAAGTCCAATTTGGTGCCTACTGTGTCTCTGGCTATTGACATGCAGTTTTTTGTGGCGAGGAAGGGTTTCACAGCATAGATTACCTTAGTGGTAAGCGCAGCGGTGGAGGCTATAGCATTAACCTGCCGTGCCATGTATAGTGTGGAGTCAAGGTATACTCCTAGAGTTTTTACTGTGGAGGAGACTGTGATAGTGGAGTTATTAATATTTAATGATTTGTATTACGGCGGGTGCTTAACGTTTCTTTGGTGCCAACTAGGAGGATCTCTGTTTTGTCCCCGTTTAGGCAGAGGCTGTTGGCTGCCATCCAGGTTTGGATGGCTGTGTAGATCTTAGTTAGTGCCACGGCAACTTGTTCATAGAGGCCTGTGAGGGGTAATAGGACTTGCGTATCGTCCGCATAGTTAGTGTAGGCTATGTGACGATGATCCAGATCATTGAATAGTGGGAGAGTGAAGATGTTGTATAGGGTGGGGGCAGTGCAGGAGCCTTGTGGGACTCCACAGTGGATTGTGGTGCGGGTGGCGTTTGCTGAATCAGAGAGAACTTTCATGAGTCGACCCTCAAGGAAGGATGTGACCCAGGAGATGGCTTCTGGAGAGAAGTGAGCTTCGTTTTTGAGATGCGTGCCTAGAATGTCATGGTTGACCAGATCAAAGGCTGCAGATAAGTCTAGCAAGAGCAGGAGTGCTGGCTTGCCTTTGTCCATAATGTCCTTTAATTGAATTTTTACATCTAGTTGGGCCGATTCAATCCCGTATCCAAGGCGAAAGCCTGATTGTCTTTTCCCTAGGATGCGGTTTTCTTCAAAGTATTGCTGGATTTGGGTGTAGGCCACCTTGTCCAGAATCTTGAGCAAGCAGGGAACGTTAGTGATAGGTCTATAGTTGCTGGTGTTTTCAGGATATAAGGTAGGTTTTTTGAGAAGAGGGCGCTCCCAAGCTTCTTTTGAGCTGCCTGGGACTGAGTTAGAGTTGAAAGATGCATTAATGAAGGTTCTGAGAAACAGTGCAAGTGTTTCTACGCAGTCTTTAACTAGTTTAGTGGGGCAGGCATCTCCTTTACAGCTGGAGGGTTTGATTTTGTTAACAATATCAATTACCTCTGTTACAATTGTCTCAGTCACTGTTTCAGTATGAGAGGCTGATAGGATGTGGTGAGTGAGATTTTTGTGGTGGGCTATGATTTTTTTTGAAGGAGCTCAATTTTGTTTAGAAGGGCGGGTTGTATGGTGTTGCACCATGCTTGATCCTTAGTAATCTCTTGAGACTTAGTGGCCGGTGTGGATAGTTCCTTAAGGATGGCAAAGAGCTCTTTGGATTCTGAGCTGGCATTGGAGATTCTGTCATTATAGGATGCAGATTTAGCTGAGATGATGGCTTTTTTGTATTGCGTAGCCAGTGATTTATATGTGGATAAAGAGGGCGTGCTGGGAGAGCTTTGCCATATATTAAAATCTTTGCGTTTTTTGGTTCGTAGTTCTTTTAGTTCTGCTGAGAACCAAGTGTTGGAGTGTTTGGTATTTTTAGATTTTTCTTTTGGAGAGGGGCGATGATGTCTATGGCGGAGCTTATGGTGCATTTATAGATGTCCGCCAGTGTGGCTGGGTCTAAGGTGGCAGTGGGGTTGGTAGCGAGGGTGTCTAAATAGGGAGCGATCCTTTCTTTAGTAAGATTTTTGGCGCTTCTGGCCATGGCTGGAGGTGTTGGACTGGGTTTTTTGCTGAGGTAGTGGGGGTGGGGATGTGGAAGTGAATGAGGGAATGGTCTGACCAAGGGGTGGTTGTAATGGAGCTAATGCCAATGCCATAGCTGTGGTCAGCTATCCAGTCAAGTGTGCGTCCTTTGCAGTGAGTGGGGGAGTGTATTCTTTTCTCAAAGCCCAGTTCTTGGAGTACTTGTGCCAATGCTGTGGAAGGTCTATCTTTCTGGTCATGGAGTCGCAGGTTGAAGTCTCCTAGAAGGATAGTTTTGGTAGTTGTTTTTAGGTTACCAGCTAGAAGGTGAGTGAGGTTGTCCTGGAAGTCCGACATAGGGCCTGGTGGACGGTATACTAGGTTAATGGTGATGGTGGTGTTAGGGGAAAGTGAGACCTTGGCAGTGAGAGAGTCGATGTTCTCTCCGAGTTCGGGGGGGAATGTCTTATTTCTAAGTGATCCTTGACTATAAGGGCTACTCCCCCTACTGTGGTTAGTGTTCTATCTTGTCTAAGGATGGAGAATCCTGGTGGGATAGCTAATGAGATGGCCGGGCCAGCAGCATGTTGGAGCCAGGTTTCAGTGATGGATAAGATGTCAAGGTCGAGGTTGGTTAAGAGGCCATGGATTTCAGTGGCGTGAGCAGGGAGGGATCTGACATTGATCAGTGCACATTGTAGGTTAAGGGTGGCATTGGGGTTGAGATCACATTTTTTATTTTAGCTGCTTTCATAGTGGTTGGAGGCAGGTTTTGTTTTGGGTGTGTGGTGGCTAGTTGGATTTTAAAGCGGTCTGTGCCTTGTTGGTTTTCATGGTTGGCTTGTAATGTTTTAGGCGAGTATCTGGAGCGGAGACCAAGTGTTTGGTTTCTTGAGCTAGTAGTTCTAGGACGTGTCACGTGGGTGATCGGTTTAGGTTTTATGGGTTTGGTGGAGAATGATGAAAGGAAGAGAGTAGGAGGGATGAGTGCTGAGGGTGGGGGTGCAGTGATGGACATAATGCAAGGTGCGGTGCACAGGAACTGCAGTGGTTAGTATAGGAACTGTGTGGCAGCAGTCAGTAGTGGATATAAGGTGGCAGAGTGGTAGAGTCAGGCACGGGATTGGCTTCAATCAATTGTTTAGAATGCGCTGCACGTTTTATGACTGCTATGTCTGCTGTGAATTGTAGTGCCTTAATGAGCCCGTCCAATAAAGACGCATGTTGCACAGGAGTGCCTTCTGCATGGAAATAACCCCTACTTTTCCAGTGTGACAGACCTGCGTGTACGGTTGACGTCACATAGGCTGAGTCACTGTACACTGTCAATTCCTGACCTTCGTGTTTGTCGAGCGCAACAATAAGCGCTACCAATTCTGCCACTTGTGCTGAAAAATTAGACGGTCATATTGCATTCGCCACTACCTCAAATTCACCATTTAATCTGTGTCTTACAACCGCAGAGGCTGAATGCCTCTCCCCACTAGTTTGGTAATTTTTGTTTGAAGAACCATCAATAAAGGGTTTGTCCCCTTCTGCTGGAGCATTTTCTTTCACACAGGGTAGATCATCAAAAAATTCAACATAATTTGAGCAGTCATGCACATGATCACCTTCTCCTACAGGTTCAGCTACAAACGTGACTGGATTCACTATTTTATACCTCACTACCTTAATTGCAGGATTAGAGATCATCACCTCAGATGCAGATGCTCTTTGTGATGTCAATGTACCCTTGGGATTCTCTAAAATGGCAAATAAGGCGTGCTTCATGTAGAGAGTCATGGAACAGCCCATGGTAATACTTGTGGACTTCTCAATTGCTAATGCTACAGCAACCGAAGATTGTTCGCATTGAAGATGTCCTCTCGTGAATCCCAATGTAGTTCGCCAAAGGTTTATACCCTAACTTTGTTCTTTGTGTGAGTACTGCTGTCATTATTGACCCATTGGCGTGTGAAAATAAATAAAATTATTCTCTATAATTGGGAATTCCTAAAACAGGAGCTGTACAGATTGCTTTTTTTAATTCCTCAAATCCTTCCTCTGTTTCTTCAGTCCATTCTATCTTTTCCCTACCAACGTGTGCCTTCTTAAATGCTTGCAAACACGGTTTTGTATATCTGCTGTAGTCAAACACCCAGGCCCTGAAATAATTGCATACGCCCAGAAACTGCTGCTTTTGCCTTACTGTATTTGGCTTTGGTGTCTTCATGATATCCTCAGCTCTTTCAGGTGTCACTTTCTTTCCTTCATGTGAAATGACCTGGCCTATGTACAACACCTATTTCCGACAAAACTGTAATTTCTCCTTGTCTACCTTGTATCCCATGTCTGCCAATATAGTCATTAACTGAGTCTTGTCTATATTCATCCTTTGTTTCTCTGCAGATTAATATGTCATCTACGCACTGAATTACCACACTCTTGAGTTCAATGTTGCCTAGATCCATCTGTAGGACCCTGTTAAAGATTGACGGGTACAATCGAATATGTTTTAGTCTCTTTTATCTAAATGTAAAGGAAGTAAGGTCTTGTGAGTCTTTATGCAACAGGATCGAGGAAAAACACATTTTTCAAATCGATCACCGTGAAATACTTAGCTTCAACTGGGATGCTACACAATTTTGTCGCAGGATTCGGAACTCATGGAAACTCGCCTTCAACAATCTGATTAAGAGGACGCAAGTCCTGAATAAATCCCCATGACCCCCCTTTAGATTTTTTAATCGAATACACTGCAGTATTGCACAGGGATTCCCATGGCACTAGGATTCGCTCATTCATCAGCGCTGAAATAGTCTTAAATATGCCAACATCAGCTTCTGAAGACATAGGGTACTGTTTTGCTCATGGTAAGATTGATCCTGGCTTGAGTTTTATTTTAACCTCTCCTATTCCCTTCAATAGGCCTACATCATATGGGCCTGTAGTCCAAAGGACACTTGGCAACTTTTCTAGGTCTTCCTGAAAGAACGCTGGTGTTGCCGCATTAGTGCCTTTTGCTGTGAGACGTCCCTTTTCTCAATTCTTATCGAATATGTAATGGTTATAAAAACACTACCTCATCATCTCTGGACATATCTTCATCTGTTATGTCAGTCAATCTGTATCCCTCCTCAAGAGCTATCACTGTCCTCTATGCTCTTCCTTCGTCATCTACTCCTTCAAGCAGTGCTATTTCTCCTCGTACTATAGCTGCTTCCAATTCTATAGGAATAGTCTGACCTTCTTCCTCTTCTATAGGTACGTGTGGTCTGAATAAGAACTCATCAGGTATCCTCACAATCTTCCCTACTAATCCAGGTAGCCATGTTAATAAAATGATCACCCCATACATGAAGATTTCTGGATCTACCGGGACTCTTGGTAGAGCCACCTGCCCTGTAAATGCCAGTATAAACTCTCCTATGTTGAAATAGTATATTCCTGGAATGGACCACACTATTCCTTGATCAGTGAATGAAATCGTCATGTTAAGTTTTTTCATTAAATCTCTATCCAAATGTAAACTGGCGTGTGTCACGAATATAACAAGGGGATAGCCTTGTCACATTCCCCTATAGAAACAGGTAATTCATCAGTAAAAGGAACTGTCATGATCACTGCTTCCAAGGAGCCAAGCCCAACGTCCTTGGAAGCAGGCCCCTAATCCTAAGCCTAGGCACCAGCCGGTCCCTGCTGGGACCTTTTGGACCTTGTCCTGGCGCCGGTGGCACCAGGCTCATCAAAGCCATCGGTCCCGGCACTGGAAGCGCCGGGCTCATAATATGTGTGAAGATGCTTGGGTGGACTTACCTGCAGCAGACCATGCTGCTTACTTACCAGCTACATAGGAATCCTCTGTAAGCCGGAACTATTTTCTTACCTGGGTGGGGCAAGCTCCACGCCCTGGATACAACACTGGAACTCTTCTGGAACAGGAACTCTTTTCTTACCTAGGCGGGGCCGTGGAGGAAGACGCCTCATCACTCCTAGGCTATTTAAACCACACCCGATTGATGAAACGTGCTTCGCGTTATTCGGCATCTGCAGCAGAACGCTCACCGAGTCTGTTCCAGCTTTTCTTCTTCCGATCCTGTACCTGCAAGAACAATACTTACCATTCCAGTATCCAGTCTTCAGCAGCGCCTGTAAAAGACAAGAAACAACAGGTTAGCACGACGACTTCACATGCAACGCATTCCTTACCTGGTCCATCGGCAGCGACCATTTCTTCACGCTGCACCTCCGCCTGTGGAGACAAAAGCATAGTTATTACTTACCGGCAATCCGCGAATTCCGGATGTTTTCAACACTGCAACCCAGCATCTGAAAGACAAAAGAAGAGACAATAGACAGGTATTTACTTACGCCCATCGCGCTCTCCACAATAGAGCGCCTGCAACTACTCCGGCGTTTTCCAGCACCTCTTCAGCACAAACTCACAGCTGTGAAGGAAAGAGACAGTTAAAGCGCTTGCATTTACTCACGCAGTTCCAAGCGCTTCTTTCCAAGGCTCTGGCTCCAGCTTTGGCTCTCTTCATTCCATCTTCTAACGCTAGAGCCCTGCAAAACAAATAGAAGAAAGCATTATTCCGAGCCCTGTTCAATACTTACGTGTCCACGCACCTAAAGACTATATGGACTAAAAGGTGTCCGGAAACTCACCGCTCGTGCTGTTAACGGCGGTTGCGATCCTCTGATGTTAAGAGGCCTACGTTTCACCCAGTGAAGGAACTGGCAGCGGCACCCTGCACCAGACGCAGATGACGAGCCCAGCATTCACCTATCTAAGGTGAGCACGTTGACCTGGGGGCTCTACGGAGAAGCTTAGACGAGAGAGAGAGAGAGAGAGAGAAGGACACTCAATTGCCCAGATCTTTAACCCCATATATTCTTTCATCTGCAGAAATCTCACCCTTCGAGTTCGACACACAGTGCGAAGAGGTTCAGCCCCAGAAGCCAATCGAGTCCTGCACATCACTTTTCGAGTCACAGACTCCTTCCTGCCTAGACCAGCGCCTCCGTGGGAATCAGGTGAGCGTTACAGGAACTAAATTCATAGCTCCAGAGAACCCTTGAGCATTCATGGCAATACCTGACATTGGATATCTCCCCTCTTTATACAAGAGTGAGTCACCTCAGTGTGTATGTCACGACTGTGCCACTGGCGCACCAATTGGCACCCATCATGGACTATCTGGGACTCATTAATCTCCGTAATACTCCGTGGACAACACCTATTCATATTATTGTCTTTACTTTCTGTTTGAAAGGCTTTGGAACTTTCTTATTTACTTTTACAAACTAGATGTCCCATAATCCACCTTGTGGCAGTTCCCATTCCCTGGCTATTCCTATGCAGCAGTTTTAGAACTACAATCCCCAGAAGCCTTAGAGATCAGTGCAGCATTTGCTTTCTCAGGACTAGAGAGGGAGGAGGCCAATTACATCCAGGTGTGCTGCTCCAGGTGCTGCTAATTAGCTTGCTTCAGCACAGGGCAGGTCAGTATTTAAGCAGCTGACTGCAGGAGCATAGGTCTCTTGCATTGAGCTTGCTTCCAGCCCTTTGTTGCCTTGTTCCTTGGAATCTTGCTGTGTCCTGTTGTTTCCAGTGGCTGCTCCTGTTCCAGAGCCGTGTGCTTCCTGCCTTGCAGCCCTGCTACTCTGCCTTCTCTCCCCTGCCTCTTGCCCTGCACCTCTGTGCTTCCCATACTGCAGCCCTTCTTCCCTGCTTGTAGCCCTCTGTTCCCTGTCTACAGCCCCTTGCTCTCTACCATCAATTATCGTGTTCCCTGCCGTGTGCTGTGCCCATTGCCCATGTTACCTTTCCTTAGCTTCCTTGAGTCTACAGTTCTGCCCTTTTCATCCCACTTCAGAAGTACAGTTTCCTGTGTTCTCTCTGCAGGCTTACTCTTGTTATTCCAGTCCTGAGTTACTGTTTCTTGGCTCCAGTGTACAGTTTCCAGTCTCCTTCCCCTGCAATTAGATACTAGTTTTCTGCCTTTCATTTCTCCCGGTTCTCTGTCCTGAACCTTGCTGTCTTGGACTTCCTTTTTCCCACTGGATATTTGTGTTACTGTTCTTGTCTTCACTTGTCCTTTATGTAATTCCTTTGTTCAGAGTTTGGCTGCTGGATTTCCAGCAGGTAATCTCCGCCCCTTCCCTTGTCACGTTTCAGTATTGTACTTAGTGTCATTGTTAACATTCTGCTGGTTCCTGTTTTAGGAGGCAGTCATTGGTCAGTTCCTGCTGGACACGTACAGGCTTCAGTCTTGTGAGTACTGTTACCTTGTTGATGCCTTAGGGTTCAGACACAGACATCCACTGCTGTTGCTCCTTTCCATGAGCATTCAGAGTGGGCCCCATTAATATCAATCTGCTAAGAAGGCTGGAGTTTCCCAGGTTCCGTGGGACACTCTTCCGCCATTCTGCGTACACCCCAAGAGGGAACCAAACGTGTTTGTTTTATTTGTATTCCCTGCCCCTTTTTGTTCACTGCCTCTGTTGCCTATCCTTTCTTGTCTGCAGGACTCCTTGTGCTGCCACTTCTTGTGTGCCTTTCTTCCTTTGGCCTTATGGGCACGCTTCTACCTTCAGGCCGTCCCTGACAGAATGCAAGAGCAACGTTATTCTGCTTTCCCAGTAAGGGTAGGCACATAAGCCTAAGGTATCTTTATCCCTGAAAATGAAACCCATGCCTAAGACGACAGGTTCACGCACCTTTGCCAAGAGAACTGCTAGTCTTAGGGAGACATATATGCAAGAGAATCACTTTTTGCGTGATGCTTATTACGCACAGTGGCTCAGTGATCCAACAATGTTAGATTACAATGAAATATGTGATTACGACCCTGAGCTACTATCTACAGAGGAACTACAAGATGAGAACAACTTTTTACAAACATTACTAGCACAGCCCATGGGAAATCCCCATAATAAATAGCGTTAGTGCTGTTAATGCACCATCCAATTCAAACCCTCATACCAATGCTGTACTTACCTCTCAGAGCCTGCATTCCACTGAGCCTCTCTCAGAGCACACTACTCCCCATTTGAATCTACTTGAAGCTCCATCTTCAGGCACTTCTCATACCCCAGAAGGCATACCACAGCAATACATTAATGGGATCCCTGTTGCCAAAGTCATTTGCTCTAGATCAGCATGGCTAGATGCACAGCCACCCCAGGCTGCTAAGAACACTGATTCAACAGGACATGACATTCAGTGTCCTGAGGTTAGTGCAGCTGGTGCTGTGTACAAAAGACCAACACAGATCGTAGGGTTTGTCAATGCTTCCCCCGCTAACTACTAACCACAGTAACACAAGTCAGTCTTCACACTTCAACACCTTGCTCTTCTGCTACACCAGAGTCTGACATTGTAGGTCTGGAAAATGTCACAGAACATACCAGTTAGAGAAACAGCTTGTGAGCCTTAAAAGACAAACTGAAGACCTCTATTATGAGTTTGTCTACTTGCATTACAAGAATCTAGCAAAGGGCCACAATTTACCAGACCATGTGGCACTATGCCAAACACCCGACATTCTGTCTTTCAATATCGACATGATAAGGCCTGGAATGGTAAGACAGAAACTGATACAGACCTATACAGAGCAGATGGAAGACCTGAACTTGGCATATGCATACCAGCTAAAGCTTCACACAGCTCATACCGGTATCAGGTAATAAAATCGCGACAGAAATATCGCCGGTAAAAATAATTGCGGCTAAAATGCTGTGGTTTGACCCAGTAAAGGTGTACCGCATTATACCATTTAAGGGGAACAGGGGCTGCGGGGTGTCCTCCGTTGCCCTTAAATGGTATAATGGGCCTGGGGATTGCAGGGGTGTCCCCCGCATCCTTCTTTACATGATTGTGGTGGCAAAACCACAGCATTTTTGCCGCAATATTTTGTATTCACTGCCATTTTTGCTATGATTTTAAGACGTGGAACCCTCATACCCTTACCAGCCCAAGTAACTCAGACTGTTGCAAATCTAGTGAAGAATTCACTCCTCCTGTTGGCCAAACAGCTCAAACTGCCATTACATCACAAACCAAGTGTAATCTTCTGAGTAAAGATTCCGCCGAGTTAAAGGACTGACCAGTTCCTGCCCTTGATGTCCGTCCTTTACTCACACATACACCCTCTACCGAAGTGATCAAGTCAGATATGTACTCTGCTTCTATGGACATTCCTGCACCAGGTGCGAGGTATGGGAAGCTGGCGCCACCTGCTCTAGTTCTCTTTACCATGGGAACACAAAGCATGTTGGCGTAGGGTGTTCTAGTTGGTCTTGTGGAAGTGGAGGGATGGATCCTTTGAGATGTGTATTCAGGTGTGGAGATGTGGATGCACTTATGGGTCAGTGTCAATGCTTTGAATATTATCCTTTCTTTTATTGGGAGCCAGTGGTCTGATTTCCTGGCAGCCATAATGTGCTCTCTCTTAGAGATGCCTTGAGCTGCGCGGGGCACGTTGTTCTAGATGACTTGCAGTCTTTCCATGTTTTTTGTGGAAATCCATAAGAGTACATTACAATAGTCTACCCTTGAGCCAGTAATGGCTCTGGCTATGTTGGTGGAGTTCTCTTTGGAGAGAAAAGGCCTAGCTGTGTTAATTAGTTTAGCATGGTACGCTGCAGAGGAGGCGATTGCATTGACGTGCCTATTCATGGATGGGTTAGAATCCAGATAGACTCTGGGGGTTTTGACTGAGTCTAAAACTGGGATTTTAATAGAGTCAATAGTGAAGTGGATAAACTGTATGTAGAGGTTTTTAAGTGTGTCAGGGGAACCTACCAGAAGGAGTTCTCTCTTGTCAGAGTTGAGGCATAGTCCATTGGCTGCCATCCATGCCTGGATAGTGTTGTAGATGTTGTTGAGAGTAGTGGTAGTAGAGTCTGTCATGGTTGCCAGTGAGGGCGAGGAGGATCTGGGTGTCGTTCAAGTAGTTGGTGTAGGAGATACCCATTGTGTCAAGGATGAAGAAGAGAGGCCGAGTAAGGATGTTGTAGAGAGTGGGGGAGAGGCAGGATCCTTGAGTTACTCCACATTACATGACGGTGGGTGAGGCGGAGGCCAGATCAGAGAATACTTGCATGGTCCTGCCTTGCAAGAAGGAGGTGATCCAGGCTGTGGCATCGGGGGAGAATCTGGCCGTGGAGGGGAGGTGGTGGCATAGGACGTTGTGGTCTACGACCCTTCTGCGGTGAGACAGGCCTTGGACTGAATCTTCTTTTTGGTCTATCTACATGGGGCCTGTGGAGGGGTATACTGTCACGAATGTGCCACTGATGCACCAATTAGCACCCATCATGGACTATTTGGGACTCATTCATCTCCGTAATACTCCCTGGACAACACCTATTCATATTATTGTCTTTACTTTCAATTTGCAAAGCTTTGGAACTTTCTTATTTACTTTTACAAACATGTCCCATAATGCACCTTGCTGCAAATTCCCATTCCCTGGCTATTCCTATGGAACGGTTTTAGAACTACAGTCCTCAGAAGCCTTAGAGATCAGTGCAGCTTTTAGCTTTCCCAGGACTAGAGAGGGAGGAGGCCAATTACATTCAGGTGTGCTGCTCCAGGTGTTGCTAATTAGCCTGCTTCAGCACAGGCAGGTCAGTATTTAACCAGCTGCATGCAGGAGCACATGTCTCTTGCATTGAGCTTGCTTCCAGCCCTTTGTTGCCTTGTTCCTGGGAATCTTGCTGTGTCCTGTTTCCAGTACGTGCTCCTGTTCCAGAGCCCTGTGCTTCCTACCTTGCAGCCCTGCTGCTCTGCCTTCTCTCCCCTGCCTTTTGCCCTCCACCTCTGTGCTTCCCATACTGCAGCCCTGCTTCCCTACTTGGAGCCCTCTGTTCCCTACTTGGAGCCCTCTGTTCCCTGTCTACAGCCCCTTGCTTTCTACCATCAATTATCTTGTTCCCTGCCGTGTGCTGTGCCCATTGCCCATGTTACCTGCCCTTCGCTTCCTTGAGTCATCAGCCCTGCCCTTTTCATCCCACTTCAGAAGTACAGTTTCCTTGTATTTTCTCTGCAGGCTTACTCTTGTTATTACAGTTCTGAGTTACTGTTTCTTGGTTCCAGTGTACAGTTTCCAGTCACCTTCCCTTGCACTTAGATACTAGTTTTCTGCTTTCTTTTCTCCCGGTTCTCTGTCCTGAACCTTGCTGTCTTGGACTTCCTTTTTCCCTCTGGATATTTGTGCTACTGTTCTTCTCTTCCCTTTTGCTTTATGTACTTACTTTGTTCAGAGTTTGGCAGCTGCATTTCCAGCAGGCAATCTCTGCCCCTTCCCATGTCATGTTTCAGTATTGTACTTAGTGTCATTGTTAACAGTGTACTGGTTCCTGTTTCTGGAGGCAGTCATTTTTCAGTTCCTGCTGGACCCATACAGTCTTCAGTCTTGTGAGTACTTGTCACGATTTGGTGCTGAGAGGCACCAGTACCCCATAATGTAAAGGGAGCCTTTAAACCTATCCTGGTCCCCACTCCGAACAGATCACGCTGTGCACCAAAAGGAGTCAACTGGGCTCAGTCATGGCGCCTTTGGCACCAGGCTCATATGGAACAGGAAGTGCTTCCCCTTTATTCCAAGA
The DNA here is from genome assembly GCF_040938575.1 of Ambystoma mexicanum. Classification (NCBI taxonomy): domain Eukaryota; kingdom Metazoa; phylum Chordata; class Amphibia; order Caudata; family Ambystomatidae; genus Ambystoma; species Ambystoma mexicanum. The sequence goes on along the minus strand of NC_090938.1, from coordinate 105,407,239 downwards.
TGGAGGGTTGGTGAGTTACTGCTTCTGCCTGCAAGCAGTGTATGCACGCTAGTCTTTTGGGAGTGGCAGGCGGTGGTCGAGTATTTGAGCTCCACCCCTGCTGAAATCCATGCTTCGCGTTACTCTGCTCCCAAGCAGCGTGACGCTCACCACAACCCGCTTTCTGTTTTCTGCAGCATTGCGACCCACTTTGGCTCCAACGACATCCAGCTTCAGCTGCAAGGAAGAAGACAAAACAAACACTATTAGAACAACACTTACCTGTTTCCGGACGCCGCCCTAGAACTCCAGCAGCAGCCTAATCATCGATCCTCAGAACCATGGCTACTCGGCACCTGGAAGAAAGAACAAGAAAGACAACAGGTCAGATTGGGAAAACAAAAGACTCACGCGCACCCTGCAACTTAAACCCCGCACAGCCACTCTTACCGGGTTATTGTGCGCAACACTCCATCTCTTCGCAAGCTCATCTAAAGCAGAGTAGGTCGGAGCATTTTGCCCCACGGACACCAACTTCATCTCGGCACCTGCGGAGGAAGGAAAAACACGTGAGAGAAAGAACAGCACGTAAGGACAACATTAAACACCTTAAAGGGGGAGTAAGCAAGACGACAAGAAAGAAGACAGAACAAAAAACGGAAAAAGTCAAGAGAAAGACAGATAACAAGTAGGAGACAAGGAAAGACTTACATTGGCTAATCAGGGCAGGCTAGTCTTAGCCACAGCCGGACTGGGGCAAGCGGACCAGTGACATAACTTGGTCCATCAGAGCCTGTGCCCTGCAACAGTGCCCCTGCAACGAATAGCAGGACGCATAGCCCACCAATCACAAATATCAGGTGAGGAGCATTCAAGGAGAGAATTCAATACCCAGGGAAAGGGAAGAGCAACCAGGGAGGGAGGTCTGGGCAGACACATGTACCAGTAGCCCACAGCTGACCTAGCTTTCCATCCTTGGAGCAGACCCTGAGCAGAGTATATCTCCCGACTTTTCGAGCCCAGCAGTCCAGACGGCTGTCCTCCCAGCAACGCCTGACGTCCTTGCGGAGACGAGGTGAGCGTAACAGTACTGGTACCTTGTTCGTGCCTTAGGGTTCAGACACAGAAACCCACTGTTGTTGCTCCTTTCCATTAGCATTCAGAGTGGGCCCCTGTAATAGCAATCTGCTAAGAAGGCTGGAGTTTCCCTGGTTCTGTGGGACACTCTTCCCCATTCTACGTACACCCCAAGAGGGAACCAAACGTGTTTGTTTTATTTGTATTCCCTGCCCCTTTTTCTTCACTGCCTCTGGTGCCTATCCTTTCTTGTCTGCAGCAATCCTTGTGCTCCTGCTTCTTGTGTGCCTTTCTCCCTTTGGCCTTGTGGGCATGCTTCTACCTTCAGGCCCTTCCTGGAAATAAGAAAAGAAAAGGATTAGCCTCCTATCGTCACATCAACCCTTGGTTCCTCTTGGCGGTCTGGTGTTACTGATAGTACCAAACACATCAAGTCACCCTGTGACCTGTTCTGTTCAGGGTATATATTCATCCCCGTCCCTGTGAAAGGGTTCCCTCCTACCACAGCGTCACCCTCTATCCTAGGTCTTAATATTTGCCATATGTTTGCATTCTCTTGTGTTTGCATAGGTGCGATGCCCTTTCGGTGGGTGCATTTGCACCTACCCCTGCTGTTGTGTCTGCTGTACTTGCAGCCGTTGTGTCTGATAGGATGTGTGATCCTGGGCAAAGCCCGCTCGTGTTTGTGTACTTTATGACGGTGGATAAGCTTTTCCCACTCTTAAAGGTTATGTCCATTTTGTTGCGCGTTTCCTTGGCTTCTACATTCACGCACAATATGCCATGTCATCCCACAATTCCAACATACTCAGGGTGGCCCTCTGGCAAACCCACCATTATATCCACCCTGAGTAGTGTGACTTTCACCCTGGGCATTTTGAAATCCACCATGGGTGTTCATCTTCCTCTAAATCCTTCAGAACCCCTTCCTCGAGGCCAAAACCCATACCCACTCCAACACACACTTGGGAGTATAGCTCAGGGGCAACGCACTCGCCTTAGAAGCAAAACGACACGGAGCAACACGGTCTCGATCCCCGGGTCCGCGATTAGAAACCTCTGGGTACTAAGCGCGTTATAAATAACCAATCGTAATCATAAATCCACTGGGCATACATTATTCACCTGTGGCGTACCCATTATTGCTTGCATTCCTTCTCCCCTTATGAATACTGCCCCTTCTATATCAAATTTTGACAATTATTTATGGATTGACTTAGCTTCCTCGATCTTTCTGTTCTCATCTTTCTTTCTGTTCTTTTCTTATAATAACCAACAATGGCCATCTATCAGCTTGCCCTCCACACAGAATCTGTTGGTTGTCTGCATGGCCATCGGTCTGGCTTCAGAGCATCCAGAGGCACAAAAACTGCTCTTCTGAACACCCTTGAAAACCTGCTCTTATATCTTGACTCTAACTCTCCCTCTGTCCTCATTCTTCTAGACGTCTCCCCTGCCTTCGACACAGTAAACCACAACATCCTGATATCTTGTCTCCATGACACCCTTGGGATCACAGATTAGGCCCTGGCATGGCTTGCCTCCTTTCTCTCTGACCGTTCTTCCCAGCTGGAACTGGGGTCTTTTCTCTCTGCTATCACTCTGTCTACTTGTGGTGTCCCCCAGGGATCTAACCTATCCCCCTGGCCCTTTAATGTCTACATGGCCCCTATGGCCCGCTTGATCTCTGCCTTCACCTCCAATTTTCAGTGCCATGCAGAAAACACCCAGCTCTCCTTCAGGCTACCCTGAGGCTCCTCCTCCTCACTTATCCCTGGCTGTCTGGCCGCAATTCAGTCTTTGTGTGCTGCGAACAATCTCTGCCTCAGTGCCAGCAAAACGGACATCGTTCTCATTGGGACCCATGTTCCTGCTTTCCCACTGTCACTATGGCCAGCCTCTCTTGGCACTGCACCCTCACCTACCTTTGAGGCAAAACATCTAGGGGTCATCACCGATTCCACCCTCTCCTTCTCCTCTCACATCTCAGACGTCTCTAAAAATAAATCCCACTACGAGCTGCACTTCCACAGAGGTATTTGACCTTTTTTCACCTTCCCCCAGAACCTTACCGTCTCCAAAGCCCTGGTTCTCTCCAGAACAGTCTCTTTCTCAATCTTCCTGCCTCCACTCTCGGACCTCTACAACTCATCCAGAACAGAACCGTGAGACTTATCCTTGGCCTCAAGCCCAGGGACTGCATCTCTCCAGCACTGCAATCCCTCCACTGTCTCCCTGTGGCTGCAAGGATCAAGTTCAAGGCCCTCTGCATGGTCCACAAGGCTTTCTGGGGCTGGGACCCGTACTACGTTCAACTCTCACTCCCTAAATACTCTCGGGTGAGCCGATTTTCAAAACAGAGATTTGGGGGTAGATCTCTTTCCTCTGCTAGTGCTTCCCTTTGGAACAGTCTTCCTGCACCCCTCTGTCTTGAGTCTGATCACCTTAAGTTCCGGAAACTCCTGAAGACCTTCCTCTTCCACCTTCTCTCTCCCTTTCCTTGGTTAATCCCCTCTCTACTCTTGCCTACTGCCCTCTCCCTAACTCAGCTCCATTTGCTGACTGGTCGCCTGTTGCACCTCCAGAACCACCGGGTCTCAGGCTTCCCCACCAGTCCTCGCACTTGCCCCTAAGCCTCTTCACTCCACCCACCACTTCTGTACTTCTTTACTCATTCCTTGAACATAGTAAGCTCTCCGCACTTAACCCAGATCCTTGGATTGGGCGCACTTGTTCCCTTTCCCCCCCTCCCATTCATTCCATGTCTGGCACTTAAGTCACCTAGAATGTACTGGGCATGGTCTGCCAGGCTTAGTACAGTAGTTTTTTGTTTGTTTGGTTCTGTAGATTCCCATACCGTGGCCCTCCCCATCGCTTTACCATCTGTCATGCACTTACACTATTTGAAACATCGTTGGCTGAGTATGGTAGCTTAAAATCTGTATACTTTGCTTCTTCCTTTTTGTCTTACACCTGCACTGGTAGTAAGGCCATCAGGCCAAGTTTGCTAGTCATTTTTGCAAGATCCTTCGGAAATTGAAGCACTTCACATGTGTATAAACGTTCTATAAATAAACAATTACAGTTACAATGATGCATGATAGTTGTCTGTATCTCGAGCCCATGGCTTCTCTTCCATTCCTACTTGTTTTTTCATTTGTCTCCATACCTATTCTAGCAATCCCTGACACAAAATATGATAGAATAAGACCACTGTTTTTTCCAACGGTTCACGGGTTTCAAGCTGCCATCTCTCTTGAATATCATGAATATAAGAAATAGCATCCTCATCTTCTTTCATTTTACGTGTCATAATTGCTCCCATATCTGACGCATCAGGATACCGTACCCTCTCACCCCTCCAAACATCTGCCCTGCAATTATTAAATGGCGCTCCATCATGCGCTTTGTTTTGTGCTGTCACACTTGCATATCCCGCTCGTCTCCAGATGTCGTCAGCCCTCTCTCCAAGAATAGCTGCCAGTAGACCTTTTATGTCTTATTCAGCCAGCGTGTTTCCCCCTGTCATTTTTTCAAATTTGTATATCCATTTCCCAGCCCCGCCCCCGAAGTCAAACTAGGTAACTTACATTTAAAATTATCCTTATCGATCTGGGGCCATGGAATATATTGCGGTCTTGCTCCCCCTTCTCTAGCAAGGGGAACTGTGAGAACCTCATTCCATAGTTGGACTCCATTATTCATTTACCTAATTCAGGGGTAATCATCGCTATTCGTCTTTGCGCTGATAATGACCTTATCCTACTCGCATAAGGTGGAGATTCTCCTTTCTCACTACACGATCGTCTTTGGGGAAGTTCAGGATATGATATAGGGTCTGGTGTTCTTTCCTTGACGTGTTCCAGATCTGACCATCTTACCACTTTATCCAAATGTGGACTTTCCAGGGGCACACATGTATCCTCCTCTTCTATCTCACGACCGGAGTCTCTTTCCTCGTCTGACATTGCTAAAGCCCAGCCAGTGTGACTATCATCCTCTTCTCTATCTAAATTGAATCTACTCAAAGACAATCCTCTGCGTTCACCACTAAACATGTTTTCCTCCTCATCCTGTGGTTGTTACACCCAAGGGTCCTTGCACCGGTAGGCGTGTATCTCCTTTAGCACGTTGCACGGCTGCTCCTGTTTGGCAACGTTGGAAGTTGACCTGGAGATGTACAGCAGCTTTGGTTTCCATGTAGAGGACACATAAGCCGCGTCATGTGATACATCCACTGCTTTCGCCTGCAATGCGGCCTCACAGGCTCTGCCTTCCTCATTCTCTTTAAACGTTGCATTCAGCGGTACGGCACTGCTTCTATTCATAGCGTTATTCTAAACCGTACGACCACGGCTACGCTGACACAGACTTCTTGCCTACTCCCTTGTACCTTGCTACGGACCGTCTGATGACAACTCGGAACGCTACACGGACTTCTGCCATCTTATGACCAGCCGTTACTGACATTAACTTGCTTACCAGATTCCTTACTTCCTTGTACTTCCTGCTTGTATCGCGCTACCCGCAACTGCTAATCAATGCTCGGTAAGCTTTGTTGTTCATTTCTGTCATTGCGGGTGTCACGCTCCCATACACTAGACAGATTCAAAATCCTCACATAACTAATTACCGCTTGGGGGTTCACAGACTCTTGAATACTCTTACTCCTGCTATTAATCTGAGCTATCTTGTATTGACTATCTCCAAACTCCAATTGCACAAAGAGACTTTACCAACAAAACTCAAGGACTTCACCACGTGCACTCACAAACGCTTTGCTGAATAGTGCACCAGCCGTAACTAGTGCGACCTTCGTGTCACCTGGGATAATTTCCTGTACTTACCCTCCTATTTTATTGTTTTATCCCATTGTTGTTTTTGAACTATTGACAATTATTCAATTCCAGTTCTATCCACTCTATGGTAAGCCAGTTACCTTATTCCCTTTAGTGTTTTCCTACAATTGCTAGGTTCAGATACCCTACACCTTATACGTCTTATACGCCAACAGTTCCAGGTATTACAGGAAACATTTTGGGGTATAGTCTGTATTGCACTATTCCATATTTTGCGTTAACTTGTTCCTTGTGCTTTCTTACAGCATTGGTTAGCGGTGCGTGTGTTCCCCGCTCTTTTGTATGATCAACACCTCTGTCTGTCTAACACTAAAACAGCAGAAGGTGTATCGGCTGATGAGTGAAGATCTGAGGCAGTGTCATCTTACCTTCCCATTCGGTTGACTCATGTTTCAAACCAATGCTCCGGCCTGCTCTGTGGTCAGTAACGGAGGTTTAGGTATCAGGGATCAGTTGCTGCTCCCTTGAGTCCCATACTGTTCTGCCTTATTTGCTGCTATATGTTGTCAAACCTTTTTCCAATCCTTTCTGCATCCTAGCTTTCATCTTCCTGTGCTACTTTAGGTATTTCTTGACTCTTTTCTCTCATCGGGAGAACTTCACTTATCGTGTCTCATTGCCCCAGTATTTCATCGCTTCGTCTTATTCATTCTTTAAGAACAGGACTGGTGTCAAGATCATACCACCTTCTATTCTGTTTTTATTTCTACTTCCACTTCCCTTTGCTTGCTTGCATCTCTTCTTGCCCTATCTCCTTGCCTTCGTTCTTCCCTTCTCACTTTCTGTCTTCGTTCTATTTCTTCTTTCTTTCTCTGTAATCTTTTTTTCTTCACATTTTGTGCCTCTTCATCCTCTTTCATTCTCTCCTATCCCTTTCTTCTATCTTTCATTCTAGTGTCATATTTCCTTTGCTCCTCTGCCCGCTTTTTGTCTTTTTCTTCTTCTCTATATATCTGTTCCTGTCGGTCCCTGCTTTTTCTTCCTTGCTCATCCTCCCTCAACCACTGTTCTCATTCCCTATCCTTCTTTTCTTGCTCGTCCTTGTCTTCCCTTTGCCTAACCTCAATGCTTTTTCCATCTAAATTGAGTAATATATGTACTTCCATCCATTTGTTCAGTTCGAGTGTTACCTCATCAGCCCTATACTTTCATTGTTTCCATCTCTTAATTTCTCTGTCTAAATGTGTCAATCTATATTCAATCTCTCGTCTCTTTGTTCTTTATCTCGTACAAACTTACAGGCATCTTCCTTCCTTTTGCTCTCATCTGGATTGTCTTCACTACTATAAGTGGGGGGTTCATACGTTGGGTAACTATACCCCGCCGTTGCTTTTAATTCCTTTAAAGGATAAACTCCTATCTATGCTCTTAATCTCAATGCCCTTCTCTTTACGTTGATTGAGCATCTTATCTTCCTGTACTGGGTCTTCTTTCTCCTCTTGGAACATTTTCCAAAGTTCTAAAACTGCCAGTCTTTTCTCTAATTTCTTTCCCGTGTGCGCAGCATGCACGTATGTGGTCATGTGTTGCAATACTGCTTTTGACAATGATCCCTCTTGAGGCCATGGCATGAACATTTGATCAGCTGAGCCCTTTACCCATTCTGCACTGTACTGTTTGAGCTCGATCCTCTTACTCAATGAATCTTACAAAAAAGTGAAGTTATATTCAATGGTCGAAGTGTAAGAAAAGAAGTAGTAGAACTATGTGCCCTGCTGTCCTGCCCCGCTCCTCAAAAACCCCATTGCCCTGCCCCCTCCCACACACAATACAAACCCCAAAACACATGTACCTGCTGTTTAAGGAAATAGTCAGTGCAGTGCACTGAAAGTGCAAGTTTCAACTTCTTCCTACACTGTTATTTTAAAACTAAACTGTTCCGGAACGGTTTCTTTTTAAAATAAAAGTATAGGAGCTGTAAAACTTAATTTAAAAAAGTAGAGGAGCACCGCTCCCATCCGCTCCCGCTCACTTCGACCACTGGTTATATTAGGCAAAATAATCATCAGTGACGTGTTGACCTGCGTCGTTACCAATGTCATCTTATGTGGCAAACTACAAAAGCCTATTTAGGGAAGTGCTAGGCTCTAGGTGAGTATATAGGTATAAGTTCCATATCAGTATAGAACCATGAAGGAAAGTGATAGGGTACTTAACATCAGATGGGGCAACTAAGCCCTCCCCTTAAAATGGCCACTGTGAACGTCACTAAATGCACAACGTCCCATTGACTACACAATATATAGGACCCTTAATTATGCGGTCCTCTACAATTGTTTGGCTTCTAGCCCCCGTCAGTACTTTTCCACCGATGTCTAGCAGCAGGCATGCAAGCTGAACATCCAAGTGCGGATGAGATTGTCTTAACACTAGCTTCCCAACAATTAGCAAATCAATCCATCATTACCTCAATGGTCTAGTGTCAATTAGGGCTTTGAAGCCTGGCCTTGAGTTTGTACTGTGCTCTGAAAAATTTTAATTCGCGTTTTAACTGTGATACACCGAAATGAGACCTGCTTTGCTAATGTCAGCACTGCTCATAATGCATAGTGGAAACATCCATCCTTTACTCGTCCATGTGTATGTATATATATATATATATAGGCACTCTCCGCAATCGATTTACTATGAAGCGAGCCTCAAGATTACTTTGCTTGTGTTTCTTTAGCATCTGTACACGTGTAAAATGACTTGATATCTTCATCTGTTTCTGTAGCATAAGCTTCTTTATCTAGATCCCCAGATGGCACTTATCCTTGATACTTTCTTGATGCCGTATAGAATAGCTGCATTCTCTGGTCTCTGCATCTCTTCTACAAACTCTCGGCCTTGCTGCTGCATCGTTTGATTCTGAGCAAATCCATCTCCATTCTGCTGCGAATATGCAGGTGGATTTGAAACCCCCCTCACAAAAACTGGCAATTTTGCACTAACCTTTGACTTCTACAAATGCCATCAAAGTGCCTTGTCATTCCACACGTCCAACATATAGGCGGTGGTCTCCCAACCTGCCCATCCTGCATATTCTGAAACCCACCTTGGTTATTCTGAAAGCTTCCCTGATTATTCTGCCAATTCCATCATTACCTTGCCAACCTCGTCCTCAGAATACTCTTCCCCGTGGAGTAAATCCACTATTGTTTTGATTGAACTGCCTTTGAATATTTGCCTGCGGCATGTTCACTATTTGCTGTGAATTCCATCCATCTAAACTCGTCAACATTGCCCCTTCAATGGTGTACTTGCGTTCAAATCCAACCATCTTACTTCCTTATCCATAGGAAAGCATCCCTCAGGACCACATGCGTCATCTCTCTCTTCCCCATGGAAGGTTTCCCTGTCTTCGCCTGACATTTCTTGTGGCCAACTCATGCAACTTCTCTCTTAATCATCTCTATTCAGAGTTAGTCTATCTAGAAACAGCTCCTTATGCTTCGTACTTCATGAGGCTCCCTCTGTGTCATACAACTGAATGCTCTCAAGTCGATCATTTGTTCCCTTCCCCTTTGACTCTTTCTGGGCATTCATTTCATGGTATACTTTATCAATTGTTTCCCCAATGCTCCTAGAGTCAAACTCGTCTTCTAGATTTGCTCTAGACGTACTTGGTAATGACTCGTACTCTGGAAAGAATTCCTCTATATCCTCCCATGCTACTTGTGGTTTAGGATCTCTTACTTCCTTTTCCAGGCGATCAAGATCGCGTGCTCACTGCCTTCTTTTGCGTTCCATATCATCGTCAAATTCTCTTCGCTTTCTCGTTTCCTCTTTCACTCTATCTTCCTCTTTTTTCTTCATATCCCTTCTCTCATTTGCCCTTCGTATCTCCTCATCCCTTCGTCTCTGTATTCTCTTATCCCTTAACTTCTGTTCCTCTTCTTCTATTCTTTTTCGCTCTAATCTTTCCTACTTATCCATTGTTCTGTCTGTTATCACGTTTTCTTTGCTCTTCTTTTCTTCTTCTCTTTCTTGTTTTTTCGCCTGTTCATCTTGATATAACTGCCCTCGTCTCTGTTTATCTTTCCTTTTTGCCCCTTCATCCTTCAATCTGTCCTCCATTTCTTTATCTTTTTTATCTTGCTAGTCTTGATCTTCTATTTGTCTTACGTCCTCAATGCTTTTACCATTGAGTTTAAGCAAAATCTGACGACCCATCCATTTGTGCTGTAAGGGTGCTATCTCATCAGCCTAATCTCTTTCTCCTTTCTATCTCTTTATTTCTCTTCCTATATCTAGAGACATACTTGCTCTATCGCTTCGTTCCTTATTGCATCTCTCCTTGTCCCTCGGGACATTAGAGATTACATCTCTCTCAGTATTTTTCTCTGGGCCCTCGTCACTACTTTGCGTAGGTGACTCATATGCTGGGTTGCTGTACTCTGCCGCTGCTTTAAGCTCCCTCAATGGGTATAACCCATCATCTTTCTTATTCTCGTCTTTTATTTCAGATGGGGCGGGTTGAGTAGAGGGCTCTTCACCCCCCTCTTTGCATACATTAAGTATCCAGTCTATAGGAGGTGGCTCATCTCGCTCCTCCTGGTACATTTTCCAGAGCTCTATGCTCATCAGGTGCTTGTCTAGCTTCTTCCCAGTATATGCTGCATGCAAATATGTCATCATATGCTGCAGGACTTCCTTCAATAGTGACCCTCCTTGCGGATATATGTGGTTCCTTTAACCCATTCTGCACCTTACTGTCTAAGCTTGGGTGCATGTTTTAGCAATTGCTTGCAGAGATGCACAAGTGGAGTAATATCCTCCATTCTCCATTCTTAACCTGTTTGACACTCGCTTGCTTTAATCACAGATTTAAAAGTACGTTTCAAGAAAACAACACAATATGAGTGAGCACCAACTGTTGGAAGCTCCAATCCCGTAAACCACAATTTTTACTTTAATCTTGCTAAAAAACAACCATCAAGTGCAATAAAAACTATCATTTTTTTCCGTTTATGATGTCATCATTGTTCAAAACCACATAAAACAGACAGACTCGACCGGTCACATAAATCTCCTACAATCTTTTCTTTAAGACTCGTCTTGCCTTCTAAAATACTTCATACGCAGTGTAAATAAACCCCTTTGGATTCACCTTTAATTGAATCTGTTTTCTACGTGTTCCACTATGGGACTCTGGGTTCAAATTTCTTCTAATGTTCTTTAAAACTTAGGTATGGGCGTATCTTTATCGTGGCCTCTCTCACAATTATATATTGCTCGGCCACACTCAAGTCAATATCTATTCAATACTTTAACACTTTTAACACTCTTATTCTCACGTTATCTTTATGCCGTTTCCCTCTGTTACTCTCTTTTTCCCTTATCACTTCCTTTATTTACTAGGCATGGATCAGTTTGCCACTCTCCTCAGTTTCTACTCACCATTCGCATGTTTTTCTTCTGACTCTCGGAATCGCACACCTCTTTTACTGCCTCTTCAAACTGTCATCCGATCAGCTTCACGTAGAAGTGGGAGGGGATTTAATGGAAACTAAGGGAACTGTCACACCTGCCTTGCAAGGTCTTGATAATTACACTAACTACTATCTACGGGGAGCTTCACCTCTCATCAGCCGAATGGCAAAAGTCGTGCAATATTTCCGGGACTCTAAAGTTTACTTATGTCGATGGATTTTTTTAATAAACCATCCTCTCTCTGCTACCAAGTGAACTGGATATCCTAGCCCCTTTGATGAGTAGCAATTACCCTTGAGATGGATGGGGATGCAGATTTTATTCATACATCAATAATCGAATAACTCAGGTAGTTTGGCAAACTACTCGGGTAGTTTTCCAAAAGGAAATCTGTTTTAATGTCAACTATCTAAAACAAGGAGTACATCAAACATTAGCACTCGCTCGATCCTCTTACTCAACGAATCTTACAAAAAACTGAGGTTATATTAGGCAAAATCCTCATCAGTGACGTGTTGACCTGCGTCATTACCAACGTCATCCTACGTGGCAAACTACAAAAACCTACTGAAGGAAGTGCTAGGCTCTAAGTGAGTATATATGTTTAACCTTTCAACTGCCATGGGTTCCCCCCCCCGCACCGTGCGAAGGCCTTGTTTTGGGGATTTTGGTATTTCGCCATTCAATGCCGTCTAACATTTTGTGTTTCATTAATATCAGTATGGTACTGTGAAGGAAAGTGATATGGTACTTAACATCAAGTGGGGCAACTAAGCCCTCCCCTTAAAATGGTGACTATGAATGTCACTAAATGCACGACATCTCATTGGCTACACAAACTATAGCAGCCTTAATTACCTGGTCCTCTACAATTGGTTGGCTTCTAACCCCCGTAAGTACTTTTCCACCTATGTCTAGCAGCAGGCAGGCTGAACATCCAGGTGCGGATGAGCTCGTTTTAACACTAGCTTCCCACCAATTAGAAAATAAATCCATCATCACCTCAATGGTCCAGTCACAATTAGGGCTTTGAAGCCTGGCCTTGATTTTGTACTGTGCTCTGGGACATTTTAAGCAGTGTGGGCGCACGCTGCCCTCATGCGTATGTGTGACCACCTCGTTCTTCCAACTTCACCCTTCCATGTGACAGGAGACCATGGAATCGAGCCTTTTCATGTATTAAAATACTATTTTCTAACAGTCCTCTGACGTCTTTTGTTTTGCTCAGGCCTTCTGGACAGGAGTTTCTGTTCGTTCACACAAATTGTATCCAATGTCAGCTCATTCCAGTTTTATAAGACCTTGCCTTCTTGGCTCATCCAACTCCTTCTGCTGGGATTCATTTTATAATTCAATTTGCTTTTTAACTGTGACACACTGAAATGAGGCCTTCTTTCTAATGTCCAGTACTGCTCATAATGCGTAGTGGAAACATCCATCCTTTACTCATCCATATGCACACACATATATATATATATATATATATATATATAGGCACTTTCTGCAATCTATTTACTATAAAGCTATATTCAAGATTACTTTGCTTGCATTTCTTCAGCATCTGTAAATGTGTAAAATGACTTGATACCTTCATCTGTGCCTGTGGAATAAGCTTCTTCATCTTGATCCGAAAATGTCACTTATCCTCTGTACTTTCTTGATGCCTTATAGAATATCTGCATTCTCTGGTCTCTGCATCTCTTCTACAAACGTCAGCTCGATTCAGTGTGACATCATCATTCATCTTTGCCCTTCATTTGCTCTGCTTCTTCAGGAATCTCATTCAAATGGCCATCATATTTTCTTGGTTGTAGGTACGGTATTCTCAATGGGTACCTTGCCTCACAGATCTTCTTAGGTATTGGTACTGCCACTGCTACTGCACAGAGTCCCTACTCTGCTCTTTGTCTGTTCAACTGCTCAGTGTATCTCGTACTCTCGTTTCCAACAGACAGGTAATATGGGAGAGGCGGTTGGAGTAGGGGTACTTGGCTCCTACTCTACATAAGTGCATTTCTTCAGCCTCCATTTTGATAGAATTGTTTTCATTAGGGACTACAATGGCTGATGTTTCTCAGGTAAATGCGCTAAGCAGCAATGTAGGGCTGGCCGCAGCGGGATAATTACCTTTGGGTAAAGATGTAAAAATAGGTGCCGACAACTCCACAAAAGTATTTACCACTCCAATCGGGAAATCCTTGTCCGTAATTTCTCCATCTCCTCATGCATTCGATGACGACTTCATTTCAATACCAGTACTTCTTAATTTGTTTCCAAAAGTGGCATCCTTTTTAGCTTCTCTGGGCTTGAAATGCATTTTAAAGTACCCAAATGTGAAGTTGAATAATTTCATTTCTTTGGGAATCGGCCTTTGTGCCTCTCTTTCCAGAACTTGATTCCTTTCATTTTGGTATCATATACTTACTTGTGCTATTGGTATGGGTAGCCTCTGTGACTTTGTTTGCCATAGCCGTCAATGGGCTGAAGGGGGCTTGGTTCCCAGGGTCCTTCCATTCATGAAGCCCCAATAGCCCCAATAGCGTCAAAGCCACGTCCCACATGATCTTGGCTTTCAGTTACTATGGTGCCCGGGTCTATTGCAGTGCGCGGGTTGCAGGCACTCTGTTCCTCTGTGATGCGTTCTCGCGACTTTGCGATGGCCGTCACTGATGCCAATTGGGGATCTGTTTGCAAGGTCGCGTTAACCACAGCCCTGTCCTCCAAGGATACCATTCCAACATTCTCTGTGTTCAGCAGGGAGGAGGCAGCGCAATGAAGGAGAGGCAGGGTTAGACTTTACTGAGTTGGGCGGGCTTTGCATACTGATATTGCCCGTCGTAGAAATACAGTTCGCTCCGCTTTTCTTCGTAGCCTTTCCTCGGGCCCCCACTCCAACCTCACCTTCATGACAATCGGCCGCAGCTTTAGATATTGTATGTAGACGTACCTTGCTCCTCGTTCTTTGAAGAAGTCCCTGCTCCGCTTCCTCTTCCATTTACAGGCAGATCACGTCACTTCTCAGAGTGCAGGAGGAGCAGAGCCGGGTGTGACAGCTTCACACACCCCCGAACACTCTGCAAACACTCTACGATGCTCCGCTTCCAGAGTAGGTGTTATGAATGTTCTGCAGGTGTAGAGATTGTAGAGAGACTCACGCAGTCTCAGAAGACAGACTTTTCCAGCAGTAAAATACCTTGATCCTTGCAACGTCACACTCTACAAACAATCCCAACCAAATGTTTCACTGACTTGGGGTCGAACTCCCACCTAAACACCCCTCCCTTAAGGTGGTCTTAGGTTGGCGCTCGCAGCCTTTTTCAAATGGCTTCTTCAGAAAAGGATTACAGGCCCTACAAAATGTGTCCACCTTGGAAACGTCAGGAAGTTTTCTAGTTCACTACTCCGTTGTAATTGAACAAAATAAGGGATTTCACAGGTTTTCACAGCAGCTACCCATCTCTCACAGACTCTAGGATACTCTCTTGAAAGGTCTGCTGCTTTCTCTGCTGTTGATGTTGGGATGCAACAACCTCTACTTTCGTTGCAGGTCTTGAGGCTGTGTCTCCGCCTCAAATTGTAGATACAGACAGAGATCCTCTTCTACTTCATGACAGAGCCAAATAGGGTTGCCATTGTCCACAGAAGAGCTAAAGAGGGTCTTACCACCTCCCTTTTCTAGGGTCCTAATCCTTCTGAATGCCACACCATCTGCACGTTCCTCCTCACACTCCGGGCTTAGCCCCATGTTATGGGAGTTTCACCACTACCTCATGCTTTGAGTCACACAAGCCATCTCATTGGACATGTCCAAAAAGCCATAGATAGAAGCCTGTTTGGGAGATTTGGCCATATTTCGGCCGTGTGAAAATTCTAAACTGCTGAAAAGTTTGACCAAATCCCCCAATCGGCGGTAAGGGTTGCAGGGGCTGCAGGGTTGTCCCCTGCACCCTTGTTCACTATATTGTGAGCAGGGAATGCAGAGGTGTCTCCCGCAGCCGATCCTAAAAAGTAAAAATAAACAAATTAAAATTAAAACGGGAAAGGGAAAGGACCCTGTGGGGCCAGTTCCCAATCACAGAAGTGAAAGGGAACAGGCGTTGCAGGGACAAAGCGAGTTGGCGGCACACAGCGAAGTGGGCCGCCGCATGTTAAGTAGGGGTTTGGGGCTGTGGGTGGGGGCCAAGTCAGAAATGTCCAGGGGAGAAAAGACTGAAGGTTATTTTCGGAAAAATAATCTTCAGTCAGTCTTTTCTCCCCTGAACATTTCCGTCACGGGATTCCAACCATGATCCATCTCATTCCTTCCAGTTCTTGATAGCCATCACATTGCTAGCCTCCTGCACTTCCTCACGACTCCTCACTAATCCCTCCTCCTGATGTTCTGGATTAACCTCCTCCTGATATTCTGGACTAACCTCCTCCTGATGTTCTGGGCTGGCCTCCTCCTGATGTTCTGGACTAACCACTTCCTGATGTTCTCCAATCTCCTGCTGATATTTTACACCAACCCCCTCCAGATGACTTCCTCTTACCACCTCTTGATATCTCCCTCCTACCATTCCTGACGTGTCCCCCTTCCACCTCCTGATAGCTCTTCCCCATTTATCGTCTCCACCTCCTCCACTCTTTCCTGTCTCTATGCCAACACATTTCACAGCCTCTGTCCTGAATTGGCAGCTTGCTCCACCCCCTTCCCTGAGCACGCACACCTCCTCTTCCTGGAACTTCCCTTTTATATTCTAGCGGCTACTCATCTGCGACCATTCTGAGTGTAAGGGCATGCACCTGTGTATCCTTATTGCGGCAGGCATTTAATTGCCTTCCTCAGAGGAAGCATATGTCCTGCTGCATGATCCATTTGGTGACGAGACTGCAGATTTAAAGAAATGCTGGTCCACCATCTTGAATTCCTTGTCTGTGCAACTATGCAAATATAGATTGATGTCCACAGACAACAGCAAAGCTTCATCTGCAGCAGGACCCACGCTGAGCATGGTGAAATGTTTCACCGTAGATTTGGGGCACAGCTCTCTATTTTCATGAGCCTGGCTAGGGTGGTGGGTGTGGGGGTTGAGTACTCTGGCCGGAACAAGGTTGCGGGTCCTTTAAGGGGCATTTTTGTCCATGTTTTTGTGGATGGCCTGCCATTGACACCCAGCAGGCCCCCCATGATGCAATGAACATCAGCACCCGACAGGCCCAGTGCCTGTGGGGTTTGGGCCTGCCCTGGACATCCGGCAGGCCCCATGGTACTAGAGGGCTCCAGCACCTTTGGGGGTCGGGCACAGCCATCCATGCCCATGACCATGCAGAAGGGGTGTGGGCAGAGCCAGCCATGCCCATGACCGTGCAGACTTCTGCCACGAGGGTCCCACAGCATCAGGGCATGCAGGCCTGTACCTCCACTGGTAGGCCTGCAGACCTACATGAAATGAGACACGGACTCACGGCATCAGGGCATGCAGGCCTGTACCTCCACTGGTAGGCCTGCAGACCTACATGAAATGAGGCACGGACTCACGGCATAGGGCATGCAGGCCTGTTCCTCCACTGGTAGTCCTGCAGACCTACTTGAAATGAGACACGGACTCAGTCGCTCCTCTTCTGGAGTCTGCAGCCTTTCTGCCCACGTGTCTGCAGAGCCTCCTTTTATTAGCTTTGGCCATGACCTTTGTTAAAAGGGCAATACACAGGGGAGGGACTCATTCCCTTAAAGGGGCAACACACTTGGAAGGGCCACACAGCACACATGACTGGTTCCTGCGCAGTGATAGGGGACATTGAGGGGGGCCAGTTCACTGGAACCTGATCCCACACAGGCCGCCTTTTCAGAACAAATGAATTTGCCCATAATCGAGCACACCCAGAACCGGTGGAGGGAGGACCACCAAGGTAAGGAGTGGACTGGGGAGTGAGGTTTGGAATGTGGAAAATGTTGTCTGAGGGGGTGGCGTGGGAGGCAGGAAGAGATAGGGGAGAGCGCTGAGTCACAAGGCGCAAAGGGGCTGGGTTTGGCAGGAAACAGGGGTGGTTGGGAAAGGGACTGGGTTTGGCAGGAGACGGGTGGTTTGGAAAGGGGCTGGGTTTGGCAGGAGACAGGGGTGGTTGGGAAAGGGGCTGGATTTGGCAGGAGACAGGGGTGGTTGGGAAAGAGGCTGGGTTTGGCAGGAGACGGGTGGTTGGGAAAGGGGCTGGATTTGGCAGGAGACAGGGGTGGTTGGGAAAGGGGCTGGATTTGGCAGGAGACAGGGGTAGTTGGGAAAGGGGCTGGATTTGGCAGGAAACAGGTGGTTGGGAAAGGGGCTGGATTTGGCAGGAGACAGGGGTGGTTGGGAAAGGGGCTGGGTTTGGCAGGAGACAGGGGTGGTTGGGAAAGGGGCTGGGTTTGGCAGGAGACAGGGGTGGTTGGGAAAGGGGCTGAGTTTGGCAGGAGACAGGGGTGGTTGGGAAAGGGGCTGGGTTTGGCAGGAGACAGGGGTGGTTGGGAAAGGGGCTGGGTTTTGCAGGAGACATGGGTTGTTTGGAAAGGGGCTGGGCTTGGCAGGAGACAGGGGTGGTTGGGAAAGGGGCTGGGTTTGACAGGAGACAGGGGTGGTTGGGAAAGGGGCTGGGTTTGGCAGGAGACAGGGGTGGTTGGGAAAGGGGCTGGGTTTGGCAGGAGACAGGGGTGGTTGGGAAATGGGCTGGGTTTGGCAGGAGACAGGGGTGGTTGGGAAAGGGGCTGGGTTTGGCAGGAGACAGGGGTGGTTGGGAAAGGGGCTGGGTTTGGCAGGAGACCAGGGTGGTTGGGAAAGGGGCTGGGTTTGGCAGGAGACAGGGGTGGTTGGGAAAGGGGCTGGGTTTGGCAGGAGACAGGGGTGGTTTGGAAAGGGGCTGGGTTTGGCAGGAGACAGGGGTGGTTGGGAAAGGGGCTGGGTTTGGCAGGAGACCGGGGTGGTTGGGAAAGGGGCTGGGTTTGGCAGGAGACCGGGGTGGTTGGGAAAGGGACTGGGTTTGGCGGGAGACAGGGGTGGTTGGGAAAGGGGCTGGGTTCGGCAGGAGACAGGGGTGGTTGGGAAAGGGGCTGGGTTCGGCGGGAGACAGGGTTGGTTGGGAAAGGGGCTGGGTTTGGCAGGAGACTGGGGTGGTTAGGAAAGGGGCTGAGTTTGGCAGGAGACCGGGGTAGTTGGGAAAGGGGCTGGGATTGGCAGGAGACAGGGGTGGTTGAAAGGCTGTCTACCACATGAGACGGAGGAGCTGGGTGCAGTTGTATGTGAGAAGTGGGTTGAGGCAACTTTGGGAGCTGTAGGGGATTTACTCCACATAAGAGAAGGGCGCAGTGATGGAGCAGGGCGATGGGAAGAGTTTTCCACAGCTGCAAAGCCGGACCCTGGGACCCAGGCCTGTGGGAAGCCAGCCTGGATGATTCTATGCTAAGAGACGTCAGTGGACACCGACCAGAAACCAGAGGGCACCACATGCACATACGAACTGGCATGCACACGCCGTATCCCCTCCCCCAGCTTGGGAGACCCCGGTCTGGCAGGGACGTCATTTCACCAAAATGCTAGGGGTAGTGGAAGTGACATCACACGATCCTTGACCTCTGAAAATGACATCACGGAAGCGATGGAACGCAACCTTTCATACCTTGACAAAACATGAAGTGGCATCCTAAGTACACTATGAAAAATATGGTACGATATCACTACAATGTGATATACATTTCATACAAGAATGGATCACCATATGTATCGTTAGGATCAGTGTGTATCGGCCCATATTACCAAATTACTGTGAATGCAAGCAGACGTCCAAGGCCAAATGATAATGTGTTATTATATAGCACTTACGATAAAAAGCTTTATATAGAACAAATATACATACAATACCACCCAACCTGTGTTGGTACTCATTTATCAACCCCAGAAGGATGAAAGGCTGAGTTGAGGTGTTTAGGAACAGACTAACTCAGTGACTCACCCCCTGAAGTGTGCCTGAAATAAACCTATAATGAGTCTAGCAATTCTTGTATAGAATTCCAGAAAGACAAATTATTTGTTATTCAGATTCTTTCTTATTTAGGGTCACTGCTCAAAGTGTTACACTTGTAGAACCCCCTGTTTTTTTTTTAAGTGGACTGAACAAGAAAGCCAGCCACTCCAGAAACAAAGAGCCACATTGCGCTGGCCACAGCCCAGGAGCTTACATTTAAAAGAAAAAAAAGAAGGAAACCAATCTTGTTTAAACAAAAAAGATGTTTTAATGGTAGCAAGGGAGACCTCAGTGGTTGCAGTTGGGACCCCTGGCGACCCCCAAATGACGTCCCTGAGGTCTGGTCATACAGCTGCTAGCCAGTGCTATAAGTCACTTGCCGGTCTGGTCGACATTACCGCACCTTAAGTGTGGACATGGTAGCCAAAGCAACCAATGTTTATACTCTCCTGCAACCCAGTCATCCAGAAGCTTCCTGTAGGTGAACCTTGATTCTAAGTGCACTGACTGATGAATCCATAGAGACTTGATTGTAAGTGCACTGACTGATGAATCCTTACAGCTTTGATTGCAAGGGCATTGAATGATGAATCCTTACAGCCTTGATTGCAAGGGCATTGAATGATGAATCCTTACAGCCTTGATTGTAAGGGCACTGGATGATGAATCCTTAGAGCCTTGATTACAAGGGCACTGGATGATACATCCCTAGAGCCTTGATTGTAAGTGCACTGACTGATGAATCCTTAGAGCCTTGATTGTAAGTGCACTGACTGACGAATCCTTAGAGCCCTGATTATAAGTTCACTGACTGATGAATCCTTATAGCCTTGATTGTAAGGGCATGGCTGATGAATCCTTACAGCCTTGATTGTAAGTGCACTGATTGATAGATCCTTAGAGCCTTGATTGTAAGTGCACTGACTGATGAATCCTTACAGCCTTGATTGTAGGGGCACTGAATGATGAATCCTTAGAGCCCTGATTGATAGAACCACTGATTGATACATCCTTAGAGCCTTGATTTTAAGCGCACTGACTGATTAATCCTTACAGCCTCTATTGTAAATGCTCTGACTGATCAAACCTTAGAGCCTTGAGTGTACTTCCATTGACTGATGAATCCTTAGAGCCTTGATTGTAAGTGCACTGACTGATGAATCCTTAGAGCCTTGATTGTAAGTGCACTGACTGACGAATCCTTAGAGCCCTGATTATAAGTGCACTGACTGATGAATCCTTGTAGCCTTGATTGTAAGGGCATGGCTGATGAATCCTTACAGCCTTGATTGTAAGTGCACTGATTGATAGATCCTTAGAGCCTTGATTGTAAGTGCACTGACTGATGGATCCTTACAGCCTTGATTGTAGGGGCACTGAATGATGAATCCTTAGAGCCTTGATTGATAGAACCACTGATTGATACATCCTTAGAGCCTTGATTGTAAGTGCACTGACTGATTAATCCTTACAGCCTCTATTGTAAATGCTCTGACCGATCAATCCTTAGAGCCTTGATTGTACTTCCATTGACTGATGAATCCTTAGAGCCTTGATTGTAAGTGCACTAACTGATGAATCCTTACAGCCTTGATTGTAGGGGCACTGAATGATGAATCCTTAGAGCCTTGATTGATAGAACCACTGATTGATACATCCTTAGAGCCTTGATTGTAAGTGCACTGATTGATACATCCTTAGAGCCTCGATTGTAATTGTACTGACTGATGAATCCTTAGAGCCTTGATTGTAAGTGCACTTACTGATGAATCCCTAGAGTCTTGATTGTAATTACACTGACTGATGAATCCTTAGAGCCTTGATTGTAAGTGCACTGACTGATGAATCCCTAGAGTCTTGATTGTCAGTGCACTGACTGATGAATCCTTGGAGCCTTGATTGTAAGTGCATTGACTTTTGAATCCTTAGAGCCTTGATTGTAAGGGCACTGACTGGTGAATTCTTAGAGCCTTGATTGTAAGGGCATTGACCGATTAATCCTTAGAGCCTTTATTGTACGCTTGCATTTATGTGTATTATGACCGCCCTCGCTGGCTCTATCCCTCTCTCTTGCTTTCCTTTCCTGCTTCCTAATGCTGCAATCAATCCAGCCCAGCCCCTTGCTCCATCGCTTACAGTTCATCCCCCCGCCCGGCTGGTTTCCCTGCCCTTTGCTCTCATCTCCCCTCTGGCATCAGTTACCGAGCTTGCTCTCTATCACCCCTACTTCCGCTCTGTGATTGCAAGACTTCTTCTTGCCCTCTGTCTTCCTGTCTCCTCTCTTTCCTTGTTCTGATTTTGATCACACCACTGAGGATCTTTGCCAAGCACAGTTTTGGGGGGGCGTATCACTAGATGCCAAGAGCCCCGCTGTCTTCCCCACACAGACATCGAGTCTGCATTCAAGGACCTCGGTATAGCATCAAACATTTCATGAACAAATCTGCAACATCTCTATTGGAAATTATAAACTGCACGTAAATAACATTAAACTAGACTAGAAATACATACCCATGGCCTCTCTGGGAGAGGTCTATTTATCAATATACTAATAGATGGTATCCTGAACGGTATATTTGATTTTTGAAATATTTTCACATTTTAACTGAACAAATTAATGCAATCATTATATGCAGACACAGATTCAATTGACGTTTTTTTAATATCTCAATATATTTTTTAGCACGTCCTTTTTAGGGCTCTAATGCCCACAATAGAATCTGCCAGTGACTGACGTTATATTCCTGCTTCCTGTGCCTCCAAACATCCTCATCTTGAATTACTGAATCCTCCCCTGCTTTACGGAATCCTCCCCTGCTTTACGGAATCCTCCCCTGCTTTCAGCCCAAGGCTCCTGCCAGTATCATTTCTGGGGCCCCTCACTGCTACTGCCGCCCATGACCACCTCCAGCAACCTTGGCACTGCTGACTCAATTTATAGTGGGTACAACTCAATTTTGTGCGCCTACAACTCGCCTTCAAAAAACTCTTACGCATTCCAGACTAACACGGCTCTTCTAAAGACAGGACATTAACGGAGGCACCCTACTACCACAACCCCCCGCAGAAGCTGGGGAGGGCCCCGGTGGCATTGAAAACCCTAGGCACCATTCAGCCATTCATTACCAGCAGCATCAGGTGCTACTTCCTGGCCCACCACGTTCCTCCTCTGACATTGCGGAAAGGTGAATGGTCACCTGTAGCTATGCTATGATATTTATAACGTGCTTAATACTCTGTGGTGCTCTGTGTCGTTTTACGTCCAAGGCGAGCACGTTGCCCCTGAGCTATCTTCCCGAGGCCACCTAATGAAGCTAACATAATGTATAGCTTTTAGGCTCAACACCCTCAATGGCAGACACTAACCTGCTATTTTCCACTTCAGCATTCAAATATTCAACTAGCCATTAAAGCTCTTACTCGATCAGGTTGGAAGCATCTGGAGGTGAGCCGGCTTGCAATGTTGATGACCTACACTGCTGCCGTTTCAATCAATAACTTTACATTACTCCAAGGTCCCTCTTCCTCGTACCAGCCCTTTCTAAGCAAGATGATTTCACCGCTCAATAGTAGTCGTAGTTTGTCGTTTATATAGCGCCTTTATCCCATTAGTATGGCCTCCACGTGCCTGTGGGGGTGAATGCCCTGGGGGGTGGGAGAGGGGACTGGAGTCCAAAGTATGAGGTTTCTCAGAAGGAATATTATGCGTGTTAGGCCGAGATGGGGTATTAGATGGGCTGGCCGTGTGCCAGTAAGCTATCCATGATGGTCAGGCATGTGGATGAGTGCTGCTCGGGGGGGGGGGGTGGTCAGCAGAGGGCGCGAGTGCCAGAGACTCGTTATGTGTCCAGAGAGACTGAATTTTTGTTGTAGGTCATAGCTGCATTATAATCCAAGAGAATTTGTTACGTGTCCAGCCAGACTGAATTATTTTCATAGGTCGTCGCTGCATTCTGATGGCAGAGATGTGCTTCATGTACATGTCTGGTGTATGGAAGCAAATGCGTGCAAGTGGGTAACCGTGCCTGCCGCTGGTGTCCACCAGAGTGGTGCCGGCCTACATACATTGAGGCACAGCTTGGAGCATTGCTTTGGTGCAGCCGAGTGTTCTTAGCCGTCCAGTCTGTTCCAAGAATTATGGGCTTAATCCCTAAGGATACTGGACCTTTAAACAAGCCTCCTACCGGTGGTAAAGGACCCTGTGCTCCATAAGAAGAAGCCTTACCCATGACTCTTGGGTTGTTTTTCCTCCGTTCTGTAACAAATGAGGTTGACTCGACCCTGCCGGGATCAAGCTATCCTTTGGATCAATTTCCCTTTTCTGTCGACCTTCCAAAAGGTGAAATAATTGTGGATCTGAGTAACTCTGAAGGGTTGATCATGACTCAACTTTAAGGAACGGGGGATACGACTCTGATTGTGATCGAGGGCCCCTCTCTGATTTTCAGGAATGGAAAAACAAGAGGAGGAACTTGGGCTGCTGCCCTGGTATTCAAACTGTTGCCTTGAGCAAGTGTTCAGAAAAGCAAACGCCTCATGAGAGGGTGGCGCGGTCCCCACCTCATCACTTGAAAGGCCTAGCAGAACCCGAAGACGATGCTGCTTTGCCGGGCATAAAAATGAACATGTCCACCTCAGATGTAAGGATTAGGCACATCATTAGGGAAAAGATGCAGAAATGTCATCCTACAACCAGGAGAGGGCATATACAAACTGTGACTCTTCTAATCACTCCACTAAAGACCCAGCGGAGGATCTAAGGGCAATAGTCTGACACAGAGGCCCTTCCCGCATTAGAGCAAGCATAGGGCTCCCAGCCTTAATAAGCTCACAGGCTTCTCATGGATCCAGACTGCTGAAAGCATCTGAAGGAGGGTCTTTAGACATTGTGCGTGTCATAATCGGAGAATACAAGGAACCAAAAAGGAGTGCTGTGCCCAGGTACATGTCAAAGCTTTACCCTCTGGTTAGATTTGGGAACAGACACTCGCTCACTACGGGTGAACCTCCTGCTGTCTATCCTCATGGACCAACTTTTCATGATTCCAGAGAATGCCACAGTGGAAACACTACTTGCAAACATTCATATGCTGTAGCCCACTGGGCCCTTCAAACAAACACTAACCCAAGATGGCCGTCATGGAAATGGAAGGCGGGGCTCCATGCAGAGCCAATCTTCCATTTGCATGGCCACGAAAAAGAGGTGTGTGGGGGCTGGTGGGGTTGGGGAGATGAAGGCAGACAGCAGTGGGACGGGAGGTGGGGGGAAGATGGTGGGGCAGGGGTGGATCGGTCTCCTGCTTGCTCGGAATGTGGGCTTGGATTATGAGAGTAAGCCTGAGACCCGAGCAACCTGATTGTGTGCGGCACTCGTCCCGGGTGCAAATTGACATTCTCAAGGCCAAGGTCAGGATTTTGGCGGCTCACTGAGGGATGGGGGTGGGCTATTAAGGGCTTACTGGCCAGCTGAAAACTAAACCTTCACGTGGAGCAGTTGGAGCATAGAGTTCACAAGGGCTTTACGGAGAGGAAGCCTTCCCAGCCTCTCTGCGGCAGATTAAAGCAGTCTTTAGTGGACATTGTGAGAAAGATCATCTTTCAACCTTTTTATAGTCGTAGTCAGTCTCGGGCTCCCACCCAAGGCCTTTCATCGACCAAGGCCCACTGGAATGTTATCTCCCAATTTCCAGTAGCAGAAAGAGCCTGATTGCATCACGGGAGGAGCCAACAGGTTCCAGTAAGTGCTCGTCTATTCCTCTTCTCCTTGGATTTGGAAAATTCAATCTTGGAATTATGGATCAGAACATAATCAGGGAGTTGCATTTATTGTTTATTTATATAGTGCTTATACACGGGTTAAGTGCTTCAAGGCGGGAAGGTAATAATGGAATACAGTCATCATTCCTAGGCCTTAAAGATTCCGAACGACCTAAACAGAAAAACTAGCATAGTAGGCCTCTCAGCATTTCTCCTAGTGCAAGTGCATGAAATGGTACAGTTGAGACCAGGCTCGGGGGAGGGGGTCAGAGGAGCGGGGTTGGGGGGCGACAGGACAGACGACTAACTGGACCTAGTAAATTTAGGTCATGCATGCGTACAGACAGAAATGAGCGGGGGAGGGTGGGGGTGGGAACAAAGAGTCCGGTCCAGCAGGGCCCTGGGTTAAGTGCAGAGAGGTTGCCCTGCTCAAGAAACGTAAGCTGAAAGTATAGTAATGTTGAACAAAGTGCAGCGGCCCGAAGGCAAGTGCAAAAGACTGGTGGGGGAGCCTGCGACCGGTAGGCCTGGAGGTGAACCAGGCAACCAGTCAGCAAAAACTGAACAGACTTAGGGAGGAGAAGGAGGGTGGAGAGAAAAGAAAGGAGGTTAGCAGGGGAGAGGGAGAGAGAAAAGGATTGGTCTTGAGGAGTTTCCGGAACTTAAGGTGCTCTGGCTCAAGACGGAGAGAGGCATGGGAGGCTGTTCCAGAGGGAGGCAGCTGCCGAGGATAAAGCTCTACCTCCACATCTCTGTTTGCTCTGGCTCAAAATGGAGAGAGGCAGGGAATCGCCTCACCTTTGGGACCAGGAGGGCAGAGCCTTGGCCTTGTCGAGTGAGAAAAGAGCAATTATTATGCCGTAGATTGAGGCATTAATATTGAAGAATGTGATTATTGAGGTTCCAGAAACATAACAGGACATGGGTGTTTTACTCCGTTGCCTTCCTGTTGCAGGCTTCTTCAGGGAGCTGGTATAGAACCTAGGATGAGGCCCCTCCCCTGGTTTCAAAATGGAAACCTTGCAGAAGACCCCTTCTTGGATCTCCCAAGGGGAAGGTCTTGGGGTCATACTCTGCAGCCACCCAGTCTAACATCCCCACTCATCAAAGCCTCCAGAGGTCTCATTGCTTTGCAGTTCGGGCTAACGGTACCCCAGTACTCTACAAGGTCAAGGTTCCTGTGATAGCCCTCCTCCCCCAGGGGGGCGTTAGCGGTGCCTGGACTCTTGACTGGTAGCTGATCCCACAATGTCACCCTTGAACAGGGAGGGCCAGTCGGTGTGCACACCGTTGGAGCAACACATTAGGTATAGCCTTACTTTGTAGAGTGGTTCTCGGGGAGCAACCGTGATGAATCTGGCAGTGAAGGATGTCCCATCTATGCACTGTTTCACTCTATGGAACAAGGACGATGCAGGCCACATGACCTCTTCTTACCAGGTCCATAGAAGGTAGAGAGTGTTGGTGGAAAATGATATTTTCCCCTGTGTGCAATCGGAATTTCATTCAACTGGGTGGCAATGGACAGTTACCACCTGGGTACAGATAAGATAGCTCGGCAGATTGTGCGCTCGCAGCTGTGATCTGTGTTTGATCTGCAGGTCGCAGGTTAAAATCCCAGCAAGGTCGACTCAGCCTTTCATCCTTCAGAGGTGGATCAAGTGGGTACCAGTTTCACTTGGATAATACTAATGTATGTAAATATGTTCTATGTAAAGCGCCTTGGTTAAAAGCGCTAGATAAATATTGTTTGTATTACTCATTCTGTAATCTGGCGAATAATGTATTTCTTTTAGTTTTGTTTTCTGATGCTAATAGCCTTATAGACTTTGGGGCAGGTTTTATCAATTGGGATAGCTGACTTTGCCTCAAGCAATAACTGGGAAGCAGGCAATTATCCGGTGATAACGACATCCTAAAGTTGTACGTAATTGCTAGAGTCATGTACGTTTGGCAGATTCAACTTCATGGAAGAGTAATAAAGATAAAGGTGGACTTTTTTTCCTGCTGTCGATGGATCTTAAAGTCACCTTGCTTTTAGGAATTGGGGTTAATGCGTCTCTGATATGTAGGGTTAGCCTCCGTCTACTACTTCAGTCCTTCTATTCAAGAAGCAGTGAATATGTGTTAGCAAACCTGTGTTTATCCCGCAAGGGCAGCCGGGAGGCAGAGAAGAGTCCATCTCTCCTTAAACAGGAGACTGACATACTATCAATATTTATGAATATTTCATCTGAGCATTTTTTCTCTTGCCGGTCAATGCCCCGAGCACATTTCTGTGTAGACTAAGCCCATCCTTGAAGAGGACAGTGAAAAGGGCGAAACACATGTTGGCACCTGGGCATTTACAAATTGACAACCGAAATATGGGTTTGTGTTGGAATATGGAATAAGCAACTTTACAAAATTGAAATAATGATGTACCCTCATTTATGAGCAGGGATGCAGAACCTCTGAGACGGCGAGACCCCATCGTTAACTGATTCCAAGTCAAAGCCACAGAGCCTTCACCATTTTGGGACACGGCGCGTGGCTGCAGGTGCCACACGGCTCCATGTTCGGGTAGACTAGCTGCACAACCCTGGACACTGTCAGTGCTATCCAGCTGGGACCAAATCAGCTGGAGGCAATGACATTAGCAAATCCTTATATCACCTAATAGTGCAGTTCTGTTACCTAACAACAGGGGCGTTGCTAGGGGGGGCTAAGGGGGCTATAGCCCCTGATCTTTTGGTTGTAGCCCCGGATAGAATCTCGGGAGCTACAGCCAAAAGACTAGCTAGCCCCCAGTCCCAACAGTTCTGACATCAGCTTAGCCCCGGGTCTTTTCCAGACCTAGCAACTCCCCTGCCTAACAATGCACCTGGTCCTTATTCATTGGAGGAGTGTGGTATTTGGAAAATTCGCTTATAGTATAGATTAACTGTCTACAATAGGTAGGCCGCGAACTATCTCTGTCATTAGCAGTAATTAAATATCTGCATCGTATTAATTATTAGATGGTGAATGTGTGATTAAGCATGTCTATTTTTACGCCGTATACAATTAAAACAGATTTATTCGCATACTTAATAGGTAATGTGAGAGGAATTTGCCATTAATGTAAACACTTTTTTATAATGCTATTTGAATGCGTAGTCTGTCTGTTTTTAATGTTGTACTTGGGTTAGGTTTTAGCTAAATAAACTAACTCACAGTAAAAGAAAACCTAACATAAAAAGAATGTGCGAATTTTCACAAATGAACTCACTCAATCCCTTATTAGGTGCAAATAATTCTTGGGAAGGCTGTGTGTCGGGAGGGTAGCTCAGGGGCAATGCGCTCGCGTTGGAAGCAAGACGACGCGGAGCAACACAGTTTCGATTGTCGGGTCCACGCTTAGAAACCTCTGGCTATTACGCGCGGGTGCTAGAAATACCCAATAATAAATATGATAACCAAATTTAGGTTAGGATTATCCCCGTGCAGTCACATTTGATCCCTTAGGGAAATAGTGATGATGAATCAAATATCTGTCTTTTCTTCCCACGACAGGAAGAGACAATAGATGTGTTCAATATAGTCTTCAAAAATAGAAGTCCTATTTCTCCCAGTTTACAATTCACTACCCCCACCTCCCCATCTCCTTCCCACCATCATCTTCTTGCTCTCTCACCCAAGGCTTGTAATCTTGGTGTCCTCTTTGATAGCAACCTACGACCACAATAATTCATCGCTACCCCTGCATCATATCAACCTGCACACATTCAGAAAATGTGTTCTTTTTCTTACCAACTCTCTCTGCTAACACTCGAATCTCCACTCTTGTGCTCTGCAAACTGGACTTCAGCTCAAGCCTACTCGTTGGCCTTAATCTCTACTCCTTCCTTCCTGTAGACAAAGTTCTCAACTTTGCCACCTGCACTCTCTACAACCTACCCACATTCTCGCCCAATTCTACCCACCGACAACATGCTGCCTAGGTCTCCATGTTCAACCGCTTTCTTGTCAAGCTCCTTGTCAACAAACTTATCGATGGTCTGTCTCCTCGGTACCTGTGCATTTGTATCTCCGTTTGCTCACCATCTTGTTCCCTCAGTTCCGGCTCTGCACTCAACCTCACTATCCCAAACCGTCCCTGTGCCTCCTTTTGCTTCCGCTCTTTCTCTCTACTCGCCCACTCTACTGGAACCCGCTGCCCATAACAATCAACTCCAGCCAAACTCTGGATGTCTTCAAAGTTCTGCTTAAACTTCACTTATTAGCTAAAGAGAGAGCTTCCCCTGCTCGCTCCCCCACCCACCCGCCCCATCTGACCCCACCAGAGCCTTTAGTGAAGCTTAATAATGTAATTTTGTATACTGAATAAGTGCTCCTCTTTAGTTTGAAGCACTTGCCCCCTTGGGTTAATGTAACCTTTGTAAGTCACCTGTTTTCTTATATACATTTTGTTTCTGTTTCTTTTGTCCCTGTTATATGCCCCATATTTTTACATCCTCATAAACTGGCTCGCCACTTGATCTCATCTTTGTGATATCATTCAGGCACCCTTCGTGGGAATGCCTCCACCGTCTGTAATTAAATTATTCTAAGTAATTTCTGATCAAAATTGACATCACTGTTCTTCAAATAAATACAATTAGTACCCGGAGAAGGCGCAATCAGAATAAAAGAGCCATTCTGATTGGCCCTCACCGAGTCATTACCAGGCCGGGAATCCCTCTGTCGGGATTCCACAGCCTTTGTCCCCGGCAGGGGGCGTGGCAGCCCCTCAGCCAATGAGGATGCTCGAAGCGGGGCCATCCCTGCTCCGAGCCTCCCCATGGCTGAGAAGGCTGCCTTCGCCCCCACCGGGGACTCAGGTAAAGCTTTGGCTTTTTTTTATCCCCTCCCTCCCTTCTCCAACCTCCCTGCCCTTCCCACCACACTTACCTTCTATCCTTTGTCCCCGGTGGGGGACGATGGCAGCCTCGTGCCGTGTGGAGACTCAGAGCGGGGCCATCCCTGCTCCGAGCCTCCACACGGCTGGAGGCCTCGATCATCCCCCACCGGGGACCCAAGTACGTTTTTTTTTTTTTTACCCCTTCCCCACTCTCCCGCCCTCCCAACCGAACTTACCTTTTTTTTCAGGAGCAGACGCGCTGGAAACGCTTATGTTTCCAGCACGTCTGCTCCCGATGACTGCCATGGAAAGGGAAAACGGACTTTGTTTTCCCTTTCCATGGTGGCCATTTTCTTTGACGTCTTTTTTTTTTTTTTTGCTCCTGAAATGCCACAGCGTTTCGGGAAAAAAAAAAGCTTTTTGTGCCCCAGTCACACAGTTTTTGCGGGCCTGTGGTACTAATAGCTATATGCCCCTTGCGGCGGGGGCATTACGACTCTTTAAGCAATATGTCCTTCGCTCGGGGCATATTGCTTGAATATAAAATAAATACACATACATCAGAGAGCAAATATGTTAATTCCAGTGTAAAGATATTGGACCACATTTTTGCAAAAATGAGTACTTTGACAGCAGAGAGCCGTTACGTTTGCACAGCAATGTAAACGGATTCCCGCTGCCAAATGTTTGCCATTTTCACAGCGGGTGCAAATGTGAAGGGCAAAGGGTACCGTACAAGCTTGTATGCCACCTTTTGCCTTTCACCTTTGTACTGCACAATGAGTAAACCCTGCCCGCCACAGCTCATGGTTTCCGTAATAATTTGGACTGTGCTATTTACTCTTTATCTGCTGTCAGCCGTCCCCTTCTTTTAGAGCCCTGAAAGTGAAATATTGCGGGGATACAATTTTGCTCCGACTATTGTATTTTATGGGATGACTCATAGGAACAACTGAGCACCCGATTCATGGAATTATTTGCGTGAAAAATAGGGAACTTGCACACCAAACTGTGTGCGTAATCCCGTACGCCGATTAATGGAATCGACTGTGTGGGACTTTACCGGGTCTTGCATGGAGTACGCGCAGGCTTGGCACGGCTCTGCGTGCAGCTGAGTGCCTTGCGCCAGACTCCACGCAGGGGGTGGAATGTGGTCTCCGTAGGGGCCAGAAAAGGGGGTGAAAACACACACAATGAGGAAGAACAGGCCAGAAAATTGGCGTTCCAAAGGACAGTCCGCAGGTAGTTCATAGCATGCCCACAAATGCGCACCAAAAAGCGTATTCTTGTATGTGACCGCGCAACCTCTTGCCTACGAAATGCCCTTGCAAAGCCCTCCATGTCTACACCTCCCGAAAGCAGGCGTACACACTTGTGCTGAGGGATTGCAAGTTTGGAGGTAGGTTTGTATGTTGGATTTAGGATTGCGTGCACGCAGACGGGGTTCCGAGCCTATTTAGGGGTGCGCATATGCAGCGTAGCCGGTGCAGGGACGGTTTATGGGGGTTCGTACGCAGTTTGACCAGGAAAATGTTTTCTGGAAAACTTACTGCATGTACTGGGGGTGCCGGTTAGAGTTATGGGGGACCCCGCGCAGTGGTGCCGAGGTGCAGGCTTGGTTGGGGGGGGGGCCCACGCCCTGTTCACAGGATGCATGTGCTCACGCCTTAGGAGCCCGTAAGTGTAGGTGAATGTGGCTGTTTAAGCTTTACATGGGGGCTTGTTGGGGCGTTCTGGCCACGACTTGCGAATACGGTTACTTTGCGCTGTGTATTCCATGAATACACAGAGCGTGCATTTTTTATTCTGCGTGCAGGCTCGCGCAGTGTCGTTCTCTGCGGCAGATGCAGGGGAAATGCACATTTTTCCATGAATTGGGCCCTGGAGCTTTTTTTTGCTGTTTTTTTTGCTCTGTGTCGCAGTGGTAGAAGACTATGATGGTAGAAGACTATGATGGTAGAATATGATGGTAGAAGACTATGATGGTAGAAGACTATGATGGTAGAAGACTATGATGGTAGATGATGGTAGAAGACTATGATGGTAGAAGACTATGATGGTAGAAGACTATGATGGTAGAAGACTATGATGGTAGAAGACTATGATGGTAGATGATGGTAGAAGACTATGATGGTAGAAGACTATGATGGTAGAAGACTATGATGGTAGAAGACTATGATGGTAGATGATGGTAGAAGACTATGATGGTAGAAGACTATGATGGTAGAAGACTATGATGGTAGAAGACTATGATGGTAGAAGACTATGATGGTAGATGATGGTAGAAGACTATGATGGTAGAAGACTATGATGGTAGAAGACTATGATGGTAGAAGACTATGATGGTAGATGATGGTAGAAGACTATGATGGTAGAAGACTATGATGGTAGAAGACTATGATGGTAGAAGACTATGATGGTAGAAGACTATGATGGTAGAAGACTATGATGGTAGAAGACTATGATGGTAGATGATGGTAGAAGACTATGATGGTAGAAGACTATGATGGTAGAAGACTATGATGGTAGATGATGGTAGAAGACTATGATGGTAGATGATGGTAGAAGACTATGATGGTAGAAGACTATGATGGTAGAAGACTATGATGGTAGAAGACTATGATGCGATCTATGAGTAATTCCATGGCCACCGTAGAAGCCATCATTCACGTATAGCTCCCCCTTTAATGCTGAATATGATAACCTGGCAGGAAGCGCTGAAGGTGATTGCACATTGTTTGAAAACAATAGTACTCTTTGCTTTTTGCTGTTGTTGGTGCGACACACAAAGGTGTCCCTAAATTGAATGTGAATTTTGTTATTCTTTTTGAGATTCCAATCGTTATAGTTCTTCATCCAAAACTATATGCTCCAGTGTAAACAAAATGATTGGTTTCCTGGTGTTGCCACTGTTGCAAACAAGGGACACACTTAGGCGCGTTCACCGTAAAATACTAGTTTGTGTTTACAATGTCCCCTTTTTAGTTTGGCTTTTAGGTGGCGCCTGCGCCGTCTATAAGCTGAGACTGTTGCATTAGAGTAGAGATGGGATAAATGGCATATGAGGAGGGACACAAAGCTTGTAGGTGTTTGGTTATTTTCCCACCCATTTGCTGACCCTGGTCGTGCTAATCCCTATGGTTATTCCCACCCAGTCCCTGCCCCTCCCCGCCCAAAACACCTCCTAATGGGAATTCCTTGAGCTTGCTTTATTCAAGCCTTACCATCAAACTTTGCATTGAATGTACCTACCAGTGTTTTTATAAGCAGTCTTCTCAGAGTTAATGACTTAATTGGAGTTGTAAACGCGCTACTGGTGTAATAAAAATGTCTTAACCATGTCTGCCTTCAGCCACTCTTTATAAGCACTGGGTGTGCCCTTCACTAAAATCCTGTTAAAAACAAGAATTGGCAAAGCCAACGGTTCTGGATTCTGTATAAGTATTAGGTATTTGCCAGGCACTGCTATTAGATGCCCAGGAACTTGCACCATTTTGCAGTTCCTACCATCAATGGCCAGTTAATACCACTACGGCTTTGCCTGGCAAGTGCCTTTCCCATGCCGACACAAAAGCCCAAGCTGTTGGCCTTGCCAATGCTTGTTTATTTTCTTTGAGAAAGGGTTTAATTGATAGGTTTGGACTACTCGAGGTGCAACCAGCCACCTGTTAATGAAAACAGTTTTGGGTATAGAAAGAAGTTGTGGGGATAGCACCTTTAACTGGTAGGTGTGGGGGAGGGGAGTCCTATCATTCAGCACCGTGACCCATAGGAAATGACGTTGTGTTATTTACATTCTTGGTACAATAAGGTGATTTAACACAGCTAACTTCACCTGCAAAACCAGCTGTCTTTAAGGTAGTGCATTCATTGCAGCCATTCAACTGTTCATTATCCAATGTCTTTGCTGTTAAGGTAAACACGAGGAGCCATGTCTACCTAGAAAAACATCTGTCTTAGATCACGAGTTAACTGATATGATATGATATGGCATTTATGACGCGCCTATACACAAGCGTTTCAAGGCGCAACGAGGCAAGGGAGGGGAACAGAGGGAAGACAGAGACAACGATCCTACTAGGACAGGTGACAATGAGATCGTGCAAGAGCAGGGGAGGGGGGAAGGGGAAAGTGCGAGGGGGATGGGGGAGGGGAAGTGCAGTACATAGGATAAACATTAAATAAATAAAATAAATAAGAATAATAAATAAAGTGCAGCCAGCTGGTGGCAGGTGCCCCTGGACAATACGATTCTGGTGTGGTTAAAAACTTCATTACCATGTACGGCTTCAGCCACTTGGTTTCTAAGCGTGCGGCATCCCAATTTGAAGTCCTTGGCTTGTAGGTAGTCATGTGCACTCAGGGGTGGACTGGGAACCAAAAGAGGCCCCGGGAATAATTTTCAAAGTGGACCCAAATGACACATTTTCAGCAAGCCCAACCCTTTTCCTATGAGAAAATGTGGAAATATCACACAAAAGCGGCCCAAGGCCAGTCCACCCCTGTCCAGTGTGTAGAGGCCTACCGACAAATCTCCTGAGTTCCCTATAGGGCAGTCCACCCATGCCCAGGGTGGAGAGGCCTACTGGGAAATCGCCATAGATCTCTATAGGCCAGTCAACCCATGCCCAGTGTGTAGAGGCCTGCCGGGAAATCTCCAGAGTTCCCCATATGCCAGTCCACCCCTGCCCAGTGTGTAGAGGCCTACCAGGAAATCTCCATAGTTCCCGATAGGCCAGCCCATGCCTGCCCAGTGTGTAGAGGCCTACCGGGAACTCTCCAGTGTTCCCTATATGCCAGCCGACACCTGCCCAGTGTGTAGAGCCCTACCGGGAAATCTCCAGTGTTCCCTATAAACCAGCCCCCCCCCCGCCCAGTGTGTAGAGCCCTACAGGGAAATCTCTCCAGTGTTCCCCATAAACCAGCCCACGCCTGCCCGACCAGTGTGTAGAGGCCTACCGGGAACTCTCCAGTGTTCCCTATAGGCCAGTCCACCCCTGTGTGCACTGTGTCGGACGTGGTGCACGTGGTTGCTGCTGCTTGGAGGTGCAGCATTCTGCAGGCAATGGATTACGTTTCATTTTTTTTAAACATCTTTTGTATAGAAAATGTAAAAACCTATAGTATCATTTTTGCTTTG
Organism: Ambystoma mexicanum; assembly: GCF_040938575.1. Classification (NCBI taxonomy): domain Eukaryota; kingdom Metazoa; phylum Chordata; class Amphibia; order Caudata; family Ambystomatidae; genus Ambystoma; species Ambystoma mexicanum. Next base: position 105,372,177 of record NC_090938.1, on the reverse strand, counting down.
TAATAAAAGTGTAACGAACAGTAGTAACACGTAATTAAATGTCTTGGGGTGATTTTAGAAAATTGTAAAATATAAAAGCTTTAATTTTAAAACGATATGAACAGGAGAGCACGTCCAATTATCAGTAAACATTGCAGTAACATAACAAACATATCTACAGAAAAGCCCACACTGTTGGCTTTGCCAATTCTTGTTTTCACACTTGATGACAGCATATTGGTTGCACTTCGACATAGGCAGACAGTTTATGTCTTGTGCTCTTGTAAAGATCTGCAATGATTTCAAAGGAATGTTCAGTGGGCATTTAAAGCAATGTCACTGCAACACCCAGTGGCACCTCAGACACTGCAACACCCAGTGGCACCTCAGAAGACACTGCAACACCCAGTGGCACCCCAGACACTGCAACACCCAGTGGCACCTCAGACACTGCAACACCCAGTGGCACCCCAGACACTGCAACACCCAGTGGCACCTCGGACACTGCAACACCCAGTGGCACCCCGGACACTGCAACACCCAGTGGCACCCCAGACAGACACTGCAACACCCAGTGGCACCCCAGAAGACACTGCAACACCCAGTGGAACCTCAGACACTGCAACACCCAGTGGCACCCCAGACACTGCAACACCCAGTGGCACCCCAGACACTGCAACACCCAGTGGCACCCCGGACACTGCAACACCCAGTGGCACCCCAGACACTGCAACACCCAGTGGCACCCCAGACAGACACTGCAACACCCAGTGGCACCTCAGAAGACACTGCAACACCCAGTGGCACCTCAGACACTGCAACACCCAGTGGCACCCCAGACACTGCAACACCCAGTGGCACCCCAGACACTGCAACACCCAGTGGCACCTCAGACACTGCAACACCCAGTGGCACCTCAGAAGACACTGCAACACCCAGTGGCACCCCAGACACTGCAACACCCAGTGGCACCTCAGACACTGCAACACCCAGTGGCACCCCAGACACTGCAACACCCAGTGGCACCTTGGACACGGCAACACCCAGTGGCACCCCGGACACTGCAACACCCAGTGGCACCCCAGACACTGCAACACCCAGTGGCACCCCGGACACTGCAACACCCAGTGGCACCCCAGACACTGCAACACCCAGTGGCACCTCGGACACTGCAACACCCAGTGGCACCTCGGACACTGCAACACCCAGTGGCACCCCGGACACTGCAACACCCAGTGGCACCCCAGACAGACACTGCAACACCCAGTGGCACCTCGGACACTGCAACACCCAGTGGCACCTCGGACACTGCAACACCCAGTGGCACCCCGGACACTGCAACACCCAGTGGCACCCCAGACAGACACTGCAACACCCAGTGGCACCTCGGACTTCCGCACAGACTGGGAGACGCAGGGCAGCTTCTATTGTCTGTGACATTGGCACCTGTGTTACATTACTTGAACAAATATTCCCAGTGCCAGCCATTTTCCTTTTACAAATTGAACTCAAATTAGGTCACTCATCTTAGACTGAGGAGTAATGCGTTGTTTTAAAATGTTTCAACATTTCATTTTGCACCTTCTAATTCATAACATTGGAAATCATGGCAAGTGCTTGTTTTTTATCCTGTTGGGAAAAATATGCCCAATTACAAAAAAAAAACCATATATTCTCTGTGCATTTTTTCACTAGGCAAAGTTTGCTTGAGTGACAATAATCCTATTCCGTATTAGCCCTAGGGTTTCCCTCGCAACCTTCGCCAGGTTGAGGTTAACAGATGACTGTTTTTGGCGGTAGCCCATTGAAGTCTATGGACAGGGATACGGTTTTCCGTGTGTGTCAGAGGCGCCGAGTAATGTGGCTGTCCTGGGCCCGCCACCCCCAGGAAACGCTATTTTCATGAAATTCCATAATTCTTAGAATGGGACATTCCAGCAGCTTCTACTTGCTGCTCCATCCAGGCCAGGCCGGATTCAGCCGGATTCCACCTCCCTTGACAGGCCATCTGCTCTCGCTGCTGCCAAGCCATCTGCTCCCACCGCCCTGGCGGGCTGCGTCCCGCGGCTGCAGCTGCCGGGCCCGCATCTGTGGCCTCCAGGCGGCCTGGGGTTCTGAGAGCTCGCCGCGCTGCCCCAGAAAGACCAAAGGCCTGCTTTGTTAGACCCTTTGTGCCTGTGGAACAAAGGCAGGGCCCCTTTGCCTCGGCTTACTTCTCCACCCACCATTCAATGGGGCCATGCGCTCAAGTTCAACATCGCAGACCACCTGGTGTTTCCTGAACGAGCCAGGCACTGGAAAAAGTGCGGGAGTTACCCCTTGAAGTACATGGTTTACAATTTACATGAACAGCTGTTTGTGTGTGTGTTTAGACATCCTCCGCCCACACAAATCAAACACAGTTCTGCTGGAGAGTACAGTAAACAAAACCCATTCAGCATTCTAATGCATACACCGTGCTGCCCAGTTTAAGAGCAAATTCGCTTGACTGTTTACTTTCAAGGATTGCAGGTTCAGACTCGGCCCGATTTACACAACGTTTTCCTATGGGATTGCGCCATTATAAAACACTTTCATGAATCAGGTCCTCTGAGCATTGCTGTGATCCAAAGCTAGGGTCGCTTAACTGCTGGGCTATTATGAATGCCTATGCAAATAGGACGAGCATACTCGTCCTCAGCACTTTTAATATAAATAATAATAATAATTAGGCATTTATATAGCGCTAGGAACCCTCAGGTATCTGAGCGCTGCTTATTATTACCCACGGTGTGTGGTGCTCATTTATCGATCTTGGAAGCGCTGTGCTATCGGACAGGCCTGTGGCAGCCAATGACAAAGACATCACAACGCCAGTTCATCAGCCAATCCGCGTAATTCTATCAACATAGCGGTAACAGATGAAAGAGTCTTGTTTAAGAAAAAAAACTAACAATTTATCATCACGCATGAATCAATATCATAGGAGCATAGAATGTGGTCACTCGTTTTGAACTTGTTAAATGTTAAAAAGACAGGAGGTTGGAATTAAAGGCCATCCAAAATAGGGCAGCTCGTTTACGCTTCAGCCTTAAAAAAAAACTGGTCAATATCTCTCGGGCTCTAAAAAACCTTCAATGTTTATCGATTCGATTCACTATAGTATAGATAGTAGGTCATTTGGTCGTGGAAAGAGCCGTATGGCCTACCGGGCCCAAATCCCTGACCACCACACCAAACACATTCAACAAAGAAACTTGGGATCCAGCATCCCTGCCGGACTGTTGTCTGTGACCTTTGTGCTGAAAGGATTGGGAAGAAAGGCATAGCAAGGCAGGCCTTGACCTGTGGAACCCCCTTATACTGGCATCAGGTAATATTATCCCCACCAATAATATCGCCATATATATGGTTGTGGGGGTAAGGCCATAGGCAATATTATAAGTGGGGATAATTTATGGGTTATTGGGACCAGGGGTTGCGTGGGTGTCCCTAGCTCCATTAGCAAAATTATGGCGGTTGCAGGGGTGTCCTCAGCAGGTTCCATGGTGTGCTCCAGAGACCCCCGGCCGGCCCATAGAGCCGAGGTTCGGTCAGAAGTACTTTAAGATGAGATAGCTGCACCCTTGAGATGGATGGGGTGCAGATTTATTATTCCAACACCAATCAATAAGGACAACTCAATGGTTTGGCAAAGGGAGTCCGTTTAATGACAAGTACAAAAAACGGGGAGTTATGGATTTCAGCAGTGATGCAATCGTCCTTCTCGCTTCAACTCCAACGAACTTCATACAAGTTGTAACATTTATACTCAAAACTCATCATAATTGACTTGTAACACTCAAAAGTTAACATGCAATTCTATTGGTTAGGAAAAGGTAACTTTACTATAGGTACTATATCTGTATATGGTAATGGAGTGAGGGGATTGGGTAAACGCTGTCAGGTGGGTGTCTAAACCCTTCCTTCAAAAATGACTACTGTAGACGTCACTAAAAGTACGACATCTCATTGGTTCTACTAACTGTAGGACCCTAGATTATTTGGTCTATCGTGATTGGGTTGTTACCAACCCCATGCATAATTGTCTACTTTGCTTAGCAGCACGCAGAACAGTCAGCCAGGTGCGAGATGCCCCTTAGTTACCCAGCCTTCCCCTAGCCCTTGTTACAATCAATCATAACTTTAATAGCCATGTGTCAATTAGTACATTGTGGTTGGCCTGGAAACTGCATCTTCTGTCTGGAAAAGTTCTGATATCTCTCTGCTTGGTCCGGTGCCAAGCGTAGGTGTGAACCAGTGCTGCTTCTTGCTCGGCTGGTCACGTGAATCCCACACCGTGAATTTGTCTCGTTTCTCTCAATTTGTGCATTTGTTTTTCGTTTCACCCGCCACCTGCCTTCGCCTTCTTATCTCGATCTGCCAGGGGCAGGATATTCTGTTCTTAGTTTCAATCAAAAGTAGCTACTGTTCATAGCTTCTATTGGTATGACCTTGGCTTCTCTGGCACAAGCTGCCTCTGCTGGTTTTCGATTCAGCCGTCTCTCCTCGTGTTACTTGAATATGAATCATCTTGCGTTTGGCCTTTAGTAACCTGGGCTGGTTCTGCTTTTGTGCAAAGTAGAAATAATCTTATAATGAAGTACTTGTTTGAGGTAGATTATGTATAATGGCGCTTGCCGCACTATTCTTCTACTAAGCATAGCAAGTTGCACTGCTTTCTTAGCTTTCATGCGGTTCCAAGCATATTTACAGGTGTAAACTAGTTGAATGTCTTCATCTTGCTTACAGCTTGAACTTTGTATTTCAACATCGTTCTCCCCCTTGAGGTTCAAGATATCTTTATCCATGGTGTTTCGTCTCTGTGTCATTCTTTGGTTGACATTTCTTCTATCTGTACGTCAGTTTGGGTCCTTGTGATGTCACCATTCGTCTTCCACTAAGACCTTTTTGGTTTCTTCCTGGACAGTACTTAGGCGATCTTCATTTCCTTTCATTTGTTGCTAGGGTTTTCTTAATGGATACCTTACTGTCCATGGTTTTCTAGGTATCGGTACTTCAATAGGTGTTGCTCTTCTAATAGGCACTGGGCAGAGCCCCACTGTGGCTCTTTGGCTGGTTCATTTGCCCATCATACGTCACATATCTTGGTGTGAACGTTCCTGGAACTTCAAAATGGGCGACTGGAGTGCAAGCTTCATTTGGGAGCTCCTCTACACTCCCCCCTCTGGGCGATTCATCGACCACTTTCACTTCCGTCTTTGGATTTATCTTACTCGGTTCTTCTGTATTTATCTTTACTTCATCGCCTGGGTTCATCCGGTGGAATCAGAAAAATACAATATTAAGGCTTTTACACCATGCTAAAGGAAAATACACCGACACAGGCTTGTAAAGATTCCCAGAATCTTTATTACAAAACTGAACAGTTATAAAACAAAGTACACAAATAGCTATTTGGCCGTCAATACATCACAGAGACCACCAGCAGGGTTCAATGTGAGCAGTGAGCAGGATTTGCTAGCTGGACATCAGCGTATTTATACATTTTCGTTATAACGATGTCCAGCCTCTTTCAAGTTAATCATGTACTGGGCTTGGGTCACGCCAGGTTTGTTCCTAATTTACATATCTCGTGCATGAGGTTTACTTTTTTAATACATTCAATAACAAACATTATTATCCTCTAGTTTAACGTTACACTCTTTACACATTGCTTTAATACAGATCAAACAAGTGTTTCGCATGTCGTATTTGGATAGCGTTATTGTTCTTGTATGCTTGTAGGTTAACATCGCTGATTCAAGTAATCCCCTGATCCCGAGGTCAACAAACGACAAGGTCTACATGACCCTAACATGTAGCCTGAAGGCAGGTTGGACATTAACTCTCCTACAGAGGTTGCAGAGGTTAAGGCAAGAACAAGAGCACACGAAACGGCCATTTTAGACTACAGGATGACTTTGTAGAATAAACTAAAATGGCGACTCTAACCTAAAATGGAGGCTTGATTCAATTGAGGTCACGACCTTGTAATACGAATTTCCTCGCAAAGCGACTGGGCATAGGCCAACATATACAATGAGGACGAAACAATATTATATCAGTTCTAACAAACCCTCCTTTTGGCCTATGCCAAGCGCTAAACTACCTTCAATCATTTTGCGATTAACTCCACATTTCAACGTCTATACATCCCGAATCATTGTCGGACATATCTATTGCCATTAGATCAGACACTAGAGTTTCTTTCAACACATACTCTTTGGAAACCTTATCTGGGGCGTATATTTTATGCCCTAATACACTTGTTGTTTGCGCACAACACCCCCCTAATACTGAACATATACCAGGGAGACACTGTATACAACAACAAAGGAATAGAAAACTTCCCAAGATAATCAGCAGGGCCGAAAAAAACTTCCATCCCCACGACCGTAGGAGGTCCCAGAACCATGCACTAAGTTCCCAGTTTCCCTCAGGTACATGCACTTCTGAACTAAGAACATGTAGATTTTGGATAGCCCTAAAGATCGTTGGAGGAGTCTGGTACGTAAACGCAGCAAGCGGACCCCACTAATTTACATACTCCTCCACGCTCAGCCAGAATGACATCTAATGCCATCCGGTTCTGAAGAGCCACTAATCTTATCGCCTTCTGTTCTAATGTCATATTATAAAGTATGTCAGTGGTCTGGTTGATGGTTCTCTCCAATACTCTCGCTAGTCCCCTGATACCTTCTGAATTCGTAATTTCTGCAGTACTCGCAATAAATACCCCAGGTAATAGAATTCCTAAATAACAGGTTCCTTGCCAATCCCTCGGCAACCATGGAAATGCCACATTACCGCAAACAAAATAGACAGGTTCGCCTACATACAGAGGTCTGTTCTCACTAGTCAAATTCACAACATTGGCACACTTTCTAAAATTACCCATTGTCCATGTTCCATTCCTCTGTATGCAGAAGGATACTGAATCGGGGCTATGATTAACAGAATAAGATGGAGGCGTGGCATCCTTATTGCCTATAGGAGCCATTTTGAAAGAGATCAAAGACTGAAAAGGACGAGATAATCTATCAGAGGGTTTAACAGAAGCAACGTTCGGTTTACTCCTATTTGCAAACAGCGAACATCCGAGGGGCATCAAAACACGTTTTTCAAAACTATTCAAATTTGTACCATCAAAGTTCCCGGAGATGCTGTCATTCCATCGGCCAAAGAATAGTGCTCTAAGAGAAGCGTAACGGGCAGTTATCAAAGGTAGGGGATGAATATACCAACCTAGCCCCTTATCCCCATGTTGCGGTAGATGTGAACAGATCCAGCAATTGGTTCTATTTAAAATTGCATGAGTGGCATTCATAATTAACAGCAGGGTAATATTCTGATAGTTCCGTCTATGTGAAGAATCTTTAGGCGATAAAGTATGCAATTGCACGGAAGGAGTGGGGATAACAGATACATTTTCAATAGGAAAAAAGTCCTCTAACGGATATGCTTCCTCCAGATACCATAACCCAAAACCAACAGTTACTAAAAATCCGGTTATTATTACAAAAAGGCAACAATACACTTTGGGGGTCCCATTGCATGCTTGATCATTGTCTCTGCTAGTCACATATTTATCTAAAAGTTCGGTACGAGCGGTAGCGGGTGCAGGCATTGTAATCTTCAATCGAAAAAACACCAATTGTTCGTTTGCTGGCGACTCCAGTCGCGCGTCTTCTTAATGTCTTTCCCACAACCCTTAGCCAACAGAATCCTCTCGTCCAGTCGGGCCAAAAGGCAAGCCCTCAAATGATTTTCTCAATCGCACAGTCAGACCGTGCTGTACATCCATTTCCTTGGACGTAAATTATATTTCACAGTTTCTGGTGAGAACAAAGTGTTGTCACTTCCTCCTGGAGGTGGCAAGTGAACGGAAATGGGATCAGAAAAAGATTGATCCGGAAGTTCCACTGTTGGAGAGTGCAGAGAGAAGATGGCCGTTTTGTCTGGTCTTGCAAATTCTGGAACGGTCTCCGATACTCTTTTGTCGGTTGTTGCTGTTTCAGGCACGTTAGTTACAGCAGTGGGAAGGGATTCTGTGTCTTCTGTATCGTATGGCACGGGCTGCGGGATCCGTTTGGTGTGCATCGCATGGATCCAGTTCTTACGACCCACTACCCGCACAGCAGTCTGAGTGACTAGCAGGACTTGGTAGGGACCCCTCCACCGACGTGCAAGGCAAGACGACCTCTCAAAAACTTTTGTGAGGATCCAGTCCCCCGGTCGTAGACTGTGACCAGGACCCTCGTATCGTACAGGTAATGCCTCTCGCACCTGGTGATAAATTGAAAACAGATTTTTAGTCAACTGGTTACAGTAATCTGAAAGAAGCACATTTTCTATGTCCCGCAACAAACAACTTTTTTTGGCAATCCCCAAATATTAGCAGGTCTCCCCATTACCACCTCAAAGGAAGAGAGACCAGTCTTAGTTTGAGGGGTTGTTCTCATCGACAGCAACACGATCGGTAAGGCGTCCGGCCATTTTAACACGTCTTAGCGAGCTTGTTCTTTATAATGCTGTTATGCCTTTCCACTAATCCGGCACTTTGGGCATGTCTGGCCGAATGGAACCGTTAATCAATCTGTAATCCTTTGCATATTTGTAGGATTAAATCAGCGATAAAGTGTGGCCCATTATCCGACCAGATGACTCTCGGCAGCCCGAACCTAGGAAAAAACTCTTTCAACAGAGTTTTTGCCATGGTTATGGCCGGTGCATCTCTAACCGGGAATGCCTCAACCCACTTACTAAATGCACAAATGACAACCAACACATATTTAAGATTGTTGCAACGTTCCATTTCAATAAAATCAAAGTGAATAACCTCAAACGGAACAGAAGGTGGAGCGAAACTTCCTCTAGGAGTCGAGGTACCTTTTCCTACATTATGCTGCAAGCAGACCATGCACCCTTGGACAAAGCACTCCGCAGTTTTGAAAATCTTATCATTGGCCCATACACTGTGTAGCATTTTAGTCAATTTACGCGCACAAACATGTGTCAGACCATGAGCCATAATAACCATCATTGTAATGTAGGCGTCGGGGAGTAACCATTTTCCTTCAACATTGTCCACCCAACACCCATCATCATCCAGTCTCCCTGCACCCTCGACCCATCTCTTAGTTTCCGCTATGGTAGCATCTGCTTGAATGTCTTTAACAGAATCAATACTTTCACCCAAAGTGCAAATATTTACAGTTTCTCTTACAGCATACATTTCTGAACTAAAATCAGTGGCAGTTTGTTTAGCTATCTGATCAGCGAAAGTATTCCCTTTTCCTACATCATCTGTAACCTTTTGATGTGCTGCACATTTTATGATAGCTAGCTGAACAGGGAGTGCGAGTGCCGAAAGTAATCGCACTATTAAAGTGCCATGCTGAATTTTCATGCCATGCGAGGTCAAGAAACCTCGTTCTTTCCAAAGTCTACCGAAGTTGTGGACCACCCCAAAAGCATACTGACTATCGGTATATATATTTACTGTAAGCCCTTCAGAAAGTTCACAAGCTCGAGTTAACGCTATAATTTCTGCGGTCTGCACGGAATTATGCATAATTCTTTTGGTTTCCACAATCGTGCTTAAAGTAGTAACGGCATAACCAGCCCTGGATGTACCATTCAGAAGTTTAAAACATGAGCCATCACAAAAAAGCTCTCCTTGTGGGCTATTCAAAGGCGTGTCTTTCAGATCGATTCTACATTTAGTCTCTTGTTCTGTCGCATAAAGGCAATCGTGTGACGTTTTGCCACTTTCAACAGTATCTTGCGGGACAGGTAAAAGTTCAGCTGGATTTAATACACAACACCTCTGAATTTGAATGTGGGGGCAAACAAGATTAGTTCATATCTTGTCAATCGTGCAGAAGTGAGGTGTTGCGTTTGAGTTCTATTCAATAAAATATCTACAGAGTGAGGTACCATTAGGGTCAACGCATGACCCAGGACATCCCCTCACTCTGCTTTACAGACGCAGCAGCAGCAGCAGCAACAGCTCTCAAACATCTCTGCAAAGCGCATGCAACAGGATCAAGGGCGGATGAGAAATAGCCGCACAGCCTATTCTTCCCTCCATGTTCCTGCGTTAACACAGCTAAAGCACATCCATCACGTTCATGCACATACAACACAAAGGCCTTGTCATAATTCGGAGTTCCTAAAACCGGCGCTGAACACAGCGCGGATTTGAGCAAATCAAATGCTGTCTGTTGTTCCAAAGTCCATGGCAATGGCAAAGAAATGCCCTTCTTTGTCAAAGCCAGCATTGGTTTAATCGTTAACGAAAAGTTAGGGATCCACAATCTACAGTAAGAAGCCATACCTTTCAGGGCTCTAACTTCCTTCTGCGTATTTGGGACAGACATGCCAGAAATAGTCTTTATTCGTTTAGATGTCAATCGTCTTCCCTCCTTTGACAGGAGATAGCCTAAATAGGCGACCTCCTCACAACAATATTGGAATTCTTTTAGTGAAGCTTTGTGGCCATGTTTCGTTAGATGACAAAGCAACAACACAGTGCCTTCTTTACAGGCGTCTCTCAGAATCAGCAGCCAAGAGGAGATCATCTAAATACTGTAGTAAAGTGCAAGTAGTAGGCAACTCGAGAGTATTGAGCTGCTCTTTTAATGCCCTACTATAAATACTTGGACTCTCAGTATACCCTTGTGGTGCACGAGTGAATGTGAACGAGCGTCCACCTAGGGTAAACGCGAACAAATACCTGCTATCCTTGTGTATAGGAATACTGAAAAACGCGTTTTTAAGATCAACAACGCTAAAATGAGTGGCAGAAGCCAGAATCATGGTTAGTATCGTTGTAACATCAGGTACAATAGGAAATTGAGGGGCCACAATTTTGTTAATAGTGCGTAAATCAATTATAAACCAAAAGGTAATCGTATTATCACCTTTTTTGTATACTGGCAAAATGGGGCTGTTACATAGGCTACCCGTAATTTCCTCAATTGATCCACGATGTACAAAATCAGAAACTATATATTTCAAAGCCCGCTCACCTTCAACTAAGATCTTATATTGAGGGATGCGAGGCAATTTTACTCCATGTTTCAGAATAATTTTAACAGGTTCAATTTGAAGAGTGCCCACATCATTATCATCAATTGCCCATAAGCATTCCGGAACATTACTGAATTCTGGCGGTAAAGGTCGAGTCAAAAACTGAGAGGCGAGTGATTGCTGAGGTGAAATTGTTAACCGAACTCCGTCCGGAGAACAATGTATTACTGCATGCAATGCCTTCAACAAATTTAACCCCAGCAAGTTCTCCCCACAGTTTGTGGTAAGTAGAAATGGACACTTTTCCATGAAGGGACCCAGTGTTATCGGTACCGGCAAAGAGATCGGACAAACTACAGGTGCGCCTGAAAACCCTACGGAAACTTTGGACTGCCCTGACAGGGGAATATTTGGAACCCGTGAATGGTCAATGGAACATTTCTGTGCTCCCGTATCTACTAAAAATAGATGCTTCCTATTTCCCACCGCCATCTCAACGTAGGGGCCTTTCTGATGAATGGGAATAGGCGTTGTTCTAAATCCTGCTTTGGGCAATCCTAGCGAAACAGAATATTATCAAAAGGAAGCTCTTCAGAGAGGTACGCGGCAGAAGGGTGATCAAACATGTTTCTATTATCCATATTCAAAACTTTCTTATCTTGCGAAGGAGGTTGCTGTGATTCTGGTGCAAACTGACCTCTTCCAGGGCCCCCTGCACCTGGGTGACCTCTGGATCGTCTACCCATGTTCTACCCATGTTTCTAAATTACCTTTGCTGCAAGGTCGGACATTGTGCACCCCAGTGGCCTTCCTGTCTACAATAGGCACACTGGTTAATGGTTACCGGAGCCAGGGCGTACTTCCCTGTGGAAAGTACTGACCTCTTAATTGATTACCCCCTCTAGGGTTTCTAACAATCTGTTGTAATAGGACTTTTGTTTTTCATTACTTACACGATAGTACACATAGTACTGAGCCATATGCAGTACTTCTGATTGAAACTTCGCCTGCCAAGCGCTTTCGGAAGACATAATCTGTAACTGGATGTCAGGCAGCAATCCACGTACAAATTTGTTGACAAAAGCCTTTTTCCTGACTCTGTGTCTAAGCCTTGTCCTCTGAAATCTGAAAATACCTGTTCAAACCGAATGAAGAAATCGGTAGTACCCTCAGACTTTCCTTGGACACAGGCCGTAAGCTTTTCCCAAATGATTCTTTTTTCAGGAACTATGGTTTTCAATTTTACAATAATCCTATCAGGCAAAGTTAATATCACTTGAGGCGATCACTAGCCAGCTGGTCTTTCTCTATCTAGCCTAACCATGTTATCCCATGTATCTCCTAACCCAGGCACATCATCTACAGTCCTAATCTGTTTCCATAAATCAACTGGCAGGAGTACGGGAAATAATAAATCAATATCACTTAAGGTGAATACCGACGACTGTAAAACCGACTCTATTTCCTTACAGAACCCGGTCGGATTCTTTCTTACATAGGGAATAGATTGCTTTATGGTGTACACTTCCTGTCTTGAAAACGGGACGTGAACAAACTGCGATACGTAATGTGCAGGAATTTCCCCCTCGAGTATTCCTCGCGCAGCATCGGCCGCAATCTCAACTTTCGGGACAAATGTCGGAGGGCCCTCTCTCATAGGCAACTGAGAAGTAGGTAGCTCCGAACGCTTACTGAGCAACAGAGCCAAATCAAGCGCTAAGTATCAATCGAAAAGGCTCTCTTATAAACACTCAACAATTCTGCGGGACAACAAATCTTTCTTTTTACACACTCATTCTGCAGGTATTCTACCCTCACCTGTATCCCCTTCTTTTGCATTTCTAACGTATAGTGACTATATGTGTCATATACTTCATCTGGAGTTATCGACATATCCGAAATCCACCATATCGCATCCTTTATACAAATTTGCGCCTCCTCACCTTTTAATTCACGGTGAGGAGAAAACCGTTTCTGTAAGTACATAATACCTAAACTACCACCATCTGCTTCCTCATTCTGTAACCCTTCCAACTCCTTCCTATACTCAAAAATCCTCTCAACATGCTCATATACCTTCTCCGCAGTATCTCTGGACAACGCTGAGGCGTTCAAATCCCGTAACCCTTGTGGGAAATCTACATCGTTTAATCTATTCCACATTATACTCAAATGAGTCCCTAATCCTTCAATAAAAGCATTTTCCTCAGGAATATCTTTTAAATTTTCGAGTGTGGAAAAAACATCAGCTTGTTCACCCATACAATGTTTAGCCCAAGCGATCAATTCATTCTTTTTCTCTGGGGACACAGTATTACGAGTCACAACCCTTGGTCTCGCTCCCTGGCCTACTACAAGCGATGCAAAATCACTTGGAAGAGGAAAAGTAGGCACATTCTGAATATCAACAGGTGGAGGCAAGGGGGCAGGCAAAGGAGCGACGGCTGGAAGAACAACAGGAAGAACAACCGGGAGGACCGGAGGAACTATAGGAGGGGGAATAACAACAGGAAGGGGCAAAGCACCAGGAGGAGGGACGTACGGGGATGGCGTGGAGGCATCGGGCCTTCGTTCATGCAAAAGTTTATTAATCAATTCATCTGACGTATGAAAATCTTTTGAAGGGTGCATTTTCTGAATGCCTTATTGAAACTCCCTGTCCGTGTTCCTAATTGACTCCAATTGTTTATTTTGATTATATAACCGTGCCTTTTCGACACTTGTCATATGTCTACGCATATGTTTCTCTCTATTCTTTTGTTGCTGCAAAGCTTCTGTTTTCCAACTATGCAATGCGTCAAATGCTGCAGGTCTAGCCTTTTTCTTTACTAATACAGACTCTAGATATTCTATACGAGGGATTTCAAAACTACCATTGGTTGGCCACCGAAGATTAGAATTATGTCTGGTCTGTCTGTGCCAAATGTCATCAAATGCTATACTACCAAAGCCTTTCTTACAGTACATAGTACATGCCGGTGACCCCTCCTGTGGTGCGGGACGGCTATCTTCCAAAGATTGTCTGTCTCTGCGGAATAATTACCTAAAGCAGGCAGACAATTTCCCAGGCATATCAAAGTTCTGGTGTTACCTGGTCAAGTAATTGTGCTCGCGAGTACAATGCACCAAATTCAAATTGTCAGGGTTAAATTAAGAATCGAGGCACGATTCACCTGACCAAAGGACTGGGAGGCCCGATCGGGTTACTAAGAACAATGCTAAGGACCCACGTGTCTGGTGATTTCCGGCAAATTTACCCACCTCGATATATGGACCCTCGTCAAGACGTCGCCTAGGGCTACAGCTCAACGTTCAGGGATCGGATCGTGCAGTTTTGTCGAAGAATTCACTTCTCGTCCAGAGTGTCCGTTTCTGTTGGCACCGTCCGATCCCGGTCCGATAGCCGAGCCAACCTTCAACGAGACGAAGTCGATCTTGAGGGTCCCTATTCGGGCGCCATCTGTGGAATCAGAAAAATACAATATTAAGGCTTTTACACCATGCAAAGGAAAATACACCGACACGGGCTTGTAAAGATTCCCAGAATCTTTATTACAAAACTGAACAGTTATAAAACAAAGTACACAAATAACTATTTGGCCGCCAATACATCACAGAGACCACCAGCATGGTTCAATGTGAGAAATGAGCAGGATTTGCTAGCTGGACATCGGCGTATTTATACATTTTCGTTATAATGATGTCCAGCCTCTTTCAAGTTAATCATGTACTGGGCTAGGGTCACGCCAGGTTCGTTCCTAATTTACATATCTCGTGCATGCGGTTTACTTTTTTAATACATTCACTAACAAACATTATTATCCTCTAGTTTAACGTTACTCTTTACACATTGCTTTAATACAGATCAAACAAGTGTTTCGCATGTCGTATTTGGATAGCGTTACTGTTCTTGTATACTTGTAGGTTAACATCGCTGATTCAAGTAATCCCCTGATCCCAAGGTCAACAAAGGACAAGGTCTACATCACCCTAACATGTAGCCTGAAGGCAGGTTGGACATTAACTCTCCTACAGAGGTTAAGGCAAGAACAAGAGCACACGAGACGGCCATTTTAGACTACAGGGTGACTTTGTACAATAAACTAAAATGGCGGCTCTAACCTAAAATGGAGGCTTGATTCACTTGAGGTCACGACCTTGTAATACGAATTTCCTCGCAAAGCGACTGGGCATAGGCCAACATATACAATGAGAACTAAACAATATTATATCAGTTCTAACAATTCCTTCTTCCTCTTCTGGATCTGTACATTTTTGAAGAAGTGCCTCTTTGGAGTCAAGAATTTTATTACTTCTTTCAGGCTTCTTGCTGTCCTTACATGTTCATCTTTATTCCAAGTCATCAATTGACATTGTCCATTTGGGCTGCAATAAACCCATCTTCCCACATAGTTTCTGTGCTTCCTGGGGTAGAGAAGTAGTGCTTCCTGGGGTAGAGAGGTAGTTCCCTCTGGTGCGTGAATGCTGGCCTTCACAAAGTCTCTTATTTCTTCATCAGTCAGGTCTTTGGGCTTCCATCCTGGCTTGACATCAATCATGATCTTCATCCCTATGGCTTTTTTTCGCAGTCTTCTGGTACTGAGAGATTATTGTCTTGATAACGCAAAATCCTAGCAATATCATCACAAGCAGGGCTCCCAGGAACTTGAATGCATCTGACATCCATTGCAGGACTCATGAGAATAATGATCCAAACCAGCTGTCATGATCAACTTCGTCAGTTTCATCGATCATCTGGTTATGCAGGTTTGTCAGCATACCTATGGCTTCTGTTAGGGTTCCATTTTCCTCATCGTGAGAAGGTATAAATGTGCAACATGATTCTTCGATTTTTGCACAAACTCCTCCATCCATAGCTGTGATCATGTTAAGGACATATCTGTTCTGGAGAGTCATCAGTCGGATGGCTCTTAGCTCTTCCTTGATTGCATTGAATCCTTTTATGGTCGTGCTGATGGTCTGCAGTAACTCCCATATGGTTATCTGCAACCATTTAGTATTTACTCCAACTTGGATTCTTCTGATTTAGCAGAGAAGTAAATCTCTCTCTTCATTCAAATTAGCAGTTCCTCAGGTGAGCATCTGCTTTCGGGAAACTGTCAATATTCAGGTCACTCTTCTGGATCACTAATGCTGGAACGTGGACATTCACTATTGTGCATATACCTCCCCAGTTTCTTGGAAGTCTGATGTATGCTTTAGATCCACATGCCCAATAATGATCCATAATTACGGCAGTGCCATGAACCATTCCTGGAGCGTCAAACACATCCACAAGTTCTGATTCTCTCCCATTTTCCTTGTGCCGTTATTCCCGAAGCAGAATATTGGGCTTTCCAGCGGCACAATATGTAAGGGTTCTCCTCTGTCTTCGACCCATGTCAAAAGTTTTGCAAGCTTTGGCCATAAGGGCTTGCATCCATTTTGCACTATGTTGATGGTGGGCTCATAGGGACCAAAGACCATCCATGCTTGGCATATCACTACTCCTTTCTCCCATCCGTCTGGTGAAAGCACTGTTCCCCAAATTTGCATTTGGCCTCTGTTCTTCCATCTATGAACTTCTTCTGGAGTTTTTCCTTGGACATTTAGCTTCTGGTTTGCTTCTCTTCTGATTTCTGCTCCTTTAACTCCAGGCTTCTCATGTCTGATCACAATGTGTTTCGTCTTTCCATTGTTTCTTGTCTTTATGTCCTGAACATAGTCGTCTTCATTTGGATCAGTTGCTTCAGTTGCCCATTTGAATGAGGCATCACTTCCCATGAACTGGCCTCTGGTCTTGCACATTGCTACGTGTGGCAGTGTGCTGTCTGGACATTGATTTCTACAGCTACGAAGATCTTGGACTTCCCCATGCTGTATGGTATGAGTGCGCAAACAAAGCATTCCCCTTCTGAACTTCGTCTTCCATCTTCTTTCATGTGCTGGTTCCAAATGGTATTTCCCAAATGTGTTGTGCTGTCCAGGTAGTTGTTTCGTTCATTGTCATCTCCTTGCATGCTTCTCTTGATTCTTAAGGTTTTCATGTAGTTTGCGATCACTACATCCCTGAATGCATCTGTATGGCTTTTTCTTGTTGGAGGATTCTCAGGTATCCTGGTCCATGGTGCCGGCTTCCTCATATGTGCCATTTGAGTAGACAAGAGTCTGGTAGCTCTTTCTTGGTCCTCGTATGCCTTTGTCTTTCTGGCTAGAAATGTTCGTATCCATTCTGGCATTGGCCTAGTATATGGTTGTACTGTGGAACTAATGCTTGTCCCTTTCGCTGGAATATACATACACTAGGAAATGTTGTCTCTGTTTGTTGATTCTCTAGCTCTTTTTTTTTCTTTAGGAATTCAGCTTCTTTCAACTGTCTTTTCACTTCATCTGTTGTGGGGCTTCTTATAGCATGCAGTCTTTCCTTCTCTAATGCTGTGGATTGTGGTTCTGCAGTTATTGACACTAGGCCTGTTGCGTGTGCATTCAGTGTTTGCGTGCGTATAGTTCTCAATAATCTTTCTTCATTCACTTTTTGCCGACCCTGTCTCCGGCTCTTCTTTTTGTTTGTTGCCACAAGTGTTTGCGTGTTATTGCTAATCACATCCATTTCGAGCTCATTCATTCCACCATCAGATCTTCTAGGGACTGGAATGACTATGTAAGGTCTGGGTGCTTTTGTGGGTTTCATATGTGCATCATTAGGTGGGTTCACTGGAATTGCAACGCTTTGTGCACCAATAAAAAATGCAGTTCTGATCGTTAATGATAAGAAAAACAATGTTGAATACGATAAACAAATACATTATGCCCCTGTAGGTAAGGCGGCAGCATTTACTTCCAGGGAAACATGGGTGTCTCTCCTCCTGTGGGAGGACAAGATTGCTGCTCTGGATCCCCATCTCGATCATTACCAAATGTCTACCCTTTTCTATACTTTAACCAATATTGTCTGTCAGACTCTGTGTTGAAGAGGTTAAGGTGTCCGACAAGTGTTCCTCCTCTTGCGGGTGGTGAATTGTCTCTTATTTCAGGATACAGTTCTCTTGCTAAATTATGGGAAAAATAAAATCAAAATAACATTCGGCCAGTCTTTTTACTGTGCCTGTTCAAAGTAGGTCAGCTCCCAGTCCACGCCTCAGATTTGCTTCAGCCCCGAAGACATTTTGTATCCTGGTCAGTATGAAGAATAGAGACAAAATAACAAAAAATGGAAGAATGTGAAAATCTTGACACTGCTTCCTCAATCTGTCCCTCGGCGGAAAGCTTTTAGAATCTCCTCAGATAGTTCTGTTGATGGTTATAGAGTTCTATTTGTAGTACGATTCCATGCAACAGCATGCCCATTTGTGCTACATTAGCTGGATCTCTGATGAATGTGAGGACGTCAATATCGGTCGGTCTCCCCACTAGCTCTGGAAAGTCAGTGACTAGACAAAAGAGGACATTGTGAGCCAATCTGCTGTCTTCTAGTGATAGGCACATCCGTCCTGTCTTGCTGAGTTTTTCAGGATTGTATGCTCTCTCTTCAATGTAAACAATGTCTGCACTGTCCGTTCGCGTGGAGTGCAACTAAGATCACAATTTTCTTTAGGAGTTAGCTTAGATGTTCTATATTCGATGGATGTCAAAGAAACGTGAGTGTATCTGTTGTTCTTCCGACAAGATTTGGACAGTCTTCAATTATACAAAAGAACAATGTGTTGACAAGCTCATTTATTTCCTTCCCTGTTTGAGACGTTTGGTTTCTCCTCACTGTATTCAGGAAGTAAGAGGAATTGTTCGGTAATTACAATAAGCAGTCTTCTTATTGTCTTCGTTTTCAGGATCTTGAAGAAAGTCAGTGACACTGGTGAGCCTTCTCACCAATGAAGGGTATGATCTTAGCACTAGATTAAAGTACGTTACCACGTCTTTGGTGATGTCACTACTGTGGGACACCATAAGTAATTCCAAATAGGGTCTCGGTGTGGAATGAGTCTGGATACTTTAATTTCTTCCAATTTAGGTGTCCTCGATCAAAATTTGGCATATTACTTTTTATCAAGGCCTTAGGTGTGCCTCAGTCCAATGTTTGAAGTTAACAGACTTTGTTGTGGCTTATGTGTGCAATTTTATTCTTCACCCTGCAACTAGGATTAACAGAGTGTCCACTTTTATGTCTTTATCCCCTTTTTGCTTAGAGGAAGTATCCAACTTAAGCCACAATTTACAAACAGTTCTTTATCTTTGTCTGGCTGGTCATGCGTCCTTTTTCTTCGTCATGGATCTCGTCTGCACTTGCTGCGGTTCTTCCTTGTCGCATGTAGACTCCTCTCGTTGGGGTGCAGGCAGGGGGCCTTTTCCGATGTAGGGTTTGATATCGCCCAGGAAAATCCAAGCTCTCCTGCCTTGTAGTTTCACTGTGGGAGGAGTGCAGTCCTCCACTGTGAAGGGACTGTTAAATCTTGGCTCATCCCACTTTTTCCTCGCATGGTTCCTTACAAGGACGGTGTCTCCAGGGAAAATGGATGGTACACAAAGTCCTTGAGCTGCGTCGGTAGTATGATCTCCTTCTGTGTTCCGTGCTGCCCTGCACCTCTTTCGTCAGCGCTGCAGCTGGTCTGAAATTACAGTATGGTAAGATGTCATGCAGTTCAGGTAATTTTGCATTTCAGACCCTAAAATGTCTCCTGTTGACTGGGCATCACATCTAGCTCTCTCTCAGGGTGTCAGAGGAGTATGCATTCTTCTTCCTCTGGCTATCTCGTGTGGCGTAAGATGATGGTAGGAACCGGGTTGGTTCCTAAGTGCATACGGTGCCAAAGGAAGGCAGTGCAACCATCCCTTTCTTAGAGTAAGCTTCAACTTGGCTATTATTTCCTTTAATAAGCAGTTGAGCTTCTCACAGATCCCGTTACCTTGCGGATGATACGCCGATGAGAACTTGTGCATTATACCAAGCAGCAAGCTAATCTGTTTGAATATTGCATTAACAAAGTGAGGGCCATTATCTGATCTCATGACCTCACACCCCTCCCCTCCCCCTGACCTGGGGAACACCTCTTTCTCAAAAGTGTTGCCGCACAGGTAGAGTCTGGGTGTGTACAAGGACTTGCCTCAATCCACCTAGAGAATGGACACATCACAACAATTAAGTATCTGTACCCGTTACATACTTGAATTATGTCGACGTAATCGACATGCAAGTGCTGAAAAGGCCCATTTGGCCTGGGGATGACTCCTCTCATTACTTTTAATGTGTGCCCAGCTGTGAATTGTTGGCAAATTATAGAGTTTACTATAAAAAATGCAAAGTGCTCGGTTAAATTCGGTATGAACCAGTCTTCTGCGAGTGTTGCAGCTAGATTCTCTTTTGTCATGTGTCCCGGGGAATGCAGCTGCTCCAGCGCTATTTTCAATAGGGCTACATGCATCACCGGCTTACCAGTGCTGTATTGTCGCCCCAAGCTGTCAGAGGGGTTTAAAGAACATCTGCAACGTTTCCAAAGATTCCTCTCTTCCTGTGGTGCCTCCCCTTGGAGTTCTATCAACTGGGTTTGCCCAAGATGGTTATATCCTTCAGGTGTAGTTCGTGCAACCACCATCCTTTCATTGATAGGGATGACTTCCACGATCGTCTCACTTTTGGATTCCATACGCTTGGCCTTCGTGTCTGCTGCGTGATTTCCGCGTGAGATAAAATCTGTCCCCTTTGTGTGGGTGGGACATTTCATGACCGCTATGCCCACTGGGAGCTGTAGTGCCTTGATCAGCCTGTCCAATAAGGCTGCGTGCTGCACTGGCATGCCGTCTGCACGGAGGTATCCCCTCCTTTTCTAGTGCGATAAGCCTGCGTGCACTGTCAACGTCACATAGGCGAAGTCACTGTACACCGTTACTTCTTGGTCTGCGTGATTCTCAATGGCGAGTATCAATGCCAATAATTCTGCAGCCTGTGCTGAATAATGAGTTGGTATTCTCGCGCTAATAAGTACTCAGAATTCTCCATTTGTTGTGTGCTTCATCACAGCAACGTCTGTATATCTTTGTCGGTCACTTTGATCGATCCTCAAAGAACCGTCAATTAAGACAATCTCTCCTTCTGCCAAGGCATTTTCTTTTACCCTGGGAATGTCGTCATGGAATTCTTCATAGTTTGCACAGTCATGTATTGGCTCTCCTTCAGTGACTGGCTCTGCTATAAACACAGCTGGGTTCACTATTTTACATCGGACTACCTTAATCGATGTATTTGATATGATCACTTCATAAGCAGAAGCTCTCTGAGATGTCAATGTGTCCTTTGGTTTCTCTAGAATGGCAAATAGTGAGTGCTCGACGTACAACATCATGGAGCATCCCATCACAATGGTTGTAGCCTTCTCTATGGCGAAGGCTGCAGCAGCTAAACTTTGTTCCCACGCGAAATGACCTCTCATTACTGGGTCCAAATTTCCACTATAGTATGTCAGAGGCTTGTACCCCAACGTGGTTCTCTGTGTGAGTACTGCCGTCATAACGCTGCCATTCGTGTGTGAAAACAGGTCAAATTCCTCTGCATAATTGGGAATCCCTAGAACTGGTGCTGTGCAAATGGCTTTTTTGATTTCAGCAAATCCTTTCTCCATGGTCTCAGACCCTTCAATCTTTTCTTTTGTCACTTGGGCCTTCTTTAGGGCCTGAAGTAAAGGCTTTAGTGTAAGAGCTATAGTTGAAGACACATGCTCTGACATAGTTGCATATGCCTAAAAAGCTCTGCATCTGTTTTATCGTGTGTGGCTTAGCCATGTTCAGTATGGCTTTAGCCCTTTCTGGGGTCACTCTTTTTCCCTCATGTGAGATCAGCTGGCCTATGTACAGCATTTCCTGTTGACAATGTTGTAGCTTTTCCTTGTCAACCCTATATCCATAATCAGGCCTGCATTGCTCCTCTGTCATGCTGCAGATCAAGATGTCATCTACATATTGCAGGACAACACTTTTGAATGCAGTATTGCTTAAGTCTATCTGCAGGATTCTGTTGAAAATAGACGGAGACTCACAGTACCCGTGGGGTAGCCTTGTGCTTTTCAGACCATCAGTCTAAATGTGAATGACGTCAGATCTTGTGAGTCACGGTGCAACGGAATTGAAAAAAATGCATTTTTCAAGTCAATCACCGTGAAATATTTTGCCTCAACAGGTATATTACATAGAATTGTAGCCGGGTCAGGGACTGAAGGGAACTCGGCCTCAACAATATCATTTACTGGGCGTAAATCCTGGATTAGCCTCCAAGACCATCCCTTTGATTTCTTGATCGAATAAACCAAAGTTTTGCATGATGACTCTGACGTCACTAAGATGCCCTGCTCCATCATTGCTGAAATTGTCTTAAACATTCCTTCATCTGCCTCTCTGGACATGGGATATTGTTGTACTCTTGGGAGAATTGCTCCTGGTTTTAGCCTAATTCTCACTTCTCCAACCCCTTTCAATAGGCCTACGTCATAAGGGCCTGTGGTCCACACTGAGACAGGCACCTGGGCCATGTCGTCATCAAAATATTCAGGACGGTTTCGTGCCAAAAGCATTCTTTGAGGCACTTACCTTTTGATCATTCTCACCCAAAAGGTGACACTCACTTCCACCATTGTCTCTCCCATATCTGCTTGCTCTTCAAACAGATCATCATCAGTGACGTTGGTCAATCGATATCCTTCTTCAATGGCGATTACTGCACACCATTGTTGGCCTTCGGCGTCATAACCGTCAATCAAGGCCACTCTCCCTCGTACTGCAGCTGTGTGCATCACCAAGGGAAATACTTGTCCCTTCTCTTCTTGCATGGGTATTCTTGGTCTAAATAGGAACTCATCTGCGGTTCTCATGGTTCTGTCTGCAAGGCATGGCAGTCCTGCCATTAGTATGCGCGTGCCATACGCAAATATTTCTGGCTCTAATGGTATAGCCCTCATAGCTGTGTGTCCTGCGTATGCTCTGATCATTTTGAATACATTTGAATAGTGCATTCCTGGAGTTGAACATACTATACCCTGCTCCGTGAATGAGATTGTCATGTTTAACTTTGTCATTAAATCTCTACCCAAAATGTTTACTGGGGTCTGACGAGAATATAGTAAAGCCACATTCATTTCACATTCTCCTATAGAGACTGGCAGTGCCTTTGTGAAGGGAACACAATTTATGGCTCCTGTGAAACTCTGAGTATTTATGGCCTCGCACGACAAGGAAAACTTGCCTGCAAGTATACACGAGCGTGTTGCACCCGTGTAAACTAAGAAGGAATTTTCTTTTCCCCTATAACGACACATACCCTAGGTTCCCGATGAGGGTCTGGTGTCACTGATAGGGTAGAACACATCAGGGTTCCCAATGAGCTGTCCTAGTCCATAGACAAATTTGGCCCACTGTGTGCTGGTGGATTTCCATCATTACCAGTGTTATTCCTCATTCCAGGGCTCGTGGTCTGCCCTGAGCTTGTTGTTTGCAACAATTGTAGCGGTGACTGTTGGGACTGCCCTTGTGGAAAACTCACTTCATTTTGGGGCTGTGGGTTTTGCTGAGCTCCTGGTGTTTACTGTTGAACCGTGTGATTCTTTGTAACTCCCTGCTGTAAAACTGCAGGTGGATTCACCATGCGTGCTCCCATACATTGGCCGTTTTGCATCATGCCTTGGTTTCTGCATGTGCGCGCTAAATGCCCCGTCATCCCACACAACCAACATATTGGCGGTGGTCGGATCATTTGCCCATTTGACATATCTTGATTGCCATTTTGCCTATTCTGGAAACTTCATTGGTTATTCTGAAAACCTCCCTGATTACTCTGCCATCCTCTTCCCCGTGGGTAAAAACCTGTATTGCCCTGGTTATTCTGCTGTGGATTAGTCACGTGATGCATGCTTGATTCGGCTGCACTGGTTATCATGGCTCCCTTAAGAGCATACTTTGACAATTCCTTCTGCACCAATTTCGCTTCCTCATCCTTTCGTGGAGCTTCCTTTTTGCGATTCTTTTCTTGCAGCAGTCTGCAATAACGTGCGATGATCAGCTGTATTTCTGCCCAAGGTTTAGCCTCAATTCCTACGAATTTCTTGAGCTGCTTCTGTACTGGCTCTGGCAGCCTTTGGCATATTATATGGTAGAACACAGGTATAGATTTCGTCCAAGATTCATGACTCTCAAGTACCCATGCATCTTGAAAATTCTGTATATAAATTAACGGATCCTCAGACTCCTTAATTTTTCGTGTCATTATAGCTCCCATATCCCCCTATAACGTTTTCCATACTGTGGCTCTACAATTGTTAAATGGAGCTCTGTCATGCGCGGTATTAAGTGTGGTTACACCAGGGTAGCCTGCTCGTGTCCACACATCGTCTGCTCTCTCACCAAGTATGGTAATTAGGAGACCCTCAATATCCCCTATAGCTACCGTGTTTCCTCCTGTTATTTTTTCTAACTCGTGTATCCACTTTCCGGCTCCCGATGTCAGCATTGGAAGCTTGTTTTTCAAGTTCTCGATCCATGTGTGGCCATGGAATATATTGTGGTCTTACTCCCGCCTTCTCGAGTAGCGGAAATTGGGATGCATAGTCCTCTCTCTCTCTCTTCTCTCATTGTTCTTCTGTCTATTGCAGGGGTAATATTCCCACATCGCCGTCTGCCCGGCAATGTCCTGAGCCTGTCCACGTAGGGCGGTGATGACACCCCCCCTCTGACCGTGAGATACTTCTTCGTGTCGGTCTGACTGTGTGGCTGACTGATTCTTTCGGTGCAGACTCACTAGTGTCTGACCATTTTATACCTTTTTCCCTTGTGAGTCGTTTTTCCCTCTGTCTCTCTTCCACCTTTTCCTCACGCTCCACCCTTTCTGAGTCAGACATTGTCTGTGCCCAACTAGTGACACTTCTCGTGTCTTCTTTGTTCCTACTTATTTCTAGTCTACCCAGGGATAGTTCTCTATTCCCACTACTTCGGGAGACATACTCAGTATCATACAGCTGAGTGCTCTCCAGGCGCTCGTCTTCCCCCTCACTTGGGGGTATTTGTTCTAGCCCCATTTCATCATATATTCTATCAATTGTTTCTCCGATGCTTCTGGTGTCGAAGGCATCTTTCATTTTCGCCCTAGACGTGTCTGGTACTGAATCATACGCAGGAAAGAATTCTTCTATATCTTCCCAGTCTACTACAGGATCAGGTTTTTTAACCTCTCTCCCCAAATATTCAAGTTTGCGTGCTCTATTCCTTCGCTTACGTTCTATACC
Source organism: Ambystoma mexicanum (assembly GCF_040938575.1). Taxonomy (NCBI): domain Eukaryota; kingdom Metazoa; phylum Chordata; class Amphibia; order Caudata; family Ambystomatidae; genus Ambystoma; species Ambystoma mexicanum. The sequence continues at coordinate 105,346,888 of NC_090938.1, read as the reverse complement.
GTCATTGAATTCTCTGCGCTTCCTCGCCTCTTCCCTGACCCTATCATCTTCCTTTTTCTTTTCATTTCTTCGTTCATCTGCCCTTCGGATTTCCTCATCTCTTCATCTCTTTATTCTTTTCTCTCGTATTCTTTGCTCTTCCTCTGACCTTTGCTGCTTCTGTCTGTCTTGATCATTGGCTGCTCTCTGTTTACGATCAAGCTGTTTTTCTTGCTCTTCGCGATATAGCTATTCTCGCCTTTGTCTATCCTTTTTCCTTATTTTCTCGTCTCTCAATTCCTTCTCGTTCTCCTTTCTCTGTATATTGTCTAATCTTTTTGTTTTGCATCATCAAGGCCTTTACCATCGAGCTTCAATAAAATTTGCCCTCCCATCCATTTGTTCTTTGCAAATGCTATCTCATCAGTTCTATCTTCGTTTCCCTTCCATCTTTTCCCTTCTCTCTCTTTATCGAGAGCTGTACTTGTCTGTGTCTGGTCCCTTCTTTCATCCTCGCATCTCTCCTTGTCCCTTGGGACCGTGGAGGCGATATCCTTTTCTCTCCCTTGATTTTCATCACTACTTTGTGTAGGTGACTCATATGCCGGGTTACTATACCCTGTAGCTGCTTTAAGTTCTCTCAGCGGGTATAGCCCCTCATCTTTGTTCTCTTCAACCTTCGTTTCGGATGGGGCAGGTGGCGCAGTAGGTGTCTTACCCCCCTCTGTGCATCTGTTGGCGGCTCCCGTTCCTTTCCCTGTTCATACATTTTCCAAAGTTCTAGAACAGCGAGGCGTTTGTCAACTTTTTACCCATGTATGTGGCATGCAAATATGTCAGCATGTGTTGCAAGACAGCTTTGGATAAGAACCCCTCTTGTGGCCATGGCATAAACATTTTGTGGGTGGTTCCTTTTACCCATTCTGTACTGTATTTTTGCAGCTTAGGCATGTTTCGGCAACTGTTTGCATAAGTGTCCTAATGGAGTTATGTGTTCCATGCTTAGATCTATTCCCTTTCTCCTTATATAACACTTGTCAATGCTTCACATGACTTAAACAACTTCCAACGATATGAGCGAGCACCAAACACCACAAGCTCCAATCCAGATTTTTTCACAAAATGTTATATCTTCTATTTTATTCAAAAAACATCAATTCAAATGCGATATTACCTTAGCTATTCAATCGCATAAAATTTAAATCCGTTTTCTCAAAGAAATGTTTCAACTTGTGACGTCACAACAAACAATACAGACGTTTAACAGACTAGACGAACACCAGCTGGTCACAGGTATCTCTGCCTCTAATCATTACCCCTTCATGGAGTTTAAACGTACCCCTTTTACGGCATCTTTAATCGCTGTGGTAGTCTATTTGTTCCCTATTATGTGAGACTCTAAATACACGTTTCTTCTACCCACTTATATTAAAAGCGTAGGAATAAGGTGAATCCTCTCACTTATCGTGTGTCCCCCCCGGTAACCTCTCTCTTCTCGGGTGTCCTCCCCGGTAACCTCTCTTGTTTATTTATCCTCTAGTCATTTTCCCCATATATAATATATATATATATATATATATACACACATTCTTCTCTACTTCTAGCTATGTTTTGTTTTCCCACCTCCCTCCATTACCTTTTCCCTTTACTTGTTCTAAAGCATGCACTTTTGCCAAAACACTCAGTTTCTTTCACTCACCGTTTGCATTGTTCCTCTCTGGACCCTCAGGATCACTGCCTTTGTTACCGCCTTCTTCGGCTTTTCGCCTGCTCAGCTGCCCATGGGAATGGGTTGCGTGGGGAAACACAGGTTCCTTCAGACCCTGGTCTGCAGACTTCTTTTACACTACCACTGTCCATGGGGAGCTTCATGGTCTACTCAGCCGAATGGCAAAGGACTTGTGATATTGCCGAAGACCTACAGTTACTTTATGTCGATGGTCAACGGGTGTCTTATTCTAGTCAATAATCGATAGTCCATAACCATCAATCTCTGCTACCAGGTGTACTCCAGAGACCCCCGGCCGGCCCATAGAGCCGAGGTTCTCTCAGAAGCACTTTAAGACGACATAGCTGCACCCTTGAGATGGATGGGGGTGCAGATTTATTACTCCAACACCAATCAGTAAGGACAGCTCATTGGTTTGGCAAAGGGAGTCCGTTTAATGGCAAGTACATTTTAGCAGTGATGTGATCGTCCTTCTCGCTTCAACTCCAAAGAACTTCATACAAGTTGTAACATTTATACTCAAAACTTGTCATAATTGACATGTAACACTCAAAAGTTAACATGCAATTCTATTGGTTAGGAAAAGGTAACTTTACTATTGGTACTATATCTGTATATGTTAACGGAGTGAGGGGATTGGGTAAACACTGTCAGGTGAGCGTCTAAGCCCTTCCTTAAAAAATGACCACTGTAGACGTCACTAAAAGTACGACATCTCATTGGTTCTACTAACTGTAGGACCCTAGATTATTTGGTCCATCGTGATTGGGTTGTTACCAACCCCATGCATAATTTTCTACTTTGCTTAGCAGCACGCAGAACGGTCAGACAGGTGCGAGGTGCCCCTTAGTTACCCAGCCTTCCTCCAGCCCTTGTTACAATCAATCATAACTTTCAATTAGTAAATTGTGGTTGGCCTCGAAACTGCATCTTCTGTCTGGAAAAGTTCTGATATCTCTGCTTGGTCTGGTGCCAAGCGTTGGTGTGAACCCGTGCTTCTTCTTGCTTGGCTGGTCACCAGGGGTGTTGCTAGGTCTGGAAAACATCAGGGGTTAAGCTAATGTCCAGACTGGCGGGACTCGGGGCTAACTAGCCTTTTGGTTGTAGCACATGAGCTTCTATCCGGGGCTACAACCAAAAGAACCGGGGCTATAGCCCTCTCAACCCCCCTAACAACGCCTCTGCTGGTCACGTGATTCCCACATCGTGAATCTGTCTTGTTTCTCTCAATTTGTGTATTTGATTTTCCTTTCACCCGCCATCTGCCTTCGATCCGTCAGAGGCAGGATATTCTGTTCTTAGTTTCAATTAAAAGTAGCTACTGTTCATAGCTTCTATTGGTATGACCTGGGCTTTTCTGACACGGGCTGCCTCTGCTAGGTTTCGATTCAGCCGTCTCTCCTCGTTACTAGAATATGAATCTTCTTGCGTTTGGCTTTTAGTAACCTGGGTTGGTTCTGCTTTTGTGCAAAGTAGAAATAATCTTATAATGAAGTGCTTTGTTTGAGGTAGATTATGTATAATGGTGCTTGTCGCACTATTCTTCTACCAAGCATAGCAAGCTGCACTATTTTCTTAGCTTTCTTGCAGTTCCAAGCATATTTGCAGGTGTAAACTTGTTGAATGTCTTCATCTTGCTTACAGCTTGATCTTTTTTGTATTTCAACATTGTTCTCCCCCTTGAGGTTCAAGATATCTTTATCCATGGCGTTTCGTCTCTGTTTCTCATTCTTTGGTTGACATTTCTTCTATCTGTACATCAGCCTGGGTTCTTGTGATCTCGCCATTCGTCTTCCACTAAGACCTTTTTGGTTTCTTCCGGGACAGTACTTAGGCGATCTTCATTTCGTTTCATTTGTTTGTAGGGTTTTCTTAATGGTTACCTTACTGTCCATGGTTTTCTGGGTCTCAGTACTTCAATAGGTGTTGCTCTTCTAATAGGCACTGGGCAGAGCCCCACTGCGGCTCTCTGCTTGTTTATTTGCTCATCATACGTCACATATCTTGGTGTGAACGTTCCTGGAACTTCAAAATGGGCGACTGGAGTGCAGGCTTCATTTGGGACCTCCTCTACAATGGCTTAATATCACCGCAAAAATATAGCGTTATTTTGGTATGGTGCTATTTTTGCGGGGATATTAACACATGGAACCCTTAAAGCTAAGTTAAGACTTGAGATTTAGGAAAAGATTAAAAACTCTCCTAAGGCGATCGCTAAATCTGCCTAATGTCCGAATGTTTACCAATCCGTAAACCACTGATACTGCCTGTATTTGTACTATAATGTAGACAATTATTAGTTAAGTTAGTTATGTTTCCACCGCTTAGAATGTGGCTATCTCTGGAAGAGTCTGATATGAAACGCTAGATAAATCACCAAATTATTATAATCAATATTATTATTGTTACTTTTCAACCAAGACTGGTATGTGCTGTTTCACGCCGCACTTTGTAAACCTTGAAACTCTCGATGCCTCTGTGCTTCTTGGGCTCGCCTCCAACTCCCACCGGATCCTTCCAACCACCCACCGCCTCTTTTTTCTTTTGTGCTATGTGTGGCTCAATAGAAAAAAATGAATAAAAAAAGTATTAACAACTCAGTTTACTGACTTCTCATTGTTACATTTTACATTTAGGGAGAGCTGATGATTTCCCTTATTTAAGGACATGGGCATCAGCTTTTATTTATTTATTTACAGGTTTTTCTCAATCGCTGCTTACTACCTTGTGGTTGACTCAGCACTGGAAAAAAGGGATGTGGGTATAGATGAAAAGGGAAAGAATGATTGTCCTAGTGTAAACAAAGTCCTTACCTCTACCAATTAAACTGTAAGTCATACTTAACCACCACTTCACAACACTCACCTTAAATGTTAGGAAGCTTACATGAATGTTATGATTAAAGTGAACTTTGTGAAGAAGCAGTAGTGTAAGTTATGGTTGGAGTTGTAGTGGGATGGACTTTGTTTTAGGAATATTCTTTGTTTAGATTCCCATCACCATATTATATTTACTAACCTTAACACGCTGTTAACCACACAAGCACACATTCCACATATATACAGAGAGCAAAAATTTAGACAACTGGAGAGTCAGTATATCATTGACTACAATACCAAATCCCCAGGAGGACATAATATAGATGAAGAATTGTATACTTTTATAGGGGAGTAAGATAGATCACAAATTATGCAGAAAAAGAAAAATGTGTGGATGCTGAGATATGTCTCTGTTGTTGTTATAATCAAACAGTTAAATGGCACTTTATCAAATTATTGTAACAAAAAAAGATATTGACCCAATACAATATGGGAGATATTAAGTGCATTCTGAAGGAAAGACATGCAACATTTGGGGCATGCCCACTGAACACGTTTTGTATTTTTTAATATCTTTTTTACACTGTTTTTATATTTGTCACATTTGCACATTTTAAGGTTCCAGGTATAGCACAAGTTTTTAACCTGATTTTTAATACAATGTAGCATATTTGAGTATGAAGGGCGAACTCATGGGACCTGGTAGTGCTGTTAAAAATGTCTCTGTGCCATGGCGCATTAGAGGCAGTCAAAAGATGTACATTTCCAGATTAAGAAAATATTGCAAAGAATTATCTGGCCTATATATCATCCAGACAACTATCATAGGATCTCCAAACCCATGTAAACCAAGAAGATATCTGGGTATTAAAACAGACATACACCCTAAAAATGTAATAGAAAATAGAATAAACAGAATGGGACACTTGTCCTTCATAAAGATAAGACCAGTATATATTATGTACAAAAATAAGGTTAATTGTATGATACATGCACGATGCATTTTATATCGAGATCAAGTATGATACAAAAATGTAGTAGTCAATATACTGTTACAAAGACTGTTTCGGGATAATTAATGTAATTTTTCACAATGATGCACCTTAAAGCATATGGCACTTTATAAAGTCATGTATGGAAATCAGTTTTAGGAATATATAGCTAGTTTGCACTTCAAAGCGCCATGAAGCACAAAGCACTGTACCAAGTTTAAGCGATTTTGCACATCCAAGCTCCTAAAAGCACTAGGCCCTTTACAAGTTTTAACCAACAGATATGATTGAGCTTTATAATAGTGTAATGTATACAACGTATGGTGATCTGTGCATAATAAAGCAGCATTAAGCACTTTATACATTTCAAGCAACTTTGCACAAAGTTTTATTCAGAAAAAAGCACTAGTCAGTTTAAGAGTTCTAAATAATGGCGATATAAAATCATAAAATAGTATTTGTATCTGTTTAGATAAGAGTTAAAACATCGAAAATTAGAATGTTGCATATAGTCATAAGCATTCGACGGTCCGTTAGTTAGCGGTAACAAACACACCAGGTGCAGTTGGGAACCCAACATGGCTGCCCAAAATAGACAAGCAACTACCGTAGAACTGCATGTCTAGTGGCCCTAGATGAAAAAGAGGTCACACACAAACAGAAAACTGTTTAAAACTAATTGTAATCGTGTTAGTAGCAATCCGACGAAGCCCGTCTTGGGTGAAACGCGTTATTGAGTGCTCACGTTTGCACTCTCTGTTGTCCATCCATAAATGAATAAAGGACTTTTATCACTGTGAATATACAGAAGTCGGCGTGGTTCATGGAATTAAGAGGGAGGAGTGCCGCTGTGAACTGTTAAACTGCAGTTCGGTTTGTTTTTCATATATATATATATATATCATGGCATGCGGTAGCGGCCATGTAGTTATGGTTAAGTTGCTCATCTCATACAAAGGAAGGCTTATAACTTTGCTCCCCCTGGACGAATCCTCACCAAACTTTGCAATAAAAGTATATGGCCCACTCTGAATTTCTGTGCAAAGTTTGGAGAGGTTTAGTCAAGGGGGGACAAAGTTATAGGTGGGTCCCAAAATTTATTTTTTCCCCATAGACTGAATGGAGAAAAAATGTCTGTCGCACCTACAGCCCAAACTGCTGGATGGATTTCACCAAATTTGCGGTATGAGCAGCGGCTTGGTCCCGAAAGCGTGCAATCCGTCCGTAGTTTTTTTATAGTGTACTTCTATGGGCATGCTGCAGTCATTGCCTATGTTTATATATGATTATTAACAACACTCGAATACAATGATTTTAGATGACTACATTCTTTAATAAAGTAGTTCATGATAGGTCTCCTGTTTACCAACAATATGAACACAACTCCTTGTAGGGACTTTTCATAAAAATTGACTTCACATGTGATGTCATCAGTGATGTTATCAATGACATTTGTGATGTCATCTGTGATGTCCTGGTCGTTAGTCTTAGCAGTGCACGGTGGTGGCACGAGTTATGGTTGCTTAGCTTACCACAACTGGCGAATTTCTGGGGGTTTTCGGTTTTACTTGTAACCATAACGTCCTTTTCACAAAGTTTTTTCAGTGAATATATATATATATTTTTTCAATGAAAAAATGTTGTTAAAGGGATGTTATGATTAAGTTGCACTAATAAAAACCTATGAAATTGAATGAAAAAACTTTTTTAAAGGGAATTTAGGGTTATAAGTAAAACCGAAAAAACTCAGAAATTCACCAGTTAACTAAGCAACCATAACTCGCGCCACCACCGTGTATTGATTACCTTCGCCCACCCCTAACACTAACATCATTATACGCTCAAAGTGAGCTCCACCTACTTCAATAACGTTAGTAGGCAGCATAGACAAACGTACACAGTCATCAGCAACATCATGAAGTTATGTTACGCAGAACAAAGCAGTTAAACACAAACTTCCACATCAAACGCAAAACCTCAGTCTTTTTTTTTACAGAAATCATAGAAACATTTTATTTTGAATAAAAAAGCAGTAGTGGGGAACCATAAAACTTTTCATTTTGACACAACAATGAAAACATTCACTTAAGTCCATGAAAAGTTTGTTCACTTTTTTGAAGTCAGTTCATAGTTAATGAACATTGCAGCATTTACATTTTCACTAAAACTCACAATTGTAATCTTCTACTGCCAAATCCAATCATCGATCCATCAATACAAGTCTTTGCTTTCTCCAACAAAAATTATTTTCCATAAGCAATGAATAATCTGTGCACATGCCGCTCCATTACGCAGGAAAAATTACTGCTTTCCAATTGAAATAAATGCAATACTTTCACATCTGCACTTTTGTAGAACCTATATGCGACCATGTTGCTTCTTGTTACCGCAAGGGCAAAACGACAAATTGTTGTCTGGCGATCATCCCACACAATGTTTATGACACACAACTGTTGTTGATAATTATTGTCCAAACACTGTTGAAAATGCCGTTGGCCCGTAGACTGAACCCATGACACGCACACAGCCGGAGTATATAACTATGTGAAATAGAGGACGAAAAACATATGTCAGTAAAGACTTTACAAACACTTTCATATTTTGGCTATAAATTATAGTTTCTCTTAACATTTTCTCTTAACATGTTCTACGTCTACTCTTCAACATTCATGCATCACAGCGTCTATCATATGGCACACAGTTCACTTTCCACACGTCAATAGATTTCACAGAAAATGTTGCTTACATTGCGTTTTGCCAATACATTTTTCCAATGTTGTACACAACGAACCACTTCACAACACAGTTTTTCCAAAATAAAAAATTCAAACTACTTTTCAATGTCTCAATGTCTGCGTTAAAACAATGAATATTAGAACTTCTTTGCGGATTGTCGACACATTTACTCCCACAAATTCTTAGTCCACTCTTTTGAAGGCCACATAACAATGCCACCCTTCATGCGTGCCCGAGTCAGTTTTGTTTCTGGAAACACATGCCACACAACCTTGTCAATAATATAATGCTCTTCACTTTCATTCTTAAATCAACCACCAACACCATTGACTCTGCACACATTCAGCTTCTAGATTAAAGTTTGAGGACTATAACAAGGACCAGTGCTGCGAAATTAGGTCACCATATGTAGCTAGAAGATTCAGGAATATAAGTGGGGGCTGCAGGGACCCATAGAGTGAGTACAGCGGCGCTGAAGCAGTACAATATATGTACACCAACAGTGGCTGTTATCCCACTTTTCCCACCTAAGTTCCCGTTTTCTTCTACCTCCCCTTCCTTTAGCCGCAATACAAAAAGGGGACCACCGGGGGAACCAAAAGGCAAGTTACGATCTCACACCATGGTGCCAAAAGGGCCCAGGTGTCGCTCTGAAGAATAAGAAAGGACGGGAAGCAAGTGCGGCATAGGAGGATGGGGGGGGGGTAACACACACATATGCAACATTTTCGGCGTCAGCCAGAGGGCAAGGGCAGCAACGCCAGGACAAACTAATGACCTAATGCCATAAAAAGTGAACAAAAGGAGCCCTGCAAGCAAGGGTCTCCAATTCGCACATCACTCTGAACGAAGCGTAAAGGAGCCATTCTGCAACCACAGAACACTTCTACTTTTTCACCCCACTCACCTGAAAAAAGAGGAATAAAAAAAAGGACAAAAAAGAATGACAGTACAACGAACATTGTCACACAATCGTGGGGAAAAAAGCAGCACGGGCCAGGGGTTACACCCGCTGCCATCGTGCCCAAAAGAACTTTTTCATGTTTTTAATGCAAATTGTTATCAATGAATTGTGATTTTGATATAAGTAATTCTGCAGTAAAATCCACAGCCTTTTATTGCAAACACTACCTACAATGTCTCAGTAGCCGTTGGACAAACAACCCAACAAGCTTGGGAGTAGGGGGTAATAACACAAGAGGTCCAGGAGGCCATCACTGCTCCTCAGCTTATAGAATAAGCGCTATGGGCCTGGGACATCATTCAATGGACTCATACATATGTTCATTGCAGAAACAAGGTCTTCAAAAGAGAGTCTGCACACACCAGCACTGTAGTGTCCATTTCCACAATAGTCACAGTGCATACAATACCTTTCTGGTGCACATGGTGTACCAAACCTACAGTGTCTCCATCCACCCTGCCCTTTCCAGTCGACCCTCAGAGCTGCCAACTGCCATTTTTACTAAACGGCGGTTATGTAAGGGTAATGCGACTGCCATAGACCAATGCATGTGTTATTGCACACAACTATGTAAAATAATATGTAACGCTTATATGTTTGAATGTGTAATGCACTTACAAAAGTGTCTCAACTGTTTTATTTTTATTTTATTTTATCCAGTACCGTTTATTTTCTGCAATGACTCAATTTCTTAACACCTCATATTACAAACACTTTAAACTCCCACTACATTATGAACAATTACTTTACACATATTGCTACTATGATCATTCTAGCCTTACTCCTACTACATTACCTCTAAATACAATACACATACTACTACTGTAGTCATTATGCCCAGTGCACATATTCTATGGGGCATGGCCTCTGGCCATGCCCCTTAGAATCTAGCCACTGACCACAACACAATTAACTGCATACCAAGTACGTATCATACACAGTGAACTAATGAAACTCACTCCCACCCACCTGCAAAAACCTACCATCGAAATGATATCTGTGAAATGTTTGCGGACATCGAAGAAAAAAACATGTCGTTTTTTTTTACTTTTTAAGGCCATACCCATCCCATCCTCACCACCCCTCATCTCCCCAGATATTGTTTAATTAGTTTGACAAGTGCAATGTTGTGTTTCTTAATATGGTTGTACTGCGATGTCCGCGGCCACTGGTGAATTTCTTCAGGTCCAACATGGCGGGCGTCTCCCAAAATCAGATGCGCCTCACGCTCTTCACCATCCAATCAAAGACTGCAGACCAAAACAGGCAAGTAAGTCCACGGACCGAACCCAGATATCACTAATTTTGTTCACCTAATTTTTGGTAATTCTTTTTAAAAATGACTAGATGGATTTACACCAAATTTACAAAAGCACACTTTCGGGCCCAAGCCGCCGCTCCTGCTGCAAATGTGATGAACATCTGTCCAGCAGTTTGGGCTGTAGACATGACCAAACATTTCTTTCCCTTGCGTTTATGGGAAAAAAAACACACATTTTGGGACCCCCCTTAGAACTTTGCCCCCCTCTGGATGAAACCTCAGCAAACTTCACAGGAGCAATCTGATGGGCCATATAGATGTGTTGCAAAGTTTTGTGAGGATTTGTCCAGGGGGCGAAGTTATAAGCTGCCCAAAATGTTCTCTTCCTATGGGTTGAGCAACTTAATCATAACTGCGGGGCTGCTACCGCAGGCCCTGTAATTAATACTATGAAAACATGCTTTTCCCTATAATGTTTGAACCTGTCGAAGGATCGTCACCAAATTTGGCAAGCATCTCATCATGCCCACATCAATCAAGCATGCCCCAAATGGTATTTGTATTTATTGAATTTATTTAGCGATTTTAGGCCTAAAGCGCTAGTACAAAATATAAAAAAATGACAGTGGTACAATCAAAGGTAAAATGCAAACCAGATAAAAACAGCAGAAAAAGGGACAGAGATCAACGTTGAACTATTTGAAAGAAGAGATAACAAATGAGCTTTTAGATTAGTTTGCAGAATACGAAGAGCAGCAGTAGAACAAATAGAAAAAGGGAAAGAGTTTCAGTGTTTAGGTGCAAGAAGGGCAAAAGACCGGAAGCGAGAAGATGCAAATGGAGGTTTTGTAACAGAAAGAAGTAGCTGATTCTGGGAGAGAAGAAATAGTTAAATGATGATATAAGAGTGGAAAGTGGACCATCTCCACTTCACGATCATCATTTTATATGTAGTAATCTTAGCACACTGTTAATCACACACACTCTCTACATGTATATATCTATCACTATATATGTTAATATTATGAAACCATGCTTTTCCCTATAACCTTAGACCCTGTGAACGGATTGTCACCAAATTTGGCGAGCATTTAATCATGCCCACATCAATCAACTATGCCCCAAATGGTGACAATCCATGCATGGGATTAAACGTAATGAGAAGTTGAAAAGGTACATTTTTTCAGTTGCTTAGAGTGTAGGTTGTCAGAACATGATTTCTCAAAATTGCCCACTTCGATTTTTTTTCATTTTAATCACAAATGTGAAGCTTACCATCAGTTGTATTGCATGCAAAAATCTTGAAAAAATGCACAATCCAAAAAGGTGATACAAACGTTTTAAATTTAATTTATCAATATTTTTGACCTGCACAGTTTTAAAAGGAATGAAATATATACGATACATCATCAAATATGTACCACAGCAACGTTCTCTTCACAAAGTACCCTTACATCTGAAGTAGAATTCCAAACACAATTACGACAATCACTTGTGTAAAAATGTGTTAAAAAACTGAGACATATAAGAAGCACCTCAAAATATGTCTAAGACATCCACAATGTACCCTTTATTATGAAATACATTTCCAAATACATTTACTACTAGAAATCACTCTGAAGAGGTATATACAACTTAAATTGTATATACAAAGCCTTGGATGCTGGGATCCAAGAAAGAGGAAAAAAAATGATAGAAAAAATCTGAAAGAAAGACTTTTTTACTTGTTGAATATTTCGTGATCTTTATCCGCCTAAAAATGCAGCTTGCATGCAGGGTTCTTAATGTAAAGATTGAGAATTAACCATTTTTAACACTTTCTATCCACCAAGTGTTGGGTCACAAATGCGTTAAAGAAGCACTAACAACTTTGGCAGCTATTTATTTTAACTAAACAATGCACTGTGCACTTTAGCTTTTCTACACATCAACTATAAGGCTTTTATGGGCTCAAGTGTACTCTTCATCTTTTTATTCAATCATGAGTGTGCGCAGTAGAGGTTTGAATGTCAATATTTATAAATATATAGATTTATGTGACTTTAATAGCGTGTAACTGAAAAGAGAAAATCTATCTATATATTGGCACTGTGTAATTAAATTCTTGTGACAATGGATTTTATTTAGAACTAATTTGCACAAGCACTTTATACATTGTCCTAACATGATCTATATAGATCTTGTATAATTGATTAAATAATGAATGAATATTCACGTGCCAATATCCTAGGATTAATTGGATTCTATTAAGTCTTCAAGGAGCAACTAGTCACAAAAATTCTTACCTATCTTAACATATTGTGTAAAACAAAAATGCTTAAAAAACGAAACTACAATGCACTGTGCACTTTATATCTTTTTTATAAAATTGATTAAGTTGTCTTGTTGATATATTTAGTTTTATAAAAACATATGGCATACACAAACAACTGCATAAACACAGAACGCACACAAATGATGTCTGAAATTAATGCTTAAGTTAACACTGAAGAGCTATTACAAAATGGCCGAATGCATTTACTAAAGGGATCCATAGAACCTCACCATGTTAGAAAGTGAAAATGGACAAAGAAACTCAGTGTTACCATAGGGTTTTCGTGCATGCATCTGTATTTAATGGCTGATTGTAATGTCTGTCTTTTCGTACGTGATCAAGCAACGGGAGCGTTGCGAAACGCATTGTACCGAGGTGAATCTGTTTTACCGATGCCAAAATAAAACTGGATATATGAACAAACTCGTTGTTGCGTGATGGGCTAACTTTAAGGAATTTCCAACTGCCATATGACCGTAACTTGGAGAGTGCCGTCCCTCCTTGGGAGAAGTGCAACTACTACTTCTTTTTTTGAAACAACTTAAATCATATATGACTGTCATGTGCACTTCACAATGTACCCCTGACTATAAAGTACAAGTGTTAATAAAATTGCTATGAGGAATCACTTGGGAAAATATTTCTGAAACAAGAAGCATTGCCAATAGTTTTGCTGATTACAAATCTATGGTTGTAGCTTAACGTACAATGACCAATCGCTGTGTAAAAGTGTACAAAATCACAATCATTAGCAAAACCAATAGGATTGGCATTTGCAGTTGTTCATTGATGAACAGATTTCCGTTTCTTCAATTAGTAGAACCAATCAACAAAATAACAAGCATGAGCAAAGTCAATTTTTCTGGTGTTTTGAGTTAATTGACAAATGGTCGTAGTTTCAATTACTGTGACCAACCACTGCTTAAAAATGTATGAAATGAGTATTGTAACAGTCAATACTTTTGCCTTTTGCAGTTGTTCATTGCCAAACAAATGTTCATAGTGCCCAAACAAATGGTTGTAGCTTGAATTATTACAACTAAGTGCCCTTGTACAAATGTACAAAGGACAAGCATTGGTAAACCCAATAGTTTTGGCATTTGCAGTAGTTCATTGACAAACTAATAGTCAAAGATGAATGTACTATTACCAATCACAGTGTAAACATGTACAAATAAGCACTGGCAAAGCCAAATGTTTTTCAGTTTGGAGATGTTCATTAACAAATGTCTGTACATAACAAATCACACATGTAGGGCCTCATTCCGAGGTTGGTGGTAGTCATGGCGCTATTTGTGCCCTGACTGCCACCAATAACGGGTCCGGCACCAGTCTAGTTCAATGGGGACTTACCAGTGTAGTCCGACCTTTGCGGGACCGGTAAGTCCCCATTGAAAATACCACTCCCCATTCCCATTGAGCCCCCATAGGGCTCAGTGGGAATGGGGAGGGCGCAAATAACGGGCTGGCGTATGTCAAGCCCATTATTTGCGCCCCGGTCCCTTAACGGGTCCCGTCCATAATGCCAGGTCAGACCAAGCGTTAAAGGAGGGACCCGCTAAGGGACCTTGTAGTAGGGCGGTAAGGGATTACCGGTACCGGTCTCCTTACCGGTGCCCGGTATCCCTTACCGCCCAACTTGGAATGAGGCCCAGTGTAAGGAAAATGCAGTACTGACCCTGCTTTCCAATAATGTGTTCTTAAACCGTTCACTTCAATATGTTTTTAAAATACAATAAAGCCATTTTAAAATGTTACTGGGTCTCACTGTAAGGCTATCTATGCCTAATTTAAAAAATCTATTACATTCAACAGTGACGTATAAACACTGTTTTATTAAAATGCAACTCTCAGCTACTAAAGTGGACTGTTTTCAAATATTTATACGTGTTCCCTGCTTGCAGAAGTTTTATGGTCTTTTAGATAAGATAGCAAATCCTGACCTGCATTCCATGCATATTACTCATTTAGCCTTTAGTTTAAATGCAATTTATTCTGCGTTGAGAATAACCCATGGTGCGGGTTTTCCTTCACCAATCATTTCATTCTGCACCATCTGATGAAGAACTCTATAGGCCTACGAAAGTTAACTAACACAGTGTGCTACCTCTGGAGAATGTTTTCAGTTATGTTGAATAAAATATTTCAAAACCTCCTTTTTGTGTGATTTTACACTGGACTAACAGTGTTGAACGTTTCTTTGCACTACCTTTTATATACAATAAGAATCAATATAAAAATGAAAGGGAATTAATAAATGCAGGCTATTTTTCATATAAATATATGTCTAGGGAGTTGTTTGAGCGAGGCACTTGTATATTTTTCATAATTTCTCTGAATGTTACATTTGTACGTTTTCCTTGTTAGAGTTAGAAAGCTGTTAATTGAGTTTTATTGAGTACATAATCCAATAGGGATATTATTTGAAAACTAGGCTCTATTAAACGGCCAGTGACATTGGATTGTACCTTATGACATGTCCCAACCAAGCCGAATTGAAGGGTGGGTAGGCAGGCTAGGGAATCCTCCTGCCACCACCCCCAGGTCCAGCATCACTTAGCGGGTGGTGATACCCAGCCTCCATTGCCATGCCATGCCTAAGCCTCAGTGTCAGGCAGGGCACATTGTCACACCAGGCACCACTAAAATATCCAGTGTGCACTTTGGGCATGGCCTGATGGCATGCCCAACGAACTCTGTGGTTGGAGCATGGTCATTGGTCAAGCTAAAGGCACAACCAAGGTATGCTTTGTGTCGGCTAAGGGGGGATGACTTTTGGAAATTACTCAAGCACCTCAAAGACGTCCATTATGCTCACTGGGTAGGGCCTGTGGACATGCTCAATGAGTGTTGTACTCCGACATGGCCTTTTTTCATGCTCCGGCACTGCAAAGGGATTAGCATGGTCATGGGCAGTCAATGGGCGGGTAAATAACTAAACAGCATCCACAAGCTTTGCGTCCCACCTCACATTTGATCACCCTTGTAGGTGTATCCCCAATGCAATCGTTTTTTTCATGTCATCTTTGATGTCTTCGGTGTTAGTTTTAGCAGTGCACAGTGCTGGCACAAGTTATGGTTGCTTAGCTTACCATAACTGGCAAATTTCAATAGTTTTTTGGTTTTACTTAGCGTCCATTTAGCAATGTTTTTTCACTACATTTCATAGGTTTTTATTAGTGCAACGTAACCATAGCATCCATTTAACAAAGGTTTTACACTGAATTTCATAGGTCTTTATTAGTGAAACTTAACCATAACGTCCCTTTAACAAAGTTTTTTCAGGGAATTTCATAGGGTTTTACCAGCACACTCTTAATGCGCTACAGGTTGCTTATATTATACGCACTCCCAATGTAGTAGCTGTAGAATCTGCATACAGTACGAAAGTTGATGGACATCAGGTAGCATTCACAAGGCCCAGAAGCACAGGGAGAACAGAAAATGTCTACCCATCAACCAACAAACACATATACATAAAACAACGTTACTTATATTTACTGCACCCAAATTTACCTTTTTGTTCAAATGATCACTTGAAAATGTACAAATTATTTTTTATTGTAACACACAATATAATGGAATGCCCCAAGCAGAAACCATAACTGTACACCTCATATTATCACTTCAATACAACTGTTCATAGATACTAACATACTAAATTCTATAACATTCTCACCAAACACTAACAGGGTAATTCATAGAATTTTGCACAAAAGTGGCGCATGCGGCTGGCGCACAGTGTGCGCGTGCGAATCTCTGCGCCAGCTGCATGCGCTAAAATCGATTTCCGCGCACAGCGTATTCATGGATTTTCGCCTCCAAAACCAGCCGTGGCGCAGAGTGGTGCAGCGACCCTGCAGCAGCGCCAGCTACGCCCCCAAGAACGCCCCTAGTGCAGGGAAAAGCCATCAAAATCCCCAATCCAGCGCAAAGGGCTGCGCTAACCCTGGATCAGTTTACAGGGCTGCCAAACAGCAAACGCCAAGCGGTGAACGTGTATTACTGGGGTTCGCGTGAATTTTCACACGTGAAAGGGCCTTTGCGAGTGGGGTACGTGTATAACTGGGGTTCGCAGGAAGTTTCACACGCGATTTCAGCAGGGTACGTGGATTACGGGGTTTTGCGTGAAGTTTCACACGCGAAAGGGCCTGTGCGAGTGTGGTACGTGTATAACTGGTGTTCGCGGGAAGTTTCACACGCGATTTCAGCAGGGAACGTGGATTACGGGGTTTCGCATGAATTTTCACACGCGAAAGGGCCTGTGCAAGTGGGGTACGTGTATAACTGGGGTTCGCGGGAAGTTTCACACGCGATTTCAGCAGGGTACGTGGATTACGGGGTTTCGCGGGAAGTCATCACACTCCAGACCCATGCCCCTCATGGCCACCCAAATCCCACCCCAGTCGAAACACCACACATTGAATTCCCAAAGTCATGATAGAAAATACATAACCAGCATGGCCATGAATCAATGTCCCTCAGACCCACGCAATGGTAACACATGACTGTGAAAAGATCAACATTGTGACATGCACAAACCAAATGAGATAAGACCACATCAGTAAAGTATATAATAAATGTGTATTCAATAATTAACCAAATGAATAAGAAAAAAAACACACAATAATGGAAATAATGAAGAAAAAGCTGCATGTCCAAAATATTTATTAAAAAAAATGTGTGAAAGCAGAATCCAAATCAATCCAAAAGCAAATGGGTCCAAAGAGTCTGTCCGTCCAACCAAATCCAAAATGTAAAAATAAGACACATCCATTGATCCATGGTAAAAAAGAAACTTAAATGAAGTGAAAACCAGTGTAGAACTATATACAAAGTACAAATCCAGGGTCCATGAGCCCAACCATTAAAAGGAAACCTACAAAAACCCTATCTAATGAACAACTATATACAAAAAGGTGGGGCATTGTCCAAGCGCCCCAAATGAAATGAAAACCAAAAGGAAACCTAACACTAATTAACTATATACAATGGCAGCGGGCTAGTCCGACAGCTCACTTCCTGATTTCCCGGGCCAGGGTATCATCGAACTCCTGCTCGATGTCCCGGAGGCGGTCCTCTTCTAAGGCCCCGAGGTTTTGCAAGGACGATGACATCCGGACCTCCAGGTCCCTGCGAATTGCCTCGAGGCACTCGGCCCACCTCAGAGCCCTTTGCATGGAGTTCTCCGCCCTGACCATCGTGAGCCGTGCCTCTTCCGCCCGCTGCCGCTCCGCATCTATAGCATGGCCTAACCGCTGCCACACGGAAGACACTTCCCGTCCTGGGTCCTCCTGCCCTCCAGCCGATGCCTGCCCCTCCGATGTCGAAGGCCGGGAGCCATCATGGCTCCCACCTTGTTGCTGCTGTGCCTGTGCCCTGGCTCCTGCTTCCTGCACATCCTCCTCCGGCTGGGGTGCAGTTGTTGAGGTGGCCACCCCTGCTGGACGTCCGACTCCCGACTGTGACAGGGATGTGTCCTCCACCAGCCTGGCCGCACGGTCAGAGGCAGCTCCACAGGGTGCCCAGGTGATACATGGGTGGGAAGATGGCACGGAGGACGTCTGGCGCATAGGGGGTTCAGGTGAGGAGGGGGTCGAAGCAAGGTTCAGCAAACAGAGTATTCCGGCCTGGGTGACCTGTCCCATGAAAAGACTGCAGGTCACCTCGCATGTCCCGTTGACACAACGCCACCCCACCCAGGACAGGCTCAACCCGGTCCCGGATAGCCACATCCGCAGGGAGAGGAAGGCCAGTTGTTGTAAGCGGATCCCCTCCCTGAAAACGGGTCTGGACGTAGGCATCCCTGCTGGTGCGGCATGATGCAGTCACAGGATCAGGGACAGGATTACACACAGGCACCTCCGCGGCAGCCTGTGCTGCCTCCTGTCCCTGCCCCTGCACTGCACCACTGGCACCAGTGGAATCCCCACCTCCAGACCCCGTCTCTGTCCCTTGCACGGCCTCCTCCTCCACCAAACCCCCCACCAACCTGGATGACTCCGTGCCATCTTCCTTCGTCGGACCCTATGGGGTCTCAGCTGCCCCTTCTGCTGCCGAAGAGTCCAACTCCCACCGCCGCCTCTAGGACCTACCCTCGGCAGCTGCGGCCTGGGATGCGGCACCGGACTCCTCACTCCCTGACGAGATCCCAACCTGGGAGGGGAGCCGGGCCTTGCGTCTCCGGCTGGTGGGGTGATTCCCGCCGCTGTGCTCCACAGCACCCTCTCCCCCCTCTTCATCAGTTGACGCTGCAGACAGGGAGAGATAGGAGACAGGCATCAGGACACTGTACAATGGACTGATACACACATGCCAGTTGCACATGAGTGGCAGTGTCAAACTTCAGACATGGCATCACAATCCCCAACACACATGGCATGTCAACTCAAACACATGAGCAATTCCACAGCCATATGGCAAAAGCCAGCACCATCCATACACATACAACAGCATGAGCAGCCAAAGGTTAGCCAGACATCACACGAAACACAGGGAGTGCACTAGACATGCAGGCATGTGTACACCTCCACCAACTGTTGCAGTGATGAGATCGGCATCCATGTTACATCTGGCAATCAGTCTTCTACATATCAGTGTCCCAAGCATCCATGTTGCATCACTGTTGCACCCTTGTGAAATACACACACATGCACATGTACACAGTGCAGATACATGCAGCTGGAACCGACATCCATGTGTGACACCACAACCATGCCAACTTACATACACAGTGATTCAAATATGTGTGCTCACACATCTGCATTTGGCATGCAAGCTTACACACACATGCACCATCCATGTGTCTCACACATGAGAGGACTTGCATGTGTTAGCCTCAAGGCCCTGTACATACACATCCATACATGGCCCTACAAAACCACATGTGCAACCTGCAGACTACTGGCACAACATCACACGCACAGCTTACAATCAGTATGCATGTACACTTACCGCTCCACTCCAGACGGGTCTGCCTCTCAAGGACCTGGGCGTGGAGCGCTGGGGATATGTTTTCCAGGACCCTCATTTGATGTTCCGACAGGTGGCCCGGGGGCCCCTTAGCATCCACTGCCTTCAAGAGGCGCCGGGCCTTGTTGAGGGTCCTGGACCTGAAGTCCTCCCAGCGCTTCTTGACATGTTTGAATTTTCGGACTGCCACCCCCTACGCGTTGATGGCAGTCACGATGTCCATCCAGATCCTGGTCCGTCCTTCCTTGTCGGCGCGCAAACTTCCGAAGAGGGCATCATACTGCCCCAGGACTTGTTCCACCAGGACACCAACTTCGGTGGCAGTGAAGCTGGTGGCCCTCTGCCTCTCTGGCTGGGGGTTACCAGTGGTCTCAGATGGTGGTGTGTCCGACATGGCAACCCCAGAGGCAGGTGTGGGTGGGCAACTGGGTCCTGGGGCTGGGCTGTGGAGCTATGGTATCCCAGTCGGGAGTCTTCAGTTCCAGCAGGGGTGATCACAGCAACTGCACCCCTGGGTGATGTGCAGGCAGCAAATAGCAGGGCACGTGGGCAGCAGGCAGGCAGGCAGCAGCAGATGGCAGGTGGGAGCATGCTCGGGGCCCTTGGGGGCAGGAAAATGGCCTTCAGGGCAGGAGCGTGGTCTTCCGTGTGTTTTCGCGTGGCCAGCTTGATACGGAGTGATTTGGCACGTGAAACAATTGCACGTCAGCATGTAAAGCAAGCAGGCCCCCACTGATGTCCCACTCATGACCCCCTGCACCCCCACCCCCTATCAGAGCAGGGCACCTGCCAGCAGGCCCCCACTCATGTCCCACTCATGACCCCCTGCACCCCCACTCCCCCATCATTGACAGGCACCTGCCAGCAGGCCCCGACACATGTCCCCCAGCCAACACGTCATCACAATCCAGATCCCTGGCTCTTATGGTCACACAAATCCCACCCCACAGCACCCCAGTCCAAACACCCAACCAAGCTTTACATCCACTCCAAATTCAAATCACCATTACATGATAGATCACAAATAAGCAGTATGCGCATGAGTACAAGTCTGACCGACCCACACAATGACAACACATGACTGAGAAAACCCACATTGTGACATGCATGAAATCAATGAGAGAAGACCACACATTGAAGTAAGAAACAAAAATGTATTCAATTCAAAATGAAGGGAATGAAAGAAAAAAACACACAATAATGCCAATAATAATCAAAATGCAGCATGTCCCAAAAAATGATAAATAAAAAAATGAGAATTCAAATTAATCCAAATGAAAATGTGTCCGAAGTCAACTTCCAACAAAGCAAATCCAAAGGGAAAGAAAAGCTTAATATCCATTGCTCCATGGTGAAGAAAAATAAAGATGAAGGAGAAAAATCCACTGTAAAACTATGTACAAATAGCAAATCCAGGGTCCATGAGCCCAACAACATAAATGAAACCTACCTAATTACTAACTATATACAAAAATGTGGGGCATAGTCCATGCGCCCCAAATGAAAGAAAAAAGAAATTAAACTTAGCACTAATGAACTATATACAATGGCGGCGGGCAAGTCCAACGGCTCACTTGTTGATGTCATGGGCCAGGGCACCATCGAACTCCTGTTCAATGTCTTGGAGGTGGGCCTGTTCTCTGGCCCCGAGGTCTCGCAGGGATAACGCCATGTCCACCTCCAACTCCCTGCGAATTTCCTCGAGGCACTCAGCCCGCCTCAGCGCCCTGCGCATGGAGTTCTCCGCCCTGACCATTGTGAGCCGTGCCTCCTCCGCCCACCGCCGCTCCGCACCTATCTGCTGGCCCATCCGCTGCCACACAAAAGACACTCCCATTCCAGGGTCCTCCTTCCCTCCGGCCGATGCCTGCCCCACTGATGTAGATGGCCCCGAGCCATGATGCCTCCCACGTTGAGCATGCCGCTGCCTCTGACACAACTGCCTCTGCCAGCACGACGGCATCCAGGCTGATGGAATCCACCGACGCCGTCGTGCACGTGCCCTGCTCGATGATGATAGCACATCCTCCATCTGCTGGGGTCCAGTTGCTGTGGTGTCCACCCCTGCTGGACCTCCGACTCCCGACTGTGGCAGGGATGGGATCCCCAATGATCTGGGTGCGTTGGTCAGGGCAGGTCCACAGGGGGCCCTGGTGGCATCTGGGCCGGAAGACGGCATGGAGAATGACTGGCGCATAGTCTCCACAGAGGAGGAGAGGGCCGCCAGAGTGGCCGACACATGTACAAAACCCCCGACCATGGACACTCCCAACTGGGCCACGTTGGCACGCTGCTCTTCGTGATGATGTGCGTGCTCCCCCCGGGAAGCACGTACGTCATCACGAATGTCACGTGTGCGCAACGCGACTCCAATCAGGACCTTCTCCATACGGCCAGGGGTCCCCTCGTCCACAGGTAGAGGAGTGTCAGATGACATGGCATCCCCCTACCTGCGGACGGGCCTGGGATGGGGCATCCCTGCTGGTGCATGGTGGTGCAGTCACAGGGTCAGGGACAGCGACATGCACAGGCCCCTCCACGGTGACCTGTGCTGCCTCCTGCCCCTGGACTGCACCACTTGCACCAGTGGTGCCACCCCCACCAGGCCCCATGTGCGGCTCAGTAGTGGCCTCCTCCTCCTCTGTGGAAACCACCAACCTGGATGGCTCCACACCGTCTTCCCCCGTTGCAAGCCCCTGTGGGGGCTCACCCACCCCTTCCGCTGCAGCCGTAGTGGAAGATGCAGCACCAGTCCCCTCACTCCCGGACGATGGTAAATTCTGGGAGGGTGACTGGGCCTTGCGTCGCTGGCCGGTGGGGGCATCCCTGCCGCTTTGCTCCACAGCGCTGTCTCCGCCCTCTTCATCACTTGCCGCTGTGTAGAGGGAGACATAGAACACAAGCATCAGGGTGCTGTACAATAGTCCCCTAGACAGGAAGCTATAGCAGATGAGTGGCACTGTCAAACATCACTTCCATCATGTCCCTCCACAACATATGGGTCAGTGCAGGCAAAACACATGCAGTAACAGGCATGGCGCATGCTATGAACATTAGCATACATGTCCAAGGGACTCTTGAAACATACAATGCTGGTTTGAAACTCACATGCATCATGGGTCATGCCTATCACATGCACACACTTCACCGTAGTTTCATCCATCTGGCCTCGTACACCCCAGACACAGTGGATACAAGGATGAGTAGGCTGCATCAGTGAATCTGAACATTGTCACAGACATGTGTCATGCATCCATGGCATTTACAAGTCACAGACACGCAAGTCACACATACAAACATGGACACCATACATGTCCATGACAGCAGCACCCATCTCTCACACCCCATCCACGTCCAATAACAGAGACAGGCATGCATTAATGTGTGCATTCCCCATGCTGCTCCGCATGTTGCATTGTAACACATGCACCAACCATGTGGTTCACACATTACTGGTCTCACATGCATGACCATGATGTCCTTGCACACACACATACATACATGGCCTATGTCACACATACAGGCAAGTATCAGACAACCAGCACCCTGCAACATGCCCTGTCTCACACAGCAATGCTTGGCCACTTACCGCTCAACTCCGGACGGGTCTGCTTCCGAAGGATCTGGGCGTGGAGCGCTGGGCCTACGCATTCCAAGACCCTCATCTGGATGGTACTCATGCTGCCCCGGCCCCCCTCCACGAGGCGCCGGGCCTTGTTGAGGGTCCTGGACCGCAAGTCCTCCCAGCGCTTCTTGACTTGCTTTTTTTTTGATGTTGCGGGTTGCCAACCCCTCCGCGTTGATGGCAACCACAAAGTCGTCCCAGATCCTATCCCGTCCTTCCTTGTTGGAGCGTGATGTTCCGAAGAGGGCATCATAATGCCCCAGGAAATGCTCCACCAGGACACCAACTTCCTTCTGACTGAAGCTGGTGGCCCTCTGCCCCTCTGGCTGGGGGTCGCCAGTGGTCTCAGATGGTGTTTGCCCCGACTTGGCGACCCCCGAGGCAGGCGTGGGTGGGCAACTTGGTCCTGGGGCTGGTCTGTGGAGCGATGGTATCCCAGTCGGGAGTCTTCAGTTCCAGCAGGGGTGGACACAGCAACTGGACCCCTGCAGATGGCTGATGTGCAGGCACCAAATAGCAGGGCACGTGGGCAGCAGGCAGTCAGGCAGCAGCAGATGGCAGGTGGGAGCGTGCTCAGGGGTCTGGGGGGCAGGAAAATGGCCTTCAGGGCAGGAGCGTGGTCTTCCGTGTGTTTTTGCGTGGCCAGCTTGATATGGAGTGATTTGGCACGTGAAAATCTTGCACGTCAGCGTGTAATTCGAGGAAAGGGCCTTAGCGCGTAAGCGCGTCAGAACACGCACGCGATTCCATTGGACCAAAGGCCCTTAGCGCGTAGGCGCATAAGTTACATTACACGCGCGGGCGTTTCCCTCATAGCACGTGATGACATAGCACACGTGGAAAAACTGCACGTCCGAGTGTCGTCGCGTGTAATTGGATGAAAGTACCCGCGTCTCTGACGTGTACGTGTGGGCCCATTTAAAAGCTGCGTGTAGGACGCCATTTCCTTGTACGTGCTTTTCGTGGAGAGCGAGTGGGTGAAATCTGTACTTATTGTCGGTTCACACGAGATTACTTCACAGCGTTTCTAGTGCGTACTCCCTGTTATGTCTGACAGCTCTTTTCTGATTTTTTGTTGGGCCTGTTTCCTCAAACAGAGTTCACTTCTCCTTTTGTCCTGTCTCCTCAGACAGCGAACAATTCTTCTTTTGGCGGGGGTGCTGCGCACACGCGCGTATTTTTCACGTTCTTTTTCCATGCACATGGTGAGTTCCGAACGTACTTAGCAACTGTGCTTGCCCCGTGTGTCGCGTTCCCCTTCAGAGGTTATTGTAGGATGCGTGTATTACGCGTACGCTTATTTTTGTGTTTCTGGGTGCCAGAGCGTAGTGCGAGTTCATTTTTTCACGCATGTGGTCTACGAGGGGTTGCATGCACGTTTATTTTTTATTTTAGCCTGCCTGTGCATTGCGTGACCCAGTATCTTCCCCCAGGGGTCACAGACAGCCTTGTTAGAGCACTAGGGTACGATTTCCATCTGGTATCCTACCCCTTTGACCCCCAATTGCCCAGGACAATAGTTTACTGCAACTCCCATACGCACAACAACATCAGTGCCATGGCTGGGAGGCGACCAAGCGGTAAGGGAGGCAAAGGTGGCCGACCCTCAAAAGGTGGGCGTGGTGGGCGCGGTGGCGCGGTAGGGGACGTGGCCGGGATTCGCAGGGTGCCGCTTTGCACCCATGTGTGGAGGAACAATCAGGTACACCCATGCCCCCCCATGGTTGAGGGAAACGTGGCTGACACCATCCAAGCCCAGCCCCTGTTGGACCAGCCCATTGTGGCACCTGACCTGGCACAGGATGACTCCCTGGCTGACTTCCAGGTCAGCAAGCCTAGGCCACGTGTGGCAGTGCAAGTTGTTGTCACCAATCCATGTGGATCTGGGGCAGCTATGTCATCTGCTGCCCCAAGTATGAAGGGTGGGGAGGCTGCAGGGGCAGCTGCAGCTCCATCCGCCCCAGCTCTGACTCTCCCAGCCAGGACAGTGTCGGTCCCAGTCCATCAAACTGACGTTCCCCCTGCCAACATTACCCTGCAACCAATGCCTGCATCAAGACCTATGGTCATTGTGCATTCCCACACTCCTACTACCCAGTCCACCAGTGATTCTGCCCCTACTGACCAGAGCGGCGTAAGCCACTCTGGCTCTGCTCCTCCTTTAAAGAAGAGGAAGAAGGGTGCTCTGCCACGACAGGCTGAGACCCCAGACACGGCTACACACTCCGGTACCTCAAGGAAGCCTTGCTTCAATGAGACGGAACTTGATGCACTTGTGGGCTATGTGTCGGCACATAGCCACGAAATGGTGGTGACTGCAGGGTGCAAGACCACACCTGGTCAACGTAAGGCCCACTGGCAGACCATCGCCGACCGCATAAGTGCCCTTGGATTTTTGAGGCGCTCAGCTGATGATTGCTACAAGCGGTGGAAGAACAAGATGGCCTCAAATTATGCTGCTACTCTGGTGACTGGTGGTGGGTCTCCACAAGAGGACAACAAACTCACTGAACATGAGTCTGTTGCTGGGGCCTTCGTCACAGAGGAACAGATCCAAGGTGTGGGAGGACTACCTGATTATGAAGCATTGTCCGGTGAGTGCCCATGAATGTGTGTAATGCATGTGTATGTTGTTTGGGTGACGGGTTCTGATTGAGTGCCAGGTGAGGGTGTGTGTGCCTGAGTGGTATGGGTCACCCATGTGCTTCATCCAAAACATTCAGCGGCCTTGGATTTGGGTGTGACAGTATCCCTTCTGCCCACATTAGTAATTTGGATCAACATTACGGCAGTTGCCCTTGAAGTGGCATCTTACAACAACATTGTTTGTATTTTTCAGTGTTCGTTCAGGCTGATTGTTTCAATTCTCCCACTTTGGCTACGCATTCCTCAGCCCTATTGTCACATTTGTGACATGCTTCTGTCATTGATGAACCCCACATTGGACCACATGTGTTACCTTGTTAGATGAATGATTGAGTATTGGCCTGATCACAGGAATTTATGGGGCCTGTTTGAATGTGGAACATGATAGTAGTTTCCTATCATGTTGAAATGACAAACCATTGATGTGTACATCTGCCTGCAATCACTGTATTTTTGTACACTGGATGTGTTGCAGTGTGTGGCACATGCCTATTTTGTCACACTATGTAGCATTTTTCATCTCATCATGTCCATCTCACATGGATGGCTGACAGTATTCATTTACTGACATGTGGAATTTACCATGGCTATGGTACATGCCATCTGTGTGATGGCATGTGTCATGTATGTGTATTGGACATGCCACTCACAGGCCAATGTGTGATGGCAGTGCTACCCAGCATGCAGCAAATGTGTTGCTCTTCCATGTAGGTGTCATCAGTGTCTGCCTTTTGGGTCCCCTTCAAACTCAGTGACAGTGCATGCATGGGAGGGTTATAGTCATGTGGGACATGTGTAAATTGTGTAAATCATGTACTGGTTATGTAGCTTGTCAGGCCTATTTGTGTGCTATGGTTCTAATGCCTGTTTCCATTTTTTGTCTTTCATGTTTTTGCAGGGGATGACACACTTGATGCTGTTGAGGTTGAGGAGATGGTGCAGACCCAGGAGGAATCTCAGGCACGACCGGGCACCAGTGGGGGACGTGGTGTGGTGGTGGGTGAGAACCCAATCTTGCTGCAGAACATTCTGTCGAGGGGTGCCTCTGGGTGCACCTCCCCAGACCTCTATTCAGGTGCTGATTCGGATGATGAGACCTATGTGCCATCGCAGGTAAGTGTTTTTGGCAGGGATTCTGTTCTGTCCAACTCACATGTACCAGGGGTAAAACCCTCTATGGGGATGTCAGTGATGGTAAGTCCGCCTTTGGCGGTTACGGATGCAGGGTCACACTCCACAACCTCTGATCCTGTTCCTGGGCCAGCAGATCAGAGGGGGAATGCAGTCCTGCAGCCTCAGGCAGTGCCGGCACAGCAAGGCGCAGATCGCCTTGCCCCAAACAGGTGTGGTGCCCGCCAACGCGGTGGCCGTACGCCACCAGGCAATACCGCATGGGAACAATCCATTTACGGTATGGCAACCCAACAGGCAGCATCAGTTGAGATGATGGCTCAAGCAATGGAGAGGGTGGCCACTTCCATTGTCCCCCCTGAAAGGCAGATGGAGCTACTACAGCAGGCAACAGACTCCATTTGCCAATCACACAGGGAGGACATGTTGGCGTCCAACAGGGACAGACGGGCAGCACTGGAGACTCTATGCCAATCGATATCAATAGAGTCCCAGGGCCACAGGGAAGCCCTGAGGGTAGAACTCCATCACCTCAGGGAGACTCTTGTTGACCTTGAGGCTTCCACTAACTTGAGGACAGAACAGCAGCTGGAGCAGCTCACACGTTCGCTCTCAGCTGAGATGCAGGCAACTCGGGAGATCATCTGTGCATCACGTCAGGTGCTGCATGGGGATCTCCGCACTATAATCCTCCAAAACGAGACCTTCCACACCCGCATGCTTGCTGCCATGGAGGACCATACCAGGGCTTTGCGTGGGCTGCCACCCATTGCACCACCACCACCTCCTGTGGCAGCACCACCTCCTGTGGCAGCAGCAGAGGGTGATGATAGCGACAGCAGCAGTTCTCCCACATTGCATTAGCCGTGCAGGCCATGAGCCCATGGCGGTGTTTTTTTTCCCCAACATCCACACAGGTCGGTGTTGGTGCGCACCCTGTCCTCGGACCTCCTGGGTGGCCCCCTCCCTCACACACACATGGCCATTTTTGATTATTTTTTTTTGTTTTGCAGTGTGTTGCCTTGTGTGGCTCCCATGGGCATCCACTGTATTCCGGCTGGGCACATGCAGGCTTGTCCTGAATTTGGGTTAGATGCTTGTGTTCGTGAGACACACACCCCTCCTGCTTCCCGTTTCCATGAGCTTGCAAAGGGTGTGCCCAAGTGACATTGACTTACACAGTGACGTAGGACTCCCATGAGCTGTGTGGGCATTCGGCAGTCCATACTGTGTATACATTCCTAGTGGATATTGTTGTTGAATTGTACACTGCATGGTGTATTGCTATGTGCTTGTGCATCCATGTCTTTCGCCTAATTTGCAGGTTAATTCCTCATGTCTTCACAAGACCGTCTACTTTGGAGATGGAGTTCATGTTGTAGGCAGTGCACTTGGACATTTGCGTGGCAGCAGCACTGTACAGTTGGAAGTGGCCGATGTGCTGGCATGATCAGGTTGTAAGACTACCACTACTTTAACTTAGTACTGTCATGTTTATGCTATGTTTGAGGTTGTGTAGCTGCATTGTATTGTTGGTAAGTATTTGGTCATGTGTGTTGTTAGTTCTTCATTACTGGGAGCATATTGTGTGTGGGCAGTTTCCATTGAGGACACTGTACTTTGACACTTGTGTGATGTTTTGGGGATTGGTTTGTTTGCTCTCACATAGCCTGACATGCCATGGTGTGTTGGGTGGCGGTGCTGGGGAGGGGTTGGGTGACATGGCACTGTTGTCATGTTGTATTTTGCAAGGGGGTTATGATTTTTGCAGCATAGAAGTGTGTCTTTTGATGACACAGCATTGGTGGTGTTTGTGTAGGTAGGGCACACAATGTAACACTTCCAGGTGACCAATCTGAGGCTGGTAGGGTTGTGACAGTTGACTGTCCCTTATGTCATCATCATTGATTGTCAGCTGGCATGTGCCAGGGCTGTGTGCACTCCACAGGGGTTTGATGATTTTAGGTGAAGTAATTATCCACCAGCTGTGTACGGGCTGCCTCACCCCGTGCCCTTTCCCCTCCCATGCGCAGCAGCCGTGCTTGTGGTTGGGGATGTGGGGGCACCACCATGTCCACAAGCAGGCCTCGGCGTGTTGCAACGTTGTGCAGGACACATGCTGCCACTATGATCCTGCACACTACTGGGGGAGCGTATAACAGCTGCTCGCCAGAACGGTCAAGTGAGCGAAAGCGTGACTTGAGCACTCCGAATGTGCGGTCCACTATGCCCCGGGTTGCAATCTGGGCTCTGTTTTATCTTACCTCGGGTGGCGTGGTGGGGTTCCGAATTGGCGTCATCATGTGGGTGCTCAGAGGGTAGGCACTGTCCCCTGGGGAGGTGGTGATGGGTATCATTAGTGGGGTTGTGACATTGCTCAGTATCTGACATGCATGCTTGTGCTGTGGCATTTATACTCACCGAGCAGCCATGTATCGCCATGCCGCCCAGCTTCTAGGTCCCGGTTTAGGGTTGACATTCTGTAAATAAAACTGTCGTGGGTGGACGCTGGATAGTTGGCATATACTGAGGTGATGATTCCCTTGGCATCACATACTACCTGGACATTGATGGAATGCCAGTGCTTGCGGTTTCTGTAGATGTGCTCTGATGCCCTGGGGGGACGTAGAGCCACATGGGTGCAGTCAATGGCACCTAGCACTTTGGGGAAGTGTGCCACCCCGTAAAAATCCTGGACGACAGCCTGCCTTTCTGCAGGTGTTCTGGGCAGGTATATGTGCCTGCGGACTGAAGGGCGTGCAGTCATGATGGCCAAGACCTGGTGTAGGCAGCGTGACTGCGTGGCCTGTGACACCCCCCCACTATAGCAGTTGTCCGTTGAAATGATCCAGTGGCCAAGAAGTGTAGTACATTGAGGACCTTATGCAGGGGGCTGAGTGCTTGGGAGCACAGGGTGGGTGATGTGAGGTCATCCTCCCACTCACTGCCCAGGTCGAGTATTATGTGATGTGGAAACCTGTACCTCCCATACACCTGGTCATCAGGCATCCCAAAAAGGCTGGTTCTGGGGGTAAAAATTCTGGGCCTGACTATCCTCCTCCTCCTGCGGTATCCCACGACCACTGCTGCTAGGAACGGTATATTCATCCTGGCGTCTGTGCTTGTTTGTTGTTTGCGTGCACTTTTATGCTGCGTGGGCCACGTACGCCTGCTTCCTGCTGGCGTACATGTTTCTGGATTAGCGCATCTTTTTTGGCACATGCGTTAGCCCCGTTCGATTCCATGAATACATGTTTTGAACGTGCGTGTGGGTGTTTCCGCGCACTTGCCTCCTGTACTTCCCCCGCAGCGCCCCCACTTTCACGGGTTGTTCCCCATTCCGCGTCTCACGCCCCCTGTTCCTCCTACTTTTGTTGTGTGCGCCGCGCTATGTGCGATTTCGCTGTGCGCTTAGCGCACGCTGTTTGGAGACGTGTGCGCCAGCGTGCGCCAAGCAGAATTTTGGCGCACATCCTGGAATTTCCTCGCGCACGGGCTTCCATGAATCGCTGTGCGCGGGTTTCGCTGTGATTTTCGCAAAGGCACTGCGATTTCCACGCTTTCGCTGAAAATTTTAGCGCACCTTAATTCCATGAATCGGCTCGTAAGTACGCTGTATTTATTTCTTTATTATTAGCATTCATCATGTAAACATGTATTATAAAGAAAAAGCACCATTTTTTAATTTTGACAGAAATGGGAAACACAATTGAGTGGTTAGAGGAGACTTCCCAAAAGAACAAATGAGTGATGATAACATCTCTTATGGTATACAATACATCTTTTAATATAAATAAATAATGTAAGTTATACAGATCTCACTAAAATAATAATTTATTTTTTTCTTACAGTACATAGTTTTCATGAAGAAACCACGCCCGAATGAATTAACACACAATCCCAAGAATCACAAAGAGAAGCCCCATCCCCAACTGTACATAATCAAATCAGGAACTTGTCTACCAAATTGGATGAACTAAGTAATGATTTTAAGGAACTTTTACAATATGTCAAAAGTCGTGTCTTTAAAAATGTTCCCTATCACTGTTCTTCTTGCACCTGTCCCCTTGTCCCCAGCAATCATCCCCATCAAATTCCCAACATTTAAATCAAAGACGCTTTGATGAAACCTCACTCCCTTCCTCCGCTGATCATTACTCTTCAGAAATTCCTAATTCCCCCAATTATGATTCCCATTCTGATACCCCATCCCTTTCATAAATAAATGTATTTTGTATATTATAAATGTGTAGTATATTGTTGTGTGATAGGTCTTTTTTTTTTCAAAAAGCCCAATTATGAGTCCACGGACACTACGACTATCAAGGGTGTCTGCACTAAAAATGGAGATGCCCCCGGACAGGTGTGATGTTTGGTTTTGCATTGTGAACTTTTGATTAGTCCGCATACACTGCACCTGTTCTACAGACACACACGTGCTTGCAATTCCTGCCTGATGGGGGTCGCGAACGGCCGCCAAGGCCGCGGACGTCTCCGGACATCATCATGTGACGGCACCCATGCAGCATGAAAGCCTGTCCGCGAATGGTGTCAGCGCTCCGCCAACAGTTTAAAAGTGCATTTCCCCCCCAATCTAGGGTTTTTCAAGCTGAAACTTTACTCTTACACAGCTCCCAGACCCATTGTTGGTCGATCAGGCAACTTTTTACAACTTTTCAAGGCTTATTTGCGACTTGGTAGTCTGCACACAGCACGACTGTCTGTGGACGGTTTCTCAGAAGGGAGCCACACATATGTTTTCCTCATTCTCAATCTGGGTATCCAGGAGAGATCACCTGCTTTGCATATCTGTTCTGCAGAAATTCTTGGAGACCATGATGGCATCTGCTATGGCCATCACTCCTCCTCAGCCACCCACACCACCTCAACAACCTGGAGGGCCTGGACAGGGGAACAGGCACAGTGATAGAAATGATGAGGATCAAGAGGAATATGAAGATGAGGTGGAGGAAGTCTCTATCTCCAGCACCTGGAGTGAGTCCTGGGTGTGGTGTTTTTTCACCACCGTTGGAAATGTGCCAAAGGCTTGTGCAGCTATGGTTTGATACACTGAGTCCAAAAATCATGGAAAACCGGGGCTGTATTCTTATGACACCACCTGCAGGCAGTGCAACACCAAGTCCAACCACCTGGGTTCTCTGAGGAAGGCAGTACCTTTCTCAGGGAAAAGTAGGTTGATGCCCTCTACCCCATCTTCTTCAACTGCTCCAGTTACCACAAAGAATACTCCTCTGGGGCAGTGGATCCCAGCGGCAGCCTCACAGGCCACACAGAACGCTGTTGAACGCTGTTGACCCATATCTTTTGAGGGTCACAGTTCTTTGTTTGTACTGTGATGCACCGATCTGTAGGAGGGAGCAATTTTGGAGTGCTTTTGAGGGTGCGATCAAGGAGCACAAGAAACTCTGCCACCTACCTTGATTAAGGCCCACCCAACATCTTCCTCTAGCCACCTGCCCCTTCGACTCTGTGGATGGTGCCCCTTCATCCCTCCCCTCCCCTCCCCTCTTCTCCCTTCCCTTCCCCACCTTCCCTTCCCTCTCCTGGAAAAAAACACAATAAAAAAAATACAAAACCAAAAAAAACACAAAAAACAGTTCTTTAGGAGCCACCGAACCACCTTTCCCAGTTAAAAAATAGAAGTGATAAAAAAAGTCACAGGCCCCTTTGCAGCCTGCATAGTCCACGGACAGCACGGTAGTCTGTGGACACCTAAACCATTCTAGGCGTGGGATGGCGGCATTAAAATAATTTAAATAGTTTTTCATGCAGAAATGGTGGCTGTTAAAAGAACCTTTTTTGTCTTTTTGACCTTTAACTATTTGTTTGATTATTTTGTGTTATACTCTAAACTAACAAAGATTCTACACAACGTCATTATTATGTGTGCTCAAAAACTGCTTTAATGCATTTAGAAAGTTTTCCAGAAAAATCTGATTGCCCACATCAGTTAGATGCATTCCATCAATATCAAATTGATAGGACCCGTCCCAGAGGACAGGTATGCCCAGACGTGGGTCCCATGCCTGCTGGGACAAGAGACCCAAGCTACTCCTCACTGATGAGGCCCAACAAGGCCAAAACATGTTTGGGGATGCTTGTGGTCTCGTGAAGAAGGGATGTGACCTATCAGTTTGGGCTTGACTGCCCCTTTTGGCGTTGGACCAAGCCTGATTTGCATATAGTCTTTCCCCTTCCTTAATGGCTTGGCAGGTGAAGAACGATGGTCTGGAGGGTTTCCCAGAGCAATGCCAGTGGTTAAGATTCATTCCAAACCTTCCAAGCATCATCTCTGTGTTTGCTTCCTCAAAGGCATAGCCATAGCCATGTTCAGTGCTCTCAAAACTTGTGTAAACGAAACTGCTGCTACCCTCTCTTCCTGTACATGATGCCCAGTAAACCTGATTGGTTAATCCCCTCAGTCCCCTTTACATGGAGGCATACTTAAAATACCCGGATGTGCACATGCCATTTGCGGACTACCGCAGTGTCTGCGGACATCGTGGTCACTCAAAGGGGTTGGACGAATAGAAAATAATGTTCAGTTATTTATTCTTTAGTGGTTGCTCTGAAAAGAACCTTTGTTTTTTTATGTTTTTTGGGGTTTGTTAACAAACACCTTTTTTTTGTTTTTATGTACAGTAGTACTATACACTCGACATCTTCCCTTACAATTTTCTTACAATAGCTTTTTCAATGCATTCTTAACATTAAGAAAAATCCCATTTCCAACATCTGTAAAATGAATCCCACCATCACGAAAAAATTTACTCCATCGGACCTTACATTGTCATTCTCAAAATATGACATTCCTGCAGCATATAAGAAAGCGGATACAGCTTTATTGACAAGCTGTCTCAATTCTTCCATTTCTGGACTGAATAAGAATGGTAATCTCCATGTTTGCCTCTGATTCATTTCCGAAAAAAATAATATTTGCAGCAGGAAACAGTTCCATTGGGCTTTTGAGAAATCCTTCAGCCCAAACCTTCTCCTCCACAATGCACAATTACAATGTCTGGACATGTTAAAGTGAGCCATACTCTGACAGAATGAGAACGAGCTTGCCCAGTTTAAGCCGCAAACTACATGTCACAAAACTTCCACTTCTGGCAATCCAATACTTCCAAAGATGCTATGATTTTCAGCATAAACCTTCAATGACTGAATTGAAGAATCTCCCAAAATCCACACATTCTGCTTCTTAATAGCCATAGACACACCCATATTCAATTGCATAGACAAAACAAAACACCTGCTACCCTATCTTCCTGTAAACTATACCAGAAAAATCTCATTGGCTAATCCCCACCATCCCCTTTTCATGCCAGGCATCCTCAAAATACACGGATGTGGCACGTGCCATCGACAGACTATCACGGTGTCCACGGACCCTGTAACACAGGGCAGCCCTTCTACCCTTTCATGTTCTCAACACTTCTTCATTGGCTGCTTTCAAAAAGTCACACATTCATCCACCAATCACATCCACAAACTCTACACCTAACCCTGTCAACTCAGTTCAATACTTCAAATGTACACTTGAACTCTGAGAGTATATATATATATATATATATATATATATATATATATATATATATATATATATATATATATATATATATATATATATATATATATATATATATATATATATATATATATATATATATATATATATATATGAGTGGGGATCACTGCTACTTACCCTTTAATAAGTGTCTCAATAAGCATATTCTCTTTTTTAACCACTCTGGCAAAAGCCATGCATTGCTGTAATCAGCACCTGTTCACATGAAGCAAATAATAATTACAATGATCTGTGTTTAAAAACATTTCTTTTTAAGAGCAATTTCATGAAAGTTAAAAACATGCATATGTGCCTTTACAGCAGCACTGTGTCACTTTTTCAGAAAAGAAAGGAAAAGCAGATAGAAGAGAATTGTAGACCATTTTTAAGTAACACTTAGTATACGCCACTTCAATATGTTGGCAGCACATGCATACATGCCAACGGTTTAGGTCGATTTTACTGCGAACAAATGGTCGTAATGACCAAAACCACCAAAGGTTCGAAAACCAAAAGTTTGTACCTTTGATGGTAGCATTGCAGGTATGTATAATAATTAAAAAAAAAAAGACTGCAGGGGTGTCCCCCACAACACCCCACTCATTTTACTGTGTGGTATAGTGAGCAGGGTGTTGCAAGGACAACCCTGCAGCACACCCATAAAAAAAAGGAAAAAAACGGGGGCTGTGGGGATGTCCCCCGCAACACCCTGCTCACTATACTTTGCAGTATGGTGAGCGGGGTTGCGGGGGACACCCCCTGCTCACTATACTTTACAGTATAGTGAGCGGGGGCTGCGGGGGACACCCCCTGCAGCCCCCTTAGTACATGTGTTTGCATGAGAAAGGTGCAAACTTTTGGTAGTTCGCACCTTTCTCATGCAAATGTTCCAACTGCAGCCAAATCAGCCGTGGTCGGATCACTCAGATTCCATGCCAACATAACCCATTCCAAACTATAGGGGCTTATCAATTCTTAACTTTCTCCTTTCCATTCTGTGACTGCCAATTCCACTTCTCTGATTATAAAACGCAAACTACAAGTCCCAGAATGCAAAGATAAAACCAGGAGTGGACTTGAAGATTCAAAACAGTGACATTTATATCGAATGAAACATACAAAATGCTCTGCGTTTCAACATGTTTCTTTTTAAAAGCATTTTGATAAAAGTAAAAAAAATGCATATGTGAATTTATAGCAGCACTTTGCCACTTTTTCATAAAAGAAAGGAAAAGCAAATAGAATAGATTTGTAGACCATTTTTGTGTGCCAGTTTGATATGTTGGCAGTGCATGCATACACCTCAACATCACCCATTGCAATCTATAAGTGCCTATCTAGTCCTGATATTTTCTCTACAATCTGGGACTAGTACCTCACATTTTTTAATATGAAAAGTGGAACTACAAATCCCAAAACGCAAAAATAAATCTAGGACTACATAAACACCTACAGATTAGAATGCATCATGTTGGCAAGTATGGATATACTCCTTGCATATTAAACGTCCACACACCAAGTGCCATTTAAAAGTGTACTACAAATCTTTTCCATCAACTTTTCTCCTCTTTTACAAAGAATTACACACAGAGCTTCTATAAAAGCACATATGCATTTCTTAACTTTCATGGAAATGCTCCTAAAAACAAAAAAATAAACATTTTTAAATGTCCAGCAATTTCATTAACTGTTTTTACCAACAACTCCTCCTACCTTCATAAATACCAACCTTGCTTACTGAAAGAACATCACCATTGCTACATATGCCCACTAAAGTTTACAATTACAGCAAAAATGCACATTGCCAAAGACAAGTCCCGAAAAAAGAATACCCTTCACATCCTACAAAGTAAAGTTCATGTACCATGTATTTGTATATAATTGCAACAGTACATTTACACTATATATTACCCCAGACTACTCTTTTCAAACCAGCATTTCTTTGACTCTAACTCATTGTATGGCACCATTCACGCTCTCTTTCTATTCCCATCTAAACACCATCATTGCAACACCCACTGCTTTCCTGATCACTTTAGAATGTCCCTACTGATTCAATCACACCACCACTCCCTTACTCAGTAACCCAACGCCATCACACCTCTACAGACTCTTATTCTCACAACATTCCTAACATCACCTAGTATGCCACCTCACAATCAAACGGCACACTATTAACCTCTCCAATCACACCAATACACCCATTCATAATACATATATCTACATCTCACAACTTTCAAACCCAAACTTTCCATTTTCCCAACCGAGACAACAAAATGCCTACTAAAAAGCAACTCTGTAGAAAAGAAAGAAAATACAGAGCAAATAAGAATAAAAGCAACCATACAGTCATCCACCTGTAAAACAATTTATAGAAAACATTGAAACAAAAGAGCTAGTAACTTTACTCAACCAAAGTAAAACAGCCACGACTAAAAAAGTTAAGGCCCCTCTTGCAAAAACCGAAATTAAAAAAATATGCGCAAAGGATAGCAGACGTAATAATGAACCTAACACTGTATCTAACAGTGATAACATAGTCACGGTAAAGCAATCCAAAAAATTGATGTTACAAAAAATGTTCCACCGTAGAGCTCTTCACAATCTTATAAAAACAGCTGAAAAGTCAAAATCTACCCTTAAAAGTGACCGCAGGAGACTAATCCTTGAAGCTCTAATTGATAGTGAAAATTGTTTATATTAATATTAAACAGAATGAAACCACTAAATAAATTAATCAATACATTACAGAAAGTGCTTCTAAACATGCACAATGTCAACATAGATACCTTTTCAAAATTCTGTGAAGGTGAATGGATTCACACAAGCAGCACAGAACCATATTTCAATGAAGAAGCTTATGAACAAGAAAAAAAAACAATTGCCATAGACCGTAATGGTCGAGGATATGAAATGACAGGAGACACCGTTATGGCAAAAGAAACCCTTATAGAAAAAACATCCCCAACAAATTATCAACCAAATACTCCTTTACCCCAAACAAACCGTCCAGTGATGAAATGGACATGCAACTTAATTTGTAACGTATGCCAAAGATCCTTTAAATCCTCCATCACTATGTAAAGGTGTCCAGTCAAAGGATTGAAAACAAAAGGATCTAATTCAATAGTTGAGAGTCAAAAGAACGGAAAAAAAGGTTGAATACCTTTTTTAAAATATATATATTTTTTGGTTTCCGTTTAGGAAAAGAAAGTGGTTTTTATACCAAAAACGGGGGGTTGGGATGGGACCCCCCACAAAAAAAAAAGTTCGACCTTTTTTCCGGTCCTTTTGACTCTCAACTATTGCATTTCGATCCTTTTGACTCGATCCTTTCACCTATAACCCAATGTAAAACTAACAGACAAAATTAAAATGAACACTTTAGAAACCGTAGACTCTTGTCCAATGCGCACTCACACTGAACTTTGAGGACATTCATTAGCCTGCATTTTAGGAACTGGTTGCAAAAGCACCATGGATCACATGAAAATGATAGCAACACACCATTCCGCTATACAGAAACTTGTGATTAGACTATACTATGCAAAACGTCCTGCTCTAGAACTAAAACATTTAAATAACATTCTCCTACATGGAACAGCCAAATAACTGCTTCAAGAAATAGAGCACATCCAAAGTAAATACTTTGGAACTGAAGTTGACATAGAATATTCAGTAACTTCTGAAAACATTACCAAAAACCTCACAAACACCAAGCTCCTAAGATACACATTTCAAAACACTTCTGCTGAAATACCAGACCAAGTATGTGTCGATTGTCGCAGATTTTTTTATAAAAAGAGAGCACAATAGTTGCTATACCCTACAAAATAGAGGACAATGAGAAATCCCAATGGTTTCAATTAGCTTTATATCTAACAGCAGAAACTAAATACCAAATAACTGACCGCTCAATAGTTTGCACCCACTGCAACACAAAGCTTGACAATAACCAAATGCCATCACGTGCTATCACTAATAACTTAGAAATATTCCCACTTCCAAAAGCTCTCCAACAAGTTAACTTGTATGAGAGCATTATAATCGAAACTGTACAACCATTTCAAGCTATAATACGCCTTCAACCAAAATCAGCCAAATCACCTCCATCCGAGTTACTAAAGGGCATCCGTGGCAAAGTAGTATATTTGCCATTAGATCTCAAAGAAAATGTAGAAACTCTATGAGTACAATGACCAATAGATCAATCTTTGATTGTTATTGGGGGATAAAGGGAATATTGTTCCTGTACACCACTCTATGTCATATATTGAGATATATGTATTTGATTTTTAAAAGGTCGTTGCTGCAACGGACTAACTGTGGCCTATATTCACTTATAGTCAGCCTGAGGATAGAAAATGGTAATGGTAGTCAGTTAGTGCAGTAGTTGCGCTAGGAAGTAAGTAAACAGATTATGGTAATTGTTCAGGTACCTTTTACCTAACTTAGAAACCTAACTAAACCTGAACAACTACCATAACCCATTTACTTGCTTCCTAGTGCAACTGCTGCACTAACTGACTACCATTACCATTTCCAATCTTTGATTGTACTAGTTAATGGTGTACCAAGAAAAGACAAAAGAATTTGTCAACAACTAATCGATGTAAACAAACTTAGACAAGCCCTACAATATCTTAAAGAAAACAATGAATACTACAAAGATATAAACATAAAGGAAAACTTAGGAGAAACCACGCAAATAATTCAAGATTCACCAGCAACTTGCCAATTTGAATGTATCAATCATGGTACTGCAGCCAACATTTTGGACCAGTATACAATTCACCCTGTACACTTCAAAGACACCATTGAAAAAGCATTAGAAACATATCAAATGCATCAAGCCAAAGGATCCCCAATAAGCATATGGGAAAAAAATGTAGAACCACATTCTTTTCCTCTACTCTTTCCTACATGAAAAGATGGACGATATGATGAAAGGTCCACACAAATTAGTGCATCAGAATATCGCTCTTTCTGTATTCTGAAGACCCCAGATTCAGACAAAATGTAGAATACATTTGTCACCTCCTATTCAAAAGTGAAGTAGTAACTCTGTTATGGAGTAGCACACACATTAAAAACAGGCTCTAATTTTAAAAGAATTGCCGCTACCCAACTGCTTTAAAGGATAAAAGACAAAGATGAAGTTTTGCAGTGAAGTATCACAAATCTCTTAGCAAACATGTGTGGTACAAAATAATACTTTTTCTGAAATCACACTGAAGTACGTTGTATGTTAAGGAAACTAGGCCCACCCACATGATTTGTTACTTTAAGTTGTGCAGAGTATGCATGGGATGACTTGCACGACTTCTTATGCACTGCAAACCAAAGTAAAGAGGGGATAGATATACAAACACCAGTCGAACTCTGTTCTTTTCACCCTGTCAATATATCAAGGTACTTTCACCATCGCTTCATTACCATGTTGCACTTTATCTGCAATACAAATATATCAATCCAGAGGAGCACCACCCATCAACATGCTTTTGTGGATAAAGGATGCTCCCAAATTTGGCCATGACAGTGACGCCACCGATTTACAGTTTATTGAAAAATAGATTACCTGCAACATCCCTTCAGAAACCACAGATAGTGACCTACATACATAAATCTTACGCTTCCAAAAACATAAGTGTGGCAAAAGCTGCCGATGTAGATATAAAAAGAAAGGTAAATACTATACCAAATATCGCTTTGGCTTCCCTAGACCAGTTTGCAAAGAAGGACAAGTAAATAGCTTCATTTCTTCTGTTAGACACAGCATAAAAGGCAAATCCCCTAAACGCACATACAACATTAAAAGGGACAAAGCATCTAAATACATCAATGATTACAATGCAATAATTGCCCACTTGTGGAATGCAAACATAGACATACTGTCAAGTGGCACAGCGAGCAGAGCGCTCGCTTTGACATCAGTGCAGAGCCTGCGAACGCAGGTTCGAATCCCGCCAGCGCCAAACTCAGCGTTTCATCCTTCCGAGGTCGATAAATGAGCACCACACACCGTGGGTAATAATAAGCAGCGCTCAGATACCTGAGGGTTCGTAGCGCTATATAAATGCCAAATTATTATTATTATTATTATTATACAATACATTGCAGTCAATTCCACTGCATTTGCAAGATATGTCACAGCCTATCTCACCAAAGCTGAGAAAACAGATCTAAAAGACCTCTCGGATGACATCCCATCTGACAAAACACTCACAAAAATTGGACAGCTTCAGTATACAAATGCTCTCTGATAGAGAATGCAGGTGCTAAGAAGCTGCAGACTATTTAACAGGTACAGTCTTATATGGAAAATCTGAACACATTGTCTGTCTAAACCTTGGTCCAGCTTCAGCCTGAAAAAGAGTACTAAAATCCTGCCAAGAGACCAGGAGATAGAGACGATAACCACAAATGATCCCAAAAGACAGGTCATTTTAAAAAACACTGTAATTGACACATACTTCCCAAACAGAAGTACTGCTTTGGAAAACATGTGCTTGTACGACATAGCACAAAACTACTCCTACAAAAAGAATGTCACACCCGATGCGACAACTAACAAATATTCTGTCTCCACTTGTGAAGGAAGCCTTGTAAAATTTACCAAACCCAGCCCAATGAATCATATAAAGTTATCAATTAAATATCCACAACATAGAGGCAATGGCCCTATTACAACCTTTTAAACCTTCGGGAAAAGAAGAAGAATTAATAGGTATGATATGATATTTTATTTGTATCGCGGTTGTACACAAGTGTTTCAGAGCGCGACAAGGCAAGGGAGGGGAACAGGGGAGAACAAAACAACGATCTTACTATGCCAAGTGACATTGAGATCGTGCAAGTGCATGGGAAAGGGAATGGGAAGCATGACTCATTTAAACTGCACTCAAAGCAAATGAAAGCAGTATAACAACTGTAAATTTCAAACAATATAAAGAAATGTTGGACAATGAATGCCAACAAGAGGAAGAAATTGAAACTCAACTAGATAAAGACACTCCTGAGGGCAGTCAACCTTCCCTTACAGGAAGCCAAGAACCACTTGGAGAACCACTCATTCTAAATTAAGCAGGATAGCCATGACTGAGGTAGAAAATACCATGCATCAATGTAAACAATCTGACAAAGACTTGTCAGTGCTCAATTCACAGCTAAATGATGAGCAACTCACCATTTATCTAGAAGTCACTAAAGAAATTGAACATGGTTTTAAACATGTAACTAAAAAGTGTAGCTGTAAAAATTATAAACCTCTGCTCCTGTATGCAAGTGGTGAAGCAGGTTCTGGTAAAACATTCTTAACTAAAATAATCAGCACGTTTCTATAAATCTTTCAGCTGTTGTAACAACCTCCACAGGTTTAGCTGCCTACAACATAGGAGGTGTGTCATTACACTGATTACTCCTCCTTCCAGTAGAACACCAAAATACATTAGAATACTACAAATTATTAGCAGAGGCTGCTACTGAAGTACGCAGAATTCTGAAACAAATGAAAGTGCTCCTAATAGAGGAGGTAAGCATGGTTTCCAACCTCATGTGGGCTTTAATTCACCTGAGAATGCAGGTAGTCCTAAAAACCGACTACGAAGAACTGTTTGGAGGAAAATATGTTGTTGTTTTCAGAGACCTACACTTTACACCAGTAAAAGGTCAACATATTTTCAAAACATTAGGACACAAACAATGCCAGCACACACTTGGCAGCATTGGAAATGTAAATCTCTGGCAAAATTCTCATTACAGAAATCTAACTCAAAACATGTGTCAATCTGCAGACCTCACCTATGGTAACATTTTAAAAAGCATTGGAACTGGTCTGCTTACAAAAGATGCAAAATCCATCTTAAATAGTAGACTAATCCATGAGTTATATGGGCGAAACACATCTGCTCCTGATGTCATGGAAAAATGAACTCAACAAATTCTAAAATGCATGTCCTTAATGCCAACCCTTGCAAGCTGTAGCCAATTCAATAAGACAATGGGGCTCATTACGAGGAAGGAAGTAGAGGGTCATCGGTGCCGGTAGAGCTGCCGGCGCTTTCATCCCTGTACCGCCTCATTACGAGGTCAGCTGGTGGGTCCCGCTAAAGACGTCTGGTAAAACCAGGCGTCCTTAGCGGGTCCCGTTAGCAAACCAGGATGCTAACAACGGGCCCGTCATTA
Source organism: Ambystoma mexicanum (assembly GCF_040938575.1). Classification (NCBI taxonomy): domain Eukaryota; kingdom Metazoa; phylum Chordata; class Amphibia; order Caudata; family Ambystomatidae; genus Ambystoma; species Ambystoma mexicanum. The sequence goes on along the minus strand of NC_090938.1, from coordinate 105,303,945 downwards.
ACAGGCCCAATGTTAACATTCTCCCCATTCCCATTGGGGGTTCAAATGGGAATGCGGATGTACCGGGTCCGGGTTCCAGGAAAGGGAATTACCAGGCCCTCCAAAGTCAGAATGGTCCAGTAATTCCCTATTTCTGGAACCCAGTACATGGTATGGGGGTAGCCATGCCGCTAAAAGTGCCATTGTTACCTCCATACTCGTAATGAGGCCATATGTACAAAAACAACTAAATGCAACCCATACTGCATATCCGCTCCACAGACAAACTAGAAGTGCACGGCATGTCACTCCCTATATGTCAACAAGTAACAGCACGACTAAATACCTTACAAAAATCTACCTCTTTACAGATTCAGAGGGAGGGGGACATGAAAAGTAAGATTGAAGCACCAAATACAAAGGGCATAGGGTTCTGGGGGGGGTATGGTTCTGAACTGCATGCATCTTGTATATATTTTGGCTTGAGTGTAGTTTTTTGTGTATGGGTGTTTGTTTTGTTTTCTCTTACTTGGTTTACGATACATATACAATTTGCACGATTTCAATCTTTTGGTTGATTATTCTATTTCTGTAGATTTTGGATTTCACTGTCATGTCTGCAATGGTTGTAGATTCCGAATATTAGAGGGAATTGAGATCCAATCAAAGGAGTTCTATTGTCTAAAATGTTTCTATGGTGGATTGAGTTGATCCTATAATAGGAGGATACTGTAATTATATCAGTACACAACTATGTGTCATGACACTGCTAAGGCTGAATTATATGCATAGAAACGCCATGTGAAACATTTGAAAGGTTGTTCTTCCAATGAGTCCACTGACATTCTGCTCATGGAACGTTAAGGGGTTGAATTGCCAGCAGAAAAGGAGAAAGATCTTGCCTAGGATATGAAGGCCTAGGGCCGATTCAACCTTTTTCAAGAGACACATTTGACAGAGAGCTCTAAAAACTTCATGAATAATTAAAAATAGAAGTTTATCATGAACTGCTGCAATTCAATGTCCAGAGGGCTGGGTATTTTATTCAGGTGAGGTTTGGGATTAGAGGTGGAAAGAGTAACTATGGATGTTGAAGGCTGAATGATTCTGGCAGACGTGCGCGTGAAGGAAACATATTCATTATTGGGTTCTTTGCCCATTCATGAGGGAGGCGATTATTACCCTGATTCCTAAGGCGGGTGGAGAACAAACTAAGTGCATTAGTTACTGACCAATTTCGTCACTTGATGTAGATATAAAATTGTTTACTAGGATCCTATCCAACAGAAGAGATAAATATATGGGAAGTTTAATTGATCAATCAGAGGCTGGTTTTATGAGACAACGATATGGGTATGATAACATTAGAACAATTACAGATATTTTGGGGTTCTCAGACTCAGAAGTAGAAATGAAGTTACTAATTTTTATGGATGCTTAGAAAATGTTTGATCATGTTAACGGCCGTTTTTTAAATTTTACTTTGCTTTTGATTGGGTTTTGGCCTGCTTTTTTGAGAGCGGTTGGCGCTTTACATTCAGCTATTACCGCAAGAATTTGGATGAATGGAGAACTCTCGGCTCCCTTCCCCTTATTTACAGGTACAAGACAGGGATGTCCGTTGTCACCGTTTCTTTTTAATTTGGCCTTGGAGCCTTTAGCTGCATATATGGGCAGGAACTGGGTATTCAGGGCCTACGGATAAGAGATAACGAAATTAAAGTTCTGTCTTACGCGGATGACATGACTGTGATTCTGGCCAATCCTAATGGGGGGGGGGGGGGTACATTATTGAAAAGTATTTTTGAGGAAGTGAGTCATCTGTCAGGCCATAAAATTAACTGGGAGAAATCAGTAGTATTTCTACTTAAAATCCTTTTCGCACAGGATGGTCGGATATCATGTAATTGTCAATGGGCTGATTTGAGTGTAAAATACTTGGGGGGGGGTTTATCTTGTTTGTGATCTGAAGAAGATTGCTGAATTCAATGTAAATAAGTTGTTGGAGACACTACAACCGGATATACATAAATGGGAGAGAAGGACTCTGAACATATGGGCAAGAGTTAATGCTATTAAGATGGTTCTTCTGCCTAAAGTTCTCTACCTCATTCAATCACTTCGACTTACATTTCCAAAGAAATTACTTAGACGTGTGGATAAGGTCTTCCAGAGGTTTCTATAGGGTGAAGGGAAGAGACCAAGAATATCACGATACATTATGGTACGCAGTGTACAGGAAGGCGGCTTTGGTTACCCTATTCTGGAGAAGTATAATAGAAGATTCCTATAAAAGAAATCTGCTTTTTTATTTTACAGATAGGGGAACATCCGAGCCACTATGGATGTCTATTGAGAGGGATAAGTTTGCACCAGATTGTTTGAATAGTTTACATTCTATGGGAAAGATGCCCAGTTTGCCCACCAAATTACCATACATTGAGACTACCAGGACTGCGCTTCAATCATGGATCAATGGTCATGGCCAGAATGTATGCATACACTATGGGGCATCGATCTGGCACAATCCTGTGTTGAAAATCGTGAATAAGACATTGTGCTGGTGGAGTTGGATCATGAAGGAGATTTTGAAGGTTGGTGACGTTTGGTGTCATGGTAAAATGTTATCCTTTGCTTCTCTAAAGCTTAACTTCAACCTAAGCAATAAGGGGTTAAGGAGATCTGTTGATTTGGAGGCTCTATTATCAGAAAGACAGGGGATGCTGGATGCTCCAATGAGAAGTAAACCAGTGGTTTATGATCCATTTGATGCTCCACCACATATGGTTTCAACCTTCCTCAAAATGATGCCTTTGGAGGATTCATATGTGGTTTCATTGGAGGAGTTGGGACGGGATATTTCTGACAAAGAATGGAATGGATTATCAAGGGTGGCGGCGAAGTCGAACATGGATTTGAGTTAGCGTTATACTCATCAAATAGTATTATATTGCTTGTAACTCCAGTTCAGATGCATAGATTAGCCATGCAAGATGGTGAGATGTGTTGGAGTTGTGGATGGGGGAGAGGCACTTTGTTACACATGTTGTGGGACGGCCCGGTAGTGATTGATTTTTGGAAGGAAGTATTGGACAGATTGGACACAGTCTTAGGTGTAACATTCCCAAGGTCTCTCTCCTCAATAGTTTTACTTTCGACACAGAGGTGTAATGTGGCCTGTAGTTTTGGAATTTGGATTGATAAGGCGCTTATGGTGGCGACCAAACAAATATTGAGAGTTTGGAAAACAAGGGAAAAAACAATGGTTGAGAGTTGGCTGTCAGATTTACAGACCTTATCCAGCTACGAATAGTACATGATGCAGAAGCAGGATCGAGAAGTGTACCATTTAGAAATGTGGGGACCATTAAATGAGCTATATGGCAGAGGGTGGGGTTTTTAAATGGAATGACTGTGGTAAAGGAACAAATGTGTGTTTGATTGAATTTAAAGTATCAGGTGTGGAGAGTTTTGTGTGTGTGTGGATAGTGTGTCATGGTGTCTTTCTATGTTTGTGAGTGGTTTCAAGGTTTTATTACTCATCCTACATGGGGAAAAATGAATATAAGTGTCTTGAGGTTAACTAACTTCTAATATGTTTTTTTACACATGAACAGCTATTTTGTTACAATTGACTTAAAAATAGTAATTTACTTCTAAATGAATGTACCCTTGTGTTTGAAAATTGATTGTTTTCACTGGAAGATACAAATAAAGAGTTTCAAATAAAATTAAAAATCTATTTCCAACACAGCTGTATTGAAGAAAATATTAACTTTGTGCCTAAATAGCAGAGTAATTCTAAAATGTAACCTTTTTGTAGAAAACAGTTTAGTTAATGGAGCAATTGGTACAGTTGTTGGCTTCCAAACATATCCACATGGCAACAACATTCAGTTTGTCAACATCCACTTTGACAAACCTGCAGAAGTTAAAATAATTTGATGCAAAATAGCACCTTTCCTTGTTTTCAAAGACATGTACGTATGCAGAGAACAATTTTCTCTATCTCTTGCATATACTGTCACTATTCACAAATTCCAAGGTCTTTATGGAAGGCATGAGTTATGGAGCACTTTCATGTCTGTGTATTCTCAATGGTCTATTCCTAGTTAAGTTTGATGCAAAGTCAATGCTGACATTCCTTGCATCCTACAATACAACAGGCTACGTGCACTGTTCACCCCCATCTAGATATGTATTCTGTACCTCAAAAAATAAAACCTTCAAAAAGAAAAAGAATGCAAACAGAATCTACAACAGATCTCCCAGCAATACAGCTAAAGAAATTGCGACAACTCTTTCTCCACCAAATAATACAACCACAAAACTGTCTACTACAAACTCAAATGCACGTCCATCAGAAAATAAAGAGACAAATATCTCTTCTACCAAAATATCTGCAGGCACATCAAACGATGCAGACACACCACTCTCTGGACAATTTAAATTCAGCAACACCACTGTAATAAATTGCTATGCAAATGTAACAATCTTCTCTTCCAATTGCCACCAATTGTTCACACTGTTTACTCAAACGGCTTGGACCAGTTGTGTTTACAAATGGCCGTCCTTCACAGAAATACCACAAATAATCCAGACAGCACATACAATGTCTCGGGTATAAGGCAAGAACTGGACTACTGTGCAGGAATGGTAACATTTACCATAAACACACGAAGATCCTCAAGAATTCCTAATGCACTTACTACAAGTACTAGAAAGCAAAAACATGACTAGAAATTAAATCTTGCAGATTTCATACATGTGGAAACATACATGCACTCTCTGCACCATGTTTCACAAGAGCACATCCCTAATGAACAATTTGTATCTGTAAAATTGTGAATCTATTCCATTTCACCAGCTTCTACAGAATGCAAATTATGGCATATTATACCATGTGTGCAATTTAGACAATCATTCTAGCATGCAAATCAACTCATATAGCCAATATGTCATACTAATGCTTCTTAGGTACAATGCAGATGGTACCAAAATACCTGTAAGCTTACTAGATTCACACATGGCCAAGTATCTCTTGCTAAGAAAACCTTCACAACAGTAGGTATAATATACCTGACTGGTGCCACAACCACTTCAGGGCACTATACCTCAATATGCCAAAAAAGAGTCCCAGTCTCCCTGTTCTGTTGGTGTGAGAGAAGCTGCACGACCAGCAAGTCCTGTTTCTGTTTCCATTGGCAAGGAGTTTGAAAACTCTAATCTCGCGCGGAGCGCGGCGCAGAGTCAAGGTGCAGAGTCCCAGTCTGCCCCAGTCTCTCTTTTCTGTTGGTGTGAGAGGAGCTGCACGACCAGCAAGTCCTGTTTCTGTTTCCATTGGCAAGGAGTTTAAAAACTCTAATATCGCGCAGAGCGGAGTCAAGATGCAGAGTCCCAGTCTGCCCCAGCCCGCCTCAGACCGCAATCACTCCAAATACTGGCCACGAGGGTCCTGCATTGTGGAGAAAAACGCTCCAACAATGCCATGGACTGCCTTGAAATCCGATACAGTCACTAAAACATTGAAGGTAAGCATTTTGAAGCAAACAACTCTTGACACTTCTCCCCCTTTGCTTGAGTTTGCCTCTGTTATGCCCACTACACAGCTGCTCCGCCGGAAGATGCCGTTGTAACAGTACTCCCGGCAAAGTCATGACCTCGCAGAGAGGAGCTCCCAGCTTCGCTACAACCGCGCAATCCGGTGGACAACTCGGCGAATGAAACCGAATCATCCAGAGCCGGTGCAGGCCCACACTCGAGTGAGGTGATTTCCCTTGATACTACCGCAACTGAGGAAGTTGTGGAGGAAGCGGGATCAGAGAACATGCAACAACATTTCAAACCTCTCTCACTGAATGATTTATCACTTGTTCCACTTAAATCTCCCCTTCCTTTTCCCACGCTAATCACATCAAGTGTGAGAGAGAAGCCAATTTCTACCCCTGAAACCGCTTATGTGTTTTTTTTCCCTTTCGGATGTACTGATGCAGAGCTAATGGGGGCTTCCCAAGAAGAGGATGCGATCATGCTTGACCCCCCACAAAAATACTCGAACCAAACAATCACTGTAACGATGGAGTTCCCCCCCCAAAAACAGCTCTTACCACTGACATTGAGTCTAGACTTAAGAAAAACTCAGCCCTTACCGGCCACAATCTCTGTCCAAGCCTCGAAATCACAGTGCACAAAAAGCCTGATGCGAATGCAAACAAGTCAATGACAACAGATGAGCTACTGACAAATGTTTCCTCCCACATGACTGATGGTTTAGGGAGGCAGTCAAGTAGATCCAAGTCACGATTTCCTGAACACGCCCAATTAACATCATGCACCACGGCCCTCAGGGCCCTCAAAAACGTCTCATTGCCATTTTGAAATCAAATGCAATGCGCGACTTCGCACCTAAATCAAGTAACACCACGTCCAAGGTACCAGGTGCATGCTTGCTCGACGATGCCTCACAGCTGGATATTCGTCGCAAATCCAAACCACTGTGAAATAGCAAGGCGTCTTCAAGCACCCCGCGACCAGCAGGATTTCGACCAATGCTTTCAAATCCAACGAGTGCCTCCTGTGCAATGCCAGCTATAAACACATCAGTAATAGGCAATTCTCACTCTGACACAGGTACCAGCCTGCATTCGTCCACAACCGAGAACTCTGGCTCTAGTGCCAAACCCAGCCTCTTCTCAGCTGCTGCTATGCAGATCTATAACAATGTCCTTGCAGCATCATCAACTGCGTTGTTACCTTTTTTGAAGATGTACGAATCACTTCTCGATGCTGTAAAAGATCAGACCTCGCAAATTTCTAATCTAAAAGAAAAAATGGAAAACTTTGAATCTGCAAATCTCTTCCTGCAGAGCCAACTTCTGCATGAAGCAGATCAAACCACTCGCAGGTTAGAAAGGCTGAGTGATCTAGAAGCGCGACATCACTGCCAAAATGACACCCCGACAGAAGGCCTGCTCGAGGCTGTCAAATGGATGCGTCACTCATCTGCTGGGACGCTTCAAAAAGTGCCAATTCCACTGACTCATGATTCAACATCTGCCGAGTCCAAAAGAACGAAGAAATCTAACCATCAACAACATGTCTCTGGACCAAGCACGAAGAATGTGAAGTCAAAAGCCACGCCAAACACTGAAAATCAAACAGCTCACTCAGATGACGCGGCTGAGGGAAGCCCTTCAAAAGTCGTCGGAGATCTGGCCATTACCCAAAATAGTTCTGAGCCCACGCAAAACATATCTGACAATTCTTCCCTGAACGTGAGCAATCCGACAGTTAAATCTGTCGACCAGCCTAGTCAGGGTACACAACAGAATCTGTGCAAAAACACGCTTAACAACTTGGACATTCAACCGGTGTCTCTTGGGATTTTTGAAGGCGCTGCAAAATCAATTACTTCATTCACGCCTCTTGAATTTAAACCAACTGTTAAAAAAAAACTCTTCTGAAGCAACCACCACTCAAAGGAATCCCAGCTTTAAAAAGGGCACATGGATCAACGAAACAAAGACAATTCATCAGAAACATGGGCCCATCAACCAAATCTGGGTTGTTTAGTAGGAAAGGTACGTCAACCTCCCTGGCCCCTATAGTTACTGACTCTGAAGTCCCCACGTCACTTGAATGATGTCCACAAACCGTACCCTCAAACAAACAACGCAGAATTGACTCTGAAGTCGACGGGTCCATAGAAGGGTCAACTGGATCTGTCACTGACCTCTGCAACTTATCCACTTACTCTGATGATCAACCTGAGTTTTCCACGGGTTGCGAACAGGCGATTAATCGTGTCGCAAAAGAAACTCAATATCAACCAAAAAACATTAAACAGGTCGAACAGGGTAACAAGCAAGTGGTAAGACTGAGAGAATCGCCAGTGCGTAAATCGTCAGTGACCTCAAAACTGAACCCAAAACAAACCAGTGTTCAGAAAAACAATTCAACACACCACATTTCCCGTGTTCACCAAGCTGAAAGGTCCGGCCCAACAAATAGTAAACTGCGGCTACAGAATCTCCAGTCGGAAGATGAGGATCTAAACCTGAACCGCAGAAACGTGCTAACTTTTCAGCTGCATCCCTTCCCTTCACACTATTACATCGGACGATATCAAAATAGTCGAATATGCACTTGGTTCAAAATTGACCACAAATCACAGCTCTTTTTTCCTCTATTGACTGATGAGGTAAATGTCAGAGGCCAGATGTGGAGCCTAGCATTGCAAAACCGAAATTGCTAAATGGTCAATGGTAATGTGAAAGGCGACCAACCACCGTGCGCAACCTGGTCGAATTCAAAATCAAGTTCAATCATTGACTATTTTTGGGTATCCCAAACCTTCTTTGTCCAAGACTTGAAGCTAGAGGTACGTGGGATGTCAGATAGCGACCACGACCTGCTGTGCTTCTCCTGTTTATTGGAATGGTCACAATGTGCTAAGAAATACGCCTTCCCGTTATCAGTTAATGCCTTTGGAGGAACGACTCTCAAATTCACTCTTTGAGTCAGCAACTCTTCAAACTGAATGAAGGATTGTCGGTTGACTATGCACCACTCTTGGCTAATTTTATCACTGTTAAAACAGCTGAAAGAGTCATGGGCATCTTCCATAGGCATCTTTCATCTTCACTACTAACAACTGCAAAAAGGACGATGCGTCGAGACATAAGAGCATTGAAAAAGTCATCTCTCACAAGATCTTGTGACATCAACCTTGAAAGCGTAATCCGAGCACAACGCCAAACATACAGGAATTGGCTAAAATCTGTAAAAATGATCATCGAACAAGACAAAGCTGAACTAATGATGAAACGGCTACTTTCAAAGAACTCACATGAAATTTGGGCAATTTTAAACACAGGAAATTCACACCATTTACCTTCTTTGTCAAACGAAATCGACGCAACCACATGGGAGACTCATTTCGTGAACATATTCAGTACTCCTTTGAGCGAACCCTCGACTGATTCATCACATAACGTGACCCCTTGGGATCTGCAAATCCCTCAAGATGATATTAAAATTGCAATACGTGCTTTGAAAAACTTGCACGCTGCCGGTCCGGATATGATATCCAACATGATGTTAAAACAAAATAAAGAAACAAAGCGCAATGGTCAGCTTTCATAGAAGCCTTGTTCTGCTCACTGTCTTCCTCAGGACCGTTCCGGAATCTTGGCGTGAAGCCATTATCGTGCCCATACACAAGTATCAACTATCGCCCGATTGCCTTGTTGGACACGATAGGAAAGCTGTTCGCCTTTTTCTTACGAAAACGACTTGTACAGTGGCCTATGAGCGTTGGGATTTATGACGTCCGTCAAACTGGCTTCACCAAAGGAGTTGGAGTAGAAGTCAGCCTACCGATCCTAAACATATTGAAATCAGAAACCTTAAATGCAAAAAGGAAACGACACCTGGCATTCATTGACCTGCAGGGAGCATTTTACAGTGTCAATCGCGTCAAGCTCTGGCAAAAAATGTCAAATTGGAATTGCCCTCAAAATCTGCTGCAACCAAGCAAGGCGCTGCACTCTAACACTTCCATTCGGATTCGCTTAAACAACCAAGGAGACTTATCGAGGAAAATATCTACCGATAAGGGGGTGAAACAGGGATGTCCCCTGGTAGCCGAACTTTTTTTTTTCTCTGACCTTCCGAAACACTTGGAATCTGTTCGATGCTTTTCGCCAAAGATAAACAACACCGAAATTCATTGCATAATCTATGCTGACGACCTTGTTCTATTAGATCTTACGCAGATTATTCTTCAACGTCTTCTAACAAGTCTGCATGAGTATCTCAACAAGAACAATCTTGTTTTAAATACAGAAAAAGACAAGATTGTGACCATTGGGGTAGGCGGCACCAGGAAACAAAAGGCCTTTTTGTGGAAAATTAATGGCCTCTCTTTGAGTTCGGTGAATTCCATTCGATACCTTGAATAACATTTAACACTTCTATCAACGAACATCATTGGAAGTTGGATCTTGCAAATCGCATGATTCAATTCAGTATTCAAGCTTCAAAAATAAACAAGCAATATGGAAAATTCTCGCTTGAACCAGTGCTAATCTTCTACAAACAAAAGGTCCTACCCGCCATCACCTTTGGATCTGAATCAGGCTGGAATATTGACGCCCATTTCTGGCAGGAGCTCGAAGGCCTATTCTGGCGTCGGGTACTGAACCTACCTTCTTATATCTCAATGGTGTCTCTCCGATATGAATTGTCATTAACTTCAATGCACAGCTGCGTCATGTGGAAATCTCTAATGGTGCTACGTAAGATGAAGCTGAATCCACTGACTCTGTCATATCAAATATTCGAACACCGTCCAGGCTGTGGGCGACCGGGCCTCCTTGAAGTCTGGCAGCAGCTACTGGAAGCAGTTCTAAACAACGCTGATCTAAATCTAGCTGATCTGCTTAGCCAACCTCAGTGTGTAAAAAAGAAATTCGACATTTGGTGTTGGATCCAGAACTATGACACGCTGCAAACGAAGCCTACATTCTTGAGATCAGGAATTGGAGAACATAAACTCAATGTCCAATGTCGCTATCTGGTAACTTGTCCTTCACAGCATCATCATGATCAATTCTTGAGGTTGCGTTTGAATGCATTGAACACCAGGGAAATGCAACTTCTACGACACATTAATGAAGCAAACGGCAATCTTTGCCGTTTTTGCAACCTCCAAACTGAATCCATCGAACACCTGATTACTGGATGCCCTGCGATAACCTCACGACGGCTGTGCCACTTAGGAGACTTCATTCCTGTTGAACTAGACATCCAGAACTGGTGGTCTTATGCGGTTGCTGGGCACAACAACAGGTTGACTTATGCAATTGTGAACTTTCTAGACTTTCTACATTTAACTGAAAAATTATCTCAAAAGGAATCTATAAACTAACGCCAACTCAATGATAATGATATACGACTCTATTTGTAGGACAGACAACCCTTCATAAACTGCCAATGCTTTATGGGTAACATGAAAAACATGATGTCCTGCTGTAACAAAAGTTTGGCGGCTTGTTAGTTCACTATCAGGTTCGCTGGGCTGAAGTTTCAAAAAATAAAAAAAAAATTGAAAAAAGGAATTGTTGGTTTGAATGTAACAACACCTCTGTTACTCCAACATGTTACTCCAAAACATAGCTTACCAGCAAATCTAACAAATGCCTTCTTAATACTTCAACCCAAATGTACTCACTAAACTGTGGTATGATAAACAGTTAGAACATGCCAACAGGTATCTAACTACATCCATAATACTGCAATACTACTTGTAAAAGTCAAGATAGTTGGAATACGCCAACAGGTCTCTAATTACTCAAAAATATCCTTCATTGCAATATACTTGAAATATGCCATCACAATTCTTGTTCCTACCAAACTTCTTCTAAAGTCTAAGGTAGTTAGAATACGCCAATAGGTATCGAACTACTTTAAACATTCCCTTAATAACAACACACTTCAAAAAAACATATTATCACACTTACACTGACAAAATTGTAGTAGATTTTCTTATCCTCTATGGATTTTTTTCCACAATGATTATTGAAGTCAATACAACAGTGTAGCACGCACTAATGTTGAACCAAATATAGTACATAGAATGTACTGTTTAAGAGGTTCATACAAAGTAAATGTATTTGTAAAACTGTATGCTATTAAACTTTTTCAACTATCCTGCTTAACACATTATACTTTTTTTCCTCACAGAAAACGAACCAGAGATTCCAGATTTACTACTTTATACAACTAAGTAACCATACCAACTGTAAACAAATACATGTTCCATAAGCACTATCCTCAATTGTACTAAAATCATAAATACCACATACGTTCTACTCGCCCTACATTACCTATATTTACTATACCCATATTACAATAATGGTTGTGGCCCTGCCCCAAAAATCTGGCCACTTGCCACAACCACCACAATATAATTGAACCATATAACAAGTACATACAATACACTGGAAAAAATAACAAAACCCGCCCTGAACTCACAGGCATTGAATTGGTGTCCGCGGAAACTGAAATTGACTGCAAACTCGGTGGCACATGCAAATCCTATGTTCACCTATATAAACATCTCCATATCATCTTCATTCCATTCCCCTACCCTTTCAGCCATCAAATAACCTCAAATGTGTTTTCGAAGCTGCTTGTTCACAACGCTGCCGCAGCCTACTGCAGAGTCTGCAGAGCGTGCAGCACCGGCGCCAACTTTTTTTACCTGGAAAAACTGCCACATATCGTCTCTATTCCACTCCCCCGCCCTTTCCAGGCCATCTTTTGGCTATCAAATGACCCAAAATGTGTTCAGACTTTTTTCACTGTGCGCTTCCCACAGACGCCGGCTCCAGTCTGTGGATCCAACATGGCGGCAATATCCAAAAATATGACGCACCTCACACTTTTCACCATCCTATCAGTGGGTGTGTCCAATGTCCACGGACATCTCGCCGTGCCCTGATTGGTCCAAGAGGGTGTCCGCAGACCGAATAGGGAAGTGAGTCTGCAGACTGAACCCAGATATAGCTAATTCTTTTTGGACAATGTGTTGGCTGATTTTTCTTAAAAACTACTTCACGGATTTACACCAAATTTACAAAAGCACACTTTCGGGACCAAGCCACCGCTCCTGCTGCAAATTTGGTGAAAAACTGTCCCGCGGTTTGGGCTGCAGGCTTGAATGTTTTTTTTCCATTGCGTCTATGAGAAAAAACACAAATTCTGGGACACCCACTATAACTTTGCCTCTCCTGGATCAAACCTCACCGGACTTTGCAGAATCAATTTGTGGGGGCCATATACCTTGTTTGCAAAGTTTGGTGAGGATTCTTCCTGTGGGGGCAAAGTTATAAGCTGGCCAAAAAGTGCTCTTCCTATGGGTTGAACAACTTAACCATAACTACAGGGCCGCTACCACAGGTCCTGTAATATATATGTGGTGCATTTAAGTTGTGCAGATTTAACCCAACCAAACCCTTGAAATTCAGAGGATGTTGGAAGTCATGACCAGCTTACCTCGGCACGCTCCTTTTGATGTCCCCCATAATGCCATTTTGTTTGTCATTGTGAATCACTTAACTTAAAATATGTATGTGCTCATGGACTTTGCAAGGGGAAAGCGCTGAGTAATGCTGGTCATGACTTCCCACATCAGCTGAATTTGAAGAGTTTTGTTGCGTTAAATATGCAACCTAACTAAGGTTTTTTCAGTAAATTTCAAGGGTTTTGTTATCCGATAGTTTTTGCACAGGTCACTAGCCATGGCCTCTGGGTATATTCCCATAATGTTTCTTTTGGACCTTGACAGCCTTGGAAAATATTTGTCTCGGGTTGATTAAGCTTTGTACAAAGTAGCACTGCCCTCCTAGACAAAGACAATTTCCTGGAGGAAAAGGTTTGCAGTTGGGCTAATTTGCATACCCACAATGCTTTGCTGTTTTGGCTCAGAACTGGAGGTGAACTCCAAGTGATCGCTAATAGGGACGTGTATATATATATATATATGTAGGTATATATATATATCTATATCTATATATATATATAGATATAGATATATATATATTCAATGAAAAAACTTTGTTAAGGGGACGTTATGGTTACGTTACTAACAAAAACCTAGCAGTGCATGGTTGTGGCGCGAGTTAAGGTTGCTTAGCTTACCATAACTGGTGAATATCTGAGGTTTTTCAGTTTTACCTGTAACCATAATGTCCCTGTAACAACATTTTTCCATTGAATTTCATAGGTTTTTATTAGTGCAAGGTAACCATAACGTCTCTTTAACAAAGTTTTTTTTCAGAGAATTCCATGGGTTTTACCAGTGCATGTTATTTTCCTACAACTTACTAATATCATACTTACCCAAATATAGCAACATTTGTGTCAAATGTACAACATTTCACCTTAAAACTCTGCCATTTCCCACCTTCTAGCATCATTTTTAACACTTCTATACTTTTTCCACTATTTTTGCTTCCATCGATGTCCACGAAAGTCTGACGTCACTGTGGGCCTTCCGGACAGTGCCACATGACCATACATAGACTCAATACATTTTTCCAACATTTCCATTAGCATTTTGTGTTATGCTAATGGGAATAATGTGACATTCATTCCCCGTTCCAGAGACTGGAATGGGGGTAACGGGCCAGCAGCCCAAGTTATTGGCCCAAGCAAAGTGTGTCTGTGTGCGCCCCGATGCCTGTGGGCTTCAATGCGTTATAAATAAATAAATAGATAAATAACGAGGGCTCCGGACCATTATCCTCCATTGGTGCCCTCTGCAAAGGTGGAAAAAGGCCATTAGCACCCCTGGTTCCCAAAGCGAAAACCCGGGGGGCTACAAAATAGGCATCCTGCTGTAGGAAGGAAATTCTTTTTCCAAGATGGCCACCATGGAAAGAGAAGGTGGTGCTCAGTACCGAGCCCCTCTTCCCTTTCCATGGCAGCCTGCAGAAGGCGAAGCCAGAACCCTATGACCATATTACCACGAGCACTTTTTTTTCCCTTTCAAACCTATCCTACCTTCAAATTACTTTATCACATAGCCAGTCCCAGGTGGACATGGCCACTTTATCACCATTTTTCATCCCTCGCGGTCCAGGCCAGTAGGCAGATTGTCCAGGTCATGACCTTATACCATGACCCGGACAATCTGGCCAATCACCATGGCTACAGGCTATACCTCAGTCACCAAAGGTATATCACTATTTTTTGTACCTACATTATGACACTTGTCAAGAAAAAAAACACACAGGCACGTTTGCGAAATCATGCTTTCAGGTCCTTGCCAATGCTCCTTACACGAGTTTGCTTGATATCCGGCCATGTTTTTTTTCCAATAGTATGAAAATGAATGTGCATACAATAGTCATATTACTTAGCCTCCAACTTGACAAAATCCATTCAGACTTTACACAAACATTCAAGGCTGGGTCTGTAATATTTCTGAAATCTTTTGTTCACATTCGTCAAATGGCAACAAAGTTATAAGCCATCTAAAAATGTTGAGAACCCATCAACATTTTGGGACCCCCCCCCCTCTAATTTTGCCCTCACTTTACACAATACCACCAAACTTTGCAAAGCCTTTCAGTACCAGGTCTGGAATAGAATTCCAAAACTTCATGCAGTTTCATTGAGTGACGCCAAAGTTATAAGCCATCCAAGAACTGCTTCCGAACATCTAAAGTGACCCAGAATGTCACAGGACTGTTCGCGAACATCCAGACCATTCGCAGACTTTTTTTTTACAGTGAAAAACACCAGTTTTTTGCTTCTTATGGTCATATCCCGTCCCATCCACATCACCCCTCACCTCCCCAGATATTGTTTGATAAGTTTGACAAGTGTGATGTTGTGTTTTTTTTATATGTTTTTCTCTCGATGTCCGTGGACATCGACCAAAGTCCGCGAATCCAACATGGAGGGCGTTTTCCAAAACCTGACGCACTTCACGCTTTTCTTTTTTTTTATTTCATATAGTTTATACAAACTTTTTAAATGCCAAAACAGAAAAAAAAGAAAACACAATACTCACAATATACTGACAATATATCTACACTAAAATTACATTGTCTTATACTCATGAGAAAATAATACTAAAAACAAAAGAAAGAGTCTCTGCCTGGTAGAGGAGAACAATCATATATGCGGCTTGTTTTCTGATCAACAATTCTCATTCACTGATCACGTTAGGAGGCACCAACTCAAGCAGCAACTGTATCTGTTCTAGAAATGTCATTGTTGCTATCATTAATGATTTGCTCTCGCAGTTGTGTAGTTGGCACCACCATTCCTCTTCACAGTACGTCGAATGTTTGTCTATCTCCTTCCTTGGGCATTTCTCTCATTTTTCGCACAATTTACTGCGGAAAAGGACTAGATGTTTTAGATCTTCATCGCCATTTAAGCAGAATCTGCGGATTGTATTTCTTAAAGGAATCATCCGCCGATTTCTAAGAATTTCCTTCGTTTCAAATATATTGAGGCGGAATTTTAGGTAAAGTCTTCTTAAACGTCTACATGGTGCGATGGTCAGATATTTTGAAAGATAATTTACACTTCTGGCTTCTGTTGGAGTGTTTGTCATAGATTTGTGCATTGATCTTCGCTTGCCAGTCTCTATCCAGTCAAGCTCCAGCAGCTTTCTCTTGACTGCATCCGGGTTGTTCCATAGTGTCTCTTTGTCGGTACCCAGCTGGTACAGGATATCCTTACTTTGTTGTCTCCAATCCAACAGGGCTGTGTTCCTTAATAGTTTTTTATCGACTAACATTTTAAAACGTGCCAAATTTGCATCTTCATTAGTTTTCCGGAATAAAGCTAGTTTATTCCATATAATTCTGGCATTTAATGTAGAGATCCCGATTTCATACAGGATACAAGCGGTTGGAGTGCTTTGTGGAATCTGGAGGACTTTCTTCCAAAAATAACCTTCACATCTAGCCCAGATCTTAGAATCACATAAGAACATATTTTCAGCTCTGTAAATTAGTACTGGTATAACTTTACTTTGATATAATTTTCCATATTTTTTCTGTATAATGATACCCTGTGATGTTAATTGCTTGCAATTACTTAAAAGTTTCCTTTTCATGGGTTCATCATTTATACTGGAATTAATTACCGTTCCCAAGTATCTTGTATAAGGAACCTTGTTTAGTTTCTTTGATCCAAGTGCCCAGCTAGACTTGAGCATGCTTGACCTCCTTCCTCTTTTGTTTGAGGACTAACATTTCGGATTTTGTTACATTAATTTCAAGCCCTAGGTCTTCTGTGAAGGCTTTTAGAGCTGTGAGTTTTCGTTGTAAGCCTATAGGAGTAAGGTCTAAAATGACCATATCATCAGTGTATAGTATATATTTAAGATGGTGACCGTTCACCTTTGGTGGAAAAGACTTTACACTTGTTAATGCATCCCCAACCTCTGATATATAGAAGTTAAAGAGCGTTGCTCCAAGTGGACAACCTTGCTTCACACCTCTTTCCATTGTAATCACGTTTGTTAAATTTCCTGAACTGTCCAATCGAACTTTGATGTGGGTTCCTGAATGTAATTATTTGATGGCTTCAATTAAGCTGCTGTTGCAGCCTCTATCCTTTAAGTTTTTCCACAGTGTTTCACGATATACGCCGTCAAATGCATTAGCCATATCTATAAATGCTAAATACACTTTTTGTCCTGTCCTGATTGCTTCCACCTTCAGCAAATTCAGGATGAGAAGGTTAAGGTTGCAGCCCACTCCTTTTATGAATCCGGATTGACGCTCATCGTAAATTTCCTGTTGATGGATCCATGTTGTCAGTTGGGTTAGTAGCAAGCTTGCAAAGACCTTCCCTACCACGTCGAGTAGGGCTATTGGCCGATAAATCGCGGGATTAGTGCGAATACCCTTCTTAAAGATACGAACTATGATTCCTGATTTCCAAGTTGATGGAATACATCTTTCTTTAATTATATGTTTGAACAGGATATCGCAGAATTCAGACCACTCTTCAATGTTGTATTTTAGATCGGAGTTAGAGAGGCTTTTCACCATCCAATCAGTGGATGCATCCGATGTCCGCGGACATCACGTAACCCTCTAAGCCAATCAGATGCCTGTCTGCGGACCGAACAGGGAAATGGGTCTGCGGACCAAACCCAGATATCGCACATTTTTTGGGACCTACTTATTGCCCGTTGTAAAATAAAGTACTGGACGGATTTCCACCAAATTTACAAAAGCACGCTTTCGGGACCAAGCCACTGCTCCTGCCCCAAATTTGGTGAAAATCTATCCAGTGGTTTGAGCTGTAGGCGTGAGCAAAGGTTTTTTCCATTCAGTCTATGGAAGAAAAAAATAAAAGTTGGGACCCCCCTATAACTTTGCCCCCCCTTGACGAAACCTCACCAAACTTGCCAAAAAAATCAGAGTGGGCCACACACTTCTTTTTGCAAAGTTTGGTGAGGATTCGTCCAGGGGGAGCGAAGTTATAGGCCACCCAAAAAGTGGTCTTCCTATGGGTTGAGCAACTTAACCATCACTACATGGCCGCTACTGCAGGCCGTGTAATAATATCACATTATATATAGTTATATGGCAACCCCTTGATCCCAATAGTGCAGAGTAATCAAATGACAGGTAAGTGAATGTCGATTATCTGAGCTAGTTAACAAAGCACAAAGAGCAGACAACAAAGCATGTTTCTGTGCTTGCTGGCTCCGACATTTAGTGATCCAGCATACAAACTTTATCTGCCTTTTTTTAAACTGGAACGGCACAATTTGTTGCAATGGGAGATGCCGGATAATAGAATGCGCTGATTATCTAGGTGTCAGATAACAACACTTTTACTGTATGTGCATAAAACATACATATTAAGCCTATTGAATTTTGTTCTAAGCACGAAAGAGTTTTGGTGCTGCCTTTTTAATGATGACTAATTAGGAAAAAATGTAGCACTGTGTAATGACTGTCCATAGTTCAGGAGTGGCATTAGGGCGAATTTAGGAACATTATGTGCAGTCCCTTTGAGCTCTCCCCTCTGAGCCTACGCAGTTCCCCTTGCAAGTGCCCTATTTGTGAAACGAGCGTCCAGGTGAAGGAGGAGCTGGCCCTGCCCTGACAGACAATCCACTAGGGAGCTCATTTTCTATATGCTTCTAATATGACTGCAGGGAACCGTTAAGTTAGCAGTGCAGCGTAAACAGCTCCCTTCTGCCAAGTTCTCGTCATTTGCATGGTAGAGTGCAAAAGTACAGGGAAAAAGGCAGCGTGCACGTGTGTTTCATTGGGAGCACTACTTGCCATGCAATTACAATGAAACACTGCCTGACATAACATTTAACTTTCATTGTGAACACTGCTTGATGCAGGCATGGTAAGCGGTGCTCACAATTACAACTAAATGCTGTTCGACATGCAAACATGTAGGGCAGCGTTTCATTGTAATTGAAAAAGCTGCCTGGCATGCAAGCATGGCAGGCAGCATTTCCAATGTATCCCTATGGGGCCTGCCTGCTTTATGCTGGTGCATACAGCTGTCTTCCCTTCCCTATAGGGATCTCCAGCATTTGTGCCGACATGACAATCCATGCCGGCAAAGAGGCTGGAGCATTTTTGTGTCGAGGAAAGGAGGCAGCATTAATGTAAGTTGTGTTCTGCTACTACTCTCCGCCATACACATGTATGAAAATGTGTCGTGGCGTAATTGAAAGGCTTTAAAGCCTTACTCAAGCCTTTTACGCCTTTCAATCACACAACGCCACATCCGAACATGAGCTCCTAGGTGAAGGCAGGCGTCAGCGCATTGTCTTGCATCTGATGTGCCTGGTGCAGGGGAAGCTGCCTTCAGAAGGGCCTGATGCAGTTGTGATCGGATGCACTTGGCACTGCCTTAACCCTTTCCTCAGCACTATCACCAACTGCACTTTGCAGGCACATTGCTTCCCAGCAGTGAACCTGTGTGCGCGCAAACAGCAGTTTTTCCTCCTTGAACATGTCCCACATATCTGCAAGTGGAGGAAACATTTCAATAAATCGGGCCCTTATGTTTACACTTTGAAGGTCCTGCTGTTTGCTGGAATTAAGATGTCACTGTATGTTAGGTGTGTTACACTGGCAGAACAAGTTGACACATGGATTGCATTTACCTAGAGAAGGTAATAATGGTGTCAGAATGATTTGGTTAATGAAAATTCCTTTTTTAATCTTCTGCAGTGAACTGGTTCTCAGTTCGTCTTTTATTTATTTTATTTATCCAGCCATTTGTGGAGCGCGCCGAACCCAAGGGCACCTGGGCGCGGGTTACAGTAAAGCATGATACAGGGGGGCGGCATTGCTACTCGCATACTTGGGGGTCGCATGTTACAGTGAAACCTGAAGCAGAACGATGGCACTAGTCCTTTGTCTCTTTGGGCAACCCAACACCCATCTCATCTCCGTGTCCAGGGCCAGGGATTCTGCCCTTCCTCGTGCCCCTACCATCCCATCACCCAAACACCACCCATCCCCCTCTTGCGGTCATTTTGGCTAGATAGGTCTATGTAATGAAGGCCTGTCTAGCAACAAACTCTGTTTTATATAGTACACCGTAAACAAAACCCTGCAAAAATAAAGACTGCTGAAAATATATGGGAAAAAATAATGTTCACTAAACACAATTAAGCATAAAAATACTGAAATAAAATATTCCAGACTTGTACTTCTGTAATCACTTTTTTACAACAAAGTACCATTTTGAAAGGATTTTAGAATGATCCATTCTTTGTTATACTTCGATTCCAGTAAAAAGGTACAGGTTTTCACATTTTTTTAAGCTTGCCTGAAGATTTTTTTATTCCCTGAGCAGTGAGGCCATTGCTGTCTGTTAAGCAACCGAGCCATTAGGCAGCGGCCCACTGTAGCTCTGGGTCATTTGTCATGTCAGCCTGCAGAGGTCTGGCACATGCTGTCAGGCGCATCATCCGCACAATGTTGGTGGGCCTGACTCGTATCATGCAGCGCATAGCGCAGCATGGGGTGCGCAAAGGGCCGCTGGGAAAATTCAGAAAAAAGCATGGCTGAAATAGCAAAGGCCGAACAACTTGTCGCCCGGGGAACACTGTACCAGACAAGAAGTGTCATGAAACAGCTTGTCACCAGGGGAACACTGTATCAGACAAGAAGTTGCATGAAACAGCTTGGGCTTGTCACTAGGGGAACACTGTACCAGACCAGAAGTTGCATGAAACAGCTTGTCACCAGGGGAACACTGTACCAAACAAGAAGTTGCATGAAACAGCTTGAGCTTGTCACCAGGGGAACACGGTAACAGACAAGAAGTGGCATGAAACAGCTTGTCACCAGGGGAACACCGTAACAGACAAGAAGTGGCATGAAACAGCTCGTCACCAGGGGAACACCGTACCAGACAAGAAGTGGCATGAAACAGCTTGCATCCACACTGCTCTCCTACTAATGCTCCAGATTGATCTTTTCTTTTCTAAAACAAGTCAAGGTTGCTGGTCATTTTCTAACACATTTTTAAAGCTTATTCCTGTAAAAATAATTTTAAATAAACATGGCAAGGCTGCGATGAAATTCAAAAAGCCAGAAACCGTCTCTATGTTGTAACACCTTAATTAGTTTTGTATTTTTCAATTATATTTGAGTACACTTAGTAATATTTACATTAATCCTATGAAACTACTCTCTACTTTCTTTTTACAATATGGGGGTAGTATCTTATAGTGCACAGTTAAACTGAAAGGTTGGTGATCCTGAAAGCTCCTTATTTTAATCCACTTTAATACCAAACTGATACAGAATTAACTACCTACAATTTTTGGAAGTTGGGACAATAGGGGAATTGTGGTCCATTATACATGATTGACTCATTCTTTTGTTTTATGCAGAGCTTGTGTGCCCCCAATAGGTCCTCTTGGCGCTGGATGGAATGCGCAGCAGGAGGCACGAGAGACATTTCTAGCAATAAAGCATGACCAAAGCAAAGAATCCTGGGAGAGTGTCCAAGGTGGAAAGGATGGGGAAATATACAAACAAATTGGATGAGAAGAACATTCAACTTGAATATTGACAATGAGTAAATTACTGAATGCATAAGTGTAAAAAACACGATTTAAAATATAATCCACAAATAGGTTTTTGTCCTGGCTGTAAACGATGTATCAATACTGTTTTCAACCCCACACACCCCGCCCCCGCCGCACGCTAAATTTGATAGCAATTGGTTCACTTTCCACACACTTATTCCACCACCGACACAGAGATCACTCTGTTGTAATTTAGTAGTTCCAATGCTGTGGTGTAAATTGAGTACCCACGTGAGTTATGACTTTCTAGGTGTGCATCAGTTTTGGAATTACACTCCCTGACATTCCCTTCGAATGCGCCTACTTTGCCAAATTTAGTCGTGAGACACGAACGTGCAAAATACGCCCGAATATGTAACATATGCAGAATCACACTTACACCTTGAGAAAGCTTTGTGGATCAGACCAAAAACACAGAATACAATGATTGCTCTATAGCCCTTATCCTATAAATGGTGAATTATTGAAAAATGCAAAGGAACAAGCTTTTCATAGATTATCTGACAATTATGTGCCAACAGGGGCTACAACAAAGCCAAGCATCATATACAGTTGTTATTTTGAATATGAAGCTATAGTCTGTCGTGGGCATTCAAGTAAGCCATGGTATATAAGACGAGATGACGCGCGCTACTGTAACGAACAAGTGTATACTTCAAAATGGTGGATCATGCATAGATTTAAAAGGAACAGGAACAGTTTTTAAATTCACACCTCTCTGCATCTTGATCACCCACACACAGAATGGAAAGGGCACCTATTAGGAAACCTTTCAGCCCAAAGTTGTCAAGTCTTCTAGGAAGATTTAAACATCCATTCTGAGTCTCCCTTGCCATACAACAAATGCATTGTGGCCTGGTTGGGTTACAAAACACATTATTAAAGCGTGCAATACAGTAATGGTCGAAGATTAGGAGTTGTGTGAGACATCCCGCTTTTGCCCTTCCACCCACTGATGTGTTCAGTCAATGGACCATCAAATCAGCAATCGTTGAAGATCGAGGGTCATCCTCTGTGTGGCATATCCTGCTTTTGGCCACCCACATACTGATGTGTGAATAAAATGAACCATCTAATCAGGAATGGCTGAAGGTCTGGAGTTGTCCCCTGTGTGGGAATCCCAGGCGTTGTCTCCTGTGCGGGATATCCTGCTTTTTATCCTCCCACCTTCTGATGTGTGAAAAACTGGACCATCAAATCAGCAATGGTTGAAGATTAGGAGTTGTTCCTTATGTGGGATATCCTGTGTTTGCCCTTCCACCCACTGATGTCTAAATTCACTGGACCATCAAATCAGCAATTATCGAAGATCGAGAGTCATCCCCTGTGTGGCATATCCCGCTTTTGCCCTTCCACTCACTGATGTGCAAATACACTGGACCATCAAATCAGCAATCGCCAAAGATCGAGAGTCATCCCCTGTGTGGCACATCCGCTTTTTCCCTTCCACCCACTGATGTGTAACTACAGTGGACCATCAAATCAGCAACAGTCGAAGATCGGGAGTTGTCGCCAGTGTGGGATATCCTGCTTTCGCCCTCCCACCTACTGATGTGTGAAAAATTGGACCTTCAAATCAGCAGTGGTTGAAGATTGGGAGTTGTGCCCTGTGTGGGATATCCTGCTTTCGCCCTCCCACCTACTGATGTGTGCAAAATTGGACCGTCAAATCAGCAATGGTTGAAGATTAGGAGTTGTTCCTTATGTGGGATATCCTGTGTTTGCCCTTCCACCCACTGATGTGTAAATTCACTGGACCATCAAATCAGCAATTATCGAAGATCGAGAGTCATCCCCTGTGTGGCATATCCCGCTTTTGCCCTTCCACCCACTGATGTGCAAATACACTGGCCCATCAAATCAGCAATTGCCGAAGATTGAGATTCATACCCTGTGTGGCACATCCGCTTTTGCCCTTCCACCCACTGATGTGTAACTACAGTGGATCATCAAATCAGCAACGGTCGAAGATCGGGAGTTGTCGCCAGTGTGGGATATCCTGCTTTCGCCCTCCCACCTACTGATGTGTGAAAAATTGGACCTTCAAATCAGCAGTGGTTGAAGATTGGGAGTTGTGCCCTGTGTGGGATATCCTGCATTTGGCCTTCCGCCTGCAGATGTGTGTGAATAATTGTACACAAATGCGATGGCAGTGCTCGGGCCAACATTTCTTAACCACTGCGAATACATCCAAGTAGCATGTAATTTACATTACTGTTGAAATGTGATTATATCATGCAAACGATTCTGTATTCACACCAAAAAGAGCAGCCTGTACCAGCCTGCTGGGCCACGTCTCCTAAGCACAAGAAAGCAAACAACCCCATGTTGTTCACTTGGCCACATTGTCTCTGGTACACTTTTAAGGCATTGTATAGCATTGAGAGACTAATCTTCTCACAAGGGTGTACAACCTGTAGATGACATTTCTATTTCTTTAATGGGTGATATTTTAATTGAGGTGGTAAATATAATTTACCCCTGTTGGTAATAAGACCACCCTTTCTGTAATGGGGCCCCTGATGGGGCCCCATCAGGACTTTGCTGATGAGGCTTGTAAC
This sequence comes from Ambystoma mexicanum, assembly GCF_040938575.1. Classification (NCBI taxonomy): domain Eukaryota; kingdom Metazoa; phylum Chordata; class Amphibia; order Caudata; family Ambystomatidae; genus Ambystoma; species Ambystoma mexicanum. Next base: position 105,279,783 of record NC_090938.1, on the reverse strand, counting down.
TTCTGAAGAATGCTCTGGGATTTGCAAGGAACCCCTGAAATGTGCCATAAGACGGCACTCCTGTCAAGGCCGCCCTCTGTGATTGCAGTGATTTGGGGTGGCGGTGGACTGCATAACCCCAGCAATGCAGTAAAACAAGGTAGATTCATTCTGATTGGTGGCACCAGGACTCATGAAGTGCTGATGCATCGCTTGATACAGTATCCTGGAATCATGCGAAATGGAGCAAATGCTTACCAAAGCAGTAGAGTCTGGTCTTCAACTGTGGAATTTTGGCCTCTGAACATTGAATCTGTTCACAAACAGATCCACTTTGCATGGAGTGAAATCCTGTTGAATGCGCTCCATCGCCTCTGGTTGTAGCCTCTAGTTGCTGGAGGCCTGTAGGTTTCTGGAGAACATGGTCCTTTTCTAGAATATTTACAGCATGACCCGAGATCAGGTGATGGATGCAGTACTCTCAGAACTCTCTGGCAAGTTGTGACAGAACCATCAACTTGGGCTAATTTACCATTATAATGCCTCCAATCAATGGATATATCTAACTGTTGGTACATTGTCTAGTTTGAGAATGACTGAGAAGCTGCCTCTGCCTTTTGATATGATATATGATTGGGTATTTATAACGTGCTTAATACCCAGAACTTTCTAAGCACAGACCCGGGATGCTCTATGTCGTCTTGCTTCCAAGGCGAGCACGTTGCCGCTGAGCTATCCTCCCAGACATATAGTGTATGAAAGAGTCTGCTAGGATCTCCAAGGCATTGAGGAAGACATAGCCTGCCTTTGAAGATGCCTCTTTAAGATATGTCTTGCACCCTACTCATGATTGACCCAAAGATGGCCCAACCATCCCAAGCCACTATTTAATCCACTAAAGAACTTCTCCTCTAGACTCGGAGTTCCGACTGATAAGATCCCTGTACGAAAAATAATTTCTTAATGTTCATGACACCAGATTTTGCAGATGACGAGAAGAGGATGTGGGAATTAAGCTTTAATTGAACCTGAAAGAAAGCCATTGACCCTGTCCAAAGTTATTTTGAGAAAAACTTCACAGGACAATACTCAGTTCAATTCCTTCTTGGTGCATGTTTTTCAATCTTTGGGAAGTCTTATAGTTGCAGACACCACATGTCTTTCTATGCCCCCCAAAATAAATGTCTTAGCAGGTTTGAGAGTGGATTTGGGGTGGGTAATCCGACATTCCAGAGCTTCCATGATTTCACAGTGTACCTCCATGTCGGCTTGCAGCCAATTGGCATGATAAGTACGTTGTCCAAATAAATGATCTGATGCCTCTCGTAGGCATCTAGGCTGCCACAAGGTTCATAATATTTGACAAGGCCCAAGAGGCCAAAGAGAGCCAAGAAGGAAGACATGTAGACTGTAGGGTATTTTGTGGAGATTTGGGGCCTGACGGTATTTTATTACCGCCGAAAAATAACTTAGCAATAATCACTCTTTGTATTCAGATTTGGCCATGTGCAACAATAATACAATGGACATGCATTATTTCAGCACCCAGACCTGCATATTTGGTATACGTGGTTGGTGGTATTTTGGTGAGCATAATTCCCTTGTTTTATTTGTGGCCCCAATGTCCAGAATCCCTTATCTTTGCTTAGATTTTTCGTGTGATCACTAGAGAGACCTCAGACCTGCATTCTAGGAATACCACATTTTCCAGTGATAGTGTTGGTGTGCCACCATGGGCGAACTCACTGACTTATTTACGACAGAGAGCTATATGTGGTAGTCTTGTGGTAATTTCCACTACCTTATATACGGTAGGGAGCTATGTTCAGAGAGTCTCTCTTCCCGTTGGCTCATGTACCTCCAACAAGCTATGCTACAGTCACTCACAATTATTCATACTGATTTTGACATGCACACATCTGTCTTAAAATGACCATTGCACTGTTTAAAAATCTCCCCACATCATCAGCATTGTAATGGTAAACAATAAACATCACCCGTCTGTTTTCAAATATTTTTCTGTATTATAAAAGTTGTATTTAAACACGATCTCATTCTTTACAGAAATAAAATGGTACAGTCAAAGCATTGTCTGTGACACACTGCAAAGAGAGTGGCGGAGAACAGAACTCAAATTGCAACATTAGCACTTGATTAAGACACGCACAGGAATCCTACACTGACTGCATATTACCGTACACACTCAGCTCCCACACTTCTCATTACCTTATCTTTTTAGTTGTTCTCTTTGTGAATGTGGCTCTCTTGGATTAACTCCAGCAAAAAGGAACGCTTGCCTTCTCAAACCGGGGTCATTGCCTGGAATTCTCAGCTTTTGCAGATAGGAATGCCTCAGCCAGTGGAAAGGTCCTTCTTTCAGCTCTCCCCAATCTCGACTGCAGCAGGACACAGGAATCTGCATTCAGTCAGGAGCCCCACAGCCAGGTCTTCTCCCCAATAGTGCAGAAAGATGTCTGCCTGTCTTTTTCCCTGATACTGCCCACTAAAACTCTCCTCTCAGCCCTCTGTATGACGTGTCCCAATGAAATCCATCATCTCTCATCCTCCTACTCTTCAACAATAGCTTCGCTTATACATTTGCAATTGTTGCAAATCTGACTTCCTTCTTCCTGCAGTTACTGTGCACAAAAACACGGAGAATCAGGCAGAGAAGAGAAGAAAAAATCTCTGCACACGCACTTAAATGGTTTTCAGAGTATGCCTAATTCTGCAGTGGAGAACACATTTTATTAGTGGGTTATGTTAAATAAGGTTTTATTAGTCAGGTTAATTGTTAATAGGTTAGCTGTTAATTTTCAAATGTGTCTCTAGCAATATAGGCATTTCAGGTGAAAAATAGTGTGCATTTTTAAATGAGCACGTGTGCTTTTAACTGTAAAAATAGATTTGCATTTTATATGTTAAAATCGTTTTTGACTGAATAGCCTGTCTTTCCTTGTTAATCTGGCAACCCATATAGCAATGCACCGCACCCTTGTGGTGGTGCTGCAAAAAAAATGTGCTACTTGTGCAGTATTACTGTACTCTGTACTGTAACACGCCAAATATCCTTACATATACCCTCCTTTTGTTTTTAGAACTTGGCTATAATCCAAGCCAATTCCTAAAAACAACTTGTTCTATTTATTTTACAATATAGCAATCCAACAAAATGAATATTCATGTGCATCAATGAAAATTTGCAATCAACATTTCATCTGAGTCCATCAGTTCATAAAATGTTCCACATTTGCCTTCTCAGTGGAAGTGGCATTACTTTAAGTTTAAATTTTCCAAGTCAATTAAAAACAATGAAATAAAACAACTAACTAAAACAAATAAGTAATATAACAAGTTAAAATAAATAATTAAAATAATAAATACGTGGAACTTCATATGCCGGAACATTTGTTTTGTCTCTTTTGGTATGTCCCGACCAGCGATGTTATTCGGTTCATTCGAGTACTCTTTCATCTTGGCAATCTTGAATCCACAGTAGTCATCTCTTTTGGCATTCCGGTTATTTTGTCTTCACCTCCACCTGGAGGCAGGCATCTTTTGGTCTTCATCCAGGGGACTCCAGGACTCCATCGTCTCCCGTGGCCTCTGATCCCGGAACCTCCGACCAAATAATGTTAATTGTCTAAATCAAAATAGAAAATAAACAGATTAAGTACATAGCACAATACTAACTTCATCCTTTTGCCAAAAATAAAACATGCTTGGTAAAAATATTTCGTTTTTTTTTTTTTTTTTCTGAAATTAAACACAAGTTAAAAGAAAACAAACACATATAAAACAGCATTCAATATTTAATACACTTTCTCTCTGCACACCAACCATGAGCTTCCATTATATGTGCATTTATTTATTTATTTATTTATTTATTTATATTTATTTTATATTATATTTTACATATACTACAGTGTTTATGTGCCATCATAACAATCAACTTTCTTTTGACTTCTTTGTCACTGCCTCCTGATTACACCCATTTATTTTCTCAAGGGACTCTATCTGTTTCTACATGCTCAAGCTGCCTGATCTCATGCCTGGGATGGCATGGTTTGATTTGATTTACATGGACAAACTGCTCTATTTCTGTTTCACCTTCATTTTTCAAAATTTTATACACTACAGGAGAAACCTTATCTATAATTCGAAATGGCCCCTGCCAGGCTGTTAGAAATTTAGAATTTTTCTGTTTACTTTTTCCAAAATGAAACTTGTACACCTGATCCCCTACATTGTATTCCTTTACTGATGTCTTTTTGTCATAATATGACTTAGCACTGTCAGCAGCTCTTTCCAGATTTCTCTGCACAAAAGCAAATGCATGTTGCAAATGTCTCCTCAGTTCATCAATATATTCATGAACTGTGGATGCACTCACTAGAGTTTGTTCATGTGTTCTGTATAGTAGGTGTTGTGGTAACACCATTTTCCTACCTGTCAAGACCTCATGGGGGCTAACACCTGTTGCTTTGGCAGGAGTCGACCTGATTGCCATCAGAACCAACGGTAAACGTAAATCCCAGCTGGAACCTGCTTCTGCCACAAATTTCTTTAAAATATCCACAACAGACCTATTGCTTCTTTCAACTGTACCTGAAGACGCCGCCCGATATGCGATATGTAGTTTCCTTTTCACACCTAGTATTTGCCATACCTTACTCATTAGAGTACTTGTGAAATGACTTCCTCTGTCTGACTCAATTCTTTGTGGCAACCCAAACCTTGAGAACACATGGTTCACCAGTAATGTGGCTGCTGTTTGCGCACTACAATCTGGTGCAGGAATGCACTCAATCCACTTCGACATCAAACATACCACACTCAAAATATAACGGTGTCCCCTGCTCGACCTTTTTAAAGGACCTACATAGTCTATTTGCAAATCTGACCATGGGAGAGTTAGGCCTCTTTTCATCAATGGTGCTCTATGCATTGGTGAAGCAGGTTTAAATTGGGCGCATACTAGACATCCTCTAGTATATAATTCCACATCTTGGGACATATGAGGCCAGTAAGCATAATCTTTTAGTATTTCTAATGTTTTTTGTGAACCTCTATGGCCTGCAGTTATGGCATCATGTGCATGGTGTAGCATTAGTCCTCTGAATGAAAGGAGTACTACCCACCGAATTTGTCCTGTTATGGACTCTCTAATCATGAGTCCATCCTGTAATCTGATTCGTGTTTTGTTCTTTAATAACACCCTCAACTCTTCTTTTCCCATGCAATCTTTTTCTGTTAAAGGATTTTGTTCAGGATCTATCAAATGATTATAATAGATTCCCAAAATTTGATCATTCTTTTGTGCCTCAATCAAATCTTGGTCTGGCGTGTCATGACTCCACTGCACCACCGGTTGATCTATCTCCTTTGGTGCTTTAGAACGTGTCACTGCATCAATTTGTATTTCACCCATTAAATAATCAATATGTAGCAATTCTCCCATCACAGCCCCAATCTTAGCCAGATGGTCTGCCTTATCATTTCCCTCCTTATCCTCTCCTGGTGTTTTTAAATGCCCACGAATTTTTCTCCAGTATATTGTTAAATTATTTTCTGACACCAATTTGTCTATGGCTTGTATCATTTTTCCATGTTTAAGTGGCTTTTTGTTGTATGTAACCATGCCTCTTGCTTTCCAACCAGGCAAATACTCCACAAAGCTATTCCGTGCATAGTCAGAATCAGTCACCAGGACAATTTCACTGAACTTTTTATCAACTGCAGTAGCAATTGCTTTATAGATGGCTGCCAATTCCGCCACCTGACTGCTCCTATCTCCAATCCTCATCCCTATACTAGGAACACCTTCACATTTCAACCAGACATTTCCTATTCCTGCCACTAATTGTTTATTACTGTCATTTTCAATGTGAAAAGCACAACCATCCACATATACAGTTGGCAAATCCTTGCATGTTTTTTCATCAAAAGCTTTGTGTGATGATTGTTCAAATTCCTGCAAACTAGTTTCCACTTCCATTTCATTTGGTATTTGTTCAGCTGCACAGTCATGTAAGTCAGCTAACCCTTGAGCAATTGGGCTCTTTTTATTTTGTCCATATCTCACTTCTACGGGAAAACCTTGTAATGCCAGCGTCCATGAAGTGATTCTGGATTGCGCTAGATTGCCTGATCTAATTCTTTTACTCTCTAAAAATTGCAAAGGTTGATGATTTGTTTCAATAATCACCTTTTCTCCCTGAACAATGGGGCGGAAATGTTGTAGCGCCCACACAGTGGTTAATAGGGCCTTTTCACATTCATTAAATTTCATTTCAACTTGGGAAAATGCCTTACTTGCATATGCAATGGTTTTGTGATTCAAATCGTGTTTTTGTGATAACACTGCTGACATACAATGTTCAGAAAAGCCTATTTCTATAAAGAAATCCCTGTCCTTTATGGGGTATGCTAAACATGGTGCCTTTACAAGACATTCCTTCAATCTAGCCACTGCATCAGACTGCTCTCTTTCCCATCTCCAGGGAGTATTTAGTTTAAGCAGTTTAGTCAATGGTTGAGTGATTTCTGCATAATTCTCAATGAACTTTCTGTTATAGCCTGTCATCCCTAATAAAATTTTTACTCCTTTCACATTTTTAGGATCTTTTAATCTTTGTATGACCTCTATTTTCTTCCTTTGTGGATTTAGCCCATGTTCAGTCACTTCATGCCCTAGAAAGTTCACTTTTTTCTTGCACAATTGTGCTTTTTGCAAAGATACTTTGGCGCCTGCTTTCTGCAATTGGCCAAGCACATGTCTTATTTCATCAAAATGGCTTTTAAGGATTTCATTTTTTATCAGGACATCATCCACATAAACTATTGTTCCTCTTTCCGCTGCATCCGGCATGGCCTTTCTCAAAAATATGCCAAATTCACTCCCACTATTGATGTACCCGAACGGAGCTCTAAGCCAGGCATATTGAGTCCTGTCAAATGTAAAGGAAAATAAGTGTTGTATCTCCTCTGCCAATGGCACACACCAATATCCAGAGGTGAGATCTAACGTGGTAAATACATTTGAACCATGTATCTGAGCTAGGCCCTGATCAATGAATGGTAGTGGCCATCTAGATACTGGTACTCTTTTATTTAACTCTCTTAAGTCTGCACACAGCCGCCATTGACCATTTGGCTTTAACACACCTAAAATAGGTGTATTGGATGTGCTATGAATGGGCCTAATTATTCCCCGTGATTCCAAATTTTTAATAATCTCTGCCAATGATTCTAAACATGCCAGCGGTAGTCTATACTGGCGTACAAACACTGGATTTCTGCTACAACCTTCTGGTAGTGTGGCCACATGTAAATCAGTTAAACCACAATCATAAGCATCTTTTGCAAATACATCCTTAAACTCCATAAATATTTCCCTCAGGTCGTTTCGATCCCCATCGCTGTCACATGCATCCGCTAAGGAGATCTGCTCTTCTACCATTCTGGAAAATTCTGGAAACTCTTCTGGTAAAGGAATCTCAGCGCTTTCCTCTAACTGTGTGGCTGTGTCTTTTTGTAGAGCTGCCACTTTTAAATATTTTGGCATATCAGCTTCCACTTCAATGGGCTGATTTCCTGTTTCATTTTCATTTAAATTAAATATTATGCAATCCTCTTGATGGCAGCACACTGTCTCATTTGAATCATAAGGATACACAGAATGAATTTTAAATATTCCTTTGGGCTGAGAGTCCAGGTGTTCTGGCAACTCGCCCTTGGCATCTACATATTTTTCAGGAATATTCCCAATCACCATGTTATTTAAATCTGCCGTATAATGTGATTTTTGTATGGCCATTCCTAATGGGGAGTTTTCCTCTAAATGAATATCCTGACAACCTTTATTATTTACCATGATTTTTACAGATCCCTCACCAATGTCTACCAATGGAATGTATTCATAATCCAGGCCTTGCTGTTTTATGGATTCATTCAGGCATACAAATGCATCAGAGCCTTTCATCTGCTGCCCATTTTTGCATTTCAGTGTTATTGCAAACTGTTTTGTAAATGCAGGAATAATAGTATCTTTCCTTATTTGTAATTCGATGGCATAAGGAACCAGTTGTGCACAATGATAAGCCCTTCTTTTGTCTTCAAATTCAGGTGCCGGCCCACCTAGGCGTGACCATATTTTTTGATTAAGGAAATCTAACACCATACACATTCTGTGCATGATGTCATTGCCCATGTAAAATTCATTTTGTGCTCCATTCACTATCCATACATTATGGTAAATTGTTTTCTGCCCAATGCTAATTTTAAGCATGCATCTGCCTGCAATTCGGTTTTCAAAGTCTGGACTGTCCAACCCAGAAACATATTGGTTTTTAATCCTAAATTTCGGGATTTCTTCCCTCTCCATAATTTTTTGCAACAATTTCTCATTAATGAAACTCCTTTCATGTTCAAGCGCTAAAGTGGCTTTTATTGTTTTAAGATAATCATTTATACCAACGTGAACCCATGGTTGCTCATCTTCCATGTGTATTTCTGCCAGAGTGGTAATGTGTTTTTCTGAATATGTTTTAGTAACAATATTCTGTTTGCATGTATTCTCTTTTAAGTAGAAACGTAATGTGTGCTCATCTATAGCAGTCTGCCAATCTTTCCTTGGGTCCAAGTATATTTGTACAGGTAGTTTTTCATTGTCGCTCTGATCTTTGTCTTGACACATTAATATAACAGTGACACTAGGTATGCAGCTATTCTGGAGATATACCTCCACAGCATCATTTGTTTTGGCAACGGTGTGACATTCATTTATATTGCTGTTTTGTGATTTTAGTTTCTTAGGCCTCAATGGTTTTTTGGTTAAGGACCACAGCACTCCATTCACCCCATCTATGAGAGGAGACAATCTTTTCAGGCAATCTGTCCCCATCAGAAATGGAATTTCACAAATAGATGTGATCAATACCTCTTGTTTCATTCTGTGCTTTCCTATTTTTATGTCAACCTCAGTTACACCTATGATGGGCACCTCCTCCCCATTAAAGTTATGCACTGGGCCTTGATTTGCCTTCACTGTGATCTGACTCTGTGGAGGCCTCCCTTCATTGATACTCTTTACCAGCTCCTTGGACATAATTGTGGCCTGTGCGCCAGTGTCAATCATAGCGAAGGTGTGGCATTTTTCTTCTACAGTGATGGGTGCATAATATCTGTCCTCAACTTCCTCTAATACACATAAGAAATGTGAATTCTTACTGATTTCAGGGCTCACCTTTCTCAGGTCTTTTTCACTTTTGGCTAAGCACATTGGTAAATGAAAAGACATTTTTCCCTCCTTTTTACCCATTTCTGTGCGAGATATTTTATTCATTTCTCCATGTTCAGAGGTTTTTTGGAGTGTGGCCACTGTTCGCCCATCCATCTGGGTAACATCAGAGACCCCATTACAACCTTCCAACTGAACATGTGTAACAACATCATTCAGCAATTTGTCATTTTTTAATTCTGTGCATTTGTGATCATTTAGTGTAATACCAGCCCTTTCAGCCTCTTCAAAAATATGTGGCTCAAAGAATTCTTCAGGTGATTGACTTGTACCCTCCTTGTGAGTATTTCCTTTCTCTGTCTGTGTTTGGTCATTGTTTTGCTTGCCCAGGGAAGGAGCTATGGTATCCCCACTTACTCCCTGTTCACTGGTATTCCCCATGCATGAGTCATTTTTCTTAAATCTGTCCCTTTGTTCTTTTGGAATTCCTAATGTTTCTTTTTCATTTGTGCAAATCTTTACTGTTTTATTTAGCTCTAAGCTAAACCGTACCTCTTTTTTAGAAGTATTTGCACTTTCTGTCACAATTTCATTTACTGGTACTTTCATTTTTAATCCATTAGGCATCGTTATGCAAAATTATATCAGAGCAATCTGTCATTTTGGCACTGCAGTTATCATGAGTACTTAGTCACTTTTCGGAAGCCCCCCGGTCATTGCTATGGCCATCAGCCCCCTCTTTGGAAGGTTGTTTTTGCGCTGTATAGAGCTTTCCTATTTGCTCAGCTAACATTTTCACTTGGGCCTCAAGGCACTGGAACCTTTCCATCTCTCTAGGATCCTCTTTCTGTGGCCTAGGTCGATATTGGTTGTTTTCCCCCTGATTGGATCTATTCTGATACCTCTCAGGTGATTGATACCGGTTGGGATGGTTTCTGAACTCTTGATTCATTTGTGGAGGGGAGCGGGTTGCACCCATCCTTTGATTATAGTCCCCTGGTGGGGAATCATTGTACTGGCGTGGACTGTAGTTCACGTTTTGCCTCATGTCCTGTCTCTCAGATTGTGGGTACTGGCCCCTATGTTGATTTCCATTATCAGTAAATCGATCCACATATCGGGGCCTATCCTGATTACCATATATCATGGTGTTGGGATCAAATCTGCTCTGTGTCCCCAATGACTGGTAGGGACCATCATTTCTTTGATCTTGATTTTGTCTCTGGTTATTGTTCATACCTGCCATATCAGACCGGTATCTTACCCGGGGTCTATCCCCTAAATATCTAGGGCTGATGTAGCTCTCTCTATTACTAGGATCATGTGATTGGAACATTGGTACAGGAAATGGCGATCTTTGTTGATTACCCCTTTGTTCAGGTGTCACATTATTTTTACCTTGACTTTGAGCAGACTCAAGGGACATTTTGGCTGACCTGATTTCCATTACTGTGGCTGAGGCTTCTTTAGATTTAGGCCTAGTATCTTTCATTTTATCACTTTCTCTACCCTGACAATAGAGTACCTCATATAGCTTTGTGCTTTGATGTACAATCCATTCAAGGGACTTGTCACGGTCAAATTCACGGACCAATTGGGATATGATGTCTTTCTGTAGCCCATAGAAGTATGCAGTTTTAAACTCATTGGAATTTGAGTCAAAAGATACATCAAAGCGAGAGAATGCTCTTTTTAAGTCTTGTAAAAATTGGCGAGGGGATGTATTAGGTCCAGCAGTAATTGTGTACGCGACTTTCTTTGCCTCCTGCAATGACTGAAAAGGAGAAAAATGACGCCTAATTTCTTTTTCAAACTCCAGCCATGTCATATTCTGCTGTTCATTTAATCCCCTTATGATGCTGGCCGTCGGGGCATCTAAAGTTAAATGAAAATATTGTCTGTACTGTTCCTTAGGTATCTGGAGTGCTTTAAAAATGTCATGCACCGCTTCTAAGTGATCCTCAATGCAGCATTCACCTCCCTTTTTAAATGGTTTGATCAGGGCTTTAATGGATTTCATTATTTTTATGGGGCTACTTGTTGCAATGCATGGAATTGCACTATTTTGTGATTCAATCCTGTTTTCAGGTGTATGAGATTGGTGGCTGCCCCCAATGGGAGTATCAAATCCCCCAAGGGCGCTGCAACCAAGTTCAGTCACCGGCCCAGTCACTGGGGCACTAGCTCTTTGGGCAGAGCTAGAATTCACATCCACTCCATTGAATGTGGTACCCTGCCGCCTCTCCTGGGACCTGGGAATGCACATTTGCTGTTCTAAGTCCTTACACTTTTTAAGGAGTCTAGTTGCTTCATTCTGCAAATAATTATTTTCATCGCTCATTTTATTAATCGCCTCCTGCATGTCGCACATTTGCATTTGGCATTCATTGAACTCTTTATTTCTTTTGTCTCTTTCTTGAATCATTTTAATCATTTCTTGTTCTGCACTCTGGAGATCACCTTCTTTTTCACAATGTTCTTTTTGTAAAATCTGCATTTCTGAAACAACCTCATCTTTATCCTGCCTAATGTGATCCACTAAGGCTTTTAAGTGTGTCAATTCTTGCTCACTATCTTCAAATTGTTTCTTGCTTTTGGATAACTGAGTATCAAAGTCTCTGCATTTTAATCGCATGTCTTTTTGGCATACATCCAATTCTGCTCTCAACATTTCCTGATTTTTACTTGCCCCATCTAATTCAGTCTTTAACCTGTTAATTAGCTGAGTATCATTCTCTTGCATTCGCAGGGACTTGTTTAAAATAAACCATATTTTGCCGCATAGCCGTATTAAACAGTCTTTCTCTGCACTTTTATCGGCTGCATTCAATAATCTTGTAAGGCAGACCTGGATTATGCTGCCTTCTGCAAAAATATTGTCTAGTTTTTCTTTCTGCACCTCACCCTGGATGCGGTTACTCCATTCTAACGTGCTCTTCGAAGACCAATTCCCATGTGCAAATAACTTTGCCTCTAAATATTGCACTAGATCTGAGAATGTGGTTTCCCTTTGTGACATTCTGAAATTCGTTTTTAGTGGCACACTGCTATTATAAAATGGGTTCCCTTTAATGTGCAAATGGCAGTGTGAGACACGCTTGCCACGCCCAGTAGGTACTCTATGATCACTTTCCCGGCCAACGCACCATAAATATGTAGGGTATTTTGTGGAGATTTGGGGCCTGACGGTATTTTATTACCGCCGAAAAATAACTTAGCAATAATCACTCTTTGTATTCAGATTTGGCCATGTGCAACAATAATACAATGGACATGCATTATTTCAGCACCCAGACCTGCATATTTGGTATACGTGGTTGGTGGTATTTTGGTGAGCATAATTCCCTTGTTTTATTTGTGGCCCCAATGTCCAGAATCGCTTATCTTTGCTTAGATTTTTCGTGTGATCACTAGAGAGACCTCAGACCTGCATTCTAGGAATACCACATTTTCCAGTGATAGTGTTGGTGTGCCACCATGGGCGAACTCACTGACTTATTTACGACAGAGAGCTATATGTGGTAGTCTTGTGGTAATTTCCACTACCTTATATACGGTAGGGAGCTATGTTCAGAGAGTCTCTCTTCCCGTTGGCTCATGTACCTCCAACAAGCTATGCTACAGTCACTCACAATTATTCATACTGATTTTGACATGCACACATCTGTCTTAAAATGACCATTGCACTGTTTAAAAATCTCCCCACATCATCAGCATTGTAATGGTAAACAATAAACATCACCCGTCTGTTTTCAAATATTTTTCTGTATTATAAAAGTTGTATTTAAACACGATCTCATTCTTTACAGAAATAAAATGGTACAGTCAAAGCATTGTCTGTGACACACTGCAAAGAGAGTGGCGGAGAACAGAACTCAAATTGCAACATTAGCACTTGATTAAGACACGCACAGGAATCCTACACTGACTGCATATTACCGTACACACTCAGCTCCCACCCTTGTGGTGGTGCTGCAAAAAAAATGTGCTACTTGTGCAGTATTACTGTACTCTGTACTGTAACACGCCAAATATCCTTACAAGACTGACACATCCTATTAAAGCACAGTCACCGACAGGATAGCAGTATTTTCAAACACAGTTTTAATAAACAATCTCTAGGACGATCCTTAGAATTATGTTTGCCAAATATAAAGGAGTCAAATGAAAAATAGGCAGAATATTCTAGGCCTATGGAAGCTCTATGAAGAGAAAAAGGAGAAGTCTGCCAAAAGGGTTGGTGAAAGGTAGTGATACGGCAGTACGACCCACTGTACTGCCCCCTCCCTATGGGCTGTATCCTACGCTGAAGCCAGCAGTGGGGTACACAAACCCATGACAGGTATCCTCGAGTAAGGACAACGCAGAAATAGGGAAGGGAAAGCCAGAGGTTACAGTCACTACAACTGAGACAACAGCCGCAAGTAACAAGCACTTGGTAAACATAGAAAAAAGTGTGCAGCGGTAGTTAGAAACTGTGTTTAAAGCAGCTGAAAGTGTGATAGAGAAAGAGGTCCGGAAAAAGGAGGAAGAGCAAGGGGCGGCGGAATCACTCGGTGGCTGGATGTCTGGGAACATTGGCCCTCATTACAACACCGGCGCTAAACCATGGCGCTATTAGCACCATGGTTGGTGCCGGTGTTGTAACGAGTCCGCCATGGTGAAATGGGGAAATACCGCCCCATTCCAAGGTTGGCGGGGCGGTATTTACCCATTTCACCATGGCCCTTCCCCCTTCCCATTTTTGCCCCATAGGGCTCAATGGGAATGGGGAAGACGGCAATTACGGTACCACAAATTGCGGTACCGTACTTGCCTGCGAGGTCCCTTTGCAGGTCCCTACTTTAACGGCTGGTCCAGACCAGCCGTTCAGGTCGGGCCCGCAAATGGACCTCGTAGTAAGGCGCTAAGTGGTTAACGGCGCCGCAGCCTTTTACGGCGCCGTTAACCACTTAGCACCTGGGTCGTAATGAGGCCCACTATGTTTAAATTAGATAAAGAAACCCCGGAAGAGGAGGAGGAGAGCTCAATGGGGTCCGAAGTGGACCCAGAGGACACCAATGAGGATGAAGGAGCAGGGATGGGCAGGTGAGAGATATGGGACAGCAAGCAATGGGACAAATACTGAGAGAAGGAAAGGGAAGGGGGGAGAAAACGGAAGAAAGAAAGAGAGAGGGAGAAAGAAAGGGAGATAGATTGGGGGAGCAGTAGGGATTGGTCCCAGACCCTCCGAAACAGGGTAGGTAGGATGGCTATTGCTGCGAAAGGCTGGGCTGCACCGTGCCATAACTTAATGTATGGCTTGCCATCCCTTGCAGCGGGAGCTGACAAATTGATATACATTCCTGAGAAAGAGACTGCCGGGTTTACCCTGGTGATTGGTGACATGAAGAGCCTATTCGCAGCCATAACGGGCAAAAGGGGGGGGATACAAAAGGGGAGCAGGTATACTCTAACAGAATAAAATTGAGTAGTAACATACACGATGGTTGCACATGTGTGGAAAGTGTTAAGGACTATATACCCAGATACATCAGACATGAAGGCCATTTCAGAACGCCAATTGAAACCAGACAATACCCCCGCAGAATACATACAACAGATACAGGAGATATGGGCATGAGAAACACGACAATCATGAGGCAAAACATACCAATATTCTATAATATACTGGCCTGAGGGCTTCCCTCAGATGTGCAGACATCCCTAGAAAATGTGGTTGGGAATGAGGCAAAGGGATGGCCAGAAATACAGACCACCAAAGTACACTTTTGTAAGAGTAAACAGGAAAGCGAGAAGGACACGGCAGACAATGTAATTAAGGCAGAGACAAAATTGGTGCAAAGGAAACTAGCAAAAATATCCATGGAAGGGGCTGTACTTACCAACATTGTCCCAAGACAGCTCAGGGTTACCCCTGTTCAGCTAGGGGAGTTCCCCACTGGGGACGTGCCACAGGGAGGAGTGTATCCACAGCAAGGGGTGCTTCCAGTAGCGGGGAGGGTATCCCCAACAGGGAGTGTATGAGCAACAGGGCTATTATCAGCAAGGCGGGGATACTAGCCACAGATGGGATATTAAAAACAGCATAGAGGATATTCACAGAGAGAGAGAGAGAGAGAGAGAGAGAGAGAGAGAGGGGGGTTGGATATGGTGGAGCAGGACCCAGATTTGGGGGACCATGTTTTACATGTAGGCAGAGGGAACACTTTGCATGAATGTGTCCACACAGAGGAAAACAGCAGAAGTATGGCCAAAGGGGGGGGGGGGGCACAGGTATACGTTCAACATATACAGCTGCAGGGCAGCCTATACAACCACAGAGGAAGCCACCTCGGGCACACACACAATGCAACCTGTAGAGCCTGCAGTTGCTGTGACACCACAGGTAAACACATAGCAGCAGATGACAGTACCACAGAACACTTTACAGCTCAAGCACAAACATGCAGGGAGACAGCACATTGCTAGTCCAGAATACAGGGCCACATTACACTTGGAGGTAACCCATTTCCATTTTCAGGACAGGGCCCAAATGCCCAATAAGCCAGCCCACAGAGAACACACGTGTCCCCAACTGAAGACTCAGATGAGAAACTTGAGGTGGCAGTGAAGATTGGACAAAAAGAGTGCTCATTTTTTGTCGACACAGGATCCAAGAAATCATATATTTAGGAGGGTGCTTTCTCCTGTCGGACCAAGTAATGGACACAGAGGGATTTTCTGGGGCCATTATAACAGTTCCTATCATGGAAGAATGTTCACTCACAATAGGCACACAGAAAATTGTAGCACCCCTATTGTATTCAAAAGACACTCTCATCAATATATAGGAAGAGATATCATGAGTAAACTAAATATGACAATTTCATTTTCAGAAAAGGGTATGGTATGCTCGACACCCAGTATCTTTTACGAGCGGGTTGCAGCTATCATACAAGAATTTTGCGCACACATCTCTTTACGCAGGTCACTGCACCACCCCAATGTATTCCTTTATGGGGACCAAGTATTGTTAGACTGGGTACCCAGATTGAAAGATAAGGTGTTTTTGTTGACCTCAAAATTTTTGTTCAGACTAGCAGCACACAAAGAGATAGTACCAGGAACAATATTCACAAGGAAAAGCATGGTAATTTTGTGTGGCACAGATGAAGACGATACTGAGTGGTGCACGGTCCTCTGCATTGACCCGACATGCTGACTAACATACTTGACTGACAAACAACTATTCTCAGATGACAAAGAGAAGTGGGACAGATTTCCCACAGCAGATGGTGAGCAAGGCATCAACTCACTTGCAGGAAGATTTGAAAAAAGTACCAGAGGTACTAGGGACCAGTGGCCCCCATGATGAAGGGTTGTTGAATGGGATGGGGGTCGACATAAAAGTGAAGGAAGGGGCATTGTTGCCCCGTGTTGAACAGTACCCGCTATCACATGAAGCAGACAAAGGTATATATGACACACTCCTCACATTTTGGTGACAGGGCATAATAGGAACATCAGAATCCCCGTGTAATACAGCTATCTACCCTGTCAAGAAATCGAAAGGCAGGGCGTGGAGATTCATTCAAGATCTCCACCCATTGAACAACATAGTGGAGGCAGAGTTTCAACTCATACCAAACCCAGCCACAATATTATGCAATATACCCACAGAAGCAATATGCTTCACATTCATTGATTTGAAGAATGCATTCTTTTCCATCACATTGCATCCAGAGTCACAGTATCCCACTGCGTTCACTTATTGAGTGTCGAGATTCAAACATACTTGGTTACCACAAGGGTATTGTGAGTCACCTAGTGTGTTCAATAGGGTGATTCGGAAGGACCTACGCAACTTGCAAATGCACAGGCGATCTCCTGGTGTGCAGCACAACGGAGGACCAGTGCAGGAAAGATTAAGTTACATTTCTGACACTGCTAGCAGAGAAGGGGTGCAAGGTAGACGAGGAGAAGTTAAGGTATCGACAAAAAAACTAGTGTACTTAGGACAGATAATATCAGTAAATGGTAGGAAGACAACTAGGTAGAGAGAAGAAATGATACACACCACACCACAGCCACACACTGTCAAACAGATGCAGCAGTTTTTAGGGATGTGCAATATTGATTTATTTTTATTTATATAAAGGAGGAACAATGCTCTTTTGATCACAAACAAACGTACAATAGATAAGAAACCAGATATGTTGAGAATCAGCTTCTTACTATGAGGTGAGTTTGAGGGACATTCTGACCAGGTTAAGGACAACCAACATTGGACACTTTTAAGTGCCAGTAGGTGAAACGGCCAGCTGTGCTCGAAATTGACTATAATGGGTGAAGTGCTAGAATCGAGACAGAGGAAGTGAGAGACAGAGGCGGGTTAGAGGCGGGGCACCATGTTAGCTAGCAGGCAGATGAGAAGTCAGTTAAGAGAGTAACTCAGAGGCAAGGAGGTATGCTTTTAGTTTGGCTTTGAGCAAATCCATGTGGACTGTTTCCCGGGTGTCCGGTGGGAAGATAATTTCATGCAAGTGGAGCAAGAAGAGAGAAAGAGCAGAAGTGAGAGGAAGCACAAGGAGGGCAAGGAGCCACAAGGGTAGTCGAGGAGGCAGAGCAGAGATTACGCGGAAGCTTAAAGAGGAGGATAGATAATGTGGTGCCTTAGCATGGATAGATTTGTGTACTAGGAGAAGAAATTTAAATCTGGCCCTGTTTTGCATCATCAATCATCCAGCCTTGTGATGGTACAAGGAAGTAGGTGTAAAGTGAGGAAGTTCAAAGAGAGTCCTGGTACCAAAGTTAATGATCTTGTCGAGAGGACAGAAAACATAGTTGGGGAGACCACAGAGGATGCTGCCACAGTAATCCAGTTTAGAGAAGACAAGAGTGGTTAAGAAATGCTTGGCGGTGTTGAAAGGAAGGAGGTGCCTGATTTTCCTAATATTTACGAGTGTGAGGAAAGCTGCTGTTCCTGTTTTGGTGATGAAAGTAGAGAAGGTGTGAGAAGGGTCATAGATGACGCCGAAATGTCTAGCTGAAGAATAGTTGGGGAGAGTGTCAGGTGGGAACTGGGTAGGCAGAGGAAGAGATGAGAGAGAGAGAGAGCGCTTTTGGCAGGGAAGGAGAGTACCTCTGTTTTGGTACAGTTTAACATCAGAGCGTGCAAAGCCATCCAATATTTAATTGCAGAGAGACAGTTGGAACATTTGATAGAGAGATCAGAGGAGAGTTCAGGAAAAGAGAAGAAGATTTGGGTGTCGTCCACAAAGAGAACCCCAAAGAGGAGATTAGTGCTCCAAGAGCTGAAGTGTGGAGGGTAAAGATGAGCAGACCCAAGCCAGAGCTTTGTGGAACACCAACAGTAATCTAGTGAGTTGAGAGGTTGTGTTGCTCCAGGAGACAGAGAACTGCTGAGTTGCAAGGTAGGATTCAATCCAGGCAAGGGATTAATTGTGAATCCCAAGAAGAAAGAGAGTATTACGGAGATCAGAGTGATTGACAGTATCAAAGGTGGCAGACAGGTCAAGGTGAATTAGGATAGAGGATAGATTAGAGTGCTTGGCAGAGGTGATGAAGTTGGACACATGCATGAGAGCAGATTCCGTGGAATGACCGGAGTGGTAACCTGCTTATAGGGGGTCTCAAAGGTTGTGGATGTCTAAGAAATTGGTAAGACGGTTGAACATAACCCTTTAGAGCACTTTGTGGTAGTGCGGAAGGAGAGACACAGGCCAATCATTTTCAAGTTGGTATAGGTCAGCCCCTTGCTTTTTTTAGGAGAGGGTTCACTGTGTGTTACGCTCACCTGGCTCCCACAGAGGCGTCGATCTGAACTGGACAGCTGCGGTCTCCACCAATGTGACGCGTAGGGCCGAGATGACGAACTGGACTGGCCCGGCCCACCTAGCTTCGTTTGCTTGGCCCGTAGGAATATTCTTCTGCAAATGGAGAAAGGGAATTAACCACCCATGGAGTTGAGCGTAAATTCCCCCCACCCCTGCTGTTCTCCCCACAGATCACCTTTGATGTCCCCTCTTATAGTCTCAGCTGATGGTTTGAAAAGATGAGCTCTCCATCCTGCATTGAGCGCAGGGGCGCGTTGATAACCAGTTGCTTCACTGGCTCGAAGGAATTGGTGAGTTCCAGAACAATATTGACTCCGAAAAATATGTAGTTCGTAAGAGTTCACATGTCTGTTTTCACTCTTGTCCGATTCCTTGCAGTTTGCAGCTTGACCCCAGCGAAGAGTTCCTCGTGGTAGCTGACGAAGTTCAGGTAAGGATTTGGCTTATCCTACACAGTTCAATAAAATAAGACCAGAATGTAAGCTGCTTGTTCCCTTATTCAGGTGTGGCGAGAAAATATGAAGTTCAGGGAATTATGCTTCCGGCGGGAAAATTAGGTAAGTCTATTGCGGTGAGAAGAGTTCCCCTCATTTGTCCCGTTGTCTCACCTTGTCGTCCTTTTGTTCCCCTTAGGGGCCGGTGTACTGCGAGGATGCAATGGAGACTGCGCCGACCCGTGAAGAGGAATAGTACCCACGGCGGTAATCAGGTAAGTCTATGGGGGTAGTTACTATTGCCTCTGTTTATTTCCTTGGCTCACCTTTGCTGTTCTTGTGTTCCCCCTTAGGTGCCAGGATGCGGCGGGAACGTGCAGAAGGATGCAGTGGATCGTGAGGATGCTGCGAAGGCCAGTGAGTTCAGCGCGGCGCTGCAGCAGGCGAGGCGGCGCGCGTAAATGTTTCTTTCTTCCAGCTCGAAGGTGCAGTGGATCCGGAATTCAGGTAAGGATTGAAGGATTGCTCTTGTTCTAACCTTTTCTCCTTCTGTTCCTCCCTTTTTCTAGGAGCTGCAGACTCGAGGCGGGCGTGGCAGAAGACTGGATGCAGGCTTGCAGACACAGTGAGCGTTACGCTGCTGGATGCAGAATAACGCGAAGCGTGTGCTGCTCTTCGGGCGTGGTTTAAATAGCCTCCAAAGTAGTCCCAGGTAAGTATTCTTCCCCAGCCCCACCCGAGTAAAAAATAGTCCCTTGGTGAAATAGTCCCTTCCAAGCCTCATTTGGCTTGGAGCTCTGCAGCATGGTCTGCACCAGGTAAACTTGCAGCATGGTCTGCATCAGGTAAATTCTACTCTATGAGCCTGGCGCCTATGGCGCCAGGACTGACTCTCCATATGAGCCTGGCACCATAGGCACCAAGACCGCACCCAAACAGGCCCTAGCAGGGGCTTTTGGGCTTGCTCAAAACAGCTTGATGCCTGCTTCCGGGGTTGCTGGACCTAGTCTGGTTCCCCGGGGGTAGGCATCATGACAGCACTCCCCCACCAAGGCCCCTCCTAAAGTCGTTCTTCCCCATGGATTGGTTTGTCTGGGAAATTTCGGTGGAATCTTTTCACCAATCGAGGTGCATGCACGTGGTCACTAGGTTCCCAAGACTTTTCCTGTGGTCCGTACCCTTTCCAGTCGATTAAATAAAAAAGTTTTGACTTCACCATCTTGGATTCCAGGATGTTCTTAACTTCAAATTCGGGTTCCCCGTCTATAAGGACGGGGTCTGGTGGCTTGGTTAGTCTTGTCCCTGGTTGCACTGGCTTCAAAAGTGACACATGAAAGACGGGATGAATTCGCATATTAGCAGGTAAGTCCAACTTGACGGCCACCGGGTTGATAATGGCCTTAATAGAGTAAGGTCCCAAATATCTAGGGTTAAAGGTCCGCATTCCCTTGAGAGATATGTGTTTTGTGGCCAACCATACTTGGTCCCCTATGGTATTGTGGAGTATCACTTCTATGCCGATCAGCATCTTTCTTATATTTCTCCTTCGCCTGTTTCAAATGTGCAGTTGCCTCCTTAAAGGCTTGTGTAATCGTAGCGTGTAGATGGTCCACTGCGGGCATTTCTAAGTGTTGGGGTGAGTCAAGGTCTGAGGTTCGAGGTTCGAGGGTGGTGCCCATATAGAGTATAAAAGGGACTTTGTCCAGTTCTAGAATGTACTGAATTATTGTATGCATATTCGGCGATCCAAAGGATGTCCTTTCAATTACTCTCAGTTTGATGTAACATACAACGCAGGTATTGTTCAAGAGTCTGGTTGGTCCTCTACGTTTGACCATCGGTCTGGGGGTGGTGACTGGTCGATAATCTCACGTCAATTTGCGCCAATTGACAACATTTCTTCCAAAAATGTGAAATGAATTGATTGCTCCGGTCAGAGACCAACACGGACGGAAATCCATGTAAGCGAACAATGTTTTCGAGGAATTCTTTGGCCAGGATTAAGGCTGAAGGTAGTCCTTTTAAAGGAATAAAGTGGGCCATCTTGGAAAAAAGATCCACAATAACTAGAATGGTGTTAAACCCATTACAAGGAGGTAGATCAGTAATAAAGTCTAACGATAAGGTGTGCCATGGTGTAGGCGGAATGTCTAAAGGTTGTAAGACTCCAGCTGGTTTTTTGTTTTGACTTTTGTTTTGGGTGCAAATGCCACAAGACATCACAAATGATTTAATATCCTTTCGCCAGGTGGGCCACCAGAATTGTCTTTTAATTTTAGCTTCAGTTTTTGCAATACCTGGGTGCCCCTCCATTAGGGTATCATGATAACGGGAAATGACTTGCTCTTGTAGTTCCTTGTGTGGCAGAAACAGTCGCCCTTGGTAATAAGGCAGATCATTGGTGACAGAGTAGTCCGGGCCTTTCTTTACCCAGTCCTGCAGGGCTGTAGGATCAAAGAATTGCTGGATCTTTACCTGAATGTCCTCTAGTGTCTGTAGAGTAGTCATGCCAAGGATCCTTTGTTCGGAAATTATAGGTACTGGTCCTGGGTTCACTCCTGCCTCTCCCACCCCTATTTGGGATAAGGCGTCTGCTTTACCATTGTTACAACCTGGTCGATAGGTTATCACGAAATCAAACTCGCCAAAGAACAATGCCCATCGGAGTTGACGTGACGATTGGGCCTTGGCTGTTTTTAAATACTGTGGGCCTCATCACGACTTGGGCGGTAACGCCGGCGCTATCTGCCCTACCGCTGAACTCCCTGGCGCTAATAGCGCCGGATCACGAGTTCGGCGGTAATGTTAATCCCCATCCCCCATTGAGCCCATTCGGGAATGCCCCATTTCCCATTGGGCTCAATGGGGAAATTTCGCGCTAATACCGCCGGCGGATTTCCCGCCAGCGGTATGAGCGCAAATTTTCGGTGGATTTCGCCCCAGCTCAGAGCTTGGGCGAAATCCGCCAAAGTCCTGATTTGGCGGACCCTTAAATCTGGCGGTAATAGCGCTATTGCCGGATTCAAGGGTTACCGCCAAAGTCGTGATGAGGCCCTGTAAGTTCTGGTGATCGGCGATCACAGTAATGGTATGCCTGGCACCGATAAGATTGTGCCGCCAAGCCTTGAAGGCGGATTTAATGGCTAATAACTCCGTGTCGGTAACCGCATAGTTTAACTCGGGTGCCGAGAACTTTCTGGACCAAAATGCTACTGGGTGAAGCTGGCCAGTTTCAGGGTCCTTTTGAGACAGGACAGCTCCCATGGCTAGACTGGATGCATCAGTTTCCACTATGTATGGAAGTTCAGGGCGCGGGTACTTTAACACAGATGCAGACGTGAATTTCGCTTTCAGCTCTTGGAAGGCTTTTTCAGCTTCTTCAGTCCATATAAAGCGTTTATTTTTTCGCAAGAGTGCTGTGATGGGATGTACGACATGTGAAAAATCTGGGATGAATCTGCGGTAGAAATTGGCAAAGCCGAGCATGCTTTGTACTCCTTTAATTGAACTTGATGATGGCCACTTAAGGATTGCGTCCACCTTTCGTGAGTCCATTCGGACTCCCTTTGGGGTCAGGATAAACCCAAGGAATTCAACTTCTGTGGCATGAAAAACGCATTTTTCTAGTTTTGCATATAGTTTGTGCTGGCGCAATTTCTCAAGGACTGCTCGGACGTGCTTCACATGGTCAGATTCTGAAGAGGAGTATACTAGAATACCATCGATATACACGACAACACAAACGTCAATGAGTTCACGAAGGACATCGTTCATGAAGTATTGGAAGGCTGCAGGTGCATTGCACAACCGAAAGGCATCACCTGGTACTTGAATAACCCATACTTAGTGCGGAAAGCAGTCTTCCATTCGTCGCCCTCTTTTACACGTACAAGATGGTATGCCTCCCGGTGATCTAATTTAGTGTATATACAGGCGTCCTTCACTTGGCCTAATAGTTCAGGGATCAGAGGCAATGGGTATCGGGTCTTAACAGTTATCTGGTTCAATGTGTGGTAGTCTATGCACGTTCTGAGGTCACCTTCCTTTTTGTGCACGAAGAACAAAGCTGAAGATGCAGGGGACTTGCATGGGCGAATAAAGCCATTGGCAAGGTACTGGTCTAAATACTGTCGTAGGTGAAGGTTCTCAGGTTCCGTAAGGGCATAGATCCTGCTACAAGGGGGTTGTGCACTGGGTATGAGATCGATTTGACAATCGTACGATCTGTGAAGAGGTAAGGTGTTTGCCTGTTCCTTTTGGAAGACATCCTGGAATTCTTGGTATTCTGGAGGTAGTTGCATGACTGCTGTGGTTACTGTGGCCAGGCCTACGTTCTGATTTTTCTGTGGGTAACAGGTTTGTGCACAATCCGGGAAGGTTATTCTCTTCTCTCGCCAATCAATACAAGGATTATGTGTTTCCAACCAAGCTATCCCCAGTATTATTTGGAACTGTGGGGCTTTGATTAGATCAAACACAATAGTCTCTCGATGGCCATCCTGACCCAATAGTGTCATCTCTGCGGTGGAATGAGTTACAGGCCCAGAGGCAATTTCAGTTCCATCGACTGTGGTGATGACATCTGAGGTGGTTTTTCGGCAGAGAGGTAGATTCATCTGGAAGCCAATTCATAGTCCACATAGTTTCCTATGGCCCGCTATCAATGTATGCCCTTACTGCGTGTATACGCGATGGCTGCCCTGGATCTACTAGGACCATTGGTATGATGAAATGCGAGGTCTGAGAATCCTTCTTCAAGCTCGGCAAGCGGACCTCTACGCTTGTCGGGCATGGTCGTTTCCAGAGTCTGACTCCATATGGCTTTTATCAGCAGCTCCTACCACCTTCCTGGGTGGTTTTACAGGGCAATCCCGTAGAAAATGCCCAGAAGTTCAACAACATAGACACAATTGCATTTGTCGTCTCCTTTCTCTTTCCTTCTGGGTTAAGGGTCCTTTAACCCCTCTGATTTGCATGGGTTCTGAAGCATCTGCTCCTTTGGGGTTAGCGTGGGTTTTGACCAACACCCGATTCTCAAACTTGGCTCGATCAGCCTTTCTGTTCTGAAGTCTGTGATCTAACTGGACCACTAAGTCTATATATTCAGCGCAGTCTTGAGGTGGGTTCACGACTTGAGTCAAGACATCCTTGAGTTCTCCTCGAAGCCCTCGATGAAATAACGTGATTCGTTTTACCTCAGGCCATCCAGTTTCCACTATCAACCTATTAAAGGTCGCGATGTAGGATAGAAGGTCCTGGTTACCCTGTCGTAGGGACAAAAGTTTGTTATCCAGGGCCTGTCCTTGGGAGTGCCGGGCAAATAGTCTTTCCGTGCTAGTTTGAAAGCCCTGAAAATCCCGAAGAATTGGGTCATCCTGAGTGACTAGTGGAATTGACCAATCAGCTGCACTGCCGCTGAGATATGACAATACAAAGGCTACCTTGGCTTGGTTGTTTGGGAAGGCTCCAGGTCTGCATAAAAACTGCAGGCGGCATTGGTTCATAAACACAGCAAACCTTTTGAGATCTCCGGCAAAGCATTCGGGTGGAGCTAATGGAATATTTCCTGGTAGGTTTATTTGCACAGGGTTACTCGATAACACAGGAGCTGGATTACCCCCGGAACCAGGTAGGGGTGCTTGTCCAGCTGGCTTTGCAAAAACCTGCCTAGCAAGGTCATCAGTTCACTCCTTTGACAAAATCAGTTCTCTCCTAAGAGCATTAGTTTCTTGACGGGCTGAATGCACTTCAGCCCTCAGTTCCCCTAGTAATTGAGCCAATTGGTCAGTCTCTGAGGTATCCATAACGCCCAGGTGGGAATTTGTGGGTAGGCTTCACATTCTGTTACGCTCACCTGGCTCCCACAGAGGCATCGATCTGAACTGGACAGCTGCGGTCTCCACCAATGTGACGCGTAGGGCCGAGATGACGGACTGGACTGGCCCACCTAGCTTCGTTTGCTTGGCCCGTAGGAATATTCTTCTGCAAATGGAGAAAGGGAATTAACCACCCGTGGAGTTGAGCGTAAATTCCCCCCACCCCCGCTGTTCTCCCCACAGATCACCTTTGATGTCCCCTCTTATAGTCTCACCTGATGGTTTGAAAAGATGAGCTCTCCATCCTGCATTGAGCGCAGGGGCGTGTTGATAACCAGTTGCTTCACTGGCTCGAAGGAATTGGTGAGTTCCAGAACAATATTGACTCCGAAAAATATGTAGTTCGTAAGAGTTCACATGTCTGACTTTCACTCTTGTCCGATTCCTTGCAGTTTGCAGCTTGACCCCAGCGAAGAGTTCCTTGTGGTAGCTGACGAAATTCATGTAAGGATTTGGCTTATCCTACACAGTTCAATAAAATAAGGCGAGAATGTAAGCTGATTGTTCACTTATTCAGGTGTAGCGAGAAAATATGAAGTTCGGGGAATTATGTCTCCGGCAGTAAAATTAGGTAAGTCTATTGTGGTGAGAAGAGTTCCCCTTATTTGTCCCGTTGTCTCACCTTGTCGTCCTTTTGTTCCCCTTAGAGGCCGGGGTGTGGCGAGGATGCAATGAAAACTGCGCCGGCCCGTGAAGAGGAATAGTACCTCCGGCGGTAATCAGGTAAGTCTATGGGGGTAGTTACTATTGCCTCTGTTTATTTCCTTTGCTCACCTTTGCTGTTCTTGTGTTCCCCTTAGGTGCCAGAATGCGGCGGGAACGTGCATAAGGATGCGGTGGATTGTGAGGATGCTGCAAAGGCCGGTCAGGTCAGCGCGCACCTGCAGCAGGCGAGGCGGCACGCGTAACTGCTTCTTTCTTCCAGCTCGAAGGTGTGGTGGATCCGGAATTCAGGTAAGGATTGAAGGTTTGCTCTTATTCTAACCTTTTCTCCTTCTGTTCCTCCCTTTTTCTAGGAGCTGCAGACTCGAGGCCGGCGTGGTAGAAGACTGGATGCAGGCTTGCAGACACGGTGAGCGTTACGCTGCTGGATGCAGAATAACACGAAGCGTGTGCTGCTCTTCGGGCGTGGTTTAAATAGCCTCCAAAGTAGTCCCAGGTAAGTATTCTTCCCCAGCCCCATCCGAGTAAAAAAATAGTCCCTAGGTGAAATAGTCCCTTCCAAGCCTCATTTGGCTTGGAGCTCTGCAGCAAGGTCTGCACCAGGTAAGCTTGCAGCATGGTCTGCATCAGGTAAGTTCTACTCTATGAGCATGGCACCTATTGCGCCAGGACTGACTCTCCATATGAGCCTGGCGCCATAGGCACCAGGACCGCACCCAAACAGCCCCTAGCAGGGGCTTTTAGGATTGCTCAAAACAACTTGATGCCTGCTTCCGGGGTTGCTGGACCTGGTCTGGTTCCCCGGGGGTAGGCATCATGACACTGTGGCTGTTTTGAAAATAGAGGGAATGCAAGCAGAGTTAAAAGACAGGTTGAAGAGGTCAGTGAAGTGAGAGGCCAGTATAGGGGCAATAGGATTTGACTAGCCGAAGACCGGGAGGGTCTGATGGGGCACAAGAGGGGTTAGCCTTCATTAATAGAGATAATTCTACATCGGTATTAGTGTGAATAAAGTGATAGATGGAGTCAGAGGGTGATGTTAGAGTAGACAGAGTGTAAACTGTAGGAGGAGGGAGTGTGAGGGAGGTCAGGAGAGAGTCCCTAAATTTGGAAATATTTGCAGCAAAGTATTCTGCTAGGTCATTAGCTGTAAGAGTGGAGTTAATAGTCATAGACTTAGTAGGAGTGAGGAGTGAGGAGTGAGTTTAGGTGCCCAGTAGCAGACGAGGATGGTTGGAGTGAGAGTCAATGAGGGTTAGGTAGAATTCCCGTTTAGCTCTATCAAGAGTTCAGGGCAGAGAGGCAGAGTTTCATTTCCTCATGCGAGTGGGTGCCCCTCCATTTGCACAGCAGCTGACACATGTCTGTGTGGAGAAAGCGTATTAATGGGGTGACCCATGATTGAGGATGCTGAGATGTAGGGGTCAAAATAAGCAGTAGGAAGTGAAAGGAGAATGAGGCATATAGAAGGGATTGGAAACTGGAGAAGGCAGTGTCGGTGGAAGAAGTATCGGTGTGAAGGATGTGAGTGAGAGCTGTAGGTCGGAGAGAAAGAGGGAAATGGCAGAAGGTTTACATTTCCTTTTAGTAATAGGTGAAGCAAGTGCTGAGGAAAGGTCAGTGGTTGGAAAGGAGAAGGTGGTGGGAACAATTGAGTGATCAGATAAGGATGGTATGCCAGTAGAAGTGGCTGAGAGAGAGGGGGAGATGAATAAGCGAGCCAACGAGTTACCCCTGTGTGGGTAGGTAGGTTATGGAAGGAGTGGAGATCATGGTCACTAAGAATAGAAAATTATTGCAGGGCCTCGGTTTTGGATTATTCCACATTTATGAAGCCCCTTCTTCAGGACATCTGAAAGGAATGAGTCATTCACCAAATTGAAGGAAGCGTTGGCAGATGCACCAGTTCTAGCAACCCCAAATTTTAAAGAAACATTCTTCTTTCTATTTTCACATTCAGATGGCACAGTCATGACAGCTGTTCTGACTCAAAAGAATGTAATCAAAACATAGATCAGGGGCAGTGAGGTTGGATTGGTTCTACTAAAATAAACTCCACTTCAAATTTGAGCTTAGAGAAAATAATCATTATTTTTCATTCTTTTTTACATCAAAATACATTTGTTTACATAAAAACAACCATAGAAACTATATACGCCAACAATATTTTGGACCATACCTTTCATAACCACCTTTCATACACATTCATGCTGTCTCACACTCCAATGTTTTCCACAGATATTTAGCACATATAAACAGTATAACATACACTGTAATTTTGTTTCAGCTATTTACAAAAGTAACATCGGCCCCATATTTCCTTTAGATTGTATGCCTTTCCTCAAGCCACCTTTATAAACTGGTGGCCTATGTCTACATATGTTTCAGTCCTCAGTAGGCACCATTATTGCCCCTAATTCTCAGGACCTTCTTCAGGACAAAATAAAATAAACAGAATAGTAGTCAACTCTCTGTTTGTGCCAAAGTGTAGGTGGTAGATGTTTTCACAGGTTATATAGCGCTCAGTCACCAGGCGTCCAGAAAAATGTGGTCTCAGTCAGCAGGGTTTTGCTAATGTACAAGGATGAGTCCTGCTCAAACTGCTTGTCAATGTCGTGTTATATGCAGTTACTCAATAAAATCCAGTTCACTGCTCTGTTAAGGCGCCCAATCTGTGTTGTTCAATCTCTGTTGTGTCCAAATCAGGAAATAAATAAATGTCTTTAGACCCATTTGGTTTGAACTCATCCTAGGGATAAATCCCTTTTAGGTGCGCGTTTTCAGACATTGCGCGTCCATGACATCATGTCTGATCTATGTTTTGATTACATTTATATTGTTTACCTGTAGGGATCTGGGGGCTATACAGGTATCCCTTTATTAGTTCTATATTCTGACTCAAAAGAAGCCACAGGGACACAGGCCCCTAGCCTACTACAGTGGTCTCCTAGACCCAGTTGTGCAAGGCAGCAGCATTTCCCATTGAGAAATGATGGGCTCCACAGTTACACTCTAGGCAGAGTATTCGCTTTTTGCGATACAAGAAAAGTCAAATTCCACATTGACAACCCAGAGAGCATCAGGGTACAAGGTAATTTTGTCCAACCCAGCAGTCCAGGTAGTGAGGTGTTGGGTTGTCAATGGAGCGACATTCATAGCACAGCAGGTGGAGTTAGCGGAGTATGTGCACAACTGCTCCTCATGCATGGACAGCATGGGGGTGACACCCAGGTACACAATCAGCCCATAGAGGGAGGAGACATGCTCTTCATTGAGGGGTCATCAATGATAGATTCAAGCACAGGCTGTCGATATATGGGTGCAGTAGTGGTTTGTTATCATGAAGAAGAATTTCAGGTATGAGCTCAGATGAGGTTGCCACTACACTACACTATTCAGCACGGGCAACTGGTTTGGTTTGACAGCCCTGATAAAAGCCTTTAATATGTCAGAGGGGCATACAGTCAAAATTCTTTCAGACTTTCAGATTCAGTCTACATCACATGGTGCATTTGGGATTGGCCCGCTGGGAAAGGAGGGGGTTCCAGAAGAGCGATGGCTTCCCCGTACAACATGCAAAGTTATTGTCGATATGCAGGATCGATGTACCTCTTATAGGTATATGATTGTCGTGGCATGTCCTTTCTCACGTTGGCTTGAGGCTGGCCCATGTGCTCATAATGATGCAAGATCTGCCACCAAATATTTGGTCTGTGAAGTATTTCCAAGGTGGGGGGCATGGGATGTGTTGAGGTCCGACAATGGACAACACTTTTGTTGCCAATTATCTCTTTAAGGAGGTAATGTCCTTCCTCTGCATCAAGCACAAACTGTGTTTCCAAGTAGCATCCTCAAGCCAACAGACTTGTTGAGCGCCTCAATTGCCTGCTTAAAGAGCACCTTGCCAAGCTGTCAGCGTCTCCTGCTTTATTTGCACTACGCAATTCCCCTGGCGTGGATCATCATTTGACCCTGCACTAAATTGTCACTTACAGGAGAATGCATGCGCCTGTCACTCTTGCCAGTACAATTTTGGACGCTAACATCTCTGCGCAAATACTTGGTGATGAATTTAAAGTACATTTGAGTGAATTTATGACATCTCCCACCTATACCTCACGTCAGGTCTGACCACGTCAAGGCAGGCCTGCTGATCCAGCATCAGCAGGCCTACCTGCTGATGCACGGGCACTAATATGCTTGAAACTTGACTATTGTAACTCCCTGCTTTGCGGCACCTCTGAAAAAAACCTCTGCCAGCTACAAACAACCCAGAACAACACGCTCAGAGAAGCTCTTGACATTGGCAAATGGGACAATAAGTAGCCCACTGGCTCCCATTCAAGGACAGAATTAACTTCAAAATTCTGTCCCTCACCCACGACTGTCTCTCGAATGACGCTCCAGGTTACCTAGCTGATCATTTTAAAAAACATGCCTCAGAAAGACCTACAAGAGTCGCCTACAGTCACCACCTTGTCACACCAAGGTTCAAGCGCTCTAAAGCAGGGGGTTCAAGCTTCCCAGTCTGGGCACCCTCTCTATGGAACACACTACCCCCACACCTGCAAGGAGAACCTTCCTACAATGTCTTTAGAAAGCACCTCAAAACTCTTCTGTTCAATTTATATTCCTCCCCCATGCCCTACGTTCACTGATCTATGCCTGTCTCTCTGTAGCTAGTGCCTAGATGGCCATGGGCTTTGCACGCTGTGCTAAATGTACAAATAATAAATAAATAAAGCATGGACACTCCAACTACACAAGAAGAAGAGTCATTCACAGTACAGCTTCCCCTTTATCCTGGTAACAAGATTTGTATCTGGAATTTCACAAGATCTTTGAAAAAAAAGCCAGTTTCTCTAGACCTTCACTGTAATATATTTGCACTCCAACAGTGGTGAAGGTAGCACTAGACATCTGCCAGCACAAGACTGGCGCTCCTCTCGCAGGAGAAGAGAGGGAGGCCAGCTGATGGGAAGTATTCAGCAGCTGTTTATTACATTTTTCTCTTCCTACTGCCTATATAGAAAACTTATGAGTGAGCCATAGGAGTTGCGCCAAGTGGTTGTAGCAGGAGAGACCAGGACACTGTATAAGATATGTTGTTGTAGTGTTTTTGTTCTTTGGTTTTATGTTTATTTGGATTTTAGTTGAAAGGGGACAGTTTGCCACTATCAGGGATATTAATGGAAGAGTACAGACCAAACAAGATGTGTTTAATTCTCAAATGTTCGAAGGTGGCATTAGGGGCAGTCAAAGCACTGCGTCTGGCAATATGTGATATGATGAAATGAGACGGATGGGGCAAGAAAGGGTCAATGACACATGTTATGTGTGCTCTCTCATTCCATAAGTCACATGGGCGCCCAAGCTCTTTCTCCCTCAAGAAGTGTCAGCAGGAGAGGGGGAGGGTTTGATGCACTTGCCACTGTGTAAAACAAAGAGCTTGTTTCAGGGACACTCGGTTATCATCCAGTGGATAGATGAGCGGGAGGAAGTATATGCAGACAATTATATGAAACTCACGAGAATGGCAAAAAAAGAGGCCACCAAACACACTATATTAGAATATGTGACAGAAGGGGCAAGTAGGGGGGAGCAACTGTTCACAAAGCACAGCAGATTAAAGTGTCACAATGAGACAGGACACAGCATACAGTGGTGTTATACAAGACCATTAATGCGAATAGAATAGTCTTTCTTCCATGGCGGGGCATGGGAGGGGGTAATGTTGCAATGTAGGGCAGACGTACCGGTAGGATTCAGAGAAGATGTAGCGAGTAAAATGAATACCAGCTGTTTCACAGTTTGGAACAAACATGTTCATGCTCTAACATGGATGGATGGATAGATGAGAAAAAACAACCTTTGCACATAAAGGAACTTGCATGCTTTTCTTTGTGTTACAGATCCACAGGCTTGATATATTTGGGGACAAATACTGTATGCACCAAGGTGATGATTATCCCAGTGCTGCGGAGCGGGGCTGCAGTTATTATGGATTGATGATGGGCTTGTGGGACCCAGGCATATGCCCAGCTCCCTGCAGATTGGGGAGGTACATGTTCCCTCATCACACTGCACAGCTCAGCCCTGGTGGTGCCCCATTCAGAGCTCATTCCATTAAACAATTACCCTGCACTATTGACTAAAGATTTACACACCAATAAAGCATTGAGCTTGGGGGTGCATTCTATGACCAGCCGATCCTTGAACATCAAAACAATTTGAAGGGACAACAATGAATGGTCGCAAAAATCATCAGACAGACTGGCTGCTATTCCACTGCAGTATAGACTGTTTAATAAAAAATCAAACTTTTTTGCTTCCCTATTGCTTCCAGGTGTCCAAACGGCAACCAACGCGAAATAGCTGCAAATCACCCAGTATGAAGTACCACAATTGACGAACTCAACAGAGAAAGGAATAAACGCTGTGAGGGTAGAGCTGAGGGCAGTTAGATTAGTTACCCTCCAGAACAGGTACATTTTGGACTTGTTAACAACAATGGAGGGGGTCGTAATGTAAGAAGACCGGGAGCATCGGCGTAATTTGACGCAGGTGATTGAGGAACTGCACACGCTACATGAGACTATGGGCCTCATTCCAAGATTGGAGGTAGCGATGGCGCAATTTGCGCCATGGCTGCCTCCAATACCGGGTCCGGCACCGGTCTGGTTCAATGGGGACTTATCGGTGCATTCCGACCCTGGAGGCACCGGTAAGACCCCATTGAACCAACCATTCCAGCCCCCATAGGGCTCAATGGGAATGGGGAAGGTGCTAATTACGGGCCTGCTATTGCAGGCCCGTAATTAGCGCCCTGGTCCCCTAACGGGACCCGTAAGGGACGTGTGGTCCGACCACATGTCCCTTGCGGTTCCCGCTAAGGGACCTCGGAATTGGGCGGTAAGAGATTACCGCCACCGGTCTCCTTACCGGTGCCCGTATCCCTTACCGCCCAACTTGTAATGACCCCCTATGATGGGGAAACGAGCGCAGTAACATCTGACAACTGGCTTGATAGTTTATTTGCCTGGCTTCCCATGTGGTTGACAAACATTTTTAAGATAACTGTCCCAGTACTCGTTCTGGTACTCATCACCTTTTGTGCATGTCAATTAGGATTAAGGATTTGGAGGGAAAAAGTTGAAAGGTGGAAATATATGATTCCCCTGAAAGTTGACCCGGTGGGAAAATGATACCATGTGTATGACACACACAAACAGAAATGCATGAATATGGTCCATCAGGAATGCTACACTTGGATATAGACAAGTATGAGGCTTTTGGATAGATTGTTCAACCGATGGGGAAGTGTGCATCATAATGGGGTGCTCGCTGGGGATGTTTGAGACTCAAAGGGAGAATTTGCATAGGGTAACAAGGGTATGGATGCCAAAGGAAATGAGCAAAGAGCTGCTGGCCCAAAATATGTCAATCGTTAGATCGATCAAAGGGGGGAATGTTGCAATGGTACAGATCCAGGGCTGCCATGGGGCGCGCATGTACCAGTTGCGCAAGTAACGTGGCAAAGTCAAGAATAGATGGGGGCCTCATTGAACGTGGCACTGCTTGCATAAGGTGACATCAAAGCAGGCGCAGCGTGAGAAGTCACATGGTGAAACTTAATGAGCGCTGGGTGCTTTGGGCATAGTGGGGGTAGTTGTATAGAGGGGGCATCTGGTAGGGGTGCAATATGCTGTCGGGGGCATATGTAGGGGGGCTTTTGAGCAATATGTGAACCAATGAGAAGCTATTTTGTCTGTAGGCCCACGTTAGGGAAGCATTTCTTGCAGAAAGCTCATAGGAAAAGAGCTGCAGGCTTTTGTGTGACAAGCAGTATGTATTTCTTGAGCACTCAGTAGAAACAGGTTGCTGAAACATTGCATGGCTGAAGTTTCCAAGGAGAACGCCTCCACAGCAAACTCATGGTAAAAGATACTTTTGAGGCCAATGAACTAGGTACCTGGGTGCACAAGGAGAATTGGTAGAGAAAGAGAAATTAAATACCATTAATTAAACTTCAGCAACTGTCTGGTATAGTTTTTTCAGACTACACTTGGCAGCAAGGCGTGAGAAGGGAGCTGGGAGGTCAGAGAGTTGGGGTAGGGGCTATGGGACGAGGAGCCAATCAGCGGGCAGAGGTTTCGGTGTCCCTAGGGTGCAACATTGTACAGTGTCCTTGGTGATGTCTGCAGGGCACACCAATGGTCCAACTCAGTGTGAATGCCTTGTCCCTTGCCATCTCAAGCCATGTTGTACATTGAGCATTGCCAACCAATGGCAAACAAGTGTTTTTGACTGATCAGCACAATCACGTCATTGTGGGGCGGTGTAGGAAGGTTTGTGACTTCACAAGGGGTGTTCATATAATTGTGACCAACATGAGTATTGTCCAATTAGGGTTACTCAACATATATTTGAATTTAGGGAACTGATGTAGTCCCACCAATCGGCTCCTGTGACCTGCCTTAAAAATGTAACTAAAATGTTGTAGGGTAATATGGAAGAGTGTAGATATAATATGCAGTGTATTTTAACGTAATTTATGTTAGTAGATAAAAAACATGTTGTCAAGTTTCTTGCTGCTATAAAATGTATAAATGTATAACATGTTCAGCCGCAGTGGCGACAGCTCACTTCATTCAGTTCGGTTACACAGGGCTGACGAAACTCACTTCCCAGCTGTTTGGGTCCAATACATTTGTGTTACTTCTTGCTTGGTGTATGCTTTTGGACTACTTTAATTACCTGGAGTTACTTTTTCATGGAGGTTTCCTAGTATAGCACCCTGAGGTAAATGCTTGATGTGCTAATAGCAATTGAAAAAATAAAATAGGATTGCAATTGAAATGGAAGGCAGGGCTCCACTCGGAGCCCCTCTTCCATTTCCATGGCTTCAACAGGAAGCTAAGTGGACAGTGCAGCCCTGGGCAGAGGAGCCCTTACGAGGTGAGGAGAGGTGGAGCGGAGTTGAGGGGCTGGATTTGGGGGCAGAAGGCAGGGGAGGAGAGAAAACAGCAGCGCCCGGTGCTGCAACTACTCGGGTTGCTCCGAACCTTGGCTTGCATCGTTAGATTCAGTATGGTTTTGGACCAACCTGATTGGCTGCTGCACCCACAAACGGCACTACACAATAGTCATATCCTCTCTGTAGATTCTTCATCATTCATTGAACATATTCTATCCAGTGGTAGGCTACAGCAAGGTGATCTGTCCCTCATTAGACGATAGGAAGCAGAGACTAGTTATGTGTGTGGCAAATTAGCCCAAAATGCAAGCCTTTAGCTCCAAAAAATTGTCTTTCTCTTACAAGGTAGTGCTATTTTACACATAGCTTCTTCAAGCCAAGCTGAGAATAACCTTGTTGCTCCTGCGCCCTGACACCCTTTGGTCTGGTGTGCATTACAAATGAATAAAACAAACAAACAAACTATTCTCAAGAGTGCAGACAGCTGCCTACCTGTTTCACCCTTATAAGGGGTCATCAGTGCTGTCTAATCTGGCAGCTTTGTGGTTGGATAATTGGGGCATGTGTAGAAAAGACCAGTAAAATTGCGGTGGGTTTAAAAAGGCTTGAACAAAAATCCTATGTGACTTGGCTGAAGTGGCTCATTCTTCTTTTACATTTCATGTGGAAGGTTTTGTTCAGGCCTTTTTGAACACACAATAATTTTGCTGGTGTTTGCCAGACAGAAATAAAAGTGTGCAGAGCACACAATACAGCTGTTGGTTGGGTCACCTCATGTCAGCTTCAGTTGAAAGGGCACAAGTCATCGAGTGTCTGTATAACTTGAGGGAACTCATTAATATAAGCGGTACCCACAGTAAACTCCTCTGCAGGTAGTGTGCCGCTACATCCTCTAGTCTAAAGATAGGGGATAGCCTGGAAAGGCACTTGAAACAATGATAAATACCACAGACCTAATGATTAGTGTGCATTCTCATCAGAATTCCTGCAGTACTTAAAGGAGTTATACAGGGTGAGTGAAGTCTGAGAGGAGAACATCATCTCTGAAGGTGGCAGTGCATTGTTTCTGGGATACTGTTAAAAGAGTCAGATAGAGTTTACGGACCACTTCCCAACAGAAAATCAAAACGATAAATACAATTATCACCCTGCAGGTGGGAGCCGGACAATCAGGAGGCTGCAAACGCGGGCTGATACGCTGATACTCCCGATCTAGCCTGCGTTCCAAGCTGCCTGATGGACGCCTCCGCAGAATGCCATCTCTCCCCACCCTCCATTATTTTATTATTTTAATCCCAATCTCCCTCTGAAACCCCACTTACCTGATTGTGGCGGTAGCGCTGCCCTCCACTGCAGGTCCCCTGCCTTTTCCTTTTCCGGCCGCCATGTTAATGAAAGAGGGGTCAGTAGTGTGAGGCTCACAACTGAGTTTAGTTTTCTCAAGATTTGACATTTTATTTTAAACAAGACCAATAAATAAAACCTAACTAAACCTACTCTACCAAGGGATTCCCTACCTAGTCTGGGATCTAAGGGACACCTCCAAGCATACACAAAACTAACCCTCACACTAAACAACAAAACATTCAACATAAAGCATAAACAACATAAATACAAGTTTACCAAATAGGCAATCTCTTGGCTGACTTCTGGGGAAGAGTCTTAAAAAGAAAAATGGGGAGACTCATTAATATACCAATTGAATGTGGCATCACCAGAAATGTGCATGTCAAGGTTGCACTTTGAAAAAAATGGGGGGTCTCTGTCCAACTGCCTGTACCCTCAACTTGAGCCCTATGGGCAGATTCGTCTCCCCAGAAATGTTGTGTGGGAGCGAGGGGCCATCAGGCCCTTCGCGTCCTCTACTTCTCAGTACAAGACTCGGAACAAGTGCCTCCAGTAGTGGGTTCACCCCTTGCCCGTATGCGATGTTAACCTTGGTTGACTTTCGCGTAGATGGGACCACTGGGCAGGACACGGGGCATCCATTTTTGTACCCCCTTTCAATTCCATCTTGGTGACTAGGCCTCACTGCGATAGTACAAAAACGCTTCTCTTCCCTTTTCTCGCAGCAGCCTGGCCAGGCGCGCAGAGCACAGGGGGCCCCACCCCCATTCTCACTCTGAACTGGAAAACTTTGCAGGTCCATTCCCACGCTGAAGCCGGAGATGCTCGCAACACAATAATAAATGTAACACATCTCTTTTCCTCTGAGATCACTGTCCTGCATGTGAACAAGCATGAGCTAAGCACATAGCTCGTCCATCTCCACAAACATGTCGTTGCTCCTCCCCCACTCTTGCCAGTGGAAACTTACTGCCATTGTGACCCTGTGTCCCTACAAGATATTCCTTTCATGTTCCAGACCACTGACCATGCCATGATGCCCACCCAGCAGATCCCCAACTAACATTATACCCCTGCTGCAATATATCGTTGCTAACCACTAACAAATACCACATACCAGAGATTCTTATGTGCACGGACCCTAACTTCAACCAGTGTATTATAGCGGTCAAGACCCTTAACCTAAGACTTGTATAATCCTATGCTATTGATAGTATAGATATATGTGTGACTTTTATAGAGACATGATAAACTACTGAAGGTCTTTTGAACAATTATTATTTAGTGCATGCATTTTTTGAGAATAAAGAGAAAAGGAGAAAACGCAGGAAGAGGTAAGCGGAACACCGAAGGGTGAGTGCACAACGACCACAGCTGAGAATGACACAACCAAAATATAACCCTTAATGACAAGGCCAGCAGTAGGATACAGCGAGCCTCTGAACATTCTGCCTCGCCCCACCCCCACTCCCTCTAATGAAGCAATAGCCACCGTACCACCGCCATATGACAAAGGAGGCCTGTATGGCCCAACGAGCGCGCCCCCAGTAAATTTAGCGCGATTAACTAGAGACTTAGGCCGCCAGCTAGCGCATGCACATATGGAAATGACACGGCTGAGAGCATTGTGTGATAGGGGCCAAATGCTACCGGGAGGAGGCGAAGTACCA
The DNA here is from genome assembly GCF_040938575.1 of Ambystoma mexicanum. Taxonomy (NCBI): domain Eukaryota; kingdom Metazoa; phylum Chordata; class Amphibia; order Caudata; family Ambystomatidae; genus Ambystoma; species Ambystoma mexicanum. Next base: position 105,241,757 of record NC_090938.1, on the reverse strand, counting down.
CCCTTGACTATGGAAGGTCTCACACCCCCGCTAAGTGCAACAGGGGAGTTAGCTCCAATCACACCAGAAGCAGCGCAGTCGGTATTGTCCCAGGGAACACCCACATCACAAGGGCGAGAAAAAGAATGGCGATCAGGAGAGTTCCTGTTCCATCTGAACGATAAACCAGTGAGAATTATACGCCCAGCCACTCCAGAAAGCCAGCACGGAGAAGGACAAGAGAAGGATGGTGAGCAAGAAGAGGAAGTAGAGGAGGTGTGGAGTGAAATAGATGATTATGAGGAAGGAGTGGGAGCTGTAGGATCCCCACTGCCACATCATTTGGATGACATGGATCCACGATCAACCCCACGATGGCAGGGTAGATTAAGGCAGCGAGTAGGGAACATGTTGTGAGTAAGATAAAGAAAGGGACGGTAAGTAAGACAGGGAAGAAACAGAAGTTGCAGATGCCGCTGATACATAAGGGAGCAGGTAGGCCACACTACATTCTGTGGGCCCAAATGGACAAAAACAACCTGTTGGAGCTCTTCCCCCCCTATGGGAGGGGCAGGGAAATCGATACATGCATTTGAGAAAAACACAGGAGTTCCATTAGCGATAGTGATGTAAAGAGTTTGCGAGTGTCCGCTGTTGGTGATCATGCAGACGCTGTGTGGGAAAAAGCAGGGTTCCCAGGAGTGACAATGAGTTGTGACCACCACGATGGATCGCCGTTCAACAATGTTCAAGCTCAAGCATGGGACGCATTGTGGCGCACGTTTCCAGATATTCCAGATTTACATTTAGTGATGCAATGTACAATGGAGGAGAATGAGGATCCTACGCAATTCATACTGCGAGTGCAAGATTTGTGGAGAAGCGAAACTGGCACGGCATGGAATCAATCCACTGCCCTGTTCTACTTTATTATCAAAAAAGGGCTCCCGAAGGAGGTACAGAAGGCCTTGGATAAAATAGCTGGGATAGAAGCCAAGGGTTGGCCAGAAATTCTGAGTATAATTGTACACCACTGTAGGAGGATCAAAGAGAAAGAAAAGGAGATAGCACAAAAAAGGTTGGCAGACGAAGCGAAACTAGTGCAGAACAAATTGGTGAAGGTCACCGCCATAAACGCCAGCGTAACTGCTGATAGAGTGAATGAGGGGGACGAAAGTGTGGGAAACAGACCAGTTGGAATAGCAGCGCTGTGGGCCGCAGGAGAACAAGGACAGTGGAACGGAGAGGAACCACAGAGAGGACCGCAGTGGCAAGAACGACCAAGCAGAGGAAGAGGTGGGTACCGTGGCCAGAGAAGGGGGTTTGGAGGTATGGGAAACAGAGGTTTTGGTGGGCAAGGGATGAGTGGGGGACAGCAAGGGTCATGTTGGAATTGTGGAACATAGGGACACCATTCAAGAGATTGCAGAATGAGGCCGTCAGGGTACTTTCAAGGGCAACCACCCATGGACAACGTACAGGCATGGGGCTGCCCACACCCAGGTAGTCCCTATGGACACTGGGAAACAAATGATATGAGCATCACAGTCTCCCACAGGGGTACTGCGAAAGCCCAGCATTTTTAACAGGGTACTACGTGAAGATATTGGGAACATAAATGTAGAGAGCACCATTATACAATACGTAGACGTTCTACTCGTCTGCAGAAAAACAGAGGAAAAGTGCAGGGAAGACTCCATAACACTACTAAACGTGTTAGCTGCAAAAGGGTACAAGGTGAATAAAGGTAAATTACAATACTGCCTTGCCGAAGTTGTATACCTCGGACAGTTGATATCGAAAGACGGGAAACGAATACTCCCAGACAGAGCAGCTGCTATACGTAACATAATCATACCAAAAACAGTGAAGGACATGCAAACATTTCTTGGCATATGTAACTATTGCCGAGCATGGATCCTTGATTACGCAGCATACACACGTCCATTACTGCAAGCACTAAAAGAAGCGCAGAAGAACAGAGCCCCAATAAAATGGACACATAACATGATGACCCAGTACTTTAGGCTAAAAGATCTCATTGCAGATGCTCCAGACCTCGAGAAACCCAGATCATGAGAGGGAATTTTTCTTATTCTCACACTGCAATGGAACACTGATGACAGCAGTACTGACACAAAAACATCATTAGGCCACAGACCATTGGCCTATTACAGTGGAACACTAGACGCAGTGATGCAAGGTCCCTTCTCGTGCGAACAGGCCCTCGCAGCTGGGGCCTTCGCCATTGAAAAGAGTGCCACAATTTTGATGGGATGTTCAGTAACACTATATGCCGAGCATTCATTATTTGCAATTTTCGAGTGGTCAAAATCGACACTGACAACACAAAGAGCAACAGCATATGAAATAATAATTTCTAGCCCTAATGTACATGTAGTTAGGTGTAAAACGGTAAACCCAGCAACGTTCATAACAGAGCCATGCACAATGGAGGACATGCAGGAACATGACTGTGCAACGTATGAGGGGGATGGTGATGATATTCCCAAAGCAAGTGAAAACGCCCTGAAGGAAGGAGAAATATACTTCATCGATGGCTCAGCATCAATAAATCCGGAAACAGGGGAAAAACATGTAGGGATGGCAGTAGTACGAATGGAAGAAGATAGCTATGAAACAATCGTCCAAAAGCGCCCCCCGTCCCATTACTCTGCACAAGCAGCGGAACTAACTGCATTAATTGAAGCATTACGCACAGCCAAAGGATGCACAGTGACAATATATTCAGATTCAGCATATGCAACTACCACTGTTCATTCAGGACTATCGCATTGGCATAGAAGAGCGTTCAGATGAGCAGATGGCTCGCCAGTACAGCACGCCGCACTATTGAATGAATTGATAGATGCATTGGCGGAGCCATTGGTAGTGGCAGTGGTGAGATGCCAGGCCCATATCAACAACACAGATGCAATCTCATTGGGAAACGCGGCAGCTGACTCAGCAGCGAAGGAGGCCTCGTATTTCAATACAACACCAGCAACAGAATGCATTGTAAAAGGAGCTACAACCGAACCACTAGAAGGAGGTTATAGTAACACACCCATAGCACAGCTAATAGAGCTACAAAGGAGAGCACCACCGGAGGAGCAAGAGTTCTAGAGCAAGTGGGGGTACAAACAATCAGCCACAGACCTCATATGGAGACAGGAGACAACAGGAAAAGTAGTAATGCCGGTAGAATTACTAGACGTAGCATTCCAACAGCTGCACTTCCCAGCCGATGTGGCAAAACAACACATTGCAGCAGACATTCAGGAACATTGGTTTGTCCCTAACCTACAGGAGCATTTCTCAAAGTTTGTCATAGAGTGTACGACATGTCAAACATACAATTCAGGGATGACACTGAGGACATTGCGAGGTACTTTGCCACAACCAGTAGGGCCATTTAGAGAACTCCATATTGACTATGCCGACATGGGGGAGAGATGTAATGGAGCAAGATATCTAATTGTGGTGGTGTGTCCCCGCTCAAGGTGGGTGGAGGCGGGTACATGTCCCCACCCAGATGCAAAGTGTGCAGCGAAGTTTCTAGTACGAGAAGTGTTTTCCCGGTGGGGAATATGTGATGTGATATGATCAGACAATGGCACACACTTTGTGAATGACCTCTTCAAGGAAGTGACGACACTCTTAGGGGTAAAGCACAAACTGTGTTCCATTTATCATCCGATGGCCAATGGAGTGGTGGAGAAGATCAACGGCCTGCTCAAGGGCAAATTATTAAAGTTGTACAACACACTAAAAAAACTGGGTATATTGCCTGCCCGTAGCACTGTTTCAACTCAGAACACAACCATGCAAGGACCGCCATCTGAGCCCCCATGAAATTGTGACTGGGCGGCGAATACACACACCGCTCTCCCTGATTAGAAGAGCGTCAGATGCACACAGGGCTGCCACAGTGCTGGGGGAAGAATTCAGGGAATATTTAACTCAGCTGACACGCGCAGTTCGCAGCATAGCGCACCAAATAGCACCACCATTCACTGAAAATATGGCAACTGATACTACCACACCAGCTACAGACAGCCCCAGTGGGCCACTGATGCCAGGGTCACTGGTGTATGTCCGAAGCTTTGTGAGGAGATGGAATTCACCTAGGTTTCATGGCCCCTACAAGGTCATATATAGTACACCGACTGCAGTCAAAGTAAAGGGACTGAAATATTGGGTGCCCCTCTCAGATGTGAGGAGGGCACGCGATAGTACACTCCCTCAGATCGAACAGGAATATGCAACTGGTACTACAAATGATATTGAGAAACAATGAGAATGTGATTTAATGAAACATGAAGGGACGTTATGCCCTCTGGTTTACTCTGCCATATGTTCGTATCAATTTCCTTTCACTGTCCTATATATATATATATATATATATATATATATATATATATATATATATATATATATCTCTCTCTCTCTCTCTCTCTTCTCCCCCCCCCCCCTCTCGATAGAAATGCCTAGAACAGAGAACGTAATTGGAACACAGGGCTAAGAAATGCATATAAAAATGAAATCACAAAATGGAAATAATGAGTACATATGAAATGTAAATATATAAATAAATGTATGTATTATGGTGACTTAACAATTTTGTATCGCCCCTCCAGGTGACAAATGGCCCAACGAAGTACAATTGCGGCGAATGCAATTATGTTAGATAGTGATAGGGATGCCATCAGGGCAAAAATGTTTAGCAATGTTGAATGTGTTTTCAAATGTGCTGCAATCTTGTTTCAGTGATGCTATTTTTGATGGCCTGGTTCTGTACTCTCTTATCTCTGGTTAATGATTTGTACAAAGGGGGGAGCGGGATTAATATGATACGAGAAGGTTCCACCCTAATATGGACTGGAGTAAAGACAATGTGGGGAGAAACTTATAACATTGGCATTAACGGTACAAATGTAACGCAATCTTCAGAACACGCCATTGCAGGTCCAACAATTGTCTCATTGTTACATCCTGGCATAAATATGAGCAATGATTATGAATCAAATGAATATGATGGCAACTATTATTGGCCGAAAGACTTAGCTAATACAAGTGCATATACACAGGCAGCTATAGAACCTACCTCGTATTACGCTGCTACCACTAGTGAAGATGTACATGCCATGTTTAACAGCAATGACACAACATGGGCTGGAATGTTTCTAATACATTACCAAAGAGTGAGAAGCAACAAGGAGGGAAGGAGAAGGAAAAGGGGGACGGGAGGGAAAAGATATGACATTTATCATGACCTGGGGTTAGATGAAATAGAAGACCCCCGCCACCCTGACCAATCTAACAAATGGTACTCGGACATGAGTACTACGGCAAAGCAAGCAACAAATGAAAGCTGCTATGTCTGCTCACTCATTCCTCATGCATCAGGGACACCAAAAATGTTGATACCGCAGGAAGTGCCCTTGTCGGAGGCTTAGTGTTTAGTTCATTTGGTTCTGTGTAGAATAAAAAGCACCGTCCAGGCACACACCGTTAGCTTAGAAAGAATGGGGAGTGAAAGAACATACACAAGTTGGCGTCAAGGAGTGATCTGCCGCAAAGAGCCATTCCTTGTCATATAGGGGACGAGGTATGCTGATAACAAATGGTACGATGAAACTATTGATTGCAGAGGGGGCTGGCCGAAGACGCATTCCAACGGATAAAAGGAGTGTGCACGCCTGTCTGGTTACAGCTTGTTGCTAAGCTAACATGGATTACAGCGCTGGAGAAGCCCATAAAAACGCAAAAAGAAATACCGCACAAACTATGCTTCCATGGAGAAGGGAAGGTGAACATGGGGGAATCAAGAAAATGCAACAAGACAGTAATAATACCAGACATGAAAAAAGGCACTGCAGCCCTCATGGACATGTACTGGTTTTGCGGCAAGCAAGCATACCTGCATCTACCCGCATCCTGGAAGGGTACTTGCGCCTTAGCCACTCTCCATACAGCACTGATGGTAATACCAGAAAGCCATATCCAAGGGGCAGTAGAGAATTCGGCTGGCAGATCGGCAGAAGGAGATTCGGCTGACAAATCGGCAGCAGGGCAATCGGCTGGTGCATCGACAGCGCCCCAACGAGAAAACACAGAACTTCCAGCTTATGAACTATTGTCAGAATACGAGCTGAAAACAAGGTTGTCACGAAGCAAAAGATCATCCAACTACATTTCGTCCGAATCATCAAGTCTCCTTGCTGAGATCCTGCAAAAATACAAGCTGTTCCCATCTGCAGAGACATTTTTTGCATCGCTCCTAACACCAGGGCTCCAAGCGCGAGCAAACGCCAAATGGTTGCAAATAGTACGCTGGGAGCTCATCCAACTGGCCAACGACACTGAAGAAGGATTCAACGTTATAAAAATAGAGCTCCGCGCCCTACGCCTAATGACAATGCAAAACAGATATGTTCTAGATCTCCTCAAGGCGATGGACGGTGGTGTTTGCCGAAAAATTCGTGGGGCCTGTTGCACATTCGTGCCATCCGAAGATGCAGATAATGGGACACTCTCACATGTGATAACAGCAGTTCACAATCTAGGAGAGAAGATGAGAACAGAGGGCGGAGCGGAAGAAAGTACATGGTTTGACAATTTGTTCAGCTGGATACTATCATGGGTAAATGTGATGATGAAAATACTAGTTCCTATCATCGTCTTTGTGTTACCATTCTTCTGCGTGTGCCAACTGGGACTCCGGTGTTGTGCAAAAAGTATGCCTACTTTGACTATGATGATGGTAACAATGGGCCGACCGACAACGGTAGCAATCATGATAGACGCCTAAATACAAACAGGGGAATATAACCCTCCAAAGTACAGGGTGACTGCCAGCTACAGGCAATATGGGTACAGGGTCGATAATTTATGCCACACCACAATAAAGGAACCAACAGAATTGCAATGGTATAACGAGGTATGGGTAGACTTAGACGGGGATGGTGGGATATACCTAACATGCACTCCAGACTAATATGCAAGAAGAGGGAATTGTTTGAGAAGTGTATGCAGAGCATGGATGCCAATAAAGGGTACCCCAGCCTGGGAAGAAGTCATGGCTGAAGCTGAGTACTACTGAAGGGAGAATGAAAAGAATAAAGTGTTATAATTCGTTACTTTAGATGTAACGAAAGGGGGAAATATGTGGGAGCGATGGGCCATCAGGCCTCTCGTGTCCTCTACTTCTCAGTACAAGAGTCGGACCAAGTGCCTTCGGTAATGGGTTCGCCCCTTGCCCTTATGCGATGTTAACCTTGGTTGACTTTCGCGTAGATGGGACCACTGAGCAGGACACGGGGCATCCATTTTTGTACCCCCTTTCGACTCCATCTTGGTGACTAGGCCTCACTGTGATAGTACAAAAACACTTCTCTTCCCTTTTCTCGCAGCAGCCCGGCCAGGCGCGCAGGGCACAGGGGCCCCCACCCCCGTTCTCACTCTGACTGAAAACTTTGCAGGTCCATTCCCACGCTGAAGCCGAGATGCTCGCAACACAATAATAAATGTAACGCATCACTCTTCCTCTGAGATCACTGTCCTGCATGTGAACAAGCATGAGCTAAGCACATAGCTCGTCCATCTCCACAAACATGTTGTTGCCCCTCCCGCACCCTCGCCAGTGGAAACTTACTGCCATTGTGACCCCGTGTCTGTGCAAGATATTCCTTTCATGTGCCAGACCACTGACCATGCCATGATGCCCTCCCAGCAGATCCCCAACTAACATTAGAACCTTGCTGCAATATATCGTTGCCTACCACTAACAAATGCCATATACCAGAGATTCTTATGTGCACAGACCCTAACTTCAACCAGTGTATTAATAGCGGTCAAGACCCTTAACCTAAGACTTTTATAGTCCTATGTTATTAATAGTATGGATATATGTGTGACTTTTATAGAGACATGATAAACTACTGAAGGTCTTTTGAACAATTATTATTTAGTGCATGCATTTTTTTGAGAATATATTATGTTAGCTTAGATAGTGACCATCCTACCTCCGAGCGACCTGACCTTCACCCATGCGGAGCACAGATGACTGACGTCAATCCTCCCGCCAACCAAGCGACCAACCCGGATGAAGAGATGCCATCCCACCTGAGACATCGAATGAACTGACCAATCCGGGATCAACGTTGTATCCTATGTTAGTTGCGTCATTTACCCTATAAAACGTAATGTAATGATAACTCGTGCAGAGCGCTCTCCGATATCTCTTGAATACTATTCACCAGAGATAAAACCTTTTCCTGAACTCTCGCAGCCTGCTCTCTTTGCCTTATTCCCCGTCAGGGATGTGTTGTTTTCATTTTTTTGCACATCAAAGATGGGAGGGGCACAAACAATGTCCAAAGTCAATTCCTCCCAAGGAAAAATAAATCTTAAATCAATTTCTTAACAAGTTCCAAAGAAACAAAAAGTCACTCAAACAAAAATGCACAGGTAAAAGTTTCTTCTTCGTTGGATGCAATTTGTCAGGATGCTTCCCTTAAGGGAGTTGCTCTCTCTTTGGCAACTTCCTCCTGCCAATGTCGTGTGAGAGCAAGCTTCTTTGCCTCATGGACTGCTTCTACGTCAACTTCCTCAACATGAACATGTTCGTACAAAATTGTAGACAACTACAGTCTGCTACTTCTGCTGCAAATGGATATTGCTGAAATAAGTTAGGCAACTTCAACAAGACTCTTTGACCTCTACAGGTTGGCATGGCACTCTTCTACCCACTTTTACAAGAAAGGGCAGCCTCTTTGCCACTCCTCTAAGTCTTGTAGCTACCAAAGAATCTGAAGCTACCACCAAATCTGGCTTTGCTTCTAACTGCCACAGTTTCAGATTCTTGATTAGCTATTGTTACAAGCACCTCGCTCCCTTCCCCAGCTTCACATGCACCATCTCGTCTCCAGGGCTTACCCCAAAGCTGCAATGCCACTCTCCTAGTCTTATGTACCTTTGTGACCCTTCTATCAGACGACTCTGGGATTGTATCAGCTCCAACAACTTCAAGACAACGAGGTTTAGTTCTTAATTGGGCTGGTTTCCTCTTTGGAAGGTTCTGTCTATTGGGTTGGTTACTTCGTGTGCTACTTGTATGTTATATAATTTCTGAAACTATTAAATGTGTGTTTTGAATGTTACAAGAGTCAGGATTCACTTCAAAATCAGATTTAGGCATACACGACTCCTCTTTGATGTAAACTCCAATTTGCTACTTTTGTGCATTTTAATTGAGACAGCATTCGTCTTTGACAACGATCGGGAAACACAACATTTCGTACGCGGCCTCTTTGGAGTAAAATATTCTTGTAACTCTTTGGGAAAGTCTGCCACAACTTGTTAAATCATTACTGCTACCGTTCTCCCAATAGGAGACACGCAACCTCTCTGGTTAATGATTTTTAATATTTATTTTTTATTTATTGTGCAATAGTTAATTACAAACTTTCAGCACATCAAAATACAAAATACACACAATATAAAACCACACATACATTTTTAATATAACAATGGGAAAAGAAAGACTTTCTTCACACACAAGCACTTTAGCTACAGCAAAATAGGCGTGCAATACAATTCCCTTTGTTCTACAAGCATTTCCATAACTACGAAACAATTTCACTGTTTTATCTTCTTCACGAGTGAGTTGCAGCTGATTACAGTTACTGGCAAGGAGTTTCCGCTGCTTTGGAGTACGGCACTTCATTCACTGGCTCCTGAGTTACAGCACTTTCTCTGCTACCACTACTGCTACTACAGGCACTCTCTGACCCACACCCCTCTTCAGCATGTGTGTCTCGGATCTGGCCTTGTTAATGGAGAGTCTTCCGTTCTCCAGATTCCCTTGGCTTGCTCTGCACACGGGCCTTGGGTAAAACACAGGACTTCAGCTCTGCATTCAATTAGGCACACCTGGAAAGACTGCCAGCTTCTCCCAGTCTCTTCCAATGCTGCCACAGCCGAACAGGGTCTGTGAGCACAGGACCAACTCAAAACCTACAAGTGAAATCTTCTCTTCATTTGCTCTGGCGTCCCTCCTGTGGTCACACTTCCTCCTAAACTGCCAGCCTCCTGCCCTGCTTCTTCTTCTGCTGTTGCTGCCGACCTTCCAGCTCCTGTTGCAGTTGCAGCTTCTTTCTACTGCCCCTTCCTTTTGCAACCCTTTATGCCTCTCAGGTGAGGCTTCCAGTGCAGGCCCTTAGAGTTAATTGCCTGACCCTGCCAAAGGCAGTTAGACCTGCCTGTCCTTCACCTCTACATTCCTCCTGAGCCCTCTTCTTTGTCAAAGTCCCTGGGGGATTCTTGGACATGTAATCCTTTTTAAGAAAATGTGTTTTTTCTTCTTCCTTTTTATTTCTAACAGGGTTTTTACTCTCCCTGGTGTTATTAACAGGAGAATTGTAGGGTTTAACCCTTTTAGAGACAGATGGTACAGAAAAGGCTACACGTCCATCATTCCTTTTGGCATACGTTTGGCATTGGGGAGGACATATGATTTTAGGGTTGCAAAAGACCTGTTCTTTAAATACAGTACTTTGTTGAGTTATACCCTGGGAGTTTACTCTTCCATCTATAGTAGGAGGTTGAGATATATTAAAATGACAATAGGCCAATACCTCCTTGAACCCAGTGGCTCCGGAAGAAATACTGTGCCTCACCCTGTGAAATCACTCCACTGCCCTGGGCCTTGTCCCCACCCAGGTGATCCTTCTGCAGTACACAGCCCCCAGGATTTGGATTAGTAAGCGTATGCCCTCTCCTGGCCACCTGGGAGGAGACTTTAGACAGGGATTTAGAGGTGGATCCGAAGGATTCTCCAAAGGCTCCGTACAGAGTCTTGCCTTCTACTAGAATGGTGGCCATCTTGGCAAAGCGATGTCCCATTCAATTAATGAAAATGCTTTTTTTGACACCCCCGGTTACTGCCTTGTTAACCCGGCATGCTAATGGCGTTCTTAACCCGTTCCACAGGCCATACCATTCCTCGTTACCCACCCTTGTTTCACTTGGGCGTTAACTCAGGTTACCGGGCTGTTACCACTCGTAGGGCCCATGGAACGGGTTAAGAACGCCATTTTACTGACCCCAGAAAGTCTTTACTTTATGTCACTGTTGCAATGGGATTTGACTAATCTACAGAGGTTGGTCTGCATATCATAGGGACGCTGTCGCTGATACACAGAATGTGTTGATGTGGTGTGATTTAACTTCTGATAACTGCAACGTGTGCACTTTGAATCTCACGGAGTTATCAAGATTTGCCGCAGCGATTTTGTTACTTTTTAGTTGTTAAAGAAACAAAAAGGATTGCCTACCAGCAGCATGAAACAATGTTGCTTCAAGCTGATCTGCAGCATAATAATCACCATGAGATGGGATTAACTTTATGACAAATACGCTGATCTCTTCTGGGAGAGACTGCAGGGGCCTTGTCATTTCTGCAGCAAAGGCTGGAATCGAACAAGCAAGCCGGGGTTAGATACTCATGATTAATTAGCTTAATGGATAATAAATTGCCATCATGAATCTTTTGCCATTGTGTTCGCCTGATTGTTTTAATATTTCACCGAAGGGAGCATGGTGCAACTAACTAAATAAACAGCAGCTTATTTCTCTCCCCACACAGTTGGCTTAATGATGGGAACTTCAGGACACAGAGTCCTCACCCCAGTCTCTGCATCTCCTAAAAGAACCTCTCTGCCCCCTCCCCCCACACCGCCCCCCCTACTCCCATCCCATGCATCTGATGCACGGCCAGAAATAGCTGCCATGAAGGCACTTGTAATGCCTTGGCAGGGAATTGGGGCATGTTATTATGGCTTGTGGGGGGATGGCAGCCTGATGCCCTCATTGCAGTGCCTTAATTTCTGCCCATGGGTTACCTCAGACTTTCACTGACCAATCCTTGGAAAGGCTTGCATGAAGAAAAAGCCCTGAACATGCTCACACAGACCTACCTGATATGTAAGGCCACATGACTGCAAAAACAAAGAAGATTACTTGTGTCAAGTGAGGCACCCATATCAGGTTTTCATAATGTTGTTCATGGTAAGGTTATAAGAATGCTGTGGGGGTTTTGCAACAAAGTTCCTTTCTGGTTCTGGCACTGCCAAGGGGATGACTCAGGTTGCCGGGTGCCACCCCAATCCAGTGGATGTTGGGCCTAGAGGTGGCATGTGGGCGTCACCTGGCCACATTCCCTTGGTCCCTATCATATGACGGGATCTTCGTAATAACCCACTATGGAATATCCTGGGTGGCATTGGCTCTTCCTAACACCTCGGGGGGGGGGGGGCAGCCCTAGCCCTCCCCAGGGCCACTATACTGCAACCCAGGGCAGCCAGAATACCCAGGACCTTCCTCGCTTGAGTGCACCTGAAGCCCTTTCTAGGCAGACCCAAAACTCCAGTAAGAGAAAACATACACTTTCAGTTTCATTCAGATGCTGTTACCAGCATGTATTCTGATACAAGTTATTACAAAAGGCAACACCAACCCCTGGTTAGACACTAGGCCAGAGGGGACCTACATTCGATACAATGAAGATCATTACAAGCATGGTGGTAGCCGTGCCTGTATGGCAGGCACGGCTACTGCCATGCTCGCTACTGGCACCGCCTCCCGCGATTGGGCAATAACCGGCCCATTACGAGATGAGGTGGCGGTAATGCTGGGCTCCCGATCCCCATTCTGCCGGTGAAATCACGAGTTCTGCTCGCAGGTGCCGCACCAACCCGCGAGCAGAACTCGTAATGCGGCGGCCCGGTATGAACGGTGGCGGTGGCGCCACCCTTCTAATGAGGCCTAATATTGGCAATGTGCAGGTATCCAAACATGGGTATCTTGGTGAATGAGCTTGAGAGACACGAGCCTTATACAATGTTGCCGGTTTGCGAGACCCCGTTTGCAGATTCCAATGCGAATGAAGCCAGGAGTCACAAACTTGGTCGAATGTTGAAAATGTGTGGTTTTCTGACTGCAAATCTGTCTGCCCGTGATTCAAAGTTTCCACCTCCTTGTATCCTGGCAAAGCAATGTTACAATTTTTATGCAAACCGACACATAGGAAATAGGAAAACATTTGTTTTACGGCATCATGAGATTTTCATGCTGGCGAAGAACCAATGAATTCGTAAGTAATTAGCTTCCTTTTTACACCAGCAAAAAGTGTGCGGATTAAGTGGGAAATCATTGTAAATGCTGCCTGCCATGCCTACATGCAGGTGGCATTTACTCAGTGCCTAAAGAGAGGCGCAAGGACACTTCCACAATCACTTCACACTTCTCTTTTGTACTACGCAGTGCAAATGACGGCGATTGCTTGTAGTGGGCCTGTTTGTATGTAAGTGCAAATGTAAGTTCGGCAATTTAAGCTAATTATGAAAACGAGCTCCATTATACTCAAGCAGTAAAAGGTATAACACTACAACCCATTAATTTTCGAAAAGCCTCAGCTGCTGCAATGAACCATGGGAGATACACAAAAGAATGGGCTACTGGAGCAAACTGCTCTCCCGCACTTTTTCAATAAACTACTGCACAGTGTTCGACCGAATCAACAAAATGTACTTCTGCGCTGCTTTATACTACTCTTGAAACAAATTTGAAGCGCATCTATCCAGCGGTTTAGGCTCCGCGCCTCTTCAATGACTGCATATTTTTCCCTATGAAAAAACCAGTGCAACATTTAAAAACACAACTTTTTTATGCTTTATAACCTTTAAACCACAGGATAAAATTGTACCAAACATCTGTGGAAAATTTCAGACAGATGCCTCAAATGAGTCAACAGGTATTCGTAATAGAAAGTTCAGAAAGCCAATGGGCCTCATTCTGACCATGCCGGTCCGGAAACAAGGGTACCGGTAAGCTTACTGGCACTGTTGTTTCCACCCTGGTATATTACAGGTCTGCCTGCCAGGGTCACCGTGCCCGACAGGTCTGACCCTGCCGGGCATATCGGCCACAGTAGGCAGACCCGTTACGCACTGTTGTTAGCGGTGCCGGTGCTATGGGAAACAACATTTTCCCAGCACCTGAATTTCCGGGCCGCCAGGGGTTGTAATCTCCCAGTGGCACCGGGAAGTCAGGTGCTGGTAAATATTTATGGGTCTGACGGCAACCTGCTGGTAGCACCGGCACGGTTACACCAGACCTGTAATGAGGCCCAATGAATCATAAGTTTATATATATATATATATATAAACACACACACACACACACACCCACAACCTCTACCCCCCACCCCCCTCATACTTTATCAATATATATATTAAGAATTAGCAGTTTTTATAGCCCAGGAATTGGTAGTAGATCCCAGGCGCCTGTCCCTCTGGTAAATTATTTTTGCTTCTTTTATCTGACCAGAAATCAGTCCGCTCAGCTCCATTCTTTTCTCCACTAGAATGATTAAATGTGTGATGGTGTAATATGATATGATATGGCATTTATAGCGTGCCTATACACAAGTGTTTCAAGGCGCGACGAGGCAAGGTGGGGAAACAGAGGGAGGACAGACAGTGATCCTACTAGGCCAGGTCTCATTCAGATCGCGCAAGTGCATGGGAAGGGGGGAAAGGAAAAGTGCATGGGGGGAAGGGAGAGGGGAAAGTGCAGTACATGGGAAAGTGGTATAAATAAGACAAATAAAACACCAGCTTGTGGCAAGTGCAAGGAAGTGCAGACATAAGTGCTGGTAGGGGGACTGAAGGGATACAGAAAAAAACGGTCCCCAAGTGCAGGGGTTGCCAGGGAGGCAGTGCAGGTGGGCAATTGACGGGGCTTGGGCCAGAGATCAGAAAGGGTGGCCAGGTAACCAGTGCAAATTCAGTCAGGAATTCAGCAGGGGAGGGGAGGAGAGAAAGCAGAAGCAAAGGGGGAGGTTTTGAGGTGTTTCCGGAACCAGAGATGGTTCTCCTCGAGTTTTAGGGAGGCAGGAAGGCTGTTCCAGAGAGAGAAGCCCCTGCCGAAGAGAGTGATCTGCCACCAACTCGTTGCTTGGAGAAGCGACTGACCCTAGGGAGTTGGAGGCAGATGAGCGAAGAGCTTGAGAAGGAAGATAATTAGGAAGAGAGAGTTGAAGATATTGCAGCCCCAGACCCCAGAAGGCCTTGTGTACAATGCAGAAGGTTTTTAACTTAATCCTCGCAGCCACTGGGACCCAGTGCAGAGATTTCAGCCCTGGAGAGATACGATCCCTGGGCTTGAGGCCAAGGACAAGTCTCACAGTCATGTTCTGGATAAGTTTCAGATGGTGGAGTGTGGAGGCAGGCAGATTGAGAAAGAGGCTGTTAGAGTAGTCCAGCTTAGAGAGGACCAGGGCTCTGGAGACAGTGAGCTTCTGGGGGAAGGAGAGGAAAGGAAGAATACCTCTAAGGAGGTGCAGCTGGTAGTGTGACTTCTCAGAGACGTCAGAGATGTGAGGGGCGAAGGAGAGTGCAGAGTCGAAGATGACCCCGAGGTTTTTAGCCTTGCAGGTGGGAGTGGGAGGAGGACCAAGAGAGGCCGGCCAGAGAGCTGCAGGGAAGGAGGGAGTGGGTGTGCCGATGAGTAGAATCTCAGTCTTACTGGCATTAAGGCAGAGGTTGTTGGCGGCACACCATTACTGGATGGCAGACAGTCAGAGATGAGGGAAGGAGAGGAGGAGGAGGCCGAGGGTAGCCTGAAAATGAGCTGGGTATCATCCGCATAGCACTGAAAGTTGGGACCGAGAGCGGCGATGCGGGGGGCAAGGAGTGCCAGGTACTGGTTGAACAGCCAGGGAGAGAGGTTAGATCCCTGGGGACACCACAGGTAGAGAAAAAGATGTCAGAGAGAAAGGACCTAAGTTGGACCTTTGAGGGTCGGTCGGAGAGGAAAGAAGTGTGGAGGAGTGAATGATGCTGTGATAATAGGGAGAGCCCCAATACGGCTTCACCATGAACACTGGTGACAATCTACCAAACTGCTGCATTTTATGATGTATTTGTGAACATTTGATATTGAGCAATGTATATATTAGAGGGTTAAGATAGTCGCCCTATATAGTTCTGGTAAGATATATATAAGTATAAAACTCCATCAATGCAATGTGGGCTCAAAAATGCATGATAAAAACTTTTCTGAGATTTTGGAGACTAATAGACTTTTCAGTTAAGAAGCCACACATGCCAAAGCACAACTTGAAAGCCATCTATGGAAGTTCAGTGTTGTGGGCATTGCATTGCGAGTATGCAAAGTAACTCAAATGGCTTGATTGATTTTTTGTGCTCGAAAATACTGATTTTCCATACTCGCGTTATGGAAAGTCAAGACTCTATTAAAGACACAGAGGCAAAGGATTATGCTTACTCTTCTCTTTACTTTTCCCAAACAGCATGCAAACATTCAATAATAAACACACACTTCATTTCCCATAAAAAAAGAGCATTTTTTTAGTTTGTTTTGATTGGTTGAACTTCTATCTAAGTGGGTTCTTTGGCCAGTCCTGTCTCTGCTAGTCCATAACTTTGTCAACCTTCCTCATTTCCTCCTCTTTGTTTGGCTGTCTTGGATAACTTAACTCATGCGCCCCAAGCGGTTGACGCTGTAACATGAAACCTTCTGTCCTCGCTACCCTCAGGATCCCGATGGCTTAGCTTCTGCACCTGCTAGAACACGGAAAAAAAAAACAACGCTGAGACTAACCATTGATAGGGTGTGCAATCACATGTTCTCAGAATGTCAACATTGTATATCACTTATATACGACAGCACAGTCTCTGAGCAATCATTCACCATGCATCGATTATAAGGGCGGGATAAACCTTTGCCTCCATGTCTTTAATAGAATCTTGACTTTCTATAACGTTAGTATGGAAAATCAGTATTCTATGTCAAGACCAGAGACTCAGATTAGATTTTGATGTTGATTTTGATTTGATTTTGAATATTTCTTACGCGCACCAGGCAGAATAAACTGCATTCGGGCGCAGATGTTAACTATGATTTGTACCTTGATCAGCGTATAATGACTGTGATATCAATCATCCAGTTTCACTTAAATAGGGAGGTTTTTAGTGCTTTTCTAAACCTTTCCAATGATAGGCAGGAACGCATAGTCAACGGTAGTTGGTTCCATAACTTAGGACCAAAGACTGAGAACCTCCTATCTCCCTTTGAGATCAGTTTAGTTCGGGGTATAGTCAACAGCATTGTATCTCCTGATCGAAGATCTCTTGTTGGTTGGAGATGGAGGATCCTCACACTCAAATATTTTGGTGCATAATCTAATCATAGAAGCATTTATGCACAAGGCAGGCCATCTTAAATTTCACCCGATCCTCCACCATCAACCAAAGGAGAGATCTACGCTAGGCTGACGCAGGGTCTCTTTTTCTTAGATGGGCAATTAACCTAACTGCCACATTCTGGGCCCTTTGCAGTCTCATCATCTGTTTGGCTGGGATCCCTGCCAATAAACTGTTGCAGTAATCGAGGTGAGAGTTGGTTAACGCCCCTACGACCACTGGGAGGTCTTCTACTGCCAGAAAGGGGAGTACATTCCTAAGAATGCATAGAGAGTGGTACACAGCCTTCACTTTGGCCCCTTCCTGGGCTTCGCTCCTTAGGTTTTCCTGCCATGTGCATCCGAGGTTCTTTATTTTCCTTGAAAATTGAATCTCTTCCCCTAGGATCCGTGGGGTCGTACTTTGTTTTTCAGCTGGTCCTCAGCCTGCTCCCTGCTCCAAATAGAATTACCTTGGTTTTAGCTGCATTCCGCTGTAGCTGATTGCATGCCATCCATATTCTAATTTCCTGCATACACTGGTTGATCTTTTCAACTATGTTCTCTGTCTCCACATAGATCTGGGTATCTTCAGCGTAGGAGTGAAATCTTAATCCATACCTCCTTAAAATGTTGAATAATGGTCGGATGTATAGATTGAAGATCAACGGTGACAATGCAGATCCCTGCGGAACTCCACATCTTAGCCATAGTAGTTCCGATAGAAAACCTCCCAGTGTTACTCGCTGGGTCCTATCCTTCAGGAAGGAACTAAACCAGTCTAACACTACTTTCGAGGCTCTCCCGACTGTCTCAATATGTTGGAGAATGATCTTATGATTAATCGTATCAAAAGCCGCAGAGAAGTCCAACATCAACAATATTGTAGATCCTCCCATATCTGCAGCTTCTAACAGATCGTCCTGCACCGCCAACAAGGCGAAACCCTGACTGGGGCGAAACCCTGACTGGCATCATCCAGGATGCTCTTGCTGTCCATGAACTCCTGAAATTGGCCACAGACCACTTTCTCCAGGATTTTAGTGGGCCAGCATAGATTGGCTACCGGCCGATAGTTTTTAAGGACTGTTGGCTCTAAGTTGGGCTTTTTCAATAAAGGTTTTACCAGTGCTCCCTTCAAAGTACTGGGGACATAGCCCTCCATTAGGGATTTATTTATGAACTTTGTTAGAAATGGCGCAAGAGTTGCTTTCAGACGGATAGCTGTACACGCTGGCATTGGAAATGCCAGGTCCTTTGTTGACTTTAGTTGGAGTATCTGGGCTAGCACAGTCTTATTTTTAATGGTTTTAAAATAAAAACTCTCCTCTTCTCCCTTTTGGTCTCCTGTCGGTCTCTTCTAAGTACTCTTCCCCTTTTTCACCCGTCTTCACTTTGGCAATGCTTTTCTAGATATCCAAAATCTTTTCTTCAAAAAAGTTGTTAAATTTGTTGGCTTGTTCCTGGGTTGCGGTAGTGGGGGCTGCCATACATGTCGGGTTCCTGAACCTTGCCACTACAACAAATAATTATCTAGCTTGGTTTCCTGTCTTTGGAGGAATTCTTTTTTTGCTGTAAAAAGGGCTAGTTTATAGTCCTTTAACAACGCTTTCACTTTCACGGCCTCTCTATCCTGTTTGGAAAGTCTCCATCCATTATTAGCCTGGCATAGCTGTTTACGCATAAGAGCCAGTGCTGGTCCAAACCATGATTTGGATTTTTTTGTAACCTTTAATTTTAGGAGTGCGTACTTGTCGCAGATCTCTTCTAAAATCTCTGACCCTTTACTAAAAAATTCCTCACAGTGGAGCTCGGGGTCTACCTTTTCCAGTCTTGCTTCCACTTCTTCTCCTGGAATCTTTTCCAAATCCTCTTTCGGATCCACACTGGTATATTTTCCCGACCACTTCCTTCCTGTGATTCCGATCCCACCTAGTCCAAATAATTGTACACAATGGTCTGACCATGAGAGTGGGATGGACTTGCAAAATGGTACCACTCCTCCTCTTATAGCTAGTAGGTCTAGACAGTGACCCTTATTGTGAGAGGATTCCCTAGTGACGACCTCTAAGCTTTGGTAGTCCAAGAGTTCTCTTAGGGTGCCAGAATTGGGGTGTGTATCACTCTCCATCCAAATATTCCAGTCCCCCACACAGAGAAGCTCTTTGTATTTACTTCCCGTTAAGGTAAGATGGGCATCTAGTTTGTCTAAAAAATTTCCCAGGGGCCCGGGTAGCCTATATCCCAAAATCACTGTTATTGCCCTAGTATGGGATAATGAAATTGAAAATTCTCCGAATTGGATGTTATCATTCCAATCCAACCTTTCCATGTGTGAGATGGTCATTGAGGCTTTATAAATTATGGCTAGGCCCCCTCCTCTTCTGTCCTCTCTATTGATAACTTGGATAATATCATTCTTAGGTACAAGCTTGTGGAATATAGTCTGGGACCCATCTGTAAACCATGTAAACCATGTAGGCTTGTTTTAAGTTTACTCACCGCCAACAATGACATTTGCTCCATTGGTCGTAAATAAAAATCGACAAAAGTTGACTCTTTTGACCAATCTGCAGCTTTTAAAATTTCCTCCAGTCGCGCTCCTACACTATATGCTTTTAATGCCATTGCGCTACTGCTGTATGGGCTCCATAGGCTCTGATATCAATGCCTGCCTGCTGCATTTTCCCTCTTATCCACATGGCTAGGGTTGCTGATGTTACTGCTGCAAATAGCTTCTGCACTGCAATCAGTAATTGAATTACTCCTGCTGGTCTAAGGTTGTCTGCCATGGCTTTGAATGCCTTCAGACATCTCACTTGGCAAAGTCAGGGTTGATCTGGAAAGGATGTGTACGATACTGATTTGAGTCCCTTCTTCATTCTTTTATTGATATAAAACGTGACCTCTTAAGGGGAAAAGGGTTTTCGGTCTACTTCAAACACCTGTCCAATACCCTCTGGCAGAATATGAGGCAAAGCAGTGTTGTGAGCTTTGCTGATAATGCTTTCCTCGTTAGATCCTCATTATCTTGCCAGCTTAGCAACAGCTTCAGAACCTAGCTCACGTCCCACATACGTGCATACCTGTGCATTGGAGGTTGTATAAACTGTACCTCTCTGAGGAGTCTGCAAACGAACAGGTGCACATGAATAACATCTGTTGCAGTGGTATGTATGTTCCTCCCCATACACCAGCTTTTCCATTTTGACCAAGCAAACTTGTATGCCTTCCTAGTGCATTGGGCCCATGCCTCTTCGATGAACCATACAGCCTCTACCGAAAGTCCTGGCAAATGTCAGACTCTTCAGAAATCACCCATGCTATCAGCCCAAGGCTCCCTTCCTGTACTAAGGGGTGAAACTTGCCCTTTGGGCCTCATATTATCGCTTTGTGTTATGGGACTATCAATGGTTGAATGATATCTCCAATGGGTCCAGGAACTATACCTGGCTCTTCCAGTCTGGTGTCACCAACACTAGCGTGGCCTGCTGTCTCCGTACCTGCACTAGAGTTCTTGGAATCATGGCGAATGGCGGGAATGCATATTCCCTCTCTGGACCCCATCCCCGGAGAAAAGCATCCATTCTTTCTAATTCCGGGTCTGGTCTCCAGCTGAAGAAACGTGACAGTGGCTTGTTTAGTCTGAATGCAAACAAGTCTGTCCTGCATGGATCCCGCAACTCCATCAGAGTGTGAAATATTGATCTTTTCAGTCTTCTACCCGGTTCTGCAGTCCTGGGAGATACTCTGCCTTGTTTTGAAGGCACAAGTGCCAGAAGTCCTTCAATAGTTCCACCAGCACTTTGGATCTCATTACGCCCAATCTCTTGAGGTATATTGCTGCATAAACATTTCCCATTTTCAGCAATACATAGCAACTTTCTCTGTCTTGAGTCCAACACTTCACTGCAAAGGACCCTGCCAGTAATTCCGGGCAGTTGATGTGGCGTTCTAACTCCTTCTTCGACCACCTGTCTCCTGTTGACATCCCTCTGTAACGGGCCCCCGGTCCCCGCCGGCTGGTATCCAACTCTATTATGAGGTCTGGGGAGGATCCAAATATCGCTCCACCGTTCTCCCACAACTCTGTTCTCACCTCTGCAGATATTGGCACACTCTGTTCGTATGTCAGTCCCTGCCTGAGGTGTTGAATTTTCAGGCGCTGTAGGGCTCTGTAGAGGCCCCGGAAAAGAAGGTATCTGGCATTTACATCTAATTCCTATCCATCAAATGCCTATCCATCGAAATGTATTCATTGAATTGCTTTTCCATCGAAAAGCATATTCATTGAATGAATTTCAATGGATAATTTCGATGGATAATTAGGGTTAGGGTTAGATTTGGGGTTGGGGTTAGATTAAGGGTTAGATTAAGGGTTCGATTTACGGTTAAATTAAGGGTTAAATTAAGGGATACATTTAGGGTTAGAGTTAGGGTTAGAGTTAGGGTTGGGGTTGAGGGGAGGGTTTGCATGGAGGTTTGGAGGATTTGGGGGGAACCCCCCATTATACAATAAACACAAAAACTTTACAAGGAACTAGCCAGTGCTGAAATTTCAGCACTGGACCGCTCCATGTAACATTTTGACATTTAAATAAATGCATCGAAATGCTATCTTTTACATTTAAAAGTACATATCCATAGAAACTTGTCCATTCCTATATTCAATGGATACGTTTCGATGCATTTCTTACGATGCATTTCAATTTCGATGCATCATTTTCGATGCAAAGACCATAAACTGAAACAGAAGCTTGAATGGAGGAAGCTGATTGTCCTACTAACCTGGCTAACTCCCTAAGTGAAATGTCTTCTCTCGCTAGCATTGTTCTGATCTTTTTCTTGATCAGGTTTAACTTCAGTATTGGTGTAAAGAGTACCCAGCTTCGTGTCTATTATAAACCCTGGAAATTCCATCGATTAAGAAGGCGTTAGCTCAGAATTCTCCTAGTTGATCAGAAATCCCAGGTCAGTTGTTGTTTTCATCTGTTGTTCTAATAACTTTGTTAACCATTAGACAGAAATCGTCCGGATAAACTATCAGTCTGATACCCTGTTCCCTCAAGTGACTGAGTACTGGTTTCATCAGCTTGGTGAAACCCCAAGGGGCTGATGCCAGTCCGAATGGGCGGCTTTTAAACTCCCATCTCTGTCCTCTTCAGAGAAATTGTTGAAACTGCTGATGCTCCTGTGTGATTAGGATTGTCAAATACAAATCTCGGAGGACTATTTGCGTTAACCAATCTCCTGCTTGTAGTACGTCCCTCATGAGATGGATTCTCTCCATCTTGAAGTCCCTCCAAACAATAAATGCATTCAGGTTTCTTAGATTCATCACTGGTTGGATCTTTTGTCTGCCCTTCGCTAAGAACATATTGCTTTTAAAACCACTCAAGGTCCCTTTTGCTTGTACAATGGACTTTTTCTGTTCCAGATCTAAAATCTCTCTTTCTAACATATCCTCGTCTTCCTTGCTGAAAACGATAGGTCTTGGTCACGCCGCCTGTACTGGGTCTTGTAGGAATTACAGATGGAAACCCTGTACTGTCTGTTCGACCCAGGCATCTCCCCATAATTCTTTCCATTTCTCTATATAATGTTCCGTCCTCCCCACTAGCTCAGGGATCACAGCCCTTGACTACAGAACTGGAGAGCTCTGCCCCAGTCTCACCTGTATTTGCTTGATGACCTCTGTTGTTGGTTTGCCAATCTCTTCCTCTGCCCCTTCCCCTGAACTGGAAGAAGAGGTTCGGCTTGCGTTCTTCCTACTCTCTCCAGCTGTTTCTGTTGTTGGAACTGGTCCTGTAGGTTGAGAAGCGTCTGGCTGAGCGGCTCCTACCTCTGCCAGCCCTTCCAGAAACCCTGCTTCCTTTCAATGAAGCTTGGGCTTTGTCCACTGCTGCATAGGTATTGGCAAATGTTGCTATCTCCTTAATAAAGGAGTCTCCAAAGAGTTTGCCTTTTGCCTGTCTCAGACATTGCCAATTCCCCCATCTAAGGGTCTATTTTGACTAATATAGGTCTCCTCCTCTCGGTGGAGAAGGTGCTGTTGGCGTTTCACCAGGAGGCCTACAGCTCTTTGGGCCCAACCAGCTAGAATCTCTGGGTCAATCTTTTGTTCTGGCTGTTTAGAATCTTCATCAATTTGCCAAATCTTAGTTGTCGGTCCAAGGATTTCCAAAACTTTGGGCCTCATTCCGAGATTGGAGGTAGCCATGGCGCTATTTGCGCCATGGCTGCCTCCAATACCGGGTCCGGCACCGGTCTGGTTCAATGTTGACTTACTGGTGCATTCCGACCCTGGAGGGACCGGTAAGTCCCCATTGAACCAACCATTCCCTATTCCCATTCGAGCCCTCATAGGGCTCAATGGGAATGGGGAAGTCGCTAATTACGGGCCTGCTAATAGTAGGCCCGTAATTAGCGCCCTGGTCCCCTAACGGGATCCGTAAAGGACGTGTGGTCCGACCACACGTCCCTTGCGGTTCCCGCTAAGGGACCTCGGAATTGGACGGTAAGGGATTACCGGCACCGGTCTCCTTACCGGTGCCCGGTATCCCTTACCGCCCAATTTGTAATGACCCCCTTTATCCTGACATGACCTCAAAGATATGTCAATACCTTTTTCCATGTCCCTTCCATATCGACCAGTGAAGAAAGCATCTACTCATCAATCTGTGGCGTGTCTGCCACCCCGTCAGGGACATGAGGCATTCTGCCCTGAGTTTATTTCTGGCTTCTTTGGATAGTGGATTCCTTATCCTCTTTTTGATATAATTAACTATCTTACTGGGGGGTTCCCACTCAGACAATTTAGGATGGATCAAGGAATCCGGGTCGAACATGGCACCCAGTTCTTCCTCGTCTCCTGGTATTTTCCTTTTCTTGGAAGGTTTGTCTCTTGGTGATGCGTTCAGGGATGATCCCGCTTTCCTGTAAGATTTCTTCAGATGTTTCATCACACTCCCCTTTGTCCTGTTGTTCCGAACAGGGCTTGTCGTCTTCATAATGGCGGGGTGTTCTTTCCCAAGACCTCACTTTTCTTACTTCATGGCAAACCCGGGGGTTCTGGTTGCTGCAGGGTTTGCAGGCTTTCTTTCTTCCCCCTTTATTTCTGTAGTACCAGTCTGGGGCTTCAACCCTCAGCTCCTGCATCCCTTGAGAGAATACTAGTAAGTCGCCCACCACGCTCCTAGTCTGTGAGATTGGCCCAAAGCTTGCACATAATGCTCTCTGCATGGCTTTTCCCATGCTGGGGTCTGGCCTTTTGTGGCTTGAGTGGGGCTCACTGTATTCCTCACTCGAGCTGTGCATTTTAAGTTGGCCGGTGGGTCTCTGCAGCTGTCTTGGACCTGCCCCCATCAATCAGGATTATGCAGCTGTTTTTTTAAGTGGGTCTGGGTGTGATTAGGGTGAGCACTGCAGGTTTTCCTGGGTCTGTGCCTTTTTATTCATCAAATATAAATATATGTTTATACATATATATGCCGGCTTTGCTGATTAAATCAAAATTGGCTTGTTACCTTTGGCAATATAAGGTGCTAGCTCACAGTATAACGGTCGTGCAAGACCGAGCATATCATTCACTTCTCGCGCCTTGTTGCTCTGTATCAACGCGGAGTGTAATTGTACGAATTAGTGTGTCAGATATCTATGCTGAGCGTGTTATGTCTGATTACAATGCTGGGCCGGAGAATCCATATCCGCTCTGCGACGCTACCGAGCGTACGTCTCCAAAAATTCCAGCACCCGCGGAAGTGATACACTGCAGCGCCGGAACCAGTAATCCCGATGTGCTGAGTCATCCTCTGCCAGACAGCGCCCAGACAGGATTGACCAGAGTAGTCACATGGATAGAAGTTCAGGAGTGGGGAGGATATCTCAGGGGAAACGCAGGTTCAAATCCCGATCATGCACTTTAAAACCAGTTAGTGGTATTGAGCAGGTTATAAAAGAACAACTATAATTGTAACCAGTCAAAGCAAACAACAAAAACGCTCTTTTTTATGTGAAATGTGTTTTTTTTTTTAATTAAAGTTTTTGTTTACCATTGAATGTTTACATGCTACTCGAGAAAAGTAAAGAGAAGAGTTATCATGATCCGAGCCTCTGATCTTGACATAGAATTGACTTTGGCTTACAGGGAAGCAGTTTTTTATACAGTTTTATGAACTCCTGGGAGACACTGCTCAGGCTGTAGACAACGCCACTCGGGGTCACCCTCATTTGCACCCAGCACAGGGGAACCAGCCAATCAGGTGGCAAGAAGTGCGGGCTGAAACCTAAACTCTCAACCCACGATCAAGCCGCCTGATGGCTGCTTCCCCCGGCTATCATCTTCCCCCCACTCTCCGTCCCGTTATTTTATTTGTGTTGTGACTATTTCCAACCCTCCCTGTTGCATGGCACCCCTCCTGGGAGCATGGTAGCTACTGCCACGTGACCGACTTCATAAAAGATATGAGCCGCTTCCGGCTCATCAGTCACTCCCAACTAAGGACTCCGGTGTCGTTCTTGCTTTGCACCATGCTGGTGCCACACCGCATGAGCTGGGTCCAAGGATGGGGCCCAGCACGAGGACGGTGCCCCTGCTGGTCAACTCCGTCCTATGGTGATCCTAACGCCATGTGAACATGGCTACTGGTGCGACCCTGGCCTGGGTGCCCCCAGAGCCGGGGCCGCTGTGTGCTGGGTGCCCCCGGCCACGTGGGCCGCTCTGGTGATCCAGAGCGGGTGGGGTGTCCCCCACCCATGAATCCGCGGCATGATCGCTGCACTGAAGAAGCCCGTCGGGTGATCCCGACATGTGTATGGGGCCTGCCCGGTGCCCCGGACTGGTCCCCAACACTCCCCACCCAACCCCACTTATCTGTGTGTTGTGGCGGTGCAGGACACTGACGCCGTCGCCGCAGCAGCTTCATAGCTTCTCTGGCCGTTATAGAAAAGGAAGAGCTGCTCCATTTGGTGCCCCGCCTTCCCTTTCCATGGCGGCCATTTTAGCACAGTATTTTCAGTCATTGAACAAGTGTCCCGTTCAATGACTGAAAATACATATTTTTTTTAGAACCCCCGAAGGTGCTAATGCCGGTGTACATCAACCCGAAGGCCAGTGTGGAAAAAAATTATCCCAATCCCCTGAAGGAAGCAAACAGCAGTGAAAGAGGGGAGATGGCCTCTGACAAGAGAAGCGCTCACAAACCTGAGGCCAGAGGAGGAGATACTGAGACTGAAGTCAAGCGCAGAACTGGGGCCCTGAGACTGGAGGTGAATGAGAGGCCTCGCAACCCAAGGACCTTGCGAGAGGGTGATGGAAACCAACTATCGGTGAAGCATGAGAGTTAGACATGTCGGAGAAACCAACCTGAACTGCAGTGAGTGGGCCGCCTTGGAGAATTAGATGCAAAGGAGAGATGGGAGTGAGTACAATGCAGCGCTCCTTTCCGTTAGGGGAAGGAACTTTGCATTTTGGGAGAAAGAGTCTAATAATAGTGCCTGGGGCTCAAGTCGAGGGTACATATGGGTGGACAGAGTCCCCCCTCTTTTTTCAGAGGGCACCTTGATATGCTAATTTCTGGTGATGCGACATTCAATTGGTATGTTAATGAGTTGCTATACTGTTTTTTTAAGTCTTGACCCCTGATAGTGTCCCCTGGGCAACACCACACCAGTCAGCAACTAGCCACTGCACTTTGGTAGAGTGGAGAGTTCAGTAGGAAAGAGGGAGTGCAAGAGTAAAATGCTAAACTCTGGGATATTGACTTTTCACGTATAGTCCTCCCACACCATAAAAACAAAGATCCTCACATCTTGTACCAAACTCTAGGATATTGAGTCAGTTACCTGCAGTGCTTAATTTGTAAAAAAAATAAGTGCCAAGGCCCAAAAAATCTTGGGCCCATAATGCGGGCAGCCCGGGACATTTCAGAGGGTGACCAGCAGCGAACACCGAGATCTGTGAATGTCTACGCACACATCACGATAGTGCCCCGACGAGGGTGGACCGGACACCAGAGCTGACGATTATGCCGCAATATGTTTGCCAGAAATGGACAATCGTTGGGTTAAAGCTATTCAAGTAAGGAATACATCCTTTCTCTGTAAACCCCCTCGAACCCCAAAACAAACTGCCATTGCATGGTTACAAGTCTCCTTCGCAAACCATGGGTCCCTTTGTGAGGAGTTTGGTTTTGGAGTCTTAATCCCTCAAAGTAATAGTGCGTGACCACACCTTCTGCTGTGCATGACCCTGCTAGACCAGCCCTATTGCAAGGGAAGGATGCATTAGCACAATGGGTCTTTAAAAGAAATAGACAAAAAATAGACAAAACTTGATTTTGGCAGTAAACAGGTAAAATATAAGCTATGCTGCAGTTGTTATGGGCTGATTTTGAATTCATGCAGATAACTGAGAATGGGGATGAGAGCCACACAAATTCAACAGCAAGGTTGGTGTGCACGACAAATGCTGCCTTTCCCGAATAATCAAAATGAAGAAACCAGAAAAATCTTAAAATAATCTCAAGGAAGTGGCCCCATGCAGGCAATGGTGTCACGCGGTTTTGAGATTTCAGCAATGTGAGAAAGGGCTTGGAAATACCAAGAAGCAGCCTGTCTATCTCCCCTTATCTCTCAGAAGTAAACGCCTCCAAAATGTTTTCTTAATAACCTAATTTATCACCATGCTGTGACCCGGCCGGGTGAACTTCGTTGCCTGTGATCTGTGTGACAGTCCTGCTTGACTGCTGATCGTGTATTCTCCTCTTCTGAGCAGGTAACCGAAAGCTCAGTCAAAGCTCGTAGTATGCAGTAGCTGAGAGGAGCCGGGTGTGCCAGCATATATGCTCTACTGAGAGTAGAGCACGATGTGCTGCTGTTAAAGCCAGATCCTTTGCTGAGTTTGCTCAATGTCAAGGCCCGGCAGCGGCAAGGCAAGTCAATCAGTCAGTGGGCCCTGCTGAGCATGGTGCTCATTCGTATATTAAGTTCAAACATCACCCGCTTCAACCCAGGGTCCAAACCAAAACCACTTTTAACTTCCCCTCACGTCGTCACGCACACTCACTGACTTCACTTACCTTTGATTGAAGCTGGGAGTCAGCGCCGGCCTTGGTGTGTCTCTGCAGGTCTGGCGGGGGGGTTGGGCTGGCCAGCACACAAGAAACAATCTCGTCCCCAAGGGCTGAGGGTAACCCCCTCTCAGGCTCCTCCAAGCCCACTTTCCTTTTCAGATCTGCCAGAGGGCCATGACACCACGAAAATGGTAGAGGTGCGTGGTACAGTAACATAACCTTTACCCAGGGTCAGACTGGGCCATAAAATTGTCTCAGGCACCAATGAAAAAGTGGCCAAGGTTGCAAATGGCTTTTCATTCCTTTTGTGATACTATTTGAAAAGTACCCCAGGGGGAGTTTTTTGATAAAGTGTGATGCAAATTGTGCATTTTAAAGAATATTTCTTCAGCAACACTGGTCAAGACTAGTAGCCGCAGAGGGAATTTAACTCATCAGACTGGCCCAAATTGGCAATAAAATTAGCCCACTTTGACCAAAAAAACTGGCCCACACCAGCATTTTGGGTTTTTGGTTTGGCTATGGGCCTGTTGCACTACAGGCCAGTCCGAACCTGCCTTCACCAAGGAACATATCAGGTTCAGACAGGACCACCAGAACCCACAAAAAGCCTGTTTAAAATCCCTCCAATTGCTAGGCTGTTGATCAAAAAGGCAGGTGAGGCCCCGCGGCCAACAAGACAATGAAACATCCTCAATCTATTTGCATGCATTGACCGAAGAAAATGCAGTAACAAACTCTTTTGCCCCCTGTCGGTTTTAGGTTTTTTGGAATTCCAGACTTTTCAGCTCATGTCATGCTGTTTTCTTTTTAAAATAGTACTTGGAGTTGTTTGTTCCCCATTGGAATTGCAGGACCACAAGTACCAGAATGAAGAGTGACCAGAGCCTAAAAGCTAGGATTGACAGAGGAAACGGTAAAGCTCGGTAATCTTTCCATTAGCTGGATATTCGGGTGATAAAGCCCCCTTGATTTTAGTTAATGGTTGATGCAGACTGGCATCTTGATATTCATTATGCATGGTGTAAAGAGAATTGACAGTCCCTCATTAAAGAACAACGCAATATCAGGAGTCAATGAAGATGAGTAGCAGCTTTGTCACAGTTTCAAAAACGTGGTAATTCCTCTTTCTGGTTAATAAGGTATGCATAACATGGGGCTATTTGTTATTTGCGCTTTGAGTAGCACACCTGCAAATGGCTAAAAAATGCACTGTTTGTATTGGCTCAAATCAAAAGAACAACAGGTGCTCCTCCGACTGGGACATGAAATAGGCCCAAGAAAAGATAAAAAGGGGCCTGGCGTATTCGGATAACTATGTGTGTCATACAAGAAACTGTTGAGGGGCAGTGTGCTTTGAGCACATTACACCACTAAAAATGGCCAAGAATATGCACCGATACCTAAGGTATGAACCAGACCCAAAAACCATGCCCTCGGCTCTCTGGGCGCTTTGCTAAATAACCCAGCCTGAGGGTCCACAGGGGGCCGGGGTAAACTATGCTAGCCGCTCAAGTTTACTGCACAGCGAGGGGTGTCTTTTGAAGATATCCGAGAGGTCTCTGAAACTAGAACTTTTCTTGGGGAAGTGTGTGAAAACCTCTGTCTCCCATGGAGATTGTACTCATACGCTTAAATTAAGAGTAACAAGGATTTCCTGTGTTGGATCAACTTTCCTGTTCCTAGAACTTTTCAAAAGGGGGTCATTGCAACGACAGAATTTTAATTTAAGAAATGTCAACTACAGTATATGTGCCCATCCACATGAGCATTTAAAGTTGACGAAGATGGGTGCAACCATTTCGAAAATTGCAGAAGGCGGGTGTACACACATCCCTGTGCAAACAGCATACATGTTTACACAACCATGGTCACGTGTCTTATTATAGAACGAAATGTGGGTGTTTACTTTGTTCTCAGACAAACTGTACACAGCACTTAGTCCTCCTCGTTATTTCCAGGTTAGTATCAGACCCATTTCCGGAGGCTGTCGACCAATCCTTATATGTTGTTTCTTAGAATTCTGTGTCTTGTAGTCCCGAAGTCCTAATGAAGAAGACTAGACCTATAAGTGGAATGGAAAACAACCAGGACTACGTGGACCCTAGAGCCACTTAAAATGGGTATAGCAGAAAGCTTTGCAAACGCTAGCCAGTAGTCAAAACTATTTAACCATAATGCATGCAGATGCTACTTGAGATTTACAAAACAATTACGTCAGCGCATGGGTCATTCCAGGTATGTCGGACATGACATTTACCATGTTCATAAAATGTGCATATCAATCACGACTCGAGCGTGTGCACAGTGCAGAAAGAACATCCCATGGGTTTAGAGATATTGCCACTCACTTCTGTACACCAACACCAGTGCTGTTCTTTTATAGACAGCTGCAGTCGTCACAACTGAGATATTCATACCGACAAGTGCTGTAAACATGCTAGAAAGACAAGGCCGGCACAACGCTGAAAAGCATCCTACACGGTTGTAGTCGTGCTTGTTTGTTTTGCACACACAATGTGATGAACACACACACAAAAGTACACGTAACTGTCCTAGCAGCAGAACAGCACCACCACACACGGAACATTAAAGGAGAGTTCCGGGACTTTTTTTTTATTGTCCCTACGGGTCGGCCATGTGTTTGTAAGCATAAATCGGTAGATCGTAGGAAACTTTCCTATGGACCTTACCCGACTTTTCGCCCATTATCGCACTCGAAATCAGCCTCCATTTTGTGATAATCCTATCATTCCGCCGCATCGCCCTGGCTCACCTGCCTTTGCGGCACTAAATCAAATCCCCCGCCCCTGAAACAGACTTTATCAAAACATTCATATTCCCCGCCTCTATCCGTGACGTGACTGAGCTGCGTAGGCAAACGCGCCCAGGCGTCTTCTACGCGACTCCACACAGACCCCGGAAATCAACACAGATCAGCTCACAATACAGCGCACCACAATTCGGAATATGAAACTGTACTTTGAAATCAAACCGCAAGATTGTAAATGTGGTAAAGTACATTTATTTGACATCAAATGTTTAGAGAATATTCAGCGATTTGCATTTTTATTTGCTCATGTTCCAAAAAGTTCGTATTGAGGAACGCGATGGTCCTTTGCTGTACACAGGGTCTTAGAGCATCTCACAATACATCACCACAATTCGGAATGTGAAACCGTGGTTTAAAAGCAAACGGCAAGATTGTACATTTGTCAAAGTACGTTTATTGGACATCAAATGTTTAGAGAATATTCAGCGATTTGCATTTTTCTTTGCTCTCGATCCAAATTAGTTCGTCTTGAGGGAAGCGATGTTCGTGTGCAGTACACAGGGTGTTGGTTTACGATAAAAATAAGCTCTTCTGTCGCACTGATAATCGCATGGCTGTTCCAACAACGAGGCACTAGGCCACCACAACGGTAGGTATGTTGCATCTAACCGTTAGTACCGCGTAAGGGCATACTTGTACTTGGCGATCGTCCCATAAAATGGTCAGGGTGGTAACGTTGTTCACGCGGAGAAGCAACTGGCGGCTGTAGAAGCCGTCCGCCGGTGTCTGGTACTCGTGACACAGACAGTAGTGAATGATGTACCTAAAAACATAAAAAATGAAATTAGTCTCACCATCAGATCCTTATTAAAATTATTCATTTCATAGCGAGGACAGCGCTACTGGGTGTACACAAGTGTTTAAAGGCGTGGCGAGGCATGGAGGGGGGGGGGAGTGGAGTACAAGGTAAGTAGCATAAAATAATAAATAAATAGGGCCAGCTGGTGGCAAGTGCAAGGTAAGTGCAGAACAAGTGCTGGGAAGGGGGGGCTGTAGGATACTGAGACAGTCCCCCAGTGCAGGGGTTGACAGGGAGGCAGTGCAGGTGGAGAGTGGAAGGGCCCAGGACCGAGGTCGCAGACAGTGGACCAGTTGTAGCAGGGGAGAGGGAGAGAGAAAGCAGAAGCAAAGAGGAAGGTTTTGAGGTGCTTCAGTAAAAGCAGATGTTTCTCCTCCAGATAGTGCGCGGTAGAAAACACTATGCCACATAGAACGAACAAGTACAACTGAACCCGTCTTTAAAGCCACTGTATAGTAATGAAATTGCGGTATAAACTCATCAAAAGTTACTTACATTATATTTGCATTTTCCATTGTGTCTCTGTGTAGGGCAGACCCGAAACACCACTCCTTCTTTGCCGACGTTACTTCTTCTAATGAACGTGGCTCATCGTTTCGTTTCTGAAATTTTATTCATTATCTTTTCTTAGTCTTTCAGGATGGTCCCGGCCTGTCAAGGTCAAATCACAATAGAACCTTATATTGGGTCGTGGGCCGTTCCGCCACCCGAGCAAAACATCAAAGCAGCTGACCTTCACTTTGAGCGAGCACACATTTCTAGTTAGCTCCAGTTAGTGTAAGGGCATCTTGTCTGCGTGCCTTTTTTTTTATTGTCCCTATGGGTCGGCCATGTGTTTGTAATACGGAAACATTCTATAATTTTTGTAAAAATGATTTATATTACTGTTTGGTTTAATTGCAATGGGCCTGCAACATGAGGAGACTCGAGAGAAGAGAGAACAGACAATCGAATTACAATCATTTAAACCGTGATGTGTATTTCTCAATGAGCTCTGCTTTAGGTGGACATGGAACAGAGGCAATGTTGGGTGGCAATGCAGTTGTCCCCTGCATAGGTTCGTTCACCACTCCATGTATGTGCCTATCGAGGACATCTACGATAAGTCTCTCAATAAACTCATATTGCATATCCTCAAACACTGGTTTGATCACCCATTGTTTACTTCTTTTAGTGAAGGCCTTATTGTAGCGAAGCGTCCCTAAAGTTCCGGTCGTCCTACTTTGTTGACGGCCAACATTATGGTTATGTGCCAAGACCGCTAGAAGAGTCCGATTTATCATGCCTTCCATGCCAAAATGCAATCTTTTGGGCCTGTACTTGAGGCACATATTGTGGAACACCTCCAAATCTCCTGTGTGGCAGAATTCCGTGAGTCCCCTCAAAGCTTTTGTTATAGTTTTATCAAATACAATCTTTTCAATGGCCTTGTGAGTGGGTGATGAAGGAATCAACCACTTCTTCTTCCGTGCCTCCTCTGTGGACAAATGGCCATGTTCACATTTGTGGAAATGCTCATTTGTCGACCATCGATGTACGTTGCTACAGTGCAACATTACTGACCGCCATTTTTCCAGTAGAATTTCCAACGACCCTTCACATGTTTTTGAGCTCCACCAAAGATGGTTGCTGATTGACTTGGACCACTGTGAAATACCTTGCATATCTTTTTTTTTTCCTGCAGCCGACAATTTTTTATTGATTGATTTTGCAAGATGCCAAACGTCAAATTGGTGATTTATATTTTTGTACTGTTCTCTCATTGTCTTGGCAATTGAAACGTGTCTGTCCGTGGCTATCAGGTCGATCACCATTCCCCGCGATTGTAGTTCTTGCAATGATGCTACAAAGCCAACTTTCTCCATGGCCACTGAGGATGTACTTTCTGACACCTGCACGACCACCGAACTCACAATTTTCTTACTTTCCATGTCCTGAAAGTGGTAGGTGCAGTACTTGGCTGAAAATCCTGGGCTGTCGCACTGTCCATCACCGGCTAGCCTGAACCGTTTGCCCGCGAATGTACTTTCAATAGACATTTTTTCCATTCTCCAAGCTTCGCTAATGGCTGGAAATAGATAATCGGTTTGGTATTTGTAGAACTGAGTTTTCGCAATGAAATGGATTCCCACAAACTGAAAGAAATACTCTAACTTTTTAAAACTTGAACCACTAAAAAGTGCGGCCGCTGCACAAAGTAGATTGCCTGCTGGCAGTTGCCCCAGCATGGGTTGTGCAGACCATGCGAACGGATGATATTGTGTACAGGTGGCATGTATTTTAAGGTTAGTGCCTCGAATTGCACGAGTCACATTAATCAATGGCTCCCCACATACTTCCCCACCAACCCAATGCCCACATTTCATCATCATAATAATATCCATCAAACAGCTATCGAATACAATGAATTTGGCCTCTTTCCTTATACTGTCACTCTGCATCCCAGCTGGTTCGGCCTGTAACGTTGAGGACATGTCACTCGCATGAAAGGTACAATCTCTGATATCGTCTTCCGCTATGCTGAGTGATATTGATGGTGTTTCATTGTCGTCCACTTCATTCTCTTCCATTGCAACATCTGTTCCTTGTCCGGAGATGGGAGAAAAAAACAATGTCTTCAACTTTCGCGTGCTCTTATTTTTTGCGGGTGTGGATTCTGTGAATTGATCTACCACTGCATCCAAACTACCAGGAGGACATTCACTATCAATGGCTGGTGGTGGTATAGCTCCGTTGTCAATCACTTCATATTCTTCCCATTGGCACGATGCATCTCCAGTCTCAAGTCCCTGCCAAAAGGTTTGACAAGCAACATCTCTCGTTCGCTTCACTGTCTGTGTAGATCTAGTTCTTACACCCACTCGCAACTAGAGGACAGATTAGAAAAGGGATGTTCAGTTTAAACACAACTTACAGTATTGAACTATTGACAGTGAAAGACAACATAATATAGTGAACAGGACACTAACCTTCTTTTGCTTTCTTTTCTTTGAAACTTTCTTTCCTCGAACTTCAACATCTGGACGCTGTTGCTCCGACTCGTGTGTGCATGTCTCCACTTCCTCTCGCGCTGCAACGACTATACTTTCATGATAAGCACATCCATCACTCACTGAGGCTCCATCGACTCGCTGAAACATAGAACTTTCATTAGTATGTATAATAATATTGAAAACACAAAATGTACTTGGGGACCAATACCCATACGTACATCTCAATAGCAAAACACGAATGAACGCATTGTGTAGAACATTCAAACGACAATAGTTCACGCATTGTTGATCTAGTTAGATTGAACTGTCAAGATCCATACCTCGGGCTCCGCATAGACTTCCATTGATGATATTATTGAAGATGACGCTTCAGCAACTCCCTGAAACACAGTAATTGCATTAGTATGGTTTTCTATTTTGTTTAAAAGAACATAAACTTTCTGCAGGCGTCAACGGCTCATCTAAATAGACCTGCACAAATGATCAGTTGTCTAAAATAAATAATGGATATCCAAATATGATTCGATTTGCTCCATCGTTGGAAGTGTCACCACCCAGAGATCTGCATCAACTACTAGGGGTGATGTTCTTGTTGAAGAAGCTCCGTCAGCTCCCTGAAACATAGTACTTGCGTTAATAAAGAAGGAAGTATAGCGGATGTAATCACGTCATTTGACCTCGCATGATTGATCTGTCAGTATCCATACCTCGAAATGCATAAGAACATCAAGGGACGCTGTAACTGCGGTGCACACTTCTGCAAGCTGTTGCGCCGACCCGTAACTGCATGCTCCCCCTTCCTCTTGGACTAATGCTCCATCGACTCCCTGAAACATAGGACTTTCATTAGTAATGAACACAATATTGAAAAAAGAAGACACATAGGAGGGCGACGACAGAAGGACATACCAATGGCTAAAAACGAAAGAAACATTGTGTGTAACAATCACGCTACAAGAATGCAAGATCTGATGATCTCCATCGATGGAACTGTCCGGAAACGTACCTCGAGCATCTGAGTGACATCTACGGTTGTCGTCAATGCGTTGGACTCCTCAGCATCTCCCTGAAAGACAGTACTTGCATTATTTTGGATAACAATAATTATAACTGAAAACAAAGACTAGAGGACGAGTACTGTGGTGTACCATTAGGTAAAATAATTACACGATCAATTAAAACTATTGATTTACATGCCTAAAACAAGTCAGTGTCAGAATAGCTAAGTATGATTACCCGATAGGCGCTTGAAGTGGCTGATGACTGCAATAACGACACGGATGGAGAATCTTCAGCCTTCATATTGAGTGGATACATAAATGGGGAAATTATTGTTAGCTAATGCTACACACTACCGCAATGCCGAGAGATAAATACGTAAACTTGACTCACCAGTGGAGGGATGTGGACGAATAGAGTGGGAATAGCGGTTGAGAGCAATTTTCGCCTCGCTCGCGGTGTTTTCGTCCTTATTAGCAATGATGTGGAGTACATGTCTGGGCTAAAGTGCCTGCTGCAGATGCGGTATCGATCACCCCTCTTGTCCGCAAAGACTTCTAGGACTCTACTTTCTATCTCAGAGGCTGGATATCCGCAATATCGGACCCATTCTCTTATCTGATCTATTGTCTTAGGGAAAACATGCATTATAGTACCTTCAGATTTGTTATGGGTCTTCGAAGGGCAACCGCCAATGGAACAGGCAGGCATTATGGAAAGTTCTGAAAAGTAAAGATCAACAATTCTCTATGAATACCAATGTGTTAAAACATTAAATGACACATAAAAGGTTCAATGCAAGGTCCGTTTTGGTTCTTGGAACTATACATGTTATTCACATGCGGATAGGTATTTCAATAACTTTCAAAAAATAGAAAAAGTAATTTGACTAAACTCAGAACATGTGACTAGTTCCTTGCATGTACTGTCGTGAACGAAAAGAAAACATGGATGCAATTTGATGACTACTAGCAAATAGATATAAATTAAAAAATTGGACGCAAAATGATTATGGTACATGGACTTACCTTGACGAACAAACAGTTAGATGCAGGGATCAGAGTAGTTTCTTGTCGTAGAACAGGGAGCAGTTCACAGGTTGCAAACTGACGAGTTTGCTCAAAGTGGTCACGGAAGTTCACAGAGACGAAGAGCAGATAACCAGCACCTTCACGGGTTGACTAGCAAAGCGCAAAGAAGTTCTCATTAGAAATATGAAGTGGGTTATAAAGAATTCGAAACAGGGGTGTGTTTGTGAATGAATGACGTGTATATGTCGTGGCATTATGCGGTCTGCAGGGGGCCGTCCAGCGTGAGGGGGGATGCTTGGCAGGAGACACGGGGTCTGGAGGTAGACATGGGAACAACAACCCATGCTCTATAGACCACTTTGAAGTGTACATGGTCTTTGGCACCTCTTGGCCTTTATCGCTCCCTGACAGCTCCACTTGCCAGCACAAGTACCCCGGTGCGAACTGCCTTTGATAGGGCGGGGGGTGGATCGGGGCGGTGGTCGTGCAGACAAGACACAGGAAGACTCGTGAATGGAGACACACTTATGTGGATTGCAGGGGGCCGTCCAGCGTGAGGGGGGATGCTTGGCAGGAGACAGGGGGTCTGGAGGTAGACATGGGAACAACAACCCATGCTCTATAGACCACTTTGAAGTGTACATGGTCTTTGGCACCTCTTGGCCTTTATCGCTCCCTGACAGCTCCACTTGCCAGCACAAGTACCCCGGTGCGAACTGCCTTTGATAGGGCGGGGGGTGGATCGGGGCGGTGGTCGTGCAGACAAGACCCGTTTGCCGCAGGGCCTCACCAAGGAGAGGCCATCTAACTGAATGTAAGAGGATGGCTGCAGGATCTACTACATGGAATGCAGGGGGGTGAGTTTATAAATACCTCACCCTCCCAGGAGAATATACACTAGATTCATTTAAAAAATCAAAACAACCATTGTTAAAATATATGTTGGGCTTTATTTTAGATTTTAATTAAACATAAATAATAAACATTACACATTGTAAAGTTGAGGTTGCAGCACATCGAGGGAAAATCCGCGGTATTGTCCACTGTCACTGGGGAAATGTTGTCTAATGGCAAGTACCGCACAGGCAGGTATTACTCTCCGAACGCGGTGTCCGAGCCTCCCGTGAAGCCACCAAGTGAAGCAACGATAGGCCACCAGCCTGTACCACCTGTGAAAAAAAAAGATGCAAACTGTATTAAACTGACCAAACTTTCTTATCAATGTCGATTCAGGTAACACATGTCATTTTTCTTAGAAAAAAATTATATCTAGAAAATGCACTATATGGAACAAATTTACATGCGTTCGAATGATATGTAAATGTAATTTTATATGTGGGAGACGACCATGAAATAGTGGTGGCATCACTGACATCACAAACAGAGTATACTTACTCGTTACTCGGATTACGCGGACGAACAGTGCCGCGAAGTTCGTGCATAAGCACCATCATCATCCTCAACACGGTCCGTGAGAGGCAGGCTTCCCTGAACTCTGGCAGCTCGGTGATGCATTGCGGACTTTGCTCGCCTTCCTGCAGACTTTGCTCGCTTTCCGAAATGTAGGCCAAGCACCCGGAATTTTCGCGGCAGCAGCAGTTCTCCTCCTCAGTTGGCATTAGCTCGCACCGATTGCACGTGCACCAGGTGGAGACGCCGTCCATGCGACATGGTCCAGGCTCTTCATCCGTTGACTGGTCCTCCCAACTGCCGTCCGAATCCCCATCGTTTTCGCGTGCTTGACTTTCCAGTAGTTCTTCCTCGGTGTACTCGGGCTCGTACATATACGGCATTATTGTGGCCATTGTGCGGTAAAGATACTAAAATAATTTACAGAGATGGTACAGGTGTTCACACGGGCTACAAGCGGCGAAGGTAGCTGACCAGAGCACTGAAACGAGTCACAGAATACTCAAAGTAACACAGAGAGAGGAATGGAATCGAAAATCTGCTGCTGTGTGTTGTGAAACGGTCTGTTTATACTTATTGGGGAAAGAGGCGTCCTGCCATTTCCATGGCAACACGTCAATAGCTGAGGCGCAGCGATTGTTGACACGAGACGTGCTTGAAATGGGCAGTACGCGTCTGCTGATGTCAGGCTCAGGGGCGGGGGATTTGATTTAGTGCCGCAAAGGCAGGTGAGCCAGGTCGATGCGGCGGAATGATAGGATTATCACAAAATGGAGGCTGATTTCGAGTGCGATAATGGGCGAAAAGTCGGGTAAGGTCCATAGGAAAGTTTCCTACGATCTACCGATTTATGCTTACAAACACATGGCCGACCCGTAGGGACAATAAAAAAAAAGTCCCGGAACTCTCCTTTAAGCCACCTACTGTCAGTTGCCATGATTTTTCTGGCGGTCCTACTCCTGCCACCGTCGCCCTCCTCCTCAGGTGGGCCCTTCCCTCAGCAGCTGGCCATGAAGGCTGAGCTTTCATATCACACCGGCCTCACTTCAGCGAGGTGTAGTGCATCGCGTGGACGGGTTACTTCTCCCAACAGTGCCACCCTCTTCCTTTCTGCTCCCAGACGCGGCTCCCTTTCCTGTTCCTATGTATACTGGGGCACTGCAGGTCGGTTCCCAGACCAGGCAGAGCCGAGGGGGCAGGCTGCGTCATCGAGGGCCCGGGAAACAAGGCATGCAACTGGGCCACGGCCGGGCCTAGGTCAGTCAGGCAGCAGGGGCTCAGGACAAGAAGACAATGAATCCACCTCCCACGCCCTAACACTAGTACTCTGAAGTAAAGGTGGCGATGGGACGTGACTACGTCACCATTGGATTGGCTGAACACAGCCAATGAAAAGTGTAAACTGTGTGTTACTATACAGAATGTATCAAATTCTGCATAGTAACACAGAATGTTCGTTTTCATTGGCTGTTCTGTTGTTTCTGTTATTTCCCACTGCGCTGCTGTAGATAGGCAGGCGGTAGGGGCTGGCCCGGGCCTGCAAGCAGAGCGCTGAGCCTGAGCACGAGATAAATTATCCAACAGAAATGAATCTTTGTTTGTTGATTTATTTCTGTTGGATAATGCTTTTTAAAGTTAAAACGCACCGCACCATGTGTTCCGGTGCCCAAAAAAGACTGCCGGTTTTGCCCACCGGCAACCACTGGCACAAATTAAGCACTGGTTACCTGAGTATCAGAGGAAAATAAAGAGAGAACATTACATTTCTGCTCTTTGGGTGGAGAGAAGAATCGATTGGGAAAAGAGCGCCCACAAGTGAACACTGAACTCTGGGCTACAGTGTCAAGCACCTAAATATCTTAGAAACAAATAACGGAAAACTACCCTGCACTCTGGTGCAGGGAAGAGTACTATGGTGAAGAGAAAGCACACACTTAGCGTTCTGAAACCTGGGATATTTACCCAGAGGCCTAAGCATAAGAGAAACAAACGAGGGAGCATTCAACTCAGGCACCCTGGTGTAAAAACACAGAGTTCTAATAAAGAACTAGAGGGCAACATTCCAGACTTTGTCATAGCTAAAAGTGAGGCAGCCGTCTGCGAGTCAGTTGATGGCCCTCGACGCCATGATGGTTGAAAAGGAGCCATAGGCTACAATGGAAAGTAACTTGCTTTTTCCACTAGCATGGCGTCCAGGGCTGACACAGTTTCTGGTGGAATGTTAGCCCTCCAGTTCTTTATTAGAACTCTGTGGGTATAAAAAGGTCCAATGAGGAAAAGACAGCACACAAGCAAAATGATACACTCTGAGGCAGCCGAGAGAAAAGAAAGAGACTTTGGTCAAACTGTTCTCTGGGAAGGTAAAAGTGTACAGAGAGGCAGTGAGAGTGAGCCTTGGAGGATAACATCCAAGAGACACTGAGACTGTTCGCTCTGTATCAATAAACCAAGAAAGAGGACTTAAGACAATATACTCTCATAGCACCCAACCTTTTATGTCACCAAGGGGGATGAAAATACATGATTTTCTTTTTGGCGGGTGAGAGCCCATAGACGTGAATGGGCACATGAGGGACTTGGCGGGTGATGTGGCTGCTTTCAGGGCGGGTGACACCCGCCAAAAGCGGGTGAGTTGAGAGCTATGTACTCTTGTGGCGTGACAAAGTCATTGTCAGAGAGATTGAAAGAGGACAAGTAAAAGAAGAGGTAGGGATGTGCTCATGAGCGGGACCCATAGTCAACACTACTGGCCCAATCCTCTCAAATGTCTGCCACTTCTGATACCGCACTTTGTAAGAGCTTTTTCTAAGTGTAATGTTGTTACGGAAGATTGTCCTAGATTTAACACACAATTTGATATGCATGATCCACTTACTTAATATGAAGGTTGGCACTCATTTTTTAATCAATATGAACTAAAAGAGACTGAACTCAATTAAATATCCCCTAAGGCAAGTGAAACGGAGACTCTAAGGATGCAAATCCCTTTCTATGAAAAAGCTTCCATTGCTTATATGTTCACATATAGGGCCCGATTCATGGAAGCGTTTTATAATGGTGCACTCCCATGGGAAAACGTTCTGTGAATCAGCCCCATAATGTGGTAGCGCGACGCTGGCGCTGCCACGGCTGGTCTCTGCCAGAGTAAATGCAAGTGTGCGATGCACATCATATAAGGAGGCCCACACAAATGACCTGCTCTCAGCTCTTTTATTAATACAACTCAAGC
This sequence comes from Ambystoma mexicanum, assembly GCF_040938575.1. Lineage (NCBI taxonomy): Eukaryota > Metazoa > Chordata > Amphibia > Caudata > Ambystomatidae > Ambystoma > Ambystoma mexicanum. The sequence goes on along the minus strand of NC_090938.1, from coordinate 105,200,143 downwards.
TTCCTGCCTCACATAACGTCACTTCCCCAACTTGCCCCAGCTCTAGCCCCACCTCACACATAACAAGGCCGATAACGCCTAATGTGACACCTTCCCCCATTTTATAAGAAACAGTTATGCTTTAACCCATTTCTTCAATAAGCCTTGTGGGTTTGATCTTGGTCCTTACTGGCTGTCCCTCCTGCGGCGGAGCCGGACTGCATCTCGTGGTGCGGGGCTCTACTTCCCTCCACTCTTCGTCAAACACTTCTCCATCTCCCAAGTAAGGATCATCCAGTTCGTCCGGGGACCAGTCGTTTGGTGTAGCATCCCCGGGCCCAGAAGACTCTTCAGTGTCCCCTTTGCATTCTCTGAAGTGGGATATGCTTTGGGTGGTCTCCCGTCCGTCATTGTCTTCTGCCGTGATCATGGTACCCTTCACCTGCGTGACGGCGAGGGGTCCTGGTGCGAACCTAGAGTCCTCTTTCCGGCTGTGTGTCTGGCGCACCACCACTCTGTCCCCTACTTCAAATGTGCTTTCTCATGCACCCCTTCTCGCATCAGCCGTCACTTTCATCTTCATTTTTTCCCTCGAATCCTTCTCCCTGAGCTCGTGTTCCGATGGGTTAACTCCTCGGTCGATAGACCTTGAGGACTCGTGTTCGGTAGGGTTAACTCCTCGGTCGATAGACCTTGAGGACTCGTGTTCGGTAGGGTTAACTCCTTGGTCGATAGACCTTGAGGTATTCGAGTCCTCTCCAGATGACCTGGTCTCAACTTCTTTATTAATACAACTGAGGCTTCCTGTCTCACACAAAGTCACTTCCCCAACTTGCCCCCAACCTAGCCCCGCCTCACACACAACGAGGCTGATAACGCCCAATGTGACACAATGTCATAAGCAACAAGGACCCTATGCATATTCTCTTGCATGCATGCTTTTGGAAGAGGACGGTATGGAATCAGACAGACACATGTTTGCCTTTATTCGAAAGAAAAAGCACCTGAGAGAAATGCAAAGAAGTCCACAGTGCTCAGCTTTCGTGGGTACATCTCTGGTTGAGCACGAATGTATGCCTCCCTCTAGTGGACGATTTTAATTGTAAAAAGCAAACCTTCCTGAAACTGATTTTCTAATACGCAAATTCCTTCTTGGCACAGAACACTATCTGATTTTTTGGGCAGATGATATAATCTTTAGATGAAATGCAAATTGATTGAAAGGATAGACCGTAGTTGCCTAAACCCCCCTGCCTGGAAATAAAAACATTTACTTTCAATAATGACTGTGCTTTATCCCAGCTGCCGCTCCAGCATGCTACATGGGGGTCCCCACCTTCTGCCCGATTCACAATGGATGTCTGACGCCTTCAAAAAGTCATCATTTACTCACATGTACAAACATGCATAACTTACCGCCATGGGAGGTGCGTGCCAAGGGATGCTTTAGGGAACTCTAATTGGATGGCAACGGGTTCAGTGTAAAGCTTACTGTGCCACTTATCAAGGCGTTATTGTTCCATGTGTTCAAATTGTGGCAGTAATTTCTGTTTACTCAAAAAACCACGGCACAAAGGCTGTGGTTTTGCTGCTGCAATCCATGTAATGGCCGCGGGGGACACCCCTGCAACCCCTGGACCCATTATACCATTTAAGGGGGGGGACACCCCCGCAACTCACGCTCCCCTTAAATAGTATAATGGGGTACACCTTTACCGGGTCAAACCACAGCATTTGTAATGCGATTTTTTTTGTGCAGACAACTTTTTTGCCGTGATTTTATTACTGCATAGCGTTAAAAACAAGGTGTAACAACAAAGCATAACGCCATTTTGGCCTTGCTATACCGCTCTGGGAGATTTTTTCTTACAGTTTTGCAGCTGGAGTGTTGGACCGGACTGAAAAAAAGTTTCTGCCTCGTACTTCCCAATCCGCCTGTAAAACCTCTCTTTCTTATGCCAAAATGAGATTTTCATGCTGGTGTAACACTGCTGAACTCCTATGAAATTGCCTGTAGGTCTATGTCAAGAACCAGAGGCTCGCAGAATGCTTTCTTCTTCTTTGCTGAAAGCACGAGCAGTCTTTATACAAATAAACAATGCCTGTAGGTCTATGTCAAGAATCAGAGGCTCGCAGAATGCTTTCTTCTTCTTTGCTGAAAGCACGAGCAGTCTTTATACAAATAAACAATCAACAATATAACAAAAGAACTTCAATTTCTGGAACAATGTAGTCTTTAAACTCAAAACTCTATTCCCTCAGTGCCTGTCACGTGTCACAAAGTCCACCAATCGCGGCTCTGTTGTACTATCAAATCACTGTGCCTTCTCATAACTTGCTCTTTCTTTGCTGTCCGGGCAGCAGATGAATGCCCCCGGGCTTAGTGCGCTTTATAAATGTGAAAATAAATAAGTAATCATTTTCTTTCCTCACAGCATTAGGCGCAGTTGAAGCTTCAGAGATAGAGTGTTGGCGTTGAGTAGTGCACGTAGCAGCATATGCTTTGATTTTTCGTTGTTTCATTTTGGGTTCTTTGGCAGAGCATAGCTGCAGAGCGCGTTGTCTAGGGAACCGTAGCAAAGACGCGCTCAGAACTCCCTGCAGTTCTGGCGTCGTGTCGGATTCCCACTCGTGGAGACCGAGTGCGTCTACTTCAGGTGCTTCTAGTCAGCGCCTAGACCGAGTGCTTCTAGTGCAGCGCATCTTGCTCCGGTGAACCTGTTTGCCTACAGTTCATCGCCGCAACCAAGAACATAAACGAAAGCGACCTAGCGGGCCTGTTGCTTACTGTAGTCGCAGTGAGTTCATAGAGTGCTTTGCTCTCGCCGCACGCAGCGGGATAACATAAATCTTCCCGCTCCGTTCTGAGTAGCAGTTTCTCCCTATTCAGTATGTGTTTTTTTAGTACGGGGCAGAACCAAGAGAACTGCAGCTGGGCACATGTGCACACGATTACTCATCGACATATTCACACGGGTAGAGGGGATTAAAAGAACCCTTGAGCCTCCGGCTCTGCACTAAAGGTGTAAGCCCAAGCAATAGTTTGTCCGAAAGTCTTCAAACCACCACCCATTAGCCATCAGTGTCCTGCATTATTCATAAAATGGCCTTCCTTCGAGGAGAATCCTCAGGAAGTGAGTCTGCTGGGGAAGGGGCTTCACGGCTCCTGGGTGACCCCACAGCGGGGCAGCTCATAGAGCAAGCGGCATGGGCAGGTCTAGAACCCATAGCCAGCAGGTTAGATTTCATGCAAGAGCTGTTAAGTCAAAGCCCCACAAGAGGCAGTGGCAAGGTGATCATAAGCTACGGACACAATCTCAGCCCTTGCCGTGCAAAAGAAATGCCAAGACCAAGCACACCACGAGCAAAGCACGGCCGCAGTGGCAGGGTTATAGAACCTCTAGCTCGGTGGAAGATACTGAGGGGCATAGACTGCATGAGTCACTCAGAGCTGGTCAACACCAAAATGTGTTCCCATGTCTCTGTGAGCTCGGAATCCCCGCGAGACGAGGAACCACGTAAGAAACGCAGAAAGGCCAGTGAAGAGCACTGGGAAAGTCCCCCGGATGATACATTTGACCTGGATTCTTTGCTCAACCCGAGATCAGGGGAGTGGGAGTCACCAGCTAAGGTAGCCATCCACCTGCTCTGCAAACGACTGCGTACTCCCCTCAACAAGGAGGCAAGGAGTAATTGAGGGTGGAATGCCCCAGACCGTCATTACCAGACAAGGTAGCAGAATTGCCCGAGGTGGATCCTTTATGATGAAGTATGCATGGGACGTTAAGAAGGGTATCGACCGCTCATGGAGAGCTTGCCAAGACAAGCTCTTCGATACCGTGGGGCTACTAGCCAAGGTCCTCCAGATGGCGGAGGAAGCTAAAGGAGGTGAGGTCATCGACCCCCACATCCTGGCAGAATGGGTGCAGCAGCTGGTATGTCTATTAGGGAAACGCCAACTGCACCATCGCTGCAGAATGTCGGTGATCAATTCTGGTTAAAATTGACCTCAAACTGGGGGAATTGGCATCTTCAGAGGCTGTGTTAGCAGCCAAAGGACTACTGTTTGGCAAGACCTTTGTCAAAGATATGCAAAGTTCGTGAGTACCTTCGCCACCCTGGATAAAGCCCAGTTCTCCCTCAAGAGTGTTCAAACCCTGGTTTTATGCCAGGGATGGCAGTGGCAGGGGCCGCTCAGCCAGCCACAGAGGGAGTCAAAGGCTCTTCAGGAGCAACAACTGGCACCAAGAGGAGAGCAGACCTAACCAACCCCTTCTTCACCTCCCGCATGCGGGACAGTGGGCAAGGTTGGCGTAGTGGCAGCAGAGCGCAAGATGCTAACGCAGGTGATACTGCATGTGCATGCACACGACACACCGGCAAGCAGTGAAATTCCACCAATTGGGGGCAAGCTAGTGGCACACACGCACGCTTAACGAGAGTTTACAGCAGACACATGGGTTTTAGACACTGTGCAGGGTTTCTCTGTCAGGCTTTTGCAAGAGCCAGTGCAAGCGAAACCACCACTGACATGCATAATGTATGTTGTAGATCAGACCCTCTTGGACAGGGAGTTAAAAGAGCTCCTAAGGAAAGGAGCGATAAGGCGAGTAGTGCAAAGAACACAAGGCTTCCTGAGCAATGTCTTCCTGGTGAGAAGGAAACTGAAGGTCAGGCCGATTATCAATCTCTGAGGGTTGAACGCCTTCCTAGTATACCAGCATTTCAAAATTGAGGGTATCCATCTCCTCAGACATATCCTGCAGAGAGTAGACTGGTAAGCCTGCATGGACCTGAGAGACGCATACCTGGCAGTCCCCATCCGTGAATCGCACCGGCAGTTCCTACAGTTTCCATGGCAGGGTCAGAAATGGCAGTTCACCAGCCTCACCTACGGTCTAGCGTCAGCGCCTTCGTGTTTCACCAAACTACTCAGACCAGTGGTAGCGACGCTCCGTGAACTGAGGGTGCGACTAATATACCTCAACATCCTATGACTCATGGGGCAGGACCCAGAGAGGCTGCGGGAACTGGTAGCACTCACATCAGAGCTCCTGGAATCTCTGGGATTTCTCGTCAACTGGGAGAAGTCAGTGACCAACCCCCAACAGAGAAAGGAATTCTTGGAATTCATCATAGACTCCCAGGCGGGGACGCTGAGCCTACCGCTCTCGAAAGTCAACGACATCAAGAGAGAAATCGGAGTGGTCTTAGCAAGGGATCAGCTGTCTCTCAGGCATCTAGCAAGGATAGTGGGGCACCTCGTCTATTCAGGCAATTTTGCCGGGGCACGTCCACTATTGGGCCCTCCAATGGCTCAGAATCCTGTTTCTCAGACAGGGATGGTCATACAAGAAGCTGGTCCCTTGTCAGAGGAGCCCAGGGCAAAGCTCAACTGGTGGCTTAGACACATGGAGGCACGGAACGAGAGGGCCATCTTCGGCTCTTCTCCTGTCCTCATCATAGAGTCGGATGCCCACCACAGAGGCTGTGGAGCTTGCTGCGGAGAGCTCACGACTGGGAAATGGTGGTCCCTGGACGAATCCAGGCTTCACATCAATTGCCTGGAACTTCTAGCAGGATCCTTTGCGATCAAGTGCCTATCCCAGGACACAGTTCAGTGCTGTATCTTGCTGAAAATTGACAAGATTTCGGCAGTGTAGTATATCACCCGCCTAGATGGGACCAAGTCCAGGTGGTTGGCAGAGCTGGCCATGGACTTCTGGTACTTCTGCTTGGAGTAGGGTCTCAGCGTCACTGCCGAGTACCTCCTGGGAGCTTCCAATCAATTGGCGGAATAGAACTGCAGACACCTCAAGGACTCCAGCGACTGGAGGCTTGTCAGAGGCGTCTTCGTACCCTCATGCAGAGAACGGGCCCTTGCCAGACGGATCTGTTTGCATCCAGACTGAACCGCCAGCTTGTCCGGTTCTTCAGTTGGAGGCCGGACCCAGAAGCAGCAGCCACAGATGCTTTCATGCAGCAGTGGGGCCAGCAGAGTAACTGCGTCTTCCCTCCTTTCTCCATGATTGCGGGGACGCTGGCATAGATGAGACAACAGCAAGCAAGGCTTGTGCTGGCCACGCCAGCCTGGAAGAGCCAAGCGTGGTTCTTGGACCTGCTGGAACTCGCCTGCGACACCCAGCTTCTCCTGCTGGACCTTCTGGACATACTGCTAGACCCCACAGTCCTCCAACACCCGTTAGTCAGAATGGAGACCCAGCACCTCATAGCATGGGTGATTTCAAGAGTGTCTGGAAAAATCGAGGACTATCGGGAGAGGTTGAGCACTTTATCAGAGAATCCTGGGCTCCAAAGACAGCTTGGAACAGATGGCACAGCTGTTGCGTGGCTTGGAACATACATTCCACTTTAGCCGATGTAATCCACGTAGTGAACTTTCTAGAAAGTTTCGCAAGGCAAAGCCTGCAGGACAGTGAACACATTCAGGTCCACCATCTTCTCAGGGCACAATCAGCCCATCAAGGCCCCATTCGGCTAGCATGCGCTAGTGGTTCAGCTGCTCAAAGGAGTGAGAGCCATGCGACCTCCGATGCCGAAATACTCCCATACCTGGGATGTGAACGATGTCCTACAGCTTTTCCTATGCTGGCCAGATAACAGTGTTCTGACCAGGAAAGCTCTTTCTGCCAAGCTAGCCATGCTACTCTGTTTAGTAGCCTGCCATAGGGTGTTGGACGTAGAAGTGCTAGAAATGGACAGCAATCCTTTTGTCGAGACAGAGTAACCATCCTCATTAGGTGGAGGACAAATACCTCCATCAGAACGGCTACTTTCCCAGCGTTCCCAGAACAACCGAAGCTCTGTCCCGTCAGATCCCGAAAGGAGTACGAAAAGGAAACTGCCCTTTTCAGACATGCAGGGGAGCTCAGTTTTTCATCACACTCTGGAAACCATTTAAGGCTGTATCCACTGCCACCCTAGCGAGGTGGGTGAGGTGGGTTATGCAGGCAGTAGGCATAGATATTTCACTTTTTGCGGCTCACTGTGCACGAGGAGCCATAGCATCTAAAGATTTTGCCAGAGGGGCGCAGTTACAGGACTTCCTCCAGGCCGCAGATTGGTCTAGCGAGTCCCCTTTTAAGCATGTTGATCAGGTAGCTTCATTGGCAGTAAGTAAGCTTTGAACAAGCATAATACGAGCCTGCCTCCAGGTTTTGACATAGAATTCAGATTTCCATACTAACGTTCAGGAAATTCATAATTCTATTAAAGACAGAGAAGTAAAGTATTATCCCACCAATTCAATTGCCACGTTCTGCATAGTCAGGGTGCAGTAGGGAGAGGAACATGGCAAGAGCAAGCGTGAAGAGCGTGGCCAGGAAGCTGGGCAGAACAGCTTTAGCAGCGATTGCCCACCCAGTCGACCTGAATTTGGTTATGTCTTGTGTTTTATGTCATCCTTGCAGGAGCACATACCAAACAGATGCAATCCTGAATGTACCTGGTGATGAACCTGCATTGCAGGGAATATGATGTTGGAAGTTTCAGGACGACGTTGTGTTCACAGTACAGTTTGTTTCAGCAACGATTAAGAGAATCCTTTCCTTCAGGAGGCTGCAACGAGTCAGCAAGAAAGAGGAAGTTATGATTAGGGACAGTGATTTGGTAGCACAACAGGGCCGTGATTGGTGGACTTTGTGTCACGTGATAGGCCCTGAGGGCATAGAGCTTTGAGTTTAAAGACTACATTGTTACAGAAATTGTAATTCTTTTGTTATATTGTTGATTGTTTATTTGTACAAAGGCTGCTCGAGCTTTCAGTAAAGGAGAAAGCATAATACTTCGCCTCTGTGTCTTTAATAGAATTATGACTTTCCTGAACGTTAGTATGGAAAATCTGAATTAGCATCTGCTAAAAATCAGCAGATTCCATAGGTGCACATTAGTAAATGCTGTCTGCAAAGCGTCTACTTTATTATAAGAGAGATAGTGAAAGTGAAGAGTATGGGTCATTTCACTCTTCACCTTTGCACTGCGCCTTGTCAATGTTGAAAAGTGCATGCAGGGGGCCCAACAGCATGCACGCGCTGAGGCCGGTGGCACCCGGCAAGCAATTTGGATTTGTTTTAAAATGAACTTGAATGTAAACGCTGAAGAACTGAACTTACACAGCTACTCACAAAATGTGTAAATGCATTCCCCACACACATAGGTTGAACAACTTCTCCTAAGTGATCTAGCTGGCAGAGGTGCAAAAAGGGTGTCAGATAATGCACCCCTGCATTTGCATTGGAAGTGGCAAGAGTCATGGAAACATTATTTGTAAGCCGGGAAAACAAAATGTCGAGGTTTGAACTTTGACTCCCTTTCATACACTTATGCAACGGGTACATTATGCGCACCTAAGCCAACCGTTCAAGGATTAAGTGTGTTTTACTTGTGAATATGGCCAATTACATCTGTAAGTTCCACCATGTGGAAATGTCTTTTGCCATGGACTTGTTTCTTTGTAAATGCACTTCCCAGTCATAAAGCATGACGTCAGACGTAATCTACATTTTGCGTAATTTACATATGCGATTATCGCACTTTGTGAATCATGCTCTAAGATTGAAAAACTTTGGAAAGTGATTTACTATTGCAAAATGAATATGAATGGTTCAAAACAGGGGAAATTGTGTTCATTATATTTAAGTGAATACAAAAATATAACTGTTAATTAAACAGGTTTATGTTAGTGATGGGTAAAATGTCTTTCCGTAATCCGAATGTAATTGTTTGTTTGTTTGTTTATTTATTTATATTGTGCGCCAGACCTGAAGGTATCAGGGTGCAGTAGTTACAAGAAGGCTCACAGCTTAGGTTACAACATTATGTTACACATGACAAATAGATCAAAAAATAAGGCAATAACGTAGCAATTACAGGTTTTCACATACAGAGAATAAAGGTACAAATGTAAACACTATGCAAGTATCTTCGTAGCAAAAACTTTGATAGCTATTTACGATGTAGTAAGGATAACATGCCTTAGTGGTCAGTTGTCTTGAGCCAATTGATGCAGTTATATCTAAAATTCAAATATGATTGATCTGCTCGAAGGGATGGCGGCAGGGAGTTCCAGAGCTGAGCAGCCTTGATAGGAAAGCTACTACACCCGACCTTCGATAATTTAAATCTAGGAATAGTAATAACTAATCTAGTGGCCCTAGTTGAGGTTCTTCTGGGGAATCTCTCGGTAATATAGCTGGGTGCGGCATTGTTCAGAGATATGTGCGTAGGCGAGGCAGTTTTTAGCCGGATTTTGTCGTTTGTAGATAGCCAGTTGTTTTGTCGCCTGATCTCGGAAATGTGCACTCTCCTTGCTACACCGAGGGCCCCTCTGAGGGCGTTATTTTGGAGTATTTGGATTCTTCTAATAATATACTTATTAGAACTGATGTAGAGGGCGTTACAGTAGTCCAATTTGGACAGGATGAGTGCTCTAGCCAGGATAATACAACTGCTATTGGAAAGAAATGGTTTGCCAGCTCTGATGAGTTTGCATGTGTATGCGGTGGCGGATGGCATGGAGTTAACTTGTTTAGTGAAAGTGAGAGTGGAGTTGAGGTAAAAGCCTAAGGTTTTTACCTTGTTGGTAACTTTGATGAGGTTACCATAGATTATGATGGAGGTATATTCGTGGCCTAGTTTTTTTAGATTAGTAGGGGTACCCAGGATGATAAGCTCAGTTTTGTCATCATTCAGGAAATTGTCCTGTTTAGTTAGATGGAGGGATTACTGTTGCTTGCCTTCAAACTGGCTAGCGTAATTTCGACCCACAGGATTAGCACAACGCCCCCATTCCTGTTTCTGAAATTCAACATACATTTTTGGTTTTCACTGATGCATCTTTAATGAAGTGCTATTAGAACGGGGAAATGGGTGCTCTGGGTTCAGCACCCTAATCCTGTCAGATGAGTTGACGACCTTCTCTGTCTCATTGAGATTAACATTAAATCTGAACCTCACACTAAACCCAGGTTTTGCTTTAATCCTTTGTTCTAGATGGGAACAGGAAGTTTGTATACAAAGCTCCCGAAAAGATGAATTCTGACCCCTGGATTGGAGGTTGGTAGAAATGCCCATTTGGGTAGATCACTTTGATCATGGCAAATGTCTTTAAAAAAAAGAAAATGTTATTAGTTTTTGCATAATAAAGGACAATAACCACATAACACTGAGCTCCCCCCTGCCCACCAGAGGTTTTGTTCATCGCTCTTCCCATGTGCTTGCTCATCACATCAGAGTTCATAGAATGTCTAGTATTCTTATCTTGTGAGGGCACCATTGTACCATCTAGTCACTTTGTAGGTAGGTTAGTACCGGGCCCCGCTCATCTTTGAATCTCCCTTGGTGTCCTTGAATTTTGTACATCAGCCATTCAATGCTATGAAGTTCCATATCTTGTACAACCACTCCTGTATTGTTGGGGTGGAGGGGTTTGCTTCTTCAAGTTCTGTGCTATCACTAGGCATGCCGATATTAGCAGTGTTATCAGCCCCAGCTTCTGCGTCTTAGGTGGTGTCCTCACTTTCGGATCCCACATGCTGCACCACCAAAGGTTGTCCCCGAGTTGGTCTAGGCCCTGGTGCATTTCCTTCATTTGCTTCCGGAATTCCCCCCAAATTTCTTGTAGCTTTGGGCAATTTCTCCATATGTGCTGCCAGTCCCCTAGTGTTTTGCATCCTCTCCAGCATTGATCAGATGCTTGGGGGAACATTGTGTGAATTCTTTCCAGCATACAGTGCCATTGAAGGATCACTTTGATCCGCATCTCTCTCAGTTTGATTGATCTCATTAGTTTGGGGATTGTTCCCCACAGGTGCTCCCATTGGTTTCCAGGAATGGGATCCCTGTTGTTGCTTCCCATCTCCTCATGTAATTCCACTGTACTTGCTCTTCATGGTCGTTCAGATGTTTATATAGATTTGATACCAGACTTTTTGACCCCGTATTTGTTGTAATGAATTGTTCAAAGGGCGTCAGTTGTCTTGTGGCTGCTGCTTTTACTAAGCCAATGTTTCATTTGGTTGTATTCGAATCTATTTTTGTCATCTAATCCAATGTCTTGGGCGCAGTCCTTGAAAGATCTCAGGTTGTGCCCTTGGTACATGTCCCTTAATTTCTGGCAGCATGCGGTTTCCCATTTTGTTGAATTCTTCCTTGGCCATCCCCGTCGGGAATTCCGGGGTGCCAAACAAGGGGGAGAATGGTGATGGTTTTGTTGATAAGGTTCACCGCCCGGTTGCCCCATCCCATATGTCTAAACCTGCACCTAGTATCTCACTTATCTTCGTGTTAGAGTGCCTCTTCTTTTTGTCCAACCACATAAGTCCCTGAAGAGGTGTTCCCGCAACGGCCCTGTTTTGTCAGTCATGCCCATATTTTCTGTTGGTCCCCCCTAAGCCACTCTCTAATGACTCTAAGTTGTGCCGCCTCATTGTATCTGAGGAAGTGCAGGAATGACATCCCCCCTTTATTCCTTGGGGCCGTAAGTGTTGACATTGCTAACTTAGGACTTTTTTTCTTCCATATGTATGCGTTTATGGTCTTATTCAGGGAGCTAAAATAGGTCTTTGAGACTCTAATTGGTAGCGCCTGTAAGTAGTACATTACTCTTGGGAGGGTCACCATTTTTATTGTTGATATGCAGTCCCACCACGTGACCATTAGCGAGTTCCATTTTGTCAAGTCTGTTCTGACGTTTCTCAATAATTGGGTGTAGTTTGCCTCGTAAAGTTGGTTTATTTTTTTGTGAGGGTTATGCCTAGGTATTTTATGTCCTTTATGGCCTGTTTTAGTTGTGTCGTCTGCTCCAGACCATTTATTATTTCCGGGTCTGCAGACAGATTCAACATTTTTAGTCCTGGGATCTCCCCAAAGTCTTCGAATTCTTGTATTACGGCCGGTAGTGAGTTTTCCGGGTTCGATAGCTTGACTAGCATATCATCTGCGAATGCTATGATTTTATGGTGTTCCCCCTCCATTTCTATACTCTTTAATCTGGTTGACTCTCTTATTTTTATTAGTAGCGGCTCTAAATATATGGCGTAAAGTAGAGGAGATAGTGGGCATCCTTGTTTTGTTCCACGTCCCAGGGTGATTCTGTCCGTTACTATGCTGTTGAACACGATTCGTATGGAAGGGGTTGCATAGTTTGGTCTTATCATGTTATATAGTTCGCCCCAAACCCCATTTGTTTCATCGTCCTGAATATCATTGTCCACTCGACCCTGTCGAATAGTTTTTCTGCATCGAGTGAAACACGTATCGCTGTGTTGTGTGTTATTCCCGTTTTTTCTATAAGGTGGCAGATTCTAGGTGTGTTGTCAAAGGTTTACCTGGTTGGTATAAAGCCAGAATGATCTTGTCCTATTCATTTCGGTAGTAGATGTATTAATCTATTGGTGAGTATTTTTGTATATATTTTAGCGTCTAGATTTATTAGTGCTATTGGCCTATATGATCCTGGTAGTTCTGTGTCTTTACCTTGCTTATGGAACACTATTAGTTTGGCTTCATTCATGGAGGGCATTATGTTTTTGTTTGTGTTGAATATGTTGTACAGTTTGTGAGGATTGGGGACAGAATGCTGCTATACTTTTTATAGAAGATCGCCGTGTATCCATCGGGACCTGGTGCTTTGTCAATTCCCTTATAGCCTTCTGAACTTCCTCTTCCCTTATTACCCCCTCGCGGTCGGCTCTTTCTTCCTCCGTTATGCGTTGAATCAGGAGGCCTTTTAGGTATTCTATGTTTTTCTCTTCTAATGGATTGTCTGACGAATACAGTTTCTGATAGACGTCCTTGAAGATTTGTCCCATGTCTTCGTTTATCGTCTTTTCCTGCCCCTGCCTGTCCTGCAGTTTCATGATTGTTTGAGACCTCCTTTTTTCCCCTCAGCTGTTATTGTTATTGTTATTGTTGTTATTGTTATTTTGCATTTATATAGCGCCTTATGTACCATTGGTATGGTCTGAAGGCGCTGGTTGGTTGAACGCCCTTGGGAACCAAAGTTCAGATCAGTAGAGAGAGTGGAGAGAGTCAAAAGGTGCGTGTGAGCACCGGGTATGTGTGCAGCTCGTGCGGTATCGTGTAATAGCTGCTTTTTAGCGGTAGGTGTGATGGTTGAGAGATCAGGAGTATGTGTTCGTTCTGGCAGGATTTATCCAGACCGGATGTGGCTGCGTTAGGCCTGAGGAGAATGCCTGGCTGGGGGTTGTGTTACCAGCAGTGATTACTTAGAATGATGTGGAGTGAGCGGCGGATGTTGGTTTGAGAACAGTTATACCGAATGGTGTCATAGTATCTCTGTGTTCTAGTTGAGTGGTGATGTAAGGAGAGAGTAAGCGTGGTGGTGTGATATGATGGGTTATATGCTCTTTCAGACGTACTCTGCATTCCAAACCATACTATATATGTTGTGCAATTAAATGCGCTACGCACTCGTCCCCTCTATGCACTCATCCCCTCTACGCACTCCTCCCTACTACGCACTCCTCCCCACTACGCACTCCTCCCCTCGACGCACTCCTCCCCTCTAGGCGCTCCTCCCCTCTAGGCGCTCCTCCCCTCTAGGTGTTCCTCCCCTCTAGGCGCTCACCCCCTCTAGGCGCTCATCCCCTCTAGGCAGTCATCCCCTCTAGGCAGTCATCCCCTCTAAGCACTCATCCCATCTAAGCACTCATCCCCTCTACGCACTCATCCCCTCTATGCACTCATCCCCTCTATGCACTCATCCCCTCTACGCGCTCATCCCCTCTACGCACTCATCCCCTCTACGCACTCATCTACTCTATGCACTCACCCCTACTAGGCACTCCTCCCCTCTAACCACTCCTCCCCTCTATTCGCTCCTCCCCTCTAGGCACTACTCCCCTCTAGGCGCTCCTCCCCTCTAGGTGCACATCCCCTCTACTCGTTCATTACGCACTCATCTCCTCTACGCACTCATCCCCTCTAGGCACTCATCCCCTCTAGGCACTCATCCCCTCTAGGCATTCATCCTCTCTAGGCACTCACCCCCTCTAGGCGCTCACCCCCTCTAAGCGCTCATCCCCTCTAGGCGCTCACCCCCTCTCGGCGCTCACCCCCTCTACGTGCTCATCCCCTCTACGCGCTCTTCCCCTCTATGTGCTCATACATTCATCTGCTCCAGCGAGCTGCACACTTTCCGCGCTTGAATATTCCTCCGTTATCCACACTGATGTGCTCTACATACTCATCTATTCTACACACTTATCCCGTTTATGCTCATCCGTTCTGGACATTCATCTGTTTTACACAGTCCTGCGTTCTACTTGCTTTTCTATATTTATATATGGCATATTTATATATTCTATATTTACGCACTCATCCGCGCTACACGCTCGTCCGTTCTACACACTCAGCCGCTTTACACACTCATCCACTTAACATGTTCATCCATTCCATTCCATACACTCATCCGATCAGCATATTCATTCGATTTCCACCCTTCTTTGAACTAAGTAATTATCTGTTCTTCCACTCATGAATTCTTCCATTCAGCGCATACATTTGGTCCACCTGTTTCATCGATTCTAAGTAACTCGTCCACGCCCTTCACTTCGTTCATTCCGCATGCATTCTGTCCATGTCTGGAGTTTAAATCTCTTTACTGTTTCCGTATGAGTTACTCTTATTAACCATTTCATTGCTTTGATCTACTTTATCTGTTTAATTCTGTTTGTCCTTCTAATTTATATTAGGGTTGTTAGCTGTGAGTTTCTCTCATCAGGTGGTTTGAATGGATTGGTGACATTGAGTTGCTGTTGGTCTGATTGAGTTAGTTTTGAACGGGTTGGTTTTAGGGGAAGAGCCAGGTTTTCAGTAGTTTGCGAAAAGACATTAAATCCTCAGTTAGGCGGATGTGGGGTGGGAGTGAGTTCCATAGCGTGGGGGCCATTGCTGAGAATGATGATCCGCCTAGCCTGATTGAGTTTGTCTTTGGTATGACTAGGAGGCCGGCTGAGCTTGATCTTAGGGTGCGTGGGGGGTGGTAGGGTTTTAGCTTGTCTTGAAGATATTGAGGCCCGGTTTTATGCAGTGCTCTATGGGAGATGCACAAGGTTTTGAAAGTCACCCTTCGGGCTACTGGAAGCCAGTGCAGCGTCTGAAGGGCTGGGGAGATGTGGTCTCTTGGGCCGAGCGCAAGGGGCAATTTGGCCGCCGCGTTTTGTGCTCTTTGGAGTTTATTCAGTTGGTACGCGTGGACGCCGAGGTATAGGGGGTTTGCGTAGTCCAGTCTTGATATAATGATTGATTGCACCGCGGAGAGTCTGTTGGGAAAGGAGAGATATGGAAAGATGCGCCTAAGGGTTTTAAGGTGGTAGTGGCAGGACTTTGAGACGTTGTTGACTTGGCACGAGAGTGTTAGGTCAGAGTCAAGGGTGCATCCAAGATTTTTCACTGAGTTGGAGGGGGTCGGTGAGTTGCCCATGGTGGATGGCCAGGGAAGTGGGTGTGGTAGAAGTTCAGGGTTGCCACATACCATGATTTCCGTTTTGGAGGGGTTTAACAGGAGGTGGCTTTGGGTCATCCAGACTTCTATGTCAAGGAGGCAGGAGGCCAGGTCAGGTCGGGAGTTGGGTTTTGAGTTCAGGAGTTTTAGAATTAGTTGAGTGTCGTTGGCGTAGTTGTAGCACAGGATGTTGTACGAACGAATTGTTGGTGTGAGGGTGATCAAGTAGAGATTGAACAGGAGGGCGGATAGGCATGCTCCTTGTGGGACTCCCGTGTCAACTGGCCGGGCTTGGGAGGTATAGGTGGAGAGTACCGTTATTTGGTACCGACCTTTGAGGAATGAAGCTATCCATTTAAGAGCGGTTCCACGAATTCCTGGGGAGTGGAGGCGATCTAGAAGGATTGAGTGATTGATGGTGTCAAAGGTGGCGGATAGGTCAAGAAGGATTAGTGCCGCACATCCCACGGAGTCTACTGTCATTTTAAGGTCGTCCCAAATTGAGGTTAGGGTGGTTTCAGTTCCGTGACGAGCTCTGAAACCTGATTGAGCGGGGTCTAGGAGATTGTTGGCTTCGACAAAGGCATTTAGTTGAGAGTAGGCGGTTCGGTCAATGAGTTTGGCAAGGAATCTGGTGTTTGAGATGGGGCGGTAGTTTTTGGGCTCGAGAGGGTCGAGCGAAGGTTTTTTAATTAGAGGTTTGACATGAACCGTTTTAAATGCGTCGGGAAAGATAGCAGAGGATAGGGAGGTATTTATGATGGATCTTGCGTGGTCACCTGCGCAGGTGGAAGCGAAAATTTCTTTGAGGGTTGTGGCCGGGCAAGGGTCCAGCGGGGAGCCAGATGGTTTGCGGGCAGATAGAAGTTTGAGAAATTGCCCTGCGATATTGGACTAAAGGATTCAAGCATTGTTTGCATAATGGTTGCAGCTGGAGGGCCAGTCGGAATGGGGGGAGAATTGCTTGGTGGATGTAAGAGAGCCAGTTTGGTGGCTAGAGTATTTGTTCTTTGGAGAGCGTTGGTGAAAAAGTGGTGGGAGAGTGAGTCGCACAGTGATTGTGAGGGAGTCAGGACGGCAGTGTTGCAAGCCGGATTGGTGAATTCGGAGATGATTTTGTGGAGTTCTTTGCTTGGGTTTTTGCAGTTTAAGATTCGGGAGTCGTAGTGGGCTTTTTTTGCTTTCCGGATTTCGGCTTTGTACTGATAAAGGTGTCGGGCCAAGGTGGCCCTGTTCTCCTAGGTTTTGTCTTTCTGCCATTTGCGTTCTAGGTTTTTATATAGTTTTTTAGTGATCTTCAACTCGGGAGTGAACCATCTGGGGAAGAGGAAACGTCGGGTTGATGGTTTGCAAGGGGGTGTGAGCCGCATCAGAGATGCGTTGAGCCATGCGTCAAAGGCGTCAGGGGTTAGTTGTTTGTTGAGTTGGCAGGTAGGTGGTGTAGACTGGAGGAGTGCATCGGCTAGGTCCGGGACGATTATTAGTTTTTTCCAGCATTTGCGTAGATTCGGAGGTTCAGATTCGAGTGCGGGGAGGGGGTCGGGTGAGTAAATGGTGAACGAGAGAAGGAAGTGATCGGACCAGAGGATAGGGGTGGGGGGCTTTAAATGAATCAGGGTGTTGGAGCTAAAGATGGCATCAAGAGTGTCCTTTATAGTGAGTCGGGCCGTTTATGTGTGGTTGGAGGTTAATTGCATCCAAACCGTCAACTAGAGAGTGCGCCATAGGGTTGGTGGGGATGTCGAGCCATATGTTGAAGTCTCCTAGAAGGGTGAGGTTCGGATGGTTTAGTTGAAGGGTGGCGATAGAGTTGCAGAGGTTCTTTGCGAATTGTCTATCGTAGCCAGGGGGCCTATAGACTATTTGGAAGTTGTGTGAGAGCGACGGGGAGAGGGATAGTCTAACGAGGAGAGCTGTATGGCTAGGTGTCTGTCAGCTTTGTTGTCCTTCACATAGTGCCACTGTTTTAGGTATAGTAATGCTATCTCTGCTTTCCTTGTCCTTAGTGTCTCTAGTTGGCTTTGAATGTGTCTCAGCACTTTCTTTATTTTGGTACTGGCGGTTTTTGTCATTTCTTTTTGTGTGTCACTTAATTTTGCCTCCAATTCCCTTTCCCACTGTCACCTCTGCTTCTCTTTCCCCGCCTTCAGGGCTATTAAGTTGTAATAGCTGTTATCTTATTACTTCACCTTGTATTGGGTCGTGTAGGAGTTTGGTGGGGAATTGCCACTTCCACATTCCCTCCTTAGTATTTCCCACCCTCAGGGTGATCCATAGTGGGGCATGGTCCGATAGTGAGATAGGTCCTAATTCAATTTCTCTTACTTTCCCCACTAATCCTGTGGCGGCCCCGATGTAGTCTATCTGTGACATAGTTGTGTGTACATGGGAGTAGTGTGTGAATCCTTGCGCCTGCCCCCTTTTGGCCCATCAGACATCGTGTATGGCTAGTGGTGTCATTTTTTCATGTGCTTTGGAGGGGGTGCATGACACCTGTGAGCCATCCCGCTCCTATCCTGCTTCGGGTTCCAGGCTATGTTAAAATCTCCCGCCAGAATGATCTTCCCCTTATCGAATGTTTCTAATTTTCAGATCGATCCCCTAATATAGCCATCTTGCCCCGTATTCGGGACATAAAGTGATGCGAGCGTCATCACCTGGCCCCCGATTTCTGTATTTTGAATACGTATCTCCCTTCCTTATCCGAGTCAATGACCTTGACTTGTGCTCGCAGTCTATTGTGTAGTGCAATCAATACCCCTGCCTTCCTTCTCCCCTGCGTTAACTTGATATATTTGTGTAAATCCTTTTATTTTGAACTTTCCCTTGTCTTGTTTTTTTTATGTGCATTTCCTGGAGCATGAGTATGTCCAATTTCTTCCTCATAAGGTGGTGTTCCACTTTCCTCCACTTAACTGGGGTGTTTAGCCCCCTGATATTGAATGTAACAATTTTAATCTCCTTCATCCTGGGTCTACCTGGCCCTTCCCTCCCTTTGATTCACTTCTCTTGTTGATGCTGTTCCTCTCTCTGGTACCCACCCTGCCCTCCCCTCCCCACTTACCCCATCTTTCCCAACTTGTCAACCAAAACACCCATTGTCAACCCCCCGTTCCCCATTTCCCTGTGGAGGGACCAGTTTCCTATATGTGCTTGAACGTAGTGTCAGTCCGACCTGGCCCTCTTCCTTCCCAGAGATGTTTGCATGAGGAGTCCTAAACCCCACTCGAGTTTCCAAGGTGTGCCCCCTTCACCCTTTCCCCCCGGGCCGCATTATATCAAAACATGATATTGCCTTACCCCCTTCTAGCGTGTCTTATGTACATTTCTCCTCTCTTCCCAATTCCTTCGCATCCGGACTCTTGCTTCTTCAGTCCCCTTTGACCTCCCCTCATGTTTTGCTTCCGATTTTCCCTTTCCTTGGGACTGTTTCGACTCCCATGGTTTTTGGCGACTTAACGGCCCACCTTGCCCTTCGCTGTTAGGCAAATTTTCCTTGCTTTGCAAATTTAGAATATGTTCGCCTTCCTCGCATGTGGTTATTCTGTGGTTCCGTCCCTCCCTCATGAATAGAAAGCTGAACAGGAATGACCATCTGTACTTTATCTTTGTTGCTGCCAGGAATTGCACCACTGGTCCCATGCGCTACCTTTTTTGGAGTGTTGTTTGCGTTAAGTCCTGGTACAGATGCACTTTTTCACCGTTAATGTTCACTTACCCTGCTTGTCACGCTTTCTGCAGGATTAGTTATTTCTGGGTGTAGGATGTGATGGCTATTAGCACGTCTCAGGGGTGGGCGCCTGGCTCCCCTGTCCTCCTTGGTCCTACCCGATGGATACGGTCCATTTGTATTTGTTCCTCCTTGTCCAGTGCTAGGATGTCTGCAAATAGTTGTTGCACCATGTCTTTCAAGTCTTTCTCCTCTACTGCTTCTGATAGATTTAGATTTTGTATGCGTATATTTGCTCGCCTTGAGCGATTTTCCAGGTCCTTGCATTGGATTTCACGGTTTTGTGTCAGGCGTGCTAGGAGTTCCACTCTCTCGTTGTTTTTTTGTGTGTCTTCTTCCATATTATGGACTATTCTTTCCAACGTGTCCGTTCTCTCCTCTAGTTTGACCACATCTATGCAAATTTCCTGCAGCGACTGCTTCATTTCAAGTTTCAGCGTGTCAAATTGCAATTGGAAGGATGACATGAATTGATTCTGAAATTCTTTGAACCAGCCCTGCTTGCCTTCTTTGCTTGCCATCATTCCTTCTTCTCTTCTTGCCAGGGTGGGCTGGTTTTGGGGTGTATCCCCTTTCTTGGGGGCTATTGTGTTACCTGTCGTCCACAGCTGCCTTAAATTTGATTCTTGCTGTTGAGTCGATGCCGGTGCCTTTGCTCTGGTCTTTGACATGTGAATGTTGGTAGGGCCTCTTGCGATGTGCCCCGTTTTCCTGGATGAGAGTAATCCCTTTTCTTGCACCTTTGCTGTTCTCTCCCGCTAGGCTTGCTGTGCTTTTGGCTCACCCCTCTCGCGTTCTTTTGTTCCCCCTTATACTTGGTGCCTCGGGGGTAGGTGTTTGTCATTCCTTTGCTTCACTTGTTGATCTGCTTATGGGGTCTTTTGGGTTGCACCCCTTTCCGCTGTGTCCCATTCCCCTGCTGCTTCGTCTGATTCCTTGTAGTGGGTTGTAGCTTATTTCCTTAACTACCCTCTTCCTAGCATGGGGGCTATCTGCCTTGGTGGTTCCACTGCTTGCTTCTACTCCCTCAGACGTTAGTCCTTATGCTCCTTGCCACTTTGCTCCCTTTCCTCGATATCTCTGTTGGGCTGGGATTTGATGGACCTTTCCAGTCGCTCGCAGCTTTTCCCCCTTGGTGCTCCTTCTTCACCTGTTGGTGCAATTGGTTGCTGTTGTTAGTTGTTGTTCCCCCCTTTGTCTTGGATCCCGAGGGGATATATGCTTTAGTGTTTTTCCCGCGACTGCTGCAATGTTCTTTGTTATCCCCTCCTCCACCGCCCTCGGATCAGCTCTTCCCACAGTCCTCCACTGTTTACCGCAGTTGTCGTGTGTGCTTCTGGTGGAGGGAGAGGTGCCTCTTCTGTTCCGTTCCTTCCAGTTTCTGGTCTCCTTTAGCTGGCCTCCCCGGGTTGTCTTCAGCCCGCCCGGGGAGTATCCTCATCTGCTCTTGGCTTCCCCAGGGGGTGGGGGCTCAGTGGGCACTCCACTACACGCACCCATCCCTCCTGTTGCACTGAAGTCTTTGGCTTGGTCCACTTCTTGCTCCGTTCGGGGGAAGGACAGGACGTCTCTGTTCAGCTTCCTCCATGGCTCTGAGGGTTCCGACGGCCAGTTCCATTCCCTCCTTCTTCCACGCCCTGCTCCTCCTTTACTACGTGGTCCGATGCGGTCCAGACTTCACTTCCTTCTTGTCTCTCCGCGGGCTCCTCCCGTGGCTTCCATTCCTCACTGGGGTACCGTCAGTCACCTTGAGCTCCGGTAGGTGGCTTCTGTCTCCCTGCTGGTGTGTGGAGACATATTAATTTGCGTCCACGTTGCTTTATTGTGTGGCTTTTTGATGCAGTTTAGTTGGGACAGACGCTCACGCACGTCCTCCTCTGTCGGCCGCCATCTTGGAATTCCTGGCAAATTACTTTTTGTCAAGGCAAAGTATTTTTCATAATTTAAAAACACCTAATTAGACACCTGCCTGTTCTTTAATTTGGTCACTTTTACAGTTAACTACGTCAAGTATAACATGAATGCAAAAAGTAATGAAGCACCTCCACAGCACTGTACGAGGAAGTATATTATATCAGCACCCGGAGTGTAAACGCTTTGACCTTAGCAGTCAATAAGGATCAGAGACTTCTGGGCCTTTTGCGGCAGTATGTTTTGCCTTTTCAGAGACTCTGTTGGCAGCCATGTTAGGCCGTTTCTGTTGGGGCAATCCACTCACTCCTCTGTAAATCTGCTTGCCTTGTACGTCTTCTCTGCTTCCTCAGCAGTGTCTGAGCCAGGGTGTGGTGGGGGAGTAAAGGGGTGGTTGCCCCCCTGGCTACACCCTGGTGCCTGGTGCGCCCCTGTTGGTGCTGGCTCCTCAATGAGTGGCAGGCGCTCCACTTGGAGGGTCTGCCACCCAGAAAACAAAATTCCAAATGCATTTAAACAAAAACCAAAAAACGGATGTGTGCTGTGGCAGTGCCACGACCCTGCTGCAACCTGCGGCCCTTGCCTGGGCCAGTGAATGATGGTGTTACTTTGACTTTGGTGCTGTAAATGTGTTGTAAGACTTCCCTGGACTCCAGACTTTCTGGAGCCTGCCTGCCTCAGTGCCCTGGCAACAAGCTAGGGGGATGGGGCTCGTTGCACGCACTCAACATGGCAAAGACATTTCTGTCTGCCAGAGAGCTACCCCATTGCCACAGCAACAACGCCTCCGTTTCTCATGCTGCCTGGCCAGCCTTCAGACCCGCCCGCACCGCCCCCATGCTGGGGCAAGCCATGTGAAGACTGCCATGCCGATTGATGATTGTCGCGTGGACTGGAAACTGGAAAGGGAAGTGTTTGTTTTTTAAGTTTGTTTGTGCAGTTGCCTTCTGTACTGGGGAAGAGGGTGGGGGTGGGCTGTATTATTAAGTGAGATTGTGTATGCAGGTATCTATGGCTTATTAAGAACATTATTGCTTCTTTTTCTAAGAACTATACCATTATTTTCGAAGAAATCCATACAACACGCCCTTTACAACAAATTCCATGTGCTCCTGTGCCTATCGCACGCTTCTTCCCCCCGTTAACTGTTGCTCACTACTATCAGTTTTGCCTATGGTACCTAACCAGTTTGAGACATCATGAAATTCTTCACCTTGCCTGAAGGTAAGTGTAACTTCTTGACGGTAAGTGTAACTGGCCACATTTCTATAAACAGCGCGGTTCCCACTTGTGTCTGCAAAGGGAAATAGGGCATGCGCGAGCCGGGAAGTCTGTGACCGGGATCCCAGAAGTTGGCCAAGTGACGCAGCTGAAATTCGACCCAGTCCTGCTTTTCTCGGTTAACCCCGCGAGTCACGACTCCAGATTTCTCTGCTGGCAAAAGTGCTACTCATTGCAGTGGCATTTAGCAGATTTAAAGACCACCTAATGCATATTGAAAGAAAGCAGGAAAGAACCGTGTGTGGCGCTGCCTGATGACTGGGCTCACGCGGCGGCGTGATGTTGCACACCGCCACGTTCAACATAAATAAACGGGGCGTTCCCGACCGCATCAGAGCGACCGGGAAGCCGGAACCGAGAGGACGTCTCCGACTGAGTCCTTTGGGATCTGGGGGCTTACGGAAGGCGCTGGGGGTCCGACCAACCCCCAACAGTGGCGACGAGTGGGGGAAACAATGCTTGGGCCCGGCGGTGACTTGACTGGCAATTTTTTCATTATTGCAGCAAGGTCGCATTGAGACTTCACTCCGGCCCGCAGGCCGTGCGTTACCCACGCGGCTGGCGGCCATTTTGTGAATCAGGCCGTGAAACTTCTCCGAGCTCCGTTTTGAGCTGAGAAGTGCATCCAGGCCTAATTTTTGGCAATCCTGTCAGCAGGCAGTGATACCTGCATGTAAATATGCCCAGTTGGTGATTTTGCATTTTACTGGGTCTCCTACGTCGAGTGCAAGCAAGAAGGAGGACTACAATGGCTGGGCCTGCATAGCCCATTTTTCTTTCTTGTCCTAATTTTTGGAGCAGCTGGAAGCTGAGGCTTCTCTTCATCTCCTTCATCATCAGATTGGTGGCCCCACTGATCTTCATCCTCGTCATCATCACAGAGGTGTGGTGCAGCAGCTGTTTCTCCAATGGTGCAGGCTGGAGGTATTTGGACTTGGTATTTGAGTTGCGGCCCCTGTCTTCCACGCTGGGGGTGCCTGTGCGCTCGTACTGATGAGTGATACTGAGGACCAGGACGGAGCGGCGGTGCAGCAGCCTCCACGTGCGCCAGCAGCACCTCAAGGTTTGCTGCCTCCAGTGCAGCCGGCACAGCAGCCTCCAGGTGGTCAGGCAGGCCTTCAGGGTCCTCTACTTCCAGCACAGCCTGTGGCAGCACCTGTTGTTCAGCAGATTCCCCCCGTTATAGCTCAGGTACGTGCACAGGCGGCCCTGCAGCCCATCCCGGAGTTTGATGTATCGGGCCCACCTTCCAGTTTGGGGCCCAGATGGAGAAGGTGGGTGGACTGCCTGGACATGTACTTTCGGGCTGCCCAGGTGGTAGATGATGATACCCGGCTGGCAGCTATGCTGTACTCGGCAGGTCCATATGTCCAAGAGACTTTTGAATCGCTTCCGCAAGGGGATGGATCCTATGATCTGGTGAAGGCCGCTTTGCAGGCCTACTTTCTGCCTCTCGCCAATGCGGATTATGAACGCTTTGTCATGCTCTCTGCCAAACAGAAAGACGATGAGACTCTGGACACTTTCTATGGGCGTCTAAGGCGTCTCTCGCTGGCCTGTGCTTGGGGTGATGCTGAGGACATGCTCAGGACGATGCTGATCCAGGCTTGTTCATCAGGCAAATTAAGGCTCCAGGTGCTAAGGGAGTCTGGAATTACGCTTCAGCACATCCTTGAACTGGGGAGGTGCCATGAGGTGTCAGTGGTGAGGGCAGCTAGAATGGAGGCCGGGTCGCGGCCATCAAGACCGAAAAGGTATGTGCGATGTGGCGAGGTGGCAGGGGCACCCGAAGACCTGGCAGCAGTCCCCGGGATCTAGCCGGGAGGGCAGTAGAAATCTGCCAAAAATGTGGGTATGACCTACCCCACCCTGCTGAATGCCCTGCGGCTGGAAAGACCTGTGGACGTTGTGGGCTACCAGATCACTTCTCGAGGGTATGCAAAGTAGCAATGCCGGTTTTGGTACCAAGGGGCCCGGGACGGTCCAGTCTCAATCGCCAGGGTCGACCATCCAACGTCGCTCAAGTGGATCAGACTGAGGAGGGTGCCCAGGTGGAGGAAGCGGAAGAAGAGGAGGAAGAGAACATCTTCTTTGTTTCGAGTGTGGGGATCCTGAATAGTAAGAACAGGAGACAGCTAAAGTGCGTGGTCGAGGTGAACCGATCTCCAGTCTCTGTCCTCGTGGACACTGGGGCGTCGGTGAACGTAATGGCCCGTGGACTCTATAATCCAATGGACCAGCCCCCCAAGCTGGCTGCTCCCAAGGCCCGCATCTTTGCCTTCGGTGGTGTTGACCCCATCCCTCTGGACGGTGTGTTTGTGGCAAAAGTAGAACATGAGGGCTCCCAAATCACAGCACGATTCTACGTGACACCGGTGAGCACCAATACGTTGTTAAGTTGTGCTGCAGCAGAAGCCCGCGGCATCGCATATTCTGTCTATTTAGAGGACATTAATGACTTGCTCGAGAAGTATGCCGCACTGTTCAAGGGGATCGGGCAGATGGCCGGTGACCCAGTGAGGTTACACATTGATGAGTCGGTGCAGCCCATTGCCCTGAAACATCGAAGGGTACCGTTCCACCTCCGTGAACTGGTCGACAAGGAGCTGGACAATTTGGTCAATCTTGACATTATAGAAAAGGTTGAGGGCCCGACGCCCTGGGTGTCCCCGATAGTGGTGGCACGGAAGCCTAAACAACCCGATGCTGTTAGAATCTGCGTCGACATGAGGCTCCCGAACAAGGCCATTAAGAGAGAGAGACACCTCACCCCGACGATCGATGACATCATTGCGGAGGTACAGGGCGCTCGTTTCTTTTCGAAACTGGACCTCCGAGCGGGCTATCACCAGGTTGTCCTCCACCCCGAGTCGAGGTACATTACCACCTTCACGACACACCGAGGGCTATACCGCTATAAGAGACTGAGTTTTGGTGTGTCCTCGGCGGTGGAGGTGTTCCAGAACATTATTCGGGGCGCCCTGGCTGAACTACAGGGCGTTTTGAACATAAGCGACGACATCCTGGTGTTTGCAAGAACGGAGGTAGACCATCTGAGGCGGTTGGTGAAGACGTTCGGAAGACTGCAGTCCTTGGGACTCACCCTCCACAAAGAGAAGTGTGAATTTCTCCGACCATCGATAGAATTCTTTGGTTTTATATTCAAAGAGGGGGGGTGTCTCCTGATCCCCGGAAGGTGCAGGACATAAAGAAGGCGCAGCCTCCGGAGTCCGTGTCTGAGGTGCGAAGTTTCCTAGGCATGATTACATACTGTGGACGATTCATCAAAAATCTGGCCTCCAGATCGGAACCGCTCAGGGCACTCACCAGGAAGTTCAGCCAGGGCGTTTTGAACATAAGCGACGACATCCTGGTGTTTGCAAGAACGGAGGTAGACCATCTGAGGCGGTTGGTGAAGACGTTCGGAAGACTGCAGTCCTTGGGACTCACCCTCCACAAAGAGAAGTGTGAATTTCTCCGACCATCGATAGAATTCTTTGGTTTTGTATTCAAAGAGGGGGGGTGTCTCCTGATCCCCGGAAGGTGCAGGACATAAAGAAGGCGCAGCCTCCGGAGTCCGTGTCTGAGGTGCTAAGTTTCCTAGGCATGATTACATACTGTGGACGATTCATCAAAAATCTGGCCTCCAGATCGGAACCGCTCAGGGCACTCACCAGGAAGGATGTCATCTGGAACTGGGGCCCGCTAGAACAGGCGGCTTTTGATGACATTAAGGGTGCAATGGCAGCTGAAGACACCATGTCGTTTTTCGATCCGGCGTTACCATCAGAGATCATCGTCGACACCAGCCCATTCGGCCTGGGCGCTGTGCTAACACCGATTGACAATGGTGGGGGCGTCCGCCCGCTGGCATATGCCAGCAAGGCCCTTTCCGATGCGGAGCAGCGATACTCGCAGATCGAGCGTGAAGCGCTGGCTGTACTGTGGGGATGCCGGCACTTCCGGCTTTACGTCCTTGGACGCCCGGTGATGGTGGTGACAGACCACAAGCCGCTGCTTCCCATCCTAGCATCCTTGTCGTCCAAGCCACGGGCACGCATCGAGAAGTGGATGCTTGCCCTTTTTGGAGTATGGAGTCACCTTGGTATACCGGCCAGGGGCGAACAACGCTGCAGACTATCTCTCCAGACACCCTGGGGCGTCCGCAGGTGAAGTCCAGGACGCATGTGCAGAAGAAGCAGAAGAGTACGTCCGGGTGGTGGTGGAGGCAGCCACGCCGAATGCCATGCCTGTCCAGGAGCTGGAGGCAGCTGCAGTGCAAGATGAGTGCTTCCAAATCCTAAGACACTCTATGCAACAGGGCTCCTGGAAGTCGGTGCTGGAGGCTCTGGCGGGGCGCACCCAGGAGGCAAGGACCGGACTTGAGCAACTATGGAAAGTCCAGGAGGAGTTATCGTTCTCAACATCTGGCCTTCTGCTCCGCGGAGATCGGATTGTGGTGCCCGATTCGAAGGTGGACGAGGTGATCGCCTTGGCTCACCGTGGTCATCAGGGCGCCGCCAAGACCAAGGCACGCCTACGGCTGAAGGTGTGGTTCCCTGAGTTGGAACGCAAGGTGGATAACTTCGTGGCGGCCAGTGTTTGGTGCCAGGCGGCATCTCCCCTGCAAAGGCAACCTGCCATAGAGACAATGCCTAGGGGGACGCGCCCTTGGGAAATTGTTCATGCGGACTTTGGGTCCACCACCATGGGCACCCACTCCCTGGTTCTGGTCGACGAGTACTCTAGGTACCCCGAGGTGGAGTTTGTGGACTCTGTGGCATTTGAGCACGTTGTGGTGGCCGTGGAAAAGGTGTTTGCGGCCCATGGTTTCCCACGTACGCTGTGCTCGGACAATGGGGCGCCCTTCCAGAGCGAACGCTTCTCGGAGCTGATGGAGAGCCATGGGGTGGTGCACAGGAAGATCATGCCCCTCTGGCCGCGGGGCAATGGTGAAGCAGAACGGCTCATGAGGACTCTAAATAAGACCTTTAGAATTGCTCAGGGGCAGTCGCTCCAAAGAGCCCTGTACCAGTTTCTGAGGGTGTACCGCACCACATCACATGCATCCACTGGAGTGGCCCCAGCTGAGGCATTTTTCAAGCGGTGTCCTCGGGGTTTGCTACCGGAGGTAGGAGAGAAAGAACCTGGGGTGATCAATGACCAACAGGTCGAGATGGACCGGCGGCTGAGGATCGAACAAGAGAATGTTTCGGAGAGGGCTTCGCCCGCAGCGGATGGAGCCTGGCGATGAGGTCCTCATTCAAAATATGCGTCCCCATGGAAAGCTCTCCCTACCGTATGAGCCGGAACTGCTGGATGTCGTCGCAGTCCGGGGATCCATGGTGACTGCGTCGGGCGGACGGTCTGCGGTAACTCGCAATGTGAGTTTCTTCAAGAAACTGCAGGATCCAAGAACTGATCCACCTCCTGATCCAGACCCAGGAGAGATCCCTGAGGATGAAGGGGAAACACCCTGTCTGCCTGAGTCCCCAGCCCGGGGCATGCCCGTGGACAGATCACCCGTGCCGGAGGTGAGCAGGAGGTACCCCAGAGGGCAGGGCGAGGGAAACCTGCTCACCTCAGCGATTACGTGTTGGGTCACCTGGCTGCTTGTCCTAATGATGAGAACTGTTAAGTAAGGGGACCCGGGTGGATGTCAATAAAGGGGTGTTTTGAAAATGGGATTTCGTGAAATGTTAAGTATTCATTTTGGTTTGGTTTGCAGTTTCTAGTACTAGTATTGTTATTGTTCTCCCGGAAAACGGAGGAGTGTGGCGCTGCCCGATGACTGGGCGTGCACGCGGCGGCGTGACGTTGCACGCCGCCGTGTGCAACATAAATAAACGGGGCGTTCCTGGCCGCGTCAGAGCGACCGGGAAGCCCGAACGCTGAGGACGTCTCCGACTGAGTCCTTCAGGGTCTCGGGGCTTACGGAAGGCACTGGGGGTCCCGACCAACCCCCAACACCGTGTACTAGCAAATGTATCACCTATAAAGTAAAATTAAAAAGTACCACAAATGCTTTGAAACTGTACAGTCTTAAATTCAGCGTAACAGTGACACATTTCTAATGGGCTGAATAAAACATTAGAGTGAGTGTTTAACACGTGCGACAAAATGCATCATTTTTTATTTTATTCTACAGCGACCAGAATCTCCGGCAGACTTTGGGCAGTCTGGCAGAATTATGTCTTGTGGTATTGTTGTGTTTTCTTATGCGCTATTTGACCATTAACCGGGTTCTGCTGGGCAGGAAGATGTCACAGTAATTTTCCTGTTACAAAAAGGCACCGGAATGCGGTCTTGTTGTCATGCTCTCCCTGTTAGAAAGGCACCAGAATGCAGTCTGGTTGTCGTATTCTGCTTGTTACAAAGGCACCGGAATGCGGTCTGGTTGCCGTGTTCTCTCTGTTACAAAGGCACCGGAATGCGTTCTGGTTGCCGTGTTCTCCCTGTTACAAAGGCACCGGAATACGGTCTGGTTGTAGTGTTCTCCCTGTTACAAAGGCACCAGAATGCGGTCTGGTTGTCGTGTTCTCCCTGTTACAAAGGCACTGGAATGCGGTCTGGGTGTCATGTTCTCCCTGTTACAATGGCACCGGAATGTGGTCTGGTTGTCATGTTCTCCCCATTACAAAGGCACCGGAATGCAGTCTGGTTGTCGTGTTCTCCCTGTTACAAAGGCACCGGAATGTGGTCTGGTTTTCATGTTCTCCCTGTTACAATGGCACCGAAATGCGTTCTGGTTGTCATGTTCTCCCTGTTAAAAAGGCACCGGAATGCGGTTTCATTGTCATGTTCTCTCTGTTACAAAGGCACCGGAATGGCCCATCAGCAGAAAAGGGCAGCACTGTCTTTTCCCTGGTGTTCCATGGAAGGCCCTAGGATGTTGCGACAGCTAGACATTGACGTTCGACAGAAAAGAACTTCACATTGGGTGGTTGAGGTTCACCTTTCTCTTTTGAGCAGCCCACCCTCAACATGATCAGAAGCCACAGAGCTAGAAACTGGCTGCAGGTTTCTTCAAGGCGTGGGAAAGTGTAACGTTTTTCAAAATGCCAGGGACCACTGGTTGCCTTTTGTGCCTTCTTCTGATGGTGGCCCAAGATCTACTTGGAGAAATGCATTGGCTTGTTTATGAATCACTTAAAACCGCTCCTTTGGGAAAATGGAAGGACTACAACGCGTTAGTTTCATATGTTTAATCAGCGTGATCCAGCTGGCGGCGCATGGAAACCAGTGCTCGGTTCCTAATTCTCCCTGTTTCGCTGGAGTTCGGAATTCCCAGTAGTTTTGTCTGAGAAGAGATGCCAACAAAAGCATCGTCCTTTAATTAGCTGCGGTAATTGTTTCAGCCTATTATCCATGATTAGCGGCAGCATCAAAAGCGGCAATGCTAGGACTGCCCTCTTTGCGCTGCCCTAGTAAACATAACATTCCCATTTCCGGGAAAGGGCAGTAAAATATCAATGAACACCCAAAGACACCTAATTGACCAGCTACCATCAAAAGCAGTGAGCATTATAAAGTTGGTTCTCTGACACAACCACCATAAGGACACTTTTGCAATGTCCACAATTGTTTTTATGAGCTAACTCCAGGTTACCAGTTGTTCCCAGTCTCTCTCTCCCTCCCTCCCCCTCCCCTTTCCCCAACATCCCAGCTATTGCTCCTATCAGAACAAACACATTATGGACATAAGATGCCAGCTTTTGCCCATGTAAGAACACACATATAATGGGAAAATATGGGCCAGTTAGGCTATGCATACTATTACATTAAGCATAGGCATAGTAGAAAGACTGAACGCCTCAACATGCACATGTTTTTCAGTATTAAAAGGTTTTTATTGGGTATATGGGATTTATTTATGGACCCATTCTCAAACTACAGGACCTTCTTAAATGGTGATATCACCATCTCACAACGCTCTGCAATTTGACAACGTGTTCTTAAACAATGCCAATATAGCAAGTAAATACACGTGAATGCTTAAAATGTGGGCAAATAAAGGGATTGCACAGTATTAAGCATAGACATATTAAAAAGACTTCTATTCACCACACTAGCCTGCAGTATATTTTACTATGTTTGCTTAATGTAGTAGTGTTCTACTTCAAACCCTAACTTTTACGGATCCCCTCACCCTCAATGCCTCTCACTACCCATAAATGCCTGTCCAGGGCACCTACTAGCTCCTACATAATCTTTCCAGCTGGTCCACTGCTCACTCACAACCTGGTTCCCTCTGCTAGGATTCAATGGCAGCTGAGGTTTCAGCATCTAATCCAGAGGATGTGAAGTTTTTCCACATCATGGGCTTAAAAGAGTACACACCATAACATGAGACTCAACAGCTTCGTTATTGGTGCCAAATACATTATTTTACAACTAGGTGATTATCAAAGTGAAATTCTACATACATGTAGAAGGCAAGATATAATAAAAATTATCCATGTCTAATGCAGAGCTGTTTGGAACATTCTAACCATAGCTCAGTTCATCGACACGTCTTGTTAGAAAGACAGCAAGTGGACTCCAAATTTCAGGGCTGTTGATAGCACAAAGCTTTGCTTTTGCAAATGGTCTTTCAAGTTTAACCTTTTTGAAAATGTTTGCAAACATGTAGAGCAGGGAGGAGCACAAAAGTTCCTTTCTACAATGGGTCTGCAATCTAGAGATCCAAAGGTGTTACTGCTGGGGGTGTGACCCACCATCCACCAAAAGGGCTAATTGTTTCTAAGCTCTGTACACTGTGCACAGAAACCGGGAATATCAACCCTTTGAAACCTGTGGCGGAGACTCCTTTTCCTCCTCTCTAATGACGGTGAAGCTGGTGGGAATCCGCTATTCCCCGACCAGAGGGGGATAGGTAAGGGCTGGCGTTGCTCTCCCTTACAAGATGACGCATGCCTCCTCCATGCCTCAGTCCGCAGGGATTAGTTGAGTGTGGTTGTAGGCCCTGTAGTACTTTGGTATGCCAGCTGCCTGATCGGTGCGCGTTGGTGGAATGGCATGCCTTTACTAGAGGGAAGAGTGGAATACAGTACAAATCTTTTCTGGTGGAAAGACAGAGGACTACTGGACCAGTAACATCCCCAAAAGGTGGAGGCTTGCTGAGAGCTGGCCACAGACGGGCACGTTTAGTGCAACTGACTCAATGTGCAGGACTAGGCACAGGTAGATGTGGCGTGCTCCTGGACCTTAGTAGCAGAGTAAGTCAGATTGCTCTTGGTACCCCTAACACCTGAGTGGTGAGAATGTTAGCATAGCTTAACCAACATGATGAGTGTGATTGATGTCAAGGTTCTGACTCCTTACATTAAGAAGGTTGAAAGTGGTGTCTGCAGCCTGATGTAGAGGCGAGACATAGGCAGTGGTGGAGCAAGGGGGTGGCAGGCAGGACGGCAACTCCCCACCCCCTGGCTGCACCCTGGTTCCCCGTGTGTCCGCCCGTGCACCTGCTGGCACCCTATTATCCACCCCCTGGAACCATAAACTACCTCTGCTACTGTTCCTCAGTACCAATGGCTCCATCTCCTTCCTGGCGCCCGATCTGGTGCTGCGGAATCAGTCCAAAGCAAAAGGGGACTGTGCACCCACAGCCACAGTCCATCATTTGCTTGGCAGCCATGATGAAATGGTTTTCGGCTTTGACTGCCATGTTTTACTTTTGCTCACCAAACCCCTTTTCATTCAGTGTGTGACCGAGAATACTAGGGTCAGAACGTCTCACCCACCCCCACAGCTTCTTGCTAATAGCATCGAGGAGCTATGTGTGGGCATAGCAGGGGTTATGATGCGTAAGTGCTCCTTATCTGCCCTCACCTTTGCTTGGACCGATAACTACTGGTATTACCAGCTGCCCTGGGATTTACTGCTTAAGTAATATAAGATGTTTCATGAGTGGTGTGTGAACCAGGAACAACTATATGACCGGCCTCTGACAAAGGGTCTGTGATAGAATGAGTGCCAGTAGTTATGTGACACTTCTTGATTCTTATGATGGAACCTATTAATGTAGTCAATTGCCTGGATCAAAGGACATATTTAGGTTCTTTACTTTAGTCCCAGTGGACAAGAGGAGTGAAATGTAGCTCTGCAGATAGAGTCTTATGCTACTCTACACGGTCCTCCTCAAGGATTTCAGTACATATTCCCTCTTGGATTTTATAGCGTAACAAGTGGCGTTTTGACCAACATGGGCATTGACCTGCTTTGGTGGTCGAAAGAATACTAGCATCTAGAAGACCCCTTCGGAACATGCGATTAGAAAATGAGGCAGTCTAGAAAATAAACAAAAGATTCCCTTTATTGGTTGGATGCTCGTTTGGGCCCTGATTGGATAATATGGTAAGGAAAACCTTTTCATACTATGAACACAGGTGTCCATGGAAAGAAACAATCTTCTTTCATTGTTGTCTTGCAACCCCTTACAAAGGGGTTGGAAAATCTAGGAGACAGGTCTTGATTTAATTTCTTTCTAAACTTTGTACATCCATCGATGATATACCAAATTTCAGTTTTCCGAGACTAACCTCCGTCAAGAGTAGTCAGGTGGAGACCGAATGAATGAAGAGGAAAAGTCAAGTTCCAATCAGTGAGTCCTAGGAGCAATCGAAGAGAGTAATTCATTGGAGTTCCTTGGCCTCCCTTCAGAGTCGTGCCACTCATGTGGGGGTAATGCTTTGCTTCACTGCACAGGACATTTCTAGAAAATCTGGTCTGGAGACAGGTGCAGCAGCGTGCCTGCAGATGCCAGCCCATCTCAACGTACTAAAGAGGAAGAATAGACATCAGAGTGCTGGAGATTATTTTCCAGTCAGTGATCAACTCAATGGGCCTCATTATAAGTATGGTGGTACAGTAACAACGGCGCTGGCAGTGCTACCGGCGCCGTTGCTACCGTACCGCCATACTACGAGCTGTGCTTGCAGGTGCCTGTCAGCCCGCCAGATCTGACCTGGCGGGCAGAGGGGCACCCGCGAGCACAGCAAGTCGGATGCACCGGCACCTTTGTAAATGGTGCCGGTGCATTCGACGTCCCCATTCCCATTGAGCCCTATGGGGCTCAAATGGGAATGGGGATGTACCGGGCCCAGCAACTGCGAAAGGGCAATTACCGGGCCCGGCTATTGCCATTCGCGGGTGCCGGACCCGGATGTGAGTTTGGAGGTAGCCTTGCGGGTTTTACCAGCAAGGCTACCTCCAACCTTTTAATGAGGCCCAATAACTGCGTTTCAATTTGTCCCTTCCATAGACCCTTGCACAGCATGATGTCCTTTCATAACTGAGTCTGCCCCCTCCACTCTGCTTACACTGCACTCCTCCAAAAAAACAACTCTCTGACATACACGTTACATATCCCCGCAAAAGAATGTACCTTCAGTAACTCCGGAGAGTAAGTCAGGCGTAATTCACAGTTACTACTGTAACTTCTTTTTGAATCAGATAGACTCTTAGCAGGAGTAACTCACAGTTATTCCTAGTAACATCTATTTTAATCAACCTCTTTTCATTGATCTTTCTGCTAAATGGGTTTTGAGAGTTTTCAATACTTTTGGAAATAGCAAGAAGGGTCAACCATCGTGTAGTGGAGCAGGTGGAGGCCTCTTCTCTAGTCTCCACCCTTTCACCGCCATCCTATCGTAGTAGCAGACAAAGGGCTACCATTGGGAATTCATGCACAAGTTTATGTGACATGTCCATACTTCGTTGTTTGTACGAAAGACGATATGTACTCAGATGGCCATTCAGAAGACACCCTCACATTGAGACAATGGGCCTATTACGAGGTTGGAGATAACCATGGTGCTATGAGCTGTGACTCCGCAGAGCTCCGTTCACCTTCAGAGAGCCCACCTCCTGTTTTTGTCTACATGGGTGCTTCTTAGACCTATGGCCCCACAACTAATCTATGTTGGGTGTCTACTCCTGCAGCCCTCAACCTGCCTAGAGCTCCGGATGGGCAGCAACTGACTCTGGCCACCATTATTGCTAACCACTGGAGGCCGTTTGAAAACTTCACTGAACCACCAGATGCAAGGTGGGGTTCTGCCTTACAACCCCACCTAGGGGCTGCGCCTACTGTCGCCATCTCCTTGCTCATTGACTACAGCCCCACGAGACGGAACTGCCGTCTTTTCCTTCCCGCCTCCCCCCCGCCCCCGGACCCAAGCTTAAGGGAGATACAATCCTCTTTTGGCCCAAATGAAGGCACCCACCCTGGAAGCCGAAACGTCATAGGGTCCAGTACTACTACTGTTGACCCAACATACACCTCTGGGAATTTTTGTTTCCTGACATAGACCGACCGAGGATTGGTCACTCATAGATCGAAAAATCAGTGTACAATTCTATAGGACTCACAACTGACATTGCAAGGACAATGGCTCCTGACCTATATTTAAATGTACACCATCTACTAACATTCACCAGTCTGTCCTGCTTTGCTCTTGTAGCATTCCCTAAACGGGGCATTTTTTTGTAATTGATGAAAATGTATCTTTTATCATTGATGCCTCTGCTGCTTTCTGTAAAGAATCTTCCACTCAAGTGATGATGCTATGCAGATACTGGTCAAAAGTTTATGACCACAATTCAGTCATTGTTTTGCGTTTTGGTCACTTCATTTTTTTGTTTACAGAACAGGTTTGAGACTCATGCTCTATTACTGTCTGCACCTCTTTTCCTTGCTTCTCCATTTTATTAGGACACCGTACTTTGTGTTTTGCTGTTTTGATAAAGAAAGCGGTGTGTAATAATAATAAAAATTGCACCTCAAAAAAGCTGTTTCTCTTAATAATATAGAGCACACTCATACAATACAACTTATTGTGTCTTGTCCACCCCCTAGGAGGTTCTAGATTACATCACTAGGATGAATCACTGGTGAATCTTTGTATACACCACCAATTCCAATATAATGAACGACATACCAAAGTTATAGTATGTCTCAACTTTGCTAGGCGGCTACCCCTTTTTGTGACGTGCTATTAGCGCCATGGCTGCCTCCAAAACCTTACCGACTCCGCCCTGGTGAATGGAGCAATTACCGGTCCATTCAAAGGTTGGCGGGACCGGTTATTCCCCATTCACAGGGCCCTTCACCATTCCCATTTGTGCCCCCATAGTGCTTAATGGGAATGGGGAAGGCGCTAATAACGGTACCACAAATTGCGGTACTGTTATTAGCTCTAAAGTCCCTTTGCGGGTCCTGTCCTTAACGCCTGGAATCACCAGGCGTTAAGGGAGGACCCGCAAAGGGAACTCGTAGTAGGGCGGTAAGGGATTACCGGCACCAGTGCCGGTAATCCCTTACCGCCCACCTCGTAATGAGGCCCAATGAAAGTTACCAAGAAGGATGCCAATTGCCTAAGTGCCCGGAAGCGGCTATGAGAATCATGGATTAACTCAAGTTTGACGACAGCAATATGATGTCATAAAGAAGATATATAAGCCTAAACCGAAACAATATGAAAATACTTGACTGATGGTGTAACAGAAGTATTAAGAGAAACGTGCCAAACGATGATGTTATTGTGAAAATAAGTAGATGAAGTAACTTGTCGACCAATAACTGTAAATATGCTGTAATGCAAGGTAGAAAAAGCACGTAGAAGCTTGCTAAAAAGAGATATGTATCTAACGTTTAGGACGACCATTGGAAGAAAATGGACGACGGCCCATGTTAAATAATTAACCCTGCTACCTCAAAGACGACCTTAGGATAGCAAATTGAAGAATTAAGGAAGAAGCTGTTTTCATATGCAGTATGAGGGAGTACATTGGCCTGAAGTCAAGGAGGCTATTTCAAGAGATGGGCGCAAGGCACAGAAAGAGGCGAATGAATAGACCACGTACATGAGACATATTTCTGATAAGATTAGGAGGGCAAAAGCCTACGTGAGGTGGAGTGAGCAAGTCTCTAAAGCAGGGGTCTCCAACCTTTTCGTTGTCAAAAGCCACTTAATGGCCAATAGACAGGAGCTATTAGGGAGGGGATAGACATGAGAATGAGAATTTTGACCAAGATGTTTTTGGGCAGTTTATTTGCTCTTCATATAAAAATGGAATGCCATATGTATTTACTTTGATATTAATATATCAATAACTTCAAAAACATGTTTTTTTAAAAAAAATGTATTAGATGCTGTTTCCTAAAAATTGATAAGCATATCAGAAGTAGGAAACTAAATCGGGACATTTATTGGGAAGGCTTAACCTGCATGCTATACACCAGTGCTCAGTAACCTGGTGTAAAGCTTTAAACAGCAACAGCACCCAGATGCTGACAGATGGGATCAAGGTTTTGATTTCCAGAAGTTATTCTCTAAAAAGGCAGATTCACAGAGACAGGCAATCACATTGGCTGATAGTACAGATACCTTTTTAGCCATAGTGATTGCACACCCGAAATGGTAGACATACATTCAGGACAGTTTTTAAACTTGCCTACAACAGAATCAGTCATGGGAGTCACTGTGGCCTTCACAACTGCACCATCTGTAAAAGAGCATTTGTTTTTTATCAAATAATTAACATCTTTTGAAGGACGGCTCTGTAACAGCATTTGGATTGCAGCATTTAGTTTACCTACTTTTTAGAATCGCAGACAAATTGCTTTAGGAACATTATTTTCATAATTTGTGTGTATTACTGCAATTTTACTATTCTATTCCCACTTTAAATTGGGCACCATAGATTAAAGATGCACATTTTCTTTTTACATTCGAACAAAAAAAATTGTTTCCCACTCTGGATGGAAATGGTGCATGTTTTGCCTTTTTTGGATGGTGAGTCTGCACTCTGACTAGTTTTTCAATAAATGTGGTATACTGGTATACGGCTTTAAAACAAAATCCAGCATATGCCAAATTCTGCTTTGTCAAAAAATATAATCCACTGCCAGTTTAGCATATCCCCAATTCATAAACATTGCTCACTAGGTCAAAATAGTAGGCCAAGGAAAAGCAAGCCAAAGGCTCCTTTGCTGACTACTCTTAAACGTTTTTATTTCAATAATTGGCGAGATTGAAAAAAATGAACATTTGGGAAACCAAAGAAAGTGTAAATGACAGGGCTAAAATAACATTCAGTTCTATAGTGATGACTTGTAGCGTGCACACATGAGACAACATATGTCTTTAAATTAACATTTTGAGCAAAGAGTATGGTTGTAACGAGGGGCGACTTATTCAGAATGGATGGAATTGTTCATGTCTTAGACAATTACTTGTAAATTATATGTTTTGCTAAATTTTTACCAGAAACACTGCTCATGAATTGCACAATTTCAGCCCAGTATTGAAAGGCTGAAAATCCCTTGCCAGAAATGTAACATGTGTACAGGATCCCTATAGATCTCTATATATCTCCCGATTTGGGCACATAGCCAAAGGGAATCAGCCCTGTTAATTGTTCTCCCATCCCATGTCTCGCCTCTATGTTCTCTCCCTGTATTCACCACCCTATTTTGTACAGTGCTATGTTACTTAGTTACTAGGTTTAAGCTATATTAATCCTATGCATATCAAAATATATATATTTATATGCAAACCACTGCTCACATTTCCCACTTCATTCCAATGATCGTTTTGTAAAACATCTCACATTGTTTTTTAAGTCCTGGTATTGCTAGGCATGTCACTTTACATTCCTGTTTAGTTTTATGAATGTAAGTGGACAAGCACCAGAATGCAGTGCAGTTAGTAGTTTTCCATGTTTGCTTAAATGTAAAATTGCAGTTATCGCTTGAATTCCTGTTTTGGGACATCCATAGAGGTGGGCTCCTCCATATCATGCCATATGCCATCCTAACCTTTAATACAGTTTGGGTACTAACATTTTAAAACCGGTAATTCAATATCTGAAAATATCAAAAATAATTCACAGTTTCACCATAAACACGCAAAGCGAGATGTACCTTTTTTCTTGCAAGCTGTGACTCACACTGATTGTTATTTTTCTATGCAGACACGCGTGCTGAGAAAATGATTAGAGCTGTATCTTTATTTCCCCCATTCTGATTGAATGCCTACAATTACCAGCATGCAAAAATGATAGCTGAAATAAATCTAAAGAAACACAGTGTGACTGAAAAAATCACAGCCCCAGCTTTGTTTTACACAGCATGCCGATTTATACACCCAGTCCCTTTCTAATACACCATCATTTGCACCTCTTGGTGACAATGGCCACAACACACATTTCCCATTTACTTTTGTTATTGATAGTTAACCCCATGCTGGGAAGCTGCCCAAGCCCTTCAAGCCCAAATGCAGCCCCTCCTCTCACTGTGCACTCAGCTTTTGACTGTTTATTTTACAGGAAGAGGAGCGGGTGGTAGGGGACAAGTCTCATGGACTGCAGACACCAAAATAAACACACAGTGCTCATTTTGGGGTCTGATCAAAGAGCTACTGGGAAGCCTCGGGCGAGCTACCAGTAGCTCACGATCTACTAGTTGGCGACCACTGCTATAAAGGCTAGAGAGGGTAATGGCTCCATGTTTAATTAAATCAAATAGCAGTAATTGAGAGGCTGAAATGGAAAAACCCATGGTCTCCTAACATGTGATGAAGAACTCAAAACAAAGGCTATTCATTAGAGCTTTGAGTTACGATAGTGGTGTGCTCACACTCCCTCGAATGTCCCAGAAAAGTGAGAAGACTACAAGGTCAACTACAAATGATAGACCTTGGCTAAGGATCAGGTTGACAACATTACGATGGACTAATTGGAAAAATTGAGAACGAGTTGATCCATCTTGAACACCTACATTTTGTTTTGTCCACGTGCTGCTAGACCAGCGAAAGTCCAAGGTTGAATAGGGTTGCTAATGAATCACAAGGCCTGCCACGCACTTTTATATAAAATGTTGTAGTTATTAGCCTGCTGCCAGATTCTCTGCTATAATCAGTATGTGACGTACATAGAAGTAGCTCAGGGCGTATCCCATAGACAAGGGGCAGCCAATGAGATATTAACACTTATGTTATTCTATAATTAGATATGTACCCCTAATCCAATCACTTCCGACGTTAGGTTTTTGTGAAATGCCATATACAATGATCTTATGAATGACGTTTGCAAAAGTATATAAACACTGTGCACGCAAACTTAGTTGTGAATACCGAGCATCTTCTTTGATAGCTGTATTTCTCACTGCTTTCTTTCATTGAGATTAAAGCAGTATTTTACCATCTTTGGTCTGTTCGATTATTTGGTCTGTGATAACTATTGGTAATTCCATCCAGCACACAGAAGACGCTTCAAGGTGCTAGAGCACATTTGGTAGCAAAGGATGGTTCTTGGCTAACGACCTTGATTTAGACACAGATCCAGACCCCAGACAATCTACGGCATCTACCAGTAGCCAGACGATCGCAGTTTCCTGCAGAGAACGGAGCGTAATAAATCACATGATCAAGATCCGGTTTGCAGGTCCTCCTTTGATGAAATTCCTGTCTGTTCCCTGCATGCACCCCTCAGACTGAAGGCAAACTGGTTGATTGTGGGAGAGTCAATGCCGAGGGACTCGAGCTGAATACCGGATGTGAGTAAGCCAATGAATGTGGTAAAAAATTAAAAGGGGGAGTTATTGTGTTGTGATGTGTTGAATATACATATATAGAAAGTGTAACTGCGTTTTTCAGGGGTTTTAGAGAAGAGAAGGATACCTCGAGGCCCATGAGGGATGGAAAGAATACATGCCATACCTCCATATGTCTCGGGAGGATAGCTCAGCGGCAACGTACTCGTCTTGGAAGAAAGATGACGCTGAGCAACACAGGTTCCATCCCTGGGTCCGCGCTTAGAAGCCTCTGGGTATTAAGTATGCTATAAATAGCCAATTATAATTATATAGGAGTGTTAAGGGATTCCTCCAGTCTAAGGTCAACAAGAAGGGTGTGTATTAAGCTCTGAGACTAAGCCAATAAGAGATGAGATACATTTACTGAGAAAAGTAAAGGAAGATGTACGTTATGGAATATATTTAAGTGCATATGTGTATGGGGATTCATAAGTTTTTTTAAAAGTTTTTTGCATGTTTAAACTGATAAATGTAAAATGATAAACAATAAATAAAAGGGATTTTTTGAACACTTTTAAACAAAGGATTGACATCAATCAAAAGGTTAAAATCAGATGAAATTAATATATAAATGAAGAAGACCTTAAGATACTAGAAAACCAATAATGATATAGAAGAGAAGTGGTGCAAAATGTTTCCAAACATTTTGATTCATGGATTATGAGCGGTGATGGACGGTGCTTGCTCATAAGGATGAAAAAAATATATTTAATAAACCTAGGAAGAAGAATAACAGACTGGGTAAGTATTGACAGTCTGAATTGACTTGTCACCATGGAGGCCATACCACTTTTACACCTATGCAGAACATTGGAGAGACATACAGCCAAAATTAGAGAATACCATTCCGAATGGGTCAGGGGCACTAGCAAAGCACTTATGTCATGGCCTCAAGAGATTTCATTATCAAAATCGATATTATGTCATATGATAATATATTTACATGCCACACAGACAGGAAAAAGGTTGGAGAAAAGGATGGCTGTTTTGGAACTCTGGAAATATATCAGAGCGAGTAAGAAGATCCAGTTGAGGGAGGTTGGGTGCTCAATCAGAGTAAAGGAGAAGATGTAATACTTCCGGCTCCTATTTTATCCCTGAAAAGCAAGATGTAAAAGTTGAAGAAAAGGGATTTTATCCTTTAAAGGAATTAAAGGCAGCAGCAGGGTACATTAATCCAATATATGAGCCCCATGCTTATGACAGCAAAGCCACCTCGGCAGGGAGTGGGAATAGAGAACGACGAAGTATATTAACATACAATGAAAATAAACAGCTTGATGAGAGAAAGGAAAGATAAAACAAACAAATAGAGATAGAGGAAAGGGCAGAAAGACAGAAGGGAACAACGGATATAGCTAAAGGCATGACAATACTACAGCATGAATGGATGGGAGGACAAATATTTCTCAAATTAAATGATAAGGGAATTGATGAAGTACCGGCAAGAGAGGAAAATGAAGCGAGAGAAAAGAGAGAAAGAGAAACAAGAAGAGAGAGTATGCAAAGAAGAAAGGGACCAATAATGTTAGCAAAGGGAGTAATGAAAAAGGTGTGAGATAAGAAACAAGAAGGAGAGATGGAGAATCCCAAAGATTGAAAGTAGGTAGGTTGCAACTAAGGCGAGAAGGAGGGGAATTAAGGAGAAGAAAGAAGAAATCGACAGGAGTAGGGGATTAAGAGATCATGAAGTAGAATATTTATGCCACAGAAGTATAGTGCCCATAGAAGCACAAGAACAATTGGAAGGAGAAAGAGGGTCACAACAGCCCCAAAGGGATTTGCAAGGAATGCCGCGATTAGCATGGGCTGGTGGACAGGACACAGACCATGTAGAG
The DNA here is from genome assembly GCF_040938575.1 of Ambystoma mexicanum. NCBI lineage: Eukaryota > Metazoa > Chordata > Amphibia > Caudata > Ambystomatidae > Ambystoma > Ambystoma mexicanum. The sequence goes on along the minus strand of NC_090938.1, from coordinate 105,158,318 downwards.
CAGAGGCTTGGGAAATTATGTAGGCAGATGAGGGACAGAGAAAGGTATGAGACTCAAGAGATCATTGAACGTTCCTGACTACAGGGAAATGAAGGTAAATCAAGGGGTACCCTAACAGATGACCATAGAATGTTGTCCCTACGTAGGGGTTATCTTGACATGTAGAAGAAGATAACAGCCACACGAGTTGGGGCATAATGATGTCAGATGAAGAAAGGGAGGAGGAGAGGGCACAGAAAGAGAGTGCATGCAGATTTTCAAGGGAATCAAACACAGATAAAGAAGTAAAATTGTCAGATTTAGACGAAACACCACAATCAACATCATATGTTGAATGACCGTAAGCACATTTGCGTAGTACACGGGGCTATATCCCTGCCTTATATAAGCAGACTAAGGGCATTGCCAGGACGGAGACAAACGGGCAAGGACAATTCTGCTTGGAAAACAAGGAGCGTCAGCGTGTATGATCACGAATCAAGATTGTTGCAATTCCCGCTATTAGCGAAAGGGGAGGGTCGAACACAATAAATTCCATGGCCACGGATGGATAAAGATAATTTTACTCTCCCAATTTTAACTTCGGGCCTGGGAAAATGGATTTCTGAGCTAGAGAAAAGAACATCAGGAGCGACTTTAGCTATAGGCGATAGCAAAGGCCTCTTGTCAGCCATCCTAGGGGAGAGAGCTGATGACCTGTCGAAAAGAGCAGGGTATCCTAAAGTCACTGCACAAAACATGGTGCACAATGGAGCGTCATTTAGTAATTGTCGAGCAGATGTATGGCGATCACTTAAGTACAATATCCTGATAGATCAGATATTGGGGCAATAATGACTAGGAAACTGGGGAACACTGAAGACCCCATTGCCTTTATTCAGGAGATTCAGGACAGCTGGAATTTGGAAACGCATGAATCATGGGACAAGACAGTAGCATTATTTTACCATATCTTGTGTCAAGGGCAGCCAGAGCCAGTGCAATGTCAACTAAAGAAACAAGTAGGGATGGAAGCAAAGCCATGGCCAGAGATACAATTGGCAATTGTGCACTATTGTAGAATCTTGAGGGAGAAAGACACAAAAAGAAAGCATAGGGAAGAAAACAGGGAGAGGCGAAGTTGGTGCAGAAAATATTATCAAACTATACCATCGAAGGAGCGGTATTGACAAAAAATGAGAGAGTGTCGACACAAAAAGTGCAGTTGCCACAACAGAATAATGCAGCATATGTGATTGATCAGAATGAGTATAATTTTATGCCAAGAGCCAGAGAGAATGGGCCTCGAGGAGGAGTTTGAGGGGGATTTCAAAACCCTCAAGGAAGGGGAGGATTTAACGGCGGGCAGCAACTGCAATGTTGGAGCTGCAGTAAATCTATCTAGAGTATGTAGAAGCAGGGGAGGCATGCAGCAACAAGATTGGCAATCTCCAATAGGGGGGATCGGATATGCTCCACAGTATAGCACAGATTCACAAGGATATTTTGCCAAGATCACAGGCAAAATCAGACGTATGCACCTCAAGTACAACAAATACAACATGTTCCAATGCATATGCAGCCCCCACAAGGGCAGTAACAGCAAGTGCCTAATAGCCAATGTCAGGTGTTGTCATGAGTGTGCAGGGATTTTCTGGGGTAACAAATGTAGTTCCATTTACAGACAAATTACCGATTTCTATAGGTGAACATGACATGTGTATGACATTACTATATTCTAACCAAATGCCGGTAAACATACTAGGGTGTGACTTAAAAACTTAACATGATGATATCTTTTACTGACGAAGGAAAAGCATGTTCCACTCCAGGAGTACATTATGTAAATCTGAGGGAGCTCAAATTAGCATTTACAGGGAAGAAAGCTCTACGAGGGGTACCTTTAGATGAGGAAGTGTTTTTGTGCGGAGTAACTATTTTATTATCATTGTTGCCTAAATTGATTGGCAAGATGTTAAGGATACCTGATACATTTTTGTTCAGGACGGAGATTCTTATGGATGATGAGGAAGGGCAAGTTATCCCTTTAGCGCTTGAAGCAGCAGTAGTGAGAGAAGAAAGGGTCATTCTTCAAGGGACAGACAATGAGAGAAGGGGATGGGGAATGGTTATAGCCCTCGATGAAGGATACCTGTTGACAGATTTGACAGATGAGGAACTTTTTAGGGATGACTGTTCAAAGGAGGAGTCAGTATTTTTCATACATTTTACTTATTGGATTAAAGTCGAGAATTTAGAAATAACGCAGAGAATGGAATTGGCAAAACAGAAACTGACATTTTTTCAGGAAGACTTGGGCAAGGTGCCAAATATCTTATGGACTACAAGTCTATGTGACGCGGGTCTATTGAAAGAGTAGGGGTAGTAAAAATGAGGCTCAAACCAAGAGCAATTTTGCAACATTCAAAGCAGTAACCCAAGTCTAGCGAAGGGGATGAAGGTATCCGCTTTAAGGGGGTATGGCATTTTGGTACCATGTGATTATCCATGTAACATGGCTGTGTACCCTGTTATAAATTCAAAGGGGGGGAGGTTTGGAGATTTATACAGGATTTGAGACCCATACACAATATAGTTGAAGCAGAATTTCCTTTAGTTCTGAGCCCTGCACAAATACTGTGCAATATACCGTCAAAAGCAAGGCATTTCACTGTTGTAGATTTTAAAAAAAGATGTTTTGCAATCTTTCCTTTCATATAGAACAATTTGCCTGAACCATACTTGTTTGCCTCAGGAGAACTGTGAGTCCCCCTCAATGTTTAACAGAGAACTTCAACTTGAGAGCACCATAATTCAATATGTTGACGACATTTTATTGTGCAGCGAGACAGAAGAAAGGTGCAGATAAGACTCTGTCAAGCTGGTAACTATAATGGCAGAGAAAGGGTACAAAGTGGAAAAGGAGAAATTACAATCTTGCCAAGAAGAAGTACTAATTCCAGGGCTTTGAAATCCCCCTGAAAGGGCAGAGGACATTTTGAAGACTGAACAGCCAAAAACAGTAAGATGAATGCAATACTTTTAAGCCTAGGCAACTATTGCAGAGTCTTCGATTACATTACATATATTCAACCACTTCTAAAAGGGATCAAAGAGGCAAAGATGGCTAAAACCAAACTAATATGTACAGAAGAGATGACTGAAGGATTTCAGGAATTAAAAAAGACAATCAGCACAGCCCCAATATAGTGAAGAATTGTACTTATTCTCTCATCAAATGGAGATGTCATGCTGGCAGTGTTCACACAGAAACAACATTAGGACATGGTCATAAACCATTGGCTTATTATAATGGGATCTTAGATCCAGTCATGAAAGGACATTCCACTTGTAAGGAATCTTTGGCAGCAGCTCCCTTTGCAGTTGAAGGCCTCAAGTGTGACCATGGGGCATTCAGCAATGTGGTGCGTAGAACATGCATTATTTGCAATTTTGGAAAAACCTAAAAGTACATTGACTACACAAAGAGCATCAGGATATGAGGTAATTATCATAAACCATGCGATCAAAATTGTCAGGTGTAGTGTAGTGAATCCAGCAATATATACAGCAGAACCAGTGGGAGACGAGGATGACATGTGCATACGAGTGTTATGATGATATCCACCGAGTGTTACGCTCACCTGGTCTCCACGGGGGCGCTGCATGAAGCTGAGCGATGGACGTCTGCGTGCATCTCTTCCTGTCCCACTGGTTCACTCACGCTTGGGCGCTATCCTGAAATGATGAACGGAGAAGTTAACTTGCTGCATAGGGTCGGCAAGACTCCCACCTCCCTCGAACCTTTAACCACTTCCCTCTGTGCTTATGTCTCACCTTAGGTATTTTAACGATGGGCTCTCCGTCCTGCGTCAGAATGCAGTGGCGCTTTAATGTTCTTAGGCACTTTCACTGGATCTAGTTCCTTTACTGATATTACGTCCTGTAAGTGGAATCCAGACCAGCTGTGACTCCGTAAGTAATTCTTGGTACCAATTGGTTCTTGGTAACTGTTTTTGCTTAATGTGTTTCTTCTTGTTTCCAAAGTTTCACTATTGTGCATATTATTTTGCAGGAGCGGTCTTGGAGATGCCAGGTTAAGAAATGGACTCCTAAATGCGGTGCTGAGCAATATTTATGCAGGTGGGTGTTAGCTCATGAGCGCGCCGTCGAGATGTATTTTAAAATGGGTATGTTTCTATTGCACGGCTATCCTGGTGTCTCTTTTTTCTTCCTCTGCAGTCGCAGTGATGCTCCGGAGCATCGACCGTGTGGACCACTTCGATGGAATCCTGAGATGACTGATGACTGGGGTAAGTTTTCGTTCTCCCTACTTGTCTACTTTCTGCAGGCGCGGTGGTCCTCAGGAGCGGCAGGAGAGAGAGCCATTCGGATGGAATTGGAAAGACTGCTTGTCTCAGGTAAGAACTTAACTAATGTTCTTCGTCTTGTTTTTCCCTTTTTCGAAAGGTGCTGATTGTCCGTGGTTCCCGATGAAGATAACAGGGTGTGGCTGAAGTCCAGGTAAACAGGAGCAGAGCTGGCACAGTGAGCGTTACGCTGCAGGAGTGCAGAATAAAGTGAATCGTGTTCTGCTCTTTGGGTGTGGTTTATATAGCCCAGGTAAAGTAGTCCCAGGTAAAGTAGTTCCAGGCCAGCCACACCCTAGAAACTAGACTGCATAACTCAGTTCTTCAGGAGTGGGCTATGTGTGCCTCCATGTTCACTGGAACCTCATTCCATGTGGTCATATAGTATGATCCTGGTGCCAAAGGCACCAAGACCGGCTCCACGAGAGCCTCTGATAACGTTTTGTTGTCTTTAAAGCCTGCAACTTGGGAAGGCTGGTTTGGCCCTGAAGACTGGGGACATGGATCATGACAACACTCCTCCCTAAGACTCCTCTCAGAGTGGGTTCTCTATCTGGTCCAGGCTTGTGTGGATGATTTCGATGGAACTTTTCCACCAGGCGTGGTGCATGAATTTGATTGCTAGGTTCCCATGTTCTTTCCTGTGGTCCATAGCCTTTCCAGTTAACTAGGTAGAATAATTTAGACTTGACAATTTTGGAATCCAGAATATCCTGAACCTCAATTTCGGGTTCCCCGTCGACCATGATTGGCCTTGGTATTTTTTTAACTGTAGTTCCTGGTTGCACTGGTTTCAAAAGTGAGACGTGAAACACTGGATGGACTCGCATATGTGGTGGTAACTCCAAATTCACTGCCACAGGATTGATGATGGCATTAATGGTATATGGTCCTAAATCTCTGGGATTAAATGTATGAGTTCCTCTTACTGGTATATGTTTGGAAGCCAACCAGACTTCATCTCCAATTTGATATTTCGGAGCATTTCTCCGATGTTGGTCTGCAAACCCTTTGTGTTTTTCTTTAGCTTGCTTTAGATGCTTCGTCGCCTTTTCGAAGGCTTGTGTGATGGCAGCGTGAAGATTCCTTATGGCAGGCATTTCCAAGAGTAGAGGAGGGTCTAGGTTGGAGGTGCATGGATGTATTCCATAAATTGTATAGGACTGACTTTGCCCAGTGCTAGAGTGTAATGAATTGTTATAGGCATACTTGGCTATCCATAGAACATCTCTCCAATTTCTTCTGTTTGGTGTAGCATGCATCTTAAATATTGTTCCAGAGTTTGGTTGGTCCTCTCGGTCTGACCATCGGTTTGAGGGTGTTGGCTAGTGGAGAGTCCTATGTCGATTTGGGCTAACTCGCAACATTTCTTCCAAAAATGTGAGATAAATTGATTGCCACGATCTGAAATCAGGATGGAATGGAATCCATGCATTTGAACAATCTGTTCTAAAATGGTGTTGAACCCGTTACAAGGAGGAAGGTTGGTGATAAAATCAAGAGAAAGCATATGCCAGGGTGTAGGTGGAATGTCTAAAGGTTGCAAAAACCTGATGGTCTTTTCTTTTGAGCTTTGTTCTGTGCACAAATACCGCAAGATAGCACAAATTGCATAATGTCTTTACGCAAAGTTGGCCACCAATAGTTCCTTTTAATTTTAGCTAAAGTTTTTGCAATCCCAGGATGACCTTCCACTAGAGATTCATGGTAATTTGAGATGACTTGTTCCTGTAGTTCTTTACTGGGTAAATAAAGGCGCCCCTGAAAGTATGGCAGTTGATTCGCAACTGTATGGTGTTCGCTTTGGCTAGACCAATCTTGCAAAGTCTTTGCATCTATTAGATGCGGAATTTCCTTTTGAATGTCGTCCAAGGTCAGAAATGTAGTAATTCCCAAGATTCTTCCCCCTGGGATTATGGCTACTGGATCCGGGGTTGAGTATGCATTTTCATCTACGTAGATACGGGAAAGAGCATCAGCTTTTCCGTTCCGACACCCGGGTCGATATGTAATCACAAAATCATATTCGGCAAAGAATATGGCCCATCGGAGCTGGCGAGATGACTGGGCTTTTGCTGTCTTTAGGTACTTCAGATTGCGATGATCAGTGATCACTGTGACGGTGTGTCTTGTTCCTAGGAGATGATGCCGCCAAGCTTTAAAAGCTGCTTTAATGGCCAAGAGTTATTTGTCTGTCACAGCGTAATTTAGTTCAGGTGCTGAGAATTTTCGCGACCAAAAGGCCCCTGGATGAAGTTGACCCGTCTCAGGATATTTTTGGGAGAGAATTGCCCCATTGCGAGACTGGAAGCATAAGTTTCAACCACATACGGGAGATCTGGGCGAGGGTGTTTCAGGATCGGGGCTGAGGTAAATCTTTTTTTCAATTCCTGGAAGGCCTTTTCTGCTTCATCTGACCATTGAAAGCGTTTAATCTTTCACAGTAAGGATGTGATTGGATGCACAATTTGAGAAACACCCGGAATGAACCGGCGATAAAAGTTTGCAAAGCCGAACATACTCTGGACTCCTTTGATTGATGTTGGAGAGGGCCAATTGAGGATGGCATCCACCTTACGTGAGTCCATACGAACACCTCTGGGAATTAGAACAAATCCAAGAAACTCAACTTCCGTGACATGGAAGGAGCATTTTTCTAGTTTAGCGTATAACTTATGTTGCCAGAGTTTTTCAAGGACAGCGCGAACATGTTTTACATAGTCTTGCTTGGAAGCGGAGTACACCAAAATGTCATCAATGTACACTAAGACGCAAACATCAATCAGTTCTCGTAAGACGTCATTCATGAAGTAATTAAATGCCGCTGGAGAATTACAAAGCCCAAAGGGCATTACCTGGTATTCAAATAGACCATATTTGGTGCGGAAGGCGGTTTTCCATTCATCTCCTTTTTTAACTCGTACAAGATGATACGCACCTCTGAGGTCCAGCTTGGTATAAATCTGAGCGTCTTTCACCTGATCCAACAGTTCAGGGATAAGAGGTTGGGGATAACGATTTTTTACAGTCACTTGGTTCAATGCGTGATAGTCTATACAAGTCCTTAATCTCCCTCCTTCTTAGCTACAAAGAATAAGGGCGAGGCCGCCGGGGATTTGGATGGACGGATAAAACCGTTGCCAGATATTGGTCCAGATACATTTTTAAATGGAGATTTTCAGGTTCAGTGAGTGCATAAATTCGACCACAAGGAATCTGTGTGCCTGGTACAAGGTCGATTTGGCAGTCATATGGTCTATGGGGCAGCAGGGTATTGGCTTGATCATTCTGGAAGACATCCTGAACATCTTGGTATTCCTGGGGTAGTGTGTTTGTTAGACCCATGATAACCGTTGCTACTTCTGGGGTAGGTTTTTCCTTTTCAGGCAAGGATTCTTCTATTTTATAACATGTATGAGCACAGTCATCGGAGAAAGTCAACCTCTTAGCACGCCAGTCAATGTGAGGATTATGTGTTTCCAACCACGGCATTCCTAGAATTATTTGAAATTGGGGAGCCTTGATTAGATCAAACACAATGGCTTCCCAATGCCCGTCTTGCACAAACGTGTCATCTCTGCCGTTGAGTGTGTTACAGGGCCTGAGGATATCTCTGTTCCGTCGACAGTGGTGACCAGTTCAGTTGTTGCCTTCTTGCAAAGAGGAAGATCCATCCTTGATGCTAATTCTTGATCCATATAGTTAACAATTGCTCCGCTGTTAATGTATGCTCTGACCGCATGCATGCGAGACGGTTGTTGGCGACTGATTAGAATTATTGGCAAGGCTAGGTGTGAGGTCTGACAATCCTTCTTTACGCTCGACAAACGGACCTCTACGCTTGTCGAACGTGGAAGTTTCCAGCCTCCGGTTCTGCTTCAACCTTGTCAGCGACCCCAACTGCCTTCTTGGGTGGTTTCACTGGACATTCACGGAGGAAGTGGCCGGCATTCCTGCAATATAAACATAATTGTTGTTGTCTCCTTTTGTCTCTTTCGGTCTTGGATAATGGTCCTCAAACTCCTCCAATCTGCATGGGTTCGGACATGTTGGTTGGTTTTCAAACATTTTCCCTAGGGCGCACATAAACCCGATTTTCCATTTTAGCTCGATCAGCTTTTCGACCCTGCATTCTGTGGTCTAATTGCACCACCAGGTTAATATATTCCGCACAGTCTCTTGGAGGATTTGCCACTTGAGCCAAAACATCTTTTAGTTCACCATCAATCCACAATGGAATATTGTTGTTCTTTTGTTTTCGGGCCAGCTAGTTTCAACTACCAATCTGTTGAAGGTTGCTATATATGTTAACAGATCTTGGTTCGCTTGACGCAAAGATAGAAGTTCATTGTCTAATGCTTGACCTTGGGTGTGCGTAGCAAACAGCTTCTCCATTTCATGTTGAAACCTCTGGAAGTCCTGCAGAAGAGGGTCATCCTGATTAACAAGTGGTACCGACCAGTCCGCAGTGCTGCCACTCAGATAGGAAAGCACAAAAGCAACCCTCAATTGATCGTTTGGAAAAGCTCCAGGTCTACATAGGAAATGAAGGCGGCACTGGTCCATGAAAACCGCATATCTTTTTGGGTCTCCAGTGAAGCATTTAGGTGGAGCCAAAGGAACGGCCCCCGGAAGAACCACCTGTACGAGGTTACTTTACGGAGCTGGAACTGATGACCTGATTCCAGGTAATGGTGTTTGACCAGCCTGCGACTGAAGTAATTGTCTGGTTAGTTCATCCATGCGATCGTTAGTCACAATCAGCTCTCTTTTTAGAGCACTCGTTTCCTGCCGAGCAGAGTGCACCTCGGCCCTGAGTTGTCCCAAAAGATGGGCTAATTGGTAAGTCTCAGATGTTTCCATGACGCCCAGGTAGAGAATTTTATGGAGGTTTGCGTTCTGTTACGCTCACCTGATCTCCACACGGGTGTTGCACGAAGCTGAGCGATGGACGTCTGTGCGCGTCTCTTCCTGTCCCACTGGTTCACTCATGCTTGGGCGCTATCCTGAAATGATGAACGGAGAAGTAAACTTGCTGCGTAGGGTGGGCAAGACTCCGACCTCCCTCAAACCTCCAGCTGCTTCCCTCTGTGCTTATGTCTCATTTTAGGTATTTTAACGATGGGCTCTCCGTCCTGCGTCTGAATGCAGGTGCGCTTTAATGTTCTTAGGCACTTTCACTGGATTGAGTTCCTTCACTGATACTACGGCCTGTAAGTGGAATCCAGACCAGCTGTGACTCCGTATGTAAGTCTTAGTACCAATTGGTTCTTGGTAACAGTTTTTTCTTAATGTGTTTCCCTTGTTGCCAAAGTTTCACTATTGTCCTTATTATTTTGTAGGAGCGGTCTTGGAGATGCCAGGTTAAGCAATGGACTCCTAAATGTGGCACTGAGCAATATTTATGCAGGTGGGTGTTAGCGCATGAGCGCAGCATTGAGATGTAATTTAAAATGGGTATTTTTCTATTGCGCAGCTAACCTGGTGTCTCTTTTTCCTTCCTCTGCAGGTGCGGTGATGCCCTGGAGCAGCGACCGTGTGGACCACTTCGATGAACTCCTTAGATGACTGATGACTCAGGTAAGTTTTCGTTCTCCCTTCTTGTCTCCTTTCTGCAGGTGCGGTGTTCCTCAGGAGGGGCGGGAGAGAGAGCCGTTCGGATGGAATTGGAAAGGCTGCTTCTCTCAGGTAAGAACTTAACTAATGTTCTTCTTCTTGTTTTTCCCTTTTTGGACAGGTGCTGATGGTCCATGGTTCCCGATGAAGATAACAGGGTGTGCCTGAAGTCCAGGTAAGCAGGAGCAGAGCTGGCACGGTGAGCGTTATGCTGCAGGAGTGCAAAATAACGCGAAGCGTGTTCTGCTCTTTGGGTGTGGTTTATATAGCCCAGGTAAAGTAGTGCCAGGTAAAGTAGTTCCAGGCCCAGCCACACCCTAGAAACTAGACTGCATAGCTCAGTTCTTCATTAGTGGGCTATGTGTGCCTCCATGTTAACTGGAACCTCATTCCATGTGGTCAAATAGTATGAGCCTGGTGCCAAAGGCACCAGGACTGGCTCCAGGAGAGCCCCTGATAACGTTTTGTGATCTTTAAAGCCCCAATGGAAGCCTGCAACTTGGGAAGGCTGGTTTGGCCCTGAAGACTGGGGACATGCATCATGACACCGAGTTACAGAGTATGCAGGGGCTGCGTGGTTTTCATTAACAGGTCATTGAGAATTGACCAAAAGAGTGGGGTTAGACAAACTGGATCAGCAGTGGTAAAACTGGAATGAGAGGGTCAATTTGAGGTAATGATCAGTAGGAGATTGTGCCTAAATTAATCAGCACAGGCTGCAGAATTAGCCACGCTTATTGATGTGCTGTGAAGCTTTGAGGATGAGGAAGTGACGTGTACTCTGACTCCACCTATGTGACGTTAACTAAACACGCAGGCCTGTCACATTAGAAAAGACAGGGTTTCTTCCGTGCAGACGGCACTCCAGTGCAACATGCAGGATTATTAGAAAAGCTTATTGAAGTGTTGAGCTTCCCAGAGACCATAGTAATCGTGAAATGCGCATCCCACTCAAAGAGAACAGACTTAATCTCTAGGCAGAAAGAAGCCACAGATTTTGAGGCCAAAAAAGCGAGCTATTATCCAACTATATCTGAGAGTGAGGTAAAAAATATAAAGCAGCCAACAGGGCGATGCATACTGGTTAAGGAAGGATTCAATATGACGTCCATTGTACAGTTAATCAAGGATGAGCATTGCCAGAAGAAAAAGAGTTATGCAAAAACAGGGATATTTTCTGTCCCCTAATGAGGCAATCTGGAGACAGGGTAGTACTGGAAAGCCAGTTTTGCCTCTAGCACTATTGAGAGTAGCGTTATTGTAGCTTTAATACCCAGCGCATATGACTTGAGAGGGTTTAGCTGCTACTATTGCAGAAGAATGGTTCGCAACGAACCTATGTGAACATGTGGCACAGTTCATTGGTATTGTGTGACAGAAATGTACTGCAGGACACACTGCGAACAGTGAGAGGAGTAATTCCCAGACCAAATGGACCATTCCAGCATCTGCACATAGATTGTGTAGATATGCTGCAGACTTGCAATGGATATAGGTATATGTTAGTGCCAGTATGTCCCTTTTCGAGATGGATCAAGGTGGGCCCATGCACGCACCCCGATGCCACGTGTGCTGCCAAGTTCCTTGTGCGCAAAGTGTTTCCAATATGGGGTGTGTGAAGTTTTGTGATTTAACAATGAACTGCACTTTGTGAACGAGCTATTTGAAAATAAAGTTCTGCTATTAGGCATGAGGCACAAGTTTGCTTCTGCTTACCATCCGCAAGCAAATGTGGTTTGCGAGAAACTAAACAAGATTTTGAAAGATAGGATAGCAAAATTAAAGGCAACTTTAAAGAAGGGATGGCTTAATTGCCTACTCCTTGCGCTACATGCGCTGCGGATACAGCCAGGCTCAGATCATCATCTAACGCCCCATGAGTTGGTTACAGGACGCTGCATGAGAACTCCACTCACTCCCCCAACAGGTGCACATAGAGATGCTCACAGTGTAGTGAGGGCTGTAGGCGATGAAATGCATGATTATTTAAAAACAATGACTGAAAGTGTTTCTTTTATGTACCAACAGCTCCAGAATCGACAGGTGGGGTCAAGCGAAAACAAGAAAGACAATCAGCCCATCGATTTGGAGGAGACGCACAAACCGTTCAGCCTGTACCAAGGGGAGCAGGTTCTGGTGCGTACGTTTGTGTGTACCTTGAGCACCCTCATTTTGATGGTCCCCATGAAGTGGCGGAAGTGAGCCCTACCACTGTGAAATTACAAGGCAGGTGAGCATGGATAAACCTCCATGATGTTAAACCTTACAAAGGACAAACATTGACCTCTCCTGGTGCAGAAGCAGTAGAAGTCAGAAGAAAAGAAGAATACTTTATTTTTCTTATGCTACCCCATTGTACACGCATTCTTTATTGCAGTATTTTTGTATATATTGCAATCTTACCGAGCATTAATAAGAAGGTATACCGATATAGGGACGTTTCTTGGAAACCCTAAAAATAATATGATAGTTCTGAGAATTATACTGACGATTAATTTGCAGTTTTTGCTATAAAATCACAAATAATCAATACATTGATACATTCAGTATATGTCAAAGATAATCAGAGAAATGGAGATGTTCCAAGAGGTAAGAACTGTAGCTCCACATAAAAGATGTACCAAACGAAAGATAATTATTGGAGATTTTTATGGTCTTTTGATTCTAACTGCTATCCTCATTACATTGGCATTCACACATGTTATAAGCAGTGAGGAGACAGAAAAGAAGACACCCCCCACTATTCCCATAATACCCATTGTCCCTAATAGAACCCCAAAAACCACACTGTGGGCCTCATTATGAGTTGGGCGCAAAGGGATTACCGGCACCGGTAAGGACACCGGTGCCGGTAATCCCTTTGCGCCCTATACTGAGTTCCCTTAGCGGGTCCCTTCCTTAATGCCTGGCTGACCAGGCGTTAAGGACGGGACCCGTTAAGGGACTTTAGAGCTAATAACGATACCACAAATTGCGGTACCATTATTAGCTACTTCCCCATTCCCATTGAGCCCTATGGGGGCTGAAATGGGAATGAGGAATGTTTTTTTCAATGGGGACTTACCGGTCCCTCCAAGGTCAGAATGGACCGGTAAGTCCCCATTGAACCAGGTAGGACATGGTACCTGTATGGGAGGTAGTCATGGCGCAAATAGCGCCATGATTACCTCCATACTCGGAATGAAGCCCTATGTTCTGATATTAAAAAACCTTTTTTCCTGAGTAAAGAGAGATGCTGAGGAAGATAATGAAAGTATAAACACATACTCAGATAAATTGGCTCATTTGGCAAATAATCTATGGTACCAGCACACAAAAGAGGTGGGAGAGAGAACATCCGAGAGAGTTGTTATGTGTGCTCATTAATACCGTATGCCGTGAATGTGGCAAGAACGTTTATTGCCAGAGAAATGTCCCCACACAATGCAAAATGCCTCAGTCATCTAGCAGCATTCACCACAAGAGGACAATTTGAAGGAAAATGGGCAACTTTAAGATGGCAATCAAGACAGATTTTTCCATATGAAGCTACATATGTGATGGAAAAAAGAATGGAGACTGGACTAGGGTGCAAAAACAAAAAATTAATGTGTTCATCCCAATTTGGAGAAAAGATAAAAACTGCTGACATGAAGGGAATTAACTGCTCAACCATGACTGAAAAATCAGGAGAGCCAGGATGCTGGGAGAGAGCACAGCTGTTGGTGTATGGGTGTGTAGCAACGGAAATGGATGAGAAGATGGACTAGTATCATGCTATAAACATCTATTGAAGAAATCACAGGGCCTCATTCCGAGATTGGAGGTAGTCATGGCGCTATTTGCGCCATGACTGCCTCCAATAACGGTACCGGCACCGGTCTCGTTCAATGGGGACTTACCGGTGTAGTTCGACCTTTGCGGGACCGGTAAGTCCCCATTGAAAAAACCATTCCCCATTCCCATTTGAGCCCCCATAGGGCTCAATGGGAATGGGGAAGTAGCTAATAATGGTACCACTATTTGCGGTACCGTTATTGGCTCTGATTTCCCTTAACGGGTCCCGTCCATAACGCCTCGTCAGACCAGGCGTTAAAGGAGGGACCCACTAAGGGAACTCGTAGTAGGGCAGTAAGGGATAACCGGCACCGGTCTCCTTACCGGTGGCCGGTATCCCTGACCGCCCTACTCGTAATGAGGCCCACAGTCCACAGAGTGCAAAAGGTGAGCGATGAATGCCTGGAAATCATGAGCCAAGTATGCAAAACTATTAACCTGGGTTGACAACAAAACAGGACCTCTGCATATATTAGAATTGAAGAACGCAACAACATGTTTCAAGAATGATGGCAAGGTCTATGTTGGGAGGAACAAAGGACTTCTTGCACATTTTATGACATATAAATGATTGACATGTAGTTACAATTAAAACAAGAAGAAAAATAGAAAAACATGTCTTTAAAAATGAAAGAGAAAAAAACTACAACGCAATCATCAATTATAAGAAAGAAAGAACAAGACACAAAACTGAGCCTGAAAACACGGCCCCTAATTAAATGTCACTAACCAAATCTATAAGAGCCAATAAAGTAGAACATATTACTCCCATAATCCATCCGTTTTAGTTACTCCCATAATCCATCCGTTTTAGTCCAAACCAAATAAAATACTTTCACACAATCAAAATTGAATTATCATTTTAACAATGTTTAAAATCACAAAGATATTTTTTTTATAAAATTCAATTCATTTAAGAATTTTAGTAGTGCAATAGATAATGCAATCTCTCTCCCAGCCGAAATCCTATGCCAAAAGGCTTGAGTAGAAAGACCGGTTGAATCATGGACAAAATGTGCAAAATATTTTACTCTAAGTGGGTGGTGGCAGAACAGGATATCAACAAATGACGAGGATCCTGTACAAGACCCTTGCAACAAAGATTACATTCACTGGCCGAAGGGTCCAACTTTCGCCATATGCATTGCATTTCCTTTGTCTTCATCAAATTAAGACAAAAACGCATCAGTTCAGCCCGCCAAGCTGGATTTGAAAAGCGGCTTATGTACGCGAGAAGATATTTACTGAGTTTCTCGCAAGGTATGTAACTTTTAGTGTGTTTCAAGCTGCTGATCAAGGCTCTGGTATGGATCCAATCGGCGCGCATCATGGCACGCTTCACCCTGTCTGGATTTTCTATAAGGCTGGTATTATTACAATCATAGTTATCAAGAATTGTTTTGACATCATGATGTAAATGTATCAAAAAGCAATTCTGCTGTGTAAGGAGATGATCATGAATGTCCTTGTAAAGAGAACAACCTTGTGGAATTATGATAGGTCTATAGGGGGCAAGAACCTTCCAATGATAATGGGACTTCAGAGAGTGCAGGCCCAACTCATACCTCAATTTTGCAATTGGCAAATAGGGCGGTAGAGACAATTAATTCTTCTATATATGGCCCTCGAGGCGATCCCAATTGATTTAACTAGCACAAGGCTTAAACTCCATGCCGTATCAAGAAGAGCTTTCTTGCACCCCCAGGAACAAGGTTCTACTATCTCCAAGTTCAGGAGAGATATACAGGTTGATGGATATTTTGTTCACCAGCAGGGGATTGTCGCCATATGGCCTGGAGTGTGGATGAGCACATAAAGAATACGGGTCACCTGTGGGTAGTGACAAATATATGGGTCTCAAAGAAAAGAAAATATGATGAGATGGTGGAATCAGATGAAGCAGAAATTGCAGAAGAAGAGGAAAAGAAGAGCATGGTTGAATTTTTGACCAGAGGGAGGAATGTAGAGGAGCAGGTGGGAGGCCTCTTCTCTAGTCCCTGTCCCTCGTAGTAGCAGACGAAGGGGCTGCCATTGGGAATTAATGCACAAGTTTATCTGACATATCCATACCACGTTGATTGTATGAAATCATGTACACTCAAACAGCCATTCAGAAGACACCCTCACATTGAGACAATGAAAGAAAGTTACCAGGAAGGATGCCAATTGCCTAAGTGCCTGGAAGCAGCTTTCAGAATCATGGATGAACTTTAAGCAAAAGTTTGACGACAGCAATATGATGTCATAAAGAAGATATATAAGCCTAAACAGAAATGATATGAAAATACTTACGACTGATGGTGTAACAGAAGTATTAAGAGAAATATGTGCCAAAAGATGTTGTTATCGTAAAAAATAAGAAGATGAAGTAACTTGTCGACCAATAACTGTAAATATGCTGTAAGGCAAGGATTTTCAACTTTTCTGTTGGTTTAGTCCAGGGTCGGACGGGGCAAAAAATGGTCTCAGGTACCAATAAAAAATTGTCCCACAGTTGCAAATGGCAATTCATTCCTTTTGTGACAGACTGAGTAGTACCCAAGGGGGAGTTTTTTGATAAAATAGGATGCACATTGTGCAATTCAAAGATTTTTTATTCGGCATCACTGGTCAAAACTACGAACCACATGGTGAAGTCACTCACTAAACGGGCCCACATTGGCCAAAAAAAGTGGCCCACTTTGATTAAAAAAGAACTGTCTGACACTGATATTTTACATTTTTGGTTCGGGATTGCCCTAAAGGCCCGTCCGAGCCTAGTTTAGTCCAAGAGCAGAAAACGCGGATGTTCTCAGGGGAGAGCTAGTTGAGGTATGGGTGCTCCAAGGTGGTGTCTGCATACGGAAGATGTGCACACCCTCAAAAGTGTAACTTTACATGTCGTCACAAAAGTAACGAAGTAGTCCTAGAAAGTTTTGTGAACACATTTGAGCTCATCAGTTTAAATGAAATATTGCTTGCAGGGGGCCGCCAACATTTGCATGTAGGTGCCGTTGTGTCCCCTGCAGCCACATTTAAACATTTGAAAGGAGGGAGGAGAGAGATTAAAATCAAGGCTAGCGACTCGTGCAAAAGTAAAGACTGACGGTAAATATGCTTTGCAGTCAGCATTTAATGATCAAATCATTCAAATTCATAAATAGAGACATCGCTTTCAAAATACCCCGAATACCAAACTTAACTAACTAATTTTTAAAACTTTGGGCCTCATTACGACCCTGTTGGTCCCGTAATGAACGGTGCCGGTACGGGACCGGCACTGTTCATTAAGGGTTGCCCTATTACGAGGTTCCCTTGCGGGACCCGCTCAGAACATCTGGTCAGACCAGACGTCCTTAGCGGGTCCCACAAAGGGACCAAGGAGCTAATAATGGGCCTGTTATTAACGGGCCCATTATTAGCTCCCTCCCCATTCCCATTGAGCCCTATGGGGCTCAATGGGAATGGGGATGGTTTTTTTCAATGAGGAATTACTGGGTCCTCCAAGTTTGAAATGGCCCGGTAATTTCTCATTGAAGGAACCCGGAGCTGGAACCTGGTATGGAGGCAGCCATGCCCTTATTAAGGGCATGGCTACCTCAAAACTCGTAATGAGGCCCATTGTCTTCTAAGGGTAATCAGGAGGGGGCATATTCTTGACGGCCGCTCAGCCAAGTCATTCTAGCTCTCAATGGTAGAATGTTTAATCAGACCATTAACATTATTTGTCTATGCTCCAGGGATTTCAGCGAGCTTACAGCACGTCTCTCATGGATATTCTGGCACAAGGCAAAATAAATTTAGATCGATGAGAGAGAGGATAAGCAGTATATCATGCTAGCATGTTCGAGTCTGATAGCCTTGTCCCTCAGGTCGATCTTCAATTTGGCGAGGCAGTTAATTTGGTTAGGATCAATGTCCCACTTGTTTAACAAACTATTACCAAATTTGTACCATGTATATTTTTCTTTGGCTGACAACAAGTGCATTGCCATGAAGGCTTGAAGCAAAATACACTGACAAGATGGAGGAGCCGTGCCTCTCCTGCGGCTTGTCACTGCATCAACCCCACACGTAAAAGCAGCAAGCCTTGTTTGTAGGCCCTGATTATCACTACTGCAACCCATTTAAAATGAGGCTGAATGCAGGTCATTTTCTTCAAATGGTAAATCGCCGGAGGAGGCCATTTTATTCGCTCTGAGGTGCAAAAAGATCCCTTCCATGCAATTGTTATCATTTGCATTTCATGCTTCAAGAAAGGTGTAAACACAGTCAAAAGCGCTTTTACACGTTTTTTTGCACTTCATAGTGCAGGTTGTGTAAATGGAGCCCGGCATTTACGTATGGCAGGCAACATTTACAGTGGATTGCTATGGAATCCACCGGCTTATAGCAAGTGTTAAAAGCAAGCTGATTCCATAGGAACCCATTGCAGTACATTACTGCATGCATTAAACTCAGATGCTGGTGTTAATGGAGACAGATGTGTGTGGCTGACAGATAGGATAGTAATTTCGATCCTTGCCCCTACTCCGGTGAAACACAAAAAGCAAGTGTAAAAGTTCTACACAAGCTTTTCAGAAATAGCCACACATCAGTCAGGCCTCACGTTAAAGGTGTAACATATGGATGTGAGGTGGGACAGTGAATACAAGTGCATGTAAAGGTGGGGACAAGTTTACTAAGAAGCAGCATGCAGTGAGGAAATACCTCGGGCTAAAATACAAGTTTTGAAATGTATTTTTGTAAAATTGTCATTTTAAATTTTTTACATTTCGGATATGGAGTGATTACTCCGCAGCAAGCTGCTCAATATTAGTTCACCAATTTGGGGTGTAATTGGCACTTGTTGTGATTCAGGAGCAACTTTACAGTAGTGGTGAATTACACCTAATTACTCTGTGAACAGTGTTTTGGGGTGCCACTTTGGAGTAACTTACACCTGTTGTAAATAACTTTAAGACATTGGGCCTCATTACGAGTATGGAGGTAGCCCTGCCGCTTTTACTGGGTCCGGGTTCCTGGAATGGTGAAATACTGGGCCATTCCGACTTTGGAGGGCCCGGTAATTCCCTTTCCCGGTACCCGGACCCGGTACATCCCCATTCCCATTTGAGCCCCCAAAGGGCTCAATGGCAATGGGGAGGATGCTAACAATAGGCCAGTTAATAACGGGCCCGTTGTTAACATCCTGGTCTGCTAGCGGGTCCCGCTAAGGACGCCTGGTTTTACCAGACGTCCTTAGCGGGACCCGCGAGCAGACCTTGTAATGAGGCAGTAGAGGGTTAACAGCGCCGGCAGCTCTACTGGCGCTGTTAACCCTCTACCACCTTGGTTGTAATGAGGCCCATTGATTCTCACAATATTGTCATTATTGGGGTCAGGGGTGTTGCCAGGTCTGGAAAAGATCTGGGGCTATGCTAATGTCGGGACTGCCGGGACTCGGGGCTAGCTAGCTGTAGCCCCTGAGCTTCTATCCAGGGCTACAACCAAAAGACCCGGTGCTATAGCCCCCTCAGGCCCCCCTAGCAACGCCTCTGATTGGGGTTTTTATACTGCGCCAGTTCACCACCGTAGTGCTCACAAAGTGCCGAAACCTTTCCCGAGTTAGGAACATTCAGTCCCTCCCAGGGAACGCAGGCCCTCGAAGTGAAAATAGTGCAATATATAAGAGAGAGCTAGTAGAGTGTGTTGTGGCTGGAATTAATAAGTCAAGATTAAGATACTAGTAATACAAATTTAACAATCAAAACAGTTAAAAGTCTAAATGTAGTATTGTTTCTAGAATCTATAAATCTTCTGATAAGCTGGACAAACAAAATAGGATATACAGACTGAGCCTCGTTAAGAGGGTTACATGTGTTAATATCACCGCAAAAATATTGCCATACAAGAATGGCGCCATTTTTTTGCGCGATATTAACGCATGGAACCTGCGGGGGAGATCCCTGCAACCCCCATCTTTTTTTTAAGGGATCAGGGGACTCCACTGCAACCCCTGCTCCCACTTACCCCATAAATTATCCCCACAAATAATGTCACCTATGGCCTTTCCCGGTGACCATATATATGGCGACATTATTTGTGGGGATAATATTACTGATACCATTAAGAGTCTGGAGGTAGTATTAAAGCAGGTGGTATTTGGAAATGCCACTCGTTTAACTGCTGCCGGACATAGCCGGAAAGCGACAGAGTTCAGTGCAGAGGGGGTGCCCCGGGGGTGCATGTAGCGTGCAGGGGTAGCAGATATTGGCCAGGGGCCGAGCCATGTGGTTCTTTGTTTCTGGAGAGGCTGGCTTTCTTGTTCAGGCCTCTTAAAAAAAGGGTGTTCGACAAGTGTAACACTTAGCATCAGACCTGCAGATGAACTGGCCTGCTGTTAAATCTCAGTTACCAGTTTAATGGTGTCCACTACAGAGTGTAATTTGCTTTCTGACTTTGAGAACATTCAGACATGTAATTGCTCATGTTGCTATAGCCGGTAAGATAGCAATAGCTGGTAAGATAGCTCAGTGGCTTGAGCGCTCGCTGCTGCCAGTGTGTGTGGTCTGCAGGTTGCAGGTTCGAATCCTGGCAAGGTCAACTCAGCCTTTCATCCTTCTGAGGTCGATAAATGACTACTAATACAGGTTGGGTGATATTGGATCGATGTTTGTTCTATATAAAGCGCTTAAGAGCAAGTGCTATATAATAAACATCATTATCATTAGGCCTTGTGTGTCTGCTTCCACAGTATTGTGGTTATATGGGCCTATACACACTGATATTTACGATGCTTATGGTGATCCATCCTTGTAGGAACAAGGTTATGTGCTGCCACCTCCTGTTTCGTCAAGGGGTGAAAGGTCGTGTTCCATCGCTTTCCGTGATGACACTTCGGGGTGGGGACAAATTACGACTTCCTGTGATGTCATCAGAGGTCAAGGGTCATGGGATGTCACTTCCGCTATTCCTGGCATTTTGCTGAAATGACGTCCAGGCTCCTCATGTACACATTTTGGGGTTCTTAATTTAGCAGGTCTGACCCCCACTCCTATTTACAGAGGCCCCGATACACGCCTATTTGACTATTATTTGCTCGCCATGGCCTGAGTGTCTGCCAAAGGTTTAAAAATGGATAGTGTTTGTGGTGTGCGCATTACAGCTATGTAAATAAAAAAGTACATATTCATATATATATATTCACATTTCATTTTTAGGACAGAGGGTCACACAAGAGCCTGAGTTGGTACTGCTTAAAAATGTCATCTGATAGTATTTGAAGAAATCCGTGTTCGAGCTTCTTTTTTTCCAGATTACGATTTAAATAGGTGTCGCTGCAAAAACAGCTTCGTTTGTGCTTTAATCAAGAATTATTTTCGTTCCTCTACTCTTTCCTAAATCTGAGTGGGATAAATGCTGCCGACGCATCCTTTCCTGAAGATGGCAGCAGAGGATCATTGAAGAATGCAACGACAATTACCCACAAGCTGCACTCTTCCCTTCTCCCGCGTTTTAACTAATCATTTTACTGACACATTTTTTAGTCATGAAAAATACAAATGGGAATTAGTTGAGATAGATGTTTATTAGAATTCCAGCATACGGGGTGGCAGTGTCAGGCCTGAATGTAGAACAACATACAATAGCTCACAGATGTAAGCCTTCCATGCACTCGTGGCTGCAACATAGCTCAGTGGGTTAATGTGCCTCGGCCTTTTTTGTACCCACTCCTCTATGTTCCCACTCATACCTCACCCTCTCCCCACTTCATAGCGTGTGGAAAACGTTGCCCTGTCTACCAGCAGAAACTCAGCACAGCTTTCCACATTTCTTTGCCAAAATCCAGAATTAAGAGCCACTTATCAGTACTGGGAGGCACCCATGGTACAACAAACACTCTTCCCCCACTGCATCCCTCCCTCCCCGCTTGCACTGAAGGGCAGGCCAAATATGCAAGCCCCGCCCCCTCCTGTGAAACAACATCGTCATTAAAAAAAAAACTAAAACGCAAATTTTTTAACTAACTGTTCGCCCTCTTGACATTTTCCCCTGTGACTCTGCAGCTGTTTTCTGTTCCATTGTACCTAGCGCCTAAATGCCCACGAGCTATGCGCGCTACTATAAATGTTTAAATAAATTAAAAAAAGAAAAATTAAATAGGCCACTGTTTTTTGCAAAGTGGGCCATTTTTTTTTACCAGAGGTGTGGCGGCGGCATCATCACCGCAAACATGTGTGCAATGTTTACATGGGTGAGCTGCCTTGATGAGGGCTGTTCTAACCAAATAGTGTATGCTTGGGGTAGGGCATTATCCCTGTACACATATGAATGACATATTCTGGGGTGTGGAATCTTCCAACGCCGCTCCTTTTCTAGCAGAGGGTCTTGTATGTAGCTGCCATGCCAGGTTTGCACCGCTTCCTAGAACATTATTATTGACTGGTTATCACAACTGTGCGGGCAGGTAGTCTCGAGGGCTGGGATATTCCTGCCATTTGCCTCAACCACTCCCTTTGGCTGGACCCAGTGGATCCTCTTCTCCCCTCATGCCGGGGTCCAGACCTTCCGGCGATGCTGCGGTTCAGATGCAGACAGAGATGTGGACGAGTGGAGAGGTGGCCATGAACCTATCAAATCAAAGCTGACAGATCGCCTGACTGCAGGCCATGAACCTATCAGATCGAGACTGGCGGATCACCTGACTGCAGGCCATGAACCTATCAGATCGAGACTGGCGGATCACCTGACTGCAGGCCATGTACCTATCAGATCGAGACTGGCGGATCACCCTGTTGTCCAGGGGCCCAATTTATGCAGGCCATAAATTTATCAGACCAGAGTTTACGGAGCACCAAACAGCAGGCGGACACATCCTGTGGGAACTTATTTCACATGTATTGCTTTTCTCCATCTTGCTCAAGACAATTGTTGTGGCCATGAAGGACGACAGGACGCTGTAGTGAATCTACTCTACTTTATTAAATAACAACTGTCTTATATTATGTTAATATCCAAAGCCTGGACATGTTGTCCTCTTTTTTAATATGTGCTTATGTAGGTGTTCTTGATTTAGCACTTTGTAACAGTTCCGGGACTTTTTTTTTATTGTTCCTATGGTTCGGCCATGTGTTTTTAAGCATAAATCGGTAGATCGTAGAAAACTTTCCTATGGACCTTACCCGACTTTTCGTCCATTAACGCACTCGAAAACATCCGCCATTTTATGATAATCCTATCATTTCCCCCCATCGCCCTGGCTGACCTGCTTCTGCGGCACTAAATCAAATCCCCCGCCCCTGAGCCTGACATCAGCAGACGCGTACCGCCCATTTCCCGTTTCGTGTCAACAATCGCTGCGCCTCAGCTAATGAAGTGTCGCCATGGAAATGGCAGGACGCCTCTTTCCTCAATAAGTATAAACAGACCGTTTCACAACACACAGCA
Source organism: Ambystoma mexicanum (assembly GCF_040938575.1). Taxonomy (NCBI): domain Eukaryota; kingdom Metazoa; phylum Chordata; class Amphibia; order Caudata; family Ambystomatidae; genus Ambystoma; species Ambystoma mexicanum. The sequence continues at coordinate 105,135,129 of NC_090938.1, read as the reverse complement.
GCAGATTTTCGAATCCATTCCTCTCTCTGTGTTACTTTGAGTATTCTGTGACTCGTTTCTGTGCTCTGGTCAGCTACCTTCGTTGATTGTAGCCCGTGTGAACAGATACCAGTACCACCGCTATAAATTATTTTACTTTCTTTGCCACATAATGGCTACAATAATGCCGTATATGTACGAGCCCGAGTACCCCGAGGAAGAACTACTGGAAAGGCAAGCACGCGAAAACGATGGGGATTCGGACGGCAGTTGGGAGGACCAGTCAACGGATGAAGAGCCTGGACCATGTCGCATGGACGGCGTCTCCACCTGGTGCACGTGCAATCGGTGCAAGCTAATGCCAACTGAGGAGGAGAACTGCTGCTGCCGAGAAAACTCGGGATGCCTGGCCTACATTTCGGAAGGCGAGCAAAGTCTGCAGGAAGGCGAGCAAAGTCCGCAATGCATCACCGAGCTGCCAGAGTTCAGGGAAGCCTGCCTCTCACGGACCGTGTTGAGGATGATGATGGTGCTTATGCACGAACTTCGCGGCACTGTTCGTCCGCGTAATCCGAGTAACGAGTAAGTATACTCTGGTTGTGATGTCAGTGATGCCACTACTATGTCATGGTCGTCTCCCACATATAAAATTACATCTACATATCATTCGAATGCATGTAAATTGGTTCCATATTGTGCATTTTCTAGATAGAATTTTTTTCAAAGCAGAATGACATTTTTTACCTGAATTGACAGTGATAAGAAAGTTTTGTCATTTTAATACAGTTTGCATCTTTCATTTTCACAGGTGGTACAGGCTGGTGGCCTATCGTTGCTTCACTTGGTGGCTTCACGGGAGGCTCGGACACCGCGTTCGGAGAGTAATACCTGCCTGTGCGGTACTTGCCATTAGACAACATTTCCCCAGCGACAGTGGACAATACCGCAGATTTTCCCTGGATGTGCTGCAACCGCAAATTTACAATGTGTAATGTTTATTATTTATGTTCAATTGAAATTAAGATCCAAAATAAAACCCAATATATATTTTAACAATGGTTGTTTTGATTTGTTCAAGCGTTGGCAATAAAAGGAAGGCCGTTGTATTTTATTGATACAAAACATGGTTACAGGTAAATATGGTTGATCATAATAAATCATCCTTTTGGGCACCGGGTACAGAGATGACCACCTCTGGCCCGTGCCGCCTTGCCACCACAGGCCAGCCTGCTGCTGACTAACTGCCTAGGCATCCAGGGTCTCCAGGGTGAACTGCACCCATATATTCTCCTGGGAGGGTGAGGTATTTATAAACTCACCCCCCTGCCTTCCATGTACTAGATCCTGCAGCCAGCCTCTTACATGCAGTTAGATGGCCTCTCCTTGGTGAGGCCCTGCGGCAAACGAGTCTTGTCTGCACGACCACCGCCCCAATCCACCCCCCGCCCTATCAAAGGCAATTCGCACCGGGGTACTTGTGCTGGCAACTGGAGCAGTCAGGGAGCGATAAAGGCCAAGAGGTGCTAAAGACCATGTACACTTCAAAGTGGTCTATAGAGCATGGGTTGTTGTTCCCATGTCTACCTCCAGACCCCGTGTCTCCTGCCAAGCATCCCCCCTCACGCTGGACGGCCCCCTGCAATCCACATAAGTGTGTCTCCATTCACGAGTCTTCCTGTGTCTTGTCTGCACGACCATCGCCCCAATCCACCCCCCGCCCTATCAAAGGCAGTTCGCACCGGGGTACTTGTGCTGGCAACTAGAGCAGTCAGGGAGCGATAAAGGCCAAGAGGTGCCAAAGACCATGTACACTTCAAAGTGGTCTATAGAGCATGGGTTGTTGTTCCCATGTCTACCTCCAGACCCCGTGTCTCCTGCCAAGCATCCCCCCTCAAGCTGGACGGCCCCCTGCAATCCACATAAGTGTGTCTCCATTCACAAGTCTTCCTGTGTCTTGTCTGCACGACCACCGCCCCAATCCACCCCCGCCCTATCAAAGGCAGTTCGCACCGGGGTACTTGTGCTGGCAACTGGAGCAGTCAGGGAGCGATAAAGGCCAAGAGGTGCCAAAGACCATGTACACTTCAAAGTGGTCTATAGAGCATGGGTTGTTGTTCCCATGTCTACCTCCAGACCCCGTGTCTCCTGCCAAGCATCCCCCCTCACGCTGGACGGCCCCCTGCAATCCACATAATGCCACGACATATACACGTCATTCATTCACAAACACACCCCTGTTTCGAATTCTTTATAACCCACTTCATATTTCTAATGAGCACTTCTTTGCGCTTTGCTAGTCAACCCGTGAAGGTGCTGGTTATCTGCTCTTCGTCTCTGTGAACTTCCGTGACCACTTCGAGGAAACTCGTCAGTTTGCAACCTGTGAACTGCTCCCTGTTCTACGACAAGAAACTACTCTGATCCCTGCATCTAACTGTTTGTTCGTCAAGGTAAGGCCATGTACCATAATCATTTTGCGTCCAATTTCTTTTCGTTCAAGACAGTACATGCAAGGAACTAGTCACATGTTCTGAGTTTACATTGGTATTCATAGAGAATTGTTGATCTTTTGTTTTCAGAACTTTCCACAATGCCTGCCTGTTCCATTGGCGGTTGCCCTTCGAAGACCCATAATAAATCAGAAGGTACTATAATGCATGTTTTCCCTAAGACAATAGATCAGATAAGAGAATGGGTCCGATATTGCGGATATCCACCGTCTGAGCTTGAAAGTAGAGTCCTAGAGGTCTTTGCGGACAAGAGGGGTGATCGATACCGCATCTGCAGCAGGCACTTTACCTCTGACATGTACTCCACATCATTGCTAATAAAGAAGAACACACCGCGAGCGAGGCGAAAATTGCTCTCAACCGCTATTCCCACTCTATTCGTCCACATCCCTCCACTGGTGAGTCAAGTTTACATATTTATCTCTTGGCCTTGCGGTAGTGTGTAGCATTAGCTAACAATAATTTCCCCATTTATGTATCCACTCAATATGAAGGCGGAAGATTCTCCATCCGTGTCGTTATTGCAGTCATCAGCCACTTCAAGCGCCTATCGGGTAATCTTACTTGGCTATTCTGCCACTGACTTGTTTTAGGCATGTAAATCAATAGTTTTAATTTATCGTGTAATTATGTTACCTAATGGTACACCCTTGTACTCGTCCTCTAGTCTTTGTTTTCAGTTATAATTATTGTTATCCAAAATAACGCAAGTACTGTCTTTCAGGGAGATGCTGAGGAGTCCAACGTATTGACGACTACCGTTGATGTCACTCAGATGCTCGAGGTACGTTTCAGGACAGTTCCGTCGCCCTCCTATGTGTCTTCTTTTTTCAATTTTGTGTTCATTACTAATGAAAGTCCTATGTTTCAGGGAGTCGTTGGAGCATTAGTCCAAGAAGAAGGGGGATCATGCAGTTACGGGTCGGCGCAACAGCTTGCAGAAGTGTGCACCGCAGTTACATCGTCCCTTGATGTTCTTATGCATTTCGAGGTATGGATACTGACAGTTCGATCAAGCGAAATCATATGACGTGATTACATCCGCTATACTTCCTTCTTTATTAACGCAAGTACTATGTTTCAGGGAGATGACGGAGCTTCTTCTACAAGAACATCACCCCTAGTAGTTGATGCAGATCTCTGGGTGGTGACACTTCCAACGATCAAGCAAATCGAATCATATTTACATATCCATTATTTATTTTAGACAACTGATCATTTGTGCAGGTCTATTTAGATGAGCCGTTCACGCCTGCACAAAGTTTCTGTTCTTTTTATCAAAATAGAAAACCATACTAATGCAATTACTGTGTTTCAGGGAGTTACTGAAGCATCATCTTCAATAATATCATCAATGGAAGTCTATGAGGAGCCCGAGGTATGGATCTTGACAGTTCCATCTAACTAGATCAACAATGCGTGAATAATTGTCGTTTGAATGTTCTACACAAAGCGTTCATTCGTGTTTTGCTATTGAGATGTACGTGGGTATTGGTCCCCAAGTACATTTTGTGTTTTCGATATTATTATACATACTAATGAAAGTTCTATGTTTCAGGGAGTCGATGGAGCGTCAGTGCGTGATGGATGTGCTTATCATGAAAATGTAGTCGTTGCAGCGCAAGAGGAAGTGGAGACATGCACACACGAGTCGGAGCAACAGCGTCCTGATGTTGAAGTTCGAGGCAAGAAAGTTTCAAAGAAAAGAAAGCAAAAGAAGGTTAGTGTCCTGGTCACTATATTATGTTGTTTTTCACTGTTAATAGTTCAATACTGTAAGTTGTGTTTAAACTGAACATCCCTTTTCCAATCTGTCCTCTAGTTGCGAGTGGGTGTACGAACTAGATCTACACAGACAGTGAAGCGAACGAGAGATGTTGCTTGTCAAACCTCAAACCTTTTGGCAGGGACTTGAGACTGGAGATGCATCGTGCCAATGGGAAGAATATGAAGTGATTGACAACGGAGCTATACCACCACCAGCCATTGATAGTGAATGTCCTCCTGGTAGTTCGGATGCAGTCGGAGATCAATTCACAGAATCCACACCCGCAAAAACTAAGACCGCGAGAAAGTTGAAGAAATTGTCCTATTCACCCATTGCCGGAGAAGGAACAGATTTTGCAATGGAAGAGAATGAAGTGGACTACAATGAAACACCTTCAATATCACTGAACATAGCGGAAGACGATATCAGAGATTCTACCTTTCATGTGAGTGACATGTCCTCAACGTTACAGGCCGAACCAGCTGGGATGCAGAGTGACAGTATAAGGAAAGAGGCCAAATTCATTGTATTCGATAGTTGTTTGATTGATATTATTATTCGGTTGAAATGTGGGCATTCGGTAGGTGGGGAAGTATGTGGGGAGCCATTGATTAATGTGACTCGTGCAATTCGAGGCACTAACCTTAAAATACATGCCACCTGTACAAAATATCATCCTTTCTCATGGTCTGCACAACCCATGCTGGGACAACTGCCAGCAGGCAATCTACTTTGTGCAGCGGCTGCACTTTTTAGTGGTTCAAGTTTTAAAAAATTAGAGTCTTTCTTTCAGTTTGTGGGAATCCGTTTCATTGCGAAAACTCAGTTCTACAAATACCAAACCGATTATCTATTTCCAGCCATTAGCGAAGCTTGGAGAATGGAAAAAATGTCTATTGATAGTACATTCGCGGGCAAACGGTTCAGGCTAGCCGGTGATGGACAGTGCGACAGCCCAGGATTTTCAGCCAAGTACTGCACCTACCACTTTCAGGACATGGAAAGTAAGAAAATTGTGAGTTCGGTGGTCGTGCAGGTGTCACAAAGTACATCCTCAGTGGCCATGGAGAAAGTTGGCTTTGTAGCATCATTGCAAGAACTACAATCGCGGGGAATGGTGATCGACCTGATAGCCACGGACAGACACGTTTCAATTGCCAAGACAATGAGAGAAGAGTACAAAAATATAAATCACCAATTTGACGTTTGGCATCTTGCAAAAACAATCAATAAAAAATTGTCGGCTGCAGGTAAAAAAAAGATATGCAAGGTATTTCACAGTGGTCCAAGTCAATCAGCAACCATCTTTGGTGGAGCTCAAAAACATGTGGAGGGTCGTTGGAAATTCTACTGGAAAAATGGCGGTCAGTAATGCTATACTGTACAAACGTGCACAGCTGGAACACGAACCAACATTTCCACAATTGTGAACATGGCCATTTGTCCACATAGGAGGCACGGAAGAAGAAGTGGTTGATTCCTTCATCACCCACTCACAAAGCCATTGAAAAGATTGTATTTGATAAAACTATAACAAAAGCTTTGAGGGGACTCACGGAATTCTGCCACACAGGGATTTGGAGGTGTTCCACAATATGTGCCTAAAGTACAGGCCAAAACGATTGCATTTTGGCATGGAGGGCATGATAAATCGGACTCTTTTAGCGGTCTTGGCACATAACCATAATGTCGGCCGTCAACAAAGTAGGACGACCGGAACTTTAGGGACGCTTCGCTACAATAAGGCCTTCACTAAAAGAAGTAAACAATGGGTGATCAAACAAGTGTTTGAGGATATGCAATATGAGTTTATTGAGAGACTTATTGTTGACGTCCTAGATAGGCACATAAATGGAGTTGTGAACGAACCTGTGCAGGTGACAACTGCATTGCCACCCAACATTGCCTCTGTTCCATGTCCACCTAAAGAAGAGCTCATTGAGAAATACACATCACGGTTTAAATGATTGTAATTTGATTGTCTGTTCTCTCGAGTCTCCTCATGTCGCAGGCCCATTGAATATGTTTATCTATCCAACCTTGTTCATTTGCGCATTAAATTAAACCAAACAGTAATATAAATGATTTTTCCAAAAATATAGAATGTCTCCGTATTTATGGTTCTGTGGGGCAGCAAAGCACGCAGACAAAATGCAAAGATGGAGTGTAAATTTCAAGTCCTGTAAGACGGCCTTACACTGAATGTAGCTAACTAGGAATGTGTGTTCGTTCAAAGTGAAGGTCAGCTGCTTTGATTTTTTCTCGGGTGCCAGAATGGCCCACGACTCAGTATAAGGTTCTATTGTTATTTGACCTTGACAGGCCGGGACCACGTAAGAAACGATAAAGAATATAATTTCAGAAACGAAAGCCATTTCATGTTCGTTCATTAGAAGAAATAAAACGTCGGCATAGAAGGAGTTGTATTTCGGGGCTGCCCTACGCACAGACACAATGGAAAATGCAAATATAATGTAAGTAACTCTTTAGATGAGTTTATACCGCAATTTAATTACTATACAGTAGCTTTAAAGACGGGTTAAGTTGTACTTGTTCATTCTATGTGGCATATTGTTTTGTACCGTGCACTATCTTGGGGAGAACCGTCTCCTTTTACGGAAGCACCTCCAAACCTTCCTCTTTGCTTCTGCTTTCTCTCTCCCTCTCCCCTGCTACAACTTGTCCACTGTCTGCGACCTCGGTCCTGGGCCCTTCCACTCTCCACCTGCACTCCCTGTCAACCCCTGCACTGGGGGACTGTCTCAGTATCCTACAGCCCCCCCCCTTGACGTATAAAACCCAGTTGCACTGTCCTAGCTATGAAATAATTTCCAGACCTAATATATAAAATGAATAATTTTAATAAAGATCTGATGGTGAGACTAATTTCCTTTTTTTATGTTTTTCAAATAGATACATCGTCCATTATTGTCTGTGTCACGAGTACCAGACACCGGCGGATGGGTTTTTTAACCGCCAGTTGCTTCTCCGCGTGAACAACGTTAGCACCCTGACCATTTTGTGGGACGATCGCCAAGTACAAGTATGCCCTTACGCGGTACTAACGGCTAGATGCAACATACAGACCGTTGTGGTGCCATAGTGCCTCGTTGTTGGAATAGCCATGCGATTATCAGTGCGACCGAAGAGCTTATTTTATCGTAAACCAACACCCTGTCTACTGCACACGAACATCGCTTGCCTCAAGACGAAATATTTTGGATCGAGAGCAAATAAAAATTCATTGATCTAAGACCCTGTGTACAGCAAAGAAACATTGTGTGCCTCGAAACGAACTTTTCGGAACGTGAGCAAATAAAAATGCAAATCGCTGAATATTCTCAAAACATTTGATGTCAAATAAATGTACTTTGCCAAATGTACAATCTTGCCGTTTGCTTTTAAAACACTGTTTCATATTCCGAATTGTGGCGCTGTATTGTGAGATGATCTAAGACCCTGTGTACAGCAAAGGAACATCGTGTGCCTCGAAACGAACTTTTTGCAACGTGAGCAAATAAAAATGCTAATCGCTGAATATTCTCAAAACATTTGATGTCAAATAAATGTACTTTACCAAATTTACAATCTTGCGGTTTAATGTAAAAGTACAGTTTCATATTCCCAATTGTGGCGCGCTGTGTTGTTTGAGCTCATCTGTGTTGATTTCCTGGTTCTGTGTGGAGTCGCGTAGAAGACGCATGGGCGCGTTTGCCTACGCAGCTCAGTCACGTCACGGATAGAGGCGGGGAATATGAATGTTTTGATCAAGTCTGTTTCAGGGGCGGGGGATTTGATTTAGTGCCGCAAAAGCAGGTGAGCCAGGGCGATGCGGCAAGTGAGAGGATTATCATAAAATGGCGGATGTTTTCGAGTGCGTTAATGGACGAAAAGTCGGGTAAGGTCCATAGGAAAGTTTTCTATGATCTACCGATTTATGTTTAAAAACACATGGCCGAACCATAGGAACAATAAAAAAAAGTCCCGGAACTATCCTTTAACTGTACTGCTCTTTGAAATGAAGATTTAATGAATTAAGCTTTGTATTTGATAAAAGTTGAGTTTCTCAGCTAAATTCAATAAAAAAAAAAAAAAAAAATATAACAACTGGTGTGGACTGATATGTGTCCAAGTTCTCATCAAGCACGTACTTACATTTCAGTTAAGTTCAGGACTTCCCCAGTTGAATTCACTGAGGGAAATGGGTGCGCTAGGATGGCATGCTGTAAGCTTCTAGGGCCCCCAGGTAACCTCCTGTGGCTGTGGTGTACGGCTGCTGTAAGTTCTCCCTTTCTTGGCTCCTCATCAGGAGCAGCGCTGTGGTGCGACCGCTTCATCTGGCGGGCTGCCAGCTATGAAGCGGGAAACGTTTTCCCGCGGAGCGTGGGCTCGCGAGATCACGTTACGTGCGATCTCGCGAGAACACGCTCCCGCGATCGTGTGATATCCCCACACACCTCCTTTGCTGGGAAAAAGGATGGGTGGTCATTCCATGACAAAGACTGCAAACTTGCTGGGATTTCTTCTCTCTCTCTGAGGTCTGCTTAGATCTGTATATGGGGCAGGATTGCTGGAGTACCCTTGAGAAGATGCGGGTGATTCGAGTTCTCCCTCTCTTGTTCTTCGCTGTGACTCCCTGGGTGTAGTTGGAGAGTTGGGGCTTGAGAACTCGTTGCCGTGGTGTGGCTCCAAGACACCGCTTTCTGAGCGGCGAGGGTTTTCGGATGTCCCTTGGCGGTCTTGATCTTCTCCAGTGCCCCAGTGTGGTTGTTCCATGTCTTCCTACCTGCGGTATATGGCCATTCTCTCCAAATTCCATTTCCTTCCGTCGCTGGTGCAGATGTGGTTTGACCCTCTCTCCATGACTTCTATGGGACTGCTGTACTTGGAGCCGGTCGAATTGTCTTTGTGGGGGAGGCGTATTTTCACCAGGTCACCTCTGTTAACTGCATTGTGTGGAGCGGCTTGACGCAAGTCCCCTTGGGCCTTCATGGCTTCTTTGTTGCGCCGCATGCGAAACGCTACGTCGTCCATGTTCACGTCTTCGTCAGCCCTCACTTGATGGAGCCACGGTGGTACCAGTGAGGATGCTGCCCTTCTCCCCCTCAGCAGATGGAATGGGGAGACGCCAGTGACGGCGTTGGGGATGAGGCGGTGGGCGGCTACTGCTTCCTTGACCGTCTTGTACGGGTCTGAGCCGGAGGCATGAGCCAGTTGTAGTGCCCCTTTGATGAAGCGGTTTGCTCGCTCAACCAGGCCATTGGCCTGTGGGTGGTATAGGCTTGCCCTCCGTAGTCGAATGTTATTGAGCTTGAGAAACTTCTCCATTTCTCGGGAGACTAGCTGGACTCCATTGTCTGTGACGAGTTCTTCTGGTAGACCTTCCCGCTGGAATACGGCAGTGAGTGTTTCAATGACTGTGCTTGTGGTGATGTCTGAAGTGAAGTCAGCTTCCACCCATTTGGAGAAGTAGTCAACCATGACTATCCCATATCTGTGCTCTGGGGGCATGTTGTCCAGGGGCCCAATGAAATCCAAACCTAGTTTTCGCCACACCCCTTTGGGGACTTCGGTGGGCAGCATGGGGGCTTGCCTCACGGTTAGGAGCTTGTCACTGTTGGTGCACTCGTGGCACCTTTCGACCATTTGTCTTATGTCCTGGTCCATGCCTGGCCACCAGTAGGCGCCGCGCATCCTGCGTCTGGTCATGTTGCATCCCAGGTGGCCCGAGTGTGCCCTGCACATTATCACTTTACGGATGCTGCTGGGCGGGATGATTTGATCGCCTCTGAAGATGAGACCGTTCATGGTGGAGATTTCCTCGTTCACTTTCCAGTAGGGACGGAGGCCTTCGGGATGGCTCTCTCGTTGGGCCATCCTTCGCGAACCCAGGTACTGACGTGCCGTAGGGCCTTGTCCTGTTCGAACTCCTCCTGCCAGTGGCGCTCACTCAGGTCCATGTATTCACCGTTCCTTAAGTCACTGATGGAGGCTACGACACACTCATCTTCCAAGAATGTGGTATCGGGGGCGCTTTGGCTCAGGAGTCTGGACATGCAGTCCGCTTGTGCGTTTTTCCACCCCGCAATGTGTGCTATTTCGTATGTGTATTCTTGAAGCTTTGCTGCGATCCTGGCCAGCCTCGGGGTGGCCGTCTTGGTGCCGCCCGGGCTCAACATGTGGATGAGGGGTTTGTGGTCGGTGATCAGCTTGAATCTCGTCCCCCATACGTACGATCTGAAGTAGTCGACGGCCCATGCACATGCCAACATTTCCTTCTCGACCGTGGAGTAATTCTTCTCCGATGAGGATAGCGCTTTGGATGCAAATGCCACAATATTCTCAGTGTCTCCCTTCTTCTGGGTCTGGGTGGCCCCCAGGCCATACGCGCTGGCGTCTGTGGTAATGCAGGTGTCCCATTCAGGGTTGTATGGTTTCAGGCACGGCGCGTGTAGGATTCTCTTTTTGATTTCACAGAACGCCTCGTTCTGTTCCGGACCCTAAGAGTAGGCTGCCCCCTTCTTCAGAAGCTCCCTCATGGGAGACGTGGTCTCGGAGAATCTGGGGACGAATTTGGCATAGTACTCCGCTAGGCCCAGGAATGAGCGTAGCTCCTCTTTGGACAACGGAGCCGGGGCTTCTGTTATGGCCTGCATGAGGTCCTTCTTGGGACTGACGCCGTCACTTGAGATGCAGTACCCAAGGTATTCTACCTTGTTCACTCCGAAGACGCATTTTTCATGGTGTAGGTGAATGCCCTCCTCTTGAAGCCTGCTCAAGACTGCCCTGAGTGCCTTGTCATGGGTTTCGTTGTCTTTGGCATACACAAGGATATCATCTTGAAAGAAGGAAACATTTGTGAGTCCTTTGAGTAAGGAGTTCATCATCCTCTGAAATGCGGATGCCGCCGACAACAACCCGAATGGCATGCGGGTATGTTGAAAGGTTCCGAAGGGCGTGATGAACGCTGTAAGGGGGCGAGAGGCTTTGTGCAGGGGAATCTGGTGATAGGCATCACGCATGTCCAGCTTAGAGAAGATTGCCGCCTCTTTCATCATGAGGACGATTTCGTTGATACTGGGGAGTGGCAAGGTATCTGTGATTACCTCTAGATTGAGGCTTCTTAGGTCGATGCAGATCCTAAGGTCGTTGCTGGATTTCTTTTTGATCAAAACTACTGGACTCAACCACTCTGAGGATTCCACGGTCTCAATGGTTCCTTCTTCGACCATCTTCCGAAGGTGGGCATCCAATGCGGGTCTCGCTGTGGCAGGTACTGCCCTGACTTTGTGTTTCACCGGTATCGTGTTGGGTTTCAGGCGAATCTTGTGGACATAGTTTCTCACCTTCCCTGGGTTCTCGGAGAACAGGTCCGGGAACATCTCCTTGAAGTTCAGCGCTGCTCCTGAGGAGACCATGAGAACCTGTTCCGGAGTGCTGGGATCCAGTTTCATGCTGAGTTTGTGTTGATCGTCCCATCCCAGTACAGCTGGGCCTTTGGGTGAGAAATACACTTTGGTGGTGGTGGACCTCCCTTTGAATTCGATCCGGGCTTTGATGTAGCCTAAAAGGTCGACAGTTGCACCACCGAACACCGTCGGCTTTTGCCTGGTCATTCTGATCTCTACTTGTGCTTGTCCCATCATCTCCTTATACGTGTTGATGGGGAGGATTGTGAGGTCGGATCCCGAGTCTGCCATGACGCGCGTTTCCATTCCGTCAACCTTAATGGTGCAGTGGGGCTTTTCCCTCCTGGCCTGGGGGGCGTTGACCATGACAGCCATGGGTCTGTCCTGCTGGTCGTCATCATCGCTTGAAACGCAGTCACCATCGACACAGGAAACCGTCTTCTCCCGCCACGTGCATGCCGGAGCCACATGGCCGATGCGTCCGCACCTAGAGCACTCTTTATTCCTGGCGGGGCAGTCGCGATCATTCGCCATGTGCTTGGTGCTGGCGCATCTATAGCATTTGGGTGCCTCCTTTTGCCTGGGACCTTTGTCTCTGGGGCCGTCGCGGGACTGCTTGTCTCTGCGCCCTCTCCATTGTAGCGCCGCAAGTTCGGGCGCGGGCAGGTGACTTCCCGCCTCTTTGCGTCTGCTGGAGGTTTCCTCCTCTCCCCTGGTAATCTGGATGGCCTTGTCAAGGGTGACCTCCTTTTCTTGTATGAACTTGTCCTGCACTTTCCCAGAGTTAGTGTGAACGACGAGCATGGCGCAAAGAGAGGCCAGCTCCCTCATTCTGGTGATGTAGTCGTCCACGAGTTCGCTCCCTTCTTGTTTGCGGTTGTAGAACCTCGGCCTGTGCAGTACAACGTTCTCCTTATTGGTGAACCTCTTCACAATGCGACGGATCGCTTCCTTGTAGACGTCGTCGTCGTCATCATCGGCCGCAGGTATCTCCTTCAACCCAGCAAAAATGCGCTGTCCTTCAACCCCCAACGCATTTAACAGCATCGCCTTCTTCCTCACGGGGGCATACCGCGTGCCGCCTATCGCTTCCAGATAGGTGGAGAACAGGGGCTTCCACTGCATCCATGGAATTGCTGGTGTCCCTGGTGACGGGAGAAAGGCAGGGGGGGCGGTGTGGCGCCTTGCATGGTGGGGCCGTGGGGTTTTTAGTATCCTCGTCGCCAATTATGTTGTGGCCTTGAAGGACGACAGGACGCTGTAGTGAATCTACTCTACTTTATTAAATAACAACTGGTGTGGACTGATATGTGTCCAAGTTCTCATCAAGCACGCACTTACAGTTCAGTTAAGTTCAGGACTTCCCCAGTTGAATTCACTGAGGGAAATGGGTACACTAGGATGGCACGCTGTAAGCTTCTAGGGCCCCCAGGTAACCTCCTGTGGCTGTGGTGTTACACCCTAGAAGCTGTGATGTACGGCTGCTGTAAGTTCTCCCTTTCTTGGCTCCTCATCAGGAGCAGCGCTGTGGTGCAACCGCTTCATCTGGCGGGCTGCCAGCTATGAAGCGGGAAACGTTTTCCCGCGGAGCGTGGGCTTGCGAGATCACGTTACGTGCGATCTCGCAAGAACACTCTCCCGCGATCGTGTGATATCCCCACAACAATCTCATTTTATTAGTGTTGTTGTCTCTTTCCCTTTTCCTGTTAGATTTTGGGTATTGGTTTAGTGGAGCCACCAGGTTCCCCTTTTATTCTACCCTACGAGTCTACCACTTCCTACAGAACACTTATGTGCATCTGCTATGTTAGATCATTATGTTTTACCGCGGTGTAGTTTGCTTTGCTTTGATAGGCCACTACACTATCCTACATCACGTGGCACATCCCGCACTGTGATTGGTTAGACTCACCAGTGCAATGCTTCGGCACACCTGCACGGTGCACAGAAGGAGGGAATCGTGCACCATCCCTTCTGCACTAATCCTTAAAGTTTCCTATTTCTTTTTTTGTATTTAATCATTAAGATTTTTTACAAAACAGTTGTGCAAAAAACAATTTTGTCAGCATGAGTTCTCCAAGAAAAATCTTTGAAAGTTCTTTTGTTGGTCAGGTAACTAACGAGGGGGATTTTTGTAAAAGTAGAACGGAGTTTACATTTTTTAAGATGTTAAAGGTTGCCAGTTGCCATCATGTTCTATCCCCCCTATTAGTTTCGCCCAACAATTGTCTTGATCACTGAGTGCGAACTCGCTTAAAATGTCCGGCAAATATAATTCTCTTAAGCCTCCAGTGCTAGCACACTCAAAGATCAGATGACAAATTGATTCAGTTGCTGATTGATCAGTACAAAAGCGACAGTCTTTTTTCGGAGATAGACCTTTAATAGATAGAATTTCATTCGTTAGTAAGAGGTTAAATCTCGCTCTCACAAGCATATATCGCGCTGGTCTTGAAGGAAATTTTTTTATATAGGGCTGAATTTCATTTAATCTCCTTGTATTAGGTGGAAGGTGCTGAGTTCATTTGTTTTGGGCAGATGTTTCTTTGGTTATAATCCAATCTAGTTCTTTCAGTTTCTTCTGAATTTTTGTTGGTTTCACAAACAGAGTTTCTTCATCACATTCCACTGATGCTAAGGTTTCATAGTTCTGGATGGACCAGGCCTTTAACATTTTATTGGAGCCACTTTTAATTTCTCTCGATATCAAATTGTATATCGTCTGATCTTCTGACATTCTGCATTTGCGAAATAGCATCAGGGAGTTGATTCTAACTGTGCCTTCCAGGGACATCAAGCTCAATTCCTGTTTTATCACTGCCATGGAGGTAGAATTCGGCAAGGCTAATATTACTCTCCAAAATTGGGCCTCAAGTTTTATCCAGAGTGTAGTGGGTAAAGTTGGCATAGCGTCCGCCCCATAAGTTAATGATGGAACAACCTTTTTTTTTTATAGAACTCTAGTACTGGTAGCAACGAAAATCAGCCAAATTTCCTGTTTATGGCTTTTCCTTGTCCGATCAGTTTCTTTATCTTCAGTTTTAAATGCTCTTGCATTGCCTTTTCGTATTTTGAGTTGTCTAGGATCACTCCCAGGTATCTGAATTCAGGCACCTTTTCAACAAGTTCGTTTGTCAGATGTAGTGATATTTTTTCAGATTTTTTGGAGCTGTGCGAGATAACCACGAATTTGGTTTTCTTTTCGTTTATCTCCAGGTTGTTTGCCCTCATGTATTCCTCAAGGCTGCTCAACTGGCGCTGCAGTCCAATAGGTGTATGGTCCAGTAATATTAGATCGTCTGCATATAACAATCTGTTTATATGGGCGCTCCCTATTTTTGGTGGAAAACATCGGACCGAGAGGTTCACTTCTTGTAAGTCACCCAGAAATGCCAGGAAGAGCACTGGTGCCAGAGGACACCCCTGCTTAACTCCTCTGGCCGTCGGAAAAGCTTTAGAAAGAAGGCCTTGCTCAGTCAGCTTCACTTTCATACTGGTGTCTGTATATAAGGCTTTTATTGGGTCCAAGATGTCTTGTGGACATGCCCAGGCTTCCAGTTTTTTCCACAAAAGGGCGCAATCTACTCGATCGAAAGCCTGGGTAAGGTCGATGAAAATTATAAAGAGCCGCGGGCCACCTTCCAAGACTCTGCTTTCAGTAACAGAATGTTGGCCGAGGTCCCCAGGTTTTTTTTAAGCCTGTTTGGAGGTAGTCCCTGCATGGCGCTGTTTTTGCCCAAAGATTGAATTCTTCCAGAAGCAGGGAGCCAAAAACCTTCCCTATGCAGTCCAGTAAGGCTATTGGCCTGTAATTTGCCGGGTCGGCTTTGTTCCCTTTTTTGTAAATAGGTACAACTATTGAGAGGATTTCCATGATGGCGGGATAGATTTTAATGTTGCACATCTCTTGAATATTTCGCTCAGGAGTCTTGCCCACTCTGACGGATATGCCTTAAGGTCTATGTTGGTAATGCCGTCTGGGCCGGGCGCTCTCGAGTTTTTCAGTTTCTTTATTTGTCTTGTTATTTCATTTTCATCATCCAGCGATCTCCAGGTTATTTGAATGACCTCATTTGATGAACTTTCTGCTTGTTTGTGTCTTCTCAAATAGAGACTGTAAGAACTTTATCCACGCACCCTCTCCAATGTTTGATATAAACGCTGGCTCTGCTGGAGAGGTGGCCGTTTTTAGGAGCGACCAAAACTCTCTACTGTTGTTTGCTGTTATTGCAGTTATGATGTTCTCTGCATCTTGTTGGTATAAGGCCACACGATAATTATGGACCCAAGATTTGTATTCCCGTTGACTTTCGTTCGCTGCCTTAATTGCAGATGTTGTTCCTAATTTGGTAGCTTGTCGCTTCAGTTTCTGCATTTCCTTTTTTTTTAGTCGCCATTTTTGGGTCATCCTTATGAATATGTGACTTTGTAAGGCCCTTTTTTCCAGTTTTATGACTGTATACTGATAGCAATGGAAGATAGTCGATCTGCTTTTCGGGGGCCAGGTCTGACTGTATGTTATACTTTGACCTGAAGTCATGTAACGCTGCTGCTGATAACTTCAGTCTCGTGCGCTGATTGTTGGTGCACTGGGGCAAGTCCCCCTTTGGTTTTTCCGCCCTTTTTCTAGGCCATGTTGCACAGAGGAGATTGTGGTCACTGACTGACGTTTCGACTACTTCAAATTCTGTCACAACTGATAATAAAGTTGTAGATACGAATATATAGTCTATTGTAGCTCTTGTAGCTTCTCGTTTCCAGGTTGGTAGGCGAGAAGAGTCTGGGAATACGCTATCTAAGTTGTGCAATCCTCTAGATTTCATCAGTTTGAGCCAAGCCACTCCTATTTTAGCTGTTGAACTTGCAGGATCATAGGGCGCTGATTTATTTTGGGCTTGTACACACGTGGCATTAAGATCACCGCAAATTAGAAGATAAGGTGCCAAGTGGAAACCTATTGCTTCATCAATTGCGCTTTCCAGCATTTACAAGTACGCCGCGTCTGTAAGCGTCACTGGGTTCCAAAAGGTGTTTGCTATTATAATTACTGATGACTTTTTCAAGTCTTCTTTCGAGGTGTCCTCAGACCATAAGGCCTTAACCAAAAGCAAAGAGTTGTTGCTGATAAGAGTTTTTTCCAGGGTGCATCCACAAACCTGCCTACAGGCAATCAAGCGCCCCAAAGACGGTCGCCCCCTCGGCCCTTTCTTAGCTGGCAAGAACGCTATTACGTATCCGTCTAGTGTTGGTGCTTGCGTTAACCAAGTTTATTGAAGACACAGTAGGTCGTAATCTGCTAGTTTTATAGTTCCCTCTGCTGTCAAATGAGTGTGGCCTCTAGTGTTCCATGAGCCCAGGCAAAATAATGGCCTGAGTGTTGCTTCTTTAACGTTGATGTCTCTCTTTGGATTCTGGTCGACGCATTGCTATCTGTTAGTTTCTCTTTGGAGAGCTATTGGCAGCCATGACCAAATGCTATGAAACGATTTTTGCTCTAGGTCAGGCCTGTTGTTATCATTGTCTACTAGTTTCTTTATGGTTCTTGTTATCATGGTGACTTTGGTTTTATCACTCTATTTGTTGGCTCTTATGTTCTCCTGAGTCTCAGGTTTATTGTTGTTCTTACTCTTTTCTTTTTCTTCTGTAAAATGTACAGACTGACGATCCTTCGTTTGTCCCCAGTCTGCAGCTTCATTTCTGTCTTTGTGGAACTGGATCTCTTTATCTTGCTTATCATGTTTGATATCTTTTGCGTCGAGGTGTTCGCTGTTCTGTGTTCAAGTTTCTTGCTCTTGTTTTAGGTTCCTCTTCGCTCCCCGACTTTCGCCTCAGGCCTATCAACCTTGATGAATCAGTGATGTCGTAGCCCATTCGTAGCAGAGACTTGGTCTCTTCTTTTAGCAGGTCACGGACCCTTTTGGAGGAGAGGTATAAGTGGGAAATTGCCTTTCGATGTGCCTGACTATGGTCGACGATCAATAAGTCATCCGATTTAATAGATCCCAGCTTCGGGATATATAGCAAAAAGTCTAAGGACAGAACCCCGGTTTAGGATCACGGCGTCTTCATTCCCTGGGATCTGTTCTAGTTTAAGGACCCATCTCTTTTTCTCAGGGTCAGTCTCCTTTCTTTTGTCATTCACCTTATTTCTTTGAGGCAAATCATTTCCCCGTTTCTTCCCTTGCCTCCAACTTTCAACTGATGTTTTATTCCTGTTGTAATCACTTGTCGCTACTGGGCTAGTGCTTTTTCTTTCTTGTGGGTTCCCCTTTTGGTGTGGCTCCCAGGTCTTCCTCCTAGTTGCGCTCAAACTGATCTTTGGTGGTCTTTCTTCTTCCGTACAATTACGATCTTTAGATGACTCTTGTGTCCAACATCCTTTCTTGTTTGTCCTCTTACATCGCTCCTCCAAAGTTAAAAAGTCATCGACTATAACTTTTTCTCTAAACTCCTCTATCTGTGGGGAGTACACAGAGGTAGGTGATGAAGTGGTCTCTCCTCTATTTTCGTCCACTATATGTTGGCTTAAGTTAATCGATTCCTTGTCTGCTAAGAAATCTTCTCTCGACCTTGGGGAGCCTGCAGTTTTCTGGGTGACCCCGGGGCTTGCTATTTGTAGTTCGTTCCCTTCCTTCTCACCCAAGATCAGTATGGGCTCACCTTTCTTAGCGTTAGATAAAGTGGCCTTTGTAGTGGATGCTTTTTTGAAAACTGGGGCCAATAGAATTTCATTGCTTGCCAGCTAGGTCGAACTCGTCTTTACTTTCATGGCTGTTTTTGTTATTTTTGCTCGGGTGTTTAGGTCACAATTTTCCAAAGATACTTAGTTTAGTCTTGTTCCCCCCGTTTTGTTGTTTATAGGCTCAGCTGCGATGCAATCCTTCATGTTGCTACTGCATGGGCCCGAGTACTTATGATTTTTGACCCCGAGGTGGTGTTCTCCTCGGTCAGGTCAATCTTTATATCTGTTTGGGTGCTAGTAAATGTTATCTTTTCCGGGTACATTAGATCAGATTGCGTGGATTTATCAGAGGAGGGTGAGACCCTCTTCCCCGAAAGTAGCGCAACCTTCAATTGCTCTCGTGCCATGATGTGGGCCTCCAGATAAGTTAATTTGTTGTTCATTGTGGCTTGGATGTTGGTGTGGTCTTTGAGACTTTCGCTGATTGTTTCATATAGCTTCAAGAATGGATTCAGAGCTATTGTGATTGCTGACATTGTCGAAAGCATGTCGCCTTTCTTCGATGGAGTGTCTGGGGCTGCCAGGTTTTGTGCGCTAATGGGCCTTGCCTTCTCTTGAAGTTCCTGAATCCGGGACTGTCTCATGGGTTGATGGTTACCATGGCTCACCACTGCCCCAAGTGAGTGTCTACGAGAATCTTGCGGTCGTGAATTTTCATTGCTGTTTAATAAGCCTATTAGTGGTAAATTTGTGTTCTCTTTGCCGCTTTTTAGAAATCTATGTTGAGGGATTTCCAAGATTGAAAGTTCTTTTTGTCTCGCTGGGGTAAGTGTCACCTTATCAGCCTCTGTCCTTCTCCCAGATACTGTGTTTAGGTCTGTAGTCCTATTTTCTTCACAGGTTCGATCTTCAGTGTAAAGCGCCTCCAGAGATTTCTCTATTGATGCCGGGGTTGGAAGATCTTTATATCTTACTGCACTTGAAACCGCCTTTTCGGACTCTGGTCTTTTCAAGAGAGCAGTGTTTGGTCCTATAAGCCTATTTTTCTCATGGGTGCAATTTTCATTGTGAGACACTGGAGGGAATGTGTCTTTTGATGACGCGATCTTGATAGGCTCTTCCTCTAGAGGCGCTAAGCCTAGCTTGGTATGGGCTATAGCAGCCTCTTTTGGCGAAACTGAATCATCGTTTAAGATTGCTGAGGAATTTCTCGGCTCTAGTGCCCCGTTCTTACTTGGTGTCTCAGTACTTTATTTTAGTCCCTTGAGGCCCCTGTTCTCTTCTCCCCTTGGTTTGTCTAAAATGTCTCCTCGGGGAGTGCTTTCAGGTTGAGTTTCTGATTCAGCAATTCTACGATGTTTGAAAAGAGGCCAGCAATCCTTGACAGCCTGTAGAATTTCTGCGTCTGAGAGTTCCTCTATCAGGGGTCTATGAGGTATATGGCAAGGTTGGAAATAGTTTTTTTAGGTTGTTTCCTTCATTTTGGTCTCCACTTTGATCTTCAATCGTGCTTTTGTTAGTACTGGCCCCACGGGATGTCACTAGTTTTGGTGCTTTTCCTTTTATGTTCCTTTTAAGCATGACTTTGTTATTAATCAGAGGAGTCCTGGTGTCTCGCTTTCTCCTAATTTTCCCCGTGCCCTCTGTCACGGACTGTTGCCTTTTTCTTTTTAGATGTTTATTTCTTTCAGCAGCCTGGGAGTCTGAGAGACCGGGCTCCGGCTCGCTCTCTATCAAACTCGCCTGGCTAGGCGTGGCCTCACTGAGGGCCTGGGGAAGATGGATCATTGCCTTAACGAGAACTGTTTGGCCTGCAAAGTCCCGATCTGAGTCAGCAGGCGGGGCCCCAGGAAGGCGCTCCTCCCCTTCTTCCAGGCCCGTGTTTGGGGGTGGGTCCCCAGGAGGCGGCCCCCCTACGATTTCCTCCTCTGCCCTCGAAACCCGAGCCGCCGCGGTGGAACCTCCGTCCCCTCTCCGCGCCTCAAGCGGCTCTCCGGCAGCGCCCTCTCGGAGACGCAGAGTCGAGGAGAGGAGTCCCTCCACTCCCCCCATCTCAGTCTCCGCTGTTTCCCGCTCGGCTCCAAACCTCTCCACTCCCCCCCGCACTCCCTCCCTCGCCGCCTCCACCAAGGTAGGAGTCTCCGAAGGAGGAGATTTTGGGTGCCAGCCGGGCAGGGGAGGGACGGTCCAGGGTTTTTTTGATTGGGCGGGGGTGGGCCCGCAGGGGGCTGCAATTGTTTAGCACTTTGTACGGAAGGTGGAGTTAATTGTGAAGGATCCGTGCTCTGAATGGTTGACATGGGTACAGTTTTGTGGGGGCAATTTCGATTGCTCACCTTTTTTGCCAGACACTGGCTTAATAGTCACAGCGTCCACGGCCGCGCCCAAACGTGGGCGAGAGCTACGCAGCCTTCTGGTGTCCTCTTCTTCTTCTTCCTCGGGCACAAAAAGTGTAGGGATCATTCCTTCATGCCTGCCATGCATGACTGCAGGACTGCAACTACTCCGCTCCGCTCCCCTTGAGAATGGAGTTTTTAACTGGTCACTGTTCACTTTGCTCCACTTTGCTCCTCCCACAGTAGAGACTGTAGGCAGACTGCTCCAGAGTAGACTGCAGGACTGCACCTACTCAGCGCCTACTCCGCTCCGCTCCGCTTGAGAATGGAGTTTTTAACTGGTCACTGTTCACTTTGCTCCTCCCACAGTAGAGACTGTAGGCAGACTCCTCCAGAGTAGACTGCAGGACTGCACCTACTCAGCACTTACTCCGCTCCGCTCCGCTTGAGATTACATTCTCTTTTTCCACCGCCTCCCCTTGACTTGCAACTCTTGGCAGCCAGGTTGTTCAGTCCAGATTATCTTTGCAGGATTTGCTTTTTGGTAAGTGCTTGCCGGCCAAATAAAGAATTCAATTGGACACAACCTGAGGCCATCACACAACCACGCACTTGGAGATTATGACTCATTAACTGCCTTCTATGAAAACTTCCAACACCAGCTGTTAGGGAGAATTCTCAGAAATGTGCTTTGACTTTGGAGTCTGACAAACTCCATAGGCATCATCTTTACATTGTGCCACACAGCACCTTCATGCAGTGACACAGGGAAGTGTTTCAGATCTCCCCAAGGTTTATATACCTTCTCTTGAATAAACTACTGTTTCCCAGAGCAGTAAAGTGACATTGGATTTACTTACATTAGTAACTTTCTAAACCCAGCACACACTATCTTACAATAGGGTGCTGGAGGGCTTACTTAGTATCCCCTTTGTCTAGTTTCTCATGTAACATGTTTATGTTACCCTTTCTACAATGAATGGCTGGTGGTAGTGGTTTACTTTTTACTACCATTGTGTGTTTGTACTGCGGGCTGCGTTCGCAGCTGCAGTAAAGCCCCCATGGGTGCCCATTTTGTCAAAATGGCCCCGGTCTTCTTTCTTTTGCCATTTCTTGTTGGAAAGGTCCTTCTTGAGATTTACTCTGCCCGCCAAACCAGGTTTTGTCCCTTTGTTCATTTTGTCTTTGGCGGGATTCACAAGTGAAGCCTCCCTCTGAATCAAGTATGTCTGGCAGGGGCAGAAAGTGAGGGAGGTGCCCGAAACTCCCGGTGCTTAATCCCCTTGGTTGCAGGAATGCACCCAAAGGTGATTGGCTGGCTGGCTGTCCGCCAAGGACAGCCACCCTGCTGTGTGATTGACAGCTAGGCTGGAAGGAATGGGAGAAACCTGCATAAAACGTGACGCTTTTTGGCTTGGAAGGCAGAGCCGACCACTGGACGAAGGAAGAGAAGCCTGCTGCAACTCCTGGACTGTTGGTTTGCCCGGTGAAGTCCTGCTGCTGTGCTGAAGCTCCAAATTCGCCTCTACTCGAGAAGCTCTGCAAGGACGACTTCACCCCTTGAGTTGGTGGGACTAATCAACTCTAAAGTAAGCCTGTCTGGACATCCTCTCAGAGCTGGCTGTATTTCCACTGCTGCTGCTGCTTCAACCGAATTGCTTGGGAGAGGAACACCAGAATGTGTGCGTTGCTTTTACGTCAGACCCAAGCGCCAGGAAGATTCTCTGGACTTCCCTGAAGCAGGACTGACCAAGCTTGAACTACCTCAACAGAGTGCTGGACCCCAGATGCAAGGAAAGTCTAGAGTGGTAACCGAGAACCACGCTGTTGCTATTTGCTGTCATACG
Organism: Ambystoma mexicanum; assembly: GCF_040938575.1. NCBI lineage: Eukaryota > Metazoa > Chordata > Amphibia > Caudata > Ambystomatidae > Ambystoma > Ambystoma mexicanum. The sequence continues at coordinate 105,112,598 of NC_090938.1, read as the reverse complement.
CGAGGAGCTGAAACACTGAAGAACCGCTGAATTGAAGTTTGCCCATTGCTGCCCCTGACATTCCCATTGCAGAGCAGGAGCCCCCAGACGTCCTCCCTCTTGTCCCCATGTCTGAGGCTCAGGAACAACAGGATCTGCAGAGCTGTACAGGAACAGAAGCCAGCTGGAACCATTTCTTCTAACCAGAGGTACTGTAAAGTCTAAGAGAACCTACCTCTTGTTGTATAGCCTTACTTGCTCTCAGTTGAGACCTGTCTTGGCTACCTTGTAGAGTTGCTATAGCTTTTCCTCTCACAAGCCTCCCAGCTTGTGGCCCTTCAAGTGTTCTAGTTTCTACAAACATTTCTAAAAAAAAAAAAAACATTGTGCAAAACTTTTTACCTACCTGAAAAGAAGATCTTCAGCTCCCCTAGACATTGTGCAATTAAAATTGGCTTTCCTGGCTCCCTGAGTGACTCGTCTTACCCGTGACTCTGTGCTTTATCTTTTGCCCAGGAAAGGGTTAATTTACTGAACATTGGAATGTTTCAAAGAGTACTTACATGTTTATAAAATATTTGTTAACCTTTGTTTTATTCCCCAATCTAACCTTTGCACCAAACTCAGTATTGCTCTAAATGTACCAGTAAAAAATCAATGTCCACAGTGTCCTAGCTATTTAAGTCATCTGAGGGTTTATGAAGTGTTTGTGTGCCATCCCCTACAGGGTATCATCTGATTTAGAGAAACTAAGAGTGTGTTTTGAAGTGTATTATAAGTATTACATATATTGCTCCCTTCTGAAGAAGGCTTACACAACTGACTGTGAAATAAATTAATAATTGTATTATCAAGAAACCTTGAGTGTAAGTGTTTATTTGAATAACTGGACTGTGAAACTCTATGTCACAACATTACTGCTCACATTGACCCCACTTGAGATAAGCCTGCCTGCTCAGCCACACTACCAACCTGTGTAGTTCAAACTTATACTAAAGATTGGGTACCTATTGCCAGGAGGTCAAGGTTATTGTAGTGCACCCAAAGGATACTGCATACAGTCTTGCCTAAAACCAGCAAAGACACAATATGGCTGACACTCCTAATTATGTACACTCACCCAATGGGATCGACCTGCATTCAAAAGACCACAAACATTACCCTTTACTTTCACCACACATCTCTCGGTTCATCAATCCTGTACCCACTTTAACCCCTCTCTTAACCTTTCCCTCCAGAGACTGGATAGCTGCGAGAGGGGCACAATACGCCCACACCAGGACAAGCCTTGGCACTGTGAAACAACTACAATGGCAATTTTGCAGATTATAAAAGCCCTCTAGCCTTCTCGGGAGGATAGATCAGGGCAACCCGCTCACCTTGGAAGCAAGATGATGGAAAGCAACTCTGGTTTGATGAGAGAGAGAGACCGAGAGAGAGAGAGAGGGAGGGAGAGAGGGAGACAGAGAGAGTGAGAGAGAGCAAGAGAGAGAGAGAGATATGCAAGCCACCCTCTCTTTCTATTAGTATGTTAGGATTTAGGATTTGCTTTGACTTTCTGGCTGTTTACCCACCAAAATTGTAGCAGAAGTGATATCCCATGACCCTTGACCTCTGATGACATCCCAGGAAATGATGTCATTTTACCCCAATCCCCAAGTGACATCATAGGAAGAGATGGCACATGACGTTTCATCCCTTGACAAAACAGGAAGTGGCATCACATAGCATTGTTCTAGTACACTAAGAACCATATGGTTACGATATCACTGTAATATGATATACATTTCATAGAAGAATGAATTACCATTTGTAGCATTAATAGCAGTGTGTATAGTGCCAACAACCGCAAAGAAATAAAGCAATGTCAACCCGCCGTTAACAAACTGTTGCTGCTGAAATGGAAAGCAGTGTATGAACAACCAATTTAGGGCCCGATTCATTCAAAGCAGAACTAGCCACTAATAGCTACCTGTGCACGCTCCTCGGCCGCAAACTCATGCACCCCGGTACTCCTGAGTGGGGTCACCCCGCAACCAAGTTAGCACTCCGGTGACATTGTGTGGGATCCACTGTAAATGTGAACAGCACCCTGACAAAATGCGTACCATTTCACGTAACTCAAGTAATTATCTGGTCATCTGCGTGCGAACCCCCGTAAACCACATCTGCACCGTGCTACTCTGCATACACGCACCCCTTCCGGTGATTGCCCCCCCAACTGTGTGTATGCACCCCTATATTCCCTATCAGACCTTACCTTTGCACGCTTATTCCTATGCAAATCGGGCCTTACACCTGCTTTCACGTGGCGGTGTGATCCAGGGCTTTGCGTGCTGATTCCCCCGACGTGATGTTGCGCGGTCAGTTCCCTGAATACACTTGGTTGTGCGCAGTTGGGGGCATGCAATCTCATCACGCGGGTCGTCACTTGGCATGCCCGCATTTCCCTTGCTCTTCCTCATTCTGCATGTTCCGCCCCCTATTTTGGTCTCTGTAGGTCCAACTCGCACTCTGCGAGGAGTCTCATTCAAAGCGCTTGACCACACGCAGACATGTGCCGATCCTGGGCAAACTCCACGCAAGTACCGGAAAGTCCTGCAAAGTCGATTCCATCAATCAGACCAATAGTGAGAAACACTGATATCAATATATGCCCAGAACAAAAAAGTTTTTTACAGCCTGTAAACTTTGCTCTGCCCAAAGAGAATACAGAAATTGATTCCAGATTAGGATGCCCGGTGTCACCAGTCTTTACCACCTGCTGACAGCAGACCTGCCAACCAATTCTCCAGCAACTTGCAGGAGTCTCCAACAAAAAGCGTCAGTTTCCCGCACTGATGCAATTTGACATAATTAAACATCAAAAATAGTCTGGAGGGAATCTTCCTGTTGTCCAAGCAAATTTCAACTTTCTTGGAATAATTTGATAGACTTTGCCAATTAAACAATGATATGGGCTAGAAAAAAGTTTCTCGGGAAGGGGCAAGGAGGAAATACGACACAATCAGAGTGCATTGAATACAGAAATTGCAAGTGGCACGTCTCACTGCTTGTGCCATTTTGTTTCTGCCCAGTGGTATTGCATACCTCAGTCTATCCATGAAAATATGCTCCATTTCATTTGGAAGATAGTAGCTTAGCCTTGCTTTCTCTTTGCAATGCATTCTAGGAATTGTTGGCCTGTGTTTAGAATGGAGAAATCGAAGACTATCAGTCAAAGAATGCACGTAAAAACACATGACTGGACTAACATCTCCTGTTTGGAATGTAGCTGGTATGTCAACCATTCTGTGAGGCGGCATGAGCAAGAATGTGACGGCATGCTCTAATGCATAGTGAAGATAGTGCACCGAGGAACACATGCTGCGGAATGCCTGTGAGCTTGTAGCAGGGGATAACAGACAGTCTTGTTTACAACTAAGGCTAAAATTAATGCCAGATGCAGCAAAGAGGGCTGGCCTTACTATACATGAGAGAAGCTAATTAAAGTTATTTCCCACTAGCCAATGGCTTGTGGTAAGTGCAAGCTTTTGCATCCTGCTCAAGGTTAGCAATTTCAACACTTCAGTCCTAGTATATGATAATATTTCACAAGTTAAAATAAAGTAACAATTGTGTATCAGTGCACTATCAGCGCATTACATATATAATAATAAACTTTAAAGTGATATAGTATGAACATAAATTCAAACTTTACACATTAAAAAGTAAAATAACAATTATACATTAATAACAATAAAAGAAATGAACAAATAATCAGATAATGTAAAATTGAATGAACAATTAATAATGAATCGAATGTCAACTTAAGAAACAAGGATAAATGAACAATATTATTATCATCTTTACCTCGATATGCTGAGCAAACTTATACATATTTAGCGATAGTATACATATTCACAGATCTACTTGCATCAAAATCATGAGTTAGGCAGATATTTGTGTTATGCCAATAACCAATCCCACAATGACATGCTTTTAATTCGCCTTACGGAGCTCAAATAATTCAAATCAACCGACCCAGCTTTCATTTTTTGCCATATGTTATAAAGGGCTATAAACAAATGCATATTGCAGGTATTTGTGCAATAAAGCCAAAATGACATTTCAATAAAGGTTTGAAGATTGTGAACAAACTCAGCAAGATATAAAGTTATTGTGCTAGTTAATGACTGCCATTCCGTAAGGAGATGTTTAGCTGTCTCCAAGCATTCAGGTAATTTACAGAGGCGACAAGTTCGCTCAGGAACAGGAATATTTTCCCTGGCTCCCAAATTCCTCAGAGTGGGTAGTTGTTCCAATCTGAATAGAATGATAAAACGTCTGAACATTTTCGTGGGACAGAGGTTCAAATATGCTTGGGGCTTCATGTAGGTGTACAATCTGTATTTGATGAATTGGTGGCTCTTTAGAGTACTCAGATGCGCGAAGTTCTCAAGCCAATCCCAAAGTTTCACCCTTTTCCCAAGGGTGTTTTGGACTTCCTTAGTATACGCTGCCCCTCTATGTATCCAACCTATGTCAGTAAGACATTTTGCCATTAATTTGAATAGGGGTGAGGTGGACCTACATATATAGTTTTGGGAGGATAGATCAGGGGCAACGTGCTCGCCTTGGAAGCAAGACGAAACACAGCACCACAGGTTCGATCCCCAGGTCCTGCTTAGAAACCTCTGGGTATTAAGTGCGTTAAAATAACTTATCATAACTATAAAAAAAAAAAATATTCGCTCTCAGAAAGGGGAGGGCAACCATAATGTTGAAATGGACCCACACTTCTTTAGACGTGCCTTCTTCAAAGGCATGCGTTATAAACAAACAGCTCCCAAACAATCTACAAAACATAAACAAAAAGGTCTGTAGTCTAGTTAAGCGAGTTAAACTGGCTTCACAGCTGTGGGTTGTACATTTAGATGCTGTCAAGTCAACTCAGCCTTTCTTCCCGTTGGATTAAAACAGTGCCCATTTCAACGGAAAAATAAGTATCCCTGCAACAGTTGTACACAGAGAAATGTAACAGAACTTGTTACACAATCAATAACATTAAGAGTAGGATATTGCACCTATGCAAAAGCATAGACAAACCTGGGGGCAGTGTGTTAAAGATCATTCATGCTTTTAGTCTAAAAAAAACAATTAAAAGTGATTCAAGTAGACCAGCCCAAGGCGCTCAGAATTCAAGATGCGCAGTCCAAGCTCAACCGATGCATATGAGGTAAAATAATACAATCTCTGCCGAGAATGTTTGCAAGTGAAAGTCGAGATTGTGAAAGCCGAGACCAGAAAGCCGAAACTGATGCAAAAACATGGAACTTGAGAAAAAGTTTGGAGTGCCGGTAGTAACACAGCCAAAACACAGGGGACACTCAACGCAGCTGGGATTACACATAAAGTTAGTTAGGCATCCGAGACCGCGTGTGATTACAGGGGTTGCTAGAGCACACGCCACATATCTAGGAATCTGACTTACCCTGTCTGCTGTCTTAAACTCAGTACTTGCCACTTGCTGGCGGCACTACCACTTTTGTTGCGTTTATTATTTATTTATTTATTATTATTTATTCTGTTTTCCTTTTGCTCCGCACTTTCCACTTCTCCACCCTTCCTTGCACTTTTTCCCCCTCCCCCTCTCCCATGGGCCTAGTAAGATCGTTGTTTTGTTCTCCCTTGTTACCCTCCCTTGCCTTGTCGCGCTCTGAAACACTTGTGTATGAGCACGATAGAAATAAAATATCAATTCAATTCAATGCCCCAATAATAAAACCGCCATGGAGGGAGATACAGGTGACGAAAGACACCCACGGCCTCATCACTGCTGTTCTGATAATCCCTCCTCCAGAGCAGTGCATCCTTAGACTGATCCTTCCCACCCGACAGTCCACCCATCGTGCCTTGGGGTGGTGGTTCTTACGCACTCACTTGCAGTGCTGGTAGGGTCCCCTGATATGTATACCAAGGTGGCACACCTGCCCATGTACTGCCCATCAACCCTTTACTCCACTTTTGAATGGAAAACAACATCCCTTACCAGTAACAGTTGAGACCAGAAGGGCAGCCATCAGCAGGAAGTGCAGTGTAACAAATCGGAAGCAGAGGAGCCACAGTGCTGCCTTACGCCGCTTCATAGCAGGAGCAGGGAGTCGTTATTGCTACAATACCACACCAGCTACCATGTAACCACACCCTGTATTCCACTGTAGCAGTGGGGGTGGAAAAAGGTTTTTATTTTTGTCCAGGGTTCGTAAGGGAGACAGCAGGGTCGCAGCTGCGACCCATAGTGACCCACAAAGGACGTCTCTGAGTTTAGCAGGGCAAAGTATAGTTGCCGTCATTTGGGAAGTCAGGTAAAGGGCCTCATTACGAGTCTGGCGGTAACCGAGGCGGTAAAACCGCCTGGTTACTGCCGGACTCGTATTACCATTCCGCCTCTGTGACTCCCGGAATTACTAAGGCATTACAACCCCGGTGTCCCGGGAATTCCGGAGGCGGAATGGTGTTAATCCCCATTCCCATTGAGTCCCATAGGACTCAATGGGGATGGGGATCATGGAAACACCGCCACCATCTCGTGATGGTGCCGGTGTTTCCTCGTCCGCCTGCAGGCGGGCGGTGTTAAACCCGCCAAGTCAGACCTGGCGGGTTTGACGCCTCCGCCTGCAGGAGTTGTGATTGCCTGGCATGGAAACAACGGTGGCGGCGGATTAACCGCCACTGTTGTTTCCATACCGGGCGAGTTATAATGAGGCGCAAAGTCTTTCAAGAATTTAGAGCTGCCAAGTACTTTTCTAAGTGCCACATATTTTGAGAATCACCCCCTACAATGCGAAAGACAATAGCTAACCTCGAGGAAGAGTTTTTTTCTCTGCCAGTCAGGCGCTTACATAGGAATAAGCACTTTCATTAGGATCACCAGCTTGTCACTCTTGACTGCCAACTTTGAGTACTGCATTTGATCTGAAAAATTATCAAAGGAACAAGGCTGGGAAGTAAGAAAGCGTCTCTCAGCATTGCAGGGCCTTTCTGTTTTGTGAATTAAGTGTGTAATGGTAAAACTGATAAAGTTGGCAATTAATGGCCCCTTTCATTTTGCTTAAGGCCCTTGAACTGATCCAAGATGCTTGGATGACAACCCTCTCTCTTTCGTTGTGGTGGTATGTCTTTCTGAAAAAGGGGAAAATACATATTTGCGAAATTAAAGAAACTGGTACATTTCAATGGATTTTTGTGGCTTTTGACTAAGTGGTAAATGTTGCTGTTTTGCCTTTTAATGTTTTTGAAGTATTTGTGTTGCTCTGGATGGATTTATGAAGATGCAGCAGTGACTTCACTGTCTGTGTGGGAGTGTGTCATGTTAGGGTTGTGGTGTGTTATGTTAAGTTGACTTATACCGCACACTGCTACCATTTGCATGGTCCCCAGGCGCTCACGTGGCTCTGTAAGGAAGTGGGTGGGGTGGGGTAGTGAGGGCAGAGGCATAGGATAGATGTTATGCTTTTCTGTTGATGCTTGCATCAGAAATGTGTGTCTGTGCGTGTCGGCTTTCTGAGTGTGCACTGGGTTTGTTGTGTCCAGATGGGTAATGTCCAGTGTCTGGGTTGTTTGCGGGTGTTTGCTTGGTGTGTGGCTTCTGTGTTTTTGTGTGTAGTGTGGCTGGGCTTTTTAGGCATGTGTGGTACATGGGAGGTATGCTGGAGCCGAGCAGGGGTGGTTAGTAGATTCATGGGTTTTGGCTTAGGGTGCGTGGTTGTTTTATTGTCGGTTCCACAATGCGTACTGTCATGACTGTCTTGGGTTCAGTTGTGAGTTGTGGGGTGACCTTTTTAATCCTTCTCTCTGTGCATTGATGTATATTATGTGTTATTGGTGTGTGCCTGTGCCAGTATTTGTGTAGCGGTTTGTGGTGTGTGTGTTTGTAGTGTGCAGTGCTTAAGTGTCTGCCTCACTGTGCCCAGTGATGGCAGCCAGCCTCATGGTTTGGTTTCATACTAAAGAACAAAAAGGGGCTTATTATCGAGTTCCTGCGTAACTTGCCCAGAGGGGACCTGCTATGTTTTTTGCCTCGGCAGGTCCCCCCCCCACACTTTTCAACAATTCACGGCAGAGTGCAAAAGTAAAGAGCAAAAACGATGGTGTACACGCTTGTACACCCACCTTGTGCACTTTGCCATGCAAATTGATTAAACACTGCCTGCCAGGCACGCATGGCGGGCAGCATTTACTTTGGATTCCTATGCAGTCCGCCAGCTTTTTGCTAGTGTAAAATGCATGCTGGTGCAAATGTGTGGAGTATTTGTATAGCGGAGAGGAAGGGGGAGGCGGATTTGTAACTGAGGATCCGTCCCTCCTCTCCACCATGAATGAAAATGAGCCGTAACGTATGTAAAATGCGTAGAAGCCTAACACGGTTTATGTTACACTTTTCTAGTGGCATCTTCTCAGACCATCCACATGGCACGTGGGCAGCCTCGGGTTGGAAAGAGACCTGCTTACCAAGGATAAAGCTGTGCCCTGGCCTATGGTTGCCATGAATGCCTTTGAACCATATGAGGTGAGGTGCACTACCAGCATTCCACAAATGTGACACACTGAATCATGAACACAGTACTCAGTAACTTTTGTATCAATTTCAGATGCAACTGGGTATAGTTCCCCGGCCAAGGAGAACACAATGGAAACACTTACAACAAAAACCAGCCTGTTGTTTCCATCGGGTAACACAAATGCACTCCTTTGGGAGTTCCATTGTAGTCCTCTTTAACAATGTGGACAACTCAAATAACCACATTTAGAATTTCAACACAAAGTGTTTTTAATTCCACACTCATATGTTAATTTAATAAATAATTATTCTTCAAATACTTTTTCCATGGACAATCACAGAAAATGTGATTAGCATTAAACGCATAGTTACACGTATAGTGTTAAACCAGAAAGTTATGTTAACATAAAGCATCTTAACAGTAAGAGTCAATACTGAGTGTACAAATGGCCGACTCTCCTTAATGCCCATGCGTTGTGGATACAGTATCCATCTTCAAGGCGTTCAAGCTGCCTTTTTCTCTAGGAAACCCACCCGTCCTCTCCCTTTAGGTAGGATAGCATCGCCACGAAGTGGTAACTTACCGAGTAGGTTTGGGGTTTTGGTGCGTTTGTATGTAATTAGGAGTTTCATTGCTTGTTATAAGGTTTGGTGGACTTGTTATTACAGACTTTTCTTTTCAGCGGACTTTGAATGGTGTAAGTTTGCGAGCTTGTTTTGTTATGAGTTGTGTACGGTTGCTAACTTTTCCTTTTTCCATCACAGGCAGAGTTACGGGGCAGTCCTAGCCGGGGAGGAGTTTGATGCTGCGGTTTCGGCCATGGGCGGTTTCTTGATGGCCGCACTCGAGCCAAATTCGGACGACAGGCATTGAGTCCTTTAGGTACGGTTGAGACTCCTTGTCAACGAGATTCAGTGGTCCGAAGAATTACTGCTTGACAGTTACAATCAGAGGCGGACGTCCGCTACTCTGCAAACCGCAAGTGACACGTGTACCCCCGGGAACTATAAGATAATGACATTGCCCGACATAACCAAGGGGCTACCTTAGAAGTCTAAGGAGATGTGACTTTACTTAAGGCTGGCACCATTCACATCACCAGCCATGTTTGTAGGTCTCCCACAACCAGAATTCACAGTTTTATCAGAGATGCACTTGTCTGTTCGTACTGAATGATTTAAAAGCACAGCCTCCCGTAGTCACTCATCTATCGGTTCAAGCTCAATAGTTGAACAGTTGGAAGACACAGGGTCTCATTACACGGTAGGCGGAAGGGGTTTACCGGTACCGGTATTTTACCGGTACCGGTAACCCCTTACCGCCTTACTACGAGGTCCCTTTGCGGGTTGGAGAATTTAACGCCTGCTTTTTGCATGCGTTAAAAACCAACCCGCAAAGGGACCAGGGAGCTAATTACGGTACCGCAATTTGCGGTGCCGTAATTAGCACCTTCCCCATTCCCATTAGGCCTTATGGGGCAAAAATGGGAATGGGGAAGGGCAATGGAGGAAGGGGGAATTACCGCCCCACCAACCTTGGAATAGGGTGGTAATTCCCCTTTCCACCAAGGCGGTGCCGGTATTTTACCGGCATGGACCAAGGTGCTAATAGCACCTTGGTCCACCGCCGTCCGTGTAATGAGGCCCATAGAGTCATAAATTAATACAGGCTTTTATTACCAGTCTTCAACTGGAGGCTTTTTGTAATGTTGCTTACTGTTAGATTCTTGGAACTTAGACTTTCTTTCAAGGGAGTAGTTAATGTTTGTATAAACTTCCTTGAACCAAACTGGGTCGACTTAGCCCGTAATTTTTGATTCTTTGTCTTTTAATACATGTGAACAGCTTTCAACAGGGCTTTCACATCGTTAAACACGTAAACGTTGGTTCTGCAATAGGTTGTGAAGATTTTCCTACTTCACGCACGAGATTCTGTGCAGCACCATTTGCAGAGTCTCCAAGAGCGGCTGGCGAACATCGCCCTGTGAGGTTGGTGTTATAGATATGTTGACGGGTTCACGTGACCCATTTTTAATCTTGCAAGTACAATGTTCGCCCGCCATCACCTGAGTATCTCTCTGAATTCCCCCTCCCCTCCACACATTCTTCAAGCAAGGAGCGTGGTTAATAACTCAGTTTGATTAGTCATTTTAGTGTCAAGAGCTTTGTAAGATTTTGCCAGGGACATTAAAACATTATTCCTGGCCCCTAACGTGACCTCAATAAGGGTTGGGTTAATTGTTTATGAAGTGCAGACCTTCGTGGGGTAGGATTTGCATATGAAACCGACGAACAGGTTGATGAATTTAATGAATGTGCCAACATTATCGGTGAATGTGAAAGGTTTAGAGGTGGGGGACTCCAAGCCTGATGAGGTTGAGCATCAGGAACCGGCAATACTTCAGCTGTTGACTTTGAAACAGAAACTGGTAGAGCCGTCTCTTCAGTATGGCTTCCTGGCATCCATTCAGGACTTACCTCTGCTAAAACCCCAATGGGGGCGATATTCCCTGTTTTGTTTTGGAAGGAAGTAACAAACATAGTTGAGGGCAGCTGGGCACATGAATGGATCTGCGCTACGGATCGCAGAAGTTGTTGCCTTTCAATTATGCTGTTTCCGAATTCAGTTTCAACCACTTTCAAGACCGACTGCAGCACCTTACTTTGTCATCTTGCCTGGCTTGGCCTGTGGTCAATTAGTGGCAGCTCAGCTACCGTGGCAGAATCAGACCTTTCTGTAAAGTCTATCAGCAGTTCATTATCTTGATCCCCATTTACGATCGAGGGGGCAAGGAGCAATCTATCCTCATCCCCCTTTCAAGGGACCCGCCCTCTCAACATCGTTCCTGCTGCAGAAACTTAGTATATCTGCTGTCAGCTGCTGCACACGTCTACCACTCTGCAAGGGGCGTGGCAAGGGATCATCAAGTCTTTTTCTGTGAAAGCAGGCGTGACCGTTTGAGTAAATTCCCCCAACTCATTTATCACCAGCATGTCCGTCTTCAATGTGTAAGCATGAGACATATTTCTCGAGCGCGTTCCACAAAAAATACAAATATGCAATAATCTGTGTATTGGTTAGGGACATAATCGTATTAAGAAATTACTTACATTCGCGCCGCTCCCATGCCCCACTGTCCAACTGCTTAACTGCACTCGCCAAAGCACTCCTCAATGCACGCGCGCTAGTGTGGCCTGCTGTTCTTGTAGGCAGTCGGTGCAAAGGGCCAACCAGTTAAAAATAAATTGGTTGTAATATATGTTCAATGCTCACCAATAAGTCCACGCCCACCAGCAGAGAGTCTCCTGCTTAACTGCACTCGCCAAAGCACTCCTCAATACGCGAGCTAATGTGCCTGACCAGCTGTTCTTGTAGGCAGTCAGTGCAAAGGGGGCGGTACCAACCCATTTTCAGACAGAAAATGTGTTGTAATATACGTTCAATGCTCACCAGTAAGTCCACGTCCACCAACAGAGAGTCTCCTGCTTAACTGCACTCACCAAAGCACTCCTCAATGCTCACAGTCAAGACCATCGACATGGATGTTATTGCATACAGATGTGCTAGAGCTTGCCTTGAAAAGTATTACTCATCACCACGTAAATACTTTAAACCCACCAAAAGAAGTGAATAGCTATGAGCAGTTCTAACAGAACATATAGTGCACAAGAATAAACATGCATTTCTTTAATTCTCGGAATTTATACAGTACTTTTGCCAAAATATATGGTCAGTCAGTTAGATTTCGTTTTTTTCTGAAACATTTTCTATGAGACATCACATTAATAACTGAAACAGCGGTGTAAAAAATACGAATTTAGCAACACATCGTTTGAAATACACATCAACTACACAACAATGGTAAATTCATAGATACAAAACACAAAAATAAAATGAATGAATGAACATAAGAACTTATTTTAAAAACTAGAAAGCCTGCAAGTGCTGATTCAGAGTTCCCTACATACTAAATTACCCAAATCCAGAACTTCAATTAAAGGGCAAGCATTTAAGTGCTTCAGCAAGGGCAAGCATTTAAGTGCTTCAGCAATGGTAACCACCAAGTCCGTCAGAGATCATTTAGCACGGGACACAAGAATACAATATGATGCATATTCTCAGATGGAGATTGTGCACACAACGTATGATATCCACTCATCTGGGACACTGTTCTTACATTGCTGGTCTTTGGCTACCCAACATTTTGTTAGCTTGACACTACAGGATTGGACGATGCCGACGTCAACCGACCACCGGAAGTCTGGCTCCTCCGATCCGTTCAGACTGCCGCCATCCGCGTAGTCTGGCTGCCCCGCACCAGCCTTCTGGATTTGTCAGCATAACTGTGCATCCTACTGAGCTGCAGAAACAGTAAATTAACAAGAGTGTGGCTATCTACATTGAAAAGGAAGGGGCGGGGCAAAGTTCTAGACTCCACCCACACTTCCATTCTCAACTATCACTGTAGCGTACAATCACTGTAGCACACATTATACCTCCTGCCCCCTGCCCCTCTTAACAATGCAACCGGTGTTTCCCTACCCTTGCTTCTCCTATCTTGCCACTCACGTAACGGCAAATTCATTTCCACCTATTGCCACATTTGTGAGACACTGTTTACTGTTTTGCCACTAAGTTTCTCTTACCTATGAGGTGGCTGGAGGAGTGGGGGATGTGCAAGGGAAGTTGGAGAGTTCTCTGAGATGCTGTGATATTGTTGCGTTTTCTCCAGAGGATGGCCTGACAATTTAGGCAATTCCGGATGTGGATGCAGTGGGAGTTGGGGGAAACCCTGAGGGTTTTGTGGTGGTGGCTCAAGAGGCGGGTTGGTACTTTATCTGGTTTAAGTTGGAACATCACAAGGGTAGTGACTCATCTTGGGGACTTGGACTGGCAGAGTTAAGCCGGGAAGGAATATATAATCACCCTACTGGAGGCATGGCCCTTAAACCCCACATTTAAGGATAATTGCACCTCATATCATATCCCTGTAACCCCTTCATCTGAGTGTGGGGTATTTGAACAGCCGCATGTTGCGACGGGCAGGTGATCGATGAGTCAGTTGGGGGGACAAGGCGTGGGAGTGTCCTCCAATGTGTTGGCCCCAGGTTGGCCAAATTTGACATGAAAGTAAGATGCGCCTAGAGAGGAGGACGTGGGCTCTCCTGCATGATGTGCCGGGAGGGCCGCGACCGGTATCTGCAGGATGTGTGACTGAGAATGTGAGGGTCATTAAATAGTGAAGGGGGTTGTGAGGTTAATCTTCTTTCTTCATGTATCGACAGAATGCCTCATCACGAGGACCTCCTCGCTTTAGAGGGAGCCACTTACAGTAAGATCGCAGGGAACGGAAGAATATTCTTCTGCATTGGAGCTTTAATGGCAAAGAAACCTAACACTCGGGCCGGCAAAGTCAGCCCATTCCCATGCTAAGATATCCCTGATTCGATGGAGAGTGCCAGCAGGGGAACACAGACAGGATACATCCCATCGCAGGTTCTCCATTGAGCCACTCAGAATGACCAGGCGATGTTATCCAGGCCGCCTCACTTGGAAACACATTTGAAGTCACAGAGAGGGCTTGGAAGGACTTTGAAACCATTCACCATCACATGACCCTGCGGGCCACCTGACTTGCTAGACGCTGCTGCGCCTTTCCTCCCGCCACCCTGTACAGCAGTACCCGTCCTCTGTGCCCCTCTGAATCCTACCCCCGCTATATAGCTGTTCAGTTGTTACCTCTGAAAAGCACTCCATTATGCATCTGTACTGTTGTACACCTCTGTAAAGCGCTCCGTTATGCATCTGCTCTGTAGTTACCTCTGTAAATTGCTCAGTTATGCATCTGTTCTATTGTACACCTCTGTAAAGCGCTCCGTTATGCTTCTGTACTGTTCTATACCTCTGTAAAGTGCTCCGTTATGAATCTGTACTGTTGTATACCTCTGTAAAGCGTTCCCTTATGCATCTGTTCTGTTGTACGCCTCTGTAAAGCCCTCTGTTATGCATCTGTACTGTAGTACACCTCTGTAAAGCACTCCCTTACACATCTGTACTGTTGTATACCTCTGTAAAGCCCTCTGTTATGCATCTGTACTGTTGTATACCTCTGGAAAGTGCTCCCTTATGCATCTGCTCTGTTGTATACCTCTGTAAAGCACTCTGTTATGCATCTGTGCTGTTGTATACCTCTGTAAGGCCCTCTGTTATGCATCTGTACTGTTGTATAACTCTGTAAAGCACTCTGTTATGTATGTGTACTGTTGTATACCTCTGTAAAGCGCTCCCTTATGCATCTGTTCTGTTGTATACCTCTGTAAAGCACTCTGTTATGCATCTGTGCTGTTGTATACCTCTGTAAAGCGCTCTGTTATGCATCTGTACTATTGTATACCTCTTTAAAGCGCTCTGTTATGCATCTGGAGTAGACTCTGGAGGAGCTACTAATTCTACACATCGATTCTTCCCTCGAAACAACCTTCTCTCTACCAAACTGTATCCAGCTCCCTCACCTTCATAAAACACTGTTTCCAACCAAAACTATTCGATCCTCACTCAATTTACTCAAACTTTTCAACAGTGGCCTCTGTAAAGGCCATAACCCTCCAATATGCCCACCCGTTCCTTGATGCCGTCTACCAAAGCCTAACTAGGCTAATACTGCAGCATCTGACCCCCTGATTGGCCGCCGCTCCATCTAAAGCATCCATTGGGCACCGGCAGGCGAAGCCGGCCCACCAGCACCAAGGACCACAGAACAAGGACAACACCTGTTTTGCTGCCTGTCATCACTCCCACCCTCACCGCTCAGGAGCCGGAGCTCCCCCGAGCAGCATTGACCCATGCAGGAGCAGCGGGCATCCTGCACAAAGGCCTCAGTGCCTTCCGACGAATTGTGATGAGCGCTGAATTCGACGCGCTTTATTTTCAAAAACCCCTCCATAATACTGCAACCACTTCACCCTCCGTCACGCTTCCACCGGAGGAGAAGCAGACTGCCTCGTGACCTGTATTCAGTTCATTTACTGAGGCAAGTGTCTAACGCCATTAAGATACATGCAGTATCTTTTACACTCCAATATGGCCGCCCGTTCCTTGATGCCGTCTACCACAGCCTAACTAGGCTAATACTGCAGCATCTGACCCCCTGATTAGCCGCCGCTCCATCTAAAGCATCCATTGGGCAATGGCAGGCAAAGCCCACCAGCACCAAGGACCACAGAACAAGGACAACACCTGTTTTGCTGCCTGTTTACTGCAGTGTCTGCCTTCTGCCAGACCCCCTGGTCGTTTCCCCCTCACCGTACCGCAAGGTAACATTCGCAGCCCCTCTGCACTGTCGCTACTCTGTCTTGGTTTAACATTCACCACTACTATGTCTCTACTTTCCCCTCCTAATGCCATTATGCCACACTGTTACACATTATTCTCATGCGCTATACCGCTTATGTAAACACACTTGCTTACAAATTCCACCTGCTAAAATGCTGCTCTGCTGTTTCTAACCACTTCTGTTAACTTACATTTAGACCGCTTGCAAATCTGCTCTGCATATAACTGCATTGATCTATCACTCTGGCACACTGTGCAAACATGTTGATCTTAGCCCCACTTGTTAAGATGGCACCTAAAATGCCAGATATCAGGTCAATTCTTAATGGCTTCTCCATGCGTCCTAGCCATATTGCTGCATCTCGAATTTAAGTGTTCACCTTTCTGCATTTTAGCCAAACTGCCTCTTATTTGAACCTAGTGGTTCCCATGTGTTTTAGTCTATTGCCTCATCTCGTACTCAGCTTCTCATATTCAGCTGCTCACCTATTGCATCCTAGCCAAACTTCCTTACCACTACTTAGTTGTCTACCCAGATACTGCTGCCCCGAGACCACCCAACTTAAACACCTCTTAAAGTTTGTTGACCTCACTATCTAGTATGTGTCCGCTCACCACCAACTTGGTTGCCCACATCTTGATTAGCCTCATTCCTGCATCACCAACCAAGATAGCTCCATACTTGCCCAATTTACCAGCCTCATCTAGGTCCAACAAGCAAGCACCATATCTAGACCCTCATAATCCCTTGGCTTTGCTACTGTCCAGTCACCCTCGCACCACTATTGAAAGGAACCTAGGACACAGAGCCAGACTAGCAAAAATCTATGAGCCCCTTGCCCGCTCTTTGCCCTTCAAACAAAATTCTAGAAAGCCACCACTCCAACCCAATCCCTCTACATTAACTAGTAACCTAACACAAAACCTCCACCCTACACCCCTCCATAACTCCCTTACACAGGGCACTCCTAAACCCTCTCAGGACAAGCACCATACCACTACGTCAAAAAACTCAGCTACTATGTCAAAAAACCCAGCCTGCCCTAAAATCAAGGGAGCTTTAATCAATGCCAGATCGCTAGTAGCGCACGCTATAGAAATTGCAGACCTAATCCTTGCTGAAGACCTCAACTTCCTGGCCATTACTGAGACCTGGCTACACCCTGCAGCGGGTTGTAGTTGGCTATCCCGGATAACTATTCCATCTTAAGACAAGACCGCCCAAATTCCAGAGGAGGTGGTGTCGCCATGATCCACAAGTGCAGCCTTGCTATGAGACTAGCTACCTCTACTGATGCCCCCTCCTGCGAAACTCTAGCAGTTAAACTCTCACCGACTCCCAAACTCTTAACATCTATCTGATCTACCGCCCACCAGGCCCCATCGGCACCTTTGAAGAGGACCTTAACTCTATTCTATCTAATAACCTTAAAGGTTCTACCCAAGTTCTCACACTAGGGTACTTTAACTTGGGTTATAACGACCCGGATGACCATCCCGCCAGCACCACAGCTAGCATTCTTACTGAACTAGGCTTCATGCAAAGATGCACGACACCTGCACATGCAAAAGGCAGAACACTCGACTGGGTGGCTGACTACAATTGCCTAGTGAACAGTATTAACACTATACCTCTAGCCTCGACTGACCACCACCTGGTATCATTCATGCTCTCCGCCGATAGACCCCCTCCTACACCTATCACTAAGGCCCCACCAACTCTTACGAGAAATAAGAAGAACATGACAGTAGAAAGACTCATCCCCAACTTACTTCCCACACTTAACACACTTCCTGACAACCTGGATCCTGAGACCTTGGTTGAAGAATATAACAAGATTATGGCCACCTCATTGGACCGCATCGCCCCACTCAAACTTAGATCTAGTAAACCAAAAATGCACCTCAACAAATGGTACACTCCATTCCTCAAAAATCTAAGGCAAAAAAAAAGAAACTGCAAGTCCATTTGCAAAAAATCCCCCTCAGTCTCCAACAAAATCGAACTCTCTAAACTAACTGCACTCTACAAAAAAGAAATCTACATGGCCAAACGAGTCTCCTTTGACTCTCGCATATCCCAAGCTAAATCCAACATGAAAGAACTCTTCTCCATCCTTAAAGAAATAGAAACCCCCATAACTCCCATTGACACGTGCACCAAAGATAAAAACAGGTGCTCTGAAATCCAAAATGCCCTAGCAAATAAGATTGTGACTCTACAAAGCAAAATCTCCAGCAAAAGAGCCACCTTGAATGACACCCTCAACTCAAAAATACCGGAGAAGCTTATGTCCCCAAACCCCACCCGCTTACAGTTCTCTAAAGTCAATACTTTGGAAGTTGAAAAAATCATCCTGTCTCTGAAACCATCTAACTGCCAGGGAGACCTATGCCCTGCACAGCTCATTAAAGATGCTGCCCGTGATCTCTCACCTTTTATCACGAAATTGATAAATACCTCCTTCGCTACTGGATCTATACCTACTAATCTAAAACAATCTTGGGTACTCCCACTACTGAAAAAACCCACACTTGACCAAGCCATACCCACAAATTACCCCCCAATAACGACTGTTCCCTTTTTACTAAAAATTCTGGACAAGGTTGCCTATGTACAAATACAGAAGCACCTGGAAGAACACAACCTACTAGGATCGAGACAATCTGGATTCCGTCCCCAACATGGGACCGATACTGCTCTAATTGACCTGAAAGCTCAGATTGATCTGCTCAGAGACAATGGACAAGCGGCCCTACTCCTCCTCCTCGACCTATCCGCAGCTTTTGATTTGGTCGATCACTCTGTCCTATGCTCACACCTCCACACTGCAGCTCACTTTTCCACTGAAGCCATCACCTGGATCATATCCTTCCCTAACGGTAGGACCATGAGGGTCTTTTCTACTGCAGCGGCAGCTGACCCTATACCCATCACCTGCGGTGTTCCTCAGGGCTCCTGTGTTTCCCCCACACTATACAACATATTTACCAAGCCCCTTTTCGATGAATTGGATCATCTTGGTATCACCTACACTAACTATGCAGATGATACCCAGATCCTCCTTCCGCTTTCAGGAGATTATGAAAAAGATTTGGCCTTGCTAAATAGGGTGTACATCATCATTCAGGCATGGATGGCCACCCATGGACTATGCCTGAATGATGATAAAACAGAGCTCATCATCTTAGGCACTACATTCAGCATAAAGAAACTTGGCCCGGCCTATAACTCCTTCATGATTGACGGCAACAATATCAAAGTCGGACAGGAGGTCAAAACACTGGGTTTCTACCAAGACTCCACTTTTTCCTTTAAAAGACAAGTGAGCTCTCTTGCATCCTCCACGGCTTACACGTGTAAATTAATCCGCGCAGCCAGACCCTTCCTATCGGATTCTAGCTGCCTGACACTTGCCAGAACCCTCATATTGTCTCGACTTGACTATTGCAATGCCATGTACTTGGGGTCCACCAAGGCCACCACCAGCAAATTGCAAACCCTCCAGAACAACGCTCTCAGAGCAGCCCTGGCCATTTCCAGAAGAGAGCACATTACAGGAGTCAGCCAACAGAACAACTGGCTCCCACCAGAGACAAAATTCTCTTAAAAACGGTATCACTCACCCACAAGTCCCTTAATAACTCTGCCCCCATCTACTTGATTGACAGATTCCACAGACAACCCTCCTTAAGACCCATTAGAACTATATACAAAGACTGTTTATCTGTTCCCCACTACAAAAGGGCAACTATAGGGGGCAACAGTTTCCCGGTAAAAGCTGCCAAGTTCTGGAACTCGTTGCCTCCTAACCTTAGAGCAGACCTACCCTACCAGAACTTCCGATCGAAGGTGGTTTCTTGGCTGAGACTGGTCCCACTCAGACAATAAAATGCCCTGCGTTACCTGCACAATTTGTAACCACGTGCGCCCTCTTGCTTACTTGTACATTATGGTCCTATAATATGACTGCTGATTTGTATATAACTCTTTGTACCTATTTTGCATTTTGTAATCATGTATATTTTCTGTGTATTGTAACCAAGCTTTGAAATTTCTTGTAAATGCTGCACCCTGATACCCCCGGGTACTCTCACGCATTATAAATAATAAAACAAACAAACAAACAAATCTGTGCTGTTGTATACCTCTGTAAAGCGCTCCGTTATGCATCTTTACTGTTGTATACCTCTGTAAAGCTCTCTGTTATGCATCTGTGCTGTTGTATACCTCTGTAAAGTGCTCCGTTATGCATCTGTTCTGTTGTATACCTCTGTAAAGCACTCTGTTATGCATCTGTATTGTTGTATACCTCTGTAAAGCGTTCTGTTATGCATCTGGACTGTTGTATACCTCTGTAAAGCACTCTGTTCTGCATCTGTGCTGTTGTATACCTCTGTAAAGCGCTCCATTATGCATCTGTACTGTTGTATACCTCTGTAAAGCGCTCCATTATGCATCTGTACTGTTGTATACCTCTGTAAAGCGCTCTCTTATGCATCTGTTCTGTTGTACACTTCTGTAAAGTCCTCTGTTATCCATCTGTACTGTTGTACACCTCTGTAAAGCGCTCCCTTACACATAGGTACTGTTGCATACCTCTGTAAACCCCTCCGCTATGCATCCGTACTGTTGTATACTTCTGTAAAGCACTCTGTTATGTATGTGTATTGTTGCATACCTCTGTAAAGCACTGTTATGAATCTGTACTGTTGTATACCTCTGTAAACCGCTCTGTTATGTATGTGTATTGTTGTATACCTCTGTAAAGCGCTCTGTTATGCATCTGTGCTGTTGTATACCTCTTTAAAGTGCTCTGTTATGCATCTGTACTGTTGTATACCTCTGTAAAGTGCTCTGTTATGCATCTGTATTGTTGTATACCTTTGTAAAGCGCTCCATTATGAATCTCTACTGTTGTATACCTCTGTAAAGCACTCCGTTATGCATCTGTGCTGTTGTATACCTCTGTAAAATGCTCTGTTATGCATCTTTACTGTTGTATACCTCTGTAAAGCGCTCTGTTAAGCATCTGTTCTGTTGTATACCTCTGTAAAGGGCTCTGTTATGCATCTGTATTGTTGTATACCTCTGTAAAGCGCTCTGTTATGCATCTGTGCTGTTTTATACCTCTGTAAAGCGCTCTGTTGTGCATCTGTGCTGTTGTATACCTCTGTAAAGCGCTCTGTTATGCATCTGTACTGTTGTATAACTCTGTAAAGCGCTCTGTTATGCATCTGTATTGTTGTATACCTCTGTAAAGCGCTCTGTTATGCATCTATATTGTTGTATACCTCTGTAAAGCGCTCTGTTATGCATCTGTGCTGTTGTATACCTCTGTAAAACGCTCTGTATTGCATCTGTATTGTTGTATACCTCTGTAAAGCGCTCTGTTATGCATCTGTGCTGTTGTATACCTCTGTAAAACGCTCTGTATTGCATCTGTATTGTTGTATACCTCTGTAAAGCGCGCTGTTGCTTCTCAAAGCTTGGTCCCTGCTAAATAAATACATTAATAATAATAATAATAATAATGATAATATGATAATAAGTAGAGCAAATGCTTCAAACTCTTTTTGGTCCCTAGTAAACTAGGGCTGCAGGTAGTCCCACCCGGTAAAATGCAGTTTTCTACCAGTGTCAGCGAGGCAGAACCCTTTCAGGAGCCTTTAGGCCTGGGGGGGGCGAGGGGGATTACCCACCATGACACCAGGTAGTTTGGCAAGCACTTGATTTGTGAAGGAAAACCCCTGAGGTTGTCAAGGGCATTTTAATGGCTGAAATCAGCCTCAAGGTGGTATTAACAGCCTTTTGGGGCCCAGAAGCTGGGCAAGGTCTCTTGAATTCTGCACATCTGAGGTCAGCCTCTAGAGCCCGGATTTTCCCACTATTATTAATGATATGATATTTTATTAGTATCGCGCTCGTACACAAGTGTCTGATGAGACACAATGAGATCTTGGGTGACGCCTGCAGCAATGACCGCAGACTGGAAACTTGTGGGGCTGATTCCAATCTTTAGGGAAAGGCGAGGCAGGACCCAACCAGGGATTTATACACCAGTCTTGATCTGGGCACAGTCCTTGGGGGGATGCTGCTGTGCTGCCATAGGGTAGTTGGCTCAGTGGATTCAGCCTCTATGGGCTGGGGGGTTCGTGGACGATATACCAGAGTCCGACTTTCATGTTACTAAGAGCAAAATATGTCGACTTTAATCAACAGGGAAGGATGTCTGTCTTTGGGCATCTCCGAGCCCTCTTTGATCTCCTGTAAATAGATCCCTGATCTGCTGCCCTTCTGAAAGAGCAAATGGATCCGTCTTTGGTCCACACTAGTCGTGCTCTTCATGAGAGGTGAATGGTGGGATCAGCTTTGCCTGTAGGGGGGGAGGGGTAGCAAAGGAATTTCCAATACAGGAAAGTGAAGCAGGGCAGTGCTACAGCACCACCCTGTTACACGTGTTTATCAATGATTTGGATGCCTGCCTGCAAAGGGGGGCTCCTGACACCCCAAGGATAGGGACTGTTGAGGGTCCCGTCATTTTATTTGCATAAAATGGTGTGCTTTTTGAGGAAGCCGGGAATGGTTTCAGCTCAGGGGCAACGTGCTCGCCTTGGAAGTAAAACGACACGGAACAACACAGGTTCAGTCTTCGAGTCCGCGCTCAGAAACCTCTGGGTAATAAGCGCGTTATAAATAACCTATCATATCATCATAAGAGAGTTGGCCTGCAACAGCTTAGGGGTGTGTAGGACTTCTACTCTTTAGTCATGGACTTGGAAGGCATGTTGTTTCGGCCGCGTAAAAGCTTACCATGTCACTGGCCTTTATTTATTATTTATTTGCATTTGTAAAGTGCACAACTGCCCTCGGGCATCGTGGCGCTGTTAAGAAGGCTTACTTAGTTACATAGTGCATGTGACATCTTGGATACAAAAGTGCTGGCAGAGACATACAGTTTGCGTGGCCTGCCTTTTGAGGGCGGCTTCCGATCAAAAAGAGTGCAGAAAGTCAGAACGTGTGGCACAGACATGATGTGCAACCCATCTTGAAGGCTGGCATCAGCATAAAATGCAGAAAGTCCATATGTGTGGCACAGACATGATGCACAACCCCATAATGAAGGGTGGCATCAGCATACAATGCAGAGCGTCAAATATGTGGCACGGACATGATGCACAGCCCCATATTGAAGGGTGGCATCAGCATACGATGCAAAAAGTTAATATAGGTGGCATAGACATGATGTACAACCCCATAGTGAGGGTGGCATCAGCATACAATGCAGAAAGACAATGTGTGTGGCACGGACATGATGCACAGCCCCATCTTGAAGGGTGGCATCAGCATACGATGCAAAAAGTTAATATAGGTGGCATAGACATGATGCACAACCCCATAGAGAGGGTGGCATCAGCATACAATGCAGAGTGTCAAAATATGTGGTACAGACATGATGGGCTGCCCCATCTTGAAAGGTGGCATCAGCATAGAATGCAGAAAGTTAATATACGTGGCATAGACATGATGCGCAACCCCATCTTGAAGGGTGGCATCAGCATTGTAAAGACTGTTGGGGGGTGTCTATACTCCTGCTCTCTATATGGCAGAGGAGAGGCACAGAGGACCCCAGCCAAGATTCTCTATTGTTGGTAGCAATGGACGAGCAATCAGGGCCTAGCTTCTCAGGAGTTGATGCAGGCTGGTTCTTAAGTAAAGTGTAGTCCCCAAGCCCCCACAAAGGAATGTCCACACACTGTATTAGTTAAAACACAGTCTTTATATAATTAAGTTCAAGGTTATGTACACAATCACAATAACTCACTTTGTGCTCAGCGAATCTACAATGGCAAATATATACAGTTCTAAGTGGTAGCACAATTATTAGATTCCTTTAAAGTGCATCAACTGTACTCTGGTTAAATGTCACACAAATCAATTGATAGAGGTAACCAACAATAGACATAGGAGGAAAGCAGTTGGTTAGAACAATTGGCAGAATACTGGCCCCATTACCTAGACACAGTTCTGTGTGGAGATCGCCCCACTTGGGCAACCTGCAAATAAAGATATCATACAAGCCCAGTCCATATATTGTTCACAAGAGTCTTATTTCCTTCTAAAATAGTTCTACCATCCCAATGTACCTGGAATAGCAGAGTTCGTCATTGGGTCGTCGACGGATCCTTCTTGAGCAACTCCCTTTAAGGCAGGAGCCACAGATCGTCAAGATCCCACGAGGAAAAGGGTTGAACGACGACGGTTAGGTGGCAGCTTCGTTCCTAGCGGTGCTCGTCGACGACGGAGTGTTGGCGTCCTGTAAGGAAGAGGCGTGAGGGGCACCTCGGTGATGATAGTTCAGGACCACAAAGAGTTTGAAGAACTGTGGCCCAGCAAGGGTGTTGAGTCGTCAGCGTCTCTGTGGTCTTTACGTGGCAGGAAACCCAGCGGCGGATGCTCCTCAGCATGTCGGATGCCTCGGCTTTCTCCGGCGGGACAAATCGGTCGACGGTGCAGGCGAGACTGTCCTTGGATCAAATACTACTTATTTTATTTATTTATTTATTTTCATTTTTGTAACGCGCTAACATCCCCGTGGGCCTAAGGGTGCACACAAAGACAAGACCAGGACAAACAGGCACATAAGGCGGAAGAGGAGGGCATAGTCAATGAGTTATTCCAGGTTGAAAAAGTTTGTTTTTATGGCGTGTTTCAATACAGTATAGCTCTGGATCTGCCGTATCCGGGCTGGTAGGGCATTCCAAAGAAGGGGGCTCTGAGCATCGAGAGTGGTGCCTCCAAATTTGGCTGTCCTAAATTTGGGGTGTTTGAGGACGACTGCAGTGGATGAGCGAAGATTTCTCTCATTAGGCTTGGTACTAATGCGGGCTGACAAGCATGTCGGACTGCTGAGACTAAGGCATTTGTGGGTCGTAGTCAGCACCTTGTGTGTTATATGATGTTTGACCGGAAGCCAGTGAAGTTTCTTCCTAAATGTGGAGATGTGTGTACGACAAGATTGGTTGAAGATATTGCGTACAGAATTAGTCTGAGCCACTTGTAGTGATTGAATGTTGGAGGCTGTAGTGCCAGCTAGGAGACTATTACAATAGTCTAATCTAGAATTAATCAGTGCCGTGGACAAGAGAGCACAGTTCTCTTCCGAGATGAATGGGCGAATGTATCCTATTCGCTTGTTTATGAGACCGTAGCTGGACTTAATGCTGGAAACGTGGGACTTCATGGAAAGTTCTTCGTCCAGAACAACTCCTAGAGTCTTGACTTTCTTTTGGACGGTGATAATATTATCTGCAATAGGGAAGCAGGTGTAGTTGGAATCAAGTTTGGTCCGAATATTTTTGGATGACACAATAGGGAGTTCGTTTTTTTTTTCATTGAGAGCAAGGGAGTTGCAGGCCATCCAGTCCTGTATGGCTTTGTATATTTTATTGATGGTTTCAACGTCATTGGTATAAGAGCCATTCAGCTGTATGACTACCTGAGTATCGTCAGCGTAGTTTGTGTATTGCACTCCTAATTTGCTTAGGAGGTCTAGAAGGGGATGGATGTATAGATTAAAAAGCAAAGGTGACAGGCAGGAGCCCTGGGGAACACTGCATGTCTGAGAGATGGGGGAGGATTGATTGTTGCCTGCACAGACCCTTACCATTCTGGGACCCAGAAAGGAGGCTATCCATCTAGATGCTATTTCGGAGCAATTGGCGACCTCTCCAAGCCTTGACACCAGTAAGCTGTGATCAACTAGGTCAAAGGCTGTGGAGAGGTCCAATAGCATGAGCAATGCTAACTTAGGCAAAGGGAGCACGGCGGCTCCGGTCGGCGACAGCGGTCGTCGACAGTGATGGACAACAGTGTCCGGGCGCTTCTCCTTGTGATTCCGCGGCAGTCCCCATCTCCGGTCGACAGCCTGTCATAAGTCTGTCTACCAGGGAGCGCTGGCAAAGATTAGTAGTGCACGATGGTCCCTCGTAGCTCAGGAAGAGGGCGCCTAACCAGGTCCTGTCTGGGTCAGTCCTTGGAGACATAGCAACTTTCAAATTGGTGAAGTAGAGCAGCAGCAAGACTTCTCTTCCAGCAGGGCTTCAAGGTTAGGCTTCAGTTTCAACTCCAGTTTCTCTTCAGCTTCTGAACATGAATTCTAGCAGTGAGAGCCCCCCAGATATACTGTTGATCTCCCATTCACCCTGCTAGATCACACTCAGGCAACCAATCACTCAGAAGGGCATTCAGCAGTCAGTCAGCCAATCAGGCATACAGTGCATTCAGGCCATTCTGCTCCGTCTCAGACGCTCACAACAAGGAATGTGTATTGGGACAAGTACCCAGCCATTCAACACTACACACTGCATGCATACCAGTTTCGGGAAGGGCTATCTCAGTCATTTTGTCAAACAGACATCCACAAGAAGAAGTGCTTATTGGTCACACACTCCATTCACCCAGGTCCCACCCACAGGGTATTCCCACAACATACAGTCACTGGGAAGGCACCAGCCAGTCTGGTCTGGCCTGGACTTCAGGATAACACCATATATGGAACTTCCACCCAACAGCCAGTCAGGGGGAAGGGACAGAGTCAGGGCTTCCCAGGACTTTGGGAAAACAAGGTAACAGGCAATAGAAAGCAAGAGGCCACAGGGGCCATCTTGTTTCCTATCAGGAATCAACTGATTCCAATGGCAAGGCCTGGGTATCCCAGAATGGAGGATACTCCGAGCACCTGTCAACTTCAGAATGGAGCTGCCACCAGCCCATACCCTGATCTGTGGGCCACACCCAGGTGCCCAAAAACATACACTAGGGGCATAGGGTTGCACCCCCACCCATGGGTGCCATAAGGGTATCTCATCGGTCTGTACACCAAACAAAAAACAGGAAGATCTGCACTGCCAGGAGTCCCACATGGACTCCTGGGCAGAAAACAATGCAGCCACAAATGAAAAACGACTACAGGACAAGGACAGGGAGGCCCTGTCCCTCCAATGCATTTCCAGCATCACAAGCATACAATGCAAAAAGTCAAAATATGTGGCACAGATATGATGCGCAGCCCCATCTTGAAGGGTGGCATCAGCATACAATGCCAACGTCAATATATGTGGCACAGGGAGGGGGGCTCATGCATACACAGGTGACAATGGGAGGGGGGACTCATGCACACACAGGCGACCAGCAGCGGGGGGCTCATGCCCACATAGGCAACCAGCAGGAGGGGGGGGCTCATGCACACACAGGCGACCAGCAGGGATGCGGTGGCGTACCGTGGTGGACATGGGTAGACAGGGCCTTAGTAACAGGCCTTAGAAGGTGGGCCGGACTTCGCCTGCCAGCTCGCCTTATTGGTTCAAATGTAGAACAGCAGGGCCAATCATGGGCGAGCAGGCTGGAGGCAGAGAGCCAGCTCGGGATACAGAAACAAAGAAGGTGCCCATGTTGGAAGGCCAGGCAGCATGTAGCAAGGTGGAATAATGCTGCAATAATGTTACCAGGAACAGTCTTGGTGGCGCACAACACACAGTGCAGTTTTTCTTTGCAAATAAACTTTTTTTAAATGCAGTATTGAACGAAAAGCAAGCACTCAGTGCGCAACGTCGATCGGCCCAGTGAAGCCCTGAAGGCTTACCGTAATTGCACAGGTCCAGCGTGAGAGTGGTCCCGAAGCCTCCAGGCCGCGGGTGTGGGGAGAACCCATCAAGGAAGGTGGAAGTCAGGGAGGAGAGTGTGCTTTGACGATATGTCAAGATTGATTCATTCCAAATTGCAAACATAATTTTAAGTAAAAATGTGCTTTGTATCCTCCAAGTCATCCTCCAAAATCCAACTTTGCTTTGAGAATGCCAATTTACACATGGGGTGAGGGCCACACCCAATCAGGTTGCTCGGTTTACAGGCTTAGAGATGCTCACGTCCTGCCATCTTCCCCCACCTCCTTTCCCACTGCTGCCTGCCTTCATCTCCACCAACCCCACCCGCTCCCTCTCAGCTCTTTTTCGTTGTGGTGATCACTGCTGGCGAGACGCTGCTGTATCTCTTGCCACCATGGAAATGGAGGATTGGCTCTGCCTTCCATTTCCATGGCAGCCATCTTGGGTGAGTGTTTGTTTGAATATTCGGGTTGTGGCGACTGTTTCACCAGTTTATTGAAACAAACACATTGCTATCGGCACTCTGGTTTCAAAACCTGGGGTGCTAATAGCAATAATCAACGCCCCTGCTGGCTTCAGTGACCGCTAGCGGTGCCAGAGCCTGTGTTACAGCCCTTGCATCTCTTGGGCCTATAATTTGGGCCAGTCCACTACCGGCCTGTGAAGCCCAAAGGGGGTTATTATTGCTATAGTAAGAAGGTGGCCCTCAGGCCTGCCCTTTTGTTGAGTCTAGGACGTCTAGGCTGACACAGTCTGCAAAAGGCATTTCAGGAACTGTTGGGTTTGAGAGGGGACATTTCTTGTCATAGTTCCCACACATCAAAGATTACTGTACTCGAAGGGGAAGGTTCTCAAAAATAAGTGCTAATGAAAAAAGTGCAGAGAAAGGACTGGGCGGTAGCGCAACAATGTGCTGCGCATCCCCTTGCATACATTAGTGTTGGGTGAACACTCCCAAGCAATGTTTGATTGGTTCTCTCAGTGGAGCACAGTTCACAGAGCCGGGCCCTTGAGTTGCATCCCTCTTTGGCAGATGGAAATGCACGTGTGACTGCCGATGT
The DNA here is from genome assembly GCF_040938575.1 of Ambystoma mexicanum. NCBI lineage: Eukaryota > Metazoa > Chordata > Amphibia > Caudata > Ambystomatidae > Ambystoma > Ambystoma mexicanum. Next base: position 105,084,016 of record NC_090938.1, on the reverse strand, counting down.
TTAAACGACCCTGTCATGATTTTCACATCACCCTGCACCTATTCCCAACTGGGGCGAGTGAGGAGATGCAGCGGCACATCTCCTCACTCACGGCAGACAAAGTTCTGAGAAAGGGTCCCTATAAATTGAATGGATTTTCGTAAATTCCAGAATCAATTTCCTCGTCAGATAGCATTCTTATTTAAGAGCTGTCCTGAGAGGCGGCCAATGCTGTAAACTTGAGGCCGGAGCGTCCAATCCCAGGCTGCGCATGAACTGTATGTACACAATGGGTGGTCCTGTCCTCTGGAGCTTTTGGGTACTGCACGTGGTTTAAGGCAGTAAATTCTTTTACCTTCCTAGGTTACACCTGTAAGGCTCAATTGATCCCTTAACATGAGGAGAGAAAGCAACCGTACACAATTAGTAGGTTTTTTATGGTAGCCTTTTTATTTCTTAAGTGGCTTCTTTTCCTTATTAAAGATTTTTTAAGAAAAAATCAAGCATTCAATTCAAATTCAAAATTAAAGTGAACAAACATGTGAAAACATGGACATGTACAGTGAGGTGCCAGGATTTGACATTTACATAATTTAGTCAAAAGGCTGGTCTAGAACTGTGTTTTTAAGAACAAAAGAGGAGGTATACAATTTCCAATTTCAACCTTACATAGATCGGTATACACAGTGTGTCCCAACTTCTTGTGTTTTTTAGAAAAAGTCGGTAGGAGATGTGTACATTATTATTTTGTAGCAAAACAAAACATATCCTCCTAGTAGCATTGTTTTGGAGTATTATATTAGAATACAATTTCTTAGCATACAATACTTTTTTTAAAAGAATGACATTTTCTGTGTTGAGGTAGTACAGAAATAGTACTGGTGGCCAGCTAAGGCTGGTCCAAGACCGAGAGAGACTGGCCCTATGTGCATGAACTGTGTGGCTTGAAGCGCTTGAACCGATGTGAGCCTTCATTTTCATAGGATTTGCTCTCCGGAGATACCAAGGCACTGTGTTAAGTTTAGTTTATTTCTTACATAGCGCATCATTCTTCCGCTAGACCTGCTAATGGGAGGGTGGACATTGCGCAACACTCAGAACCCTCTTCACCTGTGTGCTAAAGCCCCCGGGCCGGGAATAGCAGCTCACTTTCTGTTTTTGTGCAATCCCTGGCCCGCCCCAGATCTAGGATTGCCCTGCCTCTCTTCCAGAAGGACAGAATAACCCACCTGCCAGAGGCCCGTGTCTGGTGGTCTTTTTTGTGGAAGTTCACTAGTGGTATTTGCATTTGCCACCAACATACATCAAGCCTAGGGAAGGTGGAGGCCCCCCGTTGCTGATTCGTCCACCCAGCAGCTAGTCTAGTATTTTAGGGGAGTCTGTGAGATGTTTGAGAACTATGCAATCAGATTTCTGTATATATTTAAATTGTTTTATTGGGTCACCTGCTTTATTCTGCAACAGTTTCATACATGCATGTTATTTTTGCATTGTTTATTGTTTATTTATATATATATATAGAGCGCGCCGGGCCCTAAGGCATCCGAATGAGCCTTCCTCATATGATATGTGTCTTTGGTTTTAAGTAAAAAAATGTTGTAATGTCGAACAACTGCAAATGTGCCTTGAATTATTACTATATGTCATTCAACATGGGCCACCATCTCTGCACATGCGTGCTCTGTTCCGAACACCTGCGGTTCATATGCACTCAGGCTCATGTCGCTGACAGAGTCATGGTGGACTAGAGGTTGAAACACTTGCCTAGGGTGGGCGCTGCTGCAGGTGGTGTGGATCCCATGAGGATAGCTCAGGGGCAACGTGTTCATCTCGGGAGGATAGGCGCTGCTGCAGGCGGTGTGGTTTCCATGAGGATAGCTCAGGGGCAACGTGCTCATCTCGGGAGGATAGCTCAGGGGCAACGTGCTCGCCTTGGAAGCAAGATGTCACGGGGCAACAGGGTCCAAGCTTAAAAACCTCTGGGTATTAAGCGTGTTATAAATAACCAATTACAATTACATGATCCCCAATTAGCATTGATCTCTAATTATTAATTGTCTTCCACCCATTGTGAATAATTATAATTTTCTTTTGCATTATTAGGAAATCTTCAGAGATCCTCAGAGTAAAACGCCTAAGGGACAGTGCAATGCAGTGCAGTACACCAGTTGCAACAATGGTATTTTTCGGGACATGATAGCCCAATATTTTCTTTGCATTCTGGGAATTGTAGTTCTCCGGTTTTTATGGTCACTTCAGAATTCAGATGTGTTGGTGACTGAGGAAGCATTCTCAGATGTTGGCATGTGGGAATTAGCGTTACTGTCTGCAGCGGAGTCACTCTGCCAGTCTCTTTATTTGATGTCCCTGCGATCTACTCCTTAATGCCACTGGGGTGTGGTATGTCCAGATTCTGCCTTTCTGCCCCTTTGCTCTATCCAACCGCAACCATCAAAGGTAATTTGCACTTTCGCTGCATCCTAGAAACACTTGAATGTCTTCTCTGCACGATAGTAATCCACACCTTCATGGTAAGCCTGGCAACCCTGGTAGCACGCTGATTTGGTTCTAGTGCAGCCATATAACTCACTACTTAAAATAAGGGTATCATCGCTGTGAAGGGCTGTTTATTAAATATGATTCGGAAGGTACTGAAAACCTCTTATGCTGAACATTGTGGGCAGAATGTTGGCACTGTAGGAGAACTGGTGCAGCCTGTAGAATTCCACCATCAGGCTAAAGGTGGACGTTCAACAAGTTTGGTCCCTCTTCGGTGACCAGTGCTCACACCGGAGTTGGCAAGGCAGGCCCTCTAGCCTCCCCACGTGCCAGAAGGCCTCCCCCTTCCAATTAGATATAACATCTTTCGAATGTTGTCCCACTAATTACCTTTAATGTCATTCAACGCTCTATGGGTCCAGGTGTTGCTTCTGGTCCCCTTCCCCTTCCCCCAATATCTCCCAACTGTCCCGTCTGGCTGCAGCGGCGCTATTGTTGGACGATAATGAGAGCATAGGTTATCCATAATATATGTTCCCACCCGTCCTATGTCAGTCCCACCAATGCTTTTTACTTCTATTAGCCCCTTGAGTGCCAAAGACGAGTATGCATGTCCTTTTTGCATAGACTTGCATAATAGCCTGGCACTTTATTTTAATTTCACATACTTGTTGGGAGTCTTCTGGTAACCTTAGCACGCTGAACTTTGCTGGTAAATTCTCTCCCCTCTCTTCACTCTCCCTCCCTCTCTCAGTCGCCCTCTCTGCGCGTCACTGTGGGTGAGAGTCCCGCTGGCAGGTGTGTATTTGTGGGACTAACCCAAGTCATTGCTGACAGCAGAGTGACTAGAGAGGAAAGTCAGAAGTCTTCAAAGCTGCTTTATAGTGAAGAATAGACTAAGAGCAGCAGCGACCGGAGCATCTTCAAAGCTGAGACCTACCTAATATCTGAAGGCATACTGCCATTGTATGACCTGCAGGAATGCTGCCATCACAATGAGCGTGCATTGCCCATACTGGGGAGATAGGCGGGGGCGTGGATTGGCTCTGCAGGGTATGCTAGGGTTCAAGTAGGTCTTGTAAGAGACAAGAGGAAGAGGCTGGGCACTACATTCCTGTGACTTTGAGTTGAGCCAATAGTGAGTTGAGCCAAGATGTGGCTGGGCTCTAGATCCCTGTGACTGTGATTTTAGCGAAGAAGTGTCTGGGCGCTATATCTCTGTGAGTAGAGGCAAGAAGCGCTGGGCTCTAAATCCATGTGACTGTAAATGGAACTGAGTAGCGTCTGGGCACTATATCTGTATCACTGTGATTTTAGCCAAGAAGTGTCTGGGTGCTATATCTCTGTGACTTTGAGTAGAGCCAAGAAGCGGCTGGGCACTAAATCCCTGTGACTGTGAGTTGAACTAAGTAGTGTCTGGGCACTATATCTGTATCACTGTGATTTTAGCCAAGAAGTGTCTGGGCGCTATATCTCTGTGACTTTGAGTAGAGCCAAGAAGCGGCTGGGCACTAAATCCCTGTGACTGTGAGTTGAACTAAGTAGTGTCTGGGTACTATATCCCTGCTACTGTGATTTTAGTAAGAAGAGTCTGGGCGCTATGTGTCTGTGACTATGAGTTGAGACAAGAAGCAGCAGTGCACTAAATCCCTGTGATTGTGAGTTGAACTAAGTAGTGTCTGGGCACTGTATCCGTGCCACTGTGATTTTAGCCAAGAAGTGTCTTGGCGCTATATCTCTGTGAGTTGAGCCAAGAAGCGTGCGGGTTCTAGTTCCCTGGGAGGGTGTAAAGACTTGAGAACATGGGGGAGCTCAGTATCCCCACTAGAGACATACCTCAGACACTTTATAGTGTTACTAATACCATAATTGTTTAATTGGGATCAGTTCTAGAGGGGTACACAGTATTTGGTTGTAGAGTAAGAACCCAAAGGTCCAATAGGTGTTTCCCCATCCCTCCTTCACTTTTTGCTTGGGAAACCAAATGGAAGTGTCCTTGAGGAGAGAGACATCACATCATTCTAGATAGGAAGTGTAGACCTATCTTGATTGGGGCTTACCGTTTGACCCATTCTGCGACCTTTTACGTTGGATGCTTCTGAGGAGTAACATCCTGTTTAGTTATACATCCTTCCCTAATGCCAATAGGCGTTTCTCCCAACCACCATACTTAATGAGTCGTGGTTTTTGTTGGTTCATCACAGACCCAAGATACTAGTTTATAAATAATGTTGTTCCCGGATTTGGTTCAATTTCCGATTCCAGTATGGAGAAGTGGGTATCTCATTGACATCTCTGTGGGAATTTACAATTCTTACTTTAGACAGCGATATCCCCTTCGTAGCTCACGCTTAGAATACTTGTTTGAAAAATGTAGGTGTAGAGTTCCGCGCGTTTCTTGACAATGCCCCAAATATTAGTAGATGGAATAAGACCCAGCATATTCATGAGACAACTGGCTGGAATGTTTGAGCACGCCTCAATTAGTACAACTGGGAATGAGCTGAAAAATGAGCCGATATCTCAATCTACTCCTTTGCAGCCCGGCTCGAGTGAGAGCAGTAATTTGGTTCGGCCAGCTGCTCACTTTCCTCAAATGTGCAAAAATAATGAGCTTGTCGAGAAAAACACTGATGTTGCACTCCAAATGTTAAGGGTATTAAGTAAATACGATAAAGATACTTAGGGTGCAGAGGAGAGTATAACCACCCTGGCACTAGGTGGAAAGTATAATACCAAAAAAAGGAAAGAGCCCTTAATAAGGACCCTCGCGTCCCCTGCACAACCAAGAGACTGAAACCAGTCCAAAGTATTCTCGTTTTAAATCAGGAATAATTTTGACTGGTTTCAGTCTCTTGGTTGTGCAGGGGACGCAGTGGTCCTTATTAAGGGCTCTTTCCTTTTTTTGCAAAAATAATGAGCTACCACACATGGTAGGAGGACAGGGCACAGGTGTGTCCTCTCCAACAAGGTTGGTTTCCGTAGTGTGCACCATCGCCTCCTGGTACATGCAGCATATAGCATGGCATGTGTGCCTTTACATAAGCCTTCCAGTGCTTGCCAAAAAGGCACCACCAGACTTCAACCCAATAGATTGTGGCAGGAGGCACATTTCAACATGGAACAGAGCCTGCGGTCTGCAAATGCAGGTGCCATTGACTCACGAGTCACTTTGTGGATCACCATTTGGACCTGTGTGATTTGAAAGCGTTATGCTAGTTAATCAGAATAATCTACTTTTTGATTTCTTCGCAAAATAAATGAAAGGATTTTGATCATCAAGATAGTGAGGAATCGGGCTGATAATTAGCTAAAGTATAACCTTAATTATTCGGTTAATAATAGGACTTATCAACTACTGTAATCCTTCTGTGGAGACTTGCTGATTGATGATGGGAGCTGCTTTGCTGTGCTGTCTACTGATATGTCTCTAGTCTCAGAAGGGTAGCGAATAAACCTCTTTGAGTCCTCTGTACGCGCTTGCCAGGTGATCGCGTCAACCTTGCAATTGACGCAAGTGCATTTGTTTGCCGTAGCCAAAGGGAATTCTTTAAAGGTACCGACAACACTGCCTATGGATCAGGGTCACCCCCACTTACAAAATACCCTATCACCAAGCAACCCACAAGCAGAGGGATTCGCCAATTCTTCTATGTGGGCTTCATAAATCACTGGGCCCAAAGAAAGAACCTCGGGGGTGGGTATGGGAGGGGAGGGTCACGTACTGGCAGTTTTTGCTGGCAATCTTTGGACTGACCTCCTTAGATGGGAAACAGAATTGTTACACTGTGTATTTGGGAAAAACTCTGTTATGTTAACTTTGTGAAAGCCTAATACTCTTGTGCAATGCTCAGGCTCTGAAGTGCCTAACTGGATCTGTCTTACCACGCAGCCTTTGAAACCTGTTTAGCCGATCATTACAGGAAGGCCATTATAATATTAGAATTAAGTCTAGTGGTAAGGTACTGTTCCCAGAGATCTCCTACCTGGGTGCTATTTTCAGCAGTATTGCTATTTACACTACCACCAGCATTGTGCAATAAACTCCAGTGGTAAATTCAGCTAAGAATTATTCAGCCAGAGTGGAAAATACAGCCGGTAGAATACTTACTTTCCTTGTGACATGGTGAGCAGCTGATTTTTATAAGCTGCAGACTATACACTAGCCTTTAGTACCAAATTTCCAATCTTTGAAAAGATGCCTGATAGTACGAAACAGATGTCGGCATTCTTTGTATATAATATCATATATGTTCAAATTTGACATAAAATATGTGTAAGAATAAGAAGGAAGACTGGATTCATGAGAATGGAGGTATATGCGTTTTCATAAGTGCTACACAGAAATATATTCCTAAAATCACTATGCTGACGAATTAAAAAAAACATTTGTGATCACATAGAAAAGGATGTGGCAAACCCATCCTTCTGTACATTAACGCTCCAATGCAGAAGTGTTCATTTGCAACATGCACCACTCTGCTGTCTATAGGCAAACAGAGTTTATCATCTGCAAAACTGGGATGTCACACCACTAAATCATGGATAAAACCCATATCCCTAGATGAATTCATCCCCTGTGTGTAAAATCCATGCGCTTTCACATCAAAGTCGAACAGTCCTATGAGGCAAATATTTATGCTTTCACATCAATGTCAAACAGTCCTATGAGGACAATGTCTATGCTTTCACAGCAATGTCAAACAGTTCTATGAGGACAATGTCTATGCTTTCACATCAATGTCAAACAGTTCTATGAGGACAATGTCTATGCTTTCACATCAATGTCAAACAGTCCTATGAGGACAATGTCTATGCTTTCACATCAATGTCAAACAGTTCTATGAGGACAATGTCTATGCTTTCACAGCAATGTCAAACAGTCCTATGAGGACAATGTCTATGCTTTCACATCAATGTCAAACAGTCCTATGAGGACAATGTCTATGCTTTCACATCAATGTCAAACAGTCCTATGAGGACAATGTCTATGCTTTCACATCAATGTCAAACAGTCCTATGAGGACAATGTCTATGCTTTCACATCTCTGTCAAACAGTCCTATGTTGACTTTGTCTATAAGAAAGTACAGGACGTTTTGTTCAACTGAGCCTCCAACAAAAGTGGTACTTGCTACAGTCTAACATTTGCTCCAACGTACAGGCCATTATATTATCCATTGTTGATGGAGGACTGGCCCCACTCACCGGACTAATGGTTTCACCCTGGAACTATTAAGAGATTTGAAAAACACATCCTTAAACCCAGTTGATCACTGCTCATAAGAAATACGGTTACATCACACCTAGCCTGAAAGAATAGCCATGGTTGCCCCTTACAGCGCACATTAGATACAAACTCTCTACATCAGATCCCAGAACAAACACTTGAATAAGCTTCCCTACCCCGCAGAGAAACTCGCCAGCTCTAGCTTCCTGCGTCCCACCCCAGAGCTTCAGCAAAGCCAAGAGACAAGAATTCTCTGTATACGTTCCCAGACTCTGGAACAATCTCCACCTGTACATGAGCATATGCCCGAACGGGCAGACATTCAGAAAAGACGGAAACCTCCCTGTGAAGAGTCAACCTACCTCCTGACCCAAGATACCTCTATGCCTGCCGTCATCTACATACACGTGGCTTCCAAGGCCCCGTCTCTTGCAGAACCCACTCTGCATGCTATCTTCTCGTCTACCTTTAAAGGATTCCATTGTACGCGGACCCCTCGCGTCTCTGCCCCGGATTGTAAGAGGCCATTTAAGTTGAAAAGCAACGAACATACTTTTAGAAGCTAAAAGGGTATTTTGGGCGAACAGGTGGTTATGGAAGCCAAACACTACATTTTATTGAACCTAGTGCAGTTCTTGCTTTAATCAGCAAGAACTCTGCACTCTGAATATGAGCTCTCAGTAGCTAGCCTTGTTACCTTCCGAAAGACCGCTCCACCCCTGTCCTTTTGAGCAAGGTTATTCAAATATACTAAAGAATTCATCATTTTTTCTATAGCACTCATGCTAAATTCCTCGCTCTTCCAAGCACTTTATGAATGGGCACTAGTATTTCCCACTTTAATGCTAGCCATTTTCACTGTTGGATGAATGAAGGGCTGAGTCGGCCTTGCTGGGATTCACGCCTGCGGCCTGCAGGTTGAACACATTGATCTCTGGCAGGGGTTGCGTAACTCTCTGAGCTATCTTGTCAGCTTCAGGAAATAAAATGAGTCTGTAGGAAGTGTGCTTGACTTAGATGTTTAATATGGATCACCACTGGAGTTGTTTGTAAACATAGTACACATTCGATTAGAGAAGTGATGTCATGTTCTTACAACAAGTGCTAACAAACCACTTTATGAGAATATTATGAACACCTTCCCAATAATGCTATAACATGTAACTTGTGTATTCAAATATGATCCATCACCTGCAGCTGTTTTAAAGAGACAAACTAACATTTCAGAGACAGTGCACTCACTGTTTCCTTTGGAGTCCTGGGAATACATGACAGCTCTCCTCCACTAAAGAGGCTCCTACCCTGCGCCAAGAGGCTATGCCTCAAAGCCCTGAATATTCAGACACATTCAATTGTCAGGAGATTTACTGCTGGGGATATTTCAATTTCCCATGGAAGCTGAAAATAGAATGGACGCGGTGACTGTGCTCTGAAACGCGAAGGAGCCTCCCCCCGAGGCCTTAGGAAATAAAATAAGCGAATAGGCGGCATAATGGGGGTGTTATTGAATTTCCGGCCGGGATAACGCTTGCATGTGTGCGGCGGTGTCATCGCGCGCTGCAAGTATAGAATGCTAATGTTGGAAGGATTCAGGCATATGAAGTGTCCCTTGCTGTTAAAGGCACACATCTTTGACTTGCAAACTAGGCATTAGCCACTGATTCATGGATTACTTGAGCCGAAAGAAACGGGATTTGTGTGCCATTCTGCCTGAAAATCCCTGTTTAACAAATGGAGATTTGTGGGCAGAATGGCACGCAAATCCCTTTTTTTTTGGCGCAAATAATCCATGAATCAGGCTGAGGGACTCTGGTCGCTAGAAGCCAGGTCAGAATTGACAGGTCGCCTGCAAGAACTTCTGTCGAGAAGGATTGCTTTGATGGCCTTGGGACGCGCCCTGTCAGTGTTAAATATGTGACAAAAGGGATAGCCCTGGTAATGTGGAAGGAAATAGAGCTCAGAGAAAGTTGAAAAGAAAAAGGGGGGCTCCAACCACATGTCAATTGGTTGACACTGTTATCCAAATGGAGTGTCTACTGCGCTGTATCAGTTATTATTCTGTATTCAAGCTTCAAAAGGTAAGCTAAGTATCCCATAGTGGAAGAGTTCACTCAGGATCATGGTCCATGCACATACTTTGAGACAATAGTTTTATGTTCAAAGGTCTGCTTTATTTAGCAGGTCATGCCCTTTAACTGGGCATATATCTATCGTATTCATATTACAGCAGATGAACAGAGTATAGATAGCATGATACTTCAAACAGTACTTAATCTCAAAACCAACGTCTGAATCAATGGTGTGTTAGTACTGTTTGTGTGGTAAATATTACATCATATTTAAACCATATAAAAAAAAACAAAGGTAAAGGTAACAGGGCCTCATTACGACTGAGGCGTTAAGGGGTTAACGGCGCCGTAAAAGGTTGCGGCGCCGTTAACTCCTTAACGCCTTACTACGAGGTCCCTTTGCGGCTCCCGACCTTAACGGCTGGTCTGTACCAGCCGTTAAGGTAGGGACCCTCAAAGGGACCTTGAAGGTAATTACGGTACCGCAATTTGCAGTACCGTTATTACTGCCTTCCCCATTCCCATTGAGCCCTATGGGGCAAAAATGGGAATGGGGAAGGGCCAATGGTAAATGGGGAATTACCACCCCGCCAACCTTGGAATGGGGTGGTAATTCCCCATTTCACCATGGCGGATTCGGTAAGTTACGGGCGTTAACCATGGCGCTAATAGCGCCATTGGTTAATGCCAGGGTCCTAATGAGGGCCACAGTGTTTGACATAAAGAGATACCGTGGTGCATGCAACGCACACATTAGCTATGCACATATTCACTCTTACTGGTTCAGAGCAGGAATATATTAGAAAGCTGTATCTAAAGGAGGGTAACAAGCTAGTCTAATAGTTGTAACCTAGCTACAGAGCTGAGATTTGTTAAAATAACCAGCTGTGGAGTGGGTTAACTATTCCCACAGAGGGCCAAACCATTGGTCTACGCCAGGGGGAGGAGCCCCCTTGGAAGTTCTGGTGGATTGAAAAGCAAGGACTATGCTTGAACCACAGGCGTTTTGGCTCCTTGGTGAAAAGGCTTCATCTGGGCCTCTGGGTTTGTTTCTCTGGAGGAAAACAAAGGAGGGAAGGGAGGGAGAGAAAAGGGGGGGGGGATGTGAGTCAACAATGGGGTCTCTAAGATAGGATGTGCATCATAAATAAACTTTCTGCTGCATGGCTGGAGAGCTAAGGCAGGATGTGGGATACTTTATTTATGATGCACATCCTATTTTAGAGACCCTCTCTCCCTCTCTCTTTATCTCTCTCTCTTTCTTTCTCTTTTGGTCTCTCTCTCCCCCGCTCTCTTTCTTTGTCTCTCTTGTCCCCCTCTCTCTCTCTTTATTGACTTCCCCCTTTCTCTCTTTCTCCCTCAGACTCTCTCTTTCTCTCTCTGTCTCTCTCTCTCTCTCTCTTTCTCTGCCAGTCTCTCTCTACCCCACTCTCTCTGTCTCTCGCACTCTCTTCCCCACTCTCTCTCTCGCTCTATCCTGCGCTTACTCTTTGTCTATTGCACCCTCTCTTTCTCCCACAGACTCTCTTTCTCTCGCACCCTTTCTCTTTGTCTCTCTCTTTCTATCTCTCGCACACTCTCTTGTCTTGCTCGTTCAACCTCTTGTTCTCTCTCTTTCTCCTCTATCTCTCTCTCTCTCTCTCTCTCTCTCTCTCCCTCTCTCTTTGTCTCTCTTTCTTTCTTTCTCTTTTGGTCTCTCTCTCTCCCCCAATCTCTTTCTCTGTCTCTCTTGCCCCCCTCTCTCTCTTTCCCCCTCTCTCTCTCTTTATTGACTTCCCCCTTTCTCTCTTTCTCCCTCACACTCTCTCTTTCTCTCTGTCTCTCTGTCTCTCTCTCTCTCTCTCTCTCTCTCTGTCAGTCTCTCTCTACCCCACTCTCTGTGTGTCTCGCACTCTCTTCCCCACTCTCTCTCTCGCTCTTTCCTGTGCTCCCTCTTTGTCTATTGCACCCTCTCTCTTTCTCCCACAGACTCTCTTTCTCTCGCACCCTTTCTCTTTGTCTTTCTCTCGCACACTCTCTTGCTCGTTCAACCTCTCGTTCTCTCTCTTTCTCCCCCTCTCTCACTCACGCTCTCGCTGTCTCTCTCTCTCTTTCTCTTTTGGTATTTCTCTATTCCCCTCTCTCTTTCTCTGTCTTTCTCATCCCCCTCTTTCTCTCCCCCCTCTTTCTTTATTGACTTCCCCCTTTCTCTCTTTCTCCTGCACACTCTCTCTTTCTCACCGTTTCTCTCTCTGTCTCGCTTTCTCTCTCTGTCTTTCGGACTCTCTTCCCCACTCTCTCTCTCGCTCCATCCTGCACCCTCTCTCTTTTTCCCACAGACTCTCTTTCTCGCTCACCCTTTCTCTTTGTCTCTCTCTCTCTTTCTATCTCTTGCACACTCTCTTGCTCGTTCAACCTCTCGTTCTCTCTCTTTCTCCCCCTCTCTCACTCTCGCTCTGTCTCTCTCTCTCTGTCCCTTACGCCACTCCCCCTCATCTCTTTGCGCTGGGTAAAATCTAAGAAGTTGATCTATTGATGGTGAGTGTATTGGGAGGCAAACTCTGGGAGCTAGTGCCGTTAAGGTAATGGATCCCGGTGCTCTTAGGTCGGTGGAGATACACCCGCTTCACATTCTCACTGGACATGGCTCCTACGAGGAAAACAATAATTTGCCCAATTTCACAGTTCTTTGGAACAGGCTACTGTTTAGGACAAGTCAGTGTCGCCTCTCATTATGTTTCCATTTTCCTCCACTAGAGAGTGAGAGGAACAGCACATACCGGAGAACAAGAATCGGGCATCGACTTTCCCGCTCTCAGGTCCATCTTCAAATATACATTAAAAATATTTGGGCCTCATTATGAGATTGGCGGTAATTTGTCAGTAAATCCACAGAATTAGTGCCAAAATCATTAGCACGACTTGTCAGATTCCGAGTGGTTGTAAGGTGGGGCAAATCCCCCTAGGACTCCACTTGGGTGTTTTGTTATTTACAGTATTTTTGTCAGTGAAGTAGAGGTTTTACCGCCAGCCGTTTGCTGTGGGTAAATCTTTTGCTTCTTCAGCCGCTAGGCAGAGGGGGTTATGAAGGAGAATTCTGCAGGCCGGAGATCAGGCGCCACAGATATACCTGGTAGGGTGAGGAGACAGGAAGCTCCAGAGGAGGCAGTCCAGCGAGGAAGCCGCTAACGAGAGTGACGAAGGGACCCGTGGGCAATTTCCAAGCGCCATTGGAGAAGGGGGACCCCGGGGGGAACGCAAAGCGTTTCCCCCCGGGGAGGTTTTTGGTGCTGCACACAGCCAGCGAGTGGCCGTGGGGGGGCAGTGCGCTTCCCCGGGGTATTTAAGGGTCCAGGGAAGGTTCGGGAGGCAGGCGACGGTTAGACTTGGCGATTGTCAAGTCCTGTTGCCTGCTCCCGAGCCTTCCCTGGTAGTAGATGGGCTTAGAGGTGCGCGAGATAGTGAGGTGAGGTAGGGGAGTGTTAGAGTGGGCGGTTAGGTAGTTTTACTAGTTCAAAAAAAAAAATATATATATATAGTTATTTCGTTTTAACGTATATTAGGGGTGCCATAGATAAGACACCCATTGCGGCTTACCGGAGGGTCCGTATCTTCTGGTGCGTGCCGTTGGTAAGTGCAGGAAGTGGGTGGTTCGAGGGCTCTGGGGCGCCGTGGGTGAGTGGGGCACATCCTTCCTACGGTCGCTTCCCGGCGGGGTGTTTGGGTTGGGAAGCAGTGCGCTGCAGTGCAACGGTGAGGGAGAGGTCAGCGCAGGTTCCCTGTTAACGCAGCGCTAGTTCTGCGCTACCTAGGTCCTCCTGGTGTGTGGCTCGGCCGGCCGTTAAGGGGAGAAGACACGGTGTGTGTTAGTGTACACAGTAGCAGGCTAAGGACAGAGGGGGCGGTGCGGTTCCTTAAAGGGACAGCGCTATTTTTTCATTGATTCCCTGACAGTGAGGTGCATCTCGCGATCCACCAGGGGGCGGTGTGGGAGGTATTGTGCTCAAGTGGATCTCTGTTTAAGTGGATTGTGTGGCTGGTGGGGGCAGGGCTTTACTTGGGCACTGTAGAGCTGGAGTGGGGAGTCTCGGAGGGATCGGGCAGTAAGAGGGGGCAGTATTTGGGGGGCAGGATAAAATAAAAAATAAATTAAAAAAAACAATTTTGATTGAATAAATGCATACATAATTATACTATTTTGGTACATATTACCAGTGGGTTTTTAAGAGGTGTATTTTTATGCTGTTCAAAGTTAGCAGTTTTGGCATTTTGGGTATAGGTCCACGGGTAGGTTTTGGCTTGGGGGCTTAGTTAGCTAGCTTAACTTTCAGGGGGCATATTTTTAGTACACACCCAAATTATTGGTGCACAATGTTGGGCCAGGGAGCTAGTAAGAAGGATCTGGTGGATGCTAGGGCTCTGAGGGAGGACCTGGAAATCATTAGCAGGGCATCTAAGGTCCAATTGGAAGGGGCGGTAGGGGAAGTAACGGGAGAAGGGGAGGTAGGTGGGGGCAGGCCGCAGCGTAGAGCTGCGGCAGATGGGGCTCTCGCGGCAGTGGTGGCTTGTACCCCCGCGGCGGGAAGATGGGGGGTTTGGGAATACAGGGGCAGGAAGATGAGGAGGGAGATAGACAGGAGGGTGTCCGGGGGAGGAATGATTTCGGGGGGGCAGCCAGTGAGGGAGGGAAGGAAGGATAGCCCTATAGAAGCGGGGAGTGCTCAAATGGAGTTGGCTCAAGGGAACTACAGTGGGGCCAGTGAGGGGGCGCAGAAGGGGGTGATAGGGCAGAGGGGAAGAGGGGGTAAATACCTGCAGAAGAGTGCAGGTGGGAGAAGGAGGGTGAGGCCCCAATCAATGGAGGAGGTTTGAGGGGGGTGCGGAACGGCCCCCCTGGGTAGGAGGAGTGAGGGCGGAGGGCGCTGCGCAGCCCCCGCCGGTCAAGTGGAGGTAGAGGGTTTTAGAACGGCCCCTCCTCGGTCAGCGCAAGGAGAGCCTAGAGGGTGCAGCACGGCCCCTAGCGAAGGGGATTCCAGGGTGGAGGACGGAACGCCTCACCCGAGTGAATTGGACCAGGCAGGGGTTTCTGCGGCCCCGCCGAGAAGACGTCAGAGGAGTGGCGGGGCAGACGCCCCGGGCTCGCAAGAGGAAGATCAACTCGACTAGGGCATGAGCTCGCATCCACAATGGTATTTGAGGGGTGATGAAGTTGGATTGGAGGATTATGTGGGGCAATGGGAGGTGGAAGGTTATAGGGCGGTAGGGGAAAGGGGGGAGGAGAGAAGAAGTTTGTGGTGGGATCTTGAAAGGCAGGTGCAGGGTGTTCGGGGGGCAAGAGGTCGGGGGAACTGTTGGCTGGGTGAGTCTGCTGACATGTTTTGTCCCCGCAGTAGGAGCCCTCTAAGAAAAGAGATGAGGAGCATCGGTGTGGACGCCAGACCGCAGACGGCCGGCGTGGAAAGAGGTGAGCGGGAAAGGAAATGGTCATCTGCATGGCAGAGAGGGGTCACAGGAAGGGGGACGGGAAATGAAGGGTCTGGATTGAAAGGGGTAAGGAAAGAAGTTGGTTTACAGGCCATGGGAGCCTTGGGGGTTGAGAAGGGCATTTGCTCAGTGGAGGTCCAAACGGACAAGGTGCTGGAGCCATTGGTGCTCGAGGGGCAAGCTGGGAAAGAAAAGGAGTTGGAAGTGAAAGGCAAGGAGAAAAAACTGCCATACATGGGGATAACAAAACCGTTGGGGGCGCACTTGATGGCAGCGACTAGGGAGAAGATTCAGGCGGGGGAATTTGTAGATGTTTTTAAATTGCTCCATAGGGAAGTGAGAGCCAAGGAAGGGTCTAAAGAAGAAGAGAGGGAACTGGCTTCGCGCCCAAGGGTCCCGGTGACTATTGAGAACTGGACACCGGCATTTATCATTTATGCCAGTGTTTATTGTGAAAAATTCCCAGAGCGTTGTGTGGCCCTGCTTAAATATATGGACGTAATTAGGAAGGCTTTCACGAGTTTTGGGGGCTTTGCCTGGGTAAGGTATGATGAGGAATTCAGAGCGAGAATGGCGGAGGACAGTCAGGCGGTCTGGGGGGAGATAGACATGGATCTTTGGCTGCAATGGATGGCTCCGACGAGGCCTGCCCCGACATTGCACACAGCAAGTGGGCTGCCGGTGCCTTTCCGGCCCTTTCTTGGTCGCCCCGCCCATGAGGGGGCGGGGGAGGAGGCAGAGGGCAGTCCTCAGCAGCATGTTGGGCGTTTAATAAAGACGGCTGCACAAGGACCCTGTGTAGGTTCAGGCACGAGTGTAGCAAGTGTGGAGGAAAACACCCTCTTACTCAGTGTTTCCAACAGGGAGACAGGGGGAGGGGGAGAGGTTCAGGTAGAGGGGTTGTGGGGAAAAGCTTTTACTCCAATTAAAGTGGGGGTGCTGCAAAAATGGTTGCAATTTTATCCGGACAGGGAAGGGGCTAAGATTTTGAGTGAGGGGTTTTGTCAGGGTTTCAGATTGGGGTACCAGGGCCCAAGAGTGCGCCGGTGGGCTGAAAATCTGAAGTCAGCCAAAGAAAATGTTGAGGTTGTAAGACAAAAATTGAGCAAAGAAATAGCATCGGGGAGGATTGTAGGGCCATTTGATGACCTGCCGGGTGACTTAGTTAAATCTCCACTGGGGGTGGTGCCCAAGAAAGCTCTGGGGGAGTTCAGATTAATACACCATTTGTCATGGCCGGAGGGCATGTCAGTCAATGATTCCATTGCCCCGGAAGAATGTGGGGTTGTATATGCAAGTGTTGACCAGGCAGTGGAGCTGGTAAGGAAAGAAGGGCGAGGGGCCTTCATGGCCAAGTGTGACATTAAGGCGGCTTTCAGGTTATTGCCGGTGCACCCGGAGGATTTTTGGTTGTTAGGTTTGCAGTTCGAGGACCGCATATACATAGACAAAGCCTTGCCAGTGGGGTGCGCAATTTCCTGCGCTTTGTTTGAACGGTTCAGCTCCTTCTTACAGTGGGTTTTTTCATTTAACTCGGGTTGGGAAAGTGTGCTGCACTATCTGGATGATTTTCTGTTCATTAGCGGGGCAGAAAGAGAGGGGGAGTGCAAGGAAATGCTAAAGTTGTTTCAGGAGCTGATGGAGGAGTTGGGTGTGCCGTTAGCGGAAGACAAAACGGAAGGGCCGGCAGTGGTGTTGACATTTCTAGGAATTGAACTGGATTCAGTGGCCATGACCTCACGCTTGCCGCATGACAAGGTGAGCAAACTGGTCGTACTGCTGGAGAGAGCGGTAGGGGCCAAGAAAATGATGCTGGTTGAAATGCAGAGATTGGTAGGGCATTTGAATTTTGCATGCAAGGTGGTGTCCCCAGGGCGGACGTTTTGTAGGAACATGGCGAGGGCTATGGCGGGAGCAAAGTGCCTATATCATCGGATAAGAGTATCGGGGGCAGTGAGGGAGGATTGCAGAATTTGGCTGCGCTTTTTGGAGAGTTTCAACGGGGTGTCAATGTGTTTGCAGGGAGACCCGGTGACATGGGAAGTACAGATATTTTCTGATGCAGCAGGAGCAGGAGGTTTCGGAGTATTTTGGGGGGGAAAATGGTGTGCGGAGAAGTGGCCAGCTCTGTGGTTGAAAGAGGGAAGGAGTATAGCATTCCTTGAATTTTTCCCCTTGCTGGTGGCATTGGAGTTGTGGGGGAAGGATTTGCAGAATAGGAAAGTGAATTTCAATGTTGACAATGAATGTGTGGTCCATGTGGTGAACAAGCAGTCAGCAAGGAATCAGAGGGTGGTAAGACTTATGAGAGAGTTTGTTCTGCGCTGCATGGAATGGAATGTGGTGTTTAAGGCAACACATGTGCCAGGGAAGGATAATGGCATCGCTGATGCATTATCTCGTTTTCAATGGCAGAGATTCCGTGGATTGGCTCCAGATGCGGATCAGGAGGGGCAGCAGATTCCGGAGGAGCTGTGGAAAATAGGAGGCTGAGAGCTCTTGCTTTGGTGGAGGGTTCATTGACCGGGGCGTTTAAGGAGTCATACAGGAGGGCCTGGGAGGATTTTATTGGAGGGGGAGCTTGTAGTTGGAAGTGTAGATGGGATGCGGAAGAGCGGAGGAGGTATGATGTCATGAACTTCCTCCTGAGGTGCATGGACAGGGGCTGGTCAAGAGCAACTATAGCAGGGAAGTTAGCCGGGATTGCTTTCTACGGGAAATGGTTCTGGGGTTTTCAGCCGAGTGGGGGGAAATGGCGAGTAGGATGTTGGAAGGATGGGCAAGGGAGAGTAAGAGGGACAAGGATAAGAGGAGGCCGATATCGGCGGAATTGCTGCAGAGGTTGATTAAGGCGGTTGGGGGAGTTTGCTGGTCGGTATGGGAAGGGGAGCTGTTTGCGACTTGTTTTACTTGGTTATTCTTCAGGGCTTTTCGGGTTTCGGAGTTGGTGGGGGGAAAAGGGGGTTTGGGGGATTGCAGTGGGAGGATGTGCAAATTACAGAATTGGGTTTGGACATCAAGATTAATAGGTCTAAAACGGACCAAAAGGGAAAGGGTTCTTGGGTTTTGTTGGGTTAGGGGAGCAAGGACTTATGCCCAGTGCAGGTTGTGGAAGGAGCGGTGTGGGGGTAAGACAGGCTTGGTGTTTAAGCATGAGGATGGGACGCCGGTTTCAGCGGCACAAGTTCTGGGGGTATTGCGGAAGGCTCTGGTAGCAGTAGGAGAAAAGGCAGGGGATTTTGGTACACATTCATTCAGGATGGGCGCAGCATCTGAGGGTAATAGGCTGGGTTTTTTTGAGGATAAGGTGAAAAGTTTGGGGTGTTGGAGGTCCGGGAGATACAAGGGGTATGTCAGGGAGTTTGATAAAGGGGAATTTTGAAGAAAGGTGGCAGAGGACCTGGTTGACAACATCGTTTGGTAGAATGTATTAAGTTGTAGTAATTTTTGTAATTTCTTTTTCAGATGCCCTGCGAAAGGAGGGGGAGTTGGCGTAAGTGTGGATTGTCGGCCATTCAATTGTTAAGTGGGCAGGGAAAGAAGCGGAGAAAAGGGTCCTTGGTAGGCAACTGGGGTGTAGCTATAAGGATGTGGTGGTAAGATGGCACGGGCTAGGGGGTCTGCGCTGGGACCAGTTGCTTCCTATGTTGGCTGGGTTGAGGGAACGCTATGGGGCTCCAGAGGTGTTGATTATTCATGCTGGAGCGAATGACCTGGTAAGGGATACGGGGGTGGCTCTGCTAAGGGAAATGAAAAGGGATTTAGTCTGGGTGCGTGAAATGTGGCCTCAAGCAGCTGTAGTGTGGACTAAGTTGTTGCCGCGGAGAGTGTGGAGGGGTGCGAGAAGTGAGGGGGAGATAGAGCGGGCTAGGAAAGGGATCAACAGAGAGATGGTTAAGTTTTGTGCCTCGGTGGCGGTACAGGTTATGGAACATAAGGAAATAGTGTATGAAGGTTTCATGATCTTTAGAGAGGATGGGGTGCACTTGTCGATTTATGGGAATAATCATTATCTAGCGGACATGGGCTCTTGGCTGGGAGATTGGTTAAAGAGTTGGAGGTAAAGAAAAGTGGTGTGGGGGGTGGGGCAGAAAGACCACCTCGGGGGAGGGTTTTTTTGGTGCCGGGGGCATGGCCCCTTTTGATGTGGGAGGGAGGGAAGCACAATGGGGGAATGACACGGGAAAGGATGGGGTGGTGCTGTTTGCACAAGCGGGCCACCCCGGGGGAACAGGTATTGAGCCTGGAGGGGCATAGCCCCGGGGAGAAAGCGGGATGCCTGGAAAAGGGGAAGGAGACGGTAGGGTCCACGGGACAGTTAGGGAGGAAATGGCTTTATTTAATTATTTAATTGTTGGGGGAAAATGAAAATGTTTAATTAGTTAATTGGATGTTTAAATATTTCTTTAGTTTGTAAGGCCATGGAGCCAGGTAAGCGTTTAATTGTAAGATTTGGCCTGTCACATTAAAGCGACCTTTTCCACTTTTAAATGAGTCTGGGTTTTTGTGCAGTAAGCCAAAAGAGGGGCCCCGGGGGGAATGCAAAGCGTTTCCCCCCGGGGAGGTTTTTGGCGCTGCACACGGCCAGCGAGTGGCCGTGGGGGGCAGAGCGCCTCCCCGGAGTATTTAAGGGTCCAGGGAAGGTTCGGGAGGCAGGCGACGGTTAGACTTGGCGATTGACCCACCCTCCCACCCCTTCATTTTGGTTTAGGTCTGGTGGCTGGATTATAAAAGGGGGGCATTGTATTTTGGTTATGGGGGGGGTTTACGTCCCATGGCAAGTTTTTAGGGTTTTTTTGGTGTATGTTAAGGAGCTATTGGCTGGTAGTTTTGTGTGACAGGTTGGGACATTAGTGAAGTTGTAATGTAAAATTTATGTTGCTGATGTGGCAGGTCAGACTGGCTGCAGGTCATAGGAAGGGGGAGATTGGTGTAGAGGGGAGTCTGAGGGGTATTAAGTGGTTCTGGGCTCCGGGGGCATGGCCCCTTTTAATGTGGGGGGAGGGAAGCACAATGGGGGAATGACACGGGAAAGGATGGGGTGGTGCTGTTTGCACAAGCGGGCCACCCCGGGGGAACGGGTATTGAGCCTGGAGGAGCATGGCCCAGGGGAGAAAGCGGGACGCCTGGAAAAGGGGAAGGAGACGTTAGGGTCCAAGGGACAGTTAGGGAGGAAATGGCTTTATTTAATTTATTTAATTGTTGGGGGAAAATGAAAATGTTTAATTAGTTAATTGATTGTTTAAATATGTCTTTAGTTTGTAAGGCCATGTAGCCAGGTAAGCGTTTAATTGTAAGCTTTGGCCTGTCACATTAAAGCGACCTTTTCCACTTTTAAATGAGTCTGGGTTTTTGTGCAGTAAGCCAACAAGAGACTGAATTGAGAAGCGTGTTGGCCTCGGTTACTCCGCTGTCTGCAGTAGAGTATGATGTGAAAAGCACCCAGTCCTAGAACTTAGACGCCATGTTCCTGGAGCCATTAGAGAAAGGAACCTGGCAAACACAGACTCCTGGCGCTTGGAGGTTAAGTGCTTAGGACCGTTCGAACAAGTGATTGATATCATGTGGGATTGATTGAACTGAATCAGATAGATAACACACAGGGGCTTGAAGCCCAGCTTCTGCCTGGCCCTGTGGAATAGCAGCACTAAGCTGTAGACCGAACAGGGGTGTTGCTAGGTCTCAAAAGATCTGGGGCTAGGCTAATGTCAGGACTGTTGGGACTCGGGGCTAGCTAGCCTTTTGGTTGGAGACCCTGAGCTTCTCTCCATGGCTACAACCAAAAGACCCGGGGCTATAGTCTCTTCAGCCTCGCCCTAGCAACGCCCCTGAGACCGACATTAGCATTCTGAACCACATGGCAACCATTCTCGTTTGACCATTTGTGCTCCCAGAAAAACATGAACGAAAGTCACACTCAAATGCTGTCCCTATCCGAAATGTAAACAGGGATCTGGCAACAGGAAACACATGAACGAAAGACACACTCAAATGCTGTCCCTATCCGAAATGTAAACAGGGAACTGGCAACAGGAAAAACATGAACGAAAGACACACTCAAATGCTGTCCCTATCGGAAATGTAAACAGGGAACTGGCAACAGGAAACACATGAACGAAAGACACACTCAAATGCTGTCCCTATCGGAAATGTAAACAGGGAACTGGCAACAGGAAAAACATGAACGAAAGTCACACTCAAATGCTGTCCCTATCCGAAATGTAAACAGGCAAAAGGAAGTAGCTGAAAAGGCTCAAGACAGTGGCAGCGACTGTATGTACGTAATCATAGCGTATCACGAAAAGCTCGAATTGTGAAATACCGAAGCCCACTTTGCCGCATTTTGCAATTCATTGCAATTCAATGTGTTTTTTTTTTTTTACTTGTCCCCAACTTTTTTTATTTTAGTATGCAGGGGACAACTCTGCAACCCCCAAACCTGAAAATATCGAACTAAGGGAGCGTGGTCCTCCCCCACCCCCCAACCTCCACTCCCCTAATTAGGTATTTTCGGATTTGGTATTTTTTACATATGCCGAATGGGACAAACAATCGAATTCGCCATTTTATATTCGATCTTTTCGTGCAATCCCGCAGCGACTGCTTTACATCACCCGTTCTTCAAGAGAATGGCGGCACAGCATTCTAAGTAGTGTCTCAGTGTTTAAACTAAGTCCAACCTCCAGACACTGTGCTTGGGCCCCTCCACGCACCAAACATCCTCTCTCACAACCACAACCTCTGGGAGAGCACATGGGCCATTTAAAGGGCCACAGTGACCTCCCTATGGTACTGGCTAGCTGCCAAATAAATGTGTCTGGGGTGAAGGGTTAGGGGACAGGGACAGAGGGGAGAGTAAACATTGAAACAAGTGGGCATCAGATAGTCTGGGAGATTCAGAAATTAGAGAAGCAGGCGGGACAAGGAGAGACTTCAAAGAACCGAAGAAACCCCTTTGTAAAAACGGGATCACCACAAAATATCGCGGCCGAAAATCACCTGGATGAAAATCACGAATTTCGAAATGCACATTTCTACACATGTATATGTGGGGGGTGGGCTAGGGTAGTAAATATTGTAAGGGGGATAGTGGGAGGCTGCAGGGGAGATCTAACCCGCATATAAGTGCATTGAAATGTGCGGGGGGGGGTAGAGATTTTAGGCCGCAGGATTTTTTTTTCGAAAATATCACCTAGATCCGTAAAAACAGAAAACGGAAGGCAGAATGCACATCGATGTGGCTACTGTTAAGGGCCCCTTTATATCAGAAGGGATACAATACCCCCCAACTGTATATTTAATAGGTAGCCGGTCATTTCAGAGTATGAAGGTACTAGTGTCGTGTGCCTCTCTCTGGTAATGGAGCCTGTACTTGCACGGAGCATGCAATAGCCTTGTAGTGCACAGTGAGGGGAACTTTATCTTGAGCATAGAGTTGCATAGCATCATATAGAGACATCTCTTTCTACTGTGGTTCCTACATTGTTCTTTATCTGGAGCATAGAGTTGCATAGCATCATATAGAGACATCTCTTTCTTCTGTGGTTCCTACATTGTTCTTTATCTTGAGCATAGAGTTGCATAGCATCATATAGAGACATCTCTTTCTTCTGTGGTTCCTACATTGTTCTTTATCTTGAGCATAGAGTTGCATAGCATCATATAGAGACATCTCTTTCTTCTGTGGTTCCTACATTGTTCTTTATCTTGAGCATAGAGTTGCATAGCATCATATAGAGACATCTCTTTCTTCTGTGGTTCCTACATTGTTCTTTATCTTGAGCATAGAGTTGCATAGCATCATATAGAGACATCTCTTTCTTCTGTGGTTCCTACATTGTTCTTTATCTTGAGCATAGAGTTGCATAGCATCATATAGAGACATCTCTTTCTACTATGGTTCCTACATTGTTCTTTATCTTGAGCATAGAGTTGCATAGCATCATATAGAGACATCTCTTTCTTCGATGGTTCCTACATTGTTCTTTATCTTGAGCATAGAGTTGCATAGCATCATATAGAGACATCTCTTTCTTCGATGGGTCCTACATTGTTCTTTATCTTGAGCATAGAGTCGCAAAGCATCATATAGAGACATCTCTTTCTTCTGTGGTTCCTACATTGTTCTTTATCTTGAGCATAGAGTTGCATAGCATCATATAGAGACATCTCTTTCTTCTGTGGTTCCTACATTGTTCTTTATCTTGAGCATAGAGTTGCATAGCATCATATAGAGACATCTCTTTCTTCGATGGGTCCTACATTGTTCTTTATCTTGAGCATAGAGTTGCAAAGCATCATATAGAGACATCTCTTTCTTCTGTGGTTCCTACATTGTTCTTTATCTTGAGCATAGAGTTGCATAGCATCATATAGAGACATCTCTTTCTTCGATGGGTCCTACATTGTTCTTTATCTTGAGCATAGAGTTGCATAGCATCATATAGAGACATCTCTTTCTTCTGTGGTTCCTACATTGTTCTTTATCTTGAGCATAGAGTTGCATAGCATCATATAGAGACATCTCTTTCTTCGGTGGTTCCTACATTGTTCTTTATCTTGAGCATAGAGTTGCATAGCATCATATAGAGACATCTCTTTCTTCTGTGGTTCCTACATTGTTCTTTATCTTGAGCATAGAGTTGCAAAGCATCATATAGAGACATCTCTTTCTTCTGTGGTTCCTACATTGTTCTTTATCTTGAGCATAGAGTTGCATAGCATCATATAGAGACATCTCTTTCTTCGATGGTTCCTACATTGTTCTTTATCTTGAGCATAGAGTTGCATAGCATCATATAGAGACATCTCTTTCTTCGATGGGTCCTACATTGTTCTTTATCTTGAGCATAGAGTTGCATAGCATCACATAGAGACATCTCTTTCTTCTGTGGTTCCTACATTGTTCTTTATCTTGAGCATAGAGTTGCATAGCATCATATAGAGACATCTCTTTCTTCTGTGGTTCCTACATTGTGAGTTGCACAGCATCATATAGAGACATCTCTTTCTTCTGTGGTTCCTACATTGTTCTTTATCTTGAGCATAGAGTTGCATAGCATCATATAGAGACATCTCTTTCTTCGATGGGTCCTACATTGTTCTTTATCTTGAGCATAGAGTTGCAAAGCATCATATAGAGACATCTCTTTCTTCTGTGGTTCCTACATTGTTCTTTATCTTGAGCATAGAGTTGCATAGCATCATATAGAGACATCTCTTTCTTCGATGGTTCCTACATTGTTCTTTATCTTGAGCATAGAGTTGCATAGCATCATATAGAGACATCTCTTTCTTCGATGGGTCCTACATTGTTCTTTATCTTGAGCATAGAGTTGCATAGCATCACATAGAGACATCTCTTTCTTCGATGGGTCCTACATTGTTCTTTATCTTGAGCATAGAGTTGCATAGCATCACATAGAGACATCTCTTTCTTCTGTGGTTCCTACATTGTTCTTTATCTTGAGCATAGAGTTGCATAGCATCATATAGAGACATCTCCTTCTTCTGTGGTTCCTACATTGTGAGTTGCACAGCATCATATAGAGACATCTCTTTCTTCTGTGGTTCCTACATTGTTCTTTATCTTGAGCATAGAGTTGCATAGCATCATATAGAGACATCTCTTTCTTCGATGGGTCCTACATTGTTCTTTATCTTGAGCATAGAGTTGCAAAGCATCATATAGAGACATCTCTTTCTTCTGTGGTTCCTACATTGTTCTTTATCTTGAGCATAGAGTTGCATAGCATCATATAGAGACATCTCTTTCTTCGATGGGTCCTACATTGTTCTTTATCTTGAGCATAGAGTTGCATAGCATCATATAGAGACATCTCTTTCTTCGATGGGTCCTACATTGTTCTTTATCTTGAGCATAGAGTTGCATAGCATCATATAGAGACATCTCTTTCTTCGGTGGTTCCTACATTGTTCTTTATCTGGAGCATAGAGTTTCATAGCATCACATAGAGACATCTCTTTCTTCTGTGGTTCCTACATTGTTCTTTATCTTGAGCATAGAGTTGCATAGCATCATATAGAGACATCTCTTTCTTCTGTGGTTCCTACATTGTTCTTTATCTTGAGCATAGAGTTGCATAGCATCATATAGAGACATCTCTTTCTACTATGGTTCCTACATTGTTCTTTATCTTGAGCATAGAGTTGCATAGCATCATATAGAGACATCTCTTTCTTCTATGGTTCCTACATTGTTCTTTATCTTGAGCATAGAGTTGCATAGCATCATATAGAGACATCTCTTTCTTCTGTGGTTCCTACATTGTTCTTTATCTTGAGCATAGAGTTGCATAGCATCATATAGAGACATCTCTTTCTTCTGTGGTTCCTACATTGTTCTTTATCTTGAGCATAGAGTTGCATAGCATCATATAGAGACATCTCTTTCTTCGATGGGTCCTACATTGTTCTTTATCTTGAGCATAGAGTTGCAAAGCATCATATAGAGACATCTCTTTCTTCGGTGGTTCCTACATTGTTCTTTATCTTGAGCATAGAGTTGCATAGCATCATATAGAGACATCTCTTTCTTCTGTGGTTCCTACATTGTTCTTTATCTTGAGCATAGAGTTGCATAGCATCATATAGAGACATCTCTTTCTTCTGTGGTTCCTACATTGTTCTTTATCTTGAGCATAGAGTTGCATAGCATCATATAGAGACATCTCTTTTACTGTGGTTCCTAAATTGTTCTTTATCTTGAGCATAGAGTTGCATAGCATCATATAGAGACATCTCTTTCTACTATGGTTCCTAAATTGCTCTTTTAATCATTTTTGCAAATCAACATGTAATTGCCAGTTTTCCCAGTCCTGCAAACACTGCAGCAGTGCCTTTATTAACATAAAGAACCAGCATTAATCCAGAGAGAAGAGATATAATAATTGAAAGTGTGACTCCGGGCCCTCTGTCGCCAGATCTCCTCCTCTGCGAATCATTCCTGGCATGTTGATCTATGAGAAGGGGCTGCACTTGCTTCAGCCCCCCCTCGCAACCCGCGCCAGACTGATCATCATATTTATGAGAATTAAAAAATATTATAGGTTTTAGGTTAAATCCCACGCATCAATCAACCAAGCGGCGATAAGATAGCGCAGAGGGGTCGCGCCGCACATTCATAATCATATCAACATTGTCAACGGAAATAAAAATGCAATTTAATGTAATTCAACACAGACTTTTTTTAGTGCTAGAGTAATCCATCTTATATGTCGCTCTATTTTTTTTATTATAAGAGCGTTTTGAGGAGAGCGGATAACTTAAGCAGCTTTGAAGAATCACCCACAAACTTTCCACAAATACATTCTTTTACCTGAGTTTGCTCTTGGGACATTGTTAACAGAACGGTTAACGGGAGAGGGCGGTGATGTTAAAGGACGGGGACCCAAACGTTATGTTTCTCTTCCAAAACATCTTCCTTCTCGGGCTCTCCGCTCATCCACCTCCAACTCTTTAAGGGTGAGACGCTCCTCCAAGCATAGAGTTGGGGGCGGCAGATCTATCTCCTTGACTGGGGTCTCCCTCTGGAATAGCCTCCCTGTCTCTCTCAAACTTGAGCAGAACCACCTCCGGTTTCGGAAGCAGCTCAAGACCTTAATTTTCGCTTCTGCTTTCTCTCTTCCTCTCCACTGCTGATTCACCGACTGCTCCGTGCAGTGGTCACCTGGTCAACCTCCGAAATTGAGCCCAGGCTCCTGCATGTCCAGTTGCCCTTGCACTTCCTCCGGGCTCCCCAGCACTAAAGGGTCAGTATCTGCAACTCTACTGGCTCTTCTCTCTGCACTTATGAGCCACCCGCTGGCTGCATTTGTGAGTTAACTGTACTTCGCCCTTCCCCTACCCCCTGGAACTTCTCCCCTTCCATCTTCCCATGGGCGTAAGAGATGGGGGGACAAATCCCCCCCACAATTTTAAATGGGGGGGATATAATGGAATTGATCCACCCCAGAATTTGTGTCTCTGCAGCGTGTAAAATACGAAGTCATATCATCTTGCAAAAGTTTAAGTACAAGTTAACTTCAGATTGTCACTGCAGCAGCGAGCAAAAACAAGAACGTCTGCTGCTCGCTACCCTGCGCCTGCACATTTGGAACTTGACCAGGCCAGGGAACAAACTGCACGTGCCCCTGCGCAGTGCACTGCTGCGCAGCCTCAACCTTCGTTTTTTCCAGAATA
The DNA here is from genome assembly GCF_040938575.1 of Ambystoma mexicanum. NCBI lineage: Eukaryota > Metazoa > Chordata > Amphibia > Caudata > Ambystomatidae > Ambystoma > Ambystoma mexicanum. The sequence goes on along the minus strand of NC_090938.1, from coordinate 105,056,576 downwards.
AGGAGAAGCCAGACAGAGACGCATGCTCCAGTGACTGACTGACAGCATGTGTTTATATCGAGGGAGACAAAGTGAGGCTCAGAGTCTGACTGCGACTCTCGACCTCCACCTGAGACCTCAGCTTGGCTTACCGTAAGGTAAGTCAAGTGGCTCGATCTCCCAGGTGCAGGACGGCATGGGGAGGATTTATTAGAGGGAATCTGAATGTGCCAACGTCAGATATACATTTTATAAACATGCGCAGCATGTTGCAAACTGATCATCGGATCCTGGACTCTTAATGTTTCATGATGAAACATTAAGAGGCCAGGATTCCCTAATCAGTTCCCTAATCAATATGCAACGCGCCGCACGTGTTTAGAAACTGTATATCTGACGTTGGCACACTTTTATGAATTGAAAAACCTGAGGCCCTCAGGTTTTTCAATTCATGAAAGTGGGCCACTGCCAACGTCAGATGTACAGTTTACTGTGAGCTGTTTAATGAGAGCCGTGTAAAGTGTGGGCTGCCTCTGTCTGTAATTAACCAGCGTCATTGAGGCACTTGCTTCTTTGCAGCTGTGGTCCTGAGGCCCTCCTGGTTCTCTTTGAGCTGAGGCACAGATGGGGAGTGGAGGGTAAGCGTTGTATAGTCTAAGAACTCTCTCACATGTGAGCAGTGGCAATGAGAGCTGGGTAAAGTGTTTGCTGCCTCTGAATTTGCACTCTGGCAAAGGCTGGGGCGAGGGGGTGGCTCACGGATCACAAAAAAACACTGTTATTAGGTAACCACAGTCTGATGGTATCAGTGACGGTAGAGACCACGGATTTGGCTTTCATGAACGCGTTATATTCCCATCTAGTCTTTCCACTTCTAGACGTAGGGGCCTACTCTGTCCTCCTCCCCACCTCTGAACATGAGCAAGCAACCGAGCTCGACATCTACCCAGGTAGCAACGGTGCATTTTAGAGGACATTTTACAGGATTTATAGGTTGCTTTCAGATATCTCAGTAACGGTCACCTAACATGCTGTGCTACCTTGCAGCTTATTGCTTTGGGGACCGTTACTCAACGTTCAAATAAGTGTACATTGCAGCTACGTTTTTCTTCCTTCTGTGGCAAAATCGAGACATTTGGGATGCATTTTTCCACTGCTGTGGTTGTCAACATTTCTTGCATTAGCCAGGACATTCGAACCTTTGGGACCCTAGGAGGGCGGCCAACGGGGGCTGAGATGAATACAGTAAAGGCCAAGCTTGGGTATAGAACGTGAGTGCATCTTTCCGATGCTAGTGCCGCACTCCCGTGTGTTGGTGGGAGTGTCCCACACAGCTACCTTCTTAGCAGTTGCTTTGCTAGATACATTGGGCCTCATTCCGAGGTTGGAGGTACCCCTTTACTGCATACCGGGTCCGGGTTCCCTGAATGGGGAATTACCGGGCTATTTCAACCTTGGAGGGCCCGGTAACTCCTCATTCAAGGAACCCGGACCCGGTACTTTCCCATTCCCATTTGAGTCCCTATAGGGTTCAAATTAGCATGCTGTTATTAGCATGCTAGTCCTTTAGCGGCTCCCACAAAGGGTGCCCGGAAAAACTAGCCGCCCTTAGCGGGGCCCGCTAAAGGACCTCGTAATGTGGTGGTAAGGGGTTAACGGCACCGATACCATTACCGGCGCGGTTAACCCCTTACCGCCAACCTCGGAATGAGGCCCATTATGTTCCTGCCCCTTTCCGAGTGGGTCCAGTTTCTGGACTACTTTTAGGTCGTTACGGAAGGAAGGCTCCATTTACTTTGTGTCAGTCAGCCGGGAATGTAAAGTATTTCATAATGTTGGTGTTGCTCTGAGGAGCAGAGACAAGGTACAAGCCCCTATTATTTGGCTGATTTGGGGAAGGTGCTAGGATTAAGTGAGGTCAGCTCAGGATGTATTCAATGGGTCCTTCTGCTAGGACCATCTGACTGCACCCCCACACGAACCACAGATAGCACAAGCCTCCCAAGTCAGGCCGCTGCTGACAAACTTTTTGAAGAAGCAGGATAGGGCTTTTATAATTGTGTATGCCCAGAGAACACTGGTGGACAAGTGGCACCCGGTCATCTGGCCGCCCCATGGGATAATACTGCTAATTTTACCAGACATATTGCTTTGGAGTCTATTTTGAGGTGCCAGGGTCCATACTCTGTTGATACTGTTATATGCCAGGGCCCTGGCTCGTAAAAGGCAGTTATTAAGAACAGTGTTGGGATGTAGTTTCCAGAATAAAACTGAAAGGCCCTGAGTCAGTTTGGCATGGAGCTAACTAAAATATGCATGTACCAAGGACACTGCTTTCCAATTCTTAGCTTTCATTTGATTAGGTAATGCATTCGGGGAGTTGTAGTTGACATCAATTCAACTGACTGGATTAAAATACTAGATGAAAATGGGGTTTAAACGCCGAATTTAAGACTAATGCATTGTACCATTGGTGACATGGAGTAATCTGGTAACTCTAATGATGGCCATGAGGCATAGTTGCCAACATGATCCAATCTGATCTGTAGGAGCTTATCCAGTCCTGGATTTTTCTTTGAATTCTGGGACTTGCAGTTTGAGTTTTATAACGGGAAAAGCAGAACTACAAGTACCAGAATGCAAAGAAAAAACCAAGACTGGATAAGCACCCACAGGTTGCAAGGGATCATGTTGGGAACTATGACAAGGGACTTAGCTGCCTTTAGCCATTAATTGGGAGTTTGGGGGGGCAGTGGGGCAGTGATACAGGCTCATTATCAGAAAATAGGGCATCTTTCCAAGGGGTTGTGTTGCTCACCAGTGTAGTGTTCACCCACTTCCAGTTAGAAGCCTGCCCATCAGGTAAAGGACTGTTATTCTCTGGATGCACAATCAACACCAGCAGACTTACTTTCATGTTTGTGCACGCATTACTGGATATAGCATTAGCAAAGGGTAATGCCAGACATGCACAGCTCCACGAACAATGCACTGTGACCACAGAGAGCCACTGCAGCCACACACAGCCGATTACATCTGACTCATTGTGGGAACCCAGAGTGAGTGCCACCGATTCATCTTCCTGGTATGCCAATAGTCTTGACTTTACACAGATAAAATGATCATATCATTCTCAATGTGGCACAAACACTTTTTTACAATTTGTAAAGTTCAGCATCCAATTCTCTGTATTAAGAGAGTGTCAGGGTCTGCAACCTGTGGATCCATAGATATTTTGGACTATAACTCCCATGATTCCTCGCCTTTGACTATTCTGGCTAGGGCTGATGAGAGTTGTGAACCAAAACAACATGAGAGAGAAAGGTTGCAGACACCTGGTTTAAACATTATTTTTCCAGCTTATGACAAAGCATGTAAAATATATTCAGCATTCGCAGACATTTTACTCTGCCTTGAACTCAGTAGTGTGCTGGAGTTATCAATGAGCAAGAAACCAAACCTTTATTCTCAGTAAAATCTCATATTTCTCTGATCTAAAGGCAGTATTCATTTCCCTGAGACTGTATAGAATCCGATTCTGCCCCAACCAGACTCTACTTTCATTCACCATGCCCTTTGCATCTCTAGCTTGAACTCATTGCTCCTTCTCTACTGCTTACATGCTCCATCTCTCTGCCACAGATCCTGCTACCCATCACTACCCCCCTCCTTCCCAAATGGTCACATGACATCCTTTCGTTATATTTTGCGACTCCAGTCTCTTGCTTAGCGTCTGTGCACTCTCCTCTTTCTCCTCTGTTTCTCCATTTTACATTCCTTATCTCCTTCTCTTAGTTTTTTCATTGTATCTCCACAGTTCCTAAAGTCTCCCCACCTATCTTCTCATGCCTGTATTTTCTTGGCTTTCCTTTCGGTCTATTGTTGTTATTTTTTCTGCGGGTATTTGCTCCCTCCCCTTTTTTGCGCTAAAACTCCATACGTGCCTTTAATGTCTTCAGATACCCTTCATTGTGGAGGGTGTGGGCATCCACGTCCGCGAGGCACCCGCTGATAATGCATTGTGGGACAGGCCTGTTTTATAAAGGGTGAGTGCATGTAACGACCAATAATCAAAGCAAATAAAAAATATTGAAAATATCAACTAGACATGTTTTAGTATTCAATTTTTATGATGTTGGCATAACTCCCAGGTTGGTCCGAGGGCCGGAATGAGTTTGCAGACTCTTGGAAGGCCCAACACCTTCCCCCAAAAGAAACGTAGACCCAGTAAGACAGCAAGTTCAAACTGCAGTTTATTACAACAAAACCAGCAGGGATCAGTACGAGGATAGAAGAAATCCAAGGACCACTCAACTTCTCCTGGCTCGCAGGCCAGTTTTGTCCTAAAGTTGCATCATAGTGATGTCACAACCCGGGCCCCTCTCCAGAAAACCTATCGAACCACTGGATTGGGTATTGAGTAATAGTCCACCTATAGTAGACACTATACATGTTAATCTACTGGCTCCTGCATGTCAGGTGGCTTGGCTGGTCCATCCCCAAATTGCTATCTCTAACAATGTTGCACTATGAGGGTCTTACCACTGGTTCTTGCCCATTGCTAAGCACTCCTAGGAGCCTGAACTTTGATTGGCTAGAGCTGATCTCCCCAGGCCTGGGATCCACAAAGGTTCTCAGCTCTTGGTGTACTTTCTCAGGGTAATAAGAACGACTATGTGTCTGCATTGTAACTTTTGTGTGCCACCTTAGACTATGAGAGTGCTTGTTCATCTCGTGCAACACTTGTCTCATGTTGTAGCATCTTTGTTGCAAGCTTCTGTCTGGCGGCGTGGGATCAACTCCCTTTCCCAGCACTGGTTTCTGTCCATTGTCTGAGTCGGCCGAGTCACGTGACCGGAGACCATGATTTGGATGTCAGCAGCTCTGAATTATGAACAATTATTCGCATTTATTGTAGCTCATGTTACTGTCGTTCAGGGAAAGGAATGTCACTCGTATCTGGTGGCCTTGGCTGCTCATCTCGTCTCACACGCTTGCTCTTGTCCAGCCTCAATTCAACTCAGCTCAGCTCTTGTTGCGGGGCTTGTGGTCTTCTGTACTTTTCCTAGACCATCATGCGGTTCCTACAGTGTTCATGCTATTCTATGTTCTCCATATGCTAGTCACACTTGGCTCTGTCAGGTCCCATAGGTGCTCCTGCAGCTGCTTAGGGTTATTTGCATATATGCATCTGCAAGCTTTATTCAGGATCTCTTCCTTCTTGCGGTTTCTATGTTGCTGTGTTAAGCTAATGACAAAATAATAAAAGCAATGACAGTATGTTTATGTATCTGTCCTCTAACTATAGATCTGTATGTTCGAGTTCTTCATCTATTTGAGTGTGTGTTTATGTCCCGATGTGCGGATGGCACGTGTGCTTCATGCCTAACGCTGCTAGGTCGCGGTGTCTCTAATGACTTCAGTACCGTGGCTTCTTGGTGCTTTAATCGAGGTCTCTTTAGTTGCAGCCTGGGGCTCATCATCCACTCTGGGGTATATTTGTACCACACCTGGACTATAGGGCTGTCTGAGGGGGTACCTTTCAACATACTTATTCATCATTGGAGCACTAGGAATTGGTCCAAAATAGTATGGGCGTTTACAGTATCTCCTGGCCTTCCTCCGTGTCATGTACCTTATGGGAGGCGGAAGAGGGGCGAATCTCCCCATCCCTCTTCAAAAGCTTTAAAGTAGTGCTCGTTCACAGGCACATAGAGAACTGTGCCCTGAAATGACTATTAGTTAATATACCTGCACATGTAGTGTGTGCTGTGGGCCTTTAGAAACATGCACCTAATTTCATCACACAACCTTTTTCCTTGCACGTGGATTGCTGCCCAATCTGTATGAGCTGAGTTGAAAAATGTGGCAAACCAATTAAGATGCTGCATCTGAATGGATCTTTCTCTGGTTCCTTTATTCCGTTCCGTTTGGTGAATTCCAGGGTGTATTTGCGCAAATGTAGTGCACATGGGAGAGCGATATTTCCACCTAAGGTGAAGATGCAAAAATGACCTGGACTTTTGCATGCGAGGAAAAGATATGCATGCACCAGCGCCTGTTTGGAAAAGCCACAAAGCATAGTGTTATGTTATGTTGACTTATATCGCACACCACTACCACCCAGGGGCAGTCTCCAGGCACTCACTTGGCTTTGCAAGAAAGAGGACGTGATTGGTTAGTGAGGGTAGAGGGATATGATGTCCCGAACCAGCAGACGAGCATGGCTATTCTTCACAATTCTATTTTAATGTGACCAATGGCTAATCCTTACAATTTCAATGTGATGCATGGCTATTCTTCACAATCCTATCCAAATAAAACGCATTGCTAATCTTCCCAATATGTCTATATGTCTGTTGTAACACATTGCCTGTCCCAAAAATACATTTGTGCGCAACACATTTTGTTTCCCGCAAAATACATAAAAACTCTGCATGACGTCTACCCGCTAGTATGAATGTAGGTGCATCACATTTCCTCCCACAAGTCAGTACAATGGCTAACATCTACTAATCTTTACGGAAACCTAATTATATATACTAACTGGGAACTAGGAAACTGGATTAAGATGCGCATTGCCTTGGGTGGAACTTGCCTATGTCATTTTTTTTAAAGGGATCTAACCCGTTAATGGAAGCGGATATTCTCTGCAAAAGCTAAAATAATAGGGGCAGTTCAAAGAATAAAAGGTAACACAACTATTACTCACCATACACTGTAAGAAGGTATTATGAGACTATGGACAAAGCATTAACTAACTGAGCCTTTTATGCCCTGCTCTTGACCCTTCCTGTCCCTCCCAATCCCCCACCTATTTTTGTCTGTCATCTTAATTTGCATTATTGTTTTGCTTTTTGATTTATCATCCATATGAATTGGATATGTGACTTGTTTCTTTGTTCTATATTCATTCTTTTGCTAATGTACAATATGTGATCTAACATAATGGGCCTCATTACAGGTCGGGCGGTCCGGAATTAACAGTGGCGGTAAACCCGCCGCCACTGTTCATTCCGGACCGCCTGATCCCGAGTCCTGCAGGCAGGAGGTGATCTTCCCGCCAAGTCTGACCTGGCGGGTTGAACACCTCCTGCCTGCAGGCAGACGTGGAAACACCAGCACCATCACGAGATGGTGCCGGTGTTTCCACTTCCCCATTCCCATTGAGTCCTATGAGACTCATTGGGAATGGGGATTTACACCATTCCGCCTCCGGGATTCCCAGGACACCAGGGTCGTAATGCCCTGGTATTTCCCTGGTATTTCCGGGAGTCACGGAGGCGGAATGGTAATACGAGTCCGGCGGTAACCAGGCGGTTTTACCGCCGCGGTTACCGCCAGACTCGTAATGTGGCCCCATGTCTTTTTGTTATTTTTGGCACTTAATTACTGTATATTCACTATAACCAGCCCTGATTTGAGAAAGGTCTATTAAGGGACCGAAACACGTGTCATCACAAAGGGCACCTCAATGCATTAAATAATATTTTCTTAAAACCGGGTGCAGTCTCATTCTCGGTCTTTTTTCCTTTTCTTGAATACATTCTGAGTGTCTTTTCTTCTTGGCTTTACCACTTACCGTTTGTGACGCGACTTTACAGAAAAACCTTGGAAAGTAAACACTTGTCTATTTTGACAATATATTACATAATTGAAGTGAAACTAAAACGTCGCCATGTTAGACCTGACCGACCTAGCCAAGAATCCTTAAACTTCCCTTGGTGATTTGTTAGATTCTTAGTCATGCCAATCTCAAACTCTCTATCGACAGTAATTACATCCGCTGTCTCAAAATAGAATTCACAATCTGTTAATATATCCTGAGGGCTAGCAACTCTCCCAGGATATGGGTACCATGGTAATTAACAAACGCTGTCTCTGATTCATGAGTGCACAATCTATGTGAGTATTTGCCGACGGTTATTGAGGCATCACGGGTGTATCAATCACATTTCTATATTTCATCTCTCTGCTAAGTTAATGGCATAGTAGGGAATAATACATTATGCATACAACTTAGAGTCAATGTATTTTAAGGGGAATGTCCTATCCATGGGTCTACAGGTCTAGACAATCACAGCAAATATAGCTCTAGTAAAGAGAAGTGGTAGAGTCACTCTTGCATAAGTTGATATGTAGAGTTTTTAAAGGAATGAGCCCAAATAGAAATCTTCATTTAGACCATGGGGACTAACTGCGTCCAGTCTGTGAATCAAATTGAGTTCTCTCTGAGCTATTCTTTTAGCAAAGTCTCCTCCTCTTGGTAATGAATGTACAACTTCTAAAATAGCCCATCTCAGTTGTGAAATATTATGACCATTTTCTTTAAAATGTCTAAATACCAGTGTTTTTTCATTGCTGGTCCTAATGTTTGATTTACGTTCCGTCCAGCGGTCCTTTGCTTTTTGGATTGTTTTACCAACGTAATATTTCCCACAGGGGCATCTTAGGGCATAAATTACATTCTTGCTGTCACATGTTGCATAGTCCTTGAGAAATATTTTTTTGCCGTTGTTAGGATGGCGGATGTATTCTCCTTTGAATATATTTGTACAGTGCTGGAAGTGCAAGCAAGGGTAAGTTCCTGGTTTTTGTTTTCTTAGAGCTGTTTGTTCTGTAGTTTTTCTTTTCTCAGCTTTAACCAGACTGTCCTTGAAGTTCTTGCCCCTTTTGTAAGCCAGCATCGGTGGTTCCGGGAACAATTTGTTTAGATTAGGGTCAGATTTTATCAGATTCCAGTTTTGGGTGATGATCCTCTTGATTTGATAACTTTGGCTGGAAAATTTCAAAGTGTGGATTAATCTGGTAGTTGGTATTTTGGATTTCTCTTCCAAGAGGTCTGGTCTTGCTAGGACCTCTTTGTTTTGCTTTTGGTAAGAACTCTTAGATGTCCCATTCTAGGCCCAGTGTGCTTGGGCAGATAGGAAGTGGGGGGAGGCGTTATTCATTCCCCTGCCCTTTTTCTGCATGAATGGAACCAGTACTCACTGAGGGGCTGGCTGTCCTGATTGGACTGCCACCCACCCCTTTCTGTAAACTGCAGAGAGAGATTGCAGAGCAGTCTGTGCTGAAACTGAATAAAAGGTGAGGTTCCTGAGGTCAAAAGCAAGTCAACCACTGGAAACTGAAGTAACTGAAGGAGAAGACCACCAGAGTCGCCTGCAGACCCTTTGCAACACCGTGAAGCGACCATTGCACTCCTGACCCCGTTTTCTGTGCGACAGAGGAACTCCAATGAGGATGACTCCTTCCCTTTGACTGGTGGGAACAATCAGTCCTAAAACAAACTCCAATATGAGCCATCCCCTGAGGCGCTGTGCCTCTCCAGAGCTGCAGAACCCCAATACCAGGAGACCTCCGACCCAACTGAAGTGCCTCATCTTTGAAATGCCGAATCCTCCATGTCTTTGCTTAGCTCCAGGTGAACCTCCAGAGACACTATCTGACTCATCCAAGTCCCCTCAGCAGAGGGCTGGACTCCAGGAATCGAAGAGGATTGACTGGGCGACTCATGCCCTTTGTGGTGCTGAATAAAAGGTGCCAAAACCCCCGACTGACCAGAAGAGCTGAAGAAATCTGTGCCAGAGGTCCTCCCTCGAGACTGCTGCTGTGAGAGCCTGTCCATTGTCCTCCCTTTTGTCACCAGACCAAGGAATCCGGAGGTCTGGTCCAGCACTGCCACAATGAGGAGAATCCAGCCAGAAACATTTCTTCAAACCTAAGGTACTGTGGAGAAAAATGAATTGCTTACATTAATCCAACAATACGCACCAAAGTGTTGGAGTGCACATAGAGATATCCAGGGCACCCCCTCTCTTACCTCCTACCCAAGCTGCTGCTTGTGTCCCTTTAGCGAGTCCTTTAACATGGTCTCCGGCATCTTAAAGACTAGAGACTAGCAAAGTATCCACAGGAATTTTTTTATTCTGCTGCTTTACAAGACTTTCAGCCTCTCCAAACTACCTTTCAGCTAGGGGTTGAATTGTGGACTTTAAAACCCCTGCTATGCGAAGAAACTGCCTCAATAACCTTAATCTCTGTCAGTTTTTACCTAACCAACTGTTTTCCTTCCAGAAAGACTTTGGGCCTCATTACAAGTGTGGCGGTCCAGAAATAAAGGTACCGGTCACACTGCACCGGCACCCTTTTCTGGACTGCCTCACTTGAGTTGGGGTGCCAGAAAAACAGTTACCGCAAACAAGACCCATGGTGCCACCGTTGGGGCAGCACCACAACTGCGACACTGGCACCCCGGTCGTATGGGCACATTCCGACTACTGCCAAGACGGAAGCGTAAAAATGTCAGTGCCAGCATGATCACTGCGCCGGAAACACCGGCATCACGTATCAGGCGGGAAGCAGTCTCAGGAGTGCAGCAACAGGCCACATGTGTGCATGATCAGCCTACCTGCAGAGCATTAGCACTGAGAATGCTCATAAGCACCACACCCACACATCCATGATGGCAGCTGCAGTAGCAGGTATGGAGCTGGGGGGCCTGCATGCAGGGCTCCAATATGAGGAGGATTTGGAAGAGGCAGAGAGGCAGAGGAGGTGGCAGAGGCACAGGAGGAGAAGGAGGAGGGGGATGATGGCCGTGTCCATGAACAATGGCCACCGGGTAGCACCTGCAGGCAGCCACCCATACCCTGCATAAGGGCCAAACCCTGGAACCTGAGTGCAGCACAGATCCACATCCTGTATTGGCTGGACAGGGAGACCATTACACACATTGTTGATTTGATCCATGATGACATCAGCAGCCTAATCAACATCGGGACAGCAATAACCCCCTTGCTCAAGGTAGTATTGGTGCTGCATTTCTTGGTCACTGGCACCTTTCAACACACCATAGGAGAGCTGCACGGGTTATCCCAACCCTGTTTCTCCAGCGTGGTATTCCAGATCCTGGATGCATTTCTGCGGCACGTGTCAGACCAAATAGCCCTTCCCAAAACACTTGCCCAGGTGAATGCCACCAAAGTGAGGTTCCACGCCCTGGCAGGCATGCCCAACATCTTTGGTGCGTTGGACTGCACACATGTGGAGCTGCTGGCCAGACATGCAAATGAGGTGGTCTTCCGCAAATGCAAACTGTACCACTTCCTGAATGTGCAGGTTGTGTGCGATGCAGACCTCCTCATCACCCAGTGCTACACACTTTTCCTTGGTGCACACACGATTCCATGGTGCTGCGGAACTCCACGCTCCCAGAGTTCATGGCATGGCACAGAGGAGAGCTGGCTGTTGGGTGAATCAAAGTACCACAGCAAGTGCACTGTGGAAAGTGGGGTCGGGGGGGGGGGTGTGTTGGGTTGTCCACTGTCAACAGTACATGTGCGTAATGTAATGTCATGCACACAGATAGCATGCTTGATCGGGAGGGCATGTGAAACGTTAAGGCATCCTGCACTTATATTTTATAACTTACTCTAATTCATGTAAGTTTTCTCTTAGTTTCATACTTTTTTTGGTTAAAGGGCATGTAACGATCTGCCCGTTCTTCGCCCCCAACAGAGGTGCCAATGTATTCACTGATAAAATCATGCAAAAACACCTGCAGTTCCTAAGAAAACGTTTAAAGCATTTATCCATTTTGAGCGGGAGGGCATGTCTGGCACATGGTGCATGGGCAAATGGAGCACACCCCATCACAATTTGTGCACAGACAGGCACAGCACATGCACTACAGGTACCAGAATGCATTTCACCCATGCCACCCACCCCAGCATCTGCACACTGTGCACCTCCCCCACCACCTGCGCCACCGCCATGTCAGACTAATGTAACCCTGCCCCAAAGCACTGCACCCCACAGCATGTAGCCAGATCACCTGCCTGTCACAAGTGCACATACCCATATGCATGTGAAATGAAGCATAACAAAAAAAAATGTTTTAACACGGATGAACAAATGGGTAAGATGACCATTGTACGGCATGCAAACGGAACCAGAACTGACGTGGCAATAGACAAGGTAGAAGCTGGTGTTGCCATAGGGGCATTGGTCAAGGTGGATTTGAAATGGTGAGGGAAATTTGAACGGAAACCACCCCCCCCCTTGCATCATGATTAAGGTTTTGGTGCATGGCATATATTAACTGCCATTTCCGTCTGCATTCACCCTCATGTATTTCTAGGCCTTACATTCTGCATTCATCCACCTTTATTTCTGGGCCTTACATTCTGCATTCATCCAGCTTTATTTCTGGGCCTTACATTCTGCTTTCACCCACATGTATTTCTGGGCCTTACATTCTGCATTCATCCACATGTATTTCTGGGCCTTACATTCTGCATTCACCCACATGTATTTCTGGGCCTTACATTCTGCATTCACCCACATGCATTTCTGGGCCTTACATTCTGCATTCACCCACATGTATTTCTGGGCCTTACATTCTGCATTCACCCACATGTATTTCTGGGCCTTACATTCTGCATTCACCCACATGTATTTCTAGGCCTTACATTCTGCATTCATCCACCTTTATTTCTGGGCCTTACTTTCTGCATTCACCCACATGTATTTCTGGGCCTTACATTCTGCATTCACCCACATGTATTTCTGGGCCTTACATTCTGCATTCACCCACATGTATTTCTGGGCCTTACATTCTGCATTCATCCACATGTATTTCTGGGCCTTACATTCTGCATTCACCCACATGTATTTCTGGGCCTTACATTCTGCATTCACCCACATGTATTTCTGGGCCTTACATTCTGCATTCACGGGGCCTTACATTCTGCATTCACCCACATGTATTTCTGGGCCTTACATTCTGCATTCACCCACATGTATTTCTGGGCCTTACATTCTGCATTCACCCACATGTATTTCTGGCCCTTTCATTCTGTATTCATCCACATTTCTCTGGTGTCATATAACAAGATAATTCACAAACAGTATTCATCTGCTTTCATTGCAAATAAAAAATCCAAGGAATTAAAGCATGCATGTAGGCAAAAAGGAAAGAAATCATAGCTTCATTCATTCCATAGCAACACACGATAGCTCCTGTGACCCCTGCTGCCTTACGATATATGCTGTCAGAGAATGTACGACCTTCACTACAATTTCCATACAACTATTGCACTATCCATGTTGCCAAACTGCAATAGGATTGGCCTGTGATGTATGAGTGACATCATAGAGAACCAGACAGAGACCTGTTTCACCCTTATTTTCCATTTACATAAATAAATACAGACTGTAAGCAGGTTGATTTCCGTCTGCATGAATGTGTGCAAATAAGTAAAAACAGGAAACTGGAAGCCTTAATGATAATGCACCGGATACTAGGGTCATCTGTGCCATTGCCTACGTCTTGTGCCAATCCCACGTGACACAGACCAACATACAGACTTGGCTTCCATGACACTACCACCACAATTACTTCACCCCCCTTGTGCACCTCTGATGCAGGTGATGCAGGATACCCCTTGATCCCATGGCTGATGACCCCCATCATGCAACCACAAGACAAGCACGAGCATGCCCACAACCGTGCATACATCCGAACACAGTGCACCATAGAATGAACTTTTGGGCAGCTGAAGGCAAGGGTCCGCTGCCTGAGTAGGTCTGGGTATGCACTAATGTACAGCCCCGTGAAGGTGGGCAAGACAGGTCCGGCCTGTGCCATGTTACATAACATGTGCATCAGGCACAGCATTCACCTTCCCCCAGACGTGGACATGCACCCAGGATGCAATTGCATTGCCGCATCGCAGGGATGCCATGGATGGGCGTGATGCACGCTATGAACTTTTGAGCACAGCACACATGCACATGGCCTAGGCCATCAACCACAATCTACACTGTACACCAAATGAATCACACACTCACATGAAAAATGAATGTCCACTCATGATTTCTAGGCAACACCCAGTGTATTGATATTTATGATTAGAAATACCAGTTTGACCAACACCCCCTCCCCAACTATCCCTCCGCACAATCCCTCCCCAACTACCCCCCACACCGCTCCCCAACTATCCCCCCATGCCCCCTCCCCAACTATCCCTCTCCACACTCCCTCCCCAACTATCCCTAACCACACCCTCTCCCCAACTTGAGTCACTTTGTCCAGGATGTCTCAGCCCAAGACACACCCATGGCACATGTTAGTCCTTGGCCAATTTACAGACACGCTTGCCACCTGGGCTGTCCTTGGGTGGTGTGCTTGACAGGTGCATCGGCCTCCGCCTTGGGCTGCCACTGAGAGAACAGGTGGACATGGAGCTTGTGGATGGTGTGTGTGAAGTGTCAGTGGCCTGTCCTCCCAGGGCCGCCTGCAGGGACATTGCCATCGACTCTGCCATAGCCGACATGATGCCATTGCCCTTGCGGCCCCTCCTGGCCATGAGGATAATAGCAGACGTAGCACATCCAAGGGCGTGTGTCATGAGCCACCCAGTGGCCTACACGCTCTCATGCATCAGCTGGGGCTCAGTGCGCAGCAGGGCTGCCTCCCCACACATCAGGTGGGACTCCTCAATGTGATGCTGAACCAGGGCAGTTAATCCCTCCTGCTGTTTCTCAATGCAGTGCAGACGGCCGTCCATGTCCCTGACACTGGGGAATGGGGATGTGGGGGGCAGGTGAGGTTCATGGGGCTGAATTCAGGCCGCTGATAGATGGTATGGTCAGTGGTGTCCCCTGTGGTGTCTCCTGCATTGTCAGCAGCCTCCTCTGCACTAGAGTCATGGACATGTGTATGTGGCTGCTGTCAGAGGGGTAGTGGCTTTCCTCCTGCTGTAGCACAGGAAGGCAATTGCACCACCACGGGTGCTGGCAGGGTGGAGGGGGGAGCAGGCGTAGCCACCTCAGGTGCTGGCAGGGTGAAGGGGGCAGCAGGCGTAGCCACCACAGGTGCTAGCAGGGTGGGTGGAGGGGGCAGCAGGTGTAGCCACTTCAGGTGTGACCAGGGTTAGAGGGGTAGTTGTGACAATCACAGTGGTTGCTGCCGTATCCTTGGTAGTGGATTGGTCCACCGTTGGTGTCTGGTGCCCCCTTGAGGAGCCTGGTTGCACTGCGTCGCTATCAGCTGAGGTGCCTTAGGGGGGATGAAAGGCATGATGTTAGGGATCCGTGTGGGTTCAAGATACACTGATACATGCAATGTGTCGGTTCTGAGGTGTGCATGCTGTAGAGGGGACATGCCGTTGAACATGGCATGGTGCACACATGCTTTGGTTGTGCTGACTCAGATGCAGGTTGTGGGATATTGGTACATATTACACTGCTCTACTGGGATTTGGTGGGAGGAGAGGGGGGTTGGATGGGGCAAGGCTGGGCCTGATGGATGTCCCAGGTGCAGGGCCAGTATGTTTGGCAGGGACATGGGGCACATGTGTCATTGCCATTGTATGGGAGGGGGGACATGTGTGGGTGGAGCTGAGGGACAACATTGTTGTGTCTTGGTGCCAGTGGTGGCACACCAGGCACACATGCAGTACGTTGTGGCACAGTGCTGTGTGTCTGTGTGGGGGAAGATGCCTCTACACTTGGCAGTACAGGATGTCTGTGCAGTTCTCAACATACAATACAGGCATGGGTCATTGTGAGGGGGCCAGGGTGTATGACCACCACAGTACCCTGGGTGTTGATTCAGGTCTGGGTGTGTGCCTGCACGCTGTATTCTGGGGGATAGGGACGGAGCATTTCTCATCTCAGTGATGTGGTTGTACAGTGGTGGGGGTAGGTTGGCCTAGGGGGGTTGTTCAGTAGATTGGGGCTAGGTGTACTCATCGGCCTCGTGAGGTTTCCCGGCTCTGGCCTCCGCAATGTCAACCTCTTCTATCAACTCCATGTGCAGCACACTGCTGCACTTCTCCTCCCAGGGCAGGAGCCTAATTGGTGAGGAGGGTCCACCAGCTGTGGCCATGCTTTGTCTGTGATGTGCTGACAGGAGGTTCTGGACCCTCAGGTGGAGGTCATTCCACCACTTGTGGCAATCCCTGACTGTGCCTGGGGTTGTACCCACTTCTGAGACCTTGTGTGCCACTTCCTCCCATATGGACTTTTTCCGCTGTTGTGTTTGACTGTGCATGCACGACAATGGTCTCAGCAAGCATGTTCAGCTCTACCTCAGAGAAGCGCAGCTTGCGTTCCCGGGTCTCACGGATGCGAGTTGACATGGCACACTATGGATTTTTGCAGTTAGGAAGGGTGGATGGCAACCGGATGCTGCAGTTTGCAATGGATTGTGTTTTTATGATGTCCGCCGAACTGTTTCTGTGTTCTGGCCATCACTTAATTCCCGGTCACGGTAATTCCACTGCCGCTGTTTCTGGTACTGCTGTTTCCGGTGCCGTGTGCACTGGCATTGTGATGCTGGATTTGGGGGCACCAGCGGCGACGATGCAATCCTTTTTGGCCACTTTTCATGGAGTCACTGTGATTGGTGCCACAGTTTACGGCATGCTGGAATGCCCGTGCACCACAACCCGTGATTGTCCATTATTTCTGGCATCACGGGTTGCCGGAAACGATGGGACCGGCATCCTGCGTGAGTAACTACAAACTAAGCAGCGTCCTTCGAAAAATATCTACAAGTATTTCTATGTGTTTTGGTTAATTGTACTAAGTATTTTAAAACATATTATGTAAATATTATAAATATATATTTTAACATACATGTATCTGTGTTTCTTTGAATTGCATTACTAACTGGGTTCTGTGTATTACTTACAGCTCACATCTTCCTCTCATGAGCCTGACTGCTCTGCCACTCTACCAAGGTTCCTTAAGTAGTACAGACTCATACTAAATGTTGGGGATCTACAAACCACTGGGGTCATTTTATGAAGACTTACTTCCCCCACAGTCTTTAGAAAAACTCCCCTAACACCTTTTCACTGCAATCCCTTTATAAATGTCAAAGATACACATAGACGACGCCCACATCACAGAAGCAACCCGATTGAGCTGAACCCAATTAAAAATCCCGTTTTCTACCAACAGATGGCACTCTAGTCATTTAGAATTGGAATTTTGTAAATGTTGAACCGCCAGCTTCTGTACTGCATTAAAAGATGACTTCTAAAAACAAGCCAAACATGTTCAGGGTACCTGGAAGGGACTCAAGTGGTCCGTTGACCGCATTAAAAAGATCATCTTGACCGTATTTTGTATGCGCAGCTATGCAATGAAAAATACACCTGGTTCACTTCTTAATTTATTTGAAATGCATACGCGTCCCACGTTGTGCTGTTTTTAGACACATGATTTCATGTTGAACAAATGATGGTTTCATTTAAGCCCCTGAGAGGCCTTTGAGATTTCTGGCTTAATTGGAACAACAATGGGTGTGGGGTGGGGTGGGGTGGGGGGTTGTCGGTAGATTGAGAAAGGTAGGGGGCAGGGAGAGAGGGTGAGACAGGGAGAAAGAGAGTGAGACAGAGAGAAAGAAATCGACAGATCTAAACATAGAGCCATAGAGAGCAAGGGTAAGAGTGAGAGAGACAGAAAAGAGACAAAGAGAGAGAGGGGGCGAGTGAGACAGAGAAAAAGAGAGAGATCGAGAAATAGATAGAGAGCAAGGTTATTAGTAAGAGACACAAAGAGAGGGAGAAAGTGAGAAGGGAAAGAACGAAAGAGAGAGGGAGCGAGAGAGAAGGAGTGGAGAGAGAGACAGAGAGCCTCAGAGAGAGGCCAAGCAACAGGGAGATACAAAATGAAAGAGAAAGAGAAAAAAGTTAGAAACAGAGTCAGAGAGAGAAGAGGAAGTAAGAGATATAGAAATGATGAGAGGGAGAGAAGAGAGAGTGAGACCGAGACAGAGATACAGCACAAAAGAAAGAGAGAGAGAGTAATACAGAGAGGGAGGGAGAGAAAAAGATAGAATCAGAGACAGAGAGAGAAAGAAATAATGATAGAGAGAAAGAAAGAGACAGATAAAGAGGGAGAGAGACAGAGATAGGAGAGAGAGGCAGGGAGATACAGAGAGACACGCATAGAGAGATGCAGAGATATACAGAGAGAGAGATACACATAAAGAGAAAGAAAGAAACAAAGAAAGAGGGTGCGAAAGAGAGAGAGAGAGAAAAAAAGAGACAGAAAGAGAGAGAGAGGTAGAAAGGTAGAAATGGAGGGCGAGGTGAGAGAGAAAGAGAGAGAGAACGGGAGAGAGTTAGAGAGAAAGAGAGAATCAGAGGCTAAGAGTGGGGAGGCAGAGAGGGAGAGAAAGCGAGGGGGAGATAGAGAGATGTAAATAAGCAATGAAAGGAAAAAAGATAGAACCAGAGAAAGATAGAGCGAGAGATAACAGAGAGATAACCAGAGATAGACAGAGAGAAATACAGGTTCACAGAGAGACAGAGAGACAGATGCAGAGCGAGGGAGAGAAAGAAAGAGAGAGGGACAGAGAAAGAGACAGATACAGACAGAGAGAGAGATAGAGACAGATACAGAGAGAGATAGAGATAGAGAAAGATACAGATAGATACAGAGAGAGGGAAAGAGAGAGAGAGAGAGAGAGAGAGAGAGGGTGAGAGAAACAGAGAGAGAAATAGAGATACAGAGATTGACAGAGAAAGATACAGATGCGCA
Source organism: Ambystoma mexicanum (assembly GCF_040938575.1). Lineage (NCBI taxonomy): Eukaryota > Metazoa > Chordata > Amphibia > Caudata > Ambystomatidae > Ambystoma > Ambystoma mexicanum. The sequence continues at coordinate 105,038,036 of NC_090938.1, read as the reverse complement.
GAGAGACAGAGAGACAAAGAGATACAAAGCGAGAGAGAGGGAAAAAGAGAGAGAGACAGAGAATGTAGGAGGGAAAGATAGAGATACAGAGATAGAGAGAGAAAGAGATAGAGACAGATACAGAGAGAGAGGGAGAGATACAGAAACAAACCAATGCAGAGAGCGAGAGGGAGAGAGAGATGGAGAGATGAAACACCTTTGAGAGGAGGCAAACTGAAAAGAGCCTCTTTGAGAGAAACTTACTGCCTGCTCGGATGCTGAGGCTGGGTTCCCAGAGCCAACTGAAGTGAGCAGCAGAGAAGAACCCTCTGCATGACCAGGGCCTATGGAAGGGGCCACATAAGAAACCACTGCATGCTGGGACAATGAGCCTTTTATTTCCCAAGGCATATGGAAGGGGACACATAAGAATCCACTGCATGCTGGGACATTGAGCCTTGGTTCCCAAGGCCTATGGAAGGGGCCATATAATAATCCACTGCATACTGGGACATTGAACCTTGGCTTCCAAGGCATATGGAAGGGGGCGCATAAGAAACACCTGCATGCTGGGACATTGAGCCTTGGTTCCCAGAGCCAATGTAAAGAAGCAGACAATAAGACACCACTGCATGCTGGGACATTAAGGCTAGGCTCCCAGGGCCAATCCAATGAAGCAGACATTAAGAAACCACTGCATGCTGGGACATTAAGGCTAGGCTCCCAGAGCCAATGTAAAGAAGCAGACAATAAGAAACCACTGCATGCTGGGACATTACGGCTAGGCTCCCAGAGCCAATGTAAGGAAGCAGACAATAAGAAACCACTGCATGCTGGGACATTAAGGCTAGGCTCCCAGAGCCAATGCAAAGAAGTGGACAATAAGACACCATTGCATGCTGGGACATTAAGGCTAGGCTCCCAGAGCCAATGCAATGAGGCGGACAATAAGAAACCACCTCATGCTGAAACATTAAGGCTAGGCTCCCAGAGCCAATGCAATGAGGCGGACAATAAGAAACCACTGCATTCTGAGACATTAAGGCTGGGCTCCAAGAACCAATGTAAAGAAGCATACAATAAGACACCACTGCATGCTGGGACATTAAGGCTGGTCTCCCAGAGCCAATGTAATTAAGCAGATAATAAGAAACCACTGCATGCTGGGTCATTAAGGCTAAGCTCCCAGAGCCAATGCAATGAAAAAGACAACAAGACACCACTGCATGCTGGGACATTAAGGCTGGGCTCCCAGAGCCAATGTAAAGTAGTAGGCAATAAAAAACCACTGCATGCTGGGACATTAAGGCTAGACTCCCAGAGCCAATATACAGAAGCAGACAATAAGAAACCACTGCATGCTGGGACATTAAGCCTAGGCTATGTAAGGAACTCATGGTGGCAACAGTAAAGACAGACACAAATGATCACAGTTCAAGGGGGTTTGTTGAACAGTGAATGCAGGTTGGAAAGACGCCTAAGGTAAACCTAAATCTAAGATGGGGCAAGCCTCGGCCATCAAATGAAAAATAAGGCAGTCCTGGTGGCGTTGTGTCAAAATAAAAGGACCTATACTTAAGACAAACCACTTGCCAATTCCTTGCAACTAAGTATAGAAAGAGTGTGGGATAGGGTTTCAATAAAGAAAAGAAGTGTTCCAAATAATAAGTCAGGATCTAATCGCCACGGGTTTCCCTTCCCCACGTTTCCAGCACTGGACAAGGTGAGACCTTGGAGCACAGCACACACTCAAGCTTTCTCAGTACGAGCCAGCCGTTCTGTTCCAGCTATCAGGCTCTCCAATGGTAAAGTCTCATTGCATCATAAAGTCTCTTGCCTTTGAGGCCTGATGTAGCCAACAAACAAAAAGTTATTTTCCACAGTTCACGTTGGACGATGGCTTCACCCCTGGGCCCCCCTCTTCTGGGTGCCGACCCCTCATGTACTGTATTCAACCAATCAATTGAAAAGTTCCTTTATCAATGAACTTTGGGTGATGGCTTTCACCCCTTGACCTTCCTCGACCTGGCTCGGACCCACTTGACAAGGGGGACAATTCACTTCCCTATGTCATCCAGTACCTCTTAATTTCATGAGTCTTAATGTCCTTATAAACAGTATTTCAGGCTTCCCTCTTCCGGGTTAACTTTCGCCAACTTCTACAAACAGTTCCCTGTACTTCGGGACATTGGACTTCGCCCATTTTTGTTAGCATCCCTCCGTCGGGTTCACTCTTGCCAACCTTTTACCATACATTGTCTGTTTGGGACTTCAGACATCATCCCATCTCATTAGCATTCCTCCACCGGGTTCACTTCTTGCCAACTTTAACACACTGTTCATACACTCATTTCACCAAGCAGGATTCATTTCCCTTTGCTTCATAATCATCTGTCGGTCAAAGACTTTCGACGGTACAGAGGATTTTACAAGCCCACTGTATGACCATTTTGACCTCTTTTCGCCTCTTCCCAAGAGTTTCTGGTTCCGGTAGTTTCGACCATAGGGTAATTGGCCAGAGTTTCCTGCTTGACCACCCACATGATTCCGGCCTCCTCTGTTTATGGTTTTCCCCCTCTTTCCTCAGTCGTATCTTTAATTCTTTCAAAGTTCAAATTAGCATTGGCTACTTTTCATTGAACACAGTTCGGTTTCTTAACGATTCTCCCCTCGACTCACCAGCTGTGATGAACAGCTTGCCTTTCTTTATCCTTGGAGTCAAGGTTGGTACCACAGAGACCAGCGTCCTTACCCGGCTTGGTTATCAGCGGAGGAGGGGCTTGCGTGCCGTAAACATCTGATTCAACACATGCTGGCTATTGTTTGCGGTCTTATGTTTTCTTCTGTTGAGAGTTCACGGGCTGTGGTCTGAAAGGGCAAGGTTGCTTCTCTCCTTGTCACCCTCTCGGTCTGCGCTGTCTTTCTCCTCCTCCTCAACTGTCGTGCTGAGTTAACTCTCATGTCGTGCGATCTGCCTTGCTCAACCTGTGCTTTCGAGCTCCACCTTTAATGCCTGTGGGGAAGGGAAAGGGCTGCCAGATGTGTGTGATTCTGGTCAATTGTCTGACCCTTGTATTGGGACATGTTGGGTAAACGGCTATGGTGTTAGTCTGGTGTCTTCTGTGTTGTGCAAGAGTGTTTGTGTTGTGAAAGGGTGTGGGGAGGAGTGTTTTGGAATATCCTGCGTGGCAGGATGGGGAAAAGCTGTTGACAGAAGGGGATACTGCTTGTCACCCATCGCTGTCCCACTCCAACTCTCCAAGGACCCCTCATCCAGGTGATCCTCCCTCACTGGTCCACCCTCTGGAACTGCATCCAATAGCGATGGCCATGTCCTGGCCACCTGGATGACACCCGGGGACTAGCTAGGGAGACACCTTCAGGTTTCTCACAGATCCCAAAGCCAATGTAAAGAAGCAGACAATAAGAAATCACTGTATGCTGGGACATTAAGGCTAGGCTCACAGAGTTAATTTAAAGAAGCAGACAATTAGACACCACTGCATGCTCTGAATTAAGGCTAGGCTCCCAGAGCCAATGTAAAGAAGCAGACAATAAGAAACAACTGCATGCTGGGATATTAAGGCTAGGCTCCCAGAGTCAATGTAAAGAAGCAGACAATAAGAAACCACACTATGCCCGGAATTAAGGCTAGGCACCCAGAGCCAATTTAAAGAAGCACACAATAAACCATTGCATGCTGCGACATTAAGGGTAGGATCCCAGAGCCAATGCACTGAAGCAGACTATAAGAAACCGCTGCATGCTGGGAAATTAAGGCTAGGCTCCCAGAGCCAATGCAATGAAGCAGACAATAAGACACCACTGCATGCTGGGACATTAAGGCTGGTCTCCCAGAGCCAATGTAAAGGGGCCACATAATAATCCACTGCATGCTGGGACATTGAGCCTTGGTTCCCAAGGCTATGAAAGGGGACACATAATAAGAAACCACTGCATGCTGGGACATTGAGCCTTGGCTTTCAAGGTCTATGGAAGGGGCCACCTAATAATCCGCTGTCATGATGCCTACCCCCGGGCATCCGGATCAAGCCCATCAGCCCTGGGAGCAGGCATCCAGGTATTTATTAAAACCCCAGCAGCCCCGGCTGGGGGCTGTCTGGGTTCAGTCCTGGCGCCTTAGGCGCCAGGCTCATAATAGAAATCAGTCCTGGCGCCATAGGCGCCAGGCTCATAGTCTTTACTTACCTCATGCAGACCATGCTGCAAATGAATCCAAGCCAAAGTGAGGCCTGGATGGGACTATTTTACTACAGGGAATATTTTTTACTCGGGTGTGGTTCTAGGGACTTCTTACCTGGAACTATTTTGGACGCTATTTAAACCACGCCCGAACAGCAGCACATGCTTCGTGTTATTCTGCATCCAGCAGCGTAACGCTCACCGTGCCTGCAGTCAGCATCCAGTCTTCAGCCACGCCCGTCTCGAATCTAGAGCTCCTAGCAATAGAAGAAAGAAGAAGGAAAGGTTAGAAAACAGATATTATTTCAATCCTTACCTGAATTCCGGATCCATCACGTCTTCGAACTTGAAAAGGACATTATTCTACATGCGTCGCATCGCCAGCTGCAGCGCCGCGCCATACTCACCAGTCCTCACAGCATTTTTCGATCCGGCGCAGCCTCCGTCATTTTCTCCGCCGAATTCCACCATCTAGGGGACAAAAGAAACATAAGGTGAGCCGAGAGAGCCAACAAATCCAACCTCTCCACCATAGACTTACCTGATTAACAACTGGAGGCATTATTCTGGAACAAACCCTAACTTCTTACGCCGCACCTGTAAGGAGAGAGAAACCAGCAATTTAAACACATGCATCTTTTGCCGGACATTGTTGGGTAATACAGACTCTTACCTCAACACCATCAGCTGCCACAAGACAATCTTCCCTTGGACCCAGCTGCAACACAAGAAAGGAATGTACAAGAGTGAACATCGGACATATTGAACTCTTTGAACTTCATACTTACGGTTTCTCATCTGAAACCTCAGAGTCAATATTCATCCGGAACTCTTCCAATGCCCTCAAACCAGTGAAGTAACTGGTATTTACGCGCCCCTGCATTCCACGCAGGATGGAGAGCTCATCATTTACAAACATAAGGTGAGTTTACAGAAAGTGAATATCGGTGGCGATTAGTGGGGAGAACAGTGGGGTGCCATTACTAAAATCCACGTGTGGCTGAATCCCTTTCTCCACTTGCAGGTGAATATTTCTACGGGTCAAGCAGACGAGATTAGGCGGTCCAGTCCAGTCTGTCATCTCTGCACTACGCTTCACGTTGGAGGAGGTCGCAGCTGTACGGGTCCGATCGATGCCCCTGTTGGAGCCAGGTGAGTGTAACATCCACTGAATCCTGGGACATTGAACCTTGGCTTCCAAGGCATATGGAAGGGGACACATAAGAAACCACTGCATGCTGGAACATTGAGCCTTAGTTCCCAAGGCCTATGGAAGAGGGCGCGTAATAAGAAACCACTGCATGCTGGAACATTGAGCCTTGGTTCCCAAGTCCTATGGAAGGGGGCGCATAATAAACCACTGCATGCTGGGACATTGAGCCTTGGCTTTCAAGGCCTATGGAAGGGGCCACATAAAAACCATGGCATGCTGGGACATTGCGCCTTTACTTCCAAGGCCTATGGAAGGGGCCACATAAGAAACCACTGCATGCTGGGACATTGAGCCTTGGCTCCCAAGGCCTATTGAAGGGGGCGCATAATGAGCAACCACTGCATCCTGGGACATTAAGGCTAGGCTCCCAGAGCCAATGTAAAGAAGCAGACAATAAGAAATCACTGCATGCTGGGACATTAAGGCTAGGCTCCCAGAACCAATGTAAAGAAGCGGACATTAAGAAACCACGGCATGCTGGGACGCTAAAGTTGGGCTCCCACAGCCAATGTAAAGAAGCAGACAATAAGAAACCACTGCATGCTGGGACATTAGGGCTGGGCCCCCAGAGCCAATGTAAAGAAGCAGACAATAAGAAAACACTTTATCCTGAGACATTAAGGCTAGGCTCCCTGAGTCAATGTATAGAAGCAGACAATAAGACACCACTGCATGCTCGGACATTAAGGCTAGGCTCCCAGAGCCAATGCAATGAAGCAGGCAATAAGAAGCCACTGCATGCTGGGACATTAAGGCTGGGCTCCCAGAGCCAATGTAATGAAGCAGACAATAAGAAACCACTACATGCTGGGACATTAAGGCTAGGCTCCCAGAGCCAATGCAATGAAGCAGGCAATAAGAAACCACTGCATGCTGGGACATTAAGGCTGGGCTCCCAGAGCCAACAATGTAAAGAAGCAGACAATAAAAAACCACTGCATGCTGGGACATTAAGGCTAGGCTCCCAGAGCCAATGTAAAGAAGCAGACAATAAGACACCACTCCCTCACTGGTCCACCCTCAGGAACTGGACCCAATAGCGATGGCCATGTCCTGGCCACCTGGATGAGAGATCCCCGGGGACTAGCTAGGGAGACACCTTCAGGTTTCTCACAGATCCCAAGCCAATGTAAAGAAGCAGACAACAAGAAATCACTGTATGCTGGGACATTAAGGCAAGGCTCACAGAGTTAATTTAAAGAAGCAGACAATAAGACACCACTGCATGCTGGGACATTGCACCTTGATTCCCAAGCCTGTGGAAGGGTCCACATAATAATCCACTGCATGCTGGGACATTGAACCCTCGTTCCCAAGGGCTATGGAAGGGGGCGCATAATGAGCAACCACTGCAAGCTGGGACATTAAGGCTAGGCTCCCAGAGCCAATGCAAAGAAACAGACACTAAGATATCACTGCATGCTGGGACATTAAGGCTGGGCTCTCAGAGCAAATGTAAAGAAGCAGACAATAAGAAACCACTGCATGCTGGGACATTAAGGCTACGCTCCCAGAGCCAATGCAATGAAGCAGACAATAAGACACCACTGCATGCTGGGACATTAAGGCTAGGCTCCCAGAGCCAATGCAATGAAGCAGACAATAAGAAACCACTGCATGCTGGGATATTAAGGCTAGGCTCTCAGAGCGAATGTAAAGAAGCAGACAATAAGAAACCACTGCATGCTGGGACATTAAGGCTAGGCTCCCAGAACCAATGTAAAGAAGCGGACATTAAGAAACCATGGCATGCTGGGACGCTAAAGTTGGGCTCCCACAGCCAATGTAAAGAAGCAGACAATAAGAAACCACTGCATGCTGGGATATTAAGGCTGGGCCCCCAGAGCCAATGTAAAGAAGCAGACAATAAGAAAACACTGCATGCTGGGACATTAAGGCTAGGCTCCCAGAGCCAATGCAATGAGGCGAACAATAAGAAACCACTGCATGCTGAGACATTAAGGCTAGGCTCCCAGAGCCAATGCAATGAAGCAGACAATAAGACACCACTGCATGCTCGGAATTAAGGTTAGGCTCCCAGAACCAATGTAAAGAATCAGACAATAAACCACTGCATGCTGGGACATTAAGGCAAGGCTCCCAGAGCCAATGCAATGAAGCAGACTATAAGAAACCACTGCCTGCTGGGAAATTAAGGCTAGGCTCCCAGAGCCAATGCAATGAAGCAGACAATAAGACACCACTGCATGCTGGGAAATTAAGGCTGGTCTCCCAGAGCCAATGCAATGAAGCAAACAATAAGACACCACTGAATGCTGGGACATAAAGGCTGGTCTCCCAGAGCCAATGTAAAGGGGCCACATAATAATCCACTGCATGCTGGGACATTGAGCCTTGGTTCCCAAGGCCTATGGAAGGGGACACATAATAAGAAACCACTGCATGCTGGGACTTTGAGCCTTGGCTTTCAAGGCCTATGGAAAGGGCACCCTAATAATCCACTGCATGCTGGGACTTTGAGCCTTGGCTACCAAGGCCTATGGAAGGGGCCACATAATAATCCACTGCATGCTGGGACATTGAGCCTTTACTTCCAAGGCCTATGTAAGGGGCCATATACGAAACCACTGCATGCTGGGACATTGAGCCTTGGTTCCCAAGGCCTAAGGAAGGGGGCGCATAATAAGAAACCACTGCATGCTGGGACATTGAGCTTTGGTTCCCAAGGCTTATGGAAGGGTGCACATAAGAAACCACTGCATGCTGGGACATTGAACCCTGGTTTCCAAGTACTATGGAAGGGGGCGCATAATGAGCAACCACTGCATGCTGGGGAATTAAGGCTAGGCTCCCAGAACCAATGTAAAGAAGCAGACAATAAGAAACCACTGCATGCTGGGACATTAAGGCTAGGCTCCCAGAGCCAATGCAATGAAGCGAACAATAAGAAACCACTGCATGCTGGGACATTAAGGCTAGGGGCCCAGAGCCAATGTAATGAAGCAGACAACAAGAAACCACTGCATCGTGGGATATTAAGGCTGGGCTCCCAGAGCCAATGCAAAGAAGCGGACAATAAGAAACCACTGCATGCTGAGACATTAAGGCTTGGCTCCAAGAACCCATGTAAAGAAGCAGACAATAAGACACCACTACATGCTGTGACATTAAGGCTTGGCTCCAAGAACCAATGTAAAGAAGCAGACATTAAGAAACCACGGCATCCTGGGACGCTAAAGTTGGGCTCCCAGAGCTAATGTAAAGAAGCAGACAATAAGAAACCACTGCATGCTGGGACATTAAGGCCTGGCTCCCAGAGCCAATGTAAAGAAGCAGATAATAAGAAACCACTGCATGCTGGGACATTAAGGCTGGGCTCCCAGAGCCAATGTAAAGAAGCAGACATTAAGAAACCACGGCATCCTGGGACGCTAAAGTTGGGCTCCCAGAGCTAATGTAAAGAAGCAGACAATAAGAAACCACTGCATGCTGGGACATTAAGGTTAGGCTCCCAGAGCCAATGCAATGAAGCAGACAATAAGAAACCACTGCATGCTGGGATATTAAGGCTAGGTTCCCAGAGCGAATGTAAAGAAGCAGACAATAAGAAACCACTGCATGCTGAGACATTAAGGCTAGGCTCCCAGAGCCAATGTAAAGAAGCGGACATTAAGAAACCGCGGCATGCTGGGACGCTAAAGTTGGGCTCCCAGAGCCAATGTAAAGAAGCAGCCAATAAGAAACCACTGCATGCTGGGACATTAAGGCGGGGCTCCCAGAGCCAATGTAAAGAAGCAGACAATAAGAAAACACTGCATGCTGGGACATTAAGGCTAGGCTCCCAGAGCCAATGCAATGAGGCGGACAATAAGAAACCACTGCATGCTGACTCATTAAGGCTGGGCTCCAAGAACCAATGTAAAGAAGCAGACAATAAACCACTGCATGCTGGGACATTAAGGCAAGGCTCCCAGAGCCAATGCAATGAAGCAGACTATAAGAAACCACTGCATGCTGGGAAATTAAGGCTAGGCTCCCAGAGCCAATGCAATGAAGCAGACAATAAGACACCACTGCATGCTGGGAAATTAAGCCTGGTCTCCCAGAGCCAATGCAATGAAGCAAACAATAAGACACCACTGAATGCTGGGACATTAAGGCTGGTCTCGCAGAGCCAATGTAAAGGGGCCACATAATAATCCACTGCATGCTGGGACATTGAGCCTTGGTTCCCAAGGCCTATGGAAGGGGGCACATAATAAGAAACCACTGCATGTTGGGACATTGAGCCTTGGTTTTCAAGGCCTATGGAAGGGGCACCCTAATAATCCACTGCATGCTGGGACTTTGAGCCTTTACTTCCAAGGCCTATGTAAGGGGCCATATACGAAACCACTGCATGCTGGGACATTGAGCCTTGGTTCCCAAGGCCTATGGAAGGGGATGCATAACAAGAAACCAATGCATGCTGGGACATTGAGCTTTGGTTCCCAAGGCCTATGGAAGGGTGCACATAATAAGAAACCACTGCATGCTGGGACATTGAGCCTTGATTCCCAAGGCCTATGGAAGGGTCCACATAATAATCCACTGCATGCTGGGACATTGAATCCTGGTTTCCAAGGGCTATGGAAGGGGGCGCATAATGAGCAACCACTGCATGCTGGGGAATTAAGGCTAGCCTCCCAGAGCCAATGTAAAGAAGCGGACAACAAGAAACCATTGCATGCTGGGACATTAAGGCTAGGCTCCCAGAGCCAATGCAATGAGGCGAACAATAAGAAACCACTGCATGCTGGGACAGTAAGGCTAGGTGCCCAGAGCCAATGTAATGAAGCAGACAACAAGAAACCACTGCATCCTGGGATATTAAGGCTAGGCTCCCAGAGCCAATGCAAAGAAGCGGACAATAAGAAACCACTGCATGCTGAGACATTAAGGCTTGGCTCCAAGAACCCATGTAAAGAAGCAGACATTAAGACACCACTGCATGCTGTGACATTAAGACTAGGCACCCAGAGCCAATGTAAAGAAGCAGACAATAAGACACCACTGCATGCTGGGACATTAACGCTACACTCCCAGAGCCAATATAATGAAGCAGACAATAAGAAACCACTGCATGCTGGGACATTAAGGCTGGTGTCCCAGAGCCAATGTAATTAAGCAGACAATAAGAAACCACTGCATGCTGGGTCATTAAGGCTAAGTTCCCAGAGCCAATGTAAAGAAGCAGACAATAAGAAACCACTGCATGCTGGAAGATTAAGGCTAGGCTGCCAGAGCCAATGTAAAGAATCAGACAATAAGCCACCACTGCATGCTGGGGCACTAAGGCCAACACTCCCAGAGCCAATATAAAGAAGCAGACAATAAGACACCACTGCATGATGGGACATTAAGGCTAGGCTCCCAGAGCCAATGTAATTAACAATAAGAAACCACTGCATGCTTGGTCATTAAGGCTAGGCTCTGTAAGGAACTCATGGTGGCAACAGTAAAGACAGACACAAATGATCACAGTTCAAGGGGGTTTGTTCAACAACGAATGCAGGTTGGAAAGACGCCTAAGGTAACCCGAAATCTAAGATGGTGGCAAGCCTCGACCATCAAATGAAAAATAAGGCAGTCCTGGTGGCGTTGTGTCAAAATAAGAGGTCCTATACTTAAAACAAACAATAAGAAACCACTGCATGCTGGGCCATTAAGGCTAAGCTCCCAGAGCCAATGTAAAGAAGCAGACAATAAGAAACCACTGCATGCTGGAAGATTAAGGCTAGGCTGCCAGAGCCAATGTAAAGAATCAGACAATAAGCCACCACTGCATGCTGGGACATTAAGGCCTACACTCCCAGAACCAATATAAAGAAGCAGACAATAAGACACCACTGCATGCTGGGACATTAAGGCTGGGCTCCCAGAGCCAATACAATGAAGCAGGCAATAAGAAACCACGGCATGCTGGGACATTAAGCCTGGACCCCAGAGCCAATGTAAAGATGCACACAATAAGACACCACTGCATGCTGGGACATTAAGGCCTACACTCCCAGAACCAACATAAAGAAGCAGACAATAAGACACCACTGCATGCTGGGACATTAAGGCTGGGCTCCCAGAGCCAATACAATGAAGCAGGCAATAAGAAACCACGGCATGCTGGGACATTAAGCCTGGGCCCCAGAGCCAATGTAAAGATGCACACAATAAGACACCACTGCATGCTGGGACATTAAGGCTGGGCTCCCAGAGCCAATGTAAAGAAGCAGACAAAATAAGAAACCACTGCATACTGGGATATTAAGGCTGGGCTCCCAGAGCCAATACAATGAAGCAGGCAATAGGAAATCACTGCATCCTGGGACATTAAGCCTGGGCCCCAGAGCCAATGTAAAGATGCACACAATAAGACACCACTGCATGCTGGGACATTAAGGCTGGGCTCCCAGAGCCAATGTAAAGAAGCAAACAAAATAAGAAACCACTGCATACTGGGACATTAAGGTAGGTCTCCCAGGGCCAATGTAAGGAAGCAGACAATAAGACACCACTGCATGCTGGGACAGTAAGGTTAGGCTCCTAGAGCCAATGTAAAGAAGCAGACAATAAGAAACCACTGCATGCTGGCACATTAAGGATAGGCTCCCAGAGCCAATGAGAAGAAGCAGACAATAAGACCCCACTGCATGCTGGGACATTAAGGCTGGGCTCCAAGAACCAATGTGAAGAAGCAGAGAGTAAGACACCACTGCATGCTGGGACATTAAGGCTGGGCTCCCAGAGCCAATGTAAAGAAGCAGCCAATAAGAAACCACTGCATGCTGGGACATTAAGGCGGGGCTCCCAGAGCCAATGTAAAGAAGCAGACAATAAGAAAACACTGCATGCTGGGACATTAAGGCTAGGCTCCCAGAGCCAATGCAATGAGGCGGACAATAAGAAACCACTGCATGCTGACTCATTAAGGCTGGGCTCCAAGAACCAATGTAAAGAAGCAGACAATAAACCACTGCATGCTGGGACATTAAGGCAAGGCTCCAGAGCCAATGCAATGAAGCAGACTATAAGAAACCACTGCAAGCTGGGAAATTAAGGCTAGGCTCCCAGAGCCAATGCAATGAAGCAGACAATAAGACACCACTGCATGCTGGGAAATTAAGCCTGGTCTCCCAGAGCCAATGCAATGAAGCAAACAATAAGACACCACTGAATGCTGGGACATTAAGGCTGGTCTCGCAGAGCCAATGTAAAGGGGCCACATAATAATCCACTGCATGCTGGGACATTGAGCCTTGGTTCCCAAGGCCTATGGAAGGGGGCACATAATAAGAAACCACTGCATGTTGGGACATTGAGCCTTGGTTTTCAAGGCCTATGGAAGGGGCACCCTAATAATCCACTGCATGCTGGGACTTTGAGCCTTTACTTCCAAGGCCTATGTAAGGGGCCATATACGAAACCACTGCATGCTGGGACATTGAGCCTTGGTTCCCAAGGCCTATGGAAGGGGATGCATAACAAGAAACCAATGCATGCTGGGACATTGAGCTTTGGTTCCCAAGGCCTATGGAAGGGTGCACATAATAAGAAACCACTGCATGCTGGGACATTGAGCCTTGATTCCCAAGGCCTATGGAAGGGTCCACATAATAATCCACTGCATGCTGGGACATTGAATCCTGGTTTCCAAGGGCTATGGAAGGGGGCGCATAATGAGCAACCACTGCATGCTGGGGAATTAAGGCTAGCCTCCCAGAGCCAATGTAAAGAAGCGGACAACAAGAAACCATTGCATGCTGGGACATTAAGGCTAGGCTCCCAGAGCCAATGCAATGAGGCGAACAATAAGAAACCACTGCATGCTGGGACAGTAAGGCTAGGTGCCCAGAGCCAATGTAATGAAGCAGACAACAAGAAACCACTGCATCCTGGGATATTAAGGCTAGGCTCCCAGAGCCAATGCAAAGAAGCGGACAATAAGAAACCACTGCATGCTGAGACATTAAGGCTTGGCTCCAAGAACCCATGTAAAGAAGCAGACATTAAGACACCACTGCATGCTGTGACATTAAGACTAGGCACCCAGAGCCAATGTAAAGAAGCAGACAATAAGACACCACTGCATGCTGGGACATTAACGCTACACTCCCAGAGCCAATATAATGAAGCAGACAATAAGAAACCACTGCATGCTGGGACATTAAGGCTGGTGTCCCAGAGCCAATGTAATTAAGCATACAATAAGAAACCACTGCATGCTGGGTCATTAAGGCTAAGTTCCCAGAGCCAATGTAAAGAAGCAGACAATAAGAAACCACTGCATGCTGGAAGATTAAGGCTAGGCTGCCAGAGCCAATGTAAAGAATCAGACAATAAGCCACCACTGCATGCTGGGACACTAAGGCCAACACTCCCAGAGCCAATATAAAGAAGCAGACAATAAGACACCACTGCATGATGGGACATTAAGGCTAGGCTCCCAGAGCCAATGTAATTAACAATAAGAAACCACTGCATGCTTGGTCATTAAGGCTAGGCTCTGTAAGGAACTCATGGTGGCAACAGTAAAGACAGACACAAATGATCACAGTTCAAGGGGGTTTGTTCAACAACGAATGCAGGTTGGAAAGACGCCTAAGGTAACCCGAAATCTAAGATGGTGGCAAGCCTCGACCATCAAATGAAAAATAAGGCAGTCCTGGTGGCGTTGTGTCAAAATAAGAGGTCCTATACTTAAAACAAACAATAAGAAACCACTGCATGCTGGGCCATTAAGGCTAAGCTCCCAGAGCCAATGTAAAGAAGCAGACAATAAGAAACCACTGCATGCTGGAAGATTAAGGCTAGGCTGCCAGAGCCAATGTAAAGAATCAGACAATAAGCCACCACTGCATGCTGGGACATTAAGGCCTACACTCCCAGAACCAATATAAAGAAGCAGACAATAAGACACCACTGCATGCTGGGACATTAAGGCTGGGCTCCCAGAGCCAATACAATGAAGCAGGCAATAAGAAACCACGGCATGCTGGGACATTAAGCCTGGACCCCAGAGCCAATGTAAAGATGCACACAATAAGACACCACTGCATGCTGGGACATTAAGGCCTACACTCCCAGAACCAACATAAAGAAGCAGACAATAAGACACCACTGCATGCTGGGACATTAAGGCTGGGCTCCCAGAGCCAATACAATGAAGCAGGCAATAAGAAACCACGGCATGCTGGGACATTAAGCCTGGGCCCCAGAGCCAATGTAAAGATGCACACAATAAGACACCACTGCATGCTGGGACATTAAGGCTGGGCTCCCAGAGCCAATGTAAAGAAGCAGACAAAATAAGAAACCACTGCATACTGGGATATTAAGGCTGGGCTCCCAGAGCCAATACAATGAAGCAGGCAATAGGAAATCACTGCATCCTGGGACATTAAGCCTGGGCCCCAGAGCCAATGTAAAGATGCACACAATAAGACACCACTGCATGCTGGGACATTAAGGCTGGGCTCCCAGAGCCAATGTAAAGAAGCAAACAAAATAAGAAACCACTGCATACTGGGACATTAAGGTAGGTCTCCCAGGGCCAATGTAAGGAAGCAGACAATAAGACACCACTGCATGCTGGGACAGTAAGGTTAGGCTCCTAGAGCCAATGTAAAGAAGCAGACAATAAGAAACCACTGCATGCTGGCACATTAAGGATAGGCTCCCAGAGCCAATGAGAAGAAGCAGACAATAAGACCCCACTGCATGCTGGGACATTAAGGCTGGGCTCCAAGAACCAATGTGAAGAAGCAGAGAGTAAGACACCACTGCATGCTGGGACATTAAGGCTGGGCTCCCAGAGCCAATGTAAAGAAGCAGACAATAAGAAACCACTGCATGCTGGGACATTTAACCTGGGCTCCAACAGCCAATGTAAAGAAGCGGACAATACAAAACCACTGCATGCTGGGACATTAAGGCTAAGCTCCCATAGCCAATGTAAAGAAGCAGACAATAAGATACCACTGCATGCTGGGACATTAAGGCTGGGCTCCCAGAGCCAATGTAAAGAAGCAGACAATAAGAAACCACTGCATCCTGGGACATTAAGGCTAGGCTCCCAGAGCCAATGTAAAGAAGCAGATAATAAGACACCACTGCATGCTGGGACATTAAGGCTAGGCTCCCAGAGCCAATGCAATGAAGCAGACAATAAGAAACCACTGCATCCTGGGACATTAAGGCTAGGCTCCCAGAGCCAATGTAAAGAAGCAGATAATAAGACACCACTGCATGCTGGGACATTAAGGCTGGGCTCCCAGAGCCAATGTAATGAAACAGACAATAAGAAACCACTGCATGCTGGGACATTAAGGCTAGGCTCCCAGAACCAATGTAAAGAAGCAGACAATAAGACACCACGCATGCTGGGACATTAAGACTAGGCTTTCAGAGCAAATGTAGAGAAGCAGACAATAAGACACCACTGCATGCTTGGTCATTAAGGCTAGGCTCCGTAAGGAACTCATGGTGGCAACAGTAAAGACAGACACAAATGATCACAGTTCAAGGGGGTTTGTTGAACAACGAATGCAGGTTGGAAAGACGCCTAAGGTAACCCGAAATCTAAGATGGGGGCAAGCCTCGACCATCAAATGAAAAATAAGGCAGTCCTGGTGGCGTTGTGTCAAAATAAGAGGTCCTATACTTAAAACAAACCACTTGCCAATTTCTTACAACTAATTATAGAAAGAGTGTGGTATAGGGTTTTAATAAAGAAAAGAAGCGTTCCAAATAATAAGTCAGGATCTAATTGCCACGGGTCTTCTTAACCACGTTTTTAGCACTGGACAAGGTGGGACCTTAGAACACAGCAAACACTCAAGCTTTTGCAGTTTGAGCCGACAGTTCTGTTCCAGCTATCAGCCTCTCCAATGGTAAAGTCTCTTTGCATTAAAAAGTCTCTTGCCTGTGAGGCCTGACGTATCCAACAAACAAAAACAAATAAAAAGCTATTCTTCACAGTTCACGTTGGATTATGGCTTCACCCCTGGGTCCTCCTCTTCTGGGCGCCGACCCCTCATGTACCGTATTCAACCAATCAATTGAACAGTTCCTTTCTCAATGAACTTTGGGTGTTGACTTTTTCCCCTGGATTTTCCTCGACCTGACTCGGACCCACTTGACAAGGGGGACAATTCACTTTCCCATTTCATCCAGTACCTCTTATTTTCATGAGTCTTATTGTTCTTTTAAACAGTATTTCAGGCTTCATCTCTGATTGTCGGCTTCCATCTTCCGGGTTCACTTTCGCCAATTTCCACAAACAGTTCCCTGTATTTTGGGACATTGCACTCTGCCTATTTATGTTAGCATCCCTCCGCCGGGTTCACTCTTGTCAACCTTTTACCATACATGTCTGTTTGGGACTTTAGACATCGTCCCATCTCACTAGCATCCCTCCGCCGGGTTCACTTCTTGCCAACTTTAACACACTGTTCATACACTCATTTCACCAAGCAGAATTCATTTCCCTTAGCTTCATAATCATCTGTCGGTCAAAGGCCTTCGGCGGTACAGAGTGAGGATTTTACAAGCCCACTGTATGACCACTTTGACCTCTTTTTGCCTCTTTCCAAGAGCTTCTGGTTCCGGTAGTTTCTACCATCAGGTAATCGGCCAGAGTTTCCTGCTTGATCACCCACATGGTGCTGGCCTCCTATGTTTCTGGTTTTTCTCCTCTTTCCTCAATCGTATCTTTAATTCTTTCAAAGTTCAAATTAGACTTGGCTACTTTTCATTCAACACAGTTCGGTTTCTTAACGATTCTCTCCTCGACTCACCAGCTGTGATGAACAGCTTGCCTTTCTTTATCCTTGGAGTTAAGGTTGGTACCACAGAGACCAGCGTCCTTCCCCGGCTTGGTTATCAGCAGAGGAGGGTCTCGCATGCTGTAGACATCTGCTGCAACACATGCTGGCTATTGTTTGCGGTGTTATGATTCCTTCTGTTGAGAATTCACGGGCCTTGGTCGGAAAAGGGCAAGGTTGCATCTCTCCTTGTCACCTTCTCAGTCTGCGCTGCCTTTCTCCTCCTCGTCAACTGCTGTGCTGAGTTAGCTCTCATGTCGTGCGGTCTGCCTTGCTTAACCTGTGCTTTCTTGCTCCACCTTTAATCCCTGTGGGGAAGGCAAAGGTTCGCCAGGTGTGTGTGATTCTGGTGAATTGCCTGACCCTTGTATTGGGACATGTTGGGTAAATGGCTCTTTTGTTAGTCTGGTGTCTTCCCTGTCGTGCAAAAGTGTTTGTGTCGGGAAAGGGGAGCGGGGGGCAGTGTTTTGGAATATCCTGCGTGGTAGGATGGGGAAAAACTGTTGACAGAAGGGGATACTGCTTGTCACCCATCGCTGTCCCACTCCAACTCTCCAGGGACCCCTCATCCAGGTGATTCTCCCTCACTGGTCCACCCCCAGGAACTGGATCCAATAGCAATGGCTGTGTCTTAGCCACCTGGATGACAGATCCCCGGGGACTAGCTAGGGAGACACCTTCAGGTTTCTCACAGCTCCAAAAGCCAATGTAAAGAAGCAGACAATAAGAAACCACTTCATGCTGGGACATTAAGGCTAGGCTCCCTGAGTCAATGTATAGAAGCAGACGATAAGACACCACTGCATGCTCGGAGATTAAGGCTAGTCTCCCAGAGCCAGTGTAAAGAAGCAGACAATCAGACACCACTGCATGCTGGGACATTAGGGCTATGCTCCCAGAGCCAATGTAATGAAGCAGACAATAAGAAACCACTGCATGCTGGACATTAAGGCTAAACTCCCAGAGGCAATGTAAAGAAGCAGACAATAAGAAACCACTGCATGCTGGGACATTAAGGCTAGGCTCCCAGAGCCAATGTAAAGAAGCAGACAATAAGACACCACTGCATGCTGGGACATTACGGCTAGGCTCCCAGAACCAATGTAAAGAAGCAGACAATAAGAAACAACTGCATGCGTGACATTAAGGCTAGGCTCCCAGCACCAATGTAAAGAAGCAGACAATAAGAAACCACTGCATGCTGGGACATTGAGCCTTGGTACCCAAGGCCTATGGAAGGGGGAACATACAGTCTCAGTCTGGCTTATAGGACAAAAGGCCCATGGCCGAAACAAAAAACTCGGAATGCTTGTTTTGTGCCAGTTTTTTGGGTCAAAGTGTGCCATTTATTTGGCCAATCTGCACCAATTTGATGAGTTACTTCACTATGCGGCTAATAGTTTTGACCAGTTTTGCTGGATAAATATTCTTTAAAATGTACAATTTGCATCACATTTTATCAAAAACCTCCCCCTTGGGTACTATTCAAACAGTATCACAAAAGAATTCCCATTTACAACTGTGGCCCACTTTTTCGTTGGTGCCCGAGACAATGTTATGCTCCTAGAGCCAATGCGAAGAAGCAGACAATAAGAAACCACTGCATGCTGGGACATTAAGGCTGGGCTCCCAGAGCCAATGCAATGAAGCATACAATAAGAAACCACTGCATGCTGGGGCATTAAGGCTAGGCTCCCAGAGCCAATGTAAAAAAGCAGACAATAATACACAACTGCATGCTGGGACATTAAGGCTAGGCTCCCAGAGCCAATGTAAAGAAGCAGGCAATAAGACATCACTGCATGTTGGGACATTAAGGCTAGGCTCCCGGAACCAATTTAAAGAAGCAGACAATAAGACACCACTGCATGCTTGGGACATTAAGCCTAGGCTCCCAGCGCCAATGCAAAGAAGCAGACAATAAGTAACCACTGCATGCTGGGGCATTAAGGCTGGGCACCCAGAGCCAATGTAATGAAGCAGACAATAAGACACCACTGCATGCTGGGACATTAAGGCTAGGCTCCCAGAGCCAATGTAAAGAAGCAGACAATAAGACACCACTGCATGCTCGGACATTAAGGCTAGGATCCCAGAGCCAATGTAATGAATCAGACAATTCGACACCACTGCTTGTGGGACATTAAGGCTAGGCTCCCAGAGCCAATGCAATGAAGCAGACAATAAGACACCACTGCATGATGGGACATTAAGGCTGGGCTCCCAGAGCCAATGCAATGAAGCAGACAATAGGACACCACTGCATGCTGGGACATGAAGGCTAGTCTGTAAGAGCCAATGTAAAGAAGCAGTCAATAAGACATCACTGCATGCTGGGACATTAAGGCTGTGCACCCAGAGTCAATTAAATGAAGCAGACAATAAGACACCACTGCATGCTGGGACATTAAGGCTAGGCTCCCAGAGCCAATGTAAAGAAGTATACAATAAGATACCACTGCATCCTGGGACATTAAGGCTAGGCTCCCAGAGCCAATGCAATGAAGCAGACAATAAAAAACCACTGCATGCTGGGACATTAATGCTGGTCACCCATAGCCAATGCAATGAAGCAGACAATAAGACACCATGGCATGCCGGGACATTAGGCTGGGCTCCCAGAACCAATGTAAAGAAGCAGATAATAAGACACCAATGCATGCTGGGACATTAAAGCTGGGCTCCCATAGCCAATGTAATGAAGCAGACAATAAGACATCACTGCATGCTGGGACATTAAGGCTGGGCTCCCAGAGCCAATGTAAAGAAGCAGACAATAAGAAACCACTGCATGCTGGGACATTAAGACTGGGCTCCCAGAGCCAATGTAAAGAAGCAGACAATGAGAAACCACTGCATGCTGATACATTAATGCTGGACTCCCGGAACCAATGTAAAGAAGCAGATAATAAGACAACACTGCATGCTGGGACATTAAGGCTGGGCTCCCAGAGCCAATGTAAAGAGGCAGACAAAATAGGAAACCACTGCATGCTGGGACATTAAGGCTGGGCTCCCAGAGCCAATGTAAAGGCTCACAGAGCCAATGTAAAAAAGCAGACAATAAGACACACTGCATGCTGGGACATTAAGACTGGGCTCCCAGAGCCAATGTAAAGGCTCACGGAGCCAATGTAAAGAAGCAGACAATGAGAAACCACTGCATGCTGGGACATTAAGGCTAGGTTCCCATAGGCAATGTAAAAAGGCAGACAATAAGACATCACTGTATGCTGGGACATTAAGGCTAGGCTCCCAGAGCCAATGTAAAAAAGCAGACAGTAAGACACCACTGCATGCTGGGACATTAAGGCTGGGCTCCAAGAACCAATGTAACGAAGCAGACAGTAAGACACCACTGCATGCTGGGACATTAAGGCTGTGCACCCAGAGTCAATTAAATGAAGCAGACAATAAGAGACCACTGCATGCTGGGACATTAAGGTTAGGCTCCCAGAGCCAATGTAAAGAAGCATGCAATAAGACACCACTGCATCCTGGGACATTAAGGCTAGGCTCCCAGAGCCAATGCAATGAAGCAGACAATAAGACACCACTGCATGCCGGGACATTAAGGCTGGGCTCCCAGAACCAATGTAAAGAAGCAGATAATAAGACACCACTGCATGCTGGGACATTAATGCTGGTCACCCATAGCCAATGCAATGAAGCAGACAATAAGACACCACTGCATGCCGGGACATTAAGGCTGGGCTCCCAGAACCAATGTAAAGAAGCAGATAATAAGACACCACTGCATGCTGGGACATTAAGGCTGGGCTCCCAGAGCCAATGTAAAGAAGCAGACAATAAGACACCACTGCATGCTGGGACATTAAGGCTGTGCACCCAGAGTCAATTAAATGAAGCAGACAATAAGACACCACTGCATGCTGGGACATTAAGGCTAGGCTCCCAGAGCCAATGCAAAGAAGAGGACAATAAGAAACCACTGCATGCTGAGACATTAAGGCTTGGCTCCAAGAACCCATGTAAAGAAGCAGACATTAAGACACCACTGCATGCTGTGACATTAAGACTAGGCACCCAGAGCCAATGTAAAGAAGCAGACAATAAGACACCACTGCATGCTGGGACATTAACGCTACACTCCCAGAGCCAATATAATGAAGCAGACAATAAGAAACCACTGCATGCTGGGACATTAAGGCTGGTGTCCCAGAGCCAATGTAATTAAGCAGACAATAAGAAACCACTGCATGCTGGGTCATTAAGGCTAAGTTCCCAGAGCCAATGTAAAGAAGCAGACAATAAGAAACCACTGCATGCTGGAAGATTAAGGCTAGGCTGCCAGAGCCAATGTAAAGAATCAGACAATAAGCCACCACTGCATGCTGGGACACTAAGGCCAACACTCCCAGAGCCAATATAAAGAAGCAGACAATAAGACACCACTGCATGATGGGACATTAAGGCTAGGCTCCCAGAGCCAATGTAATTAACAATAAGAAACCACTGCATGCTTGGTCATTAAGGCTAGGCTCTGTAAGGAACTCATGGTGGCAACAGTAAAGACAGACACAAATGATCACAGTTCAAGGGGGTTTGTTCAACAACGAATGCAGGTTGGAAAGACGCCTAAGGTAACCCGAAATCTAAGATGGTGGCAAGCCTCGACCATCAAATGAAAAATAAGGCAGTCCTGGTGGCGTTGTGTCAAAATAAGAGGTCCTATACTTAAAACAAACAATAAGAAACCACTGCATGCTGGGCCATTAAGGCTAAGCTCCCAGAGCCAATGTAAAGAAGCAGACAATAAGAAACCACTGCATGCTGGAAGATTAAGGCTAGGCTGCCAGAGCCAATGTAAAGAATCAGACAATAAGCCACCACTGCATGCTGGGACATTAAGGCCTACACTCCCAGAACCAATATAAAGAAGCAGACAATAAGACACCACTGCATGCTGGGACATTAAGGCTGGGCTCCCAGAGCCAATACAATGAAGCAGGCAATAAGAAACCACGGCATGCTGGGACATTAAGCCTGGACCCCAGAGCCAATGTAAAGATGCACACAATAAGACACCACTGCATGCTGGGACATTAAGGCCTACACTCCCAGAACCAACATAAAGAAGCAGACAATAAGACACCACTGCATGCTGGGACATTAAGGCTGGGCTCCCAGAGCCAATACAATGAAGCAGGCAATAAGAAACCACGGCATGCTGGGACATTAAGCCTGGGCCCCAGAGCCAATGTAAAGATGCACACAATAAGACACCACTGCATGCTGGGACATTAAGGCTGGGCTCCCAGAGCCAATGTAAAGAAGCAGACAAAATAAGAAACCACTGCATACTGGGATATTAAGGCTGGGCTCCCAGAGCCAATACAATGAAGCAGGCAATAGGAAATCACTGCATCCTGGGACATTAAGCCTGGGCCCCAGAGCCAATGTAAAGATGCACACAATAAGACACCACTGCATGCTGGGACATTAAGGCTGGGCTCCCAGAGCCAATGTAAAGAAGCAAACAAAATAAGAAACCACTGCATACTGGGACATTAAGGTAGGTCTCCCAGGGCCAATGTAAGGAAGCAGACAATAAGACACCACTGCATGCTGGGACAGTAAGGTTAGGCTCCTAGAGCCAATGTAAAGAAGCAGACAATAAGAAACCACTGCATGCTGGCACATTAAGGATAGGCTCCCAGAGCCAATGAGAAGAAGCAGACAATAAGACCCCACTGCATGCTGGGACATTAAGGCTGGGCTCCAAGAACCAATGTGAAGAAGCAGAGAGTAAGACACCACTGCATGCTGGGACATTAAGGCTGGGCTCCCAGAGCCAATGTAAAGAAGCAGCCAATAAGAAACCACTGCATGCTGGGACATTAAGGCGGGGCTCCCAGAGCCAATGTAAAGAAGCAGACAATAAGAAAACACTGCATGCTGGGACATTAAGGCTAGGCTCCCAGAGCCAATGCAATGAGGCGGACAATAAGAAACCACTGCATGCTGACTCATTAAGGCTGGGCTCCAAGAACCAATGTAAAGAAGCAGACAATAAACCACTGCATGCTGGGACATTAAGGCAAGGCTCCAGAGCCAATGCAATGAAGCAGACTATAAGAAACCACTGCATGCTGGGAAATTAAGGCTAGGCTCCCAGAGCCAATGCAATGAAGCAGACAATAAGACACCACTGCATGCTGGGAAATTAAGCCTGGTCTCCCAGAGCCAATGCAATGAAGCAAACAATAAGACACCACTGAATGCTGGGACATTAAGGCTGGTCTCGCAGAGCCAATGTAAAGGGGCCACATAATAATCCACTGCATGCTGGGACATTGAGCCTTGGTTCCCAAGGCCTATGGAAGGGGGCACATAATAAGAAACCACTGCATGTTGGGACATTGAGCCTTGGTTTTCAAGGCCTATGGAAGGGGCACCCTAATAATCCACTGCATGCTGGGACTTTGAGCCTTTACTTCCAAGGCCTAAGTAAGGGGCCATATACGAAACCACTGCATGCTGGGACATTGAGCCTTGGTTCCCAAGGCCTATGGAAGGGGATGCATAACAAGAAACCAATGCATGCTGGGACATTGAGCTTTGGTTCCCAAGGCCTATGGAAGGGTGCACATAATAAGAAACCACTGCATGCTGGGACATTGAGCCTTGATTCCCAAGGCCTATGGAAGGGTCCACATAATAATCCACTGCATGCTGGGACATTGAATCCTGGTTTCCAAGGGCTATGGAAGGGGGCGCATAATGAGCAACCACTGCATGCTGGGGAATTAAGGCTAGCCTCCCAGAGCCAATGTAAAGAAGCGGACAACAAGAAACCATTGCATGCTGGGACATTAAGGCTAGGCTCCCAGAGCCAATGCAATGAGGCGAACAATAAGAAACCACTGCATGCTGGGACAGTAAGGCTAGGTGCCCAGAGCCAATGTAATGAAGCAGACAACAAGAAACCACTGCATCCTGGGATATTAAGGCTAGGCTCCCAGAGCCAATGCAAAGAAGCGGACAATAAGAAACCACTGCATGCTGAGACATTAAGGCTTGGCTCCAAGAACCCATGTAAAGAAGCAGACATTAAGACACCACTGCATGCTGTGACATTAAGACTAGGCACCCAGAGCCAATGTAAAGAAGCAGACAATAAGACACCACTGCATGCTGGGACATTAACGCTACACTCCCAGAGCCAATATAATGAAGCAGACAATAAGAAACCACTGCATGCTGGGACATTAAGGCTGGTGTCCCAGAGCCAATGTAATTAAGCATACAATAAGAAACCACTGCATGCTGGGTCATTAAGGCTAAGTTCCCAGAGCCAATGTAAAGAAGCAGACAATAAGAAACCACTGCATGCTGGAAGATTAAGGCTAGGCTGCCAGAACCAATGTAAAGAATCAGACAATAAGCCACCACTGCATGCTGGGACACTAAGGCCAACACTCCCAGAGCCAATATAAAGAAGCAGACAATAAGACACCACTGCATGATGGGACATTAAGGCTAGGCTCCCAGAGCCAATGTAATTAACAATAAGAAACCACTGCATGCTTGGTCATTAAGGCTAGGCTCTGTAAGGAACTCATGGTGGCAACAGTAAAGACAGACACAAATGATCACAGTTCAAGGGGGTTTGTTCAACAACGAATGCAGGTTGGAAAGACGCCTAAGGTAACCCGAAATCTAAGATGGTGGCAAGCCTCGACCATCAAATGAAAAATAAGGCAGTCCTGGTGGCGTTGTGTCAAAATAAGAGGTCCTATACTTAAAACAAACAATAAGAAACCACTGCATGCTGGGCCATTAAGGCTAAGCTCCCAGAGCCAATGTAAAGAAGCAGACAATAAGAAACCACTGCATGCTGGAAGATTAAGGCTAGGCTGCCAGAGCCAATGTAAAGAATCAGACAATAAGCCACCACTGCATGCTGGGACATTAAGGCCTACACTCCCAGAACCAATATAAAGAAGCAGACAATAAGACACCACTGCATGCTGGGACATTAAGGCTGGGCTCCCAGAGCCAATACAATGAAGCAGGCAATAAGAAACCACGGCATGCTGGGACATTAAGCCTGGACCCCAGAGCCAATGTAAAGATGCACACAATAAGACACCACTGCATGCTGGGACATTAAGGCCTACACTCCCAGAACCAACATAAAGAAGCAGACAATAAGACACCACTGCATGCTGGGACATTAAGGCTGGGCTCCCAGAGCCAATACAATGAAGCAGGCAATAAGAAACCACGGCATGCTGGGACATTAAGCCTGGGCCCCAGAGCCAATGTAAAGATGCACACAATAAGACACCACTGCATGCTGGGACATTAAGGCTGGGCTCCCAGAGCCAATGTAAAGAAGCAGACAAAATAAGAAACCACTGCATACTGGGATATTAAGGCTGGGCTCCCAGAGCCAATACAATGAAGCAGGCAATAGGAAATCACTGCATCCTGGGACATTAAGCCTGGGCCCCAGAGCCAATGTAAAGATGCACACAATATGACACCACTGCATGCTGGGACATTAAGGCTGGGCTCCCAGAGCCAATGTAAAGAAGCAAACAAAATAAGAAACCACTGCATACTGGGACATTAAGGTAGGTCTCCCAGGGCCAATGTAAGGAAGCAGACAATAAGACACCACTGCATGCTGGGACAGTAAGGTTAGGCTCCTAGAGCCAATGTAAAGAAGCAGACAATAAGAAACCACGGCATGCTGGCACATTAAGGATAGGCTCCCAGAGCCAATGAGAAGAAGCAGACAATAAGACCCCACTGCATGCTGGGACATTAAGGCTGGGCTCCAAGAACCAATGTGAAGAAGCAGAGAGTAAGACACCACTGCATGCTGGGACATTAAGGCTGGGCTCCCAGAGCCAATGTAAAGAAGCAGACAATAAGAAACCACTGCATGCTGGGACATTTAACCTGGGCTCCAACAGCCAATGTAAAGAAGCGGACAATACAAAACCACTGCATGCTGGGACATTAAGGCTAAGCTCCCATAGCCAATGTAAAGAAGCAGACAATAAGATACCACTGCATGCTGGGACATTAAGGCTGGGCTCCCAGAGCCAATGTAAAGAAGCAGACAATAAGAAACCACTGCATCCTGGGACATTAAGGCTAGGCTCCCAGAGCCAATGTAAAGAAGCAGATAATAAGACACCACTGCATGCTGGGACATTAAGGCTAGGCTCCCAGAGCCAATGCAATGAAGCAGACAATAAGAAACCACTGCATCCTGGGACATTAAGGCTAGGCTCCCAGAGCCAATGTAAAGAAGCAGATAATAAGACACCACTGCATGCTGGGACATTAAGGCTGGGCTCCCAGAGCCAATGTAATGAAACAGACAATAAGAAACCACTGCATGCTGGGACATTAAGGCTAGGCTCCCAGAACCAATGTAAAGAAGCAGACAATAAGACACCACGCATGCTGGGACATTAAGACTAGGCTTTCAGAGCAAATGTAGAGAAGCAGACAATAAGACACCACTGCATGCTTGGTCATTAAGGCTAGGCTCCGTAAGGAACTCATGGTGGCAACAGTAAAGACAGACACAAATGATCACAGTTCAAGGGGGTTTGTTGAACAACGAATGCAGGTTGGAAAGACGCCTAAGGTAACCCGAAATCTAAGATGGGGGCAAGCCTCGACCATCAAATGAAAAATAAGGCAGTCCTGGTGGCGTTGTGTCAAAATAAGAGGTCCTATACTTAAAACAAACCACTTGCCAATTTCTTACAACTAATTATAGAAAGAGTGTGGTATAG
The DNA here is from genome assembly GCF_040938575.1 of Ambystoma mexicanum. Taxonomy (NCBI): domain Eukaryota; kingdom Metazoa; phylum Chordata; class Amphibia; order Caudata; family Ambystomatidae; genus Ambystoma; species Ambystoma mexicanum. The sequence continues at coordinate 105,011,037 of NC_090938.1, read as the reverse complement.
GGTTTTAATAAAGAAAAGAAGCGTTCCAAATAATAAGTCAGGATCTAATTGCCACGGGTCTTCTTAACCACGTTTTTAGCACTGGACAAGGTGGGACCTTAGAACACAGCAAACACTCAAGCTTTTGCAGTTTGAGCCGACAGTTCTGTTCCAGCTATCAGCCTCTCCAATGGTAAAGTCTCTTTGCATTAAAAAGTCTCTTGCCTGTGAGGCCTGACGTATCCAACAAACAAAAACAAATAAAAAGCTATTCTTCACAGTTCACGTTGGATTATGGCTTCACCCCTGGGTCCTCCTCTTCTGGGCGCCGACCCCTCATGTACCGTATTCAACCAATCAATTGAACAGTTCCTTTCTCAATGAACTTTGGGTGTTGACTTTTTCCCCTGGATTTTCCTCGACCTGACTCGGACCCACTTGACAAGGGGGACAATTCACTTTCCCATTTCATCCAGTACCTCTTATTTTCATGAGTCTTAATGTTCTTTTAAACAGTATTTCAGGCTTCATCTCTGATTGTCGGCTTCCATCTTCCGGGTTCACTTTCGCCAATTTCCACAAACAGTTCCCTGTATTTTGGGACATTGCACTCTGCCTATTTATGTTAGCATCCCTCCGCCGGGTTCACTCTTGTCAACCTTTTACCATACATGTCTGTTTGGGACTTTAGACATCGTCCCATCTCACTAGCATCCCTCCGCCGGGTTCACTTCTTGCCAACTTTAACACACTGTTCATACACTCATTTCACCAAGCAGAATTCATTTCCCTTAGCTTCATAATCATCTGTCGGTCAAAGGCCTTCGGCGGTACAGAGTGAGGATTTTACAAGCCCACTGTATGACCACTTTGACCTCTTTTTGCCTCTTTCCAAGAGCTTCTGGTTCCGGTAGTTTCTACCATCAGGTAATCGGCCAGAGTTTCCTGCTTGATCACCCACATGGTGCTGGCCTCCTATGTTTCTGGTTTTTCTCCTCTTTCCTCAATCGTATCTTTAATTCTTTCAAAGTTCAAATTAGACTTGGCTACTTTTCATTCAACACAGTTCGGTTTCTTAACGATTCTCTCCTCGACTCACCAGCTGTGATGAACAGCTTGCCTTTCTTTATCCTTGGAGTTAAGGTTGGTACCACAGAGACCAGCGTCCTTCCCCGGCTTGGTTATCAGCAGAGGAGGGTCTCGCATGCTGTAGACATCTGCTGCAACACATGCTGGCTATTGTTTGCGGTGTTATGATTCCTTCTGTTGAGAATTCACGGGCCTTGGTCGGAAAAGGGCAAGGTTGCATCTCTCCTTGTCACCTTCTCAGTCTGCGCTGCCTTTCTCCTCCTCGTCAACTGCTGTGCTGAGTTAGCTCTCATGTCGTGCGGTCTGCCTTGCTTAACCTGTGCTTTCTTGCTCCACCTTTAATCCCTGTGGGGAAGGCAAAGGTTCGCCAGGTGTGTGTGATTCTGGTGAATTGCCTGACCCTTGTATTGGGACATGTTGGGTAAATGGCTCTTTTGTTAGTCTGGTGTCTTCCCTGTCGTGCAAAAGTGTTTGTGTCGGGAAAGGGGAGCGGGGGGCAGTGTTTTGGAATATCCTGCGTGGTAGGATGGGGAAAAACTGTTGACAGAAGGGGATACTGCTTGTCACCCATCGCTGTCCCACTCCAACTCTCCAGGGACCCCTCATCCAGGTGATTCTCCCTCACTGGTCCACCCCCAGGAACTGGATCCAATAGCAATGGCTGTGTCTTAGCCACCTGGATGACAGATCCCCGGGGACTAGCTAGGGAGACACCTTCAGGTTTCTCACAGCTCCAAAAGCCAATGTAAAGAAGCAGACAATAAGAAACCACTTCATGCTGGGACATTAAGGCTAGGCTCCCTGAGTCAATGTATAGAAGCAGACGATAAGACACCACTGCATGCTCGGAGATTAAGGCTAGTCTCCCAGAGCCAGTGTAAAGAAGCAGACAATCAGACACCACTGCATGCTGGGACATTAGGGCTATGCTCCCAGAGCCAATGTAATGAAGCAGACAATAAGAAACCACTGCATGCTGGACATTAAGGCTAAACTCCCAGAGGCAATGTAAAGAAGCAGACAATAAGAAACCACTGCATGCTGGGACATTAAGGCTAGGCTCCCAGAGCCAATGTAAAGAAGCAGACAAAAGACACCACTGCATGCTGGGACATTACGGCTAGGCTCCCAGAACCAATGTAAAGAAGCAGACAATAAGAAACAACTGCATGCGTGACATTAAGGCTAGGCTCCCAGCACCAATGTAAAGAAGCAGACAATAAGAAACCACTGCATGCTGGGACATTGAGCCTTGGTACCCAAGGCCTATGGAAGGGGGAACATACAGTCTCAGTCTGGCTTATAGGACAAAAGGCCCATGGCCGAAACAAAAAACTCGGAATGCTTGTTTTGTGCCAGTTTTTTGGGTCAAAGTGTGCCATTTATTTGGCCAATCTGCACCAATTTGATGAGTTACTTCACTATGCGGCTAATAGTTTTGACCAGTTTTGCTGGATAAATATTCTTTAAAATGTACAATTTGCATCACATTTTATCAAAAACCTCCCCCTTGGGTACTATTCAAACAGTATCACAAAAGAATTCCCATTTACAACTGTGGCCCACTTTTTCGTTGGTGCCCGAGACAATGTTATGCTCCTAGAGCCAATGCGAAGAAGCAGACAATAAGAAACCACTGCATGCTGGGACATTAAGGCTGGGCTCCCAGAGCCAATGCAATGAAGCATACAATAAGAAACCACTGCATGCTGGGGCATTAAGGCTAGGCTCCCAGAGCCAATGTAAAAAAGCAGACAATAATACACAACTGCATGCTGGGACATTAAGGCTAGGCTCCCAGAGCCAATGTAAAGAAGCAGGCAATAAGACATCACTGCATGTTGGGACATTAAGGCTAGGCTCCCGGAACCAATTTAAAGAAGCAGACAATAAGACACCACTGCATGCTTGGGACATTAAGCCTAGGCTCCCAGCGCCAATGCAAAGAAGCAGACAATAAGTAACCACTGCATGCTGGGGCATTAAGGCTGGGCACCCAGAGCCAATGTAATGAAGCAGACAATAAGACACCACTGCATGCTGGGACATTAAGGCTAGGCTCCCAGAGCCAATGTAAAGAAGCAGACAATAAGACACCACTGCATGCTCGGACATTAAGGCTAGGATCCCAGAGCCAATGTAATGAATCAGACAATTCGACACCACTGCTTGTGGGACATTAAGGCTAGGCTCCCAGAGCCAATGCAATGAAGCAGACAATAAGACACCACTGCATGATGGGACATTAAGGCTGGGCTCCCAGAGCCAATGCAATGAAGCAGACAATAGGACACCACTGCATGCTGGGACATGAAGGCTAGTCTGTAAGAGCCAATGTAAAGAAGCAGTCAATAAGACATCACTGCATGCTGGGACATTAAGGCTGTGCACCCAGAGTCAATTAAATGAAGCAGACAATAAGACACCACTGCATGCTGGGACATTAAGGCTAGGCTCCCAGAGCCAATGTAAAGAAGTATACAATAAGATACCACTGCATCCTGGGACATTAAGGCTAGGCTCCCAGAGCCAATGCAATGAAGCAGACAATAAAAAACCACTGCATGCTGGGACATTAATGCTGGTCACCCATAGCCAATGCAATGAAGCAGACAATAAGACACCATGGCATGCCGGGACATTAGGCTGGGCTCCCAGAACCAATGTAAAGAAGCAGATAATAAGACACCAATGCATGCTGGGACATTAAAGCTGGGCTCCCATAGCCAATGTAATGAAGCAGACAATAAGACATCACTGCATGCTGGGACATTAAGGCTGGGCTCCCAGAGCCAATGTAAAGAAGCAGACAATAAGAAACCACTGCATGCTGGGACATTAAGACTGGGCTCCCAGAGCCAATGTAAAGAAGCAGACAATGAGAAACCACTGCATGCTGATACATTAATGCTGGACTCCCGGAACCAATGTAAAGAAGCAGATAATAAGACAACACTGCATGCTGGGACATTAAGGCTGGGCTCCCAGAGCCAATGTAAAGAGGCAGACAAAATAGGAAACCACTGCATGCTGGGACATTAAGGCTGGGCTCCCAGAGCCAATGTAAAGGCTCACAGAGCCAATGTAAAAAAGCAGACAATAAGACACACTGCATGCTGGGACATTAAGACTGGGCTCCCAGAGCCAATGTAAAGGCTCACGGAGCCAATGTAAAGAAGCAGACAATGAGAAACCACTGCATGCTGGGACATTAAGGCTAGGTTCCCATAGGCAATGTAAAAAGGCAGACAATAAGACATCACTGTATGCTGGGACATTAAGGCTAGGCTCCCAGAGCCAATGTAAAAAAGCAGACAGTAAGACACCACTGCATGCTGGGACATTAAGGCTGGGCTCCAAGAACCAATGTAACGAAGCAGACAGTAAGACACCACTGCATGCTGGGACATTAAGGCTGTGCACCCAGAGTCAATTAAATGAAGCAGACAATAAGAGACCACTGCATGCTGGGACATTAAGGTTAGGCTCCCAGAGCCAATGTAAAGAAGCATGCAATAAGACACCACTGCATCCTGGGACATTAAGGCTAGGCTCCCAGAGCCAATGCAATGAAGCAGACAATAAGACACCACTGCATGCCGGGACATTAAGGCTGGGCTCCCAGAACCAATGTAAAGAAGCAGATAATAAGACACCACTGCATGCTGGGACATTAATGCTGGTCACCCATAGCCAATGCAATGAAGCAGACAATAAGACACCACTGCATGCCGGGACATTAAGGCTGGGCTCCCAGAACCAATGTAAAGAAGCAGATAATAAGACACCACTGCATGCTGGGACATTAAGGCTGGGCTCCCAGAGCCAATGTAAAGAAGCAGACAATAAGACACCACTGCATGCTGGGACATTAAGGCTGTGCACCCAGAGTCAATTAAATGAAGCAGACAATAAGACACCACTGCATGCTGGGACATTAAGGCTAGGCTCCCAGAGCCAATGTAAAGAAGTATACAATAAGATACCACTGCATCCTGGGACATTAAGGCTAGGCTCCCAGAGCCAATGCAATGAAGCAGACAATAAAAAACCACTGCATGCCGGGACATTAAAGCTGGGCTCCCAGAACCAATGTAAAGAAGCAGATAATAAGACACCAATGCATGCTGGGACATTAAAGCTGGGCTCCCATAGCCAATGTAAAGAAGCAGACAATGAGACATCACTGCATGCTGGGACATTAAGCCAAAGCACCCAGAGCCAATGTAAAGAAGCAGACAATAAGAAACCACTGCATGCTGGGACATTAAGACTGGGCTCCCAGAGCCAATGTAAAGAAGCAGACAATGAGAAACCACTGCATGCTGATACATTAATGCTGGACTCCCGGAACCAATGTAAAGAAGCAGACAAAATAGGAAACCACTGTATGCTGGGACATTAAGGCTGAGCTCCCAGAGCCAATGTAAAGAAGCAGACAATAAGAAACCACTGGATGCTGGGACATTAAGGCTGGGCTCCCAAAGCCAACGTAAAGGCTCACAGAGCCAATGTAAAAAGCAGACAATAAGAAACACTGCATGCTGGGACATTAAGGCTGGGCTCCCAGAGCCAATGTAAAGGCTCACAGAGCCAATGTAAAGAAGCAGACAATAAGAAACCACTGCATGCTGGGACATTAAGGCTGGGCTCCCAGAGCCAATGTAAAGGCTCACAGAGCCAATGTAAAAAAGCAGACAATAAGATACCACTGCATGCTGGGACATTAAGGCTGGGCTCCCAGAGCCAATGTAAGGCACACAGAGCCAATGTAAAAAAGCAGACAATAAGAGTCACTGCATGCTGGGACATTAAGGCTGGGCTCCCAGAGCCAATGTAAAGGCTCACGGAGCCAATGTAAAGAAGCAGACAATGAGAAACCACTGCATGCTGGGACATTAAGGCTAGGTTCCCATAGCCAATGTAAAGAGGCAGACAATAAGACATCACTGTATGCTGGGACATTAAGGCTAGGCTCCCAGAGCCAATGTAAAAAAGCAGACAGTAAGACACCACTGCATGCTGGGACATTAAGGCTGGGCTCCAAGAACCAATGTAACGAAGCAGACAATAAGACACCACTGCATGCTGGGACATTAAGGCTGTGCACCCAGAGCCAATTAAATGAAGCAGACAATAAGACACCACTGCATGCTGGGACATTAAGGCTAGGCTCCCACAGCCATTGTAAAGAGGCAGACAATAAGACATCACTGCATGCTGGGACATTAAGGCTAGGCTCCCAGAGCCAATGTAAAGAAGCAGACAATTAAAAACCACTTCATCCTGGGACATTAAGGCTAGGCTCCCAGAGCCAATGCAATGAAGCAGACAATTAAAAACCACTGCATGCTGGGACATTAATGCTGGTCACCCATAGCCAATGCAATGAAGCAGACGATAAGACACCACTGCATGCCGGGACATTAAGGCTGGGCTCCCAGAACCAATGTAAAGAAGCAGATAATAAGACACCATTGCATTCTGGGACATTAAGGCTAGGCTCCCAGAGCCAATGCAATGAAGCAGACAATAAGACACCACTGCATGCCGGGACATTAAGGCTGGGCTCCCAGAACCAATGTAAAGAAGCAGATAATAAGACACCACTGCATGCTGGGACATTAAGGCTGGGCTCCCAGAGCCAATGTAAAGAAGCAGACAATGAGACATCACTGCATGCTGGGACATTAAGACTGGGCTCCCAGAGCCAATGTAAAGAAGCAGACAATGAGAAACCACTGCATGCTGGTACATTAATGCTGGACTCCCAGAACCAATGTAAAGAAGCAGATAATAAGACACCACTGCATGCTGGGACATTAAGGCTGGGCTCCCAGAGCCAATGTAAAGAGGCAGACAAACTAGGAAACCACTGCATGCTGGGACATTAAGTCTGGGCTCTAAGAGCCAATGTAAAGAAGCAGACAAAATAGGAAACCACTGCATGCTGAGACATTAAGGATAGGATCCCAGAGCTAATGTAAAGAAGCAGGCAATAAGACCGCACTGCATGCTGGGACATTGATCCTTGATTCCCAGAGTCAGGGGTGTTGCTAGGTCTGGAAAAGACCTGTGGCTACGCTGATGTCGGAACTGTCGAGACTGGGGGCTAGCTAGGCTTTTGAGTGTAGCTCCTGAGATTCTATCCAGGGCTACAACCAAAAGACCAGGGGCTATAGCCCCTTAGCTGCCCCCCCCGCGCCCCGGCATTGCCTCTGCCCAGACCCAATGTAAAGAAGCAGACAATAAGAAACCACTGCATCCTGGGACATTAAGGCTGGGCTCCCAGAACCAACGTAAAGAAGCAGACAATAACAAACCACTGCACGCTGGGACATTAAGGCTGTGCTCCCAGAACCAACGTAAAGAAGCAGACAATAAGAAACCACTGCATGCTGGGACATTAAGGCTGTGCTCCCAGAACCAACGTAAAGAAGCAGACAATAAGAAACCACTGCATGCTGGGACATTAAGGCTAGGCACCTAGAGCCAATGTAATGAAGCAGACAATAATAACCCACTGCATGATGGGACATTGAGCCTTGGTTCCCAAAGCCTATGGAAGGGGCCACATAATAAACCACTGCATGCTGGGACATTGAGCCCTGGTTCTCAGAGGGAGCTGAAGCAATCGCATGATGAGGCCTGCATTGAGTCTCAGTTCCTGGAGCCAACAGACTGAAGCACAACATAAAAAACACTGCCTGCTGGGATATTTCGCAATATCTCTAAAGCAAGCTAATGAGATGCAACCATTGCATGCTGGGAGATGATGCCTAAGTTCCAAAAGTGGAAGGAAGGAGCCATTCACCAACTGAGGGGAGGTCGTACCAAGAAACCAGAGCTGACTGTGACACTGAATCTGAGTTCTATGGTCGAGCTGGAAAAAAGCACTCATGGAGAACACCTGGCCCAAGTGGAGAGTGGGACTGAACCACAGAACAAACCGAAAGAAGTATCTGCACCAAATCAGAAATGTCTGGCCTGATGACATGTTGCAGGGTGGCACAATTAAAACAGGTTCCCAGCCTAAAGTGGCAAAGACCAGTACTGGCGGCCATAATTTGGGAAATACGAAAGTTATCCCCTGGGTTTGGGGCAGGAATACGTGGGGAGATGAGGCCTTTGCTTCTTCGCAATTGGGTTTCTTAATACAGTGGGTCTCCTCACTGGCAATCCCGTCCACAGCCATCACTGGAGGTGTCCTGCAATTTAAAGTGAATGGGTGCCATATCAGTCTGTTACCCCCAACTTCCAAAGGGAGCCCCCTGAATACTAGGGTCACTGTTGTACAGTCTACATGGCGCGGCCATGTCTAGCGCTTGAGTGTGGGCCAAGTGTCCACCTCAAAGAGGGTATAGGTCCTCAACAAGATATCAATTGAGACCGCAGTCCACCTTTCCCCGCCCACTTGGCAGAGGTGGGGAGGCGGGTCTTCCCCTGCGCAGTCTGAGAGCCGTTGGCAAGGTTACGGGGCACCCACATGACGGGGCCTAGCTGGCTGCAGTTAGTGTAATGAAACACTATGGCACATGCATTCTACTTAAGCAAATAGCTGAAAAATAAATACAGCAATAGTGCTACTCTGGGTATGTGAGAGTAACAGCACACACTCCAAGCAGCACCTTCCCAGCTCTGTGGGCTCTTTGCAACTGCTCTGATCATTTAACCATGGCTGGCGATCAATAAAGCAGGCCCTCAACATTGGCTACTTTCATTGGCGGGTGTTTGTTGTGCTTGTTATCAATAACTTTTCCTAAACCTTGTGCTGTTGACAGTTGTCAAACGCAGAATGCTGTGACGTCACAGATCATGGGATGCCACTTCCTGTGATGTCACCGAGGCATCGGCAGCCTTTGATGTTCTGGGCTACAACATTCATCATCTCTAGCCTGCAAAGTCAATGGTGAGGGATCAAGGGAGCAGTAGTTCAAAATATCTGGAGAGGTGATAGTTGCAGTGCCCCGGTGTGTATGCTTCCACCTCCACTACCCATTGAACCAGAAGGGATGGTTATACAGCTGTAGATCCGTGCATAGCCCATGCGAAATGCAACACATTCTCAACAACCTTTTCCAGAAGGATCTATAATCACCAACATGTCTTTCCTGTACAACAATCTATGACCATGAATCCCACAATATAATAAAAGGCCAGATGTATGTTTGTCCCTATATGTTTGTCCGATGCAGTTTCCTGTTGTCACCGCTAGAGGGAGCTGCTGCCTTAGGATACATAGAGACAACGCCAATTTGCATAGCTTTGCCTTTTACAGAGGTCCGATTCACATAGCTTTGCCTGTTACAGGGTTCCAATTTGCGTAGCTTCTCCTGTTGGCGCAGCTAGAGGGAGCTGTAGATTTAGGATTGATAGTGGTCCTACTGTGTCAAAGAAACCTGCACTTTGGGCGGTCTATAACTGCCTGTACACTAGTATTAAATATATTCCAATAATGTACACGGCTTTAAAAATATTGTTTGATTTTTTTCATGAACTTATAAAACTCCTTCATCCAAGCTCCATATATAATAAGACAATCTATGAAGACAGATTTACTGAATTATGCATCGTGGAAAACAAGGTTATCTAATGAATAGCTCTGTGTAGGGGCATAAACTCACTCTTAGTTGAAAATCCTAAGCAGTTTTGTCACCCATAATGCATACTAATTGCTGCCTTGACTTCAGAAAAGGGACTCTGAAGGTTGGAGCCTGTTGCAAATTGCTTGACGGTGAAATACAGCATTGATCGGCATGTCTAAGCCCATACTCCCGCGTCCATCTGCACGGAGCGCAGCGATTCACTGATCAGTCCGGCAGACCTACGAGACTGCCCTTCACCGGGGACATACGAAATGCGCTCTGTTGTGCCACAAGGGATGCATAAGTGCAGGGCAGTTTCTAGCCAGCTTGGTGCCCAGGGCAAAGCGCTAGAATGCGTCCCCTGACTGCCACATGTCACTCCCAAACTACACCTCAGTGTCACACAAGAAAAGCCTTCTTAATATCAATAAATCACTGCTAAACAAATGAAGCTGGTTTCATTGCATTGTAATTCAAGTACTTTACAGAGGAAATGTAATGTGAAAACACAGCTGCTGCTGCCAAAATAAATGGTTTTTCTGACACCGGCTCTTAACCAGTGCCTTGCCTGAATGCAGTTTCAAACTGTCCGTACTGGCACACTGTGGTGTCACATGCCTGCTGCGGTCTGAAGGCCCACTGACCACTGGCCCTGTGTTGCAGGCGTTCTGTTCGAACAACCTCACCTGTTTTTCGCAAGGGGTAGCACTAGACTAACCATATTCATTATTTTCTGTTCGGAGGTTATCATTCCAAGTTGGACAAACTGGTACACTCCTATTGTACTCTCTCAAAATACCACTCTAAGAGAGAGATATATTGGACAAATAGCACCAATGAGTGTTCCTGTCTGCTTTGCATTAAATCACAGACATTTTGGGAATATAAAAATGGTCAGTGATCTCTACATTTGATAAACAAGTCTGTGATAAAAGGGTCATATGTGTGAATCAGCAAATACATAACAGACGCAAGGCTTGATGCTCACATCTCTGTTCACAACACTCACCCTAACATTAAAACCTTTGTAACCATGCACCATACATACTCAATCGGACATCTTAGGTTTTTGGATGTGATGATACAATGGCTGCAACATCAGCTACTCAAATGAAGTCTAAGGGCTCTTTTGCTTCTTGTTTCTGGAGAATTTTAGATGAGAGGGGTGGGTCTCAGTCTGAGCATGCCCAGTCCCCAATACAAAAATATCATTATGGAATTATATCTATAGACTGGGATGGATACCCCACAAGAGAGACCCAATAAAGAGGGATACATGTACAGAAAGGATTGTAAATCTTACAAACTTAGCCTGACCAGGAATAAGCTGATGACGTGTTTTTCTAAATAAAACTGACTTCTGATAATACGTGGTAAAGGGCCCACAGTTCCTCAGCCACTACCTCCTCACCATTGCGCAGGCCTCAGGGGTTATTTCTGCAAAAAAGAGCAGGCCAATGCTTTATCTAACAGAGCTGGCATTAGCATCTCTTATTAGTGCTGGATTGCAGCTAGTGAAAGTCATGGTGTGGCAGTGTATAAAGCGTGTTTAGCCTAGTTGATGTACAATTTGAGGCAACTTTTTGGATTGCTTATGTGGTTAGCTATGTGGACAGTATGGAACACTTGTTAGAGCTACATACACACACAATTCCAGTGTGCTACTGTATGGACATGGGATACATCAGACAAAATACAGTCATATGTGCTGTTATGTAGAGGAGCAGCACATAGACACCTTAACAAACACGGTGGTCACTTGGGCAGCACACAAATCATTACTGCACACATATCACTGCATTGATTTGCCATGGACTATGGTCTGCACGGTGACACAATGAACCCTGCTTTCCTAATTAAGGTGCCAAGTCACATTGAGGAGCCATCTGGTAGTGGTTGGCGTGATAAGAAAATGAATTAAAGTTCTTTGATGCTGACTGGATGCATATAGTCCATGTCCCAAAGCAGCTGTAACGGAATTCACAACACAGCCCACTCCAGACCAGGACTCTTTCCACTGGCGAGTGATGTGGCGCACAATAAAATCGCTTTTAACTTTATTTATTTCGGATTCTGCTTTGAGAAGGCACCCAACCCATCTCACACCCACCTTAACAAACACCCTGTGTTGCAATGGACCATGAACAAGGCTGGTGTGTAATAATGAAATATTTATTTTTAAAATTCAAATGCAAAATCAAACAAATCAAATTTAGGGCAGCAATCACCCGTGGGGTGATAGTATACAGCAAAATTATATAATACAATTCATGTAACCTTCTGACATTAGATTACATTTTAAATGGAGATGGAAGCAAGATCACTCTTTGTCATACGTATAGATGGCACAACTGTTATGCACTCCCCCTTCAACACTCCCCCAACACCTGCTGACTAGGTTCTGTGTGGATGGAAAGGAGTAGCAAGGAGTCAGACATAAGATGGAAAAATTGGATTTAAAATCCGATCTACCATCCCAGAATGGGAGGCCAAAACGAAAATGAAAATCTTGAAAAAGGAGCAAAATGGCACACTAGGAGCTCACTGGATACTTAAAGGTCAGTTTACATTTGCGGTAGAAGAAATAGGACGGGACTTTGTGTGGCTGTACTAAAGAGGCAAGGAAGTTTACAAGCTATTGGGCAGGGAACTAAACAGCATGAACACAGGTGAGAAAAATCAACTTTTTGAAGGAAAATAACGCAGCAAAAATTACACGTGGCAGAATTGCAATTTCTTTTCTTACACAGACTTTAAACCAGCAAACAGCTATGAAAATAGGCTAACAGTCAAAATCGTAAATCAGTTCTAATGATGGGCAACAAAGGCACATTGCAGATAGGATAGTGAAGTGCAAGAATGACTCTTTATGGGTTGACAATAGGGTTTCTCTATAGGAAATGTAAGTCGATGGGCAAAATCGGTTTTGATAATACAGTGACAGGTTCCACAGTGACTATATTTTAATGACTAGATTATTAAAGAAAGACACTGCACACAAGGGGGTTAATTTGCAATTTTAACCAACTTGCGCCACGCACCTCCTTATAGGGGAATTCATCTTCCTACCCAGCCGAAACACAAAATTCAGATAGGCATGTCTAGTACCACGCAGGGTCAAGAAGTATGACCCAACTTTTAACATCCTGGAACACACAAGGATTTGCCCATCTGTTTCAAGAAGGCTTTTTCCCAGGAATTAAAAAGTACTTTTATCTGCTTACAAGAAACATGGCTCAGCGAAATGCCATCATGTGATGGCTACATGCTATTCTTAAACGCGGCTAGTAAAAATCTATTTGGACGTCCTTTTTCTGGTCTTTCAACAATGATAAAGAATTCTGCCGGCTGGGAAGTGTTAAACACTCGAAATCCAAACTTGTTTGTTCAAGCACTCACTCTTCAAGTGTCCCAAGATGACCAGTCAGAAAATGTACAAAAGCAACAATTATTGTTAATAAACACCTACTGGAATCCCGCCATGATCTCCAAGTCGGTCTACTTAGACTCAATAAGAACTCAAATAGATAACTGTTACGCATCTTTTGTCGATCCATATATTCTAGTGTGCGGTGATCTTAACTATACATGGTTTGATAAAACAAAAATGCGAAACCCATGTGACATGCTTAAAATTCCAACTGAATTGGCTGATCGAGGCACTAAATGGGAATACCAACTAATCCTGCGCCGTTGTGTGATGTTGAATGGCTGTACCAGCCGCGATATTCCTGCAGCAGACACGTGGCATCAAGGTGATTCCACAAAAACTCTCGACTATATCTGGGCTTCAGAAAATCTTCATTCCCTAATTTCAAACCTATTGATAATGAAATCAACGAAAAGCGACCACGATGCATTAGTGCTATCTTGGGAGAATCCATATAAAAGACGGCAGTCTAGCTACATAACTCCCCTAAGCATCAATAGCGCTCAAAATCATCTGCGGATAGACAGCAAGCAAATCGATAATTTGACAATCGAATACATGCACACAACCATGCTGAACACACAAGTCGAATATGTGTCTTTATTAAAGCAATTTAACAGTTCTGTCAAACATAAGACAAGGATTATCACCAACAAGCATCCATTCAGCCCAGAATTACAAGAAGCAAAGATATTGCTTCAAAAAGATCTGAAACTGTTAAAAAAGGACGGCGATATAAATTTAAAACAGTTGGTGGTGAAAAGACGACAACGATACCGTAATTGGCTGATATCTTTAAATAGCATACGAGCACAAGAACAAGCCAAACTGATGCTTTGTTTATTAATTCAAAAAGACAGTCATAACATCTGGCAAATCATAAACTCCGGCAAGTTAATGCAGATGAGCACACTATCAAATGGAGTGAATGCCGCCAGCTGGGTAAAACACTTCACGGCAGTCTTTAATAACCATGACGCAGATAGTCTATCCAACCCAATACTAGAGGCCTGCAAATGGAATGTCTCTGAATCAGTTAAAGATATTGAAATCGCAATTCAATAATTGAAGACCTCGAGGGCCGCAGGGCCAGATGGCATCTCAAATTCCACGTTAAAAGCAAATAAAGAAAACTGGGTGCAATTTATTAAAGTACTATTCGACCATATAGCCTTAACGGCGTTGATCCCTGAATCTTGGACCCATGCGGTAGTAGTCCCGGTCTTTCAAAAGGGAAACCGTGATGACCCAGTGAACTACTGACCCATAGCCTTGTTAGACACTACGGGGAAAATATTTGCCACCTTTCTCCAAAGAAAAATCGCCACATGGGCAGAAGACGCCAAGTTATGCGATGCGAGACAAACGGGATTCACAAAAGGAGTTGGAGTGGAACTAAATCTGATGCTATTACATTTGCCCAAACTGGATGCTATAAAACATAAGAAAAGATTGTTTTTGGCCTTTGTCGACTTAAAACAAGCATTCGACAGCATCAATCGCCAGCTCCTGTGGAAAAAACTAAAGAACTGGGGCTGTCCCAACCAGCTATTGGCTCCATTAATGGCATTATATGCTAAAACCAGCATCCGGGTGCGTCTAAATGCAGAAGGAGAATTATCAGAAGAAATAAAAACTACAAAAGTAGTGAAACAGGGCTGCCCTTTGGCTGCCTTGTTGTTTAAACTCTTCATATCAGATCTCCCGGCAGCCCTTGCACAAACAAGATCCTTCCCTCCAAAAGTCAACGGAAATCATTTAAGCCATGTAATATACACAGACGATGTGGTGCTATTAGACAGCACTGAAATTGGCCTTCAAAGACTGTTGTCCTCTCTGCAAGCATATCTAGCCGACAATCAGTTGGCAATAAACGTGAAGAAGTAACAAGTTGTCGCATTAGGTCCGAAAATGAAAACAAAGAACAAGGTTTTCAGGTGGAAAGTGAACAAAGAGACGCTGTTCAAAACAGACTCAATTCGCTATTTGGGCGTCTCATTTAATATCTCGATAAGAGAGTGGAGTTGTACTAATGAAGTCTCTTCTCGAATGAGTGTTCTCAAACTGCAAGGTTTAAAACTCCATGCAAAATATGGGAAGTTCTCCCTACAGCCATTAATAACTTTTTATTGACAAAAAGTTACTCCAGTAGTATGCTTTGGCAGTGAAACAAGGTGGAATATTGATGCCAATTTCTGGACGCAATTGGAAGGTAAATTTTGGTGCAAGGTACTCAAATTACCACAGTGTGTCTCAATGGTGGCAATTAGACATGAGTTGGGCCTCGAATCCTTATACTCCCTTGTATTGTGGAAATCGATATCATTACTTCAAAAAACGAGACTAACATCAGTAGCAAAACCCTATTTGATCTTAAACAACAAAAGTAATGACACGTCAGCCGCCCTGCTAAATAGTTGGGAAGCGAAATTGATGTCAATTTTAGACTGAGCGGATGTAAACATGTCACTGGTGCTACATATTCCACAATTGGTGAAGGAAAAATTCAGACAATGGAATTGGATAACCAATATAGATAAACGAGCTTCATTGTCCTCAGCGATAGACTTGGGAATGACAGCGCAAAAAGTGGGCGAATTGCCAAAGTATCTTGTCAAATTCCAGTCGCCGTATCACCGGAATCAGTTTTTAAGACTACGACTCAATCTCTATCACACCAATGAGAGACTGATTAAAAGAAACGATCCGGTGATAAAGAGTGATAGTTGTCATTTTTGTCAGACAGAGGTGGAATCAATTAAACATCTGATAATTGAGTGCCCTAACATTGCTATCCAGCGCTCGCTCCATCTAGCACGCTTTGCTCCAAAAAATGGAAACATGGTTGAATGGTGGAATTATGTAATATCAGGGATAAATACCAACCTAACCTGTGCTGTTATTAATTTTGTAGATATGATTATACCATGGTCTTCTGAGTTGGTTGACAACCGTGTTTGGGGAATTGTATATATATGTGTGGTAGTTCATGCTGAAGTAGTACTAGAGGATTGAATTTTCATTTGACTACATTACAGGCACAGAACCGTAGGTTGTGCTAAAGAGACGATGGTTGAAAAAGTTGTCGTCTTTTTCTCTTTTTCTCCTTTTCTCTTTTTCTTTGAGGTGTAATGTAACAAATGTAAGGCAGTGCATGACAAACGAGTTTGTTTTCCTTTATCAAACTAATGTCAATAAAATAAAAAAAAATGGTACTAAGGAATTACACAAATGGCTGAAATGATTTGAAAAGAATTACACCAACCCATATATAATAGCACAGATTCTTCTAAGGACAGGATAAACAGAGGATGCTGACAATTTGGGAAGTTAATAGGGTTCTTATGGGATTTTTATAGGATTTGAACAGAATGCAAGGTAACTGAGTGGTGTAGGCAGCTTTTTGGTACTGGGGATACATAATGCACTTGAGTTGGGTAATTTGTACAGCTAACCGGGGCTATGTACAGTGAGGCAAGGATCTGGTCACTGGGCAGCGGCTGGGCTCTCCTTTAGGGAATAGCTGGGCAACAGGGGTCTGGTTACTGTGGACAGCGGGGCATCAGCTGGGCAAAGGGTCTGGTTGCTGGATTCTCCCAAAGGGATCAGCAGCCTTTCCTCCTTTCTCCCTGAATTATTGGGATGAATCTAGTTCAGGATAGGTGGTTCTGGATAGGTGGTTCTGGATCTGGGTCAGCTACCTCTGGACCTAGTTCTGGAGTCTCGGTATCTTGCAGGGTGAATTTTGAATGGTGAATATCCCTATGCCTTCCTGTCTACCTCTCTAAATGAGTAGGATAGGTCAGGCTATGAATGTCGCCACCTCCCTCCGAGCACATTGGTCTGAAGGAAGTGACCTCCCGTTGGTGTATGCACATTGTCTCACAAGCCTAATTTTTCACAAAAGGAGTTATGGAATACAACTTCATATTTACAATAATCACCATCATAACAATCAGATAGGTAGATCCCCTATTTCACGAGGAATATGCCAGTTCAATTGCCAATTCTGTGCAATGTTGCCTTGTCCTTGGACACGATTTCGCAGTTTTTAAGAAAAATATAATATCTACAATTCTACAAATGGCTACAGAAATGCAGACTAGCATTTGGCATCTTTTCCTCAAGTTTCATGTCTGCGCCATTAATGATTCACACCAAAATACATTTTTTCTGTCATTTAATTTCACCACATGATAGGAAGACACACATTGGGCCTCATTATTACCCTGGCGGTCCCACAATAAAGGGTGCCGGTACAGGACCGGCACCCTTCATTACGAGAGCACCTATTACGAGGTTCCCTTTGCGGGACCTGGAATAGACATCTGGTAAAACCAGACGTCCTTTCTGGGTCCAGCGAGGGGAAGAGGGAGCTAATAACGGGCCATTTGTAATGTGCCCGTTATTACCTCCCTCCCCATTCCCATTGAGCCCTATGATGGCTCAATGGGAATGGGGAATGGCTCCTTCAAGGAGGAATTACCGGGTCCTCCAATGTTGAAATGACCCGGTAATTCCCCATTGAAGGAACCCGGTATTGGAGCCCGGTGTGGAGGCAGCCATGTCGCTAATAGCCCATAGTCTCATTTTGCTTTTCCAAAAATCACATAAAATGCTGTCATAACATTACATTACTGCTTATTCAGATTGTGGAGAAAAATGTCTTAATATGAAAAGGTCTTTAAATCAAATGGGCTGGATTTGTCCCCAAATGTGGGTGGTCTTTCCAACCCCCCAGCCAAAATGTCTTCCCTGAGTCAGTTTGCACAATGGTTTCCAGGACTCCCCTTTTGAATTCTTCCAGTGGATACCCTGAATGCATGCAAAGGAAATCACGCCTACGAGGCAAAACTTCAGGGCTTCCCCCTCCTTTGTCTTCGGATGCAGTTCTGCCAAGCAGTCTGGGAGCCCTGCGATTATCACACTATCAGGCTAGGATGATTTGTCTTTTGGGGGGAAAAACAGAGCACAATATGCATATTTTTTGCAGCCACTCTCCCCACATGTAAAATTGTGTTTCTGTGCGAGCTACGGTGTTATTTCACCTTTCATTTTACAAATGTCATTTTCCCTGCTTTGCAGGAGCAGGTTTCACACGTGTGCTTTCTTCATATGCTACTGTCACAAAATGCAGTTTCAGCTGTATTTAACCTTCTGTAAGGTTCTTAAAAGATCTAGTCAGTTTCCGGACATAGAGATATGCTGAAAATAGTTTCTCAGTAATTGACATGCAGCAAGAGAGAGCATCTTTAAAGTACTTTTGGGTGTGTTGATTTATTTCCAAAAGTAACTCAGAGCTATGCAGATTTAAAGCAAAAGCCTTTTGTTTTTCATGGACTTTCCTGATGAAACGATGCCGTTCTGAAAAAGATGGCCTTCTTTGATGGTGTTCCAAATGAAATGCACAGACAGGGACGTGTTTTACTAGAGCAAACCTGTGTGATGTTTGAAATGAGAGTAGCATCAGTGCGATGTCGTTTCAAATGCATGTCATTTTCCTGTGCACCCGTGAATGTTTAAATGACAAAAACAGCAATGCACAGCCATTCTGAATTGGAAGTGTTCTCTCTGGATTCACATGAATAAAACAAAATGCAGCCATTCTTGCGGTGGCTAGGTTCATATCTCGCTCCACATGTGCTTAGCAGACCAAAGCACAGCCGTTTTTGGGTGACTGTTGAAATGCAGTTTTTGTTGTAGGGGATTTCTGTTGGGGCTGGTAAATGTACCACACACAGCCACTAGACAACCTAGGCAAGGAAATGACAGTTAACTTTCTTAGGCATGGGCCATTTGTAACTAATAAGAAATATACAAAAGAAAAGTGTTGGTGTGTCAAAGACATGAAAATAAAAAAAATAGTTTAAAAACTTTTCTGTGTGGCACGTGAATTCTCTTGCAAGAATGCATAGATTTGGTCAGCTGACTGATGCTTTGTGCTGACCTTCAGAATAAAAATGCCCCATGTTCAGTTCTTATCACTGTGGTGTGAAAGCAATGGCTTGTTAAATAAGCCATCACGTATAACTTGCCCCCACTTTAAAGGCTCTGTCAACAGAAAGCTGGAGAGGGAGGGTGGAGGGTGTGTGTTTCCCGGGCATCTCAGGGGCTGCTTTCAGAATATGCATCCCTTTATCTGAAACAAAGGAATGCTTAACTTTTGACTGGTGGGCTCAGAGGCAGCTGTCTGGGTGGGCCCCTTCCTGCACCCCGCCCCCGCTGAGCTGCTTGAGCTACTCAACGGGAAAAGGGGCTGCTTCGATGGATCTTTTAATCAGATAAGTGCAGTTTCCCTTGGGATCCAGCACCTTTCATTAGTGACGTGGGAAAGGCAATTGCCGACAATGTCACATGCGCTGGAGTCTCACCCCGGGGCTCACGTGAACGTTCAATTACCGAGACTCTCATATCAATTTAATTATGTTCTTGAAAGGGAAATGTTTACTGCACTGGGCATTCATGTATGATGCAGAAGACAGACAGACAGGCACTGGAACTGCATACAGCCGCCCAATCCCTAGCATAAGCCCCCCGTTGGTTTCAGTGACATGCAAAAAGCATTGGACATGCAGTTTTAGCCAGCCTGAAGTTGTTACAAGTTGTTTACATCACATTATAAAAGTCTGTGAGCAGATAGTCACAATGCATACCTTGCTTCTGCTCCACGAAAGCAGGCGCACAGTGCATACCTTGCTTATCTCTCCACGAAAGCAGGGGCACAATGCATACCTTGCTTCACAGAAAGCAGGGGCACAATACATACCTTGCTTCACAGAAAGCAGAGGCACAATGCATACCTTGCTTCTGCTCCACGAAAGCAGGGGCACTATACATACCTTGCTTCTGCTCCACGAAATCAGGGGCACAATGCATACCTTGCTTCTGCTCCTCGAAAGCACGGGCACTATACATACCTTGCTTCTGCTCCACGACAGCAGGGGCTCAATGCATACCTTGCTTCTACTCCACGAAAGCAAGGGCACTATAGATACCTTGCTTCTGCTCCATGAAAGCAGGGGCACAATACATAACATGCTTTGCTCCACAAAAGCAGGAGCACAATACATACCGTGCTTCTGCTCCATGAAAGTAGGGGCACAATACATACCTTGCTTCTGGTCCACAAAAGCAGGGGCACAATACATACCTTGCTTCTTCTGCTCCGCAAAAGCAGGGGCACATTACATACCTTGCTTCTTCTGCTCCACAAAAGCAGGGGCACATTACATACCTTGCTTCTGCTCCACGCCCAGAGGGCCCTCAGCCTTCATCCGAGGAGGGAATCAGAAGAAGGCTCTGAAAGAACAGATGTACGAGAACACCTCCAAATCTGAGAAGGAACAATAAAACAAGGAGAAGCCACTAGAAAAAAGGCTGAATTCTGTGAAAGAAGCAGAGGTACTGCAACTCAAAGCTCTCAAGCAAAGACAGAGCTGAAGAAAGAGGGACTTGATCAGAGCAAGAAGAACAAGGCTTGCAAAGACCTATCGTTCTTCTGCAATGACATGAGTTGGTATGTACCTGAACCTTTCGCACAGGCTTTTCCAACACCGGGCCTCGAGGGTTGAAATCCTGAGAGATATTTCCGGATATCCATCATTAATATTCATGAGGAGAAATGTGCATACATTTGGAATTATTGTATGCAAATTTAGGTCATGAATATTAATTAGGGGAATCCTGAAAACCCAGCATGGATCTGGCTCTCGATGGCCTGGAGTAGGACAATCCTGCTAACCAAATGGGCCTTGCTCTCTGTCTGCCTTGTGCTTACGGGTGAAGTTGCTGAACTAGGACTCCTCTGCCAAAAGGTTACATTATATGACCTCCTCAGCCTGAGGGTTACACCCATTTCTGCAGAAGCCCTCTGCTTGAGGGTCAGAGAGTATTAGCGAGCGACTTCAGGATACAGAACATATAACACAAAGCTGTTCCTTGGTGGATGGTTTCCACAGAAGCCAGTTTTAAGGAAAACTTTTGATTCAGTACTTAGAAGTCAAGTTCAGCAGAAAAGACATAAATGAGGTTCGAAGCATCGCAGGACCAATGCGCCGCAGTAGTGTTGACATGGTATGGCGTGACGGGCAAGTCCAACCCTCATTGAACCGGGGTCGAACCTTCCATTCTGGCCACTGGTCCCAGCTACCTTTGATAGCTCATGAGGGAGCATATTTCATTGGTCCGTGCTCATCGCACATGCCAGGTTTTTGCGGAAGTTCAATTGTTTTTCACATTATGGAACATCGACCTACAATTCTGTCTCAAAAAATGACTGCCACTTTGTGACTATATCACACAAGCTCTTCTGGCGCGCGTGTAGATCTGGCAAAGAATGTAACTCATTGGTCAGGAATTGATATTGTTCCATCCTAGCTGTGAAATAGTCTTTTAGGGTCACATCACATTGCATTCTGGTATATGTAGTCCTGCATTTATAAACTTCAGGAATGCAAAAAGGCCTGTGCTTACAATGCCAGAACTTGACATAATTCGGGAACATAGGGGTTTACTGTGCAGCCTAAGCGCGGCTGATGGCGAGTCTGCTTTGCAGTTGATTGTTTTCCTTAGATGGCTGCACAAATTCGATACTCTGGTATTGTGGCTGCTCAATACATTGACATTGAAGAAATAAAAGAACCTGAGTATCCTTTGTTTTGCGCCCCAATTTTTATTTGATTTTTTGATTGTAATATTCAAACAATATATATCTTACCCAAATTAAATTATCGACTTTCAAAATATTTCCTCCTTCCCCTTCCATTTATACATTGATTCCAAATTATTATGTTATCAAATTGTATATCAATTGCAAACAGTTTCATTGATAAACTTGATATTTCCTTCAAAATGATTCCCTCAACACGTGTTTTTCCATTACTTTATAATGGCTCATCAGGAGGGATGCGTGAATTGCATTGAATGCATCATTGGCCTTGTAGGGTTAGTGCCTTGATGTAACGCTTCTAATGTTGTCGGTCTTGAGATGATAAATGACCGTTGTATAATTTACATCCATTCAATCTCTTTTGCTTTGTCAGGATGGTACCTGTTTACAAAGATGCGGTTTATTTTTCCTTTACGTTTTGCTTAGCGTTCTCCTCGCTTGCCTGCATTACTACCTCAGAAGTTATTTTGCGTGTAGATCACTGTTGTGCAGCAGACGAGAAATCAGGTAAGGCACGGAAAGGTGGCACTGTATCTATACTCCTCTATCCAACTCTACAAGCCTCTCGTAATCTCCGCTCTGCCCCCTCGACTACCCTTGTGGCTTCTCACCCTCCCTGTGCTTCCTCGCGCTTCCACTCCTTCTCTCTTCTTGCGCCACTTGCATGGAATTCTCTCCCCCCGGACATCCGAGAAACACTCCACACGCATTTGTTCAAAACCAAACTAAAATCCTACCTCCTCGCCTCTGAGTTACCCTCTTAACCTACCTCTCAAATGCCTGCTAGCTGACATTTTTCCCTCACCTATCACCTGCCTCTCTTTCTAAGGTCCTCGGCCTCCACTCTAGCACTTCACCCATCAAGGCCACATCCTGAGCACAACTGGCCGCACTGCCTACCTGCACTTAAAAATCCAATGTTGGTTGTCCTTAATCTATGTATGTCCACTTATGTATTGTCCCCGGTGACTGCTCCATTCACTCCTCTTCACAACCTGGTCAGAATGTCCCTCAAACTCACCCCATTGTAAGAAGCTCGCTGCTTCCCATCAAATCTGATTCATCTATCTGATGTTCTTTTGTGATCAAAAGACCATTGCTCCTCCTGTAAACGAATAAATAAATAAATAAATGTACCTTTGTAGGCATGTATGGGATATATAAAGCAGAAACCTAGCAACTAAGTCATGAGTGCTGTACAAAAGAGGGGCGAGTACATGGATGGCGGGGTGGACACAGCCGGAGGGGTACGTCTCATTAAGTGGGCCTCATCCCAGGGGGGACTGGGTTCACGTATGTGCAGATCTGGAGAGATCTTGGTGGTACCTGCATGCATATATCTGAATTCTGGTGCTGACGCAAACTCAACCTTCGGCCAGGTACTCACTCTGACAAAATGACTATATCTCCCTCCTTTTATGAGGCCCGGTCATCTAGACTCATGTGTTTATATGGTTCACGCCCACTTTGTAGTGAAATTCTGGTTCTGGCTACACCACTGTCCTGCCTATGGAGAACAGACCAGCAACCGAGAGAGAAATAACTGAAAGGTGGAAACCCCCGGATCAAAGATTCGAACCCCCTAAGAATGTCAAGGTAGTGTACCAGCGGCCACCGAGTGAGTGCCCTACTACCCAAGTTACAAGTTTGCTAACTTTCCCACGGCCTCAAAATGTACTAACTACCAACTTTACACATGTCAGGGTTGTTCTTTTCTCACAGTTCTGATCATTTTCTCATTGTTTTGTTACATTTTTACAAGATGCACTTGTTTTGTTTCAGTGCTTCCCTTATTGGTTAATTACACAACATAAGCATCTCAGTGTTTCCTTGTAAAATAAAAGCGAGGCTCTGCGGTTTTCTGGTATTTTATTTGTTTAATCTCGATACGTCCACATATCACAATCAACAATTACATCAGGGCTTCAAGAAGAAGCAAGGAGGGGAGGCAAAGAAGAGGAGCAGAGAGCAAGGGAAAGGGAGGCTGAAAGAGGGTAAGAACAGTCAGTGCTGGAAACTGAAACTATGCTCTAGAAAACCACCTACGTGATGGCTATGAGGTAGTGGCTGGAATGATGCTGTTAGGTCTAGGGTTTGAGTCATGTCAGGTTACATTCATAGAGGTTATTCTGCAAATCACATAATACATGCAACTGCCAATATATAAATCATTATGGAAACATGTGGAGCAAACCAGAGTAAAATTGCTGTTATATTTTCTCCATCCTCAGCGGGAAAACCTCCCAATTAACAGCTTGCAAAGTAAACGGAACCTAAAAAAAGCAACTGTGCTCTCAAGACTGAAGGAAACAGTCAAATAAAAGACATTGCACTTGTACCTGGTTGCGGGCATTGTTTCATATGGCATCATACCTTCCTAGCCTCTGGATTTTTCCCAGAGGCCCAGGAATTTTAACCATTTCTCCAGGGAAAGATCCTGGAATTTCAGGAATTTTGGTGGGGGACAGCTTTCACCGATTGCTTTTTGTTTGTTTGTTATGCTTGCAGGACTGCTCTGCCTCGGACTCCCTGCCTGAGTGCGGCTTTATCTCTGCAGCAATGACTGTAACGCTTCCAGCACATTGGCAAAAAGGATGCAGGTGAAGCAAAATAACGCGCGTTTATTTTGCTTCACCCTTCATTGTTTTTTGCCGACTTTAAATGCGAACGCACGTTTCCTTTGCTTTCGTTCTTTTTGCCCAGTTTAAGGTGGCTCAGCCCCATTGAACCACAGCCATCAGGTTTGCAGGCTGGACAAATCACCACTGCACTACATAACCTGATGAAAAACAGCAAAGGTGAAATGTCTGATTTCGGTACTGCAAAATTCAGGCAAAACCTTTTTATTGGTTCTTGGGGTTTACATGTGCACATTTTAACGTGTTGCTTTTAGGCGAATGCCTTTTGTCCTATGCAATGTAGGTGGTTGTGAAAAGGCAATTTAATGAAATGTGCATATTTCAATTTGAACTGCAAATTTCAGACGCCACATTATGACAGAGTTTACCTTTTTGACATGTAGGCGGAGTCATGTGAAAATGGGCAGAGTTTTTGGGTGACTGTGGGCGGGGCATAAATCTCGGGAATTTTGATTTTCAAATGTAGACAGGTATGTATGGCTTGCAGCTTCATGCACCCACCCCATTCGGATCACCCAATGCCTAAACAGGGAAAGGCCACTGACGTTAGCTAAACCCCTCCCCTATTTACCTCTCAGTGCTCTGTTTTCTGCCCTGTAACTTTATTGACACTTGGATGTGTTTCAAAGCAAAACAAACACAAATGAACAACAGCGGCATAGCTCTTTTGGCCTGGGGGGGGCAGTCTCCAAACACTGGGAACAATGTATCACTGCGCGGGCAGTGTTGTACGGCAGCATAGGTTTTTGCATGTCCGGGATCCAGAGACAGTTTTTGCCAGATTCTGGATGCAGCGAAATGTGACCCATTTTTAGCACCAGTAGCGTCAATCTGCTTTTCCATTCCCAGTGACGGAGCGCCATCTTGCAGGAAGGTTCTCTGGAGTGCTTCCGGTTCGCGAGTATGAAAGCTGCCGCAGCTCCTCTTGTCACTGATGGGGAACTCCACACCTGCCTACATTTGAAAATCAAAAACCCTGAGATGTATGTCCCGCCCACAGCCACACAAGACTCCGCCCCTTTGCACACAGCTCCGCCCACACACCCCGCCTACATGTCAACATTTGCAGTTTGCACTTTACAGTGGAATGCAATACATTTAATTAAATTGGCTATTCATTACCATTCAAATTGCACAGGACGAATGGCATACGCCTTCCACAAAATCAATACACACACAAAACCAACAGACAATATTTTCTTCAAACAGTGTTTTTGAACACGTTAAAATGCGTGCATGTTTTAAACTCCAAGAACCAATACAAAGGTTTTCCCAAGAACTTGCAGTACCGAAATTGGACATTTCACCGTAGTTGTTTGTCATCAGGTTACATATATAGTTTAGTGGTGACGTGTCTGTGGTGTCACGTGCCCAGACACTTCCGGGTCACGTGACACCCGTAAATAAAGGAATCACCGGAACTGGCGTTCGAACGCCAGTCCGGGTTTATGCAGCCTAACGTGTGGTTGCGTCTCCCTTTCGAGCGCCGCGAAGTGCTGCGCACTAGGCCAGGCCCAAGCCAGGCCTACCCACGAGGTCGGGCCCCGCACACCAACTGGGACCCGACATCACAGTGTCCAGTGTGCAAACCTGATGGCTGTGCACGTAAATCCCTGCGGTTTTTAATTCATTAATTCACTTTAGCTGGGGGTGGGGGGCAGAGTCCACCCTCTGAAAAAAAGTGGGTGCACTCAGTCCATCCGCCTGTACCCTCGAATTGAGCTGTGGCAAACAGACCAAAAAGAATGAAAGCTGAAAAAATGAGAAACGCAGAATACATTAATGACACCGGATTGAAAGCTGTATTACCGCGTTTATTTTTCTTAAGCTTTCATTCTTTTTGGCCACCCGTCAATTTATTGTGACTAAAAAGGCAAACTGGCCAAAAAGAAAGAAACCTTAAGCACAATAAACAAGGTAATATGCTTTCTGCTTTCAAAAGCAGTATTCTACGTTTATTTTGCTCAAGTGTGCCTTCTTATTGATCCCGCCCACACCTCCACCTGATTCAGCCAATTGGATGGCGGATTGGACGGGACCAGCATCGAAAACCGTCTTCCCCGGAGGCTAAAGGAGGCTAAAATCCCAGAGTCTCTATGGAAAACCCAGAGGTTAGGCAGGTATGGGGCACTCTGATATAGGGAAGGAGTCTTCTTTAATGGCCCCTGTCAATCCTGTGAGATTGTGGGTCTCTCTGACTTCCCGGTGGACAGTGTTCCAGAGATGCGACCCTTTCGTTGACTGAAGTCCTGTTCCAAACCAATGACTGTTTTTAACAGTGTCCCTCGATCACCAGTGTCTCTCGTAAAGAGCTTCACATGGAACACGTGAGATTGGCAGTGTACAGGTTGTACCATTTGTCAAAGCATTCATTTTCATTCGTTGACCCACATAAAGTTCTTTCGGTGATCAACTTGCGTGCACATTTCTCTCTTAGTGTGAGGAAAGGTCCCTCGAAAACTCAACGAGGAGCAAATAAGCGCAGACTCGTTTTGCCCCTCGAGTTTCGAGGGACCTGTCCTCACACTGTTTACCTGATCTCGTAGCACAGATTCTACAAGGAGCACCTGATAGTCACTGACGTAGCCTATCAGACTTGGTATTACACTAATTATCACGAAGAAACTAGAGTGCACCTCAACACACTACTATCCCATTTCTCTCTTAACCATCTCAGCTGCTTCCTTTTGCTCCATTAATAACCTGGGCATTTACCCATAGTTATACCAACAATATTGCTCCTTCCATTCGCTACCCCTAACTCCTGCTTTTTTGGAAAAGAGGAGAGATGGAGACATTCTTGTTTTGTTGGCATAAAAGGCCGCAGATTTATTATCACAACATTACTAAACACTACATGCGCATCATCACTGCAAAACTTTGTGAAATTGTTCTCCAGGTGCAGCGACCAGCCGACTGCTCCATCTCAAACATTGCTTCCCCCATTTTCCAACCAACTCCACTCTAGGCCAAATCTCCCCCAACCATTATTGTCTGCATCCCGCGTACCCTTGCAGGTGGTCCTGAGCTGCAGGAGTGCCGTTTTTGCTGGGGGAAGCCGAGCCCTCATCGATACCTCCAGCGCCCTTGCCGCTAGGCCTCAGAGGAGCACTGATCGCAAGAGGAGTGAAAAGCCCTCCTGCTTTCCCACAGCTTGTTAGTAGTACCTACAGTGTCACTGGTCGCTAAAACACTGCCACGCCACAAATGGGTCCACACCCATCCGTGGCTCCCCCATCGTTGCTTATAACTCCAGCAGCCTTGTGCACAAGTTACAATAGAACAGATCCATGCCTTCCCAAGCCAGGTGCACTCCGTCTTTCTGGTAGTACTGCAGCGACTTTAGGTTGATCAATCTGTGCCTGACCTGAGTGAAACCTCTGCGCCTGCAGAACTTAAGCATTGAACCAGCTAGACTTCCATCCTCCTATTTGCATGATTGCTTCTGGGCTCATGCCCAGTCCTGCTGCAGACGTGGCTACCCCGATCCTGGATGAATGGTTTCCAAACACTCCCTCTGTCATTCCATTGGTTTTCAATGCCATGCCCATCATGCCCTTGAACTGGTACCTGCTAAGGGCCGTCCAGTGCCTGTGTAAAAATAGGGGTTAGCCTGCCCCAGCGGGCTATCTTACTTGCAGATATGCGGCTAGACCTGCTTCTGGACAAACGGGGATTTCCTTGATGCCGTCGAGTGTGATTGCTCTCCCTTTGCCTTTTTGATCAGTCTTAGACTATCTTAATTGCATCAGGACCAGATCCTGTGTCAGCGTAACATCTTCCAGCCTCAAAAAACCCGAACCCCAGCTCTCTTTATTCTCTGGGACCAACTTGGTTCCTCTGAAAGCCCCAAAGAAGGTCAAGGTGAATGCTGCTGTGAACAGTACCTTCTCTCCTTCCCCCGGCATGTTTTTGGCAGGATTCATATCAAACTGTGTAGCTTCAGAGTATCTATGGGGAGCCTGGGGTCGGCTTTTTCTCTATGTGTTTCACCCAACCTTTCATAGCCATCATGACGCAATGCTCCTTAGTGGGATCAGACAGCCCCCCCCCCAGTTTATGGTAGTCTGGTATCGCTGCTAAGTGATAGGCTACCCAGGCTCTGGTTTTCTGATTCTGCCAACCCCACCCACCAAAGGCACGCACTGCCGATCCACCTTGATGTTCTGCCATGAATTCCTGCAAAACTGCTCCCGAAATTGTGCATCTGATGTTCGTTGGGGGCGAAAAGATGGTGCTGCCTGCGGCTGAGCCCCCCTTATTCTGAATGCCACACCCCCTTCCTTTGTTGCCTTTTGCTTCCTTCTTGTTGTGTTTGGCGGCCCCCTCACGCTTTGCCCAGGCTAAACACCCGGTTTCGCTGGCTTTTTCCTGACCCCTCCCCCTTAATCAGGGGGAGGAAGGAGGATGCTGCCCTGTTATCTGGGCGCCTCCTCGAGGGATTCCCCTGTCGTCACCTCCACTTTGTTTCAAAACCTCCTTCACTTTGCCATTGCTCGCTGTCTCCAGGTCACCGAATCCTAGTCTTTCTTCACGATTGCCTACTATTTCAGCATTTCTTCACTCTTCTACCCTCATGCTTTCTTCACTGTAGTTACAGCTTCCAGTCTTTCATGGTTGCCTATTATTTCAGCATTCCTTCACCCTTCTACATCCAGTCTTTCTTCACTGTAGTGAAAGCTTCCAGTCTTTCACCATCGCCTATTTTTTCAGCATTCCTTCACCCTTCTACTCCCAGTCTTTCTCCACTGTAGCTACAGCTTCCAGTCTTTCACCATCGCCTATTTTTTCAGCATTCCTTCACCCTTCTACTCCCAGTCTTTCTCCACTGTAGCAACAACTTCCAGTCTTTCACCATCGCCTATTATTTCAGCATTCCTTCACCCTTATAGTCCCAGTCTTTCTTCACTGTAGCTACAGCTTCCAGTCTTTCACCGTTGCCTATGATTTCACCATTCCTTCACCCTTCTACCCCAGTCTGTTTTCACTCTAGCTACAGATTCCAGTCTTTCACTGTTGCCTATTATCTCAGCATTCCATCACCCTTCTACCCCCAGCCTTTCTCCACTGTAGCTATAGCTTCCAGTCTTTCACTGTTGCATATTATTTCATCATTCCTTCACCCTTCTACCCTCAGTCTATTTGCACTGTAGCTGCAGCTTCCAGTCCCACACTATTGCCTATTATTTCAGCATTTATTCACCCTTCTACCTCCAGTCTTTTTTTCACTGTATCTACAGCTTCCAATCTTTCACTACTGCCTATTGTTTCAGCATTCGTTCACCCTTCTCTCGCCAGTCTTTCTTCACTTTTCCAGTCTTTCACTGTTGCCTATTAGTTCAGCATTTCTTTACCCTACTTCCAGTCTTCCTTCCCTCACTCTTCTTCCCAGAGCTTTTCTTCATGTAACCTCTGCTTCCATATTTCCTTCTTTCTAATTTTCTTCTCTATTTATTCACTGTCTTTTGTGTGGCTAGTCTCAAATGTTCTCTCTCATTTTTCACATACTCCACCATTAGTCCTCCCCTTTCCTTTACCCTTCCATTTCCAGTCGGGCCTCTCACATCACTTTATTAATTCTGAATCCCTCAGCATAGCTCCGCCCTTTCTCTCAAGTTCTTCACCTTCAAGTTGTGCTTTGCCTCGAACACTTCACCTTCACTCTCGTCCCCCATCTTCACTCTGTGCTTTGTTTGCAGTCCTCCACCTTGACTCTGTGCTTTATCTCCAGTCCCCCACCTTCACTCAGTGCTTTATCTCCAGTCCTCCACCTTCTCTCAGTGCTTTGTATCCAGTCCTCAACTTCCCCCTGTGCTTTATCTCCAATCCTCCACCTTCATTCTGTGTTTTATCTCCAGTCCTCCACCGTTGCTCATTGCTTTGTCTGCAGTCCTCCACCTTCATTCAGTGCTTTGTCTCCAGTGCTCCACCTTCACTCAGCGCTTTATCTCCAGTCCTCCACCTTCACTCTGTGTTTTATCCCCAGTCCTCCACCTTTGCTCATTGCTTTGTCTCCAGTCCTCCACCTTCACTCAGTGCTTTGTCTCCAGTCCTCCACCTTCACTCAGTCCTTTATCTCCAGTCCTCCACCTTCAGGCAGTGCTTTGTCTCCAGTCCTCCAACTTCACTCTGTGCTTTATCTCCAGTCCCCCACCTTCACTCTGTGTTTTATCTCCAGTCCTGCACCTTTGCTCATTGCTTTGTCTCCAGGCCTCCACCTTCACTCAGTGCTTTGTCTCCAGTCCTCCACCTTCACTCAGTGCTTTATCTCTAGTCCTCCACCTTCAGTCAGTGCTTTGTCTCCAGTCCTCCAACTTCACTCTGTGCTTTATCTCCAGTCCTCCACCTTCAGTCAGTGCTTTGTCTCCAGTCCTCCAACTTCACTCTGTGCTTTATCTCCAGTCCTCCACCTTCATTTTGTGTTTTATATCCAGTACTCCACCTTCGCTCATTGCTTTGTCTCCAGGCCTCCACCTTCACTCAGTGCTTTGTCTCCAGTCCTCCATCTTCACTCAGTGCTTTATCTCCAGTCCTCCACCTTCGGTCAGTGCTTTGTCTCCAGCCCTCCAACTTCACTCTGTGCTTTATCTCCAGTCCCCCACCTTCACTCTGTGTTTTATCTCCAGTCCTGCACCTTTGCTTATTGCTTTGTCTCCAGGCCTACACCTTCACTCAGTACTTTGTCTCCAGTCCTCCACCTTCACTCAGTGCTTTATCTCCAGTCTTCCACCTTCACTCAGTGCTTTATCTCCAGTCCTCCACCTTCACTCTGTGCTTTATCTCCATTCCTCCACCTTCTCTCAGTGCTTTGTCTACAGTCCTCAACATCCCCCTGTGCTTTATCTCCAATCCTCCACCTTCATTCTGTGTTTTATCTCCAGTCCTCCACCTTCACTCAGTGCTTTATCTCCAGTCCTCCACCTTCACTCAGTGCTTTGTCTCCAGTCCTCCAACTTCACTCTGTGTTTTATCTCCAGTCCTCCACCTTTGCTCATTGCTTTGTCTCCAGGCCTCCACCTTCGCTCAGTGCTTTGTCTACAGTACTCCAACTTCCCTCTGTGCTTTATCTCCAGGTGTGGGGTGTATTTAAATGCTCCAAAAAGAAGTCCCTTTCACATGAATAGCAAGATTTTAAACATAAAAACGGCCTGGCATTTGTTTTTGTTTTTCAAGTAAAATTAAAGAGCCATGTGGAAAGGGGCCTACCTGTCATTACCAATGGATAACCAGTGTTTTAATGTACAAAAGAAGGAGGAATCAAAGAGCCCTGTCAAATGGAAAACAGGATTTATAAACATTGAAAACAAACACGGCCTGCACATGCCTGTGCAAATAAAAGCGGTTTTTGAAAAAGTAAAAGTGAAAAAATATCACTGCTCACAGAAAAATGGCAGGAAAACAAAACATGATGTGTGAGTTGACAAAGAGCAATGTATATTATGTTTCACCCACAAAACTCCAGTGACGTTGGAAGAGCCACTTAGTGTTTATGAATAAAATGTCAGCCCAAGGCAGACCCTTTCGCTGGCTGCGGGCAAAACTTCACAAGGACATCTCTCACTTCCAGGCTGGATGTCACATCTCCCATCTAAGGAACAACCGCAATAGAAATGTCCTGATGAAGCCGTCAAAATCCAGTGCTCTCCAGACCTGCTGGATCTGAAAGAAGGGACTTCAAGAAAAGTCATCCTTGGCTGCAGCACAACTAATATGTTTGAAAATGGGGGCACCCACTTCAAAGAGGAAACTTCCCACACAAAGGAGACTAATAAAGATGTACAGGCTGACCCAGTGAAAACAAATGGCAGAAGCAGGAGCAGTATCATTTTGTCCCACATGAACATTCACTATTTAAAAGGACTATTATCATTTAGGCCTTTTTCACAGCAACCATACTGTGGATTGATTTCATCTATGCACCATTTTTTATGTAATTTCCAGGTGATGATTTTGGTATATAAAATGCATCTTCTTGTGAATCTGGTAACTGTTAGGGCCAGTTAAACTAGGTTTCTGGCTGATCTAAACATGTTCCAAATGTGAGAGTTGGTGAGCGGGTTGAAATTGAAATTAGGGATAGGCTGAAACATGTCTGGGGATGCTTGTGGTCTTGTGCAGAAGGGATGTGACCTAGCAGTTCGGACTGGCCTGCCCCTTTTTGGGGTGGGATCAATCCTGATTTGCATATGGTCTTTCCCCTTCTGTAATGGCGTGGCAGGTGAATAACGATGGTTTGGAGGATTGCTCAGAGCAATGCCAGAGGTTAAGACTCATTCTAAACATTCCAGTCATCACCTATTCATTTTTGCTTGATCACCCCGAGTGGGACGGATATGCCCAGACGTGGGTCCCGTGCCTGCTGGGCCTAGAGACCCAAGCTACTCCTCACTGATGAGGCCCAACAAGGCTGAACATGTCTAGGGATGCTTGTGGTCCCGTGCAGAAGGGATATGACCTAGCAGTTCAGACTGGCCTGCCCCTTTTGGGGTGGGTCCGATCCTGATTTGCACATGGTCTTTTCCCTTCTGTAATGGCTTGGCAGGCGAATAACGATGGTCTGGAGGGTTGCTCAGAGCAATGCCAGAGGTTGAGATTCATTCTAAACCTTCTAGCCATCACCTATTTGTTTTTGTTTTGTCGCCCCGAGTGGGACGGATATGCCCAGACGTGGGTCCCGTGTCTGCTCGGCCTAGAGACCCAAGCTACCCCTCACTGATGAGGCCCAACTAGGCTGAAACATGTCTGGGGATTTTTGTGGTCTCATGCAGAAGGAATGTGACCTAGCAGTTCGGGCTGGCCTGCCCCTTTTGGGGTGGGACCAATCCTGATTTGCATATGGTCTTTCCCCTTCTGTAATGGCGTGGCAGGCGAATAACGATGATCTGGAGGGTTGCTCAGAGCAATGCCAGAGGTTAAGATTAATTCTAAACCTTCCAGCCATCACCTATTTGTTTTTGCTTCGTCATCCTGAGTGGGACAGATATGCCTAGATGTGGAACCTGTAGCTGCTGGGCCTAGACATCCAAGCTACTTCTCACTGATGAGGCTCAGCAAGGCTGAAACATGCCTGGGGATGCTTGTGGTCTCGTGCAGAAGGGATGTGACCTAGCAGTTCGGCTGGCCTGCCCCTTTTGGGCTGGGACCAATCCCGATTTTCATACGGTCTTTCCCCTTCTGTAATGGCTTGGCAGGCAAATAACGATGGGCTGGAGGGTTGCCCAGAGCAATATCAGATGTTAAGATTCATTCAAAACCTTCCAGCCATCACCTATTGGTTTTTGCTTTGTCGCCCTGAGTGGGACGGATATGCCCAGACATGGGTCCTGTGCCTGCTGGGCCTACAGATCCAAGCTATTCCTCACTGATGAGGCTCAGCAAGGCTGAAACATGTCTGGGGATCCTTTTGGTCTTGTGCAGAAGGGATTTGACCTAGCAGTTCGGACCGGCCTGCCCCTTTTGGGGTGGGACGAATCCTGATTTGCATATGGTCTTTCCCCTTCTGTAAAGTCTTGGCAGGCGAATAACGATGGTCTGGAGGGTTGCCGAGAGCAATGTCAGAGGTTAAGATTCATTCTAAACCTTCCAGCCATCACCTATTTGTTTTTGCTCTGCTTAATAACTTAGATATTCATAACAGTTGTGCTTTTTATGGAACCGGCAGAAAGGTGCCACATGGCCATGCTACATGATACAGATTTGGTGGTAGGCTTATCTAATTCACTGTGATTAGCGGAAACAGAAAATATGTTTAGTCTGGCAGTTGCTATTAAAATGATGAAGTTGTGATACATAACTAGTTTTTGCCAAAAAAGTTGAAAGGAGAACAAAGGATGATGAATTGCCATATGTCGCTCCAAACCTCTAGACCAATCCTGACTTGGAAGCTGGGTTTGGGAGTAGAGAGAAGGGTAACACTCTAATCCTAGTGGCAGGGATTATTGCAGGGTACTTCCCCAAGATTGTAAAATTGGTGGTGTCATGCTGCCATATAAGAGGGACTGCACTGGGACAGGGGGGCAGAGAAAAAGGAGAAAGACAGACAAGAAACAGACCATCAGGAAGGCTGCTGAAAATACCTGCTTTCCTGCACTTTAAACAGAGGCTGCTATGTAAGTAGAACTGAGCCATGGGAAACCAAAAGGTGGGGGGCTCTGCTTGCCTTGAACCCTTTCCCTTTATAGTGGGTGGGGGGGCAAATCTGTGCAGATCCTTAGCCTATTTAAGCAAAAATATTAATTTAATTAATTTCCCATTTGGCAGAACACTATGGGGTGAATTTTTTAAAATTCGAAATTAACAAAGCTCACTTCCCAGTGTGTGCTGAAAACTATCGCCTACACATTAAATGGGCAATCCTTGTTGTTCAGCTGACCCCGACTTCTTAAGGAAGAGGTGTGTCTTTGCTCTTTAATCAGTCCAACCTTTCTATCCAGCTTCCCCAACACAGGCCTTTCAGCAAGGGAGGTTTGAAATCCAAAATTCCCCAAAGCATTCACATTTTTCTGTCTGATTCCCAACATGGACCAAAGCAAGGGGGGGGGGTCTGAAAAACAAACCAAGAAATCACCATGTGTTTAATTTAAACCAAAAGTGTGGGCAAAACCATCATTACCAATCTTGAAATCCTATTGTTAACCCTTTAAGCCGGCAGGAAAATCAAAATCGCACAACGGTCCATAAGTGCCTTCATTATTGATCAGTGTCATTATTTTGTGAAGTGAAATTTACAGAAAGTGAAAAATTGCGATTGTGTCTTTTTACTTTTTAACCCACTTTTCTGATGTATTTATGGCGAGAGAAGTTGATTGTGTTGTTCCACGGACAAAGTGTTTTTTTACATTTTTGTGCTAATTTACATTACTTTTAAGTTAAATAAATGCCAATATATTTCCCGTACTTCGGCCTGGTTCTTGGCTCATTGTTAGCTCAGGGGAAAGGGATCCAAGGGGCATCATATGGGTCTGAGATAGGGCTAAAAAAATAATCTGTTAAACAGTTTGTTGCATGACCACATGAGTGGGGAGGGAAGGAATTTACCGGGTTGAGGGTGGCTTATCAATAAACCATTATACAGGCCTCCACCTTCACTCTGTGCTTTGTATCTAGTCCTCCAACTTCACTTGGTGATTTGTCTCCAGTCTCTCAGCTTCACTCTGTGCTTAGTTTGCAGTCTCCCACCCTCTGTGCTTTATCTACCATCCTCCAACTTCAATCTGTGCTTTGTTGGCAGTCCTCCACCTTCACTCTGTGCTTTATCTCCAGCTCTCCACCTTCACTCTGTGCTTTGCCTCCAGTCCTCCACCTTCACTCTGTGCTTTGTTTTCAGTCCTCTACCTTCACTTTGTGCTTTGTCTCTAGCCCTCCACCTTCACTCTGTGCTTTGTCTCCAGTCTTCTACCTTTACTCTATGCTTTGTCTCCAGCCCTCCCACTTCACTCTGTGCCTTATCTACAGTCCTCCTCTTTCACTCTGTGCTTTGTCTCCAGTCCTCCAACTTCACTCTGTGCTTTGTTTGAGGTCCTTTGTCTTCACTCTGTGCTTTATACCGAGTCTTCCTTCAGTCTGTGCTTTGTCCTCAGTACTCACCTTCCCTCTGACTTTCTCTCTAGTGCTTTACCACCACTATGTAATTTCTCTCCAGGTAGTACCTGTACTTCACTCTGCGCTTTATCCGCAGTCCCTTAACTTTAGTCTATCCTTTGCCTCCAGCCCTCTACTAGTACTATGCCCTTAATATCCAGACCTCCACCATCACTCTGTACTTTGTCTCCAGCCCTTCAAATCCCCTTGTCCTTTGCCTCCAGTCTTGTATCTTCATCCTCTTATTTCTCTTTAGTCCTTCATGTTCACTGTGTGCTTTGTCTATAGTTCTCTGCCATTATTCAGTGCTTTGCATCCAGTCGTCTACCAACACTCCATGCTTTGTCTCCAGTCCTCCATCTACACTCTGTGCTTTGTCTCCAGTCCTCCACCATCACTCTGTGCTTTTGACTCCAGTCCTCAAACTTCACTCAGTGCTTTTTCCAAAGTCCCCCCAACCTCATTAAATCCTTTGTCTTCAGCCCTGTACCATGACTTTGTTCTTTGTCTTGTCTCCAGAGTTCCACCTCCCGTTTGTTCTTTGTCTCCAACCTACACCTTCCCTTTGTTCTTTGTCCCTAGGCCTCCGCCTTCACTTTGTTCTTTGTCTCCAGTCCTCCATCTCCCCTTTGTTCTTTGTCTCCAGTCCACCACCTTCACTTTGTTCTTTGTCTCCAGTCTTCCACCTTCCCTTTGTTCTTTGTCTCCATTCCTCCACCTTCCATTTGTTCTTTGTCTCTAGTCCTCCACCTTCACTTTGTTCTTTGTCTCCAGTCATCCACCATCACTTTGTTCTTTTTCTCCAGTCCTTCACCGCCTCTTTATTCTTTGTCTCTAACCCTACGACGTCACTTTGTTCTTTGTCTCCAATCCTCTGCCTCCCTTTTGTTCTTTGTCTCATGTCCTCCACCTTCACTATGTTCTTTTTCTCCAGTCCTCCTCCTTCCCTTTGGTATTTGCCTCCAGTCCTCCCCCTCCCTTTTGTTCTTTGTTTCCAGTCCACCACATTCCCTTTGTTCTTTGACTCCAGTCCCCTACCTTCCCTGTTCTTTGTCTCCAGTTCTCTATCTTCACTTTGTTCTTTGTCTCTAGTCCTTCACCTTCACCTTCACTTTCTTCTTTGTCTCCAGTCCTCCACCTTCCCTTAATTCTTTGTCTTCCAGTCCTCCACTTTCAATTTGTTCTTTCTTTCCAGTCCTCCACCTTCCCTTAATTCTTTGTCTTCCAGTCCTCCACCTTCAATTTGTTCTTTGTCTCCAGTCCTCCATCTCCCTTTTGTTCTTTGTCTCCAGACCTCCACCTTCACTTTGTTCTTTGTCTCCAGAGTCCCACCTTCGCTTTGTTCATTGTCCCCAGTCCTCCACCTTCCCTCTGTGCTTTGTCTCCAGTCCTCCAACTTCAGTCTGTGCTTTGTTTGAGGTCCTTCGGCTTCACTCTGTGCTTTGTCCCGAGTCCTCCTTCAGTCTGTTCTTTGTCTCCTATCCTCCATCTCCTCTTTGTGTCCAGTCCTCCACCTCTCCGTTGTGCCTTGTCTCCAGGCCTCCGTCTCCCCTTTGTTCATTGTCTCCAATCCTCCACCTTAACTTTGTTCTTTTTCTCCAGCCCTCCACCTTCCCTTTGAGCTTTGTGTCCAGTCCTCCGCCTTCACTGTGCTTTGCCTCTAGTCCTCCCTCTTCACACTATGGTTTGTGTCCTCCATTCTTGAACCTTAAGTCTGTGCTTTGCATCCAGTCCTCCAACGTGGCTCCCTTGGTGGATAGCTCATAGGTTAAGTCCTTGCCTCAGCGCTGGAGCCAAACTGCTCCTCACATGTGTTAATCCCCAGCTCTTTAGTCTTGCAAGAGTAAAACATGAAATCAGGAAACAGTAACAGCTGCTAACAGAAACAAAATATCAACAAAATATCGAGACTGAGTACCCCCAAAGGAAATACACCAAACACAGGTTGCAAAGTAACATACAAAGTACTTTATTCTCTGTCGAATACAATTACAAAACAGTGCAAAGTCAGATAGCTATCGGCCCTCAGTACAACACAACAAACTCCAGCGTGGTTCAGTGTGTTCAGTGAGAGACTGTACAATAGAATGCATTCACTTTTTATACATTTTGTGAGCGCTATGGCCAACCCCTCTTCGTTGCAGAGTCTCAAATAACCGCATCTAACTGGTTTGTTCTTTATTACATGTAACAATAAGCGTATGCATTAACTGTGTATTCTAAATTTCGTATTGCAGGCCTTCTTAAACATTAATACAATATAGTAAAACAGATGTTCTTTGTCCAATGTGTAAATACATTATCATAATACATACTCGTGGATTGGTTTACTTGCGCGAGTAATCCTTTTACACATAGGTCAACGTAGGACGAGGTCTCAGTTCATGACCTCAACAAGTAGCCTGCAGGCAGATTACACATTAGCGATGCACAGAGGTCAAGACGGCCATGTTGTATTTTGCAATGACATCGTCCACCATTTTAGCTCACAGGGTGACTTTTCCACACAAATCCTAAAATGCCGGTTTGACCTAAAATGGCGGCCTACATGGATTAAAGGTCAGGGCCTTGTAACACAGATCCCGCAAGTGACTTTCGAGCAGCTTGGCGTAGGCCAATATTAATATATTTATTACAATAGGAGGCACGATATACTTTTTATTCCGACAAATACAACCCTTAAAAGCACAAACAATCTGCCATGAACCACTATTTAAAAAACGCCACATTACTACTAATATTGCTATGATTTGCTTTTCTTTCAGGCATATACTATCACTCTGTGCTTTGCTCTCATCGTTCATTTTCAGACTGATCTTCGACCCCAGACATTCACACTGTTATTTATTTTAAATACTACATTTTCGTCCAGTCCTCCACATGCTTACTGACTTTTTCTTCCTGTCCTCCACATGCTTACTAACATTGTCTTCCAGTCCTCCACATGCTTACTGACTTTTTCTCTCAGTCCTCCACATGCTTGCTGACATTATCTTCCAGTCCTCCACATGCTTACTGACTTTTTCTCCCAGTCCTCCACATGCTTGCTGACATTATCTTCCAGTCCACCACATGCTTACTCACTTTTTCTCCCAGTCCTCCACATTCTTACTGACATTGTCTTCCAGTCATCCACATGCCTAGTGACACTTTCTTCAAGTCCTCCACATGCTTACTGACATGTTCATCCAGTCCTTCAGATGCTTACTGACCTTTTCGTCCAGTCCTCCATATGCTTACTGACTTTTTCTTCCAGTCCTCTACATGCTTACTGACTTTTCGTCCTGTCCTCCACATGCTTACTGACTTTTTCTTCCAGTCCTCTACATGCTTACTGACTTTTTCTTCCAGTCCTCCACATGCTAAATGACATTTTCTTCCAGATCTCCACATGCTTTCTGACATTTTATTCCAGTCCTCCACATGCTTACTGACATTGTTTCCCAGCCCTCCGCATGTTTACTGACTTTTCTTCCTGTCCTCCACACGCGTACTGACATTGTCCTCCAGTCCTCCACATGCTTACTGACTTTTTCTCTCAGTCCTCCACATGCTTACTGACATTGTCTTCCAGTCCTCCACATGCTTACTGACATTTTCTTCCAGTCCTAAACATGCTTACTGACATTGTTTCCCAGCCCTCCTCTTGCTTACTGACTTTTTCTCCCAGTCCTCCACTTGCTTACTGTCTTTTTCTCCCAGTCCTCCACATGCTTACTGACATTTTCTTCCAGTCCTAAACATGCTTACTGACTTTTTCTCCCAGTCCTCCGGATTAATTCTCTTTTATGGTGATGATTTTTCTAGTCCTCTTCGTTAATTCCCCTTCACTCGGACATTCCCTTCCAGTTCTTAAAGTCCTTCACCTTGACTCTGACCGTTCCTTCTAATCCTCCACTTTTACTGTGACTTTTTCCTCCAGTCCTCCACTTTAACTGTGACTTTTTTGTCCAGTCCTCCACTTTTAGTCTGACTTGTTCCTCCAGTCCTCGCACTTCGTTCTGACCTTTCCTTATAGTACCCCACACTTTCCTGCCACGTACCCACCTTGCCTCTAATATTTCTGTTTGGTCCTCCACTTCTTCTCTGCGCTATTACTCCAGCCATCCACTCTGATTTATTCTTGTGCTCTTCGCACACCACCACCTTCTGCGCTTTGTGTCTTTTTCTCCACCTTCACCAGACCCTTGATATTTCTCAAATCTAGTTAATTTCATCAGTATTTCTGCAGTCTCTGCCAGAATTGGGACCCGTTCCAAACCGTCCATCATTCCAGTCAGCGTCTCTCTGTGTATCTTGAGGCACCTATTCCTAAATGGCAAGCATTGCAGGCCCCGCTCATCGGTTCCACCTGAAATCATTTGCAATTTGCATCCTGGAGTCTTGCGTTCCCACGTGCACCCTGTACGCCACGTGTGGGGGTGGCTGCTGAAAACACAGCGGCATGATGGACACTGTCAGAAGGAAACAGATGCTGACGCCTTTTCAGCAGCAGTTCCCATAAGAACAGCTGGATGCTGACTACCAAATACACTGTTGTGTAGGACACCGGCGAGCCTGAAGGTACAGAGGAAACCGCACGATGCCAGCTGGCACCACAAAGTACTTAGAAAGTCACAAGGCTCCAGCACATCATGGGACCCCAATGGCCAGAGACAGGCCTTTCTAGGCCTATCTAGGCCTGTGATGAAACCACAACTGTTCAATTGCACTCATAGGATACAGCTTGTTTTTTTAGAAAGACATTTATAGATAAGCCTCTTGTGAACCTCATTCCCCCACAAATTTGCTTAGAAGGACATTCAGAGCCCAGCCTTGTGCAACCTGACCGTATGTAACTTGTAAATTGAATATTCACTTGCAACGTGCCTAGATACCCCCGGGTTTGGAGCGCTATATAAATATAGAAACAAACAAACAAACCACAATTCCACCCTACCTCTCCAGCTCCCCATCCCTTTCTTTGCTCCGGCCATTCTGAAGCAGAATGTTTATACTTCGGGCACGTTCCAAAACACAGAAAATGAAAATAAATAATAGAAATCTCAGTTTTTTGAGTAAATGACTTGATTGTAGCACATTTTTGGCTGTTTGCAAAACCCTCCCGCGCTTCAAAGCAAGCGATACACTACTGGGCGGACTAAGAGTGTGAAATCAGCCGGGTTTCCGCCGGTGAAAATGACACTATTTTAAGT
The DNA here is from genome assembly GCF_040938575.1 of Ambystoma mexicanum. Taxonomy (NCBI): domain Eukaryota; kingdom Metazoa; phylum Chordata; class Amphibia; order Caudata; family Ambystomatidae; genus Ambystoma; species Ambystoma mexicanum. Next base: position 104,969,872 of record NC_090938.1, on the reverse strand, counting down.
TTACCGATGTTTCTACAGGATCATTCCTATTGCATCTATACTATGGGCCTGATTTAGAGTGTGGCAGGAGGTGGAAGTGACCCTGTTTTAGGTTTGCGCTAGAGCGGCTCTGCGGCGGGATTCTGGCGTAACATGCGCCAGGCTCCATTGCAATGCATGGGGCCAGTGGACTTCTCGCCAGCTTTCTGCCAGTGGATTCCCGGTGTGAAGCCGGTCTGGTGCAAACTTAAAATAGGGCCCCTTCCGTCCGCGTAAAACCTGTGGATTTTATCCTCCACCATACTCTGAATCAGGCCCTATGAATATAATTGAAACGGTCCCCTAGAAACATTGGGTACAGTAATAAAGGACCACCCCCCCATAACTATTCTCGAAATTATACCTGCCTACCCTTCATATAGAAATGAAAAGGCAATATGTGTACAAAACTGGCAACACTGCTGCGCCGCAGCATTTCACATCGTTACATTATGGGGTCCGATTCATGGAATTATTTGCATGTAAAATCGGGGGTTTGCGTGGCGTTCTGCACGCAAATCCCTGTTAGTCGATTCATGGAATCGACTGCACTGGACTTGCGTGGAGTTTGCGCACGCTCGGCACGTCTCTGCAGGAGTAAGTACAATTGTGCGTAGGAAACGCAGCACAGGGATGGGTATGCATATCAGATATAGTGGGATGTGTACACAAACGGGGTTCCGATCTAACTTAGGGGTGCCCATACACAGTGTAGCAGGGTGCACGAATGGTTTACAGGGGTTCGCACTCAGATATTCCGAGTTTTTACTGAGTTACGATTTTTCATACGCATGTTGTTGGGGTGCCGGCAACAGTTATGGGGGACCCTGCGCTAGGTCGCCGAGATGCAGGCCTGCCTGCGGGGGACCCCAAGCACTGTTTGAAGGGTGCATGTATTCGCGGCCGGGGGAGCACGCAAAGGTAGGTGTTCAGACTGTTTATGCTTTGCGTGGGGGAGTGTTGGGGCGTTATGGGCACAACTTGCGAAAACAGTTACTTTGCGCTGTTCATAAATACATTGGGTGTGCATTTTTTATTGTGCACACAGGCTCGTGCAGTGTCGTTTCAGGCACGTGGCCCTTGCAGAATTTCTGCCCACATTTCCATGAATCAGGCCCTATATCTTGGTAACATTACCCCCAATCCATCCCCAAATACCTAGAAGGGAATAACATTTTTTATGGAAAGCAGTATAGGCTGATCGTCCTTCTTGATGCTCCTGGAAAAATCTTTTCTAGATTTATATTGCATGATTTCAATCAATGGACAACTAACCATGCACAACGCGATCCATTACAAACATGATTCATCGGTGGGATTGGAACTGCAATTAATCTTCTGACCTTGAAGGCGATTTTATCTCACTATATTCCTATGAAGCAACCGGTGTATATGGTTTTTGTCCACCTGCGTGTGGCGTTTGACTCAGTGACGAGGGAAATGCTGTTTGAAAAGCTGGTTGCAACAGGGTGCCCACAGTACTTGGTAGATCTTATTAGAGCTCTACACACGAACACCTCAATACGGATCAGGCTGGACCTGGAAGGCACCTTCTCGTCTAACATTGAAACCAGAAGAGGACTGAGGCAAGTCTGGATACTTGCCTCAGCCCTCTTTAGTGTTTTCATAGCAGACATACAGAGTGCTTTTGAAGGAATAATTGCAGATGCTGCTATGTTGGCTTCTGGATCACTCTCAGCCATTTTATATGCCGATGATTTGGTATTGTTATCCAAATCTCCCCAAGGTCTACAGCGATTATTAAATGCATTGGCTATCTACACAAAAAACAACCTACTCTCTGTTAATTCAGAGAAGACAATAAACACGGGAAAAAAAGAACAGGTGGATGCTTCAGGGAAAGGAGCTAGAACAAGTCAGTCATTACACGTATTTGGGGGGTGCTGTTGTCAGATCATGCTGATGATAAACCTCATCATGCAGCATTAGGAATTAAGTTAAAAAAATTGATCGTACAATCAACCATAATTCAAAGCAAATATGGGAAATTTACGATATTACCGGCACTTAAATTCTACATGCAAAAAGTGACTCCCATTCTTTTGTATGGGTCTGAATCCAAAAAAACGACTCTGGCGCAAGATTGGGATAAACTGGAGTCACAATATTGGACACAACTTCTGAAGCTTCCTAATTGTGCTCCATGTGCATTAATCAGGAGGGAACTAGGTCTTATTTCCCTCTATGACAGATACATCTGGCAAGTCATTTCATCATTTAGAAAATGTTTAATATACTTTTCTCCAACATTGCTCATAGGTATTTTGTCAAGTCACATGTTTACATCTCAGGATCGTTTCGTGCAATTATGGAGAATGGCAGTGCTTCAGGCTCTTGCAGATGCAGATATCGCCCTGGAAGTGTTAATTCATGATCCAACAAGAGCGAAAACTAAATTGTTCCGACACGACTGGATCCTAACAAGAACTAAATGCCTAAATTGTAATGACTTCAAAAATTATCCCTTCAATCATAAGAAAGCCAGCGTGACGGAACAGTATCTGCGTCAATCTCCTTCCATGCAGCATCGTTCAGATTTCATTCGAGTGAGATTAAATCTATGGAATACCAAAGACATTCAGGTCAGACGTAGATTGATTCAGCCACATGAAAACATATGTCGATTCTGAAAGACTCCTAATATAGAAGAAACTTTACAACATCTCCTGTCGAATTGTGATGCACTCTTATCAATGAGAATTCAATATTCAAAAGCAGCCTTAGAACAATATCACATACTAACTTCGGAAGCAGTGTGGCACTTTATATTCAGTGGCCATCTAGTATCTCTCAGGATAGGTACACTGAGAATGCTGCATGTGTTGAAACTAGATGAGACGACAATTAGCATTTAACTATGAGCTCCAGCCTACCCTTCTTGTCACCAAGGGGGAGTGATATTGAGCTAGATTTTAGATCTAAAAATGATTTTCTTAATTACTCTACACATCAAATTGGTCGAACTGGAAAATAAATGTCATTGTTTTTAGTTAGATAAAATTATGACTGAAAAACAAATACTAAAGCTTGATTACAGAGGTAATCGTCACATAAGGAATTGAAGTTGGACTAGATTTATTCAAAAGTGTTTGTATCGTCTTTAGTTTTGATTTTGTTAAATTTAAATTTGCTATATATTAAAGGTTTGCTACTTGTCTATGTTCTCTTCTTTTTTCCTTGCTCGTGTTTCATTTTGTTTGCTATTGTATTTAAATAATATTTCATTTCTTAATGGTGACTAGTATATGTTGCACGAATGCTATGAATATCGTAATCACTATTTTAAAAATGTCATTAAATATTGTAAAGTTTATTAATTAGCTAAACCAATAAAAAGAAACATTTAAAAAAAGAAATTGAAAGCAGTTACATAATTTAGTATTAAAGGGATTGGTTTTCTCTTTGTTTTTCTATAAAAAAGCAAATAAAATGCAATGTGTGGAGTGGGGCCTGATTCCCTTTTGCGATTTTACTTTTCGAAAGTGCTGGATTGAATAACGAGAACGGCAGATAAGGCATCTTTACTTGTTCTTCGAAGAGGGACGACTAGTTCAGGATTGTGATGTCAGAGGGTGCTCCATTTCACTTCTGTTGTGGATCAAGTGGCAACCTGTGTCGAAGGAGTTCCTTACGCAAATTGGAGGAAAACTCATGAGGGAACGGGTAACACGCGAAAGACTGTGGTCCTCAATGGCGTGGAGCAATAGTTCTTCTTGCCCCAAGAATTGCACCCGTATTCTTGCTGGAACCCGGGATACACACCAACGATAACTCTGCCGAGCAGGACCTGGAGATCGTTTCAGAGCCAGGCTGGGACATTGGCAGGACAGTGATAGCGCTGAGCAGGAGTTCCTGCTCGGCACCTTCGTTGTCCTGGCAACCGGATACCTCCCGTTGGGCACCCTCATTGTTCGGGCACTGGGCAGCAGAGCGGCTCTCCCAGGGGCACTGACACGTTGCTCTGTGTCAACAGAGCATTACAGTGAGAGTCATTAGGCACTGATGGGAGGGAGAGGGGACTATTAGCTGCGACTTTTGTCCCTTAAGGAATGTGAATGGAGGTGATCAGAAGTGAGGAGTGTGCATAATGCTGCAGGCTTTATCAAATAATGACTATTGCTTTGAAACCCAAGGGGGAATTTGTAAGGCTCCCATTCATCTGTATGCTATTGTAATTTTTCATGCAGGATGGTGCCAATAAAATGATAGTCATACTCCCGTTTCTCAACATATTTCTATGATGATGTATATAGTGTAAAGTTCATTTTTTTATGAACCCCTAGTTTATTATGTAATGTGGTTTGCTTCCAAGGCTTTATTTAAGCACATGAAATCCAAAGCAAAACCTTAGTAAATATCTATATCAACTAGACGTGGCAAGAGGTATTCAGTTGATTAAATTGTCAATTTGCCGGTTTCACCATTTCAACAAAGTGTGTGATCCTGGGCAGATCATTTATTTGCACTGTGTCTTATCTGCAGCCCTGTAAGTGATTCACTTCTTAGCTTAATGGCCACAGAGTTGCTCCATATATGATAATAGTGCAATTCAGGTATTTTACACCACAAAGTTATTTGCCACTTGGCTTACTTATGGCAACTATTCTAAAGTCACTTCTATGGTGCCTCCAAGTATTAAAGACTAATGATGCTCCTTGCAATGTCCTTTTCTGTGAAATCACTTCTGTTGCTGTAATCCATATGCAAATGAGGAGGTCTGTATGTATTTTGCCCCAGAGCGCCTGGACAGGCTCTAATAGATGAGTTCCTTGCTACTTGAATGGTCCTGCAGTTTCATTTTTATTGTTGTTATCTGTATGTGTTAAAATGCCATCTGCCACTAATGTTATCAAAAAAGTTGATTGGTGCAGTGCAAATGATACCATATCAAATTGCGTGCACTGCAGGTCACTTCTGATGCACCACATACAAAGTGTCCTGCAAAACCATGTTGTTAAATTGGCCACCCTAACAATGAGGGGGATGCAATTCGAGCAGGAGCACACGGCAAGCAGGTGTCCATGTCCCACCCCGCTCTAGGCCTCTGCAGCCAGGAGCAGTGCGGGTCCTGGACACCAGACAGGGCTGTGTGCTCTGCCTTCAGCTGCAGTCCTGCGCACATTCACTAGTTTGACTTCAGAGAGAAGTCAGGTCAGTTCTTTCTGGAGACGGAGTGCATCCGACTCCAGAAAGAAATGGACTTATTTCTGAAGCTGGACTAGTGAAAGCGCTCAAGGACTTAAGACTTAAGAAAGTAACGTTCTAGTTGCAGCGCGTGTACCGCCCTGCATCATATTGGGGGTGGGATGCAGGGGGTGGGGGAGTCAGGAACGATTGTGTGTCAGTTTTGCATTAATTTTCCAAGGTGCATTTAGCATTTAGGGGGAATTTAGCGGTACTTTTTTCGTGGCTCGCCCCACCCGCTCAATGCTGGCTACTCCCTGGTTGTGCGTTCAATAGACGTGCCCACTCCCTCTCCTTACCACAAGAGGACCAGAAGACTGGTCAGGTGGCAGGGTTAGATTCTGTGCCCACGGTTTTTCCAGGCCCCCCCGGTGTTACAAATCTTCAGGTCGCCCATCGCCATGAATAAGATCCACCTCTGATGCTAAGATGCCATCATTATTCCCCCATTCTAGATGGAGATTGTGACGCACCTGGTAACCCTAGATCTATTTCTGTTTAACGCGCCAATGAACGCCATGAGGAAATTGATCCCAGGATAATGAAAGAATGATCGGAAAACAATGCCATTTCTTCTCCAATTCTGGCACCGCTTAGGGAAGGCCTGGGTGCCCTGGTCATAACCCCCTGGCATTTTGTCTGCTGTTAGCACCATGTGGGTATGCTTTGGGCAGCCCGGCTGAGGGGGGTCCCGGACACCATTATTGCTTATCTTCTCAAGCTTATTACGCAAGAGTTAGATTTAGCCAAGAGTTGGAAAACACGGCCACATCCCTCTCGAAATGGAGGACCACCAGCAGAGCGGTGGCTCAAAGCCTGACCCTTTTCCCTACATCTATTCATGACTTCTGTAGATATTTCAAAGTGGTTTATTTATTTATTTTATTGGTTGCTGTTTAGGCGCTTATACAATATATACTGTATCCAAGCGCCCACAGGGCGATGTGCGAAGATAGGAACGGTCCCCGGTGCTTGTTCTTCATTCCAAGGAGGACACAGCTGTGCTTGCCAGAACCAAGAAAGATCAGGCGCTCGAGAACCTGCCATCAATATGCAGAAGATCAAAGTCAATGCAACTCTGGTGTCTGCGGCTACGTATGCACGGAGCTGCGCGTCATGTGAAGCGCCGACCGCGGCTAAAAGTAAGGTTGTGGAATCTCAATGTCACAAGGCACCCCTCAACTTCCCCTCGAAATCAAGCTAATGGTTTCCCCAGATCCGTAAAACACACACATGCAAAGAGCCCCCTCTTACTTTGGGCGCCTAGTAAGATCAATCACAAAGCAGATCCTTTCGGCACCCCCAAAACTGATCTAGTAAGCCAGATAATGGCAGATGATTTGCCTTGGTTTAGTTATACTGGGATCCAGGTGACAGCATACAGCTTGCAATGGATGTGCGATGCCCTGTAAAGCCTTCTTTTTTAAATGTGTATCAGTCAGAAGAGGCACCAGGTGCCACCCGGGGGGCATTGTATTGAGACGCACAAGTAGTGTGGCATGCATGCACAGTCCTGGCTGTACGGAATGGCCCCGATCAGACTGAGGCTGCCTCCAGCCCAGGGAATTGACAGCAAACTGGGCCAAGATTCTGACATTGACGAGCGCCCCTCATTGCATGTGTGACCTTTTCTACCTTGAAATCCCCACTCACCCTTTCTTCTGTTTGCCCAGGTACAGTCAGTAGCGCGCAGCCAGGCTTAAGTCGACCTTCCGACGGACCAGGGTAAGAAGGCCAGGTGCCACCGGGGATCATGTGCCACAGTTTGCAGGTGCCCAGTATGGGGATTGAGGAATAGATGGCAGCGCTTAGGAAAATCCATGCGTTGATTTGGCTAATCTTTGCATCCTTTTGTGTTAACTGTGCCTAACATTCATGCAAGATCTTCAGCCCAGGCGCTCCTTAACTATTTTAAGATTAGCTTTTAACAATTTAGAAGCTGTTTGTTTGTTTATTGCTTTCCTGTTTGTACTGTTGTAATCACGTGAAAGCTATCCTTAAAATAACAAGTGATGATGTTGATGATAAATTGGATGATGATAATAATAATGAGGATGATGGTGCTGATGCAATGCAAATGATGATAAGGGTGGTAATGAGGATTATGATGATGATGATACAAATGATGCTGATGGTGATGGAAATGATGATGATAATGATGATGGTAATGGGGATGATGGAAATGATGATAATGATGATGATTGTGATGATGGTGGTGATGATGGTGGTGATCATGATAATGATGATGATGATGATGATGATGATGATGATGATACAAATGATGCTGATGGTGATAGAAATGATGATGGAAATGATGATGATGGAAATGATGATGATGGTGGTGATGGTGGTGATCATGATAATGACAATGATGATGATGATGATGACGATGATGATGATAGTGGTTATGATGTTGATGACAATAATGATAATGCAGATGATGATGATGATTGTGATGGTGCTGATGATGATAATGGTTCTCTTTGCATTCTCTTTGCCTTCTTGTACTTTTGACCCTCTAGAAGCTGGACTTAGTGGCTTAGAGTGAAAATGAATGAAGGACAGGATGAGCTATTCATAGGGCCTATTATAAATGGTATTGGAGTTGTGTTTACTCCCGTTGCTTATCCTGGAATAGGTTGGCTCTTGGATTTTTGCAAGGTTTCCCCTTTAAGTTTGAGCTTCGTATAGGTGGTGGGTGGCGGGGACTACCTGTGTGAAGCCACATCCTTACTTTCATGGTATTGAGCGTTGAGCTGTCTGAGCTGTCCCCCCTTTAGTCTTACAGAGCTGCACTAGGCTGCACCTGTGGGGGGGGTCTTGCCGGTTAGTCTATTAGGAGCGCAATAGGTTGGAGCTGTGGGACGTTTCCCTCTTTGGGTTGGTTTGGCTGGGTTCAGAGCGCTGTGAATTCTCACTCAGAATGCTGTAGGCAGGGTTGGAGTTGTTTTAGGCCTGAGTATTTAGCCCATCATAGACGGTGCTGTAGCGGGTGGAATCCCCATAGCTTGTACTGCCATGAGTAGAGCTGGAGTCTTGTGAGATGGCATTCATTAGTCAGTTGTTTGAGGAGGTGAAGTACTGTGAGTTCTCATATTTTAGCTTGGCATAGGCAGGTGTCTGCTTGTGCCAGCCCTTGCCCTTCATATTGGCATATCTTGGGTTGGAGCTGTGTGAGCGCTCTCTCCTTTAACTTGAAAGAGGTGTATTTATGGGCTGGAGCTGTGAGAAGTCTTGCTGGTTAGGCTAGTGTAGGTGGAATAGGTTAGAGACCTGTAAGGGCTCAGGCTTTATCCTGACATCTGTTGGATTGCAACTCAGTGAAGTCTAGTTCTTTGGAGTGGCCCAAGTAGGGTGTGAGCTGTGTGATGCCTCTCCCGTTAGCCTGTTGTAGGTGGGGTTGGAGCTGTGTGAAGTCTCACCTTTTAAGCCTGTATTGGTAGTTTGGAGCTGAACAAAGTCTCACCCTTGAGCCTGATTACTCATTGTGTTGGAACTCTGTGATTCCCAACCTTTTAGCGAGATATACATGAATTGTGGTGTCGCAGCGTGACATCTCATCCTTCAGCCTCTACCTCGATCACACCTGGTCCTAGTCCAATCTCTGTCCCCCTCTTATTTTCTCTTTTGCCAAAACACAACATAACTATCTTTACCATTTCCTCCTTCCACCAGACCACACCGCATTGCATCCAAGCACATGTCACGCCTGCTCTTCTTCCAGCCTCTGCGCTGCTCTCTGACCAGTCCTGGCATCATCGACTTACCATTTTTGCTGGTTTATCGTCCTGCCCACTGTCCACTACCCTAAATCAGAAAACCTCTTAATGAAATGATATTGTTATTTATTTATTTTTATTTTATTTTTATTTATATCACGCTCGTACACAAGTGTTTCAGAGCCCGACACTGTTCCGCCTTATGTTAGTACACTGCCACATGTAGGGATGCTAATGCTGCCACGGGTCAAATCATTTTTTTTAGGTGTCAGCATAGATCAATGAATGTACTATAATTCCTCTCAAATTCATATCAGTACTAATGAATTTTCCATAATAAAAAAATACACTCGCAAATTTGGTATATTAATGAGTAAATTTGGTATATTCATGATTTAATTGATTGATATGTTTTGAAAAATGTGCACATATCGCAGGATCCCATTGGATCTACCCCAATGGCAAGCAATGGAGGACCCCAGCTACTTGCACTCGGTTCTAATGTCATCTCATGCACAGTAATTCCTTGGTGGTAATTTACTACTAAGTAATTACTTTGAAATTTTACTTTGAATGTTTATTTTTATTTTGTGGGGTTCCCCCCTTAATTTTGGGCGGTTCTCCCTTCCCCTTCATTACTTCCCCTACTCAAAACCCTCCCCACCCCCTTTTTGCCCCTTAACCCATAAATGCCTACATTTTTAAAAGTAATTTCGTAGTAAATTGTCCCGAAGAAATTGCTGTTGATAATCCAACGGGATACTTTGCACTCGATTGAAAATATTACTAGGGGTAGCCTCTATGGACCATGTAACACGGCGACTCAGAAGATGACCAGGGGACTCATGAGGACTGTGTCGTCCGTACTCTTGCGTGCCTTTCTCAATGTCTGACGGAATCTTTCCCCGGGATCAATAAATACAGAGATCCTTTTCAGTGTCCACCCTGAGGATATCCAAATGCTTCCCTAATATCCCAGGCACGAAATCCTCTGTAATCCTCCAGCGCAAAATCCAGAATCCTTCACCTTCGCGATCTGTATTTGCAACATTGAGTGCATAGTAGGGGTCCGGGGGGGCAATGCCGGCTGAAGTTGAGGATGATTTCCTTGGAGTGCAGGAGAATTTTTACCTGCGATCGATTTGGGACTGCGAGCCTTGTTAAGGCGAACATTGATTCCGCAGTCGATGGAACTTTTTCTGCCATAACTGTTTCTTTTATCAGCCAGGGAATGATTTTTTCTGCTCATTCATTATTAAAATTCCCAAGGTCTAATAAAAAAGAATGTGAAATGCGCTTATCTGTTCCTCACCCTGCGCTGGCAGCCAAGCTCCATTCACGCGCAATCCCTCGTTGGCGACTGCGGCGTGCCGCAAGTACACGACCAGTAATGAAGCGGCACAGCTAAAACTGTTGGGGGAAAATTGGGCGATGCAGCCATTTTGGCTGCGCTGAATTATTGAAATGGTAGCGTCGTCATTGATTATTCTGTCTTGTGGCGATAACTTTCAGAGTGTCGGTTATTTGGCTCTGCCGGTGCAGAGGGGTGCAGCATCCTTCTGCACAGGGCTGGTGTAAGGTGTTTTGCTTCCCCGCAGTACCTCAGCTAATCAAACAATATTCACCACGAGCTGCTCACAATTCCAAAATTCCCGCACCGCAGTTAGAGCAGGGACCTGCACGGCCCTGCTCCAGATATTTTGGACTACGACTTCCATGATCCTTCACCAGTGACTCTATCAGCTGCAGGCCAATGAGAGTTGTAGTCAAAAATGTCCGGAAAGACACACCTTGCACACACCTGATTAACAACAAAAGCCCTCAACACCAGGGCACAATGCACCACAATGCACCAGTCCTGTCAGTCTAGCACCTCCGACCTTGCTATGACTGGTCACAACAAGTGTGAGGGAAGGATGGGCTGGGGGAGCGTGCAAACACGTGTCTATCGCTTTGTGAATTCGTTATATGCCTACATATCCATGTACAAATATACATATATAACTACAGATCTCGCCACCTAGCTCCGCCCCTTGCATGCACACGAGCTGCGTGCCATGCGGCATATGCTCAGAACAACTTGCCCCATGCAGCTTAAATAGCCCTGATGCAAATATTCCTTCTGCTTTAGGTTCTGTGAAATGCCCCTGGTTCCAAACACAGGCGGTTAGGAAGATTGTGAAACCAGGAGGCCAGAGATCTTCGAAGAAGGGTAGGGAGGATTTCAGCCGACCTCTCGGAGCCTCGTGGGGTCACAGTTTGGTAAGGACCATGCATTGCTGAATGTGCTGGCAAATAGTACAAGACTTAAAAAGAAAAAGAAATTAATATTGCGATAGAAGACTGTGCACCGTGACAAGTTCACCAAGGAATGCATTAGGTTGACAGCTCCTAGACACAGCCGCCCATTTCAAGATGGCGGGAGGGCCCTGTGTAGTGCGGCAAAGAGCCCTTCACATTCCCGCCCGCTAGAGACATTTGTGGGCCTTGAGACATTCCATTGACATTGTGTGGTCTCTTAACCAGGCAATAGCCCTGCATAGCAAGCACAAGCTTAGAAACAGGCCCCGGTAATGACCCTGGCAAGGGCTTACCTGGGTTTTCCCAACAACCTATGTTGGTGCCCCTGTGCTATGAACAGGCTAGAAACCACAACCCACTTGTTCTTTGCTGTGCCTTTTTTGCAGAAAGCTGGACCCGTTTTTTGGCTAAGACCTTTGCGCTGGGACATGGGGATTTGGGGGTTAAGGGCTACAATGGTGATTTTGTGGTTAATTGGTGATGAGCCCCGGGTGGTCGAACAGTAGGATCATTTCTGAGTCGCACGTGGAAACAGGGGAAGTGATGTTGGTCACCGTTAAGCGTGACTAGTGGTGGGCTTCCAGCCAACGAATGTTTTATCCTGACAATCTTCATGCCACGTGGAAGTGGGTAACAATTGTGAAAGGGCTAAATGGTTTGTAACTTTTCCTGTTGTGTTTTACTTTCCTTATTTTGAACACTGGTGGGTTTAAAAATGTGTTGGTTTTAAAATGTGTGTATCCAAATAAAATTTAAAAATCTTTTGTTTTTGTTGTTGTAACAGAGTCTACAACCTGCAGCTCTACAGATGTTTTGGACTACAACCCCCATGATAGCTCACCATTGACTATTCTGGCTGGGGCTGATGGGAATTGTAGTCCAAAACTTCTGGAGAGCCAAAGGTTGCAGGCCTCTGACTGTACGAGTGTTGTTACTTCCTAACCATCAGAAATTTCAAGTTTGACAGACTTGGGATTTGTAGTAATTTTGGCTAAATTTGGAAAACTGCAAGTCCCAGAATTCCAAGAAAAAAGAAACAGGAATGGATGACTTTCTCAGGCATGGCATGGGGGAACCTTGATAGCTCTGATTTACCACGCAGTTATAGAGACTTTTTTGTCCAATCGAGCGTGATTAAAAGTGAGTCGTGTTCAGTAAATTGATAAACCTGCGTATGTCTGAAGTGGTGCCGATTTCGGCCATTTTGAGCACACAAAGCTTAATACCTTTGAAAAACAGTGCATTTGACATGAAATAAGCGCTGTTAAAAGCTGAAAATAGATTTTTACCTTACGTCATGGCTTCAATTAGAATTTTAAATGAAGAACAGGTACATTTTCATGGCATGCCGGCGTTTAATATTACAATGGATCGCAGCGATAACCCTATTCCTTCACTGTTCCTTAATTACTACTTTGCCCACCACTAATTGCAGATCGAGGATGACTTTGAAACACAGCATAGACGTCACGCGGGGTAATTATCGTATTCTCGCTTCCTATTTACACAGATTTAAGTACCACTTCACCTTAATTATAAGATGCATTGATTTTTGCTGAAACTTTGAGAATCTGACTCTTTGGATTGGTTAGGGTCTGTTTTTGATAATCAAGCGACGCAGGGGCCTGCAGCGACTTCACAAATGAGACCCATTCCAATTAACAAAGTGCAATGAAAGTGCAATGAAAGCTAATTGAGGATATATGCAGATTCCCGGCACTTGCCTAAGCTTTAATATTGAACGTTGAGGATCCAGGCCATAGTGGCGTATGCGACGGCCAGTTCTGCTGCCTGGGATTTGGTAGGTGTCGGGGTGGGTACAAAAGAGGCCAGAACAGAGGCAGGAATACAAATAAATATGTTATATAGCGATTCATGCCAGATTCCTCCCGCTTTGAAATGCTGTAGTGAAAGTACTCAATTGATTAATCTTCGAAGCATAAAGATTTAAGTTGACCCTGCCGGGATTTGAATTTGAGAGCTAGAGTCAGCCCTGAGGTGAGCGATTACCTCAACAAGTTTTCCTTCCGACCCCCACAACAGCATGTACCGAAGCTAAGAATCCATAAGGTAAGCTCAGACAATACTATAAGACAGGATCTACCCAAAGATGTGCACTCTGATGTACCGCACACGCTAGAGTTGATATGTGGAACAAGAACAGCTTCTAGCGGGTCTTGAATTTTGCAAGGTTCCCAGATCAAGACGCCTCTAGAACATTTCTTAAATAAATGCATGAGAGACTGTTCTCCAAAGCCAAGGAGATCCATATATTTGCATGCTTGGCAAAGGTGCTGACCAATCACATTGCACGAAAGCAGGCAGGAATCAATGTCCTCCTGCATTCTCACGTTGCTAGTCGATGCCTTTCCCTGTCCAACATCTTATTTTTTTACACTGCCCCAAGTCACACTTTTTTCCTTCACCCCATGCCTGACCCTACTTTCCTGACCTCTAACACCTCCCTCTTTGGCTCTGTCTTCCAGTCAAGCACTACAGCAATAGAAAAGGGACAATTACCGACCCCGTCTGTCCCCAAACGCAAGTCTGATATCATAAGGAAGTCAATGATTCAGAGATTGGACAGAAGACCCCTCTTTGATTTTATATGTACATAATAAGTGACCATCTCTCCTCATTCAAGTCTTCTTGAAGAAACAAACGCGATTAGGCAGGCAGCGGGTAGAGACATGGATGGGCCATTCATTTTCCTCATAGACTGTACCCTTTAAAGAAACACTGCAGTCCAGTTCGTCCAAACCTTTTATGGAGACTCCGTTGGTATTAAACCAGCCAGATTTAGAAGACTGCAGAGTCCGAATGAAGATTTTTAAGAATCAGAGATACTGGGGAACATGAATTCCTTTTGTTTTAATTTGATAATAAAATTGGGTTTAGCAACATTCTACTGGAGAAAGACATAAAGGGTCTCGTTACACATATTGCGGAATTAAGAGTTGTAATTCCACCATACTTTATTACTGGTTCACAAACTACCTCAGACCTGGAGGTAAACCCTTCAGATTGTGAGGTGGTGTTATTCCACATAATGGAGTGTGGGGATTGTGGATGAGCGGAATTCCTTCCGGGGTTAATTCTGCTGGTAGTACGTCATCCATTTGTTTCAAGTAAAGAAGATGAAATACCCCAAGCCTGTTGCTTTTTACATCCTGAGTGTTGGCAAGGAGTAGATCTTTGCTTAAACAGTCCTACTGGATTTAAAAATACAAATGGACACATCCGAGACTTAGGTAACCTAACCATCCTACTGTTACTTGATCTCTCGGCCACCTTTGACTTGGTCAACCATGACACACTTTGGAGGTCATTACAACCTTGGTGCTAAGTGCACCAACTTTACCACCATGGTGTAAACTCCATTTACACCATGGTGGAGGGCGGATTTACCGCCCCATTCCAAGATGAGTGGGGCAGTAAATCCCCATTTCCCATTTTCCCTTCCCCATTCCCATTTTTTCCCCATAGGGCATAATGGGAGTGGGGAAGGCGCTAATTACGCTGCCGTAAATTACGGCGGCGTAATTAGCACCATGGCGGGTTAGCGCCATGGATTTTAACGCCTGCTAAAAGCAGGCGTTAAAATCAGAATCAGGCGTTAAGGGTTAACGGTGGCGTTAACCCTTAACGCCTGAGTTGTAATGAGGCCCTATGTATTGCCGAAGCAGCGGCCGGCGCCATCTTAGTTCCCCTCGGAGCACCCCAAGGGTCCTGCCTGTCTCACAAACTCTACCATACGTATACCAAACCTCTTTTTGACCTCTTGGACACTCTATGCATCATCTACACCAACTTTGCAGACGACACGCACATTCTCATCCCCATCACAGGGTACTACTCCCTAGACTCAGCCTCCTTCAACAGAGTCTACAGTACGATACAAAACTGGATTGCCACCCACAACCTCTGTCTCAATGACGATAAAACAGAGCTTCTCATTTGTGGGCTCCCCTACCGGCTAAAAAATCTCAATCCATGCTTCTCTTCCCTAAGTATTGATGGCTGAATGCCCTAGACTCACCTACCGCCGTACTTCCAGGTTAATCTCCCTGAGCAGGCAATTCCTCTCCGCTAATAACTGCCTCACACTGCCGAGAGCACTCATCATCAACTGCAATGTCCTACTCTTGGGCACCTCAGCATCCAACCTAGCCAAACGCCAGTTCCTACAGAACAAAGCCCTAGGAGCAGCACTTGGCTTACGTCAGACAGACCACATTTCAGCATCCAGACGTGAGGTCCACTGGTTGCCCATCAAAGCCTGCATTCACTTAAAATTCTGTCCTTGGCCCACCACTGCATCTTTAATGAAGCCCCCTCTACCTCAATAACAGTAATGCCCAAAAACGACCAGTTGGTACCCTAAGATCCAGCCCCAGCCCCAGCATCTCACTTGCTAACCCACTCTTCAAAATTAAGAGAGCAGGAGGGGTCAGCTTCTGCGTCATGGCCCCCGCTCTCTGGAACTCTCTGGCAGCTCACATCAGAAACAAACCCCCCTATGCATCCTTCAAACAACTCGTAGAAACCTGGAACTTAACGTGTGTACTTTCTATACCTTCTTTCTTGTAACGCTGGAACAAACGCTGTGATACCCTATGGTCTGGGCGTTACAAAAATGAATGAATGAATGAATAAATAAATAAATAAATAAATAAGGCATGGGATGGCACGCCAAAGGCCGAAACGACTACCCCACAAACACATTGATTACTCAGGAGACCCTAACGATTAGCAGTTCTGTGTATAACAGTTCACAACAACCAGGTTCTCGCGAATAGCAGTTCTGAAGAACGTCTGTCCCTGCCAACAAAACACTAAAGAGGAAGAAGCAGAAGACCCTTCGAGGGGCTTGCAAATGTCCTAGCTGCCTTCTTACCAGTCACGAAAGCCCTGTCACATCAGGGTGGCTGGACTGAAATGAATCATGGTTTCTATTCATAGTAAGTTAGTACATTTGGGAGCCCAATCTTCCCTTACTGAGGTCATGCACTTCACTCCAGCCCTCCATGCTGGTTCTGCACATATTAGAGCAGAAAGCTTAAATAAAGACACGGCCACCCAACAGTCTAATACTTATAGAGAAAGGATAGGATTGGCCAAAGGGCCATTTCCAAACAGTCTCTCTTGTGCGTCAATTTGAGCTGAAGAGACGGGTTGCCGAAAATATTCAGAATACCAACATCCTTCTTAAATGTCGCTTCATCCTGGAATGCGCCCGCCTCTAAGTGCTGTAATCATTAACCAACTCAAATAGTAGGCAACTTGTCGACCTCGGAATTGATTTCACTGCCAAGCTTCCCTATGGAAATTGGCACCAATATCCATCCTAAGGGCAGCGAAAGACTTCTTCCTGTCTAAAGGCTCTTCCTGATCAAGACGTCATGAATGGGGTAGGAGATCACATACGCCATTGATTATAACTCTCTTGTATTGAGGTGTTGTGAACTCATAACACCAAAGTTGAACAAGAACTGCCCTTTAGTGAGAAAGCTAACGGCTCTTGCAGTCCACCAAAAACAGGGTGCCAAACCTCCCAGGAAGAAGGCGGGAGGAGCAAGGGCCTAGACCAGCTTCTGACACTACAGTTTCATAATATAATGTTTATTGATATGTTCCAGATTTATTTTGAGGTTTTGTGACTGTCGACATTGTTCAGCTCGATCGAGCGTTCTGATGGCACCCGACAATATCAAGAAAAAATAATCTCATTTTTTAATATCGTTTTCCACGTAATACTGCATTTGTGATGATTTCTTCATTTAGATCTGGGATTCATTTCGGCCTGTTTTCGGGCAAGTGAGAACCAATTCACAGGCAAGAAGGATTTAGACCTCTGCGTATTTGTCGCTGTTAAGGTGCTTATGGCTTTGATGTTAACTTGAACACCTACTCAGGAAAGTCTCTGAAGCGTGGCCCTGGGGGGAAACCGGTGTGTGGTCGTCCCCATACACAGGGGCGTATAATGTGTGCACCCCCTTTCATTAACCTGCTCGTCTGTTTGAGGATGAGACAAAGACTTGGGCGCTGCATTGACTATTTTTATCTTCACAAGACAAAGTTAATTGCAATAATGCCATCTCAGTATGATGGCTTTGCTGGAAGTAGCAAATTCCCAGGGCTGCGCTGCTTTTATTTCAACAGCAGCACCAAAGTATGGGGCAACATAGACTTATCTCGTGGTTTATTGAATCTGCATAAAGTTAGCTCATCATTCATTGAAGTAACAGCTCATCGAAGCAGCATACCGTTAGGTCATCACATGTCGAAGTAACATAGAGAAAACTCAGCCCATCGAAGCAGCATAGCGTTAGGTCATCACATATCAAAGTAACAGAGTCAACTCATAGCTCATCGAAGCAGCATAGAGCTACCTCATCATTCATTGAAGTAACAAAGGCTCAGCTCATAACTCATCGAAGCAGTCTAACATTAGGTCATCACATATCAAAGTAACAGAGTCAACTCATAGCTCATCGAAGCAGCATAGAGCTACCTCATCATTCATTGAAGTAACAAAGGCTCAGCTCATAACTCATCGAAGCAGCATAGCGTTAGGTCATCACATATCAAAGTAACAGAGTCAACTCATAGCTCATCGAACCAGCATAGAGTTAGCTCATCATTCTTTGAAGTAACAAAGGCTCAGCTCATAACTCATCGAAGCAGTCTAACATTAGGTCATCACATATCGAAGTAACAGAGTCAACTCATAGCTCATCGAAGCAGCATGAAGCTACCTCATCATTCATTGAAGTAACAAAGGCTCAGTTCATAGCTCATTGAAGCAGCATAAAGTTAGCTCATCACACATCGAAGTAACATAGAGTCAACTCATAGCTCATTGAAGCAGCATGAAGCTACCTCATCATTCATTGAAGTAACAAAGGCTCAGCTCATAACTCATTGAAGCAGCATAAAGTTAGGTCATCACATATCGAAGTAACAGAGTCAACACATAGCTCTTCCAAGCAGAATGAAATTAGCTCATCACACATCGAATTAACATAGAGTCAACTCATAGCTCATTGAAGCAGCATAAAGTTATGTCATCATATATCGAAGTAACATAGAGAAAACTCATACCTCAACGAAGCAGCATAAAGTTAAGTTATCACATAACAAAGTATGTTATGTTATGTTAGGTAAATGTATAGTGCGCACGTTCACCCAGGGTCATCTTGACGTGAGGAGAAACACAACAGGGCCGGACTCTTCAATGGTTTAACAGAAAAGAATGGTTTTAAGTAAATGACGTAAATCCAGATGGTTTGCAGTCTGTTTAAGTTTTAGTGAAAGACTGTTCCAAAGTTTACCGTCTGCCACGGAGAAAGCCCGGTTACCAACTCTCTGAAAAAGAAACTTGGGAACTAAAACTAGGCGGTCACTGCCAGAGCGGAGAGTCCAGTGAGGAATATAGGGCTGGAACTTATCCTGAAAGAATTCAAGCCCAACCTGATAGTAGGCTCGGTGAACAAAACATAGGGATTTAAAAGCTACGCGTTGTTTCACCGGACGTCAGTGTAGACGACACGGAACCGGGCTGATGTGGGAACCATACGGTGTTGCAGTGGCAACCCGAGCAGCCTGGTTCTGTAACATTTTCAGCCGATGGATAAGACCAGCCGGGTGAGCCAGGTAAAGAGCGTTACAATCATCAAGCCTATTAGAGACAAGAGAAGCCACAACTAACGGACAAAGTTGAGATGGAAGAAAAGGTAGAACCTTGCGGAAAACCCCTAGCAAGAAGTGTCCAGACTGACATACCGCACTCCCCTGCGAGGTCATAGGCAGTGATGCAGACAAGTAGACCCCTATGTTTTTCACCACCATCACCGGAGAGGGAAATACACAGAGTGAGGAAGGCCAAAAAGAGGACGATCAAGAATCCAATGCAGAGGAGGTCCCTACTACCAGGACCTCCATCTTATCACCGTTTAGTTTGAGCCAGCTGGTTCTCACCCACGGCTGATAGGCATTCACACAGGCGAGACGACAACCCATCCCGGTCAAGCTCCAATCGGACCAGGATTTGCGTGTCGTCTGCGAAAGAGTAACACCGAAAGCAAATGGAGCAGATGAGAGCAACAGAACAACCGGGGAGCAGACATAGATGTTAAACAACATCAGGGACAATGCAGAGCCCTGGGGGACCCCACAAGAAAGAGAGTAAGAGGGAGAAAGAAAAGGAAGCAGTGACAGACTAGCCCTGGCCGGCCTGGAATGAGGTGAACCAGGCCAGAGATACTAATGGAGGTCAGGCAAGAGAGGAGGAGGGTAACATACAGCCAACTCATAGCTCATCAAAGCAGCATAAAGTTAGGTCATCACATATCGAAGAAACCTAGAGTCAACTCATAGCTCATTGAAGCAGCATAAAGTTAGGCCATCACATATTGAAGAAACATATGGTCAAATCATAGCTCATCGAAGCAGCATAAACTTAGGTCATCACAAATTGAAGAAACATAGAGTCAACTCCTAGCTCATCAAAGGAGCATAAAGTTAGGTCATCACATATAAAAGTAACATAGAGTCAACTCATAGCACTTGGAAGCTGCATAAAGTTAGGTCATCACATATTGAAGTGCCATAGAACCAACTCATATCTCTATGAAGCAGCCTATAGTTAGGTAATCACATATCGAAGTAACATAGAGTTGATTCATAGGTCATCGAAGCAGCATAAAGTTAGGTCATCACATATCGAAGAAACATACAGTTGACTCATAGCTCATCGAAGCAGCATAAAGTTAGGTCATCACATATCAAAGAAACATACAGTTGACTCATAGCTCATCGAAGCAGCAGAAAGTTAGATAATTACATATCGAAGTAACAGAGTCAACTCATAGCTCTACGAAGCAGCATAAAGTCAGGTCATCACATATCGAAGTACCATAGAGTCAACTCATAGCTCATCGAAGAGCATAAAGTTAGGTCATCACATATCAAAGAAACATACAGTTGACTCATAGCTCATCGAAGCAGCATAAAGTTAGGCCATTACATATTGAAGTAATATAGAGCCACCTCATGGCTTATCGAAGCAGCATAAAGTCAGGTCATCAAATATCCACGTAACATAGAATTCCAGAGCTTCCAATACCAGCACATTGCCCCTGTGCTATCCCGTGTGTTGCTGGCTTGAATGATTCTCAATGGTTTGTAGTGGATGAAGTTCATTGTGGTAGATTCCGTGCACCTGCCGTGAAAGGGGGCGGTGGGCTACACATATATCTTTGACGTTCATCTCCCGTTTGATTGGGAGCCAGTGGAGTTTTCAGAGGGCTAGGGGCACCCGCTTGCCTCTTTGAAGTCTCAAAGGGCGTCTAGCCAACAATGGATTAGCCGTGGAAAGTAGTCCATACATGTCAAACTAATTCATATCGAATCCACGTAGGACTATCGAGTTTACAAAGTAAAAAGAATGCCTGTGATGCCCTGTGTGTCTAGAGTCATGTGTGCAGTGCCCTAATGGGAATGATGCGAGCATCGCCTCCATCTTAGAATGGAGAGGTGGGTTCTAGATGGTGAGAGAGTGTGTAAGAGCAGTGTCCTGAATACAATATGCTACTTATGCACAATCTGATGGTGCGCTTTGCTGGCGATCAAAGTCGTAGCGGGTCTGCCTGGAGGGATGAGTTTCTAGTCCGCGTGTACCTGCCTTTTAATGATATACTGATATCTAGACAGAACAAAGCGGTTTATTATGCACAGATGAGCAATTTTCAAGATGTTCATTTAATATAACCACATCCCCAAAAGCGAGTTATAGTTATCTATGTGCTCTTTGGAACGTTGCCCTTTAATCAAAATTGTTCAATTAATGAATTCCTTAATTAAATTAATGAATGTTTTATAACACAACAGAAACCAGTCTTTAAGTGCGGGTCCGGGATTCGAACCTGTGTTGCTCAACAACACATTGCCCCTGAGCTATCCTACCAGTCCTTATTTAAACGAGAAAAGAGAATTTAGGACACATACGTTGGTGTTAGAGGTTTCCTTGTACTAGTGAAGAGTCCTACTTTAAGAATGATCTATGTGTTACAAGATTCGGGTATTTGGAGGAACAAAGTTTAAGAATAGGACATAGGTCCACAAGAGACATCCACAGAAGGGCAGTGGAAACTGAAGACACGTTTTGGGAGAATTATGAAAAGATAAATGCGCTTTAATCATGAATACAAAGCTGCTCCTTTCACACCCTCCTCTCTGCAGCCGTACTGAACTTGTGTGTCCCTTGTATGTCCCTCGCCCACCCTGTGCTGCCTCTGGCTTGGGCCCCTTTACGTTCCTTGATGCCTGCTCTGGTACTTCTTACTCCCTCGGTTCTTTATGCTTTACTCTAATTCTTTAATCCAGACACCACATCTCCCCGATCTCGCTAGATTGCCAGCCGTAATCCCCCATCAGATCCTCATTCCGGCCCCCTCTGGATGATACATATTAATATACCTGCTCCATTCCCTAAGGTAAACACTGCTGTGTTCATGTTATCTTGCCCATCTCGTATGTCCTTACTATATGTACTATTTAAACCTTCCTCGCATACCGGAACTCCTGAACCATGACACTGGCATGAAGAGTGCGTGTTCACGGGATTGTGCTAATGCCACTAGAGACCCCTTTATAAACTGGTTCTGATCGAAACACCATGCCCCCCATCGAAAAAAATTCATACAAAATACAAAAAAAGGTAGCGTGCAAGGTCAATTCCGGGTCAATCGCTTTGTGAGTGCTGGACTATAGAGTTCTTTTTTTTATCCCCAGTCTCGACACGGCATCCAGTTTTGCTGTCATTTCAGCAATTTGGGAGATCAATAAGGTTTGCAATAACTAATATACTGGTTTAGAAGGCAACATATTTTAACTTCAGCTCAGCAAGCAGACATCATTTGTATTGCTTCTTCTAGTGCTTTGTCCCACTACTTGTTAAATCCTCTATAAAGCTAACCTAGGATTTAATCTGACTCCCCTCAAATTACCTCCTGAAATTTCATGAAAATTGAATTCCAGCCTACAAGATAGGATATTACTTACATAAATATTATTATTTTTTTTGCTGCCTAAGGACTTCATCTATTCAGTTTCATTTGGGTACGGCACGGCATTCATGCTGTCGGGGTAATGTACCGTGCAAATGTTCCATTACCTGATTTGGGAACTATGAGCGCGTACGCGCGTGCGACGGAACCAGTGCGATGCATATCAAGGGGATGACTGAGAGGCATTTTAGATAAGTGCACCTACCAGCAGGCTTATGATTAGCTTTTGTTCTGTTGGCGTGAGTAGCCTAGGAGGCACGCACACATTGTTAATGTATGGATACATAAAATGGATTAATTATCCCACATTCACTGTCCTCAATCGTTTTATCAAGTGCTGACTCATTTCATATCCAGCAATGTAACCAGTTTAAACTTCAAAAGGTACTGACATGGAGTTTTGAATAATTGTCATCAATGGAGCGTTATTGCCCGCAGCTGTGGTCCATACAAGATCTTATTTATTTATTGTTCACTTGTTAGGCGCTTATACAGGAAGCAGATACTATTTCAAAGCGCCCACAGGGCAACAAGGAGGGGACAGGGGATGAAGGCAATGTAATTACAACAATGTTAAATAATTGAAATACGACAAAAAGAAGAGAAAATGGGGAGGGGGAGCCAGACCTACTATGCCTTGTGAGTGTTCAGAACGTGCAAGTGCAGAGAGGGGTATGGGAAAGGTGCTGTGGTGCTCATGGAGAGCAGCAGGTGAAGTGCTGTGAAGAAAGGTAAGTGCAACCTCCAGTGGTGGAGGGTGAGCCTAGGTAAGTGCAGAGGATAGACAGCAGCTGGGATAAGAAGTGGGAGGTCAGGGCTCCGAGGATGCATAAGGGACCTGCACATCAGTCAAGCTACTGTGCAATTAGCAGGGGAGAGACGGAGGGAAGGAAGAGGTAAAGAGGAAGGTCTTGAGGCTTTTCCGGAATTTAAGGAGGTCCTGCTCAAGGCGAAAAGGGAGGGCGGTGCTGTTCCAAAGAAGGGAGCCCACTAAGGAAAGCAATCAACCACCTGTTCTCTGTTTAGCAAACTGCTTTACACACAAGGAGTTGCAGATAGAGTGGTCCCCAGCCCCAGACAGCCTTGTGGATGATGCAGAGGGATTTGAATTTAACACAGAAGCCTGACTTGAGGATGCTGGTGAAGCGGGGGTCCGCACAGAGGCCTTCTGGGGTCCTGGGATCCCATATTTGCCTTGAGAGCTAAGGAGGTTATTGCCTGCTTCCAAGAGGGGTGTGGGAAGTGTGAGGCGCTGGGAGCAAGAGTTGCACATGGAGGGCACCTATTAAGGAGATGCAGGACATCAATTGCAGGCTCTCTGTTTTCTAAAGATAAGTGGGCATGATCAAGAAGGTGGGCTTGTTTAGGAAAGTTGGTAGTAGTTTGTCAAGATTACTAGCTTCTTTTTAATTAATCTGTTACTTTCCATGTGTTCCATTATACTGTGCTGGTGAGAGACATGTTCTGCTGCTATTCAATCGAATTCATTCCAAAGGGTGCGTCAGACCTCTAAATAAGAGGGGCTTGCCTTGCTTTGACTTCACATCCTCTGACATCACTTCCTGTGCCACTCATTCCGTGAGGTATTATAATGTAAAACATTGAATGCATCAATATTCGTTGATACTTACGATTAAGCAGAAGCATATGGATTTGATACTTGTAATATAACAAGCACATGA
This sequence comes from Ambystoma mexicanum, assembly GCF_040938575.1. Lineage (NCBI taxonomy): Eukaryota > Metazoa > Chordata > Amphibia > Caudata > Ambystomatidae > Ambystoma > Ambystoma mexicanum. Next base: position 104,945,878 of record NC_090938.1, on the reverse strand, counting down.
ATAAGCAGAATACTGCTAATGTCTAATATAACAAACAAGCAAAGGCATACAAATAAGTAAAACAATTGTAATGTTTAATTAAGGAGTACTCCCAGATGGCCAGGGGCTTTACTGGGTCAGGTAATGTCCTGGGCAGTCCTGACCACGCCCTGGAGCAGGGCCAGACCTAGTAAAGTCACAGCCCAGATGATTTATTTGATATTAGGCATGTTCACCAGTGTACTAATAGTTTTTGGTTAAGGTGACCGATGGCACTGCTGCTGTTTTTAATATTTTAAAAACTATAAACCAAGATGGCCACCATGGTCAAGGGAGAAGGGAACTACACATAGGGCATCATTCCGAGTTGGGCGCAAAGGGATACTGGGCACCGTTAAGGATATCGGTGCCAGTAATACCTTTGCCCCCTATTCCGAGGTCCCTTTGCGGGTCCCACTAAGGGCGCCTGGTTTTACCAGGCACCCTTAGCGGGAGCCGCAAAGGGACCAGGGAGAAAATAACGGTACCACAAATTGCGGTACCGTTATTTGCTCCCTCCCCATTCCCATTGAGCCCTATGGGGTTTCAAATGGGAATGGGGATTGCCTTTTTCAATGGGGACTTAACGGTCCCTCCGAGGTCGGAATGGACCGGTAAGTCCCCATTGAACCAGGTCGGAGTCCGACCCAGTTTTGGAGGCAGCCATGGCACAAATAGCGCTATGGCTACCTCCAAACTCGGAATGAGGCCCATAGTCCCTTCTCCCTTTCCTTGGTGGGCAATTCTATGGCGGGGAAGCACTGGAACACAGATTGTTACAGACACCGGCAAAGGACCAGGCAGTTTCAGTTAAGTGAAGCAGGGGTTGGGATTGGGGAGGGAGTGGGCTGGGAGGTGGAAATGGGGGGGTATTGGCAGAAAAAGGGGTGTAGGATTACCTGTGTGCTTCCCAGTGGGGAAAATGGCAGCCTCCCACTTCTCAGGGGGTTCGGAACACGGGATTACCATGAAGGGGAAGCTTGTGTTCCGAGCTCACTGATTTCCCAGGAGGCCCATTGTTCCCCCATCTATGGGGCTAATATAGTTTATTAACATACACATTTATACCAAAAATTGGCCACTTTGCCTGTGCAAAGAAATTCAAAGAAATATACGAAGCTTAATATTGCTGAATGTACGAACTCTTCTAGTGAATATGTATGATGGGCAATTTATGAACAACTCAAGCAAATGAATAAGCAGATCGGTGAGGCTAGAAATGCTTTAGTGGGACATGTCCTCCCTGTCCTTATCCTACTACTTTCCTCGTGGTGCGTGTTTTCTGCACAGGAGTCTACTTTGGACCTCTGGCAGCGTAGCTCTTTATCTTTATCTTTGGTAACAAGGACCCATGCAATACCCCTATGGCACCCATTGGTAAGGGTCCCCCTTGTTACCCATAGGGTGTGTTTTTGGGCTCCTGAGTGTTGCCCCACAGAACAGGGTATAGGGTGGTTGCCGCTACTTGCTGACTTTGCTTTGACTCTGGGTCTCCTCCCTTTTTGGGACACCCAGGCCCTGCCTTAGAAATCAATGGATTCCTGAACAAAGGCAAAATGGCCACTGTAAGCCGCATATCGTTCTGCCACACCCTCCTGCTTCACAAAGCCCTGAGAAGCCCTGTCTCTGTCCCACTTTCCTCTGACTGGATGTTGAGTGGAAGGACCATATATGGCTCTTGGTCTGCCCTTTGCTTAATTTGTAGGACCCCTCCCAGAGACTGCTTCTTTTGGGTACACCCTAGGGTGGAACCTGACTGAATGGAAAGAGGAGTCAACTCACATTCTGTGTTTGGGGTGTCTGGTTTTGGCTGTGTGTAACAATGCCTGTTCTATTGCCTGAGCCAGCCCTGTCTGAAACAGAGTGAATACAGTTTATGCTCTGGAAGGCTGGGGGTTGTCTCAAATACACATCCACTGTTTTGGGTGTCTGGTTTTGGAAGAATGGACAGAATGCCTGAGAGCATGATTGCGTGCTGCATGAATGCACTCGTGTGTGATTGGCTGGCTGAGCCTAGCTCAGCCTGAGTGAATGGGGGAATTTGTGTATATCAGAAGACCACTCACTTACCTCTGTGTCAGAAGCTTGGAGTTTTCTCAGAAGCTTGTATCCTGAATCCAGCTGGAGGGAGAAGTTCTGCTGCTGCAACTCTTCAATACATCCAAAGGCTGCTGAGTTGATTCAAGGACTGATAAGAGGACATGCACAGATGACCTCTTCCCGTAGCTATGAGCAGACATTGTGCAACTGATATTCTTCACCAGAAGTGTCCTGGAAGCCAGACCTGAGTGCCTGCCATCCTGCAGAGGTATCTTCAATGGTCCTGAAGAAGAACATCTGGACGTCTTGTGCCCAAGAAGTGCACCAGCATCATCCACAGTGCGTAGGCTCTCTGTGACCATTGGAAAACCAGACTGCAGTGTGTCACCCAGAAGAGGGGTACCCTGGCTTAGTGTTATTCGATGCCTGGAGCTTGAAAAGTTCCAACCAGCAAAAGAAATCTTCAAGCGGCAATGCAACCTCAACATCTGTCCACTTTTCCATGGCTGAGAAAGTCCAGAGTCGCCGCCTGCAGGGAAGTGCCCACCAGTCACTCTGCATTGAAAAACTAGTCCTGAGGGTCCAGACTTGGTGGAGGTCTGTAGGGCAGTCCAGTGCTTGAGTCCAATTTGCCAGAAGCTATCCTCTCACCCGTGCTGCAGCAGCACTGAAGAACCTAATGAGGGCAAACCACGAACTGATAAAACTTGCTACTTATTTCTGTCACTGTACCTGCCGCCACCGAAGGTCATCAATGGAAACCAAAGGGCTCATCCTTGCCTCGGTAGCCTAGTTGATGTCCTCAGTGAGTTTCATCTATGTGGGACATCTACAGCAAGCATAGTAACCCAACCAAGGAGACCACCGCGACAGATCATCACTTCTGCCTTTTTCGACACAGCTTGGTTCCCTTCTGCTGCTTGACAGCAATGACCCAGTGACTTCTTCTTCTAGAGATAGTCCATCCTCGAGGGGCATCATTGAGTAAAGTTGAACGTCTCCACCACTTAGCTCCTCATTACAGTCCCTCAATAACTCTGTATTTCCTTATCTTCTTCACAGCCCCTCATAACCCCCACATCCTTCATCCTTGTGACAGTCCTTCATTCTGATGGGATCCCTCATCCTCATCATTGTTCCTCATTATCCCCACTTCCCTCATCCTCATCACAGTTCTTCATTACCCCAGCAATCCTCATCCTTGTCACAGTTACTCATCAATCATCACACCTGCAACCATCATCAAGGTTAAAGTCTTTCATTACCCCCACAATACTCATCATTGTCACTGTCCCTCATTATCTCCTCATCACTCATCCTCCTCAAAGTCCTTTATTACCCACTGTGCCTCATCCTCCACAGAGTCCCATATTACCATTTCCACATGAATCCTCATCCCAGTCCCACATCAGTACCATCCATTGTTTCTTCATCCTGGTCGTTCATTACCATTGCTGTGTTCATCCTCTTCCCGGTCCCTCATTACCACATACATGCTCTTCCTGGTACCTCATCACAATGCAGATTTTCATCCCATTCCCTCAATTGCATGCACACTCTTGTTATGCCCTAAAGATAGATAGACCTAAAGGCCTAAAGATATAAAGTACTATTAGTACCTGGCAATGGGGGTGTGTGGCAGCCTCCCATCCAATGAGGAGGCTCAGAAAGGAGTCTTTACCACACGGTAAAGGCCCCCCCTGGTCTGAGCCTCCTCAGAGCAGCAAGCCGTCATCTACCCTCGCCGTGTATCATGTAAGAACGCTCCCCATGTCTCTTTCCCCAACCCCCACTCCCCTTTTACACATATCCAATCCACCCACCCCCACCCCACGTACCTTGCACTGCCTTGCCCCTCACTGGCGCTGGGAACACTAGTGTTCCTGGCATGGCCCCGTCATGGCAATGGCTTCCATGGAAAGTGAGAAGCGTCTACATGTAGTTCCTTCTCCCCAATCCATAGTGGCAATCTTGAATCACTTATCCTACACCTACCTTTAGAGCCCCAAACCAACCTAGGCTTGTACAGGACACGACCTATGACTTAGCCTTCATAGACAACTTCATGGGGAACCATCAACAACAAGGCCATCAAACATGATTGTAAGGAAAGATTTCTTAATTGTGGGTAATTTTCCTTCCATGTGGCAACCCCTAAACTTTTTGCTGTTGTTTTCACCACGATCTAGACTTTTCCAGAGAAGTGCAGCCTTCTGCCGAACTCCTCTGGGCTTTCGCTCCATTCTTACGGGGAAACTGACATGCCCTTAAAACAGTCAGTACCGGGAAACGCTGTTTTCCATAGTTTCTTTATCATGTTGCAGCTTTCGTGCAACATGGCACAAGAGGGCACTGTAAGCTAAGTTACTGCTCACTTGGGTCTCTAGTCTTCTACAGGCCCTAGATACTCTCTTTGGATTTAAATGAACGGTGCAAGTGAATCACGGACGGGATTGGTGGCAGCAATCGTTTCTTGTGTTTTTGTGCTCCTTTTGGCGTTTTAAGTGCGTTTCTCGCGCTTAGCCCAAAATGGTGGCCTGGCTCCCAAAATGGCCAGACCACAAGGCTCTTTGTCCTGTCCGCTGACCGTCTTGCTCCCTTCACCTCCCCCAGGTCGAGCCGACCCGGGGCCTTCCTTATTTGGGCATGTACTTTCCGCGAAACACAGATGCTTTCGCGGGCTTCTACAGGCCTGTGTGTGCCTCCAGGATTGGGGACTGAGATGTCTGGTCCCAATACACATCCTGGGCGCCAGAGAGTCTAGGGTGGTGTGAATGCCTGGGACCCCCGTGGTCCGTGATGAGGTCCACAGATGGTGTGAGTGTTTTATGAGCGGATCTCCCATTGGGTCCCCTCCGTTTTGGTGCGACGGGAACCGTGGATAAGAGGGGGCTGGAAACGCCACTACCATGTCGATCTCCTGAGTTCTCACGAACAAATGAATACAGGAGCCAAGTATCCTGCAACCACGAGGCTGAACCGAGGAATCGCTGGTGACACGCTTAAGGACTGCTCCTCTGCACTGCTGTCGCTTTGTGAAACCCTTTCTACCTCGCATCGCACGAGAAGGCCTGTACTGGTACTTCGACCCTTGGAATAGTGGGAACAACTATTCTCGGCATCTTCACCATCTCCTGCACGTAAGCCTTCGGAAGTGTCTCTGGGCCATCCAGCAGACTGACCAGCCTACCCAGGAGTCTTGCTATGTAACCGCCGTCAGTTTGTGTTGTATTACGAGTCCTTGTCACTCTCACACGATTCGTACACTTGGCATTCCCAGGTCTGAAGTGAGTAGTGTACATTTGGCTGAAATACACACGGCCGCTCCGTTGCCCGGCTGTGGTAACAAACTGTGCAGGTTCACTGCGTTCGGGAGGCCCTCAACTCAACTTCTGCTGCTGCGGAATCTACACAACGACGAGACGTCCCCTGCTCCTATCTGAACCTGCCAGCACTGAAACTGACGCGAGAAGCCTGGGTCTGCTTGCATCGGGGACCGGTGAGTAGCATCGCTAGGAACTGGTCGCCCTCCTGCAGGAGTCCATAGCTTTTCCCCGCTGTGTCTAACAGCACGCCTTTCCGTACTCGCACTCTGCTTCTGCCCACAGTGGAGGCTGCGCTTGAGTCACGGAGCTCTGTTCATCTTCATTTGTTCACCGAACTAAACTGCCTGATTCCCTCAAAGAGACTCCCCTTTTTGCCCGTTGGCACCAGCGTGTGCAGGTACTTTTGAGCACAAGGCTCCACTCTTCGTAGGGCTTGGACTTCCTTTTAGTTAGGTGCCTCTGAAGGCGGACTGGGTCTGATTATTATTCGCACTGCCTGTTTTCCTCCCCATCTAGGTGGTCTACACATTTCGTGCGTCTAACGAGTTAGACTCATTTGAATTTGTATATATATTGTATTGGTTTGGTATGTGTTGGTTTACTTGAGTTTTATTTGTGATTTCTCGCTACGGTCATTGTTACAAAGGCCTTGTAATAAATGTGTATATATTTTTAATATAACACCTGTTTGGTGTAATTTGTTAGTGTCCTTGCTTTGTATGCTCATTGCGGGCTTTCAGTCACCCTCACCCCTCTTGAGACCTAGTCTTGACCGCCGCGATCGCTACCTTGATTGGTCTGGCTTGTCCAGAGGTTACCCTGTTCCAAGAAACTAGGCTGGCCTTCTGAACCTCTGCGCCACCAGGACAGAGTTCAGGAATCCGTCTTAACAATGATCACTTGATCATACCCATAGACATCAACATCTGGTTTGAAGAAGAGGACATCAACTCACCCAATCAACTATTGAGAATGCAACTGCAACAATTGGTGAAAGGAGCCATACTAACAGCAGGCCACACACTAGATGCAATCTTCTGCAACAAAAACCGGCTTACAACTGCATCTCTGATGCAAATTCTCTGGAGCAACCACCTCATTATACCATTTGTGATCTAACCGCTAACAAGGATACCTGACAACCTCCCTAAAAACCCTCCAATTCTGAAAAGAAACTGGAAAGCCATTAACTGTGTGTACCTAAACTTGAGATTGGAATCCACAAAACCAGCAATAACCATTCTAGACTCAGCCGGCATAGAGGAAACAACAGACATGATCCAAAAAAGATCACGAAAACACTAGATGACATCGCACCAGAAAAACCTTTCACACCCTCACTAAACAAATTAGTGGAAGAAGGTTCACGCCATATCTTAAAGCACTCAAAAATCCATCAGGAAACTAGACACAGAATGGAGGTGTGCTCTAGCACCTTGAAGCCTCTTGTGTGCTCGATGGAATTACCAATAATGACCTCAGACCCAAATAACTGGATAGACTCAAACAACATGGCAAAGTACTACTTTATTATCAGCTCAAATAAAGTAGGGCAATTTGGCGAACAATAAACTGTAGTCTAGGCACTCACACTCTGGTTTCTATTATACAGAGGTTTTATGCCTCAATGTACGTGAGCTATGACGTCATCCTATGTAGCAAACTGTAAAACATATTGAAGGGAGGGATAGATTAAGGGAACATATGTGCCTATATATCATATAAGTATTAGTAATATTACTGGATGCCCCTTATCTGGTAGGCACACCTTGAACCACCTCTAAATATGTATAATACAGATTATAGCAGAATAACAGCAGGAGGTTTGCCTGTGCAACATTGTACAGCATGTTGCTACATAGACCCTACGATTATTTGGCATTCTCTCCTAACCTTGGACTTCGGCTCGTTGGCAGCACATAAGCAAAATGAAACCCAGGTGCAGAGAACAACATCAGACTACTACCCATTTGCCCAATTAGTCCATCGTCTCTCATCAGTCAGGCCCTAAGTAGTTGACCTTGCAGCCTATTCTCTGTTCTGGGACTTTCAGTGTAGGTACGCCATTATCTTCATCTAAAGCTTAATGAATAGCCCTTGTTTTGACTTCTGAATCACGTGTGAGGAGACCCTGATTTTGTCAATTTCAACCTTATATTTACTGCTATTTGAGTTAATTGTGCTGGGTGTTATTAATCCTATTGGCCTATGGGGACTTGATCACTCCACCTTGCATATGATTTTCCTTGATTGTCCAGTACTTGGCACTTGCAGATGTTTTCTTCTTTGCTTAATCTAAGAGAAATATGTCTTCCGTACATGGCTTATCCTCTCGACTCCCTTTGTTCCTTGCAATTATTCCTTGATGTGGCATCCTTGATCCCAGGTCAATAGACTCGTCTTCATTTCTCACGAAGCTGCTTTTCCAGCACCTCCTGACTCTGCAGCACTGATCCATCTCTGGGATAGCTTGATTGGTTTCAACACAAGTCCGGCGTCCATCTTTTCATCATGGCTGCTTCTTTCATGTTATATTTTCCTCTGCAGCAAGCCTCTATTTGTCTCATTTACCTTGCGTTTCTGCGTATATCCATTCACTTCATCTGTACTCACTTATTTCTTTGTTGCACATGCTTTCTTCATATTTGATTACATTTGTCTCTTGCAACTTCAGTTACATCTTCATTCTTTAAGTATTTGCATATGGTTTCAGTGTGTCTTCATGTCTTTCCTTCATGACGTCACTCTGCCCCCGTCCAATTTCACTTATAGCTCTTCGAAGTGCAATGGTGTGTGCAGACATCTTTCCACCCTTTCAATGCGAGGGCACATTTGATACAGTTGTCTAAGTGCATATAGTCTCTCATACACTCGATGCAGTATTGGGACAATACCTGGTGTCCCACATAGGGCTCTTCTCCTGTTGTTCCAATATAATGGAGGTGAGGGGGCGGGAGCTAGGGATGACGTTTCCATCAGCTCCTCTACAGAGGAAAAACTACAACAAACATAAAACAACAGATACCAAAAACAGATTTGATTATACAAAGCCGAAATACCCAAAGCAAAAAAGGCAAACTACATCCTCATAAACCATCTCCATGATATCCTAGGCATTACGGACAGGGCACTGGCGTGGCTGACATTTCTCCATTCAAACAGACTGTCCCAAGTAGAAATGGGTCCTTTTCTCTCCTCTACCTCATTCTCTACCTGTGGCGTCCCTCAGGGCTCTATCCTTTTGCCATGGCTCTTCAACATCTATCTGGCCCCTCTGGCCCACCTTATCGCCATTTCACCACTCATTTCCAGTGTTATGCAGACAACTCACAGCTCTCCTTTCTCCTCTTCCTCCTCTCCTTATTCTCTCAGACTTGACTCCATGACTGCTATTCAGGGATGTTGCTCTGCCCACAATGTCTGCTTTCATGCCAGTTAGACAGAGATCCTTCTCATTCGGATGCCTGCTCCTTGGACCCCCCGCTCTCTGGCCATCCTCCTTGGGGCCACTCCCCTCATCCTCTTGTGAGGCAAAAAACAGTGGCGTTATATTTGACTCCTCTCTCTCTTTCTCTCCACACATCGCAGACCTTGCCGAGAAGTCCAACTTTCAGCTCCACCTCCTCAGAGGCATTCTAGCTTTTCTCACCTTGCCCCAGAAGCTCAACGTCTCCAGAGTCCTGGTTCTCTCTAGGCTGGAGTACTGCAACAGCCTCTTCCTCAATCTGCCTTCCTCTACTCTCTGCAACTAATCCAGAACAGGACTGCAAGATTTATCCTTGGCCTCATCCCCAGGGACAGCATCTCTCCTGCCCTTAAGTCTCCCCACTGGCTCCCGGTGACGGCAAGGATCAAATTCAAGACCATTTGCTTCATCCACAAGACTCTCTGGGGCATGGGACCTCTCTACATCCAGCTTTCCCTCTGTAAATACCTCCCTACTAGAGTTCTTCGGTCCTCTGGCTCAAACTCTCTGCTGATCAAACGTTTCTCCAAGCAGAGAGTGGGAGGTATAGCCCTTTCCTCAGAATGTTCCTCCCTCTGAAACAGCCTCCCTGCCCCCTTCAGACTTAAGCCGGATCTTCTTAAGTTCCAGAAACTTCTCAAGACTTTCCTTTTCTCCTCTTCCTTCCCTTTCCTCCTCCTGTTCTAATGCCCATCTGCTGCTGTGACTAGGGCCTGGTCTCTTCTGAGTCATACAGGGTCCAGACCACACCCTTACAAGTCCTCCCAGCATCCCTTGCCAGCACTTGCCCTTGGGCACCCTTTCCCAGACTAGCTCAACCTGGTCCACCCTATCCATCGCACTTATCCTCCCTTCCCCCCTCTTTCACTTGCTACCCCCTTCTGCACTTCTTCTTCTCCACTATCCCCCACACTTACCACCTTTGTCACGAGGCCAATATAACCGTTATTGTTGTTTTTGTCGTTTCCTTTCCAATATCCCCCCCAAATGTGTCTTGTAGTGCCTGGAACCACTTGTGTATAGGCGACATACAAATGTCCAATAAAATAAAATAAAATAAATGGATCACAAAATCAAGCAACACCCAGAAATAAATGTTCAACATTATAAACAAAATAAAAAACCCATCCACGTGCAACAATGCACTAACCCTATGCAAAAACTATGCAGACCACTTCAAAAACAAAATCACTAGCATCCAATAAATCATAGAAAGCAAGCCAAAAAGCACCACTGACCGCCTCAACCAGCCAACACCAGAACCACCTACTAGACTAAACTAAGCCACCTCCCGCTGATCTCTACAGATAGATTCAACAGCCTGGAGGGCAAAAGCATCAGAGAGGGCTGTCCAGCAGACCCATGCCCAATCGACGTCTACATGATCATCCTCACCCAGAGAACACCAGCAGAATATTTCTGCAACCTCTTCAACCACTCACTAGCAACAGGAGCCACGCCATGAGCTTTCAAATCGGCCTACACCAAATCACTTTTTAAAGATGCTTCGGGAAACCCAGAAGACCTGACTGATTACAGACCAATTTCAAATATCACATACCCCGCGAAACTACTAGGAAGCTAGCAACAAATCTTGGAATATGTATGAAACAACTGGCTGCTAGTCCAGGCACAATTAGGCTTCAGACCCAGGAGTGGAACGGAAAGTGCACTACTATCTATATGGGACAACCTTAAGACCGACGCAGACTCCAATGTCAACTCAGCACTAACACTACTCAATCTCTCATCAGCCTTTGACACAGTCAAACACAACACACTCATTAAAAGACTAGAAGATACTGGGATCAGTAACACAGCCCTCCTCTGATTAAAATCCTTCTGGACCGAAAGAACTGAAGCAACCAGGATAGCGCCATTCAAGTCAACACCTCTGAAAACCACATGCAGAGTCCCACAGGGTTCATTACTATCCCGTTACTCTTCACCATCTACATGAGCTCCCTGATCAATATCATAAAAACATGGCCTCACCGGCTATAAAGGCAACGGCAGTGAGAAACAAAACCCATCACTCACTGATTGCCTCAACGAACTAAACCAGTGGATGAGCAAAACAGCCTTAAACACAACCGGGACAAAACCATAATCATGATCGCACCCTACAACCCATTGAACAACCATCATATTCCATGGTCCACCAAGTGTCCTTGTATTTAGGAGTAAATCTATGAAATCACTTGCACTGACCCGAAGCATAAGAACACTCTGGGACTAATTCACAGAAGAGTTTTATAATGGCAAAACACCATTGGAAAATGCTCTGTGAATCAGGGCCTCTGTCCCCATCAGGGGGTGCTGTCTCTAGGTTAGTGGGGGTGCACCATCTATTGAAAAGAAAAGAAGAGGACACCTGTCCCTATGCTTCAGCATACATTTAGTCATCAAGTTAAAAAACACTCAAAAGCCCAAGAATGAGGACTCAATACATCTCACTTTGTCATAATCTGAACATTCCACAGGGGAATTTGTATGGTTTTTGATCCTTTTATTCACCCACAGGGTATGGAAATGGCAATTTCTATGTACCCTTTTATTTGCAATGAAGTACATGACTTTTAATGTCCCCACTGTATTCAATGTATTGCACAACTTCATTTTCCAAAGTATTGGGTGACTTATTTTTCCCAAATGCATTGTGTGAGTAGGGGGTTGTGGACCAAAGCCATGATCCGTCAACAAAGAACCAGTTATATCTGTTGCTCAGCTGCAGCCGGGAACCCCTTTCAACTCTTCCCCACCCTATAATTAATCTCCCGCTTTGCTTTGCGGCTCCAGCTTCCCTGAAAAGCGAGCAAAACGGCAGACTTTTTTCCCCTTCCAACATATGCTTGCTGTATATTTCTGTCAAGTGCCCTGTGTGTGTATTTTGTCCTGTATTCACTTTGCTTGGTCGCCACATTGCCTGATTACTATTTTTTGTACTTGATTGATACTGGCACACTGGACAGCAAGCCTGCCAACTCCAATTGCCGAAAAACCTGTTCTGCTATCTAGGGTGAATCTTTACTCTGCTCTCCTGAGATCCAGTGACAGTTGGTGTGAGGGATCTGGCAGGCCCACCCTGTAATTCTTCTGAGTCACCAAGCTAGTCCTGCTCTGGGAACCTCCCCAATTCCCTATTCCAATAAATAACCTCACCAACTGCCCTCAACTGTATCCTAAAATGAACTTCCACACCTATGGGTTCAACTCCCCTGACCTGGGAATCACACAACTTGTCCTAGCAACAGCCAAACAAACACTCCTGAGTGGGGAGGTGGCTAACCCTGATGGGGGTTGGAGCAACACTACGTGTCCTGGTAACAGCCCAAACAAACACCTGCCTGGGAGAGTGGGCCGGCCCTGAAAATGACCATGAAAACACTTGCCCAAACAAACACTTTCCTGAGTGAGAGGATATCCCTGCAGTGGGCTGGAACAATAGCCTTATCTATGGAGAGGCTGTGGAGAGAGGGTTGGTGGTCGTCTTTTATCCCTGGCTGCTGGCGGTGTGGTGTGCTGACATGGGTTGTGGGCAGAAACCCTTCTGGCAGGTACCCCTCCCCCTGTCTGGCCTTATCCTTCTCCCCTGGTTCCCCTCCTCCCCAACCCTGCTCTATTTTTTCACCAGTGGGTCTCATGACCTCTGTCTCTTCTTCCCCTGCTTCTCTCTATTGGCCTCTCAGCATCTGCCCCCCCGCCTGCCTCTGTGCCTCCCTGTCTCTCTCTGCTTCTCTGTCCCCCTTGTGTCTCTGTGTCTGTCTCCCGGTGTCTCTGCTCCTAACCCTCTCTCTTTTCCCCTTCACCATCTCCAACAGCCCCTTTCTCCAATCCTTCCCTTTCTCCCTTGGTGCCCCGCCCGCATCCAAAGGTACTCTCCAGGCCCTGGGTTGCATGCCAAGTGGGTGTGCCTAGCTAGTCCAGTGTGTCTAATGCAGTGGTCTTCAAACTTTTTTGGCCTGGGCCCCCCCTGAGCAAAGTTTGGGCAGGCCGGGCCCCCCCAAAAGTGCCAGATGGACAGTATGTAGAAATTGCTATGAACTTTTGCGTGCCGTCACCGCACCATACTCCCAGTACAGACCCTGGGCTCTCCCCACCCTATTCCCACCACTATCCCAGTGCTGCCTTCCATCCTGCTCCCACCACAGTCCCATAACACAAGCATACACACATCCATACACATTTAAATAAAAAATAAATTGCCACAAACTTATCTTTTGAAGGGGCCTGCGTGTGGTTGCTAAAATGCCCCGCTCCAGGTTGCTCTGCCCATATGTGCGAGGAGGCACAGGAGCACCCCCTCGCACATACGTAGATGCAGTGCCCCAGCCAGCATTTCCAATGAGCTATGCAAGGCTGGTGAAGCAAAACACCGCCAGAGTTGCATGGCTCAGTGATCATGTGCGGCTGGGGAAATGAACTGTCAAAGGCAAACAGTGTTTCCCTTTGACAGTTCAGCCAGCCCAGGAGCACTCCCTCAGCTGGAAAAAGCAGCTGAGGGAGTGCTCAGTGTTTCACTGGGCTGGGTCCTCGGCTCCTCCATAATGGGTGAGGTGGCCAGTGGGCGGACGCACCCTCAACCATTATGGAGGAGCCGGTAGGCTCGGACTGGCCTATGGGGCAATAGGGCGATGACCGTACCAAAAAGGCAAAATGCTAGTGTAGGCCAGTCAAAATGGGCCACTTTTTTGGCCAATGTGGGCCAGTTTGAGGAGTTACTTCACTATGCAGCTAGTAGTTTTGACCATTGTTGCTGAATTAAATATTCTTTAAATATCACAATTTGTTTACATTTGAGCAAAAAACAACCCCTTGGGTACTAATCAGTATGTGACTAAAGGACTGAATATCCATTTGCAACTGCTGGCCCTTTTTTCATTGGTGCCTAAGACCGTTTTATGGTCCAGTCTGACCATGTGAGCCTCCCCTTCCCATTTCCTCCAATCTAAAAAAATAAATAAAAAAGAAATAAAAAGTTTCTTTTTTTTTTTTTTTACACATTTCATGCTGGGCTCTGGCGCCCCCCCTGGGATGCGGCCGCGCCCCCCTGGGTGGGCGCGCCCCAGAGTTTGAAGACCTCTGGTCTAATGTATCCATGTATCCTGCTGGCAATGAGTTTACTCCTCTTCCTGCAATAAATCTGTTCCTGTGTTTCTACAAATATTTGGTGCCTTCATTGTTTTCACACTTTTCGATGTAACGTGCTTGTTACTACCAGAGGGGGGACCCAGTCCATCTGCATACACTGCGCACCCCCACCGAGTCTGTTGACTCCCTGGTCCAAAACTGTGGCCCTGACTGGGGTCTCCCACACGGCCTCCCCCATTTTGCAATGCCTCTCTCTTCCACAAGGGGAATGTGTTCAATTAATGCACTATTGGTGATAAGTGTTGCTTAAACATTTAAAGAAAAAAGAGCAATGTGTCTGATGCTCCATGTACCAGCCAACTGGCAAGGTACTGGCTTAAAAGTATCCAAACTGCTCAAAGGATATCGACACAGGACGGGGTCGACCGGTTTCAATGACTTTAGTTAATTAGGTGATCATCTTCAGGACCAGTAAGTTAGAGTAAGTATTTTTCACTACAATCCATGGTTCAAGATCTGGCAGCCATCCTGTGACCTTCTTGCCACTATGGTGTTGCTAGCTGGCTCGAAGAAAGTGTGTCTGGCTTGCCAAGACGGGAACTGTATTATTAATGTGGCTCGTCTCTCAATATCGGCTTTTTTTTTCTCGCAACATGGACCGCTCGGCATCCGTGTGTGTGGTGTCTCTGTGTTGTGGTCGGTTGCTAGGAAACGTGCGTGCCAGAGCGCTTATTCGCTCGTCCAAGACCATTATGGACAGTAGGAGGGTTCATCTGCGTAAAACAGGGATCACCAGCTCCTTGCCCGTCCTGATCTTCACTAGCACAGGCATATCATTGGAATCAGGGCAAACATGGAGAGTCATTGAGTCTACTGCCCATGATACGGGTCCTTGCTCCGTGAGCAATAGTTTCGAAGCTGGCAGCTGCGATGGCAGGTAAAGAGGTCGATCCAAGGCTGGGCTAGTGTTTTGCAGATTTGCAGGAATACTGATCTTTGGAGGGAGAAGACGTGACTGAGAGAGCCTTCTTGAACGTTCTCTTTGCCCGGGACGTAATAATTGGAGCCCGTCCTCTGTCCAGTGACCACTCACCTGATCCGTATCCACTGGTACCTGAATACTGGCACCCCCCCTGAAGATGGACATAAGACTTGGCCACCAGGACAGGATGGCCACGGAGAAGGCATTTGAATTGCTGGGGGGCCTGCAGGACCACGCAGATTTGCCTCCAGTTTGATGAATTCTTCACCTCCTGAGAAGACCAAAGAGCCGGTATTGACACAATTCCCAGAGTTGCCGCCGGGCCCTTCAGGCTGTCATCCCGGAGGATAGAGCCGGATAACCCTGAACAAGTGAGGGTCCACCAATCACCAGTAAAGATTCATTCTTAGCTCCTGAGTGATCTAGATCTAGCTCTGGATTACAGGGACCAGACACCCAGCAGGTGGCGGACCAGAGGGTTCACCTGCAGTCTTGCCCAAGAGACCGCAGAAACACTGGCAACCATCTCACCCTGGACAATCTCTGAAGTTCTACCACCACCAGCAGAGCGGGTCGAGCTCTCGCCTCACTGGCACCCGGACCACTGCCCGCTTCGCTGGGTGTCCCTCCGAGAAACAAACAGTTATTCTAGGTTTTGGTAAACTACTTTGCTCGTTAAGACAAGTGGAACACGCTAATTAAGACTAAAATATAGACTGCAACTGGTATAATCAGTAGTGGCTAATGTGACAAAGAGCCATTTAACATTACTAGTGCAATTAACATAATTATGGAATTTTAACTTCTGTCTTTCTTTAGCCTAGAATATATAGTATTTAGTTTCTTAAAATGTTGTTCCTTCTTGGAAAGGACTGTGCTTCGATTAAAAACAATGAACTGTTTCTTCTGTGAGAACCAAGTCAATGTTATATAATATTAATAATAATTTACCGTTTATTTAGCGCTACGAACCCGCAGGTATCTGAGCGCTACTTATTATTACCCGCAGTGACCTCGGAAGGACGAAAGGCTGAATGCACCCTGCCTGGATTCGAACCTGCCGTCAGCAGGTTCTGTACCAATGCCAAAGTGAGCGCTCTACTCGCTGTGCTATCGGACCAGCTAATATGCTGACTACTGATTGGTTGGTAGTGCTGCTGAATCTGCCTATTTAAAAGACTATGAACAAACCTTAATAATTAACAAATGCAGTTACAGACCATGCATCCAGGCCTTCCTTTTCCTTACAAGGTCTGACAGAACGCCAGCAACACCCGCAGAAGCAACACTTTTCCCACTCACCCACAGCATGATGGTGAAGTTACTGCATGACACAAACAATGACAATGTATGCCTCCAAATATCACGCCAGCCCCCACATTGGGGGATGTCTCTGTCATTGCTGCTCACAGTCTACTTTTAATCCTAAAAACATAGAAACTCCCCTCCATCGACCAAGAGATCTGTGTTTTTCTCTGATCGTTCTGCTGTTAACAACGGCTGGGTTGGCTCTAGCAAAACACAACTGACAAAAGCCTCATTACACGGAAGGCGGTGAGCCATGGCGCTATTAGCGCCATGACTCATGCCGGTAAAATACCGGCACCGCCTTGGCGGAAAGGGGATTTACCGCCGCATTCCAAGGTTGGAGGGGCGGTAAATCCCCCTTCCACCATTGCCCTTCCCCATTCCCATTTCTGCCCCATAGGGCTCTATGGGAATGGGGAAGGCGCTAATTACGGCACCGCAATTTTGCGGTGCCGTAATTAGCTCCGAGGTCCCTTAGCGGGTTGGATTTTAACGCCTGCAAAAAGCAGGCGTTAAATCCCCCAACCCGCTAAGGGACCTCGTAGTAAGGCGGTAGGGATTTCCCGGTACCGGTATTTTACCGGTACCGGTAAATCCCTAACGCCATCCGTGTAATGAGGCAAGAGTGAGTGAGAGATACACACAGAGACTTAAACCGAGACAACTATGGTCTGAAAGGGAGAGAGACAGAGACAAAGCAAGCACTGAGTGAGAGAAAGAGAGAGAACGAGAGAGAGAGGAGGGGGAATACAGAGAGGGAGAGACAGAGAGATGGAGAGACAGAGAGTGAAAGAGCGAGAGATAGAGATACAGCCAGATAGACAGAGTGCAAGAGAGAGAGATAGAGAGAGGGAGAGACAGAGAGGGAGGGGGAGAAAGAGAGCAAGAGAGAGAGAGAGAGAGAAAGGGGGAGAGAGGAAAAGAGAGAGGGAGAGAGAAAGAGAGGGGGGAAGACAGAGGGGGAGAGACAGAGAGATGGAGAGACAGAGAGTGAGAGAGCGAGAGATAGAGAGATACAGACAGATGGAGACAGAGTGCAAGAGAGAGAGATGGAGAGAGACAGAAAGAGGGAGGGGAGAAAGAGAGCAAGAGAGAGAGCGAAAGGGAGAGAGGGAGAGGGAGAGAGATGCAGAGACAGAGAGCGAGAGATAGAGAGATACAGACAGATGGAGACAGAGTGCAAGAGAGAGAGATGGAGAGAGACAGAGAGAGGGAGGGAAGAAAGAGAGCAAGAGAGAGAGAGAGAAAGGGAGAGAGGGAGAGAGATGGAGAGACAGAGAGCGAGAGAGAGAGAGAGAGAGAGAGATAGCGAGAGAGACAGAGACAGAGAGACAGAGAGAGAGGGAGAGACAGAGAGGGAGGGGGAGAGAGAGACAGAGAGAGAGAGAGAGACAGAGAGGGAGAGGGAGAGAGAGACAGAGAGAGAGAGAGAGAGAGAGAGAGAGAGAGAGACAGAGACAGAGCCAGAGCCAGCATGTGGTATGATACACCTGGTACAACTAGTTTGTAATAAACATCCTAAACAGTGTTTGTTTGGAACACATTGCAAAATGTGTACCAGCATTGCATCTTCCACTCAGAATGTAAATGTATACCATGTTACAACAACTGGAAGACCCTTTCCATCAGAGCGGGTATGACATACATTTTTAAAGGGGATAATGAAGTGACTGCAATGCATATGACACTAAGTACCCCACCCTTTACTTTATTGCTCTTCACCTTGCAGTCAGTGACCTCATGAAGGAGCTCTGAATCCCAGAGCTCTAAGTGACTTGCAATATCATTATAACGCACACTAGGGGGCACTTTATCCCATATATTGAGGTGAGATGTGATGTCAGAACTAGACTGCTGTAATAACATGCTGTACAGGTTTTATATAGATATAACAGGATTCTGACTATGATAGAATAATAACTACCATAAAATAACAATCATTGTACCTGTCCGCAGGAACTCGGGATCCATTATTTAAGTAATAGGTTCCGAGGTGGGGCTGTAACAGCTGCTAATGGCACTTGGGCCCAAATTAGGAACTAAACGCAGAACCAGGTACATATAGCTGTTAGCACTCCAGGCAAGTAAGCCGGAGTTCAATTATGTTAAAGGAATTTGACTGTATACACCTTGAGCTTGCCTAATCACCTTGAAAAGCCTACAAAGATGGCCACCATGCATATAGAAAATGTATCCCTTTTCTATGTCCATGGTGATGGGGATGGTGGCCCTGAACTGTGGTGGAGGTAAGCTGGAGTCAGCGGTTGGGGTGGCTGAGTACAGATCCGGACCGAGGCATGGGCAGGCTGTACTGTTGCCCTGGGCCCTGCACCCTTGAGAGCTTCGATCTGCTGCATTGAGTATAAGAAGTAAGGAGGACTGTGCTTTATCCGGCCAAAGGGCTTTTCTTTGTGCCTAGCAGGGCTTTGCTGTCAAATGCGAATCCCATGTGACGCGCTTCTAGATACAAATCCCTCCCGCCCACCTCCCCAGCAGCCCATCAAGACCCATGGGGCTTCACAGTTAGGTCGTATCATGCTCTTTCTTTATGGTCCATTTAAGAACCTTTGTTTTGGCGGGTGAACACGCCGATGCAGGAGGCATGGCGGGTGCCGCCCCTTAGTGGGGGTTGCCCAGCCAACCTCCTCCCCCTCCTCAGAAGCACCGGAAGGAGGCCCGGGCAGGGAACCGAGAGAGAGGGAGGGCCTATAAAAGGCCTCACGAGCATGTAACTCTCTCTCTCTCTCTCTGTATCCTGATTCCCTACGGAGAACTGTTTTGGAATTCCCGCCCGCCCAATTCCAAAGTTTGAACTAACTTGTCTTTTGTGTTTCAGGTCGCCCAGCGAGTCACATTGCGATCCCTTTAGCAAAGCACTGGCATACCCATAGGGGACTGCTCAGCCAACAGCTTAGATCCTACGGCGCCCAGGAGTAACAGACTCAGGGAAGGCCCTGGGGAAGAAGGGGAGGGTTTAGGGGGCTTGGAAGCCATTCCAACCTCAAAATGCGGGGGGGAGTGGAAAGAAAAAATGGAAAACAAGGTGAAAACATGAAAATAAAGGGAAGTTGGGGAGAACAAGATGATGTTCCCCCCAACTCCCCCCAACTTCCCCCCAACTTCTACAAGGGAAGTTGGGGGGAACAAGATGATGGTGTGGTGGCACAGGTAGGGTTGACAAAGAAACAGGTGTGGGGAAGGGATATCAGAAGGAAGGATACACAGAGGAGGATGAGGGGGTAAGAAAACGGGCTCGGGGGTGACTAGAGGGAACCGGCGGGGGGCACAAGGTCCAAGTAGGAGAAGGGGGGAGCAAGCGCAAGGATGGGGCAAAGAGATGGGGCTACTGGGGAAACTGAGAGAACGACACATCGAGGTCAGCGGGGGCGGGAGTCTGGGGGAGAATGGATCCAAGGGAACTGTAGGTGGAGGAAAGGGGGGGCGGATGCAAGAGAATTGAACTGAGAGAGAGGAGGAGCGAGCCGGAGAGATGGAGGGGAAGGACTAGGGATTACGGAACTTGAGGGGGTGGGGGGAAACCCTGGGTAAGATCACTGAGGAGGGACTAGGGTGAGGGAACCGGGAGTACAGAAACTTAGAAGAAGCTCAACCCTCTGGGACAATAAGGCGAAATTGGAATACTTGGGGCAGAAGTAATGGCTGAAGGGCTAGGGTAAGAGTTAGCCCAAAAGGGGACGGGAGCTCAGAGCAGAGTAGAAATGTGCACTATGATATCTGGACATCGTGAAAGTGATGTCTGTATAGGTAGTAACTGTGATATTTGGGCACCGGAAAGGTTGTGTCTGTATAGGTAGTAACTGTGATATTTGGGCACCGGAAAGGTTGTGTCTGTATAGGTAGTAACTGTGATATTAGGTAGTAACTGTAATATTTGGGCACCGGAATGATTGTGTCTGTATAGGTAGTAACTGTGATATTTGGGCACCGGAATGGTTGTGTCTGTATAGGTAGTAACTGTGATATTTGGGCACCGGAAAGGTTGTGTCTGTATAGGTAGTAACTGTGATATTAGGTAGTAACTGTGATATTTGGGCACCGGAAAGGTTGTGTCTGTATAGGTAGTAACTGTGATATTTGGGCACCGGAAAGGTTGTGTCTGTATAGGTAGTAACTGTGATATTAGGTAGTAACTGTAATATTTGGGCACCGGAATGATTGTGTCTGTATAGGTAGTAACTGTGATATTTGGGCACCGGAATGGTTGTGTCTGTATAGGTAGTAACTGTGATATTTGGGCACCGGAAAGGTTGTGTCTGTATAGGTAGTAACTGTGATATTAGGTAGTAACTGTAATATTTGGGCACCGGAATGATTGTGTCTGTATAGGTAGTAACTGTGATATTTGGGCACCGGAATGGTTGTGTCTGTATAGGTAGTAACTGTGATATTAGGTAGTAACTGTAATATTTGGGCACCGGAATGATTGTGTCTGTATAGGTAGTAACTGTGATATTTGGGCACCGGAATGGTTGTGTCTGTATAGGTAGTAACTGTGATATTTGGGCACCGGAATGGTTGTGTCTGTATAGGTAGTAACTGTGATATTAGGTAGTAACTGTAATATTTGGGCACCGGAATGATTGTGTCTGTATAGGTAGTAACTGTGATATTTGGGCACCGGAATGGTTGTGTCTGTATAGGTAGTAACTGTGATATTTGGGCACCGGAATGGTTGTGTCTGTATAGGTAGTAACTGTGATATTTGGGCACCGGAATGGTTGTGTCTGTATAGGTAGTAACTGTGATATTTGGGCACCGGAAAGGTTGTGTCTGTATAGGTAGTAACTGTGATATTTGGGCACCGGAAAGGTTGTTTCTGTATAGGAAAAAATGTGATATTTGGGCTCCGGAATGGTTGTGTCTGTATAGGTAGTAACTGTGATATTTGGGCACCGGAAAGGTTATGTCTGTATAGCTAGAAACTAGGATATTAGGACACCGGGTAAGTGGGTCTGGGAGCTAGAAACAGGTGCAATAGAGCAACGGGGAATTGTCGAGAAAAGTTCAATGCAAGCAACAAATGGCCATGGGTAGAGAGAAGCTGGTAGGAAGGGCCGGGCTCAACCGGAAGCGTCCAGCAGATGCAGACGGCAGGGGGCTGGGGGGAGGCATACCTAGGAAGCCCCACACAGCGTAGAAGAACCTGTGGTGTGGTGAATACACGGATTGCCTGTAAGATAACTCCTTGACTTTATGCAAATAAAGCTGCTGTGGCATTAAGATTTCCAACTTTAACATTGTGTTTGGTTTGTTATTTCCAGTATTACATCACCACAGGGAAGGGGTGGGGCGGGGGTGGCCTGAATGGGGCAAGCCGGACAGGGGCAAAGTGTGGGAGGAGGGGGAGGTGCGGCAATGGGATGCCCCCGCTATGGACATGTGGTTGAACATGGGCATTTTATACTGGAGGCACACACAGAAAAACGAGTTGCTGCCCCAATCTGTCTTCTTTGAAGACAATTAAAATATGTGGTTGTGCACTCATGTGCCCGCATTTGGTGTGTGAAATACATTTTTTTTTTGGGAGAATGTCACATTACACTCTCATCATATAAAGCATGCCTTTGTCAAAGATGCAAAAGGTAACATTTCGCATTATCTTTTGTTATGATTAAGTCTTGAAAGACAGCCTACAATCCATTTTCTATAATTGTGTGGAATTGCATTCTGGTATTTGTAGTCTTCAAGATGGGGTGAAAATAATGCAACATTGCACTTTTTGTTTAACATATTTCTAAAAGGATTCCTATGTTGTTGGAGTACTTTCATTAAGATGTGTGTACTTTTCATGTCCGATTTATAAAACAGAGAATTGTTTATTTTTTATTTGCATTTTTAAAGCACTCACACAGCCCGGGGGCATCAAGGCGCTGTTACAGGAGTATGACTTAGTTGGATATTTATAACATGCTTAATACCCAGAGGTTTCTACACGCGGACCGGGGATCGAACCTGTGTTGCTTCGTGTTGTCTTATTTCCACGGCAAGCACGTTTCCGCTGAGCTATCCTCCTGGGACAATTAAAACACAAAGGTCGTGGTGAGGAGGGGGTAAGGATCAGAGGGTACATTTATTGTGATGAGGTCCATGGATGTGGCAAGAGAGGTTGCTGAACAGAAGATGTTCTACCTGGCCCTTTGCTGATTTTCAGGGTACTAGATGAGATTACATGTGGGAAGACATCGATCGGCCACTTTTTTCACAGTGCCTACTCCATCCCCACTGGGTGTTTTTGAGGCCAGCATGCAAAAAAGCTTGTTTGCTCAAGTTTTCACCCACCAGGATTTGAACCCATCAACTCACAAAACCACATGAAAGTGTCTTCAAAGCACAAGTCTTGTATTGGTATTTTGCTTTCCATCGAATATTTTCATTATAGATTTGGGGTTAAAATGTGCACATCTTTTAATCTTTGACAGCAGTGTTCTAGGAAAATCTCCTCTAGCTGTTTTTTTTCTTGCGTATTGATGATTCATTTTGTGATCGACAATGCTCATTTCTATTTAGAATTTTCTTCTATTAGGAAAGGCCAGTTGGATTAAATGTGCGTATTTCTCTTTACGATACGCTAAGTCCCTGTGCGTATGTTAATGATCTCCAACACTTCTTTCTGGACTTGATCCCTATTGATGACATTTGAAGACCTGTGGAATTGCTTACTCTGACTGCCTCAGTACCTTTCCGATAAATAGACTTTGTTACGATTGGACTGTACTGCAGAAAATCCACTTTAGCTAGTCTGGCCCAGGGCCAATCCCTGCCCTTACATCCTTGGAACATGCAGTCACATTAGGTATGTTTGGATTACTTACCAGCGATCTTTATTACTCTTTGTCCTGCTCTTCCTCGTCTCAGTGCTTTCTTTTGCTTTTGCGGTACCCATCTCTACAAATGATTCAGCTCACTTGGTCGGCTACTCCACAATAAGCCTCACTCCTGATATTGCTACAACCATAAAATGAACAGTTAAAATAGATATTGAACGTCAGTGTATTAGATACCCACGGATATGGGGGTAGGGGGATGGAGAGCGAAGGGAATGTGTTCAGGGGGGGCGGGCATTGGTAAAAAATAGCGGCTAAGGGAGAGGCGCCAGTGGTCTGTATGAATGCCGATGTCACCATATAGCAAAGCCCATGTGCCTGTACCCCTGATTGTTTGACGCCGAATGCTAATCTTTCATAGTGGAATCGTTAATGCCTGCTACCGGTGGTCGTGTTTGAGCTGTCTATGTATGAGTATGTTCCTCACCGCGGCAAGTAAGCTGCATTGAGTGATAAAAAGCCAAGATGCTATCGTGTGTTTCTTATCTGCTCAGATGACAGGGTCGCTGCCAATCGGCAGTAATTGAATTGGCGTACAACGTTACGATGATCGATGCAGCGAAGGAGGGCCCGGTAAGGCAGGGCTGGCGGAACAATTCCGACCCTGTCACTCTGCCGCCACACTCTGCTGTTGCTTGGAGAAATTCATCTGCCACCTTGTTTTTTACTTGATGGTTTGCACAATATAACATTATAAATCATAGGTATTATTTTCTTTTGAAACAGAATAAAATGATGAATCAAGGAGAAAACAAGTTATCCATCAACCTGTCAAATTTACTAAGTTCAAAAAAAATAAATATGGCATTGAAAATGAATTTTTTCCTTTGGTGAGCAAGACGTTTTTGTCAAGAAGGCACCATAAAAATCAATCATTCCTGGCTTAAGTGCAATGTTACAGGGCGATTTAGATTACAAACCGACCATTCATTGATCACCTTTACAGGGGTGTCGGAGCCCCTTACCAAGGATGAACCTGGTTCAAATAACCGGTTCTCTGGTATGGTTCCCACTCTACAAGCACATTTTCACTCACTGCACCCGTCACAGAGGAGAATGATCCATTTGCAGATCAGTCTGGTCCCACCCACAAGGGCAGCCCAGCACCGCAAGGCTAGGCAATTCTCCCTGAAACAAGAATACCACCAGCTGGACTGCTCTTGTGGGAGGGGCCAGACTGACCTGCAAATGAATATTTCTGCTCTGTGACGGGTGCAGCGTGTGAAAAAGTACTTATATAGTAGCAACCATACAAGAGAACCAGTTATTACCGGCTCAGACCCGGAGTCCTAGAGTTTTAAATATGGTACACTCTACTATACACCATAAGGGTAATGCAAGTCACTCACGAGTTCTTTATAAGGTCTTAGAAGTCTGGGTGACTAGCATATCTTTTTTACATATGACAGGTCTATTTTATTCCATATTAATTCATGGTTATACCCTCATTCAATTGAATATGTAGCTAAATCGAGATATCTCCCAACTGAAATAGCCTCGTTGAGATATCGTTCAACTGAAATGGCTAAATTGAGATATCTCCCAACTGAAATAGCTACGTTGAGATATCCCCCAACTGAAAAGGCTAAGTTGAGATGTCTCCCAATTGAAGTAGCTAAATTGAGATATCTCCCAACTGAAAAGGCTACGTTGAGATGTCTCCAAACTGAAGTAGCTAAATTGAGATATTTCCCAACTGAAATAGCTATGTTGCGATATCTCCCATTTGAAAAAGCTACTTTGAGATATCTCCCAACTGAAATAGCTAAATTGAGATATCTCCCAACTGAAATAGCTACGTTGAGATATCTCTCATCTGAAAAGGCTAAATTGAGATATCTCCCAACTGAAATAGCTATATTGAGATATCTCCCAAATTAAATAGCTATGCTGAAATATCTCCCAACTGGATCTTCAGAATTCCGAATTGATACTGAATGCATTTACTTTATGGGTAATTGATAAAGGGAAAGGGTAGAAGTACCCCAAGGGGCCACTAACATGTAATCTATCGGAACTGATCATAGGCTGGGAGGGTCTGTTGGCATCCAGTTGAGAACACATTACAGAAGCCAGGATGTGATGGGGAGGGACATGGAGTTAAAAGTTGTACTTTGGTCAGTGCCAGATAGCACACTGTGCAGTGAGCGTGCATATCACGTTTTGCAAGAGAGATGGTATCATTTGCCAGCATCAAATGATTTTTGTTCCAAACATAGATTATAAATCAGGTCACCAGCTTCTAAAGGCAGCAGCTAGCCACGTGACCGGTGACGACTCAAAATATAGCATACAAAAAGTTTCTATGTTCATTCATTGACAGTGTTTTTATTGATGCTTTTTTGTCGTAATGTTATTTTTAAGAAACATCAAAAAAATGTTTTTTTATTTTGGGGGCGGTTGCCCCCTCCAACCTCCCTTCCCCTAATAATTGTACATTATTCCAGATTGCCCCCATCCCTTATATACCCTTATCCAAAAAAACCCTATATTTTTCAATACATTTTTTGGGGAAAGAATTTGTCAAAAACATATTTAAAAAACCAGTGTCATTGAATGAATGTCGACCGAAAAAAAGATAGAAAGCTCAAAATCTCGAATGCTAAATCTAGAAAACACAAATGAATGTGAAAATGAAGACTACATTTAAAATAAAAATTCCCTTTCGGAGGCTGAATGAAGCTGTAAGAGTGGGGAAGACAGCGAGGAAGAGTATTGTTGTGAAGGGTTTAGCCGAGGGGGAGGGAGTTCTGCAGTTTTCAGTCATTTCTGAAGAGGGTGGCCTAAAAATAGTTCTGGCAGGGTAGAGGTAAGCAAAGTAGGGTTAAGTGAAACATGTGTGTTTAAAAGACCAATTACAGGACAACTTATTTGGGATTTATGAAAGCATGCAATGCCAAGTTTCAGATGTGATTGGTAGCAATTCTATTATTTGCCATTCTACTTTTTCCATTCAAGATCAATGCATTCTGGGGTTTTTGCTTTCAAGACGTTGACAGGGCACCCATCCGACATCTCTTCTTTTCCATCTGCCTCTGCTCTAATCCAGAGCCAGGGGTGTTGCTAGGTCTGTAAAAGATCTGGGACTATGCTAATGTCCAGGCTGTCGAGACTCGGGGCTAGCTAGCCTTTTGGTTGTAGCTGCTGAACTTCTATCCGGCGCTACAACCAAACGATCCGGGGCTATAACCCCCTCAGCCCCCACCTAGCAACGTCCCTGTGCAGAGCTATCTCAGTTATATTCCACATGGCAGAAAGGAATGGCTCTTATGCTAGCCGGCGCATGAATTAGATGGGAAGACGGCTCGTCTTTTAATCAACATGGTGGTGCTTGGATCTTGGCCACCTATCCTAGGAGGATCAATGACATAACAAACAAGGATTGCGCCTTAAACCGCTGCTTTCGTTCGTGCTGCCGTGTTACTAATACACAAATCGGTTTCATGTCATTTCATCGCAGGATGTTTTTTCGCAGGGTTTTTTTACCGCAAATTTTTTATTGAAAAAACCCATCAATTTTTTTTTACATTTATTTTTGGGGTGTTCCCCCAAACCCCTCATTCCCTTTCAGTTTATATCTATTACCAAAAACTCACATCCCATATATATAATTTTTGACCCCCCCCAAAAAATGAGATGGTATTTTTCAATAAAAAATTCACGATAAAAATCCCAGCGAAAAGACATCCTGCGATTAAAGGGCGCTGTATCCACAAATCCGTGGGTGGTCTCACCTTCAGAAACAGCTCGTAGAGGCTGATTTTGGAGAACCCGCAATCACGTGGCATGGACCAACTACATTTTGAGCCCGATTCATGGAACTGACTACACGGGACATTCTTGGCACTTGCGTGGAGTTGTCTGTGCGAGCCGTCAAGCGCCTTGTGTGAGACACCACGCAGGGCGTGGGCTTGACTTGCGCAGAGGTCTGGGAAGGGGGCGGAACTCAGAAATTGGGGACGAACATGGCAAAAAGTGGGTGGTATGAGAGACCGCCCGCAGGCAGTCCTTCGCACACTCACATTTTCACCGAATGACACGTATTCATGGGAACACCCACGCAGCCTGGCGGCATAGGGGTGGCCACGCAACTCCCTCGATCACAACCCCACCTGAAGGCAGGTGTAAGTACACTTGCGCATAGGATTTGCAGGGCAGAGGTGGGTTTGCATGTCAGATTTAGGGGTGCGTGTACGCAACCATAGTTCTGATCTAACTTAGGGGTGCGCGTAAGCAGTGTACCGGGGTCCAGGAGCGGTGTACAGCGGTTCACACGCAGATTTTCCGAGTTTAGACTGAGTTCTGATTTTTCATAGGCACGTTGTTGGGGTGCCGGCAACAGCTACGGGGGACCCTGTGCAGGGTCCCCAAGATGCAGGCCTGCTTGTGGGGGACCCCACACACTGATTGGAGGGTGCATGTGTTTGTTCCCAGGGGAGCGCGCAAAGGTAGCTGTTCTGGATGTTTATGCTTTGCGTGTGGGCGTGTCGGGGCGTTCCAGGTGCGGCTTGCGAATACGGTTTCTTTGCGCAGTAAATTCCATGAATACACAGGGCACGCATTTTTTATTCTGCGTGCAGGCACGCACAGTTTCATTCACAGCACGCGTCCCTTGCACGATTTCTGCGCACATTTCCTTGAATCAGCCCCTTACACTTTTGTGTAAGCAGGGTCCTGCCATTAATTTTGCTCATTTGCATGGCAGAGTGCAAAAGGGGAGTATAAAAAGGCAGCATACATGCTTGCAATCTGCACTTTTGCATTCTGCTGTGAAAACTGAGTAAGCCTTGTGCGCATGGCAGGCAGCGGTAACAAAGAATTTCTTTGGAACCCGCCTGCATTTTGTTGGTGTAAAAAAGTCCTGTGCATTCAATTAATGGTACGGCTCATTGGAAATTAGCTCTTTAATGTTTATAATATATGCATAATCCCTGTTTTAACAGAACAATATAGGCCCGATTCATGGAAAAGTGTGCAGAAATCCTGCAATGCTCGCACACCGAGAACGTCACTGCGCAAGCCTGCGCGCAGAGTTTTTTCTGCAAACTCTACATATTCATGGGATTGTTCATGCAAAGTAACCGTATACGGAAGTCGTGGCCTGAACGCACCTGACACGCCCCCACGCAAATCAGAAACAACCAGAAACAGCCACATTAGCGTGCTCCCCAGGCACGAATACATGCACCCTCAAAACAGTGTGTGGGGTCCCCCGTAACTGTTACTGGCACCCCAACAACATGCATACAATTCATTGCAACTCGGTTGAAACTCAGAATTTCTGTGTACAAACACCTGTAAACCGTTCCTTCACCCCACTACACCGCCTACAAGCACAACAAAGTTAGATCGGAAGCCCGGCTGCGTCTACGCACCCCTAAATCCCACACCCAATCTTACCTCTGCATGGTGTCTCCTATGCGCAAATGTCTGTACGTCTGCCTTCGAGTGGCAGATAGTATAAGGGTTTGCATGGCCATTTCCTTGACGGGAGGTTGCGTTGTCAAATCTTTCAATACGTATGGCTCTACGCAATCAAGGGCGTGCAATGGACTGCCTGCGAGCTATCCCTCATAATGGCCACTTTTTCGCATGTTCTTGCCCATTTTTGATGTTCCGTCCCTTTCCCCGCCCTCTGCGCAAGTCATGCCCACGCTCTGTGTGGTGTCTCGCGCAAGGCACTCGGCCGCTCGCAGGGGAGTGCCGGGCTTCCACGATATCTCCGCAAGTCCAAGTTAAATCCCATGCATTAGAATCCTTGGATCGAGAAACGGGATTACGCACGCAGTTTGGCGCACTGAATAAAAAATGCGTTCCCCGCGTATTCATGGAATTTACTTTGCAAAGTACCCGTACTCGGAAGTCGTGCCCGGAACGCCCCCAATTTATGCGCTTCCCAGGGCGTGAATACACGCACCCTTCAAAGAGTGCGTGGGGTCCCCTGCAAGCAGGCCTGCATCTCAGGGACACTGTGCAGGGTCCCCTGTAACTGTGGCCAGCACCCCGACAACATGCGTATGAAAAATCATAACTCAGTCTAAACTCCGAAAATCTGCGTGCAAACTAACATAATTAATTGCTACACCCCGTTACACTGCTTATGCACACCCCTAAGTTAGATCGGAACCCCAGTTGCGTACACACACCACTAAATCTGACATGCAAACCCACCTCTGCACTGCAAATCCTATGTGCAAGTGTACCTACGCCTGCCTTTGGGTGGCGTAGTGATGGGGTTATTTGTGTGGCCATTCCTATGCCGAGAGGCTGTGCGGGTGTGTCCATGAATACGTGTCGTTTGGCTCAAATGTGGGTGTGCGAGGGACTGCCTGCGGGGCTCTCATAACACCCACTTTTTCACATGTTCTTCCCCATTTACGGTGTTCTGCCCCCTTGCTAACCTTTTGCGCAAGTCACCCCCACGCTCTGCGTGGTGTCTCGCGCAAGGCACTCGGCCGTTCGCAGGGGCCTGCCGGGCTGCCATGATATCCACGCAAGTCCAAGGAAAATCCTGTGCATTCAATTCCATGGATCCACACGCTGGATTACGCACGCAGTTCGGCGCACAAGTTCCCTGTTTTCCACACAAATAATTCCATGTATCGAGCCTTTAGGCTATTTTGAGATGCAAATGGGCAGTTTAGACTTAACACATCGCTACTTTTGCGCTGTGGCATCTGTTTGGTGTAAGGCAGGCCTATGGGATGAACCACATCAGAATAATATCAAGCGTTAATTTGGTGCCACACCACACTACCTGTGCACCACTTTAACAAGACTTCGTACGGCTGCGTTTTAATGAGGTGCAGTAGACTTCTTAAATATGGAATGTATATGTTTCACCATAATTTGGCAATTAATATTTCAGAACAGCCCCTATGTCCTTTTTCCATTTTCAACAAAGCCAAGAATAACAGGTATGCACTGTTATTATCTCCGTGATGGGAGGAAGGGGTGAGTGTAGTGCAGGGGTCAGCCAGTCCGGTCCTCAAGAGAGTGAAATCCACTCCATGTATTGAGGGTATCGAAGTAACTCGAAGTGGGAGTTGTTTGCATTGCCAGAGGCTATCATGAAAACCTGGGAGGTCTTGGCTCTGGAGGACTGGAATTGGAGACTCCTGGATCCCTCTGAACCCAGATCAATTTAAGGAAAGGAAATAGGGCCACAGGATGTCCTCAGAGCATTTTGTAAGGGGAATTTGAAAGGATAATGGTGAAAAGACTCCCCCTTCCGCTGGGGAATCAGAATAAACCTTATTCCACCCAGATTAGCATGCAGGCCAGGTAGAAATATGACACTATTTCCTTCATTGTCCACAGGTAGCATGGGATGTCTTCCTGCCTTACACTGTTGAGAGTGGGCGGGCTGGATGAATGGATGGATGAGTCGGACTGCAGTGGCAATGCAGGCTACTGGCATTGTGGATCATTGTTCTAGACATATTGTAACCTGTGTGCTTGACTCATTTCTCCGCAGGATCATTCCATCATGTTGCGCCACTGCGCGGGCCCGCGCAAGTTCACACTATGTCAGCCTCATTTCTCACTTCTCGCTGCAGCATTGTCGGCCTCAGAGTCATCCAAAGCTCCGTGTGTCCCCCCTTGGAGGATGTCGCAAGGCATCGTGAGATCAGTTGGGAGACTGACAGCTGAACTTCTTCTGAACTCGTTTGGCCAAACCTGATTTGAATTCAAATCGGGTAACGGATCGCCAGCGGTGTTAGGAGCGGAGGCAATGATTAAATGTGAGACCTCAGAGATCCCTGAGGGAATAGTGAAAAAGAAAGGATGTCAGGATGTTGAGAATGCCAGCGTTGCCACAGTCAGAACACATCATCTTCCTAAGTATCTCTGCGTCAGAAAGTGTAAGACTTCAAGCAGATCAACTTTGCTGGAAAGTTAGACAATAAACACCTGAAACATTTCATGCCAAAAGCCTATCCCTGCTGCAGCCTGGTTCTACTGATGGAGGAATGCGTGGGACAGCCCCGGTGCAGGCTCTACCTGCAATGTCCATTCCCTGCATGCAGAGGGGCTCACTGCGCGTAGATCTG
Source organism: Ambystoma mexicanum (assembly GCF_040938575.1). Classification (NCBI taxonomy): domain Eukaryota; kingdom Metazoa; phylum Chordata; class Amphibia; order Caudata; family Ambystomatidae; genus Ambystoma; species Ambystoma mexicanum. The sequence goes on along the minus strand of NC_090938.1, from coordinate 104,914,748 downwards.
GAAGTCGGAGAAGCAAGATGCTTCTGCTGGAAGCTCAACCTTGGATTCAATTTCATGTTTATTTCAGATTACAGCGAGCGTTCCAAAAACTATACATCTAATGCAAATAAAATACACTATATTACAAGATTACGCAAGCCATATAATTAAAAGAATATTTGGGAAATACTGGCACAAAAATTAGTGTCCAGTCAACCATACAGTGGCAATGCAAGCAAGTTATGGCTGGCTAAAATTAGGATTTATAAAACTCATGTGCCTTGGCACAACAGTATTGTTGTGCCAAGTACTGTTGTGCCAAGGCACATGAGTTCTTATCATTTATGGTGCCGATACACGTTTGGTGGTAAATCGGCAGTAAAACTCCCAATTTACCACCAAATTTGTTTAGCGCCACCACTACTCAGTCCTGTGGCATTAGCACGGCATTGCAAGTTGTGGGAGGGCACTATAAATCCCATTTTTCTGAGTCCATGGATTCTATGGGGCTATTCGGGGATTTACCGCAGGCAGTAACACTGTGTGGTAAATCCACCGATTTATGGCCTTAAAGTGGAGGATATACCTCCAGCAACATGCTGAAGGTAAATCCTCTAATTCAAGGACAAACTCCGAATTCGGTGGCGCAATCTGGTAAAAGTGGCAGTTATTTCCTTACAGCCAAAAAGCGCCGGGAACGGACTAACCAAAACCTTTTTACCGCACAGCCGAAATCATAATGAGGCCTTTAGTCTGTTTAAAATGAGTACTCTGGTGGCTGCCTAGGCAATCAGAGTAGTAGGCATGCAGGTGATACTTTGTAATGAATGTAACACACATTTTCCATGACTGGGATGGCCACCCATTTATCTCCCCGCTCCTGGCCTGTCTCATTCTACCACTCCCTTCACGCACACGGTCCCCACTGCCCACACTCCTATGCCACCTCTTCCAACCACTCACCATGCCTACTTACCTCCCGGTCCAATAACCTCCGCTTCCCCTTATCCTCAAGTCCCGCCCGCGTTTTGATCTCTGAATAGCCATCATGGAAGGTAAAAAGGGCCTTGTCTGCTCCCTTGGCATCTCTTTTGCACTGGGCTATGAAAGAACGCTCCACGTGTTGCCTTTCATACAACGAATCTGTTTCTTTTAAACCTGCTTGGTTTTAGAAGGACTTGAGTGCAAGGATCAGATATATGAAGTGGCTGAAGGCAGATTTGGTTAAGACATTTTTATTCTACCAGTAGCACTTACAAGACTACAATTAAGTTATTCTTTCTTAGCAGGTGGGTTAGAAATAATACTTGCATGCCAAAGTTTGATGTTACTGCTTGAGGAGGATGTATTTTAGGCGCAAAGGGGCCGAGTGGGTACGAATATCGGTAGGCAGCCAAATGGTTGGGTAATGGCCACACAACATCTGCAAGCTGTGTGTTCCGCCGCACATGCCACCCCCCTCCTAACTATACACCAATGCAATAGTTTCAGCTGATAGGTGGTGCTTATGGGTCACCTAATACCCAAAACTAAAAATGTATTGTTGTTTCATGTGGCACATACAGACATGAGCCGCTACAGTGCGAAAAGTTTTGGCCATCCCAGCGACCCATACCTGTTTTTATCGGCAGGATGCCCAGTCTGAAAGCTGCTGAGAGGTCCATATGTACTGAGTGCACCTGGGCCTCAAAGTACTTTGAAACTAGCACGGGTAAATTCAGGCACTGTGACACGGCGCTCCGGTCATGTCTGAACCCGGACTCTTTGTCGGGCAAGAGTTTCGCTTCATTGTGTTAGGCACGACTTCACCATGGTGTTTTGCTGAGCTATGGGTGCAAGGACTTGGGTGAATACTCGTCACCTTTTTTTGTTTGGGCTATGAGCTGAAACTATTGCATTGAGTACAGATGGGGAGGAGTGATGTATGAGGGGGACACAGAGTCTGTGGGTGTTGTTTTTTTATGTGCTCACCCATTGCCTGGCCCTGGCCATGCTAATCCTTATAGCCAGTCCCACCCATTCCTGCCCCTCCCCACCCGAAACCCCTCCTCATGGGAACTCTCTCGCTTTAGTCAAGCCTTACCATCAGGCTTTCCACTCAAATTGTCTGCCAGTGGTTTTTTCAAAACACTCTTCTGAATGTTAATGACTGAGGTAATAAACATCTCTTAGCAGGCCTTCTTCAGCCACTCGATTCATAAGCACTCTGCATGTCCTTGACTGAAGGCCTGTTAAAAACAAGCACTGGCAAAGCCATCAAACTCCTGTTTAAAGCAAGCATTGACAAAGCCAACCTTTTTGGCTTGTGCATACGTTTTAAGCTTTAGCCAGGCCTGCCATAAAATGCCCAGGTTGTCACACCATTTTGCACCTGTTACCAACAATGGGTAGAGAATACCACTACGGGGTTTGTAGTCATTCAATCGACAGCCAAAGCATCTAATGCCATGCCATCTAAAAAAAAGCATCTAAAAAAATGCCATACCATCTAAAAAAATCATCTAAAAAAAAGCATCTAATGCATTTTTTTCATTTTATTTTAATGGGGGTCCCCCCCAAACCCCCTTTTTTAACTTTTAAAACCCATTTTTATTAAACTAAACCCCTTAGCATCTAAAAAAATGCATTCAATGCTTTTTTTACATGCTTTTTTTAGATGGTATGGCGGTCGATGGTCGATGCTTTGGTTGTTGATGCAATGACCGGATACCCCACTACGGCTGTGTCTCTCAAGTGCCTCTGCCATGCCTACACAAAAGCCCAAACTGTTGGCATTGACAGTGCTGGTTTTGTAAATTGGGGTGATTACTGCCTGCTTGTTTTCAGCAGACAGGTCCTTTACCCCAGATTTCCAATAGCATTGAATGTTAAAGTTAGTAAAGACCCACAAGGATGGACAATGGTTGCAAATATCAAGTAGAAGCCCATCCAGCCCGGTGCGTTTGTGGGCAGGTTTGGTCACAAGTGCTTCCAGTCACTCAAAGTTGCCTGTAACAGAATAGGTGCCTGCTCCAGATAGTTTGGGGAGCCCCTCTGGCTGTTACCAGACAATCCATGTCTCGGGGACTTTAGAGTTCAGGGAAGGAGTTTGTCAAGGCTTTTGGGGGCGATGTTGACCTTTAGATATCCCTACATACCGCTCTCTGTAGAGATGTTAGCCGCCACCCAGAACTGATGCGAGTATTTTGGGGTAGTTTCTGTTCAATTCTACAATAGCCTATTCGGTAGCAAACCTCTTCCTGCTTTACAGGCTGTTTATGGAATGTCCTCGGCTAATGTTATCAAGGCCTCCTGGACTCGGATTAAAAGATTAGACTTAACATTTTGTCAGCGCTTAAGTAGCCAGCTCCTAGGTCTACAGCCCACACATGTCTTTGAACTTTTCTCGATTGGTGAACTCTAGTCTGGTTATTTCAGGAGGGGGATAGTTGAGACACTCTTGAATTACACGTTAAGCACCGTTCACTAACTCGCTGTTCATCGCACCCACTGGTATTTACTGCGGTTTGGTTCTACTTGACCTAAAACATTTGACCTAATCACATTTGATCCAATTTATTTGACCTTTTTTCCAGTTTAAAATGTTGGGGGAGACCCCCGCAATCCGCCCACTTCCCCTCAACTTAATCTATACACTTACCAACCCCCATATATATATATTTAATTAAATTTGACCCCAAAAAAAGGTCAAACAAATTTGATCAAATGTTTTAGGTCAAATGTCTTTAGGTCAATTGTGCTAATACCTTTACTGCATCTGAGATGCACTTGTCATCCGTTAAAGTGTCTGTACCTGTGAGGAGATCCACAATCAATAGGAGTGGCTGGGGAGGTGGGGGGAGGGGAGGGGATGGGGATCAAACATGTGCTAAAATACTTGTGTAAAGCTTTTACACGTCGTTTTACGATCCGCGGAATTTCCAAAGATGTGTATGGCAGATCGATGGCAGGGACCGGCAATGAAGATTCCGTTGCGTCAATCCACTCCAGCCCACAGAAGTTTCCACCTGGTAGCATCTGGTTTTGCTGCTGGTGGAACAGCAATGGATTCTTATGGAATGTGGCAGCTTTTAGCACGGTGTAGGGAAAACCAGGCTTTTCCCACGGTGTGCGGGAACCCCCAGCATGGCCGGATTCCTGATCTGCATCTCTGAGGGATATTTGGATGGTGGGAAATCTTCCAATTCAACACCAAAGAAATAGTTTGGCGATGCAGTAAAACTGGCAGTAATTCCATTACCGTCAAAAGAGTGGCAGTAACACAGTTACTACAAGGTGATCGTTAGGTGCGCGTACTTGTGAACTGTAGTACGAAATCCATTTTGCTGTTCCACCTGCTGAAATGCAGGTTCTTGTTCCACCTGATGAAATGCAGGTTCCTGCTCCACCTGGTGAAATCCAGTTTCCTGTCCCACCTGCTGAAATCCAGTTTCCCATTCCACCTGCTGAAATGGAGGTTTCTGTTCCATCTGCTGAAATTCAGGTTGCTGTTCCACTTGCTGAAATCCAGTTTCCCGTTCCACCTGCTGAAATGCAGGTTCGTGCTCCACCTGGTGAAATCCAGTTTCCTGTTCCACCTGCTGAAATCCAGTTTCCCATTCCACCTGCTGAAATGGAGGTTTCTGTTCCACCTGCTGAAATTCAGGTTCCTGTTCCACCTGCTGAAATGGAGGTTTTTGTTCTACCTGCTGAAATGCAGTTTCCTGTCCCACCTGCTGAAATCCAGTTTCCTGTTCCACCTGCTGAAATCCAGTTTCCCATTCCACCTGCTGAAATGGAGGTTTCTGTTCCACCTGCTGAAATTCAGGTTCCTGTTCCACCTGCTGAAATCCAGTTTCCTGTTCCACCTGCTGAAATCCAGTTTCCCATTCCACCTGCTGAAATGCAGTTTCCTGTTCCACCTGCTGAAATCCAGTTTCCCATTCTACCTGCTGAAATGAAGGTTTCTGTTCTACCTGCTGAAATGCAGTTTCCTGTTCCACCTGCTGAAATCCAGTTTCCTCTTCCACCTGCTGAAATCCAGTTTACCGTTCCACCTACTGAAATTCAGGTTCCTGTTCCACCTGCTGAAATCCAGTTTCCCATTCCACCTGCTGAAATGAAGGTTTCTGTTCTACCTGCTGAAATGCAGTTTCCTGTTCCACCTGCTGAAATCCAGTTTCCTCTTCCACCTGCTGAAATCCAGTTTACCGTTCCACCTACTGAAATTCAGGTTCCTGTTCCACCTGCTGAAATCCAGTTTCCCATTCCACCTGCTGAAATGGAGGTTTCTGTTCCACCTGCTGAAATTCAGGTTCCTGTTCCACCTGCTGAAATCCAGTTTCCCATTCCACCTGCTGAAATGGAGGTTTCTGTTCCACCTGCTGGAATTCAGGTTCCTGTTCCACCTGCTGAAATCCAGTTTCCCATTCCACCTGCTGAAATGGAGGTTTCTGTTCTACCTGCTGAAATGCAGTTTCCTGTTCCACCTGCTGAAATGGAGGTTTCTGTTCCACCTGCTGAAATTCAGGTTCCTGTTCCACCTGCTGAAATCCAGTTTCCCATTCCACCTGCTGAAATGGAGGTTTCTGTTCCACCTGCTGAAATTCAGGTTCCTGTTCCACCTGCTGAAATGGAGGTTTTTGTTCTACCTGCTGAAATGCAGTTTCCTGTCCCACCTGCTGAAATCCAGTTTCCTGTTCCACCTGCTGAAATCCAGTTTCCCATTCCACCTGCTGAAATGGAGGTTTCTGTTCCACCTGCTGAAATGCAGTTTCCTGTTCCACCTGCTGAAATCCAGTTTCCCGTTCCACCTGCTGAAATTCAGGTTCCTGTTCCACCTGCTGGAATCCAGTTTCCCATTCCACCTGCTGAAATGGAGGTTTCTGTTCCACCTGCTGAAATTCAGGTTCCTGTTCCACCTGCTGAAATCCAGTTTCCCATTCCACCTGCTGAAATGGAGGTTTCTGTTCTACCTGCTGAAATGCAGTTTCCTGTTCCACCTGCTGAAATCCAGTTTCCTGTTCCACCTGCTGAAATGGAGGTTTCTGTTCCACCTACTGAAATTCAGGTTCCTGTTCCACCTGCTGAAATCCAGTTTCCCATTCCACCTGCTGAAATGGAGGTTTCTGTTCTACCTGCTGAAATGCAGTTTCCTGTTCCACCTGCTGAAATGGAGGTTTCTGTTCTACCTGCTGAAATGCAGTTTCCTGTTCCACCTGCTGAAATCCAGTTTCCCGTTCCACCTGATGAAATTCAGGTTCCTGTTCCACCTGCTGAAATTCAGGTTCCCGTTCTACCTGCTGAAATCCAGTTTCCAGTCCTGCCTGCTGAAATCCAGTTTCCCGTTCCACCTGCTGAAAGGTTCCACCTGCTGAAATGCAGGTTCCCGTTCTACCTGCTGAAATCCAGTTTCCCGCCCTACCTGCTGAAATCCAGTTTCCAGTCTTACCTGCTGAAATCCAGTTTCCCGTTCCACCTGCTGAAAGGTTCCACCTGCTGAAATGCAGGTTCCTGTCCTAACGGCTGAAATCCAGTTTCCTGTTCCACCTGCTGAAATCCAGTTTCCTGTTCCACCTGCTGAAATCCAGTTTCCCATTCCACCTGCTGAAATGGAGGTTTCTGTTCCACCTGCTGAAATTCAGGTTCCTGTTCCACCTGCTGAAATCCAGTTTCCCATTCCACCTGCTGAAATGAAGGTTTCTGTTCTACCTGCTGAAATGCAGTTTCCTGTTCCACCTGCTGAAATCCAGTTTCCTGTTCCACCTGCTGAAATCCAGTTTACCGTTTGTCATGTCACGCGGGAGACTGGGGTCTGCCGCTCCCATTTCCTCCTGGCGAGTCTACCCGCGCGTTCGCGTCTGGGGACTCGCCGGGAGGGGAGCAACGGATTACAGGGCCGGCGGCCTTCGGCGCATGCGCGGAGGTCCTCTCTCTCGGTTCCGCGCATGCGCCGTGGGGGCTTGCCTTCCAAGCCTCGTTCTGGGTTCGCCGGCGCCCGGAAACGGAACGGTTTGCGTTCCAGGCCTCTCGGGCGCCGGCGGCCCATAAAAGAGGCCGCTAGTCAAAGCTGCCCGCGTCTCAACGCGGTTTACTTCGCTTTCCTCGTTGTTCCTGCCCAGCCTTACCTGTGGCCTGTCCTGGGCCTACCTGCCTCCAGCCTTACCTGTGGCCTGTCCTGGGCCTACCTGCCTCCAGCCTTACCTGTGGCCTGTCCTGGGCCTACCTGCCTCCAGCCTTACCTGTGGCCTGTCCTGGGCCTACCTGCCTCCAGCCTTACCTGTGGCCTGTCCTGGGCCTACCTGCCTCCAGCCTTACCTGTGGCCTGTCCTGGGCCTACCTGCTTGCCTCCAGCCTTACCTGTGGCCTGTCCTGGGCCTGCCTGCCTCCAGCCTTACCTGTGGCCTGTCCTGGGCCTGCCTGCCTCCAGCCTTACCTGTGGCCTGTCCTGGGCCTGCCTGCCTCCAGTCCTTACCTGTGGCCTGCCCTGGGCCAGTCTGACTCCAGTTCTTATCCGGGTCCTGTCCTGGGCCTGCCTGCCTTCAATCCTCACCTGGGTTCGGCCCTGGGCCAGCCAGCCTCCAGCTACTACCTAGGTTTTGCCCTGGGTCAGTCTTCCCTCAGCCCATTCCGGAGTTCTGTCCTGAGTCATCATTGTGTAGAGGGGACTTATCCCACACTAGCCTGCATTCCCCCTGTTCCATCTTGGGCACGTTCCTACAGTTCTCTAATTGGCCAGACAACTAGTTCCAACTGTCCTCACTCTTTCCTGTCTTGCCTGACTCCGAATCTCATCCTGTGTACCATTGGAACTATCTGCACCAGCCAAGCTCCTTTGCCTACTACGAATACCTTTCTGCTACACTGGTCTATCTATCAACTGTCGCTGCACTGAGGTTCTTGGAAGATTCGGACAACAAGCTCTACCTGGACTATGGTTCCCTCCATCTGAGCCTACATCCTCTTGTCACGCTTACCTGGGAGAGTGCCTTTGTGACATTGGGGGTTGGTCCATCCTTCACCCAGTTCCTCATTTGGGTGGTGGAGAGGCTGATTCCTCGTGCCGCTATCTCATCAGTTCCTGGACTCCAGACTGGCGACCTCTGCGAGACCAACCACCAAGACTACAGGTACGCGGTCCTCTCGGGCCAATCAGCTTGACAGATTGAGACGCCTTCCTCCTGATTCAGAGATGGATGAATCGCAGGACATGAGGAACGAGTTGCTAGCGCTCAGGGCCGAGATGACCGCCCTGCGTCAGGAGAATCAAACATTACGACAAATGATAACGCAAGGAGCACCTAGTACCTCTCAAGGAGAGGGATCATTGGCTCATACAACACCCATCAAATTCGACGGAGACCCTAGACGGGTGGCGGAGTTTTGTAACCACTGCAGAATACACTTTCTCTTCAGGTCTACCTACTTCAACACTGATAGGGCCAAGATTGGTTACATCTTGGGGAACCTAACTGGGAACGCATTAGCTTGGGCAACTCCGTTTGTGGTTACGAACAGTCCTATTTTGAATGACTTTGCTGCCTTTGAAAAGGCCTTTCTTGAGGTATTTCAGACGCCGAACCTGGCCTCCGTTGCACAGAATCAATTGATGGACTACAAACAGGGAAGCAATGACGTCATCACCTACATCAGCCGTTTCCGACTTTTGGCTACTGACTCCCAGTGGCCCGAAATTACACAGAAGACACTGTTTCGTCGAGGCCTGAGAGAGGAGTACAAGGATGAGTTACTTCACATCCCTGAACCAGAGAGCCTTCAACTCTTGATCGATCAAGTACTCCGTATTGACCAAAGGCTAGCCGAACGAAAGGCTGAGAGACGTCGGCTTGACAGAAGCGGTCCCCGGACAACCAACACACCTGCTGGTTCGTTTGGGTCGACCGAGTCCGGACCTGAGCCCATGCAAGTAGGAGCCATGAGGGGACCTTTGACGGAAGAAGAGAAGAAACGAAGGAGGTCTTTGCGTTTGTGTCTTTACTGTGGAGCAGCTGGACATTATTTGGGTACGTGTCCTTTGCGTCCGCAGAAGAAGAAGTCGGGAAACTAGGAGACCTGTCGTATACAGGAAGGGCAACGACAGGTCCCATTCCTTCCTCAGACCCTTCTGTTATTTGTTCTATACGTCTGCCCATGCAACCAGCGGTACTACAGACCCTGAAGGTCCGAATTAAACTACCAGACAAGAACCTGGAAGTATCCGGTCTACTGGACTGTGGGGCTTCCGGCAATTACATCGACGAAACGTTCGTCACCAGACATAAGATACCACTCGTTTCCAGACACACGCCTCTGTCGGTGGAGCTTATTGATGGTACTCCCTTGTCTTCTGGACCCGTTAGTCAGTTCACAGTTGGACTGGCCCTTCTGATTGCTGATCATTACGAGGAACTAGCCTTTGATGTTATCAAGTCACCGAACTACAAGATGGTTTTGGGATTACCTTGGTTGCAACACCACAATCCTTTGATAGACTGGAGAACCCAGACCTTGACCTTTTCATCCGAACGGTGTGCTCAAGAATGCAAGCTACCCGTTCCCACCAGGACCGTCTCGACTTCTCTAATAACGGACAGCAATGGGGTTCATCTATGTTCCACGTCTCTGGTCCCACAGGAATATTCCGAATTCAAACATGTGTTTTCTGAACCTGGCAACATACCCCTTCCTCCACACCGTTCTTTTGATTGCTCCATTGACCTGCTACCGGACCACGTTATTCCCCATGGGAAACTATATGCTTTGACACGTGACGAGAAGCTAGTTCTTCAGGAGTATTTGTCGGAGAGTCTAGAAAAGGGGTACATTGTGCCATCGAAATCGCCTGCAGGATTCCCCCTGTTTTTTGTAAAGAAAAAAGAAGGTACATTGAGACCCTGTGTCGACTACCGGCAGTTGAATGACATAACAGCCAAGGACCGGTATCCTTTACCCTTAATTCGCAGCATCCTTGAAACCCTGCATACTGCGCGAATCTTCTCCAAATTGGACCTCCGCGGAGCTTATCATTTGGTGCGCATCAGGAGTGGGGACGAGTGGAAGACAGCTTTCAAGACATCTTTTGGGCATTTTGAATACAGGGTTATGCCTTTCGGCCTATGTAATGCTCCCGCTGTTTTTCAACGATTCATGGACTACATCTTTGGTGACCTGTTAGGGTTATCCGTTTGGGTTTATCTGGACGACATATTGATATTCTCTAAATCCTTAGACGAGCATGTGGAACATGTTCGTGAGGTCCTTCATCGGCTGTCCGTCAATAACCTGTTCGCCAAAGCGGAGAAATGTAGCTTTCACCAACCCAGCATTGAATTCTTGGGATTTGTTATCAATCAAGAAGGCATTGGGATGGATCCCAAGAAGGTGCGAGCCATACAAGAATGGAGACATCCACACGATATCAAGGCTCTCCAACGCTTCCTGGGATTCGCAAACTTTTACAGGCGCTTTATCCCACAGTTCTCACAGATCTCGGCGCCCCTCACCAGGCTAACCAGCAGCAAGATCACGTTCGAATGGGATCTCGTGGCTTCCCGGGCTTTCGACGTATTGAAGTCGGCCTTTATGGCTGCCCCGATCCTGCGCCATCCCCAGGAAGAGTTGCCTTACATAGTGGAGGCCGATGCTTCCAGCTTTGCTGTAGGGGCAGTCCTTCTTCAGAAAGATCCTATCACGTTGGTAGAACATCCAGTAGCCTATTATTCTCGCAAGTTGAGTCCCAGCGAACGAAACTACGCGGTGATTGAAAGGGAACTGTTAGCCATCAAGACCGCATTCGAGGAATGGAGACATTTTCTCCTCGGAGCACGCTTTTCTGTGGAGGTGCGGACAGACCATCGCAATCTGCAATATCTTCGCTCTCTGCAATGTCGGACTCCTCGTCAAGCCCGGTGGGCCTTCTTCTTCTCACCGTTTGAGTTCCATGTTACTTATATCCCGGGAACCTCCAATACGAAAGCGGATGCGCTTTCCAGGTCCCTGGAAAACGTAGATGGGACGCCCTGTCCAGAACAGCCACTGATTTCTCCTCGCCATTTTCTGCTGGCCTTGTCCTCTCACCTTAAGTCCATCGCGGAAGCCACTCGGTCGGATCCAGAAAGAACGTCCCTTCTTAGTCGGCAACTAGTATCAGAACGAGACGGACTGTTGTTTTTTCAAAGAAGACTCTACATACCCAGAGGAGCCATTAGAAGGGGCATTCTACACGGATTCCATGATTCACCCATAGGAGGACATCGCGGGGTCAGAGCCACTCGAGAGTTGATATCCCGACAGTTCTGGTGGCCTGGTTGGGCGACCGAGGTCCAGAAGTACATTGACAGCTGTCCAATATGTGCCCAGTGCAAGGTTCCCAGAAGACGACCATTGGGTTTGTTAATGCCCACCGAAGTGGCTCCCTATCCATGGCATACCATCGCCACCGATTTCATTGTGGATTTGCCTCCATCTGAAGGGTACACCTGTATAATGGTGGTTGTGGACAGCTTCACCAAACTGGCCCATTTCATCCCATTCCGGAAAATCCCTACAGCTACTCAAATGGCTTCAGCGTTTCTGCACGACATCTACCGGTTGCACGGCCTACCGGAGAAAATCATATCGGATAGAGGTACCCAGTTCCTTTCATCATTTTGGAGACAGGTGTGTGGTCATCTGGGAATACATAGAGCTCTAAGCTCAGGCTATCACCCACAGACAAATGGGCTAACCGAAAGGACCAATCAGACTTTGGAGGGGTACCTCCGCTGTTTTGCCAATGCCACACAGTCTAATTGGAAAGGTGGGCTAGATCTGGCCGAAGTATCCTACAACAACACTGTTCATGCCTCCATTGGAGTCAGCCCATTCTTCTGTTCCACTGGTCTACATCCTCGGTTAATGCCTTTTCAACCAGTTCCGTCTAGTACTGTTCCCTCTGCTGATGGTCTGGTCTTACACATCCGGGAACAGCAAGAACTTGCACACAAGATCTTAAGTGAAGCCAAGGATCGGATGAAGAGACAGGCAGACAGGAAGAGGAGTGCAGAACCTAATTTCCAGGAGGGCGACAAGGTGTGGTTGTCCTCAAAGAACCTGCCTCTCCGCAATCTGCCCGTCAAACTGGCCCCTCGATATTTGGGACCCTTTGTTATCACCAAACGGTTGTCCTCTGTAGCCTTCCGTCTTCACCTACCCTCTTCCTGGCGTGTACATCCCGTTTTTCACGTGTCCCTGTTAAAACCCTATGTGGTCGATGATTATGGCCGCACCTCTCCTCGTCCGGCCTCTGTTTTGGTACAGGGGGGCCCTGAGTTTGAGGTACACGAGATCTGTGATGCCCGGTACCGTAGAGGGGTGCTCCACTATTTGGTTGACTGGAAGGGGTACCCGGCCTGTGATCGTACCTGGGAACCGCGCCAGCACGTGCATGCTCCCCGGCTGATACGTGAGTTCTACGTACGGTTTCCCTGGAAGCCTGGGGCCCCGGGTCTTCCTGGGAGGGGGCATAGTGTCATGTCACGCGGGAGACTGGGGTCTGCCGCTCCCATTTCCTCCTGGCGAGTCTACCCGCGCGTTCGCGTCTGGGGACTCGCCGGGAGGGGAGCAACGGATTACAGGGCCGGCGGCCTTCGGCGCATGCGCGGAGGTCCTCTCTCTCGGTTCCGCGCATGCGCCGTGGGGGCTTGCCTTCCAAGCCTCGTTCTGGGTTCGCCGGCGCCCGGAAACGGAACGGTTTGCGTTCCAGGCCTCTCGGGCGCCGGCGGCCCATAAAAGAGGCCGCTAGTCAAAGCTGCCCGCGTCTCAACGCGGTTTACTTCGCTTTCCTCGTTGTTCCTGCCCAGCCTTACCTGTGGCCTGTCCTGGGCCTACCTGCCTCCAGCCTTACCTGTGGCCTGTCCTGGGCCTACCTGCCTCCAGCCTTACCTGTGGCCTGTCCTGGGCCTACCTGCCTCCAGCCTTACCTGTGGCCTGTCCTGGGCCTACCTGCCTCCAGCCTTACCTGTGGCCTGTCCTGGGCCTACCTGCCTCCAGCCTTACCTGTGGCCTGTCCTGGGCCTACCTGCTTGCCTCCAGCCTTACCTGTGGCCTGTCCTGGGCCTGCCTGCCTCCAGCCTTACCTGTGGCCTGTCCTGGGCCTGCCTGCCTCCAGCCTTACCTGTGGCCTGTCCTGGGCCTGCCTGCCTCCAGTCCTTACCTGTGGCCTGCCCTGGGCCAGTCTGACTCCAGTTCTTATCCGGGTCCTGTCCTGGGCCTGCCTGCCTTCAATCCTCACCTGGGTTCGGCCCTGGGCCAGCCAGCCTCCAGCTACTACCTAGGTTTTGCCCTGGGTCAGTCTTCCCTCAGCCCATTCCGGAGTTCTGTCCTGAGTCATCATTGTGTAGAGGGGACTTATCCCACACTAGCCTGCATTCCCCCTGTTCCATCTTGGGCACGTTCCTACAGTTCTCTAATTGGCCAGACAACTAGTTCCAACTGTCCTCACTCTTTCCTGTCTTGCCTGACTCCGAATCTCATCCTGTGTACCATTGGAACTATCTGCACCAGCCAAGCTCCTTTGCCTACTACGAATACCTTTCTGCTACACTGGTCTATCTATCAACTGTCGCTGCACTGAGGTTCTTGGAAGATTCGGACAACAAGCTCTACCTGGACTATGGTTCCCTCCATCTGAGCCTACATCCTCTTGTCACGCTTACCTGGGAGAGTGCCTTTGTGACATTGGGGGTTGGTCCATCCTTCACCCAGTTCCTCATTTGGGTGGTGGAGAGGCTGATTCCTCGTGCCGCTATCTCATCAGTTCCTGGACTCCAGACTGGCGACCTCTGCGAGACCAACCACCAAGACTACAGGTACGCGGTCCTCTCGGGCCAATCAGCTTGACACCGTTCCACCTACTGAAATTCAGGTTCCTGTTCCACCTGCTGAAATCCAGTTTCCCATTCCACCTGCTGAAATGGAGGTTTCTGTTCCACCTGCTGAAATTCAGGTTCCTGTTCCACCTGCTGAAATCCAGTTTCCCATTCCACCTGCTGAAATGGAGGTTTCTGTTCTACCTGCTGAAATGCAGTTTCCTGTTCCACCTGCTGAAATCCAGTTTCCCATTCCACCTGCTGAAATGGAGGTTTCTGTTCTACCTGCTGAAATGCAGTTTCCTGTTCCACCTGCTGAAATCCAGTTTCCCATTCCACCTGCTGAAATGGAGGTTTCTGTTCCACCTGCTGAAATTCAGGTTCCTGTTCCACCTGCTGAAATCCAGTTTCCCATTCCACCTGCTGAAATGGAGGTTTCTGTTCCACTTGCTGAAATTCAGGTTCCTGTTCCACCTGCTGAAATCCAGTTTCCCATTCCACCTGCTGAAATGGAGGTTTCTGTTCTACCTGCTGAAATGCAGTTTCCTGTTCCACCTGCTGAAATCCAGTTTCCCGTTCCACCTGCTGAAATGGAGGTTTCTGTTCCACCTACTGAAATTCAGGTTCCTGTTCCACCTGCTGAAATCCAGTTTCCCATTCCACCTGCTGAAATGCAGTTTCCTGTCCCACCTGCTGAAATGGAGGTTTCTGTTCTACCTGCTGAAATGCAGTTTCCTGTTCCACCTGCTGAAATCCAGTTTCCCGTTCCACCTGATGAAATTCAGGCTCCTGTTCCACCTGCTGAAATTCAGGTTCCCGTTCTACCTGCTGAAATCCAGTTTCCAGTCCTACCTGCTGAAATCCAGTTTCCCGTTCCACCTGCTGAAAGGTTCCACCTGCTGAAATGCAGGTTCCCGTTCTACCTGCTGAAATCCAGTTTCCCGCCCTGCCTGCTGAAATCCAGTTTCCAGTCTTACCTGCTGAAATCCAGTTTCCCGTTCCACCTGCTGAAAGGTTCCACCTGCTGAAATGCAGGTTCCTGTCCCAACGGCTGAAATCCAGTTTCCTGTTCCACCTGCTGAAATCCAGTTTCCCATTCCACCTGCTGAAATGCAGGTTCTTGTTCCACCTGCTGAAATTCAGGTTCCTGTTCCACCTGCTGAAATGCAGGTTCCCGTTCTACCTGCTGAAATCCAGTTTCCCGCCCTACCTGCTGAAATCCAGTTTCCAGTCCTACCTGCTGAAATCCAGTTTCCCGTTCCACCTGCTGAAATGCAGGTTCCTGTTCCACCTGCTGAAATCCAGTTTCCCGCCCTACCTCCTGAAATCCAGTTTCCAGTCCTACCTGCTGAAATCCAGTTTCCTGTTCCACCTGCTGAAAGGTTCCACCTGCTGAAATGCAGGTTCCTGTCCCAACGCCTAATCCAGTTTACTGTTCCACCTGCTGAAATCCAGTTTCCCATTCCACCTGCTGAAATGCAGGTTCTTGTTCCACCTGCTGAAATTCAGGTTCCTGTTCCACCTGCTGAAATGCAGGTTCCCCTTCTACCTGCTGAAATCCAGTTTCCCGCCCTACCTGCTGAAATCCAGTTTCCCGTTCCACCTACTGAAATGCAGGTTCCCGTTACACCTGCTGAAATCCAGTTTCCAGTCCTACCTGCTGAAATCCAGTTTCCCGTTCCACCTGCTGAAAGGTTCCACCTGCTGAAATGCAGGTTCCTGTCCCAAAGGCTGGAATCCAGTTTCCTGTTCCACCTGCTGAAATCCAGTTTCCTGTTCCACCTGCTGAAATCCAGTTTCCTGTTCCACCTGCTGAAATCCAGTTTCCCATTCCACCTGCTGAAATTCAGGTTCTTGTTCCACTTGCTGAAATGCAGGTTCCCGTTCCACCTGCTGAAATCCAGTTTCCCGCCCTACCTGCTGAAATCCAGTTTCCAGTCCTACCTGCTGAAATTCAGTTTCCCGTTCCACCTGCTGAAATGCAGGTTCCCGCCCTACTCGCTGAAATGTAGTTTCCCGTTCCACTTGCTGAAATGCAGTTTCCCGTTCCACCTGCTCAAATCCAGTTTCCTGTCCCACCCGCTGAAATCCAGTTTCCCGTTCCACGTGCTGAAATGCAGGTTCCTGTTCCACCTGCTGAAATCCAGTTTCCGGTCCCAGCTGCTGAAATCCAGTTTCCGGTACCAGCTGCTGAAATGCAGGTTACCCGTTCCACCTGCTGAAATCCAGTTCCCCATTCCAGCTGCTGAAATCCAGTTGCCGGTCCCAGCTGCTGAAAAGCAGGTTCCTGCTCCACCTGTTACACTCACGAAACGCTGGTCCCTTTGGTCTAGAAGCCGGCTCTGTGGCTCCATTCGGAAAGGTACCTTCAAGATGGTGGATCGCAGCACGGACGATTCCGCTATCACCGTTCCAGTCCTCTCACGTTCGCCAGAGGTACGGCGTACCGCTCACGTGACTCTTCATAGGACACGGAGACTTCCAGCTCTTTGCGTCGCTACTGTACTAGTGGATGCTCCGTGAGTTCGCAACTAGGCAATCTCAAATCTTCAGCAGAAACCTCTTACCTCTGACCATTACTAACCCCTCTCCTCTTAACTTTTCAGATTCTCCTTTCAGCATTCTTTGTTGACATAAATCCCCCGGATTCATCTTGCGTCTCATTCTGAAACGCTGCCTTTGAGTTCTCGAGTCACTACATTCTGGGTAATATTAAATACTCCCGTCCAAGTCCCTTTCTGAATCTGTCTTCAGGTATTGTAGGATTTGCCTTTACGGGCTTACTCACCTTTACTTCCTTCTGACAGACTTGTGTTCCAGTCGCCCTTTCCGTGTCTCATATTCTCAGCTTCTCTCCTGGTATTTACAATCCGGCTGGTTAAGAGGTCAGGGGAATTAGTCTCTTTCCTGTTTTTTCCCCTTCCTACACTTCTGCTATTCATTACTTCGCTTCTCATTTCTTCCCTCTCCAGAAGCAGTCTTCCAAAACTCTTCACCACGATCGAATAGGCGTCATCAGCCTGCGAACCACACTCCAATCTTCGGATCCTGCGCTCGACCAGGGTTTTCTTCCCCAGAGGGTTTCCCTGACTGGCGCGTACCTCTCACTATGGGTTTCCCTACCGGTTGAGGGGTTGACGCGTTGGTCGGGGAGATTCTTGAGTTCAGCATTTGCTTCCCGTTGAACATATCAGTCTGCTCAGGTAAGACCTCCAGACCTATTTAATCGGGGGTTCTTTAAGATCCATTGAACCTAGACTAAGAATCAAGTATTATGTAACACCACCTTCTGAAATTCAGTTTCCCGTCAACCTGTTGAAATCCAGTTTCCGGTCCCAGCTGCTGAAATGCAGGTTCCTGTTATGTATGTTGTGCTGCAGTTTGCGTATCTTTCTTTCCATGCCAGTGGACGCAGTCTCAAAGCGGAAAACCGATGACATCGGTAACAGTGCTCAAATTTAAAACCCAAGACCAAATAGCTGCTGTTCCACGTGGCTTGTTTCCTTTTAAGAAATCCTTGTTAAGTCCTAATTAAAAAAAAAAAGGTCCACTTGAGCAGGGCTCCTTTCCTTTCCCCCTGACCACAACGAATTGGCGCATCATGATGATGTTAAGGCTTGATAGAACCAGAAACTGAAGGGTTCCTCGAGAGGCCACTTCGGAACGTCAGACAGGTACAGAATGCTGGCTGGAGTGGAACTTCCAGAGCTTTAAGTGGGCCGGGGCATGCCGGGGCTGGTCCCTGGCAGGCTCCGAAATTTTGTTTTGATGCGGGGCCCTGCCGGGGCCACTAATCTCCCCTGGCAGCCCCGGCCACTACTCGAAAAGGCATTTTTTTCTGTAGCCTGAAGCTCTCGCTCGTGTGCGAGAGCCTCAGGCTTCAGAAAAAAATGCCTTTCAGCCATAATGGTGGCGCTGCAACTGCGAGGCATCTCTTTAAGCAAGAGATGCTCGTGGAACGGCGCCATCATTATGGAGAAAACGCGAGGCCGCTGGGAGCAGAGGCCTTGCTTTCTAAATACTGAAGCTCCCGCTGATTCGCGGGAGTTTCAGTCTTAAGGAAAAGGGCCTCTGCTTCCAGAGACCTCACCTTTTCAGCTTTAATGTTGAAGCTGTCCCTCCCAAGCTGGCGAGAGCCAGCGCCACCATTAAGGCTGAATATTTGAGCTGCTTTCCCCTGCCAGGCAAGCCTATACAAAATAAATGCAGAGATCAGCACCCTGTCACCCGTGGGGAGAGGGTGCTGATCTCTGTAAAAGGCTGCCTGGCAAGGGTGCCAGTAGCCCACTGAGCCGGGGCTCGTTGGTGGGCATGGCCTAATGGGCCAGCAGGAGCCCCGCCGTTAGGCCACGCCCCCTCGATGAGCCCCAGCTCATTTTGTAGTGCCACTTAAGGCACTGGGAACTGCGTAAGTGTACTGGTGCCGAGATCTTGCCAGGTCGCTCCCGGGAAGACAAGTAACACCACACTGCGAACAGCGTCTTAGACAACATCAGTCTAGAGACCATATTGGACACTAGCATCCTCGGTGGGTGCAGCAGCCAATGAGATTGCTCCAAACCCAGGCTGAATCTACCGATGTAATCCCGGGATCGAAGCAATGCGAATGGTCGCCGCACCCGGCTCTGTGTTCCCTCCTCCCCTGCCTCACGCACTCTAATCCAGCCCCTTCACCCATTTTACTCCCGCAGTTCCCCCCAAAAAGTCTCCTTACCTTCCTCTGCAGGGTTCCTCTGCCCGGGCCACTCGTCTTCCTGATGACACCATTTAAGTGGAAGAGGGGCTCCGAGAGCGTTTGCCTCAGGGTGCTAATAGCAATAATACCACGTTCTGCAGGCTACACCGGCCCGGTACTGGCACCGGGGGCCGAAGTTGCAGCCGTCGCTTTGCTCGGGCCTTTAACTTGGGCCCTGAGCCGTTACCAGCCAGTGTAGTCACAGAATACAGGATTATTGCTAAATTATGATCTGCAGTGAGGCAATAATGCGTTTCCGTGGCCTGTGAACTCCTGGTAGGGTCCGCTCTGTCACGTTAGTTATTATTGCTATTAGCTCCTGGGCTACTGATCGGTATGCTAATTTTTGTTTTTAGAACAAAACAAAAATCATAGTGCTCTCAAGAATTTTTTCTAAAAAACAAACGACGGGCAAGATGGCCACCATGGAAATGGGAAAGGCAGTTAGAGGTTGTGGCTACACGCAGTCTGCAAAGAGCATACCCGGAAACCTGGGATACAAAAGGTTGCAGACAAAAGGGTGCCGCGCCATGCCCCGGGTTTCCGGGAACGCACTCTGCAGAGCAGAGAAGGAACCTGGGAAGCAGGACACCGAAGGCCGGAGCCCTCAGCAGGTAGATGGGGGAGGGGGTGGAAGCGGGCAGAGCGGTGTGGAGGGTGCCGCATAGCGGGCAGGGCTTCAGGGGAGGGGACTCACTGAAAAGGACAGGCAGAGGGCCGTGCATAAAAGGTCACACCTGCTGGATTGTGACTGTTTGTGCTGCAATCACCGGTGCAACCGTTTATATGCGGCCTTCAGACATAGAACCGCTGTGGCCTTGGGTAGTGGCTGCATTGAGCACATCTGCAGTGGCGCCCAAACAAGAGCACAGATGGGTAAGCAAATGCCAAAGGAAAGCAATGTCCCAGAGTCTGTTGCAACTACGGTGGCCTACTTGGGGCTTTGGCAGTGTAGTGGTGTACGCCATTGAGTAGAAAACAGGGATGCGGGAACATCTCAATGATTGCGTGAGGTCTCCAGTGCAAGTTAAGACTGGTATTTGCACCACTATTTCAGGTGGGGCGCAGCCCAGCGATGGCCATCAGTATTTGCATTAGTCTGTTTAGGATTGTATGAGATCTTAAATAAACCCTACTTCAAACTTATAAGATTTTATAAGAATTCAATAAGTATTTGGGTGTCATGTAAGTTCTTATGAAGTGCTTAGGGTTGCTCCCAAAATCCACTAGTTCGTAACAAGTTTGTAAAAGCTATTTATAAGAATCGTAGAGGTCATTTTTGTAAGGCTGCTGAAAGATGTGTTATTATCTCAAGAAACCTTCCTTCAACAGAGGTAAAACAGGGGGTCATGTGACTGTCTCCAGTAAGTCACCAGTCCACAGAGGCACTATTGATTCAAGGCAACAGTCTTGCTGCGCTGGAGATGCTCTTCTGGTCCTGGAAGGACTGTGGGGGTCATTACGAGTTGGGACGGTATTCAGTGGTAAGTCTGCCGGAATACTGCCTAATACAATTACCGTTACCGCAACTTGGCCCAGATTACAAGTGGCGGCGGTGGTGTGAGTCCCCACTTTTGAGTGCATAGGACTCAACGTGCATTTTCAGTGGAAACCTGGTGTGGTAAAGCGACAGTAACGGTATTACCGCTGCATTTTTACTGCACCGTCCGACTCGTAATGAGGCCCTGTGATATTTGCACAGCGGGGCAGAGAAAGGAGCGCTGGGAGAGGGAATTGCTTCTGGTGCACAGTGAAGAGCCGGTGCTCCATCAGCATACTTGCTAAGTGGTGTCATCTTGGCCAGGCGACAGGCCTTTCCTGTGCCCTGCTGCATATGGCATGAGCTGTTCTCATGAGTCACACCTCTAAGTGCTTCCTCGTTCCCAGCTCTGAGCAGAGTAGCATCCACAGCTCTTAATGGCCTGCGCACCTCGTGTGATCTGACGGATGAGGAACACACAGGCGTCTGCTGGGTGGTTAGCCCGACTTCCCAGTACCACAGCAGGAGACAGGATTACTTCCTTACCATTTAATGTTATGGGAGATGGAATACCACCTAACACAGGAAACAACAGACATGTGCACATATATACAACTGATATTTATAGTGATCAGACATGTTTTGTGCATGTTATTACAAGGGTCATGGTAAGTTGTGAGATTCAGCCAACACCTGATTAGGTTGGTTAACTCATCCATGAAATGCATTAGAATGGGTGATATCTATGTAATATTAAAGAATATTTATACCGTGCACTATCACCACCTGAGTGGTCCGCTGGCGCTCTGGCGGATCTGAAAAGCAACAGGGTAGGGTAAGTCAGTAGGGCTAAACATTTAAGCCTAATACACCTCTTTGAATAAATGCAAGTACACAGCGGTGAAGAAATGCTAAGCTGTGGTAAATAAGCATTGCCAAATCTAACCGTTCTGGCTTTTGTGTAGACATAGGCATTTTCCGGGCACTTCCACAAAGGCATTACCTGGCAAGAACATGACAATAACTGTCAAATGGTGCTAATGACAGGGAATATTATGGCAGTGCCTGGCAAATGCCAAGCTAAAACTGTTGGATTGGCCAATGCTTGTTTTTAAACTGGATTTGAGTGCAAGGAACAGATGCAAGGACTGGATATTTCTTGTAACTCAAGTAGGTGAAGGCACACAGGGTCTACAGAAGGCCTCAACATCAGAGGGCCTCTCTGTGGCGCCCGTTGTTCCAAATATACAGTGCACACCCTGTCCCAGGAAACACGGGCAGAGGCATTGCTGGGGGCTGAGGGGGCTACAGCCCCGCGTCTTTTGGTTGTGCCACGGATAGAAGCTTAGGGGCTCCAACTAAAAGGCTAGCTAACCCCGAGTCCCGCCAGTTCCGACATTAGCATAGCCCCGGATCTTTTCCAGACCTAGCAACACCCCTGAGCAGGGGAGCGCATTCCTGTCGACATTTCCCGTAATAGGAGCATTTAAATAAATTCCTTTCATTAAAAGCTTCTGAAAGGTATACCACTAGGGCCAGGAGGATAGCTCAGGGGCAACGCGCTCTCCTTGGAAACAACATGACGCGGAGCAACACAGGTTCCATCCCGGGTCCGCGCTTAATTAAGAGATATAAATAACCAATTAAAATTACCACAAATGTATGCTTGGGAAAAAAACAACATGTCCTCCCATGATCCTGCACCATCGACCATGCTGGTCGGGGCTGATGGGAGTTGTAGTATCTGGAGAGCCAAAAGTGGCAAAATGTCACATCAACCCAAAAATATGTTTTATTACATGCAGCATTTTGACTTTTATGTTTATATTTTGGAACACATATTAAGCAGGAGTATGATTCCTGTGTCTTGGAATATTTGTTGCTAATATGGCTCGGCAGTGTCATCAAAGTTTATCCCAGTTGGTTACCTGTTTGTCAAAAGGTGATGCTTTGCCTCCCCCGCTCTGTTGTATGATTGGTTCTTTATAACGCGCTTAATACCAAAGAGGTTTCTAAGCCTGAACCTGGAATTCGAACCTGTGTTGTTCTGCGTCATCTTTGGGCGCGTTGCCAGTGAGCGATACTACCCATGCAAAATGACTCTTATGCATATTGTGTGATTGGTGGGATACAACAATGCCCCTTGTGGGTCACTTTCTATTTTTGGAGTGAACAGTAAAAACACACAAGTCTGAAATGTATTTTCTGTGGATTAGACAAGATCTTATAAAAGTTGAATTGGCATAAATGTATGAATTGTGGGTTGTACCGGCGAGTGCGAAGCTTGCAGCGACCGGTGTTGAACAGCGAAAGACAGGCATGGCTTCTAGGTCACAATACCTGAACTTTGATGAAGGTGCCAGGGGGAGTGTGCTATGGGGCTGATTTAAAGCTAAGGATCAAGGCGGACCATTGCACTAATCAATGCCCGCCAGATGGTAGCAAAGAAGACTGACCCTCTCGTAGGGGGCTGCCACATCATAATCTCTCATTTACTTAGCGCTTTTATCCAAAACTCTTTACTTTCTAATTAACCAATCAAAACTGACACTCACTTTATCGACCTGAGAAGGATGAAAGACTGAGTTGGCCTTCAAGCCTGCAGCCTGCGGATCACACACAGACCTAAGCAACGAGAGCTCAACCAGCTGAGCGATCTGACCTGTGCAGCATATGTGCCCTATTATGCTATGCAATAGAATAGCTATTTATAACTATAAGAAAAGTGCTATGCATTTTCTAACAGGTGTGGTATTAATATTGTGATAGTAAGCTGACACCTGACTGGGTTTTATTGACTCATCCATTACATTTATTAGAACGGGTGACATCAATTAATAGATATGTATATAGTCGATCTTAGGGCCCTTTAGGAACGTGCATGTCATGGATGGGATCATACAGTTTAACTACGAGTCCAAATAACCGAACCAATTCGGGAAGATGGCAAAGTACTGTTTTATTAACAATTATCTAAAACAGGGAGTTACAACAAACATCAATGGACGTATGCTCGATTTCTCTCAGCGTTCTTTTCACACAACATAGACTTTATACTAAAAATACATCAGAGGTGACGTCATACTACGTGGCAAATAAAGAAAACCCTACTGGAGATCAGGATAGGCTTAAGGGCAACATCTAAGTATCCTATCTGTAGGAACTGGGATTGTAATTGGCTGCCCACTATCAGGTAGACTACCTATGCCTATAATAATCTAAAATAATCAGGATGTGAGATCCTACAGAAAGCAAGCTGCGGTTCTGAACAAATGAGTTTATTTCAAAAACCACAAGTGTTGTTGTTCAATTAGTTTACATCTCACATCCTGATTATTTTTGATTATTATATACGTACCCTCCTGGGTAGATCAGGACCCCGCCAGGCGCCCTTATTTTCACTAGACTACCTATGCCCACCTCTAAAACATGTTATCTTCAAAAACATTAGATATATGGTTTCTTATTGGTTTCTCAAACTATGGGGTCCTTCATTATATGGACCTCTACAATTGGTTGGCACGCTTGTGCCGTGTCTGGAACATTGGGGTCACTTAGCAGCTTGTAAGCCCAGACGAAGGTGCAGGGAGGTGCGCCTGACCCTAACTCCCCCACCCAATCAGCCCAACATCTCTCATCGCCCATGCCTTCTGCCATGAAGATTGTCTTTGAACTTGGCCTTGCAAAGTATCCTTGTCTCAGAGAATACACAGGAGTGCAGGCACTCACTATCACTGTTCTAGGACTTCGAGTTCAAACTCTATTTCCATTCTCAACTCAAGTGATAGGAGACCACGATTTGGTCAATTTTGCAGCTTTTAAAAGTCTTAATTGAAGTTCACTTGGCACTCAGCGTTCTTTCTTTGCACCTTAACAAGGGATGATGTATCCTTTGTATGTCTGCTCCTTTCCAGAATAGATAGCTGACCTTGGCTGCTTCAATCTTCACTGCAGGCCAGACAACCATGCCATGCATCTCCGCGATTCAACTTATTCTTGCTGCAACATAGTTTTTCTCTTCCCTCTTCATTGGTCCTGATACATTTGATAGGGTTGCCTCAATGTGCATCTTCTTTCAAACGTTTCGGTATTGGCTCAACTAATGGTGTCAAACACAGCATAATCTCAGGCTTCCAACACATGGGAGGTAGGAGGGTAGGGTTTCCTGCAGAGGCATGCAGCTGCTCCTCTACATTGCCCCCTCTGGTCGAGTCCTCGACCACCTCCTCAATTGTCTCCACATCCTGATATTTTCTCTTGAAGAAGTGTTTCTTTGGCGTCCATATTTTCACCACCCTGCTCAGGGTGCCTGCTGACTTGACATGTTCATCCACACTCCAGGTCATGTAACTACATTGTCCATTTGGGGTACAATAGACCCATCGACCCGCGTACTTCTAATGATTCTTTGTATACAGGAATTTCGATCCCTCCGGGGCTACAATGCTGGCTTCTATGTACTTCCTGACAGCATCATCAATCAGCTCATTTGGTGTTTGGTTCAGGTTTGCCATCGATCATGACCTTCATCCCTACCACCTTATTTTCCGTTTTCTTGCATTGGGCAATCACTATCCCGACTACACAAAATTAAGACATCATCAGCACCAATATTACTCCATGATTCTTTAATATATTCGCCAACCACTGGGGAATCCATGAGAACAAGGAAGCAAACCAACTGTCATCTTTAATATCATCCATCTCATCTTCCATCTTGTTTTGTAGGTCTGTCAACATTGTTATGGCCTCTGTCAGGGTTCCATTTTGTTCATCAT
Source organism: Ambystoma mexicanum (assembly GCF_040938575.1). Lineage (NCBI taxonomy): Eukaryota > Metazoa > Chordata > Amphibia > Caudata > Ambystomatidae > Ambystoma > Ambystoma mexicanum. The sequence continues at coordinate 104,889,950 of NC_090938.1, read as the reverse complement.
GAGAAGATGTTAATGTGCAACATGATAGCCTGATTTTGGCACAAACTCCTCCTTCCATCGCTGTGATCATATCAAGGACATACCTATTTTGGTGGGTCATCAGTCGTATGGCCCTGAGCTCTTGCCTAATGGCGTTGAATACCTTTATGGTAGCATTGATTGTCTGCAGAAGCTACCATCTAGTGATTTGTAACCACTTGGCATTCACCACTGTTTGGATTCCAGGCATGAAGATAGTTGTCAGTATCGTAGCAGTCTTGCTGAACAACCTGTGTTCCTCAGGAAGGGAGTAATACGCTGTTATTGATTTGGCTGAGAAATAATGCTCTCTTCTTGTCCGTCGGAGAAGTTAAAGTGATCTTCTTTTTCTCAACTTGGCATCCACCTTTGGAAATTCACCAATGTTCAGATTGCTCTGAGGAATCACTAATGCTGGAACATAAATCAGCACCAATGAACATACTCCACCCCATTCCTTGGTTAACCTCACATAGTTTATAGATCCACAAGCCCAATATTGATCCATAAGGATGGCTGTGCCTTCTCCCATCCTGGGAATGTCAATTGTGGTTTTGCATTCTTTGTTATATCCCACGTGATTCTTTCTGTGTCTTCGGAAGCATAGTGTTGCATTAACCAATGGGATTACAACTACTGGGCCTGATTAGTCTTCTACCCATGTCAACAGTTTGAAGTGCTTGGCCCATGACTTCAAGCATTCATCATTCACCTTCTGTACTTCATGTACGTAATCTGTTTTCAGCAGATGAGCTGCACAGGACATCATTGCTTTTTCCCATCCCGTTTTGGAATTCACTCATCCATATATCAATAATCGATTTTGTTCCCAACGTCCTGGAGATCTGGCTATTTCAGTCACATCAGAGCAATTCATCCTCTTCATTTCTTCAATGCTCACCTCATCTTGTACTTTGGCAGAATACACAAGCATCTTGCTTTTCCATCCAGGCTCCTTTTCCGTCTGTAGAGTTTTGATGTAGTCATCCTGGTAACGAAACAACTTTTTTGATCTCCATCGCAAGGTCGCCCAACTTCCTTGGAATTGTCCTCAAGTAGTACATGTTGCAAGATGGCTGACGCACTTTGCATCATGCTCTGGAACTTCTTTTCCAATGAAAGTTCTTACTATATTCATGTCATAGGGGATGAGAAAGCAGACTTAGCAACCCTCCTCAGATGTTTTCCCCTCACATTTTCCATGTGTTGGTACCACATGTTATTCCCCAGGTGAGCTGTATTATCTAGTTTTTATCCTTTCACTTTCTTCCTTTGCATCTCTTTTATGTCTCCCAATATATTTAAAGAAATCAAAAAGCCTGTCTTTGTTTGTTTTCACAGTAGGGAGAACCATAGGAATGTCTCCCTCAGCTGAAGTACTAAGATGGTAAAGACTGTGAAAGATGAGGAACAGAAAGACAACAGGAACAATCATACAAATGTATATCATACATAGAAATCTTTGCATCCATTTCTCGTGCCATCCTACTGCTTGCTGAACTTGTTCACCTTCTACGATCATGCCATTTTCTCCATTAATCATTTTTAATACAATCATCAAATTCTTTTATATTTGCAACTGTAAAATGTGTTCAATTATAGCAATAAGGAGTCTTCTTATCACTGGACCGTTTTTAGGATCCTGTAAAATAGTGTGAATATTGATGTGTCTTCTAACAAGAGCAGGGTAAGATTGAAGTATGAACACAAAGAGAGTAACAACAAGCTGATGAACGTCACTATCGGCAGGTACCATATTTTTGATCATTTAAAACAAATATTCTCCACAAAATTAACCTGGAACTGGTTTTGTTTCTAATTCCTGATCAAGAACTGATGTTTAGGCCTGACTCTGATGCATTATTCACTACTTCAAGATATTTCTAAAAGGTCATTTCAAAATTTCTGGAATTCTCTGCAAGTCTTTGCACTCCCAGCTAAAATAAATATAAGAAGTGTCTATTGAATTCCAGTCCAAATAGGGTACACGTTAATCACTCGTTGTTTTATTGTCCTTCTTCTTGGTCATCGATCGAGTCTGTACACAGAAATTCTTCTTTGTGTATTGCTTCTGGATTTGTAACGGTGGGAGGGAAGGTCTTGCCTTTATAAATCTTCACTTACACTTGGCACCATTTTCTTAGGATGCCGCAGATAAGACGTTGGGCCCATTATTCCCTTGAAGTCCAACTACCACTTACTTTCGATTGAAGGTCTGCCTACTATTTGCCACCTTGGACATTGAGCAGTAAGTCCCCACCCTTCCTTAATACATATTGTATATGTTAGGAAGCAGGACACATTTCTTACACAGTGTTCTTTACACAGTATTTTATTCTCTCCTCGAAAGGGGATTCTGAAGACCTTCCTAAATCCATTACTTTTGGAGCTACATTGTTGAACCATTCTCCACCACCCTTGTACACTACAAAAATAAGGAGAACACGGTATGCTTGACAATACTTTCTTAAGAATGTTGTTTACTTATTTTTTATTTATTCACTTAGGCTACAATTGATGTATGAAACCGCTTATTAGGCTAGGCCTTTAGGCACTAGTTGGAATACTTTTTGAGTGTACAAATTATGGATCCAGTGACTTATAAGAATATTAGTTGATGAATCTATGGCATTACTCAGCATTGAGGAGTTGTAAGGATGCACAAGATACTCCATTATGTTGACACAAATGAAAGCTTTTCTTTGCCACTATGAGTTGTTTAAAAACAAATTCTGACATAATTGTCTACATTTCTTTTGCATTTATAGAAGATTTTGATCGCTGAATGAATTATTACAGCCCCTGATGAAGAGAAATGATCTTGAAACATGTTGGGCATATGCATATGAAAAATAAATCTTCTTTGAGAACAAATATATTCTGAAGTTGTACCTACATTATTTGGTTTGAAGTATTTTTTTAAAATAACATGTACTTGTATAGAACGTAATTTGATTACCATATTTGCAATGAATTTCCCTTAGGAAATATAAATCTAGTGAGCTTTTTTTTAGCCATAAATAGTGTGCAGGGGACGGGAGTTCCCAAAGTGGGAACTTACTTTGTCTTTATTTATAAATCTTCACATTGCCCAGGTGCAACCAAGCTCTTCTTCCTTGTACCTTAGCAGCAGGAGGGGACACTTCTTTGAAATAAAAGGGCCATGAAAACATGGCTCATGCTACATCCTGGTAAACATTTTAATCAACACTAGGTCCTCAACATATAATTTAGGTGGTGGTTATAGTTCACTTGGACTTGTTGCTGAATTATTCCTCTGTGTTCTTAGACCGACCCCCCCTGGTGCTTTACTTGATTTGAAATTAATGAAATACTAGAGGTCTGTCAAGACCACCAGGATGTTCTTGTCAAGGTGCGATGTAATTCAGAAGGCCGAACAGCAGAAGAAGATTTCTTCCCCCTGTTATACCTCACTGCTGTTCAAAAAAGAAACAGGCAGAGAGATCGAGCAGTTGGAAGAGGAGACCACCCACGATTCACTGCCTGCAGGTCAACAAGACACAATCAGTATCCGGTACACGATTGACAAGACATTGAAGAGCACACTGTAGTTGACCCACCTTGTTGTTTTCCAGGAAGGTGCTGGTCAGTCTTGGGTGTTGCTGGTAAATCTCCTTGAGCCAATATATGGTTCTTAAATGAACACCTGAAGATCAATATATGATACGGATAGGGCTAAGATAAGAAGAGGTAAAGGCAGAGCTCTTACAAAATTTCTATTGCAGATGGCAGCCGAAGTGTTCTTGGTGGTTCCAGCAGTTCCTCTTGATGGAAGGGATCCAGTATCCAAGGAAACCTACCCCGACGGCACAAGGACGCCTGGTGATTCCCAAGTCTCAAACCTATCCCGACGGCACGAGAACGCCTAAGGCGCTTACTGTACCGCATCTCTAGTCCTAGTGCCTTGTGAACACAATGATGGTAGAGCAACAGAGAAAAGCAATCCGTTAAGCAATCCGGGTCTGGCAAAGGGCGTGCAGTGAAAGTACCAAACATAAGGCTGGCGTAGTCCGTTAGGCAATCCGGGTCTGGCAATGTGCGTGCAGTGAAAGTACCAAGCCTTAGGCAGTAGAAGTCGTTAGGCAATCCGGGTCTGGCAATGTGCGTGCAGTGAAAGTACCAAGCCTTAGGCAGTAGAAGTCGTTAGGCAATCCAGGTCTGGCAATGTGCTTGCAGTGAAGGTACCAAGCGTTAGGCAGTGGGAGTCCGTTAGGCAATCGGGTCTGGCAATGTGCTTGCATTGAAGGTACTAACGTTAGGCAGGAGGCGTCCGTTAGCAATCTGGGATATATCAGCAAGGAGGTAGGAAAATCAGCAAAGTAAGAAGGAACAAAGAGGGACTAGGAGGGCTGAACAAGGAACACACAGTTCAGAAGACTCAGCTGGCAACTAAGCAATCCGAAAATAGGAGGCGAAGCGTTCAGAGAACAAGGTAGGAGTCGTAGCAAGAAAACTTAAACAGGGCGCGAAGCGGAGACAGGTCCAGGAATGAACAGGTAAGGGAATAGCAGTCTATGAATGAAGACGAAGCCAAACAATGTCCTGAAACTTCAATCAGAAGCACCGGATGAAGGTAGGAAGCGGCTATATGCCGAGGGTTGAGCGTCATGATGCAATGCGACCCGTGATTGGAGAAAGTCTTCCAGGGTTGCGGTATGACATGGCACGTGTTCTCCGTCTTCATGGATATCTTCCGGGTGCACGGTATGATGCTGCATGCGTTCCTCGTTTCCATAGCACTCTGTATCGTGCCAGGAACGGGGAACGCAGCTTCAGCCTTGAGCGAACAAAATGAAGCACAGGCTTGGCTTGGGATCTGCTGCAGGTACTTTTACTTGCACGGCGGCATGGGCACCCTTGATTCCTGACAAGGTCATACATGTCAAATAATCATACATCTCTTCACCTAAAGTTTTTGGTACACTCTGGGCATCACTCTTACTGCTAGACAGAGGTGTAAGGGGCATTCTCATTTGATGCCATGTCACTAGTTCTTGTGGGGTGAGGTGGTGGTCTGATCCTGGCTGATTCCAAATGGGCATACCATACAGCCATCCCTTTTTCAAAGTCAATTTAATCTTGGTGATCCTTTTCTTGAGGAGGCAGTTGAGTCTCTCACATATTCCATTAGTTTGCGGGTGATACACAGAAGAGAACTTGTGCTTTATATTCAATAAAAACCATATTTGTTTGAATAACTTATTGACACAATGTGGTCCATTATCGGATCTTAGTACTTCACACACACCCCACCTCAGGAATACTTCGCACACTGAAAACCTTGCTGCACAAGTGGCATCAGGGTGTGTACACGGACCTCCCTCGATCCATCTAGAGAAGGGACCCACCACCAATAATAGCTACCTATATCCATTGCATGCTGGCAACATATCGACTTAGTCAATATGTACATTCTGGAACGGACCATTCAATCAAGTTATTACTCCTCTGATCATTCTCAGTGCATACCCAGCAGTAATCTTTTGACACACGATGCAATACACCATAAACAGCGCAACGTGTTCCAACAAATTAGAATGAACCAGTCTTCTGCAATACTAGCAGCAAGACTTTCTCTAGTTACATGCGCAGGGTAATGCAACTGTTCAAGCACAACCTTTGATAAAGTTACTGGCATTACCGGCTTTCCAGTGCTGTCCTTTCACCATAAAGCTTCTGTAGGGGATAAATAACACCTCTTTGTTTCCACAGTCCTTCCTCTTCCTGTGGTGTGCTTCCCTTAACCTCTATTAATTGGGTTATTGACAATTTATTAAACCCTTCTTGTACCAACATGGTTGTAACTGAATTTTCTTTAATATCTTTGGTATCAAAACTCGAAATTTCTGGAGAATATGCAACCCTTTTGGATTCTGCATCTGTGGCTTCATTCCCGCAAGAGAGAACATCTGTTGATTTAGTATGAGCTGCGCATTTAATGACCGCTATGGCTACTGGGAGTTGTAGTGCATTTATGAGTTTCTCCAATAAGGACGCAAGTTGCACTGGAGTGTCGTCAGCGTGGAGGTAACCCCTCCTTTTCCAACGTGCCAACCCTGCATGTACGGTTGACGTCAGGTAGGCAGAGTCACTGTACACCGTCGCTTCCTGCCCTTCATGTTTCTCAAGCACGACAATAAGCGCTACTAATTCTGCCACTTGCACTGAAAAATTAGATGGTGGTCTTGCACTTGCAACTACTTTGAACTCTCCATTTAATCTGTGTCTTACTACTGCTGCACCTGAATGCCTTTCCCCACTAGCCTGATCAATTTTTGAAAAACCATCAATAAAAATAATCTCCCCTCCTGCTAAAGCATTCTCTTTCACAAAGGCTATATCATCATAAAATTCAACATAATTGGCACAGTCATGCACATGATCATCTTCTTCTACTGGCTCAGCTATGAATGTGGCTTGGGTGCTGTCTGCGTGAGGTCACAGGGATAGAATGTTTGTGTGGAATGTGGAAGCTTGGCTTTTGAACAGTGAGGCAGTTGGGGCCAGCCTATGACTCGGGCTGGTGGATGTTTCCATACACTGAATTCACATCTTAATTACCTGTTCTTCTTAATCAATAAATCTTGAGAACAGTTATCCTGCCTCTTCCCCTAAATGAACTTGTAAGCTTTACACACTGCTGTCATTACTGGCCCATTTGTGTGTGAAAACAAATATAATTCCTCAGCATAATTGGGAATACCTAAAATTGGGGCTGTACAAATTGCTTTTTTTAATTCTTCATATCCTTCCTCCATTTCTTCAGTCCATTCTAGCTTTATTTTACCAACGTGTGCTTTCTTTAATGCTTGCAGAAGTGGTCTTGTGTATTTGCTATAATCAAACACCCAGGCTCTAACGTAATTACACAAACCCAGAAACTGTTGCTTTTGTCTCACTTTGTTTGGTGTTGATGTTTTCATGATTGCCTCAGCTCTCTCAGGTGTCACTTTCTTTCCTTCATGCGAAATCAACTGATCTATGTATAACACTTCTTCTTGACAGTACTGTAACTTCTCTTTGTCCACCTTATGCCCTTTGTCTGCTACAATAGTCATTAGTTGGACAGAATCTTTCCTGCACTCATCCTCTGTGGTGCTACAAATCAATATGTCATCTACGTACTGTATCACCTCACCTTTGAGATTGATATTGCCCAGATCCTTCTGTAGAACTCTGTTAAAGATCGATGGGGACTCCCAGTACCCTTGAGGCACCCTAGTATGTTTTAGTCTCTCGTGACAAAACATAAATTAAGTCAAGTCTTGTGAGTCCTTGTGCAGCGGGATCGAGAAAAACATATTTTTCATATCTATCACCGTGAAGTATCGAGCTTTATTGTCGCCGGATTGGGAACTCAGCATTTGCAATCTAGTTAAGAGGCCTCATATCCTGGATAAATCTCCACGACCCCCCTTTTAGATTTCTTAATCAGATACACCACGGTACACGATGGCTCTGATAGCACCATAATCCCTTGATTCATCAGTGCTGAAATAGTCCAAAATATACCCTCATCAGCTTCTCGAGACATGGGGTACTTCTTTGCTTGGGGTAAGATTGCTCCTGGCTTGAGCTTTATTTTATCCTTCCTTATCCCCTTCAGTAAACCTACGTCATAAGAGCCTGTGGTCCATAAGGTACTGGACACCTTTTCAAGATCCTCCTGAAAAAATACTGGTCACTGCCGCATTATCGCCATTCTCTGTGGGACTTCCCTTTTCTCTATCCTTATCCAGTATGTAATGCTCATGAAGAACCGTGCTTCATTATTTCTTCGGCCCTCCCTGAACAGTTATGTCAGTCAATCTGTATCCCTCCTCAAGAGCTATCACTGTTCTCCATGGTCCACCCTCATCTTCTACTCCTTCGAGCATTGCCATCTCCTTTCACACTATAGCTGCTTCCAACTCAATAGGAATAGTTTGTCCACCCTCCTCATCCATAGGTATTCATGGTCTAAACAGAAGTTTGTCAGGTATCCTCACAATCTTTCCCACCAAGCCAGGTAGCCACGTTAGTAAAATGCTTACTCCATATAGAAAAATCTTTGGATCTACTGGAATGCCTCGCAGAGGCACTTTGCCTGTGAACACCAGTATGAACTCTCCCACGTTTAAATAGTGTATTCATGGAGCGCAGCACACTATTCCTTGGTCAGTAAATGAAATCGTCATGTTAAGATTCGTCATTAAATCTCTTCCTAAAATATTAACCGGTGTCTGTTGTGAGTAAAACAGAGGAACAGACACGTCACATTCTCCTATGGAGATTGGTAATTTATCAGTAAAAGGAACTCAACTTGTAGCTCCAGAGAATCCTTGAGTATTCATGGCAATACTTGACATTGGATATTTTCCCTCTTGTATACACAAACTAGTTGCTCCAGTGTCTGCAAGAAAAGAAAAGGATTTGCCTGCTATCGTCACATCGACCCTTGGTTCCTCTTCGGGGTCTGGTGTCACAGATAGTACTGAACACATCAAGTCACCCTTTGAGCTGTCCTATTGTGGATCCAAGCTCATCGACGTCCCTGTGAAGTGATTTCCTCCTACCACAGTGACACCTCCTATTCTAGGTGTCAATACGTGTCCTGTATTTGCATACTGCTGTGCCTGCATAGGAGCCTGTTGCGACTGCCCTTGTGGCGGATTCATTGGTACTTGTCCCTGTTGTTGTACCTGCTGTACTCACGATGCTTGTTTCTGATAAGAAGTGTGATCTTGGGCAAAGCCCTCTCTAGTATGTGTGCTGTATGGTGGAGGATAAGCTGTCCCCCCTCTGGAAAATTGGCCATTTTGTACACTGCCTTGGGTACCACATACACATGCAATATGTCCTGTCATCCCACAATTCCAACATACTGTAGGAACTCGTCTGTTAGTCCCTCCTTGATTATATCCTCCCTGAGTACGATGGTTCTCATTCTGTATATTTTGAAACTCATCTTGGTTATTCTGAAATCCGCCCCCTCTTCCTCTATAACCCATACCTCTGCCTCGTGGCCTAAACCCATTTCCACCTTGGTTCATCGGGTGTGAATGATTTCCCTGCGATGTACCTATTGCTACCTGCATCCCCATCCTTCTCTGCTTGTCAGTACCGCCCCTTCTATGGCAAATTCTAACAATTCTTTCTGAACTAACTTAGCTTCCTCGATTTTCCTATTCTCATATTTCTTCTTATTTTTCTCTTGTAATAACTGACAATGATAATGCACTATTGTCAACTGTATCTCAGCCCAAGGCTTCGCTTCCGTCCCTACTTGTTTTTTTATCTGCCTCTGTACTGGCTCAGGCAACCCCTGATAAAATATGGTAAAATAATGCCACTGTCTTTTCCCACGGCCCACGAGTTTCAAGCTGCCATTTCTCCTGAATATCCTGAATGTAAGCAATAGGGTCATCATCTTCCTTCATTATACGTGTCATAATTGCACCCATATCTAATGTGTCGGGATACTGTACTCTGAGAGCCCTCCAAACATCTGCTCTACAATTATTTATTAAATGGCACTCCATTGTGCATCGTGTTTCATGCAGTTATGCTTGAATATCCTGCTTGTCAACTCTCTCCCCAGGAATAGCTGCCAGTAGACCTTTAATGTCCCCTATTGCAGGCTTATTTCCTCCTGTCATTTTCTCTAATTTGTATATCCATATCCCAGCCCCCAAAGTCAAACTAGAGAACTTACATTTTAAGTTACCCTTGTCATCTGTGGCCAAGGAATGTATTGCAGTCTTTCTCCCCCCTTTTTCAACAAAGGGAACTGCGTGAACCCCACCCCATAATCGGATCGCACTATTACTCTATCCATGGTAAGATTAATCGTCCCTTTCTTTCTCTTTGTCGGTAATGATCTTAACCTGCTTACATATGGTGTAGACTCTCCCTTCTCACTACACGATCATCCTCGGGGATGCTACGGATATGCTATGGGATCTGGAATTCTTTCTTTAGGCTGTTCCTGATTTTACCATCTCATTTCCTTATCCATTTGCCGGCTTCCTTCATGGGTGCACGCATTCCCTCCTTCTGACCGAAGACCGGACTCTCTTTCTTCGTCTGACATATCTAGACGCCAGCTGGTGTGACTATCATCCCCTCACCCTTGTCTAAGTTCAGTCTGCTCAAGGACAATGCTTGGACTTCATCACTGAACAGGTTTCCCTCCTTACTTTGTGATTGAGGTACTGGGGATCGATCACCATTCCAACGAGTTCCATACTCGCTATCTCGTCTTAATTGTCGATAAACCTCATTGATCCTTTCTCCAATGCTCTCTGCATCAAATCTTTCTTTTTCTAGCAATACTCTAAATACTGCTGGCAATACTTCCTTTATTGGAAGAATCTCTTTCACTCTGTCCCATCTTATTTCTGGGCTCAGCCTCATTTATTCTTTACGAATGAGACTTGCATCGAAACCTCGCTGTCTCCACCTTTGTTCTATTTCTTCATTTACTTCCCTTTGCTTTCTCACTTCCCTTCTAATTATTTCTTCTTCTTGCCTCCGTTCTTCTCCTCTCCTTACTCCTTCCTTTCTCTCCTCTTCTTCTCTTCGTCCCTGCAATCTTTTGTCCTTTAGTCCTTCTGCTTCTTTCTCCTCTCTCTTTCTTTCCTTTGTGTCCCTTTCTTCTATCGCTCTTTGTCTATTGTCATACTTGACCTGTTCTTCTGCCTGTTCTTCAATTTTCGCTTGTTCTTCCTGATATATCTGTTCTCGTCGCTCCCTGCTTTTCCTTTTCTGCTCATCCTCTTTCAATCTTTTCTCTCATTCCTTAACCTTACTTTCTTGTTTGTCATTGTCTTATCCTTGCCTAACTTCCTCGATACTTTCCCCATCTATCTTGAGTCATATCTGTCCTCCCATCCATTCATTTTGCATGAGCGCTGCCTCATCAACCATATCCTTTTCTCCTTTCCATCGCTTGATTTACCTGTCTAATTATGTCGACAAATAGACCGCTCACGTCTTCCCTCCTTGTCTTGCATGACTTTAAAAATGTCTTCCTTTCTTTTATTCTCTTCTCGGCTATCGTTGATTCTGTAACCGGGGGGGTTAATATATCGGATTAACATACCCTGTCGCCGCTCTTAGTTCCTTCAAAGGATACACTCCTATATCTTCCATAGCACCACTCTTTGCCTCAAGCAAGCTAAGGGGAGCTCAGGGCTCAATGCCTTCCCCATTATGCTGGTTAAGCATCCCCTCCTCAGGTGGCAGGTCTTCTCTTTCCTCCAGCTACATCTTCCAAAGCTCTAAAATTGCTAATATTTTCTCTAATTTCTTCCCTGTGTATGCAGTGTGCAAGTATGTGGTCTTGTGTTGCAATAACACTCTTGACAATGATCCCCGTTGTGGCCACAGCATGAACATGTTATCTGCTGTGCTCTTTTCCCATTCCCGTCTGTACTGTTTGAGCTTGGGCATGTGTTTTGGCAGTGTCTTGCATAGGTGCATGGGATGAGTAGCCCCCATAATGACAAGTTTCAATTGATTGTCAATACTTACCAGACCATTAAATATACCTTTTGCCTTGGCTTAAATCATCACTTTTCAATGTTTTTTAAAACAACAAATATGAGCAAGCACCATCAATCGCTGCTCAGTCATCTTATTTCAATAGCCTATCTATTCTTTTTGATTGGCGGCAATCGTTTTACCACACTTTTACTTTTTCAGTTCTTCACAATCTCTATCGATCTTCGATATTTTGCTTAACAAACACGATTTAGACTAGTCAGACATTTACACTTTAAAAAACACTGTGATTACTTCTTCTCTCACCTTTAGTTTTTTTTACCCTCTACAGAGTTTGAGGCATCACCTTACATAGTCCTGACTGCGCGTTTTATATTTCACTCTACTCCCATTGGGATTTCAAATGTCTCCTTCTAACTCTCTTGAATTGGGAATCTCTAGATGGAATCTCTTATCTCTACAATTATTTCTCATTTCTCAAAGTTATTACAATCCCGTCCCCATATTTGACATTCACCTCAGTCTACTCACCATTCGTTAATCGACTTGAGGCCTTTGGTATCGACTCCTCCTCCAATCTGATCACTTCGCCTTCCGCCCGCAGAACGCACATAGAAACCGGGCAGGGATTTCTTCAAAGGGGGACCTGCCCACTGTCACGACTCTTCCTGCAGGTTTATTTCTATTCGGCCGCTCTCCACAGGAAACTCTGCAATTTTCCAGCTAATGGCGGAGGATGTTGGATAGTCTAAAAATCTGGAGACACACTAGTTTGGATCTTTTTGAACCATCCGCACCACTACCACTCCAGTTTAGGGCCTTTTAGGAACGTGCATGTGATGGATGGGATCACACAGATGAACTCTGAATCCAAATAACCAAACCGACTCAGAAAGATGGCAAAGTACTGTTTTCTTAACAATTATCTAACAAAGGGAGTTACAATGAACATCAATAGACGTATGCTCGATTTCTCTCAGCAATCTTTTCACAGAACAGAGACTTTATACTAAATATACATCAGAGGTGACTTCATGCTACGTGGCAAATAATGAAAAACCTACGTTGGATCGGGATAGGCTTAAGAGGAAATCTAAGTATACTATCTGTAGGAACTGGGATTGTAATTGGCTAAAAAATGTCATCTTCAAAAACATTAGGTATACGGTTTCTTATTGGTTTCTCAACTATAAGGTCCTTTGTTATATGGACCTCTACAATTGGTTGGCACACTTGTGCCATGTCTGGAACATACGGTTCACTTAGCAGCACGTAAGCCCACACCCAGGTGCAAGTTGACTTTACCTCCCCATCCAATTAGTCCAACAACTCTCATTGCCCAAGCTTTCGGCCATGAAGATTGTCTTTGAACTTGGCCTTGCAAAGTATCCTTTTCTCTGAGAATACATGGGAGTGCAAGCACTCACTATCGTTGTTCTAGAACCTTGAGTTCAAACTCTATTTTCATCTTTGGCTCACATGACAGGAGTCTTAAATTAATTAAATTTGCCACTCTTGGCGTTCTTTCTTTGCACCTTAACAAGGGATGATTCATCCTTTGTACGTTTGCTCCTTTCCAGAAGAGATAGGTGACCTTGGCTGCTTCAATCTTGACTTCAGGCCAGACAACCTCGCCATGCAGCTCCACGATTCAACTTATTCTTGCTGCAACATATTTTTTCGCTTCCCTCTTCATGGGTCCTGGTTTGCTAAATTTGTGATACTGATGTCCAGTTTTTATACAATGGCGACTTCACCTATTCACTTCATATAGCCAGCTTCTATGAAGACTAATCTGCTTGCGTTTCAGCGTCTGTACAATTATTGAATGGTTGATTCTCTGCAACACTTCGTGCACGTATAATCTTCTTTTTGGTATTAAATTGCCGTCCTTTTGGGGATACATTCGATAGGGATGCCTCAATGGGTATCTTCGTTCGAACATACGTTGCGGTATTGGCACAACTGCTGGTGTCAAACACAACATGATCTCAGGTCTACAACATATGGGAGGCAGGAGGGCGGGGTTTCCTGCAGAGGCATGCAGCTGCTACTCTACATAGTAATTATCGAACTTTCAAAAGATTTATGTGTTCTGCTCCTTTGCGACTGGATAAATGTGCAGTGAAAAAATGCTAAGAAATGGCAAACAAGCCAAAACCAATATTTGCTTTATGGAAAATATTTCTCAACCCGGCGTCCTCAAATTAGCTAGATATCAACCCGGACTTTGAGAGTAGAACTCACTCATTATGTGGCCGTTCATGTGTTGGACTATAACTCCCATGATCCTTCACCACTGACGCTGTTTAAGTTTGAATTGCATGGAATACGGACAGTCTGCGGTTGCATATATCACTATATATGCTGCATGGGGTATATATTATTTCGTACCCATTTTAGTACTTTGCATGTACTCGCCTGTAACCTGAGCAAATAAATGTGTCGCATTTTGAAAATGGATGGCATTTGCAGTACCACTTGTTTTTACCGATGTACTTGTAATGAAGTCATTCACGTGGGTGGAAAGAGCTTTCAATCCACCATAAGACAAAGTTCCCGAGTGAGTTTACGTTTTCTTTAAAGTGCTAAGATGTTAAAGTGCTAATGCTGCTGGGTGCAATGTTCACAGGGTGGTAATTTGCCCTGACAGATGAGCAGAGACTGACAGCGCTCAGAAAGACACTGGAGGCTTGCTATTAATAGCATTTGCGAAAATCAATAGCTGCTCCGGACAGGGAATGGGAGGCTGAAAGCAATGGAACTTTTAGTCTTGTTAGTGACTCCTCTCGTCTCACCTGACAGGAGCCCCAGATAACCGGTTTTCTGTGTGAAGCACCCAGGGTGTACAGAAATAGCTCTCTGCTCGCTGTAGTTCTCGGTCACTAGGCAGTGGGCCGCCTCGCCTTTGCCTCGCTAAATAATGTATACATATCTGACGTCTGCAAAGGGCTTATGTTCTTTGGAAAGAAAAGTTTGGGAATGCTTAAAAAATAAAACTTGCATGATTGCAAAAAAAGAGCACAGAAACACCGAACAAGCAATATTCCTATTAGTTTTGAATATATAGGGGCTGGTTCACAAATATAGCAAGTGCGACAGGTAGTACTTTGGGACTGATGACTGTTAGGGCGTTCCCCCTAAAATATCCAGCCTGCGTGTGTATGTCGGCTGCTCACCAGTGCCAGAGCCCAAATATATTTTATAGCACGCCTGTGACACACCAGGGTGGACACCACCCATGTCTGCTCCATGCAGTGCCAACATATTTGGGTTTAAAGCTTCAACTCCCACGGTTCAGTGAAGGTGACGAATAATCGGACTCTGGCAGTGTCGACATAGCCTATTGTTTATGACTCGAAATAACTTAAATGTAACTTAAACACACACACACACACACACACACACACACACACACACACACACACACACACACACACACACACACACACACACACACACACACACACACACACACACACACACACACACACACACACACACACACACACACACACACACACACACACACACGCACGCACACACACACACACACACACACACACACACACACCCCCCCCCCCCCCCCTCCCGCCCCCCCCCACCACCACCACCACCCCCCCCCCCCCCCGGGCTCACAAACCAGGCGACACAAGTTGAAAATATTGACCATCCTATTACTGACAAAAGAGCAAACATGCTTTCCTCCTCTAGGGAATTGATGGACCAATACAAGCAAAATCACGACTGAACTCATGGCGTGGGCTGTCACGCATTGTAGTATGGTCTTCTTGTATAGCTTGTCACTCGTGGCGGGTCCTCTTCGACATTAGCCTCTTCACAGACCTTGCCCCTGTGTTGGGGCTGCTCACTGATGGCGTTCCTGTTCTTGGCAACCCACCCTGCTGTGGCAGTGCTGCTGGTTATTAAGGGAGAGAGTGTGCAGGCGTGGCTAGCATGAGTGACCAGCATTGTCACCTTCCAACTCATTGTTGTTCATGAAAATGGACAATTAGCTATGACTTGCTAAGCTAGGCCACACTGTTGTTACTTGTTGTGTAGGACTGACTGACAATTAAAATAGTAAAGTTGCCAAAATACCACAACTTAATTCAACTAGGCTCAGATATAAGTGCCAAGGCTCAGAAATAAGTGTTGGGGCTCAGCCCTGGCAAACAGCCCCACAAATTAAGCATTGCTGCTCACACGTGTTGATGACTTGCGCATGCAGGCTTAACCCTACATATGTGTACGTGCGCATTGTGTGCAGTGTGCATGTGTATAGTTCGCGCCACGTACGCTTTGTGCGTCGTATGGATTATTTTATTTTTATGATGTTTTGCATCACGTCAATTTACAGTAGAATTATTTCACTGCACGAGTGGGGTAAACACAGGCAGTAAAGTATCTTTGCTGAAAATGTAGGGGGGGTGACATCTAAATGAAAGAGGCCCCAGCCAAATGAGTGGGACAAAATGCTGTGCCACACAAGTTGGAGGGGGACAAACACCCTTGTCCATCCCTAAAATTACGCCCATTGAGACAGGCCTGAGAATTCAAACAAACGTGGCAGCTGGCTGAGAGTTAGTTGTTAGTGTTGGGCCAATAGTTACGTTGGCGCTGAGACATGGCAGAGTAACGTTCAATGCTATTAATGCTCCTGCTGGTGGGTTGTAGTATAAAGGCACACCTGCAGAGCAAGCACGCTGGGGAAGGGTTGGCTCTGGTTCTTTGGAGGCAGCTGAGGCGTTGCTAGGGTAGGTCGGGGGGAGGATATAGCCCCAGAGTCTTTTGGTTGTAGCCCCGAATAGAAGCACAGGGACTAAAACCAAAAGGCTAGCTAGCCCAGAGTCCTGACAGTCCCAACATTAGCGTAGCCCCCTCAGATATTTTCCAGACATAGCTACACCCCTGGGAGGTAGCTTTAGCCTGGTGCATTTCCCTGGGGTGTGTTACTTCCTTTTCCCGAATGGACGGTCCTCAAATATGGTGGTGTGCTCTAGTACCTTGAAGCGTCTCATGTGCTGAATGGAATTATCAAGAATGATCTGTCAAAAACCAGAGGGTGTTTCACTGCCTAAACCCGGGGAACCCTTACGCAGGTGACCAGCACATGGCTATTGGCTTTGGATCCAGACCCTGGAGGTGGACAAGTCCGGGAGGATCACCTGGGTTGAGGGGTCATGGGGGAGTTCGGGAGGAACGCCCGATGGTGAGAAATGGTATCCCCCTTTTCCAAGTACCCCTGGCCCATCCTATTTTATAGGATATTCCAACTTCCCAGATCTGCCCCCTTTCCTACACAAACACTGAGCCAAGGAAGAGGAGGTCTGCGGCTAAAAGGAGTACCACCCATGCAATGCATTGGACATGTCTCACTAATAAGATCAGGCAGGGTCAGGCACTTGATCTTAATTACATTCACCTGGTCTCTCCCCACATGGTTAAAAGATGGAACACTGAGACACACTCTGGGCAAGGAGATGCACGAGAAGAAGCAGTTCTTCCATGGCGACGGCGAACCAGGTGGAAGAGAGGGACAGACCAAAGGATGGAACCGAGGTACGGAGAAGCCCTGGACACAAGGGTGAGAGATCGTTACCTCCGAAGGGCCTTGAAAGTTGGACAAAGAAGCCCAGCAAGAGAGAAGAGACAACCCTCTTTTGTGTGTCAAGGATACCAGTCTCCCTCCTGGGTGAATGGCAGAGTTGGGGAGGTGCAGCAGCAGTTGTGGTATCAGCCTTGACTTTAGGGTCAAAGCCGCGAAAGACGAAAATGAATTAACACGGCTGGTGAGTTGATGAAAGCAATGAAAGTCTGGTCTGTGTTATATGAAACTTGATGGCAACAGTATCTGACAAATGAAGGTTGCCCGTGCGCTGATAAAACGCAAGAGAAAGCAAAGCATTGTAAAGAACTGTAAATTAAAGATACAAAGTAACAGAGTGGTCCAGCGAAAGGAGCGCCCAATCGAATGTCTCTGTGAAATGTCTGATGCCGTAGAAGTGGCAGGAAGAGAAAGAAACTAAGATACAAGATTTGAACTGCCGTTCAGTTTGATCCCGGCAGTGGAAAACCTGGATGGGAGAGATGTCTTTGTACTGTTAGGTTTGTTCCCGGCTGGTCTGTACCACGCTCTGTTGCTGTTTTGTTGGCAGGCTATTTGAGGTAAGTCTGCCTGATATTATAGCTGGTTGCTTTGGGCATGGATTACATCGATTCAACCCCGGACAACATTGCTACTTCTCAATCCCACATTCTTTCTGAGGAAAGTATGGGCAAATTAGGATCTCCCAATTTAGGTATAGGTGAGGATACAAAGTACACAGTCAGTAAATCACAACAATTGAATATGTTATTGCTTAACACAAGATCGTTGGTTAAACATGCTTTAGAGGTGGCAGATTATATTGTGGAGCATGATGTGCATATATGTGCAAACACGGAAACGTGGCTGCATGAGGGAGCCGGCCCCTCTAGTACTTTGCCCACGCCCAGCAACTATATTTTGTGATGTAGAAACAGAGTGAGCCAAACTGGGGTGGCATAGCTTTCATTCACAAAGCACACTTAGAAATCTGGGAAATGGATATTAGAAGACCAGAGGTGTGTGATAGTTTATTAATAAAAGTACAGACAGACGCTACGACAACAGTCAACATTATGTTAACGTATAGGCCCCTGTCCTCTATGAAGGACTTTACATCTCAAATGGTTTATTTGATGCTGCCACTGCTCAAACACTCCTCTAGATTCATGCTTATGGGAGATCTGAATCAATGGGAAGGCAACAGAAATGATGAACAAGCCATAGAATTGGGGAGCCTGCTGACAAATATGGGCTTTACCCATTCCATTGAAGAAGCGACCCATATAAAAGGCAGTATCCTGGGATGGATTGCAACATACCATGTTGCTCTGAGTAAACCCAGGATTTAGCATTGTCCATGGTCTGACCACTTCTTTATTCATTTCACTATATTGTGCCCAAATAAAATTAAACCTTTAGTAGTGGCCAGACCCTGGGTCATCCTAAGAAATATCAGGAAGGTGAATTCAGATAGTATGCAGGAATGGATTTTGCCCCTGATTAATGATCTTCCCAACATGCACTCCTCAAAATAACTAGTTAAATCTTTTCAAGAGATTTTGAAGAACGCTATGAACTCTTTAACCCCTATTAAAACCAAATGGATGGTGGCTAAGAAATCTCATACCCGGTCCTCGGCCGAGCTGAGAACTCTTAGGACATGTAAGAGGAAAAGCTTTTATGAATGGAAACAATCCCAAGGAGAGGATGATCAATTGACACATAGCAGGGAGGAAAAAAAAATACAAATTAGCTGTGATTCAGGCACCAAAAGAATTCCTTTGAAACTAGAATTGAGAAATACCAATATGACTCCAAAGAACTGTTTACAATTCTAAAAGAATCGGAAAAACCTATGGACAATATATGTGAAAGACAAAGCCTGGTGCACCCTAATACCGGATGCCATGTTTAAAAAACTAGAGGGTATAAAAGGTAAGATACAGAAGGATAAGTCAGCGACCAATAAGACTGAAGTGCAGCCTGGAGACAGTAATACGGTCACCATAGTGGATCCTCAAAAACAGGCAATCCCCATCTTTAAGTTTAGAACAATAACAAAAGGTGAACCTAGTACCCATTTCTCAGTATACGTTGTGCAGTCATGTACATAGTCATCCTTTTCTTCTGGTTCTGCTATGAATGTTACTGGGTTTACTATTCTGCATCTAACAATTTTGATCGCAGGTTTCGAAATAATTGCCTTGTACCCAGATGCTCTTTGTGTCGTCAATATACTTTTGGGTTTCTCTAGAATAGGAAATAGTGCAAGGTTGACAAATAATGTCACTGAATACCCCATTGTAATATTTGAAGCTTTTTCAATAGCAAATGTAGCAGCACCTAACGCTTGTTCGCAAGGCTAATGCCCTTTTATTACTTGATCTAAAATCCCACTATTATAAGCCAATCACTTGTGTGCATGTCCTAATGTCGTTTTCTGTGTAAGGACTGCTGTGATAACTTCTCAATTTCAATGGGATAATGGTTATCTGCTCTTGAGTATTGTGCAAAGCTTTTCTTTTTTTCTAATGTGGCTTTGTCAGAAGTGGCTGAGGCAGACGAGTGATTGAACGTCTGTGCAATTCAATGCAGCGTTGTTGGGTCTGCTCCTCTAGCATACTTCACAGTGCAGGAGATGGAGGTGTACACCATGAGAGCTGGAGAGTGGGGAATGGAGATGCGAGCTGTACCCAGTTTCTTGAGAGAGCAGTGTGTGCAGTGGCCAGTGGCAGTGCAGTCTCCCTACTGCCGAGACTGTCAAAATGACCAATTTCGCTGCAGCGGCAAAAACACCTCCACAACGGAGAAGCAGTGATTAGACCTCATGGTAATAAACTACTGGCACAGTGTATACAGTGTTCAGCAAGGTATTCAGGCACTGTAGAAGCACAGCACTGGCTTCATAACAGTGGTGTGTTGGATGCAGTGTTTTTCCATTTCTACCCACATTTTATGAATGTGCTTGGGTGACTGAGGGGCAGCATAACGTTTCCCTTTGAGCCCATTTCACAGTGTCTTTGATCAAGTGTTTTTACTTTTTTAACCACTCTTCATAAATGTGTTTGGGTGACTGCAGGGTTACGTAACGCTTCCCTTTGAGTTAATTTCACGAAAAATAACCTTGTGATAAATACAGATCAGACGCAAGTCATGGTCTGTAGACCCAATACTAGAGCCAAGCAGAGGTTCTATAAGTGGAAGCTGCAAAATGTGGAACTTGCTAAGGTCTCACAATACAAGTATTTAGGTATTACTATAACTGCCTCCATGAATCATGATATAATCGAGCTAGAATTGAAATGTAAATTGCAGGCCTTAATTTCACAAGTCAAAATAATAACACGTATATTTGCAAAATTCTCACTCAAACATATCATTTTATTCTATCAGCACAAGGTGATTCCGACTCTAATATATGGTGTAGAAGCTAACATTCCCAAAGCTCGTCAGTGGTGGAATAAACTTGAATCCCGTTTCTGGAAACAAATTCTATGGCTTCCCAATTGCACTCCTCTTCCACTGATATGGTTTGAAAGGGTTGGTATCCCTTTATGCCCAACCGGTGCGGAAAATGTGTGCTTCCTTAAGAAAGTCCCTGTTGGGTCTTAGTATTCCAAATATTTTGGGAGCAACAGCACAGTACCTACTAACTGCGCATCATATGTTCCCTAAAACCTGGTTTACGTTCACCACAAATGCATTGGCCGACTCATGGGTTGATTTAGATTTACTTATACAAAATCCAGCTCAAGCTAAAATAAAAATCTATCAGCATGATTGGATCATGAATCGCAGCTGCTGTTTGTCATATAAAGACTTTAACACCTTATTGTTTGGCCATAAAAAATATTGAATAATGGCTGACTACTTGTTTAAGTGCCGGTCCCCATACAAGCGCACACAGTATCTATGGTTTAGATTAAATGTATGGCCAAATCAAGATGTGATGGCTAGAAGAAAGCAGATATCTCCTGATCAAAATGATTGTCGATTCTGTAAAAAACATAACAGACAGAGAAACACTTCAACATTGTATTGTAGTTTCACCTGAGCTAAAGGATAAACGAGAACTGTTTTTTAAGAATTTGATTGTTAAATACTACTCAATGGAGCCAGATGAAATATGGTATTGCATTTTTACTAGTACGAAATTAGCTGTCCGAGTTGCGATAGTTCAATATTTGGACTCCATATTTCCTAAATTGCCAAAGTAGCTTAACTAAGCTTTTAGTGGTCATATTACCTTTGAAGTAATTTTTAGACAAGTTCACGTATGGAATTATATGTTGATTTATTTGTAAATTGTATAATTGTAAATTATCGATTATAATTTTGTATGTTGTTTGTTTGTGCATTTATATTGCGCTACGAACCCTCAGGTATCTGAGCGCTGCTTATTTCCCACGGTGTGGGGTGCTCATTTATCAACCTCGGAAGGATGAAAGGCTGAGTTTGGCCCTGCCGGGATTCGAACCTGCTTCATGCAGGCTCTGCATGGATGTCAAAGCGAGCACTCTGCTCTGCACGGATATCAAAGCCAGTGCTCTGCTTGCTGTGCTGTCTAACTGGCTTGTTTGTTGTATATTTGAAAGGTCGATTTTATCAACCAACCAAATGAAACATTTTTTTAAAAAGAAGTGGTCGATTACTTGGCGCTTTCAGGTGTCAGGCCGACAATGCGCAGCAATACACAGTTAATTGCGCGCAGAATTTATTGCATGTCATGGTCTTATTATTGAAAGTGATTGGCATGCTTGGAGACCAATGAAACACATTGCCCATGTGCATGTTCTAGGACTCCCTAATAGATTAAATAAGTCAAAAAGAAGCCGACCTAGCTGGAGCTTTGGAAAGAATATCAGATAATTTATTTTTTCTTTACTTCCTCTCTTCTCTCTCCTTTCCCTTAGATAGTGGGTGAAATTACATCGTAGGTGGTCTGAATGAGGGTGGGTTTAGGGTTCATACATTGTTTAAACTTTAGTGGGTTTTAGTTATGTATGTTTAAGTGATTGTGTGTTTACTTGTTGGATGAAAATTTTGAATAAATTGGTTAAAAAGCAAAAAATAAACAGAGTCGACGAAACAACTACAGCAAAGCATGTATTATAAAACCATATCTTATCGTTATCCAACTCTTTTAATAATCTCTCTCTCTCTCTCTCTCTCTCTCTCTCTCTCTCTCTCTGTACCGGAAGCCGGCACTTCTCTCTCTCTCTCTCTCTCTCTCTCTCTCTCTGTACCGGAAGCCGGCACTGTCAATGTCAGACCTGCGTGTGGCCGAGTGAGGCGGCACGTGGGTGGTGCGCGCTCTGCGCCCTCACATGTCACCACCGCCACCGGGTACCGCCAGCACTTCGTCATCACCGCTGAGCCCTGACTCATGGCGCGCCTCACATCTGCTTCCATCACCAGGGTGTCCGCCCCCACGCTGGCCTTTTCTCTATAGGTCCCTGCTGCTGCCTCCGGGGCCTGCTTTATGCGGAGACTTCAGCCTGAGAAATGACTCATCCAGGGTTTCTGAACTTGACTGTCTCTTCCTGGGGAGGGGGGGGGGGTGATCATTTCAATGGCAAACAGCGTGTTGCTCGCGGTGATGCAGGTGAACGCGGGGGCCTGCTCTGTAAACATGTTGATAATTAGCTGGATTCCGTGTGGAGGCCTCTTATTGGTTTCAAGTGTCTCTATTGTCTTTCAGCATTTACAATACGGCGTTGAAGTGCTGTATTTTGTAACCTTTCAATGTATTAGAGACTGAGCGTTGTACTTTTTTACAATACGTATAACGACATATAACCATGGCAGCAAATGTGCGCTCGCACCTAGCAAATGGCGAGTGGTATTTGACTCTTGGCGAGTAAGAACTTGTGCGCCGTGTGCTTGTGGTGAAATCTGCGGGGAGAAGTGGCCTTTAACGGTTTGTGCGCACTGTGGCCGGCGGGCGAGTTGCGCGTTATAGGACTATAAACAAATAAATAAAGATGACCTTTAAGGACACCATTTTTGGTAGTAAAGTACAACTGGCACAAGTTTCCGCAGATGAGTATGCAAATGTCCACTTGAAAGCGGTATTCTCAAACCTCCCGAGTGCTACCACACGGAGAGTCCACCTGCCAGAAATAAGACCGAGTGCTGTCACACAGTGGCGTCGCTAAATCAATGCTGCCGCACATCAATGTAGAGCTGTTAAGTCCCCCTGCAGCCAAGAGCAGCACCTCCAATCACAATGTAGCACACAAAACCACTAGTGATGGGTCATTAGTGACTTCATGGTTTTGTGCCTGCATTTTCATGGGAGGGGAGGCGCAGTGGGGTGTGGTAGTTGGTGTGCACAAAAGATTCTCTGCAGGAGTGCTTCTGACATCACACATTGCCCTTTTATTGGCGCCCCCCTACCTTTGTCTGTGGCCCCCCTACTTTTGTTGGTGGCCCCCTCTGTGTCTGCCTAAATTTGATTCCTGGCGACGCCACTTATGTCACATCCACCAAAAAAGCAAACGCATGTAACTTGCCGGCAAATCAGTCACCGGTTTCGCATGCAGATATTTCTCTGATAAGGCATAAAGGCGGAAGGAAAGTTTACACTGCCCTCTCTCCCGTGTTCTTCACAACTGACCAACAAACCAATTATATTAAATTCCTATACTTGTGACACCGCAGCTGGTTAATTTAAGAATACCTGCGTGCTGGCTCCCCATCTCATCCCCTCCTATTTAAAAAATGTGGTGCGGATCCTAATGGAGTAAAAGGTGTTGAAGTGTTTTCATTCTCACATCAAAATTCTGAGGCAAGTGATTCATGGTTACAATAAACGTTCATGCTAAGGTGTATGTTTGTTAAAAATGAAATGAGCACTGTGGTCAGTATGCATTATGTACTTAATGAGTCAAGCAGGCTACCCTTTTATCAAAGCCATCCTTAAGTACCGAAAATGTAAAGCAGGCAAGATGCCTCATTGGTGCTATTTGTCCCTTTCCTATCATCATAGAGCTATTTGAATAAAGCATTATAGGAGTGCCCCAGGCTGTCCCCCTTTGGATGATAACCTTCTATCAGAAAGTGAATTAAGTGGTTATTTTAGGGTTCTATGTGATATTTCCGCATATTAAAGACTCAACACAAAAAAAGTCTGATTTATTTCAGTCGTTTTTATGTGACCCTCAATATGCCGAAATATCACTTTGCATGATCCCCAAACCAGTCCCTCTTCCCCCTAACCCCACCCCCTTCCCTCCCTCACGGGCAAGTGTTTCTGTCATTCGGGGGGTTTCACCGCTGAGCCCCACTTCCCTCACTTTCGGCACTCCTTTCTACACCAAAAGCCTTTCTCCTGTCCCACCTACAACCACACACACTTACAGGCATTCTAACATGCACACATGTCCAGTTATGCGCTCCCCTCCTCCCTCCCTCCTCCCTGCCCCCTCCCCAGATCTTACACTCGGACACAGACACACACACACACACACACACACACACACAGCACTCACAAAAACAACACACTTACCTGGTCCCCATCGACTTCCCTCTTCCGCCTCCGCCGTTCCTGTCAGCCCCTGCAGGTACTCGTGTGCGTCACAGGGACTGACAGTTCGATTTAGAAAGACTGCTTGGAGCGGTCTCCGAGTGATCTTGCTAAATCGGTTTTAGAAGAAATTGATTTTTCAAAATCGATTTCTTCCCTTAGTACTTATTTTAGGCATATTCATATGCTTTACACCAGTGGTCTTCAAACTTTTTTGGCCTGGGCCCCCCTGAGCAAAATTTGGGCAGGGGGGCCCAGGCCAAATTTGCAAAATGGGCAGCATGGATAGCGCACAGTCACCTGCTCCCATCATAGTCGCTGGGCTCCCTCATCCCACTCCTACCCAGTCCCTGGGCTCTCCCCACCCCATCACACACCCTGGGCTCTCCCCACCCTGCTCCCACCACTATCCCATGGTTCCTGCCCATCCTGCTCCCACCACAGTTCCTGGGCTCCCCCCTCCCATTCCCAACACAGTCCGAGGGCCAGTGGCGGCTGGTGAATTTTTAAAGTGGAGGGGTGTAACTATTTCCCCCAAAAATGCCATAGTGACCGAGTGCAGCGAGGGAGCCTGAACCAATCAAGGGGGGCGGGGGGGTATCTCCCCGTGAATTTATTTTACAAATAATGGGTTAAAATGTTGCATTGAAGTGCATACTTAAAATAAAAAATGGGTAAATAGCCAAATAGTTTGCAATTGGTGCCGGGGGGCCAAGGGGGCAGGCATGACATTTTTTATTGGACATCTATGATAGATGTCCAGTAAAAAGATACCATCCCTGTCCCCTGGGCCCCACTGGGCCTAACACAATCAACATGATTATGTGTGTATGCAAGGTGCTGGGACGCCAAGGTGGAAAGCATGGCATTTTTGGCTGGACATCTATGGTAGATATCCGGTAAACAAAATACCATCCCTGTCCCCTGGGCTCCACAGCGCCTCAGAAGGAGAGCTGATTCTGGCAGGTGGGTAGGGAAGTTGTGCGACAAAAGCATTTAGCCATTTTTAAAATGCCTTTGTTGTACAACCCTCCTTCCCACCTCTATCCACCACTTGCCAAAATCAGCTCAACTGACCTAAACAAACTAACACACACACACACACACACACACACACACACACATTCATACAACATTCACTCTATCATTCACACGAGCATCCATCACCATACACTCACTCATAACACAAGCATACACGCATCCATACACATGTTTAAAAAAAAATGAACATAAACGTACCTTCTGCATTGGCCTGCGTGTGGGTGCTGAAACGCCCTGCTCCAGGCTGCTCTGTCCGTATGTGCGAGGAGGCGCAGGAGCTCCCCCTCGGACATACAGATATGCAGTGCCCCAGCCAGCATTTCCAATGAGCTATGCAATGCTGGTGAAGCAAAACGCCCCAGCCTTCCATGGGTCAGTGAGCATGTGCGGCTGGGGAACTGAACTGTCAAAGGGAAATAGTTCAGCCAGCCCAGGAGCACTCCCTCAGCTCGAAAAAGCAGCTGAGGGAGTGCTCACTGTTTCACTGGGCTTGCTCCTTAGCTCCTCCATAAAGGGTGAGGGGGCCACTGGGTGGGCGCCCCCTCGTCATTATGGATGAGCCGCCAGGCTTGGACTGGCCTGTAGGGCAATAGGGCAATGCCTGTACCAAAAATGCAAAATGCTAGTGTAGGCCTGTCAAAATGGGCCACCTTTTTGGGCAATGTGGGCCAGTTTGCTGAGTTACTTTACTATGCAGTAAGTAATTTTGACAATTGTTGCTGAATAAATATTCTTTAAAAATCACAATTTACTTACATTTTAAACCAAAGCACCCCCTTGGGTACTATTGAAACAGTCTGTGACTAAAGGAATGAATATCCATTTACAACTGCGGGCCACTTTTTCATTGGTGCCTGAGATAGTTTCATGCTTCAGCCCGACTATGTGAGCTGCCCCAGCCCATTTCTTCCAAACAACCCCCCATGGATGCACAGTTTGAATACTGCTGCTTTACACAGTAAAACAGGTGTAACGTTTGTATGATAACTGCAATATATATAGGAAGTGATTATTAAAAATGAAAAATGCAACATTTTAAAAAGAGCCAGTTTGCAATATTAGTGCAATTAAATAATGTCTTTATTTAAATAGATTTTTTTGATGCGAATACACACCATTTTATTTCTCATAATGTCCTTTTTTAAAGAGTTGCACACATATCAAAGCGATGGGCTGCTCCTTCTGTGAGCACAAAGGCAAAGTTTAATTTTGCAAAAACACAGAAAAGGAACAAAAAGTGGAACATTACAAACACATGTGTGGAGCCTGCAGCCTGATGCGCTGCACCCTTGCAGGAGATCAATCACGCATGTTACGTGTCCCACTAACCTCCCCCATACAGACAGCACGCCCTCAGTGTGCTTTGTGTGCTGGCAACATTCCCGCAGTACACAAGCGATGACAAGGTATATCACCAAATAGCAGGTGAGTCCACTCCTCTGATGCTGCAGAGGCCATTTTACTTTTAACCATAAAAAACACAGCACCCCTTCCCCCTCCTTTCAGCCTCTGCGTGTGGTTTCTGCGGTCACGCTCTTGTCAGCAAATGCTGGCAGCAAAAGTGCACCTGACTGCGTGACTGCCGCAGACACAGAGAGAAAGAGACAAACAGTCTCATTTTAAATGGGGCAGAGTGGTAGATCAGGGCGTAAAAGCAATGTGGGATGCTTGATCCTGGACTGAACTCTTCATTTCAATTTGATGCACCAGAGGGGAATGGAGCACAGATGAGATCTCAATCAAGCCGCACCCTGCCACCAATGCCACTGCCTGAGTGATCAGCAAGACTCGGCAAACACTTGCTTCCCATTAACCCCCCATTTCCCTTCCCTGACCCTGAAAGTGTGCTCATCGCTTTGAAAGTAATTTGCACGCCTATGTTCGCCATTTCTCTGAACCAAAACATGTGTCAGCACAAATGCCACCTTCCTTCACATCTTCACGCACGCGCCCTGCCACTCATGCCATCTGAGTGAGCAGCCAGGGTCCCCATGCAATGTGTGCAGCTTTTCCACTCATGCCATCTGAGTGAGCAGCCAGGGTCCCCATGCAATGTGTGCAGCTTTCCCCAAAGAGTCTCCCCTTTTCTCATACCTTACAAATGAATGGCTGATCTCGTTTCAGCTACTGCGCTGGGATATGTTGTGTGGCCAGGACTGCAGCACTGCAGTGCAAATTCCTCCGTTGCCATCTCAGGGTGTGGTGTGTTTCATCACACACACACACACAATAGTTCATCCACTTATGCCACTTCCTGAGTGCTCAGCAAGGCCCTCAAAAAAGAATTTCCCAGCATGCCTGTCAGGTCGTTAGTGAGGGCTTTGCAGCCCGCCCACATCGTTGTGTGGGCAGACCGCCGTTGCAGTCTTAGTTCCCCGGACAAGGGGAAGTGACGTTGGGCTAGGGAGGGGGCGGGGGAAAACGTGGGGGCAGTTCCTGTACGTGCGAGGAATAAAGAGGTCGCATTGTATCCCGGCTCCCGTGTGACTTTGTTCAAGGCGGTTTACGGGACCCGCGTCAAAACCCTACATTTGGCGACGAAGGGTACACCGTACCCACTCGCGCACACAGGAGGCCCGCAGGCGAGCGGGTGCAGCGCGTCGGCGCACCTCCGCCCTGAAGGCCCGGAGTGCCACAGAGGTCCGCGGTCAAGCGGCGTGGCGCGTCGGCGCACCTCACGGACACAGGGACCCGCCGGATCTGCCGCAGGCACGGAGTGCCAATGAGGGAAGCGGCCCCTCACAAACACCGCGGGGGAGCGGGCGTGATCGTGCTCTGTGAGGCGAACGCGGGCCCGCTGGCAGGTGCGGGCGTTGGTCCCACCCCCACCCTCTCACATCAACCTGCAATCGGCGGGAGGCCCCAAGAAGTGCCAGGGACCCGGGGGACAGCTCAAAAGGACACGCAACAGCCCGTGAAGAGGCTGCACACCACCAACTCGTGCTGAGGGCTACTGCACAGCACGGCTGAAGGCTGCACAGGAGTGCCTGGTGTCCACCACAGCTACAGCGGACATGTCGGCCCCAGCGAGCCCCGTAGCCTCCTCATCGGACGGATCTGGAGCCGTGGCTGATGGCCCCCAACAGGCACCAACGTCAGGTACCGCCGCTCACAACTTACCATTACCGGGCCCTTTTGATGTTAGAGACACATCCAACCTAGGACCCAGATGAGTCATATGGCTCAGGGATTTTAAATTTTACACGGGGGCAATCGGTTTGACCGATGACGCGATCCTGAAAAACACACTATTCATGACAGTAGGCCCCGCTGTCAGGGACATCGCAGGCGAACTGATGAATGTAGACACGGTCACCTATGGAGATCTACATGGGAAGCTATCAGAATACTTCATGCCACATACAAACATTGACTACGAGCGCCATGTCTTTCATACTACTAGACAGGAAAAAGGAGAGTCCCTTGATAACTTTGTGATGCGCCTACGCATCAAGCTAAAGTACTGTGAATTCCATAGATACTCTAATGACGAGGCGCTAAGATCCCAAGTCATAGCCGGCTGCATCTCGCAGCCTTTCAGGAAGCAGCTGCTACAAAAACAAAGGTCCCTCGAGGAAATCCTCGCACTTGCCAGGATGGAAGCCGCAGTTGAGTCGCAGCTCGACAGCCTAGGCAAGGTCACCATTCAACACCCGACACTGAATGCAGATGCCATCAACAGACTGCATACCGCGCCCTCACCGGGAGGGAAAGGAACAGACGCCACGTGCTACAGATGCGGGTTCGAGTATCGGCACGTGGGTGACTGCCCAGCAGTAGGACAAAAGTGCGCCGCCTGTGGCGGAATGGACCACTACAGAGCTGTCTGCAAGAATCCGCCGGGACAGGGACCCAGCAGACCGAGACAACAGGAGAGAAGGAGAAGCTCGCGACACAGCCCACCAGCAAGCAGAGGAGAAGAAGACCAGGCGGGACCCCGGAGAGAAGAAAAATCTCGAAGGAGCTCCTACGCCCGAGACGACAGAAGGCCATCTGACGGATCAAGGCGAGCGCAAAGAAGACGGTTCGTCTGGTACATTGAGATGAGATCCCCGTCAGGCAGTGAATCCCAGTCGTCAGAGGACGATCAACGGAAAAAAGGGTACATGTGGGCACTCAACAACGCCACAGCCACCCAACACAGTCCGACGCTCCTGTTACAAGTCAACAACACACCTTTGGAATTCCTCATAGACAGAGGGGCGACAGTTAACATAATAAGTGAACAGGCGTACAGCTCACTCACCAACCCCCCAAAGATCCGAAAGGCGTCAGTGGACATATACCCCTATGGAGCCACAACCCCGCTCCCATGCAAAGGAACAATATCAGCATGGTGCGTGCACAAATCGCACGCGGCAAAGATCACGCTACACAACCTGAAGACGGAAGCCAACAGCGGGTGCATCCTCAGCTTTAAGACAGCCGTCGAGATGGGTCTGTTGCACATCCTGTACCAGCTTATGGCCCATAAATATTTCGTCAGACCGGACGCCATTGAGCAGACATTCCCCAAGCTGTTTAGAGGCCTAGGAAAACGAAAACATCGAAAGGTACAGCTGCACATAAACCCGAGGATACCGCCCGTCGTCCAGCACTACAGGGGCATTCCGATAAACATACAACACCAGGTCGAAGAGGAGCTAGACAAGCTAATCAAGCTCAACGTCATTGAACCAGTCTCAGGGCCCACCCCATGGGTGTCCCCCATCGTTCCCGTCCCCAAGAAGTCACCGGACGGATCGATACGCCTGTGTGTTGACATGAGGAGAGCCAATGTGGCCATTGAGAGGGAAAGGCACCAGGCGCCCAGGATCACCGACATGATACACCTCCTCCACGGGGCTCAGGTTTTCTCGAAATTGGACCTCACGAAAGGCTATCATCAAATTGAGATTGCTCCCGAATCCAGGTACATCACGACATTCGTCACACACCTGGGTCTATTTCAATATAAAAGGCTTAGCTTCGGGATATCCTCCGCAGCCGAAATCTTCCAAGAGGAAATACACAGAGTCATCAGACACGTGCCCAACTGCCTGAATTACTCGGATGACGTCCTCGTATTTGGAAAGACTAAAGAAGAGCACGACACAGCTCTCCACAGAGTGTGCGCTGCACTGCAAGAGGCCGGGCTAACACTCAACAAGGCCAAATGCGAGTTCGGGAAAGGCTGACTACGGTTCTTCGGCCACATATTCTCTGACAAAGGGATGCGACCAGACCCGGAGAAAGTTGCGGCACTCAACTAAGCCGCACCCCCAACGAACACGACGGAGCTTCGCTCCTTCCTGGGACTGGCCAGCTATTGCTCCAGATACTTAAAGGACTACGCAACTATCAGCAACCGGTTGCGCCTCTTAACGTGCAAAGATCAACCCTACACATGGTCCACAGACTGCCAAAAAGCGTTTGAGGCGATACGAGATGCCATTTCAAAGGCAGAGGACATGGCGTACTATGACGCCAAAAGGCACACCGAAGTAATAGTGGACGCCAGCCCCGTCGGTCTGGGCGCCATATTAACACAAATTGACCCACTGGAACCCGCAAATATATACATTGTCGCATACGCCAGCAGGAGCCTAACCCCGACAGAACAAGCCTATTCCCAGGCTGAAAAGGAGAGCCTAGCGGTAGTATGGGCATGCGAGTACTTTCACCTGTTCGTGTATGGCAAGGAGTTCACCATCATCACAGACCACCAGGCACTGCTCACAATCTACGGAGACCCCAAGTCAAGGATGCCGCCCAGAATAGCCAGATGGGGCCTACGACTGCAGGATTACAAGTTCATCATCAAGCACCGGCCTGGAAAAGAAGACAATCCAGCGGACTATCTGTCGCGTCACCCGACTGGCCCCGCCAACTCCCAACCATCCATCGCCGATGAATATCTCAATTATGTGGTTCACCACCTACAACCGTTACCAGTGGGGTGGGCAGACATCATTGCACACTCAGAACAAGACCCGGCTCTACGAATTGTGCGACACTGCATACAGGAAGACAGAAGGGCACACATGCGTCAACAGGCACAGCATGAATCGGAAGAGATCCAAGAGGACATCAAACTAATAGACCATGTCCGGGACGAACTCTCCATTGTCGACGATCACGTAATATTAAAAGGGTGCAAAGTACTCCTCCCAAAGTCGCTGTGCACCAGAACAATCCAGGTAGCACACGAAAGCCACCGTGGAGTGGTTGCCACCAAGAGACTACTAAGGGAAAAAGTGTGGTTCCCCAAGCTGGACATGATGGTGGAGGATATCATAGGACAATGCACGACGTGTGCACAGGTAGCACCGCCTCCGCACCCAAACCCACTCCACATGTCGCTGCTACCGAAACACGTATGGGAGGAACTGGCGGTGGACTTCTTTGGACCTCTCAGAAATGGCACTTATGTGTTAGTACTAATAGATGAACACTCCAGATTCCCGGACGCACAAATTGTAGACAGCACGGCAGCCTCCAGTGTCATCCCGGTACTGGACCGCATGTTGTCCACATATGGAATACCCAGGATCATAAAATCCGACAACGGAGCGCCGTTCATGAGCACAGACTTCGAGAACTTCGCAAGGTATATGGGCTTCCACCATCGGAAGATAACTCCGAGATGGCCACAGGCCAACGGGATGGTCGAGAGGTTCATGGCCAACATCAAAAGAACCCTGCAAATAGCGACCATCCTCCATAAACCATTCGAACAAGCGCTCTATAAGTTCCTCAGGGACTATCGTCACACCCCCCATAGCACGACGGGCATATGCCCAGCCGACTTGATGTTCCGCAGACCAGTACAGACACGATTGCCGGAAGACACTCATGCAGCAGAGGCCACGCCCCTGGAACAAGAGGCCAGAAACAGGGACGACACAGCTAAAGCCAAGATGAAGGACAAGGCAGATCATAAAAGAAAGGCACAGGAGTCGAACGTGGAACTGGAAAACCAAGTGTGGTTGCGGCAACCCAAGCAACGCAAGGAGGATGCCACGTTTGCACAGGAACCGCTGACGGTCACGCACAAGAAAGGGATGATGATTACGGCCCAGAGAACCGACCAGTCCTCCGTCACTAGAAATGCGTCGTACTTCAAACCCAAGAGGTATTACATGGAGGAAGCACCGGACCGAGAAGCAGACAGTGAGGATGACCACTCTCTGGACAGCTATTACGTGGATGAGAGCGAGACCTCAGAAGGTGAGGACATCTCATCACCCCAGGGCCTGGCTGAGCAAACGCCTGGCCACAGTGGTCGACCCCAGAGAAGCCGCTTCAAACCTCACAGACTCATAGAAAAAATGGAGTAAGGAGGAGAGTGCAACTTGGTTGCTAAAAAAGGGGGAGATGTCAGGTCGTTAGTGAGGGCTTTGCAGCCCGCCCACATCGTTGTGTGGGCAGACCGCCGTTGCGGTCTTAGTTCCCCGGACAAGGGGAAGTGACGTTGGGCTAGGGAGGGGGTGGGGGAAAACGTGGTGGCAGTTCCTGTACGTGCGAGGAATAAAGAGGTCGCATTGTATCCCGGCTCCCGTGTGACTTTGTTCAAGGCGGTTTACGGGACCCGCGTCAAAACCCTACAATGCCCCAAACACTTTTGCTTCTTCTTTAAAATGTGCTAATAAGGAAAGAAATGCACATGCTTGTGTCAGCTATTACTTTGAAACAAGTTGTGAATGTACGCTCAGTCAACCCACCCGAGTTCAAATTCCTCCACCATCAAGGTATGTGGTGTGTTGCGTCTCACACACCAATTCAACATCCCATTAATGACACTGCCTAAAGGATCAGCAAGTCCCTACAAACAATTTATTCCCAGCACAC
Organism: Ambystoma mexicanum; assembly: GCF_040938575.1. Classification (NCBI taxonomy): domain Eukaryota; kingdom Metazoa; phylum Chordata; class Amphibia; order Caudata; family Ambystomatidae; genus Ambystoma; species Ambystoma mexicanum. Next base: position 104,856,438 of record NC_090938.1, on the reverse strand, counting down.
GCCAAATACTTTTCTGCTTCCCTCCATCTGTGCTAGTAATTTTAAAACAAATTCACGTGATTGTGTCTGTAATTGCGCTTAACTAAGTCGTGAGTGAGTATGCGCTCAATCATCCGCCCCTACACAAATTTCTCCTTCGTCCAGGCAGGAAGGGGGTTGAATCACACACAATTGTCCTGCCACTATTGCCACTACCTGTGTGTTAAACAAGACCCTGCAAGCGAGGTTTATCAGCATCTCCTGAACACTTTCCTCCAACCAATCACTGATGGGCTAGGCGATCAGGTGACAAGAGCGTGTGTCATTCCTTATGGTTTTTGGCTTCACTTTCTGTCTCGAACTTGACTGCCAGCGGCCATCTTGGATTGACCACTGATATCAATTCCAGTGGCCATCTTGGATCTGTGATATCCCTTTCTGTGGCCATCTTGGATCCTTGACATTACTTCCTGTGGCCATTTTGGACCAAACCCATCTCCAGCCGAAAGCCACCAGAGGCTCCTCTGACAACACCAATCAGGAAGAAATCACCTCATGCCAGCAGAAACAGAGACAATATCAGAGAGACCAACCACTGATTGACTAGGCATTAAGATGACAAGGGTGTGTATCATTCCTTCTGAACTTCCTAGGGGCTTCCAGCCAGGGGTGTCCCAGTTAAGGGCGGAACAGTGAAGAGTGAAGACCAGCCCTTGACCAGCCCCTTTGCCTCTTAGCCTAGGAGCCTTTGCTTTTGACTTTCCCCCTGTTCCAGCTGTGAGTACCCGAAGCTTCTGAATTACTGTGCTACTAACCTATAATGCATGAACTCCTACTCCTCCAGCTGCTCCACCTACTCACCTCTCCCTACGCTTTCTCCAATCATGCTACAACATCCTTTTGCTATCCCTATTGCAAAACTGACAACTTGAAACTCCCACTACCCTATTTCTCTTACACGTCCTTCCAACAAACAAAGCCGACGAGCTAACCATATCTCCTCTAACACCTACCCACTGTGCTTCTCTTCCTCTGAGACTCAACTTCTCTACTCTTTCTTACCTCATAAACTGTACATTGCAGTCTGGAATGCTCAGCCTGTATGCATCAAAACCTCCTTTATCACTGACGACTTTCATTCCTGCTCTCCTCCCCTAGACCTTCTTGCTATCACTGAAACCTGGAATCTCCATCTGCCACTGGCACTCTGGCACAACTCCAAACTATCCTTTGTTCACTCTCCTCGACTGACTGGCAAAGGTGGAGGCGTCGGACACCTACTGTCTTCCCGCCTCAATGCCTCACAAATCTCCACTGCCACGTCCTCTCCTACCTCTTTTGAATTCACCATCTCTTCTATTGCTCTGACTCACTCTGACACCATCTCCATCTATCGCCCTCCTGGTCCCACAGGACCATTCGTTGATGATTATTAGGCAATTCCTGGATTCTTTTTCCACTAAACATCACCTCATTCTCTTCGGTGACTTTAAACTTCCCTCTCCAACCACTTCTCAGAAATTGGAACTTCAGTCTTTTCTTAGTGACCACTCTATCCACTCTATCGATAACCTACCGGCCCACACAGGGCGTGACTCTTCGGATCTCTTTTTAATCTCCACCTCTCTTGCAGCCACTAATACTACTGTCACACCATCCATATCTGATCACTCAATTGTTTCCACCACCATCTCCTTTCCACCATCTGACCTTTCCTCACCACTTGCTTCACCTATTACTGAAAGGGAATGTAATCCTTCTGTCATCTCCCCCTTTCTCTGCAACCCACAGTTCTTACTCTCCCTCTTCACACCTGATCCTCTCCCACCAACACTGCCTTCTCTAGCTTCTGATCCCTACTATACGACTCTCCCTTCCCACTGCTTACTTTCACCCCTAAGTCTCAGCATCCTCAACCATGGCCCACCCCATCCATACACACTCTCCGCAAACATGTATCAGCTGCTGCGCAAATGGAGGCGCACCCACTCGCATGAGGACCTGCAACTCTAACTCTCTGCCCTGAACTCTCTCAGGTCCACTCTTGATAGAGCTGAAAGGGAATTCTACCTACCCCTCATTGACTCTCACTCCAACCATTCTCGCCGGCTACAGGGCACCCCACATTCACTCCTCATTCCTCCTACGTCTTTGACTATCAGCTCTGCTCTCACAGCGAATAACCTAGCTGTATACTTTGCTGGAAAAATTACCAAAATTAGAGACTCTCTCCCCTCACCTTACTCATACTCCCTCCTTCCTCTTACATTTTACACTCTGTCTGCTCTACAATCATCCTCTGCCTCCATCTCCCACTGTAGTCACACTAATACTTACAAAGTGCTACCTCTATTGATGAAGGCTAACCCCTCTTGGTCCCCATCATACCCTCTTGGTCCTCAGATAGTCCAGCCTATTGCCCCTATAGTTGCCTCTTATCTCACTGAACTCTGCAACCTGTCCTTCAACTCTGCTTGCCTTCCCTCTGTTTTCAGAACAGCAACGGTCATCCCTCTCCTAAAATATCAAGAGGCTGACCAGAACCTACCGGCTAACATTTGCACTGTCTCTCCTTCAGCACTACTCTAAAGTGCTCGAAAGAGTTGTGTCCAAGCATCTTATTAATTATTGAGACATCCACATCCTTTGAGGACCTCTACAAGCAGGTTCCCACTCCTGTAACTCCTCGGAAACTGCTCTCATGAATGCGTCCAACTGCATTGCCTCTGCTAAGCACTCCACCCTATGCTCCATCCTAATATTCCTTGACCTGTCTTCTGCTTTTGACACTGTCAATCTATCTGATCTCCTTAATACTCCCTTTCTTCTTGGGATTTGCGATCGAGCCCTTGCCTGGATTGAATCCTACCTTGCACCTCGCCAATGCACTGTCTCCTGGAGCAACAACACCTCTCAACTCACTCCTTTAACTGTTGGTGTACCACAAGGCTCTGTCTTGGGTCCACCCCTTTTTCCACTCTACACTTCTGCTCTTGGGGGACTAATCTCCTCATTGGGGTTCTCGTACCAACTCTTTGCAGACAACACTCTTGGGCATATAGCTCAGGGGCAACACGCTCTCCTTGGAAGCAAGACGACACGGAGCAACACAGGTTCAATCCCTGGGTCCGTGCTTAGCAACGTCTGGGTATTAAGCACGTTATAAATAACCAATTAGAATTACAACTCTCCTCTGATTTCTCTATCAAAATGTCAATCATTCTATCTGCCATTAAATATTGGATGGCTTTGCACTCTCTGATGCTAAACTCTACCAAAACAGAGGTGCTCTTCTTCCCAGACAAAAGCTTCCTCTCATCTCTTCCTCTGCCTATCCAGTTCCCACCTGACACTCTCCCCTACTCTACTTCAGCTAGAAACCTTGGCGTCATCTAGGACCCTTCTCACACCTTGTCTACTTTCATTTCCAAAACTGGAACAGCAGCTCGCCTTAACCTCCTAAATATTAGGAAAATCAGGCACCTCCTTCCTTTCAACACTGCCAAGCATCTCTCAACCACTCTTGTCTTCTCTAAACTGGACTGCTGTGTCAGCATCCTCTTTGGTCTCCCCAACTATGCTTTCTGTCCTCTGGACAAGATGGTTAACTTTGCGACCAGGAACCCGTGTGAACTCCCTCACTTCACACCTACTTCCTCATGCCGTCACACGGCTGGATGGCTGATGATGCAAAACCCGCCCAGATTAAAATGTCTTCTCCTGGTTCACAAATCTATCTATGGTAAGGCACCACTGTATCTATCCTCCTCTATTCAACTCTACAAGCCTTCTCGTAATCTCCGCTCTGCCTCCTTGAATACCTGTGTGGCTCCTCGCCCTCCCCCTGCTTCCTCTCGCTTCCGCTCTTTCTCTGTTGTTGCTCCACTTGCATGGAATTCTCTTCCTCCAGACATCCAAGAAACACTCCACATGCATTTGTTCAAAACCAAACTGAACCTCCTCACCTCTGAGTTACCCTCTTAACCTACCTCTCATCTGCCTGCTAGCTAACATTTTTCCCTCGCATCTAACCTGCCTCTGTCTCTCACTTCCTCCGCCTCGATTCTAGCACTTCACCTATCATGCTCACATCCTGAGCACAACTGGCCGTTCCGCCTACCTGCACTTATAAATGTCCAATGTTGGTTGTCCTTAATCTATGTATGTCCACTCATGTATTGTCCCCGGTGACTGCTCCATTAACTCCCCTCCACAACCTGGTCAGAATGTCTCTCAAACTCGCCCCATTGTTAGAAGCTCGCTGCTTCCCATCAAATCTGAATTTGTATCTATTGTACGTTCTTTTGTGATCAAAAGAGCATTATTCCGCCTGTTGATAAATAAATAAATACATCTTTACTGGATAGTGAATTCACATGCTCTTGCCAGCTAGTCCACTAAACCAAGTCGTGTTTGAGCACCCGCTCAATCAACCGCCCTAGCACAACTTCTTCCAGCCAGGCATGTCGAGCGATGTGTCAACGAACCCAGCCCCCCCATCTCTAATGCCACTGCGCCTGCGAACATCTTATCCCTACAGGTCTCAAACACTTTTCCCTTCCCTCAAAATGTGCTCATAATGAACGAAATTCATGCACTTGTGTCAGCTATTCCTCAAAACCATGTTGTGCGTGTCTGTGCTTTCACTGAAGCCGCCCCAGCATAAAGTCCTCCATAGTCTATGCAGGTGGTGTCTTGCGTCGCACACAAAACCACACTGTCACTAATGCTGCTGTTTGAGTGATAACCACACCCAAGGTCTCTCCAATCTGAATTTTCAAGGTGCATGGGGCCAATCGGGATCAACCAAAAGCCAACAAACCAAAGAGGGCCCCAAGCGACCATTCGGTTTAGTAATGCCGAGGCACAGGCTCTGTAGAACGGTTCATTTAATGCAAAAGCTGTACGTTTACACACACATTTTAAAAAAACAATGCAAAGAAAAAAGAATTGTTCATACAAGTTGTACACTGACAACCTCTAACCCTACACACATAAGCCATACTTCGGTCATGCCTAGGTAATCCTGCCTACATATAAACAAAAGCAAAATTAGAAGAATGACAGTGGCTATTCCTGTCTGATCGGGGCTCATGGCCAAGTAGGTGAACCAAAAATGTCTGCACCCGCGGTGAGTGAATCCACTCCTCGGGCATGTCAGTTCATAAACAGCTGAGATGTGTTTCAAAAGGTGGTTCACTTAATGAAGGCCAACTCGAGTTTCGGCTGAGAGGTCAATACATTTCCACAAAACCTCTGCCTTCATCAGGGCCAAAGAACATCACTTCTTCTAGGGGAGTCGAGCTATGTCAGGAGTAACATACCACCAAAAGGTGGTCACATTCTGCATATTTCCACATCACAGTACCTGTACCTGCAGACACCATTCTGCATGCTGTGCCCTCCAGTGAGTATCCATTCTCTAAAATGAGCTAAAAAACACACAGCGTGTGCCCGTGCCAACTACCAAGTGTGGACCACTGGGGCCCCCCAGAGGTGCTACCATGCCCAGCGACTGTGCCCCTCCACCTCAAGTGTCCAATTGTAGCTCAAGTGAGAGAGGGCCGATTTGTGCGTGAGCAACCTTTTATTCGGTGCTGTTCTTAGCAGGGTGCTACATCCCCTCACTCTCACATCCTAGTGTGTTTATGCACACTCAGGTCGGAGCGATGTAAGTCAAAGCCAACCTGTGAAAAGACACAGGCCTTATACAGCGTTTCCACTCTGTGGGCCATTACCCGCACAATGGGGCCACCTCGTACCTAAGAACAGGGCAGTTTGCAGAGGCCCTTCCTACTGCATGGGAGCAACCAATCAGGTTGCCTGGATCGCTGGCTAAATCTACTGAGCCACGCCCGTGTCCCGAACAAACTGACAGCTGCTTCCCCCGCCCTGCCATCTTCCCCTCACCCTCCGTTCCCTTCCCCTTCAATTTCCGGTCCCTCCCCACCCCTACTTACCTGATGCCTTCAGCAGCAGTGGAATCACTGCTGATGCCGCCCCATCTTCCTCCTGGCAACTATGGAAATGGAAGAGGGGCTTCGCTTGGAGTCCTGTCTTCCAGCTCTGTGGTGGCCATCTTTCATCTGTTTCGTGTATGAATGAACTGGACGCCGCGAGGCCCCGTTCATTCATACAAAACACATGGCTATCAGCATCCCCAGTTACCGGGTTGGCAATCCCTCTCAAATATCCCAGACAGAAAATCCACAACATGCTGACACGTTACATCTCTCAGTATTTTAAATTCAGTCCATCTTGAGAATGTGTCTACTAAAGCAAGGATAAATCTTCCTCGCCCCATTTCCATATCAACCTGTGCCAAAATATCAATTTCAACATCTTGTCACAATCCCTTGGGTGCTTGAACCTTCCTCATTGGCTGTGACACAGCCGACAAATTCTTTCCCGATTTGATACAATCGGCACAACCACCAACCATTTTCTCAATTTCTCGCTCCAAACCTGGCCACCAGAAACGGCTTTAATTATTTCTTTAGTTTTGTACACACCTATGTGTCCCTGATGTGCAGTTTTTACAAGTCTTTCCCTCAGACAATTGCGGAACAACCAATTTATCCTACGATACACCAGTCCATACTTCACAGACAATTCAAACCTTACTTCCCATAATGCTCTTTCCTCACCAGACAACAGTCTTTTTTCTGGCTGACAAAATTCACTATCCATTTCCACATCTCATCAGACTCCAATATTCGTGTCCATTCATCTTTTTGTGTGATTCCTTCTACAGTTGCAAAAGCCATATTTCCCATCTCAACAAATTTCTCTCTATCCTCTTCCTTACCTTCTTCTGTTCTTACTCTGGACACATGATCAGCCTGTACATTTTCTTTACCTGAAACAACTTCTATAACAAATTTGTAACATTGTAACCTAGTCACCCAACAGGCAACTCTCCTTGACACTTTATCAAGGCCCTTCGTTTCAAATGTGGCCTTCAACAGTTTATGGTCAGTTCTTAAAGTAAATTCTTGTCCCCACACAAAGTTTTTGAGTTTTTCTATGCCCCAATGACATGCCAGGGCTTCTTTCTCCAAAACAGAATAGTTGAGTTCCGCACCTTTGAACATGCGGGAGGCATGCAACACAATTACCTCATTTCCTTCTGCTGCCAATTGTGACATCACAACCCCTATGCCAGTATCACTGGCATCTACAGCGAGAATGGTTCTCCTTCTAGTGTCATACATGCCTAATGGCTTTGCCATGTCAATCTTTTGTTTAATACCATTGAACTCTCGCTCACATTCCTCGCTCCACATAAACTCTGCTCCCTTCTTCAAAATGGCCCTGAAAGTGGTTACGCTATCAGCATAATTCTCCACAAATCTATGGTAAAACTCAATCGTTCCCAGGAACGACCTCAATTCCGCCTTATTTTTCGGTGGTTGCATTCTCACAATACCATCCACAAGATCTCTTTTAGGCCTCAACCCTTCCTCTGAAATCTCATGGCATAGATATTCTACCACACGGGTTGAAAAAACACATTTTTCGCCTCTCAATGTTATGCCCCTCGCTCTAAAAATCTCTAAAACAGTTTAAACTCTCTTTTTCAATTCCTCCTCACTGTTTCCACAAATCAGGACATCATCCTGGAAACACCATACTCCACTTACGTCTTTTAATAACTTATCCATAACCTTTTGGAACTCCGGGGACGCAGAAATTAATCCAAAGGGCATGCAGCGAAACTGGTAGATTCCCTCATATGTAATAAAGGCAGTGAGTTTTCTAGACTCCACATCCAAATTTATCTGGTGGTATGCACTCGCCATATCTAATTTGGCGAAGAATTTTGCATTCCCTATACGACTCAAGAGCTCTCCCATATTTGGAAGCAGATGTCGATCAGCAACCACACAACAATTAAGTTCTCTTAGGTCCACACAAACTCTCAGATCAGCATTGGCCTTCTTCACTACTACCACTGGGGAATTCCATTGAACAGCTTTGGCAGGTTCAATTATTCCCTCTTTTTCTAACTTGCTCAATTCTTCGCGCACGGCAGTGCGCATTGATAATGGCAAAGGCCTAAGCTTAGCCGCAACCGGTACACTACCCTCTTTTACTACTATCTTATGTAACATACCTTTGAGACAACCCACTCCCTTGCCAAAGACTTTAGGGTATTTAGCAATAGTATCTTGACCTTTGTAGACACTTTTGTCTAAAGTGTCATTGTTGGCTACATTGAGAACTTGTTCCTTGCTGTTAGGGTCGAGTTTGATACCCATCCCCCTCTGCTCCCTCCACCCAAGCAGAGTCTCACTCTTTTCAGTAACATAAATCTTTCCATAGGTTATCCTACCCTTGAATTTAAATTGAGCCTTGCAGCATCCTAGTATCTCAATTCTACTTCCATTGTATCCCCCGGGGTTCTTATCTGAGGGACTCAAATTTCCTATGCATCCTCCAATTATGTTTTCATAAACCATCCTGGACATCAGGGTGATTTTTGAGCAAGAATCAGCCAACATCTTCACCTGATGACCATTTACCTCAACCCAAGCAGAAGGATGTTCACAATCATCGTAATCCGAACAATGAACCATATTTACTGTAGCAATCTCATTCTCTGAAATGTCTCCTTCTTCTGACGAAATTGCATCATTTTCATCAATCAACATTATACCTTTCCCACCACCTATACGATAATTTTTGCAGCAGTTTTCGAAGTGACCTCACCTCTTGCAAATGATACAATTGGTCCTTCTCCCAGGGCACATGGGAGAAGTGGACAAATGGCGTGCACTACCGCACCGGAAACACAATCTATCATCTCTCTTGGTACCTCCTTGCATGCCCCCTTGCATACTATCTTTTTGAGACCGTTTATTTCCCGGATCACTCACACCCCCTTTGCTTTGACTATAACCATACTGCTTAGATGGTTTGACTTTATGTTTCTTTTTCTCCCTCATGCCATCTTTCTTTTTATCACCCACTCTCAGAACTTCTGTGCATTGGACAACCTTAGGCACATTAACAGATAGTTTGGCAACACACTGCAAAGTATGTTCAATTGTTTTGGCCATCCCAATTACTTCCTCTAAACTGGGATCATCTTTGAGCCACACTTCTTCACAAATTTTGTCATAAGAACAGTGCAGCATGAATTGGTCTCTTATGTTTTCGTCCAACCCCACACCAAATTTACAATTTAAAGACAAATGTCTCAAGGCAGTAATATAATCCTCCACCGACTCTCTTTCATGTTGGTACCTCATACCAAAATGGTACCTTTCAAGCAGAGTGCTTATTTTGGCTTCAAAGTGCTTATCTAGTTTAGCTAGTGCCACATCGAAATCAGTTGCTCCGTCTTCCAACTCTAACTCTGAGGCGTCAGGAAGAGTATCATAAATCCTCTGGCCTTCATATCCGAGAAAATGCATCAGCATGGCAACCTTGCGTTTTACAGACATACCATTCCCACATGTAGCCTTAACATAATGTAAGAATCCCTTTTTCCACTTGATCCTAGGTGGCCCTGGTGTGGGTATGATACTCCTGATAGAGCCATCTCTCTAGCTATCCGGTGGTTGCTGGTTTATGCTGGATCCTTGACCGCCTTGACGCAATATCCACAGAAGAGAGCAATGATAAAGCAAACCAAATCTTCCTCTTTCACACCAAACGAGTCCTTGCACTCCTTTTCCTCCTCACCTGTGATCCTGAAGCCTATGCAGGGCTTCACACAGAGCATTCATTAAAAACCAGCTGCAGTCCCCAAAGTCTGGACCGCCTTCCCGTTAGGGCCCAGGGCGGCTGTGTGACGTTGTTGTTTTACGGGGCTCAGAAGAAGTAAACCGCGAGCATGCAGTGCTGCGTCGTGCCTGCACCAGCGCTGTCTCCGGATTCACGATTAGTCCAGGATGCGCCCACTTTGAGGTTGCAACAACAACAACAGGCACGTGACCCCTCACGTGATGATCGGGAGGAGGAGCGGGGAAGGGGGAAGGCTTTCGCTTGGTCCGAAAGCTCCCTACCTCTAAATTCGGAAACAGTGTGCCGCTTCCGCCCCAGCGAGGACAGAGGGACAGGGGCGGGATCCACTCACGCGCAGGAGCGGGCGGAGGTAGGATCTGATCCGCCTCGACTCCTGGATACCTGGCGGCCTCTGCTCCGTTTCTCGGCACCGCCTCTCAGCTTCCAAAGCATCCAGAGAACTCCTCCATCTCTCGGTGCCACTTCCTAGAGAGATCCTCCGGCTCTCGGCGCCACCCTCCTTCTTCCGAGAAATCCTCCGTCTCACGGCGCTGCTTCCCAGCCCTCCAAGGCGTTGGGAAAATCGGGGATCGCTCTCTCAGGAAGACGCTTGGCAACACACCGCAGGTCCTTCGGCAGGACAGTAGCGCTCCTCCTCACTCCAACGGGGCGACGCGGCGGCGGTCTGCTACGATGGTAGGCGACACCCTGCCTTTGCCTGCTAGTCGGGGGTCTTGGGGATCGGGACTAACACCAGAGGGGCAGTGCTGGCATCAAATATCCCATCCTCGTTGCCAATGTTGAGTCAATAACCACACCAGCAGGGTTTCTTGGTTGGTTTATTAGCATTTCTCAAGACATATATTTAAGACCCGGAACCTGTAAAGCAGCCCTCATCAACTGATTAACTTTGAGCAATAACAACAGTATAGGGATTCTAACATCAGAATGCTCTGACCTCATAAGGTCAGCCTAGCACATAACATTCTACCAGATATAATACACAGCACTGTAAATAGAATAGGCATTCACATAACAGAAACACTTACATCTTCCAATTAACTCATTCAATGCAAGCACTAATTAATGGGTTGAGATTGACAGGGCCACAGGATGGGAGCATTCATTCACAAGAGTAATCCTTTCATGAAAGCTGCAGTGCTAAGAGTGTGCTGTAATCCTAATAGCAGACCATATATGAACCTTTCTATAGACTAAGTCTCCTCCTGGCACAACATATATTCTTTGGGGAAAACCCTAGATTTGACATGGCTTTGCTTGTTGGAATGGCCTCCGCTTTCTCTCGACAGTGAATAACTTGCCTATGTGAGTAACTAAACCAATAGGTAAACTGGTAGGTAAGTCAGCAAGTAAGTCAGCAATTAAACCGGCAGGTTACGCAGAAAGTAAGCCAGCAGGTAAGTTAGCAAGTATACCAGCAAGTAAGCCAGTAAATAGGTCAGCAAGTAAGCCATTAAGTAAGTCAGTTAGTCAGTGAGTAAGTCAGCAAGTAACCTAGCAGGTAAGCCAGCAAATAAACAAACAGGTAAGTTAGCAAGTATACCAGCAAGTAAGCCAGTAGGTAGGTCAGCAAGTAAGCCACTAAGTAAGCCAGTAAGTCAGCATTTAAGCCAGCAGGTGAGACAGAAAGTAAGCCAGCAGGTAAGTTAGCAAGTATACCAGCAAGTAAGCCAGTAAGTAGGTCAGCAGATAAGCTGTCAGGTAATACAGCAAGTAAGCCGGCAGGTAGGGCAGCAAGTAAGCCAGCAGGTAAGTTAGCAAGTATACCAGCAAGTAAGCCAGTAAGTAGGTCAGCAATTAAGCCGGCAGGTAAAACAGCAAGTAAGCCAGCAGGTAAGTTAGCAAGTATACCAGCAAGTAAGCCAGTATGTAGGTCAGTAAGTCAGGAAGTAAGTCAGCAAGTAACCCAGCAGGTTAACAGCAAGTAGGCCAGTAGGTAAGTTTGCAAGTATACCAGCAAGTAAGCCAGTATGTAGGTCAGCAAGGAAGCCAGTAAGTAAGTCACTAAATACATTAGCAAGTAAGCCAGGAAATAAGTCAATAAGTATATTAGCAAGTAAGCCAATATGTAAGTATGTTAGTATATCAGCCAGGAAGTAAATCAGTATGTAAGTCAGTAAGTAAGTCAGCAACTAAGGCAGTAAGTATGTCTGTAAGTATATCAGTCAGGAAGTAAGCCAGTAAGTAAGTCAAAAAGCCAGTAGGTTACTAGGTAGTACTGGTTACAGTAGTAACCTACTGGCTTTTTGACTTACTTACTGGCTTACTTCCTGACTTAAGCCAATATGTATGTCAGTGAGTAAATCAGTAAGAAAGTCTGAAAGTCAGAAGGTACACAAGTGGGTCATTATGTAACTCCATAAGAAAGTTGGTAAGTAAATAATTCAGTAAGTAAGTTGCTACGCTAATAAGCCAAAAAGTAAGTCAGCAGGTAAATCATTCAATAAGTGAGTCAGTAGGTCCGAATACAATCTGCAAGTAAGTCTGTACATCAATAAGTTAATGGGCCAGTAAATTTGAAAGCAAGTAGGTGTGTCAGTTATTCAGTAAGCAAGGCCATAGGAAAGTATGTTAGTCACTAAGTAAGAAAGCCAGCACTAAGTTAGTAAATACACAAATATTAGTTAAATAAATATCTATATGCTAGCAGAAGTACCCGTTTTAAACTGCACTGAGAATGCGTGCATGGGGCTGGCTGACATACCCCGGAGCAGACGTTGGAGGGAGGCGAGAGTTAGTGTGCTGCTGCATACTGGGACTTTCTGTGCTCTCTTCCCACTTGTCGCCTCACCCTGGCATGGTGCAGTTCATATGTTGCATTGCGGTGCAAATATCTTGGAAACCGTGCATCCTAGGGCCTGGACCTTGAGTGTTGTTCCTGGTGTCGGGACCGGTCCTTCTACGACCACATTGATGTTTCGCCGATTTCAGGCAACCGTCTCATGTGTGAAGGTGCTGAAATCAGAGGAAAGAGGGATGTCTGTATATCATGTAGCTAGTAATGACTTTAGGGACCTAACAGGTAACTATGCAAAGTATGGTGAAGATTGGTGAATAGGTGTGGAATTGTATAAGGAACAATGCTTCGCCAAGCCACAAACCCCCAAACAAATATTGACTTGTGCTGAAATCCGGGAAATGGGGTGGGGTGTCCAAATGTCAAGTAGCCCGTAATGTCTGGAGGGTCATAATGGGTAACTATAAAAAATGTGGTGCAGATTGGTGAAAGAGTGTGGAATTGTATAAGGAACAATGCTTTGTCAAGCCACAAAGACACAAGCACATTTTGACTTGTGCTGAAATCCGGGGAACGGTTTAGGGTATCCAAATGTCATGTAGCCAGTAACGTCCAGAGGGTCCTAACAAGTAACTATGAACATTTTGGTGCAGATTGGTGAAAAGTGTGGAATTGTATAATGAACAACACTTTGCCAAGCCACAAACCCACACACCCACAAACACATGTCTTTTGCTGAAATCCGGGGAAAGGTGTTGGGGTGTCCACATTTCAAGTAGCCAGTAATGTCTGGAGATTCCTGACAGGCAACTATGCAAAATTTGGTGCGGATTGGTGAAACAGCGTGGAATTGTATAAGGAACATTGCTTTGTCACAAATCCTGCCACAAACAAATGTTGACTTTTATATATATATATATATATAAAGATAAATATATATATATTAAAAAGAGACACGCACACACACATTATTGTGTTGTTGAAGTAACTCAATAGTTAAGGGCATATGACCTTTGATACAGGAAAATGAGAAAACTTTTCCCAATGTTTTGACCTTATCCATGTATGTTCAGCAAATGAAACAAATGGGCCTATTTGGACATACATGCCAAACCCCCAAAAAGGTATTTTCTTGCATTGGGTTTTTAATAGTGCCAAAAGAAATGTGCTTTCAGGATACGTATCTCGAAATTACTGCTAAAATCTTCCCTTACCTAGAACTGGTGCATACAGCAAGAATATCAATTTTTAAAATTTTTTTAAATGTATTTACTTGATTCAATTTAGAAGAAATATTTACAAGAGAGGAGCCCCTCCCCCCATCCCTCCTCCTTAACTAAGAAGATACCTTAAAAGATTAGCAAGGCTTGGTCCATCCGCCCATTCAAGTCTTAATTGCGATCCTGGAGCTTTAGGTTCGTGAAAAATTGGGAGACCGCTATCACGTAGGAGGTGTTATCTCCCTCAATTAAGTGGCCCCAGCACTCGTCCTCCCCACATGTCCGTATATCTGCAAATATATGCTCCATATGTGTAGTTCTTTGCGTCGCCAGTCCTGGGAATGACAACAAGAGATGCTTAATAGTCTCCTGTTGTTCTTTGCTTCCACAGAACCGGCAGGAGTTGTCCTTTGTTAACTTTAACCTCCTTATAGCTCTGATCTCATTTGTTGAGAGAAGGTTCATTCAAATTCGTAGAAAGGTGTTTCTCAGAGCTTTGTTGGGGAATTTGGTCATATATATCAGTAAGTTATTTAGACCCCTTGTTGTTGGTGGCAGATGAGTTATCAATTTGCTTCTGGACTTTAGCAAAGTTGTCTGGATCCAATCCCATTCGGTCAGTTTCTGTTTGACTTCAGTCAGATTTTGAATAAGTTCCTCTTCTGAGCTGTTTATTTCTTTGAGGATTTTCTGTTTTTTTTAACCCATTTTGCTAATAAATTGCTTTTTTTTCTTTAATTTCAGTGTGAATGATGGTCATCACATTTATTCGGCTGCTAGTGATTGTCTTCCTGTAAAGCATCTTTAGTGTTTCTAGCGACCAGAGACTGTAATGATTGCAAACACAGTTCTTGACGTATCGTGCCTACTGGTGTTGACGCCGGCAAATTCAATGTTTTTCTCCAAAATAGACCTTCTAGACGTTGCCAAAAAGCTGCTTGTATCGTCGGCAGAGCATCTGCACTGTAGATTAGTGAAGGTGCCACCTTACCCTTGTAGAATTGAACAAGAGGCATTGTTGTAAAGCGGCAAACTTTTCTATCTATTGCTCTAGCTTGTAATGCTAGCTTCTTAGCTCTTTCCATCAGATGATTTTGCATTGGGTTCTCTTGTTTATTATTACTTAAGATCACCCACAGGTATTTAAATTATTTAACTTGTTCGATCTTTCTCCTTCCAGGGTCCATTCAAAGGCCTCACGACGATTGCTTTGTTTTTCCATAACCATGACCTTGGTTTTGATCTTATTCATTTCGAGGTTGTTTTTTTTATGTAGGCCACCAATTCATTTAATTGGCACTGCAGACCAATTGGGGTGTAGTCCAATAAGATTAAATCGTCTGCGTAAAGAAGTCTTGTAACCCTTGTCTTCCATACTGTTGGAGGAAATGAGCGGGTCTTCATTTAAGACTCTTTAACATCCCCGGGGTAAGAATTAAACAGCGTCGGTGCGTGGGGGCACCCCTGTTTTACTCTGCCTGTTGGAATTTGGTCTGACAACGTGCCCTCTCGGTTTAGGCGAACCCTAATTGAAGTATTTTGATGAAGGGCTCTGATTGGACCAAGTATGCTTTCCGGGCAGTTTCTTGCTGTTAATTTGTCCCACAACATTTCTAATTGAAGTATCTTGATGAAGGGCTCTGATTGGACCAAGTATGCTTTCCGGGCAGTTTCTTGCTGTTAATTTGTCCCACAAAATTTCCCGGTTGAGCTGGTCAAAAGCCTGGACCAGGTCAACGAAAGCAAGATACATTTTAGGGCTGCCTTCCTGGATCTTTTCCTTTAGGGTACTCAGTAGGAGAATATTTGGTGATGTTCCTGCGTCTTTAACAAAACCAGATTGAAGTGGATCTTCATGCCCTGTGGTCCTTGTCCATTTTTGGAAATTATCTAACAAGAACGACCCAAAAACGTTCCCGATAACATCTAAAAGTGCTATCGGGCGATAGTTCTTTGCTTCATCTCTGGGTCCGCTTTTGTAGATTGGTACAATTGTTGCTGTTGTCCATGAGCTGAGTATTGTTCTAGCATCCATACAATTTTTTGTTACCTCATGGATGAATTCTGCCCATTCTCGGGGGTGTGACTTGAGATCGGCATTTGTGATGCCGTCAGGACCGGGGGCCCTTGAACTGCTCAGACGAGAACGTTTCTTCTTAATGTCTTCCAGATCCCAATTTACCGTCCATGGTGTGTCCCAGTTTTTGGAATAAGTTGATAAAATGTTCCATCCAGGCTTCCTCTCCCACAAAGTTGTTTAGGAAGTTATTTTGATTCCCTGATGTTGCTCTAATTAGCGTCCAGAACTCTCTCGATTTTCTACTGCACACTATCTTTAACATTGCGATTGCGTCTGCCTGATATAAAGATTCCCTTTGTAATCGCAGCAAGTTCTTATAAACCTTTGTTGCTGCTATTACCTGGTCTATAAGTACAGGAGAATTATACTTTTTTGCCTGGTGTTTTATTTTTCTTCGTTTTTTCCTCTCTGTCACTATGAATTTATTGTATTAATGTTGGTGAGTTTTTGCGTCACCTTTGAGCCAAATCTTCCTTTTGGTTTCATAGGTTATCAGAAATGGCTGGTAATCGATACTACGTTTTGCGCCTGCTTGCTGATTTTCCTTGAGGATGTTACTGTATGTCCTGGTCAATTCCACAATTGCGTTTGCAGACAGTCTCAGCTTAGTTCCTCCCTTGCATGTCTTGACCTCTGCGGCCATTTTGGATCTAACATTCCACATGCAGGTCCATGTTGTCTTCAAAGATTAAGGTCGCTATTAACAGTTCTGAGGATCTCGAAGTTGATCACGTTCTTCAACATCTCTCTCGAGATAAATATATGGTCCAGGTTTGCACTTAGGCTGTTTCTTTCCCAAGTTGGAATTGTGGGACTAGTTTTAGATATTGAAGTTTATACACTTTGTAAGTCCCACGTAGCCATCAGAGACACCCATAAATGGCAAAGAACCATGATCAAGGGAACGTTTTTCCATGCTCCTTTGAGATCTTTGGTTTTGGGACATACAGCATTAAGGTCTCCACATATTATGATGTATTTCGGAGGACATTCTGCATGTATTTCTTCAAGGATGTTATTTGCCATTTCTAAGTATTCTTCGTTTGTCATTGCTGTGGGATTCCAGTATGTGTTAACCAAAATCACAGCGTCACCCTTATCTTCTGGTCTTTTTTCCGGGTCCAATTCAGAAGAGAAACTTGGAAGTGGATTTTTGTTGTTAGTGGTTTTATGTAATGGAGTTCCATACCAGATCTAATGGCAGTCAGCAGGCCTGATGAAGGGCGGCCTCTTCAGCCCGAGCTGTTGGTGATAGGTAGGTTTCAAAGCCATCCAAAAATGGCTTTTTAGAGAGCCACGTCTCCTGGAGACACAGGATATCAAAATCTCCTAAATTGACATCACTTGGTGCCAAGAGGTGGCCAAAACCTCTAGTGTTCCAGCTGCCCATTACTATTGCATATTCCTGGGTAGCCTTGGGTGCGTCTCTGTAGGTGTCGTCTTCTGGGTCGGTCCGGACTAGGCATGGCTAGGTTTTTGCCGCTAGCGCCTTCGAGATCAACATCCATCTGGAATGGTCATTTTTTTCAATTCCTCCAGGAGTTCTCCACACTTGTTCCTCAGTTTCCAAATCTTGATCTTCTTGAGCAAATGTGATTGTCAGGTTCTGAAGAGGTCAGTTTGGGTAGCGTCCAATGTTCAGGGGGTCCATGTATGTATTTCCCTCTTTGTCCCATTCCCTGAGGGTTTTGGGGCATCTCAGAAGTCGGGATCGCTACCTCTTTGTGTTTCAATGTTTGCCTTGATCATACAGGAACCTCTTTTTCACGGTCTGATGAATGTGGTTTCCTCTCGAAACTTTGTTTTTTCTTTCGTGTGTACATGATTCGAGCTCTTTTTTCTGTGCACCACCGCCCCTCTCGTTCGACAGTCCAACAAATTATATTGCATCATTTGGAAACTTTCCTGGTCTATAATAACATTGTTCGAATTTTTGGAGATGGGATATGTAGATAGACTGTCTCTTTTACCAGTGGAACCACATTCTACGATTCTGATATCCTCAGTGCAGATCTGCCTTAAATTCAGAATACAATGGATTAACGCCAATGTGTTTTTGCTGTTCAAAATCAGCTTGTCATGAAACTCACCAACACGTTCCAGTTTAAAAATCCTTTCACTGCCCAGCTTTTTACTATACAGAATGTAAGTGTCCTTCTCGTTGTCATGACTTTGACTGCATCTCTTTTTTGAATTCCACCCAGTGGTTATTTTGGCCCGGTGTTTCGTCCTGTGTTCCTTGTCTCGTTGGTTAGATTTTGATCTTTCTTCCCGCTTGAGAAAGTTGGTGTATTGTCTCTGTTGAGGCGCTCTGCTCTTGTGGTTTACCACATTAGGAGCCAGTGATCTCCCCCTCGATTCCCTCTCCACCCTTAATCTTACTAGTACATGCGATCTGTCTGTTTTTGTTGATGGAGAAGCCCTTTGTAGTTTCTCTCGTCTACCTTTAAGCATCAGGTAGGGGTTTTCTTGCTTTTCCTCATCTGTTTACTGTTTGTCTACAAGTGAATCCTTTCCCGGCCTCCCCACCTGATGTGGTGGTTGCAGGATTTCTGATTCTGAGTTGTCCACCGAATACACCGATAGATCCATAAGGTCTATGCTGGGTTCGGTACCCTCAATCCCAGTTTGATGATTGTCTGGTGTATCGTCCAGGCCTGCGCTCTCTGGGTTGTTGGAAGCCAAGGATAGGAGTGTTACGGTTCAGTTTCTTTGATAATACCTCTTTCCTCTTGCCATCCTTCTGGTTCCCTTTTATCTCAGGATCGATTTGCAGGTCCTCTATTATTGCCACTCTATTCACCTCTTTTTTAGTGGGCCTCTTGCGGTCAGCAAAGAGTGGGTATGCTAGCGACTCCTTGCTTTGAGAGCCGGAGTCCCTAGATTCACAGGCCCACCTTGTAGTTCTTTTTGGGGGCCGACTGCTGCAGGAGTTGGGCTCAGAGTGTCATCTTCGAGAGTCATAACCACACACCCATTAGTTGGGTATCTTTTCATTGATCTATGTGAATAGTCCCTCAGTTGTTTTTGAGGATTTATTGGAATAGTCTCCTGAGGGGCTCCATTTTTCAAATTTGTAGTAATTGTTTCATCTGAGGTAGCTAATGCCTCGCTGAGCTTTTTGCCTTCCCCTGTTGCCGACAGGTGGGGAGACTTTTTTATTTTTTGGGAGGTTATGTCTGTGAGGCCCAGCTCACTGCTCGTGTCGGACACAGAAACAGGTCCCCTTCTCTTGGTGTTCACCAGGAACAGACCATTGGCCTCTTGACTTGGGGTTACAGAGAATTTACTCAGGATAGCTCTAGCGCAGATCATAAGTGGATGCGAACAGCAGCCGCAAACCCCCATCCACATCCTCTGCCTCCCGCACTCATGCTGGGATTACAGGCGCAAGCCACCAACTTCCAAAATGTTTCCATAGTTTGGACTTGCTCTGTAGTTCCAGATATAAACAAAATGTGTTCGCTTTCAGATTACGCATGCGCAATCACACCCATGCAACGGTCAACTAAATACCCCCGACACGCCCATCGTTACCAGTCACGCATTCACAATCACGCGCAGAACTATCACCCCGATATCTCCGGGAATGCCGGCATACACGTGCTCTCTCTCTCTCTCTCTCTCTCTCTCTCTCTCTCTCTCTCCCTTTCTCTCGTGCACACGCACACACAAAAACACCAACATCTCTTCTTCACACGACTCTGTGTATCTATAGTACTGCTGTAACCTCGCCAATATTTACAGTGAGTGTTGTGCAACAGTATTATAATGTGAGTTTAGTTTTTATCTGTAGCACGGGTACCATTATTATGTTAGAGAAACATTTAAATTCAAGTGTGTGTTTGCAGTAACTCTAATTATTGCACACTGCCTTTTTGTTGGTTTGGGTGCTATGTGTGTCCCTCAGTGTGTCTGTGTGTCTTTGTGCTTTGAGGAGGCTCACATACGATGCGCAAAAGACTCCACGCATGAATTATGATTCACAAGATTTAATTATACAAAAGGGAGAAAAATGATGAGATCCAAAACAAGCCTCGCGCACTGGGCATAAGGACGTCTCACCTTCCTGTGGTATTGTGTTGCGGGTATTCCCAGGAATTCCCGAACCTACAAAAGCCTCTCATCAGGCTAATGTAGGTTTTCTACAGGTTCCCAAAACCTGCTGGATGTACCAGTTCCACAAGAACTTCCCAGGTAAGTCTTGTCATCTCCACGACCGACTGAGGATACACACGCAACTCCTCCATCTGGGTGAGGTGGAGGCGGGAGTTGCCACTTTTGCTTCCTAACACCCCACGTATCCTCAGGGCTGGTCATTCTCCCTCAAAAAGACAAAAGGAAATCGGGGCTCCCCACTCTCCAACTCCCCGACTGCTCCCCTGGCCCACTTGCCTGGTTGTGTTCCTCCTTCTGCCCCCCCCCAACCCTTGTTTGTCTTTGGTCAAACTGGACCCCTCCTTCTTTTCGATTATGTTTGGCTGGATTATGCCCCGCCTATTCTTTTTCCTTTGTCTTGCCATCACCGCCTGGTTTAGTTCCTCCTTCCCCTCAGAAAGTGCCACCCACTCCAAACTGTCAGGTGATATAATTTACTCCTCGTCTGGCTGACCTTTACTTCCTGATGTTATCCTGTGTTTCACTTGCACCCCCAGATGCAATCCCCACCTCCTCCTTTACTCCACCATCACCTTATGACACTATTACCAGTATTAACTCCACCTGTCCCTTCTCATCTTCAAAACCTACGCTCTTTATATCAATCACAAACACTCTCCCCATTTCTTCCACAACCTTTCCTAAGAAACCTACATTGAATTAATGGTTGTCCGCTTTATATTGGGTTCTGGACCCCTCTCCTTGTTTGGACTATCGGGGACTCAGCAGCACCTGTTCTCATTACTTGTGGAAGGCTTTGATTTGCTGGTTTTGTGGGGTTTATTTTGATATACTGTGGGCGAGGAGGGCAGCCCAAGCCTTTTTCAGGCCTGGTGTAACTCTCACCTGATTCCCACGGAGGCGCCGACCTGTTCTGGACTGCTATGACCTCTTCTAAGGTGATGCGCAGGACTCGGAAGATGAACTGGACCGGACCCCCAAACCTCACCTGTCTGGCCCATAGAAGAATCCTTCTGTAGATGCAAAAGGGGATTAATTGTCTGCTGGATAATGTGTCGGATTCCCCCCCCCCTTCCCCCTCTCACACTCCTCGAACCCCCTCCGCGATTCCCCGTAGAGTCTCACCTTTGAGTCTGAAAGGACGAGCTCTCCATCCTGCTTCCGATGCAGGGGCGCGTTGATTTCCAGTTACTTCACTGGATCTCGGGTTTGGTGAGTATCAACTCAGCTTGACTTTTCCGATATGAGGCCGTAAGTATTCAGTTGCAAAAGTTCAAGCCTTAATTGTCCGTTGTCCTTTTCTCTATTTCAGATGCAGGATGAAGAATCCGCGTAGAGGAATGGATTCGCCAAAGGTAAACTCTGGTGAGTCTTTTTGATGGATGGTTCCCTTAGTGATCTTGCTTTCACCCATTAATGCATGTGTCTTTTTCCCCTTAGGGGCCGGGGTACGGAAGTGCTAAAGAAGCGGCGCCGACCCGAGGTGAGGAAAGATTGTCCCAACAATAATCAGGTAAGTTTTAAGGTGGAAGAATCAGGCCTTCCTCAATCTGTTCCTTCGCTCACCTTTGTTTTGTCTCTTTTTCTCCTTAGGCGCTGAAAGGCGACGGATGGTGCCAATGGTCGCTGAAGAGCCCGAGGGCGCCTCGTGAAGGTGAGTGGAACGTGGCGCTGCAGCGAGCGATGCGATGCGCTTCTAAAAATAATGTCTTTTCTCAGGATCGTCGGAGTGATGGTTCCGGACTCCGGATGGAGGTAGGTAAAGTTCAATTATTCACCTTTCTCTCCTTTCCTTCCTTTTCAGGTGTTCCAGGTTGCAGGCGGGCGTGGCTGGAGCCAGGATGCAGGAGCAGACACGGTGAGCGTCCAGCTGCTAGATGCAGAACAACGCGAAGCGTGAGCTGCTGTCTAGGCGTGGTTTAAATAGCCCCCAAAGTAGTTCCAGGTAAGTATTCTTCCTAAGCCACGCCCAAGTGGTAAAATAGTCCCTTTCAGACCTCAAGGAGGTCTGGATCCGGCAGCATGGTCTGCATCAGGTAAGTCCATCCAAGCACTCCCATAATGAGCCTGGCGCCTATGGTGCCAGGACTGATGCCTTCTATGAGCCTGGCGCCAAAGGCGCCAGGACAATGTCCAAAGAGCCCCTATAAGGGGTTGCTGGGTCCCTCCCTGGGGACATGATGTCTGCTTTCAAGGACGCTGGGCCTGAACTGGCTTCCCGGGAGTAGGCATCATGACACCTGGCGGCCATTTTGGAATTCACTTCCCCTCTCCTCTAGAGGAAATGACCCGATTCTCTTGTTTCTCTAGGAGGCTTGATTAGTCTGGTTCCAGGTTGCACTGGTTTCAAAAGTGACACATGAAAAACAGGGTGAATTCGCATGTTAGCTGGTAAATCAAGTTTAACGGCCGCTGGATTGATTATGGCCGTAATGGAGTAAGGCCCCAGATATTTTGGATTAAAAGTTTGAGTTCCCTTGAGCGATAAGTGCCTGGTAGCCAGCCATACTTGGTCCCCAATCTGGTACTGAGGTGCTTCACTCCGATGCAGGTCAGCATTCTTCTTGTATTTTCTCTTGGCTTGTTGTAAATGTGTAGTTGCTTCTTTGAAGGCTTGGGTAATTGTAGAATGCAGATGGTCCACTGCGGGCATTCCGAGGCCTTGAGGCGAGTCGAGGTCTGAGGTTCGATAGTGATGCCCATATAAAGTATAAAAAGGACTTTGCCCAGTTCCAGAGTGTACCGAATTATTATATGCATATTCGGCTATCCAAAGAATGTCTTTTCAGTTACTTTCAGATTGCTGCAACATACACCGTAAATATTGCTCAAGGGTCTTATTCGTCCTCTCTGTTTGACCATCGGTCTGAGGGTGGTGACTAGTCGATAATCTTACATCGATTTGTGCCAATTGACAACATCTACGCCAAAAGTGGGAAATTAATTGGCTTCCCCGGTCTGAGATTAGTACAGACGGGAATCCATGTAAACAAACAATATTTTCACGGAATTCTTTGGCTAGAACTGAAGCTGAAGGTAAACCTTTCAATGGAATGAAGTGGGCCATTTTGGAAAATAAATCTACAATAACAAGAATAGTGTTATATCCTGAACAAGGCGGTAAGTCCGTAATAAAATCCAATGACAGGGTGTGCCAAGGTGCTGGCGGAATGTCTAAAGGTTGAAGGAGACCGGCTGGTATTTTCTTTTGGCCTTTATTTTGGGCGCAAACACCACAGGACATCACAAATGATTTAACATCTTTTCACCAAGAAGGCCACCAGAATTTTCGTTTCACCTTTTCTTCCGTCTTGGCAATACCGGGGTGCCCCTCTATTAGTGTATCATGATAACGAGAAATAACGAGCTCTTGTAATTCCTTGTGTGGCAGAAATAAGCGCCCTTGGAAATAAGGTAAATCATTATTTATAGTAAAGTCAGATCTCTATTGTACCCAATCCTGTAAGTCTGTAGGGTCCAGGAGTTGTTTAACTCTAGCTTGAATGTCTTCAAGCGTTTGTAAAGAAGTCATGCCCAAAATTCTCTGTTCGGGAATTATCGGTACAGGTTCTGAGTTAGTATCAGTTCCTCCCATTCCTATACGGGATAGAGCGTCTGCTTTGCCATTCTTACAGCCAGGACGGTAGGTGATTACAAAATCGAATTCTGCAAAAAAAAAGCCCAACGGAGCTGTCGAGATGACTGAGCCTTGGCGGTCTTTAAATACTGTAAGTTCCGGTGGTCAGTGATCACCGTGATGGTATGTCTAGCGCCAAGTAGATAATGCCGCCAGGCTTTAAAGGCGTATTTAATGGCTAACAGTTCTTTGTCAGTGATTGCGTAGTTAACCTCGGGTGCCGAGAATTTTCTGGACCAAAATGCAACGGGATGCAGTTGGTTAGTTTCTGGATCTCTTTGAGACAGGACAGCTCCCATGGCTAGGCTGGATGCGTCAGTTTCGACGACATAAGGGAGATCTGGCCGTGGGTGCTTCAATACAGGTGGGGAGGTAAATTTAGCTTTTAGTTTCTGAAAGGCCTGCTCGGCTTCTTCAGACCATTCGAAATGTTTATTTTTCCTTAAGAGCGCAGTGATGGGTTGAACCACACGAGAAAATTCCGGGATAAACCTGCGATAAAAATTGGCAAAGCCAAGCATGCCTTGAACACCTTTCACGGAGCTAGGCGATGGCCATTTGAGGATAGCAGCCACTTTTCGTGAGTCCATGCGGACTCCTTTAGGTGTCAGGATGAAACCAAGAAACTCGACTTCTGTGGCATGGAAAACACATTTTTCAAGTTTAGCAAATAGTTTATGTTGGCGCAATTTCTCGAGAACTGCCCTGACATGTTTTCTATGATCAGATTCCGAAGAGGAGAACACAAGAATGTCATCGATATATACAACAACACAAACGTCGATGAGTTCCCGAAAGACATTGTTCATGAAGTATTGGAAGGCAGCCGGTGCATTGCACAATCCGAAAAGCATTACCTGGTACTCGAATAGCCCATATTTGGTGCGGAAGGCAGTTTTCCATTCATCGCCTTCCCTTATTCGCACCAGATGGTAGGCCCCCTGGAGATCTAACTTGGTGTATATGCAGGCATCCTTCACCTGGTCAAGGGGTTCAGGGATCAGAGGCAAAGGGTATCGGTTTTTAACAGTTATCTGGTTCAATGCGCGGTAGTCAATACAAGTTCTGAGGTCGCCTTCCTTTTTAGGCACAAATAATAAAGCCGAGGATGCAGGAGACTTAGACGGGCGAATAAAACCATTGGCTAGGTACTGACCTAGATATTGTCGTAAATAAAGATTCTCGGGTTCGGTAAGGGCATAGATCCTGCTGCAAGGGGGTTGTGCACCGGGCAATAGATCGATCTGGCAATCGTACGACCTGTGAGGCGGTAGAGTGTTGGCCTGTTCCTTTTGGAAGACATCTTGAAATTCTTCGTATTCTGGCGGTATTTGCAAAATGACAGGGGTTACTGTAGCTAGGCCAATATTTGGATTTCTTGCATAACAGGTTTGTACACAATCTGGAAAGGTTATCCTCTTTGCTCGCCAGTCAATTCGAGGATTATGTGTTTCCAACCAAGGGATTCCTAGAATTACTTGAAATTGCGGAGCCTTGATTACATCAAACACAATTGCCTCCCGATATCCGTCTTGACCCAACAATGTCACTTCAGTAGTGGAGTGCTTTACCGGCCCAGAGGCGATTTTGGTTCCATCCACTGTGGTGATGACATCCTTACTGGTTTTAGGGCAAAGAGGGAGGTTGATCCTGGAAGCCAATTCACGATCCACATAGTTTCCTCAAGCCCCACTATCGATGTATGCCTTAATGGCATGTAACCACCCAGGCTGCTTCGGATTTACGAGGACCATTGGCATGATGAAATGCGAGGTCAGAGAGTTAGTTTTTAAGCTCAGCAAGCGGACCCCTACGCTTGTCGGGCGTGGTCGTTTCCCGACTCAGATTCCATCAGGTTCTTATCAGCGACTCCTACCGCCTTCTTAGACGGTTTTATAGGGCAATCTCATAAAAAGTGTCCAGAAGCCCCACAATAAAGGCATAATTGCATTTGCCATCTTCGTTCACGCTTTTTTTGAGTTAAAGGTCCTTTAACCCCTCCAATTTGCATAGGTTCAGTTACATCGGCACCCTTGGGGTTAACATGGGTTTTGACCAAAACCCGGGTCTCAAACTTGGACCGATCTGCCTTTCTGTTTTGAAGTCTGTGATCTATTTGGACCACCAAGTCGATATATTCAGAGCAGTCTTGGGGTGGATTTACGACCTGGGCCAGGACATCCTTAAGTTCTCTACGTAGACCTCGATGGAATAACGTGATTCTTTTATCCTCCGGCCATCCAGTCTCCACAATTAACCTATTGAAGGTCGCGATATAGGCTAAGAGGTCCAGGTTACCCTGTCGTAGGGATAGAAGCTGGTTGTCCAGGGCCTGTCCCTGAGAATGCCGCGCAAAAAGTCTTTCCATGCTTGTCTGGAAGGCTTGAAAGTTCCGAAGAATTGGGTCATCTTGAGTAACCAGTGGAACTGACCAATCCGCAGCACTGCCGCTGAGATATGATAGTACAAAAGCGACCTTGGTTTGGTCGGTAGGGAAGGCCCCAGGTCTACAGAGGAAGTGCAATCGGCATTGATTCATGAATACAGCGAACCTTTTGGGGTCCCCGGCAAAACGTTCCGGTGGGGCCAGTGGCATATTTCCAGGTAGATTAATTTGCACAGAGTTATTTGAAACCACTGAGGCGGAATTACCCCCAGAACCTGGTAAAGGAGTTTGACCAGCCTGACCTTGTAATAGCTGTCTGGCAAGATCATCAGTTTGTTCTTTAGATACAATTAACTCTCTCCTGAGAGCATTCGTCTCCTGGCGAGCCGAATGAACTTCAGCCCGTAATTCCCCCAATAGCTGGGCCAGCTGGTCTGTCTCGGAAGTCTCCATAGCGCCTGGGTGGGAAATTGTAGGTAGGCTTCGCGTTCTGTAACACTCACCTGATTCCCACGGAGGCGCCGACCTGTTCTGGACTGCTATGACCTCTTCTAAGGTGATGCGCAGGACTCGGAAGACGGACTGGACCGGACCCCCAAACCTCGCCTGTCTGGCCCGTAGAAGAATCCTTCTGTAGATGGAAAAGGGGATTAACTGTCTGCTGGATAATGTGTTGGATTCCCCCCTTTCCCCCTCTCACACTCCTCGAACCCCCTCTGCGATTCCCCGTAGAGTCTCACCTTTGAGTCTGAAAGGATGAGCTCTCCATCTTGCTTCCGATGCAGGGGCGCATTGATTTCCAGTTACTTCACTGGATCTCGGGTTTGGTGAGTATTCAACTCCGCTTGACTTTTCCGATATGAGGCCGTAAGTATTCAGTTGCAAAAGTTCAAGCCTTAATTGTCCGTTGTCCTTTTCTCTATTTCAGATGCAGGATGAAGAATCCGCGTAGAGGAATGGATTCGCCGAAGGTAAACTCTGGTGAGTCTTTTTGATGGATGGTTCCCTTAGTGATCTTGCTTTCACCCACTAATGCGTGTGTTTTTTCCCCTTAGGGGCCGGGGTACGGAAGTGCCAAAGAAGCTGCGCCGACCCGAGGTGAGGAAAGATTGTCCCAACAATAATCAGGTAAGTCTTAAGGTGGAAGAATCAGGCCTTCCTCAATCTGTTCCTTTGCTCACCTTTGTTTTGTCTCTTTTTCTCCTTAGGCGCTGAAAGGCGACGGATGGTGCCAATGGTCGCTGAAGAGCCCGAGGGCGCCTCGTGAAGGTGAGTGGAACGCGGCGCTGCAGCGAGCGATGCGATGCGCTTCTAAAAATAATGTCTTTTCTCAGGATCGTCGGAGTGATGGTTCCGGACTCCGGATGGAGGTAGGTAAAGTTCAATTATTCACCTTTCTCTCCTTTCCTTCCTTTTAAGGTGTTCCAGGTTGCAGGCGGGCGTGGCTGGAGCCAGGATGCAGGAGCAGACACAGTGAGCGTCCAGCTGCTAGATGCAGAACAACGCGAAGCGTGAGCTGCTGTCTGGGCGTGGTTTAAATAGCCCCCAAAGTAGTTCCAGGTAAGTATTCTTCCTAAGCCACGCCCAAGTGGTAAAATAATCCCTTTCAGACCTCAAGGAGGTCTGGATCCGGCAGCATGGTCTGCATCAGGTAAGTCCATCCAAGCACTCCCATAATGAGCCTGGCGCCTATGGTGCCAGGACTGATGCCTTCTATGAGCCTGGCGCCAAAGGCGCCAGGACAATGTCCAAAGAGCCCCTATAAGGGGTTGCTGGGTCCCTCCCTGGGGACATGATGTCTGCTTTCAAGGACGCTGGGCCTGAACTGGCTTCCCGGGAGTAGGCATCATGACACCTGGCGGCCATTTTGGAATTCACTTCCCCTCTCCTCTAGAGGAAATGACCCGATTCTCTTGTTTCTCTAGCGTGTGAAACGGCTTCTCTTAAATGTCTTCGTAAACCTTTTACTTTCTCTGATTGTGTATAAAATGTTGGTGTGTGGCCCTGTTGACACTTTGTAATCTCTGGGTGCATATACTCTTGCAGGCAAACAACATCACTCCTGGTTAAACATAGGGCCAGGAAATTGTGAGCAGCAACATTGTGTCTAAAACAGGCATCATGAGCTCGTGAAGGGGCTCCCAGGGACTTTAATCTAAGGTGTGTGATGGGGACCAAGGACGGAGGACCAGGGGATTGTTTTGCTTAGGGTGACACACTGCTCACTGACCCCCGGCCGGTGCTCCCCTGGAGTTAGGGCACCTTGGCACAGTGCATATGCTTATTCTGAAAGTAGTCTCCTGATGCTGTAAAGTGTATGCTGTGAGCATGCCTCAGATTGTTTGTATATGCACACTTGGAGCATGTTGGCCTTGGGGATTCACGTTCTGAGTGTATTGTATGTGCAGATTGGTCTGCCATGTTTTCCGACCCCGTTCTTTTGCGCATTTTTAGCTTTTGCTGCAGATGTTTTCTGCACATGTGTTTATGTGTGTTAAATAGTGAATGTGCATATGCGTATAGCGAGGGTATCATCTGTGCTTATATAAATTGCAAGTATATTGTATGTGGATATGGCATGTTGTCTGCCATATGCATATACTGTGCATATTACGTGTGCATATTTTGTGTACCTGTATTTGCAGTGTGTGTTATGTGCATATGCAGAGTCGGAGGGCAACTTGTGTGTGCGTGTTTGTATGTGTGGGAGTTGTTTGTCAGGGGTGTTGAGTGTGTGGTGTGTCTATGGAGTAGGTGTGTGATCGCGTGGGTGTGTGTTCGTGCCACATTAGTGGGGTGTGGGCAGGTGTATGCATATTCACTCTGTGAATATTCATTGTGCGTGGCATGTGCGCGTATTGCGCCCACATGCATCCGGAGCGGATTATACGTGCATACATTTCTTCAGAGTTACCACTGCATTAGCGCCTTACCGCACCACCGAACTATAGATTTGGAGGTAAGGGGGAGGAAAAACCTACAGCAAAAATGTTGAAGGTAATTCTGCCACCTTGCTGCCACAAAACAGCAATTTCAGCAGCATTACCGCCAGTGGTAACTCTGTCAAAATCCTCATGGAGTCCTATGAATTCTATTAATGGGAGCTAACACTCCTATACTGCCACTTGTAATGCGGCGGTAACAGTAAATCTATTTGGCGGTATCTCGACAGATTTGCCACCAAGATACCACCAAGCAGGTAATGAGACCCAATGTTTTCCCATGTTCCTTTGTAAAGTGTTGTGTAACTTTAGAATCACTTCTGCAATGTTAATTTATGCATATGTTATGGTTATACAACTGGCTTCTTTGTTTCTGGGTATCTGTTTTTTCGGTACTGAACGGCTCCTCATCAGAGCCAGGCCTTCAGCAAGTCATGGCTAAGAGGTGCAAAGCAAAGGTTCGCAGCCGAGCCCCAGGGGAACGGCTTGGCTTGTTCTAAACACAGCTCCCCTGATAACTCTCGCCTCTGGGCTGCTTTCTTTCCTCAGTAGCAAAGTTATGTTGCAACTCATAAAGACTGAACAGGGCTCAGAAGCAGGTAAAGACTGTTCAGAAGAGGCGCGAACAGGCACAGGTTCTTCCGCTCGCTTTCCGGAAGTACGCATGACATGTGCCGCTGAGGAAACAAACATGGCCGACGCTGATACAAAGAGGGACTTTACAGAGGACGCCTTCACGTGCCATTTTATGCGGCGCGTCTAGCTCCTTTGAACAGCATCCCACTTGTACTTTTATTATTTTCTAGCCGGTACAATTAGCATTTCAATCTACATGAAATATCGCTTGCAGATACTTGAAAGACTTTGAGCCGTTAGCAAAGGCAGGAACAAAAGAATCCCTCTCCGGATAGAGTATAATGGATGACAAGCTTCACATTTCAGAAGGTCATTCTGGGGACCTAAAGTATTGACGGGAACCGGAGACTTCAAATGAGCCAAAAATATCGTTATCTGTCAAGCAGCACCAAGACCATTTTTCAGAAGCTCTTGCATTGGTGCTATTTCCGTAGACCTTCTTGCATTGTTGCAAATCCTCTGGAACCTCTTACATTTGTGACATTTTTCCAGAACCTCCTGCATTGTTGCCATCCCTCTGGAACCTTTCGCATTGGTGTCATTCCCCTGGAACCTCTTGCATTGGTGCTATTCCTTTGGAACCTCTTGCATTGGAGCCATTTCTCTGGAACCTCTTGAATTGGTGCCATTCCTCCGGATCCTCTTGCATTGGAGCCATTCCTCTGAAACCTTTTGGATTCGTGCCATTCCTCCAGAACCTCTTACATTGGAGCCATTTGTCTTGAAACTCTTGCATTGGAGCCATTTCTCTGGAACCTATTGCATTGGAGCCATTTCTCCAGAACCTCTTGCATTGGTGCCATTCCTCCGGAACCTCCTGCATTGGAGCCATTTGTCTGGAACCTCTTGAATTGGTGGCATTTCTCCAGAACCTCTTGCATTGGAGCGATTTGACTGGAACCTCTTGCATTGGTGCCATTCCCTGGAACCTCTTGCATTGGTACCATTCCTCTGAAACCTCTTGCATTGGTGGTATTTCTCCAGAATCTCTTGCATTTGGGCAATTTCTCCAGAACCTCTTGCAGTGGTACTGTTCCACTGGAACCTCTTGCATGGTTTGCATTTCTCTAGAACCTCTTGCATTGGGGCCATTTCTCCAGAACCTTTTGCATTGTTGCCATTCCTCCAGAACCTCTTGCATTGGAGCCATTCCTCTGGAACCGCGGTGCGGGGGGCCCCGCAAGCACATGTCCTGTGAGGGGTCCCCACTTGAAAAAAAAATATTTTTTTTTCTCTAAAAAAAACGTTTATTTTTTAATTCACTTTGCATTCATAAAGAAATAATTTCTGCAACAGGCCCTATGACTTCAAAAATAAATAGTTTATTTTTGAAGTCACTTTTATTTTTGAAGTCACTGCCTTCATGAAGAAATTATTTCCGTTATGGTTTGGTCCTTAACTGAATAATTTCTTAACGAAGTCAGAGTGACTTCAAAAAGAAACAATGGGGCTCATTCTGACCATGCCAGTCCGGAAACAACAGTGCTGGTAAGCTTACTGACACCGTTGTTTCTGGAACGGCATATTACAAGTCTCCCTGCTCGGGCCGCCGTGCCTGACAGGTCTTACCCTGCCAAGCACAGCGGCCACAGTAGGCAGACACGTCACGGAAGCACGAGGACCGTTGACAACGGTGATGTTGCTTCCGTGTCCCCATTCCAATTGGACTCTACAGGAATGGGGATTACCGAAATTACCGGCGCCTGACTTCCTGTCTGTCGGACTTGGAATAGCCCGGTGGCACCAGGAAGTCAGGCGCTGGTAATTTTTTACGGGTCCGGTGGCAACCCACTGGTAGCACCGGCACGGTTACCGCCGGACCCGTAATGAGCCCCAATTTCTTTTTGAAGTAATAGGGCTCCCCTCAACCCCATGCCATGTATGTATGGGTTGCTGGGAGTGCGTGTGTGCGTGTGGCTGCCTGGGTGTGCCTGTATGATGAAAGGGTGTACACTTAAATGTATAGGTGGCTCACTGTGAGAGTGTAGGGCGAAAGGATGCACACTTAAATGTATGGATGGCTGGGTGTGTATATGGTGAATGGTGTGTGCTTGTGTACAGGGGCACAACAAAACCTACATTTCAAGGGGCTAACCCTTCAAATTTTGGGAGAGGAGCTAATTTCACGGGCGTTGGGTAGGGGCAAACTTATTTGTGTGGGGGTATCTACCTTCTTTACACATTTTAATGAGGCTATTCTAGTGCAGCTTCAATGTTACAAGCAGTTAACTCTCTCCTTTAAGTCTCCTACTCCCTCTCTACCCTTCCAATCACTCCCTTTGCATGCAGGTACTAGACCTACATCGCAATTTAAATGGCCTAAAATAATTGGCATTTGAATGCAGGTACTAACAGTGAAATGCTTTACGTTGGTAATTGCTGAGCCCTCATTAACAGCAAAACCCAGGCGCTGTTTAAATTCTGTGTCCTACTCTGTCTGGCAACTGCTCTAAAGGTCATCCAGGTTGAGTCAACATAGCCCATAATTTTAGGGGGGTTGGAGTGCTGAAGCCCAGTCAACTCAATGGTGTTGCGCCACTACTTGTATTTAATGCCTTGATTACTACTAGCCCTATTCTTTCTCGTCCCAGTACTTCTGTATGAGGCAGTACTTGTGTATGAGGCACTCTGCTTCATACACAAATACTGGGATGAGGTAGAGGTACATGGAGGTAATGCCTGACATAGCTACCTGTGATCTTCATTACTCCTAGTCCCACTCTTCCTCATCTCGTACTTACCTATGAGGCTAGGAGCCTCACATGTTAGCTATTTGAAAAGGAAGAGGGACGTGGAGGTATTTCTTGGCCAAGGAGCTGATTTTGGAGGTTGGGGTAGGTGGCGGGGAGAGAGGGGAAGCGTGGGGGGGCAGGATTGTACGATAAATTATAATGGTTGTCCATGCCCAGGCTAAGTAGGCATGATCTGTAGTATTAGTGGCTAGAGAGGCATTTTGGTGCAGCCAGTCTAGTCATTACTCAGTTTGGTATGACTTTCTTTTAACTGGGAATTTCTGATAAAGCAGTCCTGCTAAGTGTAATTACCTGTCTAGATTGGCTTTTGGGTGCTTCCAGTCTAGCCATTTCTTACTGCGGCATTGTATATTGTTCTGTGCATCTGTGATAAAATTATATGATATAAGTCATTTATAATGTGCCTGTACACAAGTATTTCTATGTGTGACAAGACAAGGGAGGGAAGATAGAGGGAGGACAGGACAAACAATCTCACTAGGTCTTGTGTCATTGTGAGAACGAGAAGTGCAAGGGGAAAGGGAGGGGGAAGTACAAGGGAGAGAGGAGGGGAAAACAGGGCTGCAGTGCTCTGAGTAAGTGCAGCCAGGGCAGTGCGGCTATGGGTAGTGCAAGGAGAACAAGGGGCTGCAGGGTTACAGTTACAGCCCCAAAGTGCATGGAAGGCACGGAGACAGTGCAAGGGTGACTGATCAAGAAAGAGCCTGGACTCAGAGACACTCTGAGGGTATCCAAGCAACCGGTCAGTACAGCAGACAGGTAGGTCAGCAGGGGAGGGAGAGAGAGAAAGCAGAGGAGAAAATGTTTGAGCTGCTTTCGAAACTTCTGATGGTCCGGCTCAAGTTTGAAGGGGCAGGGATGCCATTCCAAAGGGAGGCACCAGCAGAGGAGAGCGATCTACTCTCCACTCTCTGCCTGGAGAAGTCTCTAACCCTTAGAGAGTTGGAGTTTGCTGAACAAAGGGCATGAGAAGGAAGGTATATTGGAAGAGAGCATTGGATGTAGTGTGTGCCTCGGCCCCAGAAAGCCTTGTGGACAATGCAAAGGGTCTTGAACTTGATCCTGGCAGCCACCGAGAGCCAGTGGAGTGATTTCAGGGCTGGAGAGATACGATCCCTGGGCTTGAGGCCAAGGATAAGTCTTGCAGTACTGTTCTGGATTAGTTGCAGATGACGGAGAGTAGAAGAAGGCAGATTGAGAGATGTGAGGAGAGAAAGAGAGAGTGGCATAGAAGATGACAACGATGTTTTTTGCCTCGCAGGAAGGTGAATGAGGGCCCAAGGTGGACGGTTAGAGTGAAGGAGGGAAAGCAGGTGCCGGGGTCCCAATGAGAAGGATCTCCGTCTTACTGGCATTAAGGCAGAGATCGTTGGAGGTGCACTAATCCTGAATCGCGGATAGACAGTCAGGAATGAGAAAGAGAGGAGAGGAGGCTCAGGGGAGCCTGAAGGAAAGGTTAGTCATCCGCATAACACTGAAAGTTAGAGGAGAAGGTAGAGATTAGCTGGGCCAAAGGGGCCAAGTAGAGGTTGAAAAACCAGGGTGAGAGTATAGAGCCCTGGGGAACACCACAGGTAGAGAGAAGTCGCAGAGAGAATGGGACCAGGTTGGACCTGGAAGGGGGGGGGGCGGTCCAAGAGGAAGGAAGTCAGTCACTCCAGGACCTGATCCGTGATGTCCAGGTTCTCACGGAGTCGATTCATCAGGATGGGGTGGTTGACAGTGTCGAAAGCAGAGGAAAGAAGGAAGGTGAGGAAAGAAGGAATGCTGGAATCAAGGTTAGAGAGCAGATCTTCACTGGTGTTCAGGAGAGCAGTTCCCATGCCTCTGGCAGCTCTGAAGCCAGACTGATGGTCATGGAGACAACCAACAGATTCAGTGTGGAGAGTAAGCTGGGAGATGGCAAACTTTTCCAAGAGTTTGCCCAAGGAAGGGGTGATGGATATTGGGCAATAGTTTGCCGGGCAGGTAGGATCAGCAGATGGCTTCTTGAGGAGTGGGTGCACATGGGAGTGCTTAAGGGGAGAGGGGAACATTCCAGTGGCTAAAGAGTGATTAGAGAAATCAGCCAAGGCTGGAGTGAGGGTGTCAATATGGTCCTTGATGGTTCTGGAGGAGCAGGGGAGCACCTGTTTGGACAACGCTTGCATACATCAGCCTTTTCTAGAAACCTTGTCAGGTGTTGTCAGAGAGAAAGAAGGAATAGGAGGAGGAGAGGTAGAGATGGCCAAACGGGGCAGAGAAAGGAAGAGGGAGAGGAAGAGTAGATAGAGGACAGGATGTCCTGAGATTTAGCAGAGAAGTGAGAGGCCAGAGCCCTACAGACTGCTTTGGAGGGAACAGGAGAGGTAGAGACCGCAACAGGATTGACAAGTTCCTTGCCGATTTTAAAGAGTTCGGCCGTGTTGTTGGAGGCCGCTGAGACGCTGGCTTTAATGTGTGCTCTCTTCTTGATGAGTGTTATTGCTTTGACTGGCATTTTGGTGCAACCAGTCTAGGTCTGTCTAAATGTGGCCTGGCATGCTTTACTGTAATGTTATTATGTGTCTACACTGGTCTACATTGTGCAGCCAGTTCGACATGTTTTCATTGTGGCATGGCATTTTTAATAGCATAGCATAAATATTCTTGTGCACTGTTGGTGACTTGCAGGTATTGAATTGGTGTTACCCTACAAAACAATTGCAAACATTGTGGCTTTATAGCCAATTTTTCTCAGAAAGTGTGCTGTATATTGCATTAAAACACATATTTATATCTTTCTTCTAGTGCAGAGTGTGGCATACCCCTTCAGCAGCATGTTCGTGTGTATTGCGCAAGCGTGACAATCT
This sequence comes from Ambystoma mexicanum, assembly GCF_040938575.1. Taxonomy (NCBI): domain Eukaryota; kingdom Metazoa; phylum Chordata; class Amphibia; order Caudata; family Ambystomatidae; genus Ambystoma; species Ambystoma mexicanum. The sequence continues at coordinate 104,821,365 of NC_090938.1, read as the reverse complement.
AGGCCGGCTCAGAGTGTGGCGCAACCGTGATTTGTTGCCAAGTTGGGGGGGCCCCCTCAGCATGGCTCGCAGGGGGGTCCCCACATTCCAAATGCAAATATATTACAGATATAACGAGTTTACAGTGGTAATGCTTTGTTAGATGAGTGGTTGGGTAATATAGCGTGAAGTGATTGCTTCTGGCCCTGCCGTTCCCACACTTACTTATTGTTGGCTTCTTGCTTCTCCTGCTGATATCTGCTGATACGAACTGGTGCCGTCGCTGTAGGAGCCGTCCTTTGCCGAGTGGTCCTTAGCCGATGGGCTGCCGGGCAGACGGCTGCCCTGGGAGGGCTGGCAATGAGTGCAGATCTTCTTGTCAGGACCAATCAGGGCTGGGAGGCGGGAGTGCTAGGGAGGACCAGGAAGAGGAGGCCGGGGAGCACGGGGCAACGCAGGGTCTGGGGCACCTTTTAAACATAAAAAACCACAGAAATGGGGTTGCAGATTTTGGCACATTCACCTGCTCCTCAGATGGGAAAGGGGAGCAGGTGCAACGAACGGGTCGCTAGACCCAGGCACGCAGTTGGCAGCAGCCAATCAGGGGTGGGGAGCGGGCTGGGAGGCGGGAGGGCGAGGGAGGACCTATCTGCATAAGTAACTGGTCCCAGAGAGAGAGTGACTAGTGTCTTTTCATGTAGGTACAATGCGTACAAAGACCCCCCCCCCTATGCAGCTGGTTCCTCACTGTTACCGCCCCCTCCATCAAGGTCTCCCTTCAGCATTTGTGATTTCCGCCGTCTCTGGAATTCCATGCGCACGCCACACAGCTTCTGCTCTTATATAAAATAATTCCAATAAGCAGGAATGCCCATGTTTGCCTCTGCAACTCCTGCTCCTTCTGCTAATCCAGCTCCCTTCTCCTTATCACTAACCAGGTTTACAATCCTGCTGTGGGTCAAGCCCTCACATCAGATGTGTTCACTGTTCAGTGGTTCTTTCTCCTTCACTTGCATAGATGCTCATAGGGACATTGTCCCTGTTATCAAGGCACCTGGAGGCTGTCATCTCATCCAATCACCTTTGATTAGCTGTGGGTCCTTGGTAGCTTTTCTCATGTGATATCTCACCTTCTTTTACCTTTTTCTATTGCTCATCCTTTCACCAATTACAAATTTGCAGATATCACCTCCAATCTCAGCCTCCTTGGGGTACACGGCTGAATGGGATGGGAACTGGTGAGCCAAATAGCTTTTGTGGCCATCTTTCTTGAGTGTCTACCACTTGCATTGGATCCTGTTTGGTAATACTGTTAAAGCACTTTACAGACCCACTTGTTGGAGGTTGATATGCAGCACTTTTTTTGTGCTCAGTGCTATTTGCTCAATAGGAAACCCTTAATTTGCTTCGACTTGAATTGCACTCCATTTTCAGGAACAATTACAGATTGTTATCTGTCTCACATCAATACATTAATAAGAAATTCAACTGCATAATTTCTTCTAACATTATGCGTTATCCTCATTTCAGCCCATTTCAATAAATGGTTGATTTGTGCAAGGCAATACTCCTCAACGACCCCAATTCTATTGCCTGTCACAATGCAATTCCCTTTTGCAGGATGAATCTGGATTCTTGACGCAGGTCATTAGATCACAGCAAGGCATTTTATTTCCACTCAAGCCATGTAACAAACACTCTCTTTCAACACACTCAACTTGAGTGTTCAATCCAGGTCACTTGAAGTTACTCCTAATTCTTTGCAGGTTTTACATAACCCCAATGGCTGTGATGATTTAGATTATGGATGTGTTCCCTTATGCCAGAGTCCTGAAAGCTGTGGCACTGAATTTACTTTGGACTCTGACTCCCATGAGCCCTCTGCATTTGCTATACTGACTAGGGCTGATGGGAGTTGTAGTCTAAAACATCTGGTGAGCCAAAGGTTGCAGACCCCTCCCATATGCCATTAGTGATTTTGCACCTCCATGAGGACCATTGTGACGATGGTTGAGGATGCCTTCCCATACACCCGTAGTGGTCTTGGACATGCCGTGAACTCCTTTGTGACACAGTCTGATGACACGGTCCCTAACACCCGTAGTCATTTTCACTTCCCTGGTGGTGTTCATGAACCAGAGTGATGATCCACGCGTGTACCCATTTAATAGTTTTGGACATCCCGTGATGTCCTTTGTGAACCGGATAGATGATTTGTTGCCCAACACCTTTCGAGGCTTTGGACATATATACGGATGGATTTCATGACCCTGATTAATGATTCATACTTGTACCACCTTATTGGTTTTTTAACACCTCCAAAAGCTTGCGTGATGCAGATTGATGATCCCATACACCATACGTGGAATAATGCCCCCTCAACCTCTATATATATTTGCTTACACCTAAATCGCCGCTTTTATCACCCATAAACTTCCATACCCATAATCACTCATAGCAGATTGCTCTCTCACAATCTTGTTCTGAATACAATGCTTTGATCAGCAATAGACACCTGGTTGCGTTCTATATTACTACCATGAATATCGTCATCCGTTCATAGTCTACCTAGAGAGAGAAATTTGGAAGACTCCTTTCGCACACCTGGCACCTACACCACTTTGAATGCGTGTTCCTGTAAACAAGTGCCTTATATTTGCATGTGAGCAGAAACTTTGTCTAAGCCTTCGGTAAAAATGATTTCTCTCATTGGCTTATGATCCCTCCTGACTTCAAACTGAGATCCCTATATGAAGGCCTCTTAATTTGTGCGCGGCCTACGTGACAGCCAACAATTCAGCTCATTTGCAGAATCTGACTCCGCCACTCCATTTAATACCAGACCTGGAAATGCAATCTTCTCCTCACATGCTCCGTCCCCTTGCACCAGGACACCATGACAGCTCCCAGCTCTGCGTTATGAGCAACTGCAAAAACCCCTTATTTCTACTAGACGAGAAGTCATTTGATGTGGATGCTAACTCGGGTAAAGTTGTTCCTCCTTTAATTCTCTCACACCCTTCACTCTAAACTAATTCCTTTGCTTTCTTTTCAGCTGTCTCGTGCACAGTTCGATGCATAAAAACTGCACATATTTTGGTTTATATTCAGCCATTTTAAGGAAAAATACAAGTTCCTCTTCAGGTTTTGGCAGAAGCGTCTCTCCAATGGCACTCACAAAATTCTCCTTTGGTTGTAGTCCTTTGCTTGAGATCACAGTGTTTTTAAACAAGCATTTATATTTTCTCAGTATTATCCCACTACAGAGTAGGATTTCTAAGGCTATTGGTAATAACTCACTGTGTTCGTTTTCATTGTTCCTATCACTTCTATGAAATTCCAGGCACCGATCGACTCCTCAAACAAAACATGCCTATCTCTTTGAAAAATAGAGCCAACCCAAATAGCATTCTTAAATATAGGCAAAAAGCTTCCAGAGTTATACAAGTTTTCAACCTCTTTTGATGTTAATGGCTTTGGGCGTATGCTTTGGGAAAATCTAGCATAGCAAACGCCTTGGCATCCCATAACATGGTTAACAGGTCACCAATATTTGGCAACAGGTGCCTATCAAAAATCGCAAATGTATTCAATTCTTTCAAGTCAGTACAGAGACACATTTCTTCAGGTGTTTTCTGTACTACCAGCAAGGAAGCAACCCACTAATCAGACTCAATTCTTTCCATGGTGCCTTCATTCCCCGACATCCATAATTATTTCTTTGCCTCATCTCTCATCCTGATGGGAAAAGCCCTGAATGTATACATAACAGAGTCAGGCCCATCCTTCAGTACAATTATATGGCAAGCAACTTATATTTTCACCAGGCACATTTTTATATGCCTTGTAAAGGTCATCAATAACCATCTACTATTTTTTCGTGCTCACCATCGTGACATCACCAGCTCACCATCATTAGAGTATCATTTCCTCTCTGACAGAGTCTAACGTGCCTAACCAAGCAAAGGTGTAAGCCGTGTTTATGAACATATCCCTTGGAAACTCTGCTATTGTCTTTGAACTGCAAACTTGTCATGAACCACCCCACCCGTTTCATTCTCTTTCCTCCAAAGGCAAGTAGTCTGATGTGTACTGTTTCCAAGCTCGTTTTATTCCCAACATTCCAGTTAAAAAAGATTCCCAGGGATGGGGGTATAATGTGCACTTTAATCAACCATTCATTTCATTGTCATCCACACCTGTGAATGCCTGTGCCCTCCCTTACGGCATCCACTGCCAATACCCCATGATCCCTTGCAAGACCTTGCAGGATGCCCTCTTCCACCGCCCCCTTTAATACTTTCGGAGTGCCAACCACTCACTCATTAGAATGAGAGGCCATTTTTCATCTCTTGAAGAGACAGCACCAGCTTCTGAGACCAGCTTTTGAAAACCACCCCCCCCCCCACACCCAGAGGGTTCACCCTTTAAGCAAACAATGCATGCATGTAGTTTGGTTGCCAGACATTTCGTCGAAAAAAATTCGTCGACAGGACATTTGGTCGAAACCATTTGGTCGAAAACCAAATGGTCGAATTCTTTTTTTTTTTTATTTTCACTTTTTTTTTTTTTTTGGGGGGGTTCCCCCCGAACCCCCTTTTTTTTCTAAAAAAACCTTTTTTTCCCTAAACTACAACCTAAAAAATATATATATAAAAAAAAAAATTCAACCATTTGGTTTTCGACCAAATTACGTCGACCAAATGTCTTTCGATGAAATGTCTTTCGACGAAATGTCCGGACAGCATGTAGTTTGTCACATTGTTTTACAGGTGAAGTTGAACAGGTTGAGTCTGATTCTGTGGTGGAGCAAGTGAAGAAGTGCCAGTGAACAGCCCTGATTTGCACCTGCTCCCTTAGCCCTGATTCACATCCTCGAAAACCGGAGAAATTCAGGGGACGCCTCAGGGCCTTTGAGATGGTTCCATGTCATTTCATCACCGGAATTTTCAAAGCCTGGCATTTCAACGTGGAAATATTCATCAAATTAAATTTTTAAAAATTGGGGGGTGGGGGTCCCCACACAAAACCCCCCTCTGCCACCTATTTTACCTATTTGCTAACACCCCAAACCCTTATCTGCCCTTTCACACACTCCTTAAAATTTCGATGAACACTAGTCACATTGAAGTGGCAGGCTTCGAAAAATCCAGCAATGAAAGGACGTTGTACACTTTGAGACGCTCTTGAACAAATCAAAGTGAATCTCAATTGCAGGTGAGCATCTCAGAGATGATCTGGGAGCCTTCATATTGCTCTATTTTAAGGCTTTGCAAACCAGCCTGAGTGAAAGGTGTCACTCAGACCTGTTCACAGACATCTCATGGCTGGCTCCAGTGCAAATATTTGGCAATTAGGCCCCCTGTTCGGGACGCATGTCCTAAGCAACATTACACTCTTGCAATCTGGCCCAAATTCAATGAAACGAGTAATTCTAAGTAATGTGTGAAGTGTGGCTGTGTGTATATAGTTGGTTCACCTTTTCTTTCTTCTGGGGTCTCGACTATATACCCCGTAAGAGCCAAGGACGAGTGAGCTCGTCCTTTTTGCATAGACTTGCATAATAGCCTGGCAATAGCCTGGCAGATAAGGGGTTACATGTTCAGTGTGACGCTTTAAGAATATCAGTGTATTGTCTTTCCCCCACTACCACATTCATGCGTTTGAGCGAGTGGCCTGCATGTTATCTCACAGTGGAGCTCATTTTGCTCCCGGGTGTAAATTGGCCAGACCCGCTACATTAGCACTTAACTGCACACCGGTCCCATCCTGGCACTTTTCTTCACTTTCACTACAAAGTGTAAAAGGGAGGTGTAAACAGCTGTTGAAAGGGCCCTTATGCCTCACCATTACTCTTTGCAGTGCAGTGTAGTTTAGTTTATTTTAATGTGTATAACGGGCCAAAACCCTGCAGGCAATGAACCACGACAAATGAGGCCTGACAAGAGTAGTCTGATGATTGTAATTAACCATACAGGACATGGGTCGAATTTAGATAAGTAAGCCAACGTATAGCTCAAGAGTTTGAGAAAAGAAGAAGGTCTTCAACGCGTCTGTAAGTTTGAGAGGCAACGTAATTCTCTGAGATTGGATGGGAGGCCGTTCCATAGACAAGGCACCACGGAATCAAAAGCCAGAGTCCCGGCTCAAACAAGTTTACGCATGGTTTCACCAGAAGGTTAGAGTTGTTGGAACGCTGCACAAGGGAATTTGGTTTAAAGGCTAATCTATTTTGCAAGTAGACCGGAGCCTTCCCGGATAAACACTTATGCTTGATGGTAATGACCCGGAAGGCAATGTGCTCCCTTACAGGGAGCCAGTGCAGCGCACGGTGGGTAAGAGCTGCCTGCTGTGTACACATGGCAGGGACATTTACAATGGATGTCTATTGAATCTGGCTGCCTTTTGCTGGAGTGAAAAGCAGGAGGACTGCATAGTATTAAATTGCCATGCTGGTGCAAATGCGGTCCCATTTGTGTGGTAGAGGGGTGGGGGTGGTGGAAATAGGTAGTCTTTTTCATGCTGGTCTGGGGGGGGATAGCTCGGGGGCAACAGGCTCAGGTTGGAAGCAAGACGCCACGCAGGAACACAGGTTCGATCCCCGGGTCCGCCCTTAGAAACCTACGAGTATTAAGCGCCTTATGAATAACCAATGACATTACATTACATGCTCCATCTCTTCTATACAGCTGTAGCAAGATGTGCCATGGAGTAAAACAATGTGAAACGGGTTACAGCTTTATTTTAGGCGTGAGTTTGACTTTACTCCACTATAAACATGAGCTCCAGTGACTGCTCATTGTGCTTGGTGAGCAGCCGTGAGGTTTGACGTATGTCCATCATTGGTAACCGGGCCAGTCATAACGTTATCACCCGCAATTGGGCGATGGTGCTGGATCTTAATCACTCATTAACGCCCTTTGTCTCACTTGGAACTCTTAATTCCGGTTCAGGGGATTAAGGAGATGGTAATACCCACGCATCTGGCTTAATTATGCAACCCCCACCCCCCCCACCATTATGTAGTGTGGAATATATACAGGGCTTTAAGTGGGGTAAGAAATTGATGGGGGAGCCTCATTTGGGGGAGTGGTTTGCATGATAGGCCTGGTCTGAAAAGTACACAAACCATAGTAAGGTATGCAAACAAATGTATAAATGTATGTAAGCATTTATATATGAGTATGCGTACCTTACTATGGTTTGTGTGCTATGCAAGCCATCTTTTATAAATATAGAAATATGTTGCATATTTCTATGTTTTCAAAAGATGGCTTGCAAAGTACACAAACCATAGTAAGGTACACACACAAATACATAGCATTAATATATTTGTATGCATACCTTTCTATGGTTTGTGCACTTTTCAAACCTTTTTTTAAGACAGAAATATGTAACATATTTCTATTTTTATAAAAGATAGCTTGAAAAGTACACAAGTCAATCCATCTTTTATAAAGCTTTGCCGACGGACAAAGCTTGAGGCGTTTTTGTCTGTGTGCAAAGCTTTATAAAAGATGGCTTGAATTGTGTACTTTCAAGCCATCTTTTATAAACCTCAAAATATGTCACGGAGTCCCCAGGTTCTCTGAGGTCAAAGACGCACAGGACTTTAAGTGGGCCGGGGCCTGCCGGGGCTGGGCCCCGGCAGGCTCCAAAATTTCGTTTTGAGGCAGGGCCCTGTCGGGACCCACTAATTTCCCCTGGCAGCCCCGGCCGCTAGACAAAAAGGCATTTTTTTCTACAGCCTGAAGCTCTCGCTCGTGTGCGAGAGCTTCAGGCTTCAGAAAAATATGCCTTTCAGCCATAATGGTGGCGCCTCACCTGTGAAGCATCCCTGGGCAGGCGCCACCATTATGGAGAAAACATTTTGAACTATTTTGCATGATTTTAATGCAACAAACATAAGTTCTGTTGTTGTTGTATTGGTTGTTTGGATTATCTGTATTGTATGATCTTAAATTTAATGGATTGTATCGCTGTCGAGGGTTATATGATTTATGAGCACGGTTCGATAACTACTCTGTGCCTTGGCTCCGCTCCGCTCATATGTCTGGACGAGTGCCCTCTTTCTCAGCGGTGCAGCGCTCCAGTGGACGCCGCCGGGCCCGCTGCTTTTCGTGACCCTGTCAAGGCCTCCCGCCGTCAGCAGAAAGCGCGGCCCATTGAGATGTGCTCGTCCATCTTGGCCGCGCCACATTAGGCGGCAGAGATGGGCGGCTCTGAGTGACAGGCAGCCGCGCGGACAAAAGGCTGAACAGCTGGTGCCTGGCTGCAGCCCCTGAACGTTACCTGCGGTACAGCAGGGCACTGATGAAATGTAATGGACTGGAACCGACCTCTCTTTCATGGCTTTGATACCGCCCTGCTCTCTGTGGCCGAGCGCGGGGTCTGTGTTACTTACAAAACATCGATGAAATAGACTCGATTAAATGTGTGTGTTTTTTTCGCTCGGCTTTGCTCATCCCTCGAAATGTGAAAACAATTCTAAATGTAACGAATGGTTTCTCAGTCGTGCTCATGAATCGTGTATCCCGTGAGAGGCATTGGTGGTCTGGCATAGGGGCATAGGGAACTCTGGAGATTTCCTGGTAGGCCTCTACACACTGGGCAGGGGTGGGCTGGCATACAGGGAACTCTGGAGGTTTCCCCGTAGGCCTCTAAACACTGGGCAGGGGTGGGCTGGCACATAGGGAACTGTGGAGATTTCCCTGTAAGCCTCTATAGCAGCGGTATTCAAACTGTGGGGCGCAACCCCCCAGGGGTCCGCGGGTGCATCTCTGGGGGGCCCTGAGAGCTCAACATGAAATATTTTTTTAAAAAATTGTTTTTTTCCTTTTTTTTTTTGATTGGAAGAAAAGGGGTGGGGTGGCTCGCATGGTCGGGCTGAAGTATGAAACTCTCAGGCAACAATGAAAAAGTGTCCTCACAAACTGGGCCTCATTACAACTATGGCAGTACAGTAACAAGGGTGCCGGTAAGCTACCGTCACCGTTGCTACCGTACCGCCATAGTGTCGGGGTGATCTCCTGGGGGCCGGCAGAGCCGTCCGCGGACCTCCGGGCTGGGGAGGCCCCAACTCCTCCCGCGTCCCAAAAGGAGTATGAGACACACACAAGGAGCAAGGCAACTACTGCTGTTTATTAGAGTAACGGCAGGGATACGCTCAGTCCATATGCATCCAGAGCGGCTCTCGTCATTAGCGGGGCTCGCAGGCCCTTTTTACAGCAGTATGACGCGCTACTTTCATCACCTGGGAAAATCATCACAAAACCTATCACCACTTCGGGTTGGTTCCCCAAGTGGTAGGATTAGTATAGATCCCCTATGGGAAGAAATGTTAGTGGATGAGGAGGGGTCAGGTGGTACACTTGGGTTGTCCCTAACAGTTGTTACATTGGAATTGTTACAAGGGGACCTTTGGTGATTGGCTAAGAGTAATATCGTCAGTGATGAGCCCCCCTGTATTCTGATTGGTTCTCCCGCGAGCCCCCATGCCTAGGACCATCGTCGTTTCCAGATCGCGGTGCACCTGACATTAGCAACAATGTGCAACTATGTGTTTGTGTAGACAATGGACAGGTCTGCTTACGGGCTGGTGAGCAGGTCTTTCCCATCGCTATAGGTGTCCAACTTGCCGCTTCGTTGTTGCAGATTGTGTCCGAGACGTGAGACCCTGGCGGTTCTCTGTCTCGTATGCTTGGCACCTTGTCAGTTCAGCTTAGTCATGTGTGGGGAGACCGTAGCTGGAGTAGAATTATGAGCATTAGATTTTGTATTTTGTCTCTGTGTGCTTGGCACCTGTAGGTATAACCTTGGCGCTGGGCGCACGGCATGCAGGTTGCAAAATCGTGGCCTTGGCTGCAGGCTCTCGTTGGGGCTCGTTTTGCATGGTCAGCACTTGTATTTCGTTCTGAGAGGATTTTCGTTTGAGAGGCTCCTGCCTGGGGACTCTTGCTTGCGGCCTACTTGGGCCTAGTCCATGGGTGGCGGTACATAATCCATACCGTGGGGGTCGTAGGGTGACAGAGTGTCGTACGCAGCATTAGATATACATGGTGGCATCTTCATAGTGATAGGTAGCAAAAAAGCATCGGCAAGCATATACACAAGCTCTTCAGGCGTCTTGCGTTTCTGCGGTGCTGTAGAAGGCCTATGTGAAAAATAACAATGGTATGTCAGTCCGCTATGTCATAGCACTGAGTATATTCTTCGTGTTGGTTGGTGTGTGATTGACCAGTGTTCATGGTGGCACGTGTGTTCTTGTCTGTTGGCTATGTCGTCATGGCATCTCTAATGATGTGAATACTTGTGGCTGTTGTTCTAATCAAGCTGATCCATGTTGCAGGTGTCGGCTTGACCCGGGCGTACTATTGGGCATATTCTTCGTATATGCATGTTTTTGAAGCAGGGTACTTTGTCATCTGGTAAATAAGCGAACTCCTCTCGTGGGGGGTGCCTGGGCCGTGAGCCCCTAGGCCATGGTCTGGATTAGATCGGGGGGAGGGTGTTATCCTATTCTCCCACTTCAGTCCCCCCTCTGGTCGACTTGTCGACCACAAAATCATCCTTCTCCTTATCTCCTTTCACTCTCCATACTTTCGTTATTCCAACCAGGTGTCCATAGTGGTTGACATGATCTTCAAATGACCAGTACATATAAACGCATCCGCCGCCGGGTTTACAATATACCCATCTTCCAACATAGCTGATCGGGTTCCTCGGGTTCTCCACCTTCACAGATGGCGGGTCTAGGTGATTTTCAAGTATCTGTTTGCGCAACCTTTCTCTTTCTTGTATGATCATGTCCGTGTGCTTGTCATCTTCGGCTGGTAGCAGGGTGTGCATGCTGACCATTTCCATCATCTCATCCATTGTACGTTCTTTTCTTGCCTTCCAAACCCTCATACCAATTAACACGGCCATTCCTACTAATAAACAGCCAACTATCAATTTCAGTCCATCTGACAGCCATGAGGGCATCCATGACCATAAAAAGGAGAACCAGCTGTCATCTTTCTTTACTCTTTTCCTTTCTTCAACCATTTTCGAGAGCATCAGGGCAAGTTGTGATACTGCTTCAGTAAGTGTTCCATTGTTGGCGTCATTAGCAGAGCTAAATTTGCAACATGATTGTCCAATTTTTCCAGAAACTCCTCCTTCCATTGCTGTGAGGAGGTCCAGCACATATCTGTTTTGTAGGGCTACCATATGTACCGCCCTCAGGTCTTCTTTTATTGCATTAAATCCATTGATGGTGGAATTAATTGTCATCATTAGCTCCCATCGGGTTATCTTGAGCCACTTTGCATTTGCATATGCCTGTAGTCCTGGGTGTATTATTGATGAGAAGAACATTGCTGCTCTGCTAAATAGTCTGTGTTCTGGTGGAATGGCAGTGAGAGCTGTTTCCGATCTTCCCCACAGGTAGTTTCCCGTCAATGGTTCTCCTTGTCTTCTCACTCTTGACAAAATGTTTGTGTCGTCACTTTCTTTAAGCGTCACAGATCTTTTCCTCCTTTTGTCTCCTTCGTCCATCTTGGGGAAGTTGGCCATGTTGACATGTTTCTGAGGCACAACCAGAGATGGTACGTTGAAGTGTACCATAGTGCATATTCCATTCCATGATGGAGGTAATGTGTGGTATGCTCTATCGCAGCAGGCCCAATAGTGGTTCATTAGAACTGCTGTGCTGGCATCCCCCTCTGGTATCAATATTGTACTTTTACAGTTGTTGTTAATCCCAACATCAACATCGCCATTGTGTTGATAGCACAGTGTGGGTGCAGTTAGCGGTGGTATAGTTATTGGATCTTCATCTTTCTCCAACCATGTTAATAGTGGTACACTTTCTACCCACTCCATCCAACACTTGTGGTTTGTTTCGTTTATTGAGTTCGTATTTTCGTTTGTTACCATATTGCTCCCTGCCACTCCATCTGTCCATCCTTCATTCATGTATATCTTCCCATATATTACAATGAGAGCTCTTTCACAGCAACCTTGTTCACCAGCAATTTCACTTGCATACCAATCACACGGCAGGTATTGTAACATTACTTTCTTTGTCTCTCCTTTTTCAGGGCCATCCGTTACGTATTTGAACCCTTGAGTGTGTAGGCGGTAGCTGTTGTACATCTTAAGTGTTTTGATGAAGTTATTTTCATATGGGTATGAGTCTCTTGTCTTCCATTGCAATGATACAACTGTCCCTTTAAATCGTCCTTTTGTTTGGAACAGTGCCATGTATATCAGGCATTCAACTGTCCTTGCCGGTACTTCAGTAGCTACAAACGTCCTTGACGCGCTCATGGCGTATGTGATCAATGAGCACACATAGCAGTTGTCCTTAGTTGTCTGCTTAACAATTTTGGACATGTTCTGATAACACATGTTGTTCGTGACGTGTGCTGAATCTGTGAGATATGTGCCAATCCCATTATTATCTCCATATGTGCTGCATTTAACCCTATTCCCATTACCTCTTGTGTTACTTGTACCACCTGACACCGTACCTGTTGAAGCCGTGGAAGAGGGTAGATTAGTTTTAGGTGCAGCTATAATTCGAGAAGCATAGTATGTCTGCCAGACAGAGGCAGCAAGTAGACCAGTGATGACCAACACTCCTACAATTTTTATTACAATAGCTAATATCACCAGCAATTTGCTCTTACCTTTCCTGTGGTCCTGCAGCTAATTCTTTGTGATGCTAAAAGTGCCCGCCTGAAAATCTCTAAAAGATATGCGTTAAGGTGTTAGTTGTTAAGCTCTCCCTCTCAGGTAGTCGTTTAATGCCCAGGCGAAAAGCTGTTCCCACGCTAATCTCAGCGACCTATCTCTCAGAGCTGGTAAGTGCTCGTGGAGATGTGGGAATGAATGTTCTATGGCCAAAATGAACGTGTTGTAGTATACACCTATCCTTCTCTTCTTTAAACATTTTGGTCTTTTTATAGCATATACAAATTGGTGTGACAAAGCTTCAGAGGTGTTATCGTCTGTGGGTAGCATTTCCCCCTGGGCAAAACGCAATGTTAGTTTCTTCACTTTTCTTATACAGAAATACTTATGCGCAGTACCTGCATGTGCGAAACAAAAAGAGAGAGAGAACATGCACGTGTCTACAAGTGTGGTGCAACGTAACAATTTGTTAAGCAATGTCCTTTATTTGGGTAGTGGCAGGGGCAGGGTTTTGTTTGACCTGGGATATCATGACCATGGGGTGGGCTGTGGACGAATGTCCAAAGTTTTTATAGTCTGTGGTTGGGGAGGGGTGAGGGGCAGTGTCGCAATTATCTTTCATTGCAGCTGCTGCTGTGTTGTCCTTTGTTGTGGTTGTTGCGGTGTTGGCCCTGTCATCAACGCAAGTGCGGGTCTGGTCTTTGTAGGGCTTGATGTCATATAAGTGGTTCCACACTTTTTTATCACAGAGCATTGCAGCTCGAGGAGCTACTTCTTCCACCTGGTGGGGCTCAGTAAATCTGGGGCTGTACCACCTGCGGTTGAAGTTGCGGAGGAGAACGTGATCTCCTTCCGCAATAGTCCAGTTAGCTTGTTGTCCTTGCTGCTCGTCTGTTTCTTCTTGTCCTGTTGTTTTTGACCCGCCCCGCGTGCACTCGAGCTGCTGAGAGATAAAGGCGACACTAGTAATCAAGGAAGACACATATTGATACATTTCATCACCAAAAACATTTGCAGAGCTGTCCTAGTCGGTCAAGCCCCTTGATGGTGGTGTTAATGGGAGGCACATCTGACGTCCAGTCACCACCTTGTGGGGTGTGAGGTGGTGATCTGACCCTGGCCTATTCCGACTCAAACAGAGTCAAGGGGAGTTAGTACAACCAGCTTTTCTTAGTTGTCTGTTGGATTTTTTCAATCTCTTCTTTCAGGAGGCCGTTCAGGCATTCACAAATACCGTTAGCCTGCGGGTTATATGCGCATGCAAACTTGTGGTTGATGCCAAGTAGTGCAGTTATGTGTTCACATTTCGTTTGCAAAGTGCGGGCCATTGTCTGAACGCAGCACTTCGCAAACTCCCCACCTCGGGAAAACTTCCCTCACTAGAAATCTTGCTGCTCTGAAGGCATCTGCGTGAGAGCAGGACCCAGCCTCTAACCACCTCGAAAATGGGCCTAGTACTACAATCATGTATCTGTGTCCTTGACATACATTGATCATGTCAACATAGTTAATGTGCAGGTGCAAGAAGGGTCTTTCCGGCTGGGGTATAGTACCTTTTATCACTTGCAGCATGTGACCGGCTGTGAACTGTTGACATGTTAGGCATTTACTGATAAAGTTTGCAACATGTGAATTTAACTCGGGGCAGAACCAGGACTCCTTTATTCGTGCTGCAATCACTTCCTTTCCTGTGTGTGCTGGATGCTGTAGCTGACCCAGGGCTGTTTTCAATAGGGCTAGGGGCATCACTACCTTGCCTGAATTATTCTGGCGCCATAATGCATCTGTGGGGGACATTGTGCACCCTCTTTCGACCCATAGCTCCTTCTCCGCTATGGGTGCTGCTGCCTGTAATTCCATTATCAGTGTTTCAGGGATGTGAGTGTATCCCTCCTTCATTAGCATCTGTTTTGCTCCTGCCCTCCCTTTATTTTCTTGTTTTTCTGGGAGGGTCCACATCTCACCAAAGTATGCAGCATGTTTGGCATGTGCGCCTGCTGTTTCGTTTCCTTTTGAGATAGGGTCATCCCCATTGGTGTGTGCTTGACACTTCACCAGGGCTATTTCCCTAGGGTCATTAATTACTTCAATCAGTTCAGCAAGTAGTAGAGCATGTTGTACTGGGGTACCACCAGCTCTTCTGAACCCCCTCCGTTGCCATTTTATTAATCCCGAGTGTACCGTTGATGTCACATATGCACTGTCTGAATATATTGTTACTCTTCTATCATGGCTCTCTTTCAGTGCCAATATTAGGGACACATTTTACTGGGACATACATCCAATCCTCTGTCAGCCTAACCACTGCTGCTCCTGTCCTTCTAACCCATCACTCTGGTCAATTGTTGAGAACCCATCAATGTACATTATCTCCCCCCCTCTAGGGCATTTTCCTTGACCTTTCTTGTGCTGGAGTAAATTTCGATGGCCTGTCTGGAATCAGGTGCATAGTCACCACCTTCAACTACCTCCGCTATAAACCTGGCTAGGTTTACATTGCTGCACCTTACAATTGTTAATTATGTTCTAGATAAAAGTATTTCGTAGCCGATGCTCTCCGTGTGGTCAATGTTGATTTGGGCTGTTTCAATATTGCAAAGAGGGCGTGTTCCACAAATAGTGTGGTGGGGCACCCCATCGTTATGGATGATGATTTTTCCACCGCAAAGGCTGCGGCGGCCAAACTCTGTTTGCAAGGGAAGTGACCTAAGATTGCATGATCCAGGTGTCTGCTGTAAAATGCTACAGACTTGTGTCCCATGCTTGTCTTTTGTGTCAGTACTGCCTTCATTACTGCTGAGTCGCAATGTGAGAAGATAAAACATTGATGGTCATAGTTTGGAGTGGCTACTACTGGTGCTGTTGAGATGGCATGTTTTAATTCATCAAATGCTTCTTTCATTTCTCTTGTTCAACCCAACCTTTTGTCCCCCTTCTGTGCCTCCCTGAGGGCCTCGAGCAGGGGTCCTATGTATGAGCTGTAATCAAAAACCCATGCCCTGCAGTAGTTGCATAGGCCCAGAAACTGCTGCAGTTCTCTCACTGTCTGTGATTGTGGTGTGTCCGTTATTGCTTGTGCCCTTTGTGGTGCAATGCTCCTTCCATTCTGTGAGATGAGCTGACCAATGTAGAGTACCTGTTCTTGGCAGTACTGTAGCTTTTCCTTGTCTACCTTGTACCCCTTCTCAGCCAACACTGTGAGCATCTTAATTGAGTCCTTCCTACACCTTTCTTCTGTGGTGCTGCAAATGATGATGTCATCTATGTATTGCAGCACTGTGCTCTCCATCTCGATGTTTCCCAAATCCATTTGTATCACTCTGTTGAAGATGGAGGGTGACTTACAGTACCCTTGGGGCAACCTTGTGTGTTTCCATTTTGTGTTGCGGTATGTGAAGCTTCTCAGACCCTGTGAGTCTGGGTGCAGTGGTATCGAGAAAAAAAGCATTTTTGAGGTCAATCACGGTAAACCGTGATGCCTCTGATGGGATCCCACATAGTATGGTAGCCGGGTTAGCTGCTATGGGGTACTCTGCCTCTACAATGTGGTTCAAGGGCCTTACGTCCTGGATAAAATGCCAAGACCCTCCTTTTGCTTTGCGTACAGGGTACACAGCAGTGTTGCAAGGTGATTCTGATGGTACTAGTATACCATTGTTTATTAGGGCGGTTATTGTATCATATATGCCCTCATCTGCCTCTTTTGATAGTGGGTATTGTTTCACTCTTGGTAGCATTGCTCCTTTTTTCAGATTTATTTTTACGCCACCAATGCTCTTGATGCAGCCAACGTCATATGGACTGGTGGTCCACAGTGATGGTGGTACAGCTGCCATGTCTTCCTCGTAAAATGGCATGGGTGTAGGGGCAGGTGCCTCCAGTGCCATTGCCATTTTCTGTGCCACCTGCTTGTACGTTACCTTCAACCAAATGTTAATGCTCATCCCAAACACCATCTCTCCCTCTCCGTTGTTGTCTGCGAAGAGCTCCTCATCAGACACCTGTGTAAGCCTGCATCCCTTGGCCAGTGCTATTACAGCTCTCCAAGCTCTCCCCTCCGTGTCTTGGGCACGTACTGCGATGTAGTCAGCAGTTGCCACAACGCTCTCAATGCTCACTGAAATCATTTTCCCCTCAATTTCACTTGCTGGTGTCTCTGGTCTGAATAGGTATGCTGCTGGCCTCCTCCAAATTTTGCCCTCAATTCCAGGCAACCATGCAATTGCCATGTCTGTCCCATATTGGAAGATCTCTGCATCTACAGGCTCAGCCCGGGCCACTGTTTGGCCACAGTAAGCCTGCAGTATTTGTCATGCTGTGAGCATGTTAATTCCTGGTGTAGAGCAAATTATGCCCTTCTCCGTGAAGGAGATGCTCATATTCAACCTGCTCATTATGTCCCTCCCAAGTATGTTTACTGGTGACTCCTTCGAGTACAGGAGTGGGAGAGACATGTTGTGATCTCCTATAGTTAAATAGATGTTATCAGTGAAGGGAACTAACCCTCGAGCCCCAGAGAATCCTTGAGTGTGCATGGCTTTGCCTGACAGCTTAAATTTACCCTCCCTTATGCAGGACCTAGTGGCCCCGGTGTCAACTAGGAAGGAAACATTTTTGTCACCTATTGCTACCTGTATGCGTGGTTACTCTGCAGTATTAGGTGTTACTGATAGGATGGGGCACATCAAAGACATCTGTGGGCTGACCTATTGTGGATATAGTTACTGACTGCTTCCTGTGTAAGGGTTGTGACCCAATATTGTCACCTTCCCCAGCTGTTTTCTGCTGTAGTGGTTCAGCAGTTGTTGATATTGCATTGTCTTGTATCTGTGTAAGCTGTTGTGCCGGTTGTACTTGATGTTGTTGTGTTGTTATCGCCTGTTGCTGTGGTGTTGTGTATGTCTGTACCTGCTGATGTGGTTGTTGCAGTGGTGCTTGTTGTTGTGGTAGGCATTGTTTTATTCAGTGTCCAGTCAACTGGTCGACAACAAACTGGTCGACTGCAATTTGGTCGACACCATTTGGTCGAATGCCAAATGGTCGAATTTTTTTTTTTTATATATATATGTGTTTTGTGGGTTTTCGTGTGGGGAAAATTGTACCCCCTCATTTCCCCCCGTGCCCGTGGGGTTATGTCTGTGTATTCATCCTCTTCCTCTGTGTCGGGTAATTCTTCAGTCATATCAATATTACTGTTAATTGCTCTATCGTCCTCTTCATTCTTCCTCCCTCTCCTGTTACCTTCTTCTCTCACTGTGGGCGTTCTTACCCGTTCTTCCTGTCTGCATCCTGGGAGGTCCCTAAGTGTGTCGACATATGGGGTGTGCGCAGAGATTGGTGTCAGTGGGCGTGGTGCTAGAGGTCGTGTTGTTAGAGTGCGTGGCGTTTGTACCGGTGTCGGTGTTAATAGTTGTGACACTCTCCTTGCTACCTCTTTTACCTTCTCTTCACCTTTCGTATCTTCTTCCCTCCTTTCGCACGACCATGGTGACTCGTGGTTGGCCCGTGTAATGTACAGTTTCTTTAAACTTTCCCCATTGCCATCTCCTCCACTTTTTCCTAAACATTCTTCCTCCTCGCTGCAAAATCAATCAGGAAAAGACAATCCCCACTCTGTGCGTTTTCCACCCACTGTCACCGTCCTTAGATCTATTAAGTCCGCTTCCTTGTGCTCTCCTCCTTTAGCAGCTGCCCCTTGTGTTGACGTTGTAGCCACCTCCAAATCCTGGCGTGTGTATGTTCTCACACTGTGCTCCACCCTCCTATCTCCACTCACCTCATCCTTATTTCCTATTATTTCACCACCTATTTCCACTCTCTTTCTGTGTAGTTCTTCCATTACCTCTGTACTTACCCTTGCTAATATCCTCTCTTCCTCTTCCTTCCTTTCCCATTTTGCCCGTTCCCTTTTTAATATGCTCTCTATTACTTTACCTTCTTCATATTTCCGGGCGCTTTCAGATAGTATTTTATTTTTCCACAGTTCCATTTCCCTTTCTTTCTCTTTCTCCCTCCATCTCAATTCTCGTTGCTCTGCTCGTGTCACCCTCTCTGCTATTGCCTTCATCCCCTCTGCTTCCTTCTTCCTTTCTTCCAGTCGTTCCTTCATCCTCTCCTGCTCGTCCCTATTCTCCTTTCTCTCTTTCTTCCTTCCTCGTGTTTCTTGCTTGAATTGTCTGATCAGTGCACTTTGTGCGTCTCTTAATTCAGCCAACCTTTCCTCCAACATTTCTTCCTCTGCCTGTGACAGTTGACCTTCTCTTGTCTTACTCACCTTGGTCCCTGTCGGTGTGATACCCATTTAATCCTTTGCCATCCTCCTCACTACGTCCTCTTCTTCCCCTGTTAATGTCCCTCGGAGCTTCAGGAGCACCTGTGCTGCTAGCCATTCGTCTGGTCCTATGGTTGCGACGTGTTCCCCACTTTCCTTCCCTCCCTTCGTTCCTGCTTGTGTGGAGTTTAAGTTCATTGTGCTTGTCACCTCCTCCCCCCTCTGGTAGCTATCTGTAGGGGCATATGTGGAGGGCTGTATGCGGGGTTGGAGTACCCCTCAGCGGCTGTCAGTTGTTGTGGGGCGGCTTCTCTTAATTCCATTACTGGGTACAACCCCCCTTCTTTCTTCCTTCACTACCTTTGCCAGAGGCATATCTTCTATCCCTTCCTTCTTCACCTTCTCTTCTGATACTGTACCCGATCCTTCTTTCTCCTTCTTGTTCTCTTCTGCGCATAATGCATTGCTGTTCGCCGTGCCCATGCCCCCTCCATTCTCCTTCTCCTCTTTGCCTCCCTTTGTTTCTTTGCTCCCTTTCTCCTCTGCTGCCCCTTCCATAGTAAACATCCCCATTGCCCCTTGCCTGGCTCCCTGAATCATCTTCCATAAGTTTAACATCTCTATATGGTGAGCTAATTTCTTTCCCTTGTACGTGTTGTGGATATATGTCAATAGCGAGTTTTGTGTGTATGAGTCAAAACTGCCGTTAGGCGGCCATGGTGTCAGTATTTTGTTGTCTGTTCCTTGTGGCCAGTCGATACTGTACTTGATAATTTTCTCCTTGTATAGTGATAGTGACGTGCAAATGTTTTGGAGAGGTGTAGTTAAAGCGTTTCCCCTCACCCCAGACCCCGACCCGTAATATGTGGCCATGTTACAGTTTTTGTTTTCTCAATATCAACCTTCTTTACCTTGCCCCGTAAACTGGGGACTTCCGACCGTCTGCTGAAAGGTAATACAATTGCAAAATATACAGTTCTTTTCCTTTATTATTTGTCCCCTTGATGTCACCAGTATGGCCCCCTACGGCCGTGGCGCACGAAGCCCCTGCGGCTGCCTGCCCTGTGTGGCGTACTTTTACAGCCGCCCCACCTTTCCTTCTTCAAATCTCTCCCTCCCCTTTTCCAACCCCCTTGCTCAGCGTGACCGGCGTTCTCCGTGCGCGGCCACCTCTCCCCTTTTCGCCCCTCCCTTATCGAGAGTTGCCGGCGTTCTCTGTGCGCGGCCCTCTCACATCTTCTATCTTGCCCTTTCCCTTTTCCTATCCCCCGGCCACTCCTTGATCAACCCGTCGCGGTGTCCTATACAAGCCCTGCGGGTGACGTCACCACCTTCTGCAACTATTACCGGTAAGAAACCTTTATAAGATGAAAAAAGAGCGCGTGATATGTTTTAACCCTTTTGTCCCCCGTAAATCCCACAGCTGTCCTTTCGCTTCAACCGGAGCAAGGTAACACACAATAAACTCTTATAATCTGACTGTGCACGCTGCGTCGCTTCGCGTGTGATACGCCCCTCACCGGGGGAGCTTAACCAGCCAATTATTTTGCGCACTGGGAACCAAACTATCTACCTTCTGCGGGGAAACTTCATCTACCTAACGAGCTTCAACACTCAATTAGTAGGGATCCTCATCTACTCATTGATCTATAACGCCAATTCATAGGAAAGCCACACACCTTCCCTACAGGTGCCCGCGATCTGAACAAATCAGTGCCTTCTGATAACCACACGTGGTACCTTTTGGCTCCACCCAATTCGCTCCGTGACACGGTAGGAATCGGCCTTCGTGCCTGTCCAGCCACCGCTCACTCGTCTATCGTCATTTATGAAATCCTTTGCAGCACACTGTAAACACCTCCCTCCCCCCTTTTTACATTTCCTCCCCCCTCCAGCACATCATTACATTGCTTGTTGGGTGTGTCATACTCACCAAGTCCTATTGAGGCGGGGCCGCCCGACTGCGTGCACCCCTCTAAAGCGGTTCGCCACCTCCCC
This sequence comes from Ambystoma mexicanum, assembly GCF_040938575.1. Taxonomy (NCBI): domain Eukaryota; kingdom Metazoa; phylum Chordata; class Amphibia; order Caudata; family Ambystomatidae; genus Ambystoma; species Ambystoma mexicanum. The sequence continues at coordinate 104,800,439 of NC_090938.1, read as the reverse complement.
TCGTCTGGACCACGTCTGGACACTCGCCAACCGCGGGCGGGATACTTCTCAAGTCGGCTCCCGAGGGCCAATATCCGGTTTGCGCTATCCGGTCTTCTCGCAGTTCCGCGATGGTCCTGTAGTCCTCAAAAGAGGGCAACGCTAGATGGGGCCACGCTGCCGGGTCGCCTTGTTGCAAGAGGTCTTGGAGTGGTGCTCTCAGGGTGATAGACCTCAAACTGATCTCAGTAGTGCCTCCAACTTGTCGGGGTGATCTCCCGGGGGCTGGCAGAGCCGTCCGCGGACCTCTGGGCTGGGGAGGCCCCAACTCCTCCTGCGTCCCAAAAGGAGTATGAGACACACACAAGGAGCACGGCAACTACTGCTGTTTATTATAGTAACGGCAGGGATAATCTCAGTCCGTATGCATCCGGGGGCGGCTCTCGTCATTAGCGGGGCTTGCAGGCCCTTTTTACAGCAGTATGACACGCTACTTGCGTTACCTGGATAAATCATCACAAAACCTATCGCCACTTCAGGTTGGTTCCCCAAGTGGTAGGATTAGTATAGATCCCCTATGGGAAGACATTTTAGTGGATGAGGACGGGTCAGGTGGTACACTTGGGTTGTCCCTAACAGTTGCTACATTGGAATTGTTACAAGGGGACCTTTCGTGATTGGCTAAGAGTAATAGCATCAGTGATGAACGCCCCTGTATTCTGATTGGTTCTCCCACGAGCGCCCAAGCCTGGGACCATCGTCGTTCCCAGCTCGCGGTGCACCTGACATTAGCAACAATGTGCAACTATGTGTTTGTGTGGACAATGGACAGGTCTGCTTACCGGCTGGTGAGCAGGTCTTTCCCATCACTGTAGGTGTCCAACTTGCCGCTTCGTTGTTGCAGATTGTGTCCCAGACGTCGGACCCTGGCAGTTCTCTGTCTCGTATGTTTGGCACCTTGTCAGTTCGGCTTAGACACGTGCGGGGAGACCGTAACTGGAGTAGAATTATGAGCATTAGATTTTGTATTTTGTCTCTGAGGGCTTGGCACCTGTAGGTATAACCTTGGCGCTGGGCGCGCGGTATGCAGGTTGCAACATCGTGGCCTTGGCTGTGGGCTCTCGTTGGGGCTCGTTCTGCATGGCCAGCACTTGTATTTCGTTCTGAGAGGATTTCCGTTTGCGAGGCTCCTGCCTGGGGACTCTTGCTTGCGGCCTACTTGGGTCTAGTCCGTGGGTGGCAGTACATAATCCATACCGTGGGGGTCGTAGGGTGACAGAGTGTCATACGCAGCATTAGATATACATGGTGGCATCTTCATAGTGATAGGTAACAAAAAAGCATCGGCAAGCATATACACGAGCTCTTCAGGCGTCTTGCGTTTCTGCGGTGCTGTAGAAGGCCTATGTGAAAAATAACAATGATGCATGTCCGTGGGTATGTCAGTCTGCTACGTTATAGCACTGAGTATATTCTTTGTGTTGGTTAGTGTGTGAGTGTCCAGTGTGCATGGTGGCACGTGTGTTCTTGTCTGTTGGCTATGTCGTCTTGGCATCTCTAACGATGTGAATACTTGTGGCTGTTGTTCTAGTCGAGCTGATCCATGTTGCAGGCGTCGGCTTGACCCGGGCGTACTAGTGGGCATATTCTTCGTATATGCATGTTTTTGAAGCAGGGTACTTTGTCATCTGGTAAATAAGCCAACTCCTCTTGTGGGGGGGGGGTGCCTGGGCCGTGATCCCCTAGCCCATGGTCTAGATGAGATCAGGGGGAGGGTGTTATCCCATTCTCCCACTTCAATAGTACGCGTTGTGCTCGCGTGTGCCTGACAGCCCGCCGTGCGGCACCCGCAAGCACAGCTGATCGGATGCACCGGCACCGTTCTGCATCCGAGCTCCCCATTCCCTTTGAGCCCTATGGGGCTCAAATGGGAATGGGGATCTACCAGTACCGGCACCCGTGAAAGGGCAATTATCAGGTTCGCCTAACTCGGCATAAACCGGCACGGCTACCGCCAGGGTTGTAATGAGGCCCACTGTTTCAATAGTACCCAAGGGGGTGCTTTGTGTTAAAATGTAAGTAAATTGTGATATATTCAGCAACAATGGTCAAAATTACTAACTGAATAGTTAAGTAACTCATCAAACTGGTCCACATTGGCCAAAATGGTGGCCCGTTTTGACTGGCCCACACTAGCATTTTACATTTTTGGTACAGGCATTGCCCTATAGGCCAGTCCGAGCCTGGCGGCTCATCCATAATGGCGAGGAGGCGCCCACCCAGTGGCCCCTCACCCATTATGGAGGAGCTAAGGAGCCAGCCCAGTGATACAGTGAGCACTCTCTCAGCTGCTTTTTCCAGCTGATGGAGTGCTTCTGGGCTGGCTGAACTGTCAAAGGGAAACACTGTTTCCATTTGACATTTCAGTTTAGTTGGTCTGTATGTCCGACGGGGAGCTCCTGCGTCTCCTCGCACATACGGACAGAGCATTTCAGCAACCACACGCAGGCCAATGCAGAAGGTACGTTTATGTTCATTGTTTTTATTTAAACATGTGTATGGATGCATGTATGCTTATGTTATGTATGAGTGTATGGTGATGGATGCTCATGTGAATGATAGAGTGATTGGTGTATGAATGTGCAGCGCCTTGCATACACACATAATCATGTTGATTATGTTAGGCCCAGTGGGGCCCAGGGGACAGGGATGGTATCTTTTTTCTGGACATCCATCATAGATGTCCAGTAAAAAAATGTCATGCCTGCCCCCTGTACCCCCCAGCACCAATTGCAAACTGTTCGGCTATTTACCATTTTTTTGGTTAAAAGTATGCTCTACAATGTAACATGTTAACCCATTATTTTAAAATAATTCACAGGGGGAAACCCCCCCCGAACGCCATTTTATTGGTTCGGTCTCCCTCAATATGCTCGGTCACTTTGTCATTTTTGGGGGAAATAGTTATGCTCCTCCGCTTAAAAAAATCATCAGCCGTCACTGGCCCTTAGAATGTGTTGGGAACGGGATAGGGGGAACCCAGGGACTATGGTGGGAGCACAATGGGCGGGAACCATGGGATAGTGATGGGAGCAGAGTGGGGAGAGCCCAGGGTGTGTGATGGGGTGGGGAGAGACCAGGGACTGGGTAGGAGTGGGATGAGGGAGCCCAGCGACTGTGATGGGAGCAGGTGACGGTGCGCAATACATACTGTCCATTTGGTATTTCTGGGGGGTCCTGACCTGCCCAAATTTTACTCAGGGGGGCCCCGGCCAAAAAAGTTTGAAGACCACTGCTCTATAGGGAACTCTGGAGATTTCCCGGTAGGCCTCTACACACTGGTCAGGGATGGGCTGGCATATAGGGAACTCTGGAGGTTTCTCAGTAGGCTTCGACACAGTGGGCCGGGGTGGCTTGGCACATAGGGAACTCATGTGATTTCCCAGTAGGCCTCGACACACTGGGCAGGGGTGTGTGTAACGGTCACCTGGTACCCACAGGGACGTCACTCAGCCTGTTCTGACCTCTTACGACCTCAAACCCTTCTATGGAGTATACTCGACTGGAGGCTGGGCCTGAAACACAGGATTGGTAGAGTTTAACTCCCTATTGTCTCTGTGTGCTTGAACCCCTTCTACACCGGGGTCCAACCCTTCCCTTTTTGATCCACAGCTCACCTTGTTTTCTTGGAAAGTGTGCTCTCTGTCCTGCTTTCAGCGCAGGGGCGCGTTGATTGATGCAGGCTCGTTGCTGCCTAGTTACTTCACTTCCAAGAGTCTGACAGGTAAGTAGAATGAGTCTTTTGAACAGTTCTCTAATTTCGTTCCTTTCCTTCCTTAGATGATGGCCGGCGTTCGGGGATGGCGACGTGCTGCTGAGATGAGTAGCACTGAAGGTGAGTGAGAGCGCGATGCGACCCTTTCGTATTTGTATTGAACTGAGTTATTTTTCTGTGTCTTTTAGGTGCCGCAACGTTTTCAGCGTTGATGCCGGTTATGAAGAAGAAATGCAGTGAGTAAGCACGGTATGCGGCGCCTCTAGATGTTTCCACGCTAACCTGCAGTGTCTTTTCCCTCTTGCAGATGGATGAGAAGTTCCGGAGACAGAGTTTCCCCAGAGCGGCTGGGATTCAGGTAAGCGTTTGAAGCTCATACACTCTTTAAAAATAAGCGAAGATTTGCTGAATGCTTACTAATGCCTTTTTTTCTGTTCTTTTCTCTTTTCCTTAGGAAGCGGCGTGCCGGGATGGGAATGACACCGCCGAAGATGCCCGCAGAACAGAAGAAGCGATGAGTGATGGGCAGAAGCGCCGCAAGGTAAGGCTGTTCCTAACAGGTTTCTTGTTCTTGCAGGAGCTGAGCGCAGAAGAAAGATGCAGGCCTACTGAAGACCGATCCGAACACGGTGAGTGTCACACTGTAGGTGCAGAGAACACAAAGCATGTTTCTCAGCCTGGGCGTGGCTTAAATAGTCTCTGGGTATCCCAGGAGTCTCTGGGCTGAACCACACCCAAAAGACTAGACTGCACATGCAGTTCTGGGAACCGAAATATGTGGGGGCATCCATCTTGTCCCCATCAATGCACTACAAGTCCAATCCCCAATGTTATCCTATGGGAGTGAGTGAGTCTGATGCCACAAGCGCCAAGTCTGACTCCAAGTGGGTCTTTGGAGGGTTGGAGAGGCCGTTGAGGGCCATGTAGGTGATCGTGGCCTGGCTCCAGCCTGACATCTTGGAGGGCTGGGGACATGAGGGGCAGGAATCATGACAGCACTTCCCCCCAAGGCCCCTCTCAAGGTGGCTCTTCTGTATGGTCCTGGTTGTTTGGATGGTTTTGATGAAATTGTCTAAGCAAGCGAGGTGCATGGATGTACTCACAAGACTCCCATGTCCTGTCTTGTGGACCATACCCCTTCCAGTCTACTAAGTAGTATAATTTGGATCTCATACACTTTGAATCCAGGTTGTCCTTGACTTCGAATTCTGGCTCCCCGGTCACTACTACTGGCTGCGGTGGCATTGCTACCCGGGTCCCAGGTTGAACAGGTTTAAGGAGAGACACGTGGAACACAGGATGAATCTGCATGTTTGACGGCAAAGCTAGTCTGACCGCCACAGGATTTATCACAGAGGTGACAGTGAATGGACCCAGGTATCTTGGACGGAAAGTTCGGGTTCCTTTAATGGACACGTGTTTAGACGCCAGCCAGACTTTGTCTCCCACTTGGTAGTTGGGGGCCTTTGCTCGGTGTTGATCAGAAAATTTCTTTTGGGGATTCTTAGCTTGAAGTAGGTGTTCAGCTGCCCTTTTAAAGGTTTGAGAAATGGTTGTGTGCAAGGTTTTGACTGCTGGCATTTCCACGGTTGGAGGAACGTCCAACTCAGAAGTACGTGGGTGCCTGCCATACATGGTATAAAAGGGTGTCTGCCCAGTGCTGGTGTGTAGGGAATTATTATAAGCATATTCAGCTATCCATAATAGGTCGAACCAGCTTCCTTCAGCTTGGTGTAACATGCAACGCAGATACTGCTCGAGCGTCTGATTTGTCCTCTCAGTTTGACCATCCGTTTGGGGATGGTGACTGGTGGATAGCCGGATGTCGATCTGGGCCATGGAGCAGCATTTTCTCCAGAAGTTAGATACGAATTGAGTATCTCGGTCTGAGACTAAAACTGAAGGAAACCCATGGAGCCGTACGATGCCTTCAAGAAATACCTTTGCCAGAGTGGAAGCATTTTGGAGCCCCTTAAGAGGAATGAAATGTGCCATTTTTGAAAATAGGTCCACGACCACAAGAATAGTGTTAAACCCTTGACTGGGTGATAGGTCAGTAATAAAATCGAGGGACAACGTGGGCGAGGGTGCTGGTGGGATTTTCAATGGTTGTAATAGCCCAGCCAGTTTCTGCTTGGATGACTTGTTTTGAGCACACACTCCACAAGATAGAATGAATTGGATAATGTCTTTACGCCTCGTGGGCCACCAATAATTTCGTTTTACCTTGGCTAGGGTTTTAGCGATTCCGGGGTGGCCCTCGATCAAGGAATCATGATAACCGGACATGACTTGTTCTCGCAGTTCTTGGTTTGGTAAGAATAAATGATTCCTGAAGTAGGGCAACTGATCTTTTATCATGTAATGTTCTCCTTGTGCACTCCACTCTTGTAATTGCTCCGATTTATCAGGTTTTGGATTTCTTCATGTAATTCTTTCTGAGTTATGGTTGCTGTGATTCCTAGGAGCTTGTCACTCGGGATGATTGCTATTGGGTCAGGGGTCTGATACCCTTGCTCTTCCACCCCCATACGTGAAAGGGCATTGGCCTTCCCGTTTTTCACCCCTGATCGAAATGTAATCATGTAGTCATATTCAGCAAAAAAAAGAAGAGCCCAACGTAGTTGTCGTGAGGATTTGGCCTTTGCCGTTTTTAGGTACTGGAGGTTCCGGTGGTCAGTTATAACAGTGATTGTGTGCCTGGCGCCCTAGAGGTAGTGCCGCCATGCCTTAAAGGCTGACTTAATGGCCAGTAGTTTTTTGTCTGTGATAGTGTAATTGACTTCAGGCGGTGTGAATTTACGCGACCAGAAGGCAACAGGGTGTAACTGGCCTGTTTCGGGGTCCTTTTGTGAGAGGACGGCTCCCATAGCCATGCTTGAGGTGTCCGTTTCCACCAGGTATGGGAGATCAGGGTGAGGGTGGCGTAAGATTGGGCAGATGTGAATCTTGCTTTGAGTTTCTAGAAAGCTTCCTCGGCTTCTGTTGTCCACTGGAACTTTTTGTTGCTTTTCCTTAGCAATGACGTTATGGGATGCACGATTTGTGAAAATCCTGGGATGAACCGGCGGTAGAAGTTTGCAAAACCCAGCATACTTTGAACCCCCTTGAATGAATTTGGGGATGGCCAGTTCGGATTAGCATCTACCGTGTGTACATCCATTCGGATTCCATTCAGGCTGAGAATAAAGCCCAGGAATTCCACCTCAGAGACGTGGAATGAGCACTGTTCGAGCCTGGCATAGAGCTGGTGTTGACAGAGTTTCTCCAATACAGATCGGACATGTTTAACGTGGTCCTGCTTTGATGCGGAATATACTAGAATATTGTCGATGTACACTAGAGCACAGACATCAATCAATTCCCGTAGGACATCGTTCATGAAGTATTGAAATGCTGCAGGCGCGTTGCAAAGGCCAAAGGGCATTACTTGATATTCGTACAAAGCCGTATTTGGTGCGAAAAGCGGTTTTCCATTCGTCCCCCTGTTTTACGCGAACAAGGTGATATGCCCCCCTCAGGTCTAGTTTTGTGTAGATTTGGGCATCTTTGACTTGATCAAGCAATTCAGGGATCAGTGGCAGGGGGTAGCGTTTTTTTACGGTAATCTGGTTCAGTGCGCGATAGTCGATGCACGTTCTCAAGTCCCCCCCCTTTTTCGGTACGAAGAATAGAGGACTGGCTGCTGGAGACTTCAAGGAATGCATGAACCCGTTGTCCACGTATTGGTCAAGATAGGCCTTCAGGTGCTGGTTTTCTGGTTCCGTGTGTGCGTAAATTCGCCCACAAGGGATTTGTGCGCCGGGTATCAGATCGATTTGGCAATCGTATGGTCTATGCGGTGGCAGGTATTAGCCTGATCTTTCTGAAAGACTTCTTGAAAGTCCTGGTATTCACTGGGTAGGGTGCCGATTGCCACAGTCGCAAGTGTGGAAGTTCTGGTGTCTATTGTTTGTTTCTCTTGGCGATAACATGTGTGGGCGCAAGTCTGGGGAAAGGCCAATTCTTTTGCTCGCCAATCGATTCGAGGATTGTGAGCTACCAACCATGGCATTCACAAAATCAACCGGAACTGTGGTGCCTTAATGAGGTCGAAAACGATAGATTTTTGGTGTCCATCCGGGCACCGAAGGGTTAAAGCTGCAGTCCATTGGGATACTGGACCAGAAGCTATTTCCGTGCCGTCTACAGTGGTAACAGTGTCGGTGGTTGATTTAGGGTGTAACGGAAGCCCCATCTTTACCGCAAGATCCTGGTCGATGTAATTCCCAATGGCTAAACTGTCAATGTACGCTCTTGCTGCGTGCATCCGAGATGGTTGTTGGTGATTGATCAATACCACAGATAGTGCAAAATGGGAGGTCTGTAGTTCACTTTCTTCGCTCGACAAGTGGACCCCTACACTTGCTGGGCTGGGGAGTTTTCCGAATCCTTGATGGTATCTTCCTTGTCCGTGGCCCCTACCGTCCTCCTCGGTGGCTTCACAGGGCACTCTTTAAGGAAATGACCTGAGCTTCCACAGTACAGACATAACTGCTGCTGTTTCCTTTTGTCCCTTTCTGCTTTAGTCAAGGGGGATCTGACCCCCCCGATTTGCATTGGTTCTCCTGAACCTTCCGTTGTGCAGCCAATATTGTCCTTAGAACGCACATACATAGGGCGAGGCTCCGGTCTGGTTCGATTTGCTCTTCGGTCCTGCAACCTATGATCCAGTTGAACAACAAGGTCAATGAATTCTGAGCAGTCTTACAGGGGGGTTCACTACTTGTGCAAGAACATCCTTGAGCTCCCCCCGCAACCCCTGATGAAATTATGTGGTTCTCTTCTCCACTGGCCATTCTGCTTCAACTACGAGTCTATTGAACGTGGCTATGTATGTTAATAGGTCTTGATTCCCTTGGCGTAGGGACAGAAGTTTGTTGTCTAATGCCTGCCCATGAGTACGACGGGCGAACAGCTTTTCCATCTCCTGCTGAAAGCCCCTAAAGTCATGCAGCAAAGGATCGTCTTGGGCCACAAAGGGTACAGACCAGTCCGCTGCGCTACCACTCAGGTAGGATAGCACAAAAGCGACCTGTGATTGGTCATTCGGAAAGGCCCCTGGTCTACAAAGGAAGTGCAGGCGGCACTGGTTCATGAACGTTGCAAACCTCTTGGGATCCCCCGTAAATTGTTCAGGCGGGGACAAGGGAACTGCCCCAGGAAGGGTTATCTGAACGGGATTGGCTGATGGTGCTGGCATCGAGGGCACGCTTCCCGGCAATGGTGAATGCCCTGCTTGTGACTGGAGAAGTTGCCGGCTTAAATCATGATTGCGTTCTTTGGCTACTATCAGCTATCTCCTCAGGCTGTTGGTCTCCTGCCTGGCTGTATGTACTTCGGAACGTAGCTGCCCCAACATGTGGGCTAACTGGTCGGTTTCTGACGTTTCCATGACGCCCAGATGGATTTTGATGTGAGGTTTGTGTTCTGTAACGCTCACCTGGTATCCACGGGGACGTTACTCAGCCTGTTCTGACCTCTTACGACCTCAAACCCTTCCCTGGAGTCTACTCGACTGGAGACTGGGCCTGAAACACAGGATTGGTAGAGTTTAACTTCCTGTTCTCTCTGTGTGCTTGAACCCCTTCTTCCCCGGGGTCCAACCCTTCCCTTTGATCCACAGCTCACCTTGTTTTCTTGGAAAGTGTGCTCTCCGTCTTGCTTTCAGCGCAGGGGCGCGTTGATTGATGCGGGCTCGTTGCTGCCTAGTTACTTCACTGGCAAGAGTCTGACAGGTAAGTAGAATGAGTCTTTTGAACAGTTCTCTAACTTTGTTCCTTTCCTTCCTTAGATGATGGCCGGCGTTCGGGGATGGCGACGTGCTGCTGAGATGAGTAGCACTGAAGGTGAGTGAGAGCGCGATGCAACCCTTTCGTATTTGTATTGAACTGAGTTATTTTTCTGTGTCTTTTAGGTGCCGCAACGTTTTCAGCCTTGATGCCGGTTATGAAGAAATGCGGTGAGTAAGCACGGTATGCGGCGCCTCTAGATTTTTCCACGCTAACCTGGAGTGTCTTTTCCCTCTTGCAGATGGATGAGAAGTTCCGGAGACAGAGTTTCCCCAGAGCGACTGGGATTCAGGTAAGCGTTTGAAGCTCGTACAGTCTTTAAAAATAAGATTTGCTGAATGCTTACTAATGCCTTTTTTCTGTTCTTTTCTCTTTTCCTTAGGAAGCGGCGTGCCGGGATGGGAATGACACCGCCGAAGATGCCCGCAGAACAGAAGAAGCGATGAATGATGGGCAGAAGCGCCGCAAGGTAAGGCTGTTCCTAACAGTTTTCTTGTTCTTGCAGGAGCTGAGCGCAGAAGAAAGATGCAGGCCTACAGAAGACCGATCCGAACACGGTGAGTGTCACACTGTAGGTGCAGAAAACACAAAGCATGTTTCTCAGCCTGGGCGTGGCTTAAATAGTCTCTGGGTATCCCAGGAGTCTCTGGGCTGAACCACACCCAAAAGACTAGACTGCACATGCAGTTCTGGGAACCGAAATATGTGGGGGCATCCATCTTGTCCCCATCAATGCACTACAAGTCCAATCCCCAATGTTATCCTATGGGAGTGAGTGAGTCTGGTACCACAAGCGCCAAGTCTGACTCCAAGAGGGTCTTTGGAGGGATGGAGAGGCCCTTGAGGGCCATGTAGGTGATCGTGGCCTGGCTCCAGCCTGGCATCTTGGAGGGCTGGGGACATGAGGGGCAGGAATCATGACAGTGGGTTGGCATCCAGGGAAATCTGGAGATTTCCCGGTAGGCCTCTACACACTGGGCAGGGGTTGGCTGGCACATTGGTAACTCTATAGATTTCCCGGTAGGCCCCGACACACTGGGCAGGGGTTGGCTGGCATATAGGGAACTCTGGAGATTTCCCTGTAGGCCTCTATACACTGGGCCGGGCTGGGTTGGCATATAGGGAACTCTGGAGATTTCGTGGTAGGCCTCTACACACTGGGCAGTGGTGGGCGGGCACATAGGTAACGCTGTAGATTTCCCGGTAGGCCCTGACACACTGGGCAGGGGTGGGCTGGCAAATAGGGAACTCTGGAGATTTCCCCATAGGCCTCGACACACTGGGCAGTGGTGGGCTGGCACATAGGGAACTCTGGAGATTTCCTTGTAGACTTCTACACATTGGGCAGGGGTGAGCTGGCATATAGGGAACTCTGGAGATTTCGCCGTATTCCTCGACACACTGGGCAGTGGTGGGCTGGCACATAGGGAACTCTGGAGATTTCCTGGTAGGCCTCTACACACTGTGCAGGGGTGTTCAGGCACAAAGGGAACTTTGAAGATTTCCTGGTACGCCACAACACACTGGGCAGGGGTGGACTGGCACATATGGAACTCTGGAGATTTCAAAGTAGGCTTCGACACACTGGGAAAGGGTGGGCTGGCAAATAGGGAATTCTGGAGATTTCCCGGTATGCCTCTGCACACTGGGCTGGCATATAGGGAACTCCAGTGATTTCCCTGTAGTCCTTTACACACTGGGCAGGGGTTTGCTGGCATATAGGGAATTCTGGAGATCTCCTAGTAGGCCTCTACACACTGGGCAGGGGTGGGCTGGCATATAGGGAACTCTGGTGATTTCCTGGTAGGCCTCTGCATCCTGGGAGGGGTGGGCTGGCATACAAGGAACTCTGGAGATTTCCAGGTAGGCCTCTACACCTGGGCAAGGGTGGGCTGGCATATAGGGAACTCTGGAGATTTCCCCGTAGGCCTTGACACACTGGGCAGTGGTGGGCTGGCACATAGGGTACTCTGGCGATTTCCTTTTAGACTTCTACACATTGGGCAGGGGTAGGTTGGCATATAGGGAAGTCTGGAGATTTCCCGGTAGGCCTCTACACACTGGGCAGGGTGGGCTGGCACATAGGTAACGCTGTAGATTTCCCGGTAGGCCTCGACACACTGGGCTGGGGTGGGCTGGCAAACAGGGAACTCTGGAGATTTCCCAAAAGGCCTTTACACACTGGTCAGGTGTTGGCTGGCATATAGGGAACTCATGTGATTTCCTGGTAGGCCTCGACACACTGGGCCGGGGTGGGCTGGCAAATGGGGAACTCTGGCGATTTCCCGGTAGTTCTCTGCACCCTGGGCAGGGTTGGGCCGGCACATAGGGAACTCTGGAGATTTCCCCCATAGGCCTCGACACAGTGGGTAGTGGTGGGCTGCCATTTAGGGAACTCTGGAGATTTCCCGGTAGGCCTTTACACAGTGGGCAGGGATGGGCTGGCATATAGGGAACTCTGGAGGTTTCTCGGTGGGCCTCGACACAGTGAGCCGGGGTGGCCTGGCACATAGGGAACTCATGTGATTTCCCAGTAGGCCTCAACACACTGGGCTGGGATGGGCTGGCAAATAGGGAACTCTGGAGATTTCACCGTAGGCCTCTAAAGACTGGGCAGGGGTGGGTTGGCATACAGGGAACTCTGGAGTTTTCACGGTAGGCCTCTGCACCCTGGGCAGGGGTGGGCTGGCATGCTGGGAACTATGGAGATTTTACAGTAGGCCTCGACACACTGGGCAGGTGTGGACCGGCATTTAGGCAAGGCCTGTGCACCGTGCCTCTTTTGTGTGGTATTTACACATTTTCTCATAGTAAAAAGTTTGGGATTGCTGAAAATGTTTGATATGGGGCCACTTTGAAAATGATTTCCAGAGCCCTTTTGGTTCCCAGTCCACCCCTGGTGACAAGGTTCAATTGAGAAAGAAGTATGGGCCATGCTTATGGGGCTCCTGGCAGCTCAGTGTGTGCAGTGCCCACTTAACTAGAAATGACCCAGCCTTTCATCCATCTCTAGTTGAACAAGCACTGGCAAAGCTGACGTTTCAGCTTCGCCAAAGGAAACTGTTCGGTCACGCAGGCCTTTTCCCAGGTGCCAGGAAGAGAGTTTAGGAAGGTGGTCTGGATGGCGATGGTTAATCATGGTCGACCATGATTGTCGATTGTTGACTATTGTTTCCAATGTTTAAGGATGGTCCACTATAGCTGGCGATGGTTGGTGATGGAACTGGTCGGAGTGTGTGTCCACTGACTGCCCTTACAATCCTACGCCAATGTGTGTAATACCAAACAACTGACCCTAAAATGGCTACCAACCAAGAGAAAATGCAGTGCAGTCAAACAACATCAGAAATCTACATCTGCCTTCAATATGTCAAACCTCATCCCTACACATCTCAAGGATATAGTTTATTAAAAGTGACACCTAAATGAGGCAACAGTAAAAAGGAATGTCATTGCGGGCAGCAAAAATGACACTGTTTTTGTATGCACCAAGAGACAAATACAGCTTGCCTGCAGTACACCTGACTTTGTATACATAGTCCCTGTGAATTTATATGACATAAGCATAATAGTGTACCGCAACTTTAAACTGGCTGATCACCTTATGATAACTGTAGTAACATTATTGTTGCATGAAGAAGGGTTTTCAGGTTTTTCTGTATGGCGTTCGAGAAGCAAGACTGAATTGCTGCTGTCTAGCCTCACTTGACTTTTCCGTACAAAGTTTGACTTTACTTAAGAGCTTCCTGAGACGTTCACCCTCATTAATGTAGTTTCGAGAAAATGGTACAATAATTGGCTGTCATCTCCATATTAATTTATCTTAATGTTGGGGTTCATAAACAAGGACACAAGCTTTGAGAAGCAAGGAAGCGGTGTACAGAGAACAAGAGGCTACATAACATTTCCTGCATGAAGGGTGTAAGGAATGATCCATTGATCATGTTCCTTTCAAGTGTACTGGGTAGTGAGGGATTGACCAATGGTATGCAAGTAGCGTGTGACGTCAGCCGCCAAGTTTCAGTCGATTCTCAGGTGTGGTGTGAGCACCAAGCACTGTGTAGTGCTGGAGCAGATACTTTGCGAGCGATGGTTTGCGACCTACATTGCATATTGTGAGCAGGAAGCAGCAATGAATGGCTACCCTATCCTGGAGTAAGATGGCGTGCAGCAGATTGACGTATATGTTGAATAGAATGGGCAAATATGCTGACCCCTGGGGGTCTCCACAGTAAATCATTTTGTACGACACTCAGGATCCAATTTCGGGAAAAGACTTGGATACTTGATGTTTAACATGTCCTCAAACTAATCTTACTTTGGTTATGGATTTAATTCCTCAACTATAAAATACTGCTTCAGTCTCACCCAGATAAATTGGGTAGGGCATGGTCATAGACCAAGAACTAGAGTTATCGGGTTCTGAGTTTATGGCCCCAGATGCATGCATCAAGTACATGCTTTTGGGTATCCAATAGTGTTGTGCAGCTCTCATTGAAGGCCCGAGGCAGGGTCTTTGTTTTCATTTTGAATTTGACAATAGTTTTAGAAGTATTTTCTATCTTCTTGGGGAAGAATTGTGATTGAATGGAAATTTGGCATTTACGGTATTGGTCGCAGAACACTTCTAGATTAAGGGGGCCCCGATAAAGCCTATCAAGGTATCAAAGGTAAGCTTTCATAATGGGGCGGATTCTGTGTGTGATTGAGGCATCCTTTCATGAGAATGTTTAAGGGATATCAGTTGTACTGACTGAAGGCTGCCTTCAGTTTGTGGGCTATGCCTTTTCCTCGCGGGATGAGGGGGGTTGACTCATAATGTAACAGTGATTTAGGGTTGCGGCAGGAGTTTTTGGGGATAAGCCCAGTGGTTATTTGTGCCCCAGAAAAGTAAAGGGATTCCACTTGCAGCCTTGATATGTCGCCTGGTGGTATCAAAAAATGTACTTCAGTCAGGATCTTTCCATGTCAGAGATTCTGAGGATTTTTAAACCGTTCTCAGGCGGTGGAGGGGCTAAGCTGTGAGAGCTGGGTGGATGCTCCTGAGTCCACGAAAAAGACCTATGATAGTACTTTTGGCTGATGATTGTTTTGTTGGACTCAACAGATCAGATTTGAAATGTCATTTGCACTGCTGACCTTTCTCATCTCTACATATATTTATATATTCTTGCTTGTTCATCTGCGAATTTATCCTTTTTCATTTTGTGTAGATTTTCTACAACATGGCATTTAGTGCCTTTAGCGTGTGGACTGTGCACGGTTGTTTTTAGACTTGCACTAGGATTGGAAGCTTGTGGTAGGAGCTTCAGCTCGTAGTAATGGATGTAGAGCAGGCGGTGTGCTGTTGTGGAGAACAGTTCATGGCGGATGTTGTCAGAGGATCAATTTGCGATCCTACCTGGACTTTGTGTCAGGAGATTTGTTGATGGACGGCACTTTTCTCTCCTGGCTAATGAAACAGCGACCCAGGAAGTAAATGTTGTTGGGGATAAAGTTGTATTTTAAGACCCAGTCCAGAGTTAGGCCTTTTTATCGATAGGCTTCATATTGTTAAGACGCGTGATCAAACAGGATCAATGGATCTCTTGGTCAGAGAACCCAGTAACTTTGTTATTATAAACTCAGAACCTAGAGTCTCCAACTGAGGAGTGGATAATCAACTACGTCATGTATCTTAAACCACGGAAAACTCTGAACAAAATGTGTGTAAAAGAAGGAGCCACCAAGGATTAATTTGAAAAGGGATTTGAATTTTGGAAGATATCAAAAATGTATAGGGAGTGCATTGTAAAGAGATGCTAACGAGGAAGAAATGCTGATGTTCATCGTGTCCTTCATCAGGACGCCGGGCTATCACAACCCCTATCACAACATCCCACTAGCTAATTCGGCTTGTACTGTCTTCACTAGCCACAAGCTGCTCCTCTCTTCCCCTGTTCCTCCTTCAGGACCCAATCAAGTGTCAAGTGAGCACAGGTTTCAATAATCCTCCTTCCCCCCAACCCTGGATTGCACCTACTGGGGCGACCGATAAAAGTTTTTTTTGGCGCAAGTGATAAGATATGCTTGCACATCTCTTTCAATTACACCAGAATAGTGTCTTCCCTTTCACAAAGGTCATCCGCGTGCACGCAACAAAGATGCACACATTCAGATGCCCTGTTTCACCAAATGTGTGCATTTGCACAAATAATAGACCATTCCTGGGCCTTTTAAAATGCATTCCACATTTTGAAATGGGTTGACCTTTCAAATGTGCCGAAACCACAACCATTGCCCTATGCCGGTCCACACAGGTGCAGAGGAATGCACAAGAGGACCTTTCTGCTCCTTGCATTCCAAGCATTATTAGTAAGTGGGACAGAAGGGCTGACAAGTGCTCCTGTGCTCTTGCATTTCTATTGTGCAAACAGGGAGGGGAATGCGTTTTCCTCATATTTCACGTTGAGAAGACCTCCTATCGCCCACGTGAGAGCCTGTTTTACACTAGTGACGGGAATTCACGAGAGGGGGTCTGGCCGCTATCCAGTCTCCCAGAAATGCTCAAGTCGCCTATGTGAGTAAGGTGACCCGAGCATTACTTAAAGCCATGACATGGCCTGGCCTTTTGAGAGTCAGGTCATTTCTGAGCATGTTTGCCATGTGTCTATGTATCATCAGCCAGCCGCCCACCTGCGATATATCACTCATAGATATCTATTTGGAAACACTTGCCCTTTTCACCACAACCAAGGGAAATACTAAATGTAGTATATTTACTTTCCTGAAATTCAATTTCTTTATCCCTCCTATGGATAGTTATATCAATGCAAAAGTGAGTTATTTTTACCTCTTCATTTTTACTGCTTCGTTTTCATGTAAGGTTATTTATACCTGGGTTATTATAACCTAATACGCCTTTAAGGGGCGGCTTTAGGGTTTTATTCAACAGAGGGAAGAGGGCACCGCGCGCGGTACAACGCCCTCTCATATCCCACAATAAGACTTCAGTCTTTCTGTTCCCAGCTTGGAATTATTGAGCAGGGCCTCCCCTCTCAACACATACAGTGCCATACTTACAGCCATTAAACACACTCATTACGCTGTAAATTCTAGTTGAGCGTGGCATAAATGAGTCACGTGCCTACGGATAGCATGATCGCCTATTATCTGGGTACACCTGCTCCTATTCTGTTGCCTGTAATGGTTCCGGGCAGTGACTCACCACTCCCAACTCGGCTCCACCCAGAGACCACCCTCTTGGCATCGCCACCGCCCCCTGGCAGATGCTTTGGTCCATTGGAGCTGGAATGGGAGCAGGAAGCCTTTAGGTCGATCGCAGCCCTACGCGTTTAGCGGCCACAAGGCTCCACCATCTGTTTGGTACGCTAGGGCTGGCACGGCAGGAACCGCTGCCTTCCCTCGTGCTTCCAGTGAGCGACTCCAGTTAATCTGCCAACAGAATTAGCATTCATTGCGGGTTTGCCAAATTTAGCTGCTGTGGATTAGAATCTCTCCGCAATGCTGATCACGAACCATCCACGGCCGCGTTCTTTTTAGGGTGCCTCAAAGTTAAGGGTTTACGTTTGGATAAGAGGAGTGAGCGCTTCTAATACTCACAAGCCGTGGTGTGAAGGGAACTGCATGCAAACACATTGACTAGAAAATATGAACTCTTTCTCATTTATATTAGTTCACCAAAATATGTTACGTGCCCGCACCAAAAGGGATCAGGGTGCTACATAAAAACACACACTTCAGAATACAGACCAGCCAAAAATCAATCCAATAGCATTCAGTACAGATGTAACCAGCAAGCAATACCGTCCAAGTAGTGTCCGCCCAGAGCACCCATGGTCAAGCTATTTAACAAGATGGCAAGTTAGCAGGTGAGCCAAATGTCTATTTCTTGTCAATTTCCATTTTGATGTATGCTTTCCAGATCACTGCATTGATTGCCATTAGCCACATTTCAGCACCATGATGCAGGTGTGTCTCTTTTGGGTTAGGTCCACAAGCCATATTCCTCTTCTCTTTTGTGTCAACCACATCCCCTTTGCACATGGTCCACTCAGGACTCAGTTACTTCCGCCCGCTGGCTGGGCAATCCCAGAATGTTCCGTCTGGCGTCTATCAGATTACAGTAACACCTAACACCCAAACACACCATGTAGTCAAGCCCATCGCATGACCACCTACCAACACACAAACCTCTACTGAATAATTTCAGGACTCATTTAAAGGACTAGAAATTGTCCATCTGGGTTACACGCGTGGTCTGGAGAGCTTCAGGCATTAACCCCTTTCCCGATCAGCGTTATGTACTCTTCGCTGACGCTAACCACTGCATGCAGTTATCACAGACTGCACTCGAGTTTCCATTTCCTGTCTTACCTTCACAAATCATTCATGTTTTTTAGCTCTTCTCCCTCCCCCTCCTCTTCTCCGATACTGTTTCACCATTCCTCTGCAGAACATGGGCTGGATACCCATGGCGGTCACGTAATACGCTGCTTTTCAGACAAGACTCTGTTTAGTCCGCTACAGTGGTGACCAGTGCAGTATGAAAAACCGATTAACGTAATATAGCATAAGACAACATAGAATAACAAAACATATGCCATAGTCTTCTTGGAGGAGGATTTTAGGTTTACCTGCCTGTATAGTCTTCTGTGGCAAGAAGAAGTTGAATTGTAGTTGCTATTGGAGTCAGATGCCGACAAAGTCATTAATGGGCCTCATTACAAGTTTGGTGGTGCAGTGAAAAAGTGGCAGTAATTATATTGCCGCCATTTTTTGTTCTATGTCATTTCATCGATGGGTGAAATTTCAATGGTTTTTTTCCAGGTATTTTTTAATGAAAAAACTCATCAAAATTGACTTTTTAAACCATTCAAACCAAACCAACCTAACCAAACAAGCCGTCCATCCCCCTATTATTTTTAACCTATTACCAACCACCCCACCCCATATATATACTTTACTAAAACTCTGAAAAATCCCACCAATGAAAGAACTCTACACCCATTTTTTGGGTGGTATTCGAAATATCACTGTTTTTCCCGCTCCGCATAATTATATGTTTTGCCGAAATTATTGCTGGCGATAATGCTGTAAATACACTGATTTTTGGAGGAAAAGTGGAGAATTTTCCTCCCGCTTTTTGCTGGATGTAAATCCTCCACTTTGCCTTAAAAAATCGGTAGATTTACGGCGTGGTAATACTGCCGCCGGTAAATACACCAAAAGACCCCATGCAGTTCTATGGACTCCAAAAATGGGGAATTACACCACCCCACAGCCACTTGTAAATCAGTGGTAACCCCACGGGACCACCTGGTGGTAACAGTAAACAATATCGCCACCGAATTATCCCTGAACTCCTAATGAAGCCCATTGAGTTTCTGTGAGGCTGTTTATACAGACGTCAGACTGTTGAAGTGATATAGGGGGCAGGTGCCCCAACTCTTTAATGTACAATGAGTAAAACATGTGCAAACGGGAAGTGAAAAGGATGATTCGTGGCGGAAGTCCATTTTTCCTCCACCAGAAGTCCATACGGGATGAAGTGAAATTAACATTCCATATTTACTTGAATATTTTAAACAGGGGGCTCAGGGTACTTATTGGGCACAGATTTGCTCCACCCTATCGTTTCCAGATGTGCCAGCCCAGCTGCCACACATCCGCAGCCCCCTCTGAATGTGGGGCGACTGGGGTACCTTCTGGGCTGAGAGATAGGGGAGCTGAGTGAGAGGGAGTGAGTGATAGGTTAGTCCAGTGAGTTGGGGTACGAGTGGGGTATGAGCAGATACATTGTTATAAGTGGGTGAAGTGAGTGATGAAAATGAGTATGACCCCCTGGTGTGAGTTAGTTCCAGGTGAATGAGTCTTGGTGAGTGCTGTCTTGAGGCGCAAGAGGAGGTGTGACTTTTATAAGCATTAAGAAGGATTACTGATGCAGTGAGTGGACGTGAGTGGGATTGGTGGAATGAGTGAGCCGTATTTCTGCAGCGAGTAGATGTGGGTGGTATAGGAAGCAAAATGGGCAACAGTGTAAATAGCGGATGCAGCGGGTAGTAGTGGTGGAGTGAGTGAGTGATGTGATTGAGTGTGGGTGATTGAGTGCGTTTGATTGTTGAAGTAAGTAGTATGAGAACGTATCAGTGTCTGCATGAGCAGATTTAATGGAAGTGAGATATACGCAAGTGCTGGAGTGCGTATGGATAACTGGCTGTGAATTCTAGAGTAGTGTGTAGCCTACGTGAGCATGAGCGAGGTTCTAAGTGGCTTGAGTGGGTGGGGTTGAAATGTGTGTTTGTGAGTGGTGAAGTGAGTGTGATTATGCACCTATGTGTGAGTGTGTGTGTGACCCGGGAAGTGAATGATTGTGATTATACACATATGTGTCAGTGGGTGAGCGAGGAAGTGAGTGATTGTAATTAGGTAGATGGTGGTCGGTCAAAAGGCTGAAAAAAAAATCTCGAATAACAAAAATCTCGAAAAAAAAGGCCGAAAAAAAAAAATTGAATTATTATTTTTTTTTATATATATGTATTTTTTGGGTAAGGTAAGTAAAAAAAAGGGTTAAAACAAAAAAAAATAGAAAAAAGCGGGGTTGGGGGGGGGACAACCCATTTCGAAAAAAAACGTCATAAAAAGAAATTTGATATTTTTTTTTTCGGCCTTTTTTTCGAGATTTTTTTTTTCGAGATTTAGAACTTCGGTATTATGACTATAAACCTACACAGATATGTGTTAATGGGGAAGTGAATGATTGTGATTATGCACAAATATGTGAGTGAGGAAGTGAGTGCTTGTGATCATGCATGCATGCGAGTGTGTATGTGGGTGAGGAAGTGAGTGATTGTGATTGTGCTCAGATGTGTCAGTGTGTGAGTGAGGAAGTGAGTGATTGTGAATATGCACATATGTGTGAGTGGGGAAGTGAGCGATTGGGAGTATGCACATATTTGTGAGTATGTATGAGTGGGGAAGTGAGTGATTGTGATTATGTGCATATGATGAGGAACGTGATTGGTTGTGGAGTGAATGGGGAAGAGTGATTACGTTCATAAGGTGTTAAGGTTGTTGTGTGCGGGATGGGTGGTTGAGGCAGTTGAGGGAGAGAGTGTTGATGAATGATGTACAGTGTAATCTTAGTGTGGCAGTGTTAGGTAGTGAGTATATATTAAGGAGCGGGGGTCTTGAGATAAATGGAATAGGAACAGACAGTAGCAGAACTAAGAGTGCAAAAGGGGAAGCGCCTGCAAGATTACCACAGACCTCTGGAGCATGTCTGATTTCCAGAGAGTGTAATTGGCAGCGTGTTGGTGGTCTGGCAATGGCGCCACAAGGTGGTGGTCCCAATCTGGACCAAATGCAGGTGGTGCTGGGATGCAGATGTTTGAGGAGGATGTAGGCACTGGGCAATCTGGGGTTAGGGGTCAGTGGTTCCAATTCTAAGAAAAGGGGTAATAACCCACCCCCTTCCTTCTGTTCATCGTCTTGACGAGACCTTCCAAGTGACTGGCAGGTGTGGAATGAAGGGTATGAATGGGTGGTTGTGTGAGATGGATGGGCAAGTGCATTTTGTTGGTGAAGTGAGTGAAGTGAATGGGCCCTAAAGTGAGTAGGGTGGATGGGTGCAATGGTATGATATGCCCTGTCCCCTTCCACCGCCTTAAAGGACAGGGCAGAAACTGCCACCCGATTCAATGAAGAGAAGTGGGAGCAGGCGTAAACCGGCAGGGGCCGGCAGGAGCAGGCATAGACAATCAGAGGAAGGAAGAAGCATGCAAAGACAGCTCAGAGCAGGCCTCCATCCATCCGTCCCCAATCCATATATCATTCCCAACTCATCCATTCCATCCATCCATCCATACTCAATCAATTCATCCTTCCCACAACATTCCTCCATTCACCCACGCACCCACTCTCTGTCCATCCATCCATCCATGCATCCATACTTCCATGCATCCATGCATCCTTCCCAACCTATCCATCCATCCATCCATCCATCCATCTATCCATCCATCCATACTCAATCAATTCATCCTTCCCAAAACATTCATCCGTTCACCCATGCACCCAACTCTACGTCCATCCATCCATCCATGCATCCATACTTTCATGCATCCATGCATCCTTCCCAACCTATCCATCTATCCATACATACATACATACCCAATCCATCCATAGTCCACCCACTCACCCAACCGTCCGTCGGTCTGTTCGTCCATCCATCCATCCATCCATCCATCCATCCATCCATCCATCCATCCATCCATCCATCCATCCATCCATCCATCCATCCATCCATCCATCCATCCATCCATCCATCCATCCATCCATCCATCCATCCATCCATCCATCCATCCATCCATCCATCCATCCATCCATCCATCCATCCATCCATCCATCCTACTAATAGAACAGCTATATAGAGCCCTGCTTAGACGTACTGGTCTTGTCCCAGCCCAGGTCGAGCATCCCTGGAGCCATGAGCTGCCCATTCAAAGCATTGCATCCCTGCTGTATCACTGCCGAGCTAAGGCGGTCTGGAGCTGCTGCGTCAGAATACCACACTTCATGAGAAAAGCTGGTAGTTTCCTCCTTGCCCACCAGCGTGCAGTACAAGCGGGTACAGAGAGAGAGAGAGAGAGAGTTGGGTCTCCATAACCATTCCATCCGTGTCCTCTCTGCTGAGGTTACCTACATGGGACAGGATTCTTTCTTCACAATCTTCCGAGATCATGGACAACGCACATCTTCCTACTCATCACACAGGCTTTTCTCACTGCAACAAGACCCAGGCCAGTTGGCTTTGCCAATGCTTATATGTCTACATTGAAAATGAGTAACAAGTTAGCACATTAGTAATGAATACTTAAGCTTTGTTTGAACAGTGTCTCTTATGCATAATCAAGTGAAACTAGTCTAAAGAATGCATGCCCTTCCTAATTCCCTGGCACCATGCTGGGATGGCGACTGCTTTTTAATTGGCACAAGGCTGAATAATACTAAATAGTTATAGCAAATCAGACATGGCTTCATGGAAATTCAGAATGGACATCAGAAATTACCCTTAGCCATCAAAAAGTTCAGTATACTGTTGTAAATCACCTTATTTTTTGGGAATTTGGGATTGGTCGAGTTTTTTTCATCGAATTAGAATTCGTCTAAATTAATGTTTTCTTTTATTCAATCTGGCCTAAAATATATGCAGGATGAGAACGCCCGCAGCCCCCCCCCAACTACCCCTTATAATTCTTATTACGATTACCCAACCCCCCACATATATTTGCGGCCAAAGTCGGCCCAAAAAAATCGACGAATTCGAATTCGGCTAATTCTACATTGACCAGATGTCCCATTCCCTTCTATGCACTAAGTGATGTGTAGGAGTGGCTTCAATTAAGCCACTGCAGCACAAAACAAGCCAGCAAGCTGGTGTTTGGCATGGCAGACAAAGTGAAATGTGTCTCAAACAAAACTCAAACGCCTGAGCAAAGCTAGCCTAGCAGGCCTTTCCGCAAAATAGAGATGACTCATTTTAAAAACTTTGCAGAAATACAAAAAAATATATGTATTCTGTTGAGCGCTGCTTAAAATCTCTCCTAATATCAATGCCTAAGGGTCTTACCTAAAGTAAAATGCCCCAGCTCCAAAGAAAAACAGACATCTCTGAAAGATTCCCACTGACTGCTGAAGAACTCCAGGTAACCAAACTTGATTACCCAAATCTCTTAAAAGTTCGAGAACTTTGGCGGCGCCAGACTACAGTGAAAATTCCGTTGACTCGGAGTTCGACTGAACATATTCTCCAAAGCTTAGAAGAGATAGAGGTGAATGAAGGAGGGTGATAGGTGCTATACATATAGAAATTCTTGAACAACAATATATTCAATTATTTGTTGACGGTGGGAGAAGAATTGGTTAAGAGTTTGTCATTTCTTGGGACAGAATATTTCATGCTTTTCTTGCAGAATTCTCCCAGGTGTTAGGGGAGAGGAGTTCCCCCTGTACTCTGCATCCAACCGTCCCCCCTAAATCAATATGGTTCCCTGACTTGCATAATAATCACTTGTTCTGTTTGATTTATCTTATCTGCCCCCCTAAATCCCACTCCTGTTGAACACTCACGCTGTGAAGAAGGGAAACCACATGGACATTTGAAAAAATCCACTACAGATCCACACAGAAAAAAGATGTGACCCGGTGAATACTGGAAACGAGTTTCTGATACTTTGGGTAATTATAAAAGTGGCACAGGCAAGAAGGTCTATGTTGCAGTATCCTGGGTTGCAGCAGGTCGCAACACACAATTGTAATGGTGTTGGCAGGCCTAAAAACGGTGAGGAGTTTATGATCAGCCTGTAATTTACGTCAACACTGTAGTAGAATTCTGCGCCAAGATGTCGCCTGCCCCTTTTCCTCGAAAGGTGACAGATCTACAATTGTTTTCTGTAAGAATGGCAATGGACCACATTTCGAGGGTAAGGGTGTTCCACAGTCACCGGCCTAAACGCTGAACTCCCCAAATCCGGGGAATTTTCAGTAACTCTCATCAACCTGCCCACAGAAGTCCCCCACCCCGACCCCTGTATGCAAGGGCGATACGCTTACCAGTTGTATGCTACAAGATCACCATCCATTAGAGAATGGACCTTGGAAGAGGCGGACAAAGTTCGTCCTTCCCAAAGTCAACTTTCTGATTTAACAATTGGTTTAGTCTAAAAGGGGGCTTGCAGGGGTCAACCTTTTAAAACACCCATCTTTTCCCCAAAAATGGTTCTGTGGTTTTATTAATGCGTGTTCCCCCTTTTCCATGCTTGTCTCTCAACGGAAAAAAATATATTTCAATATATGTACACTTTGCCTAACCCTGATTTCTGGTATTTTTATTTTTTTATGTCAACATTTGACCCTACATTAATTTAACCAGACGGATCTCTGGTGTGGTTCTCCTTTAGTAATCTCCCTTTTGTTTGTCCACAAATGGATTTTGACTTTTGAACTTGGCACCTTTTTAACTTAGGTGACCTGGAGATTTTTATTTATCTTAAACATCATAACAAGTCAGCCAACCTGTCTTGTATTCTCCGATGGGGGATGCTCCGATCACCTTTTTGCACTGGAGATGGAGTCATATTTTCTGAGAGTATTCGGGAGGCGACCCCCAGAATTGTCCATCATGTGTAGTTGACCAATTTCATCTTTGCTTGCATTGAGCATTGCTGTTGCTTCATCTTGAATGACACTGCCCTCCAGTATACGTTCCTTCAGGATGAGTGATTCCGAACTACGGAAATAACCCACCTTGTATATACAGTGGACCCTTTGTGTCAACGATAGACCTTCGTCAGTAAAAACCAATGTCCTGGAAAGAATGAAAAGAAAAACAGTTCATAATTAAAATATATGATTAGTAAAAAAACAATATCACCTGCTCCCAGTTATTTGCTTTTTGTAGCACTTACTATTTGTAGTCTGTTTCTTGTTATTTCTTTCTCCCTCTCTCTTCCCCTGTCTTTCCTGTTTATTCGCCGCTTTCCCTCCGTCGCTCTCCTTTTCTCACTGTTCTCTCTTTCTGTCCTTGACAGTCAAACTTATCAATTGTACTCTAAGTTGATACATTGACTACATCTTTTCCAATCATGACTGATGTCAATGGTTGCCACAGATGACACAGTTACAAGCTCTACGTCCTTACTCGGAATCCTATTATCACGCAACCAGCGTGATATTTTTAAACTAATCAGACATTTTACATCCAAACTGGCGAAAATATCCCAAGCTGAGTAAATGTGCCTCCGGCCCTTGAGCCCCTCCTCTCATTGCTCACCTGTGCTGGGATCGCTGTCGCTCTTGGAGGGTGTGAGGAACTCATGGTGACAACAAGTAAGACAGACACAAGTGATCAAAGTTCAAGGGTGTTTATTCAACAATGAAAAGCTGTAAGTAGGTTGGAAAAACGCCTAATCTAAACATAAATCTAAGATGGTAGCCAGCTTCAACCATCAAATGAATATAAAGCAGTCGTAGTGCCGTTGTGTCAAAATAAAAGGGGCTATACTAAGAAACCTATTGCCAAACACCACAACTAATACAAGAAGGGGTGTGGGATAGTTCTCAAGAAAAGAAAGAAGTGTTCTCAAATAATATGACAGGATGCAATAGCCTGGGTCTCCCTTCCCCATGTTTTTGACACAGGGTAAGATGGGAGCTTGAACCACAGTACAGTCTCGGGCTTCTCCAGCACAAGACGACAGTTCCAATGGCAGCTCTCAGGACACACTCTCTGGCTCTTCTCTTTTTCACTTGAAAGTCTCTTGCCTTCGAGGACCTGAAATGTACAAACAGCAAAACGAAATTTCCTTTAACAAATGAAAGTTCTTTTCCAATGTTTGCTAGGTGATGGGTTCACCCCTGAGATCCCCTCTTCAGGGTGCTGACCCTTCTCAATCGTATTCCAAAATATATCAGAGTTCCTTTATAAATCAACTTTGGGTGACAGCTTCACCATTAGATCTCCCTTGGTCGGGCTCAGACCCTTGTTGCCTTTTGCAGGATTTCCTTTCCCTTGGTTTCTTAATGTTGACTTCCTCAATCACTACCTGTTTAGGTGCCTCTGGCAGACGATAAGGTTTTAGGTGAACTACTTCACCTTTAGGTGTTTGGATGTAATGTTATGTACCTTTTACTCTTCCCGGTGTCGTTGAAAATACATCAGGGAATGAGACTATTACGTTTTTTAGATCTTCTCGTTGTTGCTAGATAACACGGGTGGAATTAAATCAAAGTTATCAATGTCTTCGGGAACCAGTCCGGCTATCACTTTGGCATGGGTGGCTGACGGGTTTTCTTTCCACTCTTTTAGGAGGTTAATGTGGTATAAGTGGAGTTTCTGTTTTCGGTCTGGTTGGGCTATTTTATATGTGCACGTTCCCATTCTCTCTATTATTTCATAAGATCCATGCCATTTGGAGACAGGTTGGTTTTCTCAGGTGGGCAAAAGGACTAGTACTTTCTGTTCAATAGAAAAAGATTGTAAATGAACTTTCTTGTCATAGCTGGCCATTTGCTGGTTTTGGACCTGTGCCATGTGAGTACAAACTAAGTCCCAGACTAATTTCATGTGTTCTTGCATACTAGTGGCGGATTGGGATATTGGAATGGGGGCCTCCTCGCATTCTTCCCATGTTTCCCAGAGCATGTCCAGGACATCCATCAGTTCTCTTCCATAGAGTAGCTCAAAGGGAGAAAACCCTGTGGAAGCTTGAGGGGTTTACCTTACTGCAAATAGTGCCCAAAGGATCTTTCAGTCCCAGTCCTTCCCGTCTTTGTTTACCAATTTTTGTAGAATTAGTTTCAAGGTCTTATTGAATCTTTCCATCAGACCATCGGTTTGGGGGTGGTATATAGACGTTTGCAATGTGGTAATATGGAGTAGCTCTTTGACTTTGGCTATAAGCTTAATCATAAAATTTAAACCCTGATCTGTCAGTATTTCTTTGGGAAAGCCAACCATAGAGAAATATGGTTTCAGGATTTACTGAGTGATATTATTTAACATTTGGAATGCCTCGGGATATTGGGTCGCACAATCCACGATCACCAGGACATACTTGTTGCCCAATTTAGATGTTTCCAGAGGTCCTATTATGTACCTGCCAATTCATGAAAAGGGTACTTCTATAATTGGCAATGGGTTCAGAGGGGCAGGTAATGGAACCTGCGGTTGCTCTTTTGGCATATCTCACAGATTTGTATGAAGGTTTTGATGTTGGTGTAGATGCCTGGCCAGTAAAACTTCCCACCAATATGCATCTGGGTTTTAGCTTGGCCCAAATGTCCTCCCGTAAAATGGGAATGTGTGATCTCTAGCACAACCTTTCAGTGACTTTTAGGTATTACCAGTTGAGTTTTTGTTAACCCTTCAGACAAGGTTTCTTTTCTGTAAAGTAACCCTAGTTTTCAGAAGAAAAAGGGACTTCCTTTACCTCGGCCTTCTTCTTCAGGAATGGCTTGTAGAAAAGCTTCAGCAAGGGCTGGATAATTTCTCTGGGCAAAGGCTAAGTTGGGATAGATGGTGTGTTCCTCTATTTTTCCTTCTTCGATGGTAGGTGATTTATCAGCTTCTCCAAAGCCTTAGTTACCTCTGTCTGTTTCATCTGGTTCACTTTCTTGGAATTGAGGGAATAGAGCTCTCTTCAAAATTCCCTGTGCAATTTGGTCTCCCCGAAATGTACCTCAAAAGGGACTTTGCCATGATTCTGTAAGAGAACCTTTATGTCTCCCCCGAAGTGGTGGTCAATAACGGCTGCTAGACGTCTATCTCGAACTTCCATTGCTAAGCCAGATTTTGGGGCTAAACGGATGTAACATCCCGGGAGGGGGGGCCAAAACTAAATCCATAGGAATCATTCCTCTTTTCCCAGGGGGAATGATAGCTTCCCTACTACTACAGATATCAAACCCTATGGGGGCAATGGAAGGGTTGGAGGCTCTCTGACAAAGCTTTTGAAATTATAGGGTTCCCAATTTGTTTCAATTGAGTCCCATCTCACGGCTGACACCATATGTGAGGAACTCATGGTGACAACAATGAAGAAAGACACAAGTGATTACAGTTCAATGGTGTTTTATGAACTATGAAATGCTGTATGCAGGTTTGAAAAATGCCTAATCTAAAACTAAATCTAAGATGGGAGCAAGCTGCAATCCTGAAACAAATTTAAGGCAGTCGCAGTGGCATTGCCAAACCTCACAACTAATACAAAAAGGGGTGTGGGATAGTTCTCAAGAAAAGAATGAAGTGTTCTCAAATAATATGTCAGGATGCAGTAGCCTGGGTCTCTCTTCCCCACGTTTTGGACACAGGGTAAGATTGGAGCTTGAAACACAGTACAGTCTCGGGCTTCTCCAGCACGAGACGATAGTTCCAATGGCAGCTCTCAGGACACACTGCCTGGCTTTCCTAGCACAAGATAATAGTTCAGCTTTTAACCCTTGAGCTTTCAGTTATCATGACCGTCAATGGCCAGGTCTCATTTCACTTGAAAGTCTCTTGCCTTCGAGGACCTGACATGTTCAAACTAGAAAACAAAAGTTCATTTAACAAATGAAAGTTATTTTCCAATGTTTGCTGGGTGATGGGTTAGCCCCTGGGTCCCCCTCTTCTGGGTGCTGACACTTCTCAATCGCACCCAAAATATATCACAGTTCCTTTACCAATCAACTTTGGGTAAAAAGCTTCACCCCTGGATCTCCCTCGGTCGGGCTCAGACCCCTCTTGCCTTTTGCAGGATTTCATTTCCCTTGGTTTTACAATGTTCACTTTCACTGTGGGAATCACTTCCCTTTTCCTCACACTGCTTGTATATCAAAGTCTTTCAATTGTACCGGGATTTTGCTTGACCCTCTATATGACCACTTTGACCTATTTCTCTCATATGGTGCCGACCAGAGTCTCTCGAGCTAGCACCCACATGGTGCCGCTTTCCCTCTGCAGCTGGTCTCCCCTTCACACTTTTACAGTTCATTCAAATTTAATCACCTTTGGTCAAAACCTGCGACTTTGCGAGTTTCGCTGAACACAGCCCGATTCTGATCGGTTCTCCCCTCGACTCACCGGCTGTGATAAACTGCTTGGATGTTTGCTTCTCTGGAGTCAAGGTCAGTAGCACGGACGCAGGAGCTTACCTCGCTCCTTCCTATCGGCATAGGCTTGCCCGCATACTGTTGACATCTGCTGCAGGACACTTGTGCTTTTGTTAGCGGCCTTAGGCTCTCTTCCACAAAGGACGAAAAAGGGCAAGGTCACTTCTCTCTTCACCACCCTCTCGATCCATGTCGCCATTCTCCTTCTCTTGAACGGCCACGTGGTAGCCGTCTCGTCGTGCTGTCTGCCGTCCTCACCTTTTTTATACTGTGCTCTGTGGCTCCACCTTTTATCAATGTGGAGAAGGGAAAGGGCCGTCATGTGTGTGTGATTCTGACAAATTGCCTGACTTTGCCTGACCCTTGTATTGGCACATGTCTGGTAAGTGGCTCTGGTGTTAGTCTGTTGACCTTTGTGTTGTGCAAAAGTGTTAGAGTTAGAAAGGGGGGGCAGTGGTTTGGAATGTGGGAAAAAGGTGTAAAAGGAAGTGGGATACCGTGTCTCACCCATCGGTGTCCCACTCCCAGAGAACCTCCCATCCAGGTGATCCTCCATCACTGGTCCACCCCCAGAAACTGGATCCAATAGTGATGGCCCAGTCCTGGCCACCTGGATGACAGATCCCCAGGGACTAGCCAGTGAGACACCTTTAGATTTCTCACAAGGGGAACAACATCTACTTCTTTGTTCTGCTTGAGCCCCTAGCATTCCTTTGCATCTTCCCACATGGACATTGCTCGTAATGTTGCCTCTGATAGATTGATGAGTTGTCTTTGTTCCATTATGTGTGACCAAATCTCAGCAATTGACTAGTTGTGAAATAGCAACCTTATTAAAATTTCAATTGAGTTCTAGTCTCTATAATTTGTCATATCTTGCACGCTGGAGGGCAACATTTTAGCTTATACCGCAATTTTTCCGATGCGCTATATTTCTGTTTCCCCACAAACACAGAACTTAATTCACTTTCTCTACATCACATACCTTGCTCCTCAAAAGTAATTTGATCTTTACATTATGTTGATGTTACTTTGACACAGCACCTGGTCTTGTAAGATATTACTTTCAGCCTCATGCTGCTCTGCACTTAATTTCATAATCTTTGTATCTGCATAGCTCACATGCTCAAAGATCAGTCATTTCTCATTTATTTCCCCGTGGTTTGCATTGCACTCACACCTGGATTAAATTGCCCATGCTTTTCTAGTGATCCGGCTTTGAAATGAGTGGAGAAGGACACTTCCGTAAATAGCCTGTCTCCAACCTGACTGCCAGTTGGGTGCCTCAAACATCTCACAGGCGAGCTGCCCAGGAATACTTTCCCTGTGCTTTGTGCCATTATAAATACATCCGGTGTCACCAGATGAGCTTTCCTGATCCTTGTTATGTGTTATGAGTCAGCAGGCCAAAGTTCAATTATTATTAATAAATTGAAATTTGGAAAGGATTTTCACAGTTTTTTACTTTCACTGCAATGATGCAAGTTAAAATGGAACCACACCCAGATTGTTGCAAATATATTGTCCCTTAACTGAATGGATCCCCTGTTGTATTTGTTAAATTAGGGGCCAATAGTATGCAGCAGCGGTCCCCCGAAAAGGGCTGGTATACTGGGATCTCGGATGCCTTTCTTCTCACCACCTTTGCTGTCTAACTCACAGAGGGCCGATAGCACTCTCTCTCACTCGGTTATATTTAACATTGTACACTAGCGGTAAACTCCACTACTACAACCTGTCAATTTCCACACCACAAAGAGTTTGCCAATCCACGGTGGGCAGAGTTTTGGAAATAACACATTTGACATTGCTGGAATTCTGAATGTTTGAACATACTATGGTGGCGAACACCCGATCTTGGCGAGGGCCTCGTGACTGCATGAAATTCAGAGTTTTACTAATTTTGTAGAAAGCACGTAAACCAATGCAAACTATAGGTTTGTAATGGTTTTCATGCACGATGCTGACGGCCCTACGCTATCTCTACCCATCCCCCCTGGGTATGCCATCCTGAGATCTGATAGACCAGCACAACCTGTTGGAGGAGTTGCCATTATCTTCAAATCCACCATACCCATCAGAGCCTCCCCTCACAGACTGTGCTAGGTTACAAACTCTTGCTCACGAAACTGGAACATGGCCCCCAAACCACTATCAACATCCTCCACTACCGTCAGCCCAGCCACGCCAACTCCCCGGATACTGACATCGCCCTTTTCCTTACAGCACTCATCAAACCAAACACCAAATTCTTGCTTCTTGGTGACTTCAATCTCGGCTTCAATGACACTGTTGACGCAAAGGCCACAGCCCTCTCCACCACTCTACAAGACATGAGTTTTGCTCAAGCAGTTAGCTACCCCATGCACGTCAAAGGCCAGACCCTTGACTGGATCATGCACCTCAACCTCCCCATCATGGTCCCCGCCATTGACCCTGTCCCCTGGACAGACCACTCCCTGATCCAATTCCTCCTACTACTGGAGTCCTTAAGTGCATGCAAAGACATGATTCACCTACCAATAACCTCTACACCCACCCGCAAACTCACAGCTGAGCTGCTCAAACCTACCATCTCCTCCTACCTCGCTACTTTGCCTTGCTGCAAGGACCCTAAAACCATTCATGCTGCCTACAACACCTTGTTACTTCCCACACTTGACCTCCACGCACCTCTCAAAACTACACTCCAAAGGTAATCCACTATTCACATTTGGTTGAAGAACTATCACCCTACGCCAACACAAATGGGCACAAGAACACCTCTGGAGGAAAACGCCTCCATTCCTCACAAAGAAGCCTTCCCTTCCGTCACAAAGCTGCCATCCTAACCATTCAATCCTGCATTTGCACCATGAGAATTATAGAGGCCAGTTCCAACACCAAGGAGCTCTTTAAAATCTTCAAAGAACTCGAATCCCCAGCACCCCCCATTGTCAGCTCCCCTCAGGACAAAATCTGGTGCACTACACTATAATCAGCACTGACAAACAAAACCACCAAGCTGAGAAACAAAACATTGTTATCCTCCAAAGATGCCTCTCCTATTCTCCCTGAAGAATCCCCTCCCATCACCACCCCCTCTCCACTTCGCCCAAGTCTCTCCCTCCAATGTCCATTCAATCATCCAACACATGAAACCTTCAAACGTCAAGGGTGACCCTCTGCCCATCCCACATCATCAAAATGAGTGCTGGGCCCCTGGCACTCACCATCTCCAAATTCATAAATGCCTCATTTGACACAAGTTCTACCCCCTTGCCATTAAGGCAGCCTGGGTCATCCCCTTACTCATGAAACCCTCCCTTGACCCCACCCTTCCTACTGACTTTCACCCCATCACTACGGTACCATACCTCTTCAAAATCCTACATACACCCAACTCCAAGCTCACCTGGAAAACCACTGTCTTCTGGGCTCTCACCAATCTGGCTTCAGACTTAGGCACAGTACGGAGGTCACCCTTCTCGACTTCAAGATTCAGCTCAATGGTATTTGTGACTCTGGTGAAATCGCCATCCTCCTCCTTCTCAACCTGCTGCCTT
Organism: Ambystoma mexicanum; assembly: GCF_040938575.1. NCBI lineage: Eukaryota > Metazoa > Chordata > Amphibia > Caudata > Ambystomatidae > Ambystoma > Ambystoma mexicanum. The sequence goes on along the minus strand of NC_090938.1, from coordinate 104,767,662 downwards.
TGATCTTGTCGACCATGACATTCTGTGCCAACACCTCACCACTAAATTCAATTTCTCCAGAGAAGCCGCCAGTTGGATCAAATCCTTTCTCAGCGAGTGGTCCTCTAGGGTCTTCACCAGTCTGAAAGCCGCTGACCCCATTCCTGTGCCCTGCGGTGTTCCTCAAGGGTCTACTATGGCCATTGACCATTTTCAAAAGTTACTTTGATGTGCCATGGGCATGGTAGAAGGCAATGTGCTGGGCTTAGGTCCACTAGCCTTCACTGCTGTCCATGGCAAGTGGGCACATTGGCACATTGGACTGCCTGTATGCACTTGGGTGATGATTAAAGGTCACTTTGTGGCTCATGAAGGAGCTTGGGCATGGGCAAAGGTCATTCCCATGTGCAGTGTGCTCTGGCATGGACAAAGACCATGCTTAGTCGAGACAATGGGCAGCTTCTTAAAGGTGCCAGGGGCAAGGCCACAGGGCAATGCTCAGGAAAAGTGTGCCAGGTACATTGAGTGATTTTTTAGGTGCCTGGGAATTGGACTCTGGCCCTGACCTGATCAAAGGGTCCAGTGGGCAAACCTGGTGTCTTGGTGATTCCTGAGGCATGACCCATGCCCAGATAAAATGGTAACAGTGCATGGGCATGGGCCCTGACAATTCAAAACAAAGGGAAGCATGGTGGTGCAAAGCAGCCAAGTTACCAGTTATGGTCTTGGAAGAAACCATGACTCAGTCACTGACACGCTCTGCCCATGATGCCACTACACATGACATGCATGTACCCAGGGTTGCTACGGCACACAAATCCATTAGGGGAAAGCAGTAGAAAAACAGCCGACTTCCCATAACGTCCATGCAACTAAAGTGTGTACAAGTGCCCCAGGCCTCTTCATGAGGTAGTGGCCACTTGATAAGAGGGACTTTGAACACGTCGGCATCTTGCAGCTCAGCATAATATTTTCAGTTAGTCCAATAAAAGTCTTAGAAACTTGGATTTAGTTTGATTTTAAAACTTTACTAACACAGCGTCAAACCCTTTCTCCACACACGCACGCACGCACGCACGCAAGCGCGCGCGCACGCACACACACACACACGCACGCACACACACACACACACACGTGCGCGAATATTTATGACAGTCCTATTTCTATGCTTAATGTATGCTTTCATCATGACACAACGTTGGTTTTTCCGCATTAAAGCCGATGGCTTAAAGAGTCCATGGAGATGCCAGCATTTTATGGACGAATCTTGCCCTATTTTCTTTGCACTAATAAGGACCTGTAGAACTGAGTGCTCGGTCACTTTTGCTGCTCACTAGCAGTGAATTTCAGTAGTGTGTGAGTGTTTGCTACAAACTCATATGAATTGTACATGTCCTGCGCGCCTTCTCTACGCATGAAGACTAACACTAAAGTGAAAACTGAGCTCAATGTGAGTAATTGTACGCTTAGGATGGGTATAAGAGATTGACATGTTGTACATTTATGAAATGTACATCTCCTATAGGTCTACTATATATCGCGACAGGTTACTTCTTCTAAAGCCCTGCCTTTGAAAGACAAAAGAGCTCCTAGTTCACCCCACGTCCCAGTGGTTGAGTTGAATTGGCCGAGTCAAAACAGTAGAGCTCATGGCTTTGATGTTTGTTAGAACTGTAAAATGTGCAACCATTCTGTGGTTTCTGATCATTTGACATACGAAAATGGACCGAAAACTTGGAAGATTAATCAGATAATTAACTGTTTAACCAAGTTCTTAGTATATATGATCGAATCTCGCTGCAGGCTAAAATATATAGGCTCTGTAATGGGGCAGATGAATATGCAGGCACCACCTACTTACTGCCCCTACTCAGATGAATATGCAGGCACCACCTACTGCCCCTACTCAGATGAATATGCAGGCACGACCTACTGCCCCTACTCAGATGAATACTCAGATGAATATGCAGGCCCCACCTACTGCCCCTACTCAGATGAATATGCAAGTACCACCTACTGCCCCTACTCAGATGACTATTCAGGCACCACCTACTGCCCCTACTCAGATGAATACTCAGATGAATATGCAGGCACCACCTACTGCCCCTATTCAGATGACTATGCAGGCACCACCTACTGCCCCTACTCAGATGAATACTGCCCCTACTCAGATGAATATGCAGGTACCACCTTCTGCCCCTAGTCAGATGACTATGCAGGCACCACCTACTGCCCCTAGTCAGATGAATATGCAGGCCCCACCTACTGCCCCTACTCAGATGAATACTGCCCCTACTCAGATGAATATGCAGGTACCACCTTCTGCCCCTAGTCAGATGACTATGCAGGCACCACCTACTGCCCCTACTCAGATGAATATGCAGGTACCACCTTCTGCCCCTAGTCAGATGACTATGCAGGCACCACCTACTGCCCCTAGTCAGATGAATATGCAGGCCCCACCTACTGCCCCTACTCAGATGAATACTGCCCCTACTCAGATGAATATGCAGGTACCGCCTTCTGCCCCATGTCAGATGACTATGCAGGCACCACCTACTGCCCCTAGTCAGATGACTATGCAGGCACCACCTACTGCCCCTAGTCAGATGACTATGCAGGCACCACCTACTGCCCCTAGTCAGATGAATATGCAGGTACCACCTACTGCCCCTACTCCGATGAATATGCGAGTACCAATTCCAGCCCCTGCTCCTCTACATATAGGACATGAACAATTCACATGAGTTTGTATCAAACACTCACACAGTACTCATATGCCATGCACTGACACGCCATACTCACAGGCCATTCACTCACATGCCATATGCTCACATGTTAGACACTTGCAAACCAAACACTCATATGCCACACACACACACACACTCATACACCACACACACATATATGCCACAAACACACATGTCACACATTTATACGTCCCACCCCAAATGCCAATATGCTGGCGGTAAGTACTCGACTTCACCTCCAAAGTCAGAATTCAGTGGTGCAGTAAAAATTGCAGTAATTATGTTACCACTAAACAAAGTGACGCTAATGCCAGAAATCTACCACACGCCAAACTCACAATGAGCGCCATTGTATTGTGACGTGGCATTGGCCCTCTTTTTTTAACGATTAGGAATATTTAGGGAACTAGGTATCATTTTTTTATTTAATCCCTTTTGAAAAATTAGAATTTTATTCATGAAGTCAGAATGAAATAAGCTTTTCTTTCTGCACCAAAGAGAAAAGCTCTCCCCACTCCTTTAAGAAAAGCACCATTCACTGTTTGTAGTCTGCAAACCGATTTTTATTTATACGACATTTCTGGGAAATCATTTTAGAATCATTTTTGAATCAATTATCAAACTGTTAAAGTTAATCTTTATGTGTCCATTAGAACCAGACAATAAAGCAGCATTTAAGTGCTGGCGAAGTCTGATTTATTCAAGGGTATCATTCCATTAACGCAGTAAAGTGGAATAAAGCATCATATGACAAGAACGCGAGGCTCCCACACAAGCAAGTCGTGCCCGTCTTATTTCCCCTTAACGCCCGCCCACAGTTCTTAAATCCCCAGGCACGGGTATGGGGAATAGACTGCTGCGTGAAACTGTGATTGGACCATGTTGCTATCACTCCGAGCATGAACCAATTAAATGCTCCCTCGGGCACGCGGTAGAAAATCGAAAGGTGGGCGCCCCTCCAATTTTATGCCCATAAGGTAGGCTAAGACATGCGCACACTCTGTCAACTTCCGACGTATATCTTCTACAAACGCTGCACAGTTTCACCAGTATAGCCTCTAAGTCATAAAGAGTTGATATCGAGGAGGGGCATAGACAAGAGAACCCTATCCGCCATATCCTTGGTCTGCCCCTGCAGGTGACAAGTGCTCTAGCGTTTGGAAGACCACCATTGGGGAATGCCTGGCCAATACCACGGTTTCCACTGCAAGATGGTGGCCCCCCAGCTCTGATCAAAAAGGGGGAGCAGACCACATCTGCATCGACGCAGGCTTTATTGAAATGTGGGCTTGACTCATTCACTGCCAGCCGATGCATCTCATTTTGGTATTTTAATGCGACGATGGAATAGAAATGGCATCCAGATTAAGACCGTACTCACGACTATCTTGATAATGGTTTTCTATTTATATAGCGCTTACGCCTAAGCGCTGTACGTAGAACAAATTTACATACACCATCGTCATCCCGGCCGAAGTTGATACTCATTTATCGATCTCGGAAGGATAAGAGACTGAGTTGGCCATGTCGGGATTCGAACCTGGGACCTGCAGGTCAAACATAGATCGCAGCAGCGAGCGCTAATCCCGCTGAGCTATTTTACTGGCATAAACTCATTGATCTAGGTACACATTGAGGAAGAGGGACCGCTGGGATTTCCCGACAACTGCCAGGGTGTCGGTCCTGACTGCAAAAATTATGATACAGGAAGCACATGGCTTCTTCAGGGCAAGCAATAGATGGACCAAGCTGTCCGGTTTGTTGCCTGTAAGATTGTAGATTAATTTTATTTGTTTTCAGGAAGAAGAGCATTTTCCTGTCTCTACGTCACTCGGTGGGGCCCCTCCCAAAATCCTGCAGCTCATACCCAATGTGCCCAAAACCAGGACAAGCTGAAGACATGCTGGCCTCTCTTGTGAAATCCTTCTTGCCACTCGTTCACTTTTAGGCCACTTGTGGCATGTATTGTGCATTACAACTAAATATACAAATAGGTCCATTCAGGCGGGGGTGGGGGGATTTATATTTCAATTTGGAGCAGTATGCTTTACTCTGTTTCTATTGGTGTAATTACAATCAAGATCCACATTCATGTTAGTCTGTCATGCTTTTCAGGTTTATCTTGGCAAACTCTATACTCCCCACATAAGAGTAGTCATTGGATCCGGTCATAACCCCGCTGCGACTGTGTGGCTGGGTAGCGCCACTAGTGCCCATCTTTCACTTGGTTCTACTCAACATCACAAGCAGCGATATTTCCATCTGTGACTCCTGGGTCGTCCAGCCTTCTTGTTGAGGTTGCTCACAAAACATGCCCACTTGTTGGTGTGTGGCCGGGATTCGGAGATGGTATCTGCCCAATTGATTGATTAATTGATTGATAAATTAATTATAATGTGCATATACACAAGTGTTTCAAGGCGCAACCAGGCAAGGGGGAGAGTAAAGGAGAACATTACAAACGATCTTACTAGGACTAGTATCATTTAGATTGTGCAAGTGCGAGAACAAGAAGTGCAGGGAGAGTAAGGGGAGAAGTGCACCCAGAGCAAAAGGCCCTGAGTTTAAGTGCAAGGAGAGCTGCTCCTCCCTAGGGAATCACATCCAGGTAGTGCATGGAAGGCCCTGTGGCAGTGCAGGAAGGCAAGTGCGAGAGACTGTGCAGGTGGGGGCCTGGTGTCCTGTATGACTCAGAGGAGAGCCAAACAGCCAGTCAGCATAACAATGCAGGAGGAGAGGAGGGTGCAGGAGAGAGGCAGAGAGAAAGGATGAGGGGAGAGGTTAGCCGAGTAGAGGCAGAGAGAAGGAAGAGGAAAAAAGGAAGGTCTTGACGAGCTTCTGGAACTTAAGGAAATCTGGCTCAAGCTGGAGAGTGGCAGGGAGGTCCATTCCAGACACCTGCAGACGAAAGAAATCTACCACTCAGTCTCTGCTTGGGGAAGCGACTCTCCCACAGAGAATTGGAAGTAGACGAGCGGAGGGCTCTAGTGGGAAGGTACTTAGGAAGAGAGCATTGGAAAAAGTCTGAGCCCTGGCCCCAGAAAGCCTTGTGGATGATTCAGGGTCTTGAACTCGATCCTAGCAGCCACCGGGAGACAGTGGAGGGATTTCAGAGCCAGAGAGATGCAGTCCCTGGGTATGAGGCCAAGGATAAGTCTTGCGGTCCTGTTCTGGATGAGTTGAAGAGGGTGAGAGTTAGGTAGATTGAGAAAGAGGCTGTTGCAGTAATCCAGCCTAGAGATAACCAGGGCTCTGGAGACAGTGAGCTTCTGGGGAAGGTGAGAAAAGGTAGAATACCTCTGAGGAGGTGCAGTTGGAAATGGGACTTTATTGGCAATGTCTGTGATGTGTGGAGAGAAGGAGAGAGTGCAGATGAAAATGAGCCCAAGGTTTTTTGCCTCACAAGAGGGTGAGGGCACAGGGCCATGGGAGGCTGGCCAGAGTGAGAGGGGAAAAGCAGGAGCAGGGGTCCCAAAGAGAAGGATCTCCATCTTACTGGCATTAAGGCAGAGATCTTTGGAGTCGCACCATGCCTGAATAGCGGATAGACAGTCAGGGATGAGCGAGAAAGAGGAGAAGGTCAAGGGTAGCCTGAAAGAGAGCTGTGTGTCATTTGCATAACACTGATAGGTAGAGCAACAGGTAGTGATCAGGAGGGCCAAGGGGGCCAGATAGACACTGAAAAACCAGGGGGAGAGGATAAAACCCTGGGGAACACCACATATGGAGAGTGTGGTGGAGGAGAGGAAGGACCCAAGTTCAACCTGTGAAGTTGGTCCAATAGGAAAGAGGACAGCCATGCCAGAGCCTGATCCATGATGCCCAGGGTATCTCGGAGATGAGTGATCAGGATGGTGTGGTTCACCATGTCAAAAGCTGAGGAACAGACAAGGAGAATGAGGAGAGAGGGAGAGTTAGAGCCAAAGTTAGAGAGCAGATATTCAAGGGTGTTCAGGAGAGCCTTTTCTGTGCCTCTGGCTTCTCTAAAGCCAGGCTGATGGTCATGGAGACAGCCAACAGTTTCGGTGTGGAGGGTTAGCTGGGAGATAGCCAATTTCTCCTGGAGTTTTCCCAGGAAAGGAGTGATGGAGAACAGGCGATAGTTTGCCAGAATGGAAGGGTTGGCAGAAGGCTTTTTTTAGAGGAGTTGCACAAGAGAGTGCTTGAGAGGATAGGGGAAAGCTCCAGTGGCAAAAGAGTGGTTGCAGAGATCATCCAAGGCTGGAGCAAGAGAGACATTGTTATTCTTAATGGTTCTGGAGGGTCAGGGGGACACCTGTTCGGATGAGACTTTCATAGACTGGACTTGTCTGGACAACTTATCAGGTGTGACAGGAGAGAGGGAGGAGAGATGGAAAGGAAAGTGGTGGCCAAGGAAGGCCTGAGAGAGGTAAAGGGTGAGAGGGGAACAGAAGAGAGTGAGGCCAGGATATCCTGGGCTTTAGTGATGAAATGAGAGGCCAGGGCTGATCAGAGGTCCTGGGTGGGTGAAGAGGAGGAAGATACTGCAATAGGATTGAACTGGGCTGCCCAGCCCTTTAAGATAAGTAGCAATACCCTGGAGATAGGGATGCAGATTTTATTCATGCATCAATAATCAAGACGACTCGGGTAGTTTGGCAAAAGGGAGTCTGTTTTAATGTCAAATATCTAAAACAGGGAGTTCAACTAACATCACCACTCACTCGATCCTCTTACTCAACTTATTTTAGTAAAAACTGAGGTTATATCATGCAAAATTGTCCTCAGTGACGTGCTGACTTGCGTCACTTACGCACGTCATCATGCGTGGCAAACTACAAAACCTATTGGAGGGAGTGAAAGCTCTAAGTGAATATCTAGGTATAAGTTCCATATCAGTATAGAATAGTGAAGGAAAGTGATAGAGTACTTAATATCAGGTGGGGCAACTAAGTCCTCCCCTCAAAATGGCCACTATGAACGTCACTAAATACACAACGTCCCATTGCCTACACAAACTATAGGACCCTTAATTATGCGGTCCGCTACAATTGTTTGCTTCTAACCCCCGTCAGTACTTTTCCACCTACGTCTAGCAGTATACAGACTGAACATCCAGGTGCTGGTGAGCTCGTCTTACCACTAACTTCCACCAATTAATGTATCAATCCATCATCACCTCAATGGTCCAGTGTCATTTAGTGCTTTGAAGTTTGGCCTTGAGTTTGTACTGTGCTCTGAGAAATTTAAGGAGTGTGGGCACATCCTGCCCTTGTGCGTATGTGCGACTACCTCGATCGTCCAACTTCATTCTTCCACATGACTAGAGACCATGGAACCAAGCCTTTTACTGTATTTAATATTATTTTCTAATAGTCCTCTGATGTTTTTTGTTTTGCTCAAACTTTCTTACCAGGACTTTCTGTTCTTTCACACGGTTTGTATCCAATGTCAGCCAATTACAGTTTGATAAGACCTTGGGTTCTTGGCGCATCCAACTCTTTCTGCTGAGATTCATTTGTAATTCAATTTGCTTTTTAACTGCGACACACTGAAATGAAGCCTTCTTGCTTAATGTTCAGCACTGCTTATAATGTGTAGTGGAAACATCCATCCTTTACTCGTTCATATGCATCTATATATATATTGGCGCTTACCGCAATCTATTTACTATAAAGCTTGAGGCTAGCTTTTAAGATTACTTTGCTTCTTGCGTTTCTTTTGCATCTGTACATGTATAAACTAACTTAATATCTTCATCTGTTTCTGTGGTACAAGCTTCTTCACCTTGATTCCAAGATGTCACTTATCCTTGGTACTTTCTTGATGCCTTATAGAGTAGCTGCATTCTCTGGTCTCTGCATCTCTTCTGTGTGCGCCATCTCTTTCTGTGTGACGTCACCATTCATTTTTGCCATTCATCAGCTCTGCTTCTTCAGGAATCTCATTTAAATGGCCATCATATTGTCTTGTGTGTAGGTACAGTTTTCTCAATGGGTACCTTGCCTTCCAGATCTTCTTAGGTATTGGTACTCTCACTGGTACTGCACAGAGTCCACACTATTCTCTTTGTTCAACTGCTCTGTGTATGTCTCATACTCTGGTTTCCAACAGACAGGTAATATGGGCGGGGCGGTTGGAGTAGGGGTACTTGGCTTCTCTTCTACACTCCCCCCTCTGGGTGATTCATCAACCACTTTCCCATCATCCTTCACATCTAGACATCCTTGTCTGAAGAAATGTTTTCTTGGGATCCATATCTTTATGACTCCCTTCAGGCATCCTGCTCATTTCACATGATCATCCTTATTCCATGTCATGAACATGCACTGTCCACTTGGACTGCAATAGATCCATCTTGCCACATATTTCTTATGGTTCTTTGGGTACAGGAACTTTGTTCCTATAGGTGCATGGATACTGGCCTTGACAAAATCTCTGATTTCTTCATCTGTCAAGTCTTTGGGCTTCCATCCTGGTTCAACATCAATCATCCCTATCGCTTTCTTTGCGGTCTTCTTGCACTGTGAGATCATTATCTTGATCACACAAAATCCAAGTAATACCAACACGATCAGGGCTCCAAGAAACTTAAGCATGTCTGCCATCCATTGTGGAACCCAAGAGAAGAGTGATCCAAAACCAGCTGTCATTAGCAATTTCTTCTACTTCATTGATCATCTCGCCATGGCGCTTCGTCAGCATGTCTATGGCATCTGTCAAGTTTCCTTTCTCATCATCATAAGAAGGTATAAATGTGCAACATGATTCTTCAATTTTTGCACAAACACCTTCATCCATAGCTGTGATCATGTCCAAGATGTATCTGTTCTGGAGAGTCATCGGTTTTATGGCTCTCATCTCTTTTCTGATTGCATTGAATCCCTTTATAGTAGTGTTCATTGTCTGCAGCAATGGTTATCTGAAGCCACTTGGTATTTGCTCTAACCTGGATTCTTGACATGAAGATCAACGTGAACCCTGAAGAAGTCTGTCTGCACAGTCTGTGTTCAAATGGGATAGAGTCAAAAGCTTCTATTGACTTTGCTGAAAAATAGTTATCTCTCTTCATCCTCTTTATTAGCTCCACAGATCTCTTCTTCCTCAGGTGAGCATCTGCTTTTGAAAAATTATCAAGATTCAGATCACTCTTTGGAATCACTAATGCTGGAACATGGACATTCACCAGTGTGCAGATTCCTCCCCAGTCTTTAGGCAGCTTCATGTATGCTTTGAATCCACAAGCCCAATAATGATCCATGATTACTGATGTTCCAATGTTCATGCCTGGTGCTTCAAATATTCAACCACATTTCTGGTTCTCTCTCATTCTTCTTGTCCATACTCTGCTCTTTGTCTGTTCAACTGCTCTGTGTATGTGTCATACTCTGGTTTCCAACGAACAGGTAATATGGGCGGGGTGGTTGGAGTAGGGGTACTTTGCTCCTCTACAGGATTGGTCAGCTAATTGTAGATTTTGAATAGCTCGGCTGTGTTGTTGTATGCTGCGGAGATAAAGGCTTGAATATAGACCCTATTTTTAGAGAGGATGGAGAGTCTGTATTGCCTTGTCAGAGAGTGTACCTGAAGCTCCCGATTTCCGTTCAGCTGCTCTGCACTTGCATTTCAGGGCGGCCAGATCACAGTTGTACCAAGAGTTGCTGTTTTTGGCAGGCTTCATGTGAATCCTCCTACTCGAGCTCTTCGCTCCTTCACCTCCAACTCCCTCAGGGTCAGTCGCTTCTCCAAGCAATGAGTTGGTAGTAGATCTTTTTCCTCGGCTGGGTCCTCACGCAGGAACAGCTTCCCTGCCTCTCTGAAACTTGGAGAGAATCATCCCAGGTTCTGGAAGCAGCGCAAGGTCTACCTCTTTGCTTCTGCCTTCTCTCTTCCTCTCCCTTGCTGATTTCCTGTCTGATTCTGCACTGGCCACCTGGCGATCCTCTGATTAGGGCCCCGGTCCCTGCCCTGCCCACCCAGTTGCACACCTGCACTGGGTCTGTATTTATAACCCTGTATAGTACCTCTACCTGCACTTTTGGACACCTGCTGTCTGCGCTTACCCTTGTACCTGCCACCTGCCACCTGCTGGCTGCACTTCTTGTTATTGTTTTGATCCCATGTACAGCATTGCCTCCTCCCCTTGCACGATCTCATTGTCACTTGGCCTATTAAGATCGTTGTCTCTGTCCTCCCTCTGTTCCCCTTCCTTGTCTCATCGTGCCTTGAAACACTTGTGTATAGGCGCGTTACAAATGCCATATCATACCATATTCTCATGACAGGGGCAAGGATGTGAAGAGTGTTAGAGATAGAAAGGTGAATGTTGGATTGGGCTGTGTCAGGATGGGAGTCAGCTGCATGAGTAGGTGGAGGAGACTAAGTGGAGGCAAAGTCTGCCGCTAACACTCGCGTCATAGATCGAATAACCGCGAAGGAAGGTGGTAGTGCTGAGTGGGCCATTGCCAAGTGGACAGGCATCTTCAAGTGAGAAGAGAGAAGAAAGTGGTCAGTCCAGGAGCGAGGAGTAGTGAGAGTATTAGAGAGGGGGATGTCTGAAGAGATGAGAGCATCCAAGGTGGGCCCGGCAGAGTGAGTCGGGCCAGAGGGTAGCATGGTAAGGGGGAGAAAGAGTCGCTGAAGTTGCGGAAAAGCCCCAAGGAGTGAAGAGAGCCCAGGTGCATGTTGAGATCCCCAAGAAGGAGAAGCTGGGAGGTAGAGAAAAGGAGAGAAGACGTGAGGTCAGCCCTTCGGAGAGGAACAGGATGGCCTGGCCAGTTGGCCTGTAGAAGGTGACCACGGTCAGAGAAGAGCCAGGAGAAACAGAAAGCCTGCAGACCAGGCATTCAAAGAAGGAGTAGGTTTGAGTGGGGATGATGGAAGCAGGAATTCACTCAGGAAAGATCAGGGCCACTCTGCCTCTGGGCCTGTTGGGCCTGGCCTCAGAGAGGATCTTGTAGCCCAAAGGGAAGAGTGTGTCAGAGCTAGCCTTGGAGGCCAACAGAGGTGTGGTTTCAATGCCAAAAGACGCAAGGTTCATTTAGTCCCTCCTTTGTTTCACTTTTTCTTTCTGCACATTGGATGCCGGAGAGGGAAAATCAATCAAGTCGACTCCAGTCGAGGAATCTGGGAAGGTGTAATTTCTACTTGTTTATTTCTCATTATTTCTCTTCTTCTCTTATGGTATATATTAGATACTCATATTTTTTTTATTATTATTAGCAGTTCTTACCTACATACCCTTCTGCCTTAATCAGGGGATCAAAGTTGATGGTAAAATCAACATTATTTCAAAGGTTAACCAGAGACACTCTTAACCCCTCAGCAAGGCCCCCTGTCAGCTTCACTGACACATTGACTGGCTTTGCAGCACTGCTGAAGCAGGGGGATGGGCACAAGAAATGTCCTGAAGGGGGGAAGTGGCCCGGGCGATCATAGCTAATATTCCTGACCTAGAATATAACCTGGATTAAGGCCTCAAAGCTTTAGTAATAATGGATTTGGAAGGTGTGAATCCAGCTGGGTTGATGATTAATTGAAATTGAATGAGGAGCTTGTGTTATTTTTATGATCAGTTTCTTAGTTTTGTTGCATTGTGTTGTTTGTTATAGCACATGGTTGCTGATCAAATAAACGTTTTCTTCACTTGACCACAGACTTCAGTATTGGGTCCTAGGCCAATATCCAATAATAATAATAATAATAATAATAATAATAATAATAATAATAATAATAATAATAATAATAATAAATAATAATAATAATTCAAGACATTTCTGCTTTAAAATATCACATTTTATTTCCGACTGGAACAAAATGCTGCTCCGGGCAGAATTGCTTCCGCTGCCCACCTCCTGCTCTTTCTGGAAGATGGCCTGGCTACATGGCGTGGAGGGAGCCCGCAGCTGTTCCTGGGAAGAGCCGCCCCCGAAGGAGGCCAATTTAGCTTTTGTCCATTGACTGACGCCAACCGACATTGCTTGTGCGAATAAATGATTCACTTAGTCACACAGAGAACGGTGATGAATTCAGTTTTTTTAAAATGTATTTCCTGCGTAGCTCAACTCTTCTTAGAAATTCGTCCAATAGTCCAATTTCTTATTTTTGGTCATCTCGCTCCCTCAATATTCTTAATGGCAATGTTTCCTTTTCTCTCGTCTGCCAATCTTCCTGCTCTGCGGGGGGTCCTCTCTTTCAAATTACAATTTAACACATTGAAGGAACCTTGGTGTAGGTGTAAGATGCTTGTCCCAATCATTCATAGACAGACAAGGGGACATCATTGACTCCAAATCAGTGAGAATAAGTGTACGTTTGACCTCAGACCTCCTTACTTAATAAATGAAGTGTACAGTGTAGTGACTATGGACCATGATGAGAAAAAACTGCTTTTTTTGTCAATGCTAGTGAACGATTAGTTACACTGACTTCCTCTTTATTTATTTATTTATTGCATTTGATTACCACGGCGTAGGTTACATACATTTTAGGCATCTTGAGCAGTTACACAGGTTCTGTTGCTAAGATTGCGTTTCCAATATCCCTGCCTGCACTTTTAAAGATTCACATGGTGGAGGGGAATACGCAAGAATTACAATGGGGCTTACTCCCATTTCCTCCTTAGTTTACCTCTTTGTCTTGTGAATAAATAAGTGCTGCATACAAATTAGGCTTTGCAGGTGGCATTTATTGCAAGATCTTATTGGAATCCGCCAGGTTCTAAACGGAGGCAGATTCCCTAGGAATCTGAAGAGGGAAGGTCAGAATACGCCTTCCTGTCCCAGAAGACCCTCAAACAGGAAGAAGTACCAAAGACAACATGGTCGTCGATTATATGAGCTCACACCTATCCCCTCCGCTCCTCCATTGGATTCTTATCACGAGAGATACCCTCTCACCAGACCCTACAACACAGGAGCCGTGTGAACATTACCCAAAGTGGACGAAGACGCACAAGAAGGATCTGGAGATAGTTACACGGACAGAATCAACTAAGGTGCCGAGAAGCCATGCCCCAAGTCGTTAGAGACACCACAATGACATAGATGCATCAGTCATGAAGCACACGTGCCATCCGAACATCCGGGAGACTCACACACCCAACTACATGAAGAACACACGTATACAGTTCTATGAGTTAGAGGACAGTGGCATGCACATACTGTCTGCACGTTTATTATTATAGTCACTAGCTTTCCACAGCAATGTAGGAATGGAAGAAGCAAGAAGGGAACGTGTAAATGCTTGCAGATGCTTGTATGCAAACAACCCTATGGCATGACAGGAGCACTCAAGGGACCCGACAGCCAAAACGCACTGATCTATGGACACTTTGGAAGCACGTGCATCAGAAGCAAGACCATGGTTTAGGAAATCACAGTAGGCCATAATGTCTCAGGAAAGCCTGAAGGTGCACAGAATGCTGTGCGAGCAGAATCACTGCGGCAGGAACAATGCTGTGAGTGTGCATGATTTAGTGTAGAGGGTAGCATTTACATTAATGGCAATTGCTGTGAGTGTGCATGATTTAGTGTGGGGTAGAATTCACTTTAATGGCAAATGCTGTGAGTGTGCATGATTTAGTGTGGAGGTAGCATTCACTTTAATGGCAATTGCTGTGAGTGTGCATGATTTAGTGTGGAGGTAGCATTCACTTTAATGGCAATTGCTGTGAGTGTGCATGATTTAGTGTGGAGGTAGCATTCACTTTAATGGCAATTGCTGTGAGTGTGCATGATTTAGTGTGGAGGTAGCATTCACTTTAATGGCAATTGCTGTGAGTGTGCATGATTTAGTGTGGAGGTAGCATTCACTTTAATGGCAATTGCTGTGAGTGTGCATGATTTAGTGTGGGGTAGAATTCGCTTTAATGGCAAATGCTGTGAGTGTGCATGATTTAGTGTGGAGGTAGCATTCACTTTAATTGCAATCACTGTGAGTGTGCATGATTTAGTGTGGGGTAGCATTCACTTTAATTGCAATCACTGTGAGTGTGCATGATTTAGTGTGGGGGGTAGCATTCACTTTAATGGCAATGCTGTGCGTGTGCATGATTTAGTGTGGGGGTAGCATTCACTTTAATAGCAATCGCTGTGAGTGTGCATGATTTAGCGTGGGGGTAGCGTTCCCTTTAATGGCAATCGCTGTGAGCGAGCATGATCTAGTGTGGGGGGGTAGCATTCACTTTAAGGCCAATCGCTGTGCATGTGCATGATCTAGTGTGGGGGTAGCATTCACTCTAATGCAATCGCTGTGAGTGTGCATGATTTAGTGTGGGGTAGCATTCCCTTTAATGGCAATCACTGTGAGTGTGCATGATTTAGTGTGGGGTAGCATTCACTTTAATGGCAGTTGCTGTGAGTGTGCGTGATTTAGTGTGGAGGTAGCATTCACTTTATTTGCAATCACTGTGAGTGTGCATGATTTAGTGTGGGGGTAGCATTCACTTTAATGGCAATCGCTGCGAGTTTGCATGATTTAGTGTGGGGTAGCATTCACATTTATGGTAATCACTTTCAGTGTGCATGATGTTGTGTGGGGATAGCATTCACTTTAATGCCAATAACTGAGAGTGTGCATTATCTAGTATGGGGGTAGCATTCACTTTAATGGCAATCGCTGTGTGTGTGCATGATCTAATGTGGGGGGTAGCATTCACTCTAATGGCAAATGCTGTGAGTGTGCATGATTTAGTGTGGAGGTAGCATTCACTTTAATGGCAATTGCTGTGAGTGTGCATGATTTAGTGTGGAGGTAGCATTCACTTTAATGGCAATTGCTGTGAGTGTGCATGATTTAGTGTGGGATTAGCATTCACTTTAATTGTAATCACTGTGAGTGTGCATGATTTAGTGTGGGGTAGAATTCACTTTAATGGCAAATGCTGTGAGTGTGCATGATTTAGTGTGGAGGTAGCATTCACTTTAATGGCAATTGCAGTGAGTGTGCATGATTTAGTGTGGGATTAGCATTCACTTTAATTGTAATCACTGTGAGTGTGCATGATTTAGTGCAAAGGTAGCATTCACTTTAATTGCAATCACTGTGAGTGTGCATGATTTAGTGAGGGGGTAGCATTCACTTTAATGGCAATCACTGCAAGTGTGCATGATTTAGTGTGGGGGTAGCATTCACTTTATTGGCAATCACTGCAAGTGTGCATGATTTAGTGTCGGGTAGAATTCACTTTAATGGCAAATGCTGTGAGTGTGCATGATTTAGTGTGGAGGGAGCATTCACGTTAATGGCAATTGCTGTGAGTGTGCATGATTTAGTATGGGGGTAGCATTCACTTTAATTGTAATCACTGTGAGTGTGCATGATTTAGTGCGGAGTTAGCATTAACTTGAATTGCAATCACTGTGAGTGTGCATGATTTAGTGTGGGGGTAGCATTCACTTTAATTGCAAACACTGTGAGTGTGCATGATTTAGTGCGGAGGTAGCATTAACTTTAATTACAATCACTGTGAGTGTGCATGATTTAGTGTGGACATAGCATTCAATTTAATGCCAATCACTGTGAGAGTGCATGATTTAGTGTGGGGGTAGCATTCAATTTAATGACAATCGCTGTGAGTATGCATGATGCGGTGTGGGGGTAGCATTCAATTTAATGCCAATCGCTATGAGTGGGCATGAGTTAGTGTGGGGGTAGCATTCCCTTTAATGGCAGTCGCTGTGAGTGTGCATGATTTAGTGTGGGGGGTAGCATTTACTTTAATGGCAATGCTGTAAGTGTGCATGATTTAGTGTGGGGGGTAGCATTCACTTTAATGGCAATGCTGTGCGTGTGCATGATTTAGTGTGGGGGTAGCATTCACTTTAATAGCAATCGCTGTGAGTGCGCATGATTTAGCGTGGGGGTAGCGTTCCCTTTAATGGCAATCGCTGTGAGCGAGCATGATCTAGTGTGGGGGGGGGGTAGCATTCACTTTAAGGCCAATCGCTGTGTGTGTGCATGATCTAGTGTGGGGGTAGCATTCACTCTAATGCAATCGCTGTGAGTGTGCATGATTTAGTGTGGGGTAGCATTCCCTTTAATGGCAATCACTGTGAGTGTCCATGATTTAGTGTGGAGGTAGCATTCACTTAATTTGCAATCACTGTGAGTGGCATGATTTAGTGTGGGGGTAGCATTCACTTTAATGGCAATCGCTGTGAGTGTGCATGATTTAGTGTGGGGATAGCATTCACTTTAATGCCAATAACTGAGAGTGTGCATGATCTAGTATGGGGGTAGCATTCACTTTAATGGCAATCGCTGTGCGTGTGCATGATCTAATGTGGGGGTAGCATTCACTCTAATGGCAAATGCTGTGAGTGTGCATGATTTAGTGTGGAGGTAGCATTCACTTTAATGGCAATTGCTCTGAGTGTGCATGATTTAGTGTGGGATTAGCATTCACTTTAATTGTAATCACTGTGAGTGTGCATGATTTAGTGTGGAGGTAGCATCCACTTTAATGGCAATTGCTGTGAGTGTGCATGATTTAGTGTGGGATTAGCATTCACTTTAATTGTAATCACTGTGAGTGTGCATGATTTAGTGTGGGGTAGAATTCACTTTAATGGCAAATGCTGTGAGTGTGCATGATTTAGTGTGGAGGTAGCATTCACTTTAATGGCAATTGCAGTGAGTGTGCATGATTTAGTGTGGGATTAGCATTCACTTTAATTGTAATCACTGTGAGTGTGCATGATTTAGTGCGGAGGTAGCATTCACTTTAATTGCAATCACTGTGAGTGTGCATGATTTAGTGTGGGGGTAGCATTCACTTTAATGGCAATCACTGCAAGTGTGCATGATTTAGTGTGGGGGTAGCATTCACTTTATTGGCAATCACTGCAAGTGTGCATGATTTAGTGTGGGGTAGAATTCACTTTAATGGCAAATGCTGTGAGTGTGCATGATTTAGTGTGGAGGTAGCATTCACGTTAATGGCAATTGCTGTGAGTGTGCATGATTTAGTGCGGAGTTAGCATTAACTTTAATTGCATTCACTGTGAGTGTGTATGATTTAGTGCGGGGGTAGCATTAACTTGAATTGCAATCACTGTGAGTGTGCATGATTTAGTGTGGGGGTAGCATTCACTTTAATTGCAAACACTGTGAGTGTGCATGATTTAGTGCGGAGGTAGCATTAACTTTAATTACAATCACTGTGAGTGTGCATGATTTAGTGTGGAAGTAGCATTCAATTTAATGCCAATCACTGTGAGAGTGCATGATTTAGTGTGGGGGTAGCATTCAATTTAATGACAATCGCTGTGAGTATGCATGATGCGGTGTGGGGGTAGCATTCAATTTAATGCCAATCGCTATGAGTGTGCATGAGTTAGTGTGGGGGTAGCATTCCCTTTAATGGCAGTCGCTGTGAGTGTGCATGATTTAGTGTGGGGGGTAGCATTTACTTTAATGGCAATGCTGTAAGTGTGCATGATTTAGTGTGGGAGGTAGCATTCACTTTAATGGCAATGCTGTGCGTGTGCATGAATTAGTGTGGGGGTAGCATTCACTTTAATAGCAATCGCTGTGAGTGTGCATGATTTAGCGTGGGGGTAGCGTTCCCTTTAATGGCAATCGCTGTGAGCGAGCATGATCTAGTGTGGGGGGGTAGCATTCACTTTAAGGCCAATCGCTGTGCGTGTGCATGATCTAGTGTGGGGGTAGCATTCACTCTAATGCAATCGCTGTGAGTGTGTATGATTTAGTGTGGGGTAGCATTCCCTTTAATGGCAATCACTGTGAGTGTCCATGATTTAGTGTGGAGGTAGCATTCACTTAATTTGCAATCACTGTGAGTGTGCATGATTTAGTGTGGGGTAGCATTCACATTAATGGCAATTGCTGTGAGTGTGCATGATTTAGTGTGGGGTAGCATTCACTTTAATGGCAGTTGCTGTGAGTGTGCGTGATTTAGTGTGGAGGTAGCATTCACTTAATTTGCAATCACTGTGAGTGTGCATGATTTAGTGTGGGGTAGCATTCACATTAATGGCAATTGCTGTGAGTGTGCATGATTTAGTGTGGGGGTAGCATTCACTTTAATGGCAATCGCTGCGAGTTTGCATGATTTAGTGTGGGGTAGCATTCACTTTTATGGTAATCACTTTCAGTGTGCATGATTTAGTGTGGGGCTAGCATTCACTTTAATGCCAATAACTGAGAGTGTGCATGATCTAGTATGGGGGTAGCATTCACTTTAATGGCAATCACTGTGCGTGTGCATGATCTAATGTGGGGGTAGCATTCCCTCTAATGGCAATCGGTGTGAGTGTGCATGATTTAGTGTGGGGGTAGCATTCACTTGAATGGCAATCACTGTGAGTGTGCTTAGGTCACTGGGTGGTTAGTGGTTACCTTATTGGCAATCGCTATGTGTATGCTTTGGTTAGTTGTGGGTTAGTATTGACCATAATGGCAATCACTATGATGTGGTTGGTTTAGTGTGTGGGTAGCATTCACTTTAATGGCAATCACTGAGAGTGTGCATGATCTAATGTGAGGTAGCATTCACTCTAATAGCAATCGCTGTGAGTGTGCATGATTTAGTGTGGGGGTAGCATTCACTCTAATGGCAATCACTGTGAATGTGCTTAGGTCACTTGGCGGTTAGTAGTTAGCTTATTGGCAATCGCTTTGTGTATGCTTTGGTTAGTTGTGGGTTAGTATTGACCGTAATGGCAATCACCATGAGTGTGGTTGGTTTAGTGTGGGTATTGACATCCATGGCAATCACTGTGTGTGTGCTTGGTTTGGTGTGGGGGCAGCATTGACGCTAATGAGAATGGAGATGAGCATGCGCAGGTTAGTGAAGGTGGGTCATGTGGATGTGTTGAGAGTAGGGAGATAGGATTGGTTTTCATGGCATGGGAAGTGAATATGTTTGGGTTAGGAAGGGGTGGTTTTTATTTTAGGGGCAAGGAATGCGAGTGTGCGTCCGTTGGTTGGAGGTTAGTATTGACCTTAATGGCAATCACTATGAGGGTGCTTGGTTTAGTGTGGGGGCGTGGGGGTTGTATTGACTTGCTTGAGTGCTTAGGTTATTGGAGGTGGGCCGTGTGGATATGTTGAGAGTAGGGAGATAGTAGTGGCAAGGAATGTGAGTGTGCTTTGGTTGGTTGGAGGTTAGTATTGACCTTGATGGCAATCACTATGAGGGTGCTTGGTTTAGTGTGGGGGTGTGGGGGTTTTATTGACTTGCTTGAGTGCTTAGGTTATTGGAGGTGGGCAGTATGGATATGTTGAGAGTAGGGAGATAGGGCCTCATTACAAGTCCGGCAGTAACCGCGGCGGTAAAACCGCCTGGTTACCGCCGGACTCGTATTACCATTCCGCCTCCGTGATTCCCGGAATTACCGGGGCATTACAACCCCGGTTTTCCGGGAATCACGGAGGCGGAATGGTGTTAATCCCCATTCCCATCGAGTCCTGAAACACCGGCAGCATCTCGTAATGCTGCCGGTGTTTCCTCGGCCGCCTGCAGGCGGGCGGTGTTAAACCCGCCAGGTCAGACCTGGCGGGAACATCACCTCCCGCCTGCAGGAGTCGGGATCAGGCGGTCCGGAAACAAAGGTGGCGGCGGGTTTACCGCCACCGTTATTTCCGGACCGCCTGAGTTATAATGAGGCCCATAGTAGTGGCAAGGAATGTGAGTGTGCTTTGGTTGGTTGGAGGTTAGTATTGACCTTAATGTCAATCACTATGAGGGTGCTTGGTTTAGTGTGGGGGGTAGTATTGACTTGCTTGAGTGTTTAGGTTATTGGAGGCGGGTCTTGTGGATGTGTTGAGAGTAGGGAGATAGGAGTGGCAAGGAATGTGAGTGTGCTTCGGTTGGTTGTAGTATTGACATTACTGGTAGGAATGTGAGTGTTTTGGGAGTTAAGAGTTGGTAGGATTGACCTTCATGAAGTCATGTGTTTTGTGTTGGGCTTAGGATGGGGGCATTAAATGTGGTTGCATTTGTTTAGTTCTGCGCTATTGATCATCACTATCTTTAAAACAATATTAATAATACAATCTTGCTTCATTGTCTCTCATTCCTCCGCTGTGGTGGTGGAGCCCTTTGCAGCGCATCCGTGTTACTAAACCCGCAATGCAGTTGGAGGATTTCCCCAAATGTCTCAACAGTGTGTGGTAAAGCACCACTTGAGCTGTATGCGGGGCTTGCCTATGGCCTGCAGAAGCTCACATGGAATATTCACAAGATTGTGGTTTCAAGCGTGCGCAACTGTGTCTCACAACCTCCTGGTTCGCAGGCTCTCTGGCAGAGGTGGGTTGCCAGGACTGCCAGGGATAAAAGGTAAGTGATCTTAGAATGTTGAAGCATAATTACATAGGTATTACATCAAGCCGGAACGGTTATGCTGGTTGTGCTTTCTAATTTGCGTGAGGAGAGCAATCAACGTGTTTCCTACCAGGCAAGGGTGGCCTGTCAATTGCCAGTTCATTGTGTGAATCTCAGTAAGTAAAGATATTGTTTTTCAGGTGCAACTGATGGATACAGTTTCAAGAATGCATAGCAATGCATGATTGAAGAAGCTATGCCTAACTAACAAGCGGGATGTTCTTGAGGCCTGTGCATGCTTGCCATTACGTATGCCATGAAACGTGTTGAGTTACTTGTGCCATAATTATTTTAAAGGGCGGGTCACTCAGCATGGCAATGGGGTTAATGAAGTTTTTCCCAGAAGGCAGCTGTGGGTCAGAGGTAGGTGCCCTCATCTGATGATAGGCGTTTGTGATGTGTGACTTCGCTGCCTTAGGTACTGACCTTGCATGTTGACCATGGTGTAAAGTTGGGTACGGGCGATTCCACACTAATACGTTTCATTGACTTGGGGAAATGTGAACCGCAATGAGCGATGGCCAGTTTAGCATCAGAAGTCAACTCGACAGTCAATGTTTGCGACATTTACCGACTTTGAAAACCAATTTCTTCCCCCTGGGAACCTTCCTCACCGGCCACAAGACCCACATCCACCAATACTCAGATGATACTCAACTCTACCTACAGAAATCATTCATCGATGAAAGTTACATGTGGGGGGCAGGGGAAGCAGAGGGAGCTGGAATGGATAGGTTGAGCATCAAAAAAGGAGTGTTCCAGATGGAGGGAAGAGGAGGGAAGTAGGGTGGAGTGGAGCGATCAACGATTGGCAAGATATTTTTTGAAGCGTAGGGTCTTTCGTCAGGTTGTCCAATGCTGATACAGCCTCAAGAAAGTAAAAACAATCTTTTGAGAATACAAGGACTGCTTTGCTAATCATTTATTTAGCTCCAATGAAAAATTGAGCACAACACAATGAAACGGCTAATTTCTTTTCATCCGAAATGACTAGAGTACAGTTTTTCGACAGGAGACGCGTTACTGCTATTTGTCAGCGGCAGCAAAGTCGCTGCCACAATTACAATCTCTTATTCTTCCGCTGATTGTGGGATTAAATCGGGTGTTTTTTGCAAATGAACAAGACAGCACTCTTATGACAGGCTGGTGCACGCTCTTGACAAGCCAAATTCAAGATGGCTCTCATTATGTGTCATGCAACTTCTCAATTATGCCCTGTTCAGGAGAAAGGATGCGGATTGCTAGAATCCAAGGGGATTTAATGAGCTGCTCGCCACACACAGTAAATCTAGCAGTTTGGCTTTTCAAGCGCCAATCTGCTACGCTAATGCTAGGATCCAACAGCCATTGAAGCCCCAGACTTGTTCAATTTGTTAGGAGAATTTGTGCCAATGCAAAGAATTTAGAGGCTGCACGAGCAGAGCTTTGTACGATGCGTCTTTCTACTGGTAGTCATTGTCTTCAGTGAACAGTGGAACTTAAATCAGATGAAGTGGTTTTAAAATAATCTTTCTTGTGTCATCTTTTCCCCCACACTTGTAACCATCTCATATCCTATTGATCTGCTGATGACGCCGCCATAGATTTCAATGGTTTTTGAAGTGTATGCAATTGGCATTTCCATCACTTTATGTCGATGATAAACAACCAATGCCATTGACTAGGAGTTTGGCACAAGGAAGGGGCCAGATCATCCAGTTCCCAGCATGTAGAGATTTGCCAGTTTTCTTTACGAATTGTTTTTGCCAAAGGAGGGGGTCTCTCGGTAGGAAGGGTGGTAGCGTGACCTGGCAGTCATGCTCACGTGGGCATGAGAGGAGTAAACCTAGGTCCTCGAAGCAAAGGGTGATACTTAAAACCCATCCCGCTTCCCTAAAACTCTATTCACAAATGATGTCAATTAGAATTCATCTCTTTGTCAGAAGGAAAACCCAGAAAAACTATGGATTCTGGAGGAGGAACCCTAAGCAATTCCCCGAAGCCAGAAAGCACCCTGAGTTTGGAGTTAGCCATGCTGTTTTTAGCGGCATGGCTACCCCCAAACTCGGGTCCGGGTCCTGAAAAAGGGGATTTACCGGGCCATTTTGACCTTGGAGGGCCCGGTAATTCCCTTTCGCGGGATCCAGACCTGGTACGTCCTCATTCCCATTTGAGCCCCCGTAGGGCTCAATGGGAATGGGGAGGATGCTAACAACGGGCCTGTTAATGACGGGCCTGTTGTTAGCATCCTGTACTGCTAGCGGGTCCCGCTCTGCACGTCTGGTCTGGCCAGGCGTACAGAGCGGGACCCGCCGCAGAACTCGTAATGTAGCGGCCCGGAATGTACGGTGCTGGTCCTTTATCGGTACCGTTCATTCCGTGGCCGCCACAGTCGTAATGAGGCCGACTGTCTAAGCAAGGGCCAGATTCTGAAAGGCGTCCCTGCCTCTTTCTATGATGGAAAGGAAACCCAAGGGAAAGAAAACAGGCAGCTGCATCCACAGCTGAGAGCCACCTGCCGCCACCACCTTTTACACACACGCACACCTACACACACACACACACACACACACAAACACACACACCTGCACACACACACACACACACACACACACAAACACACACACACACAACAC
Organism: Ambystoma mexicanum; assembly: GCF_040938575.1. Classification (NCBI taxonomy): domain Eukaryota; kingdom Metazoa; phylum Chordata; class Amphibia; order Caudata; family Ambystomatidae; genus Ambystoma; species Ambystoma mexicanum. The sequence continues at coordinate 104,744,008 of NC_090938.1, read as the reverse complement.
CTTCACACACACACACCTCCACACACACAAACACACAAATGCACACAAACACACACACACACCTACACACACCTCCACAAACAGCTCCACACACGCACACCTCCACACACAAACACGCACACAAATACACACACACACACACACACACAAACACACACACACCTACACACACACACACACACACCTACACACACACAAACCTACACACACACACACATACCCACCTACACACAAACACTCACACATGCCGACATACACAAACACACACACACCTACACACAAACACACACACACACACACACACACATACACACACAAACACATATACACACACAAACGCATATACACACACACACACCTACACACACACACAAACACCTCCACACACACACACACCTCCACACACACCTCCACACACAAACACACAAACGCACACAAATATACACACACACCTACACACACCTACACACACTCACACACAGCTCCACACACACCTCCACACACAAACACACACACACACAAACACACACACACCTACACACACACACACACACACACACACCTACACACACACACCTACACACCTACACACAAACACACACACACACGCCTACACACACAAACACACACACACCTACACACAAACACACACACATACACACAAACACATATACACACACAAACACACACACCTACACACACACACACACACCTCCACACACACACACACCTCCACACACAAACACACAAACACACACAAATTCACACACACACCTACATACACCTACACACACTCACACACAGCTCCACACACACATCTCCACACACACAAACACACAAACACACACACATAAATACACACACGCCCACACCTACACACACACACACACACACACACACAAACACACACACACACCTACACACACACAAACACACACACCTACACACACACCTACACACACAACTACACACACACACCTACACACACACACACACACACACCTACACACACCTAAACACACACACCTACACACACACCTACACACACACACAAACACACACACACATGCCTATACACACACACACACCTACACACACACACACGCGCACACACACCTACACAAACACAAACACACACATACAAACACACACATACACACACACACACAAACACACACACCTCCACACCTCCACACACACCTACACACACACACCTACACACACACAAACACACACACACACACACACACATGCCTACACACACACACAAACATACACACACAAACACACATACATAAATCCACACACACCTACACACACACAAACACACACACACACGCCTACACAAACGCACACACACACCTACACACACACACAAACACCCACACACCTACACACACACACGCACTCACACACACACCTACACACACACATACACACACACACATTCACACACACAAACACACACACAAACACACATCCACACATCCACACACACATGCACACACACGCACGCACACAAACCTACACACACACACACACCTACACACACACACGCACCTACACACACAAACACACACACCTACACACACACACACGCCTACACACACACCTACACACGCACAAACACACACACACACAAACAAACACACACCTCCACACACACCTACACACACACACCTACACACACACACAAACACACACATATGCCTACACACACGCACACACACACACAAACACACATCCACACATCCACACACACATGCACACACACACGCACACACACACAAACCTACACACACACACACACCTACACACACACCTACACACACCTACACACACACACAAACACACACACACCTAAACACACACACATGCCTACACACACACCTACACACACACACGCCTACACACACACACACCTACACACACACACACCTACATACACACACACACATGCACACACACACACATACACACACACACCTACACACACACCTACACACACACACACACACACCTACCCACACACACACCTACACACACACCTCCACACATACACACACACACACAAATCTACACACACACACACACACAAACATGCACACATGCACACATGCACACACCTACACACACACAAGCACACACACATACACACAAACACACAGAAAGACACACACCTACACACACACACCTACACACACACACACACACACACGCACACACGCACACACACACGTACACACACACACTTACACACAAACACACACACGCCTACACACACGCACACACACACACCTACACACACATACACACACACACACACCTACACACAAACATGCACACACACACCTACACACACACATACACACACACAAACACACACACAAACACACATACACACATCCACACACACGCGCGCACACACACACACACACGAACACACGCACACGCATACACACACATGCATACACCCGCTCTCCTCTCTCACCTGCTGCCTTCAGAGAATAGCCAAATTGAACTCTAGAGTGCGAGAATATGTCTGCAATACTGAACGAGAGAGAGCAGCAGCTGGAGGTAACAAGGTAACAAGCACAGACAAGACATAACAGATGGCAGCTGCTCGGTGTAAAGACTTCCCTCGTGGACCTACACCTAGAAAGAATCCTTATTACTGAGAATGCTCAGTTTATAGAACACAGGGACATAGGCTACCCCGCCTGTCTGGCACTGGCCGGTAGTGTTTATAGCACAAAATAACCGATCATAGCATTAGATCTGTACACAAATTAGAGAGCACCAAGTTAACATTTGCACATTTAACACATTTTATTATCTAGTGTGGCATAAAAAGGCCTAATGAGGCCGTTATACATACATGATCATTTTCAAACCCATCACTTATGGGAGTATATATTGGAAACGTACTGAGAATGCTCAGACAGGTCACCTGACCCCTCTGGCCACTCAGGGGGGAGCAAGGCAGACCCGGAAGAGCAATGTCGGAGTTTGGTCGTGCAGGGCTAGTTAGTTGCAGTGTGAGCGGTTAGAGTTGGCGAGTGAGAGACGGAGGATCCAGGTAGAGGAAGGAAGACGAGAGGAGTTGGTTCAAAGTGGAAGAAGGGGGAATAGAGGAGGAGGATGTGATAAGAAGCTTTGATGAAGCAGAAGGAGGAGCAGCTAATGGTGTGGTCGGATGGGGCAATGAGGGCCATGAGGATAAGTGACTAAGGAGGAGACGGGGACATAATATAACTGAAAGTGTGGATAGAACATCTCACAGGAAGAAAGTGTGAGTGCAGAGAACAGCAGATGGAGGAGCGGGAGGAGAGTTCAGTAGGAGGTTGGGTGGCATAAGGAGGAGGTGGAAGTGAATTACAAAGACTAATTGGTGTGCACTGTGAGAAAAGGGCAGGATAGACTGAAGGTGGCAAACGTACGCTTACGCAGGGCGGGGCAGGTGTGTGTGGATGCATGTGCACGACTGCACGTGGTCAGAAGGGAGAGGCAGGAAAGGCAAGGAGAGGTGAAAGAGATTCCCACTGGCTGTTGTGATTTGTCAAGGAGGTTAACAATTACTGGTCTTTGGAAAACAGGGCCAGTACCCTGAGAGAGGGGAGTGGCCGTTTAAAGACGTGGTGGCCCTCAGGGAGGGTACTTCTAATTCCCTTGTGCATATTTTGGGCACTGCAGACCTTTTCCGCAGACTGAGGCTGCCCTTCTGGAAGGGCCTAGCATGCAGGAGCGCAGGGGCCACTGGGAATCTGTGGAGAGAGGCTCCTACATAACCAAAGACACGAAGCGGAGCTCAAGAACCTTCTGGATTCAGAGCCAAGAAAGAAATACAGACTCATTTCAGAACCTCGAGGCTGTGAGTGACTTCACAACCAAATATTAGCCGGGAAATAGCTCAAACTTCCAGAATCAGAGGTTTCAAACCCAAGGCGAAGCCTTCCTGTTGGGGAAGCCACTCGGCTCTGTGACAGAATGCTGCAGATTACTGCTAAAAAAAACTCCTCAGAAAGGAGCTCTAGAGCGTCTAAAAGTTCAGAATCACCCCCAAAAGCTCATGTTCTGCCCTTAATGTCACAGTCAAGGGATTGGGAGATTTTGCCGCCGCATATTTGCTTGAAGTAGGTTTCATTGAGTTTTTTTACCTGATTTTGTCGCAAATATATGTGGGCGTGGCTTTAGGTTAATATTGAGTGTAGAGGGGGGTTTCAGGCCCCCACGCATATATTTGTGGCAAAATCATCCATTAGGTAAAGAAACCGATGAAATCTACTTTGAGAAAATATCCTCGACCAAATCACCTAGAACATGGGTGCACAACTTACGGCCCGCGGGCCAGTTGCGGCCCGCCATGCTCTTTTGTCCGGCCCGCGAGGCACAAAGACTTTCCTAATGGAGGGCGGCCGCGGGCCGCCCTCCATTAGGAAAGTCTTTGTTGTCTTCCGGGCCGGACAAAACACTGGCCGTCATTGGCTCAGCACACATGCACCACGTTGCTCCTACGAGCCACGTAGTGTGTGTGTGCTGACCCAATGGAGGGCCAGCACTACGGCTGTCGTGGTCCATAAGGCTTGATGCCGGAAGGCATTTCAGCCTTGGACCACGCCAGCCGTAGTACGATTCCAGCGTTCCTGCTTACCTGCCGCTTACCTGCCTGCCTTCCAGCACGTCTCCGGTAAGTGGTCTGTTTGCGTTTGTGTGTCGGGTCTGTTTCACTTTGTTTGCGTGTGTATGTTGCGATGGGGGGGTGTCGGATGTGTATGAATGTTGGAATTTGAATGTATTTTGTGTGTGTGTTGAGATGCGGGGATGGGTGTCGGATGTGTATGAATGTTTTGATTTGAATGCATTTTATGTGTATGTTGAGATGCGGGGGTGGGGGGGGTGTCGGATGTGTATGAATGTTGGAATTTGAATGCATTTTATGTGTATGTTGAGATGCGGGGGTGGGGGTGGGTGTCGGATGTGTATGAATGTTTTGATTTGAATGTTTTTTGTGTGCTGAGTTGGGGGGGTGGGGGTTCGGGTCTGTATGGGTGCATGTTTGTGTGTGTGCTGAGTTGGGGTTGGGGGGTTCGGGTCTGTGTGTGTGCTGATTTGGGGGGTGGGTGTTCAGGTCTGTATGGGTGCATGTGTGTGTGCTGAGTTGGGGAGTGGGGGGTTCGGGTCTGTATGGGTGCATGTGTGTGTGTGCGCTGAGTTGGGGGGTGGGGGTTCGGGTCTGTAAGGGTGCATGTGTGTGTGCTGAGTTGGGGGGTGGGGGGTTCGGGTCTGTAAGGGTGCATGTGTGTGTGCTGAGTTGGGGTGTGGGGGTTCGGGTCTGTATGGGTGCATGTGTGTGTGCTGAGTTGGGGGGGTGGGGGATCGGATCTGTATGGGTGCATGTGTGTGTGCTGAGTTGGGGGGTTCGGGTCTGTATGGGTGCATGTGTGTGTGCTGAGTTGGGGGGTGGGGGGTTCGGGTCTGTAAGGGTGCATGTGTGTGTGCTGAGTTGGGGGGTTCGGGTCTGTATGGGTGCATGCTTGAGAATGTGTGTGCTGCGTTGGGGGCGGGGGGTTCGGGTCTGTATGGGTTCATGCTTGAGAATGTGTGTGCTGCGTTAGGGGCGGGGGTTCGGGTCTGTATGGGTGCATGCTTGAGAGTGTGTTTGGGGTATAGTGTTTGGTTGGGGGTGAGGGGGCCATGGGGCATAGTGTTTGGTTTGGGTGAGGGGGCCATGGGGCATAGTGTTTGGTTGGGGGTGAGGGATAGGGGGCATAGTGTTTGGTTGGGGGGTGAGGGACAGGGGGCATAGTGTTTGGTTGGGGGTGAGGGACAGGGGGCATAGTGTTTGCTTGGTGGGTGAAGGACAGGGGGCATCGTCTTTGCTTGGTGGGTGAGGGACAGGGGGCATAGTGTTCGGTTGGGGTGAGGGGCCCATGGGGCATAGTGTTTGGTTGGGGGTTAGGGGGGTGAGGGGGACATGGGGCATAGTGTTTGGTTGAGTGTGAGGGACAGGGGGCATAGTGTTTGCTTGGGGGGTGAGGGACAGGGGGCATAGTGTTTGGTTGGGAGCCATGGGGCATAGTGTTTGGTTGGGGGTTAGGGGGGGTGAGGGGGCCATGGGGCATAGTGTTTGGTTGGGGGTGAGGGACAGGGGGCATAGTGTTTGCTTGGGGGGTGAGGGACAGGGGGCATAGTGTTTGGTTGGTGGTGGGGGCCATGGGGCATAGTGTTTGGTTGGTGGTGGGGGTCATGGGGCATAGTGTTTGGTTGGGGGTGAGGGGCCCATGGGGCATAGTGTTTGGTTGGGGGTTAGGGGGGTGAGGGGGCCATGGGGCATAGTGTTTGGTTGGGGGTGAGGGACAGGGGGCATAGTGTTTGCTTGGGGGGGTGAGGGACAGGGGGCATAGTGTTTGGTTGGGGGTGGGGGCCATGGGGCATAGTGTTTGGTTGGGGTGGGGGCCATGGGGCATAGTGTTTGGTTGGGGGTGAGGGGCCCATGGGGCATAGTGTTTGGTTGGAGGTTAGGGGGGTGAGGGGGCCATGGGGCATAGTGTTTGGTTGGGGGTGAGGGACAGGGGGCATAGTGTTTGCTTGGGGGGTGAGGGACAGGGGGCATAGTGTTTGGTTGGGGGTGGGGGCCATGGGGCATAGTGTTTGGTTGGGGTGGGGGCCATGGGGCATAGTGTTTGGTTGGGGGTGAGGGGCCCATGGGGCATAGTGTTTGGTTGGGGGTGAGGGGGCCCATGGGGCATAGTGTTTGGTTGGGGGTGAGGGGGCCCATGGGGCATAGTGTTTGGTTGGGGGTGAGGGGGCCATGGGGCATAGTGTTTGGTTGGGGATGGGAGCCATGGGGCATAGTGTTTGGTTGGGGATGGGAGCCATGGGGCATAGTGTTGCACTCCAAGAGTGAACTCAATAATAAAGCTAAAACAGGCACAGTTAGGAGATGTACATCCTTTGCTTTTTTGAGGAAACCTGACTCAACGAAGGCCATACTCCTCTTGGGTAACCCAAACAGCAAACTATAGCAGTCCAAAATAACAGAATGTCCAATCAAGGGTCAATAAAATATAATTTAATTAAACAGACGATATACAATAACTAAATCGAAATAAATGATAGCAATGGAAAATGTGTAGTACAAAATGTAAGTTTGAAATGCAATAAAAATCGTTACCCCTCAAAAACATCTTTTTCCATGTGTTTAATACAAATTGGGGGTTGAAAAAGCCTCCTGACATGTCCCGCCTACCGCCCCGCCCACTTTTACTTTTCGGCCCACTATAGCCCTCATGTAAGGTACTTTCGGCCCTCTGTCAAAATCAGTTGTGCACCCCTGACCTAGAACCACAGTCAAATCGTGTCCTCTAGATGGCGACGGAGAGATCACAAATCAAAGCCCTGAGACCACTTCACAGAGGGTGAGGGGGAGTAGAATGCAAAGGTCGTGCTCCCACTCCACTCTGTCCAAATGCCAGCTCCCCGACTCATGATGAACTGCATGAAGAAGGGAGCTGGAAGCAGCACTCTATGTGTAGGTACGCGCCGCGCGCATGCACAGATCTCACATGCATTAGACCTCAGTACTCACAGGGCTGGGACCCGGCAATAACCCTGAAATGGGAGTATGGTGATTTAACAAAAACAAGTGGCAAAACAGAGCACATCCTCAAATATCTAAACATGATTTTCAAAATCCAATTTTGGGGGTGCCACCCAAAAAACAGAAAAGGAAAAGTGACAGGTGCCCCAGGGAAGATATGGGAAATCTCCCCATAAATGCAAGGCTAAGGGGTTACACAGGAAATTACATAATTGCAGAAATCTGACTCTAATAACAACACAGGGCCCCAGAACCTGTTGTGGGCTGCCTCCGGTCCTGGGGGCAGCCCACCGATGTAGCCGGGATCAACCGACAAGGAAAGAGACGCCGGGGGCAGCCGGCGAATCTTTGGTAGGGGGACATCCTACGGCGCCCGAATCACCGGGCGCAGTGTTAGCAGTATGGGGGAGTTCACCCCCGGTCACCAGCAGCCGCAGCTCAGGGAAACACTCGGGCCGCGCTGCACACATGGCCCCAACCACGTGGCAATTCCCCAGACACAAGAACACAGACACGAGTTGCCACTTCCTGGGGCTCTGGCTGCTCTGCCCTTGCAGCGCCAGCAGAGCCCCTTTTATTAGGGGAGCGTCATGACACAGTTATGATGCTCACGCCAGAACAAACACTAGACCACCACACAACAGAACCTGTGCTGACGCTGGAAGCTCATTGGCAATGAGGGTCACTTAGAGGTCAGTCGCTGCAAATGTACTTCTGTTTCGGGGTGGAAATGTAAATCCATTAAAGGGGGTGCTGAGAACTGCATTTGCTCCACATTCGAAATGGCCTGTTTACTTATGAGGCCTTCCGCCTGAATCCCCAAATATGCCTGATTGAAAAAATCAAAATCTCGGGAGAAAGCAGACTGAATATCCAAGAAATCCGATGACTCAAAAAAATGTTAAAAGGAACTTCTCATCAATCATTTTAGAGGGATCTGCAAAGATTTGGAACTCACTTTATCGCCCTTTCACGCGCCTTCTGTCTTCACCTCCTGCAAAGCACAAGGGCCTCAATACGAGTTTGACGGTATAGGAAAAAAAATGCAGTAACGTGGCGGTAGAGGAATTACCAACGTTATACCCTCAGTTTCCCACACTGCTGATGTCCATGCATAGTGCTAAAGTGGAGCTCAAAAAGCTGGAGGTGAATACACTGCTTCAGCTCAGAGAATGGTCTGATTTACCACAGTGGAATTACCGCTCACGGTAAATCCTCCAAAAATCCATGGACTGCAAAAATGGGGGTTAACACTGCCGTTTTTGATTCGTAATCCCGCTGTCATAATAATGGGGCAGAGTGGCAGAAACAGTAAATTAGTTTGGTGGTAATTCCGTGGAGAAATAACAGAATTACCACTAAAATCTTAATCCTTCCCAATGTAGGTCAGAAAGGTGACTGCTCTAGGTTTAGTGTAAGGCTCAGAAAACGAACTAGCTAATTAACCAACTAACGAAATAAATAAATATGGCACTTTCTCTGACGTCACTGCCACAAGTGACGGAAACATAAAATCAATAGGATGCCAGGCCATCAATAAATCGTTTTTCAGTTTGTTCTTGAATCGGCGTGCATATTTATTTATTTATTTTAATATTTATAACCCGCCACATGCCCACTGGCCTCAGAGGGCACACCAAGAACAGACAGGAATGGGACAACAACATATTTTAAGCAGAGAAAGATGCAAAAACGTGGCCCACTGATACAGCAGTGCTTGCCTGACCAGCAAAACCTCCTCTCGACCTTTCCTCAAAAGTATAAATCCCCACTTTTCTGCAGCATAAGCCTCGTCCCGAGGACTGCAGTCTGCCATCTTAATATAAAATCAGGCGATTTCTGCAGGCAAAATTCGCGGCAGTCTAGGAACCACGATTCCTCGACAATTAATTACATTTCGCATATCAAACAATGAAGGCCCGGCTGTCCGCGAACCGTCCGCAGGCAACCCCAGGGAAGCGCCACCTTCGTTCCGCACGCGCGGCGCTGTTTAACTCTTACGATGCCTCCCCTTGACTCGCCCATTGCTGTTTTAATGACGGGAGCCTGGCCCAGGCCTTTGGAAATAACGCGACAGCTTCTGAAATGTGTTTATTAGCCTGTGAAGAGCGTAAGTCATCCGTGCAGCGGTAAAGGGAAAGCAGAAGTGACAGTCAGCTGAGCTATTAGATTGTATGCGGAAACATAACTAGCTCTCGCTGCGCTTTTGCGCTAATTAGCGAAGATTTAATAATCCGCCGGGGCCGGTTCAGGACCATATTTATAAAAGGATGGAACGTAGTGACTTCTGAAAATAAATAGCACACCATTAAAGCAGAATTCTATCAGGGTAACCGACACTATTTAATGCCCCCCTTCCCCTTAAAAGATGACTTCCATCTCTGAAGTTCTTGCTGATTAATGATCAATTTAATTAACATACATTTCTTCCACTATACATATTACTTTATTTAGTGCCATTTTTCTGTGGCGAACACGACTCTTACAACCTACGGACTGCAAGCTCTAATGTTTGGTATTAGACAAAGTCACGGAGGGGCATGCTGGGAGTCAGGGAAAGACACTTGCAATGCGATGCGAAGCCTGGAGGTGGTGTCATCACTGGAATGGGAATGCAGGCAACCGGAGCAGAGCGTGCAAGGGAGCGGGTCCGCCAGGCAGGTATGTCGCATCTGCCTGATTGACTGAGGTTGGACCGCGCTTAGAGCGCTCGCTCCGTGGAGATATGGCTACGGATGTGCAACACGTGGCATCAACAACAAGGAGAACAGAAACACATGTGCGGGTGGCGGGCCCACAGAACACCACCCAAACGGTTTATTGAGAGGCCACCCTCAACACAGGGAGTTCCTTCCCTCCCCACTCAAGGTGTCACGCAACAAACTGTTTAACAGATTCTTTTATTCAGCCCTATCTCCAATTCATCTGCTACCCTTTGGGCTCCCCCACTCTCGAGCTACTAATGAGCCAAGAACCAGGTCGGTGTACAGGAAAAATGTTTATTTTTATTAAAGGTTATGAAGCTCGCACTGGAAGGTTAAGCACCACTTTATCCGTGCCACGACACAATAAACTTCTCTCAACATATATGAATCACAAAAGTGAGTTGAAAAGAACACAAATTACAATTCTTTACTTTCTACAAATTACACTTCAAGAAATAATGAGCGCTGGTAAGTGAACACATTGATAGATGTAATACAGTGGAATTTCGATTGTCCTGCACGCTTAAAAGGCTAGCAGTTTATTTTTCTAAATTTGTGCAAATGTATACAGCAATTATAATTTCACCCACACTTCCGCTTTTAAATAAACACAGGGTGATTTAGTGGTTTGTTTTTTAACCCCCCCCTCATAATGTGGTCTGGGTTGGGGAAGTCTGACTGAAAAATTGGAATGATATGGGGATTTGGGATTTTTGACCCCCTCTACTGAAAGGCCTGTGTTGGGGAAGCTAGTTGGTAAAATTGGGATGAGGATTTTCAGCCCAACTCCCGCCACTTAAAGGTCAGTGTTAGGGGAAATTTGGACAAAAGATTGGACTGATTTAAAACAAAGAGACCCCTCTTCCTTAAAGAAGTCGCGGTCAACAGGACAAAAAGGACTACCCAATTAAATTGTAGGCTATAGTTTTTCAGCGCACACTGGGAAGTGAGCTTTGTTAATTTTGAATTTTAACAATAATCACCCTGTAGTGTTACACCAAATGGGGAATTAATTAAATTTCTCATTTTAGTTAAGTAGGCTAAGGATCTACACAGTTTTGCCCCCCCCCCCCACCACCCAACTAGAAAGGGAAAGGATTGAAGGGAAGCAGATTCCCCCACCTTTTGTTTTCCCAGGACTCAGTTCTAGAAATCCTCTGTTTAAAGTTCAGGAAAGCCAGCTGCATTTCTGGACACTCTGAAAAGATAGGGCAGGGGTCTGGTCACTACACTCTCAAGGATAGCCTGCAGCTCTCCACCATAGGACCCAGGCAGCTTTTAGGCCTTCCTAGAAGTAGGAAGATCCACCCAGATGCACTCATAACCATCGTCTCTGGTGTTTCCTTGCAGCTGTCATATGGTAAGTTTCAGCAGCACTCCTGATGGTATGTTCCACAGCTCTTTCTCTTCGTCCTAGTGCAGCCCCCCTTATATAGCAGCAATAACACCATCAAGTTTACAATCTTGAGGAAGTACCCTGCAAGAAATTTCGCAACTAGGATTGGACAGCTACCCTTGTCTCTACTCCCAAATCCAGCCTCCCTCTCAGGATTGGTTTAGGGTTCTGGAGCAACATATGGCAATTCCCATTTGCAATCATCATTTGTTCGTATGTCAAATTTTGCTAAAAATCTAGTTACGTGGCAAAACGTCATAATTTTACTCGCAACTGCATATATATATATATATATATATAAAATGATTCAGCTAATCATGGGGAATTAAATAAGACGACAGCCAGGTCCGCACCATTTTTTACAGCCGTGTGGTAACTTTTTTGTGCCGTTTTCACTTAACGCATAACTGTCCGAGAGATGCCATTTATTCCCCATATTCCTAATTTTACCCTCTACCCACTCACCAAATCCCAAATTTAGAACATTTTCAGATCAGCGAGAAATCCATTTTAGACATTAATTACAGTTCTGTGAGTCACAGGTAGAGGAATTTTACATCCCCAAATCGCCTGGACATTACCTAAAACATGCCACATAAATTAAGAAAATCTAACTTATGGTAATTGGGAAAAGGCTGAAATGATAATAGTTCTTTTAACTTAATAATACATCTTCATGTGGGTCAGATGGCAATTCTCCTGACTCCAGGCCACTTGTTCTCACTGGGCTCGCCTGTAACCAGGGTTTATTTTATTTTTAATCAGTCTATTTGTGTTGGGAGCTTGCTCTTTGAAGTTGGAGAATCATCCTCTCTGAGTTGTAGCTCTCCGTCTTCACACCTTCTGTCTACATTATGGTCATGCTAAAGCCAAGGCCAGTTGTCTCTGCACAGAGCCCAGCCTTCATGGACAACACCTTTCAGGAAGGCAACATTTTATGGCAGTTGTAAACACTAGAATGCCATCCTTCCAGTGGGGGAGTTCTTTGTGACATGTGTCCCACAGCCAGCAAAAGGGTTGCCTCTGGCCTACAGAAATGTTTCCATGGAACACAAAGTGGGCTTTTCTTTTCAAATGTCTGCTGATATTTTACATGCAAAACATAATATACATTACCTTTTGTCAACATGCACCATGTCTTTTTCCCCAAAATGTTTATCTTAGCAGTGGTACATTTTTCACGTTTTAAACTGCAAACACACGTGCAAAGCCGCTTTAGTGTCAGTGCTTAAAAATCCTGTTTTTCATGTGAAAGGGATCTTTGATTTTGTTCTCGCTTTGTTACTTAAAATGCTGCTTCTCCTTTGGTAATAACTGGTAGGCCTTTTCCACATGGCCCTCCAGTTTTTACTTGAAAAACACACATGCAAAGCCATTTTTGGGTCAGTGTTTAAAAATCCTGCTTTTCATGTGAAAGGGACCTTCAGTTTGCGGTCTTTGAATGCACCCCACAGACAACAAGTTAAGGATGGCAAGACCGAGCCAATCACTGCTCTTATCGAGACACTTGAATCCCATGCTTCAATATAAAAGAAGGTGGAAGAAAACCATTGGTGTAGGACATAGGACGGTGTTCAAGAGTTGGTGTGTTAATAGCAACAGTAGTAGGAGAACTTGAAGGAGTTTAAAGAAAGATGCACAGAGCCTGCAAGGGGATGTAACCCAAATGCTGGCGAAGGCTAGAGATGATGGAAGTCCAGATCCTGCCGGCAGTTCTGAGGTCCACAAGAATTAAAGGGAAGGGGCAATGGAGTATAGAAATCCCAAGGAGGCTGGAGATTGGCAGGTACTGGAGAGTTCTAGAAGCAGGAGAAAGAGCCTGTAGTGGACTCACAGTTTGCAAGTCACTATTTGGGTTTGGGTGTTAGAATATCTTCAGCCTGAAAATCACCAAAGTATGCTGTGAAAAGCACCAGCTCAGATCCATTGAAGGTGTCCGCAGGGCAAGGGGAGAAAGCAGCAGGATTTGCCCAAGTGGGAGAGTAGTCGATCCACTGAAGGTGTCCTTAGGGTAGGTGGGGAATGGAAGAACCAAGGGCCTCATTACACGGTAGGCGGTAAGGGTTTACCGGTATCGGTATTTTACTGGTACCGGTAAATCCTTACCGCCTTACTACGAGGTCCCTTTGCGGGTTGGGGAATTTAACGCCTGCTTTTTGCAGGCATTAAAAACCAACCCGTAAAGGGACCAGTGGAGCTAACTACGGTACCGCAATTTGCGGTACCGTAATTAGCGCCTTCCCCATTCCCATAGAGCCCTATGGGGCAAAAATGGGAATGGGGAAGGGCAATGGTGGAAGGGGGAATTACCGCCCCGCCAACCTTGGAATGGGGCGGTAATTCCCCTTTCCACCAAGGCGGTGCCGGTATTTGACCGGCATGAACCATGGCGCTAATAGCGCCATGGTTCACCGCCTTCCGTGTAATGAGGCCCCAAGTCTTGTCTTAGTAGAAGATTGTTGGAAATAAAGCTGTGGACTCCAAACATCAACACGTCTGTTAACACTGGTCGCCAAAGTCAAGAAAAAAAGAGTACTTGGGTGCGCATAAAATCACTGTGGCTGTGGGTAAAAAGAAGGACACTTTTCAAGGGTTGGCAACCAAGAGTACTCTTTGAGTAGTTGAGGGAGATGTGTTACTGTCCTGACATGGGTGAACCTAGTTTTAATGTTCTTACATGTTAAATGTTACCCCAAATGCCCAATCACAGTTCACCTCACCCTATCCCAAGCTGGATAAGGGTATACCGCAATATAACTGCTAAGAGTCTGATGTGGAAAGCCAAGCCAGAACTAACAGGTGCCAGGGAGATGGACAGAGAAAGTCGGGAGGGGAGTACCCTGTTGGTACTGATTGCTGCTCTAAGATTTACCCATCGTGATAAGATTCCAAGTAAGCTGCGCTTTGTGTATTATCTGCCACTTTGCTTTTTTAAATGAATAGATGATTAAATGTGACAAAAGCTGTTGTATTAAATCTACGATCGGTGTTGCATGAATGTTCTTGCTTCTTTCTGAAAGGCAATGATATCAATATTTATAATCAGTTGCCTTTATGATTTTAAAATCAATATGTCACAAACGTTTAACAACAGTTTAGTCATAAGTATCCAACTTCTAATTATTATGTAATCTAGACATCACTTGTGGCATAGAATGGCTTGAAATCTTTGAAATAAACCAAATTATGCAGATTCCTGTATTCAAGAAGGCCCCCCTTCTCCCTGTGCAATTACTATTTACTCTCTATGTTGGATTGCACGGGGAAGATCTTTTTAACTTTTCTGTTGAAGGAATTACAGAAATGGGCGGAGGGAGCAGGACTACTGAACAAGTTCCAGCGTGGTTTTCGGTCAGAATACTCTACTACCCATTGTCTCCAGCTTATGGATCATCTGACTGTGAGGTCGCGGGTTGAAAGAGCCCCGGGCATATATGGCCTGTTTGTGGATTTTAGCTCTGCATTCGACTCAGTTGACAGGGTGAGACTCTGGGAGAAATGGAGATAATGGGATGTCCGAGAGATCTAGCATATTTTGTAAAATTACTCCACTCAAATAAGACTGTAAGGGACAGGTTGGGTTGGGAGGGGACCTTGTCTGCACTTATTGTTGTAGATAGAGAAGTCAAACAAGGATGCTCGTTGGCTCCTCTAGTATTTAATCTCAACCTGGCGGACCTACCAAGGACTCTGGCTGAGATAGTGAGATGCGTACAGAGCACTGTCAAGTCATAATGTATGCTGAAGACTTGGTCCTGTTGAATCACACATTATCAGGCCTAAGCCCTATGGCTAAGCCCCTTTGGAAATACATGGAGCATAAATGAAGACCAAGTTGATGTTATTCTCAGCCAGAAGTCCCGCTCAGCCACGCCTGGTAGTAAATGAGGAGCGCATCGAATATGTTAATGAATATAAGTACCTCAGAATTAAATACGAAACCAAGTTACTTATCATGTAAGGTTGGACCTATCAAAAAGGCGTCCCTGTTGACTGCTGCGCTCAGCAGTTTTATTAAAAGGACGGGGTAACACATTTGAGGGTGACAGAAGACTATGTAGACAGTGCTTAGTCCCTGTCATTTTATATGGGTTGGAGAATACAATTGCCATGGACATTGACTGGGTATTACAAATAGAGGGAAAGTTCTGGCGTAGAATTCTGGGGCTTCCCAGTTTTATGCCCATGGCGATAACTTTCCTTGAGCTAGAGCAGAATTCCATATGTGCGACGGTAATGAAAAAAAAGTTCACATCTCTATTTGCCATCCAAAATGCCCCCTGAGGCACACTTCCTTCACTTAAACTTTTGTGAAGTTAGTATGAAAGACGGGAAGTCCGAGCTCGAACTAGATATTCTGAGATATTTTTAGGAAATTGACTGGTCCTCTAATTGGGAGTTGTCATTACTAGAACTAAAGAAAGACATCAATAAAGAAATAGACCCATGGGACTGGGGAAACGTTTCTCCCATGTATCCACATTAAGGAGCCATGGATTTGTTCTGGGAATCTTATATCAGTAGCTAAAGCCGCAGGCTTACTTAACTATCTGCCCCTCTAAAAATGTACGCCGCTTCATTCTTCTACTGTGACTAAATTCTCTTCTGGCATGCTCGGTAGTGGGCTGTAGAAATATGACCCAGAAATCAGAACGATTCTGTCGCATTTGTCGTAATCGACTTGCGATGGAATACGCAACACACGTTTTAGCCGAATGCTCTAAAATGGGTCCAACCTATATAAAGTATCCGGGCAATATGTGCACCAGTTGGATACCATACTGGCTAAGCCATTCTGGTTGAGATGTTTAATCACGGTGAACCGATCCATGCCCCTGAACCTCTAGAGAGAATGGCTAATGGTGGAAAAGCATTGGGTGGCAGCACCGATTTAACCTTATTGGCTGGCAGAAAGGACGTGTGCTCTCGGGGGGGGGGGGGGGGGGCATGTACAGGCCTAAAGGAATAGAGGTGGGCAGGAACAATTGGGGTATACTTGTACACATATATTTATATGTATAAGCGTGTGCTTGCCTATAGACCTCAAGGTGTGTTTCTGTTTCTGTATCTGTACTTGTACCTCTGTGCATCTAATGCCTAATTGCTGCTCAGTCACTCAATCAACATAATCACGAGCTGCAATTGTAATTTTTATTCAAATTTATTTATTGCACTTTGTATATTGATATTTGCATTTTGTATTTTCGTTTTGATTAATTTTATCTCAATCATTCATTTTTTACTTGTGTAAAGTTTTATACTAAAACCCAATAAATAGTAGTAATAATAACAAATCGAATTAGCTTGAAGACACACACATGGGCTCTGGGGAAAAAATGGCTACAGTACTCGGTCAGACTGTGGGCTTAAGACAGAGGCCTGCAACATTTTGCTCTCCATATGTTCTTGACTACAACTCCCATCAGCACTACCCAGCACTGTCAATGGTGGGGCATCATGGGAGTAGTAGTCCAAAACATCTGGAGAGCTACTGGTTGCAGCCCCTGGCTTAAGGGAATGAAGGACACACTATTTTTATTTATTTATTTATTTATTTATTTGTTACACGCCCAGACCCTTGGGTATCACTGCGTGGTTACAAGACAACTTAGAGTACAAAAGTAAGCACAGGTGGCGAGCTAGTACAACAGGATAAACAATATTTACAGTTTACAGTTTACAGTTTTCACTGGCGTGTTACACTTGCGCAGCGGCATGTCCCATAGTGCTAATATTGGTTAAATAACCAGGTTTTTAGCAATTTCTTGTAACCAGGGAAGGAAGATTCTTTTTTGTTATTATTGGGGAGGGTGTTCCAGTGTTTAGGGGCTAGAACGGGGAAGCTGCTGCCACCCGCTCTAGTAGTTTTGTAACAAGGGGCTGCCAGTAGGAGGTTGTCATTGGATCTTAGTGATCTAGTATTCTTTTTAGGTGTAAAGTGTTGTTATGGTAAAGTGGGCCTTTTTTGGTAAGACATTTGTGTGCAATGCATAGTGTTTTAAAGACAATTCTTGCTTTGATGGGAAGCCAGTGAGCGTCCTTCCTTGTCTTAAAAATGTGGTCTGATTTTTTGATTCCTAAGGCTGATTTTAGGACTTTATTTTGCAGTAGTTGCATTTTGGAGAGGTTGGTATTGGATGTGCCTAGTAGTAATACATTGCAGTAATCCAATTTCGATAATACTAGGGCCCTGGCCAAGGTAAGGCAGTTTGCTGGGGTCAGAAATTGTCCACAGAGAGCAATACATTTAGAGATGTAGGCCGTGGAAGAGGCAAGTGCGTTAATATGTTTAGTCATAGTGAGACTGGCGTCGAGATAGACTCCTAATGTTTTCACTTGCTTCAGCGCTGGAATAAAGGTGCCATCGATATTGATAGCTGAGTAGTCTGGGTGGAGAGCTGCTATTTTAGCTGGGGATCCTACGATGAGAACTTCTGTCTTCTCATCATTGAGACAGAGACTATTTAGTGCCATCCAGTTTTGGATGATGACGTATATTTTGTTGATGGTCGCGGTATCCTGGTCATAGTTGCCTGTGAGTGGTATGAGGATCTGGGGGTCATCCGCAAAATTGGTGTAGATGACACCCATGTCGTCTGATGCTGAGAAAAGGAGTTTGGTGTAAGCATTGTACAGAGTGGGGGAGAGACATGATCCTTGGGGCACTCCTATGGGAACTGGGATAGGGTTGGCCACTTCTTTGCCTATGGACACTCTGGAAGTGCTATCGGTTAAGAAGGATTTCACCCATGCAGTTGCTTCACTGGAGAAGTTGAAGTCCCGAACAAGTGAGGTGCATAGTTTATCATGGTCCACCAGATCAAATGCTGCAGAGAGGTCCAACAGCAGGAGGATGCAGAGTTTCCCTGAATCTCTAATGGCATCTGGATTTTGAGGTCCAAAAGTGCTGTTTCTGTACTGTGGTTCGGCCTGAAGCCTGATTGTCTGGTGCCGAGGAGCTGATGCGATTCCAGGTGAGTTTGGATTTGATTGTAAGCTAGTTTGTCAATGATTTTGAGTAGGAATGGGACCGTGGTTATGGGGCGATAATTAGTTGGAATAGTGCGGTCTAGATTTGTTTTTTTAGAAGTGGGGTAACCCAGGCTTCTTTGATGCAGGCTGGAACTGTATTAGAATTAAAGGAGGAGTTGACAAATTTGGTAATGGTGGGGGTCAAGGTGGAGGCACGTGCTTTGACTAATTTGGCTGGGACGGTGCCTCCTTTGCAACTAGAGGCTTTTAATTTGGAGATAGTGTCAAATACAAGTTCCTGGGTCACAGGTGTGAAATGGAATAAGGGATTAGGGCTATCAAAGTAGTCTTTTGGTAATTATTTTGTTCTGGAGCACAGCAATTTTGGAGGCAAGTGCATCTTGTATGGTAGTACACCATTCTTTACTGGAGTTGGTGGGCGTTTCGGCTGGTTAGGGGTTTTCTAGTTCTCTAAGGATAGAGAAGAGTTCTCTAGAGTCTGATGCTGCATTACTGATGCAGGCCTTGTAGGAATTAGCTTTGTAGGAGATGATGGCTGTTTTGTAGGTTTTGTTGGCATCCTTGAAAGCTTTGGCCGAGTCGGGGGTGGGGTATTTACTGTGGGCGTGTTCAAGAGAACGTTTCTTCCTTCTTATGGTGACTAGTTCTTCGTTAAACCAGAGGTTGGTTTTTTTATTGACACGTCGCGTTTTAGTTGAGATAGGAGCTACTGCATCGATAGTAATGGAGAGGCATTTATGGTAGTACTCGGCAATGGCAGTGGGATCGTTACTGGAGATTGAGTGAGTTTCTACTGTTTTGTTCAGAGTGGGGTCAAAATTCTCTACAGTGAGCTTCCTGGGGTTTCTGCTTTCAATGGTGTCCATTATTTTGGCCTTAGGGAGGCAGGGATCTTCACTCATGAGAGTGAATTATGCGCAGAAATGGTTTTGAGGGTGAGGATCCAATCAAGGGTTCTGCCCTTGATGTGAGTGGGAGCATTAACGAGTTGGCTGAAGTTCATGTCTTTGAGTGCAAGGTAAAGGGCGGCTGCTTTAGGGTCTTGGTCATCGTTGAATCCAAGATTCAAGTCCCCAATGATGATGCATTTAGTGTTAGGTTTTAAGATGGGTGCAAGTAGTAATGAGATGTCTGTTTCTGGGTGGCTATTAGTGCTAGGGGTTCTGTAGATTATCACAATATTGATTGTGGTATTTTCATTCATGGCGAGTTTGGCGAGCAGTAGTTCATAAACTGCAATTATTTCGATAGAGCCTGATCTAATTTGGATGGTATTTTTCGCTATGATGGCTACACCCCCTCCTGTGGAGATGGTTCTGGCGGTTCTGAGAATGGTGTAGTCTGGTGGGATAGCCAGTGCTAGCAATGGTCCTGAAGCTTGGTGTAGCCAGGTTTCTGTGATTACTAGTAGGTCCAGGTTTTGTTCGATGATTAAGTCATGTATTTCAATAGCGTGGGCTCCTAAGGATCGGGCATTAATGAGGGCATTTTTAAGGCTGATGGAAGGTTTGGGGTCCCTTATAGGAGCGTGCTTGGTTATTTGAACAGCAGGAGCATTAGGAATTCTTTTGGTGTTTGTTGCTGTAGGTGGCGCTAACTTTTTATTTTTCCAGTAGTCCACGGGTTTGGGTGGTCTGGGGGGCAAGGTAGTGGGAGTAGTGCTGTGGCAGAGTACTTTAGTACATGCTCTTAGGCGGGGCGTCCTATCGTTAGCTAAAATGGGATATGTTTTGGCGTTGGCTGTATGTTTGGCGAGTGACAACAGGTCATCTGTGTGAGTTGATGGAGAAGGCTCTTCCTCACCTATTGTGTTACAGGCATTGAAGCTAAGAGTATGGCTAGGAATTGGAGGGAATGGAGGAGTGAGTGGGAGGATTGGAGTTGGACCTGGGATTGGGCAATGTCTCGGGCAAGCCAATCTTGCGAGACCGTTTCTAAGAGTAAGGAAGTGATTGCCTGTGCAGGGTGTGTCGAATTGGACAAGACAGAATGGGAACATGATGAGCAATATCCAGCCTATCATAGCTGTATCCGTTATATTATGGTGAGGAGGGACTAAGTTAGCTTGTTCAACCACAATTGGGCAGCGGGGTTAGCAGTGGGCTAGATCAAGCATAAGATGGGCAGAGGGCTAGTTCATGCACGGTATGGGCATAGAACTAGTACAGTCTAAAACAGGCACTGGCACATTGTGGGCATAGAGCTAGCCAGGCACAAGGATGGGTATAGAGCTAGTGCAGTCTAGAAGAGGCACAGGCACATGGTAGGCATAGAACTAGTCAGGCACAAAATGGGCATGGAGCTAGCCCAGGCTAGTACATGCAGGGGAACAGAATTAGACATAGGGCTAGTATAAACACAAATTAACAGGCAGAGTAAGGTGGTTGTGTTGTAGCCGAGTGGCTGGATAGGCTGGTTCAGGGTGGGCATGCAGAGCATGGGCAGGTCACATATGGGCTAAATGCAGCTTATCAAGTAGCAGGGCACATATGGGCTTTATGCAGCTTATCAAGTAGCAGGGCACATATGGGCTAAATGCAGTTTATCAAGTAGCAGGGCACATATGGGCTAAATGCGGCTTATCAAGTAGCAGGGCACATATAGGCTAAATGCAGTTTATCAAATGGCACGGCACATATGGGTTAAATGCAGCTTAGCAAGTAGCAGGGCACATATGGGCTAAGTGCAGCTTATCAAGTAGCACAGAACCTACTGCCCTCTTCTGTTCCCAGCACACCTGTCCATTCCCTTGGAGACCCCTGCCCAGAAATCATAAGACACCAATTAAGATGAAAACGAAATTGAGAAGGAAAAAATACCTCTACAAGCAAGGACTGACACATTCCCTGAAGTAATACAGTAAAGGAAAGAAAATGGTGTTGCAGGGTTTTGGCAGAGTGGTCCTGGGTCCAGGTGAAGTTGATATGTAATATCATGTCTCAAAGAAACATTCTTCCTTCTGATAGCGTCATTTGGTGGATTCAGTGTGCCAGTCACATGATGTGAGCTGTTTACGGCCCAGATGTTTTATATGGAACGCTTCCAGTCCTTAATTTATATTTGGTATGGTGGCCTGCATGTGACCTGGAAGCAAAAGAGTGGGGACAGGATAGAGAAGGTGCAAGGGTTCAGCGCTATCTTTCCACTAGCCTCCTCTTAGCCACCAGGGGAACGTGTATTGCGAGGGGCAGTGGAGATTGCCTTAGAGAAAGAGATCAGGGTTTCCACTGACCTCCCCTTAGCCACCAAGTAAGTTTGTAATGAGAGCGACTGTGGAGATTGCCTAGAGAAGGAGCGCAGGGTTTCCACTGACCTCCCTATAGCCACTAGGTGAGCGTGAATTGAGAGGGACTGTGGAGATTGCCAAAGAGAAGGAGATCAGGGTTTCCACTGACCTCCCCTTGGCCACTAGGTGAGCGTGAATTGAGATGGACTGTGGAGATTGCCAAAGAGAAGGCGATCAGGGATTCCACTGACCTCCCTTTAGCCACCAGGTGAGCTTGCATTGAGAGGGACTGTGGGCCTTGCCGTAGAGAAGGAGACCAGGGTTTCCACTGACCTCCCCTTAGCCACCAGGTGAGCGTGAATTGAGAGGGACTGTGGAGATTGCCAAAGAGAAGGAGATCAGGGTTTCCACAGACCTCTCCTTAGCCACCAGGTGAGCTTGCATTGAGAGGGACTGTGGAGATTGCCTTAGAGAAGGGGATAAATGATAGTGAGTATGGTGTTGTTTTTCTGTAACTACCCAGTGTGTGTAATTGAAAAGAATGCTTGGGTTTCACCATGCTATAGCCCTGAGCCTTTTCCAATGTCCATCCTCCGGTCTTCTTTCCAATTTAGGC
Organism: Ambystoma mexicanum; assembly: GCF_040938575.1. Taxonomy (NCBI): domain Eukaryota; kingdom Metazoa; phylum Chordata; class Amphibia; order Caudata; family Ambystomatidae; genus Ambystoma; species Ambystoma mexicanum. Next base: position 104,721,472 of record NC_090938.1, on the reverse strand, counting down.
GCTGTGCCAAAATGATCCTGGTGCTATTCTCCAACAGTTAGGGATCAATGGGGTCTACCTTATGCTTCACAGAATGTCCTCGATGTCGGGAATTCAGAATACAGGCACTTCACACTAGTAACCGGCATCTACAATTGCCAAAGAAAATGACAGTCTCAGATACCAGAGGTGTTCATACCATGGGGTTCAGTAGTAAGACAGTGAAGAGGAAGTGCCAAGTATCAGCCGCACCCCAGCCACTCCCTTTGAAGTGCCAGGAAATTTTGTACCAAAATATTTGATGTATGAAGAACAGATAAACCAGCAGAGAGCCGCAGTTGGGTTCTGCCCAGTGCCTATCGGAAGAACAGCACCTATTGAAGTACCGGCACCTAAGCAAACCGGGACAGCAAGGTACCCACTGAGAAATCCATACCTACAGACACGACAAAGGGATGGTTGTCAGAATGGAATACCCGAGGAAGCCAAGAAGATATTAAGAGAAGACGACTGGTGACGTCATGAGAAATCGAACTGACACACATATAGAATATAATGACCTAAGAATGCTCATAAAGGGACAAAATAGATGGATAAGTGACATCTTGGGCCTAAGGTGAAACAGGTGATTTCAAGATGAATACATGTATGCCATATATCCACGATGAAGACATTAAGCCAGTTTAAACGTGTACATACACAGGGAACCGCAAGAAGCAAAGACATCATGAAAGCTTGCTTATGCTTAATAATAAAACAGATTGCGGCAAGCGCCAACTATCCATATCTACCTCAAAAACACTTTATAGATGAGTGAAAATCCACTACGCACATGAACAGAATCGAATCGAGGTTACTAAAGGTCTCTAGCTAACAATTCAAGAATTAAAGACGGAGAGAAATCCTGCTGAAGGTAACCATGTTATATTATGTTATGCTACCTAAATGTATAAAGCGCACGGTCGCCCAGAGGCATCATGGCGCTGGTGAGGAATCTGCAGGCTAGAGCGGATCAGTAGAGAGTCAGAAAGCTAGAACACAGTGGTTTTCAAAGCTTTCCTGAAAGCCAAATGGTTGGAGGTAGATTTGAGTGATAGTGGGAGAGTGTTCCAAAGCTTGGCCACGGCAATGGAAAAGGCTCTGCCGCCAAGTCTTTCCCAGTTAAACCTGGGGACCGTAAGTAGGTTGGTGGTCGAAGAGCGAGGATTACATTCCGGAATATAACGAGAGAATTTGGATTGGAGGAATTCAGCTCCTAAACCATGGATTGCCCGATGGACAATACATAATGACTTAAACTTAACTCGCTGCGCCACAGGAAGCCAATGGAGTCGACGAAGCACCAGTGAAATATGGGCACCATAGGGGGAGCCAGTGGCTAATCTGGCTGCCAGGTTCTGCATATGTTGGAGCCGTTGGAACAGGCCAATCGGTTGAGATAGGTACAGGGAGTTACAGTAGTCCAACCGTGAGAGGACCAGCGCAGCCACCACACGGGGACGCATGGCTTCCGGAATCATAGGTAGGTCCCTCTTTAGAACCCTGATCTGGTGATGAGCAGACTGACAGACAGCTGTAACCTGATTTGACATGGAGAGGGAGGCAGAAAGAATAACCCCCAGGTTCTTCACTTTGTTGACTGGACTAGGCAATGGACCCAACGATGTGGGCCAAAAGGCTGGGGTCCATAGTGAGAGGTTGAGGGGGCAGCCCACCAACATCACTTCCATTTTATCGCCATTGAGCTTGAGCCAGTTTTGGTCCATCCAGGCACCGACTGCTTTAAGGCAGTTATGAAGACAAGCTGAGACCACGGATTGATCCTGATCAAGCCGGATCAGGATTTGGGTGTCATCACCGTAGGAATAACAATTAAGTCCATAAGAACCAATAAGGCAGACAAGTGCCCAAATATAAATGTTGAACAGAATCGGGGAGAGAGAGGATCCCTGAGGGACACCACAGGTAAGAGCACAAGAGGCAGAAAGGAAGGGAGGCATAGCGAGAGTCTGAGTGCGGTCTGAAAAAAAGGAAGTAAACCTAGCAAGGACAGGGCCAGAGATCCCAGTCTGTGCAAGACGTGATAGAAGGATAGGATGGTCCACCGTATCAAATGCGGCAAACAGATCCAGTAGGATCAGGGCCCCTACTCCACCCGAATCGACTAGTCTGGACATATCGTCTTGTACTGAGACAAGCACACTTTCCGTCCCTCTCCCTGGCCTAAAACCTGCCTGGGCGTGATTGAAAATCTTTGAGGATTCCAAGAAGGAGGACAGAATGGGCGTGACCAGAGATTCCAAAAGTTTAGCCAGGAACGGAAGTAGAGAAATGGCACGAAAATTAGCAGGGATGGTAGGGTGAAGTGAGGGCTTCTTAAGGAGAGGGATAACCCTCGCGGATTTCAATTCCGGGGGAACCAGTCCGGATTGGCAGGAGTTATTAATAGCCGTGGTGATATCACCCAGAATATCACGGGCGATCGTCTTCATGATAATGGCAGGAATGGCATCCTCAGAGGAGGAAGATTTAATCCTTAAAATAGCTGCTAGGACTTCTGCCTCAGTGAACAAAGGAAAGGTGGACCAACTAGCAGGGGAATCAGTAGAGGGGGATGGCACAAAGCTGGTGCTACCAGGGAGCAGTGTCGTCGAATATTTAGCGACCATGTAAGGAAGTCAAGGTCGTGTCAGACTGGAATAGACCAGCAATGCCTACGATTTAAGAGAAGAATAACAAGAGTATCCTGTTCAGCAAGGTCGAGATAAGATGCAGATGGTAAACGACTGACAGAAGTAAATCAAATACACGAAAGTGCACGAAGAAGAGGCCCATTTTACGGTGTCCTAGTCATGTGGCAAGGCAGGCCGAAAGGGATGAGACTTTCACACCTATGCATGGAGCCTTATCATACCCATCCTCCTTAACCTTCTCAGACCAAGAGGCAGACTCAAGACCAAACTACAAGGCAGTAATTGACACACAGACACTGAGTTGATGAATGGTTGTAAAATAAATTGGAGGGAAGTTGGGGTACAGACTTACTCCCTGCACCTGGCCTCATTATTCTGTATGCTGCTAAGCACAAGTGGAAAAGTATGTGTGTGCCGTGTGCTCAATGCAAACCCAATCACACTGGACCATGTAATCTCTGGTCCTATAGGGAGTAGAGCCAATGGGACATCATACTTTTTGTGACATTTACAGTGGCCAGTTTGAAGGAAGGTCTTAGTTGCCCCACCTGACAGTAGTATCCAATCCCCTCTCCCCGTTACCATATACAGATATAGTACCTATATTGAAGTTACCTTCCTATAACCAATCGAGTTGCATGTGAGGGTTTTAAGATTACACGTCAATGATGACGAGGTTTTGGTATAAATGATGTTGTTTTTCTGAAATTATTTGGAGTTTAGGCGAGAAGGAAGATGAAGCGGTTTCTGATGTTCATTGAACTCCCTGTTTTCTGTACTTGTCATTAAACGGACTCCCTTTGCCAAACTATTGAGTTGTCATTATTATTCGATGCAAGAGTACGAATCTGTATCCCCATCTATCTTGAGGGTGCTGCTTCTCATCCTATAGGGCTGTTTGGAGACCCCGAGTCTTAAGGGCCGGCTGGGGTCCATCCAGTTCAACATGAAATACACTGTGTATTCTGGAATGTTCTGGGATGCTCAAGCTCCTTTCAGCAGGAGTTACGATTTCTTGCATTATGGTTCTATGATCCAGGTTTGCAGTTTCCTGGTGCTCCTGGAGCTGCGTATGTATGTATGTATGGCTGTATGTATGTATGTATGTATGTATGTGTGTATGTATGTAGTAGATAAGTAAGCCCTGTCACTGATCATCCCTTCTCTTTGTTCTCTTTTTTCAGATCATTTTTGTATCTTGTGCTTCTGGTACCCTGTTGGGCCATTCCAGAGTTTCACAAAGGACCCTAGGATGGTAAACTGAGGGATTGTAGAACGGGGAACCTCACATGACTGAATGGACAGAGCTGTTTCATGTCAACTCATGTAACAAAGGAGCAGCAGACCACACAGGGCACCATGCTGGGGACCAACAAGGTATTCACTCGAGAGGGATAGGTGACATTAACACCTATCAAGTCTAGGGGAATCAATATAGAAGCAGTAAGTAATACTAATACTAAAGGTCTCAGGCTGTGTGAACTCAAGGTGCATGGAGAGCCTATCTATGAGAACACGGGCCGGGCCTACAATTCCCAAACCTACCCACGGTCTCTGTGTTCTTTACGCTTCTTGGCTCCAGTTCATAGCCTCAGTCTATGCTTCTTGAAACAGAGTCTCAGGAGTCTATTGCCTCAGTTCGATCCCTTGCCATGAGATCACAGCTTTGCGGTTATAGGGGCCAGCTCTCTTCTTGACTTCGGCTAACCACAATAAACTCACTGCCCTTGCTTGAGGGTACAGTTAAAGCTTAAATATCATTGCACTCTAGGTGCGGGTCACACTCTCAGTCTTATTATGACTCCCTTTATACCCTCTACCAGCAAGCACTTATTCCCTGTTGTTGGGGTTTTTGTCAGACGGTGTTATTTTGACCCACCAGCCAGCGATTACCTCCTGTGCCACAATCTCCCTGCCCCCTCTTTTAGTGTTTGTTCTCCTCCCTGCATCTGGGAGATAGCCTTCAGTGGGATTTTCTGGCTTCTACAAATCTCTGTGTCTGGTCTACGTCAGTGTCTGATTTAAGCCCTCACCAATTAGTTAGATTTCTCTACCCCTCTGGTTCTGAAACTCAGCGCTCAGCAGGCCTCTCTTTCCACCAGTCCCCTCTTCTGCTTGCTTTCTCTATATTTATATATCTATGGATCTCCTTCTCTCCTCCAACTCCTCCCTCTAAAAGAGCGCTGTGCCTATATACGTGGTGACCGATTGATCGGATTACCAAATCTTGTCATTGCTGACGTATTTCCCCTTCTCTCTATGGAGCCCTCAGAAGTAATGGTTACCACCAAATCTAACCTTGACATGTGTTCCCCTAATTCTCGATTCTGCTAGCCTCTGAAATTCCCCTTATTTGTAATTCTGGCCATTAATGTCCTGTGTGGCAGAAGACCAAAGGCTGCAATTGCCATCCTAGAGAGCCATCCATTCTATTCCACTGTGGGAGCCAGAGTGCCCAGCGTTTGTGCCAGGGCCCACGATTGTCTGCGAAGGCTGAGGGGTAAGATGTATGGGGTGCGCAAGAGCAGTTCACGGAGTGGGTAAGGGGTGACATGTGGGATCCCCATTAACAAAAAATCATTTTGAGGTAATTTTGGTGAATAAGTTACAATTTTGTCTAAAACGCGTAAAACTGCTCAGAACATATTCCAATACGTCTTTGAGGAGTGGTCTCCAAAACACATAATGGGAGATTAGTAAGTGGGTTAGTGGGTCTTTTTGATGGCATAATGAATAGGTGTGTGGCCACTATGACAACATTCCAAGGATTGAAGATTAGAGTGGGGAGGCTGTGATGAATCAACTTCCGGGGCACAAGTGGTGCAGGGATGAATATCGGTTTCTAAACCATCAATCAAACCCACACCTCTAGTACACCAGAAGGGATCTGAACAGATTGAAACACAAGTCAATAATAAACCTCCTTGGTAACGTGGACGGAACGGCAGGCTGATCTCCGAAAGGTTGTGGATAGTTGGTTAATTGCAACACAGTGAAAATACAATTATTACTCAATGATAAAAGGGACTGTCCAGTCAAGGTTGTATAAACATATCTGCTTTATTATTATTACAACAGACAGTTCTAGCACACTACAAAAAACATCCCACCCGTTAAAGAAATGCAGAGGACAGACAGTTTCACAAAGGAAAGGCATGCACTCTGGATACTGACAGAAGGGTAGTTGGTAAAGCAATCAGTCTTAACTGTTGAAGGTCACAATGTACCTGGTGCTTGAGATGATCTTGATGCTCGACAGCATCGAGTCGGTTCCAGGATGCTTTGCAGCTCCTCTGACCGAGTTCAACCCCAGAGACAGCTGCGGGTATCAGGCGGCAGGCAGTTCGGTAAGTGAGGCTGGACGGACGGCTGCAGCCCGGCCTACACAGTGGCTCGGGGTCAAGAATCGTCTTTGTGTTGTAGGTGGATCTGGAACGCTGGTCGAGGCGTCTTGGACGGCTTGAGTGATTGCAGCATGACAACAGTCAGTGGTGTAGCCGGTCATAGTTCGAGGGCTCGACTGCCTCGAAAATGTCTTTAAAAGAAGGACACTATTTTATGCTTGTGTGGCACTCCTAGCTTCTTCGCAGAGCTTGTGGCGTCCTTTCAAGGCAGACGTTCCAAAGCTGAGCAAAGTTCTTGCAGGCAACAGCCTTGTCCTTTGTTCAGAGACTCTATGGCACTACCCACCTAGAAAGCTTGCTGGCAGAGCCTAACAGGGCACGCTTTGTGCTGGCTGTGTACCGGTTCTGGAGCTGCTGGACGGGTTCTCTGAGTATGGTATCTCCCTCTGTTCCCTGCGAGATGTTTGGGGGAGGCATCTTGCTTCCCTCTTGGAAATCTCGGCCTTCCTTCACTGGCAGAAGATGTAAGGCAGACTGTACTTTCAGCCAGGGTCCAAATGAGTCCTTCTTACTCCTTTTGAAGTCGTCGGATGATCTGCTAAATGAGGGGCTCAGCTCTCTTTTAAAGCCAAATGGGCCCCAGTGATTGGTGCAGGCTAAGCCTACCTTAAGGAACCAATCCAGGGTCCCCACCAACAATCTTCTGTTATGTGTGAGGTCAGGACAAGAGTGCTTTGCAACAGGAAAGGTAAGAGGTGACAACATGTACTCCTAAGTCCCACCGATCTTTCTGTCTGTTGTAGATCAAAGCGTCTCTCTGGTTAGCTGAGCCCTCTGTGGCTCTTGATCAAAGCACAGGTCTCCCTTGAAGTTTATGGTGAGAACAGATTTCTGTCTCCCTCAAATCACATACCCTTCTCCTCTGGATGGTTTTGTGCACCCCTCGCTGTCACCTATCAAATAAATGTGACAGGGAGGAATGCGCCTGTATGCTGTGTCCCCCAGAGTACACTGGACTATGTGTTTGTTGTGCGGTGAGCATTAGAAAATGTGTGCGGATTAGAACTAAACATTTCGGAGGTTGATCTCTCATCATTCCGTTTCCTTTTCAAAAAATCAAAAAAGCCCAGGTGAGCGCACTCTCCCTGTGTGGATGGTTGAATTCCTCACTGAAGCCGCCCTTGTTTCATTACTCTGGCACTGCCACAAAATCCCATATTCTGGGAATCCTTCACAATTGTAACGCTGTTTTGTGTTCAATGAACCTGATGTCTCCTTAACAGACATACTTACCTGATGGACAGCTATCTATCAGATCCTGTGCACTTCTATTCGGAAGGAAGCAGATTTCTAGACAGATGTGCCATTGGGAGCATTTCTCAGGCCTCTTTATTTGGTTTCGGATTAAATAGCCCAACTCATTGGTCTCTACGAGTTGAGGTAGGCTAGGAATTGCATGTCTAAACATTGGCTCAGCCATGATCTGGGTTTTGAGGGCATCAAAAGACCGCTGGATATTTTCACTGTGCTTTCTCCTGGCTTGTAGGAGGCTGGTTGAGGGAAACAGAACTTTGGTTTAATGCACAATGAATCACTTGAGAAAGAGTGTGACTCCCTAGAATTGTGGTAAGGCTTGTGCTGTTTGAGGAGTAGGCTCTTCTAAGTTGGTCAAATTCCTCTCTGCACTTTGTGGTGACAGGGCTTTTCCTAGGAAAGAGATCTGAGTGTTATGGAATTCAGGCTTGCTAACGTTTGCAAACAGACAATGTCAGAGCAACTTAGAACCCACTGACCCAGTTGGTGGTATGGTTGCAGAACTCCATTACAATAGCAAATCTTTGAGCCAATAATGAGCTCGGCAATCAGGTGAGAAGTGACTGCTGGCGAAATGGATGAATAAGTGTCATCACCTTTAGTTGACAGTCTCTTGATTTAATTATCTAGTTTACTGGTGTTTCCGTGTACTTTGTGTCAGCTACAAATCACAGTGCTTCACCCTGTCCAACAGTTAAGTGGTATTATATGTAGCAAATGCTAGAACCATGTAGCACTATGTAGTAATATGGAGCTATATATGGCAATAGGCACCAACATTTAGTAAGGTGTAGCACTATATAGAAACATCTAGAAATGTTTAGCTTTATATGGCAATATGTGCCAATGTGCAGCAATGCATGACAACATGTAGCAGTGTGCAACAATGTGTAGTATGATGAAACGTGCACCAATTTGTAGCAATGTATAGCAACACGCAGACATGTGGAGCAACATATTGCAACGTGGGGCTATATGTAGCAACAAGTGGGATTGTGTAGCAATGTGCAGCAACTTGAATAGATGTGTAGCAACAGAGAGCAATGTGGAGCTATGTGTGTAGATGTGTGGTAATATGCAGAAATATGTAGCAATGTGCAAAAATTTCTAGCAACATCTAGCAATATGCAGCACTGTGTATTGATGTGTAGCAATATGCAGCAATATATAAATATATAGCAATGTGTAGCAATGTGCATAAATGTGTAGCAACACTTAGCAATATGCAGAACTGTGCAGTGATGTGTAGCAATATGCAGCAATATATAGCAATGTGTAGCAATGTACAGAGATGTGTAGCAAAACATAGCAATGTGTAGCAATATGTAGTGATGTGTAGCAATATACCACAATGTTTAACAATGTGCAGAAATGTGTAGCAACACATAGCAATGTGGAGGTATATGTAGCAACACGTGGGAATTTGTAGTAAAATGCAGGAATGTGTAGCAATGTACAGAAATGTGATGCAACATAGCAATGTGGAACAATGTGCAGTGATGTGTAGCAATATGCAGCAATGTGTAGCAATGTGCAGAAATGTGTAGCAATATATAGCAATGTGGAGTGATGTGTATCAATATTCAGCAATGTATAGCAATGTTAGAAATATGAAACTATACGTAGCAATTTGGAACTATATGTAGCAACAAGTGGCAATGAATAGTAAAATGCAGCAATCTGTAGCAAAGTGCAGAAATGTGTAACAACATATGCTAATATGGAACAATGTGTAGTGATGTGTAGCAATATGCAGCAATGTGTAGCAATGTGTAGCAACACATAGCAATGTGTAGTGATGTGTATCAATATGGTGCAATGTTCGAAAATGTAGAGTGATAAATAGTGATTTGGAGCTATACGTAGCAACAAGTGGGAAGGTGTGGCAAAATGCAGCAATGTGCAGAAATTTGTAGCAGCATAGCAAGGTGAAGCAATGTGTAGTGATGTGTAGCAATATGCGGCAATGTGTAGCAATGTGCAGAAATGTGGAGCGATACATAGCAGTGAGGGGCTATATGTAGCAACAAGTGGGAATGTGTAGCAAAATGCAGCAATGTGTAGCAATGTGCATAAATGTGTAGCAACATAGCAAGGTGAAGCAATGTGTAGTGACGTGTAGCAATATGCAGCAATGTATAGCAATGTGCAGAAATGTGAAGCGATACATAGCAATGAGGGACTATATGTAGCAACAAGTGGGAATGTGTAGCAAAATGCAGCAATGTGTAGTGATGTGCAGAAATGTGCAGCAACACACAGCAATGTGTAGTGATGTGTAGCAATATGCAGCAATGTGTAGCAATGTGCAGAAATGTGCACAAAACATAGCAATGTGGAGGTATATGTAGCAACACATGGGAATGTGTAGTAAAATTCAGCAATTTGTAGCAATGGGTAGCAATGTGCAGAAATATGTAGCAACATAGCAAGGTGAAGCAATGTGTAGTGTTGTTTAGCAATATGCATCAATGTGTAGTAATGTGCAGAAATTGTGGAGCGATACTTAGCAATGAGTAGTGATATGTAGCAATAAGCAGCAAGGTGTAGTAATATGCAGAATTGTGGAACGATAGATCACAATGTGGAGCTATTTGTAGCAAGAAGTGGGAATCTGTAGTAAAATGCAGCAATAGGCAGAAATGTGTGGAAAGGGTAGCGACAAATAGCAATGTGGAGCACTGTGTAGTGATGTGTAGCAATATGCAGCAATGGGTAGCAATGAACAGCAACATGAGACATCAGAGTTATACAAGAATATAGGGCAATTGGTACATTTGCGTTGGTGGGCATTCATTCCTATGGAGGCCTAGATTGCACTGTACACGTTTAAACACCTTAGGACTATACTCTGCAAAGTATGACGTACTACTACAGCCTTCAATGTCTCGAGAAGATAGCGAGAAAAATAATTAGGGCAAAAACTGAAGGTTTTTTCTTCACCAAAATGCTGAACTTACATGTGAATCAATGTCTGTACCTGCCAGGATGCAATATCGTGTGGCCATGAGGCGGCAGAGAGGGAGCGCGTGCGGCCTAAATGCTGCACTGTGTGCGATAACACCAGATCAGGCACATGAAAGCAGCCGCGCCGGGCACCAAATCTAAGCCGCAGCCACTGTGGGAATCTATATCATGTGCCGCTGCATAATGAGCTCTGACTGTGCAGAGAGGTGACTTCCGCTGTTCCCGCTCAATGAGATATTAATTAAGCGCTGAAAGGTCAGATTCATAATTTATGAGCTATACTTGTCAACAGAACCGCCCATGCATACATTGATACTTCTGTGAACTGCATAAAAGAGGATTAGAAAGTTTCTGTAGCAGTAAGAAATGTGCATGGAATATGCAATAGGTCATGGAATTTATTCTTTTTGCTTTTCAGAAGCCATTGAAAGAAATAACCTCCCCCTGCTCAGGATCGTGGCCAGTGAGGAAACACTAGGAAACTATCGTCTCTAAAATGGTGAAGTCTTTCCCAGTCACCCATGGGATGGTCACGTGATCTGATTGGCATGCAATGAGCTTTAAGGTCACGTGTTACTTCACCTGCTCCGTGCCAGCAAGGACCAGGACCCGCCTTCTTCACCCGCGGCAGCTATCACACTGAGCTGGACCCGGTTTCCAAAAAAAGGATGGGGGGAGGGGGATAAGGCAACTGATCATGAGGGGTTCGCCCCCCACCTCCTTTATTATTATTTATTATTATTGGGGTATCTATAGGGCGTGGACCCAGTTTCGGGGAGCAATGGAGTGCTTTACAATCATAGGGGGAAGAACATGGTGAGGGAAGCAGAGAAACAAGGAGTGGGGACTAAGAGCACAGGATGGGCAATTGGCAGACTGGGGGAAGAAAGTGGGGAGCGGATCACTGAGTCTTGCTGCACCCTACTCACAACCCCTGGGCTATCCGGACACAAAGCCTCATTCCATGCCACATGGCCCAGTGTCCTGCCATGGATGCTGGGACCCTAAGTCATTCCCGGCTCCAGGCTGCCCAATGGGGCATAGAGCTCTGGGGCACCCTAGCTTAGAGTTCCCGGTGGCATAGGTGGCCTCCGTAGCCTTCTGCGGCTGCAGGACCAGGGAGACAGGGTCAAGATGTTTTTACATAAGGAAAGAAGTGGGATATTACCAGAAGCCGCAGTTCCAAGATGGCTGACATACCAGTGCATCACCCTGCAAATGTTTGCTTACAAATATACACGTGCTGCCAGGCTACACATGGCCAACTAAGCGCCCTAGAACTGCCCAGCAACAGGTAGCAGCTGTGTTGCATTACTTCTATCTTCAGACCTGCTAAATGTTGGGTTCTTCAACCCTTTGCGGCTGTGTTTTGTTGTCCTATTTCAATAGAGATCAGTCGCTGCCAGTTATTGTTTTCCTCCACGTTGACCCTTGAGACACAGAAATGAGTAGAAACATGCAGGAAATGTATAGTTGTCACAGACCAACCAAACTTTCCTCATGTGTCAACCCTTCGGGTAAACCGGAGATCTTCGGGGAGATATAGGGAGTCTTGTGTGTAAGGATCAAGATAAGAGTCAGAACGGATTTATTCAATGAAAGCTGAATGCTGAGTTGTCCCCTTGAGCTTTAACTTTGGGTGCAGGTTGAGATTACTCTTGACAACAGATCAGGATATCATACATTGCTCCTGATGAAGGAACCTAAATCCAGTCTTGCGGCGAGAGCACGTAGGATAATGAAGGTGCATCTGACCACCGCAGTGATCCCACGCGCGGTGCATGGTACTTATTCTCATCGAAGCGCGGCGGGGTTATCGCGCCTCAGTTCAGTGACCATGATTTTTGCAAGATACAACGTTATGTTATTTTCTTCCGTAGCCAGTCAGTCATATGGCTAGCGGGCGTACATGCCAGTGGATGCGTGTTAGCTCTAGCGAGATTGATTAGTCCGGACGCGGCTAGCCAACCAGCTCCAAAATAATGAAGCAAGCCATAGTGAAAAAGATCCAAAGACCAAGCTAAGCCCACCAAGACAATAATGCACAGACCCAGAATTCACAGGGAATGTCTCATTAAAACAATATTTCCTTAGTCTTTCAAATCCACGTGCCCGCCTGTGGATGGCTCGATGGTTTGTGGCTGTTCCCGGTTAAACAGGGACAGCAGTCAGGACCAAAAGGGATCGATTGCCTTCTTGTGATTTTCTCTGTAGCTCAGGTGAGGTGACATGGTAATGTTGATCCTACTTCCAGGGCCTGAAGGTCCACTTCTCTAATACTTTTTAACGCAATGTCCTCTAATTATCACCCTTGGAGGATATATCTGAAGAGAAGCAAAGTCCTAACTATGTCCGCCAAGTTAATTACAAAATTGACAGCCATAGGCGGCTGGTTCAGAGAAGGGTGAGGAACCTAGGAGAGATATGAAGGGGGCGCCTGGCATTGCCAGAGTAAGAGTATCACCTCTGAGGTCTTCAGGTTCTAACCACCCTGAGGTACTTTCGCTTGGCGTGCACTACCGTCAACAGTTTCCACGGGGCCCTTGAAGAAGGACTGCTTATTGGAAACATGAGCTGGATTCACTTGGGTCCACCTGATAGGTAGGTCTTCTGCTTCACAATGACTTTGTGAATTTCAGGATTTCTAGAGACTGTAATTGCTCCAGGTGCTGTGTAAATCACCTTCAACTTGGGCACAGGGATAACCAGACAGTGCACCACATGCCCTTCGCAAGCAGATACTTGGGGGTTAATGTGTGTGTGTGGGGGGGTCTCTCTGGTGTAATGGGCAGATGCTGGGAAGTGGCAAAGTAATGGGCCTGGCTTGTGTTATGTGATCACAATCATTGAGGTGCCAGAAGTGACATGGCATATCATTTGAACATAATCATATCACTAGTGCAGGTGGCCGCACATAACCTTTGACCCTGAGGACATCACCAGTTACCCATGGGAAAATGTAGCCTGCGATAATTCTAAAATTAATAAATAACTTAAAAATTTCCTAGTACCATATAACCAACGCACCTAAAAGGCCAGCTTCGAGGAGCTGCAGAGCCACAGAGTTACATCGTTTTCTCTCGTGATGCCATGACTTTTGCTGTGGGTGATAGGTTGAGTGAGTGATGCCTGTGACTGTGCTAGGCATGAGAGCCAGAGGGAGTGGGCCGTGGGATGAATGCCAAGTGGGTTGTCTGCTATGTCTGAAGTACTTACCGCTGGACTTATGTTAAGTTGTAATAGCAGAATTCAGGAGCCTTTTCCTTGCCCACACGTTGTCTTACAGCCATCAGACCTGTATTTACGGAAACAAAGCAACGAAACAGAGCACAACTCCCTATTTACGAACATGAGCAAATCTCACGAATTACAAAGTGCCCCGCACAAAAGTACAAGTATGTTGGGGGTAAGGACTGAAGGGGAGTGGCAGATGGGGCGGAGAGGGCTATGTGAGAGACGCCCGATGAAGAGGAAGAGGGAGGATTAAAACGGGGAAACACATACAAGTTTCCTAAAAAAATGGGATTGATGCTTTCTCATATATCTGCTCGGGTGGCCTGCTTGGTATACCACAACCTGTGCATGTATACCACAACCTGTGCATGCCTAGGTATACCACAACCTGTGCATGTATACCACAACCTGTGCATGCCTAGGTATACCACAACCTGTGTATGCCCAGGTATACCACAACCTGTGTATGCCTAGGTACACCACAACCTGTGCATGCCTAGGTATACCACAACCTGTGCATGCCTAGGTTTACCACATCCTGTGCATGCCTAGGTACACCACAACCTGTGCATGCCTAGGTATACCACAACCTGTGTATGCCTAGGTATACCACAACCTGTGCATGCCTAGGTATACCACAACCTGTACATGCCTAGGTATACCACAACCTGTAAATGCCTAGGTATGCAACAACCTGTGTATGCTTAGGTATACCACAACCTGTGCATGCCTAGGTATACCACAACCTGTACATGCCTAGGTATACCACAACCTGTGCATGCCTAGGTATAACACAACCTGTGCATGCCTAGGTATACCACAACCTGTACATGCCTAGGTATATCACAACCTGTACATGTCTAGGTATACCACAACCTGTACATGCCATGGTATGTGCATGTATACCACAAACTGTGCACGCCTAGGTATACCACAACCTGTACATACCTAGGTATACCACAACCTGTGCATGCCTAGGTATACCACAACCTATGCATGCCTAGGTATACCACAACCTGTGCATGCCTAGGTATACCACAACCTGTGCATGCCTGGGTATACCACAACCTGTGTATGCCTAGGTATACCACAACCTGTGCATGACTAGGTATATCACAACCTGTGCATTCCTGGGTATACCACAACCTGTGCATGACTAGGTATACCACAACCTGTGCATGTATAACACAAACTGTGCATGCCTAGGTATACCACAACCTGTGCATGTATACCACAAACTGTGCATGCCTAGGTATACCACAACCTGTGCATGCCTAAGTATGCCGCAACCTGTGCATGCCTAGGTATGCCGCAACCTGTGCATGCCTAGGTATACCGCAACCTGTGCATGCCTAGGTATACCACAGCCTGTGCATGCCTAGGTATACTGCAACCTGTGCATGCCTAGGTATGCCGCAACCTGTGCATGCCTAGGTATACCGCAACCTGTGCATGCCTAGGTATACCACAGCCTGTGCATGCCTAGGTATACTGCAACCTGTGCATGCCTAGGTATACCACAACCTGTACATGCCTACGTATACCGCAACCTGTGCATGCCTAGGTATACCACTACCTGTGCATGTATACCACAACCTGTGCATGCCTAGGTATACCACAACCTGTGCATGCCTAGGTATACCACAACCTGTGCATGCCTAGATACACCACAACCTGTGCATGCCTAGGTACACCACAACATGTGAATGCCTTGGTACACCGCAGCCTGTGCGTGTCTAGCTACACTGCAACCTGTGCATGCCTAGGTATACCACAACCTGTACATGCCATGGTATGTGCTTGTATACCACAAACTGTGCACGCCTAGGTATACCACAACCTGTGCATGCCTAGGTATACCACAACCTATGCATGCCTAGGTATACCACAACCTGTGCATGCCTAGGTATACCACAACCTGTGCATGCCTAGGTATACCACAACCTGTGCATGCCTGGGTATACCACAACCTGTGTATGCCTAGGTATACCACAACCTGTGCATGACTAGGTATATCACAACCTGTGCATGTCTGGGTATACCACAACCTGTGCATGACTAGGTATACCACAACCTGTGCATGTATAACACAAACTGTGCATGCCTAGGTATACCACAACCTGTGCATGTATACCACAAACTGTGAATGCCTTGGTATGCCGCAACCTGTGCATGCCTAGGTATGCCGCAACCTGTGCATGCCTAGGTATACCGCAACCTGTGCATGCCTAGGTATACTGCAACCTGTGCATGCCTAGGTATGCCGCAACCTGTGCATGCCTAGGTATACAGCAACCTGTGCATGCCTAGGTATACCACAGCCTGTGCATGCCTAGGTATACTGCAACCTGTGCATGCCTAGGTATACCACAACCTGTACATGCCTACGTATACCGCAACCTGTGCATGCCTAGGTATACCACTACCTGTGCATGTATACCACAACCTGTGCATGCCTAGGTATACCACAACCTGTCCATGCCTAGATACACCACAACCTGTGCATGCCTAGGTACACCACAACATGTGAATGCCTAGGTACACCGCAGCCTGTGCGTGTCTAGCTACACTGCAACCTGTGCATGCCTAGGTACACCACAACCAGTGCATGCCTAGGTATACCACAACCTGTACATGACTAGGTACACCACAACCTGTGCATGCCTAGGCATACCACAACCTGTGCATACCTATATATACCACAACCTGTGTATGCCTAGGTATACCACAACATGTACATGCCTAGGTATACCTTTTGGGTGTGTTCCTCTTTCCACTAAGGCCCAAACTTGACAAAGCCACAACTCTTCACGATCCCACTATGTTTGACAAAATGAGTCTTCAACGTTACCCAAGTACAAATGTTAACATTATGCGACGTTGCTATCATCTGTACTACGTTCCGCTGGCATTTGCATGGGCCCCAGGCGCTCTCGTGGATTTGATGGAGAAGGGAGTTGTTGAGGTTAGTGAGGAGGGCTGTAAAATGCACGCTAGGTTGGCTGTTGCATTGATATACTCTAGGTTTTGCTTGCTGGGCAGTTTTGAGATGTTCTGCGTTCAGAGAATAGAGGCATTGGTAACCAAAGCGTAGTCTCGCGTGGCCTGGTGCTTGGATGCATTGGCCGGGACCGTGGTGGTTGGATGCATCGGACAGGGCTGTGGTGCTTGGATGCATTGGTGGGGCTGTGGTGCTCAGATGCATAGTCCGGGGCTGTGGTGCTCAGATGCATCGTCTGGGGCTGTGGTGCTCGGATGCATCGTCCGGGTCTGTGGTGGTTGGATGCATCGGACAGGGCTGTGGTGCTTGGATGCATTGGTGGGGCTGTGGTGCTCAGATGCATAGTCTGGGACTGTGGTGCTCGGATGCATCGTCCGGGGCTGTGGTGCTTGGATGCAGCGGCCTGGGCTGTGGTGCTTGGATGCATCAGCCGGTGCTGTTGTGCTTGGATGAATCAGCCGGGGTTGTGGTGCTAGGATGCATCGTACAGGGCCGTGGTGCTTGGATGCATTGTCTGGGGCTGTGGTGCTCGGATGCATTAGACTGGGCTGTGGTGCTTGTATGCATCGGACGAGGCTGTGGTGCTTGAATTCATCAGAGTTGGCTGTGATGCTTGGATGCATCAGCCAGGGCTGTGGTGCTTGGATGCATCAGCCAGGGCTGTGGTGCTTGGATGCATCGGACAATGCATCAGCCAGGGCTGTGGTGCTTGGATGCATCGGCTGAAGTGTGGTGCTTGGATGCATCGGCTGGGGCTGTGGTGCTTGGATGCAGCGGCCGGGGCTGTGGTGCTTGGATGCATCAGCCTGCGCTGTGGTGCTTGGATGCATCAGCCGGGGCTGTGGTGCTAGGATGCATCGTATGGGGCCGTGGTGCTTGGATGCATCAGCCGGGCTGTGCTGCTCAGATGCATCGTCCGGGGCTGTGGTGCACGGATGCATCAGACTGGGCTGTGGTGCTTGTATGCATCGGACAGGGCTGTGGTGCTTGGATTCATCGGACAGGGCTGTGATGCGTGGATGCATCAGCCAGGGCTGTGGTGCTTAAATGCATCGGCCAGGGCTGTGGTGCTTGGATGCATTGAACAATGCATCAACCAGGGATGTGGTGCTTGGATGTATCGGCTGAGGTGTGGTGCTCGGATGCATCGGCCGGGGTTGTGGTGCTTGGATGCATCGGCCGGGGCTGTGGTATACAAGCTCGTTTTAGAGGTATAGTGTCTGATGCGAGGCGTCTGTTGCCATGTGTGGGTTTCTAAGTTGGTATGCGTTTTGTGTTTTGGGACCTAGAACTTGAGCATATGAAAGCGGGAAGCAGTAAGAGACCTTGATGGGCAGACAATCTGGAAGCCACATACAGCAAATGATAAGACGGCATGGAAAGCATAACAAAGCATTAGAAGTCATAGCAACGCATGAAAGAGGCCTAAAGAGGCATCCCAGTGTTTTCCCGGCCCATCTCCCTATGGGCTATGAAGACAGCTCCCAATTCACTTTCTCACTTTGCAGCACAGGACTCTCTCTCTCTCTCTCTCTCTCTCTCTCTCTCTCTCTCTCTCTCTCTCTCTCTCTCTCTCTCTCTCCTCTCTCTCTCTTTCTCTTAGATACATTGTGTCCCTTGTGTAATAAGGATCGATCTAGGAATTGGCAGAAGAGGAGAGGTGCATTTGTTCACGTGAGACTTTAGAAGAATGGGAATTGAGGAGCTGTCAAGCAGTTCCATGTCAAGCGTGAGTTGCCTTCCTTTCCTGATTTCGCCTTTTCATTCAGTTCTGCTTATTGCATTTTAAACACAGGTCTTCAAATCATAGGGCCTCATTACTAGTGAGGCGGTAACTCTGCTGGTGTTTCCGGCTGGTTGCCGCCAGACTCGTAACATGTGAAAGGCACCTGACTTCCCTGTGCCACCTGAAGATTACAAGATGTTAGGGAGAAGTCTCAAAATGTGCTAATTCCCCTTACTTTATGAGACCCTGGAGCAACTTTGCTGGATTTTTAGGATTTGATTTTTTACCTGGGAAGACTGTGAGCCTTTTTTCCCACTCTCCCATGTATTTTGATGTGTGTTTTACTTTTGTGTTCTTTGGTTATGGAGTTTAAAACAACTCCATAGGCATCATCTTTGTCTGTGTGTCACACAGCACCCTCAGTGCAGTGGCACAGGGGTGTCTTTCAGACTCCCCAAGGTTTAAATACCTTTTCTGGGACTGACTACTGTCTCCCAGAGCATGTAAAGTTAAATTGACATTACTAGTCTCTTTAAATTTACAGAACCAGCACACACTATCTTCCTATAGAGTGCTAGAGGGGTTGCCTAGCATCCCCTGAGTCAAAACACTCATGTAACAGCTCAATGTTACCCTTTCCTACTTGAAATGGCTGGTGGCAGCGGTTTAGATCAAACTACCATGGTTTTTCCCGACCGCGAACAACGGTAGCTAAAAATCAGGTCAGCCATATTTTTCAATATTGCGCCCAAGACCTATCTGTAAAAACATACTCCGGTCAACTTTTTTTGCCGTTTCTTTTTGGACAGGTCCTTCTTGTATTTAACTCTGCATGCCAAACCAGGTTTGGTCCCTTTGTTCGTTGGCCTTTGGCGGGCTTAAGTGCTGAAGCCCTCCTCTTGTGCCTGAGTGTCTGGGGTGGACAGGATGTGAGGGAGGCATGATTGGCCGGCTGGCTGTCCGGCAAGGACAGCCACCCTACTCTGTGAGTGACAGCCAGGCTGGAATGAATGGGGGAAAACTGTTTAAAAGCAGGTCTCTGGGACTTGGAAAGCAGAGTCGACCACTGGAACGAAAGAACCGAAGACGAGCTGAAGGAAGACGACTGCTGCAACTCCTGGATGACCGGTGAAACTCTGCTGCAGGTCCGAATTGCCTGAAACTCCATCGACAGAGAAACCCAACAAGGTTAACTTCTTCCCTTGAGTTTGGTGGGAACAACCAACTCGCAAGCCACCTGGACACCGTCCCCTCCTGGTCGAATTTTCTGCAGAGTGCTTTGGAAAACCGGATAGCCAGTGGGAAGGATACCAGTTTGTGGTCTTTAAGGCACTCACACCTTAAACCAATGTTTTGGCCAGCTTGTGGCCTCTTCCCTGGGCAGTGCAGGAACCTCCCAACATCCTCCTTCTTGTCCCTACGACTGAAGCTCAGGAACAGCGAGATCTGCTCGTACTGCCAGGAACAACTGCCTCAGCTATAGCTCTTCTTCACCTTAAAGGTACTGTGCAAATGCGGTCAGGAAATCCTTTTGGCCGTTGTCAAAGTTTGTGAAACGTTCCCATCTTTGAAGGCTTGTCCTTCCCTAAACATACATCTAACTTTTCGTCTGACCAAATTCTTCTAAGATCCGTGGCAAAGATTTAACCGTTTACTACCAGAACTGTGCTATCCTATATAAAGACTCTGAATCATTGACTTTGGCTCAGGCCTATGAATCGAATTGCTGGTTGCAGTTTACTGAAACCCTTTACCCTGCCTATGAAAGTATGTGTGCTTCTTTTCTTATAACCTTGTCTTTTTACCCCTTTTTAAAATAACTGAAATGTCATTTTGCTCCCACTGCAGGGGAGCTAAACTTGTTCAGTAACTTATTGGTTGTGTATTGTAGTATACTAGTGTATGATATTGAGCTGCTCTTTCTAGTTGAATGTTTTCCAACTGACTGTGTAAATAAATATATATTCTTTTACCAAGAAACCTTGAGTAAGTGTTTGTTTGAACCACTGTGATTGCCAGTCCTTTGTGTAACCTGTTGTACTGCTCACTTTACTCTTGAGATAAGTCTGGCTGCTCAGCCACCGCTACCACATTACTGTGTAGTACAGGCTTGTACCAAAGGTGAAGTTGTACTGACACTTGTAGTCTTAATTGCATGTAGTGGTCCCAAATGGTACTGTATGTGATTCTGCCTAACACTGGTGTACAGTGGTGAGGATAAAAGTATACAGGGTAATTCATAAAATAACAGGGTAATTCATGGAATAATTGTGCGCCGAAAAGGGGAGCGCAAGTGTGAAAATCGCAGAGCACGCGTGCCAAAGCTGCGCATGCAGCCGTTCATCGATTCATGGAACGCGCTGCGCTAGTAAAACCTGGTATGTGCGGCAAATCAGTGGGTGGTGCACGCAGGTGCACACGTCACTAAACGGCGTGCGCTACGCGCACAGGGAGAGCGCACATCGTGTAGCGCACACAAGAAAAGTGGGTGGAACACGGGCATAACACGCGGAGTGGGGAACAACACGTGAAAATGTGGGTGTTACGGGGGAAATACAGGAGGTAAATGCTCGCAACGCCCACACACGCGCTAACAACACGTATTCATGGAATCGAACAGGGGAAAGGCGTGCGCCAAAAAAGACGAGCTAATCCGGAAACACGTACGCCAGCAGGAAGCAGGCGTAAGCGACCCCGTGCAGCATAAAAGTGCGCGCTAACAACAAACAAGCTCAGACGCTACGATGAATATACCGTTCCTCGCAGCAGTGGTCGTGGGACACCACAGGAGTATAGCCAGGCCCCGCATTTTTTTCACACAGGACCAGCCTTTTTGGGATGCCTGATGACCAGGTGTATGGGAGGTACAGGTTTCCACCACACATAATCCTAGACCTGGTGAGGGAGTGGGAGGATGACCTCACATCACCCACCCTGTGCTCGCAAGCACTGAGCCCCTTGGAAAAGGTGTTCAATGTACTGCACTTCTTGGCTACTGGTTAATTTCAGCGGATAAGTGCCATAGTGGGGGGTGTGTCACAGGCCACACAGTCATGCTGCCTACACCAGGTGTTGGCCATCATGACTGCATGCCCCTCAGTCCGCAGGCACACATACATGCCCAGAACACCTGCAAAAAGGCAGGCTGTTGTCCAGCAATTTTACAGGGTGGCACACTTCCCCAAAGTCCTAGGTGCCATTGATTGCACCCAGGTGGCTCTACGTCCACCCAGGGCCACTGAGCATATCTATCGGAACTGCAAGCACTGGCATTCCATCAACGTGCAGATTGTATGTGATGCCAATGGAACCATCACCTCCGTATATGCCAACTATCAGGGTCCAGCCATGATAGTTTCATATTCAGAATGTCACCCCTAAACCGGGACCTGGAAGCTGGCCGGCATGGCAACACATGGCTAATTGGTGAATATAAATGCCTCTGCACATGCATGCATGTCAGAAACTGAGAAATGGGAAAACCCCACTAATGACAACCATTATCACCTCCCCCAGGGGACCTACATGATGATGCCAATTCGGAACCCCACCACACCACCCGAGGTAAGATACAACACAGCCCATATTGCAACCCGGGGCATAGTGGAGCGCACATTCAGAGTGCCCAAGTCACGCTTTTGCTCCCTTGACCGCTCTGGTGGGCAGCTGCTATATGCGCCCCCAGTAGTGTGCAGGATCATAGTGGCAGCATGTGTCCTGCACAATGTTGCAAACCGGCGGAGCGTGCCGGTGGACATGGTGGTGCCCCCACATCCCCAACCACATGCACGGCCGCTGCACATGGGAGGTGAAAGGGCACGTGGTGATGCAGCCCGGACCCAGCTTGTGGCAAATTACTTCACCTAAAATCCCAACCCTGCGGAGTGCACACAGGCCTGGCACATACCAGCTCACAATCAATGATGACGACAAAAGGGACAGTCAACTGTCACAACCATACCAGCCTGAGATTGTTCACCTGGAAATGCTACATTGTGTGCATCCCTAGCTACTCAAAGACACCCAATGCTGTGTCAGAAAAAGGCACACATTCATGCAGCAAGAATGACTACCCCCTTGCAAAATACCACATCAAAATAGTGGCATGTCACCCAACACCTCCCCCAACACACCATGGCATGGCATGCAATGTGAAAGCAACCAAATGAATGCACAACACATGACACAAGTGTCACAAAGTCCTAAATGGAAACAGGGCACAGACAATTTGCTCTCAATAATGAATAAAAAAAACAACACACATGAACAAATACTTACCAGCAAGAGAAAACATCAGTACATGTTCAAAAAGTGGCAATATATGAGAATTAAAAATCAAAGTAGTGCAAGTGTCACAACCTCACTAAGGCAGCACATCGACCCCTTCAAACTGCAGAGTGTTGGTGGTAGGCAAATGTTTCAGTGTACTGCATACAACATAAACTGCATCTGCAAAGTAGACAGGCTTGTTAAGACATGAATGAGGTACATGTATATAAGGAAAAAGTCGTGGATGTAGAACCATACATAAATCCACCATGCAGTGGAGATTTCTATAACACTACCCACTAGGGATGTATACACAGTTTTGACTACAGACTGTCCACACAACCTATGGGAGCCCAAAGTCACTGTGTAAGTTACTGTCACTTGGTCACACGCTTTGCAAGCCCATGGAAAGGGGATGCAGGAGGGGTGTGTGTGTGTCAGGAACCCAAGCATCTAACCCAAAGACAGGACAAGCCTGCATGTGCCCAGCTGGAATACACAGTGGATGCCTACGGGAGCCACACAAAGCAACACTCTGTTTAAAAAAAAAAAGAAAATCAAAAGAAAAAATGGCCATGTGTGGACCAGGGGGGGAGTGGCCACCCAGGAGGGACGAGGTACAGGGTGCACCCTAACACCCACATGCGTGGATGTTGAGAAAAAAAAATACCTCTATGGGCTCATGGCCTGCACGGCTACGCTACAGTGGGAGAACTGCCGTCGCTGTCATCACCCTCTGGTGGTACATTAGAAGGTGGGCATGATATGGGAGGCAGACCACGCAAAGCCCTGGCATGCTCCTCCATGGCAGCAAGCATGCGGGTCTGAAAGTTTTGGTTCTGCAGGATAATGGTACGGAGATCCCCATGCAGCACCTCACGGGTAGCATGCATTTCTGCCTGCATGGACTTGCGTGATGCCCGGATCTCCTGACGGGTTGTCTTGAGCTCAGCTGACAGTGTGCGTGTCAGCTGCTCCAGCTGCTGTTCTGCCCTTGTACACCGGGACACCTCAAGTTCACACAGAGTATCTCTGAGGGAGCTGTGTTCCAACCTCAGGGCTTCCCTGTGGGCCTGTGACTCTACAGATATGGCTGTGCGCAGAGTCTCCAGTCCAGCCCATCACTCCTTGTCGGATGCCAACATGTCCTCCCTGTGTGAGTGGCAAATGGACTCTGTTGCCTGCTGCTGGAGCTCCATCTGCCTTTCAGGGGGGGAGAATGGAAGTGGCCACCCTATCCACTGCCTGAGCCATCATTTCACATGATTCCCCGTGTTGTGCTGCTATAGTGTACATGGAGTTCTCCCACACAGTATTGCCTGGTGGCGCACGGCCACCACGTTGGCGGGCACCACACCTGTTTGGGGAAAGGTGATGTGCACCTTGCTGTGCTGGCACTGCCTGAGGCTGCAGGACTGCATTCCTCCTTTGATCTGCTGGCCCAAGAACAGGAGCAAATATTGTGGAGTGTGACCCTGCATCCGTAACCGCCACAGGCGGACTTTCCAACACTGAAATCCCCATAGAGGGGTCTACCCCCAGTGCAGGTGGGTTGGACAGAACGGGATCCCTGCCAGAAACATTCACCTGCGACGGGACATATGTCTCAATGTCCGATTCAGCACCTAATTCATAGAGGTCTACGGAGGTGTACCCAGAGACACCCCTGGACAGGATGGTCTGTAGGACGATTGGGTTTTCACCCACCACCACCCCACGTCCTCCACTGGGGCCCGGTTGTGGCTCTGAGTACTCCTGGCTCTGCGCCATCTCCTTCTCCTCAACAGCATTAAGTACCTCATCACCTGCGAAAAAAGGAAAGATTACTAATGGAAACAGGCATGAGCACCATAGCACACACACATAGGAATGACGAGGCAGAGATTCAGTACATAAATGACACATGTCACACATGACAATAACTGTGGCATGCAGGCACTGTCAATGAGTTGGAAGGGGAGGCAAAAAGCAGACACTGATGACTCCAAGATGGAAAACCAACACAAGTGCTGCATGCTGGATAGCACTGGCATCAAACATTAGCCTGTGAGTGGCTTGGAAAATCCACAAACATGACACATGCCAGCACACAGACAGCACGTACCATAGCCATGGCAGATTAGACTAGGACACCCAGATGGTAGCACATCAGTACTGTCACCCATCCATGTGAGATGGACATCATGACATAAAACATGG
This sequence comes from Ambystoma mexicanum, assembly GCF_040938575.1. Taxonomy (NCBI): domain Eukaryota; kingdom Metazoa; phylum Chordata; class Amphibia; order Caudata; family Ambystomatidae; genus Ambystoma; species Ambystoma mexicanum. Next base: position 104,696,746 of record NC_090938.1, on the reverse strand, counting down.
AAAAATGAGTGTGAAAACATGTGCCACACGCTGCAACAAAGCTAGTGTTCACTGATGCAGTGATGGCAGGCACATGGATACATCAATGGTTGGTCACTTTGACATGAGAGGATACAATTGTCATGTTCAACATTCAAAGAGGGACCCAAAATGATTGTGTGCAGGCCATTTGTAGGTGCATTACTCAATCAGCCTGACTGTTTTCAAATCTTTCCCATAATAAGTCAAGAAATGGAGCCCATTGTGCGGTATAATCTATGACTGAAGTATGTCACATTTGGGACAGTAGGCCACAAAAATGTGTGATAAAAATGCTAAAAATTTAATAAATCAGGCATAATGAACAGGAAAACAGTATGAAGAATGTTGTGGCAAGAGGACAACTGAAGGTCAAGTGCAGTAATCATGTACAAAAAGTGAACTGTGGTCAGAAGGGATACTGTGAAACGGAAACACAAGTCCGGGGAATGGTTTTGAGGGACCACATGGGTGACCCATAGCACTCATGACTACACAGCCTCACCTGGCACTCAATCAGAACACATCACCAAAGCAACATACACATTGATTGTACACACATGCATGGTCACTCACCGGACATTGCTTCAAGATCTGGTAGGTCTCCCACGCCTTGGATCTGATCCTCTGTGATGAATGCTCCAGCGATAGACTCATGTTCAGTGAGTTGTTCTCCTATGGTGGAGACCCACCGCGAGCCACCAGAGTAGAGGCATGATTTGAAGCCAGCTTGTTCTTTGCTCTGCGTTTCAGGTCATTCCACTGCTTAGAGCAATCATCAGCTGTGCGCTTCACAAATCCATGGGAACTAATGTGGTCCGCGATGGTCTGCCAGTGGGCCCTACGTTGAGCAGTCGTAGTCTTGCACCCTGCAGTCACCACCATTTCACGGCCATGGATCGACACATAGCCCACAAGTGCATCTAGTTCGGCATCATTGAAACTAGGCTTCCTTGATGTGCCGGAGTGGGTAGTCGTGTCTGGGGTCCCAGCCTGTACCGCAAGAGGACCCTTCTTCCTCTTGGAAGGTGGTGCGGACCCTGAGTGGCTTACTCCGCTCTGGTTGTTAGGGGCAGAAGCTCAGGTGGACTGGGCAATAGAAGTAGCCAAAGGCACAATGACCAAAGGTCTCACTGCAGGCATTGGCTGCTGGGTGATGTTGGTAGGACCAACCTCGGTGTGATGGACTTGGACCAACACTGTCCCGGCTGGGAGATTCGGAGTTGGGGTGGATTGAGCTGCAGCTGCCCCTGCAGCCTCCTCACTGGATTGAGCTGCAGCTGACCCTGCAGCCTCCTCACCCTGGCTACTTGGGGCAGCAGATGACATTGCTGCCCAGACCCACGTGGCCTGGTGACAGCAACTTTCACCGCCACACGTGGCTTAGACTTGGTGACACGAAAGTCAGCCTGGGAGTCATCCTGTGCCAGTTCGGGTTGACAATATGGTCCAGTTTAACAGGGCCTGAGCTGGGATGGTGTCAGCTACATCTCCCTGAACCATTGGTGGTGGGAGGGCATAGGTGTCCCTGATTGGTCCTCCACACACTGGCCTCTTGGGCCACCTTGCACATCCTAGACACGTCCCCTACCGCACCCACCTCTTTGAGGTCGGCCACCTTTGCCTCCCTTACTGCTTGGTCGCCTCCCAACCATGGCACTGATGTTGTTGTGCGTATGGGAGTTGCAGTAAACAATTGTCTTGGGCAATTGGGTTGAAAGGGGTAGGGTACTAGATGGAATACGCACCCTAGTGCTCTAGCAAGGCTGTCTGTGACCCCTGGGGGAAGATGATGGGTCACGCAATGCACAGACACACCGAAAACAATATTTAATGTGCACGCAACCCCTGGTAGACCATGAATGAAGAACCCGCCTACGCTGTGGCAGCCAGAAACACAAAAATAAGCGTACGCCTGGTACACGCAGCCTACAATGACCGCTGAATGGGTATGCGACACACAGGGTCAACCAAAGTTGAAAAATACGTGTGCGACTCACCGTCTGCCTGGAAAAATAACGTGAAAAAGACACGTGTGTGCACGTTGGAACACCCCCGCCAAAAGAAGAATTGAACGCTGTCTGAGTATTCAGGGAGTACGAACTGGAACCGTTGTGAAGTAATCACGTGTGAACCGACAATGAGAGACACATGCTCACTCTCCACAAAAAGCACATACAAGAAAATGGCGTCCTAAGCGTACCTTTTAATCCAGCCCACACATGCAACGTCACTTACGCGCGTACGTGCTAAGGCCCTTTCCTCCAATTGCACGCAGTAACACCCGGACGTGCAGTTTTTGCACGTGTACAATGAACATGCACCCGTGTTGAGGGAAATGCCCTTGCGCGTCACGTCACAGACGCGCTTACACGCTAAGGGCCTTTCCTCGAATTACACGCAGACGTGCATTTTTTCACGTGCCAAATCACTTCGTATCAAGCTGGCCACGCAACAACACACGGAAGACTAAACTTCTTCCCAGAAGGCCATTTTCCTGCCCCCCAGAGCCCTGAGCATGCACCCACCTGCCATCTGCTGCTGCCTGCCTACCTGCTGCCCACGTGCCCTGCTGTTTGATGCCTGCACGTCAGCCATCTGCACGGGTGCAGTTGCTGTGACCACCCCTGCTGGAACAGAAGACACCCGACCGGTATACCATCGCTCCACAGCCCTGCTCCAGGACCCAGTTGCCCACCCAGACCTGCCTCTGGGGTTGCCATGTCAGACACAACACCATCTGGCACCACTGGCAACCCCCAGCCAGAGTGGCAGAGGGCTACCAGCTTCAGTGCCAGTGAAGTTGGTATCCTGGTGGAGTAAGTCCTGGGGCAGTATGATGCCCTCTTTGGAAGTTTGCGCGCTGCCAATGAAGGGCGGAAGAGGATCTGGATGGACATCGTGACTGCCATCAACGTGGAGGGGGTGGCAGTCCGCGACATTCAACATGTCGGAAGCGCTGGGAGGACTTCAGTTCCAGGACCCTCAACAAGGTCTGGCGCCTCTTGAAGGTAACGGATGCCAAGGGGCGCCGGGTCCGCCTAACCAACAACCAGATGAGGGTCCTGGAACGTATACGCCCAGCACTCCACCTCCAGGTCCTTGAGAGGCAGACCTGTCTGGAGTCGAGCGGTAAGTGTACATGCATACTGATTGGACACTATGCATGTTGAGGTGTGGCAGGAGTGTGCAGGTTGTACGTATGTCTGTGTAGGGCCATGTATGCATGTGCATGTACAGGGAAATGAGCCTGCCACATCTGAGTCCTCTCATGTGTGAGACACATCGATGGTGTATGTGTTGGTAAGCATGCTGCCCAAATGCAGGTGTGGGTGCACACATTTTTACATTTCTGTGTATGTACAGTGGCATGGTTGTGGTGTCACACATGGATGGTGCTTCCACCTGCATGTATCTGCACTATGTACATGTGCATGTGTGTGTATTTGACAAGTGTGCAACTGTGATACACCATGGATGCATGTGACACTGACATGTAGGAGGCTGATTGCCAGATGTGACATGGATGGCGATGTTATCACTGCGACAGGTGGTGGAGATGTACAGATGCATGTATGTCTGGTGGCATGTGTGCATGTGTTCTGCACTCCCCATGTTGCATGTGACGTGAAGCTCACCTTTGGCTGCTCATGCTGTTGTTTGTGTATGGATGGTGCTGCCTGGTGCAACATTCCTGTTGATTTGCTCATGTGTGTGAGTTAAAATGACTTGTGTGTTGAGGAGTGTGATGCCATGTATGAAGTTTGACACTGCCACTCAGGTACAACTGTCATGTGTTAATCAGACCATTGTACAGTGCCCTGATGCCTGTGTTCTATCTCTCCCTGTCTGCAGCGTCAACTGATGAAGAGGGCGGGGACGGTGCTGTGGAGCAAGGCCCGGCTCCCCTCCCAGGTTGTCATCTCGTCGGGGAGTGAGGAGTCTGGTGCCGTGTCCGTGGCCGCAGATGCCGAGGGTAGGTCCAAGAGGCGGAGGTGGACTCCTCGGCAGCAGAAGGGGCAGCTGAGACCCCACAGGGTCCGATGGAGGAAGATGGCGCAGAGTCATCCAGGTTGGTGGGGGGTTTGGTTGAGGAGGAGGCCGTGGAAGGGACAGACACAGGGTCTGGAGGGGGTGATTCCACTGATGCTAATGGTGCAGTCCAGGGGCAGAGACAGGAGGCAGCACAGGCCGCCGCAGAGGTGCCTGTGTGTAATCCTTTCCCCAATCCTGTGACTGCATCATCCCACACCAGCAGGGATGCCTACGTCCAGACCCGTTCTCAGGGAGGGGATGAGCGCACAACAACTGGCCTTCCTCTCCCTGCGGATGTGGCAATCCGGGACCGTGTTGAGCCTGTCCTGGCTGGGGTGGCGTTGCGTCAACGGGTCATGTGAGATGACCTGCAGTGTTTTCGTGAAGACACTGCACGTCATCTCGGATTACTCTTTGACCGCATCGACCTACTGGGATGGGTCGCCAGTGCTGGATTCGCCATCTGCTGACCTTCTTCTGACCCCCTCCTCACCTGAACCCCCTATGCGCCAGTCGTCCTCCGTGCCATCTTCCGGCCCATGTATCACCTGGGTACCCTGTGGAGCTGCCTCTGACCCAGCGGCCAGGCTGGTGGAGCACACATCCCTGCCACAGTCGGGAGTCGGAGGTCCAGCAGGTGTGGCCACACCAACAACTGCACCCCAGCAGGAGGAGGACGTGCAGGCATCAAGAGCCAGGGCACAGGCACAGCAGCAGCAGGCTCAAGGTGGGAGCGATGATGGCTCGGGCCATGAACATCAGAGGGGCAGGCATTGGCTGGAGGAACCTGGATTGGGAGTGTCTTCCATGTGGCAGCGGTCGGGCCAGCACATAGATGCGAAGCGGCGGCAGGCGGAAGAGGCACGGCTCACTGTGGTCAGGGCGGAGAACTCCATGACTAAGGCGGGCTGAGCGCCTTGAGGCAATTCGCAGGGAGTTGGAGGGGGACATGGCGTTATCCCTGCGAAACCATGGGGCCATAGAACAGACCCGCCTCCAGGACATAGAACAGGAGTTCGATGATGCCCTGGCCCGGGAAATTGACAAATGAGCCATAGGACTTGCCCGCCGCCATTGTATATAGTTAGTTAGTGTTCGGTTTCATTTATGTTTTTCTTTCATTTGGGGCGCTTGGACTATGCCCCACCTTTTTGTAGATAGTTCTTTATTAGGTAGTCTTTTTTGTAGGTTTCATTTCAATAGTTGGGCTCATGGGCCCTGGATTTGTTGTTTGTATATAGTTGAACAGTGGATTTTTCATCATTACTTTTTTTATTTGACCATGGAGCAATGGATTTTACTTATTTATTTCCCTTTGGATTTGCTTTGTCGGATGGAGACTTTGGACACATCTTCATTTGGATTTATTTGTATTCTGATCATATAGTTTATTAATTTTGGACATGCTGCATTTTGTTTCTTATTTCCATTATTGTGTGTTTTCATTTACTTACCTTCATTTTGTGTTCAATACATTTTTGTTTCGTACTTCAATTTGTGGTATTCTCTCATTGGTTTCATGCATGTCACAATGTGGGGTTTCACATTCACTGCCACCCTTTGTGTGTGTGTGTGTGACGGACATGTGTTGTTGTACATACTTGCCATTTGGGTTGTGTCATGTAATGGGCATTTCAATGTGGGGTGGATGGAATACTTGGTTGGCTCTTTGGACAGGGGTGGCGTGCAGTGGGCTTTGGGTGGCCATAAGACCCATGATTGTGGATTATGATGACGTGTTGGGGGGGACATGAGTTGGGGCCTGCTGGCAGGTGCCTGTCACTGCTGGGTGGGTAGGGTTGCAGGGGGACATGAGTCGTGGCCTGCTGACAAGTGACTTTCACTGCTGGGTGGGTGGGGGTTCAGGGGGACATGAGTCGGGGCCTGCTGGCAGGTGCCTGTCACTGCTGGGTGGGTGGGGGTGCAGGGGGACATGTTTGGGTGCTCACTTGTGCATGGTGGTATGTGGGCTGGCTGGGGGGCATGGCCAGGGGTGCAGGGTAGTCCCCTGTGTTGTGGGCTGCCTGCAGGACCTGGGGAGGAGGGAGAGTGCACATCTGGGAGGACACACAGTGCCAATTCGCGTTGGTGCACCCCAGGAATACACGTATCCCGCTCGCCCAGCGTAATCACGTGTGAAACTCCAGGCGCACCCCTCAGAATACACGTACCCAGCTCACCCAAGCCCTATCGCGTGTGATACTCCCCGCACACCCCTCAGAATACATGTACCCCGCTCACCCAAGCCCTATCGCGTGTATGAACTTCCTGCGCACCCCTCAGAATACACGTACCCTGCTCGCCCAAGCCCTATCACGTGTATAACTTCCCGTGCAGCCCTCAGAATACACGTACCCTGCTCGGCCAAGGCCTATTGCGTGTATAACTTCCCGCGCACCCGCACGATACACGTACCCCACTCGGCCAAGGCCTATCGCGTGTATGACTTCCCGCGCACCCCTCAGAATACACATACCCCGCTCGTACAAGGCCTATCGCATGTATCACTTCCCGCGCACCCCTCAGAATACACGTACCCCACTCAGACAAGGCCTATCGTGTGTATGACTTCCCGCGCACCCCTCAGAATACACGTACCACGCTCGCCCAAGCCCTATCGCGTGAATAACTTCCCGCGCAGCCCTCAGAATACACGTACCCCATTCGACCAAGGCCTATCGCGTGTATAACTTCCTGCGTACCCCCAAGATACACGTACCCTGCTCGGCCAAGGCCTATCGCGTGTGAAACTTCCTGCGCACCCCCCAAATTCACTATACCGGCCCTGTGAACTGGTGCAGGGTTAGCGCGGCCCTTTGCGCTGCATTGGGGATTTCAATGCCTTATCCTTGCGCAAGGGGCGTTCTTGGGGGCGTAACTGGCGCTGCAGGATGTTGTCTGCGCCAGTCCTCAAAATGGCTTTGATATTCCATGAATACGCGGTGCGCCAGAATGCTGTTTAGAGCACACGTCGGGCGCACGCTGGCGCACTCTGCCTCTCTGCGCTGCTCGCGCGCGTGACCTATGCGCTGAAATCTATGAATTACCCTGTTAGTTGGTACATTTAGAGTGCTACTCTTACTTTTGTTCAAATAACCCTCACAAAGTTAAGCAACACCATAGAAGCAATTGTTTCATCATGCCTGATATAGAAAGCTACAGACAGGAGACCCTAGACACTTTAACAGTTGATCAATTGAGAGATATGTGTAAAGCTAGGAAGCTCACTGTAAAATGCAAAAAGGTTGAATTGATAGAAAAGTTGTTGGAATATTAAAGTCTGAGGAGTGGGTCTGAAACACCTACCCCTGCAGCAAATGTGGAAAATATTGATGAGGACGATAATGTTTCAGAGCCCAGCTCAAATGTTATGGATGAGTTAGATGAGGCAGAAGAGTCTCAAAATATAGGCCCTGTTTTACCTCTACCTGCTCATAGGCCTCAACCTTTGACCACAGGGACCCCATCAGGTCCAACACTAAGTCTTGAATTTGTCTCTTTGGAAAGAATGAGACTTGAGCTAGAATTTAAAAGAATCCAAGCCCCAACTGAAAGCAAACATCAAGAACTTAAGCCCAGAGAAATGGAGTTGAATCATGCACTTGAAATGAAAAAGTTGTCTCTTGAAACTGGTTCTCTCCCAGAGTCCTCTAGGTCTTCCAGTCCTAAGAGGCCTTGCATGCCCCAAGATGCAGTAAGTATGTATGAGGTTAAGCTTGGTATTTTGGATTGGTTGGCTGCTTTTGAATATAACCATGGGATTCAAGACATTACAGGGAATCAGCTGATTCCTTGGCTTTTTTCTAGGCTACCCCCTGTTGCAAGCAACTGATGCGGTAATGGAGATGGGGCAAATAGACAGAAAGGAGTATGAAAGTGTGAAACTAGCTTTGATAGCTAGGTTTGGGAAGACCCCTTCCCAGGATCTTAAGAGGTTTAGAACCCTCAAAAAGCATGATGGTACCCCTTGGGCTACCTAGGTGACTGAATGTTTGAAAAACCTAGATGGATGGGTTAAGGGTTACAGAGTTAACACTTATGAAGGTATGAGAAATCTGTTTATGTTGGAATCTATTTATGATGCCTGCTCTCCTGAGCTGAGACAGCACTTGTCTGACTCTAAGGAAATTGATCCAAAGAAGTTATCAAGGGTTGCTGACTTGTGAGTTGCCAACAGGGCTACTCACAAGGATTCTGAGGCAACTCAGAAGAAGGATGAGGGAAAGCAGCACAAGAAAAATACCAAAGAGAATTCCAATACCTCCACTCCAAAAGAGGGCCCCAAACATAGCAAGGGTAAGCCACAAGGGAAACTGAATCAGGCTAGTGTACCTCCTGGTGCCAAACCAGAAGGAGGTAAGAACAAACCCCCATTCATAAAGAGATTTGGAAAATGTTATGCTTGTGGGTCAACTGACCATGTGAAAGGGGATCCCAGATGTAAGGGTAAACCTTCAGGGATCCACACTGTCTCCTTAGCCTTCTCCCCAGAGGATGAAGTACCAATGGCAAGTGGAAACTTTCACTTACTGGCTGAGGAACACATGAACATCCCAGCCAGTGTTTCTGTAATATCCCAGGGTCTGTGGGAACAGCATAACTTAGATGTTTACAGTTCCGTTCCAGACAATACTAAAGAGTATTACAAAGACAGTGTTCTTGTGAATGGTCAGGGGACCCCTGCCAACAGAGACACTGGGGGCAACATTACTGTAGTTGATGGGTCATTTTTCAAGGTAGAGGATGTTGCCAAGACACCTAAATACCTAACTAAGCTTGCGGGAGGCCCTGTCCAAATGCTTCCACAGTTACCAGCTCTCATACAGTGCAATGACATGACTGTCAAGATACCTGTAAGTGTGCAGAGTGAAGTACCTGAGAGAGTCCTGTTGGGGAATGACTTAAAAACTCTTGGAGTTGTATCACGCACCCCCAGGCCTCCCCACAAAAGGAAACAGGTTCAGGCTAGGAAGGCCAGAGAGAGTACCATAAGGGGCTTTCAAGAGGAGATTATAGAGGAAACTATAACTCCCAGTCCACATGACTTACTAACTTCAATTTCAAGAAAGAAGCAGGAAAAGGGGAAACCTAAAACCTCCAGGAAGAAACTAGCCGGCACTCCTGTGCTACCGACAAGGACATCCCCAAGATTGTCAAAGTCACACCTGTAACTCCTCCAACTGCTGAGGCTGAGTGTGAGGTACTACCCTGTGTGGTTGAGCCAGCTTCTGAAGAGTCAGATCTGGAAGAAGACATAACTCTAGTTGGAGATATGGATCCTGTTGATCATCCTGAGCTGCAGTCTTTACTGGCAGAAGGTGGACCCACAGGGCAGACTTCAGCAGAGGACAAAGAGAGGGTCTTACTCTTAAAGGTCTTCGACAACAGGCAGCTTCTCAGCTTGATGGGCAAGAAGCTGGAAAGCATAGGTTGCACTGGGAAGATGGGCTCTTCTACAGCGAACCGACTGAGTCTATCCCTGGGGACTTCAAAAGACTTGTAGTGCCCCTAGAAAACAGACTCCAGTTCCTATAGTTTGCCCATGAGATACCTTTGGCTGGTCACTTGAGTTTCAAGAAGACCAAGGAAAGGCTCTCCCTAAGTTGGGGTCTGATGTAAATAAGTTCTGTAGGAGCTGTCACACTTGCCAAACCTCTGGCAAGAGTGGAGCCAAGAATGTGGCACCCTTGGTGACTCTCCCAGAGGTGGGGGTGCCTTTTGAGAGGGTAGGAATCAACATTGTTGGTCCCTTAGACCCTCCAACATCTTCAGGAAACAGGTTTATCCTGGTTGTCGTAGACCATGCTACTAGGTATCCTGAAGCCATACCTATGAGAACGGTTACGGCTCAGGCTCTGGCTAAGGCCCTACTTGGTATTTTTACCAGAATAGGTTTTCCTAAGGAGGTTATCTCTGACATGGGATCCAATTTGATGTCCCACTACATGAAGGCCATGTTGAAAAACTGTGGAGTAACTTACAAGTTCTCAACTGCCTTCCATCCTCAGACAAATGGATTGGTAGAGAGGTTTAATTGTACAATAAAGAGCATGATAGGTGCTTTAGAAGAACCCCTTGGGAGAAAGTGGGACCTTCTACTGCCATGCCTTCTCTTTGCTTATAGAGAAGTCCCTCAGGAGGGAGTTGGATTTAGTCCCTTTGAACTTCTCTATGGCCATCCAGTTAGAGGCCCTTTGGCCCTGATTAAGGAGGGGTTGGAGAGTGCACCTTCACCCAAGCCAGTGAGAGTCACTGACTATGTGCTAGGTTTCCGGAGGAGAATGTCACACATGATGGCAGAAGCATCAGATAACTTGAAAGCAGGTCAGGCTCTGGTGAAGCATTGGCATGCCCAGAAGGCCAACATGGTTGAGTTTACTCAAGCCAGCTAGTTCTAGTGATGGTACCTACAAGGCAGAGGGCGTTACAGGACAAATGGATAGGACCCTTCAAGGTTGTGAGTAAACTTGGAGAGGTCAACTATCTGGTGGACTTAGGCAATCCTAAGGAGGCTCCCAGAGTCTTTCACACCAACCGTCTAAAAGCTTATGTCTCAAGACCAGAAATTGGAGCTTTGCTTATAGCTTCAGCTCAAGAGGAGGAGGAGGAGAGTGAACCTCTACCTGACCTACTCAGAAGCCAGCCTTTAGATGAGAAAATAGAAGGGGTTAATCTCTCTTCTAATTTGACACCTGAACAACAGGAGGTGTGCAAGTTTCTGTTAAATCAGTTTGCCTCCCTGTTTTCACTATCACCAGGCTTCACCCATTGGGGCCAGCATGATATTATCACTGGTGATTGTTTAGATGTTAAAAGCAGAGAATACAGGATGTCAGATCATGTAAGATCCGACATAAAGGAGGCGGTCAACAAGATGCTTGATCTCGGGGTAATAGAGCCCTCTACCAGTCCATGGTCTAGTCCAGTTGTTCTAGTACCAAAGGCAGGATCCAAAGAGTTGAGATTCTGTGTGGACTATAGAGCCCTTAATGCAGTCACCAAGACTGATGTCCACCCTTTAACCAGGACAGATGAACTGGTGGACAAACTTGGTTCAGCCAAGTACCTCAGTACATTTGATCTCACTTCAGGCTATTGGCAAATTGCACTGACATACCATGCCAAGGAGAAAACTGCATTCTCAACCCCAGAAGGCCTCCACCAGTTTAAGGTAATGCCTTTTGGACTAAGGAATGCACCTGCTACATTCCAAAGGATGGTTAACCAGGTTCTGAATGGGATGCAGGTCTTCTGCATGACATACTTGGATGACATTGCAGTGTTCAGCCCTACTTGGAAAGAACATGTTGACCACTTCGGATATGTTTTGTAGGCTCTTGAGCAGGCCCATCTGACCATAAAGGCAAGTAAATGTCAAATTGGTCTACCTTGGACATGAGGTAGGAGGAGGTGAAATCAGGCCATTGCCTAGCAAAGTACAAGCTGTACAAAACTGGGCCACCCTTACTACTCAAACGCAAGTGAGAGCCTTCCTAGGCCTCACTGGTTACTATAGGAACTTCATAGAGAACTATGGGACCATAGCTTCTCCCTTGAATGTGGTCTCCTTTCCCAAATTCCCTAAAAAGGTCAGGTGGAAGGAGGAGTACACTCAAGTATTTGAAGGCCTAAAGAAAGCCCTTTGTCAAGCTCCAGTCCTAAGAGCTCCTGACTACAACCACACCTTCATTGTGCAGACAGATGCTTCTAATACATGTATAGGTGCAGTTCTGAGTCAGCTGGATGAGAAAGGTAGGGAGCACCCCATATGCTTCATCAGCAGGAAGCTGAAGGAACCTGAGACAAGGTGGTCAACCATTGAAAGAGAATGTTTTGCTATTGATCACTGAAGAAGTTTAGACCATACTTGTATGGATCAACTTTTGTGATTCAGACTGACCACCAACTCTTGAGGTGGTTGATGAAAATTAAAGGGGAACACCATAAACAACTGAGATGGTCAATCAGCCTGCAAGGGTTAGATTTTACCATTGAACACAGGTCTGGGTGTCACCACCAAAATGTTGCTGGTCTCTCCAGGATTAATGAGCGAGTGGATCCTGTCCCTTAGTCTGGTGGGGACAAGTGTTAGGGAGAATTCTCAAAATGTGCTTATTTCCCTTACCTTTTGAGACCCCCAGTAACTTTGCTGGATTTCCAGGATTTTATTTTTTACCTGGGAAGAGTGTGAGCCTTTTTTCCCACTCTTCCATGTATTTTGATGTGTGTTTTACTTTTGTGTTCTTTGGTTATGGAGTTTAAAACAACTCCATAGGCATCATCTTTTTCTGTGTGTCACACAGCACCCTCAGTGCAGTGGCACAGGGGTGTCTTTCAGACTCCCCAAGGTTTAAATACCTTCTCTGGGACTGACTACCGTCTCCCAGAGCATGTAAAGTTAAATTGACTTTACTAGTCTCTTTCCATTTACAGACCCTATTTTCCTATAGAGTGTTGGAGGGGTTGCCTAGCATCCGGAGTCAAAACACTCATGTAAAAGTCAAATGTTATCCTTTCCTACTTGAAATGGCTGGTGGCAGTGGTTTAGATCAAACTACCATGATTCTTTCCGACCGCAAACAACGGTAGCTAAAAATCGGGTCATCCATGTTTTTCAATATGGCGCCGAAGACCTATCTGTAAAAACAGACTCCAGTCAACTTTTTTCGCCATTTCTTTTTGAAAGGTCCTTCTTGTGTTTAACTCTGCGCGCCAAACCTGGTTTGGTCCCTTTGTTCGTTGGCCTTTGGTGGGCCTCAGTGCTGAAGCCCTCCTCTGGTGCCTGAGTGTCTGGGGTGGACAGCATGTGAAGGAGGTGCCCAGAACTCCCTGTGCTTAGTCTTCTAGGAGACCTGAATGCACTCTGGTGTGGTTGGCCGGCTGGCTGTCCGGCAAGGAGAGTCACCCTGCTGTGTGAGTGACAGCCAGGCTGGAATGAATGGGGGAAAACTGTTTAAAAGCAGGTCTCTGGGACTTGGAAAGCAGAGTTGACAACTGGAACAAAAGAATTGAAGACGAGCTGAAGGAAGACAACTGCTTCAACTCCTGGACAAGCGGTGAAGCCCTGCTACAGGTCTGAATTGCCTAAAACATCATCGACAGAGAAGCCCTTCAAGGTTAACTTCTTCCCTTGAATTTGGTGGGACCAACCAACTCGCAAGTCTCCTGGACACTGTCCCCTCCTGGTTGACTTTTCTGCAGAATGCTGTGGAAAACCGGATAGCCAGTGGGAAGGATACCAGTTTGTGGTCTTTAAGGCACTCACACCTTAAACCGATGTTTTGCCAACCTTGTGGTCTCTTCCCTGGGCAGTGCAGGAACCTCCCGACATTCTCCTTCTTGTCCCCACGAATGAAGCTCAGGAACAGCAAAATCTGCTCGAACTGCCAGGAACAACTGCCTCAGCTACAGCTCTTCTTCACCTTAAAGGTACTGTGCAAATGCGGTCAGGAAATCCTTTTGGCCGTTGTCAAAGTTTGTTAAACTTTCCCATCTTTGAAGGCTTGTCCTTCCCTAAACATACATCTAACTTTTCGTCTGACCAAATTCTTCTAAGATCCGTGGCAAAGATTTAACCGTTTACTACCAGAACTGTGCTATCCTATACAAAGACTCTGAACCATTGACTTTGGCTCAGGCCTATGAATCGAATTGCTGGTTGCAGTTTACTGAAACCCTTTCCGGTGAGCTTACTGGCAGCCGTGTTTCCGAACTGGCAAACATGTAATGAGGCCCATTGAATGCTCAGGGAAACAGTTGACTCCAAATGGGATTACCCGAGTGCTCCGGGGGCTGTGTTATAATGCTTAGATCATTCAATGAGCACCCTGGAGACAACACCCTATTGCTAAAATCCCTGCTAGGCCTAATTATATTCTCCCCGATTGGCATGGCGATAGGGCGGCCGCAATATGAGGAATGACCAGCCTACCACCGAAAGTGTTTCGGAGAAGCAGGAGCTGTAGTGCTGGGCATAGCACCAGAAGCAGGGTTGAGAAGGACAAGAGGCAGCAGAGCAGGGTGATTGGCTATGGGTTTAAAGAGTAGAATGCTAAATGCCTCCAAAGAAAAAAGCAGGAACTGAAGTGTGACTGAGTGGGAAGGGCACAGCACAAATAACAGGATCCAGGGTCCTGAAGGGCAAAGAAAAAAAAATACTTATAAAAACACAAAAGGGAATATTACACAGCAACTAAGACACGCCAGAAGCACAGCTCTCAAGTTCCCCACGGCCATGCATGGGACGTTCATCAAGTCCTGTTTTTGCTTGGATTTCTGGGAGTTTTAGTTTTCCTATCTTTCAACTGGCATAGCTCTCAACCATTTGTGTTGCAAAGGCGGGGGAAATCACCCGATTTTGTTTTTGGCGGGTGAGACGCCCATTGAAATGAATGGGAGTGCTGGAGGCTTGGCGGGTGAGTCAGCCTTTTACAAGGCGGGTGACACCCGCCAAAAGCGTGTGAGTTGAGAGCTATGAACTGGTCAAGAAAAAACTACAAGTCCCACAATCCAAAGGGAGGGAAAAGCATGACTGGAAGGCCTCCTCACACTTGGCCATGGAAACAATTAGAGCTAAGAGGAAGAACTGTTGTGTGGGAACAATGTTAGTGGTTGCTCTGCTTATAAAGGAACATTCACCTTAATCTGGAAGAGCGTCCTCTTGCTAGATCTACCCAACCACTGCGTCATCCTTAGTGGCCATCTTGGAATGGGGTCTCAAGCTTGTTGTGTAACTGTGAATCGCTAGGGTTGCCCCCCTTACACCTTCTAAACCTCCCTGCTCATATCCATCTTTATTTATCAGAAATCTTCTAAATTATCAGCCTATTTCCTCATATTCCTAAAACATGCCTGTTCCAAGTCCTCAAATAGGCTGGCACAATGAGGTGTGCTAAATGTAGTCTTAAAAAGTGTAGGTCTGGTTTATGGTCTACAGTTCAACGTGTCCAGTGCAGTGTGGGTGATGTAGTACTGAAAAGTAGAGAGTATGGCTCTTGTTCTTGCGACATATGTATGGTGCATTGCAGGAGATGTGCTTGTTTATTTTGGGCCAGCCAATTGACCCATATTTTTGGTATAGTCTTTTTGAAAGAAATGACGCTGGATGTGCACTCCTGAACTAAACCTTTTCAATCTTTGCTAACCCACATCCTTAGTCACATGCCTACATATACCAGAATTCACTCTGCATCTCGTAGGCACTTGACTACATGTCCCATAATGTACTTCTCACAGAAAACAGCATGGTGAAAATGTCAATCTCCCACTCCTACCCATTAGCACACTCATTCAATCTCCCACTGCTTGTGGAGGAGGGAGGGATGGAGGAAAGAGGGGGGGGAGTGATCACAATATTGCTGGTGGAGGCCTGAGAAGGTGGTCAGTCACTGGGGATGGAATGCTTGGCTTCCTCCTTCTTCCTTCCCACCACGCCTCCTTTTCCTTGGAGGAGACGCATCGAACAACCAATGAAAACGTGCGTACCTTCCGCTAACATCGTGAGCCGCTTCTCGCCATTCTGGAGCTCTTGGACCCTGCGGATTTAGGTCTGGCTGAAGTCAGCCAAAGCTCTTGTATTCAAAGAAAAAGAAAAAAAATACTAACCAAGAGCTCTAGAAAGGCCGAAAGCAGGTCACGACGCCAGCAGAAGGTACGAGCGTTTTCATTGGTTGTTCAGTGTGTCTCCTCCAATGAAAGGGGTTTAAAGTGGGACGGCAGGTGGAGGGGTTCTATGAACCTCTGGCGCACATTTTTCGACGAATGCATTTTCGGGCAAGGCATGTTTGCCCAATTTACACTTTTGTTGACACAAGATGAGAGGGAGACCCCCTCGCAACTCCCCACTTTACTATCCCCACCCCCATATATACCTTACCCCACTTACCATATGCATTTTTTCTGCAAAAAAGCACACAAAAATCCGTCGAAAATGCATTGGGTGAAAGTGGGCTAGATGACACTGGAAATGGATCACCGTGGCCGATCAGGTCTTGAAATCCATTCTTCGCATATAAATTATTTGGTGGCATTAACCAATGATACATCGTAATTATGTTTTATGAAGATTTAAAGGCTGGAACTATGGCTCTCTAAATTTACTGCACATTTGCTTTTTTTCCTATTTTTTTTAGGCCTCTCTGCCCTTTTTTCCTAGAGATAAATTATTTACTGTTCGTGAAAAAATGATAACGTTAATTTCTAAGTTTATTGCCTTTTTATGAGCTTGATCTGGTTTTTACTGATGTCTCTGATCTGTAATAAAGGCGCAGACACATTAACGTCTTAGGGACATTTTTATTACAAACGTCTTGTAGGATTTAATACATCTGCTTTGTTGTTTGCACATGAAAGTAAGGACAACAGCATCTTATTCAAGAGGCGCGGAATGTTTGCTCACTTAACTCATATGAGCGATCCATACTTATTTTATCAATGGAAGAAATTATGTTTTTACTACATAATACAATTTATTTTTTTCTGGCAGCAGTTTGAAAAGCTGGAAAAAATGTGACGCTAGTTGTGTGCCTTTAAGCACAAAATAATACTTTTGTGTAAATCGGACAAGCCCCACAGCTATCTTCCAAAGTGGTTATGGAAACATGAAAAGGGCAAATGCTTCCAAATCCTGACAGGGGGGAGGAGCCAGAGGTGTCATGGCCTTGGACATGTGCGATTAACCCCTTAAGTTGTGAAGCTGTACTGTGAGGAATTCGACCATCCGCACAGTGGGTGTGCACTCACCTGGGCTTTTTTTAAAATTGTATATGAAATTGAATGATGGTAGATCAACCTCTGTAAAATGTGTGGGGCTAAGTGGCACACATGTTCCTATGCTCACCGGACGACACACAAATACCTGTGTACTCTGGGTGGACACAGCTTACAGGTGCAATCCTCCCTGCCATATTTAGTTGGGATCTGACAGGTGGAGTACATGATGCATCTCAGAAGGGGTAGGTCCAAAACCTTCCTCCTGCCATGGGCAGCATAATTAACTATCAAAGGTTCCATGGATCCGCCCAATCCATTTGTTTATCTTCAGCAGATGGTGGCAGCAATTAACACAATGAACATACTGATAGACTGTACTTGAAACGGGGCCACATGGGGCCCGGCTGCTAGAGGTTAACAAAGGAGACAGGAAACCCAGTGCGTCCTGTCGCCATAATGCTTCTGTGAGGGATAAAGAACATCCCCTTCGCTTCCATAGTTCTTGCTCTTCCTGTGGTACGCTTCCCTGTATTTCTATTAACTGGGTTATTGACAATTTATTAAACTCCTCTTACATTAACATAGTTGTAACTGAATTTTCTTTAATACTCTCAGTATCAACACTCGAAATTTCTGGAGAATATGCAACCCTTTTGGCTTCTACACCCATGGCCTCATTCCAAAAAGAGATAAAATCTGTTCGCTTTGTTTGCGCTGCACATTTAACAACCGCTATAGCTACTGGGAGTTGTAGTGCTTTGATTTGTCTTTCCAGTAAGGATGAATGCTGCACTGCAGAGCCATCTGCGCGGAGGTAGCCCCTCCTCTTCCAACATGCCAACCAAGCGTATACGGATGATGTCACATAGGCGGAGTCAGTGTACACTGTCACTTCCTGCCCTTCATGTTTCTCAAGTGTGACAATAAGCGCTATTAATTCTGCCGCTTGTGCTGAAAAATGAGACTGTAGCCTTGCACTTGCTACTACTTCGAATTCTCTTTTTAATCTGTGTTTTACTACTGCGGCATCCAAATAACGATTTTGTAAATACATTGCAACAGCTCTACAAGTAAAAACGTTCGGGTGTCAGTTACCTCGCACCTGGCGACTGGCACGCGGACTATGTCAATGGGCCTCATTATGACCGAGGCGGAGGACCATGGTGCTATTAGCTCCATGGTCCATGCCGGTGTCCGCCATGGCGGAATGGGGGATTACCACCCCATTCCGAGGTTGGTGGGGCAGTAATTTCCCATGCCACCATGGCCCTTCCCCATTCCCATGTTTGCCCCATAGGGCTCAATGGGAATGGGGAAGGCACTAATAACGGTACCGCGAATTGCGGTACCGTTATTAGCATCACAGCCCCTTTACGTGTCCCTACTTTAACGGCTGGAAAAACCAGCCATTAAGGTCCGGTCCCGCAAAGGGACCTCGTAATCAGGCGTTAAGGGTTTAACGGCGCTGGCACCTTTTACAGCGCCGTTAAACCCTTAACGCCAGGGTCGTAATGAGGCCCATATATTGTAATGTTTACAACCTACTTGCTTGCCTCCTAACAGTTTAAGTGAGTTCACAGTACATATCCTGACCCCCCATAACTGTACTGTACTATGATTCTGACGATCTGATCTAGTCACTAAACGGCAAATACGCTGACTTTTGAAACACTCGTTGTGCTACTGTTCAACTGCCCTGTATGGTGTGACTTGCTGGTGAACATGTAGTAAATGCCCTAAATGGCTCCAAGTTATTAGATCTGCCTGCAATAGTGCCATTGCTACTCTGATTAACCAGCCTTATCCATGGCACACCTACAGCCTGGCAGAAATTGCTTTAACCTGAGCAGAGGTACATCAAGTACTTCACCAGCATTACGTAGCTACCTCGTGCAATCTATATAATGCACCGCATTCCTCCTGTTCCTCAAACTGATGGGACTAGCTCTTAGTTGGTCTGTTGCAGCCTCATGCAACCATAGGGCTCTCCACCTACTTAGCCTATCACCCCTATAAGCATTGGCATACAACTCTTCATGCCCGCCATCACCTACTCACCTCACAAAACTACCACTCAAAATTAGTCTATGTGGTGAGAACTAAGTACGACTTGCCAGGCTAACCCTAGCCGCCACAGCACCTACACCAGTTCCCCATACACCATATGCTTAAACCACCTTTAGCTGCTTACACACTACAACTTATCAAACATGTCTAAACCTTATGGCACCCTTATGGCACGTACCCCGTAACACCAAGGCCGTATCCTAATTGCAGTCTTAGACTAACCCCCACCCATAATCCACGTACTCTTACACTATCCATGTCTACCAAACTCCCAGACTCCTGTCTCACCGAACTGCTTCCTTCCATCATCCAATCTCCACTTGCTTACACTCACACTCAACAGCCTACCCAGGCAGATGGGTATAATAACCCCTCTTCCCAATAACAAGACAGTAACAAATCAACACCTGACCTTGCTATCGAATGCCTCCCATTACCTACCTTGCCCACTCGACATTAGAAATAGTAGACTAGCTATTCGAAACAAAGCCTAAGAGGGCCATAACCTCAACCACTACACCATCGACCATTCGAAGGAACTCCTATCTCAACTACAGAACCGCCCATTATATCACTAAAACTCCCACACTTCTCACGACCAGCGCCAACGGTAGGCTCTCACCTACCACCATTTGGAACCCCTGCACCTCTAAACCCATTAAACTTGATACAGCAATTCCATCCTTACCAAAGACAGGCACTGCAGGCACACCGGTGCACATCATGAAATCCAAAGCAACGAGTTTACAGGGGGTCCTGATCAATGCTAGGTCTCTCATAGCACATGCCTTAGATATCTCTGATATTATAACCACCAACAATCTTGACTTCATTGCCATAACTGAATCCTGGCTTCATGCAGCAGCAGACCCTGCCCTTTTGCTCGCTGTCCAGGAAAAGGACACTATCTTCAGGACTGATAAACCCAATGCCAAAGGGGGGAGTAGCCATTATTGCTAAGAACATGCTCAACATAAGGGAAATGCCCAATCTCACTTTCCACTCTGGCGAATTACTCTCCATCAAGTTGGCCTTATCACACAAGGTTACGCTCAACATCCATCTAATTTATAGTCCTCCTGGCCCCATATCGTCATTTGAGGATGACATTGCTCAACTTCTCTCATTTAACACCAAACCTAGTTCTCAAACCATAGTTCTGGGTGACCTTAATGTGGGCCTTAACGACCCAAATGACAACAACGCTTTTGCTTTTGCCAACACCATCTCAACACTAGGCTATTCTCATCGGATGAATGAACCCACATACATTTAAGGTTGCACACTCGATTGGCTAGCGGACCACAACTGTGACATAAACATAACTTCCAATACCCAATGCCCCTGGTCTGACCATCACCTCATCACATTCACTATCTCCAAGAACCGTGGGACACATACCCAAACACCCATTGCACCAGCTGCATAATCCATAAATAAACAAAATATTATGGCTCATAATATCCTACCTCTGCTTCACCCCATCATGACATACCAAAAATAGGGACCAACGACCCATCCACTATGGTAGATCTTGATAACCATACTATACTGACTGCCATTGACAAAGTGGCCCCTCTATCTATGCGTAAAGCTCAACCTCAACTCCTGGTACACTCCAAACCTTACAATCATGCGCAGTTCGAAGACAATGGCGGAAGCTAACTGGAAAAAATTACCTAATGATCTAAACAAGGCAGAGTTTGTTAAGGAGTCTAAAAATTACAAACATGCAGTTACCCAAGCAAAAAGTGCCACATACAATGAGAGAATAACTAACACCAAATCAGCAACTAAAGAACAATTTGCTATCCTGAGAGAACTTGAGTCGCCGGTGGCACCTATTGAAGCTTGCAACAAAGAAACTAACTGGTACACAGGCATCCAAAAAGACTTATTTGATACAATTTCCCTACTACAATCTAAAATTGAAATGAAAACAATGGGTATCAAATCTGTCTTACAACCTCAAATGTCACCAAGTCACGCCATTTTTAACACAACAGGATTATTCAAATTCTCACCTGTCTCCAACTCTGAAGTGCTGAAAATTATTTCCAGCCTCAAACCCTCAAGATGCCAAGGGGACCTTTGCCCCGCTGCGATCATCAAAGACTGTGCATCAGATCTGACTCCTTTCATCGCAAATCTAATCAACGCCTCGTTCGAAAGTAGTACAGTCCCTACCAATCTTAAAGATGCTTGGGTCCTCCCATTGCTAAATAAACCTACTCTTGACCCAAACATATCGACTAACTACTGACCTATCACTACAGTACCATTCCTGCTCAAAATAGTGGACAGAGTAGCTCACCTCTAGATCCAAAAATACTTTGAAAAAAACAACCAAGACATGGGACTATTGGATCTAAACATTCAAATGGATGAGCTCAAGGATAATGGTAAATTAGCCCTCCTCCTCTTACTTGATCTCTCAGCCATCTTCGATCTAGTCAATCTCAAAATACTTTGCAAACATCTAGGGTCAGCGGCCCACTTCTCCCCAAAAGCTATCCAATGGATTCAATCTTTCCTTACAGACATAATTATGAGAGTATTTTCTCCTAGTGTCGCAGCCCAGCCAACTCCGGTCACCTGTGGTGCACCCCAAGGATCATGCGTCTCACCTACGCTCTATAATATCTTTGCTAAACCCCTCTTTGACCGCCTTGATGACTTGGGTATCGATCACACTAACTATGCCGATGACACTCAAATCTTATACTGATCTCGGGCTGTCATAACATTGACTCTGCATCCCTTAACGTAATCTGTCAAACTATCCAGACTTGGATGGCCCATCACAGATTATGGTTGAATGATGAAAAGATGTAACTTCTACTCATAGTATAACAATACTGTTTAAACAAACTAGACGACTCCATCAAGGCCTTTAATATATACAGCATCACCATTAAGGTGTCAAAGGAAGTAAAAATCCTAGGCTTCTATCTGGACTCTACCGTAAAGCTAACCAAACAAGTCAATGCCACAGCATCAGCAGCAACCTACACTTCTAAGCTTATTAATGCTTGCAGACCTTTCCTATCATCTGACAGCTGCATCATTTTAGCCAGAGCCCTCATTTTATCAAGGCTGGACTACCGCAATGCCCTTTACGCCGGCACAAAGAACTACAATATTAAAAAATTACAGGTGATACAAAATAACACCCTCAGAGAAGCTCTCAATATCCCCAAAAATACTCACATCTCCCTCATAAGAAGGAACGCCCATTGGCTACCTACCCAGGAATGTATACTATTCAAAACACTTATCTTGGCGCGCAAATGTTTACATAATTCAGCCCCTAAATACCTGGCAGATAAAGTCATGACCTTTCAACCCAAAAGGCCTATGCGTTCAGCACACCGGCACTTGCTCTCCATCCCTAGATTTAAATTGCAGAATGCTGGAGCAGTGACAGCGGCCAGACACTAGAATACAATACCAGCCACAGTCCGAAGAATCCTTCTGGACATTCCAAAAAATGGCTAAAAACCTGGCCTTTTCAACAGGACCTACTAAATAAGTCATGATTAGTAGTCTGCAATGCAGCCTCAACTAGGTTCAAGGGAATCTAAGAAAATTGTATCTTCTTTCGTCTTGTAAATATATGTCACTATTTATGTATGTACGTAACCACTGTAACCTTTCTAATGTCATTGACCAGGCATACACGCAACTTTTGTAACCTTATGATTTGACTAAGAACTGCACTGTAACCTTGTAACTTTTTGCTGTATTAAGACCAAGAACAGCGCAACATAAATAAATACATAAATCCCTTTCCCTACTTGTCTCATCAATTTACGAAGAACCATCAATAAAAATAATCTCCCCTCCCGCTAAAGCATTCTCCTTTACACAGGTTATATCACCATAAAATTCAACATAATTGGCACAGTCATGCACATGATCAACCTCTTCTACGGATTCAGCTATGAATGTGGCTGGGTTCACTATTTTACATCTTACAATTTTAATCTTCTGGTTGGAAATCATTACCTCATGAGCTGAAGCTCTATGGGATGTCAATGTGCCCTTTGGTTTCTCTAGAATTGCAAATAGAGCATCTCCAGGAAGAGGGTCATACAACAGCCCATGACAATAGTTGTGGGCTTCTCAATTGCAAGCGCTGCAGCAGTCAAAGTTTGCTTTTTTCAATTCTTGAAATCCTTCCTCTATTCGGTCCAGTCTAGTTTTGTTTGACCAGTTTGTGCTTTCTTTGATGCTTGCTGAAGTGGCCTTGTATACATACTATAATCAGACACCCAGGCTCTAATGTAATTGCATAAACCCAGCAACTGTTGTATCTGTCTCACTGTGTTCAGTTTCAATGTTTTCATGATTGCCTCAGCTCTCTCAGGTGTCATTTTCTTTCCTTCATGTGAAACAACTGACCTATGTATAACACCTCTTCTTGACAGTACTGTAACTTCTCTTTGTCCACCTTAGATCACTTATCTGCTGGAATAGTCATTAATCAGATAGAGTCCTGTCTGCACTCATCCTCTGTTATACTACAAATCAATAGGTCATCTACGTATTGTATCACTGCATTTTTTAGATCAATATTGCCTAGATCAATCTGTAGAACTTTCTTAAAGATCGATGGAGGACAGTACCCTTGAGGCAAACAAGTGTGCTTTAGTTTTTTTGGTAAAACATAAATGAAGTCATGTTTTGGGAGTGTTTACGCAACGGGATTGAGAAGAGTACATTTTTCAAATCGATCATCGTGAAGTATCGAGCTTCTACTGGGATACTACACAATATTGTTGCCGGATTAGGAACTAAAGGAAACTCAGCATCAACAATCTGGTTAAGAGGTCTCAAATCCTTGATAAATCTCCATGACCCTGCTTTAGATTTTTTAATTGGATACACCGCTATATTGCACAATGACTCTGATGGCACCAAAATTCCCTGATTCATCAGTGCTGAGATAGTTTGAAATATACCTTCATCAGCTTCTCGAGACATGGGGTAAAATTGCTCCCGGCTTAAGGTTTATTTTAACCTCCCCTATCCCCCTTAATAAATATATGTCATAAGGGCCTGTGGTCCATGTGGCACTCGGCACATTTTCAAGATCCTCCTGAAAGAATACTGGTCGTTGTCTTCTTTGAGGAACTTCCTTTTTCTCTATCCTTATCCAGTATGTAATGCTCCTGAAGAACACTACTTTGTCATCACTTTGGTCCTCTCCAAACATATCGCCATCAATTATGTCAATCTATACCCCTCCTCAAGAGCTATCACTGTTCTCCATGGTCTACCCTCATCGTGTACTTCTTCAAGCATTGCCATTTCTTTTCTTCCTATAGCTGCTTCCAACTCTATAGGAATAGTCTATCCACCCTCCTCATCCATTATAGGTATTTGGGGTCTAAACAAAAACCCATCAGGTAATTTCACAATCTTTCCTACCAGGCCAAGTAGCCATGTCAGTAAAATGCTTACTCCATATAAAAAAAAATTCCTGGATCTACTGGAACACCTTACAGAGCCACTTCCCCTGTGAACACCGGTATGAACTCTCCCACGTTTAAATAGTGTATTCCTGGAGTGGAGGACACTATTCCTTGATCCGTAAATCGTCATGTTAAGTTTTGTCATTAAGTCTCTTCCTAAAATGTTAACCAGTGTCTGTCGTGAATATAATAGAGGAACGGACATGTTGCATTCTTCTATAGAGAATGGTAATGTATCAGTAAAAGGAACTCAACTTGTAGCTCCAGAGAACCCTTGAGCATTCATGGCAATACCTGACATTGGATATTTCCCTCTATCATAAACACAAACAAGTTGCTCCAGTGTCTACAAGAAAATAAAAGGATTTGCCTCCTATCATCCCATTGACCCGTGGTTCCTCTTGGGGATCTGGTGTCACAGATAGTACTGAACACATCAGGTCACCCTGTGAGCTGTCCTATTGTGGATACAAGCTCATCCCCATCCCTGTGTAAGGATTTCCTCCTACCACAGTGACAGCATGCATTCTAGGTGTCAATACTTGTCCAGTTATTTCATACTGCTGTGTTTGGATAGGGGGATGTTGCGAGTGCCCTTGTGGCGGATTCATTTGTACTTGTCCCTGCTATTGCACCTGCTGTACTTGCAGTGCTTGTCCCTGATAAGATGTGTGATCTTGGGAAAAGCCCTCTCTGGTCTGTGTGCTGTATGGTGGATGATAAGCTGTCCCCCCTCTGTCTGGAAAATTGGCCATTCTGTACATTCCCTTGGCTCCCCCATACGCATGTGATATGTCCTGCCATTCCACAATTCCAACATACTGGAGGAACCCTCTTTGGTTTTACCCTCCCTGGGCACTCCGATTCTCATTCTGTGTCTTTTGAAACCCACCTTGGTTATTCTGAAATCCGCCTCCTCTTCATCTATAACCCATACCTCTGCCTCATTGCGTAAACCTATACCCACCTTGGTCCATCAGGTGCAAATGATTTGCTTTCGATGGACCTATTGTTTCCTGCATTCCAAATCCTTCTCCACTTGTCAGTACTGCCCCTTCTATGGCAAATTATGACACCATTTTCTGGATGGACTTGGCTTCCTCGATCTTCCTATTCTCATCCTTCTTGTTTTTCTCTTGTAATAACCAACAATGGTGTACTATCGTCAACTGTATCTCAGCCCAAGGCGTTGCTTCCATCCTACTTGTTTTTTTCATATACCTCTGTACTGGGTCAGGCAACTCCTGACCTAAAATATGGTAAAATAGTGCCACTGTCTTTTCCCATGGCTCACGAGTTTCATGTTGCCATTTCTCCTCAATATCCTGAATGTAAGCAATAGGAACTTCATCTTCCTTAATTTTACGTGTCATATTTGCATCCTTATCTGATATGTCAGGATATTGAACTGAGAGCCCTCCAAACGTCTGCTCTACAATTATTAAACAGCGCTCCATCATGCGCTGTATCTTGTGCAGTCACACTTGAATATCCCGCTCTTCTCAATATGTCATCAGCCCTCTCTCCAAGGATGGCTGCCGGGAGACCTTTTATGTACCCTATTGCCAGCGTATTTCCTCCTGCCATTTTCTCTAATTTGTATATACATTTCCCAGCCCCCGAAGTCAAACTAGGGAGCGTGTATCTTAAGTTATAATTGTCCATCTGTGGCTATGGAATGTCTTGCAGTCTTGCTCACGCTTTCTCTTGTAAGGGGAATTGTGTGAACCCCATCCCATAGTCGGATCCCACTATTGATCTATCCCTGGCAGGGATAATCGTCCCTGTCCATCTCCTTGTCAGTAACAACCTTAACCTGCTTAAATATGGTGGAGACTCTCCCTTCTCACTATGTGATCGTCCTCTAGGACGCTCAGGATATGCTATGGGATCTGGCGATCTATCTTTAGGTTTTCCCAGATCCGACCATCTCACTTACTTATCCATTTGCAGGCTTCCTTCAGGGGCACACACATTCCCTCCTTCTGCCCCATGACCGGACTCCCTTTTCTCGTCTGACATATCTAGGCCCCAACTAATGTGACTATCACCCCTCTCACCCTTGTCTAAGTTCAGTCTGCTCAACAACAATGCACAATGTTCATCACTGAACAGGTTTCCCTCCTCACTTTGTGATTGAAGTACTGGGGATTGATCACCATTCCCTCGAGTTCCATACGTTACTTTGTCTTAATTGTTGATAGACCTTATCGATCCTTTCTCCAATTCTTTTTCGGTATCAAATTTTAATTCTTCTAGCGCTACTCTAGATGCTGCTGGCGTTACTTCCTTTATCGGAAGAATCTCTTCCACTCTGACCCATCATATTTCTGGGTTTGGCCTCATTATTTCTTTTCGGATGAGACTGGCATCAAAACCTTGCTGTCTCCTTTACCGTTCAATTTCTTCATCTACTTCCCTTCCCTTTCTTGCATCTCTTCTAATTCTATCTTCCTCTTGCCTTCATTCTCTTCTCCCCTTGCTCCTTCCCTTCTTTCCTTTTCTTCTCTTCATCTCTGTAATCTTTTGTCCCTTAGTCTTTGTGCTTCTTCCTCCTCTCTCTTTCTTTCCATTATGTCCCTTGCTTCTATCGCTCTTTGTCTATTGTCATACTTTCTTGGTTCTTCTACCCGTCCTTCAATTCTTTTCTTGCTCCTCTTGATATATCTGCTCTCATCGCTTCCTGCTTTTCCTTTTTTGCTCTTGTTTGTACTTATCTTCTCTTTGCCTAACCTCCTCAATAGTACAGAAAGTTCATAGCACACTGCGCCAAGAAAGTGCCAAAGATTGAAATGCAGTCTGGTGTTTATTCAAGGAGATTGGGACAGCCTGACACGTGTTTCGAGCTCAAACATAGCTCTTCATCTGAGGCTGATAAGTTGCATGTTCAAACCAAACAGTATTTCAGTAATATAGTCATGCATTATCCAATATATAAAGAAATAGCATTGATTCAAAACAGTGCACCCAAGTAAGGGGCAGTAAGGGGCAGCAGTTGAGATAAAATAGAAGAACAAAAGGAAAAAATAAAAATATGCATTTCATGTGTGATATATAAAGATATAAAATCAAATGACAAATTAAGACAACATTGCATAATTGAAAAACGAAATTGCAAGAGAAAATATAGACAAAACAATTAAAGAGAAAAAGAAAACACACGTTCATTAGTCATAGAAATAATAATGTAGTAAGGTCAGTCAAATAACAAAAACAAAAAGGTTGAAAGAAATATATACTTTGTGGTTGAATTTGATAATTCATAAATCAATTAAGGCGTATGTTGCCTACATAGGTGACAACTAACATGGGGACAAAAGATTGAAAATCCAAATTAGAAGGTCCATGAGAGAAACCTCACTGTTGTAAGGTTGAAAATAAAAGTAAAAAGTTACCTCTAATTCTTCGCGGATGCGGTGAGTATCTAAACGTGAAAAATTGCAAATTAGGAGTTTTGGGAGGCTTTGTATCACTAGATATATTAGCAAGGGGCTCGTAATTGTCTATTTAGGGGAATGCGGAAGGTGCCGATGCATAACTGAAATGGTGCACGCTTCGGTAATTACAACTGTAAAATTAAAATTAATTGGCAGACAATTGCAGCTAAACGTGATCATCCTTATATGAATACATCAAAGAGGAGCAAAGGTAAATTGCCCGTGTTTAACTTGATAAGGATGGCATAAGAGCCTAGAGAACCAATTGTCTACGTACGGCTGTGTTAAATGGATAATTACGCTCAATTCGACTTGGAATTGCGGCAAGTGCCAAGGGATCAGCCTCAGATGAAGAGCTATGTTTGAGCTCGAAACACGTGTCAGGCTGTCCCGCTCTCCTTGAATAAACACCAGACTGCATTTCAATCTTTGGCACTTTCTAACATGTGTATATGAATGGACACAAAACTCCTACTTTCCGAGACACTGTGGCTAGTGTCACTGCTGTCACTCAGCAGTAGGTACAGCCAGGCCAGTATGTTGATGGAACTGATTGTATTGTCAGTGGGTTTCATGGAAAGAATAAGTGCCCCCTCACGATAGTAGAGTTCAGCTGGTGAAGCGAAACGACCCCGTTTCGTAAAGCAGTGAAAGACTCCATCCCCATCCCATGTCTGCTGGGTAATAATCTTTCTGATCCGAAGAAAGTTGCAGCAGCTACCTGATCGAGGGCTGATCGAGGGCCTAAGAGATCACCAGATTGAACACTCTCAGAAACCTAAGGCCTGGAAGACTTCCAGAGGGCTTGTTGGAAGGACTGGTGTGGCCGGTAGCCATTAGTCCAGTTCCACAGACTGCTGAGTCGCCTACTCCTGTGGGAGAGGGGCCAGCAGCCACTGAGGACCCTACATTGCTAGCAGGGGACTTCAGAGTTGCCTGGCACAGCGCAGAAACCTGAAGTGAAGGACCAGGTGGCTGCAGATCTGAAGGTCCTGTCCAAGCTGGATTGGTTCACAGCAGCTGGGGACCCAGATTAGACTGACTTCTTCACAGCCCATAAAGAGTGCCCCACTCTGATGGGGCTGTGGAAGCAGGCGGACAAGCCGGCTGTGAGCGAGACCTCTGTGTTGTTCAAAGTGTACTGGGAGAATGGACTCCTGTACAGTAATCCAAAAGACACCAGGTTGAGGGCACCGGAAGGTTGGTGATTCCCCAGTGCCACAGAAAGTTCCTTTTGGATTTGGCTCACCAAATTCCTTCAGCAGGTTACTTGGGAGTGACTAAGACATCGGACCGGTTGTCTGCGCACTTTTACTGCCCGCACTTTGGCATAAAGGTTTAGGAATTTGTCTGGTCCTGCCCGACTTGTCAAGCTTCTGGCAAGTCAGGTGGTGCCACAAACACCCTCTTACTTCCACTACCTGTGGATGGGCGGCCTTTCGAGAGAATCAGCATGGACATTATGAGTCCTTTCGATAATCAAACCAGATAAGGGGAACAAATACATGTTGGTGTGGGGAGACCATGCCACAAGGTATCCTAAGGCTGTTCCTATGAGGAGCATCAAACCCCCCATGGTTGCACAGGCTCTGATTGGGATATTCTCCCGTGTTGGATTCCCCAAGGAAGTCATTTCTGACAGGGGATCAAACTTTGTATCAGAGTATATGAAGGCTATTTGGGAAGAGTGCGGAGTTACCTACTGGTTCACTTCATCATTCCATCCACAAACAAATGGGCTGGTTGAGAGGTTCACAAGACACTGGAAGGCATGATAGGTGGATTGGAAGAGCACCTGAGGAGAAAATTGAATATTCTCGTCCCATGCTTTCTTTTCGTCTACAAGGAGGTGCCCCAGAATGGCGTGGGGTTTAGCCCCTTTGAGCTTCTCTTTGGACACCCTGTACGAGGTCCCCTCAGTCTAGTGAAAGAGGGACGGGAGGGCAAAACCTCATCCCATACATGAGATGTGGTGGACTATGTACTTGTCCTTCGGTCTAGAATGGCAAAGGACATTGACCAGTCAACAAAAAACCTAAAGGCCAGTCAGGAGCTAATGAAGCACTGGCATGATCAGAAGGCCACAGTGAGAGTCTATTTCGCAGGAAAGTGGGTGTGGATTATGAAGCCTGTAAAATTCAGTACCCTTCAGGATAAGTGGACTGGGCCTTATTGTGTGCTGGAAAAAGTCAGTGAAGTGAATTACCTCATTGACATGAAAGGACCTAAACAGATGTGCAGGGTCTTTCACGTCAACCGGCTAAAACCCAATTACACACGGGATGACTTGGTAATGGAATGAATGATTGATGGAGAGAGTGTGGAGGAGACCGATCCCCTTCCAGACCTCCTGCACACTGAAGCCACCGATGGGTCAGTTGAATCTGTCAACCTCACAACGTACCTGTCATAATAGCAACTGACAGACTGTCACTGGATACTGGGACAGTTTGACGGTCTGTTTTTGCTGACTCCAGGACGTGCAGAATGGTACACCCATGATGTGGACACTGGAGACAGTAAGCCAGTGAAGAGTAGGATGTCCGATAAGGTCAGGGACACCATCAAGGAGGATGTTTTCAAGATGTTGCCCCTAGGCGTGATAGGGCAAGCCAGGGTAGTTGCTAGGTCTGGAAAAGACCCAGGGCTACGCTGATGTCGGAACTGTTGGGACTGGGGGCTAGCTAGTCTTTTGGCTGTAGCTCCTGAGATTCTATCCGGGGCTACAACCAAAAGATCAGGGGCTATAGCCTCCTTAGCCCCCCCCTAGCAACACCCCTGGGGGAAGCCCAGTGGTATTGGTCCTTAAAAAGACCAGCGTTGTGAAGGCTGAAGTTCGCGTTTGTGTGGACCACAGGGGACTCAATTCTTTCACAAAGACAGATGCTCACCCCATTCCTCAGGCAGATGAGCTCATTGACAAGCTGAGTGCTGCAAAGTACATGAGTACCTTTGACCTCACGGCAGGGTATTGGCAGGTCATCTTGACAGATGGAGCGAGAGAGGTCAGCATTCACTAACCCGAAAGGACATTATCAGTTCACTGTGATGCCCTTCAGATTGAAGAATGCCCCTGCCACTTGTCAGGGGATGGTTAACCAGGTTTTGTCTGGTCTGGAAAACTTCAGTTTTGCCTGTTTAGACGACATTGCTGTGTTCAGCCACACCTGGGAGGATTGCTTATCCCACCTGAAACAAGTGCTTGAGGCGCCTCAGAATGCAGTTCTGACTGTCAAGGCCACTGAGTACCAGATAGTGCAGGGCACTATGAGTTACCTAGGCCACCTGGTCGGTGGAGGTAAGAAACAACCTCTCAAAGCAAAGGTACAGACTGTGAAGGACTGGGACATCCCCACCACATAGACACAGGTGAGAGCCTTTCTAGGTCTAAAGGTTGTTCATCAAGGAGTATGGGACCATTGCCATGCCCCTGAATGATGTAATTTACAAGAAAATGCTGAAGAAGGTAACTTGGACAACCGCCTGTCAAACCTCCTTTCAGGATTTAAAGGATGGGTTGTGCAGGGCCCCAGTTCTAAAAGTGCCAAACTATGGTCAGGGATTCATTATCTGGACAGACACCCATGATTTTGGGATTGGAGCAGTGTTAGTGCAGCTGAACTCTCGAGGGGTAGGCCAACCTGCTGCCTACATTAGCAGGCAATTGATAAAAAGGGAAAGGAACTGGGCTGTCATTGAAAATGAGGCTTACACGGTCGTGTGGGCAGTAAAGAAACTGAAGCCCAACATTTTTGGGTCGCACTTCACGATCCAGGCAGACCACCGGCCTCTTCGATGGTTAATGGCCATGAAAGGGGAGAACCCTAAGCTTTTGTATTGGACCATATCCCTACAGGGACTAGATATGGACGTCTAGCAGAAGCCAGGCTCCCAGCATGGAAATGCAGATGGCCACAGGTGGTACTTTTGCCTTGATGATGAACCAGACCCTCAGTAGGGTGGGGGTTCACATGTTGGGGCTCGGGGGGCATGTGAGGAATTCGACCATCCTCACAGTGGGTGTGCGCTCACCTTGGCTTTTTACATTTTTTTAATGAAATTGAAGGACGATAGATCAACCACTGGAAAATGTGTGGGGCTAATCTGCACACATTTTCCTATGCTTACCGCATGACATACATGTAGACCTGTGTACTCTGGGTGGACACAGCCTACAGGCACAGTCCTTCCTGTCATATTTAGTTGGGATCTGACAGATGGAGTACATAATGCATCTCAAAAGGCGGAGTGCCAAAACCTTCCTCCTGCCATGTCCAGCCTAATTACCTATCAAAGGCTCCATGGATCTGCCCTGTCTGTTTGCTTACCCTCTGCAGATGGTGGCAGCAATTAACATAATTAGCATACTAGTAGAGTATCCATCAAACAGGCCCACATGGGGTCTGGCTCCTAGAGGTTAACAAAGGAGACAGAAAACCCCAACAACATTTGATATGCACTCTGTCAGCCTGAAGCCAGCACCCGATCTCAGTATCAAGACCAGTGATCTGTCATGTCTGGGACTATGTATTTACAGTAGGCAACTCCCGCAGGGGGACCCCATTGAGAAGATACAAACATGTGGGTTGATGGAGACAGAAAGTCTGTTCTCGCTGCAGCTTCAAGGGAACCCCAGAGAGCTCAATTAACCAGAGAGACCCTTTGATCCACAACAGACAGGAAGATGGGTGGGATTTAGCATTACATGAGTTCACCCCTTTACCTTTTCTGTTGCAAAGCACTTTGGTTATGACATCACACATACAGGAGATTGTTCGTGGGGACCCAGGATTGGTTCATTAAGGTAGGCTTAGCCTACACCAATGACAGTGGCCCATCTAGCTTTAAAAGAGGGTCGAGCCCCTATTTTGGCAGATAATCTGAAGAATTTGCAAGGAGTAAAAGGAAGAACTCATTTGGACCCTGGCTGAAGGTACAATCTGCCTTACAGCTTCTGCCAGTGAACAAAGGCTAGGATTTCCAAGAAGGAAGCAAGATCCCTTCCCAAAACATCTCCCAGGGAGCAAAGGGAGATGGTTACTCCAGAGGACCCTCCAGCGACCTCAGAACCCTCACCCAGCCAGCACACAGCGTGTCCTACTAGGCTCTGCAGCAAGCTTCCTAAGTGTGAAGGGTCAGAGAGTTTCTGAACCAAACCAAGGATGAGGCCGTTGCCCGCAACACTTTCCTCAGCTTTGGGCAGTCGACCGGAAAGGACGACACAAGCCCAGTGAAGGAGCTACAAGGAGTGCATCGACATGCATCAACCAGCATCCACCTAAAAGGACATTTTTGAGCCAGTCGAGCCCCTAGAGTTTCAACCAACTGCACTGCTGACAGATTTTATGCTGCAGTCGCTAACGTCGTCTGAGACGCCTCGACCAGTGCTTCAGACCTACCAACCAGCACTGAGACAACGATTTCTGACCCTGAGCCGCCATGCAGGGCAGCCAGCAGCCGTCCATCCCGCCTTGCTCGCCAAACTGCATG
Source organism: Ambystoma mexicanum (assembly GCF_040938575.1). Taxonomy (NCBI): domain Eukaryota; kingdom Metazoa; phylum Chordata; class Amphibia; order Caudata; family Ambystomatidae; genus Ambystoma; species Ambystoma mexicanum. The sequence goes on along the minus strand of NC_090938.1, from coordinate 104,663,511 downwards.
CCGCCTGATACCTGCAGCTGTCTTCCATCTTGATTTCTGTCACACAAGTTGCAAAGGGCCCTGAAACCGACTCTACACTGTCAAGCACCTAGAACTTCTACAAGCACAAGGTACATTGTGGTTCTCTCCACCTAGTCCTTCTCTGAAGGCCCCTAGTGACATTTTATGACACAGTGTTCCCTTTGTGCTGAAACCAAGTATCCTTGAACTATTGCGATTAATTACTTTACCGACTACCCTCCTGTCAGTATCCAGAGTGCATCCCTTTTCCTTCTTGAAACTGTCTGTGCTCTGCATTCCTTTACAGGTTGGGTTGTATTTTGTAGTGTTGCTAGAACTCTCTGTTTTATAATAATAAGTAGATATTTGTAAACAACCTTGGCTGGACTGTCCCTTTTATCATTGGGTAATAATTCTATTTTCACTGTGTTACACCTAACCAACGATCCGCGACCTTGCAGAGATAAGTCTGCCGTTTCGTCAACGTTACCAAAATTGGACAAGGAGGTTTATAATTTAGTTTTGTGTGTGAAATCTGTTCATATTCCTTCTGGTGTACTAGAGGTGTGGGGCTGATTGGTAGTTTAGAACCGATATTCAGCCCTGGACCACTGGTGTCCCGGAAGTTGATTCGTCACATGCACAGTTTCAACTTAGTTAAAGGCATGGTCTAGTAAAAATGTTTATTGTCCCTACGGGTCGGCCATGTTTTTTTAAGCCTAAGTGGCTCGATTTTAGAAAACTTTCCTATGGACCTTACCCGAGTTTTCGTCCATTAAACGCACGCGAAAACAAGCACCAGGGAGCCGCCATTTTCTGATAATCCTATCTTTTCCCTGATCACCCTGGCTGACCTGCTTTTGCAGCACTAAATCAATTCCCCCACCCCTGAGCCTGTCATCAGCAGACTCGTACCGCCCATTTCCCAACGCCAAAGCACGTCTCGTGTCAACATTCGCTGCACTTCAGCTAATGACGTGTCGCCATGGAAATGGCAGGACGCCTCTCTCCTCAATAAGTATAAACAGACCGTTTCACAACACACAGCAGCCGATTTTCGATTCCATTCCTCTCTCTGTGTTACTTTGAGTATTCTGTGACTCGTTTCAGTGCTCTGGTCAGCTACCTTCGCCGCTTGTAGCCCGTGCGAACAGATACCAGTACCACCGTTATAAATTATTTTAGTTTTCTTTAACACACAATGGCTACAATAATGCCCTACATGTACGAGCCCGAGTATACCGAGGAGGAACTACTGGAAAGGGAAGCAGGACGTATCAGCAGATGAAGAGCCTGGGCCTAGTCGAATGGACGGCATCTCCACCTGGTGCACATGCAATCGGTGCGAGCTAATGCCAACTGAGGACGAGAACTGTTGCTGCCGAGAAAACTCGGGATGCCTGGCCTACATTTCGGAAGGAAGCCACGACCGCAATGCATCACCGAGCTGCCAGACTTCAGGGCAGCCTGCCTCACACGGGCCGTGTTGAGAATAATGATGGTGCTTATGCACGAACTTCGAGCAACTGTTCGTCCTCGTAATCCGAGTAACGAGTAAGTATACTCTGCTTGTCATGCCACTCCTATTTCATGTTCTTCTACTATATCCAAAATTACATCTAGATATCATTGTAACGCATGTAAGTCGTTCAATAGTGTGCATTGTCTAGATAGCATTTGTCCATGTAAAATGCCATTAGTTACAAGAATTGTCATTGACAACAAACGTTTATTAAACTTACTTGGTAATTTAAAAACAGTTTGTTTCATTCCTTTTCACAGGTGGTACAGGCTGGCGGCCTATCGTTCCTTTACATGGTGGCTTCACGGGAGGCTTGGACACCGCGTTTGAAGAGTGATACCCGCCTGTGCCGTTCGTGCCATTAGAGAAACGTTCCCGAGTGACAGCGGTCAGTACAGGGGATTTTCTCTCGCTGTGCTGCAACCTGACCTGTATAATCTTTAAAGTCTTGTATTTTTGTGTCATGAAAATAAGATACAAAATAAAACACCACATATATTTTAACAACGGTTGTCTCGATTTTTTAAATGAATCAAGTGTGTCTCCATTCAAGGATGGACGTCAGACATCTGTGCTCCGAATGGGTGAAGGTCTGGTTGCTGTGAAGCAGGGTGGTCACTATCTATCTAAGCTAACATAACATATTCTCGATAATGCATGCACTAAAACACACTTGTTCAAAGTCTTTCAGTAGGTTATGTCTCTATAAAAGTCACACATATATCTATACTAACATTTACCATTGGATTATACAGTCTTGACCACTATAATACACCGGTTGAAGTGTGGGTCTGTGCTCACAAGAATCTCCGGTATGTGACATGTGTTATTGATAAGCAACGATATACTATCATTGATATAAAGGCGATATACTGTATATTGATATAAAGGCGGTTCGTGCCGGTGGATGCGCGCTGGCATGGGGGGCTGTGACGGGCGCAAACGGCCAAGGTGCCAAACTACATGTACACTTCAAAAGGTGTCCCACGCCAAGGGGCCATTGTTCACATGGTCTCCTCAGACCCTGTGTCTCCAGGCAGGCCTCCCCTGAGGCAGGCCGCCCCCCTGCAATCCACATAAGTGTGTCTCCATTCAGCAGTCTTCCTGTGCCTTATCTGCACGCCCCAGAGCCATCCATCCCACCCCCCTGTATCAAAGGCGGTTCGCGCCGGTGGATGCCCGCTGGCATGGGAGGCTGTGACTGGCGCAAACGGCCAAGGTGCCAAACTACATGTACACTTCAAAAGGTGTCCCACGCCAAGGGGCCATTGTTCACATGGTCTCCTCAGACCCTGTGTCTCCAGGCAGGCCTCCCCTGAGGCAGGCCGCCCCCCTGCAATCCACATAAGTGTGTCTCCATTCAGCAGTCTTCCTGTGCCTTAACTGCACGCCCCAGGGCCATCCATCCCACCCCCCTGTATCAAAGGCGGTTCGCGCCGGTGGATGCCCGCTGGCATGGGGGGCTGTGACTGGCGCAAACGGCCAAGGTGCCAAACTACATGTACACTTCAAAAGGTGTCCCACGCCAAGGGGCCATTGTTCACATGGTCTCCTCAGACCCCGTGTCTCCAGGCAGGCCTCCCCTGAGGCAGGGCGCCCCCCTGAAATCCACATAAGGGTGTCTCCATTCAGCAGTCTTCCTGTGCCTTATCTGCACGCCCCAGGGCCATCCATCCCACCCCCCTGTATCAAAGGCGGTTCGCGCCGGTGGATGCGCGCTGGCATGGGGGGCTGTCAGGGGGGCGAAAGGCCAAGGTGCCAAACTACATGTACACTTCAAAAGGTGTCCCACGCCAAGGGGCCATCGGTCACATGGCCTCCTCAGACCCCATGTCTCCATGCAGGCCTCCCCCTTAAGCAGGCCGCCCCCTAATACCACGACATACATACGTCATTCATTCACAAACACACCCCAGTTTCTAATACTTTAAAAACCACTCGCTATGTCTCATGAGAACATCTTTGTGCTTTGCAAGTCAACTCCTGAACGTGTTACCTGGGAACCACTGAGATCTATGCTAATCTGCTCGTCGTCGTGCTATCCGTGAACTTCTGTGACCGCTTCGAGCATACCCATCAGTGCGCTACCTGTGGCCATCCACCTATTCTCCCGCAACATACTGCTCTGCTTGCTGAATCCAACTGTTTGTTGGTCAAGGTAAGGCCATGTATCCTGGTCATATTTCGCAGATTTTTAAATTTCTATCTATTTGCGAGTAGAGTACACAATAGTGCTATGTTCATTGGTCTCATTGCTATTGACTTGAGTTTCCATTGCTATGCTATCAATAGATCTATTTATTTTCATCTTTGTCTATTGTCATTGAATTGCATCCTTCGGGGGTCCAGTCTATAATGTAAGCATGTTTCCTTCTCGTGCAAGACAGAACATCCAAGGGACGAGTCACATGTTCATATTTCAGTCACATCATTTATACATTTCTGCAACTTATGCAAACACTAAGCCGCACATAATGAACTGGTATAGTTCCTGCGACCAAAACAAACCTTGCATTGATCATTGTATGATTCATTTACTTTTGTATCAAATCTTTACTCTTGAAGATTGTATAATAATGTCGATATTTACTTTTCAAATTTATCAACAATGCCTGCCTGTTCGATTAGCGGTTGCCCTTCGAAGACCCATGCGAAATCTGAAGGAACTACAATGCATGTATTCCCGAAAACTGTTGATCGAATAAGAGAATGGGTCAGACATTGCGGATATCCACTGGATGAGCTGGAAAGTAGAGTCCAACAAGTCTTACAGGACAAGAGGGGTGATCGATACCGCATCTGCAGCCGGCACTTTTCCTTGGACATGTACTCAACTTCTTGGGCAACAAAGAAGAATAAACGGCGAACGACACGGAAATTGCGCAAAAACGCTATTCCCACTCTATTCGTCCACATTCCGCCACCGGTGAGTCAAGTGTCCGGATTTAGATTTCGGGCTTGCGGTAGTGTGTAGGTAGCCGAATGGATTAATTGATATTGTAGGTGTTCTATCCCTTGTAATAATTTCGATATTGATATGAGTGTATAGTTTTTTGAATAATGACATTTATCAATATATTCTTTTTTGATTTCATAACCCACAAACGCAATGTATATATATATGGGGACAGGGAACTGTGCTGTATTGAGCATTTTTCAAGTATTCTGTCGGCGCACATGGCTGTTTTTAATATTGGCATTTCATTATCAATCATTAATTGACCTTTACAACTTCTTGACTATCCCTTGAATCTGAAGCAAGAACATTCTACATCCTTGACGTGGTCGCAGTTATCAACCACTTCTAGCGCGTATCAGGTAATTTTACTAGGCTAATCCGCTACATACTTGTTTTATGCATGTCAAGTAATAGTTTTATTCTATTGTGTAATTATTTTACCGAATGTTTGGTTACTGCTTTCCAATTGATATACACCTTAGTTATCGTCCACTGGTGTTTGTTTTCAGTTATAATTAGTGTTATCCATACTAATGCAAGTACTGTCTTTCAGGGAGATGCTGAAGCATCCGCCACATCTACAACATTTCTAGATGTTTTTCAACAGCAGGAGGTATGGATACTGACAGCTCCATCGAGCGTCATCATCAGAGCTGGAATTCTTGTCGTTTGATTGTTCTACACAATGTTTCATTCGTGGTTAGCCGTTGATATGTACCTTTGCTGTCGACCCCAGGTGTGTGTTATGTTTTCACAATTGTAATCTTCACTAATGCAAGTACTATGTTTCAGGCAGTTGATGGAGCGTCAACCCCTGCACTTGATGCAGAGCCTGACATTCAAGTATACGAATCGGCGCAACAGCTTTCGGAAGTGCGCACTACATTTGCAACATCCATAGATATTCTTCAGCAGCACGAGGTATGGATAATGACAGCTCCATCATGCGTGATCATATAACGTGATTCCATTTGCTATACTTTCTTCCCTATAAACGCAAGTGCTGTGTTTCAGGGAGACGACGAAGCTTCCACTACAATCACAACATCCAATTTAGATGATGCAGATGTAAATAATTTGTTGAAAAAAGTCGATGAAATGTGATCATATTTAGATTTTCCTTGATTCTTTTGGACAATGCATCATTTGCGGTTATCTCTTTATATGTACCTGTGCGTTCGACCCCAAGTGTGTGTTATGTTTCCAATATTGAAAACCATACTAATCCAAGTACTGTGTTTCAGGGAGACGACGGAGCTTCCACCACAATCACAACATCTCATTTAGATGATGCAGATGTAAAGGAATCGTTGAAATAAGTCGATGAAATGTGATCATATTTGGATTTTCCTTGATTCTTTTGGACAATGCATCATTTGCGGTTATCTCTTTATATGTACCTGTGCGTTCGACCCCAAGTGTGTGTTATGTTTCCAATATTGAAAACCATACTAATCCAAGTACTGTGTTTCAGGGAGACGACGGAGCTTCCACCACAATCACAACATCTCATTTAGATGATGCAGATGTAAAGGAATCGTTGAAATAAGTCGATGAAATGTGATCATATTTGGATTTTCCTTGATTCTTTTGGACAATGCATCATTTGCGGTTATCTCTTTATATGTACCTGTGCCGTCGACCCCAAGTGTGTGTTGTGTTTGCAATATTGAAAACCATACTAATCCAAGTACTGTGTTTCAGGGAGACGACGGACCTTCCACCACAATCACAACATCTCATTTAGATGATGCAGATGTAAAGGAATCGTTGAAATAAGTCGATGAAATGTGATCATATTTGGATTTTCCTTGATTCTTTTGGACAATGCATCATTTGTGGTTATCTCTTTATATGTACCTGTGCCGTCGACCCCAAGTGTGTGTTGTGTTTCCAAAATTGAAAAGCATACTAATGCAAGTACTGTGTTTCAGGGAGATGCGGATGCCTCCTCTCCAATACAACCATTCATGGCAGTCCATGCAGAGCCAGAGGTATGGATACTGACAGTTCTATCGAAATAGATCCTCACTGGTCGAATACTTGTCGTTTGATTGTTGCACACAATGTTTAAATCGTGTTTGGCTATTGAGATGTACCTGTGTGTTCGTCCTCACGTGTGTTTTATGCTAACAATATTTTTTTTTTTTTTTTTTAAATATATTTTTATTGTTTTTTTCAAGAAACATACAACCAGTATCATCAACACGACAATCAATTAAATATCCGCAATAATTCCCATTCCCTCCCTCCCCAAGTGAACCCGGACCGGGGTTACGCAGTCTGCTGCTGGCATTAGGGTGAGCCCGGGCTGTCCGGGTCCTCACCTGAGGTGCTGGCTTCCTTAGGACTGAACAGGGCCGTCGTGAGGGCAATCCACTGCAGGAGGTCCTCCGAGTCATTTATTTTTTGCTGTCTTTGCGCCAGCTCCCAGGCCCCGGTTTCAGCCACAGTCCATCTGCGAAGGTCCTCCCACCATGTTACAAGTTTAGGGGCTCTGGGACACTTCCAGGCCATTGCGATGCGCCTTTTAGCGAGGATGTACATCAAATCTTTGAGCCTGTTGAGAGATTTGTTTTTTTTCCCTCGTGGGTACGAGCCCAATAGACATGCCTTGGGGGATTGCACGTCTAGCGTTATGTCCTCCTCTGCTACCTTGGTCTGAATTTGCGACCAGAAGGTTCGTATGTTCGGGCAGGCCCAAAACATGTGGGTCAGGGAGGCCGCAGGTTCTTGGCACTTGGGGCACCGCACCACACCAGCGCCATTGAATCTCGAGATGACAGCTGGGGTAAGGTAGGCCCTATGGATGATGTAAAATTGGATAAGTTGAAATCGGGCATTCCTAGAGACCTTTTTGTGATAGTGTGTTATTGTTTCCCACTCCGTGTCGCCAAATAGTGTGTTCAGCTCGGCCTCCCATTTGCTCTTGCATGTGAGTTCGCTATGTGTGGTGTTGTCAATTAGGATCTCATAAAGCCTAGAGGTTTCGTGTCCCCCTTCTGCCACACCTATCAGGTTCTCTATGGCCTCGTGTCCGGCGCATTGGGATTCTGCATCCGGCCATCGCCTCCTAAGTCTGTCCAGCACCGCCCCGTATAGAAGGAACTGACCCAGTGGGACCCCAGTCAATTCGTGCAGCTCGGGAAATGTGTGGATGCCCTGGTCATCCACCAGATCGCCCAGAGTGGCGACGCCAGAGGGCTCCCATATGTTCCGGATCGCCCTCCGGTCTTCCGGCCTAGTGAACATGATGGCGGCTATAGGGATCTGTGGGGAGTAAGGGTCGGACAGCTTGACCAACTTGCAGGCCCGACTCCAAATTTGAGTGCCTAGGCGGATGAGGTGCGCGTCCAGCGTTTTGGGCATTGGTCCGATCCAGAGGAGGTCCCTGAGCAGCCATGGTGCGTCTGGGGGCTGCAATAGGCGTGTGTCCGTCATGGCATCATCAGCCATCCACTGGATCACGTGCTTAAGCTGGGCCGCTATGTAGTAGAGCTCGAAGTTAGGTGTGTTCAGGCCTCCCCTCTCGTACGGTCTTTGAGTAATGTCTAGGGCAACTCTGTGCCTCCCCTCCCGCCATAAGAGTTTCCTACATAGCATGGCCAGGTCTTTGAAAAAACGCTGGGGGATGTTGTAGGGGACGTTGGTGAAGAAGTGTAGGAGACGGGGGAGTGCTACCATTTTAAGGAGTCCCGCCCTACCAGCCATCGAAAGGGGCAGTTTGCACCATAGGTCGATTGATTTAGCCAGTCCCTCCTTAGCCCTGCCCGTGTTCAGAACATGTTCGGTCTCAGGGTCCCGGTGGATCACGACGCCCAGATATTTGAACGTAGTGGGTTCCCATTTAAGGGCCAAAGGGGGGAGGTGTTCTTCCTTGGTTCCACTAAGTGCAGCCAGGGGGAATAAGCAAGACTTGCTGTGGTTAATCTGGACCCCTGTACATCTGTGGAACCCGTCTAGGGTTTCCAGGATGTAGGGGAGAAGGTGTTCGGGATCCCTCAGGTAGAGGAGCATGTCATCCGCATACATGGAGACAAGGTGGTTCACACCATTTATCGTTATTCCCCCGTCACCGTATTCCTGCCTAAGGTATGCTGCCACTGGTTCAATCGCTAAGATGTAAAGTAGAGGGGATAGGGGGCACCCTTGTCGAGTGCCCCTGGCCAGGCTCCATTTTTCAGAAAAAGTGTTGTTGGTACGCACTCTGGCGGTGGGGTTGGTGTAAATGAGTTTTACCCAGTTCAAAAAAGCCGTTCCGATCCCCATCTTTGCTAAGGTGGCATAAAGCCATGTCCATCGGACCGAATCAAAGGCTTTAGAGGCGTCGAGGGACACAACTGCATATTTACCGGGCATGCCGTTTGTGCTGTGTATCACGTGGTGCAGCCTTCGCAGGTTCTCGGACATAGAGCGACCCTGCATGTAGCCCGTCTGATCCTGGTGTATGAGGTATGGGACGGCTGCACGAAGCCTTCTGGCCAGTAATGCGGTGAGGATTTTGTTGTCTACATTCAACATGGATAGTGGGCGGTATGAGCCGCAGTCAGAGCTGTCCTTGTCGGGCTTAAGTAGGGGGATGATGGTGGCTTCAATCATGGTGTCGGGGAGGTGGCCTATGTCATACGCCTCGTTATATACTTTGGACAACAGGGGGGCCAGTATATCCTCATAGGCCTTATAAAATTCGCTCGGGAGACCGTCCGGTCCCGGCGTTTTACCCGAGGGCAATGACCTAATGGTGGCTGTGACCTCGTCGGGGGTGACGGGGGCTCCGAGGGGATCTGCCAAGTGGTCCTCCAGGCATGGGAGCCAGATGGCGTCTAGGGCGTCCTCGATCGCGTGGTCAGGGGGCGGGGCTGGATCGGAGTAAAGGGTTTGGTAATATTGTTTGAACGCTGCATTGATACCCACTTGCGTGTGGAGGGTCAGGCCGTCTGTATTACGAATGGAGCAAATGGGGTATCTGGGGGTTTCTCGTTTATAAAGCCATGCAAGAAGCTTCCCGGGTTTATCGCCCAGGGCATGATTCCTCTCCGTGAATTTAGTATAGCTCAACTTCCCCAGCGTCTCCCAGTGTGTTAGGCATGTTTGTTTAAGATCAATCATCTTTTGCAAGTGGGCGGGATCAGGGGACGGGGTGGCTTCGAGATCTTGGAGTTCAGTCTCAGCGTGCGCTAGCTGGGACGTGACGGATTTTAGGGCCCCTCCAGCCGCGGCTATCATTTCCCCCCTAGTTACCACCTTGTAGGCTTCCCAGGCTGTGCCTAAGTATCTGACGCTATCAATGTTGGTCTGCCAGTAATGTGTGGAACCCTCCCTGATTTGTTCGCTGAAGGCTTTGTCCAGCAGCGCTTCGCTTCTCAATTTCCACGTGGGGATGGGGGGCCTGGGCGTCGTGGTCACCCACGAGGTCATCAAAGGGGAATGGTCTGAAAGTACCCTGGCTAGGTACTGCGTGTCCTCAAATCCCGCCACATGCTCTTCGCTAATGAACAGGCAGTCTATCCTGGTATGGACCTTATGTGGGGGGGAGTAAAAGGAGTAGCCTCTGGTTTCGGGGTTTTGCACTCTCCACAGGTCTTTCAGGGCATATTGCTGCGTGAGGGCGTTCAATATCTTGGCGGGTGGGGAGGGGTCCCCGTGTTTACCATCCGACCTGTCTATGCAAGGGTTCAGGGTACAGTTATTGTCACCTCCCCATATCGTTATGCATTCATCACTCGGGGTCAGCCGAGCGTACAGCGAGCGAAAGAAAACAGTGGCATCATGATTCGGGGCATAGGTGCAAATCAGGCGGACGTCCCTCCCCTCTATGGTGCCCTGAACCAGGGCCATCCTACCTTCATTGTCCGTTTTGGTGTGGGTCAGCTTGACTGGGACAGAGGGGGCGATCCATATCAAGACGCCTCTGGCGTAGGTGGAGTAGGGGGAGCCCACTAGGGTGCCCCGCCAGACCTTGGCCAACGCTGCAAGCTTAGGGCCACATAAGTGGGTCTCCTGAAGGAGGGCGATTCCGACCCTGTGGCGTTTCATGTAGGCGTGGATGCGTCGCTGTTTGATATAGCTGTTTAGCCCCCTGACGTTCCAGGACATGACTCTGATCCTCTCAGCCATGGTCTGTGTGTGGTCGTGCGGCTGTGGGAAGCGTGAGGTTGAGGGGTTTGACGAACCTGGTCGTCCTGGTTGCAATTCTGCTGCGCTTGGTCCCGGTCCGGTTTGTGTCCAATTCAAACTGCAATCCCAACTTGGGGTTCGAACCCCCACAAACAACAACGTCTAACTTAACAAAAAACACAACTTCAAACATAACACGTCTAGCGAGGTTGCCCTTGCTCTGACATCCCCGTTTCTGCCCCATCAGACCAGGGTCTTCCGGTGCCCTACGGGCGGGTGAACTCACCCAAAGTATCCTGGGGTTAGGAAGGGGGCTGCCTCCGAAGGTGTTGTCAGGAGGTGCGCCACGACCGGCGCGGCTCCGGTTCCATCAGTGTCGCCACGACTATTGTCATATGAATGTACAATCGGCGACTGCAGTCAATGAGTGGAGAAGTTCCTATGTTGCGGGCGGCTAGGGCCCGCGCTGCTTCCGTTCGATGTCCGGGATCTGTTCTCTGTCCATCCATTCGCAGGCCTCTGCTGGGTTATCAAACAAGTGGGCCTTGTTGTTGCGCAGGACCTTGAGTCTAGCCGGGTAGAGGAGTAGATAGCGCAGGCCTGCTTCCTTGAGTCTCGCCTTGGTGTGGTGGAACTGGGCCCTGCTCCTTTGAACCTGCAGGGTGTAGTCAGGGTAGATTGCTATCTTTGCGGCGTCCCTCTGTATGGATCCGCCCATCCTGGTGAAGGCCAAAATGGATTCCCTGTCCCTATAGTTGAGGACTTTGGCTATTATGGGTCTTGGTGGGGTCCCCGGTGGGGGCCTCCTGGCTAAGGAGCGATGGGCTCTTTCAATAGTGAAGCCCTGCGACAGTTTCCCGGCCCCAATTTCCTGTATGAGCAGGTTCTCGACGTAGTTGGTAGGGTCGTTGCCCTCGATGCCCTCGGGCAGGCCGATAATTCTGATATTGTTTCTGCGGGCCCTTCCTTCGGCCTCCTCAGCCCTGTCCTCTAGGTTCTTCACTTTCTGCGCCAAAATGTCTACATCCTTTAAAAGTTGAGTTTTGGCATCGGTATTGTCTCGGACTTGGATCTCGAGAGCGTCCGTTCTGCCGGTGATAGAGCGCACATCCTGCCTCAGTAAATTCAGGTCGATCGCAACCGCATCAATCTTGTCCTCCATAGTTTTCTGGAGTGTCTTGATGGCCTCTAGCAGTTGGGAGTTAGCTGGCTCGGGTCTCGCGGCGCCCGGCACCTCCACAGGGGCAGAAGCCTCCGCGGGTCCGGTCGCTCCAGCGGCCGCGAAGGACTCCATGGTAGTTTGGCGGTGTCTGCTTCGGGCGCCCTTAGTGGTCATGTCCTATCTTCGTGGTCCGTCAGGCCTCGGCAGGCACTACACAGTCTGTGTCCGATGGCGCCGTGCTGGGGATGCTTCGTGGGGGGGGTTGTGCGTCGGCCGCCCGCCGGGCTGCGCCAGTGGGCCGCTCAGCAGGGCCCGGTGAGGGTGTAGTTAAGGCCGCATCAGGCGCTCCCCCCTCCGTCTCCTCGCTGCTCTTCTTCGGGACACAGGAGCACAGGTCTCAGCTTAGGCAATCTCTGCCACTTCAGATCGAGTTCCATAAAGGCTGGCCCCTTGCGGGTTCCTCCCGGTCGGTCACAGGGCTCCGCTACAGCGTCAGGCTGGGCATCGTCATGGCCGCCATTTTCTGTCCTCGTACGACGTTCCGTTTTTTTTTGATGGTGCGGGCCCTCAGAGGGTCGTGAGGCTCCCAAACTTCGTCAACAGGCGGAACACTCCTTCACACGACCTATATTCTGTTTTCAAGTGGCTGCAGTCAAGTTTAAGCGGTAGTTGGTGGCGGATCCATAATCGTATCGAGCGGAGCTGCGCCGAACACGTCCTTCCTACATGGCGGTTAGCCACGCCCCCTATGCTAACAATATTTTGATACATAGTAATGAAAGTACTATGTTTCAGGGAGACGATGGAGCCTCATTCTGTGCTCTCTATGTGGATACAGAAAATATAGTCGTTGCAGCGCAAGAGGAAGGGAGGACATGAGGAAACGAATCAGAGCTCCAGCGTGCAGATGTTGAAGGTCGAGTCAAAAAAGTTGCAAAGAAAAAAAAACAAAAAAAGGTTAGTTACGAACAGTTCATAACTTTAAAAAAATGTTTGTTCTGGGGACTATTTTATGTTTTTTTTTCCAGTCAATTCTACTACACTCCATCTTGTGTTTAAACTGAACATCCCTTTTCCAATCTCTCCTCCAGTTACCCGTGGGTGTCAGAACTATACACACACAGACAGTGAAGCGAATGAGAGATGTGGCTTGCCAGACCGTGTACACTATGGAGGAACTATTAATTGAGGCGAGGCGTGTTCAGGCTCGAGATGCTCATGTCGAATGGCCAGAACATGAATTAACTGTGTTTGGAGACTACAGCAAAGTTGCATTGGACCATATCTACAGTGCGACCGCACCACCACAAGAAGATGTTATTGAATGTATTGAAGATAGCTCTGAAGTACTTGCAGATCAATTTACACAATCTACACCCGCCAAAAATTTGCCACCAAAAAACCTGTCGACATTGCTGTGTTCTCCCATCAATGTTGAAGTAATAGATGTTGAAATGACAGAGAATGAACCAGCCGCAGCATCCATAGATGCATCAGAACTTGATATCAGCGATATTACTTTCCAATGTGTTGAAATCTCCACAATGTCAAAGGCCGAAACAACGTTGACGCAGGATGACAGTCTAATGAAAGAGAGCAAATACATTGTATTCGACAGTTGTTTGATGGAAATTATAAGTATGCTGAAATGTGTGCATTCCATTAGAGGGAAAGTATGTGGGAAGCCATTGATTAATGTGACTCGTCAAACAAAAGGCAGTAACGTCAAAATAAATGCCGCCTGTAGGTTCTCATGGTCTGCACAACCGATGCTGGGGAAACTGCCAGCAGGCAATCTACTGTGTGCAGCTGCATCACTTTTTAGTGGCTCCAGTTTTAGAAAGTTAGAGGCTTTCTTTCAGTTTGTGGGACTCCATTTAATTTCTAAAGCGCTGTACTACACATACCAACGTGATTATCTGTTTCCGGCCATTAGTGATGCTTGGAAAATTGAACAATTGTCTCTAGCAAGTACATTCGAAGGAAAACGATTCAGGCTAGCCGGCGATGGACAGTGCGACAGCCCTGGATTTTCTGCCAAGTACTGCATCTACCACTTTCAGGACATGGATAGTAAGAAAAGTGTGAGTTCGGTGGTCGTGCAGGTAACACAATGTACATCCTCAGTGGCCATGGAGAAACTAGGTTTTATAAAATCAGTGGAATATCTACAATCGAGGGGAATGCACATCGACCTCATAGCCACAGATAGACACGTTTCAATTGCCAAGACAATGAGAGAGCAGTTACCACATATTAAACATCAATTTGACGTATGGCATCTTGCTAAATCAATCAATAAGAAAATCTCGGCTGCAGGGAAAAAAAAAGGTTTTGAAAGTATTTTGCAGTGGTCACATTCTATCACCAACCATCTTTGGTGGAGCTCAAAAACTTGTGAGGGGTCAGTGGAACTACTACTTGAAAAATGGCGGTCACTGATGCACCACAGTACCAACTTTCACCGCTGGACAGCAAATTAACATTTCCACCAATGTGAACATGGCCCTTTGTCCCCAGAGGAGGCACGGAAGAAGAAGTGGTTGATTCCATCTTCACCGACACACAAAGCCATTGAGAAGATTGTTTTCGACAAAACTCCATCAAGAGATTTGAGAGGACTGACAAAATTCTGTCACACAGGAGATTTGGAGGTGTTCCACAATATGTGCCTAAAGTACAGGCCAAAGCGCTTGCATTTTAGCTTTCGGGGCATGAAACATCGCACTCTACTAGCGGTTTTGGCCCATAACAGCAATGTCGGACGTGAACAATCTAGGACTAGGGGTAAAGTAAGGATGCCTCGCTACACTAAGGTGTTTTCAAAACGAAGTAAGCAATGGGTGATCAAACCATTGAAATGCAGTTCGACTTTGAAATGCAGTTCGACTTTGTGAAAGGCCTTATTGTTGCTGTGTTAGAGAAGCACAGATATGGAATTTTGGACGTTTCTGTGCAGAGCAGTGATCCATTGCCACCAAACATTGCGCCTGTGCCATGCCCACCCGAAGCACAGCTGATTGTGAAGTACAAATCCCGGTTTAAATAATTGCAATACGATTGTCTTTTTGTAAATAAATGTTATTGTACAGTGTACCTGTAAACCTAACCCCTACCTTCACCATCATGGGTGGCGAACAAGCTGGGTGTCATCTTTGAATTCTCTCTATTCACCTCACATATGTGTATGTATATATTTTTCTCATGTCTCATCTCATGTAAATGTAAATGCTGCGCACTGTTAACGGAGGGGGGGCTTGCGTATTGCAAATAATAAAACAAACAAACAAACAATAAATCTCACTTTTAACTCAACTCCTGTGGTACTTTATACTTTCCCTGACCTTCCGCCAAAAATTAAATGTCTCAATTTGGGCTGCAAAGCTCGCAGACAACGGGGACAAAATTGGGGCACTTAGAACGCGCCAGCCAAGCGGGCCGTGGCATTTGGGAGAGAAGCAAGTTTGCATTTGCACATTGAGGCGCACTACATAGATGGATTCTAAACTTCAAGTTCTCACAGATGCCTATATTACGTGATGTTGCAAATAAAGAATGCGAAGGACAGCGCCCAGATGAGGCCCACAAGTCGCACTGGAAGTATAAGGGTCTATTGTTTTTTTACCTTGAGACAGGGACCATGCCGAAAGAACTACATTTGAAGGGAGTGCGCAATAACGTAAGAGACGATAAGGCAGAAAATTCAGAAACTAGACCGAGTTTCAGTTTTAGGTCAGTATACGAAAAATCGTTGTCAAGAGCACGGTCCGTTTTACAGACTGCATTACGAAGAGACACGATGGAAATTTCAAATATAATGTAAGTAAATCTTTACACGCTTTTATACCGGAATGAAGATTTAATGAATGGATGCATGAATAAATTAATGAATGAAGAGCTAGGAAAAGCAAGTAAAACTGTTCGTAGTGGGCACATGGGCATGCAGGTCCACTGGTCTCACCGATCTCGGTCCTTGGCCCAGCCACTTTTCCCTGCACTGCCTACCTGCACTACGGGACTGTCTCTGTATCCTTCAGCCCCTTCTCCCGGCATATACCTTGCACTTGCCACCAGCTGGCCCTATTGTTTAATTTGTATTCAACTAACCATGTACAGCCCTTCCCCATGCACGATCAGAAAGACACCTGGCCTAGTAGGATAGTTGTCTGTCTGCCCTTGTTCCCCACCTGCCTCGTCACGCCTAGAAACACTTGAGTATAGACGCGTTACAAATGCCATATCATATATCATATCATTCCTCACGCATGTAGACTTTCGTTTATCATTGTGTGTTGGCCTCGATTTATCTCGTTACTTTTCGCATTGATTTTAGAGACGAACATACTCCATTGAACTATCCTTGCAAGCAAATAGTTTCTGATCGGCCGTAATAAATAAAATGAGTAATATTAATGAAGTTCGGCTAGCGAGACTAATTATCATTTTTTTGTTTTCATAACAGGTATTTGATCCCTTTCTGCCACTGCCATCTGTTTGAGACACCGGCGGATGGATTCTTCAGCAGACACCTGCAGCTTCGTGTCAACAACTGGAGCACGATCACCATATTATGGGACGATCGCCAAGGGCCCACATGCCCTTACGCTGTACTAGTGGCTAGAAGCAACATATCAACCTTTAGGCTGGGCTAGTGCCTAGTTGATGGAACAGCCTTGCGGTTCACCGTGCTTCCAAAGTGATTCTTTTTACGAAAATGAACACCCTGTGTACCATAAAGGAACAGCGCGTGACTCGAGATCAAACGGAACAGTTATTGCGGATACAGATAAAAGAAAATAAATGGCTTCCGGAGTTCATATGTCAATTGCTGAATATTCTCTAAACATTTAATGTCAAATAAATGTACTTTACCAAATGTACCGTGTTGCTGTTTCATTTTAAAGTACAGTTTCATATTCCGAATTGTGGCGCGCTGTGTTGTGAGTTGATCTGTGTTGGTTTCCGGGTTCTGTGTGGAGTCGCGCAGAAGACGACTGGGCGCGTTTGCCTACGCAGCACAGTAACGTCACGGGGAGAGGCGGGGAATATGAATGTTTTGATAATGTCAGGCTCAGGGGCGGGGGAATTGATTTAGTGCCGCAAAAGCAGGTCAGCCAGGGCGATCGGGGAAAAGATAGGATTATCAGAAAATGGCGGCTCCCTGGTGCTTGTTTTCGCGTGCGTTTAATGGACGAAAACTCGGGTAAGGTCCATAGGAAAGTTTTCTAAAATCGAGCCACTTAGGCTTAAAAAAACATGGCCGACCCGTAGGGACAATAAACATTTTTACTAGACCATGCCTTTAACATGGGAGCTCATAGGAATCCATCGCTTTATCACAAGCATGACAATACAGGCCAGCAGTAAGGCACTCGCATTTGTAAAGGGGAGCGGAAAGCGAGCCTCCAATTCTGACTTGCAAATGCAATAAAATGAGGCAGCCAGGTAAACACTTTCACTGGCAGTTTTTCCAATCTGCTTCACCTGCAAGATGACCCTCATTATCCTTTTAAAGTCACCAATTCAAATGTATATTTCTTGAATTCTAGGGTCTGTTATTTTTTTATTTACTTGATTCAATTTACAAGAAATGTTTACAAGAAAAAGAGTTTTTACCTTCCCCCTCCCTCATCCCTCCTCACCAGCTGAAAAAAGTTCCTTAAGACAAAACAAAGAATTTTAGAAAGCTTGGCCCGAATCCAGATCTATCAGTTAAGTCTCAATTACAATCCTGAAGCTTCAAGATTATAAAGAATTGGGAAATCGCTATAACGTATGAAGTATTGTACCCCTCTATTAGTCGGTTCCGCCACCCCTCTTCTCCACATATTCTCGACCCTTTAAATAGATGTCCCAAATGTGTGGTTCTCAGCTTCGCCAGTGTTGCACATGACAATAAAAGGTGTCGGAGTGTCTCAGTTTGGTCTTTCTTTTTGCAGAAACGACAACTGTTATCCAGTGTTGTTTTTCTTATAGCTCTAATCTCATTAGTTGGAAGAAGATTCATTCATACTCGTAAAGAGATGTTTCTCAAAGACTTGTTTGGGAACTTTTTTAAGTACTTCGGTATATCGTTTAAGCCCCTTGTTGTCGGTGGGAGGTGGCTTATCAGTTTACTTCTGTGTTTTAAGGATGTCGTCTGTATCCAATCTCGTTCCCACAATTTTTGTTTTACTTTGTTTGGGTTTTGAATGAGTTCTTCTTCAGAGCTATCTATTTCTTCCAAGATTTTTTGAATTTCTTTCACCCGGATCATCAGTAAATTGCTTTTTTGTTCTTTGATTTCTGTGTGAATGATGGACATTACATTTGGACAGTTGCTAGTTATGGTCTTCCTATATAGCATTACTGTGTTTCTAGCAACCATCGACTCCAATGATTGCAAACACAGTTCCTGACGTATAGTCACTACTGGTGTTGATGCTGGTAAATTCAGAGTATTTCTCCAGAAGAGACCTTCTATGCATTTCCAAAATTCTTGTGGTATCATCAGCATAGCATCTGTACCGTAGATTAAGGAGGGAACCACCTTTCCCTTATAAAATTGTACCAGGGGAGTTGCTGTGAATCGACAGTATCTTCCGCCTATTGACTTGGCCTGACTTGCCAACTTCCTCGCTCTTTCCAAAAGATGGTTTTGCATTGGACGCTCTTGTTTATTATTGCTTAGTATTACCCCCAGGTATTTGAAATCCTTCACTTGTTCAATCTACTCCCCCTGCAGGGTCCATCCAAAGGTCTCAGAACAGTGGTTTTGTTTCTCCATAGTCATGACTTTAGTTTTTACCTTATTAATTTCCAAATTGTTCTTCTTTATGTAGGTCGCCAGTTCATTTAGTTGGCGCTGGAGGCCAATTGGGGTGTAATCCAATAAAATAAAATCATCCGCGTAAAGCAGTCTTGAGATCCTAATCTTCCCTACTATCGGGTGGAATGAGCGGACCTCCAATTCACATTCTTTAATGTCCCAAAGGTACGAGTTGAAAAGTATCAGCGCAACGGAGCACCCTTGTTTCACTCCTCTGGCCGCAGGGATTTGCTCTGATAACATCCCTCCTGGATTTAAACATACCCTGATGGAGGTGTCTTGATGGAGAGCTCTGATAGGTCCTAGAATGCTTTCCGGGCCACTTCTTGCTCTTAATTTTTCCCAGAGAATTTCACGGTTCACCTGTTCGAAAGCTTGGACCAGGTCAACAAAAGCAAGGTGAATTTTTGGGCTTCCTTCATGGATCTTACTTTTTAAGGCACTTAGTAAAAGGATGTTTGGTGCTGTTCCTGTGTCTTTTACGAACCCAGATTGAAGTGGGTCCTCATGTCCAGTCGACCTTGTCCATTTTTGAAAGTTCTCCAGCAGTAGCAATCCAAACACTTTCCCAACAACATCCAAAAGTTCTATTGGACGATAGTTCTTGGCTTCGTCTCTAGGTCCATGTTTATAAATTGGTTCGATAGTTGCTGTTGTCCATGAAGAAGGTATAGATCTGGCTTCTGTGCAGTTTTTATTACCTCATAGATGGAGTCTGCCCATTTTACCAGATGTTCCTTTAGGTCGGCGTTCGTAATGCCATCAGGCCCAGGGGCCCTTGAGTTGTTCAAACGAGCAAGTTTTCTCTTAATATCTTCCAGGTCCCAGGTTTTCATCCATGGTGTATTTGACACAGCTTGGTTAAGTGGGTTGATATGTCCCACTTTCTGAAATAGATTTGTGAAATGATTCAGCCAGGCTTCTTCTCCGACAAAATTGTTTATCGGATTGTTTTGAATCCCTGACGTTGTTCTGATTAGAGTCCAAAAGTCTCTTGTTTTTCTACTGCACACTGTCTTTAGCATTGCAGCTGTGTCTACTTGGTTGATAGTCTCTCTTTGGTGTTGTACTCAACTTTTATATACCCTTGTTGCAGCTTTTACCTGATTCACAAGCTGCTCAGGGGTGTTTATTTTTTTTGCTTGATGTTTTAGTTTCCTTAATTTCTTTTTTTTTTCTCTTCCGCGATACATTTGTTAAATTCGTGTAGATGAATTTTTATCTCACGATTTGGCCTAGTCTTTCTTTTCATTTCATAGACTTTTAACAAAGTTTGGTAATCGATGTTATTTTTCAAGCCTATTTGCTGCTTTATCTTGCAAATGTTGGTGTATGTATCAGTCAATTCTACAACTGCATTTGCAGACAATCTCAGCTTTGTTCCTCCCTTGCATGGCTCAATCTCAGCTGCCATGCTTGGTCTGATGCTCCTTGTAGAAGCCAGTTTACCTTTAAAAGTTTGTGATCACTATTGGTTGTTCTCACAACCTCAAAATCAGTTACGATCTTTAGCAGCTCGTTTGAGACAAATATACGATCTAGGTTTGCACTCTGATTATTTTGTTCCCATGTCGGGATTGTAGAACTGGATCTAGGTATTGATCTTTCTAAACTTTGTAGGACCCAAGAGGTCATCATCGCAACCCATAAGTGTCCTCGGACCATATTTAATGGGACTTTTTTCCTCGTTCTTTCAGAAGTTTTAGATTTAGGGCAAACCGCATTGAGGTCTCCACATAGAATGATGAATTTCGGGGGCCCATTTCAGAGGTATTTTTTTCCAAGATGTTATCTGCCTGTTCCAGGTAATCCTCGTTCTTTATCACTGCAGGATTCCAATATGTGTTTATCAAAATCAGTTTCATCCTTTAGATTATTTTTGTTTTTTTCCATGGGTTGCTTAGTCCATTTCAAAAGAGACACTTGGAAGTGGATATTTGATTTGTCCCAATCTAGATCTAATAGCGGTCAGCAGGCCTGATGATGGTCGGCCTCTTTCAGATCGTATCGCTTGGGAAAGGTAGGTTTCGTAGCCCTCCAAGAATGGCTTTTTAGTTAGCCATGTCTCCTGGAGACATATGATGTCGATATCCCCTAAATTGACATCGCTTGTAGCCAGGAGGTGACTGAAACCTCTAGTGTTCCAGCATCCCATTACAATGTTATCTTTCCCCGGATCCTTGGCTACATCACTCCAGACATCCTCACTTCTATCCATCCGTTCCATACATGGCTAGCTTTTTTTTGCTAGTGCTTTTGAAATCCACGACCATCGGGAATGTTCTTTTTTAAAATGGTGGTCCTTATGTGAAAGATACCCACCTCTGGGTGTAACTGTGCCAGGAGTATTGTGACAAGAAACTGTGCGGGCAGCAATCTCATTGAGTGTTGGCCGAGGTCTCTTATACTGCCAGGAAACTGTGTGACATATTTGCAAGGAATTTGGCTGCAGTATAGATTGTAAGCTTGTTGGCACGTGTACATTTCACGCTGTCGGAGTCACTGAAGTTACGAAAGAGTAGGATTGTGTGCTAATGTTCCAGTTATATAGAAATAAAATTGGAAGCCAATATTTTTTCAAACAAATCTTATATGTCAATAGTGCAGGCAGTGTTTGGACGTTTTGTCCCTTAGTTTGAGCTGTTAACTTTTTCTCTTGCTTTGCTGATTAGTTAAACTGTTCTATCTTTAAATCTATACATGCTTTCAGAAACAGGAGGCGTTCCCAGGCTCTGCCCAGTGCGAGCTGAGACTCTTCGCTACACATTCTCTTTCCCATTTCTACGGCTACCCGCACATATTGGTCAGACCATTTAGAGCAGTGGTCTTCAAACTGTGGGGCTGGCTCCCCTTAGGGGGCCAGAATTGTGTCCAGGGCGGGTTATGCTCTTCCAAAAGGGAGTACGGTGACTGATTTTAATAGAAAATGTAAGCAGAAATGACATCTATGGGGCCCAACAGCAATATTTTTATCCAAGGAGGGCCCAGCAACAACATGCTTATGCAAGGGGGGCTTGGCTTAAACATGTTTGAATACCACTGACTTAGAGTGTCATCATCACCATGATTTTCGCGGCCACATCTACAGTTGCCCACTCCTCCTTGATCTCCCTGCCCACCCTCTTTCACCACTTCGATCTATTTTCAATTGTCCTGTTAATCATCGTTTTCAACTTTACAGTGTCCCCAAATTTCTCCTTTCTTGCGGATTCCTTCACTGGCTGCCCGTCCCTGCACAAGTTCAATTTCCCCAATTGTGCATGGCCTTTAAATGTGTTTATCTTAGATCTCACCGCCACCAGCCTGCCTCCTGGTCTCTGGGGCAACTCTGGAAGTAATACCGGCCCACGTGCCCATGCCAAGATGGCAGTGTGGAGACTTCACACAGGGGCAATACGCCCAATAGTAAGGCTGTAGTGAAGGTAAGGCGGTTTCACAACTCTACCTGTTGCTTTGGTGATTCCCTTATTCAATGGTCCTCTTTCCTAGTGTGCCTCACTTTCTGGGTCCCAGTCCCCCGTTACCCCTCTCTCTGATGCTCGGCCCTTCCTGGCTCCTCTGTGCTGTTCTTCCCTGCCTCCTACTGCTGCTCCTCTCTGCACCTTTCTCAATCCACCAGGGCAGGGGTCTGCAACCTGCGGCTCTCCAGATGTTTTGGACTGCAACTCCCATGATCCTTCATCATTGTCTACGCTGGTTAGGGTTGATGGGGAGGTTTAGTGCAGGTTGCAGAGCCCTGCACTAAGGACGCCATCTAGGCACTGCACTAGGTGCTGTCTAGCAAGAGGTCTTCTGCGTGGCTTCCTGCACTTCCGCGTTCCCATCAGCTTCTCACCCAGAAGCATGAGTTTTTTTTCCTCATTTGAGTTTTTTCCTCAAATCAGAGGCTGCACCCGCTGATGCAGCAGCTGTCCACTGTTCCTACCAGAGGCTGAGGTGGCCACTCGAGGGGACCGGCCTCATCTCTTCCCTACAAAAACCTGTGGAACAGCCAAGTGAGGCGGCCAGGTTTATCTTCTGGCACCGCCCTATCTTTTTCCCCTTGTTCCACTTTACTTTCCCAACCTTCTCTATTTCTTCTGGCACCTCCGGGTCTCCTGGCGCACCATCTAGCGCTTGCTTTTTTTCTCTGCTAGTTTCCAAGCTATCAACTTGCCTTCCCTTGCCGGTCCTATAAGCGTCTGGACTAGCAACTATTGCCCCTTAGTTCAATCTTTCTTTGTAAATATTGCCTCATGGCAATACCATGAGTTTTCATTATCATCTTTATTGTCTGTTTTTCAACAAATACATCAAAATGATGCCTGGCTTTGCCAATTTGGGATTTCACATCATTGTATTACTTATAGCGTTCACCCGGCTCAGGAGCAGGGTGGCGCGTTACACGCGGAGGGGTCTCCGCATTGGGCTGCCCTTGTTATACAGTAGCACAGTACTTTTGGTGCAGGCAGGACAGGATTTGGAGCCTTCTGTTCTTTTTTTATTTTCTCACTATCTGTGCTGGATTCTGTTTATCAAAAAAACGGTTTGGGCCAAATGCATGATTGGGTGATTTTTCCTGTAAGTATTTGAAATATCCCTGTCCTATCTTCAAGGTGCAGCATTGCAATTTACATGAAACATTTACTGAAGAAGAAATATCTCCGCCTTGAGGTGACGCATGCAAAACAGCCCTGGTGTGTAAACCCGGCTTACGGAAACCTGCATGTGGAGCGTGGGGAAGGGGTGGGATGTGGAGCGTGGGGGAGGGGCGAGATGTGGAGCGTGGGGGAGGAGCAGGTTGTGGAGCGTGGGGGAGGGGCGGGATGTGGAGCGTGGGGGAGTGGCGGGATGTGGAGCTTGTGGGAGTGGCGTTTGTGTTTAGGAACATGAAAGAAATACAGAATTAGATGACACGCTGTACATTTGAGTGTTCCTTTTTTTGGGTTCCATGTGTTTATAACGGCAGCCAAAATATCGACATACACTTGTGGGAGTGGGGGGTCCCCCTCAAACCCCCTGTTTCTACAGCTTTTTTACCATGCCCCAACTACCTCCACCCCTTTTAATCCCTTACTTCACCCCATATATACTTTTATTAAAAAATTAGACTTTTTGTCATTATTCAGGTATCACTGAAAATGTTTGTCGTTATTTATTTTTCGTTACACCTAAAACCAAAACCAAGTACTCGACACCAATAAGTAAGAATTGCTATTACATATTAATCTTTATTTATTATATTTTACAATATTTATTTACTGAAAATGGCAACACTTTGCCAAGATGCACTGTGCAAAGGATTATGTTGAGGTAGGGTGACCAGATTTAAAAAGTAAAAAACCGGGACAGGGCAACTAACACAAACTAACTAACTAACACAAAGGTAGGACTAACTCTTGCAAGTGGCTGTCAAGGCAGTACACTTCAGTAGCGGTTGGAGGAGAAGGGGGTTTAAGTGTTACTGTTCAAATAAACACATATTATAATTCATTTGTCACAAACTCACACTTTCTTAAGTTGTAAAATGCAACATTTCTTCTGTGCGAGATTGTGCATTCCTGCCTGCCATCATGAAGACCTACTACCAAAAACCGGGACCACTATAGTTTCCGATGAAAATATAATCTTGAGAAATAGGGGACAGCGCACCAAATTCCGGGACAGTCCTGGCAAAACCAGGACGTCTGTTCGGGGGCCCAGGCCTGGTTTGGTGAGAAGCAAGGGGGTGACCCAGAGGGCCAGGTTCCTCCCCAAGCCAGTGTTTGATGGGCCAGGGAATGTATTGGAAGCATCCTCTGGTCACGCTTCCTTGGCCTCCATCACAGGGCATCATAGTGTCACAGTACTCATGTGCAGGGCCATCCTGGCCACAAAATAAGCTATTACAGTACCATCCTGGTAGCCATGGCCTTTTCAGTCCCATAAAAAGGTAGTGTAGGACAGTTGCAGTAAGTCCCCTCCACAACTGAGAGAGCCTGAAGCATTTTCTAGTCAGGCTCAAAGTCCTAGCATAGAAAAAGAAACCCATCGCTTTCCCTAAAGTCAATTTAATTTACTCAACTGTAGTATTGTTATCCTTGATACTGTTTCCATTCAACCAGCAATATCATGTAAGTAATTTCAAAGCTCAGACGAGACACTCTGTGAGCTCCAGAGATGTGTGTGTGATACAATATTGCAAGTTTGTCAGTTTCAGGCCCAGGTTTACCCATGTATGAAACAAAGTTATCCATTCATTCATTCATTGGGCCTCATTACGAGGTTGGAGGTAGCCATGGTGCTGTTAGCACCATGGCTACCCACTTACCGCATTCTGGGTCTGGGTTCTCGGAATAGGGATTTACCGGGTCATTCCAACCTTGGAGGACCCGGTAAGTCCCCATTCTGAGAACCATTCCCCATTCCCATTCGAGCCCCTATAGTGCTCAATGGGAATGGGGATGGAGCTAATAACGGGCCCACTAATAGCGGGCCCGTTATTAGCTCCCTGGTCCCTTAGTTTAGTTTAGTTTACTTTGTTTATTTATAAAGCGCGTCCGAACCCTCAGGTAGCTGGGCGCATAATCATGTGCACAGCAGAGTTACATATCGTTACACAAACACCTTAAAACACCAGTCAGAGCATACATTAGTCCAGGCTCTGAGTAGTTACATACACAAATAGAGTATACATAGAACAGGGTACAAGATAGTTACAGTGGAGAGTGAGGACCGGGTTACAGGGTGGTCCTGAATCGGATAAAGCCAGGGTGAACCTTAATACATGGTGGCAAACGGCGGCTGGCCGAACGTGTCATTGAGATTGGATGTTTAGGCTAGTAACCATGATTTCACCATGGCTCTGAATGGCCAGAATGCGGCTTCCGATCTAATTGCAAGAGGGAGGGTATTCCAACATTGTGCTGCGAGCACTGGGAAGCTTGAACCTCCTGCTGTTTTTAGGTTATAGTTGGGGATCTTTAGTTGGTGCAGGTAAGGGGTTCTGGTGGGTCTAGTGGAGCAGTGTCTAGCGAATTTGTCTTAGAGGTAGCGAGGGGCGGTGCGTGACAGGCACTTATGGGTGATGACCAGGGTTCTTAGCTTGATTCTGTCGCGGATCGGGAGCCAGTGGACTTCTTTGCTGGCCGTGGATATGTGAGCATTGCGCGGGAGGTTAAGGGCACATCTTAGTGCATTATTTTGCAGGATCTGGAGCCTGTTCAAGTTTTTTGTGGTAGTGCCTAGGTAGAGTGTGCTGCAATAGTCTAATTTAGACAAAATCAACGCTCTTGATAAGGTGAGGCAACTAGAGGTGGAGAGAAAAGGCCTACAGGCATTGATTAATTTATTGGTGTAGGTGGTGGCTGAGATAGTGGAATTTATTTGTTTTTTTTAGTGACAAGGTGGAGTCGAGGTGCACACCTAGTGTTTTGACCTCTTTGGAGACTTTTATGATGTTGCCGTCAATGGTGAAGGATTGATACCTTTGGTCTAGTTTGTTGAGGCGAGCCTGGGAGCCTACGATAAGCAGTTCTGTCTTATCGTCGTTGAGGCAAAGACTGTGTGTGGCCATCTAGGCTTGGATTTCTAAGTAGATTTCATTAAGCTTTGCAGCATCCTCTTCATAGCTGCCAGTGAGAGTGATGAGGACCTGGGTGTCGTCTGCATAATTAGTGTAGCTAACACCCAGATCGTCAAGACGGTCAAAGAGGAGCTTCATGAAGATATTGTAAAGCGTGGGGGAAATGCAGGAGGCTTGGGGCACTCCACATGTGATTTCGGTAGGGTCCGCAGCCGCGGTGGGGGCGAACACCCTAGTCGACCTGTCAGACAGAAATGACTGGATCCACTTAGTGGCATTCTGAGAGAATGCAGCAGCCGAGGAGAGGTGTTGAGTGAGGATCTGGTGGTCAACCAGATCGAAGGCAGCAGATAGATCCAACAAGAGCAAAATGGCCAGTTTGCCCTTATCTTTGGCATCATCCATTTGGATTTTTAGATCCAAGAGGGCAGTTTCAGTCCTGTGCCTTGGTCTAAAGCCGGATTGTCGCAGGCCTAGGAGGTTGTTGTCTTCCAAATGTTGTTGTATTTGGAGGTAGGCTACCCTGTCTAAGATTTTGAGGAGAAATGGGACTGTGGTGATGGGCCTGTAATTTGTGGGGACGTTGGGGTCTAGGTTAGGATTTTTGAGCGGGGGTAGGACCCACGCTTCTTTAAGGTTATTGGGGAACACTGAGTTTTTGAAGGAAGCATTGATTAAGGAGGTGATGAGAGGGGCTCACTCATTAGCCCCGTCTTTGATGACAGAGGAGGGACAAATGTCACCTTTGCAGTTGGATGGTTTGAGACTGGCGATTATCTTGATTACTTCCTCTTCTGTGACTGGTGAGAAGTGGAAGGAAGGGCAATTAGAGGTGGTGTGGTTTATTATGCTGATGGGATTCTGTTTGGAGGCAAGGTTGACTTTTTTTGCTTCTATCTTAGTTTGTAGGAGGGCAATTTTATTAGCGAGGGCCAGCTGGATATTATTGCACCAGGCCTTGTCTTTAATGCAGTCCTCTGAAGGAGGCAGTGGTGATTCGAGTTCCCTTAGTATAGAGAATAGTTCTTTAGTGCCAGATTTGGCGTTTTGTATTCTCATGTTATAGATCTCTTTTTTAGCATTTAAGATGGCGGATTTGTAGGTGGAGGCTGCTGAGGCGAACTTATCTTTAGTAGAAAGAGAAGGGGCTTTTCTCCAGCTAGTTTCTGCAGTTCTTTTGATATTGCGGAGAGCCTTTAATTCTTCTGAGAACCATTTGTTGGAGTGGGCAATGGGTTTGACTTTTTGTTGTTTAAGAGGGGCTATCTGGTTGAGAGCTAGTTCTAGGGTATTGTTGTATAGGTCTACAATAGCTGATGGGTTGTCATTTTGCGTAGGTAGATTAGTTTTACTGATAGGCGCGAGAAGAGGTCTAAGGTTCTCTATAGTGATGTTGTGGTTATTTCTGGAGATTATTTGAGGTAACCTAGCGGGTAGTGTGGTAGATGGTATGGATCTGGGTAGAGAGAAGGTAATAAGGTGGTGGTCAGTCTAAGCACAAGGAGTGATGTCGGTCAGTGAGAGTTTGCAGTTGGCGTCTGCAAGCCAGTCCAAGGATCTTCCTTTTGTATGTGTAGGTTTATTAATGTGTTGGGTGAAGCCCAGATGAGTAATAGTCTCATTAATGGAGGTGGCCTGATTGTCATTGTGTCATTAAATCCCAAGTTGAAGTCGCCCATAATGATGATTTGAGATTTAGGTTTCTGGTTGGTAGTGAGTAAGAGAGAGATATCTTCTTCAAAGGTAGAGGGGGGACCTGGCGGTCTGTATATAATGTGGAGAAGGATAGTTTGGGTGTCAGATAATGGGAGTTTGACGGATAGGAGTTCGGTTGAAGGTAGGGTTGTGCTAGTTACTTCTCTGATGTTTAGGGTGGATTTCGCAATAATTGCTATTCCTCCTCCTATTCCATTTTTTCTGTCAGCTCGGATGATGGTGTAGTTATCCGGGGTGGCTAGAGCTATTGTGGGACCGGCTGCTGGGTGGAGCCATGTCTCTGTGATAGCGATAAAGTCTAGGTGGTTGGTGGAGATAATGTCGGCGACATCAGTAGCGTGGGCTACCAATAAACGTGCGTTGATGAGAGCTCCCTTGATGGAGATCAGTGGGAGGTTGACTTTCGTGTGTGGTGGTAGGTGAGGTGTTGCGGGCTTGTGACTCAGTGGAGGGTCAGTAAGTGAGGTGGGCTGCGTGAGATTCCTAGCCTGATTAGTGAGCATTCTGGTGAGTTTAACATCAGGATTACTGCGATGGCTGAGTCTAGCGTTTCTAATCATGGTCGGTGGGGCTGCGTTCAAGAAGGTGGTGGAGGGTACAACAAGGCGAGAAGCTAATCTTGTATTTCTAAGAGGTGTGGGACAGGGTATTAAGGGTGTAGGTGGGCTGGCAAATCTGTTTATCCAGTCCGCTGGAGATAGTAAGTCTGGGTAAAGTGGTGTGGTTGTGTAGGCACAGTTCTGAAGTGAGATATTCTGGAACAGAGGGAGGAGAGTAGCCATAGTTAGGGTGGCACCTCTAAGTGAGGTCATCATGGGTAACTTAGCTCTGGAGATAGAGGCAGTGAGGTTCATGAATTATTAGCAACCTCTAAGCTATTGCTTAGAACAGAGTGGAACAGAGTGGACTTTGTCTTATTTACTTTACAGCCGGAGAGTTGGCCGTATTCGTCCATTAGTCTCAGGGCATGGGGGATGGACTCTAAGGGGTTGGTTATGTGGAGGAGAATGTCATCCGCACAGAGTGCTATTTTGTATTCTTTCGGGGCTAGCCGGATCCCCTAAGCTAATCAATGCAATTTACAAATGGCCTAAATGCAATTCAGGGCGCAGGGCACCTCTAGTCTAGTCAATGCAATTACAAATGGGCTAAATGCAATTCAGGGCGCAGGGCACCTCTAGGCTAATCAATGCAATTACAAATGGGCTAAATGCAATTCAGGGCGGAGGGCACCTCTAGGCTAGTCAATGCAATTTACAAATGGGCTAAATGCAATTCAGGGCGCAGGGTACCTCTAGTCTAGTCAATGCAATTTACAAATGGGCTAAATGCAATTCAGGGCGCAGGGCACCTCGAGGCTAGTCAATGCAATTTACAGATGGGCTAAATGCAATTCAGGGCGCAGGGCACCTCTAGGCTAGTCAATGCAATTACAAATGGGTTAAATGCAAATTAGGGCGCAGGGTACCTCTAGGCTAGTCAATTCTAGTCAAAAAGGCACCTAAATATGGCATTTCCAGCAGTCACTAAGATGCATACAGTAAAAGGCATCTCGATTGGACAATCCCCATTGAGATTTTAATGCATTAATTCAATAGCGAGGGGAGTAATTAGCAGTGGCAGGCTATTTACTTAGTACAAATGCAAGGACTGGCATGACGGTATAGAGGCATTAATAACATGTACTTTAAAGATGAGAGGGCTTATAGCAGATGGAATGCGAAGTAATGCGAGTGGGCGCATGCACTTACAGTAGCTCACACGGTGCGTATGGGGATGCAGGGAGCATAGTTCAACCATCATGCTGTCGAGTGCTGACACAGGTTGTTCGGAATGGAAAGACATACGTTGGCAGGACTTCAGGTAGAAGGAGTAGTTTGGCCCTTAGCGGCTCCCGCTAAGGGCCCTCGTAATGCGGCGGTAAGGGGTTAACGGCAACGGCACCCTTACCGTTGCCGTTAACCCCTTACCTCCGACCTCGTAATGAGGCCCATTGTCTCGAGGCAGACTGTTCCTTCAGCAGAGATACAATGTTGCAATTGTGCTCCATATTAACATACTCTACCAGAGGTCGAAGTGGGCAGGAACGGGTGGGAGCGGTGCTCCTTTACTTTAAAACTTTAAGTTTCACTGTTGCTATACTTTTATTTTAAAAATAACCCGTTCTGGAATGGTTTACTTTTAAAATAAAAGTGTAGGAAGAAGTTGAAGCTTGGAATTCAATGTACTGCACTGAACCTTCCCTTTAATAGCAGGTGTGTGTGTTTGGGGGTTTGTATTGTGCGTGGGAGGGGGTGTGGTGATGGGGTTTGTGGAGAGCTGGTTCAGGCCAGCAGGGAACATAGTTCCACTACTTCTTTTCGTACACTTCGACCACTGTACTCTACACATTAATATGATTCACAAAGCTTACCATGAGTTTCTCAAGTTTGCAGTTGATATGCTGAACAAACAGGACACCGGGGTCCTGCCCGGGCAGCACCAGAGAGGAGTGGGGTGCAATCTAAGATGGCGGACAGGCAGTATAACGACTCAGTCTGGCCCCTAAACCATAAGTGAGAAAAAGTGCACATAGGGGCAGTAATCAATCCCAACTCTGTCCTAGACACTTACCAAAAGTCCAACACAGGGAGAATATTATAAAACCCAGAAAGCACAGTCAGGCATGGTAGATTTTACAGGTATCTAAATGTGAGACGGCCGTAGTGAGAGTGACTTGCACTCTTTGGGGTATGTTCAACAGAGATCTGGAAATTAGATTTTTGAGTGATCTCATGGATCTGCTAAGAGAAGGTCATGAGCGTGTCAAAAACTATGTAGTGTTTATTTTGCAGAGCTGGAAAGAGAAAGAGTGGGGGTGGCAAATGGAAGAGTAAAAGGGATGGTGGAACCAAAGTGGAGGACTTTCATTTTGAAGGCATTCAAACAAAGGCTGTTGTTGATCACCCATTCTTGGATTTGCAATAGTCACATGGAGATGACAGTAGAGTCCCGAGAAGGGCCAGCGAGTTTGAAGGCACCTATTGCTTTTTTTATTCAGGAAAACGATTTGAGGTGTAATGATTGTCTGCAGTGAGTAAAATAATCCATAAGATATTTTGGATCTTAATTTTAATGAACTTCTTTGTTCCACTGTAAGGATTTCTAAGGCAGGGCCTAATAGGATCTAAGCGGGAGCTTTGGAGATAATGGTTTGGATCAGTTCAGTTTTATGTAGACGGCAAGAGGAGGGAGCATTTTCTAAACTAAATGATGGAGGGAGATGGCAATATGGCGAAGCTCATTTATTTAAGCAACAAGGGTAGTTACAGAATCAAACATTACACTTAAGTTTTCAACTTTGTCCACCTGTTTACGGCCCAATGCTGGGTAATCTGACCATATTATAAGGGAGGTTGGAAGGAGCATATTTTAAGAATTAAAATCTTGCCTCGCCACCATTAATGAATATGGAGGTGACGTATGAGTGAGTCACCCTTGGATAGTTAATAGCGCATGCGAGATGAGGTTACTTTCAATGTCATTGTTCAGCAATTTAAACAGGGCTTCTTTATTGCCTGCATATAGTTGGAAGGATGTGATGAAACCAGATATGACATCGGCTAAGTGACTTATGTGAACTGGAGAACTTCCAGCCCTTTAAGAGGAGGTAGCAATACACTGAGATGAATAGGGATACAGAGATTACGCAAAACATCAATAATCAAAATGACTCAGAAAGTAGGCAAAAAGATAACTGTTTTAAGGTAAATTATCTAAAACAGGGAGTACAACGAACGTCATCGGAGGTATCATAGCAAGATCTCAACAAACATCACAAAAAAGCACTCTTTTATACTAAAATCTCATAATAGTTGACGTACAACCTGCGTATTACTAACGTCATCCTATGTGGCAAACTACAAAACCTACTAACAAGTGTGATTGGGTTTAAGGGAATATCTTTGTATATATTCCATACTAGTCTAATGGGCGTGAAAGAGGTGATAGGTTTCTTAACATCAAGTGGGGCAGCTAAGCCCTTTCTTCAAAACAGGTCACTATGAACGTCAATAAATACACAACGTCCCATTGGTCACTTAACTATAGGGCTCTTAATCATGCAGTCCTCTATCATTGGCCGATTTCTTTTTTTTTTATTTGGTTTTATTGGTTTTAACACAAACAGAAAATGGAAAGTAACAATAAAATAAAGTACACATTGTATGATACACCATTGGAAACATTCGATTACATAACAAAGACAAGGGACATTATATCATAGCGAGGATTAGAACATAAGTCTCTGTTGTCATTTTGAGTTGTATTTACCTTAACTAAAGAACTGCATCCTCCCCCTGCCTCCTCCTTGTTCTGGCACACATCCATTGAACGTTATTGAAATGTGGGAACATCGAAAGTACAGTATTCATATATCCTCCGTCTGGTGAGCACTCATTCCTAGAACTTTTCCATTGATGCTGATTGGGTTTCCTTTTTCATCAGGACCCTTCAGGCTCCTCCGATTGGGATTCGTGATTCGTTGTTAAGTGTTTATTTTTAAAGTCCATCCATAGGGCCTCACATTGGGCGGCCTTGCCGTGTAGAGAGGCCGTTATGGTTTCCATGGAGTAGATATTTGTGGCTAAGGCGATCCATTCATTCTTTCCGGGTACCGCTGCGGATTTCCATTTAATCACTATTAGCGCCCTGGCCGCTAGTAGTAGGTGGGGAGTCAAGCCCTTCACTCTGGTCCAGTCATCTTCATCTCTTTCCAGGCCGAAAAGTACCAAGTAGGGGTCAGCGTCTCTTTGGATGCCTTCTATCTCTTTAATCCACCCCAGGACCTCGCTCTAGAATACTTTAATGCGCGGGCAGGCCCACCACATGTGCCAGTAATTAGCTATTTGACCACATTTCCTCCAGCATGTTGGGTTCATTGTTTGGGACATTTTGGATAGCCTAAGGGGATCGTATTGCCACCTGTGCAGGAGTTTGATGGCATGGAGCTTGTATTGGCAGGATATTGACATTTTGGAGGCCGCTTTACACATTATATTCCATTGATCGGGGTGTATTCCCACCCCAAAGTCTTTTTCCCATCTCGACCTCAGGGGCTCCGTGGATCCATCTCCAGAGGCTATTAGTTCCTGGTACATAAATGAAATAAGACCTTTCATCTCGGTTTTAGAGTCTAAGATTTTCTTGAATGGGGTCAGGTCTCTGTTCAATTTGTCTTTCCACTCTGCCTTCGTTAGGACCCCTTTCAGTTGAATGTACTGGAATGTGGATAGGGTGCCTATACCCAATGCTTCAGTCAATCCTGGTAGAGTGATGAATGAGTCTTTCTTCTGCAGCTGTCCCACTCTCTCCAAGCCCGCCTCATACCATGATTGGAACCTACCCACACCTGGGATATGATTGTTTATACCGGTGCGACCATAAGTGACTGAGTGGGGATGGCCAGGTAGTGATTTTGTGCGTTTCTTTGCCTGTACGACATATACTCCATATGGTGCTCAGTATGGGATGGCCTTTGATTTTCCGTGGCACCCTTTTGTGCGGAATCCATAGCCATTCCGATACCGTGGCCGGGAACAGATAGTGGTTATCCATTTGGACCCATTGGAGATTTTGGTGATCTCTAAGGTGTGGGATTAGGATGCGTAACTGGGCAGCTTTGTAGTAAGTACTCAGGTCAGGGAGGCCAACCCCTCCCTTATCCTTGGGGAGCGTCAGTGTAGTATATGGGATCCTTGGTTTCGTCCCCTGCCATATGAATCTCATCATGATCTTTTTAGCTTCAATAAAGAACCCTTTTGGTATCTCAACTGGGAGCATTTGGAAGGGATACAGGAAGCGGGGAAGGCACACCATCTTGACTGTGTTAACTCGGCCAAGCCAGGAGATCATGAGTCTGCTCCATTTCTTAAGGTCAGTTGCCAATCGTTGGAGGAGTGGGGGGAAGTTGGCTTCAAATAGGTCCTTCAGGATTTTGGTAATCTGTATGCCCAGATACTGGAGTGCGCGGTGTTCCAGTTTAAGGCCTAGTGGGAGAAACTTAGCGTCATTCTCTTCTGCGGTTCCTCGAAGGGGGAACAGAGTGGACTTTGTCTTATTTACTTTACAGCCGGAGAGTTGGCCGTATTCGTCCATTAGTCTCAGGGCATGGGGGATGGACTCTAAGGGGTTGGTTATGTGGAGGAGAATGTCATCCGCATAGAGTGCTATTTTGTATTCTTTCGGGGCTAGCCGGATCCCCTCTATCGCAGGGTCAGATCTCACCTTTTGTGCCAGGGGTTCCAATGAGAATGCAAATAGGATTGCAGAGAGTGGGCATCCCTGTCTAGTCCCTCGCTTCAATTCGAACCATCAGGAGTATTCCCCGTTTACGAATACCGATGCCATGGGGGATGTGTATATCGCTTGTATTCCCTTTCTAGCTTTGGGGCCTATTCCGACCTTCTGGAGGACTGCTCAGAAATTCCCACTCCACTCTATCAAAGGCCTTTTCTGCATCAATTGACAATAGAACGGGGTCATTGGGGAGGTCGTGGGCCACGTGGATGAGGTGTAGTGTTTTGCACATGGAGTCAGCTCCCTGTCTCCCGAGTATAAACCCGACTTGCTCTGGGTGGATCAGGTGGGGCATTAGGGTTTCCAATCTGGCTGCTAGTACCCTGGCATAAATTTTGGCATCAAGATTAAGAAGGGAAATAGGACGGTATGATCAGCAATTTTTAGGGTCCCTCCCCTCTTTGATTCTGGGGCCACGCCTGTCTCTAATATTTCGTTAAATAGTTCTGATAAGAAAGGGGTTAGTTGGTTTTCAAATGTTTTATAGAAACCAGCAGTGTAGCCATCCTCTCCCGGGGATTTGCCCAGTGTCAACCTTTTAATTGCGTCTTGGATCTCTTGTTCAGTGATTGAGGAGTCGAGGAGCTCAGTTTCTGCAGTCGTTATTATGGGCATGGTGACTAATGATAGATAGGAGTTTATGTCTAGTTGGCCAGGTGTTATTTCAGAGGTGTAAAGCTTCTCATAGAAATTGGCGAAGGATTCCGGGATGGTGCGGTGGATAAGGGGGGATGGAGTGGGGTCCTCAGTGATTTCATTTACCTTGCGCTCTGCTCTTTGTTCCCTAAGTCTCGCGGCCAGTAACGCATCAGCTTTATCTCCTTTTTCATAGAATTTCTGTTTTAGAAACTGCAGTTTGCGTACCACTTGGTTGTGTTCTAAGAACCGTAGTTCTTCCCTTTTCTGCTGGGCTGTTTTCATTTTTCCCGGGTCTACCTTCGGGTCTTTCCTCATCTCTCCCTCTAATTGACTTATTTCGGCCCGTAATCTTTGCTCTATGATCTTCCTCTCCCTCTTCTTGGAGGACCCTTTTCATATTAGGACACCTCTCCATGTGGCCTTCCCAGCCTCCCAGACCATTTATTTGGAAACCTCCCCATCATTATTCATTTTGAAATATTCATCAATTTCAGTCTCCATGCTTACTTTGAAGACCGAGTCTTTCCAGAGGGTCTCGTTGCACCTCCACTTTCCTCCCATGATGGGTAGATCGGCCCAGGAGATATCGACGAGAGTCATGTCTTGGTCTGACCAGGTTATTGGGATGATATCTGAGTGTTGTGCAATGGTAGTGAGATCGCTTGTGAGGTATATGTAGTTAATGTGCGTAAATGTGTGGTGGGGGTTTGAATAGAACTGTATCCAGTTGTGCCAGGGTGAATGATTCTCCACGTCCTTCATGTCATACAGGTCCATTATCTCAGCCAGTGTGGTGCGGCCCCCTTTATTTTGGTGTCTTGTTTCGGGGTTGCCTGGTTTCCAATCCATCTCCGGGTCAGCCCATTGATTGAAGTCTCCCCCCAGGATAACATGCCCTGTGGCCATTATTTTAGGGATCGCTTTCTCAAGGAATGCGGTCTGTCCAGTGTTTGGTGCGTATACGGTGGCGATAGTTACTTTAACTTTAGCTATTTTACCCGTTATCAGGTGAGTACGGCCCGCCACGTCAGGCCATGTCTTCTCCATTTCAAATTGGATTCCCTTCCTGAGTAGGATACCGAGTCCTCCCTTCCTAAGTGGGCCCGAGCCCCAAAATTCCATGCCTCCCCACTTCCCCAGGATGCTCCATTCCTCCCCTTTGTAAAACTTGGTTTCCTGCAAGAAGAGTATGTCAGTGTTGGATCTGGGAAACTCCTTGAGCACCAATGACCTCTTGGTCGGTGAGTTCAAGCCTTTCACATTGATGGGCCCAAATATGAGCGCACCTCTCCCCTTAAGTTTATCAGGTGATGCCATTGTCGGATGTCTTCGGGGTATCGCTCCCTTCCGGCGACCAGACATTTGTTCGATCTCTCAGTCCCACATTAACGTTGATATAGCGGGTTAGTTCAGATGGTGCTGTTACTGTTCGCAAGGTTCTCCTTTCCCTTCCCTCCCTCTCCCCCCTCCCTGAATCCCTGGCGTTCAAATGAACCCAGGAGCAGAAGATGTGCCGTTTTCAGCACTTTGACGGCGTCCGACTCGGACATGATGGAAGTGTTCAGTCCAGTATCGGACCACCAGTGGGGACCGTTGCCTCACGGTCCCATTCAAGTGTACCATCACGACATATCGTTGAGCCCCTTTCACCCGTCCCCTCCCCCCCCCCAACTTCATATCTTTCAACAATAACATCAAAAAAGAAAACCAAACAAAGGTATAACGATACGTGCGTTCTCCGGCCTTTCCCTCGGATATTCGTTTCCCCCAGTTTCTGCAGCGATCGTGTCGGTCCGTGCAATTAAGTACTTGGCTCCGAACAGTTAATTTGTGTAATTCAGTCTGCTGGTCGACCCAGCTCAAGAGATCCGTCCTCATTTCTCATTTTCGGTCTTTTCAGGCGTGTCATTAGGGTGTCTATATTTTCTGGATCCTCTCACTCTCTTTCTTCTAGGGCCCTGGAGTTCCCATTGCATTCCGGTGTGTTCGGACTCGCTCCTTCCGCCTTCTCTGGGGGTTGCCCCGAGAATGTCCGCAATGCAGTCCTTG
Source organism: Ambystoma mexicanum (assembly GCF_040938575.1). NCBI lineage: Eukaryota > Metazoa > Chordata > Amphibia > Caudata > Ambystomatidae > Ambystoma > Ambystoma mexicanum. The sequence continues at coordinate 104,626,660 of NC_090938.1, read as the reverse complement.
ATCTCTTCCTCGTACCGGAGAATCAATTTAGTGCCGCCGTGTTCAAATGTGAGGGAAAAGGGGTATCCCCACCTGTATCTTGTGCCCCTCTCTTTCAGCCATTTCGTCAAGGGGCTGCAGAGACGCCTCAACGCCAGTGTGAACGACGACAGATCCTGGAAGATGGTAATTTGGGCACCTCCCATTGTGAGCGAGTCCCCGAACCTGGCCTTCGTCAGGATCCTATTTCTGTCCTGATATCGGTGGAATCTTGCGAGAACAGAGCGCGGGCCACCAGGAGGTCCGCCGGCCCTGTGGATCCGTTCAGTTTTGGGCTCGTCTATGTCTTCATCCACCATCAAAATTTTAATGATATCATGTATTGTGGCTTTAAGTGAGTCTTCGGTTTCTCCTTCGGATTCCGGAATACTGAAAAATCGGAGGTTGTTTCTCTGTTTTCCAAATCATCCATTTTCAGACGTATCTTCTCTTCCCTCTTCTCGATGCTGCGTATCCTCGTGTCCATTTGGGCTTCAAGGGTGTCAATTGAAGCTTGGTTGTTCTCGACCCCTTCCAACCTCTCCTCAAAGTTGTCCATTCGCTGAGTAATTCTGTCAATCTTACCGCCTAGGCTGGTTCCCAAGGTCTTTATCTCAGATAGCAATGCAGCAATGTCCCCTTTGGTGGTGGCAGCATCCGCTTCCGTGGCGCCTGTCGCCATCATTGCTTTCTGGTCCGGGGTCAGGGGGAGTGGGGCATAGGCATATTTGGCTAGTTTGCCCTTTGCGAGCATGGAGCGAGTCTCAGGTCAGAGGAGGCACACGCCCCTGGGTTGGGGGCCCTACCCTCTGTGCAGCGATGCAAATTCGTGGCAACAAGGCAGGCCCGCGCATCCTAGTCGCTGAGGAGCTCTTGAAGGGGCCAAAGAGGTGCCTGTGGAATGCACTTAATTTGAGGAATGCTGCCGGCTCAGTTCTGATCGGTGGGGGTCACCTAGGTCCAGGGGTGGACCCTCCAGTGCTCCTGGTGGTCTTCACTTCGCTCCCTTTAATTGCCTGTTTTTCTCCCTCCTCCCCATTAAATTGCCATCCAGCTACCTACCAAGTAGGTTGTTGCGGTTTATGGACGTCATGGGGGCCATCCGGGAACGGGGGGGCAGCCCGCGGGTGTATGGAGTGGCTTTCCTCTATCTGGGAACACAGTCGCAGGCCCCAATGCCTGTAGTTATGAAGGCTGCGTGTGAGCAGGGCTTGTCACGCGGTCTGGCGTGGGGCTGGAGGCGATTCTCTGGAGTGTAGACACGCGGTGTCCAGAGGTTGGGGATAGCCGCGCTGCAATGTGGCCCGGTTGCACTCTGGGCGCAGTCCTGTAAGCGGAGGAAGAAGGGAGAACACCTGTCCCTTCCGCACTGGGAGGTCTGCATGGAATCCCCACCAGAGCAGTCCCCGGCTCGGAGGTAGACCGCGGCTGGCTGGATCCAGCGTGCTCCAAAGAGGAGGATCTCTGTGGGGGGGTCCACCAGCAGTTATGGGCGCAAATAGGAGCAAGTACCTCACTTCAGGCGGAGTCCGACCCACGCAGGGGCTGCAAGGTGAGTCGGCCGTCTTGTCGGGTCCACGTGTGTTTGACGGGGTTTCGCTTTCGTTCACGTTCAGCCGTGTCTCTGGAGAGACGGGCCAACGTATTTCCTGCTTTCTCAGGGAAGGCGGCTCCGTTTTTACCCAAGTTTTTCACAGGGTGGGGGGGCAACCTTCATGTGGGCCACGGTTGAATTGCAGCTGGGGGTGTCACCAAGTGAGGGCTCAAGTCCACTTATCGGACCTCGGGCGCAGAGCTCACACGGTGAGCGAGCTCATCCACGCGCCCCCTGGTGGCCAATCCATTGGCCAATTTCTAACCTCCATCAGCCCTCCTCCACCCACGCTAGCAGCACGCAGATCAGACTGCCAGCTGCTTGGCGAGCTGGTCATGACTATAGCTTCTCACCAATTAGAACATCATCCATCATCACCTCCATGGTCTGCTGTCAATTACGCTTTTTAGGTCTTTTGAACTTGTCCTTGAAAATGTTCTCTGTTCTTGCAGAATACAGGGGAGTAGAGATACACTAATTTCTCAACCGTAGGTGCGACCATCATGTTCGTCCAACTTCCTCCATCCACATGACTGAAGACCACGAAATCTAGCTAAGGCATTTTAAAAGACTATTTTCCAATGAGCCTCTGATGTCTTCTTTGTTCTTATTCACGCCTTCATTGCAGGTGTTTCATTCCTTCACAAATTGCAACTAATTCTTGTTCCTTTCAGCCGAAATGACCATGTATTCTTGGCTCATTCAACCTCCCCTTTCTGAAATTCGCCTCTAATTCATTTGTTTTCTAACTGTGACACATTTGGAAAACAATGTTTTCCTTCTTTTGGTCCGGCTCTGCTATAATGCGTGGTGGAAGACTCCATTCTTTACTCATACTTTATACACATATATATTTTGGCGCTTGCCGCAATCTATTTTACTATAAAGATAGCCTCATGAAAACTTTGTCTGCTTGCATTACTTTGCATCGGTACGCATGCAAATTGACTTTAATAACGTCATTATTTCTTCAGCATAAGCTTCTTCATCTTGAGCCCAAGATGTTGCTTATCTTTGATACTTTCTTGATGTCTTATAGAATATCCGCATTCTCAGGTCTATGCATCTCTTCTATGTACATCAGCTCGGCTCTCGCATGATGTCACCAATCTGCTCTCTCATGAATTCATCCTTTTCCTTCTGGGTTTTCATTCAAATAGCCATCATACTGTCTTGGATGCAGGTATGGTTTTCTCAACGGAAACCTTGTCTCCAGGATTCTCTTGGGTATGGGCACTTCCCCTGGTGTTTCTCAAGTTTCACACTCTGGCACCCAACATATTGGCAATATGGGCGAGGTGGTTGAGGTGGGGGTACTTAACTCCTTCTCTACACTCCCCCCTCTGGGCGATACATTGACCACTCTTCCCTCATCCTTTACATCCAGACATCCTTGGTTGAAGAAATGCTTCTTCTGGACCCATATCCTTATGACCCCCCTCAGGCATCCAGCTGTCTTCACATGCTCATCCTTATTTCAGATCATAAGCATACACTGTCCACTTGGACTGCAGTAGATCCATCTTCGCACATACTTCCTATGGTCCTTTGGATACAGGAATTTCGTTCCCTCAGGGGCATAGATACTGGCTTTTACAAACTCTCTGATTTCTTCATCTGTCAAGTCTTTGAATTTCCATCCTGATCCAACGTTGATCATGATCCTCATCCCTATGGCTTTCTTTGCTGTCTGCCTGCATTAAGAGATTATTATCTTGATCACACAGAATCCTAGCAACACTAACAAGATCAGTGCTTCAAGGAATTTGAACATATCTGCCATCCATTGCCGAATCCAAGAGAAGAGCGATCCAAACCAACTATCATCAGCAATGTCTTCTACTTCTTCTATCATCTGGCCGTGCAGTTTTGTCAGCATTTCTATGGCCTCTGTCAAGGCGCCATTCCCGTCATCATGAGAAGGTATGAATGTGCAACATGATTCTCCAATTTTTGCACACACACCTCCATCCATAGACGTAATCATATCCATGATGTTTCTGTTCTGAAGAGTCATCAGTCTTACAGCTCTCAATTCTTCCTTGATAGCATTGAATCCCTTTATGGTCGTGTTGATCGTCTGCATCAATTCCCATCTGGTAATCTGCAGCCATTTGGTATTTGCTCCAACCTGGATTCTCGGCATAAATATCATTGTAAATATTGACGAAGTCTGGCTGAACAGCCTCTGCTCTTAAGGAATAGAGTCAAAAGCTTCTATTGACTTGGCTGAGAAATAGTTCTCTCTCTTCATTTGATTTATCAGCTCCACAGATCTCTTATTCCTCAGGTGAGCGCCTGCTTTTGGAAAACTGTCACTTTTCAGATCACTTTTCGGAATCACTAATGTTGGAACATGAACATTCACCAAGGTGCATACTTCTCCCGTTCGGCATTCAGCAGACAGGGTTAGCAACCAGACAGACACAGCGTTTGATATGCTTACCCAAACAAGGACTCCACAATCAGCCTTACTTCCGTGAACCGTGCATAAGAAGAGCACTTACATATAACTTCATCACATTACCACACTTTGGGCTGTCCCTTCAAGGACCCAGGAGTCAGTTACACTGAATACTAAAACAGCCTCCGAGGATTGGTTTACCGACACTAAGAAACAGTTTGGCCTGGACATTCCCTCTGTGTACTCAAGACCAGAGGCTGAAGACAATCACATATCTGAATTGTCATTTGGGAATCAACATTTTAGTGTTCACACTGCTACGACAAATCCAACCTGCCAAGTCCACTTTCAGAGACCACCGAGAGACCGGTTTTTAGGTGTTGCTATGCCCCGGTCCACCTTTAACCCTGAAGAAGTTCCTAACATTAACCCTAATGACTATAGGAATGAAACATGTTGGGTAACTGGAGATACTAATGCAAAGTATCAAGATAAATTCAAGAATCTCAGTTAGGTGTACTTTAGGTACTTTTTGACCAAGGCATCTCGACAAGAGGCACTTACAACCAAGAGCTCTGTGTCATCTGTTTATATATCGAGTGGTTCGATCCTATTGTAAAAATTAAGACTTGAATAACTTTAAGTTGTCCATATGTAAATCTGTACACTTGATGTGATTTGAGATCTCTCAGTGAGAGATACTGTTGAATTGCATATTTTGCACATTTGAAGCACATTTTGCACACTGTAATTGTTGTGATTACTAGCATTAAACACTTTGCAGCACTGGTCACTTTGTCTAATTTTATGTGATGGTTTTAATATTTCTATTTATTAAAAATGTTCAATTTAGTTATAATAATATTTTTTGAAGTCAGGTTGTATTCTCCTTGAACTTCCACTTGTCATTGTTTGAATTGTCGCATGTCAGTGTGTTAGTCCAAAGATTAGCCAGCTAACTACATGCCCTAAACCTAACTTAGGTGTGGGAGCTTTGTTGTTCTTACTGCATACTTCTCCCCAGTCTTCGTGTAGCTTCATGTAAGCCTTGGCTCTGCACGCCTAATAGTGATACATGATCACTGCTGTCCCGATGTTCATTCCTGTTGCTTCAAAGATTCGTCTGCATTTCTGATTCTCTCCAATTTTTCTGGTGCCATTATTTCTGAAGCACAGCTTTGCACTCTTCAAAGGCACTATCTGCAAAGATCCTCCTCTGTCTTCGACCCAGGTCAGTAGTTTAGGAAGTTTCGGCCACAGTGACTTGCATGTCACTTGTGCATTCCACACAGTCGATTCAGGGCAATTCATTATCATCCAGGCTCTGCAGATAACTACTCCTTCTTCCCATCCATCTGGTGATAAAACTGATACACAGACCTGCATTTGGCCACTGTTTTTCTATATCTTAATGTCTTCAGCAGTCTTTTCTGGACTCTCAAGTCTTTGGTTTACATCCCATCTGATCCCCGCTCTTTTTACTCCAGGCTCTTTATACCTGATTACATGATTCTGGGACTGTGCCCTATTTTTGTCTTCGCATCCTGGACATAATCATCTTCATCTGGATCTGTCTTTTCAGTTGCCCATTTGAGATAGGCAACTCGACCCATGAACTGGCCTCTTGTACGACATAAAGCAAGGTAAGATGGACAATGTGCAGTCGGAACATCTACCTCTATGGCTATAAAGATTTTAGACTTTCCCATACTATAAGGCAGGAGTGCACGTACAAAGCATTCCTCCTTCGAGGTTCTCTTTGCCACTTCTTTCATGTGCTGATACCATATGTTATTCCCCAAATGTGCGGTACAGTGCAGGTAATCATTTAACTCATGATCATCCCCCTAATATTTCTTTTAGGTCTCATTTTTCTCTCATGAGCCTTGGTGATCAAATCATGAAGGATATCAGTGTATGTTCTTCTTACTGGACCAATTCTCAAACCATTTGTCAGTAAGCTAGGTGCTGTCTGTGTAGGAGAGAGTTCTAGAAACCTTTGCCTACTTTGATGCCATTTCCTGGCAGCGGCAAATGATGGCCATAGAGATTCTACTAAAGCCTATGTACGCAACCTTTCCTTAAAAGGAAGCCCTGGCTTTCTAATCTCAGGCTTAACTACCTGCACATGTGCCTTTACAGTAGGGATAATCACAAAAGGTCTCGGTTGTCTAGTAGTTGCCACACTTGTACCTTCTTTGGGCACAAGATTAACAGAATCTTTTTCTTTATTGAGATCAAAATAATATGCAGCATCTACTGTAATCGAAAGAAGCACCACTACAAACAAAATGCATGAATAAATCAAATACAAGTAGGTCCACTTCTTGCAGCAATGGCCTCTTGTCCATCGTAGTCGTCTGTCTATGTCAGTCACTACGTTGGTACTGCTGCTGCTGCCCATTCTTACTCTTTTCATGGGAGGAAAAAATTACATTTATCAGGGTAACATCAAAAAGTACTCAGGAAGCTCTTCAATGTTTTATACAAGCTCCTTGATCAGCTGGCTACTTTCTGGATGATTCACTGGATTTCTGATATACACAAAAGCATCATCTTTTCTCCATACGTAATGTGGATATTTCTCAAGCAGGTAGTAGAAGACCAAAGAAAGTATGTTCTCTATGTCCACACTCAGAAACTTCATTAAGATCTCAGTGTCCTCTCAGAATAACGATTCACCTGCACAACAATGTCTCTTAGCAATTGATTCAGCGATGCATTATTGTTTGGGTCTCTCAGAAAGGTATGGACATCAGTCGATCATCCAACAAGATGTGGGCATTCCACTATAAGATAATAGAAGACCATACCAACCAGTCTCTGTGCATTGACTTCAGATAGGGGCATCTGTACTGTTTTTCGAACAATACTCAGGAAGCTGGAGCACTTGCCATATAATAGCCGCAAGCAGTCTCCTCACAATTGGCCCATTTTTAGAATCTTGCAGAAAATTTAGTACGCCAAAAGTTCTTCCCACGAGCGAAGGATAAGAAGGCAAAATGTAGGCAAATATAGCAAGAACTATCCAGTGTGCACTGTCATTGGGTACCACCATGGGCACCTCTAAAAAGAGTTTCAATGGGAAAGGAATCAGGGTAATGTACCATATCCCAGTCATCAAAAAGGGGAGTTCTTTGAATGTGGCAATCTCTCCTTGTCGATCACGACGTTAACATGTCTTAGTCCAATATCAGCAAGCTCCTATGGCTCCAGAACAAATAATCTTCCTTAACTCTCTTCTTTTGTATGTAGCTTAAAATAGAGTCCTGCAATAAGCCATAGTCCACTGTACTCCTTTTAATTATTTAGCTTCTTCTGCATCCTTCTTCCTCATCATCGACCTAGTCTGCACATTATGAGGTTCTTCCCTAATGTTTACTTCTGTTGGGGGTGCGGGTGACGGGGGTTCTCCAATGTAGATCTTTGTGTTGCCAAAGAAGATCTAAGCACGTCTGCCTTGTACCTTGACTGCAGACGGTGTGACGTCTTCCATAATGAATGGCCCGTTGAAGCGCTGTTCATGCTACTTCCTCGTAAAATTGCGAATTAGAATTTCATCTCCAGGGAAGAGTTTTCTAAGACACAGTCCTTTAACTCTGGCTGTTGGATCATCTTCTTCTGTGTTCTGCATTGCCCCACACCCCTGTCACTTGAGCTGATCTGAAATGACAGAGATACTTGCAGTCATACATGTAAGATACTCATGTATCTCCTTTCCTAACAATTCTGAGGTTGACGGGGCATCACTTCTTGTTCTAGATGGAGGTGTGAGGGGTGTCCTCATTCACCTCACTGTCACTATCTCATGGGGGGTAAGATGGTGGTCTGACCCTGGTTGATTTCTCAAAACATACAATGCCAGTGGTAGGTAAAGCAACCATCCTTTCTTCAGGATGAGCTTCAATTTTGCTATTCTTTGCTTGAGCAAGCCGTTGAGTCTCTCACAGATTCCATTTGCTTGTGGATGATAAGCTGACAAGAACATATGCTTTATGCTAAGTAACAAGATTATCTGCTCAAAATCTTCATGAACAAAATAAGGGCAATTATCTGATCTTAATACTTAATACTTCACAAACACTTCTCGTACTACAAATTTAGCAGCACAGGTGGCTTCTGGGTGAGTACACATCCAGCTTCGATCCACCTCTAAAAGGGACATACTACTACAATCATGTATCTGTATCCATTACAGACTTGCAGCATGTCGACATAGTCAATATGTAAATGCTGAAAGGGGCCATTAGGCCTCGGAATAACTCCTCTAGCTGTGCGCAGTGTGTGCCCAGCGGTAAATATTTGACATACGATGCAGTTTACTATATAACATGAAAGTGTTCTACCAAATTCGGAATGAACCATTCCTCCGGAATAGTTGCGGTGAGGCTCTCTCTAGTGATGTGCGTAGGGTAGTGCAGCTGTTCCAACGCTACACTTAGTAAGTCTAAAGGCATCACCGGTTTACCCGTGCTGTTCTGTCACTATAGTGCTTCCGAAGGAGATAAGGAACACCCCTTCCGTGTCCACAGGTCTTTCTCATCCTTAGGCGTTTCCCCTTGGACCTCCATGAGCTGAGTTTTAGACAAATTACTATAACACTAAGACACACTCACCATTACCACAATTTTTTCATTGACATCAGGTGTTTCAAAAGTCATTACATCATCTGTGCATGCAATACGTTTAGTGCAACAATCAGCACCACTAATTCTGCAGCCTGTGCTGAAAAGTGAGACCGTAGTCATACACCTACCAATACTTAAAATTCGCCATTAGCCGTGTGACTTACCACAGAGGCACCTGTATATCTTTCCACATCATTCTGGTCGATTCATGTAGAACGGGCAATAAAGAGAATCTCCCCAGTAGCCAATGCATTCTCTTTTATCCTCAGAAGCTCATCATAGAATTCTTCATAATTTGAGCAATCATGTGTCTGTTCACCTTCTGCCAGTGGTTCTGCTACAAACATGGCAGGATTCACAATCTTACATCTAACTACTTTAATCGCTGGATTCAATATGACCACATCATAGGCCGTAGCCCTTTGAGATGTCAATGTATCTTTATGTTTTTCCAAAATAGCAAACAATGCATGCTCAACAAATAATGCCATAGAACATCGCATTACCATGCTGGCAGCCTTCTCAATGGTGAAAGCAGCGGCTTCTAAAGATTGTTCACACTGAAAATGACTTCTCATTACTGGATCTAAGATTCCACTGTAATAAGCCAGGGGCGTTCTCTCACAGCTTCCTAATCATCTACAAACCCCCGGCTACGACAGACATTTCATAATCAACCTCTGTGACTCTATAGCCACCATTGAAATAAACCTCCCCTCTCTCACCCTTCTAGGGGACTTCAATATCTGGTTAGACACTCTGACCAATCCCATGACCCACTCACTGGTCGACTGCCTTGATGCGCTTAACCTCCACCTCCGCATGAATGGCCCAACTCGCACTAAAGGACACACCCTTGATGCCCTGTTTAGCTCCCACAACCAGATACATCTAACCCCCGGTACCTGTCATCTGGTTTGACCACTTCATTGTCCCTTTCACCATCCTCTCACCTGTCTCCATAACCCTCCTGGCACCAGCTGCCCCCCGCCGCCGCAAATGCTGGAAGAAACTAAATATCTTCCCTGACCTAGCATGAACCCTTAACGATTGACTCCTTTGACTCCTGGCTCAATATCTCAGTAATCCCGCTCACCCCCACTTCCCAATCCTCCGTTTGCTGGGGTCCTAATCCCAGATGGTTTACACCAGAACTGAAGATTTCGAATAATCCCTCGAACGCAAATGGCAGAAAAGTAAGACCAACCTGAGTAGACCCAACCTCGCCCGGCACCATCGCCAGTACAAAGCAGGAATCCAAAAAGCTAAAAAAGCCCACTACAACTCTCGAATTCTCAACTGTGGAAACCGCAGCAAGGAACTCCACAGAATCATTTCTGAATTCGTCAAACCGACCTGCACCTCAGCCCAAGCCACCCCATTTCAATCACTCTGTGACTCACTCTCTCTCCACTTCTACACCACTGCTCTCGACAGAACAACCTCCCTTGACAACAAACTGGCCCTTCTCTCACCACCACATAATCTGTATGCCCTATCAATCAGCCCCCCCCGCCTGCCACTGCAACAACAACTACACCTACTTTCGACTCATTCACAGCAATCTCGAGAGACAAATTTCTTGACCTTCTCTCTGCCCAGGAAACCATCTGACTCCCCCTTGACCCCTGCCCCGCCTCAGTCCTCAAAGAAATATTCTCATCCACCCATGCAGGCGAGTACGCAAGAACCATATTAATGACTCCCTCAGCAAGGAAATCTTCCCCGATGCCCTCAAAACTGCACATGTCTAAAAAACCTTCCCTCGACCCCCTCGACCCCAAAAACTACCGCCCCATCTCAAACACTAGATTCCTTGCTAAACTCATCGATCGCACCGCATACTCCCTAAACGCCTTTGTCGAATCCAACAACCTCATGGACCCCACCTAATCAGGCTTCAGACCACGACACAGAACCGAAACCACTCTGGCCTCAATCTGGGACGATCTTCAGATCACCGTGGACTCTGCAGGGTGCGCTACTCTAATCCTCCTAGACCTCTCTGCTGCCTTCGACACAATTAAACACTTAATCCTACTTGACCGCCTCCACTCCCTAAGAATCCTTGGAAACACTCTCAAATGGATAGCCTCCTTCCTCAACAACAGGAAACAAAAAACCCTCCTCCCCTCTCTACCTTCACTTCCGTCGCCCGACCAGTCAATACAGGAGTACCACAAGGAGCATGCCTATCAGCCCTCCTGTTCAACCCCTATATGTCCACGCTCCCTGGAATAATTTGCCCGCACAATATCCTGTGCTATAACTACGCTGATGACACCCAAATAATCTTAAAACTCCTCAACTCTGACTCCAACTCTTAGCCCGACCTGGCAGCCTGCCTCCTTGACATTGAATTTTGGATGACTACAAACTACCTCCTCCAAAACCACACTAAAACAGAAATCATGGTATGCAGCAACACTGAGCTTCTTCCCCACCCTTTACCCTGGCCCACATCCATGGGCAATCCACCCACCAACTCGGCCACAGTAAAAAATCTTGGATGCACTCTCGACTCTGACCTAACCCTCTCTAGCCAAATCAACAACGTATCTAAGTCTTGTCATTACCACCTCAAAATTCTTAGATGCATTTTTCCCTACCTCTCCTTTCCTAACAGACTTGCCACCATTCAATCCATTGTAATGTCGAGACTAGACTACGCTAACTCCCTCTATCTCAGAGTCCGGGCATACCACTTCGTTAAATTACAAAGAGCACAAAACGCTGCGGCCAAAATGCTTCTAGCACTGGGCCCAAGAGACCACACCTCTCAGAACTCTCCACTGGCTCCCAGCCGGACGAAGGGCCACTTTCAAAACCCTATGCATCACACACCGAGCTGTGCACAAAACCAGCCCAATATGCCTGCAGACAAGCTTAAACCATACCACCCAAGGCACACTCTAAGATCAAGCTCTGCCATCCTTTTAGTCATAGCAAACACCAACTCAGTCAGGATAGGAGGATCCTCATTCTAAGCCTTGGCCCCCACTCTATGGACCTTGCTTCCACCCGACGCCCAACTCACCAAAGACTTCTTGTCATTCTGCAAACTACTGAAAACATGGCTCTTCCCATAACACCAATGACCTCCAAAGATATGTATCCATTGTTCGAATAGAGTCAAAGGAAGAAGTAAACGGAGTGAATAGTCACAATAAACAGAAAATCAGAGTAGATCGAACAGGGATAATAAAGGAGTAAATCGAGTGGATGAAATGGATTGAGTGACTAAAACAGATAGACAGAATGGAACGTATGGAATGGATGAAGCGGATGGAGCGGAAGGTGCAGATTGAGCGGAAGGAGCGGGTGGAACAGGTGGAGTGGAAGGAACGTATGACGCGGATGGACCGGATGCAGTGGATGGAATGGTTGGAGTGGAAGGAACAGTTGAGTGGAAGAAACGGTTGGAGTGGATGGAACAGATGGAGTGGACGGATCAGATGGAGTGGATGGAACGGACGAAGTAGACGGAACAGACAAAGTGGACAAAACGGATGAAGTGGACCGAACCGATGAAGTGTACGGAACACATGGAGACGATGGAATGCATGGAGAGGACGGAACGCATGGAGAGGACAGAGGAAGGGGGAGAACGGAACTCATCGTGAGGACGGAACGGATGGAGTGGACGGAACGTAAAGAGCGGATGTCGCGGATGATGCGGGTGTCACAGATGTCACAGATGTCATGGATGGTGCGGAAGTTACGGATGGTGCGGAAGCTATGGATGATGCGAAAGCTACGGATGGTGCAGAAGGTACGGATGGTGCGGATGCCATGGATGGTGCGGATGCCATGAATGTTGCAAATGTCACAGATGGTGCGGATGCTATGGATGGTGCGGATGCTATGGATGGTGCGGATGCTATGGATGGTGCAGATGCCATGTATGGTGCAGATGCTGTGGATGGTGTGGATGCTGTAGTTGGTGTGGATGCTGTGGATGGTGCGGATGCTGTGGATGGTGCGGATGCTGTGGATGGTGCAGATGCTACGGATGGTGCGGATGCTATGGATGATGCGGATGCTATGGTTGGTGCGGATGCTATGAATGGTGCGGATGCTATGGTTGGTGTGGATGCTATGGATGGTGCGGATGTTACGGATGATGCAGATGTTACGGATGATGCAGATGTTACGGATGGTGCGGATGTTACAGGATGCTCCGGATGTTACAGGATGATGGAGATGGTGCAGATGCTAGGGATGGTGCAGATGCGACAGATGGTGCAGACGCAATGGATGGTGCAGAGGTGACGGATGATGCGGATTTGACGGATGGTGCAGATGGGGACGGTTGGAGGTGGAGCCCTGGGGTTGGGTTTTGCAGCTATGGATCAATGGGATCACGGATATATCCTATGCACCTGTATCCCCATAAATATCTGTACCCCTTTTATACCTATGTACTGGAGAGACCCCCGGCCGGCCCATAGAGTTGGGGTTTGCTCCGCAGTACTTTAAGACGAGATAGCTGCACCTTGAGGTGGATGGGGGTGCAGATTTTCTTACTCCAACACCAATCAATAAGGACAACTCAATGGTTTGGCAAAGGGAAGTCCGTTTAATGACAAGTACAAAAAACGGGTAAACATGGAAATTGAAAGTGGTGCGACAGCCCGTCTCGCTTCAACTCCCTCGAACTTCATACAAAACATAACTTTTATACTCAAAACGTGTCATAATCTGACCTGTAACACTCAAAAGTTAACATGCAATTCTATTGGTTAGGAAAAGGTAACTTTAATATAGGTGCTATATCTGTATATGGTAACAGAGTGAGGGGATTGGGTAAACACTGTCAGGTGGGCATCTAAGCCCTTCCTTCAAAAATGACTACTGTAGATGTCACTAAAAGTATGACGTCTCATTGTTTCTACTAACTATAGGAACCTAGATTATTGGTCCATTGTGATTGGGTTGGCATCAACCCCATGCATAAATCTCCACTTTGCTTAACAGCACGCAGATCGGTCAACCAGGTGCAGGGAGTCCCCCAATTCACCCTGCCTTCCTTCAATCAATCATCACTTTATGGGCTATTTGTCAATTAGTTCACTGTGGTTGGCCTCGAAACTGCATCTTTTTGTCTCTGAAAAGTTCTGATATCTCTGTCTGGGCCGATGCCAAGCGTAGGTGTGAAACTGCCTTGTCTCGCTCGACTGGTCACGTGCTAGCACACCATGGATTTGCCTAGTTTCTCTCAATTCGTGCATTTGATTTTCGTTTTACTGCCACCTGCATTCACCTTCTTATCTCGATTCTTTCGAGGCAGGATATTCTGTTCTTAGCTTTAATTAAAAGTAGCTACGGTTCATAGCTTCTATTGATATGACCTTGGCTTCTCTGGCACACTCTGGCATTCGTGCCTCTGCCGAGTTTCGATTCAGCCTTTTTCCTCGTGCCTACTAGAATTTGAAACTTCTTGCGTTCGGCCTATAATAACTTGGGTTGGTTCTGCTTTTCATGAAGAAGTGGACTCGCACTCATACAATGTGCTTTGTTTTGAGGTAGATTGTGTATAGTGGCGCTTGCCGCTCTATTCTTCTACTTAGCATAGCAAGCTGCACCGTTTTCTTTAGCTTTCTTGCAGTTACAAGCGTATGTACAGGTGCTAGCTGGTTGAATATCTTCATCCTGCTTACAACTTTAAGCTCCTTTGTCTTTCATCAACATTCTCTTCTTATAGTTTTGCGATGTCTTTATTATTCTGGACGTCAGCTCTTCTATGGGTGCGTTAGTCCAGGCCCTCATGACATCACCATTCATCTTCCATTAGGGACTTTTTGGTTTCTTCCTGTACAGCACTTGAACAATCTTCATTTCGTTTGATTTGCTGGTAGGGTTTTCTCAGTGGATACCTTACTGCCCATGGTTGTCCGGTTATTTGTACTTCAATAGGTGGTGTTCTTCTAATAGGTACTGGGCAGAGCCCCACTGGGGCTTTCTGCTGGTTTATTTGCTCATCATACGTCACATATCTCGGTGTGAACGTTCCTGGTACTACAAAATGGGCGACAGAAGTGCAGGCTATTGTCACAATGCCTACCCCCGGGGACCCAGACCAAGTCCAGCAACCCCGGAAGCAAGAATCAAGTTATCCCAAGCAAGCCCAACAACCCCTGCTAGGGGCTATTTGGGTGCAGTCCTGGCGCCTATGGCACCAGGCTCATATGGAGAGTCAGTCCTGGCACCGTAGGCGCCAAGCTCATAGATTAAAACTTACCTGATGCAGACCATGCTGCAAGAGTTCCAAGCCAAAAGAGGCTTGGAAGGGACTACTTTACCTAGGGACTATTATTTTACTCGGGTGGGGCTGGGGAGGAATACTTACCTGGGACTACTTTGGAGGCTATTTAAACCACACCCGAAGAGCAGCACACGCTTCGCGTTATTCTGCATCCAGCAGCGTAACGCTCACCGTGCCTGCAAGTCTGCATCCAGCCTTCTGCCACCCCGCCTCGAGTTTGGAGATCCTAGAAAAAGGGAGAAATAAGGAGAAAAGGTTAGAACAAGAGCAATACCTTTGATCCTTTACCTGAATTCCCGAACCATCGCGCCTTCGAGCTGGAAGAAAGAAGTTATTTTATGCGCGTCTCCTCGCCTGCTGCAGTGCTGCGCTCAACTCACCGGCCTTCGCAGCATCTTCACATTCCACCGCATCCTCCTGCATGTTCCCGCCACACTCCAGCACCTAAGGAGAAGACAAGAACTGCGTGGTGAGCCAAGAGAATACACAGAGGAATATTAGTTACCCCCCATAGACGTACCTGATTTTACCACCAGGGGTACTATTCCTCTTCACAGGTCACGCAGCTTCCACTGCATCTTTGCCGAACCCCGGCCCATAAGGGGAAACAAAAGGACAGCAAAGGAAAGGGACTAACAAGGGGAACCCTCCTCACCACAATAGACTTATCTGATTTTACCGCCGGAGGTATTATTCCCCGAGACTTCATACTTTCTCTCAGCACCTGAATAAGGGAGAAAGCAACAGGTTACATATTGACATTATTTTATCGAACTGTGTTGGATAATGCAAATCCTTACCAGAATATTACCGGTTGCCACGAGGAACTCTTCACTAGGGTTAAGCTGCAACCTGCAAGGAATCGGACAAGAGTGAAAGTCAGGCATTTGAACTCTTACGAACTACATATTTACGGCATCTTGCGGGGAATCTCGGAGTCAATATTGTTCTGGAACTCACCAATTCCTTCGAGCCAGTAAAGCAACTGGTTATCTACACGCCCCTGCGCTCAATGCAGGATGGAGAGCTCATTTTTTCAAACCATCAGGTGAGACTATACGAGGGGACATCAAAGGTGATCAGTGGGGAGAACGGCGGGGGTGGGGGGATTTACGCTCAACTCCATGGGTGGTTAATTCCCTTTCTCCATTTGCAGAAGAATATTCCTATGGGCCAAGCAAAACGAAGTTAGGTGGGCCAGTCCAGTCTGTCATCTCAGCCCTACGTGTCACATTGGTGGAGACCGCAGCTGTCCAGTTCGACGCCTCTGTGAGAGCCAGGTGAGCGTAACAGAACGCGAAGCCTACCTACAAATTCCCACCCGGGCGTTATGGATACCTCAGAAACTGACCAATTGGCCCAATTAGTAGGGGAACTGAGGGCTGAAGTGCATTCCGCCCACCAAGAAACCAATGCTCTTAGGAGAGAACTGATTTTGTCAAAGGAGCGAACTGATGACCTTGCTAGGCAACTATTGCAAAGTCAGGCTGGACAAGCACCCCTACCTGGTTCCGGGGGAAATCCAGCTCCTGTGTGATCAAGTAACCCTGTGCAAATAAACCTACCAGGAAATATTCCATTAGCTCCATCCCAACGCTTTGCCGGAGATCCCAAAAGGTTTGCCGTGTTTATGAACCAATGCCGCTTGCACTTTTTATGCAGACCTGGAGCCTTCCCAAACGATCAAGCCAAGGTAGCCTTTGTATTGTCATATCTCAGCGGCAGTGCAGCTGATTGGTCAATTCCACTTGTTACTGAGGATGACCCAATTCTTTGGGATTTTCAGGGCTTTCAAACGAGCATGGAAAGACTATTTGCCCGGCACTCCCAAGGACAGGCCCTGGATAACAAACTTTTGTCCCTACGACAGGGTAACCAGGACCTTCTATCCTACATCGCGACCTTCAATAGGTTGATAGTGGAAACTGGATGGCCTGAGGTAAAACGAATCACGTTATTTCATCGAGGGCTTTGAGGAGAACTCAAGGATGTCTTGGCTCAAGTCGTGAACCCACCTCAAGACTGCGCTGAATATATAGACTTAGTGGTCCAGTTAGATCACAGACTTCAGAACAGAAAGGCTGATCGAGCCAAGTTTGAGAATTGGGTGTTGGTCAAAACCCACGCTAACCCCAAAGGAGCAGATGCTTCAGAACCCATGCAAATTGGAGGGGTTAAAGGACCCTTAACCCAGAAGGAAAGAGAAAGAAGACGGCAAAAGCAATTGTGTCTATATTGTGGAACTTCTGGGCAATTTCTACGGCCTGTAAAACCACCCAAGAAGGTGGTAGGAGCTGCTGATAAAAGCCATATGGAGTCAGACTCGGGAAACGACCACGCCCGACAAGCGTAGAGGTCCGCTTGCCGAGCTTGAAGAAGGATACTCAGACCTCGCATTTCATCATACCAATGGTCCTCGTAGATCCAGGGCAGCCATCGCGTATGCACGCAGTAAGGGCATACATTGATAGCGGGGCCATAGGAAACTATGTGGACTATGAATTGGCTTCCAGGATGAATCTACCTCTCTGCCGAAAAACCACCTCAGATGTCATCACCACAGTCGATGGGACTGAAATTGCCTCTGGGCCTGTAACTCATTCCACCTCAGAGATGACACTATTGGGTCAGGATGGGCATCGAGAGACTATTGTGTTCGATCTAATGAAAGTCCCACAGTTCCAAATAATACTGGGGATACCTCGGTTGGAAACACATAATCCTTGTATTGATTGGCGAGAGAAGAGAATAACCTTCCCGGATAGTGCACAAACCTGTTACCCAAAGAAAAATCTGAACGCAGGCCTGGCCACAGTAACCACAGCAGTCATGCAACTACCTCCTGAATACCAAGAATTCCAGGATGTCTTCCAAAAAGAACAGGCAAACACCTTACATCCTCACAGATCGTACGATTGTCAAATCGATCTCATACCCGCTGCACAACCCCCTTGTAGCAGGATCTATGCCCTTACGGAACCAGAGAACCTTCACCTACGACAATACTTAGACCAGTACCTTGCCAATGGCTTCATTCGCCCATCCAAGTCCCCTGCATCTTCAGCTTTGTTCTTCGTGCCCAAAAAGGAAGGTGACCTCAGAACATGCATAGACTACCACGCATTGAACCAGATAACTGTTAAGAACTGATATCCATTGCCTCTGATCCCTGAACTACTAGACCAAGTGAAGGACGCTTGCATATACACTAAATTAGATCTCCGGGGGGCATACCATCTGGTACGTGTAAAAGAGGGCGATGAATGGAAGACTGCTTTCCGCACTAAGTATGGGTTATTTGAATACCAGGTGATGCCTTTCGGGTTGTGCAATGCACCAGCAGCCTTCCAATACTTCATGAACGATGTCCTTCGTGAACTCATTGACGTTTGTGTTGTCGTATATATCGCTGATATTCTAGTATACTCCTCTTCAGAATCTGACCATGTGAAGCACGTCCGAGCAGTCCTTGAGAAATTGCGCCAGCACAACTATATACAAAGCTGGAAAAATGCGTTTTTCATGCCACAGAAGTTGAATTCCTTGGGTTTATCCTGACCCCAAAGGGAGTCCGAATGGACTCACGAAAGGTGGGCGCAATCCTTAAGTGGCCATCAGCAAGTTCAGTTAAAGGAGTACAAAGCATGCTCGGCTTTGCCAATTTCTACCGCAGATTCATCCCAGATTTTTGACATGTTGTACATCCCATCACAGCACTCTTGCGAAAAAATAAACGCTTATGTGGACTGAAGAAGCTGAAAATGCCTTTCAAGAGCTAAAAGCGAAATTCACGTCTGCACCTTTATTAAAGCACTCGCGCCCTGAACTTCCATACATAGTGGAAACTGATGCATCCAGTCTAGCCATGGGAGCTGTCCTATCTCAAAAGGACCCTGAAACTGGCCGGCTTCACCCAGTAGCATTTTGGTCCAGAAAGTTCTCGGCACCCGAGTTAAACTATGCTTTTACCGACAAGGCGTTATTAGCCATTAAATCCGCCTTCAAGGCTTGACAGCACTATCTTCTCGATACCAGGCATACCATTACTGTGATCACCGATCACCAGAACTTACAGTATTTAAAGACAGCCAAGGCCCAATCGTCACGTCAACTCCGATGGGCATTGTTCTTTGCCGAGTTCGATTTCGTGATAACCTATCGACCAGGTTGTAAGAATGGTAAGGCAGACGCCTTATCCCGAATAGGGATGGGAGAGGCAGAAGTGAACCCAGAACCAGTACCTATAATTTCCGAACAAAGGATTCTTGGCATGACTACTCTACAGACACTAGAGGACATTCAGGTAATGATCCAGCAACTCTTTGATCCTACTGCCCTGCAGGACTGGGTAAAGAAAGGCCCGGACTAGTCTGTCACCAATGATCTGCCTTATTACCAAGGGCGGCTATTTCTGCCACACAAGGAACTACAAGAGCTAGTCATTTCCCGTTATCATGATGCCCTAATGGAGGGGCACCCAGGTATTGCAAAAACCAAAGCTAAAATTAAAAGACAATTCTGGTGGCCCACCTGGCGAAAGGATATTAAATCATTTGTGATGTCTTGTGGCATTTGCGCCCAAAACAAAAGTCAAAAGAAAAAACCAGCTGGACTCTTACAACCTTTAGACATTCCGCCTACACCATGGCACACCTTATCGTTAGACTTTATTACTGATCTACCCCCATGCAATGGATTTAACACCATTCTAGTTATTGTGGATCTTTTTTCCAAGATGGCCCACTTTATTCCTTTAAAGGGATTACCTTCAGCTTCAATCCTGGCCAAGGAGTTCCTCGAAAACATTGTTTGCATACACAGATTTCCGTCCGTATTGATCTCTGACAGGGGCAGTCAATTAATTTTAAATTTTTGGAAAAAATGCTGTCAATTGGCGCAAATCGATGTGAGGTTATCGACCAGTCACCACCCCCAGACCGATGGTCAAACGGAGAGGACCAACCAGACTCTCGAACAATAGCTGCGTTGTATGTTACATCAGACTGAGAGTAATTGGAAAGACATTCTTTGGATCGCCGAATATGCATACAATAATTCAGTACACTCTGGAACTGGACAAAGCCCCTTTTATACCTTATATGGGCACCATCCTCGAACCTCAGACCTTGACTCACCCCAACACTTAGAAATGCCCGCAGTGGACCATCTGCACGCTACGATTACACAAGCCTTTAAGGAAGCAACTACACATTTAAAACAGGCGAAAGAAAAATACAAGAAAGATGCTGATCGGCATAGAAGTGATACTCCACAATACCAGATAGGGGATCAAGTATGGTTAGCCACAAAACATATACCTCTAAAGGGAACACGGACCTTTAACCCCAGATATTTGGGACCTTACTCTATTAAGGCCATTATCAACCCAGTGGCTGTCAAGTTGGACTTACCTGCTAATATGCGAATTCACCCCGTCTTTCATGTGTCACTTTTGAAGCCAGTGCAACCAGGTACAAGACTAACCAAGCCACCAGATCCCATCTTTGTAGACGGAGAACCCGACTTTGAAGTTAAGAACATCCTGGACTCCAAGCTGATAAAGTCAAAACTTTTTTATTTAATCGACTGGAAAGGTTACGGACCACAGGAAAGGTCATGGGAACCTAGTGACCATGTTCATGCACCCCGATTGGTGAAAAAATTCCACTGGAATTTCCCAGACAAACCGAAACCACAGGGAAGAACGACTTTAGGAGGGGCCTTGGGGATGGAGTGCTGTCACGATGCCTACCCCCGGGGACCCAGACCAAGTCCAGCAACCCCGGAAGCAGGCATCAAGTTATCCCAAGCAAGCCCAACAACCCCTGCTAGGGGCTATTTGGGTGCAGTCCTGGTGCCTATGGCGCCAGGCTCATATGGAGAGTCAGTCGGCGCCAGGCTCATAGATTAAAACTTACCTGATGGAGACCATGCTGCAAACTTACCTGATGCAGACCATTCTGCAAGAACTCAAAGCCAAAAGAGGCTTGGAAGGGACTACTTTACCTAGGGACTATTATTTTACTTAGGTGGGGCTGGGGAGGAATACTTACCTGGGACTACTTTGGATGTTATTTAAACCACACCCGAAGAGCAGCACACGCTTCGCGTTATTCTGCATCCAGCAGCGTAACGCTCACTGTGCCTGCAAGTCTGCATCCAGCCTTCTGCCACGCCCGCCTTGAGTTTGGAGCTCCTAGAAAAAGGGAGAAAGAAGGAGAAAAGGTTAGAACAAGACAGACAATAGCTTTGATCCTTACCTGAATTCCCGATCCATCGCGCCTTCGAGCTGGAAGAAAGAAGTTATTTTATGTGCGTCGCCTCGCCTGCTCCAGCGCCGCGCTCAACTCACCGGCCTTCGCGGCATCTTCACATTCCACCGCATCCTCCTGCATGTTCCCGCCGCACTCCGGCACCTAAGGAGAAGACAAGAACAGCAAGGTGAGCCAAGGGAATACACAGAGGAATATTAGTTACCCCCCATAGACGTACCTGATTTTACCACCAGGGGTACTATTCCTCTTCACAGGTCGGCGCAGCTTCCACTGCATCTTCGCTGAACCCGGCCCCTAAGGGGAAACAAAAGGACAGCAAGGTGAAACAAAGGGACTAACAAGGGGAACCCTCCTCACCACAATAGACTTACCTGATTTTACCGCCAGAGGTATTATTCCCCGAGACTTCATACTTTCTCCCAGCGCCTGAATAAGGGAGAAAACAACAGGTTACATATTGACATTATTTTATCGAACTGTGTTGGATAATACAAATCCTTATCAGAATATTACCGGTTGCCACGAGGAACTCTTCACTAGGGTCAAGCTGCAACCTGCAAGGAATCGGACAAGAGTGAAAGTCAGGCATTTGAACTCTTACGAACTACATACTTACGGCGTCTTGCTGGGAATCTCGGAGTCAATATTGTTCTGGAACTCACCAATTCCTTCGAGCCAGTGAAGCAACTGGTTATCTGGTTATCGCGCCCCTGCACTCAATGCAGGATGGAGAGCTCATCTTTTCAAACTATCAGGTGAGACTATAAGAGGGGACATCAAAGGTGATCAGTGGGGAGAACAGCGGGGGTGGGGGGATTTACGCTCAACTCCACGGGTGGTTAATTCCCTTTCTCCATTTGCAGAATAATATTCCTACGGGCCAAGCAACCGAAGTTAGGTGGGCCAGTCCAGTTCAGTCTGTCATCTCGGCCCTACGCGTCACATTGGTGGAGACCACAGCTGTCCTGTTCAGATCGACGCCTCTGTGGGAGCTAGGTGAGCGTAACAGCTATATTTGGGACCTCCTCTGCACCTACATCCACCCTGCCGCTATATATTTGTATGTCACTTTGTAAGTCTCCACTGTCACGTGCATGGTCTCAGGCGCTTATACTGTTGACCACCATATCTCACCACCACACTTACTCTCTTCTATATACCATCATTCGCCTAGCTGTTCACACACAAACACGACCCACGACCACCTCATCACCCTAATAAAATACAGCTAGCTGAAGCACATTCTGGCTAGCATAGGCGTGCCTCAGGCCTAACGCAGCCATAACCCAGTCTGGGCGTCCACCCACCAGACTGAACACATCCAACTGACTTCCTCAGCACCACACCTATCGCTAAGAAGCAGCTAATATCCAACAACTACATCAGCTGCACACATATCCGGTGCACCCATGCACCATACAACACACTGGCCCTCATTACAAGTCAGGTGGTGGACGATGGTGCTATTAGCACCATGGTCCATGCCGGATTCCACCATGGTGGATGGCGGAATTACCGCCCCATTTCAAGGTGAGTGGGGCGGTAATTCCCCATTCACCATTTGCCCTTCTCCATTCCCATTTTTGCCCCATAGGGCATAATGGGGATGGGGAAGGTGCTAATTACGGCACCGTAAATTACGGTGCCGTAATTAGCACCAAGGTCGCTTAGCGCCTTGGACTTTAACGCCTGCAAAAAGCAGGCGTTAAAGTGTGAATCAGGCATTAAGGGTTAACGGTGCCGACGGCGCCGTTAAACCCTTAACGCCTGACTTGTAATGAGGGCCACTCTCTCTCTCTACTGACCTGAACTACGGTTCCTGAGGGCGTACAACCTACCAGCGCTTTGAAGTCATACCAATGATACATAAGGCGCTATATAAATGCCAAGTAACATAACATAACATAATTTGTACCCCAACGTCGTCCTTTTCGTAAGCACAGCTGTCATCACTGTACCATTCGTATGCGAGAATAAAAACAATTCCTCCACATAGTTGGGGATTGCTAAAACTGGGGCTGTGCAGATTGCCTTTTTCAACTCATCAAACCCTTCTTCCATTTCCTCAGTCCAGATCATTCTGTCCCCATTCACTTGTGCTTGCTTTAAAGCTTGCAATAAGGGCGTTATGTATGCATTGTAATCAAAGACCCAAGCTCTGACATAATTACACAATCCCAAAAACTTCTGCATGTGCTTTATCGTGTGTGGCTTTGCTATTTTCAAAATATTCTCAGCCTTTTCTGGAGTAATCTTCTTTCCGTCATGTGAGATTAACTGCCCTATATACAGCACTTCCTCCTGACAGTACTGTAATTTCCCCTTGTCTACTTTATATCCTTTTTCTGCAAGGATAATCATTTATTGAATTTAATCATGTCTGCACACTTCCTCTGTGGGGCTACAGACCAATCTGTCATCTGTGTAGTGCAATACAACACTTTCTAAGTCAATATTGCTCAAGTCCATCTGCAGGACTCTATTGAAAATCGATGGAGACTCACAGTACCCCTGAGGCAAGCGAGTACTTTTCAGTTTAGTCTGTCTAAACGTAAAGGACATTAAATCCTGTGAATCTTTCTGCAGTGGGATTGAGAAAAATGCATTTTTCAAGTCAATCACAGTGAAATACTGTGCCTCAACAGGGATATTACATAAGATTGTGGCATGATTTCGGAACTAGAGGGAACTCAGCCTCTACAATCTGGTTAATCAGTCTTCAATCTTGAATTAGACGCCATGACCCTCCTTTTGATTTCTTAATCGATAAACTGCGGTATTACACAGTGACTCTGACGTTACTAAATTACCTTGTTCCATCATGGCAGATATCGTCTTAAAAATACCTTTGTCTGCCTCTCGAGACATAGGATACTGTCGTACTCAAGGTAAAATTGCTCCTGCTCTCAATGTAATCTTTACTTCTCTAACCCCCTTCAATAGGCCGCGTCATACGGGCCTGTGGTCCATAATGAACTTGGCACTTTCGCCATGTCTTCATCAAAATACTCATACTATCATCATTTTCTGAGGGACCTCTCGTCTGATGGCTTTTACCCAATAAGTAATATCAGGTTCTAGCTCAAATAATACTTTGTCATTGGCCGGGTGATCACCAAACATATCCTCATCAGTGACATCAGTTAATCTGTAACCTTCTCCTATGGCAATTGCTGCTCACCATCTTCTGCCGTAATAATCAACTCCATTGAGCATAGCTAGTTCTCCTCGTACTATAGCCGCTTCAATATCTAAAGAAAAGACTCATCCTTTCTCTTCATCCATAAGTATCATTGGCCTGAATAATAACATTTCATCAAGAATCCTCACAGTTTTCCCCACTAATCCTGCCAACTAAGTTAACAAAATGCACACCCCATAGAGAAAAACCTCTGGTTCTAGTGGTATGGCTCGCATGGCCATTCGTCCTGTAAATGCCTTAATGATTTCACATACATTTAAATACTGCATTCCTGGTGTCAAACACACTATGCCCTCATCGATAAATTAAATTGTCATATTCAGCTTAGTCATTAAATCTCTACCTAAAATATTGACAGGTGACTGCTTTGAATATAATAACGGTGCAGACATGTCACACTCTCCTATAGAGATTGGCATGTTTTCAGTAAACAGAACTCTACTTGTTCTACTTCTAGCTCCTCTGAAACCTTGAGTATTCATGGCATTTCAGACATAGAACATTTCCCCTCTCATATACATGAGCATGTTGCCCCTGTGTCTACTAAAAACGAAAAAGATTTTCCCCCTATATTGACGTCAACCCTGGATTCCTCTTGAGGATTAGGCGTCAAAGAAAGTACTGAACACATCAAGTCTCCCAGTGAGTTGTCCTATTGTGGATACAGTCTCATCCCTGTACCTGAGGAGGGGTTCCCTTCATTGACAGTGACACCCCCTATGCTAGGAGTCAATAACTGTCCTGTATATGTGCTCTTCTGCATCTGCATGGGTGACTGTTGCAACTGCCCTTGTGGAGGATTAACTGCTGTCTGCTGTGTTTGAAAGCCTTGTTGCACTTTCTGCGCTGGTGGTGCTGCGCTGTCTGATCCTGAACAAACCCATCTCCATTCTGCTGCGAATATGCAGGCAGGTTTGAAGTCCCCCCTCTTGAGAACTGCCCATTTTGCACGTATCCCTGACTTCTACACATGGGAGCAAGGTGCGCTGACATATCACATGTCCAACATATAGGAGGAAGTCTTCTAACTTGCCCATCCTGAATGTTTTGATCATTATTCTGCACATTTTGAAACCCACCTTGATTATTCAGGAAGCCTCTGCCTCGAAAGCCTCCCCTTCCTCTTGGATAAATCCGTTATTTCCCTGGTCGAACTGCCTTTGGTTATTCATTTTGCAGAATATTTGCTACTTGTTGTGAACTTGGTTCATCACCACTAGTCAACATTGCCCCTTCAATGGCACACTTAGATAACTTTTTCTGTACTCATTTTGCTCCTTCACCCTTTCTAGCATCGTCTTTATTTCGTTTTCTGTCTTGCCGAAGCCTACAATAATGCGTAATGGTCAGCTGTATTTCCGACCGTGGTTTTGCCTCCATGCCCACTAACTTCTTGAGCTGTTTCTGTACTGCTTCTGGCAGCCCTTGGCACAGTATATGATAAAACACAGGGATAGATTTCCGCCAAGCTTCTCGTGTCTCCAAGGCCCATGCCTCTTGGAAATTTTGAATGTAAACTTGGGGATCGTCCCCTTCCTGCATCTTTTTTGTCATTATAGCTCCCATATCGGACATGTCTGGATATAATACTCTAAGCACTTTCCAGACTGCCGCCCTACAGTTATTGAACGGTGCTCCATCATGAGCAGTGTTAACTGTAGTAACACCAGAACACCCTGCTATCATCCAAACATCATCAGCTCTTTCTCCAAGTATGGCAATCAGAAGACCCTTAATGTGCCCTATAGCTAACGTGTTTCCTGCAGTCATTTTCTCTAACTCATGTATCCACTTCCCAGCACCAGAAGTTAAATTCAGGAGTTTGCACCTCAAATTATCCTTGTTCATTTGTGGCCATGGTATATACTGCAGCCTGGCCCCACCCTTTTCTAGTAAAGGAAACTGACAAATCCCAAACTCGCATTCGTCCCCTTCAGTTAATCTTTCCAAACCACGGACAGTGGTTCTGCATTGCCTTATTCCTGCCAACAATCGTAATCTGCTCACATATGGTGGCAAATCCCCTCTTACACCATGGGAACGCCCTCTAGGTCGACCCAGCCGCATCAAGGACTTTGTTGCCTGAGAAATAGGGAGGCCTGGATCCGACCATCTAACTTCCTTATCCATAGAAAAACATCCTTCAGACCTACCTGTGTTACCTTCCTTTCCCCTACGGATGACTTCCGCATCTTCATCTGACATCTCCTGTCCCCAACTCATGTAACATCTTTCCTCTTCGTCTCTATCCAGAGTCAGGGTGTCTAAAGACAGCTCTTTAGGCTAACAAATGACATCAGCCTCCCTCTTTATCGTACAGCTGCAAACTCTCAAGTCGGTCGTTCTTGCCCTTACCTTTTAAATCTTTCTTCGCCCTCATCTCATGATAGACTTTTTCCATTGCGTCGCCAAGACTCCTAGAGTCAAACTCGTCCTCCAGATTTACTCCAGACAGACTCGGTAGTGGCTCTTGTGTGGGGAAGAACTCTTCTAAATCTAAACATGATACAACTGGATCAGGATCGATTACTTCCTTTTCTAGGAGATCAATGTTACGTGCTTGCTGCCTTCTCTTTCATTCTACGTCATCAACAATTTCTATATGCTTCCTTGCTTCCTCTCTTGCTTTTGCCTCCTCTTTTCTTTTCAGTTCCGTTCTCTCAGTTGCCCTTCGTATCTCCTCATCTCTTCGCCTTTGTATCTGTTTCTCCCTTAATCTTTGTTCCTCTTGTTCTTCTCTTTTTCTTTCTGTCTTTTCTCATTCCGTAATTGCCCTCTGTCTGTTATCATGTTTCCTCTGCTCTTCCGCCCTTTCCATTTCTTGCTGTTGCTCATCTTGGTACCGTTATTCCTGTCTCTGTCTATCCTTTCTTTTTACCCTTTCCTCTATCAGCTGCTCTTCTTTTTTTTTTTTTTTTTTTTTTTTTATTGTTTGGTTGAAACAAATCAACCTTTCAAAAGAAGATAAAGAAGATACAGAAGATAAAAGATAAGAGCATCATAACACAATAATAAAAAATATTTTAAATTTTTTTTTTTTTTTTTTTTTTTTTAAACAATCAGATAATGTAAAACAGGACAAAATATCTATTCAACATTAAAACAGAACTCTCGAATGGGTTACGCACACAGAACAATACTGAAACATGATGTCTGGCTGCCTCTAACAATCCAGTTGTTACTTTAAATCATAGATTGATTGATAAGGCATATTCAAACTCAAAGGCCAGCAGCTAGGCCTCGATGTAACTGGACAAGAGCTGCTTCATCCGTATTTTGTGAACTTAAATTTCAGGGTTTACCAACAAAAGACTTTCCAGGAATTTGATAACAGCAATTTGGATTGGCAAATACACAGAATTCAGAATGGTTTGCCAACATTCCTCGTATTCAAGAAACCCTAGATACCGACAATGGCGTCCCAAAAGCCTGGATCTACAAGAGATTAGAGCAGGGCACTCAATGATAAGATGCTCCAATGTCTCTGGTTGAAGGCCGTTCTTACAGAAGCGGCAGACATTTTCATTCTCCGATATTATTTTGCGTCTATAAAGTATGGCTTTGGTGGGCCAGATGTTAAAACGTAAGCGCATGATTGCACCTCGAATGTTGGCCGCTGGTGATTTAACTAGATATAGAGGAAGTGTGCGCATCTTTTTTGGAGGAAACCGGAAAACATTGCCATCACAGTAGGTTCGGCAGGTTTCACCTGTCTTAATCCAATCAAACTCATACAGCTGTGTCTTTGCCTTATCAGGGTTATTAATTAAAGTGTCCAAGGAAACACTTGCATTGCTTAAAGCATAATATGCAGTAGTAGACCATGAGACAAAGAATTTTTGTTTTGTGTTAAACATGTGTTGTGAAAGTTCCGATAGTAAAGTATGATTTTTAGAAGCTATGATGCATTTTCTAAAAAGCGCACACAGACGCCAAATATGTAAAGCCTCTAATGAGATTAAACCCAACTCATACCTGATCCATGAAATTGGGACGCAAGCTGGTAAATTCAGAATCTTTTTCCAATACTGGCTTTCCCATTTGTAAAAGGCAATCTTAGACTGACAAGTGAGGGTTTCAAGACCATACAATATTGATGGAACTGCTTTTTGATTCCAGTAGACGAGAGCTGGCACAATGGAGAATTTGCCATATCTGGACATGATCAGCCTAGCTTGAGATGTGGCCGTTGTCACCTTTTTTTGAACCCCATCTAAATGTGCAACGAAGGTTCCACGCAGCTCAAATATCATGCCCAAATAGGTATATTTGGGGACAATCAGTAGGTTTGTCTGACTAATGTTCCACACAAACGATTTGTTCTTTTTGGCTGGATGATACAACATTATCTGGGACTTGTTGGTATTAATCCTTAAATCATTTTGGATGATGTAGGCATCGAAGGCTGTCAACAATTTTTGTAAACCAATTTGGGTTTTTGATAACAAAACCATGTCATCAGCGTACATTAAACTTTGGACAAGGTGATTGTTAATCTTCGGAGAGTCGGAGTTAAGGTTTTGAAATGCAAAGGCTAAGTCATGAATGAAATAGTTAAAAATGGATGACGCAAGCAGACAGCCTTGTTTCAGCCCACGAGCCGTGGGGATGGGAGAGGACAAGGTTCCATCAAGGGTGAGTCGTACACTAATGCATGTGTTAGAGTGGAGAGCCAAGATGATTTCAAACAATGTGTGCGGACAACAGTCACGTTTTAATTTGGTGAAAAGGAGAGTACGAGAAATGGAATCAAATTCTGAATGGAGGTCGATAAAAGCCAGGAATAATGACTGTTTCGACTCTTGACAACATGCCTTAATAGAATTTAGTGTAAGAAGGTTGACCTGAGTACCCATCCCTGCAATGAAACCAGTCTGAAACGGATCTCTAAGGGAGTTCTGGAGTGTCCACTTGTTAAATTCAATTAATACAAGTTTAGTAAAAATTTTGCTCTGTGAGTCTAAAAGTGCAATTGGGCGATAGTTCTGGGGTATACACCTATCGCCTTTTTTAAAAATTGGAATAATAATAGAAGATTTCCAAGAGAGTGGTATGGTGCCTGAATACAATATTTCTTGAAAAATGCGATACAGTATGCGAGCCCAAGTGTCAGGGTTTGATTTTAGGATGGCATTGGAGATGCCATCTGACCCAATGGCTCGAGAAGAACTAGCATTTTTAATGATTGAGACAGTGTCATTGATTGTGAATGCAAGATTCCAGACGACCGCTCTAGCAGAGCCAAAGGTGGCGGGATCAAAATTGGCATCAGCATACAGATCTGTGAAATATTGAATCCATTGTAATTCATTTACTGCATTTAATTGTGCATCAGCATCTCTATTGCATGCATGATTTTGTAACAAATGCCACATTTGGGCCGAGTTTTTGTTGGCAAGTGACTGTAGCATTGTTTCACTATCATGTTGGAACATCAGCGCTTTATGGCCCTTTAGCCAATTTTTGTGTTGTGTTTTTAAATTTGTAAGCGCTTTCCAGCGAGTGGGAGAAGGATAGTTTTGTATCTCGCGCTTTAGACGCCTAAACTCAGTCTTTCGCTCTTTAACTAACTGATCAAAGGTATGGGGGTGTTTAATCTGGTGTTGCCTAGGAATGGACACGGTATGCATAAACGGTGCAAGTATCTCAGTATATTGAACCCCTGCACTAGACAAATTCTTTTGAATTAGTTTTTCAAATGTGCAGAGTCGCTGATCTGTCCATTTCAGTCTAGATCTGGCTGTATTAATGCCAAGTCCAAAACTGTTAGAAGACAATTTTGAATTGAAAATTTGCAATGAAAAGGTCAGGGATAATACCTTGTGATCGCTGCCAGGATATGCAGTGATCGATAGGTCCTGACAGAGTTTAAACAATGGTAAGTCCACAAAAATATAATCAATTGTGCTTGCACTGTTATTGCGAAACCAGGTCGATTGAGGAGGCAAATCACCTTTAAAAGCCCCATTAGTCATAACAAAATTGCGTTCATTCATCAGCTGAATCCAACGTGAGCTATCTTTTGAATGCGGATTGTCAGCAATGCAATTCATGTTGAGATCTCCCAGTATAATAGTGAAATTAGTGATGTTCGCCATGTTTATGATGTCCAACAGAGAAATGAGACCACGATAAAAATCATCGTCAGAACATGCAGCAGGATTTCTGTACACATTTAGCAAAGCAAACGAGGCAGAATCCAGATCAATTTTGACTAGTTGTAAGTGAACCCCAAAGGAGCCCATGCAGTTACATGGAGTCCAACCTTTTGGAGAACAGCAACCAGCAAGCCTGAGGTGGGTCGGCCTTTGGTTCGGGTAGCAGGGAGGAGTGTAATTTCATATCCATCCCACACCGGGGGAACTAAGAACCAGGTCTCCTGAAAAGTGAAAATATGATAGACAACTGGCATGGCTTTAATAGAGTCATGTAGGTGATTATGCCCCCTAGTATTCCAACACGCAAGATTCAGACAATTGCCATTCTGGCACAATGATGGTTAATTCTGAATGAAGGGTCGAGATTCTTGCGCTAAATTAGTGTCACATCTGGCAAGTTGTTGTTTTTTATAGATGCATGGTTTAGGGTTAGGGACCCTGGTTTGGGGCATATTGACATGCGGATCATGTGCCAATAAAAAGCCCATGTCAAATAAAGCCATTCTAGCTCGCCAGATAGTGTTAGCCACAATGGTCGACGGGATCCATAATCTGATGACAGAGTTGGAAGTAGCAGAGATGAATTCAATTTGTGCTATATCCAAGGTCGTCACATCCCTTAATTCCTCAATGTCACTAAAGATGTTCAAAACGCTCCTTCTATTCAAGTTATAGACAGGATAAGATCCCTCTCGACATTTTAAAATAAAAGTACATGGCGAGAGAGTGGAGGACACCTGGGGAAGAGGAGAGCGGGATCTGCTTGATTCAAAGTGATGGGATTGGGGCAATCTAGATTGATGCATTTGCTGAGAATGCAAGTCTTTAAACCCAGGCGCTTGAGACTCAAGGTTATACTGCTCAAGATTGGAGTAGTTGCACATATCAGAGGGTGTGCAAATTAACTGAGAAGGTACTGTAGTGACAGGAGTGAGTTGTGGTTTGGGTAAAGCGGAAAACCTATCCTCAAGATATTTGTCAACAGCTTGTTTCAGCTCCATCATTGAACTCTGAATTGGTGCTGATGGTAAGGCCGAAAGCCGTCCAGCCGTTGGGGCAAAAGAAACGCTTTTTTTGGGTAGTAAGTCTATTGTAACTCGATCTGTACCCTGCTCAACCGTCTCAAGTGACTCAACCAGTTCGTCCAAAGGGAGATGAGAGGGTATCAGAGCCGGGGTGTTAACAGACACGGCAGCTGAAGTCTCCTTTGTTTGGACGGATGATGAAACACCGGAGTGCAGTCGTGTAGGGGATGAGACTGCTGAAGGTTTTGTAGGGGAGGGAGGTAAAAGTGTTTGTTTTGTCCCTATTGCCAAAGACCCACCAATAGCTTTGAAAAAGGCATTCAGGGTGTTTTTGTTGCCTCTACGGGGCAT
Source organism: Ambystoma mexicanum (assembly GCF_040938575.1). NCBI lineage: Eukaryota > Metazoa > Chordata > Amphibia > Caudata > Ambystomatidae > Ambystoma > Ambystoma mexicanum. Next base: position 104,594,740 of record NC_090938.1, on the reverse strand, counting down.
CTGTTTCTTGGTTTTTTTTACCAGGGCATGCAGGTTTTTTGGGATTTGTGGGGTCCCGGGTCTGCCACTAACGACTGCAAGGGCTGCTGCAGCAGTCGTCATTTCCAAAGAAGGTCCCTCAGAGAAGGGCAAAGGGACGGGAGGAACAGTGACAGCAGGTTGAAGTAGCACCTCAGAGGCAGGTATTAGGGCCATATTCTGTAAAGCAGGCTGAGTAGAGGGCAGAATAGTGGGAGTCATAGAACTAAGTGGGGGGTCAATGGCACAAATTATATTTTGAATATGAGGTAGGGGAGGCGGAGCGGTCACACTTTTCACTTGCAAAGCAGTGATCGCGGGCGGAGCTCCTAAGCTTGTGTACCTGTCAATGTTGGTGAAGCTACCGCAAGTAATGATTGAGGCCTCACAACTCGCCAAAGGCTCTTCTAAAGGGACAGAAGGAGGAGTACTTAAATGTTCGTGACGGCGACTCCAGTGTAAGAGTTCCTCCAGTTGTGTTCCTTGAGTTTCGATTTTGGTATTCCAAATGTCAAACATTTTGTGCATTCCCAAAATAGAGGTATTGATAGCCTGAAGGGCTAATTCAACACCAATGTTCGCGCCTGCTGCTGACATTTTGCAAGCAGGCATAACTGCGCGAGGCGTGGGGAAAGCAAAAGAGGCAATTGCTGACTCTATTGGAGTAGAATAGGAGCAATGAGAGGAATGGTTAGGTAATATCACGTCACAGTGAGTTTTCGTAGAATGCAAAGATTCACGCTGGCTAGCATATAATGAAATGCTAGTACTATCTAAGATAATGGGGGATACTGGTGAGATGGGTGAAAAGGTTTGATTGGAGTGAGTGCTGAATTTTCTCCTCACATTTCGTGCTTTCAGTGAGGCAAGGATCGTTTTGTCGGAGATGCAGCGGGTACGAAGTGGACTCGTTGGATCAACCGACAAACATGAGGGCACCCTACATGAGACCAGTTGGTGACTGATGGAAGGAGGGTTAGACCCCTCAGGCCCTTGTAATAAAGAAGGGGTAGCCCGGGAGGGAGGAAAGACAGGAGCTGCCGCCGAGCCCGTGTTGGAATTAGCAGAAGCGGAAATGGGCACGACTACTGTTCTAGGAGATAGAATGAACGCCTGGGATTTTTGTCTGAAACATCCCGGGGGGTGGGCAGCCAGGCTTAAGATGTAAGGCAGAGTCTGGCATGCTTGATTTGAGTGAATAGGGCACGAAGGACATTTAGCTGTGAGGCAACTCACGCACTAGCCTGAAAGCGTAGATATGGGGCCAAATGAAGGGAAACCACCGCTAAGAAACCAGGTCACAGTCACGGAGACGCGGTGAAGCGGTAAAGCGGAACTTAGCCGTGAACTTGCTCGTGCGCGCGCGCTGTGCGCGTGGGAACGTCTTTAATAGGAAATGGGGAGTTGAAGACACGCCTTTTCCTGGGCAGGGCTAGCAGGAGATGTCAATCACCGTGGCTGGTGTAACCAGTAATGCGGTCCGCTTAAGCGCGAGGTGAAGCACTGTGACCAAAGCAAACAAAGAAACAAACATGTATCAAAGAGCTGCTAAAAGACTACAATAGACAAACATGTATCAGGTAGTTGCTGAAGTTGGAGAACTCCGTCTAGGGTTGAAGTCCAAGTGCAAGTGCAAACACCCAAGAACAAATCACCTGACTAGGCGAAGTCCAAATCAGTCCAAATCGATCCAAATGCAAATGCACAAAGTCCACACAAAATCCACACGAGCGGTAAAGCGGAACTTAGCCGTGAACTTGCTCGTGCGCGCGCGCTGTGCGCGTGGGAACGTCTTTAATAGGAAATGGGGAGTTGAAGACACGCCTTTTCCTGGGCAGGGCTAGCAGGAGATGTCAATCACCGTGGCTGGTGTAACCAGTAATGCGGTCCGCTTGAGCGCGAGGTGAAGCACTGACTAGGCGAAGTCCAAATCAGTCCAAATCGATCCAAATGCAAATGCACAAAGTCTTTCTCTATTTCTTTTATCTTGTTCATCACGATTTTCTCTTTACCTTACGTCATCGATGCTCTTACCATCGAGTTTGAGCAAAATTAACCTCCAATCCATTAATTATGTAAAAGCGCTACCTCATCAGCCTTATCTTTTTCCCCTTTCCATCGTTTTATTCCTCATCCTATATCTAAGCATGTACTTGGTTGATCACTTCTCTCCTTATCAAGTCTCTCCTTTCCCTCGGGACCTTAGAGATTACATCTCTTTCAGTATTTTTCTCCAGGCCCCCGTCACGGCTTTGCACAGGTGACTCATATGTCGGGTTACTATACCCTGTTGCTGCCTTGAGCTCCCTCAGTGGGTACAGTCATTCATCTTTCTTACTAGCGCCACCTGCTCTGGGCGTGGCGGGTGGAGCAGAAGGCTCGTCAACCCCCTCTGTGCACACATTAAGTATCCAATCTATAGGAGGCAGCTCTACTCTCTCCTCCTGGTACATTTTCCAAAGCTCTAAGCTTTTTTCCCGTGTACGCAGCATGCAAATATGTCATCATATGGTGCAAAACCGTTTTTGATAATGATCCCCCTTGTGGCCACGGCATAACATTTTTATCTGCTGCACCTTTTACCCATTCCGCACTATACCGTCTATGCTTAGAAGCATGTTTCGGAAGCTGTTTACAGAAGTGCATACGCTCAGTATTATCCTCCATTGTGACTCGTCAGACTTTACATCAATACTCACCCGTCTCTCTTTGCAATTTTATTCAAAGAGGTACATTTTAAGAAAAATAATACAATATGAGCTTGCACCAATCGTTGCCGGCTCTAAACCCTTTACATCACGTTTATCTTATTTTTAATCTATTTTCACTGAACACTATCAATTAAATTCCAATAGATACATAATCAACTTTTACAACTCTCGTTTTTCCTTTCCACATTTCCCAATTCCTCAATTTTTCCGTCACAGTTACACAATCACATGAAACAAACAGACATATGGACATACTCGACCGGTCACATATATCAGTCTATATTTCAAGACTCAACGTCTTCACCCCTAAAAAATACTCTGGTTGAGTGTGGTCTTCCCTCTTTAAACTGTTCTTTAAAGCAGGTTTGTCTGCTACGTCACCCGTAATAGGGCTCTAGGGAATAGATCCTGCTGACGTTCTTTAAAACTCAGGAAACTGGGCGTCTCCCACTGTGACCCTCCTCGTCTCACAGGGTTCGTTGCTTGACGCTCGTCGTCTCAAGTCAACCTTCTTAAATTACTTGACACTCTTATTGTCTCGAGTAAATTATTCCCATTAAACTCAACGTTCATTGTCTCGAGTTGACCATCCCTTCCAACCCACCGTTACTCATTTGTCTCTTCCCTTACTGTCTCCCCTTATTGCCCATTCACACTTTTTGCCAACTCACTCAGTTTGTACTCACCACTTGTGTTATTTCTTTTTCAGCTCTCGACCCTCGGGATCGTCTGCCTCTTTTATTCGCCTCTTCAACCTTTCATCTGATCAGCTTCCCATAGATGCCAGGAGGGGTTTCTGACTGAAAACAGGGGACCCGTCTGCCCTAGCTTGCAAGCATTTGCATTTATTCTAATCCGCTATCTATAGGGAGCCTCACGTCCTTTCAGCCGAATGGCAGAGGGCGCCAGATATTGCTGGGAACCTGAAAGCTTACTGATCTCGATAGACTTTTAACCATCCTCTCTCTGCTACCACGTAAATGGGAGTACTTCCAGCCCTTTAAGACGAGGTGACCATCTGAGATGAATGGGGATGTAGAGATTACTCAAAATATCAATAATCAAAATGACTCAGAAAGTAGGCAAAAATATAACTGTTTTAATCTCAATTATTTAAAACAGGGAGTACAACGAACATCATCGGACATATCATAGCAAGATCTCAATGAACTTCACAAAAAAGCACTCTTTTATACTAAAATCTCGTCATAGGTGACTTACAACCTGCGTATTACTAAAGTCATCCTACGTGGCAAACTAAAAACCCTACTAACAAGTGTGATAGGGTTTGAGGGAATATCTTTGTATATGTTCCATACTAGTCTACTGGGCGTGAAAGAGCGTGATAGGTTTCTTAACATCAGGTGGCACAGCTAAGCCCTTCCCTCAAAACAGGTCACTACGAACGTCACTAAATACACAATGTTCCATTGGTCACTTAACTAGAGGGCTCTTAATCATGCGGCCCTCTATTATTGGCTGATTTCTAACCTCCGTCATCCCTCCTCCACCCATGCTAGCAGCACGCAGGCCAGACTGCCAGGTACTTGGCGAGCTGGTCATGACCATAGCTTCTCACCAATTAGAACATCATCCATCATCAATCCAGTGGTCTGCTGTCAATTAGGCCTTTTTTACTCAGTTCTCTGTTCTTGCAGAATACAGGGGAGTACAGATAAACTCATTTCTCGTTGTTAGGTGTGACCATCATGTTCGTCCAACTTCTTCCCTCCACGTGAATGAAGACCACAAAATTGAGCTAAGGCATATTAAAAAGACTATTTTCCAATGAGCCTCTGACGTCTTCTTTGTTTTTATTCACGCCTTCAGAACAGGTGGTTTATGAGATGGGTCAGACTCCTCTATAGACTCCCAACGGCAGTGACGAGGGTGAATGGCTGGCACTCAGACTCCTTTGCACTAGGGAAGGGAACAAGGCAGGACTGCCCCTATCGGCCATGATCTTTGCCATAGCGATTGAACCCCTCGCAATATCGGTGCGTGACACCGAGACCTGTAGTGGCTTCAGCTGGGTGGACAATTTGGGAGGGTAAGTTTCACTGTATGCAGACGACCTGCTAATATACCTAAAGGACCCGATTAGCTCTTGCCCTGGTAAGCGAAACAGTACCAACAAACTGTCCCTACCATATAGAACTGAAACAATTCAGATACCTTGGCATACAAATCATGAAAGACTTAAAAGATAACATATGTATAAACCTGTACCCGATCACGGCACGTTTTATAGAGGACGTCCAACACTGGGCATCCCTTCCACTCACACTACTAGGCAGAGCAGCCCTCTTCAAGATGATGGCCCTCCCGCACTTCTTATATATATATATTGCAAAATGCCCCACTGCGCAATCCAGGGCGAGAATTCCATAAAATTGATCACATCCTCCGGAAACTGCTATGGGGCGGGGGTCACCCACGAATAGCGCTTGCAACACTCCAAAGGTCGATTTGGGAAGGAGGCATTGGCCTTCCCAGATTACAAACATATTACTGGGCCAGCCAAATGGTAGTCGTGAACGACTTGTTACATGGAGACATATCACCACCACATATCAGAGCGATAGCGACAGGCGACCCTGCAAAACCCCCTCTGGAGCACCTATATCGCAAGTTGAGCTAAGAGGCTCCCCCATCCATGATATCACACATGCCACAAATCTGGGCGGAAACACACAAATACATGGGGTGGGAGAACAAACTAACACCTGTACAGCCGCTATGGAACAATAAGAATCTTCCAGAAATAAACAAACTTCCCAGTTGGCCCAACTAGTCGCTGCAGGGGATAGCAAAGATTGGGGATGTAATAAAGGAAGGAAATTGATCCCGTTCGAAGTGTTGGCATCCTGCTTCGCCCTCCCACCTACAGAGCGATACCACTACACCCAACTAAGTCATGCACTGCAAACCCACCTCCCTGCTGTGAGCAATATGCCTGAATACACCCCTATGTAATGCAACAGTCCCTGAACAAATCAAACATAAAGTCACCTTAGTGATGTATAGTGCTATCACCTCCTACGCCACAAAAGAACTGGCAACCCTGAAAGCAAAGTGGGAGCGAGATGTAGGAGTGATTCAGGCGGAAGACTGGACGGCTGCTCTGATGTACCTGCGCGAGATAGCCATCTCATCCAGACTTAGACTCATCCAATTCAAAATCCTCCATAGGATATATTACCCGAGGGTGGCACTCTTCCACTGGGACAGGGCATCAGACCCACATTGCCTGCGCTGCAAGCGTGAAGAAGGCACCTTCTTTCGTATACTATGGGAGTGTGACCGCATTCAACAATACTGGCAAGCATGTTGTGACAAATTGTCGAGGACTTTAGGCAAAACAGGTCCCAGGGAACCAAAGTTACTGTTGCTGGAGGATGAGATTGAACTGTCACGGTATGAAAAACTATTCCTGTCAACTGCCACAGCGATACTTAAGCGGAACATAGCGCTATTATGGGGATCGGAAATGACACCCAGCCTCGAACAGTGGGCCACAGATATTGGGCCTCATTACGACCCAGGCGGTAAGTTACCGCCTGGGCCGTGACTTTACCACCATGGCGTAAACTATGTTTACGCCATGGTGCTTGGCGGACTTACCGCCCCATTCTGAACTTGGCGGGGCGGTAAGTCCCCAATCCCCATTTACCCTTCCCCATTCCCATTTTTGCCCCATAGGGCATAATGGGAGTGGGGAAGGCGTTAATTACGCCACCGTAAATTACGGTGGCGTAATTAACTCCATGGTCCCTTAGCGCCATGGATTTTAACACCTGCTAAAAGCAGGTGTTAAAAGCTCCATGGCGCTAAGGGACCTCATACTCAGGCGGTAAGGGTCGGCGTTGTTTACGCTGCCGTAAACCCCTTACCGCCTGGGTCGTAATGAGGCCTATTGACATATGCGCAGCGATGGAGCACAGAGAATACACCGCAAGAGGCTGCCCCGAAAAGGCAAACAAAATCTGGCAGAAATGGGAGAAAGGCCACTAACATGCTTTTTACCTGCCCAACCAGTCCGATACTGAGGATGGATAGTAACTGTTTAAGAAAACACTGTGGCGACACACATCACTGTCGTTAATCTTTGCTTTTGTGACCCTTTTCGTGCTTTATTTATTGCATGTTTGATGTTAAATGATGGGATCGGAGAACCCTCTGGGCAGTCCCCCCAGGATGTTGTAATGTTTATTTTCAAGTGTGCGAAAAATTAATAAAATATTTGATTAAAAAAAAAAATGTCATCGTTTCTTCAGCATAAGTCTCTTCATCTTGAGCCCAATATATATCTTTGATACTTTCTTGATGCCTTATAGAATATCCGCATTCGCTTGTCCCTGCATCTCTTCTATGTATGTCAGCTCGACTCTTGCATGACGTCACCAATCTGCTCTCTCATCCATTCGTCCTTTTCCTTCTGGGTTTTCATTCAAATAGCCATCATACCGTCTTGGATGCAGGTATGGTTTTCTCAATGGGAACCTTGCCTCCAGGATTGTCTTGGGTATGGGCATTTCCCCTGGTATTGCTCGAGTTTCACACTTTGGTACCCAACATATAGGAAATATGGGTGCAGTGGTTGAGGTGTGGGTACTAAGCTCCTTCTCTACATATGCATGAGTTAAGATAAAGGGGGAGCTGAGCCCTGAAGAATGGCACAGGTAGAGATCATGGATTAGATTGAAACCTCCTTTAAACTCACCTTTTTATCTGTATTAGTATACAAGGTTTACAATGTAACTGTTATACCATAATTCATCCAAAATATGTCAATCAAGTTTATTCAAGTGCAACAATTACAAAAACTCACTTTCAAGGATCTATTTTTGGGGGAAGGTTCTAATCAAGTATGGGACTTTCCTCTTAGCTCCATAGCATGTTGTATGTGTTATATCTGTTCTGTGAGGATCTTATGGTATAGTGTTCAATGCTTCTGACACAGCTTAGAAACCAATCTCATGGAGTAGGTGGGAATCTGCTGCCTTGAGAACCCCCTCCCAGATACACATGACAGCGGTTTCTGTGCTCCCGCTGGGACGGAACCCAGATTCGGTATCATAGAGTAGGCCTTTGGTTCAGGAAATACCTTGCAGATGAGATGTAGCTAGTCTTCAAGTTCTGACCCAGTAAAGAAACGATATAAATTAGGTGGTAGTTGGAGGTTTTGACAGGGACTGCGATAGATTGTTTCAGGAGTGGGGTATTTAGCAAAGTTGAGTCCTTAGGGGAATGTGAGGGACTGTGAGGGGTCAGTAATGCGAGGCGGACAACTGCTTGTATTTTTCTCAAAATATAACATTTTAGTAAAGTAAATATTTTCAAACAAAGCCTTTCTTGCCCTATTCTACCGAGGAATTCCCTACCTATCCTAAAGGCTATGGGAACAATCTCTAGCATGGGTAAATTGGCCCTCACTCAAAACAACAAAACAAACAAATGAAATCAAATAGCAACACAAGATAATATCCAATAATAAACAATATATGAATGGCCTTCACCTGTCCTGGGTAAGATCCCTTCCCCAGGCTTTAAAGTCAACTTCAAAATGTTCAAAAGAAAAGTCTTGAACCAGTTCTTGTCAGTTCCAAATCAAAGCAACCGTTCATCAAACACAAATACAATGGTAACAACTCTTTGCTTCTGGGTGAAAAGATGCCCTTCCAACTTCCAGCAAAGAAAATAGCACAAATGGTAATTCTGGTTATAATAATACATTGCCTCTTCTTCAAGATATTTCGTCACAGTTCAAAAGAAGGTGTAATATTTCCTCAATGACAATAACACACAATTCTTTAGGACTTCTCCAGGACATTTGGTATATTTGTCAGTATGCTTCTCTTTGGGCTGCTGCTTTCCTTTCATCAACCACACTTCTACTGTTGTTACTATGAGAACAGTCCCCTTTATCCCGCAGCACACTGCTACTTCAAACAACTTCAATGTGACATCCACTGACAACTTAGTATACCACCACAGTTCAAGGACTAGTACCACCGCTTCAGACTTTTAAGTTATTAGGCAGGTATTGACAAGACACTTCAACCTCTTCAGGTAGGCAAGGCATTCTCTTTTAAATAACTTCCTAAAAACGGGTAGCCTCTTTGACTCTTCCGCCTGTCTGGCTGCTACAAGAACAGCCTTCTTCTGCCCAGAAGACTCACTTCTTTTTAGCTTCAGTAGTCTTCTGCACCACAGGTTGTGCTCTACTTCTGAGTATACTTCACAAGCCTTTGGCTCCCCTTCCCCAGCTTTACTCACACATTTTCTGCCCAATTAATTACCCAGCAGCCGTAGTGCCACACTTTCAGCTTCAGGTGACAATGCTACAATTGTAGCTTAGGCCACTTGACAGTTAACAACTTCACAGTGTAGGTGGATAGCTTGTTAACTCTTAACAAGAATGGTTTCACTATGAAAAGGGGTTGCCTCTTGGCTTGGGTAATGCTCGTTCTTCTCTTCCGTATTTTAGATTCCTCTTTAGTTCTTGGATTTATAAAGAAGGCCAATTCTGGATACAGTATAGGATTCAGTCTTTTGAGTGAAACAAAATTGGGGCACACGTGACCACTATTTAAGGTAGATTTTCAAGTTTAAAGTTCTGAATAGAATTGTATTCCTGTATAATGTTAAGGGATGCAACTCTGACTTCCTTCAGGAAACACAATTGGCCACACGTGACCTTCCTTTGATATAGATTTTATTTTTAGTTACTTGTAACTTGTAAAACGTCAATGTTCAGTATTCTGTAATGGTCTGACAAGTGTTCCTTCGACGCCTGCCCAGCTCACATCATTAAAGATTGTGCGCCAGCCATCGCCCCCTTTGTGACTGCTTTCATCAACTCCTCCTTCCAATCATCCACTGTACCCAGCTTCCTGAAAGAAGTGTGGTTCCGACCTCTACTAAAGAAAACATCTCTTGACCCGCTGATACCTGGCAACTACAGATCCATTACTACGGTCCCCTTCCTCTTAAAAATCTTGGACAAAGCAGCCTATCTGCAAGTTCAGAAATTCATTGAGGACAACCACCTTCTTGGCCTACGCAAATCCGGATTTTGTCCTCATCATGGCACTGAAACTGCGCTACTTGATCTAAAAAATCAAATAGATGACATTAGAGATGCAGGCAAACCGGTGCTCCTTTTGCTCCTAGACCTCTCCGCGGCCTTTGACTTGGTAGAACACAAAACCCTATGCAATCACCTCGCAACCACTGCTAACGTCTCTCCAAAAGCTTGCGATTGGATTAACTCGTTCCTGCAGGAGGGAGTTATGAAGGTTTTCTCAGAATCCTCCAATGCCACACCTAGTCTGATCAAATGTGGAGTCCCCCCAGGCTCCTGCATTGCTCCTACTCTATAAAACCTCTACACCAGAACTCTGTTCCGCATTCTGGACTCACTGGGCATCTCATATACCAACTATGCAGATGACACCCAGGTGCTCATACCGTTATCAGGGGACTATCGCACTGATGCGGATACCCTCAACCTCATCTACTCCACCATTCAATCCTGGATGGCAGACAATTGGCTCTGTCTAAACAGTGAAAAGACCAAACTCCTTCTGATCGGGTCCCCCTTCACACGGAGCAAACTGGACAAAGAGTATTAGGCCTTCAATATAGACAACACCTCCAACGCTGTATCACAAACCATCAAGACCTTGGGCGTATACCTAGAACCTAGCATGACCATGGACAGGCAGGTTAATGCTATAGCTTCCTCACCAGCATACCACTCCAAACTGATTAATGCTATCAGGCCATTCCTCACCAAACAGAACTGCATCACCAAAGCCAGAGCTATCATTGGCTCCAGACTTGACTATTGCAATGCCCTCTTCATGGGTACCTCTCAAAGAAACCTTTCTAAACTCCAGATTGCCCAGAACAATGCCTTAAGAGCTGCGACTGGCATTTTACGCAGAGAACACATCTCATTGGCTAGGAGAGAGGCACACTGGCTACCCATCAAAGAAAGGGTGGTCTTCAAAACCCTTGCCCTAACACATAAATGTCTTCACGGACTCGCACCCCCCTATCTCGAACAAAGGATCCACAAACAAACAGCTTCCAGACCCTCCAGGGCCGCTTATGCCAACCGCATCCTGACTCCTCACACGCGCAGAGTGCGTGCTGGGGGCTCGAGCTTCCCATCAATGGCAGCCTCTCTCTGGAACAACCTCCCAAACGAGATCAGATCAATCGAATCCCATTCTGCCTTCCGCAAGGCATTAAAAACTAGGCTCTTTGTCTAGAGGGCTCACCCATGTACAATTCCTGACACATGCTCCATCTCTGAATATTAAATATCACACCTTACATTGTATGTATAAGACTGTTTCTCTGTATCGTACCAACCAAAGCAAAGTTTTTCTGGGCCGCTTATTGTAACCCTCAAGCAAGCCTTCTTAAGTATCCTTGATAGCGCCTCTATGCCCGTGGGCTGCAGTGCGCTTTACAAATGCAAAAATAAAATTAAAATAAATTGATTAAGGACACAAGACTACTATGGTAGTCTGCAACAGATTTTACATTGTTCAACAATGGGGGTCATTACAACCCAGGCGCTAATTGCGCCAACTTTACCACCATGGTGTAAACTACGTTTACACCATGGTGGATGGCGGATTTACCGCCCCATTCCAAGGTGAGTGGGGCGGTAAATCCCCATTTCCCATTTTCCCTTCCCCATTCCCATTTTTGCCCCATAGGGCATAATGGGAGTGGGGAAGGCGCTAATTACGCCACCGTAAATTACGGTGGCGTAATTAGCATCATGGCAGGTTAGCGCCATGGATTTTAACGGCTGCTAAAAGCAGCCGTTAAAATCAGAATAGGCGTTAAGGGTTAACGACGGCGTTAACCCTTAACGCCTGGGTCGTAATGAGGCCCAATGTGTTTATCTCACGTGAGTGTTAAAGCTTTCATGACAAGCACCAGTGTTACAATTCCATTGTTAAGTGAACTTCAAGTATAGCAAACAGCTTTTGCTTGCTTTAAACATTACGTGAGTCCATTAGGAGCTGGCTACAGTTACCGGCAAGACTTGGGAAGTGTATCTAAATGCCGGACTTCACTCACCTGCTTTAGGGACACTGCTTTTGCGGGTTGCTCTGCTTCCCCGACTTCCTTGAACACTACTAGTACTTCTGTCCCACTTAGGGAACCATACCTTTCTTCAACAACGGTGTCCCTGTCTGGTCAATTAAAGTGGGAGTTTCCTTTTCTCCCCAGGCCCTCGGCGTGCTTTCTGTTCCTGCCCTTAGTCTCCAGCATGGTCACAGCTCTGCAATCACAGCAACTCGGCTCACATGGGGTAAACTCATCTTCAAGCACGTTTTCCGTTGCCCAGCCTCTGCAATTCAGGTTTTGAGGGAACAGGACCCTCTCAGAACCTGCAGGTGAAATCTGCTGTCTCCACGTTCTGGCGTCCCTTCTGTGCTCCCACTTCCTCGAGACTTGCCAGCCTTGCGCTTCTCCTCTGCTACTACTACTGCCAGCCTTCCAACTCCTGTTCCAGCTCCTTCTACTCCTGCTTTCCTGCTGGGGCCCTTTATGCCTCACAGGTTTAATGATGGTTTTCAGGTGTGGGCTATTAGCCTCAATTGCCACTCCTACAATGGTTACTGGGCTTAATTGCCTCACTACTACAGCTACATACCTCTTCAGTCATCTTCCTCGTCTCAGGACCTCTAGGATTCTGGGACATGTAGTTAGTTTCAACAAAGTTAGGTTTTTCACTTCTGAATTATTTATTTTATTTGTTGGACATTTGTATGGCACCTATACACATGTGTTTGCAGATGCCACACGACAAAGAATGGGGGGCACATATGAGGAAAACAACAGTAACGGTTGTACAAGGCCTTGTGACATTCTTACTGTGCAAGTGCAGAGACAAAGAAGTGCAGATGGGGGAACAGGGGTGGGAAATGTGGGGGAGAAGGGCTGAGATCAGGCACTTGCAAGGGTATATGCGGAAGGGTAGATATAATTGCAAGCGCAGATTTAATTCCCTTAAGGTTTTTAACAGAGAGGCTGTGAGATTTAGCTTTTTATAGAGGAAGAAGGTTTAGAGAAGACATCATGTCCTTTGCATTGTAACCTTGGGATTGAGGAAGTTATTTAGTTTGGGATACCAAAAAGGAGCTTCATTCTGGTATAGGGTGCTTTGTCTTTATAACCTTAGAGTTCACAACCTTAGATTTAATATGAGGTTGAGAGATATTAAAATGGCAATAGGCCATAACCTCTCTGGGTACATTGGAAAGAATCTTCCTGTCAAAGGAAAAATACTATGGGCCTCATTCTGAGTTGGGCGGTAAGGGTTAACCGTCACTGGTAAGGAGACCGGTGCCGTTAAACCCTTACTGCCCAATTCCGAGGCCCTTAGTGGGACCCGCAAAGGACGTGTGGTCTGATCACATGCTCTTTACGAGACCCGTTAAGGGACCTTGGAGCTAATAACGGGGCCACAATTTGCGGGCCCGTTATTAGCGCCTTCCCATTGAGCCCTATGGGGGCCCAAATGGGAATGGGGAATGGCATTTGGAATGGGGAGTTACCGGGTCCACCTAGGTTGGAATGTCCCGGTAAGTCCCCATTCCACCAGACCGGACCCGGGTTTGGAGGCAGCCATGGCGCTAATAGCGCCATGGCTGCCACCAAACCCGTAATGAGGACCTATGTCTCATCCCATGGAAACTCCTCACCACCCTGGGTCCTGTCTCCAACCAGGTGATCCTTCCTCAGTACACCGCTCCCAGGGCTGGGACCAGGAAGCGTCTGCCTTCCCCTGGCCGCCTGGAAGGAGAATTTAGGCAGGGTTTCAGTGAGGGATCCGCAGGCATCTTCGCAGGACTCTGACGTAATGAAGTAACAAGCTACTGAAGTGGCTCCTGTTGCTGCAAGTGTCTCGATTTGGGCATTCATTGGGGGCCTGGCCAGTGAAGAGGCCCCTGAATAATGTAGCAAGTCGATCGATGCCTGCATTGTCGGCAACTCTGAACAGTAGTTCATCTCAGTTATCAGACAAAGGCATCATTATTCCTCTTTTTAGGGCATTCTGCTTTGCTTTAAACTTTAGGATTTTGTCCTGAACGAAAGTCTATAGTTTATCAGCTAACTGGCCAGAGTAGGGTAACATCAAGTGTGGTTTGCAGTTGTTTAGTGATTTTGAAGCATTGAGAGGTTTTGTTTGAAGAATCTGGAACACAATGTTCATAGTGATATCATGGTGTGGCCTCAGTTTACGGCCTTTTCTCTTCAGAAGCTCGGGTCCTTATTGCAGAATTCGTTCGCAAGCCTTTCTATGGGTCTATTCATCCAAGCTCAGGGATGACCAGGGATCTCCTAGGTTCTTTTAATTTCTGTCTATATTGCATTTAAGGCCACATTATTATCTAGGCCCGTGCATTCTAAAATATATTTAGGCAACATCCAGTGCCAAGAGACATGTGGCTATGGACCGCGACTAGTGGCACTAGCGGAACACTATATCCATTGACATAAAGTGTGGTGCAATGTGGCGTAGTGGTAAAATAAGCGGAAGATTGTGAGTTGCTCTTGGATTATAGAAACATTATCAACAGAGTGATCCAATAACTACAGCAGGGCCTGTCTACTCCTATGTCCAAGCAGGAGAGCGAGATATGGATGCTTCTAACAGAAATGTAGAGCTTAATATAGTTTTTTAAATGTTCCAAGATGGAGCTCTGCTTGCACGCTGTCAGAAGGGGAGACAAAGAATGACTAGATGGGTGTACACAGCTATGGCTTGGTGCATACTCTGACGAAGCCCAGGAGTGGGTAAAACCGAATAAATAAAGATTTTTCTAATATCATCTTGGACTGGGCATTGCATTGTCAGGAGTGAGTGCCGCTGATCTTTCTCTGTGGGGTGAGCCCTGCTGTGTCTTTACATATATATATATATATATATATATATATATATATATATATATATATATATATATATATATAGTGAAAAAACGTTGTTAAAAGGGACGTTATGGTTAAGTTGCGCTACTAAAAACCTATTAAATTCAGTAAAAAAACCTTGTTAAAGGGACGTTATGGTTCAAAGTAAAACCGAAAAACCCCTGAAATTCGGCAGTTATGGTAAAATAAGCAACCATAACTCGCGCCACCGTGCACTGCTAACACTAACACCCAGGACATCAAAGATGACATCACAAATGTCATTGATGACAGCACCACCCCCAACCCCTCCACCACCACCACCTTCCCAAGGGCCTGAAGAGGGGAACAGGAGTGAGGATACAGAGGAGGAAGAAGAGGATGACGAGAATGAGGTAGAGCAAAACCCTACTACCCACCCTCGGCGTGATTCTTAGGTGTGGCGGTTGTTTACCGTTCATGGGAATGGTCCTAAGGCTCGTGCGAACCGTGTCACCTGCAATGAGTGCAAAATGGTACTCAGTCGCGGGAGGCATGGTTCGTATAGCTTTGGGACTACGACCATGAAGCGACACCTGAACTCATTCCACACTGGGGCCATTCAAAGAGCATAGTAGGTTGATTGCCTCTACTTCATCCTCCGTTTCTGATCCTGTCACCACAAGGAACACCTCTCTGGGACAGCGTCTTCCTCAAGTTGCCTCACAGGCCATTCAGAATTCTGATGACCCTTACCTTTCGAGGGTCACAGTTGTATGTATGTACTGTGACACAGTATTCTGCAGGGGGGAGCGACTTCGCAGTGCTTTTGAGGCTATCGTCTCAGAGCACGAGAAGACCTGCTCACTACCCAAATAAAACCCACTCTGCATCTTCCTCTCTCAGCTCGCTCTTTCTTATCCCTGTGGTTGGTGTCCCCCCTTCACCCTCCTTTCCCCTCCTCTCCTAGTGTGCCAAAAAAATACAAAATAACAAAAATCAAAAAAAAAATAAGGCTCTTTTCAGAGCCGCCTTTCACAGTTAAAAAACAGAAGTAAAGATAAATAACGCAGGGCCCTTTTGTATTTCTTGAAAGTCCACGGACAGTTCGCGAATATAAAAAGAATTGGGATGCTACCCTATTGTAACCATTGCATTTTTCTCTGGGAGGAAGTGGTGGCTCTGAAAAGAGCCTTTGGGAGGTGTTTGTATGTCAAAAATTATAAATACTTAACACCTACTTCGAAATGCATGCTGCTTTTCTAAAAAAGGTCACAATGCATTTTGTACATTTCTCAGAAAAATCTGATTGCCAGCATAGGTAAAATGGACACCATCTCTGCGAAAAATGTATGCACTACGAAACATAATATTTTCATTGTGAAAAGAGGACATGCCAAAATCTCTTAAGAAGGCACAAACAGCCTTATTGACATTATGCCTTGCCTTCTCCATTTGTGGACCACATGAGAAAGAACAAAGCCACATTTGTCTCTGCGCAATCCGTGAAAAAATTACTTTGGAGTTTGGAAACATCTCCATGATCTTCTGAAGTCCTTCTTTCATTGCAAATTGCAAAGAAATTCCAGACACATGTCCTAAACTGTTCCCTCCACAATGAATTACAATTATGTCTGGATGTTCCTCTATCTTCAAAGTTGCACAGAGAGGTAGCAAGTCCAGCCACTTCATTTCACGGACTCCATGCCAGTGCACCTCCACATGTGGGAATCCAAGATCTATAGATACTCCACAGCTTTCTGCATGCACCTTCAACCAATGTATCCACGAGTCTCACAAAATCCACACAATCTGTTTTTTAAAACACTCAGCCATAGCTATTTGTTCTTCTCTCAGCAAAAAGAATATCTGAGAAAACCTCTCCTAGCACAACACACTCACTAAACTTTACTGACCAATCCCTTGCTACATTCAATCTCATTTGCATGCCTACCCACCCCAAATTCCCCGGATGTAATACGCGGTGTCCTAGAACTACCGCCATGTCCGCGAACATATCGTAACATGGACAGCCCTTCTACCATTTCCACTACACTCTCTGTGCCATTCCCTCATTGGATGTAGCTAAGAAATCACATGACCATCCACCAATCAAATCCAAGACCTCTACATGTAACTGCATCATCATAGATCAGCACTGCAAATGTACGGTAAATCTCTCTGACTACAAATCTCATCCCATTTGCAAGCACGATCTACGAGAAATACTAGACAAGTCTCCAAGATTTCTACTTGCAGCTTCGTCCATATCCATATGCATGAACACAAACTACAGGTATGCATATTTTCTATACAGTACATGAACACATTTTCTAACCGACTATTACCTTGTATAATCTGTAAAATGAATCTACGATCATTTTTTCATTCTCCTAAAATGAACTGTGACTTACAAACCTTTATACCGTTTAATTTCTTCGTACACACACACACACACGCAAATAATGTTAAACTAACATTTTTGAAATAAAATATATAGACTACATATGATCAAACAAAATTACATGCACACTCTATCATCAAATCTCAAAGAATGATATTTGTACAAACACATACTTGGTTTTAATTTTTTTAGTTTATATAATTACTTACATTTATATAGGACAAGCAGGCTATGCCATTGACTCCCTCTTACGTCGAAAAGCAGGCTATCACATGGACTCACTATTACGTGGAAAAGCTTAGTTACAGGAATAGTGGTATACAGTGGTACATTATGATTTTGACAAGCCATAGTAAAGATATTTTCTTTCCTACAGTTAGTCATAAGATAGTTTTAATGGTTTTGAGGAAGGCGCTGAGCATTTCAATTAAAAAATTAAAAAAATCTATGTCTAGATTAAAAACAGTGCTATATACAAACCGAATTACTAATTTCTTTCTTTTACAATTGCAGTGAAGACCATTCTCCTGAAAATAAGCAGCCGAATTGGAATTACAAAGAACAAGTAAGAATCAAACTGCTCATTTTAGAAAAAAAGTAAGTAGATTGTTACCATAATATTTGAATTATTACTCAAACACACTCTAATGTTAATTCATGCTACTTCTGTGCCTAAAAATAGAGATTCTGCACCATTCTGACCAAACATCCTCCAGTCTTAAACAGTGATTTACTGGCAGAATGGCCCACAAATTCCTATTTTTCACCACACAAATTACCCAACTCAGCCAATAGAATTTAGATGTTGTAGATAAAACAACTGTTTTAATTGTATAGCTTTATATATACTATTTATACTTCTCCACACCACTGGCTTACTTTTTTCTGTCATCTGAACCCCAGTTTATTAACACATTAATTCAAGAATAACCATCCCTAGTAGTTGTACTTCCCAATGCACAATCACACACCATTACATACATCTTTATCATCTCACTCAAACACTCATGCGCACAACACACATGCATTGCAGAACACCCTAACCCATACCTTCTGTATTTTTTTCAACAGACCCTAAAGCATGACTACCAAAAAGCAACTCCGTAGAAAGGAACGCAGAAGTAGAGCAAATGAAAAGAAAAGTCTTCAACATAAACATCCATCTACAGCAGAATTTGTAAAAAAAAGTTGAAACACAACAGCTAATACAGTCATGTAGTGAAACAGAAGAAGTTTCTAGTACAACAACTTTGCCTCCTCTATCAAAAAGTAAAACAACCCAAAAAACAATTAACAGAAAATCAACTATCACTACAAATAAAACTTCTTCTATAAATCTTGATATAGTACAAAGTAAGCATACCAAGAAAAGTATTTTAGCCAAAATGTTCCGTCACAAAGTCCTTCAAAATCTTATAAAAACAGGAGAGAAGCCAGGTTCAACACTTCAAACCTATCGTCGGAAAGTAATCTTAGAAGCGTTGATCGACAGTGCACTTCTTCTCAAAAGAAAGTTATTTATTTTAGTGTTAAACAGAATGAAACCACTAACAAAACTAATAACTAAATTACAAAAAAGACTTCTCAATAAACGAAATGTCAACAGAAATAACTTCTTAAATATCTGTGGAGGTGAATGGAGTCACACTACAAGCACAGAACCATACTCTAATGAAGAAGCCTACAAACAAAAGCAAATAAATACAATTGCCATACATAGCAGTGGTCGAGGTTATGAAAAAGTTAATAATACCATGATGGAACAAGAAGTACTCCTTACAAAAATATGCCCTGAAAACATAGATTTACCCCTCCATTCAACTGAATCAGAACATCTAGTGTACAAATGGCCATGCACGTCAATGTGTAACATTCCCAAAAAGAATTTAAAGTCTTTACGCCAATTCCTCAATCAATATGTGAAAAGCAAAGACAAAATAAAAATGAAACTACTGCAAAATATGGATGCTTGTCCAGTACGCAAGTACACAGGACTACAAGGACATTCATTGGCCTGCATTACAGGACCTACTTGCAAAACACCCTTCCATGATATCAAAGGGATATCAACACATCATGCAAGTATAAGCAATCTAGTTTATAAACTGTATTATGCAGAAAGTCCTGCTTTAGCACTAGCCAATTTAAATAACATTCTTCTACATGGTACAGCAAAAGACCTACTAGAAGAAATCGACTATATCCAGACAAAATATTTTGGAAGTGAAACCCACTTACAAGATGAATTAGCTGTGAACCAACTTCGAAACAAATCTGCACATGGCAACCTTTCACTACACACATACAAAAAAGAAATACTAAAATTTGAAAGTACTTCAGCTGAAGTACCAAACCACGTGTGTGTATGTTGCCGCAGAACTTTTTATAAAAGTAACACAAAAACTGTAGACCTATCATACAAAATAGAAGACAATGAAGATTGTAAATGGTTTGAATTAGCTCTCTATCTTATAGCAGAAAACAAATACAAAATAACTGAATCCATAATACTTTGCAGTTACTGCACTACAAAACTTGACAACAACCAAACTCCTTCACGTGCTATCACAAATAACTTGGAATTATATCCACTACCAAAACCCCTTCAACAACTTAATTTATATGAGAGCATCACAATTCAAACATTGCACCCATTTCAAGCAATAATACGCCTTCAACCAAAAACTGCAAAATTACCTCCCTCTGAATTAGTAAAAGGTATTCGTGGAAAAGTAGTGTATTTACCATTAGATCTAAAAGAAAATGTGCACACTCTAGAAGTGCAACGTCCAATGCAGCAATCTTTAATTATCTTGGTAAATGGAGTACCTACAAAAGACAAAAAAATTTGGCAACAACTGGTAGATTTACATAAAGTTAGAGAAGCCCTACAATATCTTAAAGAGAATAATGCATATTACAAATAAATTAATATTGAAGAAAACTTGAAAGATACAACTGAAATAATTCAAGAGACACAAGAAGCTGGTCAATTTAAGCTCCTAGATCCTGCAACAATATCAAACACTTTAGACCATTATACAATTCATCCATTGCTCTCTAATGACACCATATAAGATGCACTGGAAACGTACCAAATGCGTCAAACAAAAGGATCACCAATCAGCATATGGGAAAAAAGTATAGAAGCACGTGATTTTCCTCTACTCTTTCCTACTGGCAAAGGAGGAAGATACGATGATAGACCTATTCAAATATCAGCATCAGAATATCGCTCATTACGAATGTATTCTGAAGATCCCAGATTTCGACAAAATGTGGAATACATATTCCACCAACTCTTTGAAAGTGAACTAGCAACTTTATGTTACAGAGTTGCACACATATTAAAATCAGGATCACACTTTCAAAATATGACAGCTATACAATTATTACAAAACGTTCAACAGAAAGATGAGGTTTTACAAGCAAATCTTACAAATCTATTAGCAAATATGCGTGGTACTAAAGAGTACTGGTTTCGACGTCATGGAGATGTACGTTGTATGATCAGAAACGTTGGCCCACCCACTTAGTTTTTTACATTAAATTGTGCAGAATATGCATGGGAAAATTTACATGCTTTCCTACGCATATCAAACGAAAACAAAACAAACAATGATATACTAACACCTGGAGAACTTTGTTCACAGGATCCTGTTAATGTTTCAAGATATTTTCACCATCGCTTCATTGCTATGCTACATTTTATTTGTAACAAAACTGTTCCTCCCCTTGAAGAAGTGCAACACTTCTTTTGGAGAAAAGAATACCAAGCCAGAGGAGGACCACATGTCTACATGCTTTTATGGATTAAAGATGCTCCTAAATTTGGTCAAGACAGTGATGCCACTGTTTTACATTTCATTGAGAAATATGTCACTTGTGAAATTCCATGAGAATCCGCAAATAGTGATCTTCATGCAAAAATTGCACAATTCCAAAGACACAAATGTGGCAAATAATGTTGTCGCAAATACAAAAAGAAATGGAAATACTACACCAAATGCTGATTTGGTTTCCATAGACCAGTTACAAATAAAGGTCAAGTGAACAACCTCATGTCTTCAGTTAACATAGTGTTAAAGGTAAGTCACCTAAAAATACATATTGCATAAAAAGAAAAGAAGAAGAAAAATATATCAATGATTACAATGCAATCATTTCCCACTTATGGAATGCAAACATAGACGTGCAGTACATTGCAAACAATTCTACTGCAGTTGCACGATATGTCACAGCATACTTAACCAAATCAGAAAAGACAGAGCTCCAAGACCTCTGGAATGACCTGTCATTAGATAAAACAGTGTCTCAGAAATTATACAGCTTGGGCATAAAAATGCTGTCCCATAGAGAATGTGGATCCTATGAAGCAGCTGATTGATTTACTGGTACTGCATTGTATGGTAAATCTGCAAATATAGTATGACAAAGTCTTGGTCCAGCTAAATCTAGAAAAAGAGTTCTAAAATCATACGAAGATGTAGAAACAATAGCCAAACAAGATCCCAACAGCCAAGACATTTTAAAAAACAATTTATCGGACCCATACTACCCAAACAGGAGTACCACTTTGGAAACCATGAGCCTATAACACATAGCCCAAAACTACACATACAAAAAGATGAACAAAACCGTAAATACAAAGTGACAAACTGTGAAGGCAGCTTAGTAAAACTCACCAAACCAAATTTAATTAATCATATCAAATTGTCATTAAAGACTCCTCAACATAAAGAAGTATATTACATGTCCCTGCTACAACTCTTTAAACCATGGAGAAAAGAAGAAGAAATACTAGATAACTATGACTCGTATGAAGACGCTTTCAAAGCAAATGAAAGCAGTATAACTGATTTAAACTTTGCACAGTACAAAACAATGTTGCACAATGAACAGCAACACGAAGAAGAACTCCGGGCTCAACTAGATAAGGACACTCCTGACAGTAGTCAACCTTCTATCACAGGAAGCCAAGAACCACTGGGAGACCCACTAATAACAAATGAGGCAGAAATAGCTATGATAGAAGTAGAAAACACCATGTGTCAGTATGAAGAAAAAGAAGACTTAACTATACTACAATCAAAGCTAAACAATGAGCAACGTAGCATTTTTCAAGAAGTAACAAAAGAAATTGCACATAGTGTACAACATGAAAAGAAAGAATGCACCTGTCAAAATTACAAACCTATACTATTGTATGTCAGTGGTGAAGCTGGTTCTGGCAAAACATTCCTAATCAAAATCGTCAGTAAGTTCCTTCAACAATTGACAAACAACAAACTGTCAGCTGTTGTCACTGCCCCCACAGGTTTAGCTGCCTACAACATAGGTGGTGTCACTTTACACCAATTACTACTCCTGCCAGTAGAACACCAAAACAAATTAGATTATTACAACCTTTCTGCAGAAGCTGCAATGGAACTACGCAGAGTATTGAAACAAATGAAAATGCTACTAAAAGATGAAGTGAGCATGGTGTCCAACCTAATGTTGGCTTTGATTCACCTCAGATTACAAGAAGTACTCAAAACAAACTATGAAGAGCTCTTTGCAGGAAAACACATTATTGTTTTCGGAGATCTTCTTCAATTGACACCAGTAAAAGGTGAGCCTATTTTTAAAACATTAGGACACAAACTATGCCGTAAAACTGTTGGCAGCATTGGAAATGTCAACCTTTGGCAAGATTTTCAATACAGAGAGTTAACAGAAAACATGCGCCAATCTGCAGATCTCACTTATGCCAACATCTTAAAAAGTATCAGAGTTGGTATACTTTCTAAAGAAGCAGAAGCAATATTGAAAACCCGGCACATTCATGCACCTTATGGTGATAATGCATGTGCTACAGATGTTATGGAACAATTAGCCCACAAAAATGTCAATTGTATGGCCTTAATGCCAACTCTTGCAAGCTGTTTCAAATTCAATGAAATAATGTTAAGTTAAGAAATGCAGCCAATAATGGAAATTAGCGCCACAGACAAACTAGATGTACATGGAATGACACTACCCATGTGTGACCAAGCCACAACAAGACTAAATAGTTTAGAAAACTCAATCTCAAACACAGCAGGCTTGGAAAAGATATTAAAATTATCCTTAAATTGCAGAGTAATGCTGAAACGTAACCTTGACGTGGACCAAGGGCTAGTTAATGGAGCACTGGGTACAGTTGTTGGCTTTCAAACATACCCACGTGACAACAACATTCAGTTTGTCAATATTCTCTTTGACAAACTTTCCGAAGTAAAAAGAATAGGACGCTCGACAGCTCGATTCCTTCTCTTTAAAGACATGTATCTACGCAGAGAACAATTTTCTCTAACTCTTGCATACGCAGTCACCATTCATAAATCACAAGGCCATACCCTAGACAAAGCAATGATAGACATTGGTAACAGTCTTTAAAGAAGGCATGAGCTACGTAGCCCTATCACGCTTACGTACACTTGAGGGTCTATTTCGAATCAACTTTGATGCAAGTAAAATAAACGCTGATATTCCTTGCATTTTAGAATACAATAGACTTCGTTCACTATACACTCCCCATCTAAACACATATTCTGTGCCACAAAAAGTAAAACATTATAAAAGAAAAATAAATCAAACAGAAAAGCAACATGATGTCACTGCAAATCCTCCAAAGAGAGTAAATAAAGTAATACTTCTTCAAGTGCCACAAGCAAAAAAGAATCAATTAGGGAAAGTAAACCAGGTACTTCTTCAAAGAAGGAAGACACACTCCAAAAAAAGCCATCAGATACAGAACTACCTGGTCCATTTAAACTCTCAAATATAGTTGGTGTAAGTTGCTACGCAAATGTAGCAATGAATATTCTATTTCAATTACCACAAATTGTTGAGAACATTTACTTACACAGTACAGACCCATTGTGTTTGCAAAGGTTAGTACTTCACAGAAATGCAGCAAACAATCCTGACAACACGTATAGTGTTTATGGAATAAGAAAACAATTGGACTACTGTGCTGGA
The DNA here is from genome assembly GCF_040938575.1 of Ambystoma mexicanum. Taxonomy (NCBI): domain Eukaryota; kingdom Metazoa; phylum Chordata; class Amphibia; order Caudata; family Ambystomatidae; genus Ambystoma; species Ambystoma mexicanum. Next base: position 104,570,677 of record NC_090938.1, on the reverse strand, counting down.
ATGGTGAAATTCACTATAAGCTCACAGGAAGATCCACAAGAATTTCTAATGTACTTACTATTAGTACTGGAAAACAAAAACATACCTATAAATGAAATCTTCCAGATTTCTTACATGTGGAAACATACATGCACTCTCTGCAACAATGTGACACAAGAACAAATCCCCAATGAATGCTTTGTGTATATATCAATACCTAATTGTGAATCCGTTCCATTTCAGCAACTTGTACAAAATGCAAACCACGGTAGATTATGTTCGACCTGCAATTCAGATAATCGCTCCACGTTAGTAATACAAACACATAGTAAATACGTAATACTAATGCTTCTACGTTACAATGCAGTTGGTACCAAAAAGAACTGCAAGCTGACTGGATTCACACATGGTCAAATATCACTTGGTAGGAAAACCTTCACAACAATAGATATAATCTACCATGTAGGAGCCACAACCAACTCAGGGCACTACACTGCATATATAAAAAAGAAATGTGGATGGTTTGAATGCAATGATAGTACCGTTACTCTAAAGCAGAGATTACCAGCAAATCTTACAAACGCTTATTTAATGTTCTTAAATCCAAAATTTGATAAATAAACTGTACTTAAACCTTAAGTACACTTGTAGTAAAAAAATATAAACTGTCACAATATTCCAAAAGCTATCTAACTGCCCAAAGATGCTACAACTAATCAGATAAATTAATACCACTCAAATAGAGCAAGAAATAGACAGTTAGAATACGCCAATTGGTATCTAACTGTCCCAAACTTTAGAAATATCCAAATAATAGCAAAAAATAGACAGTTAGAATACGCCAATTGGTATCTAACTGTCCCAAAATTTAGAAATATCTAAATAGATAAAGCAATACCACGAAATTATATAAAAAAATAAACAGTTAGAATACGCCTACTGGTATCTAACTGCTCCAAAATTTTACAATATCCAAACAAATATCTAATATCTTACTGCTCCCAAAAACTGGAACAATCCAATGTATAAAGCATTAGCCAGAAAAAACAAGTAAACACTGAAAACAAACAAACAAATAAACTGTAGCATAACAGAAAAAGTTTTTTTTTTAATCCAACATGGATTTTTATTCTCCCACAGACCCAATGATTTTAGCAACAAACACAGAAACTGAGCAAATGGCACAGTACTCTGGTTTGTCATCTACTAAATATGAGGGTCAAAAAAAAGAAAAAATTGTGATTGTACAATGTAATAAGTCTTTATAAAATACTAATACTAACATGCTATTTTCTTTTATCACAGAAATGAACAAGAAAACCATGGACTCCCGTTACTAAACCAAATAGTAAGTATAACATGATAAATACAACCATCGCAGCATATCAAACCCATACTGGCTTATAACATTGTTCCTTATAAATTTGTTTTTGACCCAAAGTTATAAGCCACTATGAGTGTGATATGCTGCGGTTCTTGTGGCCAGGGCATAGACTCTTGGGTGCATGGCATATGAGTGTGATATGCTGCGGTGGTTGTGGCCAGGGCATAGAGTCTTGGGTGCATGGCCAAATGGCCATGCACCCAACATTCTATACCCTGGCCACAACCACCGCAGCATATCACACCCATAGATTCAAGCATTTGAACCATTTTAATGTCCGCGGACACAAGGAAGTTCCTAGAACACATTCAACTTGCCAGAGGACGATACGGACAGCGTCATCAGGACACCCCCATTTTCTTTAAGTACGAACATTTCAGGACACCGCAAGTGTTCTTAGAACACTTTCAGCTTGACAACGAACAATACAGACAACGTCTTCAGGACACCCCCTGCGAACATTCCAGGACCCCACGCGTCGTATTAGAACACTTTCAACTTGACACTGATTCCATTCTGTTTATTTACGACCATTTCAGAACAGCCGTGTTGTCCGCAGACAAATCGAACACAACAAAAGCGTCTAGCACATAAAAAAATACAACATTGCACCTATCTCATACTCCCCCACCCTCCCCAAACACTCTTACACACCAACACACTCCACTAAATACAATTTTTAAACCAAGTTTCACCTCGCTGTCCGCGGTCGTCCGCAAATGCAAGATGGCGGGCGCCACCAAAAATCTGACGCGCTGCACGCCCCACGCCGTCCAATCAGCGAACACGTCGGATGTCCGCGGACATCGCGCAAGCCGCTCAGCCAATCAGGACACTGTCCGTGGAGCGAACCGGGAAGTCCGTCCGCGGAGCGAACGGAGATATCACTAATTTTTGTGCCTTACATTTTGGTCATTTTAAAAAAAACTACTGGACAGATTTACACCAAATTTGCAAAAGCACGCTTTCGGGACCAAGCCCCCGCTCCTGCCGCAAATTTGGTGTAAATCCGTCCAGTGGTTTGGGCTCAAAGGCGTGCTCAAAGTATTTTCCCATTATGTCTATGGGAAAAAAACAAAGTTTTGGGACCCCCCCTATAACTTTGCCCCCCCTGGACCAAACCTCTCCAAACTTTGCAAAAAAATTCAGAGTGGGCCATAAACTTTTTTGCAAAGTTTGGTGAGGATTCGTCTAGGGGAGCAAAGTTATAAGCCACCCAAAAAATGCTCTTCCTATGGAAACACCAACTTAACCATAACTACATGGACGCTACCGCGTCCATGTATAATATATATATATATATATATATATATATATATATATATATATATATATATATATATATATATATATATATAAAATATATATAGCAACTGTATGGTATTTAATCAAATTAAAGAATCAGTATGCAATTGAATTCAATGAAAGACAATATACGATTGGTCAACATTTGGATGTAGGGTGTAAGGGGACTTTGTTAGTATTGGCATAGGTCTGAGACATCTGGATGCAATTGGAGATTAGGACATCTTCAGTTTCAGTTTTGTAAGATACGACTGTATTGGGACAATGATATGTTTGATGAGAACAGTGCATCCAGGGAATTCTTTATGTGTGCTGTTTTCCCGGAAGTTAGGAGAAGCTTCAGTGGACCTTTTTTGAGAGGACCTCTTGGGCTGATTTTTCAGGTATGCAGTCAAGCCGAAGGTTTAGGCAGTCTGTGATCACTAGATGATCTACTCTGCGGAAGGTTTAGGCAGTCAGTGATCACTAGATGATCTACTCTGCCGAAGGTTTAGGCAGTCTGTGATCACTAGATGATCTACTCTGCCGAAGGGTTAGGCAGTCTGTGATCACTAGATGATCTACTCTGCCGAAGGTTTAGGCAGTCTGTGATCACTAGATGATCTACTCTGCCGAAGGTTTAGGCAGTCTGTGATCACTAGATGATCTACTCTTCCTGAAACTAAGTACCATATCCTAGAGCGAGATAAATAAGGAGACGACGATACTTGAGTTGTGATCCAGTTTTTTTTATACTAAGTTTCTCAAAGCAATCAATGCTAGGTGGCAGGATTGTGCGTTTAGCTATATATAGGTGAGTAAAAGCTAGGCCACTCCTGTTCTTTTCGATCTTTGCTATGGTGATGTGCTGAGTATAGAGGCAAAGCTACTGGTTAGTAAATTCTCAGTCATTTCTATATTCTAATTTATTATGGTGACCATTTTGCTGATTTTGGCTGCATTGCTGTTGGCTGATTGGCGCTTATAATGTTGATGTCTATTATACATCTAGTTGTTATGTTCTGGGTCTGGGGCTTGGCATGCTGCTGGGTTTCAGATTGCAATGTTGATCTGCAGATAAGCCTTCCCTAGGCATCGGTGCATATTGGACTAAAAAACCTATGGGCCTCATTAGAGGTTTCCCGGTATCTCGGCGGTAATTCCGGTGGGATACCAGGAATCTGCCCTACCATTTCTGGCATCTGATATCATGGTTTTCCAGGATATTCTAGTTGCCGGCAATGGTTGGAAAACCCCATTCCATGGAGATCCACAGGACTCCATGGATGGGATTGCCAGAATTACTGTCACTGGTAATACCGGTGCCGGTAATTCTGGCATTTATTTGCCAGTGGGGGCCTGATTTACATCCAGCTCTTGGCTGGAGGTAACTCACTGCCCCCACCGCCAAACTTGCATTTTGCTGGTGCAGTAAAAGTTCTGGTGCCAGAATTACCTGCAGTTTTCCCAGTACTTTACCTGCACCAGCAAAACTGTAATGAGGTCCACAATAACTACCCCGGAATCCTAGAATATAATGCTAAGCCAGCAGGGCGGAAGCCAGGTTTTGCTTTTGGTTCCATTTTTAAGGGGTGGGTAGTTTTGATCAGGTTAATTCCAAATAGCCTACATTAATCCTGGGCAACTCATTTGCTTTTGGAAATGTATTATGCTGTTTTGTGAGTTGACCAGCAAATTTCCTTTGTACCAATTAGGGTAATCACATTAATTTGATACACCGTCCTGTTTAATTGTATGTGACCCAGGAAAGACAACATTCAGTTCATGCTTACACTCGCAAGGTGATTGCAAATTGGTTTTGAGCTTTGAATGACTGTCCACCTTTTGCAAGATCTGTTGAAACCTATAGACTAGACATGAATTTTGAGGCAATGATCAAACACCCTTTCCTCCATCAATTTCATTTTTTGCCCCTGCGAGGTGACTCGGCCACCACTCCGTAACGCTGGCTTCCTGCTGCTCCCTTTGCTTACTTCTGTATATATTGTAGCTGATTGACACCCTCATTGTAAATATTTGTATATATATATATTTATATATATATATATATATATATATATAACTGTAATCTGTAACTGCCTTGTAACACTTTCTTGTAACCACCTTTCTAAACATGCGCCCTGATGCCCTTGGGCAGGCTGTGCAATATAAATAAACAAATACAAATACAAATAGCTCAGGATATTATTAACAGATTGTGCTAGTGAATTTGTTGCACTGTGGCAGATACGGTGAAATAATAGATTATCAACGCTCAATATAGAAGTCTAGTTCAGAAAAAGGATGGTTAAATACAGTATCCAGGACCACAGGCTGGAAATGGATAGGGCCCGCTACAATCCCACTTAGAAAGGTGAGCCTGAGTATGGTGCATCTGGGCCTAGGTAAAAAAAGCCACTCCCTTATGAGGAACCATGTTGGAGAATCCTCCCACTTGCTCAATACCCTCAAAAGATTGAATATCTCAATGCATCAATACTATCTAGTGGGGAGGGCAGCCGAACCCCATGAGTGATGGAGAAAGCTGTATAATACTAGCCAGATTGTCACACCATCATAAATACAGAAGCTCATATGGAAATAATTGTAGCATGTATCAATGTGTTAAAGCTTTAGGAGCACGTTTAAATAAAGCTTTATTGAAATGAATGAAATTGACACACATCAGCCATTTGACTGAAGCTACTTCGTGATTCAGCCGGTCCCCGCCTCATTGTTCTCTAGATGTTGTACGTGACAATGGTTAGCTGGTGCTGATGCATGTCATGGTAGCATGATGTCCTACCGAAGGCGGTGAGCGTGGGGCTTAAGGGGATACTCTTAGTGAGTGTCAGGCCTGAGGCGCTGAGGTGTGTAGGGTATTTTGTGGAGATTTGGGGCCTGACAGTATTTTCTTACCGCCGAAAAATAACTTAGCAACAATCACTCCTTGTATTCAGATTGGGCCATGTACAACAATAATACAGTGGACATGCATTATTTCAGCACACAGACATGCGTATTTGGTATGCGTGGTTGGTATGCGTGGTTGGTGGTATTTTGGTGAGCATAATTCCCTTGTTTTATTTGTGGCCCCAATATCCAGAACCCCCTATTTTTGTTTAGATTTTTCGTGTAATCACTAGAGAGACCTCAGGCTTGCATTTCAGGAACACCACATTTTCATTTTTAGTGTGCCACCATGGCCAATTTCTCTCTGTCTTATCTACGGCAGCGAGCTATCATGTGGTATTTTCACTATCTTATATACGGTAGTGAACTATGTCCCGGGCCTCCCTTTTTGCCGACTCATAGACCTCCGACAAACTACAACACACACAGTTAGTTATAATTGCTCATACTGAATTACATTGTGCACACGGCTGCAGCCAAATTTGCAGGCCGATTCATGGAATAATTAGCGCGGCGCAAGTGGGCAAAAACGTGCGAATCGCAGTGGAATAGCGAAAATCGCAGTGCAATTGCGAAAATCACACGAAAAGCAGCGCACGTCGATTCATGGAAGGCCGTGCGCGAGAAAACCAGCGGATGTGCGATAAAAAAGTGCGCGGCGCACGTTGGCGCACAGGCCATCTAACAGCGTGCGCCAGGTCACAGCGAAAATCGCACAGGCCACAGCGAAATTCGCACATAGCGCGGCGCACGCAACAAAAGGAGGCGGAACACGGGCGTAACACTCGGAATGGGGAACAACTTGCCAAAACGTGGGCGTCACGGGGGAAGTACAGGGCACAAGTGCGCGGAACGCCCACACGCTCGCCTACAACACGTATTCATGGAATAGAATAGGGCAAAAAAGCGCACGCTCAAACCAGCGCACAGGCACAAACACGACCGCCACAAGAAAGCAGGCGGTAGCGTCTCTGCGGCTGTAAGAAATGTGCGCCAAAAGGTGCGCCAACAAATAGCACCTATATACTGCCATGATGAATGTCCCATACTGTGGCCCTCCAGGAAAAATGACGTGCAAAGGGGTACCCACAAACACGGACACCCGCTGACAAAAAATACGTGTGCGTGTATACCGGGGTGCGCGGGAAGTCTAACACGCGATTTCAGCAGGGTACGTGCATCACAGGGGTTCGCGTGAAGTTATTCACGCGATCGGGCCTGGGGGAGCGGGCTACGTGTATTACAGGGGTTCGCGTGAAGTTCCTCACGCGATCGGGCCTGGGGTAGCGGGCTACGTGTATTACAGGGGTTCGCGTGAAGTTCCTCACGCGATCGGGCCTGGGGGAGCGGGCTACGTGTATTCCAGGGGTGCGCGGGAAGTTCCACACGCGAATGCGGATAGCCTGGGGGCGCGTGTATTTCAGGGGTGCGCGGGAAGTTCCACACGCGAATAGCCTGGGCGCGTGTATTTCAGGGGTGCGCGGGAAGTTCCACACGCGAATAGCCTGGGCGCGTGTATGTATTTGAGGGGTGCGCGGGAAGTTCCACACGCGAATAGCCTGGGCGCGTGTATTTCAGGGGTGCGCGGGAAGTTCCACACGCGAATAGCCTGGGCGCGTGTATTTCAGGGGTGTGCGGGAAGTTCCACATCTGATTTGACAGTGTGGGTCCTCCCAGGTGTACCCTGTACACCCTCCACTGCCCACACCACAGGGGACTACCCTGCATCCCTGGTCATGTCCCGCAGGCAGCCCACCCAACATGGGCATGCCCCCCAGCAAAGGCACATGTCTCCTTGAACTAATGAACACAACTCATGTCCTCTTACACCCCCACCCCCCAGCACTGTGTGGCACCTGCCAGCAGGCCCCCACCCATGTCCAACTCATGTCTCCCACCACCCCCACACCCCAGCCACCAGGGGCACCCTCCACCAGGCCCCCACTCATGTCTCCCACCACCCCCACACCCCAGCAGTGCAGGGTCACCCTCCACCAGGCCCCCACTCATGTCTCCCACCACCCCCACACCCCAGCAGTGCAGGGTCACCCTCCACCAGGCCCCCACTCATGTCTCCCACCACCCCCACACCCCAGCAGTGCAGGGGCACCGTCCACCAGGCCCCCACTCATGTCTCCCACCACCCCCAAACCCCAGCAGTGCAGGGTCACCCTCCACCAGGCCCCCACTCATGTCTCCCACCACCCCCACACCCCAGCAGTGCAGGGGCAGCCTCCACCAGGCCCCCACTCATGTCACCCACCACCCCCACCCCCCAGCCACCAGGGGCAACCTCCACCAGGCCCCCACTCATGTCTCCCACCACCCCCACACCCCAGCAGTGCAGGGGCACCGTCCACCAGGCCCCCACTCATGTCTCCCACCACCCCCACACCCCAGCAGTGCAGGGTCACCCTCCACCAGGCCCCCACTCATGTCTCCCACCACCCCCACACCCCAGCAGTGCAGGGTCACCCTCCACCAGGCCCCCACTCATGTCTCCCACCACCCCCACACCCCAGCAGTGCAGGGGCAGCCTCCACCAGGCCCCCACTCATGTCACCCACCACCCCCACCCCCCAGCCACCAGGGGCACCCTCCACCAGGCCCCCACTCATGTCTCCCACCACCCCCACACCCAAGCAGTGCAGGGTCACCCTCCACCAGGCCCCCACTCATGTCTCCCACCACCCCCACACACCAGCAGTGCAGGGGCACCGTCCACCAGGCCCCCACTCATGTCTCCCACCACCCCCAAACCCCAGCAGTGCAGTGTCACCCTCCACCAGGCCCCCACTCATGTCTCCCACCACCCCCACACCCCAGCAGTGCAGGGGCAGCCTCCACCAGGCCCCCACTCATGTCACCCACCACCCCCACCCCCCTGCCACCATGGGCAGCCCCCACCAGGCCCCCACTCATGTCTCCCACCACCCCCACACCCCAGCAGTGCAGGGGCACCGTCCACCAGGCCCCCACTCATGTCTCCCACCACCCCCAAACTCCAGCAGTGCAGGGTCACCCTCCACCAGTCCCCCACTCATGTCTCCCACCACCCCCACACCCCAGCAGTGCAGGGTCACCCTCCACCAGGCCCCACTCATGTCTCCCACCACCCCCACACCCCAGCAGTGCAGGGGCACCCTCCACCAGGCCCCCACTCATGTCTCCCACCACCCCCAAACCCCAGCAGTGCAGGGTCACCCTCCACCAGGCCCCCACTCATGTCTCCCACCACCCCCACACCCCAGCAGTGCAGGGTCACCCTCCACCAGGCCCTCACTCATGTCTCCCACCACCCCACACCCCTGCCACCATGGGCAGCCCCCACCAGGCCCCCACTCATGTCTCCCACCACCCCCACACCCCAGCAGTGCAGGGTCACCCTCCACCAGGCCCCCACTCATGTCTCCCACCAACCCCACCGCCCTGCCACCATGGGCAGTCCCCACCAGGCCCCCACTCATGTCTCCCACCACCCCCACCCCCCTGCCACCATGGGCAGCCCCCACCAGGCCCCCACTCATGTCTCCCACCACCCCCACACCCCAGCAGTGCAGGGTCACCCTCCACCAGGCCCCCACTCATGTCTCCCACCACCCCCACACCCCAGCAGTGCAGGGGCACCGTCCACCAGGCCCCCACTCATGTCTCCCACCACCCCCAAACCCCAGCAGTGCAGGGTCACCCTCCACCAGGCCCACACTCATGTCTCCCACCACCCCCACACCCCAGCAGTGCAGGGTCACCCTCCACCAGGCCCCCACTCATGTCTCCCACCACCCCCACCCCCCTGCCACCATGGGCAGCCCCCACCAGGCCCCCACTCATGTCTCCCACCACCCCCACACCCCAGCAGTGCAGGGTCACCCTCCACCAGGCCCCCACTCATGTCTCCCACCACCCCCACACCCCAGCAGTGCAGGGGCACCGTCCACCAGGCCCCCACTCATGTCTCCCACCACCCCCAAACCCCAGCAGCGCAGGGTCACCCTCCACCAGGCCCCCACTCATGTCTCCCACCACCCCCACACCCCAGCAGTGCAGGGTCACCCTCCACCAGGCCCCCACTCATGTCTCCCACCACCCCCACCCCCCTGCCACCATGGGCAGCCCCCACCAGGCTCCCACTCATGTCTCCCACCACCCCCACCCCCCTGCCACCATGGGCAGCCCCCACCAGGCCCCCACTCATGTCTCCCACCACCCCCACACCCCAGCAGTGCAGGGGCACCCTCCACCAGGCCCCCACCCATGTCCCCCTGCCCCCAGGTCCTGACGATACACAATCATGGCAGTAATGGGCAGCATACCCAGCACAAACACCCAGGCAAGGATTGCATCCACCCACATAGTGAATGCAATTACATGACACAACCCCAATGGCAAGTATGTAAATGAACACATGTCCGTCACACACACATACACAATGGCTGCAAGTGAATGTCAAAACCCATATCATGACATGTATGAAACCAAAGACAAAATAAGACAAGTGGAAGTAAAAATAAAAAATGTATTAAAGATTAAAAATAAGTAAACAAATCAAACATACAACTATGTGGATAATAAAATAAATGGTCCATGTTGGAGAACAAAAGTAAAAATCAAAAAAGGAAAAAGGAATACAAAAACAAATGTTGACCAAAGCAATATCAAGTAGAAGCAAAAGAATGAAAAACCATTTCCACATGGTGAACACAATAATGAAAAAAAGAAAATGTTCCTTCAAAAAACAAACTAAATACAGGAATGTACCAGGATCCATGAGCCCAACACCATAAAGGAAACCTACTACTACCTAATGAAAAAAAAATATACAAAAAAGTGGCCATTGTCCGAGCGGTCCAAAATAATAAAAACAAATAAAGGAAACCTAACACTAACTAACTATATAACTATATACAAAGGCAGCGGGCAAGTCCTGCGGCTCACTTGTTGATGTTGCTGGCCAGGGCATCATCGAACTCCATGTCGATGTCCTGGAGGCGGGACTCTGTCCTGGCCCCGAGGTCTCGCAGGGATAACCCCATGTTCAGCTCAAACTCCCTGCGAGCTTCCTCGAGGCACTCAGCCCGCCTCAACGCCCGACGCATGGAGAACTCCGCCCTGACCATGGCGAGCCGCTCCTCTTCCGCCCGCTGCCGCTCCGCACCTATCCGCTGGACCAACTGCTCCCACACGGAAGACACCACCATCCCAGGGTTGGCCTGCCCTCCGGCCAATGCCTGCCCCTCAGATCTTGATGGCCCCGAGCCATGATGCCTCCCACGTCGAGCCCGCTGCTGCCTCCGACGCCACTGCCTCTGCCAGCACGACGGCATCCAGGCTGATGGAAACCACCGACGCCGTCGTGCACGTGCCCTGCCTGATGATGCTGTCACATCTTCCATCTGCTGGGGTCCAGTTGCTGTGTTGTCCACCCCTGCTGGACCTCTGACTCCCAACTGTGGCAGGGATGGGATCCCCACCGAGCTGGCTGCATTGGTCGGGGCAGGTCCACAGGGGGCCCTGGTGGCATCTGGGCTGGAAGACGGCAAGGAGAACGACTGGTGGATAGCCTGCACAGAGGAGGAGAGGGCCGCCACATTGGCCAACACATGCAGGAAACCCCCGAACATGGCCGATCCCAATTGGGCCACGTCGGCACGGTGCACTTCGTGATGACGTGCGTGCTCCTCCCGGGAAGCACGCACGGCATCACGAATCACAGCCATGCGCATTGCGACCCCAATCAAGGACCTTCTCCGCACGGCCAGGGGTTCCCACGTCCGCAGGTGGAGGGGAGTCAGGTGACATGGACATCCCCTCTACCTGCGGACGGGCCTGGGACGGGGCATCCCTGCTGGTGCATGGTGGTGCACTCACAGGGTCAGGGACAGCGACATGCACAGGCCCCTCCACGGTGACCTGTGCTGCCTCCTGCCCCTGGACTGCACCACTTGCACCAGCAGGGATGCCCCCACCAGGCCCCATGTGTGCCCCAGTGGCGGCCTCGTCCTCTGTGCAAACCACCAACCTGGATGGCTCCTCACCGTCTCCCACCGTAGCAGGCCCCTGTGGGGGCTCACCCACCCCTTCCGCTGCAGCCGTGGGGGCATCCCCGCTGCCTTGCTCCACAGCGCCGTCTCCGCCCTCTTCTTCACTAGCCGCTGCGTAGAGGGAGACAAAGAACACAAGCATCAGGGCACTGTACAATGTTCCCCTAGACAGGAAGCAATAGCAGATGAGCACCACTGTCAAAGTACACTTCCATCATGTCCCCCCACAACACATGGGTCAGTCCAGGCAAAACACACACAGTAACAGGCATGGTGCATGCCATGGACATTTCCATGCATGTCCAATGGACTCTTGAAACATTCAATGATATGTAACTCACATGCATCATGGCTCATGCCTATCACATGCACACACTTCACCTCAGTCACATCCATCTGGCCCCAAACACACCAAACACAGCGGATACAAGGGTAATTTGGCTGCTTCACTGAATCTGTGCATTGTCACACACATGTGTCATGCATCCATGGCATGCACAAGTCACAGACACGCAGGTCAGGCACACAGACATGGCTACCATATATGTACCTGGCATCAGCACCCATCCCTCACCCCCACCCATGACCAGGTACAGAGACTGGCATGCTCTCATGTTCAAAATCTGCATAGGGCTCCCCATGCGGCATTTTAACACATGCAACAACCATGTGGATCACACATCACTGGTCGCACATGCATTACCATGATGTCCCTGCACACATACATGCATACATGGCCTATGGCACACATACAGGCAAGTATCATAGAACCAGCACACCGCAACATGCCCTGTCTCACACAGTAATGCTTGGACACTTACCGCTCAACTCCAGACGGGCCTCCCTCTCAAGGATCTAGGCGTGGAGCGCTGGGCGTACGCGTTCCAGGACCCTCATCTGGATGGAACTCATGCGGCCCCGGCCCCCCTCCACGAGGCGCCGGGCCTTCACAAGGGTCCTGGACCTCAAGTCCTCCCAGCGCTTCTTGATCTTCAGGACGTCGCGGGTTGCCACCCCCTCCGCGTTGATGGCAACCACACAGTCGGCCCAGATCCTCTGCCGTCCTTCCTTGCTGGCGCGGGACGATCCAAAGAGGGCATCATACTGCCCCAGGACATGCTCCACCAGGACACCCACTTCGGTGACAGTGAAGCTGGTGCCCCTCTGCCCCTCTGGCCTGGGGTTGCCACTGGTGCCAGATGTGGAAGTGCCCGACATGGCAACCCCAGAGGCAGGTGTGGGTAACTGGGTCCTGGGGCTGGGCTGTGGAGCGATGTAATCCCAGTCGGGAGTCTTCAGTTCCAGCAGGGGTGGACACAGCAACTGGACCCCTGCAGATGGCTGATGTGCAGGCACCAAATGGCAGGGCACGGTGGCAGCAGGCAGGCAGGCAGGCAGCAGCAGATGGCACGTGGGAGGCTGCTCGGGGCACTGGGGGGCAGTAACTCGGCCTTCTGGGCAGGAGCGTGGTCTTCCGTGTGTTTTCGCGTGGCCAGCTTGATACGGAGTGATTTGGCACGTGAAAATCCTGCACGTCAGTGTGAAATCCGAGGAAAGGCCCTTAGCGCGTAAGCGCGTCAGCACGCATACGCGATTCTATTGGACCAGAGTCCCTCAGCGCGTAAGACGTCTGTGACGTGACCCGCACGGGTGTTCCCCACTCAGCATGTGATGACGGGGCACACGTGGAAATACTGCACGTCAGAGTGTCATCGCGTGTAATTGGACAAAAGTGCGCGTACACGCGATTGGCCTATGTACGTGTATTTAATGGGTGCGCGGGCACTTACACACGCAAGTACGTCAGCGAACCTGTATCCCGTGGTGCGTGTGAATTTCCACACGCTATTGGACTGGGAACTGGATTCCAGGGGTGCGCGGGTCACACGCTGTATCCCGTGGTGCGTGTGAATTTCCACACGCTATTGGACTGGGAACTGGATTCCAGGGGTGCGCGGGTCACACGCTCGCCTAGAACACGCGCAAAGCATAAATTTGCGGACTTTAACAATAACAAGCTCAGACGCCAGGATGACCATACCGTTCCTAGCAGCAGTGGCAGTGGGCTACCAAAGGAGGAGGAGAAGGATAGTCAGGGCCAGAATATTCACACCCAGAACCAGCCTTTTCGGGATGCCTGATGACCAGGTGTATGGGAGGTACAGGTTTCCACCACACATTATACTGGACCTGGTGAGTGAGTGGGAGGATGACCTCACATCACCCACCCTGTGCTCCCAAGCACTCAGCCCCCTGGAGAAGGTCCTCAATGTACTGCACTTCTTAGCCACTGGATCATTTCAGCGGACAAGTGCCATAGTGGGTGGGGTGTCACAGGCCACCCAGTCACGCTGCCTACACCAGGTCTTGAACATCATCACTGCACGCCCATCAGTCCGCAGGCACATATACCTGCCCAGAACACCTGCAGAAAGGCATGCTGCCGCCCTGGATTTTTACGCTGTGGCACGATTCCCCAAAGTGCTAGGTGCCATCGACTGCACCCATGTGGCTCTACGTCCCCCCAGGGCATCTGAGCACATCTATAGGAACCGCAAGCACTGGCATTCCATCAACGTGCAGGTAGCATGTAATGCCAAGGGAATCATCACCTCAGTATATGCCAACTATCCCGGCTCCACCCACGACAGCTTCATTTACCGAATGTCCACCCTAAGCCGGGACCTAGAAGCTGGGCAGCATGGCGATACATGGCTGCTTGGTGAGTATGTATGCCACTGCACATGCATGCATGTTGGATACTGAGCAAGGTCACAACCCCACCAATGATACCAATCACCACCTCCACAGGGGACAGTGCCTACCCTCTCAGCCCACACATGATGACGCCAATTTGGAACCCCACCACGCCACCCCAGGTAAGATATAACACAGCCCACATTACAACCAGGGGCATAGTGGAGCGCACATTCGGAGTGCTAAAGTCACGCTTTCGCTCCCTTGACCGTTCTGGCGGGCAGCTGTTATACGCTCCCCCAGTAGTGTGCAGGATCATAGTGGCAGCATGTGTCCTGCACAACGTTGCAACACGCCGGGGCCTGGCCGTGGACATGGTGTTGGCCCCACATCCCCAACCACATGCACAGCCGCTGCGCATGGGAGGGGAAAGGGCACGGGGGGAGGCAGCCCGTACACAGCTACTGGCTAATTACTTCACATAGAAATCACACCCCTGTGGAGTGCACACTGCCCTGGCACATTCCATCTGACAATCAATGATGACTCAACCTGACACTGATCCTGAATGTCTGGAGAATGAACCGGGAATACCATGTCAGCCTGAGATTGTTCACCTGGAAGTGTCACAATGTGTGCATCCCTACCCACACAGACACCACCAATGCAGTTTTGTGAAGTTACACATTGAAGCAGCTAAAATGAATACCCACTTGCAAAATGCAACAAGAGGACAGTGCCATGTCAGCCAACCCAACCCCAGCACCGCCACACGACACACAGTGCCATGTCATGCTAATTACAGGTAAACAAAGTAATCCCCACAACATGACATCAGTCTCACTATGTACAGTGTCCCTATTAGAAACCTGCAACACCTGAAATGCTCACAGCAATGCCGGACCAACAACATACTTGAGCACGTACTACCATTAACATGACATCACAAATGTTACATATTAGTAGTCTCACCACCTGGAAATGCCTGCACTCCCACCACTACCAACTGTGCAGTGTTGTCGCCATGTAGAGTTGTAGGTGCACTGCTGCCAACATGGACCCCATCTCCAGACTAGAGGTCCTTGTGTAGACATGAGGAAGGGACCTGCAAATTGGGAGGTAGACACAGAAGAAGAGTTACACATCAATGCAACATGCAGTGTACAACACAACAGCAATATGCACTAGGAATGTATACACAGTATTGACTACAGACTGCCCACACAGCTCATGGGAGTCCAACGTCACTGTGTAATTCACTGTCACTTGGGCACACCCTTTGCAAGCCCATGGAAACGGGAAGCAGGAGGGGTGTGTGTGACTCAAACCCAAGCATCTGAACCAAATACATTACAAGCCTGCATGTGCCCAGCCACAATGCAGCGTATGCCCACAGGAACCACGGAAGCCAACAGATCGTCCCAAAAATATTGGGAATAAAAGAAATCAAAATAAAAATAAAAATAAGAAACAATCAAAAATGGCCATTGATGGGCCCGGGGGGGTTGGGGAGGCCACCCAGGAGGTCCGAGGACAGGATGCACACCAGAACCCACCTGCGTGGATCCTGGGAAGATAAAACACCTCCATGGGCTCATGGCCCACACGGCTACCCTATTGTGGGAGTATCACTGCTGTCGCTATTATCACCCTGTGCAGCTGCATCCGGAGGTGGTTGCACTATGGGAGGCAGCCCACGCAAGGCCCTAGTCTGCTCCTCCATGGCTGCAAGCATGCGGGTGTGGTAGGTCTGGTTCTGGAGGATGAGTGTGCGAAGGTCCCCATGCAACAACTCACGGGATGCCCGGACCTCCGCCCTCGTTGCCTGCATCTCAGCTGAGAGCGTACGGGTGAGACGCTCCAGCTGCTGTTCTGTCCTTTGGTGTGTTGAAGCCTCAAGCTCAACAAGAGTCGTCCTGAGGTGAAGGAGCTCCTGCCTCAGGGCTTCCCTGTGGCCCTGGGACTCAATGGAGATGGCCTCCTGCAGAGTCGCCAGTGCCGCCCGCCTGTTCCTGTTGGACCCCAACATGTCCTCCCTGTGTGACTGGCAGATGGAGTCGGTTGCCTGCTCTAGTCGCTCCATCAGCCTTTCTGGGGGGACAATGGAAGTGGCCACCCTATCCATGGCCTGAGCCATCATCTCGGATGATGCAGCCTGTTGGGTTGCCATCCCGTAAATGGATTGCTCCCATGCGATATTGCCGGGTGGCGTACGGCCACCACGTCGGCGGGCACCACACCTGTCTGGGGCAAGGCGAACTGCGCCTTGCTGTGCCGGCACTGCCTGAGGCTGCAAGACTGCATTCCCCCTCTGATCTGCTGGCCCAGGAACAGGATCAGATGTCGCGGAGTGTGACCCTGCATCCGTAACCACCGAAGGCGTAGCTGCCAACACTGACATCCCCATGGAGGGTTCTGACCCTGGTGCAGGTGGGTGAGACAGAACAGAATCCCTCCCTGGAACACTCACCTGCGACGGCACGTAGGTCTCATCCGAATCAACACCTGAGTACAGCTCGGGGGAGGTGCAGCCAGAGACACCCCTTGAGAGCACGACCTGCAGCACTTGTGGGTTCTCCCCCACCACCACACCACGTCCCTCACTGGTGGTTGGTCGGCCCTCGGACCCCTCCTGGGTCAGCACCATCTCCACAACCCCAGCAGTATCAGGTGCGTCTTCCCCTGCAAAGACATGAAAACAAAGAAATGGAAACAGGCATTAGCACCATGGCACACAATGAGGGCTGAGAAGCAAGAGAACCAGTACTTGATTGACACATGTCCCACATGACTAAAACCCTCCCATGCATGCACCCTCACTGCGTATGAAGTGCAGGCAAATGGCACACACTGATGACACCAAGATGGAAGATGAACACATTTTCTGCATGCTGCCTGGCAGTGGCATCACACATTGGCCTGTGATTGGCAGGTGAAACACACATGCCATCACACAGATGGCATGTACCATTGCTATTGAGTGAAGATGGAGAGGAGGGCAGCACCTATTCATTCAGTCCAGTTCCCGCATGTAATTGCTTTTCTAATTCTAACAGGTCAGATTTTTCACCTGGAGCTGCCAGTCTGAAATGGTCCAATTGCACAGGGACATGTGTGTACAAATGATATCCAGGTAACAAAGTCACTCCACTTTACCATACCCATGTCAGACATGTGACTAGTGGACAGCGACATGCCTAGTGAAAGTGGTGGAATGCAAACAAACTGACTGAATGAACAGTGAAAAATAAGCAAATATGTTGTGGCAAGGTGAAACTTCAAGGGCAACTGGCGTGCAGTTGGGCTAGATGTCTACTGTTGGCAGAAGGGATACTGCTATGGCCAAATGCAGCTGCGCAGGGAGTATTGCATGAAGCACATGGCTGACCCATACGACTCAGGCACACACACTCTCACCTGGCACACAAACAGAAGCCGTCACACACACACCATGCACATGTATGACACACTCATGCATGTGCACTCACCGGACAATGCCTCGTAATCAGCCAGATCTCCCACGCCTTGGATCTGTTCCTCCGTGACGTAGGTCCCAGCGACTGACTCATGTGGAGTGAGTTCCATGTCTACTACTGGAGACCCACCTCCAGTCACTAGAGTTGCGGCATGACTTGAGGCCAGCTTACTCTTTGCCCTGCGCTTTAGGTCATTCCAGCGCTTATAGCAATCATTGGCTGTGCGCCTCACGATTCCAAGGGCACTTACGATGTCCGCAACGGTCTGCCAGTGTGCCTGGCGTTGTGCAGGTGTGGTCTTGGATCCTGCAACAATGACCATCTCGTTGTCATGTCCGGACACATACTCGACAAGTGCATTCAGTTCGTCATCCGTGAAGCTGGGCTTCCTGGACGGGCCGGACTGTGTAGCCGTGTCTGGGGCATCAGCCTGTGCCGGACGAGCACTCTTCCTCTTCCGCTTGGAAGGTGGTGGTGATCCTGAGTGTCCTGCGCCGCTCTGGACACTAGGGGCAGGAGCCCTGGTGGACTCTGTATCAGGAGTGTGGGATTGCACACTCAGCATGGGAGTTGGTGCAGGCATTGGCTCTAGTGTGATGGTGTCAGGGGGAATGTCAGCAGCATGGACTAGGACCGACACTGTCCTGGCTGGGTGTGTGAGGGCTGGGGTGGATGGAGCCGCAGCTGCCCCTGCAGCCTCTCCGCCCTGCCTCCTTGGTGCAGCAGATGACCTTGCTGCCCCAGATCCACGTGGCATGATGGCATCAACGTGCACCAGCGCACGTGTCGTAGCCCTGCTGACCTGGAAGTCAGCCATGGAGTCAGCCAGGTCTGGTGCCACAATGGGCTGGTCCAACAAGGGCTGAGCATGGATGGTGTCAGCCACATCAGCCTCAATGGGAGGGGGGGAGGCGGGGGGATTATGGGTGCCCGTGACTGGTCCTCCACACATGGGGGGACAGGCTCACCCTGCAAGTTACGACCACGTCCCCTACCGGATCCACCACGGCCACCACTTGTGGCTCTTCCACCTTTGCCACCCTTACGGAATCCTCGCCTCCCAGCCATGGCACTGATGTTAATGTGCGTATGGGAGTGGATGTAGACTATTGTCCTGGGCAATTGGGGGTCAAAGGGGTTGGGTACCAGATGGTAATTGTACCCTAGTGCTCTAGCAAGGCTGAATGTAACCCCTGGGGAAAGATGACGGGTCACGCAACGCACAGGAGGCCCAAAAAAGGGAGATGACGTGCACGCAACCCCTCCTAGACCACGTGTGCGGAAAGAAAAACCTGCACTACGCTGTGGCACCCAGAAACACAAGAATGAACGTATGCGTGTCACACGCAGCCTAAAATGACCTCTGAAGGGGTAGGCTACACACGGGGCAAGCACAGATGTTAGATATGTGCGTGACTCACCGTCTGCCTGGTAAACGAGCGTGTAAAAGGAGCACGTTTGGTTGGCAACACCCCCGCCAAAAGAAGATTTGTATGCTGTCTGAGGAGACAGGACAACAGTAGAAGGGAACACTGTTTGAGGGAACAGGCCCAGGTAAACCAGTAAAAGCGAAAGAAGAGAAAAAGCTGTCAGAGGTAACAGGGAATACGAACTTGAAACGCCGTGAAGTAAATCGCGTGTGAAACGACAAGAAGTACAGAATTCACCCACTCGCTCTCCACGAAAAGCACGTACAAGGAAGTGGTGTTCTACGCGTACCTTTTATACAGGCCCACACGTCCAGCGTCACTTACGCGGCGTATACGCGCTAGGGCCATTTCCACCAATTACACGCTTTGTCACTTCTGCGTGTAGGGCCATTTCCACCAATTACACGCTTTGTCACTTCTGCGTGTAGGGCCATTTCCACCAATTACACGCTTTGTCACTTCTGCGTGTAGGGCCATTTCCACCAATCACACGCGATGAGACTCTGACGTGCAGTCTTTCCACGTGTGCTCTGTCATCACGTGCTGTGTGGGAAACACCCGTGCGAGTCACGTCACAGACGCGCTTACGCGCTGAGGGCCTTTGGTCCAATAGAATCGCGTATGCGTGCTGACGCGCTTACGCGCTAAGGGCCTTTCCTCGATTTTCACGCTGACGTGCAGGATTTTCACGTGCCAAATCACTCCGTATCAAGCTGGCCACGCGTAAGCACACGGAAGACCACGCTCCTGCCCAGAAGGCTGAACTACTGCCCCCCAGAGCCCCGAGCATGCTCCCACCTACCATCTGCTGCTGCCTGACTGCCTGCTGCCCACGTGCACTGCCATTTGCTGCCTGCACATCAGCCAGGGGTGCTGTTGCTGTGACCACCCCTGCTGGAACCGAAGACTCCCGACTGGAATTCCATCGCTCCACAGCCCAGCCCCAGGACCCAGTTGCCCACCCACTCCTGCCTCTGGGGTTGTCATGTCGGGGCAAACACCATCTGTGACCACTGACAACCCCCGGCCAGAGAGGCAGAGGGGCACCAGCTTCAGTGCCACCGAAGTTGGTGTCCTGGTGGAGCAAGTCCTGGGGCAGTATGATGCCCTCTTCGGAAGTTCCCGCGCCGACAAGGAAGGACGGACTCGGATCTGGACTGACATCGTGACTGCCATCAACGCGGAGGGGGTGGCAGTCCGGGACTTACAACATGTCAGGAAGCGCTGGGAGGACTTCAGGTCCAGGACCCTGAACAAGGCCCGGCGCCTCTTGAAGGCAGCGGATGCCAAGGGGCGCCGGGGCCACTTGTCGGAAGAACAGATGGGGGTCCTGGAACGCATATCCCCAGCGCTCCACGTCCAGGTCCTGGAGAAGCAGACCCGTCTGGAGTCGAGCGGTGAGTGTACATGCATCCTGATTGTGTGCAGTGCGTGTGGTGATTATTCGGTATTGTGCAGGTTGCACATCTGTTTGTATGGGGTCGAGTATGGGTGGGGGTGTACATGGCCATGGGGCTGACACATGCGAGGGCTGTAATGTGTGAGACATGGATGGTGCTTGTGTGTGTAGGCTTGCATGGCAAATGCAGTTGTGCGTGCACACATGTTTGTATGTATGTGTATGTAAGTAGACATGTCCGTGATGTCAGGCATGTATGTTGTTTTGGGCTGCATGTATGAGCACTGTGTACATGTGCATGTGTGTGTATTTGTCAAGGGTGCAACAGTGATGCAACATGGATGCATGTGACTGCGGTATGTGTAAGCCTGATTGGCAGATGTGACATGGATGCCCGTCTGAACAGTGCGACACTTGGCAGAGGTGTACACATGCATGCAAGTGTGGTGGTGTGTGTACATGTGTGGTGCACTTCCTGTGTTGCATGTGATGTCTGGGTCACCTTTGGCTGCTCATGCTGTTGTATGTGTATGGATGGTGGTGGCAGTTGCGATATGGCTGTGGTATGGCTCATGTGTGCGAGTTGCAATGACATGTGTGTTGGGGATTGTGATGACATGTCTGAGGTTTGCCAATGCCACTCATGTGCAACTGTCATGTGTGTATGTGTCCATTGTACAGTGCCCTGATGCCTGTGTTTTGTTTCTCCCTGTCTGCAGCGTCAACTGATGAAGAGGGCGGAGAAGGTGCTGTGGAGCACAGCGGCGGGGATCCGACCGCCAGCCGGAGACGCAAGGCCCGGCTCCCCTCCCGTGTTGTCATCTCGTCGGGGAGTGAGGAGTCCGGTGCCGCGTCCCAGGCCGCAGCTGCCGGGGGGAGGTCCAAGAGGCGGAGGTTGGAGTTGGACTCCTCGGCAGCAGAAGGGGCAGCTGAGACCCCACAGGGCCCAACAGGGGAAGATGGCACGGAGTCATCCAGGTTGGTGGGGGGTCTGGTGGAGGAGGAGGCCGTGCAAGCACCAGAGACGGGGTCTGGATGTGGGGATCCCACTGGTGCTAGTGGTGCAGTGCAGGACCAGGGACAGGAGGCAGCACAGGCCGCCGCGGAGGTGCCTGTGTGCAATCCTGTCCCCGATCCTGTCCCTGCATCATCTTGCACCAGCACGGATGCCTACGTCCAGACCCGTTTCCAGGCAGGGGATGAGCTGACGTCAACTGGCCTTCCTCTGCCTGCGGACGTGGCTATCCAGGTCCGGGTTGAGCCTGTCCTGGCTGGTGTGGCGTTGCGTCAACGGGCCATGCGAGGTGACCTGCAGTCTTTTCATGGAGAGACTGCACGTCATCTCGAATGGCTCGTTGACCACGTCAGCCTGCTGGGACAGGTCACCCAGACCGGATTCCTCCGTCTGATGGGGCTTGTTCCGACCCCCTCCTCAACTGGACCCCCTACGCGCCAGTCGTCCTCTGTGCCATCTTCCCACCCATCAGTCACCTGGGTGCCCTGTGGAGCTGCCTCTGACAGTGCGGCCAGGCTGGTGGAGGAGGCATCCCTGCCACAGTCGGGAGTCGGACGTCCAGCAGGGGTGGCCACATCAACAACTGCACCCCAGCCGGCGGAGGATGTGCAGGCAGCAGGAGGCAGTGCACGGGCAGAGGCAGAGCAGCAGCAGCAACATGGTGGGAGCCATGAAGGCTCGGGGCCTTCGACATCGGAGGGGCAGGCATCGGCCGGAGGGCAGGAGGACCCAGGACAGAGAGTGTCTTCCGTGTGGCAGCGGTTGGGCCACGCCATAGGTGCGGAGCGGCGGCGGGCGGAAGAGGCGCGGCTCACAATGGTCAGGGCGGAGAACTCCATGCGGAGGGCCCTGAGGCGGGCCGAGTGCCTCGAGGCAATCCGCAGGGGGTTGGAGGAGGACACAGCGTCGTCCCTGCGGACCCTCGGGGCCATGGAACTGGACCGCCTCCGGGACATCGAACAGGAGTTCGATGATGCCCTGGCCCGGAACACCACGGAGTGAGCCACTGGACTTGCCCGTCGCCTTTGTATATAGTTCTTTAGTTTTAGGTTTCCTTTGTTTTTTCTTATGATTTGGAGTCAACGGACACTGCTCCACTTTTTGTATATAGTTGATATTTAGGTAGGTTTTTTAGGAGGTTTCCTTAGTTCAGTTGTGATGATGGACCCTTGTTATTTTTGTACATAGTTCTTTGTTGCATGGAGAGTTTTTACATTTCACTTTGGACAAAATTTTATGGATTTGATTTTCTACTTTTGTGTTTTTATGCGGACATGCAGCTTATTTTTTCACATTTACATTGTAGTTATTTTTCTTTCTTTACCATTCGTATTTTTGTCCAATACATTTTTTTTCCATTGTTCACTGTGTGGTTTCATCTCATTGGTTTCATGCATGTCATGTTGTGTGTTTTCCCATTCAATTTGAAAATATGTGTGTGACGGACATGGGTTCATTTGCTTCATGAACATTGGGGGTGTAACATGTGTTTTCATTTCCATGTGGGTGAATGGGTTACTTGGTAGGGCTTTTTGGCTGTGGAGGCTGACCATTACGCACATGATTGGGGATTGTGAGGACCTGGTGGGGGCTGCACATGGTGGCAGGGGGGTGGGGGTGGTGGGAGACATGAGTGGGTGCCTGGTGGAGGGTGCCCCTGCACTGCTGGGGGGTGGGGGTGGTGGGAGACATGAGTGGGGGCCTGGTGGAGGGTGACCCTGCACTGCTGGGGGGTGGGGGTGGTGGGAGACATGAGTGGGGGCCTGGTGGAGGGTGACCCTGCACTGCTGGGGGGTGGGGGTGGAGGGAGACATGAGTGGGGGCCTGGTGGGGGCTGACCATGGTGGCAGGGGGGTGGGGGTGGTGGGAGACATGAGTGGGGGCCTGGTGGAGGGTGCCCCTGCACTGCTGGGGGGTGGGGGTGGTGGGAGACATGAGTGGGGGCCTGGTGGAGGGTGACCCTGCACTGCTGGGGGGTGGGGGTGGTAGGAGACATGAGTGGGGGCCTGGTGGAGGGTGACCCTGCACTGCTGGGGGGTGGGGGTGGTGGGAGACATGAGTGGGGGCCTGGTGGAGGGTGCCCCTGCAATGCTGGGGGGTGTGGGTGGTGGGAGACATGAGTGGGGGCCTGGTGGAGGGTGACCCTGCACTGCTGGGGGGTGGGGGTGGTGGGAATCATGAGTGGGGGCCTGGTGGAGGGTGCCCCTGCACTGCTGGGGGGTGGGGGTGGTGGGAGACATGAGTGGGGGCCTGGTGGAGGGTGACCCTGCACTGCTGGGGGGTGGGGGTGGTGGGAGACATGAGTGGGGGCCTGGTGGAGGGTGACCCTGCACTGCTGGGGGGTGGGGGTGGAGGGAGACATGAGTGGGAGCCTGGTGGGGGCTGCCCATGGTGGCAGGGGGGTGGGGGTGGTGGGAGACATGAGTGGGGGCCTGGTGGAGGGTGCCCCTGCACTGCTGGGGGGTGGGGGTGGTGGGAGACATGAGTGGGGGCCTGGTGGAGGGCGACCCTGCACTGCTGGGGGGTGGGGGTGGTGGGAGACATGAGTGGGGGCCTGGTGGAGGGTGACCCTGCACTGCTGGGGGGTGGGGGTGGTGGGAGACATGAGTGGGGGCCTGGTGGAGGGTGCCCCTGCACTGCTGGGGGGTGTGGGTGGTGGGAGACATGAGTGGGGGCCTGGTGGAGGGTGACCCTGCACTGCTGGGGGGTGGGGGTGCAGGGGGACATGAGTGGGGGCCTGGTGGAGGTTGACCCTGCACTGCTGGGGGGTGGGGGTGGTGGGAGACATGAGTGGGGGCCTGGTGGAGGGTGACCCTGCACTGCTGGGGGGTGGGGGTGGTGGGAGACATGAGTGGGGGCCTGGTGGGGGCTGCCCATGGTGGCAGGGGGGTGGGGGTGGTGGGAGACATGAGTGGGTGCCTGGTGGAGGGTGCCCCTGCACTGCTGGGGGGTGGGGGTGGTGGGAGACATGAGTGGGGGCCTGGTGGAGGGTGACCCTGCACTGCTGGGGGGTGGGGGTGGTGGGAGACATGAGTGGGGGCCTGGTGGAGGGTGACCCTGCACTGCTGGGGGGTGGGGGTGGTGGGAGACATGAGTGGGGGCCTGGTGGGGGCTGCCCATGGTGGCAGGGGGGTGGGGGTGGTGGGAGACATGAGTGGGGGCCTGGTGGAGGGTGCCCCTGCACTGCTGGGGGGTGGGGGTGGTGGGAGACATGAGTGGGGGCCTGGTGGAGGGTGACCCTGCACTGCTGGGGGGTGGGGGTGGTGGGAGACATGAGTGGGGGCCTGGTGGAGGGTGACCCTGCACTGCTGGGGGGTTGGGGTGGTGGGAGACATGAGTGGGGGCCTGGTGGGGGCTGCCCATGGTGGCAGGGGGGTGGGGGTGGTGGGAGACATGAGTGGGGGCCTGGTGGAGGGTGCCCCTGCACTGCTGGGGGGTGGGGGTGGTGGGAGACATGAGTGGGGGCCTGGTGGAGGGTGACCCTGCACTGCTGGGGGGTGGGGGTGGTGGGAGACATGAGTGGGGGCCTGGTGGAGGGTGACCCTGCACTGCTGGGGGGTGGGGGTGGTGGGAGACATGAGTGGGGGCCTGGTGGAGGGTGCCCCTGCACTGCTGGGGGGTGTGGGTGGTGGGAGACATGAGTGGGGGCCTGGTGGAGGGTGAGCCTGCACTGCTGGGGGGTGGGGGTGCAGGGGGACATGAGTGGGGGCCTGGTGGAGGTTGACCCTGCACTGCTGGGGGGTGGGGGTGGTGGGAGACATGAGTGGGGGCCTGGTGGAGGGTGACCCTGCACTGTTGGGGGGTGGGGGTGGTGGGAGACATGAGTGGGGGCCTGGTGGGGGCTGCCCATGGTGGCAGGGGGGTGGGGGTGGTGGGAGACATGAGTGGGTGCCTGGTGGAGGGTGCCCCTGCACTGCTGGGGGGTGGGGGTGGTGGGAGACATGAGTGGGGGTCTGGTGGAGGGTGACCCTGCACTGCTGGGGGGTGGGGGTGGTGGGAGACATGAGTGGGGGCCTGGTGGAGGGTGACCCTGCACTGCTGGGGGGTGGGGGTGGAGGGAGACATGAGTGGGGGCCTGGTGGGGGCTGCCCATGGTGGCAGGGGGGTGGGGGTGGTGGGAGACATGAGTGGGGGCCTGGTGGAGGGTGCCCCTGCACTGCTGGGGGGGTGTGGGTGGTGGGAGACATGAGTGGGGGCCTGGTGGAGGGTGACCCTGCACTGCTGGGGGGTGGGGGTGCAGGGGGACATGAGTGGGGGCCTGGTGGAGGTTGACCCTGCACTGCTGGGGGGTGGGGGAGGTGGGAGACATGAGTGGGGGCCTGGTGGAGGGTGACCCTGCACTGCTGGGGGGTGGGGTGGTGGAAGACATGAGTGGGGGCCTGGTGGGGGCTGCCCATGGTGGCAGGGGGGTGGGGGTGGTGGGAGACATGAGTGGGTGCCTGGTGGAGGGTGCCCCTGCACTGCTGGGGGGTGGGGGTGGTGGGAGACATGAGTGGGGGCCTGGTGGAGGGTGACCCTGCACTGCTGGGGGGTGGGGTGGTGGGAGACATGAGTGGGGGCCTGGTGGAGGGTGACCCTGCACTGCTGGGGGGTCGGGGTGGTGGGAGACATGAGTGGGGGCCTGGTGGGGGCTGCCCATGGTGGCAGGGGGGTGGGGGTGGTGGGAGACATGAGTGGGGGCCTGGTGGAAAGTGCCCCTGCACTGCTGGGGGGTGGGGGTGGTGGGAGACATGAGTGGGGGCCTGGTGGAGGGTGACCCTGCACTGCTGGGGGCTGGGGGTGCAGGGGGACATGAGCAGGTGTGCAGGGTAGTCCCGTGTTTTGTGGGCTGCCTGCTGGGGCCGTGGAGGGTGTACAGGGAACACCTGTGAGGACCCACCCAGCCTAATTGCGTGTGATAATTCACGCACAACCCTGTAATACACGTACCTGGCCAAATCGCATGTGAGAATTCCCGCGCACCCCTGTAATACACGTACCCAGCCGAATCGCGTGTAGAACTTCCGTGTACCCCTGTAATACACGTACCCAGCCAAATCGTGTGTGATAATTCCCACGTACCCCTGTAATACACGTACCCTGGCCAATCGCGTGTAGAACTTCCCATGCACCCCTGTAATACACGTACCAAGCCAAATCGCGTCTGATCATTACCACGCACCCCTGTAATACACGTACCAGGCCAAATCGCGTGTGATCATTCCCGCGCACCCCTGTAATACACCTACCAAGCCAAATCGCGTGTGATCATTCCCGCGCACCCCTGTAATACACGTACCCAGCCGATTCGCGTGTAGAACTTCCCGTGTACCCCTGAAATACACGTACCCAGCCAAATCGCGTGTGATAATTCCCACGTACCCCTGTAATACACGTACCCTGGCTAATCGCGTGTATAACTTCACGCGTACCCCTGTATTACACGTGCCCTGGCTAATCGCATGTAAGACTTCCCGCGTACCCCTGTAATACACGTTCCCTGGACAATTGCGTGTTGAACTTACCGCGTACCCCTGTAATACACGTTCCCTGGACAATCGCGTGTTGAACTTCCCGCGTACCCCTGTAATACACGTTCCCTGGACTATCGCGTGTTGAACTTCCCGCGCACCCCTGAAATACACGTACCCTGGCAGCCTGGCTAATCGCGTGTATAACTTCACGCGTACCCCTGATATGCACGTTACCCGCTTTGCGTTCCTTGTTTGGCAGCCCTGTAAACTGGTCCAGGGTTAGCGCAGCCCTTTGCGATGATTTAGCGATTTTGATGGCTTTTCCTTGCGCGAGGGCGTTCTTGGGGGCGTTACTGGCGCTGCTGCAGGGTCACTGCGATACTCTGCGCCACGGCTGGTTTGGGAGCCTAAAATCCATGAATACGCTGTGCGCGGAAATCGGTTTTAGCGCACGTGCCTGGCGCTGACAATCGCACGCGGACACTCTGCTCCAGCCGCTTGCGACACTTTTCTGCGAAATTCTATGAATTACCCTGTTTATCTGTTTCTACATGCTCAAGCTGCCTGATCTCATGTCTGGGATGGCATGGTTTGATTTGATTTACATGGACAAACTGCTCTATTGCCGTTTCACCTTCATTTTTCAAAATTTTATAAACTACAGGAGAGACCTTATCTATAATTCGAAATGGCCCCTGCCAGGCTGCTAGAAATTTAGAATTTTTCTGTTTACTTTTTCCAAAATGAAACTTGTACACCTGATCCCCTACACTGTATTCCTTTACTGATGTCTTTTTGTCATAATAAGACTTTGCACTGTCAGCAGCTCTTTCCAGATTTCTCTGCACAAAAGCAAATGCATTTTGCAAATGCCTCCTCAGTTCATCAATATATTCATGAACTGTGGATGCACTCACAAGTGTCTGCTCATGTGTTCTGTATTGTAGGTGTTGTGGTAACACCATTTACCTACCTGTCAAGACCTCATGGGGGCTAACACCTGTTGCTTTGGCAGGAGTTGATCTGATTGCCATCAAAACCAACGGTAAACGTAAATCCCAGCTGGAACCTGCTTCTGCCACAAATTTCTTTAAAATATCCACAACAGACCTATTGCTTCTTTCAACTGTACCTGAAGACGCTGCCCGATATGTGATATGTAGTTTCCTTTTCACACCTAGTATTTGCCATACCTTACTCATTAGAGTACTTGTGAAATGACTTCCTCTGTCTGACTCAATTCTTTGTGGCAACCCAAACCTTGAGAACACATGGTTCACCAGCAATGTGACTGCTGTTTGCGCACTACAATCTGGTGCAGGAATGCATTCAATCCACTTCGACATCAAACATACCACACTCAAAATATAACGCTTTCCCCTGCTCGACCTTTTTAAAGGACCTACATAGTCTATTTGCAAATCTGACCATGGGAGAGTTAGGCCTCTTTTCATCAATGGTGCTCTATGCATTGGTGAAGCAGGTTTAAATTGGGCGCATACTAGACATCCTCCAGTATATAATTCCACATCTTGGGACATATGTGGCCAGTAAGCATAATCTTTTAGTATTTCTAATGTTTTTTGTGAACCTCTATGGCCTGCAGTTATGGCATCATGTGCATGGTGTAGCATTAGCCCTCTGAATGAAAGGGGTACTACCCACTTTATTTGTCCTGTTATGGACTCTCTAATCATGAGTCCATCCTGTAATCTAATTTGTGTTTTGTTCCTTACTAGCACCCTCAACTCTTCTTTTCCCATACAATCATTTTCTGTTAAAGAATTTTGTTCGGGATCTATCAAATGATTATAATAGATTCCCAAAATTCGATCATTCTTTTGTGCCTCAATCAAATCTTGGTCTGGCGTGTCATGACTCCACTGCACCACCGGTTGATCTACCTCCTTTGGTGCTTTAGAACGTGTGACTGCATCAATTTGTATTTCACCCATTAAATAATCAATAGGTAGCAATTCTCCCATCACAGCCCCAATCTTAGCCAGGTGGTCTGCCTTATCATTTCCCTCCTTATCCTCTCCTGGTGTTTTTAAATGCCCACGAATTTGTCTCCAGTATATTGTTAAATTATTCTCTGACACCAATTTGGCTATGGCTTGTATCATTTTTCCATGTTTAAGTGGCTTTTGTTGTATGTAACCATGCCTCTTGCTTTCCAACCAGGCAAATACTCCACAAAGCTATTCCGTGCATAGTCAGAATCAGTCACCAGGACAATTTCACCGAACTTTTTATCAACTGCAGTAGCAATTGCTTTATAAATGGCTGCCAATTCCGCCACCTGACTGCTCCTATCTCCAATCCTCATCACTATACTGGGGACGCCTTCACATTTCAACCAGACATTTCCTATTCCTGCCACTAACTGTTTATTACTGTCATTTTCAATGTGAAAAGCACAACCATCCCCATATACAGTTGGCAAATCCTTGCATGTTTTTTCATCAAAAGCTTTGTGTGGTGATTGTTCAAATTCCTGCAAACTAGTTTCCACTTCCATTTCATTTGGTATTTGTTCAGCTGCACAGTCATGTAAGTCAGCTAACCCTTGAGCAATTGGGTTCTTTTTATTTTGTCCATATCTCACTTCTACGGGAAAACCTTGTAATGCCAGCGTCCATGAAGTGATTCTGGATTGCGCTAGATTACCTGATCTAATTCTTTTACTCTCTAAAAATTGCAAAGGTTGATGATTTGTTTCAATAATCACCTTTTCTCCCTGAACAATGGGGCGGAAATGTTGTAGCGCCCACACAGTGGTTAATAGGGCCTTTTCACATTCATTAAATTTAATTTCAACTTGGGAAAATGCCTTACTTGCATAGGCAATGGTTTTGTGATTCAAATCGTGTTTTTGTGATAACACTGCTGACATACAATGTTCAGAAAAACCTATTTCTATAAAGAAATCCCTGTCCTTTATGGGGTATGCTAAACATGGTGCCTTTACAAGACATTCCTTTAATTTAGCCACTGCATCAGACTGCTCTTTTTCCCATTTCCAGGGAGTATTCAGTTTAAACAGTTTAGTCAATGGTTGAGTGATTTCTGCATAATTTTGAATGAACTTTCTGTTATAGCCTGTCATCCCTAATAAACTTTTTACTCCTTTCACATTTTTAGGATCTTTTAATCTTTGTATGGCCTCTTTTTTCTTATTTTGTGGATTTAGCCCATGTTCAGTCACTTCATGCCCTAGAAAGTTCACTTTTTTCTTGCACCATTGTGCTTTTTGCAAAGATACTTTGGCGCCTGCTTTCTGCAATTGGCCAAGTACATGTCTTATTTCATCAAAATGGCTTTTCAGGCTTTAATTTTTTATCAGGACATCATCCACATAAACTATTGTTCCTCTTTCCGCTGCATCCGGCATGGCCTTTCTCAAAAATATGCCAAATTCACTCCCACTATTGATGTACCCGAATAGAGCTCTAAGCCAGGCATATTGAGTCCTGTCAAATGTAAAGGAAAATAAATGTTGTATCTCCTCTGCCAATGGCACGCACCAATATCCAGAGGTGAGATCTAATGTGGTAAATACATTTGAACCATGTACCTGAGCTAGGCCCTGATCAATGAATGGCAGCGGCCATCTAGATACTGGTACTCTTTTATTTAACTCTCTCAAGTCTGCACACAGCCGCCATTGACCATTTGGCTTTAACACACCTAAAATAGGTGTATTGGATGTGCTATGAATGGGCCTGATGATTCCCCGCAATTCCAAATTTTTAATAATCTCTGCCAATGATTCTAAACATGCCAGCGGTAGTCTATACTGGCGTACAAACACTGGATTTCTGCTACACCCTTCTGGTAGTGTGGCCACATGTAAATCTGTTAAACCACAATCATAAGCATCTTTTGCAAATACATCCTTAAACTCCATAAATATCTCCCTCAGATTGTCCCTATCCTCATTGCTTTCACACGCATCCGCTAAGGAGATCTGCTCTTCTACCATTTTGGAAAATTCTGGAAAATCTTCTGGCAAGGGAATCTCGGCGCTTTTCTCTAACTGTGTGGCTGTGTCTTTTTGTAAAGCTGCCACTTTTAAATATTTTGGCATATCAGCTTCCACTTCAATGGGCTGATTTTCTGTTTCATTTTCATTTAAATTAAATATTATGCAATCCTCTTGATGGTAGCACACTGTCTCATTTGAATCATAAGGATACACAGAATGAATTTTAAATATTCCTTTGGGCTGAGAGTCCAGGTGTTCTGGCAACTCACCCTTGGCATCTACATACTTTTCAGGAATATTTCCAATCACCATGTTATTTAAATCTGCCGTATAATGTGATTTTTGTATGGCCATTCCTAGTGGGGAGTTTTCCTCTAAATGAATATCCTGACAACCTTTATTATTTACCATAATTTTTACAGATCCTTCACCAATGTCTACCAATGGAATGTATTCATAATACAGGCCTTGCTGTTTTATAGATTCATTCAGGCATACAAATGCATCAGAGCCTTTCATCTGCTGTCCATTTTTACATTTCAGTGTTATTGCAAACTGTTTTGTAAATGCAGGAATAATAGTATCTTTCCTCATTTGTAATTCGATTGCATAAGGAACCAGTTGTGCACAATGATAAGCCCTTCTTTTGTCTTCAAATTCAGGTGCCGGACCACCTAGGCGTGACCATATTTTTTGATTAAGGAAATCTAACACCATACACATTCTGTGCATGATGTCATTGCCCATGTAAAATTCATTTTGTGCCCCACTCACTATCCATACATTATGGTAAATTGTTTTCTGCCCAATGCTAATTTTAAGCATGCATCTGCCTGCAATTCGGTTTTCAAAGTCTGGACTGTCCAACCCAGAAACACATTGGTTTTAAATCCTAAATCTCGGGATTTCTTCCCTCTCAATTATTTTTTGCAACAATTTCTCATTAATGAAACTCCTTTCATGTCCAAGCACTAAAGTGGCTTTTATTGTTTTAAAATAGTCATTTATACCAACATGAACCCATGGTTGCTCATCTTCCATGTGTATTTCTGCCAGAGTGGTAATGTGTTTTTCTGAATCTGTTTTAGGAGCAATATTCTGTTTGCATGTTTTCTCTTTTAAATAAAAACGTAATGTGTGCTCATCTATGGCAGTCTGCCAATTTTTCCTTGGGTCCAAGTATATTTGTACAGGTAGTTTTTCATTGTCGCTCTGCATTTTGTCTTGACACATTAATATAACAGTGACACTAGGTATGCAGCTATTCTGGAGATATACCTCCACAGCATCATTTGTTTTGGCAACGGTGTGACATTCATTTATATTGGTGTTTTGTGATTTTCGTTTCGTAGGCCTCAATGGTTTTTTGGTTAAGGACCACAGCACTCCATTCACCCCATCTATTAGAGGAGACAATCTTTTCAGGCAATCTGTCCCCATCAGAAATGGAATTTCACAAATAGATGTGATAAATACCTCTTGTTTCATTCTGTGCTTTCCTATTTTTATGTCAACCTCAGTTACACCTATGATGGGCACCTCCTCCCCATTAAAGTTATGCACTGGGCCTTGATTTTCCTTCACTGTGATCTGACTCTGTGGGGGTCTCCCTTCATTGATACTCTTTACCAGCTACTTGGACATAATTGTGGCCTGTGCGCCCGTGTCAATCATAGCAAAGGTGTGGCATTTTTCTTCTACAGTGATGGGTGCATAATATCTGTCCTCAACTTCCTCTAATACACATAAGAAATGTGAATTCTTACTGATTTCAGGGCTCACCTTTCTCAGGTCTTTTTCACTTTTGGCTAAACACATTGGTAAATGGAAAGACATTTTTCCCTCCTTTTTACCCATTTCTGCGCGAGAGACTATTCATTTCTCCATGATCAGAGGTTTTTTGGAGTGTGGCCACTGTTCGCCCATCCATCTGGGTAACATCAGAGACCATATTACAACCTTCCAACTGAACATGTGTAACAACATCATTCAGCAATTTGTCATTTTTTAATTCTGTGCATTTGTGATCATTTAGTGTGATACCAGCCCTTTCAGCCTCTTCAAAAATATGTGGCTCAAAGAATTCTTCAGGTGATTGACTTGTACCCTCCCTGTGAGTATTTCCTTTTTCTGTCTGTGTTTGGTCATTGTTTTGCTTGCCCAGGGAAGGAGCTATAGCATCCCCACTTACTCCCTGTCCACTGGTATTCCCCATGCATGAGTCATTTTTCTTAAATCTGTCCCTTTGTTCTTTTGGAATTCCTAATGTTTCTTTTTCATTTGTACAAATCTTTACTGTTTTATTTAGCTCTAGGTTAAACCGTACCTCTTTTTTAGAAGTATTTGCACTTTCTGTCACAAGTTCATTTACTGGCACTTTCACATTTAATCCATTAGGCATCTCAGAGTCGTTATGCAAAATTATATCAGAGCAATCTGTCATTTTGGCACTGCAGTTATCATAAGTACTTAGTCACTTTTCGGAAGCCCCCCGGTCATTGCTATGGCCATCAGCCCCCTCTTTGGAAGGTTGTTTTTGCGCTGTACAGAGCTTTCCTATTTGCTCAGCTAACATTTTGACTTGGGCCTCAAGGCACTGGAACCTTTCCATCTCTCTAGGATCCTCTTTCTGTGGCCTAGGTCGATATTAGTTGTTTTGCCCCTGATTGGATCTATTCTGATACCTCTCAGGTGATTGATGTCGGTTGGGTTGGTTTCTGAACTCTTGATTCATTTGTGGAGGGGAGCGGGTTGCACCCATCCTTTGATTATAGTCCCCTGGTGGGGAATCATTGTACTGACGTGGATTGTAGTTCAAGTTTTTCCTCATGTCCTGTCTCTCAGATTGTGGGTACTGGCCCCTAGGTTGATTTCCATTATCAGTAAATCGATCCACATATCGAGGCCTATCCTGATTACCATATATCATGGTGTTGGGATCAAATCTGCTCTGTGTCCTCAATGACTGGTAGGGACCATCATTTCTTTGATCTTGATTTTGTCTCTGGTTATTGTTCATACCTGCCATATCAGGCCGATATCCTACCCGGGGTCTGTCCCCTAAATACCTAGGGCTGATGTAGCTCTCTCTATTACTAGGATCATGTGATTGGAACATTGGTACAGGAAATGGCGATCTTTGTTGATTACCCCTTTGTTCAGGTGTCACATTATTTTTACCTTGACTTTGAGCAGACTCAAGGGACATTTTGGCTGACCTGATTTCCATTACTGTGGCTGAGGGTTCTTTAGATTTAGGTCTAGTATCTTTCATTTTATCACTTTCTCTACCCTGACAATAGAGTACCTCATATAGTTTTGTGCTTTGATGTACAATCCATTCAAGGGACTTGTCACGGTCAAATTCACGGACCAATTGGGATATGATGTCTTTCTGTAGCCCATAGAAGTATGCAGTTTTAAACTCATTGGAATTTGAGTCAAAAGAAACATCAAAGCGAGAAAATGCTCTTTTTAAGTCTTGTAAAAATTGGCGAGGAGATGTATTAGGTCCAGCAGTAATTGTGTAAGCGACTTTCTTTGCCTCCTGCAATGACTGAAAAGGAGAAAAATGACGCCTAATTTCTTTTTCAAACTCCAACCAGGTCATATTCTGCTGTTCATTTAATCCCCTTATGATGCTGGACGTCGGGGCATCTAAAGTTAAATGAAAATATTGTCTATACTGTTCCTTAGGTATCTGGAGTGCTTTAAAAATGTCATGCACCGCTTCTAAGTGATCCTCAATGCAGCATTCACCTCCCTTTTTAAATGGTTTGATCAGGGCTTTAATGGATTTCATTATTTTTATGGGGCTACTTGTTGCAATGCATGGAATTGCACTATTTTGTGATTCAATCCTGTTTTCAGGTGTATGAGATTGGTGGCTGCCCCCAATTGGAGTATCAAATCCCCCAAGGGCGCTGCAACCAAGTTCAGTCACCGGCCCAGTCACTGGAGCACTAGCTCTTTGGGCAGAGCTAGAATTCACCTCCACTCCATTGAATGTGGTACCCTGCCGCCTCTCCTGGGACCTGGGAATGCACATTTGCTGTTCTAAGTCCTTACACTTTTTAAGGAGTCTGTTTGCTTCATTTTGCAAATAGTTGTTTTCATCACTCATCTTATTAATCACCTCCTTCATGTCGCACATTTGCATTTGGCATTCATTGAACTCTTTATTTCTCTTGTCTCTTTCTTGAATCATTTTAATCATTTCTTGTTCTGCACTCTGGAGATCACATTCTTTTTCACAATGTTCTTTTTGTAAAATGTGCATTTCTGAAACAACCTCATCTTTATCCTGTCTAATGTGGTCCACTAAGGCTTTTAAGTGTACCAATTCTTGCTCACTATCCTCAAATTGTTTCTTGCTTTTGGATAACTGAGCATCAAAGTCTCTGCATTTTAATTGCATGTCTTTTTGGCATACATCCAATTCTGCTCTTAACATGTCCTGATTTTTACTTGCCCCATCTAATTCAGTCTTTAACCTGTTAATTAGCTGAGTATCATTCTCCTGCATTTGCAGGGACTTATTCAAAATAAACCATATTTTGCCGCATAGCCGTATTAAACAGTCTTTCTCTGCACTTTTATCGGCTGCATTCAATAATCTTGTAAGGCAGACCTGAATTATGCTGCCATCTGCAAAAATATTGTCTAGTTTTTCTTTCTGCACCTCACCCTGAATGCGTTCACGCCATTCTAACGTGCTATTTGACGACCAAGTCCCATGTGCAAACAACTTTGCCTCTAAATATTGCACTAGTTCTGAGAATGTGGTTTCCCTTTGTGACATTCTGAAATTCGTTTTTAGTGGCACACTGCTATTATAAAATGGGTTCCCTTTAATGTGCAAATGGCAGTGTGAGACACGCTTGCCATGCCCAGTAGGTACTCTATGATCACTTTCCCGGCCTGCAACGCACCATAAATATGTAGGGTATTTTGTGGAGATTTGGGGCCTGACAGTATTTTCTTACCGCCGAAAAATAACTTAGCAACAATCACTCCTTGTATTCAGATTGGGCCATGTACAACAATAATACAGTGGACATGCATTATTTCAGCACACAGACATGCGTATTTGGTATGCGTGGTTGATATGCGTGGTTGGTGGTATTTTGGTGAGCATAATTCCCTTGTTTTATTTGTGGCCCCAATATCCAGAACCCCTTATTTTTGTTTAGATTTTTCGTGTAATCACTAGAGAGACCTCAGGCTTGCATTTCAGGAACACCACATTTTCATTTTTAGTGTGCCACCATGGGCAATTTCTCTCTGTCTTATCTACGGCAGCGAGCTATCATGTGGTATTTTCACTATCTTATATACGGTAGTGAACTATGTCCCGGGCCTCCCTTTTTGCCGACTCATAGACCTCCGACAAACTACAACACACACAGTTAGTTATAATTGCTCATACTGAATTACATTGTGCACACGGCTGCAGCCAAATTTGATGTTTAGCTACCTTGAAAATGACAATTGCACTGTCTAAACATCTCCCCACATCATCAGCACTGTATTGGTAAATATAAAACACACCACCCGTCTGCTTTCAAATATTTTTGTGTATTATAAAAGTTGCATTTAAACACGATCTCACTCTTTACAGAAATAAATAAAATAGCACAGTAACAGCATTGTCTGTGATACACTGAAAAGAGAGTGGCGGAGACAAGAACTCAATTTGCAACATTAAACATGTGAGTAAAGCACAGGAATCTCCTTTCCTACACTGACTGAATATTCTCGTACACACTCAGCCCCCACACTTCTGTAATTACCTTATCTGTTCAGCATGAGTTTTCTTCAGCTGTTCTCTTTCTGAATTTGGCTCCCTTGAAGATTAACCCCAGTGAAAACAAGCGTCTTTCGTTCTCAAACCGGGGTTATTGCCTGGAATTCTCAGCTTTTGCAGCAGGAATGCTTCAGCCAGGAAACAGTTCCTTCTCCCAGCTCTGCCAAATCTCGATTGTCCTCCCCCTCCCCTCAAGCTCCCCCAGCAAAACTCTAATCACTGCCTCTAGCATGATACTTGCTATGACGCTGCTCCAATCAGAATCAATCATGCCATCTCCTCCCTCACTACACGATGGCTCATTTCTAGAGTAACCATTTGTAACCAACTGATTTCCTGTTCCTTCGAGCCCTTTGCTTCCTGTAGTTATGTGGACAGAGCAGCAGAGAAAAAGAAAAAAAATGAATGTGCGTTTAAAAGTTCACTTTCAGAGTAGGCCTAATTCTGCAGTGGAGACACATTTTTATTAGTGGGTTATGTTAAATGCAGTTTTATTAGTCAGGTTAGTTATTAATAAGGTTAGTTATTAATTTTCAAATGTGTCTCTTGCACCATAGGCATTTCAGGTGAAAAATAGTGTGCATTTTTGAATGTGCACGTGTGCTTTTAACTGTAAAAATAGATTTGCATCTTATATGTTAAAATCGCTTTTGACTGAATAGCCTGTCTTTACTTATATGTCCATGTTAATCTTGCAACACATATAGCAATTCACCACACCCATGTGGTGGTGCTGCATAAAAAAAAAAATTGCTACCTGTGCAGTAGTGCTGTACTCTGTGCTGTAACACGCCAAATATCCTTACAGGTGTGGATGCGCCGGCGTTTGCCGACATCAGCATCCCAGATTTGCCTGTAGCCTGCAGCTGATGTTATCTGAAAGGGCCCTGAGAAAGCTGCATTCTTCTGTATCTGCAACCAGTCTCCTGACCCTCCTTGGATCATGTCTTCCAAATATAAAAGCCTCTTACTTAGGAAATAAATGTGACTGTGAGAAGGAAGATGGACGCCTGGTGAATGGAAAAACAGTAAGACAAAGGCATAAGAGCAGCACCACTGACATATGGGTTGTGATACTAAAAATACATGATGGCCAAGTCTAGAAAAGACACACCATTGGCATCTGTGATTGGAAAATGTGGGTTCTATGGTGATACTGAGTAAAAGCATCAGGAAGCACCATACCTCACATCATGTTGGCGTATTCATCGCTGTCCCTATACAGTCTTCACTACGGAAATGTAATGAAGACTGAAAAGGGACTTGATGTATTCTGGTTCTGCAAAGAATAGTCTATATTCATTTTTCTACATTAAAAAAATTAATTAAAATGCTGCCCATGGCGGGGAAACAGGTAGCGAGAGGTGGTGCCAGCGGCAACCATGAAATGCGGGCCCGGTTCGGTGAAGAAAGCCTGTAGTCCTGGAAAGCTGATTGGCTGTTGCCTCCCCGCTGGATGGTGAAGTGTGATCGTAAAGGGAACCTCAACAAAATAAGGAATGCAGAAGTCTATGTTTGGAAAACTCTAGCACTGGCAGATAGCGGAAAACCAGAATGGGTAGATGGGAGAGTTTGACATTTCTTGCAATATAATTGATCGAGGAATCGGAGATAGTAACAAGTGAGATGACTAATGAAAGAGCGCAAGGATTCTGGCTCCAAAAACCTTCATTGTCTTCATGGGAGCTTTCAGGGGTTGCTGTTGAGAGAGTTGAGTGATACTATATATTATAGGAGATGTTTAAACCTTGGGATCAGGAATGAAAACAGTTCCATGGCTTCATTCCGCTTACCACTGAGCTCTTTCCCTCTCTCCCCATCTCCTGGAAGGGTGTTGCCCCCTTCGCTGGTGATACTCTGCCTTGTTCGCCCATGAAGGGTACGTTCTCTCCCGCTTTTCCACCTTCCTACCCACACTCCCACACTTACCTCTGCCACCCACCACCCTTCCGGTGCGCCTCTCTCTCCTCTTCACCCTGCCCCGCTTCTGCCTCTTCCTTGGCCCTTCTACTCACATGCTCTTATCACCCACTCTCTGCCCGCGTCCCGATGCCGAACCTGAAAGCTCAGCTTCCTTGCGGTAAAGAGCCACGATGCACAGGCTTCATGGTAAAGGTGGAGCGGGTAAGACAGGTCACCATGGGAACATATGGGATGAGAGATGGCAGCATTTGCAGATGGGATGCTAAGTGGAGTAACTTAGGGTTGGGAGAAGGGGGGGTTCTAGTAGTTGGAGAGACAGGGGGTTGGGAGATTCAAGAAACCAGGTAAAAGAGCCTGCAGCAGTGAAGTAAAGCAGAATCCTCAGGCACCCTGGTGGGTTCCAGCGAGTTACTTTATTCCAGTCACATTATGTTATAATACGATGACACTGTAGGAACTCCTGGCTCCCATCACCCAGGCAAGGGCTCTCCAACTGCGTGACACTAGAACCTTTACTAGACCTATTCCCTCACTCACACCATAACATTCTCCTTGTCACCCCCAACATTCTCTATGACATCACCAGGTTCCTGCATCCACTCCCAAGCACTACACAATACATCTCCCTTCTTTCCAAATCTCACCACACATCACAGAGTACATAACAGATGGTCTAGCAATGGTATCTGCAAGGGAGAAGATATGCACTTCAGGAGCGCCAAGGAGACTCATCGAGATGTGAACGTCTTGGGGTCAGAGCTGTAAAAGATCTGTGGCAGGGGTTTGCAACAGGCGACTCTCCAGACGGGGCTCCCATGATCCCACAACATTGATC
Source organism: Ambystoma mexicanum (assembly GCF_040938575.1). NCBI lineage: Eukaryota > Metazoa > Chordata > Amphibia > Caudata > Ambystomatidae > Ambystoma > Ambystoma mexicanum. The sequence goes on along the minus strand of NC_090938.1, from coordinate 104,531,054 downwards.
ATGCTGCGAGGGCTGATGGTAGTTGTAGTCCAAAACATCTGCAGACCAGTGTCTAGAGAACAGGAGATCTGCCAGTCCGAAATCACTTTGCATATGGTCCACCTCCCTCTATAATGGCACGGATGGAATGTAAATCAAGGGAATGGAAGGCGCAAAGAGGATATGCTAGTGGTTATGATTAATTCAAAGCTCTGTTTTCAACCCTTTTGGTGCAGCATGTCGCCGAAGTGAGTCAGTCACCAAAATCTCTTAAGTCTGGGCAACTCCCGCGATCCAGTTTTGTATGAAGAATTGACCGATAACGAAACTCTTTTACCCTCATAACCATCCACTCTGGGCTGGCATCAAGAATCATTTTTGTGTATACCGATATCTTTTCCATTGCTGTGTTTATCTATATGTTTGCGCTGTACGTTGCAAAGTGATTTGCATGCAAAGAGGAGCGTGCAATTTCTTTCAAGTGGTAGGAAATTGCTTTCTATTATGTTCACCCCGTTTACCTTAGACAGCTGAATCTGGCTGCCTCTTGAAATGCTCAAATGCAAAAGATTACTTGGAAAGAAAAGTTTTTGTTTTCTGTTTGTTTTATCTTTAAAACAGAACATATTTCAACGTCCGTGTCTAGAAGCGCTGTCAAATAAAATGTATCCTCATTGTGTATTCTTTGTTTGCGCCTTCCTGCCAAGTGACAAGGCTTCTTAGTTCTGCAGCAAGTTCAATCGAATGAAATTCTAGCAGCACCCTGGCTGCAGCCTCAGTTAATCAGAGAGGGGAAATTGCATTCAAACAAACACATGTCAGGGATTGACTGGGGATGCTTTCATTTCAAAGGTTTGGGAATCACATTTGTTTTTTGGCATGAATCTATAGACGAATTGGATGCTAGTTTGTAATAATGATAGTGTAATGATAATATCAGTAATAACATTCATAATGAAGGTAGCAATTATATTAATAATAATCTAGTAATCATAATTTGTATGCATGGCATGTATTTCGTCTTTTATTTTTCAGTTTTCATTCGAATTTTTTCTTCTTTTCTGGCTCTCTTTTGTCCCATTTCCTTTCCTTTCTTCTCTTCACACTAGTTTTAGTTTTCACTCCTTTTTCTTGCTCCTGAATTTCAGTGACATGAAGTGACTCTACGGTTTCTCTTCCTTTGGTATCTGGTTTCCCCTGCCGTGACAATGTGGGTGGATGCCGGAGTGTGTGAGCTCATATGTGGAATGCTGGTGTATGTGGAATGTATCAGGCCCCTGAGGTCATATGTGGAATGCTGGTGTATGTGGAATTTATCGGGCCCCTGAGCTCATATGTTGAATGCTGGTGTATGTGGAAAGCATCGGGCCCCTGAGCTCATGTGTGGAAGGCTGTTGTATGTGGAATGTATCGGGCCCATGAGCTCATATGTTGAATGCTGGTGTATGTGGAAAGCATCGGGCCCCTGAGCTCATGTGTGGAAGGCTGTTGTATGTGGAAAGTATCGGACCCCTGAGCTTATATGCGGAATGATGTTGTATGTGGAATTATCTGGCCCCTGAGCTCACATGCGGAATGCTGGTGTATGTGGAATGTATCGGGCCCCTGAACTCATATGTGGAATGCTGGTGTATGTGGAATGTATCAGACCCCTGAGCTCATATGCGGAATGCTGGGGTATGTGGAATGAATCAGCTCCCTGAGCTCATAAGCGGGATGCTGGTGTATGTGGAATGTATCAGACCCCTGAGCTCATATGCGGAATGCTGGGGTATGTGGAATGTATCAGACCCCTGAGCTCATATGGGGAATGCTGGTGTATGTGGAATGTATCGGGCCCCTGAACTCATATGTGGAATGCTGGTGTATGTGGAATGTATCAGACCCCTGAGCTCATATGCGGAATGCTGGGGTATGTGGAATGAATCAGCTCCCTGAGCTCATAAGCGGGATGCTGGTGTATGTGGAATGTATCAGACCCCTGAGCTCATTTGCAGAATGCTGGTGTATGTGGAATGTATCAGGCCCCTGAGCTCATATGCGGAATGCGGGTGTATGTGGAATGTATCAGCCCCCTGAGCTCATATGTGGAATGCTGGTGTACGTGGAATGTATCAGGCCCCTGGGCTCAAATGTGGAATGCTGGTGTATGTGGAAAGCATCGGGCCCCTGAGCTCATGTGTGGAATGCTGGTGTATGTGGAATGTATCAGACCCCTGAGCTCATACGCGGAATGCTGGGGTATGTGGAATGTATGAGGCTCCTGAGCTCATATGCGGAATGCTGGTGTATGTGGAATGTATCAGGCCCCTGAGCTCATATGTGAAATGCTGGTGTATGTGGAATGTATCAGGCCCCTGAGCTCATATGGGGAATGCTGTTGTATGTGGAATGTATCAGGCCCCTGAGCTCATATGCAGAATGCTGGTGTATGTGGAATGTATCAGGCCCCTGAGCTCATATGTGAAATGCTGGTGTATGTGGAATGTATCAGGCCCCTGAGCTCATATGCAGAATGCTGGTGTATGTGGAATGTATCGGACCCCTGAGCTCATACGCGGAATTCTGGGGTATGTGGAATGTATCAGGCTCCTGAGCTCATATGCGGAATGCTGGTGTATGTGGAATGTATCAAGCCCCTGAGCTCATATGCGGAATGCTGGGGTATGTGGAATGTATCAGACCCCTGAGCTCATATGGGGAATGCTGGGGTATGTGGAATGTATCAGGCCCCTGAGCTCATATGCTGAATGCTGGTGTATGTGGAATGTATCAGACCCCTGAGCTCATACGCGGAATGCTGGTGTATGTGGAATGTATCAGGCCCCTGAGCTCATATGCGGAATGCTGGTGTATGTGGAATGTATCAGGCCTCTGAGCTCATATGCGGAATGTTGGTGTATGTGGAATGTATCAGCCCCCTGAGCTCATATGTGGAATGCTGGTGTATGTGGAATGTATCAGGCCCCTGGGCTCAAATGTGGAATGCTGGTGTATGTGGAAAGCATCGGGCCCCTGAGCTCATGTGTGAAATGCTGGTGTATGTGGAATGTATCAGACCCCTGAGCTCATACGCAGAATGCTGGGGTATGTGGAATGTATGAGGCTCCTGAGCTCATATGCGGAATGCTGGTGTATGTGGAATGTATCAGGCCCCTGAGCTCATATGTGAAATGCTGTTGTATGTGGAAAGTATCAGGCCCCTGAGCTCATATGGGGAATGCTGTTGTATGTGGAATGTATCAGGCCCCTGAGCTCATATGCAGAATGCTGGTGTATGTGGAATGTATCAGGCCCCTGAGCTCATATGCAGAATGCTGGTGTATGTGGAATGTATCAGGCTCCTGAGCTCATATGTGAAATGCTGGTGTATATGGAATGTATCAGGCCCCTGAACTCATATGCTGAATGCTGGTGTATGTGGAATGTATCAGACCCCTGAGCTCATACGCGGAATGCTGGGGTATGTGGAATGTATCAGGCTCCTGAGCTCATATGCGGAATGCTGGTGTATGTGGAATGTATCAGGCCCCTGAGCTCATGTGCGGAATGCTGGGGTATGTGTAATGTATCAGACCCCTGAGCTCATATGGGGAATGCTGGGGTATGTGGAATGTATCAGGCCCCTGAGCTCATATGCTGAATGCTGGTGTATGTGGAATGTATCAGACCCCTGAGCTCATACACGGAATGCTGGGGTATGTGGAATGTATCAGGCTCCTGAGCTCATATGCGGAATGCTGGTGTATGTGGAATGTATCAGGCCCCTGAGCTCATATGCGGAATGCTGGTGTATGTGGAATGTATCAGGCCCCTGAGCTCATGTGTGGAATGCTGGTGTATATGGAATGTATCGGGCCCCTGAGCTCATATGTGGAATGCTGGTGTATGTGGAATGTATCAGGCCCCTGAGCTCATATGTGGAATGCTGGTGTATGTGGAATGTATCAGGCCCCTGAGTTCATATGTGGAATGCTGGTGTATGTGAAATGTATCAGGCCCCTGAGCTCATATGCTGAATGCTGGTGTATGTGGAATGTATCAGGCCCCTGAGCTCATATGTGAAATGCTGGTGTATATGGAATGTATCGGGCCCCTGAGCTCATATGGGGAATGCTGGTGTATGTGGAATGTATCAGGCCCCTGAGCTCATATGTGGAATGCTGGTGTATGTGGAATGTATCAGGCCCCTGAGTTCATATGTGGAATGCTGGTGTATGTGAAATGTATCAGGCCCCTGAGCTCATATGCTGAATGCTGGTGTATGTGGAATGTATCAGGCCCCTGAGCTCATATGTGAAATGCTGGTGTATGTGGAATGTGTCAGACCCCTGAGCTCATACGCGGATGCTGGGGTATGTGGAATGTATCAGGCTCCTGAGCTCATATGCAGAATGCAGGTGTATGTGGAATGTATCAGGCCCCTGAGCTCATATGCGGAATGCTGGGGTATGTGGAATGTATCAGACCCCTGAGCTCATATGGGGAATGCTGGGGTATGTGGAATGTATCAGGCCCCTGAGCTCATATGCTGAATGCTGGTGTATGTCGAATGTATCAGACCCCTGAGCTCATACGCGAATGCTGGTGTATGTGGAATGTATCAGGCCCCTGAGCTCATGTGTGGAATGCTGGTGTATATGGAATGTATCGGGCCCCTGAGCTCATATTTGGAATGCTGGTGTATGTGGAATGTATCAGGCCCCTGAGCTCATATGTGGAATGCTGGTGTATGTGGAATGTATCAGGCCCCTGAGTTCATATGTGGAATGCTGGTGTATGTGGAATGTATCAGGCCCCTGAGCTCATGGGTGGAATGCGGGTGTATGTGGAATGTATCAGGCCCCTGAGCTCATATTTGGAATGCTGGTGTATGTGGAATGTATCAGGCCCCTGAGCTCATATGTGGAATGCTGGTGTATGTGGAATGTATCAGGCCCCTGAGTTCATATGTGGAATGCTGGTGTATGTGGAATGTATCAGGCCCCTGAGCTCATGGGTGGAATGCTGGTGTATATGGAATGTATCGGGCCCCTGAGCTCATATTTGGAATGCTGGTGTATGTGGCATGTATCAGGCCCCTGAGCTCATATGTGGAATGCTGGTGTATGTGGAATGTATCAGGCCCCTGAGTTCATATGTGGAATGCTGGTGTATGTGGAATGTATCAGGCCCCTGAGCTCATGGGTGGAATGTGGGTGTATGTGGAATGTATCAGGCCCTGAGGTCATATGTGCAATGCGGGTGTATGTGGAATGTATCAGGCCTCTGAGCTCATGGGTGGAATGCGGGTGTATGTGGAATGCTGGTGTATGTGGAATGTATCAGGCCTCTGAGTTCATATGTGGAATGCTGGTGTCTGTGGAATGTATCGGGCCCCGGAGCTCATATGTGGAATGCTGGTATATGTGGAATGTATCAGGCCCCTGAGGTTAGATGTGGAATGCTGGTGTATGAGGAATGTATCGGTCCCCTGAGCTCATATGTTGAATGCTGGTGTATGTGGAATGTATCGGGCCCCTGAGCTCATATGCGGAATGCTGGTGTATGTGGAATGTATCAGGCCCCTGAGCTCATATGCGGAATGCTGGTGTATGTGGAATGTATCAGGCCCCTGACCTCATATGCGAAATGCTGGTGTATGTGGAATGTATCAGACCCCTGAGATCATATGCGGAATACTGGTGTATGTGGAATGTATCAGGCCCCTTAGCTCATATGCGGAATGCTGGTGTATGTGGAATGTATCAGGGCCCTGAGCTCATATGTGGAATTCTGGTGTATGTGGAATGTATCGGGCACCTGAGCTCAAATGTGGAATGCTGGTGTATGTGGAATGTATTGGGCCCCTGAGCTCATATGTGGAATGCTGGCGTATATGGAATGTATCAGGCCCCTGAGCTCATATGTGGAATGCTGGTGTATGTGAAATGTATCAGGCCCCTGAGCTCATATGTGGAATTCTGGTGCATGTGGAATGTATCGGGCCCCTGAGCTCATATGTGGAATGCTGGTGTATGTGGAATGTGTCAGGCCCCTGAGCTCATATGTGGAATGCTGGTGTATGTGGAATGTATCGGCCCCCTCAGCTCATATGTGGAATGTGGGTGTATGTGGAATGTATCAGGCCCCTGAGCTCATATGTGGAATGCTGGTGTATGTGGAATGTATCAGGCCCCTGAGCTTGTATGTGGAATGCTGGTGTATGTGGAATGTATCAGGCCCCTGATCTCATATGTGGAATGCGGGTGTATGTGGAATGTATCAGGGCCCTGAGCTCATATGTGGAATGGGTCTGTATGTGGAATGTATCAGGCCCCTGAGCTCATATGTGGAATGCGGGTTAATGTGGAATGTATCAGGCCCCTGAGTTCATATGTGGAATGCGGGTATGTGGAATGTATCAGGCCCCTGAGCTCATATGTGGAATGCTGGTGTATGTGGAATGTATCAGGCCCCTGAGCTCATATGTGGAATGTTGGTGTATGTGGAATGTATCAGGCCCCTGAGCTCGTATGTGAAATGCTCGTGTATATTGAATGTATTGGCCCCCTGAGCTTGTATGTGCAATGCTGGTGTATGTTGAATGTATCAGGCCCCTGAGCTTGTATGTGGAATGTATCAGGACCCTGAGCTCATACGTGGAATGCGGTGTATGTGGAATGTATCAGGGACCTGAGCTCATATGTGGAATGCTGGTGTATGTGGAATGTATCAGGCCCCTGAGCTCATACGTGGAATGCGGTGTATGTGGAATGTATCAGGGACCTGAGCTCATATATGGGATGGGGTGTATGTGGAATGCATCAGACCCCTGAGCTCATATGCGAATGCGGGTGTATGTGGAATGTATCAGGGCCCCTCAGCTCATATGTGGAATGCGGGTTTATGTGGAATGTATCAGGCCCCTGAGCTCATATGTGCAATGCTGGTGTATGTGGAATGTATCTGGCCCCTGAGCTTATGTGTGGAATGCGGGTGTATGTGGAATGTATCGGGCCCCTGAGCTCGTATGTGGAATGCTGGTGTATGTGGAATGTATCAGGCCCCTGAGCTTGTATGTGGAATGTATCAGGACCCTGAGCTCATACGTGGAATGCGGTGTATGTGGAATGTATCAGGGACCTGAGCTCATATGTGGAATGCTGGTGTATGTGGAATGTATCAGGCCCCTGAGCTCATACGTGGAATGCGGCGTATGTGGAATGTATCAGGGACCTGAGCTCATATATGGGATGGGGTGTATGTGGAATGTATCAGGCCCCTGAGCTCATATGCGAATGCGGGTATATGTGGAATGTATCAGGGCCCCTCATCTCATATGTGGAATGCGGGTTTATGTGGAATGTATCAGGCCCCTGAGCTCATATGTGGAATGCTGGTGTATGTAGAATGTATCGGGCCCCTGAGCTCATATGTGCAATGCTGGTGTATGTGGAATGTATCTGGCCCCTGAGCTCATGTGTGGAATGCGGGTGTATGTGGAATGTATCAGCCCCTGAGCTCATGTGTGGAATGCTGGTGTATGTGGAATGTATCAGGCCCCTGAGCTCATATCTGGAATGCTGGTGTATGTGGAATGTATCTGGCCCCTGAGCTCATATGTGGAATGCGGGTGTATGTGGAATGTATCAGGCCCCTGAGCTCATATGTGGAATGCTGGTGTATGTGGTCTGTACCAGGCCCCTGAGCTCATATGTGGAATGTGGGTGTATGTGGACTGTACCAGGCCCATGAGCTCATATGTGGAATGCTGGTGTATGTGGAATGTATCAGGCCCCTGAGCTCATATGTGGGATGGGGGTGTATGTGGAATGTATCAGGCCCTTGAGCTCATATGTAGAATGCGGGTGTATGTGGAATGTATCAGGGCCCCTCAACTCATATGTGGAATGCGGGCTCATTCGCTTACCTGAAAGTGCGCTCTGTGATTTGAGCGTTGGACTTTGTTTGATGCTGACTTTGGCCCCAGCAGCACTGCGAGCGGAGCTCTTGCTGCCTGCCTGCCTGCCTACTGTATTTCCTGAAAGAGGCGGGGCCCACCACGCTCACGTGACGGATCACGTGACCGCAGCCCAAGTTCCCGGCCCAACCATCCTTGCGGCGTTAAGCCCTGGAGGCACTAAGGGCTGGAGCAGCTGTTTTTCTGTTTGGTTGTGACTTGTCTTTGTCCTCGTCCTGCGGCCGTGTGAGTACATCTGACTAAGGTCATACGCTCCGCCATCAACTCAACTTCAAATTGTAACTAGGGTAAGGTGGGAGAGTCGGACTCTAGCCGCTCCTCGAGCTGTCGGGCGTTCCATACCCTATTACTGGGAGCTTTTCAGGATCATCGCTGCTTGTCCTTTTTAAACAGATTTTTCAGTACATATACTTGCTCCCATATCCAGCCCTGACTTTTAACTCTATTTTTTTGAAAGAGACCCATATCTACTGCATTTGAGTATAGTGTTTCAAACTGTCCTTGTTGTGTTTTTGTATGTATTTTTGCTAATCTTTGGGTTCAGTGCATTTTATACATTGCATGGCATCTGACTATAAGAGTGTACTTTGCCCTAGTTCCAAAGACGTCTAAACTTATTAAGCGCTTTTTATTGCATGGTAATTCTTGTAACGCTTTTTTAATCAGCGTTCCAAAGTGCATTTCTCTTCTCATTACTTTCACTTGCGCAGTCTATATTGGTACTAGCTGTCTGTTATACACTCCAAGAAGTAGCCATACTAGAAGGCTACTTATGTCTCGCATGCTGTATACGCTAAAAACAGACATGCCAGAGGTAGCCGCAGCAACTCACACGAGTAACATTTTGGGTGATGTGTTGATTAGTAAAGCTACCTCTGAGACTGTGGCACCAAAGGTAACGCTCAAAACTCCAGTAAATGGTAATAACTTCAAACTGAGTGAGGAAAAAAAGAGTTCCTCGCGAATTTCCAAGAAATCTATCACTCTTACTCCTGTTGTTAAAACACCCTCCCTAAATCAAGATATTAGGCATTTCTATGACAAAATAAATGATCCTGCAGTAGAGATCCATGCTCAAGGCTTGTTGGAAAGTGCGCTGCTGGCAACAAACAAGCAGCCACGCGATTTTAAAAACATCCCATCTCCAGGCCTAACTGAATCCATCCCTACTGTGATCATTTCTGATCAAACCCTACTCACCTTACCTCAAACTCCTATTAAAATTTTACAGGTTAATCAATTGGTAACTGTAGTTGAGGAAGACAATCTGGATGACTCGGTCGCACTTGTTAATGCAACATTTCAAACACAGTCTATTATCGAGCCTCGAACAATTTTGCAGCCCCAAACCTTCCACCCATCAGTAGGTGATACAGCTTGTGTGGATGTGTTTGAGATTATTGACGTGAATGCTAAAGAATCTGTAACAATCAATACACCCTCACGCCAGTGTAACATTGACCTAGAAAGTTTGAGACTGTCTGTCATCACGGACTACAATCTTCCTGGCTCTATGGACTCTACAAGGCATGCAATTGAAGAGTCCTTCATACAACCAACCCCGAGACGCTGCTTGTCAGCAAAAACCCCTAGTGACTCATCTGTAAATCCGACCCTCTTGCAGATTACCTTAGGGGCCGTGAACACAACAATATTAAGTCTCTTCAAACTCTTTGAAGAGTTGGATCGAAAAATAGCGCTGCAAACAAACTAAAATTGATCAAATTGGGGAGTGGATGCAACGATGCTCGCAAAATTCATCCTCCCCCTCGACCTTAAACCTTATTATGCACAGACTTACTACCTTAGAAAATTTGAGCACTGCGAGCCGGTTGGCCACAGCCCCCCTCAAGTCCACCATTTTGCAGAGTTCGTCAGGTCTGGAATTGAACAATAATTCAAATTCACGGTGCGCTAGAACCGTGTTAACAGTGGTTCCAACATTTGAAAAAATAATTCGCCCTGTGGAGTCCATAGATGCCATAACTAACCAAAAAAATGATTCATGGATTAGCGTTGATTCCCCTCAGTCTTTTCCACGCACTAATGTCACTAAAATCAGTAATACCAATGAAGGTCAGCCTCTTTCTCAGAAAAACAAGAGAAAAACCACAATCTCAAAACGGTCTAAATTGACAACCAAAGTAACAACAATGCGTAAGTCCGCTAAAGAACCTAATCAAAATCCGCAGGTCATATTTCCACCAACCAGTTTGGTGATTGGCGCCTCAGCGCCTATAGCGCCTCCCCCTCAAGGCTTGGGAGGTGTTATAGATCTTGTTACCCCCTTAGTGGTAATGGTTGCCTCTGAGGCCGCATCTAGTTCTGCCTCGCAAGTCCCCCAGGGTGACTATGCGCCTTTGAACGAACTGGTAGACCTTTTTGAACACAAGGCTTCTTCAACCTTGCCCCTTAAGCCTTTTATTCAAGGCAGCACGACTCACTCCATCCCGATCGGTGCTGAAAGGGGCTGCTCTGGTCCTCAGATACTTCCTATACCATCTGTTGGCTTTGAAGATCGTCTATCCGCCCTGAAAACGGCGGTAGATGCCTATCCTGGCAAAAGACTGTCCGAGGCACTCCCAGAGCTAAATCGAGCGGCTGAAATTCTAACCGTTCCTAGCTTATCCAATTCTGTCAAACCTCAAGAAGAGTGTCTCCGCCATGATCCGTCTCTGGCCCAACCAAGTAACGCTCAAGGATCAAGGGCCCAATTTAAACCCTCTTTCTCTTGCTCAAACATGAGAGATCCGAATCAGAATTCTGGTATGAAGTCCAAAATTCAAGCTCATAACCAGAAAGACATCAAAACTCAGCGTTTTAATTCTTTCCACACCTTAATCTTAAAATGTCGTGAGGGCCCTTTTCCGAAATATGATTTGTGTCGCTCTAGTGTTTTGAATATCTTTGGAGATATCCAGTCCCTGGAGGACTTGTCCTCGAGTGATTTTGACCAGATTGAATTTATTTGCGAAAATAATCTATCAATTGTAAGATTATGGATTAAATCGGGCCTGGTCCGGAACGCTCTATGGAAATCAAAAATGGACTTATTCAATCTGGGCTTTTTGCTTGTATTAGACCCTGCCCGTCCACCTACACATGAAAATACAGTTCAAAATGAAATACCAGTACAGATTCGGACCACAGAATGCTCTTGCACCTTTTGCACAGAGGTTATCTGCCCACAGACCAGATTGACATCAAAAAATATGTTATAACCATCAAAGTTGAGAAGAGAGAAATTATCTCTCTGGCTAGCTGGAATACTAGAGGGCACTCACATCTACAGTGGTCTGCGAATGTTCAATTAAACAGTTACGATATTATAGCCCTGCAAGAGACGTGGCTGGTATCTGCCCACACTTGGGATGATCATATTATTTGTTCTCTCCCGGCAGTGTCTTCCAATAAAGGTAGACCAACTGCGGGCTTATTGGTGGCCGTTAAATCTAGCAAAAATTTCCAAATTGAGGAATGGCTGTCGTCGAATAGATTCATCCAGGTGGTCAAAATCACTCATGGACCGCAAGTATTTGCTCTCATAAACCTTTATCGTAATCCTGCGGGCATTACTGATGATGCTTTTTATCATGCCTTATCATCAGTTTTTGAAACTATTGCCCTACAATCGATTTCTGGCATAATGGTGGTGGGAGACCTACATTTTGTATGTCTGCCTGCCCCTAATAAGGGGTTATGCAAAGCAAGTATTCGATGGAGCACTTTTATCAAAGATCTTAATTTGAAAGTGATGAATGGTTCAATTATGGGCGATATCCCGCCGCAAAACACGTGGGAAAGGGGAAACTCTAGTTCCATCATAGACTACATCTATGCAAGTGAAAGCTTATATGCTAACGCCATTAAGTTCGAAATCATAAAACAAACACATAGTGATCATCACATATTGTCTCTTCAATGGTTGACTCCCTGTCAGACAGTCTCCACTACTAAACATTGCTTTAAACAATCGCTGATACTTAACAATGGTAAGAATCGTTTTCATTGGTCACCAGTTTTGCTGCAATCATTAAACACAGCTATTTTACGACACCAAAGCACAAATTCACTATCATCTTATGTTGAGGTACTTGACACGTTCAGAAATGGTCCATTTTTACATATTAGATCTTCTCGCTCTCATACTCACGGCTTTGATTTAGCTTTACACCAACGCAAAGCTCAATTAAGAAAAGAGATACGTTATTCCCGCATCCTGCCGCTAAAAGAACAGCTCCAAGCAATCAAAACAGCGAAATGTTCATATCACAATTGGACGTGTGCTAGAACAGCGCATTTATTTCAAGTTGACAGTGAGAACTTCCTGTCTGCTTGCTTTTCGAAAAACTCAGCACAAGTGTGGCAATTATTGAACAAGTGCACTACCTCTTTCCAACTGGAATCCCAAATAAATGGTGTTGCAGAAACGCAACGGGTAGAACATTTTACCCACCTATATGCTGATCATAACATGTCTAAATATGAATATATACAGAGATCTTCTGGTATTTGGTCCCTGGAATGCTCGTTGGAATCTGTGAGGGATTTCATTAATAAGTCATCCCCCTCACGAGCGGCTGGGCCGGATGGTCTTACGAATCATATGCTTAAACAGAACCCATAAGAATGGGCTACTATCTTGTTTAATTCCTTTCATCACATCTTATCCACCAAGATAATTCCAAAATCTTGGAGCACTTCTCTTATAGTTCCCATCTACAAGAAAGGTGACCGCAAAGACCCAAAATGCTATCGCCCCATTGCCCTCCTAGACGCGCCGGGAATTTCTTTTTTCACGACTTGTGTTGAAGGAATTTAACCAATGGACCGCCCAAACAAAACAGCGTGATCTGGCGCAGACAGGCTTCGTGGCAGGTCTAGGTACCTCTGTAAATTTAACAACACTTCATGCCATTAAACATCAGGCACAGTCCATTAAACAGCCCACGTATTTTGCATTTGTTGACCTACACTCGGCCTTTGATTCAGTTTCTAGACCCCGACTGATGGATAAATTGTTAGAGGCTGGGTGTCCGTCAACTTTAAGTGACATCATTTTCGCATTACACTCGAATACCTCCATCCGGGTACGATTGAACTTTGAGGGGCTTCTATCATCGGATGTCCTTACCTATCGGGGGCTGAAGCAGGGGTGCATTCTCGCCTCGGCGTTGTTCAATTTTTTTATTAATGATGTTAGAAGTGCACTGGAAGAAGTACGTGCAGATGCACCAAAATTGAATAACATCGAGGTGAAAGCGTTATGGTACGCAGATGATTTAGTACTAATATCTAAAACTCCCATTGGCCTGCAAAATCTTTTAACAGCGTTATGTCAATATTTTCGAGTAAATGAGCTGGTAGTGAATGATAAGAAAACCCAAATCGTAGTTAACACTCCGAAAGGCAAGCGCAGTCATCGCATGACCTGGAAAATAGAGCACACAAGTCTAGAGGTGGTTCCCAATTATACATACTTGGGTATCCTATTTGACGGATCGTCGAACGCTCATTCTCAGTTAATGAGAATTGAAGTTAAAATTCTTGCAGAAATTCGCCAGACTCGTCTCATTATGCATACATTTGGGAAATTCTCCATTAAACCTGTTCTGATCTTCTGGATTCAGAATGTCATTCCTACCATCTTATATGGTCTAGAGACATACAGTGCAATTGATCCAGTATTCCTACATGCCTTGGAAGCAAAATGTTGGCGTGCCATTCTAAATCTGCCACAATGCATTCCAGGCCCGATCATTCGATATGAAGTAGGTTTGACCTCCCTTTTGGCAATGTATAACTGGCGCTTATGCAGCTGGTTCAGAAAATGTCTATTATCTGTTCTTGATAAATGAACTTTAGCTACAGTTGCCAGTTACCTGATGTCTTCCTCTCATCTGTTTCCGAAAACATGGTCTAAAAACATCCTTACCATACTACTAAATGCAGACATTCCTATTGAAACCCTTGTCACCGATCCTGATAGAGCTAAGAAAAAACTCTACATGATGGATTGGATTGACACTAGAGATCTGTGTTTGAAGTATAAAGATTTTGATCCATCTGTTTTTTCAGCAAAGCGTTATAGAGACATAGCCTTCTATTTATGCAAATCTCCTTCTCCTGCTGTTAGGAATGCTTTGTTGCGCATGCGCTTTAATTTATGTCCTACCTGTGAAATTCAAGCCCGTAGGAAAGAAATCCAGCGGGAATCTTCAGGATGCCGTTTTTGCAATAATGCAACAACTATTGAAACTTTGGAGCATGTTATTGTGGACTGTCCTGAACTTATGAACTTAAGACAAAGTCACTTTAGTAAACATTTGCCTTACTTAAGCCAGATGAGACATGAGCATAGATGGCTTGCTATTTCCACTACCAACTGTATGAGCATAAGACTGGCCACAATTAACTTTCTGCGAGCCTTAAATCTACTAAAATAGTTCGATTCCTAATGATATCTGCTATATGGAACAGTGATTGTCATACTTGTTCATTTCCTTATCAATCGTTTAATAATGCAAAACCCAAATGTAACTATTAGCATTAGAAGTGATGGTGTGACATTTGGGGTGATCTGTAAGGTTTTATGATTGCATGTTTTATAATTTACTGTGTTTTATATGTAAACCTTTTGATAAATGGTTGTCTTAAATTGAAAAAAGTTGATTAAATTCAACTAAATTCATTAAATTAAAAAAAAATAATAATAAAAAAAGAATGCGGGTGTATGTGGAATGTATAAGGCCCCTGAGCTCATATGTGGAATGCTGGTGTATGTAGAATGTATCGGGCCCCTGAGCTCATATGTGCAATGCTGGTGTATGTGGAATGTATCTGGCCCCTGAGCTCATGTGTGGAATGCGGGTGTATGTGGAATGTATCAGGCCCCTGAGCTCATATGTGGAATGCTGGTGTATGTGGAATGTATCAGGGCCCTGAGCTCATACGTGGAATGCGTGTATGTGGAATGTATCTGGCCCCTGAGCTCATATGTGGAATGCGGGTGTATGTGGAATGTATCAGACCCCTGAGCTTATATGTGGAATGCTGGTGTATGTGGAATGTATCAGACCCCTGAGCTCATATGTGGAATGCTGGTGTATGTGGAATGTATTGGGCCCCTGAGCTCATATGTGGAATGCTGGTGTATGTGGAATTTATCAGGCCCCTGAGCTCATATGTGGAATACTGGTGTATGTGGAATGTATCAGGGCCCTGGCGTTCCATGAGAGACCGCTGGAAAGAGTTACCTGGGTGGGTCGCACCGTGGGCCCTACTTTGCTCTTACTTAAAGATATACCATCATCAAGGGACTTACCTGATGAGCTTTCCAGCATCTCTAGTGGTTTTCCTTTCTACGGTGCCTCTTATTTTCTTCTCTCTCACACACACACACACACACACAAACAAGCACACATGGAAAGGAACTCCCTGTACTTGAACTTGCACAGCTTAAACCTACAGGGCAAAGCACACAGAGAGAGCCTCTCCCCAGCCCCCCACATCCATGCATTGAAGCTTAACCACCATCATACATATATAGGCAAAAGCACCCCTGGTACAACTCGCCCCCACCGCACAGAAGCATCGACACCATCACAACTACAGCAGACTACAACTGACTTTCACAACATTACGCAGGTATCACCCACCTCACAAGCAAACTGGTCATGGACAAATATTCACAAATAATCCAAAACATTAACCCATGAATATAAACGTGCGTCTCATGTGAAGCTCTTATCAACAGACGTACATCACAGTTTTAGAGCCCACCAAAAAATATGGCAAACACATAACAAAACTCGTTGCCTCATGACATTCTGATGGGGAATCCTCATAGCTTTTCCCAAGCACTCATTCACACACAACCAAAGCACAACACATGACAATGTAAGGCAAAACATTTAGTACTGCTAATCAACGCTAAGAAAATCGCCTATAACTCACACATCACCTACAAATCCATATGACACAAATGGATACCACACCAAAGAAATCCCAGAACCTTTACAAAACACCACCACCTCTCAGAAATTCTGCTCATCCACACAGTTAGAAAAACAGAAGCTTACAAGTTATTAATGGCTAGTGCCATGCATAAACAACTTCAAAAACAGACCATATAACATTTGTCTTACTGTATATTTCAAAGAGCAGAAATATCCATTAGCTTAAGTCTGATCCCACCCACAAGGACAGTCCAGGAGCAGTATACTAGGCAATTCGCCTCTGAACAAGAGGACCAAGAGAAATAGTAGACATATGTTTTGGGGTGTCGTCAGTGAAGGCATAGAGAGCAAGGGGCCTACGTCTCATATTGCTCCAAAAAAAGGGTCTGAAACATCACACCACTTTTCATTCACCCACCCTCAAAAAGCAAAGAAAGAAGGCAAGGAAGAAGTAAGAAAACAAAGCCTACTGGGGGAAATCTCTGGCCAGACCCATCAGCACAGTGCCACTAACCGAAACAGCCTAAAGTAACACAAAAGTGTAAAGTCCCCATTTACAAATATTGTGTAAACACAATCAACATTAATTGCAACTGTGAAAATACACAATTATTCTTTCCATAAAAGTAGAAGTGGAATTTCAGAGAAGGAGGGAGACCATTACAGAGCTGGAACATTCACAAACAAAATACCAAGGCCATCATTTTAGTAAGTAAACATAAAAAAATCACTCCAAACATGCATGTAAATAATTACTATGAAACTAAATAACAGTGTTAGAAAAATCCACAGAATAATAACTTCCTCATAAAAGGATCAACTATATTTAGTTATAAAACAAAAGTGTTTTGTTACTAAAATAAGCAACTATTGTAATTGGCATATGTAATAACAAATCCCATATTTTCAACTTTTACATGACTGTACATGAATTCACACCTTTCAGTCACCATGGTCCCACAGACACAATGGCTACACAGGGAAAGCAATAGCAGACGCAAACAACTGCACAACACCCTCTGATATGGCGAACTCCAGAAGAAGGTGAGGTCACCTGTGGAAGAACACAAATGTATGGAGAGCTCTGAAAAAAGCAAAGCTGGGAACACCTGAGGAACAACACAAACAAAATATCCAATCTTCTACTCTCATTATAAACAGTGTCAGAAACGTGCAAGTTGCAAATTATATTTAGTGAATCAATTCAGAATGTGCCCGAAAATAGCAAAGCAATACAGCTTAGCTAAATAACAGTACTTGTGTACATCAATTACAGAACTGATGCCAAAGCACAGCCACAACAACTGTAACAACCTTGGACAAAGGCAGGTTGTGAAACACCACAGCCATAGGCCAATGATAACCCAAGCCTATCATTACAGTAAGTGACCTATGCACTTAATTTTGTCATAGCCAAAAACCACATAATCACTTAAACATGCAATGCTATTTACAAGTACTAAATACAAAATCTATGTTATTAGGAAACTTTACCTATGTTACTAAAAACATAATTGTGTTAGTAAGATGGTATGACACAACAAATAACTTATCTCTATAACACTAAAACGAACTACATATGTGCATCTGTTTGCAGAGCAAGATTTAGAATTGTGCAACTGCTGTTGACATGCTGCCCACAGCAGCACAAACAGCTACATCATCCACAACAAATCAAGATTTCAAGAGCACCTTGACAGACTATTAATCATGACCTACTTAAATAAGTTACAAGTCATACAATTAGAGAGGGGTTACTAAGCCTAAATCGACAGCAAACAATACAAAACTGTAGTTCTAGAAATAATAATGGTAATTAAAGCCAATTCAGGTGTCGTTAAGGGCTCCTTAAAAAATGCAATGGTGCCGGTGATACCTAGATCTGGGAATGACCATACTAAAGTTAACAATTTTTGACCAATCTCGCTGATTAATCTAGATTGTATAGATTTGTTGTTTCCACACAAAAACTGTGCCACAAAGTTATCTTTTCAAATTCTCGATTTTTAATTCATAAAGTGTATCAAATCTCCCTAAGGAGAGCCCTTTTATTATGACATGTGTTTTGGCTCCTCAAGAGCCTTTCTCATATAAGGGGGTATAACTCATTTGCATGTGTCCAATAGTTGTTCATTCTTTCTTAAATTTATTTGCTGAGTTCCCAGGTTAGAATCCCACCTCAAAAGTCTTTGTTTCTAATTCTGCATGTCGGCTTCAGAGTCTAGAACAACTATTGGACACATGTGAATGGGTTATACGCCCTGATTTGAGAAAGGCTCTTGAGGAGCCGAAACATGTGTCATAGTAAAAGGGCTCTCCTTAGGGAGATTTGATAAAATTATCAATTAAAAATCAAGAATTTCAAAAGATAACTTTGTGGCGCAGTTTTTATGTGGAAACAACACATCTATGAACAACCACAGAGGTGGGGTAGTGGTTCCTCCGAAGCTTTTCACACACGCGACACGAACAGACGGAATGTAATAAGTCGCCAGGCCGAAGAAGTTGAGCCACCACAAATAACCCGTCTTAAAATAATTTAGATTGTAAGATATATGCATACATCTTTGCTGATTGATTAGCATGTGTTATTCACTTTGTAGTCCACCCTTACCAATTTTGCTTTCTTAAAGGTCACTTTTCTTCTGATAATACGCAATTGTTTGCCAGGTACTTTCCTTACCAGGTTTGGCAAAACTAGCTTTTGGACTAATGGACTTAGATGCAGAAAAAGCTTTTGATCGTGTGTTTTGGGCCTTTCTATTCAATATGCTTACTTCATTTGGCTTTGCTAATGTCTGCTTCTCAAGGGTTAAGGTCTTTTATACTGAAACCTCTGTTTTTGTAAATTATATAATATCTCCTTCTTTTGCACTTGAAGGGGGAACACGACAAGGTTGCACTCTTTCGCCCATATAATTTATATTGGCCTTAGAGCCTCTTCTGTCCACCCTCAGATTATCAAACTCCTTTCAGGGTCTTAAAATTGGGAATGTTGATGTGAAATTATCTGTGTATGCCCTATAACACATGTTATTTGATTCCTGGAAAGATTATTTTGAAAGTTCTCGCTGATATTCTCCCAATTCAAGGAAATGTTTCATTTGCACATATCATTCTTAAACCTGCAGATACTTCTCTCTCACTAAAAACTCACACCACAAGACATTATTTAATTTGTTATTGTCCACTGCAATTAACAGTATTCCGTACAGCTGGAAATCTGCTAATGCTATTTCTTTCCATATTTGGTGCTTGCAGGTAATCTTTATCAAAAGAGGCATTGGCCAAAAAGCTTATTCAATTGAGATATGCTTCCTCCAATGTTTGGTATCCTGTGAGCACTTACTTAGACTCACATGGGGCTGCTCTTGACATTTAAATATGAATTCATTTGTCTTTGTTTTTGCCTTCACTTGTATTTAGTGATGAATTAATGTAAATGGTTATGCATAATCGGTTTCTTTGCTGAAATATTAATGGTGGTCATTCTGATTACGTTTGTGCATTTCTCCCATTTAGGTCTATGATTGATTCATACATTTTTAGATTTACATCCCAATAGATTACCATACCTATTTTTGTATGTCTATATATTTTGTATTTTTTTAAAAAAAACATGTTTGAACAAGAATACTGGTTAGTAAGAACTAAAGAAATGTTAACAGTTCCAAAAGTAAAACATACAAAACATTAAAAAGAAAACTTTGTCAATAACAACATTTCCACATCTTGCCCCAATTGACGTTTAAGTGCACCGTGAAGTGCTTGTAACAAACAGAAACCCACGCCCTCAGGTTTTCGAAGGAACTTGTCACTGCAAAGTGCACCCTGTGTGATAAGATAGTGTATGGCCCTCATTACAAGTTATGCCGGTAGCCATGCCGCAATTTGCGGCATGGCTGCCGGCAAAACCGCATCCGTGTCCGTGTCCTCGGAATGAGGACTTACCGGACCATTCCGAGTCCGGATGGCCCGGTAATTATTCACTCGAGGACACGGACACGGTTCATCCCCATTCCCATTTCAGCCCCCATACGGCTGAATGGGAATGGGAGAGGGAGTAAACAACGGGCCATTACGAGATGGCCCGTTGTTTGCTCCCTCTTCCCCTCGCGGGACCCGGTATGCACGCCTGGTTTTCCCAGGCGTGCTTAACGTGTCCCGCGAGGGGAACTTGTAATGTGGCGGAACGGGTTGAACGGCACCGCAGCCTTTTACGGCGCCGTTTAGCCCGTTCCGCCAGGGTCGTAATGAGGCCCTATGTCTTTAAAAGATAGTTGAAACTTAGTCTGAAAACCTTGGTAGAAAGATGCCATGGTTAATTTTACCTAAAGAAAATCATTGAACTTCAGTGAATATTCTTTAATATAGGGACAGTGTGATTACCCACAAAACAACAAAACACAACGGATTCACCAGTTATGGTTCCTAAAGCACCTATAACATACCCGCCAACACCCTAAAAAGCTATACATCATCCTCTGCCAGGCACCGATCCAAACAACTCTCATTTGATTGCGCGCCATGGAAGACAGCATCTTTAAAATTATCTATATAGTTTATTTGGGATTTATTCTGTTTGGCCCAGAAATGGATGTAAGATTAGCACTTATCACTTTTCAGCATTACAATTTCCCTTGGCTGTTCTTATTCTTTATGTCCTGAAGGACCATTGGTTATGTTTGAAAAAAACACTCATGCTCTGTGCTAGGCCAGTAAAGTTCACAATAATTGTCCAGATACAAAGTGTCTGTCATGATGCCTACCTCCAAGGAGCCAGGTCCGACCCAGCAACCCCAGAGGCAGGCATCATTTCCCCCAGGGGAGTGCCAGCGGGCCCAAGCTGGGGCCCTTTGGACGCAGTCCTGGCGCCTTAGGTGCCAGGCTCATGTTGGACCTCTGTCCTGGCACCTTAGGTGCCAGGCTCATAAAGCTAGACATGTGTTCAAGTGTTTTAATGTGCACTTACCTGATGCAGACCATGCTGCCACATCCAGGCCCTCTTGAGGCCTGAATCAGAACTACTTTACCTGTGGGACTACTTTCCACCCGGGTGTGGTCGGGGAAGGATACATACCTGATCGGAGGAAGGATACACACTTGGAACTTCTTCCAAAGCTATTTAAACCACACCCGATCAGCAACTCACGCTTCGCGTTGTTCTGCTCCTCGCAGCTGGACGCTCACCGTGTCAGCTCCTGCATCTGGACTTCAGCCACGCCTGTCAGCATCCTGGGTCACCTGCAAAGGGAGACAAGAGACCTACCAGCTAATCTGAACCACGGAGACATCACCAACGATCCTGAAAGGGAAGACATCTTTTTTTAAATCATTTTGTTACGATCGCTGCAGCGCTGCATTTCACTCACCTTTCCTGGGTTCCTCCATCTTCAGCAACGATCATCCGGATACACAGCCACTTCCCAGAGCCTAGAGAAAAAGACAAGAATAAGAGGTGAGAGAAGGAAGGGAATAGGAAAAGCTCAGTTTCCTTCTAAGACTTACCTGTTGGGTCATTCCCATTTCATTTCGGGTCTTGCTGCTTCCAAGCATTTTCCGGACCCTGGCCCCTATGGGGAAAAAAGACAAAGGCCCTCATTACGACCCTGGCGGAAATCGAAAAACGATGGCGGAAATGCAATACCGCCATCGAATAGCGCTCGGTGCGACTATGACCCGTCACCGCAAAGTACGAAGCCATTAGCGACACCGTAGTGAACGCCAACGCTAACTGCACCAAGCACGCGCGCGCGCGCCATGCCAAACCGCAAACACCACCATGGTGCAACGGTACGCCAATTCCGACCCTAGCGGACATGTACCTAACGCCATCAGGCATGGCGTAATGTACCATTCCGCCATGGCGAGAAGTACGGCATCGCGAATCAACCGTAAACGGCCCCACTGAGTGCCTGTACACCGCTCCCTGCCCACAAAGTACAACTCCCCGTAGGTGCAATGAAGCCACAATGCAACCATTGAAATGTACAAGTCACCCATGCATGCCAACGAACAAAAGAAACACAAGAGGGGCCAATGGGAGCTGCAGGGCACAGATGGCACGAATACAGAAGCCATCCCAATGGACATGACCACAGTCCCCCACCAAGAAACGCACGCAAACACAGGCACCTGTGACCAGCAATATTCCGAAAATCACATCATTCCACCAGTCCACCTGGCTGACCGGCATCTGTTACACAAAACCCAATCCCCCGCCCCTGAGCATGACAACATTCAAACTGTCATATTGGCAGCCCCCATCCCTGACCTCACTGGGCTTCGTAGGCAAACGCGCACAGCACAGTACCACGCAACTAAACCCCGAAGCTGGAACCCAATGCAGATCTCCTCACAATACATTGCCCCCCAAATAGGCATATGCCACATCACTTGCAAAGAAAAACGCTACACGGGCCAAATCAGAATAGAAATTTTATGCACATCAAAATCACCAAGCCCATACAGCCATCAGGCCATGAACTCCAAAACACTAATCACCATTGTGGGCTGCTTCCGCAAGAAATGACCAGCCACTACCTGTGTGTCGCCCTGTTCCCCCATGGTACACAGAGCCACATTCACGTACGAAAAGGCAACATGGAAGCACACAGAACCGCAGGGCCGTCCCAATGGGGAGGCACTAGTCCAGCTGAAAGGCCGAAATGTTGCTCCGAGCCACCAGTACTGCGTAAGGGCATGTGGCCCATTGGCGATCGTCCCATAAGATCGTAATGCTGCTCCACTGATTAACACGAAGCAGCAGGTGTCGGGAGTAAAATCCATCTGCAGGAGTGGCATACAGATGGCAGTGGCAAAAGGGGAGGAGATACCTGTCAACCAAAAGAAAAGAAAAAGAACAGAATGGCCATCAGAACTACATTCCAACAACTCACTTCAATGATCACACGAAATCCACAGCCATATGCATGCTAGCCCACTCCAAAGGATCATCACCACCCCAAAACCACTTGCGACTCATAACCATCTATATCGAGGTGCAAACACCATCACAAACGAGTGTACCTGTGCATGTGTCTGTCAAAACAGATTCCATCAGATGGGAATGTTAACGTGCATGGACACAAGTGTCTGAGGGCGCCTCGAGACAGGGAGGGCTCAACAAGGCCAGATGGACGATGGTCCCACTATGGCAGCCCTGCATCACATAGCGTAGGGGAGGCGGATAGATCCCAAGAAGCCCTGTACATGGCAAACTCTGTATCAAATCACCTGCCCATGCATCCATCCATCATTCCCTCATCCCGGGATCAAAATGCCTGAATAATTACTCACATAACATTAGAAACATCCATTGAGTCTGTGCGTTATGCAGCCTGCTAAATCCACAGTGCCCCAGCCCGTAATTCCAGTGTTGTGAAGTAACATGTATTTGGGAACGGACGGCCTCATCGCCCACGTAGCTATTGCGCATCCCAAACTATTCATATCAATCATTGCTCCCTCGCCATGGGCCCTGTCTCAAGGACATAGAACAATAGAACGTTACATTTGCAGTCAGACCTGTGGGCATCTCCTCGCCGCTAGCTGGAAACCGAAAGCGCCGCCCTTCGAATTCCTCATTTGCAACATCACGTCGAAAAGGCATCTGTGGCCGTTTGAAATCACTAATTATTCCATCGAGTGCGGCTGTGTGTGAAAATGGCAACTGCCTTCACCCACGAATGGGACGCCCCGCCCGTCGTTGCAACTCGGTACAGTGATCCATGAGGGCCCACCGTTACTCGAGTACTACGTTTCACTGACCCCTCACAAGTCTGTTCGCGACTGCACAGATAGTATGTGAAACAATGGGACCACAGCAGAATGAACATATCAACCAATCTTACACGGCCATCGGGTACAAATACATGATTGCAATAGCAAGATACAATTCCCCGAATTGCAGCGTTGTGCGCGGGACGTGCTCGGCCAAAGGGGAGAGCAGTTTGCACAGGTGGAATCAATCACCACAGGTGGAGGCCATACAGCCTGAAAACACATAAATTGCACAGCCAGTCTCCTCCCACAACCACACCGAAATGCTACCGGCAGGACTCGCGATGTTGGCCCTGGGGGACCTGATAGCACTGCAAGTGCTCCGACTCCAAGAAGAAGACGAACACCAACTACAACCAGCCGCACGGAGGAGACGCAGGAGGAGGAGGAGGCCAAGGCAGGGCCAGCAAGGCCCACCAGCACAGCCACTACCACCACGCAGGCAGCCCGCAATCCCACGCCTCCGAGCACATCCGTTCAACCTCACTGATGAGCAGATCCACACCCTCTACCGTCTGGACCGGGACACCATAGCCGCCATTGTGGACATGACACAGGCTGACCTTGTCAGCATGATAGATAGCCCAACCGCCATCCCACCCCTACTGAAGGTGGTGTCTGTACTACACTTCCTGGCCACAGGCACCTACCAGCACACAGTCGGACAGTTGCATGGCATTTCTCAGCCACTGTTCTCACGGACACTATTGCAAGTGCTCGATGCCCTCCTGAAGCACGCAGACGACTACATCTCTCTACCACGCTCGGAGCAGGAAATAACCAACACAAAAGTGGGATTCCATGCACTTGCCGGCATACCGGGTTGCATTGGTGCCATCGACTGCACCCATGTTGAATTGGTCGTCCCACATGCCATGGAGGCCCAGTACCGCAACCGAAAACAATTTCATTCCCTGAATGTACAGATGGTGTGTGACTCCAACAGGATCATTACACATTGTTGTGCCCGATTCCCTGGATCAACCCATGATTCTATGGTCTTGAGGAACTCTACAATACCACGCTACATGGAGCGACACGCAGGGAACAGATCCTGGCTACTCGGTGAGTCTCATTACATGCATGATGATGTGGGGTATGTGAATTGGCAATGACCTGCCAGGAAGGGGGGGGGGTGTGCGTACGTATCAATGGCATTCCACATCATACGTTTCTCGTCCACATACAGGTGATGCTGGATATCCACTGAAGAGATGGCTCCTCACACCAGTACGGAACCCACGGGACCAGCATGAGGAGGACTACAACCATGCCCACTCACGTACCCGTGTAGTCATTGAACAGGCATTCTGCCTACTGAAGACTCGTTTCCGCTGCCTCAGCAGGTCTGGCGGGGCACTCCTGTACCGCCATGAGAAGGTTGCAAAGATGGTGATGGCATGTGTCATGCTCCACAACATGTGCGTACGTAGAAATGTGCCCATGCCCCCTGACGCAGAACTGCAAGCACCTGATGATGGTCATGATGAGGGTGGGGATGTGGCAGCACCTCATGGAGTCTGCGAGGCACCGGAGGCACGTGACATTCGTCAGCATCTCATTGATGTATGCTTCTAGCACTCACGCCTGGTGGCTGATACATGGACACGGGACTCGTGGCACTGCGTGTGTCTGGGACATGCACAATATGGACTGTACGCCTATGATGGCCTAGTACACAAAGATCAATGTCCACACTTCTCATTGGTTGATCGTGCACTTTTTATGGCATATGTGATATCATGTTGAACACCCTATCGACCCGCCACCCAAGTGAGCCCAACACACCCCCTCCACCCTCCTACCTCCCCCCCGAACACCAGTGTCCAAAGATGCTCATTGTCAGTGGGCTGTCGCTATTGCATGCCCCCTCTGCGGGTATCAGGGGCACCCCTGCCTGTGGAGCGCAGGTTCCTTCCAGATCTACGTTGGGGGCTGCCCTGGACGGAACTTGCAACGGATGATGTGTCTGCCTGCTCACGTCCATGCATGTCCCTAAGGGTTTGCGAGAGCTCAGTGAGCACACGGCGCACTGCGGCAAGTTCGGCACATACGTCTTTGGACGTCGCATGCAGTTCCCCCCTCAGGCTCTCGGTGCTTCTCTCAATTTGTGCCCTTAGCGTCTCTGTACCTCTCTCCATTTCTGCCCTAAGTGTCTCAGTTGATGTTTCTATGTCTGCCTTAGTGCCCCCACATTCATCGGCATGGTCCTTGAGGAGTGTGGCCAGTTGCTGCTGTTGTTCGATCAACTGGTCGAGGGACTGTTGCCTCTGCTGGGCCATGGCCATTTGCGGGGGTGTCACAGAGGGGCTGTTGTCCTCATGTTGCCTTGCCACAGGGCTTGTGGGGGATGGCCAGTCGTCGTCTTGTGGGTGCCCCTGCGTGGTATCCTCATGTTGTACGGGATGGGACAGACAGGGGGATTGGGACAGGTCATGGATGGATCTGACTTCGGCATCCCCGTTTTCTGTGTCCGAGCATGCTGCCATCAATGGGGTGTCACCTATGGTGCTGCTGCCACCAGAGGCAGTGCCTTCTGTGGCATCCATTGGGGGGACCTGTGGTGGTGGTGTTGTGGGCATGCTGGCTGCTGGGGTGCCTGTTGATGTTCCCTCCTCTGTGCTGCCACCTGATTTGTGCTGCTGCCGTGTCTTGATGCGTGCAGCTGAGGTGGAGGGTCTCTGGCCGTTGGTCTTGGCCCTCTTTGCAGGTGTGCTGGTAGGGGTGTCCTGTAGCTCGTCGTTTGGATCGGACCCTGTGGTGGAGTAAAGGAGGGCGAGGGTTATTGATGGGTCTGTGGGAATTGGAATGGCATTGTATCACATGCTTTGGGGTGGTACCTGAGGGTGATTTGGGTCGGGGCCTTGGAGGTGCTTTGATTTGTGTGTGGAGTGAGGGTGCAGTTGTTTGGCAGCCTGCAGTTAGGGTGTGCCTGCTGCACGTGTAGTGCGTGTATTAGGGGTTTTTAATTATTTATGTATTTATTGTGGGTTTTGACGTGCGCTTTCAGGCCGATGTGTGTGGACGTTCTCCTGGACATGTGTTTCTGTTGCACTATGTGGACGCATGGTACTTCACATGGATGGACTGTGTGGATTTGGCATTGTTTTATCTGGCCCACCT
Organism: Ambystoma mexicanum; assembly: GCF_040938575.1. Taxonomy (NCBI): domain Eukaryota; kingdom Metazoa; phylum Chordata; class Amphibia; order Caudata; family Ambystomatidae; genus Ambystoma; species Ambystoma mexicanum. The sequence goes on along the minus strand of NC_090938.1, from coordinate 104,504,249 downwards.
ACCTGAATCTTCGGATGTCTGCACTCCTTTCTCCATCCCTCCGACTCCCTCTATGCTCTCCATTCCGATGGTGGAGGCACAGATTTCTTCCCAGGGGGTCAACTTGATGGGTGATTCAGGACCTCCCCCGGTGGCTGTGGCAATGTTGCGGTTGGCAGAGAGTATGCTGCGGACGCGTATCCGCAGGTCGTCCCATCGCTTGCGGCATTGCTGTGGGGTGCGGGGTGCGGTCCCCACCGCACTTACCCGCTGTGCCACCAGAGCCCATATGGCCTTCTTGTTTGCAAGTGCCGTCCTGGTCATTTGCGTGGAGAAGACGACGGCAGCATTCTCCTGGAGGGTCTCTGTTAGCACGGTGAGTTCCTCACGGGAGAAGTGGACCTGCCGCTTGCGGTCGCACGCTTTCTTCGCTACTTTTCCCATTTTTCTTGGTTTCGCTAGGGTGGTTGACGGGTTGGGGTGTGTTTCAGGGTAGTGATTTTAGTGGTTGTGTGGTTTTAGTGTTTTTATAGGTGTACGCCGGGATGTTTCCCGTTCCGGGCCCATGTTTTAACTTCCGTTTCCGTATATTTCCGGGCACCGTACTTTCCGGTAGGCGCACACTGCGGTGACCGCTAAGAGGGGTGGCGGTATTGCACCTAGGGCGCCGTACGGCGGCGGTGTGGGCCGTTTTGGGGTCATTTCCGCCATCGCGGACTTTGCACTTCCGCCGTGGCGTGGTGCTCGTGCCCGATGGGTCGGAATGGGCCGCACTTTGCTCCTTCGTGCAATGGCGGAAACGCTATTTACGCTGTGGCGCTCCGGTCAGTCGCTTTCCGCCAGGGTCGTAATGAGGGCCAAAGACATTAGATGAGCGAATGCAAAAACATTACCTGAGCGCTCATCTAGGACTTACCAGATCTTTACTGGAACTGCACGTTTCACTTCGGGTCGGCGCCATATCTCCGGCATTCAGAACCCCGGCCCCTATGGGGAAAAGACATCAACATTAGCGCTTTGTTGCAAGAAGTCTCCAAAGGAATCTTCATTCATCACCTGAAAAAAGACAATGAACATTATTATTTAAAGCTTGAACTTTTGAACTTGCAACAGAACTTTTACAGCGCCTTACCAATATAATCAAGCTTACCTGAACTCCCATCCAACATCAATCCAGTGAAGTAACTGGGTTCAACGCGCCCCTGCCTCAGAAGCAGGATGGAGAGCTCGTCCTTTCAGACCCTAAGGTGAGACTTCACGGGGAATCGTGGAAGGGTATCGTGGAGGGTTGGAAGAGAGTGGGAGGCTTGAGCATAACTCAGTCAGTAGGTAATACTCCCTTTTCACGCACAGGGGTATATTCCTACGAGCCGGAGAAGCCAGAGTAGAGGGCACTTCCTGTCCATCTTCAGAGTCCTGCGCTTCACCATTGAAAAAGCATCAGCACTCGAAGCCAGACCTGCGCCTCCGTGGGAACCAGGTGAGCGTTACAGAACGCAAAGCCTACCCACAATTTCCCACCCGGGCGCTATGGAGACTTCCGAGACTGACCAGCTGACCCAGCTTTTGGGGGAATTACGGGCAGAGGTGCACTCAGCCCGCCAGGAGACTAACGCTCTCAAAAGAGAACTGATCTTATCTAAGGAAAGAACTGATGACCTAGCCAAAAGGTTATTACAGGCCCAGGCAGGGCACACTCCTTTACCTAATTCTGGAGACATTTCCACATCAATGGGTTTGAGTAACCCGGTACAAATTAATCTACCTGGACACATGCCTTTGGCCCCGCCTGAACGTTTTGCGGGGGATCCCAAGAAATATGCCGTCTTTATGAACCAATGTCGTTTACACTTTCTATGCAGACCCGGAGCCTTCCCTAATGACCAGACCAAGGTAGCCTTTATACTATCTTACCTCAGTGGCAGTGCTGCCGATTGGTCTATTCCATTGGTAAATCAGGATGATCCCATTCTCCAGAATTTTCAGGGCTTCCAGGCCAGCATGGAAAGATTGTTCGCTCGACACTCTCAAGGACAGGCCCTTGATAACGAACTGCTATCCTTACGACAAGGTCATCAGGATCTTCTGTCCTACATAGCCACCTTTAACAGACTGGTTGTGGAAACTGGATGGCCAGAAAGCAAAAGGATCACATTGTTTCATCAAGGCCTGCGCGGAGAGCTTAAGGATGTTCTAGCTCAGATAGTAAACCCACCCCAGGTCTGCGCAGACTACATTGACTTGGTGGTTCAACTTGATCACAGACTTCAAAATAGAAAAGCAGATCGGTTCAAGTATGAAAACCGAGCGCCGATCAAAACCCACGCTACCTCCAAGAGTACCGACGTATCTGAACCTATGCAAATCGATGGTGTTAAAGGACCATTAACGCAGAAAGAACGAGAGAGAAGGCGGCAAATGCAACTTTGTCTGTATTGCGGGACTTCCGGTCACTTTCTTCGAAATTGTCCAGTTAAACCACTTAAGAAGGTGGTTGGAGCTACTGATAACGAATTAGCGACACCTGATTCGGGAAACGACCTAGCCCGGCAAGCATAGGGGTCCGCTTGCCGAGCTTGAAAACTAACTCTTTGACCTCGCATTTCGTCATGCCAATGGTGCTCGTGGACCCAAAACAGCCTCAGCAGTTGCATGCTATAAAAGCATACATCGACAGTGGAGCCATTGGAAATTACATAGACCGTGAATTGGCTTCCAGGATTAAGCTTCCTCTCCGCCCGAAAGTAACCCAAGATGTCATTACTACAGTAGATGGAACCGAAATAGCCTCAGGGCCTGTAACGCATTCCACTGTTGAAGTGACACTGGTGGGCCAGGATGGACATCGGGAAGCAATCGTGTTTGATGTGATCAAGGCCCCACAATTTCAAGTAATTCTTGGAATTCCTTGGTTAGAAACACATAATCCCAGAATTGACTGGCGAGCAAAGAAGATAGGTTTTCCTGATTGTGAACCAACTTGTTATCCAAGAAATCCAGCTAAGGGTCTAGCCACAGCAACTTCCACCCCTGTACAGCTACCATCTGAATACCAAGAATTCCAAGACATTTTTCAGAAAGAACAGGCTAACACGTTACCTCCCCATCGGTCTTATGATTGCCAGATCGATCTGGTACCCAATGCTCAACTACCTTGTAGTAGGATTTATGCTCTTACGGAACCTGAGAACCTGCATTTGCGTCAGTATTTAGATCAGTACCTAGCCAATGGTTTTATTCGCCCGTCCCAGTCTCCTGTCTCTTCAGCTCTGTTCTTCGTGCCAAAAAAAGAAGGCAACCTTAGAACGTGTATAGACTATCGTGCCCTGAATCAAATAACGATTAAGAATCGTTATCCTCTGCCCTTGATCCCTGAGCTTATCGACCAGGTGAAAGACGCTTGTGTGTACACCAAGTTAGATCTCCGAGGAGCTTATCACCTGGTGCGCATAAAAGAAGGCGACGAATGGAAGACTGCATTCCGCACCAAATTTGGGCTCTTCGAATATCAGGTGATGCCCTTCGGTTTGTGCAATGCACCTGCCGCCTTTCAGTACTTTATGAATGATGTTCTTCGGGAACTTATCGATGTCTGTGTCATTGTTTACATTGACGACATCCTGGTGTACTCTTCTTCAGAATCTGATCACAGAAAACATGTTAGGGCAGTTCTTGAGAAACTGCGCCAGCACAGACTATTTGCAAAACTCGAAAAATGCGTTTTTCATACCACAGAAGTTGAGTTTCTCGGATTCATCCTGACACCTCAAGGAGTCCGAATGGACTCGCGAAAGGTGGACGCCATCCTCAAATGGCCGTCTCCAAGCTCGGTGAAGGGAGTTCAGAGCATGCTCGGCTTTGCCAATTTCTATCGAAGATTCATCCCGGAATTTTCCCGAACAGTCCAACCCATCACCGCTCTCCTAAAGAAAAACAAACGCTTCGAATGGACTCTTGAGGCCGAACAAGCCTTCCAGGACCTGAAAACCAAATTCACCTCTGCACCTGTATTGAAGCACCCGCACCCAGATCTCCCGTACATAGTGGAAACCGATGCTTCCAGTTCGGCCATGGGAGCTGTCCTGTCGCAAAGAGACCCAAAAACTAACCAACTACACCCAGTGGCCTTTTGGTCCAGAAAATGTTCTCCTCCTGAAATCAACTACGCAATTACCGATAAAGAGTTACTGGCCATCAAATCTGCTTTCAAGGCTTGGCGTCACTACCTTCTCGGGGCAAGACACACCATCACCGTAATTACGGACCACAGAAACTTACAGTATTTAAAGACGGCCAAAGCTCAATCTTCACGACAACTCCGATGGGCTTTATTCTTTGCGGAATTTGATTTTGTAATTACCTATCGCCCTGGCTGCAAGAATGGAAAAGCAGACGCCTTATCCCGGATTGGCATGGAAGAACCTAATTCGAGCTTAGAACCTGTGCCCATCATACCTGAGCAAAGAATCTTAGGCTTAACTTCATTGCAATCTATTGAGGATATCCAAACGCAAGTAAAACAACTTCTAGACTCTTCAACCTTATTGGAATGAAGTCAAAAGGGCCCTCATTACACCATTAAGGATGACTTACCTACTTCCAGGAGCGGTTGTTTCTGCCAAGTAAAGAATTGCAAGAACTTGTTATTGCCCATCATCATGAATCTTTAATGGAAGGACACCCTGGTATCGCTAAAACGGAGGAAAAAATCAAACGCCACTTCTGGTGGCCTTCTTGGAGAAAAGACATAAAGTCTTTTGTACTGTCTTGTGGAATTTGCGCCCAAAACAAGGCTCAAAAGAAAAGGCCAGCCGGCCTACTTCAACCTTTGGATATTCCACCGGCACCATGGCACACCCTGTCAATGGACTTTATAACAGATCTGCCTCCTTGTGCTGGTTACAACACAATCCTTGTAATTGTGGACCTATTCTCCAAAATGGCCCACTTTATCCCTTTAAAGGGTTTGCCTTCAGCTTCCACCTTGGCCAAGGAATTCCTGGAGAATATAGTTCGCATACATGGTTTCCCTTCCATTTTAGTCTCGGATCGTGGAAGTCAATTTATCTCACATTTTTGGAAGAAGTGTTGCCAACTAGCACAAATAGATGTGCGGTTATCCACCAGCCACCACCCCCAGACCGACGGACAAACCGAGAGAACCAATCAGACTCTCGAGCAATATCTTCGGTGCATGTTACACCAATCCGAGTTAAATTGGAAAGACATCCTTTGGATCGCAGAATATGCATACAACAATTCAGTGCATTCTGGAACCGGACAAACCCCCTTTTATACTTTGTATGGTCACCATCCTCGGACCTCTGACCTAGATCCACCTCTGACCCTGGAAATGCCCGCAGTAAATCATCTGCATTCCACAATAATCCGAGCCTTCAAAGAAGCTGCAACTCATTTACAGCAAGCCAAGAAAAAGTATAAAGAAAATGCTGATTTGCACCGAAGTAAAACTCCTCCTTACCAAGTAGGAGACCGGGTATGGCTAGCAACTAAACATTTTTTTTTTTTTTTTTTAATTTTTGTTTTTATTGACAACATACACAACAGGGTGGGCCAATTGGCTTATCCCACCCGCAATAAATGCAGGAGTAATCACATTGTCAGGAACATTTTCTGATTAACTCCCAAACCCTATTCCCCCCTCCCAATCTCTCCCCCCCAACAATTGTCACGCCAACTTTAGGGATAATGCATATACATTGAGCATAGGGAAGAACACTTGCTTAGCATTTGACAGAAAAACGTGAACCTTGAAACAGTGGGGTAATACTATGAAGCGGGTAGGCCGGGGCAAGTCCAACCCCCCAAGGAGTGTGGGGATTCGCGCAATTTAACCTTTGGCTTAAACATTAGTCCGATCACCCCTCTACAATCGCATAGTAATACAGTCATCGTGCAGCAGCACTGCTGTCCATTCTTGGACAAAATCAGACATGGTATCGTTTGCTATTGCCGAGAGTTTTTCGTAACTGAAAATCACCCTAAGCTTGCAGAGCCATTCCTCCTTGGAGGGGGCCAGGACACTCTTCCATTTTTGCGCAAGCGCCAGTCTCCCTGCCCGCAACATAGCGCTGATGACCTTGGGGAAGGCATTCCCCTCCGACTCAGGCGTGGGGGAGCCCAGTAGGATTTCCAGCGGGTGCAAAGCTGGTCCATAACCCTCGATATCTTTGATCCAGCTAAGAAGCTCCGCCCAGTATATCTGTATGGACGGGCAACTCCACCACATATGAAACCAGGTTCCCCGTTGGTGGCATCCTCTGGGGCAGAGGGGGGAAACATCCCGGTACATTCTAGACAACAGAGCCGGGGGGCGATGCCATGAGTGGAGGATTTTAAAGTTGTGTTCCATAGCTGCTGTGTATAGGGAGCCCGTGAAAATGCACTTAAAAACCGCACTCCAGGTGTGATCATCTATTAACATACCCATCCTCTCTTCCCATATGCGCTTGAAGGGTTGTCTGCCTTCTAGGTCCGCTGTAATCAGCACACTATAGAACTTAGATAGCGAACCTTTGCGAGATCTACTTTTGGCCAGAATAAGTTCGAATGGGGTGAGGGGGCGACTAAGCTGTTCGGACCACCTTGATTGGGTAAGTATCCCCTTCAACCGCAGGAATTCAAAAACCGTAGGGGGCCTATCCACCAGAGCCTCCGTCAAACTGTCATATTCGATGAAGCCCTCTTCTCGTGTAAGCTGCGAGACTCTTTCCAGTCCCATGTCAGACCATGCCTGGGTGTCCCGAAAGCCCCTCATGTCCAGATCGATGGGGGGGCCCCAGAGAGATGCCAGAGGAGAAGGCCATGTAGATATCAAATTATTGGCTTTGTTGGGTTTCCACAGCGTCCAAAGGACTGCTAAGGTAGGATGTGTCTTGAGTTGTGGGGGGATTGACCTGGGAGAGGCCCAGAGATAGTCCCTGACCTTCCTCGGATGTGCGTGGATGTCTTCGACATACGTCCAAAATGTACGCATATCGTCCCGCATGTGTTCCAACATCACCCTAAGCTGGGCTGCTTTATAGTAAAGCCTAAAATCGGGGAGTCCAAAGCCACCATGGGATTTTGGGAGGGTCAGAGTGGAGGTTTTAACCCTGGGTCTTTTGCCATTCCAAATGAAGTGGAGGACACGGGACTGGAGCAGCTCGAAAAAGGCTTCGGGAATCACGACAGGGAGAGCAGAGAAGAGATAGAGAAGGCGTGGCAGAATGTTCATCTTAACCGAAACCATGCGTCCCAGCCAGGAGAGTGTGAGGGGAGCCCATCTTTTGAGATCGCTAGTGACCCGGGCAAGGATTTCAGGGAAATTCCGTTGGTATAGCTGTGACAGATCTCTGGGGATAACGGTGCCCAGATATCTAGTGGATTCTCGCTCGATTCTAACCCCCTGAATGTCAGTTTTATTCTCAATATCTTGTTCCCCTGGGCCCATTGGCATGATGCTTGATTTGGCTGTGTTTATTCTCAGTCCCGAAAAGGAGCCAAATAAGCGTATAAGATCAAACAGCCTCGGTAGGGATTTTTGGATGCTGGTCAGGTACCCTAGTATGTCGTCTGCGAATAGGGAGAGCTTAAACTCGCACTCACCACATCGTATACCCATAATTTCCGGGTCGTTCCTAACCGCTATAGCCAGGGGTTCCATGGCCAGGGCATATAGGAGAGGTGACAGGGGACAGCCTTGACGGGTGCCTCGGGAAAGGGAAAAGGGCTCAGACGTACCCCCATTAACCAACACTCTCGCCGTGGGCGAGTTGTATAGTGCTGCGACCCACCTACAAAAATTATCTCCCAATTCCATTTTCCTAAGAACCTTGATCATGTAAGCCCATTCGACCCGGTCAAAGGCTTTTTCTGAGTCGAGTGAAAGGAGGTACCCCTCCACTCCCTGCTCGGTTGCCTCATGCATAAGGCCGAGGGTTTTTCTGATGTTGTCTGACCCCTGGCGCCCCGGGACAAAGCCCACTTGATCTCCATGTACCAGGGTAGGAAGGAATTTTGCCAATCTGTTCGCCAGAAGTTTCGCCAATATTTTGACGTCAGTGTTCAGGAGCGATATAGGCCGATAAGACTGGCATAAGGCTGGGTCCTTGCCCTCTTTAGGTAAGACCACTATTAAGGCTGACATCATTGTGGGTGGGAGGGACCCTTGGCTAAGTGCGCTGTTGAACAGTTTGGCCAGAAAGGGGGCGAGTGTGGATCTATAGGTCTTATAGAATTTAACTGAGAAGCCGTCGTCCCCCGGGGCCGTACCACTTTTCAAGGAGGAGATAGTGTCAATTACTTCCTCCGATGAGATGGGGATTTCCAAGGTGTCGGCTTTGTCTGGCAGCAGGCCCGGGACAGGGAGGGAATCCAGAAACCTATCAACGTCAATCCCATCCCCCTTGTATTCTGAGCAGTATAAATTTTCATAATATAGCCTAAATTGTTCAGCTATTTTGGAGTCCCTTGCAGTCGAGTTACCGTCCGCAGAGCGGATTGAATTCACTCTCCTGCTATTCCTAAGTTCGCGGAGTCTCCAGGCGAGTATCTTGTCGGCCTTTTCCCCTTTCTCCATATATTTTTGTTTCAGAAAAGAGAGCTTCCTTTCCATTTGCCCTACTTGAAGGTGAGCCAATCTAGTGCGCAGCTTCTGTAATTCCTCCCACTGCCCAGGAAACATCTGTGTTTTCAGTTTACCACCTGGTTGTATGGCCTCTATCTTGGTTTTCAGGTCTTTTTCTTCCCGGTCCCTCTACCTTTTCTTCCCCGCCCCGATGCCAATCAGGGTACCTCTGATAGTTGCCTTAAATGCCTCCCATACTCCCATAGTGCCTACCTCCCTGTTGTCGTTCAGGGAGAAATAATCTTCTATGGCTGTCAGGAGGGTTTGGCGCGTCTCCTTGTCGTGAAGAAGGAGGTCGTTACAACTCCACCGGGAGCTGGCTGCAGGGGTAGGGGGGAGGCCAATCCTAATCTTGACCATGTCATGGTCCGTCCAGGGGACGGTTTCCACACCAGCGCTGGTGATCTCTCCCCGCATAGATGCATCTACCAGAATATAGTCTATGCGCGAAAAAACATCATGGGGCTTAGAGTAGAAGGTGTAATCGGGGTTCAGACCTTGCTTGGGTACACTCGTGTCACACAACCCCAATTCCCCATTCACTTCCTGGAAAGCTGATGCCAATTTTTTGTGGAGCCGGATGTTGGGGCAAGGGTTCACAGATTTTCTATCCCTTTCGGGACACAGCACCATGTTAAAGTCCCCTCCCACCAGGAGGGTGCCCTCCGCGAATGCCATTATTGTCCCCTTCATGTTTTCCCAGAAGACGTCCTGCGACTCATTTGGGGCGTATATGCAGACCAAGGTGAACAAACGTCCCCGCACATCCCCTTTAACCATGAGATACCGACACTCGGGGTCAGTCTATGCAACCTTAAACCCAAAGTGAGCCTCGGGGGACACCAGCAAAGCTACTCCCCTCTTCTTGAACTGGGTCGAGGCCGAGAATACCTGATCTATGTTTTTAGCCTTGAGCTTGGGCTCCCTCCCCCGAACCCAGTGGGTCTCTTGCACAAAGAGGAACTGTAGTTTCGACCTCGTGAATTCCCGCATGAGCAGCGACCTCTTGGTGGGAGAGTTGAGCCCCCGAACGTTTAAAGACCCCACTGACAAGGATTGAAGTGACTCATCCATTAGGACACGTTTTGAAACACATAACTCCGAATTCAAGGATGCAAGCGTCGTTACTCCCTAAATGTTTCTGCACCCTGCAGAGGGCTGGTAATTGTCCCCAGGGTGTGATCGAGTCCCCAAACTTTGGCGTACTATAACAAAACCCCAACCGTCCCAACTTCCCCTCATCTCTCCCCCCTCCCCCCTCCCCCCAGATCGCCTGGTTGTGTTGAGGCATCGTCCCAAGGTCACACAACCGGCCAACCATGTCTCCCCCCTCCGGGCTCGGTACCTCTTTATAAACACCCATTCGAGCCCCCCCCCTCTCCGGGATTAATGCAAAAACGTAAAAGTTAACAACTTCCCCCCTTTGCAACGTCAAGTGGATAAAATTTTCATTGGATTCCAGTGGTTTGTTTCAGCCATTATGAGGGTCTGGCGACGCCGGAGCCACTCTCCTGAATTTCCTTTGGCCTCGTACTCTACGCCTCTCCTTTGGAGCGTTGTTCTTTTTTGGGCCCATCGGGGCGCGCTCCCGGTCTCCCCGTTCCAAACCCGAACTATCTAGGAGTTCGCCCGTCACTCTTCGGATGTCATCCTCGTTGATCAGGGTATACTTATATCCCTCCTACTCGAAAGATAGGGAAAAAGGATACCCCCACCTGTATCGGACTCCCTTGGCTTGGAGCATTTTCGTCAGGGGGGAACAGAGGCGGCGTCTCGCCAGACTGAAGGCCGACAAGTCCTGGTATACCGAGATCTGGGCCCCCTCCCATTCCACCGGGCCCTTCTTGCGAGCCAGTTCAAGGATTCTGCTTTTTTCTGAAAAGTAGTGGAAGCGGACCAAGACGGATCTGGGGCCTCTGGAGGCTGCCCCTGCTCTATGGGCCCTGTCTATAGTGGGTTCGTTAGTATTAGCTCCGTCAAAAAGCACCCCCACCACCGCGTTGACTGCCTTGACAATGTCTGCCTGGGTTTCACCATCATGTTCCGGGAAGCCTAGAAAACGTAAGTTGCAGCGCCTTTCCCTGTTTTCCAGGTCGTCCATTTTTAGTGAGCATTTCTCTTCTCTTCTTTCAAGCTCCGACAGGCACATGTCAAATTGGGTCTCGAAAATTTCACTCGAAGTTGTATTGTTCTCCAGTGCCTGCACCCTGTCTTCTATATTGTCCACCTTTTTGTCTAGGGTGTCCAGCCTAAGGGTGATATCTGCGCGGAATCCTCTAATTTCATCAAGCAGGGCCGCCATGCCCCTGGAGACTGAGTTGGCATCTGTCGCTTCTTGTTGCGTTTGGGCGGCCATTTCAGGGGCAGTAGGGGGCTCGAGGGACGGGCGCCGAAACCTCTGCAGTGTTTCCCTCCAGGTCATAGGCCTTCCCTGGGCACTCCCGCTCCCCGGTGTCTGCCACCGAGTGGTTGTGGCCTACGGGGCCTGCTTGTCTCCTCTGCTTCCTGGGGGGAGCGGGGGGCCCCTGGCAGCTCTGCGGCCGAGGGTGGGGTCACGGTTGTGGGGGGGCTGGAGCCCCAGGCAATTCCTCCGTCGTGGGCGGGGTTCTTCCTTTCCCAGATTTTCCCCGTTTTATATATTTTCTTTTTTTTTTTTTTTATTTCCCCCGTAGTTGGGGGCCGTGACCTGATGTGTGTCAGCGGTCTGTCCTTCTGCGGCGTTTGCGGGGGGTAGGTGCCCTCGGTTGAGCCCCGTGCACCTCTAAGGCTCGGGGTGCTTCCGGGGCTAGTATGGGCTTTCCCTGGCTTCTCTCCTCCTACCCCCTTTTGGGTTGTTATTACCCCCGGTGGGTGCCCAGCCCCGGGGTGGGTCTCCTTACCTCGGGGGGGCCACACCCAAGCCACTCGTGTTCGCCCCACGCGGGCTCACCAGGCTCTGCGCCCTCCTGGTGCCGATCCGCTGCAGACTCCCGGCTGGGGGGTTCCCTTGACCTGCTGCGGCGCCTCCTTCTCCCGCTCCGTGGTCCACCTCACGGACCATTTCGTCGCCGCGAACCGCCGTCGGTCAAGGCAGGAGTCGCCTGGGCCTTTGTAAGCCCTCTCTGGGCCCGGGCTCACTGCTACTTTCCGCGGAGCCGCTGAGCCGCAGGGAGGAGGGGCCTCGCGCCCTCGGAGTTCGCCAGGACAGAACTCCGGCTCCGTTCCACCCTCGGGTTGCAAATTTGGGCCGGGGGTGCCCGGCACCTTCTTACGGGGGGGGGGTGTCGATGTCTCATTCCGGGGGTGTCGGGGGGGGCTCAGGTCCCTCGATCAGCGCCCTATTGGGGAGACGAGCGGAGATGCATCAACACATCTCAGCGCCCCCTGGTGGATCTCAGCAACTAAACATTTACCCCTCAAGGGCCCGCGAACCTTCAATCCCAGATTCATAGGACCTTATACCATCAAAGCTATAATCAACCCAGTGGCCTTTAAACTGGATCTACCATCCAACATGCGTATTCATCCAGTTTTTCATGCATCACTTTTGAAGCCAGTACAACCAGGAACCCGATTGTCCAAGCCTCCAGATCCAGATCAAATTGAAGGGGAATTAGAATTCGAAGGTAAAGACATTTTAGACTCCAAGGTGGTAAAGTCGAAACTCTTCTATCTTGTTGACTGGAAGGGATATGGACCTCAGGAGAGATCGTGGGAGCCTAGTAACCATGTCCACGCACCTCGATTAGTATAAAGGTTTCACCGGAGATTTCCGAACAAGCCCAAACCCCCGGAGGGAAGAACCTTGGGAGGGGCCTTGAGGGGGGTACTGTAATGATGCCTACCTCCAAGGAGCCAGGTCCGACCCAGCAACCCCAGAGTCAGGCATCATTTCCCCCAGGGGAGTGCCAGCGGGCCCAAGCTGGGGCCCTTTGGACGGAGTCCTGGCGCCTTAGGTGCCAGGCTCATGTTGGACCTCTGTCCTGGCGCCTTAGGCGCCAGGCTCATAAAGCTAGACATGTGTTCAAGTGTTTTAATGTGCACTTACCTGATGCAGACCATGCTGCCACATCCAGGCCCTCTTGAGGCCTGAATCAGAACTACTTTACCTGTGGGACTACTTTCCACCCGGGTGTGGTCGGGGAAGGATACATACCTGATCGGAGGAAGGATACACACTTGGAACTTCTTCCAAAGCTATTTAAACCACACCCGATCAGCAACTCATGCTTCGCGTTGTTCTGCTCCTCGCAGCTGGACGCTCACCGTGTCAGCTCCTGCATCTGGACTTCAGCCATGCCTGTCAGCATCCTGGGTCACCTGCAAAGGGAGACAAGAGACCTACCAGCTAATCTGAACCACGGAGACATCACCGACGATCCTGAAAGGGAAGACATCATTTTTAAAAGCATTTTGTTACGATCGCTGCAGCGCTGCATTTCACTCACCTTTCCTGGGTTCCTCCATCTTCAGCAACGATCATCCGGATACACAGCCACTTCCCAGAGCCTAGAGAAAAAGACACGAATAAGAGGTGAGAGAAGGAAGGGAATAGGAAAAGCTCAGTTTCCTTCTAAGACTTACCTGTTGGGTCATTCCCATTTCATTTCGGGTCTTGCTGCTTCCAAGCATTTTCCGGACCCCGGCCCCTATGGGGAAAAAAGACAAAGACATTAGATGAGCGATTGCAAAAACATTACCCGAGCGCTCATCTAGGACTTACCAGATCTTTACTGGAACTGCACGTTTCACTTCGGGTCGGCGCCATATCTCCGGCATTCCGAACCCCGGCCCCTATGGGGAAAAGACATCAACATTAGCGCTTTGTTGCAAGAAGTCTCCAAAGGAATCTTCATTCATCACCTGAAAAAAGACAATGAACATTATTATTTAAAGCTTGAACTTTTGAACTTGCAACAGAACTTTTACAGCGCCTTACCAGTATAATCAAGCTTACCTGAACTCCCATCCAACCTCAATCCAGTGAAGTAACTGGGTTCAACGCGCCCCTGCGTCAGAAGCAGGATGGAGAGCTCGTCCTTTCAGACCCTAAGGTGAGACTTCACGGGGAATCGTGGAAGGGTATCGTGGAGGGTTGGAAGAGAGTGGGAGGCTTGAGCATAACTCAGTCAGTAGGTAATACTCCCTTTTCACGCACAGGGGTATATTCCTATGAGCCGGAGAAGCCAGAGTAGAGGGCCCTTCCTGTCCATCTTCAGAGTCCTGCGCTTCACCATTGAAGAAGCATCAGCACTCGAAGCCAGACCTGCGCCTCCGTGGGAACTAGGTGAGCGTTACAGTGTCCCAAATTCTTCAACTGCTTTGTATTCCAGTTGATTGTCTGGTATTTAAGTTAGCAGAAACAGCCAACATGTGTTTCGACTAAAAAGTATTTTTCAAGGCAAATGGGTTTTTTCTATAATTTATCAATAAGTAGATTGGAGCGTTCCTTTGAAGTAAGTATTAAAGTATATGGATAATGCTGAAACTAGCCATCCCCCTCATTAGAGTCAAAGATTTGGTGAGGTGTCCTGTATGGAGTCACTTCACGGATGCTCCGCATGGCACACATACTCCTATCTCCCCAGTGCAATACGACACAGTCTATCCCTGTTTCAGGTTTTTTACCATTTGTTATGTGTATGTAATTTGTGTTGGCGTCATGAACTGTGCCTGTCCGTGGCTCAGTTATGGCTCTATTATGATGGCTAAGGCTGAGTTATGCTTGCTTTAGGGGTTGTCTCGTTGCTTTAGTTGTTGTAAGCTACAGCCTTAACAACCCACCTACAAGGTGCTTTCCCCGAATGATATTTTTGTTGAGGGAAGATCCATTTAGCCAAAGAGTTTTTACTGCATTAGAATGTTTTAAATGATATACACCATCATACCCGCAACATCAGCAATCAATGGACAGTCACCACTTTGCCTGGGCCCTGGTCTTTGGCCTTGGCTACCCGAGCTACACTCTGGGCATGGCATGTGAACTGACTAGGGTGGGACAGCTTTGGGCACCAGAGAGGTGAGAGGACTGAGAGAGCTGACAAGGCCTCATACATCAGAAGAGGATCCCAGAAGTCTGCAGAAACCTGAAAGACCACAGGCTGCCTAGGGGGGGTGACCCGACTAGAGGGTAAGACTATCTGGCAAAAGCAGAGGAACCAAGTCACTCTATCCCACAGGCATAGTTTGCTGGGTGTTCTATCTCTGGGAATGCCAAGCGACGCGACATGGGCACCATATCCCTTGGATGGAGGCAGGTTCGATATCCCTGGAAGTGCACTTGGCACTGAATTCATTCAAGTCAGCTGGGGCTTGCTATATCCACGAGACTTTGTTTGAGTGACAAGGTGTGTTGCTAACTCTATACCTGTGTGACTGTATTTCAGAGGGTCAAGAAGTGTGATGCATGCTCTGACCTTGTGACTGTCTTTGAGAGGGCCAAGAAGTGTGAAGCACGCTCTAACCCCGTGACTGTGTTTGAGAGGGACAAGAAGTGTGATGCATGCTCTGACCTTGTGGCTGTGTTTGAGAGGGTCAAAAGGTCCCATGCATGCTCTGACCATTTGGCTGTGTTAGAGAGGATCAAGAAGTGTGATGCATGCTTTAACCCTTTGTCTGTGTTTGAGAGGCTCAAAGAGTGTGATGCATGCTCTGACCCTGCAACTGTGTTTGAGAGGGTCAAGTATTGTGATGCACGTCCTGACCTTGCAACTGTGTTTGAAAGGGTCAAGAAATGTGATGCATGCTCTGACCCTGTGACTGTATTTCAGAGGGTCAAGAAGTGTGATGTGTGCTCTGACCCTTTGGCTGTGTTTAAGAGGGGCACGAAGTGTGATGCATGCTCCGACCCTGTGACTGTCATTGAGAGGGTCAAGAAGTGTGAAGCACGCTCTAACCCTGTGATTGTGTTTGAGAGAAACAAGAAGTGTGATGCATGTTCTGACCTTGTGGCTGTGTTTGAGAGGGTCAATAAGTCCCATGCATGCTCTGACCATTTGGCTGTATTAGGAAGGATCAAGAAGTGTGATGCATACTTTAGTCCCTGTGTCTGTGTTTGAGAGGCTCAAAGAGTGTGATGTATGCTCTGACCCCGCAACTGTGTTTGAGAGGGTCAAGAATTGTGATGCACGTTCTGACCTTGCAACTGTGTTTGAAAGGGTCTAGAAATGTGATACAAGCTCTCACCCTGTGACTGTATGTGAGAGGGTCACGAAGTGTGATGCAAGCTCTCACCCTGTGACTGTATTTGAGAAGGTTAGGAAGGGTGATGCAAGATCTCACCCTGTGACTGTATTGAAAGGGTCAGCTCTCACCCTGTGACTGTATTTGAGAGGTCCAAGAAGTATGATGCATACTCTGACCTTGTGGCTGTGTTTGAGAGCGTCATGAAGTGTGATGCATGCTCTTACCCTTTGGCTGTGTTTGAGAAGGTCAGGAAGTGTGATGCAAGCTCTCACCTTGTGACTGTATTGAAAAGGTCAGCTCTCACCCTGTGACTGTATTTGAGAGGGCCAAGAAGCATGATCCATGCTCTGACCCTGTGGCTGTGTTTGAGTGTGTCATGAAGTGTGATGCGTGCTCTGACCCTGTGACTGTATTTGAGAGGGTCCAGAAGTGTGATGCATGTTCTGACCCTGTGACTGTATTTGAGAGGGCCAAGGAGTGTGATGCATACTCTGACCCTGTGACTGTATTTGGGAGGGCCAAGAAGTGTGATGCATACTCTGACCCTGTGACTATATTTGAGAGGGTCCAGAAGTGTGATGCATGTTCTGACCCTGTGACTGTATATGAGAGGGCCAAGGAGTGTGATGCATACTCTGACCCTGTGACTGTATTTGAGAGGGTCAGGAAGTATGATGCATACTCTGACCCTGTGACTGTATTTGAGAGGGCCAAGAAATGTAATGCATACTCTGACCCTGTGACTGTATTTGTGAGGGTCAACAAGTGTGATGCAAGCTCTCACCTTGTGACTGTATTTGAGAGGGTCAGGCAGGGTGATGCAAGCTCTCACGCTGTGACTGTATTTAGAGGGTCAGCTCTCACCCGGTGACTGTATTTGTAAGGGTCAGGAAAGGTGATGCATACCCTGACCCTGTGACTGTATTTGAGAGGGCCAAGAAGTGTGATGCATACCTTGACCCTGTGACTGTATTTGAGAGGGTCAGGAAAGGTGATGCATGCTCTGACCCTGTGACTTTATTTGAGAGGGTCAGGAAGTGTGATGCATGCTCTGACCCTGTGTCTGTATTTTCGAGGGTCATGAAGTGTGATGCATGCTCTGACCCTGTGGCTGTATTTGAGAGGGTCCGCAAGTGTGATGTATGCTCTGACCCTCTGGCTGTATTTGAGTGGGTCAGGGAGTGTGATGCACACTCTGACCCTGTGACTGTATTTGAGAGGGTCAGGAAGTGCAATGCATGCTCTGACCCTTTGGCTGTGTGTGAGAGGTTCAAGAAGTGTGATACAAGCTCTCACCCTGTGACTGTATTTGTAAGGGCCAGGAAAGGTGATGCATGCTCTGACCCTGTGACTGTATTTGAGAGGGTCAGGAAGTGTGATGCATACTCTGACCCTGTGACTGTATTTGTGAGGGTCAAGAAGTGTGATGCAAGCTCTCACCTTGTGACTGTATTTGAGAAGTTCAGGAAGGGTGATGCAAGCTCCCACCCTGTGACTGTATTTAGAGGGTCAGCTCCCACCCTGTGACTGTATTTAGTGGGTCAGCTCTCATCCTGTGACTGTATTTGTAAGGGTCAGGAAATGTGATGCATGCTCTGACCTTGTGAGTGTATTTGAGAGGGCCAAGAAGTGTGATGCATGCTTCGACCCTGTCACTGTATTTGAGAGGGTCAGGAAAGGTGATGCAGGCTCTGACCCTGTGACTGTGTTTGAGAGGGCCAGGAAGTGCGATGCATGCTCTGACCCTGTGACTGTATTTGAGAGGGCCAAGTAGTGTGATGCATACTCTGACCCTATGACAGTATTTGAGAGGGTCAGGAAGTGTGATGCATGCTCTGACCCTGTGACTGTATTTGAGAGGGTCAGGGAGTGTGATGCATGCTCTGACCCTGCAATTATATTTCAGAGGGTCAGTAAGTGTGATGCATGCTCTGACCCTGTGACTGTATTTGAGAGGGTCAGGACGTGTGATGCATGCTCTGACCCAGCGACTGTATTTGAGAGGGTCAGGAAGTGTGATGCATGCTCTGACCTTGCGACTGTATTTGAGAGGGTCAGGACGTGCGATGCATGCTCTGACCCTGCGACTGTATTTGAGAGGGTCAGGGAGTGTGATGCATGCTCTGACCCTGCGACTGTATTTGAGAGGGTCAGGACGTGTGATGCATGCTCTGACCCAGCGACTGTATTTGAGAGGGTCAGGACGTGTGATGCATGCTCTGACCCAGCGACTGTATTTGAGAGGGTCAGGAAGTGTGATGCATGCTCTGACCTTGCGACTGTATTTGAGAGGGTCAGGACGTGCGATGCATGCTCTGACCCTGCGACTGTATTTGAGAGGGTCAGGGAGTGTGATGCATGCTCTGACCCTGCGACTATATTTCAGAGGGTCAGTAAGTGTGATGCATGCTCTGACCCTGCGACTGTATTTGTGGGGGTCAGGAAGTGTGATGCCTGCTCTGACCCTGCGACTGTATTTGAGAGGGTCAGGAGGTGTGATGCATGCTCTGACCCTGCGACTGTATTTGTGGGGGTCAGGACGTGTGATTCATGCTCTGACCCTGCGATTGTATTTGAGAGGGTCTGGAAGTGTGATGCATGCTCTGATGCTTTTGCTCTGTTTGAACTATGTTTGAGCGGGTCAATAGATGAGCAATGCTCTATGTGTCTGGGATTGTCTGAAAGATCAGAAATCGGGCTGAACACCACATCCATGAGGCTGTGCTCAAAAGTGCCAAGAAGAGAGCTGGGAGCTATATCCTTGAGGGTCTGTTTAGATCTGAGCACCAGGCAGAGACCTGTATCCCTCCTTGACAGGGAAATCCTGATGCACTATATAGATATATAGAGACACACACACACATCCTTTTCATCTATAAGGGAAGCCCTGCATGCTATAGGCGATTAGAAATGCGGCAAGAATTTAAACATAGACTATTTGTTGTGTGTCTTTTTGAATACCCTGAGCCATGCAAAGCCAGTAGCGACTGGGCCTGGCTAGTGGCCATTCTTCAAGCAAGATAGCCGAGTGGGTTAATTCAGAGCTGTGTGTACATCCCGCACGTGATAGTTACACATTCTGAGAAAGACAGCTCCGTTTTTTAACCTTTTAAAACTTGCCGAGACGGTGAAATGAATAGCACTGAAATCGATCAAATATCTTGTTATTGCAGAGATTCGATACTTCTGGGTTTTTATTAATATTTATTTCTTTCCATTGTAGATCAAAATAATTGACTGCCCAATTGCATTCCTTAGAACAGTATTTGCAGTAACTTAGCGGGTATTGATTGATAGTTTATTTGTATAGCGCCTATACACGTGTTTCAAAGAGCTATTAGATTTTAATATGGGCATAAGAAATCCAGCAGTTTCAACCAGACTGTCAATTCATTAGTTCTTTAAAATACATTTTACCCAATCAGCCAAATACAAGAAAGAAAAAGAAAATAAGTACTTAAGGTACATTTTCCCCACTATCAGGTGTTAGAGGCCTCTGGTAACAAGACGCCTTATTTCAACAGAAAAACGGCTGCTCTGTAATGTCTCCATGAAGCCCAATGAGCACTTACCGCCTTCATTAGTCCTTTGCCAGCCTCCATGTTCGCAGCTCATAATGACTTCACAATTACACCCTCTCGTCTGCAGCTCTGCGCGAAGCTGCCCCCTCGAGATGCCGCACAGATTACAGGCGCCTAATGATATTAATGTGCAATGAATAAGAAAATGACTTTATGCAAATGAATTAGTATTATTGGGCAACGGTCATAAGGAAGTTACATCTCCTGTGAAATGGAAACTTCCGTCGCTTTGTCGTGATATGTGAGTGGGGGCCGGCGCAGGGCTTGCAGCATCCCATGCAAGGTTACATTACTCTACCCCTCCCCGGTGCAGATTGGTGTTCTCTTGCCAGTGCCATCCATGAGGCTGCTGGGCGTTGCCTAGTCCAGGCCCGGTCCTTTTTGAGCTGGATGGAGTTGCAGAGGACCAGAGCGTAGCATGAGAAGGGCTATTCCCTGTTTTTCTCCTTGTGAGCTGGGCTATGTTCCATCCTTTTCGTGGTCTTGTTGCAAGATGACAATATTTTTAGTTTTGGCCACTATGGTGCACCCGCGGTGGTTGACTTGTAAGTGAGGCACGCGGTTTCAAAAGAGACCCTCGCTGGGATGTGCAGCCAATGCAAGTTACACAAGTTGTGGGGATGGGTTCAAATTTCCCAGAGCCGGTTGTGAGGCAAGCAACGTTATGGTGGGCCGCTTTGAGGGTTGCCGGGTGGGCATCTGGGAGGACAATAGCCACGTCGATACACAAGATCACTAGACCTTGCACCACTGTTTGGAATCCTGAGGTGGGAGGAAGGGCTTCGTCTTGCATAGTAGAGAGATATGATACCAAGCCGATTGAGCCCCTATCGCAACGTGTTGTTAGAAGAAAAGATCACTATCCAGGATGCACCAAGGGGATTTACGACAAGGGTTGAACCTGTCCAAGCAGACTTTGACCAGCACATTTGAGAGGGATCCTGCTTGGAGGGGTGGCCTAGGTGTAAGATTGAGCCCCTATCGCAACGTGTTGTTAGAAGAACAGCTCACTATCCAGGATGCACCAAGGGGATTTTGCTGAGTGTGTAAGACAAGGGTTGAACCTGTCCAAGCGGACTTTGACCAGCACATTTGAGAGGGTTCCTGCTTGGAGGGGTGGCCTAGGTGTAAGAATTCGTTCTGGGCTGTTTTAAGCTTTAAATAGGCAGTTGTCATCAATGTTTGAATGGTTGCAAGGCATGAGCGAAGACGAGCGATATCCTCTCGGCCATTGACCTTTAGGAACAATTGTGTATCATCTAAGACCTCTTCTCTGATAAAGACCCCTTTCACTGTTTTCCACGGATGCTCTATGGTATAGTTCTGTTTGGCATTCTAGTTTCTTGCCATAAGCTCGTTTCTGATCCAAACCCATGAGTCCAACAGAATAAGGCCAACCCCATGTTGTCCATATCTCGGTAAAGCCCAGAGTCGCATTTTGTCGGGATGAGACTGCAGAGGCCTCACCTTCCACTTTTTGGTCTGAGAGAATTGTCTGATTTTCTTCATAGTCAACAAATGGCTAGACCCTACTCCATTGTTATGCTGGCATGGGGAATCTCCTTTTCAACCAAGCTTAATGAGCTGTTTTATGATTCATCCCTTGGATTCGCCTGAAGAAGAACCTCTGGTACGAAACATCTGGTCGAACATATGAATAATCAATGAATCAAAGATAGGTTTTGATACATTTCAAATGCAATTGTTACAGTCATCTGGATTTACGTGTTCAAGTGCAGAACCAATCCGCTTTGCAGAATTAATATCGACAAATGCGTGAAATTATAACGTTTGTGTTACACTTTTATCGGAGAAGACTGTGTGGTTTTTGGCTATCTCCCTGCCTTCCCAGCTAGGCTAACCAAATCTCTGAACATGGCAAAGTTAAATGAATGTTTTGCTTGAGGAGATTCTTGATACCTTGGCAGTTTCTGTGAAAGTTGACACCTCAAACAAATTTGTGAAATGGTCAGAGCAGTTCATGTTTGCCTGTTTTCATGTGGCTATCACACAGTAAAGTAGGTGCAGTTTACAGGGACTGAAAAGGCACTAATATGTCAGATTACCTGCAACCGGGCAAACATGTAGCATGTCCATCATTTTTAGAACTATTCAGACTGTAAAGGGCCTGGAGCTCTGCGGACACAGAATTTAGATAGTATAAGACTTCACACTACTCCACGCTCACCACACATAACCAAAATCCAC
Organism: Ambystoma mexicanum; assembly: GCF_040938575.1. Taxonomy (NCBI): domain Eukaryota; kingdom Metazoa; phylum Chordata; class Amphibia; order Caudata; family Ambystomatidae; genus Ambystoma; species Ambystoma mexicanum. The sequence goes on along the minus strand of NC_090938.1, from coordinate 104,482,688 downwards.
AGTCCTCAAACTGAGTTCCAATCACACTCAACTTCTCGACTCATACCACCTTTTTCCAATACAACACCACAATCAATCACATACTGCAACAGCTCACCACACTTGCACTCCGCCTCAATCCTTTTTTCTATGTTTTCCACCGCAACACGTGTTGTCTTGGAAGCAAGACAACACAGAGCAACACAGGTTCGAATCCCGGTCCGGCACGTAGAGATTGGTCTCTGGTATTAACTACATTATAAAAGATTAATTCATTAACTAATTAACTAGTACTAATTAACTAGTATGATAGTCGCTTGTTTTGTTCCTCCCCTCCCTTTCTGCACCCCTCTCCCTCACCTTTTGTTTTTCTCCGGCTCTACCAGAAATGTCGTCAGGCCTAGTACGGTAGTCGCCTGTGCCTCCATTTCCTTCCCACTCTCCCCCTCCCTTCCTTACCTATGTCTTAGCTCTTGCACTATCTGAAATGTCGAGTACGATAGTTAATTTCACCTCCTTACTGTTCATGGCCTGTAAGAATGTCGATGTATTTTCTCTTATTCCCTCCCTTGCCTTGAATCGCTTTGAAACACATTGTGTATAGGCTTTATATAAATAAACTATCATATCATATCAATACGGACGCCACCACATTTCAGACTTCTCACACTATTGTTGTATGACCCACCCTGCACTTTACGTGGGCAACTGCTGCTATACCGAGGTCTTGCCCCTCTTGGGTGGCTCCAGATCCATGTTGCTGGATGGCAGCCTCTTGCAACTTTTTGGGCACAGGGAATGGCTGAGGGAATCACTAGCTTGGGGAATGGCAGCTCAGATGTCTTGGCCACCGGGCGCAAGCGGTGCAGCCCACTGCAGCGTGAGCACAAACCCAGGAAAGGATATGCCAATATAGCCCCCAATTCCTATATTTAACACCTCTTATAACCCATGGAAGAGTGCTTAGAAACTGAAAGAATCTGGAATAAAGCATAAATCACCAAATTAATAACTATAATAATGATGGACATGTGTAACACACAGATAAGGTTCCCTCGATTGCTTTTGCCAAACAGCACTTGGACACATTTTGCCACTATTTTACTGCAAAAAGGGGGGGGGGGAACTTCCTTGCACCAACCATCTTCCACCACCTTTATATACATACCAAAGTTTACCACATAACAATTTGCGGTAAAAAAGGGTGGTAAAAAAGTAATCGACAAACAATTCTGCAAATTGCCATTCGGCAAAAGTGAGGAAATACCTCTCTGAGTATCATGAGATACCAGGTCTGGTACCCCTATAACCATCCCATTTTATTATTTTTTTCAATATGTTATTGTTTAAAGTGTGGACCTAGCTCGAGAGCAGCAGAGCGCTGTACAGAGTGTGTGTAGCCAGCATTTGGGCTGGCCACTTTTAACACTAGCGCATCACTGTGAGATCTGTGCGTTGGTATGTGCGTCCATTGGAATTAGCCCTTGGTCAGGTGTTGTCCAAAGAGCCATGTTTTCTGAGATTTGCAAAACTGGAGGATTTTTGGGGCATTCCGGCCAACACTGGGAAGGAGTTCCAGAGCGTGGGGATGTACGGGAGGGCGGAGCGACCTCTGACGGGCCCATGGGATCAGAGCTCACCCTCGGCTACTTTAAGACGAGATAGCTGCACCTTGAGGAGCATGGGGTGCAGGATTCTCTTACTCCAACACCAATCAATAAGGAGAAGTCAATGGTTTGGCAAAGGGAAGTCCGTTTAATGACAAGTACACAAAACGGGGAAACAAATGGAAATCAACAGTGATGCGATCGCCCGTCTCACTTCAACTTCCCAATCTTCATTCAAACAGCAATTTTTATAGGCAATATTCATCATCATTGACGTGTAAAACTCAAACGTTTGTCATGCAATTATTGGTTAAAAAGATAATTGAAATATAGGTACTATATCTGTGTATGGTAACAGAGTGTGGGGATTGGATAACTCTTATCGGGTGGGCGTCTACGCCCATCCCTCTACATCACTTGTGATAGACGTCACTAAAAGTAGGATGTCTCATTGGTTCTACTAGCTTTAGGACCCTAGATTATCTGGTCCATTGTGATTGGGTGGGTTACACCCCTAGGCATAAATCTCCACTTTAATTAGCAGCATGCAGAATGGACACCCAGATGTGGTGTGCCCCAAGATTCACCCTGCCTCCCTTCCATCAATCAGCACTTTAGGGCTATGTGTCAATTAGTTGGCAGAGGATGGCCTCGAAACTGTAGCTTCTTATCAGGAAAAGTTATGGCATCCTCTGGGTTTGGGTGACATCAGACGTTGGTACCTCTTTGCGCTTGGCTGCTCACGTGTCAGTACACTGTGAATCTGCTTCGTTCTCCCTCTATTTGTGTATTTGAGTCTTCCTTTAGCCTTGCCACCTGGCTGTGCCTCCTTATCTGGACCTTCACTGGCTGGCTGCTATGCTCTTAGGTTTCGTTTCTCCGGAGTTGCCGCTCTCCTCCCTTCCTGGAGTTGGCCTCGAATTCCTAAATACTCATATGCTTTTGTGAGTTAAAACTTTATGCATTGATGATCTTGTCATCAATAAATATTTTCATCAAAGACAAGGGTTTTTTTAAAGAAAACAAACAGTTAAACATAACAGTTCAATACATTTGTATCCATATAATTAAACACCAAACACATTTTTCTTTGTAGTAATTAGTTCAAGTAGTGGCTATTACTTCATAGTCTAAACAAACCAATCCATCAAAATTCAACTAGTATATCACAGGTAGACATTTTTTTTAATTTTCTTTTATTGATTTAGTTGAATTAATCAACTTTTCAATTTCATTTTTATCATTACATACATAAAAAATACAAACAGCAAAGATACAAAAGATGAATACTTTGACAATTAAGATGCAACAAGATACATATAATACAAAAAATAAAGACTCAACATTTAACAAAGTGCTAACGATATACTTACAAAATCAACAACCGTTTAAAATATATAACCAACATGTAACTACATAAATTTCCTTCGCTAAAAAAACAAAACAAAAAAAAAATATACCAATATGAACAAAAGTAGACAAGGCTAATGATATGTGTCTTGTTGCTTATTTTTCATACACACCATTTCATTTCATGTAATCTTGCTCTAAATTTAAAGATGCTACAAAATTAATAGTGGCTATTTGTACCATCTTCTGAGCAGAGCCTGCAATGTGCGCCCAACACATTTTCTCTTCCATTTGTCCTAAATATTGATGAAAGTTTCTGTAATGTGTTACTCTCAGGGATCTTAATTTAGTGCATTCAGTAATTAAATGTGCAGTTGTTTCTTCGACCCCCTTAATCTTGCAAAATCTACATACGTTGTCTGCTTTTGATATAAGTTCACGTTTACAAGCCAGGCCCCTTGTGGGCCATAGATTGAAACGAAATCGCAAAATGGCATGTGTATAAAAACAGTCGGTATTTGCTCAAGGTACTTTTCTGGTCTACCCATTTGTTTTGGTTTGAATACTTCGGGTGATATAGACTGGTAGCTTAGACATCTTTCCTGATTATCAATCCAGTCCATTCTATAGATAGACTTTTTTGCTTTATCAGGGTTGGTGATTAACATATCAATTGAAACATCTGCGTGTGACATAATCTGATAAATTGTTACTAACCACTTCTTAACAAAAGGATGATGACTTGAGGCCATATATTCTGATACTGTTTTTAGTATGCTCGGACTACTTGTAGATATTATACATTTTCGAAAAAGAGCACATACTTTCCAACAGAAATTCGCATACAATGAATAAGTCCTAGTTCCTATCAGATCCATGCCATGGGAATGCAATGTGGTAGTCGTAATATATGTATCCAGTAACGTTTTTCCCATTTCTCACAGATACAAGATGATAACGGAATGTCTGTCTCCATACCATATAAAATGGTGGGAATTACTTTGGCTTTCCAATAGGCCAAAGCAGGGCGCATTGTGAATTTGCCATTCCGAGATTGCATGATCTTTGCCTGAGACACCGCAGTGCACAACTTCTGTTCAATTGCAATATGGTGTGCTTTTGCGTTTGTGGACCCTTCAAAATGAATACCAAGATATTGGTATTCAGGTACAATGTCCAATGGTAAATTATTAATGTACCAATTATACACCTTACCTCCCTTTCTCATTGGTTTGTATATTACTATTTGAGTCTTAGCTGTATTGATACTCAATTCATTGAGGTTAGTGTATTTTTCAAAAGCGTCAGAAGCCTTTGTAGGCCAATAGGAGTCTTAGATATAAGAACCAAATCATCGGCGTATAAAAGTGCCTTGACCAACGAACCGTTCATTTTTGGTGAATCTGTGTTTACAACTTCGAACGCCTGTTGTACATCCTGAATGAAGTAGTTAAATATAGAAGACGCTAGAAGACAACCCTGTTTTAGCCCTCGAAAAGTAGGTATTTCTCAGATAACAGGTCTTGTAGATTTAACCTAATGCGGATGACTGTGTTATGGTGAAACTCGTAAATCATATCACATAGGGAAGGCGGGCACTGATCACGTATTAATTTAAACATCAACAGAGATCGCGATACTGAATAGAACGCGGCTCGCAGATCTACAAATGCGAAAAATATTGGTTGTTTAGTTCTATGACATTGATATTTTAAAGCATTGATGCAAAGAAGATTAATGCCCGTACCGAAACCTTTCACAAAAACTGTTTGTTTGGGGTCTCGTAATTTATGTGCCATTGTCCACACATTGAAGTCCCTTAATATGCATTTTGCAAACAATTTCCCTGGTATATCAAGAAGGGCTATAGGCCTAGAATTAGCTGGTTGACATTTGCACTTTACACAATCTCATAGTCCAACTGGCACAGTGGTGTGTGATGATCCAACTGATTTAAAGTGCAATTCTCTTTACGCGTTTCGGGGAAAGCATATCCCCTTCTTCAGAAGATGTCTACCAGAATTTTTCTTTTCTCTGTATATCTACATAATATAGTAAATAGATTAAAAAAAACGATTATAATTTTAGTAACCTTAACACATAGTAGTATCTGTCTGTCATAACTGAATGGCGCTTCACCCATAAACATGATTTAAAAAAAAAAACTTTTATTTGATGAAAATATTTATTGATGACAAGATCGCCAATGCATAAAGTTTTAACTCACAAAAGCATATGAGTATTTGGTTGTTATCACAACACTAGGGTGTGCCGGGGACGGGAGTGTTCCACAAGTTTGTGGACACCTGCTTTTTTCACATTGTTTGATACAACCCAGTGTCAGGGTTGATGTTCTCCCCCGCACCCAACTAATTATCTTAAGATATCTACTGTATCAAAAATAGGTGTGCTCTAGGCCAATTAGTTTTTAGACCTCGAATTCCTAGGCATGAGCTGCTTTTTACTGAGTTTCGATTCTGCTCTTTCGTCTGGCTTGTGCTGGTATATTAATCCTGGCCTGTTTGTCCTATACCATCCAGGGCTTAACTCTGCTATTGTAAAATGGAGTCGCACTTGTATAATGTGCTTCTTGAGGTAGATATATAGTTGGCGCTTGCCGCTCTATCCTTCTACTTAGCATTGCAAGCAGTACCGTTTCCTTAGCTTCTTGCATTTCAAGTCTATTTACAGGCATTTAGCAAGTTGCATATTTCCATCCTGCGTTTTGGTTACATTTCTTTGTATTTCAATATCGTCTCTTCTTCTATGTCCACTATATCCTTATTCATATTGTTTCATCGTTATGTGTCCTCTTTGGATTGTCATTTTGTTCATCTGCACATCTGTCCGGGCCATTGCATCATCACCATTCGCCTTCAATTAGGGCCCTTTGGGTCTCTTCAGGGACAGTTTGTAAGTACTCTTCATTTCGTGTCAACTGTTGGTACGGTTGTCTCAATGGGTATCGTGCAGCCCATGGTTTATGGTTATTGGCGCCTCAATAGGTATTGCTCTTCTGATGGGTACAGGACAGAGCCCCATTGTGGTTCTGTGTTGGTTTATTTGTTCCTTATACGTTACATATCTTGGCGAGTATGCTCCTGGTATCTCAAAATGGGGGGCAGGAGTGCAGGCTGTATTTGGGACCTCCTCTACAGGGAGATGGCTTGTTTGCGGGTCCTCTCTTTGTGAACGAGTTGTGATTCAAGCCGGTTGGTCGATTTGCTGCGCGAGGAGCGTGTGCCACGAGATATGTGAAGCTTAGCTGACAGGTATGCCGGTGTGCTACTCGTGATTGCTTTGTAGATGATACATTCAGTCTTGAACAGTATCCTAGCTTGGAGCGGAAGCCGATGTAGTTCACGTAGGATAGGGGCAATTTGGTCAAATTTCTGTGCTCCTGTAATAAGACATGCTGCAGTGCGGTGGACTGCTTTTAGGGGGGCCAAGTGAGCAGCTGGCATTTTCCCCATCAATGTGCAAGACCAGAAGGACCCTACACTACGGTCCGGAAGTGCTGCGGCAGGATGAAGGGTTTTATTTTTTGAAAAAGGTGCCCCCCAGATACCACCTAACAAAATGACAGGTTGAGGAGCATAATTGTTATTGGTATCGGTAGGTGATTGCAGCAAATTAGTAAGATATCTGTGATATAAAGTGGATAAATTGCTCATATCATTTTGTACATTTGGTCAGAACCTCTGAGTGTTGCCATGGAAAATAAAATAGATATATATGGCTACATTCATTGAAAAAACTTTAGTTAAAGCACAGTTAAGGTGATCAGATTTAATGCAACAAAATCATTGAAATTCAGCGGATCTGGGAAGTGATGACGATTTTAACTCAGCGTTCCCGCGTTCATCATCCCAATGATGTGTTATTTATATAGTGCTTATGCTCAAGCACTTGCTCTACATAGAACACATATACATACAATAGCACCCAACTGGAGTTTGCACTCATTTATAGACCTCGGAAGGGTGAAAAGCTGACCTGCAGATCACACACAGATCGCAGCAGTGAGCGCTCAACCCACTGAGCTATCTTGCTGACCTCTAATCTTGTTTGTCATTGTGAATCCCATCTGTTATGTATGTGCTCATGGGCTTTGCAAGAGGGGGGGTCGCTTTGTTAGGATGATCATCACTTCCACATCCACTGAATTGCAAGGGGTTTGTTGCGTTAAACCTGATCACCTTAACTGTCCCTTAACTACCAAACCAAACCAAACCAAACCAAACCAAACCAAATCAAACCAAACTTTAAAGTTTTTTTTAATGAATTTCAAGGGTTTTGTTATACCCTAGTTTATTCAAGGGCCACTCGCCATGTTCTTCATCCGTGTCTAGGGACATCAGTTCACCAAAATACCAGGTTTAGTGGCAGTGACATTACATGACCCTTGACCTCTGATGACATCACAGGAACTGATTTCTTTTGACCCACCCCAAAGTGATATCACAGGAAGCGACAGAATACAACCTTTCACCCCTTGACAAAACAGGAAGTGGCTTCACATAGCATTGTTCCTAAGTACACTACGAAAAATATGGGTACGTTATCACTGTAATGTGATATACATTTCATACAAGAATGGATCACCATATGTATCGTTAAGATCAGTGTGTATATGCCCATATTACCAATTTACTGTGAATGCAAGCAGACATCCAAGGCCAAATGATAATGATGTGTTATTATAAAGAACTTACACTTAAACGCTTTATATAGAACAAACATACATACAATATCCCCAACCTGTGCTGGTACTCATTTATCAACCTCAGAAGAATGAAAGGCTAAGTTGACCTTCCCCGGATTCCAACCTGCAACCTGCAGATCACACACACATCGAAGTAGCAAGCACCCAACCCACTGAGCTATTTTACCGGCTATAGCTGTTTTACCAGCTATAGTAAATTGAGCAATTACATGTCTGAATGCTCTGAATGTCAAATAGCAAATTACACATGTAGTAGATACCATTAAACTGGTAACTGAGATTTAACAGCAGGCCAGTTCATCTGCAGGTCTGGTGCAAAGTTGGCCACATGTCAAGCCTGCGTGGATCTACTTTTCAGGCTTCAGAGGTTGACAAAATACATACCATTTGGAGGGTCCATAACTGTGTATCAAAGAATTTAGAGTAGCGCAGGGAAAGCAGCGCACTCACACGTCATCCCGTACTCCGGGCAATCATTACCTCATGAATGAAAACAAACATCATGAACTGCATGCCACAGAGATAGGAAAGATAGACACATTGCAACAAAGCATTTACTGTGGCACAATGAATTCAAGGGTCACTTTATGTGCTATGGTCAAACATTTCTACACTGGACACAAGCTTTTAGGCACAAGGTTTTTGTGAAGTGACCGAGGACACCGAGATGGAATGCCTTGTGATGATCGTAACAGAGACCACTACAGAAAAAACGTGCTATAACTGCATCTTGTGAAAAGCAAAATGCATAGTCCGAAATTAATGCTCATTCTACTCTAAATGCTTTTTGTCTGCATTGTGAATTTGAGGTGTTTAAGAACAGGCTAAATCAGTGACTCACCCCATGAAGTGTGCCTAAAATAAACCTTTATTGAGTCTTGCAATTATTGTATAGACTTCCAGAAAGACATATTATATGTTATTAAAAGTCAAATGTTATTAGTAATTCAATTTTCGGTTTCCTATTAATCATGCTACCCAACTTAACTATAGTGCAGCGCACAATAATGTGAAGACGATCATATTTTCCGACATGCTTCAAAAACAGGTACACCACTGTGCAGGGAACACAAATATTTATTGAAATCCTCTAACAGCTGGGAGATACAGTTTGGAAACAGTCCTGCTCTTGGGTTGACTGAAAAAGTTCTCAAATCCACCTTCAGTTAAGCAAGTTTAATTGACACAAACCGCAGAATGGAGATAACAACTCTCAGTTACATTGTGGGCAGGTAAAACAAACGGATTGGTCAGGCCCTAATAGATCAAATAAATTGCCCTCTTCCTATTGGATAAACACATTCCCTAGACTAAGAACTCACACCACCCACTTCTGGCATTATAGTCTTAGAATCCTGCTCCCTTCTATTACATCATCATGTGCTGATCAGCCGAACAGCTTGCCAAATAGAGGTTTCAACTAGACCTTGTTTGCTTTGAGACGAAACGAGATAGTCACAGCACTCAAGGTCAGTTTACACTAAACCATTGTCTCCCTGCGTTCTGATTGGTTCTCCTGTCCTTCCTATATCTTCTCTTGATTTGTGCCAAGTCTAAATCACAAAGAACCCTTGCAAGACACTGCTAAAATCTGTTTTTTCTGCTATTTAATTCTATTTTTTCATTATTTTGTGCTACCAAGGTCTGCACCTGTGGTGTTCTGGGCAAAACCTCCTCTCATGGGAACATTCTTCTTTCGTATTTAAACCTTGGCTTAGACTCTGAGCTACCGTCTGAGCTCTGCACAGATCTGTATTGAATTAATTCAGCATTTTATGTTCTACTGGAACTGGAAGCTCTTGTGTATTAATCCATATTACTGCGGCGACTATTTTAACAAAGATGGCTGTTAGCTACTCTCGCATCAGGTTAGTGAGCTATATTCGCGTACTATTAGTGTTGCATCCGGCATATATATAGCTTATGGTATGTTCGTCATGTACGAATGGTCTGTCAATGTAATATTCTACATGTGTAAATGTATTTTTTGACCTAGTGTCTGTGTTTCTTCATGGTGAGTGCATTTGTATGTTTCTATCGTCTGTCTGGTCATTTTCGCCACATTCCGCTGACATCATATTTATCATTTGCTGCACCTTTTTAGAATATGGGCGATATGGCTGGACCGGGGGAGGGGCAAGAGCTATAGGTGTCATGTCCATCTGTCCACCACCAGGGAGAGGGGCACCCAACATTCATATATATCATATATCATACATGTGTGTGTATAATTTTGGAAATTGATAGCAGTTCCCGATCAGGACGCAGATATGCAGGGGAATATGCCAAAATATATATTTTTCTATATGGATGTCTGTGCACCCTCAAGCATCCTTACCCTGATATCATGTATCTTCTCTTCTAAAATTATGCAACCCACGAGGCCCTCAGATCGAGTGGAGTGACGTATGTTTCATCCAATTTTCCTATTGGAGTGATTTGAGCAGATACCCATTTAACTGCAGATATATTGGTCAAATATTAAGATCTATGGGCGTTGATATGTTCACAGAATGCTCTTTCATTTCATGAACAGGAGTATTTCAAAAGTCAGTCAGATAAAAAACATTATTTCGGCTGAGCGCCATAAAAGTGCACAAGGTAACAAAACGAGTACCAAATTACAATATACAATATTAAAAACATTTCATTATATATTTAAAATCCCACCAATATTCATAGGTATCAATAATTCAATACAAAAATGTTCAGCAATATCATCATCGTAACAAATGAAACAAATGACAAAGATGATTCAAATACGAATGTGTAAGTGTGATATTACAAGTATAGCAGCAGTTCAGGTTACCACTAAACATGGTTTGTCCTGTAAACCTTTAACACTTGCAACTTTTCAAGAAGATTTAATGGACGTTGGACTTATTTAACATGCCCTAATACATACTTCCATTGACCATGTCATTGTCAAAGTGCAAATGCATGCACGCTTACAATCAGAAATAAGGCAGAGGAGACCCAGGCATATATGTTAACAGACACATTAATATGTCCTGGTTCAAAAATGTACCATTTGAGGGTGAGTAGGTTGCCCCATACATATTCAGATAACAGATGGCATTGCTACGTTCAAAGATTTCAATAGAGCGTCTTTTGCAACAGCAAATCCATTTGCATCATCATTGGACCTTCCACAAAGGGTCATAGTATCACTAGTAGTGGTAATTTGTCCTAGTAAAAACCTTGGTCGTAAATATATCCTTCCAAAGTACAAATATAATGGACAAGCTAAGAAGTGCTCCTCAGTTTCAATGCCAAACCGACAATAAAGACAGTTGTTTGATCCACCGTCATTCCACTTATTTATCCTGTACACTATGGGGAAGTTGCAAATCTCCATTCGATATAAAGAGAGCGAAGGAATCTTGGCCTCATAATATCTAGAAATGTTTCATATCCTCAGGTCAATTTATTCTCCCAATATAACTTCAGTGCATTTGATCCCGATTGTTCAACATGTAGCTCCTGTAAACATTTTAGGCTGTAATCGCCTCAACAATTTATTTAACCTTGCCAGAGATGGCATCGGGGCTTTGCCATAGGTTGATGTGACAAATATTGTATAAAATGTTCTTGATGTTTAAGCACCATGGTAACGTGGGCCCATCCGACTGTCCAGGATGTCCCTAACTGCCTCTCTATATTTGAAAAGTGTTGGGGAGCTCCACAATCTGATCCAGTAGAGTGCTGGTCTAAGTGCCACATTTTGATTCAGGTACGGCGTGCCAGTTTTCTCATGTATCTTCCTGATCAATGTACTATTCGGAAGCCCAAAATGTTTCTAAAGAAACCATTTCTAGTTACACTGAAATGGTTACAGTTCAAGGAGCTCCTGATTTCAGCCCCATAAAGAATGGCTTGCCTGGCCTGGATTTTGTAGGCCTTCAATGTTGGCCTCATGAATCCATCACCAAACTCAACGCCACAGTGCCTTGAGAGAGAGGCCCCAGCTCTGTTCAATTGCTGACCAAATTTGCATGTATCACAAAACCTTACAGTTAAATAATCATATGAGCAGATTTATTTTCTTTTCCTCATGAACACCCAGGATTTTGCCTTGCTAACATTAATGGACAGCCCTCATTCAATACAGAATTTCTGAAACAGGTTGAGTTGCTTCTGCAGCACCCTCAGTGTGAGGGATTTAAGGATCGCATTGTTAGAGAACAAGAGTGCAGGGTTTCTTTGCCCGCAAGAGAAGGGGCATCCATCGGACATGGCCATGACTTCATCTAACAGCCATTGATATAAAGTAAAAACAATGTTGGAGCCAGTACAAAACCTTGTTGCACGCATTTTAAATGTTTAATGGGTGGCGTGGTTTCCCCTCCCAAGCCCCACCTTCATGGGCACAATTTTACGGGGGGACACAGGTGTTTGTCCCCTCAACATTTGTGGCACACCATTTTGTCCCCCTCATTTGGCAGTGGCCCCTTTCCTTTAGATGCCATGTTCCCTCCCAACATTTGCAGCAAAGTTACTCCACTACCCACCTCACCACGGCCTCATTCTCCCTGTATAGTAGTAAGATTGCGGATAATAATGTGTGAGGAATCCCAGAAAACAACAAGACTTCCCAAAGCTTTGCATAAGGAACTGTGTCGAAGGCAGAGCGAAGATCAGCAGACAGCACAAAAAGGTCAACATTCTTTAGTGTAATCTTTTTGTTGTATCAGTAGAGATAGCCTAAGGCATTGATCAATAGTGTTTACCCCTTCTCTAAACCCTGCCTGTCAATGGTTGATCAATGCAGATTTTTCGATCCAAGTATTGTAAGAGGATTCAATTCAACACTACAGCTAAGTCAATGCCTAGTCTGGGATACTGAATGGAATCCCTTATTGATATATCTTTATGTCCAGTTCATGAGTTCTGGATGACTACCCCTATATAACACCCCTCTCTTGGAATCCCCCTGACCCCACTGAGCCAAGAAGTAGTTCTGTTTTGCAAGTTTAAAAGGTTTATTTGAAAAAAAAATTAAACAGTATATATATATATCACACTTTTATAATGAATTAATAATTGAATATCACACTTAATCTGAGCAGTAATCAATAATGGATAGTCTGGCACTAGCACACTTCTTTATAATCAATGATGAGTCGGTATAGGATGGATGGGATAGCAACAATACTTTTATGGTTTCAAATAGATGCAATGTGGAATGAAAATGCAGTACAGAAAATAACTTGATAGGATTTCAGCAAAAGACAATGTAATCACTTTCTTGGACAATTCACCCCCCTCTTTATGCAATGTAAGGAGATGAAGAGGAGAGCACACAGTTCTTAGGAATGCAATCAAATAGAATTCAGTTCAATTCCCCCCCCCCAGCAGCTTATACAACGGATAGGAGTTTTAAAACACAGGCAAAATGCTTTGAATATGGTGACAATGAAGTGAGAAATATGCTGAAAATGGTTTTAATTCCCTTTAGGAGGTTCAGGGGGAGTGGTAGCTACTTGGGATGAGTTCAGGCTCACTTTAGCAATGATTCAGGGATGGTTCTTAAGATGCAAACGAATTTTAGCAGTTCATGCAAAAGCAGCTATCTTTTTACAAGTAAAGAAATCGGGCCAAATCGCAAATCGCGGCAAAATTCGCGAATGCGTGAATCGTGATTGCGGAAGAAGTATAAGAAGGAGGAAGTCGGTTCTAGGCTTATTGGAAAGGTAGGATTCTAAGCTTTCAGAGGAAATTTAAACCAAGTTCCTAGCCCAAACGGTTCCAGAGATACGGACGATTAAATAAAGGTAGTTTTTCGGATTTAAAGTAAACTCAAAATGACAGGTGACAGCTTGCAGCTTCAGAATTGACAAGTGACAGTGGTGCAGCTTTACAAAATAACAAGTGACAACTTCTAGGAGGCAGTTCTGGTTAGATTAAAATAGTTTGGATTAGATTATTTTAACTAAGAGATTGGTTCTGCACAGTTCTGCTAGGTACTCACAATGGCCCTCATTACGACCCTGGCGGAAATCAACCGACCGGACCGCCATAGCGTAAATAGCGTTTCCGCCATTGCACGATGGAGCAAAGTGCGGCTCATTCCGACCCATCGGGCACGAGCACCACGCCATGGCGGAAGTGCAAAGTCCGCGATGGCGGAAATGACCCCAAAACGGCCCACACCGCCGCCGTACGGCGCCCTAGGTGCAATACCGCCACCCATCTCAGCGGACACCGCAGTGAGCGCCAACCGGAAAGTACGGTGACCGTAAATATACGGAAACGGAAGTAAAAGCATGGTCCCGGAACGGGAAACATCACGCCGTACACCTATAAAACCACAAATTCCACACAACCATTAAAAATACTACCCTGCGACACATCCCAACCCGTCATCCACCCTAGTGAAACCAAGAAAAATGGGAAAAGTAGCGAAGAAAGCGTGCGACCGCAAGCGGCAGGTCCACTTCTCCCGTGAGGAACTCACCGTGCTCACAGAGACCCTCCAGGAGAATGCTGCCGCCGTCTTCTCCACGCAAATGACCAGGACGGCACTTGCGAACAAGAAGGCCATATGGGCCCTGGTGGCACAGCGGGTAAGTGCGGTGGGGACCGCACCCCGCAACCCACAGCAATGCAGAAAGCGATGGGACGACCTGCGGATACGCGTCCGTAGCATACTTTCTGCCAACCGCAACATTGCCACAGCCACCGGGGGAGGATCGGAATCACCCATCAAGTTGACCCCCTGGGAAGAAATCTGTGCCTCCACCATTGGAATGGAGAGCATAGAGGGAGTCGGAGGGATGGAGAAAGGAGTGCAGACATCCGAAGAATCAGGTAGGTGTCCCAAATAAAACAATGCCAAAACCACAATGTCCAATCATGTGAAGTACCACGTGCCCACATAGTGCAACAGTAACACATGTCCAGGAGAACGTCCACATACATAGGCCTGATAGCACACTTTAAAACTCACATCAAATACATAAATAATTAAAAATCCCAAAAACACCCTCTACACGTGCAGCAGGCACACCCTAACTGCAGGCTGCCAAACAACTGCACCCTCACTCCACACACAAATGAAACCACCTCCAAGGCCCCGACCCAAATCACCCTCAGGTACCACCCCAATGCATGTGATACATTGCCATTCCAATTCCCACAGACCCATTAATAACGCTCGCCCTCCTTTACTCCACCACAGGGTCCGATCCAAACGACGAGCTCCAGGACACCCCTACCAGCACACCTGCAAAGAGGGCCAAGACCAACGGCCAAAGACCCTCCACCTCAGCTGCACGCATCAAGACACGGAAGCAGCACAAATCAAGTGGCAGCACAGAGGAGGGAACTCCAACAGGCACCCCAGCAGCCAGCATGCCCACAACACCACCACCACAGGTCCCCCCAATGGATGCCACAGTAGGCACTGCTTCTGGTGGCAGCAGCACCATAGGTGACACTGCATTAATGGCAGCATGCTCCGACACAGAAAACGGGGATGTCGAAGTCAGATCCATCCATGACCTGTCCCAATCCCCCTGTCTGTTCCATCCCGTACACCATGAGGATACCACGCAGGGGCACCCACAAGACGACGACTGGCCATCCCCCACAAGCCCTGTGGCAAGGCAACATGAGGTGATCAGCCACTCTGTGACACCACCGCAAATGGCCATGGCCCAGCAGAGGCAACAGTCCCTCGACCAGTTAATCGTGCAACAGCAGCAACTGGCCACGCTCCTCAAGGACCATGCCGATGAATGTGGGGGCACTAAGGCAGACATAGAAACATCAACTGAGACACTTAGGGCAGAAATGGAGAGAAGTACAGAGACACTAAGGGCACAAATGGAGAGTAGCACCGAGAGCCTGAGAGTACAAATGGAGAGAAGCACCGAGAGCCTGAGGGGGGAACTGCATGCGACGTCCAAAGACGTATGTGCCGAACTTGCCGCAGTGCGCCGTGTGCTCACTGAGCTCTCACAAACCCTTAGGGACATGCATGGACGTGAGCAGGCAGAGACATCATCCGTTGCAAGTTCCATCCAGGGCAGCCCCCAACGTAGATCTGGGAGGAACCTGCGCTCCACAGGCAGGGGTGCCCCTGATACCCGCAGAGGGGGCTTGCAATAGCGACTGCCCACTGACAATGAGCATCTTTGGACACTGGTGTTCGGGGGGGAGGTAGGAGGGTGGAGAGGGTGTGTTGGGCTCACTTGGGTGGCGGGTCGATAGGGTGTTTAACATGATATCACATATGCCATAAACAATGCACGACCATCCAATGAGATGTGTGGACATTGATCTTTGTGTACGAGGCCATTATAGGCGTACAGTCCATATTGTGCATGTTCCAGACACACACAGTGCCACGAGTCCCGTGTCCATGTATCAGCCACCAGGCGTGAGTGCTAGAAGCATGCATCTATGAGATGCTGACGAATGTCACGGCCCTCCTGTGCCTCGCAGACTCCTTGAGGTGCTGCCACATCCCCACCCTCATCATGACCATCTTCAGGTGCTTGCAGTTCTGCGTCAGGGGGCATGGGCACATTTCTACGTACGCACATGTTGTGTAGCATGACACATGCCATCACCATCTTTGCAACCTTCACATGGCGGTACAGGAGTGCCCCGCCAGACCTGCTGAGGCATCGGAAACGAGTCTTCAGTAGGCCGAATGCCTGTTCTATGACTACACGGGTACGTGAGTGGGCATGGTTGTAGTCCTCCTCATGCTGGTCCCGTGGGTTCCGGACTGGTGTGAGGAGCCATCTCTTCAGTGGATACCCGGCATCACCTGTATGTGGACAATAAAGGAATTTTGAGGAATGCCATTGCTACGTACGCACCCCCCCCCTTCCTGCCAGGTCATTGCCGCATCACATACCCCACATCATCATGCATGAAATGAGACTCACCGAGTAGCCAGGATCTGTTCCCTGCGTGTCGCTCCATGTAGCGTGGTATTGTAGAGTTCCTCAAGACCATAGAATCATGGGTTGATCCAAGGAATCGGGCACAACAATGTGTAATGATCCTGTTGGAGTCACACACCATTTGTACATTCAGAGAATGAAATTGTTTTCGGTTGCGGTACTGGGCCTCCATGGCATGTGGGACGACCAATTCCACATGGGTGCAGTCGATGGCACCAATTCAACCCGGTATGCCGGCAAGTGCATGGAATCCCACTTTTGTGTTGGTAATTTCCTGCTCCGAGCGTGGTAGAGAGATGTAGTCGTCTGCGTGCTGCAGGAGGGCATCGAGCACTTGCAATAGTGTCCGTGAGAACAGTGGCTGTGATATGCCATGCAACTGTCCGACTGTGTGCTGGTAGGTGCCTGTGGCCAGGAAGTGGAGTACAGCCACCACCTTCAGTAGGGGTGGGATGGCGGTTGGGCTATCTATCATGCTGACAAGGTCAGCCTGTGTCATGTCCACAATGGCGGTTATGGTGTCCCGGTCCAAACGGTAGAGGGTGTGGATCTGCTCATCAGTGAGGTTGAACGGATGTGCTCGGAGGCGTGGGATTGCGGGCTGCCTGCGTGGTGGTAGTGGCTGTGCTGGCGGCCCTTGCTGGCCCTGCCTTGCCCTCCTCCTCCTCCTGCGTCTCCTCCGTGCGGCCGGTTGTAGTTGGTGTTCGTCTTCTTCTTGAAGTTGGAGTACTTGCAGTGCTATCAGGTCCCCCAGGGCCAACATAGCTAGTCCTGCCGGTAGCATTTCGGAGTGGGTGTGGTTGTGGGAGGAGACTGGGTGTGCAATTTATGTGTTTTCAGGCTGTATGGCCTCCACCTGTGGTGATTCATTCCACCTGTGCAAGCTGCTCTCCCCTTTGGGCGAGCACGTCCCGCACACAACGCTGCAATTCGACGAATGGCATCTTGCTATTACAATCATGTATTTGTACCCGATGGCAGTGTAACATTGGTTGATATGTTCATTCGGCTATGGTCCCATTGTTTCACATACTATCTTTGCAGTCGCGAACAGACTTGTGAAGGGTCAGTGGAACGTAGTACTCGAGTAACGGTGGACCCTCATGCAACACTGTACCGAGGTTCACCGACGGGCGGGGCGTCCCATTTGTGAGTGAAGGCAGTTGCCATTTTCACACACAGCCGCACTAGATGGATTAATTTGTGATTTCAAGCGGCCACAGATGCCTTTTCGACGTGATGTTGCAAATGAGGAATTCGAAGGGCGGCGCTTTCGGTTTTCAGCTAGCGGCGAGGAGATGCCCACAGGTCTGACTGCAAATATAACGTTCTATTGTTCAATGTCCTTGGGACAGGGGCCATGGCGAGGATGCAATGATTGATATGAATAGTTTGGGATGCGCAATAGCGAAGTGGGCGATGAGGCCGGACGTTCCCAAATACATGTTACTTCACAACACTGGAATTACGGGCTGGGGCACAGTGGATTTTGCAGGCTGCATAACGCACAGACTCAATGGAAATTTCACATGTTATGTGAGTATGGAAACAGGCGTTTTCATTACGGGATGAGGGAATGATGTATGGATGCATGGACAGATGATTTGATAGAGTTTGCCATGTACAGGGCTTCTTGGAATCTATCCGCCTCCCCTGCGCTATGTGATGCAGGGCTGCCATAGTGGGACCATCGTCTATCTGGCCTTGTTGAGCCCTCCCTGTCTCGACGCGCCTTCAGACACTTGTGTCTATGCACGTTACCAATCCCATCTGATGGATTCTGTTTTAACAGACGCATGCACAGGTACACTCGTTTGTGATGGTGTTTTCACCTCGATATAGATAGTTATGATTCGCAAGTGGTTTTTGGGTGGTGATGATCCTTTGGAGTGGGCTAGCATGCATATGGCTGTGGATTTGGTGTGATCATTGAAGTGAGTAATTCAAATGTAGTTCTGATGGCCATACTATTCTTTTTCATTTCATTTGGTTGACAGGTATCTCCTCCCCTTTTGCCACTGCCATCTGTATGCCACTCCTGCAGATGGATTTTACTCCCGACACCTGCTGCTTCGTGTTAATCAGTGGAGCAGCATTACGATCTTATGGGACGATCGCCAATGGGCCACATGCCCTTATGCAGTACTAGTGGCTAGGAGCAACATTTCGGCCTTTCAGCTGGACTAGTGCCTCCCTATTGGGACGGCCCTGCGGTTCTAGGTGCTTCCATGTTGCCTTTTCGTACGAGAATGTAGCCCCTGTGTACCATGAAGGAACAGGGCGTCACACAAGAAGTAGCTGGTCATTTATTGCGGATGCAGCCCACAATGGTGAAATGTGTTTTGGAGTTCATGGCCTAATGGCTGTATGGGCTTGGTGAATTTGTTGTGCATTAAATTTCTATTCTGATATGAACCGTGTAGCGTTCTTCTTTGCAAGTGATGTGGCATATTCCTATTTGGGGAGCGATGTATTGTGAGGAGATCTGCATTGGGTTCCAGCTTCGGAGTATAGTTGCGTGGTACTGTGCTGGGCGCGTTTGCCTACGAAGCCCAGTGAGGTCAGGGATAAGGGCTGCCAATATGACTGTTTTGATGATGTCATGCTCAGGGGCGGGGGATTAGCTTTTGTGTAACAGATGCCGGTCAGCCAGTTGGATTGGTGGAATGATGTGATTATCGGAATATTGCTGGTCACAGGTGCCTGTGTTTGCGTGCGTTTCTTGGTGGGAGACTGAGGTCATGTCCATTTGTATGGTTTCTGTATTCGTGCCATCTGTGCCCTGCAGCTCCCATTGGCCCCTCTTGAGATTCATTTGTTCGTTGGCAGGCATGGATGACTAGTACATTTCACTGGTTGCATTGTGTGACTTCATTGCACCTACGGGGAGTTGTACAATGTGGCCAGGGAGCGGTGTACAGGCACTCAGTGGGGCCGTTTACGGTTGGTTCGCGATGCCGTACTTCTCACCATGGCGGAATGGTACTTTCCGCCGTGCTTGATGGCGTTAGGTGCATGTCCGCTAGGGTCAGAATTCGCGTACCGTTGCGCCATGGTGGTAATTACGGTTTGGGATGGCGCGCGCGCGCGTACTTGGTGCAGTTAGCGTTGGCGTTCACTACGGTGTCGCTAATGGCATCGTACTTTGCGGTGACGGGTCATAATCGCACCGAGCGCTATTCGATGGCGGTATTGCATTTCCGCCATCGTTTTTCGATTTCCGCCAGGGTCGTAATGAGGCCCAATATATTTTTGAAATAGGCCTCGCCACGGATCTGGTCAGGTTTTGGACTGGACTCCGGTTCTGGTCTCGGCACTTCACAGTGATCTGGGTCAGCTCTCTGGTTCTGCTAACAGCGGTCTGGGTCACTCTGGATCTCTGGCCTCTGGTTCTGGATACTGCTCTGCTTTCTCTGGACACAGCGCTGATCTGCACGGCTCCTGGATGCTGCTACCGCTGTTAGGTTTGCTGGATGCTGAGGCCTGCTGAGACGAGTTCTCAGTTTGTGGGTTTAGGCCCTTGCTTTGAGTTCTGAATCAAGTTCTTTGGAGTTTTAAAGTCTAAGTGTTGGATCTGGTATCTTCTGGATGTTGTGTGGTCCGGCAGACCGCGTTGCAGCAACTGGATTTGAATGTCTCTACCTCTCCCAGCAGTCTCTTTTTATGTGTTTTGAATGTGGGTGTGTGCCTGGGCCTAGCTAAGCCTGCCCCTCTCTACCTGTCATTGGCCCAATTCTCCCCTCTCCCATGATTGGGGGAAGGAAATGTGAGTCAGAGTGATGCTGTAGGTTTTATGGGTCAGAGGATCCTCCCCTGGTCAGTTTGCCCACAAATCTATATTTGATTCAAATACATATTGCACAGATACACAGTTGTTTAAAATTACATGCACCCATCACATATCACATGAGGTATACTCTGTTCAAACTCTGCTCTTCCTGGGGGCTTGCATTCAGAAATGGCAACATTTTGCACTTTTTAACTGGTTTTGCAATATCGGACATTTACCCAAATTTACACACATGTGCGCAAGGAGTATGGACATTAATTGATGAAGTGTCAGATTTTTAACATGCAGACATTTGGAGTGAAACCCTATTTTCCACTAGCAACCCCCCAGATCATACCACCAGGTCCTAAAACCTCTTAAAATGTGGGCAGAAAAATCACAAGAATTATGGTATCATTTAGATAATTTTGACAAGTCCGCACCATGAGTTATACATCTTTCTTAAAATCATATTCTGGCCAACAGGGGTGTGTCTTCCCAGGTCACATGGTGGAGAAACCAGTCTATCCACTTTCTTTAAGCTCAGCCTGTCCTCAGAGGGGCTGCTCCTCCCCGTTTCTGCCAAGAGGAAGCCACTTTTACGACGCCCCCAATATAACTTCTGCCTGAGTCAAGGAAGGGCTTTGTTCAAAAGGAAGCCATTTACGATCCCCCCAATAAAACATCTGCCTGGGCCCAGGACAGGCCTTTGTTCAACTCCCTGTAGCTGCTCCACCCCTTATCTAATCAGAGAGGATACAACTCCTTTTGGCAAGGGGAAGAGTGGCTGAGCAGGTTTTAACTCCTGTGGGGGTAGATGTAAGGCAGAATTCAGTTTCATTAAGCCAGGTTTCAGCTAAATGTCACTTTTTGTCCCCCAGTTTAAGTCTATTACGATTTTTACATACACATTAAATAATTACTTCCTTCAAGTCATTTCAGAGTATAGTTTTACATTGTATCCACCTCTTAGCAAGTCTTTCCTTGGTCTGGTTTTGTTTCATTTGTTCAGTTTTACACAAAAGTCTGGTGGTTTTAAAACGCCGGCTTTCTGATAGTGGTGAGTACTGGTAATGCAACCATTTTTGGGATTTAAGAAAATTAATTCCCCACAGTTCTAGGTTGCTTTTGGCAATCAGCATTGCCATTCCCAATGGTTTCAGGCTACTGTGTGGGTAGCCCAATGGTGGTTTTAGGCAGTGCCCTCCTGTGCTCACAACCTAGACAAAAATGGGTGGCAGCCTATTCTTCATGCATTTCCCTGTGCATTTTCTGGGAGGTTCTGGCCATCATGATGTTTTGCATGCCAGTACTGCACAGTTTTCCTATTCTGGCGTACATGTGGGCTTTTTGGCCATCTTGGATTTTCGAAGCCCACAGCACCAAATGTTGCAGCATGATAGCTCAAACGTGGGTCAGGACACCCAACAAAGCCCCCCTACGCGACTGCACTTTGAATTTGAGTCGATGGGGAGTCGGGTGCACAGAAGGTTATGACCCACGCACTGGTATGTACGCATAATCTTCTTCCAATTCTGCAAATGGCACAGTTCAGCATCTTTTCCTCCATCCGGTACTGATCGATCGGTTCTCCTCGCCGGTCCTGATGGGAATATTGGGCGGTACCCCGGGCCCCTTGGGTCTCTGCTCCCGGTCTCCGGATCATCCTCCTTGGCCAGTCTCCAGGTTTTCTTTCTCCTAGGACGACAAAGGAAAAGCGGCAATACCTATTCATGGACATTTCTCCCCCACCATTGATATAGTGGGGTAGCATATATATTTTAGAACTCAACAGATATGAACATGCACATTTTTTTAAATTAAGAGACAGGAACACATAAACTTGAGAAACACAGAATTTGATAGGCTATATGTAGGATATTTTAGGGTTGGAATTGAATTACTCTGGAGCGGTACCCTCTGGGATTCCAGAGGATTCCTCCAGTTGTTGCAGAGTGTGCCTGGGATGGCAACACTTCAACTGGTTAATGTGGACCCACTTGTCTTCCCCCTCTGCCAAACCGCCTTTGGGGATGTGGATCTTGTAGGCCACAGGGGAGATCTTGTCTATAATCTCAAACGGTCCCTTCCATGTAGGGAAGAATTTTCGCTATTTGGCCTGGTTCCTTTGGAAATTGTATAGATAGACCCGGTCCCCCACCTGATATTCCTTCCTGGAAGTTTTCAGGTCATAGTGGGTCTTCATACTCTCGGCTGATCTTTCTAGATTCCGCTGAGCATAGGCAAAAGCATGTTGAAGGTGTTTCCTTAAATTCTCCACATACTCATGAGTTGTGGAGGCATTTATCAACGTTTGCTCTTGGGTTCTGTAGAGCAAATGCTGAGGAAGCACCATCTTGCGCCCAGTCATCAACTCGAATGGTGACATTTTGGTTGCAGATGAAGGGGTAGATCTGATGGCCATTAGGACCAGAGGTAATCGGATATCCCAACTTGGCCCAGAATCTGCCGCAGACTTCTTTAATATGCTCACAATGGTTTGGTTATATCTCTCTACTGC
Organism: Ambystoma mexicanum; assembly: GCF_040938575.1. NCBI lineage: Eukaryota > Metazoa > Chordata > Amphibia > Caudata > Ambystomatidae > Ambystoma > Ambystoma mexicanum. Next base: position 104,459,818 of record NC_090938.1, on the reverse strand, counting down.
CCCAGAAGAAGCTGGCCGGTAAGCAATATGTAACTTCCTTTTAACCCCCAGTATCTCCCACATCTTTGTCATTACTTCACTGGTGAAGTGGCTACCCCTCTCTGACTCAATCCTTTGAGGTAGACCAAAACGGGAAAAGATGTGGTTAATCATCAGGGCAGCTGCTGTTTCTGCCTTGCAGTTTGTGGCTGAGAGACATTCCACCCACTTGGTAAACAAGCATGTAACGGTCAACATGTACTTGTTTCCTCTAGACGAGCGAATCACAGGGCCTACAAAGTCGATTTGCAAATCTGACCATGGCAGTGTCATCCCCCTCTTTTGGAGGGGTGCACAGTGTGTGAGGGATGATGGCTGAAATTGTGCACACACAAGACACCCCTTCAAGTATTGGTCGAGGTCCTGCCCCATGTGTGGCCAGTATGCAACTTCTCTTAAGATTTCCAATGTTGTGTGAAACCCCCTATGACCGGCGGTGGCCGCATCATGGGCGTGACTTAGCATCAGGCTTCGGAATGAGGTAGGAACCACCCACTGATCGTGGCCAGCTTTGGATTTCCTTACCAACAAACCGTCTTGGATCCAGAACATTTTTGGACATTTCATCAACACTCTTAGGTCCTCTTTCCCAATGTAATCGGTATCCGTCAGGGGAAAGTTCTCAGGGTCCTCAAGGTGTTGGTAAAATTTACCAATAAGTGGATCCCGCTTCTGAGCTGTAATCAAATCAGCATCAAGGGTCTCCTTACTCCATTGTGCAGTTGAAAGATCATTGTGAGCACTTGTCTGGGACCTAGTGATAGCGGTGACCTTGATTTCCTCCAACAGGGACTCTATTTCGATTAGATCCCCTTGGATGGCCCCGGTTTTGGCCAGCTGATCAGCTAAGTCATTTCCAGTTTTGTCTGGTCCCTCTACTTTGGAATGACCCTTGATCTTTTTCCAGTAGATGGTCATCCCATTCGAGGTAACCAGATCATCAATGTTTTGGATTAGCTTCCCATGTTTCAGGGGTTTGTTATTAGCGCATAACATGCCTCTGGTTTTCCAATTAACCAGGTGCTCCACGAACCCGTTCTGTACATAATCCGAATCTGTGATTATGACCAGTTCGTAGAGTTGATGCTGGACAGCAGTGAGGATGGCCTGATGCACAGCCATCAATTCTGCCACCTGACTACTTCGGGGACCAATTTTGTATCCAGCGGAGGGTTCTGGGAACTCCTTCACCCATGCATTCCCTACGCCAGCCACCAGTTCTTTCTCCCCGTCGTTGTCAACATGGTAAGAGCATCCATCCACATAGACAGTGGGCATTCCCTCACAATTGTCTTCTTCAAAGACTTTGTGTGGGGAATTAAGGTATGCCTCCATGTTGTCCTTGATTTTTAGACTTTCGTCCTCGAGACAGTTTTCTCTGGCACAATCATGCAAGTCAGCCAGACCTTGCGCGAGGGGACTCTTCTTCTTTTGGCCATATCTGACCTCCACAGGAAAGCCTTGCATTGACAGAATCCAGGAAGTAATTTGGGAATTACTCACATTCCCGGCCCGGATTCTGTCACTTTGGAGATATTGCAGAGGCTGGTGTGGAGTCTCCACTACGATGTGTTCCCCCTGGATAAACGGGCGGTTATTCTTCAATGCCCACACCGTTGCCAGGAGTGCCTTCTCACAATCGTTGAATTTTTCCTCCACAGAGGATAAAGTTTTGCTCGCATAGGAGATTACTTTATTGACCTTGTCATGCTTTTGGTATAATACTGCCATCAAGCACGTATTAGAGAACCCCGTCTCCAGGAAGAACTCCTTGTTTCTGACAGGGTAAGCTAGGCAAGGCGCTTGTGAGAGGCTTCTTTTGAGTTGTCTTACCGCCTCGGATTGTTCTGGACCCCATTCCCACTTGACTCCCCCCTTCAAGAGATGAATCAGGGGTCTAGTGATCTCTGCGTAGCCTTCAATGAACTTTCTGCTGTAATTAGTCAGTCTAAGGAGGCTCCTTAGTTCCCGCAGAGTTGTGGGGTCTTTCAGTTTAGTTTCTGGAGTGCTTCCACTTTCTTTTCTTGGGGACAGAGACCCTGAGGAGTAATCTCATGCCCCAAGAAATTAACACGGGTTCTACACCACTGTGCTTTTTGAAAGGAAAGTTTTGCTCCGGCGGCCCTCAACTGAGTCAGAACATAACGGATCTCTGCTATGTGTTCCTCCACAGATGAACTTTTGATGAGGACATCATCTACATAAGCCAGGTTACCCCTTGCACCCATGTCGGGCATGGCCTAGTGTAGGAAAATGTTAAATTCATTGCTGGAGTTGAGGTATCCGAAAGGAGTCCGCGTCCATGTGTACTGCTGGCCCCCAAAGGTAAAAGCCAGCTTGTATTGGTCCTCCCTACTGACAGGCACAGTCCAGTATCCATTGGTCAGGTCTATTGCTGTGAATACCTGTGACCCCTGAATCTGGGCCAGCCCTTGGTCAATGTAGGGCAGAGACCATCGGGAAGTATGGACCCGTTTGTTGAGCTCCCTGAGGTCGGCGCAGAGTCTCCACTGGCCGTTTGGCTTCAATATTCCCAGCACCGGATTATTGAAGGTGCTGTGTATTGGACGAATTATCCCCCGGGACTCAAGGTTCTTAATTATTTCAGTAAGGGACACCATGGATGCGAGAGGCAAGCGATATTGCTTCACAAACACTGGAGTCATTCCAGGGTCCGTGAGAATTGTTGTGGTGTGGATGTCGGTGCGACCACAGTCATATGAGTCTACCGCAAAGAGATCTTGGAAATCCAAGAAAACTTGTTTCAACTTTTGCTTCTGTTCCAGAGTCACACAGGCATCAGCTAGGTTGACTCTCTCTTCCACCATCTGCCTGAAGCCTGGAAAGACTTCTGGTTTGGCTATCTCAGCGGCCTCCTCCAGCTGGGTGGAGAAGTCCCTGGTCAGAGTACTGATTTGGACTGGAGGCCTCAGGTGGGAAAGGCAACCCTCATGGACCTGGAAAATCACCTCATCCCTCCTGAAGTCACAAGTCACATCTTCCTTACCATAGGGGCAGGAAGTGTACACCAGGAAGTTCCCCCCATGCCGGGTAAAAATCATGTCTGGTGTTGTATTGTCATCACTGTCACTGTCAAAACAGTCCTTGGGGATTGGTCCTAACAGTTCATTTCCTAAATCGATGGAAAAATGTCGGTCATCAACCGCCATTCCAATAATGGTGCCTGCGGCTAGAGTAATACTCTTTAAGTCGCTGTTATCCACCTCTATTAGAATGGTGTCATGTTCTATGTTGACTAATGGAGTTGGGTTTACCCCCAACCCTTGCTGTTGGATGTATGTAAGCATCAGGGTTTTTCAAATGTTGTCCTCTTTTAACTTTCACTTCCAGGGAGAATTGTCGGGTCCTTTCTGGGATGGTGACTTCCTCTTTGATCTGAATTTCAACTGCATAAGGTAGCAATTGAGCAATTGAGCTGACCTAAATGCTTTTTCTGGATCATCAAAGCCCATGGGATTATCCACTAAGCGGGACCAAGCTTTGAAGTTTATTAGGTCCAAACTAATGGCAAAGCGATTGAGAATGTCACTGCCTAAGTAAAAGGAGGCAGTGACGTCTCGTACGACCCAACAATTATGGACTATGCTCTTGTTGCCAATGGAGATTTTGAGCATACACCTGCTTGGCAGGAGATGTTTGGAATTAGGTGCTTCCAGGTCCATTTCCCATTTGTCTATCAGTTTGAATGTGGGAATGGCTGGATCTTTTGGGAGTTGGCGGAACATGGCTTCGCTGATGAAGCTCTTACCGTTGTTCACACACACTCGAGCGAGAACAGAGTCCTTCCCATCATTTAACTGGACAGGGATGAACAACTGCTCTCCAATTTGCTGAATATCAGCCAGGCTCTGAGCTGATTTCACATCTTTCTGGACTATAGGAGTGGAAGTTCCTGATTGTGGATTAGTAAAGAATTTCAGGGTGTTTCCTTCCAGTGTGGAATACCACCTTAAACTGGAAGGAAGGTTGATTTTCAGAAATAGAGAGGACCCCCCATCACCAGTCTGTTGTCCTACTTCTATTACTGTCACGTCTGGAATTTGGTTGTTCTGGAAGTGAAATTCTACTTGGTCAGATTTTTGTTCAACCATGTGGCAGGTGCTGTTTAAACTAACATGGTTGACACTCTGTTTTAATTTTATTGGTCGGCTAGTCTGGGTCCAGAGGACCTTGTTTACACAATCTATTAGGGGTGACAACCTTCTCAGGAGGTTATTCCCTAGTAAACAAGGGGTGCCCTCTGGAGTCACTACTATGACCGGGTGTTTCACCTTGTGTCGCCCAATTTTAATGTCCAAGTCTGCAGTCCCCTCAACGGGAATTTCCTTCCCGTCAAAGTTCTGCAGTTGTCCAGGAAGAGAGGTGAGAGGAATTCGGTAATTCTCCCCCCTTCCTGCATTTAGTTCCTCAAAGGCCCTTTTGGACAGAAGGGCAGCTTGGTATCCAGTGTCCACCAGTGCCAAAATTGTACCCTGCCCCTGTACTTGTACCGGGGCATAGTATCTTCCCTCCTTCTCCTCAAGGGGGCACAGATAATGCACATTTTTGGACAACTGGTGGGCTAACTTTCTGGATTTGGACATTGCTAGCGAAGAGATTTGGGCAGAATTCTGTGGAGAGCCTGGGGAATCTGAAAGAAAAAGTTGGCAACTGGAGATCAGAGCCATTGTGGGTTCCCCTGATTCCGGTTCTGGGCCGCCCCCCCCCCCTTTTTGGAGGCAGTCACCAGGATGGGTTTGAACCAGGGGATTTTGGTGTTGTGGGTTCTGGGATGAGATGATGGGCGGCGGTAGCTTAGTCTCCATATCTCCCCAGTCTGGATTGGAATCCCTTGGGGCCCATTTTTCTTTGGGAGGAGTTCCCCCATCTCTGAAGGAGAAGATCCTTTTCCCAGGATCTTCTGAGGATCCCTCTCCCTCAAACTGGAAGACCTGCACCTCCTCCACAAAGTGGGTCTGTTTGGGTCTTTTGTTTCTCCTACCCCCCCTCTGCTCCTTGGGAGGCAGGCTTTCAGGGGCAGGAGATTTTGTTTCCGGTTCCTGGTTTTCCAGGGGCTGTTTACAAGTTGGGAAGGAAGCTTCCTCCAAGGCTTTACACCCCCCTTCCCCTTGTGCCTCCTCCCTGGGAACCGGTGTGTTATCGGGGTGCTGCCCCCGTCATTGTTCTGGAGCACCAGGTCCAGAGTTTGGGGCATTCGGTTTTGGCATGCTCATCTGAGGGTTCTGTTGAGCCCTCAGTATGTGACCCAGATCTCTTGCCATATTTTGGACCTGGCGCTAAAGTTGTGAAACCCGCTCAGGCTGATACGGGGCTCCATTTTCTCCCCTGGGCTGATCCTGGGAAGGGTAGCTATCCCTTCTCTGTTAGTACCCCTGGTTGGGAAGATTTTGGTACCCCTCCACCCTTGGCCTCCCCTCTCCCGGATTAGGTTGTTTGGGCTCAGGGAATTGGGGAAAGAAGGATGGATGATTTTGGGGCTGGAAATTGGGTGGATACCTGGGGAAAAAGTTCTGCCCAGGATTTGGAGAATTTCTGCCCTCCTGTGGGAAGTTGGGAGGGAAGTTCCCTGGGTTAGGTGTTTGGCCGGATCCCCCCCTTGGGCTGGAGGAGTCCACACATAACCCAGGGTTGGTCGGTTACCCTTGTAGCGTGGATTTACATAGTCAGAGGAGCGGGGGACCCCATTTGTGGGACTACCTCCTCGACTCCATGTCGGTGACTGGCCCGTGGGCCTTCTGGGCTGTGAATTATTTGGTGCAGGCAGGTTTTGAGGCCCCCCCATCTCCAAATCTAAAACGGGGGCAACCTTTACCTCTGCCACCTTGGCAGCAGCAGGGGTGCTGTTGGTTTTGGGGTTTTCGGCGCGTTATTTTTATTTTCGATAGGCTTCTGCACCTCATAGATCCAGGTAGCCTGTTGAATGACCCAGTCTAAAGATCTTTTCTCATGAAAATCTCTCACGAGCTGGGTCATTATATATTTAGGGAGAGCATGGAAAAATGTATTGACAAACTCTTTGCTGTCTGTGCGCACCCTTCTGGTGGTCTGTGCAAAAGCACGCTTTAATTCTTGCACAAACTCTTGTGGGGCCTGATCCTCCCCACATTGCAAATTGTAGGCTGCCTTGCGAGCCTCTTGAGGATTTCTGTGAACAGAAAATGTTTTCAAGATGGCCGCCTTATAGGTGGACCATCTTAAATGATTTTGGTCCTCCAGCCCCGCAAAGAAACTGGAGTATTCTGGGGAGAATGTCCATTTGACGTACTGGATGCAGCTACTGCTGTCCTTCAAATGGAAAGTCTCCATCATTTGCTCATAGAGCTCCAAGTGTTCCCAAACGGAATACTTGGCGTTCTTATGATAAGGCGTGATGACACTCCTTATTGCCTTTATTTGCTTCAATGGGTCCTTAAGCAAGGCCCTTTTTGCCTTATTGGCCTTTTTGGTTCGGGTAACCCTGGTCCATTCATCCTCTGACTCAGAGGCACTGCTCCCAGAGGTTCCTGTCTGCTCTTCCAGGTTTTCCCGGATTCTGCGAGCCTGGGAATGGCTGGCAGAATGTGGGGACCTGGTCTCCTGTGTCCTGCGCCGTTCAGAGGAGTCTTCAGATTCCTCCTTGCTGTCAGGATTTGATGGGTCCCCCCCCACTGACCTAACTGGGCAGAAGTTTTCAGGATGCCCTTAATGGGCCTACTCTCCTGGGGTTCCCCACTAAATTGCACCGTGCTTGGGTGCCCATACCCGGATGCCCGCCCCTCCATTCCTGGGAGGTACTGGCCTATGAGCCCCACACTTCTGGTTGGATACTAATCTGCCAACCCCGTGGCCCTGGGCTCATGTGCGCGAGGGGACATGGGGGTGGCAGAGTCCAGGGACTGAGAGATATGAAGGCCTCTGGTACTAGGGCTCCTGAGGTTATGCTCAGGAGTCTCCCTCTCCCAGCGAACCTGGTTTCTATCTGCCCCTGCTCCCTGTTGCAATGCAAGAGCCTGCGCTTTCAGTTCCTCAGTTAAGGCCTTACTAGACTCTATCAGTCTCTCCTGCATCGCTACCTGTTGTTGGAGCCTATCATTGTGCTGACAGAGAGCCTCATTTTCTCTCTGTGCCTCCTGATTGGTCCTGGAGTACTGGGCCAGTCTTTGCTGCAGGAGGGTTACCTCCTGAGTCCCTTCCCTACTGGCCTGCTTCTTTCTTGCCAGAGCATCCTCCACCCTCCTGGTGTGCTCTAGCAAGTCCTGGTGTTCTTTTTGGAGGTCACCCAGTCCCTAGAGGGCCAGGTGATTTTCTTCCATTTTCCTTTTTAAATGGCAGACTTCCTGGCCTAAGGTGTCCCTTTCCTGACTGAGTCTGCATCTGTGCCGCCAGGTCGTCCCTTTGCCTTTGGAAGGCACCAGCTTTCTGGTGCTCCTGATCAAACTCTGCCTGGGTATCCAGGTCTTTCAGAATCAATGTATTGCTTTCCTCTTTCTCTCTGTCTAATCGAATTTGCAGGGTGGCTACCTGTTCTGTGCATGCCCTGTTGAAGTCCAGTTGTTGCTCCAGCTTTTTCTGGCTCTGCAGAAGGGTACTCCTCTTGGTACTCCTTCTGCAAGGCCAGAAATCTGGTATCCTGATCATCCTTCTCCTGTTGCAGTCTATCCATGTCCTCTTTTATTTTAATGATATACTGCCTACTATCATTTTCTGAATCCTGGCTCCCCTGCAGCCTCTGCTCAGAAGAGACCAGGTCAGATTGGACCTTCTCTAACGCCATCTGTCGCTTATTCGCCAGATCTTGGCTTTCAGTACATTTATCCTGCATGTCTCCCATATATAGGTACAGGTATGCTGCTATCCTGGCAATCTTATTGTGTTCATCTTTGGCTTTAGGAGCCATATATAGTTCACTCAGGGCCACATGTAATGGACCCTGATCTCTCCATATGTCTGACCCTGTTTCAGTGACCTGTTGCGCGATGGCCTGCAACCAGACCGTTTGGTCCTGGTGAGTCCACTCACCTCTCACAAATAGCTTATGTAAGAGGTGCTCCCTCGCTATTTTCATGTCTACAAAGGTCGTCATTCTAGAGATTGATCTCTGTCCTGACTTACAGAAATTAGTATTTTATTTTTGCAAAACAGACCTTTTCCTTAGAGTGTCCCTTTGAACAGTGCTTTACAGCGTAAAACAGCGTGGTGATCCGACCGGATGTATGTATCCCATCAGTTAGCACACTGTATTAAGCTGCACAAGTGATAGATCTAACCCAGACGTCCGGCTCGAGCCCCCACTTTGTAAGAGGATTCAATTCAACACTACAGCTAAGTCAATGCCTAGTCTGGGATACTGAATGGAAACCCTTATTGATATATCTTTATGTCCAGTTCATGAGTTCTGGATGACTACCCCTATATAACACCCCTCTCTTGGAATCCCCCTGACCCCACTGAGCCAAGAAGTAGTTCTGTTTTGCAAGTTTAAAAGGTTTATTTGAAAAAAAATTAAACAGTATATATATATCACACTTTTGTAATGAATTAATAATTGAATATCACACTTAATCTGAGCAGTAATCAATAATGAATAGTCTGGCACTAGCACACTTCTTTATAATCAATGATGAGTGGGTATAGAATGGATAAGATAGCAACAATACTTTTATGGTTTCAAATAGATCCAATGTGGAATGAAAATGCAGTACAGAAAATAACTTGATAGGATTTCAGCAAAAGACAATGTAATCACTTTCTTGGACAATTCACCCCTCCCCTTTATGCAATGTAAGGAGATGAAGAGGAGAGCACACAGTTCTTAGGAATGCAATCAAATAGAATTCAGTTCAATTCCCCCCCAGCAGCTTATACAACAGATAGGAGTTTTAAAACACAGGCAAAATGCTTTGAATATGGTGACAATGAAGTGAGAAATATGCTGAAAATGGTTTTAATTCCCTTTAGGAGGTTCAGGGGGAGTGGTAGCTACTTGGGATGAGTTCAGGCTCACTTTAGCAATGATTCAGGGATGGTTCTTAAGATGCAAACGAATTTTAGCAGTTCAGGCAAAAGCAGCTATCTTTTTACAAGTAAAGTAATCGGGCCAAATCGCAAATCGTGGCAAAATTCGCGAATGCGTGAATCGAATCATGATTGCGGAAAAAGTATAAGAAGGAGCTTCAGAATTGACAAGTGACAGTGGTGCAGCTTTACAAAATAACAAGTGACAACTTCTAGGAGGCAGTTCTGGTTAGATTAAAATAGCTTGGATTAGATTATTTTAACTAAGAGATTGGTTCTGCACAGTTCTGCTAGGTACTCACAATATATTGAAATAGGCCTCGCCACGGATCTGGTCAGGTTTTGGACTGGACTCCGGTTCTGGTCTCGGCACTTCACAGTGATCTGGGTCAGCTCTCTGGTTCTGCTAACAGCGGTCTGGATCACTCTGGATCTCTGGCCTCTAGTTCTGGATACTGCTCTGCTTTCTCTGGACACAGTGCTGATCTGCACGGCATCTGGATGCTGCTACCGCTGATAGGTTTGCTGGATGCTGAGGCCTGCTGAGAAGAGTTCCCAGTTTGTGGGTTTAGGCCCTTGCCTTGAGTTCTGAATCAAGTTCTTTGGAGTTTTAAAGTCTAAGTGTTGGATCTGGTATCTTCTGGATGTTGTGTGGTCCGACAGAGCACGTTGCAGCAACTGGATTTTAATGTCTCTACCTGTCCCAGCAGTCTCTTTTTATGTGTTTTGAAAGTGGGTGTGTGCCTGGGCCTAGCTAAACCTGCCCCTCTCACCTGTCATTGGCCCAATTCTCCCCTCTCCCATGATTGGGGGAAGGAAATGTGAGTCAGAGTGATGCTGTAGGTTTTATGGGTCAGAGGATCCTCCCCTGGTCAGTTTGCCCACAAATCTATATTTGAATTAAATACATATTGCACAGATACACAGTTGTTTAAAATTACATGCACCCATCACATATCACATGAGGTATACTCTGTTCAAACTCTGCTCTTCCTGGGGGCTTGCATTCAGAAATGGCAACATTTTGCACTTTTTAACTGGTTTTGCAATATCGGACATTTACCCAAATTTACACACATGTGCGCAAGGAGTATGGACATTAATTGATGAAGTGTCAGATTTTTAACATGCAGACATTTGGAGTGAAACCCTATTTTCCGCTAGCAACCCCCCAGATCATACCACCAGGTCCTAAAACCTCTTAAAATGTGGGCAGAAAAATCACAAGAATTATGGTATCATTTAGATAATTTTGACAAGTCTGCACCATGAGTTATACATCTTTCTTAAAATCATATTCTGGCCAACAGGGGTGTGTCTTCCCAGGTCACATGGTGGAGAAACAAGTCTATCCACTTTCTTTAAGCTCAGCCTGTCCTCAGAGGGGCTGCCCCTCCCCGTTTCTGCCAAGAGGAAGCCACTTTTACGACGCCCCAATATAACTTTTGCCTGAGTCAAGGAAGGGCTTTGTTCAAAAGGAAGCCATTTACGATCCCCCCAATAAACCATCTGCCTGGGCCCAGGACAGGCCTTTGTTCAACTCCCTGTAGCTGCTCCGCCCCTAATCTAATAAGAGAGGTGACAACTCCTTTTGGCAAGGGAAAGAGTGGCTGAGCAGGTTTTAACTCCTGTGGGGGTAGATGTCAGGCAGAATTCAGTTTCATTAAGCCAGGTTTCAGCTAAATGTCACTTTTTGTCCCCCAGTTTAAGTCTGTTATGATTTTTACATACACATTAAATAATTACTTCCTTCAAGTCATTTCAGAGTATAGTTTTACATTGTATCCACCTCTTAGCAAGTCTTTCCTTGGTCTGGTTTTGTTTCATTTGTTCAGTTTTACACAAAAATCTGGTGGTTTTAAAACGCCAGCTTTCTGATAGTGGTGAGTACTGGTAATGCAACCATTTTTGGGATTTAAGAAAATGAATTCCCCACAGTTCTAGGTTGCTTTTGGCAATCAGCATTGCCATTCCCAATGGTTTCAGGCTACTGTGTGGGTAGCCCAATGGTGGTTTTAGGCAGTGCCCTCCTGTGCTCACAACCTAGGCAAAAATGGGTGGCAGCCTATTCTTCATGCATTTCCCTGTGCATTTTCTGGGAAGTTCTTGCCATCATGATGTTTTCCATGCCAGTACTGCACAGTTTTCCTATTCTGGCGTACATGTGGGCTTTTTGGCCATCTTGGATTTTCTAAGCCCACAGCACCAAATGTTGCAGCATGATAGATCAAACGTGGGTCAGGACACCCAACAGTATTTAGCAACTAAGTCTGGATGTCCCATGCAAGGTCCTCATCTTCTGATAACCCTTTGGTTAAATGATGAAGTTCGAACTGTAAGTTCAAGTCACCTACAACAATTGTGATGGGAATATTAGCATGTTTTGAAATACGGGTATTAATGTGTCTTTCAAGAAGTGGTATAGTGTCCATCTCCTCAACTTTCGCCTTCCTGTTATATATATCTTAAATAGTAGAAGCGGGGACCACCATGCAGCTCGATGTAGAGTCTTTGGAGATCAGCACTCCTGCTATCTATCACTATAGTTTTGCCCAGTTTCGACGGGTCTATCCAAATTAGGAGGCTTCCGCTTGGTCTCCCGCCTTTTCCTTTACTAGCAAAGATATTAAAGGTAGAATACCCTTGTAGCGCACAAGCTCATGTTGCCCAAGTCTCCTGCAAGCAGATGATTTGGTGGAATCTGATAGTTATACCACTCGTTGTCCACCATGTTTGTCATTAGCCACAGATTAGCCCCCACCTTCAAATGACTGGGGCCCTCTGGGGGACATTGGACATGCAATGGGTTATTCTACTCCATATATATTAGGTGACCTGGTACCTGATTGAGTTCTCAATACTCACATCTACAGGTACAGCGAAAAGAGGCCTTCTGCTGCCAAAACACGCTACTCCAAAGGTATCGTTACTAGGGTCGTCAACAGATTTAAACCGGCACATTCCCCGATATCCTCTCGAATATACCGAACAAAAGCCCCTTTGAGACCTAATCCAATGGCTATCCTTGCTTCTCAGTATGAAAAGAGTACAACGGGGATGTAGCAGACCGTCCATCTTGGAATGATTACCTTTGGTCAGAAAATAATGTATCTGTTTTTCCTAGGTTTTCATAAAGCACTTTGCTTAGAAAGGTCTAGATATATATATATCTATATATATCACTACAAAAAAACTTTGTTAATGGGACGTTATGGTTAAGTTGTCGTACCAAAAACCTGTACACTTCAGTAAAAAAACTTTTCCAGCACGCCATTACGGTTCACACTACAACCTAAAAACCCCTGAAATTCGCCAGTTATGGGAGGCTAAGCACCACAGAAAATTGGCTCCATACTGCAGCAGGCCCCTCTCTATCTCTCGCAGTTCCAGACAACTACTCCATCCTCAGGGCTGACAGACCGGATGCCCACGGAGGAGGTGTAGCACTCATTTTCAAATCCTCGCTTGACATTAGATCTGCGACCGCCCCTCCTTTAAAGTCCTGCGAATATCTATCCATAAAAATTCAAACCTCCCCCAAGAATTCCATTACCTTGGATCTATTATACAGACCCCCTGGGCCCATAGGTTCATTCAAGGAAGATATAACCACCCTCATGGCCGAAAAATCCAAACCTCTATCACAGAATATTATTCTCGGTGACTTCAACCTGGGCTACAATGACCCCCATGACACTCCAGCATCCTTCCGCGCCAATGTACTTGGTGAACACAACTACACTCATCTTAACACCTTACTCACACATCATAAAGGCAGAACCCTAGACTGGCTCGCTGCCCACAACTGCAACATCATCTGCAGGGACCCACAACCACTGATATGGATCGACCACTTCCTACTCTCATTTGATATCAGTACTAATAACCCCCTCCACAGACAACACCCGCCAGCACCAGCATGCCTGACGGGAAACATACGGAACATCACCGCTGAAGCCCTCATCCCACTGGCTCTACCCACCCTTAACATGATCCCCAACACATCAGACCCTAACCTACCAGTAGACACCTACAATAACGCCATGACCAACGCTATTGACCGTGTTGCCCCACTAAAATTACGTAAAAGTAAATCTAAAACACACCTCAATTCCTGGTATACTCCAGAACTCTAAATACTAAGAAAAAATAAGTCCAAAATGGAAACCCTTTGGAAAAAGAATCCATCAGCGGAACATAAAGTCAATCTTACAAATGCATCTTCCCTTTATAAAAAAGAAATAATTCGTCCAAACAAGGAAGCCTACAACACAAGAATAAGTACCAAAGAACTATTCACTATCCTGAAGGAGTTAGAAAACCCCAATCCACATATGGATTCATCTGTGAAGGACCAATCTTGGTGCACAAGTATCCAAGATGCCCTGGCAAACAAAATTACTGGCCTACAAACTAAAATCGAAAACAAAAGACTTCAAATCTCTAATAGTAGCCCCACCGTTAGCCCCCTCATGCCCAGCCCACCTACCACCCCTAACACCAACCAGGGCTTCACCTTCAAAAACGTAACCGCACTAGAAGTGCAAAAAATTATAACATCCCTCAAACTATCAAACTGTAAAGGGGACAGCTGCCCTGCACAGATCATAAAAGATGCAGCAAGAGATCTCGCCCCCTTCATATCCAAGCTCATAAACGCATCTGTCTCCACTAATTCGGTACCCAACAACCTGAAACAATCATGGGTCCTCCCGCTACTAAAAAAACAGACTCTGGACCCCTCCATCCCCACAAACTACAGGCCCATCACAACTGTTCCCTTCCTGCTGAAAATTCTCGATAGAATTGCTTACCTGCAAATTCAGCATTACCTAGAGTCTAACCAATTACTTGGATTGCGTCAGTCTGGCTTCCGGCCTCAGCATGGAACAGAAACTGCCCTTGTTGACCTTAAAAGTCAGATTGACGAAATTAAAGATAAGGGCAAGGCTGCCATCCTACTCCTCTTAGATCTCTCAGCGGCCTTCGACCTGGTTGACCACAAAATACTCTGTAACCACCTCTCCTCTGCCGCCCACTTCTCCCCCTCTGCTGTCACGTGGATACAGTCCTTCCTAGCCAACAGAACCATGAGGGTCTTCTCTCTGGAGGCAGCAGCAGACCCTATCCTTATTTCCTGTGGTGTCCCACAAGGATCATGTGTTTCACCTACCCTTTACAATATCTTTACAAAGCCCCTCTTTGATAAACTGGACCGCCTGGGTGTCACCTATACAAACTACGTGGATGACACCCAGATACTCCTCACTATCTCGGGCAACTACGATATTGATGTAGCCAGGATCAATGAAATCTTCTCCGTCATTCAGGCATGGATGGCCACACACGGCCTCTGCCGCAATGACGAGAAGACCAAACTGCTCATTGTTGGCTCGCCCAACAACCTACAAAAATTAAGCCCCAACTACTCTAACATCATAATCGATGGCAACATCATCCCGGTCGCCAAAAAATGTGAAAACACTTGGCTTCTATCTATCTTTATTTATTTATTTATTTATTTATTCGCATTTGCATAGCGCACTTGCAGCCCATGGACATCGAGGCGCTGTTACAAGTAAGTGTTGGATTCTTAATTCAGCGGATATGCATGAGACCAGAGGTGTTATGGATACACAATTACAAGCATAGTTGCAGGTGAGGCATGATATTCGTAATACAGTAACAGAATGCAGTCAGGTACGTTTCATACAAAGAGCTTGGTTTTAACAGCTTTGCGGAAGGCTTGGTGGGATTCAATAATTCTTATGTGAGGTGGCAGTGCGTTCCAATGGGTGGCGGAGTAATAGGCTGAGGAGGAGGCAATGGCATTGACCTGTCTATCCATTGACAGGTCGGAGTCTAGGTAGCATCTTGATGCCAACGTTAACCTCACAAAACAAATTAACGCAACTGCCTCCGCCACTGCATATACCGGAAAACTCCTTAGAGCCTGTAGACCATTTCTCTCCCCTAACAGTTGCCTCATACTAGCCAGAGCCCTTATACAATCAAAACTAGATTATTGCAATAGTCTCTACTTAGGTGCCAACCAAGCGATAATTAACAAGCTCCAAGTCCTTCAAAATAATGCGCTACGGGCAGCGCTAAATATCCCCAGACGTGAGCACATCTCGACCACCAGAACCACATGCAGATGGCTCACCATCCAACACAAAATTGACCTAAAAACACTTTGCCTGACATACAAAGCTCTCAACAATCTAGCACCCCCATACCTGACCAACAAACTCACCATGAAACCCTCCATTAGAACCACAAGATCCTACAACACCTTATGCCTAACAGTACCTAGATTTAACTCTAAAAGAGCCGGAGGCTCGAGCTTTACTGTCCTCTCCCCCAACTTTGGAACTCCCTGCCACTGAGCATCAAATCCTCCAATTCCTTCCAGTCATTCAGGAAACTTGTCATTGGGCGGCTTCTGACAAATAGTCAACTTTGAAGTCAGACCTTGCTATATAATGTATTGACTGTTCATGCCTCACTTATGTCACGATTGGGTGCTATCACCCCCACTGCCTGTATATAACTGCTATTTAAATTGCTCTAGCATCACTGTTTATTACCATGTACTGTGGCTTGTAACCTTGTACTAAGCGCCCCTATACTCCTGGGTCCAGAGCGCTATAGAAATAAAATAAAATAAACAAACAAACAAACAAACAAACACCCACTCCTGCCATTAGCACTGTGCACTGCTACCACTACCACCCAGAACATGAAAGATGTCATCACAAATGTCATTGATGACATCACTGACGACATCACATGTATCGCCCCTTTGTTTTTCTTCACTGCCATATATATATATATGTATATTCAGTTAAAAAACTTTGTTACTGGGACGTTATAGTTCACAGTAAAACCAAAAAACACTTGACAATCCCTAAATATGGGACGCTAAACAACCATAACTCGCGCCACCTACGTGCATTGGTAAGACTAACACCCAGAACATCAAAGATGACATCAGAAATGTCATTGACACATAATTTCGTAAGTGGCACAGGGCGAAAGGTGTGAAGATATGTGTATTGGGAGGGTGTAACCATGTATTATTTTACAAACATTTCTATACAGCAAACACTTTCAGTGCACCTCACCTCATTTTTCCTCTTTTAGATATATACTAATCATTCTGACCTAATGTTGGTTAATGGGGCATCTGGGTGACAGAAATTGGCCTGACGGCACTAAAGCATATGAGATGGGCCTGACCCTCCCGTAGCCAAAGCAAGTGGTATGCAATACCTTTTTTCCATAACGTTCCTCGTTCCTTGGCAGAGTAAACAAATGCGTCCATAAGGACTTACGTGCTGTGATGCATCACCTACAAAAGAACACATTACGACCTGCAACGTAGCACGCCACATTTTGAAATAGGAGAGTACATTTGTAAAAAAAACACTAACATTTAAGAATCAGTAAAGTAGTTTTATTACACAATAAACTGCGAAATTATCGCCCTATTCACATTTCCATAGAAATAGTAAGTTTGTCTCTTTGGTCGGCAATGAAAATGTTAATGGTGATGGCCACATTGTTGTTTTCCCACACAGAAAGTATGCGTTGTCGGCACAGTAGTCGTTTTCCTCGCACATTGATTTGCAAGACGACGTCATTCGCTGTGATATAAACCACCAGAAAGGATGGAATGTTACTCCTTATGGCGACAGCAGCGTAAGGACATAGAGGTCCGACACGGTCATCCTACTGAATTATAATGCACAGACAACCGGTGACGAACAGTTGCATTTGATGGTTAAAAAAGCCATCACTCGGCAGCTGCAATCCGTGACAATCACAATAGGGAAGGAAGTAGCTGAGGGGGAAAGGGGAAATAAACATGTGTCAATAGGCAACCTTTGGACAAACCAAAGTTGTAATACATAACATTTTCAGTAAAAATTAATTTAATAGGAGGAAATGTAGTGGGACCATACAGACTGAGACAATATGCAATCCCCATAAAGGGGAAAAAAATGTCAACGGTACAGAAAGGTGGTACGTCATTATTAATAATAAACATTTTCTTTGGAAGTAGCTGAGCGGGAAAGGGGAAATAAAGCGTGTATCAATGCGCAACCTCTGCACAAACCAAAGTTGTAACACATAACATTTTTTAGTAAATATTAATTTAATTTGGGGAAATGTAGTGGCACCCTACAAACGGCGACAATATGCAATCTCCATAATGGTAAAAAAAAATTAAACGGCACAGAAACCTTGTAATTCATTAGCAATAATATCTTTTTTCTTTTCGAAATTACAAAAGTAATGCCAGTTCGGTATACAGGCATCAAAAATAAACTTACATAATGTGGACCGCCTCCATAGCGTTCGGAACAGTCAGACAGTAGGGTATTTGGAGGAGTGCCTCTTCGGGAACTGATATTTCATGTTCCTTACAAACGTTTTTGAAGCATAACCTTATCAAACTATATGTTTTTCAAACTGTTACTCCCTGTATTCTTTCTGCTTTTTCCCAGTAGCTCACGGTCAAAAAACAAGTGACCCTTATGGGTCCCGACAAATATGTGGCCGTTTTTGAAGCATAACCTTATCAAACGATATGTTTTCCAAACTGTTACTCCCTGCATTCTTTCTGCTTTTTCCCTGTAGCTCAAGGTCAAAAAACAAGTGACCCTTATGCGTGCCAACAAATTTGTGGCCGTACTGAGCTCGTATTGAAAAGAGAAAATCAAGTGACCTTCACTGTGAATGCAAATACATTGTCATTTTGTAACAACATATCAGCAGCTATTCATGAGAACCGCTACTCCTGTACATGTGCAGAAGTGCTGTGTGTACAGAACAGTGCAGGTGGCTGCCTCAGAGTCCCGCCAGTCTGACCGCAGCAATGTTGTTTATGTATTGTAACATGGATGCAATGGGTTCATGTCGTACAATGAGTAGCAAGTCCCACTGTACCGTATGACACTGGTAACAAGAATACACCAATGTTTGACTTTCTACTGCCAGATCTCATTAACGCTCACCTTTCGAAACAGTGTTCCATAAGTGTAACAAGTGCATTGGTGTCTTCTTCGTTTATGTATGTTAGCGGCGATGTCCGCGTACAACAGAAAACGAAGTAAACATGGCGGCAGTATCAAAAGATTATGATGCACTTCATGCTGTGGCACAACCAATCGGTGAAAGCGCAACATGCTCGCGGCAGCACGCCATGTACTAGCCAATTGAAATCTTCTCCTCGGAGCGAACAGGGAAGTGTGACTGCGGAGCGGACATAGATATCACTAATTTTTAGAGACATACTTTTTGATCGTTGTTAAGGAAACTACTGGACGGATTCTCACACAATTTATAAAAGCACGCTTTCGCGACCAAGCCCCTGCCGCAAATTTGGTGCAAATCCGTCCAGTGGTTTGGCCTGTAGCCGTGCGCAAAGTTTTCCCCCATTCAGTCTATGGGAAAAAAAGACGTTTTGGGACCCCCCCTATAACTTTTCCCCCCTGGACCAAACATCACCAAACTTTGGAAAAAAAATCCTTAGTGTCCATACACTTTTTTTGCAAAGTTTGGTGAGGATTCGTCCAGGGGTAGCGGAGTTATAGGCCACCCAAAAAATGCTCTTCCTATGGAAACAGCAACTTAACCATAACAACAGGGCCACTGCCGTGGCCGTTGTGTGTGTATATATATATATATATATATATATATATATATATATATATATATATATATATATCCACTGAAGGTGATCATTAGAAGTGTACACTTTAAAAAGAGCCTATTTAGAATGTTACCACAATTAAATAATGTATTTTTTCAAAAACTTATTTTCAAACAAAAACTTCTTTTCTGAGTATATACACCATATTGTTTCTCAAAATGTCCTTCCATCTTGGAAAGGGTTGTCCGCAGATTAAAATAATGATCAGTCGCTATTGTGATTAGCAGGGCAATGTTTAATTTGGCATGCTGTTCACTATTTAATTGGCAGTGCTGATAAATTGGCAGTGCTGATAAATGTGCACATTTGTTACAGAACACAATTGTAGACAGTTCTTCTGGTCATCTGGTCTCTTACAAGGTCTGCCAGAATATCAGCCACTTCCCAGAGCCTACCCATGTCCTCACCACCTCCCACCGTATGGACAATGCACCATGAATGTGTGGCAACATTCCTGCAGGACACATCCAATGACAATGTATATCTCCATATGCCAGGCCGGTAGCAAGGAAAAGGCCTCTTTTCCCCTGCATCCTGCACCTGGTAGACGTCACTACTGCTTTCATTCTACTTTTAACAATAAAAACACAGAACCTTCTCCACACCCTCCTTCGAGATACTGGTATTTTGTCTCTGGTTGCGCTGCTGTCAGCAGTAGCTGGGGTTTCTGTAGCAAGCACAAATCTGACAACGTGACTCTCATCCAGAGAGGGAGCGATAGACACACATAGAGATAAAGCATAGAGTGTGTTGTTGAGAGAGAGGGAGAAGAGAGGGGGGAGAGATAGGAAGAGATTGAGAGAGAAACACAAAGAGTGGAGAGAGAGAGTGAGAAGAGGCAGAGAGGGACAGAGAGAGATAGAGAGTAGAGAGGGAGAGAGGAGAATGAGGCAAAAAGAGGAGGAGAGAGAGAGAAAGAGAGTGGAGAGAGAGGAGATACAGAGTGAGAGAGTGGAGAGAGCGAGAAGAGGCGGAGAGGGCCAGAGAGATAGAGAGTAGAGAGGGAGAGAAAGAGAGGAGAAAGAGGCAAAGAGAGGGGGAAAAAGAGAGAAAGCGGGTGGAGAGAGTGAGAAGAGAGGAGGGAGAGATAGGGAGATAGTGAGAGAGAAACACAAAGAGTGGAGAGAGAGAAGAGGCAGAGAGGGACAGAGAGAGAGAGTAGAGGGGGAGAGAGAGAGGGGAGAAAGAGGCACATAGAGGGGGAGAGAGATAGAGAGTGGAGAGAGGGAGAAGAGGCAGAGAGGGACAGAGAGAGTGAGGAGAGTAGAGAGGTAGAGGGAGAGAGTGAGAGAGAGAAGAGGCAAAGAGGGGGAAAGAGAGAGAAAGAGAGTGGAGAGAGAGGAGGGAGAGAGGGACAGAGAGAGAGAGAGTAGAGAGGGAGGGAGAGAAAGAGGAGAAAGAGGCAGAGAGGGGACAGAGAGAGAGAGAGAGTGGAGAGAGAAGAGGCAGAGAGGGACATAGAGGGAAAGAGAGTAGAGAGGTAGAGAGAGAGAGAATGAGAGAGAGAAAGAGGCAAAGAGAGGGGGAAGAGAGAGAAAGAGAGTGGAGAGAGAGGAGGGAGAGAGGGACAGAGAGAGAGAGATAGAGAGTAGAGAGGGAGGGAGAGAAAGAGGCAAAGAGAGGGGACAGAGAGAGAGAAAGAGAGTGGAGAGAGAAGAGGCAGAGAGGGACAGAGAGAGAAAGAGAGTAGAGAGGTAGAGAGAGAGAGAATGAGAGAGAGAGAGAGAGAGAGAGGCAAAGAGAGGGGGAAGAGAGAGAAAGAGAGTGGAGAGAGAGGGGGAGAGAGGGACAGAGAGAGAGATAGAGCATAGAGAGGGAGGGAGAGAAAGAGGCAAAGAGAGGGGACAGAGAGAGAGAAAGAGAGTGGAGAGAGAAGAGGCAGAGAGGGACAGAGAGAGATAGAGAGTAGAGCGGGAGGGAGAGAAAGAAGAGAAGGAGGCAAGGAGAGGGTGAGAGAGAGAGGGAAAGAGGAGAAGGAGGCAAAGAGAGGGGGAGGGAGAGAGAACGAGAGTGAGTGGAGAGAGGGAGAAGAGAGGGTGGAAGAGATAGGGAGAGAGTGAGAGAGAAACACAAAGAGTGGAGAGAGAGAGATAAGAGGATGAGAGGGAGAGAGACAGAGATAGAAAGTAGAGAGGTAGTGAGAGAATGAGGAGAAAGAGGTAAAGAGAGGGGGGAGATAGAGAAAGAGAGTGTCGAGAGAGAGAAGAGGCAGAGAGAGACAGAGACAGATAGAGAGTAGAGAGGGCGAGGGAGAAAGAAGCAAGTAGAGGGGGGAGAGAGAAAGAGAGTGGAGAGAGAAAGGAGGGGCAGAGAGAGAGATAGAGAATAGAGAGAGAGATAGAGAGAGGAGAAAGAGGCAAAGAGAGGGGGGAGTGAACGATAAATAGAGTGGAGAGAGAGAAGAGGCAGAGAGGGACAGAGAGAGAGATAGATAATAGAGAGGGAGAGAGAGGAGAAAGGGGCCAAGAGAGGAAGAGAGAGAGAAAGAGAGTGGAGAGAGAGGAGGAAGAGAGTGAGAGACTGGAGAGAGAGGCAGAGAGACTAAAGAGGGAGAGGCAGAGAAAATACATGTAGAGAGAAAGAGAGTGCAAGAGAGGCAGACAGAGAGATGCACGTTTGATAAGCTGGGCATGGCTTGCTGTACTGTAGCCCATTCATTAACGATGCGTTCAGTGATGGATGAGGTGACTCTTCACTGGGGAGAGGGGTGAATGGTGCACACTTGCTTCATCTGCATCCTCTTCTTTCGGACAGTGGGTGCCTAATGCCAGTGCTCCTGTGCCAGCCAGGCCTTGCATTGCGTGTGCTATTGGCGCTGTGTACTAAAGATCTGAGGGCGCTGTTACGTTATCTCATGCATTTGGATAAATGGCCAGATTGGAGGCGCCAATTTCAATGATCTCATTAGTAGTCACAGCATTGTCACCTGCGATGAGAAGATGTAAAGTAGTGTAGATGAAGGGGCCCGGCCATCTAGCCCGTGTGGCCACGGCTTCCTTTCCTAGTCGGTCCCCAGGCAGAGAACTAGGTGCAATATATACAAACGAACAGAATATGTACAGGCAAAAAGCAGGCGGCTTGTTGTGATTAACTTTGCATTCATCTGGTGCAAGTGACTAGAATCTTGAGATGGAATGCAGGGCTTAGAATGTTTATCTATGAGTGAGTTCCAGGTTGGTTAGTTGCAAGGATGTAAGCCCTGAGAGAGGATGCCGGTGGGTGTCCTATGTCCCTTTTTACTTACCTGACTCTAAGAACTGTATTTGGTGTACCTAAACTTAAGTAAATAAGTTAACAGTTCACTGGAGTGTCAGAGTCATTTGTGGCCAAACCCTGAACTCAACACTGGCGACGAGGATGGGATCTAGCTGTGCTGGGGGGACAGCACCAAAGGGAGACACCCACCGCCCCCCCCTCTGAGAAGTGATCCTCTCTCAGGTAAGAGCGCTGGATGGCTGTGAGGCACTGCAAGAGTGAGGGCAATAGAGGCCCAGACAGAGGTGCTACAGAGGCAGAGGGGGCACGAAAGGCCCAGACAGAGGCGCTACGAAGGCACTGGAATAACAGAGCAGCTATGGATGTAAAGGTGCTGCATGAGGCAGTGGAGAGGTTCTGCCAGGGCAGTGAGGTGCTACAATGGGCAATGAGATGTTGCAGAGGCAGTGAGGCGCTGCATGAAGAAGTGCTGCAAGGGCAGTGAGGTGCTGCAACAGGCAGTGAAGACGCGCTGCAGGGGCAGTGAGGTGCTGCGTTAGGCAGTGAAGAGATTCTGCAAGGGCAGTGAGGCACTGCAAGATGCAGTTAAGAGGTGCTGCAAGAGGCAGTCAAGAGGCGCTGCAAGAGGCAGTGAGTGGTCGCTGCAGAGGCTGTGAAGTGCTGCATGGTGCAGTGAAGAGGTGAGGCGCTGCGAGGGCAGTGAAGTGCTGCACGGGGCAGTGAAGAGGCACTGCATAGGGAGTGAAGAGGCACTTCAGTGACAAGGGTGTGCTGCAAAGGGCAGTGGGGACAAGAAGTTCTAGTGTTGAAAGGTACAACGGTCTGCTGTAAAGTGCAGTGGGCTCTGTGAGACTTATGGTTATTAGAAGGAGCTGTGAAGTTCATCGGAGCAGCAAGGTTCATTCATTCATTGGCCTGGTGAGGTTCAAGGTGGCAGTCTCTCATAAAGCATTTAAGAGAATTGAGACTGTACAAACATTCAGAAGAGTTGGAAGTTGTTAATGGATTTGGGAGGGGCCTGGGGCCCATGGACTGTGCAAACATCTGTTGCGCCAAGGCTACAAGCTATTGGTCATAGTGAAGGCAGCTGAGATCACTGACAAAGTTATCCGATATCAGCGCTTACCTTTGACTGGAACCGAAGGTTGCTGCGGTTGGCTTGAGTGGAGTCCTGGAGTTCGGCATGAGTGCTGCAGCGGGAGGCCTGACTCAGTTATGAAGTTTGATGGGGATGGGAGCTCTGTGTTCCTCCGTTACTCTCTATGCAATGGTGAAGTAGGAGAGAATACAGAGGTGCTGGCGATTAGAGTTGAGATACTAGAGCTGATATATATTAGTTTATTAGAGTGATGTTGTAGGTACATGTCTCTCTCTTTAATTGAGCTATGTAGTTTAACATATTTCTCTCCACAGGCGGACTACTGTCCATTACATGTGTTGCATGTGTAAAAAGGTGCAATGGTTGAGGTGAACCGTTGAGCGGACTACTGTCCATTACATGTGTTGCATGTGTAAAAAGGTGCAATGGTTGAGGTGAACCGTTGAGCGGACTACTGTCCATTACATGTGTTGCATGTGTAAAAAGGTGCAATGGTTGAGGTGAACCGTTGAGCGGACTACTGTCCATTACATGTGTTGCATGTGTGAAAAGGTGCAATGGTTGTGGTGAACCGTTGAGCGGACTACTGTCCATTACATGTGTTGCATGTGTAAAAAGGTGCAATGGTTGAGGTGAACCGTTGAGCGGACTACTGTCCATTACATGTGTTGCATGTGTGAAAAGGTGCAATGGTTGTGGTGAACCGTTGAGCGGACTACTGTCCATTACATGTGTTGCATGTGTAAAAAGGTGCAATGGTTGAGGTGAACCGTTGAGCGGACTACTGTCCATTACATGTGTTGCATGGGTAAAAAGGTGCAATGGTTGAGGTGAACCGTTGAGCGGACTACTGTCCATTACATGTGTTGCATGTGTAAAAAGGTGCAATGGTTGAGGTGAACCGTTGAGCGGACTACTGTCCATTACATGTGTTGCATGTGTAAAAAGGTGCAATGGTTGAGGTGAACCATTGAGCGGACTACTGTCCATTACACTGTCTGTATAAAAAGGGAAATGTTGTTCCTAGACTTTGGTGCCATTGTTTTGGCATATGTTGGTAGACATGTATGCGGTGATGTGTGAGTGAAATAAGATATTAAGGTTTTGAGTGTTTATTAAATCTTCATTAGAGTTATTAAGTTGATAACAGTGTTCATCATTAGCTGTTCTATGTAGGCATATTAATATGTTCTCTCCACAGGTGGACTTTTAATTTTAATCCACAGATGGACATTGATGTTAATGTTAATAGATTTTGAAGTGGTGACAGGGTCTAAACCTTTTGGAGTTGGTTGTGGTTATATATGAAATGCTTTGAATAATCTTTTGTTTTTCAGGTGGGACTTTACTGGACAAATCTTTTGATGAAATATTGATCTTGCCACCGATACTTTACTGTTCTTGTTGTTGTCCCTATAGGGGAAAGATGTGTTGTGATTAACTTTGCATTCATCTGGTGCAAGTGACTAGAATCTTGAGATGGAATGCAGGGCTTAGAATGTTTATCTATGAGTGAGTTCCAGGTTGGTTAGTTGCAAGGATGTAAGCCCTGAGAGAGGATGCCGGTGGGTGTCCTATGTCCCCTTTTACTTACCTGACTCTAAGAACTGTATTTGGTGTACCTAAACTTAAGTAAATAAGTTAACAGTTCACTGGAGTGTCAGAATCATTTGTGGCCAAACCCTGAACTCAACACGGCTCTGCGCAACTTGCATTGGCAATCAGGAAACTATGCAATGGTAGTCCTTACAGACCTAAGCAGGTTCTAAAAGTCGAGAAGCGCATTAAAACCATGAGGGTGCAGTGCTTATCTGAAAAAAACCCATAAATATCTTGTTTGATTCCTCCCACCAATAGGAATGTGGCAAAGTGTACAGGAAATAGCTGCTATTAATAACAAGTGCTCTTCTACTGATTGTGAATGGAGCTCTCTCTAAAGGTTTTATACTTTGTATACAATCTCCAAGGGGCAAATCGCTGTCAAGTCAAATACATAGGGTTCAAACCCTCAGCTAATTCTTATTTGCCGCGGCATATGACGCAGGCAGGAATCTGCAACCAGCGTCTCACCAGATGTTTTGGACTACACTTCCCATGGTCCCTCACCACTGACTCTGCTGGCTAGGGCTGAGGGGAGTTGTCCCTTACCATCTGGAAAGCCAAAGATTGCAGACTCCTGATAAAGGGCCCCTGTAATTACCTCTATTTTACATCCCATCAACACTCGGCATGGCCGAGAAAAACATCCCTCTAGGAAGGAAGGCAAACGCCAGCCCATTGTTTTATTTAACACTGTGGAAGTTTGCGCCACCGCTCTCTCTCCTCTCTTTCCCATTTCCCTCGATGTATATTTCAAGCCGTATGTTTGACCTAATTTGATAAAGCGCGGTTTCTGGTCACCTCATTTGCTTCTCAGCTGAAACCCAAACTGCAAATCCCCCTTAAGTGCTAAGGGCGAGCATGCCCGCCTTGAATTCCCGTAAGAAATCGGCATCAGGTAATATTATCCCACCCAAGAATATCGCCATATATACGGTTGTGGGGTAAGGCCATAGGCGATATTATTAGTGCAGATAATTTATGGGGTTATTGGGGCCGCCAGTACCGGGGGTGTCCCCCGCCTCATTAAAAACATTATGGGGCCTGCAGAGGTGTCCCCCGCAGGTTCCATGGCTTGATATCATCGCAAAAATATGTCGATATTCTTGTATGGTGATATTTTCGCGGGGATATTAACACATGGAACCAAGAAATCAGTGTAGGCTCCTCCCACTCCCCCAGTTAAGTGGTGCACGCCACCTTGGTTGTGGGCTGGAACAAATTACACCACAAATAAAAAAAAATAGATAAAGGAAAAAAGAGGGCATGATAATAAACGAAAAGAACATATCAGTTCCACATTACCTCAATAAATGTCATCTGCGACTTCACATTATCAGTCTAACAATACAAAGCTGGCCTCTTCTGGAAGCCCTTAGTCCTTTTAATGAGATTGCGTTCCAGTTTACAACAAAGACAGGAGCAAATAGATTTATTTCCATGTTATTAGATATTAACTTTCCAAAAATCTGATCTCTCTCACGCTAAGGTACATGATGCAGCAGGAATGGTGTAAACACTGGTGTTCGATTGCTTTTGCCTCGGGCTGGGGTTGTCAACCAATAAGACATTAAACCCTGTCAGGTTTTCGGGATAGCCACAACCTCTTCTTTTTACATGCCGTTCGCCTGAGTTGGGGGTCGGACACCTGCGGCTCTCCAGATGTTTTGGACTACAACTCCCACGATCTCTCACTTTTAACTATGCTGGCTAGGCCTCGTGTTTGCGACTGTTGACTCGCCTGTCTGGAGAGTCAACAGTCGCAAACACAAGGCCTAGGTCATTTGCACAGCCCTTGCCTGTTCAGACAGATAACTATAGAGGAGCAAGTTGTTCTCCTACTAATGGGGGGTCGAACAGGTGCATGAAATCAACCCAGTGCCAATGAGGCGCAGTGTGTTAGCTCATCAAACTAGACAACCATGGCCAACATACGCTGGCCCACTTTGACCAAAAGAAAGGAGCCCACACTAGCATATTGGGCCGGCCCTTCCAGCAATGTCCTATTGCCCTATAGGCCAGTCCGAGTCTGCCTAAGATCCTCTCAGCTGAAAGCAAACTGGTGCCCTTGGAAGTCTGCATGTAGACTAATAATTAACTACCAATTACTGTGCTCCCACCTTAACATTTAAGGAACACCTGGAGAAAACCAAGGTTAGACTACCATCGAACTCATTCCCTTGGGTGATCAGTGACAAATTCTGCAAAATGAACAGAGTACATTTTGGAGGCATCCCCCGCTCACATGCCATATATGCATAGGACATAAACGCATATGTGATACATTCATATGCCATACACTCATATATATGCTCATATGCAATGCACTCGTACACCAGGTGCTTATATGACATACACTTGTAGCTAAGAAGAAGAGGGGAGCTCCACAGATGGATGACAGCGCACCCAAGAATGCATGCTCTGGTAGTCTGGCAGAGAGGCAGCATTCGGGCAAAGTGCAGACTTGGGTGCCATTGAGCAGTGCCAATCCCGTGAGGGCCACATTGCAGAAACCTAGCACCGATGCAAGTGCACAGAAACACTGTATTAGCACTAGGGTAAAGCTTGCCCTATTTTAAAAAATACTTGGACATATTAGAAAACCATTGTAACATGAGAAGTGCAGCGCGACATATTATAAGCATTTTAGGAATTCGACCATCCGCACAGTGGTTGTGTGCTCGCTTGGGCTTTTTTGAAATTTGTAATTAAATGGAATGATGGTAGACCAACCTCAGGAAAATGTGTGGGGCTAATCCACACACATTTTCCTATGCTCACACCACGACAAACGGATAGACCTGTATACTCTCGGTGGACACACTGCCTACAGGCACATTGCGCTAAGTCATTTTTAGTTGGGATATGACAACCAGGAGTACACTATGGCATCTCCAGAAAGGGGGAGGGCCAGTCTGATTAACTAAAAAAGGCTCCATTGATCCACCCTGATCTTTTGTTAGGCCCTGCAACTGGTGGCAGCGATTAATATACCAATAAAGTGTACTTCACACAAGCCCACATGGGGCCTGGCTGCAGAGGTTAACAAAGGAGACAGGAAACCCCAACAACCTTTCATATGTTACCGTGTCAACATGAAGCCAGCGTCCGGCCTCAGTATCATTCACAGGGCGCTGTCATGTCTGGGACTGCGTGTTTACAGCAGGCTTCACCAGTAAGGGGACCCCATTCATAAGGTACGAGAATGTGGTTTGTAGGAGCCAGAGAGTTTGATCGCAGCTTCAAGGGAGACCTGACACTTTAATCAGGGACCACAGAGAGATCCATTAACAGAGAGACTCTTTGATCAACAACAGACAAGAAGATGGGTAGAACTTAGTATTACATGTTTCAGCCCTTTACCTTTCCTGTTGCAAAGCACTCTGGTTATGACCTCATGCATACAGGAGATTGTTGGTAGGCACCCCAGGATTGGTTCACTAAGGTAGGCTTAGCCTATACCAATCACTGAGGCCCTCTTGGCTTTAAAAGAGGGCTGAGGCCCTCTTTTGGCACACCATCTGAAGACTTTGCAAGAAACAGCAAGATGATCTCAATCTTGGACCCTTGCTAAAGGTACAGTCTGCCTTACAGCCTCCGCCAGTGAAGGAAGGCCAGGATCTCATAGAGGGAAGCAAGATCCCGCCCCTAAACATCTCCCAGGGAACAGAGGTGGAAACAGAACTCAGGGGACCATCCAGCCACTCCAGAACCAGTACCCAGCCAGCACACAGTGTGCCCTGCTAGGCTCTACAGAAAGCTTCCTGGACAGGAGTTTGTTTCGGGAGGATAGCTCAGCGCGAAACGTGCTCGCCTTGGAAGCCAGACGACACAGACCAACACAGGTTCGATGCCCGGGTCTGTGCTTAGAATCCTCTGGGTATTAAGCGCATTATAAATAATCTATCATATCATATCATATCATATCATAGGAAGTGCCAGAAGGTCTCTGAACCTACAACCAAGAACAAAGCAGCTTCCTGCAACACATTCTACAGCTGTGGGCCGTCTGCTTTAAAGGACACCGCAAGCCCATTAAAGAAGCTGGGAAAAGTGCCTCGATGAACATCTACCGACCTCCGCCTTAAAGGACATTTTCGAGCCAGTTGAGTTCCTCGACCTGGAACCGACAGCAACGCTAACCGTTGTCAATCCGTTGTCGCTTAATGGCATCCGAGACATCTTGACCAGTGCTTCAGAACCACCGAACAGCACTGAGACAACGATTCCTGACTCTGAGCCGCCGTGTAGGCCAGCCTGCAGATGTTGGTCCAGCTCTGCTTGCCGTACCGTCTTGACGCCTGATACCCACAGCTGACTCCCATCTCGAACTCTGTCACAGCAGTCTGCAAAGTTCCCTGAAGCGAACTGGACCCTGTCGAGCACCAAGTACATCAACAGCACAAGGTACATTGTGGTCCTGTCTCCCTGGTCCTTCCCAGAAGGCCCAGACCCATTGCTCCTTTGTGCTAAAGCCAGGAAACCTTAACAAATTGTGGTGGTTATTAACCATACCGAATACCCTCCTGTCAGTATCTAGAGTGCATCCCTTTTCCTTCTTTGAAACTGTCTGTCCTCTGCATTCCTTTACAGGTTGGGTTGTATTCTGTAGTGTTGTTAGACTGTTGTGATTAATTAAACCGATATTTGTAATACAACCTTAACTGGACACTACAGTTATCATTGGGTAATAATTGTATGTTTGCTGTACTGCTACTAACCAACGATCCATGACCTTTCGGAGATAAGCCTGCCGTTCCATCCACGTTACCAAAATTGGACAACGAGTTTTATAATTTGCTTATTATTCCAATCTGTTCTAATCCTTTCTGGTGTATTAGAGATGTGTGGCTAATTGATGGTTTTGAAACCGATATTCACCGCTGAACCACTGGCACCCCGGAAGTTGATTCATCACAAAGCACAAGGGCACAAATTGTCCTAATGCAAAAGAGATATACTTTTGATTGATTTTTTTTCCAGCAGGGTAAACATTGCCCTGGTGCTAATACCATGCAACTTTGCACTTGCCCCCTTCAAAGGTTTATGTTATCTTTGTGCTGCTGACAGCATAGGAATTTATTTGGTTGTAGCCCTCACCTGATGATGTTTTGAATATTATTACAGTGGCACTCATTTCTATTGTTTTCCACCCTGTGGACTAAATGTCCCGGGGTGCTTTGCAGGTTTTCGCCACCTGACTTCACGTGGCAATATCCCTTCAAAGTCTCGACCCGGCATCATGACGCACCCCTTGAAGGCACACCCAAAGCCCAAGTATCAGCAAATTGTGGGATGACACTGATGGAAAAGCAATTTCCCGAATGCTGAACTCGCCCAAATTGAATGACAAACTTATTTTTGACGATTCAGCAAATCCCGCCATTTTGTTTTAACCTATTTAGCCGATACGAAGGCAAGAAGGCTCGCTAATGGAACATAAGACTAATAACAACAAAAGTGAAGGACTTTGGGACAAACTCGCTTTTAAAGCTTATTTAATTAGGGATGTGCCATTACGCTAAGAAAAAGACTTAAAAGCATCCCAAACACGTTTTTTCTATGTTCTCTGCTGAAAGATGACACCGAGATGCTTGTTAGTTTGTTCTGCCTCTGCGCGCCTTGCAAATGAAGGCGGATGGGTTGGACTAGAAAATGGCTGAATTGTCATAGAGTTCATGACATTTATTGATCTTTTTGATTAAGGTAGAGTGGCCAACAGTCCTGCATTTTGCAGAACTGTCCGGTAATTTGGGACTCTGTCCCGCAGTTTGCCGAGTGGCTCTACGGGACGCGGGTTGTCCCGACTTGCTCTGTTCGAGCATAATTAGGCATGCTGCGGGCTGGGGCCGGCCGCTGCAGGGCGATGTCTCACAGATTAGCTGCCACTTGCCAGCAACTGTACGTATATGAACCGCTCCTATAATAGGAGCGCGGAGGGGGGTCATAAACATACATTTCCCGCGAATCGGAATTACAGTGGCTGGCAAGTGGCGAGTCCTATTGAATTGCATACCATTATCTTGCTGTGCAGATGCACTGCCCTGTCACGTCAGCAGCTGTGGGTGCAATGCATTGATTCTGCCCGGTGCTCTGCGGTAGTGCACGGAAAGTGGCGGGCCAAACGTAAATGACGCTGTGACATCATCAACGCCTTGTGACCCGCAAAAGGATCTCAAAACGTTGCCCACCCTAGATTAAGGACTTTGGGGACATTATAAATTGGGTGACTTTTTTGGCAGAAATACAGCCAGTGGTAAATACCAGCTGTGTTGATGTTAAATCTGCCAAGCACGCGCATCTTGAGCACAGTAACACGACAGCATGAAGTCCCCAATATGACCCCTGGCGAGGAAGAGTTGTTAAGACTTTTGATGCTAGTGGCCACAGTGTATGCGACATGGACTCCACCCAGAGGACACCCCCAAAGGTGAGCAGCACACTCAGGCCCTTGATATGGTGCCCACAACATGCAACAATACCTTCACATGTAAATTGAAAAATTGGGGTTGGACCCCTGTCTGCAGTGGAGCTGGATATGGTCGTTGCCATGTGGTACCTTTATACCCAAAAACGAGCTCAAACACTGGTGGGCACAGTTAGATTTAGTAGCTTGGTGATTTTCAATGGTTTTATAGGAGGGCACAGGTACTGCCCTGGTTTGGCAGACAAACTTGGATACATTTGGGTGTCAGGAAAAGCCAACACGAGTTTTGACCTAGGGTCTTTTTTTTCAAGGCGTGGGTAGGCAGTTAAATATAACTGTGTGCACCAGTGTTTCATCTCTTTATTGGGTGTAAACGTACCACAGGGCAACTGCCATATCCAGCGCCATTCCAGACAGGGCTCCAACCCCAATTTTCCAATTTTCACGAACACTGGGACTTCAGGAGCTCTGCCCCACTGGAATCCTGTAAACGGCTGCAGGAGGGACTTAACGTTACATCCATTCAGTAGACAAATCAGCGCGGGGCTCCTCCTTGTTCCAACAAGCTCCAATCCTCTTCTGTACTACTTTGACATGTAACTTGAGTGACTGTATCCTCTGCCTCAGCACTTGCCCTATGAAGGACATTCCCACCCTTGCTGCGAGGGAAAAGGGCGCAGCATGCGATACATAACCTGAAGGTGCTACTGGGCCTACTGGCGCCACCTGTGGTCCTTTGCCTCAGCACTTGACCCTCTGGGCCTGGGTTATATAGCCGGTCAAGTGGCACAGCGAGTAGAGCGCCCGCTTTGACACCCGTGCAGAGCCTGTTAACGCAGGTTCGAATCCCGGCGGGGCCAAACTCAGCCTTTCATCCTTCCGAGGTCGATAAATGAGCACCACACACCGTGGGTAATAATAAGCAGCCCTCAGATACCTGAGGGTTTGTAGCGCTATATAAAAAGCCTAATTATTAATTATTAATTAATTAATTATATCTGCGGCAGTAAAGGATCTGTCTGCCCTACTTCCTTCAGCGAGAGGTGTCGCCTGGTTCTCCTGGTCAGTCCATTACCCATGGGGTGGGGGGGGGCAGTCTTCTTCCACTCTGCAGAAAGGGATCCGCAGCATAGGGTTGCAGGAGTCCCTTGGGTGCCACCTAAGATCACCGCCCTCCACCCATAGCTTCCCCCTGTGCTGTGCTCGATTCTATCTCTCCACCACACTGTCCTCCTCTCTCTGTTGCTCCCTCCCACCTTAAATGCCGAACAAATTCACTCAGGGGGTGAGGGGGGCTGTCACTGACACAAGAAAAGAAGAACATTCTGACACTTCCTGTCAGCTCCCAGTGACCAGACTCCACAAGAGCTGCTGAACCCTACCATCCCCCCAGGGGTGCTTCACCTCGAATCTCTTATGTGAATATCTGGAGCCGAATCCTCCCCACCCCTCGCGGAAAGGGAAAGTAAGTGCTGCTTAGAGATGGCCGTGTATTATTTAAGATTAGAATTGTTGTCAGTGGACAGGCTCAGCAGTTACACGCTTGTACTGTGCTTCTCAGCATGGGGCAGTATGAAAGTAGCATCTGATTAGCAGACCTCACTTTCAGAGACAGAATTACTCACATCATGCTATATCAGGATAGCCCACTTTCTTTTTAATTTTTTTTACAAGAGCCACTCTGACAGGACCTAGGAAAGGAAATAAGTCTGGTGGGTGGGAACAGCGGTTGTTCGCTTTTAACATTCGATTTCATATGATATTATATGAGATGATGTGGCATTTAATATGCATCTATAGACAAGTGTTTCTAGGCTCGACAAGACAAGTAGGGGGAAACAAGGGAGGACAACATAACAATATTACTAGGCCTTGTATCATTCAGATCACGCAAGTGCAGGGAAGAGGGGAGGGAAAGGGGGAAGTGTAGTTAACTCACAAGTGCAGCCAGTAGGTGGCGCATAAGTGCAGAGAGAAGGGACTGCAGGGTTGCATATACAGACCCTTAAGTGCTGGGGAACCCAGAGGTAGTGCAAGGGCAACTCGACATGCCAGAGCCTAGGCACGAGTTGAGAGGCTGACCAGGTGACCAGTGTGTGGAGCACTCAGGTGCATCAGCAGTGGAGAGGAAGAGAGAAAGCGGAAATGAAAAGGAAGGTCTTGAATTCCTTCTGGAACCGGAGGTGGTTCTGCTCAAGTTTAAAAGAGAGGCAGGGAGGCTGTTACAGAGGAAGGCCCCAGCCGAGGAGATAGATCTGCCCCCAACTCTCTGCTTTGAGAAGCGTCTGACCCTCAGAGAGTTGGAGGTGGATGAGCGTAGAGCTTGAGAAGGAAGATGTTTTGGAAGAGAAAGTTGAAGGGAGAGTGGTCCCAGGCCCCAGAAAGCCTTGTGGACGATGCAGAGGGTCTTGAACTTGATCCTTGCAGTCACGAGGAGCCAGTGCAGAGATTTCAGAGCTGGAGAGATACGATCCCTGGGCTTGAGGCCAAGGACAAGTCTTGCAATCCTGTTCTGGATAAGTTGTAAAGGTCGAAGAGTAGAGGCAGGAAGATTTAGAAAGAGGCTGTTGAAATAGGCCAGCCTAGAGAGGGCTAGAGCTCAGGAGACAGTTAGCTTCTGGGTGAAAGTGAGAAAAGGAAGAATACCTCTGAGCAGGTGCAGCTGATCGTTTGACTTGTTAGAGACATCAGCGATGTGATGAGAGAAGGAGAGGGTGAAGCCGAAGATGACACCAGGGTTCTTAGACTCACAGGAAGGAGCAGGAACAGGGCCCTGAGTGGGTGGCCAAAGAGAGAGAGGAAAGGAGGGAGCAGGTGTCCCGATGAGGAGGATCTCAGTCTTTCTGGCATTAAGGCATATGTCATTGGCGACATACCATTACTGAATTGCGGCCAGACAGTCCGGTATGAGAGAAGAAGCAGAGGTGGCTGAGGGGAGCCTGAAAGAGAGCTTAGTGTCATCTGCAAAACAATGAAAATTGGAGCAGAAAGAAGAAATGCAGTAAGCAAGAGGTGCCAGGTAGTGGTTGTAGAGCCAGGGAGAGAGGTTAGACCCCTAGGGAACACCACAAGTAGAGAAAGAGATAGACGAGAGGAAAGACCCCGGTTGGACTTGAAAATTATTGTTTTTTAAAGAATGGGGTGCAATCCCAATATGTAGTGCCTCTGTGTCGCACACAGGAAATACTGGGAAAGAAAAAGAGACCAAGACTTATTAGCCTTCGGTGTGGGCTGCACACCCTACAATCCACTCTGTGGTTTGGATATTGTTAGTGTTCATTAACCTTCTTTTCTTCATACATCTTCATAATCATAAATTCAGACGATAATTCCGTATTTTTGTAAGCCAACTTAAGGCGGAATATTTATGAATCAAATGTGTATACAGATGCACCCATCGCCGCGTATATAGACATCTTGGTTGTACCAATCAACAATGATGTTTCACATCCCCCAGTGGTGTAACGATCATCACACCACACATTTTCGAAACAATCAGATGAATCCATCATTAATACATTTACATGGCAAATCGCAAACAACCAGCATTCAGCAAATCAAAATAGTCATGTCAACATTGTGCAATATATACATCGTGCCAGTATCATGTCAGAGTCAATTATGTCAATGCATATTGGGCCACAAGACGTACACAACGATAAACATACAGTAGACAACATAAGAGAAAACAGAACTAAAGCACCATGTCAGCCAGAAGATGCTGTAAAACGACCTCAGCTTGCATAATTTCAATCATATCGGTAAGGCCGGGTGAAAAATAGGATCAGTGCGCATGCATATTAAGGTCAAAGATTACTCCCAACTGTCATGCCTTCGGGTGCTGTCGTAACCGCTTTAACAGTGAGGTTGCCATCTACTCGTGGGAGTGTCGGATACGAACATATCATAATCAAAATCCGTGACCATTGAGTTCCAATGTTAACGAACCTTCACAACCAGGGCTTGAAGAAACATGCCCAGAAAAACACTGCTACACAATGAGAACAAAATAATTAAATGAACCTGTCTGTAAAGCACAGTTGCATTTTCTTTAGAAGCACACACCTTTGTTAGATAAGGAATGGGTTGTTGAGGTATCACCAGTTCTTAATATTCAGTTTCGTTGAACTTCCTAGGTAAAATATCTTTTTAAATACAGATCACAAACCAAAAAAAGCCCCAAAAAACCTCTTCTGGACCTCTCTCTAGAGGGACAGATCACAGTGCTGGTGGCTAGAACAAAGGGACTGCTCCTGCACCTATTACTTTACAAACTAATCACTGCTATGGCCATTTATCCAATTACCTCTCCCACCCGACAAGCATACATCTTATTCAAGACGGCCTGTTTCACCTCCAAAGCAGTCACAGCCAATACACCACTCTACCGGGGTGAAAAAATACCCATCTCCAGAGAACAACCCACGATCAGAAGTCACTCCATCACCAGAGTTGAGACAAAGAGCTGCAAGAGCGATAAAACGAGCAATCAGACCATTTCTCCTGGGTTTTGTTTCGCTTACGTGCTGCTAGCCGATCTGAAAGTGCAAGGTTAGGAGAGAATGCCAACTAATCAGAGGGTCTATGTAGCAACCTGCTATACAATGTTGCATAGATCAATCCGCTGCCATTCTGTTAGCTATAATCAGTATTAAACGTATTTAGAGGTAGTTCGAGGCATGCGTCACAAAGAAGAGACAGCCAATGGCGTACTGAACCCCGATGCATTCTATAAGTAGATATGTTCCCCTAACCAACCCTTCTTGCTGATAGGTTTTACAGTTTGCCACTTGGGGGAATGTCATAGATGACACATATTGGGGTATAAGACCTCTGTGTAATCAAATGTGTGATTCTATCTGATATTTGACATTTTTTATAGGTCGCCTAACTAAAAGACCGATTTGTTTCAGCCGATTTTAGTTGACCTTTAAAAAAGCGAAAACTACATTTCCACGTGCCCATCAATCCAAACAACTCCCTCCTGCTCTGGCAAGATTAACCCAAAATCGGAGGTTTTCACCCCTGAATCCACTGCCTTCAGTCCCCACCACCCCCCTCCCCAACCAAGACATCCCCTATCTCCAATCCAGCACAAACACCTAACACACACCCACACGCACACAGAAACGTACTTCCTCTCCCTCAACGTCGCTTCCTGGTCCTTGAGTACCTGTCAGCCCCTGCACGCACTCATGAGTGGCAGGGGCGTGACTGTTCGTTTTAGAAAGACGGACCGTGTGGTCATGGAGTGGTCATTCTGAATCGATCTTTTTTGTAGTCGTTTTAAAAAAAAGTCTACTTCACTTAGGACCAAATTCGTGTGTGAGTGTGCAAGCATCAGTCCGATGTCTGCCAGTTGACCATGATTTATTGTATTCAGAATAAAGTAGTATTTTGCCATATTTTTTGAGTCTGTCCAGTTATTTGGTCTGAGGTCTTTATTGGTAATTCCATCTAGCACAAGGGATGCTTCAAGGTGCTAGAGCACATTAGGTTAGATCACTGTGTTCCTTTTCTGCTGTAGCTGTCTGGGATACGGGCGGTACGGCTGTTTTAGTGAGTAATGTTTTTCACCTGTGCGATATAGGTCGGGGAAGCAGCATTAGCTATGGATGACATATTCATCTGTCTCTCAACACACCTAATTATTCGTTGTTATTGCATGGGAGACGTACTGCATGTGGTAATATGTGTCTGCAATGGGGTAAATATTTAATGTGATCCCAACTCATAATTAGGTGGTATATAAAAAGAACAGGATGTATTAAAAAAGGCACTATTTTACCATTGCTAAGTTTTCATAATAAGGGCCACAGTGTGTCTTTGGCTGTGTTGCAGGCTAAGTTACTGTCTCACTACATCTCTGCATGGGTCATTGGGATGTATCCTAACTTGTATTTCACCTATAGACGCACCCCCAAAGTATAGGAGCCACGCAGTGGTCTTTTCGCTCAGAGTGTTAAGGGCCAGGTCCTCACAAGTCTTGCAATATCAATTGACTCCCATAATCCGACAGATTCATTCCCAACAGTCAAAAACGTGCACAAAGAAACACAGGCGCGCTTGCGCTCGCGCGCACTCACACACACACATACGTTTCTCTGAAATTCTAAGTGCTCCAGGGAAGACAGCATGCTGTTTTGCTATTATGTTTATACACAGCTCAGTGCATAGTGAGTTGAATATAAATTTCACATATCATTAACTATTTATTCGTATTGATTAAATATTCATAATGCTATCTTCATTATTACTAAAATATAACAGATAAACACTTTTAGCAGAGAGCTCGCTCTTAGTACTTCTTTTCTAGACTGTGTTCATTTGTGTTTGTAATGCCAAATAGCACATTTGTATTTGTTGCTCTCAAAGATTATACAACATTTGAAAAAGTTAAAACCTATGTTCATTGTGTAAGTTAGCTGACTTGTTTTGTATCGTTTTTGTGAAATGCAAAAAATGTGGCTTGTAGCATACATTGCAAACATTTTCTGTGCACTTTGTCATTTCATTTTGGTGTGGTGTTGCTTTTTGGGGTGATATGAATTGTCATGTAATTGGTGGGCAGTAACACATTCTTCCTGTGATGTAAGTTGCTCATTGATAGACTAAGAAACATTGTGTAGCATTTGTGTGAGCGGAATGCATCACTCATTGAGACGTGCTTACATGTTTGATCCATTAGAGGGGTGTGCATACTTTTGTAAATTTTTGTAAAACTTAGGTTTTTACCCTAAGTTATTAAGGGAATCCGGACGTGGAGCCCTTGATCACTGTGCCTTAGAGAGGCTCAGCTTCGCCTCACTGATGAAGCTCAGCTACACCCTACTGATGAGGTCCAACTGGGCCCACACACGTGTCTGGGGTTACTGGTGGGACTCCAGCTTTTCGGGGCTGGACTACCCTAGTGGGTGGGACCAGACTGATAAGCAAATGGGAACTTCACCTCTGTGAAGGGCCCAGTGAACTAAAATGTGTCCGTAGACCCTCCTGAATGGGAGGAATCCCATATAACAGGTTATTTGGCCTTGTTAGCTCCCATTAGAGGGGCTCCTACACCTTTGCTAAGGTTTCAATACTTGGGGTCTAACCCTAGGTTCCCCAAGGTAATCGAGCTGTGGACACCTAGTTCACTGTGCTTAGAGAGGCACAGATTCACCTTGTCGAGGAGTCCCAACAAGGCCGAAACACGTGTCTGCGGTTGCTGATGGTACTCTTGTTCAGAGGAGAATTGCCTGCCATTTCGGTGCTGGATGTTGCTTGTGGGTGGGGCCAGGCTGATATGCAAATGGATATTTCTCCTCTGTGAAGGGTGTAGTGAGCTAACACGTGGTTTTAGACATACCTGAGTGGATACTTCCCATAGAACCGGTTATGTGAGCCATATTTGTTCCCAGCAGATGGGCTTCTGCACTTTTGTGAACCTTGTAGCATCTTTATATACGTTTGAGCAACTCTGTTAATAACATTAATTCAAAAGAATGTCCTGTGGGATGTGCAGTTGGGCCTAGACAGTTTGAAACCTTTCTAACAGATACTTGATAGCGAGGACGAGCAACTAGCATTCATGACGAATATAGGTATACACTGCTTCAGTCATGCACATTTTTCATGCAGCATAATAATTGCTGTCGTGCCTCCTTGCTCGTACGGACTGATGCGATGTGTCGGGTGGGGTGCCACACTAAACTCGTCAGTCCCCTCAAGCTCTTTCTTACTATCGAAGGCCGGCTACACATGCCTTTCTGGTGTATCAACCCTCAAAAGGGCCCACAAAAGCTGTCCCCCCAGCCACTGCAAGTGAGACAACCCCTTCCCTACAAGCCGGGACAAGGACCGGCATGTCGCTAGTAGGTTCACATCAGAGATGACCATGCCTAAATCTAAAATGAGATACTGACAGGTGAGCAGCCATTCCCATCACTGATCTAACACTGGGAATTCAACTCTGTTAATTGACCTCGCTGTCAAATGGTAGTTTAACCCCTGTTAAGGACCCCCGGCGAGTGAAGCTGCTCCAGTTCCCCCATTCCACTCGTTTCTTGGCATCGTCATTACCCTTTTCGCAAATCTCAGCCTTTTGTGGTTCCAAACAAATCTCCCAGAGTATTTTGAAATGGCTCGCAAAAAGGAAACTGGACCAATATTGGGAGAGTCGTGAAGTGGTACAGTAACTGGGGGAGGATAACCATCTTCAGAACATTGATCCTACCTATCCATGATATAGCTAATGGGCCCCAATCAATCAGTTTGTTCTTTATGGCCTCTAGCAGCGGCAGGTAATTGGCCGAGAATAACATCTCCATTGTTTTTGTTATTTTGACTCCTTATTGAGCTCATTTTCTTTTTCTAACAGTGTTGTGAGGTTCAAGACCTCCGATTTGTGGATTTTCATTTTTAACCCTGCCACTGACCCAAACTGTTGCATCTCTTTTCCCATGGCTTTCAGGGAGACTTCCGGTGCTGTAAATGTTAGTAATATATCGCCCGCAAAAGCAGCAATTTTGTGCTCCCTTCCTCCAAACTATGTCTGTGTTAGGTCTTACTGCCGCCACTAGAGGCTGAAGATGGATTGCATATAGCAACCGTGATAAAGGCCATCCTTGTTTTATGGCCCTCTGTACATTGATGGCCCCAGACCGTTGGCCATTAATTGCTAAGCGTAGTGATGGGTATTGGTAGTTAGCCTTAATCTTTGCTAGAATTTCTGGCCGAATCCCATCTTCTTCATGGTGAGGAACATAAGTTGCCAGGGATATCTTTGATATTAACTTTTTCTATGAGATGTGCTATCCTTCTGGTATTGTTACTCGTCTGTCTGCCCTTAATGAAGCCTGATTGATCTGTACTAATGATACGTCAGAGAATTTGGTCTAGGTGGGTCACTAACATTTTCATATATATCTTGGTGTCGACGTTAATTAGAGCGATCGCCCTGTACAAGCCACATGTACTCGGGTCTTTGCCCAGTTTTGGCAATAAGACCATTTTAGCTTCTCCCGTTGCTGGGGTGATTTTGTCCACTCTCCCAAATTCGTTGAAGAGGGGTACCAAGTATGGGATTAATGTTTCCATAAAGGACCTGTAGAACTCAGACGTGAACCCCTCCGGCCCCGGGGATTTGTTGGAGAGTAGTGATGCAATGGCCTTGCGCAGCTCGTCCGTAGTGATATCTTGTTCCAGTGCCTCTCTCTCCTGTTATTTCCATTACTTCACATTTGTCTATATATCCCACCTGTCTCACCTCTGGTGGGTATTCCGACCTATATAGCTCAGAGTAGTATCTAGAGAATTCTCAAGATATGTTTGCTGTTTCAGTGCTCGCACCCCCTTCCACTCATATCATTATTATAGTTTTGGCCTTTTTTTCCCTTCTCAACATCCTGGCGAGGAGCCTATCTGTTTTATTTGCTGTTATGTAGTATTTTTGTTTAAGAAATAGTAGGGAGCACTCTGCAGCCCTGGCCTGGATTATTTCCAGTGGGCCCCTTATGGGCCTATACTCCCTCCTTGTCTCCCCGCTCACTCCCATTCCCATCCGGGACATTACCTACTTCAATTTCTCCTCCAGTTCTTTTTCTACTATTGTAGTTTCTCTGTCCCTATGGGCCTTAATAGTGATGATTTTCCCTCTTATTGTCGCCTTGAATGCATCCCACCTCATCTGCTGTGTTGTATCCCCGCAATTGTTGTCTCTGAAAAAAACTTCTATCTATATATTGTCTTTAAATAAATATGCAAGGTATCTCCATTTCCACAGCCCTGTGGGTCCTGTTCTCCTTCTAAGAATCAGGGTTAAGGGTGCATGATGTGACAAGGTTATTGCCGCCACTTTAATGTCTGACACCCATTCCAACAGCGCACACGAAGACCATATATAATCTATCCTAGATAATAAGCGATGGACATGTAAAAAGAATGTAAATCCTTCCTTTTCCCCTTCCTTTTCCCTCCATAAGTCCATCAGTGCAAGCCTTTCCACTTTCTCTACCAGTTCTTTTGAGGGTTTGCCCTGTACCCCCAGAATGTGGCTACTCCTGTCCTTTCCTGGGTCTGAGGCCATGTTGATGTCCCCTGTCAGTACTGTCGATCCCTTTGCAAATCTTTCTAGTTTGGCCAGTGACTTTTGGAGGAAACCATCTTGTCCAGTGTTAGGGGCATACATTGTGGCTAACGCATACCCCTCGCCACACCCCTTTAAATTCAGGGCTAGGTATCTCCCCTGGGTATCCCTCTCTGTAGCAGTGACTGTGAGGTCTAGGTTATTTGGGGGCCTATAATCACTCCACCTGTCTTGCCCTTGTCATTGTATTGGTAGATTTGGCGGAACCCCAGTATTCCCACTCTGTCCCTATCCCGGCATTGCACATGGTTCTCTTCTAAGGTCACTATATCTGGACCCTCCCTCCATAGGTATCTTCCCAATTTCTTCCTTTTCACAGGGTAATTTATCTCATTGATGTTCAGGGAGATGATGCTTAACTTGCTGTGTTTATCCATTGTCTATGGGGTATCTATGGAAATATTGCCTCCTCAGTAGCTCTTGATCAGACCCCCACCCCGTCCCTTCCGAAGGTCCCTCAGCCCCCTATGACACCCCCCCCATTCTGCCCTCTCCTCCCCCTGTCTCCCTTTGCTGGGTGTGCTCAACCGGCTTCTAGCCCCCCCTGAAATGCCTTCTCGAGGACTGAGCCCCTCTCCAACCCCAGCGTAAGCAACTGCGGGTGCACCCAAACCCATTCTGAATTCCACTCCCCTCCCTCCCCTTCCTCCAGAACCATTACTGTGCTCTCATTTGTGCGCCCTCCCCAGGCTTAAGCTCTGATTCACCCCTTATACCTCTTAGGCCATCACCTCTGGTGGTGTCCTTTGTGAAAGCGTTCCCCCATTCCTGGTATTTTCAGACTGCTGGGCATTTGAGTTGAGGTTGATATCCACTCTTCTTACTTCTTTTGGGCCTCGCCATTGACAATTTCCAACTCTTGAGTTTGCTCTGGCTCTTCACCAAGGGTTCGAGGGTGCTTTCATCCTCTTTTTTGATTCCTAGAATTCTTGTTCCTTCTTCATAGGAGGCAATTCTGGGTTGCATCCCTTTCCACTCGAAGACCATACCAAATGAGAAAGTCTAGCAATAACAAATGTCCGGAGTACCTTCAAAACCGGGGTTATTTTCTTTCTCTTAATCAATATTGTCTGGCTTTGTCCTGGAAGAGTAGGATTACAGAGCCATTGTAAAATATGTGTTTCGCTTTACTCGCCATTGCCAGTAACTTTTCCTTCACTGTGTAGTGGTTAAGGGCTGCCAGGACGTCCCTCAGCCTTGCGCCCTGTTCTGTTCTTCAGGGCCCCACTCTGTGTACTCTGTCAATTCTTATTTATTGCCGACTCTCTTCCTCCAGAAGGTCTGTAAAAATGCTTTTGACAGTTGCTTCATGATCTTCAT
Organism: Ambystoma mexicanum; assembly: GCF_040938575.1. NCBI lineage: Eukaryota > Metazoa > Chordata > Amphibia > Caudata > Ambystomatidae > Ambystoma > Ambystoma mexicanum. The sequence goes on along the minus strand of NC_090938.1, from coordinate 104,417,256 downwards.
CACAGACATCCTCGGGCAGGCACTTCATTTGAATGTTCGATCTTCTAGAACTGTTCTCTAAATCTTCTGCCTGCAGTTCTAAGTTGTGGGTCGCATTTGCCAGTTGGTCCACCAGGTTTTCTGTTTTCCTTGCGTCCTCCGACAGTTCTTGAATTGAAGTCCACCCTTTCTTCCATTTTATTCACATCTCCTTTTATGTCCTGTAGAGCCACCGGCAGATCCGCCCTCATTTTGACCACTTGTTTTTGAACCGTGTCTGCGATTTTGTCACCAAAGTTGTTGAAACACTGCTTAAGGATTAACTGCATCTCTGGTTGTTCCTGGTCCTCATGTGTTTGAGGCCCTCCATATTCTGTCTGCTCCTGGACCTGCTCTGTTAGTTGGGGGTAAGTTGTTTCCCGGCCCCATGTCCTTTGCAAATTGCTCTCTTGGGGCTTATTGGCCCCCTTCGACGGTGGAGATTGTTCCTCCACCTTGTTTTCTGACATACTTGTTTGCGTCCCGCTCCCAGAGCGGTTGTGTCCTCTCATAGTTAGCCAACTCCCTTCTGATAGGCCTCCTCTTCCTCCTCCCTCGCTTCTGCTGCAGACTGGGCATTCCACTGGGAGTTTATCGCTCCCTCTGGAAAACACTCCTCTTGGAGCCTCTTGTGAGCAGGAGGTCTCGCCTTAGACAAAGCACTGAGGGCTTAATTAGCTTTTATTGCTGCTGCTTTTTTTGTGAGTCCAGAATGTCTGGAGATTTCCTCTGATCTTGAGCCCGGGTTCTTGCCGGGGAATCCTACCGAGCTTTCTCTTCCTCTGCCTGGTTGTGGGAGGTGGTGCATAGTGCTAGGTGTATCGCCGGATAGTAGGTAGGGGATGCACTTTCCACTGTGGGCCTGGCATTGCTCTACTTGCCTGTGCTGTCTCCCCTTCCGTGGTTTGTTAGATGTGGCCTTTTATGCACCTTCATGGCCTTCATATCCTTATTATTACCGTCCTCTGTGGTTCTTTGGGTCTCTCGTCCGCTTGTTTCCCGAGGCCGTGCCCCCCTCTTAGTCCTCATGTCTGAGCCTTACGAGGTAGGCCTTTTCCCCCTGGCCGTTCTCTTTTCCTTCACCTTCTTCCCTTGGAGCCACAGTTTTTATTTCCAGCTCTCCTGCCACCGCTTACTGCAAGGTCCAGTCCAGTACACCCGATCCTCTACCTTGGGGTCACTTGCCGGTGGAGATCTCTCCCTGTTACTCTGTTGGTCTCGCTGATGCAGCCTTGCCCTCTTTGCACACTCTGCGGCTTCTTGTTCTTGCTCCTGGGCCGCCTGGTAGTCCCAAGCTTCGGGGCTTTGGAGCGCTCACCTTCCTTTGTGGGTTGCGCTCTCTGGGATTTCCACTTTTCTCTCTCGCCATAGTTCTCGCCGTTAGTCCATTTCCACTGTCTCCCGGCTGGCTCCCTCAGCGTCGCGCTCAGGAGTGGGTTGGCTGCTGGGGCAGGATCCAGTGACTTCCAATGCCACTCTTTGACGTCACTCTTTTCTCCCGGGTGGCGGGGGGAATTACATACCCCCTCTTCTTGCAACCCTGATTTCAGTAGGAGGGTGTTGTTAGCTCATGAAATCAGTCTTTTTGGTCCCGGGGTTGGGCAGAGCATCGATTACGGTGCTCTCTTGTCGGCGGCCATCTTGGGATCGAATGTCGGACATTCTTCTTAGATAGAAGATCAAAATATCTGTGAGAGCCAAATTGCTGGTCAATTAAAAGTGTATAAAGTTAATGTGAGATAGAATGAGCAAGTCTCTAGAGGCCAAGAGGAGCATCAGCATTTTGCATAATTAAATCAAATAGCAGTAAAGAGAAGGCTGACATTGTCAAATTCGTGGTCTTTTCACACGTAACTCAGAAGTCAAAAACAAAGACCATTCATTAGAGCCTTAAGCTAAGATAGTGGTGTGCTCACACTCCGTTGAATCTTCCAGAACAGTGAGAAGCAACAAGGCCAACTACAAACAGAAGACTTTGGCTGCTGGCCTACCGATGACAGATGATGGACTGATTGGCAAAATGGGGAGTAGTCTGAAAGTATTCAAACACCTAGGTTTCGTTTCACGTAGGTGCTGCTAAGGAGCTAAAAGTCCAAAGGTTGGGATAGAATGCCAACCAATCAGAGGGGTTGGGGGACAACCTAAATTACAAAGTTGCTGGAGCCAATCCGCTGATGTTTTGTTCACCATAATCAGTACTATATGTGTTTAGAGGTAGTACAAGGCGTGCCCTACACACAAGGGGTAGCCAATGAAGCACTGATCCTTATATATTCTATAAGTAGATGTGTTCCCTTCACCAATCCCTTCCCTTGATAGGTTTTGCTTTTTGCCACGTAGAATGATGTCATAGAGGACGCATATTGAGGTACAAGATCTCCATGTAATGAAGATACTGTGTGAGTGTGCAAGCATCAGTCCAATGTTTGTCAGGTCTCCCTGCTTTATTAAACTAAGAATAAAGTAGTACTTTGCCATGCTCTTTGAGTCGGTCCGATTATTTGGTCTAAGATCTACTATTGTAATTCCATCTAGCACAAAAGCTGCTTCAAGGTGTTAGAGCACACTTAATTGAAACAAATGTAGCCAAGCATTAGCAAAGCCAATAGTCTTTGGCTGTCAAATGTCAAGTGGGGCTTCAAAGACCTAATACACTTCACGCCAAGATTAAAGGACAGCAACATGTGATTGCGCCATTACACATGATAACAGTCATTAAAGTACTTAATACAAAACAGGCACCAAACACAAACAAAAAAAGAAAGAAAAACACTGCTCTGTCAGGCCACAGACATCTGGGGTGCTTTCCATTAAAATCACAGTCGAGCCAACAATTGCAACGGAAGCAAACCCAGACGGAGCAGAACAATTTGGCTCAGCCGTTTCGGTGCTGGTCATTTAGTTGTGGTGCACTGGCCACGGGTGCCCTTTTGGCACACCCTGTTAGCCACAGCCAGCAGGCCGGCAGGGACATAGCAGTGTTGTATATTTCTTTAGCTACACTGTCATCCCAAACACTAAGAAATGTAGTGGTGAGGTGACCGTATACCCAAACAAGCCAGAGCACGAGATAAGCCTTATGAGGGCAGAGGTATAGAGGGTGAAAAGCAGAGGTCTAAGGGCTGATCCTTGGGGGGATGCTGACAAGGAAAGGGGTGTGGTCAGAGATTTGCGCGTTCCAAGTGATTTTTAAGGATTGACCTTCTATGGAGAAGGCGATCCAGGCAAGAGATGATTTGGAAAACTCAAGTTCCTGGAGAGAGAGGAGGAGAGACTAGTGATCAACAGTGTTGAAAGCGGTAGAAATGTTCAAAAGGATGATTTTAGAAGAGAGAGTTTGGAGTGCTGAGCAAAAGAGACAAAGTTGGAGACATGTTTGGGTGCAGTCTCGGTGAAGTGTTAACTATGGAAGCCAGATTAAAGTGGATCTCTGAGGCCAGTATCCTCAAGGTAATTAGGTACCTTTAGGTTCCTCAGGGCTGAAGACCGTCCGCTCACAGGCCTTTGAAGAATGGGCAATTGGGGAAATTTAGCAATAGTGGGTGCTGGCTAATCTGACAATGGTTGTTCTGCTGGTGAATCGTAAAGCAGATTAAGATTTGACCATATAACAAATCATAAATGTATGACTTGAAAATACAAGAAAACATTTCGCAACAGCCAGGTCAGTGTCCTCCAGCCAGCCCGCTCATTTCCACGCACTTATTGTCACTTTCACACTATACTCATGCCACATTTACACCCTGAAGTGTCAGGTGCAATTTAAGCAACAGGAGATTTTACAGATGGCGTAATGTTTAGTGAATGTCATTTCAGCGACGCTTTATTGGATGTCCACGGACACGCCCACAACATCCTGAACACACGGCTTCACATGCCTACTACAGGTGAATTCTTACACTTGCACAGTCTCTGTGACAGAATTTCCTCCCAGAGGAATGCTCGCCGAGCCCTCTAAGTCTTATAGTTATTTAGGCCAGCACCTCTTAATGAGGTGGTGGAACTTCAGCTGGAGTATGCCACTGTCAGAAATCGGTCCCAGGTTCGCAACATCCCTCCGGTTACCTTGTCCGCTCGCAGGCAGCAGCGGGTGCTTTCACCGGATGAAAGACGGGGGGCGGTGGTGTCTTGTCCACGAACTACCTTTTGCAGACCCCTTCGTCGGAAACCGTGTTTCTGACGCTTTGTGTGGAAGTTACCATGGAGACTACGGCAGTTGACGCGTAGGTTCCCACGTGATTCTTTACGCAGTGTGTCACGTGATTGACTACTGCCGGTAGTTTGGTATTTAACTCTCCCTCGCCCTCCAGCCGCTGCTTCTGATCGTTTTGGACAGCAGCTTTTGTTTATGCTTGGATTTTCTGGTACCTTCTGACCTCGGATTACGTATTTTGGATTTCTCGCCCGGATTGCCCTTCTATATTGCTTCTAGGAATTTTGACCTTGGATCGTTCTAGGATATTCGTGCCCAGTGATTTTGTGTTAGTAGATTTTGGACCTTGGAGGCTGGTGACCGCTTCCTCTCTGATACTTCCTTCTGTTTTCTAATCTCCCTGGGGATTACTTGCTTTCTTGTTTTCTTACTCTCCTATCTTTTTGTACCCCTGTCCCTCCTTCCCGTGTTGTCTTTAGGCGTCCTCATGCCGGCGGGCACAGGTTAGGTGCTGGACTAGAGACTTCCCTAGCACTCTAGGCGTCCTCGTGCCGGCGGGAATAGGTTGGGTGCTGGACTAGAGACTGCCTTGGCACAATAAGCGTCCTCGTGCCGTCGGGACAGGCGATTGGTGATTGGACACAAACCCGGAACTGGAGTGGAATCCTGAGAGACGACAAGGACAAATACTCGCCTTGGGTCTCACACATCCGGAGAACACTGGTAAGAAAACTTTCACTCTCTTGCCATTTCTCTGTACCTCTTGTTACCTTATTGCTAAATACCTTTTGTTTTCTTGTGGTCTCCAGAACTCATCAGTCTCGAGGATTAGTCTTTTGATTATTGTAGATCTTTATTAGAGGGTTTCTATATTAGCTGGTAATTAGTTGTACTTCTCTGCAGTTATCTGGAGTACCTGGATATCCTCGAAATCGTGAAGCAGTTGCGGTTCCAACGAATTTACAACATCTTTCAATCAATTAGTTTCTCAGTTTGTCCTCTTGTACCCCTGAGAATCACATTGATAGGAAGAATTAAATACTTCACGACGTGTCAACAAGGAGCACTTCGTCTAAGGAATCTGACAGAATCAGAAGCCTTCCTTATGGATACAACTAGTGACCCGTTGGCCGCCTTAGTACAATTAGTGGCCGATCTACGTGCTGATATGACAGCTGCCCATGCTGACACCCACCGACGCATTGATGCTATGCAGGATGGGATCAGGGAAGTGGCCTTAGGTTCACTGTCTTTGGCTTCCGCGGGTACCTCAGGACAGGCAGGGTCCTCAGCCAGACCAGATTCTGCGCCTGTTTATATGGCCGCCCAGTTTCCGCTTGCCCCTCCCGAAAGATTTACCGGAGATCCTAAAACCTTTCGGACCTTCATTAATCAATGTAGGTTACATTTTTTGTGTCGGCCTGCCTCGTTTCCTGATGCAACTACTAAAGCAGCCTTTGTTTTATCGAATCTCGGAGGTATGGCCGCAGTTTGGGCGAACCCATTATTGGAACAGGGCAGCCCGCTATTGTTTGATTGTGATGCTTTGATACTTGCTATGACTCGGGTATTCGATACTCGGTATAAGACTCAGGCCACCGATTTGGAGTTATTAAATCTCCGTCAGGGAGAAGCTCCGTTGTTATCGTACCTAGCTAAATTTAATCAGTTGTCTGCTGAAACCGGGTGGCCAGAAGAAAAGAAGGCAGCCTTGTTCTATAAGGGGTTATCAGACTCATTGAAGGATACTATAGCCACGGTTCCGGTGGTCCCTACATCTTTCCCTGACTTCCTTGATTTAGTACTCCAGATCGACGCCCGACGGGCCGAAAGAAAAGGGGAAAAGAGAGTAACCCTGTCTAACCCTGCTGGTCTTCCGGTTCCCGTAACTGGCGCTGAAGAACCCATGCAAATCGGTGCAGTTAGAGGCCCGTTAACAGTGGAAGAGAGAGAAAACCGGAGACAAAACAATCTATGCTTTTACTGCGGTTCTGCTAACCATTTACTTCTTGCATGCCCTAAGAAGCACCGCAAGTCGGGAAACGCCAAAGCCCGGCAGTAGAAGGAACCCCTACTCCGAGCTGTTCTATGCAGGGTTCCTGTATATCTATGCCCTTTTATGTTAACATTTCTTTGAGCTATCAACAGGCCGTGCCATGGAGTTCTGAAGCGGTCTTAGACTCTGGGGCTACTGGAAATTATATCGATGCTCAATATGTCCAAACATGGGGTATACCTCTTCTACCGAAGAAAGTTCCAGAGGTGGTGAATGCTGTTGATGGTTCTACTCTTCTATCTGGACTAGTTACTGAACATACCATACCTTTGCAGTTAACCATTGGTCTCGACCATTCGGAAACTATCATCTTTGACGTTATTATGGCACCCCAATACAAATTGATTTTGGGATTACCTTGGCTCAAGCTCCACAACCCGGTAATCAATTGGGAGACTGGGGCTATTGCCTTTAGCTCCCAGCGGTGTCTTCAGGTTTGTAACTCGGCAGGTTCTATACTTGCAGCTCCTAGTCGGGCCCTATTGGATTCCGCAGTCACTGTTGGAGCAGTTGTAAACACTGTCCTGCCTATCGAATATACACAATACATGGATGTATTCGATAAGGGTAAAGCTGAGAAATTGCCTCCTCATCGGCCATACGATTGTCCAATTGATCTCAAACCAGAGGCTAAGGTACCATCGGGACGCATTTATTCTCTTACCCAAAAGGAGGATGCCGTCCTCAAAGAATATTTGGATAAGGCTCTTGAGTTAGGTTTTATTCGTCCTTCTCATTCTCCGTTTGCCTCCTCGTTGTTTTTTGTGCCTAAGAAGGAGGGTGAATTAAGACCTTGTATAGATTACCGCGAGCTTAATGCAAGTACTATACGAAATCAGTATCCTATTCCTTTGATATCTGTCTTGCTAGATCAGTTGGGTTCTTCAGAGTTCTTTACTAAATTGGATCTTAGGGGGGCTTACAACTTAGTGAGGATTTGCCGGGGTGATGAATGGAAAACGGCATTTAAGACCAGATATGGCTTATTTGAGTACTTGGTAATGCCATTCGGGCTTTGTAATGCCCCGGCCACCTTTCAGAATTTTATTAACGACGTCCTTCGTGACATGATTGACAGGTTTGTTATCGTTTACCTCGACGATATACTCATTTACTCCCCATCCATGGAAATGCATGTGCACCATGTTTCGGAAGTTCTACAACGCCTGCGTGATCATCTTCTTTTTGTGAAGTTAGAGAAGTGCGTTTTTCATGTGACCCATGTTGAGTTTCTTGGATAAGATATCACCAATAAAGGAGTACAGATGAGCAGAAATAAGATCAAAGCTGTACTAGATTGGCCCAAACCTTCTACCAGGAAGGAGTTACAGTCGTTTTTGGGCTTCTCCAACTTTTACCGTCGTTTCATTAGACAGTTCTCTTATATATCCGCGCCACTCACTGAACTGACCAGTAACAAGAAACCTTTTCTATGGAACGATAATGCTCAACGAGCATTTGAATCTTTGAAAGCAGTTTTTACCTCTGCACCTGTTTTGTTGCATCCTAACGTCAAACAACCTTTCTACGTCGAAGCAGATGCTTCGGATGTAGCTGTAGGAGCTGTTCTATCCCAGCCTTGCTCTGATACAGGCAATCTGCATCCAGTTGCCTATCATTCACGGAAGTTAACACCTTATGAGCAAAACTATACCATCACTGAACGTGAATTATTGGCTATTAGAGACGCATTTACGGTCTGGCGGCATCACCTTCTTGGTACTGAAATGCCGGTCCAAGTATATACTGACCACAGAAACCTGTTGGCCTTGCAATCTCTGACTTGTACTACTGCCAGGCACGCCCGCTGGCATGAATTCTTTTCTATGTATAACTTCACCTTGACTTATCGTCCAGGGGTTCTGCATTCCAAGGCCGACGCTCTATCCAGAAGCCTTGGGGGTTCTGTTTCACGTCTACAGGATGGGTCTTTGATGTTACCAACACAAGTGGTGTGTGGATGTGTATTACAGCCCAATTTGAAGACGACGCTCCAAACCTGGGTGACTAAGGAGCCAGCGGAATTAGCAGAATACAACATGGACGTTGTACATGGTCTGCCTTACGTCCAGGGTCGCGTTTATATGCCCGATCATGACACTCGCTATGCGGCTATTGCATTATGTCATGACGCTGCTATTGCAGCTCATCCTGGTTCGCAGAAAACAACTGAACTTCTCAAACGTTGGTGCTGGTGGCCTTCAATGCGGCGAGATGTCTCGCAATATATATCGACCTGTGCTATTTGTGCCCAATGTAAATCACACTCGGCGAAACCTATGGGGCTACTACAGCCATTACCAGTACCGGTGAAACCATGGGCGATGATCACTATGGATTTTGTAGTAGAGTTACCCTTGATCGATGGTTATGATACCGTGTGGGTGGTGGTGGACAGCTTTTCGAAAATGTCATTGTTTGTTCCTTGCCAAGGTCTGCCTTCTGCTTCTAAGCTTGCAGAATTGTTTTTGCGACACATATTTCGATTTTTTGGGCTCCCTGAAATCGTGGTTTCTGACAGGGGGTCCCAGTTTACGTCTCGTTTTTGGAGGCATCTCATGTCCTCATTGGGGGTCGATGATCGATGTTCCACAGCCTTCCATCCGCAAACGGATGGCCAAACTGAGCGTGTTAACGCTACTATGGAGCAGTATCTCAGGTGTCTCATCCTCCAGCATCAAGAATCTTGGTTAACGGTCCTTCCCATGGCGGAATTCGCATATAACAATTCGAGTCATTCATCCACAGGAACGTCACCTTTTTTTGCCTTATATGGGCAACACCCTCACACTCTACCTCTGGACTGGGAACTTCCTGCAGATTGTCCGGCTGTGCAGTCTTGTATCAAGGATCTGTCTGTGGTCCAAGCTAGTGTTTTGGAACACTTAGTACAAGCTCAGAAGCAGGCCAAAGTATACGCAGATCGTAACCGCCGAGATTCACCCGAATACGTTCCAGGCATGCGGGTCTGGCTTTCCACAAGAAATCTACGCATCCCGGGGCGTCGGTGTCTGCTACCACGCTTTGTTGGTCCTTATGTCATCAAGGATGTCTTGAGTCCGTTGGTGGTCAGATTAGACTTACCATGCTCTTGGAGGATACATCCAGTATTCCATGTATCCATGATTAAACCTTGTGTCGACCATACTAGGATTGTTGCGCCACCGTCTCCGGTGGTTGTTCAAGGTGTGGAGGAATATGAGGTTAACGCTATACTTGATTCTAAGATTTCTCGTGGGGTCAGGTATTTTTTGGTGGATTGGAAGGGGTACGGCCCGGAAGATCGTACATGGGAACCGGAGCGTAATGTGCATGCCCCTTTGTTGGTTTCCCAGTTTTTGGCCTTGCGGAAGCATGGGGGTCCTTTGGGGGAGGATACTGTCAGAAATCGGTCCCAGGTTCGCAACATCCCTCCGGTTACCTTGTCCGCTCGCAGGCAGCAGCGGGTGCTTTCACCGGATGAAAGACGGGGGGCGGTGGTGTCTTGTCCACGAACTACCTTTTGCAGACCCCTTCGTCGGAAACCGTGTTTCCGACACTTTGTGTGGAAGTTACCATGGAGACTACGGCAGTTGACGCGTAGGTTCCCACGTGATTCTTTACGCAGTGGGTCACGTGATTGACTACTGCCGGTAGTTCGGTATTTAACTCTCCCTCGCCCTTCAGCCGCTGCTTCTGATCGTGTTGGACAGCAGCTTTTGTTTATGCTTGGATTTTCTGGTACCTTCTGACCTCGGATTACGTATTTTGGATTTCTCGCCCGGATTGCCCTTCTATATTGCTTCTAGGAATTTTGACCTTGGATCGTTCTAGGATATTCGTGCCCAGTGATTTTGTGTTAGTAGATTTTGGACCTTGGAGGCTGGTGACCGCTTCCTCTCTGATACTTCCTTCTGTTTTCTAATCTCCCTGGGGATTACTTGCTTTCTTGTTTTCTTACTCTCCTATCTTTTTGTACCCCTGTCCCTCCTTCCCGTGTTGTCTTTAGGCGTCCTCGTGCCGGCGGGCACAGGTTAGGTGCTGGACTAGAGACTTCCCTAGCACTCTAGGCGTCCTCGTGCCGGCGGGAATAGGTTGGGTGCTGGACTAGAGACTGCCTTGGCACCATAAGCGTCCTCGTGCCGTCGGGACAGGCGATTGGTGATTGGACACAAACCCGGAACTGGAGTGGAATCCTGAGAGACGACAAGGACAAATACTCGCCTTGGGTCTCACACATCCGGAGAACACTGGTAAGAAAACTTTCACTCTCTTGCCATTTCTCTGTACCTCTTGTTACCTTATTGCTAAATACCTTTTGTTTTCTTGTGGTGTGTCTCGAGGATCAATTTGTATGGAACTTCTTTGCTTAATGCCACGTTTCTCTGCAGGTTAGTCTTTTGATTATTGTAGATCTTTATTAGAGGGTTTCTATATTAGCTGGTAATTAGTTGTACTTCTCTGCAGTTAACTGGAGTACCTGGATATCCTCGAAATCGTGAAGCAGTTGCGGTTCCAACGAATTTACAACATCTTTCAATCAATTAGTTTCTCAGTTTGTCCTCTTGTACCCCTGAGAATCACATTGATAGGAAGAATTAAATACTTCACGACGTGTCAACAAGGAGCACTTCGTCTAAGGAATCTGACAGCCACACCTTTCTTCCAGGTGTAAGCTAATCTTACTCCTGGAAAAGCTTTGTGACTCGACGCACAAGATTTCCATCTCTCTGAAGGGTTCCATATTTGTGCTGTCCCCACTGGACTCCCAATATTGTGAAAGGGTGACTTCTGTTGCAGTTGCCTACATAAACATCAATGAATTTATAAAAAGCTGAAATTCGGGGCCCTCTCCAGGCAGTGTTCCTCTGTACACCCTTTAGCACCCAGAGTGAACAATGGCAAATACTGTGTGTGAACATCACAACCGCAGCAAATCTCAGGAAAGAGGAACACAGTCTAAAAGGAGGCATACAAGCACAAGCATTGAGGACTCATTACATTGAAATCCTATTCACCATTCCCTTTGATGACATCCCTTCGCCCTCGGCAACGCTTTGAAGCTCTTTGTGAAAATAAAATTGTAATTGGAAGATATGCAAATATTAATTTTCTTCAGATCACATTCAGCCGGATTGCTATGGGTTTTGCTAATTGTTAAATTCTTGTCGTTCTTAGAAATGCTGCACGAGGACTTGACATCGATTTCCATGGATCCATCCTGGGGACAGGGTTCCGCTTCCGCTAACATGCAGATGACGTGGCCCCCCCCAATGACCCGCGGCGCGAGAACCAAGAACATGTCCGCTTGAACTGGGGTTTAGTTTCAGTTCAAACACTCATAATTCACACCACAATTTCTGATCTTAGGCATCATTTGCTAAGCAGTGACTTTCTCCTGCTAGTCATTGGCTTTTGGTTTTGAAAATCACCCCCCCCTCGTTGCAGCAATACACACGCATGTGCATTCTGTCCCACAGCAAACCTTCGTAGATATTAAGGAGAAACCAGGATCACATGGCATTTTTCATAAAAACAGAGTAACATTATCTACCCATTTACAAGAGCCAGGCCATGGTCTCTTTTTATGGCCGAAAATGAGGATCTTTTTAGATTATCACCATTTAGCACCTAAGGTGACAACTGTAGTGACTTTCTAGCCTTCTCTTTCTCTACATCCTTCTAGCATTCCTCTTTCCCTCGCCTGAGTATCCACCGCTGTTTAAACAGATCAACATAGGCCCCACAACCCCCTCATTCCTCCCTCTGGGTGGAACACCTTCATGACACCGATCCAGCAGGTATCCTGTGACCAATCCAGAGTTGCACAGGGAGGCATAGAGCAGGCATACCTGTGAGGAAAGCACCCGAGGAACCTAGGAAACAGAATGTATCGCGGCATCACATACTAGGGCAGGCATTTAATCGTAAACAAGCCAGGTTCAAATATTTAACCGGGGTAACTCAGACAAAACAGTGTTCAGGAAGGTCACTCTAGCAAGAATTTAAACAAGCATTGGCAATGCCAACAGGTTGGGCTTTTGTGTAAGCATGGGAAAGGCACTTGCCAGGCACTGCCACAGTGGTATTAACTGGCCATCAAAGGTAGCAGGTGCAATTGTGGTTTGAGAATCTGGGCATCTAATAGCATTTCCTGGCAAATGGTTAATACTTATACACAAGTCAAAACTGTCGGCTTTGCCAATGCTTGTTTTTAACAGGACTTCTGTGAAGGTCACTCAGCGTGCTTATAAATTGAGTGGCTGAAGGCAGATTTGGTAAGATATTTTTATTACACCAGTAGCCAGTTTACAACTCCAATTAACTCATTAACTATCAGAGGACTGCTTTAAAAAAAGGCTTGCAGTTACTTCCAGTGCAAAGGTTGATGGAAAGGCCTGATTAAAGTGAGCTCAAACAGTTCCCATGAGGAGGTGTTTGGGCAGGGAGGGGTAGGAACTACGTGGTAATGGACGCAGGGATTAGCATGGCCATGAACAGGCAAATAACCAAACAAGACCTACTAGCTGTGTGTCCCTCGTCAGATGCCATTTCTTCCATCTGTACTCTAATGCAATAGTTCCGGCTCATCAGTGTCTCAAGCGACACCTAATAGCCAAGACTAAAAATGAATAGTCAGCTCTGTCAGGGTAGCCCATGAAGCTTTTTCTCTCTAAATGAGGGCTCTTTGTCCACTATAGGTGACCCCTTGTTCCATGCCCAAGCTACCTGAAAAAAATTGCAGACTCCCAGGTAGTCAGTACCATTTGCAATAGACCACAGTGGCTCACAAACAGCATATTAGGAATTTGGAGGTATTGACAATTCAAGTTTCCCACTCTTTGGTATGTATCTCAGCTCATGATTGGTCTCGAGTTAATGCAACCCGTTTTTGAGATTTGCCAATTCAATGGTTCCAGGACATGCTTAGCTACTGTCCCTATCAGCTCATTGGAATCATCAATGTGGGAGAGAGCCATGCCTGGATTGTTGTATACCTCTGTAAAGCGCTCCGTTATGCATCTGTATTGCTGTACCACCTCTGTAAAGTGCTCCGTTATGCATCTGTATTGCTGTACCACCTCTGTAAAGTGTTCCGTTATGCATCTGTATTGCTGTATACCTCTGTAAAGCGCTCCGTTATGCATCTGTATTGCTGTACCACCTCTGTAAAGTCTCCGTTATGCATCTGTATTGCTGTATACCTCTGTAAAGTCTCCGTTATGCATCTGTATTGCTGTACCACCTCTGTAAAGCGCTCCGTTATGCATCTGTATTGCTGTACCACCTCTGTAAAGTCTCCGTTATGCATCTGTATTGCTGTATACCTCTGTAAAGTGCTCCGTTATGCATCTGTATTGCTGTACCACCTCTGTAAAGTCTCCATTATATATCTGTATTGCTGTAAACCTCTGTAAAGCGCTCCGTTAAGCATCTGTATTGCTGTACCACCTCTGTAAAGTCTCCGTTATGCATCTGTATTGCTGTATACCTCTGTAAAGTCTCCGTTATGCATCTGTATTGCTGTACCACCTCTGTAAAGTCTCCGTTATGCATCTGTATTGCTGTATACCTCTGTAAAGTGCTCTGCTGCTTCTCGAATCCAGGTCCGCACTCAATAAATACCCTGATAATAATAAAAACCAAAGGCTGAACACTGGAGTCTTACCTCGGGATATCTCCCTGGGTAGACAAACAGAGAATCTCGCGCTCTGAAACACTTGTGTGTGAGCGCGATATAAATAAAATATCATTTCATATCATTTCATTAAAAACAAAGCCTCCCTGCCATGTTACCCTGTCATTACGATGTCTATGATTCTCTTGTTATGATTGGCCGAGCGCAGGAAGGATTGGGAACTTCTATACGTCAGAAAATGGCGGCTGGGGCAGAAGTGGCTCAGACGTTGCTCAGTACGTGGACTGAATGCCAGCCTGTACTTGTTGCTGCACCCTCCAGTGAGCTAATTGCAAACCGACATGCATGGGTCTGCCACCTGTGGCTCTCCAGATGTTTTGAACTGTGAGTCCCATGAACCTTCACCATTGACTATGCTGGTTAGGGCTGATTGGAATTGTAGTTGAACGCATTTGTAGAGCCAATGTTTGCGGTCCTCCTAGCAGGTCTATTTGTTTGTTTGTTTGTTTGTTTATTTGATATGGCGCAGCCGAGACCCATAGGTAGTTGGGAGCAAGCATTACAAGGTTACTTATCAGCTTAGTTGCAGAGCAGTTATATACATACATAGTTACATACAGGCATAGATATGTATACAATGTTACAGTGAGTGAATATAGTGAGTGAATATATTTACAGAGACAAGTTTGCAAAGTACCAGCTGGTCGTACGTGAGGGTGGTACAGTGGTATATATACAATTGGAGTAGTGCTCAGGAAAGTGAGCTGTCTGGGTGTGGGGGAGATTCAGCAGCAGCTCAAATTAGGCATCATTGGTCCATAACCAAGGGAGAGCTTTTCGCCTAAATGAGGAGTAGGGTTGGTCAGTTCTAAGCTCTAATGGGAGTTTGTTCCATGATTGGGCAGCAGTGACTGGGAAGCTGGACCCGCCAGCTTTGTTCAGTTTGTATCTTCTAGGAACCTCTAGGGCAGATGTCTTCAAACTGTGGGGCGCGCCCCCCCAGGGGGGCGCGGCCGCATCCCAGGGGGGGCGCCAGAGCCCAGCATGAAATGTAAAAAAAAAAAAACATGTTTTTTTTCTTTTTTGGTTGGAGGAAATGGGAAGGGGCAGCTCACATAGTCAGTTCTCAGGCACCAATGAAAAAATGGCCAGCAGTTGAAAATGGATATTCAGTCCTTTAGTCACGGACTGTTTGAATAGTACCGAAGGGGTGGTTTTTTGTTCAAATGTAAACAAATTGTGATATTTAAAGTATATTTATTCAGCAACAATGGTCAATACTACTAGCTGCATAGTGAAGTAACTCCTCAAACTGGCCCACATTGGCCTACACTAGCGTTTTGCATTTTTGGTAGGGTCATCGCACTATTATCCCATAGGCCAGTCCAAGCCTGCTGGCTCATCCATAATGGTTGAGGGTGCGTCCGCCCACTGGCCACCTCACCCATTATGGAGGAGCCGAGGAGCCAGCCCAGTGAAACACTGAGCACTCCCTCGGCTGCCTTTTCCAGCTGAGGGAGTGCTCCTGGGCCAGCTGAACTGTCAAAGGGAAACACTGTTTGCCTTTGACAGTTCATTTCCCCAGCCGCACATGACCCCTGAGCCATGCAACTCTGGCGATGTTTTGCTTCACCAGCCTTGCATAGCTCATTGGAAATGCTGGCTGGGGCACTGCATGTATGTATGTTCGAGGGGGTGCTCCTGCGCCTCCTCGCACATACGAGCAGAGCAACCTGGAGCAGGGCATTTTAGCAACCACGCGCAGGCCCCTGCAGAAGGTATGTTTGTGGCAATTTAATTTACATTTAAATGTGTATGGTTGTGTTATGGAACTGTGGTGGGAGCAGGATGAGCGGCAGCACTGGGATAGTGGTGGGAGTAGGATGGGGAGAGCCCAGGGTCTGTACTGGAAGTAGGATGCGGTGACGGCACGCATAAGTTCATAGCGATTTCTACATACTGTTCATCTGGTACTTTTGGGGGGGCCCGGCCTGCCCAAACTTTGCCTGGGGGGGCCCAGGCCAAAAATGTTTGAAGACCACTGCTCTAGGGTGAAGGTGTTAGCCGATCTCATGGGCTGGTTTGAGGTTTTCCTGTTTATTCTCTCTGTGAGGTACGGAGGCGCTATGTTATTTAAGCATTTGGAGGTAAGGGATATTGTTTTGAGGAGGACCCTGTCTTTTATTTTGAGCCAGTGAGCGTTTCTTCTGAAGGCAGAGATATGATCTCTATTGGGAATATTTAGAGTTGCTCTCAGGGCGCTGTTTTGGAGTATTTGCAATTTGTTCAAGATGTACTTGATAGAACCCGCATAAAGTGTGTCGCAATAGTCCAGTCTACAGTATGAGTGCGTTGGCTAGGGTGATGCGGCTAGTTTCAGAAAGGAATGGTTTGCAAGCTCGGATCAGTTTGCAGGTATAAACTGAGGAAGATGCTAGTGAGTTCACTTGCTTCTTGAGGGTAAGCGCTGAGTCAAGATAAAAGCCAAGGGTTTTATCAGCAGGTACCATGTTAATGTCGTTGTTGTGGATATTGAAGGTGGCATAGTTGGGGTCAAGTTTTATAATGGCCGTCTCAGAGCCTAGGATTAAGAGCTCAGTTTTGTCGTCATTCAGGCAGAGGCCATGGGATGCCATCCATGCCTGAATGAGGAGGTATATCTTATTTACTAAGGCCGAGTCCTCCAGGAAGTTGCCCAAAAGGGGAATGAGGATCTGGGTGTCATCTGCATAGTTGGTGTAGGTGACACCCAGTCTATCCAACTTGTCGAACAAGGGCTTAGTAAAGATGTTGTACATAGTGGGGGAGACGCAAGATCTCTGAGGTACACCGCAGGAGACTAGAATGGGATCTGTGGCTGCGAGAGGGGAGAAGACTCTCATGGTGCGGTTCGCTAAGAAGGATTGAACCCAAGTTATGGCATCACTTGAGAAATGGGCGGTTGACCTGAGGTGGTTACATAAGACTGAGTGGTTCACTAGGTCAAAAGCCGCCGATAGGTCAAGGAGGAGTAGCATAGTTGAGTTCCCTTTGTCGTTTAGCGCGTCAATTTGAGTCTTAAGGTCAATCAAGGCTGTTTCTGTGCCGTGGAGGGGGCGGAATCCAGACTGACGTGATCCTAGTAGGTTATTGGCTTCTAGGTAGTCCTGTATTTGCAAGTATGGTACTCTGTCGAGGATTTTAAGTAAAAAGGGGACTGTAGTAATATGTCTGTAATTAATCGGGATGGATGGGTCTAGAGTTTGTTTTTTGAGCAATGGGAGCACCCAGGAGTGTTTAAGGTTGTTCGGCACTAGGTTTGTCGTGAACGAGGCATTAATGAGCTTAGAGATTAAGGGGGCTAAATCTCTAGCTGCATCCTTTATAATTTGGGGTGGGCAGCTATCGCCTTTGCAATTGGAGGGTTTGAGCGAGAGTATGATTTTTTCTGTTTCAATAATAGAGACTTTCCTGAAGCGGAAAGGTAGGGTGGTGCAGTCCTGAGTGAGAGGAGATGGTTGCTGTTGGGGTATTGTCTCTGCTGGTAGGAGCAGTGAGTCTTTCTTTTTAGCAATTTTGATTTGGAGGGATGTCATTTTATTCGATAAGGCATTTTGAATGTAGGTAGACCATAGCTGGTCTTTGGGGGTGTTATCCACCTGTGGTATGGGAGATTTCATTTAGCAAAGGATAGCGAAAAGTTCCTTGGTGTTTGATTGAGCCTTGAATATTCTATTGTTGAATGCATTCTTTTTTGTGCTAATTATTTCCTTTTTGTACAGTTTAGAAAGGTTTGTTAGTCTGAGCTTATTTTCCTCAGTGGGTGAGTGGTTCCACGTGGATTGTAGCTTTCGTTTTTGCGCCCTTCATTCCTTCAATTGGGGCGTGAACCATGCATTGAGGTGGGCTTTCTGTTTACTTTTGGGAATTTTGACCGGTGCGATAATGTCTAATGCCCTAGTCATGGTGCAGTTGAAGGTTTCGACTAGTTAGGTGGGATCTGTACTGTTGGGTGAGTTATTGAGGTCAGGGAGAAGA
Organism: Ambystoma mexicanum; assembly: GCF_040938575.1. Taxonomy (NCBI): domain Eukaryota; kingdom Metazoa; phylum Chordata; class Amphibia; order Caudata; family Ambystomatidae; genus Ambystoma; species Ambystoma mexicanum. Next base: position 104,399,394 of record NC_090938.1, on the reverse strand, counting down.
TATGGTAATAGCTTTTCAGCTTTAATGTGCTTTTTTGCTCCTAGTAGGGAGAGAAGGTGCCATGACTATAGTATTAGGGCGGGTAAGGTCCAGGGAGGCAGAGAAGGTGATTAAAAGATGGTCAGTCCAAGATTGCGGTGTGGTGCTTTTAATGGTAATGTTGCAGTTTAAGTCGGCAACCCAATCTAAGGTCCTTCCTTTAGTGTGTGTTGGAGTGATATGATATGATATGATATGGCATTTGTAACACGCCTATACACTTGTTTCAAGGCGCGACGAGGCAGGGAGGGGGGGAACAAAGGGAAGACAGACAACGATCCTTCTAGGCCAGGTCTCAATCAGATCGCGCAAGTGCAAGGGTAGGGGAGAAGGGAAAAGTGCAAGGGGAAAGGGAGAGGGGAAAGTGCAGTACAGGGGTAGAAGAATAACAAGATAAATAATAAGGGCCAGCTGGTGGCAAGTGCAAGGTAAGTGCAGACAAGTGCTGGGAAGTGGGGCTGTAGGGATGCAGAGACAGTCCCGCAGTGCAGGGGTTGCCAGGGAGGCAGTGTAAGGGGAGAGTGGCTGGGCCAAGGACCGAGATCGGTGAGAGTGGCCCTGTTGCAGAATCAGTGCAGTTTCAGTAGGAATTTAGCAGGGGAGAGGGGGAGAGAAAGCAGAAGCAAAGAGGAGGGTTTTGAGGTGCTTCCGAAACCGGAGATGGTTCTCCTCAAGATATTTAGGAAGAGAGAGTGGAAGGTATTTTGGCCCCAGGCACCAGAAGGCCTTGTGGATAATACAGAGGGTTTGGAACTTAGTCCTCGCAGCCACTGGGAGCCAGTTCAGATGTTTTAGTCCTGGAGAGATACGGTCCCTGGGCTTGAGGCCAAGGACAAGTCTCGAGTCCTGTTCTGGATGAGTTGCAGAGGGCGGAGAGTAGAGGCAGGCAGATTTAGATAGAGGCTGTTACAGTAGTCCAGCTTGGAGAGAACCAGGGCTATGGAGACAGTGAGCTTCTGGGGGAAGGAGAGGAAAGGAAGAATACCTCTGAGGAGGTGCAGCTGGTAGTGTGACTTCTTAGAGACGTCAGATATGTGAGGAGGGAAGGAGAGTGAGGAGTCAAAGATGACCCCTAGGTTTTTTGCCTTGCAGGTAGGAGCAGGAAGAGGGCCAAGAGAGGCCAGCCAGAGAGCTGCATGGAAGGAGGGAGTGGGTGTGCCGATGAGTAGAATCTCAGTCTTACTGGCATTAAGGCAGAGGTTATTGGCGGCACACCATTCGACAGTAAGAGATGAGGGAAGGAGAGGAGGAGGCCGAGAGTAGCTTGAAAATGAGCTGGGTATCATCCGCATAGCACTGAAAGTTGGGGCAGAGAGCGGTGATGCAGTGGGCAAGGAGTGCCAGGTGCTGGTTGAACAGCCAGGGAGAGAGGTTAGATCCCTGGGGGACACCACAGGTGGAGAAAAAGATGTCAGAGAGGAAGGACCCCAGTTGGACCTGGGAGGGTCGATTGGAGAGGAAAGAGGTCAGCCACTCCAGAGCCTGACCAGTGATACCCAGGTTATCACAGAGGCGGTTGAGCTGGATGGTATGGTTGACAGTATCAAAGGCAGAAGAGAGATCGAGCAAAATGAGAACACACGGGGTGTTAGAGTCAAGGTTGGAGAGCAGGTCTTCACGGATGTTCAGGAGAGCAGTTTCCATGCTTCTGGCAGCCCTGAAGCCAGACTGATGGTCATGAAGACTACCAACAGTGATGACTTTTTGTGTCAGGCCATAGTTCTTTAGAATAGCAACAACTGATATGGCATGTTTGTCATCAGTATCGTTAAATCCGAGATTAAGGTCGCCCATGAGCAATATTTGCAAGTGGTCTTTGGTATTATTCGCTAGGATGCAGTTTAAGTCATCTTCAAAGGAGCCTAGTGGCCCATGAGGTCTGTAAACCATGTGTATGGTTAGAGTCCAGTTGTTAGAGAGGTGGAGTTTGGCAGTGAGGGTCTCACAGGATTGGTTGGGTGGAGCAATGGCAAGCCTGAGAGCTAGTTTGGTTTTGTGGATAATGGCTAGTCCACTGCCTCTGGCGTTAGGTCTGTCTGCTCTGAGTATTTGGTATCCATCTGGTACAGCTATCATAAGGGCAGGTCCTGCAGCCTGATGGAGCCATGTTTCGGTTATGGTCAGTAAATCCAGATTCTCATTGGTTAGTGTGTCGGCGATCTCGGTAGCGTGGGCCACCATGGATCTGGCATTTATAAGTGACCCAGATAGCGATAGGGTGCTAGTATTTTTTGTCTTAGGTGAGGTATGGTTTTAGATGCGTTAGCTCTCTGAGTGTTTCTGGGAGTAGTATCTGGATGGTCAGAGGACAGTTTATAGGAGTTATGTTGCTGTGTGCTTTTATTGGGTAGTTCTATGGAATGGACTGTATTACATGTAGAGCTTCTTCTATTAAAGTCTGATTTAGGATCATAAAGACATGGCAGTCTTCCTCGCAATATCATATTTCTGTCCTTGGGGGGGCATGAGGTTCGAGCGGCAGTGGCCATTGTGGCGAGAAGGCCTAGTATGAGTTGGAATGTCAGGGTCCCTAAGATTGTGCTCATGATCATAGGTAAGGTACAGCAGGTAGTAGGTGGTTGCTAGGTGCACTAGTATAATTCGGGTAGGGCTGCTATAGACTTATACATCGATCAGGTGGGGGGGGCGCAAAGAGGCAAGATGCAGTAATCAAGTGGTGAACCATCTAATGCTAGGTAACACATTCAAATGTGGAGGCACAGTTAGGCTAGATGCAACAATCCAATGGTAAGCCCTATATGGCTGATTACAACATTCAAATGTGGAGGCACAGCTAGGCAAGATGCAGCAATCCAATGGGGAGGCACAGTTAGGCAAGATGCAGCAATCCAATGGGGAGGCACAGGTAGGCAAGATGCAGCAATCCAATGGGGAGGCACAGTTAGGCAAGATGCAGCAATCCAACGGGGTGCCCTATGTGGCTGATTACAGCATGCAATAGTGCAAGTGGGCTTTCAAGTGGCAATGGTTATTTAAATCTAGGGTTATAGTCAGTGATCCTGGTAACTTATATTGCTGGCCCTGCCGGTAAGCAGTAAGTAAGTTACATTTCAGGCTGATTGCATAATAGCCGGCATATCATGTGGGCAATGGTTAAGCAGTTAGTATAATTGCTGAAGCTGACAATAGATAATGCAATTACAGCACTGTAGATAGCAGGCAACATTAGGGCTACATGGCTTAGAGTAGCGGTGCAAGTTTAGGGTGCAGTGAACACTAGCTAAAGGCCATATACAGCACTAGGTAGTTACGTGGAGAAGAGCGTAGAGTCATAAGGCCATTTCTAGTTTGACGCTTGCAGGCAGGGAAGGTCTGTGGGCTCGTGGTCAAGTTCGTGGGGATGTGCTGACTGGCGGTGGTGAGGTCAGGCAGCGGGGAGCTTACCATGCAGTCCACGGGGTGGCAGTCACGATGTAGGCAGTGGTTGGCGGGCCTGAAGGTGTTTGGCATTAGCAGCGTTCCTGGGCCCTGGCGCTCTGTCGCCTCTGGGAGATGTGCCGGCTCACGCCTTCCGGCTCCCTGCCGGTCCGGAAATAGGAGGCTCGGCCAATGGGGTGCCTCGGTCACATCTCTGGTTGCCTAACAACCGGACGCTAGTGGAGCAGCCGCCATTTTAGGTGCTCGATTCTCGTGGCAGGCATCGGCCGAACAATGGCAAATTACAATAGAATAAGGTAGGCATTTGCCTTGTTGGCACATCTACTCTCTTGCATGTACCTTATCATTAGATCTGCTACACATGGCCAGGGCGGAGATGCAGGCTGTGATTCGTCGCGTCTCGGGTGAATCAGTGCAGGTCACGGTCACGGCTGGAGCGGGCTCCTGCCCCTCCTGCCTTCTGTGATTTGAGGGTGCAGACACGAGCAGGCATCTGTGTATATTGGCCCTTGGGGGATGTGCCAGCTCACGCCTTCCGGCTCCCTGCGGATCCGGAAATAGGAGGCTCCGGCATTTGGACTGGATCATTTTATCGCATAGGATTTTATTCTTCTGATGTACCCCTACATTCGTTACATAGTATTCACTTTCCGGGATTCCCTACGGGCAAGTGGGCAGAGCTACAAACAATGGGAAATAATACAGAGTATAGATGGTTGGGTAGGTTGGACTTCATTTCACTCATGAGCCGGTCCAGTTGCCATCTGATCGATCATGTTCGCAGCATACTGTGCAGGGAAGTTGCTTAAGTTAAACATTACTTTAAACAAAAAGGGGGTGCAGAAGTCTTGTGTGTAGGTGAGAGAGTCTAAACACTGTTTTTATTAAGAGGGCAGTGCCATGGAGGTCTCCCTATGCCATGGGTCAGCCGCCTGTGGCTCTCCAGATGTTTTGAGTACGACTCTCATGGTCACTCACGATTGATTGCGATGGAAAGGGTTGATCGGAGTTGTAGTGCAAAAACATCTGGAGAGCCAATGGTTGCAGACGCCTACCCTATGTTGACGATCAACCAGAATTTGCATGAAACCGAGGAAGATGATTAACTACCACAGGCCTCAAATTCTAAAATAAAAACGCGGGGGTCTCTGGCGTGCATTGGGAAGTGACGTCAGGGAATGCCAATGTGAAATATGCACATTTCATTCAAGCTTATCTTTTACGATTGCAAAAAACCCACATGACAGAAAAGCATTGGCCAAGGGACGGGTTTTCATATTACCTTGCTTCTTAAGTATAAAATGCACGCACCTTTGAAATGTGAAAAACAGTAACAAAACATATCCGAAAAATGTCAATACGAGTCATTTTGCAGCTTTACTTCCAATAATTGCCCTGGTCTTGCGGTAAATTGTCTTGTTTCAGAGGTTTAAGGCCATTTCCCATCCTGGGTTCAAAACTAAGCGCAGCCTGTTGTGTTTTTAAAACAAAAGTCTTACAGACACAGGGGGGGATATCGTCTGCCCTCTCAGACATGTGGGCGGACTCCATCCACCCGCGTGGTCCCTTGACTTGAGCCCCTAACTACCACCACACCCAAGAGTAGAGATGCAACAAAAGTTGTATGCAATATTGATAATTAACACTCTGGACAAAAAGAGTTCCAATGGCTAAAAGTCATTCCCTTGCGAGTATATTTACTAGCTCGGACACTCTCATTATCCTCCACCGGTGGCCACTCGTCTCTTCTCAAACAAATATAAAGATGTTATGTTTAGAAAAATACAAACATGTTTTATGTATTACTATACAAGATTTTTTCAAATTTCTTCTTGATAAACATCACAATACAATGACATACCATTATAGAAACTCAATAGGGTGGTATACACCTCAGGGCCGACATCACACATACCAATGTTTATAATTCATGTATATATTCAACTCAATACTACTCACTTCCAAACACTGCCCCTCTCAATTCATTTATGCTCATACTTACTCAAACACCCAACATGTTTCATTCCTCTTTTTCTTTTTAACATAACATATTATGGAAATTCTTCAGGGCGAGTGGGCTCTGTGTAAACACCACACTATCCTACCCGAGTTTCCTATGTCTTATGTCATACACCATTTGTACACTTCTGTTTCTACATCCACTTTTTCTAGCGCATGTGTCCCGCTTTCCGATACTACTTAGTGCCACCAGTGTTGGTTCACCTCTGAGAGTAACCCAACTGAGTACTCTTTCACTGTGCCTTGGATTGCACTTGAATAAATGATTCGAATTAGATTCTTAAAGATGTCTTCTAAATAGACTTGTAGCGGATATTACGCAGGTCACTCCGCACCTAACATCACTGCTCCTTATTCTTGCGGTCCAGTCTGTTCCACTTGTCAACCCATTATGCTGGATTTCTGCAGCCATTTCGGTGTTACACTCCTCTGGAAGTCTAATGGCGTCCACCGCATTCTCGTGCTGATACGCTTCACTGTGTGCTTACTGGTTCAAATCGCCATGTACGTCCTTCCGGGTCCGGTTTAGACCGGTCAACAAAAGATGTAACAAAAGTTGTATGCAATATTGGAAATTAAACCACAGACAGAAGCAATATCATATGGGCGTAAAATGAACTAGATTATGTGCACTAAGCACAAAGAAACAGTCCATTTTAGCTTATTAGCAACTGAAGGCAACTTCTGCTTTTGATCAGGAGGTTCTAATAAAATGAATGAGCATCCTACAGGGCACTACCGCAACATCGAAAATCTACCCTCTCAGCAGAGGTCCACGCCTCAAGGCCTCTAACTAGGGCCGTGGGCCATTATCTTATGATGTTTGCCTCTGGAATGATAATTAATGCTTTGTTGGTCTGTGTGTTCTGTTAAATTTCAGTGACAAGAACTTTGACCAGTGCTGCTCTGCATACGTCCAAAAATAGGTACATATGTTTGTATATCAATTGTTGCAACCTAAACCTTGCACTGGTGTGCATGGAAAAGGGGGGAGTGAATGATTATTATTATTGGGGTATCTAAAGGGCGTGGACCCAGTTTCGGGGAGCAAAGGAGCATTTACAATCATAGGGGGAAGAACATAGTGAGGGAAGCAGAGGAAAAAAGATTGGGGAGCTAACAACACAGGGTGGGCAATTGGCAGCCTGGGGGAAGACAGTGGGGAGCAGATCACTGAGTCTCAGCTAGGGTGGGGAGTGCACGTTGCGTGTACCTAGATGTTAATGAGGAGCCATTCCATGAAGAGGAAGGTCTGGAGCCCTTTCCTGAACTGTAGAAGTGTTGGGGCAAGTCTGATGTTGATGTGGAAGAGGTTCCAGAGTCTTGGAGCGTAGAAAAGAGAAGGCCTGTCTTCTGGTTCTTTCTTTGCGGCACTGTCATATTGCAAGGCTACACATTGTCATACTACTGGTGGATCGCAGGTCTCCGGAGATGCTGAGTACCTCTGCGAGGTAGCTTGGGGTATTCAAGAATGACAGCCTTGTAGATGATGTAACAGGTATTGAAGATGATACAGGCTTACAGTGGGAGCCAGTGCAGTTTGATGGAATGTATTTATGTATTTATTTAAAATTTTTGGAGGCTGCGCCACATGCCCGGTGGCCTCAGAGTGCGCACAAGAGACACAGACGAGACGAACAGGCAATTCAAGCAGAAGCAGAGATCAGAGGCAGGAGCCAGAAGACAAAGGAATGGGGCAGATTAGTCTGGCGATAGGTTGAAAAGATACCATGTATTACTATATATACATAGCAGTCCTGAGGATGCTTACACATCAGTCAGTGCAACAACCATGATGTGTTTGCACCCGCTCTCCAAGATCATAAATAAAAGGAAGTGGCTCTCGATGGTGTCAAATTAGGTTGCTTCTCTGAGGTCCAGGGGGTGTGTTACAAGGTAACTTATTGATGCTGGGGTACAGGAGTGAGGAAACTCTTGGGGTCAGGTACTGCTGCTCGCTCTACATTGCCGACCCTGGAGATGGTATACGGGGAGATCGCAGAGGACCGCCACTCCATCCCTAGCCTTGAGAATAAGATATCCCACTATTTTTCAAAATCCCTGCCGGTGGTTAAGAGTCAAGGGGCCCCATTACAGGTCGGGCGGTCTGGAAATAACAGTGGCGCTAAACCCGCCGCCACTGTTAATACCGGACTGCCCGATCCCGACTCCTGCAGGCGGGAGGTGATGTTCCCGCCAGGTCTGACCTGGCGGGTTTAACACCGCCCGCTTGCAGGCGGACGTGGAAACACCGGCACCATCACGAGATGGTGCCGGTGTTTCCACTTCCCCATTCCCATTGAGTCCTATGGGAGTCCTGTAAGGATATTTGGCGTGTTACAGCACAGAGTACAGCACTACTACACAGGTAGCAAACAGCACAGAGTACAGCACTACTGCACAGGTAGCAATTTTTTTCGCAGCACCACCACAAGGTTATGGTGCATTGCTATATGGGTTACCAGATTAACAAGGAAAGACAGGCTATTCAGTCAAAAACGATTTTAACATATAAGATGCAAATCTATTTTTACAGTTAAAAGCACACATGCTCATTTAAAAATGCACACTATTTTTCACCTGAAATGCCTATGGTGCGAGAGACACATTTGAAAATTAACAGCTAACCTATTAACCATTAACCTGACTAATAAAACCTTATTTAACATAACCCACTAATAAAATGTGTTCTCCACTGCAGAATTAGGCATACTCTGAAAGCCATTTAAATGTGTGTGCAGATTTTTTTTCTTCTCTTCTCTGCCTGCTTCTCCGTGTTTTTGTGCACAGTAACTGCAGGAAGAAGGAAGTCAGATTTGCAACAATTGCAGATGTATAAGCGAAGCTATTGTTGAGAGTAGGAGGATGAGAGATGATGGATTTCATTGGGACACGTCATACAGAGGGAGGAGATGAAAGTTTTAGTGGGCAGTATCGGGGAAAAAGACAGGCAGACATTTTTCTGCACTACTGGGGAGAAGACCTGGCTGTGGGACTCCTGACTGAATGCAGATTCCTGCGTCCTGCTACAGTCAAGATTTGGCAGAGCTGGGAGGAAGACCTTTTCCTGGTTGGAGGCATTCCTATCTGCAAAAGCTGAGAATTCCAGGCAATGACCCCGGTTTGAAAAGGAAAGGCGATCCTTTTACTGGGGTTAATCTTCAAGGGAACCACATTCCGAAAGAGAACAGCTGAAGAAAACTTTGAACAGATAAGGTAATTACATAAGCGTGGGAGCCGTGTGTGCACGAAAATATGCAGTCAGTGTAGGAAAGGGGATTCCTGTGCGTGTCTTAATCAAATACCAATGTTGCAATTTGAGTTCTGTTCTCCGCCACTCTCTTTGCAGTGTGTCATAGACAATGCTTTTACTGTACCATTTTATTTATTTCTGTAAAGAATGAGATCGTGTTTAAATGCAACTTTTATAATACAGAAAAATATTTGAAAACAGACGGTTGGTGTATTTACTATTTACCATTACAATGCCGATGATGTGGGGAGATTTTTAAACAGTGCAATGGTCATTTTAAGACAGATGTGTGCATGTCAGAATCAGTATGAATAATTGTGAGTGACTGTAGCATAGCTTGTTGGAGGTACATGAGCCAACGGGAAGAGAGACTCTCTGAACATAGCTCCCTACCGTATATAAGGTAGTGGAAATTATCACAAGACTACCATATATAGCTCTCTGTCGTAAATAAGTCAGTGAGTTCGCCCATGGTGGCACACCAACACTATCACTGAAAAATGTGGTATTCCTAAAATGTAGGTCTGAGGTCTCTCTAGTGATCACACGAAAAATCTAAGCAAAGATAAGGGATTCTGGACATTGGGGCCACAAATAAAACAAGGGAATTATGCTCACCAAAATACCACCAACCACGTATACCAAATATGCAGGTCTGGGTGCTGAAATAATGCATGTCCATTGTATTATTGTTGCACATGGCCAAATCTGAATACAAAGAGTGATTATTGCTAAGTTATTTTTCGGCGGTAATAAAATACCGTCAGGCCCCAAATCTCCACAAAATACCCTACATATTTATGGTGCGTTGCAGGCCGGGAAAGTGATCATAGAGTACCTACTGGGCGTGGCAAGCGTGTCTCACACTGCCATTTGCACATTAAAGGGAACCCATTTTATAATAGCAGTGTGCCACTAAAAACGAATTTCAGAATGTCACAAAGGGAAACCACATTCTCAGATCTAGTGCAATATTTAGAGGCAAAGTTATTTGCACATGGGAATTGGTCTTCGAATAGCACGTTAGAATGGAGTAACCGCATTCAGGGTGAGGTGCAGAAAGAAAAACTAGACAATATTTTTGCAGAAGGCAGCATAATTCAGGTCTGCCTTACAAGATTATTGAATGCAGCCGATAAAAGTGCAGAGAAAGACTGTTTAATACGGCTATGCGGCAAAATATGGTTTATTTTAAACAAGTCCCTGCGAATGCAAGAGAATGATACTCAGCTAATTAACAGGTTAAAGACTGAATTAGAGGGGGCAAGTAAAAATCATGAAATGTTGAGAGCAGAATTGGATGTATGCCAAAAAGACATGCAATTAAAATGCAGAGACTTTGATACTCAGTTATCCAAAAGCAAGAAACAATTTGAAGATAGTGAGCAAGAATTGGCACACTTAAAAGCCTTAGTGGATCACATTAGGCAGGATAAAGATGAGGTTGTTTTAGAAATGCAGATTTTACAAAAAGAACATTGCGAAAAAGAAGGTGATCTCCAGAGTGCAGAACAAGAAATGATTAAAATGATTCAAGAAAGAGACAAGAGAAATAAAGAGTTCAATGAATGCCAAATGCAAATGTGCGATATGCAGGAGGTGATTAATAAAATGAGTGATGAAAATAATTATTTGCAAAATGAAGCAACCAGACTCCTTAAAAAGTGTAAGGACTTAGAACAGCAAATGTGCATTCCCAGGTCCCAGGAGAGGCGGCAGGGTACCACATTCAATGGAGTGGAGGTGAATTCTAGCTCTGCCCAAAGAGCTAGTGCCCCAGTGACTGGGCCGGTGACTGAACTTGGTTGCAGCGCCCTTGGGGGATTTGATACTCCCATTGGGGGCAGCCACCAATCTCATACACCTGAAAACAGGATTGAATCACAAAATAGTGCAATTCCATGCATTGCAACAAGTAGCCCCATAAAAATAATGAAATCCATTAAAGCCCTGATCAAACCATTTAAGAAGGGAGGTGAATGCTGCATTGAGGATCACTTAGAAGCAGTACATGACATTTTTAAAGCACTCCAGATACCTAGGGAACAGTACAGACAATATTTTCATTTAACTTTAGATACCCCGACGGCCAGCATCATAAGGGGATTAAATGAACAGCAGAATATGACATGGCTGGAGTTTGAAAAAGAAATTAGGCGTCATTTTTCTCCTTTTCAGTCATTGCAGGAGGCAAAGAAAGTCACGTACACAATTACTGCTGGACCTAATACATCCCCCTCGCCAATTTTTACAAGACTTAAAAAGAGCATTCTCTCGCTTTGATGTATCTTTTGACTCAAATTCCAATGAGTTTAAAACCGCATACTTCTATGGGCTACAGAAAGACATCATATCCCAATTGGTCCGTGAATTTGACCGTGACAAGTCCCTTGAATGGATTGTACATCAAAGCACAAAGCTATATGAGGTACTCTATTGTCAGGGTAGAGAAAGTGATAAAATGAAAGATACCAGGCCTAAATCTAAAGAACCCTCAGCCACAGTAATGGAAATCAGGTCAGCCAAAATGTCCATTGAGTCTGCTCAAAGCCAAGGTAAAAATAATGTGACACCTGAACAAAGGGGTAATCAACAAAGATCGCCATTTCCTGTACCAATGTTCCAAACACATGATCCTAGTAATAGAGAGAGCTACATCAGCCCTAGATATTTAGGGGATAGACCCCGGGTAGGATATCGGCCTGATATGGCAGGTATGAACAATAACCAGAGACAAAATCAAGATCAAAGAAATGATGGTCCCTACCAGTCATTGGGGACACAGAGTAGGTTTGATCCCAACACCATGATATATGGTAATCAGGATAGGCCCCGATATGTGGATCGATTTACTGATAATGGAAATCAACATAGGGGCCAGTACCCACAATCTGAGAGACAGGACATGAGGCAAAACGTGAACTACAGTCCACGCCAGTACAATGATTCCCCACCAGGGGACTATAATCAAAGGATGGGTGCAACCCGCTCCCCTCCACAAATGAATCAAGAGTTCAGAAACCATCCCAACCGACATCAATCACCTGAGAGGTATCAGAATAGATCCAATCAGGGGGAAAACAACCAATATCGACCTAGGCCACAGAAAGAGGATCCTAGAGAGATGGAAAGGTTCCAGTGCCTTGAGGCCCAAGTGAAAATGTTAGCTGAGCAAATAGGAAAGCTCTATACAGCGCAAAAACAACTTTCCAAAGAGGGGGCTGATGGCCATAGCAATGACCGGGGGGCTTCCGAAAAGTGACTAAGTACTCATGATAATCGCAGTGCCAAAATGACAGATTGCTCTGATATAATTTTGCATAACAACTCTGAGATGCCTAATGGATTAAAAATGAAAGTACCAGTAAATGAAATTGTGATAGAAAGTGCAAATACTTCTAAAAAAGAGGTACGGTTTAACTTAGAGCTAAATAAAACAGTAAAGATTTGCACAAATGAAAAAGAAACATTAGGAATTCCAAAAGAACAAAGAAACAGATTTAAGAAAAATGACTCATGCATGGGGAATACCAGTGAACAGGGGGTAAGTGGGGATGCCATAGCTCCTTCCCTGGGCAAGCAAAACAATGACCAAACACAGACAGAAAAAGGAAATACTCACAAGGAGGGTACAAGTCAATCACCTGAAGAATTCTTTGAGCCACATATTTTTGAAGAGGCTGAAAGGGCTGGTATTACACTAAATGATCACAAATGCACAGAATTAAAAAATGACAAATTGCTGAATGATGTTGTTACACATGTTCAGTTGGAAGGTTGTAATGTGGTCTATGATGTTACCCAGATGGATGGGCGAACAGTGGCCACACTCCAAAAAACCTCTGAACATGGAGAAATGAATAAAATATCTCGCACAGAAATGGGTACAATCAGGAGGCAGTGACAAAGAAGTTAAAAAGTTGATTGTTATGAAGGCACATAAACACTGTAGTATATGTAAAATATAATATAAAATAAATATAAATAAATAAATAAATGCACATATAATGGAAGTTCATGGTTGGTGTGCAGAGAGAAAGTGTGTTAAATATTGAATATCTGCTTGTTTTCTTTTAACTTGTGTTTAATTTCAGAAAAAAAAAAATGAAATATTTTTACCAAGCATGTTTTATTTTTGGCAAAAGGATGAAGTTAGTATTATGCTATGTACTTAATTTGTTTATTTTCTATTTTGATTTAGACAATTAACATTATTTGGTCAGAGGTTCCGAGATCAGAGCCCACGGGAGAGACGATGGAGTCCTGGAGTCCCCTGGATGAAGACCAAAAGATGCCTGCCTCCAGGTGGAGGTGAAGACAAAATAACCGGAATGCCACAAGAGATGACTACTGTGGATTCAAGATTGCCAAGATGAAAGAATACTCGAATGAACCGAATAACATCGCTGGTCAGGACATACCAAAAGAGACAAAACAGAAGTTCCGGCATATGAAGTTCCACGTATTTATTATTTTAATTATTTATTTTAATTTGTTATATTAATTATTTGTTTTAGTTAGTTGTTTTATTTCGTTGTTTTTAATTGACTTGGAAAATTTAAACTTAAGGTAATGCCACTTCCACTGAGAAGGCAAATGTGGAACATTTTATGAACTGATGAACTCAGATGAAATGTTGATTGCAAAATTTTCATTGATGCACATGAATATTCATTTTGTTGGATTGCTATATTGTAAAAAAAAAAAAAAAAAGAACAAGTTGTTTTTAGGAATTGGCTTGGATTATAGCCAAGTTCTAAAAACAAAAGGAGGGTATATGTAAGGATATTTGGCGTGTTATAGCACAGAGTACAGCACTACTACACAGGTAGCAAACGGCACAGAGTACAGCACTACTGCACAGGTAGCAATTTTTTTCGCAGCACCACCCCAAGGTTATGGTGCATTGCTATATGGGTTACCAGATTAACAAGGAAAGACAGGCTATTCAGTCAAAAACGATTTCAACATATAAGATGCAAATCTATTTTTACAGTTAAAAGCACACATGTTCATTTAAAAATGCACACTATTTTTCACCTGAAATGCCTATGGTGCGAGAGACACATTTGAAAATTAACAGCTAACCTATTAACCATTAACCTGACTAATAAAACCTTATTTAACATAACCCACTAATAAAATGTGTTCTCCACTGCAGAATTAGGCATACTCTGAAAGCCATTTAAATGTGTGTGCAGATTTTTTTTCTTCTCTTCTCTGCCTGCTTCTCCGTGTTTTTGTGCACAGTAACTGCAGGAAGAAGGAAGTCAGATTTGCAACAATTGCAGATGTATAAGCGAAGCTATTGTTGAGAGTAGGAGGATGAGAGATGATGGATTTCATTGGGACACGTCATACAGAGGGAGGAGATGAAAGTTTTAGTGGGCAGTATCGGGGAAAAAGACAGGCAGACATTTTTCTGCACTACTGGGGAGAAGACCTGGCTGTGGGACTCCTGACTGAATGCAGATTCCTGCGTCCTGCTACAGTCAAGATTTGGCAGAGCTGGGAGGAAGACCTTTTCCTGGTTGGAGGCATTCCTATCTGCAAAAGCTGAGAATTCCAGGCAATGACCCCGGTTTGAAAAGGAAAGGCGATCCTTTTACTGGGGTTAATCTTCAAGGGAACCACATTCCGAAAGAGAACAGCTGAAGAAAACTTTGAACAGATAAGGTAATTACATAAGCGTGGGAGCCGTGTGTGCACGAAAATATGCAGTCAGTGTAGGAAAGGGGATTCCTGTGCGTGTCTTAATCAAATACCAATGTTGCAATTTGAGTTCTGTTCTCCGCCACTCTCTTTGCAGTGTGTCATAGACAATGCTTTTACTGTACCATTTTATTTATTTCTGTAAAGAATGAGATCGTGTTTAAATGCAACTTTTATAATACAGAAAAATATTTGAAAACAGACGGGTGGTGTATTTACTATTTACCATTACAATGCCGATGATGTGGGGAGATTTTTAAACAGTGCAATGGTCATTTTAAGACAGATGTGTGCATGTCAGAATCAGTATGAATAATTGTGAGTGACTGTAGCATAGCTTGTTGGAGGTACATGAGCCAACGGGAAGAGAGACTCTCTGAACATAGCTCCCTACCGTATGTAAGGTAGTGGAAATTACCACAAGACTACCATATATAGCTCTCTGTCGTAAATAAGTCAGTGAGTTCGCCCATGGTGGCACACCAACACTATCACTGAAAAATGTGGTATTCCTAAAATGTAGGTCTGAGGTCTCTCTAGTGATCACACGAAAAATCTAAGCAAAGATAAGGGATTCTGGACATTGGGGCCACAAATAAAACAAGGGAATTATGCTCACCAAAATACCACCAACCACGTATACCAAATATGCAGGTCTGGGTGCTGAAATAATGCATGTCCATTGTATTATTGTTGCACATGGCCAAATCTGAATACAAAGAGTGATTATTGCTAAGTTATTTTTCGGCGGTAATAAAATACCGTCAGGCCCCAAATCTCCACAAAATACCCTACAGTCCTATGGGATTCAATGGGAATGGGGATTTACTGAATTCTGCCTCTGGAATTCCCGGGACACCAGGGTCGTAATGGCCTGGTATTTCCGGGAGTCACGGAGGCGGAATGGTAATACGAGTCCAGCGGTAACCAGGTGGTTTTACTGCCTCGGTTACCGCCGGACTCGTAATGAGGCCCAAGGTCTCAAACTGCCCTGGCCACACTATTATGATCTCACACCTATGAGTAGTGTTCTGAACGGAGGAGCATGAAGAGTACAGACGATTCGGTTCATGGGGCCCCTCTACGGTACTCAGTGACTCGTGCATTGCAGACATTCTGTGTATGAGGGCCGACAGTTTCTGTAGGCATGCATGCTGCAATATTTCAATATGCAAACTCTGCTCAGGAGCAAACCTGCCTTAGATCGCAAGACTTTACGCTCATGCTAGAGAGTCCAAAACACCATACCGCAACAGGAGTAGAACCCTCGCAAGCCACAGCAGGAACGCACCCATCAAGTTCCAAGATGGCGACTGCTGATTATGTAACTTTGCTGCACAGAACCGCAGGGTGGTCTGCTGCACCCCTAACGCCACTGAAGAGACTCTTAGTCCAAGGGATTCACGTCCATTCACAGACCCTTCTTTCAACTCATTTGCGAGTGTCACACATCCCACAATTCCAGTGCCAATTACCCAACATGATATCATATAAAAAGGGGATAGACAGAGCTATGATTTAGCAGTTAGGCAACAGATTGTGATTTCGGGTGATGGCGTGCAGAGCCTTACGTGAGGAGTGTGAAGAAAGAAGAGGAGGAGAGGGGTACAGAATAACGAGGAAGGAGAGGAGGAGGTGGAAAAAGAGAAAAAGAGGCAAGGAGGAGTGGAGGATAAGAGAAACCATCATAGGTGGGAGCAGAGGATAAGATAAACCATCATAGGTGGGAGTGGAGGATAAGAGAAACCATCATAGGTGGGAGTGGAGGATAAGAGAAATCATCATTGGTGGGAGTGGAGGGTAAGAGAAACCATCACAGGTGGGAGCAGAGGATAAGAGAAACCATCATAGGTGGGAGCAGAGGATAAGAGAAACCATCATAGGTGGGAGCAGAGGATAAGAGAAACCATCATAGGTGGGAGCAGAGGATAAGAGAAACCATCATAGGTGGGAGCAGAGGATAAGAGAAACCATCATAGGTGGGAGCAGAGGATAAGAGAAACCATCATAGGTGGGAGCAGAGGATAAGAGAAACCATCATAGGTGGGAGCGGAGGAAAAGAGAAACCATCATGTGTTGGAGAGGAGGATACGAGAAACCATTGTAGGTGGGAGAGGAGAATACGAGAAACCATCATAGGTGGGAGCGGAGGATAAGAGAAACCATCATAGGTGAGAGAGGAGGATACGAGAAACCATCCTAGGTGAGAGCGGACTATCATAGGTGGGAGCAGAGGATAAGATAAACCATCATAGGTGGGAGCAGAGGATAAGATAAACCATCATAGGTGGGAGCAGAGGATAAGTGAAACCATCATAGGTGGGAGCAGAGGATAAGTGAAACCATCATAGGTCGGCGCAGAGGATAAGTGAAACCATCATAGGTCGGCGCAGAGGATAAGAGAAACCATCATAGGTGGGAGAGGAGGATACGAGAAACCATCATAGGTGGGAGAGGAGGATACGAGAAACCATCCTAGGTGAGAGCGGACTATCATAGGTGGGAGCAGAGGATAAGTGAAACCATCATAGGTCGGGCCAGAGGATAAGAGAAACCATCATAGGTGGGAGTGGAGGGTAAGAGAAACCATCTTAGGTGGGAGAGGAGGATAAGAATAACCTCCAGAGAGTGGAGAAAGAGGAGACTGGGAACAGAATAAAGAGGTAGAAGTAGAGGGGTGGGGAAGGAGAGGAGGAGGTGGCAAAAGAGAAAAAGAGGCAAGGGGGAGTGGAGGATAAGAGAAGGGAGCGAAAGACAGGACAAGAGAGCGTTGTAAGAGGAAGTAGAAGGATAGCTTCAAAGAACTGCAGAGGAGGACGGAATTCAAATAGGACAAGAGAAATGACACACAGGAAAGGGAGAGGATAGTACAACGCGAATGCAAAAGCTGAAGGAGAGAAGGAACAGTACAAGCCAGAGGACGAGGGGTACCCCAAAGCAGAGTGAGGGACCGATGTCCGCTACATCATCCATTTGGCCACATTATGCCAAATAGCATAACATAACATAACATAACATAACAAGAAAGTGGAAGGACCCATGGAAGAAGTCTTTGGGACAATAAAACTCCCCAAGACTGTAAGTGATGTTTTTCACTGTCAGACAATGGACTTGACCTAAGAGAAAGAGAGGAAAGACTGAGGACCAAGGTCCTTGAAAGAAAGATAGACACGTTCCAGTGTGCCTGATATCCGAACATAGATGACTGTCCATGGAGGTTGCATGGAGCCTATGTTGCAAAGTTATGGGGCCTCATTAGGTCCCTGGCGCTAAGTGTTTAACGGCGCCGTAAAAGGCTGCGGCGCCGTTAAACACTTAGCGCCTTACTACGAGATCCCTTTGCGGGACCCAACCCGCAAAGGGACCTTGGTGCTAAGTACGGTACCGCAATTTGCGTTACCGTACTTAGCGCCTTCCCCAGTCCCATTGAGCCCTAAGGGGCGAAAATGGGAATGGGGAAGGGCCATGGTTCAATGGGGAATTACCGCCCCGCGAACCTTAGAATGGGGTGGTAATTCCCCATTGAACCATGGCGGACCCGTTACAACACCGGCACCAACCATGGTGCTAATAGCGCCATGGTTTAGCGCCGGTGTTGTAATGAGGGGTCTTTGTCCATAGGTGAAACACTAAATTTGGAGATAAATCAGGGATCTTTTCTGATAACCTAGCTGGCTGAGGGCTGCAGCAGTGCTTATGGATGGTCGTGGGGTCTCTTGTGGATGTTAAAACAGACATATATAGTTGTTGCAGTGATGAAGACTGAAAGATGCTTGTGAGTGTCTTAGTTATTATCAAAAATTAATCCAGTCCCACAGACTGCTTTGTTCTCAAATGCCCAGTTCCCCTATTCCAGGTGAACTAGTGTTTCAGCCAGCCGTGCTTCTTCAAGCACGCAGTGGGTCTCCTACTCGTATACGTTCTGCATGTGTTTTCTGGCTGACAGGGAGGGAAAGATGTCCTCGGGAAGCAATAGGCTAAGAAGGCATTTTCTTGGATGAGGAGGCAAAGACGCAGAATATTTCTCTTTTTTGCTATGCTCGGCCGAAGGTAATGGCTTGTTATCCTGTGAAAACACAAAAACAAAGAGGTGATGGCTGGAAGGTTGAGAATGAATCCTAACCACTGGCATTGCTCTGGGCAACCCTCCAGACCATCGTTCTTCGCCTTCCAAGCTATTACAGAAGGGGAAAGACCATATGCAAATCAGGCTTGGCCCCACCCCAAAAGGGGCAGTCCAGCCCGAACTGCTAGATCAAATCCCTTCTGCACGAGACCACAAGCATCCCCAAACATGTTTCCACCTTTTTGGGCATCATCAGTGAGGAGTAGCTTGGGTCTCTAGGCCCAGCAGGCACGGGACCCACGTCTGGGCATACCTGTCCCACTCGGGCTGACAAAAAACAAAGAGGTGATGGCTGGAAGGTTGAGAATGAATCTTAACCACTGGCATTGCTCTGGGTAACCCTCCAGACCATCGTTCTTCGCCTGCCAAGCCATTACAGAAGGGGAAAGACCATATGCAAATCAGGCTTGGCCCCATCCCAAAAGGGGCAGTCCAGCCCGAACTGCTAGGTCACATTCCTTCTGAACGAGACCACAAGCATCCCCAAACATGTTTCGGCCTTTTTGGGCATCATCAGTGAGGAGTAGCTTGGGTCTCTAGGCCCAGCAGGCACGGGACCCACGTCTGGGCATACCCGTCCCACTCGGGCTGACAAAACAAAAACAAAGAGGTGATGGCTGGAAGGTTGAGAATGAATCTTAACCACTGGCATTGCTCTGGGCAACCCTCCAGACCATCCTTCTTCGCCTGCCAAGCCATTACAGAAGGGGAAAGACCATATGCAAATCAGGCTTGGCCCCACCCCAAAAGGGGCAGTCCAGCCCGAACTGCTAGATCACATCCCTTCTGCACGAGACCACAAGCATCCCCAAACATGTTTCGACCTTTTTGGGCCTCATCAGTGAGCAGTAGCTTGGGTCTCTAGGCACAGCAGGCACGGGACCCACGTCTGGGCATACCCGTCCAACTCGGGCTGACAAAACAAAAACAAAGAGGTGATGGCTGCAAGGTTGAGAATTAATCTTAACCACTGGCATTGCTCTGGGCAACCCTCCAGACCATCGTTCTTCGCCTGCCAAGCCATTACAGAAGAGGAAAGACCATATGCAAATCAGGCTTGGCCCCATCCCAAAAGGGGCAGTCCAGCCCGAACTGCTAGGTCACATCCCTTCTGAACGAGACCACAAGCATCCCCAAACATGTTTCGGCCTTTTTGGGCATCATCAGTGAGGAGTAGCTTGGGTCTCTAGGCCCAGCAGGCACGGGACCCACGTCTGGGCATACCCGTCCCACTCGGGCTGACAAAACAAAAACAAAGAGGTGATGGCTGGAAGGTTGAGAATGAATCTTAACCACTGGCATTGCTCTGGGCAACCCTCCAAACCATCGTTCTTCGCCTGCCAAGCTATTACAGAAGGGGAAAGTCCATATGCAAATCAGGCTTGGCCCCACCCCAAAAGGGGCAGTCCAGCCTGAACTGCTAGATCACATCCCTTCTGCACGAGACCACAAGCTGCCCCAAACATGTTTCGACCTTTTTGGGCCTCATCAGTGAGGAGTAGCTTGGGTCTCTAGGCACAGCAGGCACGGGACCCCCGTCTGGGCATACCCGTCCCACTCGGGCTGACAAAACAAAAACAAAGAGGTGATGGCTGGAAGGTTGAGAATTAATCTTAACCACTGGCATTGCTCTGGGCAACCCTCCAGACCATCGTTCTTCGCCTGCCAAGCCATTACAGAAGGGGAAAGACCATATGCAAATCAGGCTTCGCCCCATCCCAAAAGGGGCAGTCCAGCCCGAACTGCTAGATCACATCCCTTCTGCACGAGACCACAAGCATCCCTAAACATGTTTCGACCTTTTTGGGCCTCATCAGTGAGGAGTAGCTTGGGTCTCTAGGCACAGCAGGCACGGGACCCACGTCTGGGCATACCCGTCCCACTCGGGCTGACAAAACAAAAACAAAGAGGTGATGGCTGGAAGGTTGAGAATTAATCTTAACCACTGGCATTGCTCTGGGCAACCCTCCAGACCATCGTTCTTCGCCTGCCAAGCTATTACAGAAGGGGAAAGACCATATGCAAATCAGGCTTGGCCCCACCCCAAAAGGGGCAGTCCAGCCCGAACTGCTAGATCACATCCCTTCTGCACGAGACCACAAGCATCCCCAAACATGTTTCGACCTTTTTGGGCCTCATCAGTGAGGAGTAGCTTGGGTCTCTAGGCACAGCAGGCACGGGACCCACGTCTGGGCATACCCGTCCCACTCGGGCTGACAAAACAAAAACAAAGAGGTGATGGCTGGAAGGTTGAGAATTAATCTTAACCACTGGCATTGCTCTGGGCAACCCTCCAGACCATCGTTCTTCGCCTGCCAAGCCATTACAGAAGAGGAAAGACCATATGCAAATCAGGCTTGTCCCCATCCCAAAAGGGGCAGTCCAGCCCGAACTGTTAGGTCACATCCCTTCTGAATGAGACCACAAGCATCCCCAAACATGTTTCGGCCTTTTTGGGCATCATCAGTGAGAAGTAGCTTGGGTCTCTAGGCCCAGCAGGCACGGGACCCACGTCTGGGCATACCCGTCCCACTCGGCTGACAAAAAACAAAGAGGTGATGGCTGGAAGGTTGAGAATGAATCTTAACCACTGGCATTGCTCTGGGCAACCCTCCAGACCATCGTTCTTCGCCTGCCAAGCCATTACAGAAGGGGAAAGATCATATGCAAATCAGGCTTGGCCCCATCCCAAAAGGGGCAGTCCAGCCCGAACTGCTAGGTCACATCCCTTCTGAACGAGACCACAAGCATCCCCAAACATGTTTTGGCCTTTTTGGGCATCATCAGTGAGGAGTAGCTTGGGTCTCTAGGCCCAGCAGGCACGGGACCCACGTCTGGGCATACCCGTCCCACTCGGGCTGACAAAACAAAAACAAAGTGGTGATGGCTGGAAGGTTGAGAATGAATCTTAACCACTGGCATTGCTCTGGGCAACCCTCCAGACCATCGTTCTTCGCCTGCCAAGCCATTACAGAAGGGGAAAGACCATATGCAAATCAGGCTTTGCCCCATCCCAAAAGGGGCAGTCCAGCCCGAACTGCTAGGTCACATCCCTTCTGCACGAGACCACAAGCATCCCCAAACATGTTTCGGCCTTTTTGGGCCTCATCAGTGAGGAGAAGCTTGGGTCTCTAGGCCCAGCAGGCACGGGACCCACGTCTGGGCATACCCGTCCCACTCGGGCTGACAAAACAAAAACAAAGAGGTGATGGCTGGAAGGTTGAGAATGAATCTTAACCACTGGCATTGGTCTGGGCAACCCTCCAGACCATCGTTCTTCGCCTGCCAAGCCATTACAGAAGGGGAAAGACCATATGCAAATCAGGCTTGGCCCCACCCCAAAAGGGGCAGTCCAGCCCGAACTGCTAGGTCACATCCCTTCTGCACGAGACCACAAGCATCCCCAAACATGTTTTGGCCTTTTTGGGCCTCATCAGTGAGGAGTAGCTTGGGTCTCTAGGCCCAGCAGGCACGGGACCCACGTCTAGGGACCCAAGCTACTCCTCACTGATGACGCCCAGCAAGGCTGAAACATGTCTGGGGATGCTTGTGGTCTCGTCCAAAAGGGATGTGACCTAGCAGTTGGGGCTGGACTACCCCTTTGGGGGTGGGACCAAGCCTG
Source organism: Ambystoma mexicanum (assembly GCF_040938575.1). NCBI lineage: Eukaryota > Metazoa > Chordata > Amphibia > Caudata > Ambystomatidae > Ambystoma > Ambystoma mexicanum. The sequence goes on along the minus strand of NC_090938.1, from coordinate 104,377,224 downwards.
ATTTGCATATGGTCTTTCCCCTTTTGTAATGGCTTGGCAGGCGAAAAACGATGGACTGGAGGGTTGCCCAGAGCAATGCCAGAGGTCAAGATTTATTCTAAACATTCCAGCCATCAACTCTTTTGTTTTGCTATTGTCACCCCGAGTGGGAAGGGTATGCCCAGACGTGGGTCCCTTGCCTGCTGGGCCTAGGGACCCAAGCTACTCCTCACTGATGACGCCCAGCAAGGCTGAAACATGTCTGGGGATGCTTGTGGTCTCGTGCAAAAGGGATGTGACCTAGCAGTTGGGGCTGGACTACCCCTTTGGGGGTGAGACCAAGCCTGATTTGCATATGGTCGTTCCCCTTTTGTAATGGCTTGGCAGGCGAAAAACGATGGACTGGAGGGTTGCCCAGAGCAATGCCAGAGGTCAAGATTTATTCTAAACCTTCCAGCCATTAACTCTTTTGTTTTGCTATTGTCACCCCGAGTGGGAAGGGCATGCCCAGACGTGGGTCCCTTGCCTGCTGGGCCTAGGGACCCAAGCTACTCCTCACTGGTGACGCCCAGCAAGGCTGAAACATGTCTGGGGATGCTTGTGGTCTCGTGCAAAAGGGATGTGACCTAGCAGTTGGGGCTGGACTACCCCTTTGGGGGTGGGACCAAGCCTGATTTGCATATGGTCTTTCCCCTTTTGTAATGGCTTGGCAGGCGAAAAACAATGGACTGGAGGGTTGCCCAGAGCAATGCCAGAGGTCAAGATTTATTCTAAACCTTCCAGCCATCAACTCTTTTGTTTTGCTATTGTTATCCTGTGATGCAGCTGCGCACAGCTGCTGGTGATGGTGGGTAGGAAGGTGGATGGAGAGGAGGATGGAGAAGGAAATATGTGTGTCCTCATCAAAACATGGGTAGGAGAAAGGAATGAAGATGATACTGCCGTGAGAAGTGGAGTAGAACGAGTGAGACCGAGTGGAGCTTGGATAGAACCTTGGGGGACGCCTGTCTTGTTCATTGTGTTTAACAAAAGACAGGCTGTAGTTGTTTATGCCCATAGTTAATTTTGCAGCGGGGAGTCATTCTGTTCAATACTAAAGTAGTCGTTTGAAGAATGGGCGGCAAGAGGGGCAAACATGTCAGCATTGCTGGTGCAATATATGGTTTATTCATTGGATGAGAGGCTTTAGTGGTCTTAAAAGTGTGTTGCTGCGCTCAAACGATTGACAAAACTATACCTGATGTTTCTTCTACCAATTCTACCCACTGAAATAATAATGTTAGGAAAATAAAATAAAGAGCCGCTGATCCAGGCCTCCTTCGGGATTGCAGCTTAGAATTTTAGGTTGTAAGAAAATGAATGAATGTGAAGTGCAAGTAACGAACTGCAGCTTTTTTTAAACTCTGGGGCTGAGAAATAGTTTCCTTAATTAGTTTGGACCATTAAGTGGCGCTTGTGCCAGCAATAAACCAAACCTATTGCATTAGAGAACAGATAGGAGAAATGCCACACGAGGAGGGACACAGAGCTTGTAGGCATTGTTTGGCTGTTTGCCCACCCATTGACTACTGATGGCCAAGCTAATCCCTACGGCCATTCCCACCCACTTCCTGCCCCTCCCCGCCCAAAGCACCTCCTCGTGGGAACGCTTTCAACTTGCTTTATTCAGGCCTTAGCATCAAACTTTGCATGAGAAGTGCCTGCCAGTGTTTTTTTAAAGTGTCTTCTGAGAGTTAATGACTTAATTGGAGCTGTAAGACCGCTACTGGTGTAATACAAATTGGCAAAGCCAACAGTTTTGACTGGCAAATAACCATTAGGCACTGCTATTAGATGCCAAGGTACTGGGACATTTTTGCACTTCCTACGATCAATTGCCAGTTAATAAACACTTGTGTACTAGCGCGATAGAAATAAAATATCAATATCAATACCACCGCGGCAGCACCTACACAAAAGCCCAAACTGTTAGCATTGCCAATGCTTGTTTTATCCCAGGCAGACTCTCTCATTAAACCGGGGCCAGAGATCACTCTGAGTGGGGGTGGGGGAGGAGGCAGTTTCATGGGCGCCTTATTTCAAGATCCCGCAGCATAGGATGAGTTCAGGGCTGGCATTAGCCAGTGCTTTTGAACAATAATCCAGATTAAATCACAAACTGGAGTGTGTATTTAGCCCAGTTTCCCGTTTGTCATCTCGCATTAACTTTGCAGCTCTGGCTGGCACTCTTTCCATTTCAAAGGACCCTCAGATGTCGCGAAGTCTATCGCGACCTTCGGGCGCGCAGAGAAAGCGGCACTGGCTCAGCATTAAAATATTAAAAGGCGCCGACGTGCGTCTACTGTAAAGCGCCGGCTTCGGCGTACGGAGCAGATAGGAAAACGCCATCCTCTCTCTGCCTTTTTCAGGTTTACGCTTTATATAAATGTATGAAGTTAAAATGTTTTTGATGCACATTTCTGCTTATTTATCTGAAGTGACTGCTTGGGTGGAGAAGCGCAAACACACCGGAAGTGACGTAGAGCATCACTGTCCACTGGTTGTAGCGCTGTTGCTAGAAGACTCTTTTTAGTTTGGGCTGTTAGGTGGCACTTGCGCCACCTATAAGCCGGAACTGTTGCATTAGAGTACAGAAACACAGAAATGCCATATGAGGAGGGACACACAGCTTGCAGGTGTTATTTGGTATATTTCCCCACCCATTGACTACCCAGGGCCATAGTAATCCCTATGGCCATTCCCACCCAGTTCCTGTCCCTCCCCGCCCCTAAATAAAACCCTCATGAGCTCACTTTAATCAAGCCTTACCATCAAACGTTGCACTCAAAGTGCCTGTCAGTGTTTTTTCAAAGCAGTCTTCTGAGAGTTAATGGCTTCATTGGAAGTGTAAGCGCGCTATTGGTGTAATAAAAATGTCTTAACCTGGTCTGCCTTCAGCCACTCAATTTCTAAGTACTATTTGTGTCCCTCACTGAAGTCTGGTTAAAAACGAGCAATGGCAATGCCAACCGTTTTGGCTTGTGTATATGTATAAGGCATTTGCCAGACACTGCTATTAGATGCCCAGGTGCTCACACCATTTTTCAGCTGCTACCATCAATGGCCAGTTAATACCACTACTGCAGAGCCTGGCAAGTGCTTTTCCCGTAACTACACAAAAGCCCAAACTGTTGGCATTGCCAATGCTTGTTTGGGGTGGGGGGATTACCACTGGCATATTTAGGCTTTCTGCTGTACTAGACAAAGTGTATGCACCACCCCCCCTCTCCAACTCTACTCCACTTTTGCCAGACTCTGCACCTTCACCAGATTCCACACCTTGAACAGATTCTGTCTGTCTTGGCCAAGCTACACCCCTTCCCCCACAGGTTGTCCTACCTTTTGGCTCCATCATAACGTTGTTTTATGGCCGTGGTGATTGGAAAGCTATTGCTTTCTCTCTGTCAATTCAAGTCTGTCAGCTTCTATGTTATGTGAGTTGAAAGAGTGTTTTCAGATCTCTGCTGCCCGAGATTTGGAGAAGGCGTTGAGTTCTACAGTTGAGTATAATAGAGGTACTTATTGAGGCCAATTGTCTACTAGCGGTTAGGGCAGAAAAGAATCTTTTGAAGGAAGGGATCAAAACAGTGAGGGAAGGTTGGAACGAGAAATGTTGCTTTGAATGGTAATATCTGGTCTCTTGCTAGTTGCCTGCGGTCACCCCATCAGAAGCACCTAGACAGGTCTAATATGAACCTTTCAGGAAACATAACTACATTTCTGCTTGTGGTCTTGTCAAATGGAGCACTTTGCATATCAAATATAAGCAAGTGGTAGAGCTGCACATTATAAAAATGTTGAATGAAAAGAACTCAACCTCTTTCTCATGGTTACAGCTCTGGTGAGGGCAGGGGGCACATTAAAAATAAGGCAAATTACGACCTGCTGTAGCCCATGTACCGCCATCCTTTCGGTTGGAACGCCATTAAAAGAGTCCAAAATCACAAGCCAAATGTGCAAACTCTGCCTGGGCATAGACACCTCAGCAGAACAAAGACAGAGATGGTTCTTGGTACCTTTGGCCGCGCATTCACACAGTGAAGTAATGCATAAGGGCGACCCTGAGTATTCATGGGTGGGGGGTGGCAGCATTCGTCTTAGCTTTGCAGTGCCATTGTCAGAAATACCCAACACTCCAAGACTAAAACAGAGTAATCACTGGCGTAACAGAAAATGTGGCCCCCACCCTGCAGGCCCTGCTGAGGGGGCTTCACCATGCCATTTGGCCCCCTCATTGTTCATGGGTAGGATGGGGCCCCTGGCACTGCAGGGGCTGTGGGGGCCCCTGTTACACGAGTGCGAGTAAAGTGTTGGGCTTTCTAGTACAATGTTACCTTTGTGGGTGTAGTGTAGGCTATGGGTCTTGCCATCTTGCGTTTATGGCAATTTAAAATGTTTGTTAACTGCTTAGAGATGGTTGGACTGCACAAATCATAGGAACGGTTGGATATATGTTGGGGCTATATCTATTACTTCGTGGTACTTTGTATTATGGTGGTATTTGGTGGTATTTTATAATCCTTGGCAATATATTGTGGTAACCCATTGCGGTATTTTCATAGTGGTGAGACTCATTTCAGCATACTGCCTGATAATTATTTTTTTACCAGGATCACAAACCACAAACAAAATACTGGACTTGATACACTCTGGATAGATGGCTCATGCCCTCCCGTGGTACCTTAGATACAATACCAAATGACACAATTTTGGCTGGTTTTCAACAATTATAAAGCATGCAATTGAAATACTGCACATTCATTCAATCTCTCTAGATAAACAGCTCACGGCGGCTTCTTTACTTTGAGATATTTCTGAATACACATCTGTCTCCCTCAACATGCAAAGGAAATGGAGTGAATGCAGAATAAATGTAATGAGACTCAATTACTTTTGAATCTGTTTTTTTTAATTGTAAAATAGAGATGTGCAAGTTACACTGAATGACAATTATGTCCACATTGTATTTCACAGTGGAAGTCTACTTACAATAGCTTTCAACACTTTATCTGTGCAATTTGGCAAGAGAATACATTTAAAAAAAACTAAGTACGACTTTGAGAAATATAAACACAGGATTACATGCATGTTAAAAATAGACAGCACCTATAATGAAGTGAACTACTTAACATAGACTACCGTGTCTCATTCACAACAGCAGCCCCTCACTTTACCCAGATTTGTTGGTAGAATGTCTGATTCAATTTGGTATGGAAATCTTCCCCAATCTTTCTGCCTGCCTTTCACAGGGTCATCCGAGATAATGACTGCTTCATCTTACCAGGATTGAATTTTGTCTGCCTCGCCAGCCCTCTGCTCCTTCATCTCCCAGTGCCCGAAGATGAATGAATGCTAGTCTGTCTCAAAAACCTTTTTGACAAACCCCTTTGTCACTCAAGGAAAACACCATTCCTTGAGCAGATCATTCCACTGAAATGGAACATGGTTTCGTTGCTGAAGAGCAAAAGATACATCTTTCTTGCACTTCTTGCTCTAATAGCACATTTTCATTAAAACAGATCTTCACATTTTTTAGTTTATCACCCAGCGGAGATTCAGCCTGCATGTTTAAATTCCCATGTACTCTGTGCATTGGCATCTATTTAATTCTGCCTGAGACTCACACTCTTGAGTCCAGTCATGAGTTTCACACCCTGGGCCCCAATTGCAGTTCAAACCCACACTAACATGTGAATGCTGAAAAGATTAACCTAACTGTTAAAATTCAGAGCCCCTATTTCTACACTCCCTCCTTTTTTTACTTCTGGGATATAGTCCGAAATTACTGCAGGAAAAACCAACAAAGATGTTCTAAAACACATGTGCTTCTCCCAATTGGATCTTCTCTTATCTTCTCTTATCAGTCAAAAATAAATAACACGCAAATGGCAAAATTAATACATGAGAAACATCATGTACACATTCTAGTCTTGAGCAAAAGAATTATGAGTCTTGATCAAAAGAAAGCAACAAAACCTTAAAACTTTTAAAAAAATCTTTATTTATTTATTTTTATTTTTTAGAATGTGTATTTGTTTTATCTCTTGAGCATCTTTATCTTTTATATTTTTTCTTTTTTTCTTTCTTGGTGATCTGTTCTTTTTTCTTGAATTTCTCTTTTCTTGTATATTATAAAACAATCTTTTTTTTATCTCTTGATCACCTTTATCTTTTATCTTTTTTAATTGGTGATCCATTTCTTTTCTTTTTTTTACCTTTATATCTTCTTTTTTAATACACATCAAAGGAAAGCATTATTATTCTCAGAAAGCATACATCCAAACAGACACATTGGCTTCAGACAAAATGTAAAAACCGGTAAAAAAATCAGTTTGTGATAAGAATCAAGTTCTGATAAAAATAATCTGTGATAAAAAAATAATCTTTGTAAATAATAGTCTGTAATAAAATAGTTTCTGATAAAATAGTTTTTGTAAAAATAGTTCACACAGGAAACCGTTCTTGGTGGAACTCCTCCATTCTGGGACTCCATTGGACTTCTTTTGCAGTCATCATCTCCATATCTTTTGGGGCCATCAGCTTCACCCCCTTCTTCGTTCCAGGGGCTTTACAGGGGACTCCAATCCAGTGAAATCCTTCAGGGATCCGGCGCTCCAAGGATCCAACGCTGACGCGGAACACAATCATTTTTCTAGGGTAAAAAGAAAAGACAACTTAAGTATCAAGTACATCAAACCTTTTACTTTCCTTTCTCACTGGAGCATCTGAAACCAAATTCCGTTAAGCACACAAATGCAAATTATAGAAATAACATGCCATGCAACCAAGACATTTTCTGAATGACTACTGAAAACAACATTATGTAATCACACTAATATCACATGGTATTTTAGATAACATTCTCAAACACCACACTCCTTTCCCTTATTTGCTTACACAATCACATTTCTGTTCACTACCATGATATCTTTTTTCTTACCTCTTTAAATCTCCTTTTGACATCTTGACACTATTTAACCTATCCGCTTGCTATGGCAATTCTATTTTTTTAATTACTTCCTTCTAGTTTCAACTCTAGTCTTTTCACTTCATGTTCTGTTGAAAGGGCTTAGTTTGATTAACATGCACAAACTGGTCCACTGTTAATTGTCCCTCCTTTTTAGTAATTCTGTAGACCACAGATGAAACCTTATATACAATTCTTTATGCCCCTTGCCATGCTGCAAGGAATTTAGAGTTTTTATGTCCCCCCTTCCCAAAATGAAACTTGTATACCTGGTCTCCTATTTCATATTCATTCAAAGATGCCTTCCTATCATAATATGTCTTTTCACCATTAGCAGCCTTTTCCAAATTTCGCTACACAAACGAAAATGCATATTGCAAGTGCTTTCTCAATTCCTCCACATATTCATCAATTGTGGACACATTTACAAGCACCTGTTCATTTGTTCTGTAAAGTAAGTTTTGTGGCAGAACCATTTTCCTTCCTGTCAATATTTTATGGGGACTGAGGTTCGTTGGTTTAGAGGGCGTTGACCTGATAGCCATTAGTACCAATGGAAGCTGCAAATCCCAACTAGATCCTCCTCCAGCTACAAACTTTTTCAACATATCAACTATCGATCTGTTACACCGTTTTGCTTCCCCTGAAGAGGAGGGCCAGTAAGAAATGTGTAGCTTTCTCTTCACAGCCAAGATTTACCATACTTTTGTCATCAATGCACTGGTGAAATGACTTCCACGGTCTGACTCTATTCTTTGAGGTAAACCAAATCTTGAAAAAATATGATTTATAAGTAAAGTGGCTGCTGTTTGTGCACTGCAGGCTGGAGTAGGAATGCACACCACCCTTTTGGACATTAGACAAGTTACTGTCAGAATGTACTTATTTCCCCTTGCTGATCTTCTTACAGGCCTGACATAGTCGAATTGCAAACCAAACCATGGGATTGTCAAGCACCTTTTCTTCAATGGTGCTCTATGAGCCGGTGACGCAGGTTGAAACTGTGCATACACTAAACACCCTCTGGTGTAGATCTCAACATCTTGGGACATGTGTGGCCAATTGTTACGCTCACCTGGCTCCCACAGGAGCGTCGGTCGAACCCGGACTGCTGCGGCCTCCACCCACGTGATGCGTAGTGCAGCGATGACTGACTGGATCTGCCCTCCTAATCTTGTCTGCTTGACCCGTAGAAATATTCTCCTACAAGTGGAGAGATGGATTTAGCCACTTGTGAATTCAAGTGATAGCTCCCCCACTGTCCTCCCACTAATCACCTCTGTGCCCTCTCAGCAATCTCACCTTATATTCTTGAAGGATGAGCCCTCCATCCTGCGAAGCACGCAGGGGCGTGTTGATGACCAGTTACTTCACTGGCCTGAAGATATTGGAAGAGATGTAGATGAATCCTGACTCCAAAAGGTCCTGGCGAAGAGCCGTAAGTATAAAGTTCGTAAGAGTTCAAAATGTCTGGAATTCACTCCTGCCCAATTCCTCTTTTATCTTGCAACTTTGACCCAATAAGAAGATTGACTGCTGAAAGCGCTCCGGTAAAAGTCTGTGTTACCCAACACTGTCCGGTAAATAATGCCAAGGGTTAAACTTGCTGCTGTGCGGCATAAGAAGATGTGGCGTGCTGATGAATAATACCTCCGGCGGTAAAATCAGGTAAGCATATGGTGGCTAAAGAGATTGTCTCTGTCTGTTCTCTCTGCTCACCTTGTTGTTTCTTGTCCCCCTTAGGTGCTGGGATTTTGCGATGTAAAGATGGAGACAGCGCAGGATCGAAGACATGCTGCGTGGAATGGTGAGTATGGCGCGGCGCTGCTGCTGCGATGCGACACATTTAAAACAAAGTCTTTCCTCTGGTTTGAAGATGTGATGAATCCGGAATCAGGTAAGAAATCAGGTAATACTCTTGTTCTAACCTTGCTTCTTTCCTTCTTTCTAGGTGCTCCAGGTTCGAGGCGGGCGTGGCAGAAGGCTGGATGCTGCTGCTGGCATGGTGAACGTTACGCTGCTGGATGCAGAATAACGCAAAGCGTGTGCTGCTCTTCGGGCTTGGTTTAAATAGCCTCTAAAGTAGTCCCAGGTAGGTATCCCTCCCCGACCACTCCGAGTAACAAAATAGTCCCTAAGGTAAAGTAGTCCCTTCTAGGCCTCACATGGGTTTGGATCTTCTTGCAGCATGGTCTGTATCAGGTAAGTGTGCACCTATGAGCCTGGCGCCTATGGCACCAGGACTGATGTCCCATATGAGCCTGGCGCCATAGGTGCCAGGAATGAACCCAGACAGCCCCTAACCGGGGTTGCTGGGTTTTCTCAAGGCAACATGATGCCTGCTCCCGGGGCTGATGGACGTGGTCTGGATGCCCGGGGGTATGCATCATGACACCAATAGGCGTAATCTTTTAATATTTCCAAGCTTTTTTGAGAACCTCTGTGTCCTGTAGTTGTGGATGGCATCGTAGGCATGATTTAACATCAATCCCCGAAATGACAAAGGCACTACCCATTGGATTTGGCCTGTCACAGATTCTCTAATCATCAGTCCACCTTGTAATCTAATTCTATTTTTGTTTTTTAATAGCACTCTCAATTCCTCTTTCCCTTTGCAGTCCTCTTCAGTCAGAGGATTGTGTTATGAATCTAGCAAATGGTTATAAAACAGGCCTACAATAAGGTATTCCTTTTGCACTTTGATCAAGTCTTGATCTGGAGCATCAAAACTCCATTGTGCCACAGGCTGTCCAATTGCTTTTGGAGTTTTGGAGCATGTTATCGCATCTACCTGCATTTCCTCAAACAGGTGTTCAATAGAATAAATCTCCCCCATTACAGCTCCAATTTTGGCTAATTGATCTGCCTTATCATTTCCTTCCTAATCCTCACCTGACGTTTTCAAATGACCATGTATTTTCCTCCAATGGATTATCAGATCATTTTCTGACACAAGCTTGTCTATAGCTTGAATCATCGTGCCATGTTTAAGTTGCGTCTTGTTATAGGTGAGCATGCCTTTCACTTTCCAGCTACGTAAATACTCCACAAAACTATTTTGCGCTTAATCAGAATCAGTTACTAGAACTATTTCTTTGAGTTTATTTTCTATCGCTGTAGATATTGCCTTATAAATAGTGGCCAGTTTTGCCACTTGACTGCTTCTGGGATCTATCCTCATGCTTACTCTTGGAATGTTGTCACATTTAAACCATATGTTTCCAATTTCTGCTATAAGTGTTAGGTTACGACTGCCGACACTGTGGCCCCACATACCTGGCAGCGGCTCTAAATGTAAACAAGGAAGCAGAATACAGAACTTCCCTGCGGGCATCCGTGCTCACAAAGGGATGTTTCGGAGACATTGGGGGTTGCCGTGGCGTCGTTGGCACTTAACGCGGCTCCATTCACATGTCCCTTCCGTTTTCCAATCACATGACTCCCGCGTTGCCAAAACGCTGATATAGTTCCGCCCCTTTTGCTTCCTGGCGCTTCTGATTGTTATTGTGGATTTCAACAGTGGCATTCCATGCTGTTCTGACTTCCTACGTTCCTCGACCCTTGCCTGTTCTACGGACCTTTGTTTGCCTTGCTCCTCAAGTATCTGTCATTTCTGTACTGCTTCGACCCGGATTGTATTTGGCTCTGCTTTCTCCTCGCGACTTCACCTACGTTGTTTACAAAGGATTGATGACCCGGACTGGCCACGGATTTGTGTAACTCACGGACATTATTTGGATTTTCCAACACAGTACTGGATTGAAAGAACAACACACCTATGCGTACTCGCGCCGGCAAGAATAGGAATTTCTGTGCTGGACTTGAGACTGCCTGCAGCACTTGTGGGTTATTAGGCATCTTCGTTTCGGCAGTGTAGGTTGTTATTTTTTTTGTTCTTCCCTGAATTCTCTGGATTTGCTGACTTGCCTCAAGCTACATCTTCCTGCTCCGGAATCTACAGTGAGAGTCTCAGCTCTTGGACACACGGGTAAGATGAGACTGCCATTGATTGTCATTTCTACAACACACCCTCTAGTTCTTGCTCTCAATTTTGTCTTTAGATTTGATTCCATCCCCACTGCTGCCTATTACATGCTCTCTATGTCATGCGCACCTTGTTTATAGTCAGGTTAGTTACTATTTGTCAATCTATGATACATGTACCGTCATCTTACACTTTTGTTAACTGAGTGTTTTCTTTGCAGCCATCGCGGTTTCCAGTGTATCCAAACATCTTTCAACCAATTGACCGCTCAATCTGTTTTTTAGCACACCTGATTGTTACATTGGTGAGAAGAACTTGTTTACTGCACTACGATTTCAATGCTCCACTATTGTTACAAGGCTCTTAAATCTGACAATAAACTCTTTTTCTGTATCATTTTGTACATGGTATGCACATCAATCTACATACACAGTTGGTAAATCCTTGCATTTTTCTTCGATGAATGCTTTGTGTGGCGATTTCTCAAATTAATTCAAACTTGTTTCTAGCTCTGTGTCATCAGGTGCACACACAGCTGCACAATCATGTAATTCTGTTAGTCCTTGAACAACTAGGCTCTTTTTATTTTGCCCATAGTTCACTCCTACAGGAAATCCCTGAAGTGCTAATGTCCAGGAAGTAATTCTTGACTGGGCCAAATTCCCTGATCTGATTCTCTTACTTTGCAAAAATTGCAGAGGCTGGCGATTTGTTTCAAAACTCACCTTCTCCCCTTGAATTATGGGGCGGAAATGTTGTAACATCTGACAATGGTCAGAAGCGTTTTTTCACATTCACTAAATTTGGTCTCTACCTGTGACAATGCTTTTCTAGCATATGCAATGGTTTTGTTATTCACATCATGTTTTTGATATAACACTGCTGACATGCATTGATCTGTGAATAATATTTCTACAAAGAAATCCAGTTTTTTCATTGGCTATGCCAAACATGGTGCTTTCATTAGACACTCATTTAGCCTGGCTACTGCCTCATTTTGTTCCTTTACCCATTTCCAGGGTACACCCTGTTTAAGTAATCTCGTTAAAGGTTGTGTCATCTCTGCGTAACTCCCAATAAATCTTCTGTTGTAACTTGTCATCCCTAACAAACTCTTGAAACTTTTCAAATTTGTGGGATCTTTTAGTTTATGAATCACCTCCACTTCTTCCTTTTGTGGGTTTAACCCATGCTCTGTCACTTCATGACCTAGGACGTTTACATTTTTCCTACAGCATTGTGCTTTCTGTAAAGATACTTTTATCCCAGCACTCTGTAGCTGACTAAGCACATGTTTAATCTCATTGAAGTGCCTTTTCAGATCTTGGTTTTTGATTAGCACACACCCACATACACTATTGTTCCCCTTTCAGCTGCATCCGGGAGTGCTTTGCTCAGGAATATCCCAAACTCACTCCCACTATTGACATACCTAAAAGGTGTCTGGGACCATGCAAATTGTGATTTGTCAAAAGTAAATGGAAATACATTTTGAATATCTTCAGCTAGTGGCACACACCAGTATCCAGCTGTAAGGTCTAATTTGGAAAACACCTTTGACCAAGACCCAGATCAATAAATGGAAGGGGCCACCTTGAAACAGGTACCTTTTAGTTTAATTCTCATAGATCTGCACACAAGCGCCATTGGCCATTAGGTTTTAGCAGATTTAATAAAGGGGTATTTGATGTGCTATGAATAGGCCTAATGATTCCTCTAGATTCAAAATGTTTGATTATTTCAGCTAGTGATTCCAAACATGCCAGGGGTAACCTATATTGTCGCACAAATACTGGTTCCCTACCATATCCTTCTGGTAGTGTGGCAACATGCAAATTGGTCAACTCACAATCATATGCATCTTTGTCAAAAACCTGTTTGAATTCCATAAATATTTTTCTGAAGTGGTCTTTTTCTTCTTCACTTGTGCAAGCATCTGCATCTTGACTTTGCTCCTCTACCATTTTACAGAACTCTGGGAAGTCCTCTAAAGGAGGAACCTCTGTACTTTCCTCAGATCGTGTGGCAGTGTCTCTTTGGAGGGTGGCTACACTAAAATATTTGGGAATATTGACCTCCATTTCAATATGCTGCTTTTCTCTTTTAGATCCACTTAATTCGAATAAGATACAATCATCTTGATGACAGCACACTATTTCACTTGGCTCATAAGGGTACATAGACTGAATTTTAAAGATTCCTTTAAGCCTAGAATCAAAGGATTCTGGTAACTCACCCTGTCTAGTCACATAGCTTTCATGAATGTTCCCAACCACTGGGTTAATGAAATCGGCAGTGTAATAAGATTCCTGTATTGCCATTCCTATTGCTGAATTCTCTTCCAAATGAATGTCTTGAACCACTTTATTGTCCACCAGGATTTGAATGGGCCCATCCCCAATCTCTATCAGTGGTGTATTTTCGCATTCTAAACCTTGCTTCCTTATGGATTCCTTTAGGTATACAAATGCTTAGAGAACCCTTCATCTGTTGTCTCTTTCCGTATTTTAATGCTACTGTAACTTGTCGGGTGAATGCGGGATTGGTAACAACTCTTTTCACCTACAGTTCAACTGCATTTGGTGTCATTTGGGTGCAACAGTAAGCTTGTCTTTTGTCTTCAAATTCATGTGTGGCTCCTCCTAACGTGGACCAAACCTTTTGATTTAGAAAGTCTAATACCATACACATCCTGTCATTTCCCAAATAGAATTTGTTTTGTGTCCCGCTCATGATCCACACATTGCGATGAATACTCTTAGGGCCAATTGTAATCTTTAACATGCATCTTCCTACAATTCTTTGTCCCGACTCGGGGTCATCTAGGCTAAAAATGGGTTGATTCTTTATTCTGAACTTTGGAATCTTGCCTGTCAATTATTTGCTGGAGTGTCTTTTCATTAATGAAACTCCTTTCATGTTCAAGCGCTAAAGTGGCTTGAATCAGGGCTCTGCTCTGTCCCCGTAGCTCTTTAATCTTTATTTGCAGGCACTGGCCAAGCTTATCGCCAGCCATGGAGTACTTTGTTTCCCCTATGCTGATGATACTCAGATCCTGTTCTGCTTAAATATGCCTTCTTCTGACCGCCCTAATAAATTGAAAAACTGCCTTGTTGCAGACGGAGATTGGATGGCCAACAAAAGGTCTTCCGGTTGGTTCTAATGTTAAGGATCAACCGTGGTCCTGTGATTATTGGCCTTCGTCCCTGGGGCCTTGTCCAGCACCATCTCCAGTAGTGAAGAGCCGTGGCATCAAACATATGGCTACTAGCTCTCAGGAAGCCCAGGTCTCTATAGTTTGCCCGAAGTGCTTTATAAAACTTAAGGTTTGAAAAATGTTCTACCTTTCCTTCCAGCTGCTTTCAGGTCAAAAATTGTTACAGCATCAATTATGTACACTCTGGATTACTGCAATGCAATCTATCTTGGTCAACTGGAGAGGTTGCTCCAACGTCTTCATACCCTCCAGAATGCAGCAGCACGTCTCGCTCTTGGAGCCCCCAGACTCGCTCATTCTCAAGATTTGTTACACCGACTACATTGGCTTCCTATTAGAAGCCGCGTTAAGTACAAAGTTCTTTGTCTTGTTCACTGTGCTGTCCACAATGTTGGGGCGAATTCCTGCGTTCCAAACTTGTGCCCTACATTCTAGGCCGATAAATGTGTTGAACAAAATCAATCGTTGCTATGCGTTCCTAGATTTTGCCGTGTCAGAGCGGGAGGGAGATCTTTTTCAGTTCTCTCCATCACCGCCTGGAACGCCTTACCTCTTGAACTTCTTAATCTTCACTAGTTTTTTCCATTTTGCAAGGCTTTGAAATGTACCTGTTTTATTCTGACTTTCATTAGTCTCCCTCTCACCCTCAGTGCCTTCATACCTTACGGTCTTTGTGCGCTTTATAAATACCACATACAATACAATAGAATACAATACAATACAATATAAAATACAATCATTTCAGAATGCCCATTGACATGGATAGGAATCCATGGCTGCCCATCTCCCATGTGTATTTCTGAGATGGTTGAAATGTGCTTTTCTTTATTTCTCTATGGAGTGACATTTGGTTTGAATTTTTCTTCATTTAGATAAAAACGCAGCGTGTTTTCATTTACTTCTGTTTGCCATTTTTTTGTGGGGTCCAAATCAATCTCCAAAGACTGCTTCTCTTTTTCTCCCCGCATTTCATCCTGACACATGAGGATGACAGTGACGCTGGGCACACAGCCATTCTGAAGATGTACTTCCACTGCACTTTCTGATTTAGCAACGGTGTGGCATTCTTTTACACTTTTGGTTGGTGTCATTATTTTCTTGGGTCTCAATGGCTTTTTAGCTAAGGAACACAATACTCCATATGCACCATCAATGAGGGGCAACAACCTCTTCAGGCAATTCGTCCCTCTGACAAAGGGTATTTAATTAATGGATGTGTTCAACAATTCCTGTGTCATCCGATGCTTCCTTATCTTTATGTCAACCTCAGTGACACCTTTGATAGATATTTCAATTGTGCACAGAGCCTTCGTTTTGCCTCACCTTTATATGATTTAGTGGGGATCTCCCTTCATTGATACTTCTCACTAGTTCTTCTGACATTATTGTTGCTTGGGCACCTGTAGCAATCATTGCAAATGCATTACATGTGTCTGCAATTGTAATTGGAGCATGGTACCTATCTTCAACCTCTTCTGGTACACATAAAAAGTCTGCATTTTTGCTGATTTCAGGACTTACTCTTACTCTTTGCTCCTTTTTACTCTTTCCTAGGCAAATGGGCATATGAAATGACATTTTACCCTCCGTTTTGCTTACCTCATTTTGAATTTCTTTGTCTATTCTCCTGGGCTCAGAACCCATTTGGAGTGTAGCCACTAACTGCCCCTCTGACTTGGGAGCACTAGTGTTCACACCCCAATTTCTTATTGTACATTTCTCACTGTCTGGGTTCTCGCCTGGTATGTCTACACTGCAACCTTTTGACTGGGTATTTTCACAAGTGTCACGTGACAGTCTGTCAACATTTGGCGCCTGACACTTATCTGTGTTTTGAATTAAGCCTGTCATTTCTGTCCCTTGGAATATCTGTGGTTCAAAATACTCCTCAGGTGACTGACGTGCACCCTCCTTTTGAGCTACTGTTTCCTCTGTATGGGGATCAACAGTATTCTGACTATAAAGTGAGGATAATGTATCTGGTGATCCTAACTTTTTGCATTGTGTTTTATTTTCACATTGGAAACTCTTATTTAAACTGTTTCTCTGTTCTTTGTGTTTTTCTTTTTCATGTTCCCTCTTTTGTTCCTCATTTTCACACACCTCAATAGTCTGGTTCAACTCTAAATTGAACCACACACCTTTTTATGTGTGTGTTGAAATTCTATGTCTCACTTTGTTTGTGTTCTTATTTTTAAATCATTAAACAGCTCAAAGCCGTTATTCAAAAGGTGATTCATAAGAATTTGTTTTTCCATTAGTGTAGAGATGATTAACTAGTCACTTATTGTCAGAACGCACAAGATCACTCCTATGACATTCTGCACATTCACTTGGCTGTTGCTTTTGAACTGCACATAACTTTCCTATCTCTTCAAACAACATTTTGACTTGGGCATCTAAGCATTGAAACCTGTCCATGTCTCTGAATTCATCTCTTTGTGGCCTGGGCCGGTAATGGTTAAACTCACCCTGATTAGGCCTGTTCTGCTACCTCTCAGGAGTTTGATTTCTATTTGTGTTACCTCTGAATTCATGTGACACAGGAGGTGGAGAACGCGGAGTCACCATCCTTTGTTCATTGTCGAATGGTGGTGGTAATTGGTGATATTGGCAAGGGACATAATTCATAGTTTGTCTTTCATTTGGTGGGAATTGTCCCCAATGCGGGTTTCCATTTTCAATGAATCTATCCACATATATTGGTCTTTCTTGGTGACCATATACCATTGTATTAGGGTCAAATCTACTCTAAGCCCCTAGTGTCTAGTATAGGCCATTGTACATTTGATTTTGATTGTTATTTGGGCCTGACCTATCGTGTTGCGAAATCCGACTCTGGGAGAATGACACAAATATCTAGGGCTAACGTAAGAATCCTTATTGCTGGAATCAATGGACTGAAACATATGAGTTTGGTGTAATGTCCTCTGTGGAGACATGCCCCTTTGAATAAGTGTCATGTTGTTTCTTGTCTGCGTTTGGGCTGATTCTATTGGCATCTTTACAGATCTTACCTCCAAAATTGCTGGTGCGGGTTCTTTAGACTTTGGTTTTGTCTCCTTATTCTTAGGTCCTTCCTCTCTCTGACCAAATATTACTTCATATAGTTTGGCCCCCTGTTCTTATATCCATTCTAGTGGGTTTTCCCTGTAAAATTCACAAATTAACTGGGATACAATATTTTTTTGAAGGCCACAAAAGTATGCAGTCTTAAATTCTACAGAGTTAGGGTTAAAGGCCACATCAAAGCGTGAAAATGCTCTTTTCAAATTTTGAAGGTATTGGCGAGGGGACATATCTGGCTTTGCCGTGATAGTATAAGCTGCTTTTTTGGCATCCTGTATAGACTGATAAGATGAGAACTGATGTCTAACTTCTTTCACAAAGTCCACACATGACAAATGTTCCTGTTCATTGAGACCACAAATGTTACTAGCAGCTGCTGAATCTAGGGTTAGGTAAAAAAGTACTGTCTATATTGTTCCCTACGTATCTGGAGGGCTTTAAATATATTGTGAACGGTTTCTTAATGGTCTTCCATAAAACAATCACCTCCCTTTTTGAATGGTTTAATCAAAGTCTTGATAGAGTTCATAATTTTAATAGGACTACATGGTACATTGCAGTGTGTGTCATTTTGTCGCTTATTCCTGTTCTCTTGTGGGCAGCAATGCGTGTGAGTATTTGCCGGTGATTCAGACACCCCCATTGAGTTATAACCAGGTCTTGCCACAGGAAAAGCTGTTGCTACACTGTTTCGCTGGACAGAGCTGTGATTGAGTTCATTACCATTGAATGTTGTGCTTTGTCACCTTTCCTCAGACTAAATATTTGCTGTTCTATTGTCTTACACTGTCCATGAAGCTGTTCTGCCTCATGACAGAGATCAGAATTCTCATCCCTGACCTTAATGATTATTGCTTGCAATTCATTGATTTGGGTCTGATACTGTTTAAGCGCTTTGGCCTTTTTGTCATTTTCTCCTGTTAATTTAAATATCTCCTGTTCCATAGCATGGAATTCTCTCTCTTTCTCCCTGTTATCTTCTCTAAGGATTTGTATTTCCGAAATAGCAACATCTTTGTCTTGTCTTATTTCGTCTAAAATTGCATTTAAGTTCACTCTCATTACATTGTTTCTTTCTCTTTGAACCAATTGAGTAGCCATATTGCTGCGTTTAGCTTGCAATTTTGTGTCTAGTTCCCTCTGTTTTAATTATGCTTTTAACTTTGTCACCTGATCAGATTCATTGTCCAAACTGCATTGTAACTTATCAATAATTTCACTGTCATTCCCTTACGTCTTTATAGATTTGCGTAGCAGCAACCACACTTTTGTGCATAATCTGATGATGCCCTTCTTTTTCCTCCTTGCGTTCTGGTGCTTCGAATAGCCTAAGGAGGCACACCTGCACAATGCTTCCTTCTTCAAAAATGTTTTCCAATGCCTCCCGCTCTACCTCTGTGGTAATTCTGTCTTTCCATATTGTCGCATTTCCTGAGGACCAAACTGCATGGGCACAAAGCTTTGCCTCAAGATAATTTGCCAATTCATAAAATTCAGCCTCCATTTGGGACATGGTGACACTATTGCCAATGCCACTATAATAGGAGTGAGATTAACACACAATACTGCACTACCTCACAGCATTAATTCAATTAATGAGTGCACAATATGGTTATGCTTTAGAATGCAAGGCCACGCCCAGGAACTGTTTTAAAGTGTCCCAACGGCCAATGCACCAAATATGTTGGATATATTTTGGGGTTTTATCTATTACTTTGTGGTATTTTTTATTATGGTGGTATTTGAAGGTATTTTATAATCCTTGGTAATATATTGTGGTAACCTGTTGGGGTATTTTTATAGTGGTGAGACTAGTTTCAGCATACTGCCTAATAATTATTTTTACCAGGGTCATTAACAACAAACAAAATACTGGACCTGAGCTAGATGGCTCATGCCCTCCTGTGGTACCTTATGTACAATACCACACTACGCCCTTTTGGCTGAGTTTCAACAATTGTAAAGCATGCAATTGAAATACTGCACAGTTATTCAATCTCTCTAGATAAACAGCTCACGACGGCTACTTTACTTTGAGATATTTCTTAGCGCTCATCTGTCTCCCTAAACATGTCAAATGAATTGGAGTGAATGCAGAATAAATGTAATGAGAATAAGTTACATTTGAATCTGCTTTTTTTCTATCGTAAAATAGAAATATGCAAGTTACACATGATAAACTGTATTCGTATAATACCACCTTGTTATGAATATTGGCCTAAGCCCATTCCCGTTGCACAGAAAACTGCACTTGAAATGCTCCGATTTCTGATCAACTTCGCCACCATTTTAAGAACTATCCGCCATTTTGATTTTAACTCTTGCTTTGTGTCCTAAAATGGTAGACTGTGTTTTCAACTACAGCCGAGCCTAACGACCTTTGATTTATGTCAACATTTAGGCTGACCGAGAGCAGACTGTTTGTTCTGTGCAAAGAAACCTTGTGACTCGTATAAACTGCAATCCAAGTGTTGTCTGCGCTCACAAGCCTCATCCTCATCGAAACAGTGGAACAATGTAGAGCAAACTCAAACTGTGTGCTTTGGTTGTAATATATTGTGTTCTCTCTTGAAACTAGGCTTACTATGAGCCGGAGACCCAATACTTCCGTTGTATCTTAATGGACAAGCAAACTGTTAAATAATATTTTCATATTTGTCATATGAACTGGGCAAGAACCATAGCATGTAAATTATTAGTTTGGAGAGGAGCTGGACAATGATCAGGAAAATCTATAAAACAGCTTGCATTAAGATGTCTAGCACTCTCATCCCTCACTGCGTCTGCTGGTACACACTGCAAGGTGTTGGGAGCCAGATAGCTATCTGTTTTGCTTTGAAATATGTACAGAAATAAAGATACTTGGATCTTTCGACCCGTGATTGGGGTATTTCATTTTGTGGTACTACGCCTGGATATTTCTTTGGTCTTTCAGATGGCGCCCGAATAGGCACTCTCAAGATTGATGTCTCCTTGCTGAAAAGAAGACGCGGCTATCGGACCGGGATCAGAGAGTGAGAAAACGGGGGCCCCTTTGTATGAGATGCGACACCTCGACAGTACTGCACGATCTGATCCCTGAACGGTGAGCACACGGTTCGAGAGAGCATCTTGACGAGGGTCCCCATATCGAGGGGAGCTCTTTGCCAAAATCACCAACCACGAGGATCCTTTTTAATCCGATCGGACCTCCTTAGTCTTTGAAATCAGGTGAGTCATGCCCCAATTCCTAAGAATCCTGATATTGGTTGCAGATTTGCACTCGAGTACAAACAACGCCAGGTAACACCAGTAATCTGACATGCCTGGGAAATTGTCTGCCCGGTTCAGGGGTTTATTCCGCAGAGACAGACAATCTTTGGGATGAGGTCAACCGGCACCACCTGTTGGTTCAACGGCTTGTTTAATGTACTGTAAGTACGGCCTCAATAGTATTGTATTTAACAATATTCGGCACAGACAAACTAGACATACTTCTGAATTTCAGTGGCCAGTTCATGGTAGTTTTGAAATTGCCCGTATAGAGTTTTTAGAGTCTATATTGTTGAAGAAAAAGGCTAGGCCTGCAGCATTAGATGTATTTAAGGATTGGAGAAAGGGAGCTATGCAGCAACTTTAGAGTAAAGAGAAACATGTACGTTGACATATGTCTAACACTGAAAAAGCATTATTGTATGATCAGCAAAAACAGTCGGAATCTATTAGAAGTATGGATAGGGCTTTTCAACTCAGGATTTTCTTACTTCAGATGAGATAATTGATAAACTATTGAATGAGCATAGGACTGTTGCCAGTACAACACCTCCTTATGTGACTCTGCCGGTTGTTTTACCTCTTCCCGCTGTTGCACCTGCTCCCGTTGTTGTTCCTTTTCCTCCCATTGTTGCTCCTCCTCCAGTTGTTGCTCCTCTTCCTGTTGCTGTTTCCCCTTCTGCATCATCGCCCTTACTGACAGTTGCCATTCCCTTAGATCCGTCTTTACCACCAGCGGTAGTGTCTCCACTGCCTATTGTACAAGATTTGTCTGAACTTTCTTTTCCAAGTGGTTCTGCTCCACTTGTAGCAATTGATGGGGGGAGCGCTGATTCAAGAATAGTGACTTGTGGTACAGTATCTAAAGCTAGGAAAAGAGAATTGTATGCATGGGCTAAGAAATATATAAAAGAAGGTGAAAAATCAGCTGTCTTAACTGCAAATTCTGACCAAGAAAGTATTCCCGAACAAAATATTTTCATACAGGGGATGGGAATGCATTTGGCTGATGTTTGGAGTGATTTGACGGACATGAATGTCCCACAGGGTTTGAGGGATTTGAATGTCCTAGCTCGCTCAAGGGGCACTACAGAGAAAGTACATGAGCATGTTGAGAGGGTTTTTGAGTTTAAGAGGGAGTTTGATTGGTTACAGAATGATGAAATAGATGGTAATAGTGTGGAAGCCTTGTATGTGCAGAAACAATTTCTTCCTTCATGTAAACCAATGAGTCAAGAGACGCGTATTTGCACAAGAGACGCGCTTAGACGGGGTTCGGATGTTTCAATTTCTCCCATTGAAGTATATGACACGTTTAGTCAATATGCTCTGGCAATGCAAAGGAAAGTGTAACAGGTAATGGCAGGGTACCTATACGATGAGTTTATGAAGAAAAAGGTTTGTTGTCCCGCAGATTTGATGGTCATTTATGAGAGAGCACTTTAGCCCCATACTGCTTTGGCTACTTTGTCACTTGATTTAGCTTTGTTGCTCAATGAACGTTCAGAATTGCCTACTTCTCAATTGCCAATGAGGGAGGTTCCTCCGACATTTGTTCCTAAAGTAGAAATTCCAGCTAATGCCGCAACAGGTGCAGCAGCCGCTACTATTGAAGCTCATTATGTCTCACAGTTTGTTCATGTCCCATTTTCTAGACAGGAAGGGAATACCATTAGAAAAACGATTCCAGATATCAGGAAAAATCAAACTGAATTTTATAAAGAAATTGAATCTGTCTTGCATTTGTCCGTTTTCACGCTTGGTGATATATATTTGATGTTCCCTGTGATCCTAACTGCTCATCTATGGAAACAGATTAGAACTCTGGATGATCTGGCAGAGCTGGGTGACACATGGGTTAACTTGGTACGGATAGATGGAGAAATGAAAGCTGGTGAGAAACCGCCACAGGTGATATTGACACTGCCAGACAGAATAGTAACTAAATTGAAAACTTTGGTTCCAGAGAGAAGAATAGTTTAGGACAAGCTTACAGCTTGCATCCAGGGGAAATCTGAGGGTTCTCCTGATTTTTTTAATCGGTTCAAACAAGTGTTTTCAGATTTCAGCAGTCAGGACTTAAGTACCGAGTCAGGAAAAAGGCTGTTTGTAGACAAATTTGTGCGTGGATTGTTGCCTGATATCCAATCACAAATTATGACTTCTGAAAGTGCCTGGCAAGCTAAATCTCAGTCCGAAGTATTGCACCTGGCTCAGTATTATGAGAATAGGGTCAATACTGAAAAAGTGAAGATAGAAAAGAAGAAGGGAGACTTGAAGACAAAAGTATTGTTGCAACAAATAGTAAGAGGAACCAGAGGTGGGAATACACAGTTTAGAGGTTGGTTTGCACCACAGAGTAATGTGCAAATGGGTCCTCTGCACATGAACCAATGTGCTTATTGCAGACAAGAAGGTCATTGGCAAGCACAATGCCCGATCCTTCAAAAGTGATCAAATAATATGTATGGTATCATGGGTAGACAATCCAGAGGCCGTCCTGGGATAGGGGGTCCTGGTAGAAGTCAGTTCGCTCAGAATCAACAGTCATTTTCACAGGATATTCAGCAGCATAGTGTTAATACTGGGAACATTTTTGATAATCCTTCGACTATTTATTTTTCTGAGGATCTTGCATTTGATGATGTACTGTTCCGTTAGGACAGCCCGAAGCAGAGTCTGGAACCAGTATCTATTCCTGTCGATCAGAAAGGGCCCTACGTTGAGATGAAGGTGGGGAATAGGAAGCATCTATTTTTGATAGATACAGGAGCACAGAAGTGTTCCATTGACCATTTGTGGGTTCCAGATATTCCATTGTCAGGGCAGAACAACATTTCTGTAGGGTTCTCTGGTACGCCAGTGGTTAGTCCGGTTTCTCAGCTGGTACTAATTTCACTGGGACCATTCACCGATTCATGTCCATTTCTTTTGATGACGAATTGTGTTGGGGTTGAATCTGTTGAAAGAATTGAATGCTGTAATTTACTGTTCTCCGGATGGAGTGCATTTAACGATTTCACCTCAACGAACTTCTGTTTCGCAATTCTTGGCTAGGCCTTCACCGACTGAATTGGATAAGGTTCCGGCATGTTTATGGGCAGTTGATGATAATGACGTTGGTATTTTGCAAATTGAGCCTGTTAAAATTGCGTTGAAACCAGGTGTTAAACCACCACATATTCCACAGTATAAGATATCAGGTGACGGTGAACAAGCTTTAAAGATTATAGTTTCTGATTTTGTACATCGAGGAGTGATTGCAGGACATTTGTGTAATAGTCCGATCCTACCAGTATATAAGAAAGGGGATAATGCAATTCCTTTCTGTTTTATTATTGATTTGCACGCTATCAATAAGATTGTTGCTCCACAATTTCCGATTGTGCCTGATGTGACTTCTATATTGACAATGAATGCAGCTTCAGCTACTCATTTTAGTGTTGTGGATTTCAAGAATGCTTTCTTTAGTATTCCTGTACATTTTAACAGTACATATTTGTTCGTGTTCACCCTAGTGGGACGCTCGTTTACATTTACTCGTGTGCCACAAGGGTATACTGAGAGTCCAAGCATTTATAGTAGAGCTTTGAAGGAACAGCTCAATACACTTGAGTTGCCTTCCACTTGTACATTGTTGCAGTATGTTGACGATCTTCTTTTAGTTGCAGATTCAGAAGTTTCTTGCAGAGAAGGCACTGTGTTGCTGCTTATCCGTCTAGAAGAACATGGCATAAGGCTTCATTAAAAAAGTTTCAATATTGTCGACAGCAGGTCGCCTATTTAGGCTATTTCCTGTCAAAGGAGGGGAGAAGACTGACACCTGAACGGATACAAAGCATCTCTAGCATGTATGTCACAAATACACAGAAAGAGGTCAGAGTCTTGATAGGCATGGCTTCATACTGTAGTACAGAAGGGGTAGTACTGCTACTGTGGAAGGCTTAACCCGATTTTGTCATTAAATGAAACAAAACGTATTTGTTATATCAGGGAACCTTTGCCAATTCTACTAATGGAATGTATCCCAAAGTTAGTAGCCCGTAAAATCGTCCAGAAAGAAAACCCACATACACATAAGGGGCTGTGGATATAAATTGATTGTATTGAAACAAAAATAAAGTTTTCTAATAAACACTTACATATATGAACAATATTCAAAATTACAAACCAAAACATATACTGGAGTTTTTTTTAGTTAATTGATTTTTATTGAAAGTTAAGAATAATTAAGTAGACATTACAGCAAGTTGTATCATATACTGGAGTTTTAAACAAAACAACATTGAACATATTATACTCCTTGAGTTAGTGTGGTTTAAAGCAAGGTGAAAAACACAGCATAACGCTTAAACATGAATGTTTCGAAAAGAATCAAAAACATAGCATAAAACATAAACAAAGCATATAGATATTTTAAATGTGCATGTGAATTAAAACATATGTACATCTATCAACAACTTGTGTTCTCAGAAGCTGCCCAGATTCAAGGTATCTGGTACATACAATTTGTCTACCTTGCACCCTTATTTAAAAGTTTTTGAGATGCCTAGGTAATCACAGCAGTCTTGGATCTGCCTATTTTAGTAGATTCGACCAGGAAAAAGTGGTCCCAATAGCCAAATGCCAACGTCGCAGGGGGTAAAGTAGTGGTCACGCCACCAAATGTGTATAAATCACATGAAACATATTAATCACAGAACCTCAAACAGTAGGTTCATTATTCCCCCTTGCTTGAAAAAGACGTTTCGGCGGCAATAGCATCCATCTTGAGGGTGCATCAGATAGATGTGTGTTAGAGCGTGTTAGCCGCCTTCTTCAGGGCGATTGAGCGGTCCCTATACCAGGAAAACCAAGAGAGAAAAAAAAGGGGATAAGTCTAATGTCCTCTTGGTGAAATTGTGTTTCCTTTCTGGACATTTCTAGGCAGATTAGTAAAGAAAGAATTTTTCAAACATCATGAAAGTTAGTTAAATATTAGACAATTGTTCAAAAAAGGGAGGGGCCTGGTAAAAACACAGGGTAGAAGATATCATTGCTACTACCTCTGGTAAACTCTGGTGGGCGTATTGAATAAATGTCTCACCACAGATAACTTGTGGAGAAACTCTTGATAGGGCAGGCTCCCCGGACAGGGCTCTGAAGTTCACAGGGCTGTTCACCATTTTGCAAAAGGGGACAAGCACATTTACCCCAGCTGAAGTGCACGGATCCCGTTCAGGTACTGAGTGGTGTGCCTCTGTGGAGAAGCAAGAAAAAATGGCATTGTTTTAAATGTGTGCTAGGGTCTCTGTGTTCGGAGTGCATATATAAAGGAGAGCCAAAGCCTAATGCCTTGTGCAGAGATGGATCACGGGACCAATGGGTTTGGACCAGGGGTACACTGGTAATGCTACCAGTGTTAATTCGATAGAAAATCTATGGGAGGGATACCTTGAAACTGAAAATCTGTCCCTGGAATCCCGTGTGGTCCTCTTTCATTGAAGGTCAGAGCGGGACTCGGCTCGTGTCTGTGTTCCAACGTGAGCACAGCGCCATGTGTATCCTGTCATGGGGCAGACAATAGAAAGGCCGTGAGGGAAAGCTGTCTGGCATCTTTCTGTTCACCGTGCATTCAAACTCCACTGAAGAATCATGATAGTAGAGACCATTTATATAAAGCCTTTCTCTACCTGGGGCGGGGGGGGGTTCTCTTTTTCCTTTTTCCTTTTGCCCTGCCCTGCAGAGGGCACAGCTCTATTCCGTGGGGCCCGTCTGTGGTCCTGGCTCCCAGATGAAACGATGTACGACCCGAGTTGAAAGCCTGGTGCACGGAGCTGTGCGGTGAGCGTCAGCAGTGCTTCAGAGCTGCTGCTGCAGTGAAACGTACCCAGAGGAATTGGAGGGTGTGCATCGCCCAGCCAATCAGCATCTGGAAATTCTGTATACCGATTGGCTGTGATGTATGGAGTCCGGAAGCAGAATCTGCTGCCGGGGCTGGTTAGGCTGAGTACTTTCAACCAAGTGCAGCTGCACCGAATGCATATTCTTCCTTGGCCCACAGGGGGGGTTTGTGTGATAAGGAAGTCATATCTAGCTTACTTCATTGAAATTGCGCGATCCACTATGGCTCGAGCAGTGTGCATGTAACGGAGCCCGGCAAACCCCTGAGGGGTGTGTGCCATGCATCCTCCAATCATGGTCCTGAATGCATCGGGTCATGATTGGTTGGATTGGTGCAGACCCGGAACTTTGTCCGTGAAGTGGAGACCCTGGGTCTGAAGTGTGCAGGCCAGTCATGCCTGCAGCGAAGTTACTCACGTGCATGCGCCCCCCCACATTGGTTATCCCTCGTGTCTGGTGGGTAGAGGGAATGATCCAGCCCAGTGTGCAGAAGGTGGGTGAGTCACTGGCCCCTTGTACTTGAGACAAATACCAACCGCCTGTTGGGATACTGGTCCGTTGGGATCAGAGGGGGTATCCAAAGATTGGAGTGCAAAAAAATGTGCATTTGAGGGCTCCCTGTGAGGTGGTCTTTCTTGTCCTGGTGGAAAGTCGACTGCCAGAGAGCTTTCCTGTTGTCATGCATAGTCCGTGCATGAAACTCTAATGATCATTGGTCTAGATGGCATGCAGAAGTAGTGGTCACTCGCCCCCTCAAAGTGGAGACAGGTGCCACCTAACTGGGGAGGTACTGGTCTGTAGGGATCGGAAGGGGTATCTAAATATTGGAGTGGAAACAAAAATGTGTGTGTTGGAGGGCTCTCTGAGAGGTGGTCTTTCTTGTCATGGTGGAAAGTCGACTGCCAGAAACCTCTCCTG
This sequence comes from Ambystoma mexicanum, assembly GCF_040938575.1. Lineage (NCBI taxonomy): Eukaryota > Metazoa > Chordata > Amphibia > Caudata > Ambystomatidae > Ambystoma > Ambystoma mexicanum. The sequence continues at coordinate 104,349,915 of NC_090938.1, read as the reverse complement.
TTGTAATGCACTGTCCGTGCATGCACCTCGAATGATCATTAGTCTAGGTGGCATGCAAAAGTAATAGAATGACTGCATTAGCCAGTCATCTGTGCGGAAAAATATGTTGTTCATTCAGGCCATGGGCAACTGAGTCCATTCTGTGTATCCACCTACATTCCAATTCTAAAAGTCGACCTTGGATGTTGGGACCACTGCGGACCCGTTCGATTACCCACCACTTAATGGGCCTCATTAGGACCCTGGCGGAGAGGGTATTACGCCAGCGTAGTGCATGGCGTACCTCTCCGCCATACTACGAGTTCCCGTAGCGCCATGGAGGTTTTCTCCGCCTGGTTTTACCAGCCGGAGAAAACCATGGCGCTACGGGACCTCGTTGTTAATTACGCCACCGTATTTTACGGTGGCGTAATTAACTCCTTCCCCACTCCCATTATACCCTATGGGGCGAAAATGGGAATGGGGAAGGGCAGAATGGGGATTGGGGATTTACCGCTCCGCCGAGGTCGGAATGGGGCGGTAAATCCGCCAACCCCCATGGCGCTATCGGCGGCTTTCCGCCATGCTTCGCGGTGCATTTAGCACCGCGAAGTCCGCCTGGGTCGTAATGAGGCCCAATGTCTTGAGTGCTGTGTTTTTTGCCTATGTAGTGTTGTACCAGAGGAGATGTCAGGTTTTTACACCGGATTTGTGATCGATGTTCGGATATCCGTATGCCAACATTGTGCATAGTATGCCCAACATAGCGCAAGTGGCACGGGCACTCAATACAGTATACCACTTGGTTGGTTTTACAGTTTGAAACATCATTCAGGGTCCAAGTTCTTTCTCCGACCTGGAATTGTTGCAATTTAGTGGTAAATTGGCATACTGAACATGCTCCACAAGGATAGTGTCCTTTGAGGGGTCGAAGATTCCAGAGGCTACCCTGAGTGGATTTTTTGATGTACATTGAATGTACCAGGTGTTCTCTGCGGTTTCGGGCCCTCTTGAATGCAAATCTGGGTTTTTCTTGATCCGGTAAACATAGTCTGACTATGGGCCAGTACTTTTGAATGTTTTTTTTTAATTTGAAAGGCATGTTGGCCATGGGTAATTACGCATGTGATTTGGTCTTCTCCTGCAGCCGGTGTTTTAGGGGTAAGGAGCAAGTCACGACATGTGAATCGAGCTCTTTTCAAGGATCTAGCCACCAATTATTTGGGGTAGCCTCTTTAACGTAATCTGTCGCTAAGAAAGCTGGCATCATGATAAAAGTCATCTAGAGAGGTGCAATTTCTGCGAATTCTCAAAAATTGCCCGTATGGTAAGTTCTCGCTGGGGGTGATCGCTTTCAAAATGGAGCAGGGTATTACGGTCTGTGGGTTTGCGAAAGGTGGTACACACTAGTTTGCCTTGATTGTGTTCAATTTTCAGATGCAGGAAATGAATAGAGGAGTTGCTGTATTCGAACGTGAATTGAATATCAGGGCTAAATGTATTGAGCCATACGAAGATCTCATGTAATGCTTCCTCCGATCCTTCCCATAGACATATCACGTCGTCTATGTACAGACGCCATTGTTTGATATTATCCCTCCACCTGTTGGTTTGATTGAGTATAAACTTTTGTTTGAAGTTGGCCATGAATAGAATTGTCAGACTCGGGGCGAATATCGCCCCCATAGCTGTTCCCTTAGTCTGTAAGTAGAACTGTTTGTTGAACTCGAAGAAGTTTTTACATAGGGCTAGTTACTTCAATGTTGAATTCTGGTGAAGTTTTTGTCTGTATATTGGCTGCGATAAGATATTCGTACACACAGTCAATCGCTGCCTGTTGGGGAATGCTGGTATATAATGCCTTGATGTCTAGAGTTACCAGCAGCTGTTTCTGTTGGTCGAGGTCCAAATTTTCAAATAACTGAAGAGTATGCATGGTGTCCCGGATATATGATTCCATGGTGCTGCTGATGGGTTTTAGAAAATAATCAACAAATTCACATAATATCGACCCACAGCCAGACACAATTGGTCTCCCTGGGGGGTTGATAGAGTCTTTATGGATCTTAGGTAGAGCATATAGACAGGGAGTTCTTCCTTGTGTTGTCAAGAGAAATTCAGACTCTTTCTCTGATATCCATTCCCGTTCTAGTGCAAAGGAGACCATTGCAGCAATTTCTGTTTTCAAATATTTAGTTGTGTCTTTTTTGTGTATTTTATAACTTTCTGAGTCATTCAGAAGTTCCATGACCATGCGATAATACTGTTCTGATTTCATAATCACAATCCCGCCACCCTTGTCGGCTGGTTTTATGATTAGCTCAGATCTCTTAGATAATTCGGAGAGGGCTTCCCTTTCTGATCGGGTAATGTTTTGGTGTCTCTTGGGACCATTCCTCTTGCTCATATCTCTGATATCTCGCAGGACACATCTCTCAAATGACAGAAGGTCATCTGGGATTTGATTGTCAAAGGGCGTGAAGGTAGATTTTCGGGTGAAGACCAGTGTCATTGGGGGTTTCAATGTCTTCATGCTCTTGAAAAAATGAGCATAGTCTCACGGTGCATAAGAACCGTCGTATTTCCATCTCGGTATTGTACCAGTCTGTGTTACCAGATGGTACAAATGATAGGCCCTTTGATAATACAGAAATTTGTCCATTGTAAATTGAATCTTTGCCAGATTAAAGATTGGTAAGTTCTGGTCTGCCTCTAGATTTGTCTCCTCCGACGTCTCGGTCGTCGGCGTTGGCCTTGGAAGCCGGGATTCCATGGTGGGGGGCCCCATCCTCCACCTATCCCTCCTCGTCCTAAAAAAGGTGGAGGAGGTGGTGGTGGGTAATTTTGTGATTGTGGTTGGCCAAATTGGTTGTATTGGAAGGGATTGTAGTTGTAATTAGAGTTGCCGCTTGATGAGCTACTACTTGACCATGAAGAAGTCGCACCCCTCCTCCTTGCTCTCTGCTGCCCAGACTGGGTGTTCTTTGTCTTCTATGAATAGACAAGGTTTGTTTTGAACAATTAGACCGGTCGGAATAATACTGGCTCTCAGATATTCTTTGAGAAAATGTCCATGTAGTTCCATCTGGAAGACCTTTTTCTTAGGTTTTAGGAGATCGTCTCCTGTGTTTTTTGAAGACACAGGTGTATTTGGTCCTGTGGGATCAAAAAAAGGTGGTCCTGAAAGTAAATCTGATGTTTGCTCCTGGGTATAACTTAGAGTGGCACTTTCTGCCATAATTTATGTGCAACTTCATCCTGTTCCGCAAGCCGTGCGGGAAAGTCTGCCCATTCAAGAGAAATTGTATATGTTTATACACTAAGGTGTATCTAGGCCCAATTTTGTGGCACTGGGCAGGGTTACTTCTTCGCCAGTGCTTAAACGAGTGGGCAGGTCTCCTTACCGAAAGGACAACCTGTAGTTGTCTAAATTGAAAATCTACACCTGAGAAATCGGTATGCCCGTGGTGAAAAGTAGCAGACTCAGGCAAAAAGTAAAGTAGTACAGGCTTCATACGGTAGACAGTGGATCCCTAACTTCTCATTAATGATAAAACCAATGTTGGCATTGACAAAGAAGGGCATTTCTTTGCCTTTACCGAGGAACATGGATTGCCAGAAAGCTTTTGATCTGCTCAAGGCTGCGTTGTGTTCAGCACCAGTTTTGGGCACACCAAATTATGACAAGGCCTTTGTTTTGTATGTGCATGAATGCGATTTGGCTGTGTTAACGCAGGAGCATGGAGGGAAGAATAGACCGTGCTGTTGTATTTCCTCCACACTTGACCCCGCTGCATGCGCTTTGCCGAGATGTCTGAGAGCTGTTGCTGCTGCCGTTGCATCTGTAAAACAAAGTAAGGATATGGTTCTAGGTCATTCCTTAACCGTGATGGTACCTCACTCTGTAGACGTTCAATTAAACAGAACGCAAACACAACATCTCACATCAGCATGATTAACAAGATACAAGCTGATTCTATTTGCACCGCATACCCAAATTAAGAGATGTTGCTCATTAAATCCAGCCAAACTATTGCCCCTTCCACAAGAAATTGCTTGCAGTAACGAGATGTCATATTTCTGCCTCTATACCACAGAGCAAGAGACTACGGGCAGAATTGGTTTAAATGATACACCATTAAAAGATCCACAAGGGGAGCTGTTTTGCGATGGCTCCTGCTTCAAACTTCCGGATGGTACATCCACTGCTGCTTATGCAATCACTACATTGAGCACTATTGTGGAAACCAAAAGAATTCCGCATAACTCTGCGCAGGCTGCAGAGATTATTGCATTGACTCGAGCTTGTGAACTTTCCAAAGGGCTTAGTGTGAATATATTTACAGTCAGTATGCCTTTGCGGTGGTTCACAACTTCGGTCGATTATGGGCTGAGAGAGGTTTCTTGACCTCGCATGGAACTAAGATACAGCATGGTAGTTTGATAGTTCGGCTACTTTCAGCACTTGCGCTTCCTACTCAGTTAGCAATAATGAAGTGCGCAGCACACCAGAAAGTAACAGATGATGTGGCTAGAGGAAACACTTTTGCTGACAGAATAGCCAAACAGACTACTACCGATTTACATTCCAAAATGTATATAACGAAAGAGGTCACTAACACTTGTGTGATAGATGTAGGAATTATTTGCATAAAAGACATTCAGGCTGATGCCACTCCAGACGAACTTAAACAGTGGGCTGAGGGTACAGCAAGTTTAGACGTTGAGGGTTGTTGGGTGGATAATGGAAAACAAAAATTGATGCTTCCCGATGCTTATGTCACCGCTATGGTTATGATGGCTCATGGTCCAACTCACATATGTGCTAAAAAGATTTGTAAATTGTTAGAACCTGTCTGGGTTACTGTGAATATTTCAAAAACTGCTGAGCGTTTTGTTCAAAATTGCATGGTATGCTTACAGCATAATGTTGGGAAGGGTACATCGACACTGAGGGGTAGTTTTGGTCACCCCTCCATGCCTTTTGAGGTTATACACTTTGATTTCATTGAAATGGAGCGTTGTCAGAATTATAAATATGTTCTAGTAGTTATTTGCACTTTCAGTAAATCGGTCAGAGATTTTCCTCTAAAAGATGCCACAGCAATGACGACGGTGAAAACCATGCTGAAAGAATATTTTCCTGGGTTTGGTCTGCCGAGAATCATTTGGTCGGACAATGGTCCACATTTTATCACTGCTGTTATCCTGCAAGTATGCGCAGGATTGCAGATCGATAAATGGTTCCATTTGGCCAGACACGCTCAGAGTGCCAGACTTGTAGAACGCCACAACGGCATATAAAAGAATAAGATGGCGAAGATCTGTGCAAATAGCAATTTGAAATGGCCAGATGCCTTAGCGATAGCTCTATTCTCTATGCGGACGACCGCACAGACCAAGACGGGGGTCTCTCCCTATGAGATAATCATGGGGAGACTAGCCAATATTTGGAATGTACCCAAACCCAAGCGGCTAAAAGATGTAGAGCATTTGGTCCTTTCTGAGTACTGTGACCAGTTAACTCAAAACTTGTATTTGATTTATCAGCAGGTGCGAGAAGCCCTCCCAGTAAAATACAAGGGTCCAAGTCATCGACTCCGACCTGGTGCTCGTCAAATCATTTGAAAGAGCCTCCTGTCTCGCACCTCGCTGGAGAGGACCGTACCAAGTCCTCTTGGCTGCGCAGACCGCTGTACGAGTGGAAGGGAAACGACACTGGATCCACGCAACGCACATCAAGAAGATACCTTTTCCTCTGCTCCATGACACAGGGGAAGAGAAGGAAATTGTTCATTTTGATACTCATCACAAGCCTGTTTTGTCTACCAAAATCCTTCCTGAGCCCGTGGGGCCTGGGGAGACTGTTGCTTTGCCTTCAAGTTCTTCTTTGGATCTTTCTGCACCATTGAGCAATCTTGCTTCTGCTTCATCACTTCCTTCAGGAAGCGACGACACTCTCTTCGCAGATCACACCATTCCTGGAGTCTTGTTTTACCATCTGCGTCCGAGACACCTGAAATACAGCACAGCATTGGCTGTGCCCACAACGAATCATTGTTGAGGCAGTCCCTTGTCACTGTTTTCGCTGAAAAATAAACAAGAGGCAGGGACCGGCAAAGTTACCTTCAAGCAAGATAGGCCACGTGGTCAGGAGCCACCGACAGATGAACTAAAAGAGCCTAATGGACAGGCTTCTAAACAGACTCTGAGATACAGGGCCTCATTACACGGATGGCGGTAAGGATTTACCGGTACCGGTACCGGTAAAATACCGGTACCGGTAAATCCTTACCGCCTTACTATGAGGTCCCTTTGCGGGTTGGGGGATTTAACGCCTGCTTTTTGCAGGCGTTAAAAACTAACCCGCAAAGGGACCCAGGGAGCTAATTACGGTACCGCAATTTGCGGTACCGTAATTAGCACCTTCCCCATTCCCATTGAGCCCTATGGGCCAAAAATGAAAATGGGGAAGGGCAATGGTGGAAGGGGGAATTACCGCCCCGCCAACCTTGGAATGGGGCGGTAATTCCCCTTTCCGCCAAGGCGGTGCCGGTATTTTACCGGCATGAACCATGGCGCTAATAGCGCCATGGTTCTCCGCCATCCGTGTAATGAGGCCCACAATGTCCCTTCCTAAATCCACTCGTGCAGAGCAGGCTCTTGGTCTTGTGGCTGATAATGACTCTGTTCATCAAAGATCATAGTCCTTGAGGACCCACTGTTTTTTAATCACAATACTGGTTGGTTTAATAATTATATTTATGCTTGGGTTCTGGTACATGGAAAGATTGTGTCCACTTGAGACTTTGTTACCCACCAAAATAATCTCCACTGTGTCTCCACCTTATGTGCATCTGCACACTCTTCCTCCTCGACACTCCCAACATAGACAGGGTTATCATAATAACACTCTCTTAATGATCATGAATGCGACCCATGCGATTCTGAACAGAACAAATTGCTTGGTGTGTTCACACTTGCCACAACACAGGGAAAAGGGACTAGGCTGGTGTATTCATCCTCTTCCTTTAACTACTGCATGCTATGCCTCGCTTAGGGCATTATTCTTTGGTCGTTGGAATAATAGTATTTCTGGAAACTGCGATGGGACTAATTTGAATGAATTCGAAAAGCGAGTCTTAACACCTCTGGGATGTTTTCTCTTTGTAAATAGAAGCAAACCCAATGTTGCTTCTATTAGGCCTTCTGATAGACTTTCTAGACCTTTTCAATCATTGATTTCCTTCAAGATGGCTCCCATAGGCAACCGGGATACTATTACTATTAATCATAGCCCTAACTCTGTTTCTTTCTGTATACAAAGGGAAGGTTCTCAGTCAATGGGTACATTCGAGGGTTGTACTAACATTGCAAATCTAACCAGTGAGAACAGAACTCTGTATGTAGGAGATCCCGTTTACTTTGTCTGTGGCAATGAAGCTTATCCTTGGTTACCCAGAGATTGGCAGGGTACTTGTTATTTGGGTATCATGTTACCAGGGGTATATGTGGCTACCACCACTGAAGTCTCTAGAGCTCCTCCAAGGCGGGATGAGAATGGTGACACTCCTTTACAAGTCATGGGTGATGTAGCAAAATCCTTTGTGCCATTTTGGGGACAGATAATGAATTCTGAGGATATCAGAAGACTAGCAAGGGTACTGGAAAAAACCATCAATAGGACCACTGATATTCTGTACAACATGACGCTGGAGCAAAAGGCAATTAGATTAGTGGCCCTCCAAAATAGGATGGTGTTAGACGTCATCCTAGCTGAGCATGGTCGAGTATGTAAACTGGTGGGATCCGTGCACTGTATTTTTGTACCTGACTCCTCCCCTACTATATTCAAGGCAATACAAAATCTGCATACCTTGTGTACTGAAGTATATGTCCCCAAGGGAAACTGGAATCTTAGTGCTTGGTTCTGGGACTTGTTACGATCTTGGTGTTGGAAACTCTTTGCAGTCCTAATGATAGTTCTTGGTGTTCTATTGTTCTGTTGTTGTTGTGTACAATGTCTCCCTGCCATATGTTCAATGTTAGGAGGATGTTGTATACAAATGATAGGTATACTAGGACCAAAGGTACATTCGCCCAAGAAAACTGCTAAAGCTTTTGTAAGGAAGGATATCACTGTCAAAGAACTTATGGCAATCGATATTTCTGAAGAATGTGATTCGGGATGTACGGACATTGAGGCGTGGGTTTTTGAATAAAGCAAATGTTTGAGTAATGCTCTTGGCTTAGGCCAAAAGGAGGGTTTGTTAAACTGTATTCATATAATAACACCTTCTTATGAATATTGGCCTAAACCCATTCACGTTGCACATAAAACCGTGTTCGAAATGCTCCGATTTCTGATCAACTTCGCCACCATTTTAAGAACTATCCGCCATTTTGATTTTAACTCTTGCTTGGTGTCCTAAAATGGTGGACTGTGTTTTCAACTACAGCCGAGCCGAACAACCTTTCAGTTATGTCAACATTTAGGCTGACCGAGAGCAGACTGTTTGTTCTGTGCAAAGAAACCTTGTGACTCGTATAAACTGCAATCCAAGTGTTGTCTGCGCTCACACCCCTCATCCTCATCTAAACAGCGGAAAAATGTAGAGCAAACTCAAACCATGTGCTTTGGTTGTAATATATTGTGTTCTCTCTTGAAACGAGGCTTACTATAAGCCGGAGACCCAATACTGCCATTGTATCTTCATGGACAAGCAAACTTGTTAAATCTGTTAAATAATATTGTCATATTTGTCATATGAACTGGGCACGAAACCTAGCATGTAAATTATTAGTTTGGAGAGGGGCTGGAAAATGATCAGGAAAATGTATAAAACAGCTTGCATTAAGATGTCCAGCACTCTCACCCCTCACTATGTCTGCTGGTACACACTGTGAGGTGTTGGGAGGCAGATAGCTATCTGTTTTGCTATAAAATCTGTACAGAAATAAAGATACTTGTATCTTTCGACCCGTGATTGGCATATTTCATTTTGTGGTACTAAGCCTCGATATTTCTTTGGTCTTTCACACAGAATGACACTTATGCCCACATTGTATTTCACAGTGCTAGAATATTTCTCCTTACAATAGCTTACAGCGCTTTATCTGTGCAGAGTCCTTGGCCTCGTGAAATTGCGCAAGAGAATCCACTTTACAAAAAGCACAGTATGACTTTGACAAATATAAACACAGGATTACATGCACGTTAAAAATAGATAGCACCTAAAATGAAGTGAACCACTTAACATAGACTACCTGGTCTCATTCACAACAGCATCCCCTCACTTAACTTCATATTTACCTAGAATTGTTTGCAGTAGTTCTGATTCATTTTGGCATGGAAATCTTCTCCAATATTTCTGCCTGCCTCACCCAGGGTCACTCAGATAAGGACCACCTCAGCATCAGACAGCTTTCCAGAACTGAATTCTGTAACTGTTAAAATTCAGACACCCGAGGTAGAAGGAGACCCAGAAACCACATCTCTGACAGCAAAGACTGCACCGGCACCCGAGGTAGAAGGAGACCCAGAAACCACCTCTCTCTAAGCAAAGACTGCACCAACACTTGAAGTAGGAGACCCAGAAACCACATCTCTGAGAGCAAAGACTGCACCGACACCCGAGGTAGAAGGAGACCCAGAAACCACATCTCTGAAAGCAAAGACTGCACCAACACCTGAAGTAGGAGACCTAGAAACCACATCTCTGACAGCAAAGACTGCACCAGCACCCGAGGTAGAAGAGACCCAGAAACCACATTTCTGGAAGCAAAGACTGCACTGCCACCCACGGTCGAAGGAGACCGAGAAACCACATCTTTGAAAGCAAAGACTGCACTGACACCCATGGTAGAAAGACCCAGAAACTACATCTCTGAAAGCAAATACTGCACCGACACTTGAGGTTGAAGGAGACCCAGAAACCACATTTATGAAAGCAAAGACTGCACCAACACCTGAAGTAGGAGACCCAGAAAGCACATCTCTGAAAGCAAAGACTGTACTGACACCCGAGGTAGAAGGAGACCCAGAAATCACATCACTGAAAGCAAAGACTGCACCAACACCCCAGGTAGAAGGAGACCTAGAAATCACATCTCTGAAAGCAAAGACTGCACCGACAACCGAGGTAGAAGGAGACCCAGAAACCACATCTCTGAAAGTAAAGACTGTACCGACACCCGAGGTAGAAGGAGACCCAGAAACCACATCTCTGAAAGCAAAGACTGCACTGACACCCGAGGTAGAAGGAGACCCAGAAACCACATTTCTGAAAGCAAAGATTGCACCGACACCCAAAGTAGGAGACCCAGAAACCACATCTCTGAAAGCAAAGACTGCACCGACACCCGAGGTAGAAGGAGACCCAGAAACCACATCTCTGAAAGCAAAGACTGCACTGACACCCGAGGTAGAAAGAGACCCAGAAATCACATTTCTGAAAGCAAAGATTGCACCGACACCCAAAGTAGGAGACCCAGCAACCGCATCCCTGAAAGCAAAGACTATACCGACACCCAAGGTTGAAGGAGACCCAAAAACCACATCTCTGAAAGCATAGACTACACGACATCCGAGGTAGGAGGAGACTCAGAAACCACATCTCTGAAAGCAAAGACTGCACCGGCACCCGAGGTAGAAGGAGACCCAGAAACCACCTCTCTCTAAGCAAAGACTGCACCAACACTCGAAGTAGGAGACCCAAAAACCACATCTCTGAGAGCAAAGACTGCACCGACACCCGAGGTAGAAGGAGACCCAGAAACCACATCTCTGAAAGCAAAGACTGCACCAACACCTGAAGTAGGAGACCTAGAAACCACATCTCTGACAGCAAAGACTGCACCAACACCCGAGGTAGAAGAGACCCAGAAACCACATCTCTGGAAGCAAAGACTGCACTGCCACCCACGGTCGAAGGAGACCGAGAAACCACATCTTTGAAAGCAAAGACTGCACTGACACCCATGGTAGAAAGACCCAGAAACTACATCTCTGAAAGCAAATACTGCACCGACACTTGAGGTTGAAGGAGACCCAGAAACCACATTTATGAAAGCAAAGACTGCACCAACACCTGAAGTAGGAGACCCAGAAAGCACATCTCTGAAAGCAAAGACTGTACTGACACCCGAGGTAGAAGGAGACCCAGAAATCACATCACTGAAAGCAAAGACTGCACCAACACCCCAGGTAGAAGGAGACCTAGAAATCACATCTCTGAAAGCAAAGACTGCACCGACAACCGAGGAAGAAGGAGACCCAGAAACCACATCTCTGAGAGCAAAGACTGCAACGACACCCGAGGTAGAAGGAGACCCAGAAACCACATCTCTGAAAGCAAAGACTGCACCAACACCTGAAGTAGGAGACCTAGAAACCACATCTCTGACAGCAAAGACTGCACCAGCACCCGAGGTAGAAGAGACCCAGAAACCACATCTCTGGAAGCAAAGACTGCACTGCCACCCACGGTCGAAGGAGACCGAGAAGCCACATCTTTGAAAGCAAAGACTGCACTGACACCCATGGTAGAAAGACAAAGAAACTACATCTCTGAAAGCAAATACTGCACCGACACTTGAGGTTGAAGGAGACCCAGAAACCACATTTATGAAAGCAAAGACTGCACCAACACCTGAAGTAGGAGACCCAGAAAGCACATCTCTGAAAGCAAAGACTGTACTGACACCCGAGGTAGAAGGAGATCCAGAAATCACATCACTGAAAGCAAAGACTGCACCAACACCCCAGGTAGAAGGAGACCTAGAAATCACATCTCTGAAAGCAAAGACTGCACCGACAACCGAGGTAGAAGGAGACCCAGAAACCACATCTCTGAAAGTAAAGACTGTACCGACACCCGAGGTAGAAGGAGACCCAGAAACCACATCTCTGAAAGCAAAGACTGCACTGACACCCGAGGTACAAGGAGACCCAGAAACCACATTTCTGAAAGCAAAGATTGCACCGACACATGAGGTAGAAGGAGACCCAGCAACCGCATCCCTGAAAGCAAAGACTATACCGACACCCAAGGTTGAAGGAGACCCAAAAACCACATCTCTGAAAGCATAGACTACACGACATCCGAGGTAGGAGGAGACTCAGAAACCACATCTCTGAAAGCAAAGACTGAACCGGCACCGAGTTGGAAAGAGACCCAGAAACCACCTCTCTCTAAGCAAAGACTGCACCAACACTCGAAGTAGGAGACCCAAAAACCACATCTCTGAGAGCAAAGACTGCACCGACACCCGAGGTAGAAGGAGACCCAGAAACCACATCTCTGAAAGCAAAGACTGCACCAACACCTGAAGTAGGAGACCTAGAAACCACATCTCTGACAGCAAAGACTGCATCAACACCCGAGGTAGAAGAGACCCAGAAACCACATCTCTGGAAGCAAAGACTGCACTGCCACCCACGGTCGAAGGAGACCGAGAAACCACATCTTTGAAAGCAAAGACTGCACTGACACCCATGGTAGAAAGACCCAGAAACGACATCTCTGAAAGCAAATACTGCACCGACACTTGAGGTTGAAGGAGACCCAGAAACCACATTTATGAAAGCAAAGACTGCACCAACACCTGAAGTAGGAGACCCAGAAAGCACATCTCTGAAAGCAAAGACTGTACTGACACCCGAGGTAGAAGGAGACCCAGAAATCACATCACTGAAAGCAAAGACTGCACCAACACCCCAGGTAGAAGGAGACCTAGAAATCACATCTCTGAAAGCAAAGACTGCACCGACAACCGAGGAAGAAGGAGACCCAGAAACCGCATCTCTGAAAGTAAAGACTGTACCGACACCCGAGGTAGAAGGAGACCCAGAAACCACATCTCTGAAAGCAAAGACTGCACTGACACCCGAGGTAGAAGGAGACCTAGAAATCACATCTCTGAAAGCAAAGACTGCACCGACAACCGAGGTAGAAGGAGACCCAGAAACCACATCTCTGAAAGTAAAGACTGTACCGACACCCGAGGTAGAAGGAGACCCAGAAACCACATCTCTGAAAGCAAAGACTGCACTGACACCCGAGGTAGAAGGAGACCCAGAAACCACATCTCTGAAAGGAAAGACTGCACCGACATCCGAGGTAGAAGGAGACCCAGCAACCACATCCCTGAAAGCAAAGACTATACCGACACCCAAGGTTGAAGGAGACCCAAAAACCACATCTCTGAAAGCATAGACTACATGACACCCGAGGTAGGAGGAGACCCAGAAACCACATCTCTGAAAGCAAAGACTGCACCGACGCCCGAGGTTAGATGATGATGGTGGTGATGATGATGATGCTGGTGGTGAGGATTATGAAATGATGGTGATGATGATGACAATGGTGATGATGACGACGATGGTGGTGGTGTTGATTATGATGTAATGAAAGGATGATAGTGCAGATGATAATGATAGTGATGATGGTGGTGGTGATGATGATGGTGGTGAGGATTATGAAATGATGGCGTTGATGATGACGATGGTAGTGATGATGATGACGATGATGGGGGTGGTTGTGATGATGATAATGAAGGGGATGATGGTGCTGATGATGATAGTGATGATGACGATGTCAGTAAAATCAGAAGCCTTGCCTTTTTAATGGAGTGATGTATTATTTTGCCTAATCCATCCCTGCCAAGATCTTGGGTTACCGAGCACCCTGGGGGTATCAGTATCTGAGTGATTAGGCTCCAGGTGTCCATTGCAGGTCCCTGTAATAGGACGCTTGAGATCCCCGGCTCCAGGTCTGACCACATTCAATGGCATAAGAAGACGCCATGTCATAACAGCTGATTCACAAATGAAGACCTCTGTGACGTCAAACTTCATATAACAAGCTGTGAAATATCGACCTCTCCTTAAAAACATTGCTCAGGCGCATATCACCAACCTTGCACGTACATATTATAGATTACCATGACTAACTCTCCTACCCCCATGTTACCATTTTTATTTTTGACCAATTGGCAATTTTGCCTTCTGAATGTGGGCACTGTTTGTTATGAATGTAACGGTTTGGCTTTTATTGTAAAATAAAGTCAAAATATTGCGTTCATAACAGACAGTGCACAAAATGAGAGTTCGAAAGTGTGAGTTTTTCAACATTGAAATTGAAAAGAGAATCGTCACTTCTCTCTGTCTCTTGGCAGTAACAGATTGCAGCCAGTTACCATCAAAGCAGCATGACACGCGTGACATCTTTGGAAAAATACTGAAATTATATGTGTTCTTTTCATAAGACCACCAACTTCTGCTAATATATAAATATTTACTTATTTTGTTTCAATACGCATTTCTTTTATGGTAAAAATAGAATGCAATTTAATTTCAAATATGTACTTTTATTAAATTACACATTAAATCACATTGTTTGCATAATTACAATATTTACTCGTGCATGGTTCCTTTGGGTTCAAATATTCATGTTTTAATTGGTATTTAAAAATATTTAGAAAGTAAACTTTTTTTATCATTGAGCTTAATGGTAGGAGGGCATTGCACATTCATTGCACCCATGTTGCTTTGGCAAAGCTGCAATGTGCATTTAAAACGCCTCTCACTGGAAATGTAATTGAATTAATATTTAATATGCTATTAAGTGCTTACATTCTAAATATTAAATACCATGAACTCTTTCGTCCAATGCAGCATGGAAAAGAAAATTACGGCGTTTTATGTAGAACAATAAATGTTGGTAGGCAAAGCCTCTTGGAAGCAGAATGTCACCGTCCTTCCTTCCTTCCTTCCTTCCTTCCTTCCTTCCTTCCTTCCTTCCTTCCTTCCTTCCTTCCTTCCTTCCTTCCTTCCTTCCTTCCTTCCTTCCTTCCTTCCTTCCTTCCTTCCTTCCTTCCTTCCTTCCTTCCTTCCTTCCTTCCTTCCTTCCTTCCTTCCTTCCTTCCTTCCTTCCTTCCTTCCTTCCTTCCTTCCTTCCTTCCTTCCTTCCTTCCTTCCTTCCTTCCTTCCTTCCTTCCTTCCTTCCTTCCTTCCTTCCTTTCACCAATGTAAAGTCCATACTGTTGTCTTACAGAGCAGTGTGGAGTATCCCAGTAGACCATGTAAAGATGGGAGGGTGGTGGGTGACTAGCAATTTTCTAGGATCGTGCAAGCAAGCGGGATTGGCAAAGAACATTGATGGCATATAAGGTAGGGTACCACTACGGCTGAAAGGAGGGTCCTGCTACAAACATTATACAGTAGCACCCTTCCGACAAAAGTGTCCTCAAGGGACTGAGGGAAGGGGAGCCATCTGTAAAAAGTGCCGTGGCAGAAGGACCGCGAGCCAGAGGGAATGTTAATTGAATCCCATCAATGAAATCACTGAGAATACTGGGAGTGGGATGGAAGGCAAGAGGCCAGAGAATACTGGGAGTGTGATGGAAGGCAAGAGGCCAAAGAATACTGGGAGTGTGATGGAAGGCAAGAGGCCAAAGAATACTGGGAGTGTGATGGAAGGCAAGAGGCCGGAGAATACTGAGAGTGTGATGGAAGGCAAGAGGTTGGAGAATACTGGGAGTGTGATAGAAGGCAAGAGGCCGGAGAATACTGGGAGTGTGATGGAAGGCAAGGGGCCGGAGAATACTGGGAGTGTGATAGAAGGCAAGAGGTTGGAGAATACTAGGAGTGTGATGGAAGGCAAGAGGCCAGAGAATACTGGGAGTGTGATGGAAGGCAAGAGGCAATGAGGTTTCACAAAGGCAACAACGTCATGCCCTGAACATATGACTGAGTTTTTAATAGGATCTCAGGGGCGAAGAGATCAAAGCAGTGTCGCCCAATCAAATCTATTCTGAGATAGATGAGGTGTGCCAGAGGGTTGGCCCATAGTTTGGCATTCCACAATGCATGTAGAACTGTCAGTTAGAGTACGTGTGTGGGTGTGTATGTGTAGATTCGTGGGATCTGTGTGAATTATCCGCGGCTACATTTCCCGCGACGGAAATTACTGCATTTAAAATGCCAGTTCTTTTTTTTCGGGTCAGCTGCGGGGGGTGTCCCCCACAACCCCCACTCACTATACTATAAAGTATGGTGAGGGGGGTGTTGCGGGGGACACCCCCGCAGCCATTTTTAATTTTTTTTATTACCGACCCCACCAAACATACATACCACTAAAGGTTCAAACTTTCAGTTGTTAGAACTTTTGGTGGTATGCTTTATAGGTCTTTTGGTGGGGTTGGCAATTTTAACTCAGTAATTTCGTCATATACCGATTTGTGCACATCTCTCTATCAATCTCTGCCTCTTTCTCTCTCCCTCTCTCTAGCATCTATTCACCTGCCTACCGTCCTGCCTCTCTTTCAATCTCACTCTATCACTCTCTCTAGCATCTATTCACCTACCTACTTATCTATCTATCAATCTCTCCCTATTTCTCTTTCTAGCTCTCTCTCTGGCATCTATCTACCTACCTACCTGTGTGCTTCTCTATCAATCTCTGCCTCTTTCTCTCTCCCTCTCTCTAGCATCTATTCACCTGCCTACCTTCCTGTCTCTCTATCAATCTCACTCCATCTCTCTCTCTCTAGCATCTATTCACCTACCTACTTATCTATCTCTCTATCAATCTCTCCCTATTGATCTATCTAGCTCTCTCTCTGGCATCTATCTACCTACCTACCTGTCTGCCTCTCTAGCAATCTCTCCCTCTTTCTCTCTCTATCTAGAATCTATTCACCTACCTACTTATCTATCTGTCTGTCTAACAATCTCTCACTCTTTCTCTCTCTAGCTCCCATCTCTCTCCCTCCCTAGTATCTATCTACCTACCTATCTGTCCCTCCCTTTTTCAATCTCTCTCTCTCTCTCTCTCTCTCTCTCTCTCTCTCTCTCCCTCTGTCAATTTCTCTATCCATCTCTCTATTTTTCTGTCTCTGTCTCTCTCTGTATCTAGCCCACTAGCAATCTAGCAGTCCATCTAGCTGCCTATATATCTATCTACCTATCCATTGACACGCCAGCAGACTTTGAGACTTACGACCAGTGCATACCGTGTGGGTCCTGAGGAGGGGTCACAGTGACTCAGGCCTTTGGAGGCTTTGGGGGCAATCCTCGGAGTAATGCGGCAGCAGCCATGAGCGATCCCTCTTCCCGCCCGCCAGTATTCATCTGAGATTGCTGCGCTGAAGAAGTGCTTTGTGATTGGAGATTCGTGCTTAATCTGTGCGCGTGGGTTCGCGAGGAGGAGTCATGGGGCTTCATTACGAGTTTGGAGGCAGCCATGGTGCTATTAGCAGCATGGCTGCCTCCAAACCGGGCTCCGTTACCGGGTTCCTTCAATGAGGAATAACGGGGTCATTCCAACATTGGAGGACCCGGTAATTCCTCCTTGAAGGAACCATTCCCCATTCCCATTTGAGCCCCCATAGGGCTCAATGGGAATGGGGAGGGAGGTAATAACGGGCACATTACGAATGGCCCGTTATTACCTCCCTCTTCCCCTCCCGGGACCTGGAAAAGACATCTGGTTTTGCCAGCCTTCTGGTCCTGGTCCTGCAATGGGAAACTTGTAATCGGCGCTCACGTAATGAAGGGTGCCGGTCCTGTACTGGCACCCTTCATTACGAGAGCACCAGGGTCGTAATGAGGCCCTTGGTGCTTACAGGGCTTTGGGTGCACTCTGAATGGTTCTGTGGAATAACAGTGAAGCAGACTTTGAGTGATGTACCCTCCCACCTACCTTGCCCCTCGTAAGCGGTGCGCCAGCAGTGAGTGCGTGCAAAGCACGTCACTATCACGCAGTCCACTGCTTCACCCGGAGACGGAAGCAGAGGCAGGAGCCTCATGGGGGATGTCCCACTGTCGCATAAAAGGAGTTTATCTGACAAACCCCTGGTCACATGACTGGGGACTGCTTTCCTAGCCCCTCAGACCTGGTGAGCGTGGAGTCTGGAGATGTGGGGATGCATAAAGTTCCCTTGGTTACCACGTGGCCGGATCATCTGGATGAAGTACAGGCACCGGACAACATTAAAACATGCTCAGTAATATGCTTCATATGAAGCCAGGGCCTATACCAAGTGGCTGCGGCCTAGACGATTCAGCCACCACCAGTAAGCATCAACTTAATTGATGATGAACTGTTGCCAGTGGAACAGACTATGGATACAATGACTGCTTTTTCAATCAAAACAATGGGATAGGATGCCGAAACACTGCTTCGAAGTCAAGTTCAAGATTTGCAATGCCTAGGCATGAGCATAGTGGACTCACATAATATTTGCACACTCAATTCGATGAGACGCATTTTCCACGGTGGCACACAGTTTTAGTGGAACTATTCAAGCCGAAAGCCCACCTATAATTGGACAAGCCAATACTATGTCATGTTAATGTTAATCTTTTGCCCCGTCCGGCATTCAAGGTCCCTTTCACATCTTGCTCCCACCTCCTCCAGCCACCCTCACAACCCCACCTGTCCTCCCTTCCCACTTATATGGCCAGTGCAGCTGCCTGTGCCCACAACTCAGTTAGTGTGGTGATTTGCAATATCCCGACAATTCCACAATACTGTGGTACCTGATAGCAACTAAGGGGCGGGTGAAGATGTTGGATGGGATTGGCTGGGGTTGTTGACTCCGTCTCCATGTGTGTCGCCTGTGTTCCACTCTACCCGGCGTCACACGTCCAAGTGCCGTGGGTGCTTCTCAGTCAGTTCTGGGAGCTTGTCAGTGTCTTTTATGGTTTAGTCATTCTTTTCCTTTCTGTTGTTTCGTTTTTCAGTTTTAGTGTGTGGTGTTGAAGAGCCCGATTTTTAGTAATTTTCTGAATTTTCAGTGATCTTTGGTTTTTCTTATTTCTTTTGGGATGGTGTTCCAGTTTTTTACGGCTAAGTGGTGGAAGTAGGTTCCTCCAAGTTTTTTCTTAAGGTATGGTTTTAGTTCCAGGCGGATTTCGTTGCTTGACCTGAGGAGTCTTGTTGACAGTAGATTGTTAATTTCTTTTGTAGGAATTCTGCTCCTTGCCCACAGATTGCACTGTGCGTTATGCACATTCTTTTGAAGGTGATGCAATGTTTTACTGGGAGCCAGTTTAGTGTTATTAGCGTATGTGGTCTCTTCTGGATTGTTTGAGGAGTAGTCTGGCTGCTGTATTTTGGATCTGTTGTAGTTTCTTCAGGAGGTATTCTGGTATTCCGAGGTAGAGGCTGGTTGCAAAGTCGATTCTTGACATGAGGAGGGCGATGATAGTGAGTGTTTTGTGCGTGAAGGAGAGGAAAGGTAGGATTCTTCTTGCCGTGTGGAGGAGGAAGAAACATTTCTTGACTGTTGCATTTATTTGTGGTTCTAAGGTTAGGGTGTTGTCCATCAGGACTCCCAGATTTTTTACTACCTTAGATGGTGATGGTGCGGTTCCCATTTCCGTTGGCCATGTGATAGCGGTTTCGTTCTCTTGGTCTTTGGATATGATCATGATTTCTGTTTTTGCTGGGTTGATTTTCAGGTTGTTGGCATTCACCCAGTTGAATTTTTCTTTTAGACAGTCGATTAGGGTTGAATGATCGGCTTGGGTGTCTTTGATTTTGTAGATGATTTGAGCATCATGTGCGTAGTTGTAGCATGTAATGTTGTATTTTTGAAGATTCTGATAACTGGGATCTGGTAGATGTTGAAGTACAGTGGTGATAGTGAGGATCCTTGTTGCACTTCACAGTTGTTAACTCGTGAGGTGGATTTGAAGGGTTTAATCCATACGGTTTCTGTGCTGTCTGCTAGGAATGATTTAGTCCAGTGTAGTGCTGTGTCTGTTATGCCTATGTCTTCTAGTCTTTTGGTTCGGGTGTCATGGCTAACTGTGTCGAAGGCTGCAGAGAGGTCGAGCAGAATAAGGGCTGAGGTTGTGTTTGAGTCTGCGTTAGTTTTTAGGTCATCCCAGATGGATAGTGCTGTTTCCATTCCTCTTGCGGGTCTGAAACCGACTTGAGCTTGTTCTAGCAGGTGGTGTTTTTCTACGTCTTCTTGGGTTAGTTTGCATACATAGGTTTCCAGGAGTTTTGCCGGGTAGGGGATGTTTGAGATCGGCCTGTAGTTGGATAGGTCTTCTACATCGCCACTTATGTTTTTCAGCAGTGGTTTGATATATGCTGATTTGAATGGCCCTGGTACAGTTCCTGTTGCTAGTGATACATTTAGAAGGTTTCTGTAATATTCTGCTGGTGTTCCTTGTGCAAGGATTGATTTGTAGATGTCTGGGGGACAGGGATCCATGGATGAACCAGCTTTATTGCTGTGTTTTATCAACATTGCGAATGCCTCTGCTGATATTTCAGGAAAGTTTTTGAGTTTGTGCTGTGGTTCTGAGTTAAGTTTGTTTGGTTGTATGTTGTGGTTGGTTAGTCTCTGTTGAATGGTTTGTCGGATGTCATTGCTTTTTTTCTTGAAGTGGTCTGCCAGGTCGTTGCATAGTTTCTCTGAGGGGGTTGGGGTGTTATCACAGCCTGGTGGGTTTCTCACTTGTTAAATGATGTTAAACATTTCTTTTTGTGTGTTGGTGGCATTGGTGATTCTGTCATCATAATGCCTTCTCTTCGCCTTTTGAATTTCCTTCTTGTATGCACAGATTTGTTTCTGGAGCATTGTTTTTTTGTCTGGGTTGTATTCTTTCCTCCATTTCAGTTCCATCTTTTTGTTTTCCTTTTTCATAGTGCTTAATAGTGGGGTGAACCATTTTGCCATTGCTCTTTTTTTTGATGGGGTGAATGGTTTTTCTGGGGCAATCTTGTCAATTGTATCTGCGATCCATTTGTGTAATAGCTCCGCTTTCCCGCCTAGGTCAGCTAGCTCCAGTTCTGTAGTTGAGAGTTTGGTTAACTCCAGTTGTTTGAATAGGTTGCTTTCTTTGATGTCTTTCCAGTTTCTTTTTGTAGTGGTTGTGAGTTTAGGAGGTTGGATGCAGATGTGAGTAGGTAGAGTGATCACAAATGGGATGATGAGATGGTCATTCCACAGTATTTGTATCGGCTGTGCCGTGCTGATGAGTTTTTCCTTGGCGAAAATTGCATCCAGGGTGTGTCCTGCCGAGTGTGTTGCCCCTTTTACTAGTTGTCGTAGTTTCATGGTAGTGAGTTGTTCAATCAGTGAGTTTTGGGAGTTGGCGTGGCTGTCTTTGAACCAGATGTTGAAGTCCCCCAGGATGATTAGGTGTTCGTGGTTGATGGCTATGTTGGTGATGGCTTCTATGAAGTTGTCGATGAAGGCTGCATCATATGTCAGTGGTCTGTATACCAAGATGAATGTGATGTTGATTTTTCGGCTCGCTGTTAGGTGTATAACCATGGTTTTGCAGTTGAGGATGTTGAGTGGTTCGTCTGTTTTTATTTTCAGGTGTTCTTTGAATGCTTTTGCGATGCTGCCTTCTTTTTTTGTTTTTCATGTTTATTTGAAGGCATTTGAAGTTGGTTGGAAGGCAGCTTTGGAGTGTGATTTTGTAGTTGTCGTCCAGCCATGTTTCTGTGATGAATAAGATGTCAATGACGTTGTCATCGAGTAGGTCGAAGATCTCTGTAGAGTGTTCTGACATGGATCTTGCATTTATTAGATTGCAGCGATGTTTGGAGGTGTAGTTTGGTTTGGCTTTTCTTATTAGGGTCGTCTTCTGATCTTGTTGAGGTGTAGGTTTTGGGGTGCCGGTGTCTTCGAATAGTTCTTCTAGGTTTTGTCTTGGGTTTTTGTTTTCATCGGGTTCATCTTCCAGGAGTTGTGGTTGTTGATTGGAAGTTCTTCTTGCTTTGGTGATGTAAGATGTTTCGCATCGGTCGTGTGTTTGTTGTTTCTGGTGTGGTTCATCCTTCTGCTTGGTTTTCTTAGTTTGTTTGATGTTGCTGCTTCTAGCTTTGGGTTGGTTTGCTCTGGTGACCAGTTGTCAGCGAGGTATGGAGTTAAGTCGAGGGATATGTCTCTTCTCTCAGTTCGATTTTTGTTCCTGTCTGTGGGGGTGTGTTCTGTAGTTGTGGTTGTTTGTTGCTGTTCTGGAGTGTTTGTTCTTTCTTCTCTTTTTCTTTGCCTCAGGATGGGTCGTTTGCGCGGCATTATAAGATTCAGAGTTGTTTAGTCTTCGTTTGTTTGCTGATGTCCAGCCGGTTCTGCTTTGGTCTGGTTGTCTTGTGGTGTAGTACTGGGTGTGGAGGGCTGTCCGCTACCAGTTTTGGGCGTTGTCTGTAGGTAGTATATTACTCCTTCTGTCGCTGTCTTGGTAGGTGTATGGGAGGTGGTTAAGGGTTATATAGTTGGGTTTTATTGGTGGCTCTCTTTAGTGTCAGTCCCCTGAATGTGGTTGACTGCAGTGAGCTAGCTATGTGAGTTTAAGAAGGATATGTACTAGTTGAAGAGTGACTTTGAGAAGCGCAGCTAGGATTTACGTCTTATGGGGCGTCAGCCCCTAATAGGAGTGTCTCTCGACAGTAATTGACTAGTGGGTTCTGTCTCACTTTAGAGTGAGTTGGTAGGTAAATTTGAGAGACCTGTATAGTGGGAGAGAGACCTATCAATGCAATCTTAATATATCACAATGTGATCTGGACACAGAACCCCTACTAGATTTGAGAGACCTGTGCAGTGGGAGAGACGCCTATCGATGCGATCTAAATATCACTTAATACAATCTGGACACAGAACCTCTACTAGATTTGAGAGACCTGTATAGTGGGAGAGAGGCCTATCCATGCAATCTAAATATCACTTAATGCAATTTGGAGACAGAACCCCTGCTAAAATTTGGGAGACCTGTATAGTGGGAGAGAGGACTATCAATGCAATCTAAATATCACTTAATGCAATTTGGAGACAGAACTCCTGCTAAAATTTGAGAGACCTGTATGCTACATAGATGAGACGCCTATCGATGCGATCTAAATATCACTTAATACAATCTGGACACAGAACCTCTACTAGATTTGAGAGACCTGTATAGTGGGAGAGAGGCCTATCAATGCAATCTAAATATCATACAATGCAGTTTGGAGACAGGACTCCTGCTAAAGTTTGAGAGACCTGTATGGGTCTATACCGAGGGGAGAGGTCTGCGCCTAGCAGGGCAGATTAGTACAATATTAAACAATGATAACATTTTGTCTACGTTGAGGGTGAAGGAGAGAGATGCAGTGGGTAATAATCAGCTTGTTTAATATGGCTTTGCTAAGTGGCTCGGATTCTAGTGTAGAGTGGTTGCTCTGCTCCTAGCCCAGGGCCACGCCTACCTTACTGGTTCTTGTATTTGATGGTTGACGGCTGGCTACTGGCTTCCCCTGCGGACACCTGCTGACACTTCCTGGAGTCGCCTCTGTTGGAGCCGCCCTTGGCTTTGGGGCCCTTAGCCGCAGGACTGCACAGGCAGAGAGCTGGCCTGAGAAGACCAGTGATGAAGGCTGAGAGGACCAATGAGAGCGGCGATGGACGGGTCGGGAGGCAGGAGGGAAGGCAAAGCAGGAAGCGGGCGCAGGGGTGGGAGTGCGCCTCTGGAGGCTATCAAAGGGCCTCAGGCCCTGTGAATATCTAAAAAAAGAGTCTGACCAAGATGGGGCTTACACTCACCGTGCTCCGCTGGCAATGGAGCCGGTGAATTCAGGCTGCATCACTAGGTCAACACAACAAGGTCCTAAGGACCAATGAGAGTGGCTCCGGGCAGGTCGGGAGACGGGAGGGAAGGCAAAGCAGGAAGAGGGCGCGGGCTGGGAGCGGGCTGCTGGGGGCTACCAAAGGGCCTCGGGGCCTGTGAATATCTAAAAAAGGGTCTGACCAAGATGGGGCTTACACTCAATGTGCTCCGCTGGTAATGGAGCCGGTGAGTCATCAATATTATACCACCTGATCGTTCACGCAACCGTTGATTAATTCAACGGGTAAGGGCACAAATAGCCATGTGCTTATAAGTAAGTTGTCTAACAGTAAACCAGCTCTTGAGAGTGTAACGGCGACCTGGGTTGCCGACGCAAGAGGGATATAGATGAATCTTCTGGGATCCAGCTGAATCTTCTGCATTGTGAAGGATTGAAAGGTTGTTTTAACTTAACTAGAACATCTCTGCAAAAATATACACTGATGGGTTCCATGTCTTTACAACGACACCCTAAATAACAACATACTTTTAAAACGACACCTGAACACGAAAAAAGCAGATTTTGTTTCTTAATTTGGGGGAGGCAAAAACTTTTTACCTTTCCCCCAACTACCACCACCCCCTTTAATCCCTTACCCCACACCCCCACATATACTTTTACTAAATAATTCAACTTTTTGTCGTTATTGAGGTGTCGTTAAAAAAATGTGTCGTTATTTTTTTTTTCGTTATAAACACTGTGTACCCATAGATGAAGTCACTCAGAGCTACAAAGTTACTCAAAACATTTTACTGGTTCTACCACACAAAAAAGAGACACAATGCGATAAGGTGTTAATGATAGCAGCACTGAAACTGGTGAGATGGAAGGTAGGACAGTAATTGCAATTGTACAGACTTTGTAGGATATTATGTAATAATACCGAGTTGCTGGTTATTCATGATATATGAGAGATGGACGATAACAGCAAAGCCACTGAAGTTGTTGTGATGTCGCACGTAGTAATGCTTTTGTGTGGTGGACATTTCCTCCCCCAAAAAAGTTAATGGGACATTGTGCTACTTCTACCTGCATGTCTTGGGTATAGGTATAAATTAAAGCTAATACATGGTGGTATTTATTGGTAAACACTGATATGATATATGATATGATAGGTTTTTTATAACGCACTTAATACCCAGAGGTTTGTAAGCGCGGACACGGGGATTGCGTTGCTCCGTGTCGTCTTGCTTCCAAGGTGAGCACGTTGCTCCTGAGCTATCCTCCCAAGACTGACAAGGGCTGTACTGTGGTGGGCGCTTAAGCTGGAAGTATTTATAAAATACTGCCCAAGTTAGTGTTACCACCACAACTCTAATCAGGTCCTTGATGCTTTAATGATTTATAAGCTGTAACCAGCGTATCATGTCCTTAGTGATCGCTCTCGTTCCTTCTGTCTCTCTGTCTCACACAATCTCTCTTTCTCTCTCTCACTCTCCCCCTTTGTCTCTCTCCATAGGCAAGAGACTTTTATGTATGCATTTGCTAGAGTCACCCCAGCCGTTGCTGACAGCAGCATGACCAGAGAAACCACGCTGATATCTTGAAGGAGGGGGTGCTGGGTGTTTATGGTTAAAGGTAGTATGAGAACAGTAGCAACAGAGGCATCCCCCAAGGTGGGGACTCGCCTGGTATTGAAGACAAACATTGTCATTGCATATGCCCTGCAAGAATGTTGTATCACATGTATGGTGAATTGCCCATATAGGTGGAGGTGAGGAGGAAACAATAGGGTATGCAGGGTTTCTGGGGTTCTGACAGACCTTGTAAGGCATTAGAGGAGCAGGATGCAGGGTCTAAGAGTATGTTTGACATTTTCTATTTTTGTTAATTATTAGAGTTTGTGAAAAAGTAAACATTGCTTTGGTGCTCACTTTGCTCTAATCTGAGTGTGGTCCTTTCCAAAATGGGAAGGAATCTTGAGAGACAAAATGGCGTGTCTTCTCCCTGAAAATAATCTAGTAAAAAAACTGAAAATATTTAATGTACTAACATTGCATAATTGCTCTTTAAAAAAATGCTGCAATTACCCTTCCTAATGATAATTTCCAGTTTCTAGTTTACTCATAATAAGAACTTTTGTCTTACTGATCAAATCATATTTTCATAACCTATTCTTTTGTGATAAAATGTTCTCATTTCAAGATTGGCATTCTGGTACACCCCTCTTGTACTCTTTTAAAATAGCCCTATTCGAAAATGGCAGGGTCAAAACAGCACACATGCAGGTACCTGGCTTATTTGCATAAAGTCAAAGAGCATTTTGGGAATGCCATAAAGTCTAACAATCTTTATATGTGACAAATATATCTGTGATCAAATGGTTGCAGCACCTAAATCAGTAAGTACACAATGCACCTGATGTTCCTTCAATTCTTTTTTTACACTCACCCTAACATTAAAGAGTTTGTCACCATGAACCGTATATACTAATTTTGATAGCCACAAAGCTTGAATGTTATCAGGTAACACCCGTTACATCGGTCATTCCTTTACACCAGAAGGACCCTTAGAGTCAGAAGTTTTGAAGAGGAAGCGCGGAGAGGGGATATCCATAAACCTTCCTAGTGAAGTGTGCATTGGACATTAGTGTTTTATATTTTGTCACTCTTGGCTAAATCGCTCCTACTCACCTGTAAAGCTACAAGTTTACAGATACTTACAACCTTAAATCCACTACAGGAAAATCAAGTAACTTGGCTCAGAATAGAGGTGCAGGTGCTGTGCTGTATTACCGCTCCAAAATGTCACAAGATGCAACAAATAGCGCAACAAGGATATTCAAGTGTATGCCTTTTAATTAAGATGTCAGAATGGTTGTTTTTTTTATAGTGTTCCCTGACACGTCACAGGGACAGTGTTAGGTTTTTCTTTCCTGGCTTAGTCTCCAGGGGATCTTTTCTTTTCTTCACCACCTCCTCCTCTTCACTTTCTCCATGTTTTCCTCAGGGATGTGGCACACTGTTCACCCTTCCACACGCATGGATGTAGTGCTCTGATCACTTATCCACACCAGGGATATAGTTGCTTGCTCAAAAGTCTGCGCCCTGGGATACAGTGCCCTGCTCACTCTCCCAGGGATATAGCGCCTGCTCACCAATCTGCATTAAGCAATATAGTGTCCTGCTCACTAATCCACATCAGGGATATAGTTACCTGCTCACACGTTTGCACCCAGGGAAATAGCGCCCTGCTCACTCTCCCAGGGATATAGTGCTGTGATTACCAAGCCGCATTAAGGAATATAGTACCTGCTCACTAGTCCGCATTTATGATATAGAGCACTGCTCACTAGTATGCACCCTGGGATATAGTGTCCTGCTCACTCTCCCAGGGATTTAGTGCCATGCTCACCAATCTGCACTCTGGGATATAGTGCCCTGCTCACGAGTCCACACCTAAGGATAGAGTGCCCTGCTCACTCTTCAGGGTCTGTGCCGCTTCTTTCTCTGTCTCCGTCTGCACCTTCTCTGTCCTCTGCTCTGCCTTCTCCTTGGCCAGAGCCTCCAGTTTCACCTTCTCTGTCCTCCTGCTCTGTCTTCCCCTGGGTCACAGGTTTTGTGTTCACCTCCTCTCTGGGTTTCACAGCCAGCCCAGCAGTATTCTCCTCCTATCTGGGTCTTTTCTATTCTCCTCCTATCTGGGTCTTTTCATCCGTCCTTCCACTCCAGATCTTTCAGCCGGGCCCAGCAGTCTTCTCCTTCTATCTGGGTCTTTTCATCCGTTCTTCCACTCCAGGTCTTACAGCCGGCCCAGCAGTATTCTCCTCCTATCTGGGTCTTTTCATCCATTCTTCCACTCCAGGTCTTACAGCCAGCCCGGCAGTCTTCTCCTCCTCCTCTCTGGGTCTTTTCATTTGTTCTTCAACTCCAGGTCTTACAGCCAGCCCAGCAGGTCTTTTCATCCGTTCTTCCACTCCAGGTCTTACAGCCCGCCCAGCAGTATTCTCCTCCTCTCTTGGTCTTTTCATCCGTTTTGTCTTACAGCTGGGCCCAGCAGTCTTCTCCTCCTATCTGGGTCTTTTCATCCGTTCTTCCACTCCAGGTCTTACAGCCGGCCCAGCAGTCTTCCCCTCGTATCTGGGTCTTTTCATCCGTTCTTCCACTCCAGGTCTTACAGCCAGCCAGGCAGTCTTCTCCTCCTCTCTGGGTCTTTTCACCCATTCTTCCACTCTAGGTCTTACAGCCTGCCCAGCGAACTTCTCCTCCACTCTAGGTCTTTTCATTCGTTCTTACACTCCAGGTCTTACAGCCTGCTCAGCAGTCTTCTCCTCCTCTCTGGGTCTTTTCATCCGTTCTTCCACTCCAGGTCTTTCAGCCTGCCCAGCAGTCTTCTCCTCCTATCTGGGTCTTTTCATCTGTTCTTACACTCCAGGTCTTACAGCCTGCCCAGCAGTCTTCTCCTCCTCTCTGGGTCTTTTCATCCGTTCTTTCACTCCAGGTCTTACAGCCAGCCCAGCAGTCTTCGCCTTCTCTCTGGGTCTTTTCACCCGTTCTTCAACTCCAGGTCTTACAGCCAGCCCAGCAGTCTTCGCCTTCTCTCTGGGTCTTTTCATCCGTTCTTCCACTCCAGGTTTTACAGCCTGCCCAGCAGTCTTCTCCTCCTATCTGGGTATTTTCATCCATTCTACCACTCCAGGTCTTACAGCCAACCCGGCAGTCTTCTCCTCCTCTCTGGGTCTTTTCATCCGTACTTCCACTCCAGGTCTTACAGCCAGCCCGGCAGTCTTCTCCTCTCTGGGTCTTTTCATTCGTTCTTCCACTCCAGGTCTTACAGCCAGTCCGGCAGTCTTCTCCTCCTCCTCCTCCTCTCTAGGTCTTTTCATTTGTTCTTCCACTCCAGGTTTTACAGCCAGCCAGGCAGCCTTCTCCTCCTCTCTGGGTCTTTTCTATTCTCCTCCTATCTGGGTCTTTTCATCCGTTCTTCCACTCCAGGTCTTACAGCCCGCACAGCAGTATTCTCCTCCTATCTGGGTCTTTTCATCCGTTCTTCCACTCCAGGTCTTACAGCCGGCCCAGCAGTATTCTCCTCCTTTCTGGGTCTTTTCATCCGTTCTTCCACTCCAGGTCTTACAGCTGGGCCCAGCAGTCTTCTCCTCCTATCTGGGTCTTTTCATCCGTTCTTCCACTCCAGGTCTTACAGCCGGCCCAGCAGTCTTCTCCTCCTATCTGGGTCTTTTCATCCGTTCTTCCACTCCAGGTCTTACAGCCGGCCCAGCAGTCTTCTCCTCCTATCTGGGTCTTTTCATCCGTTCTTCCACTCCAGGTCTTACAGCCAGCCCAGCGATCTTCTCCTCCTCTCTGGGTCTTTTCACCCGTTCTGCCACTCTAGGTTTTACAGCCTGCCCAGCAGTCTTCTCCTCCTATCTGGGTATTTTCATCCGTTCTACCACTCCAGGTCTTACAGCCAGCCCGGCAGTCTTCTCCTCCTCTCTGGGTCTTTTCATCCCTTCTTCCACTCCAGGTCTTACAGCCAGCCCGGCAGTCTTCTCCTCCTCTCTGGGTCTTTTCATCCGTTCTTCCACACCAGGTCTTACAGCCAGCCCGGCAGTCTTCTCCTCTCTGGGTCTTTTCATTCGTTCTTCCACTCCAGGTCTTACAGCCAGTCCGGCAGTCTTCTCCTCCTCCTCCTCCTCTCTAGGTCTTTTCATTTGTTCTTCCACTCCAGGTTTTACAGCCAGCCAGGCAGCCTTCTCCACCTCTCTGGGTCTTTTCTATTCTCCTCCTATCTGGGTCTTTTCATCCGTTCTTCCAATCCAGGTCTTACAGCCCGCACAGCAGTATTCTCCTCCTCTTTGGGTCTTTTCATCCGTTCTTCCACTCCAGATCTTACAGCTGGGCCCAGCAGTCTTCTCCTCCTATCTGGGTCTTTTCATCCGTTCTTCCACTCCAGGTCTTACAGCCGGCCCAGCAGTCTTCTCCTCCTATCTGGGTCTTTTCATCCGTTCTTGCACTCCAGGTCTTACAGCCGGCCCAGCAGTATTCTCCTCCTATCTGGGTCTTTTCATCCGTTCTTCCACTCCAGGTCTTACAGCCAGCCCAGCGATCTTCTCCTCCTCTCTGGGTCTTTTCACCGGTTCTGCCACTCTAGGTCTTACAGCCAGCCCAGCAGTCTTCTCCTATCTGGATCTTTTCATCCGTTCTTCCACTCCAGGTCTTACAGCCTGCCCAGTAGTCTTCTCCTCCTCTCTGGGTCTTTTCATCTGTTCTTCCACTCTAGGTTTTACAGCCAGCCCAGCAGTCTTCTCCTCCTCTCTTGGTCTTTTCATCCGTTCTTCCACTCCAGGTCTTACAGCCAGCCCAGAAATCTTCTCCTCCTATCTGGGTCTTTTCATCCGTTCTTCCACTCCAGGTATTACAGCGTGCCCAGCAGTCTTCTCCTCCTATCTGGGCCTTTTCATCCGTTCTTCCACTCCAGGTCTTACAGCCTGCCCAGCAGTATTCCCGTCCTCTCTGGGTCTTTTCATCCGTTCTTCCACTCCAGGTCTTACAGCAAGCCCAGTATTCTCCTACTATCTGGGTCTAGGAATCTGGTTTTATAATTTATGTTTGTATTTTATATTTATTGTGCTTAGTTCAAAATTAACTTTTCACAAATATATCATAAAAATGTACATTCTATTATATAATAAACCATTCACATAAAATTCCACATGTAAAATATAACATTTTTACACACTTTTCAATCTATCTTAAAATGGGCCTATAAACAATATTCATTTCCTAAGAATCAAAAAATTTGATTAAACTTCATCTGCTTTTTAATGACATAGATCATGTTTTCAATCGCTTTGCAACCTGCATCCAAATGCGATAAAGTGCCATGTGCAGAGAAGTGCTTCCTGAGTTCAGGCAATATGTCATATATATTCAGTGAAAAAACTTTGTTAAAAGTGATGTCATCTTTGATGTCCTGGGTGTTAGTGTTAGCAGTGCACGGTGGTGCGAGTTATGGTTGCTTATCTTACCATCACTGCAGAATTTCAGGGGTTTTTCGGTTTTACTTTGAACCATAACGTCCCTTTAACAAAGTTTTTTTAATGAATTTGATAGGTTTTTAGTAGCGCAACTTAACCATAACGTCCCTTTTAACAAAGTTTTTTCACTGAATTTCATAGGTTTTTAGTAGCGCAACTTAACCATAACGTCCCTTTAACAACGTTTTTTTACTGAATTTCATATGTTTTTAGTAGCACAACTTAACCATAATATCCCTGACTTTATATACATGTAACATAGAACATACTGAACCCCTAGCTACTAATTTCAATGTCCGCGGACCACCGCCATGTCCGCGGACATATCGAAAATCTGAGCGTGATGAATGTAAATTTAAATAGTGTGCCCCATTTCCCCTTTGAGGTTGGCTCTGAAAAGAGCCATTTTTTGGGGGTTTTTTTTGCAGATGCTTGACAGACACCTGTTATTTTGTATTTTTTTAAATTTATTTTTCTTACTTTACTCCGTTCACATAACCTTCTCCAAAGCAACCCTTACATTCCAAAACAGAATGGCATTTCCCATAAAAGATAAGGAAATGCCATCTTCTTTAAAATAAACAGCATTACTGGAATCAATATTCTCATTATTACAGAAGAACATACCAGCTCTAAGCATGAAGGCACACATGCCTCGGTTGATTACACACCTAGCATTGTTTTGCTGAGAAAAAAAACGGAACTATTGTCCCATATTGCCCTAGGTACCAATCCAGAAAAAAATACTTTGGCATTTGGAAGGATGTTCATTACTGCTTGAACCAAGTGTTCCAAATCTGCCAACAAAGTAGGGGCACTGACATAGCCCAAATGAAAGCACCATAGTGCAAGACTACCACATGGGGACTGTTGATCCTGCCCATATCTTCACAAACTTGTACAATTCCCTGTACATTGCAATCAGGCACAGTGCTCCACACCACCTCCACTCCTTTAACATCAAAATTCTTTGCAACATGTCTGCATTGAGCATACTGTTGTAAACCATGCACACAATTTCTCCACTTCTGCCGTCTTCACTACACACAGTCTCTTTGAACACAAATCCACAACATCAACATCTGATTGGCTGATCCCTACAGTCTTCTTTCCATGCTGGATTTGCTGGAAAACCCTGGATGTAGCACGCCCTGTCCGCGGACCGCATAACTCTTAGACAACCCTTCAACCATTTCCACTTCATTCTCTGTGCCATTCCCTCATTGGATACAGCTAAGCAGGCACACAATATGGAGAACGTCCTCAGAACACCCCCATTTTGTTTATTTTTGAACATTTCAGGACACTGCGAGTGTTCTTAGAACACATTCAACTTGCCAGCGAACAATACGGACAACGTCCTCAGAACACCCCCATTTTCTTTATGTACGAACATTTCAGGACACTGCGGGTGTTCTTAGAACACTTTCGGCTTGACAACGAACAATACAGACAACGTCTTCAGGACACCCCCTGCGAACATTCCAGGACCCCACAAGTCTTCTTAGAACACTTTCAACTTGACACCGAATCCATTCTGTTTATTTACGAACATTTCAGAACAGCCGTGTTGTCCGCAGAAAAATCGAACACAACAAAAGTGTCTAGCACATAAAAAAAACAGAACATTGAACCTATCTCATACTCCCCCACCCTCCCCAAACACTCTTACATACCAACACACTCCACTAAATACAATTTTTAATCCAAGTTTCACAGCGCTGTCCGCGGTCGTCCGCGAATGCAAGATGGAGGGCGCCACAGAAAATCTGACGCGCTTCACGCACCACGCCGTCCAATCAGCGAACACGTCGCATGTCCGTGGACATCACGCAAGCCGCTCGGCCAATCAGGGCACTGTCCGCGGAGCGAACCGGGAAGTCTGTCTGCGGAGCGAACAGAGATATCACTAATTTTTTGGCTTACATTTTGGTCATTTTACAAAAAACTACTGGATGGATTTACACCAAATTTGCAAAAGCACGCTTTCGGGACCAAGCCCCCGCTCCTGCCGCAAATATGGTGTAAATCCGTCCAGCGGTTTGGTCTGTAGGCGTGCGCAAAGTTTTTTCCCATTATGTCTATGGGAAAAAACAAAAGTTTTGGGACCCCCCCTATAACTTTGCCCCCCCCCCGGACCAAATCTCTCCAAACTTTGCAAGAAAATTCAGAGTGGGCCATATACTGTTTTTGCAAAGTTTGGTGAAGATTCGTCCAGAGGGAGCGAAGTTATAAGCCACCCAAAAAATGCTCTTACTATGGAAACACCAACTTAACCATAACTACATGGACGTTACTGCGTCCATGTAATATGGACATATTGCCTGATATGTATATCATATATATATGAGTTTGAGCACGGCAAGCTGCTCGATAGAGACGTTGGATCAAGTTGTGAATGGCGCAACTGCGGGTAATACAATACATTCCATACAGTTCATTAGAATACCCAAAAGTGGGGGAACTGAATACAGTTGAGCCTGGAAGAAGACCTTTTGGTTGAAACACGTGTTGGCTCTTTCCATTTGCATTACATTTCTTATCCAATTGAATTCCATGTGTATGCACAGCGTGGTTGTGATAAATCTTTGTACTTATATATATAGTTCCCAAAGATCTACACTTCGTCATTACATGCTTAGCAGTATTTGACACATAGCTGAACTTACATATACGACAAATTCTTCTATGCCGAGATATCTTCAACTTTGAACCACACCCATTTAATACAGGAAGTTGATTTATAGGCAACACTAGAATTAATTGCTGGCCAGCAGGATTAGGACATTGCAGCAAATAAAATTGGGTGACCTTAAATGTATTGGCCACACTGGAAACTACTTGATAATACTTCAATTTACTTAAGTGAGCATAATTTAGGTTCCAAACCCAAATATCAACCTTTTTGTCAAAGACTTGCTTAAGCTGGCAGTAATTTCTTTCGTTTTCACCCACCGGTGACCACCCTATCTGTTCAAGTAATTCTTTATTCAAGTCCTCACATGTTTGATGCTTTTTAATCATTCGTTTGCAAGATTTGTACCAATCAGCGACAACAGACGACATTTAGGGGAGTGTGTAGCTTTGAGGTAAATTGCTCCCCGTCTTTTTAATGCCATGCCTGGAAGATGTACCAAATCAATTTCCAATCTAAGGTATTCCATAGGGAAGGAAGGGGGTAGATTCAAACATTTTCCACAAAATGTACCTTCCAAAATCTTTAACCAATTACTGCCCTTAAGTGTCAAAGCCTCACAGCCATATAATATGGCAGGATAAAAGCCCTGCCTATAAAGTATTATAATACCTTCAAGACTGTAGCTAACAGTTTGTTTCGCAACATTATTACACAATACACTGAGCTGGGATGGTTTCCTGCTCTTAACTGTGGCCATTACAGCCGAGTTCACCATTGTGCAGACCTCAATACTCAAATAAGAACAGGCATCTCCATTCTCAATACTCCCATTGGGCGAGACCCGTACAGGCTTTTTTTACCGGCCTATTAGAAAACTGCATAGCCTTAGTTTTGTCCATGTTAATCACAAGTTCATATTCATCCGCACATGACCATTATTAATTCAGTGTCCTCAACATTCCCATGTAAGTATGATTGAATAATACTAGCTCATCTGGATAAGATAAACATGCTATATGCCAATGTAGAGAGCAGACATTTATGTCATTGATTGGACCCACCCCCTCACCTCCGATATACTGAATGAAGAACAGTAAGACACTGTGCATGACACCAGGTATCATTCTGATACCACATTGAGTGTATGAGAGAGACAGTATGCACTCAGACAACTGTCCGAATGTACCCTTGAATGGAAGTGGTAGCAGGAGAGTTGCAGACATCATTGAATATGGACGAGCTGTAAAGGAAATCTGTAAACTGCAAATTGATGTCTTAAGGAGAAGACACGATGACGCACATAAACAATTTAAGAATACTTAAAGTATGAAGACGTAACTGAAGAAGTAAAGTAAATATATATATATATATACGAGTGAGAAGAAACCATATATACAAAGAAGATAAGTAACCAGATGAGTAGTAAATGTATACACGCAGAAATGCAAGGTAGATGAGTTATATAGAAGCTTGCTGCAGTAGAAAACATAACATGGGTAAAGCAGACATGTAGGGGAGAGACCAGGGCTGCAGAGCTGACAGATGCTGGAAATACACATTTGTGCATGAACAAAGAATAGCTGTTGGCCAGGGATCAAGGATGCCACAGCAAGAAGCAACTGCAGGGTACAAAGGGAGTCAACAAGGCTAAGCGATGTACGCAGGATATATTTCGCTTGGATTAAGTAATGAACGAACATTTGTGAAAGCCAAGTAGTGAACAATTAAAGATGAAGAAAGCCTATGTGAGACGGAGCAACCAAGTCTCCAGAAGTCGAAGAGGGTAATGACACCCGACATAATTGAATCGAATAGCACTAAATAGAAAGGTGAAATGGACAAAATCATGGTCTCTTCACACGTGGTGTGAGACCGGAAAACAAGGCCTACTCATAAGCTCCAGATGAAGATAACAGTGTACATTAACTCCCCTTAACATTGAAGAGAATTGAAGATCCAGAAAGGTCAGATGTAGGCTTGGCTGATGGGAGATGGTAGACTAATTGGGCAAGTGGGCAGTTGTCTGACGTTCTCTGTACCTGGGTTTCGTTTTGTTTATGTGCTGATAACAAGCCAAGGTTGGGAGAGAAAGCCAACCAATCGTAAGGGCCTATGCAGTGGTGAGCATACAATGTTACAGAGGCCAATCCACTCCTGTTATGCTGCTATGATCTTTATTATACATAGTTAGAGGGAAGTTCAAGGTGTGCCTGCCAGATGAAGGGCAGCCAATGATGTTACTAACACTTATAGCTTGTATAAGTAGATATGTTCCCCTAATCAATCCCTCGTCCGATAGGTTTTTATTATTTGCCATGTTGAGCCACTGGATTGCTTTTAAGGGCCACATTTGCTAATCCATTGGGGCCTGGGGACCTGGAGAGCCTTTGTTTCTTTATAGCATCCAGGATACTTTCTTTATCGATAGGTAAAGACCAACCACCTGCTTGTTTTCCACGGCCCACAGGGCCGCAGACTTTATTGTTCCTATTCTCCAGGATGCAGTCCTTCCAGCATTCCTCACTGATTGGATTTTCCACTGGACTGTCTTCAGTTCCCTTGGCAGTGCCAAACATTTGCCACATGGTTCTTACATTACCACTCCTAAGAACTGCAATAAGTTGCCGCCAACTGGCATTTTTACATCAATGCTTCCGCTGTTTGACCCAGTTCCCATATTTATTCTTTACTTTACTAATATACGCAATTGTTTGAAGTGTAGAAAGACTCTTCTTTTTAATATCCCTAATTTCTCTGCGCATAAGGCGTTTCGCATCCGTTATTTCCTTATCAAAACGTTTCCCCTTTGCTGTAGATTCAGCGACTGCATAAAAAGCCTGTACAAATCCCCATTTTTGCCGTTGGATCTTTTAACCAACTTTCAATTTTATTCGCAGTCAGCCCACGAAGCAGATTCGAGCCACTGATATCCAATTGCGTGATTAACGCTGTTATCCTATTCAGATTCTCCTTTGTCCAACTGACACGCTTTACCGCATGATTAATGTCAACATCACCAGTTTTAAAATGTTTATGTTCTCAGCAAGCGCATTGGAGTGTATGTGATAATACTAAATGGTCACTATATTCATGTTGAGATATGGATAAGCCTTTAGCGCTAATAACAAATAATCTAGGGTCGCTTCATTTGTTTGATTTTTCTATGTAGGTTTACCAAGGCGACCTGTTTCCGTCCGGCCATTAAGCACAGTAAGTTCCCCATCATTCATATACTCCTGCCATAGTCGTCCCTGCCTGTTCTTGATCTTCTGAAATAACTCACTCTTCCCAGTAACGTTTTCACAACTCACAAAGATTGTGTTATCCTAACACCTAGCGTTCAAGCCACCCCCAGTAATACAATTTCATCCGTATCCCCCTCTAACCCACTCGATCAATACTGTTGCAATACTACCAAAAATCCTTTCACTTTGTTATCCCCCAGGAGGATCATACACTTTAATGGATAAAAGTCGCCTAGTCAGCATCTCTGGATAAATCAGCACCTCTACAGCAAATTCATTTATTTCTCCATCAGGAATTTCAACAAAAGTGGTCTTCAGATCATTTTTAACTCCAATGATCAAGCCACCATATGGGCACCCAACAGGACCTAGTTTGGCAAGTCCTTGAAATATGTGAAATCCACCAATATAAGCTGTTATTTTCAAGCAGTCTTCCAAGTGATCCCTTTTTACTCAGGAAACGCTTGCGGACACTAGTATTCCATCAATTATCTTACAATGTAATGATCCCAATGTAAATCTCGCTGGTTAGAAACCCAAAAGCCACTCCCAGCCACGGTCATTTTCGTTTTGCTTTAACTCCCTGGTTGCCACTCTTCCACTGGCACCAGTGTGTACCTACAGATCACCCACAAACCTATCACAGCCGCGGGGGCCTGTCAGGGCTATCACAATTACCATCTAACTCATATCCTAATTTAAGGAAATTGCCCAAATAGAATGGAATCATGGATACAGTGTCAGCCGTATAACAGGGAATACTGATATCTTTCCCTCACCTTACTCAAGCCGTTCCACAAACTTGAAATCACCTGCGATCAAAACTCACAGGGCGCTGAAGGGGGATATACTGCAATAGCTGTAAACGATCAGACCTCTTTATTCTCTTCTTGCGTTCAGAGAAGATACCCCTTATGGCAAAAGCCTTGGCATCCAACCAGAGACCAGCACTTCTCTGTGGCTCCCGCTAGCTCAACGATATATCCCTGCGTTGCACAGCATCTTTAGGCAGATCTGACTTCTGATCCTTGTCCTCCATTATCGAGCAGCTTCTTTCCAACTTAATGCCAGACTGCGCCCCAAGGAATTCTTCCTCCTTATCGGGGACAGTTTTATCTTTAGGCAACCAGCTTGTCAGCGTTGCTGTAGCTTTAGTGAGCCTCTTCTTTCATTGACTCTTTTTCTTCCTTAACTTTTGAGAGGCTTTTTTAGAGATCAAACTGATAGCTGACTTTAAGGGTTCTTCACACCCAGTGTTCTTACGCTGGTTATCCTCTGATTGTCTCGCTCTTGGCCGTCTCTACTGGCATTGATGTTTCCGAGTTAAATCAATTTCTAACGTCTCACTCGTCTCCTCAACGTCATTGCTAATACTCATAGTACAATCTTTAGTTATTTCTACATCACCAGGAGGTAAAAGTACATTTTGGCCAGTGGGCGGATTTCCACCATCATTATTTTCATATGATGTTATGATAGGTCATTTATAATGCGCTTAATACCCAGAGGCATCTAAGCGCGGACCCGGGGATCGAACCTGTGTTGCTCTCTATCGTCTTGCTTCCAAGGTGAGCACGTTGCCGCGGAGCTATCCTCCCGAGACAAACCCGCTGCATTCGCAATTTTACCTTCAGTTAATTTCTCAAGCCGCAGGACCGACTCTCCATACATTTTAATATCCTCATAGATTGTGCCACAAAGTTTAAGAAGAATTTGAAAGGCCAATTGCAAAGTATCCATGGTAGAGTCAGCACTGATATTGGCCTCAGTTTCTTTGTACGATAATTCCGCCTCTTCATTTTCTACATATACATTACGGGGTTGTAGACAACCTTTGAGTACTGGCTTGCTCGGACATAACATCTCCTCATTGGCATTTGCCGGAGCAATTGTTGGAATGGTTGCGTTACCGCTGGAGGACCCAGCAGCGATGCTATTTTAGTACGAATAACAGAGTTCCAGCAGCTAATTATCGTCGATGTCAGATAGGTTTCGGTTGTTAGGCACTTCTCATGGATCATCACAAATCTGTTTCTCTCCGTTGCGCCCCGTTTTGAGGCTCGGCTTCCTTGCTTCCTGCCTCCATCTCGAAAAAGGCCGCTATTTTACCTCTACACCCCTTTTTATTGGGATCTTCAGGAAGGCCTTCAAACTCTTTACAGGTTCTAGGCAACACATTCGGATTCCCTAGATCAGCAGCGCTTGTCTTCGTAGAGTCTCCACTTTTACAGTAAGGTTTCTTTTTCCTTAAGTTGTATGTCATGGTGTTACTGGTCACCTCAACAATGACAAACGCTCAGGAAATCTGTGAGAACCACAGGCTCTCGTAATGCCCTACTGATGGGCTGAAAAGGTAAAGTCTCATTTGTTAACTGGTTGGAGCGATAATTCTGCACTAGTTTTCCATAAGGTTTGAAAAACCAAGGTTGCAGGAGCGATTTCAACACAGTGGTCCTCACAGGAGATTCCCTGTGGGTTTCTCATTTTGGCCCACTGCCAGCGGCCTCTATGCACCACAGAGCTCCATACAACTATCCGAGTATCACTCACTTTAGAAATAGAATATTTAACACAGCAGCGCCCCCCTTTTCCACATATAATTGTATTCTTTACTGGCTTCCTTGCCAGTCATATTTGTTTAACAGGTAAGATATTTGTCAGATATTAACAAATTAGTCTATAGGCTATGTCATATACATGTTATCCTATGTTAGTGACACATTACAAGGGACGCCAAGATCTCTTTTTCCTGCTCCTTCTTGCCTTCGGTCAGCAAATTGCAAAACTATAGCTGTACTTGAAGTGCGCACTTACCTGTCAGGCCACAGGCATGAGCAACAGCGAGGAAATCAACTCAAAGGAACTCTGAGAAGAATCCAAACTTGACCTTAGCTTATGCATAGTTCAAAGGTCATGCAATAGTCCCATGGGCACTCTGCATTTACCCCCTATGAGGCGGGGACAATCAGGAAGGATCTCGGTTGGGGTTAAATACAACAATTGCTTCCACCTCAGGGCCGCCTACCTTCCCCTGATTATCATTTTCCATCAGATTGAGTCAGAGATGAATCAGACCACGGCCCACCGAGCCGCAGACGCGCTGAGCCAGTGGACCCCCAGACCCGGGCCGTCCATCCCTGGCCCTTGTTGGACTGCTGGCTGGCTATGCATAACTCGCAGCACTCTGGATTTACAGTAGGCCCCTCTCACAAACGGTCAACACCAACTGAGCGGAGCAGAGCGTTACTAGAGGAGAGAACCTCTCAGCGTATGGTACGTCTACAGCTGAGTGTCAAGCCGCACCTCTTCAGAGCTTCTTGCAGCGGCCTCTTTTGACAATCAATCATGTGACACCTATAATAAATAAATTAATAAATATATAATCTTACAATGCAGATCTTACAGCCAGCCCAGCAGTTTGCGACTACGCTCTGGGTCTTACAATCTGATCTTCCACGCCACGTTTTACAGTCAGCCTTGCAACCTTTCTCTCTGCCTCCGCAATCTTCTTCATCTAACCCCACAAAACTCACTTGCCCACTTATCATGGGAGCTGGCCCTTATATAGTGTTTGGACTGACTAGCTTCCCGCTGATTGGCCAAAGGGGTCACATGTCCACTCTGAGCATGCCCCATGGCTGTGATACTTTCTAATCCTGAGTTCTTGGGGGGGGGATCATCCATCTTTGATCTCACTTCAGCCTGTTTGTTGCTGGGGGGGGGGGTGGAGCTGCAGATGTGTTCCTCTGTCTCAGGATGAGTTTGGTGCAGGGCTGGTATCCTTTCCTTTGCTTATAATGGAAGGAGTTGCTGCAGATGATTCCGTGTCCCTTGTGCTGGCAATTGAGAGGGAGACATGCGTTCTCTCCTCCCCAATGTCCTTGCCAGTATGGGAAGGAAATTGGGCTCTGCCCGTGCGTCCATTAACTGTACGGGGGAGGACTGGGCTAACTGCTGCCACTCTGGATATCAAATGGGGGAGGGGTGCATATTCCCCAAGACTGCCCGCTTTGGGGTGTGTAAAATATTTCGATTGGTTACCCTAGTCTTCTCCATTATCATCCCGAGTCCAAATCTGTAAGCACTTTTTTCCAATCAGGTCTGGATTTCGTCTATTGGCGAACAAGGGATTATGGGAGATGTAGTCCCTTTCTTGTTGATTTGGTAAGATACTATGGGCCATCTGGCCAAAGACCTGACTGGGTCTTCTATGTTGTCCATCCCGTCTTGGTTCCAAACTCCCACTCAGTGGATCTAGTATGGGCTTTGTGGGGAAATCTGGCACATGTCGTTTTTTCTGCTTTGTTTTTCAGAAAGGGATTGGTTATGACCGGGGTTGGCTTTGACTGCAGGAAGCTGCTGCTGTTGTTGTTGACCTGTGGGGGGGGAATACCCGGGTTGACGTGATAAAGTAAATGTGGTAATTTCACCACAATAACCCGCTCCCCTCCTCCCTGCCAAACCCTGCCTCTTGCACCCACCAGTCCTTTCTCCTTTAAAAGTTATGTTTTGAAATACTTTAGACAACACACACTCAAATCCTTACATTTTCACTGAAGGTTCATGGGTTGAGCACTTTATTTTCTCTTGCCTGACTCCAAAAGCGAGCATTGGATGCTCCTGGATCCCTGGGTCCGATTATCCATCTCCTGAATTAGGTTTCTGCACATCACTTGAAATTCATATCAACATGTACAAATGTTTGCCCAAGTTTAAGACGAATGAATCTGTTCCTCCAAAAATGGGAAAGATTTATTGAACAGTCTCTGGTGAACCTCTGATATACTTTCCCTCCTTTTCGTTCCCATCACCCCTTAAGTTGCAGCACCTCCGCATGACATGCTTGAGCATGTATGTGGAGAGGCTGAAGCACGAAAATAAAGAAGTGATGGCTGGAAGGTTTAGAATGAATCTAAACCTTCGGCATTGCTTTGGGCAACCCTCCAGACAATTGTTATTCACCTGCCAAGCCATCACAAGAGGGGAAAGACCATATGCAAATCAGCCTTGGTCCCACCCCAAAAAGATCAGTCCAGCCCGAACTGCTTGATCACATCCCTTCTGCACGAGACAACAAGCATCCCCAAACATGTTTCAGCCTTGCTGGGCTTAATCAGTGAGGAGTAGCTTGGGTCTCTATGCCCAGAAGGCGTGGGACTCACGCCTGGGCATACCCATCCCACTTGGGGTGACCAAACAAAACAAAAGAGTTTATGGCTCGGTGGTTTAGAATTAATCTTAACCTCTGGCATTGCTCTGGGCCGCCCATGGTCTCGCATCTCTCTAGTCACCTTTGAACATGACATCAGGTCATATCAGAAATGTGGTTTGAAACAAGATTTGAAACAAGATTTTGGCTGCCCGTGTGGCTATCTCACGAGTCAAAAGTTGGCCTTGTAAATGGGAGAAGCCTCCCGTTCTCAAGCACAAGACCCGGCAAGGCTGACTCAGCCCTTCATCGTATCAGTGTCGAAAAATCGAGTACCATCAAATTGGGTAACTCTGACACCTGTTGTTACAGTACTTAGAAGGGGGTGGAATACGACATATAAACTCAATATAAAATCATGATTTATTTATTTATTTTTTGCATTTTTAAAGCGCTCACACAGCCCGCTGGTATTGAGGCACTGTTACAGGAATGTATTTATTTTTTTCTTTAGTTGTGTAATTGTTTTGTCTTAGTTGCGTATTTATAACGCGCTTAAATACCCAGAGGTTTCTAAGCACTGACCCAGGGATCTAACCTATGTTCCTTCGTGTCGCTTTGCTTCCAAGGCGAGAACGTTGCGGCTGACCTACCCTCCCAGGATATTATTTATGTGTCATCCTTTCATCACAGGATGTTTTTTCGATGGGTTTTTTACTGCGGATTTTTAACGAAACACTCATTGAAATTTTTAGGGGGGGTTAGAAAAATATATATTTGGGTGTGGATGTTTGGGAATATATACAAATTAAAAGGGATGGGGGGACCTCGCCAAAAATAAAAAATAAATGTTTTAATGAGTTTTTTCATTAAAAAACCCACGGTAAAAAACGCCGCCAAAAAACATTCCAAGATGAAATGACATGGGACCGATATTATTATAGACAATCATTCACCAACCCTATTTCAAGCATATTAATTACAAGTAAATAGTCTTTTCGTGCAGATGCATGAGGAAATCGCATAAATAACGTCTCACGACGTATTGTTGTTAGTGAGTAAAAAAAAATGCCAGAGCCGCAATGTGATGAGCCATTTAGTCTCTTTCATTAAAACGCGTGAAGCCGTAATTACCCTGTAATCTCCGGCACTACACATGTAAACCTCTGGGGCAGGCGGCTTTGTCACTGATTATAGGGCTGGAAGGGTGCAGGGAGGGGGCGGAGGGACACAAAGCGCCAGTCTTGCTATTGTGATCACGCGAGAAACGAGGCCCTGGAGCGCAGGGCCCTGATCTTGCCTGCTCCATGCAAATCAAGGCGCCTTGCTCGCGTTTCTCAGAACACTGTGGCCAAAACATGCTCTTCCGGTTCAGTGAGAGGGTTTGCAGGGGGTCACGTGATCACAACCCTGCCCGATACATCGTAGTCTAGAGGTTTATATTCTCTTTAGGAAGTATATCTGTGCTATGTTACTCAGTCTTGTAGTAATGCTTCTTGGCACGCTTTGCGCTCTTATAGATTGACTTGTTGTGTAGTGCGAACAGGGCAAAGGCTGGCATCTGATTGACTGTTGCGGGAGAGGCCAAGAGTTGCCATTGCCTGCATGCAGGCCAGAGTGTGGTGTGTGTTTAGTTTGGAGTATGAGGTGGTGCTTTTGCAGCACCTATAAGCCGAAACCATTGTAATAGAATACCGGGAGGGAGAAATGGCATGTGAGGAGGGACACACAGAGAGTGATTTACAAAAGCCTTTTTCAATAGGAAAGTCCCATTGAAAAAGGCTTTGCAAATCAGGCTCATAGTCTTTAGGTGTTCTTTGGTTATCTGCCCACCCATTGACTGCCCATGGCCATGCTAATCCCTATGGCCATTCCGACCCAGTTCCTGCCCCTCTCTGCCCCTCCCTGCCCAAAACACCTCCTCAGTGGAACTCTTTGAGCATGCTTTAATCAAGCCTTACCATCAAACTTTCACTCAAAGTGCCTGCCAGTGTTTTGTCAAAGCAGTCTTCTGAGAGTTAATGGGCCTCATTA
The DNA here is from genome assembly GCF_040938575.1 of Ambystoma mexicanum. Taxonomy (NCBI): domain Eukaryota; kingdom Metazoa; phylum Chordata; class Amphibia; order Caudata; family Ambystomatidae; genus Ambystoma; species Ambystoma mexicanum. The sequence goes on along the minus strand of NC_090938.1, from coordinate 104,306,276 downwards.
CAAGATTGCCGGTCCGGAAACAGCGGTACCGGTAAGCTTGCCGGTACTGTGGTTTCTGGACCGGCAAACTATGAGTTCTGTGAACGGGAGCCTTTCAGACCGCCAAGTCTGACCTTGCAGGCGGAACGGCACCAGCTCGCAGAACTCGACGGATGCACCGACACCATTCATGAATGGTGCCGGTGCATCTGTCCTTTCTATTCCCATTGAGTCCAATGGGACTCTAATGACCTGGTAATTGCCCATTCCCGGGCATCAGAAAATTCTTGACTCCGGCACGGCTACCGCCAGGGTCGTACTGACGCCTAATTACTTAATTGGAGTTGCAAACTGCTACTGGTGTACTAAAAATGTCTTCACCAAATTGCCTTCAGCCACTCAATTTATAAGCACAATGCATGTCCTTTACTGGAGTCCTGTTAAAAACAATTATTGCAAAGCCAACCGTTTTTGCCTGTGTAGAAGTTTTAGGCATTTGCCAGGTTCTGCTATTAGATGCCCAGGTACGTACTATGTTGTACCTGCTACCATCAATGGCCAGTGAATACCACTGCGACAGTGCCTGGCATGGCCTTCCCCATGCCTACACAAAAGCCCAAACTTTTGGCATTGCCAATGCTTGTTTTGTTTTTGCTGGGTGTTGATCTAGAGCAGTGCAGCCGGAGTTGCCTCCGTGCAGGTCAGTATGTGATGTATGCCGGTTATATGGTTCGTTTTTTGCTAGATATTGATGTTTAGCAATCCAGACGACATTGCCTCCATGCAGGTCAGTGCCTGCTGCGTGTGTGGCATGTGTTTATGTTTTGCAGGGTGTTGAATTCAAGCTGTACAGACAGCCATGACATTTTGTAGGTACCTGTGTGCTGTGTGTGAGGTGTGTGTTTTGGTTTTTGCTGGGGGTTAATATTCAGCAGTCTAGACAGTGTTACCTTTGTGCAGGTCTCTCACTGTCTTCTGTGTGTTTGGTGTGTGTTTTGGTATTTTCTGGGTGTTGATATCCAGCAGTTAAGACAGTGTTGTCATTGTGCAGGGCAAAATGTTCTCTGTCCGTGCTGTGTGCTTTGGCTGTTTGTGGGTGTTCATAACCAGCCCTCCATAAAAAATTGCTTTGTGCAAGACACTATGTGGTGTGTGTCTATGTATGTGTGTGTGTGTGTGTGTGTGTGTGTGTGTGTGTGTGTATGTGTGTGGGTGTGTGTGGGCTTGTGTCTGTGTGTGTGTGGTGTGTTTTGGTTTTGTTGGGTGTTGGTATTCAATAGTCCAGGCCGCATTGCCTTTGTTCCGGTCAGTGGTAGCTGTCTGTGTCGTGTGTTTTTAGGTTTCTACTGGATGTTGATATTCATCAGGCCAGCAGCGTTTCCTGAGTGCAGGTTAACATGTGCTGTGTGTTTTGTTTATTGCTAGGTCCTGATATCCAGCAGTCCAGAAGGTGTAGCTTTTGTGCAGGTCTGTATATGCTGTGTCTGTGTGGTGTGTGTTTTGTTTTTTTCTTTGTTGATGTCAAACAGTCTAGATGTATTGCCATTCTGCTGGTCAGTGTGTGCAGTGTGAGTGTGTGCTGTGTGTTTTGGTTTGTTCATATGTTGATATGTTGATATCCAGCAGTCTGCACAGTTTTGCCTTTGTGCAGTTCACTGTGTGCTGTGTGTGTTTTGGTTTTGCTGGGTGCTGATATACAGCTGTCTAGATTATGTTGTATTCATGGAGGTGAGTGTATGGTGCGTGTTTTGGTTTTTGCTGGGTTCTTATCTCCAGCAGTCCAGTTGGTTGTGTCTTCATGCAGGTCAAACTGTGGTCTATGTGTGTGTGAGATGTGTTTTGACTTTTGCTGGGTGTTGATGTTCAGCAATCCACAAGGCATTGCCTTCATCAGGTCAGTGTGTGGTGTGTTGTGTGTTTTGGTTTTTACTGGGTGTTGATATCCAGCTGTCCAGATGGCATTGTCTTTGTGCAGGCCACTGTGTGCTGTGTATGGGATATGTTTTTTCGTTTTTGCTGTGTGTTAATATCCAGCAGTCCAGTTCGCATTGCCTCTGTGCATCACTGTGTACTGTGTGTTGGTGTATGTTTTGGTATTTTCTGGGTGTTGATATCAAGCAATTAAGACAGTGTTGCCTTCATGCAGGTCATTGTGTCATGTATGTTTTTGGGTTTGTTGGGTGTTGATATCCAGTAGTCCAGGCAGCATTACCCAGGTACGGGTTACTGGATGCTGTGTGTGTGGTGTGTGTTTTATTTTTCCTTGACGTTGATGTTCATCAGGCTAGACACATTGTCTGAGTGCAGGTAAGTGTGTGGTGTGTGATTTAATTGTTGTTGGATGCTGTTATCAGAAGTCCAGACAGAATTGTCTTCGTACAGATATGTGCATTTTGCGTGTGTGGCATGTGTTTTGTTTTTCCTGTGTGTTTATGAACAGCTTTCCAGATGACATTTCCTTTGAACTGGTAGTGTGTGCTGGGTGTGTGGTGTGTTTTGGGTTATGCTTGTTTTGATTTCCTGCAGTCCAGATGGCTTGGCCTTTGTGCAAGTTGGTGTGTGCTGTGTGTTGTGTGTGTGTTGTGGGGTTCTACTGGGTGGTGGTGTTCAGTGGGCTAGACACATTGCTTGAGTGTGGGTAAATCTGTCTTTTTCCTTCTCTCTTCTATGCCACTACTTAACCATATTTCCCCCTTCTTAGATGTAGCTGTTTCGTATGGCTGACTTTTTAGTTTGGACTTTTAGATGGTGCTTTATAAGCTGAAATTATTGCAGATACACAGAAATGGCATACGTTAAATGTTAAAGGTATTTATACCGCACACCGTCACCAACGGAATTGGTCCACATGCACTCAGGCGGATCTGTAAAACAAGAAGGCAGGTGGGTTAGTTTAGTCGGGTGAATAGGGAGTAGGAAAGTGCGAGCAGTGGTGTGCTGTTGGCGGCTTCGGTTCGTTTTTCACAGTGCGCTGAGTTTTGGTGTGAGTATCGGACCGATGTGAGACCTCATGTGCTGTTGGTGCAGTTTATGTGTTTGTTTGTCTGTTGCAGTGTTGTGAAGTGCGTGCGGTTTGCTGGGCGAGAAAAGGTTGTGTGGATTAACGGGTGAACTAGGTATGCAGAGATTTGAGCTTGGGGTAGTAGGTTAAATATCGTAGTTGTTGCAGATCTTGTTATATTTATCTAGCATTCCTGTAGGTAAACTTAATTGCCATTTTCCTTTTCTTGTTCATCTAATTGTGATTGACCGCGTGGCACGTTCCTGGCTGTGTTGTATTTGAACTCTGTGTAATCAGACGGGGTGTGTCTAATCCCAACCTCTGGTATTGGTGCTGTAGATTAACAGTCTGCTTCCTCCCTTTCTATCTATTCCGTCGGTGGTCTGTTGCTGCTCGCGTGTAATTGAAGGCCAGGGTGCAATTGGTAAATCATCCTTGTCGTTCCATCCTGGTCCAGCTGTGTCTTCAATCATTAGTATCGTCCTGTCGTAACTATCTCTCACTTGGTAAGTTTGGTATGTCGTAGAATGCCTTCCTTAGATTCTGTTTGTAGCAAGTTGCTTAGTGGGGTCTGGGATCGGTTTCTTCACTCATCATTTCAGCTATGTATTTGCCCCTGTGGGCGTTTTTCTAGTTATGCAGTGAGGAGCCAGAGTTTGAGGAGTTTTCTGAATAGTAGGTGATTGATTTTGTTATGTACGTTCTTTGGTAAGTCGTTGTAGGTTTTTAGTGCGAGGTGAGAGAAAAAAGATCCTCAGAGTTTTCTTTTGTTGAAGGGTTTTGGTTCCAAGTGGATGTCGTTGCTTGATCTGAGTATCCTTGTTGTGTGATGTAGGCTTAATTTGTCACTCAGGAACTCTGCACCTTGGTTGTGGATTGCTCTGTGCGTGATGCACATTGATTTGAATTTGATTTGCTGTTTTATTGGTAACCAATGTAGTGTTTTTAGCACTGGTGTGATGTGTTCTCTTTGGGGTAGTTTGAGCAGCAATCTGGCCGCCCCATTTTGTATGCGTTGTACTTTTTTTAGAAGTCAAGCAGGCATACCCAGGTACAGGCTACTGGCGTAATCTACCCTGGACATGATGAGGGTGATGACGGTAAATGTTTTGTTGGCGAATTACATGAATAATAGGATCCCTTTTACCGCTCGTAGGCGAAAGAAGCATTTGTTGAGTATAGCGTTTACTTGTGGCTCTAGAGTAAGTTTGTTGTCTACCAGGACACCAAGGTTTTGTACAGTCGACGATGGGGCTGGAGATGTACCGAGTTCCCTTAGCCAATGGGTGTAGTGGTTGTCTCCTCCTTTTATTATGATGATCATTATTTCTGTTTGCCTGGGTTGAGTTTTAGGTAGTTCGAGTACATCCAGTTGTATATATCACAAAGGCAGTTCTCCAGTGTTGTGTTTTCTTCTTGAGTGTCTTGTATTTTGTAGACTAATTGTGTATTATCGTCAGCATAGTTGTAGCAAGTGAGGCTGTGTCTTTTGATGATTGTGATTAGCTGAGACAGGTAGATGTTGAATAATAACGGGAGAAGCATGATCCTTGTGGTACTCCGCATGTGGATTCTCTTGGGTTGGATTTGAAAGGTTTCATCCATATGGACTCTGTTCTATTAGTTAAGAAGGATTTGATCCACAGCAGGGCGCTGTCGGTAATTCCCAATCCTTCCAATCTTGTGATGACGATGTCGTGGTTAACTGTGTCGAATGCCACAGAGAGGTCTAGAAGAATCAAGGCAGTACTGCTGTCTGAGTCTGCGTTTGCTTTTAGGTCATCACATATTGAGAGGAGTGCTGATTCCGTTCCTCTCATTGGTCTGAAACCTACCTGTGCCTGGTCTAGTAAGCAGTGCTCTTCTATGAATTATTGGGTAGTTTTCTATATGTATGTTTCGAGCAGTTTAGCTGGATACGGGATGTTGGAGATGGGTCTGTAATTGGAGAGTTCCTCTACATTTCCTGCTGTATCATTGAGTAGCAGCCTGATGTACGCTGATTTGAAGGATTGTGGCACTTTCCCTGTTGAGATTGAAAGGTTGAACACATTCCTGTGGTATTCCATGGAACTTCCTTGTTTGAGGATTGATTTGTATATGTCTGGGGGGCAGGGATCCGCAGTAGAACCTGTTTTGTTGCTTTGATTTACCAGTTTGGCAAAAGTCTCCATTGATATTTCCGTGAAGCTTCAGAGTTTGTTCAGGCATTCCTCTTAAAGTTGGGTGGGTTCCGTAGTCTGATTGCATGGTCTGCTATGTATGGTTTGTTGGATGGCAATGATTTCGTTTTGGAAGTGGTCTGCTAGGTCATTGCATAGTTTCTTCGATGGTATTTGCGTGTTGTTGCATCCAGGTGGATTTTTTATTTCATTTATGATTTTAAAGAGTTATTTTTGGGTGTTTTACGCCTGGAAAACCCCTGTGAATCAGACATGTACCATTTAATGCCATATTAATTTGCAAAGAGACAGCATTACAGCTACAAGATTTGAGAGGATAATTTAAGAAAGGTTGAAAGTGCATCCTCCCAGCATTACCAAAAAAGAAGCACTTGCCAGTAGAGATGTTGTGCTGGCCTAACTAGGACTGTGATTAACAGCCAGAAAGCAGCTCTAGTGCTGATGTTCCCCTCTGCTGGGTGGACTGCGCGGCGCCAAGTTGAACTATTGACTAGATGGTGTGCCAGGTTGGTATCTCTTCAAGCTCACAGTTCCAATCCATATTTACATTTAATGCGAAGCTTTTTATGAAATTCCATAAATCAGCGCTCAGATTTCAATATCAAAGAGGAGGGCACGGAACGGCACCGGTTGCCTTCTGGAAGACTTGTAATGCACAGAAATGAATTGGCTAAGTTATCGCTGCAATTTTCTCCCTTCAGAGTGCTAAATGAATCTGGGCCAGACATATTGACAGGTTCTGAAGCCCTGCCGCGCTAATTGCACTTTAGTGAGTGTGAAATGTGGTGCGCGTTGCTCGCTGGAAGTTCCAGCGGGTAGCATATCAATGCAATGCAGGCGGCCCAGGCCAGTTCAGTGCTAGACAGATCGGCCCCCCACCAGCCCATCACACTGCTGCTGCTCCATGTCACATGTGTGGCGCTGCAGCAACTGCTGGTACAGGATAGCAGTGGGATGGATGGGGAAGGGCACACGTGGGTTGAGAAAGTATAATGCTTTAAAGTTGGAAAACAATTGTTATGGTAGGTGTAGTGGTTCTGGCATTCCGGCACCCACAGAGGCAAAAGAGGGCATTTGAACACACTTCTGGACCACACTTGTTAGACGTCTGGACCATACTTGCTGTACTCAAAATGATAATGCATTTGATAAAATGGTTGCAAACCTATAGGTGTTATCTTATTTGTCAATTTTGGAAAATGCCCCCCACCCAGTGCTAACAGTGGTAGAACTGGCATCTGAAAATAACTTGGAGAGAGGCATTAAACGCTAAGCCACCGGGCAACACAATTGCGCGAGATAATTAACAGGACCCGGCACATCCTGCAGGTGAATGCCATGTTGAAGCAGTGGTGCAGGAGGCTGCAGAGGTTGAAAGCAGTAGGCCACAAAAGGGCTACCAGTGTAGGAGGAATACTTTTAGTGGTCGGCAAAAGAGCCCGCCTACTGATGGATAAAGCCGATTTTAAAAAACATGTGTAGCTAAAAGCAGCATTTGTGCCTACTAAGAAACTCGTGCATATCTTGGAAAACATTGCAGAAAAGCAGCATGGGGGCCAAGCAGTCCAGATAAAGCAGCTCGGCAAATCACAGTGTCTGATCACATCTGGAGCTTTTTTTGACCTCCATTGCATCATCCTGTAAGAACCTGTGGAGGCATTACTCATGTCTTAAACCCCAGCACCCTCAAGGAGCAGTGCAAGTGCACCTTACAGTGTCTTCTTCTCCAGACACTTGACGGTCATGCCCACAGTCACAACCCTATATCATATCTCGCTCCCCTTAACACCGTGCCCAACTGCCTATTTCTTGGTCACACCTGCTGGCACAATGACAGCACCCCATGACTGTATCCCCAGGTTTGTCACACATGGTATAAACCCATTGGCAGCTTAACAAAGCCCTGTGATCTCTAGTCTCTGTTTAATGCCAAACTCTGTTCGTACATCCATTCAGTTGCAGACTCTTGTCATCCGTACAATGGCACCACACGGGACAGCTTGGGCAAGCCCTGCCTTCTCGTTCAACAGCACTTCCAGAAAGGGGGAAATCCAGGACTACAAGTCACGGAATGCAAAGAAAAAACAGGACTGGGCATCCATATTGCGATTGGAAGGGGCATGTTTCACTTTTCCAGTCCTTTACTTTCTATAACTATGCAATAGTATTAGGACCACCAGTATGGAAAAGTAGTGACCTAATTCCATAAAACCATTTGAGCACTCTTAACATTTTAGTTTAGTAGCAAGTCTCGTGAATCATGCTGAAGAAATAGGCAGGTATCCTTAAAAAAATAGGCAGGGGCCTTGTGGTTGCGGTTTTCGGGAGTTAATATGTTGTGCCATGGAGGAGCTCCCCCAACCCTTAAACTGCTTTCCACTTGTTCACAGAACATTCAACCTGACTGACGCCTAGTTGAGTGGAGTAAAGGCCGGGCGGCGGGCGTAAATGGTCCGTAAAATAAAAGGCACTGATTAATTAGGAGATCAGATGAGACTCAGAGGTTGTGCTTGTGTGACAAGAACAAGTTCCATGATTATGTATTCATTTCACATTGATCATCCCCCACGTCACACACTTACTTACCGGCGCTGACAGAAGCTGCGGCTGCCTTTGGAAACAGGAGTCAGCGCCGGCCGTGGTGTCTCTGCAGTTCTGGGGGATCGGGTGGCCAGTGCCACACAAGAGGCAAACAATCCTCCAAACAAACAACCCTCAAGGGCTGAGGGCCCAGCAGCAAGGCAAGCAACTGAGCTACAGGCCTAGCTCAAACAGCCAGTGGCAACTGGGCCACGGGCCTAGCTCAGTCAGGCAGCAGGTTGAGCCTCAGCCACGAGACGACAACGAGTCCACCTCCACCACGCCCTAACAACTCTGATGTGAAGGTGGCCCTGTGCCAAACCCCACACCACACGGGATGTGACCATTTGATTGGCTGGAAAACAGCCAAGGAGTAGTGTTTACTGTGTGTTACTATACAGAATGTGTCAATACTGCATAGTAACACAGAATGTTCGTTTTCATTGACTGTTCTGTTCTCTTTCACTGCGCTGTTGTAGACAGGAAGACGGCAGGTGCTGGGCCGGGGCCTGCAAGCAGACGAGCGCTGAGCACGAGATAAATTATCCAACAGAAATGAGTAAACAAACAAAAGTTTGTTGAATAATGCTTAAAGATAAAACAGATATATTCCACACCGGCAAACACCGGCACACGTTAAGCACTGATCACAGGTTATTTCGACAACACATACAATTAAGATAGATGTTTGTGTGCGGGCCAATGTCCGTTTGCCACACCTGTATGATTCGAGAACAAAATGCACTCAGGGTTGTAGAAATAATAAAATAATTCACCACAAAGCTGAGATTGTGAGACAGTAGTGATCAAGGTCCTGAAGGAGGTGTAGCCTTCCTTTTAAAAAATAAAATTAAAAATGATTTCTTTTTCCCTTTCCTCTCCTTTTTTCTACCTTTTTTTGTTTGGGGGTTTTGTTTAATAGTTAAAAAGAAATTTCGACATTCCACTGTTTCTTTTAACTTAATCATTGATTGTATGTAAGTGCTTGTATGTTGAGATTTCAATGAAAATACTTTAAAAATAAAAAAGCTTAGAGCGTTTTATTGGAATAGTAACAGCTGCAGAAAAAACTGTGCAAAAAAAATCACAAGATGTGTCTTTTAAAAAATGTGTCCTTAAAGTGTTTCACATTTTTCATCAAACTCCTTTGGCTGAAATTTCATTAGAAACACCTGAAAAATGATGGATGAAATGTGTGAATAACTCATAACCTCTGGGCAATTGGTGCACACCTTTCAGCCTGCCATGTCATTACAGAAGAGTGAAACCTTATGCAAATCAAGCTTGGCCACACCCCAAACGTGGCAGCCCAGACCAAACCCGCGGGTCACGTTTCTTCTGCACTAGACTGCGAGAGCGACGCTTTGGAGGGCTGCCCAAAGCAATGTTAGTGGGTATAATTAATTTCGACCCTTCCACCAATCATTCTTCAGTTTGGTATAAGTCACACTAATTGGGGCGGGTATGGCCAGGTGTGTGCCTCAAGCCTGCTGAGCCAGGGACCCAGTCAACATATCACTGATGATGCCCAATGAGGCTGAAACGTGTCTGGGGGGGGTTTGTGGTCTCGTACAGAAGGGATGTTACCTAGCCGTTCGGGCTGGACTATCCCCTTTGGGGAGGGACCATTGCTGGTTTCACACAGTTTTGCTTCTCCAGAAGTGGCTTTTCAAGCTGAAAGACAATGGTCTGGAGAGTTGCCTTGAGTAAAGCCAGTGGTTATGATTGCTTTGAAAAACTCCAACCTATCACTCTTTCACTCTTGCATATGTCACGGTAAACCAGCCAGTGTCTCCACACTGGGCATCACTCATGATGGCCAACGAGGCTCAAAGATTCCTGGAGTTGCTAGAGGACTAGGCAAGAAAAGATGCGACGTAGCAGCTTGAACCTGCTTTTCTTGTGGGAAAAAGGCTGATTTGAACATTATAGTTTGGATTGTTGCACAGAGCTAAGCCAGTGGTTATGAATGGCTCGGAATCTCCCATCATCTCGCTTCAGTTTTACATACATCTCTCTAGAGACATTCCAAATGGTTTATACAGGATTGAGCTGTAGAAAAATTGGTCTTTCAAAAATGAACCTGTTATGTTGATTCTAATGCAGTTAACATAAACCATTCATGTATTTGCTGCGGTGAGGCTGAAAGTCCTAAGCGGAACGTCTGGGGCGAGAACTATATGTTTTTTAATCCTGGACTCCTGAACATTGGCCTGGTACCCAGTCAATTTATCGAAAACATTACAGAGTGGTACATTTCACTGAGGACCATAATACCGAAAAACACTGAAAACATTAAATAAATATATAGAGGGTAGTTGAGTAAGGGGTTCAAATGAGTGGGGATGGAGTTGGGGTGGTGTTACATGAAATGTAATGTCTGTAATGTCCGTCGATATAATCACATATAACTCATTGGCCTCACCAGAGATCCCAATCCTAAAGCCCTAAACCGTGCGTGGTCAGGAAACCCAAAAAGGTACCATGCCTGCTGTGCAAGTCACCTTGACTGTGTGGTCTGCACATGTTAGGAGCAGTCCTTTGTGTTGGATTCTAATGGGGTACAACCTGTTGTAGCCCCTGGCGCTTCATGCAGGGAATCACTGTGTAAATGCAGGAGCGAGTACAAAAATATTGCGATAAGTCTTGCAAGTCTGATAGGGATTCAGATGTTGCCTTATATGGTAATCCCCTCTGCTTCCACAGTGAGCAAGGTGTGACGAATCAACTTTGGGGGCACCAGTGGTCCAGTGATGAATATCGATTTCTAAACCATCAATCAGTCCGACAGCACTAGTACAACAGAAGAGATTGGAAACACAAGCAAATTATAAACCTCCTTGTCCAATTTTGGTAACGTGGATGGAATGACAGGTTTATCTCTGAAAGGTAGTGGATCGTTGTTTAGTTGTAGCAGAGCGAAAATACAGTTATTACCCAATGATAACCAGTCACGGTTGTATAAAAATATCTACTTTATTATTATGACAACAGACAGTTTCAGCACACTACGAAATACGAATGCAGAGAGCTGCCATCTTCAAAGAAGGAAAAGGGATGCACTCTGGATACTAACAGGAGTGTAGTCAGTATAGTAAACAATTCATTGATACTTGGTTTCAACACAAAGGGAGCAATGGGTTATAATATGTCAGTGGGGCCTTCGGAGAAGGACCAGGGGGCCAGAACCCCAATGTACCTTGTGCTCTGGGAGTTCTTGGTGCTCGACAGGGTCAAGGTGTTTTCAGGGCACTTTGCAGCTTCTGTGACAGAATCCAAGACGGGAGACATCTGTGGGTATCAGGCGGCAGGCATTTTGGCGAGCAAGCTGGGCGGTCGGCTGCAGGCTGGCCTACATGGCGACTCAGGAATAGTTTTTTCTATGTTGGTTGACGGTTCTGAAGCACCGGTTGAGGCGTCTCGGATGGCTTTAGTGACTGCGGCATAACAACAGTCAGCGGTGCAGTTGGTTGCAGCTCGAGGGGTTCAACTGGCTAGAAAATGTCCTTTAAGGAAGATGTCTGTAGATATTTATTTATTTACTTATTTATTTATCCATTTGTATTGCGCTATCCGGTACCTGTGGGCTTAAGGGCACAGACACAAAACAGAAAACATGACATAAACATAATTAAACAGCAGATTGCGGGTGTAAGGCCGACTGTTAACCATCAGTGTTTGGGAAAAAAGAAAGGTCTTTACTTGTTGATGCACTCCTCCTAGCTTCTTCACTGGGCTGGTGTCATTCTTTAAGGCAGACGGCCCAAAGCTGAGGAGAGTTTTGCATGCAGCTCCCTTGTCCTTGGTTTGGTTCAGAGACTGTCTGGCACTTCCCACCTAGGAAGCTTGCTTACAGAGCCTAGCAGGGCACTCTGTGTGCTGGCTGGTTAGCGGTTCTGGAGGTACTGAAGGGTCCCCTGGATTCGGTATCTCCCTCTGTTCCGTGGGAGATGCTTAGGGGTGGGATCTTGCTTCCCTCCTGGAAGTCCTGGCCTTGCTCCACTGGCAGAAGATGTAAGGCAGACTGTACCTTCAGCCACGGTCCAATGATGAGTTCTTCCTTCGTGAAGCTTACAGATGATCTCCTGAAAGAGGGACCCAGCCCTCTATTAAAGCCAAATGGACCACTGGGATTGGTGTAGGCTAAGCCTAGCTTAATGAACCAATCCTGGGTCCCCACCAATAATCTCCTGTATGTGTGAGGACATAATCAGAGTGCTTTGCAAAAGAAAAGCTAAAGAGGTGAAAACAAGTAATACTAAGCCCCACTGATCTTCCTGTCTGTTGTGGATCAAAGTATCCCTCTGGTTAATGGAGATATCTGTCATTCCTGATGAAAGCGGCAGGTCTCCTTTCAAGCTGGGTGACACCAGACTTTCTGCTTCCATCAATCCACATACTCGTACCTTCTGAATGTTGTCTCCCTGCGGGGATCACTACTGTAAACATGCAGTCCCAGACACAACATTTCACTGCTAGTTGATACTGAGGGTGGATCCATGGAGCCTTTGTTAGTTCATTTACGCTGTCCATGGCATGGGGAAGGTTTGGCCCTCCCCCTTCTGAGATGACATGGTGAACTCTTGGCTGTCATATCCTAACTGAATGTGACAGGGGGATGCACCCTGTAGGCTGTGTCCACCCAGAGTACAGAGGTCTATGTATCTGTCGTGCGGTGAGCATAGGAACATGTGTGCATATTAGTTGCACACATTTTCCGGAGGTTGATATACCATCATTCAATTTCATTTAAAATTTCAAAAAAGCCCGGGTGAGCATACACCCACTATGCGGATGGTCGAATTCCTCACACAATGGGTGTAGTTTCCACAACCACAATCCAATCCAGTAAACTGAATTTCAAGGAGTAACTGTGTTGCGCTAGTCCTAAAAGTTGCACATGCGTTGTCTGCTGGCTGCTAGTTTTCAGCACTTGGGATTCCCTTGAGAAAACTCCCAAAAAGTAAACAGAAATGTAAGTGCTGTACTGCGCCGAGACCCAATATATAGATTGAGACAGTATATAAATATCACAATAATTGCTGCCCACTAGTAATGTTCACCAATCAGTATCCACAAAATTACTAGTTATAAATTAAGACAGTGTGGATTGTCCACAGATAATGTCCACCATTGTATGTCCATTAATCAATGTCCACACATTAGCGTTGATTTTCACAAATACACTTTAGTTGGTACAGCCTACACGTGTTTCGACCTATGGGTCGTTCTCAAGGCCAACTAGAACCATTAGAAAAATGAAATAGCTTGAGTCCTCTCTTGGATGTCCATGATTAAAACGCTCGTATTAGTGTGTTGAGGTCCGTGGGTCCCAATACCCCAATAAAGTTCAACTCTGAAAGGCTCCCATGGTGCGCTCGTAATGGGTTGGCTTGTTGAACCCCAAGAAGGGTGGCTGCTGGGTCCGGCTCCTGAGAAGTGCAGTCGTTTCCTGACAGCGGCACATTTGAAAGATACAAAATGGCCCGAGTTTCGATGCTCTGAAAAAAAGAGGGATATCTCAGATCGTGGCGTATACCAGTTTCAAAGAAAGAGTTTATATCTTCTAGATAATACCTGAGAGAAATAATCAAAGACATCTAATGCTATAAATATATTGTAAGGCAAGAGTTTTAGGGTTGTTCACACCCTGAGTCAGACTGAGAATACTGAAATACTGCCTCCATCCATTTTCTAACAAAGTTGGGTCATTATGTAGCCTGGCATTTCGGCCAGGGGATGAAGGCAGTATAAGACATAGAATGTTATGTCATGAAGCGTTTATACCATGCCCATCATGGCTGCAGTGGTTTTACAGCCTTGGGGTTTGTTAGGAGAATGGCGTATTGTGCCCCGATTGGGATAACCAGACCTTTGTCTGTGGAGAAAAGGAAAAAAGGAAAAGGTAAGAGGGAGGGAAGAGCTGGATGACCGGTGGCTATGAACCATGGGAATTTGGCTTAAGCAGAGCAAAGTTCTGCATCAAACATCTATGACATGGTCGTTTTATGTATTTCTTTATTTTTGTATTAGAAGTGTCTTGTTCTTGGTTTAAGCATTGTACCATCATTGTGATGCCTATTAGAGCATTTTTTAAATGTTTAAATAAATAATAATCGCGTTTGATACACTACATTGCGTCTCACTCATACTTCATGGCGGAGAAAGGTAGACTCATGATATGGAGCTAACCAGTTAACATTACATGGACATAGAGAGGGGTAACTGGTTTTTCCTTGTATGTGTGTGTGTAAGTTACCTTCCCTTTAAAAACTGGCACCCCAATAACAGAAAAAGAGGGAATATACCCAATTTTGAGATATCTATCTATCTCTCGCAATTACCATAAGGAATTCAGAGGAGGAACTTACACTATACTTGACAATTACACCAAGCAAAGGGGAGGAAAGACTTAGATTATCTATACCTGACGAATACGCCAAGCAAAGGAGAAGAAGAACCTAGACTATCTACACCTGATACATGTACCAAGCAAAGGAGAAGGAGAACTTAGTCTATCTAGACTTATCAATTACTGTAAGGAAGGGAAAGACTAACTTAGACTACATAGACCTGACAGTTACACCAAGCAATGGGGAAGAAGACTCTTGTATATATTTACCTGACAATGACCCTAAGAGGAGGTGAAGAATAACCCAGATTATCTAGACCTGACAAGTATCCTAAGCAGAGTGGAAAAGGGACATTGACTATATTGATCTAAACACTTACCCAAGCAGAGCGGAAGAAGAACTTAGATTATCTAGACCTAACAAAATACTCTAAGCAAAAGGAAAGAACAACTTGGACTATCTGGCTCTGGTAATTACCATGGGAAATGGGGAGGAGCAATGTACGCTAACTAGACTTGACTATTAGCCTAAGCAGAGGGGAAGAAAGACTTAGACTATCTACACCTGACAAATACACCAAGCAAAGGAGAAGAACTTAGACTTAGACTATCTAGAACTGACAATCCCTAAGCAGAGGGGACGAAGAACTATAACCAACAAATAGACTAAGAAAAATGGAAGAACCTAGTCTATCGAGACCTATCAATTCCCCTAAACAAGGTAAAGACTGTCTTAAACTATATAGACCTGACAATTACCCAAAGCAATGGTGAAGGTGACTTTAGATTATCTTTGCCTGACAATGACCCTAAGAAGAGGGAAAGACGAGCCTAGACTATCTAGACCTGACCATTATCCTAAGCACAGGGGAAGAAGGAGGTAGACTCTATTGATCTAAACATTTCCCCAAGCAGAGGGGAAGGAGAACTTATATTATCTAGATCTGACAAAATACCCCAACCATAAGGAAAGAACAACTTGGACTATCTAGCTGTGGCAATCACCATGGGAAATAGGGAGGAGCAACTTATGCTATCTAGACTTGACATTGACAATTACCCTAAGCAGAGGGAAGAAAGGCTTAGACTATCTATACCTGACAAATACACTAAGCAAATGAGAAGAAGAACATAGACTATCTAGAACTGACAATTACCCTAAATAGAATGGAAGACAAACTTAGACCATATGCCCTGCAATTACCCTAAGAAAGGGGGAAGAAGACCTGGCTGGTAGGAAATTGCCAATTAGTAGCAGGAAGTTACATCCCTAGGACTGACATTTCCAAGAAGAGTGCAGGGTGCTATATCCCTGAGAGTGAGTTTGTCCCAAGACGGGAGCAGGGAGCATTAACCCTAAGACTGTGAGTTTGAACTCAGACGTGCAGAGGATGCTATATCGTTGAGCCTGTACATTAGAGTAGGAAACTGAAGACAGTTCCTAGTCTCTTAGCTGCTGCCTTGATACACCTTGAGTTAACCCATCATGGAACCCTTAGCACAGCATCAGTGGCATTTCACTACACCCTTAGAGGTTATTCCCACCAATCCTGACTATGTTAAAAAAGGTTGTTATAACTTGATACTCATGGCATGTGTGTGTTTTGATGAACCTCTGCCACAATTCAGGTATGTAGAATGCTCATAAAAGGAGTGGAGCATCCTTTTCATTATATATCTTTAAATAATTCATGCACCCTACCACAAATTACAGAAAACATGTCACAATCAGTTTACTAACTTTATGCACTCTGATCCCCCAAGTGAAAGCTTCCATTTTATGACACTACTCTCTGTCTTCAGGCTTCATTGCCCTAGTGGCAATAATCAATTCTAACATATTTTCTTTAATTTTTGGCAGGGTGCAGGCACTGTTTAATGATATATATGATGAGGCTACTTACAATCATCCTGGAAACATTATATGTATCTGTAAACAGTGCCTGCACCCTGCCACAAACTGAAGAAACATGCTACAACTGATTACATTCTAAAGACATCCAGCAGTATTTGTCTTTAGAATTGAATGCAAACATGGCACTAAACAACCACCAGCTCCATCAAGATAATGCTTCCAGGAGGATTGTGTGAGGAATTCGACCATCCGCACAGGGAATGTGCGCTCACCTGGGCTTTTTTTGATTTATTGATGATAAAAATGAATGATGGGAGATAAACCTCCAAAAATGTGTGAGGCCATTCGGCACACAGTTTCTGTGCTCACCACACGAAAAGCATGTGTATTCTGGGAGGACACAGCCTAAAGGCGCTGTCCTCCCCTGTCATGTTCAGCTGGAATGTGACAGCCACAGGTACATCCAAGTATCTCAAGAAGGGGGAAGGTACACTTTCCTCCGGCCAAGGGCAGCCTAGTTAAAATATCGAACGCCCCATGGCTGTGCCTCCATATTGTCTGGTTCTGCTGGTGGCAGTGCATACTAATGAGAAACAATTAAGGTCAACCTGTGAAGGGGCTTGGTCGCAGGACGGACAAGATGAAGGTACAACTAACACCTACACGCTTTGGTATAAAAGGCAGTGAATGGCATGTCCGGGTCCACTAGTACCGTGGACAACCCGTGCAGAGGGGACCCCTTTTAGAGGGAGAAGTATGTGATTTAAGGGAGACAGGAAGTCTGCTCTCATCACAAACTTCAAGGGAGACCTGCGCTTTGATCAAGAGTCACTGAGCGCTCAGTTAACCAAAGCAACACTTTTATTGACAACAGACAGGAAGATGGGTGGGCCTTAGGAGTATATGTTGTCACCCCTTACCTTTCCTGTTGCAGAGCACTCTGATTCTGACCTCACGCATAACATAAGATTGTTGGTGGGGACCAAGGATTGGTTAATTAAGGTAGGCTTAGCCTGCACCAATCACTGGGACCCTTTTGGCTTTAAAAGAGGGCTGAACCCCCTCACTTAGCAGATCGTCCGGTGATTTGGACATGAGCTGAAGGTACAGTTTGCCTTACATCTTCTGCCAGTGAAGAAAGGCCAGGATTTCCAAAAGGGTAGCAAGATCCCTCCCTATACATCGCTCAGGGAACATAGGGAGGTACCAGACTCAGAGGACCCCTCCAGCAGCTCCAGAACCGGTACCCAGCTACCACACAACATGCCCTGCTAGGTTCCGCAAGCAAACATCCTAGGTGGGAAGTGCCAGAGAGTTTCTGAACAAAGGACAAGGCCGTTGCCTGCAAACACTCTCCTCAGCTTTGGGGCGTCTGCCTTGAAAGCACGCCACGAGCCAAACAAAGAAGCTAGGAGGAGTGCATCAACCAGTGTCCATCTTTTAAGGACATTTTCGAGGCAGTCGAGCACTCCAACTGTGACCGGCTGCACCACTGACTGTTGTCATGCTGCGG
The DNA here is from genome assembly GCF_040938575.1 of Ambystoma mexicanum. NCBI lineage: Eukaryota > Metazoa > Chordata > Amphibia > Caudata > Ambystomatidae > Ambystoma > Ambystoma mexicanum. The sequence continues at coordinate 104,288,813 of NC_090938.1, read as the reverse complement.
TCACTAAAGCTGTCCAAGACGCCTCGACCAGCATTCCAGATCTGACAACCAGCACAGAAACAATGATTCTTGACTCTGAGCCACCGTGTAGGCCAGCCTGCACCCGTCTGTCCGGCCTCAGTTGCCAAACTGCCTGCCGTCTGATACCTGCAGCTGTCTCCCGTCTTCTACTGTGTCACAGGCGAACGCAAAGCATCCTGGAATCGACTTGACACTGTTAAGCATAAAGAACATCTCAAGCACTTGGTACATTGTGGTTCTGTCCTCCTGGTCCTTCTCTGAAGGCCCCTAGGGACATTTACGATCCCATGCTCCCTTGGTGCTGAAACCAAATAACCTTGAACAGTTAAGACTGATTGCTTTACCGACTACCCTCCTGTCAGTAACCCAAGTGCTTCCCTTTCCTTCATGAAACTATCTGCCCTCTGTGTTCCTTTACAGTGTGTGCTGTATTTTTTAGTGTGCTAGAACTGTCTTTTGTAACATTAATAATGTAGATATTTGAATACAACCTTGACTGGACAGTCTCTTTTATCTTTGGGTAATAATTGTAGTGTGTTGCAACTAGCCAACTATCCACAACCTTGCGGAGATAAGCCTGCCTTTCGTCCATGTTACCAAAAATTGGACAAGGGGGTTTATAATTGACTTGTGTTCCAATATGTTCGGATCCCTTCTGGTGTACTAGAGGTGTGGGGCTGATTGATGGTTTCAAAACCTATATTCATCCCGGGACCACTGGTGCCCCTGAAGTTGATTCGTCACTTATTGTCTGCAAGCAGCTTCATTATTTGTATCCACTCCACTCATTTACTCAAACAACATCACCCACCATGCCCCGGTGAAACAACGCACCCTCAATCCTAAACTTTCCGCACCCTCGTACACTCAAGAACTCAACCTCAACAAAGAAAACAGGCTTGATGACAATCTCACAGCTCAATCGAAATTGCCCTTCTCAAGGAACTCTGTGCTACATGCAGATGACGGATCACTACTGGCAAGGCCAATTACTGTCAGCACACAATAGCCAAGGCCAAAAATGTAAGAAGAGCCCTCTTCAAAGCCATCAGGCATTGCATCATCCCTTTCCCTGACCCACTTGTACCACACTCCATCATAAAATCCACCACCATCAACTCGTTCTTCATCAACAAGATCAGCATGATCCACCAGCACATAGACACCAACGCCACAACTGACAGCACACCACACACCCCATCTCGCAAAACCACCACTACCCCAACAACTTTCAAGACACCATGGAAGACTTGACTGCCACCCTTGCATCCTCGAGGCCATAATGGACTTTAATTTAACAGAAACTCCTCCTGCAAGGAGCACAAAGCAAGGAAGTCACTAACGGCTTAGTACCACCTTTCCCTCCTGCACAAAAACAATCCCTGCATCCCAGCAAACAACTTCCGCTCTGCTGTCCAAGCGTTGATAGTCTCCACCCAGAATAGTGGCAATGCCCTCTTGGAAGGCCTTCTGGTGACCACCCTGTGCCGGACATGTTGCAGCACGACTCATCAAAAGACTCTGCAAATTGGACCACATCATCTCGACCCTTATCGAATGGCACTGGCTCCCGCTGCAAGCCCGTATCACCTTCAAATCCTGTCGGATCATGCACATCACCCTCAAGACCCAATCTATTTCTCTGAGAAGCTCGACATCTCCGAAGGCCTATTATCCACTCAAAGTCAGGCTGAGCACAGACTGGAACACCACCGGTGCAGGGGCAGAGAAGCATGGCCTTCTCTGTCTACGCCTCCCGACTCTAGAATCATCAACACCAGGCTCGCGCCCTCGCTTCTACAGTTCAGGAAGGAGCACCCTCCTCTTCAAGGAATGGCTCATCCTTAAAACTAGGCCCGTACCCGCTCAACGCCCTGCCTAATGTGAAACTGGGTGATCTTCTCCCCCTGTTTCACTCCTGTTGCTTGTAGATCCCCAGCTGCCAAATCGTTGTAGCTCCCCTCTCCCTTTGTTATCTCCCTGCTCCCTTAAATTGATCACGCGCGTACCTTACGCCCATGCCACGTTCTTCCACATATGATTTGTAAAGAGCTCCATAGCTTCCCATAGCTTCCCAAAGCTTTCTAAAGAATATCCTGATAATAATTATAACATTCATATTATTATTAATAATAATAATACTGAATTCTTTTATGATACTATGTATTACATTTTTATATGTATATTTTTACATTCAAATTTTTTTGTTTTGTATGGAATCAGTGACAGAAAGTTTGGTGAATTTATGATTTTGTGAATGTTTATTATGATTATGTAAGTTGAAAAATCAAGTTTTATTCTTGATTAAAACAACTAACAATAATAATAATTTAAAAAAATAATAATACATTTCATTACGGGATGTTATTTGCAAACTTCCTGACTCAGAGCAAGCAAGGAACCCTTGTTCAATTAACTTGTAATTTGATCTTCCAATCCGACTGTCAACTATTATGCAAAACATATTCAGAAATGTGTTTCCCCTTGCAATCACGTGCTCACGTATCCCCCTGCTCGCATTGCTTGGAGCCGGCGTCTATTGCGCTTATTGCACTCGGCAGTGGGCTGCAAAGGGGAGCCAGCCACCAGGCTTCTCTTCCCAGCCGCCTGCTGAGCCGGTCTCCGGGTCCAACCAACCAGCGCCCAAGCAGCTGATCCCGCACGCCATTAAGCGGTGCGCCCCCCAGCTGCGCTGAAAGCCATCTTCAGCGCGCGCGCTAGGTGAGCCGCCATGGCGGGCCAGCTCATCTCCTGCACACTGGGCGATAGAAGGATTAAAAGGGACGGCGCGCGCTTTGCGGCTGAGAATTTGCATTTTCCTCTCTGAACTAGAATCTACCAAATACCACAGATTGACCCCTCATCTGCTGAGCTATTATGCATGTCCTCTATGCAAACAGGAGGGGCCTACTCTTCCTCGGCACTTACAGCGAGGTGTTGTTTTCTCACAACAGAATGATGTATATTATAGAGTTTACTACCGACTTTGGGGTAGGCATGGCTGTGAACCGCACGTCAGCCCGAGCTGCCCACGCCAAGACAAGGTGAAGAGTTTTTGGCCTTGGAGCACAGACAAATTTGCCCCTGCTGGAAACGAAAGAACTGAACCTTTTGGTCCCCACCTTCACAGAATTCCTCCCAGTCACAAACCATGTATTGATGTGATGCCCTGGCAGCGAACAAAGCAAGCACCAGAACTCACTTGAGAACTCCCAGCCACCTTCTTGTCCTGGCTGGTATCTGAGTAACACAAACAGCATTTCAAGGGCAACGTTAGCAGTGCACGAGGAGGGTACTTGCCTTCAAGCTTAGGTACAGGATACGTGTTATCATCGGCCGCAACACGTACATGGAGCATGGACTGGCACAGATCAGCGGCAGCAGTGGCCGGAGTACTCATGCGTTTGCTCTGTCCTTTCACACTACTGCCTGTGAGACACTGCTGGTATCTATTGCCCTGCTCGCAACCCAGCCCCCGTGCACCATATGCCTAGTAGTAATTGAGCAAATAATACTAAGCATTTACGATGATTATACTAATATCTAGATTGGTTGCTGGGCCCACCTTGCCCGAATACTAAATGCGTATACTCTGCCTATTTGGTTCCACCGTGCTCGAGCTCTAAATGCATTTACTCTGCTTTAGTGACACTGTAATGTTTTGTATATGCACATTCCAACCAGCCCGTAAGGCTTTGTAAAACTTTGTTGGTACCAAGTCCCTGGTCTCTTCGCAGCTCGCCGCGCACCATCTCACTACTCCCAGTGCTCCGGCTTTGTTAGAATAGCCAGGTTTCACATAACCTAGAGACAAGGCCCTCTTGACGCCCACTCGCCCCTAGACATTGGGTTCCTAGTACTAGGAGATTATACCTGACAGTGTAGACACGCCAAGTTCTCGCCTGGTACTAATAGAGCACGTAGTTACCACATTCCCAGCAGTTCCAAGGACCCAGTCGGCAATAAGTCTTCATGCCTACTTCGTCTATAGGAAGGACTTACTAGTGCTCAGCAAAATATACCCAAATATGTTCCCCTTCCGTATAGTAAGTAGTGGACTCAATCCATTGCTCAGGAGGCAACTTTACCCCTTTGGGTAACGGCCTCGCTAAATTGGGCTGCCTTCGGCACACCCCATTTCCTGCCCCACGCCCTTCCTACCCAACACCCCCCCCCGTCCCAGCCTAACCCCACCACAGTTACAGCTACCCGTACACATATCGCTACATCATCTAATGTGGCCACCAATCTCGACACCTGTAGCACAAGGCCATCCCCACCCTCCCACATCACCACTCGTCCTATACTGATCGTCGTCAGGCTGAGAAGGCTCCTAGTACGCACCTTGGACCTCTATAATACCGATCCTACCAATCTGTGCACGCCTCACCTCCATAAGCAATAGCCACCCACAAACAAGACTACAAAAAAGTTAAGTCCGCCCTCAACTACACCACAACCCAACAAGGCAACGCTCCACTGTGCCATGAAAACTGTACAACGCGATCCAATCAATTTTATTCAACACAAAGGGACAGCCCTTCCAGCGCAGCCCCCTGATCCTATCACTAATATCAATGGTGCACTGCTCAATGTATGCTCACTCAGCGCCCCGACCATCGAGATCCATTACCTTATCCTAGACCAAAGACTAGATATGCTAGTCATCACCGAAACCTGGCTCCACCATGCCTTAGGACCTCTCCTAGCGCTGGCTATCCCACCGGAATTCAGCATCCTTAGATCAGATAGATTCAACGCACAAGGGGGGCAAGGTGTGTCGCTATAATAGCTAAATCTAGTCTGCAGATAAGAACATGGAGGTGAGGTTATCAGCTCTTAGGTTCCTCTTGTTTCTTGACTCGATAGTATTAGAGGTGGTGGGGGTGAGGTGGAGTTTCTCATCGAAAATAAGTGTGAATTTAATGAGGTGATGGTATGTCGACTCGACTGAAGTGTTAGAGACTATTGATACAGGTGAGTTTAGTGTTAATATCCAATCTAGTACTCTGCCCTTAGCATGAGTAGGTGTGTTCACTAGCTGGGTGAAATTCATATCTTTAAGGGAGGTATGGAAAACATGCGCTTTAGTGTCTTGTTTATCATTGAAACCTAAGTTAACGTCACCTAAGATGATGCATTTGGTGTTGGGTTTGAGGTGGGGACTGTGCAGCAGTGGGATATCCAGTTCAGGATGATTGTTTTTGTTCAGTGCACTATAGATGACCATGATATTGGTGGTGGTTTTAGGATCTGTTGTAATTTTGGCAAAGAGTAGTTCATAGCCCTCTAGAGGATCTAGATCTTTGCCAAAATTACAACAGATCCTAAAACCACCACCTCAAACCCAACACCAAATGCATCATCTTAGGTGACGTTAACTTAGGTTTCAATGATAAACAAGACACTAAAGCGCATGTTTTCCATACCTCCCTTAAAGATATGAATTTCACCCAGCTAGTGAACACACCTACTCATGCTAAGGGCAGAGTACTAGATTGGATATTAACACTAAACTCACCTGTATCAATAGTCTCTAACACTTCAGTCGAGTCGACATACCATCACCTCATTAAATTCACACTTATTTTCGATGAGAAACTCCACCTCACCCCCACCACCTCTAATACTATCGAATCAAGAAACAAGAGGAACATAAGAGCTGATAACCTCACCTCCATGTTGAAAGAAGCCCTCTCCACATTCACCGCCTCAAGCGACAACCAAATGGCCTTGCAGACCTCTATCACAGGAGTCTTAAAATATCCATTGACTCTATAGCACCTCTCAGAACTAAAATGCAATGTTCAGACAAACGTACCAACTTTTGGTTCAACGAAGAACTAGTGCTACTGAGACGTAATAAAAGAGCTCTGGAACATACCTATATAAAAAAAAAACTTCCACTGACTCCTCCAAAGCATTTATAGAAGCTAACAAAATCTACAAAGCAGCTATCATAACGCACAAAGCTAATGCCCTCAATATGCGTATTAGTAGCACCTCTTCTAACACAAAAGAGCTTTTCACAATACTCAGGGAACTGGAAAACCCTATCCCCTCCCCCAACCCAGTTAATCGCTCTAAAGCCTGGTGTACCACCATACAAAATGCCCTGGCATCCAAGATACAACTACTCCAACGTAAGATCTCGGCCAAAAGAAGTTATTGGCTAACAAGAACACCCCCCCCCCCTGCAACGATTAACGGCCCGTGTGAGACCAGCAAGACTCAATTCAAATTCACTCCAGTAGACCAAAATCAAGTGCTAGTTACTATTGCCAAGCTAAAACCCTCAAACAGTAAACGTGACAGCTTCCCAGCGCACCCAGTCAAACTATGTGCTCCCACTCTGACCCCGTTATCACCAATTTTGTCAATGCCTCGTTTAGCTCTAATACTGTGCCCTTTAGCATCAAAGAAGCCTAGGTGACCCCGCTATTAAAAAAAAAAACACCTTGAACCCCACTGTCCCCACAAACTACCACCCCATAACAACCATCCCTTTTTTGTTAAAAAATCATCGATAAGACAGCCTGCAAACAAATTCAATCCCACCTCGAACAAAATCATCTATTAGGAGCCAGACAATCTGGATTTAGGCCTAACCACAGTACGGAAACAACTCTTCTGGATCTTAAAATACAGATGGACTCTATAAAAGATGATGGTAAACACTGCATCCTGTTATTATTAGAATTGTCTGCGGCATTCGATCTAGTAGGTCCTGACAAACTATGCACCACGTTGAAAAATGATTTTCAATTCTCATCGGAAGCTACCCTTTGGCTTAAATCCTTTCTTGCTGAACGTACCTCACAAGTCACTATAGGCAAGGAAGCAGCAGATCCTATTCCTGTGCCAATGGGTGTCCCACAAGGCTCCTGCCTATCTCCGACCTTCTACAACTCGTATACTAAGTTGCTCTTTGCTGCTCTGGATGCTGTGGGTGTCATATACACGAATTTCGCTGATGACACCCAGATCCTAATCCCCATAACAGGGGTTTATAAACAGGACACCATCATGATTAACAAAATATATGTGATTATTCAAAATTGGATGGCCATTAATAGCCTTTGCCTCAATGATGAAAAGACGGAGATACTTATGGTGGGCTCCCCAGCTAAAATCAATGCCCTCCATTCCGACTACTCCACAATCAACATTGATGGAACGTTTATTCCAGTTTCAAAACAGGTTAAAACCCTAGGTTTCCATCCCGATGCAAACCTTACTATGTCTAAACATTCGAATGCCCTCTCATCGGCTACGTCCTACACAGCTAAACTTATCGCACTTAGCTGCCAATTTCTCACACCTCAAAACTGCCGCACACTAGCCTGAGCCCTCATCTTATCAAAGCTAGACTATTGCAATGTACTACTAATAGGCACCTCAAAGACTAACCCAGCTAAACTTCATCTGCTACAAAGTAAAGCACTGCGAGCAGCACTAGGACTAAAAAAATCTGACCATAGCTCAGTCATCAGAAGGGAAACCCACTGTGTGAAAACAAAAAGAAGATATCGAGGCTGAGTACCCCAAAAGGAAATACACCAAACGCGGGTTACAAAGGAACATACAAAGATCTTTAGTTTATACTGAACAGTTTCAAAGAACAAAGCAACAGATAGCTATTGGCCCTCAGTACAACACAGCGAACTCCAGCTTGGTTCGGTGTGCTCAGTGAGTGGGGCTGTACATTAGAATAGTCGCACTTTTTATACTTTCGAAATCATGATGTTCAACCCACTTCCAAGTTAATACAAGTTAATACATTACGGATCTAGGGTTCCTGCCGAGTTCATGCATCTATACATTTAGGGTTTACCTTTAATATATTCACTAACAGATTACAATAGCAACAGTTTGTCTTAGGATTTCTCGTAGAGCCTTCTCAAACAGTTTTATACAATGCAGTCAAACAAGTTTTCACATTTCGGTATTTTAATATATTGGGCCTCATTACGACCCAGGCGGTAAGGGGTTTACGGCGCCGTAAACAGCACCGACCCTTACCGCCTGAGTACGAGGTCCCTTAGCGCCATGGCGGATTTAACACCTGCTTTTAGCAGGTGTTAAAATCCATGGCGCTAAGGGACCATGGAGTTAATTACGCCACCGTAATTTACGGTGGCGTAATTAACGCCTTCCCCACTCCCATTATGCCCTATGGGGCAAAAATGGGAATGGGGAAGGGTAAATGGGGATTGGGGACTTACCGCCCCGCCAACCTCGGAATGGGGCGGTAAGTCCGCCAACCACCATGGCGTAAACGTAGTTTACGCCATGGTGGTAAAGTCACGGCCCAGGCGGTAACTTACCGCCTGGGTCGTAATGAGGCCCATTGTGTTTAACATATGCTCGGGATTAGCTTTGTTGGTGCAGATAATCCTCTACACAAAGGTCAGCGAAAGACAAGGTCTCAGTTCATGACCCTAACATGTGGCCTGCAGGCAAGTTACACATTAGTTTGTACACAGAGGTCAAGACGGCCATGTTACATTCAGAATGACACTGTCCACCATCTTAGAACACAGGGTGACTTTAGAGGTAGAATCTAAAATGGCGGATAGGCCTAAAATGGCGGCTTACACTGATCTAAGGTCAAGATCTTGCCATGCGGATTTCCTCGCAAGTGGCTTATAAGCAGCTTGGCGTAGGCCAATATACATATATTCATACAGTATAGGAGGCACAATATGATTTTCCGTTCGACAACTAGCTCCCCATCAAAGCCAGAATTATCTTCAAAGCACTCTGTGTCCCTCACAAAAGACTTGCCAAGAAGGCGCCCATTTATATTAATAAAACCATCTCACTGAACAAGAATAATAACACTCAAGTCTTCATCCCAAACTATAAATGTGTCACAGCAGGGGGAAGTAGCTTCACAGTAATGGCACTAAAAGTCTGGAACACACTCCCACTCATATCAGAACGGATCCCCCACACCAGGGCTTCAACAAACTACTTAAAATGTGACTATCCAACAAATTCGATCCAGACAGCCCCCCACCCTCCATCAACCACCACTTTAAACCAACAGTATTCACCACCACAGCCCCCTTTTCCGTCATCTGCTTCTTTCGGAAAATATTGAATGTTCTTGCTAAAATTTTGTATACTGTACCATAAAATGTATTATAGAGTAATAATATGTATTACAGAGTCGTAGGCTTCTATCAATGTCATGAATAACAAGATGTCTGTAACTACGCCGTGACACCCCAGGGTTAGGGCGTATAATAAATGCAATAAATAAATAAACACATAAATAATAGAAGAAACGCATTTCCCAGCAAAGACACGGGACTCAAATTAACAGCTTTACAGATTGCAGAAACACTTGTGTATAGGCGCGTTATAAATGCCATATCATATTAGAAGTGCTCAAGCATTGACACAGGAGACAGATTGGAAGCGACTGGGAAGGTGCACGCACCAAAGCATAGATAGAGGATATGGATATCAGTTACCAGGAGGGTACACACACCTAAGCATAGATCAAGGACACGGATATCAGTTACAGGGAAGGTGCATGCACCAAAGTATAGATAGAAGATACGCATATCAGTTACCAGGAAGATGTACGCACCAAAGCATAGATCGAGAATAAGGATTGTCAGTTACCAGGCAGGTGCATGCACCAAAGAATTATAGAGGATACGGGTAACCAGTTACCAGGAAGGTGCACGCACCAAAGCATAGATCGAGGATATGGATTAGCAGTTTTACGAGGAAGATGCATGCACCAAAGCATAGATTGGGGGTACAGATTAACAGTTACCAGGAAGGTCCACGCACCAAAGCATAAATCGAGAATACATATTATCACACCAAAGCATAGATAGAGGATACGGATTATCAATTACCAGGACGGTGCACACACCAAAGCATAGATTGAGGATATGGATTAGCAGTTACCAGGAAGGTACACGCACCAAAGCATAGATCGAGAATACAGATTATCAGTTACCAGGAAGGTGCATGCACCAAAGTATAGATAGAGGATACAGATTACCAGTTACCAGGAAGGCGCATACACCAAAGCATAAATCGAGGATATGGATTAGCAGTTACCAGGAATGTGCACACACCAAAGCATAGATTGAGGATATGGATTAGCAGTTACCAGGAAGGTGCATGCACCAAAGCATAGATTGAGGATACGGATTAGCAGTTACCAGGAAGGTAAACACACCAAAGTAAAGAGGATACAGATTATACCAAAGCATAGTTAGAGGATACAGATTAGAAACAACCAGGAAGGTACACACACCAAAGCAGAGAGGATATGGATTATACCAAATCATAGATATAGCATACATATTAGAATTTACCAGGAAGGTACATATACCAAAGCATAGAGGATATGGATTAGAAGGAAGAAGGAAGCTACACATACCAAGACATAGATAGGGGACACAGATCAGCAGTTACCAGGGCAGTACACACACCAAAGCATAGAGGATATAGATTATACCAAAGCATAGAGGAATACGGATTAGAAGTAACCAAAAAGGCAGCACACATACCAAAGCATAGGTAGAGGGAGGATACATATTAGAAGTTACCAGGAAGGCGCACACACAAAGCATAGATAGATGATATAGGTTAGAAGTTACCAGGAATGTACACATATGAATGCAGAGATAGAGGATACAGATTAGAGTTTACCAGGAAGGTACTCATACCAAAGCATATTTGTGGCTCTCCATTGTAAGGCATGATGGCCCTGGTGCTGCAGCCTTTTGAGCCCGGGTCTCCTGAAACATAATGGTTAACAATTAGTGACTAGGCGAGCACTCTGTTGCCAGTCAAGTTTTCCTGCATTGACTTCTCCTCCAAACGCATGTTTTCATGACTCCATCAATCTTCAGGGAGGCTGTTTTTCTTTACCTTTTCAGGCGTGTCTTCATTTCCTTTTCAGGTGTAGCAAGTTAATTGACTATAGTGTCTCTAAGGATTCTGGTACTTGTATTTTTCTCACTTAATTTCTCTTGCAGGTGACTGGAAACAACTCCCTCCATAGCACAGATCTTACCCTGGATGGGGGAGGGGGAAAGCCATATGGATTAGAAGTTACTAGGAGAGTATACATGCCACAGCATAGCTAGAGGATACAGATTAGAAATTACCAGGAGAGTACACATGTCAAAGCATAGATCAACAATACGGATTATCAGTTACTAGGAAGGTGCATGGACCAAAGCATAGATCGAAGATATGTATTAGCAGTTACCAGGAAGGTACACACACCAAAGCAAAGAGGTTACAGATTATACCAAAGCATAGTTAGAGGATACAGATTGGAAGTAACCAGGAAGGTGCACACACCAAAGCACAGAGGATATGGATTATACCAAAGCATAGGTAGAGGATATATATTAGAATGTACCAGGAAGGTACACATACCAAAGCATAGAGGATACAGATCAGAAGTTACCAGGAAGATACACATACCAAAGCATAGAGCACCTGGATTAGAAGTAACCATGAAGCTACTCATACCACAAAATAGATAGGGGATATGGATTAGGAGTTACCAGGGAGGTACATACACCAAAGCAAAGAGGATACAGATTATACCAAAGCATAGTTAGAGTATACAGATTAGAAGTAACCAGGAAGGTGCACACACCAAAGCACAGAGGATATGGATTATACCAAAGCATAGTTAGAGGATACTACTGATTAGAAGTAACCAGGAAGGTACACATACCAAAGCATGGATAGAGGATACAGATTAGAAGTTACCAGGAAGGCACACACACAAAGCATAGACAGAGGATATGGGTTAGAAGTTATCAGGAATGTACACATACCAACACAGAGATAGAGCATACAGATTAGAGGTTACCAGGAAGGTACTCATACCAAAGCATAGAAAGAGGATACAGGTTGGAGGTTAACAGGAAGGGACACATACCAAAGCATAGAGGATATGGATTACAAGTAACCAGGAAGGTACTCACCCAAAGCATAGATAGAGGATACGGGTAAGAAGTTGCCAGGAAGGTACACATGCCAAAGTATAGATAGAGGCTACGGATTAGGATTTACTCAGTGAGTACACATACCAAAGCATAGACAGAGGATATAGATCAGAGGTTACCAGGAAGGTACACATACCAAAGCATAGATAGAGGATACGAATTAGACATTACGAGGAAGGTACACATACCAAAGCATAGATAGAGGATATGGATTAGAAGCTACTAGGAGAGTATACATGCCAAGGCATAGCTATAAGATATGGATTAGACGTTACTAGGAGAGTACACATACCAAAGCATAGATAGAGGATATGGATTAGAGGTTACCAGGAAGGTACACATACCAAAACATAGCTAGAAAATACAGATTAGAGGTTACAAGGCAGGTACACACATCAAAGCATAAATAGTGGGTACAGATTAAAGTTACTAGCAAGATATTCATACCAAAGCATACAGCAGAAGTACCGAAAAAGTACTGTTTGCTGGTTATCCTGACCGCGCCGCGCTGCTACAACATTTCCTGGAATTGAAACTGCGAACTGTGCCTTCACTTCGTCCGCACTTGTGGAGAACGTCTTTGCCTGCTGCGCAGACTTTTGCCTGACTTCCCCCTCATTGAGGTGACTGTTACTCCTTGCCCTCCCTCCCCTCCACTATCAATCGCACACGTAGCGTTGGTGTCCTTTCCCAGAACTTATATCCTGTGTGCCCTACGCTGTGTGCCCAAACCTGTATGGTGTGCCCACTTGCTCTAGCACTATCCTGTCATATAAACTGATTAGCATTGTTCGGGCGGGGAATTTTGAAGAAAAAAAAAAATAATATTTTTTTTTCCCTCACCTTACGGCATCCTTAAGCATTTTTTTTTCTTCTTTCTGCTTCCAGGGCACTTCCTCTTTTTGGAGCTCCTCCCCTCCTGGTTGACGTGCTCCCCACTGCCTATTTCAACCCAGTTGACCGCGCACCGCGCACGCACCGCAGAAGTACCGAAAAAGTACTGTTTGCTGTTCGCGGTGCTGCGGTCTGTGGGTAGGTCTAAGTTGCTTTTCCTCTTTTTCTTTTTATATCATGCACCTTTGAGTCCATACGATCATTCCCATTAAGGTAATGTCTAGTGGACTACGCAGTGGAGCCAAATTACATTCCCCTGCTCCAGCAAAACGCTCAAAAAGAAATCGCTCTTTGCTGTCCAACGTTAAGAGGGGTATTGTGATCGATTCCTCTGTCATGGAGGCTATAGATATTATGTCTAAAATTAAGCCTGATACTGAGTTAACTCCTCTTGACCTTTTGGAGCTTAAACCTCCTGTGAACCTAACCCCACAGGAGATTTGTAAGGAGATGTTTGACAATATGGTGTCTGGCGATTCTAGCGCTTCACTTCCTACCTCAAAGCACACTGTCGAATTAAATGTACTAGGAGTCACCCAACCTGATTTGGGCAATCAATCTGGCGATCAGGATACTAACTCTGAGCTGAAGCAAAGAGAGCCTGTAATCCAAAACAAAAAACAGGAGCTTGCTCCGTTACCGGCTCTGACAGAGAGCTCAGTAAAATTGAGTGCGGTATCCACAACAGCCCCGGCGGGTGTGACCTCTCAACTCAATGATATTAATTCCAGCTCACCAAATGGCTGGATGGACGATAGTGCAAATTTGGAGGATAGTATTGTGCCTGCTGCTATTTAAAAGAAAATGGGGATTGAGAGTTTTCACCATAACCTGACTGATTTTTCCACTCTACCCTCTATGATTGAAATTGATTTGGGTAGGCGAATCAGATTATCACATGAACCCCCCTCACCAATCTTGCAAAGAAGCTTTAAAGGGGGCCCGTTACACTTTCCCACTCAGGACCCATTCTATCCTCTGCTCCCTCTCAAGTATCTGTATCACAAGGGAGGGTTGCAAATAGAGGTATTTCTTCTGTATCTGGTCCCTTGAACTTGTTCTGTCCGGAACAACTGACTAAGCCCCCTATGGTGACAAAACCACAATCGGAAACACCCCATGCTGCTTTCTTGCATGAGGACTTTCATTTACATCCAATAGGGGATGTTGGTCATGCTTATGACTCCACTCATACTCAGAATTTAGAACCTCAAAAGGACTTACCATTTAATCCAGAGGCATTTCCTATTATTACGCGAATTATGAATCTACTTGATAAAGGACACGAACGCACGCATGAAGAGGTCAGGTTTCTTCATCTGCAAAATACTGAAATATCCTCAAAAATTAACAAGATTGAAGGCCTGCTATTCGCGTGCAATGCAATTTCTGTCCTTAGTTCAAAACCTACTATTCTCCCCAATGTCAGTGACAAAGGTACTCAGACGAAAACTTTTGCAGAAATTGTCTCTGATACTCCGCCAGCACTGCTTTCTTCTTCTGATTCCCCGAATGGCAAAATAGAACAACTAGTAGCATCCAATGCCGCAAATATTGAGAAATTGTTGTCTGCATTTAAAGAAATTCAGTCAACAATAATGCTTGCGACTATGCCAAACCATGATCGGGAGGTTACCTCAATGGAAGGCCCAATGCTATCTTCCCCGGACAGCCCTACTGCTCTCATTAATCTGCTTGAAACCTCAGATATTGTCTCTAATTTGAACCCGGCTTGCGACAAATCTATCGCTGCAAGCCTTTCTTGTGAAGCTCCTCCTATTGTGCTTACGAGAAAACAAAAAAGAGCACAATTAAGGGTTGAAAAGAGGAAAGGGGCAGATAAAAAATTGAAACAAAAAGCGGAAAAAAATCTAAGAACCAGAGTGCTCCCAAACTTGATCGTCACAATTCTAACATAAAAGAGATTTATAATCTGTCCGGTGGGGAGGGCACCATTGATTTGAATCAACTAAATGCAGAATCTAAAGCAGGGCTCAACCTTTCTGTTCCACTTCCATCTATCGCTACTTCAATCGAACGATGCTCAAAAGATGAACGTTTAAGAGGTGACATATCAATGTGTAACCAGCCTCTTAAAAAAAAAAAACAACAGCTGCAAACAGTAACTCGTGTGTGGAAACTGAATCCATAATTGCATTACCCACATTCAATGAGGGACACTTGGCTGCCAAACAAGCGATGCTATCAAACTTTTATCCACTGTTAGCCACAAAAAAAAACGACAGAGTTATTCGTGGTCTATGCAATGATGCGCCCACGAAAAGCCAGCCAATTCTACAAGCACAAATGATAAAAGCGGCTGCTCCTACTCCTACTACAAATTTGTGCAATAATGTTGCAACTTCAGAAAAAAAATGCCCCAAACATTGCCTTTGGAGTTGAGTCAGGTTATATCAAATGCCAACCCAACTCTGACTTTTACAGCTGCTCATTGCTCTCCAGTACGAGTCAGTACCGGACCTAGAGCTATGAACAACATAGCTGATGAATTAAAATCAGCTGTCTTGATGGGTTGGGAAAGTGACATTGAACTCCATGGCAAAGCTAGGCTGAATAGTTCATATTTTATTTCAACCCTGCAAGCGATTCCAACCTTAAGAATGATAAGATCTAATGACATTGATTGGGTTAAACCTGCACTTACGAATAACAATAAAATGATCTGCGGATACAATTCCCCTCTGATTTTGAAGTTGATCTGGGAACAAAAGGTGGATTTACTTTCCATAGGCTTAGTTCCGACACTATTTTCCTCCATCGATGACGCAGAAAGTTTTGTTAATACCCCGGTCCCAGTAGTTCAAAGCCCTTCTGCACTGAAAAACCAAGGAGGAGCTCTGGACCTTAATACTAATACCCTTACGCAATTGTGAGCAATTGTATCTGCTCTTAAGAGTATTCAATCAATAGGTACCACTGCAGCTGTCTCGAGCCCAAACAATGGGTTGTTAGGACATTCTTAGCTCTGGGAATTTACTAGTCCTGTCCTGGAACTCATGCGGCCTTAATAACTTCCGGACTTGGACTAATAAAGAGAATCGTCCCCAGCCGGACGTCATTTTTTTACAGGAAACCATGTGTCGACTACCATTCACAATCGAGGGTTTCCATGTTTTCTGACATGTGGCCTCGCATGGTTCTTTGGGCGACCCTCTGGAGGGATTGCTATTTTAATTAATACTTTAACCAAAGGAGTTGCCAAATACATATGCAGTACGCAAGGATTATTGGCTGTTGAGTTAACCCCGGGGAATTTGCCTAATACTGTTCTGTTGCTAATCTGTATCTATTGGAACAAATTGTCCTCTACTCTTGATACTATCACTGATGAGTTGAACTCACTTCTGGTAGCAGCTTTTGCATGTAATCCATCTCTTCGCATAATTGTGGGGGGTGACTTTAATGCATTATACTATGATGTATTACAATGCAAAAAGAATCTGTTCCCTAGCCATTCTATTTCTTCTGCACGTAACGGGCAACTCTGGCTCAAATTCTTTTTGGAATGGGATATTCAACCTGCACCTGTAACACTAAACCCATATAACTACTCTTGGCACAGAGGAAAATCTAAATCTTTGATTGATTTTTTTTTTGTCTCTTCATGCTTGTACTCCTCCATTAAGCCGGTGATTATTTCAGACCCTCGCCTTGGTGATCATATGTTAATTTGTTTATCCATCAATCTACCTTTTATCAGATTTGAAGCTGTTCCGAGTCTAACTCTAATTGAATCAGATCGTCATTTACTATCAGTTCGCTGGAATCCGAATGTTTGCCGTAAGTTGTTGCAAATGATCGCGGCAGACCCATTCGTCATTACTGACCTCAGTGCCTCTTCCCTCCCTCTATGTGAAGTTGAGGCAAATAATATGAAGCGTATCCAATTTCATTTATTAGAAATTGCCTTGATTAAACCGCCCATTTTCCAACCAAATGTAAGTCATGTTCATAAATACAATACATCTGTTGCTAAAGCAAAGAGAGAGAAGAACCAACTAATCAGGGAGATGACAAGATCTATGCCTTAATGTTTATCTAGATCAATAATGCTAAATCGAATCAAGCAAACCTTTAAAAACAGAATGAAATTCCTTAAAATCTCTATGTATATTGCTGATAATCAAAATAAGATGTATCACTTACTAAAACATAACACTAGGCATTCTTGGTCACTATTGCGCTCTATAAAATCAGGCCTACAAGTTGATCCTCAATGTGTAATTCCTGCTGACGAGTGGACTCATTTCATAAAATTTAAATTTAAATTGCCCGAGCGTTTCTTTTCTATTAAAAATCACCACCCAACATTTATCTGTTATACAAATTCCAGATGGACGATTAATGACATCATAGATGCAATCGATAAGCTCAACAATTCTAAGGCGCCAGGCCCAGATGGGCTTCCCCCGTGTGTATATAAATCCGATCCTCTTTTCTGGGCACATCTTTTGAAGATCCAGTTTGATCAGATTTTACAAACGGGGTCAATTCCATCTTCATGGCATTCAGCACACATTATTCCCATCTACAAAAAGGGCCCTCCAGTGTTACCTTGTAATTATCGTCCCATCGCTCTTACTGATGCTTCATCTAAGATATTTTCTCTCCTACTTTTGCAGGAGCTTCAAACTTATATTGCACAAAATAATTTACTCTCAATTTTCCAGGTGGGCTTCAGAAAGCAAATAGGCTGCCCATTGAATGCAACCATCTTAGCACATCTTCAGGCTCAAATAACCAATGCACATATGGGGCCCGTGTATATGGCTAGCTTGGACTTGATGGCTGCATTCGACAGTGTTATCCGGGAAATTCTATGGGCCAAAATGATTGAGATAGGAATCCCTCATTCTTTGGTTGCCTTGACTGCCATGTTGCACCTTAAGACGTCATATCGAATTCGACTAAATCGAAATGGTGCATTAACGAATTCTATCATTACTGAAACGGGGGTTAAACAAGGCTGCAATATGGCGGCAGTCCTTTTTAACCTGTATTTACATGGGATAGATTCACTTTGGGAAGAGCAAATTGTATTTCCAGCTAAACTAGGGACAATTAGGCTCAATTGGATTGGCTTTGCAGACGATCTGCTAATATTTGATCGCACTCCGTTTGGCCTCCAGAAAAAACTTGACCTATTTGTAGATTTTGCTCAAAAACGCAATCTTACAGTCAACCCAACCAAATCCTCTATTCTTACCTTCTATGAAGGGCGATGCAAAGTGAATACATTCTCATGGTTTCTACAGGGTGTTGCACTTCCTTAATCCTCATCCATTCGTTACTTAGGTTATCCGCTGGCTGACTCCTATTCCCTAAGTATGTGGCAAACATTTCTTAACAATAAAGCAAAAACATTAGCATCACAGATGAAAATCATTTTTCACAAATATTGTTTATTTTCTTTGTTACCTCTTATCCATTTTTATTTACTTAAAGTTGAACCCTGTTTGTTATATCCATTGGACATATGTTTGCATGAAATTGATTCTTTTCTTGATATACTTCAGGGTAAAATGTGGAAATCTGCTTTGGTGCTTGCTTACTCAATCCCGAATGTATTCATCTGTCATGAATTGAATCTATTACCTCGTTCCGTAAAAAGAAACTGGCGCAATATAAAAAGTCACATCAAGATGGTGGATCCCCCGACAAACACCTTATATTCTGAGCTACATAAACTGATAGACAACCCGAGTATTCAATCTCTAAAAGCTGCTACCAACAAACTTAACACAATTCTAAATGCTATTAATGAAACGCCAAACAGTATGACTATGCAGCTTCCTGCTCAAAAAAAAAAAAATACGAGCTTTATTTTTGGTGCATTTTGACGGACAAAATGGGAACTTATCCGTCTTACTCGGAATATAACAAATTTCGAAGGAAATGGGGTGATTGCTCATTTTATTTAATTCAATTTCCTTCTGCGATTGGTAGAAATCTTTTGATTCGATTCCGTCTAAACCAATTTCATACTCTGTCCAAAACTAAAAATTGGAACAGATCACCACAAATAAACTGCTCAATTTCATGTCGTTTTTGCGAGGATGACGAAATAGAAGAAACACTCAAACATATGGTCATCTATTGTCCTTTTATTTCATCATTTCGGAACAAAATCCTTGATCTTAATGCTCAGAACCAAACTGGAAACTATATGGAATCACTCTGGAATCGTTGCATGAGTAGTACTAGCCTCTCTTTTAATCTGAAATTGATCGAATTACTGTCAAATATTGAAACAAACTTAAATGAACTTTCCATGCGCTTATTGTGAAGAAAAGAAAAGAAAAAAAAACAGAATTGGATATAATATTCTGATGTATAAAAATGTGAGTTTTTATAATTTGTATGTTCTTTTTAATTGTTCAAATGTTGAAATGTGATTGTTCCTTTGCTTATTTTTGTACTCTTTTTATGATTGTAAAGGTTTGTATAAACCGAACACAATAAAAAAAATTTAAAAAAAGCATAGATAGAGGATACAGATTAGAAATGACCAGGCGAGTACATATGCTAAAGCATAGATAAAAGATATGGATTAGAAGTTATCAGGATGGTACACATAATAAAGCAGAGATTGAGGATACAGATGAGCAGTTACCAGGAAGGTACACCCACCAAAGCATAGAGGATACAGATTATACCAAAGCATAGTTAGAGGATACAGATTAGATGTAACCAGGAAGGCGCTCACACCAAAGCACAAAGGATGTGGATTATACTAAAGCATAGATAGAGGATACATATTAGAATGTACCAGGAACGTACACATACCAAAGCATAGAGGATAGAGATTAGAAGATACCAGGAAGATACACATACCAAAGCATAGAGGATATGGATTAGAAGTAACCAGGAAGCTACTCATACCACAACATAGATAGGGGATACGGATTAGCAGTTACCAGGAAGGTACACATACCAAAGCATAGAGGATACAGATTATACCAAAGCATAGTTAGAGGATACTGATTAGAAGTAATCAGGAAGGTACACACACCAAAGCATAGATAGAGTATATGGATTAGAAGTTACCAGGAAGGCACACACACAAAGCATACACAGAGGATATGGGTTAGAAGTTACCAGGAATTTACACATACCAACGCAGAGATAGAGGATACAGATTAGAGGTTACCAGGAAGGTACTCATACCAAAGCATAGACAGAGGATACAGATTCAAGGTTACCATGAAGGTACACATATAAAAGCATAGAGGATACAGATTAGAAGTAACCAGGAAGGTACTCAACGCAAAGCATAGATAGAGGCTACGGGTAAGAAGTTACCAGGAAGGTACAGATTAGGAGTTACTCAGTGAGTACACATACCAAACCATAGATAGAGGATATAGATCAGAGGTATTCAGTAGGGACCCCAGCCGGCCCATATGACTGGGGGTTTCCAAACAGCACTTTAAGATGAGTAGCAGCACCCTTGAGATGGATGGGGATGCAGATTAATACTCTTGCATCAAATCAATAATGACAACTCAATAGTTTGGCAAAGGGAGTCCGTTTAATGACAAGTAGAAAAAACGGGGAGTTCATGAATATCAGCAATCGCTTGATCTTCCTTCTCGCTTCAACTCCAATTAACTTAAAAAAAACATAACATTTATACCAAAAACTCATCATCACCGACGTGTAATTTCTTAAAACTTAGCATGCAACTTGATTGATTCAAGGAAGGTAACTTCAAAATAGGTACTATATCTGTATATGGTAACGGGGTGAGGAGATTGGATAGACAATGTCAGGTGGGGCAACTAAGTCCTTCCTTCAAAATGGCTACTGTAAATGTCACTAAAAGTACAACCTCTCATTGGTTCTACTAACTATGGGACCCTAGATTACATGGTCCACTATGATTGGGTTGGCATCAACCCCACTCATACTTTTCCACTTTCACTTAGCAGCGGGCAGAATAGCCAACCAGGTGCAGGGAGTTTGTCTGCACCCCAGCTTTTCTCCAATTATAGGTACAATCAATCATCACTTCAGTGCTCATGTGTCAATTATTTCTTTGTGGTTGGACTCGAGTCTGCATCTTGGTCTGGGAAAGTTAATGCGTCTGGGCATGGAAAGGGTCCATGCGTAGGTGTGAAAGTCTCAACCCTTCTGCTTGCTCGGTCATGTGATTCTGACACCATGAAATCAGTCTTTCCTTCATGCAATTTCGTTATTTGATTTAATTCTGCCAGTCGTCTCCATCTGTGGCTTATCTTGACCTTTCTGAACAGGATACTTTGTTCTTCTTCTCATTAATTGTATCCACTGTTTGCCTATTTCAGCCAATATGACCATAACTTCTTGGCATGGTTACCCTCGTCTGAGCTTCTCTCCGTCTTTAATTCTCGATTTGTTTGCTGTGAAGCTCTCCTCTTGAGACCTTTAGTAACGTTTGGTTAATTTGCTCTTGGGCGTAGTGGAAGTATACCTATATAAAGTGCTTCTTTGAGGTAGATATGTACAGGTGGCGCTTGCTGCAATCTATCTTACTACTAAGCATAAGCAAGCCTCACGATTTCTGTGCTTCTTGCGGTTACTTTGCATATGTACACGATTAACCTAACTGAATATCTTCATCGTGTTTATGGAACAGGTTTCTGACATCTTGACATCAATTGGTTACTTTAGGCTTAGGATGTGACTTGTCCATGGTGTTTCGTCTCGTTTGTCATCATTCTCAGGTCGTTATATCTTATATATGTGAGTCAGTCCGGGTTCTCATGACGTCATCATTTGTTTTCCTTCAGCATCTTCTTAGCTTCTTCGGGTATTACATTCTGGTGATTGTCATTCTGTCTCATTTGTCAATATGGTTTTCTCAATGGGTACCTTACTGTCCGAGTTTTCTTAGGTGTCAGTACTTCAATAGGTGCTGTTATTCTGATAGGTACTGGACAGAGCCCCACTGCGGCTCTCTGCTGGTTTATTTCCTCATCATACGTCACGTATTTCGGCGTGTATGTTCCTGGTCCTTCAAAATGGGCAGTAGGAGTGGCACCTCCTCTTCACTCCCCCCTCTGGGCGATTCATTGACCACTTTCACTTCTTCTTTTGTATCCACTTTTATTTCATCCTCTGGATCCAAACATAGAGGTCTGAAGAAATGTCTGCTTAGGGTCCATATTTTTATGACTCCCTTCAAGCTTCCTGCTGTTCTTAGCTGCTCATCTTTGTTCCACGTCATAAGTTGCAAATTAACAAGGGGTGTCCTGGGAGTCCCTCTGCCAGACATTAGTCCTGGTTACGAGAGACTTACCCAGAGTCTTTAGCTCACTATCTTTCACAGAGAAGAAATATCCCAAACATATCAGTCTTTGTCCTGCCCTGGGGCAGTCCAGCACTGAAATGCTAGGCAATTCTTCTCTGAACAAGAGTACAAACAGAAACCCCAGACACGTGTTTCGGTCTGGTTGGACCTCATCAGTAGGGTGGATCTGTGCCTCTCTAAGAATAGTGAGCAAGGGGTCCACGTCTGGATTCCCCTAGTAACTTCGGGTGAGACCCAAAGTTACTTAAATATGCAAATTAACAAGGGGTGTCCTGGGAGTCCCTCTGCCAGACATTAGTCCTGGTTAGTAACCACGTCTAGATTCCCCTAGTAACTTAGGGTGAGACCCAAAGTTACTTAAATATGCAAATTAAACAGGGGGGTCCTGGGAGTCCCTCTGCCAGACATTAGTCCTGGTTACTAACTGTTCTGGAGAGTCATTAGTCGAATCGCCCTTAACTCTTCCTTGATTGCATTGAACCCTTTTATGGTTGTGTTGATGGTCTGCAGTAATTTCCATCTGGTTATCTGCAAACATTTAGTATTTGCTCCAACCTGAACTCTTGGCATCAGAATTGTCGTGAACACTAATGAGGTTAGCCTGAACAACCTGTGTTCATACAGGATCGCATGAAAGGCTTCTTCTGATTTAGCAGAAAAGTAATTCTCTCTCTTCATTCGGCTCATCAGTTCCACAGATCTCTTCTTTGTCAGGTGAGCATCTGCTCTTGGAAAACTGTCAATATTCAAATCACTTTTTGGGATCACCAACGCTGGAACATGGACATTCACTAGTGTGCACATACCTCCCCAATTCTTCGGCAATCTGATATATGCTTTGGATCCATATGCCCAATAATGATCCATGATCACTGCAGTACCATGTACCATTCCTGCAGCGTCAAAGACTCGGCCACAATTCTGATTGTCTCCCATTTTTCTTGTGCCATTATTCCTGAAGCAAAATTTTGGGCTCTCCAATGGCACTATCTGCAAGGGTCCTCCTCTGTCCTCGACCCATGTTAGCAGTGTTGCAAGCTTTGGCCATAATGGCTTGCATCCATTCTGTACTATGTCAATAGTACCCTGGGAACGCCCAATCACTATCCATGCTCTGCAGATCACTACTCCTTTCTCCCATCCGTCTGGCAAGAGTACTGTTCCCCAAATTTGCATTTGGCCTCTGTTCTTCCAACTACGAGCTTCTTCTGGAGTTTTCCTTGAACGTTCAGTCTTTGGTTTGCCTTTCTTCTGATCTCTGCTCCTTTAATCCAGGCTTCTCATATCTGATCACAGTGTTCTTTGTTTTTCCATTGTTTCGTATCTTTATGTCCTGGACATAATCATCTTCATTTGGATCAGTTGCCCATTTGAGTGAAGTATCACTTCCCATGAACTGGCCTCTGGTCTTGCACATTGTTATATGTGACAGACAGTGTGCTGTCTGTACATCTATTTCGACAGCTATGAAGATTTTCGACTTCCCCAGGCTGTAAGGTAGGAGTGCACAAGCAAAGCATTCTTCCTCGGAATTTTGTTGTCCAACTTCTTTCATATGTTGGTACCAGATGTTATTTCCCAAGTGTGCTGTGCTGTCCAGGTAGTTGTTTAGCTCGTTGGTGTCTTCTTGTGTGTTTCTTTTGATTCTTAGGGTTTTTCTGTAGTTTGCTATTAGCACATCCTTAACTGCATCCATATAGCTTCTTCTTGCTGGAGGATTCTCATGTATCTCCATCCCAGTTCCTTGCGTAGTAGAAAGCTCTGTCATTCCTTCCTTTGGCTATAAATGGCCAAATGGATTCTGCTATCATTTCTGCATGTGATAGTTTTGTAGGACTTGTACTTGTTCTTTTCATTGAATCAGGCGCTCTTGTCAATGCTGTCTCTGTTTGTTGATTCTCCAACTCCTTTTGTCTTTTAGAAAGTTCAGTTTTCTTCATTTGTCCTTTGGCTTCTCTTGGTGTGGAACTTCTCATCGTTGGTTGTCCAAACTTCTCCCCTTCTTTGGACTGTGGTTCTGTAGTTATTGACACTAGACCAGTTGTATATGCACTCATCGTTTGCGTGTGTGTGTTTTTCATTAACCCCTTCTCATGCTTGCTCTGCCAACCCTGTCTCCGGCGGCTCAATTTGTTTGTTACCACAAGTGTGTGTGTATTATTGCTCATTACATCCATTTCAAGTTCACTCATTTCACTATCAGACCTTCTAGCGACTGGAATGACTATGTAAGGTCTGGGCACCTTCGTGGGTTTCATGCTTACATCATTAGGTGGGTGCACTGGAATCAGAACGCTTTGTGCATCAATACAAAATGCAGTTCGAATCGTCAGCGACAATAAAACAATAATGAACACTATGCATAGGTAAATTATTCCTTTGTAGGTTAACTTGCAACACTTATTTCCGGGCCAATACGAGTGTCTCTCCTCCGGAGGGAGGACAAGATTACTATTTTGGTTGCCCATCTCAATCATCTAAGGAAATAACAGGCCCGGCTCCAGGAATTTTCATCTGGGTGGGCCAGGGTTGTGACCAGGGGGGCCCACATTCCATTGGGTGTGGGTCTAGGAAAACCCTATTCAAAGTGCTGGCGTTGATCCAGATTTTGCAGATCTCCAAAAATAAATTTGCACACCTCTATAAAAAAAAGTACATAGCAAAAGAGAAGCAAGGAAAATCGTGTTGCAACATCAATCTACCTGTCTCCCCTTTCTGTTATATCTGATCCTCCTTCACCTTTCACCATCCAGACACGTTCCTTCAGCTGCCCTAATCACTGTTCCCATTTACCTACCCTTTCACCTGTTCACACCAGCACCCAGCATACATTTCCTGGCCTGGTTTAAGAGAATTCAGGGCGATGCCTCCTCCTCTTCCTCTGAGAGGGCTGAGCAGATGGATGGTGTCTGCCCAACAAATACCTTCCTGAGCGCTGTGGCTACTCCCAGCGGGCCCCGAAGGGGATGCTTGCGCTCCCTCCATCCTGTTGTGAAGGATAGACCCCCCCACAATACTGAAGCAAGGAATAGGCGATTTTGTTTCCTACAAAATTACATTTTTTTCTAACTTTTTTTTATTTCATGAACATAACATACCATGCCCAATCAATACAGGTAGTCTTGTTGATCTTAACAATATTTAGAGCACAACAACATATCCTCCAATAACATACACATGTATACAAATCTCCCTTCACCCACCCATTCCACAAATGCCCCCTCCTTTTCAACTGAACCCCTACATGAGTCCCATTCTGAATGTCTCCCATCAATGGTTCATGTCCAATATTAAATTTGAAACACAAAACGTTATTTTTTGTTGCATTTTCGCAGCACATTTTAATTGATTTGAGAGTGCAAGGCTGTGCTAGGGTTGTAAGGGCTGCATCAGGAGGCAGACGGTGCTGGTTGAGGGTATTCCAGCCTCCTGGTATCGCTCCTGGCGGAGTATGGCATGAAGGAGCGGGTCTTGCTCCCCTGCCATGCCCCTATACATCATTGTCTGGTACATACTGTTTACATCCTGGTTATAAAATGCAATTGTCCGAGATGACTCTTTGTTTGATGTGTTCACTGGTATTGAATGACACAATTTTGTTCAATAAATGTGGCTTGGATATTTTCAAAGTTAGATTTGTGTGTGTATCCAAATGCCTGTGCTGGCCATCTATTAAATCATGAGTGAGGTTTTTTGGAATAGCTTGTAATGCAAACTGTGTCCCTTCTAGGGGCACCTACTTTTGACAGGCCAGGCATAGTGAAATTAAAAAACTATGCTGAGGATCACACACTTTGGTTGAGTGGTAAAGCCATAATTTCAGCGTAGCCTGAAATATAGATATTTGACCAAACATCTGCAGAGCTCAAGT
The DNA here is from genome assembly GCF_040938575.1 of Ambystoma mexicanum. Classification (NCBI taxonomy): domain Eukaryota; kingdom Metazoa; phylum Chordata; class Amphibia; order Caudata; family Ambystomatidae; genus Ambystoma; species Ambystoma mexicanum. The sequence continues at coordinate 104,262,712 of NC_090938.1, read as the reverse complement.
TGGTACAAATATGTGTTGAAGTTTGGCTTTCAATAACTAAAATAATACTAAATTGTATACAGTTTACTTAAAAAATGCACCAGTCACATGATAAACCAACTTGACAATGTATTCATCATTGTAGAAACATGTTGATGAAAAGATTAAGGTGGGGCATTTTGTTTTGAATCCTGAACTGCATAGAGAAGAATTCTCCTGTTTGCGCTTTTTTGCAAAAGGGGCCATTTATTAATTTTAATTGTTTCCACCAAGTACTGGAAAAGTAAAGATTAAAACAGGTGAAAATCGCTTTTGATCTTTACTTTACCACTACGTGTCTGGAAAAGTTTAAATCACCTCCACAATTAATGATTGTGGGAGTCATCCGCAATGGATTCCTTTTGACTCTGTCCGCTTTTTCCACGTGTAAAAGTCGGCAGATCTCATAGGAATCCATTGGATTTCAGCCAACTTAAAAATACATGCTGCTGGAATCCCAATAGGATTTGGCAGGGGGGCCTTGTTAAGTCTGATCTGCTCTCCAACTTCGCTTGGCAAATCATACAAAATCCTGTAGCTCATACAAAGTGGAGCTAAATGCATTTAGCGCCACTTCTTCCACTCTGCTTGAGCTGGAAAAGAATCCCTTATGACTGTACCTTTATTTTCCCCATCCTGAATGGAAGCCTACAAGCTCCAGCATAGCAATGAATGAGAATTTACAAAAAATCTCGTACAGACACAAAGTGAAATGAAATGCATGATAAGGTTATTGTTTCACACAGCTTGTTCTGTATCCCCTTAATTACTAATCACCTAACAATCACACTTAAACAGCTTCTTAAAACCCTATATATTTTTTTAAGTGCCACAGCAATGATCACTGCCTTTTTACCTTTTCTCATTTCTAATTTATTTATTTATTGAATTTATTTCTAAAGCACAATGACAGTGGCCCGGGGGCATAAGAGCGCTGACATGACATACAATAAAAAACATAAAGCTCAGCGAAGCCTAAGGATAAACCTGAGAGAAACTAGTGGAGGTCAAGGATCCATTTACTCAAAAGGCAAGGTTTTCAGGACACGTTTGAACCAGGGAAGACTGGCACACAGCCTCAAATCAGGCAGGAGAGTATTCCACAAGTGAGGAATTGTGGCTGGGAAGCATCCATTTTGCACCTGTACCAGTTTGGCCTTTGGGGTGAAAAGCAACCCTGTGTTATTGGATCTTAGATTATGGCTGTTAGATAGCCACTTCAACTGTGCTGCCATATAAAAAGGGCTTATTCCATACATACAAGTCCCTGAAATGCAAAGGGTACGAAACTTGATTCTCTTTGTAATAGGGAGTCAATGTAATGCTCGGTTTGCTGTTGAGACATGATCTGTTTTGCGCATCCCCATAACGACCCTAACTGCATTGTTCTGGACAGCTTGCAGACGATTGAGCTCTCCTTTGCCTACCCCAAGTAGACTGATGCCACAGAAGTCCGGGCGGCTCCCTATGATCGCCCTGGCTAGGGTGGCACAACTGAAGGCCTCAAGGAATTGTCTGAGTTGTGCCAAAAGTATAATGTAATATAATGGTGAGTTTGACACTAGGCTGCTGATATGGGACCTCAATCGTGACTCTCAAGGTTTTTATTGTTTTTTCAAAGTGGGGAGCAGACGGTCTGCGATTTGAAAGAATGAATAGGACTGATCAAGCTGGCGCCACTTGGGGCTGGTGCCCAGGATAGTAATCTCAGTTTTTAAGTTATTCAGGGCTAGGCCATTATACAGCATCCTGAGCTCAATTTGGTTGTATGTGGCATTAATGACCTCAGTGTCTTTGGAGTGGTCACCTGATAAAGTGAAAAGACACTGAGTATCAACAGCATATTTGGTATAGCACATCCTATTGTAAATAATCTGCCTCTGAGACGTGTTAAAAGATACAACCTCAATGGTAGGGCCTGTTCAGCCCTGGTGTCTGCATGTGAGGGGTGATGGTAGAGCAGGGGAGGGGCATTGGCATGTGTCCCTTGTCTAAATGTTAAATCCACCTCTGATTGTACTCTTTAGTAAATATTGAAATACTGATTATTATTTATAAAAGATGTACACCTTATATACTTTGCCCTGGAACATTATAGAAAATGCTCCTCTTTTTTGTTTATTTTGTGGGTGTTCATGTTTAATTTCTGGCACTGCCTAAACACCCAGCACCAGGATTTACATCATACTTTGCAAACTCTGTAAAGTTACTCACAGATTAAGGTTATGAAGTCAGTACTTATCAGTTTGAATCATGAAACATTCTGTCAGAGTAGACTAGGCTTCCAAACAAAGATACATTCTATTTAGGTCGGAGCGCCACTGGTAAGTATGCATGAGAAGATCTGAAACTTGTCAAAACTTGCCAACCTAGCCTAATAATTTTCAGGTAGGGCCTTGTTGGACCAGCTCAGTGCAGCTTGATTCCCAAGGCGTAGCCAGCAAGACACCCACCTCTGGGCATATACACATTAACTTAGGGAGACAAACAGAAGCCAACATGCATTGGCAAAGCCAACGGCTTGGGCTTTTGATTAGGCATGGGTAGGCATTTGCCAGACACTTTCATAAGGGCACCACATAAGGGTACCACCTGGTCATAAGATGGGAACAGCTGGAAAATGGTGGCAGTAACTGGGCATATGATGGCATTGCCTGGAAAATGTCTAATACCTATAAGCAAGCCAAAACGGATGGAATGTGATTGCTTGTTTAAGACATGACTTCAGTGCAATCACAGAGGCATTGACACATATATTGCTTATAAAATCAACTGGCTGAAGACACACATTAAGAGAATTTTATTACACCAGAAACTTATTTACACAGGTAATTAAGTAATTAAACACTCAAAGGAATGCTTAGATATAACACTGACAGGCCCTATACAGCAACATGTTTGGTGTTACTTTGTTGTAGAGCTTGCTCATAGAGTTCTAGAAACGTTAGGTTTTACTGGTGAGGTATTAACACAGCCATGGCTAGTCATTGGGTGGGTAAATGAACAGATACACCCATAGAATGTGTGTTTCTTCTCACATTTTATTGCCATCCTAGCTGTGTTTCACTGCATGTGTTCTGGCTGCACCTAATAGGTAAAAAGTCTATGAATCAATTAAAACCACCGTCATTGCTCTGGCCAGCCTTGCATACTATTGTTTGCATATCAGCCTTGGCCCTGTCACTAATATCAGAAGCCAGTCCCAAACTTCTAGACCACAGGGCCTAAAAATCCATGTGGTTACTTGTGTTCCAGTGAAGATGGAAATTGAGAATGACCTGCACCTTTTGGTGGCAGCACCAAAAGTCATTTGCTAATGGATTGTCCCCTTCTCTAATGGCACAGACATACTGCAAAATTATGTCATGGAATGTTGCGCAGAGCAACGGTAGTGGTATTGTTTAATTCAAAGCCCTGCATGTATCACTTTTTGATTTTACTACACTCTCCCCTCCAGAATTATATTTTTGTTACAACGAACCTTATATTTTCACTTATACTCAAGTAGTTAATGCAGCAGAATATATACTTTGAATGTAATTTGTAAGGGTCCCCAGTCAGGTGACGCGCCTTGCGCAGAAATCTGTGTTCAAGCATCTTACCTGTCATTTATATAACTTGATACAGTTAACCATTTTATTAAGCATGATGTGAAAAACCATTATATTCTCACAAAAAATAAACACAATTTAAAATACAGAAACCAACATTGTGATTGTAGGTTTGAGAAAATAGTTGTAGGCAGCCTGCTTGAATATGTGTGCTACCTCATTAGAGGTGTGTGTGGCTCTCCATCTCTCTGGTTATTTGTACTTTCATGGCTGTGGGGCATAAATCATTGTCTAGGGCAATAAAACAAATCCTGCAGTTCAGCCTCTCAGAATGTCTTTGAGGTTGCTGATTAATGTTTAGAGTGCCGTCCATCCCCCCACTCCCTTGGTTACTAGTGGTGTATCACACCACTGACATGGCCTCCTTTCTAGGGGGGGCAGGGGCTGGATCTGGGGGGGCCTGGCCCCCCTGTCCCCCCTGCTGGAGCCGGGCCTGGGAAATAAGACTAACTCTTTGATACATTCTAGGTAATGTAGTTATATCCGGGTTCTGCTGTTTCTGCTTGTAGGTTGCAGATACTGGAACGAATAATATATTGTGTCTTGTCTCTGGAAACAGTTCTTTTTTCCCTATGTGAAAATGTCAGGTAAGGTAATAAGTTCAGCAAGTCTCTTAGTTTGCGCGTTCAAAATAAACAAGCTCCCAGTCAATGCCTCTTATCTGTTTCACTCCAGAAGACATGTTGTTTCGTTGTCAGCATGAGCAGGAATGAAGTTCTCTGGCAACACTTTCTCGATCTGTCCCTCGGCGGAAAGGTTACAATCTTCTCTGGTAATTCTAATGATGATTAGAAAGTTCAACCTACATTACAATACCATGCAGGAGCATGCGCATTTGCGTAGAATTTGCTGGGTCTCGGATGAAAGTGAGGACATCAACACTGGCAGGTGTCCCCACAAGCTCTGGAAAGTCCTCAATTAGGCAAAAAAAATATTGCTTGCTAGTCTGCTATCTTCTGGTGGCCGGGACATTTGTCGTGTCCTTGCTGAACTCTGGAAGCAAAAGGAACTGCTCGGCAATCACGATGAGCAGCCTCCTTATTGTCTTTTCATTTTCAGGGTCTTGAAGAAATTCTGTAATGTTCGTGAGCCTTCCCTCCAGCAATGGGTATGACCTCAGTACTAACTCGAAATAAATCAAAACGTCCTTAGTGATGTCACTACTGCGTGACACCATAAGTGAGTCCAAATAAAGCTTCTGTGTTGAAAGAGTCAGGATACTGTATTTTCTTCCAATTTGTGGGTCCTCGATCAAAATTTGGCATATCTTTTCTTATCAAGGATTCAGTATGCCTCAGTCCAAAGTTCAAAGTTAACAGACTATGTTGTGGCTTATACGTGTAATTTTCTTCTTCACCCTGCAACTAGGATGCACACAGTGTCCCTGTTTTTATGTCCTTATCCCCCATTTTTGCTCAGAGCAAATGTACAAAATTAAGCCACAACTTTGCACAAAAGTTCTTTGCTTTTGCTTTGCTGGTCATGCGTCCTTCTTCCTCGTCATGGATCTCGTCTGCACGTGCTGTGGTTCTTCCCTGTCGTCTGTAGTCTCTATGCATTGGGGTGAGGGCAGAGGGTCTTCTCCGATATATGGCTTGATGTCACCCAAAAAGATCCAGGCTCTTCTTCCCTGTAACTTGACTGCAGAGGGAGTGACGTCCTCCACTCTGAAGAGACCGTTGAACCTTGGCTCATCCCACTTTTTTCTCGTGTGGTTTCTCAGCAGGACTGTGTCCCCAGGGAACAATTGTGGTACATGTAAACCCTGAACTTGGTCTGTTGTAGTATCTCCTTCTGTGTTCTGTGCTGCCCTGCACCATTTTTGTCATCACTGCAGCAGTCCTGAAATCACAGTAAGACAAGATGTCATGCAATTCAAGTAATTTTGCATTTCTGATCCTAACATTTCTCCTGTTGGCTGAGCATCACATCTAGCTCTTTCTCAGGGTTTTAGTGGCATGTGCACTATTCCATGTGGTGTGAGATGGTGGTCAGAACCAGGCTGGTTTTTTAGCACATACAGTGCCAGTGGAAGGCAGTGTAGCCATCCCTTCTTTAGAGTAAGCTTCAACTTGGCTATCCTTTCCTTTAACAAGCCGTTGAGCTTCCCACATATCCCATTTCCTTGAGGGTGATACGGCAAAGAAAACTTGTGCTTTATACCAAGCAACAAGCTGATCTGTTCAAACACTGCATTAGCAAAGTAAGGTCCATTGTCTGACCTCATGACCTCACATATTCCCCATCTGGGAAATACCTCCCTCACCAGAAATGTGGCCGCACAGGTAGAGTTTGGATGTGTACATGGACCTGCTTCTATCCATCTAGAGAATGGACACAGCACAACAATTAGGTACCTGTACCCGTTACATACTTGAATCATATCGACATAATCGATATGCAAGTGCTGAAAAGGTCTGTTGGGCCTTGGGATGACTCCTCTAATTACTCGTAGTGTATGCCCAGCCGTGAACAGTTGGCAGATTATACAGTTCACCATAAAAAATGCAACGTGCTCTGCCAAGTTCGGTATAAACCAGTCTTCAGCAATCCTCTCTGCTAGATTCACTTTTGTCATGTGCGCTGGATAGTATAACTGTTCCAGGGCTATTTTCAATAAGGCTATAGGCATCACCGGTTTACCAGTGTTGTCTTGTCACCACAAGCTCTCGGAGGGGTTTACTGAACACCCTTGCCGCTTCCAGAGGTTCTTTTCTTCCTGTGGTGCCTCCCATTGGAGCTCCATTAATTGTGTTTTCTCCATATTACTATAACCTTCAGGATCACTTTGTGCAACAATCATTCTCTTGTGCACATCAGTTATTTCCACATTCATTATTATTTCATCTTTTGTTGACACACGCTTGGCTTCTGTGTCTGCTGCTTGATTTCCTCATGAGATAAAATCTGTTCCTTTCCTGTGGGCGGCGCATTTCACGACCGCTATGCCCACTGGGAGTTGTAGTGCCTTAATCAGCCTGTCCAATAAAGCTGCGTGCGGTACTGGTGCGCCATCCGCTCGGAGGTAGCCCCTCCTTTTCCAGCTTGCTAGGCCTGCGTGCACTGTTGATGTCACATAAGCGGAGTCACTGTACACCATCACTTCCTGGTCTACGTGATTCTCGAGTGCAAGTATCAACGCCAATAATTCTGCAGCTTGTGCTGAATAATGAGATGGTAATGATGCACTTATGAGTACTCAATATTCTCCATTTGCTGTGTGCTTCATCACAGCGGTGCCTGTATATCTTTGCCCATCATTTTGATCGATTCTCGAAGAACCCTCAACAAAGACGATTTCTCTTTCTGCCAATGCATTTTCTTTCACTCTGGGAATCACCTCATAAAATTCTTCATAGTTCGCAGTCATGGATTGGCTCTCCTTCAGTAACTGGCTCTGCTATAAACATAGCCGGATTCACTATCTTACATCGAATAATCTTAATCGATGGATTTGATCTGATCACTTCATAAGCAGAAGCTCTCTGAGATGTCAATGTGCCTTTTGGTTTCTCTAGAACGACAAATAGTGCGTGTTCGACGAACAACTTCATTGAGCATCCCATCACAATGGTTGTAGCTTTGTCTATGGCGAACGCTGCAGCAGCTAAACTTTGTTTACACAGGAAGTGACCTCTCATCAATGGGTCCAGATTTCTACTGTAGTATGCCAGTGGCTTGTACCCCAACGTGGTTCTCTGTGTGAGTACTGCTGTCATGACACTGCCATTCGTGTGGGAAAACAGGTAGAATTCCTCTGCATAATTGGGAATCCCTAAAACTGGTGCCGTGCAAATGGCCCTTTCTAGTTCAACAAACCCTTCTTCCATGGTCACGGTCCACACAATTTTTTCTTTCATTGCCTGTGCTTTCTTCAAGGCTTGTAACAAGGGTCTGGTATAGGAACTGTATTCAAAGACCCATTCCCTGACATAGTTGCATAATCCAAGAAAACTCTGCATTTGTTTTATCATGTGTGGTTTGGCTGTCTTTGAAATGGCTTCAGCTCTTTCAGGGGTAACGTTTTTCCACTCATGTGAGATTAACTGGCCTATATACAGCACTTCTTGTTGACAATATTGTAACTTCTCCTTGTCAACTTTATATCCTTTTCTCAGCCAGTATAGTCAATAGCTGAATAGAATCGTGTCTGCACTTTTCCTCTTTTGTGCTGCAAATTAGGATGTCATCCGCGTATTGTAAAACAATACTCTCTAATGCGATATTGCTCAAGTCCATCTGCAGGACTCTGTTGAAAATCGAAGGAGACTCACAGTACGCTTGAGGCAGCCTTGTGGTTTTGAGATTAAGTTGTCTGAATGTAAACAATGTCAAATCTTGTGAGTCTTTGTGCAATGGGATTGAGAAAAATGCATTTTTCAAGTCAATCACTGTGAAATACCTCACTTCAATGGGTATATTGCAAAGGATCGTGGACAGGTTAGGGACTAGAGGAAACTGAGCCTTGACTATCTGGTTCAATGGTCATACATTTCGGATTTGGATTAAATGCCAAGACCTGGCCTTTTTTAGTTTGACAAACCCTTCTTTCATGGTTGCTGTCCATTCAATTTTTTCTTTCGTCCCCTGTTCTTTCTTTAGGGCTTGTAACAAAAGCTTGGTATAAAAGCTGTAGTCAAAGACCCATGCCCTGACATAATGGATCATTTTCACCCAATAAGTGAGATTAACCTCAACTGTTGTTTCATCTACACCTGTTTGTTCTTCAAACAGATCGACATCAGTGGCGTCAGTTAGTCTGTATCCTTCCTCAATGGTGATTACTGTGCACCATTGTCTGCCTTCATCATCGTAACCCTCAATCCATGCCATTTTTCCTCGCACTATGGCTGTGTGTATTGCCAAGGGAAACACTTGTCCCTTTTCCTCATGCATAGGTATTCTTGTCCTAAATAAAAACTCATCTGGGGTTCTCATTGGTTTGTCTGTAATGCCTGGTAGCCATGACATTAATATACGCACTCCATTCGTGAATATTTCTGGTTTTAATGGAACAGCTCTCATAGCCGTTTGTCCTGCGTATCCTCTAATCATTTTGCATACGTTCAAATAATGCAATCCTGTAGTTGAACATACTATGCCCTTCTTCGTGAACGAGATTGTCATGTTTAACTTCGTCATTAGGTCTCATCCCAATATATTTACTGGGGTTTGCCTTGAATACAGCAGTGGCACATTCATGTCACATTCTCCTATGGAAACTGGAAGTTCTTTTGTAAAAGGAACACAACTTGTTGCTCCTGTGAAGCCCTGAGTATTTATGGCATCGCCGGACAAAGAAAACCTGCCTTCACGTATACAGGAGAGTTTTGCACCTGTGTCAACTAAGAAAGAATACTTATCCCCTATAAGGACATCTACCCTTGGTTCCTCGTGAGGGTTTGGTGTCACTCATAGGATAGAACACATCAGGTTTCCCAGTGAGGTGTCCTAGTCTATATATCACTTTGTCCATGTTGAGTGAATGGACTTCCTCCATCACCAGTGTTATTTCTCATTCCAGAATTCAGTACCTCTCCTGTACTTGTTGTCTGTAACAGTTGCATCAGTGACTGTTGAGACTGTACTTGTGGGAAATTTGTAATATTCTGAGGTTGCAAGCTTTGTTGTGCTCCCGACGCTTGCTGTTGCACCGTGTGATTTTGTGCAACTCCATTTCTACCCTGCTGTAAAAACACAGGTGGATTCACCATCCCTACTCTTGTTTCTTGGTCATTTTGCACCATACCTTGGCTTCTGCATGTGCGTGCTAGATGCCCTGTCATCCCACACGTCCAACATATTGACGGTGGTCTGATTATTTGCCCATTTGACATATCCTAATTGCCGTTTTGCATGTTTTGAAAACCTCCCTGATTACTCTGGAAACCTCCCCGATTACTCTAGAAACCTCTTCCTCGAAAGCCTCTCCCTCTGGGGTAAAACCCATTATTTCCTTGATCAACCTGCCTTTGATTATTGATCTGCTAGATGTTCGATCCGTCTGTGCTAGTTATCATCGCCCCTTCAATGGCTTATTTTGACAATTTCTTCTGCACTAATTTTGCCTCTTCAGCCTTTTGTGCAGCTTCTTTTTTCAATTTATCTCTTGAAGCAGCCTGCAATAGTGAGCTATGGCCAACTGTATTTCAGACCATGGTTTGGCCTCAATTCCTACCAATTTCTTGAGCTGCTTCTGTACCTGATCTGGCTGCCCATGGCATAATATATGGTAAAACACGGGTATGGACATATCCCAAGAATCGCAAGTTTCCAACACCCATGCGTCTTGGAAATTCTGGATGTAAAGCAAAGGATCCTCTGACTCCTTCATTTTACGTGTCATTATAGCTGCCATCTCAGAAGTATCTGGGTATAGCAATCGTAATGCTTTTCATACCGTGGCTCTGCAATTGTTAAACGGAGTTCCATCATGCGCAGTATTAACTGTAGTTACGTCAGGGTAACATGGACGTGTCCACACATTGTCAGCTCTATCACCAAGTATGGTGATTAAAAGACCCTTAATATCCCTGATAGCTAAGGTGTTCCCTCCCGTCATCTTTTTTAGCTCATGTATCCATTTTCCGGCTCCCGATGTCAACAATGGAAACTTATTTTTCAGATGTTCTCGATCCATGTGGGGCCAGGGTATATACTGTGGCCTCGTTCCTCCTTTTTTGAGTAACGGAAATTGTAACACATGGCACTCCTTTTCCTCTCTCATCATTTTTCTACCCACTGCAGGGGTAATATTCCTGCATCGCCGTCTACCTGGCAATGTCCTTAGTCTGCTCACTTATGGTGGTGGAGACACCCCCCTCTGACCATAAGATACTCCTTGTGTCGGTCTGATTGTGTGGCTGACTCTGATGTCTTAGGTGCAGACTCACTAGAATCTGACCATCTTATTCCCTTTCCTCTAAAGAAGCGTTTTTCGCATCTTCTCCCATCTTCTTTTTCCTCATATTCCTCTCTTTCTGTGTCTGATATTGTCTGTGCCCAACTCGTGCAACTCCTCTCATCTTCTGTTTAGCATCAACCTATATAAGGACAGCTCTCTATTTCTGGTACTTTGGGAGGCGTCCTCAGTGTCATAAAACCGAGTGCTCTCAAGATGCTCGTCCTCTCCTCTCCCTTGGGGCACCTGTTCTAGCCCCATTTCATAATATACTCTATTGATCATCTTTCTGATGCTTCTGATGTCGATGTAATCTTCCATATTTGCCTTAGAAATGCCTGGTACTAAATCGTACTCAGGAAATAATTCTTCTATATCTTCCCAGTCTACTACTGGATCAGGTTTTTTAACCTCCCTTTCAAGATATTCAAGATCTTTATTTGCTTGTGTTCTATGTTGTCATCAAACTCTCTGTGCTTCCTTGCTTCCTCTCTGACCCTGTCTTCTTCCTGTTTCCTTGCATCTCTTCGTTCATTTGCCCTGCGTATTTCCTCATCCCTTCATCTTTTTATTCTCTTCTCCCGTATCTTTTGTTCTTCTTTGTCTATTCTCCTTTGTTCCTGTCTTATCTCATCATTAGCTGTTCTTTGCTTATGATCGCGTTTTCTTCTTGCTTCTCACGATATATAACTGCTCTTGTTTTTGCCTATCTTTTTTCTTAGTTCCTTCATCTCTCAATCGTTTTTCCTTTTCCTTCTCTTTCCTTTTTGAATCGTCTAGCTCTCCCTTTTGTCTCACGCCATCAACGCCTTTGCCATTGAGTTTCAATAAAATCTGACCCCCCATCCATTCGTTCTGTGTGAATGCCATCTCATCAGTCCTGTCCTCATCTCCTTTCCATCTCTTTCCCTCTCTACTTGTATCTAGAGATGTACTTGCTTGTGCTTGGTCTCCTTTTTCTTTCTCGTGCCTCTCCTTGTCCCTCGGGACTTTGGAAGTGATATCTCTATATCTATCTTTCTCTGAGCTTTCGTCACTACTTTGCGTAGGTGACTCATATGCCAGATTGCTATATCCCGTGGCTGCTTTAAGCTCCCTCAATGGATATAATCCTTCGTCTTTATTGGCTTCACTTTTTGTTTCAGACGGGGCGGGTGGCGCAGAAGGCGTTTCACCCCCCTCTGTGCATATGTGAAGTATCCAATCTTGGTACATCTTCCAAAGCTCTAAACTAGCTAGGCGTTTATATAACTTTTTGCCAGTATACGTGGCATGCAAATATGTCGTCATGTGTTGCAGGACCGTTTTAGATAGCGATCCGCCTTGGGGCCATGGCATAAACATTTTGTGGGCGGTTCCTTTAACCCATTCTGCACTGTACTTCTTCAGCTTAGGTGCATGTTTTGGCAACTGTTTGCACAAGTGTACTAACAGTGTAATGTCTTCCATGGTTAAATCTGTTTATCTTCTCCTCATATAACACTTTGTTATGCTTTACGTTTCTCAAACAAAATCAACAATATGAGCGAGAACCAATCGTCGCTATCTCCAATCCCGTTTTTTCACAAAAATTAACTTTTTCTTTTTCAAACAACAACTATCAATTCATGCCATACAACATTTTGTCTATTCAATCGCACAATTTTCATGCTATTTCTCTCAAGAAATGTTCTTACCTCATGGCGTCAGAAAAAAAAACACAAGACAGACATGACAGACTAGACAGACTCCGGCCGGCTACATATATTTCATGCCATCTGCTTCCTCAGATGCATATCTACCCCTATTATTATTCCGACATGGAGTGTAAGCCCATTTCTTTCATATCGTCTTTTTAATCGATTCTGGTCTCCTATGTCGTCCTATTCATTCAGAACTTTAAATGTAGGCTTCTTCTAGTGCTATATTAAAACCTAGGTATCTTGGCGTATACTCCTCTCTCGGGTATCCTCCCGGTATCTCTCTCTATTGCTCGTCCACCCTCAAGTAAATTTTCTCCCCTTATATATACATTATACTCTTACTCTGTTGTTATTTTTGTCCCTCCTCCCTCCGTTACCTTCCCTTTACTTGTTCTAAGGCATGCAACTTTTTGCCAAAGCATTTAGTCTTTTTCACTCACCGTTCGCATTTTTTTTCCTCTCCGGAAACTCGTGATCACTGCCTTCGTTACCGCCTCTCCTTGCCGTTCGTCCGATTAGCTGCTCGTAGAAGTTGGAAGGGGTTTATGGGGGAAATCAAAGGTTCCTTCAGACCGACCCTGCAGGGTTTTCACTTTAGACTAGCCACTATCTACGGGAAGCCTCTCATTCTACTCAGCCGGATGGCAAAGGACTTGTGATATTGCCGGTGTTACTTATGTCGACGGCAAATGGGTGTCTTATCTAATCGATTTTAATCAAACCATCAATCTCTGCTACCAAGTCGGCAGTAGGGACCCCAGCCGGCCCATAGGACTGGGGGTTTACCATCAGCTCTTTAAGATAACAAGCAGCACCCTTCAGATGGATGGGGATGCAGATTAATACTCTCGCATCAAATCAATAATGACAACTCAATAGTTTGGCAAAGGGAGTCGGTTTAATGACAAGTACAAAAAACGGGGAGTTCATGAATATCAGCAATTGCTCGATCTTCCTTCTCGCTTCAACTCCAATTAACTTCAGAAAAAACATAACATTTATACCAAAAACTCTTCATCATGATGTGTAATTTCTTAAAACTTAGCATGCAACTTGATTGGTTCTAGGAAGGTAACTTTAACATAGGAACTATATCTGTATATGGTAACAGGGTGAGGGGATTGGATGGCCAATGTCAGGTGGGGCAACTAAGCCCTTCCTTCAAAATGGCTACTGTAAACATCACTAAAAGTACGACATCTCATTGGTTCTACGAACTATAGGACTCTAGATTACATGGTCCACTATGATTGGGTTGGCATCAACCCCACTCATACTTTTCTACTTGTGCTTAGCAGCGAGCAGAATAGCCGGCCAGGTGCAAGGAGTTTGTCTGCACCCCAGCTTCCCTCCAATTATAGTTACAATCAATCATCACTTCAGTGGTCATGTGTCAATTATTTCTTTGTGGTTGGCCTTGATTCTGCATCTTGGTCTGGGAAAGTTAAGGCGTCTGGGCATGGCAAGGGTCCATGCGTAGGTGTGAAAGTCTCATCCCTTCTGCTTGCTCTGTCACGTGATTCCGGCACTGTGAAATCGGGCTTTCCTTCATGCAACTTCGTGTATTTGATTTAATTCTGCCTGTCGTCTGCCATCTGTGTCTTATCTTGACCTTTCTGAACAGGATACTCTGTTCTTCTTCTCATTAATTGTATCCAGTGTTGGCCTATTTCAGCCGATATGACCATGGCTTCTTGGCATGGTTACCCTCGTCTGAGCTTCTCTCCATCTATAATTCTCGATTTGTTTGCTCTGAAGCTCTCCTCTTGAGACCTTTAGTATCCTTTGGTTAATTCTGCTCTTGTTCGTAGTGGAAGTATACTTATTATTTTATTTTTTTTAATTGAGATTTTAGCAGAAATTAATCAACTTTTTTTTCAATTTATGATAAAACATTTTTAGCATGATTAAGTACAAACGATATAAAATTCTACAATATTTACATGTGTATGAGTATCAAAAGCTTTCCTAAAAAAATGTTTTAAACCAACAGTCAACACTAGGTAACAGAAAGGAGGCATTCTACATTTAGTTACGCAGTTCAAACAATAAAGAAATCTCTATCAAGTTGTCGTTCTGCACCAATTCATCAACGGGTTTTACAAATTCCATTAATCATGCAAATGAAGGGCATTAAGGAAATTCACTGATGCAATAAGTATGCTCATATTGGCAGAATTAAGTAAAAACGCCCATCTGAGGTTTGGCTGAACATTTCCAACTGTAGTCTTGTGCTTCACATATTACTTGTTTCTTAATGAACACAGGGCTACACATTCAATAATGATATGTTCTAAAGTTTCTTTTTGTGAGAAATCACCGCAAAATCTACAGAAGTTCTCTGTCATGGCTATTTGTTTGCGTTGAGCCAAAATATCACGAGTATGCCAGAGATTGAGTCGCATTCTCAGGATTGCCATGCGAACTTGGGGAGATGGAGATTTTAACAAGTACGCTTCCACACTCCCCATTTTCTTATCGACATATAATTGGCTAGAAAAATGCTTATATTGTAGGCATAATGAGCGAGTCTTAATCCAATCATGGAGAAAGATGTTCTTTTTTGCTCTTATAGGGTTTTGTATAAGTGTTTCAAGATCAACATCTGCTATAGCCATAATCTGATAAACATATTTAGTCAATTTCTGGACAAACAGATGACTTGATGTAAACAAATATGCAGATAAGGTAGCTAGAATCGACCCTTCATTGGTGTTCACAAGACATTTTCGAAGTAACGCACATAATTGCCAATGATATTTTGCACTTAATGAAATAAGACCTAGCTCATATCTCAAACATGGACCCTGTGTTGTTTGTGGTACATTTAAAATTTGTCTCCAAAATTTGGATTCCAATTTATCTAGATCTTTAATATTAGTGATGGCTCTTGCCTCCAAGCCATACAATAGCACTGGTGTTCCTTTTTGTTGCCAAAAAGTGTAATGCAGGGTTGATAGTAAATTTGCCATATTTATGGAGAATTAGTTTAGTTTGAGATATTGCCGAGGTCAATTTGTTTTGCAATGTCTGTAAATGTTCTATGGAAGATGAGTTTACTTCAAATTGTGAACCCATGTATTTATAATAGGGAACAATGTCTAGAGTGATATCCTTGACTATCCAGATATATTTAGTTCTATGAGTTGGTTTAGGGATACAGGCTACTATCTGAGATTTTTTTACATTCATCGACAACTCATTCTCTTCGAAATAAGTAGCAAGAGTGGATATAAGCTTCTGTAGACCTGTTGGAGTCTTAGAGACAAGGACGAGATCATCAGCATACCATAATGCTTGTATAACAATTGAATTAATATTAGGTGAATCAGATGCTATAGTGAGGAAGATATCTTTTACATCGCGGATGAAAAAGCTAGGATACACCCCTACTTCAGCCCTCTCGATGTTCCAATGACCGCAGACAGCATGCCCGTCATAGTCAAACGGATCTGAATGGACGTCGAGGAATGTAAGGCAAAGATAATGTCAATTAGATCTTGAGGACATTGAGCTTTGATAAGTTTTTCAATAAGCTTCACTCTGGAAACTGAATCAAATGCTGCATTTAGGTCAATGAATACACAGAACAAAGATGTTTTTGTGTTTTGCGCTTGTTCTTTTAATGAGTTGAGGATCATAAGATTAACTGCTGTCCCGAGGCCAAGAACAAAGCACGTTTTATTTCGGCCACGGCAGTTACTTGTCTGTGTCCATCTGTTAAAGTCCCTTAGGACTAGCCGATTGAAGATTTTACCTGGGGAGTCCAAGAGAGCTATTGGTCGATAGTTTGATGGTGTTCCACGATCCCCCTTTTTGAAGATTGGGACAATTATGGAGGTGCGCCAAGAATCCAGAATTTTCTTAGATCTAAGAGTGCGCTGGAAGATGTTATTCAAAATTATTGCCCAATGCTTAGGATGTTGTTTTAGCATATAGTTGGTGATGCCATCAGGTCCGGCAGCTCGCGATGATGAAGACTTTGCTATTAGTTCTTCTATTATGTTCTCGGTGCATTCCAGAGACCAAGAGGTTGTGGATTGTGTTTTATACTGAAAGGATTCAAAGGACTTGTCAGCATATAGTGCAGTGAAATGTGATATCCATTGATTTTCAGAGACTCCGTTTATTTGGGATTGCAAATGATTGGTATTTGCGTTTGCATTTAATAATTTCCAGATTTGTGAGGCATTTTAATTTGATGTTGCTACCATGAATGCCTCTCCATCTTGCTGAAATAGTTTGCCTTTATGGGATCTAACCCAATTTCTGCAACGTGATTTTATCACTTTGCAGGCTTTGATCTTCTCGATCGATCCATGGGAGGTATCTGGTTGCTTGTAATGCCTTTCGATGTTCTTTTTTTGCCTGGAGCATTGCAGGATCAAATGTGTGAGTATGCGATCCTCCGGATGGAATATATAGGTTTTTTATATAGTGACAGAGCATCCACATATGAGTTTATTTGGTGAGATTCGTCTTGCATCATCAGTGTTTCATTAAGCAATGTCAAGTTCTTCAGGGACCACTTGAATCGAGATTTAGCATTGTTAATGGTTAATTTTTGAGGCATCCATTGTCGTTCACGCAGATCATCATGACTATCCCTTGGCCAGGTTAACATTATAACATTAGCATATGATGATCGCTCATCGATTGTTTTATTATCTTGAAGCTTGTTGCCAGCATAAATTGCACCTCCGATAGCTATATATAATCAATGGTGCTTGCCGAGGCTCCTCTCTGCCATGTCACCTGCGATGGAATATCACCAGGAAGTGATCCATTGGCCATTATCATGCCTACATGCGTCATAAAGGCAGTCCATTTATTAATCTCTTGAGTTTTTTTCCCTTTGGTGGTTTTAATGGAATCGAGATTAAGATCCCCACTCGATGTTATTCCTTTAATTTTTGCAATCAGTTCAAATAATTCTGATAGATCTTTATAAAAGAGGCCATCAGATATGGCTGCTGGATTTCTATACAGGTTGATTAGTGCCACATCTTGAGAGTCTATTGTGATTTTAACAAGTTGAGTATAGTTATTTGGACAAGCCCAAGATTGTAATTTTAGTCTCGAGCTAGGTTTAACGGCGACTAAATGGCCTGCCATAGGATGACCCTTTTGCTCCGTTACCACAGGATTAATAGATACTTCGTGATTATCCCATAGCGGAGTTACAGTTGTCCATGTTTCTTGCAAGGCTACAATATCTGCTTCAATAAGGTTAATTTTCTGTTCCGTTAGTAAGTGAGCATAACCCCTTGTGTTCCAACTTACTAATGTCAGAGTACTTGATTTATTTCTACTCACTTTTTGCTGCAATTATGGTTATGCTTGAGGTATAGATGGATGCCCTGTTGTAGTTTGTTCAAAGGTGCAGTGGACACACTGGCATTCATTTCTGGGAGATTTAGTGCTTACTTGCGTTTCAGACAGAGTTTCACAATTTTTCCTTTCTGTATCTTGAGCCAGCAAGAAGCCCATTCTAAAAAGTTCCATTCTGACTTGCCATAAAGTATTCATCACTAGACCGGATTTCATCCATAGTCGAACTATGGCTAGATTCACATCGCAGATAAATTCTACTTGATCAATATCAGATGAAGTTAGGTCTCCTAGTTCCGGTACATCGTTAAAGATGTTGAGCACACTTGCTCTTGATAAGTCATAAGTCATATTGCGGGTGTGGGGCAGCACGACATTTCAGTATTAAGGTGTGATAATTTGCAAATGCCTTTTTTTTTAGGTCCATCTTTTGCTGTTTGGTTGAACAGTGTTCAGCTGTAGATTGATTTTTAAAAGAGGAATTTTTCGTCAAGATGCTCGTCTTTTGTCGTGGTAAGGACTCACGTACTAAGATACTGTCGTCAGAGAATGTAACTTTTTGTTGTATTTCTTTCGATCGAGGAGGGACATTCGACATCTGGAGAGGTTGTGCAAAATAGGTTTCAATCGCAGTCTTAATGGTCTCATTCTGTTCGTTACTCGTGCCGATGGAAGGCATTTCCCTTAATGACATTGGAGCAGATGATTTCTTAAAAGTGGGTTGACTTGAATCTTCTCTGCAACTTGAATGATGTAGTTGTTGTGAAACTTCGATGGTATAGGCTTCTTGTGAGATTAAGGTCACATCGTGACTAAGTTTCTCTTTTGTTGATGCTGGTGTCCTTAATTCATTTGATATTTGAAGGAGATATCCATCTACCGCTGTTTTAATTTCGTCAGCCTGTTGGTTATATTTAGTGGAACCTGCTTGATGTGCTAACGCCGGCGGAGGAGCAAAGTTCGTAGTGTGTATGGTTCCATCACTAGAGCTTAATGAATTTGGTATGTTATGATAATTCTGATTCACTGTGTCAATGCTGTGACAAGTTGATTTAATGGAGAGTGATTCGTTGGAAGTTGAGGTTGATTTTGCGTTTGATTTGATGGAGCTCATTTTTCAACCAATGGGTTTGCTCTGCCCGGTAGTTCATCAAGGCTCTTCATAGGTCCTGTCAGGTCTACTGTAGGGGTGCGTGAAGAAAGAATAGTAGCTTTGTTGATTCTTTTTATCGGTTGAATTGGTTTAGTAATGAGGTGTCTGGCTTTACCTTTGTGAAGAGGTTGTTTAGAAAATACATCATAAATTGCTTTATTAGTCTGTTGAATAGTTGTTGTAGTATTGTTATCAACACTTATCCATGAGGAGTTTGGATCTGCTGTTTTCGAGACCTCTGATTCGATTGGGCAAATAATACGCTCAAAAGCAGGAAGACTTGTTAAAACTGTTGAGGGTATTGTTAAAATTTCCACACTTCTAGACAGGTCTCTTATGGACAAGTCTTCATGTTGAGACCTCTCTCTTTGCTGTGAATGTGCTTGAATCCATAGTGTGATTTGATCAATCTTTTCTGATTGAAGATTGATTTTTTGCTCAAGTGTTTCAAAAAGCTTAAATAAACTTTGAATCGTAGTATTTACCGACACCAACGTGACTTCTAAAAGCCCTGATTTTTCTGGTATTACTGTTTTTTCTCTCGAGGATGTACGATGTCTCTGCGTGTGAAGTATGTATGACACAGCCACGGAAATGGAAGAATCCTTTGAGCAGCGCTGATGATAATCTGTAACCAAAGTTCTAGGAGACATACTTTTTCCTCTAGTAACAGAATGATTAGACACCTCTGAGAATACATCTTCATTATCTTCATTATCTTCATTATTTTCAGCCTCTGAGATTTCTTCTATTTGATCTAATTGTGGTTTCAAAACCTTGTCTTGGTCAGATTGTTTGAGTGTTTGTAACATGGTGTTATCAGACACCGGGAGTTCCTCACACATCTCGGGTTCCACATCAGACGTCTTAGGGTTCCCTAGAGAATCACGTTGTAATAGTGGGAGCGTTGAATCTCGGGTCATTTGTTTCACAGGGGTTTGTGTTTCATCTTGCTTCTGTGCTGTATCCTCAGAAATATCATTTCGATCTGAGTGAGGGGGCATGCCTAGTTCAGTTGGTTGACCCTTCTTGTAGAGTCGAATTAGTAGTGTTTTGTGGGATATTTTTCAGAGCGGGGCAAAATTGCCTAATATCCTTACTCACAGTTGGAGTTTTCAGTCGCGATTTAGCTCGCAGCGTAAGTGTAATTGTTGTGGATGATGACACTTTTTTTAAATTACTTTTCAGTTTAGTCGTACTAGATCAGAGAGGCGAGCCTGTTTGTGTTATTGAATTCGGCATGTTAGATTTAAGAGTATAAGGTGCTAAACTCATGACAAAGTTCAAGTAGTAACTAGTGTAAATCAAGAAACTGGATTACTATAGTAATGGTATACCTAATGACAGACAGGGTAATTCATGGAATTTCGCACAAAAGTTGCGCACGCGGCTGACGCACAATGTGCGCGTGCGAATGTCTGCGCCAGCCACGTGCGCTAAAATCGATTTCCGCGCACAGCGTATTCATGGATTTTAGCCTCCAAAACCAGCCGTGGTGCAGAGTGGCGCAGCGACCCTGCAGCAGCGCCAGTTACGCCCCCAAGAACGCCCTCGTGCAAGGAAAAGCCATCAAAATTCCCAATTCAGCGTAAAGGACTGCGCTAAACCTGGACCAGTTTACAGGGCTGCCAAACAGCAAACGCCAAGTGGGGAACGTGTATTACTGGGGTGTGCATGAAGTTTCACACGCGAAAGGGCCTGTGCGAGTGGGGTACGTGTATTACTGGGGGTCGCGGGAAGTTTCACATGCGATTTCAGCAGGGTACGTGTATGACGGGGTTTGCAGGAACTTTCACATGCAAAAGGGCCTGTGCGAGTGGGGTACGTGTATTATGGGGGTGCGCGGGAAGTTTCACACGCGATTGGCCTGGGTACGTGTATTTCAGGGGTGCGCGGGAAGTTTCACACGCGATTGGGCTGGGTATGTGTATTTCAGGGGTGCGCGGGAAGTTTCACACGCGATTGGGCTGGGTACGTGTATTTCAGGGTTGCGCGGGAAGTTTCACACGCGATTGGGCTGGGTACGTGTATTTCAGGGGTGCGCGGGAAGTTTCACACGTGATTGGCCTGGGTACGTGTATTTCAGGCAGGAGTGCGCGGGAAGTTTCACACGCGATTGGGCTGGGTACGTGTATTTCAGGGGTGCGCGGGAAGTTTCACACGCGATTGGGCTGGGTACGTGTATTTCAGGGGTGCGCGGGAAGTTTCACACGCGATTGGCCTTGGTACGTGTATTTCAGAGGTGCGCGGGAAGTTTCGCACGCGATTGGGCTGGGTACGTGTATTTCAGGGGTGCACTGGAAGTTTCACACGTGATTGGAGTAGGGTACGTGTATTACTGGGGTGCGCGGGAAGTTTCACACGCGATTGGGCTGGGTATGTGTATTTCAGGGGTGCACAGGAAGTTTCACACACGATTGGCATAAGGTACGTGTATTATTGGGCTGCGCATGAAGTTTCACACGTGATTTTGCTGTCAGAGCAAGGAACGCGTATTTTGGGGGTGCACGGGGAGTCCTACACGTGAATTGGCAATGTGGGTCCTCCCAGGTGTCCCATCTACCCCCTCCACGGCCCCTGCAGGCAGCCCACACCACAGGGGACTACCCTGCACCTCTGGTCATGTCCGGCAGGCAGCCCATCCACCATGGGCACGCCCCCCAGCCAAGCCACATGTCACGTTGCAATATGATCACCAACTCATGTCTCCCAGCACCCCCACCCCCCAACAGTGAGGGGCTCCTGCCAGCAGGCCCCCACTCATGTCCCACACATGTCCCCAGCACCCCCACCCCCCATCATTGACAGGCACCTGCCAGCAGGCCCGACACATGTCCCCCTGCACCCCCACCCCCCAGCAGTCAGGGGCACCTGCCAGCAGTCCACCACTCATGTCCCACACATGTCCCCCAGCACCCCCATCCCCCAGCAGTCAGGGGCACCGGCCAGCAGGCCCCCACTCATGTCCCACACATGTCCCCCTGCACCCCACCCCCCAGGAGTCAGGGGCACCTGCCAGCAGGCCCCCACACATGTCCCCCTGCACCCCCACCCCCCAGCAGTCAGGGGCACCTGCCAGCAGGCCCCCACTCATGTCCCACACATGTCCCCCTGCACCCCCACCCCCAGCAGTCAGGGGCACCTGCCAGCAGGCCCCCACTCATATCCCACACATGCCCCCCTGCACCACCACCCCCCAGCAGTCAGGGGCACCTGCCAGCAGGCCCCCACTCATGTCCCCCAGCACCTCCACCCCCCAACAGTCAGGGGCACCTTCCAGCAGGCCCCCACACATGTCCCTCTACACCCCCACCCCCCAGCAGTCAGGGGCACCTGCCAGCAGGCCCCCACACATGTCCCCAGCACCCCCACCCCCAGCAGTCAGGGGCACCTGCCAGCAGGCCCCCACTTATGTCCCACACATGTCCCCCTGCACCCCCACACCCCAGCAGTCAGGGGCACCTGCCAGCAGGCCCCCACTCATGTCCCCCAGCACCCCCACCCCCCAGCAGTCAGGGGCACCTGCCAGCAGGCCCCCACACATGTCCCCCTGCACCCCCACCCCCCAGCAGTCAGGGGCACCTGCCAGCAGGCTCCCACTCATGTCCCACACATGTCCCCCTGCACCCCCACCCCCCAGCAGTCAGGGGCACCTTCCAGCAGGCCCCCACACATGTTCCCCTGAACCCCCACCCCCCAGCAGTCAGGGGCACCTGCCAACAGGCCCCACACATGTCTCCCAGCACCCCCACCCCCAGCAGCCAGGGGCACCTGCCAGCAGGCCCCCACTCATATCCCACACATGTCCCCCTGCACCCCCACCCCCCAGCAGTCAGGGCCACCTGCCAGCAGGCCCCCACACATGTCCCCCTGCATCCCCACCCCCCAGCAGTCAGGGCACCTGCCAGCAGGCCCCCACTTGTGTCCCCCAGCCAACACGTCATCACAATCCAGATCCCTGGCTCTTATGGCCACCCAAATCCCACCCCACGCCACCCCAGTCCAAACACCCAACCAAGCTTTACATCCACTCCAAATTGAAATCCCCATTACATGATAGATCACAAATAAGCAGTATGCGCATGAGTACAAGTCTGTCTGACCCACACAATGGCAACACATGACTGAGAAAACCCACATTGTGACATGCATGAAACCAATGAGAGAAGACCACACATTGAAGTAAGAAACAAAAATGTATTCAAGTCAAAATGAAGGGAATGAAATCAAAACACACAATAATGCCAATAATAATCAAAATGCAGCATGTCCCAAAAAATGATTAATAAATAAAATGAGAATCCAAATTAATCCAAATGAAAATGTGTCCAAAGTCACCGTCCAACAAAGCAAATCCAAAGGGAAAGAAAAGCGTAATATCCATTGCTCCATGGTGAAAAAAAAAAAGATGAAGGAGAAAATTCCACTGTAAAACTATGTACAAATAGCAAATCCAGGGTCCATGAGCCCAACGACATAAATGAAACCTACAATGAAACCTACCTAATTACTAACTATATACAAAAATGTGGGGCATAGTCCATGCGCCCCAAATGAAAGAAAAAATAAACTAAACTTAACAATAATTAACTATATACAATGGCGGCGGGCAAGTCGAACGGCTCACTTGTTGATGTCATGGGCCAGGGCATCATCAAACTCCTGTTCAATGTCTTTGAGGTGGGCCTGTTCTCTGGCCCCGAGGTCTCGCAGGGATAACGCCATGTCCACCTCCAACTCACTGTGAATTCCCTCGAGGCACTCAGCCCGCCTCAGCGCCCTGCGCATGGAGTTCTCCGCCCTGACCATTGTGAGCCGTGCCTCCTCCGCCCGCCGCCGCTCCGCACCTATCTGCTGGCCCAACCACTGCCACACGGAAGAAACTCCCATTCCAGGGTCCTCCTGCCCTCCGGCCGATGCCTGCCCCTCTGATGTAGATGGCCCCGAGCCATGATGCCTCCCACGTTGAGCCTGCCGCTGCCTCCGGCGCAACTGCCTCTGCCAGCACGACGGCATCCAGGCTGATGGAATCCACCGACGCCGTCGTGCACGTGCCCTGCCCGATGATGCCGGCACATCCTCCATCTGCTGGGGTCCAGTTGCTGCTGCTGGACCTCCGACTCCCGACTGTGGCAGGGATGGGATCCCCACCGAGCTGGCTGCGTTGGTCAGGGCAGGTCCACAGGGGGCCCTGGTGGCATCTGGGCTGGAAGACGGCATGGAGAACGACTGGCGCATAGTCTCCACAGAGGAGGAGAGGGCCGCCAGAGTGGCCGACACATGTACAAGACCCCCGACCATGGCCACTCCCAACTGGGCCACGTTGGCACGCTGCTCTTCGTGATGACATGCATGCTCCCCCCGGGAAGCACACACGTCATCATGAATGTCACGCGTGCGCAACGCGACACCAATCAGGACCTTCTCCACACGGCCAGGGGTCCCCTCTTCCGCAGGTAGAGGAGTGTCAGATGACATGGACATCCACCCTACCTGCAGACGGGCCTGGGATGGGGCATCCCTGCTGGTGCATGGTGGTGAGGTCACAGTGTCAGGGACAGTGACATGCACAGGCCCCTCTACGGCGACCTGTGCTGCCTCCTGCCCCTGCCCCGGGACTGCACCACTTGCACCAGTGGTACCACCCCCACCAGGCCCCGTGTGCGGCTCAGTAGCGGCCTCCTCCTCATCTGTGGAAACCACCAACCTGGATGGCTCCACACCGTCTTCCGCCATTGCAAGCCCCTGTGGGGGCTCACCCACCCCTTCCGCTGCAGCCGTAGTGGCAGACGCAGCACCAGTCCCCTCACTCCCGGACGATGGTAATTTCTGGGAGGCTGACTGGGTATTGCGTCGCCGGCCGGTGGGGGCATCCCCGCCGCTTTGCTCCACAGCGCCGTCTCCGCCCTCTTCATCACTTGCCGCTGTGTAGAGGGAGACATAGAACACAAGCATCAGGGTATTGTACAATGGTCCCCTAGACAGGAAGCAATAGCAGATGAGTGGCACTGTCAAACATCACTTCCATCATGTCCCTCCACAACACATGGGTCAGTGCAGGCAAAACACATGCAGTAACAGGCATGGCGCATGCTATGAACATTAGCATACATGTACAAGGTACTCTTGTTGAAACATAAAATGCTGGTTTGAAACTCACATGCATCATGGGTCATGCCTATCACATGCACACACTTCACTGTAGTTTCATCCATCTGGCCTCGTACACCCCACACACAGTGGATACAAGGATGAGTAGGCTGCATCAGTGAATCTGAACATTGTCACAGACATGTGTCATGCATCCATGGCATTTACAAGTCACAGACACGCAGGTCAGACACACAGACATGGACACCAGACATGTCCATGACAGCAGCACCCATCTCTCACACCCCATCCATGTCCAATAACAGAGACAGGCATGCATTAATGTGTATTCTGCATGCAGCTCCGCATGTTGCATTGTAACACATGCACCAACCATGTGGTTCACACATTACTGGTCTCACATGCATGACCATGATGTCCCTGCACACACACATACTTACATGGCCTATGTCACACATACAGGCAAGTATCAGACAACCAGCACCCTGCAACATGCCCTGTCTCACACAGCAATGCTTGGCCACTTACCGCTCAACTCCAGACGGGTCTGCCTCTGAAGGATCTGGGCGTGGAGCGCTGGGCCTACGCGTTCCAGGACCCTCATCTGGATGGTACTAATGCTGCCCCTGCCCCCCTCCATGAGGCGCCGGCCTTTATGAGGGTCCTGGACCTCAAGTCCTCCCAGAGCTTCTTGACTTGCTTGATGTTGCGGGTTGCCACCCCCTCCGCGTTGATGGCAACCACAAAGTCGTCCCAGATCCTATCCCCTCCTTCCTTGTTGGCGCGTGATGTTCCGAAGAGGGGATCATAATGCCCCAGGACATGCTCCACCAGGACACCAACTTCCTTCTGACTGAAGCTGGTGGCCCTCTGCCCCTCTGGCTGGGGGTCGCCAGTGGTCTCAGATGGTGTTTGCCCCGACATGCGACCCCAGAGGCAGGCGTGGGTGGGCAACTGTGTCCTGGGGCTGGGCTGTGGAGCGATGGTATCCCAGTCGGGAGTCTTTAGTTCCAGCAGGGGTGGACACAGCAACTGGACCCCTGGAGATGGCTGATGTGCAGGCACCAAATAGCAGAGCACGTGGGCAGCAGGCAGGCAGCAGCAGATGGCAGGTGGGAGCGTGCTCGGGGCTCTTGGGGGCAGGAAAAAGGCCTTCAGGGCAGGAGCGTGGTCTTCCGTGTGTTTTTGCGTGGCCAGCTTGATACGGAGTGATTTGGCACGTGAAAAAATTGCATGTCAGCGTGTAATTCGAGGAAAGGGCCTTAGCGCGTAAGTGCGTCAGCACACGCACGCAATTTCATTGGACCACCCCTTCTGATTGCTGCCTGCACATCAGCCCGGGGTGCAGTTGCTGTGACCACCCCTGCTGGAACTGAAGACTCCCGACTGGGATACCATTGCTCCACAGTCCAGCCCCAGGACCCAATTGCCCACCCACACCTGCCCCTGGGGTTGCCATGTCGGGCACACCACCATCTGGCACCACTGGCAACCCCCAGCCAGAGAGGCAGAGGGCCACCAGCTTCACTGCCACCGAAGTTGGTGTCCTGGTGGAGCAAGTCCTGGGGCAGTATGATGCCCTCTTCAGAAGTTCACACGCTGACAAGGAAGGACGGACCAGGATCTGGACGGACATCGTGACTGCCATCAACGCGGAGGGGGTGGCAGTCTGCAAATTCAAACATGTCAAGAAGCGCTGGGAGGACTTCAGGTCCAGGACCCTCAACAAGGCCCGGCACTTCTTGAAGGCAGCGGATGCTAAGGGGCGCCGGGGCCACCTGTCGGAACATCAAATGAGGGTCCTGGAACGCATATCCCCAGCGCTACACGTACAGGTTCTTGAGAGGCAGACCCGTCTGGAGTCGAGTGGTACGTGTACATGCATACTGATTGTAAGCTGTGCGTGTGGTGGTGTGCCAGTAGTGTGCAGGTTGCACATGTGGTTTTGTAGGGCCATGTATGGATGTGTATGTACAGGGCCGTGAGGCTAACACATGCGAGTCCTCTCATGTGTGAGACACATGGATGGTGCATGTGTGTGTAAGCTTGCATGCCAAATGCAGATGTCTGAGCACACATGTTTGAATGACTGTGTATGTAAGTTGGCATGGTTGTGGTGTCACACATGGATGTCGGTTCCAGCTGCATGTATCTGCACCGTGTACATGTGCATGTGTGTGTATTTCACAAGGGTGCAACAGTGATGCAACATGGATGCTTGGGACACTGATATGTAGAAGACTGATTGCCAGATGTGACATGGATGCCGATCTCATCACTGCGACAGTTGGTGGAGGTGTACACATGCATGTAAGTGTGGTGGCTTATGTGGATGTCTAGTGCACTCCCTGTGTTTCATGTGATGTCTGGCTCACCTTTGGCTGCTCATGCTGTTGTATGTGTATGGATGGTGCTGGCTGTTGCCATATGGCTGTGGAATTGCTCATGTGTGTGAGTTGACATCCCATGTGTGTTGGGGATTGTGATGCCATGTCTGAAGTTTGACACTGCCACTCATGTGCAACTGGCATGTGTGTATCAGTCCATTGTACAGTGTCCTGATGCCTGTCTCCTATCTCTCCCTGTCTGCAGTGTCAACTGATGAAGAGGGCGGAGAGGGTGCTGTGGAGCACAGCGGCGGGGATCACACCACCAGCCGGAGACGCAAGGCCCGGCTCGCCTCCCAGGTTGTGATCTCGTCAGGCAGTGAGGAGTCAGGTGCCGCGTCCCAGGCTGCAACTGCCGAGGGTAGGTCCAAGAGGCGGAGGTCGGAGTTGGACTCCTCGGCAGCAGAAGGGGCAGCTGACACCCCACAGGGTCCGACGAAGGAAGATGGCACAGAGTCATCCAGGTTGGTGGGGGGTTTGGTGGAGGAGGAGGCCGCGCAAGGGACAGAAACGGGGTCTGGAGGTGGGGATTCCACTGGTGCCAGTGGTGCAGTGCAGGGGCAGGGACAGGAGGCAGCACAGGCCGCCGCAGAGGTGCCTGTGTGCAATCCTGTCCCCGATCCTGTGACTGCATCACCCCGCACCAGCAGGGATGCCTACGTCCAGACCTGTTTTCAGGGAGGGGATCTGCTTACAACAACTGGCCTTCCTCTCCCTCTGGACATGGCTATCCGGGACCAGGTTGAGCTTGTCTTGGGTGGGGTGGCGTTGCGTCAACGGGCCATGCGAGGTGACCTGCAGTCTTTTCATGGGGAGACTGCACGTCATCTCGAATGGCTCGTTGACAATGTCAGCCTACTGGGACAGGTCACCCAGGCCAGATTCCTCCGTTTGCTGAACCTTGCTTCAACCCCCTCCTCACCTGAACCCCCTATGCGCCAGTCGTCCTCCGTGCCATCTTCCCACCCATGTATCACCTGGGTACCCTGTGGAGCTGCCTCTGACCGTGAGGCCAGGCTGGTGGAGGACACATCCCTGCCACAGTCGGGAGTCGGACGTCCAGCAGGGGTGGCCACCTCAACAACTGCACCCCAGCCGGAGGAGGATGTGCAGGCAGCAAGAGCCAGCGCACGGGCACAGGCACAGCAGCAGCAGCAACAAGGTGGGAGCCATGATGGCTCGGGGCCTTCGACATCGGAGGGTCAGGCATCGGCCAGAGGGCAGGAGGACCCAGAACGGGAAGTGTCTACCGTGTGGCAGCGGTTAGTCCATGCTATAGATGCGGAGCAGCAGCGGGCGGAAGAGGCACGGCTCACAATGGTCAGGGCGGAGAACTCCATGCAAAGGGCTCTGAGGCGGGCCGAGTGCCTCGAGGCAATTCGGAGGGACCTGGAGGTCCGGATGTCATTGTCCCTGCGAACCCTCAGGGCCATGGAAGAGGACCGCCTCCGGGACATCGAGCAGGAGTTTGATGATGCCCTGGCCCGGGAAATCAAGAAGTGAGCCGTCGGACTAGCCTGCTGCCATTGTATTTAGTTAATTAGTGTTAGGTTTCCTTTTGGTTTTCATTTCATTTGGGGCGTTTGGACAATGCCCCACCTTTTTGTATATAGTTGTTCATTAGGTAGGGTTTTTGTAGGTTTCCTTTCAATGGTTGGGCTCATGGACCCTGGATTTGTACTTTGTATATAGTTCAACACTGGATTTCACTTCATTTAAGTTTCTTTTTTACCATGGATCAATGGATGTGTCTTATTTTTACACTTTGGATTTGGTTAGACGGACAGACTCTTTGGACCCATTTGCTTTTGGATTGATTTGGATTCTGCTTTCACACATTTTTTTTTAATATTTTGGACATGCAGCTTTTTCTTCATAATTTCCATTATTGTGTGATTTTGTTTTATCAATTTGGTTAATTATTGAATACACATGTATTATATACTTTACTGATGTGGTCTTATCTCATTTGTTTTGTGCATGTCACAATGTTGATCTTTTCACAGTCATGTGTCACCATTGCGTGGGTCTGAGGGACATTGATTCATGGCCATGCTGGTTATGTATTTTCTGTCATGACTTTGGGAATTCAATGTGGGGTGTTTGGACTGGGGTGGGATTTGGGTGGCCATGAGGGGCATGGGTCTGGAGTGTGATGACCTGTCGGGGGGACATGTGTGGGGGTCTGCTGGCAGGTGCCCCTGACTGCTGGGGGGTGGGGGTGCTGGGGGACATGTGTGGGGTCCTGCTGGCAGGTGCCCCTGACTGCTGGGGGGTGGGGGTGCAGGGGGACATGTGTGGGACATGAGTGGGGGCCTGCTGGCAGGTGCCCCTGACTGCTGGGGGGTGGGGGTGCAGGGGGACATGTGTGGGGGCCTGTTGGCAGGTACCCCTGACTGCTGGGGGGTGGGGGTGCAGAGGGACATGTGTGGGAGCCTGCTGGCAGGTGCCCCTGACTGCTGGGGGGTGGGGGTGCAGGGGGACATGTGTGGGACATGAGTGGGGGCCTGCTGGCAGGTGCCCCTGACTGCTGGGGGGTGGGGGTGCAGGGGGACATGTGTGGGGGCCTGCTGGCAGGTGCCCCTGACTGCTGGGTGTGGGGGTGCAGGGGGACATGTGTGGGACATGAGTGGGGGCCTGCTGGCAGGTGCCCCTGACTGCTGGGGGGTGGGGGTGCAGGGGGACATGTGTGGGGGCCTGTTGGCAGGTCCCCCTGACTGCTGGGGGTGGGGGTGCAGGGGGACATGTGTGGGACATGAGTGGGGGCCTGCTGGCAGGTGCCCCTGACTGCTGGGGGGTGGGGGTGCAAGGGGACATGTGTGGGGGCCTGCTGGCAGGTGCCCCTGACTGCTGGGGGTGGGGGTGCAGGGGGACATGTGTGGGACATGAGTGGGGGCCTGCTGGAAAGTGCCCCTGACTGCTGGGGGGTGGGGGTGCTGGGGGACATGTGTGGGGGCCTGCTGGTAGGTGCCCCTGACTGCTTGGGGCTGGGGGTGCAGGGGGACATGTGTGGGGGCCTGCTGGCAGGTGCCCCTGATTGCTGGGGGGTGGGGGTGCAGGGGGACATGTGTGGGACATGAGTGCGTGCCTGCTGGCAGGTGCCCCTGACTGCTGGGGGGTGGGGGTGCAGAGGGACATGTGTGGGGCCTGCTGGCAGGTGACCCTGACTGCTGGGGGGTGGGGGTGCAGGGGGACATGAGTGGGGGCCTGCTGGCAGGTGCCCCTGACTGCTGGGGGGTGGGGGTGCAGGGGGACATGTGTGGGGGCCTGCTGGCAGGTCCCCCTGACTGCTGGGGGTGGGGGTGCAGGGAGACATATGTGGGACATGAGTGGGGGCCTGCTGGCAGGTGCCCCGGACTGCTGGGGGGTGGGGGTGCAAGGGGACATGTGTGGGGGCCTGCTGGCAGGTGCCCCTGACTGCTGGGGGGTGGGGGTGCAGGGGGACATGTGTGGGACATGAGTGGGGGCCTGCTGGCAGGTGCCCTTGACTGCTGGGGGGTGGGGGTGCTGGGGGACATGTGTGGGGGCCTGCTGGTAGGTGCCCCTGGCTGCTGGGGGGTGGGGGTGCTGGGGGACATGTGTGGGGGCCTGCTGGCAGGTGCCCCTGACTGCTGGGTGGTGGGGGTGCTGGGGGACATGTGTGGGACATGAGTGGGGGCCTGCTGGCAGGTGCCGTGCACTGTTGGGGGGTGGGGGTGCTGGGGGACATGAATGGGACATGAGTGGGGGCCTGCTGGCAGGTGCCCTACACTGCTGGGGGGTGGGGTGCTGGCGGACATGTGTGGGGGGCCTGCTGGGAGGTGCCCCTGACTGCTGGGGGTTGGGGGTGCAGGGGGACATGTGTGTGGTCCTGCTGGCAGGTGCCCTGCACTGCTGGGGGTGGAGGTGCTGGGGGACATGTGTGGGGGCCTGCTAGCAGGTGCCCTGCACTGCTGGTGGTGGGGGTGCTGGGGGACATGTGTGGGGGGCCTGCTGGCAGGTGCCCCTGACTGCTGGGGGGTGGGGGTGCTGGGGGACATGAGTGGGACATGAGTGGGGGCCTGCTGGCAGATGCCATGCACTGCTGGGGGGGTGGGGGTGCAGGGGGACATGTGTGGGGGCCTGCTGACAGGTGCCCCTGACTGCTGGGGGTGGGGGTACAGGGGGACATGTGTGGGACATGAGTGGGGCCTGCTGGCAGGTGCTCCTGACTGCTGGGGGGTGGGGGTGCAGGGTGACATGTGTGGGACATGAGTGGGGGCCTGCTGGCAGGTGCCCCTGACTGCTGGGGGTGGGGGTGCAGGGGGACATGTGTGGGGGCCTGCTTGCAGGTGCCCCCCCACTGCTGGGGGGTGTGAGTGCAGGGGAACATGTGTGGGACATGAGTGGGGGCCTGCTGGCAGGTGCCCCTGACTGCTGGGGGGTGGGGGTGCACGGGGACATGTGTGGGGGCCTGCTGGCAGGTGCCCCTGACTGATGGGGGGTGGGGGTGCAGGGGGACATGTGTGGGACATGTGTGGGGGCCTGCTGGCAGGTGCCCCTGACTGCTGGGGGGTGGAGGTGCAGGGGGACATGTGTGGGGGCCTGCTGGCAGGTGCCCCTGACTGCTGGGGGGTGGGGGTGCATGTGGACATGTGTGGGACATGAGTGGGGGCCTGCTGGCAGGTGCCCCTGACTGCTGGGGGGTGGGGGTGCTGGGGGACATGTGTGGGGGCCTGCTGGCAGGTGCCCCTGACTGCTGGGGGTGGGGGTGCTGGGGGACATGTGTGGGGGCCTGCTGGCAGGTGCCCCTGACTGCTGGGTGGTGGGGGTACTGGGGGACATGAGTGGGACATGAGTGGGGGCCTGCTGGCAGGTGCCCTGCACTGCTGGGGGGTGGAGGTGCTGGGGGACATGAGTGGGACATGAATGGGGGCCTGCTGGCAGGTGCCCCTGACTGCTGGGGGGCCGGGGTGCAGGGGGACATGTGTGGGGGCCTGCTGGCAGGTGCCCTGCACGGCTGGGGGGTGGGGGTGCTGGGGGACATGTGTGGGGGCCTGCTGGCAGGTGCCCTGCACTGCTAGAGGGTGGAGGTGCTGGGGGACATGTGTGGGGGGCCTGCTGGTAGGTGCCCCTGACTGCCGGGGGTGGGGGTGCTGGGGGACATGAGTGGGACATGAGTGGGGGCCTGCTGGCAGGTGCCATGCACTGCTGGGGGGTGGGGGTGCTGGGGGACATGTGTGGGGGCCTGCTGGCAGGTGCCCCTGACTGCTGGGGGGGTGGGGGTGCAGGGGGACATGTGTGGGACATGAGTGGGGGCCTGCTGGCAGGTGCACCTGACTGCTGGGGGGTGGGGGTGCAGGGGGACATGTGTGGGGGCCTGCTGGCAGGTCCCCCTGACTGCTGGGGGTGGGGGTGCAGGGAGACATGTGTGGGACATGAGTGGGGGCCTGCTGGCAGGTGCCCTTGACTGCTGGGGGGTGGGGGTGCAAGGGGACATGTGTGGGGGCCTGCTGGCAGGTGCCCCTGACAGCTGGGGGGTGTGGGTGCAGGGGGACATGTGTGGGACATGAGTGGGGGCCTGCTGGCAGGTGCCCTTGACTGCTGGGGGTGGGGGTGCTGGGGGACATGTGTGGGGGCCTGCTGGTAGGTGCCCCTGACTGCTGGGGGGTGGGGGTGCTGGGGGACATGTGTGGGGGCCTGCTGGCAGGTGCCCCTGACTGCTGGGTGGTGGGGGTGCTGGGGGACATGTGTGGGACATGAGTGGGGGCCTGCTGGCAGGTGCCGTGCACTGTTGGGGGGTGGGGGTGCTGGGGGACATGAATGGGACATGAGTGGGGGCCTGCTGGCAGGTGCCCTACACTGCTGGGGGGTGGGGGTGCTGGCAGACATGTGTGGGGGGCCTGCTGGGAGGTGCCCATGACTGCTGGGGGGTGGGGGTGCAGGGGGACATGTGTGTGGTCCTGCTGGCAGGTGCCCTGCACTGCTGCGGGTGGAGGTGCTGGGGGACATGTGTGGGGGCCTGCTAGCAGGTGCCCTGCACTGCTGGGGGTGGGGGTGATGGGGGACATGTGTGGGGGGCCTGCTGGCAAGTGCCCCTGACTGCTGGGGGGTGGGGGTGCTGGGGGACATGAGTGGGACATGAGTGGGGGCCTGCTGGCAGGTGCCATGCACTGCTGGGGGTGGGGGTGCAGGGGGACATGTGTGGGGGCCTGCTGACAGGTGCCTCTGACTGCTGGGGGTGGGGGTACAGGGGGACATGTGTGGGGGGCCTGCTGGCAGGTGCCCCTGACTGCTGGGGGGTGGGGGTGCTGGGGGACATGAGTGGGACATGAGTGGGGGCCTGCTGGCAGATGCCATGCACTGCTGGGGGGTGGGGGTGCAGGGGGACATGTGTGGGGGCCTGCTGACAGGTGCCCCTGACTGCTGGGGGTGGGGGTACAGGGGGACATGTGTGGGACATGAGTGGGGCCTGCTGGCAGGTGCTCCTGACTGCTGGGGGGTGGGGGTGCAGGGTGACATGTGTGGGACATGAGTGGGGGCCTGCTGGCAGGTGCCCCTGACTGCTGGGGGTGGGGGTGCAGGGGGACATGTGTGGGGGCCTGCTTGCAGGTGCCCCCCCACTGCTGGGGGGTGTGAGTGCAGGGCAACATGTGTGGGACATGAGTGGGGGCCTGCTGGCAGGTGCCCCTGACTGCTGGGGGGTGGGGGTGCACGGGGACATGTGTGGGGGCCTGCTGGCAGGTGCCCCTGACTGCTGGGGGGTGGGGTTGCAGGGGGACATGAGTGGGGGCCTGCTGGCAGGTGCCCCTGACTGCTGGGGGGTGGAGGTGCAGGGGGACATGTGTGGGGGCCTACTGGCAGGTGCCCCTGACTGCTGGGGGGTGGGGGTGCATGTGGACATGTGTGGGACATGAGTGGGGGCCTGCTGGCAGGTGCCCCTGACTGCTGGGGGGTGGGGGTGCTGGGGGACATGTGTGGGGGCCTGCTGGCAGGTACTCCTGACTGCTGGGGGTGGGGGTGCTGGGGGACATGTGTGGGGGCCTGCTGGCAGGTGCCCCTGACTGCTGGGTGGTGGGGGTGCTGGGGGACATGTGTGGGACATGAGTGGGGGCCTGCTGGCAGGTGCCGTGCACTGTTGGGGGGTGGGGGTGCTGGGGGACATGAATGGGACATGAGTGGGGGCCTGCTGGCAGGTGCCCTACACTGCTGGGGGGTGGGGTGCTGGCGGACATGTGTGGGGGGCCTGCTGGGAGGTGCCCCTGACTGCTGGGGGTTGGGGGTGCAGGGGGACATGTGTGTGGTCCTGCTGGCAGGTGCCCTGCACTGCTGGGGGTGGAGGTGCTGGGGGACATGTGTGGGGGCCTGCTAGCAGGTGCCCTGCACTGCTGGTGGTGGGGGTGCTGGGGGACATGTGTGGGGGGCCTGCTGGCAGGTGCCCCTGACTGCTGGGGGGTGGGGGTGCTGGGGGACATGAGTGGGACATGAGTGGGGGCCTGCTGGCAGATGCCATGCACTGCTGGGGGGGTGGGGGTGCAGGGGGACATGTGTGGGGGCCTGCTGACAGGTGCCCCTGACTGCTGGGGGTGGGGGTACAGGGGGACATGTGTGGGACATGAGTGGGGCCTGCTGGCAGGTGCTCCTGACTGCTGGGGGGTGGGGGTGCAGGGTGACATGTGTGGGACATGAGTGGGGGCCTGCTGGCAGGTGCCCCTGACTGCTGGGGGTGGGGGTGCAGGGGGACATGTGTGGGGGCCTGCTTGCAGGTGCCCCCCCACTGCTGGGGGGTGTGAGTGCAGGGGAACATGTGTGGGACATGAGTGGGGGCCTGCTGGCAGGTGCCCCTGACTGCTGGGGGGTGGGGGTGCACGGGGACATGTGTGGGGGCCTGCTGGCAGGTGCCCCTGACTGATGGGGGGTGGGGGTGCAGGGGGACATGTGTGGGACATGGGTGGGGGCCTGCTGGCAGGTGC
The DNA here is from genome assembly GCF_040938575.1 of Ambystoma mexicanum. Taxonomy (NCBI): domain Eukaryota; kingdom Metazoa; phylum Chordata; class Amphibia; order Caudata; family Ambystomatidae; genus Ambystoma; species Ambystoma mexicanum. The sequence goes on along the minus strand of NC_090938.1, from coordinate 104,227,587 downwards.
CCCTGACTGCTGGGGGGTGGAGGTGCAGGGGGACATGTGTGGGGGCCTGCTGGCAGGTGCCCCTGACTGCTGGGGGGTGGGGGTGCATGTGGACATGTGTGGGACATGAGTGGGGGCCTGCTGGCAGGTGCCCCTGACTGCTGGGGGGTGGGGGTGCTGGGGGACATGTGTGGGGGCCTGCTGGCAGGTGCCCCTGACTGCTGGGGGTGGGGGTGCTGGGGGACATGTGTGGGGGCCTGCTGGCAGGTGCCCCTGACTGCTGGGTGGTGGGGGTACTGGGGGACATGAGTGGGACATGAGTGGGGGCCTGCTGGCAGGTGCCCTGCACTGCTGGGGGGTGGAGGTGCTGGGGGACATGAGTGGGACATGAATGGGGGCCTGCTGGCAGGTGCCCCTGACTGCTGGGGGGCCGGGGTGCAGGGGGACATGTGTGGGGGCCTGCTGGCAGGTGCCCTGCACGGCTGGGGGGTGGGGGTGCTGGGGGACATGTGTGGGGGCCTGCTGGCAGGTGCCCTGCACTGCTAGAGGGTGGAGGTGCTGGGGGACATGTGTGGGGGGCCTGCTGGTAGGTGCCCCTGACTGCCGGGGGTGGGGGTGCTGGGGGACATGAGTGGGACATGAGTGGGGGCCTGCTGGCAGGTGCCATGCACTGCTGGGGGGTGGGGGTGCTGGGGGACATGTGTGGGGGCCTGCTGGCAGGTGCCCCTGACTGCTGGGGGGGTGGGGGTGCAGGGGGACATGTGTGGGACATGAGTGGGGGCCTGCTGGCAGGTGCACCTGACTGCTGGGGGGTGGGGGTGCAGGGGGACATGTGTGGGGGCCTGCTGGCAGGTCCCCCTGACTGCTGGGGGTGGGGGTGCAGGGAGACATGTGTGGGACATGAGTGGGGGCCTGCTGGCAGGTGCCCTTGACTGCTGGGGGGTGGGGGTGCAAGGGGACATGTGTGGGGGCCTGCTGGCAGGTGCCCCTGACAGCTGGGGGGTGTGGGTGCAGGGGGACATGTGTGGGACATGAGTGGGGGCCTGCTGGCAGGTGCCCTTGACTGCTGGGGGTGGGGGTGCTGGGGGACATGTGTGGGGGCCTGCTGGTAGGTGCCCCTGACTGCTGGGGGGTGGGGGTGCTGGGGGACATGTGTGGGGGCCTGCTGGCAGGTGCCCCTGACTGCTGGGTGGTGGGGGTGCTGGGGGACATGTGTGGGACATGAGTGGGGGCCTGCTGGCAGGTGCCGTGCACTGTTGGGGGGTGGGGGTGCTGGGGGACATGAATGGGACATGAGTGGGGGCCTGCTGGCAGGTGCCCTACACTGCTGGGGGGTGGGGGTGCTGGCAGACATGTGTGGGGGGCCTGCTGGGAGGTGCCCATGACTGCTGGGGGGTGGGGGTGCAGGGGGACATGTGTGTGGTCCTGCTGGCAGGTGCCCTGCACTGCTGCGGGTGGAGGTGCTGGGGGACATGTGTGGGGGCCTGCTAGCAGGTGCCCTGCACTGCTGGGGGTGGGGGTGATGGGGGACATGTGTGGGGGGCCTGCTGGCAAGTGCCCCTGACTGCTGGGGGGTGGGGGTGCTGGGGGACATGAGTGGGACATGAGTGGGGGCCTGCTGGCAGGTGCCATGCACTGCTGGGGGTGGGGGTGCAGGGGGACATGTGTGGGGGCCTGCTGACAGGTGCCTCTGACTGCTGGGGGTGGGGGTACAGGGGGACATGTGTGGGGGGCCTGCTGGCAGGTGCCCCTGACTGCTGGGGGGTGGGGGTGCTGGGGGACATGAGTGGGACATGAGTGGGGGCCTGCTGGCAGATGCCATGCACTGCTGGGGGGGTGGGGGTGCAGGGGGACATGTGTGGGGGCCTGCTGACAGGTGCCCCTGACTGCTGGGGGTGGGGGTACAGGGGGACATGTGTGGGACATGAGTGGGGCCTGCTGGCAGGTGCTCCTGACTGCTGGGGGGTGGGGGTGCAGGGTGACATGTGTGGGACATGAGTGGGGGCCTGCTGGCAGGTGCCCCTGACTGCTGGGGGTGGGGGTGCAGGGGGACATGTGTGGGGGCCTGCTTGCAGGTGCCCCCCCACTGCTGGGGGGTGTGAGTGCAGGGCAACATGTGTGGGACATGAGTGGGGGCCTGCTGGCAGGTGCCCCTGACTGCTGGGGGGTGGGGGTGCACGGGGACATGTGTGGGGGCCTGCTGGCAGGTGCCCATGACTGCTGGGGGGTGGGGTTGCAGGGGGACATGAGTGGGGGCCTGCTGGCAGGTGCCCCTGACTGCTGGGGGGTGGAGGTGCAGGGGGACATGTGTGGGGGCCTACTGGCAGGTGCCCCTGACTGCTGGGGGGTGGGGGTGCATGTGGACATGTGTGGGACATGAGTGGGGGCCTGCTGGCAGGTGCCCCTGACTGCTGGGGGGTGGGGGTGCTGGGGGACATGTGTGGGGGCCTGCTGGCAGGTACTCCTGACTGCTGGGGGTGGGGGTGCTGGGGGACATGTGTGGGGGCCTGCTGGCAGGTGCCCCTGACTGCTGGGTGGTGGGGGTACTGGGGGACATGAGTGGGACATGAGTGGGGCCTGCTGGCAGGTGCCCTGCACTGCTGGGGGGTGGAGGTGATGGGGGACATGAGTGGGACATGAATGGGGGCCTGCTGGCAGGTGCCCCTGACTGCTGGGGGGTCGGGGTGCAGGCGGACATGTGTGGGGGCCTGCTGGCAGGTGCCCTGCACTGCTGGGGGGTGGGGGTGCTGGGGGACATGTGTGGGGGCCTGCTGGCAGGTGCCCTGCACTGCTAGGGGGTGGAGGTGCTGGGGGACATGTGTGGGGGGCCTGCTGGTAGGTGCCCCTGACTGCCGGGGGGTGGGAGTGCTGGGGGACATGAGTGGGACATGAGTGGGGGCCTGCTGGCAGGTGCCATGCACTGCTGGGGGATGGGGGTGCTGGGGGACATGTGTGGGGGCCTGCTGGCAGGTGCCCCTGACTGCTGGGGGGGTGGGGGTGCAGGGGACATGTGTGGGACATGAGTGGGGGCCTGCTGGCAGGTGCCCCTGACTGCTAGGGGGTGGGGGTGCAGGGGGACATGTGTGGGGGCCTGCTGGCAGGTCCCCCTGACTGCTGGGGGTGGGGGTGCAGGGAGACATGTGTGGGACATGAGTGGGGGCCTGCTGGCAGGTGTCCTTGACTGCTGGGGGGTGGGGGTGCATGGGGACATGTGTGGGGGCCTGCTGGCAGGTGCCCCTGACAGCTGGGGGTGGGGGTGCAGGGGGACATGTGTGGGACATGAGTGGGGGCCTGCTGGCAGGTGCCCTTGACTGCTGGGGGGTGGGGGTGCTGGGGGACATGTGTGGGGGCCTGCTGGTAGGTGCCCCTGACTGCTGGGGGGTGGGGGTGCTGGGGACATGTGTGGGGGCCTGCTGGCAGGTGCCCCTGACTGCTGGGTGGTGGGGGTGCTGGGGGACATGTGTGGGACATGAGTGGGGGCCTGCTGGCAGGTGCCGTGCACTGTTGGGGGGTGGGGGTGCTGGGGGACATGAATGGGACATGAGTGGGGGCCTGCTGGCAGGTGCCCTACACTGCTGGGGGGTGGGGGTGCTGGCAGACATGTGTGGGGGGCCTGCTGGGAGGTGCCCCTGACTGCTGGGGGTTGGGGGTGCAGGGGGACATGTGTGTGGTCCTGCTGGCAGGTGCCCTGCACTGCTGGGGGTGGAGGTGCTGGGGGACATGTGTGGGGGCCTGCTAGCAGGTGCCCTGCACTGCTGGTGGTGGGGGTGCTGGGGGACATGTGTGGGGGGCCTGCTGGCAGGTGCCCCTGACTGCTGGGGGGTGGGGGTGCTGGGGGACATGAGTGGGACATGAGTGGGGGCCTGCTGGCAGATGCCATGCACTGCTGGGGGGGTGGGGGTGCAGGGGGACATGTGTGGGGGCCTGCTGACAGGTGCCCCTGACTGCTGGGGGTGGGGGTACAGGGGGACATGTGTGGGACATGAGTGGGGGCCTGCTGGCAGGTGCCCCTGACTGCTGGGGGTGGGGGTGCAGGGGGACATGTGTGGGGGCCTGCTTGCAGGTGCCCCCCCCCCCACTGCTGGGGGGTGTGAATGCAGGGGAACATGTGTGGGACATGAGTGGGGGCCTGCTGGCAGGTGCCCCTGACTGCTGGGGGGTGGGGGTGCACGGGGACATGTGTGGGGGCCTGCTGGCAGGTGCCCCTGACTGCTGGGGGGTGGGGGTGCAGGGGGACATGTGTGGGACATGAGTGGGGGCCTGCTGGCAGGTGCCCCTGACTGCTGGGGGGTGGAGGTGCAGGGGGACATGTGTGGGGGCCTGCTGGCAGGTGCCCCTGACTGCTGGGGGGTGGGGGTGCATGTGGACATGTGTGGGACATGAGTGGGGGCCTGCTGGCAGGTGCCCCTGACTGCTGGGGGGTGGGGGTGCTGGGGGACAATGTGGGGGCCTGCTGGCAGGTGCCCCTGACTGCTGGGGGTGGGGTGCTGGGGGACATGTGTGGGGGCCTGCTGGCAGGTGCCCCTGACTGCTGGGTGGTGGGGGTACTGGGGGACATGAGTGGGACATGAGTGGGGGCCTGTGTCACACCGCCCCTCGCACAGAAGACACGCCTTTCCACGTCCACACTCTCCTCCCACGCGACACCCGACAGTGGTACCTTATTGCCCCGGCAGGTCACACATTGTAGGGCACGACGTGGCATACTTAACACCACTGGAGTTTATCGTCCTTCACGTTTGTGGCAAGTGAGTTGGAGGCTTCTGCATCACAAACGATCACGCCATCCACGGAGAATTGTCCGACACAGCACGGCAAGGATCACGTGACTCGCTGTCTAGCAGCACGGCAACGCTTTGGTACCTTTCGTCACGTGAACATGGTCACGTGTTTCCTTACCTTGGATAAAAGGAGTCCAACTACCGAAAGCGTTGCTTCACAGCTGTTCTTTTGGATCACGTGACGCTTTCGCCTCGTTCAAGACTCACTCCATTGATCACGGCCTTGTACCTCGGACTGCTCTTTGCCTAGCCCTTGTCTGCTTTTGGAACTTTGGATTATTTACCTGGGTCAACTGTTGCCGACCTACGCTCTGCCTTACGGACTGTTTTGCTTAGCCCTCCTCGAATCTTGGATCTCTTGTTTTGGACCTCGAACTGTTCAAGATACTCATTCCGATCCCGTGGTTCATTGGGACCTCGGTCCTATCTCAGGTGATTGCCTACCAGGACGCTCTCCACAGACCACTTGTCATCAGAACCCCTACACTTACAGGTATTTCAGTGATTCAGATGTATACACTTTGAGAATCGCACACTGTACCATTACCTAACCATATACTTTCCTTTACAGCGCTCCAGGGGTTCTTCCGGTTGTTCCCGCGTCCTGACTCCACGGACTATCACCTTTGGCTCTAATTTTCATTCTGGCAGGTGTTATTGTGGATGTCAGTTTGATACTTGGGGACAGAGGGATAGCCCATACTCTGCACGACCACCAACTTTGTAACAGACTGTGAAGCCCATTGGTCGTCTAGAGTATGAATCCCTCCACCGGGGACCCCGTGACCGCTTTGATTCAGGCAATGGCGTCCCTCAGGACTGACATGGCCGCCGCCACGTCCGCCATACATAATCGGCTTGACGCCTTACAAAGTACACGTTACCCATTGCCACCAGATACCGAATTCGGGGATACTGTTCCCTCGGATCAACCAGCCTCAGTTCCAGCCCCTACACCCACTCCTGTGTTACTTCCAGCACCTGTGCCCCTTGCTGCCCCAGAACGTTTTCAGGGGGATCCTCGAAAATACCGTACTTTCATTAACCAATGTAAACTCCACTTCTTGTGCAGACCCTTGGCTTTCCCCGATTCGGTCACGAAGGCCGCATTTCTGCTGTCCCATCTATCTGGGGTAGCGGCCACCTGGGCAAATCCTATGTTGGAAAACAATCATCCCGCCTTATATGATTTTGAACTTCTCACAGCAGAAATGGCCAAAGTCTTTGATACACGCTATAAGGCTCAATCAAGGGATCTGGAACTCTTAGACTTAACACAGGGTAAACTATCTCTGATTGAATACATAGCGCGGTTTAATCAACTCGCCGCTGAGACTTCTTGGCCAGAAGAAAAAAAGGCGATTGTATTCTACCGTGGCTTATGTAACACCATGAAGGATGCACTTTCTGTGGTTCCTGCTCTTCCTTCGGTGTTTTCGGACCTGGTGGATCTCGCTTTACAGATCGACGCAAGAAGATCCGAGAGAAGGTCAGAAACTGCGTTCACCAGTCAGTCTGGTCAAGCCTCTTCTGCCACCCCCGAACCCATGCAAATAGGCGGTATCCGAAGCCCGATAACACCAACCGAACGAGAACGTCGGAGGGCGGATAATGCCTGTTTTTATTGCGGTTTAAATGGACACTATGTAAGGGAATGCCCCCGACGTCCTAAGAACAAAACACCGAGTTTTCTGAAGGCTCGCCCATGATTCAGGGGGCACCGGCGAGCCTGTCCTCAAATCCCTCTGAACCCGCCTTTGGCCCTGTCAGACCGGTAGTAGTTCGTGCCCTTCTGAAACCCACTAGAGAGGTCACGCATATGGTCCAGGTTGTCATTGATTCAGGGGCTACCGGATGTTATATCGACATGGATTTGGCTCATCGCCTCAATCTGCCCCTGGTCAGAAAAGAACATCCGGAACCCGTACATGCGGTTGATGGCACATCCTTGTCTTCTGGTCCCATCCAATTCCAGACCGCTCCCTTGGAAGTCTTGATCCAGAATACCCATAGAGAAGTAATGTCCTTTGATCTTATAACTACACCACAATTTGGCATTATAGTGGGTATACCTTGGTTACGGCAACACAACCCTTTGATTAATTGGGGGACAGGACAAGTCACGTTCGAGTCAGAAGTTTGTCAGCAGTTTTGTCTTGTAGAAAACGAGTCGCTTTCCTCTCCTGCCACAATCCTGGGTGCCATGGCCTCTACTCAAATAGATGACAGTACATCTGACACTATGCTTTCACATACCGTGGGGGCCACACTGGCTAATATTCCTGCAGAATATCATGAATTTCACATGGTTTTTGATAAAGGTACGGCGGAGGGTCTACCCCCACACAGACCATACGATTGTCCGATTGATCTGGTTCCAGACGCTCCTATACCCAGGGGTAAGATCTACTCGTTGTCACAACCAGAGGAACAGGCCCTCAAGGTGTACATTCGTCAGGCTTTACAATCGGGTCACATCCGTCCCTCATGTTCCCCGGCTGCCAGCCCGATATTCTTCGTGCCCAAGAAGGAAGGTGACTTGCGGCCATGTGTAGATTATAGGAGATTGAATGCCATTACTATTAAAAACAGATACCCTCTACCTCTCATCTCCACACTACTGGACAGGTTAACAAAGGCTTCCGTTTTCACCAAACTAGACCTAAGAGGGGCATACAATCTGATCCGTATGAGGCCTGGGGACGAGTGGAAGACGGCCTTTTGTTCCAAGCAGGGACTATTCGAGTATACCGTAATGCCCTTCGGGCTCTGTAATGCTCCCGCAACTTTCCAACGATTTATCAACGACGTATTCTCTGACATCTTGGATACGTTCGTGGTGGTATATCTGGACGACATTTTGGTGTACTCATCCTCGCTGGAGGAACACATCTGTCACGTCAAAGAGGTTCTTTCTCGTCTGAAAGCACACGCTTTGTTCGCCAAGCCAGAGAAATGTATATTCCATTCGAAAGAAGTGGAATTCTTGGGTTTTTTCATCTCCCCCGGGGGTTTATCCATGAACCAGTCCAAGGTTCGTGCTGTCATGCAATGGCCGGTCCCAGCGAATATCAAACAACTCCAGTCATTTCTTGGTTTCGCCAATTTTTACCGGCGATTCATCGCAGGCTTCTCCTCCGTTGTTTCTCCTTTGACTGCTTTGACCAGTCCTCAGGTTCCTTACAAATGGACCCCTACGCACCAAAAGGCGTTCGAAGCCCTTAAATCCAGGTTTGCTTCTGCTCCTGTCCTGCAACATCCCGATCCCGACCTACCCTATGTCTTGGAGGCAGATGCCTCATCATTTGCTCTAGGCGCTGTGTTGTCTCAACCGTGCCCTGCCACGGGTATTTTGCATCCAGTGGCCTATCATTCTCGGAAGTTCTCGGCTGCCGAAACGCACTACACGGTAACCGAGAAAGAGCTGCTGGCCATCAAAGACGCCCTTCAGATCTGGCGACATCATCTTCTGGGGGCCAAGCATCAAACAGTGGTTTATACCGACCACAAAAACCTGCAAGATCTAGCCTCCCTAAAATGCGTTAACAGTCGGCAAGTACGATGGCACTTGTTTTTTGCTGCCTTCGACTTTGTTGTAAAACATCGACCAGGCCACAACCACGGCAAGGCTGACGCATTGTCCCGATCTCCCGGTGGGGAATCACTAGCTTCCTATCCAGACACATTATTAGGAAAAGGCCACGTTGTTTGTATGTGTACACCCTCGCCAACCATGCTCACTGCTATCAGACAATGGGTTGCTCAATATCCTCATACACTCTCTGAATGGGACATTACACTTCAGGACGGGCTGCCGTTTGTCCAGGGCAAACTATTCCTTCCTACCTGCGATGTAAGAAATCAAGCGCTAGCCTGGTCACATGATGCCGCCATAAATGGTCATCCCGGGCAACAACGCACCCTTGAAATACTACAACGCTGGTGCTGGTGGCCATCCATGCGGAGAGATGTAGAAAACTATGTAAACACATGTTCTATATGCGCACAATGCAAAACACGCAGGGGACGACCGTTAGGGTTACTTCTACCATTACCCATACCTCCCAGGCCATGGCACACCATCTCTATGGATCTCATCACTGATTTACCCCGTAAGCAGGGTTACGACACCATATGGGTTATCGTCGATTCTTATACAAAAATGGCCCGTTTCGTTCCCTGTACAGGCCTACCATCGGCTCCAACACTGGCGCGCCTGTTTTTCAAGGCAGTGTTTTGTCTTTTTGGACTACCACAAATCATAGTATCGGACCGGGGATCCCAGTTCACGTCTTGTTTTTGGCGTGCTCTTACCAAACTCCTGGGTATTGATGCTCGTTTCTCTTCGGCCTACCACCCCGAAAGCGATGGGCAAACTGAAAGGGTTAATCAAGCTCTAGAGCAATACCTGCGTTGTCTGTCCCTTCAATTCCAGGACTCCTGGTATAAGCTGCTCCACCTTGCTGAGTTGGCATATAACAATACTCGCCACTCGGCCACAGGGTTTTCTCCCTTCTATTCCATGTATGGGCAACATCCACGAGTCCTACCGCTCCCTGATTTCACCTCTGCCACTCCTGCTGCCAACGCCTGCGTACGTGATCTAGCTGGTGTTCATGCGCAAACTCTGGTCCATCTCCGCGAAGCGCAGTCCGTAATGAAGGGTAAGGCGGACCGGAAGCGGGCTGAGGCACCGGTGTATCAGGTGGGTGATCGGGTGTGGTTATCGACCAGACATCTGCGCATCCCTGGTTGTCGCAAATTATTGCCCCGCTTTGTGGGTCCCTATCGGATCCTGAAAATCCTGAATCCCGTGGCCATGCGGTTGTCCGTTCCTCGTTCTTGGAGGATCCATCCGGTCTTCCATGTTTCCCTTCTTAAACCCTACCATGCTTCCACTCGTGTCCTTGTTCCTCCCGCCCCTGTCTCTGTGTCCTCCCAGGACGTGTTTGAGGTCAGTGCCATCCTTGGGTCCCGTGTCCATAGAGGTTGCCTTCAGTATCTGGTTGACTGGCTGGGTTATGGCCCGGAGGACCGCTCTTGGGTTTCTTCCCGTGACGTTCAGGCGCCGCTCTTGGTGTCGCGGTTCCATAGGGATAACCCAGCTAGCCCACGAGGTCGTGGGCCTTTGAGGGGGGATTCTGTCACACCGCCCCTCGCACAGAAGACACGCCTTTCCACGTCCACACTCTCCTCCCACGCGACACCCGACAGTGGTACCTTATTGCCCCGGCAGGTCACACATTGTAGGGCACGACGTGGCATACTTAAAACCACTGGAGTTTATCGTCCTTCACGTTTGTGGCAAGTGAGTTGGAGGCTTCTGCATCACAAACGATCACGCCATCCACGGAGAATTGTCCGACACAGCACGGCAAGGATCACGTGACTCGCTGTCTAGCAGCACGGCAACGCTTTGGTACCTTTCGTCACGTGAACATGGTCACGTGTTTCCTTACCTTGGATAAAAGGAGTCCAACTACCGAAAGCGTTGCTTCACAGCTGTTCTTTTGGATCACGTGACGCTTTCGCCTCGTTCAAGACTCACTCCATTGATCACGGCCTTGTACCTCGGACTGCTCTTTGCCTAGCCCTTGTCTGCTTTTGGAACTTTGGATTATTTACCTGGGTCAACTGTTGCCGACCTACGCTCTGCCTTACGGACTGTTTTGCTTAGCCCTCCTCGAATCTTGGATCTCTTGTTTTGGACCTCGAACTGTTCAAGATACTCATTCCGATCCCGTGGTTCATTGGGACCTCGGTCCTATCTCAGGTGATTGCCTACCAGGACGCTCTCCACAGACCACTTGTCATCAGAACCCCTACACTTACAGGTATTCCAGTGATTCAGATGTATACACTTTGAGAATCGCACACTGTACCATTACCTAACCATATACTTTCCTTTACAGCGCTCCAGGGGTTCTTCCGGTTGTTCCCGCGTCCTGACTCCACGGACTATCACCTTTGGCTCTAATTTTCATTCTGGCAGGTGTTATTGTGGATGTCAGTTTGATACTTGGGGACAGAGGGATAGCCCATACTCTGCACGACCACCAACTTTGTAACAGCCTGCTGGCAGGTGCCCTGCACTGCTGGGGGGTGGAGGTGCTGGGGGACATGAGTAGGACATGAATGGGGGCCTGCTGGCAGGTGCCCCTGACTGCTGGGGGGTCGGGGTGCAGGGGGACATGTGTGGGGGCCTGCTGGCAGGTGCCCTGCACGGCTGGGGGGTGGGGGTGCTGGGGGACATGAGTGGGACATGAGTGGGGGCCTGCTGGCAGGTGCCCCTGACTGCTGGGGGGTGGGGGTGCTGGGGGACATGTGTGGGGGCCTGCTGGCAGGTGCCCCTGACTGCTGGGGGTGGGGTGCTGGGGGACATGTGTGGGGGCCTGCTGGCAGGTGCCCCTGACTGCTGGGTGGTGGGGGTACTGGGGGACATGAGTGGGACATGAGTGGGGGCCTGCTGGCAGGTGCCCTGCACTGCTGGGGGGTGGAGGTGCTGGGGGACATGAGTGGGACATGAATGGGGGCCTGCTGGCAGGTGCCCCTGACTGCTGGGGGGTCGGGGTGCAGGGGGACATGAGTGGGGGCCTGCTGGCAGATGCCATGCACTGCTGGGGGGGTGGGGGTGCAGGGGGACATGTGTGGGGGCCTGCTGACAGGTGCCCCTGACTGCTGGGGGTGGGGGTACAGGGGGACATGTGTGGGACATGAGTGGGGCCTGCTGGCAGGTGCTCCTGACTGCTGGGGGGTGGGGGTGCAGGGTGACATGTGTGGGACATGAGTGGGGGCCTGCTGGCAGGTGCCCCTGACTGCTGGGGGTGGGGGTGCAGGGGGACATGTGTGGGGGCCTGCTTGCAGGTGCCCCCCCACTGCTGGGGGGTGTGAGTGCAGGGCAACATGTGTGGGACATGAGTGGGGGCCTGCTGGCAGGTGCCCCTGACTGCTGGGGGGTGGGGGTGCACGGGGACATGTGTGGGGGCCTGCTGGCAGGTGCCCCTGACTGCTGGGGGGTGGGGGTGCAGGGGGACATGTGTGGGACATGAGTGGGGGCCTGCTGGCAGGTGCCCCTGACTGCTGGGGGGTGGAGGTGCAGGGGGACATGTGTGGGGGCCTGCTGGCAGGTGCCCCTGACTGCTGGGGGGTGGAGGTGCATGTGGACATGTGTGGGACATGAGTGGGGGCCTGCTGGCAGGTGCCCCTGACTGCTGGGGGGTGGGGGTGCTGGGGGACATGTGTGGGGGCCTGCTGGCAGGTGCCCCTGACTGCTGGGGGTGGGGTGCTGGGGGACATGTGTGGGGGCCTGCTGGCAGGTGCCCCTGACTGCTGGGTGGTGGGGGTACTGGGGGACATGAGTGGGACATGAGTGGGGGCCTGCTGGCAGGTGCCCTGCACTGCTGGGGGGTGGAGGTGCTGGGGGACATGAGTGGGACATGAATGGGGGCCTGCTGGCAGGTGCCCCTGACTGCTGGGGGGTCGGGGTGCAGGGGGACATGTGTGGGGGCCTGCTGGCAGGTGCCCTGCACGGCTGGGGGGTGGGGGTGCTGGGGGACATGTGTGGGGGCCTGCTGGCAGGTGCCCTGCACTGCTAGAGGGTGGAGGTGCTGGGGGACATGTGTGGGGGGCCTGCTGGTAGGTGCCCCTGACTGCCGGGGGGTGGGGGTGCTGGGGGACATGAGTGGGACATGAGTGGGGGCCTGCTGGCAGGTGCCATGCACTGCTGGGGGGTGGGGGTGCTGGGGGACATGAGTGGGGGCCTGCTGGCAGGTGCCCCTGACTGCTGGGGGGGTGGGGGTGCAGGGGGACATGTGTGGGACATGAGTGGGGGCCTGCTGGCAGGTGCCCCTGACTGCTGGGGGGGTGGGGGTGCAGGGGGACATGTGTGGGGGCCTGCTGGCAGGTCCCCCTGACTGCTGGGGGTGGGGGTGCAGGGAGACATGTGTGGGACATGAGTGGGGGCCTGCTGGCAGGTGCCCTTGACTGCTGGGGGGTGGGGGTGCAAGGGGACATGTGTGGGGGCCTGCTGGCAGGTGCCCCTGACAGCTGGGGGGTAGGGGTGCAGGGGGACATGTGTGGGACATGAGTGGGGGCCTGCTGGCAGGTGCCCTTGACTGCTGGGGGGTGGGGGTGCTGGGGGACATGTGTGGGGGCCTGCTGGTAGGTGCCCCTGACTGCTGGGGGGTGGGGGTGCTGGGGGACATGTGTGGGGGCCTGCTGGCAGGTGCCCCTGACTGCTGGGTGGTGGGGGTGCTGGGGGACATGTGTGGGACATGAGTGGGGGCCTGCTGGCAGGTGCCGTGCACTGTTGGGGGGTGGGGGTGCTGGGGGACATGAATGGGACATGAGTGGGGGCCTGCTGGCAGGTGCCCTACACTGCTGGGGGGTGGGGGTGCTGGCAGACATGTGTGGGGGGCCTGCTGGGAGGTGCCCCTGACTGCTGGGGGGTGGGGGTGCAGGGGGACATGTGTGTGGTCCTGCTGGCAGGTGCCCTGCACTGCTGCGGGTGGAGGTGCTGGGGGACATGTGTGGGGGCCTGCTAGCAGGTGCCCTGCACTGCTGGGGGTGGGGGTGATGGGGGACATGTGTGGGGGGCCTGCTGGCAAGTGCCCCTGACTGCTGGGGGGTGGGGGTGCTGGGGGACATGAGTGGGACATGAGTGGGGGCCTGCTGGCAGGTGCCATGCACTGCTGGGGGTGGGGGTGCAGGGGGACATGTGTGGGGGCCTGCTGACAGGTGCCTCTGACTGCTGGGGGTGGGGGTACAGGGGGACATGTGTGGGGGGCCTGCTGGCAGGTGCCCCTGACTGCTGGGGGGTGGGGGTGCTGGGGGACATGAGTGCGACATGAGTGGGGGCCTGCTGGCAGATGCCATGCACTGCTGGGGGGGTGGGGGTGCAGGGGGACATGTGTGGGGGCCTGCTGACAGGTGCCCCTGACTGCTGGGGGTGGGGGTACAGGGGGACATGTGTGGGACATGAGTGGGGCCTGCTGGCAGGTGCTCCTGACTGCTGGGGGGTGGGGGTGCAGGGTGACATGTGTGGGACATGAGTGGGGTCCTGCTGGCAGGTGCCCCTGACTGCTGGGGGTGGGGGTGCAGGGGGACATGTGTGGGGGCCTGCTTGCAGGTGCCCCCCACTGCTGGGGGGAGTGAGTGCAGAGGAACATGTGTGGGACATGAGTGGGGGCCTGCTGGCAGGTGCCCCTGACTGCTGGGGGGTGGGGGTGCACGGGGACATGTGTGGGGGCCTGCTGGCAGGTGCCCCTGACTGCTGGGGGGTGGGGGTGCAGGGGGACATGAGTGGGGGCCTGCTGGCAGGTGCCCCTGACTGCTGGGGGGTGGAGGTGCAGGGGGACATGTGTGGGGGCCTACTGGCAGGTGCCCCTGACTGCTGGGGGGTGGGGGTGCATGTGGACATGTGTGGGACATGAGTGGGGGCCTGCTGGCAGGTGCCCCTGACTGCTGGGGGGTGGGGGTGCTGGGGGACATGTGTGGGGGCCTGCTGGCAGGTGCCCCTGACTGCTGGGGGTGGGGGTGCTGGGGGACATGTGTGGGGGCCTGCTGGCAGGTGCCCCTGACTGCTGGGTGGTGGGGGTACTGGGGGACATGAGTGGGACATGAGTGGGGGCCTGCTGGCAGGTGCCCTGCACTGCTGGGGGGTGGAGGTGATGGGGGACATGAGTGGGACATGAATGGGGGCCTGCTGGCAGGTGCCCCTGACTGCTGGGGGGTCGGGGTGCAGGGGGACATGTGTGGGGGCCTGCTGGCAGGTGCCCTGCACTGCTGGGGGGTGGGGGTGCTGGGGGACATGTGTGGGGGCCTGCTGGCAGGTGCCCTGCACTGCTAGGGGGTGGAGGTGCTGGGGGACATGTGTGGGGGGCCTGCTGGTAGGTGCCCCTGACTGCCGGGGGGTGGGGGTGCTGGGGGACATGAGTGGGACATGAGTGGGGGCCTGCTGGCAGGTGCCATGCACTGCTGGGGGATGGGGGTGCAGGGGGACATGTGTGGGGGCCTGCTGGCAGGTGCCCCTGACTGCTGGAGGGGTGGGGGTGCAGGGGGACATGTGTGGGACATGAGTGGGGGCCTGCTGGCAGGTGCCCCTGACTGCTGGGGGTGGGGGTGCAGGGGGACATGTGTGGGGGCCTGCTGGCAGGTCCCCCTGACTGCTGGGGGTGGGGGTGCAGGGAGACATGTGTGGGACATGAGTGGGGGCCTGCTGGCAGGTGTCCTTGACTGCTGGGGGGTGGGGGTGCAAGGGGACATGTGTGGGGGCCTGCTGGCAGGTGCCCCTGACAGCTGGGGGGTGGGGGTGCAGGGGGACATGTGTGGGACATGAGTGGGGGCCTGCTGGCAGGTGCCCTTGACTGCTGGGGGGTGGGGGTGCTGGGGGACATGTGTGGGGGCCTGCTGGTAGGTGCCCCTGACTGCTGGGGGGTGGGGGTGCTGGGGGACATGTGTGGGGGCCTGCTGGCAGGTGCCCCTGACTGCTGGGTGGTGGGGGTGCTAGGGGACATGTGTGGGACATGAGTGGGGGCCTGCTGGCAGGTGCCGTGCACTGTTGGGGGGTGGGGGTGCTGGGGGACATGAATGGGACATGAGTGGGGGCCTGCTGGCAGGTGCCCTACACTGCTGGGGGGTGGGGGTGCTGGCAGACATGTGTGGGGGGCCTGCTGGGAGGTGCCCCTGACTGCTGGGGGGTGGGGGTGCAGGGGGACATGTGTGTGGTCCTGCTGGCAGGTGCCCTGCACTGCTGCGGGTGGAGGTGCTGGGGGACATGTGTGGGGGCCTGCTAGCAGGTGCCCTGCACTGCTGGGGTTGGGGGTGCTGGGGGACATGTGTGGGGGGCCTGCTGGCAAGTGCCCCTGACTGCTGGGGGGTGGGGGTGCTGGGGGACATGAGTGGGACATGAGTGGGGGCCTGCTGGCAGGTGCCATGCCCTGCTGGGGGTGGGGGTGCAGGGGGACATGTGTGGGGGCCTGCTGACAGGTGCCCCTGACTGCTGGGGGTGGGGGTACAGGGGGACATGTGTGGGACATGAGTGGGGCCTGCTGGCAGGTGCTCCTGACTGCTGGGGGGTGGGGGTGCAGGGTGACATGAGTGGGGGCCTGCTGGCAGGTGCCCCTGACTGCTGGGGGTGGGGGTACTGGGGGACATGAGTGGGGGCCTGCTGGCAGGTGCCCTGCACTGCTGGGGGGTGGAGGTGCTGGGGGACATGAGTGGGACATGAATGGGGGCCTGCTGGCAGGTGCCCCTGACTGCTGGGGGGTCGGGGTGCAGGGGGACATGTGTGGGGGCCTGCTGGCAGGTGCCCTGCACTGCTGGGGGGTGGGGGTGCTGGGGGACATGTGTGGGGGCCTGCTGGCAGGTGCCCTGCACTGCTAGGGGGTGGAGGTGCTGGGGGACATGTGTGGGGGGCCTGCTGGTAGGTGCCCCTGACTGCCGGGGGGTGGGGGTGCTGGGGGACATGAGTGGGACATGAGTGGGGGCCTGCTGGCAGGTGCCATGCACTGCTGGGGGGTGGGGGTGCTGGGGGACATGTGTGGGGGCCTGCTGGCAGGTGCCCCTGACTGCTGGGGGGTGGGGGTGCAGGGGGACATGTGTGGGACATGAGTGGGGGCCTGCTGGCAGGTGCCCCTGACTGCTGGGGGGTGGGGGTGCAGGGGGACATGTGTGGGGGCCTGCTGGCAGGTCCCCCTGACTGCTGGGGGTGGGGGTGCAGGGAGACATGTGTGGGACATGAGTGGGGGCCTGCTGGCAGGTGCCCTTGACTGCTGGGGGGTGGGGGTGCAAGGGGACATGTGTGGGGGCCTGCTGGCAGGTGCCCCTGACAGCTGGGGGTGGGGGTGCAGGGGGACATGTGTGGGACATGAGTGGGGGCCTGCTGGCAGGTGCCCTTGACTGCTGGGGGGTGGGGGTGCTGGGGACATGTGTGGGGGCCTGCTGGTAGGTGCCCCTGACTGCTGGGGGGTGGGGGTGCTGGGGGACATGTGTGGGGGCCTGCTGGCAGGTGCCCCTGACTGCTGGGTGGTGGGGGTGCTGGGGGACATGTGTGGGACATGAGTGGGGGCCTGCTGGCAGGTGCCGTGCACTGTTGGGGGGTGGGGGTGCTGGGGGACATGAATGGGACATGAGTGGGGGCCTGCTGGCAGGTGCCCTACACTTCTGGGGGGTGGGGGTGCTGGCAGACATGTGTGGGGGGCCTGCTGGGAGGTGCCCCTGACTGCTGGGGGTGGGGGTGCAGGGGGACATGTGTGTGGTCCTGCTGGCAGGTGCCCTGCACTGCTGCGGGTGGAGGTGCTGGGGGACATGTGTGGGGGCCTGCTAGCAGGTGCCCTGCACTGCTGGGGGTGGGGGTGCTGGGGGACATGTGTGGGGGGCCTGCTGGCAAGTGCCCCTGACTGCTGGGGGGTGGGGGTGCTGGGGGACATGAGTGGGACATGAGTGGGGGCCTGCTGGCAGGTGCCATGCACTGCTGGGGGTGGGGGTGCAGGGGGACATGTGTGGGGGCCTGCTGACAGGTGCCCCTGACTGCTGGGGGTGGGGGTACAGGGGGACATGTGTGGGACATGAGTGGGGCCTGCTGGCAGGTGCTCCTGACTGCTGGGGGGTGGGGGTGCAGGGTGACTTGTGTGGGACATGAGTGGGGTCCTGCTGGCAGGTGCCCCTGACTGCTGGGGGTGGGGGTGCAGGGGGACATGTGTGGGGGCCTGCTTGCAGGTGCCCCCCACTGCTGGGGGGTGTGAGTGCAGGGGAACATGTGTGGGACATGAGTGGGGGCCTGCTGGCAGGTGCCCCTGACTGCTGGGGGGTGGGGGTGCACGGGGACATGTGTGGGGGCCTGCTGGCAGGTGCCCCTGACTGCTGGGGGGTGGGGGTGCAGGGGGACATGAGTGGGGGCCTGCTGGCAGGTGCCCCTGACTGCTGGGGGGTGGAGGTGCAGGGGGACATGTGTGGGGGCCTACTGGCAGGTGCCCCTGACTGCTGGGGGGTGGGGGTGCATGTGGACATGTGTGGGACATGAGTGGGGGCCTGCTGGCAGGTGCCCCTGACTGCTGGGGGGTGGGGGTGCTGGGGGACATGTGTGGGGGCCTGCTGGCAGGTGCCCCTGACTGCTGGGGGTGGGGGTGCTGGGGGACATGTGTGGGGGCCTGCTGGCAGGTGCCCCTGACTGCTGGGTGGTGGGGGTACTGGGGGACATGAGTGGGACATGAGTGGGGGCCTGCTGGCAGGTGCCCTGCACTGCTGGGGGGTGGAGGTGATGGGGGACATGAGTGGGACATGAATGGGGGCCTGCTGGCAGGTGCCCCTGACTGCTGGGGGGTCGGGGTGCAGGGGGACATGTGTGGGGGCCTGCTGGCAGGTGCCCTGCACTGCTGGGGGGTGGGGGTGCTGGGGGACATGTGTGGGGGCCTGCTGGCAGGTGCCCTGCACTGCTAGGGGGTGGAGGTGCTGGGGGACATGTGTGGGGGGCCTGCTGGTAGGTGCCCCTGACTGCCGGGGGGTGGGGGTGCTGGGGGACATGAGTGGGACATGAGTGGGGGCCTGCTGGCAGGTGCCATGCACTGCTGGGGGATGGGGGTGCTGGGGGACATGTGTGGGGGCCTGCTGGCAGGTGCCCCTGACTGCTGGAGGGGTGGGGGTGCAGGGGGACATGTGTGGGACATGAGTGGGGGCCTGCTGGCAGGTGCCCCTGACTGCTGGGGGGTGGGGGTGCAGGGGGACATGTGTGGGGGCCTGCTGGCAGGTCCCCCTGACTGCTGGGGGTGGGGGTGCAGGGAGACATGTGTGGGACATGAGTGGGGGCCTGCTGGCAGGTGTCCTTGACTGCTGGGGGGTGGGGGTGCAAGGGGACATGTGTGGGGGCCTGCTGGCAGGTGCCCCTGACAGCTGGGGGGTGGGGGTGCAGGGGGACATGTGTGGGACATGTGTGGGGGCCTGCTGGCAGGTGCCCTTGACTGCTGGGGGGTGGGGGTGCTGGGGGACATGTGTGGGGGCCTGCTGGTAGGTGCCCCTGACTGCTGGGGGGTGGGGGTGCTGGGGGACATGTGTGGGGGCCTGCTGGCAGGTGCCCCTGACTGCTGGGTGGTGGGGGTGCTAGGGGACATGTGTGGGACATGAGTGGGGGCCTGCTGGCAGGTGCCGTGCACTGTTGGGGGGTGGGGGTGCTGGGGGACATGAATGGGACATGAGTGGGGGCCTGCTGGCAGGTGCCCTACACTGCTGGGGGGTGGGGGTGCTGGCAGACATGTGTGGGGGGCCTGCTGGGAGGTGCACCTGACTGCTGGGGGGTGGGGGTGCAGGGGGACATGTGTGTGGTCCTGCTGGCAGGTGCCCTGCACTGCTGTGGGTGGAGGTGCTGGGGGACATGTGTGGGGGCCTGCTAGCAGGTGCCCTGCACTGCTGGGGTTGGGGGTGCTGGGGGACATGTGTGGGGGGCCTGCTGGCAAGTGCCCCTGACTGCTGGGGGGTGGGGGTGCTGGGGGACATGAGTGGGACATGAGTGGGGGCCTGCTGGCAGGTGCCATGCCCTGCTGGGGGTGGGGGTGCAGGGGGACATGTGTGGGGGCCTGCTGACAGGTGCCCCTGACTGCTGGGGGTGGGGGTACAGGGGGACATGTGTGGGACATGAGTGGGGCCTGCTGGCAGGTGCTCCTGACTGCTGGGGGGTGGGGGTGCAGGGTGACATGAGTGGGGGCCTGCTGGCAGGTGCCCCTGACTGCTGGGGGTGGGGGTACTGGGGGACATGAGTGGGACATGAGTGGGGGCCTGCTGGCAGGTGCCCTGCACTGCTGGGGGGTGGAGGTGCTGGGGGACATGAGTGGGACATGAATGGGGGCCTGCTGGCAGGTGCCCCTGACTGCTGGGGGGTCGGGGTGCAGGGGGACATGTGTGGGGGCCTGCTGGCAGGTGCCCTGCACTGCTGGGGGGTGGGGGTGCTGGGGGACATGTGTGGGGGCCTGCTGGCAGGTGCCCTGCACTGCTAGGGGGTGGAGGTGCTGGGGGACATGTGTGGGGGGCCTGCTGGTAGGTGCCCCTGACTGCCGGGGGGTGGGGGTGCTGGGGGACATGAGTGGGACATGAGTGGGGGCCTGCTGGCAGGTGCCATGCACTGCTGGGGGGTGGGGGTGCTGGGGGACATGTGTGGGGGCCTGCTGGCAGGTGCCCCTGACTGCTGGGGGGTGGGGGTGCAGGGGGACATGTGTGGGACATGAGTGGGGGCCTGCTGGCAGGTGCCCCTGACTGCTGGGGGGTGGGGGTGCAGGGGGACATGTGTGGGGGCCTGCTGGCAGGTCCCCCTGACTGCTGGGGGTGGGGGTGCAGGGAGACATGTGTGGGACATGAGTGGGGGCCTGCTGGCAGGTGCCCTTGACTGCTGGGGGGTGGGGGTGCAAGGGGACATGTGTGGGGGCCTGCTGGCAGGTGCCCCTGACAGCTGGGGGTGGGGGTGCAGGGGGACATGTGTGGGACATGAGTGGGGGCCTGCTGGCAGGTGCCCTTGACTGCTGGGGGGTGGGGGTGCTGGGGACATGTGTGGGGGCCTGCTGGTAGGTGCCCCTGACTGCTGGGGGGTGGGGGTGCTGGGGGACATGTGTGGGGGCCTGCTGGCAGGTGCCCCTGACTGCTGGGTGGTGGGGGTGCTGGGGGACATGTGTGGGACATGAGTGGGGGCCTGCTGGCAGGTGCCGTGCACTGTTGGGGGGTGGGGGTGCTGGGGGACATGAATGGGACATGAGTGGGGGCCTGCTGGCAGGTGCCCTACACTGCTGGGGGGTGGGGGTGCTGGCAGACATGTGTGGGGGGCCTGCTGGGAGGTGCCCCTGACTGCTGGGGGTGGGGGTGCAGGGGGACATGTGTGTGGTCCTGCTGGCAGGTGCCCTGCACTGCTGCGGGTGGAGGTGCTGGGGGACATGTGTGGGGGCCTGCTAGCAGGTGCCCTGCACTGCTGGGGGTGGGGGTGCTGGGGGACATGTGTGGGGGGCCTGCTGGCAAGTGCCCCTGACTGCTGGGGGGTGGGGGTGCTGGGGGACATGAGTGGGACATGAGTGGGGGCCTGCTGGCAGGTGCCATGCACTGCTGGGGGTGGGGGTGCAGGGGGACATGTGTGGGGGCCTGCTGACAGGTGCCCCTGACTGCTGGGGGTGGGGGTACAGGGGGACATGTGTGGGACATGAGTGGGGCCTGCTGGCAGGTGCTCCTGACTGCTGGGGGGTGGGGGTGCAGGGTGACATGAGTGGGGGCCTGCTGGCAGGTGCCCCTGACTGCTGGGGGGTGGGGGTGCTGGGGGACATGTGTGGGGGCCTGCTGGCAGGTGCCCCTGACTGCTGGGTGGTGGGGGTGCTGGGGGACATGTGTGGGACATGAGTGGGGGCCTGCTGGCAGGTGCCGTGCACTGTTGGGGGGTGGGGGTGCTGGGGGACATGAATGGGACATGAGTGGGGGCCTGCTGGCAGGTGCCCTACACTGCTGGGGGGTGGGGGTGCTGGCAGACATGTGTGGGGGGCCTGCTGGGAGGTGCCCCTGACTGCTGGGGGTGGGGGTGCAGGGGGACATGTGTGTGGTCCTGCTGGCAGGTGCCCTGCACTGCTGCGGGTGGAGGTGCTGGGGGACATGTGTGGGGGCCTGCTAGCAGGTGCCCTGCACTGCTGGGGGTGGGGGTGCTGGGGGACATGTGTGGGGGGCCTGCTGGCAAGTGCCCCTGACTGCTGGGGGGTGGGGGTGCTGGGGGACATGAGTGGGACATGAGTGGGGGCCTGCTGGCAGGTGCCATGCACTGCTGGGGGTGGGGGTGCAGGGGGACATGTGTGGGGGCCTGCTGACAGGTGCCCCTGACTGCTGGGGGTGGGGGTACAGGGGGACATGTGTGGGACATGAGTGGGGCCTGCTGGCAGGTGCTCCTGACTGCTGGGGGGTGGGGGTGCAGGGTGACATGAGTGGGGGCCTGCTGGCAGGTGCCCCTGACTGCTGGGGGTGGGGGTGCAGGGGGACATGTGTGGGGGCCTGCTTGCAGGTGCCCTCCACTGCTGGGGGGTTTGAGTGCAGGGGAACATGTGTGGGACATGAGTGGGGGCCTGCTGGCAGGTGCCCCTGACTGCTGGGGGTGGGGGTGCACGGGGACATGTGTGGGGGCCTGCTGGCAGGTGCCCCTGACTGCTGGGGGGTGGGGGTGCAGGGGGACATGTGTGGGACATGAGTGGGGGCCTGCTGGTAGGTGCCCCTGACTGCTGGGGGGTGGAGGTGCAGGGGGACATGTGTGGGGGCCTGCTGGCAGGTGCCCCTGACTGCTGGGGGGTGGGGGTGCATGTGGACATGTGTGGGACATGAGTGGGGGCATTCTGGCAGGTGCCCCTGACTGCTGGGGGGTGGGGGTGCTGGGGGACATGTGTGGGGGCCTGCTGGCAGGTGCCCCTGACTGCTGGGGGTGGGGGTGCTGGGGGACATGTGTGGGGGCCTGCTGGCAGGTGCCCCTGACTGCTGGGTGGTGGGGGTACTGGGGGACATGAGTGGGACATGAGTGGGGGCCTGCTGGCAGGTGCCCTGCACTGCTGGGGGGTGGGGGTGCTGGGGGACATGAGTGGGACATGAGTGGGGGCCTGCTGGCAGGTGTCCCTGACTGCTGGGGGGTCGGGGTGCAGGGGGACATGTGTGGGGGCCTGCTGGCAGGTGCCCTGCACTGCTGGAGGGTAGGGGTGCTGGGGGACATGTGTGGGGGCCTGCTGGCAGGTGCCCTGCACTGCTAGGGGGTGGAGGTGCTGGGGGACATGTGTGGGGGGCCTGCTGGTAGGTGCCCCTGACTGCCGGGGGGTGGGGGTGCTGGGGGACATGAGTGGGCGCCTGCTGGCAGGTGCCATGCATTGCTGGGGGGTGGGGGTGCTGGGGGACATGTGTGGGGGCCTGCTGGTAGGTACCCCTGACTGCTGGGGGGTGAGGGTGCAGGGGGTCATGCGTTGGTGATCAGTAGTGCAAGGTGACATGTGGCTTGGCTGGGGGGCATGCCCATGGTGGATGGGCTGCCTGCGGGACATGACCAGGGGTGCAGGGTAGTCCCCTGTGGTGTGGGCTGCCTGCAGGGGCTGTGGAGGGTGTAGAGGGAACACCTGGGAGGACCCACACTGCCTATTCATGTGTAGGACTCCCCGGCACCTCCGAAATACACGTACTCTGCTGAAATCGCGTGTGAGACTTCCCGCGAACCCCAGGAATACACGTACCCCACTCGCACAGAGCCAATCGCGTGTGAAACTCCACGCGTACCCCAGGAATACACGTACCCCACTCGCCCAAGGCCTATCGCGTGTGAAACTTCACGCGAACCCCAAAAATACACATTCCCCACTCGCACAGGGTCAATCGCGTGTGAAACTTCATGTGAACCCCAGAAATACACGTACCCGGATCCAATCGCGTGTGAGACTTCACGCGAACCCCAGTTATACAAGTATCCCGCTCGCCCAAGGCCTATCGCGTGTGAAACTTCCCGCGCACCCCCGAAATACACGCACATGCTATTTTTCACACAGCGGGTGTCCGTGTTTGTTGCGTACCCCTTTGCATGTCATTTGTCCTAGAGGGACACAGTATGGGACATTCATCATAGCTGTATGTAGGTGCTTATTGTTACCGCACATTTTTTTCATGCGCAGGGACGCTACCGCCTGCCTTCGTGTGGTGGACGTGTTTAGGCCTGTGCGCGTCTTTGCCCGTGCGCTGATTTGCCCTATTCGATTCCATGAATACGTGTTGTAGGCGAGCGTGTGGGCGTTCCGCGCACTTGCCTCCTGTACTTCCTCCGTGACGCCCACATTTTCACGAGTTGTTCCCCATTCTGCGTGTCACGCCCCGTGTTACGCCTACTTTTGTTGTGTGCACCGTGCTATGTGCGCTTTCGCTGTGCGCTTAGCGCACGCTGTTTGAAGGCGTGTGCGCCAGCATGCGCCGAACAGGATTTCAGCGCACATCCATGGATTTCCACACGCACAGACTTCCATTAATCGCTGTGCGCTGTTTTCGCTGCGATTTTCGCACTGGTACTGCGATTTGCACGCTTTCGCACGCTTGCGCTGAAAATTTCAGCGCACATTAATTCCATGAATCGGCCTGAAAATATATTAAGGCAGTGTCATAAATTAAGATAAAATAATTGAAAACAACATGGCCATTTTAACCTTATTTCATAACAAAACGAAAACGTTGCAGAAGAAAAAACGAAAAACGAAACAAAACAAAAAAATTAAAATGTATGAGCAAGAATGTAAAATCAATAGTCCCCTAGCCACAAAGCCGCAACTCCGCGGCTAAGTGGCAAAGCGGAATTTGAGGGGGCTTGCTTGGGTGCGCACGCACGGTGCGCGCACACTGCAGGTTTTATAGTCCCGCCTTTAGAAGCAGCCAAGCCTAAGAAGTAAACCCACAGAAGGATTTAGATCGTTCTTTTAGCATTGTAAGTGTTAATATAGAGTCAATATATGTGGATGATAGGTTCACCTTCTGGTAAATGCAGTTATTGTCAGGCAGTCCTTCCCAAATAATCCAAATAAACGCATCCAACGTAGTAGCAATGTAGCAGCAATCTCCTGCGGCAAAGCGGGATTTGAGGGGACTTGCTTGGGTGCGTGCGCGCGGTGCGCACGCACTGCAGGTTTTATAGTCCCACCTCTAGAAGCAGCCAATCCTTCTGGTAAATGCAGTTCTTGCCAAGCAGTGCTTCCCAAATAAACGCATCCAACGTAGTAGCAATGTAGTACTTATATAAAGTGCTTCTTTGAAGTAGATATGTACAGGTGACGCTTGCCGCAATCTATTTTACTACTAAGCGTAAGCAAACCTCACGATTTCTGTGCTTCTTGCGGTTACTTTGAATATTTACACGTTTAACCTGACTGAATATCTTCATCGTGCTTATGCCACAAGTTTCTGACATCTTGACATCAGTTGGTTTACTTTAGGCTTAGGATGTCACTTGCCCATGGTGTTTCATCTCGTTTGTCATCATTCTCAGGCCGTTATATGTTCTATATGTGAGTCAGTCCGGGTTCTTATGATGTCATCATTCGTCTTCCTTCAGCATCTTCTTAGCTTCTTCGGGTATTACATTCTGGTGATTGTCATTCTGTCTCATTTGTCAAAATGGTTTTCTCATTGGGTACCTTACTGTCCATGCTTTCTTAGGTGTTGGTACTTCAATAGGTGCTGTTATTCTGATAGGTACTGGACAGAGCCCCACTGCGGCTCTCTGCTGGGTTATTTGCTCATCATATGTCACATATTTAGGTGTGAATGTTCCTGGTACTTCAAAATGGGCAGTAGGAGTGCGAATCGAGCTTGGCACCTCCTCTTCAGAGGTTATCAGGAAGGTACACATACCAAAGCATAGATAGAGGACACAAATTAGATGTTACAAGGAAAGGTCCATGCCAAATCATAGACAGAAGATATGGATTAGAAGTTACAAGCAAGGTACACATACCAAAGCATAGGAAGAGAATACAGATTAGAAATTATAATGAGAGTACACATGACGAAGAATAGATAGAGGATACAGATTAGAAGTTATCAGGAAGGTACACATACCAAAGCATTGACAGAGGATACAGATTAGAAGTTACCAGGAAGGTCACATGCCAAAGCATAGATGGAGGATACGGATTAGAAGTTACCAGGAAGGTACACATGCCAAAGCATAGGAAGAGGATACAGATTAGAAGTTACTAGCCGAGTACACATACCAAAGCATAGATCGAGGATACAGATTAGAAGTTACCAGGAAGGTACACATGCCAAATCATAGATAGAGGATATGGATTAGAAGTTACCTGGAAGGTACGCATACCAAAGCATAGGAAGAGGATAGGGATTAAAGGTTACTAGGAGAGTAAACATACCAAAGCATAGATAGATGATACAGATTAGAGGTTACTAAGAGAGTACACATACCAAAGTTTAGATAGCGTACATGGATTAGAAGTTACTAGGAGAGCACACATGCCAAAACATTGATAGATGATATGGATTCGAAGTTACTAGGAAGGCACACATAACTAACATAGAAGATGCAGATTAGAAGTTAACAGGAAGGTACACATACCAAAGCATAGATAGAGGATACAGAATAGAAGTTACTAGGAAGGTACATATGCCAAAGCATAGATGGAGGATACAGATTAGGAGTTACTAGGAGAGTACACATGCCAAAGCATAGATAGAGGATATGGATTACACGTTACCAGGAAAGTACACATACCAAAGCATAGGAAGAGGATACAGATTAGAAATTACGAGGACGGTGCACATACTAAAGCATAGATAGGAGATATGGATTAGAAGTTACTATAAGAGTACACATGCCAAGGCATAGCTAGAGGATAAGGACTAGATGTTATTATGAGAGTACACATGCCAAAGCATAGATAGAGGATTTTGATAAAATATTGCCAGGAATGTACAAATACCAAAGCATAGATGGAGGACATGGATTAGAGGTACCAGGAAGATGCACATACCAAAGCATATATAGAAGATACAGATTAGAAATTACCAGGAGAGTACACATGCCAAAGCATTGATAGAGGACACAGATTAGAAATTATCAGGAAGGTACTCTTAACAAAGCATAGATAGTGGATATGGATTAAATGTTTTAGGAGAGTACACATGCCAAAGCATCGATATAGGATATGGATTAGAAGTTACCAGGAAGGTACACATACAAAAGCATAGAAAGAGGATACAGTTTAGAAGTTACCAGAAAGTACACATTTTTTATTTAATTGTTCTTTTATAACAAGCTTAATACCAACGAGTGGTTTCTAAACCGGGATCGGGGTTTGAACGTGTGTTGCGCTACGTTGTCTTGCTTCCAAGACAAACATGTTGCCCCTGAGCTCGCGTTCCTCCCCCCTGAGCTATCCTTCCACATACAAAAGCATAGAGAGAGGATACAGATTACAAGTTACGAGGAAGGTACACATACCACATACCACAGCGTAGAGAGAGGATACAGATTACAAGTTACGAGGCAGGTACACATACCACATACCACAGCGTAGAGAGAGGATACAGATTACAAGTTACGAGGAAGGTACACATACAACATACCACAGCGTAGAGAGAGGATACAGATTACAAGTTACGAGGAAGGTACACATGCAACATACCACAGCGTAGAGAGAGGATACAGATTACAAGTTATGAGGAAGGTACACATACCACAGCGTAGAGAGAGGATACAGATTACAAATTACGAGGAAGGTACACATACCACATACCACAGCGTAGAGAGAGGATACAGATCACAAGTTACGAGGAAGGTACACATACAACATACCACAGCGTAGAGAGAGGATACAGATTACAAGTTACGAGGAAGGTACACATACAACATACCACAGCGTAGAGAGAGGATACAGATTACAAGTTACGAGGAAGGTACACATACCACATACCACAGCGTAGAGAGAGGATACAGATTACAAATTACGAGGAAGGTACACATACCACATACCACAGCGTAGAGAGAGGATACAGATTACAAGTTACGAGGAAGGTACATTTACCACATACCACAGCGTAGAGAGAGGATACAGATTACAAGTTACGAGGAAGGTACACATGCCAAAGCATAGATAAAGGATACGTATTCGAAATTACTAGGAAAGTGCACATATCCAAAGACTGAAAAGAGCTATGCGTCCTCTTGTGTTGCCATGTGTAAGGAAAGAAACACATGACTTTGTGTTGTACAATATTTGAACACTCACTATTCTGATATATGAAGCAACTGATCGACACTTGCAATGCATATTCATTTCCACTCCCCGAAAGCTGCCCGGAAAGGGACCCTTACAAATATCTGTAAGCAGGGGCGGAGCCAGCCTCAAAATGTTGGGGGTTGGATGGCAGTTTTGAAAACTGTTAGTGAGACGGGACATTAAACCTGTTACGCGACTGACCCCCCCACACCCCTGTCCTCCAGCCCCCTCCTCAAGCCCAGGAGGCTGAGGAGATATTACACTTTCCTTTGGCCCATTAGATCCATCTTTCACCCCAACTCACCAGAGGCATAGGCACAATTCTGCAACAAGTGGGGCCTGGAGCTAATGGAGTAGGCCCACACTAAGAAGTGCCGCGAGATGGAAGGTCACTTGTTCTGCCCCCAGCCAAATGCACAGGAGTGACAGAGAGTAGTGAGGGAGGGTGAACCAATCAAGAGGGGTTGTCCCCTTGTGAAAAGTTTTTAAAACGTGGGTTAAAATAGTGAATTTTACAGTACAATTTCTGTGATAAATTTGGTAAAAAGCCACACAGTTTACAACCGGTTTTGCAGGGTAAGACATAAACAGTCCATTAGATGCCAAGTCACCAACAATGTACAGGAGCATTTTGAAATGCATTTCCATAATGCCTTTGCCCACTATATGCCAGTACTGCCAGTGCAAGTATAAAAAAGCATTTTCATATCGATTGTTCCGACACATGTCCATCCCGGTGCACCTATATATGCCGCTATTCCCACATAGGAAAATACTCATGCTTGCTTTGTTCAAAGCCTAGAGACCCAAGCTACTCCTCACTGATGACGCCCAACAAAGCTGAAACATGTCTGGGGATGCTTGTGGTCTCGTGCAAAAGGGATGTGACCTAGCAGTTCGGGCTGGACTTCCCTTTTGGGGGTGGGACCAAGCCTGATTTGCATATGGTTTTTCCCCTTTTGTAATGGCTTGGCAGGCGAAGAACGATGGTCTGGAGGGTTGCCCAGAGCAATGCCAGAGGTCAAGATTTATTCTAAACCTTCCAGCCATCAACTCTATTGTTTTGCTATTG
Organism: Ambystoma mexicanum; assembly: GCF_040938575.1. NCBI lineage: Eukaryota > Metazoa > Chordata > Amphibia > Caudata > Ambystomatidae > Ambystoma > Ambystoma mexicanum. The sequence goes on along the minus strand of NC_090938.1, from coordinate 104,199,010 downwards.
TCACCCCGAGTGGGAAGGGTATGCCCAGACGTGGGTCCCTTGCCTGCTGGGCCTAGAGACCCAAGCTACTCCTCACTGATGACGCCCAACAAAGCTGAAACATGTCTGGGGATGCTTGTGGTCTCGTGCAAAAGGGATGTGACCTAGCAGTTCGGGCTGGACTTCCCTTTTGGGGGTGGGACCAAGCCTGATTTGCATATGGTTTTTCCCCTTTTGTAATGGCTTGGCAGGCGAAGAACGATGGTCTGGAGGGTTGCCCAGAGCAATGCCAGAGGTCAAGATTTATTCTAAACCTTCCAGCCATCAACTCTATTGTTTTGCTATTGTCACCCCGAGTGGGAAGGGTATGCCCAGACGTGGGTCCCTTGCCTGCTGGGCCTAGAGACCCAAGCTACTCCTCACTGATGACGCCCAACAAAGCTGAAACATGTCTGGGGATGCTTGTGGTCTCGTGCAAAAGGGATGTGACCTAGCAGTTCGGGCTGGACTTCCCTTTTGGGGGTGGGACCAAGCCTGATTTGCATATGGTTTTTCCCCTTTTGTAATGGCTTGGCAGGCGAAGAACGATGGTCTGGAGGGTTGCCCAGAGCAATGCCAGAGGTCAAGATTTATTCTAAACCTTCCAGCCATCAACTCTATTGTTTTGCTATTGTCACCCCGAGTGGGAAGGGTATGCCCAGACGTGGGTCCCTTGCCTGCTGGGCCTAGAGACCCAAGCTACTCCTCACTGATGACGCCCAACAAAGCTGAAACATGTCTGGGGATGCTTGTGGTCTCGTGCAAAAGGGATGTGACCTAGCAGTTCGGGCTGGACTTCCCTTTTGGGGGTGGGACCAAGCCTGATTTGCATATGGTTTTTCCCCTTTTGTAATGGCTTGGCAGGCGAAGAACGATGGTCTGGAGGGTTGCCCAGAGCAATGCCAGAGGTCAAGATTTATTCTAAACCTTCCAGCCATCAACTCTATTGTTTTGCTATTGTCACCCCGAGTGGGAAGGGTATGCCCAGACGTGGGTCCCTTGCCTGCTGGGCCTAGAGACCCAAGCTACTCCTCACTGATGACGCCCAACAAAGCTGAAACATGTCTGGGGATGCTTGTGGTCTCGTGCAAAAGGGATGTGACCTAGCAGTTCGGGCTGGACTTCCCTTTTGGGGGTGGGACCAAGCCTGATTTGCATATGGTTTTTCCCCTTTTGTAATGGCTTGGCAGGCGAAGAACGATGGTCTGGAGGGTTGCCCAGAGCAATGCCAGAGGTCAAGATTTATTCTAAACCTTCCAGCCATCAACTCTATTGTTTTGCTATTGTCACCCCGAGTGGGAAGGGTATGCCCAGACGTGGGTCCCTTGCCTGCTGGGCCTAGAGACCCAAGCTACTCCTCACTGATGACGCCCAACAAAGCTGAAACATGTCTGGGGATGCTTGTGGTCTCGTGCAAAAGGGATGTGACCTAGCAGTTCGGGCTGGACTTCCCTTTTGGGGGTGGGACCAAGCCTGATTTGCATATGGTTTTTCCCCTTTTGTAATGGCTTGGCAGGCGAAGAACGATGGTCTGGAGGGTTGCCCAGAGCAATGCCAGAGGTCAAGATTTATTCTAAACCTTCCAGCCATCAACTCTATTGTTTTGCTATTGTCACCCCGAGTGGGAAGGGTATGCCCAGACGTGGGTCCCTTGCCTGCTGGGCCTAGAGACCCAAGCTACTCCTCACTGATGACGCCCAACAAAGCTGAAACATGTCTGGGGATGCTTGTGGTCTCGTGCAAAAGGGATGTGACCTAGCAGTTCGGGCTGGACTTCCCTTTTGGGGGTGGGACCAAGCCTGATTTGCATATGGTTTTTCCCCTTTTGTAATGGCTTGGCAGGCGAAGAACGATGGTCTGGAGGGTTGCCCAGAGCAATGCCAGAGGTCAAGATTTATTCTAAACCTTCCAGCCATCAACTCTATTGTTTTGCTATTGTCACCCCGAGTGGGAAGGGTATGCCCAGACGTGGGTCCCTTGCCTGCTGGGCCTAGAGACCCAAGCTACTCCTCACTGATGACGCCCAACAAAGCTGAAACATGTCTGGGGATGCTTGTGGTCTCGTGCAAAAGGGATGTGACCTAGCAGTTCGGGCTGGACTTCCCTTTTGGGGGTGGGACCAAGCCTGATTTGCATATGGTTTTTCCCCTTTTGTAATGGCTTGGCAGGCGAAGAACGATGGTCTGGAGGGTTGCCCAGAGCAATGCCAGAGGTCAAGATTTATTCTAAACCTTCCAGCCATCAACTCTATTGTTTTGCTATTGTCACCCCGAGTGGGAAGGGTATGCCCAGACGTGGGTCCCTTGCCTGCTGGGCCTAGAGACCCAAGCTACTCCTCACTGATGACGCCCAACAAAGCTGAAACATGTCTGGGGATGCTTGTGGTCTCGTGCAAAAGGGATGTGACCTAGCAGTTCGGGCTGGACTTCCCTTTTGGGGGTGGGACCAAGCCTGATTTGCATATGGTTTTTCCCCTTTTGTAATGGCTTGGCAGGCGAAGAACGATGGTCTGGAGGGTTGCCCAGAGCAATGCCAGAGGTCAAGATTTATTCTAAACCTTCCAGCCATCAATTCTATTGTTTTGCTATTGTCACCCCGAGTGGGAAGGGTATGCCCAGACGTGGGTCCCTTGCCTGCTGGGCCTAGAGACCCAAGCTACTCCTCACTGATGACGCCCAACAAAGCTGAAACATGTCTGGGGATGCTTGTGGTCTCGTGCAAAAGGGATGTGACCTAGCAGTTCGGGCTAGACTTCCCTTTTGGGGGTGGGACCAAGCCTGATTTGCATATGGTTTTTTCCCCTTTTGTAATGGCTTGGCAGGCGAAGAACGATGGTCTGGAGGGTTGCCCAGAGCAATGCCAGAGGTCAAGATTTATTCTAAACCTTCCAGCCATCAACTCTATTGTTTTGCTATTGTCACCCCGAGTGGGAAGGGTATGCCCAGACGTGGGTCCCTTGCCTGCTGGGCCTAGAGACCCAAGCTACTCCTCACTGATGACGCCCAACAAAGCTGAAACATGTCTGGGGATGCTTGTGGTCTCGTGCAAAAGGGATGTGACCTAGCAGTTCGGGCTGGACTTCCCTTTTGGGGGTGGGACCAAGCCTGATTTGCATATGGTTTTTCCCCTTTTGTAATGGCTTGGCAGGCGAAGAACGATGGTCTGGAGGGTTGCCCAGAGCAATGCCAGAGGTCAAGATTTATTCTAAACCTTCCAGCCATCAACTCTATTGTTTTGCTATTGTCACCCCGAGTGGGAAGGGTATGCCCAGACGTGGGTCCCTTGCCTGCTGGGCCTAGAGACCCAAGCTACTCCTCACTGATGACGCCCAACAAAGCTGAAACATGTCTGGGGATGCTTGTGGTCTCGTGCAAAAGGGATGTGACCTAGCAGTTCAGGCTGGACTTCCCTTTTGGGGGTGGGACCAAGCCTGATTTGCATATGGTTTTTCCCCTTTTGTAATGGCTTGGCAGGCGAAGAACGATGGTCTGGAGGGTTGCCCAGAGCAATGCCAGAGGTCAAGATTTATTCTAAACCTTCCAGCCATCAACTCTATTGTTTTGCTATTGTCACCCCGAGTGGGAAGGGTATGCCCAGACGTGGGTCCCTTGCCTGCTGGGCCTAGAGACCCAAGCTACTCCTCACTGATGACGCCCAACAAAGCTGAAACATGTCTGGGGATGCTTGTGGTCTCGTGCAAAAGGGATGTGACCTAGCAGTTCGGGCTGGACTTCCCTTTTGGGGGTGGGACCAAGCCTGATTTGCATATGGTTTTTCCCCTTTTGTAATGGCTTGGCAGGCGAAGAACGATGGTCTGGAGGGTTGCCCAGAGCAATGCCAGAGGTCAAGATTTATTCTAAACCTTCCAGCCATCAACTCTATTGTTTTGCTTTGTTCATAATGCCAGTAAGGGTACTATAAGGGTACTATAACAAAGCATGCTTATGCTGTCTTGGCCAATACCTGCCAGTATCCCCATGGAAGAACATACTCCTGTTCGCTTTGCCTTAATGCCAGTAAAAAAAAAAGCCATGCCACAGTAAGAAAACATATCCTTGCTGGCTACACAAATTCCCCACTCCCCATATAAGAACTCTCATCGTGTTGTATTTGCTCCTAACGGCAGTAAAAAATGTCATGCCACAGTTAAAAAAACATTGCCTTGCAGGCTGCACGAATGCCCCCACCCCAACGTAAGAATGCTTATGTTGCCTCTGGCCTTAACACTACTAATACCTGCAATGCCAGAGCAGCAAAACATGCTCTTGCTGGCTAGTCGGTAAGACAGCTCAGCGGGATGAGCGCATGCTGTTGTAAACTGAGTGTGATTCGCAGGTTTAAATCTCGGCAAGGCCAACTCAGGCTCTCATACTTAAAAGTGACCTTCCTGATCTCTACCCTCCTCTACGGATCTTGTACCATTATGTTGCTTTTGTACCTTGCTACCTCTCTCTTACTCTGTACTGTACAGTGTTTTCCCTGCTCACCAAGATGTACCAGTGCCGTGATACTTACGGGTTTGGGCACTGTAAATAAATAAATAAAGCTCATTAAATGAGTGCAAACTTCAGTTGGGTGATACATTTTATGTAAATATGTTCTCTGTACTGCGCTTTGGCGAAAGTGCTATAAAGATAACATGTTATCATTACACAAATCCCCCGATATATGAGAACACTTATGTTGCACTTGTCATGTTATATTGCCCCCATGTAAGAATATTTATATTGCCTTTGACCTTAACCAGTAAAATAAAAAGCCAAGTCAAAATAAGGAAACGTGTTCTCCCCATGCAGGCACACTCATCATGTTGGCTTTGCCCTTAATGTGAGTACAACATTCCATGCCACAGTAGGACCCAGTCAGGCCAGCCCCACTGTAGTATACCCTCCCACCCCCACTCCAACCCCACCGTCACATAAAAACACTCAAGTTGGCATTCCTTTGCCCAAAAACGGCAGTAAAACATGCCATGCTCTTGTCAAAAAATGTTCATGCTCTAATGCTCCCCCCCAGGTCCCAGCGTGCATACACACAGCGATATAGACACATTCATCCACCAGTCACACACTCACACAGCTGATCTGTCATTCACACGAGCACCCAGCCACTGTGCGCTCATTAACACGTGCAGTCACACCCATGGACACCATTCACACTGCATTCATTCATAGGTGTGCACTTGCAGACACCTCCTAGCATACAAACACACACCCACTTACACACTCCCTTGCATGCACACAAATAGACTTTTTTTTAGTTAAAGGTAATTATTGAAAGCATGGGCCATGTAAAAGCTGAGCCAGCAGATAAGCCTTTAGCTGCAACATGGGGGGCGGGAGTGGGGGGGTCTACTGATGGCAGGCTTTTGTCCTCTGCCTCTACCTTCACAACAATGCCCGTTTTCTCACCTCAGAGAGCTGTATTTGCTTATTTGCCTGCTGAGTCAAAGTGGGGGGGGGCTTCAGTCCTCCCAAGCCCATGCCTGGCACTGCCCCTGTCTGTAAGTAAATCACGCGTGTACTACGTATGTATTTGCATGTACAAATTACTTTCTCAAGTCACACTACTGCCTCTGGGATTCACTTTTTGCAAAGTGATCAGAATTTGTGTGCATGTTTACACCCAGAAAACATTTGTGAAACGTACTCTGTGTGCCTTTCACAACAAAATGCCAAGTTGCAGTGCTGTTTATAAAGACCTTGATACATGCGTTTTAAAAAAAAAATAGAAGTTTATGTGATGCGTATCGGAGGCAAAATCAGAGCTTTGAACATCAAACACCAGATACCTTCAAAAAGGACGCCCGATATCTTGAAATGACCTTTCCTTTGGAGACTTCCAGACATATATGTTTTGATTTTTCACGCATATTCTGTCGCGCTGTCTTAATTGCATTGGCAGCGAGCCATCGGTGAGGTAAGGTCTTCTTGAAACTTAAAGACATGGCGCCTCTATTTCGCAATCGCTGAAATATCAGAGCCTCTGCATAATGGAATACACAGGAATTCCATTTTGCCTGTAAGTCTGACTGATTACAAACTTTTTGAAGACCTGCCGCCACTCTCCATAATAACCTGGTTGCTAGATTCTTAACTGCCAGGGGTTTCGCCCACCCCGCCCCCAATTGCCAAGGCCTTTTTTTGGTGATTTTGATATTCCGCCATTCAATGCTGTCTAATGTTTTCTGTTTCATTAACCCCTTAAGTGCCAAGGACGGGGTAACTCGTCCTTGGCAACAGGGAGGTAATCCCAAAGACGAGATCCCTCGCCCTTGGCACTTCAAACAGGAGTGGAAGAGGACATGCCTCCCTCCAAGAACATGCATTTATTAGATTGTAATGTCTACCTTTCACAGCATAAAGCACTGGTGGCAGTGGGATCCAGTCGCGCAGCCATTGTACCTTATCGTTGAGGAGGGGGGCTTAGAGCTTGGAGTACTTGCCAAAAAATGTAGCAAAATGCAACAGCTGATTGATGACCCCAATTCTCAAGCCTGGCAGACCGAGTCAGAAAACATATTGGTCGACAAACAAGTCTTACACATGAGGATATTATCGTTTTTGAGCCATACCATCTTAGCCGTGTTGTCACAACACTGAACAGAATAATCACATCAGATACAGTTCTTGTTAATCAAATATGATCATTCTCACAGATTGATGACTGGCCGGTTGGATAGCCTGCAGCGCGACACTTCAAGGCGCAGAAAAAAAACCATAGAAGACAATGCTATCCAAGTTACACTCAAGAGGGTGAGAAGTAACATTATCCTGCAAGCCTCTTGGCAGTGATATTAGTCATACCCTCATTAATCAATAATATCTGGTTAAATGCATACTGAGATGTATTTATGCTTATGAAAGCTACAGCTGCTTTGGAGATCAAATACACTTCGGTGGGAAGTTGGGTTTTAGATTGGTTTTTGGTAATTGATTAGATGGATTGTTTGGCCCATTGGACCAGTTAGACTTGGCCATAGAGCTGATGGCTGCTTCGAAGGATAGCAAGCTATTGGATAGCAAGCAACAGCAGCATGCAGCCATGTGGTGTTAATGAAGTCGATGAATAGCGGGCAATGCCTTCGCTGTAGGGGATCGACTGCGATATGATCCAAAACAAAAGCTTCATGCAGCTCTGAAAAGAATAATGAGATTAGGGAATTCTAAAGGGCTGCATCATCTCTGTAAGGCCACTCTGATAGGCTTGGATTTGAGAGTTCATTTAACACCAGGGAAGGGACATTAAAATAATGGGTGACTCCACATTTGCAATAGTATAAGTTAATATGGCTTTCACCACCACTCTGGGAGGCGGACATAGCTTTTAAAAGCCAGCCAGCCCGAGCCAAGGTAGGCCCGAGCAAAGTGAGGGCCTTGGCGAGTCCTCGGGCCAGTAAAGGCCATGTCTGCCCCCCCAGACCTGGGTGAAAGCCATTGCTACCTCAGGGCCATAGGGAAAAGGGACTAAGTCCCAGGAGATGGGAGGATCACTGGGACCAGAGCACAGAGCTCTGGTCCAGCAGGAAACTGGGTTGAAAGGGAGAGGGTGGGCAGGGGGTTTGGTTGCCTTTGGGGGAGTGGGAAGGTGGGGAGGCAACAGGGAGATTCTCCTTGTTGTCCCCCCAGATTGGTGCCACCTGAGGAAAGGTCTCGGGTGGCTGGAACAGTTGGCGCAGAATGTGTATTCTTCCATGGGTGCGAATGGTGCATGAAATGTAACTTTTGAAAAGCACTTTTCAAAGTAATCCATACAGCAGTCTGATAGCAGATGATGACAGAATGGGCAGGGGATGAAGAGATAAATGAAGGGTCTTTTGGCATGTTACATTTTTGGAAAATTAGAACTGGGACAATTAAACTTACTTAGAAAGTAGTTAATAGAGCAAAGTAGAAAGTGATTGTCATAGTGAATTGATCTTAAAACAAGATACTGTTAGTTTATTGAAGGAGAGACTATTTATTTTAGCACCCTAAAGGGGTCACTGGCCAATCAGGGTGCTCGGAACACGGGTGGATTCTGTGATATAAGCCTGCCTTCCGAATAGCCTGAGTTCTACTGGTCCGTACCCGCCTTCCCTTCCCTGCTCCCTGTAGTTCTTACGCAGTTGCTAAGAGTGTTTTATTTAAAAATAAAGAAACTTAGATTGCAGCGCCGCACCTTAGTCTTCAACTCCATTTCCTTGTCGATGATGTCACGCATGCAACATATTTATTTATTTTATTCCATTTGTATAGCGCACTGAGCCCAGAGGCATCAAGGTGCTGGTTACGGCCATTCATGCAGCAAGAGTAAAACATCAAGGCTTAGTGGCTTGAGAGACTGACCACAAAAGTGATGGGTGGAAGGTTTCGAATTAATCTAAACCACTGGCAATTGCTCTGGGCAACCTTCCAGACCACCGTTTTTTAGCCCGTCTGCGCCATTGCAAAAGGGGACCAGCCATGTGCAAATCAGTCAGCAGCTGCAGCCACCAAAGGTAGCAGCCCAGCCCGAACTGCTGGGCCTGGTCCCCTCTGCACAGAAAACCAAGCAACCCCAGACATGTTTCGGCCTTGTTGGACCTCCTCAGTGAGGTGCAGCCTGGTTCCCTGTGGCGCAGCGAGCAAGAGACCCACGTCTGGGCATTCCCTCTCTTACAAGGAGAAACAAACTGACCACAAAAGTGATGGGTGGAAGGTTTCGAATGAATCTAAACCACTGGCAATTGCTCTGGGCAACCTTCCACACCACCGTTTTTTAGCCCGTCTGCGCCATTGCAAAAGGGGACCAGCCATGTGCAAATCAGTCAGCAGCTGCCGCCACCGAAGGTAGCAGCCCAGCCTGAACTGCTAGGCCAGGTCCCCTCTGCACAGAAAACCAAGCAACCCCAGACATGTTTCGGCCTTGTTGGACCTCCTCAGTGAGGTGCAGCCTGGTTCCCTGTGGCGCAGCGAGCAAGAGACCCACGTCTGAGCATACCCTCTCTCACAAGGAGAAACAAACTGCCCACAAAAGTGATGGGTGGAAGGTTTCGAATTAATCTAAACCACTGGCAATTGCTCTGGGCAACCTTCCACACCACCGTTTTTTAGCCCGTCTGCGCTCAGAACACGGGCTGGATTCTGTGATATAAGCCTGCCTTCCGAATAGCCTGAGTTCTACTGGTCTGTACCCACCTTCCCTTCCCTGCTCCCTGTAGTTCTTACGCAGGTGCTAAGAGTGTTTTATTTAAAAATAAAGAAACTTAGATAGCAGCGCCGCACCTTAGTCTTGAACTCCATTTCCTTGTCGATGATGTCACGCATGCAACATATTAATTTATTTTATTCCATTTGTATAGCGCACTGAGCCCAGAGGCATCAAGGCGCTGGTTACGGGCATTCAAGCAGTAAGAGTAAAACATCAAGGCTTAGTGGCTTGAGAGAGTCAGTACTGAGTGGACCAAGGCTGGGGGGAAAGGGCACAGGAAACGGACTTGCAGATTACAGTGCAGCGCAGTGCAGCACCGCAAGCTACGTTTTGTTTTTTTATTAATTAAACAACGTGAGCACCCCCGTAGGAAACTACATGTGTGCTAATGGCGATATGACCCGCGGCGGTGGACCTCAGTAATGACACCACTGCCTAAAGGGTACGAGCAACTTGGGGGGGCGGGCCATTACCGCCGGGGTCAACCCGCTGCCTCAGTTCATATTTCCTTATTAGACACTGAGAATGAAGGCTTTACTAGCCGGTAATAGCTTGGTGTCCAGTTCAATGAGGGCCCGGCACTGTTACAAGCCAGTAAACAGGGCCGTTTCTAGACAATATTAATCGTGCTGCATGTTTTGGTGCAATATTTGTTCTTCTGGAGTGGAGTGATTCATTGTGTTATTTTTTTTTGTACTGTGCTATTATTGCAATGGCTATACCAGCAAATACAATTATTGATGATGATGATGAGGATGATGATGATGATGATGATGGCCGTGAGCATGAGGATTATGATGATGATGGCCGTGAGGATGATGCTTCCCAATGAAACATCTCTTATAGATATACAGAACCTATTCCTGAAAGCACAGCAGCTATGCCTTGCGGGGGCTGCGTTTTGTAATTTGAAAGGATTGGCTAAGAGGATTCAAGGTGACAAATTACTCCTTGTGCCAACTTTAATCTAAGCATATTAACCAAACCAGACAGGCATAATTTGCCACATCTGTTTTTAGAGAAAAAGAACCATTTTGTAATGTTATTTGACCGCCCTCTGATGCAAGGCGTCCCAAGCGGCTGAAGGCATGGCCGCGCAACATTAGAATTAATGACCTCAATACCGCTGACAGAGTAGTGGTGAGGGGGATAAAAACAGTATAGAGCAAAAGGACTTCTGAAAGAGCGTAGAAAGTAACCAGAATTACCGGAATACTGAAACTGCACTGGTTACCTGGCCACCCTCTGATCTCAGGCACAGGTCCCCTCCCCCGCCAGTCGCACTCGTGCACTGCCTTCCTGGCAACGTGCGCACTTGGGGACTGTTTTCTGTATCGCTACAGTCTCACTACCAGCACTTGACACCTGATGCCTGCACTTACCCTTGCACTTGCCACCTGCTGGCCGCACTTTCACTTATAGCTTATTTAATCTATTATCCCATGTACTGCACTATCCCCTCCCCCTTCCCCTCGGCACTTTCCCACTTCCCCCTTCCCATGTACTTGCGTGACCTGAATGACACCTGGCCTAATAAGATCGTTGTCCGTCTTCCCTCTGTTCCCCCTCCCCTGACTTGTTGCGCCTTGAAACACTTGTGTATAGGCGCGTTATAAATGCCATATCATATCATATCATATCATATCATAGTATATCAATTACCTCTAAAAGCCAGCAATGGCACATTGAGGGGGGGGGGTCCATAGAGGAGCGTTAGCAGAGTACGACCAAGCGAACAAGAAAGATACTTAAGAAGGGGCAGATTCACAAAGCTCTCCAGGCGTAAGTGAGATTTACTCCACTGTACACCAGCATAAGTAATGCAGTATCAGAAAGGTATAAAGTGATCCTGTTGTCATGGTTACGGTCGACTCCCCATAAGAAGAGCCCTTTTGGGTGGCTTATAAGATCTGCGCTGTTTGATGAATCTCTAGAAAACATGCCCGAGAAATGCAGATGGCACTTACATTTGGTACGTTTTATGTGGTTTTATTAAGGGGCAAAGTTGAAGGCTGGGGGTCCCAAAATGTAAGTTTCGTCATTCATTCTCCATAGACACATTTTTGGTTGCGCGTGCAGCCTGAAACCGCCTGATCGATTTGGGTCAAACCTTCCCAAAGTCTCTCCTATTGGCTATTGTGTGTCCAGGTAGGCCAATCCTCTTCCTGGGGACACATAACTCTGACTGTGGCCTTAGTAAGGGAGGGACAATCTTGTTGGTGGCCAGGACTACATTTTTGAAGGAATTGCCTCTGTGGTTTGCAGAAGTTTATCATGTTTAAAAAAAACAGGGCTATATCTCAGCCCTCTGTTGGACCTCCCCACCCAAACTGGTTGATGGGGAAGGGCCCAGAGAAATGTTATCACACACATCACTGATGAGATCACATATGACATCAAGCAATAACCACAGACAACTTTTTCATGTTTTTCTCGGCGGATCAGGTGGGCAGCAGCTGAGCAGGTGCCCTTTGGGCCCATTTGACCATTTTAATTTAAAAAAAAGCTTTCCTAGCCCCCGTTTTCCCCACATCTCCCTCTTGAATTCCCCCTCCTCGCTCCCTCTACCTCCCGCCTATCAACACGCCCACCATCCCTGATTGGCCTAGCCCTGGTGTAGCTTTGAGTCTATCGACCCGCGGCAGCGCTGCTCGCCTCTTTTCTCAGTGGAGCAGGTGAGCAGCAGCTGAGCAGGTGCCCTTTGGACCCATTGGACCATTTTAATTTAAAAAAAGCTTTCCTAGCCTCCGGTTCCCTGCACCTCCCTCTTGGATTCCCCTTCCTCTTTCCCTCTACCTCCCGCCTCCCAACACGCCCACCGTCCCAGACTGGCTCGCCACCAAGGTAATTATTGCCCTCTCCAGGGCAGCCCTCTGCCCGTGCAGCCCCTTCAGCTAAGGCAAAGGGCGGCTTCCACAGAAGGCTGCTTCAGATCGTGTCTGCAGGTGTCAGCAGGGGAAGCCAGTAGACAGCCACCAACCTGCAGTCAACCATCAAGGCAAGTGTAACCACGGTCACACCCACCTTACAGAACACCCAATCTAATGAAATGTTAGCCTACGTCTTTCCCTGCTGTGTATTTCTGACCGACCTGTGTTAATAGGGATACACACCCAACTCTTAAAACTGTACCCTCTCCTCTACTCCTAGATAGCACACCCTAAAATTACTGTACTGCTCTCTACCTGCCAAAGTTTACTGTGTTGTACTCTGCCTTATAAGACTGTGTCACATCTAGATAGTGCGCTCAAAGATTACTCTGTCGTACTCTGCCTCTTAAAACTGTGTTACAGCTAGATAGTGCACGGAATGTTTATTGTGCTGAATCCTGCCCATTAAGACTGTGTCACATCTAGACAGTGCACTCAAAGATTACTGTGTTGAATTCTGCCCCTCAAAACTGTGTCACATCTAGATATTGTGCCCAAGTGATATTGTGTTGCATTCCACCCTCTTAGCCTTGGATAGTGCGCTGAAAGATTACTTTGTCGTACTCTGCCTCTTAAGAATGTGTCAAATCTAGATAGTGCACTGAACGATTACTGTGTTGAACTCTACCTCGTAAGGCTGTGTCACACCTAGATGGTGACCCGTCTTGCAAGTATCCACCTCTCACATCCGCACAGATCCCTAAAACCCCCGCTCCCTCCCTCCATCCTCTCTCAGTGCCCACGGCTCACCAGCTGCACTCTAGCACACACCTTCTTGAGCCCCCCCTTCATTCCTTCCCTGAGCACATCTGTAGAACTCCCCCCGCCCACCTCACTTCAGCATAGCGCCACCCGCCCAATCCCCTACCACCACCCTGCATCCAACTCCAAATTCAGAGCTGCACTCTGGCATGCCAATCACCTCCCTCATCAGAAGCCCATTCTACTCTCCCCTTCCCACCCAAACTCATCGCTCCCCACCCTAACTCTGATCGCCTTTGAGAACTCCCCATTACACTAAGCCATGACACCACGCCCACTATCAAACTCTAAAATCAGAGCCGCACTCTGGTGTGCCAACCACCTCCCTCCTCAGAAGCCCACTCCCCCCTCCTTTCCCACCCAAACCCATCACCCCCAGGCCCCCTCTGGCTGCCATTGAGAACTCCCTAATACCTCTCGCCAAGACATCCCGCCCCTTATCAAACTCCCAAGCCAGAGGAGCCCACTGGTGCTCCAAACAACTCAAACCCTCTTTCTTCCACCCTCCAGCGATCATCCCTCCCCTCCTTTCACTCCCCCATACCTCGCAGTCCCTATCCCCTAATCCATCACAGAACTGTCCACCAATCAACCCACAACCCCCTCCTCCCTTCCCGGCCCCCCTTAACCTCCCCTCGACACCAGCCAACTACTCCCCCAGCATATGCCTTCCCCTCTCTCTCGCCCTCGCAAGAACAATAGCTTCATCTGCAGCACCCTCTGCCCCCCCACCCTCTCTCACACCCCTACTGCACTGAAACCCTTGCAAAATAGAAAACAAGCCTGGTCCCCCTCCATGACTGTCTACTCTTCTCCACTTCTATGTCTACTTAGCCTCCCAATCTCTCCCTCCCCATCACACTCCCCCCTGCCCTCTCCCTGCTTCCACCCCCTCTCTCTCGACTTCTCTCCCCACACACCAGACTGCCCCAATTCTTTGAGACTCACTCAAGACCCCCCAAATCCCCTGTCCACTCGCCCGCCCACCTCAACTCTACCCACACCCCTCACCTATCCTCCTCCGCCTGCATACTCTTCCCCGCCTCCACAGACGTACCCCCACCATTCATCACCCTGAGCCCGCTGACACCCTATGTCCCCACTACCCCTCCTCTCCCTACCTCATTGACCTTGAGCACCCCACCCCTCCCGTCCCCCCATTAACCGCTGCGCACCTTCTACTAACACCTCAGCAACCCCATGACCACACCCCACTCCAAAGTTAAGCGCATCCTTTTTAATGCCTGCTCTGTAGTGAAAAACAGACACAACATCTTCAATCTCCTCTCCTCTGACAAACTTGACCTATTCTTTATCACTGAAACCTGGCGCTGCGACAACTTTTCTCTGGTTGCACATGAGGCATTCCCCCCCCCCCGGCTCCTCACTCATCGTGCTCAACAGACCCTCAAGAGGAGGCGGCGTGGCAGTCCTCTTCAAATCTCACTTCTCCATCTCACTCGTTGATTCTCAGACATGCGTTTGTTCATGCAAATCGCTTCTTGTTAAACTCTCACTACCTCTGACTTTCTCCCACAGCTTCCTAATAATTTTCAGACCTCCTGGTTACGAAAGACATTTCACAACCAACCTCTGTGACTCTGTAGCCACCATTCAAGTAAATAACCCTCCCTGACTCTCCTAGGAGAGTTCAATATCTGGTTGGACATTCCTGTGGAATCAGAAAAATACAATATTAAGGCTTTTACACCATGCAGAGGAAAATACACTGACACGGGCTTGTAAAGATTCCCAGAATCTTTATTACAAAAACTGAACAGTATCGAACAAAGTACACAAATAGCTATTTGGCTGTCAATACATCACAGAGACCACCAGCAGGGTTCAATGTGAGCAGTGAGCAGGATTTGCTAGCTGGACATCAGCATATTTATACAGTTTCTTATAATGATGTCCAGCCTCTTACAAGTTAATTATACACTGGGCTAGGGTCGCGCCAGGTTTGTTTCCTAATTTACATATCTCGTGCATGCGGTATACTTTTAAATACATTTACTAACAAACATTATTATTCTCTAATTTAACGTTACACTCTTTACACATTGCTTTAATACAGATCAAACAAATGTTTCGCATGTCGTATTTGGATAGCATTATTGTTCTTGTGTACTTGTAGGTTAACATTGCTGATTCAAGTAATCCCCTGATCCCGAGGTCAATGAAGGACAAGGTCTACATGACCCTAACATGTAGCCTGAAGGCAGGTTGGACATTAACCCTCCTACAGAGGTTGAGGAGGTTAAGGCAAGAACAAGAGCACACGAGACGGCCATTCTAGACTACAGGGTGACTTTGTACAATAAACTAAAATGGCAGCTCTAACCTAAAATGGAAGCTTGATTCACTTGAGGTCACGACCTTGTAATATGGATTTTCCTCGCAAAGCGACTGGGCATAGGCCAACATATACAATGAGGACGAAACAATATTATATCAGTTCTAACAAACCCTCCTTTTGGCCTATGCAAAGCGCTAAACTACCTTCTATCACTTTGCGACTAACTCTACATTTCAACATCTATACATCCCGAATCATTGTCTGACATATCTATTGCCATTAGATCAGACACCAGAGTTTCATTTAACACATACTCTTTGGAAACCTTCTCTGGGGCGTATATTTTATGCCCTAATACATTTGTTGCTTGCACGTAACATCCCCCTAATACTTAGCATATACCAGGGAGACACTGTATACAACAGCAAAGAAACAGAAAACTTCCCAAGATAATCAGCAGGGCCGAAAACAACTTCCATCCCCATGACCGTAGGAGGCCCCAAAACCATGCACTAAGTTCCCAGTTTCCCTCAGGAACATGTACTTCTGAACTAAGAACATGTAGATTTTGGATAGCCCTAAAGATCGTTGGAGAGGAGTCTGGTACGTAAACGCAGCAAGCAGACCCCACTAATTTACATACTCCTCCACGCTCGGCCAGAATGACATCTAATGCCATCCGGTTCTAAAGAGCCACTAATCTTATCGCTTTCTGTTCTAATGTCATATTATAGAGTATGTCAGTGGTCCGATTGATGGTTCTCTAAAATACTCTCGCTAGTCCCCTGATATCTTCTGAATTCGTAATTTGGCCAAAGAATGGCACGAAGGATTTCATGATATCTCCTAGAGTTTGCGCTGGAGTATCCCCTTTCACACCTCGTCGTGGACGAGTTTTCGAAATATATGCAGTACTGGCAATAAATAACCCAAGTAGTAGAATCCCTAAATAGCAGGTTCCTTGCCAATCCCTGGGCAACCATGGAAATGCCACATCACCGCAAACAAAATAGACAGGTTCGCCTATGTACAGAGGTATGTTCTCACTAGTCAAATTCGCAACGTTGGCGCACTTTCTAAAATTACCCATTGACCGTGTTCCATTCCTCTGTATGCAGAAGGATACTGAATCGGGGCTATGGTTAACAGAATAAGATGGAGGCGTGGCATCCTTATTGCCTATCGGAGCCATTTTGAAAGAGATTAAAGACTGAAAAGGACGAGACAATCTATCAGAGGGCCTAACAGAAGCAACATTTGGCTTACTTCTATTTGCAAGAAGCGAGCATCCCAGGGGCATCAAAACATCTTTTTCAAAACTATTTAAATTTGTACCATCAAAGTTCCCTGAGATGCTGTCATTCCATCGGCCAAAGAATAGTGCTCTAAGAGAAGCTTAACAGGCAGTTGTCAAAGGTAAAGGATGAATTTACCAACCTAGCCCCTTATCCCCATGTTGCAGTAGATGTGAACAGATCCAACAATTGGTTCTATTTAAAATTGCATGAGTGGCATTCATAATTATCAAAAGGGTATTATTCTGATAGTTCCGTCTATGTGAAGAATCTCTAGGCGATAAAGTATGCAATCGCATGGACGGTGTGGGGATAACAGATACATTTTCAATAGGTAAAAAGTCCTCTAGCAGATATGCTTCCTCCAGATACCACAACCCAAAACCAACAGTTACTAAAAATCCAGTTATTATCACAAAAAGGCAACAATATACTTTGGGGGTCCCCTTACATGCTTGATCATTGTCTCTGCTAGTCACATATTTATCTAAAAGTTCGGTACGAGCGGTAGCAGGTGCAGGCATTGTAGTCTTCAACCGAAAAACATCAATTGTTCGTTTGCTGGCGACTCCAGTCGCGCGTCTTCTTAATGTCTTTCCCACAACCCTTAGCCAACAGAATCATCCCCTACAGTCGGGCCAAAAGACAAGCACTCATATGATTTTTTTCAATCGCACAATCAAACCATGCTGTATGTTTACTTCCTTGGACGCAAATTATATTTCACAGTTTCTGGTGAGAACAAAGTGTTGTCACTTCCTCCTGGAAGTGGCGAATGAACGGAAATGGGGTCAGAAAAGGATTGATCCGGAAGTTCCACTGTTGGGGAGTGCGGAGACAAGATGGCCGTTTTGTCTGGCTTTGCGGATTCTGGAGCGGTCTCCGATTCTCCTTTGTTGGTTGTTGCTGTTTCAGGCACATTGGTTACAGCAGTGGGAAGGGATTCTGTATCTTCTGTATCGTATGGCACGGGCTGTGGGATCCGTTTGGTGTGCGCCGCATGGATCCAGTTCTTACGACCCGCTACCTGTACAGCAGTCTGGGTGACTAGCAGGACTTGGTAGGGACCCCTCCACCGAGGTGCAAGGCAAGAGGACCTCTCAAAAACCTTTGTGAGGATCCAGTCCCCCGGTCGTAGACTGTGACTGGGACCCTCGTAACGTTCAGGTAATGTCTCTCGCACCTGGTGATAAATTGAAAACAGATTTTTAGTCAACTGGTTACAGTAATCTGAAAGAAGCACATTTACCATATCCCGCAAAGAATTGCTTTTTGGCAAACCCCAAATATTAGCAGGTCTCCCCATTACCAACTCAAAGGGAGAGAGCCCAGTCTTAGTATGAGGGGTTGTTCTCATCGACAGTAACACGATCGGTAAGGCGTCCGGCCATTTTAGCTTGGTGCCAGCGCACGTCTTAGCGAGCTTGTTCTTTATAATGCCGTTATGCTTTTCCACTAATCCGGCACTTTGGGCATGTCTGGCCGAATGGAACCGTTTATCAATCTGTAATCCTTTGCAAATTTGTAGGATTACAGTAGCGATAAAGTGTGGCCCATTATCCGACCAGATGACTCTCGGCAGCCCGACCCTAGGAAAAAACTCTTTTGCCGTGGTTATGGCCGTTGCATCTCTAACCGGGAAGGCCTCAACCCACTTACTAAAGGCACAAATGACAACCAACACGTATTTAAGATTGTTACAACGTTCCATTTCAATAAAATCAAAGTGAATAACCTCAAACGGGACAGAAGGCGGAGCAAAACCTCCTCTAGGAGTCGAGGTACCTTTTCCTACATTGTGCTGCAAGCAGACCATGCACCCTTGGACAAAACGCTCCGCAGTTTTGAAAATCTTATCATTGGCCCATACACTGTGTAGCATTTTAGTCAATTTACGCGCACAAACATGTGTTGGACCATGAGCCATAATAACCATCATTGTAATGTAGGCGTCAGGGAGTAACCATTTTCCTTCAATATTGTCCACCCAACACCCATCATCATCCAGTCTCCCTGCACCCTCGATCCATCTCTTAGTTTCCTCTATGGTAGCATCTGCTTGAATGTCTTTTACAGCAATGATACTTTCACCCAAAGTGCAAATATTTACAGTTTCTCTTACAGCATACATTTCTGAACTGGAATCAGTGGCAGTTTGTTTAGCTATCTGATCAGTGAAAGCATTCCCTTTTCCTACATCATCTGTACCCTTTTGATGTGCTGAACATTTTATAATAGCTATCTGAACAGGGAATGCGAGTGCTGAAAGTAATCGCACTATTAAAGTGCCATGCTGAATTTTCGTTCCGTGCGAGGTCAAGAAACCTCGTTCTTTCCAAAGTCTACCGAAGTTGTGGACCACCCCAAAAGCATACTGACTATCAGTATATATATTTACTGTAAGCCCTTCAGAAAGTTCACAAGCTCGAGTTAACGCTATAATTTCTGCGGCCTGCGCGGAATTATGCATAATTCTTTTGGTTTCCACAATTTTGTTTAAAGTAGTGACGCAGTAAGCAGCTGTGGATGTACCGTTCGGAAGTTTAAAACAAGAGCCATCACAAAATAGCTCTCCTTGTGGGCTATTCAAAGGCGTGTCTTTCAGATCGATTCTGCCTTTAGTCTCTTGTTCTGTCACATAAAGGCAATCGTGTGACGTTTCGTCACCATCAACAGTGTCTTGCGGGCCAGGTAAAAGTTCAGCCGGATTTAATACACAACACCTCTGAATTTGAATGTGGGGGGCAAACAAGATTAGTTCATATCTTGTCAATTGTGCAGAAGTGAGGTGTTGCGTTTGAGTTCTATTCAATAAAATATCTACAGAGTGAGGTACCATTAGGGTTAACGCATGACCAAGGACCATTCCCTCACTCTGTTTTACAGACGCAGCAGCAGCAGCAACAGCTCTCAAACATCTCGGCAAAGCGCATGCAACAGGATCAAGGGCGGATGAGAAATAGCCGCATGGCCTATTCTTCCCTCCATGTTCCTGCTTTAACACAGCCAAAGCACATCCATCACGTTCATGCACATACAACACAAAGGCCTTTTCATAATTCGGAGTTCCTAAAACCGGCGCTGAACACAGCGCGGATTTGAGCAAATCAAATGCTGTCTGGTGTTCCAAAGTCCATGGCAATGGAAAAGAAATGCCTTTCTTTGGCAAAGCCAGCATTGGTTTAATTGTTAACGAAAAGTTAGGGATCCACAACCTACAGTAAGAAGCCATACCTATCAGGGCTCTAACTTCCTTCTGCGTATTTCGGACAGACATGCCAGAAATAGTCTTTATTTGTTTAGGTGTCAACCGTCTTCCCTCCTTTGACAGGAGGTAGCCTAAATAGGCGACCTCCTGACAACAATATTGGAATTTTTTAAGTGAAGCTTTTTGGCCATGTTTCGCTAGATGACAAAGCAACAACACGGTGCCTTCTATACAGGCGCTCTCAGAATCAGCTGCTCTTTCAATGCCCTACTATAAATACTTGGACTCTCAGTGTACCCTTGTGGTGCACGAGTGAATGTAAATGAGCTTCCACCTAGGGTAAATGCGAAGAAATACCTGCTATCCTTGTGTATGGGAATACTGAAAAACGTGTTTTTAAGATCAACACCACTAAAATGAGTGGCAGAAGCCGGAATCATGGTTAGTATCGTTGTAACATCAGGTACAATAGGAAATTGAGGAGCCGCAATTTTGTTAATAGCACGTAAATCAATTATAAAACGAAAGGGAATCGCATTATCACCTTTTTTGTATACTGGCAAAATGGGGCTGTTACATAGGCTACCCGTAATTTCCTCAATTACTCCACGATGCACAAAATCAGAAACTATACATTTCAAAGCCTGCTCGCCTTCAACTGAGATCTTATATTGCGGGATGCGAGGCAATTTTATTCCATGTTTCAAAATAATTTTAACAGATTCAATTTGAAGAATGCCCACATAATTATCATCAATTGCCCATAAGCATTCTGGAACATTACTGAATTCTGGCGGTAAAGGTCGAGTCAAAAACTGAGAGGCGAGTGATTGCTGAGGTGAAATTGTTAACCGAACTCCGTCCGGAGAACAATGTATTACTGCATGCAATGCCTTCAACACATTTAGCCCCAGCAAGTTCTCCCCACAGTTTGTGGTAAGTAGAAATGGACACTGTTCCGTGAAGGGACCCAGTGTTATCAGTACCGGCAAAGAGAATGGACAAACTACGGGTGTGCCTGAAAACCCTACGGAAACGTTGGACTGCCCTGACAAGGGAATATTTGGAACGCGTGAATGATCAATGGAACATTTCTGTGCTCCCGTATCTACTAAGAATAGATGTTTCCTATTTCCCACCGCCATCTCAATGTAGGGCCTTTCTGATGAACGGGAATAGGAGTAGGTTCCAAATCCTGTTTCAGGCAATCCTAGCGAAACAGAATATCATCAAAAGGAAGCTCTTCAGAGAGGTACGCGGCAGAAGGGTGATCAAAAATGTTTCTATTACCCACATTCGAAACTTGCTTATCTTGTGAAGGAGGTTGCTGTGATTCTGGTGCAAACTGACCTCTGCCAGGGCCCCCTGCACCTGGGCAACCTCTGGATCGTCTACCCATGTTCCTAAATGACCTTTGCTGCAAGGTCGGACATTGTGCGCGCCAGTGGCCTTCCTGCCGACAATAGGCACACTGGTTAATTGTTACCGGAGCCAAGGGCGCACTTCCCTGTGGAATGTACTGGCCTCTAAATTGATTACCCCCTCTAGGGCTTCTAACAATATGTTGTAATAAAACTTTTGTTTTCAGGTCACCCTTTTTTTTCTCAAGTTTTTCCTTTTCAGTATTTACACGATTTTCATAGTACTGAGCCATATGCAGTACTTCTGATTGAGACTTCGCCTGCCAAGCGCTTTCAGAAGACATAATCTGTAACTGGATGTCAGGCAGCAATCCACGTACAAATTTGTCCACAAACAGCCTTTTCCCTGACTCTGTGCCTAAGTCTTGTCCACTGAAATCAGAAAATACCTGCTCGAACCGATTGAAGAAATCAGTAGCACCCTCAGACTTTCCTTGGACACAGGCCATAAGCTTGTCCCAAATGATTCTTTTTTCAGGAAATATAGTTTCCAATTTTACAATAATTCTATCAGGCAAGGTTAATATCACTTGAGGTGGTCGTTCGCCAGCTGGTCTTTCTCTATCTAGCCTAACCATGTTATCCCATGTATCTCCCAACCCAGGTATGTCATCTATAGTCCTAATCTGTTTCCACAAATCGACTGCCAGGAATACGGGAAATAATAAATCAATATCACTTAAGGTGAATACCAACGACTGTAAGACCGCCTCTATTTCTTTATAGAACCCGGTCGGATTCTTTCTTACATCGGGAATAGATTGCTTCATGGTGTTCACTTCCTGTCTTGAAAAAGGTACGTGAACAAACTGTGATAGGTAATGTGCAGGGATGTCCACCGCGAGTATTCCTCACGCAGCATCGGCCGCAATCTCAACTTTCGGGACAAATGTCGGAGGGACCTCTCTTACAGGCAACTGAGAAGTAGGCAGCTCCGAACGCTTACTAAGCAACAGAGCTGGATCAAGCGCTAAGGCAGTTGAAGAAGTATAAACCGAAAAAGCTCTCTTATAAACACTCAACAATTCTGCGGGACAACAAATCTTTCTATTTACGCACTCGTTCTGCAGGTACTCTACCATCACCTGTATCACCTTCTTTTGCATTTCTAATGTGTACTGACTATATGTGTCATATACTTCATCTGGAGTTATCGACATATCCGAAATCCATCTCATCGCATCTTTCATACAAGTTTGCGCTTCCTCACCTTTTAATTCACAGCGAGGAGAAAACCGTTTCTCTAAGTACATAATACATAAACTACCACCATCTGCTTCCTCATTCTGTAACCCTTCCAACTCCTTCCTATACTCAAAAATCCTCTCAACATGCTCATATACCTTCTCCGTAGTATCTCTGGACAACGCTAAGGCGTTCAAATCCCGGAACCCCTGTGGGTAATTTACATCATTTAATCTATTCCATATTATACTCAAATGAGTCCCTAATCCTTCAATAAAAACATTTTTCTCAGGAATACCTTTTAAATTTTCGAGGGTGGAAAAAAACATCAGCTTGTTCACCCGTCTCCATAAAATGTTTAGCCCAAGCAATCAATTCATTCTTTTTGTCTGGGGACACAGTATTACAAGTCACAACCCTTGGTCTCGCTCCCTGGTCTATTGCAAGCGATGCAGAATCACTTGGAAGAGGAAGAGTAGGCACATTCTGAATATCAACAGGTGGAGGCAAGGGGGCAGGCAAAGGAGCGACAGCTTGAAGAACAACAGGAAGAACAGCAGGGAGGACCGGAGGAACTATAGGAGGGGGAACAACAACAGGAAGGGGCAAAGCGCCGGGAGGAGGGACGTACGGAGGTGGCGCGGAGGCATCGGGCCTTCGTTCATGCAAAAGTTTATTAATCAATTCATCTGACGTATTAAAATCTTTCAAAGGGTATATTTTCTGAATGCCTAATTGAAACGCCCTGTCCGTGTCCTAACTGACTCTAATTGTTTATTTTGGTCATATAACCGTGCCTTTTCGACACTTGTCATATGTCTACGCATATGTTTCTCTCTACTCTTTTGTTGCTGCAAAGCTTCTATTTTCCAACTGTGTAATGCATCAAATGCTGCAGGTCTAGCCTTTTTCTTTACTAATACAGACTCTAGATATTCTATACGAGGGATTTCAAAACTACCATTGGTTGGCCACCGAAGATCAGAATTATGTCTGGTCTGTCTGTGCCAAATGTGATTAAATGCTATACTACCAAAGCCTTTCTTACAGTACATAGTACATGCGGTGACCCCTCCTGTGGTGGGGGATGGCTATCTTCCAAAGATTGTCTGTCGCTGCGGAACAATGCCCTAAAGCAGGCAGACAATTTCCCAGGCATATCAAAGTTCTGGTGTTACCTGGTTAAGTAATTGTGCTCGCGAGTACAATGCGCCAAATTCAAATTGTCAGGGTTAAATTAAGAATCGGGACACGATTCACCTGACCAAAGGACTGGGGGGCCCGATCGGGTTACTAAGGACAATGCTAAGGACCCACGTGTCTGGTGATTTTCGGCAAATTTACCCACCTCGATATATGGACCCTCGCCAAGACGTCATCTCGGGCTACAGCTCACCGTTCAGGGATCGGATCATGCAGTTTTGTCGAGGAATTCGCTTCTCGTCTAAAGTAGCCGTTTCTGTTGGCACCGTCCGATCCCGGTCCGATAGCCCAGCCAACCTTCAACGAGACGAAGTCGATCTTGAGGGTCCCTATTCGGGCGCCATCTGTGGAATCAGAAAAATACAATATTAAGGCTTTTACACCATGCAGAGGAAAATACACCGACACAGGCTTGTAAAGATTCCCAGAATCTTTATTACAAAAACTGAACAGTATCGAACAAAGTACACAAATAGCTATTTGGCTGTCAATACATCACAGAGACCACCAGCAGGTTTCAATGTGAGCAGTGAGCAGAATTTGCTAGCTGGACATCAGCGTATTTATACAGTTTGTTATAATGATGTCCAGACTCTTACAAGTTAATTATACACTGGGCTAGGGTCGCGCCAAGTTCGTTTCCTAATTTACATATCTCGTGCATGCGTTATACTTTTAAATACATTTACTAACAAACATTATTATTCTCTAATTTAACGTTACACTCTTTACATATTGCTTTAATATAGATCAAACAAATGTTTTGCATGTCGTATTTGGATAGCATTATTGTTCTTGTATACTTGTAGGTTAACATTGCTGATTCAAGTAATACCCTGATCCTGAGGTCAACGAAGGACAAGGTCTACATGACCCTAACATGTAGCCTGAAGGCAGGTTGGACATTAACCCTCCTACAGAGGTTGAGGAGGTTAAGGCAAGAACAAGAGCACACGAGACAGCCATTTTAGACTACAGGGTGACTTTGAACAATAAACTAAAATGGCAGCTCTAACCTAAAATGGAGGCTTGATTCACTTGAGGTCACAACCTTGTAATACGGATTTTCCTCGCAAAGCGACTGGGCATAGGCATCATATACAATGAGGACGAAACAATATTATATCAGTTCTAACGTTCCCACCAACCCCATGATCCATTCACTCGTCGACAGTCTTGATGCGTTCAACCTCTCCCTTCATATGAACAGTCCAACCCACTTGAAAGGGCACACCCTAGATGCTATCTTCAGCTCCCATGACATGATACATCTACCCCCCCACCACTCATCTGGTCCAACCACTTTGTCGTCCCTTTCTCCATCCTCTCCCCTGCCCCTACCCCCACGCCCCCTGCTCCACCCCTTCACTGCAAATGCTGGAACAAACTGAAGATCGTTCCTGACCTAGCCGAAGCCCTTCTTCTGAGATCACCTAACCCCCACCCCTGACAGATCCAAAACCATCGACTCCTTTGACTCATGGTACAATGATTCACTAATTCCTCTCACCCTCTCGCACTCCTCTTCCTCTCGCATCAGACCATTTCCCAAATGGTTTACTCCCGAACTAAAGAATGCCAAAAAACAAAATAATTCTCTGGAATGCAAATGGAGAACAGAAAAAACTAGTCTCAGCAGATCCACTTTCGCCTTGCACCATCGCAACTACAAGGCGGAAATCCGAAACGCCAAAAAAGCCTACTACAACAATCGGATTCTCAACTGTGGAAACCACAGCAAAGAACTCCACAGAATCATGTCTGAATTCTTCAAACCCATTTGCACCTCTTCCCAGTCTGCCCCATCGCAATCATTCTGCGACTCTCTCTCCCTCCACTTCTACACCCCCGCTCCTGACAGGACGACTTCCCTTAACAACAAACTGTCCCTCCTTTACCCCCCCCACATACCGACCACTCAAACAACCCCCCAACTGCCCCATCAACCACATTACCCACCTTTGACTCCTTCAAACAGATCTCCAGAGAAGAATTTCTTGACCTTCTGTCTGCTAGCAAACCATCTGATTCCCCCCTAGTCCCTTTCCCGCCTCAGTCCTCAAAGCAATATTCTCGTCCACCTGCGCAGGAGAACATGCAAGAACCATTCTAAATGATTCCCTCAGCTCTGGAATCTTTCCAGATGCATTCAAAATTGCACAAGTCAAGCCTCTTCTTAAAAAAAATCCCTTGACCCCCCCTTGACCC
This sequence comes from Ambystoma mexicanum, assembly GCF_040938575.1. NCBI lineage: Eukaryota > Metazoa > Chordata > Amphibia > Caudata > Ambystomatidae > Ambystoma > Ambystoma mexicanum. The sequence goes on along the minus strand of NC_090938.1, from coordinate 104,173,310 downwards.
CAAAAACTACAGACTTATCTCAAACACCAGATTACTTGCAAAACACATCAAACGAACAGCATACTCCCAACTAAACCCCTTTGTCGAATCCAACAACCTCCTCGACCCCGACCAATCTGGCTTCAGACCGCAACATGGAACCAAAACCACTCTGTCCTCAATCTAGGACGATCTCAGCATCACTGCAGACACTGCAGGATGCACTGCATTCATTCTCCTCGACCTGTCTGCAGCATTCGACACGATTAACCACTCAATCCTCCTTGACCGTCTCCACTCCCTTGGAATCCATGGAACTGCTCTTAAATGGATCGTATCCTTCCTCAACAACAGGAAACAAATAACCTTCCTCTCCCCTTTTGTCTCAGCTGCTCGCTCAGTTAATACTGGAGTATTGCAAGGCGCATTTCTATCTGCTCTCCTATTCAACTTCTCTAGGTCCACCCTTCCTGGAATCATAGGCCTGCACAATATCTTAATATCTTGTGCTACAACTACCCCGATGATACCCAAATCATCCTTAAAATCCACAACTCTGAGCCCAACTCCCAGCCCGACCTTGCAGCCTGCCTCCTAGATATCCACTGCTGGATGACTATAAACCACCTCCTCCTAAACCCCACTAAAACCAACATCCCGGTGTGCGGCAACACTGAGCTCCTACCTCGTCCACTTCCCTGGACCCCTTCTATTGGCCATCCCCCCACCTCCACTGACACAATAAAAGACCTTGGGTGCACTATGGACTCTGACCTAACCTTCTCCCGACAGGTCAACAACATATCTAAATGTTGTCACTACCATCTCAAAATTCTCAGGCACATTTTTCCCTTCCTCTCCTTCCCAAACAGACTTGCAGCTGTTATCTCTATTCTAATGACGGGACTGGACTAGGCCAACTCCCTTACCTAGGAGTCCCGGCATACCACCTTAATAAACTCAAAAGAGTGCAAAACTCTGCTGAACTGCTCCTCGCCCTGGGTCCAAGAGACCACAACTCTCCAGCTCTCAGAACCCTCCATTGGCTTCCAATCAGACGAAGGGTCACTTTCTAGACCCTGTGCATCACTCATTGTGCAGTGCACAAGCTCGCCCACTATACCTGCAAGATCAGTTAAAACCTTACCTCCCACCTGCACCCTAAGATCATGCTCTGCCCTCCTTTTAGTGATCCCAACCACTAACTCAGTCAGGATTGGAGGATCGTCTTTCTCAGCATTGGCCCGACTCTGTGGAACTCGCTTGCACCACACATCCGACACACCCAAGACTATATGACATTGCGCAAATTACTAAAAACATGGCTCTTTCCATAACACCAAAAACAACTTTAAAGATGCATCTGAACTTCCAACATCCCGATGACAAATTACACAATGGGACTCCCAACCGTGTCTTCAATCAATAGGCCCACTGATTGGACTATAGACAACCATATATGAACACTGAACACTGAAAAATGATCTTTAGCTCCTACCCACAGGATGGAATGGATGGATAGAGTGATGGATGGAGTGGATGGATGGAGTGGATGGATGGAATGGATGGAGTGGATGGAATCGATGGATGGAGTGGATGGAAGGGATGGATGGATGGAAAGGATGGATGGAATAGATGGATAGAATGGATGGATGGAAAGGATGGACACATGTGGAATGATTGGATGGAATGTATGTATTTAGAATGGATGAAATAGACAGAATTGATTAAATGGATAGACCGGATGTTAGAATGGATGGATAAAATGGATGGAATGGATGGATTGATGAAATGGACAGATGGATGGAAGGGATGGAATGGACGGATGAAATGGATGGATGGAATGGATGGAAAGGATGGACGCATGTGGAACGAATGCATGAAATGGATGGCATGGATGCATGTGGAATAGATGGTATATATATGCAATGGATGGATGGAATGGATGGGATATATGTATATAGAATTGATGGATGGAGTGGATGGAATGGATGGATGGATGGATGAAGGGATGGAATGGATGGATGGAATTGATGGAATGGATAGATTGAATGGATGGAATGGATAGATGGAATAGATAGAGGGAATAGATAGAGGAAATAGATAGAATGGATAGATGGAATGGATGAAATGGGTGGAATGGATGAAATGGATAGGATGAAATGGATAGAATGGATGAATTGTAATGGATGGATGAAATGGAATGGATGGATGAAATTGAATAGTTGGATGAAATGGATGGAATGGATGAAATGGATAGAATGGTTGAAATGGACGGAATGGATGAAATGTATGGAATTGACGGAATGGATGAGACAGAATGGATGGATGAAATGGAAGGCTGGGATGGATGGAATGGATGGACACATGTGGAATTAATGGATGGAATGGATGGCATGGATGCGTGTGGAATAATTGGAATGTATGTACATGGATCTGATGGATGGAATGTACATATATGGAATTGATGGATGGAATGGACATTGGATGGAAGCAATGCATGAATGGGATGAATGAATGAAGAAACTGAAGAAATTGATAGATGCACTGATGGAAGGGATAGATGGAATGAATGGATGAAGAAATAGAAGAAATGGAACGATGCGTCGATGGAATAGACGTATGGATGTAATTAATGGATGAAGAAATGGAAGAAATGGATAGATGCATTGAATGGATAGATGGATTGAATGGATGGAATTACCCTACCCTCTAGTTCCTGTGTGTGCCCACAGTGCACGCGCCTCTGTGTACCCTGCTTTCTTGTTGCCATGCAGTTGTTGTATATCCCTATGTTCCTTCCTAGAGCTGTAAGCCAGCCCCTTGTCACTGTGTGTCCCTGAGGCGCTATGCCCCCTGCCGTCCTGTTCCCGTGATGTCACTATGTACCCCAATGTATTACCCAAACCTCTCATCACTATGTGTGCCCACCATGCCCGTGTGTCACTGTGTACTCTGCTTTATTGTTCCCATGCTGTTACTATAGATCCGTATGCCCCCTCTTGTCACCATAAACCCAGCCCAATGTCACTGTGTGTCCGTATGTCAATGTGTTCCCTGCCATCCTGTTCATGTGCCTGGTCTCGGGCACTTTAAAGAAGAACCATCATATCATATCACATCACTACGCCTACTCTCTTCTATACACCATCACACAACTAGAACACATCTATACCCCTGATAAATTCAGCCTAGCTGTTCACATACAAACACTAACCCATGGACACCTCACCACCCTAATAAAACGCAGCTATCCCATGACATTCCGGCCTAGCTGCTCACATAAGCATCACTCAGGCCTAACACAGCCAAACCCAGTCTGAATGTCCACCCTCCTGACTGCACACATTCATCTAATATCTTCAACATCACACCTAACGCTAGGATGCAGCTACCATCCAGCTATTACATCAGCTGCACACATAACTGGTGCACCCATGCACCATATGACACCATCTGTCTCTACTGACCTGAACTGCAGTTCCTGAGGGCGTTCAACCTTCCAGCGCTTTGAGATCATACCAATGATACATAGAGCGCTATATAAATGCCAAGTAAGATAACATAACATTACCATGGTAAGAGAAAAGCACCTTAAAATTAATATGTATTCCACTGTACCTATGCACTATTCCTCTATTGTCAATGTGTCCTCAGACCGCCTCCTAATATCGCTGTGTCACATTTAAATTCCTGCGGTGATCTTGCTCTTTACCCATGACAATCCTGTGAGAGTCCTACGATAAGATGCTATCTAACTGAACAAGGTTTCACCCTATCTTTCTGATACCAAACCTCCCCTTTCCCTCCTGCAAATATTATTTTGATGGGCTTTCTTCTATCTGTTCCCGTGGGATTATTGTGGGAATAGCTTGCCTACAGCAAAAGTAAAAAATGGCAGATTTCATTTCTGAAAAGCCTCAGTGCTGCAATGCACCATGGGAGATATCTAAATGTTTGTTTGGATCAGGGCATGCACTGTCACATTTTTTAAAACCTACTGGGTGGATTTACCCCAAACCACTAAGAGGCTCATCCACTTTGTGACCAATGTATTTCTTAATTGGCACAAATCCATTCAGCGGCTTTCGGTTTGCACATGTGTAGAGGGTGACCTTTTTTTATCAATAGAAACCACCTGCAAATGTGCCCTACATTATCCAGTTCGGGTGGCCCGTGGTCGGCAATTCTGGGGGAAAGTTTAGCCCTATCTGTCTCACAGCAACAAATCAAAAGATAATGGTGAGAGTTTGCAAAAGTCTATAGGTCAGAGGTTTTACCTTACCTATGGGCTGGCGACCTTCGCCAGTCAGCCCAGTGGCCACTTTAACCCACCTTGAGGGACAGTGGACAAATTTATTTAGGAGAATGAATGTGTACAAATACATTTAGTGGCAACCCATCCCCCATGTCAACGCTCCCCAAAACACAAATCTGAGTTTTAGGGAAAGTTTCATGATGATTCATTAAATAGTGGCAAATGGAAAACTCTCTAAATAAAATAGCTAATGACTACTTCTGGTGGTCTGTTCGGGAAATGGGGCATTGCCAAAAGGCAACGTGGCAATCATTCAGTGCCGCTACTTTACAGCAGTTGCGGGTGATTTTCTATGGCTTGCCAAACCACCAAGCTATAGGTTTTCATTTTGCTTGCACTAGGAAATGGTTCCTATGTACTAATGGCGATTGCCTGTTGCTTCATGTCACTGAGTTCAGCCGTGGGTGATTGATGGCAGCCATTTTGTGTAAATCCTGTGGCTGAGACGAAGTGGAGGGTTTTAGGCATATCCTCTGACAAACTGGCCTGCCGCCTGCCGTCTGCTCCAAAGGCAATTCAGACTTTCTGGCCTGTCCAAGAACAGAACACACATTCAAGCCTGCGTCTCTGCGGCCTCTAACAACACAGTCGAACTCTTTAAAATCTGCAAGGAACTGCCCAATCCTGTTGCAGTCTCTACCCCTCCTGCTCACTCCCAACCCTTTGTGTGGCTCTGGCCTCTCACTTCTCTGCTAAAACTCAGGACATCCTGTCCTCTATCTCTTTGTGAGGAATTTGACCACCGGCCCAGGGAGAGTGCGCCCGCCTGGTCTTTTTGATTTTTGTTTATTTAAAAGAATGAATGATGGGAGATCAGCCTCTGGAAAATATGTGGGGCCCTTCCTGCACATATTTTCTGTGCTCACTGCACAGCAGAAAAGAAATCATGTACTCTGGGAGGACACTGCTTACCAGCACCGCCCTCATCTGTCATGTGTAGCTGATACATGACAGCTGTGGGTACATCAAAAGTCTCTGGCCGTGGGCAGCCTAATTAGCATTTCAAGGGCCAATGGATTTGCATCTCCATTGTTACACCTTGCTGGCGGTGGCGAATACTGAAGAATGTTAAGTAGCAGGCCTCAGGGATGGCCTGGGTGCAGGAAGTGACAATGGAGACCAGAGACCAACACCCCTTTGTAATGTAATGTTTCAACTTGGTACTAACACCCCTCCTTGTTATGAAAGGGCAGTGAATGTTCTGTCTGGAACCACTCCTTTCAGAGCAGAGAAGTATGTGAATTGTAGGAGACAAAAGTCTGCCTGCAACCCCCTACTTCAAGGGAGGCCCATGTTGTGACCAAGCACTGCATAGGGCTCAGTTAATTAGGGAGACACTTTGATGTACAGGAGATAGGAAGATGGGTGGGACTTAGAAGTATATGTTGTCATCCTTCCCCTCTCTGTTGCCAATCGCTCTGATTCTGCCCTGAAGCATCACTGAAGATTGTTGGTGGGGACCCAGGATTGGTCCATTAAGGTGAGCTTAGCCTGCAACAATCGCCGGGTCCCATTTGGCTTTAAAAGAAGGCTGATCCCCTCACTGATCAGATCATCTGAAGATTTCACAAGGAGTAAGAAGAAGGACTCATTTGGACCTGAGCGGAAGGTACAGTTTACCTTACATCTTCCGCTAGTGAAGGAAGGCCAGGCGTTCCAAGAGGGAAGCAGGACCCCGCCACTAAACATCTCCAAGGGAACAGAGGAGATACCGGACTCAGAGGATCCATCCAGCAGCTCCAGAACTGGTACCCAGCCAGCACACAGCGTGCCCCGCTAGGTTCTGACAGCATGCTTTCTACGTGTGAAGGGCCGGAGAGTCTCTGGACAAAGGACAAGGCCATTGCCTGCTAACACCATTCTGAGCTTTGGCCCATCTGCATTGAAAGGACACAAGCCCTGCGAAGAAGCTGGGAGGAGTACCACTTAAGCATCATCCAGTCGAGTCCTCGAACCGCATCCGGCTGCACCGTTGATTGTTTTCACGCTGCAGTCACCAGAGCCATCTGAGATGCCTCGCCCAGCATTCCAGATCCTCCAACCAGCACAGAGACAATGATTCTTGGCCCTTGGCGCGGGCCTGACAGCCTGCAGATGTCCGTCCAGCCTCGCTTGCTGAACTGCCTGCCACCTGGTACCTGCAGCTGTCTCCTGCCACTAACTCTGTCTCATGGGCTGCAAAGTGCCCTGGAACCGCCTTGATGCTGTCAAGCACCAAGAACTTCTTCAGCACCAGGTACATTTTGTTTCTGCACCCTTGGTCCTTCTCTGAAGGCCCCTAGAGACAGTTAGGACCCTTTGCCCCTTTGGTGCTGAAACCAAATAATCCTGATCTATAACACTGATTACTTTACCAACTACCCTTCTGTCAGTATCCAGAGTGCATACCTTTCTTTCGTGAAACTGTCTGCCCTCTGTGTTCCTTTACAGTGTGGGTTGTAATTCTAGTGTGCTAGAACTGTCTGTTGTGGTAATAATAAAGTAGATATTTGTATACAACCTTGACTGGACAGTCCCTTTTATCATTGTGTAATAACTGTATTTTCGCTGGGTTGCAACTAACCAACGATCCACGTCCTTGTGGAGATAAGCCTGCCGTTCCATCCACGTTACCAAAATTGGACAAGGAGGTTTATAATTGACTTGTGTTTCAATCTGTTCGGATCCCATATGGTGCACTAGAGGTGTGGGGTTGATTGATAGTTTATAAACTGATATTTGTCCCTGGGCTACTGATGCCCTGGAGGTTGATTTGTCACACTCCTCTTCCTCTCCCTCTTCCTCTCTCTCCCTCCCCCCTTTGGCCATCCCTCCCTCTCCTCCTCCTTTCTCCTCTTTCTCTCTGACAGCACCCAATGAGTTTTCTAGACAAGTCAGATCTATGAAAGTGTCGTCCAAACAGGTGCTCACCTGCTACTCCAGAACAATCAAGGACCATATTGACACCCTTGCTCCAGCCTTGGCCGATTTCTGTAATCACACTCTCGCCACTGGAACTTTCCCCTCTCCCCTTAAGCACTCAATTGTGCACCCCCTCCTCAAGAAGCCATCTGCCAATCCTAACTGCCTAGCAAACTATCGCCCAATCTCCATCACCCCTTTTCAGGGCAAACTCTTGGAAAATCTGGCCATCTCCCAGCTAACTCTCCACACTGAATCTGTTGGTTGTCTCTATGACCATCAGTCTGGCTTCAGAGCTGCCAGAGGCATGGAAACTGCTCTCCTGAACACATGTGAAGATCTGCTTTCTAACCTTGATTCCAGCATTCCTTCTGTCTTCATCCTCCTTGATCTTGCCTCTTCTTTCGAATAGGTCAACCACGCCATCCTGATAATTCGAATCTGTGAGAACCTGGACATCAAGGATCAGGCCCTATTGTGGCTGACCTCCTTCCTCTTGGACTGCCCCTCCCAGGTCCAACTTGGTCCCTTTCTTTCTGCTACCCCTCTCTCGACCTGTGGCGTTCGCCAGGGCTCTATCCTCTCACCCTGGTTTTTCAACCTCTTGGCCCTTTTGGCACACCTGCTCTCTATCCTCTCCTCTAACTTTTAGTGTTATGCAGATGACACTCAGCTTTCCTTCATGCTCCCCTCAGCCTCTTCAACTCTCTTGCTGCTTCCTGATTGTCTACCCATTATTCAGGATTGGTGCGCCTCCAACAATCTCTGCTTTAATGCCAGTAGGACAGAGATCCTTCTCATTGGGACCCCTGCCCCTGCTTTCCCTGTCTCAATCTGGCCACTGACCTTGGGCCCTCTTTGATTGCCTTCCTGCGAGGCAAAAAACCTTGGTGTCATCCGACTCCACTCTCTCTTTCTCTCCTCACATCTCGGACGTCACCAAGAAATCCCACTACCAGCTGCTCCTCCTCAAAGGGACTCTTCCCTTTCTGACTTTCCCCCAGAAGCTCACTGTCTCAGAGCTCTGGTTCTCTCTAGGCTGGACTACTGCAACAGCCTCTTTCTCAATCTGCCTTCCTCTACTCTCTGCCCTCTGCAACTAATCCAGAACAGAACTGCAAGACTTATCCTTGGCCTGAAGCCCAGGCACCGTATCTCTCCACTGGCTCCCGGTGACTGCAAGGATCAAGTTCAATACCCTTTGCATTGCCTTCTGGAGCCCTGTGCTCAGCTACCTTCAACTCTCTAAGGGTTAGGCGCTTTGCCAGGTAGAGAGTGGGGAGTAGATCTCGAGCCTCTGCAGGTGCATCTCTCTGGAATGGCCTCTCTGCCCCTCTCAACCTTGAGCTGGAGCACCTGATGTATTGCAAGCAGTTCAAAACATTCCTCTTCTCTTCTGCTTTCTCTCTCTCCCTCCCCTGCTGACCTACCTGCCTACCTACCTGTCTGCCATACTGACTGGTTGCTTGGCTACCCTCAGAGTCTCACTGAGTCCAGGCTCTTTCTTGATCAGTCACCCTTGCACTGCCCCTGGGCCTACCATGCACTTAGGGGCTGTAACTGTAACCGCTACAGTCCCTTGCCTCCTTGTACTTACCCAGAGCCGCGTTGCCCTGCTGCACTTACTCAGAGCATTGCTGCCCTGTTTTCCCTTCCCCTCTCCCTTGCGCCCCCTCCCTTTCTCACTTGCATGATTTGAATAACACAAGGCCTAGTAAGATTGCTTGTCCTGTCCTCCCTCTGTCTTCCCTCCCTTGTCGTGTTGCTTAGAAACACTTGTGTACAGGCATGTTATAAATGACTTATATCATGTCATATCCGGAAGGGGTCATGGAAAAAGAAGAAATGATGGTTATTTCATTAATCTAGACACCTTCAGTACTTAAAAAAATAGGACTATACCACCTTTTATAAATGATGACATTTTGTTCAAGATGCCATCATAAACCAATTGGCTTGATCTCTTGCATAAAAGCACCTCCTACTGCCGGTCAAGGTGGGTGCGCTGTTGGAGGTGTGCATCCGCTGAGTGTTTCATATACTGATTCGCTTTTGGAAAATCTTATTTATTTATTTATTTATTCATATTTTTATAGTGCACAACAGCCCAGGGGCATCGTGGCGCTGTTACATATATGCATTACTGGTTACAAAGGAAGGGTTTAGTAGTAACATAGATATTTGCATTTACGGTTCAACTTGGAGATACATAGGTCAGGCAGGTAGTATGTATTTGCATTTAGGTTCGACGATGGGTACAAAGAGCATAGCAAAAATAACAGAAAGCATATAAATTGCAGATGCATTGCAGAGCGGAGGGCGCTCAGGCGTTGAGGGATTTGCAAAAGGCGAGTAGTGAGAGTTCCGCCCTTAGTGCGTTGGGGAGGGCATTCCACAGTTTCGGCGCAATGTGTGGGAAGTGTAAAGTGTAGGCGAACCGCCCATGAAAAAGATTTTAAGAAAATGAACTATTCCCTTTCACACTCGAGTTTGGGCTGACACCGTCAAAAAACTTCTTAATTTCTGTATTGGTCAAATTTGTTAAAAGTGAGCTGCAGGGCTGAGAACAAAAGCCATAACTTTATTAAATGTTTTCTCTAGCTGCTAGAAAACATTTCAGAAATAGGTAAAGCAATTTCAGTTCAATCTTGTGAACATTACCCAGCAAATACAAGTCGTCGAGCTGCAGCCTGAGTACATGAAAAGTAATAGGCGTCCTGACAAAATTCTCACGCATTGCAGAGCCATTCTGCTGTCATCAAGACTCGCCTTTGGGGGGCCCAGGGTGGGGCCATGTGTACGGAATGAGGGGTTGTGATTAGGTTTATGGATAAAAGCTCGGATTTGCCAATGATTCGAAAAATATTCAAAGCCATGTGCAGCCTGTGTATTGCATGGCACAGCATTTTCAGATATAGATACAGATAAGAGCGGCTATAGAGCCCTCCAAGATAAGTGAAAGAGTCACTATTAACCCTTTAGTGCCCGATTTGTGCAATTCTTTGCACGGTTCAAAGTGATTTTGCACTGCCAACACAAACCCTGATTCATGGAACTGTGCAAAGGGCCTCATCACGAGTTGGGCGGTAATCTGGCGGATTTCCCGTCGAGCGGTATTAGCGCTAACGCCAAGCCCCCCGGCGAATAGTCCGCCAGATCACGAGTTGCCAAACACCCACACATGGACATGGCGTTAACGCAAATAGCGCTCGATGTAGAAATGGCCCAAGAACCCATAAATCCAGCGCACCGTGCGCTACCGCCAAGTCAATAGTGTGTGCTAATAGTGCGCGCAATTAGCGCATGGGAAACGTGTCAATGCCGGAACGGGAAATAAAGCGGCAGCCATTTTGGAAACCACAGTCCAGTCAATAACACAGCCCCTGGAAGCCATCCACCCCCGGGAATAGTGAAAAATATCACAGTAACGCACCAGGGGCAAGCCAGCCCTTGTGAGGTTCAGGAAACCTGAATTCAGTGTCCAGGAGCTGGCCGTACTTGTGGAGGAGGCAGTGACCTACCATGAAGAATCACATGGTCCACAGCAGCACAAGACAAGCGGGCAGCGTCGTGCACAGATCTGGCGGGACATCAGCCAGAGGGTGTCTGCAGAGGGGCGCGTGCCCCGGGATGGGGAGGACTGTCGCAAGCGCCGCAATGACTTGCCTGTCAGAGTATGTGGCATACTCTCCCAGCACAGGAGTGCAAGCATGGGCACTGGACGAGGGCCACCACCACCACCCGATCTCATGCCCTGGGAGGAGAAGATGACAGCGCTAATCGACATGGGCACCATAGAGGGAGTTGGCAGAGCAGAGGCTGGCACTGGTATCCAGCCGGCTGCAGGTGAGCCCCCTCCCCAAATGCATGAATCTGAAAGGACCACACAGGCAGACCCTGAGTGAATGAATGTGCATGAAATGTGTGTGAGGCACTGCAGACACCCATAAATGAGCCTTTGTACCACCGTACCGTAGCACCCCCTAGACTCCCCTGTACGTGCACTGCATTAATACAAGGGCCAGGGGACAGACATCCATTGCCATGGCACAGCTATGTAGAGTGTGAGTGTGCATGAATAAACCCCCAGAACCATGTGCACGGTGTATCCCCATCAAGCATGTTATGATTACACACAAACTTATCCGTGCAGTGTACCTCCAAACTGACACATTCCACCAATCACAACATGGGGATTAAACACAATGCAAGTGCAATGCATATTTGCTACTACCTACAATCCTACAATCCCACTTCATGCATGATACTAATGTAGGCCACCCTGAACTCAATCCACACCCTATGTACCCAACAGGCACACAGCGATCACCACAGGACGACGATGACAGTGAGGAGACCACTGCATCACAGCGCCCGAGGCAGCGCTCCTTGACCAGCACCACCACCCCGCAAAGGGGCCCCCTGGAAGCAAACCGACGCCAGACCCATCCCACATCAACACACCGCAGCCCAACCAGATGTCTGAAGCACCCACATGGCCGCAGGGGGTCAGCGCCTACCTCACACCAACCCATCATGCAGGCACTCGATGCAGAGGGAGTCACCTGTGGGTCAGAGCCCGATGAGGGACAGACACATCCAACTGCACCTCAGCCAGAACTGTTGCATACACCCAGATGCAGCGACACCGAAGGAATGGCCACTTCTCAGGGGAGCCCAGAGCCAGTCACACAAGTAGCACACACCCCACGTGTGCATGTGCGCTGTGTCCGCACACCAGAGCCTGACATTGAAACACCATCATATGGCACCCCAGATGACAGGCACTCGGACCGCAGCAGCCCCATCCAAGCTGCCAACATGTCCCCATGCAGCCCACCCCACCAGGCAGCGCACAGCTGCCAGCCAAGTACCCGCCGCACCCGGGGTACCTTTCGTCACGGGAGCTGCTGTGATGGGACGTCTGGACATAATTGAGGCCAAACAGGCAAAAATGGAGTCCATGGCCAAAGTGCACAGCCTGCACATCAAGGCCATCAGCGGATCCATACAGCATGGCTGCAAGTACATTACCTGAGACAAGGCGCGCACCCGGAAAGTGGTGGAGAAATGCACCGCGGCCCTGACAGCTTTTGGCCAAAGGGTAAGGGAGTTGTGCGAGGCAGTATCTGCACTTGCAGAGCAGACTAGGGAATCCAACAACCTTCTCCGCCAGCAGCTGCAGGTCACTGGGTCAGTCCCATCAACCTCCACTACACCCACGGAGGGATCCCTGGAGCCTTCACCTAGACGCCGTTCATTCGCCACCTGAGATCCCGCACACCAGAGGAGCCAGGACATGGAAAGCGCCCATGACCATCATAGATGGACATGGCATTGTTGTGTGTGCCCTGAGAACATGCACCTACCTGCACTGTTGTGGGGAGTTAACAGGGGGAGGGGGGATTGTGTGCTGGGTGTTGTTTGGGGGGAGGGGGGATTGTGTGCTGGGTGTTCACTGGGGGAGGGGGATTGTGTGCTGGGTGTTCACTGGGGGAGGGGGGATGTGTGCTGGGTGTTCACTGAGGGGAGGGGGGATTGTGTGCTGGGTGTTCACTGGGGGGAGGGGGGATTGTGTGCTGGGTGTTCACTGGGGGGAGGGGGGATTGTGTCCTGGGTGTTCACTGGGGGGTGGGGGATTGTGTGCTGGGTGTTCACTGGGGGAGGAGGGATTGTGTGCTGGGTGTTCACGGGGGAGGGGAGATTGTGCGCTGGGTGTTCACTGGGGGAGGGTGGATTTTGTGCTGGGTGTTCACTGGGGGGGAGGGGGTTTTGTCAAACATTAAATAAATAACATTCAAAAATCATACAAAGCATGGACAGTCATGATTGTAATAAAGTGATCTTTAATGTTCAAGTGATATGTGGAAAATGTAGCCATCACCCGTATCAAAAAGAATTCTCAATCAAGCCCTGTCTGGCCAACCTCCCCTCCCCTCCCTCATCCAATTCCTGTGTGCATGTGCAACACCTTCTGGCGCATCATCATCTTCACTCCCATCCTCAGGTGTGCGCACATTAACATCAGGGGGCAGTGGCACATTCCTGAAACAGCAAATGTTGTGCAGCATGGCACATGTAAGTACGATTTGGCCAACTTTTTCAGGTGCATAAATCAATGCCCCTCCAGTACGTTCTAGGCACCGGAAGCATGCCTTCAGCAGTCCAAATGCCCTCTCCACGCAGATGCGTGGACGTCCATGGACAATGTTGTATGCCCACTCAGCTGCAGTGTGTGGATGACGCACAGGGGTCATGAGCCATGTGTACTGGGGATATCCAGAATCCCCTGCAGGGGAGAGAATGCAGGTATGCGGACAAGGTTGGTTCAGTGGGTGCACAAGGCTCAGTCATCAGTGACATTGGCAGCCGGATCACATTTGTGTTGAAGGGGTCATGCTACCTCATTGCAATGCTGGCATCCACCCTTTGCCTTCCGGGACATGCATGGTGTGAGGTTGCCATGCAGCTGTGTATCTATGTATATGTGAGTTGTTATGTGCATCACACTCATGTATTACATGTGCGCTAGTTATCATATGGTCACTTGCATCGTGGTGTGTGCTGTGCTAGGGGCAGCATTGATTCAATGGAGTACTTACTACTTGCAACACCCCTGTTACTAAATGTAACAGTACTCTGTCCCTTGTCACTGGAGGAGGGGACCCTTAAATCTGCTTGTGCATGCGACATGTTGTTAGCCCCTGTGTCATTGGCAATACCTTTGGCTGCTGTTGCATTTGCTGATTGGCACAATTATGTACAGTTCTCCAGGCATGTAATTGGCCAATCAGGGGTCAGTGTTTCGGGGATGTACATTGTCGTGAATCAAACTAGTTGTGTGTAGTGCTTTTGTGTGGCATGACTGTCGGGTGGCCAGGGTCGAATGTCTCTGCTGTGTCAGGGTGAGAAGCAGAACAGTGATAGACTGGAGGCTTTGTGGTAGTTGGCCTTCCATATGTGACTGTGCTGCCACATGTCTTTGCCATTCAGACTGGGTGTGTTCTGCCGTGTTGAACATGCCCAGGCGTTCTCGTGCGAGGTACATGCATGAGAATGTTGCAGTGCTGGTGCTGCCTATTGGCGTGCAGGGATTTCACTCTGTATGTCCAGCCCCATCAGATGTCATTTAACATGCATTTCGGACTACATTTCTACTCACCCAGCATCCATGTGTTTTGGCCTCAGTGCCTTTCCATGTACGCTGGCTGGGTACTGTTGCGCAGGACCATGGAGTTGTGGGTGGATCCTGGGTAGCGGGCACAGCAGTGGCTGAAGGTGAGGTCAGGGCTACATGTCATCTGCACATTCATGGAATGGTAATGTTTACGTTTTCGGTAGGCTGCCTCATGTGCCTGGAGTGGTACTAGTGCTACATGTGTGCAGTCCAGGGCTGCTATGACATTCGGGACTTGGGCAATGGCATGGAATTGACCCTTCAGCTGGTTCATCTGTGCCTGTGTGGCTGGCAATGCAATGTGCTCATTCACATGGAGCAGCAGTGCATCCAGCACCTGTCCCAGCATGGCACTGAAGGTGGACTGGGCCATTCCATGCATCATGGCAATGGTGTGTTGGTAGCTGCCAGTCCAGAGGTATTGTAGCACAGAAACAAGCTTCACAAGCGGGGGCACTGCAGTGCTGATAGCAATACGGCTGCCGATGTCAGCCTGGATTGTGTCCAGCAACTGGGTGATGGTTTCCCACCGCTGCTGCCCCCTGCTCCCGACTAATCCACTGTCCTATCAATGACTGCCACCTTGGCACCGCTGCTGACCCCTGCCCCCGACTAATCTAGTGTCCTATCAATGATTGCCACCTTGGCACCGCTGCTGCCCCCTGCCCCCAACTAATATCCTGTCCTATCAATGACTGTCTCCATGGCACCGCTGCTCCCCCCAGCCCCCAACTAATCTACTGTCCTATCAATGGCTGCCACCTTGGCACCGCTGCTGCTCCCCGCACCCAACTAATCTACTGTCCTATCAATGGCTGCCACCTTGGCACCGCTGCTGCCTCCTGGCCCCAACTAATCTACTGTCCTACCAATGCTGCCACCTTGGCACCGCTGCTGCCCCCTGCCCCCAACTAATATCCTGTCCTATCAATGACTGCCACCATGGCACCGCTGCTGCCCCCTGCACCCAACTAATCTACTGTCCTATCAATGGCTGCCACCTTGGCACCGCTGCTGCCCCTGTCCCCAACTAATCTACTGTCCTATCAATGGCGACCACCTTGGCACCGCTAGTGCCCCTGCCTCTAACTAATCTACGGTCCTATCAATGGATGCCACCTTGGCACCGCTGTTGCCCCACCAACTAATCTACAGTCCTATTAATGGATGCCACCTTGGCACCGCTGCTGCCCCTGCCTCAAACTAATCTACTGTCCTAGCAATGGCTGCCACCTTGGCACCGCTGCTGCCCCCTGGCCCCAACTAATCTACTGTCCTACCAATGACTGCCACCTTGGCCACGCTGCCGCCCCCTGGCCCCAACTAATCTACTGTCCTACCAATGGCTGCCACCTTGGCACTGCTGCTGCCCCTGCCTCCAACTAATCTACTGTCCTATCAATGGCTGCCACCTTGGCACCGCTGCTGCTCCCTGCACCCAACTAATCTACTGTCCTATCAATGGCTGCCACCTTGGCACTGCTGCTGCCCCCTGCCCCCAACTAATCTACTATCCTATCAATGGCTGCCACCTTGGCACCGCACATACAAACTCCAATCATCTGCTCTGGAGCGCCCTCTGCAGGCACCGTGACACAGTTACCCTGATCTCATTCCACCCTCCCAGATCAGGGGTCTGCCAGTATCCCAGCAGTGGCAGCCAATCGCTTCAGCCTAACTTTCCCGCGTAAACTACACCGACAGGCCACCGCTAAAAGGGGAGTGTTATAAAAGTGACCTTTGCTAAGGCATCATGGGCCCAATCCACTGTGTGCTCTCCTCTATTGCTAAACATACACCAAAAACGTCGCCAGAGCAGCCACAAGAATCCTACCACCAGGCAGGGCTCTGGTGCTTCCGCCCGCACCCATCAACACCTAAGATTTCACATCTGCCGCAGCCCGCCTTGCCCTGCATCTCATCCAGAACCTTGCATTTAGGTGACACCATGGTGGCAGACGCTACCGTATATGAACCCTTTACATTAGATGCTGGACTGTCGAGGCTCAAAATGGCCTCAGAAGAATGGCAGGTTAAGGTAACCTGCAGGGAATGTTGGATTTTGCATATGGCCCATTAGAACGCGTGGCTAGCCCACTGAGCCATCTAACTGGCCCACTAAATGCACCCTTTCATGTTGGAAGTTCCATTCACAGCAACACTCTGGTTAGTAATAAAAGAAAGTGCTGATTTGATGCTGAGTCAAATTTGGACTCAGAGTTTCAATGGAAAGCTCAGACATCAGAGATCAAGTTGTGCTTTGGAACCCACTGGATCCCAAAGCTCCTCTGCACCACGGTGAGGCATCAGAGATTGAACGCCTCCCGCCCTTGCAGTGGAGAAAGCACAAGGTGGGGTCAGCTGTCCAGTTGGGTAGTCTCCCTCCAAGCCCCCCAGTCTTCCAGATCTCTAGAAAAGTGTCATGAGCATCCAAGAAAGGACCGCATGAAGGACACCGGTGAAGCCATCATATGACAAATTGGTATAAATTGCCAAATGCAATCTCTGCGGTGAAGCGATTGCGCTCCTATTTCTGAACATGACCTATGCTTCTGTAAGGCTTGCTCCTGGCTGCTCTCAGGACATGCCCAGTCACACCCTCCCCCCTCTTGCTAAAAACCATGAGCTGGACCTTTCCGGCCTACAAAACCTCTGACCATTGTCCATGCTACCAGTTCTAGGCAGATCCTCCGGGAAAACAGCTGCAACTCATTTCTTCCCTCACATCATCTTGCTGTGCTCCGGCCTGCTAGCTGGACGCACAATCCAGTGAGGTTCTCCTCGAAATGTCGACTTACCTCATGTAATCGTCACGGCGGCAGTCCAGGTGTACATGGTTATTACCAGTCCCTTTGATGTCTGGAATTCTGGTCACTGCGGTCCTCTCAGGTAGCCAGGAACCAACTCTCTGCCAGGTTCTAGTGGTGCGACATCAGTGCGGGTAGGGGTGTTTGCAACAGTATGGAACTTCCTAGTGTGTGGTGCGACTCCCTGGTGCAGCCCTTCTGGAGCCGGGAGCTCCAAGGTCATACTATTTCCTGGTGGGTGAAGCCCACGATACGGTTCCCAACTCTATTTTGAACACAGGTGAGGTATGTTCTCTTCCAAACGGTTTCTTGCCTCCAGGGGTGTTGCTAGGTTTGGAAAAGATCCAGGGCTATGCTAATGTCCAGGCTGTCGGGGCTCGGGGCTAGCTAGCATTTTGGTTGTAGCCCCTGACCTTCTATCCTCATTCAACCCATATACATTGATCAAATATGTGGCCGAGCTCTCGTTCCACATGTGTTGATCCAACATGTGTGTGGTCGACTAGCGCCTGTCTTCAGAATCCATTTTAACAATGCATACATTTATATACGCCTTCTCATGCGAGTTTCAACTTTCTAAATGAATTAATTCTTATAATTGGCAGTCTTCTTCAGGACCAAACCTTCTTTAATCGCCATGAATATGTCTGTGCTACTCTTTGCTCACTAGCCTCTCCCCTCCACATGGTTTGTTGGTATTGTCTGTCTTTTGTTTTATGTGCGCCCTGATGCCTGCGGGCTACAGCGCGTTATAAGCACAACATAACATAACATAACAGAACATTCAAATCTCTGCGAAAACATCTTGGAGCTTGTTCTCATTTGGGATTGAATCCCTCAAAGCATAAAATCTCCGGGTGCGATTTATCACCTTGAAATCCAATTGGTGATCTGTGTCTTTAAAGATACACGAATATTGTCTGCTGTGTTAACACGGGACTGATCTCTTATACAAGTGTACTTGCTATAGGAAAAAACTTGTTGACCCTAGAAGCTGGCATTCAATCCCAATTAATGCCCGCTCATTTTAATTCCATGCTTCTTCTAACACTTATGGGCCCTTGACATTCTAATCCTTTTTGGGATCACTTCCTACACCTCTATATCCACAGAACAGCCTACTCGTATTGTTTCCACATTTCCTTCTTGAAAATGAGGTGGGATCGATATCCCAAATTTAAGTTTCAGATACTCCAAACTCTCCACAATTACTTAACATTCCAAAATGGGCAGCATGGGCGCTCCTAAGTCTTGCGTGGTTCACGTCGCTGCAGCCCCATCGGGTAAACAGTCCAGCAGGGAGGCAGTCTACCTGGACCAGGGTAATACCGTCACTTAGCAGTTCAATAGAGCAGAGGACCAGAGCGTGCACCGCACCCACCATGGGCCCGATTCATGGACTAGGGTGCAGAAATGGTGCAAGGGCTGCACGCCGAGAAGGACCCTGTGCGAGCAGTGGTGCCGATTTTTTTTTTGCGTGCCATGCGTATTCATGGATTTAATCAAGCATTACTAGCCGTTGCACAAGTAAAAACAAGCAGCGCGAGGAACGCCCACATCACGGCCCCAAGCACACCAAAAAGCAAGCAAAAGGACAAACACAGCGCAAGCCTCTGCACCACCCCTGGCCCACCATTCAGTACCCCTGTGAGAGGGCGTGCCTCACCTCGCAAGCCCAGGCTGCACCCCAGCAAAATTGCACGTCTCACCTCGCAAGCCCAGGCTACACCCCAGCATAAACGCGTGCCCTCCCTCGCAAAGCCAGACTGAACGCCAGAAAAATCCTGCGCCTCACCTCGCAAGCCCAGCCTGCACCCCAGCGAAATTGCACGTCTCACCTCGCAAGCCAAGGCTACACACCAGCATAAACGCGTGCCCTCCCTAAGCCAGACTGCACCCCAGCAAAATCGTGCACCTCATCTCTCGAGCCCAGGCTGCACCCCAGCGAAAATGCGGGTCCTCCCTCGCAAGCCCAGACTGCTCTCCAGCAAAATCACACGCCTCACCTCTCAAGCCCAGGCTGCACTCCAGCAACAAAGCGGGTCCTTCCTTGCAAGCCCGCACTGCACCCCAGTGAAATCGCGTGCCTCACCTTGCAAGCCCAGGATGCACCCTAGTGAAAAAGCAGGTCCTCCCTCACAAGCCCAGACTGTACCCCAGCAAAATCTCATGCCTCACCTTGCAAGCCCAGGCTGCACCCCAGAGAAAATGCAGGCCCTCCCTCGCAAGCCCAGACTGCACCCTAGCAAAATT
The DNA here is from genome assembly GCF_040938575.1 of Ambystoma mexicanum. Lineage (NCBI taxonomy): Eukaryota > Metazoa > Chordata > Amphibia > Caudata > Ambystomatidae > Ambystoma > Ambystoma mexicanum. Next base: position 104,153,875 of record NC_090938.1, on the reverse strand, counting down.
GCCTCAGGCAGCCCATTCCAGACCAGACACTCCCTACAGGCAGCCCCCTCGAGACTGGACACCTCCGACAGGCAGCCCCCTCGAGACTGGACACCCCCCACAGGCAGCCCCCTCCAGACTGGACACCCCCTCGAGACTGGACACCCCGACAGGAAGCCCACTCCAGGCTGGACACCCCCTTACAGGCAGCCCCCTCCAGACTGGACACCCGTCACAGGTAGACCCCTCCAGACCAGACACCCCCCTACAGGCAGCCCACTCCAGACTGGACACCTCCCCCCAATCCCCCTCACCTGTGACATGCCCCACAGGCAGCGCCCTCCAGACAGGACGCCCCCCACAGGCAGCCTCCTAAAGGCTGGACACCCCCCACAGGAAGCCCACTCCAGACTGGACACCCCCCGAGGCAGCCCACTCCAGGCTCTACACCACCCACAGGCAGCCCCCTCCAGACTGGACACCCATCATAGGCAGACCCCTCCAGACCAGACACGCCCCTACAGGCAGCCCACTCCAGACTGGACACCGTCCCCCAATTCCCCTCACCTGTGACATGCCCCACAGGCAACACCCTTCAGCCAGGACACCCCCACAGGCAGCCCCCCTCAGAATGGACACCCCCCTTGAGACTGGACACCACCCACAGGCAGCTCACTCCAGGCTGGACACCCCCCACAGACAACCCCCTCCAGAGTGGACAACACCCACAGGCAGCCCACTCCACACTGGACACCCCCCACAGGCATCCCCCTCCAGACTGGACACCCGCCCTTGAGACTGGACACCCCCCACAGGCAGCCCACTCCAGACTGGACACCCTCTTTGATACTGTACACCCCCCAGAGGCAGCCCCCTCCAGACTGGACACCCCCTTGAGACTGGACACCCCCCACAGGCATCCCACTCCAGACTGGACACCTGTCACAGGCAGACCCCTCCAGACCAGACACCCCCCTACAGGCAGCCCACTCCAGACTGGACACCGCCCCCAAGCCCCCTCACCTGTGACATGCCCCACAGACAGCACCCTCCAGACAGGACACCCCTCACAGGCAGCCCACTCCAGGCAGTACTCCCCCTACAGGCACCCCCCTCCAGACTGGCACCCCCCTCCAGATTGGACCGCCCCCCACAGGCAGCCCAATACAGACTGGACACCACCCCAGGCAGCCCACTCCAGACTGGACACCCCCCACAGGCAGCCCACTCCAGACTGGATACCCTCCACAGGCAGCCCCCTCCAGACTGGACACCCCCCCGAGGCAGCCCACTCCAGGCTGTACACCCCCCACAGGCAGCCCCCTCGAGACTGGACACCTCCAACAGGCAGCCCCCTCCAGACTGGACACCTCCCACAGGCAGCCCCCTCCAGACTGGACACCCCATCGAGACTGGCCACCCCCGACAGGAAGCCCACTCCAGGCTGGACACCCCCCTACAGGCAGCCCACTCCAGACGGGACACCGCCCCCAAATCCCCCTCACCTGTGACATGCCCCACAGGCAGCGCCCTCCAGACAGGACACTCCAACATGCAGCCCACTCCAGAATGGACAACCCCACAGGCAGGTCCCTCCAGACTGGACACCCCCCACAGGCAGCCCCCTAAAGGATGGACACCCCCCATAGGAAGCCCACACCAGACTGGACACCCTCCACAGGCAGCCCCCTCCAGACTGGACACCCGTCACAGGCAGACCCCACCAGACTGGACACTGCCCCCCAATTCCCCTCACCTGTGACATGCCCCACAAGCAGCGCCCTCCAGACAGGACACCCCCACAGGCAGCCCCCTTAAGACTGGACACCCCCCTTGAGACTGGACACCCCCCACAGGCAGCCCACTTCAGGCTGGACACCCCCCACAGACAACCCCCTCCAGACTGGGCACCACCCACAGCGCAGCCCACTCCACACTGGACACCCCCCACAGGCAGCCCCCTCCAGACTGGACACCCGCCCTTGAGACTGGACACACCCCACAGGCAGCCCACTCCAGACTGGACACCCCCCTTGAGACTGTACACCCTCCACAGGCAGCCCCCTCCAGACTGGACACCTCCCCCCAATCCCCCTCACCTGTGACATGCCCCACAGGCAGCGCCCTCCAGACAGGACGCCCCCCACAGGCAGCCTCCTAAAGGCTGGACACCCCCCACAGGAAGCCCACTCCAGACTGGACACCCCCCGAGGCAGCCCACTCCAGGCTCTACACCACCCACAGGCAGCCCCCTCCAGACTGGACACCCATCATAGGCAGACCCCTCCAGACCAGACACGCCCCTACAGGCAGCCCACTCCAGACTGGACACCGTCCCCCAATTCCCCTCACCTGTGACATGCCCCACAGGCAACACCCTTCAGCCAGGACACCCCCACAGGCAGCCCCCCTCAGAATGGACACCCCCCTTGAGACTGGACACCACCCACAGGCAGCTCACTCCAGGCTGGACACCCCCCACAGACAACCCCCTCCAGAGTGGACAACACCCACAGGCAGCCCACTCCACACTGGACACCCCCCACAGGCATCCCCCTCCAGACTGGACACCCGCCCTTGAGACTGGACACCCCCCACAGGCAGCCCACTCCAGACTGGACACCCTCTTTGATACTGTACACCCCCCAGAGGCAGCCCCCTCCAGACTGGACACCCCCTTGAGACTGGACACCCCCCACAGGCATCCCACTCCAGACTGGACACCTGTCACAGGCAGACCCCTCCAGACCAGACACCCCCCTACAGGCAGCCCACTCCAGACTGGACACCGCCCCCAAGCCCCCTCACCTGTGACATGCCCCACAGACAGCACCCTCCAGACAGGACACCCCTCACAGGCAGCCCACTCCAGGCTGTACTCCCCCTACAGGCACCCCCCTCCAGACTGGCACCCCCCTCCAGATTGGACCGCCCCCCACAGGCAGCCCAATACAGACTGGACACCACCCCAGGCAGCCCACTCCAGACTGGACACCCCCCACAGGCAGCCCACTCCAGACTGGATACCCTCCACAGGCAGCCCCCTCCAGACTGGACACCCCCCCGAGGCAGCCCACTCCAGGCTGTACACCCCCCACAGGCAGCCCCCTCGAGACTGGACACCTCCAACAGGCAGCCCCCTCCAGACTGGACACCTCCCACAGGCAGCCCCCTCCAGACTGGACACCCCATCGAGACTGGCCACCCCCGACAGGAAGCCCACTCCAGGCTGGACACCCCCCTACAGGCAGCCCACTCCAGACGGGACACCGCCCCCAAATCCCCCTCACCTGTGACATGCCCCACAGGCAGCGCCCTCCAGACAGGACACTCCAACATGCAGCCCACTCCAGAATGGACAACCCCACAGGCAGGTCCCTCCAGACTGGACACCCCCCACAGGCAGCCCCCTAAAGGATGGACACCCCCCATAGGAAGCCCACACCAGACTGGACACCCTCCACAGGCAGCCCCCTCCAGACTGGACACCCGTCACAGGCAGACCCCACCAGACTGGACACTGCCCCCCAATTCCCCTCACCTGTGACATGCCCCACAAGCAGCGCCCTCCAGACAGGACACCCCCACAGGCAGCCCCCTTAAGACTGGACACCCCCCTTGAGACTGGACACCCCCCACAGGCAGCCCACTTCAGGCTGGACACCCCCCACAGACAACCCCCTCCAGACTGGGCACCACCCACAGCGCAGCCCACTCCACACTGGACACCCCCCACAGGCAGCCCCCTCCAGACTGGACACCCGCCCTTGAGACTGGACACACCCCACAGGCAGCCCACTCCAGACTGGACACCCCCCTTGAGACTGTACACCCTCCACAGGCAGCCCCCTCCAGACTGGACACCCCCCTTGAGACTGGACACCCCCACAGGCATCCCACTCCAGGCTGGACACCTGTCACAGGCAGACCCCTCCAGACCAAACACCCCCCTACAGTCAGCCCACTCCAGACTGGACACCGCCCTCCAACCCCCCTCACCTGTGACATGCCCCACAGGCAGCACCCTCCAGAAAGGACACCCCTCACAGGCAGCCCACTCCAGGCTGTACACCCCCCACAGGCACCCCCTCCAGACTGGAACCCGCCTCAGGCAGCCCACTCCAGACTGGATACCCTCCACGGGCAGCCCACTCCAGGCTGTACACCCCCACAGGCATCCCCCTCCAGACTGGAACTGCCCTCAGGCACCCCCCTCCAGACTGGACACCCCTACCATCTAGCCCCCCTCACCTGTGACACCCCCCCACTCCAGACTGGACACCCCCCACAGGTAGCCCCCTCCAGACTGGACACCCCGCACATGCAGCCCACTCCAGACTAGACACCCCCCACAGGCAGCCCACTCCAGACTGGACACCCCCCACAGGCAGCCCCCTTCAGACTGGCCACCCCCTCAGGCAGCCCACTCCAGACTGGACACCCCCCACAGGCAGCCCACTCCACACTAGACACCACCCCCTAACCCCCCTCACCTGTGACACCCCTCACAGGCACCCCCCTCCAGACTGTGCACCCCCCCACAGGTAGCTCTCTCCAGACTGGACACCCCCCACGGGCAGCCCTCTCAAGACTGGACACCCCCCACAGGCAGCCCACTCCAGACTGGAGACCACCCCCCAGGCTCCCTCACTTGTGACACCCCCCCACAGGCAGTCCTCTCCAAACTGGACACCCCCCACAGGCAGCCCACTGCAGACTGGGCACCACCCACAGGCAGCCCCTCCAAACTGGACACCACCCACAGGCAGCCCACTCCAGACTGGACATCACCCATAGGCAGCCCCCTCCAGACTGGACACCCCCCACAGGCAGCCCACTCCAGATTTGACACCACCCCCAGCCCCCTCACCTTTGACACCCCCACAGGCAGCCCCCTCCACACTGGACAGCCCCCACAGGCAGCCCCCTCCAGACTGGACACCCCCTAATGCAGCCCCCTCCTGACTGGACACTCCCCACAGGCAGCCCCCTGGCAGTCTCCCACAATACCAATGCAATGCATATCTGCAGCTCTCCTGAACCACTGTGGTCTGACAGCACCTTAACATGTACTTCACAAATGCGACTAACTGGAAGCACCGGACATCCATCCATGAATGTGGCATCTGCTCACACACCCTTCCAGGCCTTAATCAGCCATCTCCATAGACATGTGACAAGTAAATGCAAATCCACATCCATGTTGTCCATGGCACATTGCCAAGGCATCAAAGCACAATAACTGAATGTGTGCCCACGACAGAAGCAAACCTACCAAAAGATGTCGCAAGATACACACACAATGGTCAGGCGTGTCACAGCCTGTGCATCAGTGACCTGGGTGGAATGGGTGGCAAAATACCTGTCATGGAACACTCACATGAGAGTGCCATGCATGAGGGATGGTAGGGCAGTCTGAGATAACATGAGTCACAGAGAGTGGACAATTGTGCAACCACTCCAGAAGAGCAAACATGGCCCACTACTGCATTCCGGTGGCAGAGGTTGAGCGACACTTTAGAGAAGGCAGTGTGTGACTGTACATGCTGGAGGGCGTGTCTGTACAGCATGGATTTTGCACAGCAATGACAAACAAATGTGCTATTAACGTGACCATGGAACTCCTCCACAGTGAGCCCACCTCCCTCCACCCCAACCACACTGATGCCAAACACACAGTGATTCTGCACAGGTAAATGAAAATGAAAATATACAGTGCAGACCCAGTCGTCTGATGGACCCACGCCCACATGTCAAGTACATGTAATCCTACCAACTGTAACTATCCCAGGAACAACAACACACAAGCATGCACCCAATAGCCAATGTGTTTATTTAGAAGTCATGCCCAATAGCCTCCCTGAGAAAGTTGCACTTAGAAGTTCCATTCCTTCCTGTGAATCTCTCCTCGTTAAACTATCCCTCTCCCCGTCGCTCTCGCACAGCTTCCTATTAATCTACAGGCCTCAAGGTTACGATAGACAATTCGCAAACAACCTCTGTGACTCAATTGCCACCCTTCAACTAAACCATCCCAACCTCACCCTTCTTGGAGATTTCAACATATGGCTCGACATCCCCACCAACCCTATGACACATGCTCTGGTTGACGGTTTAGACGCAATTAGCTTCCAACCCCACATAAATGGCCTGACTCACTATAAAGGACACACTCTTGACGCTATCTTTAGCTCCGGCACCCTGATTCATTTGAACCTCCCCACTCCCATCATCTGGTCCGATCATTTCATTCTCTCTTTCGTCATTCGCTCACCCGACCCCACTCCCGCACTCAAATCTGAACCACCCAATCTACGCAAATGCTGGAAAAAACTAATAATCATCTCGGACCTAGCCAACACTCTCCTACAATCTCCACCACCTACCAGTCAACTCATTGAACAACTAACCCCTGATGCCTTTGACTCATGGATCAACGCATCCCTGATACGGCTCACACCCCCTCGCAAACCATCAACCCGCCGTGGCCTTTTCTCCAGATGGTTCACTCCTGAGCTGAAGACCACTAAACAACTATACAAATACTTAGAACGCAAATGGCAGAAAGAAAAAACCAAGGAGAACAGGGCCACCTTGGCCCGACACCTCTATCAGTACAAGGCCGAAATCCGGAAAGCTAAAAAAGCCCACTACAACTCCCGAATACTAAACTGCAAAAACACAAGCAAGGAACTCCACAAAATCATCTCTGAATTCACCAAACCGGCTCGCTCCACGACCGTCCCAACCTGCTCACAATCACTGTGCGACTCCTTCTCCCTCCATTTTTACACCACAGCCCTCGAAAGAATAAATACTCTAGTCACCAAACTGGCTCTCTTACATCCACCAGGCAATACTCCCCACACAGCGGCTAGCCCACCAGCGGCGGCCGCTATACAACCAACGTTCGAATCCTTTAGTCCAATATCACCAGAGCAATTTCTCAAACTTCTATCTGTCCGCAAACCATCTGGCTCCCCGCTGGATCCTTGCCCGGCCAAAACCCTCAAGGAAATGTTCACTTCCACCTGCGCAGGAGAACCCGCAAGATCCATCCTAAATACCTCCCTTACCTCTGGTATCTTTCCCGACGCATTCAAAACGGTTCATGTCAAACCGCTAATCAAAAAACCGTATCTTGACCCTCTGCAGCCCAAAAACTACTGCCCCATCTCGAACACCAGATTCCTTGCGAAACTCATTGACCGAACCACCTACTCCCAACTAAATGCCTTTGTTGAAGCCAACAATCTCCTAGACCCCGCACAATCAGGTTTCAGAGCCCGTCATGGAACCGAAACCACCCTAACCTCAATCTGGGATGACCTTAAAATGACGGCAGACTCCGCGGGATGCGCTGCACTAATCCTTCTTGGCCTATCTGCCGCCTTCGACACAATCAATCACTCAATCCTCCTAGACTACTTCCACTCCCTAGGAATTCGCGGCACCGCTCTTAAATGGATAGCTTCATTCCTCAAAGATAGGTACCAAATAACGATACTCTCCACATATACCTCCCAAGCCCCACCAGTTGACACAGGAGTCCCACAAGGAGCATGCCTATCTGCCCTCCTGTTCAATCTGTACCTGATCACCCTCCCTCCAATAGTTCGCTCACACAACATCCTGTGTTACAACTACGCCGACGACACTCAACTAATTCTAAAACTAATTAACTCAAATCCCAACTCCTGACCTGACCTGGCCTCCTGCCTCCTCGACATAGAACTCTGGATGACCCAAAGCCACCTCTTGCTAAACCCCTCCAAAACGGAAATCATGATATGTGGCAACTCCGAACTTCTTCCGCAACCACTACCCTGGCCATCCGCCATGGGCAGCTCGCCGAACCCCTGCAACTCAGTGAAATATCTTGGGTGCATCCTTGACTCGGACCTAACACTCTCGCGCCAAATCAACAACGTCTCAAAATCCTGCCACTACCACCTTAAAACCCTAAGGCACATCTTTCCTTATCTCACCTTTTATAACAGACTCTCCGCGGTCCAATCAAGACTGGACTATGCAAACCCCCTATACCTCGGAATCCACACATACCAACTGAATAAACTTCAAAGGGCACAAAACGCGGCAGCCAAATTGCTACTTGCGCTCGGCCCAAGAGACCACATCTCCCCAGCCCTTAAGTCGCTGCACTGGCTTCCAGTAGTCTGAAGGGTGACTTTCAAAACCTTATGCATCTCTCATCGAGCACTGCATAAAACCGGACCTCAATATCTTCAAGACAAACTAAAACCCTATGACCCCCGTCGCACCCTAACATCAAGCTCAGCCGGCCTCCTAGTCATTCCTAAAACAAACTCAGTCAGATTAGGCGGATCAGCATTCTCAGCCTTGGCCCCCACCCTGTGGAACTCACTCTCACCCCACATCCGCCAAACTGAGGATTTAACAGCTTTCCGCAAACTGCTGAAAATCTGGCTCTTCCCCTAAAAGCCAACCGGTAAACAAACTAACCCAAACAGACAATCAGCATCCCAACGTCACCAACCCAACCCAACAAACTACCTGAGGTGAGAAATTGACAGCTAATGAACCTGAATATAAACCAGAACGACAAACAAAATTGAACGAGTAATGGAGATCAAAATAGTGAAGCGAATAATAAGAATAAATCACAGGGAAACTGTAATGAGATGTCAACTACTGAAAGGCACTTAATTCACGAAGAGGGAATGAAATGAATGGCATCGATGAAATAGTTAGAATAGATGAAGCGTGTTGAACAGATGAATGCACTGACTGAAAGAATGCATGAGTGGAAGAACTGATGACTATATAGACAGAATAAGTGTGTCAATTGAATGAGTATGTGCACCGGATAAATGTATAGAATGGAGGAACTTGCTAAGCGTTGACTGTGCAGAGTGGTTGACGATAAACAGCTGAATGCACTAAATGGAAGAATGCATGAGTGGAAGAACAGATGACTACATAGAACAAATGAGGGTGTAAATTGAACGAGTATGTAGATCGGATAAAGGTATAGAATGGATGAACATGCTAAGCAGATGAGCGTCTGGAGTAGTTGGGTGTGAAGAACGGACGAGCATGTATGTCGGATGTGTGCATAATTACAGAGAAGTGAATGTAGATCTGACGAATGTACAGAACGTATGGGCATGTAAAGTGAGGGAGCGTATAGACCGCGGGAGCATGTAGAGTGGGAGCGTGTGGAGTCAGAGGAGTGTAAAATGGGGAGCGTGTAGAGTGGGGGAGCGTGTAGAGTGGAGGAGTGTGTAGAGTGGAGGCGTGTGTAGAGTCGAGGAGTGTGTAGAGTGGAGGAGTGTGTAGAGTGGAGGAGTGTGTAGAGCGGAAGAGTATGTGGAGCAAAAGAGTATGTGGAGCAAAAGAGTATGTAGAGCGTAAGAGTTGTAAGGGCGGAAGAGTGTATGAGTGAGTGAATGAGTAGGGGGAGCGGATGAATTGAATGCGTGGAAAGCATGAGTGAATTGAGCGGATGAGTACATAGAACGGATGAGTGCATAGAATGGAGAAGTGACGAGAGCTGATGAGTGCGGCAACAGATGAGTGCAAGTGAGCGGGTGAGTGCGGGGAGCTGGTGAGTGCGGGGAGCTGATCAGTGCGGGAACGGATGGGTGCGGGAGCGGGTGAGTGCTGGGAACGTGTGAGTGCGGAAGCGAGTGAATGCGGGGAGCGAGCGACTGTGTAGTGTGGGCGAATATGAAAATCAGGGCCTGACAAGACTGCACGCGTGGGGCAGACAGAAGTGCATGCATGAGGCAGGCAGGAGCGCGCGGGACGGTCTGGAGTGCATGAGTGCACCGAGCAGACTAGAGTGTAGCACAGACGGGAACGCATGGAACGAAAAAAAGTACATAGAAAGGACTGGAGCGCATTGAACTGCATAGACGTACATAGTATGGTCTGGAATGCAGGGAACGTTTGAAAGAGCATGTAACACACCATAATCACACCCCACGCTTACTCTCTTCTTTACACCACCACTCAACTAGAACACAGTGATACTATGACACCATTCGGTATAACTGTTCTCATACTAACATCTCCCGCTCACTCCCCATCATTCTAAGTAAACACTGCTGGTTACACACCCCCCAGCCAGGCGTTCCCCTCAGGCCTAACGCAGCCACGGTCTGTCTGGATAAATCCTGCCAGAACGAACACATACCCCTGATCTCAACCATCACCACTACCGTTAAGAAGCAGCTTTTTCACAAATACCACATCAGCTGCACACATACCTGGTGCGCACATGCGCCATTGACTCTCCCTACTCTCTCTACTGACCTGAACTTCAGTTCCCAAGGGCGTTCAACCTACCAGCGCCTTCAGACCATACCAATGGTATATAAGGCGCTATATGAATGCAAAATAACATTACATAACATAACATAACATAACAAGACACATGACTTCCAATGGAGAGATGCACTAGCTGAAAAAAGAACTATCAAGGATGCCATCACAAATGAACTGCATGAAGCGAGCAATGTAACAAACATAACGATGTATTGGACATAAATATGTACAAAAATAAACAGGGAATCAAGTTCAAAGTAGTCCTGGGTAAATATGAAATAAAATAAATATCCTAAGCCTAAACAACTATATACAATAGCAATTGGGAAGGGAAGTGTTTCAAGTCTGGGGACAATAATAAATAAAAAAAAGAAACCTACACCTAAATAACTATATGCAAAGGCAATGGGCTAGTCCCCCTCTCCAATCTCACTGAGCCTTTCCACCAGGGCTGAGTCCAGCACCACATCCTCACCCCTCAGGCGGGCCTCCATTGTTGTCTGGAGGGCTTGCAGGTTCTCCAGCATTTGTGTCTCTATCACGGGTGTCAGTCCAGGATGACAGCACGCCTCCTTGTCCGACGCAGCACAATCTCAGCCCTGGCCATAACATCCCTTGATTACCGAGCCTGCTGCCTCTCTGCCCCGATCTGCTCTTCATATCGACGGAACACGGCAGACATCCTGTCCCTCGTGTCCACATGTGCCTCCTGCCTCACACTTTGCACCTGCCTCCTTTCGGTGCTCTGACCTTAAACAAGTAGCCTCCTCCTGGTTTCCACCTGCTGCCTCAGTGCCCAGTGCTTGCTATGTGGCTACGCCCTCCAAGCTGATGACGATACCTGGGGGCATAAGGCACCTGCCCTGTTCCTGGGTGCCTGCTATCCCTCCATTGTCGGGGCCCCTGTCAGTGCCTGGGTAGGCACAATGACCACCTCAGCTGATGTGCCTTGGACTCCCAACTTGGGCAGGGATGTGGTCTCCACCATACTGGGCATTGTGGGTGGGACTGGTGCTCTGGGGGCCCTGGTGGTATCTGGGCTGGAAGGCACCTTGGAGGATGACTGGCGCACAGAGAAGGAAGATGAGGAGGTTGTTGCAGCAGTGAACATCCCATGGAGGATATCACAGAACAGGTATGTTGCAAGCCAGCCGATGAGGTGGTAGAGCTTGCTGTGATGATGGGCAAGCAGACTACAAGTGTCCTGCACATCATCACGAATGACAGCTGTCAACCTCGTCAACCTGGCCAGCAGGGTCTCTGCACATAAGCAGACACCGGGTGGTGGGTCTGGGTTGAGGCATCTCGGCAGGCGCATACTGCTGCATCCGATGGCCCAGAGACTAGATTTTGCACAGGCACCTCCATGGTGGCCTGCCTGCACAGCCTCATGTCCTGGGATAAGACTGCAGTAGGCATGCCCACCTCAACACCCCCACCTGACCCTGTGGGCTGGGCTGCAACGGCCACCCCCCTCCGTCAACCTGGATGACTCTGGGGCGTCTTCTGCCATGGATGGCCCCTGTATGGCATCACCTGTCCCCACCGCTGCTGAGGAGTCCCCTCCCACCTTCACCTTCTTGGACTCACCCCCAGCAGCCATGCCTGATGCCACAGCCACATCACTCCCCGAAGATGAGCTGTCATGGGTGCGTGGCTTGGGCCTGCGCCTCTGCCTTGTGAAGGCATCCCTGCAGCCATGCTCCACAGCACTGCTTCCCCCCACTTCATCAGATGCAACTGTGGCAAAGGAGACACAGAACAGAAACATCAGTGTACTGCACCAAATTGGGCATGCCCACACCAACATTCACATGAACATGACTCGTCAAGGGAACAATCATTAATCGCCACACCCACACACAAGGACATGCAATCCACATCCATGCAGCCACCTGGATGGCCATCACTCCACACAATCACATCACTAGCTACTTGCCACTGTCACAACCAATCAGTTGCGTATGCTATACACACATACATCATTTGTACATGCACATGTGAGCATGCCACTGCAACAAGCACATACACATGTCATGCCCACACATCAACTCAGAGGCCCCAAGCAGTGCCATGACAATCACGTTAGAGTCATGCGAACTGCAATGCCTGTACGTGACTAAGACAGACATACAAATGCACATGTTGCATCCAGGCGTGAGTGATACCCAGTCACACATTTCCATTTTCGGCACATAAACATGAGCATCATGCATTCACATGACGCAGGAAACACTACCTCACCTGTCACACTTGTCACCTTGGCACGTCTCAGACACAAGTAACATTGCATGTGCACGGCCTGCAAGCCAGCACTATAAAACACACAATGCAAGTGATAGCACATATAAAATACATATATGTCTGAATGCACACATGGAGAGCAATGTCTGCGACATACACGCAGACATCTGTCTAAAAAACATACTTGCTGCAAGCCTAAGGGGGTCACTGCCAACATGCTGGTACATGGACATAGCACATGCACCACATGGCTAATCACCAGTCAACTCCATACATTCTTGTAACTTGCAGACCTGGGCGTGCAGCGCTGGGTAGAACTTCTCCAGGACCCACATGTTGTTAGCTGACATCTGGCACCTGCGCGCACAGTGCACCTCTGCAGTGGCACCGGCCTGGATGTAGCGCAGGGCCTTGCTGTAGGTCCAGGATTTCAGGACCTCCCAGGGCTTGCGCACGGTCTTGAAGGTGTGGGGTGTCACCCCCTCCATGTTGATGGCATCTGTTATCCCGCCCCAGATCTGCTGACATCCTTCCTTGCAGCGTTGCATCACAGGGTTCAATAGGGTATCATAATGCTCCAGGACCTTCTGCACCAGGATGTCAACTTCCCTGGTAGTGAAGTTGACAGCCCTCTGCCTTGCTGCCACAGGGTTGCCACTCTGGACAGAGGATGAGGGTGCTGACATGGCAACCCCTGAGACAGGTGTGGGTGGGCAAGGTGGTCCTGGAGCTGGGCTGTGGAGCGGTGGTGGTTGAATGGCACAGTGGGAGTCCAATGAAGCCACTGAGGTGGCCACATGGCAAAAGACAGGAGCATAGACAATGGCTGGACAGCAGGCACTCCAAACGCAGTGCAGGTGGGCAGCAGGCACACACACTGGACAAGCAGCAGCAGATAGCTAAGTTGGAGGCAGCACAGGGCAGTAGGAAGCAGGTAAAATGGCATGGAGGTAGGAGCGTAGGTGTTCCGTATCTCGCAATGTAGAAAGCCAGAAACAGACTGAAGGGACTTGGTGCGTAAAAAATGGGAAACGCGTGGACACGTGAAATCCGAGGAAAGGCCCTCAGTGCATAACTTACATGACATGCGTTGTGCACAGGCATTCAGCACGCCATATTTGGGGATACATTACTACGTATGGAAGGAACTCCAAATGTGGTTGCGAAGGGGAGGAGATGGACGAGTGGAGTACTGCGTATTGTGGGGTGCCACACAATCCGTTCACTTCAGGGACCATACAAACCTCTTATTTGGTGGCCAAGTTTCATCCGTGCATGAGTTGCATCCATGCATTTGCGCATATACTTTAGATTTTTGCAAGGCTAACGTTGAGTCATGTATGCATTTTTCTCAATTCCGGGTGTCCCTGTGTATCGTGTCCCTGTATTCTTACCTTTCTGGTAGCTTTCCGTGGTTCGCGTATGCTTTTTCTGTGCTGCTGGGTGCCATTGCATATAGCGTACCGCTTCTTACTTTTTCTGGAAGCTATCCCAGTCTCGCGTAGGCAGCTATTTTTTTTTGGGGTGCCTTTGCGTTACGCATAGCGTATTTTTCACACCTGGGTTACATTGGAGCCTTGCTGGACCACAGAACTACATCTTTCATCATGTAGACTGCTCTCTCACTCAAATTGCCCAGAACAATTTCTTGGTTTGCCTTCCTTTTTTCCCTTACACCTGAAACATGAGTGGAAAGGCCACAAGAGGGAAAGGGGGCAGACATGGCCTGGGTAAGGGACCTCCTGCAGAATCAGCTGCCCAAGCCCCAAGGGTTCAGGGATGTCCTGCAGAAGTAGCTGTCCAAGCCCAGAGAGTTCAGGGATGAGCTGTGGAAGCAGCTTCCCAAGCCCAAGGGGTTCAGGGACTACGTCCGGAAACATCTGCCCAAGCCTCAGGGGTTCAGGGACATGCTGCAGAAGCAGCTGCCCCAGCCCAAAAGGTTAAGGAACGTGCTGCAGAAGCAGCTCCCCCAGTCCAAAAGGGTAAGGGACGTGCTGCAGAAGCAGCTGCACCAGCCCCAGATGGTAATGCCATGCCCCAGGCCACTTGTGGTCTGGCATTTGAACCCCAGAATGGTCCCTGCCACACAGGGGTGGTAACTAAACCTTGTGACAAGAAGGCAAAGCCTGCACAACAGGAACAGGCTCAACCCCATGGCACAGCACAGGATACTGGCACATTGAGGAAGAAGAACTTCCATGATAAATAACTCAAGATCCTCATGGACTAGAAGGCCATTCACCACCGTGAGATGAGCTACCATCCGGGGAGCACACATACACCTGCTCATCGTATGGTGCATTGACAGCATGTCACGTATGAGATCAACGCCTTATGGTTTGAGAAGCGCACTGCTGCACAGATAGTGAAGCGCTGGAATGATCTCACCAATTGGACCAAGTCCAAGCTGACTGAGCAAGAAGAGGCTATGAGCTAATCAATTCTACTGAAGCAGGTGCAAGGCGTGGGAGGCCTGGGAAATTATGAGGACATGTCCGGTGATTGACCAAGATTGTGTATCCCAAGTACTTGAAGTAAAGCATCACCACGATGTATAATTGTGGTGCACATCTGGCTGCATTTCAATGACTGCCCTGGGTGAACCATGTCATGGTGTACTGACTCCTGTCTAGTGTACACAAGAATGGATGCAAACCATGTGTTGTACATCAGTGGAACATGGGCGTGTGACAGTACTCATCCCCCACTAGTATACCCCCACAACTTCTGCATCCTTGATGTCAATGACTCTGGTCTTCTAGACATGTGCTTGTGTCTGAAATACGAGTTACACTTCATGCCCTGCAGGGTATAGAATCTCTTTTTATTCATGTACGTTGGTGCTTCCATGCTACATAGAACATACAAGATGACAACCAACATGCCTTACGGCGTGAACTAAGTGATGGTGCATATGTCTAGACTGTGCACACCCCCGCTGCCCCAATGCCAATGACTCCTGATTCAAATCATTGTGAGGCCTGATCCCTGTTACCCTTCCACACTCAGCCCACACCACAGGGGTCCATGCCCCTCCCTCTATTGTGGGTCACTGTACCTTCTTCCTATCTACAACTCCACTGACTTACTCTCTCCACTTTACGCACCTTGCCTAGGTCTTACTCTTACAGCCATACATCAACTGGGACTGTTTCCTTTTTCACACACTTACGGCATGTTCCTATTGTGTACAGTCCCTGTACCAAGTCAACACTGGTGTAGCATGTGACAGATGCATGCTTGGATGTGGATATGTGTGTATGCCTGTTGCCATGTGATGTAATTGCACATCTCAGAGCCACATGGCCATTTCACTGGTATTAGTCAACCGTTGTCTGTGCCATGGGCCATAATGTGCTTCTTACTGACACTGTTTGTTGGCAATGTGTCCACTGGCAGCATGGCCCTGAGCAGGGAATGTTGTTGCCAGTCAGCATATGCCATGCTCAGATAGCTTGTTGTACATAGTCTGTGGATGCTGTATTTCTTGTAGTGACATGCCCTGCTTTTTGTTGCACGACAGCAACGTTATACACATGTGTACTGAAGACACGTTGCACATGACTCCACATGTCTTTTTCTGTCCATGTTTAGGGGAGCCGGCACCAGATGCAGAGGAGGAGGAAGAAGAATCTGTGGTGCTTCAGACCACCAGTGGAGGATGTGACGTGGCAGGCCGTGAGAATCTACTGGTGCTACAGACCATCCAGAGCCGTGCACCAGACAATTCTGACTCTTTAGACTCAAATAGCTCTGATGCTGAACTGGATGTGCAGTCCTCAATGCTGGTAGAGGTGAGTGCACCAATGGGTGGAGCAGTTGGGGCCAGTGAGTCTGCTGGGGGTCAGGTACCTTCATAAGGCCAGTCAGTGGTGTCACACCCGACTGTGGTGGTTACGGCTGCAAGGCCACACTCCCATGTATTGGTTTCTGGTCCTGGGGCAGATGTCCAAGGGAGGGTTGCAGTAATGCAGCCATAGACAGGGGCATCACAGCAAGGGCCATGCTCCCTTGGATCAGGGAGGTGCGGGCCCTGCACACATGAGAGACGTGTGCTGACTAGGCAGACAGTGTGGGAGCAGCAGATGTGTTCCGCACACCGACAGGGTGCTGTCTATGAGAGTTTGGCTGAGGACACGAATAGGGTGGACAGCTCCATGATCCTCCCAGCAACACAGGTGGAGCCACAGCTGCAGGTCATGCGGTCCACATGCCGCTCCCACAGGCTGTGTTACCTCCCTCGGTCAATTCATCAATGGCCACACCAACTGTGGTGTAGTGCATGTCATTGGCCATCTCCAATCCAGGCAGTGTACTCTGTGATGTGTTTTTAACTTGGCCTCCCCTCTCAGTGTCACTCTCTCTCCCTCTCTCTGTTGTGGTATGCTGCACTCATGGGCAGATCACAATCTCTGTCCTGTCACCATCTTGCACCCTGTGGTGCTTCTGCAGTGAGTGCTCTCTGCATATTTGCAGGATCAATTAATGTGTTGTCATGGATGTGTATGCTCTTTCTGTTGTTACTATGCATGTCATTGCATTTAGGGGTTGCATCGTATGCAAGGCAGGTGGGTACCCTGTGCAGGTAAGTGAAGGGCATTTGCAGATGCTTGCATGGTGTTTGGCTGGGATTCTTGCACTGTGTGTGATCACTTGGGATTGACTAGTCTTCTGAGGCACCAATACTTCTTCATGGCTGCATGTTTCACGGGGTGTGGTTCTGGTGATAGGTCTTGGCATGATGTTGTTTCTATGGATTGGTGGGCCACTGGTTTCATATTCTAAATTGTGGGAGTTCTAACTAGTGGGCTTTTCTTGGGTTTGGGAGTGTGCGGCATGGCCAGATGTTTGTAGCCTGTAACAGGTGTTGATGGTTGTGCTGGTGTGTCTCATTTCACTTTGACCATGTGTACCGAGTGGCACTTCACATCCCTTGCAATGTTTGTGGGCTAATGGTTCGACAGCATATTTGGATTGTCTTGCTTAGGGTTCCCCAATTATGGTGTACAGACCCAGTTAGAAGCCAAAACTTTGATGGACATTTTGAGATGCTATGTTGTGTACCAGCACATTACGTTTAGCAATGTTGCTATTTTCACATTCATGTCCCATGCATGCTGCACCATGGTGTTTGCAGCATCAAGTTGACCGAGCTGGGTGCATGGTAATGCTGTATTCAATTGAATGTAGAACTGGGCCAATTGTACGCTGTCACAATGAAGTTTGTATTGATCTTGCACTTTTAGTTTGCATCCTACGTTTAGCATGCATGTATACTTGCTTGCAGTATCACATTGCTTTGTGTTGTCTACTTATGTCTTCCATGGCAGTTGCCTCGGTGGCCAGCCTTCCAGTCTGACATCAGCCTCTGTGCATTGATGCATCAAGCATGATCCTGCCTGGAGTGCAAGAGGTGAGGATTTGTGTACTTGCATTTTTGTGCTTTGCATTATGTCTGAACTCTAAAAAACCTGCAGGGAACTTGCCAACCCGTCCACAGTATCTTCCGCCCCTACTCCTTCATAGGCCCTTTGTAACGCACTAGCCCCTCACTTCTTTTCCTAATCCAAGGGCATACTGAACAGCCTTGTCATGCACTCTTCCAACACAACCCCCCCATGTCCGTTCACCATTCACCGTCCTCCTCCTTCCTCCTTCTCCTCCTTCGCTCCTGTCTCCCCCAAGGGAGTCACCAGAGTTGTCCACTTCACGAGGGTCTCTTGCAAACAGCTTGCCCCATGCTCCTCTAGAAACATCAAGGATAACATCTCCTCTCTCACCCCTCCTCTTGCTGATCTCTGCAACCACTCCTTTGCTACTGGTTCTTTTGCATCCTCCCTCAAGCACTCCCTTGTGTGCCTCCCCCACCGCACCCCATAAAATACCATCTGCAGGCCCTTCCTGCCCAGCCAACTACAGCCCCATTTCCATCACCCCCTTCCTGGGGAAACTGTTCGAGAAGTTAGCCCTCCCCCAACTCAACACCCATACCAAACTTGTTGGCGGCCTACATGACCACTAGTCTGGATTACAAGCTTCCAGAGGCACGGAAACCCCAACAGCCTCCCTGCCACTCTGAAACTTGAGCAGAAATATCTCTGGTTTCGGAAGCACCTCAAGACCTTCCTCTTTGCTTCTGCCTTCACTCCTCCTCTCCCCTGCTGATCTGTTCTGTCTTGGCATCGTGGACCTGGACACCCCCTGACTTTCGGGCCCAGGTACCTGCTCACCCTGCCACCCACCAGCACTGCCTCCTGGCAATCACTTGCACTGGGGCTGTATCTGTAACCCTACAGTCCCCCCCTTCTTTTTCCTGCACTTATCAGACACACCCTGCCTGTTGCCTTAAACCTAGCAGTTGCTACTTGCTGGCTGCACAATTATTGTTTGTTGCCTTTATTATTTATTTAATCACATTGTTTTTTTATTCCTTTGCCCAGCACTTTCCACTTCTTCCCCCTCCCACGTACTTTCCCCTTTCCCCCTCCCATGCACTTGTGCGGTCTCAATGTCACTGGGCCTAGTAAGATCGCTGTTTTGTTCTGGTTTGTTCTCCTCCCTTGCCTCGTCGTGCTCTGAAACACTTGTGTACGAGCATAATACAAATAAAATATAAATATCAATACCTTGTGGCGTGCTTGTGGAAATTTGCAGTATTGCGCTGTATCAAAAAAAAAAATGAAACCCAGTTGGTTCATCTGTTCTATACATCTTAGGTCAGATATTTACTTGTATCTGATTCCCCTGTCTTTGAGTGCTTCGCTGCTGGTCTTTGTCAAAGAGTCTATCGCACGCCGCTCGTAAAAGCTGGCGTCTGTCATGGAGTACACTGTATACGGCGTTGCCAGGCGATGCGATGCTGAGCGTCCACGAGCGTGATGACGTTGCGACTGTCACAGATCCCTGTTGGAGGGCCTGCTTGATGTAAAGTGTAATGATGTTGTGCTATCCGTGTGAGTTTCTTACATATCAAAATAAAACAAAACTAAATTACGACATTCACCACTCTCAAAGGTTAGCGTGGCGCTTAGTGTATTTCTTGAGACCTGGCGTTGCTAGGTGATGCAACCCCTTTTAATTTAGAATGACACTTTACACATGAACTAATGCTAACATAATCTACTGCCGCTCCAGTGGAGAGCCCAACGTGAGCACACCTAGTATTAGATTGGATTCTAATTCTTTCTTTTCTTCAGTTACTGGTTCCGGAAAACGCCTTGGGAGGATAGCTCAGTGGCAACGTTTTCGCCTTGGAAGCACGACAACAAGGAACAACACAGGTTCGATTCCCGGGTCCGTGCTTAGAAATCTCTAGGTATTAAGTGCGTTATATCATAACCTTGTGCATAGGTCTCAAGGTGTGCGTCAATAACTTTTGAAAATTAAAACTTAATTATCAGTTAACTATTAGCGGTTCCCACCCTCAACCTCAATCATCCTGGGGAACCTATACCTACCATAGACCTGGTTGTTGTGCATCCCAAAAGGCTGGTCCTTGGGTGGAGGATCTGTGTCTTGGCCATCCTCCTTCTGCGGTGTCCCTGGATGATGGCTGCAACAAATGGTGCATTCATCGTCACATTTGTTGATCACACTTGCTTTTTATGCATTTGTTAGTGTGCGCATTGCTATCGCGTGGCGTAGGTGTTTCTGGATTTGCGCGTGCTTTTTTGCACGCTGACTTTCCCTGTTCAATTCCATGAACATGTTTGTTTTGCAGGCGCATGGGCGGTGCAATTGTTTGACGGTGGAACGTCCCTCGTAACGCCCACATTTTTGCTTGTCCTTCCTCATTGCACGTGTTCCACCCCCTTTTTAGGTGGCTGCGCTGGCCCAGCCAGCCCTTCTCTTGGAGTCTCGCGCACAGTGTTCGTCGGGTCGCAGTGACATAGTGGAACGGTGCGGATTGGTCGCAAGTCCCGGGTAAGCCTCACGCATTGTGTTCCATGAATCGACGAACTGGGACTTGCGCGCTACTTCGCGCACAAGTGCCCTTATTACATGAATTAAACCCAATAGTTCAGGACATAAGAGGGGTTGCACCAGTAGGAAATCATGCCCCACTGCTGGACACCTCTCCTCACCCCGACCCAACAGACTGAGTTTGAGCTTCCATGTAATGGAGAGTGTGGGTCCCTCGGTCCCAAAGATGATAACAACGACCGGCATTCCCTTCCGGTTAGTCAAAGGTGTCCTTATTAGTAGTACCAGCTCTTATGAGATGACTTGACTAACTTACCTTACCCTCTTGCTTTTCAGATCTGCCAGAGCGCCAGGGGACAACTCTGGTGGTGATAGTGTGCGATGTGAATATCCGTTAACACTAACATAACTTCAGGAGAACCTCAACTGGACCATCTCCACGACACTGCCAGGCCTTACACCAACTCTAGTATTCTCCACCAACACCCATTCAGAGCATCCATGCAGACTAGGCTAGCAGCACACAGCACCCACCTTTCCTCAGCCAAAAGAGGATATGTGTGGGAGAGATGGACAGAAAGAGAGAGGGAGAAAGAGAGCAGGAGAGAGAGGAGGAGAGAGTGTGAGAGCGAGAAAGTGAGAGATAGGGATAGAGGGCGGTAGAGAGGGAGAGCAGTTGAGAGAAAAAGTGATAGAGATAAGAGAGAAAAGGTGGGACAGAGAGGGATAGAGAGAGAAAATGAGAGCGAGAGAGAAAAAGTGAGAGAGAAAAAGAGAGTGAGAGATAGCAAAAAGCCGAGAGAGAAAGTGAGAAACAGAGGAAAAAGGCGAGACAGAGAGAGGGATAGAAAGTGAGAGAGGGAGAGCGACAGGTAGATAGTTTGATGGACAGACATCAGACAGCCAACCAAGTAGACAACAGCTAGAGAGGGAGACAGAAATACAGATAGATGGATTTATTTATTACATTTGTATAGCGCACAGACAGCCAAGGGGCATTGCGGCGCTGTTACTTGTAAGAAAACTTAGTTACAGTGGGTACAGGGTTCGGACATTAGACAGTATTATACATAATATGCATAGAGGGTCCTTATTACAAAAGACTAGTTGCAGTAGTGAGCATTCAAGTAACCCCGAGGAAAGGGAAGGACGTCACATTAGCAAGTAGGGTTGATCAGGCGAACAGGCTATTTTTCATAGCCTTCCGGAAGGCGGTGAGTGATGGTTCAGCTCGCAGGGAGGTGGAGAGGGTGTTCCAGTGTAGGGAGGCAAGGTAGGGGAAGCTGGCACCACCTGCTCTGGCTCTTTTGATCCTGGGTACAGAGAGCATATTGGCAGTAGGTCTTGTGGAAGATACAGGGTGGATTCTTTGTGATAGATAAACTGGTGCGGAGAAGTGAATGCATTTGTGGGTGATGGTCAGTGCTTTGAAGATAATACTCTCCTTTATGGGGAGCTAGTTTGGATGCTTTTCTGGTGGCAGTGATGTGCTCTCTTTTAGAGATGCCTTGTGCTGCACGCAGGGCGCTATTCTGAATTACTTGCAGTTTCTCCAGGTTTTTGGTGGAGGTCCCTAGGAAGAGAACATTACAGTCGTCTAACCGGGGTCCAGTAATGGCTCTGGCTATGTTGATGCAGATGTCTTTGGAGAGAAAGGGCATGGCTGCATTGAGAGGTTTTGCATGGTAGGCAGCAGAGGAGGCGATTGCATTTAATTGCCTAGTCATAGATAGATTAGAATTTAGATAGACGCCTAGGGTTTTTACTGTGTCCAATACTGGAATTCTGATGGAGTCAATGGTGAAGTGGCTAAACTGGGTGTCAAGTTTTTTGAGGGTGTCAGGGGATCCTATGAGTAGGAGCTCAGTTTTGTCCGAGTTGAGGCAGAGACCGTTGACAGCCATCCACATTTGGATGGTATTGTATATGTTCTTGAGAGACGCGGAGTCGGTGTCATAGTCCCCTGGAAGTGTGAGGAGGATCTGCGTGTCGTTGGCGTAATTGGTGTAAGAGATGCCCATGGCGTCGAGGATGAGAAAGAGGGGACGAGTGGTGGGGGAGAGGCAGGAACCTTGAGGTACACCGCATAGCATGATGGTGGGTGAGACAGTAGCTAGATCAGAGAAAACCTGCATTGTCCTGCCTTGTAGGAATGAGGTGATCCATGTGGTGGCTTCTTGAGAAATGTTGGCTGTGTAGGTGAGGTGATGGCATAGAATGTCGTGATCTACAAGGTCCAAAGCAGCAGAGAGATCGAGGAGAAGAAGCAGGACAGGTTTACCTTGGTCTCTTGCATCGTCCATCTGGTTTTTGAGGTCGAGTAGGGCGGTCTCTGTCCCATGTCTAGGGCGAAAGCCAGATTGTCTCAGTCCTAAGAGTTTGTTCTCTTCGAGGAAGTGCTGAACTTGCAGGTATACTGCTTTGTCTAGAATCTTGAGGAGGAAAGGGACAATGGTGATGGGCCGGTAGTTGTTGGGTGAGGTGGGGTCAAGTGTAGGTTTCTTTATGAGAGGCCTGACCCATGCTTCCTTGAGGCTTGAGGGGACTTTGCCTGTGGTGAAGGAGGCATTGACAAAGGCTGTTAGGAATGGAGCAAGGGTGTCTGCACAGTCTTTGATAATGGAAGCGGGGCAGGGGTCGCCTTTACAGTTGGAAGGTTTCATACTTTTCATGAGGTTAACCATGTCTTTCTCCTGGATGGCTTTAAATGAGAAGGTGGGTGAAGCCTCTGATGGTTAATGGGGTGGGAGTAGGGGAAGTAGGGAACGCAAGTTTGGTGTTTTTAATTTTGGCTTAAAGTGAGTTGATCTTGTTGGGCATGGCTGTTTGGATGTACTCACACCAAGCCTTATCTTCAGTGACGTTTTGGGGGGTGGGTGTCGGAGTCTCAAGTTCTCTAAATATGGTGAACATTTCCTTGGTGTTGGATTTGGCCTCCGTGATTCTGGTTTGTAATGATTTGGCTTTGGCTTGGATAATGGCTTTCTTATTTTCCTTTGAGCCTGATCTGAAGTCAAGTTTGTCTTTGCCATCGTGGGATGTCTGCCATTGTGCTAATGCAGCAGGAGGGCCAGCAGACATGAAATAGACCCTACACAGATAAATAAGTAGGTTAGAAGGTATGTAAATGGATACTTAGATAAACAATCTTTATCTCACCAGAGTCCAAATGACTGCTTGGAAACTACTGAATGGAACTATAAAGGTACAATTTAACCGGTGCTTTAAGCTGCCTGCCACATCTAGCCAAGGCACTTAGAGGTGCATGGCCGAAAAGGCACGTGGCCTCACAAGGGGTCGGTGCCACAATTAAGAGGCAACACTTCCATGAGCGGAATGCTGCATGTTAGGCCATGCCCACGTAAGAGCCCAGGTTCGATTTTGCAAAAGGGCTGTGCCCTAAGAGGGGGCATTCAAATCAGGTAAGTGTTGCCACCTAATTGCGGCACAGTCCCCCTGCCAGGCACCACTTTGCATCGATCATCAGCCAGGCACCTGTGGTGCGAGGGTGATGATCCCTGCATTTCTAATGAAAGGGATGACTTGCAGCTGGTCAGTGCTGCAATGAGACATTTTTTTTAAATAAAACCTTAAGCTCTCGCCTATATGTTATGTTATGTTACTTTACATTTATATAGCGCCTTATGAATCATTGGTATGGTCTGAAGGCGCTGGTAGGTTGAACGCCCTTGGGAACTGAAGTTCAAGTCAGTAGAGAGAGTAGAGAGAGAGTCAAAGGTGTGTGTGAGCACCAGAGATGTGTGCAGCTGGTGTGGCATTCGTGTAGTAGCTGCTTCTTAGCGGTAGGTGTGGTGGTTGAGAGATCAAGCGTGTGTGTTCGTTCTGGCAGGATTTATCCAGACCGATTGTGGCTTCGTTAGGCCTGAGGAGAACGCCTGGGTGGGGGGTGTGTAACCAGCAGTGTTTAGTTAGAGTGATGGGGAGTATGAGGCAGATGTTGGCATGAGAACAGTTATACCAAATGGTGTCATAGTATCGCTGTGTTCTAGTTGAATGGTGGTGTAAAGAAGAGAGTAAGCGTGGTGATGTGATATGATGGGTTACATACTCTTCCAAACATTCCATGCACTCCAAAACATACCATGTAAGTCGCGCAATTCTATGCGCTCAAGTCCGCTCCATGCACTCAAGTCCACTCAATGCGCTCCGCTCCAGTCTGCTCCTCGCACTCCAGTCCGCTCCTCACACTCCAGTCCGCTCCACGCACTCCAGCCCGCTCTACGCACTACAACCCGCTCCACGCACTCCAATCTGCTCCACGCACTCCAATCCGCTCCACACACTTCAATCTGCTCTATGCACTCCAATCCGTTCCAAGCATTCAAATCTATTCCATGAACTCGGATCTGTTCCGTGTATTCTAAGTTGTTTTATGCACTCCACCCACGTATTTCACCTGTACTTCCACATACTTCATCCGTTCCATCCACATATTTCACACGTTTCATTCACATACGTCACCCGTTTCATCCACATACGTCAGCCGTTCTCTCCACATACATCATCCATTCCATCCACATACATCACCGGTTCCATCCACCTACATACCCGTTCCATCCACCTACATCACCCATTCCATACAGATGCGTCGTCCGTTCCATCCACATACATCCCCCGTTCCATCACATATGTCACCTGTTCCATCCACATACGTCACCCGTTCCATCCACATACATCACCTGGTCCATCCAAAAAAGTCACCCGTTCCATCCACAAACGTCACCCGTTCCATCCACATACGTCAACCGTTCCAGCCACATACGTCATCTGTTCCACCCATATACATCACTCGTTCTATCCTTATACTTCACCAGTTCCGTCCGCTCTACGCATTCAGCGGCTCTACGCTCTCATCCACTCTACGCTCTCATCCGCTCTAGGTACTCATCAGCTCTAGATGCACTTCCGCATACATCCGCTCTACGCACTCATCCGCTCTATGCACTCATCCGCTCTACGCACTCATCCACTCTACGCACTCATCCGCTCTACGCACCCATCTGCTTTATGCCCTCGCATGCTCCACGCAATCGTCCGCTCTAGGCACTTGTCCGCTTTATGCCCTTGCATGCCCTACGCATTCACCCGCTCTACGCACTCACCCGCTCTGCGCACTCACCTGCTCTACGCACTCACCCGCTCTACGCACTCACCCGCTCTTACCCACCCCTCCTCTCTGTGCACCCATCACGCTCTGCGCACCCATCATGCTCTGCGCATTCATCCACTCCCCGCACTCATCCGCTCTATGCACTCATCCGCTCCATGTTCTCGTTCTTTCCACGTACTCAACTGCTATATGCACTCATCAGCTCTACAAAGTCGTTCGCTCATACACACTCATCTGTTCTATACACTCGTCTGCTTTATACACTAATTCGCTCTATACACTCATCCGCTCTGCACATTCATCCGCTGCTGTGTTCTACATACTCCTCCGCACTTACGCACTCATCCGCTCTACACCCTTGTCTGTTGTACACACTCATCCGCTCTGCACACTCATCTGCTCTATGCACTCCTGTGTTCTACACACTCCTGATCGCTTACGCACTCATCCACTCTACCCACTCATCCGCTCTTCCCACTCATCCGCTCTACCCACTCATACGCTCTGCGCACTCATCCGCTCTACACACTCTTCCGCTCTACACACTCATCTGATCAACACACTCATCCACCCAGAGCACTCGTCCGTTCCACATGCTTCATCTATTCTAATCGTTTCATCCGCTACAATCTAATGAATTCATCCGCTCCATTCGCTTTGTTCATTCATCATGCATTGTCGATTCAGGCCATGTCATTTGTCATGCGCACTGGATCCGTTCCGTGCTCTCTATCTATTTCATGCACTACACTTGTCTCATGTACTTGAATCGTCTATTCTGTATTTTCCATTTATGCCATGCCCCCCGTACAGTTGGAGTCATCTGTCTGTGTACTCTTCAGTCTCTTGTATTCATCTTTCCATCCTCTTCTCTTTCTTCATTTCACCCATTTTGTTCATTTTGTCTATTGCACTCATTACATCCATTTCATTAATTTAAACCTCATTAGTGTTTTCGTACGATTTATTCTTTTTATCCATTTCACTGCTTTGATCTACTTTATTTGTTCTATTCTGTTTGTTCTCATAGTTTACATTAGCCGTTATTAGTTGTTGATTTCTCGCATGGATCTTGATGTTGTTTTGTTATTTGTTTTATTGCTATTCAGGATCTAGTAGATTGTTGGATTGGTGTCATTGGGATGCTGTTGTTCTGTTTGGGTTAGTTTGTGTACAGGTTAGTTTTAGGGGAAGAGCCAAGTTTTCAGTAGTTTGCGGAAGGACATTAGATCTTCAGTTAGGCGGATGTGGGGTGGGAGTGCGTTCCACAGCGTGGGGGCCAAGGCTGAGAGTGATGATCCGCCTAACCTGACTGAGTTTGTTTTGGGTATGATTAGGAGGCCGGCTGAACTTGATCTTAGAGTACGTGGAGGGTGATAGGGTTTTAGCTTGTCTTGAAGATATTGAGGTCCGGTTTTATGCAATGCTCGATGAGAAATGCATACGATTTTGAAAGTCACCCTTCGGGCCACTGGAAGCCACTGCAGAGTTTTAAGGGCTGGCGAGATGTGGTCTCTCGGGCCGAGCGCTAGTAGCAGTTTGGCTGCGGCATTTTGTGCTCTTTGAAGTTTATTCAGTTGGTAAGCGTGGACTCCAGATAGAGGGGGTTAGCGTAGTCCAGTCTTGATATAACAATTGATTGGACCAATCGGAGAGTCTGTTGGGAAACGAGAGATATGGAAAGATGCGCTTAAGAGTTTTAAGGTGGTAGTGGCAGGACTTTGAGATGTTGTTGACTTGGCGCAAGAGTGTTAGATCAGAGTCAAGGGTGCATCTAAGGTTTTCTACTGAGTTAGAGGGAGTTGGTGAGTTGCCCATGGCCGATGGCCAGGGTAGTGGGTGTGGAAGAAGTTTGGAGTTGCCACATACCATGATTTCAGTTTTGGAGGGGTTTAACAAGAGGTGGCTTTGAGTCATCCAGAGCTCTATGTCGAGGAGGCAGGAGGCGAGGTCAGGTCAGCAGTTGGGGTTTGAGTTCAGGAGTTTTAGAATTAGTTGAGTGTCATCAGCGTAGTTGTAACACAGGATGTTGCGTGAACGAATCATTGGTGGGAGGGTGATCAAGTAGAGATTGAACAGGAGGGCAGATAGGCATGCTCCTTGTGGAACTCCTGTGTCGACAGGTCGGGCTTGGGAGGAATAGGTGGAGAGTATCGTTATTGTCTTTTTGGAATGAAGCTATCCATTTGAGAGCGGTTCCGTGGATTCCTAGGGAGTGGAGGCGGTCAAGGAGGAATGAGTGATTGATTGTGTCAAAGGCGGCGGATAGGTCAAGAAGGATTAATGCTGCGCATCCCGTGGAGTCTGCCATATGTGAGAGCTTCAGGCTTTAGAAAAAAGCCTTGCCTTCTAGTGGGCTGAATTAGCATGGGACATTAGGTGGCCCAGGCACGGACCTGTCTCACACACTATTATCGGAGCCTGCTGGGGCTCAGTCCTGGCTAGCCCCGGCCCACTTAAAGCCCTGCATTTAACCATATGAGCTCCCATTGGCGTTCTTCCTGTTCAGCTGTGTGGCTTGTATTTAATGTCTGGCTGTAGCACTGTCTTTACTGTTTATTTATAGAGCTAAACCGCATCAGCCGGTGTTCACCAAAGCCTTCCTTCTGCCATGCCGTGCACCGGGGCCTGCCCCCACTCCCATCTCTCCCGCGATGCTTTTGAACCCAGCTCTCGCGCTCGACGCACATCTGCATTTCAAAGCTCCCTCTGTAGGTGCACATAAATACATGTTAAATTCACACACAGATGGCCCATTAAGATGCCAAAGGACGCTGATCAGAGCTTCTCGTCTCTAGGAGGAGCATGAATCACGCGCGAGCAGTTTGCAATTATCATATTAAATCAGAAGCGGGGACAAAAACAAGCATTCACATTAAAAACAAAAAAGAGATACACCTCTGCCGCTTTCATCTCCAGCCACTGGAATATAGAAAGGCTCATGCTTCCCATATGCTTTAGGCACAGGCTCACACATGGAAACCAGACCACATTCAGTTGTAGACATATCAGTTCATGTGTGCTCTTTTTTTTATAATTAAGTGTATCAAGCAGCGTGAAGCCCACTCCTACCATATCCCAGAACCCCAATAACGACCAATACTTCCGTTTGTTAGGACATTTTACTGTGAAAATCGTTATCGTTTTGATTTTTGGCCATGCATAAGACTGCGGGGCTATTTGACCACTGCACACAAAGTTCCAAACTGAAACTCAGTAAAACACGCCTTGTGTTGTGTGTGGGAGATGCCCTCCACCCAAACCACTGCCACATACAGTAACCTATTTGGGTCAGAACAAGTCACCTGTGCTGGCCCCACTCATGGGCGATTAGGCGGGGCTTGCGCCATTTATAAGCCAAAAATGTTTCATTAGAGTGATGAAGTATGAGCAGAGACACGCAGCCTGCATTTGTTGTTTGGTTATTTGACCGCCCATTTACTGCCCATGACCATGCTAATACCTATGGCCATTCCTACCCAGTTGCTGACCCTCCCCACCCAATACATTTCCTCATGGGAGCTCTTTGAGCTCACTTTCATCAAGCCTTACAACCAAACGTTGCACTCAAGTGCCTGCCAGTGTTTTTTCAAAGCAGTCTTCTGCGAGTTAATGGCTTTATTGGAGTTGTAATCCCTCTACAGTATTAATACACATTTCATCCAGAGCTGCCTTCAGCCACTCGATGTATAAGCACTCTCTGTGTCCTTCACTGAAGCCCTGTTAAAAACAAGCACTGGCAAAGCCAACAGTTCTGGCTTGAGTTTTTGCCAGGCACTGCTATTAGATGCCCAAGTGCTTGCGCCATTGTGCACCTGCTGCCAGCAATGACCAGTTATTACCAGTACAGCACCACAACATACAGATAATGGGTACTACCTAAAAACATATCTAAGTCAACTGTCCATTATACTAAATATGAACGCGCTACAGTGGTTTTGTGTCAGCCCCTGGCCTTTGTATGAGTTGGCCTTGAGTGCCCAAGCACAGCTACCAAAGCTTGTAGGAGACGCTGTTTGGCGCGCCGTGATCTCATGCACGGACCAACCTGCAGAGAGATATCGTCCTTTCACCATGAGTCCAAACCCTCATGCAGTCTGCTAGAATGCAGTTATATTATTGCAACTCCATGAAGACTAAGGCAGGTTCACCTGTATTAACATGTGTTACTTCATTAAATGCAGTGCAGGGAATGGGCCGGAACAAGACGGTGCGGCGCTCCGGCAAAAAAAATGCCTTTGGAGCGGCGCTCCCGTCCAGCACATGACTCACCCGAGGTACAAGTAAGCAGCTTTCTCGGCACAGAGAGCTGCCAACTTTTCCGAAAGCATTCTCAGCTCTCATAGACATCTCCCTAGCAGGTCCGAAGCTCCACGCCACGAGCGTTTCAGAGGTCACAGCCCTGGAAACTGCCAAAGACTCACGAACAATACTGTGGTGGTACTGGTACAAACTTTTATATATATCCCGCAAATTGCAGACATCTCTTTGGTAGAGTGAATATTGTGACCAATGAAAGAGAGGAGTCAATTTTTTCGCTTAAAAGGGCTTCTCAGTGAATCAATATAGGACTTAATTAACATTGAACCTTGCATTAGGATGTTCCCATGATGCTCTTTGCTTTTATGCAAATAGCTATGATTGGGTTCAATCAAGAGATATTGTGGTACACAACCTGGTGGGGTCCACGCCCCTTGTCCCGCTAACTCCCTTCCCACAGCCACACCCCTCCAAAGAGGTGACAGTTCCCCCCAAACATTGTTTCCATGTCCAGCACTGTTTAGTTGAGAGTTAGCTGCGATCTTCAGGGTAGGAGCCCCGTTTTCACATTTTTATTTTCTAAGCCACTTGTTCAGTGTGGGATTTGGGTCCCCGCAATGAGCAGCGTTGTTTTGATGCTTGCTAAGCGACAGCCCACGAAGGACTCGAGACAACTTTCCTCTAAGAAAACAAATATATCACCCGTCGGTGACGTGTGTGGTGGGGCGTCAAGACCTCACTGCGAAGCACCCACAGGTGTGCTGATGTTCACACTTCTTCACGTGTTCCCTTTCTCGTCCATATTAAGTGCCAGGCTATTATGCAAGTCTATGCAAAAAGGACTAGCATACTCGTCCTTGGCACTTATAAAAAGAAACTGCAGGTAAGGAGCGAATCCACGTTGGAGGTCTATTTAATAGCAATAAAATAACTGTTCTTCAACCTCTGGGGACATCATCAAGCACTTCAGATCCCAGCCTCAGACCTGTAAATGACTTTAAAGGCAGGCAAACCCCGTGATATGGAAATCAAGGAGAATCATTAACACAAGGTGACTTTGAAATCAGAGTGAAACATCTCGAACCATAACTTACACCGCCCCAGCTCATCTGCCCTCAAAGGTCTGCCGCCGTCCTCGTAACTACCCTGTTGCCCTTACCCTGACCCTGCCCCTGGTGGAATTCCAAACGTACACCCTAACACGTCTCGGGTGCTTCATTTGGAGCGACACACAACCATTGTTCTCTTCTGCCATGCAGCTATTTCCGATAACATCTACTCAATGTTATTCTGACTTCCCTAATTGCCGCCGATACCAGGACTGGACTGGCCTATAGGGAACTCTGGCGATTTCCCAGTAGGCCTCTACACACTGGGCAGGGGGGGACTGGCCTATAGGGAACTCAGGAGATTTCCCAGTAGGCCTCGACACAATGGGCAGGGGTGGACTGGCCCAAAGGGAACTCTGGAGATTTCCCAGTAGGCCTCGACACAATGGGCAGGGCTGGACTGGCCCAAAGGGAACTCTGGAGATTTCCCAGTAGGCCTCTACACACTGGGCAGGGGTGGACTGGCCTATAGGGAACTATGGAGATTTCCCAGTAGCCCTCGACACAATGGGCAGGGCTGGACTGGCCCAAAGGGAACTCTGGAGATTTGCCAGTAGGCCTCTACACAATAGGCAGGGGTGGACTGGCCTATAGGGAACTCTGGAGATTTCCCGGTAGGCCTTGACACACTGGGCAGGGGTGGACTGGCCTATAGGGAACTCTGGAGATTTCCCAGTAGGCCTCGACACAATGGGCAGGGCTGGTCTGGCCCAAAGGGAACTCTGGAGATGTCCCGGTAGGCCTCTACACACTGGGCAGGGGTGGACTGGCCTATAGTGAACTCTGGAGATTTCCCGGTAGGCCTCGACACACTGGGCAGGGGTGGGCTGGCATATGGGGAACTCTGGAGATTTCCCAGTAGGCTGGGCTGGGGTGGGTTGGCATATAGGGAACTCTTCCCGGTTGGCCTCTACACACCCGGCAGGGGTGGGCTGGCACATAGGGATCTCTTCCCGGTAGGCCTCTACACACTGGGCAGGGGTGGGCTGGCATATGGGGAACTCTGGAGATTTCCCAGTAGGCTGGGCTGGGGTGGGTTGGCATATAGGGAACTCTTCCCGGTTGGCCTCTACACACCGGGCAGGGGTGGGCTGGCATATAGGGATCTCTTCCCGGTAGGCCTCTACACACTGGGCAGGGGTGGGCTGGCATATGGGGAACTCTGGAGATTTCCCAGTAGGCTGGGCTGGGGTGGGTTGGCATATAGGGAACTCTTCCCGGTTGGCCTCTACACACCGGGCAGGGGTGGGCTGGCATATAGGGATCTCTTCCCAGTAGGCCTCTACACACTGGGCAGGGGTGGGCTGGCATATAGGGAACTCTTCCCGGTAGGCCTCTACACACCGGGCAGGGTGGACTGGCCTATAGGGAACTCTGGAGATTTCCCGTTGGGCCTCTGCACCCTGGGCCTCTTTTGTGTGGTATTTCCAAATTTTCCCATAGGAAAAGGGTTGGGCTTGCTGAAAATGTACAGTATGAGGCCACTTGTTAATGTTAATGTTAAAGGATATTTGTACCGCACACTTTCACCACCGGAGTGGTCCCCTGGCTCTCTTTGAAAATTATTTCCTGGGGCTCTTTTGGTTCCCAGGCCACCCCTGGCCAATACGGTCTGGAAATGCGCGGAAATCGTCCCCCGAAAGTACAGAGGCAGCGAAGGATAGGCGGGTAGCGGGAAGGACATGGGACTTAGCGAGAGGTGTGAAGAGGAGGGATGGGGGCCATGTAGAGGGTGGAAGGGGAGGACGTTAGCGAGTGGTGAAGGGCGGGATGTGTGGGTATAGACATGGCGAGATGGGTACAGACAGGAAGGATGGTGTGGCAAGGCATCGCAGCGAACTCCGAGGGGAAGGTAGAATGGATACTTAGAACTATGATGCGCGGCCTGTGGCCGGGAACCACTGACGCTACATAGAGAAGGCCAGCTTTGGGGAAGGGGAACCTCAACACTTTTACATCCACGATTCAACAAGGGTTAATATTGTGTCCCTAGGCGTATGGGTCTGCAACCTGTGGCTCTCCAGATGATTTGGACTATGACTCCCATGATGCTCCACCATTGGCTATGCTGACTAGGCCTGATGGGAGTTGTAGTCCAAAACATCTGCATAGCCAACGGTTGGAACCCCTGCCCTTCAAGAGGGCTCCATGACAAAACATAAGAAAAATAGTCAATGTAATAACTAAACGGAGAAACAATTAGAAGAATCCGTCTGGAAATGAATTCTTCAATCATTTCTGTTAGTTGGATATGACATCCAACAGGAAAAGGGTGAGCCAACCAACATCGGCTGTAACATCCTTTCCAGGTAAGGCTGCCTGGGCCTAGTGATGGCGATGACTGGCTAATAACGCTAATTTAGCCGAAAGAAGTGGATCAGGGGTTCAAGACACATCAGGCATTAAAGTATAACACACCTTTCCTAACCCTTGTGGCATCAGCCATAATGCATGCTGTGAAGACAATTTCTAATTACCAGAGCAATGAATTACTTGTAGGTGCCCTCACAAGGAGGGCTGAAGCTTCAATCAAAAGCTAGGTTAGCTAAGTGGCGCTTCATGGACGCCAGCTCCTTCCATGCTCTCCGGATTCACGAGTTATCGTATCAGACACGGCTCCTTGAATAAAACACAAGACACCCCAGCCCATACTCGTCACCAGGTGTAGAAGATGGTTTCTCTGGATGAATCAGACTTATGTCAATGCACGTTTTCCATAGGAGCTGAATCTTTCATCCTCGGTTCCTTGAAGAAATTCAGAAATCAAACACACACACCAAGGCACCCAACCAACACATCCTCGAGTCAGCCGGACAACTCTCTGATGGCAGTCACAAGACAGAAATTCAGAAATCAAACACACACCAAGGCACCCAACCAACACATCCTCGAGTCAGCCGGACAACTCTCTGATGGCAGTCACAAGACCGAAATTCAGAAATCAAACAGACACACCAAGGCACCCAACCAACACATCCTCTAGTCAGCCGGACAACTCTCTGATGACAGTCACAAGACAGAAATTCAGAAATCAAACACACACACCAAGGCACCCAACCAACACATCCTCGAGCCAGCCGGACAACTCTCTGATGGCAGTCACAAGACAGAAATTCAGAAATCAAACACACACACCAAGGCACCCAACCAACACATCCTCGAGTCATCCGGACAACTCTTTGATGACAGTCACAAGACAGAAATTCAGAAATCAAACACGCACACCAAGGCACCAAACCAACACATCCTCGAGTCATCCGGACAACTCTCTGATGACAGTCACAAGACAGAAATTCAGAAATGAAACACGCACACGAATGCATCCAACCAACACATCCTCGAGTCATCTGGACAACTCTCTGATGACAGTCACAAGACAGAAATTCAGATATCAAACACGCACACCAAGGCACCCAACCAACACATCCTCGAGTCAGCTGGACAACTCTCTGATGACAGCCACAAGACAGAAATTCAGAAATCAAATACACATACAAAGGCACCCAACCTACACATTATCGAGTCAGCCGGACAACTCTCTGATGACAGTCACAAGACAGAAATTCAGAAATGAAACACACACACGAATGCACCCAACCAAAACATCCTCCAGTCAGCCGGACAACTCTCTGATGACAGTCAAAGACTGAAATTCTGAAATCAAATAGACACACCAAGGCACCCAACCAACACATCCTCGAGTCATCCGGACAACTCTCTGATGACAATCAAAGGCAGAAATTCAGATATCAAACACACACACCAAGGCACCCAACCACCACATCCTCAAGTCAGCTGGACAACTCTCTGATGACAGCCACAAGACAGAAATTCAGAAATCAAATACACATACAAAGGCACCCAACCAACACATTATCGAGTCAGCCGGACAACTCTCTGATGACAGTCACAAGACAGAAATTCAGAAATAAAACACACACACCAAGGCACCCAATCAACACATCCTCGAGTCATCCGGACAACTCTCTGATGAAAGTCACAAGACAGAAATTCAGAAATCAAACACACACACCAAGGCACCCAACCAACACATCCTCGAGTCATCCGGACAACTCTCTGATGACAGTCACAAGACAGAAATTCAGAAATGAAACACACACACGAATGCACCCAACCAACACATCCTCGAGTCATCCGGACAACTCTCTGATGACAGTCACAAGACAGAAATTCAGAAATCAAACACACACACCAAGGCACCCAACCAACACATCCTCGAGTCAGCCGGACAACTCTCTGATGACAGTCACAAGACCGAAATTCAGAAATCAAACACACACACCAAGGCACCCAACCAACACATGCTCGAGTCAGCCGGACAACTCTCTGATGACAGTCACAAGACAGACATTCAGAAATCAAACACACACACCAAGCCACCCAACCAACACATCCTCGAGTCAGCTGGACAACTCTCTGATGACAGTCACAAGACCGAAATTCAGAAATCAAACACACACACCAAGGCACCCAACCAACACATTATCGAGTCAGCCGGACAACTCTCTGCTAGAAGTCACAAGACAGAAATTCAGAAATCAAACACACACACCAAGGCACCCAACCAACACATCCTCGAGTCAGCTGGACAACTCTCTGATGACAGCCACAAGACAGAAATTCAGAAATGAAACACACACACTAAGGCACCCAACCAACACATTATCGAGTCAGCCGGACAACTCTCTGATGGAAGTCACAAGACAGAAATTCAGAAATCAAACACACACACCAAGGCACCCAACCAACACATCCTCTAGTCAGCCGGATAACTCTCTGCTGGCAGTCACAAGACAGAAATTCAGAAATGAAACACACACACCAAGGCACCTAACCAACACATCCTTGAGTCAGCCGGATAACTCTCTGATAGCAGTCACAAGACAGAAATTCAGAAATGAAACACACACACCAAGGCACCCAACCAACACATCCTCGAGTCAGCCGCACAACTCTCTGATGACAGTCACAAGACCGAAATTCTGAAATCAAACACACACACCAAGGCACCCAACCAACACATCCTCGAGTCATCCGGACAACTCTCTGATGACAGTCAAAGACAGAAATTCAGATATCAAACACACACACCAAGGCACCCAACCAACACATCCTCCAGTCAGCTGGACAACTCTCTGATGACAGCCACAAGACAGAAATTCAGAAACGAAACACACACGCCAAGGTACCCAACCAACACATCCTCGAGTCAGCCGGACAACTCTCTGATGACAGTCACAAGACCGAAATTCAGAAATCAAACATACACACACACCAAGGCACCCAACCAACACATCCTCGAGTCAGCCGGACAACTCTCTGATGACAGTCACAAGACAGAAATTCAGAAATCAAACACACACACCAAGGCACCCAACCAACACATCCTCGAGTCAGCCGGACAACTCTCTGATGACAGTCACAAGACGGAAATTCAGAAATCAAACACACACACCAAGGCACCCAACCAACACATCCTCGAGTCAGCCGGACAACTCTCTGATGACAGTCACAAGACAGACATTCAGAAATCAAACACACACACCAAGGCACCCAACCAGCACATCCTCGAGTCAGCTGGACAACTCTCTGATGACAGTCACAAGACCGAAATTCAGAAATCAAACACACACACCAAGGCACCCAACCAACACATTATCGAGTCAGCCGGACAACTCTCTGCTGGAAGTCACAAGACAGAAATTCAGAAATCAAACACAGACACCAAGGCACCCAACCAACACATCCTCGAGTCAGCTGGACAACTCTCTGAAGACAGCCACAAGACAGAAATTCAGAAATGAAACACACACACAAAGGCACCCAACCAACACATTATCGAGTCAGCCGGACAACTCTCTGATGGAAGTCACAAGACAGAAATTCAGAAATCAAACACACACACCAAGGCACCCAACCAACACATCCTCTAGTCAGCCGGATAACTCTCTGCTGGCAGTCACAAGACAGAAATTCAGAAATGAAACACACACACCAAGGCACCTAACCAACACATCCTTGAGTCAGCCGGATAACTCTCTGATAGCAGTCACAAGACAGAAATTCAGAAATGAAACACACACACCAAGGCACCCAACCAACACATCCTCGAGTCAGCCGCACAACTCTCTGATGACAGTCACAAGACCGAAATTCTGAAATCAAACACACACACCAAGGCACCCAACCAACACATCCTCGAGTCATCCGGACAACTCTCTGATGACAGTCAAAGACAGAAATTCAGATATCAAACACACACACCAAGGCACCCAACCAACACATCCTCCAGTCAGCTGGACAACTCTCTGATGACAGCCACAAGACAGAAATTCAGAAACGAAACACACACGCCAAGGTACCCAACCAACACATCCTCGAGTTAGACGGACAACTCTCTGATGATAGTCACAAGACCGAAATTCAGAAATCAAACACACACACACCAAGGCACCCAACCAACACATCCTCGAGTCAGCCGGACAACTCTCTGATGACAGTCACAAGACAGAAATTCAGAAATCAAATAGACACACCAAGGCACCCAACCAACACATCCTCGAGTCAGCCGGACAACTCTCTGATGGCAGTCACAAGACAGAAATTCAGAAATCAAACACACACACCAAGGCACCCAACCAACACATCCTCGAGTCAGCCGGACAACTCTCTGATGACAGTCACAAGACCGAAATTCAGAAATCAAACACACACACAAAGGCACCCAACCAACACATCCTTGAGTCATCCGGGCAATTCTCTGATGACAGTCAAAGACAGAAATTCAGATATCAAACACGCACACCAAGGCACCCAACCAACACATCCTCAAGGCAGCTGAACAATTCTCTGATGACAGCCACAAGACAGAAATTCAGAAATGAAACACACACACAAAGGCACCCAACCAACACATTATCGAGTCAGCCGGACAACTCTCTGATGACAGTAACAAGACCGAAATTCAGAAATCAAACACACACACCAAGGCACCCAACCAACACATCTTCGAGTCAGCCGGACAACTCTCTGATGACAGTCACAAGACATACATTCAGAAATCAAACACACACACCAAGGCACCCAACCAACACATCCTCGAGTCAGTCGGAAAACTCTCTGATGACAGTCACAAGACAGAAATTCAGATATCAAACACACACACCAAGGCACCCAACCAACACATCCTCGAGTCAGCTGGACAACTCTCTGATGACAGCCACAAGACAGAAATTAAGAAATCAAATACACATACAAAGGCACCCAACCAACACATTATCGAGTCAGCCGGACAACTCTCTGATGACAGTCACAAGACAGAAATTCAGAAATGAAACACACACACGAATGCACCCAACCAACACATCCTCGAGTCAGCCGGACAACTCTCTGATGACAGTCAAAGACAGAAATTCTGAAATCAAATAGACACACCAAGGCACCCAACCAACACATCCTCGAGTCATCCGGACAACTCTCTGATGACAATCAAAGGCAGAAATTCAGATATCAAACACACACACCAAGGCACCCAACCACCACATCCTCGAGTCAGCTGGACAACTCTCTGATGACAGCCACAAGACAGAAATTCAGAAATCAAATACACATACAAAGGCACCCAACCAACAGATTATCGAGTCAGCCGGACAACTCTCTGATGACAGTCACAAGACAGAAATTCAGAAATAAAACACACACACCAAGGCACCCAATCAACACATCCTCGAGTCATCCGGACAACTCTCTGATGACAGTCACAAGACAGAAATTCAGAAATCAAACACACAACCAAGGCACCCAACCAACACATCCTCGAGTCACCCGGACAACTCTCTGATGACAGTCACAAGACAGAAATAAAGAAATGAAACACACACACGAATGCACCCAACCAACACATCCTCGAGTCATCCGGACAACTCTCTGATGACAGTCACAAGACAGAAATTCAGATATCAAACACGCACACCAAGGCACCCAACCAACACATCCTCAAGTCAGCTGAACAATTCTCTGATGACAGCCACAAGACAGAAATTCAGAAATGAAACACACACACAAAGGCACCCAACCAACACATTATCGAGTCAGCCGGACAACTCTCTGATGGCAGTCACAAGACATAAATTCAGAAATCAAACACACACACCAAGGCACCCAACCAACACATCCTCGAGTCAGCCGGACAACTCTCTGATGACAGTCACAAGACCGAAATTCAGAAATCAAACACACACACCAAGGCACCCAACCAACACATCCTCGAGTCAGCCGGACAACTCTCTGATGACAGTCACAAGACAGACATTCAGAAATCAAACACACACACCAAGGCACCCAACCAACACATCCTCGAGTCAGCTGGACAACTCTCTGATGACAGTCACAAGACCGAAATTCAGAAATCAAACACACACACCAAGGCACCCAACCAACACATTATCGAGTCAGCCGGACAACTCTCTGATGACAGCCACAAGACAGAAATTCAGAAATGAAACACACACACAAAGGCACCCAACCAACACATTATCGAGTCAGCCGGACAACTCTCTGATGGAAGTCACAAGACAGAAATTCAGAAATCAAACACACACACCAAGGCACCCAACCAACACATCCTCTAGTCAGCCGGATAACTCTCTGCTGGCAGTCACAAGACAGAAATTCAGAAATGAAACACACACACCAAGGCACCTAACCAACACATCCTTGAGTCAGCCGGATAACTCTCTGATAGCAGTCACAAGACAGAAATTCAGAAATGAAACACACACACCAAGGCACCCAACCAACACATCCTTGAGTCAGCCGGATAACTCTCTGATAGCAGTCACAAGACAGAAATTCAGAAATGAAACACACACACCAAGGCACCCAACCAACACATCCTCGAGTCAGCCGGACAACTCTCTGATGACAGTCACAAGACCGAAATTCAGAAATCAAACACACACACCAAGGCACCCAACCAACACATCCTCGAGTCAGCCGGACAACTCTCTGATGACAGTCACAAGACAGAAATTCAGAAATCAAATAGACACACCAAGGCACCCAACCAACACATCCTCGAGTCAGCTGGACAACTCTCTGATGGCAGTCACAAGACAAAAATTCAGAAATCAAACACACACACCAAGGCACCCAACCAACACATCCTCGAGTCAGCTGGACAACTCTCTGATGACAGTCACAAGACCGAAATTCAGAAATGAAACACACACACAAAGGCACCCAACCAACACATTATCGAGTCAGCCGGACAACTCTCTGATGGAAGTCACAAGACAGAAATTCAGAAATCAAACACACACACCAAGGCACCCAACCAACACATCCTCGAGTCAGCTGGACAACTCTCTGATGACAGCCACAAGACAGAAATTCAGAAATGAAACACACACACAAAGGCACCCAACCAACACATTATCGAGTCAGCCGGACAACTCTCTGATGGAAGTCACAAGACAGAAATTCAGAAATCAAACACACACAACAAGGCACCCAACCAACACATCCTCTAGTCAGCCGGATAACTCTCTGCTGGCAGTCACAAGACAGAAATTCAGAAATGAAACACACACACCAAGACACCTAACCAACACATCCTTGAGTCAGCCGGACAACTCTCTGACGGAAGTCACAAGACAGAAATTCAGAAATCAAACACACACACCAAGGCACCCAACCAACACATCCTCTAGTCAGCCGGATAACTCTCTGCTGGCAGTCACAAGACAGAAATTCAGATATCAAACACGCACACCAAGGCACCCAACCAACACATCCTCAAGGCAGCTGAACAATTCTCTGATGACAGCCACAAGACAGAAATTCAGAAATGAAACACACACACAAAGGCACCCAACCAACACATTATCGAGTCAGCCGGACAACTCTCTGATGGCAGTCACAAGACATAAATTCAGAAATCAAACACACACACCAAGGCACCCAACCAACACATCCTCGAGTCAGCCGGACAACTCTCTGATGACAGTAACAAGACCGAAATTCAGAAATCAAACACACACACCAAGGCACCCAACCAACACATCTTCGAGTCAGCCGGACAACTCTCTGATGACAGTCACAAGACAGACATTCAGAAATCAAACACACACACCAAGGCACCCAACCAACACATCCTCGAGTCAGTCGGAAAACTCTCTGATGACAGTCACAAGACAGAAATTCAGAAATCAAACACACACACCAAGGCACCCAACCAACACATCCTTGAGTCAGCCGGACAACTCTCTGATGACAGTCACAAGACCGAAATTCTGAAATCAAACACACACACCAATGCACCCAACCAACACATCCTCGAGTCATCCGGACAACTCTCTGATGATAGTCAAAGACAGATATTCAGATATCAAACACACACACCAAGGCACCCAACCAACACATCCTCGAGTCAGCTGGACAACTCTCTGATGACAGCCACAAGACAGAAATTCAGAAACGAAACACACACTCCAAGGCACCCAACCAACACATCCTCGAGTCAGCCGGACAACTCTCTGATGACAGTCACAAGACCGAAATTCAGAAATCAAACACACACACCAAGGCACCCAACCAACACATCCTCGAGTCAGCCGGACAACTCTCTGATGACAGTCACAAGACAGAAATTCAGAAATCAAATAGACACACCAAGGCACCCAACCAACACATCCTCGAGTCAGCTGGACAACTCTCTGATGGCGGTCACAAGACAGAAATTCAGAAATCAAACACACACACCAAGGCACCCAACCAACACATCCTCGAGTCAGCTGGACAACTCTCTGATGACAGTCACAAGACCGAAATTCAGAAATGAAACACACACACAAAGGCACCCAACCAACACATCATCGAGTCAGCCGGACAACTCTCTGATGGAAGTCACAAGACAGAAATTCAGAAATCAAACACACACACCAAGGCACCCAACCAACACATCCTCGAGTCAGCTGGACAACTCTCTGATGACAGCCACAAGACAGAAATTCAGAAATCAAACACACACACAAAGGCACCCAACCAACACATTATCGAGTCAGCCGGACAACTCTCTGATGGAAGTCACAAGACAGAAATTCAGAAATCAAACACACACACCAAGGCACCCAACCAACACATCCTCTAGTCAGCCGGATAACTCTCTGCTGGCAGTCACAAGACAGAAATTCAGAAATGAAACACACACACCAAGGCACCTAACCAACACATCCTTGAGTCAGCCGGATAACTCTCTGATAGCAGTCACAAGACAGAAATTCAGAAATGAAACACACACACCAAGGCACCCAACCAACACCTCCTCGAGTCAGCCGCACAACTCTCTGATGACAGTCACAAGACTGAAATTCTGAAATCAAACACAGACACAAAGGCACCCAACCAACACATCCTCGAGTCATCCGGACAACTCTCTGATGACAGTCAAAGACAGAAATTCAGATATCAAACACATACACCAAGGCAGCCAACCAACACATCCTCGAGTCAGCTGGACAACTCTCTGATGACAGCCACAAGACAGAAATTCAGAAACGAAACACACACACCAAGGCACCCAACCAACACATCCTCGAGTCAGCCGGACCACTCTCTGATGACAGTCACAAGACTGAAATTCAGAAATCAAACACACACACACCAAGGCACCCAACCAACACATCCTCGAGTCAGCCGGACAACTCTCTGATGACAGTCACAAGACAGAAATTCAGAAATCAAACACACACACCAAGGCACCCAACCAACACATCCTCGAGTCAGCCGGAAAACTCTCTGATGACAGTCACAAGACAGAAATTCAGAAATCAAATAGACACACCAAGGCACCCAACCAACATATCCTCGAGTCAGCCGGACAACTCTCTGGTGGCAGTCACAAGACAGAAATTCAGAAATCAAACACACACACCAAGGCACCCAACCAGAACATCCTTGAGTCATCCGGGCAATTCTCTGATGACAGTCAAAAACAGAAATTCAGATATCAAACACACACACCAAAGCACCCAACCAACACATCCTCGAGTCAGCTGGACAACTCTCTGATGACAGCCACAAGACAGAAATTCAGAAATGAAACACACACACAAAGGCACCCAACCAACACATTATCGAGTCAGCCGGACAACTCTCTGATGGAAGTCACAAGACAGAAATTCAGAAATGAAACACACACACCAAGGCACCCAACCAACACATCCTCTAGTCAGCCGGATAACTCTCTGCTGGCAGTCACAAGACAGGAATTCAGAAATGAAACACACACACCAAGGCACCTAACCAACACATCCTCGAGTCAGCCGGATAACTCTCTGATAGCAGTCACAAGACAGAAATTCAGAAATGAAACACACACACCAAGGCACCCAACCAACACATCCTCGAGTCAGCCGCACAACTCTCTGATGACAGCCACAAGACCCTTATCCAAAATATTCCCTCAACATTCCAGTCACCGGTCCTAGCAGCGAACTCCAGCAGTATTTTCCCCAAGCCCGCCTCATATCTTCATCCTACCCCCTGTCCGCTTCCCCACAGGGGGGGTAGTGGCCTTCTTACCTCAGCGTTAAACCCGCCCATTTAGCCCGTCAGTCTGCTATTTACAATTTTAGCATAATAACTGGGCATCGATTTATGCAATGCCAACCACCCACTCAATACCGTCATTGTTTCTTTGGTGGATATTTTATCCGCATAATATCCCACCATAAAGTATCGAAGATCAAAGTAAGTGACTGTAACTGTATTCCAAGAGAGAAACACAGAACATTTCAATTGAGAGTTGCTTGTAATGGCGGCTCCCATTGATATAGAAACAGGCAGGATAAACTGGGACGGGTGCCTTAATGACTCGCTGTCAGGCCCGGATGGTCCGTGTGTGCGGGCGAGGCTGCAGTAGGCGAGATACAGTAATGGGAAGAGCAAGAAGACAAATAGACCCAGAATTACCCAACACGAGCACCCAAGACCTACAACCGTCTATCTGGCTTCCCAGGCTTACGAGAAGCTTCTAGAGGGTGCAAGGGGCCAGATCTTGATAAACCCTGATGCCGGAACAACTGCTTGATGACATCAGGGTGCAAAAA
Source organism: Ambystoma mexicanum (assembly GCF_040938575.1). Taxonomy (NCBI): domain Eukaryota; kingdom Metazoa; phylum Chordata; class Amphibia; order Caudata; family Ambystomatidae; genus Ambystoma; species Ambystoma mexicanum. The sequence goes on along the minus strand of NC_090938.1, from coordinate 104,109,788 downwards.
TACGAGGTGGACAAGGCCCAACCCGTATGGCAGGTGGGTGCAACTCAAAAAGGACGAGACTGCAGACAAGAGTAACTATACAAGCCTACTGTATGGGGACTCCTGTACCCCTCCTCTGTGGCCCTCTGTGTCCTACCCCCGCTTTATATCTTTTGTTACCTCTGTAAAACGCTCTGATATGCATCTTTATTGTTGTATACCTCTATAAAGCGCTCCCTTATGCATCTGTATTGTTGTATACCTCTGTAAAGTGCTCCGATATGCATCTTTATTGTTGTATACCTCTGTGAAGTGCTCCCTTATGCATCTGTATTGTTGTATACCTCTGTAAAGGGCTCCGATATGCATCTGTGTTGTTGTATACCTCTGTAAAGTGCTCCTTTACGCATCTGTATTGTTGCATACCTCTGTAAAGCGCTCCGATACAGATCTGTCTTGTTGTATACCTCTGTAAATCAATCCGATATGCATCTGTATTGTTGTATACCCCTATAATGCGCTCCCTTATGCATCTGTATTGTTGTATACCTCTGTAAAGCGCACCAATATGCACCTGTATTGTTGTCTGTAAAGCGCTCCCCTATGTATCTGTATTGTTGTATACCTCTGCATCTTTTTTTGTATACCTCTGTAAAGCACTCCCTTATGCATCTGTACTGTTGTACACCTCTGTAAAGTGTTCCAATATGCACATGTATTGTTGTATACCTCTGTAAAGCGCTCCCTTATGTATCTGTATTGTTGTATACCTCTGCATCTGTATTGTTGTATACCTCTGTAAAGCTCTCCCTTATGCATCTGTACTGTTTTATACCTCTGTAAAGCGCTCCAATATGCACCTGTATTGTTGTATACCTCTGTAAAGTGCTCCGATATGCATCTGTATTGTTGTATACCTCTGTAAAGCGCCCCCTTATGCATATGTATTGTTGTACACCTATGTAAAGCACTCCGATATGCATCTGTATTGTTGTGTACCTCTGTAAAGGGCTCCGTTATGTATCTGTAGTGTTGTATACCTCTGTAAAGTGCTCCATTTTGTATCTGTATTGGTGTATACCTCTGTAAAACGCTCCAATATGGATTTATCTTGTATACCTCTGTAAAACTCTGTAAAGCGCTCAGATATGGATCTGTCTTGTTGTATACCTCTGTAAAGCGCTCCGATATGCTGTTCTGTCTTGATGGTCGTGCAGATATATGGAACCTCTGTCCCCAAGTACCACACGAGAAGAAGTGAAACCACTACCCGTGCAATCTTTGAGGCCACAGGTGTAGAGTGCCATCAGCCTGGAACCGGGAACGCCAGAAGAACCCCCGACCACCGTAAAGCAAGGAATGGTTATGTTACATACAGTGACAAATGAGAGATACACAGGATGATCAAGGTTAGAACCAGGGGCTTACCTAATGGAGATGGAGGGGCAGTCTGAGTGGTAAAGTGAAGCAAGAACTTCCAATTAGCCGGCGGCAGCAGAAGGCTGCTAAAGATCTGGTAGCACTCTGGGAAGCACCTGAGTCGCTGCGCAGAACAGCGTGGTTGATCCGTAGGCAGTCCAGTACACAAACCAAGGCCGAGAGCCAGAAAAATGACAAAGCCAAGGGAGTCCAGTCTCAGTCCAGGTAGCAGTGCAAAAGGTCAAATTCCAGAAGACAGGTTGGTACGGAGGAATCCAGGGGAAAAACAAAGGCAGTCCGTGAAACGTTCCGTGGTCGTGAGTATCAGGAAATCCAAGAGAGTTCAAAACGCCAAACAGAGCTCCGAAGAATCAGCTGTGAAGCGTTTCTTCCACGTTCTCCTGCTCTATTTGAATGTGAAGCACGGTCACATGACGCGGGTCACGAGACCGCGAGCTGAACGTCACGTGACCCGCGATGTAAACAGAGGCTGCTTCCTGACCGCGTGACGCGGGGAGCTCCGCGTGCCCGTGTAATGCCGATAGCCATGGGGAAAATGCCACGGCAGGTGCCAATGAAGAAAAGGCTGCAAAGACCCTGGTTTACCAGCTGGGAAACCCCATTTTCTGGCGAGCCGCTGCCGCCGCCGTCGAGTACGTGAGTGGGAACGGGCAATGCAAGGAGCTTGGTGGGCGGGTGATGTGGATGCAGACATGACATATGCATCTGTATAGGTGTACACCTCTGTAAAACGCACCGTTGCTACTCGAAGCTAGGTCCGCGATCAACAAACACAATAATAATAATAATAATATTAATAATAATAATGTAGGATTCAGCCACAGCTATCTTATCGAGGGAAAAGGTGGACAATCCCTTGGAGCAGTGGGGGGTCACTAACCCACTTCCCAACACAGTAGAACACTCTTCCAGTGACAACACAGTGTGTGGGATGAAATCCAAAGGGAACCAAGGCACAGTACCAACACAATGGGGTCATTACGACCTTGGAGGTAACCATGCCTCAATTTGCGGCATGGCTACCTCTGTTCCGGGTACTGGGTCCGGGTTTCCTGAATGGGGAAGTACCGGGCCATTCCAACCTTGGAGGTCCCGGTATTTCCCCATTCAGGGAACCCGGACCCGGTCCATCCTCATTCCCATTTGAGCCCCCATAGGGCTGAATGGGAATGTGGAGGGTGCTAACAACGGGCCCGTTAATAACGGGCCTGTTGTTAGCATCCTTGTCTGCTAGCGGGACCTGCTCAGGGTGCCTGGTTTTACTAGGCGGTCTTTGCGGGTCCCGCGAGCAGACTCGTAATGGGGCAGTAAGGGGTTGACGGCTCCGGCACCTTTACCGGCACCGTTAACCCCTTACCGCCAACCTTGGAATGAGGCCCAAAGACTCGAAATTTAGAGAAGCAGAGATAAAAGGGTCAGAATCCAGACAATCCAATTTAAAAAATGGAGAACAACAAGGAGAGCCACACCAGCGCTGTTGAGCAAAGCTCGATATTCCACAGTGTTCTTCAAGGTGCGGTTTCCTGCCTGCGTGGACCCGGAAGTGTGCGTTGGGTGCACCGCCTCAGCTGTGTGAATGCGCCTTGCCTCTCTAGGGCTCTTGGGGTTAGTAGTCTCTCTTGGAGGAACTTCGTTAGATGCAAACCCTGGGTGAATGATGTTGTGTGCGACTCCCCGCAAGTCATGACACTTGCCACCTTTGGGGTCTTTCTGGGTATTAAAGGGAAGACACAGTTCACCCTCTCACATAGCAGAAGAAGGCAAGGAAGAACATGTCTGATGCAGGGAGCTTTCCACACCTTTAGTTCGTCTCCAAGTTCTGAAGATAACGAGCTTAGCAGAGGAGAATATAATTCTTTATCCGGCGAGAGGATAGCTCAGGGGCAACGCCTTTGCCTTGGAAGCAAGACAATGCAGAGCAACTCCAGGATTGCCCGCTCATTCACGCTGCCGAAAAGGCCGTGGAAGGCACATTTTGCCCCCCAGACTCTTGCAGAACGCCGGAACGATTCTGCTTGCCGACCGGCAGGGGATTGCGTTAGCCGGGAATTGCCAGATACGCCTGACCCGCACAGGGTGCCCATCAGTCCAATTAGGACCCTAACCATAGATGCTGCTGAAAAGACTTGGCAAATGCCACTGCTCATTTGGTCAGACAGATCATACACCGTTCACATTGCTGGCACCCACCGGGCCATCGCATCTCATGCACTTATTTACTGACATCAGTCCAGATACCTTGTTTCCTTACGAATAATCCAATTGGATATCAGTACTACTCGCCTTGATGAACACCCTGTGAGGGTCGAAACACGTGTTGGCTGGACACTTAATAAATACTTATTAGTATCACACGAACTACTATATTTTTATCTTGTGTACATTTGTTGCACGGGTGGCATCCAGTCTTCTATGATTTTTGCGACACCGCGGGTAGTGCCTCCCTCGGCCACGCTACTTGCTGCAGGGTCTTCAGTTTTTAAACCATTATTTGATTTATAAATTGCTGTGCGCAGGTGGGCTCACTTTTCTTGTGCCTTACTTTTGCTACAGGTTTAAATCCCGGTCCCGCGCTTAGAGACCGGTCTTTGGTATTAAGTGCATTATAAAGCAATTCATTCTCTTCTCGGTTTCTTGTAGAGAGCTTTGCACCATTGTCGAGGTTTCAATGAACTGAAGGCGATGAGGAGAGTAGGAGGTGAACCATGGGGTGGGGTGGGGGGGGGGGGGAGCGGAAGAAGCAGCAAGTTCACAGAGCCAGTTCTGAGCACCCCTCCGGCCACACCTTACACTTTCTCATCAACACCTAACAGGATACTTCATACCAGCGCTAGCAACATCAGCCTGAGAGGTGCTGCGCTGGTGGACAAGGCTACAACACAGCAAAGTCACACTAGTGCAGGGTTGTCCAACTCCAGGCCTCGAGGGCCGGATCCATGTCAGATTTTCAGGATACCCCTCATTTATATTCATGAGAAAAATGTGCATACAATGATTCTAAATGTATGCACATTTTTGCTCATGAGTATTAAAGAGGGATATCCTGAAAACTTGTCAGGTTTCTGGCTCTGGAGTTGGAAAACCCTGCACTGGTGGCTCATGTGCACAACACAAATCCCCATTGACATAATGTTGTGTTGTGTTGGTTGCTTGTGCTGCCCAATACCACAATGTTATTGAAGGGAGGGTGAACAGGGTAGGGGAGGGGGTTAGCAGTGCGACAGAGGACCAACCGAAAGGAAGGAGGCAACATAATGTTATGTCATGTTGAATGCTCCTATAGTAGAGAGAGAAACTGGACAGGGCATAAGGAGGGCCCCCTGGGGTGCTTGTGGTATAAACTGCGGATACACAACTGTCATCCAGGATTAGCCTTGTGGTGTCAATTCTCTTGATGTCCTTTCACACTTGGTTTGGTGTCTGTGGCATGTTGTCGCGCCCACGGCATGACAGTGCAGTCAACATTTTTAGCACAGCACAGTCATTTGAAAGGACTGATGAGTGCCCATACTTCAAAGCCCCTTTGGCATTCATAGAGAAGCTTATATTGGCTTCGGAGATGCCAGGCCCATCACTGTAGGTCTGTTCTCTGGGCTTAGCTGCAAGCTGCTAATGGCTCTTTAATGAGATCCTCCCATAGCAGGGCATCCAGGCCAGGGCAACCGACACACAGCAAATATCATGTGTAGCATTACCATGAGTCAGGAATCCGGCATGAGTCGCTAATGAAGAGCTTAATGAGCCGAGAGACTCGGCGTGTGATCTGCTCGTTCCTGCCCCCTGGCAGGGGTGTTGCTAGGTCTGGAAAGATCTGGGGCTCTGCTAATGCCGGGACTGGCGGGACTCGGGGCTAGCTTGCCTTTTTGCTGTAGCTCCTGAGCTTCTATCCGGGGCTACAACCAAAAGACCAGGGGCTATAGCCCCCTCAGTCCCCCCCAGCAACGCCTCTGCCCCCTGGTGATAGACGAGGAACAGAGTTCTGGCCGTTCGTCTTGTAAGACACTTTCATGATATCGGTGAGATATTATAATACACGGAAGCCTGCAACATCTGGATGCAAGCTGGCAAACAATGTTCTTCACCAGTCCTTTGCTAAATCAATGCTCCAAAATGAAATCACTACTCAACTGTAATGACTTACACATGTGGGGTGTCATGTCACAATTCTGGAGCCTATTTTGGCCCAGAGCAGAAATACAGCTGCAGTTGGATAGGAGTAGCCAACCTGTCACCCCGCAGGGATAGGAGTAGCCAACCGGTCATCCCGCAGGGATAGGAGTAGCCAACCTGTCATCCCGCAGGGATAAGAGTAGCCAACCTGTCACCGGCAGGGATAGGAGTTGCCAACCCGTCACCCCGCAGGGATAGGAGTATCCAACTTGTCACCCCGCAGGTGCTGTGGACTATTTCATTTATTTTCTTTAAGCTTTTATACAGTGCTGGCCCTACGCCGAGGGTGTTGGAGTGTGTCCCAAAGTTCAAATGGAGGAGGTGAAAAAGAGGTCGCAATGTTCAGGAAAGCACAGAAAGCTCAAGATAGAGGAAAGATATGGCGGGTGCTTTTTTCAGGCTTTTGCTGAAGGTGATGCAGGGAGGGGCGGCACCGGTGTGGGGTGGGAGGGTGTTCCAGGCTCTGGGTGCCCATTGGGTGGAGGCTTCTTTTTAGGTGCAGGTTAGCTTGTCGAGTGGAATGTGTAGGAGATGTCGGGTCTCTTGTCTGGATACAACTCCCACCCACCCAAGTAAGAGGCAGTGCTTTAAGTGGCCCGGCCCCGGCAGTTTCCAAAAAGTGGGGCTGAGCCGGGGCACTGCCGGGGGGGGTCCCCGATCCCACCACAACATTGGCAGGACACATTATCCTGCCGTGGCCGCAGCCTAGATGGGAGATGTGCCCGCCATTAAGTCAGGCAAGCTGACAGAAGTGCCAGCCAGCCAGCCGCGTTGCTGTGGCTGACTGGCATTTCTGTTAGTCACTGTAACTTCCTCTGGTGACCCCTCATGCAAGGGGTCGCCAGAGGAAGTTACTGTGCCTTTGTTTCCACTAGTCGCCGAGGCATCTTTAACACTCGACGAACCTGGGAATTCCTTGACACAGTTTGAGGTTTATAAAAGATGGCTTGAAAAGTACACAATTGAAGCCATCTTTTATAAAGCTTTGCCGACGGACAAAGATGCATACACCAAAAAATTGGGGGAGTGTCCCAGAAACAGCAGTAGGGTGGGACAACAATCTATCATAACAATAAGGTCCAAGCTGCTGGTTAAATAATTCAAACAATGTGTTTTTAAGCAAAAATAATTTAGATGTACAGTTTGTCAGATACTGAAAAACAAATTGGAGGCTATGTCTAGCTTTAGAAGCAATCAAGACTCTATAAAAGAGGGAAAACTAAGGAAAAAGAACATTTGGTTTATTAGTTGTGTTACAAAAGTCCACATTGGACCAAAGAGTCAATAAGAAAATACATAAAAAACAATGAAAACATTGTGACACTTAGTCTGTAATTAAACAATAATACGACAAGATATTTAAACACGAATACATTGAACATTACCGAAAAGAACAAGATAAATCCTATTTGATTTGTTTGATTTGAAAATCAGGAAAACGCAAAAAATCATGTATACCTCCACACTAATTGTGGTGAATTTTTTGTAATTGTTAACTTAGAACAGGCCTCAGGCTTTGTCCGTCGTCAAAGCTTTATAAGAGATGGATTGAATTGTGCACTTTTCAATACATCTTTTATAAACATCGAAATGTTTAAAAAAGATGGCTTGAAAAGTACACAAACCATAAGGTATGCATACAAATATATAGATGTTAGATATTTGTGTGTACCTTACTATGGTTTGTGTACTTTTCAAGCCATCTTGAAGTACACAAACCATAGTAAGGCACGCAAACAAACGTAAGCGTTGAGTTCTTACCCCACTTAAAGCCCCAGCAAGATGTGAGTGATGATGGGATGGCTGTCGGTTTTAAGATTCCTTTCTTCTGAACTGTCTAAGGAGCTCACTTTAGAATATGGTGATAAGGAAATGGATGCGTCAAGCAGGTCAACCCAATGAGAACACTTTGAAAACCGGGGGAACCAACACGTTTCTGCTGATGATGATTCGCAAAAGCAGTGTCTTCACCGGGGAGACAATTAATCTGCCATTTATACCGCCCCAATGCCAATGGAACACTGGCAGTGTGCTGTCTGAAAAACAATCCGTCGTCCTAAATGGTTCTACTGAAAAGGAGCGGCAAGTATGCCATTGAATGGTGACATGATCCGCTGGGATTTCCTGGCATAAACAAACACCAATGCATACATGCCCCTTCATCCACCAGAGCAAGGCTGCTGGGGCAGACCTAGCCTTGGTTGCCATACGCCAGCCTCAACGTGGATGACAGCGGGCAGGAGAACAAGTCAGGACTGGCTGCCCTCGAGGGAGGGAGGGCATATGAAGACAGGGCAGAACCAGAGGACGGTGCAGGAGCACGTGTGGGCGAGCCTTGCAAAGGACAGCTGCGTGTGTAGAGACCTAGTACCCAAAGATAGGCGCGGAAGGACAGGAAATGGTGCATGCAGTGTTGCGGTGCAGCCACCACACATCCCAGACATATCACACGTCTAGGTGCTGCTTGGCATGGCAAACCTATGCGCACTCTGGCTAACATACCCGAATGGGGTGTGTTATCGGAGTAGCAACAGTACATACATGTGCACACACAACACTGGATATTGGCCATGTCTAGGAGTGTGTGATGTGATGAACAATCACACCAGAGTGGATGATGTTAAGGATTTCAATCAGGCGATACACCCTGGTCTCAGCCTAGTATGCAGCGCACAAATGAAATACTTATTTTATTGTGTCTATAGGTTCAATATTCTGAGTGATATACCACTCATATCACACCCCTTCTCAAAATACCCCCAGGTCACAATGGACCAGGAATCAGGCTGGTTGGTAAAAGTAATATTTATTTATTTATTCAAAATTCAAATCAAAACAGATACTTTTAATAGGGAGCAGCAAACACCAATGTGGTGACAATAACAGATAATAAGGTATGTAAGGCAGTTAAATTCACTTTTAGCAACACAGAATATAAAACACAGAGAAAAGAACAGTTTTGGCTTGTTTGAAGGATAGCGCTTGAGTTAAAATTCCCCCCTGCAAAATTCCTTAACTCACAAATAAGCAATTCTAATCAGTTATAAGGAAGCTGCAGGTAACCAGGAATAAAGAACATGAAACAGACTTTAAATATACCCTTCCCTCCCCAAACAAGAGAGAAAAACAGGTTGGAAATCTTACACTTTTAAAATGACATTCGAAAATGGCTTAGCAAAACAATGAAAAGTGTGCAAAAGTCCATAAATCAATATGAATTTCTGTGGGAGCAACATGGGAAAGATGCTAACAATCTTGAGCTATAGTTTGAGCAAAATTAAACATTTTGAATCTTAATGGAAGTTTGAAAATAATTTAAATTGAAAATCACACGCGTAAAACTTTGCAGAAATGTGAATTCCCGCCTAAAATTGACCAAACGGTTTTTAAGATAAACGGGTGAAATACACTGTTTTGGCATGCGGTTGTGTGTTGGGGTGTAGCTACAGTTCCTATGTATAAGTCAGAGTTGAAATGAAGTCTCTAGCTATTAAATTGAGTGAGTTATGCAATGTTGAATGAGTGGGGTTTTTGGAAAATAAAGGCGCGAAAAAGAACACAGAAAGCAGTCTTTACCAGGATTGTTTTATTCTACACGAGGGCATTCAGGCTAGGTTACCAGATTGAAACACAGTAAGCTCTAGAGTTGATCCACGGTACCAACCCCAGCACCTCTGTGTCCGCCTGGCTGACTCAGTCCGATTACCCGAGGGAGGATTTAAAGATTTGGGATTTCACGAGGCAAAATTATTTAAATTAGTTTAACACTAGCGCAAATAATCAAAGGCAAGGTTTCAAGAATGGTTCTGACAATGTTACAAGTTCCTAAGGTAAGGATAGGATGACTTAGAGATTGGGATGGAACAAAACAAGGCAAGGTATGCTATGATTTTCTATGCTTCCTATTAATACTTACAGTCCACTTTAATTTAAGATTTTGAACCATCAAGGGTTCTGGTCACCACACGGATTAGGTCTAACCAAGGACAGCAGGGCACATCTGGCGGAACAGGATTAGGAGAGCGGTTCGGGTCACCGGACTGTTCTGGACTGGAGACTGCACTGGACTGCACTGGTTAACAGAGATGGGAGATCAGTGGGATGGCGAGTTTGCTGCAGGCAAGCCTTTAGTAGTAGCAAGCCAGCTGGGTTAGATGGTTCCCTTGGATTTTTGGGATTGCTTCAGAATTTGGACCTAGCTGAAAAAGGAGTTCAGCAGTGCTGAGGCCTTAGCTTTGTAAGTAAAATCAGGAATCAGGAACAAGATGAAGAAATCAGGAACAGGGTGCCATGCAGAAATCAGGATGAAGTCAGGAATCAGTCTCTGTGTGCTGTGAGCGTCCCTTATTTATCATGCCAAATGACATCACTAAGTTATATGACAGGGGCAAGCCTACTGTCCACACCGCTACTGTTAGGATTGGGCAAAAGCATAATCTCTGCCTTGGTTTTCACTGATTGGATGACAGAAATGGATGTCATGTTTGATGAGATGATCTGGAAACCTCCCATAGCTATTGGTACCAAAATCTAACTTTCCCACAAATACATATTTATGTAGTTATGACCTCTAAGAAAATAAGATGCACATGTTACATATCTCGTGGGTCACATTTCAATCAAAGTCCCAAATCTCTGAGACCTGGTTTTGCCTTTCTGTTGCAGTTTGGCAATTTTAACCATGAAAGACTTGGTCTAAAATGTCCCAATTCTGTACATGGATGGGCGTTTACCCCTCGGATATGTGTACATAATGTCTTGTGCACAATTTCCATACTTTCCCCACAAACGGTTATTCTTCACAACTTCTGTTCCTTATGCAATACAGGGTTCAATCACGTCTTCAAATAAAGAGCATAACATTAGATTTAAAACTATCAACTTTCAGATTTCTCCTCATTCTTGTGGCAAAGTTACATGCCTTCAAAGTTCAATTACAAATAGGCTTTTTAAGCACCAAATGTCACTTTTCAGTTTTTTTTTTCTTTTCTTTCAACTGGCAGCAGCTGTCAAATTCCTTTGAACAGGATGGGGCCTCCCTCTGTTAATTGAAGTATCCTGCCCCTCCCACTTTAAGGGTGAGTGTCTTATCCTGCTATTGTCTTGGCCTGGGACAAAGACAAATGTCTAATGAAGTCTCTTTGTCCTGGGATTCAAAGCCCCAATGCTCGCAAATAGCATTTCCTGTTCCAGCAGTAGAGGTGTCATCCTTTCTCAGGGTCAGCACTGACAGAGCACGTTTTTTTTATATAGTTTATTTAACTCAGACTGAATTTAGCTTTGAGTTTCACCTTTTAAATCTTTCCTATAAACATATCAAAATTAAAACAGTTTATAAGTGTGTCTTTACCATTACAAATCCTTTTACAATTCTAAGTAATCAAGCCTTGACACAATAATGTACTTTTAAAATAGGTGATTTTCCCCCTTCAGTCAGGAAAAAAGGCCATTTGACTTATTTCTTTTAAATGTGGTTTTCCTCTGCAGCAAATACCCATTTTAGTCAGATCTAGTCCTTCCCATGAGTGCTGGAATGGTTTGCAGCATGGATACCTGTATCATGCCTTTGTTTAGGGTCTCTCTCTGCACAGCTGATTCTGATACTTGTTGCAAAGTTTTAGCCGTGTTTCCCGTGGAAAAATGAAAACACAGTCCCTCGTTTGCTTTTTCAAAGATACTGTTGCCAGGAGCTGTCATTCAAAGGTGGCCAGGTTCCTCTGAGCCACAATGGATGATCCTGAGCATTTCAGGGCCTTTTTGATCATCATGGTTTAGTAGAAAGGAATGGATTTGGCACCAAAACAGCACTTTTTATAATTAGGAAAATCTCATTTTAAAAGGCATTTTCGGCTTTTCAGCACATTTATGCTGTTTCCTTCACTTTGCTCAATGTTGACTGTGGCAGAGCCCACTGGCATGCTCCTGCAGTGAGGACTCTGTTTTCACCCCCCACCTAAACTGTGTGTGGCAGGGTGTGCAGCCTTTTTCTGGTTGTGACACAAACGCAGTTTTAAAGATTTTGGCGCGCACAGGAGTCAGCACAGCCATTTTGTGCTGTTTCTTGCCCCAATACAGCAAATGATGTAGTGAAGCATACCTGAGTGGGTCAAAATATCCCACAATGAAGAAAACAACACATAGGCCACAGCAAGGGAGCATTCACCCACACCACTCAGGCGACTACACAGCTGTGCGGCAGGTACTAGTCCACGAATACTTCAGGAGGTGAATAGATGGCCTCTCAGTGTAGTGTCCACCAAGGGATGGGACTATAAATAGTTTGCCTTTCTCCATGTGCCTCTCAGAGCACACAGGCATCATCTGCAAACTGTGGGTGAACAATCGCTACATAGAGGGACATGCACAATGATTGCCACCCTTTCCTTACTCTCCTGACTAGTATGTAGACATGTGTGCAGTACATTATGTCATGGCCCCATTGGCGTCCAGATGTAGATATCAAAAGATACAAGACAATGTTCCAATGAAAAAAACATACCTTTTGAAGGTGGATAGAACCCGTCAGGGATGATCTCTGTCCATATACAATATTCTGAGGGAGACAATTCCCCATACACGTTCTGTAACATCCTTGGGTGCCTTCACAGTTGCTCGTCATGCGCTCAGGGTCCTGCTTGCAGACACTTGCATCAAGTGTGTCATATCTCAATATCCCTGTGAGGTGCACAACACTTGCATAACAATTCCTTTGCTAACCTCAATGTGTGTGTCTTTTCCTTGCAGGCGATTCTAGCACTCTCTGATGTTGGGGAAGTGGACTGGGTCTAGGCTCAGGGCCGGGTTGTCTCCTGCAATGTCATGCTGGACATGTGAGATGTGGAGGGCTGTGCTTGCTGCAGCTTCAAGGGTGGTCCAGCACAGATGGTGAAGGCTCTAGAACCCTATAGATGGCATCTATACAGGAGGCCATGGCCTGGTGATCGCCACGCTGCAAGATGCTAACAGCTGACACAGCTTCGGTGTAGGGGTGCTGCGAGGTCTGGAAAAGATCCGGGGCTACACTAATGTCGGGACCGTCAAGACTCAGGGCTAGCTAGTCTTTTGGTTGTAGCTCCTCAGCTTCTATCCGGGGCTACAACCAAAAGATCCCGGGCTATAGCCCCCTCAGCCCCTCTAGCCTATTCATGTGGTCCTACCCTTACCTGTTTATGTCAAGTCTTGTCACGTCATGAGAACCAATTGATATCTGTCCAGTGAGTTTTTCATTCTATGATGCCTGGAAATCATTGTGTGTGTCAAGAGCTGATTGTGCTGTTTGTGCTTTTGGAGGATACTCTCATATCTGTGCAGCTGTTGATCAGCTGCACCAGCGTACTGTGATGAATCAGAGATGATTCACCCAGAAAACGTGGCCTGGGACCCTTCTCATGTGGCCAGGGAAAGTCAGACACTTTCTGAGACTAACTGTGAGGGTGGTGTTCTACGGGAGGATCACATGAGGGGGGAACAGGTCAGGAAGAATGGGAGACCCCCTTGTATAATTTTCCCCAAGACCCCAATCTCTTAATAGCCTGTTGTAAAATAGAAGCTGTTGAAAGGAGTACTTTTCATATTGGGGACTTCGAGTCCCATAATTCCTAAAGCACTGGGACGAAGTAGAGGGCTGCAGAGGCACGAGGTTGCAAGTTGCAGCCCATTAACATTAATGACCCGCACATGAGGGAGAATGAGACACATATAAGGCCCCTTAGGTGCAGGCCATTAGGAAGAAGAAGGCAAAGAAGAAGCAGGAGGGACATAGTAGAAGGTGGAGGAGTTCTGATCCCTCCACGTGGCAGAAGAGGAAGACATCAAAGAAGAGACAGGACGCCGGGACCATAGTGACGAGTGAAGCTGATGCCGGTCATGAGAGGGTCACATATGCTTGAGATTTCAGCTGCAGAGTTCTGCAGCGGAAAGCGCACCATTCAGTAATTTTTAACACAATCAGGCATTCACCGGTGGCAGACGAGCACTGGATCACTATGGGAGCCAAGAGAGCTCTGAAACTGACAGACACGGGCCATGGGAAGCTATGAAGGAGAGGTTGTTGGGCCACGCAGGAAAACCAAAGCAGAAGACCTGGAGCTAGTGAGGCAAATGGACACGCAAGCCAGGCACAGGCACAGGGAGTTCATTGTTTCATTGTAACCGCCTATTGGCCAGGTCCAGACTTTTTGGATACCGAACTAATGTAAAACAATTTAACAAGGGTGTTGCATACCAAGCTGATTTAAAACAAAACAGTTGGCAGAATAACAAATTAAAAATCCAACCTGAAGGCTGTGACTATCATATATTGGGTTATAGTAAAATCCAACCACAAGACAGGGCAATAACCGAGAAGAGTCTACAAACCACTATTGCCAAAGCCAAAAGAAAATCATATCAAGGCAATATGTATACAACCAATATTGTGCAAGGCAAAAGAAGACAATTGAGAATTACATTGTAAAGAACATTGCCCATGTGTAAAGGATGACATATTAGAAGATGATTTAAACCCACATTGCCAAAGCAAAAGAAATGTGAAAGAGAGAATGAATCATTATCAGCATTTGGTTAATAATACAGAGGTTGAACAAGATTAGTAGGAGGGCTGCCCTTTTGATAAAAGCTATTTGGGAGGAGTGACGCATGGCCTGTATTGCATGTGGCAAGCACATAGGGGTAATAGACAGTACCAGTGTGATTTGTGTTTCCCTTGAAGAAATTCTTAAACCTGATTTTGTGAAGCAAAGACATTGTTAAATAATTGGGAGTTGACACTTGACACAGAAGTACCCATAGTTAGTAGTTTGGTGTGGCCTGGCCAGAGATTACACCATGTTGGAGAACTTTGTATAATTGGTTGTGTTCTGACAGAAGAGTATACCAGAACAGAGAACAGAAGTAGTAGGCCTGGCAGGAGAGTACACCAGGTCAAAGGACTTTATAACAAGTGGTTCTGTTCTGGCTGGAGAGTACACCAAAACAGAGAGCTGTAGTAGTAGGCCTTGGAGGAAAGTACACCAGGTGGAAGTTGTTGAAGTGCTGTGGTGGGGAATATTGAATGATGAAGCAGTTGAGGAATCACAAAAGTGTTTTTGAAGTAATACTGAAACCAAGTAAGTGGTTGTATAAAGTGGTGCCATTATATCCAGACAAAGACATTTGTTTTGAAACTAATGAAGTACGCAAATACTTTCTGCGGATAAAAAGAATTTGTCTCAAGATCTTGGCTACAAGTGAAAAGAGGAAACCTTGGTGGAACAATTGTGAACTATCAATGGAATTCAAGTTGTAACTTTGTGTCATCAAGTTGGATCAAAAAGAGAACTGAAGTGGAACTCTCTTATGAAACAGGATTAACTTATTCTTTTTGAACAGTAAAAAAAAAAAATCCTGCTTGAATCTGGGGCGGGAATTTGCCCAGGTTATAATGAGGAGCCGTTATTATAATGTGAACTTTGCTGTTATATGTTTTGATGTTGAATTGCATATATTTCCTTGTTGATTTGGTGTATATACAAGTGTGAGGGACAGAAAACCTTTGTTAGAGTGTTTCCAAATCCTTGTCAGGGTAGGTATAGTGAGGCGTGTATCCAACCTTTCGAGTTAATAAAATGCAATCTTTTGAAAAACAGTTACAAAGTTGTCTGCCTCATATTTATGACCTCTCACAGTACCTTGTGACTTTGTGGATGAGCTCATGTTGACACACACCCAACATGTCTGTGTGATCTGGTACGTTAGTCTCATCCGGTGCAATTGGTGTGTGCTCAGGAATGAACGTGATTGGCGGGGTGTTGATTCAAGTATCTTTCATTTCATCAAATGAAAGGTGTACATCTTCATGTTGACCTTGATGGTCTCCCTGCTCCAAAGGCTCCAGAACCACAAGGACAGCTGGTAGAACCTATTCCTCCTGGCCCCCTGCCCTCACCTGCAGGTGGCCTCTGTCATCTGTATGGAGGCTGTAACACTTCCAGATTCAAATGTCCTGTGCAAGTGCGGGTTTCTGAGCGTCAACTGGCTCTCAGCTGCTGTCAGTCTTTGTACCTTGCTTGGGGTACATGGAAGTGCCAGCAGCGTGGCATCTGTGAGAAACGCATGGTGACAACAAGTAAGACAGACACAAGTGATCACAGTTCAAGGGTGTTTATTGAACAATGAAATGTTGTATGCAGGTTGGGAAAACACCTAATCTAAACCTAACTCTAAGATGGACCAAGCGTCAACCATTAAATGAAAGGCAGTCCTAGTATTGTTGTCTTCCAGTGAACAAAGATGGTTACTGGTTGGGTCCTCAGCCCCTTCTTGACCAACTTGTATTCATTCGGGAGATGATTTAAGGAGTTCCCTCATTTCTCTCTCTCTATCTCTATCTTTCCTTCTCTTTCTCTAGCCTCTATACTCCTCTATATTGTCAGGACAGGTTTCCGTAGTGTGGCCCCATTCTCCACAGAATAGGTACTGTTCGAACCGAGAGGTTTCTGACTCCTCATTTAATTCTTTTCCTCCTGTTACTTGCGGTTATGTCCCCTTTATAGGTGTCACAATCGCTTTAGCACTGAGTTTCCTCCAGTTCCCAAATTAGACATAGTTGACTGTGATCACTTTCCCTTTTTGATTTTATAGTCATGGATTGGACTACATTCAGCATTGCTGTATTCACAAATATGTAGTCTAATGTCGCTTCAAATGGACCATTGCGCCACGTACTGGCAGCCTGCGTGTCCCCCTCCACTGACCCATTTAACATAAATAACTGCATATGTTCCATGACTGTGAACCATTTTCTCTCTTCAACCGTTGTTTTCCTTTTGCCCTTATTCAAAAGATGTAGGTTAAGATCACCCATAACCATTATATAGTCAACATTTTTTTCCTTGGCAATCTTATCAAAAACCTCTTGGAGTCGGTCAAAAAAGCAATCAGGTGTCAAATGCGACTTTCCCCAATAGATATTGACAATTAGGAGTAAGTGTGAATTGCTACTCAACTTGATGGTTTGGATGAAGGGGGTGTTGGACTCACACATTGATACTTTAAAACCCCTTGATTTCTTTACTGGTATCAACAGTCCTGCCATTGGTCTACCTCGGGGCAGGCATATGGCTGGCTGTAAAAGTATTTCATATCCATCCCAGATGGGGGCTTCCACCATCCAGGTTTCCTGCATAACCACTATGTCAAATCCATTAAGTTCCGTACTTGGAGTGTTCGTAAAATGCGTAAATCCACGAGTGTTCCAACATATGAGTTGGAATCTTTCTTTTATTGTGGGTTGTTACGAACGGACCAACGGATTGCGTCTTCCCTATGACTTTGGTCATATGGGTTGCCATGTAATGGAGTTGGATTTGTTTGTGAGAGATTGTGGGGTCAGTGTGGGAGATGCATCTGTGTATTGGCACCTGAGTGTTGCAACTTGTGTATGTGTGCCGGGATGGGTGGTATTTGTTCAATTGTCTCATGTCACTCTTCTAGGCCAGTGAACATTCTCAGTGCATTACTAGGAGCAGATGTCAATGCTATGTCTCTGGCCCTACCGCATCACTTCTGCCTTTGGCTTTCTGGATCTTGGAAATGTTCTTCCACCTGGCACTCTTGCGGACCTTCCACCTCTCACGTAGGCTCTCTTTCGTATGAGGCACTGTGGACACAGCTTTCACAGCATTGAGCCGTGCCATTGCACTTCCTCCTTTTCACTTCTCCCTGGATGTACACATCTCGGCATCTAGGAGTCGTGCCTAAACTGGCATCATGTTGTCAACCAGAACCTACGGATCAGTGTAAGTAAAACATGAGTCCCTCGCACCCAAGTGTGTCTTGATGGTGTCAGTGAGGTAAATATCTGCACACCTGTGCTTTTCCTGGATTTCCCTGCCCCTATTTGGATGGCCTCTGTCATTGACTTCATGGATGTTCATGTGGGACTTTTGTGGTTGTGGCAGCATGACACCCGCCGGCAGACCGGCAGACACTGAAAGCCATTTGTCGCCATTTCCACCGGCATTTGCAGGTAACCATCTTTTACGTCTGCATGCCTGCCATTGCCTCTGCCTTTGTTACATATGTTATGTTATGTTGATATATACTTACCACCACTGGGGCAGCCTCCAGGCGCTCACGTGGCTCTGCAAGAAAGAGAGCAGGTGGGTTAGTGAGGGTAGAATGATAGGATTGGCCCAGAACCAGGTGAAACTGGTGTCTGTGTGTGTTGGCTTGCAAATGGGTTGATTGCATGCACTGGCTTATTGTATCCATAAGGGGAAGGTCCAGTGTCTGCGTTGTTTTGTCTTTTGCCCGTGTTTGTTATGTTGGGTGTGTGTTTGTGTGTTTCATGTGTCGTTTGGCTGGTGGTTGTGCGCACTGGTTTGTTGTATACATACAGATAAGATACAGTGCCTGGGATTCAATGTTGTATGCGAGTGGGGACTGTGTGTGTAGGTTTGCTAGCTCATAGGGCATGCATAGTACCTGGGAGGTATGTGGGAGGGGAGCAGGGTGGTTAGTACATTGGCTACTTTCAAAGTTCTTCCAAGTGTGTCCTCAGAGTTCATCTAGTTGCATCCCAATGGAGCCTTCCAATTATCCAAGTGCAATACACTGGCTGCCCCTATTACCCCTCCAGGGTCAACATACTAGCCACTCCCATAATTCTTCCAAGTGCAATACTTTGGCTACTCCCACTAGCTCCTCTATACACAGCAAGAATTACCAGGCACAAAGCGTGCTTCTGAGTGCAACAAGATTAAATAGCCAATGTGAGGCATGGCCAATCTTCACAATTCTATCTAAGCGTGACACATGGCTAGTCTTCACAAATCTCTCTAAATGTAATGCATGGCTAATCTTCACAATTCTATTTAGTGTTAGGCATGGCTAATCTTCAGAAATCCTTCTAAGTCTGGCGCATGGCTAATCTTCACAATTTGTCTATTGTAACTTGTTTCCTGCCCCCACTGTACATCTAAGTTAAACATCTTTCCAGGCCCCTAAGAACATCTAGGTGCAACACATTTCCAGCCCCCAAAAAACATCTAAATCTATCCCGACATCTGCCACCTAACATACATCTAAGTGTAACACATTTCCAACCCCAGCATCCATCTAAGTGTAACACATTTCCAACCCCAGCATCCATCTAAGTGTAACACATTTCCTGCCCCCAAATACGCCTAAATCTAACACAACATCTACCCTTAACAGACATCTAAGTGTAACACATTTCCTGCCCCCAAGAACCATCTAAGTGTAACACATTTCCTACCTCAGAATCCATCTGAGTGTAAGGCGCAGTATAGGGCGCAGCACCGTTCAACACAGTGGCTAACTAGAGAGCACAGCACAGTTCAACACAATGGCTAGCTATATGGTGCAGTCAAATGGATAACTGTGGAGGGCAGCACAGCTCAAAACAAGTTAATTATGGAGCGCAGCACAGTGACTAACTATAGGGCGCAACACAGTTCACAATAGTAGTTGTATAATGAGAGGCAGGGTTTTGTAGAGCACAGTAATGGCTTTGCTCCCTGCCCATACCACCTTACTTGTTGTCGCAGTAGGATGACTTAGCAGGCATCCACAGACGAACAGGGGCAAACAGAGAAGGGAGCTGCCCTTTGCCTCTATGGCCCTTCACTGCTGGATGCCTTAGCAAGGCTGCCCTAGGGGCCTCTGTCAGGAGGGCAACTTCCCTATGGGAGCCACCAATCAGGGCCAGGTGAGACAGGAAGACGGCGGGAAAGCTAGGGGAGGGTTGTTGAGGAGGGAAGCCTGGTACGGGGAACAGCAGGAGGAGGAAAACAGGGAATACCAAACACAAGAGAATAGACGGACAAGATGGGGGGCGCAGAGGGGCACTTACCTCATCTGTCCATGACGGAGGGGCAGGGCCTGCACACACGGGCCTATAGTTGAAAAGAAACTACCCCTACCACTGAGCCGGATGCAGTTCTGCAGCCTTATGGAAACCACCAATCAGGCATCCATTCCTAACTCCCTAAACCAAGCTAAAACCATGCAGGCATTGCTAGCAGGAACCACTTACTTAAACAAAACCAGGCCTTCTTCAAAAATGTGTGTGATTCATAGGAGCCAACAGGGTAGAATATTTTATTAACCTGTTTTCATTTAGTTCCTATTCATCATATTGTAAAAAATGACTCACTGTTTAAGACAAATCTTCACACAAAGACAGGTGTAAAATATAACATCATCTTATCAAAACATATACCTCTATCTGTACATTCTAAAAAGTATCACAGCAATGAGTGGTATGATACCACTTTATTCACAAATCATTGTTTCTGTATCACAAACATTTCTGACACCTCTCAGAATTGATATTTTTGGGTTTTTCTCAACCTATCTCCTCTTGGGGATAATACTGGGCAGTGGATGAAGCTGCACAATGATCGTGCTTCATTCACTGCCCAGTATTATCCCTGAGAGAAGATAGGTTGTGAAAAACTCCAAAATATACATTTCTGAGAGTAGTCAGAAATTTTTGACCTACTTATTTCCAACCACAAAAATGGTGTTTACATGCATTTTAGATTTCTGCTTCCAATATATATTTGCAACAATTTATAAAACTGTGTTTTGGCGTTTTTATTATTTCAACCATAACAGATTCTCCAGCTGGAGATTGAGAACATTTACGAACATCACATTTTGCCTTTCTGGATCACCCTTCCTTAGCAGTGAGGAAACACTGGCACAGGGGCCCTAAATACACCACAACTAGCAAGTGAAGCTGTATGGCACTGATGAAGCCCAGATGAGTTTGGGTTCCCATACAGAAAGAGCATGGCTGAGCAGTTTGGCCTGGGATGCTCTGTATAGGGAAGGATGCAAAGAATGGTTTGAATAGGTTTACCTTTTGTAATGGCTCAGGTGAAATCAAAAACTATGGAATGGAATCCTACTCTGGGAAATACCAATATGTATAAGTGATCCATTTCTGCTTTTAGGGGTTTTGAATGGGTGACAGAATCTGATATACCGTCATTTCATCGCCGCACTTTTCATCGCAGGGTTTTGTGCCGTGATTTTTTTTTTTGTAAAAAAAAACATCGAATTGTTTGGGGGGGCACATTTTTAAAAAAATGTTTGGGTGTCTGGGATGTAAAAAAAAGAAAAAAAAAAAAAGAAAAGGGGATGGGCGGATACCGTCCAAAAAAAAAAAAAAAATGATTTTTTGAAAAAAAATTTGCGGCAAAAAAACTCTGCGATGAAAATTGCGGCGATGAAATCACGTAGAACCACAGAATCCACTCCGGACTGTCAGCTGCTTCTGCCAAGCATTCACTGGCAGCATCTGACAGCTGCCTCGTGGGTCTCCCTGGATGGCTTCCTTTCTCGGTGTGGCAGCCCAGCATACCCACAGGCAGAGGCCTGGCTCCCCACACCCACTGCCCGTCCCCACGGGGGCTGATTGGGCCACGGAAGAGCAGGTGACCAGAAATGCGTATGTGTCTCCTGAGCTGTACTAGAAGTGGCTCGGAACTGGCTGTATCAGTGCCATTCTAGAGTGGCTCGGAACTGGCTGCATCAGTGCCATTCTAGAGTGGCTCGGAACTGGCTGCATCAGTGCCATTCTAGAGTGGCTCAGAACTGGCTGCATCAGTGGGTTGCTGACCCTTGTGGGGTAAGCTCTTCCTTGTGGGGTCTCACTGCATGTCTTTCCTTCCCAGCGTCATGGCCCAGCATACCCTCAGGCACAGGCCTGGCTCCCCACACCCACTGCCCGTCCCCACGGGGGCTGATTGGGCCACGGAAGAGCAGGTGACCAGAAATGCGTATGTGTCTCCTGAGCTGTACTAGAAGTGGCTCGGAACTGGCTGTATCAGTGCCATTCTAGAGTGGCTCGGAACTGGCTGCATCAGTGGGTTGCTGACCCTTGTGGGGTAAGCTCTTCCTTGTGGGGTCTCACTGCATGTCTTCCCTTCCCAGCGTCATGGCCCAGCATACCCACAGGCACAGGCCTGGCTCCCCACACCCACTGCCCGTCCCCACGGGGGCTGATTGGGCCACGGAAGAGCAGGTGACCAGAAATGCGTATGTGTCTCCTGAGCTGTACTAGAAGTGGCCCGGAACTGGCTGTATCAGTGCCATTCTAGAGTGGCTCGGAACTGGCTGCATCAGTGGGTTGCTGACCCTTGTGGGGTAAGCTCTTCCTTGTGGGGTCTCACTGCATGTCTTTCCTTCCCAGCGTCATGGCCCAGCATACCCTCAGGCACAGGCCTGGCTCCCCACACCCACTGCCCGTCCCCACGGGGGCTGATTGGGCCACGGAAGAGCAGGTGACCAGAAATGCGTATGTGTCTCCTGAGCTGTACTAGAAGTGGCTCGGAACTGGCTGCATCAGTGCCATTCTAGAGTGGCTCAGAACTGGCTGCATCAGTGGGTTGCTGACCCTTGTGGGGTAAGCTCTTCCTTGTGGGGTCTCACTGCATGTCTTTCCTTCCCAGCGTCATGGCCCAGCATACCCTCAGGCAGAGGCCTGGCTCCCCACACCCACTGCCCGTCCCCACGGGGGCTGATTGGGCCACGGAAGAGCAGGTGACCAGAAATGCGTATGTGTCTCCTGAGCTGTACTAGAAGTGGCTCGGAACTGGCTGTATCAGTGCCATTCTAGAGTGGCTCAGAACTGGCTGCATCAGTGGGTTGCTGACCCTTGTGGGGTAAGCTCTTCCTTGTGGGGTCTCACTGCATGTCTTTCCTTCCCAGCGTCATGGCCCAGCATACCCTCAGGCAGAGGCCTGGCTCCCCACACCCACTGCCCGTCCCCACGGGGGCTGATTGGGCCACGGAAGAGCAGGTGACCAGAAATGCGTATGTGTCTCCTGAGCTGTACTAGAAGTGGCTCGGAACTGGCTGCATCAGTGCCATTCTAGAGTGGCTCGGAACTGGCTGCATCAGTGCCATTCTAGAGTGGCTCAGAACTGGCTGCATCAGTGCCATTCTAGAGTGGCTCGGAACTGGCTGCATCAGTGCCATTCTAGAGTGGCTCAGAACTGGCTGCATCAGTGCCATTCTAGAGTGGCTCGGAACTGGCTGTATCAGTGCCATTCTAGAGTGGCTCAGAACTGGCTGCATCAGTGCCATTCTAGAGTGGCTCAGAACTGGCTGCATCAGTGCCATTCTAGAGTGGCTCGGAACTGGCTGCATCAGTGCCATTCTAGAGTGGCTCAGAACTGGCTGCATCAGTGGGTTGCTGACCCTTGTGGGGTAAGCTCTTCCTTGTGGGGTCTCACTGCATGTCTTTCCTTCCCAGCGTCATGGCCCAGCATACCCTCAGGCAGAGGCCTGGCTCCCCACACCCACTGCCCGTCCCCACGGGGGCTGATTGGGCCACGGAAGAGCAGGTGACCAGAAATGCGTATGTGTCTCCTGAGCTGTACTAGAAGTGGCTCGGAACTGGCTGTATCAGTGCCATTCTAGAGTGGCTCAGAACTGGCTGCATCAGTGGGTTGCTGACCCTTGTGGGGTAAGCTCTTCCTTGTGGGGTCTCACTGCATGTCTTTCCTTCCCAGCGTCATGGCCCAGCATACCCTCAGGCAGAGGCCTGGCTCCCCACACCCACTGCCCGTCCCCACGGGGGCTGATTGGGCCACGGAAGAGCAGGTGACCAGAAATGCGTATGTGTCTCCTGAGCTGTACTAGAAGTGGCTCGGAACTGGCTGCATCAGTGCCATTCTAGAGTGGCTCGGAACTGGCTGCATCAGTGCCATTCTAGAGTGGCTCAGAACTGGCTGCATCAGTGCCATTCTAGAGTGGCTCGGAACTGGCTGCATCAGTGCCATTCTAGAGTGGCTCAGAACTGGCTGCATCAGTGCCATTCTAGAGTGGCTCGGAACTGGCTGTATCAGTGCCATTCTAGAGTGGCTCAGAACTGGCTGCATCAGTGCCATTCTAGAGTGGCTCAGAACTGGCTGCATCAGTGCCATTCTAGAGTGGCTCGGAACTGGCTGCATCAGTGCCATTCTAGAGTGGCTCAGAACTGGCTGCATCAGTGGGTTGCTGACCCTTGTGGGGTAAGCTCTTCCTTGTGGGGTCTCACTGCATGTCTTTCCTTCCCAGCGTCATGGCCCAGCATACCCTCAGGCAGAGGCCTGGCTCCCCACACCCACTGCCCGTCCCCACGGGGGCTGATTGGGCCACGGAAGAGCAGGTGACCAGAAATGCGTATGTGTCTCCTGAGCTGTACTAGAAGTGGCTCGGAACTGGCTGTATCAGTGCCATTCTAGAGTGGCTCAGAACTGGCTGCATCAGTGGGTTGCTGACCCTTGTGGGGTAAGCTCTTCCTTGTGGGGTCTCACTGCATGTCTTTCCTTCCCAGCGTCATGGCCCAGCATACCCTCAGGCAGAGGCCTGGCTCCCCACACCCACTGCCCGTCCCCACGGGGGCTGATTGGGCCACGGAAGAGCAGGTGACCAGAAATGCGTATGTGTCTCCTGAGCTGTACTAGAAGTGGCTCGGAACTGGCTGCATCAGTGCCATTCTAGAGTGGCTCGGAACTGGCTGCATCAGTGCCATTCTAGAGTGGCTCAGAACTGGCTGCATCAGTGCCATTCTAGAGTGGCTCGGAACTGGCTGCATCAGTGCCATTCTAGAGTGGCTCAGAACTGGCTGCATCAGTGCCATTCTAGAGTGGCTCGGAACTGGCTGCATCAGTGCCATTCTAGAGTGGCTCAGAACTGGCTGCATCAGTGCCATTCTAGAGTGGCTCAGAACTGGCTGCATCAGTGCCATTCTAGAGTGGCTCGGAACTGGCTGCATCAGTGCCATTCTAGAGTGGCTCAGAACTGGCTGCATCAGTGGGTTGCTGACCCTTGTGGGGTAAGCTCTTCCTTGTGGGGTCTCACTGCATGTCTTTCCTTCCCAGCGTCATGGCCCAGCATACCCTCAGGCACAGGCCTGGCTCCCCACACCCACTGCCCGTCCCCACGGGGGCTGATTGGGCCACGGAAGAGCAGGTGACCAGAAATGCGTATGTGTCTCCTGAGCTGTACTAGAAGTGGCTCGGAACTGGCTGTATCAGTGCCATTCTAGAGTGGCTCAGAACTGGCTGCATCAGTGGGTTGCTGACCCTTGTGGGGTAAGCTCTTCCTTGTGGGGTCTCACTGCATGTCTTTCCTTCCCAGCGTCATGGCCCAGCATACCCTCAGGCACAGGCCTGGCTCCCCACACCCACTGCCCGTCCCCACGGGGGCTGATTGGGCCACGGAAGAGCAGGTGACCAGAAATGCGTATGTGTCTCCTGAGCTGTACTAGAAGTGGCTCGGAACTGGCTGTATCAGTGCCATTCTAGAGTGGCTCAGAACTGGCTGCATCAGTGGGTTGCTGACCCTTGTGGGGTAAGCTCTTCCTTGTGGGGTCTCACTGCATGTCTTTCCTTCCCAGCGTCATGGCCCAGCATACCCTCAGGCACAGGCCTGGCTCCCCACACCCACTGCCCGTCCCCACGGGGGCTGATTGGGCCACGGAAGAGCAGGTGACCAGAAATGCGTATGTGTCTCCTGAGCTGTACTAGAAGTGGCTCGGAACTGGCTGTATCAGTGCCATTCTAGAGTGGCTCAGAACTGGCTGCATCAGTGGGTTGCTGACCCTTGTGGGGTAAGCTCTTCCTTGTGGGGTCTCACTGCATGTCTTTCCTTCCCAGCGTCATGGCCCAGCATACCCTCAGGCACAGGCCTGGCTCCCCACACCCACTGCCCGTCCCCACGGGGGCTGATTGGGCCACGGAAGAGCAGGTGACCAGAAATGCGTATGTGTCTCCTGAGCTGTACTAGAAGTGGCTCGGAACTGGCTGTATCAGTGCCATTCTAGAGTGGCTCAGAACTGGCTGCATCAGTGGGTTGCTGACCCTTGTGGGGTAAGCTCTTCCTTGTGGGGTCTCACTGCATGTCTTTCCTTCCCAGCGTCATGGCCCAGCATACCCTCAGGCACAGGCCTGGCTCCCCACACCCACTGCCCGTCCCCACGGGGGCTGATTGGGCCACGGAAGAGCAGGTGACCAGAAATGCGTATGTGTCTCCTGAGCTGTACTAGAAGTGGCTCGGAACTGGCTGTATCAGTGCCATTCTAGAGTGGCTCAGAACTGGCTGCATCAGTGGGTTGCTGACCCTTGTGGGGTAAGCTCTTCCTTGTGGGGTCTCACTGCATGTCTTTCCTTCCCAGCGTCATGGCCCAGCATACCCTCAGGCACAGGCCTGGCTCCCCACACCCACTGCCCGTCCCCACGGGGGCTGATTGGGCCACGGAAGAGCAGGTGACCAGAAATGCGTATGTGTCTCCTGAGCTGTACTAGAAGTGGCTCGGAACTGGCTGTATCAGTGCCATTCTAGAGTGGCTCAGAACTGGCTGCATCAGTGGGTTGCTGACCCTTGTGGGGTAAGCTCTTCCTTGTGGGGTCTCACTGCATGTCTTTCCTTCCCAGCGTCATGGCCCAGCATACCCTCAGGCACAGGCCTGGCTCCCCACACCCACTGCCCGTCCCCACGGGGGCTGATTGGGCCACGGAAGAGCAGGTGACCAGAAATGCGTATGTGTCTCCTGAGCTGTACTAGAAGTGGCTCGGAACTGGCTGTATCAGTGCCATTCTAGAGTGGCTCAGAACTGGCTGCATCAGTGGGTTGCTGACCCTTGTGGGGTAAGCTCTTCCTTGTGGGGTCTCACTGCATGTCTTTCCTTCCCAGCGTCATGGCCCAGCATACCCTCAGGCACAGGCCTGGCTCCCCACACCCACTGCCCGTCCCCACGGGGGCTGATTGGGCCACGGAAGAGCAGGTGACCAGAAATGCGTATGTGTCTCCTGAGCTGTACTAGAAGTGGCTCGGAACTGGCTGTATCAGTGCCATTCTAGAGTGGCTCAGAACTGGCTGCATCAGTGGGTTGCTGACCCTTGTGGGGTAAGCTCTTCCTTGTGGGGTCTCACTGCATGTCTTTCCTTCCCAGCGTCATGGCCCAGCATACCCTCAGGCACAGGCCTGGCTCCCCACACCCACTGCCCGTCCCCACGGGGGCTGATTGGGCCACGGAAGAGCAGGTGACCAGAAATGCGTATGTGTCTCCTGAGCTGTACTAGAAGTGGCTCGGAACTGGCTGTATCAGTGCCATTCTAGAGTGGCTCAGAACTGGCTGCATCAGTGGGTTGCTGACCCTTGTGGGGTAAGCTCTTCCTTGTGGGGTCTCACTGCATGTCTTTCCTTCCCAGCGTCATGGCCCAGCATACCCTCAGGCACAGGCCTGGCTCCCCACACCCACTGCCCGTCCCCACGGGGGCTGATTGGGCCACGGAAGAGCAGGTGACCAGAAATGCGTATGTGTCTCCTGAGCTGTACTAGAAGTGGCTCGGAACTGGCTGTATCAGTGCCATTCTAGAGTGGCTCAGAACTGGCTGCATCAGTGGGTTGCTGACCCTTGTGGGGTAAGCTCTTCCTTGTGGGGTCTCACTGCATGTCTTTCCTTCCCAGCGTCATGGCCCAGCATACCCTCAGGCACAGGCCTGGCTCCCCACACCCACTGCCCGTCCCCACGGGGGCTGATTGGGCCACGGAAGAGCAGGTGACCAGAAATGCGTATGTGTCTCCTGAGCTGTACTAGAAGTGGCTCGGAACTGGCTGTATCAGTGCCATTCTAGAGTGGCTCAGAACTGGCTGCATCAGTGGGTTGCTGACCCTTGTGGGGTAAGCTCTTCCTTGTGGGGTCTCACTGCATGTCTTTCCTTCCCAGCGTCATGGCCCAGCATACCCTCAGGCACAGGCCTGGCTCCCCACACCCACTGCCCGTCCCCACGGGGGCTGATTGGGCCACGGAAGAGCAGGTGACCAGAAATGCGTATGTGTCTCCTGAGCTGTACTAGAAGTGGCTCGGAACTGGCTGTATCAGTGCCATTCTAGAGTGGCTCAGAACTGGCTGCATCAGTGGGTTGCTGACCCTTGTGGGGTAAGCTCTTCCTTGTGGGGTCTCACTGCATGTCTTTCCTTCCCAGCGTCATGGCCCAGCATACCCTCAGGCACAGGCCTGGCTCCCCACACCCACTGCCCGTCCCCACGGGGGCTGATTGGGCCACGGAAGAGCAGGTGACCAGAAATGCGTATGTGTCTCCTGAGCTGTACTAGAAGTGGCTCGGAACTGGCTGTATCAGTGCCATTCTAGAGTGGCTCAGAACTGGCTGCATCAGTGGGTTGCTGACCCTTGTGGGGTAAGCTCTTCCTTGTGGGGTCTCACTGCATGTCTTTCCTTCCCAGCGTCATGGCCCAGCATACCCTCAGGCACAGGCCTGGCTCCCCACACCCACTGCCCGTCCCCACGGGGGCTGATTGGGCCACGGAAGAGCAGGTGACCAGAAATGCGTATGTGTCTCCTGAGCTGTACTAGAAGTGGCTCGGAACTGGCTGTATCAGTGCCATTCTAGAGTGGCTCAGAACTGGCTGCATCAGTGGGTTGCTGACCCTTGTGGGGTAAGCTCTTCCTTGTGGGGTCTCACTGCATGTCTTTCCTTCCCAGCGTCATGGCCCAGCATACCCTCAGGCACAGGCCTGGCTCCCCACACCCACTGCCCGTCCCCACGGGGGCTGATTGGGCCACGGAAGAGCAGGTGACCAGAAATGCGTATGTGTCTCCTGAGCTGTACTAGAAGTGGCTCGGAACTGGCTGTATCAGTGCCATTCTAGAGTGGCTCAGAACTGGCTGCATCAGTGGGTTGCTGACCCTTGTGGGGTAAGCTCTTCCTTGTGGGGTCTCACTGCATGTCTTTCCTTCCCAGCGTCATGGCCCAGCATACCCTCAGGCACAGGCCTGGCTCCCCACACCCACTGCCCGTCCCCACGGGGGCTGATTGGGCCACGGAAGAGCAGGTGACCAGAAATGCGTATGTGTCTCCTGAGCTGTACTAGAAGTGGCTCGGAACTGGCTGTATCAGTGCCATTCTAGAGTGGCTCAGAACTGGCTGCATCAGTGGGTTGCTGACCCTTGTGGGGTAAGCTCTTCCTTGTGGGGTCTCACTGCATGTCTTTCCTTCCCAGCGTCATGGCCCAGCATACCCTCAGGCACAGGCCTGGCTCCCCACACCCACTGCCCGTCCCCACGGGGGCTGATTGGGCCACGGAAGAGCAGGTGACCAGAAATGCGTATGTGTCTCCTGAGCTGTACTAGAAGTGGCTCGGAACTGGCTGTATCAGTGCCATTCTAGAGTGGCTCAGAACTGGCTGCATCAGTGGGTTGCTGACCCTTGTGGGGTAAGCTCTTCCTTGTGGGGTCTCACTGCATGTCTTTCCTTCCCAGCGTCATGGCCCAGCATACCCTCAGGCACAGGCCTGGCTCCCCACACCCACTGCCCGTCCCCACGGGGGCTGATTGGGCCACGGAAGAGCAGGTGACCAGAAATGCGTATGTGTCTCCTGAGCTGTACTAGAAGTGGCTCGGAACTGGCTGTATCAGTGCCATTCTAGAGTGGCTCAGAACTGGCTGCATCAGTGGGTTGCTGACCCTTGTGGGGTAAGCTCTTCCTTGTGGGGTCTCACTGCATGTCTTTCCTTCCCAGCGTCATGGCCCAGCATACCCTCAGGCACAGGCCTGGCTCCCCACACCCACTGCCCGTCCCCACGGGGGCTGATTGGGCCACGGAAGAGCAGGTGACCAGAAATGCGTATGTGTCTCCTGAGCTGTACTAGAAGTGGCTCGGAACTGGCTGTATCAGTGCCATTCTAGAGTGGCTCAGAACTGGCTGCATCAGTGGGTTGCTGACCCTTGTGGGGTAAGCTCTTCCTTGTGGGGTCTCACTGCATGTCTTTCCTTCCCAGCGTCATGGCCCAGCATACCCTCAGGCACAGGCCTGGCTCCCCACACCCACTGCCCGTCCCCACGGGGGCTGATTGGGCCACGGAAGAGCAGGTGACCAGAAATGCGTATGTGTCTCCTGAGCTGTACTAGAAGTGGCTCGGAACTGGCTGTATCAGTGCCATTCTAGAGTGGCTCAGAACTGGCTGCATCAGTGGGTTGCTGACCCTTGTGGGGTAAGCTCTTCCTTGTGGGGTCTCACTGCATGTCTTTCCTTCCCAGCGTCATGGCCCAGCATACCCTCAGGCACAGGCCTGGCTCCCCACACCCACTGCCCGTCCCCACGGGGGCTGATTGGGCCACGGAAGAGCAGGTGACCAGAAATGCGTATGTGTCTCCTGAGCTGTACTAGAAGTGGCTCGGAACTGGCTGTATCAGTGCCATTCTAGAGTGGCTCAGAACTGGCTGCATCAGTGGGTTGCTGACCCTTGTGGGGTAAGCTCTTCCTTGTGGGGTCTCACTGCATGTCTTTCCTTCCCAGCGTCATGGCCCAGCATACCCTCAGGCACAGGCCTGGCTCCCCACACCCACTGCCCGTCCCCACGGGGGCTGATTGGGCCACGGAAGAGCAGGTGACCAGAAATGCGTATGTGTCTCCTGAGCTGTACTAGAAGTGGCTCGGAACTGGCTGTATCAGTGCCATTCTAGAGTGGCTCAGAACTGGCTGCATCAGTGGGTTGCTGACCCTTGTGGGGTAAGCTCTTCCTTGTGGGGTCTCACTGCATGTCTTTCCTTCCCAGCGTCATGGCCCAGCATACCCTCAGGCACAGGCCTGGCTCCCCACACCCACTGCCCGTCCCCACGGGGGCTGATTGGGCCACGGAAGAGCAGGTGACCAGAAATGCGTATGTGTCTCCTGAGCTGTACTAGAAGTGGCTCGGAACTGGCTGTATCAGTGCCATTCTAGAGTGGCTCAGAACTGGCTGCATCAGTGGGTTGCTGACCCTTGTGGGGTAAGCTCTTCCTTGTGGGGTCTCACTGCATGTCTTTCCTTCCCAGCGTCATGGCCCAGCATACCCTCAGGCACAGGCCTGGCTCCCCACACCCACTGCCCGTCCCCACGGGGGCTGATTGGGCCACGGAAGAGCAGGTGACCAGAAATGCGTATGTGTCTCCTGAGCTGTACTAGAAGTGGCTCGGAACTGGCTGTATCAGTGCCATTCTAGAGTGGCTCAGAACTGGCTGCATCAGTGGGTTGCTGACCCTTGTGGGGTAAGCTCTTCCTTGTGGGGTCTCACTGCATGTCTTTCCTTCCCAGCGTCATGGCCCAGCATACCCTCAGGCACAGGCCTGGCTCCCCACACCCACTGCCCGTCCCCACGGGGGCTGATTGGGCCACGGAAGAGCAGGTGACCAGAAATGCGTATGTGTCTCCTGAGCTGTACTAGAAGTGGCTCGGAACTGGCTGTATCAGTGCCATTCTAGAGTGGCTCAGAACTGGCTGCATCAGTGGGTTGCTGACCCTTGTGGGGTAAGCTCTTCCTTGTGGGGTCTCACTGCATGTCTTTCCTTCCCAGCGTCATGGCCCAGCATACCCTCAGGCACAGGCCTGGCTCCCCACACCCACTGCCCGTCCCCACGGGGGCTGATTGGGCCACGGAAGAGCAGGTGACCAGAAATGCGTATGTGTCTCCTGAGCTGTACTAGAAGTGGCTCGGAACTGGCTGTATCAGTGCCATTCTAGAGTGGCTCAGAACTGGCTGCATCAGTGGGTTGCTGACCCTTGTGGGGTAAGCTCTTCCTTGTGGGGTCTCACTGCATGTCTTTCCTTCCCAGCGTCATGGCCCAGCATACCCTCAGGCACAGGCCTGGCTCCCCACACCCACTGCCCGTCCCCACGGGGGCTGATTGGGCCACGGAAGAGCAGGTGACCAGAAATGCGTATGTGTCTCCTGAGCTGTACTAGAAGTGGCTCGGAACTGGCTGTATCAGTGCCATTCTAGAGTGGCTCAGAACTGGCTGCATCAGTGGGTTGCTGACCCTTGTGGGGTAAGCTCTTCCTTGTGGGGTCTCACTGCATGTCTTTCCTTCCCAGCGTCATGGCCCAGCATACCCTCAGGCACAGGCCTGGCTCCCCACACCCACTGCCCGTCCCCACGGGGGCTGATTGGGCCACGGAAGAGCAGGTGACCAGAAATGCGTATGTGTCTCCTGAGCTGTACTAGAAGTGGCTCGGAACTGGCTGTATCAGTGCCATTCTAGAGTGGCTCAGAACTGGCTGCATCAGTGGGTTGCTGACCCTTGTGGGGTAAGCTCTTCCTTGTGGGGTCTCACTGCATGTCTTTCCTTCCCAGCGTCATGGCCCAGCATACCCTCAGGCACAGGCCTGGCTCCCCACACCCACTGCCCGTCCCCACGGGGGCTGATTGGGCCACGGAAGAGCAGGTGACCAGAAATGCGTATGTGTCTCCTGAGCTGTACTAGAAGTGGCTCGGAACTGGCTGTATCAGTGCCATTCTAGAGTGGCTCAGAACTGGCTGCATCAGTGGGTTGCTGACCCTTGTGGGGTAAGCTCTTCCTTGTGGGGTCTCACTGCATGTCTTTCCTTCCCAGCGTCATGGCCCAGCATACCCTCAGGCACAGGCCTGGCTCCCCACACCCACTGCCCGTCCCCACGGGGGCTGATTGGGCCACGGAAGAGCAGGTGACCAGAAATGCGTATGTGTCTCCTGAGCTGTACTAGAAGTGGCTCGGAACTGGCTGTATCAGTGCCATTCTAGAGTGGCTCAGAACTGGCTGCATCAGTGGGTTGCTGACCCTTGTGGGGTAAGCTCTTCCTTGTGGGGTCTCACTGCATGTCTTTCCTTCCCAGCGTCATGGCCCAGCATACCCTCAGGCACAGGCCTGGCTCCCCACACCCACTGCCCGTCCCCACGGGGGCTGATTGGGCCACGGAAGAGCAGGTGACCAGAAATGCGTATGTGTCTCCTGAGCTGTACTAGAAGTGGCTCGGAACTGGCTGTATCAGTGCCATTCTAGAGTGGCTCAGAACTGGCTGCATCAGTGGGTTGCTGACCCTTGTGGGGTAAGCTCTTCCTTGTGGGGTCTCACTGCATGTCTTTCCTTCCCAGCGTCATGGCCCAGCATACCCTCAGGCACAGGCCTGGCTCCCCACACCCACTGCCCGTCCCCACGGGGGCTGATTGGGCCACGGAAGAGCAGGTGACCAGAAATGCGTATGTGTCTCCTGAGCTGTACTAGAAGTGGCTCGGAACTGGCTGTATCAGTGCCATTCTAGAGTGGCTCAGAACTGGCTGCATCAGTGGGTTGCTGACCCTTGTGGGGTAAGCTCTTCCTTGTGGGGTCTCACTGCATGTCTTTCCTTCCCAGCGTCATGGCCCAGCATACCCTCAGGCACAGGCCTGGCTCCCCACACCCACTGCCCGTCCCCACGGGGGCTGATTGGGCCACGGAAGAGCAGGTGACCAGAAATGCGTATGTGTCTCCTGAGCTGTACTAGAAGTGGCTCGGAACTGGCTGTATCAGTGCCATTCTAGAGTGGCTCAGAACTGGCTGCATCAGTGGGTTGCTGACCCTTGTGGGGTAAGCTCTTCCTTGTGGGGTCTCACTGCATGTCTTTCCTTCCCAGCGTCATGGCCCAGCATACCCTCAGGCACAGGCCTGGCTCCCCACACCCACTGCCCGTCCCCACGGGGGCTGATTGGGCCACGGAAGAGCAGGTGACCAGAAATGCGTATGTGTCTCCTGAGCTGTACTAGAAGTGGCTCGGAACTGGCTGTATCAGTGCCATTCTAGAGTGGCTCAGAACTGGCTGCATCAGTGGGTTGCTGACCCTTGTGGGGTAAGCTCTTCCTTGTGGGGTCTCACTGCATGTCTTTCCTTCCCAGCGTCATGGCCCAGCATACCCTCAGGCACAGGCCTGGCTCCCCACACCCACTGCCCGTCCCCACGGGGGCTGATTGGGCCACGGAAGAGCAGGTGACCAGAAATGCGTATGTGTCTCCTGAGCTGTACTAGAAGTGGCTCGGAACTGGCTGTATCAGTGCCATTCTAGAGTGGCTCAGAACTGGCTGCATCAGTGGGTTGCTGACCCTTGTGGGGTAAGCTCTTCCTTGTGGGGTCTCACTGCATGTCTTTCCTTCCCAGCGTCATGGCCCAGCATACCCTCAGGCACAGGCCTGGCTCCCCACACCCACTGCCCGTCCCCACGGGGGCTGATTGGGCCACGGAAGAGCAGGTGACCAGAAATGCGTATGTGTCTCCTGAGCTGTACTAGAAGTGGCTCGGAACTGGCTGTATCAGTGCCATTCTAGAGTGGCTCAGAACTGGCTGCATCAGTGGGTTGCTGACCCTTGTGGGGTAAGCTCTTCCTTGTGGGGTCTCACTGCATGTCTTTCCTTCCCAGCGTCATGGCCCAGCATACCCTCAGGCACAGGCCTGGCTCCCCACACCCACTGCCCGTCCCCACGGGGGCTGATTGGGCCACGGAAGAGCAGGTGACCAGAAATGCGTATGTGTCTCCTGAGCTGTACTAGAAGTGGCTCGGAACTGGCTGTATCAGTGCCATTCTAGAGTGGCTCAGAACTGGCTGCATCAGTGGGTTGCTGACCCTTGTGGGGTAAGCTCTTCCTTGTGGGGTCTCACTGCATGTCTTTCC